>NW_025814831.1:18420000-28420000 GCF_022079265.1 Lynx rufus | reverse complement strand
TTTGACTATAATATTAAATAGGAGTTGTGAGAGTGGACATCCTTGCCTTGTTTCTGATCTTAGAAAGAAAGCAGTCTTTCACCTTAAAGTATGAGGTTAAGTGCAGGCTCTTGTGGATATTCTTTAGCAAGTTGAAGAAGTTCCCTTCTATTCCTAGTTCTCTGAGAGTTTTGTGTTTTTTTTTTTTTTTAATTCAATGGCTGTTGAATTTTGTCAAATGCTTCTTGCATCAATAGATCTGATCATGTGGTTTCACTTTTTATATTGTTAATATGGTTGTTAAATAATGATTAATTTTCAAACATTAAAAGAGCTTTGCATCCCGGGTTTAAATTCTATTTGGTAATTATTAATCTTTTTATTCATTGCTGGATTTGATTTGTTAATATTTTGTTACAGATTTTGCATCTGTGTTTGTGAGGGATACTGGTCTGTAGTTTTCTTGTACTCTCTTTGTCTGATTTTGGTATTGATGTATCTTTTTGGATGGCAATATGTCAAATGTAACAAATGTCTTAAGAAAATGAGTTTGCCCAGAGATCCTAAGAACTTATCTTAAGGAAACAGAGATTCTCATGACACACAGACTTTAGATTCAGATAGTCGGTAGATTGGAACACGAATGCGTCCCCTTACCAACTGCTTGAATTTTGTGGCCGTTTTCTATCCTGTAAAATGCGGATAAGAGGACCTACCTCACAGATTGCAGTAGATAATTCACACACAGTGCCCAACACATAGTAAACTTGAAGTCAATAATAGCTCTTGGTATTATGTTATACTCTCTAGCCTATCTGGAAGGACATCATCTTTGCTCCCATATAAAGCTCCCACTTTGAACCTCCTTATTGGTGAGTATTCGTCTCTTCATCCCTGATCCCTGCCTCACAATAAGTGTGTGAGGCGATGGGAATGCAAAGGTAAAAAAGGTATGGTCCCTGCTCTCAGGGAGCTGAATCTGTTAGACACAGGTGCAAACGAACCAGTTTTATGCAGTGTAACAGCATTATAATAGAGCGTCTGCCCTAGGTGTAGCGGGTCCCGGACGCGCACTCTCAGCGCGAGTCAGAACAGCTGGCGGTCACTGGAGCTTAGGGATCAAGAGGGAGGGCGGGTGGCAACTTTCACAGCACAGCCTCGGGTCGTTGGGGGGAGTGGGAGAGCCGAGACCAGCTGTTTCCATAGCAACAGAACTAGCCACCCTCGCGGGGCCTCCCAGCTCACCTCTGTCCAACTTCGTAGGAGCTGCGAACGGCCACTTCCGTTCCTCCAGCCTCGGAGGCTCGCGGACGCTCCGCCGTAAATGAGCACCTCGAGTTCCTAGTCTCTGATTGGCTCAGGCAGATGGAAGGGGTGGGCTGTGGCACGGAGGGGCGTGGCCTGCGGACCGTGAAGCCCGAGTTTTCCTCGCGGAGCGGAAGCCGACTTCACCCGCCCCGGAAGTGCAACGATCGAGGTTGTACAGGTGCGGATTTCGCCGGCGAGGCGGCTCTTTTCGAGATGCCGGGAGCCGCAGCCAATGGCTCGGAGTTGTACGAGAGCATCGAGAGTTTCGTGGAGGCCCTGAAGCGGGGCGGCGGGCGGCGCAGCTCCGAGGACATGGCTCGGGAGACCCTGGGGCTGCTGCGCCGGATCATTACGGACCACCGCTGGAGCAATGCAGGTGAGGCAGGTCTATTCTGTCGCGTCCCTCGTCACTATCCGTTCCCGATCCCCAGGCGGAAAGTCGCCCAGGTCTCATCGTGCTCGTGCCCTCTCACGCTCTGTTCCTCGGACTGCAGGGGAGCTGATGGAACTGATTCGCCGAGAGGGCCAGAGGATGACAGCCGCGCAGCCCTCAGAGACCACGGTGGGCAACATGGTGCGGAGAGTGCTCAGGATCATCCGGGAGGAGTATGGCAGGTCAGGACGTGGGCCTTTTTGCACGAGCTCCGCCCTTTGCTTGGAGCCTTTAGTGGTGAGCAGGCCCTGTTGCTTCAAAGAGTACACCTCAGCCCACCTCACTCTTTGCGTCTTGTTGCCTCCGTAGACTCCATGGACGCAGCGATGAGAGCGATCAGCAGGAGTCTTTGCACAAACTCTTGACATCCGAAGGCCTGAGCGAGGATTTCAGCTTCCATTACGCCCAACTCCAGTCCAACATCATCGAGGCAATTAATGAGCTGCTTGTGGAACTGGGTAAGAGTCCTGATCCCGGGTGTCAGGACAGGTTACAGGCAGATGAAGGAAGAGAAGACCCTGAAAGTTGTTCATCAGCAGAGATGGGAGATCGCCAGTTATGCTGTTCTCAGCTTTGTCCTCCATCCTAAGAGGAAGGTTTGGAGCAGGACTAAGATAACCCTCCCTACATTTCTTTACAGACCAGCCCTTTATAGATTGCTGCAGAAGCTGTTAGGACAGAGCTTTATTTTCATTTTAAAGATGAACTCCCTAAAACCACAGGTGGTAGACTTCACTAAACTTCTTGAATTTTTATGCACACACGCACCAACTCCATTCCCCTTGTTTTTGTGACCCGGGAGATCTGCAGATATTCATTACAATCAGAATTCCCCAAGGAAGGAAGAAGCTGGGTCTGTGTATCTGGAGCTGCTGCTTCCAAATTGCTCCCCTTTTTTCTTCTGTGGCCTCCTCAGGTGGAGGTGTTGTGGCCACCTTTTGGAGGAGGAGTCCCTTTAGGGGGAAAACTGTTTACCCCACGCTCAGCATTTTATGATTCCCCCAATTGGACCATTTTTTTTTTTTTTTTGCCTGAATTCAGTGTCTTCAAAATCAATTGTAAGGAGCTGGTGTTGTGGCCGGGCAGGGTTGGGGGGTTAAGTGGATGAGTTGGGGGTTCTACCGGGAAAGAGGGTAGACTGAGAACTTAGGAGGTAGAAGATCCCAGAGGAATGGGGCTTTTAAGAAGAAGTGACCTTCATATTAAGTCCATTTACCCTGTGTTACCAGGGTCCACTAGGTGGGCACCTGTCTCTTTCATGTTGTAGCACGGTGGTTTCATATTTTCCTTGCAAAACTGACTGTTCTTGCAGAAGGGACAACAGAGAACATTGCAGCCCAGGCTCTGGAGCACATCCACTCCAATGAGGTGATCATGACCATTGGCTTCTCCCGAACAGTAGAAGCCTTCCTCAAAGAGGCGGCCCGAAAGAGGAAATTCCATGTCATTGTGGCAGAATGTGCTCCTTTCTGTCAGGTAGGGGGGGGCTTCTGGAGTTGCTAAGAAAAATGAAAACTGAGGAGGGAATCAAGAAGTGATAGATGGGCTCCGTGCTATCTTTGAATTGATAAGCAAGACGTTGAGAAGATAAAGTAAAATAAAACATTAAGGGAATTTTCAAGTTGTTCATCCTGTCAACACTCTTCAACATTGGTTTGGGAGGCTTAGGTGAAATGCTGGGTTCAAGAAAAGAAATATATTGGTTCTTTTGGGAATCAAAATAGGGTAAATTACCTTGGGGATGACTGATGCTTGGCCTGACCGCACTCCATCCCTACATAAATAATAGGTCTTTCAGAAGGAACTAGGTAAGGATGCAGGATGTTGTAAAGGAACGAGCCAGGACCTATCCTGTCAGCTCTGCCCAATTATACACAAGAGCAGTATTTCCAGTTTTGTGGCTGCTCTAATGCTCCTGTGGAGAACTCAACATTTATTAGCTTCTCCTGGGCTTCCCTGCAATGTACCAGAGAATACCGACCACGGGCAGAAAAAGGAGTTATCTGGAGGCAGTTGTGTGTCGGCTGTGCTCAGTATCACAGAATTCTCCAGATCCAGTTCCATTGGAGATGCCTTCCACTCTCTCTCACTCTCTCTCATAATGTCAGCCTTTCTGTCCTATTGCAGGGTCACGAAATGGCAGTCAATTTGTCCAAAGCAGGTATTGAGACAACTGTCATGACTGATGCCGCCATTTTTGCTGTTATGTCAAGAGTCAACAAGGTGGGTATATTTGGACTTATATTAAATTCATGAAGACTGTACTTCTAAAATACTGATTTTTCCCCCCTCCCTCCTATAATATCTATGAGGAAAGAAAGTTTCTAACACCTTTTGGAAGTACATATTTGGGCCTTTTTTTTTTTAATTTTTTTTGTTTGTTTGTTTTGTTTTGTTTTGTTTTGTTTTCAACGTTTATTTTATTTTTTTTTGGGACAGAGAGAGACAGCATGAACACGGGAGGGGCAGAGAGAGAGGGAGACACAGAATCGGAAACTGGCTCCAGGCTCTGAGCCATCAGCCCAGAGCCCGACGCGGGGCGCGAACTCACGGACCGTGAGATCGTGACCTGGCTGAAGTCGGACGCTTAACCGCCTGTGCCACCCAGGCGCCCCATAATTTTTTTTTTAACGTTTATTTTTGAGACAGAGACAGAGCATGAACGGGGGAGGGTCAGAGAGAGGGAGACACAGAATCTGAAACAGGCTCCAGGCTCTGAGCTGTCAGCACAGAGCCCGACGCGGGGCTTGAACTCACGGACTGTGAGATCATGACCTGAGCCGAAGTTGGCCGCTCAACCGACTGAGCCACCCAGGCGCCCCTGGGCCTTTTTAATATATTAACTGAATTTCTTTTTCTTCTATCTGTATCATTGTTCCTCACTTAGAGTAGCTTCTTTTTGTTGTGTTTGTTTGTTTTAAAGATTTTATTTATTTTAATTTTTTTTAATGTTTTTATTTATTTTTGAGACAGAGACAGAGCATGAGCAGGGGTGGGGCAGAGAGAGAGAGGGAGACACAGAATCTAAAGCAGGCTCCAGGCTCTGAGCTGTCAGCACAGAGCCCGACACAGGGCTTGAACTCATGGACTGTGAGATTATGACCTGAGCTGAAGTTGGACGCTCAACCGACTGAGCCACCCAGGTGTCCCAAAAGATTTTATTTTTTAAAGCAATCTCTGCACCCAGTGTGGGGCTCGAACTCACAACCCCAAGATCAAGAGTCATGATCTACATGCTCTACAACTGAGCCAGCCGGGCACCTCAGAGTAGTTTCTTTTTGGTGAAAGCATTGAAGAGAATGAAATAGGACTAAGCTAAGAGTAGCAGCTGCTAGGGATTGGGTAGAGGGTCCCTGCTTTCTGAGCAGAGAGTTTGGCAGTGGTGGATGATGAATAGAAAGGCTTCTGGCTTCTCAGGAGCTGTGACATAGAGATCCTAGAAGACAGGGCTAAGAGCAGGAGGTGGTACAGCTTCCGGTCACAGACTATATTCATTCTTTGGGAAGGCACTTTTGAGCTAGAACTCATGGTCCTTAGTCTAGAATCCCTTTTCCTTTACGGCTGTGTGACCCTCACGATGTCAAGAGGGAGGCCTGGGCATTCAGCCTATTGTGCCCAATGGCTTATTTAAGGTTGTATCTCTAGGATGACTCACATTTTGCTTCCTGTTCCAAAGGTGATCATTGGCACAAAGACCATCCTGGCCAATGGTGCCCTGAGAGCTGTGACAGGAACTCACACTCTAGCACTGGCAGCAAAACACCATTCCACCCCGCTCATCGTTTGTGCTCCTATGTTCAAGCTTTCCCCACAGGTACGTCTGTCTGTCTGTAGCCAACAGAAAGAAGGAAGCCAAAGTGTAGCCTTGATCTCCAGGCCTTCAACCTGCTCACTCTGGGGCTTCTTTTTATCTGTGTTTACTAAATGGATTAGACCCAGTAGAGGCTGGAAAAAGCCACAAAAGTCTTGAACCAGGAAAAAAATTGATAGTTTTTTTTTTTTAATTCCTTTTTTTTTAATGTTCATTTATTTTGAGAGAGAGAGAGCACGTGTGCGAGCAGGGGAGGGGCAGAGAGAGAGGGAGAGAGAATCCCAGGCTGAAAGTGCAGAGCCAGATGTGGGGCTCAAACTCACCAACTGTGAGATCGTGACCTGAGCTGAAATCAAGAATCGGACACTCAACCGACTGAGTCCCCCAGGCGCCCCTCAAAAATTGATAGTATAACTTGTCAGCTTTGAAAAGTCAAAATTATAAGGTCAGGGTAGTACATAGTTGGGGAAGGACTTTTGTTTCCACTGCCACCATTCCCCATCACCCTGACCATTTCTGAAAATGCCAAACAAGTTGAAACTAGGAACATAGAAACGGTTTTATTTGTCATAGTTGGAGGGACGTTCCTCTGTAGCTTGAATACAAACAGTATTACAAAATGAAGAGTTATTTCATTAGCAATAGAAGCTATTTGTAGGTCTCTTTTTTAAATTGAGGTGAATTTCACATAACATACAATTAGCCAGTTTTAAATGTACAGTTCAGGGACACTTACTACATTCACAACATTGTGCAACTACCACTCTCTAGTTTCAGACCTTCATCATCCCGGCAAAACACTCTGTACCCATTACATAATCACTCCCTGTTGCCTCCTCTCCCCATCTCCTAGGAATCACTAATCTGTTTTCTGTCTCTGTGGCTTTGCCTGTTTTGGATATTTCATATAAAAGAAATCATACAATGTGTGCCTTTTGTTCTTGACATCTTTCACTTCGCATGATGTTTTCAAGGTTCCTAGCTATAGCACAGCTCTTTGTTTCTTTCTGTGGCTGAATGATACTCTCTTGCATGGATATACCACAGTTTATTTATCCATTCACCCCTTGGGTAGTTGGGTTGTTCAGCCTTTGGTTTTAGTGAATAATGGTCCTGGAAGCATTTGTGTGCAAGCTTCTTTGTGGACATAAGATTTTTATTTCCCTTGGGTATGTACCTAGAGGTGGAATTTGCTAGGTCTGTCTCACTCTTTTTTTTTTCCTTATCTAGTTCCCCAATGAAGAAGATTCATTTCACAAGTTTGTGGCCCCTGAAGAAGTTCTGCCTTTCACAGAAGGTACAGAAGGGTGTGTGTGTGTGTGTGTGTGTGTGTGTGTGTGTGTGTGTACGTGCACGTGTGTGTTTGGGTCCTTTTGCTTTTGTTTTGGTAGTCAGTCAGGGGTGAATGCTGCCAGGTTGTGTTTTTTATCATACTTCTTGTGGAGACTTCTCTTTAGTGTCTTAGAGTGCATGGGGACCTGATCATTTTGTTCTGGGACTAATATATTCAACGGAGTATTGGGGTCATGGTGGGTTGGATCACCCAGCATTGACTGAGTTTGGCTTTGCACATTGCTTGACAGAGGCAACAACCGAATGGGAAAATAGACTTGTTTTTCAGTTGCTGTAGGGAGTCATTTTGGTGACGTGAATGGCAAAGGAAGTAGGCTCCAAAATGTTCCTACTATAAAACTTGCCTGTAATCTTTGTGCGTTGGGGTCCTTTTCTGTGACTTCTGAATGTAGCAGCTGTGGTCAGTGAGCCTGCCACCTTATCAACATCACATGGCCTTAAACACCATCTGAGAGCAAAGCAAGTGCTTGGGCTTCAGTTCTTCTTAGAAGTTGAATAACTTCATTTATTCACACATTTGTTCTTTCAAGAATTATTTTATGTATGTATCCACTATGTATCCAGCACTACACTAGCAACTAGGGATGTAAAAATGAACAACAAATAGGTCCTGCTCCCACAGAGCTTACGTTCTGTTGCAGAAGATAGACAAGAAAATGTCAGGTCATGAGATGTTTTGGGAAGAGAACAAAGAAGGATGATGTGATTGGAAGGTGGTTGGAGACTGTTAGTTTGGGGAGGGTCTTAATGAGGGGACATTTCAGCTGAGTCCAGAATGAATAGACCCCACCGTGTGAAGATCAAGGAAAGAGTCTTCCAGGCATTGGTGCAAAGGGCCTGAGTTAGGTCCCTGCTTAGCCAGTTGGAACCAGATGGCCATTATGGCTGGAGAGGAATGAGCACGAGGGAGAGTGGGATGAATTACAATTAGTGTAGTGCAGCGGGGAGGGGCTAGATCTTGAGGGCTGCTATCCCAAGCTGGAATTCTGTTCTAAGGGCTATGCAAAGGCATTGGAGAGTTTTAAGCAGGGAGTGGTATGGTCTGAAGTCCTCTCTTCTGGTTTGCACTCTGCTGCAGCTTCCCGAGGGGTAGCGAGTATGCTTGCATTATTGAGCCTAGAATCTATATGCTACCTGGTTATTAGAGCAGGATCCTCAGTTTTATCTTTAGCATGTGTGATTGATTGCCTTTCAGGGGACATTCTGGAGAAGGTCGGCGTTCACTGCCCCGTGTTTGACTACGTCCCCCCAGAGCTCATTACCCTCTTCATCTCCAACATTGGTGGGAATGCGCCTTCCTACATCTACCGCTTGATGAGTGAACTCTACCATCCTGATGATCATGTCCTATGACCACCATTCATTCTAAGCAGAAGCTGCTTAGCCAGATATGGAATGGAGAGGGACTTCAGTGCGACTGCTGAAAATCAAGTCCTTGTAATGGGGAGTGAACTGGAGCCAACCTAAAAAACTTAATACCGTTTCCTGCCTTTTTAGGCATCCCATAACAAGGACACACATTCAGGTCTGTCTCTTGCCTTTCTGATCTTAACAGCAGCAGCGGGCCTTGACCTATTAATTTTGTAGCCTCTTGGGGCGCCTGGCTGGCCGTCGGTAGAGCGTGTGACTCTTGATGCTGGGGTTATGAGCTCTGTTCCCACGCTGGGCACAGAGTTTACTGTAAAAATTTGTTCTTTGGAACCTCTTAGAGACCTGGGGAGTCTGTTTTAGGAACTTAAACTTTCTGGTTCAGTGGGGCGTTAAACAACACTGAAGACCTTGATGGGATATAGGTTTTTGCCCAGAAATGGCTACCACACCTTTTCCTGGGCTGTGCCAATAAAAGCTGCTTGAAGATTCCTGAGTTGGTTTATTTATTGTTCTGCTCTGAACTGCCTGAAACAGCAGCAGCAGCAGAGCCCTTTTTGTGCTTTGATAGAGGGCTGTAATTAGAGGGAACCGGCTAAGACAGAAATGCAAATGAAAGTATTTACAGTTTCCTTACTAATTCACTGGCAGTGGTCCCAAACAACTTGTTAGTAATCTAGAGAGTGGCTCCAAAACCTCTCCGAATCATCGGGGAGCTTAAGAAAATGTACCATCTTGGGTTCTATCCCGGACCTACTACATCTGATCTGCGGGATGGCACCTGGGAATCCGCTTAAAGCTTCCCAGAAAAGGACCCTCTCGTGTACTGTTAATAGGATTGTACGCTGGTACCTTTCGAGAGCAATTCTGAACGTGCATTTCTCAAATTATTTGTACAAGCACATGGAGATATAGAGAAGAATACCTATCACTGTAGCAGCTGTAATGTCACAGCCTAAGTGTCCAGCAATAGCATTTTGTATTCTGTTAATTAAAAACAAGGAAGGTTTTTAAACATGACATACTGTGGAACATTATGTATACACTGCAGTAGAAGTTTCAAAAGAGTGGCTTAAGGGCAGTGTTTGGGTTAAGGACATTTTGGCTGGCTCGCCCTGTATTTAATTTGAATTAGTTACCAATAATTAAAAATGTGAAAATAGGGGCTCCTGGGTGGCTCAGTCGGTTAAGTGGCCAACTTAGGCTCAGGGCACGATCTCGCCGTTGGTGACTTTGAGCCCCACATCAGGCTCTGTGCTGACAGCTCAGAGCCTGGAACCTGCTTCAGATTTTGTGTTTCTCTCTCTCTCTCTGCCCCTCCCCTGCTCATACTCTCTGTCTCTCAACAATAAATAAATGTTAAAAAATTTTTAAAAAATAAATAAAAATGTGAAAATAAAATCGAATAATAAAAATGTGAAGATCACATACTAAAATTCAGATTTCTTGCTTCTCTTGGAAACTCCGCAGCTTTGGCAATTTTGCGCCCACGTTCCCAAATGGCAGCAGTTGGCTACACTTGAGCAGCTTCTGACTCCATTAAATGGAAAACCTCCTTTTCTGCAGTTCCTCCCCGGTCCGTGTAACTCATGTTATCTGCCTGACCCCTAGAGGCATTTGATCCGTGAGCCTTGTGTTAAAAGAATGGGACAGATTCGGAAGGAAGTCCATTTAATGTTGTTAATTAAAGACAAGCTGGGGAAAAGTCAAGCTGCCGAGCAGTATGCATAATATGACCTTTTCATTAAAACAAAACAATATGTACATGCAGTAGGATAAAAGTCTGGAAGAATACTACCAAACAGTGGCAAGCTGGAGGATATCTTCTAATTTTTAGTAGGTTCATATATTATTTCCATTTTTTATGTGTCCTACTTTAGTACTTACCTTTTCAGAAAGTCTCTCCAGGTAATCCAGATGATCCGCCATGTTTGGGAACCACTGGCCCAGAGCAGAGGTCCCGGGCAGACTTAAGCATACCGCGGAACCCCTCCCCCCAGATGCTGGTCCCAGGCCAGCTTCCTGTCTCCTGAGGCACTGTCTGTGGGGTAGAGGGAGGGAGCACCAGGAGTCTGCAGGTTTAACAAGCACCCTAAGGGATCTGAACAGGTGATTTGATAACCACACTTCGGTAAACACTGGCCAGAGGTAGGTTATGAGGGGAAGGCCTCTGCATCAACTTGAGATAGATCTTTGCCTTAGGGCTCTTGTCTTCCCTGAAAGAGGGAGAAAACAAGATTGAAGAGGTTTAGTCTGAAAGACCGGCCTAAAAGCTCTGACTCAGAAGAGGCTGACTCAGTCAGGCCTCAGTCTGTCAATTCTTTTCCTTAAAGCATCTAAGACCCCGCGCTTTCTCAGTGAAGTGGCTTATAGCTACCAATTACGAGCAATTGTCTCCTCTGAAGGCACCAATTCTAACAGCAATCCACTTGGGTACATACAACTGTGTGGTCTGGAGTAAAAGGAGTGAGTCAAGGAACTTAAATCTGTTTCTGGTCTAAAAATGCTTTATGATACTTGTCCTTTGTGCGTCCTAGTCTCTGGCTCTAAAATTAGCACCCACATTCTTCCCAGGCATAAGTGAGATGGATGAAGGTTCCAAGGGTAGTTTTGGTCAACTTTTAAAGTGCCTGGGACAGAAGAACTGCACCAATGCATGCTCTTCGGGCTCTTTAGGACCTCAATTAAGCAAGTCCCACAAAGCTATTTATATGCCTCATTTTTCTATTTCTCTCTCTCCTCTCTTCGACTGGAGGAGGAGTAAATATTGGAAAGGGGAGAACCTTATCTGAACAGGGAGAGACAAGCCCCATGTCAACTTCCTACCTCTCGGCCTTTGTGTCTGTCTGCCTTTGCCAGCAGGACCCGGAAGCTAAGGACAAAAACTTGTAGCTGTAGCTTGAAAAGAATTAATAGAAAGAGGATTCCATGGATGTGAAAGTCCTCCTGAATACGCCAAATAAACCAAGTTAGAGAACTTACTCAATACAGTTTGTAAAGACACTTTTCCCACGGTTTATATCTTCCAATTTAGGCGGAGGGCAGGAGAGGCACAATTCTTGGAACTCAAATCAGGAACAGAAATTCCTAATTTAGCCTCAGAAGTCTCTGAAAAACACTCCACCAAGGAAAACTTAAGTGTAAAGTGATACCTCAAAGAAATAAATGCGGGTATGGGTAGGATCATACGTTTCACAGATGTGCTTCACAACCATTTCTCAAGGCAATCTGTTGGCTCAGTCTCTGGGTTAACGAAGGCTGCCAGTCCTGTGGCTCCATCATCGGGCTACGTGATTCTATAACATATGTAGAACTCAGGACATCAGAACTGTTTTTGCTATATGCTACCAGATGGTGACGTAATTATCGTAAAGGCCCCATACTATCCACCTGTCCTCGCAAAAACTCCCTCTGCAGACATGCACCTAGTTGACACAAAGGACCTATTCTGAAATGTGGTTTGGAAGTGTTTTCTATCTGGCCTACTTTGCTTTGAATTATTCTTTCATTCACCCAACAGCTGTTCCAGGTTATTGTGCAATGGCTAAGCAATTATTATTAATAAAGAGCTTATAGTCTAAGCTTTCAGTTTTCTGCACAACACTCACACAATGGAGGACAGCCTTTGAGCCTAACCACACTGGCAACAGTGATTGCTTGATGTTTATATTAAATACCAAGCTGAAGAGACTTTCAGTAGTGTTTTTTCAGGCATGTTACATTTAGAATTAAGACCTGCCTAGAGAAGAAGGAAGCTGCTTAAAAGCTTGACAAGATTCCTAAAATTCGTAACTTCTATGCAAAACTCTGCAGTTTACTATAAAAGAGAGGTGATAAAATACCTTGAATAATAACGATACACTAATATAGCAGTAGCTAACTCCAACTCCAAACCATCTTTTTTTTTTTTTTTTTTTTTTTTGGCCAGGGTAGGGGTGGGTGGCAACCACCACTGCATATGCCTTACTTTTGTGGTAAATAAGAACAAGTTGTTTAGTCAGGCAAGTTGTGAGGGTGAAGTCAGGCCAAATTAGCTTCTTCAGATTGCTACCTGGGGCACGCTAGCTTACGGGCTCCAGTAAGCTCCATAGATTCAGGTACGTAAGACGCTTGGATCCTCCAGACTTTGATCAGGTTGCCTGAACTTTATGTTTCAAAGCACAGGGTGCTCTCTGACAAATGGGCACGGGATGACAATGACCCAAGGGTCTGAAAGATCCTAAGCCATAGGATAGCCTCTTTTTTTCTTTATATGCCTGAGTTACTGAGTGATGAATAAATGGAGAAAGAGAAGCAAGGGTTTGTTTGGTGAGATTATCTAGATTTTTGGTTTCCCAGACGTCCTTCTTTTCTGAGTCCACCTTGTTGCTATCTCAGTGCTGATAAGCAACTTCAGTTGAGAAAGTGTGAAAAGGCGGGACAGGTAACAGCAAACGCAGCAGTCAGTTCTCCTTGGTAGCCTGCTTTCGTAAAGGTTCTGATGGAACGGGGTGCCACTTCAGATGGAAAACAGGTAGAACGAGTCCGACTCTTTGTGCCAGAAACTGCTCTTCCCTTCATTTGGACTTGCTACCACTGGCTCCCACTTAAAGCTTCATCCAAGCACAGTTGTCCGCGCTCTCTAGGAGCTGACCACTGCATCTGCTCTCGCTTGGCATGGCTCCTCAGGCCCCTGCACGTCTCTAGAACTTGGTCTTGGGCCCCCTCCTGCTCTGCCCCTGTGTTGGCCGCCTTGTTTTTTTCCACTGTTAGGTTCAGATCCCATCTGTTCATTTGTGTCTGACCTTTTCTTTTGCCTCACTCTGATGTGTGATTGCTTGAACCTCTCCATTCTCAGCTGCTCATGGGGTTCCAGATCACCAGCTAGGTTCTGGACCTTTCCCTAGCCCTCTCCCCTGTCTCTTCCCTCCCTTCTAGCCTACAATCTAAGCTTTGCTTTAAGCTTTTCTGAGTCTAGCCCCTATTATCATCTATAGATTTTATTTCTGACAGAACTGTCATCTCCTCGTATCCCAGTAAAAACAACATAGCTATAACTCAGTGACCTCTAAACTAGAGGAAGTTACCACATTCCATCATCAGTTTCCTTGTCCTGACTAAAGCTAAGCTTCTTAAAGACATGTACCCTTATTTCAAATATAATTGTGATGAACGTTCCCCAAAAAGGCACTCTCTAGAATGGCTTCATCGCACATCGTATCTTTTTTTTTTTACTCTGAAGTTAGTGAAGTTAGTGAAGTCTCCACTAACCGGAATCTAATAAAGTTGAACCACTAAGTTTACAAACTGGTAAGTCCCTAATAAATTAAAAATATATGGCAAGCACAGGGTAACAATGGGAAGGAGTGTGCAATGTGAAGCCACACAGATCTGGGTCTGAATTCTGGCTCTTTTAGCAAATGGGGTAACATCTCTGAGGCTTAGCAGTCTCACTGTTAAAGAGACATCGGCGGGGCGCCTGGGTGGCTCAGTCAGTTAAGCGTCTGACTCTTGGTTTGGGCTCAGGTCATGATCTCACAGTTCGGTTCGTGAGTTCATGCCCCACTCTGCTGACTGGACACAGCCTGCTTGGGATTCTCTTTTTCCCTCTCTCTCTGTCCCTCCCCTACTGACGCTCTCGCTGGCTCTCTCTCTCAAATAAATAAAACTTAAAAAAAAGAGAGACATTAGCTTGCTAACAGAACTGTCGTAAGGCTAGTAATAATGTACACAAAACATTGGGTATATATAGTAGGCCCTTAGTAAATGGTAACATTCATTCTCGTGACTGGAGCCAGAAAACTTGTTTAGCATTAGTCTGCCACTTAGTACCTGTGTGATCTTAGACAAATCACTTAATATATTTCAGCCTTTGTAAACTGGGGAGCATAACACCATCTTATCTGGTGGGTTGCCAAGAAAATTCAAGTAAGACATGCAAAAATCATGTTGTAAACCTTAAAGCACCACAAAGGTGTTAATGACTACTCTCATGTGTTAGAAAATTAAGTCTGTTTTTACTCTATGGCAAGTAAAGTTAAAAACAAACAGAACAAAACAAAATCCAAACAGGCAACAAATGTAATGTTAGATATTTTTGGCTAATAGGTTGGTTTTATGTTGATGCATGCAACTGAGTTTATAAATTATGAAAAAGGATAATTATCTCTTCCATTGCTTGAGTCAGGCTAGCCAGGAAGATTATTACATTATTTATGGAGAACTTTTTCTAATCTCTGCTATTCTCAAAAAAACGGTGGTCTGAGATTGTAGCAAAACATTTTGAAACTGCACCTCATCCTAATATAAGAAGTATCATAACACTTTTTTTAATCCCACAAATTGGTCTAACCTGAAAAATATTTTAAACTCCCAGGACAGCTGGCCTCCGTATAGCTCTGGAGAGTGGAGGCAGAGGTCCAGAGGCCACAACACCCCACTGGGCCTGGAGGCAGAGACCCTGACAGCCTTGCAAATCCCCTGAAAACACCCTCCTTTTGAAGGTCATGTCTCCCAGTCTATGAAACCGCTTATATGTATTAAGAAGAATAAAGGCCATTTTTAGACAGTGGTGCCTATTCTTCAGAGTTCCAATTACGTAATTCTACAAGGATCCCCTTGAAAACCAGTGAAGGCTTTTCCTGAACCTTCTCTGAGACACACACTAATGAATGCAATACTTCATTGCTCCTGTAAGATTCACTGCAGGGCTGCTGGCAAACAAAGTTTTCTTCCATGAGTACAAATGTGTTTCCTGTATTAAAAAATGAGAAAAATCATTCCATTGATACAAAGGCCAGTTTCAGCAGGCTGCAAAATACAAAAGTGGAAATTCTCACTGCAACGTCTTTCTCATTGTATGGGATCCCAGTTGCAACAAACATTACCAGCTGGGGTTTTTTGCTTTTCTTTTTGTCTTTCTATAAACCTTTAGTCTATTGAGTCTTATTAACCAGAAATCAAACATTCTAAAAAGGTAGAGGAAATACAGATTAAGGATGGCATAACAAGCATTTGCCACAAAGATCAGTCCTGGTCCCAAATGAAATTATGAGGCCATTAGATAGGCATACTGTAATAAGACTAAGATATAATTTGAAAGGGATCAAAAGAACTGTTGTCTCCTGAAAAACTGTAGAGAACAGGTCTGGTTAGGTTGAAAGAATAAATTCTGCATTTTGATATGAAACTTGCTCTCACATAAAGAGACACTTTTAAAGTACCAAAAAAAATCATAGTTTTACAAGTCCTAGTACTTTCACCATTTTCCCAGTTGGAGTATGAACAATATCAGATGCTGAATGAGATCTTGCAGGGGAAAGAAGACAACCAACCAGGACAGGAGTTTAATTGTCTCTATTCTATCCTTGTCCTTGTTTCTCTCCCTCTCTCTTTTTTTTTAATGTTTTATTTATTTTTGCAAGACAGAGACAGAGTGTGAGCAGGGGAGGGGCAGAGAGAGAGGGAGACACAGAATCCGAAGCAGGCTCCAGGCTCTGAGCTGTCAGCACAGAGCCCGACTCGGGGCTCGAACTCACGAACTGAGAGATCATGACCTGAGCCGAAGTTGGACGCTTAACCGGCTGAGCCACCAGGTGCCCCTGTCCTTGTTTCTCTTTTATCAATAGTTTTTTAATCCCTAAAATAATCTATAGGCCTGATGGAAGACTACAGGGGACATTTTTTATTGAGTGTAGAGAACTCTTTAAGTCTGAGATTTAGAATGTAAATTACAGCAGCAGCAGTGAGAGATCAAGAAGACAGGGGTGGGAGGGGACCAATGGAGCGGGGCTATGGGCTGTCTAGGAAGGCAGAATGGATCCCAGGGAGTTCAGCATAGGTAAATTACATCAATGCAAACTATGAGGCTGGAAAAAATTGCAAAGCCAAAACCAAGCAACCCCTCCTCCCACCTCCCACCACCAAAACAAAACAAAATCAAACCCACAAATGAATCAATCAGTCATTAAATTTTATCTCTAAATAAGTTATAAAAAGTAGATATCATAGGGCAACCTCCTGAGTCCACAGCTGCAGATGAATGAACTGTCTTTAGCTTGGAGGGATCATCTGCTCAAGACTGATTGATCATGTTGCTTGGAGACACTGGTGGCCTCAGACTCTGCTGGTACCTGCAGCCCATGCTATCTGCTCAGAGGCAGTGAGCATCCCTTTGGCTCCTTACAGATCAATAATTCTGTTCTCACGGTGGCTCACAAGGAGGCATGGATGCCCTCTGGCTTTGCCCTGTTTCACATCTTTCCGCTTTTCCAAAGAGATGCCAGGCCTGGGCCATTTTGCGAAGTTTAGCAAGATTGGGTTTAATCTGTGGGAAAAAAGAGAATAACTCCCATATGCAGCTTGAAAAGCCAAGTACCAAATAAAAATTTCCTAATTACGGCTATTCCAATCTGTTCGGATTTCTAATTTCTGGATTCAGAAAAGATTAGAGATTTCCTTAGGATAAGCGGGACTGCCAACTTTAAGTCTAGACTCCCATCTCTTCAGGAATGAGGACAAAAGTTTGTTTTCATTGTCCTATGAAACAGTAAGATTTTAACGGAGTAAAGCCTATTGGATGCATCAGAAAACTCCATGCAAGTAAAGACTTTATAGCCCTTACAAGGAAAGGCAAGCAAAAGAAAAGATTTTGGAAAGCAGCAACATGGACATTCCTATTATGCTTTTGTGTTCTGTTTCATTTAAGATTATAACAAGAACAGAAAATGTCTTTAATTTAAACCACTCTGTGTCTTTATTGCATTATCCACATCATTGTTCCTGGACTGCTGAGTAATCAAGGCCAAACCATAATGTGAAAATCTCCTAAGCTTGGTTTCCTGCCGGATGATCCCCAAATCATAACTCTAGAGATCCTTAGAAATGGCTACCATTTCCAGCAAAGGCACCATCAAGAAACTGGCTGTTCAGGTTGTATTTGTTAGCAGTAAATTTGCTGTGTTTCTACCAACTTTCTGTAGCCCCAGAGAGACCTTCTACATCCTATCAAACCTAGAGCTAGTAGGGAACAGATGTCCAGGATACATCAGTCCGTACATGTGTTAAGCTTAAAAAATACAAAGGCATCACGTGTGTAATCTGACAGTGCAGCCTGAGCTCCATGGTGAATTTGAGCTAGAAGATGAAGTGGTAAGATTTTATATAAATAAACTTTCAATGCATACTTTTCAAAACTCGGGTATTTTGGAAAGGATTAAGACAGGTTACATTTGGCTGATAGGAGCGGGAGAAGAAAGAGAAGATAAACCTTGCTCCTCTTCTCCTGTTAGTCATTACTGTACCTGCTTTTCCTGCTCCAAGTGGTCTATGTCAGCCAGCGGCAGCATAGAAGGTCTCCCGTGAGCACACTGGAATGGCAGCTGGCACCACGACAGGGCTTCAATAAGGCGATAGCTCTCCTCCGGGCTCAGGCCATCATTAAACTTGATGGCCCCTGCATGAAAGACAGAAACAAGGTTATGGTGTGTATAGTAGGAAAACAGTGCTGACCCTGGGCCAGCGCCAGATATCTGGGAAAAGTAAAATGTGTCTTAGGCTTCTTTCATGTGACCAATACTGCTTGAAATTGGCACTTATCGACACGTGGATGAAACTAAGGGTTCATGATGCACCTGTGTCTCAGCTCTTCCTTATGGAATCATGGTCTTTCTAATCCCTAGGGGAGGCATTCCTTCACTTGTTGGGATTCTGCTTTCAGAGTTTTTCTCAAAGAGACAAGGGCAACATTGTGCTTACTTCTTACAGATTGTAAAATCAAGATCATCTTTTAGCCAGTCTATCACAAAGATCTCTACTTGTTGTTTTTCCCACAATGTCCATTTTATTTGCTTTTTTCTATTTCCATAATAATCTTCCTGCTTTTATGCAGACATTGATACATTAATTCACTCGGTCAACAAATATTTGTAAGTATGTACTTTGTGCAGCAGGAGCTATGTCAGGCAGTGAATGAGACAGATGGTCTCTGCCTTTAGGGGGCTTATGATCCAGTGGGTCCAACAGGCGAGACAAACATGAAACAAATAATTATACAATAATTATAAATTTTTCTTGTAGGCTTCTATTCTTTCTTACCAGCCTAATTTCTTGGTATCCTTTGCTGCTCCTCATATAACTAATTTCTTTCTGCCTTTCGATCTGTGCATAGGCTATTTCTACCCCTTGTGGCAAACCTTCTCTTCCATCCTATGAATCCATGTCCCTCAGTTTGTTCAAGGCTTGACTTACAATGCATCTCCTCTATGAGTTACCGCTCCACTCATCCGTGTCAGTCTGAATTATGGTCAAATGTATGTGTTGGTGTTTTGCTTTGTAAAAGCAATTTTTTAGTGTTCACTCTTAGTGTATTCAGTTTCTTGATCTAAACTGTACCCTCCATGGGGCGCCTGGGTGGCTCAGTCAGTCAAGCATCTGACTCTTGATTTTGGATCAGGTCATGATCTCACGGTTTGTGAGACTGAGCCCCATGTCGGGCTCCACACTGACAGCTCGTGCTCTCTCTCTCTCTCAAAATAAACTTTAAAAAATAAATAATAAACTGTACCCTCCAAGAAGTGAGTAGTAAATGTGCTTTCTATCTCTTTCATAACTTCTGTACTCCTGCCGGGGCTTAGCATACAGAAGCACTCATTATCTGGTGTGCTGAGTCTTACCGTGGCAAGCTTGGGATGCCAACACCTTCTGGACAGTCAGTGGCAAAGTCCCTTGGATGCCTCCTGTGGTCTGGAGTAGCTAATGCATAAACACATTCTTCATTAAGAAAATGAAGGGAAGGGGCGCCTGGGTGGCGCAGTCGGTTAAGCGTCCGACTTCAGCCAGGTCACGATCTCGCGGTCTGGGAGTTCGAGCCCCGCGTCGGGCTCTGGGCTGATGGCTCGGAGCCTGGAGCCTGTTTCCGATTCTGTGTCTCCCTCTCTCTCTGCCCCTCCCCCGTTCATGCTCTGTCTCTCTCTGTCCCAAAAATAAATAAACGTTGAAAAAAAAAAATTTAAAAAAAAAAAAAAAAAAAAAAAAAAAAAGAAAATGAAGGGAAAAGGAAATGTGACAATAGAGCCTTTTGTGAGTGGTGCCTCTGTGTGAAACCCCAAAATAAGAGGCTTACCTCCACTTGTTCTCGAATAAATTCCTACAAAGCAGAAAGGAAAACAGGCATTAATCCATTGTTGTAACTCTTCTTTTATAGTTTAAAAATACACTTCCTGGGGCGCCTGGGTGGCTCAGTCAGTTGAGTGTCTGACTCTTGATTTTGGCTCAGGTCATGATCTTGTGGTGGTGGGATTGAGCCCTGTGTCCGGTTCAGCGCTGACAGCATGGAGCCTGCTTGGGATTCTCTCTCTCCCCCTCTTTCTCAGCCCCTCCTCCTCCTTCTCTCTCTCTCTCTCTCTCTCTCTCTCTCTCTCTCTCTCTCTTTCTCTCAAAATAAATAAAGGAATATTAAAAAAAAATACACCTCATAAAGGAGAGAGTTCCAGCAATATAGCACTTAGGTGCAAATAATTTATTTGTTGTGAGGCACTCTGAATATGAAATACCAAGACAATTTAATAGAACTCCTACTGAAGAGAGAATATATTTAGCTACTGAAGCTTCCTCCAGAGACAGCTCATAACTCATGAAGTTATGTAACTGCTGAGAGCAGCTTTGATGATTCCAGAGTCTAACTCTCAGGGAGGCTTTTCACTAAGAGGCTGTGTGTATTTATGATCTTAGCCAGAGCAAGTGTAATGCTACACACAAACGGAATAAATACACAACGATCATCAACACAATGGAGCACTGAGTGGGACATTCGCTTAGATATATAGTAAACATAAGTAGTCACTTTAGTTCCCACAGCACTTTTTTTTTTTTTGACAATTCCATTTGGGGTCGAAAAGCTTATTTTGGGGGGCACTTTGTTGAGTTTCTCCTCACTAGTATATTTCTGTCCCTCAAGTAGCCTTTTCAATAGTTATCCCTGCAGATGTTAATATTTACAAAAGGACTTCGGAGAAATTTAAAGCAGACGCTATTTTTCATGCTACCAATTTGTTTAACCTCTGGAGCTAAAAAAAACTGTTTTGAGATACAGCACATTTAATAATTTCTTTATAAGAAAACCCAAGATTTTTTTACTCCTAGAATTGGCTATGTACAAATCACCTTCCTAAGATTACAAAATGGTAGATCTTCTTGTTAAACCAGACTCAGAAAATTCTCCCCTTTCCTCAAAGACACCCTAGTCCACCATGCTTACAAATGAGCACAGTTACTAAGCACTGGGTGGTAGATACCATATATTTTTTAAAAGCTGCATACGTTCCCAAACAAACCTACACAGAAAGATGTTTCATAATACCTGACCCATTAAAAAGCTTAGTGTGGACAGAGATCAAACCTAACCTCTTTGCCATTCTCTCTTGTGCTTGGTCATCTGGGACTTGTGACACATCATTTTTTAAGCCTGGTGAAGGGGAGAAAGATCGTATCTCTGTTCATGTCACATTTCAATGGTTCAATTAATACCAGATAACTTAATATTAAAAAGGCGCACTCATCAGGCTAAAGGACAGAACTTTATAGAAAATATTTGTGATCTTTCAACTGTCAGGATCCAAGTAGCTACTCCTTTTCAAGATACCAAAACTGTTCCAGCTTCTTCCAGAATTAACAAATCTCTCCTGAGCAGTGTGACTTAACATAGTCAAGATTTTCTGAAGCCATAAGCTGTATTTCAATGTGAAGTAAACTCCTTACCAGCAGTCTTTGAAGTCTCTTTGGGAAAAGTTGTTATTATAATTTTCTGGTTAAATACTTAGGGATTGAATTACAATAAAAGATTCTAACAGATTTTATCTTTTGGATTTAAGACAGTTTGGAGGAGGAGCCCTGGAGAAAAAAGGCTGTGTTGGGAAAAAGAGCACTGCTGAAAGCAAAGGCTGTCTGATCAGAGAGCAATTCTGGAAGGGCCAAACTCATGATGGTCCAAGCACTGGCACTATTAACTGCCTTTCCCTCTCAAATGTCTTCTCACCCTTAGCCTACAGACATGCTTAAGTCTCTCCCATCTGAAAACACACCAAAATCTTTCTTCTGCCCCGTGTCCTGCCCCACACTGCAGACCACCTTTAGCTCTCACCCTCTCTCTCTTCTTCTGAAAACTCTTGAAAGAGCAGGCTACTTAGCTCTACCTCTTCTCCCTCCACTCCCTCCCTGACCCATAGCAACCTGCGTTGGGCGCCCCCGCCCCCACCCCTAGGAACAGACGCCACCATGGAACACCGTCCTCATGATAGCCAAATCCAACTTTTCAGGCTTGATGGCTATTGCTGACCATTCCCTTCTTGCTTAAAACTTTCATTGGTTTTAGTAATAGTACTTTTTCCTGCTTTTCTTCCTCTCTCTGACTAAATATTTTCAATCATCCTTTACAGTTTCTTCTTTTCAGCAGCAGCTTTCCAGACCGCTGCCAAAATATATGCACCCTGAATGCTGGTGTGCCACCAACTCCACCCTTTGCTCTCCTCTCTTTTTATTCTTCATATTCTTCCTAGGCAGTCACACTTCCTCTAGGCTCTTCTCCAGCTTCTGATGTTATAAAAATATATATACTATTAACTACCTCAAACATACATACAGCCCAGGTTTCTCTCCCAAGCACAGATGTGTAAGTCTGCCTATCCACTAGACATCCCCATGTGATGGCACATTCAATGCATCTAAACCCAGGCTCATAATCTAACTCCCCAGGCAGGTATACCCCTCCTCCTCTACTTCCTTTTTCTGTTGATGGCATTACCATCCTTCCAGTCATCCACGCTAGAACCTTCAGAATCCTATCTTATCTTTTCTCCTTTAATCCCTTTTATACTTTCTATTATTGTTCACCAAGTCCTCTTAGTTCTACTTTCCAACTTATGTTTCAAATATGTCTCTCCTTTCAATTCCCAATGCTGTTGACTTAGGTCCTCATCCTTTCCTATTTGAACCAGTGCAATCAATAGCTTCTCAACTGTGCTCCCTGCCTCAAACATTTCCCATATCAATGTAGCATACAATTTATCTACTAAATCTATCTTCTAATTTTTATTTTTATTTTTTTATTTTATTTTATTTTTTTTCAACGTTTATTTATTTTGGGGACAGAGAGAGACAGAGCATGAACGGGCGAGGGGCAGAGAGAGAGGGAGACACAGAATCGGAACCAGGCTCCAGGCTCTGAGCCATCAGCCCAGAGCCCGACGCGGGGCTCGAACCCACGGACCGCGAGATCGTGACCTGGCTGAAGTCGGACGCTTAACCGACTGCGCCACCCAGGCGCCCCTAATTTTTATTTTTAGATATGACTAAAGTAACTCAGACTTCTGGGAAAATTGTAGACTTACTTCATGTGGATTTACCTGTGCTCCAAACAGAAAGAGTTAGAGATGAATAAGGAGTAGAAACCACAATGAATTAAATAGGACACCATGAAAAAAGAACAGACAGATATGAGAAAAAACCTAACCGATATTCTGGATGTAAAACATGTAGTCGTGGAAATAAAAAGCTCAGTGGATCAGGTAAACATCTGGTTAAATAGTAGGTGAAGAGAGAATTCAACTCACTGGAAGATAATGTATCACAAAGGGGTAAAACAATGGGAAATACAACAGAGAAGTTAAAAAGGTAGGTCCAGTAGACATCTGACAGGATTTCTAGGAAACGAGAGAGAATGGCAGAAGAGCAGTGCTTGAAGTGACAATAACTGTACATTTTCCAAGTGGAAGAAGCATGATGAATCTGAAGAAGGAAATGAAAACAAAGATACATCATAGGGAAACTGCAGAACACCAAAGACAGAGAAAATCTTAAAAGCCACCAGAGAGAAAATCAGATTACCTACAAAGTAATGATAACTACATTGACAATGGACTTCAATGGCATAGAGAACGTCAAAGTTCTCAAAACACTGAGGGATGACCGACAATGTGGAAATTCCCTGCTTAGCTCGACAATCATGCAATTGTGAAGGCAAAATAAAGACATTTTCAAAGATGGTTTATCATTTATGGACTCTTAATAAAAGAACATTTAAAAGCTTTCAGCAAAAAGAAAGCTGAACACAGAATGAATAATCGGATGAAAGGAGCAACACTGAACAAAGACACTGGTAAATATTTTCATTAATCTAAATAAACATTGACTCTATAAAATTAATGACTACCAGGGAGATTAAAACAGGTCGAGTTGGAGTGCCTGGGTGGCTCAGTCCAACTTAGGTTCAGGTCATGATCTTGTGGTCCGTGAGTTCGAGCCCCGCGTTAGGCTCTGTGCTGAAGCTCAGAGCCTGGAGCCTGCTTTGGATTCTGTGTCTCCCTCTCTCTCTGCCCCTCCCCTGCCCACACTCTGTCTCTCTCTCTCTTAAAAATAAACATTAAAACAAAAAATTTTAAAAAAAAAGGTCAAGTTAAAATACTGAGCAACAACATGGAAGATGGGAGGGGAATGCTGGAAGATAAAGGGTTGTAAGGCTTTTGTACAGTTTAGGAAGAGAATAGAGAAGCAAATTACCTTAAACTTTGTTAAGGCTAAAATTCAAGGCTAATCTGAAGTAATACAAATGGAATATGTAACAACTTAAAGAAAATTTTTTTTAACATTTATTCATTTTTGAGAGACAGAGACAGAGCACGAGTGGGGAAGGGGCAGTGAGAGAGAGAGAGACACAGAATCCAAAGCAGGCTCCAGGCTCTGAGCTGTCAGCACAGAGCCCGATGTGGGGCTCGAACTCACAAAGCCATGAGATCATGACCTAAGCCGAAGTTGGATGCTTAACCGGCTGAGCCATCCAGGTGACCATGGAATATGTAACTTCTACACTAGCAGAGGAAAACAAGGAGAAATAAAGGAAACTCTAATAGAAAAACAGAAAGGAGCAAAGAAAAGGCAACAAAGACAAAATAAACTGTCGTTAAAAAAAAAAAAAGCGAAACACATAAGAAGTTCTAGTTCTCTTCAACACCTCCAATGTCATATCCCAAAAGCAGTTTTCCAGACGTTTACCAAAACACAAATGTAGAGGGTGAAATGAAAACTACTCAGCAGAATATGCTAAATTCCTTTATGACTTTGTATTGATGACCTATCTAGCCTCATCTAGCTCACCACTACGTATATATCTTAATTCGAGCCATATATACTGGTAGTTCCCTAAACACAGGATCTGCTCCAAGTCTCTGATACCTGTTGTTCTGTCTAGAACGCCCTTCTTCTCTCTTCTGCACTCGGCAGGCTCCTACTGTTCTACCAGATTTTTCCTAAGGCAAAAATTAGCTTTTCTGTGACAGTTTCCTTGAACTCCATCCCCCTGGGCATAGTAATCATTTTGTATTTCCATAGCACTTTGAACTTCCCTCTAACTGGCCAAATTTCATTGTATTTGTAATTATTTAGATGTCCTTCTTCACCTTGAGCTAATTCATCTTTTAATTTCCAGCACCTGGTACACAGCAGGTATTGATACTTGCTGGATGAAAGATGAACACAGAATTTCTAAAGAAAACAGGAGGTTACCCTCAGTTAGCAATTTCCTCAACATCTGAAGCAGTCTTACCTCCACAATACTCTTGGTCACAGGAGATCTTCCTCTTCGAAGTTCATTGGCTTCTCTTTGTACAAAACAGAGTGGTACTTTTCCTACAAGGACCAGAGAATCACTATTGTCTGGAAATATAATTTCAAGGCCCAGATCTTCCAGATTTTTGTGGTAGCACCTAAAGAGAGAGCCTCAATTACAAAACTATTACTTCATTCGCATTTCAGCACCAGTCCCAAGCACTGGAGGGTTTCTCACAAGATGCCACAAATTTTAAAAATTGTACTGCTTTTCTCATACATTTGTTTAGGATTTTATTATCAAATTTCCTGTTTGAATTACAGTAACTTTCATTTTTTTCTCTTTTCCATTAAGAGAATCAATTTGTTTCTAAGTCTTGTTCCTAAGTTTTTATTCTTCACCGAGGAACTGCTAACTTCTCGCTGCTGGCACTTCAAGGAGTTTGGCACAAATAGAAGGGCTGAGAATGTTTTGAATCAGCATTAAAGCAGGGAGGTAATTTACAGCCCTAGGAACTGAGAAGTCCTGATTAACTGGATGTAAATAAATGGATCTGCCTCTACTACACATCATGCCCCAGGGAAAAAGATTTATTGGCAGTAGCATATTCCCAAACCTGACATGAATTCAGAGACAATTCTTTATTTCCAATAATTTGTGCCACCCAAAAGTGGGAAAACGTCCTATCTTATGACTCACCATATGATTTGCCCCTTCCTTGCGGCCCAGTGTTTTACTTTCTTCCCAGTATGATTATGGTAATGAAAACTAAGAATCTAGAATGCACCGAGGCAAAGCAGAATGGAAGCAATTACTGCAGTAACTTTGCTTTCAGAAACAGCACAGCATAAACACGGACTTTTCCAAGAAATGGTAAGAGGATTCTAAGCCAACTGCTGGAAAAAATTATCAAGGAAACTCTATCCTATACTCAACAGCTGTGATATAGTGGAAAGAACAGCATTTGAAGTCAGAAGACCCGCATCTGAAAGCCTGCTACACCATTCAAGAGTTGTTATGACCTTGAACAAGTCATGTAACCTCTCTTGGCCTCAGGGTCTCATCTGAAAAAAGGAACAGCAGGTATGCTTGTACTGCGCAGAATTACTGTGAGAGTTTATACTATAGATATCACGTCCTCATGGTAGTACTAACCGTAAGAGTCTGCTTTGTTCTTCTGTCACTGTTATCTCTAGTGGAGGGCTTACAATGGAAGACAGTAATTTTTTCCGACCAGAGCCTTGGGGCTGTTGCTTCTCATAGGAATCTATTGGAAAAGAAACGAAAGGGGTTCAGAGTAGGAAATGAAGTCTTCTAGACTTCAAAAAGAGCATGAGAAGGCACAGCCATGTTAACTATTATTGTGCTCAGCAGTGTGTTCAAACCGGTTTAGGCTTTGAGTTTCCATTATTATAGTCAAATGAGTAAGTATCCAGACCATTTATTCATTTCAGCAGTATTTCCAAAGTAAGATGTATAAGACTTCAGTCTTACACTCAAATGAACAATGCAATGTTCCTGTAGATAGTCAATAAATGTGATTTTAATAATGGGGTGAATAATGTTGATTACTTAAGAAATAAAATTGGTTTACTATACAATCCTGTGGTTCAAGAAAGTTTCCCATTCCTTCAGAAAGGTTTCCCAGTCTCTGAAGAGAATTTGTCAGTACTGTTCTCAAATGAATGGTCTCAAGCCTATAGCCAGTTTTTCTAACACTGCTTTTACCATATCTTTCTCAACAATTAGGTCTTCATTTCATACGGAAAAGTGAACATGGAAGTAATATCATTGCCATTCTAGCCCATGAACTATCTCCTTAGGTCCTCACCTACCTCTTTGACATAGTTTTCCACTATTTGACCACAGGGGTAAAGATTTTCCTGGGATTTTACCACTTGGAGAACACTGCCTCATGATAAGAAAAGAGCGTAGCAAAGATTAAAAAGCACATATTGGCTTTGGAAGGCAGCTACGCTCACCACTATACCACCAACGCTGCACAGCAAAAAACACATATTGGCTTTGGAAAAACATATAACAAATTAGTGATACTGGTTGTCTCTGGGGAGAGAAACTAGGTGGGATGGGGAACAAAGGTAAAAAGGAGACTTGATCATATTCCATTTTGTACCTTTCAGACTTGAACTCATACCACCTATTCCAAAACAAATTTTAAAGTACAAACAATATATTGGGCCTTCTGAGTTGGTGGTGGTCTCTGCCTGACAAACTGTGAAGAAGGTATACCAAGATCATATGGGCACACAGAGGGGCGTATCTTTGTGATGGATGTCACGATAAAGTAGCCTAATCGTTAGGTACCCAACCCTTAGGGTTGATGACAAATGTATGGCAAATATGTCTTTGACCATGTAAGACCACCAAATTTGAATCCGTAAAGTGAATCACTATATTCTTTCAGTTAAACAAGAAGCCAAACCAGAAGGCTTCAGATTACTTTTTTTAAACATACAATTCATCTTTCCTCAACGACAGCCACAGTTAGAAAAACTCTTTCAGTATACTAATTGTGCAAGGCAGTTTCACATATTTTCTAGTTCCAAACAGATCCTTACCAACAATCAGCTGCTCTAAACGGACACGCTCATGGGCGGCATGCTGATCCACTAAGACTAGCAGGTTTCCACCTAGAACACGAGCAAGGATTACTGGAGTATCAAATTCTCACATCAAGATTAAAATAATCATGTTGTGTGGAGGGAAAAAAAGGTTAATTCAAACTAGCTAATGACATAAGCATAAGACATACATACTTAGTATCTTTCATTTCTTAAAAAATTGAAATTATGGGGAAAACTATAAATTTATCCCTAATGAGAAACTTTTGAATACATTGGTATTTCATTTACAAAACAAGGTTAAAGCCCTATATTCCTAATGTTTAAATACTGATTTTGCTTTATTAATTCAGGTTGATACAATGAAGGGCCTTAAACACATTATCAAAATCAGCTGACTTTGATTTGCAAGCTACTCTGGAGCCCACAGAGAATGTAATTCTAGTACACTTTTTATTTCCAGAGAGTACACTTTTAATAAATGACAGATGTGATTCACTTTAAGAAACATTATAACCAAACATATAAATTCAATTTGTTGATTTACATTATATAATAATTATGTATTTTAAATTTAAGTGTAATTAGAATTTTTTTTAAAGACAGGCTGCTCCTGGCCAATTTAAACTTTTCTCACAAACCATTTACATATTAAAAAGGTGTGGGCCAGATGCAGTCCATTTAAAATATATTTTTCTTTTTTTAATATGTATTTATTTTTGAGAGAGAGAGACAAAGTGCAAGTGGGGTAGGGGCAGAGAGAGACAGGGAGACACAGAATCTGAAACAGAGTCCAGGCTCCCAACTGTCAGCACAGAGCCCAACACAGGGCTCAACTCGGGAATGGAGAGATCATGGCCTCAGCCGAGGTCGGGTGCTTAACCAACTGAGCCACCCAGGTACCCCAGATCTAGTCTACTTTAGATCAGAGGTCAGCAAATTTTTCTGTGAAGGGCCAGATAGTAAATATTTTAGGCTTTTTAGGACATATAGTTTGTCACAACTACTCACTGTTCCTTTTGAACCAAAGCAGCCATAGACAGTATGTGAACATTGTAGCTGTGTTCCAATAAAATTTTATTTATGGATACTGAAATATTAATTTCATATAATTTTAATGTGTCAAGAAATAATATTCTTCTTTTGCTTTTTCAATCATTTAGAACTATAAAAACCATTCTTATCTCCCTGGGTGCACAAAAGCAGGTGATGGTTGGATTTGACCCACAGCCACAGGTTGCCTTGTTTTAGACCCAGGTTTCTCAAACTTTGATGGGCATACAGGTCGCCTGGGATCTTATTAAAGTGCAGATTCTGATTCAGTAGGTTACAGATGACACACGAGATTCTGCAATTTTAACAAACTCCCAACTGATGCTATTTACAGACCACGCATTTGAGTAGAAAGGCTTTGGACTCTCAAGTACAAGAAAGAAGGCAGAATGTCCTGACCCAAAAAACCAAACCTACAGGGAAATCCCTTTCTTGTTGACAGGAGGACTGATTCTCAATTACATTAGTACATCTTTTTATCTTGTCATTTTATTAATTTGGTCCAAACGTTGAGGTCCATTGCTATCAGTTGTTTTGAAATAAAAGCTCTCCTCCTGAATTTGATCAAAATAGATAATACCTGTTTTTTCTATTTCTACTAAAGGATATAATGTTTTTATGACACCATCAAATTCATGGCATGAGAGCTTAAGACTTCAGGAAAAAAAGGAACTAATTTTTCTGACAGTATGTTCAACCACAGGAATAGGCCCCAAAATATTGAATTTTAAATTCCTTTGAGGATAGGAGGAGTTGCAGCTGGTTGTGATGAATACTGAACATCCTGTATTGGGCAAAACAATGGAATAAATAATAAATTGTGAGGGAGTAACCTCAAACTTGAAATTGGAGTCAGTGTGAATACCAAGAGTCAGGAACCCTAAGAAATCAATCCTGTACGTGATGGTGGCAGAATGATTCATAGCCTACATAGGGCTCACAACATTTTCTACTCCTTGAATGAAGCAGAATATATGAAAGTAATTTAATCACATCAGAAGCTGTATTTTTGATATTCTAACACAATACAAGTTTCATAAGGGCAAGGGATTCTTTTTTCCCTTTATTTATTTTCATTTATTTCTTTATTTTAGAGAGAGAGTATGAGCAGGGGAGAGGGGCAGAAGACAGAGAGACAAAGAGAGAGACAGAGAGAGAGAGAGAGGGAGAATCTTAAGCAGGTGCCATGCTCAGTGTGGAGCCCAATGCAGGGCTCAAGCCCACAACCCTGGAATCATGACCTAAGCTGAAATCAAGAGTTGGACGTTCAACCGACTGAGCCACCCAGGTGTCAAGGGCAAGGAATTTTATCTGTTGTACTCCCAGCATATATAAGGGTACCAGGCACATAATAGGTATTCAAATATTTACATAATAAATGAACGAATCCTTTTCTTTGGGGTATCATAACTGAACAACTGTATTTTATCATAGGTGGAAACATGCAATACAAAATGCCAGTATATGGCATTAATTTCACCTTAATTTAAAAACAGTAATAGGGGCTCCTGTGGGGCTCAGTTCTCTAAGTGTCCGGCTGATCTCAGCTCAGGCTTTGATTTCAGGGTCATGAGTTCAAGCCCTGTGTTGGGTGCTGTGCTCAGTGTGAAGCCTACTTAAAAAAAAAATGTTTTAAAACAATAATATATTTGTCAATTACAAAATTATGTGCACATATTAAAATAAGTCGATTATAGGAACAGGTTGCTTTTAGTACTAATGAGTGACAGTAAAAGCACTTACATTTTTATTTAAAAAATGTATTTATCTAAGAGTACTCTCTGGTGGCATCTGACTAAAGTTGACTATTGAACGACATGGGTGTGAATGGCACAGGTCCACTTATGTGTACATTTTTTTCGATAAATACAGTACAGTACTGGGATGCTTGGGTGACTCTGTTGGTTAAGAGTCCAACTTCACCTCAGGTCATGATCTCACAGTTCGTGAGTTCGAGCCCTGCATCGGGCTCTGTGCTGACAGCTCGGAGCTTGGCACTTGCTTCAGATTCTGTGTCTCCCTCTCTCTCTGCCCCTCCCCACTCATGCTCTGTCTCTGTCTCAAAAATAAATAAAACATTAAAAAAGACCAGTACAGTACTGTAATGTATTTTCTCTTCTTTAGATTTTCTTAGTAACCCCATCCTAGGTGCCATTAGTAGAGATTTTGGTATTAAACAACAAAGAATTCTAGGTCATCAAAACCTTAGAAAAAAAATCTATTCATTTTTCCAAAACAAACTACTAGAATTTGACTTTCACTGAATCCATATTTATGACAATTCTGACCTATTATGACATTTACTAAATAAATCTACAATGTAAGCAAGGTAAAAGGGAATATTTTGAAATACAAAGAGAATAAGCTGCTTTCAAACTTTAGAAGCATTCGCCTGCAGGTCTACTGGTCTGGGCCCAAACCCTCCACTGGTGCTCAGGGCTCTCAGCCACCTGCACTATCACGCATGCCTCATAAATGTGCTCAAGAGTCTTCCGATTGGAAAAAAACAAAAACAAGTCTTCTTTCACCCTCACCCTCCTTCAGTCCTTCTCTTCCATGTCACAGATTTCTAAGGCTCTCCTTGTGATGTCTGTCACCTGGTCCGGGAACATCATCCACTCAGTTACAGAGGTCAGAAAATCAGGAGTCATCTTTGATCTCCCTTCCCATCGCTAATGCATCACTAAACCCTGCTGACTTTCTCTCCTACATATCCTCCCAATGCACTCGCTAGGCTTCACCAACTATCATTTTTAGATACTGAAATATCCTTCCTACCAATCTTTTTGCAGGTACTGGGACTCTACCCCACCCCCAATCCATTCTCCACACTGCAACCAGAGCAATATTTTCAAAGTACAAATGGAATGTGACATGTGCCACTGTAAAAACAATAAAAAAAGAAAACAGAAAGCTTCCCGTTGTTTCCAATTGGTGTCGGGACAAATACAAAGCTTGTAACTGGCACTTAAGATCTGGCTTTGACCTACTTCTCTGGCCTCATCTCTGCACTCTCACTCCAGCTGTACTTGTCCTGCTTCCTCTCACTCAAGGAGAGGAAACACAAATTGTGTATGTCATTCCCTCAGCCCAGAATACTCCTCCCTCCCTTCTTTACTTAGTTAAATGCTCATACTCATCCTCACTTTACCAAAAAAAACCTTTCCAGACCTCCCTAATTCAAATCTCTCTGTACAGTTTCTTACAGCATCTTGTTTCTCCCGTAATGTTAGCTAGAATTAAAACTTTAACGTTTATGTCCTTATCTGTTTCTCTTACATGTGAATTTTTTGCCACCATTATGGGCTAGGGCCTAGTACAGTCTCTGGCATGCAACAGGCAGTCAATCAATGCTTGTTGGATGAGTTAATGTTATTATTTACAAACTATTATTGCTTTATTAAAGTAGGTCACCGAGATATTGTATGTAATTCTTGATAAACTTAGCAGGGTTCATTATATGAACTTTCTATTATTACAAAGGGAATACGTGAAACATCAAAAAGTCAAACAATATAACATATTTTAAAGAATAAAAGATGAAATTTTCCCTTTGCCACTCTCATTGTCACTCCAAAGGCAACTACTATTAATAGTTTGAAATGTATCTTACATACATATGTCTCTGTATATGTATACAAAACTAATGCACATTAAAACTGTTGTTTCAATGCCTGGGTAGCTCAGTCCTTAAGCATCTGACTTCGGCTCAGGTCGTAACTTCACGGTTCCTGAGTTCTAGTCTCACATCAGGTGAGTTCATGCCCTACTTCGGGTGAGCTCTGCTTTGGGTGAGCACAAGCCCCACTTTGGGTGAGCACGAGCCCCGCTTATTCGGGTGAGCTTCAGCCCCGCTTCAGGTGAGCATGAGCCCCACTCTGGGTGAGCCCAGCTTTTCTCTTTCTCTCTCTGCCCCTCATGGGATAGTCTCTCTCTCTCTCCGCCCCCTCTCCATCTGCCCATCACTCACTTGTGACCCCCCCCTCAAAAACAAAAAACAAAACAAAAAAAACAATGTTCTTTCATATAAATTTAGATTGGTTTTCCCAATTGGCTTTAATCTGTCCAAATCATTGCAACTATATTATATATTAAAAATATCTTAAGAAGTGCTTGCGTGTTCCAGTCGGTTAAGCGTCCCACTCTTGATTTCGGCTCAGGTCATGATCTCATGGTTGTGAGTTCCAGCCCCACACTGGGCTCTGTGCTGTTAGCTTGGGATTCTCTCCCTCTCTCTGCCCCTCCCCTGCTTACGCTTGCACACACACATGCTCTCTCTCAAAATAAATAAATAAACACTAAAAAAAAAAACTTAAAAGGAGGCTATTAGGAGACCAGCTGGTTATTAATCAAGGCTAAACTCCATTCTTACCTGCCTCACCATTCTCTTCAGTCTTGGTGCTCATTAAACAGGCAATAAACTTGTTATCCACTTGCTGTAGAACCTGCCATATATTCAAATAAGTGGTACAACACTAAATAAAAGTTAACAAAGCCTCATCTGTATACAAAGAGATAAAACTGTACTTAATTAAGTTATTTGCATTACAATCTTCATATCTAAGACTATGGTAAGGAAGGATTAAAAAAATAAGCAGAGCTATCAGAAGGCATAAAAGGAAGGAGACTACAGGCTAAGGATTCAAAAAGGACACGCAAGCAACTAAACTCTACAGAGCACACCTGAGATTCTCCCGACAGGACTCTTACTCATAGGTAACTATGACCAGAGGCGCCTGAGTGGCTTGAGGTGCCCGAGTGGCTTGGTCGGTTAAGTATCCGACTTTGGCTCAGGTCATGATCTCATGACTTGTGAGTTCGAGCCCTGCGTGGGGCTCTGTGCTGTCAGCTCAGAGCCTGGGGCCTGCTTCAGATTCTGTGTTTCCCTCTCTCTCTGCTCCTCCCCTACTCATGACCAGAGACTGCTAACAAATGGGGCTGAAATAAATTTTGCATTTTGCAAAGGTAAGGAAAACTATTTCAGAGGGTCTAATCCCTTAAAGTAGTAAGTTAATAGCCACCAGGGGCTTTAACCCTTGGGGACTCCTCTCTGTCCAGGTACAGACAAGGTTCTCATTGCACTTCCCTGCCTCGGTCCCTATTGTTTAACTAAAACTGTTGTTTCAGCGCCTAAGCAGCTCAGTCATTAAGCATCTGACTTCAGCTCAGGTCATGATCTCACGGTTCGTGACTTCGAGTCCCACATGAGGTGAGCTCATGCCCCACTTTGGGTGATCAAGAGCTTGCTTTGCTCTGGTACCAGGTCAGTGCCATGTGAGGGGTTTACCTAGATCTATCTAACCTCCTAATTTGTTTCCATACTGAAAATAAGGAGATGAAGACAGCCGGAGTGGTGTAGGGAGAGGGCAAACTAGCAAAGCAGATGAGACAAGGGGTCCCTTTTGTTAAGACTGCTCCTCAATCTGGAGTCTCCTAAGCCATGTCATTTGTCGCCTCACACAATAGAGGGTCATTTACAAAGGGGCACTGTTGTACATTTAAGGACAATGTCTGTACAGGATTTAGTTGATTTATAAATTATTGTCAAAATATAAAGTCAATATATAATCCTTGAAACTGTGAGCCTCAATCCTTAATTCATCCCTCCAACCTGCTCACACTACTGAAGACATTTTTTCCTTTGTAATTAAAATTGGTCCCTGCTTTTTCTTCTGATAATAAAAGTTCTAGTAAGATTTAAAAAAACACACGTGCCTTGACCAAGGTAGTCTAGATCATTAAATAAATCCAATTTCACAAGAGTTAGTCCAGCTTAGTTCTTATATATATTTTTATGAGATTTCAAAGTCAATCTCTTACCTGCATTGAATGAATCATTTCTTTGGTGAAACGATAAGGATATAAGACATTGTGAATTTTAACCGCGAGGCTTCTGGCCTGGCCACTGCTTACATCAACAGCAACCTAGAAAGCAGCACAAACATCATTTAAATTTTTAATTCTTTGTATCTGCAGAACTGTTTTACCAAAGATCCCAAACTGCTTTATCATTTTCACAGAACCTATTAGAAGTGGGTTGAATTCAGGGACCTTAGAGAAATTCAAAAAGCTCTGTGAATTATTAGTCTTAAATAATAATTTTGGGGTATAAACAAAATTACTAACAAAAACCAATGTTGTTTCAGAATAACAATTCGTTTATGTTCCATGATCAAGTCCTTAAACACATCTTAACTGAAAAATCAGTAATCAAGTGTTCATTTATTCTACACCTTTATCACAACACACGAAGTACCTTCTGTGATAACCCACTGAGAACACATACACTCACGTCCAATGATGAATTGTTCCTCCAGTAGAAGACTCGCTATTTTATCTGATGATGTAACAGTGCTTTTTGTTTTGTTTTGTTTTGTTTTAATTATCACCACCCTAAATACCCTGCCAAAGCTGCAAGATAGGGTTTCTAAGAGTGGTAAACACATTCAACTCATCACACACTGACTACACATGTTTAATCCAGAATGTCTGAGCTCCCAAATTCTATGGATTCTGATTTCTCCTCTCTATATTAAATAGTATTTCCAAATAAATTATTTGGAAACATGCCCACTTTCCGCTTATAATTAAAAATTAATATAGCCATTCATGCTCATATCCAGCTTAAATGAAGTACAAATTTTAAAATAACAAGCAGGGGCGCCTGGGTGGCTCAGTCGGTTAAGCGTCCGACTTCAGCTCAGGTCACAATCTCGTGGTCCGCGAGTTCGGGCCCCGCGTCGGGCTCTGGGCTGATGGCTCAGAGCCTGGAGCCTGCTTCCGATTCTGTGTCTCCCTCTCTCTCTCTGCCCCTCCCCCGTTCATGCTGTGTCTCTCTCTGTCTCAAAAATAAATAAACGTTAAAAATAAATAAATAAATAAATAAAATAAAATAACAAGCAAAGAAAATTTGCTACAGACCCACCTCCGGATAACGGGCAAATACTGGATTTTCCCACTCTGAGAACAAAGACTGAAGTGATTCTCTACCAACAGTATCATCCACAGCATCTAAGGCAAAAGGAAACAGATCAAGTTGGCATCGAGAGCCGCAGAAAAAAAGGTGAGTGGCACTCCCGTTTGCTGTGGTGCAGCGGCAAGATCAAAGATCAGACATATTGTCCCAATATTCTACAAAAGTTTAGTGTTTGCTGGATCTCTAAATTGTTCTGATCTGTTACTTTTTAAGTTAGAGTTGATGACTGTATCTTTTGGCGTTACAGCTTTTTCTCCAAACTATTTTCAAGAGATATTCAGAATACAAATCCAGAAGAAACTGGTTCAAATTAGTAGTCTCACTTCCTTTAGATAAAAATATACCTTACCTATTTTTAGAAACAAAGAATCTGTAGCTTTTTTTTTTGAAAATAAGGATTTTGCTTACATAAAACTACTACAATATGGAGTGCAACTCCAATCTTTAAAAATAAGAGATAGTCTCTCAATCACAAGACACCACAGACTGTGCATAATCACCCAGTATTGACTTCAGGTCTGGAAAAGTAATTTCTGATCTAAATGCATGCACTGAATTACTTAGTTCTGCTGTTAAATAGGACCGTGGGGAATTACTCGTTCCAGGAAGGCACAGCTGGCCCTGATCAAGCTTAATAACACAACCCTGCTTTTTAAAAAAAATTTTTTTAGTTAGGTGGTACAGTATGTACTAGATGTCCCGGCAACCTCTGTTTTTGCCCCCCTACCTCTGTTATTCTGTCTCATCACAGTCCTCTCTTCCCGAGCTCTAGGAAGGAAGGGAAGAACAAGGTCGCTTCTAAAAGGATGACACTTGTACTGAGATCCTAAATGTAAAAAAGAAAACCTAGACATTTGAACTCAAAATATAAATTATTAAAAAATCAAGTTACATTAAAATCTTTCTGCACAAATGGAGTTGAGACCTGAGGCAGACTACTAAGCACGAGATTGAGAGTCAGAGTTCTTTAATGAGTTATGCTGCTAATTTAGGAACCTACATTAATGCTTAGTCCCGTTATCCATATATACCAGACAGAATGAGCACTAAAACAGATCACGGATTCCCAATGGGCACAATTTTGTATGAGAGACATTTGGCAACATGTGGTTGTCACAACCTGGGTAAGGGGTGCTACTGGTATCTAGCAGAGATAGAGGCTAGGGACTGCCAAATATTCTACATGTATAGGACGAACCCTACGACAAAGAGTTATGAGTCCAAAATGTCAAGTGTCACGGTTGATATAGCTGGTATTTGACATATACTGGTACTTAATTGTTAGCCTTCACTACTTGGTTCAACCTTCACGAGTCCCCAGGTTTATGTCTCTTATACTCAAAATGTGTTGCTATTATAACATTTATCTGATATTACGTTTACATAGCTGTCTTCCCTAATTGATTGTGAACTCCTGAAAGCCAAGCCAGTGAATCTGCAACCTAGCAGTGTGAACAATAAATGAATGAATACATGAACAGATAAATGAATGAAAAGTTCTCAATTTAAACTTCAAAGTCCAGGGGTGCCTGGGTGGCTCAGTCAGTAAGGCATCAGACTTTTGATTTCAGCTCAGGTTGTGATCTCACGGTTTGTGAGTTCAAGGCCCACATCGGGCTCGGTGCTGATAGCATGGAGCCTGCCTGGGATTCTCTCCTCTTCTCTCTCTCTATCCCTCTCTGCTCTCTCTCTCTCTCTCTCCCTCTCTCTCTCTCTCTCAAAAATAAAAAAAACATACATTTAAAAAATAAACTCCAAAGTCCAGTAATATCTGGCCTAAATTCTGCCGTCCTCTCTGAAGGATGATTGAGTTTTAGAAACAATGCCTGCATTTGACAGTTTTTGAATAGGGGCCAAAACATGATGGAACTATTATTTCAAAACAATAAATCCATTGGACAAGAACTGGAGAGATGAATTCAGAATAAAATGAAAGGGTAAGGTGAAATTAGGTTGTGTTATTGGTAATAGAAAGGACAGAATTAGGGGCATTTTAATTTTTTTTAATTAATGTTTCTTCCTTCAAAAAAATTTTTTTTAATGTTTTTATATATTATTTTTGAGAGGCAGGAGAGACAGAGCACGAGCCGGGGAGGGGCAGAGATAGAAACACTGAATCGGAAGCAGGCCAGGCTCTAAGCTGTCAGCACAGAGCCCCACCGGGGGCTGGAACTCAAGAACAGTGAGGTCATGACCTGAGCCCAGGTGAGATGCTTAACTGACTGAGCCACCCAGGCACCCCAGAATTAAAGGCATTTTAAAGAAAAAAACTGCCAAGGCTTGGAGACTTACACCACTCCTTAAAATTACCTGTATAGATATTCTCTTGTGTACAATTTAATTTGCCTCTTAACAATTCATCCTAAGTAACGTTTTTCTGTATGGTTCAGCAGTGTCCCAACGCCCTACCACACGTTAGCCCTTTACAGAAGGTGTGACATGCAGTGTGAATGGGGGAGCCATCTTTCCATGAAACTCGTTTCTATACCCAACATACTTTTTTATTTTCATTTTTCTTATGGAATTGAGTTAACAGGACACTTCAGAGACTTGCTACAAGACTTGCTAATGCAGAAAGTTAAATAGGTTGAAGTGTTTTAAACATCTAGATCGGCTCAACGGAAGCAGATGTTCATGTTGTGTGCGGCAGCTGACGTTCCCGCTTTGGTTCAGCAGCAACCATCTCAGGTTAATGTAATCGCGGCCTTTTTTGTTTCCATTTAAAAGCAGTTGCATTTCAGGAAGATGAGGTGCCAGTGCTTTCGGTTTACTTCCGATAAGCAGTCAGTATAAAACAGGACATAAAACTACGTCAACTGAAAATCACGTATGTCTTTAAGAGCCACCTGAGAGTCTCAGGAGCAGTGCTGAAAGACAGTTCTCCTACTTAAAACTTTGAAAGTTACTACAGTGATTATTTTTTCATGAGGAAAAACTGGAAACCACTGAAAAATAAAGGCCTTATTTAACCTTAGATAAATCAGAGCCTCCTACTAGAGATATTCATGCTAAGGAGCATTACAAGTCAATTTACAATTACATTCATACAGTTTACATTCTTTTGCAACACTCAAGACTTTTAATATGGATGCACATTTAATGTTTATCCTCCTGATGCGAAACCAAGATTATAGCCAGATGGAAATCAGTTTTACCATCTCCCAACATCTGGCTCTCAACACACTGCCAAAACAATGTCACTTTTAATGTTGACTGAGACATGAGAACTCAAGAGTCCCAATCTAGGCTCTGATGTAGCCTTGTGGTATGATTTCAAAGCCACATTACTGTCTTCCTGAATAACGGCTACTTATAGCATAAACAGATCAAATGGATTAGCATATGTATTATAATAAACCATGTCTGAAAAGTATAGTTGGGAAAATACACACTTAACCTACATTCCAAAAAATTTATGGTCAAGTCCTTTTTTCTAAAAACACAAAAACAGTTCAAAAATATAGTACTGTACTGAGCCACAGACTTCTGGGGAAACCCAGGATGATTACAGGATCATTCTGGTTTTTCACCTGAGAGCTGCACAGAGCAACTTCCAGAAAAATATCACACTGGCATTGCAGGTATCTTTAAAGACAAATTTCTAGGAGAGTTTTATGTTTGGGAGAGAGAAGAAAGGAGGCTAGGGAAGCACTGTGGATCTTCTCAACTATTAATAGTGCCATTTTCATGAAAAATGGTCTCACCCTCCTACACATCCACATATCCACACATCCATATACAAACACTTCCATTCTATTATGTCTTTCATTGTATTTCTAGATGTAAATAGTATTGGACCTAGAGAATCTTTATATACCATAAAACACATGTTTTATAATTAAACTTGAATATGATCTATCAGCTGAGATAATCTCTTTGGACAATATATATATATATATACTTACCATTCTCAAGGAGGACATCCACAGCTACAGTTGTCAGGTCTTTAGTACAAGCAGTCTGAACATCCTCAGTAGGAGCAGTGAATGTACTCAGTCCAGTTATTTTGTTGATGTAAACCATTCTTCCCAGGGCTACATCAAAATGCTGCTGCCAATCCAAAGAACATGTGTTTGACTCTTCATTTTCAGAACAAGTTCTTGCTATAGATTCTTCACTCTGAAAACGAGTTCCTTTTCTGTCAGCTGTGCCATCTTCTATGTGACTCATTAACATTTTACTGGGAGAGTCAGGACTTCCTGTCTGTGGGTCTGAAGCTATAAGAACATCCGTATCTTCACTGATGACTTTAGAATGACTACGGGGTAATACCAAAGGAGTTTCTGGTATCACGGAGTTCCCTGTTGTGTTGTTGTTAGAGTATGTTTTACTATCTTTATTGAAGGGATTATCCTGTGTGACAGAGTCCAACTCTGGAATGATGCCACTGTCTGTTTTTTTATACTCATTTTTAAATAACTTGCAAGAATCCAGGATTAACCCACTGCACAAGTCATGGTCTTTCCTACTAGAATCTGATTGTGGAAGTTCATTAAAATGACTCATCATTTCCAATGCTTGAGTCTCTCTTTCGGAACCTTTCATTCTGGATAATTTAGAGGCTAAAGATTTGGGAGACTGCTTGGCATCCAAAGGTTTTCTGTTAAAATCAGATAATTCCTTTAGAGTTACAGGACTTTCTCTTAAGCAAGGAGTCTGTTGTTCCAAACAATCTTCTTCACTAGAGAATGGAAACTTCTTTGAGTAAAAGATGTGACTTACTGGCAGACAACTATTATTTGAATCATTATGTTTCATAGCAGTGATTTTACAAATGCCTGAGTTGTCTAAGTGATTCTTCTCTTTCCATGGAATGTCAGATTCAACTTGAGGACCGAGATTGGTAGAGATTTCAGAATTATTATTTTCTTCCACCTCTGTATTCAGAGGACTTTTAACCTTCCCATATTGCCTCTTAAACTTCTCTAAAGATCCCAGTTGTGACCTTAAGCTTAGCTTCTTACGGGCTACGGGTTTGGAGAAACCAATCAATTTATCTATTTTCTTACTACCATTTGAAACATATCTACACCAAGGGGAAGAAGAGGATGTGTCAAGTAATAAGCAATCCGTGTGTGATTCTTTAGTACCTTCCTGAGAAACAGCAATGTTTTCACAAGTTGCTATAGGTTTGTTCTCTTGCCCATAACTTGTATTTGTTCTGTGCAATTTCTTGTCAGACAGTTGAGCAAAGTCTTTACTTAAAGTGCTGGTTGGATCTTCGATGTTTGGAGTCTCAACTGAATGGCATGCTCTGTTTACAAATGTTTCTCTGGCACTCACGGGACCAGGTTGAATACAGTTTTTAAGTAAATGTTCTCTTTCAGTTGATTTAGTTTGCTCATTTTGTACCACATGAGTTATAAAGCCAGTGGAGCATAATTTAACTTGTCCATAACTAAAAATGTTTACTCTTCCACAATTACTAGGTTGTTTTTCTTTCTCTTCCTCTCTCTGAGCACCATGTACTCTCAATAACGTTGTCTCAAAAGGCAGAGGTTGGGATCCCATTTTGGTAGCGTCTTTAAATCTCTCTAATTGATTCTGAACTCCATTATTTTTCAGGATACTGGCAGGCATGCCATTAACAATAGCACTTGCTTTCTGTATTTCTAGATCTTCTCTATTCTTCTCAAAGCAGTATGATGTCTGAAAAGGGTTTACAAACATTTCTGAACTGGTTCCACATGGACTTTCTGAAGAGTTACGTTCTAAGCAAAGTTTTTTATGTTTCCCATTTTCTCCCCATTCTGATGCTTCAGCTGTCTGTTGTTGTAAGATCCTTGATTCTGAGCAAGAGCTATCTTTGTTTTGTAAAGATGACTCTGTCACTTTACCATGGCCTGGGCCATCTGATTCACAAATGTACAAGAATGAATCATTTGTGTTTTTTCTGGTAGCTTCTGAATCTCTAGAATTCTGTGTGTTTCGTCTGTTTTCTACAGTAGCTTTTCTTTTCACAGCTTTTGATTGAAAATTAAACATTTCATAGGAATCCAAAATACTATTACATGCTTCTTGGAAACTGACCTGGTCACCCTTCTCATCAGAAGACACGTGCTTCTGAAGAGTAGCACTAAATAAACTAAAATCGTTATCTTCACTAAATTCTTTAATGTCCTCACCTGATAATTCCACAAATAGTTTTTCTTTCTTTAAAAACATTTTCACTCCTTCCTGAATGCAAACCAAAATAGTATCCCAGTTCTGAAATTCAATCAGCGTTTTTGCTGGCTCCAGGCACACATCATATTCACAGAACTGACACTGCACATTGATTACATATATCCCATGGAGTTCTGGGTTAGACCGATGCCGAGGACTTGAATTCATTTGTCTAGTGGCAGAACCATTCTTTGGCTTGCATATAATACTTTCTTTCCTCAATAAAAAGTCAATGAATTTATGCAACTTTGTCCTTAAAACCAGTCTTTTGTTCACAAACAAAAATTGCATATTCTTATTGTAATGTGCTTCGGAGCTGATATAGCCGCTGAGCTCAAACTCCTTGTATTTAAATTTTATTTCTCTTAATTTTTGGGACTTACCCAGTCCATAAATTTGACAAAATCGGGAACATATGTCTTTGGTTTTAGGAAGTTGAAGAACCATGGAACCAGAAACATCATTCCTCAAAGAGAAAGAAATGGAAGGGTGCATGAGCGAAAGAGCTTCTATCCTCTGCCTGACCTTCTCAAACTCCAGTCTAGGATCCATGCATTTCCTCCTTACAGGTAACTGGTAAAATAGGTTATATACTGTTACTGTTGTCCCGGCACTTGGTCTAGTCAGGTCAGCTTCACAAGCTTTCAGGGCTTTTCCATTCTGAAACAGTTTCACAAAAGTTTTCATTGTCTTGTTTTTCTTGGATGAAATTTCCACAGCACTGGCCATGTCAGCTATACTTGCCAAGGCCTCCCCTCGGAAACCATAAAACCTGGGATTCTCCAAGTCCTGTAGCGAGTTGCATTTACTAGTGAAATAACGATTTCCCACCTTGTCTATATCATCCCTCCCCACCCCAAATCCATTGTCTATCACTTGAACTTGGAAAGTCTCCATATTCACCCTGACAGCCACACATTTTGCTTCAGCATCAATGCTATTGAGGGCAAGTTCCTCAACACACTGGCCTAAGGAGCATATAGCCAAACCAGAACGCAATCTGGCTTGTACTTCAACTGACAAGCACTTGATCATGGCAGGTAGAAAGCTGGTTAAGAAGGCCAGGCACTGGCTTCCTTCTCTGACTGGAAATAATTGCCTATGGGAGGAAAACACACACACACAATCAAACCCTCAGAGCTACGGAGCATTATCCATTGCTCTCAAGCATAATGGAGAAATGCCATTTGAGGTAAATTAAATCTCTTATTAAACCACACTGTAAAAAACAAAACAAATTATAGCTTTGATCTCTACACAGATCACACAGCTCATGTTTAGTGCAATGGATTTAATATCCAAAGCAGCATTCACAATTTCATAATTTTCACTGCTCCTTTCTAAATCCCACATGCCCTAAAGTGAAATCATAATCACGCTTGAAGTCGACCCATAAGACAGTGTTCACAATTCTAATCACTTCACCAAAAACAGATGTCTAAATTAAATTCAGCTAGAAATTCATGAAAAAAAATGTCCAAGCTAGTTTCATAATATTTATACATTACACAATAACCATGACTTTTAGTAAAAACTTGCAACGAACGGTTAAGACAGAAGAAATTTAAAAAATCAAATCTTTGTATCAAGAAGAGATGGGGGTCAAGAGATTATTATTCTTGGTTAAGCGTTGTCTCCGGGGAAAAAGACCGGGAATGCAAAACGATAAGGCAGGAATTTTCATTATGAACTTTTCTGTATCATTTGATTTTTAGATCTTGTCCACATATTACTTTCACAAAAAGTTTTCAGAAGGTCCCTGTATTACCACTCTTTGGGTATTTACAGATGGCGGCTACAAACTACCTTCACAATAATAGTGATGGTCAGGGGCTATCTGAACTTGATTTTAAGTTTTCCCTTCAGGTAAAAAATATGAAGATTATAGTGCCATTAAAGGTCTCCCTTCATAGGGGAGAGAGCAGCATGGGCTGGACCTCTCGAAGGTGGTAGGACTAGTTCTTCAAGCCCGGACATCACAGTTATAATCGCAGAGCTGATGTTTTTTTATATAAGGAACTTTGCAGCCGGCAGCAAATGAGAGGTATTCTGAGACTACTCAACTTCACGATTTCCTTTTACAACCCAGTCTTTTCAGGGCCACAGTCAAAGGGGATGATTCGTCCCGGGTCTCGAGCTGCGAGAGCTCCGGGTCGGGGGCGGGGGGTACAGGACAGCCGCCGCGGGCCCCCCAGGCTCAGGCTCCACCCCGTCCCCTCCCCCAACTCGCAGGCCGAACCCCTGCCGCCCGACGCAAGAGGCCTCCCGGAGCCCCTGCACAGCCGGGTCCGAGAAACGCTCGCGGCCTTTCCGCTATTAGAAGGGCTCCCGGAATCATCCTTTCGACGCGTGCTTTTCCCCCAAGTCACCTCGAACCGCGCTTCACCAACTTCCATTTACCCACCGCCTCGGACGCCGGGCACGCGCACGTTCGCTCGCGAGGCTCGCGCACGCGCCACGAGCATGCGCTTCTGGGAACGCGCTTGCGCTTCTGGGAACGCGCTTTCGTCGGTGACACCCAAATGCGCGTGCGTACCAGCTGTTGTCTGACTGGGAGACTAGGCGGGGTCTCTTCACACTGGTACCCCTAGTTCTCAATCCTTATCCCCCTTTCGCATGGTATGAAAAGCCGTTTCAAGCAGTTTTCTCTGTTTCTGTCGTTTTCCTTCCCCCCTTTCCTCCTTTGCACCTACTACCATTTAATTCAATTATATTTTATTTGTGTTTATGTCTTCCCTCACTGTAATGCAAACTATTTGAAGGCAGGGATTTTATCTATTCTGTTTACTGCTGTATCCCGCTGGCCAAAAACAGTGCCTGGACGGTGAGGCACTCGATGGGTGAATAAATCCACACCCTTCCATCTTACAGAATTACAGCATTTCAGAGCTGGAAAACACTGAGAAACTAGCTCCACCCTCTTAATGTACGGATGAGGACCCCGAGACTCCTTTCATTGACTTTTTCGTTGTGTTCCTAATGCCACTGCAGCTTATTTTCAAACTGAATAAGAACGTTAAGAACCCTGTGAGAATAGATGTTTGGGGAATTATTTTTTTTAATGGTGATTTAGTTTTGAGAGAGAGCGAGCCAGCACAAGCGGGGCAGGGGCAGAGAGAGGGGGACAGAAGATCCAAAGCAGGCTATGGGCCAACAGCAGCAAGCCCGATGGCAGGCTCGAACCTGTGAACTGCAAGATCATGACCTTGGGCCTAAGTCTGACACTCAACCTACTGAGCCACCCAGGGATCCCGATATTTGGGGAATGACTAACCAATCCTCAGTTTTTGCTGTCTCGTTTTCAGAGCAATCTAGTATTTCCAAAAATTGTAATTTATGACAAACATGTTAAACTCAGTAGGCATTTGCGATCCACCTGTTTAATGACTGACCGAGACTAATCGACACATGTGAAGGGCTGGATGATGAGGCAAAATCCTGAGTATTGCTTGTAGGGCTGCCATAACAAAATGCCACAGATCGAGGGGCTTAAACAATAGAAGTTTATTTTGTCTCAGTTCTGGAGGCCAGAAGGCTGAGATCAAGGTGTTGACAGGTTGATTTCTTCTGAGACCTCTCTTCTTGGCTTGTAGGTGGCAGTCTTCTCCCTCTGTCGTCACATGTTCTTTCCTCAGTGCACGTACATGTCTGTGTCCAATTTCCTTTTTTTTTTAAGGACACTGGGGCATATTGGATTGGGGCTTACTCTAATGTCCTCATTTAACCTTGAGTACCTCTTGAAAGACTCTATCTCCAGATAGTCACATTTTGAGGTTAGGACTTAAACATATGAATTTGGGATAGGGTGACATAATTTATCCCATAACATTGCTTAATATGAAATCCTTGCCCAGAGGAGAGGAATGACAGCGGGAACTCCAGAAAAGTAAAAGTAATTAGTCCAAAATGCCATTTAAACAGCTAACCTTAATAGGTGTACAATTTCCTGAAGAAAACTTCATGAAAACAATTTTTTAAAATGATTCAAAGTAATTTCTTTTTCTTTCAGCTCTCTTTAAATTACCTCAAAATTCTCTTCCCATAGATGTTTGCTGAGTAAATACCTCTCATTTTGCCCAAAATGAAGTTCACCAAAGAAAGTACCCTACACAGAAGGTTCTAATGTGTTTTTATTTATTAGAATTGTGAATAGTTAGTTGTCATCCTTCTATCATACATATACAGTGATATTCAAATATCTGATACTAACATAACTTACTGACAAATTCTAATACTGAACACAGAATAGTTCTATATTACCAATAAAAACAAAACCAGTGAGTTTATCTTAGAAAATTTAAATTCGGGCCATTATTTCACAATCTGGAAATCTGAGTAATCCAACTTTACGATGACTTTCTCATTCCTGAAGTTTGCTCTATCGATATGTGATTTGGGACTTCCTCTTGTCTCAAGCCATTCCTGCATATGACGCACTTCAGAGATGGGACCTTGCAATTGTCCTTGCACTGTGCCCTGGTCAGTGTTCTGGACCCAGCCAACCAATCCCAGCTTTTTACCCTCAGCCTAAGGGAAAGAAAAATATGAGAGAGAGAAAAATCCAGTGAGATTGAAAACAGTGCGACTACAATCTGTTGCCAGAATCTTGGCCTAGAATCAAGCCACTGAAACTAATTTGATATTGTCCAGAACAGTCAAAACAGAACTACAGCAAGGAGAATCTCATTGACCTTAACATGAAGAGTTGGCCACTTGACGCCATTTCCTTCTTCTACCCTATAAAACCCAGGCACTAGAAATTTTCATTATGTAATCAGTTTGGTTAAGTACTAAAGACTTAAGTACTAAAGCAAATCAGATGCTTTCAAAATGATTCCCTAAGGCTGATTGTTGTTAGGATACTGGGCTGTATCTTGCTCATTTTCCTTTCTCCTAATCAAGAATCTGGTGGGTATATTAAACAGAAAGAGCATGAAGTTATCTGATCCTTCTCTTTGTCTTTAGCCAGGACCACACCTAAACAAATCCAGATGAACAAGTGTCCATTATATCTTTAAAAATCGGGGCGCCTGGGTGGCTCGGTCGGTTAAGCGTCTGACTTCGGCTGAGGTCATGATCTCACGGTCCGTGAGTTCGATCCCCGCGTCAGGCTCTGTGCTGACAGCTCAGAGCCCGGAGCCTGTTTCAGATTCTGTGTCTCCCTCTCTCTCTGCCCCTCCCCTGTTCATGCTCTGTCTCTCTCTGTCTCAAAAATAAATAAACGTTAAAAAAATTTTTTGTTTAAATCATTATTTCCCGGGCAACTCATTCCTGTGTTCTCACTATAGAAAAACTGTCTAACCCAAAGTCTTTTTTTTTTTAATTTTTTTTTCAACATTTATTTTTTTGGGGACAGAGAGAGACAGAGCATGAACGGGGAAGGGGCAGAGAGAGAGGGAGACACAGAATAGGAAACAGGCTCCAGGCTCTGAGCCGTCAGCCCAGAGCCCGACACGGGGCTCGAACTCACGGACCGCGAGATCGTGACCTGGCTGAAGTCGGACGCTTAACCGACTGCGCCACCCAGGCGCCCCTAACCCAAAGTCTTTATGTTACATCCAAAGCCCACTTTCTATCCTCCTCCTAGGGCAGGAAAAATCATATAGTGATTAGCCTCTGAACATCAAAGTTTCATGAGACTATATAACTATTAGGTTTTTATTTGATTTTCTTTTCTTCTAAATAATCACAGCACCTTTAAATTGAATAAGTTTGTGAATACCATCTAATCATTGTAGTTGCTTTTCTCTTAGCCTTTCCAATGTTCTTTCCTTTAAGTCATTAAACTGTGGAATGACTGAAAAACTGGGAAAGGTAGCAATGTTTACAGGTAATTTTTTTTTTTTTTGGTAAAATTTGCAAGCAGAGATATTATAAAATTTATTGTTAATGTAACCTATGTAAATGGAAGGAATTGGGTTACAAAAGAAAATGGGAGTTAACATGATTGTGTGCCCAAATGCCAGAGTAGTGACCTAATAAATATGGGAAATTGCTGCAGTAGGCCAAAGAAAATGTTATGCACGGCAAAACCATGTTTGATGAGAAACTAAAGTATCTATCATACCAGTTATGTTCAAAGCAAAGACATGTTTGTATAATGAACAAAGAGGCTGCCGTCAAATAAGTAACCAATTTAAGGGATACAGAGAAAATTAAGGAATGAAGAAAAATAGAAGATACCTACAGCACGCATTAAGTGCCAAAATGGTGGCATAAAAAAAAAAAAAAAAAAGAACAAAAACACAGAGAATGGATTTCAAGGAAGGACTACATCCAATTGACTTTGTATAACAATTGCACTCTTCTGCTTCAAATTAACCTAGGAGGGTCCGATATCCTTAGATCTTAGAAGTTACCTTATATGGTAACTAGATATAATAATGATTATATTAAGTTTTGAACAGGAGTTTATAAAGTCACACTAACCTTTAAATTGCAATGTGATTTATCTGAACTCCTGAGAGCGGAAAAAAACACTCCCGACTTTGACTGGTGTTGAGAATGGGAATTTCCTATAGGAGTTTCGTGTAGGTTTTATTTGTGCATTTGATTGTTATTTTTTTTTTTATTTTTTCAATTTTTTTTTTTTTGACGTTTATTTATTTTTGAGACAGAGAGAGACAGAGCATGAACAGGGGAGGGGCAGAGAGAGAGGGAGACACAGAATCTGAAACAGGCTCCAGGCTGTGAGCTGTCAGCACAGAGCCTGACGCAGGGCTCAAACTCACAGACCGTGAGATCATGACCTGAGCCAAAGTTGGACGCTTAACCGACCAAGCCACCCAGGCGCCCCATTTTTATTTTTTCAAAAATTTATTTATTTGTTTTGAGAGAGGCAGAGACAGCACGAGTGGGGGAGGGGCAGAGAGGGAGGAAGAGAGAGAGAATCCCAAGCAGGCTGTCAGTGCAGAGCCCAACACAGGGCTTGAACCCACAAAAGCCTGAGATCATGACCTGAGCCAAAACCAAGAGTTGGATGCTTAACCAACTGAGCCACCCATGTGCCCCTGTTCTTATTTTTATTTTTAAAGTCTATTTATTTATTTTGAGAGAGAAAACATGGGAGAGTCAGAGAGAGAGAGGGAGGGGCACCTGGGTGGCTCAGTTGGTTGAGCATCTGACTCTTGATTTCCACTCAAGTTATGATCTCACCGTTTGTGGGATCAAGCCCTGTGTTGGGCTCTGTACTGATAGCTCAGAGCCTGCCTGGGATTTTCTCTTTCTCTCTCCCTGGCTTTTGTGTGTGCGCTTTCTCTCTCTCTCTCAAAATAAATACACTATAAATACATACATACATACATACATACATACATACATACATACATACTTACTTACTTAAAAACCTTTTTTAAAAAAGAAAGAGAGATGGGGCGCCTGGGTGGCTCAGTCGGTTAAGCGGCCGACTTCAGCTCAGGTCATGATCTCACGGTCTGTGAGTTCGAGCCCCACATCGGGCTCTGTGCTGACAGCTCAGAGCCTGGAGCCTGTTTCAGATTCTGTGTCTCCCTCTCTCTGACCCTCCCCATTCATGCTCTGTCTCTCTCTGTCTCAAAAAAATAAAATAAACGTTTTAAAAAAATAAATACATAAAAATAAAAAAGAAAGGGGGGGGGAGAGAATCCCAAGCAGGCTCTGCTTACCACAGAGCCCAACATAGGGCTTGATCTCACAGAAGTAAGATCACAACCTGAGCTTCTATCAAGAGTTGGATGCTTAACCGACTGAGCTACCTAGGTTCCCCTGTTCTGTTCTTATTTTTAAATGATAGTATATTTTTAAGTGATAGCATAATGTTGCTGAATCATGTTCAGTTTTGAATATCTATCTAAATAAATGAACAGTATTTGTTCCTAAGAAAATTATAGGAAGCTAATTCTTCCTCATAACCATATTCTGAAAACATTATTTTAAGGAATATAATCACCAACTCCAGTCTCCATCTAAAAAGAAAGTCCTTGCAGGGGCACCTGGGTGGCTCGGTCAGTTGAGCGTCCGACTTCGGCTCAGGTCATGATCTAGCGGCTTGTGGGTTTGAGCCCCGCGTCGGGCTCTGTGCTGACAGCTCGGAGCCTGGAGCCTGCTTCCGATTCTGTGTCTCCCTCTCTCTGACCCTTTCCCATTCATGCTCTGTCTCTCTCTGTCTCAAAAATAAATAAACGTTAAAAAAAAATTTTTTTAATAAAAAAAAAGAAATGTATTATATTCAATGCTATTATACTACTACTCATGCTCTGTCTCTCAAAAATAAATAAATGTAAATAACTAAATAAATAGAAAGTCCTTTCAGATCAATAACCTAGACTTCCATCTTAGGAAACTAGAAAACGAAGATCAAGCCAAAATTCAAAACAAGCAGAAAGATAAAAATAATAAAGATTAGAGTAGGGGCTAATAAAATAGAGAATGGAAAAAAAGAGAAAAATCAATGAAACAAAAAGTTGGTTCTTTAGAAAGATCAACAAAAATTGCCAAACCTTTAGCTAGACTGATAAAGAAAAAGAGAAGGCTCAAATCACTAAAATCAGTAATTAAAGAGGGGACATCACCATCAAGCTTACAAAAATAAAAAGGACTATAAGGGAATACCATAAACAATTGGGTAGCAACAAATTACATAACTTAGATGAAAAGGGAAGATTCTTAGACTCAAACTACTGAAACTGTCTCAAGAAGAAATAGACAATCTGAATAGACCTGTACTAAATAAAGAGACTGAATTAGTAATTTAAAACTTCCCACAAAGAAAAGCCCAGGACTAAATGGCTTCAGAGGTGAATTATATCAAATGTTTAAAGAAGACTCTTTCACCAACCCTTCACAAATTCTTCCACAAAACAAAAGAAAACTCTTCCCAAATCATTCTATTAAGCCAGTATTACCCTCACATCAAAACTGGGCAAAGACATCACAAGAAAAAAAAAAAAAACAACCCCAAAACTATAAGCTAATATTACTTGTGAATATGGATGCAAAACTTAACAAAACATGAACAAACCAAATACAGCAACATATAAAAAGGATGGCACACCAAAGAAAAATTGGGGTTTATCCTAGCAATGCAAGGTTGGTTCAACATAGAAAAATCAATACACTATAGCTTAAAAAAATCATATTAATTATAAGCATGATATTAATAAAACAATGTAACATACCATATTAGCAAATAAAACAGAAACCGGATGAAACCAGATGATCATGTCATAGATGAAGGAAAAGCATTTGACAAAATTGAACACTCAAACTCAGAATAGAAGGGAACATCCTCAACCTAATAAAAAGGTATCTGTGAAAAACCCACAGCTAACATCATAACTAATAGTGGAAGGTTGAACACTTTCTCCTGTGATCAGGAACAAGACAAGTGGCCCTTGCCACATCTACTTAATATTATACTGGAGGTTCTAGCCAGGGCGGGGAAGAAGAAATAAAAGGCATTCAAAGTGGAAAGGAAGATGTAAAACTACCTTTACTCACAGATGACATATCTCATATACAGAAAAATCTTAGGGGATAAACTCACACACACAAATTAGAACTAGTAAACAAGTTCACAAGATTGCAGGATATAAGATGAATATGCAAAAATCAATTGTATTTCTATACACTGTCAACGAACAATGAAAAATGAAACTAAGGGAACAGTTCCATTTATAATAGCATTGAATATAATACATTTCTTTTTTTTTATTAAAAAAAATTTTTTTAACGTTTATTTATTTTTGAGACAGAGAGAGACAGAGCATGAACGGGAAAGGGTCAGAGGGAGGGAGACACAGAATCTGAAACAGGCTCCAGGCTCTGAGCTGTCAGCACAGAGCCTGACGCGGGGCTCGAACTCACGGACCGTGAGATCATGACCTGAGCCGAAGTCGGCCGCTCAACCGACTGAGCCACCCAGGGGCCCCAAATATAATACATTTTTTAGGACTAAATTTAACAAAAGAAGTACCAGATTTACTTATGGACAACTATAAAATATTGTTGAAAGAAATTAAAGAAGATGTAAATAAATGGAAAGACATCCCATGTTCAAAAATGGAAGACAATATTGTTAAGATGACAATACTTCCTAAATTGATCTACAGATTTTTAGAAATTTTTTAAAATGCTTATTTATTTTTGAGAGAACGAGAGATAGAGTGCAAGCAGGGTAGGGGCACAGAGAGAGGGAAGCACAGAATCTGAAGCAGGTTCTGAGTTGTCAGCACAGAGCCCAATGCAGGGCTTGAACCCATGAACTGAGAGATCATGACCTGAGCCGAAGTCAGACACTTAATCAACTGAGCCACCCAGGCGCCCCATGATCTACAGATTTTAAGCAGTCTCTATTAAAATCCCAGCTGCCTTCTTGTAGAAATTGACAAATTAATTGTAAGATTCACATGGAAACATAAAGGACCCAGAATAGACAAAAATAATCTTGAAAAGGAAGAACAAATCTGAAGGACTCACACATCCCAATTTCAAAATTTACTTCAAAGCTACAATAATCAAGACAGCATGGCACTGACATAAGGGGTGAGGGGACAGTAGAGAAAGATGGGCTATAATACTGCCAGGTCCTTTCCCTCAACAACTTTAATCTTTGACGCTATCACCTCAATTTACTAAGACACAGGAATTTACACTGCATACTTGGTACCAAAGCTAATTGGAACATAGCTCTTGCTTTAACTTTTCAGCAGTTCTCTTTTTCAACAAGCACTTCATGTATGAGTATGAAACAGGGGAACTGATTTGCAAGTGATTGGAAAAAGAGATATGACATATACCATTCATATTTCGAAGATGCAGGATTGAATTTTCTGTCCCACAGTACCAGGACTGTGACACTTCTTGTTCTTCAGTCTTAACTCATTATCTTTGGGGTTGGCAATACAGTGGGAAGGCCTGATATCCTCTTACAGAGACAGAAAGCAAACTGAGATTGCAGCAGTGTGTGCAAGTTGAGGGTAGGTGAGTGACATTAAGGCAGAGGTAGAGTCTGGCTGTCAATGGTTTGTTCATGTCCACAATTACTCTCTATTACTCTAGTAGGAATACTAGACTCCATGTTCAATGTTACCATTACTTACCCTGGGATACGTAAGGTATTTTTATTAGAAAAGCTTTAGCTTGAAAAGGTAACTCTTCTTTCAAAGCCATAATGAGTAGGAAGGAATCAAGTGGGGGAATGGGGTAGATGGAAGAAATAAAAGAGGTCTGAAGAAAATGCAGCAGCTGCAGAGGAAACAATTACATAAATTGCATAATTTATCAATAGTTCATCTAAATGCCATCTGACCAATGTTAGCTTTCCTACAAGAATTGTGATCTCGTTTGATGAGGCCACAACAGGGAGAACTGGGAAAGCCCTCGATTCCCCTGGGGAAGAGAGACGCTCATTAATAAGTGTTTAGGTACTCTGGTACCATTGTCAGGAAAGACCGATAGTAACAGCAGATGATTCTGCCATTTACATTGTATTTCACTCACTACAAAGCATTTTCATACCCATTGCTCTACAAAATACCATGCGGCTACCAGACAGCCAGCGTCTCCCAAAACACATTTGTTAGGAACACTGTCTCTTGTTCCCATACACATAGCCTAACTATGTCCCCAAAGCTTGTAGGCCACATACCTGAGTGTATTTGCGGAAAAACACCCCTTGGACCTTCCCAAAAATCTCATAATCCACTGATATCAGGGTGTCCCCTTCTGCCATGTTCATGCTCATACCTGTCAGGGACCAGAAAAGCAGAAAAGTAAAGGGCTCGGTATCTTATTCCAGGACCCCAAATCCTGAAGAAAGGGCCATACCCACACATCTCCATCTGTAACCCCTGCGACCTCTCCCTGACATAATGATCCTCGAACTTCAGAGCACAGAAGCGAATACGTGCAAGCGCGGATATTGTAAGTGACAGGAAATCACCCAGGCCAAAGAGCTACGGGTCACAAATGCCCACAGAGGCCCCTGTTGGGGCAATTACCTGCTTATCCAACTACCTTCCTAAACCCATCTCTCACCTGGCTCCCTCTCCATCCCTTCCTCTTCCCACGGACCTGGTCCCCTCGGCCACCAGAATCACCTCCTACCAACATTTTAGGGGTAATCAAACTATGAGCACGCCACGGGGCCCTGTCCCAGGCTCACCCTCCACGTCCTCTTGTCAGGCGCAAGGGACTACACCGGCGACCCGCACCCCAACGGTTCCCACAGTCCGGTAACCTCGGCGCCCGGAAGCCTAGAGAACGGCTCCTCCTTCGCTGTCTCCCATGCCCATCACCTGGTATGACCAATCAGAAACGGCGCCCTCGGTCCACGGCCCGCCCAGAAGGCGGGATTTCCATCGGGCTAGTCTGGGAGCGCCGGTAAACCTTGGGTCCGGGATCTGTCCAGAGTCTTAGCTCTCATTCTACAGACACAGGCCTCCCCCCACCTCGGTGTCTAAGCGCACCGCTTTTCTCATTTTTCTCGTGGGGAGAAAGACACACGTGAAGAAGCACTTGAGATAAATTTACTCACTCAGTGAATATTTACTGAAATCGTTCTGTGTCCCAGGCACATTTCTAGGTTGTTGACCTACATTAGCGGACAAAAAGGATCAGTGGTCGGGAGGAACTTAAATTTTGGAAGTGGGAGATGGATGATAGACATTAAATACCATAAACAAATAAATTGAATAGGACACATTGGCAATCCTGCATTGATTAAGTCTAACAGCATCATTTTTTTTTTTTTTTTTTCCAGCAGCATTTGCTCACTTTGTGTCTCTGAGTTACCCTTTGGTAATTCTCACGATACATCAAACTTTTTAATCATTATCATATTTGTTATGGTGATCTATGATCAGTGATTATGACTCACTGAAAGCTCAGATAATGGTTAGCATTTTTTAGCAAAGTATTTTTCAAATTAAGGTATGGGCACTTTTTAAAGACATAATGCAATTGCATACTTGAGAGACTACAATATAATACACTGGGAAAGCAATGCATATAAAAGTTATATTTCTATTTGATTCACTTTATCGCAACCTTCACTTTATTGCAGTGATCTGGAACAGAGCCCATGATGTCTCTGAGGTATGCCTGGTACCTTTCTGCCCTTTTTCTTTCAGTTCTCTTCAAATTTTGGGCCATGCCCAAGTCTGGAATTGGTAGCAAGGGAGATAAGTGAATAGAGAGGTCCCAACAGCAGTTATTTTTCCTTCTGTGCTTCTGGAAGCTGCCCATGAAATTCTATCTTACTATGAAAACTCCAAATAATGCTTATCTAAGTCAACCAATCACAAGCACAAGCAAAATAACCCATGGCCCTGGAATCACAATTGAATCAATCAGTCTAAGCCAAATGACCACAATGCATGAATTTCTTTCCAGAAAAGGGAATTGTCAAGGGGGTCGTGGCTGATGATTGTTAAAAGTACAGTCATCTTGCAGGCATTTGAATACAGCTATCCTTATGATTAAGAATGCGTGTGAAGGAAAACTGTGGTGTTTATTGTTCCTCTTTGGATTGCTTGTATACATTACATCCTTTCATAATATAAGACTCCATATGTGATTATTCCAGGAAGGCAGACTTGGCGAGGTGAGGTGGATTTGCAACAGAAGTCATAAAGATTAACCATTTTGCTTGTTCCCCCACTGAAAAGTGAGGATCCAGATCCTGAGGAATCATATAACCTTAGTGGGGGTGAAGGTGGGGTGGGAAGCAGGATTGAATGTTATACTTGGAAATATTTGAAAATAATGCTAAACAGAGTGCCTGACTGATGTTATTTCTTTCTCTAAAATTCATTTTTAATGTTTATTTTTGAGAGAGAGAGAGAGAGAGAGAGAGAGAGAGAACAAGCAGGAGAGGGGCAGAGAGAGAGAGGGAGACACAAAATCTGAAGCAGGCTCCAGGCTCTGAGCTGTCAGCACAGAGCCCAATGTGAGGCTTGAACTCACAAACTGCGAGATCATGACCTGAGCTGAAGTTGGACGCTTAACTGACGGAGCCACCCAGGCCCCCCTGAAAAATTCATTAAAAAAAAAAAAAAAAAGACAAAAAAATCCCAAAGCAAAACAAAACAAAAAACTAGTTTCTCTATAGAATTAAAAAAAAAAAAAACAAAAAAACTATTGTCTACTACATATGGGACATACGTAGAATATACAAAGAAATATACAAAGATGAATGATATATAATTTTGTCCTCAAAGAATTTATTTAGGGGGTGCCTGAGTGGCTCAGTTGGTTGAATGTCTGACATCAGTTCAGGTCATGATCTCACAGTCTGTGAGTTTGGGCCCCGCATTGGGCTTGCTGCTGTCAGCACAGAGCCCACTACAGATCTTCTATTCCCCTCTCTCTCTGTCCCTCCCCCTCTTGCACTCTCACTCTCAAAAATAATGAATAAAACACTTAAAAATTTTTTAAAGGGTTTATTTAGTATAAGGGATGACTATGCATGCAAATAAAGTGTACAACATGCTCATCAATTCCACGACCATCCACTGAGAGCTCATCATGAGTCAGCCCTGTCCTGCCACAAGGACAGAAGATATCTGAAAGCGCAAAGGAGCAAAAAGATTCATTTTGACTGGGAAGATTGGGAAAGTGTTCTTGGAGGAAGCAGCACATCATCCAAGGTTACACAACCACGACCAGTAAGTGATAGAGCTGGGATTTACTTCCAGCAGTCTGAGTACAGAGCCCACTCCCAGAAATGTTACGCTCTCCCACCTTCCAGTGCATGGAACTTGAGGCAAGTTAGTACTGCTGAGATAAGAAAGTGGGGGGGGGGGAGTAGTCAGGTGTGGCTGGACCAGGGGTTCTCAACCCTGGCTGAACAATAGAACATTGGGGGAAGCTTTTCAAAATACCAATACCCAGGTCTCACCCCAGAAATCGCTTTCCAGGGAGTCCTAGAGCTCAGCCAGGGGTGCTACCCACTGGGCTAGACTCTGGAGAGGCAGGGCTGGAAAGGTAGACTGGACCTCATCTGGCAGATCCAAAAACCACGTTAAATTATGTGTTCCAACTTGAAGGGGAAAGATAAAGAAGGTATAAGTAAAGATATAGGTGAAGAAGAAGCCACTAGGTAGGAGAATGATGGGGGTCGGAGGTAGTAGGATAAGTGCTCTGGCAGCAGCATAAAAAATGAGCTTTGGGAACAGATGTTGCAAGCAAGAATAGCAGTTAGGAGAGTGATGCTGTCTGAATGAAAACTGAGGAAGAACTCACCAAGGGCAGTAGAAATATAAAGGAACAGTCACAGGGGCGCCAGGACGGCTCATTTGGTTTAGCAACCGACTCTAGGTTTCGGCTCAGGTCACGATCTCATGGTTGGTGAGTTTGAGCCCTGCATTGGGTTCTGCGATGTTTGAGCCTGTTTGGCATTCTTTCGCTCCCCCTCTTTCTCTGCTGCGCACACACACTCTCTCTCAAAATAAATAAATAAATAAATAAATAAATAAATAAATAAATAAATAAATGTAAAAAAACCAAACAAACAAGAAAGAAACAGTCATGTATGAGACATTGCAGAATAAATTCAACAGAACCTGCTGACTAGTTAAACAGAAGGGGTGACCAAAGGGAAGGAGTGGAAGACGACACGCTATCAGCATGAAGGAGAACCCTGGACAAGAAGCAGATGGGGAAACGGGGAGATGATCATGAGTTTGTTTTCTGTCATACCGAGTTTGAGGTTCCTGAGGAACGCTCATGTGAAGGTGATACACGGGCTGTTGGAAATTTGAGTCTGTAACTAAGGAGAGAGTGTTAAGGTGGAGATCATTTAAACATAGGTGAGACCAGAAATGTCAGCATTTGGTTGAAATCATTAAGGAAGAGAATGTCTGGAACTGCATATATATGAGAAACCAGAGGGCTTTGGAGAACACCAAATTTGGGAGGCAGGTGAGGAAAAGACATAAATGTCAGAGACCTGGAAGAAGATGGAGGAAACACATGGAAGAAGAAACCAAGAAGGCACCAGAGCAAGTGAGAAGGGAGTTCCAAGGGAGGGAAAAATCAATGATGGCAGATGAACAGGCTGAAGAAATAGCTTTTGTCTTTGGCTATCGGGAAGTCACTGGCAGCCTGGCAGTTAAAGAAAATGGAAATGGTGGAAGCCAGACCACAACGGACTGGACAATGAGGGCAGATGAGAGAGTGGGGACCGCAAATGTACAGCTACCTATTAAGAAGTCTTGTGGAGAAGAGGAGAAATGAAGGGGAACCTAAGATGAGAAGCAGCAGGTCACGGGAAGTGAGGTTTGTTTTGCAGGGGAAAGTTAAACATATGTTAAAACCAAAGAGAAGGAGTGTGGGGGTAGATACAACTTGAGGTAAACAAGATGGAGGGATAAAGTGATGGAGGCAATTCCTGGAGGGCACCGGAAGGGACTAATTCAACAGAACTCATGCGAAGAGAAAGATTCTTTTCCCTCAGAAACAAGAGGGAAGGAATGCAAGATGGAGGGGGGCACCCTGGGAAATTCTGGCAGACTGGAGGGGAGCTGGAGGAGTTGATGACAGGCAGGCCAGATGCTGAGATAATTGGGACCGTCGGAGTAGCGGGAAACGCCTGAAACTGCATATATAGAGAAGGCAGTAGAATCAGCTAGGAAAGAAAAGAAGGAATCAGAAAGGACTGCCCTGGAGGGCCCACCAAGGAATTTCTCTGAAACATATAAAGCTGTAATATGACATGTTGAAGCATTAACACCGACTACTGCTGTCCATTTTATTTCCCATGTGCATTAATCTTTTGAGTAGTTACAGGAAAAAAGTAAACTGCCTGTTTCAAACAGCTTACACAAATGAACTGAAGCATGAAGACAAATAAACGCTCTTCTAATGTTAACAAGTTATAGAATATCATTTAGTGTTGAAACCAAGTTATACAGATTATTTTCGATCTGGTAGTTCACTTTATTATCATTACACTTGGCTGAGTCACTGTTGGGCCCCACCAAGAGACGGCCAGAGTTACCACGTGAGAGTAAAACATTATATCAAAATACTTAGCTTGGCTACAAAAACTACCTCGGAGAGATACTGAGTAGCAAAACCTAGCCAAGTTGCTAAAATTTGACCGCAAGTTCCACACTAGTGGGGAAGAAAAGCACAGATGGACAGCCATACCTGGGGCCCGTACAAAGCAGCCGAGCGTGCTAAGAAAGGCTATCAGCAGGCCCACTCCCGCTAAGTGGGCGGACACCGGAATCCTGCGGCAGAACGACTCCAAGGCACATCTAGGGGCTCTGTCTTTTGCCAGAGAAGGGCACACCCCAGGGTCTGGGAGCATCGTTCTCAGAAAAATACAAGTTCTTTGATGGAGCCCCAGAAGAGCCTCTCCCGCCCCCTCTCCCGTTCCCCAAGGGCAGGGCGGGACAGAGCTGCAGAGTTGGCGGGACACCGGGTCAAGTGACACTCAAACTGACCACACCCCCCCTCCCCCCGCGGGCGGCTCCCGACCGCATGCGGACTGCGCCTGCGCGCGCTGGCCGGGCTGCGTTCGCGGCTAGAGAAGGGGCGGGGCGCGCACGCGCTCCCGTCTCCAGGCAACGGGAATAACAGAGGCCACCTGAGAGCGCCTGCGCGGCGGTCGGTTGAGGTGGGGGTCTGGTCTGGAAAACTAAGTCCTGGTGCTTCCCCTGAGCAGGAACGGTCGCCAGTGACTCAGGTACGCGGAAGGGGGGGGACAGACATGGGGTCAGCGCCTCGACCCCCCCAAGGGCTCCATGGACAGAAGAGCGAGGGCTTGCTTGTTCTCACAGCGGAATCCCCAGTGGGGGCGCCCTGGCTGACCTCGTAACACAGAGCGTGACTTCGGCATTCCGGATCTAAAAGCTGCAGCGGCCGGGTCAGGTGGCCCCCAGCTCTCAGGTTACAGACCTTCCGCCGTCCGCACCGCCGGGACTTCTTGGGTGAGAGTTTGGCAGTCAGGCACCTGCTGCAGGCCCTGAGCGGCCTCTGTGTTTGGAGTCAAGCACGGTGCCAGCAAGAGCCAAGCCCTGAGAGCTCTCTTGTGCCAGTCACTTACCTCTGGGCCTTAGTTTACTCACCTGTGAAATGATAGGGCTGGATTCAGAGTCCTAAGGTCCCTAAATGCCAGTCATGTAACTGAGCGAAACGTTCAGTTTATGGGTGAAGAACCGAGCCAGCAAGGGGAAGCTGCTTGTGCTGTGTCACAGGCCTAAACCTTGACTTTCAATTCGATAGCTCTTGCCATTAAATCTTTCCGCCCATCCATACTGCGTATGGCAGGAGCATCACTGTGTATGGCAGAGGCTGGTACTGGAATAAAGCTAGGTGGCAGGAACACCCGTGTCACGTTCGTTTTTCTATTCTCAGGACCTAGTTAAGTACCCACAGGAAATAATAAGCATTCACCAAATGCTTATTGGAGGAAAGCTCTGGCATACCCAACACCACTGTTCCCAAGAAGTTCAAGAGAATATGTAGGTCGGACAAATGTGGAAACAGTTTACTTTAGCAGCTGGGGTGAACCTCAGACAAACTCCTTACAGATATCTGGTTTAAATCTCCCCTAGGCTTCAGTCCAGTCCCTGAATGGCTGGTCTCCAGTTGGCGCCACATCTGCCTGTGGGCGTTATGCTTCCATATAATAAAGCGGAAGCTCCAGGGCTCCTCTCAGCTAAGCAAGAGCCCTGTGAAAAAGGTGACTCTTCTCAGCGGTCCTCAATGGGGCACCCAAGGAACAATTTCCAGCAGAAGCTTTTGAGCAACAAAGAGCTGATGCCGGAGAATCTCTACACTCCCTCCAAATGGAACACGTACAGCAAAGCTTGGAGCTACTCCTATCCCCAGTGTGTTGGAATCAGCCAGCAGGATTCCAGAAGCAGTCCCCAGGGCCAAGCAAAGGGTTTGTTTTACTCATCAGATCCTCAGTCCTGGTATCCCAAAGCAGATAACCAGGAATTCATCCCCTTTACAAAGAAGCGAGTTGGGGTGGACCGGGCATACCCACTGAAACCTGTGTTCCACAGGAAGTCTCATAGTACGAGTGAGGCTGCCATTGATGGGGACCAGAATGTCTCTCCAAGACCCCCTGAACCAAGAGGGTTTCCATACAGCAGCGTTGGTTCAAGGAACTGGGAGAATTCATCTGGGGTTTGTGCTGTTGCTGCCACACAGGAGGAGAGGGCCGTGGCATATCCCAACAGGACTGAACGGGTGCAGATCCAAAGACTAGAAGCTGCAGGGGAGAGCTTACGGGAGGAAATCCGAAGAAAAGAGACCCTCCTAAGGGAAAAGCTGAAGAAGACAGAGGAGGAACTCAGAAGGATCCAGAAAGAAAAGGAACAGGCTAAGGAAAATGAAAAAAGAGAGCTACAGAGAATGACACTCCCCAGGAGGAGAGTTAAAGGTAATAGCAACACCACATACAAATCTACCTTCTCCCCAGAACTGGGGGCTGAGGAGGTCTTCAGCAGACACAGGGGAGAGGATGAAACTAGAGGATGGCCTCAAGAAAATTCTAGTCCACTCCAGTTCTCTGATTATGGAATACAGAAGCTCAAAAGGGAAAGACTGGTGGCAAGCAATAACAAAATCCGAGACTTAGTCTCAGGGCCACCAAAAGAGTTCTCTCAGTCTTCAGGAGTGCCAGGCCGTGCTTCACGGGGATCCACCAGCAATTCTAGTCTGTCTAGGGCACCAGACTCCTCAGTTTCCAGCTGTTCTACCGAGGAGCCAGAACTTGGCGAATGTAGCCATTGTGGACGCAAGTTCCTGTTGCTCAGACTGGAGAGACACTCCAACGCCTGCAGCAGGATGCAGAGTTCCAAGAGGAAAGTGTTTGACTCCTCCAAGGCCCGGGCCAAGGGCACAGAACTAGAGCAGTACTTGAACTGGAAGGGATCAGCCTCAGTCCAGGTAACAAGGGCAGGGCCTTATGGATTTGACTTTGAGTGGGGATCATTGTAAAGGGACTGTTATATCAGTTTTCTTTAGAAAAAGTTCATGTGTCATACAGGGAGAGAGTGAGAATGAACATTTATTGATTACAACTGCGTGCCAGGCACTGTGATGGGAGCTTTTCATAAGACCCCCACCACAACCCTTTGGGGGTTTCACTGTCTCTTATTTTATCAATTCAAAAATCAAGTCTCAGAGAATTTTACTTACTTGAGATCACAAAAGGCTTTAAATGGCTGAGTCAGCCTATAAGTCTGGGTTGGAATGACTTCAAAATCTAGACTTAAAAAATATTATGTCCTATTGATTATAAAAGTAATAAATGTTTACTAAGAAAATGTAAAAGATGGGAAAAATATAAAGAAAAACCATGCAGCTGTTCAACCCCCCCGCCCCAAGAGAATTCCTTGCTCTTTGCAATATATGTTCTGCCATCTCCCTAGATTAGGATTTGTTACTAACTCCTATAACCATATCTACTTTTTCAAGATTAGCTCAATTTTGATATACCTTCTTAGTAAGTATATAAAACACAATTAAGTTTGCACTTTTGGTTAACATTCCAACTGCAGAAAAACTAGGTTGTAAAAAAACCATGAGACGCTTCCGTGGTAAGGTTAGGGGTACCTCACAGGCACATCTGGACAGTCAGATCTGGAGAAGATTGTCTGTCTCGTGGATCAGTCCACTACGCCACCAAGGTTATGCCCCTTGGTTTTTCAATGAGTGTTTGCCAAAGTGTGGCGTGCTGGCAAACGCTTTTTATTTTAGTAGTTTTAGTGTGCGTTAGAAAAATATAACATCATATGAAGCCCGTGGTGTCTAGGAATCATGAACTTAAAAGAAAAATATGAAGTAATCTATAGTAAGGGGAATAAAATGAAAGTGGTAGGCAAATGATCAAAGTTTGGGAAAGCCTAGACCACATGACCTCAAAGCTCCATCCAACTCTACTTTTCTAAAAAAAATATGAGAGCATATTCTGTTTTCATTTCTTTTCAACACTCCCTTTGCTGCACTAGCACGTCTTGTCCGTAAGCACTTTACAGTTTCCATGCACATTGCTGGGGCCTTTGAAAACTCAAACTTATGTGGTGGCTGTTAGGAGAAGTCATTTGTAGTTATTTCTTTCAGTACTATTTGGAAGATCACCACAAGAAAGTCCCTTCTGGGTTCAGAGATAATCTGCCTGAGGTCCAGTTTCCAAAATTTTGCTCTTGCAGATAATGATATGATCACCAGTTTTCCTGCTCTTTCCTGTTTTCTTTCTGGTCAACCCAATAACCCACTGGGGTCTTCTCTGTCCCACTATAGCGGTTATTTCTGGCCAGCACCTAAAAGAATCTTGTGTGTCTTAAATTCCTAAATACATTAGGAGTGAAGCAAAAGAATTGAGTTTCTGAGATCAGACCCCCTAGCTTTGTGGAAACTCATTTGGGGCAGTATGTTGCACTGAGGACACCAAAGCAGAAAGGGTCTAGATTGAGATGCGCTCCGCTCCTTGGAATGTCCCAAGTCTTATTCGAAAGCTTTATGCCTTTGGAAGCTGAGTGGTTTGTATCTCCCTCTTACTCGTCTGGTGTACTCATGAGAGTAGGTGATTTTCCTTGTGTCCTTTAATGTTCCCATAACTTCCAGTCTCCAGTCTGGAGACTCCCCAGTCTCTCCACTGGACCTTAAGCCTCCAGTCTCTCCACTGGACCTTAAGCATTTGAGCACAAGGCCAACATCTTTGTGCTTTGTGATTGATGAGTGTTAACTGAATAAAATTTCAATATGATGAATTCAGTGTAACTATCATATAGTTGAGGAACTTCTCCCTAATTCAATTCTCTTTAAAGTTCCTGGATTCCATCTCTAACACTCAGATTCTCTTGTCTTCTTGTCTGTTTCATTCAGTAAGACTCTCTCCTGAAGGATCCTTTTCCTTTGATAATATCTCTTCCTGTTATTCATCATTAATGATGTCAGATCACCAAGCGGCTACTTGCCTTCTTTATTCTGAAGAACTAATTTTACATTAATCTAAATCATACTTGAATACATTTTAAAAATCATGTACTGGGGCGCCTGGGTGGCTTGGTCGGTTAAGCGTCCGACTTCGGCTCAGGTCATGATCTCACGGTCCGTGAGTTCAAGCCCCGCGTCGGGCTCTGTGCTGACAGCTCGGAGCCTGGATCCTGCTTCCGATTCTGTGTCTCCCTCTCTCTCTGCCCCTCCCCTGTTCATGCTCTGTCTCTCTCTGTCTCAAAAATAAATAAACGTTAAAAAAATTAAAAAAAAATAAATAAAAATAAAAATCATGTACTGAGTGACGTATAAGGTAGATAAGCAGGATCCTGCTTCACCCCTCCATCCTAACCTGGCCCCCAGCAGCAGCCTTCAGTTCTGAAAGATGACTTCTTCGATATGTATTTCCATATTTCTCAATATGCTTATTTTCTTGATTAACCCATTTTACACATCATCTATTGACTTCCTCTTATGAGTGCTGTGGGTAAAGCTTTCTCTCACATCTCCTCTCTTCTTACTTTTCTCTTTCCCTTCTCCTTCCATTGTAGTGGAATCACAATTTTGCGTTAAACCAGTGATCAGCTTTTCCATTATAATAACCACATAAATGTTGTTCACTCAACAGTGAACAAATTCTGCCTCTGCCCACATGAACCTGGAATTAGTAGTTGACTCATGTTTTCATTTGCTTGGTTTCTTGCATACCGGTCTCTAGTTTTTTCCCCTAAATGATCCATCTGATGTCAGACACCTGTTAATGTTTTTGTAAATGTTCAAACACCTCTTATAATCCATCAATTTGATTTTTTTTTTTTTTTAATTTTGGAAACCTCCCTCCCACCACTCTTTTTCCTCCTGTACCAGTCTGGACTGGTTATTCTCTAGACCTGGTGCAGACCTATTGTTTTAGGATTTCTATTTGTTCCTCTTATGTGTTGGGTCCCATTTCCAGCTTCTTATGTCTTCCTTCTCTTGCCTTACTTTTTGCGTTGCTGAAGCTTTCAAGAAATGTGCTTGGGAGGCATGTTTTTTTGTCTCGGAATGAATGAAAATATCTATATAATAGCATTATATTTGATGGATGACTTGGCCAGGTATAGAAGTCTAGGTAGAGGGGTGCCTGGGTGGCGCAGTCGGTTAAGCGTCCGACTTCAGCCAGGTCACCATCTCGCGGTCCGTGAGTTCGAGCCCCGCATCGGGCTCTGGGATGATGGCTCAGAGCCTGGAGCCTGCTTCCGATTCTGTGTCTCCCTCTCTCTCTGCCCCTCCCCCATTCATGCTCTGTCTCTCTCTGTCCCAAAAATAAATAAATGTTGAAAAAAAAATTAAAAAAAAAAAAAGAAGTCTAGGTAGAAAATGAATTTCTATTCGAACTTCTAAGGCATTTTTTTCCACTAGCTTTTAGCCTCCAATGTTACTTTTGAGAAATCTGATGCTGTTTTGCTTCCGCTGCCCAATATGAAACCTCTTTTGGTGTTTCTCTTTTTCCAAAAGCTTACAGGATTCTCTATTCTGAAATTTTACAATGATTGTGTTGGATACTTGGTAGGCCATTTCAATTTCATGAGCAGTCACCTTAATTCTAGGAATGTTTATTGTTATGATTTCTTTAATAATTTCCTCCTTGTGCTTTTTCTGTTCTTTTTGAAACTCCTATTGGTCAGGTGTTGGATTTCTTGGATTGGCTTTTTAATTTTGTAATCTTATCTACTTTCTATCTTGATCTTTTTTCTCATTTGGAGTAATTTTCATGACAGTATTTTACATTTCTGTTTTTATTTTTAGCTATCACAGTTTTTTTTTTAATTTTTTGATTTTTTAAAATTTACATCCAAATTAGTTAGCATATAGTGAAACAATGATTTCTGGAGTAGATTCCTTAATGCCCCTTACCCATTTAGCCCCCCCCCCCCCGCCACAACCCGTCCAGTAACCCTCAGTTTATTCTCCATATGTATGAGTCTCTTCTGTTTTGTCTCCCTCCCTGTTTTTATCTTATTTTTGTTTCCCTTCCCTTATGTTCATCTGTTTTGTCTCTTAAAGTCCTCATATGAGTGAAGTCATATGATTTTTGTCTTTATCTGACTAATTTCACTTAGCATAATACCCTCCAGTTCCATCCACGTAGTTGCAAATGGCAAGATTTCATTCTTTTTGATTGCCAAGTGATACTCCATTGTATATATATACCACATCTTCTTTATCCATTCATCCATCGATGGACATTTGGGCTCTTTCCATACTTTGGCTATTGTTCATAGTGCCGCTATAAACATGGGGGTGCATGTGTCCCTTCGAAACAGCACACCTGTATCCCCTGGATAAATGCCTAGCAGTGCAATTGCTGGGTCGTAGGGTAGTTCTGTTTTTAGTTTTTTGAGGAACCTCCATACTGTTTTCCAGAGTGGCTGCACCAGCTTGCATTCCCATATCATAGTTTTAATTTATAATAGTTCCTTCTGGTTCTCTGGTTGTAAGTTTTCTTTTACCTGCTTTGTTGCTGTTTCCTGAGGGAGGAGGAACGAGTTCATGTACTTGTTTTTGTTTCTCTCCTGTTAGAGCTTTACTCAAATATCTGGTGATCCTAGGCTGTCCATTCATATTTAAGTGAGGCTTGTTCATATTAGGGTTATCAAATAGTGAACCTTTGCATTGGGGTCACTCAGGGTCAGCATCTAATGGCTTTTTTCTCAACTGCTTGGTGCATCCAGAGAACTCTTGTCTCCTACAAGGGTGCCAATGTGTTTGATATCCTGGGAGCAGAGTGGGGGAAACAGACCGACAGTTCCATAATTTGTCGTGTATACTTGCACTTAATCCCAATTCTCAGTCTCAATATTAACCCTGTTCGCCACTGTGCCTGGACTTCCTGAGTCCGAAACCTGTCTGGTTCAGTTTCTTCAGAGAATAAAGCCCTGTTCTCCTGTGAGGGTGCTGGAAGTGATGGAAACTTGGTTGTGCAAGATGGCAGAGGGGCCCCGGGATCCAGTTTATTCTTGCCATGCACATTCTCGTGAGCACCGAGCCTCCCAGTACTATCCTCCTTGGCAGGCCCTTAGCTTAAGTGCCTCCACTCTGGCAAGTCAGCTCTGCTGCCCTTTCCTGTTCTCTTTGACCTTATGGGTGAACACCCTTTACATTTCCTTGCTGTCTTTCTGATGACGACTCAGGAGATGAGGTAAACTCCAAGTTGAATGATCAGCCTTCCTCCTACTTACAGGCTGAACCTCCTCGGAAGAGCAACTGGAGACAGAAGCATGAGTCTTTCATCTGTACCCTCCGTCAGGCTCGAGAAGTCCAGCAGGTAATTGCCAAAGGTGGAAACCCCTCAGACTTGCCTCCTATCCTGCCTGCAGAAAATCCAGATTATATTCAGTGTCCTCACTGTAGTCGCCACTTTGCCCCCAAGGTGGCTGAGCGGCACATTCCCAAGTGTAAGACCATCAAGAACCGGCCTCCACCTCCAAGGAAGCATCCCAGTTGAGCGGACAACAGTGGAAGCCTCCTTGATAATTCAGAAGGCTCTGCTTCTCTTCAGCAGTAAATGGGAGTAGAATAATTTGATGGAAAACAGAACTAAAAGTTTTATACCTCCCCCATCTGCCTGCAGAGCTTCAATCAGTGAGGAGAGACCCTTTGCTAAGCAGCAGGAGGCAAAAGGAAGCCTCAGCTTCCCACTAAATTACCAGCTCAGGCTGGAGTGCCTTGTTATTGCCCTAACAACGGATGGCTGAAGACACTCGAGAGGCGAGCGGGCTACATTAAAGCTCTGTTCTTGCAAGCCCGACTCGTGATGTGTGCTGGTTAAGTGCCTGCATTCGCTCTGCCTTCTTGCCACTGCCTCTGCATGTATGTCTGTGGTTCCAGTTAACTCTTCTCTTGCAGGAAGTTGGTTCATTACATTGAGTTGGGTCAGAGGATCATGATCACCCAGGTGGTATCTTATGAAAGATAATACGATTTTGCCGTAAGGCAAATGGAAATTTATCCTTGACCTCCCTGATGCATGGTCCTGCCAAAAGCTAATACAAGTCGGTAAGGTTAGGGTGCCAGTATATCCTAAATCCTCCTGTGGTTACTGTGTACTAAAGGGAAACTCATCTTTATGTGCTTTACAGGGTAAAGGGGGGGGTGGGGAGCACCCTGTATGTCTCAGTAGTTCTTTTCTAATGGATTTCATGTCAAAAAAAAAAAAAAAGAAGAAGAAACTTCAGTTTCAGCCACTGCTAGCATTCTGCTTTGAAATCAGTTTGCTTGTATGGCTTTTTAAAATGAGAACAAAATCTACCATCAAAGCAAGCTGAGACACTCCCGTGGCACATGTCCCTCTCCATTACACCACAGTAAACATCTATCTTAGCAAGTAAACAGATGAAAAAGATACCAGATCTTTTTAATTTTCCCTGTGCAGAATTGTGCATACTGCAAGTAACCTTCATAATTAGACCTTCAATAAATGGGGTTTGGAGATTAAAATTAAATAATAAAAAGAGGAAGTCCTAGATTGGTCAAATGGGAGAAGTGATAAGGTAATGCCTGTCAGGGGTAGTATCAGTTCAGATAGGATGAAGATTGCATGACAGATCTGAAATAACTGATCTGATTATGGTCCTGAGACCATCACTCAAATTGTTAGTTTCAAATATTAGAGGGGTACCTCAGTGGCACAGTCAGTTGAGCATCCCACTTCGGCTCAGGTCACGATCTCACGGTTTGCGGGTTCAAGACCCACATCGGGCTCTGTGCTGACAGCTCAGAGCCTGGAGCCTGCTTTGGATTCTCTGTCTCCCTCTCTCTCTGTCCCTCCCCCCCCCCCACTCTCTCTCTCTCAAAAATAAATAAACATTAAAAAAAAATACTGGAAAAAAAAACACCCAACCTGACCTGGGCCAATGTGACTAGGCAGACAATAAAGCCATATTTTACTAAACAATAAATGGCCACTCACTCTTGTTCCATTTCCTCTGCAGCTTCTGCTGATTGGGCTAACAGATCAGACCAACATGAAATATGAACTTAAAATTTTAGCTGTGAAGCTGAAAAAAATTTATATACTTAAAAAACAGTACATATTAAATTGCTTTATGTTCTTCCAAATTGTTGCAAAGAGGGATCACATAATGGAGCTTTAGGTTGGCCGCTTGAAGAACCCTCACACACAGTGGATATTTACACCGATATATACATTCATTCCCCAGGCAGGCCTAGTGAGGTACAAATTGTAAGTTTCACACTTGATGGTAAAAGCAATAGATGGCAAGAATGAGCTGTGGCCAAGGCCGCAAATTGATAGCTTATGGACTGCTTTGTCCTACAGATGTGTTTTATTTGGCTGGTATGGAACTAAAAGTGGATTGACATTTCAAAATTGGGATATGGAGGGGCACCTGGGTGACTCAGTCGGTTCTGTGTCCAACTACGACTTAGGTCATGATCTCATGGTTTGTGGGTTCAAGCCCCATGTCGGGCTCTGTGCTGACAACTCAGAGCCTACAGCCAGCTTCAGATTCTGTGTCTCCCTCTCTCTGCTCCTCCCCTGCTCGTGCTCTGTCTCTCTCTCTCTCTCAAAAATAAATGTTAAAAAAAAAAAAATTAAAAATAAATAAAAATAAAAATTGGGATATGGAGAATCTCTTGAAAAGCCGGAAGTTCTGGAAACACCAGGCCAGCAACCCTGCATAGCACCACTGAATGTCCTTCAGACAGGCTGGCCACTCAGATAACCACAGCCCCTCCTGGCCTGCTTCACTTATTTGCCTTATCTGCCTTATCTGCCTGGCTCAACAGGCACTTGGGTTTGGGATCCCTGAATGATGTTATTAAGTTCACAGATCAGGGTCCTCCGGGGGAACAAATGTATGTGTGAGGAGTGCTGTCTTTAGACACAGGAAGCAGTTATTCATTCTTACATTGCTAGAGAAATAAAATAGTTGATACCTTAGTGTTCCCTCCACTCTCAACATGTTTAGGCCTTGCTTATATTAGGAATATCTATTAGTCTTTTAAATTTAGCTTGATCTGATCTTTGGGAAGAGGTCAGAACCCTTTTTCTATCTAAGTCCATTCCTGGATAGCAGAGAATAATAGTGGATAAATAAATGCTGCTTGTTAATGTCCATGTGTTATACTACTTTATCCAAGAAACTTCAGTACATGCAAATGTTACAAATTTTAAAGTTCGAAAGGTTAATAAACAATGGGGAGAAAATCTCATGGTGAAACTCACTTCATACAAAAGTATACGCAGACGTGCTGAGAGAGTATTTCCTAACAGCAGCGTATTTAATGCAGCCTCGTACCTTGTGGCCAACATTTGCTTTTGGTCATTAACTTCTCGTTCTTCCCAACTACAAAGGAGGTAGTGCAGATGTGATAAAGTGTTTTTCTCTCTAATGTTCCTGATTCTGTGAGGTTCAGTGATCAGCATGTTTATTTCCATAGTTAATCATTGAAGTAATAAATGATTTTTGGCTTTGTGGCAGGAAGGAACATGTTTTGTAGTCCTGACTACAGCCCAGTCTGCCTTGACACTAATGAATAATACTACTTTGGAGGCCCAGGGATACTCATCTGAAAGAATTTATTTATAATACATCCTCGCTCCAGAGCTGTTCTTTCTCTTATGAATGTTTCCAAATATATGGCAAATCAAATGAAATTTGAATTTAAGGCTGCTTTTGCTTTAAACTTTAATGACATGCTCAGCCAAGAGAAGTGATAACTTGGCTATGCCAGGGAGACCAAATACAGTTCACCCTCTTTGACGGAAAACAGATTTATAAACATAGACACACATTATCACTTGAAAAAGTCCACTGTGACTGAGGGGTAAGTATAAGAAATGATCCTTCCTCTTTCAGTGGCTCATTTTTTCCCTTCCTTCTGCATTTTAAGCACTTGAGAAGTTTGGGGAAAAAAGTTGTAGCAGCAGAAACGATTCTATAAGCAAGAAAAAGAAACTGGAAAAAAGCAAAAGATTATTTGTGCAAATGTCCCTTGTGTTGTTTCTATTACAAGGTCATTTATTTATTTATATAAAGACTCATGGAATCAAAGATTCATAAAGGCCTAGAATCTGGGTGTTTCATCCCCAGTGACTAAGGTCCGTGCGCAGGCATAGCACTGATTGAGAGTTTAAATGTTTATTTAAAACAGAAATGCCAAACCACTCCACCCTCAACCTTTCAAACATCTGGCTAACAATAAGCTAGTTCTTCAGCAACAATGTCAGAGCAGCGGAGTAACTCAGGTTATATTGTAACTCAAAAGCAATACTACTAGAAAACTGAAAACACCTAGCGCTGCAGAAAGAACGGCAGGACAAACTCGAAGAGAATTAGCTATAAAAAAACCATTCAAAGGCATTTCTGCTGCCTAACCTTTCACTTTTTATCTAATGCATGGCTGCCACCTTTGAACTGGTTTCTACTTGCATAGCTATTTGGTGGGAAAAATCATACGGCTGTCCCAGGCACAATTTGGGAAAGTGCAAATTGTCTCTAAGGCACAGAACTCAGATTCTCAGCCAGATTACCAGCAAACTAGACTTCCCAAGGGAACATGCTAGAGAAAATGACCAGTGTTCCCCTGCTAGAGAATGGCTCCCCTCTGGAACAAGAGCAGGGCTCTCCCCCTCCCTCCGATGCTTACTTTCATCTCTGTCTCAGCAATGTGCCCCTGTTCCTCCGTTCCACAGCAGAAGCAATACTCAGGATTAACACCCAAACTGAGCCTGCCTCTCAGGCCTGCTGAGACGGTGAGTCTGAGGGATACAGGAACGTGAAAGGCCAGTCAGCCCTTAAAAAAATCAAAGGTGCATTTACATGATGAACCAAAACCCATTGTTAGGGTTTACAGCAAACCCCCAAGTCCCCAGAACTTGTAACTTTAATCTGGGGTTGGCCCCTTCCCTTATTTTAAGAAAAGGCTTTAGTGATTACGTTAGTACCATTGTACTAGGCTTCCCAGAATTGAGAAAACAATGGGAACATCAAACCAAAGAAGATCCCATTGAACAGAGTTGCCCATCCCCAGCCATGGGGTCTTCCCCAAGCATGAGCCTTTACGCCACCAGTTTTAGGGAAATAGCAAAATTTCCATTGCACAGGTCCTTCCAAAATATTATAGAGATATCAAACATTCATTTTTGGGGTTTGGGGAAAATGAAACACAAATTAATTTAGCTGTTTCTAGGAAGGCAGGATGTGAGACTCATCAAGGCAGCCCCTATGACCCCAAACGCTAACGGAACATTGCATAAGGCTAGGTGGAAACCCAAAGCTCATATCCTTAAGTAAAACCATCAAAAGCTTTGAGGACACTTTCTCTCTTTGGGAAAGCTGGTTCGTTCCTGTCCATAAGGACATAATGACTACGGGATTAGAACGGAGCTCTCAGCCAAATTCCTTTCACTTGGCGGCTTCTGCCTGTTTTGTTAGGCTTCAGGGACTACCAGGTTTTGGTGCTGGCTTTGGGCCACTCAAGTAGGAAAGATGATACAGATTCACTGATATGGCTTCATAAAACACCAAAAGGGGAAAATACTGACTAGACATACAGAAAGGGAGTGGTTGGGGCTGCTGAAGTCAAGGTTAGAACCCTAAGAGCCACGAAGGCAGAGGCACTCTAGACCTTCTTAAAGATACCAAGTAGAGGCAGCTACAGGAGGCCCTCTCTCCCTCATGGTTTTCTCTTAAGGCTGTTCTATTGCCCCACTGACTCAATTCTCGATGAAGCACCTCACTTTTTAGAGGCATCTTCCAAAGTTAGGAAATCCTACCTGCATCGGTCACAGACTGAAACTCCAGCTGTGTGATGAGGAGGGACCTAGCCTTCTTTCTTGACTCCTCACTGAAGAAATTTCAATCGACCCTCAGAGGAAAAGCAATCTAAGCCCGCTTTTCCTCCTAAAGCATTTAGCTGCGCAAAGTCACTGAACTTTCTGAAAACAAGCCCTAGATTGACTCCACCAGACATATTTTCCCAGACTCAGGGCTCCTGAGAGGGTTTCACCACTTCGCCGCTCTCCAGACGACCCTGGATGGGCCCCACCTGGTTCCAGCCCACTCCAGTTTTACACTTTTCCCTCCTCCACCCAGAGGTGCAATGCCTGGTGTTGAATTCCCAAGGCAGCTTCCAAGTAATGGTGAAATGATAAATGGGATATAAGCTGCTACCAGCAAAATTAAGGTGAGCATTGTGTCTCCTCTTCAAAGGTGGGATCACCAGATGAGGTACAGAGCTGCTGTTGCTATGGCAGTCACTGAGGACAAAGCCAGGGCCATGGGGCCCTTCCATTCTCCAAACAAAACCACTCCTAGATCCTATCTAAGAGGCAATGCCACTCTCCAAGTGTACACGGAAAGTGCTTTGGAGCCTCCGCCTTGCACTCCTTGTCTGCAAGTGAACAAAGCCAGGAAAGCGCTCTCTGCATTCAGTAAGTGTGCTGTGAAGTTCTTTGGATCCCAGTTTCCTGGAGGCCATACGGGCTCAGGAGACTAGAGGCTGGGTCGACAGGAGTCTGTTCCCAGGAGGCACCAGGAATCTGAATCTAAGTCAGGCTTTGGATCCATTTCCATCTCTTCCTTTGCTGTCTGAGTTCCTTTGGAATGCATCCCCTCCTGTCCAAACAAAACACAATTCCACATTAACAATACTGCCACCAGTCACCGCAGTCCAGGACTAGGTTTTCAATGTTGACTTCTAAGGATCTGTGGCCACAGTTTTGTCAGAAGCTCGTAATACTACCCTCAGATAATACCTTAATAATGCTACCTTAAATAAAGCCAACACCTTTACACTTGCTGCAGGCAGGGTGACCAACTGTTTGCCCAGGACTGTAGGATTTTCTGGAATGCAGAACTCTAAGTTTTAAAACTGAGACAACCATGAGGTGCCTGGGTAGCTCAGTCGGTTAAATGTCTGACTTCAGCTCAGGTCATGATCTTGTGGTTTGTGGGTTTGAGCCCCATACCCGGCTTGCTGCTGTCAGCATGGAGCCCGCTTTGGATCCTCTGTCTCCCTGTCTCTGCCCCTCCACCACGCATGCATGCACGTGTATGCTCTCTCTCTTTCAAAAATAAATAAACATTAACAATAAATAAAAGTGAGACAGCCCTAAGCCAAACAATCCTCCTGCCTGCCACGGCTGCCAATCACCCCATGCTTGCCTCGAGTATATTTATTACTTCCCAAAGTCCTTTCATAGACAAGATTTCATTTAATCCTCAAAACAACCATAACAAAGTACATGGTATTATTTGCCCTTTTTAGGTGAGAAACCAAGACTCACAGAAACAAATTTGTCCAGACACACAAAACTGACAAATGGCAAAGCCAAGGGTTGAACCCTATTTCCCAGTCCTGGTTCACTCTCAATAGAACTAATGGCTAAAAGAGCTATGGCTCTTGATAAACAATGCAAACAGCATTGAAATTATTTTTATCAAAAATGTTTAATATGAACCTAATTAAGTCTTAAGTCTAACTTCTAGTTTATAGAAATGACAGGGTGACAAAAGAACAAGTTAAATAATGTTCTGAGAAGAAAAGACAAATCCAGAATGTAGCTCATTTTGTTAAAGAGCCGACCCTGTTTCTTCAACAAATTGATGCCATGAAAATTTAAAAAAGAAAAGTTCATATATTGAAAAAAAAATCATATATTGAAAAAAAAAAAAAGGAAACCAATCTGACAATAAACTTCATATATTGAAAAAAAAAAAGTGATGGTAGTAGAAAGAAGTATTCTAGATAAAAAAAAATAACAGATATAACAATGTGATAATGTAATGTAGGGCCCTTGACTGGATTCTGGACTCATAAAAAAAAAAAAGTTATAGAGAACATTTTTGTGGGAAAACTGGGAAAATTCGACTATCAATTGGGTACTGGATGAAAATTGAGAATATCAGTGTTGAGTGTGATAGTAGTTTGGTGGTTAGCTGGGAGAATGAATGTGTTTATTTTTGGATTTGTGTAAGAAAGTATTTAGAGGGGCTATGTTATGACTTTTATAATCTATTTGAAAACGGTTTAGCAAAATAAAAAATATATACACACACATATACCCACATATATTTTAAATACACACAGATATATACCCCCACATATTTTAAATGCACACACACACACATACTTTTGAAACATGTTAACAATTGTTCAATCTAGATGGTGGATTATGAGTATCCGCTGAACTATATGTTTATAAAGTTTTTCATAGTAACAAGTAAAAGAGGGGTGCCTGGGTGGCTCCGTCAATTAAACACCCAACTCTTGATTTCAGCTCATGATCTCATGGTTCGTGGAACTGAGCCCCAAGTCGGGCTTTGTGCTGTCAGCACGGAGCCTTCTTGGGATTCTGTCCTCTCTCTCTGTCCCTCTCCCACTCACACGTGCACTCTCTCAAAATAAATAAATAAGCATTAAAAAAAATAATAAAAGAAAAATATACAATAACAAAAAACAAAGTGATGAAAATGATCTAACCGAGGTGCCTGAACAAGGCCCAGGGCTGCTGAAATTAATTACATAAGTTACATCATCAAAAGATAAGTCTCTGCAAAGGAAAAGGTCTATTTCAATTCTTGGGTGTTTTGTTTCTGTGACTCTTCAAAACAGAGTTAGAAATTGAATTATTCCTTTAATGCTCTCACCTGCTGCCCTCCTTCTAATTTCTTGTTCAGCTTCTGTAGTTGGGTAAAAATCTGGAGGTTTTCTTGCTGTAGCTTCTGTTGTTCAGCCAGACACTTTAACACCAGCCCGTGCAATCTCTCAACCTCTCCCTGCAGAGTGCTGCAGGCACAGGTAGGAGTTAATGGCGTTCCCTTCCCAGCACAGGTCTCTGCAGGACTCAGCCGAGGTGGCTAAGGAGAGAAGAAAGAGGTCACAGGTGCTTCTGCGTGCTTATCCCAACTCCCCAATCCAACCTTCCTCAAAATACTATCGGACCTTACTTTAAAAGTAACAAGATAAACCACACACACACACAAAGTAAATGCAAGAGAAACAGAAAGCTGCTGGGATTACAATAGCACCTGGCTCTACATAACAGCAAGAGAACTCTCAGTGCCTCAGTCTCCATTATGCTAAGGTAAAAAGAACAATCACCTGTTTTGGAGAACTTGGCAATTAAATTTAAAGTGCATGGCTATCATCCCATTTAAAATGCTGAAGTGGGGGATATGGTTTGGAACAAGTCTTTCTGATCACAGTGAGAACACTGTGACCCAACAGGTCAATATTCATGAAATGTAGTGGATCACACTTTAGAAGAGATTTAAAAGGTGTTCAGTAAATAGGACTGCCAAAATAATTCAAGGAAGTTAATTGATAGAGGAATTTAAATGTTCACCTTAAAGTTTCAAAGGTTTTATTACACCTTTTCTAGTCTGGATTTCTCTCCTTTCTTCCACTGTACTTCGTTTATAGGAAGGGTCAGCAAATGATAGCCAAATCCGGCCTATTGCCTGTTTTTGTAAATGAAGTCTTATTGGAACACAGTCATGCTCATTCATTATGTATTATCTACAGCTGCTTTTATGCTACAGCGTTGACTAGTTGCAAAAGGGACTGCATGGTCCATAAGCCTAAAATAGTTACTACGTGGCCCTTTATAGAAAAAGCTTGGTGACCCCTGGTTTACATTTGAGGTACTTACCACAATTTGATTTCTACCAAGGTTAGGCACACGTGTGTGGCTCCCTCACGAGACTACAAGCATTATTTCTTACTCATATTTAGAGCCCCCAACCTACACTAGCAGTGTCAAGAAAAAGTGGATTTGAATTTTGGAACTTTAATTTTGGTACTTCTGAGGCAAAGAGAAAAGAAAGTCCTCTGGTGTGGAGAACTGTTAGTGCATCAGGAATGTGAAAGGGTCAATGCTTCTCCAAGGCAACTCAGGTAAGCCTAGGACAGATGCTTTAAGCACTGCCGAGTAGACAGTATAATGAGTTGATTCAGGGCAGTGGGAGACTGAGGAAGCTAGAGGAGACAGGTCAGGAGAAGTGGAGAGAGCTCTCTGGTTACCTAGTTGTGACTCAAAGGCAAAAAGTTCAGTTACCCAGGCTCCTACTGGGGGCTTGTGTTCCGAAGGAGCTTCAGAGGCCACTTTGAGTCCTTGCAGCTCTTCATAGGGCAGGGTGTCTTTCTCAGACTCTGAAAAAGCTGTACTTAGGGGAGATGGGCTGTCAGGCATGGGGATGAATTCTGCATTTTCCAGCTCCTATGTATAAGACAAAGAATCTCATCAGTTCTGTTTGAGCCATCTATTTTCTTTCTCCCAAATTCCCATCTTGCTATAGCTTTCACTCTGCTGTGACATCAGCACCCCCTAGTGGGGCATGACAGTTGTGAGTACAACTCAGCTCACCGGGCCTGTCAATAGGACATCCCTTCCTCAGAGGAGTAACAGTGATTTGAATTCAAACTCAAATTCAAGAACATGGTTTGGAGTGTGTGGCACATGTCCTTGACACACTTATTCTACACAGTCTGTTCGAGCTGGGAAGGTTGAAGGTGATGGCAGTGAGGCCAATGCCCAGGCTGAAACGTTAGGTACAACAGTGTACTGCCTCTTGCATTCATACTCCTAACTGGCTATCAAGTTTCGTCATCTTACACGGGAAACTAAATCTCTAGATTTTTTTTTTTTACGTAAAAATATAAATTTCACAAACTACAATGTAGTTTGACAAAATACAGAAAATGACAAAATCCAGATGGGCAAAAAGACCAGCAATTCCATCACTCATAAATAAGCACTGTTAAAATGAGCAATACTGTGTTCAGTCTTCATAGCAGATACTCCTCTATGCATTACATATTTTCTAAGAGAACGGGATCCTGCTGCACAGGTATTCCATCTTTTTCTGCCCAGCCACATGTTGTAGCCAACTTTCCATCTAAATATACTCCAACATTTTTACTATCCGCACTTCAACATTCATAACCTCTCTATTGTACAACATTCCAACTGCCCCAATAGTCCACTTCTACAAACCACAGTACAAAATCTCTAAGCTTAATCTGCACACATGCATTACAAAGACTGCTTCAAGGAAGGTTTTATTAATTTAAATTCATTTAATACCGGTATGAGAACATTTTGTATCTCTTCTTGTCAGGAAGAAAAAAGAATTAGAGGTTTGGTAGTTTTGTTCCAGGTGGAAGTCAGAAACCTCGATGCCTACTGCAAAACGCTTGAACAGGGCATGGGACACGGAGAGATTCTGACGGCTCCTTTCTAGTTCCTGTAAAGGGTCTGCTATTTTATCGAAGATACCTCTGCCAAAGGAATTACCTTTCGAAGCCAGCCAGGGCAGGAGCTGCTGGCCCCACTAATGATCCCCATGGCCTCCGTGGGACTGACTAAACCTTCCATTCCTCGGTCTGCTTCCATTGTTCCTCGGAAGCCTCCGCTTGGATCAGGAGTTTCAGATTCCCGCTGACTGTCCTCCTCTTCTCCCCCACCGCCGCCGCCTCCTGGGCTAGCACTCTGAACCACTGACAGATACACAGCACAGAAAGAGAGAGCCTTGCTAGGCAGCAAGAAAGATTTACGATCTCACAGTCCCCCTGACCCCTGGAGAGCTTCCTAGAGTCGCATGAAGTAGTAGCAACAGTGTCAAGATATTTGGGACTAAATTTGTAGTTTTTATACAAGATATTGAATATCAGCATCTTTATAATGATAATTGACTTCTACATCCCAAACTTACTCATTTCTATGTCCATAGCAGATTATCAATGTTCTAAAGCACTACTGAACAGCCGCCCCAACCACAGCTCATTGAATCTACCACCCGTGCTTTAATAGATACACCCAGACTCTAGCATTCTCCACCAAGGCTTGTCAAGGTTTCGTATAAATACAAAGCACTTTCACATTTGAGCCAAACAACTCTTAAAATGGCCAGATAAACTCACCACTAACTTCCTTTCTGGAGAAGTCTTCAACCATTAAATTCATTAAATTCTTTTGATAACAATTTGTAAGAATTTTTAAAATATGATGGCTGGTTCTTTCATATGTAGCACATTCCAAGTTATCTTAATGAAGACTAGCTGACGTGTAGTCAAAAAATGGAATGAAATTTTAATATGGGCCAAAAAGATGTATTTGCTAAAGCTAAAAAAGTAAGTGCATGGTATATTCCAAAGTTAAACGTAAAGGACTGTTCGCGATCACCAGCTATAGTGGCTTGCAGACTGTGTCACACTGTGATCCTACCGAAGCAGCAGACCTGGAGATGCCAACAAAAGCTCCGAAGCTTGTTTTAAATGGCTTTTGAAAATAACGTTACATTTGAAATATACAAAAGACTATTTTAACACACGTGTAAGTTTTGACGCCTAACAAAACAAAAACGTGAATCTACCACTTGAAGAACTAGAACTGTACTTTCCAATACGGTAGTCACTAGCCATATATGGCTATTTAAATTTAAATAAAAAGTTCAGTTCCTCAGTCACGGTAGCCACTTTTCAAGTGCTGGACAGCATACATATAGAACATTTCCACTGTTGCAGAACGATTTATGGGACAGTGCTGACCTAAAACATTACCTGTATCATATCTGTCTTGTGAATTCCTTCTCTTTCTCTGGCCTCCTACCTACATGTAACTACTGATTAATTCTGTATTTGTCATTTCTTTATATAGTTTTTAAAGTTTATTTTGAGAGAGAGCGAGCGCCCGTACGTGTGAACAAGGGAGGGGCAGAGACAGAGAGAGAGAATCCTAAATAGGCTCTGCATGGTCAGCACAGAGCCCAACGTGGGGCTCGATCCTACAATCTTGAAGTCATGACCTGAGCCCAAATCAGGAGTCGGACACTCCATTGGAAACACCTCATAGAGTGTTATGTGTGGTTTCCTTTATTCACGGAGCTATGTGTTAGATCTGTGGGAAAGAACTACAAGACATTTATCTGCTAAAACACTGAAAGACCCTAACGGTCAAATTTTTAAAATCTTATGTATTGGAATATCCCAAGAATCTGTACAGTTCTAGGCTGTGCTAGTTTAGGGGTGAATGGGATTTGAACTCATTCACGTTTAGAGGGTGTTTGAAATTGAGAACCAGGTAGACCCATCTATTCTGACCCTAAACATGACCCAAAGTAAAAAAATTGGATCCCAAAGATTACAGGTGGGGAATTCTTGAAGCATATCCATATTCAAGTGGAGATTAAAGAAGCCCAACGGAAAGAACTCTGTACTAACGGTGCCAACTGTGGACTGAACAAAAGCTCTTTTTAAAAGGGCTATTTTGAAGATTGTGATTCTGACCCAGAGGGAACCACAGTGACTGGGAGAGGAAGGAATCACATGTTAAAATTCTTAAATAAAAATGTATTGACTTAAAAAAAAAAAAAGAGTCTAGATACTGAACCGACTGAGCCATCCAGGCACTTCTATCATTTCTTCTTAAAAAAAAAAAAAAAAATCAATCACATACTTATATATCCTTAAGCAATATATAAATCTGGCTTGTTTTTCAACTTGATAAAAAGGCACATAGTCTGCTGCAACTTCCTTTTTACATTTCACATTATAGACCTATTTGTAGATGTTCATTTCTACTTTCGTACAGTATTCCACTGGGTGGTTAGAACCCATCCAACCAACAAGTATTTATTGAGCATTCACCATTTGCCGGGCACTCTTCTAGGTAATGTGGATAAAACTAATGAATAAAAAACCCCCAAAATCCCTGCCCTTATGGAGTTTACATTTTCCAGCTAACTGATATGTGCTTTTAATCTTATTTTTTCCATTAAATACTGTTCCAGCAAAACAACACTGTAAAAGAACAGCTGTGATTAGCAAAAAGATATTTTATCATTTGTGACAGATATTAATATGCACAAATAAATGCTGAGCAATAGATTACTAAAAGAAACTAATAAAAGGTATGGTGTATGTGTGTGTGTGTGTGTAAACTAGAGTTCAACAAGTCTAGATCAGACTTTCAACTTTCTTTTTCTTGGATTAATTTGCTTTTATTCTGGGTCTTTATCTGTTTTGATTCTACAAACTATCAGAATCCAAGTTCCGAGACATCAAAGAGTACAGGTACTTTAGAGCAAGTGGAAAACCAAAAAGGAACACAGATTTAATTTCCTGGCATAGTCCTAAATAACACAGAACCATGCAAAAAGCAGCCAGAGGAAAGCTATCAGAGAGCTTTGGGCTGATTCTCCTAACTGCTTTGAAAGTTTAGCCAACTTTTAATTCTGAGGGCCTGTTTGGAAGAACTATTTCTATAGACGGGAATAACCCTGGGAATACGGTGGAAGCAAAGAGTAGATAGAACCATAGCCCCTAGCATGGTAAGGAAAGAAACAATACATAAGCCACATTACAATGTTGGGCAAGCCACTTAATTACTTCCATATGCTTGGTTGGCAAAGACGTACTCTCCCTCTGACCACAATGTAATATAAGTCATAACTTATTGTGAAATACACCCAAAATATGATCCTCCCTCTTGATCACCGTATTCCTCATTTCCCAAAGATATTTCCTATTTCCTTTTTTTGGAGACTGCATGGAATCTAACCCAAAGACCCACAGCTCAGAAAAACCACTGGTACCTGGTACCTGAGACACTGCTACTTACCAGTTCCAATGGATAAGCCACTGCTATTGGAACGGATGGTCTTAGAATTCAATACTTTCTCTGAGGAAAAATATTCAGTAGGTAAGCATCAGAAACAGCTATAGGCAGGAAAAGTGAGAAGACTAGACTAGGGAAATAATATTCGAGATAACAGCTATCTATCACTCCAGATAACTTTATAAATACTTACTGTTCTACATATTAAAGCACCACTAGCTACCCTAATTATATCCACTATGTAAAGTAGCAATTCTTCTTAACTGCTCTTTGGAATTACCTGAGAAGCTTTAAATAGTAGCAACCTAGGTCCCACCCCAGAGATTCTGATTCAATTGGTCAGGACAATGGGATTTCCAAAAGCTCCTTGGGGGATTCTAATGTGCAGCCAAGGTTGTGAACCACTGATCTAATAGAATGGACTTGGAAACCCTCATACAGGCTTTTATAATTTAGCTCCTAACAGAGTTATCCTTATGCAGAAAACAATTGATTTAGTTTCCTTTTAAAGGTGTACTGAATGTTTCTCTCAAAAGCATGAACACAGGCAACAAATTAATTAGTGGACAACTAGAGATAACGATTCTATGGCAGAGGAAGAGCCCAAAGTTATCATGTTAAAAAAGTCAGAAGGTTGCAAATTACAAATGTCAGGAAATAACAGCGTTCTGTCCCCATCACAAGGCATGGCGTCACTGTTATAAGACTTAAAGGAACAGCCTCTTTTCTTAGAAACACTTCTGTTTCTAAGAATGTGCCCATCAGTACCTTCAGTGTGGGTCTACCCTCTGTCAAATCCATCCCAACCCACACATATGAGACACTTACCAACAATGAGAATGGTGTGCCAGCCACGGCAAGATAGGTCTGGGACGTGATGCAGAGATCCAAAAATAGGCCGAGGCCATGAGGTGCAGATGTCAGAGCCATGTGGTCTCTCTGTGGGGGTCATTGCCAGGCGACCATTACCACCATTGCCCCAGGCAAAAATGTGATTATCTAGGGAAAAAAATTAAACAGCAGATAGTTTTTTTTTTTTTTAATTTTTTTTTTTCAACATTTATTTTTTGGGGGGACAGAGAGAGACAGAGCATGAACGGGGGAGGGGCAGAGAGAGAGGGAGACACAGAATTGGAATAAACAGCAGATAGTTTAACAGAAAAGTGACTTCCCTACTCTTTGGGTTCCCCATCTTTATGCCCGAGAGTTAGAAAGATTTCCCACTATGAACAAAACAAGGGAAAGCTGTTTATTCCCCTAAACAATTCCTGATGCCAACCTGGAAAAAAATGACGTGTCTATGTATTGCCTGCCATCCATCTATCCACCCATCCATCCATCCACCCATCCATCCACTCATTCAACAACCTTTTTTGGTCATTCAACTGTTTTTGGGCATTGATTTCAAGACATGCACTGCTGGAGGTGTGGGAATACAGCAGTGAATAAAACAAACTCAACTACCCTTGTGGAACTGACATTCTAGTCAGAGGAGACTGATCAGTCAATAAGTATCAAATACTTCTGGTAGTCATAAGTGTTATGAAAGAAGATACATGGTAAAGAAAAGTAGAAATAAAGACTAATAATGGGGTAGCATTATTTCAGATAGGGTAGTCAGAGAAGTACTTGTCCACACTTCAGCAGAGACCTGATTGAAGTGAGAGAAGGCTATGTGGATATGTAGGGGAAGAGCTTCCCTGGCAGAGAAAATAGCAAGTGCAAAGGTCCTATGTGAATAACAGGAGCATCATGAACAAAGAGTAAGAAGGCCCCTGCAGCTAGAGCAAAATAAGCGGGGGGGGGGGGGGGGGGGGGGCAGACAGTGGTCAGTAAAGAGGTCAGGAGGTAGCTGGAGTCCTGGTCATATAGGGCCATGCAGGCCACTATAATGGCTTTGGTTTTTACTGATTGAGATAGGAATCCATTAGAAGTTCTGAGTGTACTAGTAGGTATTTAAAGGATTCATCAGGCTACTATGAGAAGAATCAATGAGCAGGGAGACCAGTTGTAGTAGTGAAGATGGTGGGAAGTGGTTGGATACATTGTGAAGATAATCGATAGGATTTGCTGATGAATGGGATGTGGGGAATAGGATGAAGCTGCCATTTCGTGAGACAGGAAAGCTATAGGAGGAACAGATCTGGGCAGAAAATCAAAAGTTTGATTTCGACTATAATACATTTGTCTGAGATGCATGTAACTTCTTATCCAAATCAGAGCACTTTTTAATGAAGAGGGGTTACTATTAATGATTAAACCTGGACAATAGGGATGAATGAGGACTGACCTGGGAAAACTGGGCACTAAAGCCACCATATCTTTAGACAACTAAGTCCAGGGTCTGATGAATAACTGAGCCTGGAGTTCAAGGGTGGTGACGATATAAAACTGTCAGTGGATACAGGGAACTTAAGGTAATAAGCTCGCTTAGGGAGTGAAGGGGGACAGAGGAGAGATAGAAGGATTGAGCAGTTCCGGGCATTCTAGGACTTAGAGGGGTCAGATACTGCCATCAATGGCACCTGATCTATCAGCCTGTACGAGTCTGTTTATAAGTGTCTCCCCTACCCTACTTAGACTGTGAGCTCCTTAAGGATAGGAGCTTTCTGAGACTCACTTTTATATTGCCAAAGCCTAAAGAGGACCTGGAACATAGTAGGCACTCAATTTACGTTGGCTGTGTGAACGAGGCAATAGAGAACAGTCCGGAAAAGTAGAGGAATACTGGGAGGTAATACGCCCAACCATGGAATCCAATTCTACACTCCTCATTCTGAAGTTTACCTTGTGAAGTACACAGATCTACTGAGGAGACATTACTTCCCTGAGGCCCTGTCAGGAAGTGCTGGTAGACTTGCAACACTAAATTTAATCCTCAGTGACATCCTCACTCTTTCTAGGTAACATTTCCATTTATCTAGCCTGACCTGACCTAAACAGTTTGCTCCCTAATATCCCTCATTTGGGGACAAGCAGGGAACGTTACCGTGCCCCTCTGAAAGCTGCTTCACTTAAATATGGCAACACATCACTTATCTGACACCGTCCTTGGATCCCTCATGTGTACACAACAGGCACAGACCAAAAGAAAACAAAGGCATCTTAGATCATGAGCAACAAAAAAAGCTGAAATGAGTCAAAAGACAAGATGATAAAATGTGATTTGTTGTTCCCCCAGTCACAAGAAAGAGTGGCTACAATTAGTCCAGAAGGTGATACAGGAAAAAGAGAGAACAAAGAAAGAATGCAGAAGAGGGAGGGGATAAGGACTAGCAGAACTGGCAGTAAAGAAGAGAAGTGGGTGAGTTGCCCGGGTGGCTCAGTTGGTTAAGCGTCCAACTCTTGATTTCGGTTCAGGTCACAGTTCGTGAGTTTGAGCCCTGCATTGGGCTCTGCAATGAGCGTGGATCCTGCTTAAGATTCTCCCTCTCTCGGGGAGCCTTGGGTGGCTCAGTTGGTTGACCATCCAACTTCGGCTCCGGTCATGATCTCACGGTTTGTGGGTTCGAGCCCTGCATCAGGCTCTGTGCTGACAGCTCAGAGCCTGGAGCCTGCTTCGGATTCTGTGTCTCCCTCTCTCTCTGCCCCTCCCCCACTCACGCTCTATCTCCCTCTGTCTCAAAAATAAACATTAAAAAAAAAATTAAAAAAAAAAAGATTCTCTCTCTCTCTCCCCCCCTTCCTCCCTTCCTCCCCCACCTCTCCCCAGCTCACACATGCACTTGCTCTCTCTCTAAAATTCAAGAAAAAAAAAAAAAGAAAAAAAGGTTGGGGTGCTTCGGTGGCTCAGCTGGTTAAACATCCAACTCTTGATTTCAGCTCAGGTCATAATCTCACAGTTTGTGAGTTTGAGCCCCGCATCAGGCTCTGTGCTGACAGTGTGGAGACTGCTTGGGATTCTCTCTCTCTCCATCTCTCTCTCCCCTCTCACATCTCTCTCTCAAAATCAAAAAGTAAACTTAAAAAAAAAAAAGAGAGAAAAGTAGTAAAAGAGGCAAGAAAATGCCACAGAGCGAGCAATGTGAAGAAAGAGAGAAGAAAGTTCAATTAGACCAATTCCAATTCCAATTCCAATTCCAATGGAAGCTGAGAGACACACAGTATTCATATTCAGCCCTTCAATCCTTAGCAGTCCCTGAGGACATCACTGCAGTGTGGCTGACAGCAGCCAAGGAGCAAGATTAGATTATGTCGTTTTCCTCTCCAGCCACTTCACCCAACATTCATTAAAACCAACGTGGTCCTGGGCCAGGTATACATAGAAGTGTTTAGGGGTGCCTGGGTGACGCAGTCAGTTAAGAGTCTGACTTCAGCTCAGGTCGTGATCTCACGGTTTGTGGGTTTGAGCCCCACATCAGGCTCTGTGCTGACAGCTCAGAGCCTGGAGCCTGCTTCGGATTCTGTGTCTCCCTCTTTCTCTCCCCCACCCCTGCTCATGCTCTCTCTCTGGCTCTCAAAAACAAATAAAAAATGTTAAATTAAAAAAAATTTACACAGAAGTATTTAATAATTTTTGGGGTGCCTGGGTGGCTGGCTTAGTCAGTTAAATGTCCAACTCTTGATTTTGGTTCAGGTCATGATCTCACAGTTTGTGGGTTCGAGCCTTGCATTGGGCCCCACAATGTAGTGCAGAGCCTCCTTGGGATTCTCTCCTCTCTCTGCCTCTCCCCTGTTCGCATGCCCTCACTCTCAAAATAAATAAATAAACTTAAAAAAAAAAAAAAGATTTAGTAATTCTTAAAACATTTAACCAAAAAAGTAAAAAAAGCAGGGACTTAGAATATTAACTTGGCCATTATTTAGATAACTATTTTTTTTAAACAATCACTATGTTGAACACACAAAAAATTAATGAAGCTCTATGAGCATAACAATTAGATACCAACTGAATGTAAACAAAAAGTGAACGTATGATCCAGCTATATAACCAGTCTACCTCTTTCCCAGCCAAACATTAAAATATAGCCATCCATCCAGAAAGCTTGAAATGACGTGTCCAGACTCACTCACCATCGGTGGCAGCAATGGTAAACTCATCACCGCAGGAGACCCTGACCACTTGCTTCCCACCTAGGGGTCCTCCCAGCAGGTTGATTCCTAGACGCTTCTTGTAATTCCCAACGCCCAGCTGTCCACACTTATTGCAGCCAAAGGTCAGCAGCCGGCCTCGTTCTAAAAGAGAAAAACAACCGGGCACACATGGGGCATGGAGTACAAGGGAAAACACAGCCAGAGCAGAGTTCCACGGACTAGCTTCTGGTCGTTGAGAGAACACGAATATAAAGCTTGCCACACAACCTTGCATCTATGGCAGCTAGGGTATCTAAAACTAATTAGACTCTGAAAGTTACTCAATATCTTATTTTCTAATATTGTATTTTAAATGTGGAAAAGGGGTACTACCTTAGTAAACGGACAGATGGTACTAATTTAAAGGCAGTCATTTTCTGGAATTATTGGCATGGCACTGTCATTAAGAGATGTACTGACTGCGCATTTATAATGATTATTAAAAAAAATTTACTTGAATTCCTGATTTGTTAATGAGATAATACTGGATGCCAGGGGGAAAACGGGAGAATGTATATGTTGTTAAGAAGGGCTACTACTAGGGCTGCCTGGTTGGCTCAGTCAGTAGAGCGTTCGACTCTTGGTCTCAGGGTTGTGGGTTTGGGCCCTGTGTTGGGTGTGGAGATGACTTAAAAATGAAATCTTTTTTTTTTTTTTTTTTTTGGTGCCGACACCTGGGACCATTAAAAATGAAATCTTAAAAAAAAAAAAAAAAAAGGAAGAAGCACTAACACTTGACAGAATAAAAGAGCATGAGCTACTGAGGCCTGTGTAAAAAGTTGTAAACCAACTCACCATCAATAGCAGCCGTGTGAGTCTTGCCTGGGGCAATTGTACGGATCTTATAAAAGGACAGCTGTTTGGCCAAGGTAAAGGAGGTTGTGTAGGGAACTTCATGGTAAGCCTGAAACAAGATAAAACACAAAGCAAATACTCGGTAGGTAAAAAACGAAGGGGTAGCAGGCTGAGAATGTTGTCATGGTGACCAAAAGGCCTTTCAAGCAAATTTGTTACTAAGTAGAAGATGCCAGGTAGCTTTTCATCTCCAACAGAATACAAAACGGAATAAGCTCAATATGTCATCAGAGAATTTAATCAGTATATGAGGCAGGGCTTCCTGACAACAAAAATTTTAGATTCCTAATCTAAGAGTATGTAAAACATTAACTCTCCGTCCCAGAAAGTATCTACATGAGGATACAACCAGGGACACTTATGTTGGGTATAAACACTGTATATCTAACAAAGGCAGGGCAAAGAATTAAAATCTTGAAGACTCTCCAGCCCAGAATGCAACCAGTTTACTGTGATCTAATTTCATGTACAAGGCAGTGTTCTCAATGTGTTAAAACCCACGTTCCCTTTAGATTAGTATTAAAAAATTCCTCTCATGTAAGTTTAAAATTTCACAATAAACCCAATGTTATAATAAAACTGAAATCAAGTAATGGTAATTTTGAATATGGCTTTTCAAACTATGCAGACACCCTTCCCAGATTTGCCCCAAATTTGTACTCTCCCATTTGAGAATCAATACTGCAGAGATTACTTAAAAATTCTTATCTCTTTCACTGAGTCAGGAAACTTTCTTCTCTTGATTCTTTAGAACATGACAAAAATTCATTATATTAACACAAAGAGGAGACTTAATGTGAATTTCACAACATCCTTGAAGGAAGTGAACAGTAATTATATTTACTAAGCCTGTACAAGATCAGTGATTTGGGAACAATAAATCTAAAAAACTCTCCAGGGAGATCATGCATGAAAATGTGTTTCTTTTCATGTCAATTATCTTGTACCTATTTTAGTGATAGGTAGAACCTGAGTTCCGTCACTTGATTCTTTGTAATCAATTTATTTGTTGAGGCATAATAAACTATAAAATATTGTACAGCTTGAAAAATTTTTCTGTATACATATAAATGTAAAACCACCACCCAGATCAAAATATAGACCATTTCCATGATCCTAGGATCCCTTCCGTTTATACCCATACCCCCCACCCAGAAGTTACCAAAACTTTGTCTTCTGGTATCTATAAGTTAATTTTGCTTGTTCTTTTTTTTTTTTTTTTAATTTTTTTAACGTTTACTTATTTTTGAGACAGAGACAGAGCATGAACGGGGGAGGGGCAGAGAGAGAGGGAGACACAGAATCCCAAGCAGGCTCCAGGCTCCGAGCCATCAGCCCAGAGCCCGACGCGGGGCTCGAACTCATGGACCGTGACCTGAGCTGAAGTCGGACGCTTAACCGACTGAGCCACCCAGGCGCCCCTAATTTTGCTTGTTCTTAACCTCCATATAATTGGAATCATATAGTACAGACTCTTTCATGGCCGGCTTCTTTTGTTGAACATAATAATGTCTGTGAAATCTTTTTTCTTACGTACAATTTCATGGTCACTAACCAAAAGCATTCCCAAAGAAATTCCAGCCTAAGAGAAGTTCTGACAGTGTGGTGAGGACACCAAAGAGGGTACTTACTTCATGGTTTATGATTCCAGACATGCACTGATTCAGACCCAGCTTATTGAATTCATTGAGTCCACAGGCCAGCACTTTACCTGACTGGGTCAGCAGAAAAGTCCCATCACAGCCACACTGAACTGCGACAATAATCAAGGCCTTGGGAACATCCACCTGCAAGGAAAAAAAAAATCAGAAAAAAAAAAAAAAATCCCCCAAATGTAACTTGTATTAGGAAAAAACCCTCAAATTTTGTGATGTCCTGCATCTGGCAGAACTGACCACAGTAAAGACTGCTCTATCATCTTCAGATTTTCCCAGCAGCTCATTGTTTTTAACAAGGAGCTCAAGTTTTATAATTAAGTAAAACGCAGCAGTTCCAGGTTGGCTCAGCAGTCCTGTTGAAGTTTGTTTTAGCAACAGGTCTTATTTAGAAAGACTTCTCAGAAAATGTTGGGAAAGGAGAAGCTTCGATCCATTGCTGATTTTTGTTCTCTGAGATGGAAGGCCCCACGACAGTTATAGAAGAAACTCAGTAGCCTTGTAGGGTCCTAGTCTGGTCACATTATAAATGAGGTGACAGAGTACTGAGGAGGCAGCCAGGACTTCCAACTGCTCACATCCCTCTATAGCTAAATAAACAGAGCTGGAGAATGGTAGGGGGATAGAATGGATGTCTGTGAAACCTGAAAACTCAAATTTCAGTGCTTCTACTATGGCTTTTTGAAGAGAAACAACCATGAAATCCATTGAGAATGGTCCCACAAGTGATAGAAGTTAATTTTTAAGATGTTAATGAGCATTGTTAACAGTGAATGGTACAGTCGATTCCTGTCAACCTTCCAATGGGCAGGCAAGCCTGTGACCCAGGGTGGGTGTGAGAGAGGACCATGTTCTTCCTGCAGCTGCTTTTAGCTCCTGGGCCAGCTCCTGCAGGGCTAGCTCCTACAGTGCAGACAGTAATTAGATATTATGTTTCGTACAACATGACCCCTCAATACAAACACATATTTCATCTGGTGTCCAAATGTGGAAATGGGGGGGGGGGGGGATGGCTGTGATGGGTTAAGAAACAATATACTGCTTTCCAGTATCTTCCCAAGGAATTTTCTGGGTTCACTGTACTTGCTGATTTTAGCTGCCATTCCTGAGTAAGATGTGACTCCACAGTGTCCAAAGTGGCCATATCCTCTTTCTCAGCTTTTTATGATTTAGTCAGATGACAAGATCACATAGTGCTAACTCAGGAATTCTGGGTTGTCAGTCTCCCAGATAGAAAATATTTCAGAAATAAACACCTTGACATGAGGATTCGGAGAAAGAGGAGTCTGTATTATTACTGGAGTCTGTGTGTCCTCTACACAGGCTCTAGGAAGAAGCTGCTTCTGAGTTTACCTTTTGTGGTGTATAATAATCCTCTTCTGAATCCAAACCCAGTCGTCCTGAGACATACATAAGAAAGAAAACAATGAAAATGAGGGTCTTCTTCCCAATGAAAATATTCTACAGCATTCTCTTCCACTGAATCAACACTTCTCAAGTATAGGCTACATGTGTTTAGATGCATACAAGCTTGAAGTCAAGTTGGCTCCTGGGAATAAGTGGACAGAGACAAATCTATACCTACCATATTCACCACAGCCCCAAGAATAGACTTCTTTGTTTCGTGTCAAAACCACCACATGATTATCTCCACAGGAGACCTGCTCCACTGGATTGTTCAGGAAGAAGTTCAGCTGCATGGGTTCTAGTACTTCGGGCCCCGCAACCTTGTCCACCCCCATGCAGCCATAATAATCAGATCCAAAGGCATAGAGCTGACCCTCGTCTGCAAAAGAAAGAAAGGCATAACACATCAAAGGAATGACTCTGTCCAGCCGGAAAGCTGGGCAGGGCTGGCATGAGAACTATCCCAGCCACTGATCTTATATGAAATGACTGCATCAGAGAAATCCGAAGGATAGACTGTGCAAGTCTAGAGTTATTTTTATTTAGGGGGTCATGTGTACTGTTATAGTAATTTTTAAAAATTGGTAGTATTATGCTGAAATTTTATTAGGGCCATCTCTATTTTCTAGAGAAAAGGAAAAGTAAGCAATGGCAAGACAAAAACTAAACTTTAGCTCTTGATTCCTGATTTAGTGTTATTTACACCTGACCAGGTGGTAACGTTATTTTCCCCCCCAACTGGGACGTACAACATACTTCTCCTGATCCCATGAGATTTGTTATCTGTGTGCCTCTATGTGCTATTTGCCATAGAAAATTGGGCATGTTATTATTAACGTGTGTATCCGCTCACTGCCTTTGGTTCATGAATATGGTCTTTTGCTGTAAAATCCCAGCTGAAACTGCACAGCATTAAGTACAATACTTCACTTTAAATGCACTTTGGATGCTTTCTGTTGATGGCTTACCTGTCACACAGACAGTGAAATCATCACCACAGGACACCTGACGGATAGCTCTGCCTTGCAACTTTTCCACATGCTTTGGCTGTCGGTAGGAGGCTTTGTCTCCGTGGCCCAGCTGACCATGGAGTTTAGTACCCCCTTGCATGTTCTGTGAAATAAAGAGTTCTTGTAAAGTTTTAGCTTTTCATGCGAAAAGCTAATCTTCCATAAAACTTCCTATCAAGAAGACCAGGAGCGGGGCACCTGGGTGGCTCAGTTGGTTAAGGGTCCGACAATTGATTTCAGCTCAGGTCATGATTTCATGGTTTGTGGGATTGAGCCCCACATCAGGTTCTATGCTGACAGCATGGAGCCTGCTTGGGATTCTCTCTCCTTCTCTCTCTGCCCCTCCCCTGCACCTGTGCTCTCTCTCTCTCAAAATAAACAAACATTAAAAACAATAATAAAGAAAAGAAAAGCGTAGGAAAAAATCAGCTGGAAATTTAGAAACGAAAAAAAAAATGGGTAAGGGATTAAACCTTTTAATGATAGGTAGTATAAAACCCCTGCCAACAGGTAAAGATTTAAAAGTATCCAGATTGCTATCCATCAAGACTTAAAAGAACACATTCCCAATTCTTTCTCCTTCAAGTCTGAGGTGAACTTTACATTTAATTATGAGTGCTGGTAAAAAAAAAAAAAAAAAAATCCGTACATAGTTTAATTAATTTGATTGCTTTCTATAGGAGTATACTCTCTAGGAAATCCTTAATAGGAGTTTTACAAATTTTGGTCACAGTTTCCCTGAAGTATGGAACAATTATAAAGAATCTGGCTATATCAAAGAGGCTGCTATATAGCACTAAGAATAGTCCCAAATGACTTTTCAACAGTTTTATAGGGGCTGTGGCAGCCCCCTAGGGGCTAGTTCCTTAAGGGACAGGGCTTTAGGAAGTAACAGTTAACATGCATGCATGCATTCATTCATTCATTGATTCTTTTAATCAATCAATCATATCAATCAATCGATAATTGTCTACTCTGTCACGCACTGGGGACAAAGCCTGGCCTTGTGGAGAAGTTATCTGAGACTGCTGGAAAAAATGAGCTCTCAGGAAGAAAAGGAAGAGTGAGAAGAATTGACGACCAGAGACAAAGTTAGGTAAAGGAAAAGCACTCTGAAACACATGAGAAGGCACGCTATGGCCAAAAAGACAGGAGAAAAGCCAAGAGAAGATGTTCTCATGGAAGTCAAGGGAAGACACAGCTTCAAGGAGGGAGAGATCAACTATGTCAAATGCTGCTGGGAGGTCAAGCAAAGTAAGGACTACAAAGTATATGTATTATTTCCACAATTTATAGGTCATTTTGTTAAGAGTAGTTTCAATCAAGTGGCAGGGACGGAAGCTGCATTGTAGGCGAATGAGGACTGAGTGGCAGATAAAGGAACAGATAGCAAATACACGCAATTTGTTCCAGAAGGTGAGAGATAAAGTGAAATCTAGAGGGGAGCAAAGAAAAATTCTGAAGATATACCTAGCCATCTTCGATCACTGACACAGGTCTTAGAATTTTCCTGATGTGGGAACACTGCTTCATTTGTTTATAAAACTGTTTCACAGATACTAGTTGCTCTGAAATTCATGGTAACAGAACAGAGTAATTAAGGGACTTCCTGAAATCACCCAGCTGTAAATAAGAGTCCAGTCTCCTGAGTCTAAACCTAGGGCTCTTTTAATTCTTTCTTTCCTTCTTTCTTCCTCTCTTTCATTCATTCATTCATTCATTCATTCATTCATTCAAAAAACACTTACAAATGACCTAATATGTACCAGGCATTGGGGACACATCAGTGAACTAGACAGACAAAATCCTTGCTCTCGTTAGAGCCTACATTCCATCACTCCACACTGTCATTCCTGTGCACATGTTCAACTAACAAAATACTTAGACATCCTCAGCCCAGTAAATAATTAGGCTTACATCACTGTTCTAAAGTACTTAGCTTTCACTTACCACCCAGGTGTACAGTTCCTTCTCCACTGTGACCACAGCAAAGTGGGTATTCCCTGCACACACCTGCCGGGCACTACAGCCACTCTTGATGACATCCAGTTTCTGGGGAGTGGATTTTCCACCACCCCAAACATAGACTTCACTGGTTCGTGACGTTACCACAGCAATGGGTGCTTCAGTCACAGTGCTTGACCTGTCAACAACCCCCAGAACAAAGGCACATTTAACATAAAAACTGTATCAAAGGAAAATGCTTCCAGTCCGTTCCCAGAGAAGAACCGCCAATTATGGTATGAGAAAGTATGTTCTTTCTCGACAACTTATTTCAACCCTCTATCATAGCAGGCTCTGCAATTTCTGCCTCCGGGCTTCATCACAGCTCAGCCAGATCAGATTCCAGTCTGGTCCATAACATCTACACTTCTCAACTTTTCAACATTCATCATGGTAATGACGACCGCTACAGCACGAGGGTGAAATCACAGCTTTCTTTTTCTCAGAAATAACTATCTGACATTTACGCAGATGTTGGCTTCTGAAAGGATGCCAAAGGCTACTTACTGGGATCAAGCAAGGCATAGACCAAAAGAAAGAAAGACCCCCTGATGGTAATTTAAGATATATCACTTTTCACGAGTCTCTTAGGCATTACCTTGGTCTTTTTGTAGGTGCATTAAGCAGTATGACTTTTTCCTCCATCTCTCTACCAAAAAAAAAAGCAAAGATACGTGAGTGAAAGAATTGGTTCCTACGCTGCACCAATGTCTCTGAAATACATACACTTCACAGGTTTAGTCCTCTAATAAACCATATGTCTCCAGCAACACGACAATACTTTGGGGAAAGTACCTTGATATGATTGGAACAGTTATACAGGCCTGGCTTTGGACCATTCATTAAATAGGAAGGGGCCAGCAGTTTGGGGACATTTGTTTTCTATCACCAAAAAACATTCCAAACTGGAACAGAGAACCTCGAGAACCTCTGATGCACATTTTAAATTTTAAATACCTGACATCTCCATCTAGTCTGCCCACTGACTTCCCAAACTCACCATCTCTAAACCTCAGTTCATTTTTCTTCTCCCACACAGCTTTTCTTTCTGACTCTCCTATTTCTGTAACTGGCACTCCCCATTCTCTCAGCAGACTACACTTACAACGTTGGTCATCCTGGACTCAGGTGTCTCCCTTTCTTCAATATTTGAGTCCTACAGATTCTACCTATGCAATGCCCTTTATAGTCACTTCTGCTCTCCAGGCTTGCCACATTAGCTCTGGGCAGCTTTGCTTCCTGGAATGTAGTAGCACCTCCTAACAGGTAAGACTTAACACAGTACCAACTGACTTTATTCAGTCCTATACTGATTCAACACCGAGACTAGTTTGCTAAGTAAGTCTTCCTTAGGCATGCCCCTCATCACATGAACTACCCTCTCATAAACATCCATTACTTCTACACTACTGCTTAAATTAAGCACAGATCCCTTTGTCTAGCATTCAAGATTCTTGACCTACCTTTTCAGCCTTTCTTCCTGCTACTTCCTCCCCATATTCTGGTCCAGGGTTCTCATTTTGCCTAAAACACTTATAGATGAATTCCTGGGGTGGTGTTTAGGCATCAGTATTTTTGGAAAGCTCTGGAGAGGCTGCTATTGAGAGTCCCAGGTCTAGAACCACTAACCTACTCAGGTAGAACTTAGTATTTTCTGAATATTTTCCACAGTTCGCTGTCTCTGCTTTATCTGGAAAGCTCTTATATTTTTTCATCAAAGTACAAAGTTCTAATGAAGTACTATGTACACATCTACAATTATCTCTATAAAAATTGCAATTAAAAATTATCAGTGGAAATATCTGAAAAGAAATTAAAATAGTGATTATATTATTGGGAAGTAAGCCAGATAAAAAATTTAAATATGCCTAACCAGCCGCAAAGGGTGATATTGCTGGACGATGTATGGGACATAAGTGGAAGGTCGGAGTGCTGTATCTGGAGTATTACACATTCTAGGCACTGAAACACTGGCTAGAGTTCAAGTGGAGAAGAACCAGAAAAGATTAATTAAACGATACCACAAAATAAAGGTACTGACCAAATAGCACAGATTATGGAATTAAGTATATGCTTAGTGTATCTAAGAGCAAGGCTTGAAAAAGAGCACAGCAAAGGTCTGAATATTGGGAAGATATAGAAACAGAACTGGTAGGGGAGGAGGAAGGACAGTAAGACAAAAATAGTATAACAGGATGAAATATAGACTAGAACATTTAAGAATAATAATGGGGTGCCTGGCTGGCTCAGAGGAGCATGTGACTCTTAATCTAGGGGTCATGAGTTCAAGCCCCTTGTTGGGTGTAGAGATAAGAAGGAAGGAAGGAAGGAAGGAAGGAAGGAAGGAAGGAAGGAAGGAAGGAAGAATAATAATAAAGAACATGTCTTTTTTTAAGTTAGTGTTTGAAGCCTCTTATAAGACATGAGGGATAAAAGATCTCCTTCCTACCTCTAGAGACCAATGCCACAGAATAAATCTCAGGAAGTAACCTGTCAACAATCAATCAAGTCTGATTTCAGGACATGAGCAAAGGTATCTGAAGAATACTCCTCTAACTGAAATCTACCATCTGAACACATGTACTGAAAAACAAAGGCCCACTCTAAATCCACACTACTGTCTGATCATTACTGAGCATCTTGTGCCAAGCCCCGGGCTGAGCACTTTAGATACATTACTTCCTTTAATCCATACCCTACCTGGCTTTATAGAGGAGGAAATGAAAGAAGAGAGGTGTTAAATAACTTGACAAAGATAACAGAACTCAGATTCAAATCTAAGGATGTCTGAATCCAGAGCTCTCCTCTCTTAATTACTACACTCTAATGCCTCAACTCTAGATTAAAACTCACAGATGGGGGGAGTGCAAGGTTCTAGGGTCTCATCATATAAATTCAGAACAAAACAGTACAAACTAAGGAGGTGAAAGTCAGGAGCTCCTCTCAAGCAACAAAAGAAGTGATGTTAGTAGAAAACAGCACCAGAGTGGCCAAGTCAGGAAACACTGCCCTCTCTTGTGGTCCTTTGATCAGGCCTTCAACAATCAATCATCTATATAGAAAGACAACAGAGTGACTTCTCTGTACTTTACCTCCTGCGTTTCCTGAGAAGGGGACGATCCAGAAGTTCATCTGCTGTGGGTCTCCGCTCAGGATCCTAAAAAGTACAAACTGGGTTAGTTTTAATTTAAAGGAAAAGGGAAAAATGGGATCTAAAGAGGCATTTTACTTCCTCTTAGAAGGCTGTATGCTAAAATTACTCAAAGACACAGTGTATTATCCTTTTGTATATTATCCTTATGTTTCAAAAAACATAATTCCTTTTTTTTTTAAATTTTTTTAATGTCTATTTATTTTTGAGAGACCGAGAGAGAGAGAGAGAGAGAGAGGGAGACATGGAATCAGAAGCAGGCTCCAGGCTCTGAGCCATCAGCACAGAGACTGATGCAGGGCTCAAACGCACGAACCGCAAGATCATGACCTGAGCTGAAGTTGGACGCTCAACTGACTGAGCCACCCAGGCGCCCCAAAAAACATAATTTCTTATGTCATATTCCATGTTTCACGCATATCATCTCATTATCATCAACACTTGTACATGAATGAGAATGCACCTTCCTTACTTGTTCAGTTAGGGCAGTGACTCTCAAATTACAATATATATAGCACTTAAGAATCTCCCAGAGTGGGGCCCCTGGGTGGCTCAGTCAGTTAAGCATCTGACATTGGCTCAGGTCATGATCGCATGGTTCCTGAGTTCGAGCTCTGCATCGGGCTGTGCTGACAGCTCACCTGGACTCTGCTTCAGATTCCGTGTCTCCCTCTCTCTCTGCCCCTCCCCCACTTTTGCTCTGTCTCTCTCTCTCTCTCTCAAAAATACATAAACATTAAAAAAAAAAACCCAATCTCCCAGAGTGCTTGTTATAAAGATTTCTGGGATTTACCTACAGAGATTTGGATCCACTTGGTGTGCGTTGGGTCTCAGGAATCTTCATTTTTTTTACTTGTAAAACATCCCCATCCCCTAGTGATTCCAACACCTATGGTCCATGAACCATATTTTGAATAATAGCAACCTAGACGACACTTCAAGGCAACTGTGAAATGGCAGAACTATATTTATTCTGCACATTAGGAACTCTAAATTATCTCTGACTATAATTTTGTAAAATTGATTTACAAAAATTAATCTTGATCATAAAAAATGGAGGACAATGTAGATGGTAAAATCATTCCACAAATTAATTACAAAGTAAGAATTAAGAATCTGCTGCCTGAAGGACATAACTATCATGAATTGCCAATGCCTATTCTTCTAGGTACAGCCACAAATACATCCTACCCTGGGGAAGTGGATGTGGCTTTATACAGGTTCATCTATGCCATACTCCAAACACTACGGTGGGAAGGGAAAACACCAAACTGAAATCAGCATGTAAGTCACACTTACCTGGTCAAGGCATGCATGGACCATTTGAATCAGTTCCAAAGAGTACTGGCTAGAATCAACTTCCATGGCCCGGATTCCTTGTACAATCTTCACACACAAATTGAGTGGATTCTATGGGAAAATGATTATTCTTGGTTATATAAAGATTATAATCCACCAATAGGGGCTCTGAGATATCTGTGACTATTATTTAAAGAAATGGAAATATGATTTCTTTTATAAACTATTAATGTGCATCAGCAAGAAACGGTTAGGGATACACTGTTGCAATCAAGAAGAATGAAGCCAAATGGCCAACATGGAGATATGACTGTGTGGCCAGTGGCATAATACTCAAGAGTATATTATAATCTGACCCTTCAGTTGAATCACAAGAAAAAGGAAAACAAGATTAGCCATGCTTCTTAGCTTTAAGCACCTCCTTTACCAAGTAATCTGCTTCCTAATTCATATATCCTAATAATGGTTATGCAAGGGATACTCTGCCTCAACAGACAACGAGGTAAATAGTAAGATGATAATGATAATATAATAATACCATCAACACCTTAATCAAGAGACCACTCTGTACTAGGTAGGCATGTTACATATATTATTCTTTTTAACCCTTGCAAACCTCCCTTAAGGAGGTTATTATGATTACCAATTCAGAGATGTAAAGTATCTTGCCCAAGACTCCACAGACAGTAAAAAATGGAGACATAACTCTAACCAAAGTCCATCTGACTCCAAAACTCATTTTCCTTCCACTATATTACTTGGGAGAATTAAATGACAGACCAGAATAAACTTCAGGATTTAGAAAAATAAATAGGTCTCGTGAAAGGCCAATGAATCTGCATTATCTTATATTTGCATTTTTCATATACATTATCGTAGCATCTCTATGAGAAGGATATATATTTTTCCTTGTTATAGATAATGAAACAGAGGATCAAAAAGATGAAACGATTTGCTTAAGTTCTCACACGTGGCTTGCAGAAGATCTGAATCCATTTTTGCTACTCAGATTGGTCCACAGATAGCAGCATCAGCATTGTGCAGGAGTTTGTTAGAAATGCAGAATATTGGGGGGGGGGGAGGCACCTGGGTGGCTCAGTGAGTTGAGCATCGGACTCCGCCTCAGGTCATGATCCCATGGTTTGTGGGTTCAAGCCCTATGTCGGACTCTGTGCTGACAACTCAGAGCCTGGAGCCCACTTCGGATTCTGTATCTCCCTCTCTCTCTGCCCCTCCCCCACTCGCTCGCGCGCTCTCTCTCTCTCAAAATTAAATAAAACACTAAAAAAAAAAAATTAAAAAAGAAAAAAAGAAATGCATACTATTGGGACCTACCCAGACCTACTAAAAAAAGAGTCTGCATTTTAACAAGGTGCCCAGGTGATTTCCTATGTGTATGAAAGTTGGAGAAGCACTACTTTATATTGGGCTTTAGTTAGAAGAAAAGAAAAAAAAGACTTAAAGGAATTTGTTGTCAGGAAAGAGGACAACAGCCTTGCTAGGGATGTAGTGTGTAACTTTTTATAAAAAATATCAAAACACTTTAATGAGTATTATACAATTTGCCTTAGCTTTAACAAAAAAAAAAAAGTAGCTGAAGCATAAGAAATGAAATGGTTTATCCAGACTACAGTGTCACATAGTGGATCCTAGAGCCAATTTCAAAATTATAAGTCAATAAATTCAAGTACAATGCTTAAAGCACTTGAGTAGGATTATTTCAGTGGGAACTGAATATAAATCTGGCACATAGCAATTTAATAATACACTACTAAACGCTTGCATACTTTTTTTTTCTACAGCTGATTTCTGTTGAAGAAATCAGAAACTGAGGGATAAATGAATTTGATTCTCTCAACCGAGTTATACCATTTGGAAGGACAAGGTGGGGATAATACAACTTACTGTGGCATCAAATGTTCTCTTTAGTGTAAGCAGTTCAAAAATGACACAGCCTACTGCCCAGATATCAGACTTGAAATTGTATTTTACTCCTTGGCAGAGCTCTGGAGACATGTAATATGGCGTTCCCACAAGCTGAACAACAAAGAAAACAAAGAGTAACTTCATTTTTGAGAGAACTATATTAATATTTCAACAACTAAAGTAAATTTCCCACAAACTAGTGATAACACCTATGAAACGTTCACTAGTATATCCCAAAATGTTTTTTATGAGATGATGCCACTACGGAGAGAAATTTTCTTTCACATCAAATTTCTTGGACCAATGATAAAGGGCAAAGACACTGTGGTATTTGGGAGGTACAACGGTGATTCCTCGATCACAGAGGCTTTAGGCCCACTGAAGACTTCATACAGATAAAGGCACAGTAAAAGCTCACCAATGGAAAAAAATAAAAAGAACTGGCGGTGGGGAGAAGATAACTGAATAAAGGGGTCAAAGTTGTAACTAAAATGCATAGTAGTGAAACTCTGTAAATGACTCAATTTGACATCTGCAATACCAACACAGCTAGTGAATTTCTTTCAAATTTAAAAAAAAGATCTTCTGCCTTGAAGAATGGGTTTGAAGGGGTATCTGGGTGACTCAGTTGGTTGAGCGTCTGACTCTTGATTTTGGCTTGGGTCATGATCCCAGGGTAGTGGGATTGAGCCCTGCCTCAGGCTGTGTTGAGCATAGAGCCTGCTTAAGATATTCTCTCTCTCTCTCCGCCTCTGTCCCTCTATCCTGTTCTCTCTCTAAAAAAGAGTGGGTTTGGAAATAAAAATATCCTGAATGGCGGTTGTGCCAATGTACCCCAGAAGTTCTAATAAAACTGATAGCCATGTTTATTTTTCTTAATATGAAATTTATTGTCAAATTGATTTCCATACAACACCCAGTGCTCATCCCAACAGGTGCCCCCCTCACTGCCCATCAGCTCCTTTCCCCTCCCTCCCACCCCCCATCAACCCTCAGTTTATTCTCAGATTTTAAGAGTCTCTTATGGTTTGCCTCCCTCCCTCCCTAACTTTTTTTCCCCCCCTTTCCCTCCCCCATAGTCTTCTGTGAAGTTCCTCAGGATCCATATAAGAGTGAAAACATATGGAATCTGTCTTTCTGTATGACTTATTTCACTTAGCATAACACTTTCCTGTTCCATCCACGTTGCTACAAAAGGCCATATTTCATTCTTTCTCATTGCCAAGTAGTATTCCATTGTGTATATAAACCACAATTTCTTTTTTTTTTTAATTTTTTTTTTTCAACTTTTTAAATTTATTTTTGGGACAGAGAGAGACAGAGCATGAACGGGGGAGGGGCAGAGAGAGAGAGGGAGACACAGAATCGAAACAGGCTCCAGGCTCCGAGCCATCCGCCCAGAGCCTGACGCGGGGCTCGAACTCACGGACCGCGAGATCGTGACCTGGCTGAAGTCGGACGCTTAACCGACTGCGCCACCCAGGCGCCCCTAAACCACAATTTCTTTATCCATTCATCAGTTGATGGACACTTAGGCTCTTTCCATAGTTTGGCTATTGTTGAAAGTGCTGCTATAAACATGGGGTACAAGTGCTCCTATGCATCAGCAATCCTGTATCCCTTGGGTAAATTCCTAGTAGTGCTATTGCTGGGTCACAGGGTAGATCTATTTAGAATTTTTTGAGGAAGCTCCACACTGTTTTCCAGGGTGTGATAGCCATGTTTAATCAGCAAAGCCAGTAATTTTTAGATGACTTATATGGCATTTATAAATTTTCCTATCATTCTTTCTTTAAACTTGTTAAAAAAAAAAGTCAAGTTTTGGTTTTACCAGAATACTGTTGATAAGAAAAACTCATATAAGGACACGATTGCTTCCTTTGAAGCAGAGACTCCCAACCTTGGCTATCAGCATCCTTGGATGGCTCTAAATTGCTTATAGGCATATCTTAACATTATCAAAAAAAACATCAACAGGACAAAATTCATTTAATTAACTCACATTTTCAAGTTCAAGGACAGGGCAGTATGAAACCAGAAGAGTAACAACTGGGTCTTATAATTCCTAAAAAAATGAAATCACTGTCCTTAAAAATCAACCTATGTCTACTCTTTACCAATGGTCTTTCTTTAAAAAAATTTTTTTAATGTTTATTTTTGAGACAGAATGTGAGCGGGGGTAGGGCAGAGAGAGAGGGAGATACAGAATCTGAAGCAGGCTCCAGGCTCTGAGCTGTCAGCACTGAGCTCAGATCTGAGCCGTCTGAGCCGAAGTCAGATGCTTAACTGACTGAGCCGCCCAGGCGCCCTACCAATGGTCTTTCTAAGTAAGGATCAGGGAAGAAGGGAGCCCTGCAGTTCAGACTATGTATGATATTAAGATCAGACTGTTCTCTGGGCATCAGCCTTTATTTGTAATATCAGGCTTCTGCACCAGAAAAATTCAGAGGAAACACAAAAAGAGATGTCTAACATCCTAAGCTCAAATATTAAATAAGAGATAAGCTGAAACCCACTAAAGATCCTAGGCTGGAAAAAATGATAGAGCATTTTCCTGTTTTTAGAAAAGTCTCCTGGTCAGTGTTAGAAAGGGCTATGAGGTCAGAGCTGTGATGTGGACAATGACTCTTGAAAGAACATCTCAGCATGTAAATGCCTGTTAGCAAGCCCAGGAAAAAACACTCCTGAAGACTTGCTTTATAAATATGGAGAACTTGCAAGAATACTGAGAAAAGTGTGTGAGATTTAGAGTGTACACTATCTCATGGTACTGGAAAGGAAAAGAAAAGATAAAGTATGACAAGGGCAACACATACTTACCGTCTCAGCCATGGAATACTCAGAATTAAGTTTCTTTGCTAGGCCATAATCTCCAAGTTTTATCAGGTTTGCCTTGGTCAGAAAAATATTTAATGTCTTTATATCTCTGGAAAAAAAAGATACCATATATTTATTATTTACCATATATTACCATACATTTTGCTTCATCCCCAACTCTGCCCAGAATTAGTACAGAATAAAATGTGTGGTTACCCCTGCTCAGACTGTTACAGGATCCAAAACAGTGGTCACCACTTTAACATTGAAAAGGGAATTTGAGGGACTAGAGGCAGAGAATTAACTTCATTCTCCGGGGCTTCATAGCACAGGCATGTCTCCCACACCATGGAGGACGTTAGGAAAATTGAGGGCTGGATGGAAAATATAGTGCCCCAGGTAATCCTGTAATTCCTATAAAGTGCACTGCCTCTTCAACTACCATTTATGCCTTGAACTGGTTGGTGTTAAAGTTTCAAATCTGTTAAGGCAAGGGAAGAGGCTGCGCATCTCAGCAGCAACATGATTCGGCTGTAGAGATCACCTAAATAAAGTCACTGGCTATTTTTCTAAAGATGAATTGATCCTATGCAACACAAATAAACTGCCTGGTTCACACTCTGGCTTCCTTAAAAAGGGAAAAAAACAGAAAAATGTTTTTTTTTTTAAGTTTATTTATTTATTTTGAGACAGAGAAAGAGAGAACACACACATGTGCAAACAGGGGAGGGGCAGAGAGAGAGGGAAAGAATCCTAAGCGGGTTCTGTGCCTCCAGGGCAGAGCCCGACACGGGGCATGATCTCACAAATTGTGAGATTATGACCCAAGCCAAAATCAAGAGTCAGTGCATGGCGCCTAGATGGCCCAGTTGGTTAAGTGTCTGACTCTTGGCTCAGGTTCAAGCCCCACATTGGGAGGCTCTGTGCTGACAGTGTAGAGCCTGCTTGGGATTCTCTCTCTCCTTCTATCTCTGCCCCTTCCCCACTTGTGCATGTACTCTCTCTCAAAATGAATAAACTTAAAAAAAAAAAAACTTAAAAAAAAAAGTCAGCGCTTAATTGACTAAGCCACCCAGGCGCCCCACAACAATACTCTTTGTGACTTTTGAAAAGAAAATGCAAGTGTAGCCATTCAATAACTATTGAGAAACACATATTAACTGAATGAACAAACCAACAAAAAGAGAAATACAGTACTGGGGAATCAACATTCATCTCTAGCAATGATCAATGACTTACTTCAGAAGGGTATAATGTGGAAATGTTCTTCTAACAGTTCTTTCCTATAGCTAGAAATGAATAGAAAGATGTTTTCCCTCCTCAAATCTGGTAAAACTGTGTAATTATACAAAACAAACAAACAAAATATTTTTGGGGGCGAGGAGGGGCAGAGAGAGAGGGCGACAGAGGATCCAAAGTGGTCTCTGCACTGATAGCAGTGAGCCCAATGCGGGGCTCAAACTCACGAACTGTGAGATTATGATGAGCTACCCAGGCACCCCAACAGCTTTTTATTTAAATTAAGACTCGATTATAAAATTAAAACACCTGCCAATTATTATTGCTCACAGGGAACATTTACTGGGAATTCCAACCAATCTAATACCACTCCTCTCAGTGGCTTCTAGACTTTACTGATGAATTAATGAATTGAACTCTAAAGTATCTGTTAAAGAAGTGACTGAGTAGTACTTAGCTATTGAAGAGATTCTTCCTAGATCATAAACATAGTTTAACTGCAGGAAGTGAAGGTAACACGCCTCATTACTCACTCTTTCCTTCCTAAATTATATTAACGGAAAAGCCTTGACAGCTTAATCAAGAAAATAATAGTGCTGACGGGAGGCACATCCAAGGTGGGGCTCAGATTGGTGGGGAGGACTTCATTCCGTATTCTTTTACTCATACCTATGAAGGATTCCAGCTTTATGGATACAGCTCACTGCTGAAACAATCTGAAATAGGTACCACACCACCATCTGCAGAAAAAAAATGAATTATTTTTGGACTGGAAATAAGAAAAATTCCATAAAGACACACACTAAAACAAAACAAAGGAAGCTACAACCAGAGGTTATGATTCAACATGACCTTACATTTCTTGCTTGGAGGTTGAGTAGACAAAGAAAAGTGGTAGGAGTAAAAATAAAAAACAGGTCATCATAAGACAGTTCCAATGTCATTATAAAATATAATATGGTGAAGCAGAGTTGTGGAAAGAAATCCAAGAAGAATGCAAAGGTATAGAAAACTGGGCATACCAGTATGCAGTAATAGAACCAGGAAAGAAAGCCCATAGAGAATCATGATGTGGAGGTAAACCGTTTAGGAAGCAGCTATAGACAGCTTCCTTGTTAGAGGTTTCCTTTCTCATGAATATCAACCAGGGCCTGGAGGGAGTCTGAACAAAAGGAAAAAAACGCTCTTCATTGTTGGAAGAGGAAATACAGAACTAGAATACAAGAATCACAGCATTACAATTCTAGCTTCCTTCCACAGAAATATGAATTACCTCTTCCTCAAACAACTTGTCCTTCTGGCGAAGGATTTTGTCATACAGGTTCCCTCCTGCAATTAAAGGAGAGGCAGGTTAGAATTGCTTAATAAAGATCAAAGCTTGACTTCTATATCTACCAGGGTTTTAACAGGTGACCCAAAGAAATGAAGGATTCTACTTCCTTTCCAAAGGAAACCCCTTCTTCTCTCTTCGCTCTTTACAAAACTCTTCCATCCCTCAAGTACTGTATCTAAAGTAATTTTAAAAGGTTCCCCTAAAAAATGAGGCTCAATACAAAAACGGGAAGTATGACATTTTTAGAAAAGAATAAAGGCCATTCCTATATTATCCCAATTAGCAAAATACCTTGAATGTCTTCGTATCAGAAGACTTTCTTTTTTAGAACTCCTTTTAAAGGAATCTGCAATATTTTTGTAACAACTCTCTGAAGTGTGACTACTAGAACACTGGGTACCTGTGATGCAATGTTTTGTACATACAGGTGTATCTCATCGACAACTTCCTTTTCTATTGCGTACTGAAAAGGTTTCCCATAATTTACGGTACACCTTAGATTGTTTCCAGTCCTTACTCCCTTTGCTAACTCCTTCCTGTGGAATAAGTCTGAATTGGCTTCTCCCTTTCCTTTATCAAGTAACAGACTGCAAATGATCAGGGTTCATTTTACTTCCTACCTGCAACTATAACTTAGGCCTTAGCCCGGGCTCTGTTTCACAACTTCTTTTCCCCTGCAATTTAGTAACTTGTCACTTCAACAAATCTACCACCGTTCTAGTCCCTCCTAACCACAAAGGAAGTTACTACTTGTGGCTTCTGCTACTTTAGAAATATCTAACACAATCTTCTACATTTAGGGTTGATCAGAACCAGGAACAACCGTGGTGCACAAGAGTCAAGACAAAAAGTTAGAATTCTAGGAGCTTTCTCTTTGAGATTTAAGTGAAGAATATGCTGGGACTTCTTTAGCATAGCTAAAGCTTCTTTAGGGTAGCTTAAGAAAGGGCTTTGAGGGTTCTTCTATGTAATAAGGATAAGAGCTAGGACAGCATGTATTAAAGATTTGCTGCACACCAAGTACTATGCTAGGGGCTTTACATATTCGTTTAATACAACACCCTAGGAGACAGGTACTGTTTATTAATAAACTCATATTAAGGTGAGGAAGCTGAGGCACAGAGAAGTTTCTTGTGCAAAGTTACAAAGTTAAGAAGCAGTGGAGCTTGGGAAATGGGTTTAGAGTCTATTTTCTTAGCAAATGAGCTATACATACTGCTATCTTCTAAGCAAAATGGTCCAAAGTAATCAAAGACCAGATATATTAAAGCCATCCTTTACTATCTGTCATTTTCATTCACCTATGATCTTTGAATCACTCTTCAAAAGGACAGTTTTGGTTGAGTCAGTATTAATAAATGTCCCTTATAAGATTTCATTAAATATACCAAGGAGTGCCAAGCTACACTATGTTTCTAGTGCCTAATTAGATGTCTAACATTAATGCCTAACTAATGTTAATTCATTAGAAAAAACCTTGAAGAGTGAATGTAAAATTCAACTGAATTAATAATTTGAAAATGGAACTATAAGCATAATAGAGAATTTGAGCATGCAGTATGCAGTATTCCTTCCCTTATTTTGTAAATCACTTCAAAATTCTCCAGGGTCTGAACTTATTTCTCTTAAACTCTAGAAATCCATTTAAAGTTGTTTTTTTGTTTTTGTTTTTGTTTTTTTTCAAAGTAGGCTTCACGCCCAGTGCCAGAGCCCAATGTGAGGCTTAAACTCACAACCCCGAGATCAAGACCTGAGCTGAGATCAAGAGTCAGATGCTCAACTGACCGAATCACCCAGGCAGCCCTCCATGTGAAGTTTTTCACCAATGCATATACCTTATTCTCCTCTCCCCCTCAAGGTAGGTACAAGCACAATAATGTCTTGCCAGAGGAGGTCCCACTGAAGTCTACCTTACCATTACAATATTCCAGCTCAATCAGCAGAGTCGTATTGTCCATGAAATGATTGTAGTAGGCAATAATGTTGTCATGCTGCAGCAGCGCCAGAATAACAATCTCATTCAAGGCATCACGACGTTCCTTCTCTGACAGTCGGGTTAAATCAACTTCCTTCCACACAACCAACGAGTCATCCTACAACACAGTAATAGAGGTATCGTGCTTTCCTCTTGGCTGGCAGAGAATGAATCCACACCTGGATCTCTAAGCCTAGAAAGAAAACTTCCTAGATGGGCACAGACGGACTCCTTTTATTTTTTCCTTTAGACAAAACAGGAACAGAATTTTAAGATTCTTCATAAAATTAAGCTTTACAATTTACTGCAGGACTAGGGAAAGCAGAACACTAAGATGCTATTACATTGTGGCCACATTTAAATTTGCATGATGTCAGTTCCAGATAAAAAACAGGAGATATAGATCTCAAAGATCCTACTGAAGGGCATCATGACAAACTGCTAGTCGTAAGCATTGTAGTAGGGCTAGAATACTGGAGAAATGGAGAACTGGAGAGACTGGTTATCTATAGCTGACCAGAGTTTCTTATAAAATGGAAACATTACACTTACCTCTAATTTTATAAATTTAGATTTCTCTAGTGATTTCTGTTTATATTTTCTGGATAGGAATAAGTCATGCCTAAGGGTTCAGAGTTCACTTTCCTCACCTGCCCTATTTTGCAACTCTGTATCTCCCATAACTTTTATGTATCACATGATTCCCTCTATCTGCAACAACTCACCTTCAGCTCCCAATACCCACTTCCTTTTATAACACCGAAATTCTTTCCAGATACTGCTTCTTAGCCCAGAAGCATCCACACCTACATCACTCTCCCTATCCTTTAGAATGATTCGGCTAAGCCTTTTAAACTTTTGGCGGGGAGATATCCTGATAAACTTTCTACTGTGCATGTATTCAGTGCGACCGTTCCCTTTAGAACTCAGACACTAAAATGATATTTGTCCGTCCTTTTTCATTTATATACACATGCAACTTAAATGCTATTTGTTTACTAACAGGGCTAACTTGTCTTCCCATCGAAATATAAGCTTCTTGGGGGAAACGGCTGCTTCTAATCAAACTTTTGTACATTCAGACCTAATAAACATTTGGCCAAATGGCTAATGTTGTGCCATTTTTTGAGAAGTGTAATCAAATTTAAATAAACCAACCTCAGTAATCAAGTTCAACATGATGGAAAGGCATGGATAAGGAGATGTGAAACTCTGTTCTAGCCCAAGATTTACTTCTAATTTAAGTGTCAAGTCCTTTAAATATACCGTCTTAGTTTCTTTAACTTAGTTTAACTTTAACAGAAATAGTAACGCTCATCTTCTCTTTCTCATATTTTGAGTACAAATAAGAAAAGCAGAATACTAACAGTAACCCTAACATCATACATTAATGCGGCATTAGGATAAAAAAGAACACTTGAAAATTTTCTCTTGCAACCACCCCTCTCCTCCATCTTTTAGCCTTAAAACTATGCTAGCTTGGAACACACCCCAGAACTGCAGATGGCGTACTGATGGATGAATCATCATCATCATCATCATCATCATCACCTATAGTCTTCAAGTTTAAGACTTTAGTGATCAAATACAATTGATGGTTAGTTTTTGGAAGCAGAGTCACCACTACAGGGTTTTTAATATCACTACACATTTTGAACTTGGTGGTCAGTGATCTAGGAATGTCTTCAAAAGATGTGTATATATGCAATAGGGGAGGGGGGGTGGGTTATGTTCACATTAGGTTCTCAAAGGTCTCTTTGCCTCTCGCCACCCGAGAGGCTTAGAATATACCAAAAAGGTATTTCCCATGCATAAACACTGCGGGATAAACATTGATGAAGACAGCGATGACCCTCTCAGTGACGTTCTAGAAAAATCTCCAATTAAATGTTCATACCTGAACTTAAAGATAACGGCAAAGACGGCCGAGTTGCCACTGATTGTGGGAATTCTGAAGCTACGCCCCTCCTCTCCACCCCGACCCTGGAGAGCTATACTGCATGAGGAAGGAAGTTTTGACAACACTTCACATTCGTATGTTACTTTTAATTTACAGTTTGCAAAAAGTACCTTCGTTCGATTCTCAAAGTAAGCGTAAAAAAATAAAGATTATTTTTGAAGGTAGTTATCATTAACCCCAATTTACAGATGGGTAAGCTAAGGCTCAGAGAAAGTTCAATGACTTGCTCCCTTCCCCGGGTTCGACAGAAACGCCCAGTTAGCAAAAACAGTGATCTGACGGATTCCCGGTGCCGGTGAGCCGGAGACTGGAGAAGACCCCGAGACACACACCCCGCCTGCGGCTGCGCAAACCTAAGCGAGCACAAGGCGCAAGCCGCAGGCAAAGCCGGGAACCGGTCGGGGCTGGGAAGCGGGGCGGCGAAGGAGGGGCTGGGACGGCCGGAGCCAGGGGCCGCTACCTCGGTGCGGCGGTACAGCGTGGCCTCCCCGAAGGCGCCGCGGCCCAGGACGCGGATGGGGATGTAGTGCAGCTCCTCCTGCTCCGCCGCGCCGCCGCCGGCTCGCGGCCCCGGACCAGCACTGGGCCCCGGGCCCGAGTCCCCGCCACCCCCGGACTCGCTCCCAAAGTCCGAGTTGATGGAATCGCAGTGTCGCTCGTACTCGCCCAGCACCGACATGGCGGCGGCCGCGGAACCGGCCTGCGTGTCCCCGGCGGCGCTGACCACGCTGAGCCTCTCTCGCTTCAGACGCCGGCGCGCGGCTCCGTCAGCCCCGCAACCCCGCGAGGCTCCATGGTGGCTCCTTCCCCCCCTGACCCGGAAACAGTTCCTGGTGCTTCCGGCCCGGCGGGCTTTCCTCCGCCTGCGCTGGCCCACTTGCTTAGCCCAGCGGCTTCGGCTTCCCTCCCTCCCTCCCGGGCGGGCCGGGCTTGGCGGGCGCTGGTGGGGACGCCGTGGGACCGAAGGGCTCCAGACACGGCAGGGGATCACCGACGGGTCTGTAGACCACTTCCCCGATCCCTGGCCAGGTCCCCAGACAGCTTCGAGGGCCAGAGGTCGCCCAGTCACCTCTTGGCGCCAGGCCTATCTCAAGGGCAAGTGATTCCACGTTGGACAGTGCTCTTTGTTTAGGGAGATATTAAAGATACTATAGTAAGCGGAAATATTTACTGCCTGTCATCTCAGTAGGTGGGCCCAGTTATTTCTCCCAGAACCCCCACTAGGTTCTCCCTGTTCTGTACTACTCCAAAAATATTTTAAATCAACTCTCCTGACACTCTTTTTCCAGATTTAACATTCTCCTTGCGTCTGTCTTTCCAAATCTCTGACTGTCTGATCTCATGCAGCATTCTTCGAGCACTGAGGTGTCAATGTATTTGAGGGTGGGAAATCTACAATAAGATGCTCCTTACCCTTAAGTCACTAGGAGAATTGTAATACAGTAAAAAAAAAAAAAAAAAAATAGGTCCCAACAGTTATTGACCTTGCGCAACTTTACGTTACCAAAGTTTTTTAAAATCTGTAAAGCTTGTAGGAATATGACCTACCTCACAGAGATAACAGTTAACTTTTTATTGTGTTATGTTCCTGACACTACGCTAAAGGTTTTCTTACGTCATCCCACTTAATCCTTATATTATTCTTATTCTAAATAAAGAACTGAGATACAGAGGTTAAGTAACCTGCTCATTGTTACACAGCTAGTAAGGGGAGCCCAGAGTCAAACCCAGCACTCTGGATCCACATCTTTCAGAGAGCACAATGTTTTGGGTGTTGTGGCTGGAGGCCAGGGTGTGTGTGGGGTAGAAGCAAGAGAAGACCGGGCCTCAACTGTTGAGTTTGGCTTTCCTGTGGGCAATGAAAAATTATGTGAGATTTTTTTAAGCAGGGGAGTATATGATTAGTGACCGTATGTCCTAATTTGCTGGGGAAGTCCCAATTTATGCCTCCTCCCCTCCCCCCACCCCCCCACCTCCAGCATAACAGAGCTTTATTTTGCTTAAGTGCCTAGTCTGGACAATAAACTATAATACGGTCACCTTACATAAGACCAAAGATGGATCTTACAAATAACTCCAATGACAATGTGGAGGACAAAGACTGGAAGGCAGGGAGACTAGATGGGAGGCAATTTAATAGTCTAAGAAAAGAAAAGGCACTGAAGTATTTATCAGTGTGAGTGGAGAGGGTTCCAGATTTGAGAAATCCATTTAGAATTTTGTGATCAATCGAAATGTGGTTGATGAGGTAAATTTGAGTGGAAGAGATTCACTTCCTGATTTTTAATGAGGATGGAGAAAATTGGTAAAATGGGATAGAGGAGTTGTGAAGGATGAGTTCACATTCCTCTGACCTCTCTACGGTTCATCAATGTCCCTTTCATTTATGTATGTATGTATGTATGTATGTGTTTAAGAGAGAGAGCGTGGTTGAGCATATGAGTGGCGGAGGGGCAGAGACAGAGAGAGAGAGAGAAAATCCCAAGCCAGCTTGGCACTGTCAGTGCAGAACCCAGTGCAGAGCTCAAATCTACAAAAGTGAGATCATGACCTGAACCAAAGTCAAGAGCTGGGACGCTTAACCAACTGAGCCATCCAGGCGCCTACACTGTGTATGATGTCCTACACTCTGCATAACATTCCACATTGGGTCTGAGTAAGAGAGTACAAAGAGACTCCTGTCTCCCTTGATCTGGATCCAATACTTCTTTTTCATATGCTAGTCTTCATAATGATGGTCTGCTTATGTCATACTTGTACTTTAAGCCTCTTTTTCACATCCAAAGCAATCCAGAGTAACACAGCTCTCCCAGTAGATCACATCACTTCTTTGTAAAATACCGATGCTTGTTAGGTTTACTTTATTGTCTATCTCCATTCATTAGAACCTTAGCTCCACAAGAGTCTGGATTTTGTACTCTTGTTTACAGCTGTATATCAACACCTAGAAAAGTGCTTGATATTCTAGGGTTAAAATTTATTTGATAAATGAGTATCAGGTCATTATTATCTCCTATGTATAGAACATTTTTTTTAACCTAAACGCAGGCCTGATAACTCCTGTCATGTTTTATTTTGATGGCTTCATTCCAGGATGCCAGATTATAGATATTTTTAAAAATTTCAGTTAATTCATTCAACAAACACGGAGTACCAATTTATGCCAGGTGCTGAGTTACAACAGAAAACAAAATAAATATGGTTCCTACTCTTATGGAGCTTACAGTCCATATAACAAACAACCAAGCAATTACAACTGTGTAAATGCTGTGGTTAAGTACAAGCTTCCAGAAAGAAATCCAGGAGGGGCATCTTTCCAAGAAAACTTGCTGGGTTAGTGAAGGCTTCCTGGAGGAATATCCAAAATTCAGTGATAGGTGAACAAAGTAGGGAGATTATTCTGGATAGACGCCATTCCATTTACCTTCTATTCATCACAAGGCACTTGGAGGATTACGTATTGCTTCTTATTTGAGTTTACTCCAGAGCTTGGCTCAGCACATTAAACAAAATATGTGTTCAGTGTGTTTTTTTTTTTTTTAGTGTTTTTATTTTTATTTTTTGGTTAAAGGAATGAAAAAAACAATTACTTAAAAAGCGAATAGGCTTCACCAAAGCTTAAAAATTTATTTTTCTGGGGGCCCCTGGGTGGCTTAGTCGGTTAAGCATCTTGACTCTTGGTTTTGGCTCAGGTCATGATCTCACAGTTTGTGGGTTTGAGAGAGAGAGAGAACCTGTGTTGGGCTTTGCCCCCACAGTGCGGGGCCTGCTTGGGATTCTGTCTCCCTCTCTCTGCCCCTCCCTTGCTTGTGCCCTCTTTCTCAAAAATAAACAAAAGAAATTTATTTTTCTGGCATCTTCGCCATGAGGAATGACAGTTTTCTATAGCTTGGTTAACCTGATAGTGTAATTTGTTCTAGTTATAATGCATAGATTAGGCTTAACAAATGTCTTGTTAGAGAATACAGAACAGAAATACTCATGCTCAGTTGTTCATTACACTGGATATAAATGAAACTAAACATCTGGCCTTTGCATATTCTAAAGTCCAGAAACACTGAACATTGTAAACGTGTAACTGATTTTAAAGTGCCTTTGGTAAAAATGGACATTTCCAAGTTTTATTTTAACAATAGAATGCTATATAGCAGATGTTCCTAGTTGTTAATGGCAGACTCCTGGGGCCACAGAATCACTGTAAAAATTAAAGAATCTACCAAAGTGCCAAGTAAACTCTATACCTTCACTTTCCAGTTTGGTAGACTAGCTACATGCAGCTATTGAACACCTGAATTGTGGTTAGTCTGAATGGAGATGTGCTATAGCTGTAAAATGCACACTGGGTTTCAAAAACTTTATATGGGGGGATAGAAGCAAAATACTCATTAATCTTTTTTCTATTGACTACATGTTGAAATGCTATTTTGGATATATTAAATATACTAAAACTAATTTCGCCTGTTTCTTATTGTGGCACTGGAAAATTTAAAACTACACACAGGGTTTATGTTATGTGGGAGACCACTACAACAGACTGAACAGTCTGCACAACACATACTAGCATTTAACAAGTATGTGATACTGTTGAGACTATTAAGTTCATTTCAAAGTTTTGAATTCAGGGGCAACTGGGTAGCTCAGTTGGTTGAGTGCCTGGCTCTTAGTTTTGGCTCAGGTCATGATCTCATGGTTCGTGGGTTTGAGCCCCAAATTGGGCTTGTGCTGGCAGTGTGGAGCCTGCTAGGAATTCTCTCTCTCTCCCCCCTCTTTGCTCCCGCCCCCCGCCCCCAGCTTGCACACTCTCTCAAATTTTAAAAAGTTTCAAATTCATTTATGTTTATGTTCTCCAAAAGTAAATCATCAGTGAAGAATAAGACATTTTTGATATGAAAATAGTTACACTCAAAATTGGGAATCACTACTTTATAGACTACAGATTCACTGACAAATTTATTACCTGTTTTTGGGTGGAATAGAGGCAGAGGGAAACTAAGATGCCAGCTAGTGAATGTGCAAAGCACTTTAGGCTGACCTCTTGGAAAGAAGCTTTATGCAAAATGTTTAAATGTAAGTAAAAAGGAGAAAATGGCCTTTACCTCATGGGTTGGGTTTTGCACAGATGTGATGGGCAAAAATGCAAGTCCTAAAAGGTTATAAATTGGAAGGGGTATTTTCAGAATAGAGGGCAAAAGAGAAGACACTCTGTACGAATAATTCCAGTACCAGTTTCCAAAAGAGAGAAGGTACAGAAAATGCTTGACTTAGAGAACCCTATTTTGCCTGTCTGAAGATGTGTATTATCGTTATGTTTATAAATTTTTTTTAATGTTTATTTTTTTTTGAGACAGAGAGGGACAGAGCATGAGCGGAGGAGGGGCAGAGAGAGAGAGGGAAACACAGACTCCAAAGCAGGCTCCAGGCTCTGCGCTGTCAGCACAGAGCCCGATACGGGGCTCGAACTCATGAGCTGTGAAATCATGACCTGAGCCGAAGTCAGACACCCAACCAACTGGGCTGCCCAGGTGCCCCTATTATTGTTATGTTTATATACACATTATATATAGCTTACATATTTATATATAAAATATAATAAAATTTTATTAGCTCAAATAAACTTTTTCCATCTGCAGTAAATTACATGCAATTTTCTTCTCTAATTCATCACAGATAATTTGCCATACTTTAAAACTGAAGAATATGGAAGAATTATTGTCAATTCAGACAAAGAGATACTGAACAGAAAAATACACCTAAAATGGTTTCTGCTAGCGTTTATTTGAGAAAATGTACACAAAAATCCCCAATCCAAACTTACAAGTAAATCTGTAGAAATCCCACACACCTCTTTCCATTAAACAAACAGAAAAATGGCTTACGACAGGGGTTTATGACAATGGTATAACAATGCTTAAACTGTATTGTTCCTATGTATATTATATAGACTGTGTTAAATGGGCTCAAAATGGAGGAAAGCAGATAACATCCCCATTTTTAAAGCTGATTTGTTCTTGCACTAGGCTTTTATAAAATTAAGTAATTTTTACTTTTTCAATCAAATCAAAGTGTAATTATCAATGAACTTTAAACTGAAAGCACAATGTCCAAGTTGGTGTTTTTGGCATGAGTAAAAGGGAAGGACATGGAAAAAAAATCCGATTCACAAAGTCACATTCGGGAACAAAAAGATCAGCAAAATAAAATATTCTCCTTGTCTATCTTTTTGTCATTTTACCAGAGCAAAAGGATAATCAACTGAAGAACTTTCACTGCTTCTGAAAAAGGGGGAAGGCACCAGTCAGAAATACGAGAGTTTATTAGGCTAATGGTATAGAACAGAACTTGACCTTTACATGTCTAAAAATGGATTTGACCCACAAATTCGGTTATTCTCTTCCCTACTTGGATGTATCCTTTGTTGTCTAGTATATGTAATACCACATGTAGACTTTCTCAACATCTGCTCTCCTTATGGCGAAGATTTGGCTGCCAGGTTCTCAGAAGCTGTACCTATCAATTCCTACCAGCAGATGGCAATGTCGCACAAATTAATGAAAGAACGGCTCAGCCACACCAGAGGAATTCATACAGGGAGCCAAGAGAGGGGGGGAAAGGGCTTTGGGTTCACAGTAGCTGGAACATTAATAGAACAGCCTGAGATTTCAACAACATAATTCACTTCCTCTTCTACTTTTCTACTTTATCCTGGTCACCATGGCAGTGTTCTCTGTTAATTCTAACACTGCTTCTTAACTGCAAGTGCTATGCCCTAAGACCTGTAATTCTTACCACTGTGATTAGACAAGCCCTATAACAGTAGGGGTTGAAAAAGAAATTATAGAAAGGACAAACTCCCCAAGGCACCTGGGTAGCTCAGTTGGTTGAGTGACCAGCTTCGGCTCAGGTCATGATCTCACAGCTCGTGAGTTTGAGCCCCGCATCAGGTTCTGTGCTGACAGCTCGGAGCCTGGAGCCTGCTTCGGATTCTGTGTCTCCCTCTCTCTGCCCCTAACCCACTCGCATTCTGTCTCTGTCTCTCTCAAAAATAAATAAACATTAAAAAAAAAAAAATTAAAAAAAAAAAAAGGACAAACTCCCACCCACTTTCTAGGGTGGAGTGGAGACATTTTCAAGTGGTAGTATTTTTCGTAACTGTTTACAAACACAGTCATTTGTATCCATGCCTTCACTTACTTATATTAGTATTGGCCTTTAGGCACCTTATATTCCAACAGTGATTCTTGGCTTTGCTTTCACAACATGCATTTTCAAGTATTTACTCTATTCATAATCCTCCCAGGGGTGTGTGTGTGTGTGTGTGTGTTTGTACCCCGTATGTCTTAATTTGTTAGATAGAACACATAAGGACAGGAATTAAGTCAGTGACTGGGCATGTAAGAAGAGTTGGTAAATTTTACTTGTATTTTCCTTGGTAGAAGTTAAAAATTCAAGCAACCACGCTCCGTCAGTAGAGCATGCAACTCTTGATCTCGGGGTTGTAAGTTCAAGACCCACCCATGTTGGGTGTAGAGATTACTTGAAAAAAAAACAAAAATCTAAAAAAAAATTCAAGCAACCACATATCTGACAGGATTTGTATCTAGGATGTATAAGGAACTCTCAAAACTTAATGTAGAAAGAACAATCTAATTAGAAAATGGGCAAAAAGGATATGAATAGGTATTTCATTGAGGAAAATAGATGGCAAATAAGCACATGAAAAGATGTTCGACATCATTTGCCGTTAGGAAAATGCAAATCAAAACCATAATGAGGTATTACTACACGCACCTATTAGAATGACTACAATAAAAATAACGGTAATAGCAAATACTGGTGAAGATTTGGAGAAAATGGATTGGTCACACATTGCTGGTGGGAAGGTAAAATGGCAGTCACTCTGGAAAAAGAGTAGGATGGTTTCTTACAAAAATAAACACGTGCTTACCATATTGCCCTCTTGGGCACTTATCCCAGAGAAATGAGTATTTATGTTCACATGAAATCCTGTACATGAAAGTTCACAGCAGCTTTATTAGAAATGGCCAAAACCTGACAACAACCCCAGTGTCCTTCGGTGGGGGGATGGTTAAACAAACTGTGGTACATCCATACCGTGGAATACTACTGAGCAATAAAAAGGAGCAAGCTACTGGTAACATGCAACAACTTGGATGGATTTCAAGGAAATTATGCTGAGTTCAAAAAGCCAATCTCAGAAGGCTACATGCTATATGATTGCATTTATAAAATGTTCTTGAAATGACAAAATTAGAGATAGAGAACAGATCAGTGGTTGCCAGAAGGTGGGGCTCTGGGGTAAGGAAGGGAGGTGGCCATGGTTAAAAAAGGGTACTAGTACAAAGGATACGAGAGTTGGACTGTTCTGCATCTTGCAGTGGTGATCACACAAATCTCTACCTGACAAAACTGCACAGAACTAAACACACGTAAATACACGAAAAAGGTTCAGGCAGTTAAGCACAAACACTTTAATTCTCTAAAACGATGTCTTCTTTAAGAGTTATCTACAGTTCAAAGCTCCTCTCTATGAGGTGTCCCATCGATCACCCTTTTAAGAGACATAAAATTATGAAAGGGTATCACCAGAAGCTACCTACACATTTCAGCTAAGGGTCAAGAGAAAGTTAAGTGTGTTTTCACACAGAAATCCAAAGAGGATGATCAATGAAACAAGTTCAACATGGTCATACATACCTTGGTGAAGGAACTAGAGTGGAAGCTCAAGCTGGTGAGCAAGTAGGAAAAGGAAAGAAAACATGGTTCAAACATAGCACATGAGGAAACCCAGTACAAATGCTGGCTTTGGCATTAGCTAGGTAACCCCTATTTTTTGTCATAGGTGACTCTAATAATAGTCCTATTGTTGCAAAACCAGTCCAAATCCTACGAAGTTAAAAAGAAGTCCCTCATTGACTTATTGGGTGTAGGTGGTAACCCATGTCCTCCCACACCAAAAGAGATCAGTTCTGGCAAGAAAGCTCCAATGTGCCTTGATGGTGCTGTCAGTAGGATGCCTTAGGCGAGGCACGTCCCAGGGATGTTCAGCTGGCTGAGATACAGGTGGGAGGACACTGGGCTTTATTACTCAATCAACTTCTTGGCCTTGAAAAAGCGACGCAGGTAGAAGACCTGCCAGGTGGCTAGTCCAATGAGGCAGAACATTGAAAAGATGCTGAAGTACAGGACCCGAGTATTTGTTGACTCTAAAAAAACAGAAATGTTACAAGTGTAAATGAAGTGAGGTTCAGCAGACTAAACAGTGGCCAGGGGGAAAAGGCAATTAATTAACTCCACTCAGTCCCTAGGCCAGGCAGTAGGATTCTGGATTGTTTTTCTTAAAATTTCACTGTTCTATATAGAAATGTTAAAAATCACAAAGATTAGCACTATCGGTTGGATACACAATAAGCTGAGAATACGGTTAACTGCGTATCACAGAAGAAATTTCTTTCCCCTTGAAAATCGAACCGAGCTCGTTTACCTTAAGAAGCAACAGCTCTGAAGTAAGTGATCATCCCATCAGCCCAGCCCTACCCCCATTTGGCAAAACTGAGAAAAGAGGTCTGGCGCCTTTATGAACAAACAAGAGCTGCCTCTCCCTCACCATTGGTATCTCGCATCTCCTCCTCTCGCTTCTTCATGTAGGCAAAGTCATTAACGATGGATTCTGAGAGGTCTTCTAGGCGTCGGAGCTCCACCTCTAAAGGTTTGAGTTTCTCAACCTTGGCAATCTGGAAAAGAAAGGAATTATGAACCCACTCCTTGAAAAATCCACTCTAGTCTAGAACACAAGGCAACAGGAGTTTTTTAAAAAGTTTCACCAAGGAGCGCCTGGGTGACTCGGCTGGTTGAGCGTCTGACTTCGGCTCAGGTCAGGATCTCATGGTCTGTGAGTTCGAGCCCCACGTAGGGTTCCACGCTGTCAGTGCAGAGCCCACTTCAGATCCTCTGTTCCCCCTCTCTGCCCCTCCCCTGCTCACTCTCTCTCAAAAATAAGCGAACATTAATAAAATGGGTTCTGAATTTCCTTTAAACAAATAAACAAACAAAAAGTTTCACCAAACTGGGGGTGCCTGGCTGGCTCACTCAGTCAGTGGAGCATGTGACTCTCGATCTTGAGGTTGTGGGTTTGGACCCCACACTGGGTGTAGAGATTTTAAAAATAAAATATTCAAAAACAAAAACTTAAAATCCCTTCTGTTATCACTGTAACATATTTCATTTTTTAAAGTTTGTTTATTTTTGAGAGAGAGAGAGAGAGAGAGAGAGAGAGAGAGAAGAGAGCACCTGCACAAGTGGGGGAGGGGTACAAGACAGAAGAGAGAATCCCAGGCAGGCTCTGTACCATCAGTGCAGAACCTGATGCGGGGCACAAACCCACAAACTGTGAGATCATGACCTGAGCCAAAACCAAGAGTCAGATGCTTAACAGACTAAGCCACCCAGGTGCCCCTAACATATTTTAAAATCTTTTGCCCTTCCCCACGAACTGTTTATGTGTTTCCATTTTTTTCTTTATACTTTAATTTTGATTAAAACCTCCTTAGAAGTTCTATCATATGGTAGGCTATCAAGTAAAATATATCATTTTCCTGAGATTCCTAATTTTAATAAAGCATTTTACTTTACCCTTCCACTCATGTCCAAGAAACAGTATTATCAGCATAATAAGTGGGAGAGTCATGATATTAGACGTGATTTAATTTAAAAGACAACCATCCAAATTCCCAATAGGGAATGCACAGGAATGAGAGTATGTGTAACTATAACATTAAGATAATAACTCAAACTACAAAATTAGAGAATTCTGGTTTGCTCATTTAAATCCCAAAAGAGCTTTAAGGTTTATATCAGAGCTCCAGAGCCCAGATGACTCCTGGGTCTGCTACAAAAAAAATTACACTGCATCTTTGGTTTTTAGAATTACACAGCCAGTTATCAAAAGAAATCTCCAAGGACTTCCTTGTATGCTAAGGAATGAAGGATGTGAGAAATGAATTGTTTTCCTTTCTCAACCTAGACCACTGTGAAACCTCCTAGAGCATCTAGTAACTAAAGGCAGATACGATAAAAGAAAGGATTTCATTATTTGTTTTTTCCTATCAACCTTAGATTATGAATTGCTTTAAAATGGGGATACATCACCAGAGCTTTCCAGATCTTAAAACTCACATACCAGGCTGTACTTAAAATTTTCCTACGTAGAGAATTCTTCAAAATTTCTTTTCCTTGGGGCACCTGAGTGGCTCAGTCGGTTGGTTAAGTGTCTGATTCTCGATTTAAAAAAATTTTTTTAATGTTTATTTATTTTTGACAGAGAGAGAGAGACACAGCATGAGCAGGGGAGGGGCAGAGAGAGAGGGAGACACGGACTCCAAAGCAGGCTCCAGGCTCCGAACTGTCAGCACAGAGCCCGACGCGGGGCTCGAACTCGCAGACCGTGAGATCATGACCTGAGCCAAAGTCGGATGCTCAACCGACAGAGCCACCCAGGTGCCCCTGATTCTCAATTTAGGCTCAGGTCGTGATCTCACAGTCTGTGAGCCCCATGTCGAGCTCTGTGCTGACGGTGCAGCGCCTGCTTGGGATTACCGCTCTCCACCCGCCTCTCTCTTACCCTTCCCCGCTTGCGTGTGTGCTCTCTCTACACAAACTTTAAATAAATAAATACTCTTTTCCTATATCTGCTTCTTTACTCTCTATCTACTATATGTTCTCTCTACAACTCCCTACTCTTTCTTCTCTTTTGTCCAATTCACCTTCTTTGTTCTTTTCCTGTTAACGTTAACAGCAATTAACATAGGATGAACAGGAAGAGTTTAAGGGTGTTCTTATGTTCTCTTTGCTAATCTAGATTCCTCACTGAATATTTTTAAAAATAAAACTAGAAGAGGGGAGGGCGGGTGATGGGTATTGAAGAGGGCATCTTTTGGGATGAGCACTGGGTGTTGTATGGAAACCAATCTGACAATAAATTTCATATATGAAATAAATAAAAATTAAAAAATAAAACTAGAAACTGCTGTTAAGATAGGGATATAAAAATTAGATTTATATTTAAAGTACATAAAATGCAATGAATTTGTAATGATGCACCTGTTTTCTTTCACTGGATTTATGTTTTCTTACATTTGTAAAATGTTAGCTACAAAACAGAATAACGCTGACTACAACATTTAACTAAAGGTCAGTTAATGTATTCAGCAAACTCTCCTAGCTGAATGCCCAAATGCTAAGTTTTGCCATTAATCTAGAACATGTATCAGTTGATTGATCTCATATAGAGCCACAGAGCAAAGGAACTGAACTCCCCAGGAAAAAGATACCAGTACAAGAGACATATCATAAGCTGAACTTCAGTCTGTTTACCTCCTGGTCTATACTTTCGCCTCCAAAGCTTCCTGAATGAGACAGAATAAAAGCAATGGCATGAAACTTCTTTAGCGATAAATGATATAAGGCTCTCTAAATGGAAACGTGCAAAAAGGAACTGGAAGTGAAACTATGGCTGTGCCTCTGCCAGCTGAAAGTATTATTTTAAAAAATGATTTGGAAGACAACTTCTAACCCTCCCTACCTTTTTTATTAAATGACAATAGGCCAAAAGCCTAATACCTGAAAGACTATGATGGAATTAAAACACATTTGGTACTGAGGATGGCCTTTGTGCACTGTAGACCAAAAATCCTGCTCCCGATTCATTTCTGGTGTTCTGTTTACTTTTCAATTGTATAAGCAATACATAAACATGTTCTCCTGCTAAAAATTTCAATCATTCAGAAGCAAAGGGAACAAAAACAAAAAGCTCACATTCACAGCTACCTCCCCAATTCCCACATCCACACATTCCTTCTCAGAGGTAACCATGGTTGTGGACTTGGTGTATATCTATCTAGACCTTGTTAGAAGATAACACACTATGCTTTTGCATGCATATAAGTGTACACACAAACATGTAATTAAAAACATACTTATAAATGGGATCATACTGTACACGTTGCTCTATGGCTTGCTTTTTCTCATTTAGTAAGATCTTTCCAAAAACTTCAGCGCTTATATATCGGACAAAGGGCTAGTATCCAAAATCTATAAAGAGCTCACCAAACTCCACACCCAAAAAACAAATAATCCAGTGAAGAAAGGGGCAGAAACCATGAACAGACACTTCTCTAAAGAAGACATCCAGATGGCCAACAGGCACATGAAAAGATGCTCAACATCACTCCTCATCAGGGAAATACAAACCAAAACCACACTCAGGTATCACCTCACGCCAGTCAGAGTGGCCAAAATGAACAAATCAGGAGACTATAGATGCTGGAGAGGATGTGGAGAAACGGGAACCCTCTTGCACTGTTGGTGGGAATGCAAACTGGTGCAGCCGCTCTGGAAAACAGTGTGGAGGTTCCTCAAAAAATTAAAAATAGACCTACCCTATGACCCAGCAATAGCACTGCTAAGAATTTACCCAAGGGATACAGGAATGCTGATGCAGAGGGGCACTTGTACCCCAATGTTTATAGCAGCACTCTCAACAATAGCCAAATTGTGGAAAAAGCCTAAATGTCCATCAACTGATGAATGGATAAAGTAATTGTGGTTTATACACACAATGGAGTACTACATGGCAATGAGAAAGAATGAAATATGGCCCTTTTGTAGCAACGTGGATGGAATTGGAGAGTGTGATGCTAAGTGAAATAAGCCATACAGAGAAAGACAGATACCATATGTGTTCACTCTTATGTGGATCCTGAGAAACTTAACAGAAACCCATGGGGGAGGGGAAGAAAAAAAAAAAAAAAAGGTTAGAGTGGGAGAGAGCCAAAGCATAAGAAACTGTTAAAAACTGAGAACAAACTGAGGGTTGATGGGGGGTGGGAGGGCGGGGAGGGTAGGTGATGGGCATTGAAGAGGGCATCTTTTGGGATGAGCACTGGGTGTTGTGTGGAAACCAATTTGACAATAAATTTCATATATTAAAATAAATAAATAAATGAATGAATAAATAAGTCCAAAAACAAAAACAACAAAAAACTTCAGCGCTTATAGATTCACCTCATTCTTCCTAACTGCTGCACAGTATTCCATACTGCATACAGGCCACTGTTTACTTACTCCTTCAATTCCCCAACTCCTCTTCTAGTATAGGTCCTACTCCAGACTCTTTAGCTCTATTCATAACCAAACAGCCCAACTCCCATTTTCCAAGTTGATATTTCCTCAATGAAATCCCTACTCAACCCTGTCCTTACTTTGGTAAATTAGTTTTGACCTTCTATGAGTGGGATAAAGGTCTCTTTTCCTAAAACACATCCCTGCCTAATAAACACCTTTTTTTTTTTTAATACCTTTATTCTTGATACCAATTCTTGATACTTTTAAATCAAGGAAACTTAAAGAATTGCCAAGATATTAAAACAATGTTGAAAACTAATTTGCTATTCCAACCATCTAACACATCATGGATACTCAATGGTAAATAACAATATGAATGGATATATATTTACATTTAATCTAAACTTAGAGATTAAAAAATGTAAAAAGCTGTTAAAAAAAAAACAAAAACAGAACATTTTAAGACCCTAACAACAATGCTGACTATGTGCAAGGTACCAAGATAAATGATGATCTCTGTTCCTAAGAAGCTCACGGTCTGGTAGAGAGGCTCATATAAAAAGCTATAACCATAATATAAGGCATTATGTATTAACTTTTACAACAAAAGTACACATTAAAAGTGTAAAGAGGGAAAAAAAGGGTGTGCCTGGGTTCAGGTCATGATCTCATGGTTTGTGAGATCGAGACCCACGTCAGGCTCTGCACTGACAGTGCAGAGCCTGCTTGGGATTCTCTTTCCCTCTGTCCCTGTCTCTTTCCCGCTCACACTCTCTCAAAATAAAAATAAATCTAAAAAACTTAAAAAAAAAAGGGGGAAAGGAAAGCAAGTAGCACACGATTAATCATAGTTGGAAGGATAAAGGAAAGGTTAACAGGAAACGAGTGAACCGAGTTTCATGAATTCTGCAGGATTCTGAAAGAGATGAGATAGAAAGGCATTCAAGGTTACAGGGAAGTTGCACACCAAAACTTGGAGGGAGGAAACTGCAAGCCATGTTTAGGAGACCATGAGTTGTCTAGTCATAGGTAGTCTGATGTGTATGTGTGTGTGCACTCACACGTCAACACACATACGTGCCTGGGGGAGGGTGGTGGCTAACAGCAAACATAAAGTTCAAAAGTCAGGCTGGAGTTAAACTGAGGAAGAGGATGAAGAAGGCTGTATAATGAATCAGACCTACCGGTATATAACTAGAATGTGTACATATTTTATACCTTGTAATCTTGCTTAATCCTCCTAACCCTGTATGAGATAACCCTGTATTAGAGATATTATTATCTCTAAATTCTTCAGATGAGGAAATTAAGGTTCAGAGTGTTAAATAACTCACCCAAGTTCTCAGAGCTTGGTGGAGCTGAGATTGGAATCCAAGTGTGAGTTTATATTTTTACTCTGTAGGTACTAAAAATCTGATGAAGGAAACTAGCAGACTACACTAAGTTTTTTCTGGATCAAAGGTGAAGTGATCAAGCTATATTAGGCCTCAAGGATCTGGGTAAGTTGTCCAGTTTATCAGCCAAACTTCCTTGGTTTCATACTGATATTATTCTCATTTTTAGAGACTAAGAGAGTAAAATTTTTAAGCAAATTATCACTATTCTCAGGAAGACCTTCTTTGCTTGCCTAGGATTAAGTATTCAATGAGTATTATCATGACTTTTCTCATACTTGGCACAAAAAGCTAATAAGAAAACCTCTATCAAAATCCCCAGACTGTTGTTCTGCTCTTTTAAACGTCTGATTTGGGGAGCCTGGGGGGCTCAGTCGGTTAAGCGTCCGACTTCAGCCCCGGTCATGATCTCAAGGTTCGTGAGTTCAAGCCCCGCATCAGGCTCTGTGCTGACAGCTCGGAGCCTGGAGCCTGCTTCGGATTCTGTGTCTCCCTCTCTCCCTGCCCCTCCCTAGCTCATGCTCACTCTCTCTGTCAAAAATAAATGAACTTAAATAAAATAAAAGTCTGATTTAAGGTTCAAAGTGTTTGCAAGAATGTGAAATTATAGCAGCACCTGGGTGGCTCAGTCAGTTACGCGTCTGACTTTGGTTCAGGTCATGATGTCAGAGTTTGTGAGTTTGAGCTCTGCATCGAGTTCTGTGCTGACAGCTCTGAGCCTGGAGCCTGCTTCGGATTGTCTCCCCATCTCTGTCTGCCCCTCCCCTGCTCGTGCTGTGTGTGTGTGTGTGTGTGTGTGTGTGTCTCTCAAAAATAAATATTAAATTTTTTTTTTAAAAAGAAGAATGTGAAATTATACATGTTTCATGATGGCAGGTCACTATCCTAGTCTACTTCTCTCTTCCTAGGCTGAAAGGATGATGTGTATTTTGTCAACAGCTAGATAAAAGCAAAGCCTATTTGACAATATTGTGTACCATACATTCTCCACTAGAGGGAAGCATTCCCCTTGCAGGCTTCATTTAGCCATTAAATAATCAAAGAGCCACCACAGACAGACCGACCTCATTTTACAAATCAAGAAACTGAAGATTCCATGGTTACTCAGTCTTTTGGGTGGAAAACCAAGTCTAACAGAACCATGGTCTCTTGACTCCCTACCCAAGATCACCGAAGCATTTATTCAGCATCAAAATTGCAAAGTTCTGGGGCCCTGAGTGGCTCAGTCGGTCGAGTGTCCAACTTCAGCTCAGGTCATGATCTCATGGTTCATGGGTTTGAGCCCCACGTTGGGCTCTGTGCTGACAGCTTGGAGCCTGGGACCTGCTTCAGATTCTGTGTCTCCCTCTCTCTCTGCACCTCCCCCACTCACACTCTTTCTCCCTCTCAAAAATAAACATTAAAAAGTTAGAAAAAAAAAAAAAAAGACGCAAAGCTCTGCTGTAAACTGCAAGCAAAACCGTATTTTTGACTTCCAAAAGCACATTCATTCAGTGTATCCAAATCCTACCTATGTTTTAAGCCCTAACCACGAAGCTTCCTTTTAACCATTTCTGTCCACACCAATTCCTTCTTTCCTAAAATCCTATAGCACTTAGACTGTGCCACATAATTAACTCAATCATACACTGTCATATTCATAGTTTTGATTTTTATCCTTCTAAAAACTTTTTTAAAGGTTTTATTTATTTTTGAGAAAGACAGAGACAGCGGTGAGCAGGGAAAGGGGAGACAGAAAGTGTGAGAGAAATAGAGAATCCCAAGCAGGCTCCATGCTGCCAGCACAGAGCCCAATGTGGGCCTCGAACCCACAAAACTGTGAGACATGACCTGAGCTGAAACCAAGAGTCAGACACTTAATAAGACAGCAGCACCACCCAGGCACCTCTCTTTCCCCACACTACTTTGGCCCTTGAACTCAAGGAAATGAATACAATGTATACTTTGCATAGCACGTCCATTCCACGCCTTCTTCAGAGAAGCCAACTTTCTCATAGCAGAAAATAAGTGCCGTTGGTCCCCTGAAGCAACGGCTTCCTCTAAGTTAAGAACATTCTACATCTACTTCCACCCTCTGCCCAGGAGAAGGTCCTCCCTACCACACTTTCACTCTCCTCTGTAGTGGTAGGTAATGCTTGGAAAACTACAAGTTATAAAGCCTTTCCCTGCATACATACAACACTTTCCAAAATGGCTGAAATTATCCTTCTTAGGCCATATCCAAATCTTCCCCTCCTCTAATGAGGATTTGAATCTAGAGTTGCGAGTTACATGTAATTGCCCCAAGAAAAGGTGTTAACTCTGAGAAACTGCTTCTTAAAACAGACATGTGATACAAACCCGCCTCCAGAGAATCCCTGGATTGTTTTCCTGGTGGAGCACGGAGAGTCAAGAGAAGCTTGGTGTGGTAAGCAAAATTCAGTCAAACTGCAGTTACCTCCACAACCCCCCAAATTTTAGAAGCACACCAGTAACAGTGGAGACCATCTAATCGAGCACAATTAAGATAAAGAAGGCCGACCTATAACCAAGGACAAGTCTACTTGTGTAGGGAGGTATGTGAATCACAGGCCTCTTCACAGAAGCTCAAAAGGTCAACAATGTGCCAAAATAAGGCCAGATAATACTGCCAATCTTAGGGCTAAGCGAAATTTAGCATGATCCTATTTACTCTGTCATATTCAATTTCCAGAAAGGGCGGGAGAAGGGAGCCAAAATCTGCTGAACTGACCAACTATGTGTCAGGTTCCTTACCCATGTTATTTCATTTAACTTATGTCAGAAAGGGATTTTGGATCCAGTATGCAGAACCAGAGTTCCTCCTTCCCGAGGGCATTCAGAAAAGTAGAACTTTTGAAAAGTCTTCAGCTGTTGCTCCAACAAAGGCAATTGTGTTTCTGGTGTACATGTTGATAGCAAATGACATACTAATAGAACCCACATGCAAAACAGGATTTTAGTTGTGCTGAAAATGCTGACATCCACATCAAGATAGGACATACACACGCCTGCCTGGCTCAATCATTCGCGCATGCGACTCTTAACCTCAGGGTCATGAGTTCAAGCCCCATGTTGCATCTGGGGCCCCATTTAAAAAAAAAGAAAGAAAGAAAGAAAGAAGGGACATACACAGCCCCAGAGTTAGAGGATATGTCACATAGCTCCTTCTTTGTGAGACAGTGATTGCCGTCATTTCCACAACTGCAGGATTAGACAATTAAGTCCTCATAAACAGCTGCTCTAGTTCACAGACCACAAACTCAAAAAAAAAAAAAAAATTGGCTCGGGGCGCCTGGGTGGCTCAGTCAGTTGAACATCAGACTTTGGCTCAGGTCAGAATCTCATACAGTTCATGAGTTCGAGCCCCTTTATTCAGGCTCTCTGCTGTCAGCACAGAGCCCCTTTGGGATCCGTTGTCTCCCCACCCTGCCACCTCCCCGGCCCATCATCCCCTGCTCATGCTCTCTCTCAAAAATAAACACTAAAAAAAAAAAACCAAAACAAAAAACGGCTCAATTCACATACTGACTCTAAAAAGATGCCCCCTTCATGGGCAAAAGACACTGTGGTGAGAGGTCCTTAAAATTCAACAGAGGGAATCAAAAGTGCTTTATTTTTGAGAGATAGCATTCCGAACTCTTTAAAGAATTCAAAGTTCAAGACTCTATGCTTCTTTACAATAGGACAACCATTCTAGCTTCCAAATAGCATCACCTTACATTTCTATTATTGACACAGCAATTCCACATGCGCTAATTAAGTAAATCCTCTGTACCAATTTAGTAGGTATTGTGGTACTCTGCCCAGCTATCGAACCACTGACTACTATTGAACTTTACAAAACCACAAGGGACTTCAGAGTCATGAAGCCCACAGCTGCGAGGGAAAGATGTTCTGCATGTGAAAAAAAATTAAAGAAATGTGCCACTTCCCCAAAGCTAAACACTTATGCCAACAGGCCCAAATCCTCTGGAGATAAAAGCTCTCCATTACCTCAAGGGCCTGAAATTAAATGCCTCAAAACCTCTACATATGCTCAATGCTCTCTGGTAATTAACCAGAGAACAAGTGCTTCTATTATTCATGTTCTTGTCACAGGCATTTGCCGAGAGACAAGGAACAGCTATTTCTAAGCAAGATTCAAGGGAACCTAGCCATTGACTGAGAAAAGGGCTAGTCTTTGGCCTGTGTCATAACCACTTCTCCTCCTCTCAGTTTGGTTTGCTTTTTTTGGTGCTGGGGGGGTGGGGTGGGGAGGGGGGTGGTAAGATCGCCGAAGAAAGTAGTAATAAGAGTTACTTGGTTAAGAAACAGAATTTAGAGCTGTGTTGTAACCATGTGCGTAATGAAATGCTTAGGACATACCAGGCTTCCAAAGCAGGAAGCAGGCAAAGGAAGTGCTGTGGTTTCCTTTCGGGTAGGGATTCCCCTCTTGGGTTAAGCAAAAGGTCAGGAAAGATAAAGGCCCTTCCCCAATGTCAACAAAGTCCAAGGATGGTTGAAATTCCAGGAGGAATAGGAGTTCCAAAATGTCCTGTTACAGTGATATCCACATCATTTTATATATATGTAAACTCACAAATAATAGTCTCTGTTTTAGAGGGGGAAATGATGTCTAACGTCTCCAAATGCCCTATTATTTAATGTATACCACTTAATGACAGCCATCATATTAGGAGGAAAAGTTACAACAGGTCAAATTGTACACAGTAGGAACTTAAAGGAACCTGGCTCAGAGAACGGTCTGAAGTTGAGGATAGTGAGGCAGTAATCAAAAACTGAAAATCATTTTACCTGTTCTTCCACCTCATAATAACTGCAACAGCATTTTTCTCTTTTATACCTTATAACACCATTTTAACACACAGTATCATATTTAAACATAATTAAGATTCTTCTGAACCCTCAAAGTTTAAAAGGATTTTTTCGACTTACTCTTCAGTTCACCAAATAAAGAGGCTCTCTTGCTTTATTTCTTTTAACTAAACTAGGTTAGGGGTGCCTGGGTGGCTCAAGTCGGTTGAGCGTCCGACTTTGGCTCAGGTCATGATCTCACAGTCTGTGAGTTTGAGCCCCGCGTTGGGCTCTGTGCTGACAGCTTGGATGGAGCCTGGAGCCTGCTTGGGATTGTGTGTCTCCCTCCCTCACTGCCCCTCCCCCACTCAAGCTCCATCTCTTAAAAATGAATAAATGTTTAAAAAAAACAACAACTTTATGGGGCGCCCGGGTGGCTCAGTCAGTTGAGCGAGTTGAGCGTCCCACTTCGGCTCAGGTCATGATCTCACGGTCCATGAGTTCGAGCCCCGTGTCAGGCTCTGTGCTGACAGCTCAGAGCCTGAAGCCTGTTTCAGATTCTGTGTCTCCTTCTCTCTCTGACCGCCCCCCATTCATGCTCTGTCTCTGTCTCAAAAATAAATAAACGTTAAAAAAACAAACAAGCAACAACAACTTTAAACTAGTTTAGACATGGTAACAAGCAAATTAATGTCTCTACTGGGAACGGTCTTCCATTCACCACTGCATCACTGCTCCCGTTTATCACCTACACATAACTCAGCCTGGTTTTGTTCGACTGGACATCTGAACTAGGAAAAAGAGGAAAGACCTGAAGAGCTGCAGCTGTTGTACTACTCCTTCCTGTTGCAGAGCCAGCCAGTCACTTCCAACCTGATTCCATTCCAGGATATTTTGCTTCCAGGTCCTGGCCAAAGGCAGAGCAACTTCTCTAGTTCCATCAGTCCTAGAATATTCTCTGAAATACACTTTTCTTTGTTAATATTGAGTCTACAGTCTTTAAAACCAATTTATTTCCTGTACCCCACCTCTTCTTCATGCCCTCAGTAAAAAGACTCTGATTTGGGTAAAAATACTCTTAACTTTCTATAAAAGCCAATCCTCCACTCTTATATAGTCCTTGAGGTTTTTAAAAGGTGCTCTTCACTTAAAGAACCATTCTGTGCCATCATAATAGATGAAAAAGCTCAGTTCCCTTACCTTTATTCTATGCACACCCCCACCTCCATACCACCCAAATAAATGCCAGTTTTTATTCCCTATAATACTACCTGTCAGCAAAAATATTTATTCGTTATCAAGCTCTCCAGTCTATTGCAGTTTTTCCTTCCATCGTGCTCCTTTTCATAAAAGACTGAAATTGTGTTATTAACCATAAGCTACTTTTGATTATGGTGTTTCTCAAAGTCAGCACAGTTGTTCATGTCTAAACAGCACTGAATCCATGTCCTAGATATCTATATCTATAGATATAGATATAGATATATATACACACATACACACACACATACACATACACAGAGCTGTCCATCTGGAGTAAAATCCTCAAGAATTAAAAACACATTGCTTTTCTTAATCTTGAACATATAAATGAAGTCTATAATTTTAATAATTACAAATATAGGGGGGCCTGGGTGGTTCAATTGGTTAAGCATCCTGCTCATGTCGGGCCCTGTGCTGACGGCACGGTGTCAGCTTGGGATTCTCTCTCCCCCTCCTCTGCTCGCTCTCTCCCAAAATAAAAAATAAATGACAGGGGCACGGTTGGTTAGGTATCTAGCTTTTGGTTTTGGCTCAGGTCATGATCTCACAGGTTTGTGAGTCTGAGCTCCGTGTCAGGCTCTGTACTAACAGCGTGGAGCCCGCTTGGGTCTCGGTCTCTCTCTCTCTCTCTCTCTCGCCCCTCCCCGGCTCTTGTTCTCTCTCTCAAAATAAATAAACTTAAAAAAAATTACAGATATACATCTGGGCTTCTGTCTCAAGAGCGCTAATGGCATACGCTTGAGTGTTTTATCACGTCAACATTTCTATGGGATAGCTGGTTCAGTCATTTGGCTGATGGCACAGCCAGAATTACTGTTCAAGGCTATTAATACAACTTCTCGCATCAGTAAGACTGTAGCTGGTTGTCACATGATTGATGAGAAAACAAAAGCCTTCTGGGCAAAGCACAGCCGGTCGGCCTGACTAGGTCACAGAAACCTCACAGCCGGCACGCTACTGCCTCCTCTGGCTGTTCCAGCAGGACGTACCTCTTCGTAATTTTTCGCCTCCACTCCGTGCTTCATGTCTAGAATCACGAGCTGATCAGGTATCCGCCCTGTTCCTGAGAGAGAAATCAAAAGCTTCATTGTGTAGAATATTTAAAATTCCGGGAAGTCACCCACCCCCCTCCCTCTCTCTAACCCCTACCCTCTCAATAGAGGGAAACAGCCGCGACTCCTCCCCCTACTCAGCTGCAGAAAATTCCTGGCTCTGGCTAAAATCACAAGCATTCCAGACAAAGCCTCGATCTGTGCGGGGTGGCAGAAAGCAGTGAGAATATGCTGCTGGCAAACATCTCTGAGCAGGCAGGACATAAGCCACTGCAGCTGGCACTACAGAGGAATAGGAGAGCAGAAGGGACGACATACGGACTTTACCAGATTAGGAAATAAAACTCAAGTCAAAAAGTATAAAATTGAGTAGCCAATAGGTAGCGGGCACCAACTCAGACTGAAAAGGTACACTTCCACATCTGAAAAGGCCTGTCAATTTTTGGAAAAAAAAAAAAAAAAAGATTAATGGGTATACGCTAAGCTTGAATTTACTTAATATAAACATGAGTACTGAAAACAATACAGGATCTAGCTAATATTCCACATTAATTCGAACATTTTGGTCAATGGAAGGCCACTTCAGTAGGCTAATAAAATGTTATATAGGACGCACAAAACACTTAAAAGAGAAGAGCCCAAGAAAAATACTTGTAAATAAGAGTACAATTCTCAGGGATGCTTCTTAGAGAAATGTCTGTTTGGCATAGCAGGGCCAACAGAACTATGCTCGTATTAGAAAAAGTAAACTGATTCAGCTTGATCAAAAAGGAATTTAAACTTAAATCATCAGGTAGGAGAGAGGAAAAGACTCAGAGTCGCAGGCAACTGCTCGGCCCCAATCCCCTGGAATTCATCAATTCACCAAATTATTTATAAAATAAGAAGCTGCCTGCATGAAATTAGGAGTTTAGGGAAACAATGCCACTTAAGCATTGGGGTTCTTGAGACTATAAGCCAGACAGAATGGTACTGTACCCTCTGCTGCCTGAACACTGGAGGTTTCTGATATGGACAAAAGTCAATTCAATAACTACTCAGTAAGAACTCACTAGGTGCTAGGACTGTACTGAATTACAATCTCTGCCTTCAAATAATTCCACGGGAATCTAAGACATGTATATGCATAACAACTACAGTGAAAATGCAAAGCAGAATAAAACTTTAAGAAAAAAAAAAAAAACAACCGTTCAGGGGCACCTGGGTGGCTTAGTCAGTTAAGCATCTGACTCTTGACTTCAGCTCAGGTCATGATCTCACAGTTTGTGAGATCGAGCCGTGTCAGCTCTGCACTGACAGCACAGAGCCTGCTTGGGATTCTCTCTCTTCCTCTCTCTGCTCCCTCCCCCCCCCCCACATGCACACACTCTCTCAATAATAAATACATTAAAAAGCCAAAAAAAACCCAAAAAACCCAGTTCAGATAATCTCAGCTATGAAATAAAGGTTAGAGAAGGGAAGGCGATAGTTGTGGACAAACTTCACTAAAGAGAAAGCACCTGAAGGCAAGGACAGAGTACTCTAGGCAGAGGGCAAAGTATGGGCAAAGGTTCAGATACTGAAATGAGTATAGCAGGTTTAAAAGACAGTAAAGAAGTTCTTTTGGATAGATTAGAAAGATCACTTGAAAGCCACAGAAATAAGACTACACAGGTAGGACTAATAAGAAACTAAGACAAGTCACAGATGCCTTTTGAGCATTAAACCAGTAAGTCTCCAAAACAAAACAAAAACAGTGGCACCCAGAGAGGTATAGATCTTTCCCCAAATCCCACATATAATCCTGATCATAACATTGGCCCATAAGAGATGCAGTGCAGATTTTTGATTCTCCTTCCTCATTTAAAAAGTTATGTAACTGGGGGCGCCTGGGTGGTGCAGTCGGTTAAGCGTCCGACTTCAGCCAGGTCACGATCTCGCGGTCCGTGAGTTCGAGCCCCGCGTCAGGCTCTGGGCTGATGGCTCAGAGCCTGGAGCCTGTTTCCAATTCTGTGTCTCCCTCTCTCTCTGCCCCTTCCCCGTTCATGCTCTGTCTCTCTCTGTCCCAAAAGTAAATAAACGTTGAAAAAAAAATTTAAAAAAAAAAAAAAAAAAAAAAAAAGTTATGTAACTGAATCAGCTCACAACCCCACCTGGTCCAATGATCAAGATACTCTCTTCCTAATAGACTCTTTCCACCACCTCTCTGTTGCCACAGCACAGCATTAAGCATTATTCAAACACAAGTGAAACCACAAAACCACAGACCTCTGGCTGTTCTCAGTCCAGACCATATAGGCTCTTGTAGAGACCAGCCAACTTATCCCCGTAGCTGACATCGTGGCCCTAAAGGGTCCCCTTTGTAAAAACAAAACAAAATAAAACAAAACAAACGAACAACAAGAACAAAACCTTCTCTGCATTTCTCTGTCAAATGGACAATCTTTTTTTTTAAACTTACTTTTTTTTTTTAAAGTTTATTTATTTCGAGCGAGAGTGCAAGAGAGAGCATGAGTGGAGGAGGGGCAGAGGGGGGAGGGGAGAGAGAGGATCCCAAGCAGGCTCCAAGCTGTCAGCACAGAACCCGAGGCAGGGCTCGATCCCACAAACCGCGAGATCATGACCTGAGCGGAAACCAAGAGTTGGTTGCCTAACCGACTGAGCCACCTAAATGAACAATCTTTTAAAAGGGGCTCCAAACACTACAAGTTATCACATTGCCATATCAAAACAAATGAAACTGGAAACTGAGTGGGGACTATACTGTATATGTGTATACATTTATGCATATATATACATAATTTTTATGAAAAAATGTTTTAATGCTTATTTTTTGAGAGAGGGACAGAGTACAAGTGGGGGAGGGGCAGAGAGAGAGTGAGACAGAGCATCTGAATAGGTTCCAGGCTCTGAGCTGCCAGCACAGAGCCTGATGCAGGGCTTGAACTCACAAACCGAACTGTGAGATCATGACCTAAGCTGAAGTTGGGCACTTAACCTACTGAGCCACCCAGGTGCCTCATACATATATATCTTAAAAACTAGTTCCTGGGCATCTATATGCACAGCATCAGCACATAAAACACTCAGAATAAAAGATAAGTTCTACCTTCAAAGAGTTGAAAATTGGAAATGTAAGACAGACATACAGGAGACATTTAAATAACACAAAGCTGTGTGATGTATATATTCATACATATTCAAAAATGCCTAAATGATCTCATCAGTGAGTGATATACTATTTAGAGGAAGCCACATTAACCTCCTTGCTGTTTCTGAGGTATGCTAAGCATCTCAAGGCATTTGGCTCTTTCTCCAAAGTCCTCATTACTACCTGATTTATATTTACTTGTTTACTGTCTATTTGCGTCAATGAAAATGTAAGCTCCATGAGAACAGAACTGGTTTTATTCACTGCTGTATCCCCAACATTTGAAACAGCGCTTGGCATGTAAGGGTACTTAATAAATGATGTGTTAGATGAATCAATCGATTGAGAAACTGAGCAGGCTAGAATGGTTGAGGGAGGTAACCTAAGGTAAACTCATGCTTTTATTGGAAGAGAGCATTCCAGCAAATGAATGTATGTGATGTGTTTAGAGGGTAGAGCAAACTAGACCTGCTGGGACTGATGAGCAGCGGAAGGCAAGGCTAGGGCAAGAATATAAAGACTGCTGAATGCCAGGATGCCTAAAATCTCTTCTAGCTCAAAAATTCTATGATTCTGGGTTTCACTCTATAGCATAGGAACATTACTACCACTACAGAGCAGGGACAGCTTTTGAAAAAGGACTGACATGATGAAATATGTGTTTTAGGAGACAAATCTGGTAGCAGTATTTGGATATATTAAGAGCAGGGATATCTGAAGCCTAATGACACAATCCAGGATTTAAAAGATTAGAGTTCAGATTGTGTGGTGACAGATACAGAAGATATTTTGAAAGAAGTATAAGCAGAACTCAATGATAGGCTGACAAAGGAAAAAATGATTTCCAAATGTGAGCCCAAGTAACTGGAAGGGTAGTGGGAACAGTGGTAAGCGAGAGGAATTCATTTGGAAGAGAGGCTCATGAATACAGCCTCTAGACGTTTTAGACATCTTGGTTTTGAGATAAGAGTGGCAAAACTATGTGGAAATGTCTACAATACTGTTGAGACATCCTGGAACTGGCACAGCTGGGAGCAGACAGAAGGATATCAGTCATGAAATCACCATTAAAATCCTTTATTTTTTTATTTTTAATCTATTATTCCATTTACTTCAGGCAAACTCCCTTAGCTTTTAGGGTAAACTGACCAACTTTAGATCAAGGGAATCAATTCTTGGTTAATTGTCAAAAGCAGGTGGTTGATCTGCCACTCCCGGGAATCTACTGCCACTCTTGGCAAAGGAGCCTGCTCTTCTAGGATCATTTGTTCTGAATATTCTACAAATGTAAAACTGCCAGGAGTCCTTTTGTTACTATACAGAGAAAGCCTGAGAATAAAATTAAATGGAGGCAAGGAAAGGAAGCACTAAGAGAGAGGTGGAATTCCAATGATACTGTTAAAACCCCAAGAACCAGCTGTGCCTGAGGTGAGCACCACACTGCAGACTTCCCAGTTCAGAGAGTCAAGGCAGCTTGAGTTTTGTTTTTATGTCCTGTCACCCCAAAGGGTCCCAATTAATGTAACAAATACAAATGCATACAGCTTTTAGAATCTAGAGTCCTTGAAGCTAACAAATGCAGAGTGAAAAGGAATCTGCCTTTTATTTTAACCCATTACGGAGCACAGAAGCCATCACGTAATTAGTCTAAAAGGTACTAAGGATAGGATCTTAGCCTTGAGATGCACAGAAGAATCCATAGCAAGATAGAACTAGGGAAATGCTCTTGAGACCAAAAATATTTCTAACTTTGCTATATATTGTCAGACAGACCTTATTTCTAATCCCTTAGAAAATATGTCACTAGCATATAAATGTACTGTTTTCTAGCATCTCTACCAAATTCAACTCTATCATTCAAACCAAATGTCACATCATTCAAGAAATGCCTACTCCACGACATGAAGAACTCGGCTGATTAGCCAACTTTCACTTATATGTGTGAAAGACATATATAAACAAATGTAGTTTCCATTTCCTCTTCCTGCTGGCCCAGGAGAGAAAGTTCATGCTCTAATTTGAGAGAAGACACTTAACTCAGGGAAAAACACTCTGATTACTTACCCTTGCTCTCAAAACACACTTCAAACATGTCATAATCTTCAGTGGTAAAGGCAAATTTCCCCTTGGTTGCATCTTCCTTGGAGTACAGAATATGACCAGCAGAATCTGTGATCTAAAAGAAAAAGTAAGTAAGAAGAGGAAGAAAATAACACTGGGGAAGAGAACTTACAGAAACCGGAGAAATGGAAAGAAACATTGTCTATAAAAGACAGTTGATGGGCGCCTGGGTGGCTCAGTCAGTTGAGCGTCCGACTTCGGCTCAGGTCATGATCTCACAGCTCGTGAGTTCGAGCCCCGCGTCGGGCTCTGTGCTGACAGCTCAGAGCCTGGAGCCTGCTTCGGATTTTGTGCCTCCCTCTCCCTCTGCCCCAACCCACTCGCATTCTGTCTCTGCTCTCTCAAAAATAAATAAACGTTAAAAAAAAAATTAAAAAAAAAAAAAGACAGTTGCTATTCCCCATTATGATGACTATATTCACTCCATTCCTAAAGACAAGAACTGGATTAGAAGATGAAACCCAGGGGTGCCTAGGTAGCTCAGTGAGCTAAGTGTCCACCTCTTGCTTTTGGCTCAGGTCATGATCTCATGGTTTTGTGGGTTTGAGCTCCACACGGGGCTCTGCGCTGGCAGTGCAGAACCTGCTTGGGATTCTCTCTCTCCCTCTCTCTCTCTGCCCCTTCCCCACTCACACTGTCTCCGTCTCTCTCAAAATAAACAAACTTACAAAAAAAAAAAAAAAAGAAGATGAAACCCAAATATAGCAAATTTTATTCATTCAAACAGTATCCACACTGACGGCTAAAACATGTTGCTGCTATAGAATGTCTTACCATACCCTAGGGCACCTGGGTGGCTCAGTTGGTTAAGCATCCGACTCTTGATTTTGGCTCAGGTCATGATCTCAACGGTTCATGATACCGAGCCCACGTTGGGCTCCTCTCTGTCTGCCCCCTACCCCCACTTGCACATTCTCTCTCAAAATAAATTAACTTAAAAAAAAAAAAAAAGTCTTACCAAACCTAAAAGCTGATACAGTTGATATAGATTGGGTTTATCAGCAAAAGTTCACCTTATAAAATGTATGCCAGTAACATTATCTAGAAAGGGATAGGTCACAAAAACAAAGCAGACAATTACCAAAAGAATACACTACAAAAGACATATAAGAACACATCTCTTCTGTAAAACAAACTCTGATGGAGAGGCGGTAGGAGCAGAGAATGGAAATGGGACACTGATACAAAAAGAGAAGGAAAAAAGGCACACATAGAGAAGAAAACATTAAAAAAAAAATTGAAATGAGGGCTGAATAAAAGGTTTTAGGGCACATCTTCTCAATTCCCTAAGAATTAACAGTAGTAATATTAATCAAGTATCTTCTGCCATGAATGATGTTGATCATTAATTTGTCAATGCTTAGATCTGCACTGGTCATTCGGGATACAGGGATGGGATGTGTAAGACAGTTCTTATCTTCAAAGGGCTTAAAAGTCTAAATGAGGAGATGAATAAGAAATGAGACTTCACTATAACGTGAAAACTGCACTACTAGAGGTAAGTACATGTGCCAAAGGATATGGAGGTTCAGGGAATATACTGTAGAGAAGGTGACATGTGAGCTAAGTCCCATAGGATAAGCTGCAATTAAGGGGAAAATGGGGAGGGGGGTGCCTGGGTGGTTCAGTCGGTTAAGCATCCGACTTGGGCTCAGGTCATGATCTCACAGCTCGTGAGTTCGAGCCCCGCGTCGGGCTCTGTGCTGACAGCTCAGAGCCTGGAGCCTGCTTCAGATTCTACATCTCCCTCTCTCTATGCCCCTCCTCTGCTCATGCTATCTTTCTCTCAAAAATAAACAAACATGAAAAAAATTTTCGTTAAAAAGGGAAAAATAGGGGTGTAAGAACATTCAGGGTAGAAGAAATAGCAAATATGAAGACTGAAAAAAATATATATATATAGTACCATCATAATACTAATAACTAGTATTTACTAAGCACTTATTAAATGTTGAGTACTATGCTAAGTGCTTTATATGCATTTTAAATTTAATCTTTATTATAACACTATAGATAAGAACTATTATTTCTCTCATGTTCAATAGCAGGAAACCAAGGCACAGAGAGGTTAAGTGGCTGGAGAGGTACTGGCCAGATCATGTAGAAATGCAACACCAGGGGCACCAGGGTGGCTCAGGCAGTTAAGCATCAGATTCTTGGTTTTGGGTCAGGTCATGATCTCATGGTTGGTGAGTTGGAGCCATGCAGAGCCCGCCTGGGATTCTCTCTCCCCCTCTCTCTGCCCCTCCCAACTTGCCCAGATGCACTCTCTCTCTCAAAATAATTATAAACTTAAAAAAAAAAAAAAAAGAAATGCAACAGCATGCTAAGGAGTTTAAACTTCATTTGTACAAAGTGGAAAGGCAATGAAGAATTTGAAACAGGAGAGTGATGATTCAGTTTGCAATTTAGAAAGATGAACCTGGTAATACTGTGAAGACAGACTCAAGAGGGACAGTGCTAGAGATAAGAAGATGGGTTAGGACACTATTCCAGCACTCCAGGCTAGGAATGATGGGGAGAAGGGGATGGATCTGAGGGATTTTAAGGAGGAAGAGGTCATAGGACAAGACCAAAAAGTCAAAGCCTCCCAGGATCAACTGAGCAACCTAAGTGAATTGCACGGGCCAGCGTCAGTCCACAAGGTGGTAGACAAGTTGGCAAGATGAGAAGATACACCGGTCTCAAGGGAGAAACCAATGACTGCCATGTCATGCTGGGTTTTCAGATCATTCAATTTTTCAAAAGAAGCTAGACATTTTAACTTTTAGTTGAAATCTCCTAAATTTTAGATCCTCATAGCCAATCCCAACATATGAAAAACTACGTCAAGGCCAAACAAAAGAGGTCTAGGGAACCAAGTTCTTCTGGGCCAGCAATTTCTGACCTCTGCATTGGACAAGAAAAAAGGTGGCTAAAATCACATGAAAGCATTGCTGGGCAGCATGGAGGTCTCAGCTGAGATCATGGGCCATGGATTTCTAAGTGGCAACACTTAGCAACCAGGATGTAAGAACAAAGAAAAGTAGTAAGTGATCTAGGCTTGAGGTTCTGCAACTGTTTTTGGAAGGATACAGGGATTAAGGAATTATGCTATAAACTTCATACATAATATTTATTAAATCTTCACAACAATCCCAGAGAGGCCCGTCTTATTATCCCCATTTTAATGACAAGGAAACCTAGTAGCCTGTTTATCACAGAGTTAATAAATTCTGTATGTGCATTTGAAGTAGTGGAAAATCCATGTTCTTCCTCCATTCCATGTTGCTTCCCCACAAAAGGAACGTGTGAAAGAATGGAATGCACAGATGATAAGAAAGACTAAGAAACAGAATGTGATAGATTCTCTGGGTCCGTGCAAATCAGAATGCGTAAGAGTCCTCTCAAGTGAGCACTACACTGTTCAGTCTGCATTCTTCATCTTGGAGGGACTAGCAGGCAGCCGCAAGGTAGAGGTCCTGAAGCAGCAATAACTATATAATCTGCAAGGAGAAGGGAATACTTAGCCCTGAAGATTCCTAAAGGCCTCCTGTTCATGTGATACTTTTTCTCAATCAGCTAAAAGAAAAGGCTTAAGAAAAGACTACTTTAGAACCTTGAATACACACGTATTATAGGGCAAAAATTGGTCTGGGAACTATTCAACTCACAAAGTAATGTGTAGTCACCAATGTGACAGCAATGTGTTATTCTCCCTTTCTTCAGGATCTGTCACCCATTAGGCACTCGTATGTCCCTGCTCCCTGGCTCCCAAAGGCACAACGACAATACTTTTAAGAGCAAGGAGGAAGTTCAGAAAGAATGACTGCGGGAATAACAGATTTTCACATTCCAAGCTGATGAAAAAACTCTAACTTAGTTTGGCTCCTATGAATAAAGTTGCAGAAAATGTGGAACTTTTCTAAGGCTTACTTGGATAAAAACAAGCTTCCAGATTTGCTTACACTAGTTTAATTCCTTTTTCTCTTTAAAGATTTTATTTTACAGGGCACCTGAGTGGCTCAGTCGGTTGAGCATCTGACTTCAGCTCAGGTCATGATCTCATGGTTCATGAGTTCGAGCCCCACATCAGGCTCCGTGCTGACAGCTGGGAGCCTGGAGCCTGCTTTGGATTCTGTGCCTCCTTCTCTCTCTGCTCCTCCCTGCTTGTGCTCTGTCTCTCTCTCAAAAACAAATAAACACTAAAAAAAATTTTTTTTAAGATTTTATTTTTATGTAATCTCCACACCCAACATGGGGCTCGAAATTACAACCCTGGGATCAAGAGTCGTACATTCTACCGACTGAGCCAGGCAAGCACCCCTAATTTAATTCTTAAGGCAGTAGGAAAGGATTACAGGCTACTAGAAATGTTTAATGTAAATGAAACCAGTAGAGGACAGCAAGGAATAAGCATCAAGAACGCAGCACTGGGGCGCCTGGGTGGCTCAGTCAGTTAAGAATCTGACTTTGGCTCAGGTCATGATCTCGTGGTTTGGGAGTTCAAGGCCATGTCAGGCTTGGTACTGACAGCCCAGAGCCTGGAACCTGCTTAAGATTCTGTGTCTCCCTCTCTCTCTGCCCCTCCCTTGCTCACACTCTGTCTCTCTCAAAAAATAAATAAACATTAAAAAAAAAAATGCAGACTGAACAGTCACCACAGATGCCATCATCTCCACAGTCAGGCAAGGAAAGAGGCCAGGTCTTTCCTAGGAAAAACCTAGGAAAAACACTGACCTAGGAAAAACAACCCAATTTAATTGTGCTTGGCTTATGATCTCTTTTATCTCTTAAGATATTAAGAAGGTTTTTCAAAAAAATTTACTAATTTAAGGACAGGAGCTTGAGCTAGGTGATAAAAAGAGTGTAGATTAAGTCATTAGCAAAATCCTTCATCGGGTATTTTGCAAAATGAATTAAGAAGCCTGCCATGTTCTTCTGAAAGACTTTGGTATAATCCATACCTCCAATTAGTATTCAGAAGGGGTAAACATGGCTTAAGTAGTCCCTTGCTACAATGTGCACTGTACTACAATTATGGTAGAATCACTTGCTTTCATGGTTCTTTCCATGACATCTGAAAATATATTAAAGATTCATCTTCGTGCAAAGACTCAAATGCTTTACAAGAGGCTGAAGGCAAAGGAACCACCACTGCCTACCCCTTTTATCAGTATGAAATGTAATCCCGAAAGTGTGTGATAATGATCACAATTCCCTAAGGGCCTTCACATTCCTATATTCCCTATGACCTTCAGTTGGCACAACTGTAGAAAGGCTGTTTATTCAGATATTTGGAAATCCAAGCAAGCAACATGAGAACTTAACCTCCATGTTAAGCTCTTAAGGACTGCTGGGCATTCTGAGATCTTAGAATTTTTCTGAAAATCAGGAGGTTTCCCATGTAGTTCATAACTCTGCAGCTATTTAGGAGCCACACCATCAATATTAGTTAAAAAAAAAAAAAAGCATATGCACTAACCCCAAAATAATTACATAAATCAGTAGGTAGCTAAGAAACAGAAAACTGAGCCAAGCTCAGTGACTAGCCAGAGCTGGCAAAGCCTAAAACCCTGAAATGATGGTTTTAAATTTCCTCAAATTAAAATGTTCTAATTACAGATCACCTTAAAAAGTCATCTGGTGTCTCAAGAATTGAGAGATTCTACTTTTTTTCCTTAAATTCTACTAAAGTACCTTGGTAATACAATAAATAACAGCCACTTTTACCTCCTGTAACAGCAAGCCCTTAAAAGTTTACTTCCTTTATAATATTTATTGTAAGATTCTTAATTAAACAAAGGTCATATCAAACCATAAAATTCACCCATATGACATCAAGGAATGGGAAGTAATACAGCTGTGTTCTAGATAACACCTTCTGAAGAAAAGCAAACCAAAGTTGACAACTTAGTAAGTAAGGAAAAAGCATTAATTCTATATGCAGGGTAGCTGATGTCAAGAATATGTAAATGCTCACACTGAAACTGTCAAAATAAGTGAAAATCCAGGTCACCAGGAAAATAAACTCCTTAAGAACTGGATTTTCTTGGACCATCCCAGGCAGTAGCCGGAAAACAGGTTCTTGAGCAGGTCCTGCTCCTGGAGCCTGCTTCCATTTCTTCTATGAAACGTTCAAGATAATATGCTGCCTACTTGAAAAGGATCTTTAAGAAGCTTAGGCCCACACCTTTTGGGATGAGCGCTGGGTGTTGTATGGAAACCAATTTGACAATAAATTTCATATATTGAAAAAATAAAAATAAAAAAAATAAAAAAATAAAAAAAATTTAAAAAAGAAGCTTAGGCCCATACTCTAGGCAAATAAAGCAATTAGAAATAAAAGAAATTAGAAGTCACCTGCAGGAAGAAACAAATAGGCACTATCAAGAACCTGAATCCAGCAAATGATATGTACACAATAAATTTGGCTCTAAGTTTTCTGGAAGCCAAGATTAAAAGACTATATAAGAGAACCAAGTTAGGTTACACATCATTTGTTTTCTGATGATAGATAATTTTCCTGGAACCAGACATGAAGAACAATTTATCAGGAAGGTCCTTGCAAAAGGACAGGGACCAATATCACTCTCCAATTTCAACCATAAACTTGCTAAAGATACAAATACAGTTCGAATAAGTACTTTTAGTGCTCCTCTATAATGATGTGCCTGACCTAATGCAAAGGTGGGACCTGAAGGACCTAGACGACAGCTCCTGTGCCAGGGTTCTCTGCCCAGCCCACCCCCCTCTTACTGCTCACAGAATTCCCAGACTTACTCTAAAAGTTGCAAGAAGACTGGAACTACTTTTGGCCACTTGCTGAAACCACAATAGTGTTAAAAAAAAAAAAAAAAAAGCAAGGAAGAGAGGTCTTAAAAATAATACTACCTACCCAGATCTTGGTTTCTAATACCATTCATTCTCCAATAAAAGGAAGCAGGGATTCTCGTAGAAATGGCTGATCCCGGACGGGGGCAGAAAGTTATACAAGATGAGTCGGACAAGGGCAGAAAGTTATACAAGATGAGTCTGTAGCACTTTGTAGTGCCAGAAAGTAAGAAAGTCTCAAAAACAGAACAAAACAAAACAGAAAATAAGAAGGAGGGTATGTTAAAGGGCCACGGGAGCCAAATCAAAGAGCTCCCAACAGCCCAAACTGAAACAATGTGAGCAACAAAATAAAGTAGTATTGGACTGTAACCCAAAGTATAAATATTCATGAATCCATACTGATATAAAGCATTCAACAGAGACAAATCTCCCAGGCAGAAGACTCAATTTATGTAGAAAACAGCACCCTCAAGAAGACTGAGCAGACCTCCCCACTCCTTAAGCGTGGGCTGCGCATAGTGACTTCCTTCCAAACAGCACACCAAGGAACGGGAGAGAAAAAGTAACTTTATAGTAGAGAAACCTGACAATAACACTACCTCAGCCAGATGACCAAGATCAACAGCAACAGTGGTAAATCATGCAGATAGCATGCTCCCTTAATATGATGTAATGAAAATGGTCCTTTACCTCTGTGGGCTTCCTCCCCAAAACCCATACTCCCAGCTTTATCATAAAGAAAACATGATCAGACAAATCCCAAGGGGGGGGGGGCATCCTGCAAAATACCTGACCAACACTCCTTTAAACTCACAAGATCTTCAAAAACAAAGTCTGAGAAAGTGTCATGATCTAAAGGAGCCCAAAGAGATATGACTAAATGTAAAAGATCTTAGATGGGATCCTGGAACCAAAAAAAGGACATTAAGTGAAAACTAAAGAAATCTGAATGAAGTATGGACGTTAGTCAATAATAACATCTTAATGCTCTAAAACTGTTCTAAAATTAAAAGTTTGTGAAGCACCTGGCTGCCTCAGTCGGAAGAGCATGCGACTCTTGATCGCAGGGTGGTGAGTTCAAGCCCCATGTGGGGTGCAGAGATTACTTAAATAAATTAATTAAATTAAGTTTGTTTAAGGGGCGTCTTGGTGGCTCAGTTGGTTAAGGGTCTAAGTAGGGTCCGACTCTTGATTTCGGCTCAGGTCATGATCTCACAGTTGTAAGTCCGGGCCCTGCTGTGGGTTCTGGGCGGACAGTTCAGAGCCTGCTTGGGATTCTTTCTTTCTTTCTCTCTCTCTCTCTCTCTCCCCTCCTCCACTTGCACTCTCTCTCTCAAAATAAATAAGTAATTTTTTTTAAAGTTTGTTTTAAAAAATACTATCCAGAAAGATGAAATCAAATGCATATATACACATGTATCTGCAGATTCTCAAGAAATTTATAGGCTACTCAGAGCCAAGCAAGCATCAAGCATTTTCACAAACTTTAATGAGGGACATACAAATAGTTATTTTGGACAAAGTCCAAATCTACTCCTGTAAAATAACATATGATCCACAGGGAAGGTGGCAAGTCTGTCTTTGTATTGACACACATTGCTTTCATTTGCTGAATCAGCTCCATACCCCACCAATCCCAAGAAAATGTTTAAAAAACAAAACAAAACAAAACAAAACAAAACAAAACAAAACAAAACAGGGGCACCTGGGTCTGTTGAGCATCTGACTCTTGATTTCGGCTCAGGTCATGATCCCAGGTCGTGGGATCGAGCTGGGTGGGCATCAGGCTCCACACTTAGCATAGAGCCTGCTTGGGATTCTCTTTCTCTCTCCCTCTGCCCCTCTCCCTGCTCGTGTACACAATCTCTCTCTCTCAAATTAAACAAACAAACAAACAAACAAACAAACAAACAAAAAAACCCATGCATCTTTTCCAGGAAGGCTACCATAGCAGCAGAGGTCAATCAGCTTGCAGCTTTGCTGTAGATGGTGAAAATCTGACGATGTAATTTCCTTCAATTAGGCTCCTACGTGGACTCTGTCTTCTTCAGGTTGACAATCAGTCTGTAGTAGAACACTTGACTATACAATGTGTGCATATTATTTTAAAGGTAACTATCATTATCTGAATGACTAACTCAGGAATTTAGAAACATCAGGACCCTTGTACAAGTTCTATACACTGATAAGAATGAACTAAAACAGAAACACGTATCCTTTTCTCCCTTTAAAAGACAGTATAGGATAACAGACTGAATGTTCTAGAGTCAGACCTCAGGTCTGTGATCAAATCACAATTGTGCCACTTACTAGCTGTAAAGTTTTGGGTATATTCCTTACTCTCTCTGTTCTTCATATGTAAAATAAGGACAGTAGCACATACTCTGTGAGATTATTGTGAGGATTAAATTTAATACAGGTATAAAAAATAATAAATAAATAAATTGGTTAATTAATTCATTCAACACATGTAAAGTGCCTAGAAGAGCGTCTGGCATGTGGCAAGCACTCAAGTGTTACTATTACTGTCCTCTTCTCATGATGGTAACTATTTGTTAGTCATAACTCAGAACTCCACAAACATTTAGGTCACTAACCATACTTTCGACCTAATAGTGTTACTAGATGGCAAACTATATGTGTACTGAAGACAAAATGTCTGACGAAGCAAGGATTCAATGAAACCTTTTAGCGGCTAACAAGCTACAGTAAGAAATACAAGATGACACCAGCGTTTCTGGCATGTGGTTTTTTTTTTTTTTTAACCTGCCAAGTAATAACCTACAAGCAGGACCCAACAACCTTAGGTGCAGGGGGAGGGGAGGGGAAGAGAGGACTGTGTGTGCATGATCTGCGGTTGCAGGCCTCTGCCCTTCTTTTGGTAAAAGTTCACAAGTGAATCTTGAGCCATGGGATCTACTACCCTAAGACACAAAAAAGCAGAGAGAACACCAAGTCACTGAAGTTGCTGTAGTTTTAGACTGGAAAAACAGTACAGTAGTCTCCCCTCATCCTTGGTTTCCCTTTCTGTGGCTCCCTTACCTGTAGCCCGCTGTAGTACGGAAGCAGATGACCCTCCTTCAGATGCACGTTCAGGTCAAGAGTAGCCTGGTGCTACTTCACAATGCCTGTCATTCACCTCACTTCATCTCATCACATAGACACTTCATCATCTCCCATCACCACAGGAAAGGTGAGCTACCACAAGTCACCGATGTTTTCAAACCTGAAGAACATAGGCAACGGATGGCCTAGAAGCTATATATCTAATGGGCATAAAATGAATTTACCCTGATCTTTTAAACAAGAGCAAGTACCAACCAAGTCTACCGACTGCATCCCTGAAATCCAAGGATCCCATGTAGATTCTACCCAGAACAAAGTCAAACTTAGAAAGGCCTCAAGCAGCATTAAACAACACTAACTTCCTTCAAGCTTCCAACACAATTCAACAATGATGCAGTGCGGCATAGTATTGCTTGAGGCAACTTGCAGAAGTGTTGAAAACTAGAAATGAGAAATTTCCAGGGGTGCTTGGGTGGCTCAGTTGGTTAAGCATCTTGATTTCAGCTCAGGTCATTACCTCTTGGTTTGTGGGTTGCGATCTGCACTGTCAGTGCCGAGCCTGCTTGGGATTCTCTCTTCCTCACTCTCTGCACAACCACCCTCAACCCACCCCCCCACCCCCGCCACTTGTGCTATCTCTGTCTCTCTCAAAAGAAATAAATAAACTTAAATTAAAAAAAAAAGAGAGAGAGAGATGGGAAATTTCCAGGCACTGTATATGATAATGGATAGATGCTCTCTTCCTGCTTCTATCAGCATTTGCTACATTAACTCAACATAGTCATGCGTGACTGGGTGGGGGTGGGGGGGAGGGATGGGGGGGTGGGGGTGATGGGAGGGAGGAGAAGTTGGGAGAAGAAAGTAAGAAAGAGGGAGGAAGGGAGGGGAATGAGAACGAAAGAGCAGTTGCTGCCCTAACAATACTACTGCGGGGGTGAAGCCAGATCAAATGTTTTTTTTCATACTGTTCCAAAGTTATTTACGGTAAAAACCTCCAGTGTGACCCTTTCAGGCACAAACAAAGCCTTGTTCTTTCTTAACAACTAGTCCCTTGATTTCCCACACATTACGTTGAACAATGAGGTTGGGGGCACAGGATAAAGCAGATGACATCAACCTCCCTCAAGTTGGAGGCTTGTTTGGGAGCCCAAATTCTGGTCCGTGGCCAGCTAGCTGATTTCACAGAAGGCTCTACTTGTCCAGGCTGCCAGACTGAGTATGCATATGGGGGCAATGGCTCAGGATCAACCACCAGTCAGCAATTCACACAAGAAACAGCATAGAAGACACTGTACCCGCTAGATTACCTTTATAAATCTTTTCCATTTTCCTAGAAACTAGGCACAGTCTCCAGAAATCATCATGAAGACATGGCATAGCAATTTCAATTTTATTTTTATTTATTTATTTTTATTAGAGAGAGAGAGAAAGAGCACAAGTGGGGGGGGGGGGTTGGGGGCGGGAGGAGGATATCCCAAGCAGGCTCCAGGCTCAGTGCTGAGCCGGACATGGGGCTCGATACAACTCTGGAATCATGACCTGAGCTGAAATCAAGTGGGAAGCTCAACGGACTGAGCCACCCAGGCGCCTCACCAATTTCAACATCTAAGCAGCCCCTTCTCTAGGTCAGTTCAAAACAGAGAAGGCTGTAGACAACTTTTCACCGAATAAGAGAAATTTAAATGAAGTAACATGATGTTTACCTTTTAGAGAGAAGGAAACACAAGGTCAGAAATCAGAATATACTACAAAAAGAAACTAGCTTTTAACACTATTAAATGTTAATGTACCAATTGGCCTTCTGTACCAAACCACCTATTTATTGAATCGTTTCTAACCCACTGGATGATAATCACATCACATGTAAACCTAAAAGAGACAGATTTTTCTCAACAGAAACAGATCAGTTCTCAGTATAGATTCCAGTAATAATAAACGGAAATAACTGTTCCAAATAATCTCAAAACTATATCATTTATATATGTATATATGTACACCCCCCCCCCAATCTTTTTATACAGCTTTCAGTTGGGGGTGGAAACAGTTAAAAGCCATGGTTTCCCAGCTGCCAAGATACTTCTTGATCATTTTTAGGCTTAAATTATGATAGGCCTATGACTCAAGGCTGAACTCCTCAAATGATCGGTTTGGCTTTCTCATCTATAAGCTAGTTGGGAAAGATTGGCACCACAACTGGGTATAACATCCAAATAAAAAATGATTACATTTAGCAAAATGAACTATTAATTAGCATTAGCACTCTTGAAAAAATGACAATGAAAAAAAAGTAAGACCAATTAGATTATTTGGAAGAGGCTGAAAAAGTATAAATCATTTCAATTATTACCATTAGGCTTTTCTTTCCTTTTGGGTGATGATTATGACAACTCTTCACAACTGCTTTTTGCACTCTGTAAACTATTTGTAATGTACAAATCACCCTTAGGCAACAACTCATCTCATCACCTAAAACTAATTCATCCTCCAATTTGCACTATTAATAAGCATTCTAAATGATAAATGGTATTGGAGCTTATTAAACTATTATGATATCATCTAGTCTTAATGAAAATGTGGTTTTCAATTCAAAATCAACAGAGTTGAGATTCTGAGTTCCTACAACAGGCTTATTATGGGCCTGAAGCAATGAAAAAATTTCTATATTCACTATAAATGATGAGTCAATACATCCTGCTTCAATTTCGTATAGCAAAGTCTTTAAATCTGATACTGTTCAGCCTGAGTTAGCCTCATTTTGTGGAAAAAAAAAAAAAAAAAAAAACCAGGGAAGGGTGGTATGGGATAAATTCACTGGAAATCTCAGCACAAAACACATCTTAATATAGGACTGAAGCAGAAATCTTTAGAGTCCCGCCCATCATTTCAATCCATTTCCATTCAGAGAGGCCTTCCCTGACCACTCAGATGCTCTACCCCTCTGTTACTCCCTACCCCCTAGTGTCTGATTTTTCTTTATAGTACTTGTCACTAGCTGCAACTGTGTGTGTTTTTTTAACCTGTTTTTGTTTCCAACTAGAACTCAAGGGTTTTGTCTGCTCTCCATCCCCATTTCCCCAGCTAGGTCTGGCATATATTAAATATTAAAATATTCATTGCATGAATAGGAAAATCACAAACAAAATCCTCAGAATTCTTCTCATTATAACATTCTTTATCAGGTCACTGCAATGACATACGACAGGGGAGTCAGATTAGCAATTTTCATTCAGAAGAGAGGAAACAAAAGAGTAATAATATATATGACCTGAATAATCCCCTGAATAATAAAGAACCACCTCAATTAGTCCTTCCAACACTTCTATGAGCTCTATCATCGCCCTGTCACATATCAGGGACTCAAGGAGAAGGGTTAAGTAATTCCCTCAAGACCATACACCATTTAAGTGGTGGAGTTGCTGAGATTTGAACTCAAATCTGTCTAACTCCACATCCAGGGTCTTTCCACTCAACTCTTATTTAATAAGGCTACTATACTTGACTCAGTTGTACAATAATGAGTATACAGTACATTGAACTTAAGACACAGGGATGAATGAGACACGGAAGACTTCACAAAGTAAGCACCATGCTACATCAAAAGTGCCATGTCAAACAGGTTATAAAGAAGGCACACAGAAGGGGTGTGCAGCCAAACACTGGTCCAGATTAAGAGAACACTGCATTCAAGGAACTGCATGAGGTTCAGTACGGTTGGAGTCAGGAGTGGGAGGAAAGACATGAAGAGGAAGGAAGAGGAGAAAAAAAATCAGAGATACGGCTAGGACACTGCCAATTCATTTGTCCATTAATTTCTGATGTTGAAGTCCTACTACGTACTATGTGCCAGGCACTGTATTAGACAGGCATTTCAATGGCGAATGAAATACAATCTCTGCTCAAGGAGTTTAGAGTCTATGTAAGAAAACACAAAACTGTGTATATAAACACAGAACTACAACATACAGTGATACATGAAAACATTGATATATTCGCTGGACATTAAGGTACTCCCTGACAGGAAGAAAGTGCATTAGGCCAATCGAGGCACTATATTCACAAAGACCCTTATGAGAGAGACTGCCTTATTCAGAGCAACAACGAAATGCCAAGTCCGGTTGGCTAAATTTTACACTACAGAAAGCCTCCAGCTCCCCTCTTAACCTGAGCCCAAACCATGGCTTTTTGAACCAAGGATGGACAAACCACCAAAGAGAAGACAGTCAGTAGGCTGTGAGAAACCTGAAATGTGGCCTGGCGTATAAAAAAGAGCTGAACCAATCAGATTCTCTCACTCAAGAGGTATACTTCAGAAGCAGAAATGATGCACAGAGAATCCTTGGGCAGAGTGTGGGGCACAAGTGGTCAAAATTTAAAAGAAAGTGAATACATGCTATGAAAAAAGGTTGCAAACCGTGATAAGGGACTGGATCAAGCCCACAAAAGTGTTCTGTGGCCTGAACGGTATATTACATTTTTAAAAATGACACCCAGCTTGTGGTCTCTAAAATACCATTCCCCACAGAAATGGACAGAACTCCTTGGAGGAACCGCCACTTCCAGGTCAGTGGTTGCGCAGACGAAAGATGAGCCTAGGATACCTTGTTCCACAAAACAGGGAAGCTATCAAACCCTAATGGGGCTGTGTTAAAATAAAAGGCTACAGGAACCAGAGGGCCATGTGAGCCTAAAGAAAGAATGCAAGTGATAAAAACAATGACTCTAAAAATGGAAATAACAAAAAATGATTTCAGTATAATACTTCATTAAAATAACACCTTCTTCAGACTACATTGGAAATGACAAAGGCAACTCTCTCTTACTCTGAAAATTGTCAATTAGAAGGAATGAATTCTGCATTTATCCTGCCTTTTCTACATGAATTAAAAATTTTAGGGTAACCAAATGGTTTTAAAAGTTGATGAATTCTTTAAGAATAATTCCAGCTAAGGGACACCTGGGTGGCTCAGTCAGTGAAGCGTCTGACTTCAGCTCATGATCTCGTGGTTCATGGGTTCAAGCCCCGCATCAGACTCCATGTGGTTCGTGGGTTCGAGCCCCCATCAGACTCCATGCTGAGAGCTCAGAGCCTGGAGCCTGCTTTGGATTCTGTGTCTTCCTCTCTCTGCCCCTCCCCTGTTCGCACTCTGTCTCTCTCTCTTAAAAATAAATAAACATTAAAAATTAAAAAAAGAATTCCAGCTAGTAAATATGGAAGGAATAACAAAATTAGAAAATCATCATTACACAACCTTAATGAAACAATAAATTCGCACAACAGTCAGCAATAGACTCAGAAGTAAAAGAATGATGAGAAGCTTTACAATGGAGACTTTGGGCCGCTATCACCTTAGGTAGGTAGAATAATGCCCACCTCTCCAAAGATGTCTACACCCTAATCCTCAGAACCCATGAATGTTATAGTACATGGCAAAAGGGGGTTTGCAAGTGTGATTAAATTAGGGTCTGTGATAAGGAGATTATCACAAGGGTCCTTATAAGGGAAAGAGAGAAGCAGGAAAATCAGAAGGAGATGATGGAAGCAGAGGAGGGAGGGGGAGAGAGACGGTGGGAAAGAGGGAGAAAAAGCAAGATTTAGAGATACTTATTACAGGCTCTGAGGATGGGGGAAGGGTCACCAACTAAAGAATGCAGGCAGTCTCTAGATGCTGGAAAAGACAAGGAAATGGATTCTCTCACCTAGAGCTTTCAGAAACAATACAGCTTTGTTGACACCTTGATTTTATGACTTCTACCCTCCGAATTGTCAGATAAATAAATGTGTCTCGTTTTAAGCTACTGAGTTTGTGGTGATTTGCTACAGCAGCAGTAGGACGCTAACACAAAGGTGAACCCACTGATCAATCTTAGCACTGAGAGGCACAGAAAGTACTGTGTGCTTTGCTGCGATGCCGCATGAGGCATACAGCACCCACGAAGTACTCTTCACCGAAAAGATAAACCTGAAACTAACTGCAGCACATCTTTAGAGCTGATTCCTTTTACAAGAAACACGGGGAGCAGAACTGTTTGGATGATACCTCAAGGAAGTAAACAGACAAAGCCGCAGTGTAGGACATTTTACGGACAACTGACTGACAATACAACTGCCAAGACTCGATTAAAGAAGACTTGAGAGGGGCACCTGGGTGGCGCAGTCGGTTAAGCGTCCGACTTCAGCCAGGTCACGGTCTTGCGGTCCGTGAGTTCGAGCCCCGCGTCAGGCTCTGGGCTGACGGCTCAGAGCCTGGAGCCCGTTTCCGATTCTGTGTCTCCCTCTCTCTCTGCCCCTCCCCCGTTCATGCTCTGTCTCTCTCTGTCCCAAAAATAAATAAATGTTGAAAAAAAAAAAAAAAGAAGACTTGAGAGATCTAAGAAATTAATTTAAAAACATATTTCTGAGACAAGTGGAGAAACCTGAATATGAATTGAGTACTACTGGATAGCATTATTAATTTTGTGAGGAGTATAGCCACATAACACCGTGACTACGTGCTTAAAGGAACTCATGCTGAAGTGTGCAAGACTGAAATACCATGATATCTGGGATTTACTTTAAAACAATTCGGCATACAGGCACTAGGGCGGGTCAGTCGGTTAAGCATCCGACTTTGGTTAAGCATCCAACTTCCGGCTCAGGTCGAGATCTCTTGGTTCGTGAGTTTGAGCCCCGCGTCGGGCTCTCTGCCATCAGCGCAGGGCCTGCTTCAGATCCTCTGTTTCCCCCCCCCCTTTCAGCCCCTCCCCCACTCGTGCTTGCTTTCTCTCTCTCAAAAAAAAAAACATTAAAAAAAATTCAGCATAAAATGAGAAGGAGAGGCAGTTTCGATGAAACAAGTGTGGCAAGACCCTGATAAGTATTGAGTCTGGGTACTGTATTTATGGTGGACTGACCATACTCTTCTCTATAAAACTGCAAACAAACCATAACCAAACCAATTTGAATCAGTTGATGACATTTAAAAATCAGGAGATTTCACATCAAAACCTGGATTTCTGACTTCATGTGAAAAATTAGATGTGACAACAAGGCCTACATCAAGAGATCGGTACTGGCTACCCCAAATTAACAGTTCCCAGCGTCTCCCAGGTATCATCACTGCCACTGTTTATAATCATATCTGTCCCAATTCATTCATTTATGTTGCCTACCTGGCATTTATTTGGGTTTAGGATCCCAGGAGTAATCCAATTAAACTGGTTAGAAGCAAGAGAATGAAGCACACGTGGGGAGACCAACTGAGTGATGGCAAAATGTTAGTTTTGTTGAGGTGTCTCCAGCAGTCTTGGAGGCGATATAATTCACATGAGGCCATAAAGCTAAACTATGCTTCCTGTATTTATTAACGGCTTACTAGAAGGCAGGCCAAATGCTTGATATTCTGGAAAATATGAACATGAAAATAATTCCTGCCCTCGGAAATACTAACAATCTAATAAGAAAGACGAGATATAAAGACAAATAGCTACAATATCAGATGAAAATAAGTTCAGGGTACTGTTCAGGGTGGCTCATACCTAAAATGCAAAATGGGGAGTGACCAAATACATAAAGCTCCAGAAAGAGATCATAAAGAGCGCTACAGAGCACGCTGGAAAATTTAAACTTTATCAGATGAGCAACAGTGAGCCACTGAAGGATTTCAAAATATAAATATAAATCAGAGGGGACAACACTGGAGATGAGAGTAACATCTTTATTGCTCAAATTCTCTTATTCTATGCACTGCATCCTTCGAGGAGTCAGCAGCATGACTCTCAAAACACTGTATCTAAACCTCTGAAATTATATGATCACAGCTTTCTTGGTAGGACAGAAGTTTGGTATCTGAAGAGAATAATTAAAGAAAAGGTCACTGAGCAAACCCCTAAAAATAGTTTATATCTCCCAAATAAAATATAAATAATTACCACTACTGGGTTCCAATACCTTAAACATAAATTATGGTCTTACTATACCCGAAGCTCTATTAAAAAGTAAAAAGGTTTCTTCCTATTTAGTCTAAGACCCATTTTTCTTAACAAACTGTGCGCTTATCCCGAATGAATAAAACAAGCAAAGCTTTATGGGTATCATGTTATATTAACTTTTCAAAGACAGCGCTGGTCATCCTAATGGCACAAAAGGGCCAAACTGGCATTACGGTAGTAGTTTGTCACCATCAACGAATACTGTTGAAATCTTGCATAAAAATTGGCCAAATCCAAACTCTGGGGTACCATTAAAGAAAATACTACAGAGTGACCATTTTGTGACCAACGATCGACTTTAACCAATCACAGGTATTACAAATAAAAAGCAAGGCGAGTGTAAGACTGCAGTCCTTTTCTTTCACCTTACTGAACTCCCAAACCAAGAATTCCAGCTCGGACATCAATTTATTCTACATCGCTCTAAGCCTCAGTCTGCTCACGTGTAAGATGAAACCAACGGTAACGAACTAAATAGTATCATATGTAACGTGGCACAGGACCTGACACACAGCTAATGCTCAACAAATAACGGTTTTTATTATTCACAGTAAGCTTCAGCCCTTCCATGATTTTCCTGCAGGTTTCAGGGGGTCTGATGATGCCAAGCCCGACACATACTCAACACGCAGAGGCCTCTTCGGAGAAACAAGTTCCAGTTCAACATAACTAGGACCGGAACACTTACAGGACCCCGACCACGACCAAAGTCGAGGCCGCCCCAGCTCTGCGGTCACCACATCCAGCAAGGCCTCGCGGCCCTTGTAAGGGTTCCCTGGCATTGGCGCCCCGCCCCGCCCCGCCAACTCCGACCAGCCGGATGAGGGGGCGGTCTCGACCGCGCACCCGTCGCGCTTCAGGGAGGCCAGGCCGCCCTCCAGGCCCCAGGCCGCCCCCCCCACCCCATCCTCGGTCGACGCCTACGGTCTTCCCTCCCCGCGCCGCCCACTGCCGCACCTTGAGGTGGGTACGCAGGCCGCCAGCGCCCCCAGACTGGTCGGTGATCTCGTACGCGCCCGTCACCAGCAGGTCCTTGTGGATCTCCTCGCGGAGGCACTTGCGGGAGTTAACGGGGAGATGAAAGGAGATGGCGAGCACCGAGCTGGGGCCCAGCAGGAATAAAACCAGCACCGCTAACGGGGAAGGGCCACGCTGAGCTGGTGGGCCACACAAACCAGACATGGTGCCGGAGACGGTTCACCTCCTTGGGCCTCTACCGCGCCGGAACCGGGAGGTCCCACGTGACTCACCTCTGACCGAATGCCGTGAGCGCCATTTTGGAGACTGGCAAATAAATGAGGACTATATGATAAATCTCTTGAAAGGGAAAACAGGCTATGATACCACGTAATATCAATAAGTTAAAATGGTTAAATTCGGTTTGCTAGAAGTTTCCCTCAAAAGTTTTATTTTTGTTAACCTTAGTAACCGCTCAGTCAGCCGTAACAAGTGTGGGCAGCCCTGGAAGTAATTCTTTTTTAACTTCCGGAAGTAGTGCCCGCGAGTTTTTAAGGTAGGTGATACCATAGCAACCAAGCACCAATAGGAAACGGCCACAAAGGCCCTTGGTTAGTCCCGCCCATTGGCCTCCAAGGCCCGCCGGGCGGGGCGCAGGCAGATGTGCCTTCCCAGCACCTTGCTGCCTTGGTGACAACTGGGACGTTGAGCACTAGAGAAGAAAACTTCGAGAGGCTGAGCGGAAAGATCCTAATTTGGCTATTAGGCGAGCGGAGCCAGTATCTCAGATTAGGTGTACGCGTTACCTGATGAATGTGAGCTGGGCGTAGGCACAGATCGTGCACCTGAGCACAGTAACTGCTGGAGTAACTGCTTTCTGAATGTGCATCTTATTTAGTAAACCTCAGGCACCTACTATGTTAGGTAACATTCAACGAAATTTGGATTTTGTATTTTCTTTTTAAAATTTTATTTTTAAGTAATCTCTGCACCCAGGGTGGGGGCTGGAACCCACAACCCTGAGATCAAGAGTTGAAGGCTCCACCGGACTGAAGCAGTCTGGTGCCCGTGTATTTTCCATCTAAATTGAATAAAACACACTGTTTTAGTTCAGTCTGAAAAATGGAGCCGATGCCATTTACCAGATAAGCGTTGTCAAGTAATTACGTGTTTTTAATGCATAAACACTTTAGGGATCAAATAGGCTAGTCTGTAGTAAGTAAATGTACATGGTAATCGCTCATATGTTCTCTCATCAAATATTTATTGAGTACCTACTATGTGATGATGGTACACTATACCGTGCATGAATACCGACATGTTTTGATTTAACCACTATTGCTATCAAATAGTCAGGAATGAAGAAAATATGAAGATGAAAAAGGAATACACAAGAGCCTAAGTTTAGAATCATCTACTTTGATTGCTTTTCTTTGATCAGCTACAGAAATACCCAGAAGTTGGACTATCTGCTTTTAGCAATTTATTTATTTACTTTTTTTTTTAATTTTTTTTTCAACGTTTATTTATTTTTGGGACAGAGAGAGACAGAGCATGAACGGGGGAGGGGCAGAGAGAGAGGGAGACACAGAATCAGAAGCAGGCTCCAGGCTCTGAGCCATCAGCCCAGAGCCTGACGCGGGGCTCGAACTCACGGACCGCGAGATCGTGACCTGGCTGAAGTCGGACGCTTAACCGACTGCGCCACCCAGGCGCCCCTGCTTTTAGCAATTTAAATGATTGTTCTGTATTTATAACTCCTTTCAGTCCATCTAGTTCTTTTCCTGGAACTGAAGTCCCACAAACAAAACAAGAACAAACATAAAGGAGCTGTAAAACATTTTAAAATTTGACAAATGCCATATAATAATTATTTTATGAGGTGTTCATTTAGGAACATTTAGTTTGATTATTTTATCCCCGATCTAAGATAAGATTGCTAGTCTACTCAGCACATCCTCATAATTTGCATTGCCTTTTCTCTGCCCATGCAGGGAATCAGTATCAAGGAGTTATTCAATTCATTGTTTATTCTCAGCCCTTATGCTCTGCTGACCATCAGCCAAAGATTTGCAACCCATAAAATCCTGTGTGGTGTGTGTGTGTGTGTGTGTGTGTGTGTGTGTGTGTGTGTGTGTGTGTATGCGCGCGCGTGTGTGTATGCATGTATTTTAATTTCTATCTATGCATGTATTTTAATTTCTATCTTACATTTATATAATAGCTTATTTTAAAAAATATTTTCATGTAATTATCTCACTTGACATTTTCAAACACCATATGACATAGGCTGGGCAAGTCTATTCATTTTACAGATGAGGAAACTGAGGTTCTGAGAGGCCAAAGATCTTTCACACTCCAGATCCCATTGTTTAAAAGTGACAAAGTCAGTCTGAGGGCCTGAGCCTTCTTCAGGAAGGTACCATTATTTATTATTTTACAGATGAAGAAACTGAGACCTAGGGAAATTGAGTTACTTTCCCAAGTCACAGCCCATGTGTACTTTCTTGTCCTATGTTCTCACTTATCCTGCCTCCAACTATTTCTTGTCCCCCTTCCCTCCTTCACGTTTTTCTTCCTAGCACTCGCCACTATTTTATATACACTGTACGTATTTATCTTGTTTATTAATCTGTCTCCCTAACTAGGGTATCTGTTTTGTGAGGGGCCGAGATTTTTGTCTATTTTTTTCATTGCTTTATCTCCTGAATCTAAAATAGGGCCTGATGCGGCACCTGGGTGGCTCAGTCGTTTGAGCGTCTGACTTTAGATTTTGGTTCGGGTCATGATCTCACAGTTGGTCATAGGAATGGGCTCTGAGCTGCACTTGGGGCTTGCATACATAAACTAAAAATAAGTAAATAGATAGATAGATAGATAGATAAAATAAAATAGGGCCTGGCACTTAGAAGGCACAATAAATAATGGTTCAGTAAATGCAATATTGATCCCTTAGCTTCTAGCAAAAGACCTAACAGCAAATTCCTTCAATTATTCCTTAGCTGTTTTCACACAAATTTAATTAATCCATGATGTATCTAAAGTGTAGATACAATTTCAATTTTACCAATAAAATGCAGGGGAAAAAAATTCTCCCCTCTATGCTATGGAACTAGAGGGCAGAGTAGATACTCCTAGGGAACCCAAACTTTTAAACTCTACATCTGCATTAAAGAAGGTACCATTTTTCATTTGTTGCAGGGAAAAGGCCTCATGAATTGGAGAGCAAACAGGAAGTGTCCCACAACCAGAAAAAAATGTTTCTTCCTAGCCTAACAGTCTCTGCCATCCTATCATCCTGAAACTTCCCCAGCCGGACCCAGGTTCCCAAGATTCCTGAAGCCCCTGGGGCCTCTGGAGCTGAATAGATGTCACCAGGACATACTCTTTACCCAGACTATCCCTAAGCCACAGGTTTTTCAACCTTTTGTTTATAGAGAGGGAGCATGTTTAAAACACACCTCACCCCAGACAGTGATTCAGAACTCTTAACTAAGAATCTGCATTTGTGATAAACTTGCTGGGTGTTTCTGTGGTTAGAAGTCCTTGGACAGTCCTTTCTGTAGTTAGAAGTGCTTTAGCCATCTGCCTTCTGCCTTCTCGATGCCTCCTTTAACCAGCTGAATCCTCCAGTGTGGCTTGAGGCTCCCCACTCCCATGCAGAAGCAGTCAAGAATTCCTAACTCTGGTGTCTCTGCCCATTCATGTGTACAGGCCCACTTATAGAGTACATTTAAGCAGCTAAAACAAGATGGGTTCTGTGAAGATGCAAAAGACCCTTTTGGAAAGCCATTTGGCAATATTTGTCATGTGTCTTTGACCAGAGAATGATTCCAAGGACTTCTATGGGTTCTCTAAGTTCTAAAGTCTCCCAAGACCTGTTCCTGGAACCTTTGTGCTGCATTTGGGGGTTGATCTCATTCAGTCCCATGACTTTAAATGCATCCATAGTCTGATAACTCCCCAATTCCCAAATGTGGATTTCCAGCCCTGACCTCTAAGCTCCAGAGTCTATATCAGGCTCCTTACTTGACATCTCCAAATTGGATGACTAATAGGCAACTCATACTTAACTCTTAATTTCCCCTCTCCCCCCACTCCCAAATGTGCTTCTTCCCCATCTCAGTAAATGGCACCACCTTCTACTTCTTCACTGAGGCCATCCTTGTTTCCTCTTTCTCTTACCCCCTCCCCACACAGACCCAGTTCATCAGCATGTCCTACCCATTCTGTGTCCTAAATATATGCCAGTCAGTTTCTACTTCTCTCTAAGCCAGGGGTTTGCAAACTACTGCCCAGCTAGACAGTCCAAATCCAGCATGCAAACTCCTGTTCTTGTATCGCCCAAGACTAATGGTTTTTACATTTTTAGAGGGTTGTCTAAAAAGGAGGAGGAGAAGCAGGAGAGAGAGGAGAAGAATGTATTATGACAGAGATTATATAGCTCACAAAACCTAAAATGTTTACTGTGTGATCCTTTACAGAAAGAGTTTGCTTCTCTCACCTAGGTAAGAAAGCATCCTCCCTATTGTCATTTCTTCTTCCATTCTTGTCCCACTATTGTCCTTAATACACCTTTAATGATTAAGAAAAAAAAGTGGATAAGATCAATCAGAACAAAGCCCATATACCTTATCACAACCCAAAAGGCTACTGTGGTCTGGCTCTTGCCTACCTCTCTAGTCTCATTTCATCCAGTGTCCAATCCCTCCTACCACGCACCCATTCACTCTCCTATCTATAGTCACATGGCCTTCCAGACAGTTTGAACTCCTACCTGCATCAGGGCCTTTGCACTTACTGTCTACCTGGAGTGCTGTCTCCCAGACTTGTCCCATGGACTCTGGACTCTTCAGGCTGCTCTTCATCATTCAAGTCCCAACTCCAATGTCTCCTTCTAGAAAGCCAACCCTGCATAAGTAACCCTGTCCCCAGGTTATTTTCTATCACGTGGTCTAGTTTTATTATCTATATAGTACTCATTAATAATCAAGAGTATCTTGATATTTCTTTTCTAGTTAATTTCACACAGCCCTACTTGCATTTTACTTCTAAGAAAGCCAGGTCTTTGTTTTTTGTGCCTGATACATCCCTAGGCCAGGTACAATATCCTGTACATACTGGGTGCTCAACAAATACTTGCTGAATGAATGAATGAAAGGATACAACATAAAATAAAGCACTTAGCACATCAACATAGAGCAGTTGCTCAATAAACACTAGTTCCTTTATATAGTATTTTAATTGCCATTTTTCATATGGAGAAGCTGGGGTCCAAAGATGTTAAGTGACTTGTCTCAAGCCACACAATGAGTTAGTCTTAGAGTTGAGAAGACCGGTTTTCAGGCATAGTTGTCACTACATTTGATTAAACAGGGCACTTATCATTTAGTTCCCACTCCACTGAGAAGTTTTAGATTCTTTTTCTGTCCTCACTTATATGCATAATACAACTTTTGAGGGGCTTAAGTGAATTTAAGTCTTCCAGAATATCCATGAAGATGTCAATAGTTGATGTGAAACTGGTAGCATCTACTAGCTCACTAGCTCAAGCTCACTTGCTTGAAAAAAACAAGATGTATCTTCCTCTCCAGATTCCCATGATGCTAAATTTTTATCTTCCTAGGTAGGAAACAAGAACTCCTCACCAACTCTCTATGAAAATTAATGCCCTTCTTCAGTGTTGTCTATAGAACATGTCAAGCAAGATAAACTATCAGGACCCTGCCTTTTATGTTACAGCCTGTACATCCTGATTACCAGGATCAAAGTTCTAGTAATATGTGTGAGCTGAGAGCACTAAGAAGTCTGGATTTAACCCAGAAAATTACTGGGAAGAATTTTAGAGACGATGCAAGTAAAGGATATAAAATGTGTCTAGAAAGAACAAGTTTCAGGAAACTTAAGAGCCAACACATGAACCATCACCACTACCCACATGCCTTGAGAGTAACCAAAGTTGAGAAGGCCAACCTTGGGAGTTGAAGATGGGAGGCATTCCCTCTAGCCCATAAGCACTGTTTGTTTACGGAGGACACCAGTCCTAGAGCCCAGTGCAGAGAGATGAGTTCTGGAGGCCTGGAAGGAAGAATTTCAGGGCACGAATGAGATGAAAAGAAATCCACTGGACCAATTGTAATGGAAGAACCAAGGGACAGAGAAGAATAGTTGTGAAGGTGGGACTCTAGGAGAGAAGGAAGTAGGGTCAAGGAGGTAAGATGGGGAATGCAGGGTCTCCTGTTTGCCTTATGTCTAGAATCCTATAGACATAAGGATTAAGGATTAAGAAAGAAGGGAAAAATGGGGAAAATCACTCAGTGAAGCAGCCCCAGAGTTGAGACCCTCCAAAGGAGGATTAACAGGAGCCAAATACACCTACCCCCCAAAATTAGCTACACTCTGCATCTGGACACAGCCATGACTGAAGCCTGTCCACGGCAGATCCTCAAAGAGCTTGGGATTACCTCAAAAGTACTCTGAGGCCTTAAAGCTGGGTGACCTAGAGCATAGGACTACACTGTTTTCAGCCTTCACTCTTGATTCTGAGAAAATTTTCGGTTTTCTCTCCAATGTATTTTCTTTGATAGCCCACTAAGGAATCAACATCTGGCATCCACCGTCACCAGCTGTCTCTGAAATCCACCATAACACGTTCTCCTTCAACAAAAGCTCCATCTTGTGGGACATATGGATCCATACAGATGGGACAAGAGCACCAGCTGCAGGAGCCTTGATAATGCCCATATGACTTGACCTTTATTACTTAACTGGAATCGCCTCTGCACCCTGGAATCACCTGAGCAGCTTTTTAAAAACTGCCGATGCCTAGGACCCAACTAGGACACACCCCAGACCACTGAACACAGAATATCTGGGTATAATCCCTAGGAATAGCATATTTCAGTAGTTCCTTAACTTGACTGCCAGACTCCCCTCCACAGACATTCTGATGTAAATGGTATGGGGTGCAGTTGGGCATTGGGATTTTTAAAAACATCCTTGGGATCCAATATACCTTCAGGGTTGAAAGCTAATGCTCCACCCTAACCCTTCCTGACCCCATTCAAACACCTAACCTTCCAATGCCTTTCAATCAGTGTGCTCTCTATAAATACTTCTTGATTTCTCCTGCTGAAGCTCTGCTGCCCTTTCTCCTAGAACATGACACAAAATTAGTCCTTTGGTAACTAGAGTACCTGGAACACCAGCTTTGGGACAAGGTTCATTCCTTGGCTGGCCACGTGCTACCAGCTCAAGCATTACAGAGAGGGAAGAATGAGAAGCAAGGGCTTCAGATGAGGAGGATGAGGAGGAAGCTCTCTGCAGGCACATGGGGGAATCTTTTTCTTCTCCCTTGCACAAAATCTTTGTGGCACGTGGACAAGGAAGTATTAATAACCTTTCTAAAGAGGTACTTCTCCAAGATTTGGTGTTTCACAGACCACAGCCAGTGCTCTCAGTTCTACAGATGGCCAACTTCCGCATTTCAGATAGCAGTTTCCAAAGATAGCTCAACTTGCATCCCTAAAGCAGAAGACCCAGCTATGGGGAAGGGAACCATCAGAATCTCTAAGCCAGAGGTCAAACACCAGCACCCACATGTCGGTCAGGGGCAAGAAGACCGACCACCAAGGAAAATCATTGCAGATAATTGACTCTTTCAGAGTGAAATGAAAGCAACAACATTATAGCATTATAATAACCAGGGCTTCATGGCAAGCCCACACTGAGAACCATGGACTGAATGTCCCTTGGGAGATGTATGCTCTGGATAGGGGTCCTGGCTCTGCCCTGCCACCACTCACTGGGTGACCTTGGGCTGGAAATTATGCTTTCTAGGTGTGACTTCCTCCTTTGTAAATTGTGAAGCCAGAGACTGAGCCTTTCTTTTTTTTTTTTTTTTTTTTTGTGACTTCTCACAAGTCTTCATCCAAGGAGAAATGGAGAAGTCACAAGTCTACAAAGGTGATGCCACCATGTTACTAACAGCTGTGCTCCATCACCCTCTTTTAGGGCCTGGTGTCCTGACTGGGGATCCAGCAAGCACAGCCGAATTGTCTGTAGGATGGGAGCTCCACAGCTCAGTGTCTAATCACAAAGATTTCCCCAGGGTGAATGGTGTGAGTAGGATGAAAGTGTGTGTTAGTTTCTTAGAGCTGCCATAACAAACCACCACGAACTGGGTGGTTAAAACAACAGAAATGTATTATATCACAGCCTGGAATCCAGAAGTCTGAAATCAAGGTATCAGTAGGGATGTTCTCCATCTGAAGACCCTAGAGGAGAATCCTTCCTCGCCTTTTCCGGTTTCTGGTGACTCCATGCATTCCTCTGCTTGTGGCTGCATAACTCCCATCTCTGTGTCTGTCTTCACGGGGACTTCTCTTTGTGTCTCTCCTTTGTCTCTTATAAGGACACTTGTCATTGGATTTAGGATCTACCCAGATAATCCAGCACGATCTCACGTCAGGATCCTTAACTTAATTATATCTGCAAAAACCCTTTTTCCAAATAAGGTCACATTCACAGGTTCCAGGGTTTAGGACTACAGTGTATCTTTTGAAGGACACAATTTAACCCAATGTAGCCTCCAAATGGAGAAGGGTGGAAGGGTGTACAAAATCCTACCCATCCTTAAAGCCCAGGTCATCATTTTGCAATCTATATAAATATTGAATCATTATGCTGTGCATCTGAAATTAATATGTCAATTATACTTCAATTAAAAAAAAGCCTACATCAAATCCCACCTTATCCGGGCAACTTTGCCTCTTCATGCTACTCAGATATCGTCCCCACTGGGCCATCTAGTTATTCTTGCACTGTTCCTGTGTTCTCTTCCTACCTCTAGCCCTCCAGGCTGCATCAGAATCACCTAAGGAGCTGATTAAAAAATATACATTTCTGACCTCCCTGCCCCAGCCCCTGTATTTTATTGTCTCTGCTGCCAGAGGCAGGCTTTCTGGGCACGGGGCCCTGGATTGTGCATTTTAGATCATTTCCCAGGGGAACCTTATGCCCCAGAGTTTTGAGAAGCCTCATGCTACGCTGTGAACTCTATGACCCATTCTCTCGGCCGCATCTCTAGATGTCTTACATTTACTTAAGCTGATGTGAGGCGGGAGGTGCGCATGTGGGCCTGGCGTCAGAATGCCTGAGTTCTGTCGTCCACCATATGACTCCAGGCTGATTACCAAACCCTCTATATTTCTGCTTCCTGTGTAAATGAGGATAAGTGTAGTGCCTTCTCATAGGGCTGGGGGGGGGGGTGGGGGAAGGAGGATCAAATGAAATAAAACATCTGAAACATAGAAAGGAGTCTGGCACATACTCGGCACTCAGGAAATTTAAGTTGTCATGAAACAGAACAGGTTGGCAGTGGCTTATTTTTTCACAATATTCCTAGATCCCTCCTTCCCAGGAACAAACCCTAATCTTTCCACCATCGGCAATTACTGCTCATATTTGTTGAGCCTTTCTCCTTTCCAGGCACCATGTTAAGCTCAGTGCACACACTTTGTCTCATTTCACCTGCACAATGATGGTATAAGGCAGCTGGTATTATTCTCTCCCATTTTATGGCTCAGGAAACTGAGGGTCAGGACATGCTAAGAAATTTCCCCAAAGTCCCACATTCAGTAAATGGTGAGGTGGGGATGTGAAGTATCAGCTTGGGTCCCCGGTCCCACTGCTTCCCTGAACTTGCACCCCACCCCACCCCCACAAGGCATTCCCTGTACCCTCATCAGGCCCAGCTACCTCTCCGAACCAGCTTCCTAAACCTCCTCTGCCGTTTCCCCACACCAAATCCCATCTTTTCTGATCCCTCCAAGCCATGCTTCCATGCTTTGCCTTCTTGGTATGGGACTCTTCAAGAAAATGTCCTCTTCTCAGAGGTATTGAATCTAGTCCTCTTTCTCCTCCAACTTCCCGGAAGCTCCTTTAAATCCCACATCTGCCCCCAAGTTCTCCCAAACCTGATGTCCTCCCTCACCTCTCGCGCAACCACTGACTGGTTTCTCCTACAACCTCCAGGTGGTCCTTGTATCCACTGAGAGCCTGCCTTCCCCTTCCTTCCTTATTTCTGTAGCTTCTTCAGGTGGGGGAAACCTGTAGGCCTGGATTCCAGGGAAGTCAACAACCAGTCAACCCCCAAAATCTTCCTCCCATCCTCTCCTAAATCCCGGGTCTCTCGGCCACCCCTAATTCTTCCCTCAGCCCCTGTAAGGGAGGAGCCTTTCACCCTGTCCCATTCTGCTACCCACCCTCCCACTTCTTGTCCCTGGTCCAGGGCATGGGGCCACCATGGCACACAGACCTTATCACTGCACAAACACTTCCTCTTTCCCCAATACTGGTTCTCACACAATAGGTAATCAGGGTAAACTTCCTCTGACAATTTGCTGAGCAAACACTCACTATGCCTCTGCCCTGTGCTGAGCCCTGTGGGGAATCCAAACTTGGTCTCCACCTTGAGGAGCCTTGAATCTGGTTGAGCTAAAGCACAGAAATGAGTATCAGATGCTCTGATGCTTTGTGGCCCAGCACCCCTGGGTTCTAATCCCATTTCTGCTCTATAGCAGCTGCATATACCTTGGAACAAGTTACTTCTTACACTTTCTGATCTGGAACGTCCTTAGCTCTGAAACGAGAATAACGCTGCCTAGGTGTGCTGTGAGAGTGAGCTAAGATAAGATCCATAAAGGGCCTGGCAGAGCACCAGAGATAAAGACATTAGCTCCAGAGTTCCTGGGGGAGGTGGGGTGGGGAGAGGTCTGCCAGGAGCCCCGGGGTTCCTTCAGGTGGAAGAGGAATGTGGTTTTAGGAGTGGCTTCCTCCAGGGACTGAATTCTGCCTTGAAAGCAAATGCTTGAAGAATGGCTTCTTTCTCTAGGCTCTGCTCTTGTGAGGTCTAAGAGTAGATGTGGGGCCACCTTTAAGGTAGAAACTGAGTGGTCCCTGCATATGACAGGGTCAGCCAATCACTTAGTCAACAAGAACCTTTAGCGACTCCTGTGTAAAGGAACACAAATGATGTATAAAACGTAACCCTGGGGTGTCTGGGTGGCTCAGGTGGTTAAGTGTCCTACTCTTGGTTTCGGCTCAGGTCATAATCTCACAGTTCGTGGGTTCGAGCCCTGCATTGGGCTGTGTGCTGGCGGCTCAGAGTCTGTTTGGGATTCTCTCTCTCCCTCTCTCTCTGCCCCTCTCCCACTTGCACTGTCTCTGTCTCTCTCAAAATAGAATAAATAAACTTAAAAAAAAAATAAGTAACCCTGTGGTTAAACAAGGGGCATGGCAGGGGGCGGGGGGCGGTGGTTAATCAAAATATGTCCATCTGCAACAACATGAGAACATGATAGGATTAAGTTGATTTCCTATGTAAGTGCTAACTCCTGGGTCAAGTCCTAAAATGAGAGACCACTGTAGGCCTTGAGTAGTTGGGAAATTTCTCACTGTTAAGTATGTAAAGTCACAGCAAGCCAGGCAAAGCAACCAGCAAGGTGTCAAGGCACAAAAGCAGCTCCTTCTCTCTGCCCCGTCAAAACATGTCGGCAAAATGGACAACCTTTTACCCTCCATATTTTGTTCTTTCTTGCTACTGAAGGGTTGTTTTGTGCTCTGGACCGAGTTTGCAGGAAACATGGAGGAGGGAGAGGACAGAGGCGGGTGAGGGGCTGGGTGCTGGTAGGGGGCACAGAATGCTGGGCAAGGGGGAGTAGCAGGACGTGGCAAGCCGGTTCCTAGGTTCAAATGGGGTGACCTGAGGAAAGGGGTGATGCTGATTACCCCTCCACTGAAGGAAGATTCTAGAGAAGGATAAGCAAGAGGGAGCACAGTGAGGTGGCGGACAGAGCCTCAGCATTGGTGCAAGGCTGACTCAGTTTTCATCGGGCCCTCAGCACTGGCCAGCTGTGTGACCCTGGCCAAGCTACTCTACCTCTTTGAATCTCAGCTACCGAGTCCCTAAAAGAGAACGACCACATCTGTTTCGTGGAGCTTTTGTGAGAACTGTAAATTATAGAGCACAGGGCCTGCCAGAATGTAGGTAATGGAGTTCCCTCCCCCTCCCCCTGCCCCAAGCTTCTAAGAATGCTCCAGAAATACAAGACTGATTATACTTAGTGTCTGGCTCCCTCCCCCCGCCCCCCTGCCAACCTGTGGTTAACTTAGAACTAAACTACTTATGGGAAAGCCCTTCCAGTGCTCAAATTCTCTGGTGATGCATGTGGACTGGGTTGGGGAGGACAGTCATCGGTTCACCTTCTGGGGACTTGGTCAGACAGAGGCTCTGACAGCCCACACAGTGCTCCTGGATGCAAGGGCCTGTTAGATGGGGCCCCGAAGGGGTTTGGGGGCATGCCCAGAAGCCTGACAACCCCTTTCCTATCCAGAGTTCCCGAAGCATCAGGTTCTTTCCTTCCCTTTGCTTTGGGTGATGGTGGGTGTGGCAGTGGGGGTGGAGGGTGGGGTAACTTTCGTAGGAGGAAGAGTTGCTGGCTGGTCCCATGAGAGTGGGTGTGCAGGGAAGCTCCACTGAAAAAGGACATTGTAGTAATGGGATGAGTGACACTGGAAAGCGGTCTCGGGGCCCTGGAGAGTTCACCCAGACACCGTGATTCTTAACTCTGGATGCCTACAAAATACCCCGGGGGAGTTTTGTAAAGAAAATCCCAAGAGCCGGCCCCCATCTATGAGATTCTGATTCTCTTGGCCCATGGGAGCGGCTGTGTGGATCCTTGGAAGACTGTGAAGTGAGGGTGGGGGATGAGGACCGGTGCTCCCCAGGCTGGTGACCACCCCCAACCCCTGGGAATTCCCACGCCTTCGGCCGGAGCTGTTCTGTGGTCCTAATTCTGGGAGTCCACATGCCTGGAATGTGTATGTAGTCGGGTGCACTTGCTTCTATCCTCGCCCCTTGCAATCCACTCTGGGACGCAGCGGCCAGAGAGATGCTTTTTAAACCTAAGTCAGATCCCATTCCTTCCCCACTTCAGCATCGTCAGTTGTGTCACATTTTTTTTTTTTAATTTTTTTTTTCAACGTTTATTTATTTCTGGGACAGAGAGAGACAGAGCATGAACGGGGGAGGGGCAGAGAGAGAGGGAGACACAGAATCGGAAGCAGGCTCCAGGCTCTGAGCCATCAGCCCAGAGCCCGACGCGGGGCTCGAACTCACGGACCGCGAGATCGTGACCTGGCTGAAGTCGGACGCTTAACCGACTGCGCCACCCAGGCGCCCCAGTTGTGTCACATTTAAATCCCAACACCTCACCCTGGCCAACAGGGCCCTGCCGTTCCCCCTCACTCTCGTCCTTCCTGGCCCTAGACCCTTTCTGTTTCCAAAAGCACCAAGCTGCGCCCCTCCCTCGCCCCTCCCCCACCCCTGGGGCTTTGCACAGGCCAAGCTGGTGCTTGGGTCTGAGGTGCTCTGCCCCGGGCTGGCTTGTGGCTGGCTCCTCCCCATCCTCTGTGCCTCAAAGCCCCTCTTTCCAGAGAAGCCTCCCCTGCTTGGTCCCTGCGGCCCTCCTTCTCCACACCCCTGCCTTCCTATCCCAACACAGGGAATACTCTCCAGCTAGAGAGTAAGATCTATGAGAAATGGGAACTTGTCTAACTGGTTTACCACGTGCCTGGCACCAATGGGTTCCCGATAACTATTTGTTGAACAAATGAGTGAATATGTACACAGAGTATGATTACACATTAAAATCATGTGTTTTTATGCACATGTTACCTGTATATAATGTGATCTGAGGTCTGGAGTGGAAATGAACAGAAGGTATCAGGGAAGAAGTTATCAAAGGAGAAGGGAAAGAAACATTTATTGAGCACTGACTTGGTGCCAGGCACTGTTCTAGGGCTTTTCATTCCTTTGATCCTCATAACAAAATTCCAAGGATCCACAGTCATCCTGGACCAACAGCAGAATCTTGGAGACGGGGGCCAGCATTATTGTCCCCATTGCACAGATAAAGAAACCGAGGCCTAGAGAAGGAAAACTACTCCAAGTTAAACTATGAACAAGTGTCAGAGCAGTTTATTAAACCCAAGTTTATTGGACTCCAAGGCAGTCTTGTTCATTGCACCAATCTTGAAGGAGAAATTACCTTAATCATTACCTCTCTTTACTATCAGGGAATAAAAAAGGCTTTGGTGACTGTGGACCCAGATAGCAATGGCTAATCGGTGACTGGAGCTAATTTAGCAGAAGGAGCAAAATAGGTAAAGAAAGGAAAGAGAACTTATTAATAGTCTTGCCACTAGAGCAATTTAAAATCGACCTTGTTTCTTTTTTTTTCTTTTTTTTTTTTTTCTTCAACTTTTTTTTTTTTTTTTTTTGGGACAGAGAGAGACAGAGCATGAACGGGGGAGGGGCAGAGAGAGAGGGAGACACAGAATCGGAAACAGGCTCCAGGCTCTGAGCCATCAGCCCAGAGCCTGACGCGGGGCTCGAACTCACGGACCGCGAGATCGTGACCTGGCTGAAGTCCAACGCTTAACCGACTGCGCCACCCAGGCGCCCCTCGACCTTGTTTCTTAATTGTATTAGTGATCAGCTAAGAATTTGCACTCCTTCCCTTTTGTTAAAAAAAAAAAAATTATAGTTTGCTTGACTTAAGTTCTCGGAACTTACTACTTATGAGTAAGATTTCCTGGGTCATCAGAATGTCCTGAGGGTACTAATAACCTTTCTGAACATCAAAATGCATAACCCAGAGGGTTATGTAAACCCAAAGACATTTGGCCTCATTAATGATCGGTGAGCTAGTTCATTTGTGTCCTCTATCTTAAGCTTCCAAAGCTAATTTCTAGCCAAAGGAGTGGAATATATCTTTAGAATGTGCTTTAAAAATATCCCCAGGGGGCACCTGGGTGGCTCAGTCGGTTGAGTGTCTGACTCTTGGTTTAGGCTCAGGTCATGATCTCACGGTTTCATGGGTTCAAGCTGTGCACCCGGTTCTGCACTGGCAGCGTGGAGCCTGCTTGGGATTCTCTGTCTTCCTCTCTCTCTGCCCCTCCCCCACTCAGGCTTTCTCTGTCTCTCTCAAAATAAATAAATGAGCTTAAAAAAAATATATATATATATATATATACCCCCAGAACTTGGTTTATACCCAGATTTTCTAAAATCTTAATCTCTGGGAAACTTTTCTGCCCTGAGCCACAAAATGCCTTTTGTTATTTTTAAATGTCAGAGCTGGTTCTCTCAATGAAATCTGATCAAAATACATCAAGCCCTCTACCACGGTACAGAGATGACTGAGACGCCCTCCTTGCCCATAAAATGCAAACAGTGGAATACCTAGCTCGCAGGGATTGTCACACAGAGGTTTAAGTTTAGTTAGAGAAGGACCATCAAGTGAGATGTAAACACAATGGTGAGAATCCTGTAGCATGGGATGAGAAGTTTGCGTGGTTCATTCTGGAGACTGTGAGGAGCTCTTAATTAGGGCTCTTCCGTTTCAACAGGCAGGAACCAATTCTGAGTTAACCGGACAGAAAATGGGGGCAATCCGTTAGAAGGATATCGGGGAGTTTAGAGAATTGAAGGAAGAACTGATCAGGCAGGAGATCTCCAGAGTATGAACTCATGACTCAATTTCAAACCTCCCCTTCCTGAATCCCCACTGAAAATTCAGACGTCCAGGAGAGTCTGATTGGCATCGCTTGGGTCTTGTGCCCACCTCAGAGGATCTAGGATTGATTGTCCTCCAGACGTTTGCAGAGCAGGGAGAGGGAGATCGTTCCCAAAGGAAGAGATGCCAGCCAGACCACCACTGGATGCTCTAGTAGCCACTGGATGCTTCTAAGCAGAAATGATGTGACCCAGCAACGTGGGCACATTTATTAACCCCCATGTTTGAAAACGAGGAAAACCGCAGTTTTGAGAGATAATATGACTTTTCTCAAGAGGGAGATCTCTTTTTGAACACCAAATCCTGTTTCTCTCTCCCATGCCATTTTCCTATTCTCTAGAACCATTGGATCGGCTCTAAAGTGTTTAAAGAAAGAGAGAGGTAGGAGAGGAGTTAGCAAGCTGTTAGAGCCACACAACGTGGAAGGAGTGAACCAGGCTGGGCCAGTGGGAACAGGAAGGAAGCAACTAGACTTGAGACACAAGGGCTCAAAGAGTAGTTTGCAAAATAGACTAAGCATTAGAACCATCGGGCACCTTGTTAAAAACACCAATTCCAAGAGTCCATTTCTGGCGTGAACCAGAACGCGCCCTGGGTGGCGACGGAGAGTAAAACACACACCCACCCTGTGGTGGTAATCGTTTTGCAATATATAAGTATATCAAATCAACATATCATACACCTTAAGCTTACACAATGTTATATGTCAATTATATCTCATAAAGCTGGAAGACATTTGAAAAACACACACCCGTCCCCGAGATAGGTGATGATTCTGCAGGCAGCTGGACACTGGTCTGTAGACAGGCATTTGGAAATCACTGACCTATTAGACCTTTTTTTCTAAATGTCCTCTGGTCCAGTTTCTTGTCTTATCTCCCTGCTGTTGCAGTTAAGAATTATCAAGGTATAGCTTTGGAGTCGTTGCAATTTGTACTCATTACGTTTAGAGTCATATATCTGCAGTATCTCTTCTGAGGTCTGAGGGATGAGAATAAGGACAAAGAGGTAGGGTGGCTCCTGGCTGTCCCCTTATTTTGTCAGTGCGTCTGGGGCTTGTGGCTTTTGACAGGCACCCTTGGGAGATGACTTTGCCAGCTTTCCCTTTGAGGAGAGCAATCCTGGGTTCTTGCCCTCCCTTTCACTGTAGTAGGTCTCCATAACAAACACACCCAAGTCTGGTATTTCTGAACTTGTGGCTCTGTGCTGAATACATGCTGTTCCTAGATTGAGGCTCATTTTTCAGTTTCTCCTCCCCACCGTACCCTTTGGTCCTGCTGATGGGCTGATTCAGCCTTGATGTGTGATAACCTCCCTGCAGGCTCTGGGAGTTCTCTCTGTGACACTGTGGCGCAGTTTAGACTTCCAGTAATATCTGGAGGCAAAAGGAAAGGTGGTGTTTGGGAGTGGGGCCGGGTATAGGTTGAAGAACAGGATTTTTGATCTCAAGTTGCTCCCCATCGCTATTTTTACAGTGAGGGGACTCATCAGAACGAGTCACTAGGCTAGAGTGTCCCAAATCTCAGTCATCTGAACACTATCCTCACGGTTTTTGCCAACTCTGTGTGCCATCTTTCTGTTATTTACTTAATATTTTTTGTAAGATCAATTGATATGTTCTGCTGGAGTATTTGCTACCGCTCTAGCCTCGCCATAAGCAACGCTGTTTATGAATAATTTTTTACAGACAATTCAGGTTATGTCATTCACGAAATCAGGCCTGATATGCTACCTGTAAATTTTCTTCTAATACACATTAAAATAAGTACACATCTGTTAAAATTGCGTAAATGTTCACCCGTGTACTATTCAAAATCCTCCCATAGAGGAAGGCATGTGTATCATTAGGAATATATGTATCACACTGTGGGGATGTTATCCTAGAAAAGCTCATGTGTTATGAGGCATGTGGCTCCATACGCCTCAATTCATCACAGTTTGGATGTCGACTTTGGCTCAGGTCGTGATCTTGCGGTTCCTGGGTTCGGGCCCCGCATCGGGCTCTGTGCTGACAGCTCAGAGCCTGGAACCTGCTTTGGATTCTGTGTCTCCCTCTCTCTCTGCTCCTCCCCCACTCACGCTCTGTCTCTCTCTCTCTCTCTCTCTCTCTCTCAAAAAATTTTTTTAAAAAAGAATATTTTTTGAGAAGGGTGCCTGTGTGGCTCAGCTGTTAAGCATCTGACTTCGGCACAGGTCATGATCTCATGGTTCATGAGGTCAAGTCCCACATCAGATGAGCTCAAGTCCTGCTTTGGGTAAGCACAAGCCCTGCTTTGGGTGAGCCCCGCTTCTCTCTCTCTCTCTCTCTCTCTCTCTCTCTCTCCTCTCTTTCTCTCTCTGCTCTTTGTTCACTTGTGCCCTCTCTCAACACAAAAAAAGAATATTTTGAGAGTCTATTTAGTGAAAAACGATGCTTTTATATCCTCTTGCTGCAGAAGTTAACTTTTAGAGCAGGAAACAGAAGCCACTCAAGGTATTTTAAACAAGCAATATATTAATAATTTTATAATTATGAGAAGGATTGGAGGACTGAGCATCCTCTTGGAATGAATACAAGAACACCGCAGAACTGGCCTGCCAGGGGAGCTGCAACTCCTCCAGAATCAGGAGGCTACTAATAAGACAGCTTGGTTTAAGAATTCACCACCATGGCTGTAATCCAGGGATCACTTACCACCTGTTCCTCGTCTGTCACAAGTTCCACGTGGCACTTGTGGCTCTGGAAATTGAACACTGGAATGCTGCTGTAGATGTCCAAATGGCCTTGACATTTCTTGTCAGCAGAACATAGCCAAAGCATCAGGAAGGTGACGCCAGACTCTCTTCTGCCTTTTAAATCTCTCATGAGTACCTCTAATTAATGGAACTTAATTTATATCATTCAGAACCCTAGCACAAAGGAGTACGAGAAACATAGTTGATAGCTCTCTAGCTTTTTTAAAAGTTTATTTATTTATTTACTTTGAGAGAGAGAGAGAGAGAGAGAGAGAGAGAAGTGAGTGGGGAGGGGCAGAGATAGAGGGAGGGAGAGAGAGAACCCCAAGCAGGCTCCACACTGTCAGTGCAGAGTCTGACGCAGGGCCCCAACTCACGAACTGCAAGATCATGGACTTGAGCCGAAGTCAGACTCTTAACCGAATGAGCCACCAATGCGTGCCTATATATAGCTCTCTAACTTTTAAGAAGACCCAGTGAAAAAGTGGGACTGGATACTGACAGCCAGCTGATCATGTCCAATACATTGCCTGTCAGTGGCAGTTCTGTGAACTAAGGAATCACTAAGCCAAGGGAAAACACAAGGTCAGTGCAAGTTCTTATATCATCAAAGAGTTGCTCTATTGTGAATTGGAAGTGTGTGTGTGTGTGTGTGTGTGTGTGTGTGTGTAAAGGCAGGTGTGTGTAATCTGAAGGTAGACTCGCAAACATACCAGCTAAGTCAATAGAAGTGACCTTGAGCTCAAATTGACACGCCACACCCAAAACCTCAATGGCTCCTCACTGCCTGTAGAAGTGAAGTCTAGTAATAGCCCTGTGTTCTCTGCCTTTTGCAAGTTGGCCTTAACACCCAGCAGGTTCTGTGACCGCCCTTCACTCTAGGCAGAAAGGTCTAGAAATGGACAAGTTTCAGTCCTTCTCTCCGGTCTTTCCTGTCAACAGGGCCCCACCTGAAAGGCTGTTTCCTCTCCTCCACTTACTAGACCTTAATCTTCTTTCAAGGTCCAATTCTGTACTCCTTCCTCACTTCCTAAAACAGGCTTTGCTCTCTCACTCCCTGCTCCCTCTATTAGTACAAAATGCTTGCCTCATTTGGGACCTGGTTTCCACTCTCCGAAGAGAGAGACCACCCTTGCTGGTCTTCTTGTGACCTGCGAACTGCTTGAGAGGTGCTCCAACCCTGCGTTCCCTATTACACCTTCACTCCCATCCACAGCACAGGAAACTGGAAGAAGGAAACCACCTTCATTCACCCTCGCTCCCACAGGAAGACAGAGACTTGGGAGGAGAGCGGTCTTGACTTAAGGACTGAATCCAGTAGATCCTTATATGTAATGACACCAAAAACTTTAGCCAAATCATCAGCTGTGCAAAGAAAGTCTGGAGCTGAGGAAAACGGAACTTCTGTGCATATGATAAAGGAGGAACAGGTTGGCTTCTGAGAGGTAGGAAGAAGTAAACCAGCGTGAGAAGGGAAGTTGGAGAGAAGAGAGGGCGAGGGGACCAAGAATCACGAAGGACCCTGAAGGAAAGAGGTGTTTAGTGCTACCAGGGGGACTCTGGGGTGCGTGTCTCAAACCTCAGTAAGGCCTGCTGCTTCCACCATAACACAATGAGTGGTTTTTTGTGCATAGGCCAGAATGGGATGGAACTCCAGGTCTGGACTGTTGTGGAACATCACAGGGCCCCTTTATGGGGATGGTGAGAAGATTCACAGACTGATCTAACACAGAGGAAAGAAGAGTTTGGCCCCAGAAGTAGCCAAGACCACCAGAATCCTACAGGAAGTCAGATAGATCATGAGTGGGTATGAGACCTTCTTTGACTTTGTGCAATCACCACAGTGCCCAGGCACGCCTCCTGGGGGGTCATCAGAATGCAGACTCCATTTCTGCCTTGCTACAAGTCTCCTTTGGAACTTTAGCTGCTGACCAAGCCCTGCCAGTTAGGATTCCAAACCTTCATTTAGATTCCTAGCTCTTGTAGTAGACAGAATTTCTGAAATGGCCCCCCAGTCCACATCCATAGATGTCCCAATCCCCCGAACCTCTGAATAGGATGAGAGATCATTCCTGTGGTTGTGGTATATTGTATGGCACAGTTGACCTTAAATTAAGACAGGGAGATCATCCAGGTGGGCCTGATCTAATCTCATGGCCCCTTAGTAGAGGAGAGCTCTCTGTGGCTGGTAGAGAAGAGGAAGTTGGAGATTCAGAGCACAAGGAGGGTGTGATGCAGTGTTGCTGGTTTTGAAGACGTTAGGGGCCACTTGAGAAGGAGTGTGTGTGCCATCTAGAACAGAGGGCAGACCCTGGCTGGCAGCCAGCAAGGTACGTACATACATACTCTACAGCCATAAGGGACTGGGTTTTGCCAACACCTGGATGAGTTTAGAAGTGGGTTCTTCCCGGGGGGCCTCCACGTAAAAGCTCAGCTGGTTGATACCTTGACTTGTGGGAACCCAAGCAGAGAGCCCACCTGTGCCTGCTGGACTTCTGAGCTACAGAACTGTCACCTAATACACCGGTGTCATTTGAAGTTACTAAGTTTTTGGTGATTTGTTACGCAACAAGAGAAAACTAATATATGTACCTCCCATCTCCCACATGGTGTTCACCTTAGCATCATCTCCTGGCTCTATGGGACTCACGCTTTTATCATAGGATGCTTTAGCTGGGACCCTTTCCCTTAACCCCTCAATATTGGTCACACTCTACTGATCCTACCTGAGCACAGGTCCGGCCTCCCTTGGACTGTTCCACCTGGAGGATCCTTGAGCTGTACCCACAAGGCCTCTGATGTATCATGCACCTCTTACCTCCAGTTGTTGGGTAAATACAATATCTAACTGACCCGACCTGGAGTCCCATATCTAATGGGATTGGGACATTCATTACCCATATCCTCAACACCTAGCATGGTGCCTAGCATATAGTTTGCGTTCAACAATACGGGTTGATGATGTTGATGAATACAGAGAGAAGGAACTCTCTGGATCGTCACCATCAAACATTCCCAGTGTTGGCACAGGAGGCTGTAGCCATGTTACACTATGTGCAATTCTCAGGAGACACCATGGTCTCCTTTGCCTAGGAGTCCTCTACCCCTACCTGTTTTTCCTTCACCCTCACCCCCTGTACTTCCTCCCTCTTTCAAGTGGCTAAAACTTCTTATTCTCCAGGTCTCAGCTCAAATATAATATTCTCTGAAAATACTCTGGTCCCCCAGTTCAAGATTAGGCCCTCTCTTGTTCTCTAGCAGTACCCTATCATCGCATATGCCTTTGTAACTATAATTGCCATTTTGCTTGACTGGAATCCCTACCAGACTCTATGCTCTATGGTGGCGAGATGAGCTTGCTTTTCTGAGACTCTAGCACCTTACATAGGGTAGGCTCGCAATGGCCATGCTTCTTCATCGCCTGGGGATCTGTTAAAGTACAGATTCTGATCCCTATTCCCAGGTGGGGCCTAGAACCTGCATTTCTTCTGCTGCTGGTCCATGAAACACACTTGAAGTAGCAAGGTAATAGGATAGGCACTCCCACCATTACCCCATTCTGGCAAAAGTTTGCATTTAATAGAGGCTGGACAGGGTTTAGGGTGCAAGTAATGGCCACAGGTCAAAATTTCCCCTGTCATTGCTAAGCCAGCTGACTCACAGACAGACGTGAAACCAATAACCTTGGCCTTATTAGCAACTGAGCTAACGGCCACCAACCAATAAATAACAACATTTGGCTAATTTGCATTTCAAAATTGTTTCCTTCCCCTGCTCTCATTCTAGAGCAGGTGCTAATGAACCATGAAATGTCTAAAGCATTGGCAGCAAGGAGGAAAAGAGGCAGAATTGACCCATGCCTGAAGAATAATAATCCTTAAAAATCAAGAGCCACAAAATGCAATGTGGTATCTGGACTGGATCCTGGAACAGAAAAAAGGGCATTAGGAGAAAAACTGCAAAATCACAATAAAGTAGGGAATTTAGTTAATAGTAGCGTACCGATGTTTGTTTCTTAGTTTTTACAAATGTGCTATTAAGAGAAACTGGGTGAAGGGTATATGGGAACTTTGTGTATTATCTTTGCAACTTTTCTGTAAATCTAAAATTATTCCAAAATTTAAAGTTTATGAAAAGAATCAAGAGTTAGACTATACAGGATTTCTTTACTCTGTGTACTAATAGTACTGTAAAGTTCTGAAACTGTGGAACAATTGCTGTTGACTTAACAATAAAAAAATTGGAAATCTGCACCTGAGTGGCTCAGTTGATTAAGCGTCAGAGTCTTGATTTCGACTCAGGTCACGAGCTCATGGGTTGTGAGACTGAGCCCTACGTCAGGCTCTGCACTAAGTACAGAGCCTGCTTGGGATTCTCTCTCCCCTCTTCTCTCTGCCCTTCCCCTGTTCGTTCTCTTTCCCTCTCTCTCAAAATAAATAAATAAACATTGAAGGGAAATGGGTGTTCATGGGGGAAAAAAATCTCCAAGCAAAACTAAGTAGCAATTAGGGAAGGAGACAGAGGGTGGTTGGTCCCAACAGCATACCAGGTAAGGTAGCATACCGGGAAACCTACATTCCAGAAGTGCTTTCACACATCATGAATTTCAAGATATTCTGACTGCTATTTCCTCCTGATTCATACCTTCATTTCTTTAGTATCTCAGGAATTTCTTCACTCTTGAGCAGCTCTTGATTCAGGGTGGCTTTTGTTTATTTGTTTGTGTAACAGTGTTATCTTACAGACTTGGTCACCGTATCACATTTTTGCCTTAACTGTGTTTCCTTACGTGCAGAGACTCTAAGGCCGGTGAGGCCAGGGAACTGGAACGTATCCACCATTGCATGTGTAGCACCTGACTCCAAGCTGGGCGCATGGCAGTTGCTTAGTAACTATTTGTTGGAGGGATGAATAAAAGAGGTGCTTCCGCATCTGAAGTAAATTTCTGCCTGAAAAGCATGGATTTTTCCAATGATATTTCATTTTTATAAATATATCCCTTTGGTAGAACTTGTTGGTTCTTCCTAGGTCTTCAGGTCTTGGAAAAAAAAAAACTTGTCAACAGGCCCTTGCCAACTCTGGTGAATTCACAGGAAGTCATGAAGATACTATCACGTCTTACGGAAACCATGTCTTCTACTTAAGCAGTGCATAACGAGTGGGCTGGTCTCAGGAGGCTGCTTCCCAGGACGTACACTGAGGCCCAGACTCTGGGCTGACCACAGAGGTATAATCAGAGGCCGTGCAGTCAAAGGTTTGTACGTTTATTGCTTTCTCTGTTCTGCAGTCCCGGCTTCCTTAAGGAAGCTGCTTCTCTTTCACTCCAATGAAATATCACTGGAAAATGATGGGAGGAGAGCTCATGGTGGGAAATGGTGGGAGAGGAGCTCATGGTTCATCCACCTCCCTGGTAGACCTGTGACTCCTGCCAGGCCAGCCGGCCAGGCTTCTCTCTGGTTTTTAAAGCTTGGAGCTGGAGGAGAAGGGGAGTTGCCTTTTAGAACATGGAACTGGGAGGATGTGATGCAGAGTCAGCGGTCTGCCAGCTTCCGTGCCATGTGGAGAAAATCTGCAGGAGAAGAGAAAGGGGGTTTGGTCAAGATTGGGAAATGGAGAGAGAAAGAGAGACCTAACATCCCTATTTGTGTCTGGATCCAATCGTACTTCGGGCAACTTCAACCCCCTGAACTTCCCAGGCATGAGAGCCCCAAATATTCTTCTTTCTTAGCGGATTTGGGTTTCTGTCAGTTGCTGTGGAGAGTTCCATGATGCTGGAGAAAAGTGTGCAACTCCCTTCCCACGTCTGATGAGACTAGTACCCGCTCAGCCAGGGAAGCGGCTATCTGGGCCTCTGCTTGGCCGGGGTGCTGGGCAGAGATAGCCAGCCCTCCCTCCCCCCCAACACAGCTCAGGCTCTCCCTTTCATAGCAAGACTGTCACTGGAGGATGGCACCCCACCCACAGACTACAGGTCCTATCCTCTCTTCCATCTGTGTGGTAACGCGACTCGCTCTCACCAACGGAACGTGAGTGGTGGTGACACGTGTTGCTTCCAGCCTGGAAGGCATTTAAGAGACAGTGGTCCCTTGGGACACCTGGGTGGCTCAGTCGGTTAAGCATCTGACTTCGGCTTAGGTCATGAGCTCACTGTTTGCGAGTTCAAGCCCCACATCGGGCTCTCCGCTGTCAGCACGGAGACTGCTTCCGATCCTCTGTCCCCCTCTCTCTCGCCCTCCCCCCCCCGGCTCGTGTTCACTCTGTCTCTCTCTCTCAAAATTAAATAAATATAAGAAGATTAAGAAACAGTGGTTCCTTCATCGCTCTCTCCTTTCTTGCTACCTCCGAGCTGGATAAGGAGGATTCCAACGCCCTCAAGGATGGCAGAGCCACAGATGGAGGTTGGGTCCTGCCTTTGGGCCAGGAAAACTCCCACTTGACTGTTATATGAGTAAGAAGTAAACTTTTATTAGGTTAAGCCACCGAAATGTTAGGATTTGCTTAAGGGAAGGAGGCCGAGAGACGGAAGAAGGAGAACTGTACTCTAGTCAAGTCCAAGGGACGATTTCAAGGATGGAAACAGGAGCCAAAGCTGAGCAACCAGGGAGGACTGGAGGGCGACAGTAAGTGAGGAATGAAAGCAGAGACAGATACGAGGGAACAGCCAGCCAAGTGGGGGTGCCTGTGGATGGGCTGGAGGGCTGCCAGCAGCGTGGAACGTGGGTGGGTCTTCTGGGTTGAGAGGGGCAGGGGCGGGGTGGGCAGGAAGCACAGGTAACATGAGGAATGGTGCCAGGTGTTGAGCCAGGGGGATGAGTCGAACCCACAAACAGGAAATCAGTCGATGACAGCAGAACATCCAAGGCTTGGGGACGAGTTGGGATGTAGAACAGGAAACACGTCAAGGCGAGTGGTTTAGAACTAACGACCGAGGTATTTTGGAAGCCTCATTCTCTGCGGAGTCCTAGGATGGAACTGGCAGGTAAACTGAAGGAAGGTGGCAGGCCAGGAGGGGATGAGGCCAAGGCAAGGGCACATGCCTAGCCCAAGGGGGCAGCTGCCACTCAGCTCCTGCGGACTATTGCCATGCGGACATGTAGCCCCGATGTCTTCAGATCTTATCATTTTTTCAAGAAAAGCAGGAAATCCTGATTTGTGTGTGTGTGCGTGCATGTGTGTGTGTGTGTGTGTGTGTGTGTGTGTGAAGTCTCTTGATTTTTAAATGCTGGCAACTAATAGAAAATTTTAAAAAACACCCTGTGGGCCAAACAAAACACATTCGCAGGCTGAATTGGCCCACAGGCTGCCAGCTTTCGGCCTCTGGCTGAAAGGAAATGGGTAGAACCAGAAGCATGTAGAAAAACAAAAACAAAAAACATAACAATCATTCAGAGTGTCCCCGGATTTCGAAGCACCACAGGAAACAGAAGAGCTTTGCGACAATCACCCACAAAACACAATACGTCTGGTCTTCAGAAAAGCTACGGGCTTCTGGAAGTTGCCAGAGATACACCTCGTAGTCCCCCAAATCTGTTGCAGTTTCCTAAAACTTGAATCCATAGGTCTGATGGAATGGGCTCATTTTCTTTCATCTTTCTCTCGGGTGCGTCAGTTTTTAGGGTTACTTTCTTTTCTGAAAGGCCATCAACTTTATTTTGACAGCTGAGTTTCCAGTAAAAGCAATCACTTGAGTGAAGGCAATTTAGAGAAACAGAACTTGAGCCAAGTAAGAGCTTGACTAACTAAATTTTATGATAGGAAATGCTTCCAGGCCAAAAACCTCAAGAAGTGTTCAAAGGTTTTCAAAGACTGCATCCAGCTAGTTTAGTTTATTAACCTTGGCCTGTGTCTGAGCCAGGGTCGTGCTCAGAGGATGTGGCAAATGCAGAATCTGATTTTTTTTTTTTTTTAATGCGGTGTCTTAGAGGGTATGTATTAACATGACTGGCTGCCGAACTCTTTATTGGTGCCCCAACTTAAACTGTAGTTCAAGGCTTTGCACACCCCAACTGTCCTGTTTGCCCAGGACTGACTAGCTTCCTGAGATGTGGGCCCTTCAGTACTAAGACTGGGACAGGCTTGGGCAGACCAGAACACCCTCCATCCACAGGGTCCTTTCCTCAGGTTCATGCTATAAAGCGTTGACAGTTTCTCACACCTGAAACTAACAGACTATTGTATGTCAATTATACTTAAATTAAAAAAAAAAGTTTTGCCACTTTTTGATTGTCTCTTAAAAAACAAAAACAAAAACCTCTCCCATCTCAACTGCAACGGCCATGTGCTCTCCTGATTCTCTTCCTGTTTCTCTAATTGTTCCTACTCATCTCCTTTTGGCTGCGATCTCTTCCTCCTCCTACCTCTCAACTATGAATCGCACCTCAGGGTCCAGTCCTCGGGCTTCTGTTCTATTTTCTGCCCATCTCAGTGGACTCATCTTAACGTGGACGATTTCCACATTTAGATCTTGAGCTCACACTCTCACCCGAGATCCAACCCTCCAGCTGCAACGGCTTCACCAACATTTTCCCCTGGGATGTCCTTGATCATCTCAAGCCCTGAGTCATCATTATCTTCCAGCCCCATCCAGCTCCCACTTACTCACCAAGTGTCGTCTTCCATTCGAGGCAACACCACCTTTTCAAGCCTTTAGTCTCAAAATGCTAGAGACGCTAACTCCAAATTAGCACCTGCGTGCTACGCGTGTCCTCAGCAACTACCATACTGCTGGGCACATTGGAAGGGCTCAGTAAATGCTCCGTGAATCAAATCGGATCTTGGGGAATGAGTCCGAGGAGGAAACCTGTAATAGCATGCTATCAGAGGCTCGCAATATCCAAGTCATTACCCAGAATTTGTAGGGAGAAGCAAAGTGAAGGTCTGACCGACCTGCCGACACAGCTAATTTAAATCTTTACCGAAGCAACTTCAACCGTAGTGTCATGCACACGCTATGAAGACGCACACGGTTGTGTCTTTCCACAATGTCAGCTTTATTCAGTCATAAAGCAAGGTTAAAGGAATTACAAAGGAGGTTTGGAGGAGTGCCTGGGTGGCTCAATGGGTCGAGCAATCGACTTTGGTTCAGGTCACGGTCTCGCGGTTCATGAGTTCGAGCCCCATGTTGGGCTTTGCGCTGACAGTGGGAAGCCTGCTTGGGATTCTCCGTCTGCCTCTGTCACTCCCCCCTCACTCACGCTCTCTCTCTTTCAAAAATAAATAAACATTGGGGCACCTGGGTGGCTCAGTCGGTTAAACGTCTGATTTCAGCTCAGGTCACGATCTCGCGGTCCGTGAGTTCGAGCCCCGCGTCAGGCTCTGGGCTGATGGCTCAGAGCCTGGAGCCTGCTTCCCATTCTGTGTCCCCCTCTCTCTCTGCCCCTCCCCTGTTCATGCTCTGTCTCTCTCTGTCTCAAAAATAAATAAATGTAAAAAAAACAAAACAAAAATAAATAAACATTTAAAAAAAAAAGCAGTTTTGGGATCCCAAACTCAATGACATTTCGCCGGGTGATTAACTTGGCTTCTTCCAGGCACACACGGCAGAACACAAGACGAGCCACACAACAAACAAGATAGAACAAGGGGTGGGAAGTTAACAGACCAAGTGTGAGGTCAATCTGTGTGTGCGTGAGGTTGAGATAAGGCCTCAGTCCGGTCAGGGTCAGCTCTCAGCACTTATGGCTTATTATGTGCAGGCAGTGACGGATCTCAGTTCTGTTCCAAGGTCAGCTGGGCAGGGCCTTCAGTGGCAGCTGCCTTTTTGAAGTGATCAGACAAAGAGGGGTCATGTCTGAAGAGTCTGACCGTTTGCTGCAAAAATCTTCCCCTTTTTAAAAGGGATTTAATTGATCTTGGGTCCCTGCAGACCTCCTCTGCTTCTGCTCAACAGTTCCAAGTGAGTTGTCAGCTGACTTTGGTCTCGGTGACAATCTGGTAGCTGCAGTACCCTTACCTGCTGTGTCATTGCGCGAAACGGGCCTCTGCTTGACGTGAGTGACTCCATCTTGCTCTCTACACAGAAACATTTGACCACCTATGAGTTAAATAAACTCAAGGGTTATTAAATTTCTAGCTCACTTTTTATGGTGTTGATTTTTTTTTTTTTCAGGCAGAGTCAAAGATATTTCCAAGGTTCCAGACAATTATAAGGATTAACATGAAAAATACGGATTTTACTCTACTGGTTTATTTGCTGGGTTCCTGACAAGAGGAACTTTTAATTACCAAATGCTCAGAATCAGAGCAAAGCTAGTGGCTATAAACCAAGTCTTTCCTCTTCTGTCCTCTACCCTTTTCTAGGTTCTTAGAAGACAATCACTTTATTTTGTATTCTTTTTCAACGTTTATTTATTTTTGAGAGAGAGAGAGAGACAGAGTGTGAGCAGGGGAGGGGCAGAGAGGGAGGGAGACACGGAATCCGAAGAAGGCTCCGGGCTCTCAGCACAGAGCCCAATGTGGGGCTCAAACCTACGAGGTGTGAGATCAGGGCCTGAGCCAAAGTCAGAAGCTTAACCGACTGAGCCACCCAGGCTCCCCAAGGACAGTTGCTTTAAAAATACTCCTGAAATAGGGGCACCTGGGTGGCTCAGTCGGTTAAGCTTCCAACTTCAGGTCATGATCTCACAGTTCGTGGGTTTGAGCCCCACCTGGGGCCCTGTGCTGACAGCTCAGAGCCCAGGCCCTGCTTCGGATTCTGTGTCTCCCTCTCTGCTCCTCCCCTGTTCTCTCTCTCTCTCAAAAGAAATAAACATTGAAAAAAATACTTTTGAAATAGATCTATAGCATGTTTTGATGGGGACCAGCAGCTTGGAAATAATGCCGCTTAGGGAAATTCTCCCCCAACAGGTCTTCCTTTTCAGATATCCCCAAGTCTGGGGATTCCTCAGAACCCCTTTTATTTGCATTTGTAAAGCACAAACATAACTTAGACCCGAGTTAGTCAACCTTCGGCACTATTGACATTTGGGGCTGGATGATTCTTTGACAAGGAAGGTGCTTTCCTGGGCATTCTGGGGTGCGTAGCAGCATCCTAGCTTCTACCCACTGGATGCCAGCCTCACACACACACACCCTCCACTTATCACAGCCAAAAATGTCACCAGGGGTTGCCAAATGTCTCCTGAGGGACAACTTGCCCATAGTTAATTCTTTTACTCAGAAACAATAGTGGAACCTGTTTACCTATACTCCCGAAATGTCTCTTTGTTATTTGAATCTCTCTGGCCAAGACCCAGACAGTTGCATTCCCAGGGTTGGGAGGAGAGAATTATCTCCAGGCAGGGCCCAAGGCTGGACCTGACAGGCCCATCCATCAAGGAGGCTCTAATTGGACCCATTACCTTATCTGAGAGCAAATTCTCCTCTGAAAGATCACCCTGCACCACAGTGCCTCTGGGGTAATTTGCTCTGGGGGATGGGACGGAGCTGGGTGCTGGAGAGGGAAGGTCAGCTGGGCTCTAAGACGCCCTCGAATGGGTGGCCTGAGTCAGCGGAGCTGCTCCGGGCCTCGGGGATTTCCAGGGGGAACTGGGTGGACAGAATTCCCCCTGGATGATGGTCTAGACAGGGCTCACCCTTCCCTCTGCTCATCAGGGGTTTCTGCTTCCCCTTTAGGAAGAGGAAACACCCTGGCTGTTTATTTTGGGGCTGCAGATCTGTTGTGAATAAGCCCCAGGACGGGCAGCGGGACAAGTCTTCTGCGTGTGGGGCATTTTAGGAAACAGGCTGCACTGACTGCAGCCCTTGCCAGAGGGCTCCAGGGGGGCCAGTAGATGAATTACGAACAGGAAGATAACGCCTGGGATCAAATCCAGTAAATAAGAAAATGTAACTTAAAAGCAGTTTAGAGTTCTTGCTAACTTTCCAAATCTTAAAAAAGCAATTGTTAGAAAATACATAATCCCATAGCCACCGACGGCCATTTATTGAAATACCTTCCATGTGCAAAACAGCTGGGCTCATATACATACTATTACATAATTTTTCCACTTAAAATATGTCTCCTAAACATGATTTCATTTTAACAATTATATATGCTCTATCACTTTTTAAAAAGCAATCTCTATGCCCAATGTAGGGCTCTAACTTATGACCCCTGAGATCGAGTCGTGTGCTCTATCGCTGTTAAGGACTAAAACATTTTTCTTTTTTTTTTCCTTTCAGCTTATTTACTTATTTATTTTGAGAGAGAGACAGAGGGCACGAGCAGAGGGGCAGAGAAAGAGAGAGAGAGAGAGAGAGAGAGAGAGAGAAGCTCAAGCAGGCACCATGCTTAGGACAGAGCCCGACACAGGGCTCGAACCCTTGCCATCTCAAGAACCATGAGCTAAAGCTAAAACCAAGAGTTGATGCTTAACCAACTGAGTCACCCAGGCGCCCCTAAAACCTTTTTCTGTCGTACAAATATGCCATAATTATTCCAACTAAAATCTATACCCAAATATTTTAGTTGTTCACATTTTTGCCATTATAAAGGATGCCTGGGAGGCGCCTGGGTGGCTCGGTGGGCTAAGCACGGCTCAGGTCATGATCTCACGGTTTGGGTTGTGAGTTCAAGTCCCAGGCTGGGTTCTGTGCTGACAGCTCAGAGCCTGCAGCCTGCTTCGGATTCTGTGTCTCCCTCTCTCTCTCTGCCCCTCCCCGACTTGCGCTCTGTGTCTCTCTCAAAACAATGAATAAACATGGTAAGAAATTAAAAAAAAAAAAAAAGGATGCCTGCCACAAACATATTTGTGCAGAAATTCTTTCTTACGCTTTTCCCAATTATGTTCTCTAAAACTTTTCATTCATTTTCTTTCTTCCTTTTTCCACCTTTCTTCTCTCTTGCCTGCGCCCTCCTCCACCCAAATGAATGTCGACACCTAGGACATATATTTGTACGCCTTTCTCTGTGCCCAAGCAACGACGTGCAGCCTATGTACGCACAGGGGGCTGATTTGTTTGGTCACCTGTTTAAGAGTAACGGAGTGCTGCCCCAGATTCTGAGTGATTTGGTTTTCTCTCTTGATGAGAAACCCTCTACCTCTAGCAGGTTCTTTCCTAATAAGTTATTTCAATTATGTATATATATATTTATATTAATTAATTAATTAACTAAAATAAATAAATGAATGAATAAATAAATTAATTAAATAAACCTGTACTTGTTCTGTGGCAGCCAAGAAACATAGCAGACTTTATTTGCTGTTTTCCAAACACCCCGCATACTTTCCTGCCTCTGTGCCTTTGCTTATGCCATTCACCTTGCCTGGAATGCCCTTCCACCCGCCTCACTTATCCAAGCTCCACTTACCGCTTAAGGCCCAGTTCCAATCCCGCTTCTTGCCTGTAACTACCTCTGAAGCCTCCAGCTGGAAGTCAGCTGGTCCTCAGGACATTTTTATTCTCTGCATTTCTCTCATTCATTTCCTTGCAGTATTCAGCTTTAAACTTTTAAAATCTGAATTTGAAAAGCTCCTGGGGACAGGGACTGCACCTCATGTGTCTTGTGTTACCACAGGGTTCAGCACCATCACCCACAATGTACTCAAATAGCCAATAGCCATCGAACCCGAGAACGAATGAAATGAATGAATGTGTGAGCACCCGCGCGCTACTCTCACTGTCACCCGAACGCTCCCTACGGAGACAGTTTCAGAAACAGATTCGAATCCGGGAAGATTCAGAACACTTTGAGAGACAGATATTTTAGAGGTTCTTTATAATATTTTGTCCTCGTTGGAAAGCATTGCCTTGTGGAAAATACAAAAAGGCACGAAGAGTAAAATGAAGATCACTCCTCCTTCAGTCACGTGGAGAAAATTCACCATTAACATTTAGGTGTATATCTTTTTAGTGTTTCTACGCATATATGAACTTATAAGATATGATATATACATGTATATGTGCATGTATACATGTATGCACACCACACACACAACTTTAAAAATTGGGGGGGTTGGCGCCTGGGTGGCTCAGTCATTTGGGCGTCCAACTTCGGCTCAGGTCATGATCTCACAGCCCGTGGGTTCGAGCCCCGCGTCGGGTTCTGTGCTGACAGCTCAGATCCTGGAGCTTGTTTTGGATTCTGTGTCTCCCTCTCTGTCTCTGCCCCCTCCCCCACTTGTGCTCTGTCTCTCTCTCAAAAATAAATAAAATTTTTTTAAAAATTGGGGGAGGGGGATAATGGGAGGAGCAACTCTTGGATGCCCTGGCCTCTGCTCCTGGGCTCTTGGTTAAGGGCAACAAATTCCTGGGGCTCTTTGTGCTCTAGGAGTCATTTAGGTGGGGGAGGAACACTTTGCTAAGAGCTGAGGGTCCCTGGGTTCCTGCATCCTTGTGTCCCACGTGGGACAGAGAAATAGTGTCTCCCTCGTTTATCACTCCCTCGCGTTCTTGCCCCTCCACGGGGAAGCCCAGTTACCTCAGGAGTTCTGGGTCTCACTCATCCTAGAAAACCTTAGCCCTCAGGCAACAATTTCCCTGCCGTCCCAGCCTCTTCCTATTGGACCCGCCAAAAGTACAAGAATTACCCAACAAGTGAGTGGGTGAATGGGTTCTCCCTGGGAATTTTGACACTCCCAGAGGAGAGAGGGAAGTCCACCCACTCCCCAGAATGGATCCTCAGACAGACTGTGGCTGACGGGCTGAAGGGTGTTTTTGGGGTGGGGCAGCGGATAAGAACTCACCTTCCTTGTGTGTTGACTCAGTGCGGGACACCGCTAGCCCTTTACGCACCTTCTCATTTAACTTTCAAAAAACAAAACAAAACAAACAAACCCTCAAGGTGGTATCCTCATGCCCAGTTAACAAAAGAGGAAACTGAGGTGGGTGCAGAAACCTACAATTAAACTGTGTGATCCCAGCTGGCCCCACCAATGGCCACACTACTGTGGCCTCATTCTGTAAGAGTGATGACCTTTCTCCTCCGAGGAATCGAGGAAACGTCCTTGACTCTTTCCCTCACCTCCACGTTCGGTCCCTCCGCAAGGCATACCCACTCTGGCTCCAAGCTTCTCCTGCGTCTTCCGCGCCTCCCCGTCCCCACGGCTCCCACTCTGGTCTCAAACACCTTTACTCTCTCCTAAACTATGGCCTGCTGCTCTTATAGTTTGTTTTCTACACCCCAGCCAGAATGATCTTCTAAACAGATCACAACACTCCCCCCTGCTCAAAAGCTTCTAATGGATTCCCAACGAACCTGCAACAGACCCCAAGCGTCTTGCCTTGGCTTATAAATCCCTACAGGATGTGGGCGGCTTGCTCCTTAGACCTCCGTTCTGGCCACTTCTCCCGACCTCCTTGCTCCAGCCACACTTGTACTCTGTTCCCCCGACTGTGAGACCGCTCTGCCCCGAGACCCTGCAGTTCCTGCTGTTTACTTCTGGTGTAATTTCTCCCCTCAATCCTCACGTTGCTTCCTTCTTGCCATTCAGGACTCTGTTGAAAGACACCTCCCCAGAGAGGTTCTCCCTAACCACCTGTTCCAAGTAGCCGCTCAATCACTTGCGACCACATCATCCTGTCTTTTTTTTTGGGGGGGGGGGGCTCTTGGTGTCCTGTCTTAATGATCTGCATAGTACTTAGCACTATGAGTCACTTTAAAAGTGCCATCATTCATTCATTCATTCATTCACTCCCTGCATCCTCCCACTAGGATCTGTCCCCAATGGCAACAGTGCCTGGCATATAGTGGTTGCTCAAGAAGTCTTTGTTGAATAAGTTAGCAAATGAATGAATGAATGAATGACGTTTTTTCCTAGTTCATGAATTTAATGTGCACTTATCATCTGTTAAGGACCAGCTGCTGAGCTGTGGGCTATGTGAAAAGTGAAAATGAACACGACACATCAACCCTCAAGAAGTGTTTGACTTATGATGTCTGAGATGTGCTTTAAAATAATCTAGAGAAAAAAGAAGGGAGAGTATATAAAACAAGGCTGATCAAATGTCGATGACTGTTGAGGTAGCATGATGGGGAAAGGGGGCTTTATTCTGCTCTTCGCTTGATTTTTGTGTATCTTGGGAAATGTCCAAAATAAAAAGTTTCTTAAAAAAAAAAAAATCTCCCGGGGCGCCTACGTGGCTCAGTCGGTTAAGCATCCGACTTCGGCTCAGGTCATGATCTCACAATTTGTGGGTTCGAGACCGGCGTTGGGCTCTGTGCTGACAGCTCAGAGCCTGGCTCCTGCTTCAGATTCTCCCTCTCTCTCTCTGCCTCTTCCCTGCTCACGCTCTGTCTCTCTCTTTCTTTCTCTCAAAAATAAACATTAAAAGAAAAAAAAAAAGCTTATCACCAGGATGGGGGGAGGTATGCCAACTGGTAATCAAGATACACCCACAACCGCTTTGCTGCAGGCTAGTGAGGAACGCTATAAATGAGGGAGACTGTTAATGAATCAGCATTTATCACACTGATTGAGCATCTAGTGTGTGTCAGGCACTGTGCGAAGTGCCACGGGTATAATGGCACACACAGGGCCTGCTTTCGTGCAACGTACGATCTAGCCTATAGACATAGGGACAGTAGCTGAGGAAGAAGGACAAACACAGGGTGCTGAGAGAGTGTGTAAGAAAGAGCACTCAATTGCTCTGGAGTTCAGGAAAGAGAGGGAGGTGAAGGGCAGACAGGGACGGCCACCCAGGCAGAGGGAACAGCTTGCACAATGGCTCAGTGGCTCAGTTCCTGCATCCCAGGACCCAGAGAAGACTAGCATTCCAGGGCAGACAGAGCAAGGAGGAAAGTGGAAAGAGAGAAGGCTAGACCAGTGAGCAGGGCCCAGACCCCACAATGGCATGAAGGTCCCATTATACATTTGGGACTCCATCCCCCACCGCTGAAGGAGTGCGGGGGGAGGTTTCTGGAAGTGGGTGACCAATGAACTAGGCTTTGGAGTTGGGGAGCATCGCAACCGGGTAGCAAGGGTAGCCCCCCAAGGCGTTCCTAGTGAAGGGAGCATGGTGAACTCTGATCCAGAGGGAGAAGAGTTCAAGGTATTGAGGAAATAGTGGGTGGCCTGGCATGGGAGGGGCACATGGTATTGTGCAGAGGTGTAGCAGGCAATAAGGCTAGATAGGAAGGTCAGAGACAAGCACCAGACAGCATGCTGAGGAGTTTGGACTTTATTCCTCAGACAATGGGGAGCCACTGAAGATCTTTTTGATCATTGGACAGATACGATCAGAGCTGCCCTAAGCAAGGATGGATTTGATGGGGAAAGCAGGCAGGACATTATTATATATGTGAGAGGCGAAGGGGGTCTGATTTTAACGCTCAGCAATGTATTAAGCACATACTATGTGCCAGGCATTGCATTGAAAGCTGAGGATACAAAGAGGACAAAGGGACTGCCCCTGTCCTGCCCTACAGAGCTCTTAGATGGCCAACATGACAATGAGAACCCAGTGTGATACGACTGTGACATGACCAGGATGTTATGAAAATTCTTAAGAAAGGGGGCCGCTGGGGGCGCCTGGGTGGCTCAGTCGGTTAAGCCTCCGACTTCGGCTCAGGTCACGAACTCACGGTTCGTGAGTTCGAGCCCTGCGTCGGGCTCTCTGCTGACAGCTCAGGGCCTGGAGCCTGTTTCTGATTCTGTGTCTCCCTCCCCTCAGTTCCTCCCCTGCTAACACTCTGTCTCTCTCTCAAAATAAATAAAGATTAAAAAAAATTAAAAAAAAAAAAAAAGAAGAAGAAAGGGGGCCGCTGGACCTCCCTGAAGCAGGGACGTGGTCAGGAAAGGCTCTCAAAGTGATACGAAGCCTCCTTGAGCCTCTCTTGAGGGATGAATTACCAGAAAAGACTGGAGAGTAGCATTCCATGTCAGGTGGTCACAGCACAGGTAGAAAAGTCTGGAAGTCTGAGAGCAGAATGACTGTAGACTTGACCAGAAGATGGGGAAGGCAGTGCTGGGTCCCGAGGGGAGGCCAGGGAGATAAGTGGGAGACACAGGGAGGGTTTGCATGTCAAACCCGTTTGTTTCTCAACATTAATAGCATTAATAGCATTAACAGTAATAGCATAAGTTATCCCAACCTCTCCCCTCTGTCCTGTCAGCCCTGGGGGTGGTGGTGGCCGTTTCCGTGATACTTCAGATCTTTCTGTGTTTTCAGTGTCCTCCTTGATAACTTTAGACTTCATCAACAATTGATCTGAAAAATTAATCTGAAATCTTAACTGAGCTCTGTTAGAATCGTCCCTGTGGGGGCAGCTGGGTGGCTCAGTCAGTTAAATGTCTGACTCTTGATTTCAGATCAGGTCAGGTTCGAGTCCTGCGTCGGGCTCCGAGCTGCCAGCGCGGAGCTTGCTTGGGATTCCCTGTCTCCCTCTGGCTCTGCCTCTCTTTCTGTGTGTGTGTGTGTGTGTGTGTGTGTGTGTGTGAAAAATAAATAAACATTAAAAAAAATAGCTGGTGTGATTTCAGTTCCCTGGCAGGGCCCTGACTGACAAAGAGAGCTTGAGGGATTTTAAGAGGAGATCTGCATTTTAGAAAGGTCTAAGAACGATTGTAGAGAATGAAGAAGGGAGGCAGAGCCTGTTCGGGCAGTGGTTGGAGTATTGGAGGGGAAGCGGGGAGACCAAGGACAACAGCCTGCAGGATGGAGGTGGAAAGGAGAGGATCCAGTCAAGAGTGAGTAGGGACATTGAATTGACAGAGGTTGGGGACTGTAATTGGAGGTTTGCTTAGGCTTCTGGCTTTGCATGGAGTGCCATTTACTGGGGCGCAAAATCTAGGAGAATTAGGTGAGTGTTGAGGGGATTGAGCCTGAAGGGCTGTGGAACCACGGGTGGAGATGTTCCAGAGGCAGCCGCACGTGCAGATCTGTGGTCAGAAAAGGGGTGGGAATGGGACAGATGGATTAGGCGATCAAGTACGAATTGTTGGGGGTGATGGCCCTGGGCACGAGCCCCCTGGGAGCATATGGAGGACGAGGAGAAGATGGCCGGGGGTGGAGCCCCGGGAACTGCAACACTTAGGAGTGCCCGGGGAAGAGGAAGCCACGGAGAATCCTGAAGAGAATCATGGAAAGCACGAAAATGGCAGAGGGAGGACCAGGCAGGGCATTTAGAAGGAGGATGGTGTCTGGGCACCTTGTGCTTACCAAGGGGGTGTGCATTACACGCACAAGCATACATGTACATTTTTATTTATTTATTTTTTTAAATTTTTTTTTTCAACGTTTATTTATTTTTGGGACAGAGAGAGACAGAGCATGAACGGGGGAGGGGCAGAGAGAGAGGGAGACACAGAATCAGAAGCAGGCTCCAGGCTCTGAGCCATCAGCCCAGAGCCCGACGCGGGGCTCGAACTCCCGGACCGCGAGATCGTGACCTGGCTGAAGTCGGACGCTTGACCGACTGCGCCACCCAGGCGCCCCCATGTACATTTTTAAAGTCATTCCTTCCCCTGAGTTTGGAATATTAAGCAGAAACTTGTTCACCTCAGTCCTGGTGTCACCATGCGACCTGGCCCAACCCTTCATCATTGTCCAACTGCGTCAGGAGAAGCCACCTGGCAGGAAGGAGCCAGGTGGAGCAGAGAGCAGTCGGGTCTTGAAGTCAATAGCTGGTGATAAGGCCAGATGTGTAGCCATAGCAAATAATAAAGAACCGGAGTCATCCCAGGTAGCAAGAAGTGGTCAACTGTCTTCAGCCAGGAGCAAGGAAGGGGTGGAGGGGTGTCCCAGACACCTGGGAGGGGAAGTGGGAGGGCGAGCACATTTATGGAGTGGGCCAGGCCTCCTGCTAGGCTCTTTGCATGTTATCTCAATTAACCTTCCCCTTTCAAAGATAAGGAAGCTGAGGCTCAGAGAGGTTGTATAATGTGCCCAAGGTCATATAATAAAGGGGTGACTTAAGATTTGAACCCAGGGGCGCCTGGGTGGCTCAGTCGGTTAAGCGACCGACTTCGGCTCGGGTCACGATCTCACGGCTCGTGGGTTCGAGCCCCGCGTCGGGCTCTGTGCTGACAGCTCAGAGCCCGGAGCCTGCTTCCGATTCTGTGTCTCCCTCTCTCTGCACCTCCCCTGCTCATGCTCTGTCTCTCTCTGTCTCTCCAAAAATAAATAAATGCTAACAACAACAACAAAATTGAACCCAGGTCAAAGCCTGTGCTGTCTCAGATGAGCCCTTAGTCTCCAACCAGATCTATTTTCCTGGTGACCTGAAGGGCCACGTTCTTTAATTTTTGGGCACTGAGACAAAGCTTCTTGTCGAAGCTTGAGCTGAGTGATGGCTCAGCGCCCAATCGGCGGCCTGAGTTAGGTGTTCTCCATGAGTGGCTTCTGATGAAACCAGACTTCCTGTTTCATCATGCTGCGTATTGTCTCGCTCCTGGGTTTCTTGCCAAATGCCTTCCTTGCCACTCCCGGATGGGGGTGAGGTGACGGGGGAACAGGCTGTAATGAGGTGTCTGTCAAGACCTGCTTACCTTCCAGAGACCCTAAGATCTGAGGAACAGCCAGCAACTCTGGAGGCAGGTCAATTGCCACCCCATGTCTGAGACCCCCTTGGAGCCTGATTACGGGCCAAATGATGATAATAGCTAAAGGGCACTGGATGGCTTTCTGTAAACCAGGCTTTGGGCTGTGCATCTTACATGCATTGTTTCTGTTTCATGTAATCCTTAAAACAATCCCGTGAGCTAAGTGATTATCATGCCCCTTTTGCACGCAAGGGAACCACTCAGAGTAAGGTTGTCTATACCCAGTAAACATCAGGAATGTCTGAAGCAAAGGCATAGAGAGATGCCTGCCTTGCCACCCTCACTCTCTCTCCTGTCCTTGCCCCAGGGTCCTCGGTTTGGATTCCCTGATCCGTGAGAAACTCCTCCTTCTTTTTTTCTAAGGCCAAAGGAAATTCTGGCCAGGGTTGCAAAATGGTGGCAAAGGAAACGTGTGCCTTGGGGGTATCCAGAGTCCCAGTCAGGAGCTTTCATTCCACGGATCTTTTTACATAGAGAGAAATATGAAACTGTGTCCCCTGTTACAGGTATTTCGTATGCCTGTACGAAGGGGCGGGGTATGCATGTACGTCTGTGTCCGTGTATGTGTTCACACGTGTACATGAGGGCAGGGTAGGAATTAGGCAAATCAACCTCAAAGACCTGTCGCCTGCCTCTATGGCCATACGTGGCTTCCGCGACTGCATTTTCTAAACCAAAGTCAGGACACATGGACCGGCTCGTATAAGTGTCTTTGCAACAATGAAACTGATACCATTCACAGGAGATACAGAGGCTGTTGGCCAACAGTTCAGCACAGGTGCTCTGGTGTGCTTTGGGGGATGTCCTAGAGGCCCCTGGGAGAGACAAAGTTTGGCTAAGAGTTGGGACCGGAGTATTTAAGTGTAAGCTTGCCAGCTGCTCACAGCCCACTAAGGCTTAGCATTATGATATGTGATTTTAAAGATGTGGTTACGGGGGATCTGCTATTCCCAGAACACCCAAGAGAAACATGATAGCCTAACGCTAGTAGGAAGATCTGAAACAATAGCTTGTTTTAGGGGCTATTATGAGATGCATCACATTAATAATTGAATCTTTATATACTCACAAAATGTCATGGAGAATTGAGCCAGGCTTACACAGGAGGTCAAAAAGATTGCCTCTGCTTAAAATATCCGGTGAGTGGCGGGGCGCCTGGGTGGCGCAGTCGGTTAAGCGTCCGACTTCAGCCAGGTCACGATCTCGCGGTCCGGGAGTTCGAGCCCCGCGTCGGGCTCTGGGCTGATGGCTCAGAGCCTGGAGCCTGTTTCCGATTCTGTGTCTCCCTCTCTCTCTGCCCCTCCCCCGTTCATGCTCTGTCTCTCTCTGTCCCAAAAATAAATAAACGTTGAAAAAAAAAATTAAAAAAAAAAAAATATCCGGTGAGTGGAGATCAAAGTGATTGGCTTTGCATGACGCGAATTTAACAAGCATGTATTGTTTCCTACCACTGCTCCCTACCAGCCTCCAGATCCCGGGTGTGAGGCCCAAAGAGGACTGAGACGCGGTCTGCAGAAGTGACAGGGGTGACAGTTGTGCAGGGCTAATTATGATGCCATGTGACGAGGGTGGCTTATAACAGTGGCAAGAGTGGAGTCCAGGGGCGCCTGGGTGGCTCGGTCGGTTAAGTTGGCCGAGCGGACTTCGGCTCAGGTCATGATCTCGTGGTACACGAGTTCAAGCCCCGCGTTGGGCTCTGTGCTGACAGCTGAGAGCCTGGAGCCTGCTTCGGATTCTGTGTCTCCCTCTCTCTCTCTCTCTCTCTCTCTCGGCTCCTCCTCCACTCATGCGTGCTCTCTCTCTCTCTCTCTCCCTCAAAAATAAATAAACATTAAAAAAAAAAAAAACCAAGAGTGGAAGCCCAGAGGGTGATTAATTCATTCGCAGGAGGGGTCTGGTACTAGCTTTCTCCTCATTTGTCACATAACACATTACCACAAACTTAGTGGCTTAAACAGCAAACATGTATTACCTCACAGTTTCTGTGTGTTAAGAGTCCAAGCACTGCTTAGCTGTATACTCTCATCAGACTGTAGTCAAGGTGTTTCTTGGGCTGCCTGACTTTCTGGAGCTTGGGTCCTCTTCCAAGCTCACGTGGTTGTGGGAAGAATTTCGTTCCTTGTGCCTGTATGATTAAAGCCCCTCTTTTCCTTCTAGCTGTCGGTGGGGATACCCTCAGCAACCACAGGCTGCCTCAAGTCTTTGTCACGTGACCCGTTCCATAGGCCCTCTCGCAATATGGCAGCTTACTTCTTCAAGGCCAGCAGGAGAATCTCTCTGATTTCAGGGAGGGTCCCAACCCCTCTTTTGAAGGGCTCGCCTGATTAGGTCAGACCCACCCAAGATAACCCCCCTTTCGATTACCCCCAAATCAACTGATTAGGGATCTTACTTACATCTGCAAAATCCCTTCTGCCAAAATCAAGGGGGTGATATCACATCATATTCACAGACCCTACCCAAACCACACTCAAGGATATCCAAGGCAGGTACACCAGAGGGCAGGAAACTTGGGGGCTATCTTAGAATTCTGCATACCAAGAGTGGGGGAGGGGGAAGGAAGAGGAAAGTGCCAGGACACACAACCTTTATGCTGAGTACTGAAGAATGAATTTAAGTGCTTCTAGCACTCCAGGGCTCTAAGGGAGGGAGGCTGTTGGGGAGGGGAGAGAGAAGAGTGGCAAGAACATTACGGAGACAGAAGACCATACATAAAGTTAGAAGGGCAGGAAGAAATCTGCTCGGTGGCAATCGAATTGTCTAGCGGGGCCATAGACTGCAGGGGCGTGGGGGCCAATGTGGAGAAAAAATAGAATATTAAGTCATGAACACCATGTTCTTTCAATGGGTTCTTGGCCTCAATTCCTGAAACCAGACAAGGTGGGCTAGAGACAAAAAAAATGTCAGAAAAACAAGTCCTTTCCCTGGAGGTCTCTCTCCAGGGATCCCTGACCTCACCCATCAGTGCCTCATAGTCCTGTTGTTCTAACAAGATGCATATCCACACTCTTCCTGAACCCTTATGCCCAGGTTTCTAAGGGGGACCAGAGTCTTGCTTACTGAGTCAGCTTCTGGATGCTCCTGTGTGTGTGTGTGTGTGTGTGTGTGTGTGTGTGGAGAAGACAACCAGTGAGCATATTGGAGAGAACTAGAGGAAGCCAGAGATGCTAGGCAGCCTACACAAAAATGAAGAGCTAACTGAGAAGAAGTTGGAAGAGGGAGAGAAAAATCCATGAGGGCTGGGTGTCTGGAAGTTTTAGGAGACTCAGAGCAGCTACAAGGTCTAAAGAGAAGAGTGGGAAGGTTCAGAAGTGTGGCTAGGTTTGGGGCTCCTGGGTGGCTCAGTTAAGCGGCTGGCTTCAGCTCAGGTCATGATCTCAAGGCTTGTGAGTTTGAGCCCCGCATCGGGCTCGGAGCCTGGAGCCTGGAGCCTGGAGCCTGCTTCTGACTCTGTGTCTCCGGCTCTCTCTGCCCCTCCCCCACTCATGCTCGCTTTCTCCCTCTCTCTCTCTCTCTCAAAAATAAACATTAGAAAAAACTTAAAAAAAAAATCAAGAGGGGCGCCTGGGTGGCTCAGTCGGTTAAGCGTCCGACTTCAGCCCGGGTCAGGATCTCGCGGTCTGTGAGTTCGAGCCCCGCGTCGGGCTCTGGGCTGATGGCTCAGAGCCTGGAGCCTGTTACCGATTCTGTGTCTCCCTCTCTCTCTGCCCCTCCCCCATTCATGCTCTATCTCTCTCTGTCTCAAAAATAAAAATAAAACGTTAAAAAAATAAAAAAAACAAAGAAACGCGGCTAGGTTTACCGATCAGATCTTTTTTTTCTCTTCTCAATATTTAAATAAAAATGGGAATTCATTTTTAAAACCAGTTGTTTTTTTACGTTTATGGATTTATTTTGAGAGAGAGAGAAAAAGCGTGGGGGGGGGGGGCGGGGCAGAAAACAAGAATCCCAAGCAGGCGGCACTGTCCGCGCAGAGCCTGATGCGGGGCTCGAACCCACGAAACCGTGAGATCATGACCTGAGCCCAAGTTGGCCACTTAACCGACTGAGCCACCCAGGGTCCCCTAAAGCTGGTTTTAAAGCAGTTTGGATTATTTCTCCCGCGTACAAGTGGTTTTGTTTTGGGAGATGATACTGTGCAGATCCTGGGCCACCTGAGAGCTCCAGGATATATTCAGGTTACCTTAAAAGGAAAAGAATCTGACACATCTCTGATACCTCAGTGTGAAGTGGTTTAATATGTTACCTCTCTCCGAAGTATTTACTTAAAAGACAGCTCAAAGGTCAGAAACACCCCTACTCCCCAGGAGTGGATGTGCATATGCTTAGCAGAATTTCAGAGGTAATAGGGTAAGATGATGACTTTCTTCAAAAAAAAAAAAAAAAGAGGGGTGCCTGGAGCCTGTTTCCGATTCTGTGTCTCCCTCTCTCTCTCTGCCCCTCGCCCGTTCATGCTCTGTCTCTCTCTGTCCCAAAAATAAATAAACGTTGAAAAAAAAAAAAAAAGACAACCCAGTTTGATTCTGTATTATTCTTCCGTACTATTCTTGTAATTTCTCCGGTCTCTGGTTCCGAGGGTCGTCTGCATTTCCTCCTTTGGAATTTTATGTGGTCCTCAGCGATCAAAATGACAAACCTATAAGTATACATTTTGGGGGGGGGGGACGACAAAATCTCTCGCCCTGCCTTTCCTCAAGCAGAAAGAGAAACCAAATCAGCCAGCTGCCTCAGCTGGCCAGCATTTCTGCCCGTCACACCTGTGCGCAGGGATTATGGCTTCCACATGAGGCCAAGGCCTTGAGGAGGCCTTCAGAACAGTCAGCCAAATTCATCCAGCCTCGTCCCCTTGTCTTGACTTCTTGGCCCAACTTTTGACCTCCGGATTGTGTGCGTTTGGTTGAACTTCAATAGACACGGTGGGGTTTCGTTTTTGTTGTTGTTTGTTTGTTTTGCAGAATGGGGTGCTAAAGGGCGGGGGAGGGCGGCTATCCTTGACCTCAGCCAACCTTGACCCCACATAGGCCAGAGAGAGGTGGTGTGGAAGGAAGTGGAGAGGAACTGTGAAGGACAAGAGGGTGTGGAAACTGACTCCCCCCCCACCCCCCCCCTCCCAGAGGCCTGGAACATCCTTCTCAAAGCCCCATACAGCCAAGCTCCTTGCACCAGCTCCTGGCCATTCCTCTGAAATGTTCTCAGAGCAGGGCTCCACGTGGCGCGCACGTACGGCCCGAGTACACACACCACACACACGCGCGCGCACACACGCACACACCCCCCTCTGTCTGGTGACAGATGGGGCCTGAAGGATCTGGCAGTGTGCGTGGCCGATGGCAGAGAGTCGAGCTGGCTTCTCACTGTCTCCCTGGAGTCCCACTGCAGACGCAGGTGCGCGTCAGTGCCCGCTCTAATTTTGTCCCCGGTTGATGGAGGAGACTAACCGAGCAGCAGGGAGGCTGCTATTTTGGGTCTCTCCCTGGCTCTGAGTTATATAAAGCCTATTGCTGTGACCTGCATTGCTTTGTGGCTGTGCCTCACTCTTGCTCCTTCTGTCACAATATGTCATCAGTTCAGACATTCACACACACACCCCCGGGGCTCTTGGGGAATGAGGAGGGAGGTGTGTGCTGGCAGAGTGTGTGCGTGTGTGTGTGTGTGTGTGTGTGTGTGTATGTGTGTGCACTCTCCTGCCAGCTCACTGCGGGGAGGAGGCCTGCAGATACAACCAGGAGCTGGGGGACTGTGTATGAGGAGGTTTGTTTCTGAAGGAAATGGAAAGCTCTTTCTGATGGAGGAACGTGAGTGCGTGCGCTTTGGGCTTTAGGACGGAGCACGTTTGTGAGATGATGTTATGGGCCCGCGGTTGGCATGGTGATAAGACGAACTTCTATTTCAGTAACTCTTTTTCATTTGGAAGGAGCCCAAGAGTTTCATAAATTATACACAAACAGCTCTGCCTCTGAATGGCAGGAATTAGCGGTGGCAGCAGGACGCACAAATGTGAAAGCGTGCATTTGCGGATGGGTTGATGGCAGGATATGGTATTTCCCACATCTTTGGGGGCAGATTTTACCTGGAAAAATGTCCGTATAGATCCAAAAACCCTTCTTGTGCTAGTATTGCGGCCACTGTGTAAAGACAGGTGCTTGCAAATGTTAGCGACGTGTGACATCTAATTTATCCTTGTACTTCCCAGTTTTGAACCTTAATAAATATTTTCAGGGCCATCTGGGTGGCTCCGTCGGTTAAGTGTCTGGCTCTTGATTTTGGCTTAAGTCATGATCTCTCGGCTGTGGGATGGAGCCCCGTGTTGGGCTCCTCACTGACAGTGTGGAGCCTGCTTGAGATTCTCTCTCTCTCTCTCTCTCTCTCTCTCTCTCTGCCCCACCCCCTCTCAGAATGGATAAGTAAACTTAAAAACTATTTTTAGATATGTCAATTTTGATAAGGAATAGACAACAAAATCGTAAAATAATATAGCTTATTAGTCTACGAATTTGAAAGAGCCAAGTTTCCCAAGATATAAATTATTCACCCAGGATAAGCCTAACAGAGCTCGATGACCTTATCACACAGGTGTTTATCCCGTCCCCCGATACAAGCCAGGGAAAGGAGATGTTCTGTTCTTGGTGAGCTACGTGTTTCCCATATATAATCTCCAGGGTATATTCTGGCTGACATGATGGAGCTCGTAAGGCATTACCCAAGGGCATGAAGATTTATTTGGCAGCTCGGCTCTTGGAGCCTGACAGAATGTGAGACCATGGTTCTCATTTGGGCTTTCCCGTCACCGGCAGTTACCATAGCAGGTGGGGCTCCCGTTGCCAGTAACTTGACCACGGCACTGTTTCTCAGCTGCTTTTGAAAGGTGTTGAAGACCCTTCTCTTGCACTGGCCAAAGCACTTCTAAGGGGTTTTGAGGAGAAGCAGCTCAGGAACTTTTCACGTAGACCAGCCTGCTACATGGGACCTGCACCTTAGAGCTTTCCAGTGAAGGGAGTGGCTTAGGAAGCAGGAAAGGGAACCGGACCAGAATCAGAGTGGGGCTGGTGGAGGCCTGATGGGGAAATGAAGCTAGGAAAGGGGAAGGTGTAAATTAATCACTGTGTGTCAATAATTGACTTAAGCCCCTCCTCTCTGCTCCCGGCTGGGGGCAGAAACTCACTCCTCTGGCTCCTTGATGGTGTTCTCACTGCTCCCCGACCTCTCCTACCTGCCCCAACCGCCCACGGTCAAAGTGGCCTTTCTAAAACCCAAATCTGCTCACCTCACTGTGTAAATCTCTTCAAAGGCTCTTCGTTTTTCTCTCCAGAGAAACCACATACGCTTTCCATGAGCTGGGGCCTGCGTATCTCTCTGGCTTAGGTCAGATAACAACCCTTTCAACCCTCCCTGAAGGGGGTCTCCTCTCACCCCCTTCATCCCACCCCCTGACACCTTAAACCTTCTTCGGCTGCTTGCAATCCCCTACATGTGCTAAACTCTCTTGTCTTCCATGGGTTTGCATGGACTGTTCCATCTACCTGGAATGCATTTCCAGTCCTTTTCTCCGCCCCCTGAGTTTCTTTCAGGCCTCAAATCAAGCATCACCTTCTCCAGGAAGTTGTGTTAACCCCTCCACGCCTGGATCAGACACCAGGCTCTCCTCTGGCATCTTTGCTTCCCTCGGCCAGAGTGCTTAAGTGCCTTGCAGTCTGTCCTGCCCGGACCATGGGCTTCTAGAAGACGAGGACTGGACAGCTCCTGACCCGGCCCACTGCTCAGGCTGCAACAAGTGTCTGCTGAATGAACGACTGAATCCGAGCAGAAGCCACATTTCCGAACTACGAGTTCCCCAAACGTCATGAGGTGTAGGGATAGGGACAGGGTTGGTAGGACATGTCAACGACGTTGAAGAGGAGAGGGAAATCTGGGAAATCTGGCCCCAAGGAAATCTGGTCCTGGGAAGTCCGACCACGGACGGCACCAGTGGGCCTGTAGGCGTCTGGCTCTGAAGCCGAAGGCAGAGGGCCCGTCTGGGCCTCAGTGCCGCGTCTTGCAAATAGGCCTGTGGCTCGGGGTGGAGCAGTTCGCGTGCTGCTGCGCTAGCATTTCTCAGCACCCTCCCCACAGTCTGCTCCCGTCTGCCTTTTCTGCGCTCCGCCCCACCACGCATCTGTGGTGGGAGAGGGGCGCAACTTGCATTTGGACCTCAGTGTCCCGCCTCCACCCACGCGCGCCCTGTGGTCACACCAAGAACCGCCGAGGTAGCAGTGATTCTGGCACGACCCTCAGGATCTACAGCTCCAGCCCACCGGGTCAGCTGCTCCTTCTACCAGGCCGCGCTCTGGAGAGGCTGGCCTCGGGCACAGGACAGAAGCCAGCATGCTGAGCGCCTCACACTTGGCCGAATTAGGCCAGGCCAGCTCGGGTCAGGGCATTTCGCTCAGCAGTTCTGCTGGTAGCGGGCACTTAGATATTTCTGAAGAAACGGAGACAGCAGTAGAAGAGGCCTCATACTATAAATCAGATTTCAAATGCAGTGAGGGCGGCTCTTTCATTAAACCCCTGAAACACCTTTCATACAGGAAATACTGTTCATCGCCACTTAATTCATCCGTCTTAATACTCACATTTTCATTTATTGGGCTTTATTAGAGTCTACATTTTCTGTGCTCTCAAGGCATCATCGCTGCCCCAAATATTTTCATTTAATTCCGTGTTGGAAGCTACCTACTGATCTTCCAAAGACGACTCTGTGTGTGTGCGTGTGTGTGTGTGTGTGTGTGTGCGCACATGCGTTGTCCTGAGTCCTTTGTCCCCATTCTCAGAATTGTCCCGTGATATTAGAATGATAATGCTATTAACCCAGGAATAAACTGGCTGTGGGGGAGGTGACAACATAACTGGCATTTTCTGGGAAAGCAGAATTTTAAACAGTGCCTTTTTTAGGCCCCTCAATCCTGACAGACACTCACCCTGCTGTGACAGAGAGGGGCGGCAGAGAGCCTGCCGGAATGGGAGCCTGGGGGAACAGAAAGGAAAGGCCATCTGTTGGCAGTTCCACAATTTTAGGACAGCTGCAGGGGTTAAAGGCGCTCCCTCTAATTGAGATGACACTGGGCCACGGAGGGGAAGGGGGAGAAGATTTTGCAGTTGATGACGAGGAGGAGAGGGGACTCAGTTTACACCGTGGGTGGGTAGTAAGGAGATTATCTGTAGTAGGTACTATTACCATCACTGGGAAAGGCATGTGTTTTCCCTGCCAAGAAACTGATAATGAATTAGAACACCTTCCAGGGATCAGAACAAGTTACAACAAGATATTCTGTGCTCAGTATATAAGATATTTCAAAATCAGTCGTGCATTCAGGTTTATGGGGCATGATGAGTGAGAAATTGTAGAAGATCTCATACTTGGAATTTATTTTGGTTTCTTTTTAAAAGTCACATGAGGGGTGCCTGGCTGGCTTAGTTGGGAGCGCGTGAGACTCTGGATCTCAGGGTTGTGAGTTCGAGCCCCACGTTGGATGTAGAGATTACTTAAACAAACATTTTTAAACAACTGAAAAAAATATGAAAAGTCACATAACGGGAGTGGGGCGCCTGGCTGGCTCAGTCCATAGAGCATACGATTCTCAATCTCAGGGTTGTAAGTTTGAGCCCCATGTTGGGTGTAGAGATTACTTAAAAATAGAATCTTTTTAAAAAATGTTTGTTTATTCTTGAGAGAGAGGTGAGGGAGACAGCATGAGTGGGAAAGATGCAGAGAGAGAGGGAGACACAGAATCTGAAGCAGGCTCCAGGCTCTGTGCTGTCAGCAAAGAGCCCGACGTGGGGCTTGAACTCACGACCCGTGAGATCATGACCTGAGCTGCAGTCGGCCGCTTAACCGACTGAGCCACCCAGGAGCCCCCATGATGGGTATCCTTACTACCCAAATTTTACAGATGGGGAAATGAGGCCACAGAGAGACTAGGTACGTGCCCAAGACCACACTGCTAGTAAATGGAAGAGACAAGATTTAGACCTAGGCAGCCTGACTCCGGCTCCCAGACTTGTAACCACTCTTCTGTACCAGCGTGTGCCCTCTTCAAACTGTCTGATGATGGCATACGAGGTGTGCGTTTTACCTCAATGCATAAGAATGAAACTATGTGGAAATCCTGTACGAACGTCAACATGACCTCATCATTAATAAATGCTTATGGATCCGGGTCAGTCATGTTTCTCAGGGCTTAGCAGCAACTCCACAGAAGACTCAGAGTAAGTCTTATTTCTTGATGCCCTGACCCAGAGTATTCAGCAAGTGATCCCTTTATTTACTCAATATATGATTATTGAGCACTTATTCTATACCAGGCACACCGACTAGGCTCTGGAAATAAAACTGAGACTAAGGCATAGTCCTTTGCCCTCAAGGAGCATGTAACGCCTGGACATCTCTCAGTCAGTGGCCAACAGGTTAAAAGCACGACAGTATCCTAAAGGCTAATGGTCACCTGTTGTCTATTCGCTACCCCCTCAGATGTGGGGGTAATTCCTGTTTGCCGGAGACCTTGGGGGCAACCCAACACCTCAATGGGCCGACACCTCTAAAAGTCACCCACGTCCAGAAGTGTTTTCCCAGCAGTTCTGAGGGCTTGAAGTTCTTATCAGGGGAGTGACATGGAGTGACGGTCGTAAAGACAGACAATTGTGAAAAGAATGTGTAGCCTGAACCTACGGTGGTTTGAATACAAAGAATACATACATGGAAAGGTTTAGGGGCTAGTTTCTAGCGAGCCACTCATGGAACCGGAAAGTCTGAGGGGCGATCCTCTGTCAGGCAAGGCTTCACCTAGGAGCTCTAGGACCCAGCTCTCGAGGGAGAGGGTCAACTCCACAGAGAACACGGGGATTGAGAGCGGGGAGGGGTGATCCCTGGGGTGGCGGGTAGAAGCAAGAATGAGTGTTGGGTGGCAAAACAAGAGGTCTATGCCATCAACTAAGGAAACTGTGCGGTTCAGAGGAAGATCTGATGGGGCCATAGCTCCTCAACTCACTTGCTCCTCCAGAATTTCCTAGTAGGTATCCCTCCCATCCACACTTACCGAAGCGAAGAAATGGCAAACTTGCCCAGGCTAGGGCAGATTATGAACAACTGTCTATATTGGGAGTAGCAGGGACTAGTGATCAGGAGGCCTGCGCAGGGAGGAGCAGGTGAGAAGGAAAGGCTTGCATATACTGGAGAAGTTCAGGTGTCAGAAACCTACACCTGTCTCTGTGGGAGTGGCAGCTTTGTGACTGTCTTTTAGACATTGGACAGAAGCCTGGAATTTCAAACGCCCCCCAGGGCAGGCAGGGCAGGGAAGACAGATCAGTGCAGTGGCTGATTCACCAAACCAGAAATGAGTGCCCGCCTAAAGGGGGCGGCTGTCACCCCCTATCACCGTCTTCCTCCTAGGGAGGCTGTAAATCCAGACTGTGGGCTGGAACAGAAAAATATGTCTGTGGGTCAGAATCTAGTCTGTGGACCCGTCAGGTTGTGACGTCTGCTAGGAGCCATATTGTCACAGAGCCAGTGAAAGTCCCTTCTCCACTTGTGCAATTTCAAATCCGTGTGCTAATCTATGCGCAAATCAACAAATACCCAGTGACAACCCGTGCCCAAGTTCAGCCCTTTGATCTACACTATCTAACTAAAATCTGAAAAACACCGTGTGGGCCTCGAAAGGAGAGGGAACATCACTGTGAGAACTGTACTTTCATTTCCTGGCGGGGTGTGGTTAAATTCACAACTTTCGGTGTGACACTAACCGTCGGAGGGTTTTACATTCGATTTCCTGTTTCCTTTTCTCAATAAAGAAAGGAAAAGCACCCCCCTCCCCCGTCGCAGTAAAGGTACGCCGAGTTCCATAGGAAGACACCATGGGGGTTCCGATTTGGCCACAAGCAAAAACAAAACGTAACCCCCGAGACCTGGTAAATAGCAATATGCCAGAGGACTGTGGATCGTGTGGTTGCTCGGGATTGTTTTGATCATCGCCTGCAGCAATTTTCCACGGCACCCTTGGTAGACTAGTGACCAAAGTCCTTTACCTTTGAGTGGCTGGAACCATTTCCCGTGGAAGGTTTAGAAAACAGTAATGGTGGTAATGTGATCACAGGAGCTGTAGTGTGCCAAGGGCTGTGAGTGAGTGGGCATGCCTCACATGGCTCTGATCTCACATAAACGCTCCAAGAATGTCCCCCATATTTTCCAGAAGGAAACGGAGATTTGGAGGATTTTCGATAATTTGCCCAAGTCACGCCACAGGTGAGGGAGCTGGAGTTTCATTCCTTGTTTTATTCTCGAATATTTATTCGTCACCTATGTATTGGCCAGGCACTCCGAAAAGATTGATAGATGAAAGCAGCTGGGCTCAAAATGACTCTCACTTGCCGAAAATGATCTCTGTGCAGAGGCACCATTTGGAATATTTATCTTGAGTTTTCTTTCATTTTGTTCAGACACCTAGTGAGTGTCTACTGTGTCCACAGATCTTGGGCTGAGTGCTGGGGGGACTGCAGTGATCCCGACTTTTGGAGGCTTGTAATTTAGTTGGGAGACAGAGCCTGTGCAATACGACACTTGAATAATCACACAGGATCATGTGTGTTTCAGAGCCAGAAGTTCAGAGGGTGGAGTTCAGAAAAAAGTTCAGAGGGTGGAGAGACTTCCTTGGGCTGGAATGGGTGGGACAGCAGAACATTAAAGAAGGTCTTTGAGGGATGAAAAATTGCCGAATGGCCAGGACACCCTCCGTAGGTGTGCAGAAGAAAAGGGCAACGCACAGCACAAGCCATGGTGTAGATGGGGAAAGGATACGGTGATGCTGTATAATTTGGTGGGTAAGCATGCAATCTGGGCAGTCACATCCTATGGTCTCAGGTGTGAATCCAGGCTTGACACCTTTCTACTTGTATGATCCTGGATCGATTATTTAACTTGTATGAAGCCTCAGTTTCCTAACCTGGGAAGGGGGTGTCATGAGTGAAATGAGGCAGATAAAGCAGGCTCGGGTACATGGGAGGCCCCTGTTGTAAACTTGGTCTCTTTGTGGGGCGGGGGGGACCTTGGGGCTGTTCCATCTGAATAGTGGAGACAGATATGTGGCCAACTTGAAACCATAACGTAAGAGCCCCAAAGGGGACTGGAAACTCTACAGCCATGAACTAAAAGCAGCAGGCATCAGCCCCAGAATCGGATAAAGCCACCAAACCACAAATGTGCTGCTCAGGTCTTTAAAGTTCTACGCCAGGGCAAGACCTGCTGTAATTTTGTGTGATGGAGTCAAACCACACCTTTCTTTTTTTTTTTTTTTTTTTTTTTTTTCATTTTCTCATCAGACTTCACAGGAAATATACTCCTTTGTTCAGATGTGAGATAAGGTACCCCCTCACCCTGACTCTCCTTTGTGGCATTAACTCACCCACCGGGTCGCTCACTTTCTATCCTAGGCCCGTGTCATCATCAGCTTATATTTAGCAGGCACGTGGGTTTGTACTGCTCTTAGGTTAGAAGTCAAACAGAAGTTAAATCTATTAAGACATGGTTTGTCATCAGACTGAGATGATAGTCTAAGAAGAGGAGGTGAGAGTCTCCGGGGGGACTCAGCCAAGGGGGGGGGGTGTTTTTATTAAAGGGCTATTTGTTTTGCCCTTTAATTTATGATTGAATCAAATTAATTAAATCTTTAGCATTTTAGCTCACAAATAGGATTTAGCGATCCTCTACATTGCTGTTGCTCATTAATTATTTTAGCTTTCATGACTTTCGACCTAACTCCTGTGCCCCACAGAGAGGATCTATACCGAGGTGTTGACAGTGATTTCTCAGCAGCTGTTACAAATTAATAGCTTTGGCCGCCTTCCCAAGTGGACCCATTAAAATCGTCAAGAAAATTGGCTTTAAGGAATTACCCAAAGATCCCTGACCTAATCTACTGGGATTTCTTCCCCATTCTAGGAGCACCCACTCCTGAATCTCTTCAGGAAGGACTACATAAGGATTGACAGTCAGAGGATATGAGAGGAGGAATGCAAACAGTAAACCAGTTGGAGATAGCTTACAGCCAATTGTCAACAAGATTTTCTCATATCCAGAGAAAAAAGGACGCAAAGAGGGAAGAAACTACTGCAACAATAACAATGCCTAACATGTATTGAGCATTTACCATACCCATCCCATGCATTATCTTTTTGACCTCTTAACAGCGCTGTTAAGGAAGGGACTATTGTCATCCCCGTTTTCAGACAAGGAAACTGAGGTACAGGAAGCTAAGACAATTTGGAAGATAAATACTTTGCAAGTAAGTGGCAGAGCTAGGATTAAAACCCAAGGAGTCTGGCTCCAGGGCCGGTGTTATTAAATAATACCAAGGTGTGTTTACGTGTTATTGGGAGGAGGTGGAGGGAAATGAGGTGCTATAAAAGGGCCAGGAATAGAAAGGTGCCTGGAGGGTTTTGGCTTTGGCCTTGTATGATGCCATCCTAGTCACAGCACAGATCCCAAGCCCAGATGGACAAGTCTCACTTCCAGTCATAGCACAGAACCCAAGCCCTGTCTGCGCAAATACCCAGAAATATGACACTCACAGTTTTGTACTTAGGTAGTCTCTGCCTCCATCCTGCTCTATGCTTGGAGGGTCAGCAAGGTTCCAGCCCAGTTTTAGGCTTTTATATGGGATCTAGTTAGCCTGAGGGAATTACTGGAACCACCTCTGGCCCATGTTGCTCTAGAGTGGCCAGTCAGAATCTGGGGGCCAACATCAGATCACACATCTGGAGGACCCAAGGATCCCCAGTAAACTGGATTTGGGGGCCTTGAACCCCCCAGTCCAATATGGAAATGTCTCAAGACTTCCTCCTGTCCCCATGTCCCCACTGATTCAGAGGACAGGTCCTCACTTTGCTTTAGATAGTTAAGAGAGCACACTCTTGGAAGTCAGCCATTCCTGGGTATGGATCTCAGTCATCGCCCGTCGAGACTTGGAGAAGCTAACTTCTCTGAGCCTCCATTTTTCATCCAGCAAGTGGAGATAATAACAGAACCTACTTCATAGAGTTGTTTTAAGGATTAAATAAATGAATCCATATCAGCCACATAAAGCACGCTAAGAGCTCAATAACTGTGGGCAACGGTAATTATCTACACCTCGTCTCCATTGAAGAAATAATTGTTAAGTGTCTCAAGTCCACAGTGCACATTATCACATCCGGTAGGGAGTGGCCTTGGAGAACAAAGCCTGTGGCCTTGCCAGGCCCTGCAGCCATGTGGTCGGGCCTCTCTGGTAGAGGAAATGGTTTCATCACCTGGCTGTCTAGGTCAGGGCCACTTTCTTCAGGGGAGGGCTCTGTGGCCTTGCCTGCTGGACGTGACTCAGCCCCCTCACCTGGCTCTGCCACCCCTCAGTGTGCAAAGGAGTGGAGAGAGGCACACGCCTGCCAACCTAGTTGAACGCTCTTTCCTGACAGAACCTGAGGGTAGTTGTGCAAGGTTTTGCTCTTGTGCCCGGGGCAGGTAAGGATCCCGTGGAAGCCAGTGCACTTCTGAAGGCGCACTTCCTTTTACTGACCTGGCTGGATGACCATGACTGTCACCTTCACCTAGGAAATGCCTGTCTTTCCTCGAGTAAAGGATGAAGGGCGAGGGTAGTTTCTAGGCTTGATAGAAAGGCCCTTTCAAGTTGACTCGGGAGCCTCCTAAGTGTCCAGCTGACAGGAATAGGGACTGGGGGCTGCGTCTGTGTCTGCTCTCCATGACATCTCTAACCCCTGACACAGTGTGGGCCCTCTGGGAACGTCTCTACCACATAGCGGTTAAGCACATGGGTTCGAGAGCCGGACTACCTGCTGTGGAATCAAGGCACTGTTGCCTATTAGCCGGTGACCTCTGGCAATTTCCTTCCCCTCTCTGTGCCTCTGTGCCTCGTCTGTAAAAGAAGATGATGATAACAGTACTCACCTACTCACCTCTTTAGGTTGTTTGGAAGCCTAAACGAGTTTTCATAAAAACGCTGAGAACGACGCCTGGCGCCTTGTAGCCTAAGTGTTAGCTGCTATTTCCCACGTGCTAAAGATTTCAGTACTAGATAAAGGCTCAGGTAAATAAGTGGGCAAATCCAGAGTTCTAGACTAAGTATTTGACCTTGAAGTCTGGTCTTCTTGAATGTTATCACCTTGTCTGAGAAGAGTCCTTAGTTTGGATGGTTTAGGAGAGTCTAGATTTCAAAGTAGAACCCAACTGTCAGGCTTTGGATTTTTGTTTTAGACCCAGGAGTTATGGTGCCCATGGGTACTAGGTATCCAGGGTTATCCAGCCCAAATGGACATAATCAACCATCCCCTGGTCCTGGATCCCAGGATGATGGGAGTCTGGTAAGCCTGCCCTTTGACCTGAATCTGAATGACGTTAGTAATACAGGAATAGGTAAAATGCCAGCCACACCTGGCTGGCCCATAAAGAGGAAATACTTCCCACACCTTGCTTTTGCACACTGAGGGCCCCCAGGTAAAGGCATCCCCGGTGCAAGCCGCTTGCTTTAATACCTGGGTGTGTCTGCAGGAACCACCCAGTACAAACCGGAGTGAACCTGCTGCCCTTTCCCCTCTGAGCTGCCAAGTCAAACAGAACACAGGGAACACAAATAGAATCATCACAATAAACCGGTTGTTGGAGTCAGACACAGGAGAACCCACTCCCTGGCACCGCCACCCCCTCCACGGGTCCAGACAGGATGAGGTGCTAGGAGGGCTGAGGAAGGTGCGGCCTGTGGGCATTCCTGCCCAGCAAGCAACCCTTTGGCTCCTCTGGACTCAATTGCCACCCACGTGGATCTCTGAAGGAGCTGCTTGCCAAGGCTGGGAGGGAGGAGGGTCTCCCCTTCCTCCGGGGCCCTGGATTGACGGGAAATGCCCTTCCCACCCACTCAACTTGACTAATGCTGCCGCTTGTCAAGGAAGGGAACTCTTTAGACACATTAAAATCCTAAAGGCATCTGAGGTTTGGAGGAATTCGTGCTGGACGTGCCTCTCTGCAGGGTCAGACGTGGGGGAGGAGAGAGGGGAAGGAGGAGGGGCCAGGCCCAAGTGACAGCTTCAGAAGAATCTGGCAGAACTCTCCAGGTAGTGCCCTCCCTAGCCTGGGGCAGGTCAGAGTCTCCCAGAACTCGCCCGAACTTTTCTGCTGCCTGTGCTTTGGGGCATGTCTCTCTTTGTCTCTTGGATCTCAGGCCAATGAGGAAATATAGGTTAATCCCAGGAGGCAGGGATGGGATCCAAGTTCTTGCTTTGTGGTGTCAGCACCTTTTCATGAAGTTCTAGCAGATCTCACAAAAGATCTTCAGTCTCCCCTCGGCCTTTTCTTTCTCGTAGGTTGGGGAAAAAGGGCTAGAGTCTCCCCGGAGAGAAGTAAACTTGCCATGTGATCCCAGTAGAGGTTTTCTGTTGTATTCCACTTCGTCCCAGGATGCAGGAAGAGCAAAAGCTCTGAAAACTGACCCCTGGATTGGAAGCCTGGCTCTGTACTCCATCCTCGGGCAAGTTACTTAATTGCTGGAGCCTTGGTTTCTTCAGGTGTCAAAATGGGTATAAAAAGCTCTAGTTCACAGGGAGGTAGAGAGGATAAAATGAGATACCGTAGATGAGGACACTCTAGACGCTCCTGGTACATCAAAGGCCTAGATAAATCTTGCCTTTTTCCCTTCTCTCACCCTCTCTGTCAGCGGCTTGCTGGGACCTTGATTGGCCAGAAGAATTAGAAGAAAGACCTAGAGAGAGAGAGACAGAGAAAGAGAGAGAGAGGATCTCACAGTAAACAAGACGGTTTCATTCTAACTTAACTCTGAGTTTCAAGTAGGGACATTAGCAACCACTTTTTTTCTAGGTGGCAAGATCGGTCATTTATGTGCCTCGGGGTAAATCATAGCAATGCTTTCCTTTCCCATCTGAAACAAAACACAAGCCACTTCATTACCAGGCCCAAACTGATTCAATCTAATCTACCCTCAAGACAGGACTTCCCATTTACTTGAACTTGAGGTTTCCCTCTTTTCCATTTGCCTTATGCTTTAGGTGCAGTACTAGGGGTGGGGAAAGGGCAACTGAAACTCCCAGGGGCTTTAGCTTGAGTATCAGTTGTCAGAAAAAAGTTGAAATTATCATGACTCCCCTGAAAATGTCAGAACTAGTAGGTCGCTCCCTAGCCCGTGGTCCCGTAATAAGCAAAATCTGCCTAATGCTTGGATACGTGGCACGAATCTCAACTACGGTCTGGGGACTTTTTTTTTGAAGTGCCGATGATGACTTTATTCTGCTCACTGTGCCCTTCTTCCTGCGTTTGGCCTACATTTACAAAAGGCTGCCATCCCTGCTTAGTAAGGACTAGACAGGAAAAACATTATGGTGGAGACGGGTGGATGGGACAAGGGTTTGGGGAGTGCTGATCAACTGGGTAGACACTTGGGGAGTGGCAACAGAGTGGGAAGGGAATTAAGGGAGAACTGTTTAGAGAAGGGTGTCAGGGAAGTGAGTAATAGGTAGGTCAGAGGATGGAGAAAAGGAATATTGAAAGAGAACGGATATGCTCTGTGGGCAGGTGGTAAAATATCGGAATGGGAGCCCAGGCAGGGCTAGCAAGGAGTAATAGGGAGGGAACTCGGAGGTGCTGATTTGTCAGAGGAAAATGGGATTGGGTATGCTCCGGTGGAGGATTGGAGGGATCCCAGATCAAGCCCAGATGCCATTCATTTTAATGAAATCCTTCTTTATGCTTCTGCCATTGGAAACACACACCATGTGCTCATCCCAATGACTTATTATTTTTTTTTAAAGCCCTGCACTTTATGTTTGTGACTTTGCTATGTGCCTTACTGTTTTAGTTTATTTTTTAGTAATCTCTGCACTCAATGTGGGGCTCAAACTCACGACCCCGAGATCAAGAGTTGCATGGTCTTCCGAATGAGCCAGCCATTGGAGGCACCCAATGGCTTATCTTTTTTAATGTTTGTTTGTTAAGAGAGAGAGAGCAGGGGAGGGGCAGGGAGTGGGAGAATCCCAAGCAGGCTCTTGCTCAGATCAGAGCAGAGCCGGACACAGGACTCCATCTCATGACCTGATCATGACCTCAGCCGAAATCGAGTTGGGCGCTTAACCTACTGAGCCACCCAGGCGCCCCTGCGATGGCTTATTTTTAATTCAAGAACGTAATAGCCCCTCTGCTTTCCCTCAAAAAATGAGACACAATGTAAATGCAGCTAGGCTGGATAAAATTCAAAGTCTCAGACCCTTCAGCTGTGCCTTATCATTCCAATGTTATAGAGCAGTTGCCTTCATACAGTCATCTTAACCCCTCACTCCTGATACTGAATCTCCTTTTGTTTACAGTTGTTCTGCACCCTTCCTATAACTTTCGAGAGACTCGTGTGAGGAGAAAGGAGGCTGGCACCCTGAGATTTGTCACACTCCGCTAGCTTGTATACCCAACACAAAACTAAGCAGTACAGAAATCAAAGCTTCACTTCCTATTGGCCTGGGTTCTTCAGGCCTTCCCACTTTTCAGTATCCAGTCCTCCTGGATTTCTAAATTTTCCCTCCCTTTGGGAGGATTGTTCCTTGAACGGGGTTATTAGATCGCCTCCCTCAAGTCTTCAATAAAGCGCCAAGGCACGATAATGTGCTGCTTTTAAAGTACAAACGGCATCCTCTGTGCCTCCCTCTCTCTCTGCCCCTCCCCCGTTCATGTTCTGTCTCTCTCTGTCTCAAAAATAAATAAACGTTAAAAAAAAAAAATTAAAGTACAAACGACATCCAAACTTCTGATTCCCTTGATTCTGGAGTCGACTGCAAGCAGTGGGAAAGTTTTCTATGCTGGGTTTTGCTCCTGTCTCCTGGGTCAGGCAGTTTGGCCAGTGGTGGTTCTGTGGGCTGGAGGAGACTGCGGTCTGGGAGGTCACCCTGACAATTACCGCCAACTGAGCGTGGAGGGAGTGGTCTAGGTTTGGCCCTCAGTCTGGAGTCACAGGCAGCACAGAGATCTTGGCTCAGGACCCGGGGCTGAGGCGTGCTGGGACAGCCTTGGGGGTGTCCTGGCTTTCCAGGGGCTGGGGAACCCTCTCTGGCCCGGGGGCGGGAGACGCTGTTCCAGAATCGGTTCTGGCTCCACTGCAGTCTCAGCACTTTCTAATTCCAGCGCCAAACAACAACAGCCGCCCAGCTGCAGCCATGGCAACAGGCCCCGCCCACCAGACCTCGTTCCGAGCCTGCAGCACGTGACCGCAACGTCTGCGTCGCTCCCTCCGCCCCTGGCGCGGCGGGAGGGCGGGGAAGTGCGGGGATGACGTTTACTCAGTCGTCTCCATGGATATAATGCATAGACGTCAACGTCGCCCAGTGTTTAGTGTGTAACGTTCCTCCGTCTCCATGGGAACGTCAGGCGGCCAAACACCAGGCCCCAGCAACAGGCTTCTGATTGGCCGAGTCTTCCAAAGGCGGAGCTTCGTCGCCCGCGCCAGCTCTACCGTGTTGCTGTTTTGGTTGTTTGTCTCCCATTTGTTTATTTCTCAAACAGATCCTGGAGGCTGAGGTCTGGATCCGTCGCCAAGGATGAGATCCAGGAGAAAACGTGCTCAACGTGCAGCTTGCATTTACCGATTATACAGCCTCAAGATGACATAGGCCCTTTGTGACCAAGTCCATTGTGAGAGTCACGGCCCTCAGGCCTGGCGGCTGTCACGGCCCAATATTTGGAGTTACATCCCCGACCCTCCCCCACTTCACAGCTCAAAAATGCTATTCCCCTCTCAGCCTCATCCCGGAGACTGTGTTGCCTTTCACAGTTACACTTGTTCACCCTCCCAGAGCAGTCAGGGCCTTCCGTACCTAATGCCGGGATTCAGTGCTACCCCCTGCAGGATTTGGCTACGGTTTCCCGTCTGGTCCTAATTCTGTTGAATGACATCATTTATCCGTATTCCTACCCAGAGATGCCCAGATTGCTTGTACCTTGAACAAATACCAAAGGATCCCAAAGGATAGGGGTTGGTACTTGTATTCATGGACTCATCGAATCTCACGCTTTTCTCTTTGCCTATTTTAATTCGAAACGAGGAGGGGGGCACTTGACTTCTCCAAAAGAAATAGAAATACATTGAGGACAGAGATGGGGGTGGTTGGAGTGGGGGAGAATTCTGATCTGAAAATCTCAGATTTCTTCATATATGAAAGTAATACACTGATGGAGTTAAACGTTCGGAGGCACAAATAATGTCTCCAGAAACAGTTTTAACCTTACCCTGAGCTCCCACCAGTGAAGCCAAGTTAATATCTGGCAAGAGATAGGGATCTAGCCTCAGGGGTTTCAGTCAAGTTGTGCTTAAAAGAATGCCTTAAAATCTTTAGTTATGGTGTCAAATATAATAAATCTTCACCAGCTCATGCACATACAAGTCTGAAATGTTGCATAAAAGGTTTAGATGACCCGATAATATGTTTTCAAAACCCAGAAAGGGAGAGAGAGACACTGATGCAAACCTCAAGTTAAAAACAAGAAAGTAAAATTACTTTCACAGATTGGAATTGATAAGAAGGGCATCTTGTTCTCTCTGCTCTAATCAGCCCACCACCTCCTGTCCCCTTTATCTGCTCTGGGGAATATCCTTGCTAAGTGTCCTCCCTGGCACTCGTTGGCCAGCTTCTAGCCTACAATTTCCTTTGGAGATGTGAATGAAATTGGAAGCCTGCTCAGTACAAATAGGACCAAAGGGCACAGCTACTTATTGTAATGAACTTCATTCTGATTAAGTCACAGAGACTGCAAGTGCTTACTATTTACCCAGTAAATATATTAAATTGCCAGGCAAGTCTCCCTCCTGTCCTGATGCTGCCAAGGCATATCTGAAAGTCTGATATAAGATCATTTTTAGACCATCAAACATCCCTTTTGAATTCTATCATCTGTCTTTACATTTCTAGGAATACAGAGCATCTTGGTCTCCGAGAGCCTATCTATCTGGGTTGCAAAGAAAGAGTAATAATGAGACAATATTTACACTGTACCTTGAAGATGGACCTGAAAAGCTAGGAGGGGTGACTGAGGGCATTTCTCAGTGTGGACAAGGAAGAGGGGAGTATGATGGAAAATAACAGAATTTCTAAGTACCTAGATTTGACTCTAGCACATGAGCTGGATTTTATGATTCTGTTGAAAAGCACCAGTTACAACCTCAAAGCTTCCATGTCCTTCTCCATCCCCCAGACTTAGTTCTGGAACTTTCTTTCATTTATTTATTTATTTATTTATTTATTTATTTATGAAGGAGAGAGAGAGAGAGCATGAGTGGGGGAGGAGCAGAGAGAGAGGGAGACACAGAATCCGAATCAGGCTCCAGGCTCTGAGCCATCAGCACAGAGCCCGATGCGGGGCTCGAACCCACAGACTGTGATATCATGACCCGAGCCAAAGTCTGATGCTTAACCGACTGAGCCACCCAGGCACCCCTTGACTTAAGTTCTTTCTTTTCGTTCTTTTGACCATGACCCAAACATGGTTGTGGGCCATAGCGTGTGGCAGGGGAGTTTTTAATCCGGGAAATACCAAATAGATGATAGTTTCGATGGTACTCAAAGCAACAGTTGGTTTCCTATGTGTCTACATGCACACACACATGCACAGACCCTCCTGCCCCCGGGGTTTGTCTGAGCTGCTCCGCTTAGCTGACCAAATTCAACCTAAAGACCGCGATGTCCTGCTCTGCTGCTGAGTTCCTCAAACGGCAAGAGGACTAAATTTCTCCAGCATATTTCCTTGCCTGTAACATGGGATCTGGAGAACTTACTGACCCTACATGTTTGCTCAGCCCTAAGAGAATTATAATGATGGAGTGGTTATTAGTTGGTACTGTGGGAATACCAAATGGCATATAAATGCTTGATTATCATTAATGGGCATTATTTCCCCCCAACACCTGCCCATCTTGGTGTTGAGTGGAGCCTGCACCTGCCAGGTTTCCACAGCAGACAGGCTTGTCTCAGGCCCAGAGGAGCAGCGACCCACCTGGCCTTCCAAGACCCAAGTGCACATCATACCTCTTGCACATCCCAGCTGTGACTGAAATTGAGCTCTTCAACTCACACTCCTCCTGTCTTCAGTTGTAGAAGTGAAGATATTGTGGGGCACCTAGGTGGCTCAGTTGGTTGAGCGTCCGACTCTTGATATCAGCTCTGGTCATGATCTCGTGGTCATGGGATTGAGCCCCACGTCAGGCTCTGTGCTGAGCGTGGAAGCTGCTTGGGGATTTTCTCTCTCCCTCTCTCTCTGCCCCACTCTTGTTCATGCTCTCTCACTCTCTCTCTCTCTAAATAAATAAATAAACATTAAAAAAAATTATAAAACGAAACAAAGATGCTGCTACCTTCCCTGCTTACCTCTCAGCACTGTTATGAGGGTCACACTAGGGAATGTTCAAGAAAGGGCTTTGAAAACCATAAAGCAGAAGGCATTCAAGCTTAAAAATGTTTTACTAGACAAGGTGACCTATAAGTGGAACAGTGTCAAGGTGGGCTTGGGTGTCATTCATAGGCAGGCTGGATGAATGCCTACCTGTGCGATCTGATACATCCCATGTCAGGGCATGCTCCCTCACTCTCCCTAAAATTCCATTATCAGTGGAATATGCCTTTGGAGTCAGCATCTACCACTCTCTTCAAGTCTTAGGTTGAAAGTACAAATTCTTTGATGAGTGAGCAGTAAACTCCTAAAGTTTAACATAAATTAGGTTATCAGACATGTTCCACCCTGACAGGTGAGACAGCACCACATGAGAACACTGGGCTCTTAGGTGGGTCTGAAAAACAGGATCCTGGGAGCCTAGGGAACATTATTCATTTTAATCAAAGTTGCCCCTCCAAGTTGTGCCATTTGGTGACAGAGGATACTTGGAGCCCACCCAGCAGATCTGGAGCGCTACTCATACATGAAAAGGAGAGACTCTTCTCCCTGTCCTTACCCAAAGCCTCTGAGGCCACTACAGCAATCCAGGAGTTCCCACACTGCTGGATTTTAGGGGCTGGCAAAGTTTTTTAAAAATTGGTGAACTGGCGGCGGGGGCGGGGGTGGGGGCACCAGTCAGTTGAGCGTCCAACTTGGGCTCAGGTCGTGACCTCACAGTCTGTGAGTTTGAGCCCCGTGTGGGGCTCTGCACTGACAGCTCAGAGCCTGGAGCCTGCTTCAGATTCTGTGTGTGTGTGTCTCTCTCTGCCCCTCCCCCGATTGTGCTCTCTCCCTCTCTCTCTCTCTCTCTCTCTCTCTCTCTCTCTCTCAAAAATAAATTTAAAAAAAAAAATTTTTTTTAAAGTTGGTGAACTTGGATGTCTGGGTGGCTCAGCTGGTTGAGTGTCTGACTCCTGATTTCGTCTCAGGTCATGGTCCCAGGGTCATGGGATCGAGCTCTGCATTGGGCTCTGCTCTGAGTGTGGAGGCTGCTTGAGATTCTCTCTCTCCCTCTGCCCCTCTTCCCCATTCACTCGCTCTCTCTCTCTCTTTCTCTCTCTAAAAGAAAAAAAAAGTTGGTGAACTGACATAGGTTGTCAGCTCTCAATTTTACCAAACAATCACCATTTGTTATCACCATCATTTTATAAATAAGAGGATATTTTAACATTAACAAAAGTCAGAAAGACATAATCTAAGACTTAGGGACAGCTCTTTTAAAATGAATGTATATAGCTCTGTGAAAACTCCTTGCTTTGTCATTTTTCCCCCTATCTTCCTCTGACAGTTCTGTTCCTTCGTTAGTCTCCATGGCGTATCGTTGACAGTGGTCGAGAGCAGACAGAAGCATCAAGGAGAAGTAAAAATCGAATTCAAGGGTGGATTCATTTTCCTAATCAAACGGACCACTTCTTAAACCACGTGCCTTTGGATCACCAGTTTCTGTGGCAAAGGGGTGTGACACAATCTCACCAGGATGGGTAAGAGTGCAATACAATGGTGGGAATATAATACTTTGCGTAGTTCCTTTGGAATTACACCCAGTCTGGGTGGGTCAGTTTGTTTCCAGTTGGTCTGATCCTTGCTTGGACCAGGCTCCACCCACCCAAACACTTCCAGGTTTACATGAGGAGGTGGGATTTTGACTGCTCTACGCCTGTTCAACAAGATCAGATGGGGCTGAGTGGTGAAGATCGGCATGTTCCCCGGAGGAGGGAACAAGCCTGCCTTCCAACTGGTGTCCCAGGCAGGTGCAGGAGACACTGGCAGAGCCAGTTTAACCAGCATCTCGGGCAAGGTTTGGCCATACTTTTTTCCTGCTTGCAGTTTCCTCTAGCAGAAGTGGAAACGCTCTTCTGGGCAGGTTAGCTCAGTTAGTTAGAAGTGGCAACACTCTACGTGTTCTGCGGCTGTATATGAACCGAATGCAACCAGCATTATAGCACTGTATATATTGCTGGTAGAGATGTCACTATATATATTATTATATATTATATATGCTTTCCTTCCAAAACCCAGTGTAAACAGAAGCTGAGGCTATCATTTAATTCTAAGCAGTTTAAGAATAATTAAAGCCCATGAGACTTTCTCTCTCATCAGTAACTCCCTGCTAGATACCTAGGGAAATAAATTCACTTATTCAGGTCACCAGGGCACTACCTACCTACTATACTGGGGAGAAAACAGCACAATTATCTATTGTGGAGTAGTGAATTATAAGGTCATTATTTAAAGAGATGTATTGAAACTACTCAGCCAAAATGGCATAATAATGTATCATGGCACTTTGGTGAATATTAAATAACGTAACGATATCTGTAAAACATTCAGCACAATCCCTGAGCGGCACTCAATAAATATTAGCTACCGTTATTTCCATTTATCTGAGAAGTATTTTTTGAGCAGCCGATACATGGCCAGAAACCATATTATGGGCTTGCGAGTCCATCATGGGTGAAATAAGCAGGATTTCTCTCCTTCCGGAGTGGAGAGACAGACACTAAACAAACTCAATCAACAATTAAGGCCTACTCATACGAGGCCTTCTGTGGGCGTTTGGGGGTTCATCAGATCCCAAAGATCCCAACCTTTGTAGAACGGATCTCTTAGATATCAGCCCCATTGTTTTCTAAATAAGTATGCATTATTAGAAACAGTGATCAGTGCTATACATGCAAAGCCTGGGGTGAGCGAAAGACTTCTAGAGGGTTCCTAATTCAAGCTGGGTGCTCAGGATACAACATTCCAAGTTTGAAACCTGGATGGGAGTAGGTTTAGCTGAGGAGGAGAGCGGGAGACGGGGGCAGAGAACATAGGTTTAACACTAGTAACTCACATTTAATTCGTGCTTTCCGTGGTACAATGCCTTTTCACAAACGTCCTGCATCAGAGGTTTGCCACCGGAGTGAATTTAGTCCCCAGCTCCAGGATGCATGGCAGCAGCTGCCTACTTTGGTCCTTTCCAGGAGATCACCAACGTTTGACGGTTGCTGCCTCAGTTTTCCTTGCTTTCCATTGCCTGGAACAGTTAGTATCAGCTACAACAAGGATGACTGCTGAGGCCCGAACGCAGCTTCCTTTACTTGTTGTAATGAAAGCCACCCTCGTGCCCCCAGGAATATGTTAGCAAACATTCGCTGCTGGGTTTAAATAATGAAGTATGGGCTGAATAATAATCAGTCTCTGAGGGCTGAGCTGTCTTCTTTCCCCAAAACATGCATAATCCTTTAGCTCACTGTGCCCTTTGCCTCCTGAATTTTCTCGCCTTCAGGTTTCAACGCTCCTCTTATTCCTACTAGCAAGTTCCACAGCCTGGCTCATATTCCAGCTATGAAATAGTTCACATAGTTCTGGGTAGACATAATATTTACGGGAACTGAAGATGGGCGGATTCTGATAATGGCTTGTGGAAGAGCCTTCGGTGCAGTCAAAATAACAAAGAATTTAAGAAACTAATGCGTTGAGACTTTTAGTCTCCCATAAACTTCCCAAATGTTCTTACTTAAACCCTGTGTAAGTATCAGCAGAATCCAGGGGAGCGTTGCCCTGGGTGAGAAAGAGTGGTTTGTTCAGCGTTCTGCTGTTTTACAGCACAAATTCTGAGCCGAATTCTGTTTATTGTCAATAGCTCTCTAACAAAGGGCAAAATGGAATGTGCCTGTTTTCAAATTCCTGTGAAAAAGGGTCCTGGAAGACCTCAGATCCTGGTCTAGGGCAATTTGCGTCACTGTTTTTCGGGGCTTTGAATGAAGACTCTAAGCTGTTGAGAGAGATCTTACCAAACATCGTTAGCGTGGAGCCACTTATCAGAAGGATCTATATAGGTTGTTACTGCATAAAAACGAAATAGAACTGTCCATGCCTGGTTTGAAGTACAGTGATGGCTAGGGAGGAAAGTAAACCGGGAAGAGCTGGGACATTTCTAAATTTGGTACCATTGATCCAAAATTTGGTGTTTATCATCCGGGGGAGGGAGAGATGGTTCGGGGGCAGCTCAGACACTAGAGCTTGTGGTGCGCATTTTAAGGACAGAGGGTTGCTGGGTTCAGAGGTGAGGAAAAATCAACGGTTATGTTTCCCAGTACTTAACTTTACACTGGGAAGCATTTCCTCTGCCCAGAATGCTCTGCTTCTGGTTGGCCCTGCTTCTGTGGCTGGTTCCTTCCTGTCATTTATTTCTCATCACAAAAGTCACCTCCTTCCACCTAATCCAAACACTCACAACATATCTCTCCATTTTAATTACCTGCTCGCTTTTATCTGATATTTTGGTTTGTTTTCTTGTTTATTACTGGACTACGAGCTTTGCTTTAATAGGAAGCTTGTCCGTTTACTACGGATTCCAGCGACTAGCACGTAGTAGATACTCAAGAAAGATACTGAATGAAGAAGAAGGAATAGGATAATTGTCCCTGTACAATTTGAGTCGTGAAAAAATTAACTTTGTAGAGGTCTTACCTGGTACCTGCAGGTGATTTTCTGGTTCTTATGCAAGATAATAATAATTTGAGGTAAATGAAGCCCCTTTCATCCCTGGGAGGGATTCTGAAACCAATGGAAAAGTAGAAGGTAGGATAGAGATTTCTGAAAAGACCACAACTAAATTGGGGCACTTACATGTCTCAAACTCTTGATTTTAGCTCAGGTCATGATCTCACAGTTTGGTTTGTGGGACCAAGCACTGTGATGGGCTCTGTGCTGACAGCACGGATCGTGGTTGGGATTCTCTCTGTTCCTCTCCCGCTCGTGCTCTCTCTCTCTCTCTCTCTCTCTCAAAAATGAATAAACAAACACTAAAAACAGAACACCACAACTAAATTAATCTCGAACACCGTGGGGCTGCTTTATCTAAACATACAATCTAGAACCACCTCATTTGAGACTCTTCGGTATTCTCCATTGCTAGGGGTTTTGCGTACTTCTCTGGTCATCTTACCACACGGGCCAGAAACGGGCAAGACGTGTTGAAATATTCACTGTGGCTCGGAGCTGCTGTTTGGTAAGACTGCTGATCTGGCAGGCCAATGAGTGGAGTGCTACTTGAAAACACCAGGTTTTCTCCATTTCCCCAGCCTATTTCACAACGTCTTGCTTCACTCTTTTCCAAGTTCCAAGCTCAGACAGACACCAGCTGGATGAACACGAGACTTGGATGGCAAAGTCATAGTAGCAAATGAACCCCCGAAGTCCCGCCTCCTGTGAACTGTCCCATTCACGACAAACAGAGGCCAGGGGAAAATGAAGATTCTTCACCCGCAGACACCCTCTGGGCAGGTTACCCACAGTTGATTCCAAACCACCTGATCAATGTGGAAGAAGGAATAGAATGGTTCAGCCAAACTGTGCCAATGAAGAATGCTGTCGGCTGATCCCATGCACGGAGCTAAGCAATCTGAACGGGGCAGGAGTGCGTGGTCCTCTGTTGTAACCTTGAAGTTCAGCTCCAGCCCAGATAGGGCTGATGTAGGCCCTGCAGCCAGGCCTCAGGTGATCGTGTGGTCTGCGATACTCCAATCCTGTCCAGTGCAAGTCTTACAATCAACAAATACTGACCGAGCCCTAGCCACATGCCCAGTCATGGCTAGATTGCCCAAGAAGCCAAGCAAGAACATGCTGGGGCCAGGGCAGGGCCAGGGATGGGGGTAAGGGGCATTCAAGAAAGAACTGGGAAAACTGTAGCCATCATTCTGTTTATTGAGTACCTTGCTGTTGTGCAAGGCACTGTTTCTGGCACTGGGGAACCCGCAATTTTTCCCTCCCGCGTGAACTTACATCCTGGCCTTATTTCAGCATACTTGTGAGTTTTAGCTTTTGAAATAAAATTTTATTTTGCAATTTAATGTTGTTTTTATTTTGAACCTCTTGGGAGAGTACCATCGTCATTTTGGTATCGGGGCCATAAAAATTTTATTACGGCCTATTCCCCGTGCTGTTAAACATACAAACAAAAAGTTAGGTTTTTAAACCTTTTAAAGCCTTTTAAACCTTATGCCCAAATATTCTCTAAAAAAGTCACTTGTAGTATTAACTTGAATTTGTGAAAAAGAAAGGATTTGTGGGAGGGGGGCGTGCCGCACTTGGGTGACTCCGTCAAGCATCCAACTCTTGGTTTCGGCTCAGGTCATGATCTCATGGGTCTTGAGTTTGAGCCCCACATCGGGCTCTGCTTGGGATTCTGTCTCCCTTTCTCTGCTCCTCCCCCACCCACTTTCTATCTCTCTCTCTCTCTCTCTCTCTCTCTCATAAATAAATAAATAAACAGGGGCGCCTGGGTGGCGCAGTCGGTTAAGCGCCCGACTTCAGCCAGGTCACGATCTCACGGTCCGTGAGTTCGAGCCCCGCGTCGGGCTCTGGGCTGATGGCTCGGAGCCTGGAGCCTGTTTCCGATTCTGTGTCTCCCTCTCTCTCTGCCCCTCCCCCGTTCATGCTCTGTCTCTCTCTGTCCCAAAAATAAATAAACGTTGAAAAAAAAAAATTAAAAAATAAATAAATAAATAAATAAATAAACATTCAAAAAGAAAAAAAGAAAGAAAGAAAGAATGGAGAACCTATCCCAGACAGATTGTCTCATTGTGCTGATCACTGTTTCTGAATGGGGTGGTTGTGGATTTAAAACCACAGGTAGTGGAAGCATTTAGACAGCAAATATGATGGGTGTATGCAGTTCTAAGAATGGGTGTACCCATGGGCTTTGGAAGCATTTATATTATTATGCCTGATAAAGTAGGTGCTGCTCAGGATTTTGGTTCCCCTCACCTCCAGAGAATACAGGTAAGAAGTCACCCATCGAGCCCCTTTATCCAAAGAGAGAATCCATGCTGCCTTCTCTGAGCTTTCTGTTTAATGTTCATTCTTTCCTCACACATTTATTGAATGCTTTCTAGTGTCACGAAGCTAGGCACCAAGGGTAGTTTCCTACCGAATGAGACAGATAAGCCCCCTGCTTTTGTGGAAATCATCGCCTAGTAGAGGAAGACAATGAAAAACGACGTAAATAAAACAAATAGGGTACCATGGTGCTAAGTCCTAGACAGAAAATGACAGCAGGTAATGTAACAGAAAGTGACTGAGGGATGCCACATTGGACCGGGGACGGGACAGGCTTCGTGGAGAATTTGATATTTGAGCAGGCATTGATCATGAGGAAGAGTCAACATGTTAAGATGTGGGGGGAAGAGTGAGCAACAGATAGAAAGTCTCAGCTACAGACCCAGCTTGGCAGGTTTGAGGAACAGGAAGAAGGCCAGCGTGGCTGGAGTAGAGGAGATGAGAGAAAGTGTTTCAAGATGAGGTCGGAGGGTTAGGCAGGGTCTGGGACCTACATTTGGTAGACCTCAGTAAGGAATGTAAATTTTTTTTCTACAGTGTGATTCTGTAAATTGGCCACTAAACAGGTTTGAAGGGATTGATGGTTTAGGGTTTGGTGTTATGATTTAATTCCGAGCCCCACTAAGTGGGAGAGTCGACTTTCAGCGTGCGATCTGTCCCTGTCTTCATTGATTACCTCTCAGTCTCCGGCGGGCCAGAGTCTGAAGGTGGAATTCTTCAGTAAAGTCATTTTGGGGATGTTAGCCAGTGATCTCTAACTCACTGACACTCCATGTGAAATAACAGCGGAGAAAATCAGACCTCAGCTGGGAGTTTTCTGGTAGGACACAAGCAGATACTGAGCTAAGACAAAAAGCGTTCGTATCTGAGGATGAAACTCAAATCTATAGATCAGAAGGCAGCATAACTCTGAATGCCTACATACTGGCCAGGATTTTCCTGGTTTAATGTTTACTTATTTTTGAGAGAGTGAGAGAGAGCGCACGCGAGTGAGCGAGCACGTGCGTGCCTGAGTGGGGGAAGGGCAGAGAGAGAGGGAGACACAGAATCGGAAGCCGGTTCCAGGCTCCGAGCACCAGCAGAGAGCTCCACACGGGGCTCGAACTCACCGACAGAGAGATCATGACCTGAGCTGAATGAAGTCAGACGCCTAAATCCACTGAGCCGCCCACGCGCCCCTTCCTGGTTTAGATTGTTTTTTTTTTGTTTTTTTTTTTTGTTTTTTTTTGTCGTCACAATTATTACCGTCTCTTTTAAGGATCTTTCTTGCTGAGCAAGGCTGTAGATAAAATGGTATCAACTATGCTTGAGATGTCTTAACACCTTGGAGCGCGTCACGTGCTAGCCCATTCTGGCCATGCCTGGCCCTACCTGTGCTGACTCTGGGATTTTCCCCGTTGGATGGGAGTCCTGCAGCTGCAGTGTTGAGTCAGGGTGTGTTGTTTTCCTATAGGTTTAGTGACCTAGATGGGCTTCTTCTGAAAGTCCAGCAGCTAAGTCCACCAGAGCTGCAGAAGTTCAGCTCAGGACAGCTGAGGAGCCAATGACCTGGAGAAGACTTGCTGGTCTGCCCGCGGTGAGCTCTGCTTTCTACAGGAAGTGTCAGCACGACTGACAACGAGGGTCCAATGATGCAGGCTGTGGTGTGAGACAGGCTGCAAGCTTGGGCTGAAATGTCTCCTTCTCAGGCACTATAACTATTCCCCAATGTCCTCAGCTCCAGAGGGAGCGTATCCCAGGGACCACACATTTGTTTAAATGCTCGCATTAGCAGAAGGACGGGGATCCCATTGAATCATCATCTCCTGTCAAAAAGCCAAGGGTTGTTCCGAAGGAATGCAGCTTTTCCCAAAGAGGCTAAATCCCTAGTACTGATTAGTTCTCGTGGCCACGGCGGGGGTGGTGGTGGTGGGGGAGGGCAGCGGTGCGTGTGTTTGTACGTGTGTGTGTGCATTGATGGTGGTGGTAATCCTGTGCCTCCGCTGTTTTAAAATAGGAGCAGTCTTTTCGCTCACTGTCTGAGCCATAGGGTGAGTAACCTTGACCCCTAAAGCCCTCCACTGGGTGTCATGTGTGTGTGAGTCCTGCCCCTCCTTGGGTCCAGACATTTAGAATGAATAAATTAGAGGGTGGTGGTAACATGGTCATTGTCATTGCAGACAATGTGGCATTTATGTATGGGCACTGGCTGTCTTTATCATGGGGCTCAATAACAAGGGCAAGTTTGATCTTTCATCACGAACCACTGGGGTGTTCTTTAGGCCTAGAGCCTGCAACAGCTGAAAATAGCCCTAGCATCTTGTTATTTTCTCTTTCCCAATTTTTGCCTATTCATACCCAAGAATAAAAGACACAGCCTGTTCAGCCTTTCCAAAGATTTAAAGAACCTTATCTATTGATTTCTAAGTACCCATAAAGGACAATATTTGCCTTGCTTGCATGAGGGTATTCATTCATTCATTCAGCCGTCCATTCAGGAGATATTCATCGAACACCTGCTACAGGCGAGGCACTGGGCTAGGTACTAAGTGAATATCAGTACATGAAAAAGACAAGGGCCAAAGCATGGGGATGTTGAATAAATCTAAGAAGCGACTTCCCCAAGTCCCTGAAGGAGTTGATTTTGCTATACACATCTTCCTGACTTCTGGTCCCGTGCTCTGACCACAACCCTTCACCGCTAGACCACACTTCCCCAAATAAATAACTACTTCTGCATGCTGGGGATGGATTGTGTGCGGCAGCATTTACGTAGGCAGTGCAGACAGCAGCCTTTCACTTAATGTTGCAATAACACCGGGCTAAACAATGTGCACTGGCTTCCAGAGTTGCTGAACAAATGCTTGATGTGGGTCAGGTCCCTTAATTCAAATGCCAGAGAAGTACAAAATAGGAAAAGTCTCTATCTGATAAGGAGCAACTGTTGAGGAAAGATATATTTGTTGTCAGTTTGGGTTAAAATCAGACACGGGATTCTACCCTCCTCTTCACTTCTGGATCCCCACATAGGAGGAACTCCGCACATAGATAATCACAAACTGCGTAAGTTTTGGTTTTATATGCTCAGACTTGTCCCGAACACAGAACCCCTGCCCTGCTAGAAGGCAGCACTATGTTCACAGAGGCACACACACATCTGTCTCAAAGTCACCCTGACCTTGGCTAATGGCAAAGATAATTTCGTGCATCAGTTCTGATTTCCCTCTATTTTAAGGCTACATCATGTGAGCTCCACATTGAAAATGTGATTTTGTAGTCCTGAAGCGGATACCATGAGCAGATTCAGATGTGAGAGTACGTTAGGGTGATCAGAGATTCAGATGCTCTGGCATTTCAATCTTTATCATGTCACTTCCCAGAGGACAGTGGGTCCAGGTCCCATCTCTGTACCGTAGTCACTTCCTCTGATACTGGTCTCTGAGCCCTCCTCTGTGTTCTTACCTCTGTCAAAGCGTTTGCTGCTGCTTTGTAATTCTCTCCTGATTTGCTGATCTTCTCCCCAAAGCTGGAAGGTCTCTGAAGGTAGGGACAGGTCCATTCTGTTCTGTACAGTAAGTGCCAGCCCCCAGAACTCATAGGAGTGCATGGCCATAGGAGGCTGTCAGTAGTTCCTGGATGAATAAATAAAAGAATTATGAATTCGTGGCTCTGTCCTTTTCAGAGGATGGGTTTAAATCTCCAACTCTCAGGTCGTAAGGGTGCCGGGAAGGAAAGAGTTAAGCTATCTGGAGGGGCTAGGTTCATTCAGAGACCCCTTTCCTTTTATTGGCAAAGACAAGATAAAGTGATATATGAGATAAATCCTGGGATATAAAATCTTGACACATCCTTTAGGTGCTGAGTTGAGCTAATTCAAACTCTGAAGGGGAAATAAATGAAGTCATTCTAGGTTTTCTCTTAAGCGGCCTGAGATCCAGTTATGAAGGGAAGGCAAGGCCAGACCCAGGAATTTAAAGCTTGACCTCCTTTGTCCAAGCTAATAAGAGAAATGGATTGGCCTTCATGAGTTTTTTTTTGTAAATAATCAAGAACAGTGAAGTAGCCTGACAGATGATAGAATTAGGAGAACTGAAGGCCGGAGAATTGTTTCACGATTCAAGGCAGCTCGGAGAAGTCTGTGTTTATGTATTATGTTTTTCCTTCTCGCTCTCCTTTTTTAAGTGCGGAGGTTGGGGGGCGCCGAAATTCCCACCAACATAAATCAGTGCCATACAATGATGAAATTCTGTTTTCACCTCTGCCTGTGACAGGGAATGCAAAAAATAGCAAGTGGCCCAGTTCCACGAATCCCCGCCTCCCTGCCCTCCCAGCTCCCGCCGGGTTCTCATCTCTAAGAATGGAGGTTAGCGCACCGCGGCGCGGAGCCGCACGCAGTCCCAGGACCCGGAGGATGATGTCAGGCGGCGGGAGTGGCCGCAGCCGGGCCGGGGAGGCCGAGGCCCCGGGGGAGCGAGTAGGGAGGGCGGCCTGGCCCGGCCGACGGCGCGCCCGGCCGCGCGGCGTCGCCTGGAGACAGCCCTGGCGGCGCAGTGTTGCTGTAAACAGCCGCTTCCCTGTTACTATCTATAGCAGGATCGCCTGGCTCCGGGGTGCGGCGGCTGGAGGCAGGTCGGCGGTCCGGCTCCCCGCGCTCCCCGAGGGATCCGCCCGCTGCCCTGATCCCGCCTCGCCCCTTTCCGTGAGCCCCTGGCCCGAAGAGTGGGGGAAGGGACACAGAGGCTCTGCTGGGATCTGCGGCTTCGCGTCCGGGAGGTGGCCGGCGCGCTGGGACCCAACCAGGGGCAATGTGACCCCAGCTGTCCTTTGCAGCGGAGCAGGAGGCTGGGGGCGTCAGGGGGCGCAACGCACTCCCGAGCATCTAGGCGCCCCAACCCCGTTTTCCAGGCCACGGGGCCGCGTCTTAGGTCCCAGTGGCCGGGGTCCCCGGCCTGGGCGCTGCTGGCCACGGTCCTTCCAGCGTGCCCGGTGCTCCCCCCTCCAAGTCCTCGCTGGAAAATCACCCGCTTGTGGGCTCCCAGTAAGCACAGCTTCCTGGGGGAACCGAACCACATCTAACTCCCCAGCTTGGACTTGCGCTCCCCCAAGAGCTCTCTCCACCCGGTACTCCCAACTGACCACCTTGCCCACATAACATCCCCCCACCCCCACCCCATTCCTCGGGCCCCAGCTCAGAAGGAGGCAAACGAACCCATCAGACATCCTTGCGTGGAGGTTCTGCACAATGTTTACTGGCTAGTGTCTCAGAGATTTGACAGTAACACTAACATCCTTAAGTATGGCCGAGAAAAAAAACTGCGTTTTTTCCTTAAAAACAAACAAAAAATTAAAATCAAAATGCCCAGCATCGTAGGTAAAGTAGGTTATCGTAGTCCCTTATTTTGGATCTCCGGACTTTCTGCTTCCAAATGCAGTAACAGTCCTAGTATTGCTCGAGAGTGGGGGCTTAAGGGTCTGCTTCCACAGTTTGCACTGAATTAGGGCTAGAATTTGGAATGTCGTGGTGCTGGGGGGGGGGGGCGCATTCCTTCGGGGGCCGAGGCTTAAGCCCTCGGGCTCTGTACCTGTTTCTCCTTTACCTTAGCCCCAGCACGTTTCCGGGGTTCCGTATACTGGTAAAAAGTCGCTCCCACCCCATCCCCCAACTCCGCTCCGGGAACAAGGGTCCGCATTGAACCAGGTGCGAACGTTCGCTCGCGTTCCTCGCCTTTCCCGCCTCCCCTCCCCCGACCGCGGCCCCCGCCTCCCCCCGCGCTGCACCCTTGGTGTTGGCTGCAGCCCGCGAGCAGTTCCCGTCAATCCATCCCCCCTCCCCTTACACAGGATGTCCATATTAGGACATCTGCGTCAGCAGGTTTCCACGGCCGTTCCCTGCGGTCGTGGGGGGAGCTATCCCCGGAGTCCCTCATCTTAGGGGGTCCGTGAGACCCCTAAGTCCCAGATTGCTAAGCATTGAGGAGATAAGGAAACGCACCAAGACGGGAGACGGGAGGCTGCGAGGGCGGCGGAGGCGGCAAGGAGGCAGCAGAGGTATCCAGGTCCGCTCGCCACCCCCCCAGCGCCGCGATGGTCGCGCCCATGACGTGTGGCTGCTCATTCATAGAATGCTGTTATAAAAGCAGTGGCTGCGGCGCCTCGTACTCCAACCGCATCTGCAGCGAGCAGCCCAGAAGTCGAGACAGAGCCGGCGGCGGCGGCGGCGCAGCGAACGAGCAGTGACCGCGCTCCTACCCAGCTCTGCCCCACAGCTCCTACCTGCCTCTGCCCCTCAGCCCCTCGCCCGGGCCTAGACTCACCGCGACCATGATGTTCTCTGGCTTCAACGCCGACTACGAGGCGTCCTCCTCCCGCTGCAGCAGCGCCTCCCCGGCCGGGGACAATCTCTCCTACTACCACTCACCGGCCGACTCCTTCTCCAGCATGGGCTCTCCTGTCAATGCGCAGGTGAGGCTGGCTTCGCGCCGCCGCGGGGCCCGGGGCTCGGGGTCATCGGGGAGGAGACACGGTGGGCGGGACGCTCGGGGAGACGAGTCGGGGACCCCTTGGGCCGGGGAGGGAGGCTGCCCCGGCCGGAGCAGCCCTATCTCGGACAGCCCCGGACTTGTTCCGAGTGCACGCACGCTTGTCATAGTAAGAATCGGTCCTCCTCTCCCGCGGCAGGCTCATCCTGAGTTGCCCTGGGACCGCGCTCTCTGACTGGTCTCTGACATGAGCTGGGGCAAACAGGTCTCAAGCAAAGATTCGCAAACTCGATCCTGGCTCCTCCGGGAGGCGGCAAAACGCGGCGATTCCCCCTCCCCTAGCTGCCTGGAGCAGGGAGGAGGGGCGGGGGAGGAGGGCGAAGCAGGCGGGTGTGTAAGGCAGTTTCATTGATAAAAAGCGAGTTCATTCAGGAGACTCCGGAGCGGCGCCTGCGTCAGCGCAGACGTCAGGGATATTTATAACAAACCCCCTTTCAAGCGGGTGATGCCGAAGGGATAACGGGGACGCAGCAGCAGGGTGGAGGAGAAGGGCACTGCGTTGCGGATTTCTTGGGAGGAAACGGGGAGACCTTCCATCCAAGATGAGGGGCATATAAAAAGACGAGAGCAGTCCAGGGCTCGCTTCTCCCTCCCTCTCCCTGCTGCATGCGGCACTGGAAACTCGGCTGTCGCCACCGGTGTCCGGAACCTGCTCACTCACGTCAGCTCTCCCCTCCTGTCTTCGTTCTAGGACTTCTGCACGGATCTGGCCGTCTCCAGCGCCAACTTTATCCCAACGGTGACTGCCATCTCCACCAGCCCGGACCTGCAGTGGCTGGTGCAGCCCACCCTGGTCTCCTCCGTGGCTCCTTCTCAGACCAGAGCCCCCCACCCCTATGGAGTCCCCGCCCCCTCCGCCGGGGCTTACTCCAGGGCTGGAGTCGTGAAGACCGTGACCGCAGGAGGCCGAGCTCAGAGCATTGGCAGGAGGGGCAAAGTGGAACAGGTGAGGAGTTCTTCTGCGCCTTCTCTCAGCAGGGGGCATGGGTTGGCGTAGGTGGAGACAGGGAGCACAGTAGATAGGGCGAAGCCACCGATGCAATTCACCGCGCATCCTGAACGGGGACCCCTGGCTCCAAGCCATCTCCACCCCAAGCCAGACTCTGGTAGCCCTGCCCCAAGAAGTACTGCAATAGTTTCTTCCCTAATAGGTTCCTACCTCCTGCTTTTGGACCGGGCTCTTTGTCCTGATTTTAAATGCCAGTCACACCTAGCCCACAACGGCAGGTTGGAAATGGCTTCCCAGCCGAGGTGCCAGGAAGCTGAGAAGCGCCCAGGGCCAGTTTCCCTGGGGTGGCCGCACCGAGCTGATGGCAGACCTTGTCACTGACTGTTGGCCTTTCTGAAAATTGTTTTTCTAGTTGTCCCCAGAAGAAGAAGAGAAAAGGAGAATCCGAAGGGAAAGGAATAAGATGGCTGCAGCCAAGTGCCGGAACCGGAGGCGGGAGCTCACGGATACGCTGCAAGCGGTGGGTAGATCCTGGGGGGGCGGGTCACTCCTTTTTCAAACTTTGGGAGCAAGTTGGCGACTGGGTATAGGGGAGCTTGAGTAAGCCTGTGGCTTATGCTTTGCTTTATCCCTCTGTGTGCAGGAGACAGACCAACTAGAAGATGAGAAGTCTGCTTTGCAGACTGAGATTGCCAACCTGCTGAAGGAGAAGGAAAAACTAGAGTTCATCCTGGCAGCTCACCGACCCGCCTGCAAGATCCCCGATGACCTGGGCTTCCCGGAAGAGATGTCTGTGGCTTCCCTAGATCTGAGCGGGGGCCTGCCGGAAGCTGCCACCCCCGAGTCGGAGGAGGCTTTCACCCTGCCCCTCCTCAATGATCCTGAGCCCAAGCCCTCCGTGGAGCCGGTCAAGAGCATCAGCAGCATGGAGCTGAAGGCCGAGCCCTTCGATGACTTCCTGTTCCCAGCATCGTCCAGGCCCAGCGGCTCCGAGACCGCCCGCTCTGTGCCAGACATGGACCTGTCTGGTTCCTTCTATGCAGCAGACTGGGAGCCCCTGCATGGTGGCTCCCTGGGGATGGGGCCCATGGCCACAGAGCTGGAGCCTCTGTGCACCCCGGTGGTCACCTGTACTCCTAGCTGCACTACTTACACGTCTTCCTTCGTCTTCACCTACCCTGAGGCTGACTCCTTCCCCAGCTGTGGGGCTGCTCACCGCAAGGGCAGCAGCAGCAACGAACCCTCCTCTGACTCGCTCAGCTCACCCACGCTGCTGGCCCTGTGAGCAGGCGGGGAGGGGAGGCAGCAGGCACCCACGAGCGCCGCTGCCCGAGTCGGTGCATTACAGAGAGGAGAAACACGTCTTCCCTCGAGGGTTCCCGTAGACCTAGGGAGGACCTTATCTGTGCGTGAAACACACCAGGCTGTGGGCCTCAAGGACTTGAAAGCATCCACGTGTGGACTCAAGTCCTTACCTCTTCCGGAGATGTAGCAAAACGCATGGAGTGTGTATTGTTCCCAGTGACACATCTGAGAGCTGGTAGTTAGTAGCATGTTGAGCCAGGCCTGGGTCTGTGTCTCTTATCTCTTTCTCTTTAGTCTTCTCATAGCATTAACTAATCTATTGGGTTCATTATTGGAATTAACCTGGTGCTGGATATTTTCGAATTGTATCTAGTGCAGCTGATTTTAACAATAAGTACTGTGTTCCGGCAATAGTGTGTTCTGATTAGCAATGACCAATATTAAACTAAGAAAAGATATGACTTTATTTTCTGGTAGATAGAAATAAATAGCTATATCCATGTACTGTAGTTTTTTCTTCAACATCAATGTTCATCGTAACGTTACTGATCATGCATTGTTGAGGTGGTCTGAATGTTCTGACATTAACAGTTTTCCATGAAAACGTTTTATTGTGTTTTTAATTTATTTATTAAGATGGATTCTCAGATATTTATATTTTTATTTTATTTTTTTCTACCTTGAGGTCTTTTGACATGTGGAAAGTGAATTTGAATGAAAAATTTAAGCATTGTTTGCTTATTGTTCAAAGACATTGTCAATAAAAGCATTTAAGTTGAATGCGACCAAACTTGTGCTCTTTATTCTGGAAGTTTTGTAAGATCCTGAAAGGTATCAGAGACCAGTTTGTCAAGAAGGGTAGCTCCTGGAGGGGGACACGCCCCTTCGTTTGATCCCTTATTGAAAAGGAAAGGGAAACTCTAAAGCTGATGTTGGGAATATTTTACAAATATGGGTTCATCTGGGGAGGCTAAGATTCCCTAGCAGGTTCTGGGGTAGCAACCGACTGTACTATATAGCTTTTGAGGGAACGCGTCTTCTTGCTTCTTTCTCTGTTTTGGAAGTCCAAGGGGAAATATTTAAATCTAATTGTGCCAATATTAAACCGAAAGGTCTTGATCTTAAAGGAATCCTTTTAAGCAAACAGAATTGAGCTTTGCACAAACCACTTTAACTTTTTATTCCCTCAAAATTACGTGAGGGGTTACTCTCACCTTCAAGGTGAGCAAATTGAAGAAAGTTTAGAATGCATGCCTTTCTCAGTGTTCCACCAGTGAGATCGAATCTTAACTTCCTCATACCTTATCCTATCCCTAAGGCTGAGCTGCCTCTTAATATTTGGTCTAAAAAAAAAGAAACAAAACTCAGGCCTTAACTCGAGCATACATTTAGTTGGGCTATTTTTATTCTCACAAGGAAAGGAGGGCTACTGTCCTATCCCTCGGTAATAAATGCATTGTAATTGCTGACATTTCTTTAACATCATAAGCCTGCCATTCTGTTTACACTGGGGGAAGAGAAAACTGGCCCTGAGAATTTGCAAGAGATCTTGAACAGTTCAAATAATGGTTGATCAGTCGGTAAATAAAAAGTTACATAACAGCTCATTAAGGAGAAGTCAACATGACTCTGAATAAGCTTTAACTTAGAATCTTTAAGAAGAACATGACCTTTGTCTGGGACACCTCTAGTAATGGGGCCCTGACACGCACATGCACAAACCACAAAGAAAAGAGCCGGGGCCCTTCCCCACCCTGTTCTCAGATACCAGGCCGGTACCATGTGTGGAAGCCAGAGGCCATGCTTCCCCACACCTGCTCTGTGGAAGGGGAGCGTCGGTGCCAGCCTCCCCATGCTTTGGTGATAATGAAAATCACTGGGTGGTTATGGGGTGTCACACTCAGTCAAGTTGAAAGTTTTAATTGAAAATGACAGTTCCATTGAGGTTGATGTTCTCACCTACGGTCTCCCTGTGCCTGCAGAATAATTGACATTCGAAACCCACTTGCTTTAGGCTCTTGAGAACACCGATAGATCACATACGACTGCATATTACTTTTGCCTGTCTTGCAGTGATGAAAGAGGCTTTAGACTCCCTATTTGCTGTTCAGAGGGTAAATTTTCTGTAGCCTTTAAATGCAGCCTAGACTAATTACAAAATTACTGTAATTAACACCCAGATCTGAAATAACAAGGTGAGATACCTGTAAAGAAGCTAGCCACCCCCCTCCCCTGCTTTCGCATACAGGAATAACAACCCACAGAAGGAGATTTCCCAGGTGGAGAAGGGTGGCTGGACCTCAGCTTTGGACACTGAACTGCTCCCCCAGGACCTGGCTAGTGACCCCTGTCAGTCCCACGCTGACTATAGAGAAAGAACATTGCTTTCCCTTTGACAGCCTTATCCTATGCCCAGACACAGACCATTCTTCTATTTCACCATGACCCAGCGAAGAACAGGTTGCTTCATCGACAAGACCGCATTACAGGTCCAGGGAGAGGTACTTGCACACAAGGAATCCCTTACCAGGCTTCTCGGAGGACAGAGTATCCTCCATGGGGTTGACCTCTCACCCAGCTCCCTGCAGACTATTCTCATGGGATCAAGAGAAGAAAGGAATTCCCTCTCTTTCAGCCAAAGGGCTCTTTCCAAATCTTCCTTTCCTGAGTCAGGATTCAACAATTCCCATGGACGATGGATACTAGGAATGTCGACCTCTTTTTGGGAAAGACTGATCTCTACCCACAAGATACGACCTCACACTGGTCTCAACAAAACAACTATCCCACAATATACAAAAGATACACATGTGATAGAAGGGGATGGGAATGAGGATGGGAGGGTCATTTTCTTATGGGGGAACATGTCTGGTTTGGCTCATCAATGGATCCCCAGACCTGTCTCAGTGTCTGGGGTTTAGTACAGGGATAATAAATATCGGCCTGGTGGCTGAATGCAGACATTCTGCACTATTTCCATGAGCAGAAGTACATTCCACACATATTCTCTAAATTCTCCTATTCCAGACCCTTTTATGATATTAAGCAATGGGGATTTCACATCTTTTATGTCTGGCTTCAAACACATACCCCACTTCTATCCTTGGCTCCTCTGACCTCTGCCCAATTCAATTTCAAAGTGAACACCCTGCCATTGGGTTTCCAGCTCCAAATTAATTTTAGATAAAAAAAAAGAATAGACGAAAAAATATCTATCTCTATATAATGGTGGATTATAGATTCTGTACTGTCTTTGCACATCCCTGCATCTTGCTCAAATTATTAAAATTAAAAGGTAGCACTTAGCCATTTGTTCTAAGAACAATCATTTCGTATCAACGGCAACTTTCTAGGTGTGAATGAAAGCAAATCAATTACGCCATCTTTAGTTAAAGGACAGAAACGAGACTGAGGCAAATTAAAAATTCTCGGATGATTACTCTTAGGAGAGCACCTGAAGTTTCAGTGTTTTTCAAACAAAAAAAAATCTAAAACAAAACAAAAAAATCAACCTTTAAACTGTGTCTGAGGCTTCCTCGAAGCACAGAATAGTCAAATAATCAAAAAACAAATGAGAATTGAAGATCATTTGAATGCTGAACATCAGATCGCTTTAAGGTGTGCTGTTTTGCTATTCACATGAAGGAGCTGTCAGTCCCATGCTGACTATAGGGGAAGAACACTTCTCCTCCACATCCCCATCTTGTCCTTTTCCCCTACAGCCCCTGCTCACCAGCCTTCCTTCCATTCCAGACACACAGCAGGCTTGATCGTGCTGCAGGGCCTTTGCACTTGCTGTCTCTCTGTCTGGGTCTCTTTCCCCAGGTTGGCTCCTTCCTGTCATTCAGGATTCAGCTCAAAGGATACCTCCTTCAAGAGCCCTTCCCACATCATTCTATCTGAAGTGATTTATGCACACATTTCCTCTCCATGACTCTGTCTTATCATCCTGCTTTGTTTCTCCATAGCACACGTCACCGTCCGCAACATCTAATTTATGTTTTCTTTTCCTTTTTAATGAGTTTCGGCCCTTCTTCACCACTGTATTGTAAGTTCCACGTGAGCAGGGATCTCTTCTGTCTTGATCACTTCTGTTTCCCCAGTATCTATTAGGCACTCGAATGCTTGTTAAATGAATGAAGATGGATGAATAAATGAAGGCAGGTGAAATTTACAAAATTAATCTAAAGGGAGATAAGTAGAATTTAAAAGTGAAGATAAAGCTGTGTACCTCACGGACTTCTTCCTGGATAGAAAAGCATTTCCTTTGTTTAAAAAAATTCCTGTCAAGGGTTCTACAGTATTAAGGTAGGGCACTAGCTAGAGTGGGAAAGAATTTTAAGAGGTCCCCAAAATACAAGCATACTGCAGGTCAGTGACACTTCGAGACAAATTTACAAATTGAGAAATGTTTCAACATCAAATGAAGAATGGACATATGGTAAATATAGGCATAACCATCTTCAACGCTTTTATTTATTTTTGAGAGACAGAGAGAGACAGAGCACAAGTGAGGAAGGGGCAGAGACAGAGGGAGACACAGAATCCAAAGCAGGCTCCAGGCTCTGAGCTGTCAGTACAGAGCCTGATGTGAGGCTCGAACTCACGAACCTAGAGATCATGACCTGAGCCAAAGTCGGACGCTCAACCCACTGAGCCATCCAGGCACCCTGGTATAACCATCTTCAAAGAAACAAACAAAATTATGGTTTTCACCCTTATTCTTATGAAATTTTATTTTATTTTTTAAAGTTTATTTATTTATTTATTTTGAGAGAGAGAGAGAAAGAAAGAGAGTAGGAGAGAGGCAGAGAGAGAGAGAAAGAGAGAGAGAGAGGGAGAGAGAGAATCCCAAGCAGGCTCTGCACCGCCAGCACAGAGCCCAAGGTGGGGCTCAAACCCAGGAGCTGTGAGATCATGACCTGAGCTGATACCAAGAGTCAGAAGCTTAACCATCTGAGCCACCCAGGCGCCCCCACATGAAATTTTAGACTATCACACAAATCCATTTGGAGTGCCTACAAACTGGTATGCTAAATTATAAAACCTACAATTTAGTTTGCATTAAAATAGAAGACTGGGCACCTGGGTAGCTCAGTCAGTTGAGCTTCTGACTTCGGTTCAGGTCATGAGCTGGGGGGTTCGTGGGTTCAAGCCCATGTTGGGCTTACTGCTGTCAGTGCGGAGCCCGCTTTGGGTCCTCTGTCCCCCTCTCTCTGCCCCTCCCCTGCTTGCTCTCTCTGTCCCTCAAAAATAAAGAAAAACATTAAATTAAAAAAAAAGAATAGAAGAATAAGGGTTAGCTGTTATTACTATCATTACTGATATCAATCTTATCATCATAATCATCATTTATCATCATATCATCATAATCATCAAGAATATGCCCAGACCTGAGGAAAAGCAGTTGGTAATAAAGTGTATTGAATCCTGATGAATGAGTTCAAAATCCCTGAAGGACACTGGCTGGATAGATGGCTACTTTCTTTGCACACAGAAGAAAGCGACAGAAGCATAAACTGGGTTTAGTTCAAAGCAATTCATTTCAATGACTCCACACACTCATTCACTAAGTTGCCTTTCCTTTGCCCAAGGGCAGAAAGGGTTCTTGGCCACTGTCCCAAGGAGGCTGCCTGGCTTGATGGCCATCAGTTCTTCTTGACTAATAAGCCCTTTTTACTTTCGGCTCACACTGAGAAGGCAGCGCTTTGCTTGGTCCAATCAGTTGATTAGAATAAGAATCCGGAGGGGTTTGATCGATGGTTACATTAGGAGCAGGGCCTCAGAAGGAGGTCTTGTCAAAGGATGAGGAGCAGAAGGCCGCCATGTTTACTTTGGGGGAACAGTGTGCAGTCAGATCTACGGAAGCAATGATTGATTTGCAGGCTTTTTGATCAACTACGAGACTCTCATCACAGCTTTAATTACCAAAACAATATAAGTGAATTTGGATTTGAGGAATTGGATCCAATATAGCAGAGTGGTTCAGAGCAACGACTCAGGTTTGAATCCTGGCTCCTTGACCTTGGGCCAGTTACTTCACCTTTCTGCACCTTAGTTTAAGTAGAAGGGGGATAATTGTACCTTACCTCTTGGGGTTGTTGCAAGTATTAAAAAAAGTTAGTATGTATTGGGTGCCTGTTACAGTACAGAAGTGTTTGCTATTATTTATTATCTCTATAATTAAGGGAGATGGGGGTCAGGGGAGAAAATACCCTCTCGGGCAAGCATGGGCTTCATTTAATTCAATAAAAAGTTTCTGGATGTCTATTATTTATCAGGTGCTGGTTTCAGATATGAGAAAGGCATAGGCCTGTACTCAAAGAGTTCATGGTCTAGTAAGGGAGAAAGACACGTAAACATGTGCATCATAATACACCGTAACGGTGAAAACATCAGATGCAACAGTTGTGCAGAAGAGGGAGTGATGAACTCTATCTGGGGGCGTCTCCGAGCCAGTGATCTCTGAGCTGGGCTTTGAAGATGGATGGAGTTTGCCAGATGAGCGAGTGGCCGGTGGAGGGATTTCAGGAAGCAGAGGGATATCCCCGTAAAGGCACACACTCCTGAAACAACACACTTGCTTTTGCTGGACTATAAAATATGGGTGGAGGGGGGAGGAAGGAAAGGAGGGGGATGTGATTATAGAGCATCCCCGAAGTGCATTTGATTTCGTTTACATTAATATTGCAGCATCAAAGCGGAGGGGGCTGGAGATAGGTCAGGAAGAGGTAACTGTGGCCAGATCATGAAGAGCCTGGTATTTACTTGCTTCAGTTGTGTGTAGGCTGGACCGGGGCAGTGGTGGTGGGAATGCAGAGGGAACAAGAGGTAATTAGGGGGTAGGACTGTTGGGACCTGGTGACTGAGTGGATGTGGGAGGTGAGGGAGGGAGAGGAATCCCAGTCACTCCCAGGTTCACCGGGCTCGACATACGTGGAGGCTGTGTGACTGTGACTGCAGGAAGAAGAGTAGGTTTGGGGAATAAGAAAGTAAGTTCCATGTTGGACATGTGGAGTTTGCCAAGCCTGTGGGATTCCCCGGGGGCGGGGGCGGGGGCGGGGGAGGGTGGTGTAGGCAGTTCACTTATACACTAGATGTTCTATGATGTGAGCTTATGGAGCTCGTCTGGAGGCACGTGGTTGGGATCGGACCTGGAGCCCTAGGATATAATAGTGATAATGGCTAACATTTCACATGTGCTTGTTACATGCCAGGCTGTGCTATGCACTTCACAGGCAATGCTAAATCAGGAACCGTATTCGCTTCGCTAAGCATTTTACCTCTAGTAACTGGCCCATACTGGGCACACGATAATTATTTTGTTGAATGGATGCTCTCGTTAAGTCCGCACCACAGCCCGATGATGCAGATATTATTAGGATCTTCATCTTACAGATGAGGAAAATGAGCTAAAAAAATATCACATTGCCCAAGGTCACACACTTATGAAGTAGCAGATCAGAGATTTGAAATGAGCTCTTTGTGACTATGAAGTCTGACGTGCTGAACTGTTTTGCTAGAATGTTAAAATCTGCTCCTAAGTAGGTACTTATGGGGCTCCTGGGTGGCTCAGTTGGTTAAGCGTCTGACTCTTGATTTAGGCTCAGGTCATGATCTCACGGTTTGTGTGCTCGAGCCCCACACTGGGCTCCTGTGCTGGCTGTGCGGAACCTGTGTGGGATTCTCTCTCTCCCTCTCCCTCTGCCCCTCTCCTGCTTATGCTCTCTCTCTCTACCTCAAGATAAGTAAACTTAAAATAATATGTACTTATGTGACTTAGGGTGAGCCTCTAGCCCCTCTGAGATGACCCCATCGGGAGTGGATTTCAAAAATCTCGGAGCTCCCTTTCCAGCTTCAAAACTCTGACGACATCAGGTGACCACGGTGGAAATGCACTGCAGGGGCCCATACCCCACCATTTAGGATGGAAGGCCCGAGAAGTGTATGTAGTGCTAGGTGCTACACCACAATGGTGAGGTGGGAGCTGTGTGGGCGGGCAAAGCGGGCGGATTAGGGTTCTGCGTCTGCACAACAAATTATCGCAAACTTAGCAGCCAGAAGCCACACGTATTTCTTCGTTTCTGTGGACTGCATGGGTAAGCTCCGTCCTCTGTCCATGGTCTCATAAAGCTGCATTCAAGGTGTCAGCTGAGCTGAATTTTCAGCCGGATGGTTGAAGGGAGAAGAGTCTGCTTCTGAACTCATTCTGGTTGTTGCAGACTTTATTTCTTCATGATTTTGTAACTAAGGCCTGACCTTCTGCTGGCTGTTTTGAGCTGGCCTCTGGCCATCCTCAGATCACAGAGGCTGCGTTCTCAACATGGTTGCCCACTTCGGCAAGCCTGCCAGGAGAACCTACTAGTGTGTGCTGGTAAAATGGATGTATATATCTCCTTTATATAGAAATAGATACAGGTGAATATATAAATATTGCAGATTGTTTATCACAGGAGTAACATCCCATCGCCTTTGCCATATTCTATTGCTTAGAGGCAAGTCTTGGGTTCCACCTGCACCCAAGGGGAGGGAATTACACAAAGGCATGGACACCAGGAGGTAGGAATTACTGGGGGGGGGGTCAACCAAGGGCCTCTCATCCACAAGAGGTCACATTACGTGCTGAGAATGTAAAACTAATAAAACCAACTAAAGTTGGTCTGCTTTTTTATTAATGCCATGAACTGTCAACTTTAGGTGTGACAAAGTATTTCCTGAAAAGAACGTCTCTTGTTGCTTCGAGTTGTAAACAGTTGCCGGGATTACTGTCAACTTTTCATAAGGCGTATGTAAGCTTCATTTTTAAAATCACTGATCCTTTAATGCATTGTATGCTACACGGAAGGAAACTCTCAGTTATACTAATAGTTGGTCCCCAACACGTGGACTTAGCTATATGCCTTCATCTCAAGAGTAAGTTTGTAATGGTTCAGAGTCATTTGAAACTGTTTTGGGTGCAATGCACATCTCCAACCTATGGTAGTACACAGCACTGTGTTTAAATAGATTTGAAATAAACACGGACAACAGTGAATGAGAAATCGAACTTGAGTGACTTCAGTTCTGTTATTATTTATGACCGTGTGGAGTTTTTGTGTTTAAAATCTAATACTGTGAGGCGGTGCAAACAGAGGTGTGATATTTTTATTTGGTAAATATACATTTCAGTTCATACAGGCAATACTTCACTAAATTTTAATATTAGCTTTAAAGTGGAAAATTCCTTTACAATTATTCATTTTAAAACTGAAAAACGATCAAGAAAACAAAACATTACAACAATATTGTGATTTAGTAGTTGCCTAATACTTGGTAAGCTACTGTTTTGCTGCTTAGGAATAAAAATAGCTAGCACTGATTTGGCTCACCACGGGCCAGATTCTTCCAAACACACACTCCCACATACTAGTATCTACATTAACTCGTTAATACAACTTAGCAGGTAAGTCTTGCTATTAATCTTACAGATAAAATAATCTGGGGCACAGAATGACTGCGGTTTCCTCGAGATCATCCGAGTGGAGTGGCAGAGCTGGTATCCGAGCCGGGGAATGTGGCTCCGATCCCTGAATTCTTAGCCGCTAGTAAGAAAAGACAAAACGAAACCAATATCCCCAACAACCTTGCAGGCCAATAGAAGCCCTTCAAAAAGGACAGGAAGCCTTCTTCTGGTCCAGAAGGGCTTCTTTCTATTCTAGACCCACCCCTGCTGGATCCTGGGCTGCGGGATAGCTGGCTTCCCGAGGGGGTGCTCTCTCGGCGTCCCCTCCTCTGCCCGCGTCTGCCAGGCCCAGGTTTGTCCCGGCCCGTCCCAGCTTCCGGTCCTTTGCTTCTGGCCAGGTCGCAGGGTCAAGCAGTGCCAGGAGCTCGCGAGTCCTCTATTTACTGTTTGGTTTCCATGGTGACACGTAGGCGCCGTCAGCGCCTCCCGTCACAGGCCCCGCAGCGCGCCCCCACCCGGCGCCGTGACGTCTGTCCGCCGCTTCCGTTCTGCCCATATTTGGCGCAGCCCGCGAGCCGCCCGTCGGGAGGAGGCTGGGAACCGGACTCCCGCCTCGCCCCGCCCCCTGTTCCCGGCCACGCCCCCGCAGGGTGCTGGCGGCGGCTCTGTGTCACGCGCCCCCCCTCCCGCCCCTTCCCGCAGACCAGAGGTGAGGCAAGGGGCGGAGGCGTTAGGGACCCCTAGAGAGGGCGTGGGTGATCGGATGAGCTCTGAGGTCTGTAAACATTACTTGACTCTTTGAGGCTGCAGACAAAATTTGGGGCTGTCTCATCTGTCCCGGGTGGGTGAGCTCGGATCACGATTTTCTCACTCTGTGCCGGAAATCATGGAAACAGCCATCCCTCGCCTAACTCTATTTTATATTTTATAGGGTCGAACTTAAAATTCTCGCCCATGGCGCAGTGGAAAGCTTTGTAGCCAGAGGTTCTGGGTCAGTGTTGCCCCTTGGGGGATAAGTGACCTTGGGAAGGTCGCTTCTCTTTACTCGGCGTGGTAAAATGAACTGTGGGGGTGAGTGGGGGGGGCGATCGTAATATTTGCAGCAGTATCAATCAGGCTTGGGAGGGAATACCGTCCCTCACCTTGGAACTACTCCCTATCCCCATGACATAATTGGAATGTCAGTGAAGCCCGCTGAGGACCCCTGCAATTTTGATCCCAATGGTAACTGGATTTGTGTGGCTCTTTGCGCCTTGCTCGTATGAGACGCTTAATGAAAATAGTTACCTGATTATTGAATGAATCCTAGGCAAATTACCTTCGGATTTCACCTTCATAAATCCGGATCCCTGCAATTCCTCTTCCAGGCGGAAGGAAGAATATTGCGATGATTAATAATCGCGCAGCAGGGTTGCTGATGTAAAGCGATTTGCAGATGTAAAGGGCAATAAGCATTCCTGGGAGGAATCCAGTGAGATTCCAGAAGTCTCCGAGGGAGCCGTGGGTGTATATCGCCGGGCCCTGCGGGCGGGGGTGGGGCGGGCAGTGCCGCAGAGGCCACTGCTGGGGACTGGACTGCTTGGCAAGGGGCTAACTCTTCAAGCTGCTCAGTCGCGCCCCCCACCCCCCACCAATCCCCCGGGTTTTCTGACCAGAGGACTGTGCGTTTTCCAGAATTTCAGAGCAGGAAAGCACTTCCCACATTCTCCCTGCCCCCCCCCCCCCATTCAGCCCTTCTATTTCACACATGCGGAAACTCGGGCTCTCGAGAAGTTGGTTCGTCCACCCAAACTTGCACAGCTAGTTAGAGACAGATAAAGGCTAGGATTTCTGGCTTCCATCTCACCTCTAACCGCCTGTGTGCTCTTGTGGCTTCAGGACCCTGTTGCCCGGCTCAGATGAGGGGGCGTGCAGTAAAGCTAAGTACTGACCTCAGGCCTCCTAACGGATAACAGTGGCACACCTGCTGCTTCACGCAGCCACAGCCTGACACCAGGGCCTGTGGTGGTGGCCGGGACGTGTGTACTTCCCAAGCCACAAGCGTTCCTCCTTACAGTGGTTGGAATGGCTTCTCTTGTCCAGAGAACGTGACTTGGCTGTCCTGAAACCAGGCTTAGACTAGCCGTTAGTTATTTTTTTAATAGTGACCCCAAGCCTTGCATTAAACTTCTCTCAGCTAAGACGACAGCAGAAGGCATGCAGCCTGAACCCATGGGAACCCCTTTCAGCCCTTGGAAGGTCTTTTCATGGTACATAAAGGTTAGATTCTGTAGGGGAATGCCTCTTCAATGTCTCTCTCTCTCTCTCTCTCCCCTTTCAATCTCGACCAATTCCTCCTACATTCTACATTCTATTTCTTCCCTCACTTCCAGACTGTGTATGAAGGCAGCTCAGACTAAGAAGATTGGTGCCCACCGCTGGCCTCCGTCATCCTGCTGATTTGAGAAGTCTGGAATCCTTCACCTCTGATTGTACTCAGAGCTATAGAGGCAGAAGCGGCAGCTCTGCCCCCTGGTGGACATATGAGGCACAGCGCCCTTCTCCGATTCCAGAAGCCCTGTCACGGTAGAGGCTAGAGGAGGTATTTGCTCTTTGTTCACTCTGATAGAAATAGAAAAATTTGGCAGGAACAAAAAAACAACCCCAGCCTTTTCTCTTTCTAGTTTATTTCTGAGGATCTGGTGCATTCTTTCTCTTGCCTGGACTGTATTTTTCTTCTTGCTATCCAAACCCTGCCCCTATTTTTTCAATCCCTATTTCAAGTTCCACCTGCTTCATCATAACTTCTCTGACTTTTGTCTCCTAGGTATCTTCTGAATGCGGCTGTATACAGACCCAGCGCACTGAGTGCACACTTATATATGATGGCATTAGCGTTGTTTTCTTGAGGGTGGGAGCCATGTTTTGTGTGTCTTTGTGTTCTTAGACTCCGTATTGCCCCGTACAGGGCTGGGGACAGAAACTGCTCCCAATAAGCCCTTGTTGACTAAATGGTAAATTGGTTAATCTCTGCATTCAAAACAAAACAAAACAAAACAAAACCAAAAAACCCAAAACAACGCTAAGCCTTTGCTTCGACAAACCTTCTAGAACTGTTAGTTCTTTGGAGGAATCTAGATAGTGACCTAATCAAATAAAGCCTTGCACAATAAGTAGTTCACCAAGCAATTTCACAAGAGAACACCATCACCACCCAGAGAGGGATGAGAAAGTTTGAAGTGGACTCTCAGAGAGAGGAGAGTGGTGATGTGGAAAGGCCAAAGGACGAAGAATTAGGAGGGAAGGGCCTCTGCTCCTGGGTTCAGAGAGGCAGCACAGGGGCTCTAGGGCCAGGTTTATACCCAGTCTTTACCATCTGCTGTGCAGCCTTAGGCAAGTGTACTCCCCTCTCTGTGTGTCAGTTTCCCATCTGTAAAAATAAGCACCCATCTCCTAGCAATACGATGAGGATAAACTGAGTTGATATTTCCAAAGCTCCTGGCACATAAGCGCTAGTTAACAGTTTGTAAATGAATTTTCCATCTTAAATGTCTTGTAAATGGGATGGGGAATATTATGTGATCTCTTGGTTCCCCTCTGCATTAGCCTTCCAGGACAGCACATGAGCTTTGGGGTCAGGCAGGTCTGGGTTGACTCTTGTCTCTGTTAGCAGTTGTGTGACATTGGGCAGATCACTCGACTTTCTTGGAGCCTCAGTTTTCTCATCTGCGAAAATGAGAATAATTGTGTCTACCTCAAAAGACTGCTGCGTGCATTGCATGCTTGCAATAGAAGGAGCTTAGTAAAGAGAAGCTATGGTTATTATTAGAAATTCTTTTAGACGTTTGTTTATTTTTGAGAGAGAGAGAAACAGTGTGCGAGCAGGGGAGGGGCAGAGAGAGGGGGAGACACAGAATCCAAAGCAGGCTCCGGACTCTGAGCTGTCAGCCCAGAGCCCAACGCGGGGCTCGAACTCACGAGCCGAGAGATCATGACCTGAGCCAAAGTTGGACGCTTAACCGACTGAGCCACCCAGGCACCCCTATAGTTATTATTGATGAGAGGAGCCATACACACACACACACACACACACACACACATATATATATACATATACATATATATATGTATGTGTGTGTGTGTGTGTATGAATAGGGTCTCCAAAATCTCTGAAGTTTCAAGGAAGAGCATATGGAACAGCAGTAGTGACACCAGCTCAATCGTGGAGCTTGGGGTGGGAGGGGAGGCCCTGGGCCTGGGCCATGATTGGCTATCACAGCCTCTGAAGAATCCAGGAATGGTTTGACTTGCACATCAGCTCTAGGAACACTTTGTGCCCGAGGGCTGCGCCGAGGGTGTGGACCCAGTGGGGCTAGGCGCCAGCAGCTGTAGGGCCATCCTGCTCCCCTTCCCAGGAGGGGGGACTTTAATAAGAGAGGGTGTGGGTAGGGTGGGCCTTAGAAACCTATTGTTGTGGAGTGTGTATGTGTGGGAATGGCCCAGAGACATCCTGCCCTGCGACCTGGGCTCCCCGGCCTGGTGTGGCTTCCCTCGTGGCAGAACCTGTCCGCACAGCTCCTCAGAGCTGTCATTCCCAAACCTGTCCAAGGACACTGGGATGGATTGCCAGCAGTTCTCCAAGGGGTGGGGGGGTGGGGGGGAAGGAGGGCTGTGATAGTCTTAAAGCCAGATTAACCTTACTTCCCTTCAGCTGCATGTGTGGAAAAGTACTAAATGGAATATGCAAATGCTGTTTGTATTCCTTTGAGTTCTCTTCCAAGGGGAAGGATGGTTGCAAAATCCAGTAATGATAGGGTGTTGCAATTGCAAACACGCTGGGAATCACTCTTATGGTCCTCACACTTGATGGCTCTTGTCGCCTGTGACCCACGAGGAATTGTGTGATCCCCAACAGCAGGGTCCGCACTAAGTGAGTTGCTATTCTGGAATCCCAGATGCAGTCTGAGACCTGGACAGATCCACCTTAGGGGCTGTTTGGTATCTCGGAGGAATCTGTAAGCCCCATTCCAAACTCACGCTGGGAACAGGGTGGGCCCCAGGGACTGGCATCTAGAGCAGAATGTTTTTTTTTTTTTTTTTACTATCTGTAAAAAAACGGGACTTATGAAGAGTCACGAAGGTGCTGGTATTGGGTGTCTGTGGGGAGGAGGGAATGTGTTTCTCTCCTTTTGCTTGTTTGTTCTCTCTGATTTTTTGTTTTTGTTTTTGTGAGAAGAAAACATGTTTTTTTAAATGTTCCCAGCAGAGCAATATGTTTGTTTTTTAATAGATAATAAATGGGAAGGCTCAAACGCCTCCTGAGTTTTTTCATTTTTATTTTATTGCTTTTCCTCTCTTTCGAAAAGAAATAGATGCTCGTGGCGAAACCTTTAAAAATTCAGACTATCAAAATAAGGAAAGTAAAAAATCACCTGTAGTCTCATCACAGAGATAACAACCGTCATTACTTTTGATCGTACTTTTCCTATACACTCTACTTTTATACCTTGTAGTTTCTATGCTGTGGTTTTTATGAAAATAGGATCACGCTGTAATAATGTTTTGTAATCTGCTTTTTCTATACCATAGATCATGAACATATTTTTCTATGTGATCAAATTAAATAGCTGGTTACATAGGATTCTGGTTATAAACGTCCAGCAATTTAAATAATTCTGCATTGTTGAAATATAACCTTTGGGCTATTTCTTTTTTATTTTTTTTAATGTTTATTTATTTTCGACGGAGAGAGAGAGACAGAGCATGAGTGGGGGAGGGGCAGAGAGAGAGAGGGAGACACAGAATCCGAAGCAGGCTCCAGGCTCCGAGCTGTCAGCACAGCACCCTACGAGGGGCTCGAACCCACGGACCCAGAGATCATGACCTGAGCCGAAGTCGGACGCTTAACCGACAGAGCCCCCCAGGGCGCCCCACCTTTGGGCGATTTCTACATTTTTTTTGCTGTTCTAGACAAGGCTACAAATATCTTTGCAGCTGATTATTTGTACACCTTCAAGGTGATTTCTTTTGGGGTGGGCCAAGAGTGTGCTCCTTCTGGAGGCTTTCGAAATGCAGCTGTGCCGTCAGTACAGGGTCACACGGTTTCTAGCTGTGTAATTGTAAAAATTACTTACCCTTCAGAACTGCTTTTTTTTAAAATTTTTTTTAACGTTTTTATTTATTTTTGAGACAGAGAGAGACAGAGCATGAATGGGGGGGGGGCAGAGAGAGAGGGAGACACAGAATCGGAAGCAGGCTCCAGGCTCCGAGCAGTCAGCACAGAGCCCGATGCGGGGCTCGAACTCGCGGACCGCGAGATCGTGACCTGAGCTGAAGTCGGACGCTTAACGGACTGAGCCACCCAGGCGCCCCCTTTCAGAACTGCTTTAATGTCCTCAACTGCAAAGCTGGAATGATAGCAGCTATCTAGTGAAGGCGGGTTGTAAGGATCGGATGAAAAAGTGTATAAAATGGTGGCTGGCAGGGCACGTGATGATCCCTCCATACACGGAGCCTTCAGTGAACTCGTAGCTTCTGATTCAGGGATTGTCTTTCCTTCCGGGGAAGGAGTTGTCCTGAAATTGGGGTCTGGCTGCCCGGGCAAGTTGGGGGAGAACTCAATCAGGTTTAAATGGTAAATGGTGGAGACGCTGGAGCGGGAAGGGTAGAAGCAGACAGGTAACAGAGAGATGGCTGGTGGTGGGGAGGGTGAGGAGAGGTTAGCAGAGGAGAGAGTGAGCGGTCGCGGAGACTGGGACTCAGTGGGCAGGGGTGAGTTGTTCGCATGGATGTTTGCAGCAGGGACCCTCCAATACAGGGCCGTGGGCCAGTCGCTTTGCAGTGTGTGTGTGTGTGTGTGTGTGCGCGCGCGCGCGTGTGGAGCCTGTGTCCTCTGCTTCTGGCCCCATCAGGCTGCTTTCTGCCTCCCTCCCTGTTGCCTCACTCCATGCCAGTTCCTTCTTTCAGTTCCTTGAATGCTCCACGTTCCTCCCTGTTGCGTGACCTCTGTACATTCTCTTCCGCCTGCCAGGAGCTCCTACTCTTTCCCTGGCTTAGGCATCATCAGCTCTCAAGCTTATAGTTCACTTTCTCAGAGAGGCCTCCCCTGACCATTTGGTATAAACCGGCTCCCCTCCCTCTCGTGACTGTCTCATGGCCCTCTGCACCCACATGGCAACCACATCAAGGTTTGTAGTCGTGTGTGTGACGATTCATCCTTGGTGTCCCCGCTAGGCTGAGAGCCCCCCAAGGGTAGGAACAGAGTCTGTTTTTTGCTCACTATTGTATCTCGATGCCCAGGACATAGTAGGCACTCAGTAAGTACTTATTGAAATGGAAGAAGATGAAGCTAGTTGCTTTGTGACCTATACAATGCTTTTACATCCCTCCTGTGGCTTCAGTCCCATCTTGATTGATGCTGGCTGATTGGCTGAAAGAATAGGAGATTTGGGGGCTGCAAGGGATGCCTTGGCCAGTTCCTCTCCCATCCTTCTTTCTGTTGAGGAAGTGGGCTTCCCTTTCTCAGGCTAGAAGCTTTAAATCAGTGCTTCTTAAACCTTAATGTTTGTATATGTAATTTTTATAATTTTTTTAAATGTTTATTTTTGAGAGAGCGAGAGAGAGAAGGACAGAGCGCGAGTGGGGAGGGGCAGAGAGAGAGGGAGACACAGAATCCGAAGCACGTTTCAGGCTCTGAGCCATCAGCACAGAGCCCAATACGGGGCTCAAACTCACCAACCATAAGATCATGACCTGAGCTGAAATCAGATGCTTAACTGACTGAGCCACCCAGGCGCCCCTACCCAGGGATCTTCTTAACATGTGAATTTTGATCACAGGTGTCTAGGATCCTCCCTAGGGTCAGGTCCAAGATACTGAATCTCTAACAATCTCCCATGTCAGGCCCCAATTGTTGAACAGCAAGGCTTTCTATTCCCCTTGCTGGCTGTGATACCCACGCTGAAGATTGAATCGCTGCGCCCTCTGTCGGCTACCGGAGGGCATGGCAATCCTTGATAGATAAAGTAGATAAAGCGCGCATACATGGATTTCATAAGGCACACCAAATTCTTGGGGGGACAAGATCTTCTGCTGAAAGTGGATGGATTCACAGATTCTGAAAGCGTTAGGAAATTTACTCTTAAGAATTCACTCTGTACAGGATCCTGCCATGCTGAGGCAAAAGGAATTCTCTGAATTGAAGAATGTTAGGGCTGGAGAGACCCTTACACTCAGCTAGTGAGCGATTTTCTTCTTTTGCCACTGTTTGCTTTTCCCACTTTTTCTTTCTTTTTTTTTTTTTTTTAAATAGCAGAGGACTGGGGCACCTGGGTGGCGCAGTCGGTTAAGCCTCCGACTTCAGCCAGGTCACGATCTCGCGGTCTGTGAGTTCGAGCCCCGCATCGGGCTCTGGGCTGATGGCTCAGAGCCTGGAGCCTGCTTCCGATTCTGTGTCTCCCTCTCTCTCTGCGCCTCCCCCATTCATGCTCTGTCTCTCTCTGTCCCAAAAATAAATAAACGTTGAAAAAAAATTAAAAAAAAAATAAATAGCAGAGGACTTTCTTCAGAATCAGGGCTGCATAATGACTTTGATGGGCCCTAGACTCTTTGGCCTTTGTGGGCTCCTTCCTCTATAAAAATTAATTGAAAATTATATTTTATGACTGCATTGGTATGAAGACAAATAGGTTAACATATATAACATAGTGTCATTTTTTAATATAAAAGTTAATTTTTTCTCCTGAGTTTTAAGGGAAATAAAATCATGTCTATGGATTTGTGAAAATATTGTGGGCCCTAGGCACCATGCCTTCTGTATCAGCCCTGTTCTCCACACAGCGCCCAGGTTATATATCTCTCTACACGCGCCCAAGGCTGTAGAAGATGCCTCGAGGGTCGTAATGCTTTTTAAGCAGGTGACCAGATTGGACACGTTAAAGGACTTAGACATACAAGCTGAGTGTTTACTATGTGCCAAGTGCTCGAAACATATGTAAGTTTCAGAACAGCCTGGTTGCGTAGGAGAAGGTGACGAAATTTTCCTCACGTCACAGTCTAGTAGGTGGCAGATCTGAACTCCGGGTCTGTCTGATCCCTCCAAAGGCCGTGCTTTCGATGGGACAAGGTATATACATCGAGATGTCTGCCTGGGTGTCTGTTCCTAAACGTATGTTACAGTAGCGGGGGCACTAAGGGGCAAGATGTCAGGGAGGGCTGGAGGGTCTTTGGGAAGATGGAGACTTGAGGCTGGCTTTGGGGAAACCATAGCAGAGATGAAGTGGCAGGAAAAGGCACCTGAGGCCACAGCGGTGTAGACGTGGGGTCCCCTGGTTCGGGGACCATGAAGAGATTTCCCAAGCAGGAGGGAACTCAAGAAGTAGAGGGTGATGAGGCAGAGTGTGGCTACCGAGCCTGCGGAAATTGGGCTCAATCTAACGTTCGGTGGGAGGTTTGCACCCTTGCAGGGTGCATCCTTGCACCCTAAAATCTAGTCCTAAATCATCAACAGTGTAGCAAAGCTTTATCTGCCGTCCCCGACTCAGTTTCTTATCCAACAAGTAGGCGTTCTGAAGTTTGCCCTACACTCTTCAGAGATGTCAGGAAGTTCAAAAGACTGTCAGCTCCGTAAGGGTGGGGAGCCTGTGTCTGATCAGGCTGTATTCCCAGGGCCTGGGCGCTCAGCACACCTTTGAGGAAGGAGTGGACATCATATTCTACAAATCCCTTTAAAAGCAGCGAGTAGGAAGTAGCTGCTTCAGGAGAAAGGGCTCCAGGCCAGAAGAGGGCGCCGTTCAGCAAACAAGTTTTAGTGTAAGGAAACCCCAGGCTCTTTCTGCAGGGTTGGGGGATTGAGCATTTGCATCTCTGGGCTTTGCTTTCCACTCTGGGACTTAGGTGATCAAATCATTCTAAATTCTTATGTTAACTCTTGTTTTCTAACTAGGAAAAGTGGCCAAAATGTAGTTTATTTCCTCTATTTCACATTCTCTTAATGCTTTAGGCACTTAATACAGATGTAATTATTTGGGGGGAGAACAGACCTTAAAACAGCAACCAGTTTATTGTGTCTCATGATTTTGTGAGTTAGGAATTAAGACAGGCATTGGCCAGGACATTCTTCTGCTCAGTATGGCAAAGACTGATGTCCTCTGTGGTATTCAACTGGGAGATGGGCTGGTCTGGAGTGTCTAAGATGGCTTCACTCACATGACACAGATGTAATTTTACATTTTGTGTGGTTATTTGACTAATGTCTGTCTCCCCCACTAGTCCAGAAGCTACTACCAAGGGGCTGGAGCTGTGTCTGTCTATCATTTTATCGCTAGTGGCTGGCACAGTGCCTGGCCAATTGAGACTTAGTAAATATTTGTTAAATATTTGTTGGATCGATGATGTAATTTTTATAAAGAGTGTCAGGATCCTCAGAAAACAGGCATTGGTGGGAGTTAATGATGACGATAATAGCTCAGTAAGGGGGCGCCTGGGTGGCTCAGTCGGTTAAGCGTCCGACTTCGGCTCAGGTCGTGATCTCACGGTCCGTGAGTTCGAGCCCCTCGTCGGCCTCTGTGCTGACGGCTCAGAGCCTGGAGCCTGTTTCAGATTCTGTGTCTCCCTCTCTCTCTGACCCTCCCCCGTTCATGCTCTGTCTCTCCCTGTCTCAAAAATAAATAAATAAATAAAAACGTTAAAAAAAAAAAATAGCTCAGTAAGTACCAAGACTAAGCCAAGCTAAGTAGCTCTATAGCCTGGCGGGTTGGCATGATTTACTCCCATTTTACAGATGAGGAGCTGAGGTTGCCCTGACACAGCTGCAAAGGGTGACACACGAGAGGCACCTTTTATGTCACAAACCAGAGAATCTGGGGGTAAACTCAGGAGCCCCGGAGGCCAAGCAAGTTATTAAACTGAGTTATTTGGGAGATAAAAACCTGATGAAATGACAAAAGGCTACAGGTGTGTCTTCAAATTAGTCACCAACAATGTTCCAGATTCCTGCTTCTGTAGTTATCCAAATAATAAAAGCAAAGTCACCCCCAAGTGATGATTTGAAAATCCACTTGGATGTCTATTGCCATATTCACTTAAACTGTTCCTCAAAAATCCACCTAAGTGTTTCTTCTTCCTGGTTTTATTTATTTTTGATGTTAATCCACAGCTGGACGGTTCCATCAACATGGTGTATTGCTTCTTTAGTTTTATCAAACAACAGGCTGGCTTTTATTTTTTTTTTTATTTAAAAAAAATTTTTTAACGTTTTTATTTATTTTTGGGACAGAGAGAGACAGAGCATGAATGGGGGAGGGGGAGAGAGAGAGGGAGACACAGAATCGGAAACAGGCTCCAGGCTCCGAGCCATCAGCCCAGAGCCTGACGCGGGGCTCGAACTCACGGACCGCGAGATGGTGACCTGGCTGAAGTCGGACGCTTAACCGACTGCGCCACCCAGGCACCCCAGGCTGGATTTTAGTCATGAGTGTGGCATCTCAGAGCCAACAGTGGGCTGGCGAGAGTGTCCTTGATTGAAGTCATCAGAGGGATCAGAGCATTAATGGATTATCTGATGCCTCGGCTTCCTATGGGCTCTGTCCTGCCTGAAAGGCTCTTCTAGATCTTGTTACTGTGATGGGGAAATACCCCAGGGTGCCAGGAAATCCTTGCCCAGGCAGGGAGCTGACTTCCCGGTTAGTATCCCAGGGATGCTAAGCCCAGCCCCTGCAGCCAATCAGCAGCGGAGCTGCCTCAAACTGACAAGCAAAACGGAGCCCAACAAAAGCAGCTGGAACTTGAACAAACAGATTTGGGTGAGGCTCGGAGGGGAGTCAGGCCTGGCGTCATCCAGGCTCTGGGCCAGGCTGTTGTCATGGTGATAGCCAGCCAGTTTACCAGCCGGCAGCTGAGCCAGTTTTTTGAGGGGGAAGCCTAAGGAGGGGGGCTGGGGTGCCCAAGGGGGCTGTGCTTCTCCAAGTAATGGAAACCCACAGAGAAGGCACGGCCACTTCCAGAGAGTAGTGCCTTGTCACAGGAGCTGGTGGGCGGCCTGGGGAACAGTGGGCTCAGAGAGGCTGGCCAGCCCGGGAGGGAGGGAAGTGGCCACTGAGCGAGCAAAGAGGCCTCTGGAAAGGCTGAAAGGCTGGAAGGCTTTCAGGGCAGAGAGGATTTGCAGCTGTGTTAGCTTTCTTGGCAAAACATGAATTGAAGTAGATCACAGAGTTCTTTAAAACAACAAAACAAAACAAAACAAAACAACAACAACAACACACAGAGGCCAGTGGATGAGAGGGAGTCTTTGGGAATCTCAGAAGTAGAACATGAAAATGTCTTATGCCCCTCTCCAGGAGCCCTTTTTCTTTTTCTTTTCTTTTCTTTTTTCTTTTCTTTTCTTTTTTCTTTTCTTTTCTTTTCTTTTCTTTTCTTTTTTCTTTTCTTTTCTTTTCTTTTCTTTTTTCTTTTCTTTTCTCTTCTCTTCTTTTCTTTTCTTTCCCTTTCTTTTTTTTTCTTTTCCTTTTCTTCTCTTTTTCTTCTTTTCTTTTTTCTTTTCTCTTCTGTTCTTTTCCTTTCTTTTCTTTTCTTTTCCTTTTCTTCTCTTTTTCTTTTCTTTTCTTCTCTTTTCTCTTTTCTCTTCTCTTTTTCCTTCCCTTCCCTTCCCTTCTCTTCCCTTCCCCCCCTTCTCTCCCCTCCTTTCCCCTCCCTTCCCTTCCCCTCCCCTCCTCCCTTCTCTCCTCCTCTCCTCTCCCCTCTTCTCCCCTCTTTTCTTTTTGCTGATGTCCACAAGTCAAGTAATTTCTTGGAGGCCCAAGAGGAACAAACAGCATTCAGCATAAAACCAAATGTTAGAAAACATGTGCTTTGCAGGGCAGGGCCTACCAGGTGTTTGTGTCCACGAGGGTAGGTTACTTTCGGGTGAGGAATAGACACCCTCCTGCCCTCAGAGCATTGCAGATGTGGCTGATGTGTCACACTTGGGTCATTAGGTGGCAGAAAGAGAGGCTTGTCTCACTCAGTGTTCTGGCCCATGAATGTCTGGATATTAATAGTCTGACACTTGACACACACAAAAAATAGACACTGGCTGATGTGCAATATTAGCAAAACAAATACAGTGGGGGAAGGAATCCCAGTACGTCCTCCAGAAATCTTGCCGCAAAAGTGTCTCCCGCACCAGAGGACAGACGCTGTATGAATCCTCTTGCACGCGGTTCCCAGAGCAGTCACGCTTATAGAGACACAAAGTAGCAAGGTGGTTTCAGGGGCTGGAGAAGGGGAGGAGGGTGTTAGCGTTTAATGGGTATGGAGTTTCAGTTTTGGGAAAATGAAAAGAGCTCTGGAGATGGACGGTGGCGATGGCCGCACAGCCATGGGAACGTGCTTAATGCTGCTGGACTGTGCACCTGAAAATGATTAAAACGGTGAATTCTGTGTTACGCGTATTTTACCGCAGTTTTAAGAAAAGTGTCAATTAAAGACTGTCTTCTTGTAGCGGGAGATGGTGGCATTTGAAGGCTGACTCACCTCTCTGAGCCTCAGCGGTGTCCTCATAAAGAGGACTTATGTCTTCCTGTAGCCCTTAAGGAAGAATGGATGTGAAAGCACTTGGTGAACTGAAATGCACCACAAGAACGTGAAATATGGTTAAGATATTATTTCAAAACTCATTGTTAAGGCACCCAAGTGTCGGGGGGAAAAGTTGAAGCTGAAATGGGGGAACTTTGGAGGAAACTAAGGAAAGTATTATATTTGGCCATCAGAGGAACTGGAAAACGCCCCAATGCCTTAGGAGAGCAGGAGAGAATTTGGGGCTCCTTCTCAGGGGCCAGAAGGTAGGACCGACTTGGGCTATCCCAGCGATTTAAAAAATACTTCTCCCTTTTGCTTCGCCTAAATTGAGAAACAAGTTAAGCCCACCCATCAAGAGGAAATGAAAGGCAACAATGTCAAAACATCACCTCTCGAATTTCATGAAGGGAAATGGTACCGTTACGACACGATGCTGGGTCAAAGTTTATGAGACCTGGACCCCAAATGTGCTGGGGGGACTCAAGTCACCATGGGTCTCCTTTACTGTTATGTTCATGAAAAGCAGCTTAGAGTAATTAAGTCCAAGCAACTTTTTTTTCCGCTTAAAGAAAACGTCATTCACCACCACCGCCACCACCTGTTAGGTTAGCATAGATCAGTGTGTGCCAAGCACTAAATTAAACGAGGTACACACCTTACCTTTTCATTTCTTATAGCAACCGTGCAAGGTAAATCTTTTTCGTGGATAACATGAGAGTCACGGGCAGCAGTTTGTTCTTTCTGGTTGTTTCCGCCTCCATAAAATGAGAACCGCATCACAGCCAGAGCAGTTTAGCATCTTGTTCCTGGTCGGTCACTCAGTTGGTAAGTGGTAACGTCAGGATTTGAACTCATGCCTGACTCCAGAGCACCACACTACGCTGGAGAAGACCCTGTGGCCGAGAAGCTTGTGAGACAAAACTGGAGTATTTTGCTCCGGGAGCAATTAGAACGAGCAATTGGTAAATTGCTTTGTCGTGGCATTCCATGATGTCACGTTGGCCCACCAGGGGGAAGAGCAGCGAGTCTCACGGGCGTGTGTCCGCAGGGATTTGGCTGCAAGGTTGCACGAAACCGCCATGCACGGAGTATGAAAAACGCCTGGCTGTGTTATGTATGCACGCATGTACGTCCTGTGTCTTGTGTGTTTTGTTCTCCTTGTTGTATGTTACAGGTGTTATGGATGCGTTGTGCGTGTTATGTGTGCATTCCGTGTATGTGAGTGGGTTGTGTAAGTGACGGAGGCTTGCCTGGTGACTGATGTCTTCAACATTGCAGACCACACGCTCCAACAGCCCACACTTACTCGGTGCCCACAGCGAGCCGGCCACTCGTCCTAGTGCTTCCCACTAGGGAAGCACTTCCTTCATCTTCGCAACAGTCCTGGGCAGTAGCTACTAAGAGTAGCCTCACTTTATGAATGAGGAAGGGGAGGCACAGAAGGATCAATCAACTTGCTCTAGACCACCCAGATAGTAAGAAGAGGGTCTGGGATTGGAAACCGGGGAGGCTGGCCTCAAATCCTCTGGTCTTTTTTTTTTTTTTCTTTTTTTTTTAATGTTTATTTTTGAGAGAGACAGAGACCGAGTGTGAGCGGGGCAGGGGCAGAGAGAAAGGGAGACAGAATCCGGAGTAGGCTCCAGGCTCTGAGCAGGCTGTCAGCACAGAGCCCGGTGCGGGGCTCGAACTCACAAACCGTGAGATCGTGACCTGAGCCGAAGTTGGACGCTTAACCAACTGAGCCACCCAGACGCCCCCCTTTTTTTTTTTCCTTTTCTTAATCGGTGCTCCCAGATCACCATGTGAAAGATGATAGAATTGTCCTCGTCCTTCTGTGGGTGAAGAGCCTGTGAACCATGTGACAATCAGCACCTTCCAATTAAACATTAGCCACGGTGAGACAGGTGGCCATTGCTGACCTTACAGTGCATGTGTGATTTCTTTTGTAAAATATTTTATTTTTAAGTAATCTCCGCACTTAACGTGAGGCTCGAACTCACAACCCCGAGATCAAGAGTCTCATGCTCTACCAACTGAGCCAGCCAGGCTCAATTTAATGATGTGTGATTTCTATCAATTTAATGATGATTAAGAGTTGAAAGGATTGTTGTCAAAATCTTACATTTCACACTTGTGAAATCTGTAGAGACAAAATAGTTTCATTGATTTTTTTTCCTCTAAAACTGGGGACCACTTAGAGAGGCCCCATATCTATGGATCAGATGTTCTCTGGCTCATAAGGACAGACTGATTTACTTGAGGTAGGATGACATTTCCTCTCTTGTCTTTCTCCAGTTGGCCTTCCTGAGGCCTGGCGCTTTGGAGTGGAGGACAAAACGAAAAAGTCTCTGGCGATGCCACTGAAGGTGGAGGAGGAGACTGAGCCCGTTACCGTAGCAACACAGGCCAATGGTTCTCCGTCCGTCCTCCGTCTGTCCATCCATCCACCCACAAATGAGTTTTGTCCATGACAAAAACTCAGACGTGAACGAAAGAAAGTAGGTGCTTTTGCGGAGCATCTGTTTCAGTGCAGAAAAGGCATCAAACAACTAAATAAACATAAACACAATAGAAGTCCAGACAGAGATAAGGGCTTGGAGGAAAGTAAAGCAGGGAAAGCGGGGAGAGAGTAAGGCATATTTTGCCTAGTGTGGCCACAGGGGCTTATCTGAGTCTCTGCAGAGTGGTTAATCTAATTGCATTAGACTCAAAGCTCCCAAGTCTAGACCCCACTCTCAGTGGACTTCTTTCTTCTCGTTCCCCTTCTCCCACAGGATCTGACGGTAGCCAATGACCCCAAACCCTCAGCTGCAGAGTGGAGGTAGGTGAGGGTCATTTAAGCAGGGGATGAGGAGAAGGTGAAGCTAGACCCCGGGGAAGGGAGCAGAGGGTTCAAGGGCTTGGACGCTCATGGGATGAAGGGTCAGTGGTTGTTCATTGATTACCTACTCGATATCCATTCCTCTTCTCCCCACTTCCTACCAGCACTCATATTTGCTTTCTGGGTTTGGGTGGGATGTCAGGGGGGTCCTGAATGTCCTAACAATCAGCACGATCTCAATCCTGTTACCTCAGTGATCGGTTCGTATTGTGAAGTGTGGAGTGTGGCACTTAGGGTCTTCTTTTATTCTTTTTCATTAAAAATTTTTTTCTTATTACATTTATTTATTTATTTTTGATAGAGGGAGACAGAGCACAAGTGGGGGAGGGGCAGAGAGAGAAGGAGACACAGAACCCGAAGCAGGCTCCAGGCTCCGAGCTGTCAGCACCGAGCCCGACGTGGGGCTCGAACTCACAAACCGCGAGGTCATGACCTGAGCCGAAGTTGGACGCTCAACCGACTGAGTTGAGAAGACTTGGGTCTTCTGGTGGATATAATGGTGAAGTTCTCTCTCCTCCTGGTAAAGGCACAGATACAAGTAGCCCTGGGTCCATCTTGGGACCTCGATGGAAGCCATCCCGAGGGCAAAGCCAACCCATGGAAGAGGGCAGAGCACAGACAAGTGGAGCCAGACGCCCAGTTGTTCTTGAAACACGCAGCGCTGGAGTTTTCCCCTTGTGAACCAATTCATTCATTCACAACGTTCTGAGCGCTTGTTAGGTGCTAGACGCCGTTCTCCGTACTTGGGAAACATTCAACGCCTGATGTATGATGAGTTGCTATAAAGGCCTGAACCCCTTGCCTCAACTCAGGACAACTCTGGAAGGTCACGCGAGCCCTGGAACGCTCCGTGGGATTGATGGAGGCCTCTGCTGGGTTTCCATCTCGGCTCCACTTCTCCCTCTGCCCAATCCTGCCCAATCCTTTCTTTCCTCCCTTTCTGTGCGCGTCGATCCAGGCAGCACACGGTGCACGCTGGTCTCAGGGTTTCTTCTCAGGAACCCAACCGATGACTCTGAATGTGAGCTGTTACCATCATCGTCGTCGTCCTCCCCATCCAGAAGCCTCCTGAGTGATAGAGCAAAGAAGAGAAAAGTGTGTAAAGGGGAGAGGTTTTCCTACTAACTGGGCAAGGGTGGCCCCGTGGGGCAGCGCAGAATGGCTAGAACGAAGACCCCACACCTTTTGCGGAGCTGAAGGTTTGTTCACTGGAGCGGGGGCGGGGGGGTCCTTCTCAAATCCTCGTCTCCAGTCACTTCTGTGTGGATTGGAATTGGTGGCTTGAGCCTCAAGTAGAGCTCTGCGTATGAGCTTGACCTGCCAACAGTAAGATTTGTCTTTCTTAATCGACTGTCCCACCCTCTCCCCTCCAATATTAACGGTGTAGTGCAGGGTTACACTTTTACCTTGTTATTCAATTTCCTGCCACGGCTATTCTGGGAATTTGGCAAGCACTTTTCACATATAAAAGCTCAGCTTTTAGTGCTGTGATGGGTGGACCAGTTGGAAACGGACGGAGGCTCCTGGTTTTATAGTCGCACGGGGGCAGGAGTTTGCTTTCTTGAATCCGGAGAGGTATCGGGACACTGGTTATTCGCAGGCTGAATCTGGCCAATGAAAACCAGGGTTTAGCACCTACCCTGTTCATAGCTTTGCTGGAGGGGGCAGCTTGTTTCTGTCCTCTGGCTTTTAATTTTTTTTTAATTTTTATTTAGAAAAAATTTTTTTAAATGTTTATTTTTGAGAGAGACAGAGCATGAGTGGGGGAGGGGCAGAGAGAGAGAGAGAGAGAGAGAGACAGAATCCAAAATAGGCTCCAGTCTCTGAGCTGTCAGCACAGAGCCTGACACAAGGCTCGAACTCATGAACTGTAAGATCATGACCTGAGCTGAAGTCGGATGCTCAACCGACTGAGCCATCCAGATGCCCCTGTCCTCTGGCTTTTTAAGCACAGTGATCATGACGCAGGAAAGCAAACTGGCTGAGCTGTCTCTAAAATGCTGATGGATTCAGTTGAACCCCACGACATCATTCAAGCACTGGGCAAGCACTGTGTGCATATGTGTGTGTGGGGGGGGGTAGGGGGGGCAGGTCCCTACCATCTGTAGGGGAGACAGACTATGTTCCCAAACAACACGTCACCCAGCACAATGGACTTAGAGCCAGTCAGACCAGTGCTCAAAACCTGAGCTGAGTCCTAGTTCCGTTACTAAAGGATGTGGTTTTATATTTGGGGTGACACAAAGCTCTTTAGACCGATGGGTAGGAGATGGTAATTCTGGAAAAGGGAACTGTCTTGTGTTTGCCGTGTTATTTATGAATATTCAGTTTTGCTATAGAAAATGAGAGACATTAAGTATAGAAGCAAGTAGCTTAGGAGATTTTTTAGACACAGAAAGAATAAATAGAACGTATATGGGTGGAATATAGATCAAATGAAAATGTTGCTTACAGACAAGGAATGAGAATACCAAGTAAATCTTAAGGATTTATGAGGCACGGATCATGTCTTCTCCAGGTTGAAGCAATGTCACTCCTGTGTTGGTCACTCACTGGTGACACTCCAGGAAACAGAGAAAACCCACAGCTGCTCAGCAGATGCACTCGGGCGCTGCAGTGTGAACAGGTATACTTGTCCTTGGTCTTCCCCAGTAGAGGCCGTTTGTGTGCTCACTTCGGGCACTGCCTCCAGCTATCGCCCTTGGCCTGCCCTTGGGTCTGACCCCCGTAGCCACACCAGCAGGAGAGAAGGCTGTTGTGGCAGAGAGGACAAGATACATGAATGCTTGTAACCCCGGACTCAGGCAGGGTGATCCTTCCACCTAAATGTGATCACCTGTCCTGTCTCTTTACCTTCCTCCTGTCCACTGTGTGTTTTAAATTGATTAATAAATGGTGTGATTCAGGGTGCCTGGGTGGCTCAGCTGGTTGAGCCTCTGACTCTGGAATTCCACTCAGGTCACGATCTCGGGGTCATGGGATCGAGCCCCGTGTCGGACTCCACACCGAACGTGGAACCTGCTTAAGATTCTCTCACTGCCCCTCCCCCTGCTCTCTCTCTCTCTCTCTGTCCAAAAAGAGTAAAAATAAAATAAATAAATGGCTTAATTTGGGCTGTGAGCCTTTCTGTTCTGTGACCTCTGGTATAGGTCGCCTGGGCATATAGTTCGAAGCCACTGTTGCCTCAAGGTAACTTCTCAAGTGACAGGGGAGTCGTAGCTCAGGCTTTCTGGAAGCAAAGCCCAAGACATAAATTCTCGTGCAGGTGATTTATGAGGGCGTTCTGTCTGGAGAAAAAGTCTGTGAGGAAGTGAGAAAAACGGGATGGGAGGAGGGAAGAGACCACACAAAGATGGGGTTCACCTGAAGTATAACCTCGGCCTGGTCCCATGGACAGCTGTGCAGCGTGGAGGCAAGAGGGCGGCCTCCTGTACCTCGCGGCAGGGAATGGCCACACCGGCCTAGGAAAGGGGGTCTGGGTGGGGCACCGGCAGCATCTGCTACAGGTGAGGGGTCTGAACTCCCCTCCCAGGTGGGTTACCGTGGCAAGGGAGGGAAGAGAGAACTTAGTAGGCTGGGAACGTAGTGGGGGGAAGGACTGAAAGGCATGGTGTGGTATGACGTGGAGGGGTCTGAAAGTCAGAGCAAGAAGTTAACACCCGATTCCATGGGTGGGAAGCCATAGGGAGCCATGGTGTGTTCTTGAGCGTAAGTGTCATTTGGAGCAATGTTTAGGAAGAGAGCCGTATGACAGTGGCATGTGTTGGGAGGAAGCTGCTGGCCAGGAGGGCAGCTGGGCCTGGTACTTTAAGCTACTTTAAGCTACTACATGTAGCTTAAAGCATCTCTCTGCAGCCTTTGGGCAGCTCTCTACCCTCAGAAGCTACTTTACCAGGGTCTAGCTTTGCAGCCCTCTTCCTGGTCTCAGTCTTACACGATTCTCTGAAGAATCGGCCTCGTCCTGAAGGAAAAAGGGCTCGTACCACATCCCCGAGGGGTCAGCCTCCCTGGGCCGGGCTATGGAGGGGGTGCATCCCTGAAATCTCTCCCTCGGAGAAGAACACCTCATAAAAAGCTCAGCACAGATCTGGGCCTCTGCCGCAGAGGGCTGATTAATGCTGGAGTTGTACACACTGAGCTGGCTCCAAGTGACGTTACCTGATCTCTAAGTAATACAGAGCTTTTAAGCCTCTGGCTTTTGTCCGAGGCACTGTGGCCACCTGATCTGCGGCAGGCTGAAGATTCTTGGCCTCAGGCCAAGCCAGCCTCCAAGCAACGATCCTTTCTCGGGGCAGAGGTTTTGACTGTCTATCAAAACTTTAAAGGTCGTGGTTCCTAAACTCCAACACGCAAAAACACTACCCGGAGTGCCTTCTGAAAGCACAGATGGCTGGGCCTGACCTGCAGAGATTCAGACTCGGTAGGTGTAGGGTGGGGGGGGGGGGTGTCAGGAATCTGCATTTGGAACAAGTACCTTCGTGACGCTTTTGACAAGTGTCAAAACTGGGGAGAGGGAAGATCGAGCATTGATTTACTCAGGAAACACAGCAGCCCTGGGAAGGAGGTAATCTTATTTTCATTATTCTCCAGTTATAGATGGATAAACTTAGGCTCAAAGGATTTAACTAAACTTCCCCAACTCTCAGAACGAGTAAATGATAAAGCTAGGATTCTAATCCACTTATGTACAGCTTGTGCTGCTGTCTGAGATCTGGAGAAAGAATAGGGGATCTAGCTGACCGCATACATAGGCAGGCTCATCTGAGCCCCCCCCCCGCCCCAGCCCCGGGATAAACCCTCCGCAGCCAGGCCAATGGTATCAGCTAGGAACAGGCTAGGTTATGCCGTAGTAACAAATGAGCCGTTGAGTTCATTTCTTGCTCACACTACATGGCCGTTCAGACCAGCAGGGGGCTCCATTCGTTATAGTGACTCAGGGATCCAGGCTCTGGTAGAAGCTCCATGTTGACGTGTGTTTCCGCGATTGCAGGGGTAGAGAAAGAGGGCCCTGGCTCTTGAACGATGCATTTCTGTCTGGAAGTGAATGGTGCCACGTCGGCTCAAATGTCATTGGCCAAGTAAGTCCCATAGCCACGCCTGACTTCATCGGGGTGCAGAAATGTAAACGAGAATCTAGTCCATCGCACCAAAATCCACTCATAAGAGCCTGAATGTGCCTTCTTTTCTCATGTCTTTGCCTGTGCTGTTCCATCTGTTTCATGTGTCCTATCCGTGCTTCTCAGCCAGGCTAATGCAACTCCGTGTTTAATTCTGGACTCCCCTGCCACCAGCTCTGGGCAGCCTTTCCCAATCTGCCCCAGTCTCCAGGCCACCCTGAGGGCCCCGGGCTGATCTCTGTGAGGACGCATGTCACGGTGCATGGCAACTGTCAGTTTGTCTGTCCCCCCTGCCCACTGGACCATGGGCTCCTGGGAGATGGGAGCATGTAGTGGTGACAGGCCTTGTGGCTCTAGCCCCCGGGAGGCAGGAGACGAGCAGGTGCTCGGGGGCAAATAGAGCGACGAAGAGCTGGATTTTGGAGCTTACAGGAGTGGCCCCTCTTCTTTTCCCACAGGAACAGGGTATGTATGGACTTTAGAAAATGGGGAAGAGGAAGGCAAGAATTCTATGACTTCAGGATGAGCCAACTGCAGATAGAAGAAACCCCCCCTGAGAAGGGGGCTTTTTCCAAAGCTTCATTGCCCCATCATGGAAAGACTCACCTCAAACCCGGGTTAGTCACTGCCCGGAGCTGCTGTGTCACCGTGGGGTGAGTTTCAAGAGACCAAGAAGAGGACATTCTGCAGCTGGGGGGAAAATCCTTGCTGTCCCCGCTCTGGGGGCCCTGGGACCCGTTAGAGATGATTGTTAGCAAAGGGGCAGGTGTTAGTGGTCCCTTCAGAGGAGCTTTGCCTGAGTCCTGTCACTCCCTTGTCTTTGGGGTCTGGGGAAGGAGATCAAGGCCTCCCCAGCACGGGTATTAGCCTGACTCTGGTGGGGGCCCCCGCAAGGTCTGGGTCACTTGTTGGGTGTCCACGCCTGGAGTGACTGCGGAAGGGAGGCCAAGAGGCTGGGAATAAAACACCTGTAGTGTTGAGCTGCACAAGTCAGGATCCATCACCGTCAGCTGGACTTCTGGGGGCTCTATCTTCCCCACCCCCCATTCCCACCTCACACCTTGGGCTCTGGGGGATGAACCATTTTCAGTGCTTGGCATACCCCGAGCTCTCTCACTTCTGGGCCTGTGTGGGCATTAACCCTGACACAAGTTTCAGTCTCTTCACTGCATTTTTCACAAGAAGTTAAACTCTTCAAGTGTTTTTTCTCTTTGTGGTGTGGCTTTTCCTGAAGTTTGAGTTTCTAGGCCTGGGTCCCCTTGTGCCATGCCCAGCACTCAACTCAGCTCACCCTTCCTTGCCCTTTGCCTCCCTCTCCACCTGGATCCCCTGGGAGCTCCCAGCCCCTCCCTCCGTCACACACAGTCCTCCCCCTTCCTTTATTTATTTTTTAAAGTTTATTTATTTACTTTGAGAGAATTTTTTTTTAAGTTTTTATTTATTTTTGAGACAGAGAGAGACATAGCATGAGCAGGGGAGGAGCAGAGAGAGAGGGAGACACAGAATCTGAAGCAGGCTTCGAGCTATCAGCACAGAGCCAGATGCAGGGCTCGAACTCAAGAAGTGTGAGATCATGACCTGAGCCGAAGTCGGACGCCCAACCGACTGAGCCACCCAGGCACCCCAATATTTATTTACTTTGAGAAAAACACAGCACAGAGTGACTGGAGCGCATGAAACACCGTGAGATCACAACCTGAGCAGAAATCAAGAGTTGGATGCTTAACGAGCTGAGCCACCCAGGCGCCCCCTCCCCCTTCCTTTAAAGCCTCAGGGCTGCAGCATGCCTTGGACTTGGAGGGCTTTTGCCCCAGTTCAAGGCCAAATCAATTCCTTGTAAAGAGAATGACTCTCTCTCAATAATACTCTCCCTGCTCAGCTGCTGAGACGACATCTTCCCCTTCTAGGCCTTTCCTTAGCCTGAACACAGGGGCCCACTGGGCCTTGTTAGGCCCCGCCCCTTTGGTCTCAGCTGGCCTGACTGCCTACAGTTTGCGCTTTGAAAGAACGGACTGTTCCTTCCATTTTCAGCAATCTTGCGAGCTGGGTTGTTAAACACGGACATTATTAAGAATTCACATATGGTAACACATACTACACATTCACCATTTCCTAATTGCTTTAGCACCTTTTGCTTTTGCCAATGCTCTTGAAGTTATGTCTCATGCATCTCCATGGTGAAAATACCATATACTTGGTAGGCGACTGGGCACCTCTTCCCGAATCTTCGTTTAGTATATTACACCGGGTCTTAGTCTGTCTGGGCAGCTATAATAAGATCCATCAGACTGGGTCGTTTAAAAATAACGGAAATATATTTCTCACAGTTCTGGAGACTAGAAGTCCAAGATCAAGGCACCAACCTGGTTGTCTTCTGGTGAGGGCCCCCTTCCTGGTTTAGAGTCAGTGCCTTCTTTCTCCTACGTCCTCACAGGGTAGAGGGGGCAAGGGATCCCTCAGGAGCCTCTGGGTAAAGGCACTAATCCTATTCCTGAGGGTTCCACCTTCATGACCTAACCACCTCCCAAAGGCCCCCCCCCCCCCGTCCTAATACAGTCAATTTGGGGCTTAGAATTTCAACATATGAATTTTGGGGGGGACACGAATATTCAGACCAGAGCACACTGACAGCTTGAAATCAGCCTTTGTGTGTATATTTACACCACGAAAAACAGCAAATACTCTAAATGGGGGATTGTTGATTATCCAAATGTAAGGACGTGATGGAGAAAATGCAGATTAAACTTGAAAGGGTGTTTGTAGCCATTGCACTGTGAGTTGCACAAAAAAATTGAGGAGATATTCATTTGGTACTTATTTATTTTTAAATGTTTATTTATTTTTGAGAGAGAGAGAGACAGCGAGTGAGAACACAAGCAGGGGAGGGGCAGAGAGAGGGAGGCACAGAATCCGAAGCAGGCTCCAGGCTCTGAGCTGTCGGCACAGAGCCCGACGCGGGGCTCCAACTCACGAACCGTGAGATGGTGACCCGAGCCGAGGTCAGACGCTCAAGCGACTGAGCCACCCAGGCGCCCCACCATTTGGTAATTTAAAAACTACCATCCAGTTCGGCAAAGAAGTTGTTCCCGTCACTGACAAATAGGTGAAATCCCAACATACCTTTTTATCTCAGTTCTGTCTTTCTTATTAGCATAAACAAGAATATCAGCAAATACTCTGTTGGAACCACACCTGTTCATCAGTTCCAACGATAGATTGGCTCCAGACCCCAGTGTTAGCAAAAATCAACAAAAGCATTCTGGGAAAACCCATTTTGGTTGTATGAAGCTTACAATAAAGAGTACGGTATGTTTTGTTATTATTGGCATATTGTGTGCTGTGCATCCTTTATAGCAGTAAAATTCATAAACCCACGCATAGTTTTCCAGAGAGCCAGTCGTCAAACATTTGCCAGCACACCCGGCCCAGTGTCTCCTGTTCCGCCCCCATCGCCGAACTTACCTGCTGTGCTCACGTGGCCCGTTTGCTCGTCTGTATCCCCTCGGGCCTGGGGGCTCTGTGGTGGGGATGGTCGTCCCCTTCACATGTGGCTACTCAAGTCCTAGTCAGGACTCAGTGCTCAGCAGTCACTCAATACATTCCTGTTGCACGAATACGCGACCACAAAAGCACTTCTGGGACCTAATGGGAGGTAATGGTTCTTGTCCCCGTGTCAGCCTGTGAAGTGGGGGTGCGCATTTCACCATGGAGTCTCGCGTGTCCGATCCTACGGTGGGCAGCCAGCACATGCTTTCCCTTCTCGCTGCCTCTCGATCCCGATCCAGAGAGTGGCCCTGTGCTGAGTGGGTTCCCTGAAGCGTCCCTCCTGCAGCCAAATGGCACCGAGGCCAATGGGGATGTGAGGAGAATTCCGGATGCCAGGAATATACAGGTGGATCGGAGCAGGATACAGTGGTCACGGGGTCAAGCTGCAAGCTTTGAGGGCTGAGGGCAGATCTCATTCCTGTCTCATCCCTAGGACCTGTCCTGACGAGAGCCAACGTGGTCCTACATGACGGAGCGCGCTCCTCCCTCTGCTTACCTCCTCCGACCTCGTCTCCTCGTATTCTCCTTTCTGCCCCAGACATACTGACTCAGGGCTCCCTCCTGCATCACATGTCCCCACGCCTCAGGGCTTCTGCACCTACTGTTCCTGGCCTGCTCTTCCCCAGAAACCCACATGGCTTTCGATGAAGTCGGGTCCCTGTCCGTATCTCACCCGATCAAGAAGGCCTTCATGACCAGTGTGGCCTTCATTGTGCTGTGTCTGCCTTAGCTTGCTTAGCTTTTCTTCCTGGGCCTTTCCCCCCCGGGGGAGCACGCCCTTGGTTATTTTTGGCCTCCCCTCTCTCAGCTGTAAACTCTGTGCCGCAGGATTCTTTCTGTTCTGTTCCTGACTTTACCCCCAGGATCTCGCCCGGTGTAAGTGGATGTATCGTCATCCCTGAAGCAATGTCTGCTGACCGGCTCTGCCTACAACAATACAGGGGCTGTGGTCAGAGAGACCTAGATACCAAATCCAGCTCCCTGCTCTCCTGGCCAATTTGGTCCTAGTCCATCTTCTGGCACCGGTAATCTGAAAACCTCGATATTTTTCTTATTTCTCTGGGGTTACCGGCCCAATGGGAAGTGTCCCCTCTTCTCCAGGGGCGCCTGAAACCCCCTGGTCACAGCGCGCGCGAATGGCACGACTGGGCAGGCTGGGCAACCCAGGCGACCCCCGAGGCCGAGGGTGCAAGTTGGCCGGCCACACCCGACCTGGAGGAGCGTTCTGGCTGGCACTCAGATGCTTTCATCTAACTAAGATGAAATGAATCCAACATTCAGAAACCGAGACATTTCACAAAACAGCCAGAAGACGCGGCCGGCCGTGGTGGGTCCCGCATTCAGGCACGGCACAGCTGCCCCCCCCCCACCCGCCCCCCCACCCAGAGCTGAAAAGCTGGCCCTGTTTTTGCTAATCCTCCCCCCCCCCCCCCCGCCATCTGCCACAGCCCTCACCGCTCTTGCAACATTTGCTCCTGTGCCGCCTGAAACAGTGCGTGCTTCGCTTCACACTAGCTGTGGCACTTGAGCGAGGCTCTGAACTTCCCAACACTCCGTCTGCGAGATCGAGTTCCCAGTTACCCTCCCCCTCCCAACCCCAGTCCATGGGAGATTCCTTGGGGAGCAGAAGCACTCCGGCCGGCCGCAGGACCCCTTCCCTCCCCACCCCGTCCTTTTCTCTTAGCTCCCCTTCTCAGAGGCTACCCTTTGGGTCCGTGGAAGCTGCTATCTAGCCGGCCCAGGTGGGTCCTCCCTCAGCAGCTGGACCTGCCTTCCCAGGCGGGGAGAGCTGCAGACGGCCACTCGCTGCTGCTGCTGCTGCTGCACCTGCATCGGTGTGAGAGGTGGCCACCCACCCGGGAAGGATGCACGCGTCAGGGTGAAGGGGTGACAGGATGTAGGAGGGTGCCGGGTCCGGCAGGGCTTGGCCTCAGAACAACTAAAGAGGAGATTTCAGCCACCAGATGCGCAGTTGCCACGGGAGAGCCTTCCTCTTCCCATCCTAAGTGTCTCGTTCTAGAACCAGGGGTCACGGCAACTGCTGGCGAAGGCAGCTGGGTTTGCTCAGCTTTGCGGGGAAAAGGTACTTCTTCCGTCCTGGGGCTTTTAAGCTAGTACACCTTTTAAAATGTTTCAAACTTTCATGGCTTCTTTGACATACGGTGTTCCTCTCACTCCAAAATGAAATGCACTTCCAATGGATTTCCCAAGATTTTCTTTATTTTGATTACAAAAGCAATCCGTTCATGGTTTTTATAGAAAAACTGGGGAAATGTATACAGATGCAGAAGGAAATGAAAACCTCCTATAATTACTGTTACTCTTTTGGTTTATGTCACTCTAGACTGCTCGCCCGTATACTTCCAATCATATACATATATATGTATGTACGTATCTTCCATATATGATGTCAGAATCTTATTTTAAACACTGTTTATAACACACAGCATAAGGCTTGGGAAACAGTAGACAATAAATATCGCCACTGCTAATAAGTATCATTTATCGAGTGCTGGCAATATGCCAGGCATGATGTTAGGCGTTGTATCTTTTTTGTTTTAATCTTTTAAAATCTTTATTTATTTTTGAGACAGAGACAGCGTGTGAGCAGGGAAGGAGCAGAGAGAGAAGGAGACCCAGAATAGGAAGCAGGCTCTGGGCTCCGAGCTGTCAGCACAGAGCCCGACATGGGGCTCGAACTCACAAACCGTGAGATCATAACCTGAGCCGAAGTCGGACGCTTAACTGACTGAGGCACCCAGGCGCCCCTGATGTTAGGCGTTTTATATGCTATCTCACCTAGTCCGCATAACAGCCTTAGGGTGCGCAAGCCATCTTACCCATGTTTTACAGGGCTTGAGGCCCAGAGAGATTAGGTTACTCATCAAAAATTACAAAGGTTGTCAACGAGATGGACAAATACCCCTTTGTGCGTTTTTGTATCAACAAAGGGCACCTTTGCAGCTTTAAGTTTTTCAAAAATTGAAGAAGAGCCTTACTGTCCACTCAGGTGCAAACCGTCACTGAGAATGAGGCAAGCTCAGGTTCTGGCCTCGGGGGGCAGGAAATCTGGCTTTGCAACTGACCAGTTGCGTGATCTGGAGCAAGTCACTTAGCCTCCCTGACCCTCAGTTTCCTCATCCACAAAATGGGATTCGTGGAGAGAAGGGTTGGCACTGTGCCCGGGGATATGGCGGTGTTTGAAACGATCAACAAAAGTTGGTGGCGGTCGGAAAACGTCAAGGAACCGCAACAGTGCGTGATACAAAGCGTGCTCTCCAAAGGCTCAGCCGTCATATTTCATGGTGATTCTTGCCAGTGTGGACCTGGTGGGATACGACCTTGGTCATTTGTGAGTCCCCGTGAGGCTGTGCTTCCTTCCCGGGGCGGATTACTGAGCTGCAAAAAGACTGCTTATCAATTCGTATTTGAAAGACAGCTCATCATCCACAGTATCTGAATGTACCCAACTCCTAAAATGGTACCTTTGTGTTTCTAGAATCTTTGTGGCTCAAATAAAAATCAGGGGTGGGGGGTGGGGTGGAGAATGGATATGCACAAGTTATCTGAATTAGCTTGAATGGCATGGCAATTAGGGGTCTCCCGGTTCTCCCCCTTCCCTGGGGCACATTAACTTCTGTGAGCCTCAGTTTTTCCCAGTGTCAGGCGGGAGTGGTAATACCTCCCTCCTCGGGATAGCGTGACGGTGACAAAAAAACGGTATGTGTGAAGGTGTCAGCTCAGGATCTCAGTCATAATAAACAATACCCTTTCTGAGGCCATATATGTGTGGTGGTCGGGAACACAGGCTTTGAGGTTAGAGTTAGAACCCTGGGCCCGCCATTCACCAGCTCTGTCACCTTGGGCAAGTTATTTGGCCTCTCGGAGCCTATCTCATGAGGTTTGTAACGACCAAGCGCTAATATATGTGCTACTTGGCCCCGAGCGGGCATCCGACATCAGATATTACAACGAGGCCCTCCTTGCTTTCTCCTGGTCACATTACTCCTTTGCCTCTTTGATCCTCGCAAAGCCTGAACCGCGTAATGTGGCACTTGATGACATGCTGCCTCTGCGTCCCCTGGTTTTTTTCCTCACGTGCTTCGCTCTGTATTTTTTCCACGGGGCTCAGCCCCTTGAGGGCACCATCGGGGACATAGACTTCTTTAGTATGCCTTCCAAGGACTCATGTATGTGCATGCCCGATAAATCTTCGCTGCCTTGAATTGCATCTGACTGATGGCTCTTTCCCTGTTGGTTTCTCAAGGTTTCGCCCAGATTGAGCTGAAACCCTTGGGAAAAATTGCAGCAGCCTGTCCGGGTCCCCAGAGACCCGAGCATTTGGCTCTGCTGCAAATGACAAATGGAGAAGCTGAAGGGCCTCAGTGCCCCCGCAGGCATCTGACAGCTAAGGAGAGGGGCCCCTCAGCACCCCCCCCCCCCCCCCGTCGGCCCTCCCAGCCACCTGACTCAATAGCAGCGCCCCGTGGCTTTTGCAGGACAGCTGTGGCCTTAAATGGCACCAGAGCATCAGATGCTTCCCTTATTTACATAGCTTCTGTTTTACAGCCTTCAGCCAGTCTTTCTACGGTCCTGGAAGGTAATAGGGAGGAAAAGTTAAACATGAAGGAAGTGAGGGAGGGGCAGAGTCAGGATCTGGCTTTCGATTTTTCGACATGCGTGTTTAGTTTCCCCAGCTGAGTATGTCACTAAAACGGGGAGCTTTCACCCTCCTAGTGCCTCGGTTATTTCTAATAGTTCACTACGAGAAGAGGGCCTAAAGACTCATTTAAGTAAAAGAGTTGACCTTTGGTGTAGGGCAGCCTTGAGGAGTGGATGTGCCAATTTGTCTGTCTAAAGTTTCCTGGGGGGGGGGGGTGCCTGAGTGCACTCAACTTCGGCTCAGGTCATGATCTGGTGGTTTTGTGAGTTCGAGCCCCGAGTCAGGCTCTCTGCTCTCTGTTGCACCTTCAGATCCTCTGTCCCTCTCTCTCTGCCCCTCCCCCACCTGCTCTCTCTCTCTCTCTCTCTCTCTCTCAAAAATAAACATTAAAAAAAAAAAGTTTCCTGGGAGCATAGTTTCGTGATTCAATGCTGTTTATGAGCATTGGGCTGCTTTTTATTCATTTTTTACTTATTTTTACGAAGTGTTTATTTATTTTTGAGAGAGAGCATGTGCACGTGCAGGGGAAGGGCAGAGCGAGGGGGAGACAGAGGATCCTAAGCAGGCTCCCAGATATCAGCGCTGTCGGTGTAGAGCCTGACGTGGGGGCTCAAACTCATGAACCATGAGACCATGACCTGAGCTGAAGTCAAGAGTTGGATGCTTAATTGACCGAGCCACTCAGGAGGCCCACGGGCGGCTTTTTAGAACCCAATTCTTTTGCTTGTTTGATTTTAGGGGCTGTAGAATCATTCATTCATTCATTCGACAAATATTTTTTGAGCTATGTGCTAGGTCCCATGAATACAAAGTTTACTACTGGGTGAATATGGGTTAAATGTCCTACATGCGAGCCCTGCATCAGGTGCTGGGGAGATGGCTGTGGCCAAGACAGGCATGGGCCCTAGCTTCACCGGCCAGTGGGGAAGACGAGGCAACTAACATACGGCGCCAAGTGCCATTTCATAGGGTGGTAAAGAAGTTCTCAGTAAGAGTCCCGTACCTAGACTTGGAGGTTCAAGGAGGAAGTGACGATTAAGCTAAGCCTGATAGAAAAACGGAAGTTGGCCAGGTGTGGAGGTGAAGGGGAGGAGAGGTACAGGGTGAAGTTTAGATGTGTGGGTTCAGTGACTGATGGAGAGTGGCCCCATCCACCTGCTAGGGATAACAGGAGGAGGAAGTTTTGGGGCAAGAGAACATGTTCAGTTTGGGATTCACTGAATTTTGGGGGCCTAGTACCTCCAAGGGGAGAAGTTCAGGGGGCATCTGGACCTGTATCTATGGCTCTGGTGCTTAAGAGAATCTGGCTCATGAAAATAATTTGGGAGTCATGAGTATACAGATGGTATTTGAAGTCATGATGATGGAACGTCGAATAAAGAATGATCTCTGTCCTTGGAGCGCTTGGGCGCCTCAGTCGGGTAAGTGTTCAACTCTTGATTTTGGCTCAGGTCATGATCTCACAGCTCATGGGATTGACCTCATGTTGGGCCCTTTGGTGATAGCTTGGAGCCTGCTTGGGATTCTCTCTCTCCCTCTCTCTTCCCCCCTCCCCTGCTCACATACTCTCTCTCTCTCTCTCAAAATGAATAAATAAGCATAAAAAAAAAATCTCTGCTCTTGAGTACCTAAAAGTCTAAAAGTCTAAGCCAGGCATATAAGCAAATATTGGAATTCAGGGTAAATGGTATAACACAGAGGCATGTACAAGGTTCAGTAGGGGCTCAAAGCCTGGGAACATCACAGAAAGCTTGACAGAAGAGGGGCCAAGGCTAAGTAAGAGGTAGGTGGGTCAGGAAAGGGTGCTTCAGATGGAAGGAACAGCATGTGCAAAGCCATGGAGATATAAAAGCAGCACTGCCCAGCCAAGGAAGTCCTTGGGGCATTTTCTGGAGCATTTCAGTGTGCTCATCTGAGAGAGAAGGCAGCAGATCCATGAAGCCTTTGAGGAAACACCTGTTGCCAACATGCAGGCAGTGCGTGCTAAGGGCAAGAGGCAGATTTTACACAGTTGAAGTGTCCATGATAAGATGACATCTTTTCAAATGTTTAAGATTTTTTTTTTATCATGGAAGTTTTCAAATATATCAAAAAAGTAGAGAAAATAATGCTACGAACCCACATGTATTCATCACCCTGCTTCAAGAATTATTAGCATTCTGCCTTTCTTTATTTACTCATTTCTCTCTCTTTTGATTACCAGAGCACTATTTTTTTTTTTTAACTTTCTATGAAGGAGAAAGTAGACAATGGGGTATATAACGAACCCTCATGGACCCATCAGGGAATCTCAGGAAACTTCAGCTGGAGGTTATTCCCTCCTATGCGTGCCCTCACCAGCTTGCTCCCCTCCCTCCCGTCGAACATTTCATCTGCAAATACTTCAACAAATATATCTCCAATAGATAGTGACTTAAAAATAGAACTGCATTATCATTATCATACCCAACAAAATGAACATTAATTCATAAGGTGACATTTAAAAATTTTTTAAAATGTTTTTATTCATTTTTGAGAGAGAGAGAGTGAGAGCGAGCGAGTAGGGGAGGGGCAGAGAAAGGGCAGGGCACAGAATCTGAAGCAGGCTCCAGGCTCCAGGCTCTGAGCTGTCAGCACAGAGCCCAATGAGGGGCTCAAGTCCACGAACTGTGAGATCATGACCTGAGATCATGACCTGAAGCCGAAGTCAGATGCTTAATCAGCTGAGCCACCCAGGTGCCCCATCAGGTGATATTTGAAAACATTGGTGGGGGAGGTGTTTGGTAAAGCCAGAAAATCCTATGACCATTCAGAGGTGTACTTCAGATAGCAGTTCTGGATGTTCAGGTTGGGCTAGGCCAGATTCCTTTACTTTCTAAAAGTTTATTTGTTTATTTTGAGAGAGAGAGGCTGAAAGAGGGAGAGAAAATCCCAAGCAGGCTCTGCGACCTGGGCTCTGACTCACAAACCGTGAGATCATGACATCACTGATCTCAAATCAAGTCTGAAGCTTAACCCACCGAGCCACCCAGGCACCCCTAGACCAGATTCCTTAAAAAAGACCACATGGGTTGGGGTGCCTGGGTGGCTTAGTTGGCTAAGCGTCGGACTTCGGCTCAGGTCGTGATCTCACGGTTCATGGGCTCGAGCCCTGCATCGGGCTCTGTGCTGACCGCTCGGAGCCTGGAGCCTGCTTCACATTCTGTGTCTCCCTCGCTCTCTGCCCCTCCCCTGCTCATGCTCTGTCTCTCTCTGTCTCAAAAATAAATAAAAACATAAAAAAGAAAAAAAAAAGACCACATGGGCCAAGCCAAGTGGAGAAGGAGCTAGAGTGAAGGCCGGGAGAAGCTCTGGGGGGACCAAGGGAGCCTTCTCAGGTCTTCTGGGCGTTTCTGGCAGGCAGCAGGCAGCCAGCCAAAGGAGAGCAAGCCAGAAGAAGGGATAGGGCAGGGAACGGAGACCGAAGGAGGTGGGAGCAGAGGGACTGATATTGAGAAAGAAAAAGAGGAAGGGGAGGGCAAAAATGATCGCAGGTTTCCAGGAGAGGGGCGCCCCCAAACCTGCCTGGCCCCCTGCTCACCCCTTCATTGAGTTACTGTTGGTGGAGCGAGGGTAGGGGCAGGTATGCAGGCGGCCGTATTTACAAGGAAAGAGGGCGGTACCAAACACAGAGGGGCAGGGCTCCGGCAGTGAGGGTAGGGCAAGCTCCTTCCCGACCTTGGCAGAGTCGGGCAGGTGGGGGGGGGGCGTCTGCAGGATGGCATCCGCCAAAGCAGGGGAGAAGGAAGGCCGCAGAAACGCAGGGGTTGGTCCTCGCGTGGGAGGGGTACTGCGGGGCACCAGTCTCCCCAGCCTTGGGTCTGCGCGGGGCTCCGGCCTGTGCCCAGGGTCGGGTGGGAACCGCGCTCCTGCGCCCTGTAGCGGGCGGAGAGCGGCTTCCCGGTTTTGCCTACCCGCACCCCTGCTGGGCGGCGGGGGCAGCTCGGGGATGACCTGGGGAAGCAGCGGGTCCTGGGGTTCGGTAAATCGGTGAATGGCGGGAAGAGTGGCGGAGCCTCCGGGGTGGGGGCAGGGCCTGGCCCGGGGCGCAGGGCGCAGGGCGAGGCTGCCGAGGGTGCGGTCCTGCCCGACTTCCTCCCAGCTGGGAGCGCTGCGAGTGAAATCCCCGGTGGGAAGGCGAACGTCGAGGCCCGAGAATGTGTTTCTCGAGGTCTTTGGCGGGAAGGGTGATCGCGATCGGGGCTGGCCAGCCGGTACCCCGACTGCTCTGACCCGCTCCAAGCACCGCCCCCCCACCCAAAACCAGCGCCCGCAATTCCTGATGAAGTCCTGGGCCCTCCCCCTGCTTCCCGAGGGGGCTTTCTAGATCCATCTGCACCCATCCTCCAATCCAGGGGGAAAGCGCCCAGAGCCCCGACCTGCGACTCTGTTCCTCTCCCAGACATCACAGTTGTTTAATGGCCAGTCAGCCTGTTGCCGCTGCCCGAGCGCACATTTGCAGGGCGCTTCCTTCCGGGACGTCGCAGGATGGATTGCAAGAGGGCCTGTGGTCCAGTGAGGACCCTGATGCGGGGAAATCTCTTTCTGCCCTTTCGTACTAGACAAGGCACGGGCTGGAGGTGAGCCGCATTGGTTAGAATCAGCAGGACAGGTGGCCACATGAAGCCAGGGGCGGTCCAGGGCCGTGGGGTCCCATCAGCTAGCTGATGTTGGTGAGCACACAGCAAAAGGGATGTATAGACTGAATAGACCGGATCTGAGGACTTGTCTTCATCAGCGAATAGGAATAATGAACACATTGAATTCTTCTCACGTGATGAGTGGACACTGTTCTTAGCATTGTTCTAATGCTTCTCATGCGTGTTCTAAACATGCATAATCTAATTTCATGACATTATTCCTGATGAAGAATCTGAGCCACTAAGAGATGACATCACTTGGCCAAGGTCACACAACTTCTGGGGCCAATGTTCTGTTTTGCCTTTGTGAAGAAGAGGGAACACGCATTGCACTTTTCTGCAGGAAAAACAAGCTGATGTCAGGGATTCTTTTAGAAAAGCAACTTTCAGGGCCATTGCTGAGATCACCACCCATTCAGCAAATGTCCCAAATGCTGAATGCACTTCTGTGTCTCAGCCCCGTGGCATTACTGGTGTTCATCACGACCGCCTTCGACTACCCAGGAAAGGTTAATTTATATTTTGTAAGCTCTGCTTAATGAGGCAGGGGGAGTGAGTAACGAGCTTGAAAAAGATCTCTATCAGAACCAAATTACGGAAGTTAAGCAGTTAAATGAATTAACCCCTCCACCCGAAAAGCTCGGCTAACCCGGTGACGCTTTCTGGAGGACCCTCAGCTTCAGATGTTGTCCCTTCTGGACGGACTGTGGTCACGGGCCACCGGTGTTGCTCCTTCATCTGCACGTCAGGAATGAGCAGTGTCTCACCATTCTCTCCCTGGCAAGTACTCCCAGGAGATGGCGGGGATCACGCGGTCAAGTTCTCTTTCTTCCCCTGGCCTCGGTCTGAAATTCCCCAAACGTTTGGGGCCCTGCAATGCTGGGCAGCAGGCAGTTTCCCCAGCAGTTGCCCTGGCATCTTGCCCCCTTCGCACAAAGCAATCACTGTTGCAGAAAATGAGGGTCCTGTGACCGTTTGGCACCAACCCCCGCCTGGCATTCGCGTGGGAGAAGGAAATGTCTGTCTCTCTGACAATAGATTCTGATCACAACCCGGGCCCCTTTGAGAGAAACAGCTTCCCATAGAATGACTGCCTAGAGGTAAGAACCGAGGGAGGGAACACAAGTGGTTTCTTGCAGGAAGCTTGTTAATGTCACTGAGAAATCACTCAGTCTAGGAAGGCCTCAGACAGCTTTCCACAGCCCACCCTCGTTGGCAGTAGCTTGCAGCCAGGCCTCTCTCCCTTTACCTGGGTCCTCTCCCTGAATTGGTTCCAAACAGTGGCGTATCTGGGGCCTGGCCGCTGTCACATCTGTGGCACCCTGCAGTTAGTGGTCTAGAATTCCAGCGTTACCTCTAAATGCAGGTGTAATGACCCTTTCTTACAGATAACATTTCCCTGGGTTTCTTAACTAAGAAATTAACGAGGGTGTAACACCCGTGAACTAAACTACAGACTTTATTTGGATTCCCCCCTGTTTTTCCACTAATGTCCCTTTTCTGTTTCTGGATACCATACCGCACCATGTCTCCCGTGATCCGTGAAGCTTTCTCTGTTGTTCCTTATTTTCCACGACCTTGACATTTTTAGGTATTTTATTGAATGTCCCCCGATTTAGGCTTCTCTGAAGTTTTCTCATGATTAGACCCGAGTTATGGATTTTCTGGAGGTATACCACAGAGGCAAAGTGCCCTTGCTTTCCACCCTATATCAGGAAGTATGTGATATCAACATGACTAATCAATGGTGAGGTTAACCTTGATCACATGGGTGGATGGCTCTGCCAGTTTTCTCCACTGTAAAGTTACTGTTTTCCCCTTTCTAGATGCTACGGATTGGAAGTGAATCACTAAGTCCAGCTTATACTCAGAGGGAGGGAACTGAAACCCCACTCCCTGGAGGGGGGAGAATCTACATCTATAATTTGGAATTCCTCTATAAAGATTTGTCTCTTCCCGGTAATTTACTTATTTATTAAATTATTTGTTTATATCAGGATGGATTCAGGGACATCGATTTTATCATTTGAGTTATAATCCAGTACCTTTTCAAATTGTTGCTCAAATTGTTCTAGCTCTGGTCATTAGGATCTCTTTCGGGTTGGTCCCTGTGTCTTTTTGACATGCTTCCATTTGGTTTCCCATTACCTTACCTTCTGACCCTATACAATGCTTCAGGCTCTTTTCCCTGCGTTAAAATCAGTTCTTTCTCTCCAGGGAGCCCTGATTCCTTTATTGGGAAGATGGTATTTGGAAACCAAGTTCTGAGGGCTGGGTATGTTCTTTGCTACTGGGTCATTGCTTTAGGAAGCATATGAATGTAGAGTAGCCAATGTATAAGCACATATCGACATTTCTACACCTGTCTCTCTCTATATATGTAAATAAAAACAAGTTCACGCTGATACCTCCAACTTGAATCCATCACCACTGGGTTTGTCCTGGCCTCCTGCCTTTCCTCACTGTCCCTTCTTACTCTGACAATGCCAAATGGGCTCCCATTGTCTACAACTCCTACACTTATTTGTTCCCCTTACTATACACGTAGTTTCAGAATCACTAATCCATATCCCTGCGAAAACAATTTCTAATGAGAATACAGTGTTTTCGTATAGTTCTTTTTGTCTCTCGCCTTACAGGTCTCTGTCAAAATGCTGTTTTCCAAAACAAAAAGCTGACCTAGGTCAGCTTTTCTTCCCCCTTGTTGATGGGTGCATCTTAATATTTTCAAAGCATTTCCGTATGAGGCTTCACCTTTGATCATGTCGTTATCGCTGTGCAAAGGAAGAAGAAACCATGTCGTGTGAGGAGGAATCGATTGCTTAGTTACACCTTGGGACTTTGGGCTTTGCTAGACCTCGCTACCTTTCGTGAGGCTGCTGTTTGCTTGGTGGGTCTGGGCTGCAGAGACAGCTGTGACATACGATGTCTGGTCAAAGAAGGTGAAATATGGCTGAGCAGCTTGTCTCTTCCTTGGGCGGGCGGAATTGTCAGATGTCAGGGGAAGGAGGCTTAGCGATCTTGTGACTCAACCTATTTTCCTTATAGATGCGGAAACTGAGGCCTAGAGAGACAATGTGACTTGTCCAAGATGAGCTAGCTGGTTGGAGCCAGAAAGGGGCACAGGATCCAGGACTCTGCATTCCCATGTCTGTGCTCCTCGCCACTCCGTGTGGGCTGCAGGGCCAGAGGTCACAGGTCTGCAGAAAAAAAAGCCCCTTTGAAATTGTTCAGACAGGCAGGAGAGAATTCACCACCTTTTCCTGAATAGAGAGGTAGATCCAGGACCACCTCTTCGTACCCTGTGCATTCTGAAATGGGGGAGAGAGTAGATTAAGAAATGATTGATGGGTCTGCAAAGTTGGTCCCTGCATGTCACCGAGCAGTGACTTCACTCAAAAGTGGCAACTTGAGGGATCGTGTGAATCCCAGAGCTACCATTTTTTTAATCAGCGTCATGTTCTCTCTTAACTCTCATCCCCACTAGTACCTAAAAGACTGAGGAGGGTCGTGTCTGTCTTGCCCAGGTCATGGGATTATTTTAAGGCTCCCCACGTAACTATAACAAATGAATCAAACCCGTTTTTCCTTTTTCTTTACTAACTGCTGGTTTTCTTTAAAAAAAAAAATGTCTATTTTTGGGGAGACCGAGAGTGCAAGTGTATAAGGCGTGCACGTGAGCAGGGGAGAGGCAGACAGAAAGAGAGAGAGAGAGAATGTGAAGCAGGCTCTGAGCTGATAGCACAGAGCCTGACGTCGGGCTCAAACTCACAAATCGTGAGATCGTAACCTGAGATCGTGACCTGAACCCAAACCAAGAGTTGGACACTTATCCGACTGAGCCACCCAGGCCCCGCTAAGTGCCGATTTTCTGATCTCCAGCATAGTACAATGGAACACAGTAGGAATTCAATAAATATTTATCGGGTGAATGAATTAAGGATCATATGAGATGTTTCAGGTAGAAGTACTGTTTCATCTCTGAAGCACTGTACAGACATAAGGGATTGTTAATGATGTTAGCATTTAAGCTTGTTAACATTTAAGGTGTTAACTCTAAGCTTGGGCAAGTTGCTTAACCTCTCTGGGCTTCAGTGGCCCACTTTGCCGTATAAGATGCTCTAGGCTCATCGTGTCTTTTGAATTAAACTAGATGATCTCTAAGGTCCCTTTCAGATCTGTAATTCTGTAATTTTGGTGTTCACTGTCATTCTAAAGAGCACTGTGAGAATTTCCAGATAGATTTAGGATATAAACGTATCATAAACCATCATGGGCTGGAATAAGGATGACAAGTTGATTTCTTTTTCTGTGTGAATTCTAGTTGATCGGTTGTGGCTGCTTGGAATGCGGTGCTGAGAAGGCCTCTAGGTATAGAGTTATAATGATTGATTAGTGATGTCTGTCATGGGCACAGGATACAAAGCATTAGCAATCATACCAAATATCTACCGTCTCCAACCTAGATGCTCAAAATGGCAGCTGCCCTGGAATTTCTGAGAGCAATGTTATTCTTGATTTTGCATGATAATGTAGAGACCCCTTGGGTGAGGCCAGAGTTTCCTGGAGGTAAACCAAGAGCTCTATAGACTTGTAGTAAATCACTTCTTCCTTTCACTGCTTCTATTTTTTATTTGTCAGGCCCGTGAAGCAAATTAACCTGATTGATCAATTGATTGTTGAGAAGTGAAATCTAGATTCAGAATCTTTCTACCAACCGGAGACTCATAGATGTATGGGCCTCTGTTCTCGAGGAAATTGAGAACGTAGACTAACATAAAAATGCTACACGTAAACACGACCCCATTCCTCCAATAAATACGTGTCGAGCACCTACAGTGTTCAGACAAATGCATGAAACTGAAAACATAGCTAATCTTTCCAGAAGTACAGCCTTTCCCCCTTTTAGTTTCCAAAAGAGTGGTGGCCAAACCACTGACCGGTCATTAGGTGTGGGCCCGTGAACTTTCTGAATATAACCCGTGTTTCCCTCATTCTACCCTAGCGATAAGGAAATTATTAAGTTTTGGGTCTAACTCCCAGGATTCCTGAAGAAAATATACCCATAGGGCTTTTTGAGTGTCTCATTGCACACAGGGGACACTAACCAGTCCAGAAGAGACCTTCCCAGCCCTCAGGTGCCAGCCCAAGGATGTTGTGAGCATGAGGACATTCCCATCCTTCCCTGGACCTAGAAGTGTGGAGAGGCCTCTGCATCTTGGTTTGGGGGTCATGTGTGTTGATTCCCACCTGTCATCGCTTCATGGCCCTCCAGAAATGTGTTTCAGCTGAGGAGCGATGTGGCAAGTCTGTCTCCTCTTCTCCCTCCAGGGTGGTCTGCCTTTGCCATAGCAACATTGGCTTCTGGTTACCCTCCCTCAGGACTGGTCTTTCTCCACTGTCCAGGCAGTTCCTGAAAAGGCTGCACTAACTGAGTGAGCGATTACTTCAGGACTTGAAATAGCTTTTTTTCCTGTCCCAGATATGACACAGTCACTTCCCCAATAGAGCCATCACTCCAAGAGGAACAGGACGTCCTTGTAACGAAGCCAAGGGGGTCACATGATCAGACAGCCAGGGGCCTCCCGAGACCTTGTTTCCCCTTAAGCTGTTGGCCAGGACTTGTCTACAAAAGCCTATCTATGACAGACGCTGGCAAGCCATCCCAGACCTGCCCTCTTTTAGGGTTTCACTCCAGAACAGTTTCTCCAGGGAATAAATGTTAATGAATGAATAACTAGGAGGGCGATGGTGAGAATTTCTGTGGAGCATCTTTGGTGGCCACATGCATGCACATGCTTCTGCAGTAGAAGAATCGAGGAATCCCCATGGCCTGTTACCCTCGTCCCCGGCAGCACCCCTCAAAGAAGCCATAAAGTTTACACAGGCAGCCCATCTTGCCGATTGGGGAATTCTTGACCTCGTCTGGAGCCAGCTGGAGTACAGAGTGCGAAGCAGCGGGAGGAAAGGTTTTCCTTAGAATTCAGGGTCAGGGAGGAGAGAAAGGGCATTTACGAAGGATGAAGCCCAGCCCAACCCAGCCCCAGACTCCCAGACCTCGCAGACATGGTCAAGTTTTATTGGGAAGTTACCAGGCACTCCAGGGGGAAAATATGATTTAGGCAGCCATGCAGGAGCAGGGGTGAGAGAGCTGAGAAAGGTCTTCAAGAGGCCCAAAGAAGGGGAAAATTAGCTGAGTCAGAAGCCAGCAAGAGGAAACCGAACCAGAGGAACTTGGCGAGTAGAGCCAGAGGCAGCCTCACACTGGGAAAGGGAGGTGGGGTTCCCCCTCCACTTTTTTTTTTAACTCTTGACTTTCTGATGGCAAAAAAAACTGTAGGAGACACACAGTGGTCTTACGTTCATTTAGCTGAAACTTCCAGTCAACTAACAGTCACCTTTTGGGCGAGTGGGAGAATCCCCACTCACACTAGGAAAAGCCTCCGGAATGCCAGGAACCTGGGCAGATTTTCCAGGGCCATCTGGTTTCGCTGCTCACCCCCTTTCTCTTCTTTCCAAGAGTGAAATAGCAGATAAATCCAAATGCTCCAGGGATTCTGACCTCTGGAAGAACTGAAGCCGGCCATCGGCCAGACGAGGCCGCATCACTTTGATACGTGCGTGGGATGTGGGGAAAGCCATCGAGGTTGCATCAGCTGGCGTGCACAGTTGCAGGCAACGGAGATCACCGTAGCTGCTCTGGGCAGGGAGGGATGTAGCTGAGGACACTGGGAAGCTCGCAGAATTGTTAGAAGGGCTGGAGGAGCGGGCTCTAGGCTGAACCTCTACGAACACCTCCCAGAGCCACACTGCAGGATTGGGTTGGTAGGAAGCTGCTGCCCTCGGCACCTCCAGCCTGGCAAACCTGTTGGGCCCACAGAATATTTGCTTGCATCCCTCCTGTTCCAAATCGAAGTCCCATGTGTGTGCATCGAAATGGCAAAATGTAAGCCACGTGTCTGTACCCAGCAGCAAGGGAGGTTGAGAAATGCCTACGCACGCGCGCGCACACACACACACACGCACACACACACACATGCACACTCACAGGCAAGCACACACACAATCAATGTGAATATCCTTAAAACATGGAGAGATTATAACAAAGCCTTTCAAAGAGCGAGGAGTGGGAGGGATTGGCTGCAAGGGGTCTGCGAGCCGTGGCCTGGGACACTCAGGAAAAGGCAGCGTGAGAAAAGTGCCCCACAGTGTGGGAGAAGTGGGCCTCCCTCCATAGAATTGTACTCAGTTGGTCTTTGGCAAAATGGAGAAGTAAGAAATGCTTGTGTTCTAGATTCTTCACACAGCCAACTGTCCTCACCATCCATTTATTTTTAAGATACTTCCAAAAAGGGATTTGAATCACCAGGGTGTTGCTTTGCACCCTACAATACTAGTCCATGTCGGGCATTATGAAAGACATAAACAGTTAAACACATGGCTGCTGGTCTTGATGGGGGAGCCAGGAAAAATAGACTCACTTCAACCTTATGGAAATAGCCATGTTATGAAAAGCACCAAACGGATGGTGCAGACAATGGCAATGAAGTTGCTCAGAGGAGAGCTGCGGTTTGGGTAGTCAGGATGGCTTTTTGGAGAGTGCACGACCCTAACTTGGCCTTGAAAACCGGGTAGGGTTTAGACAGACAGTCCTGGTGGTAGGGATGAGGTGAACATTGTTCAGAGTGGGTACAAAGTATGTAGGTCAACACGATCCGCGGGAGGAATGGTCAGTTATAAGCCTAGAAGCCGTGCAGGGGTGAGTAGAAGAATTGTGGGAGATATAGCAATAGAAACTTGAACTGGGACCCTGCTTTGGAGAATCTTGATTGCCCCATGTATTAGTCAGGACTACTTTTCATTTCCAGTGGTAGAAATCCAATTCAAATTGACTTAAGGTAAAGGGAATTTGTTGTTTCATCCAGTTAGAAAGCCCAAGGCATGAGTTTGAGACGTGGCTGGATGTTGTCAGGCCTCAGCTCTGGGTTCATTCGTGTTGGTTTCACTTTCCAGCAGACCTTCTTCATGTGGTGGCTCCTGGCAACTCCAGGCTTACATCATCTTGGTTCAGCAATCTCTTGCCCAACATTTCTAGCAGAATTCTCAGAATTCTCAGGACTGAGTCTTGTGGATTGGCTCTCCTGGGTCATGAGCAACCACTCCCTACCCCCATCAGAACCATAACTAATACCAGGGGAATACAGGGTCTCTCACTGACCAGTGACCATATGGGAAGGATAGTCACTGTCACAGATGCTGTTGGTGCCTCATCCTTATTCCTTTGGCCCTTCCCATTTCAGTAGATGTTGGTTCAATTTCCAGCTGACATCTGCTTCTCTTTGCCTGAGGGCTTTCCGTGACCACCAGGGTCCACCTTCACACGTTCAAGACTGGCCAGAAGTGCCAGGGAATTAACACCTCTTAGGAGCAGCCCTCAACCAATGAGTGATGGAGTTGGTGTTACACACTCCAGCTCTCTTGTCTCTTGGGTGGGAAAGCCCGGAGGTTCATGTTCTCCGAGGTTCAGAATTCCCCAGTGGGATTAAGTTCCCTTGCCTCCCTCACTTTTTCCTGCTTGCTTGCTGGTGTTTCCTGAGATGGCCTCCTAAGTAAACCACTCACCCTCGAATCTGCTCACCCAGAGTCTGCTCTTGCAGAAACCCAAGCTAAGAGATTCCCCAATGGAAGAACAGAGTGCCGTTGCCAGAGTAAAGGGGAGTGGATACCGGGTAAGCAGAGACAATGGACGTCAACTTCCCTTGGTCAAAAGATTGGGCCTTTTTTGTTTCCTTCTTATAATTTGACTACTTCCTCTTAGGGATGGGAAGTGACTTCCTTCAGGGAAAGGGCATAGCTTGCTCACTGAGGTGGTCCCAGAATCTGGTGCACAGGAGATGCTAAAACAGTATTTATTGCACTGAATTGAATTTTATAGGCGGTGAAGAACAGTGAAAGAGTTTCCTGAACCCATGGTTGGCAAAACATGCTTCGTTTTTCCATTAAGATTAAATACCATGGAGGCGGTGTGCATTATACATTGGAGAGAGGGATTCCAAGAAGATACATTCAGCAGCAACCATAGCAGTTGGGGCCGGAGGTGGTAAGGTGAGAGCCTTTACTTTTAGGCTACAGCCGTGTGCTCACCAACCCCACATTCTCTCCTCCTGGCCTATATTCCCATTCTCTCTTGCAATGAGGTGGGGGCCTGAGTGAGCTCTGACCAATGGAATGTGGGACCCTAGGCTTGGCCCCTAAAAGATCTCCTGTGACGAATCCCACTCGCTTTTGTCTCTCACTTGCTAGCGGGATGCTGAGAATGCAGTGGAGGACTCCAAGGCCACAGGAGGTGACAGAGCCACTGGGGTGAAGGGGGCTTGGGTCCCTGGGTTGTTGTGTGGGACAGAGTTCCTCACCCTTAGTTTCTCACTGGTCTGGAGCAAGAGTGAGAAATAAGCCGATACCGCGTGAAGTCACTGAGATGTTGGATTGCTACAGAATGGCCATTGGCTACCCTATTGCAAAACACCTCATCTGAAAACAAAACAAAACAGAAAACAAAACACCTCATTTGAATCTGGGGAGGGAGAGAGAGGAAACCAGCATCACCAGTAAGGGGAGAGTCCTGGCTGTGATTGTCCTCCCATAAGCTGGCAGCAGACAGACATGCCCACAGATGTAGAGGGTTGGAAGAGAGAGAGCTGATCGTCAGGGAGGTTTTGATTTTTTTTTTTTTCAACGTTTATTTATTTTTGGGACAGAGAGAGACAGAGCATGAACGGGGGAGGGGCAGAGAGAGAGGGAGACACAGAATCGGAAGCAGGCTCCAGGCTCTGAGCCATCAGCCCAGAGCCTGACACGGGGCTCGAACTCACGGACCTCGAGATCGTGACCTGGCTGAAGTCGGACGCTTAACCGACTGCGCCACCCAGGCGCCCCAAACAGTCAGGGAGGTTTTGGACCCCTTCTCGGCATGAAGGCTGTGAGGTGACGGGGATATATATCCAAATGGAAGTTCAATGGGAAGTTGAAAAGAGGCGTGAGGTTTGGTTAGAACCTGTCCTCACAGAAGTGGTCACTGAGGCAGGAGAGGAGTGATTTACTTGAGGAAGAGCCTGTGAAGGGAGAATAGAAGGGGGTCCAGCACAGAATCTTTGTGGTTTTCCAGAGTCAGCAGATGACAGGAGGAAGAGTGTGGTCAGAACGGTAGGAGCTGCCTCGAGAGACACTCAAGGCCAAGGGTGGAGGAAGATACCAGAGGGATTATACTTCATATACTGAAGAGAGCCAGAAAGCACCTTACTTCTCCACGGACTAAGACGAGCTGAGAGGAAAGTCACAATGTGAGGGTGAAGCAGGGAGGGGCTGAGAAGAGAAACCAACCATCTCTGAAACCTGGAATCCCTTGGAGTGATTCCCACCAGGAGACAGGGAATGGGGAGTTGCTTTTTCATACAGGTGTCTGGGGTAGGAGAGAGAGAAGGACAAAAGATGGGTAGCGTGAGGTTCCTGTGAGCAGAAAGGGGCCAGGACTCGGCTAACTTTGGGTATAACTGCTAACGTGACCTCATCTTGTACCCAGAATCTGGTCAGGTCTTGGGGGGCTACATGAGTTATATGCTACGGTTCCTCCAGTCAAATGAGTGTGTAACACAAAGCAAAGCTGTTGCACGGTGCCCTGACCGTGTGGGTTTGGGCACATCTGAAATGAATAAGCCTCAGTTTCTTCATCCATAAAATGGGCCTTAAATAATTCCTACCCCAAAGGACCATCGGTGCTATTACATTCCGTAACACCCAGTCATGTATGTGAACCACGTGATGCAGAGGAAGAGAGTCAGTAAATGGTAGCTTAGACTCATCTCACAGCCTGACTTTAGGGGTGTCATTAACTGACGTTTTGCGTCTAACTTTGCTGTGTGCAAAAGGCTTTCACACATATTGTAGCAAATGATCCTTTGGCTCGAGGATTGTATTCCTTATTTAAAATTACACAGTAGTAGAGGGGTGCCTGGGTGGCTCAGTTGGCTAAGCATCTGACTCTTGTTTTCAGCTCAGGTCATGATCTCACGGCTTGTGAGTTCGAGTCCTAGGTCGGGCTCTGCGCTGACAGTATGGAGTCTACTTGGGATTCTCTCCCTGTCCCTCTCTCTCTCCCCTCCTCTGCTCTCTCCCTCCCTCCCTCTCTCTCTTTCTCTCCAAAAATAAATAAATATGCTTAAAAAAAATAAGATTCAGTAGTTGAGACACGCTGATTTTAAGGAAGAAGAAACCTACATTGGCTTTAATTCACATCTTCTGAGGTTCGATTCAGCAGGAAAGCAGCAGAAAGAACACACGTTCTCCCACAGGCCAAGGTCTAGGCCTGCACTCACTAGTTCTTGTGCGGCCACGATCAGTCCTTGGAGCAATCCTTGTGATGAAGAGAATGGAATGTGCTGGTTGGTTGAGACCCAGGTCACGTGTCCCACCGTGGAGCCTGGAGGAGTTTCCATCTGAAGTGTTGGGACTGGGAGTGTGGGAGCAGGTTCTCCAGGGGGGGAATCAGGGAGCTATTCTCGAAAAAAGCATGAATAGAAGCTAGATGGCAAAACCAGCTGGTGTTCTTGAGGGTCAGTGCCTTTCCAGGAGGGTAAGGGTCTCCGTCTGGTTCTCCAATATGTTTTCCTATTCCTCTAGTACAGGGATGTAGGGCTAGTGGGTCTTTGGATCTCAGCTTCTTGGGTAGGAGCTGGAAAATCTCACAGCTACAGCCACCTTGGCACCGGAGAGGTTAAAAGCTCCAGGGTCTGGTATACAGTGAGATGAAGGATGGGGCCTGGAGTCGGTAGCAAACATTTTTTTTTAAAGTTTATTTATTTATTTTGAGAGAGAGAGAGAGAGAAAGGGAACACATGCACGAGTGGAGAAGAGGGAGGCAGAGAGAGAATCCCAAGCAGGCTTTACGCTGTCAGCGCGGAGCCCAATGTGGGGCTCGAACTCACGACCCCGTGAGATCATAACCTGAGCCGAAGTCAGACGCTTAACCAACTGAGCCACCCAGACGCCCCTGTAGCAAATATTTTGAGGCCATTATATGCTCCAGGCTCTGTGCCAAGGGCTTTCCTGGATTATCAGGTTTCATTATCCTCATGGACACCTCACAGGATAGGCACCGGTGCTAATCTCCCCGCTGCAGAAGAGAAAACAGGCTCACAGAGATTAAGTAATCTCCCCATTCAAGGACACATGTCAGCAAGTGCCAGATTGAGAACTTGATCTGAATGGTTTCGTTTTTAGACTTCCAAGGACTGATCATCCTGGGGAAACTGAGGCAGCACCTGGGCAATACGGCTGTTGGGGGAGGAGCCTCCTCCCCTCCCTACACATAGGGGATTGCCGTGTTGGTTTAAGGCATCTGGAGACCACCTTTAATAGGAAGCGTTGCAGGACAACCAAGGACTCCTTTGCAGCTGGTGAGGGAAGGGCTTCTGGAAAGTTCATCCGAACTCTACCAAGCCCTCTTTCTGTAGAGGAACGGATAACGATCACCCACCTCCTCCTCCCCTCCCCGTCACCTCCCACCTTGCGTTAAGGCACAGCCACTTGTCCTAGAGGGTGTCCTACTCTAGTCTCAGCCCTCTTAACGCTGGGTGAGCTGGTAATTACCTAGACGGAAGCCTCTCAGCCCCTCACCCTACTTTATATTTCCCATGGCATGTGACGTATATCGTTTTTGTAGTATCTGCTTCTCTTAGTGAAATGGAAGCTCCAGAGGAAAGGGTTTTACTTTGACCAGAGTTGCATCCCTAGTGCCTAGCACAGTACTTGGCACAGGGTAACTGCTAATAAATATTTATTGAATGCATGCCTGTTTCCCAAGCGCTGCGCTGAGTTCTGCCCGTGCATTATCTCATTGAATCCTCAAAGGTCTATGGTTTGCCCACACTGGGCCCTGGAACCCATTTCAGGAGATAGTGAAGTAGATATGTCTCCCCTACACCCTTTCCTGGCAGCCTCCTAGCAGGACTTAGGTGTAAGAAGCCCTAAGTCCGGACCAACCAGCCTTCACAGGCTGTGAGATTCACAAGGCTGGGGGTTCAGCGTGCTTGCTTGCCGTGACCGGCACCAGCTGATGCCAGCACCTTCACACCTCTCTCGGTGTGTGAGTCTCTAAGGGTACAGGACAATCACAGCTCCCAGAACCTTCTTTCCAGAAAGTAGCAACAAGCCAAAGAGGAGAGAACCATCCATGGATGAGCTGGGGGGACTTCCGTCCCTGCCCCCTGTTGACCCTGGGGAGGATGTACTCAGGACAGTGGGGTTGGGTGACAGCTTGGAGTGGATAAAGGGAAGTTTTTTGGGCTTCTCGTCTCCTCCACTCTTGCGGCTGCCCTCCACTGCCGCGGGTTCAGGGAGAACGAGGGCTCAGGCCTGGCCAGAAGTTGCCCCAAGGACAACTGGAGTGAACTGCCCAGCCCTCAGCTGGTGAGGGGCTCCTTTCCTAGGCTGGGCCTTTTCAGAATATGGGAAATTGTCACACCCCAAGAGCTGATAGCTTACATACTATACAATGTATTTAGAGCTCCCGGGGGCCAACAGCAGCCTAAGGTGGCTCGTAAGATTTCTGGGGTGAATGTTTATGGTTCTGGGAAGGCAACATTGACCTGACATAAAAAGCACTCCTTTTTCCACTTCCTTCTCAATCATGACTGTGGTAGTGTCCTTTGCTCTGGCCCGATGCTCCCCATTCACTGTTCATTTAAAATAGACTTCCTCTCATGCAGATGCTACTTGCTTTCTGGTTAATTAACAAACGTACGACAGATACTTATTGAAGACTTCTTGGAGGCGATGCTATGCCCACAACAGTGGGTAAGACAGACCAAACCCTGGCCCTCTTGGGGTTTATAGTCCAGGGCAGAGTAGTTTATTTGGCCTCAGATGTAGGCCTAGTTCTGTGTTCTTTTTTTTTTTTTTTAATTTTTCTAATGTTTATTTATTTTTGAGATAGAGAGAGACAGAGCATGAGCAGAGGAGGGGTAGAGAGAGAGGGAGACACAGAACGTGAAGCAGGCTCCAGGCTCTGAGCTGTGTGGTTTGGACAAGCTTCCTGAGTTTTCTTCTGCCTTTTGTTATGACACCATCAGCCGATCCTCAGAGTTTCAGGGTAGCGACATCACTCTGTTTATCCTCAGCAGCACGAAACTCTGCGGGTTTGCGGACACAGAAGGCCACCGACGGTCTGGAGCTGGAGGAGTGAGGTGAGAGGGTGCAGGCCTTTGCCTAAGTGGCAGCTGGATTCCCTTCTTGTCTAAGAGACTGGTCCGAGGTGCCCAGCCTTGGACTGAGCCGTCACGACGACAGCTCACAATGGCTCGGGGCCGGCCGAGAGGCCAACTCCTGGGCGTTCAGCATGGGGAACTCTTTGACATGAATCTGGCCTCCCCCTGCCCTTTCCCAGAGCAGCAGACGGAGGGTTTCCAAGAGGGTTTCCAACCACCTTAGCCTTGGGTCACACAGCGGGTGGAAGAGCTGGTCTGGAATTGGGGATGCCTGTCCTTTAGTTCCCTGCTCTTCTGCTCCCTTTTTATACTTGACCCCTCAATAGTAATTCAATGCCGTGCAGATAAAGGCCTGTATTTTCATGATCAAAAGCGCAAGCAATATATATATATATATATATATATATATATATTTTTTTTTTTAATTTTATTTTTTGGTAAGAGGTTTAAATATTCCCAGGAGCCTGAAAAAAAAAAAAAAAAAAGAATACAACTTTCCCCCATGCCTGTGTCACTTCCCTGGAGGGACGTTACAGCCCCTGTACAAATGTCAATATCACAGAACCTGAATCTGTTTTACTTTAACACCTGATCCAACTCCCACATCTCAGAAATCTTTGGCGGTGGGGGGTGGTGTGTGTGCATCCATGTGGTTGTGTGTGGGCACGTGCATGCACACTATAGAGAAATTTTTGCAGTAATAGTTTTTGTCGCATCAGATATCTCAAGTGAATTTCTGGAAGAACTCGTTTCTTCTAGGAGTGACCATCTTTTGGAAGAATCATTTACGGAAGAATCTTCCTTAGATGCTCAGGAATAAGTCATTGCCAATGGTGGTGAGTGTTCCCAACTCTTGCTTTTTTGCATGTACAGGCGATACTGGATAGAAAGCACCCAAATGTCTATACCAGAAGTTCAATTATAAAGCGGTTATGGGAACTGGGAATATATTTTCTCATTAAAAACAACATTATATATGGCTATGTGGTTTCGTTAATCCTTGAAACTTGTTTAACTTCATATATAGTTGAAATGCTGCCCGTTTGGAATTAATGTAGGTATGAAACACTACTTTTTCACCATCAGTGCTTAAATAGAAAAACTATAAAACCAAATAAGAATTCCTTTTTAATTATCATGAATGTTGGTGGTAGGGGTGAGTGGTTTTATTAGACGTGGAGATAGATGAAGACTTTGTGAGGATTCTGGATGGGACCTTTACATATGGGCTTTGGGAGTGATGGTCCTGATTTTTTAATATGGTTAACTTGGCTTTTAGACTTTCTCTTCCTTCTCCAAGATATTGTTAGCCCCACTGTTTAAGTTGATCAGGCATGTTTAGGGCATTTTCCCTCTTGAGAGACTAGAGAGGAGATAGAAGAAAGTGGGCAAATGAACTGCCCGTGTATGTGAGCGGGGACACCCTACAGTGCATGGGTCCCCTGGCACTGATTTTTGGGGGGGAAGGGGAGGAGGAGAGAGCTAATGCACAACCCACTCACATGGCTCGAGCCCAAGGGTCTGTGGTAGCCCAGGGCCTGAACTCTCCCAGTGTCTAATGGGAATGAGTCACCCCAAATCAGCGTGTCAGCACCATTCTGACAGCTAAATCCCATGCAGTCCTGCTAGCCAGTAGGAGTGATCCTCTTTCCCTGATGTCTTTCTGAAACCTGAACCCAGCCAGAAGCCCAGAACAACTTGATAGACACGAAGTCCAGAGCCCTTTGGGACATCTGGTCACCACCATACATTTGGGGAGTGGGAACAGGACAGGGGAGGGGGTGGATAGAGGGATTGGAGAGCATCCAAAAAAGAAGATATAGGGTCCGGGGCAAGAGAGGGGGACTTGGGAGACTTTGAGTGGGGCATGAGTCTCACTTGTCTAAAGGCAGTACTGTGTGAGAAGCTATCCTGAGATGCGCTCAAATAGCCCTTGAATGGCAAAGGTAGAAAAGGGGAGATATTGACCCTTCAAGTCTTCCCAGTAAGAGAAGAAAGGGGATGGTGGGATGAGGTGAAGTCACTTCCCTGCACTGTCCACCAGCGACATTGACCCTACGCCTGGCTTGGTTCACGTGAAAGCAGATAGAACGATGTTTGCCCGGCCTCATGAGTGCTGGTGGGGGAGAAAGCGACCATAAATTTATCGTGCTCACGGTGCTGGCGAATGCTTGGGTTAGAGAAATGAGGTTTGATGAGGATGGCCTGAAGGTCATAAAGTTCGTCGATTCTTTTAGTTCTTAAAATCTATCCAAGAATCACACTAGCTGTGGCTCTGAACCACGTGCTTTTGGTCTCCAGCAGAAATGCTTTTAAAAAATTCAGATTTCTGGGGCGCCTGGGTGGCGCAGTCGGTTAAGCGTCCGACTTCAGCCAGGTCACGATCTCGCGGTCCGGGAGTTCGAGCCCCGCGTCAGGCTCTGGGCTGATGGCTCAGAGCCTGGAGCCTGTTTCCGATTCTGTGTCTCCCTCTCTCTCTGCCCCTCCCCCGTTTGTGCTCTGTCTCTCTCTGTCCCAAAAATAAAATAAAACGTTGAAAAAAAAATTAAAAAAAAAATTCAGATTTCTTAAGAAGCTGTCTGCCTACATTGAGGGATGTTTTAAGAGACAAAATTATGGAGCTCTTTGTCCCATTATGGAGCTCCTTATAAGGAATACAACATTCTTTATAAGCAGCTGTGGAAGAAATTTCTCCTAGGTCTTTGTTCTAGGAATAGTTGCTTTTCTCCTGAATACCTGGATTTCATTTTGTGGATGCTAGAGATCATATAACTGACCATGTCTCCTTTTTTATTGCTTATATTAAAATTTCAAGCAATCTTGAGCAAGTGTACAGAACTCCCGACCTACAGAGCTAAAAGCTTGCTGTGAGTATCTCCATCTTTTTTTTCTTGTTTCCTTCTTTTCTTTAATTTCCCTACATACCTATTGTTTTGCCTTCATTGTCTTGCATGTATCTTGCGTGTATTCATCTTGAACTATTTTGGGAACAAGATGGTTAAATAAATACAAAGGTGGTGAAGGGGCATTAGCTCACGCGAGTCCATTTGCTGACTGTGGTCGGGTGGCTTGAACAACAGGCTATTCATAAGCACAGGAAATTTGCAAGACTGATGTTAGAAACTCTGGAAGTACCTGCACTATTTATAGTTGCATTTTTAAACAAATTCTTGAAACTGCGCGGTGAATATGTGCCATTCTAACTGGAAAGGTAATTATTAAATTCCTCAGTAGTCATTTGGCCATAGCATGGAAGTACCTCTACACTCAGGGGAACAAGAGACTGGTGATTTCTTTCATCGAAGCAGTACTCTTTTCTTTTTCAGGTTAATTCCATTCAAAGATCAAAGTCCAAATAGTTAATCAAAACCACGGATTTTGCAAATCATCAGCCAGTCTTGGACTAGATGTGCAACCACCAAGTAGTGAGGAGAGCAAAGTGAAATGGGACCAGGCCCTTAAAAAATATGTAGTGTGTTGAACATTTTTTTTTCTTAGCACTCAACACTGAACCTTGTTACTCTTCAAATTATCTTCCTTCTCCGCTGGGAAGAGAAACAAGCTGAAGCTAACAATGGTTTGAATGGGGCAAAGAAGGGTATTTATTTTCTAAATGTAGATGACCCTTGAACAACATAGGTTGGAACTCTACGCGTTCACGTATATGCGTGGGTTTTTTTTCCAGATAAATACAGGGCACTACTATAAATGTATTTTCTCTTCCTTATGATTCTCTTAATAATGTTTTTTCTCGCTTAGTTTATTGTAAAGATACAGTATGTAATACATATAACATACAAAATAATGTGATATTTGACTGTTCACGTTATCAGTAAGGCGTCCGGTCCACAGTAGGCTATTCGTAGGTAAGTTTTGGGGAATTCAAGGTTATATGCTGATTTTCAACTGTGTGGGGGGTGGTCACCCCTAACACCCACATTGTCCAATGGGTCTCTCTCAGTCTAAATATCCCTCCTGTTTCTCCTTGTGTTGTCTGGTCACAGGAGGGAATGGTAATGAGCCTACCTGTTCACAGATGGTTCAAGTACTGGGTACAGCTCGGTATCCTAGAGGTGAGCAGAACAGCCGTGTCATTTATGGAAGTGATTCAGTCTTCGTGGGCTTGCTTCCCCTCCAGGACCAACTGGAGGCCAAATTGGAAAGAAAGAAAAGATTAGGCCTCATTAGTGTGGCCCCTTTTCCATTGGGACTGATTCTGACTCTTACCTGCTTTGAATTGAAGGTCAAGGATATTTTCTGGTACAAATATTAACAGCGCAAAAAAATTGGTCCAGAGTATGGAGGGGAGTTTGAAAAGGAGAGAATCAAGTCCCCTGTGTCCTTAAAGAAAAGACTTTGAAAAAAAAAAATCACAACTTGTAAATTTCAAAAGGCCATCTTGTTTCCCATTTTTTTTCTTTATGAGATAAGGATATAATAAATACTCATTTGTATACATTTGCCTTACGAAAAGACCCTCTGAAATGGATAGTGGTGGGATTCCAGAAGGTTGTTTTTCTCCTGTTTAGATCTAAGATCCAGTTTCCCCACAACAGATGTGAATGACAATATGGTTGGGTGCCCAGTGGCGGCAAGTGACCACCTGCCTACTGACTAGAGTCAGTATGGAAAGAAGAAAGTCATGCCCAGTAAAATTATTTTGGAAGATAGCTCCCCTATTAAGGTAGGGTATACACGGCTTTGTGCATCACACACTAATGGCTTTGCATTCAGGGGCCAAGATGCATGAAAAGATGCACATATTTACAATCAGAATCCACTTCAGGGGTCGAGTGAGAACCGAAGCCAGTCACTGAGGAAATATCTGCCATCTTGTTCCTCACCTTGTGGAGCCTATACTCACCGAGCGGAATGGGGCCTGAGGAAACATCTGCACTCTTCTCTCTCTCTCTCTCTCTCTCTCTCTCTCTCTCTCTCCCCACAATGTGGTGTGAGGGCTTATCTTAAACCCGGGGTTGTAAGGCAATCCATTATATTCACCCCGATTGCATCCTGGAGATCAACAAAATCAGCATTATATTTTAAGGTAGACTTACTTAATAAATTAAATGTCATGTATTAAATTCTAATATGAATTTATTGCCACCGCGCCTAGGATTGAGAAAGCCGGAAGGTATGGGGTGGTAGGAATGGGGTGGGTCCGATTACAAAAGCAGGGATTTTTAGGAGGGTGCTGAAGGTTCCTGCCCTCATTTGCTTGGGAGCCCAGCCTAGAAGCTCTGGGATGCTGCAGCAACAGGCTTCTGCGAGGACAACTCTTCAACGTGGGTCACTTTCCTAACTGGGGCCCTGCTCTTGTTGGGTTGGGGCGGAGGGCAGGAGGAGAGATAGGTCGGAGGTATGGAACTGAATCCTTTCTAGGTACCCCTCTGGTTCACTCCCTCATCCCCAAATAGAAACAGGTGTCCACAAGACTGGTATGTCACCGAGAGATGTCTGGGGGCCCGGGCAGAGGGAACATTCACCGAACACCCAACACATGGTTATGAAGCATCTGTGAGATGTGGGGCGTGTGGCATAAGGATCCAGTCTTCTTGGGGGCAGCCCACACACCTTCCCTCTTCCCTGTTCTGGAAGCAGGAACAAGGTGACAGAGAAGACACAGTCATGGCTGCTCGGTGCCCTCTCAGCCAGTGACTTGTCCAGCCTTGCTGATCGTGTGGAGCAGGTCAGTGGAGTTAAGATGTGGGTTCTGGAGTCAGGCAGACCTGGGTTCAAATCTCACTTGTGGCACTCGTAGAGCGCACGATGTTGGACAAGTCATTGGGCCTTTCTGAGCTTCAAGCAAGTTATTGAAATAGTCTGTAAATGGGAATGATACTTATTGAATACCTGCTATGTGTGAGGCACCACGGTGCTCTGCCCAGGAACCTTACAGACTGTGGGAAAGATACCGATGTTTGTTAAGTACAAACCATGGCAGGTGCTCCAAAGGGGAAAAGAAGAAAAAGAAGAATCCTGGGAGAATGTGTAGCCGAGGCCCTAATTTGGGTCATTCTGGGGAGAGGGCTTTAAGGGACGGCTCTCTTAAAAACTGCCATTTGAGTTGAGCTATAGGATGAGAAGACTGCTAGCCAGAATAGTGAGAGAGAGAATGTTCCAGCAGGGAGCAAAGCATTTGTTCGTACCTCCAGCTGAGGAGACCGCTCGCTCTCCCCCCAGAGCAGAGGGTACCCTTCTTAGCTGAAAGGAAACTTGCCGAGCCTTTGGGGGCGGAAAATCCCATTGCTGCCCAGCGTCCCCAGAGAGACGACTCTGTGGCTCTAACCCTCTGGGTCCCACCCCACAGGATGTACGGGGCTGGTGGTCCTCAGATGGGAGCCCCCAACCTTCCCAGCGACTTTCACCTCCCTGAGAGCCTGTCTCCAGCGAGGCTGGGCTCCCAAGCTGGGCGCCCGCCAGTCAGTCTGGCCAGGGAAGGAACTATTTTGGGAATTTTTATGGTGGAACAATATTTTTTTGGTAAACAAATGGAAAGCTGTTAAGCGGGGACGCTCACCCCCTAGCTCCTGGTTCACCTTTCTCCACGTGGAGGTGTCACAGAGGCAGCACTGTCCCGTGCTGGAGAGTCCAGTGGGGAGAGGGCCCCAGGGTCACCCACCTTCAGCATACACCCCATCGCTTCTCTGAGGATAAATATCTGCGGAAACTGGGAGGCCGCCCACTCCCCATGCCCTGCCTTGGGCACCCTGGAAAAAAAAAAAATAAAGCCTTTGGTGCACTCGGGGGTAGTAGGGGCCATGTCCAGCCTGATTAACCCCTTAGGGCTCGAGGGCAGCCTGGACTCGGAATGTTAGCTCTCTCAGGGACCTCAGAGAACATCTGCCACCCCTTTCCATCCCCCCCTATAGGGAGGGCACCAAGGCGCAGAGAGGGCAGGCCGCTTTCCAAGGTAGGTCACAGAGCTCACCAACTGCAAATGAAGTTGGAATCCGGGCACCAGACTCCTAGTTCTATTCTCTTCGGGAACAATAAGCCAGACCGGTGGTCAAGAAGAGGAAAGAAAGCGTGGGCTCCGAGTCTGGGGTTTTGCAGACCGCCTACAAACTACACACTCAGAGTCATTCCTGAATACTAAGTTCCTCGGCCCTGACCCCACCCTCGACCTCACCAGCAGAGGACTCTCCTTGATCCTGGCCCTGTCCTGACCTGGCGGGACTTCTCCCTGGCCGGGCACTCGCCTCTGGTCGGCTGCTGTGGTGGCTGGGACTTTGTGACCCAGGACCCCTCTCCTTGGTGCTGGGACCACCCCTGCCTAAGCATCATGTATCTCTTGTTCTAGCCTCAGCTGTCTGGGCCTCTTCCCAGACGGAGCTATCGTCATGTGTTTATGTTTGAGCTGAGAAAGTTAATAAGGTCCCAGCTGAAAACAGGATGAATGTATTACCTCTCCTACTGGCAGAGCTAGGAGGCCACCGTATTATTATGGCAATAATAGGTACCTCTTACTGAGCCTCTGTGGGACCCTCATGGACAAGTTTTCATAGAGCAGCCATCCATAGTAGGGGTTATTCGTCCCACTCTGCAGATGAGGATACTGAGGGCCAGAGAAGCCCAAGATCACATGCCTGATGAGTAAGTCAAGAAGGAGAATTCATGCCAGCTCCGTCTGGCTCTAATCTCACAGCTCTCCCCACCAGGCCACCCCAAGGTATGAGACAAAGGGAACCTGTCCGGGACAGTGGGGGAAACACGTAGCAGAAGGGACTTTGGTACAAGCTCTAATAGATCAAATGTTGGGACTTGAAGGACAAATAGAACACACTACCTAACTTTGGAGTCTTGCATTGTTCAGGAATCTTCCATTTTTAAGTGATAGAAACCCAACTCAATGCAGCTTGAGTAAAAGAGAGTTTATCTTTAAAAAAACATTTTTTTTAAAAATGTTTATTCAGTTTTGAAAGACAGAGAGAGACAAAGCACCAGCAGGGGTGGGGCAAAAAAAAGAGGGGGACACAGAATCCGAGGCAGGCTCCAGGCTCCGAGCTGTCGGCACAGAGCCCGACGTGGGCCTCGAACTCACAAACCGCAAGAGCGTGACCTGAGCGGAAGTTGGATGCTTAACCGACTGAGTCACCCAGGCGCCCCAAGGAGAGTTTATCTTTATTTGGCTGCCTTGGAAGTCTGGGGATAGAGTTGGCTTTAGGAAGAGCTTGATCTGGGATAGTGTTTCTCTTTCTCCTCCTCTTGATACCACATGATGGGGTGTGTGGCTGCCGGAGCCACAGAATTATACTCTCTCAGCAGAAGGGGACAATTTTCTTTCGTATCTTTAGTGAGAAAAGCCCAGAAGGACTCCAACGAGCGGGCTTAGGTCATGTGCCCGTCTCTGAGCCGAACACTGTGGATGGAGGCCTGCGAGTCCGGAAATGTGTGCCACATAGAACGCGCTGCCCACGGGGGAAAGGAGCTGGGGTGTCTGAGGAAGGGGAGAAAAAGTACGGAAAGATAGAAACAACAGCTCTCCTTAGGCTTGGGGACTGGGAGAACCTTGGCACCACGGACGATTAGAGGGAAAATTAGGAGGAAGTGTTAGACAGGAATAATAATCTTAACTCTAACAGTAATGAGATTTATGGCTTTACAGCTTACGCAGCCCTTTCACATATCTTGTTAGTCCTCATCTAACCCTGAAAGGCAGGCAGAACAGGTGTTGTCCCTGACGTCATTTTACAGATGAGGGACAAGTGTGGAGAGGAGAAACGATACGCTCATGGCGGGCAGGGGCACGTCTGGGACTCGGGTGGTGGACTCGTGCTCACTTTCTCTGAATCCCAGTTCAGGAGAGAAGATACACTGAGGGTGAAGTGCCTGGTGTCCTGAAGGCAGACACTACACTCAGGGTGACAGAAACGCCCGAGCAGGTCACTTTGGGGTCACTCACCTTAGTGTGGTCCCCTGCTAGGCGTTATGTGCCGTGTGGGCAGCGACCTTACCTGTCTAGTTGACTGCTCTACCTTAGTGACAAGCCCTGTGCTTAGCACGCAAGGAGCACCAAATACAAAGCGATCCAGTAATTTCCTGTTGAGGGGCTGAGTCAGTGGACGGAGGTTGGGAACCAGAGTCGAGCCCTGGGAGGGCGTATGGTGAGAGAAAAGGGGTGGGAGCCCAACGTGCGGTGTGGTTGCCCCCAGCTCATGACAATCTTTGCCAACTGTCCCAGGAGCCTCGCATCTGCCGGGCAGGCCTAGCTGGCCACATGGGATTGACAGACTCTGAAAATCCCATTGGTGTAATGGGACCGGGTTGGCACCAGGTGAGTCATGCCTTCTGGGGCCTGCCTTGGCTGTGCCTGGTTGCACTTCTCTTTAGTTAAGTTCAGGTTAAGTCAGTCAAGCTCCATTCATTGAACACCAACTCTATGCCAGGGTTTGTGCATACATTGGGCACCAGCTGTGTATGGTGATAAGTGAGACACAAGTCTCCCTTTCTAAGGGTCACTCATTCACTTAACCCTCATTATTTCCCAGGTACTGTGGTAAGCATGGAGTGTATACGATTTGGCGAAACTGTTACTCTAGGTGGGATGACACATTTATGCCCAACTGATCGTAATACATGCAATGTACAAGTGATTTGATCTGTATATGAAGAGTGCTTTGGGGTTATAGAGATAAAAGGGACTAATTTTTGTTCGGGGAAATTCAGGGAGCTCTTGATAAGAGGTACGTGAGCTAGACTAGCGGAACAAAGGAAAGAGGCAGGTGTGTGCCTGGCATGCTCAGAGGATATGTGGTGAGCTGTTTGGATGGGGGGAGTTGGTGCACGGGGGCAGATGATGGGAAACGGAGGGCGCTTTCCTCTTCAAGAGTTTTTGAGTGGCTCAGTTAAACTGCTGGCCTAGCTAATCAGAGCTGGGGTGAGGGGGGGGCCCTCCGGGCTCACCATCTGCCCAGAATAATTCTCCCCAACCTCGAAAGTGCTCAGAAAACACAAAGTTTGTCTTGGCTGTAACGGGCCAGACCTAAGGAAGTGATCTGGGTCAAAAAGCTTTTACACAATTGTAAGTAATGGAACGCACTGAACCCAGTGGAACCTCATGAAAATGCCACGGCGCGTTGAGTGTTTATGTTTCGTGCTCATGATGTTTGAATGTTTAAATTCAGACGAAAAGCATAAGCACCGAGATGAAACAACTGGTAGGGTCTGGGCCACTCTTTCAAGACGAAGGGTACTTGATGGTGACAGCGGTGTTGACAGGGCACGCAGACTCCGAAGTACACGGAGGGCGCCACTCACATGGCCCCGGGTTCCCACTGCGCGACCCACCCGTCAGCACCATCTGCCTTTTCTCACGGAAGCGAGCACGGGGCTCGCTCAGCACGCACCTGGCTGACTTAGGGTATGTGAAGGACTGAGTGATTTGGGAGAGGCAGGCAAAGGGCAGAGTTCAGGGCTTCGGAGGGGAAATTGAATGAACAAGGGAAAAAGGAAGGACGTCCAGGAAAGCAATAAAGACAACGTGTTTGAAAAATTAGAAACAGATTCCTTAAATACCTCACAGTAGGAGAAAGTAAAACAAATTACGGCCCAGTCCACCCATTCCGTTCATCGAAAAGATACGTGTACTCGTTTTCTACCGTGCGCCAGGGTCCTGGGTGACTTACTAGGTTCTGGGACAAAATCCCTGACCTCAGATCGTGCGGCTATTCAGAATGATAGTTCCGAGGGCGCCTGGGTGGCTCGGTCGGTTAGACGTCCGATTCTTGGTTTCGGCTCAGGTCACGATCTCATGGCTTCGTGGGTTCGAGTCCCGTGTTGGGGTCTGCGCTGGGGCACAGAGCCTGCTTGGGATCCTCTCTCTCACCTTCTCTCTCTGCCCCTCCCCCACTCATGCTGTCCCTCTCTTTCTCTCTCTCAAAATAAATAAATAAACTTAAAAAAATAAGAAAAGGGGCGCCTGGGTGGCTCAGGTCACGATCTCGCGGTCCGTGGGTTCGAGCCCCATGTCAGGCTCTGGGCTGACGGCTCAGAGCCTGGAGCCTGCTTCCGATTCTGTGCCTCCCTCTCTCTCTGCCCCTCCCCCGTTCATGCTCTGTCTCTCTCTGTCCCCAAAATAGATAAACGTTAAAAAAAAAAAAAAAAAGAAAAAAGAAAATGATAGGTCTGGAGCCCAGGCAAAAATACAGAAAATGCGTATGATATTTATTTCGCAGAAGACGCAAGGGTCAAAATTTACATACAGTGTGATGACAACCAGGTTAAAAGAAACCAGACGCAGAGAAGGAAGTGAGAGGAAATACAGCGAACAGGCAATGACTGTGTTAGGGTGGTGGAGTCAGACCAACTTGTCTTTATTCTCCTAACTTTCTGTGCTATACTTGTATTCCATTCATAAATAAATTTTTTTGTTTTTAATAAGAAGGGCCATCACCTGGCACACTGACCCTCCTACACGAATCACCGGTTCAGCTAGAATTCGAGGAGTACTTCACTCTGGACAAGCCCATCCTCCTGCGCCAACCTGGCTGCTGGCATTCTCCGGGTGCCGGGCTCTGCTGCTTGGAGTTTGAATCAAAGATGTTAAAGCTCGGGAGGGGCCCGGATATGCCAAAGGGCACCCCTGTTCTCAGCGATCGCAAACCCAGCGGCTCGCCAGTGGAAACGGAGAGGCTCCCGATCCGGCACAATGCAAGGGCTGGTATTTCCCCTGACTCTGGGGCCGGGCGCTTGTCCATTTGGGGCACGAGATGAAGGAGCTGGCCAGCTTCCCGCCCTGGGAATGGATGGACCAGGCGTCGCATGCCAAGCCCGGGCCAGGCGCTCACAGCTGCGCCTGCCTCCCCTGGAGAAAATGAAGGTTCTGTCTGTCCCCTCCAAATAGGCCTGCTTGGGGCATGACTCTGGGATGTGGCTTTGGAATCAGAGAGACAAGAATTTTTTTAAAACTTTACACATATTTAATCGAAGGACTCCATGCACATGGTTAGAAAAAATAAAAGGGTAGAGAAGGGCCTATAGTTAAAAACAGATTTCCATTCCATTCCTTGAATGCGGTCTTGCCTCTCAGAGGCTATGGCTTTTAACTGCTTTGGTTTTGGGTTCGGCCAGTATACCTTCCTTTCTCTAGGTCATACGCCAATTCTGCCGTGTTCTGGTGGACCCTGTGGGGACATTATGTGCTGTCTCCCTGCTCTGATAAAGCAGGACTTCGCTCATATGTACACTTGGGCGGACATGGAAAAGCACCGTCCAGACCTCCTTTCAAAAACGGACTTGCTAGGGGCGCCTGGGTGGCGCCGTCGGTTAAGCGTCCGACTTCAGCCAGGTCACGATCTTGCGGTCCGTGAGTTCGAGCCCCGCGTCGGGCTCTGGGCTGATGGCTCAGAGCCTGGAGCCTGCTTCCGATTCTGTGTCTCCCTCTCTCTCTGCCCCTCCCCCGTTCATGCTCTGTCTCTCTCTGTCCCCAAAAAAAAAAAAAACGGACTTGCTGCCCAGCTGTGGGGAGTGTGGTCAGCAGATGGCCACCAGCTGCCAGCTCACGCAGGGCCAGCCTCAGAGGTACCGAGAGCCACCTGGCCCCGGGTCACACCCTTTCTGGGGCAGCCTGCCTCCAGCGACCGAGCACAGTGAGGGAGCAAGGCCATTCACCCCAAATGGGGGCTCTCACAGCGAATACTCTCACTCCAGTGCTCGGGCCGGGTCGGTCTGTGTCACAGTTGACTTCTCCCTCTGTCCATTTTTTTTTCTTTCCCCTTCTTTTCACGGGCGTCCATCCTCATAAACATCATGCACCCCAAACCAGCCTGGTGTCCGCTTCCAGGGAAGCCACCCTGCAACAATCACCCGAGTCCCTCTTGGAGTTTTTCAGAGCATATCGATTTGTACTGTGTCAACTTAACTGAATAAGAACTACATCCCCCCACATTCCGTCCCCGAGGTGGCTCCAAGTCAGGGTTAGCTAGGAGGGACGTTTGTGCAAAAACTGGAAGGCAGAAACGAAGCAGTAGCCATTTCTGCTCACGGAGGGTTGGCGTTGGGCCAGATGCGGCCGCGGCTTGCATGCCGTCACCGCCACCCGGCTCACCTCGTTGGCATGCTGCCCGGGGCTCTTCCAGTGCCTTCTCATTCTCCCCCTTCTGCCCTTCTGTGTCCTGGGCCAGGTGCACACGCAGCGCCATGACGGGGGCACCTGCTTATCCAGAAGCTCACCCACACCGTGGAGACGGGAGGCACAGAGACAGATGTGGATTTCTGGTTGCCCTTGTGGGTTCCAGGGGGTTCTATCTCTTCCTCTCCACTGCCAGTGCTACTGACCTCGGGCCCAACACCGGGCACAGAGGCGGTGGGCTCACATACACCACTGAAGCAGCTCCTATAACCGCGTAAGGTCTAGTCACCCTAACAACTCCTTTTTCCTTGAATTCTAATGGATACGGTTGCCATTTCTAGCTCCTCTCCTGATGACTCTGTTCCATCAGCTCTTGGTTGTACCTGACTCCTTACCCCATAAAGCAGGACATCAGCATCACCACCCTGTCCTCCTCCCCTCCCGCCCTCTCAGCTAATTTCTTGCTTTTGTTTTTAAAATTTTTTTTTCAACGTTTATTTATTTTTGGGACAGAGAGAGACAGAGCATGAACGGGGGAGGGGCAGAGAGAGAGGGAGACACAGAATCGGAAACAGGCTCCAGGCTCCGAGCCATCAGCCCAGAGCCCGATGCGGGGCTCGAACTCACGGACCGCGAGATCGTGACCTGAGCTGAAGTCGGACGCTTAACCGACTGCGCCACCCAGGCGCCCCTTGCTTTTGTTTTTTAAGTTTACTTATTTTGTGTGAGAGAGAGTCGGGGAAGGGCAGAGAGAGAGAGAGAGAGAGAGAGAGAGAACCCCAAGCAGGCTCCACACTGTCAGTACAGAGCCTGATGCAGGGCTCAAACTCACGAACAGCAAGATCGTGCCCTGAGCTGAAACCAAGAGGACGCTTAACTAGCTGAGCCACCCAGGCACCCCTCAGCTAATTTTTACTGAACTATAATCGACATACACCACTATATTAGTTTCAGGAGTACAAGGTAGTGATCTGATATTTCTACACATTATGAAATGATCACCACAATAGGTCTGGTTACCATCTGTCATTACACAAAGTTATTCCGATGTTATTAACTATATTCCCTATGCTGTACTTTTTGTTTCTGCGACGTTATTTATTTTATAACCGGAAGTCTGTTCTTCCTAATTCTCTTCACCCATATCGCCCATCCCCTCACCCCCCTCCCCTCTGGCAACCACCAGTTTGTGTGCTGTATCTGTGAGTCTGCTTTTGTTTTGTTTTGTTCGCTTATTTGTTTGTTTTTTAGATTTCATATAAAGTGAAATCATATGGTATTTGTCTTTCTCCGTCTGCCTTATTTCACTTAGCCTAATATCCTCCCGGTCCATCCGTGTTGTCACAAATGGCAAGATTTTATTCCTTTTCATGGCTAATATGCCATTGTGTACGTATCTACCTCACCTTCTTTATCCATTCATCTACTGATGGACACTTAGGTTGCTAAGTGCTTCTATCAGCTGTTTTCTAGTTTCTACATTGTCAAGCGTAGTCATGTTATGTCCTGTCCAAAAATCATAGTGAAACTTTCCCTTCTTTGTTCGTGGTCCATTTTAAAAAGTGAAGACCTGTGCACAGCAACCAGAGTAATGCATTTGTGTGCGTAAATGTCATAGGACCTGGTGATGGTCTATGATTGTATTTCTTCTTTCTCCGTGTGTCCAAGGGAAGACAACTGTGTCACTCAAAGGACAATGTTCTTAGCCCCAAGATCAAATAGATATTCTTGTTTTATGTGCCATCGTCTGCTCAAAGTCATCTTACCTCTTTTGTCGTTTCGTTTTTGGATCGTGACTTTTTTATTTTTTGGTTTGCTTTTCCCAGAGTGTTTTGTTTGTTTGTTTGTTTGTTTTTTGTTTTTCCTTTCTTACTTTCTTGTTTCTGCTTGGGCAAAGAAAGCTAGGTCTTTGCCCTCATGTCCCAAATATTATCTAGCTTTTTACTCATTTTATTTGTTTCTTGGGATCCATTATAATCTTCTAAAAGATTTTCTCTTTGAAACCCATTGATATTTTATTGGAGACCAATTTCTTCTGAGGCTTGCTAAACAGCTATCATTCTGGGATTTTTTTTTTTCCATTGGACCCTTTGGTTAATTCCACCATTTCTTGTATTTTCACATTGCCCTTTTGTTCTTTTATGTTCATTCTGGTTTCGTTGGGGTACATTTTCACTTCCCTTATCCACAAGGCATGCACAAGAAGGAAATATCAAGTAATTGCATGAGGATTTAGCTGTGTGACTTGGGCAAGTCCCTAGCCATTTTGTACTGCAATTTCCTTAACTACAAGATGGGGATTATGTCACCTACGTCATGGAATCACCGTGAGGATTATATATGATAACACTGGTCGTGTGCCCTATCTTTGGTGCTGAGCAAATTTTGGTTTATTTTCCTAATTAAGTTACTTTTTTTTTTTTTTTTTTTTTTGCTAAGAGATCTTAAAGGGCTCCCGTTGCCTGTGGAAGAAAGTTCAAACTCTTTAGCATGTCCCAAGGCCCTCCATAATTGGATCCCAATTGACCTTTTCAAATTTATTTCCTATTATTCTCTTCCTGTACCTTATGCCCTGCCAAGCTCTACTCCAGCACACCTGTGTCTTGCAGCCATCAGGCCTTGACCCCGCCTGGAAAGGCTTTCTAGGCATAGTGTCTGTGTGCACAAACCCATTTCCCTTCTCAAGGGCTCCCTCTGCCATACATCCTGCCCTGATCTCAGCTCTGCACAATCCCACTCTCTCCTCTGGCTTTTACCCCTTTCCACTGGCTATTAGAGTTGTTGTGGCCACAGACTTGGCCGGCTGCCTATGGACGGACCAAACTCTTTCAATTTCTCTCTGCAGCTGGGGCAGCCACAGTGTTGAATAATCCTCTTTTTGCCGGCTGGGCAGAATCCAGGATGCCTCTAGGCAATGTTTCCAGAGAGCCAAAAACTAACTACTGCTTCCTTCCTCTCTCCTGCCAGTGTAGCTTCCCCCCCAACCCCCGCTCCAAACAGCCCCTCCCCACCCCACCCCACGGAAGGGCAAATATTACCTTTAGGGCAGCCACCTATTGGGTGAGGTCTGATGGCCGTGGGAAAGTGTTCTGTCATCAAATGTCTCTTCCGCTGGGATTTAGAGGGACAAAATGCACATACCTCTGGGAGGGGTATCACATTAAGTTTAATTTGGTAACGTTAGCACTCATTCACTCCCTCCCTCACTCAAATGTATTAGATGACTCTGGTGTGCCAGGCATTGTGGAGGGCTTGGGGATGCAGGGGGAAGAGACATGATCCCTGCCCACAGGGGAATCACGACTAGCTTAGTTTGATTTAAAAATGTTTTAAGGTTTATTTATTTTTGAGAGTGGGGGGCAGAGAGAGATGGAGACACAGAATCCAAAGCAGGCTCCAGGCACTGAACTGTCAGCACAGAGTCTGATGCGGGGGGCTCGACTTCAGGGACCGTGAGATCGTGACCTGAGCCGAAGTCGGATGCTCAACCGACTGAGCCGGCCAGGAGCCCAAGCGCAGTATGATTTAAGATCACTTTCCAACAATGAGCTCTACCTGATAGCAGGATACTGGAGTATCTGAAGGCGAGTAGACGGTTGGGTACATGGGCTGGAATGGTGTAAGAGGAGAGTGTGAAGGTCCCGAGGGGCCTGAGGGGAAGAGGATCCGCAGAGTAGGGGGGTGCCTGAGACAGATTTTCTCTATCTCACAGTTTAGCCCTCAGGTATGATGGAGGCTGATTGGTCACCAGGTGAGGCAGGAGGTTGAGAGAGGGTGGAAGAGAAGATGATGCAGCCTCTGAGCACAGGGTTCTACCCATCCCATTCATGCACCATTCTCTCTCCTGACCTGGGCGAGACCCTGGGCAGCTGTTGTAACAGTACCTTCGAGGGAACCACAGAGAAAGGAAAATCTCTCCACTCACCCGGCTGTGTTCCCAGCCATTTCTGTTCATATTCAGGATAAGCATGGGAGGCATGGGATGGACGGCCCAAGCTGGAGTTCATCCCAGGTCCTACCGTTCAGAGCCAGGCCAGACCCGGATTGATGCAGGGGGCTGGAGGTGCAGAAGCTTGGAGTTGTGTGTTTCTGAGCAGACATTGAAGCCTATTAAAGTTGAGTTCTGTCTGGTGGTCACATCCTGGACTGGCTGCCCCACGGCAGACAAAGCTCCTTTTGTAGCCAGTGGGACCAAGGGAAGGGGGAAGCTGAGTTCTTAATGTGACCAACCAACTTCCAGCTTGTATCAATAAATTTCTCCCTGAACCTTTCCAAAACAAAGCTTTGCTAATGTGGAGCTCTGGGGCTGTGGCAGCTGGTGGAGTCCTGGCAGAATCCACAGGCCCAGGTTCTCCTTGCCCTTGGCCAGAGCCGGCTTGGCGAAAACTAGGGCTCAGGCGACGGGGAAACTGGTGTGCATGTTGGTTAAATAACTGCCCACAGGTCATAGAGCCGGTAAAGCTATGGCAGAAATGATTTAAACTCAGATCTGTGAAAGTCTTCTGGTTGGGCTTTGGTGCCATCTGCCATTTGGATCTGGGATCCAAAGATCCCAGAGGAAGGCTGTCCAGGGAGCCTACCTGTAATGAAAGACTGCAGGTTCTTGTAGCTGGAAAGGTCCTCAGAGATAGCCAGTCCAACCCTTTTATTTCAGAGGGGAACCGGGGATTGGGGATCTCTGTTATCTACAGAGATAGTGACTGGGATGGGGCTAGACTGCAGGTCTCCCCACTCCATATCAAAAGATCTTTTTGCTTACACGACACATGACTTTTCTTTGGGAAATGTGTACACTTCACGACAAGGACAAAAGGCACTTAACTCTAAAGAACCAACAGATGGGGGCGCATGAGTGGCTCAGTCGGTTAAGCATCTGACTTTTTTTTTGGTTGTCAATGTTTATTTTTGAGAGAGGGAGAGAGACACAGGGCGAGCAGGGGAGGGGCAGAGAGAGAGAGAGGAAGACAAAGAATCTGAAGCCGGCTCCAGGCTCTGAGCTGTCAGCACAGAGCCCAACCGGGGGCTTGAACTCACGAGCCGAGAGATCACGACCTGAGCTGAAGTCGGGCGCTCAACCGACCGAGCCACCCAGGTGCCCCATAAGCATCTGACTCTTGATTTTGGCTCAGGTCATGATCTCACGGTTCGTGGGTTGGAGCTTCACATCAGGCTCTGCACTGACAGTGTGGAGTCTGCTTGGCATTCTGTCTCCCTCTGTCTCTCTGCCCCTCTCCTGCTCACTCTTTCTCTCTCTGTCTCAAAAATAAATAAATAAACTTAAAAAAAAAAAGAAAAGGACCAACAGATGATGGTGGCCGCTAAAACAAAGTGACCTGCAGGCCTGGGGTGTCCTGCTTCTCCCCACATCGTTCTACAAAACCACGATCTGGAGACTCAAGGAAACGGGGTATAATTCCGGCTGGAGTCGGAAAGTCCCTAGAACGAGGGGAGCCAATGTTGCAAAGCCCAGTTCGAGGGCGGAAGAATACCAGTGTCCCAAGTCAGACAGGCAGGAAAAAAAAGGGCAAATGCATCTTTTCTCCACTTTTTGTTCTGTTCAAGCCCCCACTGGATTCAATGACGTCCACCCGCACTGGAGAGAGCAATCTGTTTTACTGAGCGCGCCGATTTAAATGCTAATCTCATGCAGAAACACTCTCACAGGCACTTGCAGAAATAATGTTTAACCAGCTCTCTGGGCATCCCATGGCCCAGTCAAGTTGACACGTACGATTAACCATGACAATGTCGTTGCTCTGCAAGTGTCGTAAGTCTGCTCTCTTCCCCGCTGGACCACAAATTTGAAAAGGAATCACCTGCAGCTTCTCATCCCCACGATGCCTTCCTTCCACGCAGTCCTAGGCCTTCCCAGCGATGCAGGGGCCGCCCGGCTGGGAGCAACACCACGGAGCTCGTTCAGGAGACAGTTAGAGCTGCAAACACCCAGCGGAAAGTTAAGCCTCGCCTGTGGTTCTGTGGCTATGACAGCCAAGAGTAGCTTTCGGGGGACTACGCTGATAAGCCCTTTCAAGGTCTTTCTGTACGTCGCATGGGGCAATGTAGCCAAATCGTTTAGGAAATAGTCAACGGAGCCAGATAAAGATCTGGGTTCAAATCTCAGCTCTGCCATGGTTTACCGGCTCTGTGACCCGGGGACAGATAGTTAACAAATTGTCTACCAGTATTCCCTAAAGTGGGGGTGACGTTAGGGTTGGCTGGGAGGGGTAAATGAACTAGTCCACGTGAAGTGCCTAGGATATAAAGGCTCTATCCGTGGTAGCTATTATTATTATTGGAGGAGTAAGTCAAAACAATAAACATTTGTTGAGCGTTTGAGTGAGGTTTGTGGAAGATACAAGAGTCAATAAGAATAAGACACGGGCCCCGTTCTTGCCATGCTTTCAGTCTACGCGAAGAGAGAAGGCACTGATGTCAAAAGGGAGGAACGCCATGCAAATGAGACCAATAAAGAAACCTGTGTTTTGGGGCGCCTGGGTGGCGCAGTCGGTTGAGCGTCCGACTTCAGCCAGGTCACGATCTCGCGGTCCGTGAGTTCGAGCCCCGCGTCGGGCTCTGGGCTGATGGCTCAGAGCCTGGAGCCTGTTTCCGGTTCTGTGTCTCCCTCTCTCTCTGCCCCTCCCCCATTCGTGCTCTGTCTCTCTCTGTCCCAAAAATAAATAAACGTTGAAAAAAAAAAATTAAAAAAAAAAAAAAAAGAAACCTGTGTTTTGAGAAAGGGAATTGGATCCCAGAAGGGGAAGAGCAGAATCAGGCCAGAACCTGACAACTCTGAGCTCTCAGAGGTGGGAAAATCACCTTGAGTAATTTGGGGCAGTTGGAAGGGAAAGTTTTTTCCAGGTTAGAGGCCTAGGGTGTGTGTGTGTGTGTGTGTGTGTGTGTGTGTGTGTGTACTCACTCACAAAAAGCCTTTTTTTTTTTTTTTTTTAAACAAACAGAGAAAGGAACTTTCCCTACACCTCCCTATAACCTCATTCCGCTAGGCGGCTTCGTGAATTCATTAGCACATTAGCCATGGTAACTCTGCTTTAGCAATCCCAGCTCCCAGAGGACGTGAGGGAATTCTGAGAGGCCAACTTTGCCTGTTAGAGACAGAAGGACCTGAGCAGATTTCCAGGTCAGAGTAGGAGCCGGGCACCTATTCCCAAAGTAGGGGACTGAGGCCCAATCTCCCGGCACCAGGACGAGTTTGGCCCAGGGGTCATTAACACAGAACATGATTCATGCATACATTTCTAAATTAGAGTTTCTTAAACAATAACTAAGGAAAAGAAAGGAAGCCTTCAACCTGATTTAGAAGCTCTTCACTCAGTTATTTTGAGCCTGTGTAATAAGACCTCAATTATTTGGAACCCCAGAGGGATGAGTTGTTCAGAAGGGTTAAAACTTGGGTGCCCAAACTTAAATTTAAATCATTTTGGTGGGTTTAAAAAACGTACGCATGCTTCTTCGCTTTGTTTAAAGGAGTATTTAGAACATGACTTAGGGTACCTACCATTGGGCCCTGTTGTCCTTATGATCTTGTATACTGGCTGACTGGAACCCATGCCAAGCAGGTCGGGACTATTATGAATTTTGAATTTAACCCAAAAAAAAAATCCCACCATGCAATAGAATCCTAGATGCAGCTGTGGCACGTAAAAAGCATGGGTTCTGTCATTCCTGTCCCTACAACAAGAAAAGGCTGTACAAACTGAAAATCCGTGACTTTTCTTGAACTGGCCAGAGAATTGGGGTTGCGGAGCAATTCAGCGCCCTGCAATCCTGAAGCAGCTACTAGAGTGATAAACTGGTGGGAGCATTTAGCCACGTACCGCAGCCTGGATCCCAGAGTCACGTCTTCTAAATTTTCTGATCACCTCCTGTTTTCTCATCTCGTTCCTTCCAGGCCTAGCCATGCTCCGGGCCAAGCTTAACATCTGTTCTCGTTGCAGATAAGGGAGTTTAGCAAATGGGGTGATGGGATGCCCTGAGCAGAAGACAGACCGACAGATGACAAAGCCAGCGCAAAGTTAACGTCTGGGCCTTGGTGAGTGAGTATGGGCTCAGTTTCTGATCATCTCTCAGCTTTACGTGGTTCAATAGTTTGATATTATCGGTTCAGACAAAGGTGACTAATGCCGGGGAAGCACCATCCCACAGAAACATGGCTGAGCCATACGTGTAATTTAAAATTGTCTAGAGGTAACATTTAAAATTTTTTTTTTTCAACGTTTATTTATTTTTGGGACAGAGAGAGACAGAGCATGAACAGGGGAGGGGCAGAGAGAGAGGGAGACACAGAATCGGAAACAGGCTCCAGGCTCCGAGCCATCAGCCCAGAGCCTGACGCGGGGCTCGAACTCACGGACTGTGAGATCGTGACCTGGCTGAAGTCGGACGCTTAACCGACTGCGCCACCCAGGCGCCCCGGTCTAGAGGTAACATTTTAAAAAGTAAAAAGGATGGGTTAACCCAGTATATTTAAAATGTTACCATTTCAGGGGCGCCTGGGTGGCTCAGTCGGTTGAGCGACCGACTTCGGCTCGGGTCATGATCTCGCGGTCTGTGAGTTCGAGCCCCGTGTCGGGCTCCGTGCTGACAGCTCGGAGCCTGGAGCCTGCTTCGGATTCTGTGTCTCTCCCTCTCTCGAGCCCTCCCCTGCTCATGCTCTGTGTCTCTGTCTCTCAATAATAAATAAACGTTAAAAAAAATTTTTTTTTAAATAAAAAAAATGTTACCATTTCAACAAGCACTCGGTATAAAAGTGTTAATGAGATACTTCACATTCTTTTTTTCCGGTATGAGGTCAAAACGCAGTGTGGACTTCTCACTTTGTACTAGCCACATCGCAAGGGCTCAGTAGCCACCTGTACAGGACAGGACAGCTCCAGGGGATGGTATGAGGCTAGAATTCGGGGTGACTGCTAACGTCGAAAGTGACTTAAAACAACACAGGAATGCATCTCTCTTGTATAAATGCTTATGTAGGCGTTAAGGGTAGTCTTCAACCCAGGCTCCTTTCTTGCTGCTTTTATCTCACATCTTGTTGTCCCACCGTGCCGGGCTTTGTTTCCAAATTCCTCAACAGGCCAAGATGACTGCTTCAGCTGCGGCCAGGGCATCCACATTCCAGCCAGCAGGAAGGGAAAAAGGAAGGAGAAGAAAACCCTTTATTAATGATACTCTAAGGAGTTTCACATATATTACTTTTTACCAACATGCCTTTGGCCAGAATTTAGTCGGATGGCCCTACTAGCTGCAAGGGATCCTGAGAAGCATAGGCTGTGGTTTAAGTAACCACGTGACCAGCTAAAATTTGAGGATTCTGCCACCAAAGAAGAGACAGAGGGCATATATCGAGAATCAACTGGTTGTTTTGGTCTCAGATCAATTCACACTAAAGAAATGCAGATTCGAATGGTAAACCGGAAAGCCAATTTATTAAGTGCTAACGAGACTGTAATTGCCAGCCAGATGGGAGTGCCTGGGTCTGCTGACTGTTGCAAACTCTTCCCAGTAGGATAATCTAAGTGGTTGGAAGATTAATGGATCAGGCTCTCATGGCCCTTTCCATTTAAGAACATTCCCGCCAGCCCTGGGGGAGCCCTCTCTCTTGGATGACACTGGAGACCCTTGGACAAACTCCTGCCTTCAACGGTCCTTTACCTGAGCTTCTCGGAGGTTCTATCATCTCCTCGTGGTTGCTGTGCATAGTACAACTCTGCTGACGTTCGTTACAGTTTAGGCACTGAGAGGGCGAGAGTTTGAAGGCACACCAGTCCCTCGTTGTAGACTTTGGAAATGCTACTGCCCCATCAGCAACACTCAGTCAACAAGCATTTATCGAGCACCTATTGGGTGCCAAGTATTGCATTATGCTGAGAGTGAATAAGAACCTGGATTCTGTCCATAGGGTGATCAGGGTATCTAAAGGTGATGGTGGGCAGGGCTAAAAAACGAGTCGGTGTTCACTGAGCAAGAGGAATGAAAAGGCACCCTGAGTGGAAGGTACAGCAGGTGCAGAGGTTTATAGACATTGGAGAACACGACATGTTTGGGAGTAGGACATAGCTGGGTGGGATTTGAGGGGATTCGAAGGGTGCTGCAGTGGACACTGTGGTGGCCCCCTCAACATCCATTTCTTCTTGGTAAGTACCCCATTTGCCTTTGGGCATCCACCTTCCCTACACTTCCCACATACTTCTGAGGAAGTTGATTCCACCCTAGCCCTAGAAGTGAGGCGAATAGTCCCAGGATAGACTCAGCCACAAAAATCCCTTCTTGCCTAAGGATGAGCCCAATTCTAACCCAAGAGATCGGAGAAGGCTTTGCTGGCAGCTTCAGGGAAAGAAGCTCTCTCTCTCTCTCTCTCCTTCTACATGACGTGGAGTGCAGGTGTGAGGCCAGGAATTGTTGCAGCCGTTTTGTCACCGTGAGAGAAGCCTGCCGAAGGATGAAAACAACACCGTGGAGGGCAGAGGGAACGTCCAGAAGGAAGCTGGGGATGTGATGGCATTGTTGAGCCATTGAACCAAACTTACCAAACTCTACTCCTAGGGCTTGGGCTGGTTTAGGCACAGTGTGAGAGACCTTGGGGCTTAGCCTTTATTCTAGGGGCAGGGGGAAAGCATAGAAGATTTTCTTTCTTTCTTTCTTTCTTTCTTTCTTTCTTTCTTTCTTTCCTTCTTTCTTTTGACATCACGTGCTTATTAAAGACTCACATGGGCAGATATTACTGTTGTAAGTAATCTTAAATGGTTCCTGCAAACTTTATCTCATATAATTATTTATAAGGGGAAAGAAAATAGGTGTGGTTTTTTGGTGACTTTTTTTGGGCTGCTTTTACGCCTCTCTTTGGTCATTCCTTTCAGGTGCTCATCTCCTGATGCTTTGGAGCTTCTATTTTCCTTTCTTCCACCTGTCAACCGCAGAGACCTGCATATTTCTATGACCATAATTGCATTTCGGTTTCCAGCCCCCTTACGGCCTCATTTGCTGCCTCTCTTCCCGTAGAAGGTTTTCAAGCAGGGCGTGAGCTGATGAGCCCGCTGTTGTAGGACGTGGTCTTGGGATGCCGAGTGCAGACCCTAGACCAAGGCCAGAAGTGAGGACCTGAGCCAAGACAGGAGAAGAGGGGCAAGCGTGAGGGCCACTCAGGTGACGGAAGCTGGGCTGACTGGATAAGAGGCCGCGAGGGCAGGCAGACGCAGCCTCTTCCCCTGACTGTGGGATGGAGACACTCCTTCCTCCTTCTGCCTCCATCGACGTACCCCCGTGAAATCGCTTCCACCGCCAGACCCTTCGGTCTCCTCCCTTGTAGGGTTCATGCCTCTGATTCCGGTTCCCTGTGGGCACGCCTGCCCTCTCCCCATCACGCCTCGCCGCCTCCCCATCTCCAGGATGTGGCACAGGCTTGGCACTTGGTCAGTGCCGAACTGGATCGAGTTGATAGCACACCAGTTCTTGCTGAGCTGGGTGTTTGCTGCGCCGTCCCCCTGCCCCCAGGGCTGAGTCATCTCTTTCATAAGTAGCCTCCAAAGGCTGCAGCCATGATACCCGGCTTCCTTGTTGTTGGCAGGTGCTGGCGGCCCGAGGGCCAGAACGCCGGGGAGGCAGCCACTAGGAACAAGAGTGAGCCAAGGAATCAGGCCTCATATACGTTTACGAGAGGAGTGCGTGTGCTCCCCGGGAGATCAGAAACAACACCCCCTTTCCAGGAAGCAGAAGCCAGGCCTCCTTCCTTTCTCTTTTCTCACCTGTCGAGTCTTGCAGCCAGAAGTACATTCGTTGGCCTGCCGTGCTTCTAAAATAAATCAAGTTCAGGGCCACACTCTCCCAATCCAGCCCCGGTTTCCGTGCCCTGGGAGTGTTAACCCCTTACCGTCCTGCCAGGCCGGTATGCTGGGGTTCCGCTTCCCGGGATCGGAACACGTCAGCTCCTTTCTGAAGAGGGATTTCGGTTTTCCTGATGTCTGCGCCCCACCGTCCCTCCCTCGGCTAATAATTCATCCCATAGAGTGTTGACTGTATTTGGGGGTGGTCCGAGGCTGTACGGCCTTGGAGGGAACAAGATTAATTTTTTTTTACCAACTTTGCAGGGCACCATCCCTCCCTTTTACATTGACCTCCACTGGGCTCCTGGGATGTCCCTCATTCCTCCAACCCCCGAGTTTTCCTCATCGCCTCTCCAAGATTCCAAGCTCTTGCCCTGGTGTGTATCATTATGGAAATTCCTGGTCCCGCTAGCCCACACTTCCTAGCGGGGCTCTGAAATTCAGCTCTCATCTGCCCCACTGTTATGTTGTTTTCCCTGTCGCTATGGCAGGGATTAAGCCAGGGAAGGAGGGTGGAGGGAAGAAAGCGAGCAGGGAAAAGCAGGAGGATGATGGGAGAGAGCCTGATTGGAGGGTGTCAGAGCAGGAGGAAGCAGAGAGAAACAGTCTGAGCGTGTCAAGGGCGGAAGAGGGATTCCTGTTTTGTTCTAATTTGGTTGTGGTGTCTTAGTTTGGGTTTGTCTCCGGAGGTGAGGAGACATACATTTAGTGCTGAATCGTGTCCCCAGTGCAGAGTCACAGCTAAAGAAATCCTCTCCCATGGTCTGTAATCCAGAGGCAATCTCCAGTCCCCAGATCAAACAGGGAAAACTCTCAAAATAACTGTGCGTTATTCTGAATTCACTTTATGGAGAGGCGTACTGGGCCAGCGCGACTGCATGACTTAGTACAACCCCGAGAGGCAGGGAAGAGAGCCCTGACCTTTGGAGATCCCTGCCTGGCCCCTCTGCATCCCTGGAGTGAGACATCCTCAGGACCAGGGGAGAGGCCCAACCAGACCAAGGCCCAGGCTCACACCCACCCTGGTCTAAACCTCGCTCCTCTGGTCCTCGGGACCCTAGAATCTCTGCCCACAAGGCCCACGCCTGCTTCCAGGGCCCATGGGGGCCTGTCACCACGATCTGTCCTCCCGAGGGTGGCTTGTGCGGCCAGTAGCCCAGAGGTGGCCGCTTGGGGCACTTGGACAGAGGGTGGAGGTGCGGGCTGGTGTTAGGAACATGCAGGGGGACCGGCCCCTCCCCGAGGGTAGGAACAAAAGGGAGACTGGCCCCGATCTGGGACTGCCTGTCCCCGTGCTGCCACATTCTGGCGTGAGCAGTCTGACAATTCTAAATTCGCTCTTGGCCTTCCAGAAGTTGACCAGGGTACATTTGTGAGGGTAGGGTAGGAGGATAAGACATCTTTTATTACACAATTTGCTAGCCTGCCTAATAGCTTTTAAATATTTAGATGTACAGTATGTGGGTCTTTATTTGAATTCTTGCCTTGGTCCCACAGACCTGTGAGGAAATAAAAGATTTGCCTGGCACGGATGCCTCTATTTCCGGCCGTGCCTCCAAATGTCTTTCCCTCCACGTCCCAGTCTTCCTCTGGCAAATGACTTCGTTCAAAGGCTTCAATGTGATGCGACTCACGTAGCTTCCCATAGTTACAGCAAGGGTAGCGGTAATGGACTGCCGGCCATTTTGTGTTCTCCGTTTATTCCTTTTGGTTGCCTAGCTTCCGAACCCCCTTTCTGTGCTTGGGAAATATCCCCATACTGTGTGGGCACGTGCATGCATGTGCATGTGCCTGTGCGTGTGTACACACACACACACACACACACTTTTATGAGACTTGGTAGGGAACAGAGCTCACATCCCAGGACAGAGGACGAAAATGCTAAGAATTTGCTATGGCAGATGCTACCAGGCATCTCCTGTGATATCCATTCTCTTCTTTAGTAAGAGAACCCCCAATTTTCACCTGGGGACAATGGCTACCTGGATCAGAGACCACATTTCTCAGACTCTTTTCGGCTACATGTGGCCCAACGATCAAGTGTCAACCATTGAGATGTAAGCCATGCGTGCGATTTCCAGGAAGTGGTTGTAAAGGGAGGGGGGGGGGTCATTCTTTCTCTTTCCTGGTAGCTGGAATGTGGACTTGATGGCCGGCGCTCAAGCAGCCACATTTGTCCGTAAGGAAGCATACAAAGGCAGTCCAAGGAGCTTCAACAGTAACCTTGCACTTTTTGCCTTCGAACTATTTACACAGAATGCACTAAATTTCTATTTGGATCAAGCCACAACTGTTTCGAGTTTTCTATTATGTAGTGTGGAACCCAAGGGTAAATAATGTATTTGTCTTCTCAGCCCATCTTGCAGTTAGGCCACAGCATATACCGGGATGTACCCAGGAAAGGCTCTCTGGTCAAGGCAGCCTCAGCAGGGAGCTAGAGTTCCTACAGTGAGGCCCTGTGCTTGGTGAGGGCAGGCAGGTCCTCACTAGGCCAGCCCTGCCTTATGACTGTGGGTACTGTTCTTGGCTGCACGGTTTCAGGCCGGCTCTTCCAAGAAATTATCCAATACTCTGTTAATAAATTCCCTCTCTGTTCACCTCTGTCAGCGTTGGTCAGTAACCCACAGTCTTAGCCCTGTCAAAATACTGTTTAGCAGTAAGAGTTCACCAAGAATGTTGGTTTTTGCCATCAAAGGAGTCCATCGATGCGTCTGTAACGTGTTAACTCAGACTCAACGAGAAGCATGAATTTCATTTCAAAGTCAGATTTTTCCAGCACACTTGCTTCTAAAGATGCCTCTGGTGGGGGCAGAATTAGGTTCTTTTGAATATTTGGTGCCTCTTGTCACAAGGATATGTGCCATCTGCTAGTAGAAGCCATGAGCATACCAGCAGCCAAAATTAAATATGAATTTAATTACATTTAATATAAAATTAAATTAGAAGCATATTCAAAGAGCAGTAGCGTTTCACTTTTCCAGAGGAGATTTATACGGCAACCTCAATTATTTGGGACACTTTCAGGAAACAGAAAAGGAGCAAAAATAAACAAAAACCAAGAGCTGATGAGGAAACAAACCTTCAAAACGAAACAAAAAAGAGCGTTCACAGCCAAAATAAATGTCACTGAATTCATCCCTCGCAGTTTATGTTATTTACGCAGAAGCAAGCCAGTCAGACTCGCCTTCAGAGTCAGTATTAGTCTTTGTGTAGACACAATTCCAGTGAAAATTTGGGTGAAGAACTTTCCATTCTGGAGCATATTTGAAAAAGCACCTTAGAAGGAGAGGGCGAGGCGGGGGTGCCTGAGTGGCCCTGTCGGTTAAGCATCTGACTCTTGATTTCAGCGCAGGTCATGATCTCATGGTTCGTGAGTTCGAGCCCTGCATCGGGCTCTGTGCTGACAGCACGGAGCCTGCTTGGGATTTCTCTTCCCTCTGTCTGCCCCCCCCCCTCGCTTGTGCTATCTCAAAATAAACAAATTTAAAAAAATAAAATAAAAGAAGGGGAGGGGGAGGCTGCCCGGAAGTTGACCTTCTGATGAGACATAAGTTTCTGGTTTTTTTTTTTTTAATTTTTTTTTCAACGTTTATTTATTTTTTTGGGGACAGAGAGAGACAGAGCATGAACGGGGGAGGGGCAGAGAGAGAGGGAGACACAGAATCAGGAACAGGCTCCAGGCTCTGAGCCATCAGCCCAGAGCCTGACGCGGGGCTCGAACTCACGGACCGCGAGATCGTGACCTGGCTGAAGTCGGACGCTTAACTGACTGCGCCACCCAGGGGCCCCAAGTTTCTGTTTTTATAAACCACCCAGTCCTTGGTATTTTGTTATGGCAGCCCAAACGGACCAAGACAGTGCTATTCGTGAAAACCCTGAGCACCACGGAAAGTTAGGAAAAATGTAAAAAGTGGGCCAGTATCTGCTGGTGGGAGAATGACCACGTAGGGAACTGGTGTGGCAGCACCAGGTGAAGCCCAGCACGAACAGAATCCTTGACCCCGCAGTTCCTCTCCTACTACATAGAGGCAGTCCTGACTTACGGTAGTTCAACTTACGGTAGTTCGATGTATGATGGTTTGAAAGCCACATACACTCTGTGGAAATCGTACTTTGAATTTTGAATTGTGATCTCTTCCTGGGCTAGCATCTGTGGCACGATACTCTCTCCTGATACTGGGCAGCGGCTCTCAGTGAGTTGCACAATCCCAAGGAAAAACAATTGATAACACTTGCAGCCGTTCTGTGTTTCCACTTTGGGTACAGTATTCAATACATTACTTGAGATATTCAACACTTTGTTTTAAAACAGGCTTTGTGTTAGATAATTCTGCCCAACTACAAGCTAACGGGAGTGTTCTGAGCACACTTGAGACGAGGCTAAGCTATGATGCTTGGTAGGTTAGGAGGGTTCAGTGCATTTTCCATTTATCATATGTTTGTCTTTATGATGGACTTATCTGCACATAACCCCTTTGGAAGTTGAGGAAGATCTGTATAGAAAGAACCTTTGTACATGGTCATGGAAGACACAGAGTCAGAAAACTCATGGCAGCACTGTTTGAAATAGTATTCAAAATCCCTCAGCCATCCATCAGGCAGTAGAATGAATCAATGCACTGATATGGTCTACAATGGAATATTGTACAGCAGAGAAAACAAACAAACTATAGCCACTCACGGCAACATGCACAATACTAAAAAACACAATATTAGATGTTCAACAGAAGGAACTACTCACAACAAAATACATAAGTAGGGTTCAAGTTATAGGAAGCTGAAGAACAGACAAAGCCAATTATATTGTTTGGGGCTACATTCATATGTGGTAAGAAAATAAAAGAAAGCAAGGACAGGGTTAAGGTATAAATTGCTGTCTTGCTTACCTCTGATGTGCTTACCTCCTGAGTTACTACAGTAATATTATTTTTCTTATCTGGGTGGTGGGTCTATTGGTATCTATCTGATTTATATCCTTTAAACTGTATACGCACGTTTTCTTTGTATGTATATGATACATTTCACCAGCAATTTTTTAAAAGAAGGAAGAAAAGATAGCAAGAGTTAGGTTTTGTCCACTTTACTCGGCTTGAGAAGGCAAGGTAGCATTTAATCACAGTAGAAACAGTTCCATCAATGACAGTTAAGAGAAAAAGAGCTTGGGCACCTGGAGGGCTAAGTTTCAATGATCTGGAAAGTTCATTTATACACGATAGCTGCTCAGCTTCTGCTCTACACAATGGGGATAACAGGTGGTGACCCGGAGTCCCCTTTCATTTCAAGGGAATTTCTGAGTTTTGCATTGGCTAAAAAGAAAAGAGAGAGGAAGCTTAGCAGGGGGCTCCTTGGGGTGACACAGAGGACTTTCAAATTTTTTTTAAACTTTTTTTATTTTATTTTTGAGACAGAGAGAGACAGAGCATGAACGGGGGAGGGTCAGAGAGAGGGAGACACAGAATCTGAAACAGGCTCCAGGCTCTGAGCTGTCAGCACAGAGCCCGACGCGGGGCTCGAACTCATGGACCGCGAGATCACGACCTGAGCCGAAGTCGGATGCTTAACCGACCGAGCCACCCAGGCGCCCCGAGGACTTTCAAACAATCAGTCCCAAGTCTGCGTTTTGGCCTCCTTCCTTCTGGCTGCCTCCCCATGGGCATCACGTGGGAGCCTGTTATAAATGCAAAATCTTGGGGCCCACCCCAAAGCTACTGAATCAGAATCTGCTTCCAATGCACACTGAAGTGTGGAGACCACCACTTAAGCCTAGACCGTGACCAGGGACCAGATACTCAGCTCTTTATAACTTCAGGAAAACCCACCCTTGGAACAGGCCCAAGGCGGACCCTCTGAGCACTGAACTCCATGCTGCAGCAAACAGTGCATAGAAAAAATGAAATGTATTCATCCATTCAATTAATATTAGGGTGAATCCTGTGAAACTGCCATTCTACAGGTCAAAAATGGTTGAATATTGTCCATTTGATATGGTCTAGCTCCGAATGTTTATTAAGCTCCTATTATGCGCCAGGCACAACGCTAGCATTAGGGAAAGAGCAGTGGGCAAAACCAGCCTCGGTGGCTGCCTTCATAGACCTCACATTCTACCAGGAGAGACAGCCATTATTTTTCTCAAAAACCACACAAATGATGTAAAGTCACAACTGTGGTGACTGCTACAAGGCGGAGGTCCCCGGCGCGTGGATGGCTCATGAGTTGACGTGTTTCAGAGTGATGGTGGTGGTGGGGTCTGTGGCCAGAACTACAACCTCAAGGGCGAGGAGGGCGTGGGAGAGGGGAGTTCCAGGTGGAGGGCACAGCAGGTGCTAGGACCTCCGGTCAGTGATTCTAGGGAAGGCAGAGCCCCCGCCCTGAATGCAGGACCCGGCTGGCCTGGTGTAGATCAATCCTTTCCCAAAAAACTACACCAGATCAGTAGCCGAGTTTGTCCTCACAGCTCCCCAGGCTTTGTTTGAAGAGGCTGAGAGGCTTTCTCTCCCGGTCAGAAGGGACTGGCGGACCATAGCTTCATGGTCCTGTAGTCAACTTGACTCACTTCGCATCTGTGAGCCTTACTTTTGATGTTTCTTGGTTGAATAAACTTTGGTGGCCTTGGGAAACTTCTTTCGGCTTGCTCCCTGAATGCCCTCGATGATCTCTCTGGCTGCTGGGACTTTGCACATGCGGGTCCTTCTGCCTGGATGGAATGTTGCACGGACAGCCTGCCCGCCTCTCTCCTCTCCAAATACCTGGCTTACTCCTAAGCATTGGGAGCACCTGTGCAGGGAGTCCTCTTTACCCCTCCCCACAGATCTGGTGCTCCCACCACCCCCTGCACGTAGTGTTGCCAAACGCTCATCACCCCTTAGCAGCAAATCTGATTTTGCTCATCTCCAGCACCCAGCTCGGGGCACGGTAGATATTCAATAGTCACTTGTTGAATAAGTGCACGAAACATTGTATGTAACCAGATGGCCAGTTGTGGCCGACACTGTGGGTTGGCTTACTCAACCGCCATTTCTTCACTTCTTTCTTTCTTTCTTCCTTGTCTGCCTCCGCCGTGAAGGCTGGCTTGCTTTCCCAGCCTCCCAAGTACATAGACGTGACCATACGGCATAGTCATACCCGTGAGACGTCTGCTGGGGTTTTCTGGGAAAATTTCCCCTTTCTCATAAAAAGAACTCAACAGCTGGTGCTGCCCCCTTCTCTGTTGTTCCTGCCTGGAATTGAGCTGTGATGCTTGGAGCTACAGTAGCCATGTTTTAACCATGAGAGAAAGGCCGACAGAATCAAAGAGACAACAGTCCGGACGTTGTCGAGCCACAGAACCCAAACCAGTGGCTATTTATCTCTGGACTTCTTCTTTAAGGAAAATGAGTGCCTATTTAGTCCTTTGTTAGATAGATTTTTTTTTGTTATTTGCCGTTGGTAGCAGGCCTGATATGTCTCTGTGGCTGTCGGCAAGGGGGTAGGGAGGAGAGAATGGCAGAGCGAGTCTATTCTTTGGCTTGTCAAAGAAGGAAATTAGCATTTCCGGATCATCTTTACGTCCCAGGTTATTATACTAGTTCCTCCATGTGCATGACATTTAACCTCACAATCCATTCTGTCATTGCACAGAGCAGGCAGCAAAGGCTCAAGGTCTGTGTGAATCGCCCAGTCACCCAACTGGTGTGGGAGAGCTGGTGGGGTGGGCACTGGTCCCTCTGCTCCAAACCACTGCTGTCCCGAAGAGAAGAGTCAGCCGCGTGCTGCTGAGGTGGGGGCACCAGGGATTTGTCTCCAATCCAGATGTCCCCCGGATTGACTAGGGTCCTTCTAGCTCAGCATCCTTTGGGGCCAGCAGCTACACTAGCTTCATAAAAAGTCAACCTGTCGTAGTTAGAGCAGCAGGTGACCGCTTTGTGGGATAGAGGGCCACCCATCGCTAACATTAAAACCGGCCGCCGCAGAGAAGAACAGGTGCTTTGTCCACAGCTCATGCATTTTTCTCAGCGGTGCTTGTATCTCAGGGGTTCCCCAGGCTAAGCAGTGACCGGGCAGGGGGCCCTCACTGGCTTCCCTCTTTCTGGCCCTTGGGGCACCTTCTCTCTCTCTTCACTGCCCTGGGTGCCTCGTGCCGTCATGTTTTCTCAGTCTCCCCTACTGAGAGGAAAAACTAAATTTATCAACTCAAACTGCATCAGAGCGTTGGTTCATTTGTTCCCTCTTTCCAGTCCCTCTTCCACCGTGTTCTAACCCTGGTAGCTGGATGTATTGCTAGTGGTAAACACCCAGCCCAAACCCACGCTGTCAGAAGCAACCCTATCTTTGGCTGGGGCGGGGGGTGGGGGGGGGGACAACAGTCTTCTTGGTCCTGCTTTGAGGACTTGAGACATTGTGCCAGGCTCTGTGCTAACAGTAATATGACTTAAGCATTATGAGTCCGGTTTACAGACGTGAAAACTGAGGCTCCTACCCAGGGTCCATACGGGGAGAACTTAGACCCAACCCTGTTGGGACTTGCAACTTGAACTTTAGTCTTTTTGGTAAGGGTGATTCACATCCAGTTCTGCAACCATCTCCCTCTTACTTTCTACTCCCCACCGCCTCTCCCAGGGAGCCCAAAGAGTCCCCATTAAAAGACCTGCCCCTTGAGGCTGAAAGCATTTCCATTTTCAAGCGTCTCTGTTAAAAGGCAAAAGGCACCAGGGAAGTATAATCCCCTAAACCTTGATGATACTGGAGTAGGGAGAGTTCAATGGACCGGTCCTGCGAGAGGTAACAAGGGCGACCTGGGGGCAGGGAGGAGAGGGGCAAAATAAAAAGTGTTTGATTGGCCCAGGACCCCTGTCCCCTGGGGCTCTGATGAGCCCAAGGTTAGCTCTCTACCTGATTCCCAGGGACCTTGGGGCTGGTCATTTCCAGCAAGCTACTTGGGGCAGGTCATTATTCTGAGAGCACTCTCATCCCTGCCAAGTATAGTCTAATAAGGCTTCCAGGAGTCCTGTGCTCGGAGCGATTCGTGGACAGGCAGCAGCAGGGTCTTGTGCTTGCTCCTGACCATGGGACCCAACTTCTGCATCTCAGAGAGCCAGGTCCTTCCGAGGTGGGTCTGAGAATGCGGTGTGTGCACATATGTGTGGGGCGGGGGAGGGGGTTCAAGTCTACCAGCCGACCTAGTCCTCCAGGTTGTCATGGCAACCTCTCCCTGAGCCAATCTCACAAGGATCTGGGTGTCTCTGAAGGCAAGCTGATAACTTCCTGGCTGACGGCGTTGATTTAGCCTGAGACCCTCTAGATGAAGGGACCAGAACATTTTTGGCTTTAACACCTTGGGCTTCTAGAACTCAACCTTAAGAATCAATATTCTTGTTTCTGGCTTGGCACCGAAGTCTCTTTGCTGAATGGCAGGCATAAAAGTGCCCGCTCAACATTCTGAGTCAAGGCCTGAAGGCAGGCGACAAACGTCCCCTGATAGGAGGAGGAACGTTCCTTGGACTCCCTTGGCTGGCTCCCTTCCCCACTGCTTTGGTACTGGATGCGTGTTGACCACTCTCTTTCTCTGCGTATTTTCCAGGAAATAGGATGCAGGTTATCCTCCCAAGGACGATGCAATAGTTGATCCACACGCCAGGCATTGTGAGAAGCACTTGACATGCCTCATTTACCTTATCACGGCCACGTGAGAACTCATGCTGCAGGGGAGGGCAGCAATGTTCTGGGTTCGGGGAGCGTAAGTGGCTTGCCTGGGGTCACGGAGCCAGGCCGCGGGGGGACCTGGAATCGAGCCCAGGTTGTGTGACTGTGGATCCCATCCTGGAAGTGTTAGCACACCGCCTCTCAGTCTGAGTCCTGTGAGCAGACATGGCAGGGGAGGGAGCGGATACATATAGGGAGACGGATAAACGTAGCCAGAGGAAACATAAACACGACCCAGGAAGAGGGGCCCTCCGTTTTGCTGCCATCTTGCACGGCATGCCCCGCAGAGAAAATGTGTAAGAGGCACCCTTCCCAGGATTTAATTATCTGGAATAAATATCAACTTGCCTCCTAAAAAGTCCAAATTTGGTTTAAAATAGCAACGCAGCAATTTCCAGTCTTTTTAGATTTGTAACGCTCTGTTGCCTTCGCTTGTGTCTTTCTTTGTTTGTTTCTTTCTTTCTTTCTTCCTTTTGATTTTGTAAATGTCCCTTTTGTAAAAGGACATTGATCTGTGATATGAAACTCACTTAAAAATCTTCAGCGAAACCCCTCAAGGTAACTGGTGATACCTAAAGCTGCTGTAACTCCAAATAGGTGGAGACGATTCGCAGGCACGTACATCTTGTAAACATGTGTTGAGTTGCACACTTAGGCTCCGTGCATGTTTATGCCTCTCTGTTACACTTCGACGAAAAATTTATTTAACGTGTGGAAAAATACAAGAAAAGAGGACAGAAAAAATAAAATACAGAAAAATAAAAGGCTCTTCTCCGAACAGTGTGCAAACTAGCACGAGGGGATGGGCATCTATGGATCTCAGCTTTTTTGGTAGAGCTGACGCTGGAACTCTGGGCCTCTCATAAGGCGCTCGGGGCTCCTACAAGGGTTTCCTGTAAGGCACACGCTTGTGAAGAGTGTCTCATGGCTGCCTGCTGGAGTCCCGTGTCCCTGCCTTATAGCTCTCAGGGGCTCAAAACATACAGTTTGCCCAGGGTTGAGTGTAGAGACCTCAGTGCATGTGTGCACAGGCACACGCATGTGCAAGACAGAGCAGGTGGCTAGGCATTCTGACAGCAGCTAGATGGTTTTTATTTGCACCACAGCTCCAGCACATACTAGCTGTGTGACCCTCAGTGAGTCCCTTAACCTTTCTGATCCATAGTGTCGTCATTTGCAGAGTGAAGACGGTAATAGGGCCCACATCATAGGATTGCAGAAAGAAGGATTAAATAGGATAATTCACATAACGGGCTTAGCTCAGGATCCGGGAGACTGTCAACGCTGATAGAATAATGTATGGAAAACAACATATGTAAGAATAACGTACGGAATCAGAATACCCGGGGATGGGGCTCGGGCATCCAGTTGTTAACAAGCTCTGCAGGTGAGGCTGATACGCGGCCAAGGTTAGGATGACCCTCTGGCCTGGCCTCTGCCCCCACCACTGCCTGTGGATGATCTAGAATGTTAATTCTCTTCTCTCCCTCTCTGGCCAATGCCAAAGGAAAGCCATTCCTTCCTTCCTCCCACAAACATTCACTGAATGTGTGCCAGGCACCATGTGGAGAACAGACAGCCGGTCAGGTGTGACCGCTGCCCTTGGGGGGCTAAATGCTCACAAAGGAAACTTCCTAGTGGCGCGCGTCTGGGCTCTGGCTCCGTTTTGTCCCAAATGAGCTTCTCTGAGTCGTCACTTTTACGCCATAAAATGAGGGGGATGGACTGGATGATTTCAGGATGGATCCATAAATGCGTCCCTCACATCGTTGTCGTGTAAAACTCAACAAAAAAGAAGGCTGTCAACTCAGTTGAAAAATAAGTGGGGCGCCTGGGTGGCTCAGTCGGTTAAGCGTCCGACTTCGGCTCAGGTCATGATCTCGCGGGTCGTGGGTTCGAGCCCCGTGTCGGGCTCTGGGCTGACGGCTCAGCGCCTGGAGCCTGCTTCGGATTCTGTGTCTCGCTCTCTCTGCCCCTCCCTTGCTCCCACTCTGTCTGTCTCTGTCTCAAAAATGAATAAAACATTAAAAAAAAAATTTAAAAAAAATAAGCAAAAGACCTGAACAGACAACTCACCAAAGAAGACACACAGATGATAACTAAGCATATGGAAAGATGCCCCGCATCACATATGAGTGCAAATTGCAGACTAAAACGACAATGAGATACCACGTTACACCTGTCAGAATGGCCCGTATCCAAAACACCGATGACACCGAATGCTGGCCAGGAGGTGGAGCAGTGGGAACTCTCATTCACGGCCGATGGGGATGCAAAGATGGCAACGCCACTTTGGAAGAGAGTTTGGCTGGTTCTTTCCCTTTTTTAAATTTTTTAATTTTTTAATTTTTATTTTTTCAACTTTTTAAATTTATTTTTAGGACAGAGAGAGACAGAGCATGAACGGGGGAGGGGCAGAGAGAGAGGGAGACACAGAATCGGAAACAGGCTCCAGGCTCCGAGCCATCAGCCCAGAGCCTAACGCGGGGCCTGAACTCACGGACCGCGAGATGGTGACCTGGCTGAAGTCGGACGCTTAACCGACTGTGCCACCCAGGCGCCCCTTTCCCTTTTTTAAATTGGCATCCAAGTTAGTTCGCACAGAGCGCAGTCATGATTTCAGAAATAGAATCCAGGGATTCATCCCCTACCTATAACCCCCAGTGCCGGTTCCAACAAGTGTCCTCCTTGATGCCCCGTGCCCATTTAGCCCATCCCCCCACCCCTACCCCCTCCAGCAACCCGCAGTTGGCTCTCAGTATTTAAGAGTCTCTTCTGTTTTGTCCCCCTCCCTGTTTTTATGTTACTTTTGCATATGTTCCTCTGTTTTGTCTCTTCAAGTCCTCATATGAGTGAAGTCATATGATACTTGTCTTTCTCGGACTAATTTCACTTAGCATAATACCCTCTAGTTCCATCCACGTAGTTGTAAATGGCAAGATTTCATCCTTTTTGATTGCCGAGCAATACTCCATTGTATATATATACGCCGCATTTTCTTTATCCGTTCATCCATCGACGGACATTTGGGCCCTTTCCATACTTTGGCTGTCGTCGATAGTGCTGCTATAAACACTGGGGTGCATGTGTAGTTTGGCTGTTTCTGACAAAGGTAAACATAGTCTTACCATACAATCCAACAATTGCAGTCCTCCGCATTTGCCCAAATGAGTTGGAAACTTTTGTCTACACAAAAGCCTGCACGGGAATGTTTATGGGTCAGTGCCTCTGACCCCCGAATTGTTCAAGGGTCAACTGTAAGTGGGAAACCTCTGTACCTTCTGCTCAATTTTGCTGTGAACCTAAACCCATTCTAAAACATAAAGTCTATAAGGAGTCAGAAACAAAACCAAATCGAACGCCAAATAGTGTATGGTTAAGATCACAGGTTTCGGAGCTCGATTATTGGAGTTTGAGTCCTGGCTCTGCCTAACTAGCTGTGGCCAACAGCAAGTTAGCCAAACATTCTGTGCCTCAGTTTCCTCAGTTGTAAAATGGGGTAATAGCAGGGCCTGCTTCATGGGTTTTTACGAGGATTACATGAATTAATAAATCGAAAGCAGTTAGCACGATGCTTGACATGGGGTAGGTGCTCAATCACTATTAGCTACTGTTAAAAAAGTGAACCAATCAATTGGTTAAAGAGCTGATTCCAATCAGTTGGTTGACGCTCACTACCTTTTGACTGTAGTAATCCCTTGCACTTAGGATAAACAATCAGATGCCTGGTGGGACGACTTCTCTCTGCTGTATATTGGGGTGGAAGATCTATTTCAGAGTCAGAACTTTCAAGGCTGCACACGTTCTGAGGCCCAGAGAAAATGCCTCTTGATGGGACCATGCCACTGAATCCGGCAGAAAAAGCAGTGATACATCTATGTCTCATTTGCCTAAGTGACCTGGCACATCCCCCAGTCCCCATTCTTTCCTTCACCAGCCAGGCATTGTCGTTTCTGGTGTCACTCTGGGGAAGAAATCTTCTGCTGGATTAAACTAAGATTGATGTTCAAGCTTCGGGTGATCTTACCCTTTTGCCTGTAGCACCCAGCCTTGAGCGCCATGGGCTGTGAGAAATGAGTTCCTCAACCAAAGATGAACTTGGACATTTTGTGGCATACTTAAAATGCATTCAATACTTATTGGACATTCTCCCAAATAGTTCTAATGGCATTATTGTGTTTTGAATTTATGCATATACACATCAGTACGAGTAGTTTCCATTTTGATTTACGATTGTTTTTAAAAAAAGGACATATTCTTTTTAGGCCCTAACAGTCTTAAATGATATGAATTGCTTACAGATCAAGAATGACCCAGGTACTAATATAATTAAGAACAGGCATTATAGTTGACCTTGGCCAAAAAGGGTCACTTGGTCACAGCCTGTAGAGACCATGGAGTGGGGGTGCCTGGGTGGCTCAGTCGGTTGAGTGTCCGACTTCGGCTCAGGTCATGATCTCACAGTTCGTGAGTTCGAGCCCCACGTCGGGCTCTGTGCTGACAGCTCAGAGCCTGGAACCTACTTTGGATTCTGTGTCTCCCTCTCTCTCTGCCCCTCCCCCACTCATGCTCTGTCTCTCTTTCTTAAAAATAAACGTTAAAAAAAAAAAGACCAAGGAGTGAGCTCCCCCAATAGGCAACGACACTCTCCCCTCCCTAGAAGATTTATTCGTGTCACCCCACTTTCACTAACAATGATACCCGTGATACAGGACATTCTACAGTGTTGGATGTTAAAGTCTACCAAGGGCTTACATGAACATTAAACTACCTTATCTGAACTTCACAGCAGCCTTGCTAGGGGAATCTGAGGCTCTCAGAGGCTGAGTCCCACTTAAGGTTTTTCACTTGGTAAGAGGCTTAATTTGAGACCCAGCTCCTCGGCTTCAAAGCCATATCCAATCCTCTAAGTTTTAACATTTTCTCCCTTTGATGGATGTGAATTGGTGGCTGGAGTAGGAATCACCAGTTCCACCTCTAACAACCCACTTCCCTCATCCCCAGTGCGGGGCAGAGCCCCAATTTATTTTGTTGAGGTAATGAAGCCTTCTCCAAAGGACTAAGCCAATTGTGATCATCCCAGCACCCTGGCCGGAGATTGGTCTAGAGGTAGGCATGTGACTCAGTTTGGCCAATGGGATGTGAGGGGAGGTCTAAGAAAGTGATTTGAGTAAACCGTACAAATTGAGTAGGGAAGAAACTATCTTCTTTCTCTGATGGGCAGAGCTCTATATTTCCACTGGACTCATTTTCTTTTGAGTCCTACTTTACTTGCTCATGGTCTCTTTTTAAAGAGCGCCTGGCTAACGTCTTTTGGGTCTGGGTCTGTGGGCCTTGGCTCATCTCTGGATGGCACCAAGGCCGGGGCTGTCCTTTGATGGCCCTCAGCAGCAGGTGCACACTGGCCAGAGGCCGGGAGCCTCTCCACCCTGGGGGAGAGGATGCAGGTCCGGGCTGGCTGTGCCTGAGTGGCTGGCCCGAGGGGAGCATTGTGGTCACGGCTGCTCTCAGAGGAGGCCGAGAGCCAAGCCCCCCCGACCAAGCAGGCACATTACCCTGATGCTTCAGCAACAGCGGGGAAAAGGGGTGACAGGCAACGATGCCCTTTTTAAACGAGCTGTCTCTGTGAGACCATGATTACTAAGCATCGTGGCTTGGAAAAACCCTTTCTTCTTTGAGAGGCCCCATCCCAAATAAGAAACTTCCAATAACCAGAAATTAAGTTTTTCCCTGTGGACATTAACCTCTTAGCTCCTGGTACCCTGGCCAGCTTCCCAAATGGGGCCGGGAATCTTAATTGGAGGGTAACATTAACAGCACAGAATGATCACACAGAATTTCGATTTCCAGAGTGAGTCATTTTGCTGTGCCTTATTCTTTTGTCCACCCAGGAAAGAAGGTAAGGAAAGAATTACCAACAAGCCATGTGACCCTGGGAAATGCCCTTATGAGCACCTACCCAACCATAAGCAGACCACGGGTTGGGTGCCCCATTCGTGGCCTCCTTTAGCTCTTCCTCATGGTGATCCTACGCAGCAGAAATTCCTACCTCCACTTTACCTAAGAGTATGATGAATCTCAGAAAACAGAGTAAATCTCAGGGCCAGGATTCAAATCTAGCCCCTGTTGCCCATGTCACATGATGTTTCTGGGTCTCAATTTCTTTAGATGGAAAATAAGGGGCTTAATAATATGGACTCTCTAAGGTCAGCTTTTCTTTCTTTCTTTCTCTTTCTTTCTTTCTTTCTTTCTTTCTTTCTTTCTTTCTTTTTCTTATGTTTATTTATTTTTGAGGGGAGGAAGGGCCGAGAGAGAGGGAGACACAGAATCCGAAGCAGACTCCAGGCTCTGAGCTGTCGGCACAGAGCCAACCACAGGGCTCGAACCCACAAACTATGAGATCATGACCTGAGCCGCCCAGGTGCCCCAGGTCAACTTTACTTCAAACTCCATGATTCTACAAATATTGTCCTCTGCCATAAAAAATGGAATGGAAGCATAGAAATTATCTTTGTCTAGGGCCATGTAAGAAGCTAGTAGGGTACGTGAGCCTTCCTCAAAACCAGATCTCTGGGTTTCCTTCTCCTGGCTCCTGCAATGAATGGTTGGAGTGGCTCCTGGTATTAGGGAGTCGAGGTGAACGTATTGCACATCCAGTTGGCGTTAGCGCCCTTGTCTATTTAACTTCTGGGCAGTCTTCATTGCTGCCAATATCTTTTCTCTTTAAAAAAGTTCCAGCCTCTCCTCCCAGGCAAGCAGGAGCCTGAGACTCTGATCCAGGCTGGGTTCCAGGAGTCAAGACTGGATACCTTGTCAGGGGAGATCCAAACTCTAGCATTCAAGTGCTCTCTTCCTGAGTCCTTCCTTGTTTTAAGCACTGTTCCAAGAGCTTTCCCGGCAGTAACTCTTTGTATATTTATATATTTAAACCTTTATAATACCTTTATGAACTAGTCATTATTACATCCACCCTATTTATTTTATTTTATTTTTTATGTTTTATTTATTCTTGAGAGAGAGACAGAGCATGAGCGAAGGAGGGGCAGAGAGAGAGAAGGACACAGAATCCGAAGCAGGCTCCAGGCTCTGAGCTGTCAGCACAGAGCCCGACGCGGGGCTCGAACCCACAAGCAGCGAGATCATGACCGGAGCCAAAGTCAGACACTCAAACGACTGAGCCACCCAGGCGCCCCACATCCACCCTATTTTAATGATGATGAAATTGAACACAGAGAGGTTAGGTAACTTGCCCAAGGCTCCACAGCTAGTATGCTTCAAAGACAGGGTGCAAACAGGGAGAGTCCGGTTCTGGAGTCCACACTCTTTACCACTATGCTTTATTGCCTCGCATGATGCATTCAACTTTTTTTTTTAAGTTTATTTTACTTATTTTGAGACAGAGAGAGAGAGAGAGAGAATGAGAGTGCACAGGAGGGGCAGAGAGAGTGGGAAAGAGAAAGAATCCCAAGCAGGCTCCAAGTTGTCAGCACAGAGCCTGATGTGGGGCTTGAACTCAGGAACCACGAGACCATGACCTGAGCCAAAACCAAGAGTAGAACGCTTAACCAACTAAGGCACCCAGGCACCCCGCATGATGCATTAGCCTTCAAAGACAAGGTAAGTAGCTGAAAACCACACCTATGGCCATGGATGACAAACTGAGACAGTAAGACAGTGAACGCGTCTGAGAGAGTTGGGGCTGGGCAGTGGAATCTGAGGACATCCCCTGGAGCACTGAATCTTTGGCCTACAGGAAGAAGGAACAAGTCTCCAGGAAGGCTTTTTAAAGGACACTTGCCCCTGTGCCAGTGAGTGGGGCAGGCTGGGGCCACCAACCTGATTGGGATGAATTGCTGACAAGTTGAGGAAAGTTGGTTCTGATGTTTCTCTGTCTGTCTCCCAACGCCCCTTAATTCCCCCTTGCATACTTGCAATCATTTAGTTAGTTATCTAATTATTCATTCACCAAAGAACTGGGCCAGTCTTGTGCATAATTGTATTGCTACGGCCCTGTAGGTATCGATAACCCAGTATTTGTTGAATGAATGAATGAACGAATGAATGAATGGGTGAGTGAAAGTCGGGCCGTGTGGTCTGAAGTGTACTTTCAGCCAGAGCTCTTGGGGAAGGCTCTTGGAGGGGAGGGCACGAAACCAGCAAGCTGGCATTTTGAGGAAGTATTTGAAAGGAAAGGCAGGCTTTAAAAAAGAGGAAGGAGAAGATTAGGGAGGTGTATTTAAGAGATAGAGAAACACTGGTGGAGGCGAGGGGAGGGAAATGTGGGCATAAAACCTGAAAGGGAGCCTGTGAGCCTGGTCAGGGCTACCAAAGAAGCCCTTGTCCAGAGGCTTCCCTCTGCGGGGACACAGCTTGGCCTCCCTCAGAGCCTTGTCCTGAGGCCAGCCCAGAGATTTCTCCCCGTGCAGAAGTAAGTTCTCATTGGAAATGTTTTATCCTGGATGGCCCAAGGCCGGCAGATTCCCCCCTAGGTTCTCGGTGTGGGAAACTTTTCTGGTCCCTGGTGAGTTTCTGTGATTCTGGCCTGGGGGCTCCCCCAGCTCAGTACCTGGGCTGGGGGCTTGCTGCTCTCTGGAAAGCACTTTTGGGCTAACTCAGGGCCCTGTGCTTCGAAAGCAGGCATCAAAACGTGGCCCGGATTACCTGGAGCTGGAAGAGCTTTCCTAGAAGTGAAAATCCCACCCCTCCCCCACTCGCTGGGCCCACACAACAGCCCAGTCATTGGGCCCCCTTGGCTCCTTCCCACACCTCTCTCCACCACACCACCAAATTGTTGAGTGTAAGAGGAAACACCACCTCCCACAGAAAACCTAGGGGACTTTTTTTTTTTTTTTTTGCCTTTAATAAACATTTGCTAAAATAACTTTTTCTCGGTGGTTGTTTTAAAACACGTAGCATAAAAAGCGTCCTGAGAATTATTCCCACCATAACTTTTGTTCAGCTAGATCTGTCTTCGATGTGGGCCTCAGTTTCCTCACCCATAAAATATGGCGCCTCTGTCACTTTACTATTCTACCAGTGTGGGATGCACCAGGAGGGACTGGTCATTGAATTCTGCTCGGCAGGCACCTGTTCAATGACTTTTCTTTAAGGGCCAAGAGCCCTGACAACTTTTGACATTATTGGAGATACAAAAGAAATGATTTCCCAGCCCCTGCCCATCACTGAATGGAGTGCCAACCCATAAGCTCGGTATATGGTAGGTGCTACTGAAGTTTTAAAAATGTAAGGGGCACCTGGGTGACTCAGTTGAGAGTCCGACTTTGGCTCGGGTCATGATCTCACTGTTCGTGAGTTCGAGCCCCGCTTCGAGCCCCACGTCGAGCCCCACATCGGGTTCCGTGCTGACGGTGCAGAGCCTGCTTGAAATTCTCACTCTCCCTCTCTCTCTGCCCCTCCCCTGTTCATGTTCTCTCTCTCTCTCTCTCTCAAAAATAAATAAACATTTAAAAATGTTAGGTGTTGTCACTAGCTGTAAGGTGACTTCGAGCCCATTGGAATGACAATACATGTATGAAATAGAATAACTTAAAATAGCATATGATTAACATTAGATGGGCAGGGAAGTGCTACTTAAGTTTCAAAGGCAGGGCTTGGGTTGGCTAAAACGTGATGGTGATGGTGATAATGGTGATGATGATGAATACAGGCACATTTTTTTTTTCTTTTCTTTCAACGTTTTTTTTTTTTTTTTTTTTTTTATTTATTTTTGGGACAGAGAGAGACAGAGCATGAACGGGGGAAGGGCAGAGAGAGAGGGAGACACAGAATCGGAAACAGGCTCCAGGCTCCGAGCCATCAGCCCAGAGCCTGACGCGGGGCTCGGACTCACGGACCGCGAGATCGTGACCTGAGCTGAAGTCGGACGCTTAACCGACTGCGCCACCCAGGCGCCCCTGGGCACATTTATTAAACTCTTAGCATGTGGCCGGTATTGATATGGTGTTTTATAAGTATCACATTAAAAAAAATTTTTTTTAATGTTTGTTTACTTTTGAGACAGAGAGTGAACAGGGGAGGGGAAGAGAGAGAGAGGGAGACACAGAATCCGAAACAAGCTCCAGGAACTGAGCTATCAGCACAGAGCCCGACGCTGCAGGGCTGGAACTCACAAACCGCGAGATCATGACCTGAGCCGAAGTCGGCCGCTTAACCGACTGAGCCACCCAGGCGCCCCTGTAAGTATCACATTTAATCTCACACCAACCCTCTGATGTAGGCACCATTATGATCCCCATTTAACAGAGGAAGGAACTGAGGTCCAAATATTTTACTGAGGGTCTGACCAATCCATAGTAACACCTTCTGGGAGCAAAGGGGGCAGGGATTAAGAAGGAAGGAAAGAATGGAGAAGGGTCTTCAATCCTTCTCAAAGCAGTATTATGTGGGTGCTAGGTGGAAACATCTTTGTAGCATGTTTACATTTTCAGGTTAAACTCCCTCTTCTATTTTTTTAAATTTATTTATTTATTTTGAGAGAGATAGAGAGGCAGAGAGAGAATCCCAAGCAGTCTCCTCACTGTCTGCGCAGAGCCCGACGCAGGGCTCAAACCCACAAACCGTAAGATCATGATGTGAACTGAAATCAAGAGTCAGATACTTAGCCACCGAGCCACTGAGGTGCCCTGAAACTCCCCCTTTTATCTCATTTAAAAAAAATTTTTTTAACGTTTATTTATTATTGAGAGACAGAGAGAGACACAGAGCATGAGCAGGGAAGGGGCCGAGAGATGGAGAGACACAGAATCTGAAGCAGGCTCCAGGCTCTGAGCTGTCAGCACAGAGTCCAATGTGGGGCTCGAACTCACAAACTGCGAGATCATCACCTGAGCTGAAGCCAAATGCTTAACCGACTGAGCCACCCAGGCACCCTGAAAACTCCCCCTTTTAAAAATGGCTTGAAGCTTCTTGAATATACATCTCTAAGGTTATAATGTACCTTTCAGATCTGAACAAATCCAACAGACTCATCTCAGATCTGATTTTTCTTTAAAAAAAAAAAAGAATTTTTAAAAAATTCTTTTAAAAATTTGACCATACTGACAACCCATTTTGGCTTCCCTGGCAGTGGGAAGCCCACCCCTGTTGTTAATGGAGAGGGAATTTGAGGAACCTTGAGGTTTTGTGACTCTATGTCTGTGCCTTCCTTTCTTCTATCTTCCGCAGCACTGTTTGCTAACTTTTTTGCTTCCTCTTATTTCTCTAGTGTGTTCATTATTAGCATCTCCTAAGATGGAGTCATCCGCCAGCTTGTGTTTACTCATTCATTGACTCAAAATTTGTTAATCACCCGCTATTTGAAATTTAATATTTCTAACAGTCATCTTTGATCTAAAGAAGTTTGGTGATTCCACCTACAGTCGTGGTGTTAATTTCAGGGAGCACCTAGGTATGAATGACTTTCACGTGACATCCCCCAGTTTGATCTTCCTGGGCCTCTAGCCTGTCATCCCTCTAGGCAGGGATGATACCTTCTTTTTGCTTTGCCTCCTCAAACAGAATGGCAAATGGTGTGTGGCTCATAGCAAACATTCAAACAAGGTTGTCTGACTAAATTATTTAAATGACTAACGGAACCCTGAGCTGTCAGAAGGCAGCTCAGTGCAGTTCTGTATTTAGTCTCAGACAGTTGAGTGGCATTTGATGGATGAGGCAGGAATAGTAAGCAGATAAAATTCCACAGTGTCAGTTCAGCTGTCCTTTAGAAGCTTGACTTTGGCCTATTTTATTCACGTATTTTTCAGTTTTTTTTTTTTTTTTTTTTTTTTTAGTGGCAAGTGCCAGAAAATCCAACTTAAACTATCTTAGCAAGCAAGAGAAAGGAGATGTATTGATTCCATCACTGCGCGGTCCAAAGACTAATTCAGCATGTTCTCATGGCATGTTAGGTTCAGGGACTCAAATGCTGATCTCATAGCTGTTTCTCTCTTTATATGTATTGGCTGTCTTTTCTTCTGTGTTGATTCTATTCTCAGTCAGGTTCTTCTCCCATGACAGGAAAAATGGCCACCAATAGCCACAAACTACCTTCTCACACTGGTGTTTTAAAGGAAGGGAGTGCCCCTTTTCCTTAACATTTGATATCAAATCTCAGGGAAGACTCTGATTGGCCCTGTTTGGATCATGTGCCCATCTCTGAACCAATCACCATAGCTTTGAAAATGGACTACTCTAATTGGCCAACTCTGGTCACATACCCACACTTGGTGGGAGGGATGATAGGGCACCAGGATTGAGACCTTTCAAAGGGCCACAGGGAGAAGGACAGTAGTGGGTCTCATAAAAAAGGAATGCTGAAGAGAACAGCATACATCCACTACACTTTTCTCCCTAATTCTACCTGGCCCAGCATTTTAACCAGCATTTACTATCTCTTCATCTTCCAAAGACTTATTGTGTTAGATTCAAGAGAAAGTTTCCCCGGAGATGGCTGCATTTCTGTGGGTGCCAATTTATTATTAAACCTTTAGACATACCTTTTGTTTCGTAAAATTCTCATCGGTCGTTATTGGAAGGAAAGCCTTCTCATTCTCAACTCAAGTTTTCTTCTCAAGTATTTCAGCCTTAAAAAAAAAAAAAAAGCAGGGGCACCTGGTTTAGTTGATTAAGCCTCCAGCTCTTGACTTTGGCTCAGGTCATGATCTCACAGGTTCATGATTTTGAGCCCCACATCAGGCTCTGCGCTGACAGCATGGAGCCTGCTTGGGATTCTCTCTCTCTCCCTCTCTCTCTGCCCCTTCCCTGCTCATGTGCTCTCTCTCTCTCTCTCTCAAAATAAGTAAATAAATTAAAAAAAAATTTTAAATACCTGAAAAAATATATATCACATTAAAAATGTCACATATATGATAATATATATTTTAAGAATATATAGAAAATGTATATTTTCTATTTTATCATATGTCATATATTTTAATATATCATATGTATCTTTTAAAACTTTATTTTTTATTTTCTTAAGTTTATTTATTTATTTTGAGAGAGACAGAGACAGTGCAAGTAGGGGAGGGGCAGAGAGACAGGAAGACAGAGAATCCTAAGCAGGCCCCATACTGTCAGCACAGAGCCTGATGCGGGGCTCGAACTCACAAAACCGTGGGATCACAACCTGAGCTGAAATCAAGTCGCTTGACCAGGCTGAGCCACCCAGGTGCCCTTCTTTTAAAACTTTAAACCAAATCACTCCCCCAAATCACTACCATGTAATTTCTTCTCCAACACTAGGAAGGGGAGTAAGAGGCTCATTCTTCCTGGTCTCTCCTGGTAGGTGTTTGATTAGACAAGGCAAGAGCAGTAGGAAAGAACCATCATAAATAGGTCTCTGTGATTTTCAGAATATACGAATTGTTTGATTTTATAATACCATCCTGCCCTTCACCTAAGAATTTTTGGTGGCATTTCTTTAAGATTAGCAAAGTAAAAAAAAAAAAAACAAAAAAAACTGTTTGAAAAAATTGTGATAATTCCATGGATCACCAGGGACAAAGGAAGATTAATATTGAAATTGGCTTTGTCTATATCGGGAACTGCAAAATCAAATGCCCCTAGGAGCCCAGCAGGTCTTGTAAATGATCTGGCAGGCTGATTGGAGACTATGTCAAAGGAGGGTGTTTAAGTCCCATCTCAAAGGGGCAGCTTCCAGTGGGCTGCAACCCACTGTTGCCATTAAGGAGTGCACGTTGTGGCAGATGACAGATATTCACCAATTCGTGGTTCCCTTCTCCATGGTACCTGGGAGGACTGAGCTTCCTTACCTCTTTGAAATTAAAAATGGTCATGTGACTTGCTTTGACCAATGTAAGCTAAAGTGACCTATTTCACTCCAGGAGGAAAGGTTTAACCGCTGGTACATGGCCGGCCCTCTCTACCTCTCTCTCTCTCTTTCCCTGCCACTGTGGCCATGGATACACTTGTTGATATGGTGGTGTAATACTGAGCCATTACCTATGGGACTTCTGCCCTGGACAGTCACCTTGATCCACAGGTGTCTTGGGTGGGTAAAAAAGAAGCCTTTCTTGTGTGAAGCCACTGAGTTTTGGGGGATGTTTGTTACTGCCGCCTAACCTATTTCATCTTCACTATTAAAGGATGTGTCACTGGGGCACCTGGGTGGCTCAGTCGGTTAAGCCTCCGACTTCGGCTCAGGTCATGATCTCGTGGTTCATGAGTTCGAGCCCCGCGTCGGGCTGTGTGCTGACACCTCAGAGCCTGGATCCTGCTTCGGATTCTGTGTCTCCTTCTCTCTCTGCCCCTCCCCCCACTTGTGCTCTGTCTCTGTCTATCAACAATAAGAAAATGTAAAAAAAAATAAATGCCTAATTTTTTTCAAGAGAAGTTAAAAATCTAGATTTTTGTGTGAAATCTTTGATAGGTTTAAAAAAAAAAAAAAAAGAATGTATGGTTGAGGCAGCAAAACCAAATTCAGCCTGCCAGGTACTAGTTTGCAATTTTTGGCATGCACAGTTTGAATGGAACAATTAGAGGATGATTTTTCTGCGGAGCAGCGATCCTGTCGGAACTCCTACAGCGCTTACGGCCCTTGTCACATACTGGTCCTTTGTTACTCTCAGTCTTGCTGTTTGTTAGTATTGAAGACCTTTCTCCTAACTAGGTAGGAGGTGGGGACAAATGAGGAATCACGTCTTAAACTCACTAGTATAAGGAGGCTAGTTGATCGGTTGACTATTCAGAACTATCACATCCTTCTTTAATATTGGAGAAACCGGTCTGGGGAAATTCATGATTTTACCTTGCCAATTCACTTTTTCATGTTGGCAAAGAGCTTGGGAGTCATCGATGTCCATTAAGCTTTCAAATGTGGTTAGCTCAATAAGTCAGAGATGCAAAACTCAGGGTGTTAATCAGGATTTTTCTAGTTGCAACTACAGATCTTCGTTGACTTACAGTGGGCTTGCATCCCGAGAACGCCATCATAATTTGACAATATCAAAAGTTGAAAATGCATTTGACACCCCTAGCTCACTGAACAGCATGGCTTAGCCTAGCCTAGCTTAAAAGTGTTCAGATCACCTACAGTTGGGCAAAGTTATCGAACACAAAGCCTACTTAATAATGAAGTATTGGATAGCTCAGGTAACCTGTTGAACCCTGTACTGAGAGTGAAAACCAGAATGGTCGTGTGGGTACGACAATGGTTGTCGGTGTATTGGCTGCTTACCCTCGTGATCGCGTGGCTGACTTGGAGCTGTTGTCACCTGTCACTGCCCAGCATCACGAAAGGGTATCGCATGCATATCCCTAGCCCCAGAAAAGATCAAAATTCAAACTGCGGATTCTACTGAATACATATATTTGCGCCATCGTAACGCTGAAAAATCCTAAGTTGAACCACTGAAAGTTAAGGACCGTCGTAACAGGAAATGTAAATTCGAACTGCTTTAGGTAGGATGTAATTCACGGATTGCTACAGCTAAAAACTCCAGAGGGAGGGATGGCATCAGGCATGGCTGGGAATGCCGTCTGAGCTTGATAGGTCTCTCCCTCTCTTGCTTGGCTATACTCTACTCTTCTTTGCATTAGCTTCACTCTCAGTAGACGCCCCTCCCCCCCCCCCCCCCCCCCCGGCAGTTTCAAGTCAAGCTTCTGGCAACTTTTCTTCCCAGAAGGTCCTCAAAATTCCTAGCCTCATCAGACTCACTTAAGATATGTGGCAATCTCAGTCAGCCTGTGTGCCAGGGCTGGGTGTTATCAATCAGGCCTTTCTTAGTTGCAAGGGATAGGAAAGCTAAATTCAAACTCAAAATTCTGAGGCTGGGTCTCTTGTCTGTCCCTAAGAGCCAATGGCAGGGCAGGGAGAAGCAGACCAACGTCTCCATAAATGAGCCAGTCTGTGGCCTCTGCCTCTAGCTCCTTCCAGAGGCAATGACTATGTAGACAGACCGGGGAGGGGGCAATGGGCTGGAAGGGAGGGCTTGAAGCTGTGTTTACGTGGCATTCTATATACAGTTGAAAAAATCCAGATAATAATGGAAAGAACCTAATGGATATTAACGGGAGTTGGAGGGGGGCGAAAGACCCCCCTCAGTGCCACCCCTGTAGTATATTTAATTTGTGGGGGGAAGCAAAAGCCCAGCAGGACTGCCGGTGGCCTAGCCATGTCCAAAGCAGGCCCTGGAGAGGACTTGCTCTTACCACACACACTAATTATTAGTCCCCACTCATAGATCAGTTTAGGATTTTCCAAGTCCCAGGCGAAGACGCGTAAAGTAACATTGCCCCTGTTCAATGTTTTCTTCCATATAAACGTCCAGACCTCAGTCTCATGGGGGAAACATCATAAGGCAGTTTCATAGTACCCAGCTTTGATCTTTATGCCCTAGTAAAGGTGTAGTTGGCCTTACTGGGGCTCAGTCATGTTCTTCCACAAGACTATCAGATTACTACTCGTTTTCCGTTGTGTGTTCTTTTAGGACCTTACTTCGTTTTTACTTGTTAACTTCAACGTTTTGAGGGAGGGAGCCAATGGTGGAGGTGAAAACTGAAAACGGTCAGTCAACGTCCTGGGCGCTTGATCTGTCTTTCCCTCTCACCCAGAAAGATTTCGCTGCACTGGGAAGTAAGGAGAATAAAATCTGACTGTACTCCTACTGAAGAGACTCGCTCATTGGGTTTTGCTCCTCTGCTCCCATCTGTCTCGAGTCTTGTTGTTTCTTTCACTCTGAGCATCTCCGCTCCAAGAAGGCATGAACTTTTTCTTTCACTTCCTTTCTTCTCTGGGTGATGGCCTGACATCACTCTGGGAAGGAGGCTGAAGGTTACTGAATATAAACACTGTCACTCCTATCTGGCTTAGGCAGAAAGGTAGGCTGGGCACCCAGGGGGTCTGGAGGTAGGAGATGCCAACCATGGTGCCAAGGCCTCAGGAGCCACACGTGCGCACGAGGGCTCTGTGTCTCTGTGCCTTTACATACTGGAGGGCACCGTGGAGGACGCATTTCCTCTGGAGTCGCCATTAACCATCTACCACTCTAGGAGGATGAAAGGTGGGAGTAAGTTGGTAGTGGAAGTCGTTATGGGGGAGAGGCCATCTGGGGTCGGCCGAGGGCTGGGAGTGGCCCTGAGCCGAAAGAAGCCCGCTGGAGTGGGCCGGAAAGCCCAGGGGTCAGCCGGTGCAGCCCCAGAGAAAGCGGTGGGCTCTCAGCCCCAGAGGAGGGCAGCCTCCCGCAGCGAGCCACGGGGGGGGGGGGGGGGGGCCGAAGGGCGCCTGCGGTGGTGGCCCGGTGGGCTAGTAGGTGGGGACGATCCTCTGCCCATCCTTCACCGCAAAATAAAAGCGGCTCGCGAGATCCTTCCCTCACGCCCCCAGTCGTGCAGTGTCCAAGGATGAAAACGTGCTGAAACCCCCCGTGGGTCTGGGGAAAAGCGCTGAGGACCGAGGAAGATGGTTCCACGCAGGCTGCGGGTGCCTCCAGGAGCTTGGGGGCCGGTCCCGCCGCGGCGCCTTCTCGCTTCCCTCTCCCGAGCGGCGGCGTGGGTCGCGGGGTGGAAGCGGCTGTGCACGGGGATGCTCTTACATAACCGCCCGCCGCGTCCTGCTTCCCCGCGGGGTGGGCGCCGGGGGACGCGCGGGAGCCCGGGCCGCCGCTGCCCCCGCGGGGAGAGGAGCGCGAGGAGCGGCGGGAGGAGGGCGCCCGGGGCGGCGGGGGAGGTGAAGGTCAGTGGGTGTGAGGCGCCGGATCCACACCCCCTCCTCCCTGTCCCCTCCTTCCCTTCCTCTCCGTCCCCCTCTGACGTCTGGAGCTGGCAGCTCGGCGGGTTCCGCATTCCCGACCCCTCCCCGCCGCCCAGGGGCCGCTATATAGCCGGGGCTGATGCAACCCGTCCCGCCGCCCGCCACAGCCTGCGGGAGGGACGCTCGGCGGCCGCGACGGGGGGCGCTGGCGGCGGCGGACGCTGCAGCGGCGGCGGGGCTGGCGCCGCGGCGGCTCCCGGGCCGGGACGGGCCTGGGCACCGGGCGGAGCTCGGCGGCCGGGCGGCAGCGGCGCTGCGTGGGCACGGCGCCTGCAGCCGGGCCCCGGCCCCGGGGGCGCCGCCTCCGCCCGCGGCTAGTGCACGGTGGGTGCGAGGGCGCGCGCCGGGGGCGCCGGGCCGGGCGGGGCGGGGCGGGAGGGGCGCGCCGGCCGCGGGCACCTGGGACGGCCGCCCCCACGCGCGGGCCGGGGAGGGGAGGCTCCCGCGGCCCCGGGCCCGCCAGCGGTCCCGGCGGGGGGCGCTGCAGCACGGGCCCCTCCCGCCCGGCGCCGGGGAGCCGGCGGCCGCCTTGTTGGTTCCCGCCCTGGGACGGGAGGCTCCGTCCGCTCCCGGGACAGCCTGGGCGCTGCCTCCGCCTCCCTCCCGCGCGCTCCTTCCCGGTGCGTTTGCCGGGAGGTGCTCCCCTCGGGCGGCGGGGAACGCGGGTGAGTGGGGAGAGAAGTGCCCGGGGGAGACGGGAGGTGGGGGTGCAGATGGAGGCCGAAAGGCCAGGGAGGTGCAGGGTGCTGGTGGTGGAGGGATGACAGGGACCTGCTGGCAAGTCGTGCCGGCCCCCACCCCGCTCCCTGGGGGGGAGCGCGGCTCTCTGAGGGCCTGGACAGGGGCTGGGGCTCTCGATCCAATGAAGAGGGTTCTCTCGGGGCCACTGCTCCCGGGTTCTGGGTGGGGAACGAGCCTGGGGGCGGCCCGGGGCCCCTTTGGGCTGCCCCTGGCTCCCAAGCCAGGTTACATAAGGAGGCAAGTCTGCTAGGTAACCTGCCCCTCCTCTCCTGCCCAGCCCAGAAGACTCTCTTCTGCCCCGCCCCTCAAAGGAGGTTGAGGGATTGGGCCACAGGGCCTGGATCCCCGGACCCCGGGTTGGAGAGACCCGGGCTTAGTGGGAGGGGCTGGGAAGGTGGGAGTCCTTGGCTTTTCTGCAGGGATAGATGGGCCATCCTAGCGACTGGAGATAGAGGTTGGTGGAAGAGGAACTCAACTGACCCCTTGGGTCGGCTCCCGTTACAAAGTTGCCTGACCCTTGCTCAGCGTAAGGCTCTCCCGACTGGCGTCCGGGGCCTGGTTCTATGACCTGAGCACATGTGCTCAGGGCAGATGTGCTCAGGTCTCTCCAAAAAGGGCTTGCAGACCGTGTGGGTGTGTGTACTCAGGTCTAAATCTTGGTGGTCTGTCCTCAGGGTCTTAGGTTGAGGGGCATCCGACCTGGAGCGTTAAAGCATGATTGGATGCCTGCTTGTCCTTTAAGCCCTTGCTCTGAACTGTGTTCCCAAATCATCTCCCTCCCTGCCCCCCCACCTCCCTCCCCTGAGGGTTTTTTAAAACACCTCCCATTGCTTTCATCTTTCCAGCAAATCTGGCTGCAGCTTGGATGGATGCCTTATCTTCCTTTGCAGGTTTCTAGGGGAGAGTTTAACCAGGTATCAGGTGTGAGTGAGCATGGCTCTGCCTTTATATAAACCTGAGGACCGGGGAAGAGAAGCAAGATCTATTCTCGTGCCTCTGGCTGGTGAAGGTTTTGCCTTGTTTAAAACAGGGAGGACAGATTTCTGAAAGACTCTTCTGTTCCTCTTCTTCTTTGGCCTTGGTTCAGAGCTACCAGCAGCTCCAGAATCTTCCTGAAGAGCTGGGTGCTGTGAGATTTGAAGGGCTGTTGGAAGGCACGGGCGTTGGGGCCTCTGACTTTCCTCCTAGGTTGGTGGCAGCCACCTCCAAGGAGATGTGTTGATAAGTGCTAACAGGGTCCCCTAAGGCAGGATTTGGACAAGGATCTCTCTACTCACTCAATGCCTCGCAGCCCAGGGTCTGTTGTCTGCCCCACCTGTTTGCAAGACCTGTGGGCATCTTTTCCAACCTGCAGAATCCTTGCCAGGGTTCGAAGGGCTGGGCTCTCTGGGGCTCGTTTGTTTGTCGTGGGGCTGCTGGTGTTGCAGTGGGCTGCCTCTCTCCCCCGTGTCTCTGTTTCCAGCTCGGCCCTGGAAGAGAGGGGCCGGTGCCATTCCAGGTTGGCCTGCTCAGTATTCATTCTGCCCCAGCTCAACTTGAGCAGCCAGAGCCAGGGCTGAGGGCAAGCTACATTCTTTTCTGCTTTTCTGCTGCAGGATGCAGTTTGCTTTTTTCCATGTGAATGAATTATGTTTGAAACCGAAATGAGAGGAAGAGAAAAATAGAGTGAGTGTGTACGGGTATGTGTGTGTGCATACCTATATAGGCAGGGGGAGAGCAGCAGGCACATTATTTTTCCATTTTCCTTTAATTAAGGCTCTGTGGAGGTGTGTTTGAAAACAGAGGGTCTCCTATGCCTTTGAGGAGGGTGAGAACACTGTTTTGGCTGCGTCCCGGGCCATATGCAGCGTATGGTGGCCAATGAAACTGGGCCTGGCTCGTTCTGTTGCTTGTCTTGGCAGTCGGTTCCGTGGCTTGTGTTACCAGCTCTGGAACTTACGGGCTGCCAAGCTCTGTGTGCCTGTGTGTGTGTGTGTGTGTGTGTGTGTGCACTCTTGTGTGTGCGTGTGTGTGGTTTGGCCTCTCGAAGCTCCGCAGAGACAAATGCCTTAGCGACCCAAGGTTGGAATTTTCAGTCTGTGTTTCTTTACACTCATTTGCCGGCTGTGGGAGGCCCAGCGAGAGCCCCCCATTCTGGGTTTTTGTTGTTGTTGGTTTTTTTTGTTTTTGTCTGTTTTCTTGCTGCAGCCCATAGGATTCCATTTGTGGAGCTCCATTTCCAAAACTTTAGTTGGCCAGTGGCATTTTTTTTAAGGGCCAAGAATTTGTCACCCGCCATGTGCGTGTCTGTGTTACGTATCATACTATGAACTACCGACACCAATGAACGCACATGGGGTGAGGCGGGAAGAGAGGATAGAAGGCTTGTCCAGTGGTAGTACCTTCCCAGCTCTTTGCTGTTTGGGATAAGGATCTTGGCAGAAATGCCTTACCGTGTATTTATTGAGCACCTACATTAGGCAGGGGAGAAAGCTGTGTTTACAGGCGGGGCCTCGTCGGAAGCATTTCTCTGGTCTCCAGGGAAGAACCTTTCCTGCGGGGAGAGGTTCCGGTTTCCTCTATGGGCCCGGATGGCCTTGCGAGGATCGCTCATGCTAGTGTGTGCCATGCCGCTGGCTTCCTCTGATCACTGCCTCCCCTCATTCTCTTCTTGTGAGGATCTAAGGTCTGTCCCTTTCTAAGCAGCGTAGGGATACCATAGCTTGAAGGACACAGAAGATGCTGGCCCTCTGCTTCTGGGGGGAACACACTGGTGGTGCCTTGCCAGCGATCTAGGCAGCTGTGTTCTGGCCTCCGGAGGAAACTTTAGGAGAAGCCAAGGCAGAGAGACATGTATTCTGCCTCATCTCTGCCCCTCTGTACCCAGCATTGATCTGCCCTCCTCTGTTTCTCTGTTGCAGTAACGGCCTGGATGCAGGATGTTCTTGCCCCTTGGAGTTTACAGCTGGAAAGTGGGACAGCAGAGAATCCTCTGGGGAAGAATCTTTTTCACAGCCCTAGGAAAGGGAGATCAGTGCTAGGTGGGAAATGTGCGGAAGGGATGTCGACGGGTCACCCAACACTAGGGTTCCTCCAGGAAGGAAGGCCTTCATGGCTACGCTGACTTCACGCTCACTAGGTGCAGGCGTTGTTCCAGGTACTTTCCAAGTAGTAACTAATTTAATCCTCTCCTCCGCCTTACAGGCCAAATAGCGTTATTTGTTATTCCCACTTTACAGCTGAGGAAAGCGAGATGTGGGTTAGGGAACTCTCCCAGGGTCACACAGCTAGTAAGGGGCAGACCTTGGATTCGCTCTCACATGTGCTCCCAAGTTCCTCTTCCGAACGTGCCTCGCTCTCCTGCCTGCAGAGCTGAGACAGTTGTGCGGAGACACTTGTGCGGCCGCCCCATTCTTAGTCTTAGAGATTTCTCCATCCTTTCGTTCCTTGCCTTCTGGATCGGCTTATCTTTTGGAAGCTGATTTACCCACCTCGTTTCAGATTCCAGGAGACAGATCATTCCAGATGATTCCTTAGCTCCCAGCACAGGTCTGGTATTTAACTCTCCAAGATTCACGATAGTTAGTACTACGTTTTGTGACCACTGGCCTGGAACCTTTCCGTCTGCAACCTTCCTGGCCGTGGACTTCTGTCCTCCACGTTTTCCTCCTGGGAATCTTCCCAGGCTCTGACTCCCAAGACCTCTCACCTCCTCTTGCTGATTCTCAGGTGCTGACTACCTGCCCTTGACTTCTAACCCCACTGGGGTTCCTGGGGCCTGACCCCTGAGCTCCCTTGCTCCTTGGCCTGCCCCCACTCATCTCCACTTTCTCTCGGTGCTGAGCCTTGCAGCCTCGGGTCCTCTGCACTCATTGTGCGCCCATCCCCGGCTCCCGATGCCAGCCCAGGCCAGCTGTTTGCCTGGAGGGGGGCTGCCCTTCTCAAAGAGGCCCAGGGACCTTAGAGCCTCCCTTAAACTTTTATTTCTGTGGACGGAGAGTCCATGGTGCAGATCCTAACTTTCTCTTGACTTACCCCCTACCGCCTTTCATCTGTCTTTGCCATTCTGGATGAAGATGATGATGATTGGACACTTTTTAACAAGAATAGCCCATTATGAGCATGACCCTTCAAAGCAAGACTATTATTTACTTGTAGATGTTTCCATTAAATCAATGATATCTTACACATTTACATGTAGGAAACAAGAGAAGAAGACAAGAGAGGAAAACCTAGGTTATCTCTGCTTTTCCTTCTTTTGGCTGAAATGACCCTCCATGTTAGCGTCTTCCAACAGGGCCCATTTTCTGGAATTGAAGTGTGTTGTGGCTTTTCTTGGGCTTGTACAAGGCAGCGCCCCACCCTGTGCTCCTACAAGACCCTGAGTAAGTCAGAACAGGGGGGTACAGCCGTCAGATCTTTGCTTTAGGTTCTTGCCTCTTGGACCCATCGGGTCCCTATTTCTTCCAAGCCCGCTTTTTTTTTTTTTTTTAATTTTTTTTTTCAATGTTTATTTATTTTTGGGACAGAGAGAGACAGAGCATGAACGGGGGAGGGGCAGAGAGAGAGGGAGACACAGAATCGGAAACAGGCTCCAGGCCCCGAGCCATCAGCCCAGAGCCTGACGCGGGGCTCGAACTCACGGACCGCGAGATCGTGACCTGGCCGAAGTCGGACGCTTAACCGACTGCGCCACCCAGGCGCCCCCCAAGCCCGCTTTTAAGGGAGCTGCCTCACACCTCCCCAGATCTTAGGCTCCGTAGCAGCTTAGGGTCTACTGTGACTTCCTGGACACGTTCTGTCTTATTCATGCCTCCCTTGCCGGTCTCATCCCCGATCTGTGCATTACCCAGCTTTTCTTTATTGGCTAGTTTCCAAGTTGTTCCTGGTCAATGTCCCAAATTGCCAAAATCATTTGGGATTCTAGGCCCTGTCTTTTGAGGTCAAGCCCCATTTTCCCGTTTTGGTCTTCTGCAGACATGTAGAGCCTGCTCTTTATTTATGCATCCCAGTTACTAACAGAGACTTGGAGGGTGTTTATCTTCCTTTCCGACCTCCGGGGCCCTGAAGGGAAAAAAAACTCTGGGTTCTTCCCCCAACGCTTTGAGTGCATAGTTCTCCTTTTCCTCCTAAATTGTTTCCGTATGGAACAAGCAGTTTGGGAGATGATTTCACCTCTTGTCATCTTTCCTATGTCTTCCTTGAAGTGGGTAAATTCCTCCTGGCTGTTGCTGGTTCCTTGCCACTGCCCCCCCCCCCCATTTTTATAGATCCCTAAATCACATCGAATTGTTTTATTTTTCAAATCGCCAAAGCTGCCTTTCAACCTTGGATTGTCAGCCGGCTCTTTCCAGTTAGTGAAGACTCGATTCTGAAAGGGAGCCCCTCCTGCTCCTGCTCCTGCGACCCCCACCCCCACCCCCACCCCCAGAGCCCTGTAGGATGATTTCGTGCTGGTGAATGTCAGCTGTTGTGATTGTCTCCTAGGAATGGCATGTGTTAAGGACTTTGTGGTTTGTATCTGAGCATTTAGGGGCACCCTTGTTGGGGGGGGAGGAGAGAGAGGGGGGATGTTTGCTTCTGCAGAGGAAAGCCTGGTGTCTGAGCCTCAGAGTGAGGCTTGTCACTGGGATGGGTTCACAGGGGAGCAGGAATGGCAAGAATTTATGGGACTGCTGCTCCCAGGGGGTGGTTGCCCCTCCGAGGGGGTTCCACAGTAGCAAAGAATCCATTATATTTTGGGATCATTTGTTAGTGTCTCATTTATACCATCTGTATGAAAATAAACAGAAGCTGCAAGCAGAGACTATCATTCCCGGAATAGAGTGGGGTCTGGCTTGTGTCTCTTCCCGAGATGGCTTAGGCAGGGAAACATACAGAAGCCTCTGGAGTATTTTTCTTGGGGTCTACTGTGGGAACAAATAATCTGGAGGTGGATAACGAACATCTCAACTCCCAGAGACAGATCCTTACCCCACTCACGGAAGTTTGCCCCGCCGTGAATTTTTTTTTTAATCGTTTGTTCATTCATTCATTTTCATTTAGTTATTAATTCAGTAAGTATTTGTTGATTAGCCTTTCTGTAATCGAGCATCCTTTTAGGAGCCACTGACTCCTTGTGGCATCAGTTCAGGTCTGGCAGAGGCGATTTTGTAAGGTCTGCTCCTCTTCTGAAAAGGAGATGTGAGTTTCTTTTGTCAGGCCGGCTCCGGTGGCCTGAAATCACTCCCCTCTGCCCGTGAGGTGTCCACATGGCTGGGCCCAGGCATCATTTTTGCCGCATGGGAATGAGTCCTTACGTTGGCCCCTTTTGTATTTTCCATGGAGGAGGCCCCGGGAGACAGGCAAGCTGATCCACTCCACCCCAGAGCTGCCTCCTGGGGTAGGAAGCTGCCACCTTCTCTGCATTGCAGACCTGCCTCTGGGGGCGGGGGCGAGGGTGACTTCAGTCCGGCTCAGGTTTAGGGAAGATCACAGTACACTGACACACCACAAGCAAGATGTCTGAGGGGCCATGTCCATGTCTGGGCTCCCACCCAGGAGGGTGTTCAGGGAGCTTCCTAAACCTGGATCTGCACTGAAGAAGGCAGAATAGAGGGTCTTCTGTGCAAGAGAGCAATCCTCCACTAGGGGCTAGTATCTCAAAACCCACCATTAAAATGTCATTCCTTCTGCATTAATCTCTCTTGAATGCCAGGAGGGGAAACAGAAAGGATGGGGTGAGAAAGCTTTGGTTCTAAAACCCAGGGACCAGGAGTCCAGCCCTGGCTTTTCCCCTGTGTGACCTTGGGCAAGTTGTTTAACTTCTCTGAGCCTTAATTTCCTCATCTGCAAAATGAGGATGTGGTTTAGATAAGCACAGGGCCTCTTCCAGCTCTAAGACTATAACTTGATGCGAATGAGTCTCAGATCCTTTTCTGAGACGGCCTGGGGGACCCTAGGTGCTAAGGAGGGCAGAAAGGTGTGGGATGGGAAGGCAGGGCTGAGGGCCCCCCGGTGTGGGAGGGTGTGGGAGGCAGAGCGGGTGGAACACAGATGTAGGGCCTGGGGCACCAAATGTGAACTTGGGTGCTAGGCAGGGAACTCTGTACAATCGGCCTTATAGGCAGATGTGGCTGGTGTACCGAGGGCAAAATGGTAGGTCCCCTGTCCACTTTAAAGAAAGTGATGTCCAGTGAAAGCCTTTGTGGTTAGAGGGTACAAATCCCTCACATGCTTTTCCCCTTCAGAGTGCAGAACCTATTGAGAAAGAGACACGGGGTTGGATAGGGAACCAAATTTCACCTTGAAAGCAAAACAGAGATGGAGAATGTGGGGTGCACTTGTGGCCAGAAGGGGCTCCCTGGTGAGCCCCTCTCCCACAGTTTAGACCCGGCAACCTGAACGGGAACAAGCGACCGTGGGTTATCCCCGAGGGCCACTCTTGCGGGAGGCAGAGAGCCCAAGGCAGCGTGGCCACGTGAGAATTGTGGCCAACAGAGAAGTGCGTGCAGTGGATGTCACATCTCCCCTGTCTCGAGAAATACCTCCTTCTTCATAGGAAGAGACTGATGGAGATGGAAAGATAGGTCAAAGCTCCCCCAGGATTTCCAGGACAGTCGAGGTTTTGATTTTACAGCCCAATGCAGAGGTTGGGAAGGGGGAGAGGTTCTTCCTGGAGTCTAGGAGCAGATTTGTGATTTATAAGGCTGTGCACATTTGATCTGCATATTCTCAGTGCCTCCTGGCTCCTAGGTGGTCAACAATTGGATGGGTGGATGGATGGATGGATGGATGGATGGATGGATACGAGCCCTATGGGGGACCAGATGAGTCTGACTTTCTTGGCAGACACGCTTTCTTCACTACCATCCACACCCTGAAGTGACCGTTTCTTACTCGCAACCTTCTCCCAGCAGAGAGAAGGAAGAAATGAGAATTCCCTTGGTATTGACCTAAGTTATGTCTTTCTTTCATGCCTGAATCTTTCTTCCCTTGCACACCTTCTGGGCCTGGCAGAGCCACAGTATGTGTTTGCTTTGAGAACGAAGAGACCGGGGAGGACTTTTCTGGTCCCGGGTGCCACTGGGAAAGCACACGCTAATGAATTTCATCTCTTCGCCTCAGTATCTTCCTCATAGATGCCACATGCACACACTCACACACACACTTACCTTTAGCTCTGATTTGCTTCATTTCATATTCAGGGTGTCTTAACAAGTATGCAGAATGGGATGTGTGATTTGAGGGGAGGCACCGTGCCAGACCAAAAATAGCTCCCTCTCAAACAGGTGCGAAGGTGCTTGAAATCTCACCGTTATAATCCATTTTCCTTGGAGGCAGCATGCTGCGGTTTAAATCCCAGCTACCCCAGTTTTAACTGTGTACGGTCTTGAGCAAGTTATCGTTCTCAGCCTTGGCTTCTGCCTCTGCGTAATGGGTCTGACTGTGTCTCATGGGATTACCGCAGTGCCGAGCACATAGCACATACTGAATCAGTGTGACCTATGCCTGGGTTAAGCATTGCCTTCAGTGCCAAAAATAATGCTGCTGGGAGTTAACTGATCAGTGTTTCCCTCTGTGACAGAATGAACTTAAGGGTAGGAGGCATGACTGGGTGGGGAAGGGGTTTAGAGGAACATTAGTGAAAGAAAGGAAGAGGGCCTGGCAAGGCATGGGGGCTTAAGCCCCTCATGGGACCTCTCACCTGGCTGACAGCACGTGTCCTGATCTTCTCAAACCCACTCCAGGCTGGGCTGCCACTCCTCCTGCTATGATGCCTGGGCAGATTCCAGACCCTTCCGTGACTGCAGGCTCTCTGCCAGGGCTCGGCCCCCTGACCGGACTCCCCAGCTCGGCCCTGACAGCGGAGGAGCTGAAGTACGCCGACATCCGCAACATTGGGGCCATGATCGCCCCTTTGCACTTTCTGGAGGTGAAACTGGGCAAGAGGCCCCAACCCGTGAAAAGTGAGGTGAGCGAGCCTTGTAATCTCCCAGGCAGAATCCAAGGGTGGGGTACCTGGGCCAGAGCCCCAGGTCTAGCCCCAACATTCGCTGAGTGACCGAAGCATTGCTGTTCGGTGTGGGCTCTGAGGACCAGTATGTCCTATGTCCCCCTGCAGGTTGTTAGAGATGCAGCATCTCAGGCCCCACTCCAGAACTGCTACATCAGAATCTGTGTTTTAACAAGCTTCCTGCCCCCGCCCCGGAGGATTCACGGACATGTTAAAATTTGGGAAGCTCTGGGCCAGGGCAGGATGCCGAACCTGCGTCTGTTTGTTGCAGGGGCAAAGGAAGGGCGATTGATAATAACAATAATAAATAATAATATATTGGCAATCTCTCTGGGATGTTGGGAGGGTCAGGGGAGATCGTGGGAAACATGCACATGCTTTGAAAAGGATACACGAGAATGCCAATCGTGGATTAGCTTTAAAAATTATTGTTGTCGGTCACATCGTTGTCTCTACTCCTCTTGGCCCTAGGCTGGAGTTGAACATAGGCACTTGGGGAAGGGTGGTGTGGCGGCCCTTCCCAAAGCAGCTGCCAGAGATGGGCATGGCCTCGGTCACTCAGCATCATGCGCCTTAAATGGTGTTTGCAGAGGACCCGCGTGTGAAGCACTCCCTCCCCAGGTCCCTTGAGGCTGCAGCTCCCATGAGCCTTTCCTTCCAGAAGAGCAGCATTTCCCTGGGGACTGGTGAGAAGCAGAAGTCCCCAGCGTGGGTGAGCATCAGTGCTGTGCACGCCCCCAGCCACTTCCCCAGGGCTGGCAGTTTGTCCAAAGACCTGCCCCAGTGAGGTCCCCAACCTGTGCCATTTCTGCAGAGAAATCGGACAGAATGGCTGCCAACCTGGAAGCGAGAAAGAGCGGGTGGCGGGAGGTGGAGAGGGGGTAGGGGCAGGGTGGGGTGGGCACGGAAGCTGCTAAGCATAGGTGCTCATTCGTAAGCAGAGGGGCGCCTGGATGTGATTCCATCCTGTAGCCTGGAGCTGAGGGCTGGCCTTTCCGGAGAGGGGGATTCTTGAGTGGGGAAAGGTGTCCGGGTACTGCCTTGGGTTTCTTATACAGCTACTGCTCTGCTCCCCCCGCCATCCCCACGAGTACCATAAAAATTGCAAAGAGGGGCTGCTGGGGGCTTGGTCAGCAGGGGCAAACTGGCCATTTGCGGGCTGTATCTGGCTCTCGGAGGTGTTTTATTTGGCCCGTGCAGTGTTTTAAAAGAAACTTGAACCAACATTTCACTTGAAAATTTGGATTTTAATCTTTGATTAAAAAATTGGGAGATCTGGTCACACTGTACCCCGTTCTGGCATGGCAACAGCTACATGGAATGGAAAGCCCCGCCTCACCCCTCCCCTCCCCTCTCCTCCCCTCCGTTTGCCACAGACCCCCACACCTCCCTATTGTTCTTGATTTTGTTTACACTGTTGGTTTTGCTTTTGTTACCACCAGCTGCCTTCATTTACCTTAACTGCTTGGCCCCCCCGCTGTAGACATTTGCACCGGAGACACCTGCATTTGGTGCATTGTAGGTGCCCATTAAAGACTGTTAAGTACCAGATGAAAGTTGACGGTAATTATATTCTTCTGAGTCGATTTTGTAAATCAGCAGTGCTGTTAATAGCACTTCCTGGCTTATTTAGGTTCTGTTTTCTTTATGGGGGGCCCTTGTCTTTGGTCTTTTGCTATTCACTTTTCCAGTCTCATAACTTGAAAGCATCCGTTTCTGGGTCGTTCCACAGTATAAGTGCCATTTAAAACCAGCAGCTGAGCCGTTTCACTGGGGCGCTGAGGCCGGGGGACCAATGAAGAGCCAGGTGGCTTGGTTCAGGGGCTGGCCCAGCGGGGATTTGCCCCAAGGCCGAGTTACCGCCCCTTCCCTTTCTGCAAAGGGCGCTGGAGGAACTTTTCCTTTTCCTTTGGAAAAGGGCTTTATTTGGGTTGGGTATTTTTACATTTCACAGCCTCCCCCAGATTGGTGGCATATGCCCCGTACCTGACAGTGACGTGCGGTCTTCACAGGCATCACAGGCATCCACAAACGCTCACCACCCCGGCCGTGAAAATAACAAGCCGTTTTTAGGGCGTATTTGCATGTCCCCTCCCCCGCTGTCAGACTGCAGCATCGTGGGGGCGAAGAGGCAGATGGAACAGAGCAGACTGAGCTGGCGCGGAGCGAGGTCAGCCCTGCACTGGGAACTGACCTCCAAACGCTTCCTAGGTCAGACCGAAGGTTGGGGAAGGGCCATTCTTAGAGCAACTAGAGAACAAAGCAGGTGGGGAGAGAAAGTCGCAGCTGGAGGACCTTTGGTCCCGCAGATTTATTTGCATATGGCAAACTGTCTTTGGTGGATTCTCACATTGGCATTTTAGACTGGTAGAAGTTTCTTGGCTAATAATAAGATACTAGCTCACCATTATTAAGCATTTAAGATGCACCAGGCCCTGTGCTAAGTGCTGAACATACACGATCTTGTTTATTCCTCCTTACCCCATCCCGACCACCGGGTTAAAGAAGAGGAATTTGAGGTGCGGGAGGTGGGGGTGGGGGGAGGTCAAGTCATTCAGGGTCACATGGTTACGTGGTAGTGACACTGCTGCTGACAAGGCACTGTCCCGGTTGCACTGAGATGCGCACCAGGCACAGTTCTGGGTGCTTTTTGCGAAGTATCTCATCGAACCTGCACAAGAACCCTTTGAAGTAATTACTGTTACTTTTGTGGTTTATGCCCGAAATATGGATGAGGTTGGCGAGACTCAGTGAGGTCCAAGGTCATGCATGCAGCTGGGAAATCAGCCCCAGCAGTCTGACGTTAGAGCCAGAACTGTGTTGCCCCCCGCCAGCTCTCTTCCTTACACACTTCTAATCAGCACACTGTAGGGCTGGGGAGGCCGGATGAACGTGGCCCCGGAACACTCGATCATTTTGATGACATGGCCCAATTATTGCTGAGCTCCGCACTTCTGCAGCCGCATCGTCTCCCAGGCCCCCGGGGGGGGGGGGTGGGGAGAGGGCTGGCCTAGCTGCTCTGTGCAGGTGGTTCTGTCCGAGCTGGCTCTCAGGCAATCCACCTTTGCAGAGGTCGCGTTCTCTTGGCCATGGCCAAACACACGAAGCAGTTTGGTAAAAGAAAATTGGAGGAATTAAGTTAAAGGACAGGTTTTGTAAATGATAAAGTGCTTTGTGCCGAGGTTGTTATTATTATGTGGTTGACACTTAAAAGTTAAACTGTTTCGGTGCCAAGGGCTTGGCTGCAGTCCATTTGTTGAGCAGATATTTGCTAAGCAACTACTATGTGCCAGGCACTAGGAACTGAACCATAAACAAAGCCCCTTCTCTTGGAGCTGTATAGCATAGTGGGGGGCATCCGGAAATGCACATAAGCAAAGTCATATATAATACAAAAGGTCAGGTAGTGGTGAGTATTGTGAAGAGAAACTCAGCGGAGCAAGCAGATGGAGAGTGGCCAGAGGGCTCATTCTGATGTCTGGCTGGGGGATCTGGGGATGTCGCCTTCTGGGTTATGGGATGTTTAGAACCGATGCTTCTTCCTCGCCTTTCCTTTCCTATGTTCCATTTCAAGACAGTGTGCTCTCTAGCTTTCTCCAGAGTTTTCCTTCTTTTACTTTCCGTTCTGTAGCCCCTCCCAGCCAAATTCTTCAACCCCCCAGACCCTACTGGCCTGAAGATCTTGGCCCGTCCCAGGGCATCTCTGAGTGCCCTGCTGTGGCCACACCCTGCCTCTGCACCTGGAATGCATTTTTAGTAGGGAAGGCAGGGAGGCCAGAAACCCCACCCTTGTGCACGCACGCGTGCACACACACACACACACACACACACACCAAGCACTCACTTAACCACCTGCTAGATGGGATCCCTTACCCTCTTTGCCACTCTGCAGGGCTCTAGAGAGGACTCAAGTTCAAGGGAGGTTGGATTGGATAACCTTTTAGGAAAGAGTCTGCAAAGTGTCATTCCATGGGCAGGAGTCAGCCTACAGATGAATCTCGTTTGGCCCCTAACAGTGCGGTTTTCTTTCTGGCTTTTTTTTTTTTTTTTTTTTTGAATTGAATGAGTTGCTATATTTAAAAGCCAGGAAATGTGGACTTTCTGGCTCCTTTAAAAAAACCAGAATATCTGGCCACTCTAGGCCCACACCCTTATATGCACCGAGAAGCTGGAGCTGAGTAGCAAGTGCTCACTGTATTTGCACATAGCCTTTAGCTTGCTGCAGTCCCCACCACTCCCTGTTGCCTCACACACAGCCTGCTTTTGCGTGCGTGTCCTGTGTTTAGGTCCCAAAGACAGAGATGACATCTTATGTTTCCTTTTATTTCCACCAGACTGTGCAGTATGCCTTGCACAGATTGTATGGTTTTTTTTAATTTTTTAAATGTTTATTCACTATTTTTGAGAGAGAGAGAGAGAGAGAGAGAGAGCGCAAGCGGGGGAAGGGCACAGAGAGAGGGAGACACAGAATCCAAAGCAGGCTCCAGGCTCTGAGCTGTCAGCACAGAGCCCGACGCGGGGCTCAGTCTCCCAAACCGTGAGATCATGACCTGAGCCGAAGTCAGACGTTTAACCGACGGAGCCACCCAGGTGCCCCCAGACTGTATGTTTGATACATGCTTGTTGGTTTAAACACTAATCAGCTATGCCAACTTTGCAAGTCACTTAAACTTTCTGTCCCTTGATTTCTGCATCTCCTAATTCTTATCTCTGAGTGTCGTCCATTTGTTTTTCTATTTCTGAACTCAAGCAACTTCAGGCAGAAAAGAAAAAAATACAATGAACATCAAACCAACTATTCCACAAACTTGGTTAATCATCAAAACCGCATGGAAAACTTTTTATAAATACAGATTTCTAGACCCCACCCCTGGGGCCCATGCACTCAGAAACTATGAGGGCGGAGTCCAGGGAATCTGTATATTTTGTAGGCTCAGAGATTCCTGGGCTGCATTTGGGAACCTGATTTTCACTGTTTAATACCTCTCCTCAAGCTCTGCCAATCCTTTTCAGGGAGCATTCCGAGGGTTCACCTGGAGGAATCAGTGTGCATATCCCGTCACGGACTGCCTTTCCAGCACAGATTCCATGCTGACTGGGTCTGTGTCCTTGTCATCTTCAGAGCAGGAGAGGCTTAGGCATTTGTGACTTTCACACTGGTCATTTTCCAGCTTCTCTGGGGGCCCTAAAGAACATTTAGGGTTTTTCACCTTTGATGAACTGTGTTAAAATTTTTTTTTTTTTACATTTATTTATTGTTGAGAGACAGAGTGAGACAAAGTGAGAGCAGGGGAGGGGCAGAGAGAGAGAGAGAGACACAGGATCGAAGCAGTCTCCGGGCTCTGAGCTGTCAGCACCTCGCCCTACGCGGGGCTCGAACCCACAGACCTTGAGATCATGACCTGAGCTGAAGTCGGACGCTCAACCGACTGAGCCACCCAGGAGCCCCTTCCTTTGATGAACTGTGAATTGGAGTCCGTGGACTGTAGGGTGGTCGTGGAAGATGTGCTCATTCTCAGCCACGGGTGGTCGCCCCAGAGTTTGTTCACCAAAACGTTCGCCCATGTTTAGCCTGAGCATACAAAGTTGCCCCAAATCATCTGATGTGCTGGGTAAATGTTGGCGTAAGCATGCTTGTGTTTTTAGTGATTTAAAACATAAAGGCAGCCCACTGACATTTTTTAGCAAGCTTTGCATAATTGGTTTTTAATTTGTGACTCTTTGAAATAGCATTGGCCTTCTTCCCCCTGACTCAGACACTTTTTCTGTCTCATACTTGTTTGGCAGAGAGATCCAATCTGTCCCTTCTTGGAACAGAATCTCCCAGCTCATCTTTGAAAGACTGAGTTTCCACTTTAGTTCCGTCACTTTCTTAGCGCATTTTCAAAAGCTGTTAGCTTTTTTAAATTTCCTTTAATAGTTTAATTTGAGGGAGAGTGAGTGATCCCTAAAGGCAGCTCTAGGTGTATTTAACCTTGGCCCCCGTGTTACTGAGTCTTACTTGATGTGGTACCCCCAAGCCTTCACAAGCCTTGTGACACTCTTATTTAACATCATAGGCTGGTCACATCCACTGTCGTTCGAGGACAGGGCCCCTTAGAGACATGGTGGTGGGGACATGGCTGGATCTGTGTGTTCTTGGAAATCAGACGCCTCTACAAAGTTCAGGGAGTCCTGTGCTGCCTTCTTAGATTCTCTGTCTTAAGGTGGGGATAATATTCGTACCTCTTAGGGCTGATGGGATGGTTAAATGAACTAATGCAGGTAAAAGGTCTTGCATAATGCCTGGCACTCAATGAGATACACAACAAATGTGAGACATGAATGTGGTTCACTTTTCCAACGTGACAGTTATTGAAGTTAGTTTTTACAGTTGATTCCAGCACCGTTCCTTGGGCTTTCATTCCCTTGAGGGTATTTTGTCCGTGGAGGCGGTGAGTGGCCTGAATGTCTAGAGACCCCAGGTGTCAGGGGTGCAGGGCATCAACCTAGCTTCATAACCAGAGGGGGTATGTCTGGGGCCTGGGAAGAGCTCTGGACTGGGGTTCAAGCTTCTGGGTTCAAAATCTGGGTTCTTCTTCGCTCACTCCCACCATGACCTTGGACAAGTAAGTCAGCTATCTTTCTGAGCGTCAGTTTCCTCATCTATCAAAGGAGGAAACTGACACTCATCGCGTTGCATCATGAAGATTAAGTGAGGCACTGTGTAAAAAGATGACCTTGACTCCAGCATGATATGATGGTAAATTGCCTTTTCTAGGGGCTGAGTTTGTGTGTTGTGAATCACACTGCAAATTCTGACAGCATTGGCCTTTCCAGTGTGTTGTGCCTTTGATCCGGGTTTCAGGGAAGCCAGCAGACCTGTTTCTGGTTGTGCGTGCAGCCAAATTTTTAGTTACCATTGCCCTTCAACCCTCTGTTTTCCCCTAAGCTGCTTTGTGTGACCCCTTATCTTGTTTCCTGTGGTGTTAAGGTCATTGCTAGATTCCTGTGAACCATCAGTTTTTTAGCAGCCATACAAAGTGGCCTCTTCTGTCATTGCTGGCCATCTCCCTTTGGTGTCCCCAGGTCCCCGGCATGGACCCAGAGTTGGGAAACTGGGTCATCTCACTGGTGAGCTCCGCTGGCTGAGCCACTCTGGCACGAGCCAAGCGTCTCTCCTTTCTGTGCCCCAAAGCAGAAGACAACTTGACCTGATGTTGGAGCTCTGAGACCTGGGGCTTACAGGCAGATTCTGGCCGGCTGTAGAGGTGCTGGGAGTCAAGTTGCGGCCTCGTCTGGGTTTAGCGACCCCTTGAGGCTGGGGCCCGTTGTGCTTTGCTCCATGACTGTGGCTGCGGGGTTCCCCTTTGCTAAGCACAGTGCCTGTGCATGTTCTGGGTGGGAAGCTCCTGCAGAGTTTACTTCCATGGCCTCCTTCCTGTCCCTCCCCCAGCCAATAAAATACTTGGGCTCTTTGGAAGCATGTGGCAAAGCAGGAGTGCTGCATTGGAACACTTTGGCTCTGAAGAGTTTACTAGACATTTAAGCTTCTGTTTCCTCCCTTGTGAAAATGAGGGAGACAGACCCCCTATCTCACACCATATACAAAAATGAACTCAAAATGGATCCAAAACTTGTTATAAGAGCTAATATTATAAAACTCTTAGAAGAAAGCAGCTGATAATCTTCATGAGCAATGATTTCTTAGATAGGACACTAAAACCACAAGCCACAAAATAAAAAGTAGATAAATTTGACATCATCAAAATTAAAAACTTCCGTGCTTCAAAGGACACAAAGTCAAAATACAGCCCACAGAATGACAGCAAATTTTTGCACATTATAGATCTGATAAGGGACTCATAGACTATAAAAAGAACTATTACAAGTCAATAATAAAAATGGGCAATGCACATTTCTCCAGAGAAGATCTATGAATGGCTAAAAAGCATATGGAAAGATGCTCAACATCAGTAGCCATCAAAGAAACGCAAATCAAAACCACTGAGATACCCACTAGGATGACTGTTACAGAAAAGAAAAATAATAAGTATTGGTGACAATGTGGAGAAGTTGTAATCCTCATACACTCCTGGTGGAAATCTAAAATGGTGCAACCAGTTTAGAAAACAGTCCTCCAAAGGCTAATTCCACTCCCAGACATATACCCAATAGAAAGGAGCACATGTCCATGCAAAAACTTGTACATGAATGCTCACAGCAGTATTATTCATAATATCTCAAAAGTGGAAACAACCCAAATGTCTATCGATTGATGAATGGGTAAATGAAATATGATATATGTATACAGTGGAATATTATTTGGCCATAAAAAGGAATGAAATGCTGGTACTTGGCTACAACATGGATGAACCTTGAAAACATGTTTCATGAAAGAAGCCATTTACAAAGGAGGACATACTGCAGGATTCCATTGATATGAAATGTCTAGAAAAGGCAAATTCGTAGAGACAGGAAGGAGAACCACTTCCCTGGTGACTGGGGCTAGGGCAGATGGGAGAGGTGGAGGGGTCCACTAAGGGGTGTGGGCTTTCTTTTGGAGGTAGTGAAAATGCTCTGAAATTTATTGTGGTGATAGTCGCACAACTTTGCGAATATACTAAAAGCCACTGAGTTGTGTACTTTAAGAGGGCGCAAGTGTGAATTTTATCTCAATAAAGCTGTTTTTAAAACGGGGAAGAAGAATATCTACATCACATAAGTGTGGAGAGGATTCAAAGGCATAATCATGTAAATCACCCGGCATGTATCAGGGCTCCAGAATTAGTAGCTATAGTGATTAAAACCCCCTTTTAAGCCAGCGGTAATGAAAAAGTCAGGATCTGGTTAGGGACATTTTCTCCTCTTTCCTTTTTATTGCTAGTGGCCATCCAGAAGCAATGAGAGCAATCTGGCAGGATTTTGTATGGAACTCAGGAGGAAATATGGAGTAATCCTGGCTACTCATTAGAGTCCTCTGGAGAGTGTTTAAAAAAATATTGATGTGGAGCCCAGAGATTCTGATTCAGCTGGTCTGGGTGGGGCCAGCAGGTGTTTCTAGCTTTCAGCCATTGGTTGAAACCTTTGGTACCGTCTAAACTGGCCCAGGTCTTTGAAGGACTGAGGACATCTGGGTTCAGGATAGAAGACTCATGCGAGCAATGCACTTTATAGTTTGCAAACTGTGTTTGTAGACATTATCTCTTGATCTGTTTAATAACCATACAGGTAGGTGTTATGAATGCTACTAGTTGTGAGACAACTGAGGCTCAGAGAGGCTAAGTCATGTTTCAAGTATAATTTTATTCTGTGTTTTTTTTTTAAAGCAAGATCCACACACATGCTCCTACCTATTAGTTATCAAATCTAACACCTTGGGGAGCACTTCCAGGGTGATGCCTATGGCCAGGTCAATCTATTTTGGGTAGACTTCAGAACAAAGCCTTTTCTGCTACTTTTCTTTAACCGATAGACATCCTGAGAGTGCAGGGCAAGCTGATAAAATGTTATAGACATATGTACATATTCACACACACACACACACACACACACACACACACACACACCATTTGTAACTACTGTGTATGAGGAAAACACGAGATGGGAATAATTTGGATCCTGAGGCTGTCAGAAACTGTTCTCTATAACCTCTGAGTTAAAGGTTTAAACCAATCACAGCACGCCTATGGCTCTAATAAGGCTGTGATACCATGGGAACCCCTTAATAACGTACCACCTTTATCTGTTTAGTATATTGTGGTATCATTTGAACAATAGACTCCTGCTGCTGAAACCGATCTGAAATCCACTGGTTTACTTTGGTGTATACCAAAGCGGGGTCTGCAGAGCAGTGGCAGCAGCATCTGGGAGCACCTTAGAAGTGCAAGGTCTTGGGTGTCACCCTGAGACTACTGAAGCGGATGCTCTAGAGGGCGGAGTCCAAAAATCTGGGATGTAACAAGCCCTCCAGGGTATTCCGATGCTCTCTGCAAGTCTGGGTGATCTGCAAAATCCCTTCCAGCCCTGACTGGCAATGATTCTCTCTGAGAATACCTATGAGGGGTCTAAAACCACGTTTTTTCCCAAACCTATCTCAAACTTTCTGGAGGGAGCTGCATGCCATCAGCTATTAAGTAATGTGTGTGGTACTTGACTCTGTGTAAGGCAAGGTTGCAATCTGAGTCAGCAAACATTTCCAAACCAGTTACTTCCAGGTATTGAGATCCTCCCGGCTGCCAGCATTCACACCCTAAGGGACTTCCCAATTAATTAAGCTGCGGAGCTTGTCAATAGGCCGGTTCCTTTATAGTTTTTGAAGGGAGAATCAGATAAGCTATTCATCACCGTAGCTGGCTGGAGTTCTCAGCCGCCCTGGTCTGAGAACTTGGGTGGGGGGGAGCTCTCCACCTCCACCCCACCCCCACCCACACCTCCACCTGCCTGGGAGTTGCGAAGCCTTCCCTTCCCCATCTCTCAAATTTTATTGCTTCCATTTCATTACATAAATCACTCATGGTGAAACCCTTCCGTCCTCCAGGCCAGGTATCCCTGGCTGTGAATTCATCTGGCCGTGTCACCTGGGTGGGATTTTTATTAGTGGGAGTTCAGTACCCACGAAATAGAGGTCGCCGTTCTGCTCAGCGATTTGTCTGTTATCTGTGCCTTATGCCTGAAAGAAATTGGCTGAAATCTGTGTTTTAGCTGCACACCCGGCATACAGATTAAACTGAACTGCACTGGTGGAGAATAATTAAGCCAAAGACCTTGTTTTTCACCTTCACGATGAAAGACAAATGACTTTCAAGGCTTTAATAGGATGATGGCACTTGAAATGTTCTTCTACTTTGGCCAACTCGGGACTTTTAGAACAGCCCTGTTCATGAATATTCTTTGCAACAACTGCATTTTCATTTAGTTGTAGATAGTCATTTTGCAGGATCTCTTGTCTTTTGGTGTTTTGTTTTGTTTTGATTTTTTTTTTCTTTTGCCCCGGTGTAATCAAGGCATATTACACTGCTATTGTTAAAGAATTATTAACTCTTTTTGAGAAAATTGATTTCCCTTCCCAGATATCTTCTGCTTCTTACCAGTCTTTTAGAGGTGGGGAGAGCCTTGTGGGGGCCACTATTCCTCTCCCTTTCTCATCTTTTGAATCAAATGTCAATTGGGCAAGAAAATTGACTGATTGCCTAGTGGGAAACTAAACCTCACCAAACCATAAATATGAAACAGGCCTGAAATAGACATATTTCAACAAAAGCCATCATTCTCCAAATAGCTCTTCTCCAGCAAAAGGATTTCCCGGCAATCATCAGCCCTTTTCTCTTCAACGTTAGACTTTCCGTCCTGGCCAAGGTGCTTTTTCCTACGTCTCCTGGCCTCGCTTTCGCAGTAACAGTGTTCACTCCTTCCTTAGCAGGACCATACAGAAATGGGTGTCACCCTGCCCAGCCGGCTTTTTCAGGCTTTGTTCCAAACACAATGCTGTCTTTTCTTAGCAGTGGAAACGGCTGTTCTCCACTGCTTTCTGAGAGAATGGCCCTTCCCTATTCTGCTCATATAAACCAGCCCTATGCCTCAGCAGCCTATTGTTTTATGGGTTCTCTTAACGCAGGAAAAGGTTCTTACTGAGGACAGGGGGGCTGGGAGGGCCAAGGTCACAGGAATGCTTTGTCTTGCTGAGATGTGTGGAGACAGAGAAGTTGGTTCAGATAGATTCCCGCCCTCCCCACCCCCCTCCACCCGCCCTCCCCACCGCCCCCCACCCACCCCGGGAGGTTCTGATGCCCGACAATGGCAACTGCATCAAGCTTTCAGTTCATAAAGAACACGTCCCCTGCTTCTAGAAGGTGTTCCAGGAAGCAGTGGTATTCGGATTGGTCCTGCCACCATCTGACCAGGGACCAAGGCCGACTTACTCCTCTTCTCTGAACTTGAGCTTCCTGGCCTGTGGATGCCGCAAGGTGCTGGGATCTCTACGTCTTCTCAGTTCCGGAACCTCAGGATGGGGCTTGGCTTACCGCCCTACCACTCCCCACCATTTCCTGTAGATGCTGAGTGCACTGAGCAACTGCCCACCCACCTGTGCCCCCAGTCACCAGAGCTGAGTGAATCATCTTGGCAGGTGAAGCCATTGCCTCTGGCAGCTGTTGTTCAGAGCCTTCACCCGGTGGTTGGCTGGGCTGGTGTGATGCTTTGAGTGAGCACGGCTCCCACTACGTGGGTTTGTTCATAGGGGAATGTGTTTGATCATACCCTGGCCTTGGGGGGCATCTGGAGTGAAGTCAAAAGAGCACCAGGCTGGGAGTCAGGAGTCTTGCCCAGGTCACCAGCTCTGTGGATCAGGCCTCCCTCTAGCACACATTTACTGAGCACTCCGGGTGGCTGCAAACTCGGCAAGGTACAGAACACACACAAAATCGCCAAGACACAGGGGTGCCCGGGTGGCTCAGTTGGTTAAGTGTCCGACTTCAGCTCAGGTCATGATCTCACGGTTCGTGAGTTTGAGCCTGCATCAGGCTCTGGGCTGACAGCATGGAACCTGAAGCCTGCTTTGGATTCTGTCTCCCTCTCTCTCTGCCCTTATGATCTCTCTCTCTCTCTCTCTCTCTCTCTCAAAAATAAATAAACATTAAAAACAATTAAACAAATCAACAAGACACAGATTTCTGCTCTCATGGAACTCCCAGTTTAGTGGAGGGGGCATAAACTGAGGACAGAATACAGCAATACAGCACAGTGGGGGTCAAGATAAGCTCAGAGTTCTATGGGAGCCCAGAGCAAAGGGACACCTCCCCAGCCTGGAAGCGATGAGAACCACGGAGGCCTTCCTGTAGGTGGTGATGCTTGAGCTGAATGCAGAAGGGGAGAGCAAGCCAAGGAAACAGCAGGGGCAAAGGCATGTGGCCAAGTAAGTGTGGGATGTGAGAGGCTCAGGGTTGTAGGAACATGGAGTGTAGGGTTGGATGGACGGGAGCAAAGACCACAACACATGGGGCCAAGTCACAGGCACCCTTGCTTGACACATGAAGGAGCTTGACCTCTCTCCTGAGGGTAATGAGGAGCAAGTAACTGGATCAGGTTTGTGTTTTAGAAAGATCCCTTCGATGGCTGAGATAGAGGATGGTCATGTAGGGTCAGGAGGTAGAAAGAAGCCTGGAATGGGGATGGCGAGTGGGGAGCAGATATGAGGAGGATTTAGGATGTAGAATTGGATGGCCTGAAGAGTCAAAATAAGAGATAAAGAGAAGGACAGGTTGGGGGAGGGCTGCGTGTCTAAGTCCAGTGAACGGGTGGTGCCAGCCTGGGGTGGAGAATAGACAGGAAGTAGCCAGTTGAGGATAAAGACTTTGAAGGGCTGAGGGACATCCAGACTGAACATCCAGCTGGCAGCTGGATGTTTTGTCCTGATCATAAAGAACTGTTTGGCTTTCATATATAAATGGTAGTTGAAACCACATAGGTAGATGAAAATGACAAACCATAGGCAGTACCCATGGAGCGAGAAAAGCAGCAGGTCAAGGATCGGACCCCAGGAGACATTGGCCTGAAAGGGACAGGAAGAGGGTCCTGGGCAAGAGACAGAAAAGGAGAGGTCAGAGAAGTAGGAGGGGGACAGACGAGGTTAGTGCTGTTCATCCAGAGCATAGAAAATTCCAGAAAGAGGAAGTCAGGTGGAGCCCAAAGGCCCAGGGAGGCTGACTCAGCAGTGACCCAGGCCCTGCCCTCAAGTGTGAGCCTTGGAGCAATCCACTTCCTTCCCAGGACTCAGTTTCCTCATGTGTAAAATCCAGGAGTTGGCCTAGGGGATTCTCCTTTCTGGCTCTAAGAGTCTGTGAAGTGACTATTTCTGAAACTCCTTAAAAGGGAAAAGATGTCGTCACCTTGTTTCCTCAACTGTAAAATGAAGCCCCTAATACCCACCTTGCAAGGGCGTTTGAAGGTTAGTGAGAAGTAGGAGCTATTGTGTTTATCAAAGATGAGCCACAAGACGGGAGAGATGAATTGATTGGCCCACGGTCACAGAATAGGGCATCTAGGTGACTAGAACTAGGTGTCTGATGACCAACCCCGCCAGGGTCTGTCGCTTGCTGGGGTCATAAATCAGCCGCCCATGGGCTGGTGCAGCCCACAGATGTGTGGCCCACAAAGTGTCCTTTCCAAGATGGAATTTGTTGCCAACATTAAAAATTGGGAGAGTTTACTTAAAACCCCGTATGTTCAGCTAGGCTTGAAAACTTGGAAGATTTGGCAATGCTGAGTCTGTGCTGCTCAAGTGAGGCCGGCTGGGGGTCCCTTCTGCAGGCCACAGCCCCATCCAGCCCCCTTCCCTTGCTAACGTTACTTGCTTGGCCCTGGGAAGTGACTTGAGTTTGCAACTCGAGCCTTAGACTGACCATTTGGCTTGAATTTTGTCTTACAGCTCTGCCCGCTGCTCACTGAAACTGCCCCAGTATTTCACAGCTGAGGTCCAGGCCATGGTTGTTTAGAGAGGGGGGGCTTGCCGGAGAAGACAGGGCTAGAGGGGGAACGGCTGCCAACAGCTCAGCCCTAGGGAGATGCTGATGGGGACGCCTGGCCCCTGCAGGGTGCATGGGCGCAGGAGGGGTGTTGGACAGAGGCCCCTGGGGTTTCCTCCTTCTTCCCCTTGGGGTTGTAGGCCTGGCCCGGCTGGCTTGTGGACGTCTCGCCCCTGGACTGCCCTACTTTGCTGATGCGTGGCTGGACAGGGGAGTGGTGTGGAACCGCAGCCCCGGGGCTCAGCGCAGCCGTGTTTATGTGGGGGAATGTCTGGTATGTTTGGTATTTGGGTGTTTACTTCCCAGGGTGCTCATGGGTCCCTGGTGTTGAAATGTGGCTCCACCGTGCAGTGTGGCTCCTGGGGGGGGCGGGGGGGACCCTAGTGGGCCTGGCCAGGGCTAGATTTTGAGGCTGCCAGGCTGCTGTTGCTCCGGGCCTGCTCATTGACAACTCGTGTGCCTTGAGGCACCCCCAGCCTGCCCTCCGGCCCAGGTCTCCTGTGCCAGATTCTGTCCTTGGGGGAGGCTGGGCGTGCCCCAAGCTTGCTTTCTGCCTCACCTGGGAAGGCGGGCCCAGGATCTGGCACTTACAGCACGCTTCCTATGTCCCAGGCTCAAGATTGGCACTTAGTCCTGTTACAGCCTTGTGCGGCAGGGCTCGGTGCCTTCCCCACGCAGGTGGGGAACAGAGGCTCAGAGAGGCCAAGTGACTTGCCCAGGAGCACACAGTCGGTGCTCCTCTCAGACCACATAGGCCTCTTAGACCCCTAAGTGCGTGCTGATGACCCTGATGCCACGTGTCTCAGCTGAGCCTGGTTCTCTGCGTCCCTGCTGCGGTCCTTAGCGCAAGATAAAGCCTTTCAGACCTTCTCTGCTCTGGTGAGTGCTGGGGGTTTGTTCTGGGTCCCCTCCCCCAACTTCTGCTTGTCACCAGCTTTATTGCTCTTGCCTTTATATTGCTTTGTCCATGTAAGAGTGTCCGTAGTTTCAGTGCCTCGGGTTAACAAGTATCATTAGTCTTTCTCATCTTATCTCTTTGTGGGTCCCACAAGATATCTTGTTGGAAATGCTTGTGAAATATCAGAATTCAAAATCAAATCTGGGAGGAGGTTGCCACCATGTGAAAGCCACGTGGCCTGCAGGAGAGGTGTGGAGGAGGCCCCTCCCGTAAACCAGTCAGCTTTTTTTTTAAGCGTTTATTTATTTTTGAGAGAGAGAGAGAGAGAGAGAGTACATACACATGATCAGGGGAGGGGCAGAGAGAGAGGGAGAGAGAGAATCCCAAGCAGGCTCCGCACTGTCAGTGCAGAGCCCGATGCGGGGCTGGATCCCACAAACCGTGAGATCGTGACCTGAGCCAAAACCAAGAGTCGGATGCTTAACCGACAGAGCCACCCAGGCGCCCCCTCCCCCGCCCCCGTAAACCAGTCAGCTTTAATGTTACACATTCAGTGTTACTTGGGCAATAAATTGTTTTTATTTTAAAAGACCCGAATAGGGAAAAACAACACGGTCATTGTCGTCAGAGTCAGAAGCTTCTGTTGCTACTTACAATCCCATCACCAGGCCAGAGCTGAAAGGACAGGGGGCGTATTACCATATGTGTGTGGGGCACACATAGGCCAGCAGCCCTTCAAAGAGCAGGAAGCTCTTGGGCCCTGGGGCCAAAAGGCCCGGATTTCAAGCTGCCACTGACCTTCTGCGCAGCCTTGATATCTTTAGTTTGGTCATGTGTAAAAGTGGGGAGGGTAATAGGACTGTCCTCGGCTCACTGAAGCCATTTAACCTGCTGAGACCCCTAGTCCAGAGAACTGGATACGTACCAAGACCAACCACCTCTGTTTGCTCAAGCTCTTTGTGAGACATGGGCATCTTTCAGTTGCAAGAGGCAGAAACCTTCTCAAACTCCCTCCAGGCCAGAGGAGGAATTTTTCAGGATAGACTCAGGGGTATGCATCACGAACTCAAGGCGCAGGAATCCTAGGCCCCTCCAGTGGTGGAATCAGGAGGATTGAGACAGTTTCTTCCTCGGTGTGTGCTTTCAACGTTCACTTGGCCTGTCTTAACCACTGACCTCTGTTCATGCCTCTGTGTGTTTCTCTTTCTAATGGCGCCGCCTCTATGTCTCTCTCCACCCATCTTTGTCTCTCTCTGCTCTCTCTTTCCTCTCTGTCTCCGCCTTCACCTTCTCAGCCTGGAGCGTCCTCTGTTTTTCAGGGCCTGGACCAGGGTGAGGTGAGCCAGACGCCCAGCGCACAGCATTTAAGGAGGCAGTCGGTCTTGGGTGCCGACCCTGCCCCTGCGTGAGCTCTGGAGTGAGTGTCTCCTTAGGTGCGTGTCCTGGGCACCTCACTGGCGGCACCCTGGCCCAGGCCCTGCTTGTCTCTCTGTCTGCCATTCCTTCTTTTTGTCTCTCTGACTCCCCTCCGTAGCTGAGGGTTTGTTTCCTTCCTGCCACACCGTCTTTGGTTTCTTCTGCCCATCTGCAAACATCGCAGCCTGATTGCTCTGCTTCTCTGGACACGTGGCTGAAGCCGCCGGTCCCTCAGTCCAGCGGTCCAAGTTCAGTGAACACAGCCCCTCTTCGTCAGCCGTTCGCACCTGCTCCAGTCAGCTGTGGCCGGGGGCTCACAAGCAGGGCCTTGGGAACAGGCCATCTGAGGAGGGACTGCTCGACCGGAGGCCCCCCTTGGCCGTGAGTCCCCTAGCCTGTCCCTCCAATGTGAAGTGTGGCACAGGGCTCCCCCTCACTCCTCACCCCGGTGCACGGCCAGCTTTGCCCCAGGGCTTCCTGGGAACTGGGGGAAAACAGAGCCAGAGCTATGTTTGAGAGCAGGCCTTCATCTCATGGGTCTTTAAATGTATTGGGCGTCAAGCAGCCTCCTCCTCAAACATTCTTGTTCTTCCAACTGCGTCTGCAGCAACAAATCATCATGCCCCATTTTGGGGTTCCGGTTTTAGACGTCCCCGCTGTGTGTGGCGACAACACTCTGCCGTCTCACCCCCTCATGGCCAAATGTTTTAGAGACTCAGGAACGTCAAGGAGCGGGGGCAGCAGCCTTGGGACTGTGGTGAGAGAAGGAACTGGAGGAGGCTAGTGGTGGTGGGGGGGGGGGGGACCGGGGGGGTCCCAGGCAGGGGACACAGAGCGCCCAGGCCTGGGCCACAGCTGGCCCGTGGGGATGAGAGGGCTGAGGGGCACTGCCCAGCCCCCCTCTTCTTTCTGGCGGGACTCCAGCAGCTGGTTTCCAGAACTCCTCAGGCAGCTCTTACGTGGCAGCGGGAGGATTTGGGGAACATGTAGCACAGTGTCAGTGGGGAAGGTGTGGTAATGGGGCTTTGGGGCCATTTCTTGCCTTATTGGGAGATGTCAGCTGAGGTGGAGCGTGGGGGCAGGAGAGGCCTGGGGACGGGCGTGGAAGCCGCTGGTGGCTGTGGAACTTTAGTGGGTGTTTAGGCTTCAGTGCACAGCCTGGAGTGTGTCCGTGCCTGTTCGAGATTCGTGCGGACCTGCCACAGCCACCGGGGGGCCTGCCCCCGGCCGCGACTCTGTCTTTGGTCATTGTGCTTCTGGGGAAGACAGGATGCAACCCCCACGCTTTGCTGGGCTCCTGCAGACAGACAGAAGAGACCATCCCTGGCAGCAAAGGCCCCTTATTGGCACTGGGGAAAAGCTTATGCAGAGGCAAACCTAGGCAATAGCTTGCTTTTATAATCACAGAATCTAAGCCTGTGCCACCTTTCCCTGGAATCGTTTATTTCACTCATTCATGTGGCTGACATTTGCTGAGCCCCTATTAAGTGCTATCCAGGTGTTGGCGATGCTCGGGTCCCCCGTCCTTCAGCAGGGAACACAGATACCTGCATACACAGAGAACTATGATGGGATATGATAGAGACCCTGAAAGCAGGGGACTCAAAGTCCTGTAGCAGCACAGGAAAAGCAGCCGATTCTGTCTGGGGAGTCAAAAGTGCCTTCCTGGAGGAGGTGACATTTGCTCTCGAAGGTTGAATAAGAGTCTCCCAAGGAGGAGAGGAAGGTTATCTCAGGAGGGCCCAGCTGGCTCGGAGAAGGGGGAGATATGTGGGGAGAAGGCGATGGCTGGAGGGGACGGATAAGGCTGGACAGGGGGGCTGGAAAGCCCCCAGCGCGGCCATCGGCCTGGCCCAGTTGAGCCTCTTCGCATCTGCAGCCGGATGGCGTAGCTTCCGTTTGCCCGCGGCTTTGTGCAGGGCTGGGGCGGGGAGCTGGGTCTCGGAGGACAGAGGTGGCGTCTCCCAGGAAACGGCTGCTCTGCCAGAAGCCGGGGTTGCTCCGGGCCCCGTGAGCCCGGCAGTGCCCAGGTTGCACACATCACCTTGGCAGTTTGTGGGCAAACCCTCCTGGCCGAGGGGAGATTGCACTGCCGGCCACTTCCTCCAGTTCCTTCCCTCTGCCTGTCGTCACGGTTACCTCGGCCCTGGTGGGGGTGAGGTTGAGGTTGGGTGGAATCAATTTTGTCCAGGTTTCTATTTTCCCAGATACGGGTCAGCCAGAGGTGCTGTCACTTCTGGTTCTATTTCAAGGGAGGCCAAGGGGCCGGGAGGTGCTTGGGTGTGGCCGTGTTGACAAGCTGCATCTCCAGCCAGCCTCCCAGGAGGGGTGGGGCGGGCCAGGGAGAAACTCAGAGGTGGTGGAGAGGGAGAAGGTTGTGTTACCAGGACCTGTGCCGATGGCCGTGGGTGCTGGTCTCCGGCCAGGCCCTCGGTCCTAAGCTCCTAGAGCATGCTGGGAGTGCACAGAGAGGGTGTTTATTTTCCTGGCCTGGAGCCCTCTCAGCTGAGACCTTGTTCCAGGCCTCAGGCTGCCAGATTCACCCCCACTGGCTCAAGAAGTGAGAGAGTTGGCAAGGCCAGGGCAATCCAGTGACTTCTCTAGTGGCCTCTGACTCCAGGCTGTCCCCCGCCCCAGCTGGTCCTGTGTGTCCTCCGGATTCTCCTGGTAGCTAACAGACAGCAAGAGGCACCACCGCAAAGTGATCCTGCTGGGGTCAGGGCTGGTGGGCAGTGAGTTTCTCCCTTCCCACTTAATGGGCCCTATTTTATGCGTGGTGAATTTTCTAATGTATCCTGGGGGAGAAGCAAGCAAACCCGGAGACTCGGGAGGCCCCCCTGCTTGTGTCCATGCAGGGCACTTGGGGGAGCCCTGGCACCCTGGGATACAAGGGGGGTATCGTGGGGGACAACCTGCAGAAGCAGCGAAAAGGACCAAACCCGGGTGAGGAGAGATAGGGGGGTGGGGGGGGGCTGTTTACTAGCACCAGGAGGTAGATCAGAGCGTCTGGAAGGACCAAGAGGCAGGGCGAAGGTACCCCGGGGAGGCGGAAGTGTGTGGGGGTAGAATGTGAAATCTATGTCCATGCCCAAGGCATTTTTTAAAGGAGTGCCTGGGAACCACTGGCCTGGAAAATAGTGCCCAGAAGGCTTGGGCTGGGCAAGAGAACAGGGCCGTCACCACCCGCTTGGTGTCACCTCTGTGTGAATAGACTTGCCGGGCTTGGTGCCTCCTGAACTCTGGCAGAACCCAGGTGGCCCGGCCCTCCTGGGACACCGACCCCTCCCAGGTTTGCCCACCTGCTCTAAGAGGATCCGTGGGCTAGGCTGGGAAGCGTTTCCGACCCACCAGCAGGGAAGCCAGTGGGCTGGCAGACAGGGATGGCTCCCTCACTGCGGGGGACATTGTCCATCTGCCGTCTGTATCAGGAGGGAAGCGGTGCTCCACGCCCGCCTGGATGTCTAATCCGCGGCTCTGTGCCCTCACAGCTAGATGAAGAAGAGGAGCGAAGGAAAAGGCGCCGGGAGAAGAACAAAGTGGCGGCAGCCCGATGCCGGAACAAGAAGAAGGAGCGGACGGAGTTCCTGCAGCGGGTGAGCAGGGCAGCTGGCCAGGGCGGGGCACCTGTCTCGTCCTTCGGAGCGGGCTTGTGCACTCGTGGGCCAGGAGACGTGTGTCGTCACCAAAGCCCTCGGAATCAGTGTGTGCCTGCTGGCCGTCTGCCCAAGCAACCGCAACCCCCTGTTCTGGCCTGCCTTCCATCCAGTGCCCTTTCCCTGAACCAAGATAACCAAGGGCGGCAGGGAGCAGGTCCGGCCCACCCAGATCCCTGACTGCCAGAGAAGGTGGGAGGAGCCGGCTCCCCTCTACCAGGTCAGACGCTGGTGCTTATTGGCCCAGATGGCCCAGGACTGCGAAGTGGTCCCCGCTTCAAAGGCCTGGTGGCTGCCAAAGTTGTCTAGGGTGGATGCTAACGACGTAGGTGACGGCGCCATGCCCGGCGTGTGAGCGGTGGACAGAGGCTCTTCCAGCCCTGCATCCCATCTGGCTGGCCTCAGCCCCACTGAACACGACCCCCGAGCTGCTGCCTCCAGGGACCAGAGGTCAGCTCTGCACCCAAAGGCCAGCAGAGCCTACCCCCCACCCCCACCCCCGCCCTCAGAGCACGTCCCCGACCTTCCATTTGGAAGGTGCCAAGCAGGGTGTTTGTTCTTTCTCCCCTGAGTCTCATCTCTTAGGCCTTTGCTGCTTCTCAAAAATGGTTGCTGGCAGTGAAGGGACATGATCAGAAAGCTAATCAGTCCAGGCTGGTGGTCTCCAGCCTCCGCATTCCGGATCACTTGTTCATTACTAAATGATAACTGTAACCATATATAACAATAATAATACCGGGGGGCCTCATTCTGTTCTATAGCATGCAATAGTTAACGGCGTTGCTAACATTTGTAAAGTTGGGCAGGGTGTGGAGTGCTGTATGTTATCTCTGTGTCGGCACGGTAACTGTATGAGGTAGGTACCCTCATTATTTTCTTTCTACAGATGGGGAAACTAAGGCATGGTGAGGTTAAGTTACTTGCCCAGGTCCCTCAGCAACTAAGTGGTGGAGCTGAGATTCCAGCCCGAGGCTAACTTCAAAGCATTTGTTCTTAACACTGCGCTGTGCTAGCTCCGGTTCATTTGTTCATTCAGTCATTCATTTGTTCATTCTTTCACTCACTCGTTGATTCGTTGACAAGCATTTTCATGCAGGTACTAAATGCCCAGCACTGTGCTAGGAGCACTGGGGGACACACAGGAAGGAGCAGACACAGTCTCTCTGGTGGGAGCTGAAGACTAGCTAACTCGGCCCTGGTTTTCTCTGATGCTGGGGTATATACGGGTCTCTTCTCATGCTTGCAGCAAGCAGAGAGAAAATCTGGGGTCATAGGTGTAGACAGCGTGGGGCTGTGTGTCCACCTGGGGGCTCTGATCATCTAAGGCAGGGGGATGGCCATTCCAGGTGGGAGTCAGACTCCTAGAGCTGAGAGCCTCCTCGGAAGAGATGGTAGACCGACGCTGGGCTGTAAGTTTTCAAGAAGTTTCTAAGACACGGGCATTTAAGATGGATGGCGTGTCCCACACCTCATTTCCAGCCCAGAGTGCCTGCAGAGCTGGGTGAGGCATGGCAAGGAACAGACAAGTTCCCTGCCTCCAAGGGATTGTCAGCCAGTTAGCAGGCAAGATATATGCCCAGCAAAAACACACCGCGGCAGTGAAAGTGCCAAATGGATGGTGCTAGCTGCTCGTCACATTCCAGAAGCATTTGCTGAGCACCAACTGTATGCAGGATTGCCACATGCCTCATTTAATCTTATAACATTTCAGGGAGATAAACATCGGCTAGCCCCATTTTATTTATTTATTTATTTTTTTAAACATTTCTTTATTATTGAGAGACAGAGAGAGACAGAGCATGAGCATGGGAAGGGCAGAGAGAGAGGGAAACCCAGAATCCAAAGCAGGCTCCAGGCCCCGAGCTGTCAGCACAGAGCCCGACGCGGGGCTCGAATTCATGAACCATGAGATCATGACCTGAGCCGAAGTCGGATGCTTAACCGACTGAGCCACCCGGGTGCCCCGTCTACCCCCATTTTAGAGACTGACCTATAGCTCAGAAGAGGTCAAGTTATTTGTCCAAGGTCACACTGCCAACAAGTAGTAGAGCTGGGATTTATTCATTCCTTTGACCATCCATCCGTCCGTCCATCCGTCTGTCCATCCATCCATCCATCCATCCCATAAGTGTTTAGTGAGTACCCGCTGCACAGCAGGCAGGAGGACAGCAGATAGAAAATGGGGAATGGTAATGCACCCTGTGCCTTATGTTGGGCAAGCCTGGTGTGAGAGCACACTGAGAGGCCCTATCCTAGTCTAGGCTGAGGGAAGACTGCTCATTGAGACAGAGGAGTAGGAGCTAACCAGATGGACAGGGTGGAGGGGTTAGCAGGAACAGGGCAAGCAAAGGCCAGAGGCAAGAGGTGCTTAAGGATGTGATTAAGGAATTGAAAAGAATGTCAGTGTGGCTGGAGTTTAGAGTACACGGGGGAGAATGGACAGGCAAGCAGACCCAGGTCCTAGCCATGTAAGCTGATCCTGATTGGGGCAGCGGGAAGACCAGTTACATGGCTGTCATGCTGTCCCTGGTGGCCTCGGGGTCTAGGAGGGGGGTTTAGGCAGTTCAGTCTGGACTCAAGCCCAGTCTCCCTCTCCGCCCGTGCTCCTCTCTTCCCCTCTGGCCTTGGTAACAGAGGTTTAGGACATGGATGCAGATGGCCGTGTTGATAGCCAGTGCCCACAGACGTGACGGGCTCCCTTATAATTTATTTTTGAACAGGTGAAATATTTATAAGGCTCAGAGGTACGAAAGGATATGTGTGTGCGCACACACACGTATATATGATGTAAAAAGTCACTCTCCCATCCTTGACCCCTGGACATCTAGATGCACCCTGGGAGACTCTTAGAGCATCTCCGAGTTCACCTGCCTGGACCAGCCGAGTTCCTGAGGCAGCCAGGGCTACCTCAGCAGCTCCTCTGTCTGCAGTCAGGAGCAGCGTCCCTATGCTTCTCCCTTCTGTAACGCCGACCTCTGTACCTGCCGCACCTGCCGTGCCTAACGCAGGTTCATTCTCTGGGCTTTGGTAGCAGGAAGCCCATCTCACACTCCCATGGCACTCTGCACTCTTCATGGCCATTCCCTCCTGGATGGTCACAAGGAGATGGTGACCCTGGAGGGGAGGCGAAGCAGCCCCCACTCCCCTGACGAGGATTCTGAGACTCAGAGGGATGAACGTTTGCTCAAGATTCTGCAGCAGCTGAGGCAGGACTAGAACCCAGGGCTTCCTCTACCGCCCAGCACGCTGTTCAGGTTGCCCAGGCTCAGGGACATGGGGAATCTGGTTCACAGTGACATAGCTAAAGTGGCAGAGGTAGGATTTTAGTTCAGACAGGCCTTTTGGGCTCAGAAGAGGCCATCAGCCTTCTTCCCAATACTTACAAAAAACATTGGGAAATAGAACTCTATTTTAAGTGTATTAGGGTAACTTTTTTTTTTTTAATTGTTGAGAGAGAGAGAGAGAGCGCAAGTGAGCACAGCGGGGGGAGGGGCAGAGAGAGAAGGAGACACAGAATCTGAAGCAGGCTCCAGGCTCCCAGCTGTCAGCAGAGCCTGACGCGGGGCTCGAACTCACAAACCACACGATCATGACTTGAGCCGAAGTCGGACACTTAACCGACTGAGCCACCCAGGCGCCCCTAGGGTAACTTTTTTAAAGATAAAATCAGAGAATCTTTTTTTTTTTTTTTTTATGTTTTTATTTTATTTTTGAAAGAGAGAGACAGAGTGTGAGTGGGGGACCCGTAGAGAGAGAGGGAGACAGAACCTGAAGTAGGCTCCAGGCTTTGAGCTGTCAGCGCAGAGCCTGACATGGGGCTTGAACTCACAGACTGCGAGATCATGACCTGAGCCAAAGGGATGCCCAACCGACTGAGCCCCCCAGGCACCCCTAAAATCAGAGAATCTTAATGCTTAAAGTCCTCTAGGCCAATCATATTCTCTGGGAGGAGACTGAGGCCCTGAGAAAGGAATTGACTTGGCCAAGGTCACACAGCCAGGATGAAATACCAGGACACCCAGCCCCTCACCCTGTATTTTTTCTCCTGCCTTTGGTGAGCCTAGTGGAAGAGACAGAATGTTCACTCGCTTGCAATCTATTGTGAAACAACAAATGGTTTCATTTTCTCTAGGGCAAGAAATATCTACCAGAAGGCAAAACTATAAACAAAAATGCAAGCAGAGTTATTTACTTCATAATTAACATGTGAAGATCCTAGCCCACATTTCTCAATTAATTAGCAAAGCAGATCAGGTAACTGCTGTTATAAAACCACAGGCAACTTCTATAATCATGGTTCATCTGAAGTCAACTTCTACTTACACGATAAATAAACACGTAGCACCATCCAATAAAACAGAAGGAAATAAAACTAGAAAGCAGTCACTTACCTTCTGACAGCCAGCTGGTCCGAGTGCAGGATATTCCATGATATACTTCAACATTTTAATAACTTTTTAAAATGTCTATCATTTTGGGGGGGTGGCGGCGGCACGAGCAGGAGAGGGGCAGAGAGAGAGGGAGAGAAAGAATCCCAGGCAGGCTCCGCCCTGTCAGAGCAGAGCCCAACTCGGGGCTTGAACTCCTGACCTGTGAGACCGTGACCTGAGCTGAAATCCACACACCTCCTTGGGTCCAAACCACCATAGCTGCTTTTTAATGTTTTCCCCCAGAGCGCTTTTTTCCTTTTTGGGGGGCCGTTCTCCTTCAGTGTCTGGTCCCGAGGACTGCCCATCTTAGCAGTTCTGAGCTCCCCAGGCGCTCGTGCTGTTACCCCCGAGACAGACCAAGTGGCAGTTCAGTCGGGCCAGCCGCTATGAGGAGGACGGCGGCCTGGGGTGCCTCCCCGCAGGAGGCTGCCCAGCCTGGCCCCGCTGGCGGAGGGGCAAGCCCACAGACCCAAGCCAGTGTCACCCAGCTCCTTTGTCACATGCGCGATTGCAACCGCAGCTTGTTCTTGGCCTGGTACGGGTTGTCCAACCGCGGCCCTGTTGACATTTTGTCTAGAGAGTTCTTGTTGCGGGGCCGCCCTGGGCATTGCAAGAGGTTTAGAAGCATACCTAGCCTCTACCCACTGGACACCGTAGCACCCCACCCTCCCCAGGGGGGGGACAACCAAAATTGTCTCCAAACGTTGTCAAATGTCTCCTGGCAGGCGAAATCGCTCTGAGTCGAGAGCCACTGGGTCCGAAACTTTGCTGGCCCTTGAGTAAATTCCAGCTCTCGACCGGGTTGTAAGTTCTCAGACACAGTCCGGCGAAGCCTTCCTGTCTTACCGCTTTGACCCCTAAGCCCTGAATTGGTCTGCTCGTCGCCTATCCATCCACACTCTGAACCCACAACCCCGCCCCCCCCCCCACCGCCCTCCCCAAGAGCGAATCACCAGCATTCGTTCCTTCTTTTCCCTGGAGTCTCTCCAACTGAGCTGGAAGTTCATTGGGAATCTCACTTGAGGTCTATTGGAAACTTTCTTTTGGATCCAAAAGGGTGACAGTTGATCGCCTCCCAGTGGGCAAAGCTTCTAGATAACAGGGGATAACGAAGAGGCTGTTTCAATGATTATGGATTGATAGGAAGTACTCGTTTGGGGAGGAATGACATGAACACACTGGGCTTAGTGATCCCGCAGGCCAGCATAGCCCCAATGTACATTTACACATCACACATCAAAGCACTTTGCCGCTGCACTGCCAGCCGCGGGCCCCCTCCCACCCCCTGTGGACCCTGCGTGCACCTGCTCTAGTTCCACTGGGTCCCTATTCCTCTCCCACCCTTTGTTTCCTGGGCAAGAGCCCGGAGGCAGGAGAGTGTTGGCATATTTGAGCGACTACAAGGGAGTCGCCGTGGCTAGAGTGGATTGAGTGAGAGGAGGGAGGTGGGACATGAGCCAGGCTGGCCCCAGAATATAACCTGGGTCCTTCCCGCTTTGACACAGGCCAGTGTCACAGCGGTGACGGCCACTGCTGCAGAAAGTCAGGGACCCTGGGGGCTCGATAGCAGGTCCTGTGCCTCTTCCAGTGGGAAGCTGGCAGGCAGAAAACAGGCAAATGCCAGCTGGGAGTGCCTTGTACCTCCCCAGAGGCAGTGCCGGTCCCCAGTGAGAGCTTACAGCCCTGTCCCTGTTTTTGTGCACAGGAATCTGAGCGGCTGGAACTCATGAATGCGGAGCTGAAGACCCAGATCGAGGAGCTGAAGCAGGAGCGACAGCAGCTCATTCTGATGCTGAACCGGCATCGCCCCACCTGCATCGTCCGGACGGACAGCGTCAAGACCCCCGAATCAGAAGGGAACCCGCTGTTGGAGCAGCTAGAGAAGAAGTGACCATGGGCTGGGAGAAGGAAGAGGAGGAAGAGGAGGAGGAGGAGGAGGAGGAGGATTTGGGAAGAGGGGGGAGGACGAGGGGTCCCAGAGGGCCCTTCCTTGCTGCATGACAAACTTTACAATGAGGCTCAGCACAGCCAGCGCTGGCCGGGCTTTTTTGTGAAACTCACATCAGCCACACAAGGGGAAGAACGGGCTGACGAAACCTAGAAGGACCAAGCGCTGAGACCAAAGTAGACCCACGGTGGGGCTGTCCTGCCTGGGGCCCAGCTGGAAGGAGGCAGGACAGAGGCCCCCGGCCAGAGAGACACCCAACCAAATGGCCTCTCCACCAGGGCACCCACCGAGGGACCTCGGAGCAGCCAGGAAAAGCCATGAGTTGCAAACAAACATGCGGCTGGGGATGGAACTGAGTGGGACCACAGCCTGCCTGCCCCCAGCCCTGCCCCCCCCTGACCCTGATGCCAGGCTGGAGCGGGCGCCACGTGGGGCCCAGCCGTACCTGCCCCCGTGGGTCCAGCGCGGCCTTGCCCGGGAGCGGCAGCCGGGGCGCGCCCTCAACGGCCCCGCTGGAGTCTGCTGTGGGCACGAGGCGCGGGCGCCCTTCCAAAGCACATACTCACTGAATGTTTACAGACTGGCTGTCCTGGCAGGGCTTTTCAACTGCACATGTTTTTTTATACTTTCTTTTTTTTTTTTTTTTTTTTTTTAATATTTTTTACAAAAAAAAAAAGATTTTATACAAGCAATATATATATGGATTTCTATAATCACTCGATGTGATATAGTATAAATATGCTACGGTTTGTTTGTTACGAACAGATATCCAGCAGTTATGGCCGTCGTGTGTAACTCCTAAGTACTGTAGTAGTCTCTGGGTGTCGGGGTGGCAGGGGCGGGCATGGGGTGCGTTTCCATCCTGGTAAATCCTTCACAGTACTCAGTCCTGTATCGCTCAGTAAACGTTACTCTTACTTACTCAGCCGCCTCTTGTGGTGTCTGCCCAGGGAAGGGGGTGCGAGGCCCGCTCGGCGGGCCTCCCGCTGTGCGGTGTCCGAGGATGTTTCGCGCATCGGCTGGCGGCTCTTGGTTTTCACGACAGCCCTCCCAGGTGAGTGTTTATATGCCCATTTTACAGATGAGGAAGTTCAGGCTCGGAGGGGTTCAAGAAGTCCGCGGTACTCCCTTCGTTCACTCACTCACTCCCCAAGCGGATTGAGTGCCCGTCCTGCGTGAGCCAGGCTCTCTACAAGGTGCCGAGTGGTCACCAGGCATAAAACAAATCTAGGTAGGCCCTGTGCTCGTGGAGCTAACAGTCATGTGCTAAATCCTTGCAGCCCCCATTCGTTGACCTCCTATGTGACAAGCACATATAGTTTCATTCACTCTTGACAGCGTGAAGTAGGCGTCTTTGCCCCCATTGTATAAACGACTTAACCGAGGCACAGAGAGGGTAAGTGGCTTGTCCAAGATTACCCAGCTAGGGAGGGGCAGAGCTGGCGTTTAAACTTGGCCTCCAAGAGCCATGACTCTCCACCCGTCGCCAGCTTGCTGTGTGATTGTTGATTATCGGCTGGGGTTGGATGTCTCATCTGATTAGAAGAGGGAGCCTGTGGGGCCATGGGTAACATTTAGTTCTAGGGGGGCCTGGCTAGAGTCCCAGGCTGTGCTGTGATCCCGGAACAGACCAGTGATCCCGGCAGATGCGGGCTTGACCCAGCAGAGAGGGTGTGGCTAACTCGACTTGCCCTCACCTGCACGGCTGAGCACCGAACCCACGCAGCAGGAACAGCTCAGTGTGATACACCGTAACTGCCATTTATGTGGCACACAGCATGTCCCAGGTCCTTTGGTGCACGCCGTCTCACTTGGTATTACAGCTCTGTGAGGTGGGTGGGGCAGGTGTTCTTAGCTCCACCGCAGAGCCGTGCAAGCCGAGGCTTCTGAAGATTCAAGTTCACCTAGCAAAACAGAGGCGCAACTAGGAACTGAACGCTGCTCTTCTGCCTTCTAATCGTGTGTCCTCTGTCCCATCACTGGGGCTAAATCACTAGTTGTCGATGATGAGACTTCGGGTCAAGGACAGCAGTGACCTTGGGTTGCTTCCCAAACCGTGGACGAGGACTGCTGAAACGGACAGAAATGAGAACAGGTCACAGACACGACTTTGGCCCCTCACCTACCCATCTCAGGTCCCCTCCACCCAACACACTTGGTGTGGACCCCCTGAGCCCTGCCTCAGAAGCAGGGATGGTCGGCTCATAGGCAGCCATGGCAGCACACGGTAAACCCTCAGGCCATAATCCTTTGATATTTTTCAAGCCAAGAGAAAACAGAGACGTGGGCTTCCGAGGGCCCCTCAAATGACCCCGCAGCCTCCCTGCAGGACAACCACATGCCACTGGCCACGGTGCCTTCGGTCCCGTGCTTGGGTGCCGCGAGCCTGTACCTCCAGAAGAGTCCTCCTTAGCCTCTGCGGATGGGCTGTCTCCCAGAATCAGTGACTTGTGCTGTGCTGAGCCTGCCCTTGGAGTTTCTTCTTCGGGACCACTGCTACCTCCTGTGGGCAGCAAGAAGTCACCATCACGGCCTTCCTCGTGACAGCTAACGTTTGCATGTTTTCTTTGTGCCTGGCACTTCAGACGTGTGGCTGCGGCCAGTCCATATGACCTTGCCAGGAGGTAGGTGCCACCATCCCCATGGTATAGACAAGAAAACTGAGGCACCAAGAAGATGTAACTTGCCCAAGGCCACAGTCCAGTAGGGTGTCAGGGCCAAGATGTTGGCTGGGCCTCCCCATGAGGGGAAATGCTCCGTGTTTGTGGTGTGGCTTCAGTCGCCAGAACTCGTCCAGGGGCTGGACGAGACGGCACGCAATGAGTATCCCTAACCCCCAGACACACCCGGCTCCAAGTGTACGTACAGAAGACATACTTAAAAGGCAAATAGGTTCAGGATTCAATCTTCTACTGCCTAGCCAGGAGCCGGTTTGCATTCTGGACTTGTATTCAGTTCCCATAGGGGCGAATGCTGGAATCTGAGATTCCTAGGTTCGTTAGGCTCCTACATGGCCACAGTCATCTGTGTTGGGTTCAGCATCCCCTCCCTGGGGCTCCCTATGCCTTTCTGCCAGGGGGTCACAAGGAAGGCCTGCGCCACCTCTGCCCCAGGGTGGCTATGAGCATCCGCTGTGCAACCTACAAGAAGAACAAGACCCATTTGCAATCAGATGGGCAGAAACTAGTACGCGTTGGTCAGGACACGAATTAAAGGGAACTTGCATTTGCCACTAGTGGGAAATCAGTGTGACTCCTGTGTAAAGCAATTTGGCAATTACCGGTGATTCTAAGGCTGAACACATGCTTGGACCCAGCAGTTTCCCTCCTAAGTATACACCTTGGAGGGACTCTTGCACAGGGGCCCGAAGAAATGGACCAGAATGTTCACTGCATCTCTGTTGGTAATAAAGAGAAAGTGGAAACAACCTAAATACTTATGACCAGAAAAGCAGATGAACAGAAATGTATGTTTAGGAAGTCAAATATTATTCAGCAGCTTCAAAGAATGAACCAGGGCTACAGGTACTGCTGTGGATAAATCTCAGGAACGCGGTGCTGAGCTGGAGGAGAGGAGGGCAAGTTGCAGAAGGATATATGCAGTGTACCATTTATAGAATCTTTCTTGATATGTGAGCTGATATTTTAGTGTTTACGGGTATGCACAGAATTGGATAATAGAGGTATCAAAGCCTGCATAGGACTGCTATCAAAATCAAATATCAAAATCAGTAATGGGGAAAGCTCCTGGGGATGGGGGGGGGGGAAGGGGGTCGAAGGCAGCATCTGCAAGGCTAAGGACATTGGGTTTCAACTGTATGTGTAACATTTCGTTTCCTTTTAAAAATCCGAATCCAGTGTGGAAGAACGATGTTGCAATTTGCCAGAGGTGGGTGATACTCCTCACGCTCTTCTGTATGTTTGTTATATTTCATAATAAAAAAAGAACAAGCCACAGCACAAATAAGTTTTCTTTTTTCATTCTTTCCTTAGCAAACTCAGGAAATAGGAACAAAATCTGAAATTGCAATGGAGTTACAGCATATGCTCTTTGAATTGGTGCAAATTTAATTAAATGCCTGGAGGGAGAGAAAGAGACAATTCAAAGGGTGTGATTTGTTTAGCTGGCCCTTGTGATCAGTAGGCCCAAGCCCTGGGGTGAGGGCGCCTAAGGGTGAGGACACCTTGGGGAATGTTGATCGGCTCTTTTCAGTGGGTCCTGGTCCCTTCTCTCCACAAAATGAGCAATTACAGGCATTTTCAAGGTTAATTTGGACTCCATATTTTCTCCTTAAATGCTGACTTCACAAGCCAACCCCTACGTCAAATGCAATCCACTGCACCTTTAACTAAGACTAGAAACAAAGCAAAGGGGGAGCATTTGAAAGACACGAATGCAATTTTCCCAGGCATATTCATTTCCTGTTGTTACCGTAACAAATTACCATAGTTTTAGTGGCTTAAAGCGACACAATTTTTGATATCTTGAAGTTCTAGAGATCAGAAGTCCGAAATGGGTCTCGCTGGGTTAAATAGAGGTGTCGGCAGGCTCTGATAGGGGAAAACCTATTTTCTGGCCCTAAGTTATGAAGGTTGCCCACATTCCTTGGTTTGTGGCTCCTTCCATCTTTAAAGCCAGCAGTGGCTGCTTGAGTCTTTCTCACATCACATCACTCTGACACCAACTCTTCTGCCTCCTCCCTTTCATTTTTTAAGGACCCTTGTGATTATACTGGGCCCACCTGGCTAAGAAGGATAGATAACCTTATTTTAAGGTCAGCCGATTAGCAACTTAAGTTCCATATGCAAGCTTAATTCCCCCTTGCCACGTGACATAATATATTCACAGGTTCCATCTTTGGGAGGCCGTTACTCCACCTACTTCAAGAGGAGTTTAAGAGTTGGAGGTTCTTGCGGCTTCCTCACTCCCTAGCCAGGTAGGCTGTTTTCCACGGAAGCGTCGCGAGGATAGAGTCTCCGCTCGGGGCATTCTCTGTGGTCGGCACAGAGCAGATGGTCAACACGCGCAACACACACACACGCATACACACACACACAAAGTCACAGATATACTCACAGGTATGTGATACAACATAGACACAGACAAACACAACTACACACACAGCACACAGATACACACGAAGATACACAAACACACACACGTATGCGTATAAGGTGCGTATAATGCGTATAATGCGTATGCACACGTATGCACACACACACGTATGCGTATAATGCATATAATGCCTGAAGTAATGAGATCGATGCCGGTCCTACTCCTTTATGCTACATTTCTGTAATTTTGGCAAGAGCTTCTTCTCCGTACTGGCAAATCATCTTTCTTGGGAGCAGCTAAATTATGGTTAATGACAATGTTAATTAAGCTGGGCATACTGTTTTGGCTTAAAAGTTTAAATATGTAAGACACTGAGTTTCTTTCTTTCTTTCTTTCTTTCTTTCTTTCTTTCTTTCTTCTTTTTTTTCTTTTAAGTAGGCTCTATGCCAATGTGGGCTTGAACTCATGACCCTGAGAGGAAGAGTCACGTGCTCCACCAACTATGCCAGCCAGGTGTCCCTCTTGATTGGTTTCTGTATTGTTCTGAGGGTAATTCCTGAAGAAATGAGTAGTAATGCTTTGGACCACTTGCAGTGAAGCTAACATTTAAGTATCAGCCTCTGCTGCTCTGAAGGACGGTACTCACCCAGGTGGATGGTACTGGGCACCTGTTTTGGGCCCCATTTAAAATCCTCAAACTCCAAGGTGCCCGACTGGCTCAGTTGGTTACACGTCCAACTTCAGCTCAGGTCATGATCTCGTGGTTTGTGAGTTCGAGCCCTGCGTCAGGCTTGCTGCTATCAGCACAGAGCCGGCTTCGGATCCTCTGTCTCCCTCCCTCTCTGTCCCTTCCCTGCTCTCTCTCTCTCTCAAGAGTAAAGAAACATTTAAAAAAAATTTTTTTAAAGTAAATGTTTAGGGGCGCCTGGGTGGTGCAGTCGGTTGGGCGTCCGACTTCAGCCAGGTCACGATCTCGCGGTCCGTGAGTTCGAGCCCCGCGTCGGGCTCTGGGCTGATGGCTCAGAGCCTGGAGCCTGTTTCCGACTCTGTGTCTCCCTCTCTCTCTGACCCTCCCCCGTTCATGCTCTGTCTCTCTCTGTCCCAAAAATAAATAAACGTTGAAAAAAAAATTTAAAGTAAATGTTTAAAAATAAATAAATAAAATCCTCAGACTCCAGTTCTATCGCATGACCAGGACTGAACAGGTGTGAACAACCTCACACAGGTACAAACCGACGCTTCCCCCTCTCCCCGACAGTCACATCCTATATCTTCCCACGTCCTGTCCTGGGAGACATCCCTGGTGATCCCCTCGGCACTCACATATGCAACGTGGAAACTTAGGGGAGTCGATGCCTGTAGGGTCTCCATTGACTAGTTGGGGGGAGGGGACAATGGATAGATGCTTTCTCCTCTCATCCTTCAGGTGGAGAGTTCTAGGATGTGTTTCCTGAGGCTCCTCAAAAGGTCTTGCAGGATGAAGCGAGACCTGTAGAAGTGACCTGCAGACGGGTGCCTGGGTGGCTCAGTTGGCTAAGTGTCCTGCTGTTGATTTCGGCTCAGGTCATGATCTTATGGTTCCTGAGGTCAAGCCCCGCCCGAGTCGGGCTCTGCGTTCACAGTGCAGAGCCTTCTTGGGATTCTCTCTCCGCCCCTCCCACGCTCTCTCTCTGTCTCAAAATAAATAAATAAACTTAAGAAAATAAAATAAAGTCAGGGGCGCCCGGGTGGCTCAGTCGATTAAGCGTCCGACTTTGGCTTAGGTCATGATCTCGTGGTTCACAAGTGTGAGCCCCGCGTCGGGCTCTGTGCTGACAGCTCGGAGCCTGGAGCCTGCTTCGGATCCTATGTCTCCCTCTCTCTCTCTGCCTTTCCCCCACTCTCACACCCTGTCTCTCTGTCTCTCTCTCTCTCTCAAAAATAAATAAGCATTAAATTTAAAAATAAATAAATAAAAAACAAAGTCAGTGTCCTAAAGGGAAGAAGGATCTGGAATGGGCGCATTTGGGTACACGAGACCCTTGAAGCCCCTCCTAGAGTGGAGCAGCCTCCCTGTGCTTGGAGACCCTGCGAGGTTGCACCCGAAGCAGGGACCCTGTAGCACGATGTTTAGCGTCAGGATCCCCTCTGCTACAGTCGATACCACCAGGCAGAGAGACAGGATCCCGTATCAGGACAGTCTGAGTAGGAGAACTACAGTCACTGCTCTGCAAAGAAATTACTTATTTGCAGAAGGAACTACAGGACCTGGCTGATAATGGATTCACAGGCACCAGCGGAGGCGTATGGGAATGATTGCGCCCTGAGGGTGGTGGACCAACCCTGGGTGTAGGTCTGGAAAGGGGAGCATTGTCCGGGGGAGCACTTGCTTGTGACCCCGGGCTCAAAGCCATGACACCGACACCCGGAGTTTTCCTCAGGACACTGCCGGTCATGGTCCTTGAAGCTTCCTCACGGCCTGAACCCGCAGTAAGCAAGGTAGAGATGCTGAAATGGCCTTGGCAGAGAGTTAAGGAAGGGCTCAGAAGGTCCGGGGAGGAGGCCATGTTCAAATGGGTTTGTTAGGTGAGGCTGGAGGCCCCATCACCTGACCATGCTCCTCAGGAGGGCCAGAGGAATGTTCACCTGAGCCAAGAGGCCACTAACATCCTGGAGAAGCTCTGAATGGGTCAGGGTTGACGGGACGAGATCCTGCCATAGAACCGGGGCTCCCTAGTACCAGTGGGGATTATGGAGTTCCCGAATGGTAGAAGCCAGAAGGCTAGTAACTGGCATCATGGACGGCAAGGCCCCTCATCCACTTTCTAGATCTCAGTCAGTTCACAGAGCTGGAATCCACCGACTGAAGGGCAGGTGTGTTTCCTTGTAGAGAAACCTGCATCACCATAACCCATACTCAGTAAAACATTCGGGAACCCTCCTAAAGGGTAACGAGTCGGTAGGGAAAGGGGAATTCTCACGTCTTTCGAGGCCCGTTGCATCCAATATCCCCATTAGAACTCCGGGTATGCGGTGACAGTGATGCTGGAGCATCTGCAATGCTAGATGCTCCTCTGGCTAGAGATGGGCTCAGTCAGGCCAGGAGATGGAAGGTATTCTGGCCAGGGTCTGCCTGTCAGTGGGTTCAGTGGGCCCACAGACCTTCCCTGTAGCTCTTTACCCAGCGTCTGATGGATAAGAGCATTTTGATAGGAAAAGCTGAGTGAAAGTGCCTGAAACTGTCCCACCACACCCCCCCCCCAAGTTAGTGAATCAGAAATGACACTATGTCCTAGGAGCCACTGGAGGGAATCGCGCCATCTTTGAAGACGTAAAGGGCGAAAGGTGGTGGCCGAGGCCCCTAGCCTATTCCTGTGGGATTTACTCATTTCTCTGGTCCCTGTGAAGACCAGACAGATTGTGTGGGACAGTGGGGGGCTACTGCAAACTTAACCGATACTCCGTGCCACGTTTGATGTGTTAGCGTTGTTAGAGTAGATGACACAGCCCCTGGCGTTTGGTAAGCAGCTATTAATTGGTAGATGCATTCTTCTGAATTCCCATCACTAAGGAGAATGAAAAGCAGCTCGCTTTTACCACGAGGGAGGCAGAGAGAGCATTCGCTGTCTGGCCAGGGGGCGTATCAACTCTCCAGCTCCCCATCAGAAGATCTTCAAGAGCTTTGATCTTTCTGCCTCCCCATAGAACCCAACTGCTCGCATGATACTGATGGCGTGAGGCTCATAAGACCTGCAGGGCAGGAAGTGGCCCGAGCTCTGGATGCCCTAGGGAGGCGCATGAGCACCAGAAAAACACCATGAGGGTTCAGGTGCCTGCCGCATGGGTGGAGTTTGTAGGGGTCCTGTGCTCTGGGGCATTCCAAAGCAGCCCCTTCCAGACAAAAGACAGGTAATTTCACCTTGCACCCCACCACTGAGAAAGAGGCCCCGGACCTAGGGAACCTCTTTGGATCTTGGAGGAAACCTCTATATCTCACTTAGGAATATTTGCTCCAACGCATTTCTCAGTGACTCGGAAAGCTGCCAGTCTCGAGTGGGTACAGACGCGGCACAAACTGGTCTGCCTCTAGAACCGTGTCAACATATGCTCTGCCACCATATCACCTGGTGGGGCTGGAGGTTTCCACGGTGCGTAAGGTGTTGGCTGTTTTGTGGTTGTTGTTTTTCATGTTTATTTGTTTTTGAGAGAGAGACAGACAGAGCGCCAGCTGGGGAGGGGCAGAGAGAGAGAGGGTGACACAGAATCTGAAGCAGGCTCCAGGCTCCGAGCCGTTAGCCCGACGTGGGGCTCGAACCCATGAACCGCGAGATCATGACCTGAGCCGAAGTCGGACGCTCAGCCACCCAGGAGCCCGGGTGCTGGTTATTTTGAATGCACAGCCCATGTGCATTTAATAAATTAAAATATAATTTTAGGTGTTATCTCCCATGGTCCCTGTGAAATGTAACCCAGTGAGGATCACCTTGCCTTGCCTTCTGGCAGACCTGGGACCCTTCTGTTCCCTCTCTGGTAAGAGATGGCCCTGTGTCCTTCTAAGTCTCCATCTGTTAATTAGGAGGTCCAGTCTAAGATAAACCAAAACCCCGAAGTTTTGATGTTCACATCTTCTCCCGTCGCCAGCACAGGCCTGCTACAGGCTGACAGCCTGCAGCCAGAGGGAGAACTGGGTGTCTCTTCTCTCTTCCTCTACCCTGAGCTGACTGGCCAGTCTCTGGCCCCTCCTGGGGATGGAACAGGAGGTTAGGAGCAGTGCTGAAGGGGGTAGGAACGGCCTAATGCCCTTGGACCGTTAGAGTTCTAAACTGGCTTTGGGCATGCCAGTCCTAGCAAATTTTAAAGCTGATTCTTATGTTAGTTCTTTTCTGGGTCCTTCTGAGGTGTCTGTCTCCAGGGACCTCTCCCCCGCATGACCATCCACCTGGACAGATGTTTCTGTAGGAAGCACTCTCCTCAGGCCCAGAAGACTGTCTTGCCTCTAGCTTCTTTCTGGTACATCCCAGCGTTTTCTAGATGGCCTCACCTGGCAGACCCAGGCAAGCTACACCAGCCCACACCGGTCTTGGGAAGCTCCCGGTCATGCCCTGCCCCAGAGACGCTCAGGGCATACAGACCTGGCCTAGCACGGCCCCTTCTTCATGGGGTCCCATGGCGGCTTCCCCTCACTTGGTTCTAGGGAACGGGGCAGCGTCCCCTCCTTCCTGCCTGGCAGAGGGCGAGGAACTTCACACCCCAACACCTCTAGCCAAAGAAATGGTGCCGTAAATGCTCTCCACATCTGGAACCCTTTTCATGCCCTCCAGCTGGAGAAGGTTCCAGTCATCACGGAACCCACTCTTGAAAACCTCTAAAGCCTGCACTTGCTGACGTGGCTTCACATCTCTTGTGCTTTGGTGTTTCAGTCAAAACTTTAATTTTCATATCCCGGTACAGTTTTTTTTGTTGTTTTTTTAGTTAAAGCTCAGGTAATGATTATAAAGGCTCACAGACTCATGTGACTTGGCTGTAGAAAAGACATTGCTGGGATGCCTGGGTAGCTCAGTTGGTCGAGTGCCTCTCTTAGGTGGCCAACGGGCTGCCCTGCGGTGGTGGCTGTGTCCTCGGAGGCTTTCCTAATTGGTGCCCATTAAGTGCACTCAATTCCAGCTTCCATGGTTCTTCCCGTGAGAAGAAACCCCGACGAACCCTGACAAATACAGCAGATTCAAGCTCCCTGCAGGCCCTACATCCTTCCCTTCCAGCCTTATTACTGTGGTATTTATAGCCCAAATATGAAGGGTATTATTATTCTCCTTCCTCTGCCTTTCTTTGCTTGAAATAAAGACTCAGTCCACCCTTCCATTAAGCCGGATTTGCATAACACCGCCTGGGAAGAAGCCTCCTCAGGGCCCAGGGACCAGAGCTTCTGAACTCTGCCTTTATACAGGGTTTCTGAAAAAGCTCTGCTCCTCTTTGAAGGCACAGGAGAGACTTCCCTCAAACGCATTCCCTTCAAGTAGCTGAACCTTTGCATTTCTGAAGCAGCTCCTGGCCCGTGCTCTAGAGACTTCCCTTCCCTCATTAGAAAGGGAAGGGGGGAGGGGGGAAGTCCAAGGTCACCGCTGTGGGTCTCATGAAATAAGGTCTCGTAAAACGTTCACTTTCTGGGGGCACAGATCTGCGGCGCCGGTCAGGTACCCCACTCTGCATCAGGTAGATGGGGGTCCCGCAGCCCCCTGCGGTTGGCCTCCATCACTGACTGGGCTCCCCACCGAGGAGCAGATGGCCCACGCGGGTCCCCTGGAGTCCACAGTTTCTACCCCTGCTCCATACTGGACTGCTGTCCTTTCACTAGGCCTTACAAAAATGGGGTTTTCTTTCATCATAAACTATAAACAATTCATGGGATTTAATAATTGAGTTACATTGGTACGAAAACTGTTTACAAGTACGGCAAGACCTTGGATTATGAGTCACTTGTTCTGTGAGTGCTCCGCAAGACGAGGAAACATTTCTAACAAATTTCAACTTGAGAAACGAATGATGTCTTGCGATGCGAGTAGTATATGATGCCGAATGTCGCATGATCACAACTGAGCCAATGGTTCTTCTCTCTCCCTCTCTCTCTCTCTCTCTCTGAGAGATTGTGGGTGATGGCCTCCCATACTTGGATGCTCGGTCTCAGGCCACGGTGTTTGGCAGAAATCAGTGACTTTTCAGAACGTTGGAACTGGCACTAGTGTATTTTTGGTCACTTCAAAGCACCCAGGGACAGTCCTTTGCTTTTCCACACAAGAGTGAGCTTAGGAAGGCCCTGCTTCAATTCTAGGTCAAGTTGCTTGCAGATCTAGACCCTTTGCTGCCTTACTGCCAGTTACATCGAATACAGTATACAAGAGTTTATTTATACTGTACTGTAATCACTATCCGTGTGAGCGTAAAAATGGTCCCATGCAGGGGCACCTGGGTGGCTCAGTCGGCTAAGCGTCCGACTTTGGCTCAGGTCATGATCTCGCGGTCCAAGAGTTCAAGCCCCGCATCGAGTTCTGTGCAGACAGCTCAGAGCCTGGAGCCTGTTTCAGATTCTGTGTCTCCCTCTCTCTCTCTGCCTCTCCCCCGCTCACGCCCTGTCTCTCTGTCTCTGAGAAATGAATAAACCTTAAAAAAAATTTTTTTTTAAATGGTCCCATGAAGAAGATTCTGTTGAGCCAATAGATAGCAGTGATTCTGCTAGGGATAGTGAAAGTCGTCCTACACAAAAACCCTCCTCTCTCGTCTCCCTCACACCAGCCACTTACCTTACTTCAAAGGTAAGTGCAGGTTAATGTATATTTTGTATTTTCTTGATTATTTTGTATTATATCACAGTATTATAATCATTTTTATGTGAATGTTTTGGGGTTTTGGAATGAATCATCTGAGTTTCCATTATTTCCTATGGGGAAATTTGCTTTGATATACAAGTGCTTTGGATTACAAGCATGCTTCCGGAACGAATTATGCTCGCACACCAAGCATTACTGTATAATACATAGGTGTGGATTTCACTTTGTGGCCAATTCCTCCTCTCCAGGAATTAGTACTAGAACTCCTAGAACTCCAGGGGCCAAAGTCATTCCCGTTCACCTTCATCTTCTTTACTTAAACATTTACTTGGAAAACACACAAAAAAGTGTTTAAAGAATCTATAATTGAAGAGAACAAAAAGACAAGCCACAAACTGGGAGAAAATATTTGCAAAACACATATCTGAAAAAGGACTTGTATCCAAAATGTACAAAGAACGCTCAAAACTCAACTATAACACACACACACACACACACACACACACAAACTATTTAAAAAATGGACAAGGGGCACCTGGGTGGCTCAGTCGGTTGAGCGTCCAACTTCGGCTCAGGTCATGATCTCCCTGCTTGTGAGTTCAAGCCCCACGTCGGGCTCTGTGCTGACAGCTCGGAGCCTGGAGACTGTTTCGGATTCTGTGTCCCTCTCTTGCTCTGCCTCTCCCCTGCTCATGCCCTCTCTCTCTCTCTCTCTCTCAAGGATAAATAAAACATTAAAAAAATTTTTTTTAAATGGACAAAAGATTTGAACTGACACCTCATCCAAGAAGATATACAGGTAGCAAACAACCATAGAAGATGCCAACATCGTATGTCACTAGGGAATCCCAGTTTAAAACACTGAGATACCACTACACGTCTATTAGATGCCGAAATCCAAAATACTGATCCCACCAAATCCTGACGGGGATATGGAGCAAGAACTGTCATTCACTGCTGGTGGGAGTGCAGACCGGTGAGTCTCTGGAACAGAGTTTGACGGTTTCTTACAAAGCTGAACATACCCCACAACCCAGCAACTGCACTCCTTAATATCTACCCAAACGAGTTGAAGACTTACGTCCACCCCAAAGTTTATAGCGGCTTTATTCACGACTGCCAAAAATGGAAAGTAACCAAGATGTCCTTCAACGGGTAAGTGGATAAGCAAGTTGTGGTCCATCCGGCTGATGGGATATTTTTTCACAACACAAAGCAATGAGCTGTGAAGCCATGAAAAGACCTGGAGGAACTTTGAGTGCATGTCACTGGGTCACATATTGTTTCAGTCATATGACATTCTGGAAAAGGCAAAAGTATGGGAAAAGTAAAAAATTAGTGGTTGCCTGGGTGGGGGGAGGGGAGGGGGGAGGGAGGGATGAAGAGGTGGGGGCACAGGGGGTTATTAGGGTGGGGAATTATCCTCATGATGCTGAAATGGTGGAAAATGGTGCATAGATAACACTGCACATTTGTCAAAACCCATAGCTCTGTATAACACAGGGCGAACTCTCATGTAAGTGACAGACTTTAATTAATAATAAGGTTGGTTTATCAATTGTAATAGATGCACTAAACTAATGCGAGCGATTAATAATGGCGGAAACTGTTGGGGAGGAGGTATGGCGTGGGGGGAAGAGGGAATATAGTCTGTACCTTCTGCTCAACTTTTCTGCACACTTGAAAGTTTTTTTTTAAAGGTCTATTCATTTTAAAAAATGTATAATTCTACCTTTAAAGAAAATCACTTAACGTAAGAAGTAGACATTACGGCTCATTTCATTCCCCACTCTACACATCCCCAATAAGGAACCATTGTTTAATAAATTAATGTATTATTTCAGAGAGAGAGAGAGAGAGGGACAGTGTGAGCAGGGGAGAGGAGCAGAGGGAGAGAGAGAGAGAATTTCACGCAGGCTCCATATTCAGCATGGAGCCCGACGCAGGGCTCGATCCCATGACCCTGGGATCATGACCTGAGCTGAAACCAAGAGTCAGACACTCAACCAACGGAGCCACCCAGGTGCCCAGCCATTGTTTATTATCTGGTGCGCATGCTTCCTGATTTTCCCCCCTCAATTTCTACGTGTTTTGGTATGTAGCTAGCTACAACATCACACATTAAAAAAATAAAAATGAAGTCACGTTTTACATCCTATATTAGTTTGCAACTTGCTTATTTCACTTTACGTTACGGGCCTCTCTCCAGGCCGTAGATCTAACCCTTTCTTGGAAACCGTGGCTGTTTACCGTCACGTCCTATGGGCACTACCAGTGACCCTCGGGTAGAGTTTGATGGCAAAGAAGATTCACAAGAACCCAACTGACGATGCTTGCAAATCAGCAGTTTATTGCAGGAAAATCCTTGCAAGCAGTAAAGCAAAACCGCAGGGGTCCCCGGACAGGCCAGGTATGCGCATCAATTGCCCTCCGCTGTAACAGCCACACGGATGCTCCTTCTCTTTTGGGTCACAGATGTGTCACAGAACACCTTAGAAATAGGAAGCCCCACCTGGCGTTTCCACATGGGCTTCTCATTCTCTGCCAGCCATACGGACATATTTCTGTGTTACCAGCCCCAGCTGCAGAGACCTCCAGGGGTCTCTCCAACACCAGGTACCGATCATTAATTTCACCGTTATCAGTAAATAATGCCGAAAAAAGTAAAAATAAAAACAAGCACAGCTGACAAGCTGATAAAAACCATCCCGAAACTCCTCGGGCCCATGGTAGTAAAATTACACTATTGATCAGCACCCGTAATGCCTTGGCCAGGGGTCTGCACTACGTATGAACATCTTTTCTTTCGGTAAATCAGCTCGTGCCAAATCCAGGCCTGCTGGAATGAGCCCGCACAACGCACCATGGTACGTACTCTCTTCAGCCATTCCCCTACTGATGGGTATTTAAGTCCCCCGCCCCCCTACCGCCGTCCCTCACCTGCTATTATAAACCTGGCCACAGTGAACAACCTCATATATACGTGCCTTTGTGTATTCGTGTATTTATTTCCATAGCATACGTTCTCTCAAATGAGGATGTGGACAAATCACTTCCCTTTGCTCTTGATCTGTCTCTCCTGCCTTCTTTTTCATGTATTTTAGGAGGATGGGGACGTGCTCCGTGGTAACGCTGTGCTCACTCACATTCCTATTAGGGTTTCGCTGTACTCACTGCAGACCTCCTCAAGTGTCTTTCTCTTCATTTCTCTGCACCTGCTCTGGTACCCGACTGTCCTCTGGGTTTCTGTGCCTTGGGTCTCTTACCGTCTCTCTCCAAGCCACAAAGGATGCGATTACTACTCTCTGGGATCAGGGCTCTCTGCACAGTGAAAGGGATCATTTCTCCAAGGTGCTTCTATTTTTTTGAAAGAAGACCGTTATCTCGTTGAACATACACCTACAGGCAAAGCCTAAGGAAACAAAACAAATCTCCTCCATTAGGTGCTACTTAGGTGCTCAAACAGATTATGTCCACATCTCAAAGGCTAAACTTAGGAAGAGTTCAATTTTCCTCTTTCATATTTTTTTTAATGTTTATTTATTTGTTTTGGGAGAGAGAGAACGCTGGTGGGACAGGGGCAGAGAGAGAGAGAGGGAGAGAGAGAGAGAATCCCAAGCAGGCTCCACACCGTCAGTGCAGAGCCTGATGCAGGGCTCAAACCCACAAGCCGTGAGATCATGACCTGAGCTGAAGTCGGACGCTTAACCGACTGAGCCACCCGGGCGTCCCCAGTTCTCCTCTTTTAAAACCCTAGTGGCCGCAGAGTCTGGAGCTCTCCTCTGTGTCCTCACTTAGGGATCCAGGTCCCTTCTTTTTTTGTGGCCCTCTCCTCCTCTAGGACTTTAGAGTCCTTCCCATTCAGCCAGCAGATGGGCAAAGAGAGAGAGAGGGGAACACCGCACAGGGGTTTTGATGCCACAAGTGATGTGTAGCAGATTATGGTGGTTTTGAGAGATATCCACAGATTCTTTGGTATCAATACGTACAGCTTTGGGGCGCCAGCGTGGCTCAGTCAGTTGAGCATCCCCCTTCGGCTCAGGATCATGATCTCACAGTTCTTGGGTTCAAGCCCCACATCAGGCTCTGTCCTGACAGCTCAGAGCCTGGAGCCTGCTTCAGATGCTGTGTCTTCCTCTCTCTGCCCACTCCCCCCCCCCCAAAAAAAAAGTAGAGCCTAATTCTCTTCCTTTTGAGCGTGGGCTGGACTTGGTTACTCACTTCTGACAAATAGAATGTAGAAGTGATGGGCAGATGCACCATTCGGTTGTAAAAAGTCTACACAGCTTCCGTCTAGGTGCTGTCTCTCTCTCTGTGTGTCTCTCTGTCTCTCTGATCCTTCAGTCTGAGGGAAGCCATGTCTTCAGCAGGCCTGTGAAGGAGCCCAAGTGGTGACCAACCAGAGCACCTTGCCAGCAGTCACTGGAGAATCTCCAGGTCAGTCAGATCTTCAGGGACTGTAGCCCCAGCAATAGACTGACTGCAACCTTGTAAGAGAGAGACCCTGAGCCGGAACCGTCTAGGGAAGCCCCTCCTGGGTTCCTGACTCTCAGAAGCTGTGTGAGATAATAATTGTTCGTGGTTTTAAACTGTCAACGTTCGGGATCATTTGTTACATGGCAATAGATACTTAATACACCTTTCCACCTGCATTTCATTGGCCAGAATTCGGTCACGTGGTCACACTAATCATGGAGAGGCTGGGAAATAGAGTCGAGTTATGGCAGCAGAAGGAAAGGGAAAAGGGTGTGCTGAGCAGCTAACTTGTGTCTGCTACACCATGGAACTTCTGGGATTCTCCTCCCACGTGGCAGCAACAAAGATCAAGTCTGTAAATTCCTGAGACACAATAAGAGCCAAAGGTCTCACTCTGGACAACCTGTTGCCTGTTTCATGTGCACGACGACAGCCGTGGATATCTAGAAGGAAGTAAGGAATGCTAACCCCAAATTTACATTTTATTTCACATGTTTTAATTATAGTAACAATAGTTGTAATTATTTGATTGATTATTTTTCTTAAAGCTTTTACCAAAATGTTTACAAAACATGCATTATATGTGATATCAATATTGCAGGGGGAAATACGCATTCATACGCAACGAAAAAAAGACCAGGCAGAAATAAATCGAAATATTTTTTTAATGTTTATTTATTTAAAAAAAAAATTTTTTTAACGTTTATTTATTTTTGAGACAGAGAGAGACAGAGCATGAACAGGGGAGGGTCAGAGAGAGGGAGACACAGAATCTGAAACAGGCTCCAGGCTCTGAGCCATCAGCACAGAGCCCGACGCGGGGCTCGAACTCACGGACCGCGAGATCATGACCTGAGCTGAAGTCGGACGCTTAACCGACTGAGCCACCCAGGCGCCCCTAATGTTTATTTATTTTGAGAGAAAGAGAGAGAGAGTGTGAGCGCAAGAGGGTCAGAGAGAGAGAGAGAGAGAGGGGAGAGAGAGAGAATCCCAAGCAGGCTCCACGTTGTCCGCACAGAGCCCAACATGGGGCTCGATCTCACGAACTGTGAGATCGTGACCTGAGCCAAAACCAAGAGTCAGACACTTGGCCGACTGAGCCACCCAGATGCCCCAAATAGGTCGAAATATGAAACAAGATTATTCCTGTGTTGTGAGGTGATCAGTGCCTTTCACTTATTTTGTGTGCCTATGAATTAGAATTTTCCAATTTTTCTGAGATGAAGATATGTTTTTTTATTTTGTCATCAGAAAAGATAAATATTATAAAAATAAAAGTAATCATTATGAGGATAATATAAACATTGTTATAAAAACCCGATTCCTCTGTATGCGTGAGAGCTGCACAGAGCAAGCAGGCAGGGAGTTGAGAAGCGTCTGTTCCATTCGGCAAGAGGCTGGACAAAGCTTGAACTCTGGGGAACCTGCTCTGGGCTTGTTATTTTCCCTACTTTAGAGAGAACGGAGCCGACTTGACCGGACTTCCCAGGGTGACTGAGCCTTTGATCAGTTGTGGGGGAGAATCAATGTTGTGCTTGATGTGGTCAGATAATCCACCTTAACTTTCCCCCCTTCACGAATGGGAAATGTTTGTCTGCTGGGAAGGCTTCTCCCTAATGACCCTCGCCTCCTCAATTTCACAGCCACCTACTCAGACATAAATCTTCATTTCGGTTTATCAGAACCGCAGTGAAGGGCGTCTTCCTCGGGGCCTGGTGTACAAATCCTGACACCTCCCCCCACAACATACGCACACACTTCCTACTGTGTGATTTGGGGCCACTCACTTAACCGCTTTGCCTTAGTTTCTTCATCTGTGAAATGGGGCTAACACCCTTCACACCCTTCATAACTGATGTCGCACACTGAAAGCATTTAGAACAACGGAGGGCACACAGTTAAAACATCGTAGAGGTTATGTGTGGGAACCTCGAAGTTAGACACAATTCCTGCCCTTGTGGAACGGACAGCTTAGTGGGAAAAGACCGGCATTGAATACCTAATTAGAGATGTAGTGAGTGATTAAAAACAGGGAGGGGAGGGTGGAATTCAATGACCTAGGAGGTAGGATTTATCAGATAGCCCTTTCTTCAGATGGAGAAGTCAGGCTCAGGGAAATGAAGTACCTTTCTCTAGGCCAAGATCTTAGCCCAGTGGTGCGGCCGAAACTCACACCGGATCTGCCTCACTTCCAGCCCCTGTGCTCAGGGCCGCGTGGAGACTCAGCAGGGCCCGAAGCATTTTGCCTTTGTGGTTCCTTCTCCCATTACAAATATAGATTCAAAATTTAGGGGCGCCTGGGTGGCTCAGTCAGTTAAGCATCCAACTTCAGCTCAGGTCATGATCTCACGGTTCACGAGTTCGAGCCCCAAGTCGGGCTCTGTGCTGACAGCTCGGAGCCTGGAGCCTGCTTCCGATTCTGTGTGTCCCCCTCTCTCTGTTCCTCTCCTGCTTGCACTCGGTCTCTCTCTCTCAAAAATAAATAAAGATTAAAAAAATTTTTTTAATTATATTTTTACAAGTGTATTGATATAAAGACAACTATAACCCAGGCTGGGTTATGTTCAGTTTGTCCTTCAGATCTTCAAAGAAATTAAAATATTTTCATGGCCTCCAAAAAGTATCATGAACCCCAGGCACTGTCCATGTGCTTATCATAGGATGTGGAATATGATAGAATTCTGGTGGCCTAAGGAATCCAGTGGAAGAGATATAAAGGGAAACAATTATTATTAGTAACAGTAATTCAAGCTTAGCTGTAGGAAGTGCTTGTTTATCTCGTTTAAGTCTCTTAATGAACTAAGGATTAGTAAATAAGATTATTTTCACTTCCAGGCAAGGCCACTGAGACCCAGAATGTTGACATCGCTTGCCCACCGTGATGAACTGGCTGGGGACGGGGGCAGGATTCAGTCTGCAACCCACATGTCGTGCGTGCTGTCTCCCAACTGTAGCACGGAAGCCAGATGGACCATCCACTGCGGCAGAGGCGTGAGCAAAACGCTCCAGCTCAGTGGTCAACGTGGACCGAGCAGGTGAGTGTCCGGGTGCACTGAGGTCGGGGGAGATTTGGCCTCTGACCACTGTCTCCCTACTCAGCACCGGGATGTCCCCACCTTCCGGGACGAAGGCCATCTTTCCTTTCCTCCTACTGGTCTATCTTCTGCACCCCACCCCAGCGTGGCTGTTCTTAGGCGCGCCAGAAAGAGGTTAGGAAACACCTTTGAGGGGCACCTGGGTGGCTCAGTGGTTAAGCGTCCGACTTGGGCTCAGGTCATGATCTCCCGGTTTGTGGGTTCAAGCCTCGCGTCGGGCTCTGTTCGGACAGCTCGGAGCCTGGAGCCGGCTTCTCATTCTGTGTCTCCCTCTCTCTCTCTGCCCCTCCCCTGCTCACGCTCTGTCTCTGTCTCTCAAAAATAAATGCTAAAAAGAAAAAAGAAAAAAAAAAAAAAGAAACACCCTTTGAGCTGCGAGTGTGACCACAGTGGAGCTGAGAGTGCTGCTCACTGGGAGTGCTGCTTGGGCACGACCAGGATGAAGAGGCATGTGGGAAACCCTCCAGGCGGCACCTGAGAGCCCTTCACGGTCAGCGAGATACAAGAGAACGATGCCAGTGACGTACATTTCCAGTTGACAAAGACTTCACTCAAATTCATTTTGTTGCTTTTTACCATCACCCTTGTGAGATTGGTTACAACGGATCGTATGTCATAGCATTGCATGATTTAACCCTTATTACTTAATCCTGGTGCGGCATTCGAGGCTCCCTCCTTGAAGCCAGACCTCCGGGTCCCCTCGGGCTCTGCCGGCTCGTCCTACACGCCGGCCAGGCTGAACGGTGGCGCTTCCTCCGCCACGGGCCCAATGCTACCACCTTAACCGTACCCTAGAATAACCAGGGTCTGTGACTTGCTCAAGGACACACAAGTAGGAAGTGATGAAGCCGATTCAAAACTAGATTTGTCTCACTCCAGAGCACATGCCAAGAGAATTCCCTCAGGGGATCAGTGGTGTCCCATCTAGCGCTGTGAATTATGAAAGTGTGGCTTATAAATCCAGCTGGTGCAGTTTCCGCCCCCCCTGCCCGCTTCACCTGGGGAACACCTGTGTCTTCCTTAAGACTCAATTCAAGCACCACTGCACTTTCAGTGGGTTTCTCAGGTGTGAAGCCGGTTTAACAATGATCAAGGGGGTTGCAGAGCAAGGAGGCGATGATTTTCTTCGGAGAGAGTGACCACGCCCGAAGACAAAGAAAATGGTGTAGAGGCTTTGCATGCGGAGGGAACAGACATGTCCCTGGCTCCTGCCCGGACTCCCACCACCACGGTGTCTCCGTCTGGGGCAAGTGATGAAGCGCGGTGTGGAAGCAGGAAGCGATAGCTCCTTAAACCTTACTCCTTCACACCTTCAGTGTGACTCATTTTGATGAAATTCAACGAACTCTGAGCACCTGCTCCCTGAACGGAGGCTTTTTTAGCTAGAAAACTCCACAACTCCCTTCCCCCAAGATTTCAGGGCTGTGAAAGACCTAGCAGACGGGCCGGTGGACCTCAGAGGATACTGCTCCTGCCCAGCCAGCCCTCACTGGGCCCATCCCCTGACCCCTGTGTAGGTGCAGGGGACTGGCCTTGGAGCGAGTGAGAGACGCTGGGCAAAAGAATGCCATACATATATGGCCACGCATATTTTTGCTGCTGTTGTTGAATTTTTTTAAAAGGGTTGCCAATATGTATATACTGACTGCTATCAATTTCATGAGGTCAAAAAATATGTAAATCTGGGCGCCTGGGTGACTCAGTCGGTTAAGCATCCGACTTTGGCTGAGGTCATGATCTCGTGGTCCCTGAGTTCGAGCCCCACGTCGGGCTCTGTGCCTGGAGCCTGCTTCGGATTCTGTCTCCCTGTCTCTCTGCCTCTCCCCCACTCATGCCTCTGTGTGTGTGTGTGTGTGTGTGTGCATGCATTCTCAAAAATAAAATTAAAAACAATTAAAAAAAATTTTTTAAATGTCAATCTATAGGTTGTTCTGCATCTAAACCTACATCGATTTCTACATCTATCCAGAAGGATAGTCATTAAAATGTTAAGCCACAGCAGTTTTCTCTGGGTGGTGGCATTATAGTGGTTTGCTTGACTATGTTTGTGTATTTTCTACAATTACCTTGCGTTAGTTAGCTGATCTGAAGAGCAAGTTCAAAGCCGGTTCTACTTTAAATGGCGAGGATCCCGAGTCTAGGAAATGCTCCTTGAGTGATGAGGGCGCCCTTTTCTCATTTCGCCTGTTCACCTCTCATCTTTCTATCACTGGAAGAGCCTCACGCGGGCCTCTGCCTTCTCTGACCAATGTCTTTGCTGCCCTCTGGTGGTCATCTGGGACCTCAGCAAGTCCAACAACCCACCCCACTTCTTGGGGGGCAGTTAACTTCTACTTTAGGTTTGCCCGCTCTGAAGTTCCATCTCTTAGAACTGTTCCTTCCCGGGGTGCCTGGGGGACTCAGTCGGTTAGGCATCCAACTTCGCCTCGGGTCACGATCTCACGGCTGGTGAGTTCGAGCCCCGCGTTGGGCTCTGTGCTGACAGCCTGGAGCCTGCTTCAGATTCGGTGTCTCCTTCTGTCTCTACCCCTCCCCCACTTGCGCTCTGTCTCTATCAAAAATAGATAAATGTAAACAAAAAAAAAATTGAAAGAACTGTTCCTTCGCTCCCCCCCCCCCCCAAGATGGAATATCCTTTTAAAGTCAATAAAGTTTGCTCCAGTTTACCTTAAGGCTCTCGTGGAAATGTCATTTTGGTAAAAACCAAAGCCCCTCAGCCTTAATTTCACAGCCGGAGGGCCCTGCGTTTCATCATCACTGGACAGGCTCTGGAGTGCACTCACCTGCTACTTTCCCACAGTTGACCGAAGCAGTCTTTGGTTTTGGTCAACATCGTTACTACCAAAGCCACCAGCCTGCCTGCAAAAGGAAGGTGCTTCTCACGGACCGAGAATGCTGCTCTGCTCTCTACCAGAATCACAAGTACCGTGTCTAGGGCCCCCAGCCCGGGACGCTTTGAGACTGTGTGGCTTTAAGCAAATCGTGTTACCTCTCTGTTCTCAACCGTAGCATGGGAATTGTACCCATGTCTGCCTGGATTTACCAGGCCCTGTCACTTGTCAGCTGTTAACCCTGAACACGTCCCTTAACATCTCCGTGCTTCAGTTTCCTCCTTTGTAAGATTGGGGGCAAAGTACTGCCTCGTTCTTAGGGCTGTAAGGATGGAATTCATTAATACATACGAATGATTAAGTCATTTCCTGGAACATAATTAGTTCTCAATAAGTGTTTATTATTATTGTTACTGTTACCAGCTACCAAAGCATATTATTAGTTAAATGTCATTCTAAGAATGCATATAGTTAGGAGTAAGGGATTTATTATCTGTGAAGCCTTCCATGTATTAGGAACCATTCTAGGTACTGTTTAGTAGTCACTGCAACCCTTCGAGAAAGGTGTTATTATCTTCATTTCACAATTGAGGACATTGATATTCAGAGAGGTTAAGTGATTCACCCAAGACCACACAGCTAGGAAATACAGAACATGAGTTCAATCTCATCAGTTTGGCTCTAGCCTCTGTTCTTTCCTGTCTATTTGGTTGACTGCTGTCTCCGAACAGTAGGCTGGTTTTGCGAATATTTTTCTCTAGACTACTCTATCTCTCCCTCCTACTTGATTATACATTAGGGGACCACCAGTTGCTGTAACAAAAACCCCAAACTCCATGGCTTTCCACAATAGAACTTTCTCTTTCTCATGTGTGTGGTCACTCATGAGGGCTTTCCCATTGGGTGGGAGGGCCTTCCACATGGTGATTTAGAGACCCAGGTTCCTTCCATCTAGTGGTTCTGTTCTCACCTGGGGCTTTGGAGTCCTCTGCATTAAGCTGGTGAGGGAGCAAAGAACATGAACCAGGCTTGAAAGTGGTGCTTATCAACTCTGTCCATAGTTCATTACCATAAGCTCAGTCACAAGGGAGGCTGGGAAATGTAGTCTTGCTCTATGTCTGAAGGCGGGGGAAATATGCCTTGCCAGCCGGTTTCTGCCACACCTGACTTAAGTCTTAAACATTCTTGTGGCCTTGGTTTAAATTTTGATTCCCCTGGTAGGAAATCTTGACCCCTCGGGTCTGGATTGGGTGCCCCTCCTCCATACGTCCTCTCGTGTGGCATTCATTTCACAGAATTATTAACTCCTCTGTTCTTCCGTTATTCTGTGGGCTGCATTCGGCCAGTGTCCATCACAGCTGAATTCCCAATTTTTACACGGAGCCTAGCACACGGCAGGTGCTCAATGGTTGTTGAATGGACGACGCATGGGGGCAAGTGGCGGAGGGGGCAGAGGATGTGGGTGGGAGTGGTCACCACCGAGTTTCAGAACCATGGACGGGAACAGGGCTGGAAAGCCCTCTGAGGTTGAGGTTGGGGTGTCTGTTCGTCAAGAGTGGAACCGAGACACTGAGTGTGGTCACAGGTTGTCTGTGTCTCTGCACCTGCCCCGGAGGAGAACCCCACACAGACGTCTCCTCCCTGTCGGTTCCAGTACGTGTACCCTACAGGGGCTGGTTTTGAACCTAGGAAACAAACCACCACCATCACGGTAAAATGATGCATCGCATTCATTTGTTTACTGTTTCTATCCTATCCACTTCTCCAGAGACTTTGCAGTAGCTTACAAAATGAACACAGTAAGAGAAAGAAACTTAAGTAACAGAGAGAAACCAAGTCAAGGGGATATCAGATCATTGACAATAACTCTGGAAATAACAAGATGAGTGTTTCTTCCTTACAAGCCAAGTCTTTATTTTAGGACGCTATTTGGCATTTTTTATATTGATCTTTTTTGTCTTTTCCCCGTCACTGTCCCTCAGTGGCTGGCCTACAGTGGAGATTGGGAATTGAGGAGGGGACTGTGATTAACTCATGGCCCCTCTTCTTGGGGTTCCCAGACCCTTTTTCAGCTCCAACCCCTCGGACTCATTCCTTATCCTCTTCTGTGCTATAAATCCCCTCCCACAGCCTGGCGTTAAGAAGAAGGTAGCATCCATGAACAAAAGCCACAGTCCCAATACAACTGCCCTTATATGAAAAACCCAATTTAACAAGACAGAGGGGGATGGCTCAGCATGGTGATGGGGCAAGAATCCCTGCCTGGCGCCTCTGGCTGGTGGCCTTGACCCATTACTTTACGGTTCTGAGCCTCCATTAGCTCATCTATGAAATGGGTTCATTGAACCCAGATACCCTGGGTGGCCCTGAGAGTTCGATGATACAAAATACCCTCAGAGGGGCAATGTGTTACATCAGCTACCTGAACAAGGGCAAGTGCATTGGGCTTCTGGGGGTGGGGGGCCTTGAGCCTGGGGGAGGGTGGAAAGGGAGGATGTACTTTGGGATCACTTGGCTCAGGAATCTTCTTGAAGAGAAGGCCCTCGTATGTCTCACGACGCCCCAGGGGAAGCTGAGTTTGTGGGGAGGAGGACCACAGTTTCCCTGCTGCCGAATGCAAGTGGATAATAGAGACCTTGCAGGTTGCTTCTGGAATCAGGGGCCTGGGAGGCTTGTCTCTGGGCCCAGGCTTCTGGAGACCAGAGGCAGCTGGGAGCCTGGCTGAAGCAACCCCTGGCCAGTGAATCCGAGGCAGGAGGGAGAGTCTGTAGGCCGAAGAGCACCAGGACCTCCGCAAGATTTGTATTCCAGAAGCTTCTCTGGCCCACACAGGCCAATTCTGTGCTGATTCATAAAAGGGAAGGGAAAACCCCCCCTAGGTTCCAGGCTCCAAGGGAACAAATTTGCAGTAAGTTTGAAAAAGAACCAAAGCCAATCTGAACTGGAGAAGGGGTTTCCCCCAAACTGTCCCTGTATAGACTCAGCAATCGACAAAGCTGCTGAGAAAGTGCGGGTAGGTGGCCTGGAGGGAAGGGGTGATGGGCAGCCGGGGACTTCATCACCAGGCTGAGGGTCCACAGCCCCTTCCCACAGGCTTCCCCGAGGCCACGCCTGCGACGGTCGCTCAACTTCTCCACCCCGTAGGACCGCACGCCCCTGCACGAAGACAACAGACATGTTTGCCAAGGAGGAAAAAAAATCCCCGTGACCTTACCATCCCATCGAACCAACTGCTTTCATTTTTCTGGGCTTCCTCCATCCCGTCTTCATCGCTGAATCACGGTTCTGCTGCACTCACGGTATTAACTTTCTTTTTCTTCCTTGACAATTGTGTGATGTCAGGCAAGTTCCGGTCTCCTCATCTGGGCAGCAGGATTGTGTCAGCGCCCGCCTGGCGGGGTGGCTGGAGCCTGCGATGAGGTCATGACTGCAAAGAGCCTGGCACACAGTAGGCGCTCAGCAAATGGTAGCTGCGATTATTATTTCCGGAAGCATCTCTTTGGTTTGCATTATACGTACTTCTGCCCTATTAGCAGTTTTCAACTCTTTGTATGTGTTAACGTGAGAAGGAAAACTGGAAATGCTTACTCGAAGTCCGGCCACAGCGAACTATCTTATGTGATCAGCTCTTAAAGACTGGCATTAGCAGGTGCACGCGTGCCCCACCCTTCTGCGCCTAGCGGGCACAGGGCACCCACATGTTCATTTCCACCTGGGAAGATTTTGCTGGGCATGAGGGGGGCCTCGTTGCAGCGGAGGCCTCTTCTGGCCTGAATGGACAGTGGCAGGACACGCTGAGGTGGCCTTTCTTCAAATGCGGGTTCCGCCACCTTCTCTTCCCATTGCCGCGATCATCTAAGAAGGAAAACTTAAAGCTCCTGGGACCCTCAGGGCAGCTGCCCGCTCGCTCTGTGCTCTTGGAGAAGCGAACCAGGATTTCACGCTGCAGAGAAGGGGCGGCGTTGGGAAAGTGCTGCTGGGTGCATCTCTGCAGGGGCGAGAGGCTGAGCTGGAACAGGGGCTGCTGGGGGCTCTTTCGGATTTAAAGTGGGCCTGCCGCGGAGCCAGAGTCTCCCAGGATTGATGTGTGTTGCAGGTGTTTGCACTGCGTTTCCTGTCTACCTAAGGTCCTCGGGAGAGCAGGCATGTCCAGGAGGCTAATGGGAAAAAGAAAACAATATATTGATATAGACTTTAAGACTCAAGACGGGGCGCCTGGGTGGCGCAGTTGGTTAAGCGTCCGACTTCAGCTCAGGTCATGATCTCGCGGTCCGTGAGTTTGAGCCCCGCGTCGGGCTCTGGGCTGATGGCTCGGAGCCTGGAGCCTGCTTCGGATTCTGTGTCTCCCTCTCTCTCTGCCCCTCCCCCGTTCATGCTCTGTCTCTCTCTGTCTCAAAAAGAAATAAACGTTAAAAAAAAAAATTAAAAAAAAAAAAGACTCAAGACGGTCCACACCGACAAGGCCCGGCCCCTCTCTTGGGCTCAGTTCCCCCATTAGTGCCACGCAGCCTGCAAAACTGACCAGTCGTGGAGTTCTGTCATTTCTGGCTCTGGGGAGGGAACCGGGAGGTCCCTGGACGTTTGCTCTTGGGACGCGTCACATGACATAACTGCTCTTCGCCCCCTCAAAGTCTACATCGGAGGCCCTCAGGGGGGTGGGCAGTTTGGTCCAGGGCTCCATCCGTTCGGGCCAGCGGGTGGATGCTGTGTGCCAGGACTGTGCCGGGCACTCTCGTGGGTGCCGTGATGACCGTGACAGGGCCCTGCCCTTGGGGCCACCCAGTCAATTCCAGACAAAAGAGACAGGATGTTGCCGGTGGTTCTGTTACCGGTGGCAATAGCTGCCGTTCCCCCGAGTGCACCGAGTGCAAAATCTCACGGAACCCTCTAAACGGCTGCAGGGTGTCTACACTGGCAATATCCTTACTTTCCAGGTGGGCAGGACAAAGGTGCTGAAGCGTGAACTAATTTGCCCAAAGTCACAGAGTTCACGGGTGGCACAGCTGTGATTCCATTCCGTCTCTCTGAATCTACATCCTCCCCCACACCTTGTTTTTTTGGGGGGGTTATAGTAAAACGTTCTTGATTTCATTGAACACGATTTCAAATTAAGTCTGTGCATAGATGGACAGAAGAGATAGCTCAAGGGTATCAGGTAGTACCCCTTTGAGTAGACTTTCAAGGCTCCTCCGGTTTGCTGACGTGTGACATTTCACACCTTGAGATTTTATCTAGGGACCCAGAAAGCAGCGGCATCATCAGTATTCAAGGGCCCAGGTGCGTGAGGTTGCCTTGGTACCGTGTTAGAGTCACTGCTCCGTCCAGACGGGTTAGCGATTGCTTTATTTCTCTGTCTCCGACTTCGGTGTCGTTTTCTTCTTCGTTCCCACCTCCCTTCTCCCCTATCTCCTATTTCTTCTCCTCCTGTCCCTTCCCCTTCTTCTTCACTTCCCACTTCCCCTCTTCCTCCTTTATTTTTTAGAGTTTATTTCTTTTGAGAGAGGAAGAGAAAGAGAGAGAGAAAGAGAGAGAGGGAGGGGCAGAGAGAGGGAGGGAGAGGGAGAGAATCCCAAGCAGGCCCCGTGCCGCCAGCTCAGAGCCCGATGGGGGGGGGTGGGGCTCGAGCTCACGAACCGCGAGATCACGACCTGAGCTGAAATCAAGAGTCGAACGCTTAACCGACCGAGCCACCCCGGCGCCCCTCTTTCTCTTCAAGATATTTGAAAATACTTAGGACCTCTGTTCTCCTCTTTCTTCGCACATGAAAGTAATGGAAGTTGGAAGATTTCCAGTCCCACGATGGTCCAAACAGACCCGTGTTATCATTATTGGGATTTATTTAACATTAGAATTCCAAGCTTGGCAACCGTCCTGGTACCAGCAATAGAGGCTGCCGCCTCAAATTTTCTAGAACTGTAGAGCCTTGTGCCATAATGCCAGTCAGGGTCCAGATGTAGCTGGGAAAACACGGATGTTACTTGCTTCATCCAGAGCTGATACACTCCCAGGTGTGGGAAGGACCAAAGGCCTTCTCCTTTTGCAAAGCCTGTGATGCCATAGGAAACAGCCGGTCAGTCCATTCTAGATCATTCTGCAATGAGAAGAGACCTCCGAGCAGGGACAAGTTGCAGCCTCAAAGCTCACGCTCTCAACCAATGTACATACTGCATTTTTCAGCTTGAAACAATTCACAACAAGGCGGTGGGGAAAAGAACTGTGCTGCACAAACTTTATATTCTACAGAAATTCCAAGGAGTTGGAGACGAAAACTTTCACAGACTCAAAGTTTTAAGGCTCCACCAACGTTTCCCTGCAGTAGATAAGCTTCCGCAGCCCGTAGATGTAGCTGACGGACGGCACCCTCAAGGTCACACAGCTAGCTGGTGGCAGAGGCAGAACCGGGTCCCCGGTGACTGATTCTAAGTTCTTGGCTCCCTCTGCTACACCACATTGCCAAAGCAGGTGTGGTAAGGGAAGGCCTCCCTGAGGAAGAGGAAGGTGACCGGGGCCTGAAGGGATGGAAGGGGTGTGAGTGGTCTTGAAAGAGGGGCCAGGCTTCCTGATGCCAGTTTAGGCTCCTTTGTGGCTTTCCTAACTGAACCGTTGACTCCCCCATGGTAGGCATGCATTTGTCCCTTCCACTTTCTGCCCCATTTCAGAGCTGCTGGTGTGGGTCCTGCACAAAGGACGGTTGGAGAAGTGGATGAGATTCGGTTCTTCACATCCTCTCTGAGATCTGACCCCTTTGCTTTAAGATATTTGTTGACGAACTTGGTAGCCAACAAACTCAGCCAGTATTTCCTTTCTGCTTCCTTCCTTACTTCCTATGGTTGACACTCTGGAAACTGTGCCACGCTCCCTGAGAACTCTCTCTCCGAACACACAGTCTCCGAGAACTGTCCGGCCCCCGGCAGCCATGTTTATAAGACCAATCCCTGACCCGCCATGAGTGGCTGAGGGGTACAGGGGTGGGTTCCTGACTCAAACTGGACCCATGAAAGCCTCTCTCTCAGTTTGGAACTGTGACTTGAGGGGCTCCTCAGTCTCCTCTGATGCTTTACGCCGAGGTGGTGTTTGTCCAGGAACACGGAGCCGTCCATCTGCAGGCACGAAGGAGGCCAGTGCAGGGAAGGAGGGAGATGAAACGTGCTGAGGGAGGGTGGCAAAGAGAAGCCCTGAGACCCCAAGAGAAACCCTGAGAAGCCAACTGCTTCATGCCTGGGGGCAGGGGCGGGGGGGGGGCCCTGCCCAGAGGAGGCCTTCACCTCTCTCTTGGAGGCCCCTCCTCCAGTCACACGAGGACAGTCTGTTGCCTGGAACCCTTACCGTAGTCTGATGTTATCAAGTTTCTGCAGAAGGAGCCCACTCAGCCAGGTCTCTGACAGAGCCATTAGGGGAAGTCCTTGGTTATGCTTTGTGCTGGAGGAACCACAGTCCGGAAACGGGGCATGTTGTCGAAGGGGAACTTTCTGGCTCTTTCTTGAAGGAGACCCTAGGCCTGCTGGCCACAATTCGACCCAGACTCCAGAAGGAATGGGACTTCAGAGAAGATGTTAATCTCTTTGTTGTCGTGGTGGTGAAGATTTTTAGTCAGCCTTCTTCACGATAGCCGCATGAATGGGAGAGGAGAAGCCCCAGTGGCCACTCTGCTAGGTACTGCAGAACAGAGGTGAGATAAGACCTTCCTGCCTCGCAGGGAGGGAGGGAGACAGACACGGGGACACAATTGCACAGCCACGAGATGTAGACGTCACGAGAAAGCAGCGCACCGACAAGGGAGGTCCCCAAAGAATATCCCCCCTGGTGGGTCAGAGAAGGTTTCCTAGCCCGGGTGACAACGGAGCGGAGGCCCCGCGGGGTGAGCGGGGGTCGGCCAGGCTGGAGAGGGAAAGGGACAATCCGGAGGAAACGGCAAGAATAGAAGAGCAGTGTCGAGAAACACGATGGTGGCTTCTGAGAAGTACAAGCGGCTGAAGCAGCTGGAGCGTGAAGTCTCCAGGTTTGGGCCCGAGAGCTTGCCAGAAAGAAGGGTGAGGTGCAGAGCGGCACTCTCCAAACCATTCTGTGCGTGCCGCCTGTCACATTTTTTTGGAGCACGCAAGAAATGCATGTGTGCGTTCATAACACAGGCGCACAACGTCCGCGTCGACAAAGCAGTATGTGTATAGTTATTTCAAAACAGACACTGGCTCTTACACTAATGTGTTAAATAGGACGGTAGCTTCATTTTCTTATTGTTTTTTGTTTTGGATAAAAACGCACAGGAAACGTCTCCAGTGTTCTCCCCACCCCACAGCGCAGGTGGAGAACTGCCCTGCAGACGTGACCAGGATCGCCTGCAGAGTCTGGGGCACCATTTCCTCCTCAGCATCGGCTCAACGTGTAGCTGCGGCTTGAGCTGTCATAGCCACAGCTGACAGTCCCTGTGCTGGGTGATTCAGACCGGGAAACCTCAGGAGCAACAGGCTCTGTTGTCTCAGCTCAGACTTCTAGAGAGCCCCGGGCCTGGTGATTCCCAGTCTGAATTTCTGGATGTGCATATACCTCTGTAATGGTGCTTTCTTCTTTTTCCTTTTCTAGAAAGTTAACTGAAACTTGGACCTCATGGCTTGAGGGTGGTCAACAGAAAAGTGTAGAATTCACCAAGTCTGTGGTCTTTCTTTGCCTCTGGCCCAAGACAAACGACCCCGAGCTTCCTTCTGTCCTTGGGGCTGAGCTCCTCCCTGATGAAATGTGTAGCAAGGGCTTGCAGAGGGCATCTCCCTGAGTTTTGAATAACAGTCCAATGACACCAATACAACTGACATGGGTGGAATGACCACCATGTACCTCATGCTAAGTTCTTTATAGCCATCGAAATCCACCAGCAAACCCATGGGGGGGGGGTGGTGCTGCTCCTAGGATCCCCACTCCATGGACAGGAAATGAGCCTGTCACTTAGGAGTCCGGTCAGTGCAGACCCCAGATACTCAGGATTCCCAACCCCAGACCCCGGCTGCCCACCCCACAGGAGGAAGCTCCAAGGGCCAGGTTTTGGATCCCCAGCCTCTGTCGCCATGCCTTTGTAAGCTGCTGTTCTCTTGGGTTCTGCTCACCAAGCCAGGACTGGAACAAGCCAAATGAAAAGAGAGTGGCCTGATGGCATTTACTCAGGACTGTAGGACACAAAATGGTTACATAAATGAATATTTTAAATGGTAAAAAAATAAAAATAAAAAATTACAGCCTCGTTGAGGTATCGTTGATATACAAAAAAAATGCATGCAATTAACGTATACATTTTGATGAGTTTGGATATATGCATACACCCGTGATATCATCGTCACAATCAAGATAATAAACATATCTAGCACCTCCAAAGAACTCCTTGTGTCCTTTTGCTCTATGTGTGTGTGTGCGCTAAGAACAGTCAACATGAAAAATACCCTCTCAGCAAGTGTTTTTTTTTTTTCATAAAGATTTTATTTTTAAGTAATCTCTATACCCAATGTGAGGCTTGAACCCACAACCCTGATCAAGAGTCACATGCTCCACTGACTGAGCCAGTCAAGCGCCCCCTCAACAGGTTTTTAAGTGCACAGCACCGTATTGTTAATTATAGGCACTGTGTGGTACAGCATATCTCTAGAACTTATTCATCCTGTACAACGGTTAACTTTATACCCGCTAAACAGCTAACTCTCCTTTCCCCTCTTCCCACACCCTGACAATCGCCATCTCATTTTCTGCTTAAATGAAAAGTTAAGTGTAATAGATCCATTTTTAAATGATGCTGTAGGGCACCTTAGAAGCCTGGTCACTGTCTACTTCCCTGGCAGGGCCTTCCAATGAGGTGGGAGAAGCCATGGGATCGGTTCACCTGTTGGATGGAGGTAAAAGGAGAAAGTTTTTCCATGAGATTACTAGAGTTTTATTGTTGTTGCTATTGTTGTTACCTACTATGAAAATGGCTCATGTACGTGGTGCTAAAATTTCAAAGCAGTTATAAAAAAGATAAAGAAAATGTGAAAGTTTTCTGCGTCTCCAGGCCTGTACCTCTAGACCTACTCTCTAGAAGTAAACGTTTAAAATCCCTTCTGGTGTTTGTGCTTGTGGTGGTTGTACCCAGAATTCTACAAGGCATTTGTCCCTCTCTTTTTCAACTTATCTCCTTTAGATGTTATTTAAAGACCCCTCCCACTCTGAAAATTGAGGAATTAAACTCAGTTATATTTCACCTCATTTTCTCCCCTCCCAATTGCTACTTATATTTTTATTTTTAGCCTATTGATAATCGTTATCGCTTTAGGTAACAATTTAATTAAATCTGCATTTCTTGGTCTGTCCTTTTTCACAGTATCTCTTGCGCATGGTATGTAAGTCGTTTGCAAGTCATTTCAGTGGGATTTTCCTGCCAAGCACATGTTCTCAATCCATCTTAAGTCAGGGGTCTGATGTAGTTTTAAAGGTAATCTTTAGATAAGAATAAAATTGGAAAACCCACTCATACATCTGTTTTCTCAGCCCCTCACCCTAACCCTGCCATGTATCTCCATGGACCCAAGGAAGCTACACTGACCAGTAGAAAGAGAGAGGAATAAGAATCCTATATCCTCTTAGATATACTTTGAGAATCTTATATCCTCTTAGATATACTTTGAGGGTGATAGTGGGCACACAGGGGCTGTTATGTACTCTATTCCACCTACTTCCAGAGAAGTAACACAAATCAAATGCCTCCTGAATTAATTCCACCTTTAATTCAGATTTGGTTTATAATATACTCGTGAGAGATTTCTCATTATGTGAATTCCTCTCTGTTTAGAGGAAGGACTCACAGGGAAGACGAGTCCTTCCTACCCTGAGTGGCACTTAGTAAGAAGCTACACGGGCCTGACCATTCATCTTGTCACCTAGGTTCCTGAGGATGATTACCTCCACCGTGGGGGAGACTAGATTACAGGAGAGTTGGAAGATCACAGGGAACATGTATGTCTGAACATGGCGACTCTGTGAGTGAGGACAAATCACACTCTGTTCGCTGAGGAACCAGAGTGATGAGAGAGTTTTACGTGACATGAATTGGGAAACTTGGCAGATGGATACCTGAGGCTCACAAAGAGGAGGGTGGCCAATCTTGGGTGACTTCATCTATTTTGTTGAGCTACACAAACCACCCATCTGCCCATATATTACCATTGTCCCCACAATAGTAACAGTCTTAGAAATGCGTGGAGATGTTCTAAAATCTCAGTCTCTTGTAGGTATGTAATAGTTGAAAGTCACTTTTATTATCATTATAGGATACATGTTTGCTTGAGAAAATTGTGAGGTGGTCGTTGTTAGCGTTGTTAACAGATAGTGTATGGTCTCCTGATTCAATACGTATATATATAATTTCTTACGAACAATAGGAACATGCTAAACATAATGTTTTTAAGCCAGCTTTTGATTTTAAATGTTGCAAACATCTTTGTGTGTCACTAATTTTTTCATCAAACACTCTTTTGTAACATTATTTGTCATGGGGGCATAGTGTTCTGTTAGACCATTGTCTCTCTGGACGGTACTAAATTGGATTTGTGCTAAATTGGATTTGTGCTCAGCAGCTACAACATGCCCATTTCCAACTTTTTTTTTTTTCAGTCTTCCACAAATACATCAGAGCCTCTGGTCTCCAATGTCCTCTCCTTCCATGATCAGTTTTGCTACGAATCAACTCCTTACTGCACTTTGCTGTCATTTCAATGGGGGTCGAGGAAGAAGGGGATATTTGGTGGTTCTCCCAGCCAGAAAGCAGTTCAATCTCAGCGGCCTTGCCTCTTTGTATAGCCTTTTTGTTCAATTATTTAATATTCTATTGAATGTTGCTATGAGGGTTAAGTTTCTGTATCAACTTGATTAGGCCATGAGGGGTCCAAATATTTGGTCAAACATTATTCTTACTGTTTTTGTGAGGGTGTTCCTGGATGAGTTTAACATTTACATTGATGGACTTAATAAAGCGAATTGCCCTCCTGTCGAGAGTTTAGCTAAATTACTTCATGGTATTGTAGCTTTGGCATTCATTTTGTTTGGCCAAGCAGGCTGTAGGGGCTTAAAGCCAACACTAGCCTCTCACGCGAGCACATGCCCTAGATAACAGTCCATAGGGTCACAAGCAAACATAAGTTCCTGATGTGATTCCCCCAACAGTGTTTGCCATCAACAGCCCTCCCGCCACCTCCCAGCGTCTTCCCTTTGTGTACTCCTTAGAGAAGACCCCCGTGGGTCTTGCCCAAACCCTGCTCTTCTTGGTTTAAATGGACCAATCTGGCTTCCTTCAGGGAACCCTAAAACACTTTACCTACAGACTCTAATAAAGGCATATGCCACAGGCCCTATCACTCTGTCTGCTTACACCCTGTCTTGACCCCCCCAGTGTGATCCCTTGAGGTGTACTGTGTATTTCCTCCAGGACTTGTGAGTAATAAACTTTTCTATTTCAGTTTCTCTTGTGGCCATTTGTTGGACCAGGGCTCACCATTCCACACCCCGAGCTTCACTTAACAAATGTTAATTTTACAAAGTCCTGACACAGCAGTAATGTGGTGGGCTTCATCCAATCAGTTGAAGGCCAGAATAAAACAAAAGGGCCAGAATAAAACAAAAAGGACACTCTCTCAGATATGAGGAGATTCCTTTTATCCACAAGCTAGGACATTGTTTTTTCCTGCCTTCAGACTCAAATTGAACTATCAATCCTTCCTGGGTCTCAAGCTTACTGCCTTTGGACTGGAGTTACACTGTTGGCTCTCCCATTTCTCTGGCCTTCCAACTTGGATTGGATCTATACATGAGCTCTCCTGGGTCTCTAACTTGCTGACTGTCGATCTTGGAACTTGTTGAGTCAATTCCTTATAAAAAATTTATCCCTCTTTCTCCCACTCTCTTTCTGTAAACACACACACACACACACACACACACACACACACACACCTCCTATTGGTTCTATTTCTCTGGAGAACCCCTACTATTACATACTACATACCTACAAGAGACATTGGCTTTTTTCTTAAAAAACAAAAGTTTTTCTTAAAACACTATTAAAAAATAAAGGAGAATTGAATACATTCCCAGATAAACAAAAATTGACAAAATTTATTACTAGCAGACTTACCGCACAAGAAATATTAAAGGGAGTCAATCATTCAGGTTGAAATGAAAGAATGCCAAAAAAAAAAAAAAAGAAAGAAAGAAAGAATGCCAGACAACAACCTGAATCCATATGAAGAAATAAAGAGAACTGGCAATGATAACTCTAGAGGTAAAAAGACAATATAAATGTGTATTTTGTTTATAACACTTTCGTCTCCAATCTTATTTAAAAAAATAGCTGCATAAAGCAATAATTGTAAATCTGTGTTGATAGGCATATAATGTATAAAGTAGTAATTTGTATGACAATATTAGCACAAAGTAGGGAGGAATGGAGTTTATAGGAAAATTTTTATTTGTATATTATTGCAGTTAAGTTTGTAGTAACCCAGGGGCACCTGAGTGGCTAGTTGGTTGAACATCTGACTCTTGGTTTTGGCTCAGGTCATGATCTCATGGTTTTTTGGGTTTGAGCCCCACATCGGGCTCTGTGCTGGCTATGCAGAGTCTGCTTGGGATTCTCTCTCTCTCTCCCTCTCTCTCTCTCTCTGCCCCTCCCCTGCTCACACTGTCTCTGTCAAAAATAAATAAATAAAACTTAAAAAAAAAGTTTCTATTAACCCAAACTAGGTTGCTATAAAATGTTAACTGTAATCTTTAGGGCAGCCATTAAGAAAATAACTCAAAAGGCATTATACAAAGAAAATAAGGAAATTAAAATTGTATACTAGGAAATATCTATTTAACACAAAAGCAGGAAGTAATGAAGAAATAGAGACACACAAAAAAGACATCAGGCATGTAGAAAACAAGTAGCAAAATGGCAGACATAAATCCTACCTTATTGGAAATTACATTAAATTTGAATGTGTTAAACATTCCAGTCAAAAGGTAGTGATTGGCAACATGGATTTAAAAAATATAGAACCAACCACATACTTCTCTAAGAAACACACTAGATTCAAAGACAAAAATAAGGTGAATACAATAGGATCAGAAAACATATACTATGAAAATAGTAGCTAAAAGAAAGGTGGATGGCTACAGTAATATCAGACAAAATAGACTTGAGGAAAACTATCACTACTGTGGCTAAGGACATTTTATGATAACAAAAGAGTCAATCCATCAAGAAGACATAATTATAAACATTTATGCATTAACAACAAAGCCTTAAAATACAGGAAGCAAAAACTGACAAAATTGAAGGGAGAAATAGTTCAAAAATAATAGCTGAAGACTCCAGTACTATACTTTCATTAATAGATAGAACAATGAGACATAAGATTAAGGAAAAAAATAGAAAACTTGAGCACCTTAAACTAACTAAACCAGACATCACTAGAACATTCCACCCAACAAAATTTTGCAGAATACACATTCTTCTTAGGTGCATGATGGAACATTTTCCAGAATAGACCATTTTTTGAGCCACAAAGAAAGTCTCAGTAAAGTTGTAAAGATAGAAATCATACAAAGTGCGTTCTCCAACCACAATGAAATGAAATTAGAAATCAGTAACAGAGGGGCGCCTGGGTGGCGCAGTCGGTTAAGCGTCCGACTTCAGCCAGGTCACGATCTCGCGGTCCGGGAGTTCGAGCCCCGCATCGGGCTCTGGGCTGATGGCTCAGAGCCTGGAGCCTGTTTCCGATTCTGTGTCTCCCTCTCTCTCTGCCCCTCTCCCGTTCATGCTCTGTCTCTCTCTGTCCCAAAAATAAATAAACGTTGAAAAAAAAAAATTAAAAAAAAAAAAAAAAAGAAATCAGTAACAGAAAAAATAATTTTGGAAATTCACAAATATGTGGATACTAAATAACATACTCCTTAATTATCAATGTATCAAAGAAGAAATCACAAGGGAAATTAGAAAATACTTTCAGGTGAATGAAAACAAAAACATAACAACCCAAAACTTATAAGATGCAGCTAAAGCCATACCTAGAGGGAAATTTATAGCTGTACATGCCTATATTAGAAAAGAAGAAAGATCTCAAATCAATAGCCTAAACCTCCATCTTAAGAAACTAGAAAAAGAAGAGCAAACTTACCTGAAGGAGGCAGAAGGAAAGGAATAAAAATGATTAGAGCAGACCTAAATGAAATAGAGAATAGAAAAAAAAATAGAAAAAGTCAATGAAACTGAAAGTTGGTCCTTTGAAAAGATCAACATAGTTGAAAACCCTTTAGCTAGTCTGACTGAGAAAAAGAGAAAGAGAGAGAGAAAGAAGACTCAAATTACTAAAATCAGAAATGAGAGAGGGACATACTTTTGCTCTTATAGAAATAAAAAGGATTAGGATTATAAAAGAATACTATGAACAATTGTATGCAAACAAATTGGATAACCTAGATAAAATGGAAAAATTCCTAGAAGTACAAACTTCTGAGACTTAGTCAAGAAGAAAGTGAAAATCTAAATAGACTGAAAACAAATAAAGAGACTGAATTACTAGTCAAGAACTTGTCACAAAGGAAAGCCTAGGACCAAATGGTTTCACTGGTGAATTCTACCAAATGTTTAAAGAATAATTAACACCACCAATCTTTCTCAAATTCTTGCAGAAAATTAGAAGAGAGGATACTTCTCAACTCATTCTATGAGGTTAATATTACCCTGATACCTAAGCTAGAGAAATAAATCATAGGAAAAGAAAACTAAAGACCACTATCCATATGAATACAGATGCAAAAATCCTCAACAAAATGCTAGCAAATTGGGTCCAACAGCATATAAAAAGGATTGTACACCATGAGTAGTGGGAATTTATCTCAGGAATGCAAAATTGGTTCAACGTATAAAAATTAATCAATGTAATACACCACATTAATAGCATAAAGAATGAGGGTGCCTGGGTGGCTCAGTCGGTTAAGCATCTGACTTCAGCTCAGGTCATGGTCTCGCAGTTTGTGGGTGTGAGCCCAACATCGGGCTCTGTGCTGACAGCTCAGAGCCTGGAGCCTGCTCCGGATTCTGTGTTTCCCTCTCTGTCTGCCCTTCCCCCACTTGCCCTCTGTCTCTTTCTCAAAAATAATAAGTAAACATTAAATTTTTTTTAATATTAGGATAAAGAACAAAACCCACATGATCATCTCAATAGGTGGAGAAAAACATTTGATAAACTTAGCAGCTTTTCACGATAACCTCAACAAACCTGAAGTAAAAGAACTTCCCCAACATAATAAAGAATGTCGATGAAAAACCCACAGCTAACATTATGCTTAATAGTGAAAGCCTGACCAGAAGTTTTCCCACTAAGATCAAGAACCAAAAAAAAAAAAAGGATATCCACTCTCAGAACTTCTATTCAACATTGTCCTGGAATTTTTAACCAGAGAAGTTAGGCAAGAATAGGAAATAAAAACATCCAGATTAGAAAGAAAAAAAGTAAAAGTCTCTCTACAGATGACATGATCTTATATAGAGAAAATCCTAAGGAATAAGGAAAACACACACAATTGTTAGAGCTAATACAGAAGTTCAACAAGATTGCAGAACATAAGATCAATATACGAAAATAAATTCTATTGCTATATACTAGCAATGAGTGGTCCAGAAATAAAATGGAGAAAACAATTCTATTTATAGAGGCATCAAAAAAATAAAATACTTTTTTTTAATGCTTATTTATTTTTGAGAGGGAGAGAGGAGACAGAGGATGGGTGGGAGAGGGGCAGAGAGAGAGGAAAACACAGATTCGGAGGTAGGCTCCAGGCTCTGAGCTGTCAGCACAGAGCCCGACACGGGGCTCAAACCCACAAACTGTGAGATCATGACCTGAGCCAAAGTTGGGTGCTCAGCTGACTGAGCCACCCAGGCACCCCAAGAATAAAATACTTTCATTTAATTAAATTTAATCAAAAAAGTATAAGCCTTATACATTAAAAACTATAAAATATCACTGAAAGAAATCAAAGAAGACCCAGAAAAGTGAAAAGACATCCCATGTTCATGGATTGGAAGATTTAATATTGTTAAGAGGGCAATGCCTTCCAAATTGATCTGCAGATTTGATGCAATCCATATCATTTTCCAGCTGCATTTTTTTACAGAAATTGACAAGCTTGTACTAAAATTTATATGGTATTACCAGAGTTCTAGAAGAGCCTAAAAAATCTTGAAAAAAAGGGTGCCTTGGTGGCTCAGTCATTAAACATCTGACTTCAGCTCAGGTCATGATCTCACGGTATGTGACTGTGAGTCCCACATTGGGTGAGCTTGAGCGCCACTTCGGGTGAGCACGAGCCCCACATCTCTTGAGCATGACCCTCGTTTTGGGTAAAAACACAGGCCCCACTTTGGGTGAGATCTCCTCTCTCTCTCTCTCTCTCTCTCTCTCTCTCTCTCTTTCTCTCTCTCTCTCTTTGCCCCTCCTAGGATTCTCTCTCTCTGTCCCTCTCTCACTTATGCCTCCTTTCTCTCTCAAAAAAAAAAAAAAAATCTTGAAAAAAATAATAAAATTGGAGACTCATACTTCTCAGTTTCAAAACTTAATACAAGACAGGGTGGTACTGGCATAAAAATAGACACATAAATCAACAGAAGAAATTTTAGAGTCCAGAAACAAACCCACATTTACAGTTAATTGATTTTTGGCAAATGTGTCAAAACCATTCAATGAAGTAAGAGAAGTCTTTTCAAAAAATAGCCTTAGAGTAATTGGATATTCACATGCAAAAGAATGTTTGGATCTCTATCACATAACATACAAAAATTAACTCAAGATGGATCAAAAACCTAAATATAAGATTTAAAACTACAAAACTCTTAGAAGAAAATGTAGAAGCAAATCTTTGTGACTTTGGTTTTGGCAATTATTTCTTAGATACAACACCAAAGGCAAAAGCAACCAAGGGAAAAAATACATAACTTAGACTTCATTATAATTAAAAGTGTTTGTGTTTAAAAGAACAATATAAAGAAAGTGAAAGAGATTTCAACAAAAATGTAAGTCATCAAGCTCAGGTTTAAATAATTTCAGCAAGAGCACAGCAGTAGTTATAATTAAACTTGGAAGAAGAGTCCAATTCATCTCCCCACAGATTTGTGATTAAAACCACTCATTCCAAATTATTCCAAAATCTTGCCCCAGCTATGATAAAATGATTACACCATGCTCAACAATCCCAAAAACCTCACTAAAAAGCCAGTCTAGATTACAGTACATCAATCAGGTAAAATACCCTATACCTCAAATTTGTAACGGAATATAGCATAAATTAAAAAAAAAAAAAAGTGAAAGGCAACCCATAGAAAATATTTATAAATAATATATATATAATAAAGATCTAGTATCTGGGGCACCTGGGTGGCTCAGTTGGTTAAGCGTCCAACTTTGGCTCAGATCATGATCTCGAGGTTCATGAGTTCAAGCCCCGCATCAGGCTCTGTGCTGACAGCTCAGAGCCTGGAGCGTCTTCAGATTCTGTGACTCCCTCTCTCTGTGCCCCTCCCCCCCTCAAGCTCTGTCTCTCTCAAAACTAAATAAACATTTAAAAAAATTTTTTAAAAAAAGATCTAGTATTTGGAATATACAAACTCACAACTCAACAATAAAAAAGTCCATTTTTACAAGAGCAAAGGACTAGGATAGACATTTCTCCCAAGAAGATGTATAAATGGCCGAACATATGAAGAGATGCTCCATATCATTAGTCATAAAAAAATGCAAGTCAAAACCACAATGAGATGCCACTTCACACCCAGTAGGACAACTGTAATCAAAAAGATGGATAACAAACATTAATGAAGATGTGGAGAAGTAGATATCTTCATAGAAGGCTGGGGAAGGGGAGCCTGGGTGGCTCAGTCGGTTAAGCGGCCGACTTCAGCTCAGGTCACGATCTCACGGTCCGTGAGTTCAAGCCCCGCGTCGGGCTCTGTGCTGACCGCTCAGAGCCTGGAGCCTGTTTCAGATTCTGTGTCTCCCTCTCTCTCTGACCCTCCTCCGTTCATGCTCTGTCTCTCTCTGTCTCAAAAATAAATAAACATTAAAAAATTAAAAAAAAAAAAAAAGAAGGCTGGGGAATGTAAAATGAGGCAGCTACTAAGGAAACCCATCTGGTAGTTTCTCAAAAGTTAACCATAGAGTGACATGGGACCCAGCAATGCCATTCCCAGTTGTATGCCCAAGAGAATTGAAAATATTTGTCCAGGCCAAAACGTGTGCACAAATGTTTGGAGCGGCATTATGCATAATAGCCAAAATGTAGAAACAGCCCGTATGTCCATCAACTGGTAAATGGACAAACAAAATGTAGTATGTCTATACAATCAAATATTGCTGTGTTATCAAAAGGAAAGAAGTTCTGACATGTGCTACGACATAGAAAACGTTATGTCAAGTGAAAGGAGCCAGTCACAAAAGGCCACAAAAGGCCACATATTGTGCAATTCCATTGATTTGAAATGCTCAGGGGCTGGGAGGAGAAGAGAATAGAGAGTACAGAGTTTCTTTTGGGGGCAATAAAAATGTGCTGAAATTAGACAGTGGTGGTAGTTGCACAGCTCTGTGAATGACTAAAACCCACTCTATTGTGCATTTTAAGAACGTAAATTTCTTGGTATGTGAATTATATCTCAATTAAAAATATGCTAAGACGTATGAGCAAGTAGAGGGTTGCATCCTGGGAATGCAAACTTGGTTTAACATTCAAGAATCAATCGATGTCATTCATCTATTATGGAATAAAGGGGGACTGGAATAAAGGGGGCAACCATGAAATTGTATCCATAAATTTAGCAAAGGTATTTGACAAAATTGAAAACACATTCAAGATGAAGGCTATCGGCAATCTAGAAATAGAAGGGAATTTCCTCAACCTGATAAACCAGAACCTATAAAAATAAACCTATAAAAAGCTTACAGTAGAATTAACGATAGAAGACTGAACGCTTGTCCCTTAAGATCAGAAACAAGGCAAGGATGTTTACTCTCAATGCCTTTATTCCACATTGCACTGTACAAAAAGAGAAATGCAATAAAGCAGGGGAAAAAAGTCAAAGGTGTTGGAAGGGAAAGAGTAAAACCATCTTCATTCCCAGACAATGTAATCATCTGAGAAAATACTGAGGAATCTACGTAAAAGCTACTGGAACGAATAAATGACTACAGGAAGGGTACAGGTATTTTCTTCTAGGTATCCATCCAAGAGAAATGAAAGCCTATGGCCCCCCAAATTTTTATACATGAGAACACATGGCCATTTTATAATAATCAAAATCTGAAGGCCGCTCAAATGTCCAACGATAGGTGAGTAGAAAACAGGTTGCCCTTTTCTGGACCGGGGGGGGGGGGGTGGGGAGAGAAAGCCAATGGAAATAAAAGGCAAGCGATGCTAACCTGGCCTGGAGATGTCCAGCTGAGGAACAGAGGACACTTGATTGGGAGGTAGAGACCAGGGTTGTCCAGTGGGAGAGGGGTGGGTCTGACAGGGGTGTGAGGCCCGGCAAGCAGGAGCAGAGAAAGCCCTCAGAAGAAAAAGGAAAATCTGGTGCAATAACCATGAGGGTGGCGTTGGGAAAAAAATGTGTCGAGAGGATTTTCAGAAAGTCGGTATGGGATGTGATTCCCTCTTCTCAAGGTGTCTTTTGGATGAGACACGGTACTGGGATAGCCCAGTTTATCTGGGCGAACTGAAAAGAATGGCGGTAATGGCTGAAGGCACTGTATGCTTACGAGGCACAGGTGCTGAGCACTTCAAATACGTCCAATACCATGAGGTGGACACCGTTATCCCCGCTGCAGAGAAGAGGAAATTGGGGCACAAAGTTTTAAGGGCTCTGCCCAAGATCACGTTACTAAGTGGCAGAGCCAGAACATTCGATTTCATATTCAACCCTAAAGCTAATAAGCCATTTCCCTTTTTCTCACCTCCTTCCCTGACCACAGCTCTCTCCACATCCTCTCAGGGGTTGGGTGGGTGAGGGAGACGTGCCCGGAAGTGATTTGGTTCAGGCCTCACATTCCCAGTGAGGTCATATATCCAGTCAGAGACTCTCGGCCAGGCGTGAGAGAAGGCAGGATTCCTTCCCACCCCCAGCGAGCCGCGAATTAATAACTGCATAAATCCCATAACCACCTGGTTCTAACCCAAGTACATTGCTTTTTAAATATACCGTAATTTTTGTTACCTCATTTTGACAGATCTTTGCTTTTCATCTGGTGGAAAACTAAAAAATGGAGTAGGCTCTCTCAACCTTTGAGAGGGGTTGCTCCCTCCCGTCTGAAGGAAGCAGGGAAGAGGGGAATGTGCCAGAAGCAACCAGAGGCTGTGCTGTCAGCATGGCTGCGCGCACAGGCTAAAGTAAATTGAAAACCTGGGGGACTCACAGTTGCACGGAGCAAAGTGCCAGGAGGTTTCCTGAGCTTTGAGGGGATTTGTGAAGAAGCTACAAGGTCCAGATTGACCAGGAGAACCATTGTTTTTGGGTGTTTGGTCTTCACATTGGTGGTTTTCATCTGGGGCAAAGTCCTCCCCAGAGGACATCTGGCCAGGTCTGGAAACATTTGTGATTTTCACAAGTGTGGGGGTTTACTGGCATCTACTGGGTAGAGACCAGTGATGCTCTCAAGCACCCCACAATACACAGGACAGCCCCCACAACAAGGGATCATCTGCCCGAAGTGCCGAAGTTGAGAAACCCTGCTTCAACCCTTAGGGGTCACTGGGAGCAGGGGGGCCACACCCTCCTGAAGCTTCTAGGAGTTCTTATCTGGGCTTGAAGCTGGAGAGGTTTGGACTGCAGGCCATGCCCCCGGGGAATTTCCCTGCCTTCACCTGGCCACCCCCTCTGGGCCCTTTGTTGGAGAACTCTGCCCTCAGGTAAATGTTTTCCCTACATGTTTGGGAAACTTCAAGAAAAATCCCCTTTTGCCCTCTTGTGAGCAGTAAAGATGTATTGCACAGCGCCAAAAAAAAAAAAACAAAAAAAAACAAAATTAAGACAGCTAGGGGATTTTTATTATTTAAGTCAAATAAATAAAAGTGGCAGTCAACCCTTCAGATTTCAAAGGTGACACATCCACCAACTGGCCCTCACAATGGCATCAGATGGAACTGGGGGCGGGAAGAGTGGGTTTAGTATTAATGAATTCATGGTCTAGACCGGTGAGATAACCTGGGAGCCTGTCCTGGGGGTGGGGGGCAGCCTGAGGGGTGGGCAGCGGCTGACTGACGGTAAAGGCCGCCCACTCCTCCCCCTTGGGGAGCCTGGGGACCTTTGCTTGCACTCTCAGGAGATTCTTTTCTTTTCTTTCTTCTCCTAGGGTCTAGTCTTTACTAACTAGAGAATGTAAGACTGAACACCCTCGCAGAGCGAACTGCCTCTCAGTGGAAAAGGCACAGGGACAAAATGCAGCCAGGGCCCCACGGCCAAGTACACTGAGAGGCCGCCAGGACAGGGGAGGGCTGCTAACACTTCCTGACCCGGAGTCTCCCTCAGGGCACCCCCCTGTCTTGCACTGCACGCTTTGGTGGACCGGACTCTGGGAGGTGGCTTAGACAGGTTAAGTACCAGCTCAAGGCAGATGATGAGAACAGATTTGGAACCGGTTAACTTCAGGGTGCTGGAATCCGGGTTGGTGTCTGCGTGTTCCCGGGCAGCTGAGAGAGTGAACAGAGAGGAGGGAGCCAGCGGCGGCTCCTCCTCCTGGGTCTGGAAGTCTACCCAGATTCCTGGAGAAACGCGCTCCCAGATTTCCCCGACTCAAAAAGCTGCCTGAGAACGACGTTGGGGAGCTTTTTAAAAATACCCATGCTCAGACCAGTTAGATCAGAATATCTGAGGGTAGGTCCCAGGCGAGTGTTTCCTTCCTTCTTTTTGGCCTTGGGAGATTTTGCACCTCCTTCCAGGGAGGGAAGCCTGATTTCTGAAATGACTCTCCTGATGGAAAAGTACCTAGTTCTATAGGCAGCCCCCCACCCCGCAGGGGGACGCACACCACAGACACTCAGGAGGTTTCTGCACTGCCTGGGTCCTCCGTTTCAACCCATTTCCTTCGTGATTTGGTCACAGCATGCCCGCTCTGGTAAAACCCGGGCCAATTAGGTCTCAAAGTCTTGGAAATGAGCTGAGTCAGCAGGTATTGGACTGAAGTTGAATTGACCCTTGAATAACTTTGGGGTTAGGGGTGCTGTCTTCCTGCCCAGTCAAAAATCCACATGTAACTTCTGACTCCCCCGAAACTTAACCACTAATAGCATGCTGTTGACCAGAAGCCTTAGAGATAAACAGTCTATTAACACCCATTTTGATATGCTACTTATATCATATGCTGTATTCTTGCAATAAAGTAAGCTAGAGAAAAGAAAGTGTTATTTAAAAGATCATGAGAAAGGGGCGCCTGGGTGGTTCAGTCAGGTGTTTGATTTCAGCTCAGGTCATGATCTCGTGGGCTGGTGAGTTCGAGCCCCACGTCGGGCTCTGTGCTGACAGCTCAGAGCCTGAAGCCTGCTTCCTATTCTGTGTCTCCCTCTCTCTCTGCCCCTCCCCCACTCATATTGTCTCTCTCTCTCTCTGTCAAAAATAAATACACATTTTTAAAAATTTTTTAAATAATAAAAAAATAAAAGATCATAAGGAAGAGAAAATACATTTATGGTGCTACACTGTATCCCAAAAATCTGTATATAAGTGGACTCATGCCGTTCAAACCTGTGTTGTTCTAAGGGGAACTGGCACTGGGGAGCGCAAAGGGACAGGAGAACCGAACGGGGGGGAGGCTTGTGGCACTCCGCACCACCTCTTTTCAGTTACCTTAAGAAGCCCATTTGCCTACAATGCAACCGGCTCCTCTGAAACAAGGCTGGTCCAATAGGCACTGATATTGTGACAGCAGTTGTTGAAACACTGACATAGAGGGGCGCCTGGGTGGCTCAGTCGGTTCAGCGTCTGACTTCGGCTCAGGTCACGATCTCACGGTCCGTGGGTTCAAGTCCCGCGTCGGGCTCTGTGCTGACAGCTCAGAGCCTGGAGCCTGTTTCAGATTCTGTGTCTTCTGACCCTTCCCCGTTCATGCTCTGTCTCTCTCTGTCTCAAAAATAAACATTAAAAAAAAATTAAAAAAAAAAACCTTTAAAAAAAAAAAAGAAACACTGACATAGAGATTGGCAAATAGCCGCTGCCCTAAATTCTTAGAGTCCTCCCTCCCCCCACTTCCCCTTTCCCCTCCTCCTTCAGGACCACCCTCTTTCCCACCTCCTGTGATCCAGCCCCTCAAAGGTTATATTTGCTGCTGGGATCTGTTCTGACCGGCGGATGCCCACGCCGTCCAGGTTGTCGCTTATGTTATCCTTGGTTAGAAATCATTTGAACGTACTCCTGAAAGCAGCCTGCTCCAAGGCTCTGGGCGCGTCATGTTTAGTTAGACCAACACAAGTTTGTTTAACTTCACAAAGACTCATATTGGGGCAGCGTCCTAAGAACTTTACCGATTTGAATTTATTCCGTTCCTTGTAACAACCCTATGAGATCGGTAATGTTATATTCTCCCATTTTATAGATATGGAAATCGAGGCCCAGACAAGTTAAGTAACTTGACCTCAAGGTCACCAGCTGCTAGGTGGAGAAGCTTGTAGGCCAGCCTGACCCCAGTCTGCTGCTCTCAACCCCGAGAAAAGACAGTCATGAGCTAATGAGGTGGGGTTTTTTTCCTTTGCCAAACTTAGATTCACAAAGTAGATTCCAGCATTTCCTCCTCTCTTCCATTCCCTTCCACCAACTTTGGTTGGAAGGGGAGAGGGGGAGGGGGAGGGGCCTTCCTAAAGTCATAAAGTGAATTGGAGGCAGGGCTAGGAGCCAAACACCCCCTTGACTCCCGCCTGGTCTCACAGCGGGCTGCTTGCATCCAGCTAAATGTCCCCTCAAGTATCAGTTCGGGAAGTGTGGTGGTTTTCAGAAAGGTCTGCAAGTTCTGGAATATTCCTCCTTTCAACAGATGGAGGCTCTTTTGCCTCCCCTCGTGTGTGGGCTGGACTTAGGGTCTCACCTCCACCGAATATAACAAAGCAGAAGCTTTGGGAGACTGGGTCATAAAAGACACTGCCACGCCCTCCTCCTCCTCTCTCTCCCCTTCTCTCTCTCTCTCTCTCTCTCTCTCTCTCTCTCTCTCTCTCGGATTGATCATGCTAGGGAAGTCAGCTGCCATGTGTGACCTTGAAAAAGTTACTTAACTTCTCTGTGCCTCAGGATTTCACATCCATAAAATGGGAGGAAATATTGTGAGAATTAAATGAGTCCATTTGTGTGTCTGGGCACATAGTAAGTGAATATAGCAAGGGTGGCAGAGCACAGTTGTCCGAACTGTTCACTGTTAAAGAGCCCCAGCATTGCAAGTCAAATAGGGGCTCACCAGTCCATGTCCTTTGGCCTGAGATTGCCTACCAAGAGGTGGCACTGTTTTCTAAATTGTACCACGCATGAGCCACCAACTGTCCTGATATGTGTTAGCTGTCAACATAAGGGATTTAACTGTCTTGCAAATGCTACCTTAGCATCGTCTGGAGGCTTTGGGCTGATATTAACTGAGAGGACACTGGCTGTGGTACAGCTGTTACTTGGTGGCTTTGTGGAGTTGTCCAGAATAATCTCAGGGGGGGTGCCTGTATCCCAAGCCTTGCCATGATCTTTCAGATACTGTGTAATAAAACATAAAAATTAAATGTAAAAATATTAACAATATAAAAAGCTTAAAATCATGCATGCAACACTGTATTGCTTCAGGTGTATGTATAGATATGTTTCAAGTATAGAGAAATGTATGGGAATATTAAGACCATATTCTGAAAAATGGTTAGCTGGGTGGAGAGGGAAGGAGGTTAGGAAGGGATATACAGGGGACTTCAGCTCTATTCAGAACTTATTTCTTAAGCTTAATGGTGGATACACAAGTGTCTATTCTTTGATCTTAAATATGTAAAAATAATTTATAAATCAATACTATTGAAGAGACTGCCTTTCTACATAAGAACTAATTTTCTATTTTTTCCTTGTATATAGTCTCCGTTAAATATTAACTCAGTATATTGGAGCACCTGGGTGGCTCAGTTCGTTGAGTGTCCGACTTCTGCTCAGGTCATGATCTCGAGGTCAGGGAGTTCGAGCCCCGCGTCGGGCTCTGTGCTGACAGCTCAAAGCCCAGAGCCTGCTTGGGATTCTCTCCCCCTCTCTCTCTGCCCCTCCCCTGCTCACACTCTGTTCCCTCTGTCTCTTAAACATGAATAAACATTAAAAAAATGTTTTTTAAATAAATATTAACTCAGTGTATTGATTTGGAACCACAGAGTCAAGCAATCATTCATTCAGCAAGTATTTACTATTGAACGATAGAATGTTCAAAGAGCAAAGAACTTCATCTGAACATTGTGTGGTTCACTACTCCCCCTTCTTTCTACGAGGGCGGGGCCTCTGTGTTATTCCTATTTATGATTCCTGCTACATACTAGGTATTTATAAACGTTAAATTAAACAGAATGAAACATGAATATGACGATTTTTATCCTTATAGAGCTTTCTGTACACAAGGGTGAGAAAAGATCTAGGACAATGCAGGTCGTGATAAGTGCCCCAAGTACGAGCAAAGTTCTAAGGGGATTTGTTCATACATTACTTGACGACTATTGATCAGGCACCTACTATCACTGGGCGTGTGATTATAAACAAGAGAGACACAGTCACTGGTTTTTACATGGCTCCCTTCCTATCACCCTCATCACTGCTTCACTGGTCTATGTATGCCACCGACACCTTTTACTTGGATTGTTGCAATAATAACAGCAACGAATAATAATAATAGTAATGATAATCCAATACCGGGATCCTGACTGGTCTCCCTCCTTCCGCTTTGCTCCCCGACGGTAAACTCTCAACTGCATCCAGAAAGATCTCGTTCGGTGTGTTAGAGGAGGAACAAAGATCTCCACCCACGTTAGGGCTCATCACGCCTCTGCTTTGAAACCTCCAATGGTTCCTCACCTGTGGGAGATTGCAGAAATGGCCACAATTCTTTAAATCCCTCTCGTTGAGAGGTGAAGTCTGTTTCTCAACCCGCCGAGTTGGGCCGGCCTTGTGACTTTCTTTGTCCAGTAGAATGTGGCGGAAGGAAGGCTGTGCCCAGGACTCAGCGCTTACTCTTGGAATCCTGCAACAGCTCGATGAACAAGCCTGCTGGGGCCATGAGAGATCATGTGGAGCAGAGCCGGCCCAGGCAAGGCCATCGGATTAGCAGCCAGCCCACCAGCTATCTGAGGACACCGACAGAGCCCAGCTAAGATCAGCCTCGCCCAGCCTCTACCAGAAGAGCCTTCCAGAGGACCCAGAGACTCATGAGCTAAATAGATGGTTGTTGTTTTAAGCCATTGGATTTTTCTGTGGCTTGCTGGGTAGCAAAAGCAAACCGACTCACCATCTGGTTCAGAGAAAAAGTCAAAGTATTAACTGTATCTCCGGTACTTAGAACATTGCCTGGTACATGGTAGGTGCTCAATAAACATTTGTTGAATTAACTTCATAAATGGAGCTAACACTCTAATGAGGGAAACAGGGAAACAAAAAACCTAAGTAAACTAGTAAAACGATGACAAAATTTTGTAAGTGCTGCCGAGGACACAAATAGTGGCTACGGGAGAGAATCACAGAGTGGAGGTGGGAAGGTGGTGTTCCTGAGACTCCCCATTCGTTTCCGGATAAAAGCCCCAATCTTCATAGTGGCCTCCAAGGCCCTACATGACCTCGCCCCGATACCCGCTCACATCATCTTCTGCCACTCACTGCTTCTTTGCTACTCCTCTAACACACCAAATACTCACACCTCGGGTCCTTGCTGGAATGTTCCCTCCCTTCCTTCCCTTCCTTCAAGTCACTGGTCAGATGCCCCCCCCTTTCAGTAAGACCTTTCTTACCACCCTGTAGAAACAGCAACCCACTGACCCCCAGAATTCCCTACCCCCCACCTGCTTTATTTTTCTCCACAGCACCTGTCACCTTCTGATGTGTTGTATATTAGCTTCTTCTTCGTTTACCGTCTGCCTCCTCCACTCAGATGTAACTTCCAGGAGGGAGGGAATTTTGTTTTGCTCAGTTTAGCCTGAGGACAATATTGTCTTAGGACAGAAATCCAGCCGGTGGATGCAAAATCCTTGGGGGGGGGGGGGCGGGCATTCTTCCTGTTAATCCTGAGGAGGCCAGGCAAGCATTTGGCCTCCAGCCGTGCCGCCCGCCGGGAAGAAAGCAAGGGCTTTTAAAAAAGCCACAATGTCCAGGTGAATGTCAGGTTGCTCACTCGAGAACTCTGCAAACGTGCTCCCAGCAAGGCTAAGAACACAAGTAACACCTGTCTTCACAGCGTATATTTTTACAGTCGGCCAGGGGCATTCTAATCCCTGCTATCATTTGCTTCTGGAAACAGCCCCCCCAGAGAGGTGGGCAGGGCGGGTTTTACCGCTCTCCGTTTACAGATGGAGATGATGAGGGGCACAGAGTTCAGGGGAGCTACCCCCGGGGCCACAGGCATCCTGCTAACACCAGAACGCGACTCCAAGTGCGGTGCTCATTTCGCAATTTCTTACTGTTCCTCCATTCTGGGCTTTGACCCAGTGACCTCCTTGGATCCTTAAGAGTCAAAGCCCGTCCGGAGCTTGAGTCTTTCAGACTCTGAACACGAGAGGCATCTCTTCCCTTCAGTCAACCGGCTGCTAAGGTGACGCCTAGACATTTGGGACATCAACTCTAGAGCCCGCGCCGGTGGCTTCCAGAGCTCGCCGGGCCTCTTCTGTTGGGCAGTCAGGGAAGGACCAGGCTGCATGGGGGGTGAGGGAGGCCTGTCACAGGACGGATGGGTCGCCGCTTTCGGGTAAAAACCAGAGAGAAATCCCAGTCTCGTTGCTTTATTTTGGTTGAAAAATCAAGTCGGCTGACAATGGAAACTCTTTCCCTCTCCTTTCTGCCCTGTTGACAGGAGACGGACTTGCTAATTCTGGCTGGGGTTTTTCCCTGCCTGGGCTGTTTTTCTCTTTTATCTCCATCAACTGAGGAGAGCTGTTCTGCCTTTCAAACAGTCAGAAGGTATCTGGGGTTTTGTGTATTTTTTTTTTTTTCTGGTCTTCCTTTCATATAATTCTGTGGGTCTTTTCCCAGATATGTATTTTCTCTCAAATTAACTTCTACCTTGTTTAAGTTTCCGCCCATGTGACTTCCAGTGTGAGTTACCAGAAACCACAAGAGAGAGAGAGCGCGCGCGCACGAGCCCCAAAGCGAGCGACATGTCCCTGTGGGGAGCAGTGCCTCTGCACCCCAGAGCGAGGAGGACGCGGGGGTCAGAGGTGGCTGCAGGGCGGGCAGAGGAGGGACCTGTGCAGGGGGGTGGGCTGGCGGCCCGGGAGCAGCCAGGAAGGGAGGCCAGCTGGTGACAAGAGAGCCCGCGGGCGCGTCGGGGGCTGGGTGGAGAGCCCGGAAGACTGCAGCCATGCCTCACAGCTCGGACAGCAGCGACTCCAGCTTCAGCCGCTCTCCTCCCCCGGGCAAGCAGGTAGGGTCCCCCTTTCCCTGCAACCCACCTTCTGCGTCTCCGAGGGGGCGGGCAGCGGGAGGGCCAGGCCAGCTTGGGCTGCCCAGGGAGCCCCGGGGCGCGAGGAAGTGGCTGGTGGCAGGAACGCCCCGTCAGACTTACGACGGTGGTTGCAATTCAGCCGCCTGTCGGCGCGGACCCTCGTCCCGCACCCATGCCACCAGGGCCCCTTCTCCTCTCGGTTCCAGACGGGGCCCACCGCCCCCGCCTCAGCTGGGTCCTCACCCCGCGAAGCTTTCTAGGAAGCCAGGAGGGGCATGTGCATCAGAGAACCCCGGCCTCTCCGAGGAGAGAGGGTCCACCGGTCTGCAAGGCGGGAGAAACCCGAGGGGCACAGCATCACAGAGGCCGCATGCACCCCGGGCCCCGACGCGTGGGGTCGCGGGGGTAGGGGAGGGGGGACAGCCAGCAGGGCAAGAGAGAGAGAGGGAGAGAGAGAGGCCACGGGGAAAAGCGAAGAAGAAAAAAGAGCAAGTTAGACGGAGGGGGAAGCGGACGCAGGAGGACCTACAGGGGCCCTGCCCCTGCCGCCAGCACGGCCAGCGGAGAGCGATGCTGGGGCGCTGTCGCGAAGCCTCGAAGCCCCTTTCTTTCCCCTGTGGCCGCTGGGCAGGAGGAAAGGGTCAATCGGGAGGCAGTACTGGAACCTGACGGACGCACTCACTTCTAGCTCAGCTCGGCTCAGTTCCGGGGAAAGCAGAGCGATCGAGGTAGAGAGTCTGGGGGCGTTTTGGAATCTAGATGGTGACTTCCGAGTCAAAAGTTTTCAGCTTGAGGGGTGCCAACAGGAGGGGCCCCTTGCCAGCCCCGAAGCTTATTTTATTTATTTTATTTTATTTTATTTTATTTTATTTTATTTTATTTTATTTTATTTTATTTTATTTTAAATGTTTTAAAAGTTTATTAACTTATTTTGAGGGAGAGTGACCATGAGCTGGGGAGGGGCAGAGAGAGGGGGAGAGAGAGAATCGGAAGCTGGCTGGGCACAGCGTCAGTGCGGAACCTGACGCGGGTCTCAATCCCACGAACTGAGGATCGCGACCCGAGCCAAAACCGAGAGTCTGCCGTGTAACCAGCTGAGCCCCCCAGGCACCCTGACCCCAAACCTTTGGAGACTTCTCTTCACCACCTTCCTTGACATCCCTCCCTATAGAAAGGCTTCTGCATTCTCACCTAATACATCAAGAGATTAAAATGTCTTCCCCAACTCTGTGGTTTAAAAACCACATTCTTTGCTTAGCATTGACATCCAAGAGGGCTTTCAAGATGCTGCAGCCCAAATAAAAGTATATAAACATATAAGACAGCATCTGTCATGAATACCACACAGAAGAGCACCAGGTGGGGAGACGTCATAGCAGAGACCTCTAGAGGGCAAACAATCCAGTCCTCTGCTCCAGATGGTATCAGGGTGGCTCGGGCTGCCTGGAAGTCTGTACTCTTCTTAGGAAGGAAATTACTCATGGCTTCCATGGTAATCTGGGTTCCCAGCCCCTTAGAGAAAAGCACTTCCTTCCCATCTGACCCGATGCCCTCCTACTGCGATGGCCTGGAAGTGTTGGGCATGCTGGTGAGACACGCTTGGAGAGCACAGGGTCTTGCCCCAGGAACAGTGCCCCTCTGTCCCATGTAGACCTGAGAGGGAACAGGGTAGGGGTGGTGGAAGAGTTTTACTCAGGCTCGTACACCTATCCTGCAGTGTTTGGGGGACAGCTGGAGCTAACCTCTCTGCCCACGTAGAGGACATGTCCATCTGTGGGATATACTTAGAGGACACCAGAGGTCCTCTTGTCCTCCTAAGCACCCATCAGCAACCTGCCACAGCCAGGTAATCTCCACCGTTAGAGCTGTTCTTAGTCTCTAGTTTGTATTAGGCATTGTGCTCAGAGCCATGGGGAATGTCAGGGTCACTGAGCATAATGAAGGGAATGCAGGGGAAAGAGAGACTGATCTGGGATGGGACCTGAGCCCAGCGATGTGGCAGAAGACACATGGGTACAAACCAGTGAGGGGTGGGGAGTGGCTTGGAAAGGCATCAGACTTAGCAGCAGAAGATGTAAGTCCTGGCTTACTGTGAACTCTCGGGTAAGCCCTTTGAGCCTCAGTTTCCTCACATATAAGATAGAAACGATAATATCAACTTCACAGATTTGAGGAATTAAGCAAGAGCACCTCTGGGGTGCCTGGGGGGCTCAGGTCATGATCTCACGGTTTGTGGGTTCGAACCCCACATTGGGCTCTGGGCTGACAGCTCAGAGCCTGGAGCCTGCTTTGGATTCTGTGTCTCCCTCTCTCTCTGCCTTTCCCCCACTCTCCCACTCTCACTCTCTCTCTCTCTCTCTCTCTCTCTCTCAAAAATAAATAAACATTTAAAAAAATCTTTTTAAAAAAAGCAAGAGCACCTCTGAAAAAGCATTTTCACAGAAGCCGTCACATTGCTGGTGTCAACAAAGTTTCGAAAAAAAAAAAAAGCAAGAAAATTCTAGGCCGAAAAGAAGAAGGGTGGAGCAGCCCTCGAGGGCTGGAGAGGTGATAAAACACACTTCATCGCCTTAACCAATTTTTTCCAAATACAGCCCTATCTAGGCCCCAGGGTCTTTTTCTTCTTCCTGTAGCTTTTGGCCAGCATACCTATATAGATGTAAGAGAGCGTGACAGAGTGTGGGGAAGGTTCTCTTTTGGGCCCAGCCTTTAGGTAAGGAGGGAGTGAATGGGCAAATGAAAAGATGCACACGGATGGACGGACAGATACCGAACGGCAGGAGAACCTGTTTTAACTCAGAAGGGAGGAGCACACTCACCCCATTCCCATCTTGTCTGCTTCCCAGGACTCATCTGATGATGTGAGAAAAGTTCAGAGAAGGGAGAAAAATCGCATTGCTGCCCAGAAGAGCCGACAGAGGCAGACACAGAAGGCGGACACCTTGCACTTGGTGAGTGTTCAGGACTTCCTTCATTCTCTTGAGCCTTGGGCTTTGCTCCCCACCACTCATGGGTGCTTGGACCACACCTTTGAGCCTGTCTGCGTGGGGATGTGTATGTGGGGAGGGGCGGGGGAGAGTGGCAGGGTAGGGCTGTGGGGTGCGGTGTGGAGGAGAGGCTCTCTTATGGTTGTATTGAGAAAAATTTGTAGCAGAACATGAGCCATGGGGCTGATAGAGAAGTGAGCCCTTCTTCCTGACCCCCAAGAGGGCATGAAGTGTAAATGAGTTGATCACTTGAGGCCCAGAGGAGGGCTGGAACCAGAACGGCCTGCTTGGAGATGGAGGAGGCAGAGAGAGCTTGTGCCTCTGCAGAAGGAAGGCAGGACTGTCTTTGGGAGGAATTCACACGGTGTGAAGCACTTTGGGGGAACCCAGGAGCCCAGCGTTAGGATCACATATGGTCCCATCCCCTAGGAGGCCAGTGGACAGCCACCCCGGTCCTTGCATCCGGGGCTAGGCCTCCATAGGGGGCCGCACCTTATTACTTCGCCTTCCTGAACATCATTAAGTTTTATTTCGAAATATCTTTCATGACATCCCAAGGGATCTGTGAAAGAGGCAGTTTCAAGTACACTTATCTGGGACGGTCACTGTCCTGATTGAGTTGCCTCTAGTCTGGAACTTTCTAGAGAAGGTCCTGACCCCTGGCTTGAGCAAGAGCCTCGGGTGGTGCTGAGCTGCGATTCTCCTGGCGGAGCAGGGCTCTGATCAACGTTTCTGAATTCTGGCCGTGTGCCAGAGCACTGTTTCCTCCTTGTCACCCATACCTGACCGCCTTCCCTCTCTTCATTCTGCCCCTTCCTTGGTCCCTTAGGCTGCCAGCTCTTTCTTCACTGGTTCCTCCCTCTTCCACCCCTTCATCCCTTCCTCTAGCAGCTCAGCCTTCCTCTCCTTCCTCCTGAACCATTCCCGAACCTCGAGCATCCTCGTAATGTCTTTCAATGGTAAAAAGGGCAATTGGCACAAAGGGCAAGAAGTATGCTTTGTGTTTATTTGAAAGATTACCATGGCAATCAACCAGTTGGAATAGTTGTTTTAATGCTCTCAAGAAAGAGTAAGGTGTAGTTTTAGGGGGGAAAACAGATGCTTCTTTTAGCTTGGTAGGGAAGCGGAGAATAGTCTGCACCAACATCTCTGAACGGGTGCTTCTGTTTTATAAGAAATGTATTCAGCGTATCTTCTGTTGCATCCCAACATAGTTTTAAGGTCATAAATATTCGTCGAATTGAAAAAAAAAATAAATGAATGAACACCAAATTCTTTCTTCTCTTCGATAATGCTGATCGGCCGTCTAAATGTTAAGTTGTTGGGGACCCCGGTACTTCTATATTCTCTGTGATTTCATTATGGCTTAGGCTCTTACCACACTCCAATTTATTTAAGCTTGAAAATCTATGATCATGCACTTGTCTCTGTCAGATTCCGATTCTAATTCAATATTCTTTCGAGCAAGCAAGCAAACAAACAAATAAAAATTAAACAGGATAGAGGCGCCTGGGTGGCTCAGTCGGTTGAGTGTCCGACTTCGGCTCAGGTTGTGATCTCATAGTTGGCGAGTTCGAGCCCTGCATTGGGCTCTGTGCTGACAGCTCAGAGCCTCAAGCCCGCTTCGGATTCTGTGTCTCCCTCTTCCTCTGTCCCTCTCACGCTCCATCTCTCTCTCTTAAAAAAATAAACATCATGGGGCGCCTGGGTGGCGCAGCCGGTTAAGCGTCCGACTTCAGCCAGGTCACGATCTCGAGGTCTGTGAGTTCGAGCCCCGCGTCGGGCTCTGGGCTGATGGCTCAGAGCCTGGAGCCTGTTTCCGATTCTGTGTCTCCCTCTCTCTCTGCCCCTCCCCCATTCATGCTCTGTCTCTCTCTGTCCCAAAATAAATACACGTTAAAAAAAAAATAAAATAAAATAAACATCAGGGGCACCTGGGTGGCTCAGTCGGTTAAGCATCCGACTTCGGCTCAGGTCACGATCTCGTGGTCCGTGAGTTCAAGCCCCGCGTCGGGCTCTGGGCTGATGGCTCAGAGCCTGGAGCCTGCTTCCAATTCTGTGTCTCCCTCTCTCTCTGCCCCTCCCCCGTTCATGCTCTGTCTCTCTCTGTCTCAAAAATAAATAAAAACATTAAAAAAAAATTTTAAAAAAATAAATAAAAATAAACATCAAAAAAATGGGAAAGGATAAAGCCTTGCTTTTTGTGTAAGTAGACAATGTCCTGAGACTGTAAAACTGCTATAAGCTTTATAAGTTTGCAAAAGTAAAACAAAAAAAAAAAAAGAAAGAAAAAAAAGTGTGAATTAAGTATATCTCAGTGACTGTGCAGTCAGAAGCACAGGGTTTGAATCCCAGCTCTGCCACCTGCTATCTGTGTGATTGACCTTAGAAATGTTTGTAACCTCCCTTAGACTCAATTTTCCTATCTATAGAATGGGAAATGACAGTAACTACCTCATAGAGATAGTGCATCTAAAAAGCTGAACACACTGCTTGGCATATAATACTCAAAAATTTTTAAGTATAATAAGAGTAATATTAATAATAGTTATTCTCATAGAAGCAAGCTAAATTATCACAAGATTATATATACATTGCAGAATCTCAGGGCTGAGAGATTTCTTAAGGGCTGGCAAGTTCAGACACACTTTTGATGCTTAAGATTCCTCTACATGCGCCCCCCTCCGCCCCCACCACACACACACACACACACACACACACACACACACACACACACCCCGCTGAAATGGTCCCCAACATACGCCTGCTCACTTCTGTCGGAGAACTCCTTCCCTCCCAACCTGAGCAGAAGAGTCCTCCCTATCTTGAGCTGCACCACTGTTTCCCTGTAAATTCAACCCACTGGTCTTCATTTAAGCCCAGAGACACATCAGTGAGGGGGACATATATTTTCTTTGCTATGGCAAAGTTTTCAATGGACACAGCTGTCTGTCTGTCTCTCTCTCTCTCTCTCTCTCTCTCTCTCTCTGTAAGACAAGATTCAGAACCAGAAGATTTGGCCCATCTTGATTATACTGGCCATGGCTAGAGTGAGAGAATCTCTGGGCTTGGGATGCATGGAGACCCCAAGTCATGCAGTCACCACGTCCACACCCACACCTCCAACTGCAGTCTCTAGAATGTTCCTTCCTAGCCTCCCCACATCTGGGGACAAACTCCTCCTCATTCCTTTCCTTTGAGCACCACAGTGGTCAGGCTCACTGTTTGCCCAGTGAGTGGGTCGCATAGGTTTGCGTAGCTAGCCTGGGGGTTACAGTGCAGCTTGTTTCTTGACTTCAGGTAAAATTCAAGCAGAGGGTTTGGCTGTGGTCTGAAATGTTCATTTCCTCTTAGAAGTAATCACCTATCTTCTCTCTCCATTATCCTCTTAATTATGTTTGTGATTCAGGTAGAAAAACCTTCTGGCTTACCACCAGCATCCTTAAGGTCAAGGGCTTGGTTTACTCTTGAGTTCATGCTTGGCTCCACATGTTGAAGTTCTGGAACCATTCTCTGGCCTTCAGACATAGCCGTAGATCCATCCACCAATATTGTAAAGACCAGCGACTGAGAGTACCGTATCAAATAAGGGCTGTGCTTGCGTTACTGTGCTAGCCTCCTATGCTGGGGTAGTGTCATTTTCTCGGTTTCAGCTTTGCCACTATTATCTCTCTTAAAATACCAAAAGCGTTACTTCATTTCTGCAGTGAGAGTGTGGGTTACTTATTATTTAGCGTTTTCAGTATCTATCCTATAAGTGGCTTATACCAAAATGCCATATACTGATTGCTTTTAAAATAGAGTAGGGAAGGAGCCTCTTTCCACAACGGTTTAATCTTTTTTTTTTTTTTAATTTTTTTTCAACGTTTATTTATTTTTGGGACAGAGAGAGACAGAGCATGAACGGGGGAGGGGCAGAGAGAGAGGGAGACACAGAATCGGAAACAGGCTCCAGGCTCTGAGCCGTCAGCCCAGAGCCCGACGCGGGGCTCGAACTCACAGACCACGAGATCGTGACCTGAGCCGAAGTCGGACGCCTAACCGACTGCGCCACCCAGGCACCCCTCCACAACGGTTTAATCTTTTGCCAGTTTTCTACCATCCCTGGCATTGAGTACCCCTCATGTAAACTGGATCAGGTGCTTCTTTTCATAATTGTGATATCAACAAACAAAGTCGACATTCCATTTTAATTCTCTTCTGTTGGATGTTTCACACAAGCCCTTACCACACTTATTTCCTTTCCTTCTGCAGACAACCATGGAATCTGTTAGGCATAGTAGATGCATTGGTGAAAAATGACAAAGGCACATCTTGACCAGTTCATTTCCTTTTTAATGTTTTTTAATTAATTTTTTTAAGTTTTTATTTAAATTCTAGTTCATTTAGGGGCGCCTGGGTGGCTCAGTCGGTTGAGCGTCCGACTTCAGCCAGGTCACGATCTTGCGGTCCGTGAGTTCGAGCCCCGCGTCGGGCTCTGTGCTGACAGCTCAGAGCCTGGAGCCTGTTTCGGATTCTGTGTCTCCCTCCCTCTCTCTGCCCTTCCCCGCTCATGCTCTGTCTCTCTCCGTCTCTCAAAAATGAATAAAACATTAAAAAAATTTTTAAATTCTGGTTCATTTACATACTGGACCAGTTCATCTCCAAAAGACATCAGTAGCTAATAAGTGGATCCAGTAAGTGGATCAATTTTCAGCTGAAAACTATTAAAAGTGATAAGAAAACCCAGTCAGCTTTCGAAGTTAACACAAAAAAGTAAAAACTTTCCTATATGTAAACCACAACCAATTAGAAAATTTAATGGGAGGAAAGATTCCATTTATAATACCAACAATGAGGGCGCCTGGGTGGCTCAGTTGGTTATGTGTCCAACTCTTGGTTTCAGCTCAGGTCCTGATCTCACAATCTGTAAGATTGAGCCCCGGGTCGGGCTCTGTGCTGTCAGCACAGAGCCTGCTTGGGATTCTTTCTCCCTCTCTCTCTGCCCCTCCCCTGCTCACACTCTCTCTCTCTCAAAATAAATAAATGTTAAAAAAATAAACATTAAAAAACATTAATATATATATGTTTAAAAAATATATACTTTTCCATATACATATATATAATACCAATAATGGCAAATGGAAGGAAAGAATATATTTAACAAAAAATATGCAGGGCTCAATTTTTTACAACTTTAGAATTATTCTAAGTGATTAAAAAAAAAACATTCCAATAAGTGGAAAGATATGCCTTATGTAAAGATAGCAATTTTCCTGAAATAAATCTATCAATTTAACTTAATGTGATCCCAATAAAAACCCAATAGGACTTTCTGGCAGTTAGAAGAGACTTAGATTAGCTATTCTAAGTTCTTGGTGAAAAACAACCATGTGACAGCTTTTAGGAAAATTTTAGAGGAGGGTAATTAAAGAAGATTAGCTGAATTATAAATATAGAAATCAAAACAATGTGGAAAAGGCAGAACATTGGGCAGAACAGAATACAGAAAGAGACCCCAAAACAAACTGAAATTTAAGACCCAAATACATATGTCAGTTCCTAAAAACTAGGCACCAGAGCAAATGCAAAATGATGATGATAGCTTTTCAAACCAGTGAAAGAAAGCTGCATTATTCAATAAATAGACTTGGGACAACTGGCTAGCCATTTTGGGAGGAAGAAAGCTAGAGTCTTCATTTCTCATACAACATGCACACAGATTAAATGTAAAAAAAAAAAAAAACAAAACCAAAAAACAAACCACTAAAGAAATTTGGGGGAAAAAAAAGAACATTGAAAAATTATTTTGGAATGAAGACTTTTCCAGATAAAGTACAAAACCCTGAAACCGTAAAGGCAAAAACTGATATACGTTACCCTTATACATAAAAAATAAAAATTTCTATACAGCTCAAAATATTCTATGCAAAATCAAAGGCAAATCACAGATTGGGGAAAATATCTGTAATACACATGACCAAAAAAGGGCATATTTACTTCACACGAGAGCTCATATGAATAAGAAAATGATTAACAACCCAAAAGAAAAATGAGCAATGATTATAAATGGGCAATTTACAGAAAGAGAGAAAGAGATAGCAAATAAATATGGAAAAGATTCTAGACCTCACTTAGAGAAATGACAATTAAAGCTACCGGAAGGTTCCCTGCCAGACTGGCAAAGACAAAAAATGTTGCTAATATGTGACGTTGCCAAGGCAATGGAGAAGCAGGCACCACCACATACTACTTAGTAGGAATATGTCAGTACAACTCCATTAGAAGTCCATCCAGGGGGGCGCCTGGGTGGCGCAGTTGGTTAAGCGGCCGACTTCAGCCAGGTCACGATCTCGCGGTCCGGGAGTTCGAGCCCCGCGTCAGGCTCTGGGCTGATGGCTCAGAGCCTGGAGCCTGTTTCTGATTCTGTGTCTCCCTCTCTCTCTGCCCCTCCCCCCGTTCATGCTCTGTCTCTCTCTGTCTCAAAAATAAATAAACGTTAAAAAAAAAAAAATTAAAAAAAAAAAAAAAAAAAAAAAAGAAGTCCATCCAGGGGCACCTGGGTGGCTCAGTCGGTTGGGCGTCCGACTTCGGCTGGGGTCACGATCTCATGGTTTGTGGGTTCGAGCCCCGCATCAGGTTCTGTGCCGACAACTCAGAGCCTGGAGCCTGCTTCCTATTCTGTATCCCTCTCTCTCTGCCCCTAACCTACTTGTGCTCTGTCTCTATCAAAAATAAATAAATGTAAAAATAAAATAAAATTAAAAAAAAAAAAAGCCCATCCAAATTACAAGCGCACATACCCTGTCACTCATTTTACTCAGGTGTAAAATATCAGCAATTTTACATCTGGGAGTCTATTTACAGACATGCGCACAGATTACACAATTATGTGCACGTGAAGACACTCATTGCTGCATTGTTTGTTATAGTGAAGACTGGAAACAAGCTAAATATTCATGGGTGAGGAAGTAATGAAATAAACTATAGTTGTCCATTCAATGGGATACTAGGAAGTTGTCAAAATGTTACATCGAATGTGTTAATCTGGAAAGATTATCAAGCTTCTATACGCTTACGTGAAAAAGGGGGTGAATATGGTACCTAGTTTGCTCCCATGTATGTTTTTAATAAAAAGAAAAACATACACGTGCATATGTGTATGAACTTAAAATTTTTCACATGGGTTTTCCCTCAAAGTTAATATTTATTTCTGAAAAATAGGATGAAAGGTCTAAAGCAAAAGAGAGATACTTTGCCTTTTCCCCTTTTTTAATACAGCTTGGCTGTTTTTATCATGTGCTTTTATGTTTATAATGTACATATTTACATTCTCGACATCAGTCATTACTACATATGCATTAGGATGATTTCTTTTAAAAAAAATTTTTTTTAATGTTTTTATTTATTTTTGAGACAGAGAGAGACAGAGCATGAGCAGGGGAGGGGCAGAGAGAGGGGGATACACAGAATCCGAAGCAGGCTCCAGGCTCTGAGCTGTCAGCACAGAGCCCCACACGGGGCTCGAACTCACAAACTGCGAGATCATGACCTGAGCTGAAGTCGGCTGCTCAACCGACTGAGCCACCCAGGCGCCCCAGGATGATTTCTTTTTTAATTTTGATTTCAAACACTGAATAGTCTTCCTCTGTGACATCTTATCTCTTGAGCATCTGACATAAATATCTCAGTCCTTTGGGAGAACCAACTATAAGTTGGGATTTGTCATGAGTAACCCTAACTTCTACAGTACTAGACAAACCACTATAAGGAATGGCAGATCAGTGTCACTTGTGTGGCCACCCTGGTTGATTGTAGTGGCTTGAAGGATTTTGAGTCAGTGTCCTGGGTCAGTGGAAAAGAAAAGTTGAGATCAATTGAGAAGCTTTGTTCATGAAAAGGCTAAAAGTAGAAGAGATGCTGGGGAGACAGTAATATTAGCCCAGAGCTATGCCTTTGACAAGTCAGATCTGGCCTCCAGAATGGAACTGGAAGCAAGGTGGAGGAACAGGGCCAAATCTGAAAGCTGGAACTGTGAGCTGGGGGTGGGAAAGGTGCTTTCCTGGGGCTGGCTCCTAAAGGAGTCTTATACTAGTCTAAAAAAAGAAAAAGGGTTCCAGGTTCCAGGAGATATCTTTAATGCCATATATAACAAAGGTCCTGAGTGTAAATTAGGCGTGAAGTGAAGCTTTGAACTGATGCTGTGAGAATTAAGTTACTTACAATCGGAGGAAGATTGAGTAATGGAGGAAAAACAGTTGAGCAAAGATGTCAACCCCCTGGGCCTCCTTAGAATGACACTATTGTTCTTGGTCGTCTGGGGAGGACTGGAAGAGAAAGCTGCTTGTGGTTCTTTTTCACTCCTGGACTTCTCTCTTTTCTCTCTGGAAGACGGTGCCATAAGGCTTATTTGCATAGAGAAGGCATAGGTCAAAAACAAAAACAAAACACAGAAGGAATGTCTGCCTAGTTCTGCCCTTAAAAAATTCAGCGAAAATCAGTGAGCCATTTGTGGAAAATAGTCACTTCTCTTGGTCCTCTGTTGCTATGAATTTCCTTTTATTGAAAACATTAATTAAACACATGACTGTGTACCAGGCACTGGGTGTTAATGGCTCTACCTGTAGTATCTCATTTAATCTGCACAAAAGCCTTATTTCATAATTCTTAGGTTAAGTAATTCGATCAAGATCATACAGCTTGTAACGAGGTCTGCCTGACTTTAGAGCCCATCTCCCTAGCCATGATGCTATACTGCCTGTTTCCTTCGGACTCTCATGAAGTTATATTCACCTTCTCTGATATCCTCCTTGAGTCTCTTCCTAACTTTACTTTTTTGTTCTTTAAGCAACAACCTCCAAAATTCACACTTTTTCCCCCTCCATGATTAGGCCTAGTCAAGAAAGTAAAGTCCCGATGCAATATATCAACATATCCATTGAAACCCTTTTTAAAGAAGGCTGTGCAGCAATAAATATTAACATCTCACATAAGAATACTCCGGCACAGCAATTCCACTTACAAATGTTTGAAGAAAAAAATGCACAAAGATGCTTAGTTCATCATGACCAGTAAACACTTTATCAATACTATAAAATTGGACAGATGCCCAACAATAGGGGATTAAGCATATTATGACACATGCAGACACTAGAATTTTATGCTACCACTAAAAATGACTATGTATGTCTGTATCACAGAAAGATACATATGACATAGCAATGAGGGGAGAACAGCAAGTTACAAACAGTATGCAGAATACAATCCTGTTAATGTAAAATCTGTGGGTTTGGGGCATGTTTGCATACATACAGATATCTGGGAAGATGTTCTCCAAAATGCTAATAGCAGTTATTCCTGAGTCATGAGTTTTGAGTAGCTTATCTTACCCTAGTATTTTTCTGTATTTTTTTTGTTGTTGTTGTGATGAATGTGTACCATGTTAAAAAGCAGAACAACAATGTAGATTATTTTCATTTGGGAAAGAAAAGCATGTCAAGGCAATCTACCACCCCTGAATGCCTGTACCACTGATGATGGGTCCGTGTGGTTAAGTTTGGGAGGCATATTTGGGAGGAGGCCAGCTCCATACCGGTCTTGATGTTTATGAAGAATTTCTGTTCAAATGAGATTACAGGTCCCAGGTCCCAAATTGATGGTGCCCATTCAAGCAGATGTCTCCATGAAGCTGTCCTCAGCGAGCAGCACCCAAACTTCTCTCTCTTGAAAAGAATGGGAGCATCTCACCAAAAAGTCCTTTCCCAAACTGCTTGGGGATTTTCTTAGTTTCCTCCGTAGTACTCAGTCTGGCACCCTGCTTCCTAGGGGGCATAGAGTGGTTCCACAGGACAAAGTCCCCTTCAGATTGTGGGATATCATTATGTAGAGAGCATCATTATGGGTCCATGTGGTAGCGTGGTTGGGGGAGGGGGCGGGGGGTATAACAATAATTATGGTCATATTCCCTTGTATGTAGAATCACAGAATTAAAAGATAACTCAGAGATGCTGCAAACCAACCTACCGTGTAACCAATGGGGACACTGAGGTCTTTCTCAAGGACGCCCAAAACCCTAAACCTCTTGCCTGCCCACCATTTGCTTTTGATTTGTACCACTTTGTTGAATAGGACTTTATTATTCAGAGGGTGTTGCTCCTACACGTCCTTTTGCAAAGGGTAAGCCAAGAAGTAAACCATTAACCAGAAGGCTTGAATGACCTAGCCAATCTTGGGCAATATAGCCCAAGCATATACAGCAAGTGATGAGAAAGAGAGTCCCGGGTGGAGAGGGCCTGAGGTTTAAACGTTCCTTTATGTTAAAAAGGTCTTAAAGTTGCAATACAAAATGAAAAGGACAGTAATACATTGGGGAAAATACTTGCATCAAAAGAAATAAATGCAGATGTCACATTTATACCATAGAAAGAACGTCCTTTTTAAGAAAAACATCCAGACTCCAATAGGTAAGTGGGCAGAAGCTATGAACAGAAAACTTACGTAACATTTTTCCTACCAAAATGAAAATAACCCAATTTTCTATTCTGATTGTGAAAATGATACACACTAAGGGCTTCTCAGCCTCGGCACCACTAACATTTTGAGTTGCATAATTCTTGGTTGGGGGAGGGGGATCCCGTGCACTGTAAAATGTAAAATCTAACCCCTACATTCCAGTAGCAGCACCTCACCCCTGAGCTGTGATGAGGAAAAATATTTCCAGACCTTGTCCAATGTTCCCTGGGAGGCAAAATTGTCCCTGTTTGAGAATGCTGTTCTAGGCAACAGACCCATAGAAAATTCTTCCTCCTTCGTTGTCAATAACTTGTCACATTACAATGAAATTAAGAAACCCTCAAAAGGCTAATTGGCCAAATAAAGTATTTAAAATTAAAGTGCCTAAATGCCAATGGGGTTAGAGTGAAATTGACACATGTATTCACTGCTGGTAACATTGTATATTTTACATAACCCTTTTACTGCAATAAGGCCCTGAACTGGAAGACTGATTGTGCCCTTTGCTCTGCTAATCTCACTCCTACAAATTTATCCTAGGACATAACCGAACAAAACCCAGAATGCACCAAGATGTTCACTGTGGTATTACTTACAATAGCAACATTTTGAGAGCAGCCTAAATGTCCAACATTAAAAAACCATTTGGGGTAAAGTGCGGATCTTCCATTTGATGACAGAGCCAATAAAAATGATAATTATGGTGATTATGGAGAGGTGACAAAGTCAAGACAAAGCCAAATACAAATTGTATTCTGTACAACGATTGAGATTTCATACAAATGAGTGTTTGTGTTTCTTAAAAAGGGCAAGAGGGCAACATGTGCAAATGGAAACACTTGTGTTAAGAGTACTAGAATCATGGGTGGGTATGATTTTTTAAAAATATTTTAAAGGTAGTTATACTGCATATTTTTTTTATTTAAAAACATACGAAAATGGGCAAATAGAGATCTGAGTGAACTCCGGAGGACAGTGAGGACAAGGACAAAGATGATATCACTGAGCTAGAATGTGGGGGTCAAGTTTTAGTAAATCTTACCACTTATCCTCCAAATGGGAACACTTTTGGAAGCAAAAACAGCACTAGTAAGAATTACACCAGGACAACAGGTATGTGCTGGAACTGTCCCAGCACACGACTCATCACTCTTGGTTTCAGGAAACCAAGGAAGGTGACCTGAGCTCTTATCAAAATTCAAAAGGAAGATAAAGTTCAGGGCCACGCAGAGTGGACTGGATTCCTGGGGCCAAAATGTAATTTCCTGCAACGGAGGATCCTCTAACCAAAGTATTTTCTGGGTCCTCGGCTGGTATGAGAACACGCCTTCCTGCTAAAGGGGTAGAGTGATCCAGAAAATTATAAAAGCAAAGGCCGTATTCCCAGGACTAGATCCAATGTTAGCAGAAATGATTCATCTGCCCAACAATTATGTATTAGCCCCCTAGGTGCCAGGTATGGCTTGGCTTGTTCTAGGCGTTGAGAGCACAGCAGGGACAAGACAGAGTCCCTGATTTCATGGACCTTGCATTCAACTGGAAGTCACACTAGAAAACAGGCAAGTACGGGCGCCTGGGTGGCTCAGTCGGTTGAGCATCTGACTTCGGCTCAGCTCATGATCTCATCGTGAGTTTGAGCCCCACGTCGGGCTCTGTGCTGACAGCTCAGAGCCTGGAGCCTGCTTCGGATTCTGTGTCTCCCTTTCTCTCTGCCCCTCTCCCACTCGTGCTCTCTTTCTCTCAAAAATAAATAAACGTTAAAACATTTTTTTAAAAAAGAAACAAAACAGGCAAATAAATGACAAACAGGCTCAACACATAAAGTGAAGAGTACTTCGGTGAAAATCAAATAGTGCGATGTTGAATGTAACTAATGGACAGACGGGGTGGGGACAGTGAGCAAAGGAAGGTCTGGTCTGTCTGAAGCCCTGACAGATTGTGATCGTAGAAGGAGACTGGGAGGACCTGAGGAAAGGGTGTGCTCAGCAGAGCCTTGAGGCCAAACTGTGTGTTGGAAAAGGGCCAAGAGTTGGAAAATATGCCTTGTGGGCCCAGGCCTCTGAGACCAGGAGAAGGAACTCAGGGAGGAGCCTGTGGTAGGGAGCGGGAGCCCGCTGGGGGTGGGGTGGGGGTAGGGGTGGGGAGTAGGGTGGGGAGAGTCAACAAAACTAATTCAGATCTGCCTGGGGAATATGTCTGAACCTAACTTGTGATCTACAAAATGGGAAGCAATAGCCCCTCCCTGGGTTGTTCGATGGTTAAGTGACAGAGTAAATATAAAAGCAGAACAATATTGCATTTGTTCTGTTTTGTTTTGCATTGAGAAGGTTATATTTGTTCATTTGTTTAACGCAGAGCGCTTGGCATTTTCCTACAAATCAATCAGATGGAGATATCAGATGTATTATTATATATGAAGTCATATATGACTTAAGTCATATATGACTTCATATAAGTCATATATGACGTCATATATAATAATACTTTCCAGTTTATAAAAATTTAAGAGCACGGGCCTGGCTTTTCAAGTCTCCTTCGTGTGGAATGGATGGGGAGAGCCAGGTTCCCGCTAAGGAAATTATATGCAGAGTTCCTAAAATGGTGCTCATTCTGCTACTCCCACGCATAGGTTCAGTTTGCGGAACAAAAGTGTTGCTGAGTAGGGATTTGACCTGGGCCTTTTTAAAAAAGTGAATCTCTTCCACTCATTTGCAACTATCCTTGTTATAAAGTAGAAGCTATAAAAGCTAGTAAATGCTTAGTTAAACACTCCCTTGGACATGTCACGGACATCATAAATTTACTTAGTAGACTCTTCATAAGCAGGGTTTGGTAAATTATTAGAGAGCTCAAGCTGGCAGTCAAGCAACATGATTTTATTGAACACTTACTATGTGCCACGCACTGTCGTAATCAATGATGGCAAAGCAGTGAAGGCAGTGATAGACCCTCATGGAGCTCCACAATTTAAAGGGTACCTGGTTTGATCAAGTTATCATTAATGAGATTCAAATAGAGGTCCTACCTCTGGCTCTTCTGTCATAAAAATGAACTGTTCTGGGCTACTTGAGATTGTTTTCGCCAAATGTAATAGCAATTGGGATAGTAAGGCCTTTGGCTTAAATAGGCATTTACTTTCAGAAAATACTTTTGACTTAGAAACATCCTCCCATCTCTCTAAAGTTATTTGTATTATGCTATTTTTACTATATATTATAAAATAAAAATATTTAATAAAAATCTAAATATATAAAATACATTTTAATAAAATTAAACACTGCCCATAGTTATATTCTTACATTTTTAGAAAGAGGAATCAGCTACGAACATGATTCCCAAGCTAATTGCCCATTAAGCTCACCTGGGAAACAATTTTTTAAGCTTATTTATTTTGAGAGAGACAAAGAGAGTGCAAGTGGGGGGGAGGGATAGAGAGAGAGGGAGAGAGAATCCCAGGCAGGTTTCACGTGGTCAGTGCTCAGAGTCCAATGCGGGGCTCGAACCCAAAAAACTGGGAGATCATGACCTGAGCTGAAATCAAGAGTCGGATGCTTAACCGACAGAGCCACCCAGGTGCCCCTGGGGAGCATTTTTAAATTTTTTTTTCAACATTTATTTATTTTTGGGACAGAGAGAGACAGAGCATGAACGGGGGGAGGGGCAGAGAGAGAGGGAGACACAGAATCGGAAACAGGCTCCAGGCTCTGAGCCATCAGCCCAGAGCCCGACGCGGGGCTCGAACTCCCGGACCGCGAGATCGTGACCTGGCTGAAGTCGGACGCTTAACCGACTGCGCCACCCAGGCGCCCCAGCATTTTTAAAAGTCTTGATGCTTGAGACCCATTCCAGGACAATCAAATTGGAACCTCTCACAGGAGTGAGATCCAGGAATTAAGATTTTCTGAAGCTCTTCAGGTGACTTCAGTATGCAGCCAGGGTTGAGACCTGGGGAGCAGTGATATTTGAAGCCCGTCAAGTGCATGAGGTAGAATGTGTGGAGTGAGTTTAGTACAGTTGTAGGGGTTTTATACCCAGACACTGTCCCAGAGGCCTGGCAGGTTTAAAAAACAAAACAAAACGTAATTCAAACCTTTGTGTTCATGGCAATTATCAGTTGTTTTTTGGAATTGGGCTTGCTAGTGATAAACTTTCTAACTTGAGATATCAGCCAGGATTGCATTTAGCTACGAGTAATAGAAGGAGTCCTCTCACAAGGAATTCGAGTTGGACAGACCAGGGCTAAGGCAGGAATGTCATCAAAGACCCGAGCTACTTCTGTCTCTGTGCAGGTATGCTCAGTATGTGGCTTTCATCTTCAAGGCTGCAAGGTAGCTGCTGGACCTCCAGGCATCAACCTGTGTTGAGGGAGGGTGGCTTTTGTCCTGGTGAGGCTTTGCTTTTTCAGTTAAAAGGGAAGCCCCACCCCCAGGTACTTCTGCTTACACCTTATTGGTCAGAATCTGTCACATGGTCATGCCTAGCTGCAAGGGAAGCGGAGCATTTTGGTGAATTTGTTTTCTAGCCTCTCTAGAGGAAAGCAAGGGGGAGGAGTTTAGGATGGCAAGAAAGTAAAAATTTCTCCGGAATCAGACTTGTACGTTATTCAGTGCAAAGGCCTGTGGTTTAGTGTTTCCTCTTCTCTCTTCATCGGGTGAGGACCAGAAGTTGGGGCTAATTCCCCCGGATTGGTTGGAGAGGTAGGCATACGTCCTACCATGGCTTCGGAAATGTCCTACCTGTCGGTTCGCAGATTTCTCCAGCAATGGCGGGCTCCACTCTGTATCTGCATTTTGTGGACGGGGATTGGTAACTGCAGGAGGCTGAACATAGCTGGGTGCGAGCGATAAGCTTCACACACTACTCTCCTGCTTAAGTGTAGGTGGGGGCTGAAAGGTCACCCGATCAATAAACGAATACATGTTCTCTTGAGGAGGAACACCCGGGACTATTTTCACTCTTCTGGAAATTGTGATTAGAAAATTCAAAGAGAAGTAAACCAGAGCTGGCAGGAAGAAGGACCAAGCCCCGCTCAGAATGCCTGGAGAGTCCCTGCCAGAGCCTTGGGCCAGAGCCTGTCCTTGGCCTTGGTCCTCACTGGCTTCCCTGTGGGTAAGGGAACCGCCTGGGGATTCCCCATCATTCGAGAGCTCTTTGAGTGACCCTCTTTCGGCCCCTCCAGTAGGGAATTTCCCAGAATGTTCCCACACCCCCATGAAGCCTCTTCATTAACCACCCCCGAGCTGCTTGTAGTTCATGACAGGGTTGGCATCAGGCAGCTTCACAGGCGAGGGTGAATTGTGAACCTTATCGCCCGGACTTGCAAGAAATGGGAAAAGAGGGAAGATGAAATGGCAAAGCCAACAGGGCTGAGGCCTCACAGAATAATTACCAAACATCATACGATTTTAACAGATGTCAAAGGCAAGAGAAAATGGTGGGCACATACTCTGAAGCCAGACTGCCTCCTTCTAGTCCTGCTGCTGCAACTTACGAGCCAGGTGACCTTGAGCGAATTACTTAACTTCTCTGTACCTTAGGTCGTCCTCTTCTGTAAAATGTGTCTGATAACATTATCTACCCGATAGGGTTGTGGCAAAGATTAAATATGATAATAACTAAAATACTTTGAAAAGTGATTGATACGTGGCAGCATTCAATAAAAATGATTACGTCAAGCTAGATTATTCTTTTACAAAATCGATTTCCACTCATTTTTCTCATATAAATTGAGTCTACATCCCTCTGCTCCCAACAGCCTTCTCCCTGACACTCACGCGCACCCCTTCCCAACGAGTGGGGGTTGGAGGTTAATACGCTCAGTTCGGACTCTGAGATATTCCAGAGGTGAAGAGGGCTTGGAGAGCTTCTAAGCTCATGGTTCCTTCTCATGGTTGGCAGTGTTCATGGCACATTAGGATCCCCTGGGAGCCTTTAACAACCCAAATGCCCAGGCTGTACCCGAGACTGCTTAAACCAGAACCAGGCACTGGTATTGGTAAGGTTCCCCAGGGATCCCACTGATCTCAATGTGTGGCCAAGGTTGAGAACCACTGTTGAGGTCCAGTCTTCCCGTTCTAACAGGAACTGGGGCTCAGAGAGGGAAAAGAGAGTCATGGGGCTCACCCAGCCAGGGCCCCGGTCCCCAGTTACTGCGGATGGAGCCCACTGTTGTTGTATGTTCTGGACCTCACTGTGCATGTGGAAGAAGGTCCGGCCTTGAGTGAGGCCTCTCAAAGCGTAGCTGGACGGATGATTCCCTCCCAACTCTGGGCAGGAGGCAGATGATCAGCTCTGTGACTGGAAAGTATGACTAACTCAGGCTTCCAGTGCGGTGTCTAAAGATCACCCAAATCAAGACCTTGTTTTCTCTTGGGAGACTGTAGGGCAGTTGAAGACTTCTTAGTGATCTCCAAAGACCTTTGGTCACGTAAGTTACCAGTCTCTTCGGGGAAGCACTGGGTATGCTAGAAGAATGGGGCTGAGGGCGGGGAAGCCTCCAGCCGATCCCTGCTCTGCATAACCCTGTATGGTTATGGGGCTTTGGGTCAATCGCTGAAGTGTCTGAACCTCCGAGAAAATAAGTGTCTTGAGGCAAATTCCAAAGCCTTTCCTCGTAGCGGCTGCTGCCACCGGCCTGTAATCATTTGGAGGGGGTGTTTGGGGTAGGTTTGTCCCAGGGTCTCAGTTGGCCTCATCTGAGAAGTGGGAATAATGGTAGCCAGCTGGCCTCAGCGTGTCCATCTCGGGGTTCCCGTGAGGAGCCTCAGGGCCCCAAATGAATTCCAAAAAGTGGAAAGCAGCTTCCAGGGAAGCCCAAACTCACTGTGAGCCAGCTCACTGCTCCCTGACTGCAGCAGAAGACATGCGTGTGAGAGGCCGACATTTCCTTCCCAAACATTCTGCTCCCGTCCCCCCTCACTGAGTCCTAGATTGCTAGCTGCCACTGGGAAGTTAAGGGAAGTGGGGGGATGTGATCCTTGCTCCTCCGAGTTAACGGCCTTTGCCAGCTGTCCCCGTGTGAGTCCCTTCCGGGGCATGACTGCCCCAGGGAGGGTCAGAGTGGACCAAACGTTGGCAGGTGGGGACATGTTGGGAGGAGGCCCCAGATCAGCCACTTCCTTCTACAAGGGAAGTCAAACTCTTCCTCTTGCCAGTGTCTGGCTGGCAGTGAGGCTGCTGGGCTGGCAGTGCTGGTTTCTCTGGGGCCCTAGCAGGAAGCAGTCTTGCTTCCCGAGGTAAAGATGAGTTTCTTGTCACAGGGGGTTGTTTTCTGGTTAGAGGCAGCGGCAGTCGTGACGCCCCATCCTAGAGCTCTGGGATCTGCAAGGCAGGGGGGGCGGGGGGCGGGGAGAGAAAACTAGAGAGAGCTCAGCAGAGCTTGCTCGGGGAGGAAGAACCTGCTGTCACTTCCCGAAAGCTGGGCCTGCCTCTAGGCGGGGAGAAGGTCAGAGCGCGGTTGGTCCCTGTGGCCCGCCCACCCTACCCCTCCCTTCTGCCTCGGGGTTTGCCCAGGCTCTTCAGAGCACAGAATTTACAGTAAACGTTGTCACCAGTGGAAACTCTCAGAGGGGGCGAGGAAAAGGGCTAGAGGAAGGGGCCAGGACTCCCGGCCCCCAGTTCCCGTCTTACCAACCACCCCCCACCCAGTCTCATGTGTTGCTTTCTCTTACCTTTCGGTAAAGAGGGGATGCCCTGCCTCCGGGATGTGCCTGGAAACAGCCAAGTGGCGAGATTAGCGAGAGCCAGCCGTACCTTGCCGAAGAAGCCAGTGCCTCTGACCCCACCATCGTGGGTCTGAGTATCCCGCCCACCCCCACCCCATGTTAGAGATAGGGGTTTCCTTTGTACCGACCTAGCCACATTTTCTAGCTCAACGCCACATACAGGAAATGCCAGGCTGGGGCCGAGCCTGCCTGCATCTGTCCTTCACAGACAGATGGGAGCTGGCTTGATGGGTAAGGCCGGTCGTACACCCCTCCGCCACTTAAAAAAGAAACCCTGGGCTCATGGATGAAGGCCGTTAGCAGCAAACCTGGATATCTCATTGCTGCTTATGCTCCTGATGGGTTATGTAAGGTGCCTTTTACGTGGTAGGTTATCTTATATCTGCCCACTGCCCACGGTAGTTTTGAGTCAACTTCTAGGCCAGCAATTAATGTCATCAGCCAGCCAATCAACGGACATTTGAGTTCATAGTCTGTGTTCAGGCACCTAACATTTAGGCACTTCATTAGTGCTTGACTAACTAAAACAAATCTAAGGTTGCATTTAACTCACGTTTGCAAACTTGCCCGATCATTGGAATGACCTGGAGCACTCGATAAAATTCAGCGAATTCCCAGGGCGTCTGGGTGGCTCAGCTGGTGAAGCTTCCACCCTCGGCTCAGGGCCCGATCTTGACGTTTGCGAGTTCTGAGCCCCGCGTCGGGCTTTGTGCTGACAGCTCAGAGCCTGGAGCCTGCTTCGGATTCTGTGTCTCCCTCTCTTCTTGTGCTCTGTCTCTCTCCCTCTCAAAAAAAAAAAAAAAAAAAAGTAAATAAACATTTTAATAAAAATTCCGTGAATTCCCAGAATTCGCCCCACATCCCAAACCCATTCAGTTCAAATCTCTAGATTTCACGAAGAGCCTGGAACTGTGTGACAAGCCCTTAAACTAATTCTACTGCTACGGCAAGCTTGGGAAATGCTGACCTGTATCAAACAGAACTAGAAAAACTCTCTGCCGTTTCTTCAGGTTCTAACCTGCCAACCAGCTTCCCCTCACCTACCCTTGCCCCTCTCAACCCACGTACACACTCACGGAGACCCATGTACACACGCACACACACAAAGGAGGGTGCCCACACGCATTCCTGTGCCCGCCTCTGTTGGGTGGGACCATGTGGAACCGCCATCTTTATAGGTCAAAACAGACAAATTCCAGCAGTTTCATAGGCTCGACCGGGCACCTATGCATACACAGGGGCGCAGAGATGCACCCGCACTCACATATGACACACGCAAACACATGTGCACGCGTGCACCCACGCGTGCAGAAAAATTCACCGACGCCCGTCCCCACGGCTGTGCCGGTGAGAACCCAGTCTGGACTCCTCCGGTCCCCCCTCCCCCGATCCTGTGCTTTCCTTGACGCTAGTCTCAGATGCTGACCTGTCTCCCCACAGGAGAGTGAAGACCTGGAGAAACAGAACGCGGCTCTGCGCAAGGAGATCAAGCAGCTCACGGAAGAGATGAAGTATTTCACGTCGGTGCTAAGCAGCCATGAGCCCCTGTGCTCGGTGCTGGCGGCCAGCACACCCTCGCCCCCCGACGTGGTATACAGCGCCCATGCCTTCCACCAGCCTCACGTCAGCTCGCCTCGCTTCCAGCCCTGAGCTCTGAGAGGCGGTGGGGGGCGGACGGAGCCCCCCGCCCCCAGCCGCCCTGGCCGGCCTCGGGAGGGGCACACAGACTGTGGCCAGGCCGCCCTCGCCCCTCAGGGCCCTCTCTCCCTCCGGAGACCGGGAGGCAGAGGCCCGGACAAGGATCGAGCCCAGGACTGTACCGGCCGAGAGGGTGTGAGGTCACCCAGCGGCGTGGCCGCCTGTCAGCATGTGCCGGGCCCCCGTGCGGACGGGAGGCCCAATCCAGAGTCAAATCCGACACGATGCCCAAGTCCCATGGCACAGAGGGAGGAGGGCAGGGTAGGGTTATTTTTCTAAATAAATTTCTTAAAAGCAACCGGTCTGGCAAGAGGTTCTCTTCTTTCACGTAGTCCCTTGAAAGCCTAGGTTCTGCGGGGGTGGGGGCCTTCTTTTGCTCTTGGTCTCAGCTCTGGGGACTCTGCTAATCTCTTCTTTTCCATGGTTTGGTTGGCCTACTTGGGAAGCTGGGTGTTTTTTTGTTTTTTATTTTCTTAATGTTTATGTTGGAGACAGACTGTGAACGGGAAGGGGGGCAGAGGGAGAGGGAGACACAGACCCCGAAGCAGGCCCCAGGCTGTCAGCACAGAGCCCGACGAGGGGCTCGAACCCATGAACCGTGAGATCGTGACCCGGGCCGAGGTCGGGCACTCAACCCACGGAGCCACCCAGGAGCCCCGAGCTGTGTTTTTTCAAAGCATCTTCAATCCTCCCTGTAGGCGTCTTCTTGGTTCCCCCCACCGGCCCCGTCACCTCACCATGACCTTCCCACCTTCCATTCCTCACTGCCTCACGCTTCCTGGATTGTCAGCGGGCCATTTTCCAGACAGGGAGAAGGACCAGTGCAAGTTGCCATTCAGAGGAATGGTCGTTCAGGTTGATACTCTCACCTTTACAACTATACTTTCTCTGCTCCTCCCAGAAAGCCAGCCTTGGGTGATGCTGCATGCCAGGCTCCGTGCAAGGTGTTCTAGGAACACAAGGGCAACACGGGGAAAGTGCTGCCTCGTGCTCTCAAGGGGCAGCATGTGGCTTAGGTCCTTGGGGAATTTCCTGCCAATGGACCTACACGTCCTGTTAAAGACCCCACCTCCCTTGAGAAGCTGCAATAAAGCACACACGGCTTTGCCTGTCTCCATTGGGCTCCACAGGCCGCCATTTTGAGCACAGTTTGACGGCAGTGCCTCACTGACACAGGGTTGTCTTCAGGTCTTCAAATTCTCTAGTTTGGGCAGAGCCTGAAACCAGTATGTTCTGGGTCCCCTGCTCTCATAGGTCCCCAGGTCGAGTGCCCACTGGCCTGCACGCCGCAGCCTTATCCAACGGTGGGGACTGCCCCCACACGCAGCCTCTGTTGAGTCAGCTGGGGGCAATAGTGACAGGGATCGCCACAGGATGTGTCTGGTTCAGCCTCTTCCGCAGCCACCTCAAACTCACCCCTTGGTCCTTCAGAGGGACTACCACTGCCCATGGTCTCCCTGTCAGCACCCATCTTGGGATGGTGAGTCCCTTGAACCCACCATCTTGGGATGGTGACCCCAAGGAAAAGAGAGGAGCAGTGCCTCCTCAACCCGCCGGCCCACAGCTCTGGCTGGTTTGATGCAAGGCCTCAGCGCTGGGCCTCCCCCGCCCCGTCTCTCCTGCCCCACTGGGATCATGCTGGTGTTGGGTTACTGTGACTGCCGAACTCTGCAGAGGTCTGGAAACGCAGCATCCCGGCACGTGGTCACCTGACCTCCTTGTGGCCTGTCTACGGGGTGGGGGGTCTAACCCAAGGGCCTCTGAAGCCACATTGCCACTATCGGGCCCCTCAACCCTGAAGCTGTTGCCCGCCGATGCCCAGAGTGTGGGAACTGCACTCAGAGCCTGCTGGAGACAGAAGACCTTCCCCAGCTAGTAGCAGAGTCTGACATTTTCACCTTTGGTCGCCTAACAAAACTTGGTAAGTGGGGCTTCCTCTTCCCGGACTCCGCGTGGACTAAGGGTTATGTGATGAGGGGCCGAGGCAACGAGGATCCCTCTCATCAGTTTCCTCTCAGCCCGGGCAGGGCGAAGAAGCCAATGGTGACGGCAGACATTACGTGCATCGTATAGAATTCATTTTTCTTTCACGTTCTTAGGAAGCAGAACTTTAGGCCCTGCTTTCTTTAGGGCCGGCTCCACCAAGTCCCGGCCTCTCGTGGGAGGTTGGGGCAGGCTTCCTTCCAATCAGAGATTTTCCTCCCCACTCCTCTCTAGCATTGTGATTCCCCCCAGAAACCCCCACAGAAAGCACATGACCTGTGCCAAACATCTACTGAGTGACATTCGGGGCCCCAACTAGAAATGCAGAGCTCACGTGCACGGTTCCCATCTCTTGATGAGACCTGCTCTTCCTCTTTCATTCTGTACTTTCTAATGACCCCAGGCAGTTCCTCTTCTCCTTTCTGATCAGTCTGGTCAAGGAAGCGTCAGGCTGAGCCTGGGGGGAGTTATGAAGTGCTGACTTCATCTCCACACAGGACCACTGGAGGAGAGGCTATGAATAAATTTGAACTTGCAGAGCTCTCTGACCATGGATCCCACCCCCCAGCTCTGTCCCAGCCTCCTACCCAACAGGGACCGCTCCCTCCGGCTGGTGGGCCACAGACCCACACTCGGCTCAGGCAGGCAATGCAGATACATGAAGCTCAGCCCATGTAGGGCAGTTGGGAGTAGTGGGGAGTGTGGCAAACTGAGGAGGGAGTGCCTGTCTGCCTTTGGTTCTATCCCACGCTGCCCTGTGGGAGTTCAGGCCCAGTGTTGCCATATCTTGCAACGTGTCAAGAAAAGCCCAAATCAGAATTTATACATGAAATCTCCCAATTTTATTTATTTATTTATTTATTTATTTATTTATTTATTTTTTGCTTATTTATTTTTGAGAGAAAGAGAGCATGAGCAGGGGAAAAGCAGAGAGAGAGGGGGACAGAGAATCCAAAGCAGGCTCCAGGCTCTAAGCTGTCAGCACAGAGCCCGACGCGGGGCTCGAACTCGCAGACTGTGAGATCATGACCTGAGCCGAAGTGGGATGCTCAACCGACGGAGCCACTCAGGTGCCCTGAAACCTCTCAATTTTCAAAACGCCTTGCAGCCCGAGTAAAATATGTTTGTGGAACAGGCTGGCCCCTACTATTTGCAGGGCCTGGGGCCAAAGTACAAACAGAGGCCACATAGCGTATGTCTAAGTATTTACACATTATAAATCAGGCTTACAAAATATATGAAATATGGTAAGCAAAATATGTTCTCTTCTCCTGCAAACATAACTGCATACCAGCCTGGAAGGCGAGGTTTGAATTTCGAATTCTTGGGTGCTTCAGAATTTTCTATTAGCACCAGGTGGCCCACGAACAAACGGCCCCAAGACAGCAGCCTGTCCTCTTCCTGTCCCTCCCCTGGCTCCCCCTCAGCGGCCCCACACTCATGTTGGTGTGCATACCAGCCTACGAGACTGGGTTCCACCCCCACCCCTCTCACGCAGACAGCCCTCCCCTGGCCATCCCTAGGGTCCAAAGGTGCATATGCCAGTGGTGTGGTCTATCCTGAAGAAGAAGTATCCGGGAAGAGGGCTGCAACTCCTGGAAGCCAGCTCAGGGCCACTCAGGCGGGGGGATTCTGGTGTCCTGGTATACGGAGCATGGTTTACAAGGGGACAGAGGGCCTTGGGTGGGCATGACGCGTTGGGTCTAAGATCTTTGCCCCGTGAGAAAGAGTCTAGCTGGAGGCCCAGTGCCCATTCCTGGCGGTCCGGAATAGGGACCTCTTCTGCGCGGGTCTGAGGTGGCACTGGAGAGGTTTGCCACCTCTCTTGGCCAACGATGTCTCCCTGGAAAGCCCGAGCCAAAGGAAGGCTCCGTGCAGCAAGAAATGGACGCGTGACCGCGTCATCGTTATCTGTGACTTTGACGCGAGGCTTCCTGGGGAATGCTGATTTCCCCGCCCGCCACCCTCTGTGTTCGTCTCTTACTAGCAGTGTTATTCCCTGAGTTAGAGTCAACGCAAATTACAGGAAAGCCAGATTTTTAGTCTTCAGGTTGAGAAGTGTGGGTGGGGAGAGAAAGGGAGGCAAAGTCAACTCAAAGGTCATGGGGTTGCCATCTGCTGGACCCAAACTTACCAGCAGTTTATTAATACCTCCAACCAAAGTACCAGTGCGGCTGCAGCTTTACAGTAAAGGAGGTGAGCCAGCTGCATGCCCCCCTCCTTTCCAGGACAGACATGCTGTCCCTCTCTGCCCCCTGCCCCACCCCAGCCACCTTCCCCCTCACAGGTTTCAGTGCCCCCAAGCGCCTACTGGGCAGGAATTCCAAGGGAGGAGGAAAAGGGCTAGTGAGCTCAGACCCACACGAAGGTGGTGGATTAAATACCCTTTTACCCCTGTCAGAGGACTGACATTTTAAGAGGCACCTAAAAGACGAATGCCTGACCCAGAGGAGGGAGTGCCTAATGGTGGCATTTTAGGCTTTGGAGCAAGTGTGTAGGGCAGATAATTGAATGGAATTGTTGCCGTGTGGATGACCCCGTACTGCACTGGCCTCGTGTGGGTCCCAGGGAAACAGGAAGTGAGGATAAGAACTAAGACATCCCTCCTAAAAAGCTTGTTTCCCAACTGCTCCCACGTATCATGGAGCCAATCTATTTCGAGGAAAATACACTAAAAACTTGATCTTGGTTTGAAGACTCTACCAGCAGGCAGAGATAAGAAGCTCCCTTTTGGAGGACTTTTCTAGGGCAATTTTCACAGCTGAATTCCATGGCTGCCTGGGAGGTGTGTCCGGCTCCTTCTGGAAGATTACTGGGGAGAGACTGCTGAGCTTGTCTCTCTACATAGAAAGGAAGATTAGGAGCAGTAGCAAGGCCTGAAAATCGACCTCTCAAAGCCATTCCCCCTTCCCTTTTTCCTTACTCCAGAATTCTCATTTTGTCCAGGATGGTGACGTCCCCAGCTAGAAAGATTGCATTTCCCAGACTCCCTGGCAGCTAGGCATGGCCATGTGACCCAGACCAGTGAGATAGAAGCAGAAGTTGTTGGTTGGGCTTAAGGGAAAGCTCTGTAAAAGGTGGGCCTATCTCAGGGCGCCTGGGTGGCTCAGTGGGGCGAGCGTCTAATTCTGTCTCATGTGGGAGCCAAGGAATTTAACAACCAAACAAGGAATGTAAACCGTCCCCCCCCCCTCAGTGGTTCTCAACTGGGGGCGATTTTGTCCCTCGGGGGCCATTTGGCAATGTCTGGAGACATGTTTGGCTGTTACAGTTTGGGAGACAGGTGATGAACAGAGGCCAGGGGTGCTGCTAAAGTTGCTACGCGCACAGGACAAACTCCACGACGAACAACTGTCCAGCCCCAGGGTCAGCAGCACGGAGGCTGAGAAACCCAGCAGGTAGCCCCAGTTGCTTCCAGACCACTAGACTTTAGCCTGCTCGCCTGTCCTGGCACCCTTATCACCCCCTCCTCTCTTGGGAACAAACCCCATGAAGTGGCCAGGCTGAAAAGTTCATGTTGGGGGCTGTATCTGGCACTTTCCTTTAGCTACTTTGCTCTTCCTCTGTGCTATTTTTCTCTGCCTAGAATCACTCTGTCATGTTTCCACTGGTTCTTGAGATGGGGCCCAGGAATCTTCTTGATTTTTAGTAAGATTCGCCGGTGGTTCTGATCTCAGTGGCATGAACGAATGGCTTGATTAAGCCACAGTTGTTTTTTGAAATTCTACCCACTTTCTAAAATCCATCTCAGGGGCGCCTGGGTGGCTCAGTCGGTTAAGCATCCAACTTTGGCTCAGGTCATGATCTCACTGTTCATGGGTTCAAGCCCCATGTCGGGCTCTGTGCTGATGGCTCAGAGCCTGGAGCCTGTTTCCGATTCTGGGTCTCCCTCTCTCTCTGCTGCTCCCTCACTTGAGCTCTGTCTCTCAAAAATGAATAAACGTTAAAAAAACGTTTTCTTTTTTTTTTTTAATTTTTTTTTCAACGTTTATTTATTTTTTTGGGGACAGAGAGAGACAGAGCATGAACGGGGGAGGGGCAGAGAGAGAGGGAGACACAGAATCGGAACCAGGCTCCAGGCTCTGAGCCATCAGCCCAGAGCCCGACGCGGGGCTCGAACTCACGGACCGCGAGATCGTGACCTGGCTGAAGTCGGACACTTAACCGACTGCGCCACCCAGGCGCCCCCCAAAAAACGTTTTTTAATAATAAATAAAATAAAATCCATCTTAATTGCCACAGTGCCTGGAATGCAGGGTGACTTTAGGTGACACTTGGTTAAAACAGATTTTCTTCCATCAGTACATATTTATCCTAACAAATCTGGTGGTTTTCCATTTATCATAATGATATATGTTCCTTTACAGATAAATTTACTTTCGTGAAAAAGTGAATTGGCTAAAAGAAACATGTGCTGAGGTGCCTGGGTGGCTCAGTCGGTTAAGCGGCTGACTTCGGCTCAGGTCATGATCTCACAGTTTGTGGCTTCGAGCCCCACATCGGGCTCTGTGCTGACAGCTTAGAGCCTGGAGCCTGCTTCAGATTCTGTGTCTCCCTCTCTCTCTGCCCTTCCCCCGCTCACACTTTGTCTCTCTCTCAGAAATAAACATTAAAAAAAAATTAAAAAAGAAACATGCTAAAAGCTGCTTCATTTAGGAAACATTACTTTTGTTAATGGACACAGTATGTAAATATTTGCTTGGTTTTTTACCTTGTTGCTTTTTAATGTGCATAGAAGACAAGGAAGGAGGGGTGTAAAAAAGATACGAATAAAACCTCCATGCCGGCCAAAATGAGGATCAGTCTTCTTTTGTTTAAAAATACATATATTTAGATGTTTAAAGCCTAGCAAATACAGGGTATAAATACTACAGTTTGGAAGCCCAGGAGCATCCCTGAAATTTCCCCCTTTTGTTTTCTCTAGAGAACATCTAGTTCTGAAAAGTGAAAAGCATCATATCTCATTTCCCTATCTTGCGGCATTTTAAGAAACTGACAGTAAACTTTCCAAACCATCTTGCAATGTGCAGAGACAAAGGTCCCCATTCCTGGAGATCAGTTCTTCATTGCTGTGACATCCGAGCAGTAAAGTCAGGTTGAAAGTCACATCAGTACCGGTCGGCCTCCCCGCACCGCCCCTCCCCCACCCGCCCCAATGGCCCCCCCCCCCCCACCTCGCCCGCCATTAGCACCTCTTCGCCAAGTTTATCAATGGCCTGCTGGCACGCAGCATGCACGATTTGGGTTTAAGAGTTACTTAAGGTGACTACTGAAGTGAACACCTAAACCCTGGCTGGGACCCCAGAAATCTTACGCCCTCTGCCCCTCAGCTCACCTTATGCAACTCTCATTTCCTCCGTGCTGGCTTCTGTCCCTTCCCTTCATTCTCTGCACTCCCTCGCCCTTGAGAATCTTGTTCATGCATTCAGTCTCAACTGACCTGCTCTTTATCCTGTACTCCCCCCACCCCCATCTAGTTAACTCCCACCTCTTCTTCAAATATCAGTGTAGGGAAGTTTTGTCCGATTCCCAGACTAGATCAGATCCCCACTATCACATGGTTTCAGAACACTACGTACCCTTCTTTCACAGCCATTAACCCACTGAAATTCCACCTTTAACTGTGTGGTTATTTGGTTAATAGAAGAAATATGGTACACGAACCTCTGAGGGAGCCATAGATAACTTTAACCTGAAACACACAAGCCTTGAGAATGTAAGAGAAACTTTATTCATTCCTTCTTTCCTTCCTTCCTTTATCAAACCGACAAATATTAAGAGTCTGTTGTGCTGGGCACCAGGGATATAGAAATAATCAAGACAGAAGCAATCTCCACCTTTGCTCATGGATTAGTGAATGGCCTATTTACTGTCATTTGACTGGCCACCATTAATCACCATTGCTGGTTTTGTCCATGATACGGGTGGATGTCTTGTCTTTATCACTGTCTCTCAATGGTCTTGGGAGAAACCAACATGGTTGTCAGAGTTGAAGCTCCAGTTGGAGAGGCTGCTTAGGAATGTGTCTGTTTCCTCTCTGGGTCAGAGAATTGGTTCATGGAGAGAGAGAGAGAGAGAGAGAGAGAGAGAGTAAGCTAGACAGACAGGCAGGCCAACTTCTATTGTACATTATCAGGGAAGCAGGACTTTGAGGAATAAGACAGAGGTTGAGAGGGTAGAGAGAGGCAAATCTCTTTTTCCAGAACCCTGCTCAGGACTCCACCTTGCTTTTACTTTGATTCTGATCCTTGCCTCTGTCTGATTGGTGACATCTAGACACAAGACTAAAACCTAGATGACCGTGTGACTCAAGAAACACAGCTTGCTACCCTAGCCTCCTCTGGCCCCACCTGGAGTCCTGCCCCAATCTCTACCACCTCCATGGGAAGGAGTCCCTTCCCTTGATTCCTGCTTTTAAAAGATCTGATTGATGCTTACTGTATGTATGTTGGGCAAAGTTTTATCTTGTTACTCATATTCCATTGTCAGAATAAGAATTGTCTCGGATTATACATTCCTAGAAGGCGGGCACTGTGTTCCATTCATTCCTTCGTCCATTCATCCGTCTTTCTTTCATGCAGTCAACAAATAGTTACTGGGGCGCCTGGGTGGCGCAGTCGGTTAAGCGTCCGACTTCAGCCAGGTCATGATCTCGCGGTCCGGGAGTTCGAGCCCCGCGTCGGGCTCTGGGCTGATGGCTCGGAGCCTGGAGCCTGTTTCCGATTCTGTGTCTCCCTCTCTCTCTGCCCCTCCCCCGTTCATGCTCTGTCTCTCTCTGTCCCAAAAATAAGTAAACATTGAAAAAAAAAATTAAAAAAAAAAAAAAAACAAATAGTTACTGAATTCCTGCTGTGTGGCTGGTTCTGTGCTACTGTGCATGGGGCTGAGAATTCAAACGTGAGCAAAACCTCTGTAACCCCTGCACTCATAGAACCTTATGGGTTGATCTGGTAGCCTCCAAGGAGGCTATATATAGTGCTAGGATGACGGTCTACTTCTGTCTGGGTCTAACCCCTGGAGGCCAGAGACAGGTGTTTCTGAACTGTCACTTGGAACTGGCATGCAGGTGATTAGAGAGATCTTTTTTTTTTTTTTGCCACTCAGAATCTATGTCTCCTTCTCTCGGTAAAGCACTCTGATTTCTGTTTCAGTGAGTAGAGCTATCAGACAGGTGCTTTGTCTTATCTGGCCAAGGTGCAATCATGTGACCCACGCTGGGCCAAACAGCTTCATTCCGGGGAATTTGACGTTTTTTTTTAATGGAATTTATAAAAGTTTTTATTTACTCACATTTCTTTTTTTTATTATTAATTTTTTAACATTTATTTTTGAGAGAGAAAGACAGAGCACGAGCAGGGGAGGGGCGGGGACAGGGAGGGAGACACAGAATCTGAAGCAGGCTCCAGGCTCCGAGCTGTCAGCATAGAGCTGGATGGTGGGGCTCAAACTCGGGAATGGTGAGATCGTGACCTGAGCTCAAGTCAGACGCTTAACCGCCTGAGCCACCCAGGCACCCCTGTTTACTCACATTTCTAGTTTAATGATGGGATTAGTACAGGTCAAAAGTCATTACAATTACAATAAAATTATATAGTAAAAAGTCATTATCTTTAAGCCAGTACCAAAAATAATGCAAACCCAAATAATTGAAGTGTTATCACACATTGTTACTAGACTAAACGCAATCCATTTTGCTGTTATCAGGTTGGGAATTTGACTCTTGAACGCAGCAAAGGGAAGACCCAAAAGCTTGTGGGAGCCCTCCCCTCCAACTAGGAAGCCCTGGCCAGAGAATTCCTCTGGTGGAAAACTGTCCTAGTTCCTGCCTTATTCCGAGCCTTGCTCTCCAGCCGTTTCTTTGGATTCTGGGAGCCACACAATATTCTCCCAGCAGGTTCGCTTCCTGCTTAAGCTATCCCGGCCAGAGTAACCTTCCCTATTAAGAAACCCAAAACTCAGGGATGATGAATCATACCAGGGTTTCCCAGGAAGTGGGGGGCACTGGATCCTAATCTCAGGGGACAGCAGGAGTAGACTGTTTTCCGAGAGGGTTCTGGGACGCCCTGTGCTCCATCAGAAGCTGGACATTCAGCCCCTGGCATGCCTGACCTGGATGTGACCCATCGCTGCTTCTGGTAAGCTCCCCAGGCTGTAACTTGAAAACCGTCACAGGGAGTCATAGCTTAGCCTCCAGACGGCACTCTCCACCCGCACTGGTCCTTTGTGTATGGAGCCCAGTCAACCTGCTCAGGGGTGGTATTCAAACTGGCAGGCCGGGTCCTGGCCAATCAGAATGGGTGCTGGAGCTGGCCCTGAAGCGGGGTCAGGGCGTGCGCGTGCCCGCACTGCAGCACAGAGGGGCACTAGGGCAGAGGCAACTGAGCAGCCAGAACGTAAATATTTTAATATCTTATTTATTTATTTATTTATTTATTTATTTATTTATTTTTCAACGTTTATTTTATTTTTGGGACAGAGAGAGACAGAGCATGAACGGGGGAGGGGCAGAGAGAGAGGGAGACACAGAATCGGAAGCAGGCTCCAGGCTCCGAGCCATCAGCCCAGAGCCCGACGCGGGGCTCGAACTCCCGGACCGCGAGATCGTGACCTGGCTGAAGTCGGACGCTTAACCGACTGCGCCACCCAGGCGCCCCAAATATTTTAATATCTTAAAGATCATTTTAGTTACATTTGGGTGCATGCCAGCTGGGTATCAGTTCAGCACCCTCAGGACTGTAAGTACCTCCGAGGGCGGACTGTCTCCCATGTTTGTAACTCTGTTCTCCTCAACCTTTGCCCCCCAGTTGTCCCTGCCTGGCCAAGGGCTTCACACAGAGCAGCGGTGACTTCCCACTTTAAACAAGTAAAAATCCCCTCCGCCTCCCGCCCCGACGTAAAAATCCCAAGGTAGAAGAAAGAAAATGAACAGGAAGAGAAGAGGTGGAGAAGGGAAGGAAGGGGAAAAGTCAGGTCTGTTCTAGAAAAATCACTCTGTGGACCCTCCCCCTACCTTCCCCCTCCCCACCCTGAAGTGTTTATCTGCGTGCTCACTTTATTTTTTTTTTAATTTTTTTTTAACGTTTATTTATTTTTGGGACAGAGAGAGACAGAGCGTGAACGGGGGAGGGGCAGAGAGAGGGAGACACAGAATCTGAAACAGGCTCCAGGCTCTGAGCTGTCAGCACAGAGCCCGACGCGGGGCTCGAACTCCCGGACCGCGAGATCGTGACCTGAGCTGAAGTCGGACGCTTAACCGACTGAGCCACCCAGGCGCCCCTCTGCGTGCTCACTTTAAAGAAGCATCAGGGGCACCCTTAAAAGAGGAAAAAAGGTGCAAAATAAGGGTGATGCACGAAAGAGTAAGAGGACCATGCTCTTTAATCTCTTGGGAGCAAGGGTGATATTAGCTGCCATTTACCAAACATTTGCCTCATTTTCTGTTCACTCTATTGTTTCAGGAACGATTGTTATCCCCACTTAACAGTAAAGAAACAGACTCAACGTAGGTTAAACGGGGGCACCTGGCTGGCTCAGTGGGTGGAGCATGCCCCTCTTAACCTCAGGGTTGTGGGTTCAAGCCCTGCACTGGGTGTGGAGATTACTTAAAACTAAAATTGTTTTTTGTGTTTAATTTTTGTAATGTTTACCTATGTTTGAGAGGGAGAGACAGAGCACAAGCAGGGGAGAGGCAGAGAGAGAGAGGGAGACACAGCATCCAAAGCAGGCTCCAGGCTGTCAGCACAGAGCCAGACACGGGGCTCGAACTCACGAACCAAACTGGGAGATCATGACCCGAGCCAAAGTCGGGCACTTAACCGAGTCACCCAGGCACCCCAGAAACCAAAAGCTTGAAAAGAAAAAAAGGTTAAACGGTGTGTTCAAGGTCGCCCAGCCAAGTGTGGAGATGGGGTTCAAACCAGCCTTTGTTGCCTCCAGAGCTGGAGCTGTATACCAAGCTGGAGTGCGTGTAGGGGAGTTTCTGAAGTCCCAAGTTACTGCCAGGAATGTGGGGACGGCAGCCCTAAGTTGGTGCTGCCACCTAGTGGCTAGGCAGAGAGCTGTGGAGACAAACCGCCTCTTTCCTGTCCTGGCTCTGTCCCAACTTCCCAGTTAAGAGAGACGCAGGCAGTTTGAGTTCTACCTCCGGCAGCCAGGCATTATGTGTTTGGACAACATCCCAGAGCATAGGTGTGAAGAAACATTTGTTGAATTAGTGAATGACCAGGGGTGCAAATCTCTACAGGTCTGGGGATCTACCTGGTCTCCATAGATAAGCCTCTGAAGACACCGCCATACAGATCAGGGTTGACGACATCCTGGTCCACGGCCAGGACTTCTGTTTCAGTGTGGGTCCTGCACGATCCCTTTCACTGAGCACCTCCTAGGTCCTTCGCACCATGTGAAGCAGTTTGACTCGCGTTAAATTTCGTCCGAGACCCAAAGGGATCAATGCAGCACGCCCAAGTTCGTAAGACTCGAACCCAGATCCTCAGCATCCAAGTGCACAGTGCTTTCTGCTCCACCATACTGCCTTGCCACCAATTCAACTCACTCCAAGAAACCTTGTTTTTTTCAGCCTAGTCATCCAGATGTGATGACTCAAGAGTCGATGTGGGGCAGATTGTCATGGGGAGAAGGGCCTGTGTCAGCACAGCGGCTTTCCTGACCTTTAAGGCAGCGAGGAGTTACCTCAATCTGAAACGTGTGGCTGGGGAGTGATTTTAGTCTCAGCCGTATTCAGGGGCCCAGGGCAGGCTGCCCCAAAGTGCACACTGATTACTTTGAATCGAAGCTATCTCAGACACAGCCAGTACAAGGACACTCAGACCCTCCTCTGTCCCCCTGAAAGCAGGAAATAAATCTCCCATATGAAAAATACCCTCCCTGTACTAAGAAGTACAAAGATATCCTTATCACCGGAGATAGGTACTTTAAAGGCCAGAAAGCTGCAGAAATAAACCTTGTTACTTTTTTACTAATCTGCTACCTCAGCCCAAATTTTGCTTAGAATTTAATCAAAGCTCCCAAACACCCGTTTTCCTTAGTCTGTAAATTCTTCGCAAATGTATTGTCTCTTTGTCTAAAATGTATTAAAGACTGCCTGCCTTGGTCACATCTTTGGGTCTCAATTTCATCATTGGGTCTCTGGGCGCGCATAAGAAAACTTTGTTCTTTCTTCCTGTTAATCTTTCTCGTGTAAATTGAATTCTTAGTCCAGCTGGAAGACCTTGAAGGGTAGAGGAAGAATCTTCCCTCCCCTGCACAGAATAGGACACACTAGGCAGGCAGATAAGCAGAAGCAACCCCCACTCCCTGTGCTCGGCGGCTCTTTGCTGGGTTTTCTTCCCAATGTAAGGTCCCCGGCAACATGGAAACCAGAGGCCACATTTTTCCATTTAGGGCCAGTTCTTGGAACCTCACTGAAAATGGAGAGAGAATAGAGGGTCGCCTTCTAGAAGGCAGGATGTTCTCACCAAACAGGTGCTTCACTTTGCCCAAAGTTAATCCAGAAACTTCTCTGTTTAGTCCTCAAAGGTTGTCTCCAAGGTGCATCATTTGTGTCAGGAAATCCACTTGAGATGATGTGCTACATAAACCGGTTGCCCAGTGACGAAATAAACATAACAGAACACGATGTATCTAGTGAGGGCAGATACTAAGCTAGCGACATCCAACGAAATAGATTGTTTTTACCTGAACTATCTAGATTACCGATCTAAGCCGGTGATCAGACTGCTTTGAGGATCTGATTAAAACCACGGACCGCACCCCCCTTTCCTTTGCGAAATATATACATACTCATCAAATTTGGATGATATGATTTCAGGGATTCATGGACTCTTGAGATGCATTCGTAGACCCCCAAGGTAAAAACCTTTCATCAGTCAACACAGCAAGTACCCAAAACTCAAGAAACGCATCTCCCAGTAGAGAGTGTGGTCCATAGCATGCCGCGCTCAATTGGAAGTCAGAAGTTCTCATCAGTTGTCATAATTTAGTGAGCCAGGAGATTTTCATGTTTGCAAGAAGTAAACCCACTTGACATGAAGCAGAATGTTTGACTCGAAGGCCATTCAGATTGGGCAACTCTGATACAACGTGTCATCAGTGGTGAGAAGGAGGGGCATGAGGACGGGATAAGGTTCAGGGATGAAATGAGGATGTACGTTAGAAACATTACTCGGTGATTTTTCAATAGTTGGAACCTTAATGGCTTTCGACAAGAATACATAAAAATGTCCCTTTGACAAAATGCTCTTCTGCTAAAACAACCATGCACAGTGCCTCCCAAGGGCAGTGAGTGAAAGATCAGAACATTTGTGAGACAACTGGCTGTCCATGGAACAAAGTCACAAGGGCATAAGAACCCTAAACTTTGTTCCTGTAGCTTAAGGTATCTATTCCAACCAAAGTGCAAATGCTCTTGGTAAGAGTAATACTTTGTCTTATCAGTAGACAGAATTTTTGCCTGCTCTTTCTCTGAAGGTCTTCTTTTGATTCATAGAAGGGTGGAAGGGGCATAAGAATGCTAGAGACTGGGAGAAGGGATGTGGAAGAGGACTTGGAGGCTGGGAGCTGGAGGTACTGAAACCAAATTGATCATGTCCTGATTTCCATCGAGATTGATCTGGTTTCGGTTGAGACTCCATTGATTGAGTTGATTGAATCATTTGCCTCAAGAACAAATCTGGCCATCAGAATATTAGTCCTGGTTTCTGCTCCCACTTCAGTAAGTTTGCTGAGTCGAGATTCTATGTTATTAACCCATCCTTATCCTTCATAATAGGAGCTACCGCTGTGACCGCCAGGTGTGTGTGTGTGTGTGTGTGTGTGTGTGTGTGTGTCTATCTGCATGTGTGGGCCTGTCTACGAGGCTGGGTCTGTCTGCAAGCCCAGGACAGAGTTCTCATGCTTTCCACCCTAGGTGTCTGTGAGTCCTTTGACTTCTAAGTTGACACAAACCCTGTCCCTATTTGCATCTCCCCCTTAAGAACCAACTCTCCTCCCTGCCGCGTCTCTGGTACCTGCTCTCCTGACCATCCACTTGTTGATTCCTTCATTCATTCAACAAACGTATATTGAGCACTCGTATCAGGCAGACAGCTAGAGACTGAGGATGGAGAGATGAATAAAGCAGACCCATCCCCGCCCGCACGGAGCCTACAGTCTGGTGGGGGAAATAGACACCGAAGAACTGATTGTACTAATTAATGAATGACAGTGCTGATACGTGCTCAGCGCCATAAGCACAGAGGACTAGGAAAGCGTACCCTGAGGACCTGACCTATTCCCCGGAGGGAGGGAGGTCTGGGAAGCCAGCCCGAGAAAGCGATATTTCAACTGAAGACTGAACGGTGAACAATGTCAAGTAGATGAAGAAGGGGAAGTGTGCTGTAGGTAGCAGGAACAGTACGTGCCCAGCGTGTTCTGAGATGATACTGAGAGGCCGTATCTCGGCTTGAGGTGTCCAAGCACTGGAGAGATGGCCCTATCAATTCCTAACTTCCCTGCCTCCAGAAGTACTGGGCTGAGTTACGTTTCCACAGAGGGATCCCCCATCTTTCACAGTTGGGAACAACATGGCCTGACCAGCCCACCTGTCAGCACATTCATGCTTCTCACCTGGGGTAGACATTTCTGTTCCTCTTCTTTATCCCCCACGGAAGCCACCCTTTTTTTTTTTCTTCAAGTTTTTATCTAAATTCTCGTTAGTTAACACATATGGTAAAATTGGTTTCAGGTACAGAATTCAGTGATTCATCACTTACATATAATACCCAGTGCTCATCCCAACAAGTGCCCTCCTTAATGCCCGTCACCCACTTTCCCCTCTCCCCCACCCCCCATCAACCCTCAGTTTGTTCTCTGTATTTAAGAGTCTCTTATGGTTTGCCACCCTCCCTCTCCATAACTATTTTTCCCCTCCCCTTCCCTCATGGTCTTCTGTTAAGTTTCTCAAGTTCCACATATTAGTGAAATTATAGGATATCCGTCTTTCTCTGACTGACTTATTTTGCTTGGCATAATACCGTCCAGTTCCATCCACGTTGCTGCAAATGGCAGAATTTCATTCTTTCTCATTGCCAAGTAGTATTCCATTGTATATATAAACCACATCTTCTTTATCCATTCGTCAGTTGATGGACATTTAGGCACTTTCCATAATTTGGCTATTGTTGAAAGCTCTGCTATAAACATCGGGGTACATGTGCCCCTTTGGATCAGCAGTCCTGTATCCTTTGGATAAATTCCTAGTAGTGCTATTGCTAGGTCGTAGGGTAGTTCTATTTTTAATCTTTTGAGGAACCTCCACACTGTTTTCCAGAGCAGCTGAACCAGTTTGCATTCACACCAACAGTACAAGAAGGTTCTCCTTTCTCCACAGCCTCGCCAGCATCTGTTGTTTCCTATGTTGTGAATTTTAGCCATTCTGACAGGTGGGAGGTGGGATCGCATCATGACTTTCATTTGTATTTCCCTAATGGTGACTGATGCTGAGCATCTGTTCATATGTCTGTTAACCATCTATGCGTGTTTTTACAAAAATGTCTATGTCCTCAGCCCATTTCTTAACTGGATTATTTGTTTTGGGGGTGTTGAGTTTGATAAATTCTTTATAGATTTTGGATGCTAACCCTTTATCAGATAGGTCATTTGCAAATATCTTCTCCCATTCCGTAGGCTGCTTTTAGTTTTGTTGATTGTTTCCTCCACTGTGCAGAAGCTGTTTATCTTCATGAGGTCCCAATAGTTCATTTTTGCTTTTGTCTCCCTTGCCTCCAGAGACGTGTTGAGTAAGAAGTTGCTGTGGCCAAGGTCAACGAGGTTGCTACCTGTGTTCTCCTCTAGGATTTTGATGGTTTCCTGTCTCACATTTAGGCCTTTCATCCATTTTGAATTTATTTTTTTGTATGGTGTAAGGAAGTGGTCCAGTTTCATTCTTCTGGCATGTTGTGTCTAGTTTTCCCGATGCTATTTGTTGAAGAGAATGTCTTGTTTCTATTGGATATTCTTTCCTGCTTTGTCAAAGATCAGTTGACCATATAGCTGTGGGTTTTCTATTCTATTCCATTGACCCATGTCTGTTTTTGTGCCAGTACCATACTGCCTTAATGATTACAGCTTTATAACATAGCTTAAAGTCTGGTATTGTGATGCTTCCAACTTTGCATTTTTTTTTCAGCATTGCTTTGGCTATTTGGGGTCTTTTGTGGCTCCACATAAATTTTAGGATTTGGGGTCTTTTGTGGTTCCATACAAATTTTAGGATTATTGGGGTGCCTGGGTGGCTCAGTCGGTTGGGCGTCCGACTTCAGCTCAGGTCATGATCTCGCGGTCCGTGAGTTCGAGCCCCACGTCGGGCTCTGGGCTGACGGCTCAGAGCCTGGAGCCTGCTTCTGATTCTGTGTCTCCCTCTCTCTCTGCCCCTCCCCCATTCATGCTCTGTCTCTCTCTGTCTCAAAAATAAATAAAAGTTAAAAAAATTTTTGAGGATTATTTGTTCTATCTCTGTGAAAACTGCTGGTGGTATTTTGATAGGGGTTGAATTAAATGCATAGATTGCTTTTGGGTAGTATAGACATTTTAACAATATTTGTTCTTCCTATCCAGGAGCATGGAATGTTCTTCTAGGTCTTTGTGTTCTATAATTTTCAGAGAACAGATCTTTTACCACTTTGATTAGGTTTATTCCTAGGTATCGTACTGTTTTTGGTGCAGTTGTCAATGGGATCGATTCCTTGATTTCTCTTTCTGCTGCTTCATTGCTGGTGTATAGAAATGCAACTGATTTCTGCACATGGAGTTTATATCCTGTGACTTTGCTGTTCACGTATTAGTTCTAGCAAGTTTTCCCCACCGAAGTCTCCTAACTGTTCCCCTGCTTCTACCCTCACTCCCGTGTCTGCTCCCCGTATGGCAGTCAGGGTGATCCTTTCACAGTGAAGTCAACTACATCACTCCTCTGCTCCTAACCTTCTTGGAGCTCGGGGCACCTTGGTGGCTCAGTCGATTAAGCGTTCAACTTCAGCTCAGGTCATGATCTTGGGGTTTGTGGGTTTGACCCGCATGTTGGGCTCTCTTCTGTCAGCACAGAGCCTGTTTGGATCCTCTGTCCCTCTCTCTCTCTCTCTCTCTCTCTGCCACTCTCCCACTTGTTTTCTTTCTTTCTAAAATAAATAAAGAAACTTAAAAAAAAAAGGAGCTTCTTACCTCAACCAAAGCTCAAGCCCTCTTCAGAGCCCATCAGACCCCACCGGATCTGGCCCTCATCTACCTATCTGACCTCTTCTCCCCATACTCTCCCTACTGCAACTGCTGTACCTTGAATATACCAAGCATGTTCCTGCCTCAGAGACTTTGCACTTGCCTGGGGCACCCTTGGCTCTACATGTCCATGTGGCCCGTTTCCTCACTTACGCTCAAATGTCACCTTAGTGAGGCCTTCCCTGAGCACCACCTCACTATCTTGCTATCTCTCATGATATAGTTAGTTATTTATCCATTGGCTATCTTCTCCTTGGGATTGTAAACTTTCAAAGGTTCAGGAAATTGTAGCGAGTTCACCATTGTATTTCCTGTGCTTAGGGCAGTGCTGGGCATGTAATCAAGGCTCAACAATGTTTGTTGAATAAATAAATGAGCGAATGGCTACCCTCACCCCCACACCACCTTTCATCCCTGCTTTGTCCTAACCTCTTACTAACTTTGGCAAAGAGAAAAAAGGGAATACTCAATGTCAAGACCCCGTAGATTCCTTCTGATGTCCCAAACTCTCAACACACTGGCCAGAAACATTCTTTTGATAGCCATGGAGATGGGAGGGATATGTGAGCTCCCAAAATGAGTGAGTGTCTGGGATTCAGAGGGTAACAAACTCCTTAAAGGTACCTGGGTCCAGGCACAGAGAGGAGACTAAGTCCTGGCTTATGAGCCACAGACGCTGTGGAGGATGGAAACAGGTTGTGTCAGTAGTTTTTTTGTATTGTGGTTACCTGATTCACAGACAGAGCGAGCCCGTATCAACAGATAAAATTAGGTGACACACGACCGTTGTCATTGCGTGAGTCTGGTAGCTGTTTTTCATCTGAGTTTATTATACCCGTTCTTCTAACTCACTATTTCCCAAACGTGAGTTACCCACATGCAACCACCGCCATTTCTGCTGCATCCACGAGTCACCTGCACTGCTAATGACCTCGTTTTCTAAGTCAACTCACTCTTATTACTTGAATACATATATTTAAAAAAAAAAAAAGCTAGCAGATCAGGGAGACCAAAAGGAAAGATGTGAGCAGCCAGACAGATCCGGCCCCAAAGGGAGGACTGCTCACAGAAATGGAGGACAGGTGAAGGCAGGAGGGGGCTGGGTGTGTGAGTCAGGTCCCAAGGGGTGAGCAGAGGAAAGAAGAAAGTAGGAGGAGGGGAGGCTGCAGGTCCCTGGGAGTCTCGTGGAGATTGACTCAGAGGTGCCATCGGTGGGGGACATGGGGGAGCAGAGCCTTGAGACTAAGGGCAGGAGGGCAGGACAAGGGGGAAGAGGGACTTCAGGGAGCATAGGTTGAGACAAAAGCAGGGTGTGGTTTAGAGAAGGGGTTGCTGAGGCATTGGGCACAATGAGGATCGACCTGAAAGAGTTAAGGGGAGGAGGGCTGGGGGTGCAGACGAGAAAGCTGAGATGGGGGGGTGTGAGGTGGGATCCCAGGGACCTGAGCCAAATGGACTTGAAGGGAGGGGCCCGGTTGTGTGCCCCCACCTCCCAGATAAATCAGGCTGTCGTCCTGGGATGGGATAGTGACTGTGTCATCTCTGCTGGGCAGAGGCCCTTGTGCTGCTCACCTGCCACCTGGAATCGTCTCACATTCACTGGAACAGGGACCCCTACTCTAAAGGAGCGGCCCCCAGGACTCTGTGGGTCAGAAGGTCAGAAATGTGCTCTCCTGCTGGGAGGACAAAAGAGTTCTTGGGAGCATGGGGGACTAAGGAGAATGTCAAAGAGCAAGAAATAAGATGGGGAAGACCAGAAAGGGAAGTTATCAGAGATCTGTCATAGCAAGAAATAATCCTGCGAAGACACAAAGCAGTGGCGGATTTGGATTCTAGAATCTTCTGCAGAAGCACACAAGTTATTGTGCATGAGAAATTAAATGGGCACAGACAGCCCTTGAATGTGACTGTGCTCCCGGGTCATTGCTCTGGCAAACACGACAGGGTCCTTATTAAGAAAATGAAGATCCTGGGGCGCCTGGGTGGCGCAGTCGGTTAAGCGTCCGACTTCAGCCAGGTCACGATCTCGCGGTCCGTGAGTTCGAGCCCCGCGTCGGGCTCTGGGCTGATGGCTCAGAGCCTGGAGCCTGTTTCCGGTTCTGTGTCTCCCTCTCTCTCTGCCCCTCCCCCGTTCATGCTCTGTCTCTCTCTGTCCCAAAAATAAATAAAGGTTGAAAAAAAAAGTTTTTTTAAATAAAAATAAATTAAAAAAAAAAAAAAAAAGAAAGAAAATGAAGATCCTTCCCAGCACCAAGACCGTAGGGAGCTAGGTACCTCACTTCTAAAGTCATGTGATTCTCAACACATATGAGTTAATGGTCATGGAAGGCACTGACCTTTTTTTTTTTAATTCCAGTATAATTAACATATAGTGTTATATTAGTTTCAGGTGTACAATATAGTAATTCAACAACTCTGTACATTAGTCAGTGCTCATCACAGCAAGTGTAATCTTAGTCCCCTTCACCTATTTCACCCAATCCCTTGCCACCCCCCTGGTAACCACCAGTTTGTTCTCTATAGTTAAGAGTCTGGTTTTTCGTTTGTATCTTCTTTTTTTTAACGTCCATTTGTTTTATTTCCTAAATTCCACATATGAGTGAAATCATATGCTATGCCTTTCTTTGACTGACTGACTTCACTAATACCCTCTAGATCCATCCATGTCATTGCAAACGGCAAGACTCCATTCTTTTTTTATGGCTGAGTAATAGTCCATTGCATATATATACATCTTCATCCATTCATCTATCAATGGACACTTGGGTTGCTTGCATAATTCGGCTACTGTAAATAATGCTGCAGCAACCATAGAGGTGCATATATCTTTTTGAGTTAGTGTTTTCATAGTCTTCAGGTGAATACCCAATAGTGGAGTTGCCGGATCAGCTGGTAATTTTATTTTTGAGTTTTTGAGGAGCTTCCACAGGGGCTGCACCAGTTCACATTCCCGCCAACAGTGCACAAAGATTCCCTTTTCTCCACATCCTTGCCAACAACTGTTGTTTCTTGCGTTTTTGACTTTAGCCATTCTGACAGGTGTGAGGTGATATCTCATTGTGGTTTTGATGAGCATTTCCCTGGTGATGAGCGACGTTGAGCATCTTTTCATGTGTCTGTTAGCCATCTGTATGTCTTCTTTGGAAAATCGTCTGTTCGTGTCTTCTGCCCATTTTTTAAACGGATTATTTGTGTTTTGGGGGTTGGGTTGTATAGTGCTTTGTATATTTTGCATACTAACCTTTTATCAGATACGTCTTTTGTGAATATTTTCTCTGATTCAGTGAGTTGTCTGGCACTGATCATTTTATCTGCTTGGTTAATGGCCATTCTCTTTCTGGAAACTGCCCCTCCTCCATTCCAATATAGCCTCCTTGGGAGCTGCCCCTATGGTCATGGTTGGTGGGTCTAGGAATAGGCATAGGTGGTTAGGTCAGGTGGGTGGAGACCTCATGAATGAGATCAGTGCCCTTATGAAAAGATTCCAGAGAGTTCCTCACCCCTTCCACCATATGAAGTCCCAGCAAAGATGCCGTCTATGAAGCAGGGAGGGGGCCTCCCAGATACCACATCTGCCGATACCCAGACTGTGGGCTCTCCCAGCCTCTAGGATGGTAAGAAATACATTTCTGTCATTTACAAGGTACTTTCATTATTGCAGCCCAAACGGACTGAGACACAGGCAGAACTAAGAAGGAAGGAGCCCTGAGCACAGTGGTTCTGGCCGATCCCAAGACTTCAGCCACACTCTGCCCTTTCTACCACTTGACTGGTCGACTCCTACCCAGGTGAAGTCTGTGAACATGCCCAGTGTTCTTGAAAACACCTTCTTTTTGAGCCTCAGCCCGTTCAAATTGGGCACCAATGTAGCAATCAATGAAACAATGAAAAGGTTATTGAAAAAATTGGGGAACAGTGGGTACTCTTGGTTGCCCCATTAGAGACAGCAGGAAGCACTTTCAAGACTCCTCGGAGTTGGGGAGCCTGGGTGGCTCAGTTGGTTAAGCGTCCGACTTCAGCTCAAGTCACGATCTCGCAATCCGTGACTTCGAGCCCCGCGTCGGGCTCTGGGCTGATGGCTCAGAGCCTGGAGCCTGCTTCGGATTCTGTGTCTCCCTCTCTCTCTGCCCCTCCCCCGTTCATGCTCTGTCTCTCTCTGTCTCAAAAATAAATAAACGTCAAAAAAAAAAAAAAAAGACTACTCGGAGTGCCGGGGAGATGGTGGCATCACCAGCAGGGACTTCACACAGCGGTTACTTTGGAAAACTTAAAGGGAAACCATAAATACTTGGGTTTCGCTTTGGGCTTGTTTCTTTCTAGCTATTCTATTTGTTCACAGAATTAAGGGGAATCTGAGCCAAGGGTCCTGCCCTGAAGCCCTGAGGGGCGCGATGCCGAAGAGTGAAAGATGACTGCCCATAAAAGTTGATGATTGGATTTTCGTGGGCATTTATGCTTGGAATTGAAAGCAGCTTCTCTGGCCTTTTTGCGGTGGCCGAGGTCGGACGGCGCGGGGGCCCAACAAAGGCAGAAGGACAGAGAACTGAAGGCAGGGGGTGCTGATACTATTTCTCCTCTCTCTCTGCAAGGTTTACTTGGCTACAAGGAAGTTATTACCCTCCCTCCGGAGGGCATTATCCTGATTCCTCCCTCGCTCTTCCCCTCTCCCCCACCCCCCAGCCAGTCCTGGCCACCACTCCCTCTTGCCTACAGCTCCTCCCCATCCTCCCACTGCTGCCACTCTCAGTTTCCAAAATCTCTTCTCGCCTGGGTGACCACAATGCCTCCCGAGAGGTCCCTCTGTCCCCATGCTCACTCCCCACCCCAGCTGGGTTTTCCCAGAGCAGCCAGCACTCTCCAAGTGACAAATCTGACAATGTCCCTTCATCTGCTTAAGACCTCTCAATGGCTCCCCTTTGCTCTTAGGACGAAGTAAAAAATCCCTTCATGATGCCTGCACCAAATAGCTGCTGCCTCTGTCTCCGGCTGCCCTCACCCTCACTCTGTCTAGCCACACTGATGTTCAACTCCTTCCTGCCTCAGGGCCTTTGCACACACTATTCGCTCTGCCTGGAATGCCCTTCCCCTCTCTTTCACCTAGTTAGTTTTCCCTCTTTCTTAAGAGCCGGCTTGAGATCTAGCTCATCTGTCGTCCTTTACAAACTCTTACAAACAACCGTAGGAGCACTTGTAACCATTTTTCTTGTGTGTGTGTGTGTGTGTGTGTGTGAGTTTTGATGGGTGGTTATCCTCCCAACTAATCATAAGCGCCATGAGGGCAGGAAAGGGCTATGTCTGTTTTGCTCACCAGAGGATCCCCAACACCGGTCACAGGTCCTGGCTGAGTCTTACCTGTCCCTCTCTGAGGGACATCTCTCTGAGACGCCCTCCCTAGCTTCCTGCTTTGTTAATCCATGGGCCAGCATGGACCTTCACCGTGCATTTACTTTACCACCCGATAATGACTTGCTTAGTAATCTCTCTCACTATCACGGAGGGTAAGACCACCGTCTTGGTTGTTTTTGGTTTCCCTGACGCCCAGCACAGTGTTTGGCCTGCCGTAGACCAATGTGGGAATGAAGGAATGACTCTACTAAGAGAGCTCCCTGGGTCTGGGTGTCGTTCCCCATAAACCAAGGGGCTTAACCAGACGATTCTGTCTATCCTTTCTCTAACACTATGGTTTCAATATCACATAACCCTGCTCCGTCAGTCCCCTCTGGTTTGTTACCCCATGGGCCTTTAACTGTTGCCCTTGGCAATCAACACATCTCACCTCTTCCACACTTCTTGTATTTCATTATGCAAACAAAGCCTCACACCTCTGAGCTTTCTATAGATTATGCAAAAAGAACACCCCATTTTAATACCTCCTTCCTCTTTGACTCATGTTTAGTTAGGGCTCTCTCGTGTTTATGGAGGAACTCCGCTTTCTAATTATTAAGAAGCATTTAACGTTTATAAAAAGGTATGAAGTATGAAGAATAACACAATGAACACCGGGAGCACATCAAAACACGTACAGTCGAGGAAATACAACGTGACCCATGTACACAGCCCTTTTTCAAAAAAAAATTTTAATGTTCATTTATTCTTGAGAGACAGAGACGGAGCACGAGTTGGCGGGGGGCAGGGCAGAGAGGGAGGGAGACACAGAATCGGAAGCAGGTTCCAGGCTCCGAGCTGTCAGCACAGAGCCCGACACGGGGCTCGAACTCGCAAACTGAGAGATCATGACCTGAGCCGAAGTCGGCCGCTTCACCGACTGAGCCACCTAGGGACCCCCACAGGCCTTTTCTTTGAGAGAATGACTACTATCATTTGAGGCCTCTCCAGATACAGCCATATATTCCCAGGGAGCTGAAAAATTCATTTCAAACCATATGTCCGGACAGAGCCTGGTCTCTACACAGCCAGGCAGGAGGCTTTCATTCTGTACTCTCTCCTAAGGAGTGGGGTCTCCCCGTTCTCTTAGACCTTAGCAGGCCCTGAACACATTCCCTTCAAGGACAGACTCAGAGACTCTCTGAACTGAGAAGTGAGAGGACCCTCGAGGGGAAGGAACCCAGAACCCTATGCCACAGGATCACCCTCCTGGCTGTCCTGCCGTACGGACTCTGTGAGAGGTGGTGGTGGGACCCCCAATCCCATGGGGGGGGGACACCTTGGGGGGAGAAAAAAAGACAAATAAAATAAACAACGGAGACATGAGCATTCCAGACAAGCTGGACATATTTTCATTCGTGTTTTTGGGCCACCTGGAGGTGGAACTCGTCTGGGAGTTTTCCCTTCTGTGGGCCAGACATCAGGCTAGAGATGGGGGGTTGGCTACGAATAGGCTGTGGTAACTTGGGAAACTCAAGGCAAGCAGACAGCTTAAAGAGCCAAGCAAACACGTATGACAGAGTGTGGCAGGAGCTGCCACAACGGTGTGCGTGCAGGGTGTGAAGGAAGCCTCTGGGTCATACTGAGGGCGCGGGGAATGCATCCTGGAGGAGGCGGCACTTGCCCTGCATGGTGACGGCTGGCGTGTGCGAGGCGTGATGCGTTCATAACGCTTCGTTCCACCTGCCCGGCGCGCCAGGCAGAGTGGTGGTGGTCAGGGATGTGGCCGGAGCGGTCTCACAAAGGCCTCATGTGCTAAGCGGAGGAGTGGGACCCTTCTGCAACGTAGGGGTGGCTGCTGGAGGGCTCAAGGCAGGGGAGAGGCCCAAAGAGCATTGGAACTCTGTGAGGCAGCACGGTGGTGAATTGAGAGTGTCAGCCCAATAGGGAAGGGGTCACAGGATCAAGGTAAAGAGCCACAAGAGGCTGAACTAAGGTGGCGCCAAAGAGAAAGGAGGGAAGGGAAGGTGGTAAGGAGACGGGCAGCCAGGGGACACTGAGTGTGAGGGAAAAGGGTGTTCTGGGTAATTCTCAAGGTACTTCTCTGGTTGACCGGGAGCTGCCAGGGCCATTCACCGACAGACAGAAATCCAGAGGAGAAGCAGACCTCGGTGCGGTCTTTGGATGGTGGGACAGAAGTTGAATCGTAAGCAGGAGTCATAAGTAGATGAGATCCGCCACAGAATCCACAAGCGTAAAAGTCACCGGGAGCTGTAAGGTCGTCAGGGAAGGGTCAAGCAAGACTAGGGTGCGGGCAATGAGGCCTCTGACCATACACTCCATTGTCTGAGCTGACACCCTGGCCCAACTTGGGAGGACGCAACTCAGCTAAGGAGGCATCCCTGAGGTTCCCGGGTTAGAGTCTTGGCTGTCCAGTTTAGCACCAACATTATAAAATCTGTGGTGGAACTGACCACACCCACGTCACTATGGGCCTCAGTGAAGAACTTCAATCTCCATTCAGTTTGATGCAATTTTTAAAGTTTAGGGTTTATTTTTTAAGCCAGAATTATACAAAGTTTAACAAATCAAATAGTCACGTATCAAAAATATCAGTTGCATGGGGCGCGTGGGTGGCTCAGTCGGTGGAGTGTCCGACTTCTGCTCGGTTCATGATCTCACGGCTCATGAGTTTGAGCCCCGCGTCGGGCTCTGTGCTGACAGCTCAGAGCCTGGAGCCTGCCTCGGATTCTGTGTCTCCCTCTCTCTCTGCCCCTCCCCTGATAGCACTCTGACTCTCTCTCTCTCTCTGTCTCTCTCTCTCTGTCTCTCTCTCTCAAAATAAACAAAAATTTAAAAAGATTTAAAAAAAATCAGTTGCTTAACCTCGTTTCCCACTGCCCTGATGCAACTACTTTTAACTTTTGTTAAAGGGGTTTTTTGGCATTTATCTCCATAGCTCTAAATAAAATGGCATGTTGATACTTTCTGATCTTGTCCACGTTAGGCATTATGCATGGACTTTCCAATATGGCAGTCAGAGATTTAGCTCTGTTTACTCCACCCTCCTCTCTTGTGTTCATGAGAACAGACACGTGCTCACTTCCCATTCCCCCAATCTCCCAATATAGTTATGACATACTTGCTTGTATCAACTTCCAGTCTTTACATTGTTAAGACTGTGTTCATGCTGTTCATAACTGGGTCACCTAAGGTAACCATGATTTCCGCCCCCCTTCTCTCCATAGCTTTTTATATTTCACTGGAATTAATAATTGCCCCCACCATTTATCTAGTTATATTTGTGGTACTTATCACTAGTCCCATCTCTAGTTCCCCCCCAATCACCCCCGATTGTGTAAACCCCTGCTCAATAGTTTCAAACACGATCCTATCAGTGTCATCTCCTTGAATAAATATTTCCTGGAGTTTTTTGACAAGCTTCAGTCTCCACAGGTGCTTTCTATGCCTGGCACGTGACGGTCTACCTGGGGTTTTCTTTTATCATGATCTTGGTGATTCCTGTTGTCTGCCTCTTGTGTTAGAGTCCCCATTTCTTTTTTCTTTCTTTCTTTCTTTTTAATGTTTATTCATTTTTGAAGGAGAGAGAGCATGAGCAGAGAAGGGGCAGAAATAGAGTGAGACCCAGAATCCAAAGCAGGCTCCAGGCTCTGAGCTGTCAGCACAGAGCCCGACGTGGGGCTGGAACTCATGAGCCGTGAGATCATGACCTGAGCCGAAGTCAGATGCTCGACTGACTGAGCCACCCAGGAGCCTCAAGAGTCCCCATTTCTTTTTTCTGACATCTTACTCTCCAGGCTCCCTCCCTTCTTTTGGTGGAGCACATCCTTTAGCAGCTTCCTGAGAGAGAGGATACGGCACTACCGTTTCGAGGGAAAACTCTGCATGTCTGAGAAATGTCCAGTTCTCTTATCATACTTGTTTTCTTTTGGTAGTTTTGGATACAGAATTCTAGGCAGGAAATGATTTTCCTTCAGAAGACATTATTCCACTGACTTCTGGTTTCCAGGCTTGATAACTCTGAGGAAATTCTATATCTGCTTTTTTGGAAAACAGTTTATAAAACCTGTTTGTTTTTTTTAAATCTCAAAACGTCTTGGAGCTTTCTTTGTCCCACTTTTCTGAGATTTCATAGTAATGTGTAATTCAGCTCTATTCTACCAACAACTATTGAGAGCATGTGCTGTGTAAATTCTCCCACTAAAGGCTCACAAAGATATACACACGTTCTTAAGGAGCTGGGAATGAATGGGAGTGTGGGAGATAAGGTAAAACAGGATATTGATGAGGATGCATTATTGCACGTATAAGATTTATAAAAGCAACATTTTCACAAATTCCAAGTGTAGGTATTTTTCTCTTTTTCACATTCATTTTGAGAGAGGGAGAGAGAGAGAGAGAGCGAGAGAACGAGCATGAGCGGGGGTGGGACAGAGAGAGAGGGAGAGATCCCAGGCAAGATCTGTGCTGTCAGCCCAGACAGAGCCCCACTCCACACTCGATTTCACAAACCACGAAATCATGACCTGAGCCAAAATCAAGAGTAGGACGCTCAACCGACTGAGCCACCCAGGCATCCCAAGTGTCGGTATTTTTTTAAGAGGGACGAATCCAGAGTCTCAGTCTGATTCATTTCACTAGAATTTCAGCCTTCCTACACTCAACAAACCACGCCTGGCGCATCCACAGCCCCTGCTGAACCTGTGGGACATTGGACTTCAAGGACCGCTTTTATTGCCAGGAGTAGTTGTCAGCCTCTAGGGGGCAGACTTTGCTACTATTCTGCAGAGGGCCGGGAGAGCTAGAGAGTTCAAGGCCAGAGATTTCCTCAAGCTGGGAGAGGACCAGGAACCAGGCCTTCCTTTCAGGAAGCGATCTCTAAAATGTATTTCTTCTTCCCCTTCAAAGTGTACCTATCCATCAATAGATATAACACTTAGCTGCTTAGTAAATGGTTTTTTTTATTTTTTTCAATGAATGAGCACAGAATATTTCTATGTACTATCTACCCAAGATTTACATAGCTGTCCGTCCCTGGTGGGAATCAGGAGAGAGAGAGAGAGAGAGAGAGAGAGAGTCCCAAGGAGGCTCCACACTGTCAGTGCAGAGCCCGATGCAGGGCTCAAACCCACAAACCGTGAGATCATGACCTGAACGGAGACCAAGAGTTGGATGCTTAACCGACTGAGCCACCCAGGCGCCCTGGGGCAGGTATTTTTAATCCTCATTTTATAGACCAGAAACTGAAGGATAGAGAGGTTAGTAGACTGAATCCAGACCTCACATTAGATGCAACTCATGCTACCACAAAAGGCAACCCCTTCAATCGCTTGAATGACAAGTTAGACCATTTGGGATTTGTCACCAAACTGAAGCATTTGTTACCCCAGAGGAGCAAAAGGGGTAGGCTGTGTGGAGGGGAACTTGCAGAACAGTATTGTTGCTAGTTTTGATGCTAAGTAGCTGTGGAGTTCTGAGTTACACACTCCAACTCTCTGGGCCTCAGTTTCCCTATCTGTAATGAAGTTAAGAATACATTGTAAAACGGGGGTGTCTGGGTGGCTCAGCGTCCGACTTCGTCTCAGGGCATGATCTCGCAGTTCGTGGGTTCGAGCCCCATGTCGGGCTCTGTACTGACAGCTCAGAGCCTGGAGCCTGCTTCGGATTCTATGTCTTCCTCTCTCTCTGCCGCTCCCCAGCTCACACTCTGTCCCTCTCTCAAATAAATAAACATTAAAAAAAGAAAAAAAAAAGAATACATTGTAAAGGGGCGCCTGGCTGACTCAGTCAGTAGAGCATCTGACTCTTGACCTTGGGGTTGTGAGTTTGAGCCCCACATTGGGTGTAGAGATTGCTTAAAAAAAATTAATAAATCAATTTCCTTACAAAAGAAAAGAACACATTGTAAAGAGTCTGGAGAGAAGTCCATGATGATCTAGGAATAAGAATCAGTGAGAGGTACTGGAAGGCTTTCCAAGAGAATGGATGTTCTGTGCTCTTTGCAGAATGATGGAAAACACTGCTGGAATTTTGAGAATGGGGAATGTTAAGTTCATGCAGAAATTCTTCATGGGCATGAGTTCTCTCTTCAAACATTCCATTATAATTCAAGACCCATACTTCCTGCCAAAAAGTGGGTTCCTCCAAGCAGTGTTCCTCCTCCTGAGAACCAGTGACTCTGGCCCCACCAGGGTTGCTCAAACTTGGCTACCTGCTGAGATCCCCTGGGGAGCTTTAAACGTGCAGATGCCAGCCAGAAGCCAGGGGTCTGCTCCCAAAGAACCTGATTTGGGGTGTGGCCAAGGCAAGGGAATGTTAAGAGTTCCCCATGCGATTCTAACGTGCAACCCAAGCTGAGAACCACTGCCCAGAGCTTTGAATTCATTTTTTGGTCTGAAATTTTTAAAAGAAAACAAAAGGAAAGCAGTAGCACTCAGTGGCTCGCAAACTCTAATGTGCAAACAAACGAATCATCTGGAGAGCTCCTAAAATGTAGCCTCAAGAGTCGCCTGGCTGGCTCCGTGATAGAGCATGTGACTCCTGATCTCAGCGTGGTGAGTTTGAGCTTCATGTTGGGCGTGGAGCCTACATTTAAAAAAATAAGTAAAATTAAATTATTTGGGGCACCCGGCTGGCTCAGTTGTTGGGGCATGTGACTGTTGATCTTGGGGTTGTGAGTTTGAGCCCCACGTTGGGTGTAGAGAATACTTAAAAAATAAACTCTTGGGGCGCCTGGGTGGCGCAGTCGGTTAAGCGTCCAACTTCAGCCAGGTCACGATCTCGCGGTCCGTGAGTTCGAGCCCCACGTCGGGCTCTGGGCTGATGGCTCAGAGCCTGGAGCCTGCTTCCGATTCTGTGTCTCCCTCTCTCTCTGCCCCTCCCCCGTTCATGCTCTGTCTCTCTCTGTCCCAAAAAAATAAATAAACGTTGAAAAAAAAAATTAAAAAAAAAAAAAAAAAAAAAAAAAAAATAAACTCTTTAGGGGGCCCCTGGGTGGCTCAGTGGGTTAAGCATCTGACTTTGGCTCAGGTCATGATCTCACGGCTGATGAGTGTGAGCCCCACGTGGGGCTCTGTGTTGACAGCTCAGAGCCTGGAACCTGCTTCGGATTCTGTGTCCTTCTCTCGCTCTGCCCCACTCCCCCCAACTCATGCTCTCTCTCTCTCTCTCTCAAGAATAAATAAACATTAAAAAAATAATTTAAAAAATCTTTTAAAAAATCCTGAAAATAAATGACTGTGGGTTAAGCCTCTGACTCTTGATTTCAGCTCAGGTCATGATCTCACAGTTCGAGAGTTTGAGCCCTGTATCCGGCTGTCTGCTGACAGCTAGGAACCTGCTTGGGATTTTCTGTCTCTGTCTCTGTCTCTGTCTCTCTGCCCCTCCCACCCTCTCTCTTTGTCACTCTCTCAAAAAAATAAAACAAATAAAATAAACATTTTAAAAATACTATAAAGGGGCGCCTGGGTGGCTCAGTCGCTTAAGGGTCCGACTTCGACTCAGGTCACGATCTCGCGGTCCTTGAGTTCGAGCCCTGCATCGGGCTCTGGGCTGATGGCTCGGAGCCTGGAGCCTGCTTCCGATTCTGTGTCTCCCTCTCTCTCTGCCCCTCCCCTGTTCATGCTCTGTCTCTCTCTGTCTCTCTCTCTCTCAAAAATAAAAAAAATTAAAGAAATTAAAAATACTATAAAATAAAAAATAAAATAAAATAAAATAAAATAAAATATGGCTTTAATTTAGGAGGTCACGTGTGGGGCTGGGCTTCTGCCCTTGTAACAAGTTCCCGGGTGATACCCACACTGTGTTCCCATACTGCACTTGAGCAGCTAGGCTGCAGCCTGAATGAAATCAGACTGGCATGAGAACTATGTCCCTTCAAGCCAGCTGGGGTCATAGTAAGAGGTTACTTCACTTTTTAAGCCTCAGTTTTCTGATCTTTTTTTTTTTAATGTTTATTTATTTAGTTTTTGAGAGGCAAAGAGAGAACGAGTGCAAGCGGAGAAGGACAGAGAGAGAGGGAGACACAGAATCCCAAGCAGGCTCCAGGCTCTGAACTGTCAGCACGGGGCCCGACGTGGGGCTCAAACCCATGAATGGTGAGATCATGACCCCAGCTGAAGTCAGATGCTTATGTGACTGGGCCACCCAGGCACCCCCTCAGTTTTCTGATCTTAAATGCAGGTGAGCAGTAGTAACTACATCATAGAATTCCTGTGATGCTTTAATGACATAACGTACTAAATATGTTTAACACGATACAACAAATGCTAGCCTTTGAATAGTTAGGATAGCCAACACTCATGGAATGCTTAGGATCTGCCAGGAATTTTCGAAATACTTTCACGTCTTACATCGTTCAAGCCTCAAAACAACACTGTGAGGTGGGTACTATCATTTCATCCTCCCTGTTTTACGGATGAAGAAACTGAGGCACAGAGAGGTGGTGCATCTTAATTTACATTACACACCTAGGAGCAGCTAGGCTGGTGTTTGAACCCAGGGAGAATCTGGGCTCTTATCCCTCTCGGGGCTAAAATGGACACTGCGAGAAGGCATTTCTGCCCTGCAGGTCTGACTTTCTGGAGGCGATGACTCGAGGCATTACCCTCTATCACGGGCTGGGATCAACAGGTGGCAGCCCAGGGCTACCTAAAGACCACGTCCAGAGCCAGCTCTATACCCCACAACACCGCAGCTCTAAAGAATCTCCAAACTCCCGTCTACCCTCCACCCTCAGGTGCTCGCCTAGGGGGGCTGCCCAGGGACCGCCCCGGGAAAGAAGAGCCCTACCTCACAGGTTCAAATCTGAGTTCCGCAATAAAGGACCAGGTCCTCAGGGAAAAGCAGCCAGCAAAACGAGTTTCCTGAAATTCCCGTTTACCCCAGGAGCGCAACCAGACTGGGAAATCTACAAATCTTTTTACACCGGAACGTTCAGCAAGGATCTGGGAGCTCAGCCAAGTGGGAAAAAGTCCGGAATCCCTCTTCGATTCCCCAGAACACTTAGAAGGCGCCGGGCATTGGTGCCCGCGCGCAGGGAATGGGGACAGGCGCGGAGGAGACTCTGTCTGTGGGGTCACCTCCGCAGAGTCGGTGTTTGTTTTCCTGCCGGCTCCCCTGGGAGGCGCAAATGCATTTGAGGGGCAGTGCGGGGTGGGGGTGGGGGTTAACCCGGCGGTTTCCATGGCACCCGGGGCGTGGGGGAGGAATGCACCCCGCAAGCTGTGTCGAAACAACTGCGCAGCCGGACCAGCCCGGCTGGAGAAGGCTGGAGGGAGTGGGGGGGCAGGAGGGTGGGGGGAAGCCGGGCTGGACGGGGGTGGGGCGGTCACGTGCGCCCGAGGGGGCGGGGCCCCAAGCCGGCCGGGGAGCGGAACCGAGTTCCACCTAGAGGCTCCGTGCAAGGCGCGAACTTTTCCCCTGAGATTTGAGGGGCTGACCTTGGCCTGAACCCCTCGGGAGGACTCAAGGCACCCATAGCCAGGACCGGGCTGAGGTGTCCGCGGCCAGCCTGGGACAGCGGTCGGGGGCTGAAGACACCCAGGAAAAGTGGGAGCAGAAGCCTGGGGGTGAGTGCAGGGAGAGCTCTGCTCGCAGCTTGTACGAAGGCTCTGGTCTCCGTTTATTCCGGGGTGGGCCAGGGCAAGTGCCCCGACAGCTCGAAGGCGGCAGCCGAGGCCACTGTCCCTTAAGAGTGCTGGAGTCCTCAGCACTTGTCTAGGGCTTCAGCAGGGGCTGTGGTCATGGTGAATGAAGATCCCAACCAACAGGAGCAAAATGGCACGCCCGCGCAGGACCCCGCACTCCGGGTGGACCACAGCGCCTCGGGGCACCAGAGCGTGTCCACGCACCCGAGCGTGTCGATGCATCCGAGCGTGTCGGCCCACCCCAGTGTCTCCATCCACCCCGCCGTGTCGGCCCTCCCGAGCAGTTCGGCCCACCCCAGTATGCTGGCCCAGTCCGGTGGCTTGGCCCGCCCCAGTAGCTCGTGCCCCGAGGACCTTAGTGTGATCAAGGTGAGCAAGCGCCGTTGGGTGGTGGTCCTGCTGTTTAGCTGCTACTCCATGTGCAACGCCTTCCAGTGGATCCAGTACGGCTCCATCAATAACATCTTCATGCACTTCTATGGGGTCAGCGCCTTTGCCATCGACTGGCTGTCCATGTGCTACATGCTGACCTACATCCCTCTGCTGCTGCCCGTGGCCTGGCTGCTGGAGAAATTCGGCCTGCGCACCATCGCCCTCACCGGGTCCGCTCTCAACTGCCTGGGGGCCTGGGTGAAGTTGGGTAGCCTGAAGCCGCATCTCTTCCCGGTCACCGTGCTGGGCCAGATCATCTGCTCTGTGGCCCAGGTCTTCATCCTGGGCATGCCCTCCCGCATCGCTTCAGTCTGGTTCGGGGCCAATGAGGTGTCAACGGCCTGTTCCATAGCTGTCTTCGGCAATCAGGTGGGTTGAGTTGTTGGCCCGCGTTCAGAGGAACGGGCGTCATATCATTGTGTGAGGCTCAGCGCGTTAAGAGTGTACCTGACTGCACCTAAGCCTGCGGGACACTGTCATTTTCTGACTTCAGCAGTGTTTGTGACTCTGGGTGACTTCGTGGCTGGGTGTGACCGACGGTGGGAGTGAGTGATTGTGACTGGATGGCTGCGTGAGAGAAGTGCAGGGAAACAGAAAAGGAGGGGACCTTTTCTTTCACCAACAATTTCTCCTCCCCCAGCCGAAAGCACGCTTCTGGAACATAGGCCTTCCTGACCCTGCCAGTCCACCAGCTTAGACCTGTGATTTCAGGAAAGCTATTCTTTCTCAGGGAGCCGTCCATGGGTGTGTCAGATTATTCTGGTATCACCAGAACTGGCAGATGTTTTTAGCCTGACGAACCAACTTTCCTAGAATGCAGTATCTCCTGTAGCACGCAGGCTCTCCCAGAATGCTGCCCTGACGGTTGTTTGGCACTGTTCTTACCTTCGTTTATACACAGCTGAAGCCAGAACAGTGGGAACGATGCTTTGGGCCAAACTCCTTCCCTGGGGGTTAAAGCCAAACCCAGCAGGGTGGAGTAGAAATCTTTCTCTGAATTTCTAAGGCCTAGAAAACCTTTTGGGAAAGGTGTGGAGAGCTCATATCTCAATCCCTTCTCTCACCTTCTTTGTAGAAGGAGGAGCTCAGATTCTTTGCGTCTCAGTTGAGGTTATGATCCCAAAAGTTGGGATCCTGCTTTATCTGGACCTTTGCTTCTGGGTCTCACTTCTTCGCAGGCGGACGCAGTCGTGGCTGTGACCAGTAACTCCTAGTTCTTATAGGATTTTTCCCTTACAGGAGGGTAAAGCTGGGGGATGAAGGTCATGACCTTTGAAGCCTCCCAAGGGTGAAATCTCCCTATTAGCAACAGAACACGATTCAGACAAGGTCACTGCAATCTCAAACCCATTGTTTGGGGAGGGCAGGATTGCTAACTGGGTGAAGGAAGACCTCAGGTCGCCTGGCGAGATTGGAGAATCCAGAATTTTTTTGTAAACCATAAAGCATAAATGAACAGGTTTTCAGGTGCCTTCTTACACACCTGTGAGGGAACTTAATACTAGATATATCTTTATAATTTAATGAAACTGTTTATTCATTCCCCACACGCACTCCCCACCGAGGTCAGGAAATGCGAAGAATTTTGCTTTCAAAAACACTCTGACAGCATATATTTGTATCACGGAGGCATGTGTTTCATTTGATTGTTTAGGTTTCACCCTAAAAAAAATTATGAAAAACAGAATTGTTTATGCTTCCTCACGTAGAGATGACCATGTCTGGTTCTTGGCGTGTGTTTTTACCTTTCTTTTTGAGGAAAGCAGGCTGAATGGAGGAGAAATATTATTAGAGTAACTTGAGCTTTGCTGCGTAGGAAAAAAGTCTCCACAAATTTGTCTAAACAGATTTAAAAATGTTTTTAATGTTTTTATTTATTTTTGAAGGAGAGAGGGAGACAGAGCATGAGTCGGGGAGGGGCAGAGAGAGAGGGAGATACAGAATCCAAAGCAGGCTCCAGGCTCTGAGCTGTCAGCACAGAGCCCGACGTGGGGCTCAAACTCACGAACTGTGAGATTATGACCTGAGCCAAAGTCGGACGCTTAATTGGCTGAGCCACCCAGGCGCTCCTGTCTAAACAGATTTTAAATGCTATTCCACAGAAGAATTCTTTGTGGCTTGCAAACCTCACACTGATCAGCAAACACCCGTGCCCTGGTAACTCTGACTTCTAGCACCTCTGACATGCTGCACACATGCACCAGCTCTGTTTGCATCGCATTTGTTCATTCATTCATTCATTCATTCATTCATTCAACAAGCATTCATCTTGTACCTGCCTTGTGCCCGACACTGCGCTAGGGCTGTAAAGATAATCCCTGCCTTTGCAAAGTTCCTGTACCAGATTTTAAAATTGCGCCAGGCACTAAGATTCCCATAAACAAATGAACAAACAGACACCCGGACAGACCTACGCATGAAGCACTTATTTTCATTCTCCATGGGGTTTTTAATGTCTTCTTTGCCTAAATGCTTAGGAACAATTGAAGGAGAAGGAAAGGCACTTTCTCATCTATTATTTAATTTTTCAATTCTGCGAGGTAGGTGGAATCGTCCCCGTTGTTACAGGTGAGGAAATTGAGACCCAGAAAGATGGAGCAAGCTTATCGAGGTCCCACAGCTCCTAAGTGGTAAAAGGGAGATTTGAACGCAACTCCACCTCCAAAAGCCCATGTCAGTAGGCCACTACCAACTTGTCATGTGGATAAAGCATATATTTAAAAAAAATTTTTTTAATGTTTATTTTTGAGAGAGAGAGAGAATGAGAGAGCGAGTGCACGCAAGTCGGGGAGGGGCAGAGAGAGAGGGAGACACAGAATCTGAAGCAGGCTCCAGGCTCGGAGCTGTCAGCACAGAGCCTGACGCGGGACTCGAACTCACCAACCGAGAGATCATGGCCTGAGCCAAAGTCGGACACTTAACGGACTGAGCCACCCGGGGCTCAGGCCAGGCAGGATTGTGAGGTTCAAATCTTGCCCCTTGTGTCTGGTTGTTGGTGGTGGTAAAGTATCCAGCAGTTTTCTCCAGGATCAGAGCCTCGAACCTGTTTTCGGTTTTGGAGTGCTTGGCATTAGCATCGCCTTCCCACCCACCCTATTCTGCCCCTTTGAGCCTAGCGGGAGGCACAAGAAGGTGGGGCTCCGGTCTTTAGGGGAGAAGAAACCAGTGAAGCCTCAGCTGGGGTGAGAGAGGGAAGGAGTCTTAGAACTGCAACCGAGCCTCTTCCCTTTGGCTCTGGCCACTGGCACGGGGGTAACAGCCTGGCATGTAGCAACACTTGTTCCAGTGCTTCCAGGGAAATGATCCACGTGGGGTTTTGAGTCATGTGGACAACGTTATAGCGGAAGGGTTGGGCGAGAGCCCTGTCCTGGAGTCTGGTGCTAGCTTGGTGGCATTGGAAGAGAGAGAGACGTGGAGGCCGGAAGAGACCAAGTGAGCTCCAGCCCCGATGAGCCTACAGCACTAAGATGGGAAGGGCCTTCCTCAAGGGCCCTTGGACAGCCGAGAGCACAGTGTCACCCAGAAGTGGAGTAGGAGAGAATGTTTGCTTTTTGAGTTAGGGTGCAGTAGTCTCCCCTTATCTGTGGTTTCACTTTCCGTGGTTTCAGTCACCTGTGGTCCGCCTGGAAACGGATGGGCCTCCTTCTGACTTATAGAAGGTCACCCGTCACCTAATACTGTGTCACAGTGCCACATCATCCACCTCACTCTGTCTCATCACTAGGCGTTTTATCAACTCACATCATCGTAAGAAGGGCGAGTACAGTACAAGAAGGTATTTTGAGAGAGAGAGGGGCGTCACTCACATAACTTTTATTACAGCATATTGTTAGAGTGGCTCAATTTTATTACTAGCTGTTGCTAATCTCGTCCTGTGCCTCATTTACAAATTAAACTTTATCATAGGTAGATAATGTGTAGAAAAAAACGTGGTGTGTATAGGGTTCAGGACCGGCTGTAGTTTCCGGCATCCAGTGGGGGTGGCTTGGGATGTTTCCCCTGTGGGTCAGGGTGGACTCCTGTATGCTAGCCTTCCAGAATCAGTTGTGCGGCAGCCGTGGCTGGTTGGCCTGTCGGACGTAGCCCTGGCTAATAGAAATATAGTGCGAGCCACGTGTGCAACTAAATTTTCTACTAGCTACATTAAAAAATCGGTGAAATGTACATTTTTTAAAAAGTAGAAAGATGGGGCGCCTGGGTGGCGCAGTCGGTTAAGCGTCCGACTTCAGCCAGGTCACGATCTCGCGGTCCGTGAGTTCGAGCCCCGCGTCGGGCTCTGGGCTGATGGCTCAGAGCCTGGAGCCTGTTTCCGATTCTGTGTCTCCCTCTCTCTCTGCCCCTCCCCCGTTCATGCTCTGTCTCTCTCTGTCCCAGAAATAAAAATAAACGTTGAAAAAAAAAAAATTAAAAAAAAAAAAAAGTAGAAAGAGCAAGGCACCTGGGTGGCTCATTCAGTCGAGTGCCAGACTTTGGCTCAGGTCATGATCTCACAGGTCGTGGGTTTCAGCCCCGCGGGCTCTCTGCTGTCAGTGCGGAGCCTGCTTCAGATCCTCTGTTTCCCTCTCTTTCTGCCCCTCCGCAGCCCACTCACACTCTTTCTCTCTCTCTCTCTCTCTCTGTCAAAAAAAAAAAGAAAGAAAGAAAAAGTGGAAAGAGCAGGTGAAACTAGTTTTAGTACTCTATTTTCTTTAACCCGATATATCCAAAATATTCTTTCAACATATAATCAATATGATAAAATCACTAATAAGTTGTTTTACATTCCTTTTTCATACCCTTTGAAAATAGGCATGTATTTCACCCTTATAGCCCAGTCACATTTCCCAGGAATGATGAGATGTGTTCCATAGACAGGTTGAACTTGCAGATCTGGAACAATGATGCTATTTAGGGGGTGAGAGGGGGCAGTTTTCCTTGACCCTTTTAGGGTCTCAAAATTAAACCCATGAAGACAGATTATCAGGAGAACATCATCCACGTTTGTTTCAAAAAATTTTTTTTAATGTTTATTTTTTTTTTGAGAGAGAGAGAGACAGAGTGTGAGCAGGGGAGGGGCAGAGAGAGAGAGAGGGAGACACCGAATCTGAAGCAGGCTCCAGGCTCTGAGCTGTCAGCACAGAGCCCGACTCGGGGCTCGAACTCACGAACCGTGAGATCATGACCTGAGCTGAAACCAAGAGTCAGATGCTCAACTGACTGAGCCAGCCAGGCGCCTCCATCCGAATGTATGGTAAGTATTCCATGACATGGGAGCCTCCCCAAGGAAAGGAAGAAACAGTGCTGTGTACATTTATGCGAGGTTTGGTGAAAAGTGCACCATGGCGGAGGGAAACGCCAGGTCAGGAGTACGAAGTTAGCGTGGTGAACTGGGGGAGCTGAGCACGGCCTGCTTGTCAGGGTTCTCCTTGGCATCCCTTTGTCTTCAGGGGTAAGGGTGCTCCTTTGCCTGGTGTGGGAGTGGTAACTCTCACAGGAGGTTTTTAAGGCCTCTTCCAGGGAAGAAGGGCGAGGAGGAGGAGGTCAGAGTGACCTTCCTGCTTCTAGTTCCTCAAACTCCTTCAGCCCAAAACATTCCAGGTGCCAGAATTTAGAGGACTCTGTCCTGAACCACATCATGTTTCAATATTTCAATATTGGAAATCAGATTCTAGCAGATAAAGATGGGCTCTAGGAAACTGAGGCCAGCCTCGAGGAAGTGGTATTTGCGGGACTGGCTAAAGGTGTGGTAATACTCCGAGAGGCCGGGTGTCTGACACCGGGTCCTGGTCCCTCTGACTCAGGGTCATGAGGTGGGTGGTCAACCTACTCCTGTTGCAAAATCATGGTCATGTTAAATCATGTTAAAGTCTAGGCTTATCACTCGGGATTTTCTTTTTCTTTTTTTAATTTTTTTAAAAAAAGTTCATTCATTTGGAGAGAGAGAGAGAGAGAGCACCAGCAGGGTAGGGTCAGTGGGGGAGAGAGAGAATCCCAAGCAGGCTCTGCCCTGATGCGGAGCTCGAACTCAAGGACCGTGAGATCATGACCTGAGCCGAAATCGAGAGTTGGACACTTAGCCGACTGAGCCACCCAGGCGCCCCCACTCTGGATTTTCTAACGTCAGAGGCGTCTCACAGTCTGAGTGAAGCTGGGGGAGGTGAAGGCAAACTCTTGTTCTCCGCTAGCGTTTGCTCTTGTTACTTAAAGCACGTGGAAAGCCTGCCCTCATGGCTGACCACTTCTGGGCCTCCCCTCATGCACCGGAAGACAGGAATAGACCAGGGCCAGGAAGACAGAGACAAGTGGTGACTGACTTGGGTGCGTCAGTGATGACTGATGGGGTGGGGCCGGTGCCAACCCTCAAATGCTCCTGGGGGCCAGCCAGGTCTTAGAAATGTGATAGAGTCGAGATGAAATTAGGGTGTGGTGGGGTCACAGCAAACGTGAGAGTCCCCTCCCCGTCTGCAGAGAGCAGCTGCTTCCCTCCCGCCAACTGTTGACAGACAAAGCGGGACCCAGCGTTACCCGATCTCACTTGGGGGTGGTGGTTGTTGAAGGAGAAACAAGATATCCAGATTTTTAGGTGAAGTCTGTTTTGTTGGTTTATTTGTTTTTATTCTGGTAAAAGAGACATCATGTGTAGCATTTTAACTCTTCACGAGGGTACAATTCGGTGGCCTTAAACGCTTTCACGGTGTTATGTAAGCGTTACCGGGCTCTATACCCAAAACCTTTTCATCTCCCTCAACAACTCTGCACCCATCAAGTAGCTCCTCCAGTCCGCCTCCCTCCAGCCCGGAGTGACCTCTCTTCTGCTCTCTGTCTCTATGCATTTGCCTCTGCTAGGGACCTCATATAAGTGGAATCAGACAATATTTATCTTTCTGTGTCTGGCTTATGAAATCTATTTTTTTTTTTTAATGCTGATAACTAATGCGTAAGTGTGTGTTTAATTATATTCTATCTTTTGAAACTGTGGATCAGAGAAAACTTACAGTTTGGCGCCTGGGTGGCTCGGTCGGTTAAGCATCTGACTTTGGCTCAGGTCACGATCTCATGGTGTGTGAGTTTGAGCCCCCACGTCGGGCTCTGTGCTGACAGTTCAGAGCCTGGAGCCTGCTTCGGATTCTGTGTCTCTCTCTCTGCCCCTCTCTCGAGCGCACGCGCGCGCTCTCTTTCAAAAAGAAATAAACATTAAAAAACAAAAAACAACAAAACCACCAAACTTCCAGTTGGAGACTTCTAGGGAAGTGGATTCTAGTTTTCCTGTCAGTCGGAAAGTCCGCACCAAACATACGGGCTGGCAGAAATGAACTTGGGGTCTAGCAGCTCTGGGGAGGAAACCAGACCAGTGCTCCAAGCCAAAAATGGTGATCGCACCTCACCCCAGGGGCTGGATAAAAATCCAGAGGCCTGGGCCCCTAGAGGACTTCCTTAACTGGACTCTCTAGGGGCGGGGCCCGGGCTCCTGTCTTTTCACCTGGCTTCCCACGTGACACTACCGATCAGTTTTTGAAATCGCCAGGAGAGAGGAACAGCAGGCCATGGGAAGGCAGCCTCTTGCTCGCAGCTACGTTCTTGTCAGGGCAGACAGATTATGTGCTTGCTGTATGCAGTCTGGTGTGCAGGTGGGAGCAGCTGGGAGCTCAGCTGCCCATCCTTCAGATTGAGAGAAGAGACTGGGGCTGGGGGGTGGGGCTGGTAATTCGGATTCATTTAAGGTTTTGAACATATACTCCAACCCGGGGCGGGGGGTGTGGGGTGGGGGATGGGGGTGGGGGTTGAGGGCAGGCTCTGGTGGAATGTGAGGTGGAACCTGGCTGATGCACCCTATTCCTTTTGTTTCCTTGACCTTCGGTTCAGGGCACTGAAGAAGGTTCAGGTTGGCCTGGTCTGACTTGTATCTTGTCTTTGTTGCCTTGGTGGCATTGTCGCAGGAGCCTGGCAAGTCCGTGGAATCGAGTCTAAGTCTTCGGGTTAGCACGCTAAGACCCCTACTCCTCCCCATTTCTGTCCAGCTTGTCTCTTGTTCCCTCCCAGTCTGGTCTGTCTGCTGTGACCAGTGTGGCTCCTTGATTGTCTCCTTGGAGATACACTCACTGCTTGGGGAATAAGCCTTATGCGTTGAAGAGTGACATCAACGAGATGGTGGGTCAGGAAGCTTCAGACCCTAGCTCCCCCACAGAAATGTTAAATAAACTAGAAACCAGCTAAAATAATTTCTTTATGGGAATTCTGGAGGTTCCTCAAAGATAGCAATCAGGCAAACACCCGACCAAGATAAAGCCACATTCAAACTGGTAGGACATTTCACGGCCTCTTTGCATACATTTTCCCTCCCTCTCCGCCCTTCCCCATGCTGTGCTCCCAAGGACTAGTTCCTTTCTGCAAACTGAATTTGCAACACTGTAACCTAATTGTATTTTTGTGCACTAACAATGAACAATCCAAAAAGCAAATTAAGAAGACAATTCCACTTACAGGAGCATCAAAAACAAAACACCTAGGAATAAATTCGCCCAAGACTGCTGGAAGACTTAATATTGTTAAGATGGAAATACTACCAAAAACAAATCTCCAGAGTCCATGAGTTCCACATTAGAATCCCAATGATGTTATCTGCAGAAATAGAAAAATGGCTTCTAAAATTCATGTGGAAATTTAAGGGACACTGAATAGCTAAAACAATCTTGGAAAAGGACAACAAAATTGGAGGTGTCACATTTCTTGATTTTAAAACTGATAACAAAGCTGTACTAATCATGACAGTACGGTATTGGCCGAAGACAAACATATAGACTGATGGAATAGAGAGCCCAGAAATAAACCGTCACATATGTGGTCAAATGATTTCAACAAGGATGCTAAGGCCAATGGAAACCATTTACTTAAAAAAAAAAAAAAAAGACTATTTTTTTTAAATGTTTATTTATTTTTGAGAGAGAGGGAGAGAGACAGAGAGACAGTGTGGGCAGGGGAGGGGCAGAGAAAGAGGGAGACAGAGAATCTGAAGCAGGCTCCAGGCTCCAAGCTGTCAGCACAGAGCCCGACACGGGGCTCGAACCCTCAAACCATTGAGATCATGACCTGAGCCGAAGTCCAAAGCTTAATCAACTGAGCTGGGCACCCAGGCCCCCCCCCGCCCCCCCCAAAAATACTATTTTTTTAGAGCACTTTTAGGTTTTCAGCAAAATTAAGTAGAAGGTACGGAGATTTCCCATATACTCCCTACCCTCCACCTCCACCATGCATAGCCTCCCCCATTCTCAACATCCCCCACCAGAGCGGTATATTTGTTAGAATTGTTGAGCCTACATTGACACATCATAATCACCAGTCTTTTCAATAAACAGTGTTGAGAAAACTATAAGCCACCGTGGCACATTTGTTACAATTGATGAACTTACACTGACACATCATTATCACTAGCCTTTTCAACAAATGGTGCTGGGAAAACCGTAAGACCGTTAGAAGAAAGCGTTGGGAAAAAGCTTACTGATGTTGGATTTGGTGATGATGGCAATGATTTCTTGGTTGTCATACTAAAAGCATGGGCAACAAAAGAAAAAAAATAGATTCAGTGGACGACATCGAAATAAAACACTTCTTTGCACCAGAGGACACTATCAACAGAGTGAAAAAGTAACGCATGCAAAGGGAGAAAATATTTTCAAATCATGTATCTGATAAGGGGTTGATACCCAGAATATATAAAGAACTCCTACAGTTGAACAATAAAAGAAACAATCTCACTTAAAAATGAGCAAAGGACTTGAATAAGTATTTTGCCAAAAAAAAAAGACATACAAATAGTCAATAAGCACATAAAAAGATGCCCATCATCAGGGAAAGGCGAATCAACAGCACAACGAGATACCATCTCACACTCAGTAGGATGGCTACAAAAAAAGAAAAAAGAAGGAAACAAGTGTAGGCCAGGGTGTGGAGAAATTGGAGCCCTCGTGCATTGCTGATGGGATGTAAAATGGTGTAGTCATATGGAAGACACAATGGCAGTTCCTTAAAAAATTAAAAATAGAATTACCATGTGATCCAGCAATTCTACTTTTGGGTGTTTACCCACAAGAATGGAAAGCAGAAGTTAAACAGTTATCTATATGCCCCTGTTTATAGCAACATCAGTCACAATAGCCAAAAAGTGAAAGCAACCTGAGTGTCCATCTACACATGTGTTATGTGAAATACACATAAAATGAAATATTTTTCAGCCTTGAAAGGGGAGGAAATTCTGACACATGTCACACATGGATGAACCTGGAAAATGTGAAGTGAAATAAGGTAGTCCACCAAAGGAGAGATACTATACGATTCCGCTTATATGAGGTATCGATGTGCCTCTTTTTTCTGATACCAGCCAGTTCTCCAATTTTCTAGCACCAGCTGGGTGTCCTACAATTCAATTTAATTCTGACACCAACTACTTGGAGTTAATGCTGACCAACTCCACCAGCAAAGGCCTCAGTTCCACAAGACTGCTTCCATTTGGAGATGCCATTGGAAAGTCCTGGTGGTGGCAGCCATATTTTTGACTGACCCGTTAGAAACTGAGGGTTCCCATGACCCCTACTCAAGTTCTATAATTTGCTAGAATGGCTCACAGAACTCAGGTAAACACTTTACTTACTGGTAAAGTAAGTAACTTACTTTCTTTGTTTATTATAAAGGACCCAACTCAGGAACAGCCGGATGGAAAAGATGTGGGGGCCTCTCTAGGCATGCCACCCTCCCAGTACTGGTGTGACGTGTTCACTGACCAGGAAGCTCGCAGAATTTCCTCGTTCATGTGTTTTTATAGAGCTCAAATTCCAGCTCCCTTCCCCACTTCAGAGGTTGGGTGGGGGGAGGATGGGGCTGAAAGTTCCCAAACTCTAATCCCACATTTTTCTGGAGATAATCTCATCCTAAAGCCATCCAAAGGCCTTACTCTAAGGCACCTCGATAGCAGAAATTCAGGTGTGATGGAAAGGAGTTCCTTACGAGGAACAAAAGATACTCCTTTCACTCAGGAAATTCCAAGGGCTTTTAGAGCTTTGTGGCAGGAGCCAGGGACAAAGATTAAATCTATTTTGATTCTACCACAAGTACAGGGAGTGCTCAATTTCATAGAAAGCAGGATGGTGGTTGCCAGGGGCTAAGGGAGGAGGGAATGGAGAGTTAGTGTTTGATGGGCACAGAGTTTCAGTTTGGGAAGATGAAAAATGTTCTGCAGGTGATGGTTGTACAGCCATATGAATGTACTTAATGTCACTGAACCATACAGTTAAAAAAAAAATGGTTAAAATGGGGGGGGTGCCTTGGTGGCTCCCTCAGTTAAATGTCTGACCCCTGATTTTGGCTCAGGTCATGATCTCACGGTTCGTGAGTTTGAGCCCCATGTTAGGCTCTGCGCTGACAGTACAGGGCCTGCTTGGGATTCTCTCTCACCTCTCTCTGCCCCTCCCCTGCTCGTGCTCTCTTTCTCAAAATAAAAATAATAACAGTGGTTAAAATGGGACATCTGGGTGGCGCAGTCAAGCACCCAACTCTTGATCTCGGCTCAGGTCTTGATCTCAGGGTCATGAGTTCAAGACCCGGGTTGGGTTCCATGCCAGGCATGAAGACTACTGAAAGAAAGAAAGAAAGAAAGAAAGAAAGAAAGAAAGAAAGAAAGAAAGAGACAAGAGAGGAGAAAGGAAGGAGGGAGGGAGGGAAGTGGTTAAAATGGTAAATTTTATGTTATGTGCGTTTTACCAGAAAAAAAAAATCCACTGCTTGTGAGGTGTTTCCTTCTGGCTGGGTACCTGCTCACCTCCTACCATCAACTCATCAGTCTCTGTGCTTGGAGGAGTACATTCTGGGCCTTCTGTGTGCTTGCTAAGATCACTGGGATACTGGCCTTTGTTTTCTGGAGGTTTGTGTTTCCTCCTCTTCCTTATCTCGTCTCCTGTCCTTTTCCCTTCTTTCTCCTCCTCCTCTTTTGGCTACATGGGAAACTTGTCAGAGGACTGGAAACTTGGCTAACACACCTCTCCTGTGTCTCAGAGCAGTGCTCCAGGCCTAACAGGTGCCTACAAATGGATGGACAAATTAATACACAGGGATTAAGGTGACTACTCAGTTGAGAGCTCAGGTCATTGGAGGAAGGGACTGTCATACCTGGATTTGTCTTTCTGATGTGATTCAATCTTACTCCTTCAATGGAAAGAGCTATGACGTCCTTACTATGTCCCTTGAACTGTGCCAGACCCAGTGTGGTTGAGAACACTATCTTTAGCTCTGCTGTATACCCTTGGACAAATCCCTTCAGTTTTCTACGTTTTGACTTCTGTTATAAGCTGGAGATAATATTGGCTACTGCAGAAGGTCAAGGAAGGGATTAAATGAGGCAAATGGAGGGCTCTTAGCTAGCAGAATTTTTCAGATAAGAAGTGCTAAATGAAGAAGAGATATTATCAGTATTGACATCAGTAAAGGCCATTTAAGAGCTGATTCTTTTTTTTTTTCTTGTGGTTTACTTATTTATTTTGTGGGGTGGGATGGGAGAGCGAGAGCGAGAGCAAGAGAGAGAGAGAGAGAGAGAATCCCAAGCAGGCTCCACACTGTCAGCATGGAGCCTAACATAGGGCTCAAACTCATGAATGGTGAGATCATGACCCGAGCCAAAATCCAGAGTTGGATGCTTAACCGACTGAGCCCCCCGGGCGCCCCTCGGAGCTGATTCTTAATGAGTGGAGTGGCCAGGAGTTGGGTGACTAGGGAGGGTGGGCCATTCCAGGAAGTTTCCAGGCAGTATTGTGATGGAGACTTGTCCCACTTGAGAGCTGCTCAAACTAAAACTGTATATAGGTGTTGGGAGGTGGTGTTATTTTCCCAGCATGTGGTGATGACACCTGTGGTCTGTGATGAACACTTTGGAGTCTCTGGGGTGACCGGGATAGGGGCCAACCCCTACCCGCACAATCAGTCCTCAGTCTCACAAACTTAAGGTTCTACTGAAAGAAGTCGGATGTTCAGGCTTCTCAGGTAGACGCAGCTGTTTTCTACTGCCTGGTTCTTGATCTTTTTCCAGCCGTGCTGTTAACAGGATGTCCTCTCCTTGACTTCAGCTCCCCCCAACCCCCAACATCAAACAGCCCCATGTGGATTTCAGGATAAGGGTTGGAACCCCCTCAGGGAGGATAAAGAACCGTATGGTTAATGTGAAAGCTGGTGTTTCCTCTTCTCTCTTTGTTCCCTGTCTCCTGACTTCTCTGCAGCTCAGTCCCTGACCTTAACCCAGTGAAGCACTCCCTTCTCTCAATTCTGCGGGACTAAAAGCCTTTTTCTTTAACTGAGTCATTCAGAGGTCGGAGGGCTTCCTGCAGGGCTCCGGTGGTCCATCTCGATTCTTCTGCTCTCTGACCTCATTCCAGGCATCTTTCCTTTTTTTGTGCTGTGCGAAAACATTAGCTCAGCTTCTCAGCCCCACACGGTTCAAGATGAGGCCTTGCTCGGGCCTGCGGGCAGATAATAGTGCCATCTGTGTGTGCGGCAGGGGAGACGGGAGGCAGGCCTGGGCTTTGTTTGCTGACCATCTTCTTGGAATTAGACAGTGTGTCTCAGAACCTCATAATGGAGCAGTGTTTGCTTTGGCTCTTGTCTGCTCCTTCTCTACGGAGGAGGTAAACACAAGTTCCTTTCATTTCCTGGAGACCCATTTTGATTAGACGGCTCTGCTGGCCCCAGAGGGAGGGGTATGAAGGTGAAGCACAGTTGGGGTTTTTTCCCCCCCCCCCCCCTTCTCCCCTCCCCTGGAAATTCCTGCTTTCTGCCTAAAATGACTGTTGGCATGGCTTGGGCTGCTTTGATGGCTTTGGAGGCAGCTGTCCATCCATGAGGCTATTTGTTGTTTCCATCCACTCAGAAATGTGGAAATGAGCAGCCGTGAGCCATCGTGTTAAGTCAGGGCCTATTCCAATGGGCTGTTTGTTTGGGGTGGTGACTGCCCCTTAAGCAATCTGTGCCTCCTCAGACCTTTGCCCTGGGCTTCCAGTTCAGTGCTGGACATGTTGGTGGAACCACTCGATGAGTTCATTCAGAGGAACATTTCTCCTCTACCAAGGAGCTTGGCAGGAATACAGATATCTCTCTCTCTTGCCAGTCCCGCCTAGGACACCTAAGGAAGACAGCAGCTGAGCACGGTCTCTTGACTTCTTTCCTTGAGGGCAGCGGAGATCCACCATGAAGTGTGTGGGCCGTGAACCTTAGCACCAGAACCACCCGGGGTGTTTGTTGAAAATGCAGATTCCTGGGCACCAGGACAGACCCAAGGAATTAGCCTCTCTGGGTGGGGCTCAGGAATCTGTGTTCTTGATTCTCTGTCGGGGATTCTGCTGCCCACTCAAGTGTGAGAGCTCGTGGTGTGGAAGCCATGGAACCCGGACCCCAGAGCCCTGCTGGACGCTGTGTTTGGGGTCTCCAGCAGGGCACCTGCCCTCTGTGGGCATCAGCGTGGTTATCTATGGCAAGAAAACCTGCCTCACAGGGTTGCTACCAGAGTTATGTGAGGGAGGGTGTATGTGAAAGCCCTTGGAATCAAACAAGCCCTCCATACATGTGACTGAGCCCACACCTATCCTCTCTCTCCCTATCACACTTGGCCTCTGCAGCACTGTCTGAGGCATCTTTAGATGACAACCACTTTCCCCATCTCTGCTGCCGTCCCTGAAGTTTTTGCCCGCAGGCCCGCCTCCCCGGTGTCATACGTGGGGAACTTCAGCAGCCCCCCCTGGGTCCACTCTCTCAGCCGGTGAGCTGGTTGGGGCCAGCGTCACCCCCCTCCTGCATAGAGGTCAGCCCCCACAAGACCTAGCTCAGAGCACACGGGCCAGAAGAGGCCATGCCTGGTGCACAGCAGCCACTGAAGATATCTAGATGGGAAGATGGAAGTCTGGGGCTCTGATTTTACACTTTAGCTGTGGGGCGTTATCTTCACCTTGTTGAAGGAAGATTCCAGAGGGCTTTCCGGGCTTATCGTCTATTAACACGTCAGCGTGGCCTCAGGAGGGTGGGGGTGGGGGTGAGTGAAGAATGCAGCTTGACTTAACCCTCTTACTAATCTTTTCCACCTTTTATGTGTGACTAGGCCCCCTGAGAAAATCCCCTCCACTTGTATCCTCAGTTCCTGAACCTTTGAAGCAGGTCCTCAGAAAGAACAGCGGGTGGTTAAAGCCTCTCTCTTCCGGGCTGGCTGAGGGGGGTGTGAGGCTGGCTGAGGGGGGGCGTGACGGGTGAAGATCAGGGCTCTCTGGCTTCTGGAGCGACTTCCTGTCCTCCAACCATTCACCACCCTGCTTCCCGAGTGTCGCAGGAGTGTCACTGGCCCTGTCACCAAGAGACAATCTCAGCCTCTGGTCTGCTAGGTGGCCTTCAGGCAGGCACGTCGTCGGTAACTTTCGCTCTATTTGTGGAGTAAGACCGTCCTCCTTGCTAGTGTTTGGTTTCGCAGGCTGTTGTGGGGGGAGATGAAGTTGTATTCCCAGAGCCCAGATCATCGGCTGGTCTGTTTAGAGGGACTTAAGGAGACATTGGTATTCTCTCTTCCCAGTGGACTGCCTCTGATTCACTGTCCAGAAGGAACTTTGCTAAGAGGTACAGAGTAAGCGTGTTAGCTGTTTTATGATGTCCCAAACTCGTGCCTCATTCATAAAACAAACTCACTGCAGATGATCCCGTCAGGCCCTGGGTCATCTGGAGTCTCAGACCATGTCTTCCTGGGACGTGTAGCTGCTTGGTGCCTTGTAGCGGCTCAGCGAGGTTCTAAGGGAAGAGAGCAGGGCTGGGGATGGGGGCATCAGACATCCCAATGTTTACCTCACTGCTCTGTGACTTCGGCCAGTTGCTTAAATCCAGGAAACGGAGAACACAATATGCCCACCATAGAGCTTCACCTGCACTTTGGGTTTCCTACCGTTGACCTCACTGGGTTGCCTCGCTGCTTAGATTATGTGCTGGATGTGGAGGTGCCTTGAACACTGAAACATTGTGCACACATTGGCTTTTAACTGCCTCTAAGAAAAAAAGACTCTGGACTTGCCCCATGACCCTCGAGGAATAAAATGGCTTTCCTGGGCACGAATCAGGTGCTCTCTCTTCTGTGAGGTGCCATGTTGTTGGACTGTACGTGGCTTGAAGACCACAGCCTCCATTTGTACCCAGAGCTTGGCATTCTTGCCTTTAGAGCCAGCTCTTCATTTCAGAATAAGCTCTGGTCATTCTGGCTGTAGGAGCTTCTCCAGAACTTCCCCCTTTCTGGAGCATTTCTACTAACTTGAACCTCTTGAGCTGAGACAGTCTGCGGCTCCAGGAGTCATGCAGAGCATCCTGATTCCTTTTGATTCCAAGAAGGGGCTTTTGTCGAGGGTTGGCCCAAAGCAGCTTTTCAGTCTGCGTGTACCTAGCATGGCTCCTCTCTTCAGTGCAGGTGAATAGCAGGGGTGGTGATGTGATTTTGGAGTGATGGGGGGGGGCGTGTCCAGAGCTGATGGCCAAGAAAGAATTCTTGAGCTGTCTTAGGGGCAGAAAAAGGTGATTTTACTCAAGCTCGGGGACAGGCTCAGTGGGCAGAAAGAGTTGCACCGAGGTTGTGAAGAGTGACTGATTATTTGAGATTTTCTATCCTGTGGAGAGGAGGGTGATGTCAGGACTCTGAGGAATCGAGTCTATAGGTTTCTGGAGGTTGCCTTTTTTTCTTGTAAATCATTAAGATCGTTGCCAGCTGATGGAGACTCACTTCCGGCATGACTCTGATCTTTATCGGTTAACCACTTGTTTTTCCCTTTCCTTTGTTCTGGGGCAGCCAGGAATGCCTGAGGAATGTCACAGTCTCCCACCTGGGGGGAAGGGGTTGTTAGCTCGTGCTTTGTCCTCCCTCATCACTGGCACGCTTTGGCTCCCTCATCACTGGCACCGCACAGAGCCCATTTGGTTCACGCCATCAGGAGACAGGGCCCAGAGTGAGAAGCTTTCTTCTGAGAGCCCGGTGGTCTTGGCCTTACCACATTTCCTCCCAGCCTCCTTACAGTTAGCTCCTGGCAGTGATCAGTGCTAACAGAGACTGTTGGGGCTTGGGCAGTTCTTGCAAAGATGTCGAAGATGTCGCCTTTTCTGTCTCCAAAGTTCCTCCGTCCCCTGAGGGTAGAGGGTACCCCGTTGTCTGTCCCAGGAGTGGCTAGCCCTGTATTTTCCTACTGCTCCACAAAAATCCATGGCCTTTCCTACAGTGTCCCCACCCTGGGCCAGATCTCTGTCCCTTGCGAGTAACCCGCACACGCTCCCGGCCATCCTGTTTTTGTCTTTTTGAATTCTGCTTGTTCTGGATTGCATCCACACGGGTCCCCAGTTGACAGCAGGTGTTGTGACCCATGAGAGCCAGTGGATGAAGGCGCGCATCCTCTTGGCGTGTCTTGGGTTAGTGGCCACACGCTCCGTTTATAGGGGCTCAGCGCTCTTACCTACGCAGCCGACTCTGGGGAGCTATGGGGTTTTTGAGACAGTGCAGCACAACGTTTATTGTTTTTATTGAACGCATGTTTATTGAGCATCTACTTTGCTCTAGGTGCCATTCTGAGCGCTGAGGTTGAAGGAGAGATTTAAGGGAGGAGGGATGGAGTTCTAAGGGAGTAACTGATGGAGTGAGTAATAGTGGAAATGTCAGGCCAAGTGGGAGGGAGGTGACTTCAGAGCAGGATATTGGGAGAGGTTTTTGTGTAAGTAGGTCCCTGAGTAACTCCCTAAATTACAGGGCCGGATCTGATGCTGCTGCTCTCTTGGGGTGGTGTTCCATATGGGTGGCTAATAGTTTTCCTGCTGCAAGGCTTAGATTTCTTTCTCTTTCTAGATTTCTCCTTGGCATCACGAGTCAGGGTTAGTTCACTTAGGAAGTTGACTGCATGGACCCAGCCTGTCTGTTTCTAGAGGCACACCCTGAGGAAAGGAGCTGGATCTTTCCATGGCAACCCACAAAACAATAACTTTTCTAGGGCCTGCCTGTGAGTAATCACCTGGGTCTGAGTTTCACCCCTGAAAATCAGAAGGGGAGGGCTGTCACTAAGAAAGTCCAATCTGACGTAGGAGAAAATCCGGGAGGGTTAGAAACCTTTATTGTCACAGAAACTACTTTTAGGGGTGACAGCGTGTGACATCGCATGTGCTTTGGGCTGTTTTACCATCTGCACACAGGACAGTAGGATGTGTCCGTCGGCTGCTGTGTGGGGACGTCTGGGACAGAGTTGGTGCGACATGACCGAGCATTTGAATAGAGCTTTGCACGTTGTCTACTTCACATGTACAGACACTGGGAGAAAGCGAGGTCTGTGCTCTGCCACTTCGGGTGACCTGGTGGTTTGCGAGATGCCCCCTCGCTTTTCCTCTTTTGCAGCTGAGTCATGGGGAAGCTCTGTAAGCCTGTGGTCTTTGGCCATCAGTGCTGTCAACAAAGGGACCTTTGAGTGGTGAGGACAGTAGCGACCTGGGCTCTTAGTAAAAAGGGAAGCAGAGGAGGCTTCACGTCTGCCCTCACATAGAACCCAACTGACCCTTTACAGATCTCATCAGGAGGACAGTTTCAAGAGGAACCCCACCCCTGAAAAGGAGGAGTGTGTGTACCCAGAGGCTTGTGGGTGGATGACTGAAAGCAGGCACAGATAGGAGGCTCAGCTAAAAAACAGAAAGAAAGCCTTTTGTCAGCATCTCCCTTCCCCGGCTTTTTTTTAAGAAAAAAAAAAAAAAAATATATCTATTTCCCCATAGAACTCAGACCCTTCCCCTAAACGTAGCATCTTCTCTGTTTACAGCCTAGGGTGCTTCTGCTCTTCAGCTACTTTGCACCCCCCCAAAGATGAGGAGGAAACCCAGCACCAAGGCTGTAGGTCAAGATCAAGGTATATTAGATAGCTTATAAGCTTGGTGATAGGAGCTCTTGTCTCCTCCCTTACTTTTTAATCTTTTTTTAAATGTTTATTTATTTTTGAGAGAGAGAGAGAGAGACAGAGACAGAGTGGGAGCGAGCAGGGAAGGGGCAGAGAGAGAGAGGGAGACACAGAATCCAAAGCAGGCTCCAGGATCTGAGCTGTCAGCACAGGGCCCAGCGCGGGGCTCGAACTCACAAACCATGAGAACATAATCTGAACTAACCATGTACCCCCTCCCTTACTTTTTAGTACTACCAGTTGGTGCTCAATAAATACCAGGTATAGATTTTTTTTTTTAAATGTTTATTTTTGAGAGAGACGGTGAGCGGGGGAGGGGCAGAGGGAGGGGGGGACAGAGGATCTGAAGTGGGCTCTGAGCTGACACCAGAGAGTCGGATGCCAGGCTCGAACTCATGAACCGTGAGATCATGACCTGAGCCGAAGTCGGATGCTCCACCGACTGAACCACCCAGGTGCCCCCTGAGTGTAGGTTTGAGGGTGGGAAGTTGATTGGCCCATGTTCCAGTGGCCTCCATATCTAATCTTGAGAGGCCTAAATCTGAGGTCTTCTCCGTCTCGTTCCACCTCACGTCTGCGTTCTTTTGGTGGTAAACTCTCAGAACACAGCTAATTGCTACTGTGCCCAACCCGGTTGCCATTGAGGAGACTGTAAATACTTGAGTTAGGTCTGAGCTACATAATTCTAAGAGTTATCTCTTTGTTTAGAAGATATTTCCCAAGAGTCATCGCTGCCCTTGGCCTTGTGCTGGGTGCAGTGTGGGGAGGAGTCACACGAGGCGATGTTAAACGGTGACCCTGTCCTCCAGGTGCTGACAACCTAGCTGGGGAGACAACAACCACCGCTTGCGGAAAAAACGAAACAGCAACAACAAAACCCAAACAAAACTCAGCACTACATGAGAATAAGAAAGCCCATGGGGTGTAACTAAGGAGTAAACCAAGTAGACTATGGCTGGAGATACCTCTTCCTCCAACAGCTAGACCTAGGAGTTGGTGCTTGGATTACGGAATGGAACATTGAAGACTGGAGGAATTACCAGGTGTTTGAGGGCCGTCTCTTCCGTGAAATTCACCCTGCTTATTGGATTTGGAGTCAGCTAGTCGCGTGTTTGACTCTTAGTCCTGCTGTTAGAAGCTGAGTGACCTTGGGCAAATCAGAGATGTTTTCTCATCTATAAAAACCAAACTAGGGGCGTCTGGGTGGCTCAGTCGGTTAAGCGGCCGACTTCGGCTCAGGTCATGATCTTGCAGTCCGTTGGGTTCAAGCCCCGCGTCCGGCTCTGTGCTGACAGCTCAGAGCCTGGAGCCTGTTTCAGATTCTGTGTCTCCCTCTCTCTGACCCTCCCCCGTTCATGCTCTCTCTCTGTCTCAAAAATAAATAAACGTTAAAAAAATTAAAAAAACAAAAACAAAACCAAACTAGACACGATGATGCCAACTTTACGGGGTTTTCATAGGGATTAAATGCGCTAACGTGTGAGAAATCATTTGGCACACTGCCTAGCACATAGGAGGTGATCGTTTTGCATTAGTTCTTTTCCTTTTAGTTTGGCTAATAGCCAGCACCTCATGATTTAACCTAATGGTTAGGAGTACAGACCAGTACAGATGGCCTGAGCTTGAAGTCTAGCCTTATCACGTATCGTTATGTGACCTTGGGTAAGCTGCTTCAAATGCCATTTCCTCAATTTTAAAATAGGGATTGGGGCGCCTGGGTGGCGCAGTCGGTTAAGCATCCGACTTCAGCCAGGTCACGATCTCGCAGTCCGTGAGTTCGAGCCCCGCGTCAGGCTCTGGGCTGATGGCTCAGAGCCTGGAGCCTGTTTCCGATTCTGTGTCTCCCTCTCTCTCTGCCCCTCCCCCGTTCATGCTCTGTCTCTCTCTGTCCCAAAAAAAATAAATAAACGTTGAAAAAAAAAATTTAAAATAGGGATTAAAAGGGGCACCTGGGTGGCTCAGTTGGTGGAGCGTCCGACTTCGGATCAGGTCATGATCTCAAGGTCTGTGAGTTCGAGCCCTGCGTCGGGCTCTGTGCTGACGGCTCGGAGCGTGGAGCCTGCTTCGGATTCTGTGTCTCCCTCTCTCTCTGCCCCTCCCCCGGCTCATGCGCGCTCGCCCACTCTCTCTGTCAAAAATAAATAAACATTGGGGGCGCCTGGGTGGCGCAGTCGGTTAAGCGTCCGACTTCAGCCAGGTCACGATCTCGCGGTCCGTGAGTTCGAGCCCCGCGTTGGGCTCTGGGCTGATGGCTCAGAGCCTGGAGCCTGTTTCCGATTCTGTGTCTCCCTCTCTCTCTGCCCCTCCCCCGTTCATGCTCTGTCTCTCTCTGTCCCAAAAATAAATAAAACGTTGAAAAAAAATTAAAAAAAAATAAATAAACATTAAAAAAATTAAAAAAAAATAGGGATTAAAAGATTGTGTATGTGTATTGTGTGTGTGTGTGTGTGTGCGGCTTAGTAGTTCTTAGAATGGTGACTTTGGCATGGTGAGCTCCACGTATCAGCTGTTATACTGTTGTTGTCTTTAAGAATCAATTGCAAGCTGGGGCACCTGGGTGGCTCGGTCGGTTGAGCGGCCGACTTCAGCCAGGTCACGATCTCGCGGTCCGTGAGTTTGAGCCCCGCGTCGGGCTCTGGGCTGATGGCTCAGAGCCTGGAGCCTGTTTCCGATTCTGTGTCTCCCTCTCTCTCTGCCCCTCCCCTGTTCATGCTCTGTCTCTCTCTGTCTCAAAAAAAATAAACATTAAATAAAAAAAAAAAAAAAAAATTAAAAAAAAAAAAAAAAAGAATCAATTGCAAGCTATCCTAATTTCAGTAGCTGCCGCTTCCTGCATTTCCCTAACCTCTTTTCCCCCAAAGGGCTGAAGAAGTCCAAGAGTGGCCGGGTAGAAGTCCCCAGGATAGTCCTAGTTTTGAGGACAAACCCTGTGAATGGGGAGGGAGTCCTAAGTCTTTTTTTTTTTTTTTTTGAGAGAAGAGAGAGGCGCAAGTGAGCAAGGGGCTGGGAGAAAGAGAGAGGGAGGGAGAGAGAGAGAGAGAGAGAGAACCACAATGGGCAGAGAGGGGAGAGAGAGAAAGAGAGAGAAGTGGTGCTCACCTGAAGCAGGGCTGGAGCTCACCCAATGCGCGGCTCGAACTCACGAACCGTGAGATCATGACCTGAGCTGAAGTCTGATGCTTAACTCAGGCACCCTGGGAGTCTTTTTTTTTTTTTTTTTAAGGTTATTTATTTATTTTGAGAGAGAGAAAGAGAGAGAGCAAGAGCCGGCAAGTGGGGGAAGGGCAGAGAGAAAGAGCGAGAGCGAGAGCGAGCGAGAGAGAATTCCAAGCAGGCTCCACACTGACAGTGCTGAGCTCCTCTTGAGTTGATGAGGTGTGATGACTGTCCCCTGTGACCCTGCTTCCTAACTTCTTGGAGACCTCAGCTTAGCCTTTTAAATCCAAAAACCCCCTTGTGAGTTATGGCCTCCCAAATCAATGGGATTGTTTTTGTTCCTGATAAACGTCTGCTACCTCCTTAATCCCGAGTTGGCCTTTTCAAAAGAAGCCAAGGGCTTGGATCTGGGGATTTCCAAAACACAGTCATATGAGTGGGCTTTGCATGCACATTATTGCTTACCGTGGCATTTCGTAGGAGCTGCCTGGAGCTCCTAGGTGGCTGGCGGCTCACTTCCACAATTAAACTGTTTGTTGAGCTTCAGTGTTTCAGTGCCCCGGCACCCACCCCATTCTCCGTGCTTCTTTCTGGAGGCATCCACAGACTCAGTGCCGGGATATCCCTCTGAGCCTCCTCTACCGGTCCGAAGGTGCCTTTCCTGCAGAGTGCCTTCACTCTGGCCTACTCCCTTGCATTTGGGACCCCGGAGCCTCTGTTTGCATCATTTTAACCAGACGTAGGGGTAAACGTGTCTAAGTGCCGTATGAGAGTGTGCAAATTATATGCTTCAACAGCACCATTTTTGGGGTGTTTAAATGCCCACACCGGTACCCGCTGGGGATGGGCAATGAGTGTTGCACATAATTCCCTACATGTACGTGGTCCTGGGAGACAAAGCATCAGTGGTGGCGTCCCTAATGGTGGCCATGCCTGTGACACTGACGTCAAGCCATGCAGCCTCAGAAGTTAGACACCAAACTTTCCCTGCGGACTTTGTCTGGATTTACAGTTCCGGCCACATCTTTCCCTAGGTCTGGGCTCACAGCTAATCTGGAAGGGGAGTGATGTGTTCCTGACAGACCAGCCAGCTGAACCCCATTCATTCAACATCCATTTATTGTTAAGCCCCTGTTCAGTTTACCAGGCACCAGATTCGTGTCAGAAAAATGGCAGAACACCAAAGGATTAGAGGAGTTTAGGGCAGGGAGATCTCTCCTCGCTAGGATAATCAAGGGAAACCCAGGGAAGGAGCTGACGTTGAGATGGGCTCTGAAAGATTAAAAGAGGGAGCCCTTTCCAAGCAAGGAAGCTGCTTGCATAAAGATAGAAAGTAGACCATGGAGAGACTGGAATCGTGACTCATCTGATCTGGCCGGAGTACCAGGGATACAGCGGGAAGTAGGCAGAGATGGGACTAACTAGGTGAAGAAAACCCAGAACAGCAGGCTGAGGGGTTTGGACCTCCTTCCTCCCTCTGAGAGGGCTGACTCCTTGTGGTCCCCGAGCAGGGACCTCGTGGCCAGTGCAGCGCTGAAGAATGCACACCTGCGTACATGGCACATGGCAATGGAAGGGAGCTCGCAGTTGGCCATTCAAAGTGGGCTCCAGGGAGGGCTTGGGAGGGTTGGGGACAGAGTGGGTGTGGGAGGGCAAGGTCAAGGGTGACTGAGAGAACTGAGAAAGAGCAGTGAGGAGGAAGGAGCTGGGGAGGGAAGATGAGAACCGGGGAGGTGGTTTGTCTGGCTGCCCTAAACAGACCATGCCTCCTAGGCCTGGTAGCTTCTCATGTCCGCCATTGCTGTGAGAGGGTGCAGGGGGAGGGCTGGGCCTACGGCACCCCCTACCTATCTGCTGCACAGTCTGTTCGAAGGAGCTCAGAATAACCCCGAGAGCTAGATAGTATAACTAGATAATGGTACCTTCTTTTTGTGGACTAGGAAACAGGAACAAGGAGGTAAATCCACTTCTCACGTTCAGACATCTAATAACTGGTAGAGGTGGGATTCGAACTCAGGTCTTTCTGACCCCAGAGCCTGAGCCCTTAACCACTGTGTTAGAGTGATGATGTCTCCCAGGGCTGTTGAGGCAGAAAGGAAGAAGGGTGAGGGGTTTGTTTTTGTTTTATTTTGTTTTCAATGTTTATTTATTTGAGAGAGTATGCAAGGGGGAGGGGGGAGAGAGAGAGACGGAGAGAAGAGTCTTAAGCAGGCTTTGCACTGACAGTGCGGGGCTCGATCTCACGAACCCTGAGATCATGACCTGAGCTGAAATCAAGAGTCAGACACTTCACCTACTGGCCACCCAGGCGCCCCTCATTTTTAAATGTACACAACAGAGGTGTGAATTTCTCGAGGAGCAAAGTGAGCCCCCCATGAGGTCATCAGGAGACCACGTTTGAAGTAAGACTTCAAGCCCAGGGGCTCTGTGGCAGGGAAAGCTGCCCACCCAGTTATGGGTCATTTTTTACCCTTGGCACCAGGGAGCCAGCTCCTGGGAGCCCTGAAATCCCAGAGACATGCCCAGCCCTGACCTGGTGACTGTGCCCAGGGGAAATGAGACAATGGCCCAGGAATGGCCCAGCCCTGGCACTGAGAGCGGGTCCATCTTTGTCTGAATGGCGGGTGTGCTCCAGGGAGGAATGGGCAGAGAAGGAGGTTGGGCAAGTGAGAACCTGTTTGTTGAGATGGTTGCCTCCTACCGAGAAGGACAGCATCCACCTCCTCAATGGCCTGGGTCAGGAGGGTGAGGTGCCTGGGACCCTAGCACAGGGCTCAGATGGGGACCAGTGGTCTGTCTCTATTCCGTTAGGACCAAAGACCTCACCATAGTGTTGACACAGAGCTTCCTGCCTTTTGTGGAAGCCCCAGGGTTCTCCTTTAATGGTCTGGGCATATTCATGACCACACAGCACTTGGGAGGGCAAGCTTTGTGCCACGGTTCTGACTCAGTGGTGACTTGGGGCTTTGTTGAATGCCCCATTGTGGTTGGTGATGGGGACAGTGGTTCTGTGGATCTCAGAGGCAACATAGCACGTGTTGTATTGTGCAGTGGATTAAGTGTGGAAATCTTACCCTCTTCGATGCCGCCTGGCGGATTTCTGGGTTTATTTGTGCTCTGCCACATGCGTAATAAGCAAGAATGACAAGTAGCACATTACACGGAGTATGGCCTTTTGCTGTTACCCAGACCCCTCAGGCTGCACAGATGTGTTTTTGACTGTGACCTTTGCTCTGGAAGGACTCATGCCAGTGACTTGACTCATGCCAAGGGTGTTTAGATATCACCCTTGGGTTTGCAGAAAGGGCAGAAATAAATAGAAAATGAACACTGAGCATCCCAGCCTACCTTTTTCATCCTTTGATTCATCGCGTTTTTGTTAAACACCTTCTTTGGGGTGAAGTGAACCATAGTGATTAGACTCACGGGCTCTGGATACAGAACTACTGTGTATTTACACTCAGGCTCTGCCACCTAGAGCTGTGTGACTTTGGGCAAGTCGCTTCACTTTTCTGTGCCTCAGTTTCTTCGTCCATAAAATTGGGTTAATGTCACACACCCCTCTTTCTGGGGTTATTTTGAGGGTTGAGGTACTCTGTGAAAAGCTCCATATTTTACTGATTAGTTTGCTAGGTTCTAGAGATAAATGTGAGCCCTGCCCTTGTGGAACTTATAGTCTGATTGGGGAGACAGATGTTCATTGAATAATCATACAAATATAAAACTACCTGTGTGGGGCCTGACCTCGGATGAGACATCAGAGAAAGCTTCCCTGAACAAGTGCGGCTTGAGCTCAGGCCTGACGGATGTCTGCATTTACCGGGTGAAATGGAGCAGGAGGGCATTCTAGTCTGGCCAGAGGAGCTGGTGTAAAATCCTTGGGCATGTCCAAAATGCTTTGGACATCTGAAAGACAGAAAGGAGGCCGGTGTGATAGAGTCCCAGGGAGCAAATAGCAGACCGGGACCAAATGACCCTGTGTGCAGAACTTTGCCTGTGGGTGTGTTTAGGTTTTTACCTAATTTAAAAACAAGGGGAAGTTACTGCAGGGCTTTAAGCAGAGGAAGGACATAATCCAATCACTTTTTGCAAATAACACTGGCTGCAGAGCGGGGAAAACATCCTGGAGCAGAGCCCCATGGAAGCCATTGGGAGACCCACGCCCAAACTGTCACCCAAGCTTCCTTGATGGGTGATTAAGGATTGCCTACATATGCAAATTACAAGTATTCAGGACAAACCCCAGACCTGAAGCATCACAATGGGGTTGGGCTGGAGACCTTTTCAGGCGACATTGGGAAATGTTGCTATAGGTTCTGTAGAAATGAAGAGAACCTAACTCCACTTTTATCGTATTGTATTTATTTTTCGAACCCTGCTTTAAAAGCAATTTTTAAAGAGTAAGCTCTTGAAGAGCTAAGACTGAGACCGGTTTGACTGCCCATTGTGTATTTTGCCCATGACTTAATATTTTGTTGAGGATGATAAAACTAGGACATAAACCAAGTCAAACCGGTTAACGATGACTTTTCATCATTTACATTCATGGCCTGGGTCTGTGTTTTGTGAGTGCAGGAGAGGTGCCTGGGTAGCACCCTCCCATCTCTTTGATTTGGGCTGCAGGTCTCTGAGTTTTACCCTTGAGGTGTCCTTGAAAATTCATGACAGAATTTGAATGGGTGGAAATACAGACTTCCGTGTTGACTAGTATACCAACGTGTCATGGGAGATGGAAGGTGAGGTCAGGTTCTGGAGTCAGAACTGGTTTAGGAGGCCAGCTCTTCCACTGGCTGCCTGTGTGACCCCAGGCAGGCTGTGGACCATCATTGTTTCTCATTGTTGTCTTCTTTGTAAAGTTTCTTGGGTTAAATAAAAAGGATAAGTTCTGTTAGATACCCAGTGCACTGTAGATGCTCAAGAAATGGACAGCCATCCTCCCTCCTCTCTCCTGTACATATTTATTTCCTTATCACTCTGAGTCCAATGTGGTTTGTAGAAAGAACATGGACCCTAGTGGGCAGACCTGTGTGATACTGACAGCTTTGTGTAGATGAGAGTTTTCCAGCATCTGTCCATTCATCCGTCCATCTGTCCAACTAGCCACCATGACTGAGCACCTGCCAGGGGATAGACTTGAGAAGTGGGAGCCGAGTAGAGCTGTACCCTCTCACTGAACCCAACTCTCAGAAGCAGGAATAAATATATCTTGAAAAAACAAAAGACACAGCAGTTGACAATCCAGTCCCTACGTTTTTGCTTTCCACAATGCCCATGAAAGTATGTCCAAAGCCAGTTTCCTGCTGGAGAAAGTGTACCAAGGCAGTGTTGCTATCTGGCTGAGTCACCACAGGCCCCTACAGCTGGTTGCTGTGTCCTACTGGCTGGAGAAGGTGTCCGCGCTGGATTTGGGGGTAGAATAACACTCACTCAGGCCTAGTGTATAGACTGAGAATGGAGTCCAGTCTCTGAGGGATCAGGTGTGTAGTGTGGAGTCAACTGGGAGAACTTACTTCTCAAGGCAGAAGATTACTGAGGCTTGGTTAGCTTGTATCAGGGTCCTTTTGGGAATGAAAGAATCACAGAGCCTTGAATGATATCTCATATCTTCCCTCATTCTTGCAAGAGGGACCTTCCGGGGTTCTGTTCCATGTCTAAGTCTCCAATGCTGAAGTGTGTAGGAGGCCAGCTATGACCTGCAGGGGCCCTGTTTCTGAGTTGTGGCATTTGTATTTGTCCCTTTGTCTAGGGCTGGCTTTTACCCCTTAAAGTCTTGGAGATAAGCACTTAAGAAGCTAGATTCAACTCTGGCAAATCATTGTGACCAAGGATCAGATGAGGCTCCAAGGATATCAAATATCTTCTCATCTGGCAAAGCCTGCTCATGTGGCCCTTTCTCAAGGCTCTTAGCCCTGGAGGGCCGTGCCAGGCCCAGTGGAGGAGGCCCTGGCCTGAGAGGCCAGGAGATGTGTTTTTCTCATCCCAACTCTGCTAGAAAGTCCTGTGGCCCTGAATGAATCACTTACCTTCCAGAACTTAACCTCACTCAGCCGCCACTTGGCCCTTTAATAATCAGGTTGTACTAGAGGATGACAAAGGAAGTTTCAAACAATACTATTGTGTCATTTCAATCCACAAATATCACCATTTGTATTATCTTTTGTGTCTCTGTTTTACACTCCCTGCCCTACTAGATTATAAAGCTCTTTGAAGGTGTGAACCCTGTCACATACCTTGGTACCTTGGCACCTTGGTAAAATATCTAGCAGAGCACTTTTTCACATAGTAGATGCTTTAAAGATCTGTTTGATTTCTTGATTACATATTGGCACACTTGGAAGACCCCTACTCTGAGCCTATTGATGATGGCTTTTGCAGCAATGCCGGAACTGAGAACCACCATCCCGAGCGGTTGTAACTGACAGGCTGGAAAACCAATCAAGGTGGCCAGCAGATCGGAAGCTGGTGAATGGTGTTATAGCGTGGCCTGAAAGCATCTTGCTTTCTACCTGCAGTTCCTTTCAAATACACTAACGGACAAGTGGGACCTTAAGACAAAAGATTTCCTCATCTTCCTTCTTTCTTTGAATTTGAGGCTTGCCTGAGTTCTCAGGCTATTTTCCAATTTCTGCCTTGGTATTATGTGTGTCAGAAGGGCTTTCCGGAGTTGTGCCACCCGTATTCACTACTGAATCAAGGCATTTCTGACCTTCGAAACACCCAAGTCGTGTTATCTGTCAGGTCACTGGAGTTTGAACTCTAAGACAGGTATGAGATATGTTAATTTGTTGGTGTGTGTGTATATGTGTGTTTATAGCCAGTTTTCATGTCCCTGTGTCCTGTGTGTATATTTTTACGCAGTGGCATGTGACTTCACACTACAGATGCTTTGTAAATTATAAGTTATTTACACAATGAACTTACGCTTTCACATTTGTGAATGTGGTAACAACTTTAGGCTGTCATCTCCTACCGATTGCAAGTTCTTGGGGTTGTAGGATGTAGAAATTTTCCCTCAACCTGTCTCTCAGCTCTAGGTTGACAGATCAGTGAAATGAAAATTCAGTGAAAAAAAAAAATCAGCATTGTTTTTGGTCTACTATAAAGATGGAAGTATTGGAACGATTGTTCATTAGTCGGTAGCTAGAGAAGAGCCAGCCTGTGTTGAGAACCCCAACTATGATTTTTTTTTTTCAGTAGGTATTGCTAATTAGGATGGTCAGGGGCATGTTGTCAATCAACAAAGAGAGTTGAGTTGTCAATCAAAAGAAAGATCTCTCTGGTATTTTGAGAGGGGGAAACAATCCCTGTTTGGGTTTTAAGAAGGACTGGAAGTTAGGGTTTATGTTTCTTATCAGGAGTCTCCTTAAATTTGTGCTGTCACCTCTTGGCTGTTGGAAACTGTGATTGATTGTCTCTGTCTTCTATAGCTTGGAATTGCAATTGGGTTCTTGGTCCCTCCTGTTTTGGTACCCAACATCGAAGACCAGGACAAGCTTGCCTACCACATCAGCATCATGTTTTACATAATAGGAGGCGTGGCCACTCTGCTTTTCATCCTTGTCATCATCGGTAAGGTCGTTAGTACACTGATGGGGGGACAGGAGGCAGGGAGGTTCTGCTGACTTGGGTGGGGGCCTTGTGAACATGGCCCTAGAATGCCATGGACATTTATAGAAACTGGAGGTCAGGCTTCTAATGGTCTTCAGATATCTTAGCCAATACAGTGCTAGCTGGTCCCGTGTACTTTATTAGCTGCTCAGTAAAGGTGTAACTGTAATTAACCAGTTCCCCAATAAAACCTCACCAGAATTAACGGGCAGGCTGCTGACCCTCTTGATGAAGCCCCAGTGAGTCCTTATATATATCACAGGCACTGTGCTAAGCATGCCTGATCTCCTTGAATCTTCAACAGCCCTATGAGTGAAGGTACCCTTATCAGTCCCATTGAACAAAGAGGAAAAGGAGACTTAAGGCGAGGTAAGTAAAAAATTCAAGATTAGATAGCTAGTAAGTGGCAGAGATTGGATTCAAGCCTAACCTTGTCTATGTCTAACTCTATACTTTAAATTTCTGAAACAAAACAAAATAAAACAGAATTGATCTGCAAACACTAAGAGTCTCGTAGATTCACGTGAGAATGCCTGGGGACCATGTTTTTCAAGGCTTTAAAAAAACTTATAAGAGGACTACATGCTCATTAGGGAACTATCTAGACAATACAAAAAAAAGCATAAAGAAAAGAATAACCAGGGTGCCTGGCTGGCTCAATTGGTAGAACATGAGACTCTTGATCTCGGGGTTTAACTCATGACCCCTAAATCAAGAGTCATATGTTCTGGGCGGCTGGGCGGCCCAGTTGGTTAAGTGTCTAACTTCTGCTCAGGTCACGGTCTCATGGTTTGTGAGTTTGAGCCCTGCATCGAGCTCGCTGCTGTCAGTGCAGAGCCACATCACATCCTCTGTCCTCCACTCTCTCTGCCCCATCCCCCACCCTCGTGTGCTCTTTCTCTCTCTCAAAACTAAATAAACGTTTTTTAAAAATTAAAAAAAAAAAAAAAGTCCTCTGTTCTACTGACTGAGCCAGCTAAGCACCCCCTTCAGGGTCATGAGTTCAAGCCCCACACGGTAGGTCGACTTACTTAAAAAATAATAGTAAAATAGGGGCACCTGGGTGACTCAATTGGCTAAGTGTCTGACTTCAGCTCAGGTCATGATCTCATGGTTTGTGGGTTCGAGCCCCACGTCAGGCTCTGTGCTGACAGCTCAGAGCTTGGAGCCTGCTTCAGATTCTGTGTTTCCCTCTCTCTCTGCCCCTCCCCCATGCGCTCTCGTGCACTCTCTCTCTCAAAAATAAAATAAACATTAAAACATTTGTTTTAAATGAATAAAATAATTAAAATTAAAAAAAACTAACTATTAACTTAACCCGTACTAGTTAATCACAACTACCAACCTCAGATAACTATGACTAGTTTTATGTGCATGTGCATTTAATCATGGCGGTATTGGTTAATATGTTTTATAATCTCTTTTATCATCTGAGTGATATTACATGTGCTGTGATAAATTCAGAAAGAGCGTAGCAGAGGCTTTCATTGTCAGTTAGTCATTAGTCTTTAAAGGTAAACCGGCTAGGGGCGCCTGGGTGGCGCAGTCGGTTAAGCGTCCGACTTCAGCCAGGTCACGATCTCGCAGTCTGTGAGTTCGAGCCCTGCGTCGGGCTCTGGGCTGATGGCTCAGAGCCTGGAGCCTGTTTCCGATTCTGTGTCTCCCTCTCTCTCTGCCCCTCCCCCCGTTCATGCTCTGTCTCTCTCTGTCCCAAAAATAAATAAAAACGTTGAAAAAAAAAAAAAATTTAAAGGTAAACCGGCTAACATTCCATCTCACGGGATGAAGGTTTCACTCTTCCCTGCCATTGTCACCATCAGAGTGAACACAGTTTTATAATCCTGTGGCTCATTCACATGTTCTCTTTGAGGCTTTCTCTCCCCGGGGTCCAAGATGAGAAAGTCTGATGTCTGATGGCCTTTCAAAGCTGGTGGGGTATCTTGGGCAGACGACTTGCTGTTTCTGGGAGGGTGAGAAGCTATAGGGCTGTGGGTGAAAGCCACAGAACAGAAAGAACAGTCCGGTCTGGGCCCCTCTTACTCAACCAGACTTTGAGTTTCGAACTGCAATGTGCCCAACTTCGGATGCTTGTGTTTGTAGCAGATGAGGGCCTGGGGCTTTGCCTTTGAAGTCCTTGGAGGCAGGACGTTTCTACATTCTCACATTTTTACTATCAAGCCAGATAGTGGCCCGTTGAGTCAGGAATTGAAAAATCTGATCTGGATTCTGGTTCATGGCTGCTAGGGCCTCGAACAAACACTTGCTGTTGCGGAGAAGGAATAACTTCTTGCCTTGCTTTCTTTCCCCTGCTGCAAGGGGAGGTGAACAGGCAAGACAATGGATGAATGGTTTCCAATGGCAGGAAGTTATCCGGGACTATTTCTGGAGAAGGAAGAAGCAGGGCTCTGAAGTTAGGGCTGGAAAGTTTTCTGGGCGGGGTGAAGATCTCTTTGATCTTCAAGGGAGTAAGCCTCAGTTCCAGAGCTTCCTCTAACTGGAGTTAGGGGCATTCTCATGGCATGTGGGGGAGGCTACATGCAGCTTGCCTGGGTGCAACTGGGGGGGGGCAATTTAGCCAAACAGCTGGTTAAACTTATCTGCCCCCAGAGAACTGAACGGCGATCAGGGCCGTCAAATCGATTGTACCAGCTGTGCTGAAAATCGAACATAAAATGAATGACTTCCCCACTGTCGCTCCCCAGTCCTTCCTGTCACGGTGACCACTCCTGCAGGGGTATGTGTATTAATCCTCTTGCCTCTTCATGAGGCACATATCAGACTCAGACTCGGACAAACTAGGAATGGACTCGAGGTTTTTTCAGTACAAGAAGATCTTTTCACTTATTCAGGAAGTATTTATTGGCTGCCGTGTGCCAGGCTCTGGGCTAAGCACGGGCAACACAGTCCGGTCCCCCCCAGGAGGGGCTGCGGTGCTAAGCTATTCACTGGGCTCACTAATCCCAAAGCCTCAGCTCTCACTTCCTTTCTACCCGTGTACTACTAGTCTGTTACTTTCAGCGCTCTGCTGTTTGTTATTTGCTGCTTATTTTGGGACTCCTTGATCCTCGAACACTGCCTGGGAGGCCCAGCGAGTGCACCATCCAGAGGCCATTAAGAAAAAGACAAAGTCATCAAAGGACCCCTCACTCAGCCACAGGCAGTGAGAAACAGCTTCAAGAGAGTAGGGGCTGAAGGATTTAATGGAAGATTTAATATTGCCTTTTTGCGTTTTAGCTGATTCTCAGATGAGGGAGCCAGCCCCTGTCCATGTGTTGTCTCTGCAGGGGTGGGGCTACAAGGATTTGCAGTGATCTCTCTGTTTCTTTCCTTTCAGTATTCAAGGAGAAGCCTAAACATCCCCCCAGCAGGGCCCAATCCCTGAGCTACGCCTTGGCGTCCCCTGATGCTTCGTACTTAAGTTCCATTGTCCGGCTCTTCAGAAACCTCAACTTTGTGCTGCTTGTCATTACCTACGGTAAGGTGCACATGTGTCCAGGAACGTCCTTAAACTGAGAATGTAAGGCCAGAGGCCCGATGTGTCTGTGTGTCTTACGCTTTCCAAATCCCAAATGTGTGTGTAAAGTCATTGCTTTGGCTCAACCAAGGGAGTCAGCTGTGCCTCAGGGCCTTTGCCTGTTGTGTAAAGTTCTTCTAGAAAACCATTCCTTCCCACGTCAGGTTGGTTGTATGGCAAAAATGCCTGCTGATTCTCCAAGTCTCACCTGAGTATCACTGCTATAAAGCAGTATTAGGTGACCTTTACCTCTTTTATTGTGCTGTTCCTGGTACATCTTAACACTCAACATTAAAAAAAAAAAAAAAAAAAAACACTTCCAGGGGGCCTGGATGGCTCTGTCAGTTGGGAGTCTGACTCTTGATTTGGCTCAGGTCATGATCCCAGGGTCATGGGATCAAGCACTGCATTGGGCTCTGTGCTGAGTATGAAGCCTGCTTAAGATATTCTCCTTACCTCTCTCTCTCTCCCCTCCCCCCCTCCCCCTTTGCCTCTCCCTCACTTCTCTCTCTCTGTCTCTCAAATAATAAAAAAATATTAAAAAGAACATTTCCAGGTCTGTCTTCCCACTAGACTGTGAACACCCTAGGAGTGGAGATTTATGGCTTTTCATCTTTATAGTTCTTTAGCAGTGGCCATCCTGGTGGGGATACTCTAACAATTGTTGAGTGAGTGAATGAATGAATGGATGAATGAAGAATGAATGAGTGCATACATGAATGTTGCCACAGGAACTACTCCTCAACCAACCCTCCTTCATCTTGTAACACTGACTCCTTTTTTACCTGAATGCGAGACAATGTCCCTGTTTCATTTTACTTTCTTGGCTTTTGGTAAGATACATTTGCACATTTATGCTGGTGTATTGGCTTTCCTTTTTTTTTTTTTTTTTCCTTTAAGTTTATTTATTTATTTTGAGAGACTGAGAGGCAGAAAGAGAGGGAGAGAGAGAGAATCCCAAGCAGGCTCCGTTCTGTCGGCCCAGAGCCTGACGCAAGGTTCAATCTCACAAATGGCGAGATCATGACCTGAGCCAAAATCAAGAGTCAGATGCTTAACCGACTGAGCCACCCAGGTGCCCCGGCTTGCCTTTCCAACATGGTGTTTTCTGTGGCTCCTTTCCAACCTTTACTAAGAATGGAGGACCAGACAGGGGCAAGGGCGGAGCTTCGTGGCATTCCATTAAAGAGGGTCTTTACAGACCCATTCAGCTATACGGCTGTCCAGCCTCCATTTGGCCATTTAATGTAGTAGTTTGTTTGATTAAAATCAAGAGTCAACAAGTGTGTAACATGCTTAGTAACCATAAGAAAAAAAGAAATGAGATTGGTTTGACATAACTTATGTTTGGTGAAATCCCAGTTGGCGATAACCTTACGTTTTCTGATGGGTCGCAAACCTTGAATTTTAAAGCAACGACAGCATTTACTATGTGCCAAGACCTTTCATGTATGATTTTATTGGACTCCCGTCACATCCCCATTTAACAGATGAGAAAGCTGAAACTCAAGACAGATTAGGTAAGTAGCTCAAGAACGCACAGCTTCGGATTGTCAGAGTCAGGATGCAAAGACAGGTTTATCTAACTGCAAAGTCTACATGCTTAATGCCTATACCCATTTCTAGAATTGTGTCAGAGTTTCCTGTTAGGCTTATCATGCACTTTATCTAAATTAAAGTGTTTATCTGCTGAGACACTAGGTAAGAGGTAGTATCATCCCCAGTAGAGGCACACACCTGTTTTTCAGTCATTCACAAAAAAAAATAAGCGACCTCTCACCTAGAAAAGTGCTAGATGGGTCTTCAAGGTCTCAGGTCTCCATTTCTCATTCTCTCCAGCTTTTCAGTTCTGAATACGTCTCTGCATTCAACCACAATATAAAGACAAAATTTCCAATATTTAAGATGCCCAACTAAAGAAGTTATATGAGTTGCCCATCACTGGAAAGTATTCAAGTGTAGATGGGAACAGTCACTTAGTGGGGATATTGTAGAGAGTATCAGGCTGTATAGATGGACAATAAAACCAGATGACCTTTGGGATCCCTTTCTTACTGAGGATTCCATGGTTCCAAGAACTTTCGCTTTTCCTCGAGTTAAACATCTCAAGCGTGTTGACCTTTGATGACCATAAACCTTATTGCATCCGATAACAGGGTTTTTGGGGCCTCCCTTGGGATTCTGAGGCAGATGAGTGCTTCATAAATATTTCCTATGGAAGAGAATGATGATGGTGGTGATAACTGGGCAATGATCTCATTCTAGAGGCAGGGGAGCAAAGCAACTCCTCCTCTTTCCCTCTTGCATGGCTGTTTGCTTATATGGTCTTTAATTTGGCAGAGTGGTTTTAAGCTTCTGGACACTCATCTATTGGGTTAAATGATCACACAGGAAATAGATAGGGAGGCATTTCTGGAATGGTGGAGTGAGGACCTTGGATAATCTGTTCTATCATAAAGCAAAGAGTACAACCGGCAAACGTTGTCAAAATCAAATTTTCAGAACTCTGAAACAAAGGCTTGCAACAGCCCAAGGGACATTTATTTAAGAAAAAATGGCTGAATAATGGTAAGAACAGTGAGCTTTGTGTTTTAAGTTGCCCTATTCCAATCCGCCTCTCCCAGTCTCTGTGGTAGCCTTGACAACCAGCAGCCTCGCAGCCGTGGTAGTTGTGAGAACTTAGAACCAGCAGCCTCACAACCACCGGATGGGGCAAAAACAATTTTGGAGCTCTCCCAAAAGCCCCATCCCTAGGTGATTATTTGATATCTGACAGTTCCTTAGAAGAACCCCATTCAGAGGACTTGCCTTTATTTAACCTGACTCAGAGCTTGCTCTGTGGGAAAAGCGCTATTTCCAGGGCATTTGTTGAAAACAATCCCTGTTTAACATCATAGCTGCCTAAGGGAATAATACCAGTTGGGGGTAAACAGGAGGCTGGCCAAAAATCTTGCAAGGAAAATCTAGAGACTGAGACGTTCAGAGGGGCTTTGGAAACCTCTGACATATTGTTAGGAATCTGGAAGTCCACATGCACCTGCCCAGGGAAGATCTGAGAAAGCCCTAAACTCTAACCTCTGGCCCACCTTGAGGCTCTACGCGAGGAGGAAGTGAAGGCTAAGGCAGAGTTGTCACGTGCCTGCTGGAGCCTGGAAGGAGAGGCCCAGCCCCCACACAGAGGATGTCCTGGGCAAAGGTGGAGACTAATTAGTTTAAGGCATTTAAAGAAATCTCTGTCTAAACATTAGCTCACCACTAAATTGATGGAGCAGAAACTTCAGTGGCTGCACGTGACAAAGAATACAAACTTTACAAAATTAGTCCAGGAAAATCACTAAACAAACAGCAGCAACAGATCCTGGCGAGGGAGGAGAATCTCATTTCCAGAGTTGATATGGTATTTAAAAAGTCCAGCTTCACCTAAAGATTGTGAGACATACGAGTATGGCCCATAAACAAAGGGGAAAAGGAAAAAAACAGTTAAAAGAAACTGTTCCTGAGGAAGCCCAGATGTTGAACATAATAAAGATTGTAAATCAACAATATAAATACACTCAAAGAACTAAAGGAAACCATGCCTAAAGAATGAAAGAAAAGTAGAGAATAGTGTCTTACTAAGTAAAAATATAAATAAAGACAGGGGCAAAAAGGAACCACATAGAAATTCTGGAATTGAGAATACACTAACTAAAATGAAATATTCACTGGAGAGCTCAAAATCAGATTTGAGCTGGCAGCAGAAAAAAAAAAAAATCAGTGAACTTGAAGATAGATCAAATGAAATTATCCTGTTTGAGGAACAGAAGGAAGGAAGAATAAGGAAAAATGAGCAGAGACCCTGAGACCTGTGGGAAACCATCAAGCAAACCAACATATGCTCATTGGGAGTCCCAGGAGGCTAGGAGAGAAAGAGTGGGAGTAAATTGTCATTGAAATTGAGATCATGCTAGCCCAAAAAACCCAATTCATTTCTGAGTCTTTGGGAACATTAGATTCCATGGTGTATCCATAGAATTTATTAACTTTTTGAATCAAAGGCCTAGGGTTATTCCAGTGAGAGGGAGTGAAACTAATCTGGATGTTTGCATATATGCCCATTTCATTATAGTCAGAAACCGCAAGCCTTTTTTCCATGTAGATAATTGGACTTGGCAGCAAGGCTCTTGGCCAACAAGGAAATGATTCTTAGGCTTAATCACAGATTTGGAAAAAATTTTATTGAGCTATTACTGTGTGTCAAGGCACCATGTTAAGTGCTTTACATGGATTATCACATTTTATCTTCAAAACAAACCCATGACATAGGTTCTTAAGTCCATTTTTATACATGAGGAAACTGAAGCTCTATTTAGTTCTTTGCCCACAAATGGACAGCTAGCAAGCAACAGAGCTTGGGGTTTTGTGTTTTTTTTTTTTAATGTTTATTTTAGAGAGAGAGAGAGAGAGAGAGAGAGCGCATGAGCAGGGGAGGGTCAGAGAGAGAGGGGGACAGAGAATCTGCAGTGGGCTGTGTTGACAGCAGGAAGCCCAATTTAGGACTCAAACTCATGAAGCGTGAGATCAGGACCTGAGCCAAAGTTGGATGCTCAACCGACTGAGCCACGAGGCGCCCTGCAACAGAGCTGGGATTTAAATTTCTGTCTGTCTGACACCAAAGCCCATTTTGGTAACCACCATGCCATTTTGCCTCCCCATGCAGAAAGGAGCATCTTAGAAACAGAGCCAGAGTTCTTTTAGTCCCACTTGCCTGAGTGGTCTTTGGGTCTAACTAGGGGAGTATGTCCTTCCTCAGATTCAGTTCTCCAGACCAGTTGCCAGGGGGTTGTCTTCTTCTAAGTTGCAGACCTAGAGTTCTGGGGTTTTTGAAGCAGGACCAACTTACATTGACCAGCCATCTTTGGGATTTGGAAGTGACGGGGTGTTGGCCTTAGTGTATCTGTCTGAGGTTTATAGGTCATGTAAAGGCAGTGTTGGGCACTGAAGCCACCCAAGAATCTCTGTTCTCTTCCAAATTAAATCAGTGCTCCAAATTATGAACAAAACAAAACAAAACCCTCTATAAATTCAACTAGATGGCTTTGAAGCCCTCCAGAATTCCCCCCCACCCTTCTTGCAGTTTCAGGTTGGGCTTTGAAGAAGAAGATGGTTCATACTTTTTATACTGTACATTTGATGTTCTGTTCTCTGAATTATATGCACTTAAGAGCATGCAGCTAGCATTGAGCAGATGATAGCATTTCATGGGCACATTTGCTGGACGTGGGTGGACATATCTTAGAGTAAGAGCCTCAGGTGCTGGAATGGTGAGTTTAGAGTTGGCACATAAGGAATGAGGAGTCTGAGTTTTGATGTCAGCTCTGCCAATTACTGAGAGTACCTCCTTCACCCATCCTGTGCCCATCCTTTGTCTCTCTAGTTATCCTCCTCTTGGAAAATAGGAATCAAATTTGCTTCCCATAGGAGTGGAAATGAAAGCTTTTAAAGCAATTGCAAATAGACGCTGCATGAATCCATATTGCTGTTGTGTTGGTAAATTTGCTGATGTCCTACATACTTTCATTGGTCCGAACTGGATTTCACCAAGTAGGGAGTAGCTCCTGTGTAGATGGCGGGATGTCCAGTATTGTCTTCATAGTGGCTTTCCAAGTGCCTCTCCAAGCTGCTGAGTCAGCTGCCCAGAGCGGACCCAGTGAAGGCTTTGGAGGAATTCCAGGGGCTTTTTCCTGTGGGCCTCTGGTCAGACCCTTAGAGGGAGGTTTGAGAGATAAAATAAAGGCTATCCGGCTAAATTTGAATTTCAGATAAACAGCACATTCTTTTCAGCATAAACATAGACAGGTCTCATTCAGTATTTGGGACATATTTATGTTAAAAAAATTGTTATCTGAAATTCAAATGTATTTGGATGTCTTGTGTTTTTTTAAATGTTAATTTGTTTTGAGAGAGAAAGAGTGCAAGCAGGGGAGGGGCAGAGAGAGGGAATCCCAAGCTGGCTCCAGTGCAGAGCCCGACTGTGGGCTTGATCCCAGGAACCACAAGATATGACCTGAGCTGAAATCAAGAGGCAAACAGATGCTCAACGATTGAACCACCCAGGTACCCTTGTTTTTGTTTTTTCTAAATCTGGCAGCCCAACTTAGAGGGGAGGGGAGCAGAGATGGGGTCGTGTTTGATGTTGCTGAAATATCACAGGAATAAGAGACCGTGTCCTCCTCTAGTAAAGGGGAGAAATCCCTTCTCCAATGTTGGCAATGCAGGAAGACGCAGGGCTGGAACCAGATTCTCCCCAGATCTGCCAGAGTCTGGGGTCAGGGTGGGTCTTCAGATGTGTGTCAACAGAGGGTGTGGTGGGAGTGAAGAAAAGAACCTTTCTTTGGCTACCTTCTCCTAGGGCCCCTAGGCCTTGCTTTCGCATGGCCTCCTCTGCTGTCATCGTCAATGGTGTAACAACTGCCATGCTGAAAAAAGTTGTTGACAAGGCTCCTCTTCTAGAGAATGTCCTCAAAGGGACTACTTTTCCATGTTATCTCCCAGCCTTGCCTTCAGCGATGCTTCTGAATAATCTTTCAGTGTTGGGCACCCAAACTCAGAGCTTCAAAGACACCTTCCCTTGGGGCTCTCAAGGGCTTTACCACTGTCCCCACCTCCATAGGTGCTTTATGGCCCCCACTAAGATCCTGCTTAAGAGTGGGAATAATAGCCTTCTCATGATTCCCTGGAGCTTTGGTGAGGTCAGGCTGGCCCTTTAAAATGAGGGTTTACTACAAGTTAAGGAAGGACAGAAGGGGAATGAACACACAGTATCCAGAACCTAGAGATAGGATCTGGGATCAGTGTTTCCCAAGCTTGCCTGATGATAGAATCCCCTGGGGTGTTTGTTTGAGTGTGTGCCTAGATTTCCTTGCCTTTCTTCTGGACATTCAGACTCCCGAAAGTCTGGGTGAGGGCCTGGGAATTTGCTCTTAAAAAGCATTCCAGGTGATTCTCGTTTGCAGCAGGGTTGAGGACCTCTAAAGTAGGTGTGTTATGGGTCATTCTCATGGTCACGAAGCCCCTTCCCATCCCAGCTGCCACCATGTTAACCCCAGCACCTGGGAGCATGGGCCTGGTCTTTGATCTTCTGTATTCCCAAGGCCATTTATTCCTGAACTCTAGTGAGTCTAAGAAATGCCCAGGTTTGTTTGTTTGTTTGTTTTTGTTGTTGTTGTTATTTTAAAATTGCAGATTCCTAGCTCCATTCCAGGAGGATCAGATTTAGTAGATTCAGGGTGGAGTCTAGGAATGTGCATTTTTTTATTTTTATTTTTTTTTAAATTTTTTTTTTTCAACGTTTATTTATTTTTGGGACAGAGAGACACAGAGCATGAACGGGGGAGGGGCAGAGAGAGAGGGAGACACAGAATCGGAAACAGGCTCCAGGCTCCGAGCCATCAGCCCAGAGCCTGACGCGGGGCTCGAACTCACGGACCGCGAGATCGTGACCTGGCTGAAGTCGGACGCTTAACCGACTGCGCCACCCAGGCGCCCCTAGGAATGTGCATTTTTAAACTCTAAAGCCTTCTAATGCCAGTGGTCTCTGGACCACGGTTTGAAAAACAGTTTGACAAAGAAGAGAAAGTGATGACACCTCCTTTCCTCCTTCCTAAATCCCACCTCCTCAGTGACAGGGACTTCTCCCAGGTGACTGATACCAGCCATGACCAGGCCTTTCAGGGAAGAGAGTGTGGCCCTGATCTGACAGACTTACCTTGCTGTGGATAATCAGACCTGAATATCACTCAGGAACCTTTATTCGTACAAAGGAAATTCACACTGAGGGCAGAGCATGCGTTTCATTCCTGCCCTTCAATGTGGACGTCAAACCCCTTGGTTTGAACTTGTGCTGTTTAACTGTGTCTGGCAACCTCTGACAATATGGGGAGGGACACCTAGGTTAAAGATTGATTCAGAAACTGTGCAAAAACTCCTAATTCCTCTAGCGTTGGACTGTAGAAATGGTTGGAAAGAATGGCAGCAGCCTTCCAGGGTGAACTCCTGCTCCTCTCCCCTTGACCCCTTCCTAGCTTTAGCCCTGATTCAGTCTCCAGCCTGGGGGAGAGTGGGGGATGGCTATTGGTAGATCCCACTAGTCTGGCTGAGCCACTGGGTCTGAAACTTGAGCATTATCAGAATTACCTGGGGGGTTTGTTCAAATACAGATTTCCCAGCACCACTCACAGAGTTTCTACAGCAGTGGGTCTGGGGTGGGGTCAGGAATTTGCATTTCTAACAAGCTTCCAGGTAGTGCTGATAGACCACGGACTACACTCTGGGACAGATTCCTCTAAACCATTGAGCCCCAGAGAGAGAAACCCCTCAGCTTTAATAGCGTAGGTCAGCCTACTTGGGACTGTATGTCTCTGCCTTTCTCAGGGTCACAAAAGTGATGGTGTTTGGGGTTGGAGGTTGGCTCCCAGTCCTCTTGGATCATTTCCCTCTGTTTCCTATGGATTCTACTGGCCTTGTTCATCCCAGTTGGACCCCATACTGAGAGCAGATGACCACTGAAGCTGAGCGTGGCTAGGAGTGTCCCCTTGCCCGTTACTGTATTAGACTGGGACCAGGGGCTGAGAGAAGTGTGACGGGCAGGAAGGGGGCATTTTCATCCTTTTCCCTGCCCACACCCTACCCCACCCTTCTTTCCAGGAATGTGTCTCCTTGATTCAGGAATGGAATCTCCGAGTGGCTGGATGTGTGTGGCATAAAGGTTAGGCAGGTATGCTTGGGTTTAGAAGTTGCTAAGAGCCCCAAAGTTCTCGTAATCAAGCATCTTGGCAGTTGTAGTGACATTTGGTGACACTTCTGGATTCTCTAGCTCACTGTGGCTCTGTACTGCTCAGGAGGTGGCACTGAGCCGAACCTTGCAGTGTTTCTCAGGTGACCTGCAGGGACCCGCTGGGACATGAAGTTGTCAGTAACCAGAGCTGGGGAAATCTTTGACAACCAGTTTTGTGAGGATGGAAAGTAGAATGATTAAGACTGGTGACCCTGGAGCCACAGAGTCTGGTTCACATCCAGCCCTGCCTCTCCTCTTACTACCTGTGTGAGTGTGGGAATGACAGACAAACTCCCTTTCTCATTTTGCATGCAAATTTGACCTTCACTTAACTTTGTGTCTCCTTCCTCTAGGAACCTGATAAAGGGAGTCAGTCGACTACATTTAGGCAACATCACGTATGATAAAAATGACCTCCTGTGATAAAAATGACCATCTGGTACTCCCGAAACCATTATTACACTATATATTAATTTGGATTTAAATAAAAATTTAAAAAATGACTATCTGGAGGTAGTCATATTTGATCGGAGGCCTTCTTTGTGCCACTCTAAGCATGGTGACTCTTGCCACTGGCCTGTCCTCTGTGGGGCCCTAGAAGGTACGCTTACAGACGGCTCCATGGTCTGGTGTTCTATAGACTGGTTCCATTGAAGAGGAACCTCCTGAGGCTGCCTCCTCCCCATGAGCCGTGTCCTGTTACTTCCACTCTTCTAAGTGTATCTTATGTTAAGTGTGAGAGTCTTGTGAGCCTCAGAAGTAGTTACAATGAAAAAGATTCCTGGTGGGCATTATAAAGTGACTTCCGTATTTGTTTTGAAACTCTGTGTGCATTTTTCTCATCTATAAAATGGGGATGAGAACATTACCTACCTTGGCATGAGGATTGTAAGGTATTGAGAACAGTGTGCTCCTGCCATTCTCCTCCTCACTGTCTCCTCACCATCCTTCTCCTTCTCCCCATCACCATCCTCACCGTCCTCCTCACCGTCATCGTCACCGTTGTCATCACCGCCATTGTTGTTATTATGAAGGGAGGGCAGGAGGCCCTTTCTCCTTTGGGTCAGTTCCAGTCGCTTCTTAGCTACTAACTCATTGTATAGATTTGGACAAACGGCCTCATGCTTCAAGGACACGGATTCTTACGTTATATTCCAGGTGCTTCATTTATTTGTTGGGTGAATCGATGAATTAGGAGAGTCAGCTAAGTGCTCTGTAGGGTCCTTTCTGGTTTCAAACATAAGATTTTGTGTGACGTTGAATCCAAAAAGAAAGTTGAAGGAGGAATGGGGAAAGAGAAAGCACATGCGGAAAGAGTGGCGTCAGGGATCAAAGGTCTGGAGCAATCTGGAAACGGGACAGGTCATCAAGAGAGATGAAGATGTCCAGTGGTTCTGATGATCCCACAGGTCAATAGGTCAGTGCTTAAGAGGAATGTATTCTGCTCTGGCTTGGGAGTAATGCTTTCTAGAGCCTGTGTCTCCAGGCCAGGGTTAAAAGGATCCGAGGGCAGTGGCGTGTGGCTAAGAAATGGTCTAAATGGTTACTTTTGGTTGCTTTGGAGTATTTCTTTGACAGAAACTGCAGAGTAGGCTTATACTTTCTGAGGATACCAGTCACAAAGGCAACAGGGATAAGAATTTCTGACCTCCTTAACTGCTGGAGGGAGAAGTTAGCCCCGGCCCCGGCGGAAGGCTGTCCCTAATGTTGTTTCTCCCTCCCTCTTTCAGGTCTGAATGCTGGTGCTTTTTATGCCTTGTCAACTCTGCTGAATCGCATGGTGATCTTGCACTACCCGGTAAGGGAGTTCCCTCACTATGCTGGATCTGTAGAGAGTGAGATTTCTGTCCAGCTCAGCAGGAGCTGGGGCAGTGGTTAACCCTAGTTTCCCCCAGTTCCAGGCAGCATGGTACGGTGGTATGCTTATGGCATTTGGAGAGAGACAGCCCTGGGTCTCATCCCTAGCTGTGGTGGCACTAAATTGTGTGACAAGCTGGTTAGCCTCTCTGAGCTCTCGTTCGCCTCTCTACAAAAGAAACATAATCGCTTATTGAAAGAGTATTTGTAGGATTAGAAAGTAAATAATACCGCATGTGTGCGTGTGTGTGTGTGTGTGTGTGTGTATTCATATATACATTCATATCTATTATATGTATGTAAAGCACATGGCATGGTGCCTGGCAATATAGTAGGTAAACATACATACATATAGATCACATATGAAATATTTAATTTGTAAAATTGGGAGTTGCTCATCTGAAAGCATTTCCTAAATGTTGCCAGAACCAGCGAGGGCTGGATCCTGGGAATGGATACTGAGTGTCCTAGAGTCCAGCCCTCTTTTGAAAGGACAAAGGTCTCACACTTGCAGACGTGGGAGGCCACTGTGGCTAAAGTGTTCCTGTTTTGGGGTCTGACAGGTCTGAATTCAGATCCTAGCTCTGCACTTAATAAATGTCTCATGACCTTGGACTAAGTAGGTGAATCTCACTGTGCCTTGGTTTTTTTCATCTGTAAAGTGGGGAATATTGATTCCTAACCTTATGGTGGGAATTTTCAGAAGTAAATGAGATTATATAACTGCTATCTTCCTATTCCTTTTGGCACTGAGAGCTCAAAAAAACTAAGTATGGAATATTTGAATATATATGTATTTTAGTTTCCCCATCTGTGAAATGGGAATAATGATAAATAAGATAAAAGGATTAAATGGTTAAAAATCTGCTGCAAAGTAGGTGTAAGGACAGTTTGGTTCACCTCAGCATCCAGGATCATGCACACACATGCAGGGTTATATTCGGTTGGAAGGAGCTACTATTCTGGGATTCTCTCCCCACCGGCAGCTTCTTAAAGGCCATCTCACCCTGCTGAGAGAGTTGCTTGCCCTTGCCCCTTCACCTCATGGTGACTGTGCTCTGTCTGATGTCTCATCCCATTGCTGGGTGATTGTTGGGGCTGTGGTTTTCCCAGGGGGAAGAAGTGAATGCTGGAAGAATCGGCCTGACCATCGTCATTGCAGGAATGCTTGGGGCTGTGATCTCAGGCATCTGGCTGGATAGGTCCAAAACCTACAAGTAAGTGACCTCCTCTTGGACTGAGAATTGGGGGCTCGTGTTTCGAAATGACATATTCATCAGCCACATGGCTCCAAAGGTTTGGGTGCAGCAACTGGGGGGTCTCAGTGGTCAAGTGGTTCACATTTATCTTCTCTGAGCCTCAGTTTCCTCATTTATAAAATGAGGGAAACAGTCCCCATCCATGGGGATCTTGGCAAGGTTAGAGATGGACATGAGGCCTCGCACGGTACTTTTCCCTATCCCTCCATGTGGTTTGCAAAAGGGGCAGATGAGGGAGAAATGAAAAGGAACGTGGAAAGATGCCAGCAGCTAGAAAGTTTATGGAAGCCCCAAAGAGCGATGACGAGGAGGTGGTGCCACTGCCCGTTCCCTTGGCTCCCTGGCAGATCCCAGGGGGTAAAGCAGGGCATCTGAGCTTCCTCTGATTTACATTGTATCGTCTTGCGATTGCTTATACCTCCTTGGTAAATTCTGTGATGTGCTTTGGGCCTGAATGCCCAGTGTGTTTCCAGGAGCCCAGAACAGTGTTTCTAAGATTTTAGTGTATGCCAGGTTAATCCAGGACACTTATTAAAAATAGATTCCTGGGCCCCACCCTCGTGGATGCTAATTCAGTAGGGGAATCTGCATTTGTAAAAAGCAGCCCACCCTGGTGCCTCAATGCCACAGCCCGGCTTGAAGAAAAGGCTGTGGAGAACAGGAGACCCAACATCCTTCCCTTCTTGGTGCTTCTGTCCAGTGCTCTGCACCCACTGGGTGCTGGTCGGCTGCTTAGCTGCCAGGGTTGTCCTGCACTGGGGCAGGGCGGCTGCTGTGTTGAGGCCTCCAAAGTCCCCAGTGCCTGGAGGCGACAGATGGTGGCAGACCTGTTCTCTGCCACACAAACCCGCTTCTGTGAGGCTCTGGTCAGACCAGGTCTCACTCTGGCTGCCCTACACAAAGGCCAGTTGAGGCCATCCTTGGGGATGTGGCCGCCTGGCTGGACACGACGTGGAGCCTGGCTTGGCTTAATGACTGCTGGTGGAGCTTGGCCGCCACCTCGTCTCTGCCATCTGTCAATTGCTTGCTTCGACCAGACATGAGAGCAGTGAGGTCTGGCCCTCCCACGAACCGGCGAACAGCAGTGTCCCTTTATCCAGGGTTTGCTCTGTGGCAGGAGAGGGGAGGGAGTGGAGCGTCAGCTGGGCTGGAATGTGGGCAGCCAGATGATTGAGAAGAACTAGAAAATACAGTGGAAGGGCTGGGGGAACACTTCAGGGCGCAGATGCCACCCTTGCCTAGGGTCGCTGATGTCTGACTCCTGCAGTCAGTGGGACACATTCTCCCCCTGCGCTCTGACCTGGGCAGAGAAGGGATGAGAGCTCTGTGACCTGCTCCTTTTGGTGCCAGTTCTCTTCTCCCTGAGGCGCCCGGATTTGTCCCATTTGGTTTGGAGGCTGGAAATTGGGTGGTCAGATCCCTTTATTTCAGGCTGGGACTACATACAGGTTTTCTAAAGGGGTCAGTGCTTTAAAACGAAGCTATGGGGGCGCCTGGGTGGCGCAGTCGGTTAAGCGTCCGACTTCAGCCAGGTCACGATCTCGCGGTCCGTGAGTTCGAGCCCCGCGTCGGGCTCTGGGCTGATGGCTCAGAGCCTGGAGCCTGTTTCCGATTCTGTGTCTCCCTCTCTCTCTGCCCCTCCCCCGTTCATGCTCTGTCTCTCTCTGTCCCAAAAATAAATAAATGTTGAAAAAAAAAAATTTTAAAACGAAGCTATGGTTAAGCAAATATGGCAGAAGAGGAGCTAAAGGGTATCCATGAAGTTGCCTTCTACGGGGTGGGGAGTGGGGGGGACTAGATGAGGGTGCAGGGTGGAGGATGAGGCAGCTCCTCTGTCCTCAGCGGCTGCTTTTTTTTTTTTTTTTAACGTTTATTTAGTTTTGAGACCGAGAGAGACAGAGCATGAATGGGGGAGGGGCAGAGAGAGAGGGAGACACAGAATTGGAAGCAGGCTCCAGGCTCTGAGCCATCAGCCCAGAGCTCAATGTGGGGCTCGAACTCACGGACCGTGAGATGGTGACCTGAGCTGAAGTCGGACGCTTAACCGACTGCGCCACCCAGGCGCCCCGCTTTTTTTTTTTTTTTTTAATGTTTATTTATTTCTGAGGGACGGAGACAGAGTGTGAGTGGGGGAGGGGCAGAGAGAAAGGGAGACAGAATCTGGAGCAGCCTCCAGGCTCTGAGCAAGCTGTCAGCACAGAGCCTGATGTGGGGCTCGAACCCACAAATTGCGAGATCACGACCTGAGCCAAAGTCGGACGCTTAACCAACTGAGCCACCCAGGCGCCCCCTCGGTGGGTGCTTTGAAGCCCCAAGTAGGAGGGGTGTCCTTTGCACCCTTTGGCCTTGAGGTTTTCCCAAGAGGTAACCCTGTGGTGTATTCGAGTGTATTTGCATAATAGTTTCTTTCAGTAGAGAGGGCATAGGTTTCAAATCCAAGTGCTGGGTCCAAATGCCAGCTCTGCATTTACTCAGGGGGTGACTTCAATAAGTAACTTAACTGGTCGGAGCCTCAGTGTCCTCATTTGTAAAATTAAGGATAGTCCTACATTTCCTGCAGGGCTTCTGTAAGGCTTGAGTGAAATAATAAATGCAGGTGAAGTGCTGAGCAGAATTCCTGGCACCCAATAAATGCAGCATTAGTTTGGTATGACTGTAGCATACATCTGCTGGCATCCCCACCGTGTTTCTGGCTTCAGGGGAGACGAGTGAAGGCTGTAAGCTTTCACTGTCTTGAGTCCTCATTTTCGTGGCAGGAGGCAGAGGGATGTGCAGAAGCAGGACAGGGAGAGGAACGCGGGTCCAGCTGCAGGAGTCAGGGCTGCTAGAGTCGTGAGTGGGCATCATGGGAGAAAAAGTGTGGGAGGGACACAAGCAGGGTGAGCCCTAAAGAAGCAGCGGCAGGTTGCCAATGGTCCTTCTGGGGGGACTGACAAAGGGAAATGGGGAGTGGGCAGAGCTTTCTCCCTCTGACTTTGGAGACAAGCACTTAGTTCAGACAAGCGAGTGGCAACAGGAAGAACTTCGAGATGACAGACAGACTCTAAACGGCAGATCGCTGCCCAGCATTGTGATGGGGTCTTGGGGCAAAGCGGATAAGCGGAGTTGGGTAGCTTCTGGGGATAGTCCTGCACGCCACTGCTGCCTGACCACCGCTGATGTTTGTTCCGTAGTTTTGGTGAAGGATGAGGAAAGGAAAGGGTTGTGTCCTTCTTGCTTGTGGGGCAGCTTGATCTTGTTGAGCGGGTTCTGCAGGCGGAGAACACACATGCAGCAAGGTGGCTTCATACTCTTCTGGTCTTACCCTTTGTAGCAGTGGCCATGGTGTAATTAAGTGACTATTTGTGTGATCACCGGTTCAGTGTCCATCAACCTCATGGACAGAAAGTTCTGCGAGAGCAGATGTCCCAGCACACAGCAGAGGGCTTGACACACAGCAGGTCCCCAGTTGATACTTGTACAATGAATAAATGAATGAATGAATGATCCTGTTAAGGTCAGAAGTGTATGACTCCATTTCTTTGCCTCTGCTTGTAGGGAGACAACCCTGGTGGTCTACATCATGACTGTGGTTGGCATGGTGGTGTACACATTGACCTTGAACCTGGGACACCTGTGGGTCGTGTTCATCACTGCTGGCACAATGGGGTAAGTTTCACCTCTAAACTGTTTAACTGGGAAGCAGCATCCCATGGCTCCTAGAGCTGCTGACATCCTGGAAGCAACACTGATCTCTTTGCTGACTTCTCATTGACCTCTGGAGATGTGGAAATCTTGCCCAGAGGCCTTGTTTATGTGTAGTGCTGCAAAAGGCTGTCTAATAGGGCTTCCATGCTATTGGGATGGAGTTTGTCCTTCACAGACCTCACAGAGGCTAAGAAATGTTCAGAGTCTCTTTTAGCTCTGCCTGGGACAATGTGGAGTCATAGAAAGTACACAGGGCTAGGGATCAGAAAGCCCGGGTCCTTGTCTCAATTCTGCCGCTGACTGATGACAGGTACATCACTGAACTGCTCTGAGCCTCAGTTTCTGCATCTTTAAAAGAAGATGAGAGTGGTCTGTCTTGTAGAGTTGTTGCAAGGAGCGAGAGAGAAATAGATGTGAAAGCAGCATGAAGTGTGGTGCAGGTGTAAGAAATTAGAATTGGAATTTTCCGGACCTGTTATATGAGGAAGCCTAGGAAACAGCACACCTTCCACAGGGATCTCTGCTTAGCCTCACATCCCAGATATTTTCCTGTGTGTGTGTGTGTGTGTGTGTGTGTGTGTGTGTGAGAGAGAGAGAGAGACAGAGAGATGGTGACAGAGACAGACACCCAGTCTTTCTCAGCAGGCGACTCTCCAGAGGGATAAAGGAGGATTCTGAGCTCCTCCTTCTAGGTCTCAAGAGCCATGGAGATGCTGTTCAGTGTCCAGGGACTTCCCACTCCCAGCACAGGGCTTATGGACCTTTGACACAGAATTTCTCAGCTGAGGGCTGAACACTGCAGGCATCCCCATCCCTTCTGTAAACATTGATCTTGTCTTTAACTGATGGCTGGAACTAGAGGAAGCAGGGGACTCCAGGAGCCTCAGGAGCATGAAGCCTACATATGAACTTCTTCCTGACCTACAGGGGTATCTCTTTCCTTGGTATGACCACCTGGGGGATGGCCTGATTGTTCAAAGGCCTGGAAAGTCTTGATGGCAAGAAACGAAACAGGAAAAGGAGTTCTAAGGGAGGAGGTGGGCTCCTTATCCTCCTTGTTCTTGAAGTTCTCCATCACCTTGTTTCTGTGATCGGCCTTCAGCTTCTTCATGACCGGCTACCTTCCCCTGGGATTTGAGTTTGCTGTGGAGCTGACATACCCAGAATCAGAAGGCATGTCGTCTGGCCTCCTTAACGTGTCTGCCCAGGTAGGGCTCTTATTTGGTGGTGGCCCTAAAGCAGTGGCTCTTTGTTCCCTACCTGACTTGGCTGGCACAGGCATTGCATCATGGCGGCTCAGTTCTTCTGTGGGCTAGTTGGCTGGGCCCTTGTTTCCAGTCTTCTTGGTGCCTTTCCAGGTATTTGGGATCATCTTCACCATCTCCCAGGGTCAAATTATTGACAACTATGGAACCATGCCCGGGAACATCTTTCTGTGTGTGTTCCTCACCCTTGGAGCCGTCCTCACTGGTGAGTTGGGGCCTCAGGACAGGATGATGCTCAGGCTGCTCATGGGCTTAGGCTGTTGGCAATTTGAGACCTCAGTGTTTTGACTGCTCATACAGATTGGGGGATACACATGCAGAGGGGCAGAAGGGAAGGCTTGTTAGGAAATGTGTTTGAGAGGCAGTAGCATGTTTTTAGTGGAATGAGCCTGGGTTTTGGTACCAAAAGACCCTTGTTTGCATCCCAGACTATGACACTGACCTCCATAGCTGTTTGACCGTGGGCAAGTGGACCAACTTCTGGAAGGCTCACTTTCCTAATCTATAAAATGTGTGCAATGTGTGCAAACTCCCTGGCAGATATTAGTGATCTATAAATGAAGGCCAATTTCATCATTGGCTTCTGCCTGTCAGGGACATCAGTGATCCCCAGGCTTTATCAAGTTGGCAGGTGGAACCCCCATTTCCGTGGAATATCTGAAGTAGGTGACCCTTAGGAAAATGAGGACTCCCTTTCTTGGGTGAGCTTGACCACTGGTCTCCTTAATAACTCTTGTGTCTCTGTTGTTGTTCTTTTTCAATCCCTTGACCTCAGCATTCATTAGGGCAGATCTCCGGAGGCAGAAAGCAAACAAAGAAACTCCTGAGAATGTGAGTATGTGGGAGCTTGCTTTGCTGAGAGCTGGGTCCCAAGCTTTGTTTGAGGATGTGGCAGCATGGGTGGGCCCAGGGGGCTCCCAGAGTGGGCTGGTTCTCTGGATGCTGTGAGATCAGCTCAGCTCGCATAAACATGGTGCCCAAGAGTTTCCTTGGTGGGTGTTTCAGCACGGTTTTTGTGCTGTTCTTTCCCGGACTCTTCTTCTGCTTCCTTCCCTTCTCCTGGCCTCCCTGCTGTGGTCCCCAGAGCACGTCACTGTTGTCACAGTCTGCTGAGGAGCGCCCACTCCTTGGATCCTGAGACAAGTCCTGAGACCCTGGCTCCACTGCGTTCAGCCTTGGGGTCAGTGGCTGGAGAGGAAAGGTGGGAGCCTACCTCGACCACAGTGGTGGTGGACTCAAATCAGTGGCTCTCCTGGCAGGTTACAGCCCCTTAGGCAGTGCCATGGGGATGAAGGGACCTGCACCAGTGGACTTCCAGTAAGGCTCTAACAGGAGAAGTCAGGAAGCAAGAGCTGATGGTGATATAGGGGGAGGAGTGAGTATGATCTAGAACAGAAGAGGGTTTCCCAACTGCTTTAATCAGCTGGGAACTATTTTAACCAAAATGTTAGGTATCAGATCTGAGCCAGGATGAAAGCGATTTCAAATCTGAGGAGTAAAAGTGGGATATTACTTAAAAAACAAATAAACACCCAAAACCTATTACAGAAGTAATACATGTTCTTAGTAGAAAAACTAAAAAATACAGAAACGTATACAAAATTTAAAAATCATCCTGTATCATCACCTAGAGATGAAATGGTGGTTGTTTTACAATTACTTAAATGTTTATATCTACATAGAATATGTATGGGTATATATTTTATATTTATATATGGATATGTGAATATTTTTAAAAGAAAAATGGAATCTTCTATCGCTTTTTTTTACTTGTTGTGAGCACTTTATCAGGTCATTATTCTTTTACAATACACTTTTTTTTTGTCTTCAAGTTTCTTTTTCTTTAATGTTTATTTTTGAAAGAGAGTGCGTGCCCAAGCAGGGAAGGGGCAGAGAGAGAGGGAGACAGAGAATCCCAAGCAGGACCCATGTTGTCAGCGCAGAGCCCGACACAGGGCTCAGACTCACTAACTGTGAGGTCATGACCTGAACCAAAACCAAGAGTCAGACGCTCGATCGACTGAGCCAGCCAGGCGCCCCTATAACATGCTTTAAATGACTGCACAGTGTTTAAATGAGCGCACATGGGTAAACCATGATTTAACAGTTTTCCTGTCTGTAGACATTAAGGTTGTTTCCAATCATTGTTATAAACAATATCGTGAGTAACGTCCCGGAGGCTGAATCTTTGCGCGTGTTCTTAAGCACAGTGTTACCTTGAGAAATGGATCCATGGTCATGCACATTTTAAAGACCTTGATACATGTTGCCAAACTGGTGTCTAGAAAGGTACTATCAAAACTATCAATTTGTATTGCTATAGCAGTGTATGAGTACCAATGTTGAGGATATATCGTTTTGGAAAACTTTGCCAATTTTCCAAGGCAAAAAATGGTATCTGAAAGAGGTATAGTTAGCGTTGTAAGGATATGTGTTGGCAGATAGATGATAACCTTTAGTTCTCTATTATTTGTCTTCCGATATCACGCTGTAGAGTTCGCAGGCTGCAGCAGGGAGCAGTAAATTCAGCGGGGAGGCAGGGAAAGACTCGGAGCAGAAATGCCATTCTCCAGACTGGCGTGAGGGCTGTGGCATTGCCACGGCAGAGATGGGCTTTCACCTGTGCCCATGTAAAGGAAATGATGGTTTGGAACATTTTGGTGAATATATAGTGAGCCTGGGTAATAAAAAAGGAGAGCCGGTAACAAAACAGGAGAGATTTCTTGGGAGAAGGTTTTAATTTGGAATGTGACATACTGTGTCAAGTGATAAGAGATTTTGTTTACTCTGTAATCTGTGTTTATGTTGGCAGACATGGGCAAACACGAGGAAAGAAAAGGTCACCTGTTAATCCTAGCACCCGGAGATAACCTAGTAACATTATAGTCCGTTGTTAAAGTTGTTTTCTTTGGGTTTGCTTGTGCATATTGGTTTCCCAAACTGATTGTTTACTTAATGTTAGCTTGTCAACTTTTCCCCAGTTACATCCTATACAGCTCTCTATTTCCATTTCCTCTTGTCTAATACTTAGGTTGTTCCACTATTTCATTATTCTTGCAGCGGCATCTTGGTGCACATAGACCAGGTTTGTTAATCAAGGTTGGAGTTGTTGGCTTACTCACCTTCTGGATGGGGTATTGGAAATAGCACTGAGTAGGAAGAGGAGACAAATCTGGGGATCGTGCTCAACCGTCTGTGTCCCTGGATAACTCACCATGCATCTTTGGACCTCACTTGCACCTGAGGAGGCTTATTGGTATGGGAAGGTCAGAGTCATGGTGGGTTGACACCCAGGGAAGCCAGGGCTGTTACAGAGCATCCCTCCACTGGAGCCCAACACTAAAACCCCACGGCAGTCAGTGTAAGTGAGACCCGGCCACCGCCACATGAATTCATCATCAGAGCCAGGTAAAAAGACAGGGCGCCCGGCAGATGTGGCCAGAGCTTCTCTTTCTAATCTATGAGATGTACAGTTTTGGAAAAAAGAGACAGAACTGGCTTGGGGCTAATGACTAACCTCGATGATGAAAATCTTGGTTTGGGTTTCCATTTTTCTTCCAGTTGGTAGTTCTCAGCCAAGAGACGGTGGCTGTACTTCTGTCCCCACTAAGCTGGGTTTCTGGTTGTGATTTCAAAGTGCCAGCTTTGGAGAGGGCAGGCATGTGTGGGCACACACGTGTGTGTCCGCGAGAGGAGAGAGGCTGCCTGGTTGACTGAAGCAGGCTGCTGGTTGCCTGAACGAAGGCTACTCATGGCTGAGGTTGACCTGGGGCCAAAAAGTTAGCAAGAGTGAGAATGGGGAGGTTGGGTTTCTACAGCTGTTGACGTACGTTAGCCTCAAGACAGTCCCTGGGGGAGAAGCACCATTTGTCCAGTTGGCACTGGACTCTAGCTGGGCCTGTAGATGTTCCTCTGGCTCTTGAATGGTGGTGGGGGCAGGGCTGGGCCTGTGCCAAGGTCTTCTCACTAACTGGATGCACACTCGAGGTAAGAAGCAAGGCACCGCATGGACTTAGGGACCCCACAGGATGACTTCCAGGCCATACTTAGTTCCAACCCCACCTCACATCCTTTCCCCGAGAAAGTCAAAGCCGCACTGACCCCAAGTCTTCTTCTCTAGCTATAAAGGGTATAGAGATATTTTTAGCCAGTGAGTTTATATGCATCCTGCCTTTATACAGATTCTCTTCGATGCGTCCATTCCCTGCACATTATCCTAATACTCCTCGTCCTGGGGGCTGCCTCCAAAGGAAGGTAGTCAGAAATTCCGTGGGAGTTGCAGACCCGGCACTTTGGATAGCTCCTTGGTGGCTAGTCCAGATGAGTTTTAGGCTGTCAGAATGGGGAGGAGAGCGGGCTCTGCTATTTCATTCCTGACAGGGAGCCTGGAATGGCACTTGGAACAGGATGGTTTGTGGTCGCTGTGGCATCAGAGAGAGATGGCTTTCTTGGCTTTTTTCTTTGAGATGCTGTGATGGTGTGTGTGTTTAAAGGGCACGCTGGCAAGGACTGGTTGCTTTTCTTCCCTTTGTTTACTCTTGGGGCCGCCGAGGGGCCTCTGGCTCTTGGTTTTCCCACTTTGCCACTGATTATGGTCACTAACAGGCAGTCGTTCCGGCCCAGGTGGAGTCTTGCCCCTCTTCACCCACAGGGTTGCCTGCTTGTTTTGCCTTGCAGAAACTCCAGGAGGAGGGGGAGGAGGAGGAGGAGAGCAATGCCAACAAAGTACCCACGATTGTGTCTGAGGAGCACTTCTGAGAGAAGAAGGTGGTGGTGACTCAGGGAACACCGACGGCACCCCCCCCCCCCCCCCCGCCTCTTCGGTCAGCATTCACTGCCAGCACACAGGTCTTCACCGGAGCAGCTTTGGGAGGGAACCGGCTGGAATATCTGTGGCTTGGATGGCGGTGCCTCTGCCTCCTGGAACCCATTCAAGAGCTTGCATGGTCTGGTTGGGGACGATGGCACCTTTCACCAAATGCATACTCCATTCCCGCCCCCTCCCCCTCCCCCTCGTGGGTTATGGGAGCTGGTGTTGGGAGAGGCTGGTGGAGAACGGTGCTGCCCTGTCTTCCCCCTTCCCCTCCATCCTGCAAAGAGAGAGCCTGCGAAATTATCGCGGAAAGGAAGCTTATTCAGGATACTAACTTTTTCTAGTGTCTTAAGACCCTTAGAAGCCCAGTCCTAAGGAGAGTCAGCTGCGCCGGATGAGGGGAATTTGGGGGTCACCGGCCCGGCTGCTGATGTTCTGTGGGAAAAAGCACCATCAGAGAAAAACTGCATCAGAACGAAGCCGTCAGGACTCGGCCTCGTTTCTCCTGGCCTGAGGTTGGGGTCTGCTTCCAAACCCTTTCCTAAGAGCTGATCAAACCAAACATCAATAAACTTGACAGAAATTTTGCTGTGGCCATGAAGGAGAAACCCATTTGGGAGAGTGAGCTGCCTAGGTGTGTGAGGGCACCTGTGAAGGCAGTTGGGGACCATGGTAGCTTGATTTGGGACTAAGTTCTTTTCTACAGAGTCTCTGCCCAGGGACTTCCGTGTGGGTCACAGTCACCTCTGATGCCTCCATGTGGACACTACCTTGAGAAACTCCATCAGCCTCCGCACTTGCTTTTTCGGAAGGGAGGGAAATCCCAGCCAACTTCCTGTAACCTTTACTGAGAGCTAACCTTGATTCATCCCACGCTGAGAAATCCACAGCTGCTTCTGCGAGATGAGAGGAAAGGGGCAGAAGGAAAGCTGGCCCTTGAAATGGGAAGTGAGTCTGCTTGAATTAAGTGCACCTGCCTCCGGAGGGGACAGTATTCTTACACCCACCCCCTCTTCCTGCCCTCTTCCAGCAGTTATCTTTTTTTAAATCAGATATTGTGAATTTAAAGGGAGTCCCTTTAAACCAACCCAAGGTGACTTCCTCTCCTGCCTAGCCTGCTGTCTGGCTCTACTCATGGCCTTGGGTGGTGTCCCCTGAAAATAAGACATTTCAGTAATTTCTCCTGCGTGGTGAAGAGCTGTGATCCTGACCATGGTGCTGTTTGGCTGTGGCCACTGCCCCGGCCTTGGCAAACGGGAGCAGCCTGGGTCGGTTGGCAGCAGTGCCGGGGTGCCCGGGCCACTGACTGCCTGAGGGGAGCCAGGGGTGTGTGTGTGTGTGTGTGTGTGTGTGTGTGTGTGTGTGTACGTGTACGTTCTGGGTAATAGAAGAAGTTCACACTTCTGGTGGGGGGAGTGATTGGGGGTGGAAGCGAAGTGGAGAGAAAGCGTGTCTTACTTTTGATAAGGAGAAAGGTGCTTACTCTTCAGCTCCTTCAAACTCTTTAACAGAATGTTTACCAGATCCATTCGTTCCTTTATTTTAAGAACATAATTTGTATTTTGTTTGTAATGCCAGATGTTTTAAGGCAATAAAAGATTCTCCGAGTGGTCCGCCTTGTCATCAGGTGGGGGCGGAGGTGCCTTTTGGCACAAGAATGAGAGTTTTGCCCATTTCCGGTGCGGGAGGGGCTGGGGCTAGAGGAGCAGCTCCTATGGCCTTCTGCGGAGGTAGGTCCTCTGTTTACGCAGATGTTACCATCCCAGTGGGTTGCTTTTTAAAGACAAGGCAGTAAAAGTGAACGTTGGCCTACGTGGTGCCTGGCAACTCGGCGCCCAGCACGTGACCCTGACCGCTTTCTGTGCCGTGTATATTTGCAGACGGTCCACTCGGGGTAACCGCTGATACAGAGCCCACTGTGGTTTCTGGCTCTGCCTCAAAGCATGGCTGAAGTATTTGTTCTAGGACTGTACCATCCTGCCCTGGTCAGAGTCCACGCTTTCGGCATCTGCCGTGGTGCTGCCACTTTTCTTCTGATCTGTCCGGCCAACGGCCACTTCTCCCTTCCCAGGTGCGTTCACCCCATACTGTGATCTGGACCTGCTGCTATCGGCTTTCTGTGCATTTCTTTCCTGGAAACTGCACTGTGTCTGTGGCATTCTGGGACCATTATCTGCTAGCAGTTCTTAGCTGGAGAGACATTACGGATTCTACTTTAAATCATCTCGGAAGGGAGCCAAGACTGGCGGTTAAAGAAATAGAATATTCATAATATCTTCCAACTACTCTAAATCGTCTCTTTGGATCCTTTGGGATCTTGTCTTTGCTCATCTGGAATCACGTTTCTATGACGTATGCTCAGAGGATCCGCATCCAACTCATGCATGTTTTCAATTCACTTTCTTAGGTGGGCTCCATGTGGATCGACACTTACATGCAAACTCTGCAAAATCATTGCTTTTACTACCTCCTTAACAGTAGTTGGTGAGGGAGGGATAGTCTGTATCCCTGAACTATTTTTCTAGACGTAGTGTTGGCATGTGAGGCCTGGTATTGCTGCAACCGCTTTTGGCACCATAAAGGAAGCCAGCCTGAGGATGAAACCAACACAGGAGGGCAGAGCGGAGTCAGATCAAACCATTCCTGAAGCCTATAATCCACTGAACTTTTCAATTTTGTGAGCCAATGTTATCTTTATTGTTTAAGCTAGTTTAAGACAGTTTTGTTCTTTTCACCTAAAAAGCCTTAACTGATAGAGAATTCCCAGTGCGTTTAAGTATTTATTAAGCTTAAAGTATTTAACTTTAAGCTTCCTATCCTGCCTTTGCAAGTCCCCTGCCTCCCTGACCGCTCACCTTTCTCTTCCCAACTTCTCTACTTGGTTTTTACTCCTTCAACAAGATGGTTCCTACCTTCCAGATGCTGTTCCCTCTGCCCTAAATGTCTGCCTCCTATATGAAGACATCCAATGCCTGGGCATTCAAGGCTCAGCTCAAATCCCATCCCCTCAGGGAGTCCTTTCCTGATAATCTGAACTGTGCACCCCCTACCTTCTTGATCATAAAACTTTGTATTCTAAATTTTTTTTTTTAACGTTTATTTTATTTTTGAGAGAGACAGAGACAGAGTGCGAGCTGGGGAGGGGCAGAGAGAGAGAGGAAAACACAGAATTGGAAGCAGGCTCCAGGCTCTGAGCTGTCAGCACAGAGCCCGATGTGGGGCTCGAACCCACAAACTGTGAGATCATGACCTGAGCTGAACTCGGCCGCTTAACTGACTGAGCCACCCAGCGCCCTAAAACCTTGTATTCTAGAGTTCTTAGCGTCTGAAGTTGTTTTCGTGTGTTGCTTTATTGATTGTCCATTACCTTGACTTCACTGCAAGGGCCACAGGAACAGGGACATTGCCTGGGACATCATTTCTCTTTCTCAAGTGTCTGGCCTGGAGTTAAATGTTCAATAAATACTTTGTTGATGTAATGAATGGGTTCTTGAGTCTACACACTGCGTGTGGGCCCCGCCAGTGAGGAGCCCCTCAGAATTCTGTTTGGAGGGCAACTACCTGCTCCAGCCCATTATCATTGGGGTTTCAAGCTCTCCTTTCCATGGTTAGGCAGCTGTTCCTTCCATGCTATTTTCTGACTCTGCTTTCTCAAGAAACTGTTTCTTCCTTAGCAAGAAAACAAGAAAGGGTCCTCCTGACCGTTCAATTGTGAACACAGAATCTTGAAGGTGGGGAAGGAGAGGCAGACTGGACTTCAGGAGAAATGAACAAGTGACCAGACACGCCAGCGGCAGCCAGGTGTGCCTGGGTCCTTGAGCTGTCCCACTCATTATGGTGTATTTGATCCACAAAATGCTGCGATTCTCCTCTGCTACAGCTCAGAGGAGGGCAGGAGCGCTCCTGGCTTAGGGAAGGTCAAAGTACAAGGACTGATCCAAGCACAGGGTTTTTCTATTTACTACAAAATTCGTTACACAAATACAGCTGACCAGAAGGTCTAAAAACAGCCCAGACTCTTCCAACCCCGATCCACTTGTAGACACAAGGATATGAGCCATGCTCACTCACAGGGGAGCCCTTCTTAGAAGAACTGCCCGTTTCTCGGATGGTTCAGAGTCTCGGGTCCAGCAGCAGAGAGGAGCCCGACCTGGGAGGGCAACCCCGAAGCAGCCCTTGGAGGCTGCTGCTCTGGGCAAGGCAGCAGCTGTAAGTTTCACAGTTCACGTGTTCCCACCACGCAAGTCAGATGAAGGGATGAAAATAAAAGGGAAAAAGCAGAAGGCTGCAAAAGGGTCCTGGAAGAGGCTGCTGGTGAAGGAAGGGCACACAGTGGGTTTCGAAGGTGCTGGCAATTTCTTGGTCTGGGGGAAGGTATGGGGTATCCACCTTAAAATGATTCTTTAAATTGTTCGTACACATCATATGAAAGTTATACGGTATCGTAAACATTATTAAAGAAAAACCCCAAATGTAAAAGGCTAGCAGGGGGTCAGAGGGCTCAGGATGGTGCAGAAAAGAAGAACTAAAAGAGGAGGGAGGATAGAGGTAGGGGACAGCAAAGGTGGAGGATGGAGTCTTGGAGCTGGTAACGTTGGCCTCAGTTTCTCTTCTTCTGTCTGGATACTGGTTCTACTTCTAGGTACCGAAGCCCAACTAGCATACCCAGGATCGAGAAACCTTCAACACAGAGAAAAGGTTCGTGGCTGACACAGGCACGGCACTTTCTTACACCCTTGTGTGTCTGCCCTCTGCCCCAGCCCGAGGGTGCAGTTCCTGCGGGAGGTCTGGGGTGCTCGGATGCTTACTTGCCACCATCAGGGGTGCCAGGACGCCAATCGTGGGAGCTGCGGTCCCAAAGACAAACAGCTCGGAGAGGAAGTGGCCCAGGGCGAGGAGGAAGGTCCAGAGTGTGATGTGGTACAGCCTACAAGGGAGCAGACAGACATGAGAACAGAGGTGATGCTTGTGGGGCACAGAGGAAGAGTAGAGGTCTGGCTCCGCACACACAGAAGCCAACCCAGGGAGGCGATTATGGCTAAAGGGAGAGGAGACTTGGGCCAGAGAAAGACCTATCTGCTCGGCCACATCGATTTATCCTCTACTAGGGCAAAACGGAAGGTTTCCACTGCTAGACTGAGAGTGCGGTTCAGGCATCCAGAGTGGGTCTCTGAGTCGTGGCAAGGTGGTGAAGCCAGCTACAGCAAAGCGAGTCTGGGTTATGGCAATCCTAGCAGTATAGACAGTTTCAGATCAATCACACTTACATATTCTACTCACTTGGCTCTGTAGTCCACGCCCACCTGGCAGGTATATACGAGGGATGCCACAGAGTGAAGGGCCTGAATGGGGCATGAGCAGCAAGGACCTCTGTGGGGCTTTTAGACGCTCTTGCAACGTGGGCTGGTTATTTAGTATCTTAGCCTAGGAAAATGGTGGAGGACACAGTGATAATCTCATGGGAAGAGAACTCTTTCCTCCGTTTTGACCAAGAGGTGGAAAAGAGGTTATAGGACGACTGACCACATGGATTGGAGATATCTTTTTTTAACTATGAAAATTTTAAAATTACGAAATACCTTAAACATACAAAACATTGTTGATAAGAGAATATTCTAATTAACCTGTATGAAACCAATACCCTGCTCCAGCAAATCTGGATGTTTTGACATTTTTGCTTCAGATACTTTTTCTAAGAAACAAAATATTACAGGTAATCAGTTAAAGCATTCTGTGTATCCTGGACCCTGGGACCCTGGATCCCACCTGGACCCCCTTCCCAAGCCCCCCTCCCTCCCTCCCTCCCCAGAAGGAACTGATATGTTAAATTTGATTTTTATCATTCCGGTGTATGTTTTTATACAGTCAGTAAATACGTATGTTTGGGTGCTGAATTTGAATTTCTGGTTAGGAAGGAAATAGAATCCCAGTGTAGATCAGAAGAACATGGACCAGTGTCCCAGGCTAAAAAAGGCTAGAAACAGAAGTCGGCATTTGTGGCTATCCTGTGTTGGAAGAAGGGGAAAGGAATGGGTGATGATAAGGTAAGTCTCATTCCAAAAGCACAGCAAATGAAAGATACACCTCTTATACCTATTGGCAATTCTTTATCACGTAAAGGTCTTTAAAGGAATTAGTCAGTTCTTACTCCCTCCCAGTCACCTTGAGAGGTACAACAGATATACTGGTTTCATCTTATACATAAAGAGACCAAGATGCCGAGAAAGTGAACAACTGGTCCTTGAACAAAATGGGTTTGAGCAGCAAGGGTCCACTTTTATGTGATATGTGGATTTTTACATATTTATTTCGAGAGAGACAGAGAGAGAAAGCAGGGGAAGGGCAGAGACAGGGAGACAGAATCCCAAGCAGGCTCTGCCCTGTTAGCCCAGGGCCCAGTAGGGGGCTCATCTCACGAACTGTGAGATCTTGACCTGAGCTGAAATCAAGAGTTGGATGCTTAACTGACCGAGTGACCCATGCACCCCTACATGTGGATTTTTAAAGATAAATACAGTACAGTACCGTATTTTTTCTTCCTTATGATTTTCTTAAGAACCTTTTCTCTGGCTTATTTTAAGAATACAATATATAACACAGATAATGTACAAAATATGTATTAATCGACTTTCTTATCAGTAAGGCTTCTGGTCAGTAGTAGGCCATTAGTAGTTAAGTTCTGGGGGGCGTCAAAAGTTATATGTGGATTTTCAACTATAGGGAGCCACTGTTCCTAATCCCCATGTTGTTCAAGGGTCAACCGTATAATGAACTTGCAGCTACAAAAATAGTTACCAGGAGAACTGAGACAAGAGCCCATTTTCTTGTTTTCATTCTTAGGCCCCAGGCTGTTTCCACTAAACCACACTGCTTCCAAAAATACATGTCAATCTAGAACAAGTCAAACTATAGTTTCAAGTTCCAAAAAATAAAAATAAAAAAAAATTTAAAAAGTTGGGAGAGATCGCAGGGTTAATAGCATTGCTTCAAATCCCACTTGAGTTGGCCTTCCTCAGTTCAAATTAATTGGGTCTCTAATATGTAGATCTGCAAAATCAGGAATGAAAACCATTATCTCCCAGGGCTGCTAGGAGACTTAATCAAGGTCATGTGGATAAAAGCTCCTGGCATAATCAGAGGTGTTCGGTAAATATCATCACCTCCTCTTTTCCCAAATGCTGAGAGCTTGGATATGACAGAAAAACATTTTAGTGTGAGGTTGGTATTTTGGTGGCCTTAGCCACTGACCCGAGCAAACTTTCCACTTTGGTTGTGGTGAGGACGGTTGGAAAGGAAGCTCGAGCCCCCTCCAGTGGTCAGCACCGGTTACAGCATTATGTAGACAGGAGGCTATGACCCTCTGCAAATGGTCCGCGGCAGTGTGACGACCCTAGAGGCAGAATGTTAGGAGTCCTGGGTTCTCTTTCACCCTCATATATGGACTCTGCATAGGCGCACAGCAGTTTACTTGTGGGTTCCTTTTCGCATGGATTGTGATTTTTGGTCATTCCTACTTCTTGAGGAATGTGAGAATAAGGTATATGTGGGTGGCTGCTCTAAAGAAGAGCACACTACTCTACTTCTGGAGCAGAGAAAGGCTGATTCTTTAGTAAAGGAGTGGAGGGATGTGCTGCAGGCCACTGGGTCAATGGTAATAGCCAGTTGCTACCGACTTCCAAAGAATTTTCAAACTTCAAAGACCTGTTAGGCCTATTATGTTTTTTTGGCTTGGAAAGAATAGAACCCATTAACGTTTTATTATCCATGTTCTAGGCTAATGTATGAACATTAGCAGGTCTCCAAGGGGAGGGGCACACTGGATATGCCTGGCACCTGATTTCCAACAAGGGATGCTTAAGCTCTTTCTTCCCTTACATACGTCTTGTTGTGGATGTCGATGGCACAGAGGCAGCGAATCACTGATGAGAGCAGGGTCCAGATCCCAAAGGTCCGAGCTTGGAGGCCATTCACTGTATAGTAGGAAAAAGCAAGAGTGTTGAGAGGGTGGGGGGTGAGGTTCCCTCCAAACTCCTCTCACCTCACTGGTGGTTCATGGGAGGCAGGCTGCTAAGCCTGAACTCTCTTTGGCTGGGCAGAGGGGAGGCTCTGGGGCTACACATGGGAACTAGAAGGAATGGAAGGAATTCCAGAATGAGAACGGCTTAGCTCCTCTTCACATGTCTACAGTTGGGTGGGGGAATTTCAAGAGGAGAAACCCAACGAAGGGCCCACTTAGGCAATAACTCCTGAATGCAGAAGTTTATGCCTCCGCCCTGGAAGCCCCTCAGGTGCTGGTGAAGTCCAGCAAGCGTGGGTCAGCGCACGTTTAGGGGAATGTTGCACATAGTGGTCTGTCAATACAAGATGTCTAGGCGGTGTAAGCTTTCAAGGCTGAGGCAGGAGAGGACTCAGAAATCCTGTGCACTTTGTACTGGAACAAAACACTGCTTGTTTGGTGTCTGCTGTGGCCACCCTGCTCTTGGTGGCTTTGTTCTGATACCGCTGTACTAAGTATCTTGTCCTGAAAGTATTGATCATAGTCCTCCATAGCAGCGGTTCTTGACCCTGGGTGTTTATTAGAGTCAACTACAGAAGCTTTATCCATTTCCCAAGACCTGGGAACCAGACCAATTAAATCATATTCTCTAAAGGTAGGCCCTGGGCATGAAGTATTTTCTAAAAATCTCTCTCTGGGTTGACTGCAATGTACAGCCATTTATCTAAGGCATCCTGTGGCTAGGAATGCCACAACAGTGAAAGTTTTCCTTTGCTGGTCTACTGAGCAAGAGAAATTGTAAGGGACAAGACTGATAACTGAAAGGTCTATTAATGTTTATTTGGGCTTTAAGGATTTTCCATCCTTTGGAAAACCAGACAGTGATACCAATTTCATAACCCTGAAGGCCTTTACGTGGTGGTAAGGTGGGAAAAAATTCCAAATGCCAAATATCTAGTGGGCGGCCCTGGAAAGCTGTGATTTTTTCTTTTTTTTTTTTAATTTTTTTTCAACGTTTATTTATTTTTGGGACAGAGAGAGACAGAGCATGAACGGGGGAGGGGCAGAGAGAGAGGGAGACACAGAATCGGAAACAGGCTCCAGGCTCTGAGCCATCAGCCCAGAGCCTGACGCGGGGCTCGAACTCCCGGACCGCGAGATCGTGACCTGGCTGAAGTCGGACGCTTAACCGACTGCGCCACCCAGGCGCCCCTGGAAAGCTGTGATTTTTATAAACCAGTTTGATAGCCTTTCTGATGAAAAGATTGAGGAAATATCTCTAGTTAGTGAGATACAAAAGTGGAGTATCTCACCAGCCCTAACCACACTAGGCACCAAGTGACATTCTACGGGATGCTCCAGAATACTGTGGTTATCAGCAGAGTATCATGACAGCCCCCAGATTAGGAGGGGGGGAAGACAGTCTCTACTTCTGGGCTGGAGATAAGACACCCACCTACCCACCCACAGTTCTTTTGCACAGCTATATGCCCTTGAGTGAATCACATGACCCCTGGACTTTTCTTTCTCAACTTAAAATTTTTCTTTTTCTACAAATTTCTGTGGCTTAATGTTTATTTATTTTTGGGACAGAGAGAGACAGAGCATGAACGGGGGAGGGGCAGAGAGAGAGGGAGACACAGAATCGGAAACAGGCTCCAGGCTCTGAGCTGTCAGCACAGAGCCCGACGCGGGGCCTGAACCCATGGACCGCGAGATCATGACCCGAGCCGAAGTCGGCTGCTCAACCAACTGAGCCACCCAGGCGCCCCTCAACTTTAAATTTAAAGGATCAGACCAAGGGTGCCTGGGTGACTCAGTTGGTTAAGTGTCTGACTCTTGATTTTGGCTCAGGTTATGATCTCACGGTCCCACGTTGGGCTCTGTGCTGCGTGTGGAGCTGCTTAAGATTCTTTCCCTCCCTCTCCCTCTGCCCCACTTCTCAAAAAAAAAAAAAAAAAAAAAAAAAAAAAAAGGGCCAGACCAGGTAATTTCTGCAATCCTGTGCATCTACAGTCATCAGAAGGCAGTGTTTGAGGGTGAAAAAGTGAACTGTCCCACCCACTCTTCCAGGTTCTTTACTCCTATTGTACTTGAGTTTTGTTCAAAATGAGCCTTAGCCTACTTAGATTCTCTTTATGTGGAGATGTTGCAGAAAAATGAGCTAGGTCAGGGCCCAAATCTGGGTTAGCTATAAATGTGACGCAGAATTGTCAGCTGCGTGAAATGATCCTGCAGCTCAAACACCACTACCCCACACATCGGTGCAAGGAAGTGCAAGCTGAAATGTGAAAATGGTCTCAGCAGAGAGGCTCAGGAAGCTGGGACAGGCCACCAGAGGCCTTCTAAGCTTCACTTTGGGAGACCAGCTCAGAGGAATGTCGGGTATCATCTCAGGGGCTCTTCACGGTTTGGGAAGACTTTGGTTTTATAACTTCCCATTTGCAACACAGAATATAAACCATTTGGGGCACAACCTAGTTTCTGAAGAGGGCTGAGATAATATGAAAAGCTTCTTTATAGCTTTCTAGTGGGGAATCCCAGAGTCACCAAATAATTCCATTTCCTCACTTGCCCTTGTAATACTTTTTGTATTGCCTGTAAAACGTATAGGGCAGTATAAAATGAATGAAAAGGTATTCAGACAAGCTTGGGGGGAGAGGGCCAAGTGCTATCCACAAAGTCTATTGTTCCACTGGCTGCCAAAGGTTAGGTTAGCCAGCATCAGAATCACCTGGAAAGTTAGGAAAAACTACACCCTTGGGTCCCATTCAGGGGTGGGGCGAAAGTTTCAGGAAATAAGTTTGGAGAAGAAAAGGGGCAGCTGTGCTGTTTGTTCGTTTTTAAATTTCCTAGGTGGTTCTCATGGACGGCCTGGCCTAGGAACCACAATTTAGGCAGCTCCCGCAAAGGAGGCAATTCTCTTTCTTACCGAGGTCTGGCTTGCCGGTGTAGAGCTTTTCATAGAGAAAGGTGTGGTCTCGGAAGCTCTGCAGCGTGTTTCCCATGGCTATGATGGACACCATCACCAGCCAGCTTCGTAACACGTTCAAGAAACGGCTCATGACTTCCGGCCAACCCGAGAGGGCTCTTTGCCTTGGAAACAAAGGCAAAAAACGTGAGACAATTAGTCTACTTCAACCATGAGCTCTCTGACTTGTGTAGTTAACCTGTATCTCACTCATGAAGGCTGTACTAAGTTTATCTGGGCAATCACTTTGTGAATTGCTTTCTAAGTCTCTGAGGCTCATCTACCCTCAGTTATCTTGACATATTATTGTTACTTCACCCCAAACCAAAGGGTGCTAACCTTTACCTAGAGTGAAAAAGGCTAAATAATGCCCGGGGCTGGAAATGGTAAACCTAGCCAAAAAAAAAAAAAAAAAAAAAAAAAAAGAAAAGAAAAAAAAAGAAAAAAAAAGGGGGGGGGGGAGAAAAAGGGAACGGATGAAAAGGAGGTGTACAAATTTTACTATAAATTAATAAAATGGTCTCTTTTTTCTTTAAAGTTTATTTATTTAGAGAGGGAGGGAGAGAGAGAGAATCTCATGAACTTGGGGCTTGATCTCACACACTGTGAGATCATGACCTGAGTGGAAATCAAGAGTCGGATGCTTAGCCAACTGAGCCACCCATATGCCCAGTGATAAAATGGACTTCTGAGTAAGACTTACAGAAACTGGTCTCAATATTTAGCTACACTAATAGTGGTGTTTCAACAGTATACTTTGCAATAAGTGACACAGTACTTATTTTTGTCTAAGCAACTTCTCCACAATGTTAGCCTTTTCTCTTGGTTGGAATCAGTCTTTTGCTATCTTTACTCCTAGCCTAGTTTTTTTACGTCATTCTTTTTAAGGCAAGTGGCTCAAAGGTGACTGTAAATCTACCAATGGTTACCTGCCGGGCTATTGATGACAGATCCTTCCAAGCCTTATATATTAGCGTGGAACCTGTGGAGTACGGGCAATATTTACACTCTCAGATTTTTTCCTACTCTGGTTCTCAGGTACATCAGGCTCCATAAGCTAAATGATGTAAAAGTTAAAAATAAATAAGCTGCCGTGACTTGAGAACTAGCAGGAAAATTACACAGAGAACGAAACAGCAATGTTGGTGTTGGGTTGTAAGAGAAAGTAACAGCTAACAGTTATTGGGCACTTGGATAGGCTGTGCACTTTGCCAAACACCTAACATACATTATCTCATTTAATCAATCCTTAAAGAAGGTGGGTAGGCACTATTCCTATTTCCATTTTACAGATGAGGGCTGGCACAGAGACATTAAGGGATTTGCTTGGTTCCACAGCTAATATATGGCAGAGTGGAGATACAAACCATGATCTGTTGGAATCACACTGCAATACTGCCTCCCTGAGAACAGTTTGATGAAGTTTTTTTTTTTTAATGAAATTTCCATTTTTAAGGGAGACAAACACACTATATCCACTTCTGTCTCAAAGTTGTATACAAAGTACTTACATGGTATACTTTTTGTTTAAAAAAAAATGAACCCTTGAGGAGCAATGATTTCAATCTACTTGGTTTAAATAAAGCTCCCGTTAAGAATTTAGTAATAGAACTACTTCTCATCTTCACTGTGGTTTTGTTTTGTTTTTGGCTGCTTTTCTGCTTTCCCCACAGTTTATCTTTTGTCAGGTTAACTTCTTGGGCCTGAAGTGGTGATAAACTATCAGGCTTTTTTTTGTCACTCTGGCAGAAGTTTCAGTGTCTTAAGCTACACAGTTGAAATAGATATTAAAGTCAGCAATGGCCTGACAGTGTGAAGCACTGAAAAGAAAAGAAAAGAGAAAAGAAAAGCTCTAGAGGACGAAGCACGAATCCCTCAGGGAATGGTAGATCACAACAGTGGACCTAGTTGAAGTCCAGAGAGAATAGAGCTTTACTGGAGATCACAGGCGTCACAGCATGGGCCAAGATTCCCTCATCTTTCAAGATATCACCCTCGCCCCCGCCTCCTTATTTTCTCACCATTCCTCAGTAGGAGACTCGCGCTTTCACCTCCCAGGGTCAGAAACGCCTGATGGAAGGCCCCATCTTTGAGAGAACTTCTGCCCATCTCACGGAAGCTCTTAGAAGTCCCCACGATAGCTGATGAGTGCAGAACCTCAGCACTCTTCCGAACTGCTCCACCAATCCCTCTCCCCCAAATTCCCTAAAGCTTTAGGGCCTCCTAAAGTATCCAGCATCTATTCTCAAATTTTCTCCTGGCCCGGCCCGGCAAAGGTGTGGTGTTAAAACTAGTCAGGAGAGAGAGAGAGGTTCCTATCCTGCCCCGATCATTCAGCACCTGTGTGACCCTGGGTGAGAAATCTGCAAAATGGAGCTTAAAAAATACCTATCGCAAGGGTTATTGTGAGAATTACATGAGAAAGTGAAGGGTCCTTGCCCTGGGCTAGGCTCATAGTGCCTGCTCATTCCTTCATTGGTTTCCCGAACCTACCATGCCTTCCTCCTCTTCATAGTCCTAGCTCCTCCTTCTCAAGGTCTCTCGAACCCCTTGTCCCCCAGAAGGTTGCCTCCCAGGGATCTTCCTTCCACTCCACCTCTATTTTTCCAGACTCTCCGGATCCTCTCAATCAGATGGCACAAAAATGCCTCCCTCTCTTTTCTCCCCATGTTGCGCCTACCTGGTGACCGGACCCCCAGCTGAGCAGCGGCGGCAGCAGGAAGAGCAGCGGCAGCAAAGATCCAAAACAGCTCCAGCGAGGAGTCCACCTGAGCCATTTGTCCTCGCCCCCGCCCACAGCCCGGCTCCAGGATTGGGTCGTTTCCGTCAGTCCTCGCTCTGATTGGCTGCTCCGGCTTTGCTCGAGCAGGAGATGGGGCGTGAACCCCTTTACTGCCAATCAGCGGGTGCCGCTTCTCAAGGCACCTCCCCCCCCACCCCCGCCCCTCTGTACCGCTGCTCACGCAGTGAGCCCTCTTCTTGAGCGTGGCGGAAGAACTTCGCGGCTGGAGTCAACCCCTTAGGAGTGGAGGGGAAAAGAGCGGAAAAAACAACTCAAGACTTCTGTTGAGGGCAAAGCTCTGCGCCCGCGCTGCGCCGCGGTGACGAAATTCCTTCGCGCCCGAAGTCGAGCGTTTTCCGCGCGGGGTGGCGGGCGCCTGCGCAGTGGCTCCCAGCGGGCGGTTGCTTGTTGGTTGTTGTAGTAACGGGGGAAGCAGCCGTCGGCGGCGGCCGTGAGCCCGGCTGGGGAAGGAGGAGAGGGTGGTAGGCGCAGAGCGCTGTCCCCGCCCGCCGGCTCCGAGCCATGGGAAGATGAGACAGGTAAACGCCTGCGCCGGCGCGCTTCCCTACCGGAGGGAGGTGAGCTCCCGGGTCTGGGCGGGCGCCAGCTGCTGCACTTCCCTCTTGAAGTCTGGGAGCAGCTGTTGGTTTCCGGGCGCGCTGGGCTGAATCGCTGCGGCGGAGTCGCCCCTGTCCTTTCCGTGGGGAGCATCTGAGGACCTACCTGGGATTGGGGTGAGCCGGGGGTGGGGCTGAGGGGCTGATCCCTTTAGGGCGAGGACGCTTCTTGTGCGAGTTGTCCTTAATCTTCTTCCGATCTCCGTGTCTCTCTCCACTCTGCTGGCAGCCTGCGACAGGTTTGGCATCCGTTCCTCTCTTGGAGGTCTTGTTTGTTTCGTTTTAATTTAAAGGACTTCCCAACATTTTGGGAAAGATCGAGAAATCCCGTTGGGAATCCCCCGAAGAACGCCTTTGAAGTTATTAGATCGTGCCCATTCCGCTGAAGATCTGTAGGGATCATTATCGGGATCCACGGGTTTTTGTCCTGTTTACGATCTTATATGTGTATATGAATGCATAGAAAAATAAGATTTGCAAAGATCGACATCAGATGATTATCTCTGAGTGATAGGGTTATGGTCATTTAAACATTTTCATTTTCTATATCTGTAATTTCCATTTCAGCCCTAAACACCCAACAAACGTACTTTTTACTATGAAAACATATTTTAAGTTAGAAATATCCTAATTTTAATGCCTTTGCGAGATTCAGATCATAGTTTGTGATTTTTAGTAAGGGAGAATAATTTTTGAGTGAAAGGACAGTGGTGTTTTTTTTTTTTTCAGCTATTTATGACCTTGATTCAGGAGAATATATTAATCTTTTAGTTTAGTGGTTGAGTTTGTTTTAGTGGAAACATGAGGGCATTTTACCTGTGTGCTTGTCATAGAGTCTAAAGAAATAATTTCAAGGATCGTAAATCTTGAGTTTTTATTTTTAACCCAGATCAGGTTTTTCTAAGCAAGGAGTCTATGTTTTAGGCAATCGACCACCTATCTCAGACTTTTCTAAGAGCTAAGTCTTATTAGATTTAGTATGTAAAAGAAAAATGAGAAGCTCAAACTTAATAAGAGCTCTTTATTTTATTTTATTTTATTATTATTTTTTAATAGCAGCTCTCTAAATGCACAGAGGACAGACAGTATGTTTGGAAAAAAATTTTGATTTTTGTGGCATTAGTGGGGCACTGTGAGAGAAGGTAAGCTTCCAGAGTTTGGGCACCATTTAGGTAAATATTCGTTTTTTTTAGACTTGGAAGATTAATAGCAATAACCAACAAATAGACAACCCTGTTGTGTTTCGAATCATTTGGCTTTCTTGCAGGAATCAGTGCCACCTAAATTGTTTGATCCAGTGAATCTGCAAGGAAAGGTCTCTGAGGCCCCCCGTCTGCTGACTGCATGACAAACCCTAAAGGAAATGCCAGTCGTGATGGCCCGGGACCTGGAGGAGACAGCATCATCCTCAGAGGATGAGGAGGTGGTAAGCCAAGAGTAAGTAAGAGCAAGCTTGCTTTTGACCTTTTGCCTTTAGGGTGGAAACGAATTCTCTTTTACTTATACCTTCTTTTACCTAGTCCTTCTTTCGGTATAGCCTGACTCTGGTTTTAGTTTCTGACCACGATTTTTTTTTCCATTTTTTTTTTTTTTTATAACTTATTGTCAAATTGGCTAACATACAGGAGACAGTGTGCTCTTGGTTTTGGGTGTAGATTCTCATGGTTCATTGCTTACATACAACACCCGGTGCTCATCCCAACAAGTGCCCTCCTCAATGCCCATCACCCATTTTCCCCTCTCTCCCCCCCCACCCCCCCATCAACCCTCAGTTTGTCCTTTGTATTTAAGAGTCTTTTATTCTAACCATAATCTAATTCAAGATTTTATTAGTTGGTTACCCTTAGCTATCTGAAATGAGATAAGGCTTTGTTTCTGGGCTCAGGAGTGAACATTGGCTCTAGATGTTGCTCTTTGTATACTCTTGATTGGAGCTTGTAACATAGGAGATTTTGATATTTGTAGACATTAAAGCAAAGTAGGCCTCCAAACTCTGTGAGATAGGTTATATTATTTTCTCAAAAGCTTTTACAACCATAGAATGATAGTATATAGAGAGGTCAAGTAACTTACCAGAGTAACTGTGGGGCCGTACATTAGAATTCTGTAACCTGTGCTATGTCCATTGAACCACACTGCTTTCCTGAGTTCTTTTGGGTAAGAGTCAAGTTTTTTGACTGCTGGATTCTCATGATAATAATAATGAACGACGGTGGTAAGTGCAGCTTATCATTTAGCATAGATGACGGTAAGGGCTTTAACTGATGTATCTCATTTAATCTGAACATGTTATTATTCCCACTTGATGAAGCTCAGCCATGCAAATATCAAAGAACTTTTTCAGGGATTCGGGGGGAGTAAGTGATGGATTGAGATTCAGACCTAGTTTTCCAGGATTTTGAGGCACTTTGCTGTTTTGCCTCCTTTAACATTATTATTTGGCACAGAGGACAAAGAGAGAATGCGACTCGAAGTTAAGATTCGTTTTTAAAGATTCTCTGTGAGTCTCCTTGGGTACTTGTATGCTATGTAACCTGGAAAGTGGGGATAATATCTCCCAGGCTATTTTGTAGAGGTATGATTAGAACCAAATAGAATGATATGTAGGAAACTACTTTATAAATGATGAAGTGCCATACAAATGTTAAGGCATTATTCGTACTGGCTTTAATATTGAATTTAAAGTCGATTTCTTACTATAAAGTAGAAGGTTACATTATTTAATATGACTACAAAAAATTACTGAAGCATTCATAAAGCTTTGGAGAGAGGCTTCTCATCACTGTTAGGTCATAGAAAAAATAGAGATTTAACATTATATTTGGGTCAGTCTTATTCAGGATAATTAAATGGATAATTCCCTCTAGTCACTTCAGCTTCTTGTGACTTTTTGCTTTCTGTGTGCTGTTGCTTACCTGTTTCACAAAATTTAACTTTTGCTACAAGCATCAGTCTTTCTGATTTCAAGATCATATAAAAAAAATTTTGTTTTTACATTTATTTATTTTTGAGAGACAGAATGAGACAGAGTGCAAGTGGGGGAGGGGCAGAGAGGGAGACACAGAATCCAAAACAGGCTCCAGGCTCTGAGCTCTCAGCACAGAGCTGGATACGGGGCTCGAACCCACAAACCGTGAGATCATGACCTGAGCCGAAGTCGGACGCTCAACCGACTGAGCCACCCAGGCACCCCTCAAGATCATTCTTTTACTTCTTGACTGTTTCTTTTATTAGTGGGCTTAAGGGTTGGGCCTGATGAGTATTAGATTGAACTCTATGAAATTGCTGTTTTGACAGATCAAAAACAGTAAAATATTGACAGTTTCAGATGGTTCAACCTAATATTATAGTAGGTACTCAGTAAATACTTGTTGACTGAGTGACTGAATGAAGGAATAAATGGAGACTTTATGCTTTAGATCACCTTGGATCAGGGGTTCTTAACTTTTTTCTATGCCATGTATCCCTTATCAGAATAATATTTTTAGGTACTTAAAATATATATCATTAAAAATAGTACCAATTACATTGAAGGCAGTTATTAAGGTTAAAAAACCCAAACTTGTGACACAGTGTAGTGATATGTGCTTTTTCACTGATGCATTAAATAACAAGATTATTCATCTGAAACGTGGGTAAGTTAAATTCCATTTTCCAAAGACCGCAGCGTGAAGACTGTTTTTGCTCAGTTTGCACGAGCTCATCACTCTGTCGGGTAGTCTTTGTTAGCATTTATAAGTGGGGAATATTGGGAAGCATCTTGGTTGTCTGGACCACCACTGTGATGTGTCACCATTTGGCAGCTGATTGATTGCTTTGTGAGACCTACCAAATTGTTGTCCAGCTTCATGTTGGATGAGGAAGACTGACCACAGGCGATCTCGTGGCAAGGTTAATAACTACTCTAAGTGATAAATGTAAATGATATTTTTAGGTATCTGCAACCCCTGTGTGATACGGTAGAAAAAATCTCTAATTTCAGACAGACTCAAAGGCGCAGATGACGCTCGTACCCCTGGGCTAGGTTGCCCACCTTCATAGTTGAGAAAGGTTAAGTTTCTAGAAGAAGGTAGTAAAAATACAGGTGTCATTCCCCATCCCAATCCAATTTCATGGATTTTTTGCTCTTCTTCCTTTCAAACTCCTGTTGACTTTTCACTGTTAATGTTCCAGCAGCTCATGTCTTTTTTTTTTTTAATTTTTTTTTTTCTTTTTTTTTCGACGTTTATTTTTATTTTTGGGACAGAGAGAGACAGAGCATGAACGGGGGAGGGGCAGAGAGAGAGGGAGACACAGAATCGGAAGCAGGCTCCAGGCTCTGAGCCATCAGCCCAGAGCCTGACGCGGGGCTCGAACTCACGGACGGCAAGATCGTGACCTGGCTGAAGTCGGACGCTTAACCGACTGCGCCACCCAGGCGCCCCAGCTCATGTCTTATCTATCAGACATTTTATACTTTAGGAATCTTAAGCCAGTTTGTTCACACTTGGAGTGATACGCTTTCATTTTTAAAGTTTTGGAAGTTATAAGGCCATAAATCATCTAAGGGCGTTGATTTAATCCAAAGATGTATCTCCATGGTCATCTCGTCGATCTGCTCAGATCCCAAGGCTGTGTTAAAGAGTTCATGCCTGGCAGTCCTGGACTTCAGGGCTAGAAACTGTCCAGGCAGTCCTTATTTTGCATGGCATTATTTCAAATAGTGAATTTAAAGGGGCTCTTTTTCTGTATTTTGCTAGATTTATCTGTAGATGTGGAAGGATTAGATACAAGGTTTCTTTTTTTTTTTTTAATTTTTTTTTCAATGTTTTTTATTTATTTTTGGGACAGAGAGAAACAGAGCATGAACGGGTGAGGGGCAGAGAGAGAGGGAGACACAGAATCGGAAACAGGCTCCAGGCTCCGAGCCATCAGCCCAGAGCCTGACGGGGGGCTCGAACTCACAGACCGCGAGATCGTGACCTGGCTGAAGTCGGACGCTTAACCGACTGCGCCACCCAGGCGCCCCGTTACAAGGTTTCTTAAGGCACTAAAAAAATAATTTTAATTCCTATCATAAAAACCAGCTTTATATCAGTTCGTCGACATACACATGGGGAAAAAAAGATCATCGACAGATGATTATACAGTGAGTACTATAGGAATTCCGAGAAAGAAGGCGTCACTGTGGGCTGGAGGAGGTGGGAAAGGCTTTATGGAGATGGTGAGATGAACTGGGCCTTAAGGGTAGGGCTAAATGAACAGAAATGACAAAGGCATTTCCAGCAGGGGCACTGGTATGAATAAGGCATAGAAGCTTTGAATTATGTAGGCCAGATCCCAGGAGTAAATAATATATATGCCTCATGAAATTGTTTTTTAAGAACCAAGACGTTGTTAAGCTTTCAGTAAAGTGAACCTTCAAACCTTCTGCTTCGGTAATCATCCAAGTCTTGTGTTCGTTCATGTCTCTAAGAGCGTATTTTCTTAATGTAGACCTTTTTCTGGTGTGAATGAAAATTTCAAGTCCCGATTTTCAGTTTCCTGACCGTTTTGAATCTTTTGCCTTTAGCACCACCTGGCGGGAGCATGCTTTTAAAGACGACATAGCGTCTGCCTTAAGTGTATTTTAGTTGACCTGCTGAATTCATGACGTGTCTGCCACCTCTTTTATCTTTTCATAGGTTGTAAGTGGAAGGATTTCTCCATCAGGGATTTGGTTTTCCACAAATAGCATAGTTAGGGCGTTGGCTGTTCTTAGCCTTGTATGTGTTTCTTGAGTTCCTGACTCTTGTCACGCGTTTTAACTTGGAGCAGTGATCCATTGTTTGTAAGCGGGAAGGCAGAGTGGTGCCAGTTTGTAGCTAGTGCTAGATTCACGAGCAACTTTGCATCATTTCCAGACTTTCTGTCCAAGACTTTGCTGTTTAGGCTGCCTAGTTTTTCTCTATCCTCCGACTTAGAAATACAGTAGAAAAATTACAGTTGGAAGAGATCCTAGGAATCATCTGGCCCCGTGCCCACCTTTTACAGGTGTTTAAGATTAAAAAGCAAGCAAACCACAAAAAAATCCTTCTTGCTAAAAAGTGCCCCTGATAAATACCTTTTCTTACAAATGGGCACTGGCACCCAAGTGAAAAAGTAGGAGCAGTAAGCATCCACATTCCATTTCTAGAAAACAGGAAATGAACTAGGTACGGTGTTCTTTGCTTTTTTGCTAAAACACTTCGGCAGCTCATCCAAAGTCTCAAGTCTGCCTGGCAGCCTGTGCATTCAAAATGGGCATCTTTTTAAACATGGGTTGGGAGGGTCTGACTTGGCTCTGAGATTTGTAGTGTGACCTTTCTTAAAGAGGTGTGGTCATGTAAGTTTTTGAGAGCGGCCCAAATTTTGGCTAAATGGATCTTATTCTGTTTAAGGAATTGATTAGTTTAGGTTCCCAAACTGTTAGGTTTAAGTTGTTCCTGGGGCGCCTGGGTGGCTCGGTCGGTTAAGCGTCCGACTTCGGCTCAGGTCATGATCTCGCGGTCCGTGAGTTCGAGCCCCGCATCGGGCTCTGTGCTGATGGCTCAGAGCCTGGAGCCTGTTTCAGATTTCTGTGTCTCCCTCTCTCTCTGCCCCTCCCCTGTTCATGCTCTGTCTCTGTCTGTCTGAAAAATAAATAAATGTTAAAAAAATTTTTTTTTAAGTTGTTCCATATACGAAACATCACTGAAATGTGATTAGGGAGATGGAAACAGGGAAAGAGCCCAGGCAGACACTTGGGTTCAGGTACGTCTTCCCTTACTTAACCAGCTGTGTGGCCTTCAGCAAATCACTTACCCTCTCTGAGACACCCTGTTTTTCCCCCCAGTTCCTAGTGTGGGTAAGAGGATTAAGTGAGATAGCATATGAAAGCTCCTATTCCTGGCACATAGTAGGGACTCGGTCATTTCTTTCCCTCCTAACTCCTTGCACAAAGGAGGTTGAAGATTTTTCTAATCTTTAAGTAAATGTACATCTGTCTGAGATTGATTAAACAGAGATTTCCTGAGGATAGAGGAAGAGAGTAAAGTCAGAGATCCTTTTCTGGAGAGAAATATTACTCCATTTTGTATAGGCTTGCTTTAAAATACGTGATTTTAATTGGAGCGCTTGTATTAATTTTGGGTTCCTGGCTCAGAATCTTAGGATGCGTCATCAAATTGGCTTAAAAAGGGACTGTAGAGTATAAAAGGGTATATAAGTTATTGTGAATGCTGTATATTAGTTAGGATTCTTTATGTATGCTGGGGATTAAAACATAAATTGTCTTAAATAATAAAGGGAATTTATTTTTTTATTAAAAAAATTTTTTTTCCCGCGATCCCCCATAAGGGGAATTTATTAACCCATATTCGGGAAAGACTTGATTCTGCAGCTGCACGTCTGCTTCTCAGGATTTCGTGTCTCTCATTCTTCGAATGAGGTTTTCACTGACTTCCTCCTTTACTGACAGCTCCAGGCTCTTCTCTCAAGGACACAAAATGACAGTTGTACTTGGAGACCTCATTCTCTTACACCGTCAAGGGGAAGAAGCCATCTCTCCTGCAGCTGCTCTAGAAGAGAAAGGAAGCAGCTTTCTTCTAGAGGGTCTCACAACATATCTTCTGACACTCACTGGCTCCAGTGGGTTTATGTGCTCATCCCCGATCCAGTAACTAGAACTGAGGGGTGAAGGCCCTGAATGGCTGAGGCCAATCAAAGCCCGTCCCTGGAGCAGGGAGGGAGTTAATCGTAAATAGAGCACATGGCTAAGAATGGGAGATGAATGGTTTCCCATAGGGCATTTGGGGTTCTTGTTCCAGGCAGAGGGAAAGTTGCTAAGCAGCAAACCACGGCGATCTGTGTCAGTGGTTAATTCAGACTTTGAGCTGTCAGTTAATGAAAACCTTTTGTTACGGCTGTAGGGATCATCCGTGTATCATGTGGACCGGAGGCTGCAGGAGAATTCCAGTTTTGGTATTCCATGCTGAGGCTATTCTGACAAAGGACAACAATATTCGAGTCATTGGCGGTAGGTATGACGTCCCCCCACAGAGGGCAGGGCTGGGCATGGCCCCTGTACCCTTGTCTTGCAGAAGTTGATATCACATGTAAGTAGGAAAAGGGCCTTGGTCACAAGAAAAATGTAGCATTTTTTTTTTTTTTTTATGCTCGAAAGGATTATTTGTAATTTCTTAAATTTTCTGCATTTTAAGTTGCTTTTCTTCTTTGAATTTTGTCTTCAGAATTATGTGTATGTGCGTTATTGTTATTCTTTGTGGTAAAATATACAAAACGAAACGTACCCTTCTAACCATTTCAGAGTGTACAATTCAGTGGCGTTTAGTACAGTCACACTATTGTACAACCCTCACCACGATCTAGTTCGAGAACATTTTTCATCATCCTAAAGTAAACCCTGTATCCATTAAGTAGTCACTCCCTATTACCCCTTACCCCAGCAACTAGTAACTGCTCATCTGCTTTCTGTCTCTAGCGATTTGCCTGTTCCGGACGTTTCGTACAAATCCACTCAGACAGGATGTAGTCTTCTGTGTCTGGCTTTTTTCACTTAGCATAGTGTTTTTAAGGTTCATCCATGTTGAAGCATGTATCCCTACTTCATTCCTTTTCATGAAATGCCATATTTTGTTTATCCATTCATCAGTTGATGGATCAGTTGGTGGTTGTTTCCACCTTTTGGCTATTGTGAACAGTGCTGCTCTGAAGATTCATGTATGAGTTTTTGTTCGGACACCTGTTTTCAATTCTTCTGGGTCTATAGCTAGGAATGGAATTGCTAGATCTTATGGTAATTCTGTGTTTCACTTCTTAAAGAACTGCCAAAGGAGATTCCATAGTGTCTACACAATTCTGCATCAGTGATGTAGGAGGGTTCCATTTTCTCCACATCCTCACTGACAATTGTTATTTTCTGTTTTTTAGATGATAGCTGTATTAGTGGGGGTGAAGTGGTATCTTACTGAGGTTTTGATTTTTATATCCCTAATGACTAATGACATTGAGCATCTTTTCATGTGCTTCTTGGCTATTTGTATATCTTCTTTAGAGAAACGTCTATTCAAAGCCTTTGCCTATTTTTGATTTGGGTTGCTCGACTTTTTGTTGTTGAGTTATGAGTTCTTAAACATTCTAGATACTAGACCCTTATCAGATACACAATTTCCAAATTCTTCTTCTAGATGGATTCACTAGTGAATTCTATCAAACATTTAAAGAATCAACACCACCAATCCTTCTCAAACTCTTCCAAGGAAGAGGAAGGAACTCATTATATGAGGCCAGCATTACTCTGATACCAAATCCAGAATAAGACATCACAAGAAAACAAAACTACAGTTAAAATCCCTTATGAATACACATGCAAATATCCTCAACAGAATATCAGCAAAGCAAATCAAACAACATATTAAAAGGACTATACCGTGACCAAGTGGGATTTCTCTCAGGAATACAAGGATGATTCAACATACAAAAGTCAATCAATGTAACATACCACACTAATTTCACTTCTTCTTTCCAACCTGGATGCCTTTTCTTTCTTTCTTTCTTTCTTTCTTTCTTTCTTCCTTCCTTCCTTCCTTCCTTCCTTTCAAGTTTATTCATTTATTTTGAGAGAGAGACAGACAGAGAGCGGGTAAGGGAGGGGAAGAGAGAGAGGGGGAGAGTATCCCAAGCAGGCTCTGCACCATCAGCACGAAGCCTGACACGGGACTCGAACCTACTAACCGCGAGATCATGACCCGAGCCGAAAGCAAGAGTCAGAGGCTTAACTGACTGAGCTACCCAGGTGCCCCGTTTTTATTTATTTATTTTGAGAGAGAGAAAGAGGGAGAGAGAGAATCCATCCAGTCTCGGCTTTTCTTTATTGGGAGGGTTATTCCTGATTCAACCTCTACTTGTTATGTATATATTCATATTTTGTATTTTGTATTGAGTCAGTTTTGGTAGTTCATGTGTTTTTAGTTTTTGTCCATTTAGTTTATCTTATTTGTTGGCATACGAATATTCATAGTATTTATTTATTTATTTATTTATTTATTTATTTATTTCATAGTATTCTAGAATCCTTTTTATTTCTGTAAGGTCAATAGTAATGTCCCCATTTCATTTCTGCTTTTAGTATTTAGAATCTCTTTTTTCAAGCTAGCTAGAGGTTTGTCAATTTTGATCATTTTAAAGAGCCAACTTTTAATTTTGCTTACTTTCTCTATTGTTTTTCTATTCTCCACTCTTCTTTGATTTTCAGTAGTGCTCTGACTCCTGGGTTAGCCTGTAGCTTGTCTTCAGAGGTTACAGTACCATGGGTCAGAACTGTTGTGTGTTATAGTGGAAAGAGTCTGTACATGGGTTTGTAGTTACCGGTTCAAATCCCAGCTTTGGTATTTACTAGCTGTGAGTCTGGGGCAAATCACTTAAACTCTCTTGACCTGTTTTATTATTAGTGAAGTGGAGATCATAGCTACCTTGCAGGCATTGTAAGAATTGATGAGATCATTTAATATTTGGCACATAGTAGGCACTCAAAACTTGTGCTACTTAATTTCACTTGTTGAACAGGATCTGTTCTAGTTTGAAATGACTTTAAGGTCTGTCCTTGCTCCATAATAAGCTAGGAGTTCAGAGGACAGTGAACACCTGCTTCTGGGATTTGAATCCTCCTCCCTCCCCAAGGGTCTTGTTCTAATCCCTTCAGCAAGTTGCTAGGTTACCACTTAAAGGGATATGGTTCATTCATGTTCTCTGAATTTGGAAGAACTAAAGATTTGCTAACATTTGCAAAGAAACTCCCTGTCATCATGATTGGAGTTAAAACATCAAAGGTGGGTACAAACAACAGAAGTAAATAATCTCCCCCAAACATACTTCTTTTGGCTGCTTGTCACATACATGCATCTCTGTATGCCATGGCAATAGGCAGACCCTTCCTTTTTTAGAGTATCCAGGGTTTACCGGGAATTGGTGTCCATCAGTGTTGTCATTCCATTGTTCAACCAGGCCCTGCGTTTTTAGAACGTATATGTCTTGTTTCCCCCTTTCCACATACTTGTGATTAAAGAAAAGGCCACTGAACTTTTTTCTCAAACTTTGTTTTCGAATTTTCTGTATCTTCCCAATTCTTTGAGGTATCATGATTTTTTGCATAGTCCTTTATGAAAAGAACAATTTGAATGAGTTTTCTGGTTGCTGCCTCAGATTTCTGAATTGTTAAATTCTCTGGGTCTTTTTTTTTTTTTCTTTCTTTCTTAAATAGCTGACATAGATCTGCTCAGATCATAATCCTGTGTTTAAATCCCCTTGAGAAGTTTCTGGGGGATTAGTTATCTTCTGTTGATCTTAGAGTGTTAGATGCCAGTCTTATTTTTTTCTGTTATCTGTTAAATGTTTCATTGTATTTATTGTTAATACTTTTTGTACAATATTGCTATATTCCAGAAATATATTTTTTCTTACTATATCCGTTTTTTTTCAAAATTGTATATACTTTGAACATGTAAATGGATTGCATTTTAGAGACAATAGAGATATTTGCAGTTTAAAGTAATCCATTCCTAGAAGGAAGCATCATTTTTTTTTTTAATTTAACTAATTAATTTATTTTATTTTTGAGAGAGACAGAGCATGATGGGGGTAGGAGCAGAGAGATAGGAAGACACAGAATCCCAAGCAGGCTTCAGGCTCCAAGCTGTCAGCATAGAGCCCAACACAAGGCTCGAACTCACAAATCGCAAGATCGTGACCTGAGCCGAAGTCAGACGCTTAATTGACTGAGCCGCCCAGGCGCCCCAGCATCGTTTTATAATTTGTCTCTGAATTTGTCAGGTTCCTCAGTTTGCAAAATGTCAGTTTGCATTTGTGTAGACTAGCACTGTTCAATAGAAATATGATGCAAGCTAGATATGTAAGTTTTCCAGTGGCCTTATTAAAAAAAAAAATAGAAATAGGTGAAATTAGTTTTAATAATATATTTTATTTTGGGGCATCTGGGTGGCTCAGTTGGCTAAGTGTCCGACTCTTGATTTTTGCTTAGGTTATGATCTCATGGTTCATGAGATCAAGCCCCACGTTGGGCTCTGCACTGACAGCATGGAACCTGCTTAGGATTCTCTCTCCCTCCCTCTCTGCCCCTCCTCTGCTCATGTGCAAGTGTGCTGTCTCTCAAAATAAACTTTAAAATATATATATTTTATTTAATACAAATTGTCATTTCCACATTTACTCAATATAGAAAAATCATTAAGATATTTGGCATGTATGGGACACCTCGGTGACTCAGTCAGTTAAGCATCCGACTTTGGCTCAGGTCATGATCTCGCAGTCTGTGAGTTTGAGCCCCGTGTCGGGCTCTGTGCTGACAGTTTGGAGCTTGGAGCCTGGTTTGGATTCTGTGTCTCCCTCGCTTTTTGCCCCTCCCCAGCTTGTCCTTTGTCTCTCTCTCTCAAAAATAAATAAACATTAAAAAAAAAAAAAGATATTTGGCACGTAGTATGTATTTTACACTTAGAGTGCATCTCAGTGTGGTGCAAAATATATTTCATCACAAATATTTAGTCTGCGGTTAGATTTTCCACACATTATAGTTGAAAAAGTAAATTCATATGCTCAAGTTCCAAACACGTTTTCCAGTAATTGAATCAGATATCAGTTTTCAAATTTAAATTAATAAAGTTAAATAACGTTGAAAATTCAGTTTCAAAAGGTCACACTAGTTATATTTCACATGCCCAGTAGTCATTCGTGGCTAGCGGCTATACCATGTTCAACAGTACAAGTGTAGACCTCATTTTGTGATAGTAAGGCAAAGCTACACTGTGTTGCCATTGAAAGGATTACTCTTCAATTCTAAAAGTAAAGAAAGTCAGTTTTATCTTCCTTCTAGTTTCCCAGGCTATTTTTGACCAAACTTCTTAGGGCATGTCCTCACTCCCTGGGTGCTTCTGTACTGACAGTTAGATTATTGGTTCCTTGTTTTAGTTTGCTGCGCTGCTGTCCGTCAGTCCTGGAATTTGCCAGGAGGCCTGGCACTTTAGGTTGCCCCCGATACACACGTGAGTGGTTGGAGAAGAGGAAAATTCCATGGTCTTATGGTGCATGCTTAGAGGCTCAGATATCATATGTTAGGCAGTTCGCTAGTAGGACTGTATCACGCCCTGCTTCTTTTTATGTGAAAGGAAATATGGATAAGGGAGTTGTTTCTTGGACAGTTGGGGGCTGGCTCAGTTTATAGTTGCAAGCCTCCATTTGACTTTTGCCATGGGAGCAGAGCCCTGGGTTGCCAGGTTTTTCAAACGAGGCCCAGAAATCTAGATTTTTATATGAATTCTTTCAGTTTTAAAAGGTTAGTGACTAATTCAGTTTTATGTTTAAAACACCACAAAGAATGAACGAACCATGTCTGCAGGCTGGATGGGTTTGGCCCTTGGGTCACCAAAATATAACCTCTGGTCTGAAATACACTGGTAATCAGCATCATTGGACACAGAACATGAATGTGAGTTAAAATCCCCGGCAGTCACACTTGCGCCTTATCTTTCTTGCACTCCCCTTTTGGAGCATGTGCAAAGTATTGGAGTTGGCTTATAGTTAGCTGGTATAGATTAGAGGAAGTTGGTCACTGATTACTACTTACATACTGTGAGTGGTCACTGAGTGTAGTGATAATGGAATTTTTCTTCTGTGTTAGGAAAAGTAGGAGAAAGAGTACAAATAGCATTTTAATTAAAAAAAAAATTTTTTTTGATGTTTGTTTATTTTTGAGAGAGACAGAGACAGAATGCAAGTGGGTTGGGGCAGAGAGAGAGAGGGAGGCATAGAATCTGAAGCAGGCTCCAGGCTCCGAGCTGTCAGCACAGAGCCCGACGCGGGGCTCGAACTCACGAGCTGTGAGATCGTGACTTGAACCGAAGCCGGATGCTCAACCGAATGAGCCACCCAGGCGCCCCGCATTTTTATTTTTAAATTTGCTGCATAAAATGCATAATTTATTATGTAATACTATGTGTTAATAGCTACTTTGCTACATATTTACTTTTTTACTCTATGAAAATTTTTACTTGGTAAAAATTTATGCTGCTGTGTAGCAACAAGTGTTATAAAAGCTTTATGTGTGTTAACTGAACTACCCCGTGAGGTAAGTACCTTTATTACCGACCCCATTTTACAAGTGGGGAAACTGACCATGGAGAAATCATTTGTTCATGATTGCAGGCAGGAAGTGGTAAAGCCAGGATTTGAACCCTTGGCAGTTACACTGCAGAGACAGACTCTTTCTCTTATTGCTCCTCCTCCTTCCCCAGTCCCCAGGTGGTCATTCTCCGTTTTTCCGCACACCTTCCTCACTGCCCTCCCCATGGCCTGGCACCGTGAGGCCCCCAGTGCCGAACCGGTGCGGCATCAGGTGCGCTTCCGGTCTCTGGCGTTGATGATCCTTTGGCTTTTGCACGCGCAGAAATGGAGATGTTGGGGATCACAGTTATAATGAAGAGACCAGATTTTCTTTCACTTTCTAAACATTCAACCTAGAAAAATTAAAAACCTCTCAACCAGCTGTAAGAACAGTACATTGAATGCATGTATAGTGTTTCCCCGTGCTCACCAACTATTAACATTTTGTCTCTCTGTACCATTTGAGAATTAGTTCAAGTACTTTATGCCATAATATCTTGTTTAGCAATGTATCCCTAAGGGCAGGGCATCCTCGGTATAACCACAGTACTGAGATGACATTCAGGAAATCTGTCACTGGTAAAGTACTTTTATTTAATATACAGTGCTAATGCACATTTCCCTAGTTGTTCCGATTTAGACCTTTATTTATTTTTAATTTTTTTTTTAACGTTTATTTATTTTTGAGACAGAGAGAGACAGAGCATGAACGGGGGAGGGTCAGAGAGAGAGGGAGACACAGAATCTGAAACAGGCTCCAGGCTCTGAGCTGTCAGCACAGAGCCCGACGCGGGGCTCGAACTCACGGACCGTGAGATCATGACCCGAGCCGAAGTCAGACGCTTAACCGACTGAGCCACCCAGGCGCCCCAATTTAGACCTTTATACTACTTTTTTTTCTAAAGTCTAGGATGAAGTCAAAGATTGTATTTACTTTTCATATTTCTCCTTTAACCTCCCAGGCTTTCTTTTTTTTTTTTTTTTTTTGGTCTTTCATGGCATTGACAGTTTTAGAGATTACAGACTAGTTGCTTTGCAGATGTCCTTACGTTTGGGATTGTCTGATTGTTTCTCCATGTTTAGATTCAGGTTTAAAGTTTTGTAGGACTATCACATAGTGTATCTTCTTCAGTGTATTATGTTAGGAAGCATGTGATATAATTGTATTGCCTTGTTGGTGGTGGCAAGTTTCATCATTTTTTAAAAAATATTTATCTTTGAGAGAGAGAGAGAGAGAGGGCGTGAGTGGGGGAGCGACAGAGAGAGAGGGAAACACAGAATCTGAAGCAGGCTCTAGGCTCTGAGCTGTCAGGACAGGACCCAATGTGGGGCTGGAACTCACGAACTGCGAGATCCTGCCCTGAGCTGAAGTTGGACACTTAACCTACTGAGCCACCCAGGTGCCCCTCATCATTTGGTTGAGAATAGTGTTCACCAGATTACTTCATTAGAAGTTTTGTTTTGTTGTTTTGTTTGCTTTGTTACAAGCATTCTCTGGAATGATATTTTGAGATGCATGAATATCCTGTTTCCCAAGTCTCTCACCCATTGGTTTCCATTGATTTTAGTCTGAACCTCTTCCTCTTACAGTTTTTGTGAAATACTGATATTCTGTTTCTTTCCTTTTACATTTATTAGCTGGATTTTCTGTAAAGAACTTTCCCTCCTCTGATAGGCAGAATAATGGTCCCGCCCAAAGATGTCCACCCCCTAATCCCAGAACCTATGAAAATATTACCTGACATAGCAACAGAAAATTGAATTTGTAGGTGGATTTAAGGTTGCTAATCAACTGACCTTCATCACAAGGGTCCTTTAAAGTGGAAGAAGGAGGCAGAAGAGGAGTCAGATTGACGCTGTGTGAGAAGGACCAGACCCTTCATTGCTGGCTTTGAAGATAGAGGAAGGGCACCAAAAGCCATGGAATGGGGGAAGCCTCTAGAAGCTGGAGAAGGAAAAGAAATGAGCCTATAGAAAGAGTCTGTAGAAAGGAATGCAGCCCCCCTCTTGCCTTGATGACATCTGTGTCAGACTTCTGACATAAGAAATATCAGACAACAAATTTGTGCTGGTAAAGCCATCAAGTGGGTGGTAGTTTATTACAGGAGCAGCAATGGAAAACCAGTATACCTTCTTACCAGTGTGGACTCATGGGTTCTTTTTTTTTTTTTTTTTTCTTAAATATAAGTGGATTATACTCTATCTCTGTCATAATTCATTTTTATTTTCAAATTGTCTTAAATTTGGCCATTGAGATCCTTGGGATCCATTGCGATCCATTGAGATCCTTGTGACATGTTCCCAGTCAGTTTTTGAGCACTTTCCTCTCTTTGGGCATAACAAGATATTCCAGGGCTATCTTGTGCTTTCCCTCGCCAACTTGGAATCAGAAGACAAACTCTTAAGCAGTGCACTGTACTGTTTCTTAAATTATTCTCTGCGCTGGAGTGAAGACATGACTCTGAAGTGTTTTTCTTATAACCGTATTGCAAAGACAACATAATAGTGATTGATCATTGGGAAAACCCTGTGACTGGGCTTTAGAAGTTTGCCACAAGAATGAGAAGTATGGAGTGTCTGGTCTTTTCATTCCCGTCTTCCTGCGTCTGCTCTGCATGGTGTTCTTGCCAGGGCTGGGCAAGTAGCAGCAGGGATTTATGGATATTTTCACATAAATTCATAAAAAGATAGGCTTATCTTTGACTGGAGAGGCTGAATTTGGTTCTAAGGTCTGTCTATAAGTTTCTGTATTACACTCATTCAGAAATTGTTCACTGTGCAGTCTTTTTCGAAAAATGATTCTATAGGGGCGCCTGGGTGGCGCAGTCGGTTAAGCGTCCGACTTCAGCCAGGTCACGATCTCGCGGTCCGTGAGTTCGAGCCCCGCGTCAGGCTCTGGGCTGATGGCTCAGAGCCTGGAGCCTGTTTCCGATTCTGTGTCTCCCTCTCTCTCTGCCCCTCCCCCGTTCATGCTCTGTCTCTCTCTGTCCCAAAATAAATAAAAAAAAAAAAAAAAAAAAGAAAAATGATTCTATAGATGCACTGCCTGGCTGGCTCAGTTGGTGGAGCGTGTGACTCTTCATTTCAGGGTCGTGAGTTTGAGCCCTACCTTGGGCATAGAGATTGCTTAAGAAAAAAATAATTTAGGAGAGGCACGTGGGTGGCTCAGTCAGTTAAGTGTCTGACTCTTGACTTTGGCTCAGGTCATGATCTCATGGTTTGTGAGATTGAGCCCCACGTTGGGCTCTGCACTGACCGGTGTGGAGCCTGCTTGTGATTCGCTCTCTCTCCTTCTCTTTTGGCCCCTCCTCTCTCATGCTTGCTCGCTCGCTCTCTCTCTCTCAAAATAAATAAATAAAAACTTTAAAAAAGAAAAATAAAAAAAATTTTTTTAATTGTGCTGTAGAATTCTTAGCTAATTTTTTCAAGCACTTTGTGGTGGTGCGTAGAAAGAGGTGGCATTTAGTGGGCCGGAGTAAAATTTAGTCTTTGGAGATGTGTAGAAATCTCACATGATTACAGACTTTAGTCTTAGGGGTCAAAAGCACAGAATGCGTATGGGGCCTGGCGGGTAATGTGAATGAGTGAAGGGACCATGAGGGGACTGTGCTGAACTAGACCCTGTGAACCTGTCCTGAAGGGAGCACTCACCCTTCCTCAGTGGACTCACCCTGGTAGAGAGAGCGAGCCCAGGGTTGCCAGGGTTTTCAAGAGAGCCCAGAATTTGAGATTTTTAAATGAATTCCTCCAATTTCAGAAGGTTAGTAATTCAATTTGTTTTTCGTTCTTTTCTTTCTTTTTTTTTTTTTTTGTGGTGGGGGGAGAGGGACAGAGAGTGATGAGAGAGAGAGAGAGAGAGAGAGAGAGAGAGAGAGAGAGAGAGAATCTTAAGCAGGCTCTGCACTCATCATGGAGCATACTATCTACTTGGCAGTTCACTGGGCCTTTGTGCCTCCTGCAGAAAGCCTGGCTCAGAGCCTCCTGAGGTGGGGTCCTCACGCTGATACCCCAAGAGAGGCAACCAGTCCCGTGGTGGGCTCTGTTCCATTGTTGCTTTATTCTTGGTTACCTTCTGTGACGGTTCACGTAATGTGTCAGGGACTCCTGGCTCAGTCTCATGACCGTGATCACCACCTGAGCTGAAATTGAGAGTTGGACGCTTAACCGAGTGAACCACCCAGGCGCCTCAATAATTCAATTTATTTTTATTTATTATTCTTATTTTTTAATTTAGGTGTTTGAAAGTCTTTTTTTTTTTTTAATGTTTATTTATTTTGAGAGAGAGGGAGCAAGAGCGTGCGCACATGGTTGGGGACAGGGCAGAGAGAGAGAGAGACAAAGAGAATCCCAAGCAGGCTCTGCCCTGTCTGTGCAGAGCCTGATGTGGGGCTCAATCTCATGAACCATGAGATTATGACCTGAGCAGAAATCGTGAGTCGGATGCTTAACTGACTAAGCTCCCCAGGCGCCCCAAGGTGCATCTGGCGCCTGAACAGGGATATGAGCCCCGGACCCTCAGATTACAAGTCTGATGCTCTACCGATGGAGAGACCCAGGCTCAATTTGTTTTTAAAGCACAATGAGAAGTTAACAAACAATGTCTGCAGATTGGTTTTGGCCCTGGATTGCCAGTTTATAACCTCTGGTCTAAGATATACTGGTAATCAGCATTATTGCACACAGAGGACTGTCTAGAGCAGGGGTTCTTAACCTTTTTGTGCAGTGGACCAAATGTGCAATGGCAGTGTAGGGAAGCCTGTGGGTCTCTTCTCAGCATAATGGTTCTGAAGTGTATAGAAAATATATAGGAGTCTAAACAAAATCAATTGTATTGACATGTAATTATCAAAATATTGTATAAAAGGTAAATTTGTGACGTATATGCATTTTTATTAGTGCATTAAATAACATGGTCTGCTAGGAGGTTTGTTAACTGCCATAATTTTTATATATTGTGAGAAATGACATTTTCAGATAACTGTAACAATTGTACAATAATATTAAAACACCTGGTACCTATAGGTGGCAAGGTCACGGGTATTGCTAACACTCCGTTTTGTGCCTACATTTGTAATTGAAGGTAATGTTAAATTTCAACTAGTAGTGAGAACAAAGATGCCATTTTGTCTCCCATCTATTTTTAATAACCCGCAGCAAATGTCAGATTAAGAACCCTTGGTCCACAATAATAGTAGCCTACTTAATAATAGCGTAAGGGTAGTAGTACAATGTTACTGAATACAGTTAAGCAAGCCACAATCTCACAGTTTTATTTTTGTCTCTATAGTTAACTTTTTGGTTACTGAATTTGATTCTGTGTTTTTCTCTAGAACGTTATCATTTGTCTTACAAGATTGTGCGAACAGATAGTCGCCTGGTACGCAGCATTCTGACAGCCCATGGATTTCATGAAGTAAGCTCATTTTTACTACCTCACCTGATCTGCTCTAAAGCTGAAAATCCTAGACATCCAACCTGACGACCAGTTAATAGGGCAGCTCTAGAGGGTACTCGGGATCTATGCTTAGTGATGATGCAGAGCTTATGTTGAATTTCTGAGTGGATTTACCAGTTTCTCCTTGAAATGCATGGAAAACATTTTCACAAGATTCCTTCCCCCCGCCCCCCCTTCCTCCCTTCCTCTCTCTCTTTTTTTTTAAACTAAAAACCCCAAACGTTTTTCTTGCTATGATTAGGCTTGGGGTAGAGACAGAGCTGCCCATAGGGAATGGTCTGATACTGAATTAAGATTCTTTGATTGCAAACAACAGAAGTAGATTCTGCCTAATTTAAACCCAAAGAGGGCCCCCTGGGTGGCTCAGTCGGTTAAATGTCTGACTTCAGCTCAGGTCATGATCTCCTGGTCTGTGGGATTGAGCCCATGTCGGGCTCTGTGCTGACAGCTCAGAGCCTGGAGCCTGCTTTGGATTCTGTGTCTCCCTCTCTCTCTGCCCCTCCCCTGCTCGTGCTCTGTCTCTGTCTCTCTCAAAAATAAATAAACGTTAAAAAAATAAAGAAAGAAAGAATTTGTGGGTAAGTTATACACAGGATGCGTAGCAGAATCAGAGGAAGAGGTGAAAAGAGACTAGAACAGCCCCAGGGGTCTGGGAATAGGAATCTTAGGGACTGTCTCTTCGGGGGACTGCCATAGAAGTGACTCAACTCCATTCATTGTCATTGTGCCTTTCTCCACTGAAGACTCCCCCTCTGGAGATAGTATGACTAGTCCAGCTTGGGCCATGGAAGTGCTCCTTGCAGGGGGTCAGGGGGTGACTGGCAGTCTTTTAAAACCAAATGGTATGTCATTCCCAAAGAAAATTAGGAAAATTGGGATATTGATATTAAAAGGGACAGGCAAAAATGCTGGGCTGATTTACACTGTAGATATTTTGAGAAGATTGATAATAGTCTGGTTCCTAGCTCCTTATCTTAGGTTGAGGTCTGAAATAGACATTTTGTGAAAGTTCTGATACTAGTCTATATCCTGTCGTGGTGTTTTATCTCTGGGGCCTCACTGGTACCTCTCACATCATAGGCACAGGGTACATAATTGTTGAATGAACAGACAAATGAATAGACAAAATCATTCTTATGAGTGAATGAATGATATCCTAAGTTGGTTTGCCATGACAAGGTTTTAGTCCTGATCAGTGCTTTATATCCAGCATCTGTAAGGACCTAAGGACACTGAGACGAGAGTTGTGGGTTTGAGCCCTCTTCTCATGCTTTGATATGTAAGAATGTTAAGAGACATCACAGACTTCTATAGAAGGACTCATTTATTCCACTTTTTGTATCTGGGATTTGCCCACCTATCCCATCCTTTACAACTTTTCCTACTCAGCTTTTATTTTACTAGGTTTAAATACTAACTGGGCACTCACTCTGCTCTGTAGATGAAAAATTTCTATGGCCTTTCTTGCCATCTCCCTGGAGAGAGGCTATCTCTGATGTTTTTGTATCTTTTTATCTGCCCTCAGGTTCACCCAAGCAGCACTGACTATAACCTCATGTGGACAGGATCCCACCTGAAGCCCTTCTTACTTCGCACCCTTTCTGAAGCACAAAAGGTTAATCACTTTCCCAGGTAATGCTCTTGTCGCTACTTTGCTCCATTTAAAGGTACTTGACACTGGGCATGTGGCCAAGAGAGATAATTAATGTCCTTAAAAAAAGAAGTCTGCGATACGGGGCAGCAGTCTGCAAATCAAACCGAGGTGTTCATATCTGTAAGCACGTATTATATGAAGCCTCTCCAAGGACTGTGTAGACATGGATGGTTCTAAAGGAGAATGTTTCTGGATTGCAAATCCCATAGGTTCTCTTTCCTAAGATTGAGCAGTTTGAGAGCCCCTTGTGTGGAAGTGTTCTCCCTCTCTCACCTCCTTTTTCAGTTACTATTCTTCCTGTTTGTAAAACAATGGCCCTCTTAGAATGTTAACATGGTGCATTGTCCTTGGGTGCAAACATTTCCAGGGTTCCAGACAAAACCCCCTCTCCCCTCCAAAAAATGGTGTTGAATTGAATTCTGGTAATGACAAATTATTTTTCCGTGATAGTGATTTCAATTTCTTTGCTTTTAATAGAATTCAAAGCATAAAACTTGACATAGTCAAGTTGTCAGCTGATAGGCCATTAATTTTAATTTGTAATGGTAGATCATCTTGTGATTTTTGACACAGAATTAGGAAGTTGAAAGAATTGAGTGTCACTGGTAGAGAAAACTCCTTCCAGTTGCATTTTTAATGGCAGCCTGGAGAGCCAATACTGCCTAGTGGCCAGGAGCATAGGCTCTTCTAACCAAGTGCCTGGGCCCGGATACCAGTTCTGCTGAGCGACCTTGGTAACAAGACCTTTCTGAACATCCTTTTCCTCATTGGTAAAAAGATGTTGCTAATGATCCACACTTCACAGGACTGTTGTGAGGATTTAATGTGTCCAGATCTAAACTATTTAGAACAGTGCTCGCTCGTTACATAGTAAACACTACAGAAGTGTTAGCTGTTATTTTTGTGACCAGAGTTTCCTAGTGTTTTCATCTGTGAAGAAGAAAATAGGAATAAAATTGATGCTGAAACCCTACCTTATTCTGGCAGTCATACTCAACCACGGAGAGACAGATAGATGACCTTGTAGACAAGAGGGAAACAAATCTCATCTCATGAAGAGAAGGAAATCCAGTACAACTTTTTTATTTGGACTGTGGTTACGTTTTATTTTATTCTATTTAGTTCTAGGACTTAAGTCCTAGTTACTTATGCTCACAAGTTTTATTTTCATATGCTTTTCTCATTTTTATCTAGTGAAGTTTCTTAATTTTTCAATTCTCTTATATCTCGTCACTGTGTGTAAATACCTGGCGCAAGTCAAGTAATTTCCTCATAATCTTGCATAAATGTGAATTTTGAGTTCATAACAAGTTTCAGTTTTATGTCTCTGATTCATTTGCAAAAGTAACTTAAGCCTTATTTTTCTTCCTTCATGTCTAGAAGATGTGGATTTGGTATTCTAAATGTGTGACTGGATGGTTGAAGTGAATCAGATACGGTCTATCTTAAGTAGGCATTTAAAGAGTCCTTGAAATAGCCTACACTGGAGTCTGCGTTCCAGTTCATGTTACTAGTATATTATTTATTTTAATGGTTTTTGAAGTACTCCTGTAGGTGTATAGGAATTCTGTCTCAGTTTAGAATTAAACAGTCAGCGTTAATAAATTTGAACCTGTATTTTCTGGAGTATTCCTTGAATGTGGCGTTCTTGTATGTTCGAGCACACTGATAACCCATCATCTAAATGCACCATGCTTCGTGGCTTCTGCTGCTCTGTCTCGCATGGTTTCAATCCAGAGACCTGAACTCAAGTGTAAGAGGCATTCAGGCACTTAAAATGTTTCCAGGGCACCTGCGTGGCTCAGTTGGTTAAGCGTCTGACTTCGGCTCAGGTCATGATCTCTCAGTCTGTGAGTTCGAGCCCCACGTCGGGGTCTGTGCTGACAGCTCAGAGCCTGGATCCTGCTTCAGATTCTGTGTCTCCCTCTCTCTCTGCCCCTCCCCCCACTCATTCTCTCGCTCTCTCTCGCTCTCTGTCAAAAATAAACATTAAAAAAAATTTTTTTTAATGTTTCCAATATTATTGTGAACTTTCTTAACATAATTTTTAACTTTTAATTTTAAATAATTTTAGACTTCTAGAAAAGTTGCAAAAATGTAGTTACTCTGTATCCTTTACTCAGTTTTTCTAACATTAATATCCATTTTAACAATGGCAAAATTATCAAAATGGAGACATTAACCTTGGTATACTGTACATTTTAATAAAAATTCGTAATATTTATGGTGTTTTGATATATTGTGTACTACAGTAGTTGCCATGATAATCAGTTTATAGCCTAATGATCATATGAAATTTGAAAATAATGCATATTAACTCATATGCATATTTTGTTATAGAGAAGGTATGATGGTATACGAGTTGCAAGCATGAAGTATGTTCTATTAGGCTAACCCCTTCTTTGGGGGAAGCGTCACGGAAGAAGTAAAAACAAGAGTGATTGAGGGATCACGCCTGGGTTGGGAGTGTGAAGGAGGCTTCTGGGGTGCTGGGAATGTTCTGTATTTAGTCTCAGTGGTGCTCACACAGGTGACCAAAATTCATCACGCTCCGCATTTGTGATTTGTATGCTTCTCTGTATATAAATTACCTTCAGTAAAAAGTATATTTTAAAAAGCGAAAAATATACTGACAGAAAAAGAGCTTTTTCTTTGATACTATTTTTAAAATGTACAGGAGCCTTTGAATCCTGATGTTATTTTGATTCCCTTGAATATACTTAAAAGGGTAGCGTTAGAATCTTGTTTTAAAATAAGATTTATCATTCGTTGGCCCATTTGGGATGATGGGCTGAGCGACCTTGGTAACCAGATTTTTTTTGATGAAAAATCTTAGATGCCGACTAAAGGATATATAGTTTCCTAAAATTTGTATGGGGGGTATCAAGCGAAAGGATTTGGAGACCTCTAGGATTGGGCATCTGTAGGAGAATGCATTCTTTTTCTTATCCTCTCGTCAGTGTTTCTACTGATGATAAACGTCACTGGCAGACTATTTAAAAATATGCACTCACAGGTCCCATTGTAGATTCGTGGAATCACCATACCCAGGGAAGATGTATATTTAAAAAGTACCTTCTAGGTGCTTAATCTTTCTAGGTAAGTATATACCTAGAAACCATATATTTAGAAAACAGTCAGGATAGGGCGCCTGGGTGGCTCAGTTGGTTAAGCGTCTGACTCTTGATTTCCGCTCAGGTCATGATCTCACAGTTTTGTGATTTTGAGCCCCACAAAGGCTCAGTGCTGACAGCATGGAGCCTGGTTCAGATTCTCCCTCTTTCTCTGCCTCTCCCTTGCTCACACTCTGTCTCTCTCAAAATAAATTAACTTAAAAAAAAAAAAAGAAGGCAGCGAGGTGATTTATATCTGGAAAGTTTGGAAATTAGTGTTCTAGGCTAAATCAATATTATAATGTGGACCATCTGTACCCAAATCACCTGGGACACTTGTAGAAAATGCAGAATCCTAGACTTTATCCCAGAATTTTGAGATGTGGGACTTACAAACAATAATTTTAAAGAAACTTTCTGGATGATTCTTATCTAAAATTTAAGGACCTCTGCTTTACATTTATGAAGAGGATGATGGGTAAGAAAGAAGTGTTTGTGATACCTGGACTTGGCAAAGTCCCCTTTGATTTTAAGAAATTATATTGAAAAATTTGAACTGAGAAACATTAAGTTTTAGTGGTTATAGTAAAGATTCTTGGATGGTTTTTATTTTATTTTATTTTTTTTATTTTTTATTTTTTTATTTTATTTTTGGGACAGAGAGAGACAGAGCATGAACGGGGGAGGGGCAGAGAGAGAGGGAGACACAGAATCGGAAACAGGCTCCAGGCTCTGAGCCATCAGCCCAGAGCCCGACGCGGGGCTCGAACTCACGGACCGCGAGATCGTGACCTGGCTGAAGTCGGATGCTTAACCGACTGCGCCACCCAGGCGCCCCTCTTGGATGGTTTTTAAATAGTGGAGCAAACCATGAGTGGAAGCCAGTAGTGGAACTTGTGAGTCCAGTTCAGGCTAACTGAAGTGCTCTGGAATATACTCCCTGATAGGTGGCAATTATTGCCTGAAGTTTGTGGTGATCATTTCCTTGCTTTTCTTTAAAATTTTATCTCTTGCACATCCATCTTTTAATGATGTAAATTAAGTTGTCAGTGGGATTCTTAACCTAGTGATCTGGTACTTTACTACAATAGGATCATTGTAGTCTAACATTAAGGTCTATCTTGGTCACTGTGTGGGAGAAACATATCCGACCCGCAGGTACTTGTTTTACTAATGGTGATGCAAGTTCCATGTAGTCATAGAAGAGGCTGGACAGTTACTGCTGTGGCATTAGGCCTATAAATGTGGGAAAGGTAGCCACATCTTCTGTTTTCCTCAGCGGTTCTATTTTCAAGTATGCTAACCTTTTTTCAGGCCATGTTTCTCAGAAGGTCACACCCCCTAGGTATCTTTGTGTAAAAATTCCCAGAATGCTTTGGGCTTGGTACTTGTTAGTTGGTTACTGGTGTTTTTTCATTATTTGGGTAATCTAGATTTTTTTTTGTACTATTAAAGAATTATGATTCAATTAACATAAAACACCTAAACTGTTTCATAATGATTTTTAGCAGTGAATAGTCACAGATGGCTGATGAAGCTTTATGAAGCTAGAATTTATTTGATGCATTTGGCTTCTGGACCCTGAAAATTTGAATATATTTATCAAAAGTCGAACTTAGAACACAGTCTTTTTTGTTTATTTATATTTAAAGTATGTTAGAATAAACTTAATACTCATAAATCCCATCAAAACCCATTTGGCAAAAATAATCAGATTTAAATGTAAAAGCTAAAACTGTAAAACTTCTAGAATAAAACACAGGAGAAAATCTTCGTGCGCTTGGATTCGGTAAAGATTTCTTAGCTCTAACAGTAAATGCACAATCCATAAGAGAAAAATGTTGATAAAGTGGGCTTCCTGAAAATTTAAAATGTCTGCTCTTTGAGAGACACTGTTAAGAAAATGAAAAGGTAAGCCACAAACTGGGAGAAAATGTTTGCAAAACATATATCTGATACAGAATTCGTATCTAAGAATGTATAATAAACTCTGAAAACTCAATAATAAACAGGCTGTTTTTTTTTTTTAAATGGGCTAAAAATATTTGAACAGATACTCACCAAGGAAGCTAGACATGAAAAGATGTTCCTCATCAATAGTCACTAATGGAATGTGAGTTAAAACCACACAAGGTGGGGCACCTGGGTGGCTCAGTCGGTTAAGCATCCGACTCTTGATTTCAGTTCAGGTAATGATCTCACGGTTTGTGGGTTCAAGCTTCACATTGGGCTCTGCTCTGACAGTATGGAGCCTGCCTAGAATTCTCTCTCTCTCTTCCTCTCTCTCTGCCCCTCCCTGCTTATACTCTCTGTCTCTCAGAAATAAACAAACTTAAAAAAACCACACACACACGAGGTACTACTAACTGCCTATTGGAATGGCTAAAAACAAAGAAAAAACACCAGACAACACCAAGTGCTTGTCAGAATACAGCGCAACTGCAACACTGAAACTTTGCCAGTGGGAAAGGCAAAACAGTACAGCCACTTTGGAGAACAGTCTGGCAGTTTCTTATAAAGTTAAATACATACACACGTGTTGGTTTTAAAACCTGTCTGCAAATTCCTTGACCTTGCCTTCAAATGGTTGAGCTAATTTTTCTGTTCTTGGGTGTGAGCTGGACTTTGTAACTTCTTGTTTTTATTTTTAAGTTGATTTATTTTCAAGGCGGCGGGGAGGGGCAGAGAGAGAGAGAGAATCCCAAGCAGGCTCTGCACTGTTAGTGCGGACCCCGACGCAGGGCTTGAGCTTACGAACCATGAGATCATGACCAGAGCTGAAACCAAGAGTCAGATGCTTACTTAACTGACTGAGCCACGCAGGTGCCCCTGGACTTTGTAACTTCTAATGAGCAGTATGTGGCAGAAGTGACATGGTGTCACTTCTGAGACTAGGTCATTAAAGTCATTGCAGCTTTGTTCTTGTCCCTTTCCCTCTCACATCACCTGATGTAGGAGAAATCAGCTGTCATGTCACAAAGACACTCTGTTAGCCTTACAGAAAAATTCACATGGGGAGGAACCGAGGCTTCCTGCCAACAACCAGTTCCATATGAGAGAGCTGTTTGTAAAGTGGGTCCTTCAGCCCTAGTCAAGCCTGATGGCTGTAGCTCTGGTCAACATCGTGACTGACATCTCATGAGGGAGCCCCGGACAGAACTGCCCAGTCCTGCTCCCCTCACACTCCTGATCCACAGAAATTTTTGTTACGGTTTTCAGCTGTAAGGTTTTGGAGGTAATTTTATTATGCAGCAATAGACAGCTAATAGAACTGACCAAACACTCTTATTAAACCCGGCCATCTCATTTCTAGAGAGATGAAAACTTACGTCCATGCAAAAGCTTACATTCTTACAAAAGTCCGTACATAAATGCTTGTAGGGACTTTATCCGTATCTTCAAAAACTGGAAATGGCTCTCATGTCCTTCAGCTAGTGAATGGATAAAGAAACTGTGGTACATCCAAGTGGTAGATTACTACCGAGTCATAAAAAGGAATGAAATTCTGATGCATGCAGCCACAAGGATACGTCTCAGTTGTTGCCAGTCGCAGTGAAAGAAGCCAGTCTCAGAAGGATGCATACTATATCATTCCATGTCCTTGGCTTTCCGAAAAAGGGCAAAATTATAGGGACAGAAAACAGATGAATGCTTGCCAGGGCCTGGAGGTGATTGGAAGGCTCTTGGGGTCACTACAGAGGTACTTGGGGTGACTTTTTGGGATGTTGGAACTGGTTGTGGTGGTGGTTACATAATTGCATTTGTTCAAACTCTTAGAATTATACACTTCTTGGAGCACCTGGGTGGCTCAGTCAGTAAGCGTCCGACTTTAGCTCAGGTCATGATCTCGTGGTTCATGAGTTCGAGCCCCGCGTTGGGCTCTGTGCTGACAGCTCAGAGCCCAGGGCCTGCTTCAGATTCTGTGTCTCCCTCTCTCTCTGCTCCTCCCCCACTCACACTCTGTCTCTCTCTCAAAAATAAACATTAAAAAAATTTTTTTTAAAATTATACACTTCTTAAAAAGGGCAGATTTTACTGTATGCAAATTATACCTTGATGAATAAATCTGACCAGAGAAATCCATTTTATGAAAATGATTAATAAATCTTTGGAGGTGACAAAGTGATAGATTTGAGATGTCATACTGTCCTCAATGACTGCTTCCGAACTGTGAACTATAAACTCTTTAGTATGTGATAACACGGGAAAACCTTTGAGTCACAGATGACTGAAATGGAAAAACTTTTACGATTTTTAGGTCATATGAACTAACCCGGAAGGACCGACTGTACAAAAACATCATTCGAATGCAGCATACGCATGGATTCAAGGCTTTTCACATCCTCCCTCAGACCTTTCTTCTGCCAGCTGAGTATGCGGAATTCTGTAGTAAGTGCCTGGCTGGGAAGGCCCCGATTCTTGGCCCCTGAACTTGGGGCAGACTTACCCCAAGGGCTAGCTACCTCGAGTCAGTAACTAATGAGGGCTTTTCACATCCTTAAAAAGTTGTGTTTCTTTACTAAAACAGTTAGGGAAATAATTTTAAGACTCTTTTTATTCTGATTATGTACCTGTATGTGTATTTTTAGTAAGCTTGTCACTGTCATTTCTGGAAGGACACATTGGTGCCCTGCACACATGCCCCTGTCAGGTACAAAACGTCTCTTTATTGGCAAGACTTTGTGCCTATGTGAGAAAGTATATGCTTCTGGATTTGAACTATATATGCTTCCTTTTGAGTGTCTGTTTTCCTCTTGCCATTTAGGGGAATATTCCTGTCACCTTAACGTCTGGACTTGTGTGACTTAATGTCCTTTGAGGTTCAACGATCACGCATTTTTTAGTGTGAGGGTTTAGAGGTACCAGTTAGTCACAGTCTTGGAGTTCAGGAGAATTGAAGAATACATGTGTTATCCAAATGGGGAACCAAATGTCAGCTGTGTGGTTTGGTAAAGCTAGATGGGGACCTGTGGCCTGCAGCCCATTCCCAGTGGGCTCCTTACTTCTTTTGCCTCGAAGTGAACGGTCTTCCCAGGTCCCAGCAGGTGAAATGGGCTGTTTCAGGCTTTCCTCCCTGGGGACAGAGCCCGAGTCAGTAGGCTTGGTGCACAGAAGAGGTGCGAGTACAGAGAAGGTGTGAGGCAGGTCTTTTGTGAGAGTCCGCACAGTAGTTGTAATATGAGCCAATACGGAACGAGTGTTTCCTTTCTGTAAAGCCCTCTTCCAAGTGGCATTTCTACTGTGAGGTAGGCACCGCTGTTATCCCAGGTTTACAGATGAAGAGATGAAGGCAGCCACGGAGAGGTCAGGAGCTTTCCGAAAGTCATGCAGGTTGCAAACGGTGACGTCAGGTTCACAATTCGTGGTTTGGTTTTAGAGGCCGCACTCTTCACCACTGGGCCTTGTTGCATAAAGACACTGGGCATTGTGCCCACAGTGTCCACTTCTCGGTAACACTGGTGAGAGAGGATCAAGGAGGACACGAGGGGAGGACAGACACATAGATATCTTTCTTCTCGGTAAGTCCAAGAGAGAGACTATTCCTGTCTTACGGGTAGAGGAAGCATGGAGAGAAGAAGAGAAAGTTCTCTGTAGACTTCCTGACCCTTGATTTTCTTAACCTGTAAGACTTAACAGTCTGGTTGCCCAGTGCGGGGTTCATCCTCTGGGACTTCTGTCATCAGGATCTCCTGCTTCCACCCTGGTGAGGCCGTTTCTCTGATAGCACCTATTCCAGCGGGGACCCTTGACGGTTCAGTGTTTGCCCACAGAAGGCTCTGGAATGGGTCAGAAGAGCTCTGTTGGACTCAAAGCCGAAAACTTACAGCTTAGAGTTTTTATTAGGTGACTTTAGCCACATTACTTAAACTGCTCTGTGCCTTAGCTTCCTCCTCTGTAAAGTGGGCTTATTACTAGTACTGACCTTATAGTGTTGTTGGGATGTTTAAATAGGTTAATACATGGAAAGCACTTGGAATGGCACCTGATAGGTGTTTAATAAGTGTTCAATGTTATTCCCTTTTTCAAGTGACGTTGAGATATATTGTTATATAATAAAAGATCATGCAATAAGCCAACACGATAGCATAAAAAATACTTCAACTAACATGTTAGCAACATGGCCCAGGTGTGAAAACTGCTCCTGTTAAAGTGTACCATAATTCCCTATTAAAGTCTACAGGAATCTGAAATGAAAATTCCCTTTGTCCTCTCTCTGCTATTTCTTACCCTGTTGTTTTCCCTTTGGAGGCAGGTTCAGGGGTGGGGATGCTCATTCAGATGACTGGATAGAGTTAGGATTCCTCCATCAGTTCAAGCGTGACCTGTCTTTCAGTAGGATTGCTTCTTTAGCGTATTATTCATACTCACATGTGCTCTACTTTTTAACAAAAATGAATTCAAAAGGTCAATAGAACACACAGAATTAATACAGCCGTAACTCAGAGCCACCATGTTTAGCCCCAGGACAGTTACTGTAGGCAAATGGTGTTCTTCAGTCCCCCAAACAAATCACTTAATGATGTCATCACCAAAGACCACAGCAGGGACCCACCATGTTTGTGGAAAAGGGGGGAGAGAGACCGGGGCGCCTGGGTGGCGCAGTCGGTTAAGCGTCCGACTTCAGCCAGGTCACGATCTCGTGGTCCGTGAGTTCGAGCCCCGCGTCGGGCTCTGGGCTGATGGCTCAGAGCCTGGAGCCTGTTTCCGATTCTGTGTCTCCCTCTCTCTCTGCCCCTCGCCCTTTCATGCTCTGTCTCTCTCTGTCCCAAAAAATAAATAAACGTTGAAAAAAAAAATTAAAAAAAAAAAAAAGAAAAGGGGGGAGAGGGAAGACATGATAGTCAAGAGGAGTCGTCTTGATTTCAGTCTTGCCAGGATGCCATTCATTCTTTGCTAGTTGTCCAGAGTCCATGACCTCTAAGCTAAAATTCATTTGGGGGAGATCCAACATCGTTGGGTTAGTTGCATTGCTAAGGCTACATATTAGGGGAGAAACACACCTATTTGTACCACTTCTTCTTTCAGAAAGACATTCCTCTTCTCCATAAAGGCTATTTTAAGTTCTTCTCTTCCTTTGGTGTCCACCCGCCATATGATAGCCCAGAAATTCCGTTTTCTCCATGGCTTATGTTCCTGCCCTCCATTGCCCACTCGAGTGTGAGCAATAGGAGATTTTTGAGAAGGAAAGGAACGCAGGTTAGCCTTTAGAAAAATAATTGTGTGAAACGAATTGGAGGGAGCAAGGGGAGGAACGCAGTGGTCACTTGGAAGGTTATTGCAGCAATCCGGAGAAGAAGTGCAGTTGAACCGAACCAGGTAGCTGGAATGGAAAAGAGGGAGTGGAAAGAGCGATAGAATAAACAGAGTGTACCAGCTGGCTTTAAGTAGTGAGGCCAGGGTCAAAGATGGCTCTAGAGGTGTGAATCTGGGAAGTTAAGAAGCTTAGAAGCACATTTTTAAAATGTTTTTTGCTTTTTTTAAACATTTACTCATTTTTGAGAGTGAGAGAGACAGTGTGAGCAGGGGAGGGGCAAAGAGAGAGGGAGACACAGAACCTGAAGCAGGCTCCAGGCTCCGAGCCGTCAGCACAGAGCCATACGCGGGGCTCAAACTCACAGACAATGAGATCATGACCTGAGCTGAAGTCAGCCGCTTAACTGACTGAGCCACCCAGGCGCCCTGCTAAGAAGCATGTTTTTAACCAGGGAGTGTAACCAGAACTGTAAAAGAAGAGCTATTAAAAGGGATGAGGAGTGTGAAATTTGGGAGCAAGTGTGGATTTGAGATGCCTAGAGGCTTCCATGCGGTGATTTGCAGGCAGTTGTAAAGGCAGAGTTGAGTTCTGGCAATAGATTCTGGAAATCGCAGGTATGGAGGTAGATGTGATCATAAGGGAGAGAAAAAGAGAAGAAGCACCCAGAGAGGAGAGAGAGCTTGAAGATAGGAGCTAAGGAATGGGGTCCCAGAGGAGACAGGAGAGGGTTAAATCAAGAACAGACACGTGGAAAGATGCTCAACATCACTCATCATCAGGGAAATGCAAATCAAAACCACAAGGAGATGTTGCCTCACACCTGTCAGAATGGCTAGTGTTAAAAAGACAAGAAATAGCAAGTATTGGCAAGGACGTGGAGCAAAGGGAGCCCGTGTGCATGGTTGGTGGGAATGTAAGTTGGTGCAGCTGCTTTGAAAATTGGCGTGGAGGTTCCTGAAAAAATTCAAATAGAAATATCATATGACCCGGCAATTCTATTTCTCAGCATTTACAGGAGAAAATGAAAGCACTAATTCAAAAAGATATATGCACTTCTGTGTTTATTGCTTCATTATTTACAATAGCCAAAATATGGAGGCAACCTAAGTGTCCATCCACAGATGACAGATAAAGATATGCACAATGGAATATTACTCAGGCAAAGAAAGAATGAAATCTTGCCATTCATGACAACATGGATGGACCTAGAGGGTATTGTATTACATGAAATAAATTAGAGAAAGACAAATACCATGTGATTTCACTTATATGTGGGATCTTAAACAAAAAAACAGAAGAAGACTCATCAGTGTGGAGAACAAACTGGTGGCTGCCAGAGGGGAGGTGGGTGGGAAGGGTGGGCGAAACGGGTGTAGGGGATTCACAGGTGCACAGGCTTCCAGTTTTAAAGTAAATAAGTCACAGGGATGAAAAGTACACTGTAGGAATATGGTCAATAATATTGCAATAACTGTGTGTGGTGACAGAGGGTAACTACCCCCATTGTGTTACTTCATTACGTATATAAATGTTGAATCACTATATTGTGTACATAAAAAGGTAAAGGGCACCTTTTAATCACTTGTAAATTATTGTCCTCCTGCGCTGCTTGCACATGGTTTGATTTAAGATGATTTTTTTTTCTTACAAGCTAAGAGAGATCACTTAAGGAAATTAGTCATTTCAGGCGACGTAGTGTTTGACTCATATTGGCACTCTGCAGTGTGAGCTTCTGGACTTGGGTTAATGGAGGCGAGAATCTCAAGATTCGTGAAGGCTGTCTTGTGACAGTGATAAACCAACATCAGATAGTTGCCTTATTTTGCTTTCACTCTCTCATTCAAGAAAGAGGGGAAATGGTGGAAGAAATATGTAATTTTGCTGCCTCCTCCTCCTCCTCCTTTTCCCTCCCCACCCCTGCTCTGTTTTTGTGTGCATTTTTGAAGCTAGTTTAGAAATACAGGTTATTTTAGCTGTGCTGCCCTTCACTTACAAACCTGGAGAATGCTTCGGGTATCTAGTTAACCAGTGTTGAAATTTAAGATGACAAACTCTTGTCCATTCTTTCTCTTTGTTTCTCTCTCTCCCTTTTAATCTCCCAATATTTTGAGCAGATTCATACTCAAAGGACCGGGGACCTTGGATAGTAAAACCAGTGGCCTCTTCTAGGGGGCGGGGCGTCTACCTGATCAACAATGTAAGTATGCAGCAGGTGGCACCCTCTGCTGCTGCTGCTGCTTTTTTTATTTTTATTTTTATTTTTATTTTTATTTTTATTTTTATTTTTATTTATTTATTTATGTTTGTTTGTTTGTTTTTGAGACAGAGAGAGAGCATGAACGGGGGAGGGTCAAAGAGAGAGGGGGACACAGAACCCGAAGCAGGCTCCAGGCTCTGAGCTGTCAGCACAGAGCCTGACACGGGGCTCGAACTCATGGACCGTGAGATCATGACCTGAGCCGAAGTCGGACGCTCCACCGACTGAGCCACCCAGGCACCCCCCCCCTTTTTTTTTTTTAAAGTAAGGTCCATACCCAAACATGGGGCTTGAACTCACAACTACAAGATCGAGAGTCACATGCTCCACCAACTGATCCAGGCAGGTGCCCTGGCACCCTGTCTTCTTATTGGCTTTTCCCTGCTTCACCCTCCTCCTGATATGATTTTTTTTCATTGAGAGTAGGTGTTCCTTTCTGAAATCTGCATTCAGAAGTGTGAGGTGAGGTTGGGTGTGAGTTGGCTACTATTCACCTTACTGTCAGTAACCTCTTCCTGTGCCAACAGTTACCTTATGGCTAAAAAGTCACTTGATCACATGTTGAGGAAGAGCAGCCTTTGGTGTCAGCAGAAAAGAGGTTCCTTTTCTACTTTTAGCATATTGTCATATTAATTCCTCAGCACTAAGCATTCATTGGTAGGACACACATTTGGTTTCTCTTGTGAACAGAACTGTGGGTTCCTGCCCTCAAGGTCATCGAGGAAATTAACCTTGGTGTGGTATGGAATTCTTGACGCTATTTCTGTATCTCCCTCTCTCCTCCTCCTCTGCCTTATCCTCTTCTGTTTTTCAAAAGTCATCAGTATCTTGATTCTTTGCCAAGTCCTCATTCAAAGTTGTTTGTTAAGTTGAGTACATATACAGAGTAAATAAAATGTCAACTCCAGCCTCACTTCCTAGACTTTTTTTTTTTTTAAAGTTTATTTATTTTTGAGAGAGAGAGAGAGAGAGACATAGCATGAGAGCGGGAAGAGGCAGAGAGAGAGGGAGACACACAATCTAAAGCAGGCTCCAGGCTCTGAGCTGTCAGCATAGAGCCCGACGCGGGGCTTGAACTCGCTGTGAGATCATGACGTGAGCCGAAGTCTGATGCTCAATCGACTGAGCCACCCAGGCGCCCCTCACTTCCTAGACTTTTAACGGTAGTTTTTAACCTAATATAGTTGATTTATGTTTCTTTTCTTTACAATGTGTTTAGTTCCCATTTTGATACGCTTCACCCTCGCATCGCCATCTACCCTCCCTTCCACATTCCATTACTAACTACCTTTTATATTTCAGGGTTTATACAATTATGTTATCTTCAATAACTGTGATTCCATTTCTCTGCTTTATCTTTAAGTTGAGTAAAAAACTTAATTAAACTGAGTAGAAACTTCACAGCATTGAATTCTGAAATTTCACCAGCATTTCATTCTGGGTCTTTTCTCATTCTTACTTCTGGACACTTGGTCAACCTTTTAGTCTGGAAACTAGTGTTTTTCTTTGTTTCAGGAGAAATTATCCATTTTTTTATCTTTGTCTCTGCTACTAGACCTCTTTTTTGAGGCATTCTTGGTCTTTCTTTTTTGTCAACTTGTCTCTGATTTTAAATTCTTGATTCTCCCCCATCTTGATCTTTCTGGATCACCAGTTTGAGCTTTATGCATTTTAATGTTCATTTTATCTATTGTATTTATGTATTGGCTATCATAGTTTGTAGACACTTTCATTTTCTGATTTGCCTTTTTGTTTTCTTTAATAACAGCCTGTAGTTGCTTAATGGATTAATGGATACAGTTTGCCGGTTGGCCTTAGTAAGGGTATCAGTTGAAAGTTTTTTAAAAGTTCTCTTCTGTTTTGTGTATTTTCTTGGGATTGCCTTTTCCCCCCCATGCTGTTGGGCTTTCTCAGTTTCAGTGACCTTAGATGTTGAGTTGTATTTGTGAACAAAAGACTAGACTGATTGAAATTGACAGCTGACCTAGGTTTCCCGTACTGTCCTGTAGGAGTAATTCCCTAGTAGTTTCTCCCTGGACAGGAGGCTAACTCAGTTTTGTGCAAGGGCAAACTGTGTTGACTCACAGGCTGGGAGTGGATGGGAGTGAGGAGTGTGTTTCTTTCTGTCCACCCCTGCCAAAATAGAGCAGGCCTTATTCTGAATACAGAGGAAGATTTTGGTGATTTCCCCTCTGGTCAGCACTACCTTTCCTGTCTTTTCCTCTGTGTCTGTTGTAGGGATAGAGTGGCCTCAAATTCCACTCCTCTGTCTCATCTCTCTACCGACACAAGACGTCCTCCCCAGAGTATCATCGTTAGGTTCTATTCTGCAGGCCAAGCTTTGGGTGTTGGAGGAGAGCCACTCACTTAACTAAGAATTAATTACCTGGTTCTTGTTCCTCGGCCCACTCCTGGGCCATGTTTGTTCACTGCCAGCTTGGAATTTCTCAGAGGCTCCTTGAGATCACCCTCACCTCTGTTATTTTCCTTCTTCTGCTCTGTTTTCTCAACCTGATCCCATCTGCTTTCTATCTTTCAGGGTTTCCTTAAACTTTTGGTCTCTTATTGGCTCCTTTAAATGTTTTCTAGCTTTGTTATTATTTCATTCTTTTAAAAACCTCTTCACTGTCCTTCCAGTGGGACTCTGGAAGGGAAGAAAGGGAGTGTGTGTGTGGGGGGCAGGGGGGAGGTCAAGTACTCTGTTTTAAATTCCCCAATTCTCTTTTTACATGGTCTGAGCTATTTCCTACACGCGCAGAAACTAACTTTCTGAGAGGTCTTTCACACTGAAAAGTCCTTAAATTCAGTCTGGACTGAAAACTGAGCAATAACAGCAATAATAGCAGATCTTACGTGCTACAGAAACACAGGATCTGGTTCTGGTACAGCAGCTACTCCAGCCTGAGCCCCAGGCTACAAGTGCCGTTACCTGGCCCCGGGTCACTCTGGAGGCCCTTTTCCCTGGAGTGTCTTGTGACAGAAGGCCCTGGTCACATGCTTTGGATCTCTCTTTTCTTGTTTCTGTTCTGACCTTGGCGCGAAGGCTCCTGTCGGACAGCTTTTCCTTCAGCTCCGCGCCAGGGGCTCCAGTGTTGTTTGAATCTCATAGACGGCACTGGTTTGGGTTTGGGTTTTAGCTGCCAAATGGAATTGCTATTGAAAGTCAACTGTGGTACAAGTTTGCTTTTTATTTTCTTAGACATGAGTCAAAAAGAATAGGATCTATTTCCAGCTCATCTGGGGCTTTTTTTCTTTTGGAATGCTCTTTTGCCCTAGTGATTTGTTATTTTGAAACCAACATCATAAAGGATAGAAAAGTTAAACTTTCCTCAGTGGGGCTGAGAACCCCGTGCCCTGACTCTTCCCTGGATGGAGTCTCCTAAGGAGGGTGACAAGTCTTTAGAGAATGCATTTGGCAGGCTCTCCTTCTCCCTCCCACCTCTCCCTGGGCTGAATCCCTAGAGACCCCCTGCGTAGATCAAAGTACTTGGCAGGACCCTTTGCCTCCCTCCTCCTCCTCAGTGAGGCTTTGGAATGAGTCTGATTCTTTGAGGCATTTGGTGGAGGTGCCAGACAGAAGCCTGGGAAGATGCCAGCAGGCACGGGTTGGGGGGGGGGCTGGCAACATGTGGACATAATGGGAAAATATTCCCATTTCACTCCCCAAACTGGAATTTTATCACCTTTTACTCAGGCCTACAAACCATGTAGTTAATACTCTTCTCTCTCTGCTTATGCACAAGGCCTCACCATCCCCTCTTTTCCATACCTGGATCTTTTCCCATGGAATATGTGACCCATTAGCCAACTGGATGAAGTAACTCTTTCCAAGGCTGCTGCCTGCTTTCCTTTCAGATTTGAGGGGGAGGGGGCCGGAGTGCTCAGGCAGAGAGGGTCTGTGAGCTGAACTGAAGTGAGCGGGTGCGGGACTTGGGGGGTGGGTGGAGTTAGGTGTGAAGGCCAAATAAAAATACCTTTCCCTGTCTTCCCCACTGGAGAGGGGCTCTCACTAAAAATTCCCAATAATAGTCATAACCTTTTGGAAAATATCTGCAAACAGCAACTTTTACCATTACAAGAACAGGATAAAGGATAGAAAAAGCGTTACTTTTATGAAATACCGAAGAGAGAAGTATGAGCTCCTGCAGACGGAAGTTATCTTGGCCAGTCAGCTACCTTCCTCTCTTATGATGTGCTCTATTAACTCTAGAAATACAGCCCAGAGGAGCAGAGCTCTGTTTGCTCCATCTCCCTCCGTGACTAAGTGCCGTATTTTCCCAATTTAGTATACTCAAGTCGAGGAGGGAAAGCGCTGGCATTTTCTGATTAAGGTGTGACTTTGATTATGGAAGTCAGATCATTCTTCTTTGTCATTCTTGCCTCACACATTATCTCATATTAATGTTTTCTTTGAGATTTTGAAGTAGCAGGGGAGTATTTGGTTTACTCTATTTACTCTGTGAATATAATTCTGTATAGCTCTCTTGTTTCTATTTGTTTATATGTTGTTATCTTAAGTGCTCTCTTACTTTTTTCTTCATTGTTCAAGAAATATTTAGGGAGTCCTTGCTGTGTGCCAGGTGCTGCCGCTCCTTAAAACCTTTTGAGGAGTAGGGATTATCTCTTAATGCTAACACTGATACTAAGCTAACGTATCTTCGTTATAACTCGGTGCACGGCTCTGAGCGGAAGGGCGTGTGGAGTGCTATGATGATGATGCAGGCTGTTGGGTTGTGGAACTTCGTAGAACCCTAGAGGCTCTACAGAGTTTGCACTAAGAGTAATAACTGATATTTCTTGAGCATTTAATGTGTGCCTACCCCTGTACCTTCCAAATATAGACTCAGGTAGTCTTTAGAAGAACCCCATGAGGTAGTTACTGTTATTTCCTTGGTAAGTGGTAGAGTCAAGATTATAATTCAGGTCTAGCTGATTCCAGAGCATAACACTCTTAACCACTGTACCACTCTACCTTACAACAACTTAACAGATACCATGAGATTTAGTCTTAAAGTCCATTTAGAAAAATGGATGTATTTCCAACTTTCCCAACACTTTAGATCTTGCCTTAGGATACTTTGGAGCTTGGACTTGAACTCATTTGAAATGAGTCAGTTGGGGATGGATGAAAAGGAAACAGGCTTGAAAATATCAAAAGGCTTTCGTTAGTTGCTTCTTAGCAACTCGTGTAATGTATGTAACACTACAAAAAAAACTATACCCAGACCCTTCTCTTCTTCGTTGAGGTTACAGTTGAATTCCTGGTGCAGGTAGAGATGAGAGGTTCAGACCATTGAACAAATAGTAAAGTTACCTAAATAATGTGTGAGATTATGTTATGCATAATCCAGGGGACAAATGTGTATGACGAGGGAGAGAAGAGAGGAAATGGGCAAGGACAGTAGATGTGTTACGGAATGAAGACGATTACCAGTGTAGTCTCTGGTTCAGAGGAAAATTGGGTGGTCGATATCTGTTGCAACCTGTAGGTGTTACTCAGTGGGAAGAGGTCTGCAACTTTATTTTAGGTTTGGAACAGACTTGAGGCTTGCTCCTTGGTGCTATGATTCATCAGTTCTTACGCACTAACTCGACTCCAAATGGAGATAGCACTTGTGAGAAAGTGATCACGAAAAGTAAGGGAGTCTGGAAATGGTGTGGGTGCTCAAGTCCATGAGTATGAATCAGCAGTGATTGTTGCCATGTCCGTGTGATGCAGGGAGATGGGTTGTGAAAGTTGTGTTCTGAGTGTGGGACAGCAACAGTGGGAAATGAGAGGGGAGTCTCTTTCTCTTGACCCTGGGGTTGCTCATCGTGTTTGATGTTACGGGCCACAAAATTATCCTTATTTTATGTAGTATTTGGGGGTAGCAAATGCACTGCTATAAAGACAGTCTTTTGAAATTGGGGGACAGTATTATAGGTCAGGACTTTGGGAAAAGATGTGAATAGTACCTAAGAGTTAAGCCTCCGAGGCAGACTGCCTGAGTTCAAATGCTGCTCTGTCACTATGTGACATCTGTAATATTTAGATGGTGATATACCTGCCTCGTAGGGTTGGGGGAGGATTAAGTGAAATAATACTTGTGAAAAACTAGAACAGCACTAGACACACAGCAAATGTTCATTCAGTGCATTTGTTAAGTTTTATTTTTTTCTGCAAATTTTAATTGTTACTTCTGTTGCCACTACCGTAGCTGTTATCATTACAGTTATTACTATAGCCACTTCCCTTTTGGACTCCTTTTGTCCTGGATAGATTGTGGTGGCTTCCAGCTCGTTTTTCTGCCTTAATATAATCCCACACAGAGTTGTGCTATTCCCTATATTTTAACCTTACTATTTACTTAATCAAGAATCCATAATAATTTCCTGCTTCCCACCATGTTCAGGCCAACTTAACCCTTGTTGGGGGTTCGAATCCCTTTGCCAGCGGGGTCTCCTAATATTCTAACCATACCTTTTCATTATTCCCCAGGTCTGTCTTTTAGCCCCAGGTCAGTGAATCTGTCTCCTCTCCTTTCTCCTGAGCTTTGTGCCTGCCATCTTTCCACGGCAGCTTCCTTTCCTTTCTACCATGTGCTCAATAGCTTTCAACACTCACTTCTGCACCTACTCTTCCAGGAAAGGCCTTCCCTGACTGATCATCCCACTAACTCGTCTGCACTTCTGTTTTGCAGTCTCATGTCTTGTGCTTGCAGATATGCTGCTTTGTGTTCTTTCAAATTATATATTTTGGGGCTCCTGGGTGGCTCAGTTGGTTGAGCGTCCGACCTTGGCCCAGGTCATGATCTTGTAGATCGTGAGTTTGAGTCCCACATTGGGCTCACTGCTGTTAGCGCAGAGCCTGCTTCTGATCCTGTTTCCCTCTCTCTGCCCTTCCCTTGTTTGCATTCTCTCACAAATAAACAAACATTAAAAAAAAAACAACTCTATATTTTGCTGTCCCTTTACCTAAATATTAAACTCTTCAGAAGTAGGGATTAGGCTCTGAGGGCAGAGATTGTGTTTTGTTCATCACTGTATCCTAAGTACCTTATACAGTACCCAAATACTCATGATTATTTGTTGTAGAAACAACTCTTTTTTCATGGAAAAACTCTTTAAAAGGGCTAGTTCAGTCTTGATACGTAGTGGCATAGGACGTACAACTGATGAGTCTGTGAAACATCCATCCCATTTCCCAAATGCCAGGATCCATTGTGGAAAGATCTATAAGTTTTCTAAGCAACTTAATGAAAGTCTTCACTTAAGAATAATGGTAGTATTTAGGGGCGCCTGGGTGGCTCCGTCGGTTAAGCATCCGACTTTGGCTCAGGTCATGATCTCACGGTCTGAGAGTTCAAGCCCCGCATCGGGCTCTGTGCTGATGGCTCGGAGCCTGGAGCCTGCTTCAGATTCTGTGTCTCCCTCTCTCTCTGCCCCTCCCCCATTCATGCTCTGTCTCGCTCTGTCTCAAAAATAAACATTTAAAAAAAAAAAAAAGAATAATGGTAGTATTTTAAAATTTCCATCATCCTTTACACTTGGGAGAAAACACATTTTTATTTATTTTTTAAGTAGCTTTTATTGTCTTGGCATGTAACTATTTAATATCATGTATATAAATCTTTAAAGCTGTTATGGCTCTATTTATTATGTGACAAGTGCTGTGTAAATTTATTTTTCACCCCTACTGTAATTGGATATCCGTAGTGTTTCTAAGTGTTATGTGGCCAGTTGAATATAGAGGTAGCTTGTAGGAAAACTTGTCTTAGAGTTTTAGTTTGCCATTTTATCATTTCTAAAAGGTCAAGAACTCTGCTCCCTTATTGTAAATTAGGATTCCTTTGCATTTCTGTCCTTTTATTCTTTGTCTTTACTCCATAGCCGAACCAGATTTCCCTGGAAGAGAACATCCTGGTCTCCCGTTACATTAACAACCCCCTGCTTATAGATGGTGAGTTGAGATTAGGCTGTTCGCTGGACTGGGCTAGATCTTGCTAATTTTAAAACATATTTTCACAGTCTTCTCTAGTAAGCCTTTATGAAGCTAGTGTGAAGTTCTTGGCAGCTGTGGCCCCAGAGATGAGGCTGGTGCCTTCTGTACCTTGTGGGATTATTTTGACAATGAAATAGAAATGAATAGAAAAGCAAATGCTTTATAGCACATATATGTGAAGACTGTGTGGTATGTGTATGTAAGCTCTCTTTCACATTTTATGTGTGTGTATATACATATATATATACACACATACATATATACACACATATATATATATACACACACATATATATATGAAATATGTAATTATTCTCAGAAGACAAGGTGTGCTGCAGGTAGGGTATGTTTTGTTGGGTTGAGGAAGATTATTCTTTCTTCCATATTTCTTTGTTACGTTGTCTTGTTCGTCTTACAACAGAAAACAAATGACCTGCATTTTTCCTGTGAACCCCAATTTTTTTTCTAGATTTCAAGTTTGATGTGCGCCTCTATGTGCTTGTGACTTCCTACGATCCCCTTGTCATCTATCTCTATGAGGAAGGGCTGGCTAGGTAAGAGACTTTTGGGGGAGGAGGGGTGTTTATCAGAGTGAATCCATTAAAGAGTGTGTTAAGATCAGGCTGTTTCTTTCTTTTGTGTTCAACTCAGAAAAATAGAGTGTACCCAGATGGATTTCAGATTACAGAAAATCAGTCGTGTTACTTTAAGCTGCACTTGTACATCCGCAGGTGGGAATAACCATCTGTATGTAAACACACACCTTTGCCAGCCGGGCTGTAGGATCACATTGTACATTTTCATGCAGTGGCAATTGTTATGGTGACCCTGGGGCATTAAGATAATTTGTCATTGTTCTTTACAACTCAACCAGAAAAAAAAAATCCCACATTTATTACCTGTTACATACCAAACATTCACTTCAATGCTCACAACAGCCTTACAGTTGATGCAGTTTTGCAGTTGGGACAAGGGAACTTGGTCACTTTTTGGAGCGCTTCCAGCCAGATGGTGGTGGAGTGGGATTTGAACTCATGGATCTGACTCCAGAGCTCATGGCCTGAGCTGTTTCATGCCTCTTGTATTTTGGGGGCATTAGCTGCACCCCTCCCCCCCCCCCAGCAAGTAATATGCTTCACAGTGATTGTTTATACATTATTTTGTTTCTCTTGAGGTACTTTTTAGGTTTTAAGGTAATGTGACTTACTTACAAAATTGAGTTCAAGTTGTAATAATCTGAAAAATTTCCCCCACAGCCACAGAATTTTACAAGTAATAATATTTTCATAGGCCCTTTACATTGTTTAAAATAAATACATAACTTTGCTGTGCTTGTGTTCCTTTCCCCCACAAAACTAGCATTTGCACCGTATAATATATATTTACTAGCTCGCTTACCGTGAAGTTCCTTTTATGTGAGGGGCCTTGTAGGGCACAGCAGTTCGGGGGGGGTGCTTTGTACCCACGGTCAGCCATAACAAGCTAAAAAGCATGGCCTGTGTGTGTTTGTGTATTTTAGAAAATGCACTTGGAAGATGGGAAATCTCATGGTGTAAAAGAAGGCTACCTATTTAAGTTTAGTTACTTTGACACATGCTATTGTACTCTGGGAACTGTTATTTTAGAATACTTTTTTAATTACTTCATGTACCTAAATTCTTTGGTGCATCCTATGACTAGAATCGGAGGGTGAGCTCGGTTAACCAGCTTGTAGCTGGCTGAGCCGTGCCTTCCTCTCACCTCTAGGTGGCAGCGACAGCATTCATAAATATTGTCCTCTTCTAAGTTAAGATGTCTGAGTTGGAGCCTGAGGAACACTGGAGGCTACTGAAGCTCCATGGTTCTGGACTCCTGTTCCTCGAGTATCGAATATCGAGGAGGGGGACACTAACATTTCTCAGTTTTTAGGTAAAGGACTGAACCACCATCTGAGTGCCAACTGACTCCTAGCTCTGATCAGATTTTCACAGGCGGGAAGTTTTCTGTGGTGTTTAGAGGCACGTGTGTTCTCCTACTTTGAAGCACGGGTTTAAAAGCTGAGTCCCCATCCTCTCTAGATTAAAAAGAAGGGAAGATATACCCTTACTTCTGCTCAGGTGAGCAAGGTGCTGAGGGTTTTCCATTTTGTAAGTTAAGATGATCTGAGCTGTCCTTGTGTAGCGTGAGCGTCTCCACTCCCTTCCCTCCCTCTGTCGTCACCCCATCGTGCCTCTTGTGCCCTTCTCAGGGGCTCATTACGTTCTGCCACAATTTGAACTTCTTGAGTAGGGAAAAGACCTCAAGGTATACCCACTGTTTCTCAAGGATATCATACCAGCATGTTTGGCATATTGCTCCCAAGACATTGCATTCACAGTATTTTTTTCTATTTATTTTTATTTTTGAGGAGAGAGAGAGAGAGAGAGACATGGAACACGAGTGGGGGGAGGGGCAGACAGAGAGGGAGACAAAGAATCCAAAGCAGGCTCCAGGCTCTGAGGTGTCAGCACAGAGCCCGATGCGGGGCTCGAACCCATGGAACGCGAGATCATGACCTGAGCCAAAGTCAGATGCTCAACCAACTGAGCCACTCAGGCGCCCCACATTCACCGTATTAATAGCCCTTTCTATTGGTAAAATTTGGCATAGCTTTAAGGCCTCAGTGGCTCAGATATGAAATGAGAGCAATACCAATGTTTATTATAGAATTTACTACTGATATGCCAGTGCTTTGGCTACTGGGTGTGTGTTGGAAGTCAGAATCCACTGAATCGAATAACTGTCTTCTCTTGCCTCCAGCAGGAACTGAGTGCATGTATGTGTGGGTGTGTGTGTACTGTCTTTTAATGGATGCTTTTTTTTCCCCCCAGAATAATTTAGAAGACAGCTTTTTAAAAACTTAGTCCGAATTGAAGCAAATAATAGGACTTTTGAGGACTTTGTCACAGTTAAGCTAAAAGCATTGGTGAATATAAAAGCTTGACCCAAGGACAGTGCAGTATGTCAGGCTCTTAGCAAGTCTTGCCAGGCTACGTTGCTCTGCACCATAACTTCCAGGTGCCCAGGTTCCTGTATCTTTTTTAAAAAAATTTTTTAAATGTTTATTATTTTGAGAGAGAGAGAGAGACAGTGTGAGCAGGGGAGGGGCAGAGAGAGGGAGACGCAGAATCCGAAGCAGGCTCCAGGCTCTGAGCTGTCAGCACAGAGCCCAACGCGAGGCTCGAACTCCCGGACCGGAGATCATGACCTGAGCCGAGGCTGGACGCTTAACCGTGAGCCCCCCGGGCGCCCCTCAGGTTCCTGTGTCTTAACTCACTGTGTATCTTGGCTTTCATCTACTTTTTAATCCTCAGAATCCGCTCAACTGTGTCACCACATCCAGCAATAGTCTGTAGCTTCTCTGGATCTGCAGCCTCTAGTAATTTTGAGTCATGTGTGTTTTATGTAGATGTTACTGAAGATAAGCAGTTTGGGATGAGATCACTAGGCCATTTTACTTCGAGGCTCAACAAGGAAAACCGTAATTTTTCCTAAAGAGACAGCCCGGGCAGCAGATATAATTGGCTTCCTCGCTAGAAAAGAAGGGTCTTATCCCGTAACACTTGTTTTGGGCCTCGAATTAATGCTTAGGCGACATAAAGATTAAATTCATTTCACAAGACTGTTTTGTGAAGTAAATATTTTGTGTTAATTCTTGACCTTTTTAAACTTAAGAAAAAAGACCAGAAATAGTTTCTTTTTAGAGTCATAATTTCCAGGTGTCCTTGTTGTTGTTTTATTAACACAGGAAAACTGTCATTATTTTCTTACACCTGGGCAAAATATTGAGATGTTTAGAAAAAAATTGTAGTTGGGCCCAGCATTTTGCCCCAAAAGGTCCACCCTACTTTTGAGTTTGACGAGTATGTTCTTGCTTTGCACCAGCAGGGGACACTCAGTTTCCAGAGAGGGGCTCCATTCTCTACCAAAATGGTGTAGATTCTCTTTCTTGTCAGAGGTGGAATCCAAAAAGACTTTGTCCTGGATTTTACAGTTTTCCGTGGATCCAGTATGTGGTCTAAACGATCTGACAAGGCCCTTTTTGAGCCGGAGCTAATAGCCAAATTTTCACTGAAGCAGGAAAAATAAAAAGTTAAAAGAAATTAGAGCAGAATGGACTTGAAAAGCAAATACGCTGTCAGAGACCCAAAGATAGGTAGCACTCGCCACGTGGGGAAGTGAAGGTGCCCAGCCAGGGACCGGAGACTCCCATCCTCACTGGAGGTGGGGGGAGAGGTCCCTGAGCAGGCCCCACTCAGGATCTGCCTTTTCTCTGCCTCGGTCGTGTTATTCAGTGGAAATTCAGAAAAGACCCCAAAAGCATTAGTAATGCCTTTGCCTTCCTCCCCACCCCCAGTTCCTTCTTCAGTAGCCTTCCTTGCTAATTAACACTGGCTCCGCAGGGATATTTACCTTTTCTCTGCTGGATTCCTGCGGTTTTGAAAGAATTCAGGTACTTGCTGGTTGCCAAGGAATTCAGATTACCTCACAGGCTGCACACTGTCCAGAATCTCTGCCACAGCAGCGAGGGGGGTTGGGGGGGGTGTAGAGACAGCAACAAGGGGAAGAAAACCCTCTCCAGTGCTCATTGTCACCCTCCCTGGCAGGCCCTTGCTGTTTGTGAAGTTTGAGTCATTTCTGGCTCTGAAGACAGGGGATCAGGCTGGTAATCCCCTCCCAGACGGCTCTGTGGGGCGCTGCCCAGTCACTGCCCCACTTTGGCAGTCTCTCTCTCGGCTGCAGCTGGTTGACAGCAGATCAGAGAGCTCTCGGGCCTCTTGTTCTCTTCCATAAGATTTTTCTGGGTCAGGCCAGGATGAAACCCAGTGGCTCCTGGCAAGGCTGCCTGAGGTGCTGTCTCTTCGTCCTCCAGGCCTCTCTGGCTCGGAATGGCTACACCTGCTGAAAGATAACTCCTGTGCCACAGCCAGGATCTCCTCAGGGCCGGCCTCCTCTTTCCCTTGTGCATTTGGACTGAATGTGTGTTAGATTATGTGACTGTCAGAGGGGAGGGACCAAGTGTCCTACATCCAGATTAGCCATGACTCTGGCTATGGTGCAGTATCTTTGAAGAACAAAACAGTTTTTGAATGGAGGAGGAGAGTTTAGAGGATTCCACGAATTCTGTGCTTTCCTTCCTGCTTTGCTTCCATACTGGTGAAGTTCCTGGGACAAGCAGCTCAGGTGCAGCTTCATTTCATGTTATCCAGTACCTTCTATGTGTCTAACACGGGAACCCTGCCTTCACGCAGACATTCGAGTTTTAGACAGGTTGTTACCATTGTCTCCATTCTCACTGAGAAGCATTAGAAGTGTGGCTTCTGACTTAAGAATTCATTGTCAGAATAAAGTTAATCTACATATGTTTCAGTGTGGTTAAAAAAAAAAAAAGCATATGCTTCTCTCTTCATCGGTAGGCTATAAAATAGTACCCAGAATTTCAGATTTGGCGAAGAAGTAGAGGCTCCCCATCCCCCCCCACTTTTTTTTTTTTTTCTGTCATTAGAGCTTTTTATAAATCTTGATTTCATTAAGAGGGAAGTTCAAGACTCAGTGCATCATGTAGATTTCAGTATGTGTTAGGAGCAGTATTTGCAAACTTGGTCCTGGGGTGGCTAGTAGGGAATTACCTCTTTAAGATTGTGGCTAATAAAGAATTTGTGTTGAAGCTTTCTGACCTCAACAGGCTGAAATTTGATATGTGAAGGTCTAAATCAGGTCACAAACCTAAAGGCTCACAAGGACATTCACTGAAAAAGTTGCTCTGGTGGAAGCTGGAGATCACATGTGCCACTTAAGGGCATTTACTATTCAGTGCCTGCAACTCGTTGATATGTGGTGGTGCTGTGGTCTGAATGTTTGTATCCCCCCCCCCCATTCATATGTTGAAATCCCACCCCGCCCCCCCCCCCCCCACCCAAGGTGATGGTATTAGGAGGTTAGGTCCTTGGGAGGTGATTATGTCATGAAGGTGAAGCCCTCATGAATGTGATTAGTGCCCTTTTATAAAAGAGGGCACAGAGAGTTTCCTGGCTCCTTTCACCATGTGAGCACACAGCCGGAAGCTGCAGTCTGTCTGCCTGTATCTTGATCTTGGACTTCCCAGCCTCCAGAACGGTCAGAAATCTATTTCTGTTGCTTATAAGCTACCCAGTTTATGGCATTTTGTTACAGCGGCCCAAATAGACTCAGACAAGGTGGTATTCCAGATCTTTTGGTTTTTTAAGGTTGGCTGAAAATCTAGGTTTTTACTGAGAAACTTACTTCTGTTTTAATTTTAAAACCATTTCAGACTTCTAGAAAAGCTATAAAAATAGCCCAGAGTTACCTTTTGCCTTTCATGGAGAGACCCCATTCAGGTTTGGCCAGTTATCCTAATAATGTTCTCTATAACAAAAGGATCGGATCCAAGATCACATGTTATATTTAGTTGTCATGTCTCTTTAGTCTTCTTTAGTGTGGAACAGTTCCCATAGTCTTCCCATGACTTTTATAACCTTTGCATTTGTGAAGATTACAGGCCAGTCATATTTTAGAATGTCCCTCAGTTGAGTTTACTTGATATTTTTTTCATGCTTAGACCCAGGTTCATTATTTTTGGCCAGAATAGCACAGAAGTGATGCTGTGTTGTCATTGCATTATATCTGATGGCCCATGATAACTATTTAGTGTTTTTTTTTAATTAAAAAATTTTTTTAATGTTTATTTTTGAGAGAGAGACAGAGAGATAGAGAGACAGAGAGACAGAGAGACAGAGCACAAGCCAGGGGAGGGGCAGAGAAAGAGGGAGAGACAGAATCCCAAGCAGGCTCCAGGCTCTGAGCTGTCAGCACAGAGCCTGATGTGGGGCTCAAACTCATGGACCGTGAGATCATGGTCTGAGTCCGACGTTTCACCAACTGAGCCACCCAGGTACCCCTATTTAGTGGTGTTTGACCACTTGATTAAGGGGGTATCTGCCAGATTTCTCCACTATAAAGTTACTTTGTTTTTCCCTGTGTAATTAATAAGTATCTTAAGAGGAGATACTTTGAGACCATGTAGAGTCTCATTCCACATCTAGTTTTTACCCAGTGATTTTATTTTTTTATTTTTTAATTTTTTAATTTATTTTTTAATTTACATTCAAGTTAGCATATAGTGCAACAGTGATTTCAGTAGATTCCTTAATGCCCCTCACCCAGTTAGCCGATCCCCCCTCCCACAATCCCTCCAGTAACCCTGTTTGTTCTCCATATTTATGAGTCTCTTCTGTTTTGTCCCCCTCCCTGTTTTTATATTATTTTTGTTTCCCTTCCTTTATGTTCATCTGTTTTGTCTCTTAAAGTCCTCATATGAGTGAAGTCATATGATTTTTGTCTTTCTCTGACTAATTTCACTTAGCATAATACCCTCTAGTTCCATCCACGTAGTTGTAAATGGCAAAATTTCATTCTTTTTGATTGCCGAGTAATAACTCCATTTTATACACACACACACATACACACACACACACACACACACACACACACACACACACACATATACCACATCTTCTTTATCCATTCATCCGTCGATGGACATTTGGGCTCTTTCCATACTTTGGCTATTGTCGATAATACTGCTGTAAACATTGGGGTGCATGTGTCCCTTCGAAACAACATTCCTGTATCCCTTGAATAAATGCCTAATAGTGCCGTTGGTGGATGTAGGGTGGTTCTATTTTTAATTTTTTGAGGAACCTCCATACTGTTTTCCAGAGTGGCTACACCAGTTTGTATTCCCACCAGCAGTGCAAAAGAGATCCTCTGTCTCCCTATCCTCGCCAACATCTGTTGTTGCCTGAGTTGTTAATGTTAGCCATTCTGACAGGTGTGAAGTGGTATCTCATTGTGGTTTTGATTTGTGTTTCCCTGATGATGAGTGATGTGGAGCATTTTTTCAAGTGTCAGTTGGCCATCTGGATGTCTTCTTTGAAGAAGTGTCTATTCATGTCTTTTGCCCATTTCTTCACTGGATTATTTGTTTTTTGGGTGTTGAGTTTGATAAGTTCTTTATAGATTTCGGATACTAACCTTTTATCTGATATGTTGTTTGCAAATATCTTCTCCCATTCCATTGGTTGTCTTTTAGTTTTGCTGATTGTTTCCTCCGCTGTGCAGAAGCTTTTTATTTTGATGAGGTCCCAGTACATTTTTGCTTTTGTTTCCCTTGTCTCTGGAGACGTGTTGAGTAAGAAGTTGCTGTGGCCAAGGTCAAAGAGGTTTTTGCCTGCTTTCTCCTTGAGGATTTCGATGGCTTCCTGTTTCACGTTTAGGTCTTTCATCCATTTTCAGTTTATTTTTGTGTATGGTGTCAGAAAGTGGTCCAGGTTCATTCTTCTGCATGTTGCTGTCCAGTTTTCCCAGCACCACTTGCTGAAGAGACTGTCTTTATTCCATTGGATATTCTTTCCTGCTTTGTCAAAGATTAGTTGGCCATACGTTTGTGGGTCCATTTCTGGATTCTATATTCTGTTCCATTGATCTGAGTGTCTATTTTTTACCCAGTGATTTTAATATCCATTGATGTTTCTTGCCTGAATTATTACTATGACAGTTGTTAAATGATGATTTTCTAATTCCATCATTCCTTTTTTCTTTTATTATTTGGCATTTTGCTCCAAGGCAGAGCTGTCTCTTCTTCCCATTTATTTATTCATTTATTTATTTATACCAGTAAGGATTCCTATTTTACTTAATGGGTTATGATGCTTTGCTGTCAGGATTTATTTTAATGTCATAGTGTCTCAGATTTGGCCAACAGGAGCCCCTGTAAGCTGGCTTTTGTGTCCTGTCATTTCTTTGGGCACCAGATGTTTCAGGCTCATCTTGTTCTTTCTCTGTCCCAGCTCTGGAATCAACCATTTTCTCCAAGGGGCATTGATTGCTTTTAATGGAGAAGAGTATTTAGGAATCAAGATGTGAGAGCTAGATAAGCTCATTGCTCTGGGGTGTCTCTGCTCCAGGTCCTTGAAATGGGCAGACCTCAGAAATCTATGTTTGTTATGTGTTCATGTACACATATGCACACTGACATCCATATTTACTTTCGTAAAATGTTTCCATACATTGAAAAGCAAGAATTTATACTAATACCTCCCAATTCTTCAAAACTACAGGGTTCATTCTAGTTTTTCCCTTTCCTTGTTTTTAGTCTCTCTTCTCCAACAGTGAGAAATCTGACTCCCATTATCTCTAACATATTTATATACTCAGTTCCCTTTTGTGTAGCCAATCTCTCAACCACCTCGGCCACCGCCCCCCTCAGATGCCCTCCTTGTGTGGATTTTTACCCCTGTGAGGCCACCACGCTACACGGATAACCTTGTACTGCCTGTGGGCTGCCTTCCTATCCTGTCCATCTTCCTTATGTAAGCGCTGGCTGCAGGAAGGAAGGTCTGAGTTTTAAATGTTGGCCAAGTCATTCAAGTTTTTTTTTTTTAAGTTTGTGGGTTAATCAGAACTTGATTAGTAGGCCAGTGGGACCTTTGGTCTAGACGATACGAAGGAAATGTTGGAAGATGGTGACCACAGATGGAAGTGGTCTGTTTAATAGGGACTTTGGTGAGAAGCGTGGTATCTTCCTGGCTTAGCAGGAAAGATGAGCACACACACCTACCTGGTCTTCCATGTTCTCCATCAGGCTAAGGAAATAGTGTAGTTTTTGGCTCTTTTGATAACTTTCCATTGAGCTTAAGTTTTTTTGTTTTTCTCTAATTCTTGCTTCTTACGCTCTTTAGAGACCCACTCCGTGACACTAATAATCTTGTCCTTGCTGGAGTTGAGAATATAAATTCCTCAGTGAGAAGGATGATTAGGAGGAAGAAAACTTACTTTTTAGAGATGCAGTTCTATTGAAAAAAAGGGCGTAAAAGTGACAGATGTGTGGAATACCAGGTGACTCAACCGCCAGGCTTTTGCCAGGCTTTTCTTGTTGACCAGGTTAGATCAGATACTCTTATTGAGAAGAGATGAAAACCCTCTTTCTCTGAAGCAGAACCCTTTCCCTCCCTCTCAATCATTATTCTTCTAGGGGAGAGGATGGCAGGAGGTATGTCACTGTGAGGTAATGTCTGGATGAGGCAGGCAGCCTCTGTGGGGCCGCGTGGGTCCTCTGTGCATTTCAGAAGGATTCAGAGAATGATGGTCTCCTGCTTGATTGGAGAATGTCTACAGAAGCAAGATTGGAATACACAGGCAAGGTTTACTCATCATGGAGTGGCATGGTTAGAAGTTAGGTGATAACTAGTGGAAGTTTCTGAAAAAAATCACAGGTCCTTCTCACACACAGATAGAGTGGTCATCAAGCCCTTGCCCCTTAGCCGTACATGCCTGGTCAACATTTTCTCTTTGTCCACATCCTTCTTCCTGTCCTCATGTTTGTTTATTTTAATTTTGGGTTTTTGGCGGGGGTTGTTTTTCACTTCTCTTTCTTTGGCTTTTATATATTTCTAGTACAGGGAATTAGGAAGAGATAGTGGGTGGGTGAGAAGAAATAGAGAAGAGGAAAATTTTTAAATGCTGCCCTTTAATGTGGTAAAAATTCATGTTGACTTCATAGTCTGAGTAAGCATATGTAAATAATTTGTAAATCATATGAAAATAAACTTGTGGCCGTCCAGGATTTTTTTTCACACACTTGGATATGCCTCTTGGGAAAACCACTTTAGTGAGGGGTGATATGGTTATAGTGGTATGTAAACAGGGGTTGATATTTACCATAACCATTCGACTCGAGTGTCCTTTTGTTGATGTTGAGCATCACTGGAAAGTTTTCTTTTTCCCTGGTTACTTCCTTCAGAGGCACGTATATTTTATACTTTGGTCTTCTTTTGACAGTAGTCCAGGATATCAAATTGCTGCTCTGTTTTCAGTGGGTTCCATGTTTAATCCCTCTGTCTTTTGCCTTCATTCCAAATTCAGGAATTAGTCTCCTACGCTATGCTCATAGTTATGTTGTCCTGCAGACCTAGGTTTTGTGTGCTGTTAATGTTGCCATTATTGTTTTCCTAAAATGAACTTTATAGGTCAGTTCTGTTATTTCTACAGACGTGTATTTTAAATCTACCATTCTGCTGTCATTTTATTCTTTTTGCTTAATAGTTTCCATAGAATGCTATGGTGCCAGCACCGTATAGGCACCCCATAGGTGTCTTGACCAGCAAATGCTCTGTCATCCGCAGCGTCGTGTACACAATTTCCCAGGCATGGGTAACTCTGTTTTCGTTTTTCATCCTTCCTGTTTGTCTAAGGTTCTATCAGAGAAACAGCATCTTGTGGTTAAGAACATGTGTTGTGGAGTCAGTGTGATGGGGGGGGGGTTGGAATTTATGTATTTATTAAAGTTGTTTTCTTTGAACTTAACATTACGTATGGAAATGCAACACATTATTACAACAGCCAGATTTGCAAACAGCAATATTGTGGGTGAGAAAATAATTCAATTTAGGGAGAAATGATTGTTTCAACATTTAACCAGATGTATAAGAGACAACAACATTGTGACTAAGGGCATGCGTTTTGAATTGGACAGCCTTGATTTTGTTACTGGCCATGCTGTTTCCTTTTTTTTTTTTTTTTTAAGTTTTAATTTAAATTCCGGTTAATTAACGTAGAGTGTATTATTAGTTCCAGGTGGACAATATAGTGATTCAACACTTCCATAATCACCTGGTGCTCATCACAAGTGCACTCCTTAATCTCTCTCTCTCTCTCTCTCTTTTTTCCCCTTACCTGTACAGAAGCCTTTTGTTTTGATGAAGTCCCACTAGTTTATTTTTGCTTTTGTTTCCCTTGCCTCAGGAGATGTATCTAGAAGTTGCTATGGCTGATGTCAAAGAAGTTACTGCCTGTGTTCTCTTCTAGGATTTTGATGGTTTCGGGTTTCACATTTAGGTCTTTCATCCATTTTGAATTTATTTTTTGTGTATGGTGTAAGGAGGTGGTCCTGTTTCATTCACCATGTTGCCGTCCAGTTTTCCCAAACACCGTTTGTTTAAGAGACTTATTTCCATTGGATATTCTTTCCTGCTTTGTCAAAGATGAGTTGACCGTGCTTTGTGGGTTCATTTCTGGGTCTTGTATTCTGATCCATCAACCTATGTGTCTGCTTTTGTGCCAGTATTATACTGTTTTTGATGATTACAGCTTTGTAATACAGCTTGAAGTCTGAAATTGTGATGTCTCCAGCTTTGCTTTTCTTTCTCAGGATTACTTTGGCTACTTGGGAGCTTTTATGGCTCCATACAAATTTTAGAATTGTTTGTTCCAGCTTTGTGAAAACTGCTGGTGGTATTTTGATAGGGATGGCATTAAATGTGTAGGTTGCTTTGGGTAGTATAGATATTTTAACACTATTTGTCTTCCAGTCCATGAGCATGGGATGCTTTTCAATTCTTTCATCAGTGTTTTATCGTTTTCAGAATATAGGTCTTTCACCTCTTTGATTAGGTTTATTCCTAGGTATCTTAATTGTTTTTGGTGTAATTGTAAATGGGATTGATTCCTTAATTTCTCTTTGCTGCTTCATTATTGGTGCGTAGAATTCTTTGCAACAGATTTCTGTTTGTTGATTTTGTATCCTGAGACTTTACTGAATTTGTTGATCAGTTCTAGGAGTTTGGGGTGGAGTCTTTTGGGTTTTCTATCTATAGTATCATGTCATTTGCAAATAGCAGAAGTTTGACTTCTTCCTTGCTGATTTGGATGCCTTTTATTTCTTTGTGTTGTCTGATTGCTGAGGCTAGGACTTCCAGTACTAGGTTGAAGAAAAAGTGGTAAGAGCAGACATCTCTGTCTTATTCCTGACTATGGAGGAAAAGCTCTGTTTTTCCCCATTGAGGATGATTATTAGCTGTGGGTCTTTCATATACCGCCTTTATTATGTTGAGGTATGTTCCCTCTAAACCTACTTTGTTGAGGGTTTGTATCAAGAATAGATGTGGTACATCCATTTGGACAAGTGATTTTGGACAAGTTACTTAATCTTTCCAGGTTACATTTTAGTTTTTATGTCTACCCTAAAAATCAGATATAATATTACCCACTTCAGAGAATTGCTTTAAGGAATGAATTACATATTATATATGAAACACCATGGGAGTGGGCATTTATTAAGCACTCACTGTTAATGACGTCACCCTCCTTTTATTAGTATCACACTGATCCTGAGTTCAAGCCTGTATTTCCTTGAACCCCTGTTCCTGGCATGTAAATTGTGTCTTTTCTATCAGGTTTGCAACCGTGCGATATGATCAAGGAGCCAAGAACATTCGGAACCAGTTCATGCACCTGACAAACTACAGTGTGAATAAGAAGAGTGGAGACTATGTGAGGTACTGGCTGCATGCGAGCCGGGCGCCAGGAAATCAGTTTCACGTGCAGGTGCCGGAAATGTGGAAAGTCAACTTGTTGCACTCCATTTATCTCCATGGAACTTACAGGAAGCTGTCGTTTAACGTAGTTTTGAGGCATATCTGCTATTGCTTCTCCGTTGCTTGCCCAGTTACGGCGTCCCCTTTCTCTACCAAAATAGGCCTTCCCACATTTCGTCTTCACTGTCTTTCCTCACTTGACTTAGGGGTGGGAATTTAATAGGCATATGGAACTTTTTAGAAGACAAGAAATGAGGTCATTTCAGCACTTGGCAAAATGTATCAAAAGCTTAAAAAATACTGGTATCCTTTGACCCAGCATTTCCATTTCTAGGAACTTAACCTTAAGAAATAACAAGAGATGTGCGCACAAGATCAGAGAGAAGAATGTTCATGACTGTACATTGTCAGGTGGAAAAAGCGGGTTACCAGACACTACTTGCAGTTTAAGTTCTTTTTTGAATCTATAAGATAACTAAAGCTGTTTATTTTTGCTGAGGGAGAGAAAGTGTAAACTAGGAGGATATATACCAAAATGTCAACAGCGCTTAACTATAGTGGATGAGATTATGGGTGGGTGACTTCTGTTTTCTTCTCTGCACTTTTATGTATTTCCTAAAATTTTCTAAAATAAATGCTTGTATGATCAGAGGGAAGAAGAGTTAGGAATAAATTAAATGAAGAAAGAAATGAGGCCATCTCAGAGAACGATTCAGTGGAAGGGAGTACCAGTACAGCTGTGTGGAAACATCCCTTCTGCTCTGTTTTCTTTCATCCTGATAATTTTGCCAGAAAGTGGAAAAATAAAAAAGAAACCCAAACAGTCACTTTCTACTCAGACTAAAAATAGGTGTCTAGAAAGTCCAAGGAAAGAAAGAAAAAGACTCTGGAAGTGATGGCATAGTTGCCAAGGCTGTGTAGATTTCACGGAGTGTCCTGTGACCAGTGTTTGGAATTGAAGATACCCTATCGTTCACCCTGGAAGATGAGCAGACATGCACCCAACTGGTGGGTGGTGGGGTGGTGGTAGGGAATGAGGGGGCATCTGCAAAACACAGTTTTCCAGATTGCAAGACCTTTCCAGTAGTCATGACAGTGTACCCCATTTGGCAGTCTGCTGCTCTGGTGGTGGGGCACTTCACTGATTTTATTGTCGCTCTCACGGATTCTGCCTTCAGCGATACCTCAGAGGGTATCCAGAAAAGCTGTGTGGAGAGCTACCACTAGAGAGGAGAGAGCCTGCTTCAGATGCTGAAGCAGTTCCATGCTAGGTTAGCTCATTAGAATGTTATACTACATTAGTTCACTAGCCAACCAAGACTCAGTTCTGGTCTCAAAATGGCATTAGAAGTTGTTTTGTGGGATCATATGACTTTCACCTCAAAGACTAGGTTAGTATCCCCAAACGTGTCATTCTGTTCATGTATTGTGGCCACTCTTAAATTGTTCACATCCTTTCACACATTGCTTCCACTCGTGATACATAATAATTGTTTGCTTAAGGAAGAATTTGCTGCCTTTTCCCCTGCCCCCCCCATAAGAGAAGCTATATGCATTTTCATTAAAAAATAAATCAGTGGTAGAAAGGGATATATGACAAAGGGACTAAGAATAGGTGCTGAGGGAGCACCGCGGGAGGGAGCACCTTTGCGGGAGGTCCGCAAAGGGAATGTTTTCCTGAAGATTAAAAGGACAAGTATTTGTAAAAAAAAAAATCTGGTTTCTACAGCCAGGCCTATTTGCATGTGTGACTTTGGTCCATTCCTTTGTTTTAGTTGTGATGATCCAGAAGTGGAGGATTATGGGAACAAATGGAGCATGAGCGCCATGCTTAGGTATCTGAAACAAGAAGGTAGAGATACAACTGGTGAGTACCAGGCCTTTTTCCTTTGTGATCTCTCTTTTCTGTATAACCTCACTGTGCCTCTCAGCATGCATCATTGTCTCTAATTCTGGTAGTGTCTCTGAGACTTCTGACAGGGTCGTTGTTCTTTTTGTTGTTTTGTTTTTAAATTTTTTTTTTTAATGTTCATTTATTTTTGACAGAGAGAGAGAGACAGAGCATGAGCGGGGAGGGGCAGAGAGAGAGGGAGACACAGAATCTGAAGCAGGCTCCAGGCTCTGAGCTGTCAGCACAGAGCCTGACTTTGGGCTCGAACTCACAGACCACGAGATCATGACCTGAGCCGAAGTTGGACGCTCAACCGACTGAGCCATCCAGGCACCCCAGGGTTGTTGTTCTTGATGTTGATTTTTCCTGCCCTATAGAAGATGGAAAACAGGCTTTCTGTGACACCCCCCCCCCAATCCCTTTTCTTGTTTCTAGTTTGGAAGGCATAACTTTGTCCTTTAACCCTTAGTGAATTTATCCTTCTTGAATGTTGAGCTGTGGACTGAAGTACTGTCTTCATATTGGCCCTGAGTTCAAATTTTTCAAAGTTAATCTGCCTCACTCATGTTGAATTGGGGAATGAGCAGTGTCAAGTCTGAGTACAGGGCTTGGGGTCAAAATGGACACTACTGGCTGAGCCTTGAGCAGAATGGGAAACAGTGTGCAAGAAGGCTTAGCTCAGTCCACAAAGGGGAAGGGCGATGGAGAAGCCTGAGAAGGGGGAAGTAAGGCTTCTTTTCCATTCCATGTCTGTCTTTTGTCATAGGATGCCACTTAAGTACAACCCCTGCACCCACATTCTTGACTGTGTCACCTTATTCATAGATAATGCCGTCTCCTGGAGTACCTATTTGCAAGACTGCCACCTGGAGACTTTTTGGAATGAGCACATGTGCTTTTACAATCACACCGTGTTCCAGAATCCAGTTTTTCTACTCTGTACATTATAGTGTCTCTTCCTTCTTCTTCTTCTTCTTCTTTTTTTTTTTTTGTAGCACTGATGGCCCATGTGGAAGACCTGATTATTAAGACTATAATCTCTGCTGAACTAGCTATTGCTACAGCCTGTAAAACCTTTGTTCCTCACCGCAGCAGTTGTTTTGGTAAGGAGACTCACGAAGCTTAATATGTTGTGTGAAAAGGGGCTTGGGAAGTTGGGAAGGGATCCTGGGATAGAGAGGCTCTGTGATTCTACAGAAGTAAGAATGTGTGTGTGTGGCGGGTTTTTCTTTCTAAGCTCAGGTGGCATATGAGGGTCCTACTAAGAGGCCAGTGGTGAGCTTAGTTGGAGGTCCCCTGAGGACTCACAGGCTTTCTGTGCGGGAAGCAGGGATTGGAACTAAAGTGTGGGTCTCTCTGTCAGAGTGCAATCAGAAAAAGCCTGCAATGGACTGTACAGGAATCCAGCTCTAACAAATATATTCCAGAGCCCCTTGGCAGCCAGACTGGGAACCGTTCCAAGAAGCTCTGGCTGGTACCAGTGTGTGCTTTCTCCCAGTTTCCAATGACTCCTCCTTTTTGTTTTAGTCTTCTTTCTAGTGGGTTTCTGCCCCCCCTCCCTTTTTTTCCCCTCCTCTTCCTCCCTCCCTCCCCTCTTCTCCCACCCTTAACTCCCTGATTGCACAGAGAAGGAGTAAGAAACAGTTCACAACTCCTGGATCAGGAAGCCTGTTGCCTACTGACCCACTGGCTATGACTGGCACCGAGGACACCTGCGCACTTTGCTTTCTGTGCGGATGTGCACGGTGTAGTGATTGCCAGTGTGTCTGTAAAGTCAACTAGGCTTTCAGAGGTGTTAGGCTTTGTTAGTAAAACACACTAGGGTTGTTGCTGGGGGGATAATGAAAGTAATACAGTAGTAAGGATATCAGAGTCATGGCTCGCTCGGGAGTCAGGGTGGCAGGAAAGTGAAGAACACGGACTTTAGAGCCTGACGGACGGAATTAGTGTGAAAGCCATTTGCACCCCTTACTTGTTTTCTTATTTTCAGCAAGTTACGCCAGTCCTGTTTCCTCCATTATAAAATTGTACTAATGACGGTACCGATCTCCCAAGGATACCAGGAAGATCAAATGAGATGATGTATGCCAAGCACTTGGCCCAATGTCTGGTCCTCAATTTGCACTCAATAGAAATTATTTCTTTGCTATTTTTATAACTAGAATGAGTAATTCTTGATCTCTTTCACGGATTATCATAACAGTCTGTACTTGAGAGGCAGTAAACAAAGGGAGGTGTTGAGACCAGGAACAGAAGACCGTAGACAAACCAACACCTGAAATTATATAAGAAAAGGAGAGGTTGTGGTATATTTTCTAAGTATAGACGTGTTCATGTCCTCTAAAACCCTACATGGCTCTTTAGGGTTAACTAGTCAATAGACACTTGATAGGACTGCCAGGCTTCTAAGTACCGGACCACAGCTGAATTTTCTAGAATTCAGTTTCTCCTCTTACACCTTATAATCCAGCTCTACCACTGAGCACTCCATGCCTTTGTGCCTCGGTATAAATTCTTCGGTCCTGTCTGCTTGGCACACTCCTGTTCATATTCTCAGACTAAGCTTGACATTGTCTCTTCTAGGAACCCTTGCTTAACAAAATGCCCTGTTGTGCCTCCTCTCTCATGCTGTTCTGTTGTGTTCTTTTCCTCACATATTGTGACGTTTTGTTTACATATGTGCTTCCCTGGTAGTCTCCGAGCTTAACTTCTCGATTGTCAGTAGTCTCTCTCTGTCTCCCCTTCCCCTCTCATCCTCTTGTGGCCAAACCACACCTTACACTGACTCCCTGGACCTGCCAGGTCCTTCCCTTCGCCTCTGCCCTTTGCACCTGCTTTATCCTGCATCTGGGATCTTTTCCTCGTGTTCCTTTACTTACTAGATCACCGCCATCTTTTCAAGATGAAGTCAAGTATCATTTCTGTGGTGAAGTTTTTCCTAAGTGTTCCAGTCTGAGTTAGCCCCCTCCACCTGCAGCTTCCCATGCATAATCTGCAGTGGTACCTGATTGTCATCTGGCACCCATTTATGTGTCTGTCTCCCCTCCTGGACTGGAAGCTCCCTGTAGACAGCAGCACCGTCTCCCTAGTTTCTGCTCCTCTTGTGCATAGTGGTTTTTTGCTCTTAGGAGATGTTCAAGAAATGTTTATTGAACATTGGTACTTGCTTTAATTGCCTTTTGGTGGCCTGATAGTAAGCTTCTTAGTAGATCTGGTTTGGTAAGGGCCTAGAGCTCTTAGCGTTAATTATAAACTGCTTGAAGAAGGGGTGCATAGAACATATCTTCCAACTTCAAAAACCTCATTGGATTAAAAAACTAAGGTTTCTTTTCCACATCTACTTAGCTCTTATACGAAGCTTAATTTCTTTGTATAAAAATCTTTGCTCTTTTTGAACAAATTCTCTTTGAGAATTTCCGGAACTTAATGGCAGTAGAGATTCCAATATGAAATAAGCAGTGACTTTCCCTGACTCAGTGAAATACCCCTAAGTCCATTTCATCATCTGTGGGTCTCCTTTCCTCCTCTTTGCTTTTATTCCGTTTTAATAAAGTGAGTGCATCTGGAGTTTTTTAAGTTGTTGACTGTCTTCTTGGCTTTTGTGGTTCTAATTCCACTTCCTGTCGGCCCTGGGATTTTGTGTGCTTCGTTAACCTCCCCCCCATCAGGTATTATTTTGTATGTGTGCGTATATTTGTGTGAGTCTCTCTGGCTCCCACTTACTCCTACTAACTTCCCTTGGGATTTGAGTTACAAGGAATAAAACTGTTTTGTTCGTTTTTTTTCTTTCTTTCTTTCTTATTTGTTTTAGAGTGAACAGGAATTGAGAGCTTCCCAGAAGAATTTGGCTTACACAGAGCATTGGTGCTTTTAGAGGAAGCCAGTAGTCCAGTGGTGGGGTTCACCATATTCTTTTAGTTGTTTCGCCCTTACACATTATGAATGTTGGCCAGGAGCATTCCAGTACTATCTAAGTGTTTCTGTCTCATGAATTCTTTCCTGCTCTACCACCTGTGATGCCCAACTGTGCTTTTGGGTACTTCTAATATTCCCATTCATTTGTTTATTTATGCATTTAACTTATTTTCAGTCCCTGCTCTGTGCAAGGCATAGATTATAAGCAATTATTCCTCTCAAACCAGATTTTACATGGGATGATATATATACACACATGTATGTACACACACACACACACACACACACCTGCATTGTATTATTGTCATTTCAATGTAGACTTAGTAACCTTCATAAACTACTTGAAACTTAGCCATGTAATGCCTTCTCATAGATTTGTACATCTGGAAAGGACCCCAGAGAACAATTAGTCCATATAAAGAAGTTGGGGCCTGAGAAACTAAGAGCCTTGCCCTTGGTTCCAGGGCTCACGAGTAGAAGAGCCCACATGAAAGAGACCTGGCCTGGAGGGCAGGGGCCCACAAGATGGTTGGCAGGCAGGTCACCTTGATCATTCCTTGTACTCTTTTATTTACAGAGTTTTTGATGCCCCTCCCAATAAAATAGATTGCTGGCAATCTAATTTTTACTGCCCTCAAGATTGTAAAAATATGGTACCATGTGAAATATATGCGTAAACAGCCACCCTTTAAACGTGCTTAGGAAATTGGCACTGTGACATAACTGGCAAGGAGAACGGCTTTTTTGACCAGTTGGAGAAAAACAGCCCAAAGCAACAGGACGTTAGCTGTCCTTTACAGATGCTGCTGCTGACGGCAGTTTTATCTATGTGTGTGAGGATGGCTGAAGTGACAGGCTAAGACCCCGGCCCTCTCCAGCCTGGGATCCTCTGGGCCAGCTGTCCGTGCCACTTGTAGAGCTGGCAAGGCTGGCTTTGTTTAGGTCAGAGACCGGTAGCATCTTTGCTCAGGACAGTCCATGCTCAGTACACCTCTTTGTTGAATGAGCGCTGGTTTGGCTTTTCAGTGCTGTTGTTCTAGACCATTTTGCAGGGTAAGCCGGCATTCTCAAAGGGTGGGTGTCCATAAATATTTGTTGAAGGAAGGAAAGCGGGCAGCATACATTCCTCAGTTACGTAAACTACTTGACCACCACCGACAACATCGTAGTGAAAGCCAGCAAACAGTTCACTTTCTGGTTTAGCCCATGGTCCTGTTCAGGTGGGAAGAGAAGTTACCGTAGAAAGTAACTCGGGAGAAAGTACCTACCGGTTGTTAAGCACTTTTCCTTGGTTATTCCCTTTAGCCCTGTTAACAGAGTTTTGTTGGTATTTATTACCCATGTTTTATAGCAAGGAAAAAAGATCTGGAAAGGTCAAATAATTTATGCTAGGTTGTGCAGTTAACAAATGGCCAAGCCAGGTTTGGGATCCAGGTCTCTTTGGCCCTTTCTCCACTCACATAAAGACAAGTTCTGATGAGCCCAGCCACTTTTGGCATGCCCCATATCCTGGATTCTCCTTCTGCTCTCCTGTAACTAGATCTCAGGAAAAATGATATCATTCTTTCTAGCAGATCAGGCCTGCAAAAGGCACTCTTCGGCTCTAATCAGCAGTCCTGAATCCTAGATACTCCTTTCAAATCTACCTTTACATATGGTAGCCAGATACCATATTGATTTATTGGACTAGTTAACAAATTGGCTCTGGGCTTTTTCTTTTATTTAGTTCATTTTCCTGTGGGATCTTGATCTGTTTTTTTCCAAATTCTCCTTCTGGACCCCAGATAAAGACTTCCTCCTTAGGTTTGCAACTCAAATCCAAAGCCAAGGTAAAAAGAATTTCCTTTATACAATAGCATTTGACTGGCAGTGTGGACTGGCTAATGTCAGCACTTTCCACTGCCTCAGGATTACAGCTCCAGCTGGGACTTTATTTCTGGGGAGGGTTAGTGGATTGATTTCACAATTAGTGGTGTGCCATGTTTAGTCATCTGTTAGCCCTTGGATGCGTTATTATTTTCTCTATCAAATCTTTTTTCTTCCTCCCTTCCTAGACCACCTTTTATCAAGTTTTTTCTTAATATGTCTTAATATGTAAAAACCTTAATAGGAATGTCTCTTATTGTCCTTGTGGTTGGTAAGCTTTATTATGAATATTTCAAGTCTTGTGGCCAGGGTTATTTTGGGGGAGTAACTGCAAATTACTTGTCTTTTTGAAAAATTTCTACTCCTGAAGCCAAGACTACACTGTATGTTAACTAACTGAATTTAAATAAAAAAATAGGGGCGCCTGGGTGGCTCAGTGGGTTAACCATCCGACTTCAGCTCAGGTCATGATCTCACAGTCCGTGAGTTCGAGCCCCGCGTCGGGCTCTGTGCTGACAGCTCAGAGCCTGGAGCCTGCTTCAGATTCGGTGTCTCCCTCTCTCTCTGCCCCTCTCCTGCTCGTGCTCCGTCTCTTTCTGTCTCAAAAATAAATGAAAACATTTTTAAAAATTAAAAAAAATAAAAAATAAAAAATTTAATTGTCAAATGCTTTTCACTTACTTTTTTTTTCCTCTTCTTCTCTTTTCTTTATCTTTCTTTTAGTATTTCTTGATTGCTTCCTAGGTGCCTTTTATGGTGCAGGCTGCTTGTAGTATAACGATGGGTAAGACATGGCCCTGCCCTCAGGTGGTGGGGAGGAACAGGCAGGAGATCACAAAAGCGGTACGGGCAGTAGAGTGACTCAGGTGCCCTAGGAACACACAAGAGCTATCAGCAATGCCCAGGGGAAGCCAGGGAAAGCCATGTCTACCAGAAGGAATACAACATGCACAGCGTCGTGTCAAGGCAGAATATGGCAGTTTGTGAAATAGAAGCTCAGTGTGACTGGATGCAGCCTGCATAGGCTGGGGCGGCAGGAGTTGAGGTCACGGAAGCAGATTGGAGCCCCGTTCTAGAGGACTGACGTGTAAATTCCTCCTGGAGACAGCAGGCAGCGACTGGAGTGTTTTGAGCGGGAGGGCAACAAGATTGTTATTACTCTCCTTAACTTTTATCGTGATTTGACCCAAAGCTTTGGATGACAGAGTAACAACAAAGGCAATAGTGTACACCATGACTAGAAGTGACGAATTTAAAATCTTTCAAGTACCACCTGACATCAAGTATCTGTTGTTGGGCCAGTTCACAGCCTATCTCTATCTGACTATTAGATTTGTGTCTTAGAAATTCCGACGGGCATGTGGAGAATGGACTGCAGTGGGGAGAGACTAGTCCTAGGGAAACGAATGGGAAGTAAGAAGTCTGTGGTGATAATGTACACTTAAGCACGTGATCCAGCAGTCCCACTTGTATGTGTTTCCCCAAGACAATGTTATGTGTTCACACAGATACCTGGATATGAAGGTTTATAGCACCTTTGTTCACAGCCGCCAAAAATTGGAAGCGGCCCAAATGTCTGTGAACTGTTGAATGGATAAACAAGTTGTGGTATATCCAGAACATAGGATCCTACACAGCAGTAAAAGGAATGAACTACACTGTTGATACGTAAAAACATAGATAAATCTCAAAAGCACACTTCTAAGTGAAAGAAGCCGCTCTCAAAGGTTCATCTGAATGATTTCCTTTATTTAACTTTCTGGAAAAGGCAGAGATCAGATCAGTGGTCGCTGGGGGGATGGGGAGTGAGAATTGGCTGGAAAGGGGGGCACTGGCGTGTCTGTGGTAGAATTGTTCCATATCTTAATTGTGGTGGTGGTTACATGACTACATACATTTGTCAAAACTCATCGAACTATAATTTAAAAGGGTGAATTTTGTTGTATGTAAGTGATACAATAATTTTATTTTCACAAACTTGTTTTAAAACAAGAAACAGTCATAGGTGGATGAACCTCAAAAATGCTGATTGAAAGAAGCCAGACTCAAAAAAGTATATACTGTATGCTCCCATTTATATGCCATTCTAGAACGGACAATGAATCTATGGTGAAAGAAATAAGAATAGTGATTATCCAGGGGTACGATGAGGGGAAGCAGGGTATTTACCAGGAAGGGGCATGAGGGATCTTTCTGGGATGATGGAAATGTTCTCTGTGGGTTGATATGAGTGTGGATTACGTGGATGTATCCAGTTATCAAGCCTCATCAAGTTGTACACTTAAGATCTGTCTCTCTCATTATATGTAAGTTACATCTCAAAACAGAATGTAGAAGCCTGGATTAAAGAGAAATGGAGAAGAGGTCTGGTAGTGTGTAGGTTTTGGGAGGTGGTGAAGAGAGTGTTTCTAGCTTTGGAGACTGGTGGATCAGGCCACCATTTTCCAAGGTGAAGAATAATGGGAAGCCAAACAGGTTTGGGGAAATATAACGAGTTATATTTTGTTGAGTGTTAAATACTCCTGGGATATCCTAGTGAAGTTGTGTAGAAGGCAGTTGTGGAGTTATGGATTTGGTATTCAGGAGACACTTGACTAAAGATATAGATTTGAATGTCATCATCATAATGTTAATTGCAGCCATGAGAATACATGAGATCGAAGAGAAGTAGAATTGAGAAGGAAAGAGCCCTGAGGATGCCACCCTGAGCAAACCTGCCAGTGAATAGCTGGGCAGAAGAGAAGGGGTGAAAAGAGGAGGAGAATCAGAAGAGAGCAGTGTCCCGGAACCAAGGGAGAAGAAAGTTCCAATAAGTAAGGGGTGGTCAACAGTTTCAGATGTTTGGGCTTAGCAGTAAGGTGGCCTTTGTTGATCACAGTGAGAACAGTTACTGCTTTAGACAGCGGGAGCAAAAGCAAATTCTTACGGCTTGGAGAACGAACAGGCATTAAGAAGGTTAAGGCAGCTAAGTGTAGATTGCTTCTTCAGGAAGCTGCATTCAAGAAGTGGGGAGATAAGGACACGAATGTGAAGTGGTGATGGAGTCAAGCTGCTTCTTACTAGTCACACATATAATTCTCAAGTTTGTTTGGATTTGGCTGGGGGCTGAAGGAAATACGTCTCATGAAAGGAAATTTTCCTAAGGAAACATTGTTGATCGAGGTGGTAGCACCAGTCCTTTGAAAATACTTGCTTTTCTGTTATGATGGGGACCACACAGAAGAACAAAGAACGTAGTTCTCAGCGTGGGCAAAGCCTAGCTTGCCCGCACCCTTTAGTGACAGGAACACTTGGTGTATCTCATCCTGGACACTGAGTTTTTGAAATTCTAGACCCTGCTGCTAAAACACACAGTATTAAAAGGGGAAGTTTAATATTCTCAGGACAGCATACTTCTTACCTTTTAAAATCTTTCATGTCCATAGAAAAGACCGATCATAAGTTAAAAGGGTGATTATGAGGACTTTTGTAGCCTGCCAAAGACCGAAATTATTTTTCTTAAGCTGAGTTGATTATTGGAAGAGGTCAACCTGATACAAATGCCCTCTTTTCACTCCATTTACCACCCTCCCACTTCCAGCTCCTCAGGTGAGCTGGGCTCTGCACTGTGTCGTAATGCCACCACATACTCACCCACTTTGAAATGGGAGTAGATCCAAGCCTCGTGCGTGTACAGGTGCCGTTAGATCCAAAACTGATTTTGCGATTGTTTAGCCCTGATGGGTTTCATTCACCTGGGTAAAAATTTAGCATGCCCAGTAAATGGGTGTTGTCTCTCTTTGGGTTATTTCATTTTATTTTTTCTTACTTTCCAGAATGTTGGTTCTCAGCCTTTCTGCTGGGATTCTTGGAATTTGCCTCTTAATTCAGGAAATAGTTAAGTCAGCGTGCTGGCTGTTTAATGCAAGGTGTCTAAATAACGGGTCTCATTGATTCTCATTCAGATTTCAGTTTTCCTTCATTTGTGGTTCATTCTGCAAATCTGTGGTTCATTCTGCAGAGCTGGTCAACATGTGCTTCAGGCATTCTTACCCTGTTCCTCGTGCCATTATTATTAATAATATTAGCATTTTATGAAATAGTTGAATCCTGTGCTACCGCTTGTGTGATGTTAACATGGACTTGTGGATTTTGCAATTAAGTCTTCCTTTTTCAGTGCCTTATGTAGTGCTGTATCACAAAAGACTCTTTTTTCAGATTGAAAGGGGAATATTCTGTGGGATGATTGAAGATTAGGTAAAATATTCAGAAGAATGGCAACTTTTCGTGGCAACTTTTCCCGAGAGAAAAATTCAAATATGATGTCTACCTGAATCTGTACTGCATAAATAGGGATTCTGGATATAGGTTTATAGAGCACACAGGTATTGAGAGATGGTGATTAATAGAGAAGATCCGAGGGGTGAAACAATGCGAAAGAAATATCAAACAGAGAAATGACTTCTCCAGGTTCCTCAGTGAATAAATGGTAGAGTCCTGAGAAGGATCCAGGTCTCCAGATTCCCCTTCTAGGATTCTTGGTCCCATAGCAGATTTTCTGTGTTCAAAAGACCATCTGTGGCACCGTCTTTTTTTAGAAATTTACATTTATTTTTCTATGTTATTGAGAGTATTGAGGAATGGGAGAATCCTTTTTGAAGTAAAGACGTTTGTTTCAAAATGAGTTTCTGGAAGATACCTGGATGTGTTCTGTAGATGTGAGCTGTGGCCCGTGACCTCTGACTGAACTGTAAGGAAGCTCATCTTTTCTCTTGGAAGGAAGATGTAGATTATTTGAGGGACACGGAGTAGGAAGTTCGAGAATGAGTGGATCTTCTGAAAGTCAGATATATTTCATATATGTATACCAAAAAGGACTGTGGAGAGGGTCTCATTAATAATATAATAATAATAATAATAATAATAATAGTAAAGGCTGCTAGCTGAGTTTCCATAGTTAGTGTCATATTATCCCTGCATCCTGGGAGAAAAGGTTCTTGCTTTGCTCTTTGCAACAGTTGAGGAGTTAGGGAAAGAATCAGTAAAGAACCAGAAACCATGGAAATTTGGTCTCTGGCTCCCTCCCTTTTTAATAATATTAGTGGTGCAGGGTGGCTCGTCACAGTCTTCTGTCTTTCTATATTGAGCCAGTGTATTTTCTGTCTTCAAAGGGAAACTGAAACCATAGGAGAGGGGAAGAATAAATGTATTTTACACTCAGATTTCTTCTTAATCTAGGCTGCCAAAGCAAGATCTTGGTTTAGGAAAATGCATTGGAAGGGCCCTAGAGAGAGTCCTTCAGTAGATTTTTCTGTTTTCAGAATATGGCGGGAGGACAATCCAGAACCAACCTAAAGTATCATTGATGTTTGGGGCGCCTGGGTGGCGCAGTCGGTTAAGCGTCCGACTTCAGCCAGGTCACGATCTCGCGGTCCGTGAGTTCGAGCCCCGCGTCGGGCTCTGGGCTGATGGCTCAGAGCCTGGAGCCTGTTTCGGATTCTGTGTCTCCCTCTCTCTCTGCCCCTCCCCCGTTCATGCTCTGTCTCTCTCTGTCCCAAAAATAAATAAAACGTTGAAAAAAAAATTTTTAAATAAATAAAGTATCATTGATGTTTGATGCGCTTGTTACATTCCTGCTCCCAACACTTTTTTTTTTTTAACCCGTAAGCACAGCAGAATCATGCTTGCTAAAACTTTTAGAGGTCAGGTCACTTTCTGTGTAGAGCTCAGGAATGTCAATAGAGTGGATGATAAAAAGTGGAATTTTATAACATTGTCTCATCTCTAGAGCTTGATTAATTTCTCTGGAACTTGAAAGATTCTCTGCTCCTACTTCCACTCATTACTTATACTCACCAAATTTCTAGGCCTCTGGTGGGGGTTGATTGGATTCAGTCTTCTAGGATCTTTATTCAGTTGTGACATAGAAAATGATCTTGTGTATTGTGTTATGTTGTATTTCTAGAACTCTATGGCTTTGATGTGCTCATAGATTCTACTCTGAAGCCATGGTTGTTGGAAGTCAATCTCTCTCCTTCTTTGGCCTGGTAAGTAGTCTGTTCCATCAACTAGAAAAGGACAGACCTTCAATGAGTCACACTAAAATACTTTTTTTTTTTTTGGTCATTTCTCTTGGCACAAGATTTTTTTTTTTTTTTAACCCTAGTTATTAGATAGAAATGACTAGAATTTCTAAATTTGAGAGATTTGTGACACATGGTTAAAGTCCAGATGGCAACATGAATCCCTATCTTACTATAGTCGATTTGTGATCTATGTTTACTGTCTTCTTGAGCTTCCAACGGATGCTTCTTGTGAACCTTTTTATTTCCAGTTCTCCCTCTCTCGCCCTCTCTCTCTTGTTTTAAAACTTTGTAGGTGTTCTGCTAAGGCTAAAGAAATGCATGAGGTAGTATATTTCCTTTATTGCTACAGGTTTGCACAGACTCAAATCCGCATATACTATAAAGGTATAGAGCTGGGTCTAGGGTAGTGGGTATGATATTTGGTCCTTTTATCATCTGTGTTCTGGTATTCATCTAAGATTAGACTCAAAAAAACTTCGAACAATCTTACAATTTTTGTAACCTACCTATTGTTTAAAAGAAGGAAAGAAACCTATTTTTTAAAACCAGAGAAGATTGTGCTTGTATCTGCAGCAGTAGCCAGAGTTTCTGTCAGCTGTACGCTTCTCTAAACAGCTAGAGAACCCTAGAGATTTATGCTGGAGACCACCCAGTGGCTGCATTTTTAAGGATGAAAGATGTTGGCAAAATGCCAAGTAATCAAATAAAGACAGATTGACTACTTCATGGGGTGGGAATTTGGCTTAACCCCAATAGTAAGGTATAGAACTAGATGTTACAGACGATTCAGATGTTGGGCTCCTCTTATGTTAAATCACCTCTTTGCAGATTGCCCAGCAAGGTGCATCATACAATGTTAGAGATCCCCAGAATGATGCATTGGTCCAGCAGCCAAAGTAATCCGGTTCATGGAGGAACACCTCAACACCAAAGCCAGCGTGGCAGTCACTGCCACAGGGAGGCTTCCAGCTTTTAGTTCATATTGTTTCTGTTTCCATGTGGGTTCCTGCTGCATCATCTGGTGATATTTTGGTGTAACTTGTATTTTTCTGCCCTCGTTTGCAAGCCTACAAGCTTAAAAAGATTGATTTCGAACAGAAAATGAAGGCTTAAAAAAAGTGCAAAGATTACCCCAGTTTCTTCTCTTGCTTGTGAATGTGATTTGACTATTGCAGCAGTAAAAAATAATTTGAATGATGGGCATACTTATAAAAGAACATATTAAAAGGCTAAATCTCTAAAATCCACAGTGATAATGAAGCAGTATTCTTGACTTGTTCACAATTTGATTTGCACAAGACCTGCTGGGATAAAAAGATTGCGTGTCAGGGAACCAGCTTTGCTGCTGGACCTGCCTTACAGGGGATGAGGTTAGCAGTGGGCTTTTATTTCTAGTATTTTTGCCCAGACTTTTTTTTCTTTTTCCCTGGATTTGATGTGCTTTATTGTGTTGCTTCTTCTCATCGACATTTGGAAACTCTGCTGTATTGGGGCCCATGAGGAGGAGCTATTCTGTTCGTCTATAACATCGATTGCCCTTTCTTTCTCTGTTCTATCAGTGACGCACCTCTGGACCTAAAGATTAAAGCCAGTATGATTTCAGACATGTTCACTGTTGTAGGTGAGTAGTAGCGTCTTCTGAAGGCTCACATAAAAGTTAACCAGAGCGTCCATTTTTGTTAAGCCTCCTAGGTGTTAATGACTGGCAGTTCCTAAGCCATGCTGAATGTTTTGTACTGAAAAATTATATTTTCAGGCAAGCGCTTCTATGTTCCTGCTCCCCCTGGCTCCATCCTGTCCTGAGGCTGAACCACAACTAGGGCTGAGACCTAATTCCTGGGGAACAGGAATTATGGGCCAAGGAAGAGAATTAAGCAAAGGTCTGGAGAAAGTCTATTTTTCTCCGAGCCGAGGGGAGTGCAACTCACTGAAGAAGCTTTGTTACAAAGGAGACTGGCTATATTTCCATTAGACGGCCTCTGCTGGTGTCAGCATGCTCCCTTCTGTAGTACTTAGAACTAAAGGCAGCCCGGGAAAGAAATCCCTTTTTGAGTAGATAAGTCAAAACTTTGAAATGGAGATGGGCTGTCAGGTGGGTATATTGTGGGTTTGTTGTTTTTGAAGTGCTCTAAAAAGGCCTGACAAAATATATCTGAAATGAACTAGTTACTTGGTGTACCAGCAAATGCAGTAAACCTTAGCTACTCTAGACTCCTTGGATGGGAATCTGCTTCTTTTTAGGAAGTGAAAGGAGCTCACACCTAATTTCTTAAGCCTATCATAGATAATCTAAGAAGCCTACTTTGGAAAGGTGCCAATAGACCACCTTTGGCAGTTCCAGGAGTAGATCTTGTAATAGGACAGGAATCCTCACTTGCTTCTGGATTCTCCCAGTAAAAACAACATTATTTTCCAGTCACCCTCTAGGAAGCTACTCTAAAATAATTTGTTTTTATAAGCAACTGTGTGTTTTTAAATGGTGGTTTGCACTTTTACTCTGAAGCACATCAGCAATCCACATCTATTTTTTCAATCAGATTCAGCTCCCCAACAAGGAAGGTTGATTTATCTGCATATTTTCCATTCTTGTCCCGTCCAGTTTCGGTGGTTTGGAGTTCAAGTGGAGTGTGTGTATGAGAGAGCCATGCCTGTTCCTCCTGAGGATTTATGACAGTGCAACTGAGTTTGTATAGCTAAAGAAAAGGTGCAGTTAAACCTGCTAATTGCGTGGAAAATGGCGGGTTTTAATGTTTCCCATTCCCCATTCAGGATTTGTGTGCCAGGACCCTGCCCAGCGGGCATCAACCCGGCCAATTTATCCCACCTTTGAGTCTTCCAGGCGAAACCCTTTCCAGAAACCTCAGGTAAGCAAATTCAGCAGCAGGGAGCCCAGTCAAGGCCTATTGGAAAGTGGTAGCTGAAGCACTATGGGGATGAGGTCACTTAAGAGCAGGAAAATTTGGGAATCATTCCAGACAGGAGGCTGTTAGATTCAGCTGTGGCGAATAGCATATGCTTTTAAACCAACTTCTTCTCTGCTTTTTGTTCTTCTTTTCTTTCGCCTTCTTTTTTCAGTATCTCTCCTTTTTTCTTTTTCTTTTTAAGAATCCCCTGCTTTTTTCATCCAACTGATAGGCTCATAAACAAGGCGCAGAGAGGGAGCCTACAGATTCCTAGTCATTATTCTGCTACATTCTCTTTGATCTTCAGGCTAGCTTTGTAAAGAAGATGCTCGATTGAAATAATGTCTTCTCTACAAGTGATTCTCTTCAAAAGGAGCCTCAGTGATCGTGAGGTGTTAATTGAGGTTAAATGGGATAAATGCCTACCATCCGCTGTGCCTGTCTGTCTGAAAACATCACTTGATCGGGCATCGCTCCAGGCTTTGTGTCCTCTGCATTTGTGTTTCAGTTAAGCCAATCAGCTCATCGTTCTGTCTGTCATCGAACCCATCGCTGCCTGTCTAGACCTGGCTAGTTTCCACTTCTGTTCTTTGCCTTTAACATTTCTTCTTATCTAAAAGGTCTACCTTCCTCCTCTCTTCCCATCTGGATTGATTACCTTGCCTGCCAAGAAGCTTAGAGATTGTTTCTTCTTATTAAACCCATCCCACTCAGTCAAGACCTCTGTTTTTTATTTCAGTATTATTTACTTGTTGTCTATTGCATGGTGTGGCATTCATCAGTTTGTTGCTTTTAAATTGTCCGGTGCTCCTCTGCTAGATTGTAAGCTCTTTGAAGGCAGAAATAGCTGCTTCTTCCCCCTCCCTTCCCCTCTCCTTTTTCTCCCCCCGCCCCCCCCCCTTTATTTCTCCTCCACTTCTCCCTTTTCTTCTCCCTTCTCCTCCCACTCCTCTTTCTCCTTTTTTTCTTTCGCTTGCTGGTCTCATTTCAAGTAGTGCTGTTTGTGTTTGCCAAGCTCATCACTCCTACTAGACAGTCATACCTCTAACTTTTCATTAGAACAAGGTCTGCACGCTCAAATGCCGATAGGGGCTGCAGGCAGACAGCGTACATGAATAAGAGGGCCAGGTGTACAATACAGCTGAGAGGGGCATGACAGCAGTAGACCCGAGTGTGTGCCCCAGGTGAAAAGGGGGCAGCTGTCTTACTGATGTGCTCTAGCTGATCGTTGCCATGCATGAGTGTGGGCCGCGTGTTGTCAGACCTTCCTACTGTCAAGAGGAATCAGAAATCTTATTTTAAAATGTAGTCCAATTAAAGAAGAAACACTTTGCGGACCAAACATAGCATGTCTTTGAGTTGGATTCAGTCTGTGGGCTGCCTGCCTGTGACCATCTGCTCTAGGATTATCCCTTGTTAGTATCAGAGTTGCGATGTGGGACAGGGCGTACTGAATTTCAAGGGGTAGTGTCAACTTGCATTAGAAGGGAAACCAGGCAACAAGGTTTTAAAATTTTGTTTTTAATGCTTAGTTTTGAGAGAGAGACAGAGAGACAGAATGCGAGCAGGGAGGGGCAGACAGGGAGACACAGAATCCAAAGCAGGCCCCAGGCTCTGAGCTGTCAGCACAGAGCCCGACGTGGGGCTCGAACTCACGGACCGCAAGCTCATGACCTGAGCCGAAGTTGGACGCTCAACCAAGCGAGCCACCCAGGTGCTCCAGGCAACAAGGTTCTAAATCACAGATGTCATTTAGTTTTTATTAAGAAAAAGTAGAAGATTGTTTTCTTTGGTGTTTAATAAGAAAAAGTAGAAGATTAACCGAGGTGTCCTTTGCAGACCGTCTCCTGGCATATCAGTGGCAAGAGCCACAGAGTCTTGTGTAAAGGATTGCGAATGTTTCTGTGTGGCCTTGCAGAGTTTCTGCCGATTTTACTCTAGGCACAGTTGTATGTCAGTCTTGGATGAATTGACCCCTTTTCTTAGCTTGCCGCTCAGCCTCTATTGGCCACTCTTTGCAAATCGTAGAGAAATCTATTCGCCTAACTGGTAGGTCATGGCATGACTTCATCCCTAAGCAGCCTGCAGGACGCTTATTTAAAGGGGGAAGAAACCATAGGTGCATTATAGGTACTCTGGAACCAGTTTATCAGGTGGAGTAGTTAACTTCAGGACGCGACCGTAGGATTGTGCTCTCGGTGCTGCGGAGATGAGACTGTAGTGGATACACCGGAGGAGAAAGTGGTGGGAAATACAATAAATGCTGTAGTCTAACAAGCACGAAGTGTAGAGCTCTTGCCTTTGGTTCCTGCTTAGAGATTGTTTTTTCATTTGTGAGATCATAGATGTAGGAATTGGAAAACCTAGGTACGTTAGGAGAAGATGAGGCTTTATTCCGTTTTTCTGTCTTTTATAGCGTCCAGTGTCTGCACAGTTTCAGTCCTCAAACGCCAAACAGGTAAGTTCTGGATCATTTGGAGACTTCATTCAGATTCTTATTTCCAGTCCCCAACCGGAAAGCCTTTTAGCTTTGTGCTTTCACAGTACGTGTTTTGTGCACCTGCTTTTTGACCTTGAATAAGATAGAATTAAGTGCTAATGAACGTACAGAGGTCTTTCCAGATATAGGATACAAGAGTAGAGGCTGCAGGAATTTATGAATCCTCTTTTCCTGACAGTGATTGTGGTGTGATGGAGGCAGTCAGGTTTAAATGATGAACAGAATATTCCGGAAAGGAAATATTGTTCACAAACACTCTTTCTTTTCTTCAGATGTCTTAAGAAATGTACCGTTGTTGGTAGCTTAATATTAGAATCATTTTCACATTGGGTATTGGGCTGCATTTGATTGTACCTATTTCTTTTATGTGGTGATTTGCAGTTTTATTAATCCTAGAAACTCTGCCATAATTAGTGTCTGAGATGCTGCCTTTAAAAATACAGACAAAATATTGTGTCTCCAACTCCTAATGAATAATAGTATGTGCTCTCTTACTGTCCTTGTTAGCGGTATTTGAGATTAGCTGTCATTTTCTTCTGTGAAGATCTTTTTTTTCTTTTACACATCTTTTTGAAGTGATTGGGTAGCAGTGGGGGTGGCCGCTCCTGCTATTTGATGTTTTGAAATGAGCGCTGTCGATGTTTCCTACGTAAGCGTGCCACTTGGAACTAGTAGTCCTTCAGCAAAGAGCTCCAGTGTATTTATTTTGGCTTTTGTCCTCTCTGATGCAGTTTCTGGACAGCTTGGGAGCTTAATCTGTAACTTGCATAAGCTACTGCTTTTGACAAAGCGCTTTCTTTCCATGGTTTATATGAATCCAAGAAGTGACAAAAAGACTTAATGGTTGTCTTGTCTAGTGTTTGGTAACTGGTTAATGTGGTTCCATAGTATGAGTTTTGTGTTCAGTTGGTAGGATTTAAAACTCGGTAGTGTTTAGTGTCTTGTGTTTAGCAGCCACCTGAGTGTGTTAGCCGCTCTCCATGGCAAACAAATAGAAAAACAACAACAACAAAAAGTCTCCAAAGCTGTTGACTTCAAAGAGTTTACATTCCAATACCTTTTAGGGATATCTAATCAACTTAAGGAGAACTTGAAAAATGCTTAATTCATAATCTGCATTTGACTCCAAAGAAGTGTCTTTGGTATGTTTATTCTAACCTTAATTTCCCTTCACCATTTTAATTCTCTTCTGTCTGGCTCGGTTGCTTGAACCCTTGTAGGTTGCAATAGCCTGTGTCTGAGCAAGCGAGCGAGTGAGGCCTCTTCCCTCAGGATTGTGTGTTTGAACACTGCTCGCCTGACACAAAGCCTCTCTAGCTTTACTCAGCCTATCTGATACATGTTGAAATCTTGGACTCTTCTCGTTCTTTGCAGTGTTCTATTTTGTCACTGTCTTTCTGTTAATGAAGCCTTCTCAGCTCCACAGTAGTTCTGACAGAGCCAAGGGAAAAACGAACACAAGTTCCCTGCTCTGGCCACGTACACTTTGTCAAGTTTTCTTTTTCTGTTGCTGTCAGATTGCGAAGTCGCCGTTCTTTGCCTGTTGTCTGACTATTCCTTTTTAATCCATTGTCTCTTTCTACATTTCTTCCTTCCCTTGAATGCCTGTGGTTCGAATTTTCCATTCACCAGAAACTACATTTCACTGTTCCAAGGCAGATGGCATGGTTTTGTGGAAAAGACATGGACTTTAGAGTCGGATAGACTCCGGTTCATACCAACTAGCTGTTAGACCTTGGGCAAGTTCCCTTACATCTCTGAGGCTTACTGCCCACGTCTGTCAAATGAGGATCATAATACATACATGGAGGTATGGCGTGAAAGAAATGATAAAACATTGGGAAAATATTTGGGATAGTTCTGGACACATGCTTTACCTTGGACACATAGACCCCTTCACACTTTTGAGTCTATTGATTTTCCTTTCACCCATTTGATAGGTAGTATCTGGTGTTACTTTGATACTCTTTCTGTAGCCATTCTTTTCACATTTGCTGTAATCCACAAATGCAAATTACTTTATATTTATTTGTTTATCCATCCTCGCAGACATCAGTGAAGATTCTAAGGAATGCTTAGTCAATACGGATTCTGAAAATCACTTCCTAATTTGATTCACTACTGTTTATCCTACATCACATCTTTTAACTCTTTGCAGTTTTCGTTGGTGTATTTTATTCATTATACCATGACACTAAGTCTAGATTACAAGTATAACTTCAAATAAAAATTTTATGAAATTTGTACAAATGATTTTGTAAAACCCAAAGACATTTAAATATACTTGCTATATTCCCCCGTTTTTGTAATTTTGTCCAAAAAATAAACATTTTAAAGCATACTTTAAAATAAATAAAGCAGTTTCCGTACTTCTCTTCATGAGCCCATTAAACTCTAAATGTTTATGGATTTTTTTTCTTTTAATGTTTGTTCCATTATTTTACTAGGGATTCAAGTTAGACTTACCAGGTGGTAATCACCAGGAGCACACTTCTTACATTTTTGAAGATTGGTACCTCATTTGTTTTTTTCTAATCCTCTGGTACCTCCTCAGTTCTTCATGATTTTTCAAACATAATTGTAAGTGGTTTTGGTAAGTTTTTTGTTTTTTGTTTTTTAAACCAGTTCCCTTAATAACAAGATGCATGTCTCTTAGACCTGCTGACTTATATTTATTCCAGATTTCCAGATGTTGCATATCTCTTTTTGACTGTAACACAAGTCTACTTACTTTCTGTTTTTTTCCCCTCCGCTCATTTCAAAGTATACTTCTGGTTATGAATTACACTTAAACTTTCTCTATTAACCATTTTTTGTTTATTTCCCTCCCAGATTTATTCATATGTGGTCCTTTTTGTTCCTTTTACTTCATTTGGTAGCATTAATTCGTTTTGCTTTTTAAACTTGAGTTTACCTTTCCTAAGTGGCAAGACGTGTCACATGTAAATCAAGCTATTTCTAGTTCATTTGTTTCTAACACAGAATTGCAAAGTTTGTAAAACTGCTTTGGGACATTTTTATTCTTTGTATGTGTTCTCTGACAGACAGGTTTTATTTTTGCTCCTCAATTATGGTATCTTTTATGATACCTGGCCCTTTTCATGTTCTGTGTTTTGTTCAGCCCTTCTCATTGCTGGTACTTGCCTGCTTACTTTAGGTCGGGAATCCTTTTTATGATTCAACATCTGTTTTTTTACTACTTAGAGTGGAGACAGGTGGTTCCTTGTCTCCATGATTTCACATTCTCTGTTCTTCCCTCCCGATAAAGGTTAGACATGTAAAGTTTCTTCTTTGGGTATATTTCTGATTCATAAGTTGTACTAATGATAATTTTACATCTTTGATGCATGTTGCATGGCAGAATTCTTACCTAGGCAGTGGTTTGGCAGTTTACCATCTGAATACCCAGTAGTTATAATCCTGTGTCATCTAGACAGAGGCATTGGTTCTCTCTAAATTCAGAAGAGCTTTATTTCCTTCATGTGTTCAGCCAATCCCCTGGAACATGTGGATTTATTCTACCACCCAGAGAAGGTAGCTGCGCTGATATGTACAAGGTCAGAACCACAGAAGGGCTTGCATTTGGAGGGTTTTGCTCTTGTTTTTGGCAAGTCAGTCTGATTCCTTTTTTTTTCTTTTCTTCTTTTTTTTTTTTTTTTGCTTTGCTCTTAATCTCCAGGTATGTCTTCTTGGCATTCAGAAGCATTTCTGTCTTTCTTTTCTCTTTGTTACCTTTTCTTCTTCTTTTTCTCTGCCTTTTCTTTCACCTGTGTCTATAGTTCAGGTCACCTTTCTTAATCGTTTGTTTCATTAACAAATACTGGTAGAATTCAGCCAGTGGTCTGGGATTTTAATGCTCTGTTGTACCTATGTAAGCACATGTCTCTGTAGACCAGTACAACAGATATTACGCTGATAAAGAAAATTCTCTTTAATCTCAAATTTATTGAAAAGCTGAGATGGGAAAAATACTTCTGACTTTCTAGTCTCATATTTTCCGGCATCTTCCCCGAAGACACAGGAGACCTGGGGGATTTTAGAGAGGTATTTGAGATACTTAAACTTCAGTAGCTACAACTTTTCATATTTCTTTCCCTCTCAGGCTTGTTAATAGTTTAGTTTGAAATAAATAGGTGAAGAGATTAAAGGAGTATCTAGCCACATTGTTGTCCTCTTGGAGTAGCGTTGGCCTCTTTATTTGTAGCCTGGTGATATTTGTGGCGATAAAAGAGTAATAGCCATCAGCTTATGGGAGTTCACAGCTAGAGCGTGCATCTGACAAACACCATTAAGCCCCTTCCGTTTTCAACCCTCCAAAGACCCTAGCCAGGAGCATCTCCTGAATTCCTCCACACCTCCCTCAGACAACCCACATACATGCACAAATAGACCGAGTTGGAACTGTGGATTCTGGGGAGCAAAGGAGTGTTTCTGAATGTGTATGGGAGACAACTCTTTGAAAGTGACCGGGAGAGAAGATTGAGAATTTTGGAGCACCAATGCACTGTTTCCCAGAGCAGGTTTAGATTCGTAGAGGAAGGTTGCAACATCATTATAATCTCAGCCTCTGGAAGCAGTAATATTATTCCATTTTGGAATATTTCCTAATTTCCTAAATTTCCTGATTTCCTAAAAAAGAAAAAAAAAAGATCAAAAATAAAAATTAAAAATTTACAAAGACAATAATAAAAAAAAACAAATGAGCAATAAAAACAAAACAAGGACAAAAAGCAAAAAAATTTTTAAAAATTGAGGGTGCTGATTAGATGTTATTCAGTAGTGATTTGATCCATGTTTTTATAAAACCATGCATTTCTTTTCTTTTTAATGTTTATTTGTTGGAGCACCTGGGTAGCTCAGTCAGTTGAGTGTCTGACTTCGGCTCAGGTCGTGGTCTAGCAGTTTGTGAGTCCAAGTCCCATATCGGGCTCGCTGCTGTCAGTGCAGAGCCCCCTTTGGATCCTCTGTCCCCCTCTCTGCCCCTCACCCACTTGCTTGCGCATGTGCATGTGCTCTCTCTCTCTCTGTCTCTCAATATTTATTTATTTTGGTAGAGAGAGAGAGAAGACACATGCACACGTGTGTGCGTGGAAGGGGCAAAGAGAGAGAGAGAGAGAGAGAGAGAGGGAGAGAGAGAATCCCAAGCAGGCTCCATGCTGTCAGAACAAAGCCTGATGTGGGGCTTAGTCTCATGAATGGTGAGATCATGACCTGAGCCAAAATCAAGAGTCAGGCGCTTAACCAACCGAGCCGCCTAAGTGCCCCTACAACCACGCATTTCTTAAAACTATTCTGACAGCTAATAACTATTTCTTAAAATATTTTTATTATTAATCTTCAGTACATATTTCAATTTATCATTTTAAAATAAATTTTTCTATTCTAAAATGCTTAATCTTTTTTTTTTTTTTGGCTATATCATTTTTTTAAATGTTTATTTATGCTCGAGAGAAAGCGAGCATGAGCACATGAACTGGGGAGGGGCAAAGAGAAGGGGATAGAGGGTCCAAAGAAGGCTCCACGCTGGCAGCGGAGAGTCTGATGTGGGGCTTGAAGTCATGAACCTCGAGATCATGCCCTGAGCTGATGTCGGATGTTTAACCGACTGAGCCACCCAGGTGCCCCTTGTTATGTCATGTAAATGAGTGCTTACTCCGTACTCTTACAATAATTTTAGAGAACTTAGGGTACTCTTAAATAGTCTGAGTGATAAGGCAACTTGACCTTGGATAAGGCACTTGACTGCCAGTGGCTTTCTGATCAGAGCCACATCATCACATGTGAAAAAGTATTTTTAGTGAACGATAAGTATTTTTAGCCAATGATAAAATGAGAAGAGTCCTTAAAGCATCCAGTTAATATTTTGGCTTTATATGCTAAGTAAGCATTAAACTTTTAAAATTTTTGAAAAGATTAACTTACTTATATGTTTACTTTCCTCAGTCTTTAAACTTTCCTGTTGACTCCCCTCTCATGCCAAGATACACTGTTTAATTTATTCCCAGAGATTGCAAGGGAATTAAAATTTTCCCCAAAATCCTCTGCAAAATTTAGTTCTAACCATGATTAATCTATGTGTCAGGACATTTATTTCTTTGTTCAACAAATACTTATTGATCTCCTACTCCATGCCTGTACTATTCTGGGTTCTGAAGATATCACTGGAATAGCTGTTTAGGCAAAAGACCCTGCCTTCACATATTGTTTATATCTGCTGATTTCATGGTTATTCTTCATAAAGTTATGTCATTGTGGAGTTACCTATTAGAAAATCTATCTTTTATAACTCCCATGCTAGCTTTGAAGATTAGTATGTATTGGTCTCCCTTGTGTCAAAGGTAAAAGCATTCATCATATATATATTATATATATACTATTCATATATATATACTATTCATAATAGTACAGGTGCATACTATTAGTCCGCTTGGGTGGCCATAACCAAGTACCATGGACTTGGTGATTTCAACTACAGAAATTTATTTCTCACACTTCTGGAGGCTGAGAAGTCCAAGACCAAAGAGCCAGCAAAGCAGGTTTCACTCTGAGGCCTCCACTCTTAGCTTGTAGATGAATGCCGTGTCACTCTGTGCTCACGTGACCTCTTTTTAACATGCTTGGGCAGACAGAGTACGAGCTGTCTGATGCCTTTTCTTTTAAGGGCATTAATCTCATCGGGCCAGGGTTTCATCCTCCTGACCTCATGTAATCCAAATTACCTCCCAGAAGCCCTGTTTTTAAATACCATCACATCAGGGGTTAGGTCTTCATCAAATGAATTTGTAGGAGGACCCAAACCTTTAGTCTGTAGCAGTGAGTATTGTTGAGAAGGTCAAAAGTTAGTTACCAAAAGCCTTTCCATAGGTAGTCTACCTAAAGAGAAAACTAAGCCCTTCGCAATAGGACTGCTTCTTTCTGGTCAGAGTCACTTCTAGGAATCTAGAATGATAATTTGTGTCCACGTTTCTTGAATTATTTCTTAATCTTCGAACTTGGCAGATGTACTTCTCTTATTTTATCAGTCACTTTTTCGGTTTCAATAATAGTGTGTTGACATGCTTCATACCATCCAACTTGCTTTGTTACCTTGATATTTTTCTGCTCGCCTAACATCGAAATGACTTAGAACTTCCATTCTCAGATGACCTTTGTGATCATCCTTCAGAAGGCTGTGAGGAGCATGGCGCATTTGGCTTCCTCCTTGAAGTGCCCGAGGCAATCATCCTTGATCAAGGTCTCTTGAAGTCCAGCAGTCGCAGTGTGTCTTTTGGTCATAGTTCTTTTCTGTGTCACTGGTGACTGTCATCTCAGTATTTCCTCCCCCCACCCCCCACCCCAGTTCTAAAACATCCCATGGACCAACTTTCACCTGTGACATAATAAATTGTTCCTTGGTTTTCTGTCTTACATCTCACTTCTCCTAACTCTCCTTGTCCACTGCTGAAAAGAATAGTGTTATTTACCAAAATTAATGCACATTCAATCCTCCATGGTTATTTTCAGATGTTTTCCCATATCTTTAAAAATATTGGATGAACTTTAAGACCAAGAGTAGGAGTAAGTACTGGATTAGAAGATCACGTGGACATAGCTCCTGTTTTTCTGCTTGTTTCCCTCTCAACACATAGCATTTTCCTTCTATTCTGTTTTCTCTTCTTGCCTTTGAGTCTACTGGCTTTCATTTATTTCCCAGGCTTTCAGGCTAAGAGAGTAATTACAGAAAATGGGCTTTGGAGTTGAGCTTATCCATATTAGGAAAGACCATGATGCTGAGGGACTGAATAGAGGGAAATGACAAAAGGTGAGGAAAACATTTTGTTTCTGTTTGTCCTTCTCCATAGCGTTCCCGTCCCCTCTCTGCCAGTGATGCGGAAATGAAAAACCTTGTGGGCTCAGCCCGAGAGAAGGTTCCGGGGAAGTTAGGTGGTTCTGTGCTCGGTCTGTCAATGGAGGAGGTAAAGATAACTCTATTTCAGGCCTTTGTGGGTTAACACAGGGTTCAATAAACATTAGTAAGCGATTCATATATTTATGACCAACTCATGTCTTACATTGGAAGGAGAAAGATTCAAGATGGGAGGAACTTATTCTCAGGAAACTTGTTCTCAGAAAATTCCATCTTATATGGAGTTAATTTCTCCCTGCATGCTTCTTTCATATTTGTGGGTCATAACCCTCTTTCTCTGCTCTGTAATCTTTTGGATTACGGTTTCTAAAATCAGTACTCATTTTATTTTCTCTTTATGTAGATCAAAGTTTTACGGAGAGTGAAGGAAGAAAATGATCGGAGAGGTGGATTTATTCGCATATTCCCTACATCAGAGACATGGGAAATATATGGGTGAGGTGACTACCTTTTTTTTTTTTTTTTTTTTAAATCTGTGCCTCAGGTCCACAGCATTGGATTAATTGTCACACAGTGTTGTCATTGCTTTCCATGTGGGTCTTTCTTATTTTGCATATTTATTTATAGTAGTATGACTATTATCCAACCTAAGCATTAACATTAATGTAATCCACCTGTGCATTATTCTTCCTTTTGAAAAAAAAAAATCCCCCACCTCCTTCCTAATAGCCCCCTAACCCAGGGTCACATACTTGTAAAAAAATTTTATAGTCATCATTACCTTGGTTTGAAAAAAAACTGTTTTATCATCTCTTTTGTGCCTAAACAATATATTATTTTTAATCATCATTTAGATCTAGTTAACATACATCAAAATGGATTTATTTTAAGTGTATGGTTTGATGATAAGTTTTGACAAATATTAACACCAATTTAACCACCGCCATCACCACAATCAAGATGTAGAATGTTTCTGTAGCCTTCAGAAGTCCCTTCATTCCCCTTTACAGTTATTTGCCCTCATTATCCTGAGCCACAGATGTCTACCGATCTGCTTTATGTCATTATCATTTTTCTAGAATCTTCTATAAGTAGAATGATACAATATATATACTCCTGTGTCTGGAGTCTTTGTTTGGCATAACGTTTTTGAGAATTATCCATGTTGTGTGAAGTAGTAGTTCGTTCCTTATTGTTACGTACTAATTTATTGTATGAATATACCACAATGTATTTATCCATTCACCTGTTGTAGAACGTTGGCGTTGTGTCCAGTTTGGAACTGTTATGAAGAAAGCTGTTATGAACACTTATGTAGTATGTGAATACGTGATTTCATTTCTCTTAGGTTAATACCGAGGAGTAGAATAGGTGAGTCATATGATAGGGCGTAAGGTATAGTACCATTTTACCTTTTACCAGCAGTGTATGAGAGTTCTGGTTGCTGTTAATCTTTGTCCACACTTGGTATTGTCAGGGTTTTTAATTTTAGGTATTATAGTGGGTGTGTAGTATATCTCTGTGGTTTTAATTTGCTTTTCTCTGATGAATAGTGATCCTGAGAATTCATGTGCTATTGGCTATTTGTGTGTCTTTTTTTTCTGTTTTAAATTTAGGATTTTGCTGTTGTTGTTGTTACTGTGCTATAAAGGACCGTTGATACAAATCCTTTCTCGAGATATTTATATTGTGAATATGTTCTCCAAGTGTGTGAGTAGCTTTTTCATTTCTTTAACAGTGGCTTTAAAGAACAGAAATTTTGGGGCACCTGGGTGGCTCGGTTGGTTAAGCGTCCGACTTCAGCTCAGGTCACGATCTTGCGGTCTGCGAGTTCGAGCCCCGCGTCAGGCTCTGGGCTGATGGCTCAGAGCCTGGAGCCTGCTTCCGATTCTGTGTCTCCCTCTCTCTCTGCCCCTCCCCCGTTCATGCTGTGTCTTTCTCTGTCTCAAAAATAAATAAACGTTAAAAAAAAAAATTAAAAAAAAAAAAACAAATTTTAAATTTCAGTGAAGTCCCATTGACAACATTTTTAGAAGATTTATAAATTTTGTGTTTCCTGTTTAAGAAATCTTTGCCAACCCCAATTTCACAAAGCTTATTCTCTTATGCTTTCTTCTAGAAGGTTTACAATTTTAGCTTTTATATTTAGGTCTATGATATGTATTGATTTAATTTTTGTGTATGATGTGAGGTAAGGGTTGGGGTTCATTTCTTTTCATATGATGTACATTTGTTCCAGCACCATTTGTTGAAATTGCCCCACTGAATTCCATTGGCATCTTTTTTGAAAATTAATTCAAATATATGTGGGGGTCTGTTTCTGGACTTTATTCAGTTACACTGATTAATGTGTTTGTCTCGATTACTGTAGCTTTATACTAAGTCTTAAAATTTGATAGTGTGTCTTCCAACTTTGTTCTTTTTTAAGTATTTTGTCTATTTTGTGTCGTCTGTATTTCTCAAGACATTTTAAAATTTCTTTGTCAGTTTCTACACAGAAGCCTGCTGGCTTTTGATTTGGCATTGCATTGAGCATATAAATTTTGAGAGTAAATATTTTAACAATATTGAATTTTCTAATCCATGAATGTGATATATCTCTCCATTTATTTAGTTGTTCTCCTCCTCCTCCCCCTCCCTCTCCCCTCCCTCCCCCTCCCTCCTCCCCTCCCTCCCCCTCCCTCCTCCCCTCCCTCCTCCCCTCCCTCCCCCTCCCTCCTCCCCTCCCTCCCCCTCCCTCCTCCCCTCCCTCCCCCTCCCTCCTCCTCCCTCCTCCCCATCCCCCTCCCTCCCTCTTCCTTCTCCCCTCCCCCTCTCCCACCCTCCTCCTCCTCTCCTCCCCCTCTCCCACCCTCCTCCTTCTCCCCTCCCCCTCTCCCACCCTCCTCCTTTTCCCTTTCCCCTCTCCCCCCTCCTCCTTCTCCCCTTCCCCTCTCCCTCCTTCTTCCTCCCTCCCTCCCCCTCTTCCTCCCTTCCTTCCTCCTCCTTTTCTTCTTGGTTTTTTTTTTTTTTTAATGTATATTTATTTTTGAGAGAGACAGAGCACAAATGGGAGAGTGGCAAGGAGAAAGGGAGACACTGAATCTGAAGCAGACTCCAGGGTCTGAGCTGTCAGCACAGAGCCTGACAAGGGGCTCAAACTCACGAACTGTGAGATCACAACCTGAGCCAAAGTCAGACACTTAACTGACTGAGCCACCCAGGAGCCCCTCTTCTTGTTTTTATTTTAATTCCAGTCAACATACAACATTATATTGGTTTCAGGTGTACAATATAGTGAGTCAACCATTCCATACATCACCTGGTTCCATATATCACCTGGTGATGATCACAAGTACATATTTAGGTTTTCTTTTATTTCTCTTAGCAGTATTTTCTAGTTTTCAATGTAAAGGTCTTGCACATATTTTTTAAAATTTATGACTTGGTGTTTCATGTTTTTGAATGGTATCGTAAATGTTATTTTTTAAACAACTTTATTGAGTTATAAATATATTTAAAGTGTACAGTTTGGCAAGTTTTAATATATGTATATATCTGTGAAACCTACACATAGGCAACCTAATGAACAAATACATAACCTCTAGCTAGAAGTTTCCTTGTGCCTCTTTGTAGTTCTTCTCTCTTGCTCCTCCCTTTCCTTCCCTGCCCATCCCTGTCCCCAGGGAGCTATGATCTGCTTTCTGTTACTAAAGATTAATCTGCATTCCCTGGAATTTCATATAATAGAATTCTACAGGTTGTTTTCTTATTTGTTGGGTCTTTTTTTTCTATTTGGCAGAATTATTTTATATTCATACACGTTGTATCATCTATCATTGGTTTAATTCCTTTCTACTGTTGAGTAATATTATAGGCATATGCCAGAATTTGTTTATCCTTTCATCTGTTGGACATTTTGGTTTCCAGGTTTTGGTTATTACAAATATACGCATGCTTTCATTTCTTTTGGGTAAATTCTACTTATGAAATGACTGGATCATGTTGTAAGAAACTGCCATACAGTTTTCTAAAGTGGTTGCACCATTTTACAATCCCATAATAAGTGTATGAGAGTTCCAGTTCCTCCACGTTGTCACCAACAATTGGTACGTCAGTTTAATTTATCTCCTTAGGAGGTGGGTAGTACTATCTCATTATGGTTTTATTTTCACTTCCTTAATGATTGCCCATTTTTAAATGAGGTTATTTTCTCATAGTTGAGCTGTGAGAGTTCTTTATGCATTCTGGATATAAGTCCTTTTTTCCTAGCACTTTAAAAATGGTTGTTCCATTGGGCACAAGGGTGGTTTAGTTGGTTAACTGCCTGACTTTGTCTTAGGTCATGATCTCGTGGTTCGTGAGGTTGAGCCCCACATTGGGCTCTCTGTTGTTAGCCCAGAGCCCACTTTGGATCCTCTGTCTCCCTCTCTTTGCCCCTCCCCTGCTTGGTTGCCCTCTCTCTCACAAAAATAAATAAACATTAAAAACATATTTTTTTAAAATGTTGCTCCATTATCTTTGGCTTGCATTTTTCTGATAAGAGGCATACAGTAATTATTATTTTTGTTTTTCTGTGCATAACGTGTCTTTTTTTCCCTCAGCCTGCGTTTAAGATTATTTCTTTCTGGCTGATTTTTAGCAGTTTGATTATGATATATGCCTTGTGTCATTTTCTTCATGTTTCTTCTACTTGGGATTTGTTGAACTTCTTGGTCCGTGGGCTTATAGTTTTCATCATAAATGGAAAGCTTTTGGCCATTAAAAAAATTTTTTTTTTTTTCTATTTCCTTCCTCTCCTTTCTCCTTTTGGAACTCTGGCTACATGTTAAAATTGGCTGATATTATACTACAAGTCTGGCTCTGTTCATTTTTTTAGACTTTTTCTTTATTTTGGATGGTTTTCTATTTCTCTTTCTAAATTCATTCATCTTTTTGTCTGTGGTGTCACATCTTCTGTTCATTCCATCCAGTGAAATGTTCATTTCAGATACTTTATTTTTCATCTTTAGAAATTTTTGTTTTTTTCCATTATTTTCATGATTTTTTTAGATCCTTGTGCATATATTATAATATGTATAGTAGCTATTTTTAAATTGTTATCCTGTTATCTCTATCATTTCTGAGTTTATTTCTACTGACTGATTTTCCTCTTATGGGTTACATTTTTCCTTTTTCTTCACATGCACAGTGATTTTTAAAAATTGGATGCTGGACATTATAAATGTGTAGTTGAGTAGGTTGGTTTTATTGCCTTCTTTGAATGCTGTTGAAAGTTGTTTTTGGTTTTTTTTGGCGGGGGGGGTTGTCAAACAGTTAAGTTACTTGTAGACTAGCTTAATCTTTTTCAGGCTCATTTAAAAACTTTTTTTTTTTTTAAGTTTCAGTTAATTAACATATAGTTTTTTAAGTTTTTAAGTTTCAGTTAATTAACATATTTCAGTTTTAATTAACATATAGTGTTATGTTAGTTTCAGATGTTTGATGTAGTGATTCAACATTACTTAGATCATTTAAAAATGTTTTATCATTTAAAAATTTGTTTAGGATCGCTTTTGTTTAGGTCTAGGAAAGTTTTACTATTAAAGACTCTTTGGAGTTACCTGTTAAATGAGCCCATATTCAATGAGATTTATCCATTCTGGGAACCAATCAATTTATAGCCCTGGGTGAATTCTGCAAAGTATTCAGCTTATGCTTTCTTTTTAATGTTCTTTACCCTGCCCCTTCCTCTTTGCCCAGCCCTGTGGACTTTCACCCTATGTCTGAGCAGATTTGTATTTACCCAAAGACTCAAAAATCCCTTGTGATGATTATTCTCTGATTACAATAAGGTTGAGAATCTTTGTATTTATTTATAGGTAACACATTTCTTTTTCTTTGGTGAGTGGCTTTTGATCTAGTTGGGATATTAGTGGTTCTAAGTATAGAGCTAGAACTTAGAGGAATAAAAGAAGGTACCCATTTTGTGTTTGTTTTGTTTTGTCTTGAAAACCCAGCTGTTCATAGAGAAATCTTCCTTTCATCTTACAAAATATCCTATCGATGTAATTATACCTTACAGAGACCTAGGAATGCAACAGAAAGATATTGTTTGTGTTTTCTTTTGTTATGTTTTTGAAGAATTTAAATGTTTGCAGTTCCTAGAAAACATACCTTTTAACTAATGAAAGTGAAAATCTACACTCTTGAGTATTTTAAGAAGTAGGACCTTAATTTAAGTGCCTTTAGGAAAATTTGAAGGAATCAATTACAGGTAATGTTGGGTCTCTTATGGAGTCCAGTAATGATACCTTTCTTTACTGGTTTGGTTCTGAACCAATGGAGAAATAAGACAAAGACTAAGGAGAGAGGAGGCCAAAATAGCTCCTATTTTACTGATAAAGTCTAGGTTGGGAGACTTGATTATATCTATCTGCAGGCAGGCACACTTTTTGTTGAATTTCCAGTTTGGACAGATGTACATGCCCATTTCTGGGCAAAGTTAGACTGGGCTGTGTGTGGGGAGCACCTGACCCCATCAGACCAGCAGAAGATACATACCTCCTAACGGGAGATTGTCCCCCAAGAGAAAAAAGGGAGCTGCTCGATGAAGCATTTCTGTTTGTTCTTTCTAAATTACCAATCTGGTAAGTCACTCTACCTCTCCTGGGGCCTCTGAGAAAAGAAGCAGAGCAAGGCCAAGAATAGTAAACTAATTGCGCTGCCTTCATTTAGAGTGGGGAAGATGTCACAAATATGCCTTTATATATATACCTATATATATGTGCCTATATATATATATTTATTGGGTATCAGCGAAGTGCCTAGCACTGTGTTTGGTGGTTTGGTGCTTTGGAGTATAAAACCAATATTAGATGGAACCCCTGCCCTTTGAGAGTGACCAGCATGATTATGGAGAAATTATTTATGCATATAATAAAAATAGCTCATTTGTATAGTTCTTCATAATTATAATGTACTTCATAGACATCATTGTTATCCCCATTTTAATGATACAGAAAGTAAGGCTTAGTAAAGTAATGTGACTCGTCCATGATCACACAGGGGGACCTGATTCAGGTATTCTGAATGTGGATCTTAACTTTTTTCCTGCTACCACATGCTGCTTTCGGAGAAGAAAAATTTTCCTCTGTGAGACAGTGTATGGCAGGTCCGTCGAGCATACAGTAAAGGGCAAGGTAGTTCAGACAAGGGCGCTTCTGTAGACTTGGAGCAGTCGTTATCAGGGGAGGCTTCGTGCAGCAGGGAAGACTTGAGCTGCTTCTTGAAGGGTAGGTTATGGTAAGTGGATGGAGTGTGAGGAGGTATCCAGACCAAGGCAAAAGGATCAATACAAGGAGTGGTGTGAGAGGATTGTGAGGGGCCTCGGTCTGGCTATATTGCATGATCACTGTTGAGAGGAACGTTCTGGACAGTGTGTGAAGGAATTGGTGGTATAGATTATCCAACTTTGGAAAACTTGGAAGAGAGTGTATGCCTCCTGCAGTAGCCATCAAGGAGCCATTGAAAGCTCTTGAGAAATAACATGGTTGAAACCATCTGTCTACATTTTCACGCCCTTTATGCATCTCCCATTCCTGGCTTCTTTTGACCTCTCTCTTAGTTATATACGAATTTTAGTCGTGGTTTTTTTTTTTTGTTTGTTTGTTTTTTTAAGCATTCTTCTCTTAACATTAAAAAAAAATGATTTTAGAGAAAGAATGCACATGTGCTCATGAGCTGGGGCAGGAGGGTGGGCACAGGGATGGAGACAGAATCTCAAGTGGGCTCCATCCCATGACCCCTGGGGTCATGACCTGGGCCCAAATCAAGAGCTGGGCATAACCGACTGAGCCACAGGCACCCCAGTGGTTTTGTTTTTACCTTACAGTTTTATTTTCTGATTTTAGTGTGTCACTTTTTATTAATCCAAGAAATCCTGCCATTTCTTTCTTTTTACCTTCTAAATTAACTCCGCCATTTATTCTTTTCGTTTTATTTTATCTGCTGCAACTCTAATATTTTATAATTTTAATTTGAGCAACTTTCTCTTACTTTGTCATTTTAGAGAACAGTATATTACTTTAGAAACACTGTATAAGTACCCCGTCACTTCTGTGCTTGATTCATGGCTTTATTTCCATATTCTGTCCCTTCAGCCAAACCTAAGAAATAGCCAGTTTCTTTCTTTGTCTTTCAGGTCCTACCTCGAACACAAGACTTCCATGAACTATATGCTGGCAACACGTCTCTTCCCGGACAGGTAGGGATTTGTTAATCTTGTAAATTTGCTAATCTGATACCATCACTAGATCATTTGATGATAAAATACACACAAAAGAAGAGGCTTTATAAAAGTCTTTTGTAAAATCTCTGATAGAAAAGGCCTTGCAGAAAACACAACATAAAACCTTGTTGTTCCAGAATTCATTAAGTCTCAGTATTTTGTACTGTTTCCAGAAGCCACAAATTAAACTGTAACGATCTTTAAACAATCTTAACAGATGCCCTAGACTTTATTCTTCTTAGAGGAAGGCCTTTACTTAGTCCCTTTTTAACGTTAGACACAATTTTACAAGGCATGATCATCTCTTTTTCTAGACTAGAAGAGATTAGAATGATCAGATTAGGAAAGGCAGAGAGGGGTGGTAACTCAAAAAATAAATACACTAAGAGTTGTAAAAAATGACAACTGATAACCTCAATACAAGGGGAAATAGGGTGAAATGATGGAAAACAGACATTGGAATTCAAATAGCACAGCAATCAGGGACTACTTAGCTCCACATAACTTTTGTTGCCCATAAGACATAATTGTATTATAGTAAAGTTCAGTAACTGACTCTCAAAATAAGGAACCTTAGTTATTTAGAGAAATGTATATTATTTTCAAGGTTATGTGTGCTTTTTTGCAGGATTCTTAAAATAGATCCCCAGATTTTAGCCATTTCCTACAATTTCATGATCTGTTATCAGGAAATATATGGGATTTGCCATTTCTCTCTGTAAATTTGTAGTTATTACCACTGATAAAGTAATTATACTGTATAGCTTCTAATGAAAGAGACCTTCAGATTTACTTAGAAGACAGAATCTCAGTTCTCTCTATATATAACCTGGTTTTTTCTCTCCTCCCCCACCACCCTGGAAACTTTTACAAGGCTCCTTTATCTTTAGAGTTCAGGTATTTTACCAAGATATGTTCTGGTGTGTTACTTTTCATTATTTTGGTTTTGCAGTGGGTGGGTTGTTTCAGACTGAAGATTTAAGTTTTCCAACTGTCATCCTCTCTTTTCTCTCCTTGTGGAACTTCTTTTAGATGAATTTGAGATCTTTTGCTGTATGTTCCATGTTTTGTTTTTTGTTTGTTTTTTTTACTTTTTCTCACTCTTTCTTATCTCATTGTTTTTTTTAGTTAAATTCTGGGAGGTTTCTTGAACTTTTTCTTCTAAAATTTTAAATTGATCTGCAGCCTTATCTATTTTTTTTTTTTTAATTTTTTTTTTTTTCCACGTTTATTTATTTTTGGGACAGAGAGAGACAGAGCATGAACGGGGGAGGGGCAGAGAGAGAGGGAGACACAGAATCGGAAACAGGCTCCAGGCTCTGAGCCATCAGCCCAGAGCCCGACGCGGGGCTCGAACTCAGGGACCGTGAGATCGTGACCTGGCTGAAGTCGGACGCTTAACCGACTGCGCCACCCAGGCGCCCCCAGCCTTATCTATTTAATTATTCAGTACCAGCACAGGAGAAGGTTGTTCAGTTTACCGTTTTGATTTTGGCAAGTACAATTTTAATATCCAAGAACTATTTTTGGTTTCTGAAGAGTTTTTAAAGTTCATGGATGTAATATTAAAATGCTTCGGGTACCAATTCCAGTGTGGCCGACAGGTTCCCCCATAGCACCAAGCAGTTGCCCCCTGTTGGCATCTGAGAACTCGACTCAATTCTGACACTGTCTACCTGGAGCTTAGCATTAGATTCCACAGTTGAAGGGTTCAGTCCTACAAGACTGTCATTCGCCACCTCCTCCGCCTTTGCCCTACTTTGGATGCCAGTCTCAAGGCCAGCTGTCACCTTTGCTTCTGACTGAGCAGCTACATATTGGAGGTTCCAACGTCCCTCTCCTTGGACTTCAATTCAGACACCAGTTGCAAGTCCAAGTTGGCACCTGTACTTCTGACTGACTGGCTATAAACCAGAGGTTCCCACGACTCTCTTCTTCCTCGGGTTTGATTAATTTTCTAGAGTGGCTCACAAGACTCCAAGAAACATTTCACTTACTAGATCGTTGGTTTATTTGAAAAGAATATAACTCAGGAATAGCCAGATGGAAGAGAGGCACAGGGCAGGGTATGGGGAAAGGGAGCAGGACTTCCATGCCCTCCCCAGATCACATGTTCACCAGCCTCACACCTCTCCTTTTGAGTTTCGAGGGAGGCATCATTACAAAGGCATGATTGATTAAATCATTGGTTATTGGTGATTGAACTCCCTCTGCTGGCCCTCTCCCCTCCTTGTTGGTCAGAGGCGTGGGGCTGAAAGTTCCAGTTCTTTGATCACATGGTTCATTCTTCTGGTGACCAGCCCCCATCCTGACGGGGATCCAGGGCATTCCCAAAGTCACCTCACTGGCATAACCAAAGACCTTTACCATGCTCATCGCCTAAGAAGTTCCAGGGGATTTAGGAGCTCTGTGCTAGAAATGGGGATGAAGACCAAATGTATATTTCTTACTATAAATCACAAGATCACAAATATTTTTTCATATCGCTTTGACTATTTTGATTAGTTTGTTGAAAGTTCCTTTCTGTTTTTTGCATTATATTTAATTCTTCTAGATTAGTTCTGTTGGTTCATCTCATTCTTTCTGGTTTGTATTATTGTATTTCCTCATATATTTGGTGATCTTTGATTGTCCAGTTGTTTTGATAAGTAGTGGACCTTTTGCTGAGGATGGGAAGTTTGCATGAGTTTCCTCACAGATTATATCTGTCTCAACTGACTCTCTCATAGACTCTATGCTTGAGGCTCAGTCTTTCCAACCTTGGCGTTCCCATGAGGGAGAAGGAAAGGGCAAACTGAGAACCTCCGGCCAAATTAGGAAGCATTCTCCTAGGGGGAGTAGAATAATAAAAACATTTGAGATGTATTAATATATGTGTTTCTTTATTAACAATCCAATAATAAGGCTACCAGTGGGTCTAATAACCGCCAGAATTTCAAAAGTGTGATACATGTTGGCAAGATTTTGAGATACCTGTAATATCTCTAATATGAAAAAAAGGATGCATTATTTTCTTTTGGTAACAAACTCATACTAACACTGCTGTAGACGGTTTCCAACATGTATATGAAGGAAATGCCAAATTTCAGTTGGAGGGAGGATTAATTTTTTCTCCATCCAAGTTGGTATACTCCCTGAATTCTTTCTTCGAGTCCAAGAAACAACACCTGTTTACAAAGCATTCTAGAAATATGAATTTCAGGGTACCTGGGTGGCTCAGTCAGTTAAGCGTCCAACCTCAGCTCAGGTCATGATCTCACGTTTTGTGAGTTCAGGCTCTGCATCAGGCTCTCTGCTGTCAACGCAGAACCTGCTTCGGAAAACTCTGTCCCCTGCCCCTCCCCCACTCGTGAGCGTGGTCTCTCTGTCTCTCTCTCTCTCAAAAATAAACATTAATAAGAAATAAAACAAAATAAAAACATGAATGCTTGTGTTTAGCAAAGAAAGACCTCATGATCTACTCTTGGCCTACCCTTTTAGCCTCGTCTCTACTTTTCCATATCCAACCATGGCCTGTATCTCTGTATCAGCTTCCTCTTTCATGCCTCCTCCTTCTTACATACTCGCCACCCCTTGGCACGGCCTTCAGTTCGTCCCTGAATTCTTCTAGCTGTGTCCTTCATCCTCTTACCCAGACTAGGAGGAGGTTCTGTCGGCCATGCCAGTCCCTCGGTGTGATTCAGGTTCCCTCCTCGTATTAGAATTGCTTGTTTACTTACTAGCCTGCCTACTTTACAAGTGGGCTTTTAAGAGTAGTACTTTGTTATGTTCATCTTTGTCCATATCTAGAGCGTACCACATGGTAGGCACACACACAAAAACATGAACCGAAAAAATGAAATTGCATTTGTTGCAAGCCCTAACATCTCTGGTAAGTCTCTTCTCTTCGATTTGAATTGATGTTTTTTTCTCTCAAAAATCCTGTTGTATTCGTGTCCAAATTACTTTCAAACTAATTCCCTCATCATTTCTTTTAGGTTAATTTTGTCTTCCTTTTTCTTGCCCTCTCCCACTCACCCCCCACCTACCTCCCTGCCTTGTGAAACAGTATCTTACCTACTGTCTTCTAGTATAAGGGTAATTTTAACCCTGGCTGCATATTAGTAACACCTGTGGATTTTGTAAATCATGTTTATGCCCGGCCCCAGCCCCAGACTGAAGCATTGGTACTTCCTAAAAGCTGCTGAGGTGATTGTAATGCGAAACCATGATTGCATATTACCGAGACAAAGCATTATCGGATGAGAGAGTCATCTTGAGGCTTTCTGATGGTAAGATGACAATGTTAGGACATTGGCATGAATAGAAGACATGGGACGGGAAAGACAAAACATTTTGGTGAAGACTTACTTTTACTTGGTTTTCTCTAACTAGAAAATCTTGACCTAGATTGCATGTGTCTCTTTTTTATAAACCAATCCCACAGGTTCTCATTTGTATGAAATTTTCAAAATGATAAAATTCTTAAATGTAGAACAGATTAAAGGAAACCAGGGGTTAGGTAGGTAAAAGCTGTGTGGTTATAAAAGGATGACACAGGGGATCCTTTTGGTCATGAAATTGTGCAGTATCTCGGCGGTGACGTATACGTGAATCTATGTAGTGATAAAATTGTACTGAGCTAAATATACACATTCACAAATGAATACAAATAAAAATGAAGAAATTAAGAAAGAGATAGAGTATGTGTTAAATGAAAGGAAATTGAATGTGGAAAGAATGTTTTAAAGGAAAAACAAAAGCTAATTTAAACATAAATGGCATTCACTTCTTGCGGTGAGAGGCCAAACTCTAGTTCAGAGACAATGGAGAGCAGCTCTTTTTTTAAAGGGATTTTTTTTTAATTGTGAAAAATATTTCTTCTGAGCATCCTTTTTAAACCCCATGAAAACTGAGATTGGTTTCCTTTACTAAATACAGTTCAGTGAAAGTATAAAGAGCGTGGGCGTCTGAGACCTAACTCCTGGGTTCAAATCTGAACCCACTAAGCTTCAACCTTGGGCATGTCACAAAACGATCATATCCTCCTTCTTTTTATAAACGGGGTTGATAATAACCTTCTTCACATGGTGGTGGTGAAGAAGAAGTGTGATTTGATTGCTGACTAAAAACACAAATACAAGTCATTGTTACGATTCTTCCCTAGAAGTCATCTGTCCTTTCCCTGTGGTTTTTTAATTGATCTTCCCCCATGCTTATGGGACTCTTTTCTTTTCTCAATATATTTCTCTGCTTCTCCCCAAAGATGACTTCCCTGGCATAATTCTGTATTATCTCAGGAGTGTGTATGTGTGTGTGTGTGTGCATGTGAACTCAGGAGAGAATATCTGAACAGTCCTCTAACCCAGTTGTCCTTTCTACTTCTGTAGGGGAAACCCAAGAAGAAGCTTATTGACAGGAAGAACACGGTAAAATTTTTAAAAGTTGAGAAATTCTTTCCATGTGCACCATGTGTGACCATGCACGGGCTAAGCATGGTATTTTATATAGCCATTTTTGGTGGCTCAGCTTGAATAGTAACATAAAAAATGTTTCTGTTGATGGGGCGCCTGGGTGGCGCAGTCGGTTAAGCGTCCGACTTCAGCCAGGTCACGATCTCGCGGTCTGTGAGTTCGAGCCCCGCGTCGGGCTCTGGGCTGATGGCTCAGAGCCTGGAGCCTGTTTCCGATTCTGTGTCTCCCTCTCTCTCTGCCCCTCCCCCGTTCATGCTCTGTCTCTCTCTGTCCCAAAAATAAATAAACGTTGAAAAAAAAAAAAAGTTTCTGTTGAAACACTCTTCTGCGGCAACTTTTTACAAACTAAATTTGAGATTTACTTTTTTTTATAACTACAAGTATATCATTTGAACTGATAATAATAGTGTTCTTGCTTGGTTGTGTGAGAGACACCAAAGTATAAAGGAGATTTCAAGACTCCTGTCATGATAGAGTCAAATAAGTGGTTATGTTTGGCCTTGATATACTTGGAGCCTATAACTCTATGCCGTATGGGACTGAGCAGAACTGCTTCCAGTTTGCCACAGAACTGAAAGCATTCAAAATACCTGTGGCTCTTCACTTTGGTGGAGAAGAGAAAGGTCTTCGAGGAAGGGCTGGGATGACCTTGCCCAACTGAAGACCGCAACCACAACAAAAACTCTTAAACCTAAGCACATACCCCCCTGGTTGAGACCTTACATCCCCTTTGTGCTCTGCCTCTTGAGAAAACAAAATGTCAACAGTAGAAACATAGAAAGAAACATCCTGTATCTAGTTGTTAGTTTCACATTTAAGGATTAGTGAGGATAAACCTGGTTTCTTGTTGAAACCCCTTGAAGCCTAAATCTAATTTTTCTTTAAAGAAGGAAAACATATACTTGCCATTTAATTAAGGGAAAACCGGGAGAGGTCGAATTTGTAACTTGCTTCCAAATGAAAGTCACAGTTAATTCATAAGTTTCCTCCAGTTTCTCGTCAAAGAATATGCCTCCTAGAGTATATTGCTATCAATTTGGCGATTAGAAAAAATCAAACAAAAGAAAAAAATCTTAAACAATAAGTATTTAAAATTCAGTTGGTTCTGGCCTTCATTTTTGGCACTTATATTGCCATCAGGAGTTTTTTGGTGGTATAGAGGCATAAGCAAATGAAAGCTAGCATATAATAGACCATGTGCTGTTGTACGAAATACATCTTAATACATTTAAAAAGATTAAAATCATAAACAGTATGGTCTTTGAACACAGTGGAATTAGAAAGCAGTAACAATAGAAAATCTCCTAATATTTGGAAATTAACACCTCAAAATAATGCATGGGTCAAGAAAGAAATCATGAGGGAAATTGGAAAGTATTTCAAACTGAATGATAATAAAAATGTAACATTAAAATGTGTGGGATGCAGCTCATGTCATGTTTTGGGGGCAACTTATAGCTTCTTAAATGCTTGTATTAGAAAACAGAGGACTAAATCACTGATCTAACATTCCATTTTGTGAAACTAGATAAAGAAGAGTAACCCGTGTAAATTGAAGAACGGACATAATAAAGGGTGGGAATCAATTAAATGAAAGACAAACAATAAAGAAAACCAATAAAATCTAAAATTGTTCACTGGTAAGATAGAATTCATAAACTCTTACGTAGACTGATCTAGTAAGAAGAAAGAACAAGAATTACCAATATCAGATAGGAAAGAAGGAAGTAATTTATAGATCCTACAGAAATCAAAAGGACATTAAGGGAGTATTATTAATAACCTTATTCCATTGCTTTGACAACCTAGAGGAAATATCTGAATTCCTTGGGAGGGAATACTTGACAAAAATGACACAAGCTGAAATAGAAATTTTGAATAGTCCCATATCTATTCAGAATATTGAATTTGTAATCAAAAGTCTTTCTGCAAAGAAAACCCCAAGCCCAGTAGTTTCGCTTGTGAATTCTATCAAGCATTTGAGGAAGAACAGCACCAATCTTACATAAATTCTTTCAAAACTATAGGAAGAGACACGTCCCAATTCATTTTATGACGCCAACATTAATTATGACACCAAAGCTTGACAAAGACATTTTTAAAAAGGTAGGGGAGGTGCGTGGGTGGCTTAGTTGGTTAAGTGTCTGACTTTGGATTTTGGCTCAGATCATGATTTCATGGTTCTGCTATCAGCAAAGAGCCTGCTTGGGATTCTCTCTCTGCCCCTCCCCTGTCTCGTGCATGTGCTCTCTCTCTCTCTCAAATAAGTATACATTAAAAAAGAACATTACAGGCTAATATCTTCATGAACAGAGACACAAAATTTCTTCAAAGAATAGTAGCAAATTGAATCTACTAGTGTAAAAAAAAGGGTAATACATATGACTAAGAGCGGTTTTTCCTAGTAATGCAATGTTGGTTTAACATTTGAAAATTCATCAGTATAATTCACCATATACAAAGGGAAAAAACCCGATGATCATTTTATTAGATCCAAAAAAAAAAAAGCATCTGATGAAATTCAACACATTTATGATAAAAACTCTTAGTAAATAAGGAATAGAAGGAATTTCTTCATTTGGTAAATGCCATCTATAAAAAATCTAGTGCTATCATCATACCTAATGGTAAAATATTGAAGGCTTCCTTCCATGAATCATAAGATATCAAGATGTCCATTTTCACCATTTGTAGTCACTTTATACTAGAAGTCCCAAGCTGTACAATGAAGCAAGGGTTGGGGAAGAAAAGGCATACAGATTGGAAGTGAAGAAATCAAATGTCTTTCATCTTGGATGATCTGAGCTAGTTAATAGAAATCTTTTTTTTTTTTCTTAACGTTTATTCATTTTTGAGAGAGTGCAAACAGGGGTGGGGCAGAGAGAGAGGGAGACACAGAACCCAAAGCAGGCTCCAGGCTCTGAGCTGTCAGCACAGAGCCTGACGCAGGGCTCAAACTCACAAACCATGAGATCATGACCTGAGCCAAAATTAGACGCTTAACTGACTGAGCCACCCAGGCACCCCAAGTTAATAGGAAATCTTAAAACATCTACAGAATAACTACAAGAACATATCATTGCATTTAGCAAGGTCTTTGAACATAAGGTCAATATACTAAAATGTATTGTAGTTTTAAATACTAGTAGTAAATAATTTGAAAATGAAATTAAATTTTGCCTATGGTAGCATTTGAAAATACGAAATTCTCAAGGGTAAATTTTATAAAATATGTTTAATACCTATACAGTAAAAGCTAAATATTCAGTAAATATTACTGAAATAAATGAAAGAAGATCTAAGTGGGGAGATATGTGATGTTCATGGATTATAAGACTGAATATTGCAAAAAGTGTCTGTTCTCCCCAAATTGATCTAAAGATCTGATACATTATTCCAGTATATATATACGTATATATATATATTGTATATATATACACACATATGTATGTGTGTGTGTATATATATAATAATTCCAATATATATATATATATATATATTTTTTTTTTTTTAGAAATCCACTATATTTTTCTTCACCAAAGCAGAAATTGACTTTAATTTTTTTTTTTTTTGTATGTGGAGATACAAAGGACTTAGAGTATCCAAAGTCATCTTGAAAAAGACTTAGGGTACCTTACTTAAAGAAATACTACAATGTTATAGTAATCAAAACTGTGGCAAGTTGAACAGAAAAGAGAGTCCAGAAACAGACCTATATTTATGTGGTCATTTGACTTGCATCAAAAGGCCCAAAGTAATCCAATGGGGAAAGGAAACTTTTTAACAAATAGGACTGGAACTGGATATCGTACTTTTAAAAGTGAACCTCAGCCCCTGTCTCCCAGAAAAATTAGTGATGATTCAGAGACATAAACAGAAAAGCTCTTACGATAAAATTTCTTGAGGAAAATCTAGGACAGTGTCTTTGGGACTTTGGGCTTGGCAAAAGTTTTAAACATGACGCAGAAAGTGGTACCTAAAAAAGAAAAAATGATAAGCTAGATTTCCTCAAAATTATCATCATCCCATACTGTTCGGAAAGTGACCAGGCAGGCCATAAACCGGGTGAAGATTATTCATCAAACAAAGGTCTGGTGTCTAGATAGTATGACAAACTCCTATAACTGAAAAATTAGAAGACAGCCCTCTTACAAATGGGTAAAATATTTGGACAGACACTTCAAAAAGAAGGTATGTGAGTGGCCAGTATGTTCATGAAAACGTGCTCAACACCATTAGTTATCAGAGAATTGCAAGTTAAACTACGAGATACCACTGAAATCCAGCAGAATGGCTCGCATTATGTCATTGTGTTGTACACTTTAAATACATTACAATTTTATTTGTCAGCGACAGCTCAGTAAAGCTGGGAACAACCTGAAAATGACCGACAGCATCAGATGGTGTGGAGCTAATGGAGCTCTGGTGCATTGTCATTGGCAGCAGAAACTGGTACGAGTTCTTTAGGAGGGGTCTGGCAGTTTGCTAGCCTTGAAAGCTCCGTGCTGAGATCTCTGCCCAGAAGGAATGAAAAACGTAACCACAAAACGACTTGTCCAAAAATGTCCATAGCAGCTTCATTCATAATATTCCCAAACTGGAAACAACCTAGGGGTCCGATAACCAGAGAGTAGGTGAACTGTGGATTATTCATAGAGTGGACTAATCCTGAGCCGTACAAAGGCATAAGTATGGATACACATCACATGGATGAATCTCAAAAACAGGCAGAATGAAAGGAAACTTATAAGAGTTCATACTGTGCAATTCCATTTTTAAGAAGTTCTAGAGTAGGCAAACCTAATATGTAACGAAACAACTTAGGACAGTGGTCTCCTTTAGGAGTGTGAGGGAGGGATTGACTGGGAAGCTTCGTGAGAACTTTCTGAGGGGGTGGTAATGTTAGAGCTCGGGTTACATAGTTCTAGGCATTTGTCAGAACTCACAAATGGGCATTATGGTATTTGGGTATTTCACTCTATATGGTGTTTAGCTCACCAACAAACAAACTAAACAGAAACAATAAACCAAAACACCAAAAACAAATACCCATAAAACAAATACTGAACTCTAGCTACTAATGATGTGCATGTTAAAGCATTTAGGTACAAAGTGCACTGACATCTGTGTGTAACTTTGAAATGCTTTAAAAATTAAATGGATTGGTGGATGAATAGAAGAAGGGATGGTTGGATATATATGTGCTGAAACAAATATAGCAATATATTTATTTCAGAAACTAGGCAATGGGTACATGGCTGTCTGCTGTACAGTTCTTAAAACTTTTCTGTTTGTGTAAATATTTTCAGAATACAATGTTAGAAAAATAAAATGAGGTAGATGTAGCTAAAAGGTGTTATAATTTACTTATAGGGAATTCAGTTGTTTATTTAAAAATATTAATGGTATGTCGGCTATGTGCTGGGCAGTCTCAGGACCATCTCTGATCCAGTGGCTGACACATAAGCCTGGTCTTTACCCGTATAGAAGTATTAATTCTGTTTATCAGATTCATAGTTTCTCCATCGTTCCCTACCTCCATCCCTTGTAATACTTAGAACTTATTGGTCTATTCAGGGTTTCTTAGAAGCTCATAGTTGTTATTTTAAAATGTTAGTTTTGTTTCATTTTCTTTAACTGGCTAAAAATCTTATTTTCACAACTACGTGCGTGTGTGAGGGGGGTGCAGTGTTCAGTTTTGGGGACTATGGTAAGCTGGCTTTGAACTTGGAACTATTTTTAAAGTTTATTAATTTGCTTCCGGTGTCTGCCCCCATGTGTCAGGACCATCTCTATTCTTGGCTCAATTTCCTGCGCTAGAGAGAAAGATTCTAGAAGATTTACTGTCCAGTTTATCTACTCAGAAATCCCTAAAACACCTAAATAGACCAAAAGACACAGTCTTTCCATCATGCTTAGAGATTGAAAACTCTCAGAGAATTGAGGTCCCTTGACCTCAAAGGGAATACAATTTGAGTTCCAGGGAGTTCAAGAGAGAGAATTCAGAGCCAACCAGTTAGATCTTGCATTCTGAGTATTCAGAGTTAGCTGCCTGGTTTAGACACTGACATGGGCACTTCTTTTCTGACCCATTGACCAAGATCCCTCTCTGTCTTTGCTGACCTAGTTAGCTCTGCCTGCCCAGTACTTTTCCCGGTCCTTGTTTGGATTGGGCCTGATACCAGTCACTTCCCTAACTTCTGATTTATCGTACTTTAATGCCTAATGTAGCTGCTGCCATCCTCTGTCCACCCCATTTCCCGTTCATGACCTGATTGAACTTGGCTTTGTCCACCATCTGCTGCCTTCCCTTGTCTGTGCCTCTGACACTAACTCCTGACCTGTAATCACCAGCTGGAGAGTCCCTACCACCTCCCCCTATCTCTTCCTGTAACTAAGTAGACTCTTAGGGAGGAGAGTTCCTTTAGTTGGAATGTTTGAGACTTGGTGTGCCTCGGGGTCTTGGTAACTTTTGACTGAGACTTTCCGCCATAAGTCTTAGCTCTGGGCTACCATATTCACAGGCTATCAAACGTTCCTCCCTTGTCTCAACTTCTGCTAAATTTGTGTTTATTAAATAGCGTATACATTAGAAGAATATTTGTATAAGTCTGAGTAAACTATAATGAGTAACAATAAAACAAACACCTCTAGCCACCACCCAGCTTAAGAATGAAAGCGTTGCCAGTATCTCCCAGTCATCCCTAGGTATAAGGTATTGGGTGGCACTTTATGGTCTTTGCGGTAAACCGTCAGCCAGCCTGACTGAATACTTTAAAAACACTTAAACATTGTTTTCAGATATGTTTTTGTTCAGAATATTTACTAAATTCAGACAGGCCCTTAGGGAAGTTTTAATGTAGATTCCAATTCCAGTATTCCCATTTTTCTGTCAAACTTTTTAGAATTCAGTAGACATACCATGCCCAACCTGTTGTGGTTACAGAATTCTGTCAAGCTTAGCCTTGGAATAAAGGAGAGCTTTCTGAAGGCTGTAGCAACCATATTGTTTTTTTTCCATAGACTGGCTGCTGACGGAGCACCGGAATTGAAGGTGGAGAGTATGAACTCCAAGGCCAAACTGCACGCTGCCCTCTATGAGAGGAAGCTCCTGTCTTTGGAGGTGCGGAAACGTCGACGACGGAATGGCATATTGAGGGCAATGAGGCCAAAATACCCAGGTACCTGCTGGTGAGCTTACGCCAAACTCCACTGTCCGGGTCCTGCCAGGCCCAGTTGATCAGCTTCTTACTTCATACTTAATGAATCAGAACCTTCCTCATCGCATACATTTAATTTTTCTGCGTAGTCTTTTTCTCTGAAACTTAATTTCAAAAGGGTTGGAAGTTTCTAAATCTTCCAGTCTATAGTATTTGTGCTGGGGAATAACTGAAGCACATACGTTTTGGCCCATGGCTAAATACTTGAGATGTAGAGATAAATCAGTAGAAAGAAACAGTTTAGTGAAGTTTAATGGAACCCTGAGCATTGTTGTTCAGGTTTTTCATAATTAGGTATTAAAGCTGGTTCATCCCTTGACATTGCCAAATCATATAAATATTTTAAACATGAACAAAGAGGAATGTGTTTCTCTCCAAGATGCTCCCATGTCATAGGTCTGTTTGTCATGATTGATGGACTGACTTCCTTCCCCCCACCCTCCCGCCCACTCCTTCCCTCCTTTGTTGGGCACCTGTATCAGGCATGTTGGTCACTAGGGTTTCATTGGTGAATAAAAAAGGTATAGTCCTTGTCCTCACAGACCTTCCAAGTTGGTGAAAGAGAAAGGTAATGAATAAACATAGGATAGAACGATGTTCCCCTGCTCCTTGTGCCCTTCTGAAAACCTCCAACACACTGTAGAGATTACTCTACCCAAGATGTTTGCCTGACACTGAGAGAGAGCCATTGGTATTAAGGTGAGGAACGTGAACTCTAATGGAGGTCGTTGTAGGCTTTTGAAATATGTAAGACTGTAGAGTGGCATGTGTGTGCTGTTGATGTTGTGCCTCTATTGTGGTCTGATTTAGAAATGGGATTTTATTAAAAAGATAAAAGGAAGCTATTGGGAGAGAGGAAAATTTAATCTTTTTTCAGCAACATTAGTGATTCTTCGCATTTAGTGATCACTCAACCAGCTGAAATGAATGTTAAAACCGAGACAGAGAGTGAAGAGGAGGAAGAAGTTGCATTAGACGATGAAGATGAAGAACAGGAGGCTTCCCAGGAGGAGTCTGCAGGGTCCCTCGGAGAAAGTCAAGCCAAATACACCCCCCCACTGACTGTTATGGTAGAAAATTCACCCAAAGAAAATGCCGCGAAAGTTTCTGAATGGAACAATAAAGGTGAACAGTGCTGCAAAATTGAGACTCAGGAGCCAGAGCCTAAATTTAACCTGATGCAGATTCTGCAAGATAACGGCAATCTTAGGTATGTACCTTTTGTAGTTGTAATAGTAAAACCAATGACTTGTATTGTGTACCAGGTCCTGGGCTGATGGCTCTACAGCCATTTTCCTTTTCTGACAGTGGTCCTGGGAAGTAATGACTCTGATTTTGTTATTATTGTTACTAAGGAAGAATGTCATTACTTTTGATGTTGTTTTGAATATTAATAATTGTCAAGAGGAGTTACTTGCCCAAGGTATAGCGCTGCGATCCATACCCAGGTCTCACTGGCCCAACAAATATTTGTTGGGCTGGAGTGTCAGTCACTAAAAGCACAGAGTTCAAGCAGCTCATGGTTTTGGGTAGGGATCCTTAAAGAGCGGGGGCGCCAGTATGGACAAAGCGCTCTGTATCTTAAATACAGAAAACAGAGTGACTGATCTTGCCTGGGAGGCCTAGAGACACATTAGGGAGGTGGCAATATTTGAATCAGGCTTTGGCGGATGAGTAGGATGCCACGAGGGCCGAGAGGTGACAGCTAAGTGCGGAAGTGCCAGGAGAGGAAATAAAGGCGGGGAGATGTGATAGTCTAGTCATTCATTCAGCCCTGCAACAGAAGTTTATCGAGCACCCGCCCTGTGCGGGAATGTGCTAGGCTATGGTAGTGTTACAGTAGAAACCAAGACGGGCTCGTGGGGCTTACGGTCTTGGGGGGTATACTGACGGTAAACAAAGAAACAAGGTAGTTTCAGGGAGTAAGTAGTGCAATGCAGAAAGAACAGGTTGTAGTGTTAGAGTGTAATTGGGTGGAGGGTTTCTTTAGATTGTCATGTTCGGGCATGAAGAGGTAACCTTTGAGGTGAGTCCTGAATGATGAGAAGGAGCCAAGTCATGGAATATCAGGGCGCAGAATGTTCCTGGCAGACAAGCAAGTCTGAAGGCCCTGAAATTGGAATGAGCTTGGCGAGTTTGAGAAACCTGGGTTAGCGTAGTGGAGTTACACGGAGAGAAGTGTGCAGTAAGAGATACGACTAAATAATTGGATGTCATTTGATCACAAAGGGGTTTAAGAGGAACTGGGACTGTGTTTTCTAAACGGATAATTTTTAAGCAGATGAATGCTATGGTCAGACCTTGATTTAGAAAGTAAATTCTAGGTGCATTGTGGGGCAGTGATTGATAAGAGGAGAACTAATGGCAGAAAGGTGAGTTAGGGGCTGTCACAGTAGTCCAGAGCCAGAAAGATGAAGGCCTTGACCAGAGCCACGACTATAGGAATGGAGGGAATGGGATGGACCGGATGACATTTGCAGGTTAAAATTGGCAGGGCTTGGTCTCTGTAGATGTAAGAACTCCAGAGAGGCTGGATTTTTCCAAACGTAGCAACTTGGCGATGCCATCAGTCCACTTAAGGAGCATAGGAGTTGGTTTCAGGATAAAAGTGATGTTTCAGTTGGGGCACGGTGAGGCGGAGGGAGGGCTCTGGGATGAAGTTGCTCAGCGGATAGGTGAAGATATCACTTTGAGGGTAAGAGTTGAACAGGATCAGGCAGTTGATAGTTAAGAACTTCAGAGTGAGTGAACTTGTCCAATTCATTTAGTCCAGCAAGTATAGACTGGAGAAAAGGAGGAGAATTGAGCCCTGGGGAAAACCAGTGTTTAATAGTAAAGAGATAGGAACTAGCAGCTAGAGAGGTAAGCATCAGTGTAGGAGGTGGGAGTATGGTAGAACTCTCCAGAATGAGAGTTCCAAGCTGTAGCATGCTTCAGACGGCCCGAGAGAGCATGAAGAGTGAGAAGAGACTCCTGCATTTCTGACATAGGGCCAGCCTCTGAGTTGTGAGAAATTACGAGTTGAGAAATAAGAAACCAAGTGCAAGCTAACTTTTTCAGAGGATTTGGCAATGAAAAGAAGATGAGAACACATCAGAGAGAGTGAGGAGTGAGCGAAGAGAAAAGGATTTTTTTTTTTTCTCCAACGATGGGGATTCTGAAGCTTATTTATAGACGAGGGGAAGGATTTGATGGTAAGAAGACCAGAGATACAGAAATGGATATATTGATAGAGAAGGGCCCCAAAGAAAGGCGAAAGAGGCCACTGGAGGGGTCTCTCTTCCTGTTAAATCGGAAAGAAAGCACTATGGGCTGAGTGTAGTAGTTAGAAGTTAAAGAGGAAAGGAGTTTACGTATTTATGCACGATGGCTTTATTTTCTAAGTTAGAGGGCAGTTCTTATATTGCAGGGGTGGCGGGTGACGTCGGCGTTTGGGGAGGTATGCAGATGGAGTTAAGGTTTGGAAGAGTCTGTTAGTTGAGAGCTCACTGAACTGTTGGAAGACCTGGACTCTCTCTTTGCTTTTTAGTGATTCCCAGCTGGCTGTGTGATCATGGCGGCCAGTCAGAGAGCTTCTCTGTGCCTCAGTTTCCTTTTCTTTCAGGCCAAGGTATAAGGTTAGACAAATGTTTTTCGGACTGTGCTTTCTGAGGGGGAAAAAGGATTCTACTGAGCTGAAATAGAACATTTGAAAACCACTGGATTATATTCTGATGCCCTTTCCAGCAATAACATTCTACTTAGCTGTTGTAGAAATAAATGATTTCTTCATAAATCTTATGGATCTGACTTTCACTGAGTAAACTGTTGTAGTTGCCTGGTGTGTTAATGCAAATGAGTGGTTTTCAGACTCTGTTCCCTGTAGCTACCCATGATTCTGTGGGGCACCTCAGCGGCTACTGAGGGGTCTCAGGGAGGTCGTGGCAAGGATTCGAGACTCCAGGCCCCAGCCTTTAGTTGCGTATTTTTTATACTGAGGATCCATATAAGCTTTTATGGTTTTAAAACCAAGTTTCACTGGTATAAATCATTTCTAGTTTTCATTCTTTCGTCTTTTTTGGTATGTTGAAAATGCCTAGCCAACCAGTGTGTCCAAGTATCTTGGGGGCAGTCTCAGAATTAACAACCCAGGGGGTCCCTTCAATAAGGTTTATAGAAATGGAAACCTCCATACTTGTTCATTTGATTTGTGGCAATGACTTACAACAAAATAATGATTGAAGTCTCAACTTCGAAGTGACATCTCCCTTATCCAACAGACCTTCACGTTTCAGCGTTAGAGGAATGATTAATAAAATGAGGTATTCTGCTACTTGGGAGATATGTGAAACATGCCATTTCTACCTCATTAGGTAGCAAGTGAATTTGTGGATGAAAATTAAGAATTTTTGTCATTTGTTTTGTCTTGCAAATAGTTTGTTGTGGAGGTAAATGGTTGAGGGGGAAAGTGGTCTCCAGGTGAACAAGAATATAAGTGTCCTTGTTGAGAAACATTTGAAAATAGAAATTTGTTTTTTCAGATCGTACTGTGCTCCCATAAACTATCCCCATTAGTTAGAAACATGTAGCCTTACTTGTATTTTATGCTTTGAAGATCTTCTATATTAAACTCTCAAGAGCAAATCTGCTTCCAACCTGACTCCCCTCCTCTTCGGTCCCTCCAGCACATACGCAGAGGTTAGACCTAGACCCTGTCAGGATGTCCAGTTTACTCTGGTCAAGTCCTTCATCCTAACTTTGGAGGAACAGTGAATAGAAAGCATTCAGTGATTGCATGTGTGAGGATTGTAAACAAAGTTTGTGTTGGGCCCTAATCTTCGCTGATGTAATTCTGGCTGGAGTGTCAGAAGGCCGATCAGCTGAAGTAACCAAAATCTCTCCTGAAGGAAAACAGATCCGCTACAATTAGCAGCTGAAGTGAAAATCATCAGTGTGTCTCTGGCCTTTCTGTCTTCTAAACCGTAGCTTCAACAGATTTCCTTGTTTCCAGCCTAGACCACCAAGCAGAAATCAGCTGAGTTCTCCAGTGATGTCGCTGAGGTGCTTTTTTTTTTTTTTACTACATGTAAAGATTTTGTTTTCCCACTGAACATCTGGGCTCGTCCCAGCCTCTCAGTTCATCTACGCCAAACTCTTTTGGACCTCACTCATTTGTTCTGGGCTCCAGCCATTCCTGTCTTGTAGTTGAGAAAAGCAGGACTTTAAGATTTGGTCTCAAAAGTTCCTTTGTAGGATTTATCGATTTCCTGCTTCGGAGGCTTTTGCACACCAGAAATATTAGTTGCCATAGCAAAAGCATACTTTTGCACCAACTGATAAGTATATACTTTGGGCCTCCAAGGCAGGAAAACCTTTCCACCTGAATGCAAAGGTTCTTGTGAAGATTCAATACTTTGCCTGCCCATCTCCCCCAGGAAAGTTGTTAAAAAGTTCAGAGATAAGGTGTAAGAATAGGAAACCTGATTTCCTATTCCTGTTTGATTTTTTCCCCTCTGTTAATAATGAGAAAATAAATAGGATTCTCCATCTTTGATTCTGTTAATAGGAAAAAAAAACACCTCATGCACTGTGTAGAAGGAATCTTTAGTCAATGACTGCATGATGGGCTTCATTTTTTTTAGCCTTCCTAATAGGAGGATCCTCAGAGCCCACTTTGAATGAGGCAGGTACACATTTGGTAGGCTTACCATTCTGTCTCGTAACGGTATGTTGTTTTGGATTTCTATAGCAAAGTGCAGGCCCGAAGAGCGTTCTCTGCCTATCTCCAGCATGTTCAGATTCGCCTGATGAAAGACAGTGGAGGTCAGACGTTCAGTGCCAGTTGGGCTGCCAAAGAGGATGAACAGATGGTGAGGCTCTTCTTGTTGGAACCTTTTTACTTGCCCTGTTTCTTTTCTTTCCTCTTCTTCTTCTTCTTCTTCTTCTTCTTCTTCTTCCATTTTTCCCCCCAAGGGTGAAGAGCATTATATTCTTCCGGTGAAAGAATTGTTCTTCACTATAGTTGATGGATTTCTCTTACTTTAATGTGAACTGGCTCCTTGATCTGGGGCCATGTTCATCACACTGTGTGTTGAGGGCATCAGTTTATTTCATTCTGAAAATGGAAACTGATTGCTCATTACATGTCAGGCCCTGTGCAAAGCCCCCCAAAAGAATAACAACCTAGAGCCCTTTCTCAAGCAACTTCACGTTGTCTGAACTCTTTGATGTAGGCACTGTCATCCCCATTTTGTAGATGCAGAAACAAAGGCCTGGAGCAGGGAGGTAATTTGCCTGTGGTCCCACAGCTTGTGTGTGGTGAGACTGGAACTTGAGCCCTGATGTTACAGTTGTACGTTATTTGGTTTTCTGTTGTTTCTGTGCATCACAAGGTATTTGTTTTGTGTCCTAAGGGGTCACGTTCACTCTGAAAATCAATGCTTTGTCATAGGCCCTCTAAGAATGTACCATCCTCCATGTTAACTTTATCTCTCTACTAGTTAAAATTTTATAAAATTCTGAGATGACTGGAAACAAACTGTGTCATAATTTTTGCTGTGTGTCAGTCATTTGAACATGCCTAGAATTTAATATTCTAGCAAGGTTTGGTTTTCTTTTTGAATTGGAAGGATCAGGAACGTCATGCTCTTTGGTAAGACCAACGCTTATAGAAGAAGCCGTAGCCCTTCTTTGCCTTTTAACCACAGGGATCTGTCACTGCAAAGAGAGCGACTTTTAAGGCTGAGAAGTCTGCATCCTTTGTCCATCTCGGTGGTGACCCTACCATAATGTTCAGTTCTCCACATACAAGAGGCATGTGATATGCCAGGCTTATTATGAAAACATGATGGATATCCCAGAAAACAACTTGTGAAAGTAAAGTAGCCAATACAACCCAGAGATAAAACCTTGTGCATTGTGAATAATCCTTCGACTGTCAGTGGAAAATGTTAGCTCTCCCCTTTCCAAGTGGAAAATTGAACCTGCCTTTTTGAGAGTCAGTTTGTCTGCTCCACTGTGAAAAAATAATATTTTAATATAACAGCTTAAACCACCCTATAGTAGAGATAGCAGAGTAGAACCGTACGATCCAACCCTCTGGTTATCCTTTATGCTGGAGGAAATGAGCACCAAAGGACAATGAACGGAAATCAAATGCAAGGGATAAAAAAATAGCTCAGAAGAGAGTAACCGCTGTAAGTGCTGGCTTGGAATTCACACAGGATTTCAATGGGATTTGTTACAAGAATGCTTAGGATCATCACTGCAAAACCTAATACCAGTTCTGTGCGTTCCTGTGTGAAAGTATATCTAGAGAGCAAACCCTAACCCATTCCCTGATGATTGTGGCGGTGGGCTTGTTGATGAGGAAGGTAGGGGTAGAATTGCTCTGCTCCAGGTGAGGGTTAGAGATTCTTTATCACAGCTCACAGGAGGTGCATTAATAGAAGGTCCCCAAATCTATCATCTTAAGGCAATTTTTTCATGTTGTGGGGGGTGGTGGAGAGGGAAGGAACAATGATCTTTAAGGCCCCTGGTCTCACAAAATGTCCCTTTGAAGCATTTGTGATATTGTGAATGATCTGATTGGTATCTGTTCAGATTTCAAAATCCCTTGCCCCATGCCAAGTGAGATGTGCCCTTTGTCCCCTTTAGTGACTTTCCACTGTGCACTACCCCCCAGCCAGCCCCCTTCGTCGTGGGGAAGGAAAAAAGAAGCCATCACCTCTCAAGCATAGAGTAGCTGTTCTTTCTTTTTCTTGAGCACTAAACTTTTGAAATTAGTGGTTTCTGTTCTTCATTACCCATGCACTTCTTAGCCTCTTCCTTCTATTCCCTTTCCTCTACTGGAAGCATTGTCTTGAAATCATCTCACAATGGCCAGATCCTGGGCCTTGTCTTGGCCTTGGTCCTTTTCAGCTGCAGCCTCTTGGAAGCTTTTGACATGGGGCTTTTAACCCTCTTGACCTCCATGACACTATTTTCTCCTTGTTGTTTTGTTTTGTTTGTTTGTTTGTTTGTTTGTAAATGTCTGGTGTTTCTACCATGGGTTTTTTTGCTTTCGTTTCTGATTCTTCCTCCTCTTTCCTATGAATATTTCTGTTCTTTCTCTTCCGTCTCACCTTTGATGATTTCATCTGCTCCCATGGTTTTAATTTCCGCTGTCCGTGAAAGCTACTTTCCCATAAGCTTAAGTTTTCTCTGATCGCCCTGTTAGAAGTGGTATCTACACTTTGAATTATAATAGTACTATTTGCATGTGGGTTGTGATACTTTTGCGGTTACTTCTTTAATACGTAATTTGTATACATGTTTTTTTTGCCTTTCTGATTGCCAGCTTTTTGAGGGGAGAGAATCATTTCTTTTCCTTTGTCTTTCTGTATCCTTACTGTACCTAATGTTTTTGCTCTGGGTCTTTTTTGTTGAAATGTATAGTATACCTCTTCTCGTATCTCTGTTGGGCAAATCCTTCATACCTTATCTTCTGTTGCTTCCCACCATCCCTGCCTTCTTTCCCTCATGACTCTTAATAGGAGCTAGTGGTTCGCTTCCTTAAACGAGCATCAAGTAACCTCCAGCACTCAATGAGGATGGTATTACCCAGTCGACGATTGGCACTTCTGGAACGCAGAAGAATCTTGGCCCACCAACTGGGTGACTTTATTCTTGTGTACAACAAGGTAGGTGGTTCATCTGTTACTTGTGTGTGTTAGATTGCCACGCACTGTTAGCAAAGGCTAGAAGCCACTGTCCAGCTGGGTGGAGAGGTCCTTCTCTTTTCTATCATCGTCATCCCTTGTGTGTAACTGTTACAGGGAGCTAGACCTTGCTCCTTAACCCAGCTGATCTGAAAAGCTGCTCATTACTTCTGAAAGCCCAGTGGCCATAGTTAACGCTTATCAAAAGGCAAATTCCCAGGGCGCCTGGTTGGCTTAGTCGATTAAGTGCCCAACTCCTGGTTTTGGCTTACTCATGGTCTCACGGTTCATGAGTTTGAGCCCTTCATCAGGCTCTGTGTTGACAGCGTGGTCAGACAGATTCTCCGTCTCCCTCTCTGCCCTCCCCTGTTTGCGCGCTCTCTCTCTCTCTCTCTCTCTCTCCCTCAAAAATAAATAAATAAACATTTTTTAAAAAAAGGCAAATTCCCTTTGAGGGTTGTGTATCTGAGATGAATCACAGGCTATGTGAATTTGCATTGTCATTATGCCTGTAGATAGTGGTAAATAGACGGTTTGAGAGCAAATGAACTGTGGATTTAATAGAATGACGTAATCTTCTTTCCTGAGAGAGTTATACTTTGCTCTTGAGAACATTGTAGACAGTGATATCATTTTACAACCAAGACCAGGAAATATACTATTCAGTTAGAATATTTTACAAAGCATCTGATATCCAAGGGTCTTAGAATGCTTTGGAAATATCAGTATTTGGGAGAAAAATGTATGGTCATTTTGCAAAAGGGAAAATGGAGGCCTGGAAATTTAAGTGATGCTAGTATAGATGTGTGGAATGGTTAGTAGAATAGCAATATAAAAAAATCCTATGGCTGCAATTTACTCCAGATCTGTTGAGAATTTTGTTATGTCTTATATAAGTGAAGAATTTACTCAGTTTGGATGCTGGTATAGGAGTAGGTTCCAAGACCGATCTTTCCTTTCCCTAACTGTAACAAAATGCAGCATCTCTGTGGTCATACCAGTGAAGCTACAAGTGCGAGCACAGATGTTACTAAGCTGCTATGAAAAGTTCTTCCCTGAAGGGGCTTTGTGGGCAGAAAGCAAAAAGATGATAAGGATTTACATTTACTCTGCAACCTTTATTTGGAAATTCCAAAATGTTTTATGAAACAGTGGCAGAGAGTAATATATCAAATTTATAGGTGGCAAAAGTACCTGGAGGGATTATGTCTTTACTGTAAAGACAAATTAACCCAATGGTAATGAAAGCAGATGATGAAGTGTGCATTTATCAGGAGCCAGTTTTATCTTACTGTTTTCCTTTGTGGGTTGGGGACTGGGTAGGAAACAGAACAGATGGCTGAAAAGAAATCAAAGAAGAAACTTGAGGAAGAGGAGGAAGATGGGGTGAATACAGAAAACTTTCAGGAGTTCATCAGACAAGCAAGGTAGAAGATACTCTTTCTTAAGAAAAACTATCTTCTTCTATCTTCCATACTGCCCCATTCAGTTCTCAATATTTCCTTGTTTCTAACGTAGGAATGTGAGTAAAATCCCCCTCAGGATGAAAGAAAGCATTTCATAGGCTTGGCCTCTCCATATCTCAGCCAATCATGTTGTTGTCCTCATGGTTTCAGTTATCAAAACACTGCTGCTAGGTATCTGGGCTGTATTTCTAGACAGCCTTCAAAGTACACACCACTTGAAGTGCTGAGAGAGCCCTTTGGAAAGTTGAAGTCAGAGGCTTCCAGTGTCGACTGAATCTGAATTTATCCCTGACCTACTGATGCCATGGTGATGACCAAATTTTGCCTATGTTGAGTGGGTTGAGGAATTGGCAGTTTCTCAATACCGTGAGGGTTACACCTAATTTATACAAAATAGAACCAGTCCTCCATGCGTAGATTTGGCTTTGAGGATTGAAAATCTCAGCATTCAGCTCTATCGTGATACAAATCAGTCAGGCCATTTTGTCCATTTACAATATGTTTCCAAAGGAAAAGGTGACAAAACATTTCATTTAAAATTTTGTGAGACTCCTACTGGGGGACCTTTTTCCAAAACAGAAAGTCATACAAAACCACTCAAATAAAGGCTAAAACATCTGTGTGACCCTGTTCGTCTTCAGCCATCAAAGTCACTGTGGAGTGAAAAGCAGGAGAAAGTCCATTCTTTGTTGGTTTATAAAGCTAAATCAGGTGGTGGTTTATCAGTCACCAGCACAATCTGATCTGTGTTTAATACCTTGTACAGACCTAAGTATAGCCTCACTATCTTGTGCTTAAACACACAGCAAACAAATCTATCATTTTGTAGGAGTTCAAAACTGTCATGTTATTTTGTTGACATTCTTGAGTCTTGAGTTACGTGATTGATAATAAAGTTATAGAAACAAAGCAAGAAACGGTTTCTCACATCAGCATGATAGAAACAGGAAAGAACAAAAATGAGGTTATGTTCAGAAAACGGCTCTACATTTAAAGTTAAAAAATTAGGGGCGCCTGGGTGGCTCAGTCGGTTGAGTGTCCGACTTCAGCTCGGGTCATGATCTCACGGCTCGTGAGTTCGAGCCCCGCATCAGGCTCTGTGCTGACAGGTCAGAGCCTGGAGCCTGCTTCCGATTCTGTGTCTCCCTCTCTCTTTGCCCCTCCCCCGCTCATGCTCTGTCTGTCTCTCTCTCTTAAAAAAAAATAAAAATAAAACATTCAAAAAAAATTTTTAAAAAAAGTTAAAAGATTAATGTTTAGTTCCTCTTGGGGAGCTTCAAGATCCCTACAATATAAAAAAAGAAAAGAAAAGCCACCTTTTTTGAAAAGAGACATGTATCCCCCTACCAGGCCTAACTGTTTGCTGGAAATGAATTATATATACTAAAACTAGTGATACAGAGTTAGAGGTAAAATATGCTGGAACATATTTATTACTGTCATCGCACATTAAATGTCGATTGTTGGAAATATGTTCAATCATCAGTTTTTTATTACGTTTGGGGTGGTACATGGATACCTTTGTCAAGGTTGGTAAATCCAGATACCTGCAGGAGTCAGGCAAGGAAACATAAATTATGAAGTGGGCAAAGGGTAAGAGAGGCGATATCAAGCAGTTTGTGTTTTGATCAGCCTTAACCTGCCCCTTTCCCCTCCCCTTCCCGTTCCCCTTTCTGTGAAGGGCCAAAGAAAGCACGTGGACATACAGAGGCATTCGCCCCATTTGTAACCTCAGCGGTAGATCTGTCATAGTTACTGAGGTACTTGCCTTGTGGCCCTTCACTTTCTCCACTTTGAGACCTTGGGGTTTACTCTGAGATTCGTAGAAATGGGTTCCTAGGTTTCCTAGGTCATTACAATGTATTCTGAAGATGGGATATAGGTTCCTTGTGATAATGCTGGAATAGTTTGCCTATTTAAAGACCACTTATCTGGAACATAGCCAGGCTCCAGGAAAAAAAATACAAAGGGCCATTGAGAAGCTGCCACAGGTGTTAAAAATCCGTATCTTTTTTTTTTTTAATTTTTTTTTCAACGTTTATTTATTTTTGGGACAGAGAGAGACAGAGCATGAACGGGGGAGGGGCAGAGAGAGAGGGAGACACAGAATCGGAAACAGGCTCCAGGCTCTGAGCCATCAGCCCAGAGCCCGACGCGGGGCTCGAACTCACGGACTGCGAGATCGTGACCTGGCTGAAGTCGGACGCTTAACCGACTGCGCCACCCAGGCGCCCCAAAAATCCGTATCTAATATGTTTACTGGGAGAATCCCGTGGGCCCTCATCAAATTCCTTATACTTTCCATTTTGTGGATGTTCATAAAGGACAGGTAATTTCAATATTTGAAGTGACCTAGAACCATGTACTTCAGTTTCCTTCATGGACTAGATGGTTAGGGAGCTCTTCCATGGTTATGCTGGTAGGTCTTATTTCTGACATAGATAATTCAAATGACAAGCGACTCCTTTAGCGAATACACTTCAGTTATCTGGAAGTGGGGTGGGCAAACCGTGAAGGACCAGATAATATTTCAGACTTTGTGGGATATATGTGGTCATTATAGCAGTCTTCTTTAAAAATATAAAAACCATTTTTAGTGAGGAACCGTACAAAAACAGGTTGCTCCTCGGGTTTGACCCCCCCCTGTTGTTTGTAGTGTGTAGTTTGTTGACCTCTGATAGAGAACATGGCTGCCAGTAGAACCTTCTGTGTTGTAGCTACTGAGTATGTGAAATGCAGCTGGTCTGAGAAGAATTTTTAAATGTACTTACTTTTAATTCATTTAAATTTAAATAGTCCTATATGCCTAGTGGCTACCATATTGGACGGCGCGTCTAGAAAATTCACTTTGGAATGAATAAAGCCTTATCATGCTTTAAATTTTTTAGATTGCTTTGTTTGTATTCCTATTTAACCATCTATTAATAGGGAGTTTTCTGCTCATACTTTTTATTTTCCCCTTCTCCAGCTGACTCCATTTCCATAATAAAATCTGGTGGAAAGATTTTCCAGAAGAGCTTCCTGTTCTGACCATACTTTCTCTCCTCATTTCAGTGAGGCTGAACTGGAGGAGGTGTTGACTTTTTATACCCAAAAAAACAAGTCTGCAAGTGTCTTCCTGGGGACTCACTCAAAAAGTTCTAAAAACAGCAACAGTTATTCTGATAGCAGGGCAAAGGGTGGTAAGTATGATGGTTAATTAATGAAAAATAAGAAGAACGAGTGAAAAAATGAGATCTGCAAAGGAGAGCCAAGAATAATGTGCTGCCTAAACCCTGACAGACTCCAAGATGGTGAAATTTTGCAGTGTGGGAATGGGGGGTGAGGAGGCATTGCATTTTTGTCCTCAAAGCGGAAGAGGGACCTGGTCTGATTTTTTTTTTTTTGTTTTCATGAAAATTAACAGCAGAGAGCTTTTCAAGAGAAACTTATAATTGCTAACATTTAGTGAGCGCTCATATTACTATAATCTGTTGGATGTGATCTTTTATTTTCAAAAAACCATATGGAGTGGGTGCTATTTTTCAACTTCTTGACAAATGAGAAAACAGAAGCTGAAAGAGACTGAGTAACTTGCTTAAAGGTACCTTTTACGGTGCAGTGGGACAAGAATTTGAACTTTCGTCTGCCCAGCTGAAAGCTTGTGCTCTTAATCTGTGCTCTTCTGTCTTTCCTAATGGTTATTTCCCACTCTTGTTACACTTTTTGCTTCCTCTAGCTCATCAGCAATGGCATTTGAGATAGAAGGATTTTTTGTCATGTGCGACTGTTCTGTACCTGGTGGGATGTCTAATAACCTTAATCCCATATCCTAAACGCTATTAGCTTTCTTCAGTCACTGTGATAACCCAGAATGTTCCCATCCATTTCTAAAAGAGCTCACTGCTAGGGAATTCCATGATTGGGGATTTTGGAATTAATGTGGACCGAACTATCTAGCTCGTGTCATGTGATAAAGAAAAAAAAATAGCAATGATGTTCTGTTATAAATAAAGCTCTGCACCTTAAAGTAAGATCCATTTAAAATCTAGATGGAAATGTAAGACGAAGGAAATCTATACCAATTCCTGTCAGTGCTAAGCACTAGATTAAAAGACAGAGACTCGTTCCCTGCTGTTAGGACCACCACAGTCTACGGTGGAAATAGCCGGGATAATCGGTCATTTCTAATGTAGAGTGAGTGTTCCCAAAGAAACAGTGTTAATGTTTTAAAAACTATTTTGGTTCAGAGGCTAGTCTGCAAAAGCCTATTTATATTGAGCTCACTGTATAATGGAATGATATTTCTAGAAGTCCCCAGCCCAGCCCTCTTCTTTGAGCTTTCCTAGCTTATCTAAGTTCTAAAGCTAGTTTATTCATCTGTTCTTCATTCCTTCTACACATTTTTCCCGACCACCTGCTGTGTGTCAGACATTGTGATAGTTGCTAGGTGTCTGTCCAGTGATCAGACTGCCATGGTACGTTGACTTCATAAGGTTTATTGTCTAGTGGATGGAGTTGGGTGAGTACATGTAGGAAGAAGGCTGGTGGACGCTTTGAAAAGCTCCTCCTATAACAATATTGAGAAAGGGAGCCTGAAGAGGCCGAGGAGTCCTTGTAATGAGTTGGGGTAGAGAAAAGTGTGTTAACCTGGGGAGCTGAGGGCCTACACTGGCATTCAGTTGTAACTTCTCCCCTGACAGTAGTGGGGAAGCCCTAACAGCATGTTCTCAACGGTGTCTGTTTGTACAAATGGGCCCCTGGAAATTCTGGGGTTCATGTGTTAAGGACTGTCTCTACATAAGATCTGTCCCTATCAAGAATAATGAGAGAGGCAGTAGGAAGGCCTCCATCAAGGAAACAACATGATGACATCTGATAGTATCCAGACTGATTACAAACATGAGCAAACACACGTGTGACAGTGTTACCGCTGCTGGTGGTGATAGGCAGCAAATAATTCATTTGTCCTTATTCTTTCATTCTGAAAGATGATCTCCAAAATGGGCTCTCTTAAGCTTTTATATGAATTAGCCCTTGAGAAAGATTTTGGAATATTTCCCCAAGTATATGGTTAGCCCCAGCTGTCCTGTTTCAAAATTCTGTGGTAGAAAAAAAAAAAAAAAGGTTTATTAGAGTGGAGATTTATTTTATTAGAGTGATTTTGTCATTGAACATACTGATCACCCTATCTCAAGTGAGCTCACTCAGCTTGCTCAAGTAAAACCAAGGAGTTTTCTTTAAGATACAGAGCTATTGTAGTTTCCAGGTATCATGCCCACAGATACGGGGGCTGTTCTTTCTGTCTCTTGGTAGTTGCCCTGCTCTGTATGTATGATGACTTCTTTGCTCCAGTGCGTACCGCCAGCCAGCTTGGTTTTTTAGTTTCCCTAGTTTGAATTCCTGGCAGAGGCATCTGACTGCTCATACCTTCCCGGCCCCCTCCGCCTCCCCCCCCCCCCCCCCCCCGGAAGGCATGTCCTAGCTTGTTACCATCCATGGATGGCTGCCCTGGGTTTAAGTATCTTTCCCTGGTTTGGTTAGCTGGAGCTTGGGGTTGGGGATGGTTGGGAATCTTTTGGTTGGTTGCCCCCTCAGCAGGACTATGGATGTGGCCGGCTTTGGGAAAGTGTGGCAACATGTGCAGTTTTCCCTGGGATTGATTATTTAGTTGTGTTATATTTCGGAAACACAGTTATATAGAAAGCATTTGATCAGGATTTATTTTCTGTTTCAGATCACCATGAGACAATGGAAGAAGTGAAAATAAAGCAACCCAAACAGCAGCAGGCAACAGAAATTCACTCTGATAAATTATCTCGTGAGTCACTTCAAACCTACATAGATTTGCCGCTCTCTGATCAATCCCTAAAAGAGGAGAAAAAGAGTCGTCAGATAGCTAATGAGGCTAAAGCATGAGGCATTACCCCACAGAAGTTCTTTTGTGCGTTGTCTTCCATTAGAATGTCCTCGTATTTATTGATAACCTGTTTTCCTTCTGAAGAACTTTTCATTTTCTTAATGTTTAGAAATTCGGAGCACTCCCCCCCCCCCGCCCCTGAAGGGTGAAAGGCAGAGGGAGAGGAGTTAGCTGTCACTACCAGAAACTTTGTCCTAATGCCCTAGCATGTGCAAAATGCCTGCTCTGGTTGATGGAGGCGGTCTCGACTCCAGCTTTTCGAAAGGACTAAAAATAAACTGTTTCTGTTGCCAGGTTGTCTCGGTAGGCAAAATTCACTAAGTTCATGATGAACACTCATTAAAGTCTCTATCTTTCATGATTTCTGTTTCACACTAAGATTATTTTGATGTTTAAAAATGCTTACTTTATGTTGTATAGAGGTTATGTCAGTTTTTCCTAAAATGATCTGTTTTCTTTTGTTTTGTTTTCTTTTTGTTTTAATAGGATTTACCACTTCAGCAGAACAAGAGGCTAAATTAGTCTATACCAATTCTTCCTCTGCTTCTTTCTCTGGTCCTGCTGCTACTCTTCTGCAGAAAATTCCCAATACCCACTTGTCATCTATTGTTACAACCTCTGACCTCTCACCGGGGCCTGGCCATCATTCTTCTTTATGTCAGATTCCTCCAGCTATCCCCAGCATGTCTCACCAGCCAACAATTGTACTGAGCACAGTCCCTGACATTGCTTCTCCCTTCGTGCATCCTGGGACACAGAACGTACCAAGCCCGGCTGGCCTGCCCCGCTGTCGATCAGGCAGTTACACCATTGGCCCCTTTTCCTCTTTCCAAAGTGCTGCACACATCTATAGCCAGAAACTGTCTCGTCCCTCTTCAGCAAAGGCAGGTGAGTGAGAAAATGAAAGGCAGCGTGCAATGTTAGCTCCTCCCCAGCCCCAATAAGGAAAAACAACAAAAACAAAAACAACGCATTCTCTTCCCTTTGCCTTTCTTTTGAAAGGCAAAGGGACACACACATTGTTCTGATGAGACTGAGGAAGTCTTGCATTTGGTCCAGTAGTGTTCATTCAGTTACAAAATGAAACAGGGCTTCTTTGAGGTGCTGGGGATACAGAGATGGATAAGACTGTTCTATATCGCAGAAGCTTATAGTCTAGTCAGGAGATTTTCCATCCCAGATCATCAAAGACCTGCAAGCATGCTATATGCATTCTTTCTGATTCAGATAGTTATTTTTCAGTGTATTAAAATTTTTTTTAACGTTTATTGATTATCGAGAGACAGAGAGAGACAGAGCATGAGCATAGGAGGGGCAGAGAGAGGGGGAGACAGAATTTGAAGCAGGCTCCAGGCTCTGAGCTGTCAGCACAGAGCCCGACGCGGGGCTCAAACTCATGAACTGCCAGATCATGACCTAAGTCAAAGTCGGATGCTTAACCAACTGAGCCACCCAGGCACCCCTTTTCAGTGTATTTAAAGTCAAGTGTGACCGGAATAAAATAACCAAAGAATTCTTAAAATAAGGTATCTAACTCTAAATGAAGTAGGTGGACTCATATTACCAGTCAAGTTTTCCCCCCATTTTTAATAATAGTTTCATTGATATATAATTCATATACTATAAAATTCACCACTTGAAAGTGTGCAACTCAGTGGTTTTTAGTATATTTACATAGTTGTGCAACCAACACCACTGTCTTGTTTTAGAACATTTTCATTATCCCCAAAGAGATCCCCTACCTATTTGCAGTCTCTGCCCGTTTCCTCCTCCCCCCAGCCCTGGCAACCACTGAACTACTTTCTGTCTCTATGGATTTGCCTATTCTGGGCATTTTATAGAAGTGGAATCGTACAGTTAGTGGTGTTTTGTGAATGGCTTATTTCACTTACAATGTTTTCAGGGTTCATTCACGTTGTAGCATGTATCAATACTAAGTTGCTTTGTAGAAATGTAGGCTGAAGAGTATTCCATCGGGCGGATATACCTTACCTTGTTCATTTATTTATCAGTTGATGGACGTCTGGGTTGTTTTCCCTTATGGGCTATTATGAATATTGCTGCTGTGAACGTTTGTGTACAAGTTTTTGTGTGAACCCATGTTTTCATTTCTCTTGGGTGTATAGTGGAATCACTGGGTCATACAGTGACTTTATGCTTCCTTTTATTGAGGAACTACCAAACTTTTCAAAGTGACTACACTATCTTGCTGCCAACAGTGCAGGAAAGTTCCAATTTCTCCCCCTCCTTGCTATCACTAAAACTATTGTCTGTCTTTTTTGACCCACTATTCTAGTTGGTTTGAAGTAAGTAGTGTCTCCTATTTGTGGTTATCATTTGCATTTCCCTAATGACTAATGATGTGATGATGATGAACATCTTTTCATGGGCCTATGGGCCATCAGTATTCTTTGGATAACTAACTATTCAAATTCTTTGCCCATTTTTGAATTGGGGCATTTGTTTTTTATTGTTATGTTCTTTATATATTCTGGATACAAGTCCTTTGTCAGATACATGGTTTTGAAATATTTTCTCCCATTCTGTTGGTCATCCTTTCATTGTTTTGAAGCACAAAAGTTTTTAATTTTGATGAAGTCTAATACACCTATTTTTCTTTTGTGCTTATGTTTTGGTATCATATCTGAAAAACTATTGCCTAAACTAAGGTCACAAAGTTTTATATGTATGTTTTTTTTCTAAGAATTTTATAGTTTAGACTCTTTCATTTAGGTCTTTTTTCATTTAGGTCTTCTTTAATTTTTGTGTATGATGCAGCATAAGGGTCTAACTGTATTCTTTTGCGTATGTATATTCAGTTGTCCCAGCACCGTTTGTTGAAACAGAGTGTTATTTCCCTTTGAATTGCCTTGACATCCTTGTCAAAAGTCATTTAATCGTAAATGTAAGGGTTTCTTTCTGGTGTCTCAGTTCTATTACACTGCTCTATATGTCTGTCTTATGCCAGTACCAGATTGCCTTGTTTATGTAGCATTGTAGTCAGTTTTGAAATCAACAAGAGTGATTCTTCCAACTTTGTTGCTTTCTTCCATATTGTTTAGACTATTCTGGATCCCTTGCATTTTCATACGAACTTTAGGATCAGCTTGTCAATTTCTGCAAAAATAAGCAGATGGGATTTGGGTAGGATTGTGTTGAATCTGTAGATTAGTTTGGGAAATACCTTGCTATTGGTCAAGTTTTTAAACACTTTAGTAATATCCATGTTAATATGAGTTACAGCTAAGCTATGTTTTGCAAGTAGTCAACTCATATTTCTTAATTAGTATCTGATTTCAAATGAAATGGAAATTGTAATATGCAGCTTGAATCAGAGATTAAATGTCTACTTTACTAAGTCATAATTATGAATACATGCACGTATGTGTGTCTGTGCTAATTCTGAGTGGTTATTCTTGTGATTTAATCTTCTAAGATCAATAATAATAGTAATAATAATGTCTGGTTTGAACTGTTTTCTCCCATTTGAGAGAAATTCAGCAAAACTAGTGTCTCCAATACTCTGTATTATCAAAACTTAAAAAAAAAAAACAAACCTTTTTTTTTTTTTTTTAACACTTTTTACACTTTTCCCAGAGAGGGATAGGGAACAGAAGGAGCTAGTCAGTTCAAAAATATTTTTCAATTTCTGTTGTGATTTATACTTTGACTCATGGATTGTTTATAAGTATATTGTTTAATTTTCAGATAGTTGGCATTCTCTACTTCTTGTGATTGGCTTTTAGCTTATTTCCACAGTGGTCAGAGAACATTCTGAATGGCTTAAAGTAGTAGTAGACAACAATATAGTAAATGACAATAACAGCCTGGAAGTGATTCGAGTTAAATTTTTCTGTGGTTATTGAATAGTTTGGGAATGAGATTAAGATATTATTTAACTTTAGTCTTTTTAAAGATAAATATACAGTATGAAATTTCAAAGGTCACCACTAAAAGAGTAAAACTATGGAAATTCTAAACCTATGGGAAGAAGAAAAATGGATTGAGCAAGCAGCTTAGAAAAAGCAAGAGAAATGAAACTTAAAAGATGGTAAACCAAGTCCCAATATGTCAAGAATCAAATAAATATAAATGGGTTGGACTTGTTAGAAGAGTGTCATATTGAATTTTCTAAAAATCCAACTATATTCTGTTTACCAGAAAGATACACTTAAAGATAAGAAGAACAAGGAATGGTTGAAAGTAAAAGGATGAAGAACAAAATGCCATGTAAATACCAACCAGAAGAAACGTGGTGTAGCTATATTATATATGCTAAAATAGACTTTAAGATAAAAATTTTCTTGGGGCACCTGGGTGTCTCAGTCGGTTAAGCATCTGACTCTTGATTTCGGCTCAGATCATGATCTCATGGTTTGTGAGTTTGAGCCCCATGACGGGCTCTGCACTGACAGCACGGAGCCTGCTTGGGAATCTCCCTCTCCCCTCTTTCTGCCTCTCTCCCAAAAGAAACATTTTATTTTATATTATTTTATTTTTTAAATGTTTATTTTTGAGAGAGACAGAGCACAAGCAGGGGAGGGGCAGAGAGAGAGGGAGACACAGAATCGGAAGCAGGCTCCAGGCTCCGAGCTGTCAGCACAGAGACTAACGTGGGGCTCGAGCTCACAAAATGCGAGTCATGACCTGCGCTGAAGTTAGTCGTTTAACCGACTGAGCCACCAAGGCGCCCTTCAAAATAAACATTTTTAAAAAAGATATACAATTTTCTTATAGATACAGAGAGTAGTTACATAAGACAGAAGGCAAAGGTTTATTTAGTTCAGCTGAAAGGCAAAACAGTTCTAAATGCCCTTAATAAAATAACATCTAAATATATTAAAAAGATTGATACATGAGGAATCTACAAATCCCCTTGTCTCAGTGGGAGATTTCTGTGCTTCTATCAGTTACTAATAGACTAAACAGATTTTTTTAAATCAGCATTTGATTTTGAAAAGCATTTAAACAAGTTGATACACTTTATCAATTGATCATACATAGGACTGTGTACCCAATAATTAGAGAAAACACCTTCTAAAGAACATATAATATATTCATAAAGCCAGTCATGTCCTACATTATAAAATGAGACAAAATTCACAGAGTTGGTATCACAGAGCCACATTCTCTGTCTACATTGCCGTTAAATTGAATGGTGACAACAAAAAGACACAACATATAACAAATCCTCAAATTTAAGAGTCAAACACCAGGTATTGCATGGAAGTGTTGAATCAATATATTGTATACCTGAACTGGGGTTTAGTTAACTGGAGTTAACATAAAAACTTAAAAAAAAAAATTAAAAGTGTCGAAGAAGAAATCATAGTGGAGGTAAATGTAAAAGTATTAGAACTGAATGGTAATCAGAAAATTGTGTGTCCATATTTTTGGAGGGCAACGAAAGGCAGTATTTAGAGGGAAATTTACTGCCTTAAAACTTATGTTTGAAAAGAAGAAAGGCTGAAAATTAATGTGCTAAATATTTAATTTTAGACATTATAAAGACAACATCATAAATCTAAATAAAAAATAATAAAGATAAGGGCAAAAATCACAGAATTCAGAAATAAAGCACAGTAGAGAATATCGAAGCCAAAAGTCCTTTGAAACCTTAAGAAGATGGACAGACTTCTGGTGAGATTGATAAAGAAAAGAGAGAAGACATGGGTAAATAATATAAGGAATGGAAAAACGACAGAATGTACATATATTGCATTGGTGACAAAAACAATACTGTTTTATTCCAATAAAATTGAAAACATACAAAATGGACAAACACAAAGATGTAACTTATGTAAAATTGACTAAAAAATGAAGAAAGCCTCAACAGCCAAGTATCAAGATAATTGAAACAATAGTTAAAAAAATTCTCACAAAGAAAATTTGAGGCCCAGGTAATTTCATAAGTAAGTTCTAATAATCTTTCAAGGGGCAGATAATTCCAGTCTTCAGCTCTTCTCGAGAATGAGAAAAGAAACAGTCATCCTCAGTTCATTCTGTATGTCTAGTTTAACCTTAATAACAAAAACCAGTTGGGGATGGGGGGGAAATTGTAGACAAGCTTCATTTATGAACATACATGCAAAAATTCTAATCAAAATGTAAGCTAGCCAAATCCAGCAACATACGAAAGAGACAGGACACCATAAACAAGCTTAGCCAAGGAACAACAGGAAAATCTAAGAACCGCAGTAGAAAATCTATAAATGACATTTGCATCAACAAATTAAAGGAGGAGAACCATATTCATCTTAGTAGATGCAGAAAAAGAATTTGATAAAATTCTCCACTCATTTGTGATAAAACTCTCAGCATACTAGGAAGAGAAGAAAACTCTCTTGAGCTGAAAAAGGCTATCTGCCAAAACTCTACAAGAGGTATCAGTGTAGGGGTGCATGGGTGGCTCAGTCGGTTGAGCATCTGACTCTTAGTTTCAGCTAGGATCATGATCCCAGGGTTGTGGGATCAAGCCCCACATCGGGCTTTGCGCTGAGCATGGAGCCTGCTTGGGATTCTCTTTCTCCCTCTGCTCTGCTCATGTGTGCACTCGTAAAAAAAAAAAAAAAAAAAAAAAAAAAAAAAAAAAAGTATAAGCGTAAATGGGGAAATGTTGAAAGAATTCTTTTTAATGTTAAGAGCCATAAAAGGATGCCCACCAACATTGCTTCTATTTAATGGTTTACCAGAACCAGCATAGTAAGATAAGGAAAAGAAATTAAAAGCATAAGGATCAAAAGGAGGAAATAAAGTTTGTTTATTTGCAAACTAGTCTATGTCTACATAGGAAGTGGAAAATAATCAACAGATACATTTTAGAAATAATTATTTTAGCAGTATGATGGCTATAAGACCAATATTAAAAATCAATAGCTTTATCTATATATTAGCAACAAAGAGCTAGAAAGCATGTTTTTGAGGGGTGCCTGGGTGGCTCAGTCAGTTGAGACTCTGACTCTTGATTTCAGCCCAGGTCACGATCCCAGGGTTGTGGGATCGACCTCTGCGTTGGGGTTTTGCACTGAGTGTGGAGCCTGCTTAAGATTCTCATTCATTCTCTCCCTCTCTCTCTCCCTTTCCCTCTCCCTCTCTCCCCATCTCTCCCTCTCTCCCTTTCCCTTCTCCCACTCTCTAAAGGAAAATTTTTTAAAAAAGCAAATCTTTTTGTATTGTGGTTAAATGTATATATAATTTACCATTTTAACTATTTTTTTATATTTTTTAAATGTTTATTTATTTTTGAGACCGAGAGAGAGAGAGAGAGAGAGAGAGAGTACGAGCAGGGGAGGGGCAGAGAGAGAGGGAGACACAGAATCCGAAATAGGCTCCAGGCTCTGAGCTGTCAGCACAGAGCCCAAAATGGGGCTTGAACTCATGAACCATGAGATCATGACCTGAGCCAAAGACAGACACTTAACTGACTGAGCCACCCAGGCGCCCTCCCTTTTGACTATTTTTAAGTATACGTTTCAGTGGCATTAAATACATTCACATTGTTGTGTAATTGTCACCACCAAGACAACAATACATTTAGGGATACATTTCGGAAAGAAAGGAAATTTCGTAAGGCTTTTTGTGAGACATTAGAGAAAACCTAAATAAAATAGATTAAATAGACTATGTGCATGGATGGAAAGAGTCAGTATCATAAATGTTTCCATTCTCATCAGATTGGTTCCTAGATTCAATACAATTCCAACCCAAACCTCAACAGGTGTGTTGGTATACTTGACAAGCCCATTCTCAACAGCAAGAATAGAGAGAACCTATGAAGGAAGAAAAATAAGGTGGAGGAACACCTTATTATGACTTATATAAAGGTCTGATAATTAAAACAGTGTAGTATTGGCAAAGGTATAGGCAGATGGACTAACGGAACAGAGTAGGAAGTTAGCGACAGTCACACAGATAGATGGAACTTTGATACATGACCAAGATGGCCTTGTACATAGGGGAAAGGGAGGAGTTTCTCAATATGTGGTGCTGGGATAATTGGTTAATAATACAGGAAAAAAATGAAATTAGGTCACTGAGTCATACTATGTGTAAAATCAATTTCAGATGCAAAACTTAAAACTTCTAGGACAAAATAAAGGAGACCATCTTTAAGATCGTATGATACGAAACAAGTGAAAACATAAACAAAACTCCCATAAATTAATAAGAAATAGAGAACCCAAATGGAAAAATGATCAGTGGGATCAGAAAAGAGGTAACACATGCTTGGCATCATTATCAATCAGTGAATGTAAGTGGAGACTACAGTGAGAGATTTTTCACCCCCTTGGAAGCGGGAAGAATTAAGATATTTCATAATACTAAGTGTCGGAGGGGATGTGGATCAATAGGAACTCTCATATTTTGTTTGTGGGAATGTAAAAAATGCCACTTTGGCATGATCACATAAGTTTGGAAATGTACATACTCTGTGATTCAACAATCCCATTCTTAGGCATATGCATAAAAGAGGTTCTTCCACATGTGCACCAGGAAATGTTTTCAAGAGTGATCATCGCTGCATTGATAATAGCAAGTAGCAAATAATAGCAATAAGCTTGAAATAACCAAAATACCCATTGATGGGAAATAGAAAAAGAAGTTGTGGTGTGTTTGCAAAATGGATTGCCAAGCAGCAGATAAGTTCAGGAATGTTAGCTATACCTTGCAAAGATGAATCTTGAAAGTATGGTATTGAATGACAAGAGCAAATCCTAGGAAACTATGATAGCAAGATACCACTTTCGTAGAGCACAAAACCAAGCAAAATTATCTAGTATTTTATTTAAGTATGCATACACAAACCCCACAAATACATAATTAGAGATACTTCTAAAAAGGAAGGGAATGAATGGTAAGGGGAGGGAGGTAAGGGATGTCTCAAGGGAGCCCAGGCTTGTTGCACATTAATTGGTAATGTGGTTTTGAGTTGGATAGTAAGTTCACAGCATTCATTATAGTATTCTTTATAACAACACATCTGTTATAAATAATATTTTCTATATCTCACAATAAAGTCAACATGGAAAAGTTACAGATTTTGTAAAGCAGATTGTGTATACCAAGTGATCCCAGTTATATAAGGACAGAAAGGAAACACATTATAGTGTTTCTACTTTCCTGGGTTTAAAATTTTTTCCGGTGAGATGTGTGACTTCCATCATAGAGAAAATATGAACCTTGATTTTATGTTAAATAATTTCTTTTTACCAGAATTTCAGTGCCCCCAGATAATAGAACTCTGTGATATTACAGTTGGAAAAAGAGCATTTAAATCTGAAAGGAAAATGAGTCACTTGAAATTCTAAGAGTATTGCTGTTTTTTTTTTTTTTTTAATTTTTTTTTTCAACGTTTATTTATTTTTGGGACAGAGAGAGACAGAGCATGAACGGGGGAGGGGCAGAGAGAGAGGGAGACACAGAATCGGAAACAGGCTCCAGGCTCTGAGCCATCAGCCCAGAGCCCGACGCGGGGCTCGAACTCCCGGACCGCGAGATCGTGACCTGGCTGAAGTCGGACGCTTAACCGACTGCGCCACCCAGGCGCCCCGAGTATTGCTGTTTTTATGTCTAAATACACTGTTTTGCTTTTTTCTGTTTTCCCTTTTGAGCTTGGTAAGAAGGACTGTGGCTAATTTGGCAGTAGCTGTTACAGACAACCGACCAGAAGAGTCACATAACAAGAAATAATGAGTTTTAAAACTACATTTTTTTATTCATTATGATTAGTAAATTCTAGGAGTGGTTGTTCCCCACTGCCCGTGATGAAATCTTGTGTGTGTGAAGCTTTCATAATAAACAAAAACATAGTTAATAAATGCTTGTAACAACTTGGCGGTAAGAAGAGTTTCTTGCGCATGGTAAGGACTTAGTTTTATTCGTGTGAGCATTCAAAGATAGTTTATTGCTCTTTAAGTTGTCAAGATCCTTGGGATTCAGTCAAGTATCTGTTGGCTGACATTTATTTGTCATCACCCTAAGTTTTTCAGGGCTTTTGTCCGAAGTGGATAAAAACTTTTCTCTCTCTCTCTCTTTTTTTTTTTTTTTTTTTTTTTTTTTAGCAGGGTCATGCCATCCAAACAAGCTGCATTTGGGAGTGGCTAAAACACAAAAAGAGGGAGAAGATGATTCTCCATCCAGCAAACGGTACAACCCAAGTATGGTTACGGCCGAGCTCCAGCGGCTGGCTGAGAAGCAGGCGGCCAGGCAGTATTCCCCATCCACCCACATCAGTCTCCTCACCCAGCAGGTACGGACAGTTGGGGGACCGGAGAGCTCTTTGGTTCCGAGGATTGTATCAACAACAGGGCGCTCTGTCCTTCCCTGTCTTTGCTCGTCTCCCATATGCTGATGCCTGTTGAAGGAGGATGCGTTGGTGTGAGCTGAAGAGTGAAAGTGTTCTCTTCATCTGTAAAGAAAATAAGCTTCTGTTACAGGTATTCCACAGTTAAGTCTGCTGCTAGCTCTGATGTCCTCATTTCATGGATAAACAGACTTGAACGTTCAGCTGTCAAATACACATTTAAAGGATCTTTAAAAATAACTTCTTTCTTTGGTATGATTTTCCAGTGAGTTCTAGTCTTGTAAATCTTTTTACCAGAATGCCGTAACATTACCTTTTACTTTTTTTCTTTCTTTTTTTTTTTTTTTTTTCCAACTGTACCACCTTTCATCTCATGATCTCAGGACGTGTTCTGGGCACTGGTTAATAAAGTATTCCAGCACACCTTTAGCCAACACATATCATTCGCCCCATTTTACAGATGGGGGAAACTGAGGCTGGAAGAAGTGATATAATCAAGATCATTCAGAAAGCCGAATAGATGGAAGTAGATACCAGAATTTTGACCTTAAGCTATATGTATGATAATAAGCTTATAACACAATAAAGTTAGATGAAACTTTCACAGGAACTTTGGGATTGTTTTTGCCCTCCTCGCTGATCATTCCCATGGTATTTAACCAGAAGTGGAAGCCGTATCTTCCCCCTTTCCTTAATGCAAAACGGTATCAAAGTCCTCCAAAGAAATTATCATGATTTAACTCCACGGTAATGTTTTGCTATCTCTCTGTTGCATCCGAGTCTTAATTAGTGGCAACTCTGTAATGATAATCAAGTCTGGAACAAAGTGAAGCTGAAAATTACTTCCACCACATGTTAAAAGTAGGCAACACACTGCTCCCTGGTGGCGCCCTGTTTCTCTGTATAAAATTGAGAACCAAAATTAAAGGTCAGGTTTAGCTTTACTTCAGCCTCATCCCAGTGTGTGAGGCTGTACTGAATTTTCTTGTAAAAATCCCTACTAGTTTGAAGGGATCAGATGAGGAGGCCTGATTTGAAATAGGAACACAGGATCCTACAGGGGCAGTGCGGAGACTTGACGGGCTGGCGAGTTAGATTTTAGTGTTAGAGCACTGGGAAGAGGGACTAGAATGTCATGACCATGGTCGAATGGGAAGGAACTTTGAAACGTGAAGTGGCTATGAGGAAGGGAGAGGGCCAATGATCTGCTACACGTTTTTTCACCAGGTCATTGACAAGAGTGTATGTTTCTGGTTTATAAATGAGCAGCTAGAAGCACCAAGGCATTAGGAAATTTTCTTTGCAGTCACAGTAAGAAACATAGCCAATATTAGTGTTTACATATTTTCAACTTCTGTCATTTGGTAAGCTACGAAGCTTGCAAAATGGCAAGATTCTGATCCTGTGGACTCCAGGGTGATTGTATCCTAATTGGAAACTCATTTCCTTCAGTCCATCTTTCTTATCTAAGGAGAACTTCAGTGCCAGTGAATTCAAAGTCCATCAGACTCCTATTCGTAGGAATCTGAACTTGCCATTAGATGTCAGTCTTAACTTTTAAAGTCTGGTAAGAGGGTAGTTGGTGCTTGGTAGAGTACTGAGGGAGGGGCCGTAGTATGTAATAAGCAGGGTAGGGTGGTAGAAAGCGAACTAGACTAGCCATCTGAAGATCTGTCTTCTGCCACTGACTAGCTGTGTGACCTCGGACAGTTGACTCAGCTTCTCTCAACCTCAGGGTCTTTATTTGTTGGGGAAAATGCAACAGGGTCCTGAGGATAGTATGCAAAAACTTCTTTGTAAAGTCTAAATGCCATGTATTTGGGAAATACTGGTATTTCAGCCATAAAAGGCTTCAAGTAATAAATTACTTAAAAAAAATTTTTTTTAATGTTTATTTTTGAAAGAGAGAGAGACAGACAGACATACAGAGCATGAGCCGGGGAGGGGCAGAGAGAGAGACAGAGACATAGAATCTGAAGCAGGCTCCAGGCTCTGAGCTGTCAGCACAGAGCCCGACGTGGGGCTTGAACTCACAAGCTGTGAGATCGTGACCTAAGTAGAAGTCGCATGCTTAACCGACTGAGCCACCCAGGCGCCCCAAGAATAAATGATTTTTAATTTGATTTCAAAAAGTTAAGTTTTTGGATAAAATGTACTGTTACCAAAATGAACTTTGTTATTGAAAAGCTCAATTATGTTATCTGGCTCCTTCCCCTCAGAGAAAGCAATTCCGTAATTTGGAATTTGGAAAATTCTTTTATTCTTCTTCTAGTAAATAATAACTTATTAGAGTGGCTTCGTATGGGCTCTGGCTCTTGTGTTTACTGGGGGGCGGGGGCGGCGGTGCAGACCCAAAGTGGGGGCAGCTCTGCCCTTCTCTCTCAACTTGGACCATGAAACCTTCAACGCTGTTTCAGCAGAAGCAGCTTTGTGTTCGGTAATCACTGTAAGTGCTTTTTACCTGTGATTGTTTCCAGTTCCTATTTTGTGTTTGTGTTTTTTTTTCTTTTTTTCTTTTTTCTTTCTTTTTTTATCCAGTAGGATTGATACTTTCTTAATATTTTCTGATTGTTTTGTTTTGTCTTTACTAATTTTCTTCCTTCTGCTTTTTCTAGCTTTATTTCCTCCCAATTTCTTGAGTTGGGTACTTATTTTCATTCCCTCTTGTTTGTCACTATATTGAAAGCTATGAATTTTCCTCCCAAGTGTCACTTTCATTATTTCCCATAAGCTGATGTATGTTTACCTTGCTCTTTTGGGTAAGGTATTAAGAGACCTACTACTAAATAAGGAACACCGATGTTAAATTATTTGTGTTTTGGAAGATGAGTATAAAAAATTGAAATCCTTGGGTCCATTTTTGAAAAATCATTTTATTTTGTCTGTAATTTCAACTACCTAGTCCATTAAAGCTTTTAGTGGCATTCTTCATAAAACTTTTAATTCAAATGTGGTTTTTTAAATTTATTCATTCAAAAACATTTTATTAAGCTGTTAGGAATGTTCCAGACTTTGGTACTAAGCCACGGGGATGATATAAGACATAGTCCTTGGCATGAAATAACTCACAATCTGGTAGGGGTGACAGCCACATAAACACATGAGAGTTCTAGCATGGAAAATGCACAACAGAGATATTTCTAGGGAATAAACAGTACGACCGAAAGAGGTGACACCTAACCCAGCCTGTGTGTGGGAGTGAGAAGGCCAGAGCAGCCTTCTTGGAAGAGATTGTGTTGAAACTGAATCTTAAAGGTGGACATGTGGGTGGAAGAAGAAGGGTGAGGACAGGTTTCAGAACACAAGCTAGCGTGCATGCATGTATATATGCACGCATGCATGCATGTATGTATGTTTGTATATATGCATGCATGCATGCATGCATGTATATATGTATGTGTGTATGTATGTATAACAGCAGGCTGGTTAGTGGTATTGGACGATAGGGAATCAGCAGAGAGCAGCTAGGATGGAAGCTGGAAGAGAAGACAAGGGCTGATTTAAAGCAGAGCTTTCTCTGTGAAGGAACTTCTCTATATCTCACAGGTGACGGGCCATAGAGACCCAGTCGGCTTTGCCTTTCAGCTGAACCACTCGGGTAGCTGGAGGAGGGCAGATCGGAGGGCGGGGCAGCATCACCCCTTTTCCTTCCTGCTCACTGGTGACCACGCCGAGGAAAAGTGAGCTAGCCAAAAGTAGAGAAGCAAAGTACTCCGACAACCCCAGAATTTGATCATAAAACTCTGCAGCACCAAGGATTTACATCAGAGGCTAAATTCTTATGGATTTGCATGGCTAGAAACAGAACCTTATTTATTAGCTTGTAACAACTTTCACTACCTCTGTTATGATTTAACTTCATTTATAGCCAGGAACACCTAAGAACCTCAGACTTTTCCTTGCCCCACGAAGTGGCCACAGTAGCCACTTCAGAATGCTTGCCAGCATGTGTATGCTTTCAATATTCTGGAAAGAGATAACGTGTCCTTAGCGTATGGTTATTCAGCAAGTACCTTACGCATCTGAGCAGAGAGCAGGTCAAATTTAGTTCCTTCCCTTGACATCTGAGAGGCTGATTATCTTTGGGGGACGGGATTCTTTAGAAGCCAGAGTGTACATCCCTGAAAGCAGGGTTTTCTAGGAGCATCTTTCACCTGCTGGGGGGTGGGGAGCGCTGCGGTAGCTGACAGGGCGCTGGAGGAGATCTTGAGTCTCCCTTTCTCACCTCACTCAGAGCTGGGAGACGTGTGCGTTAGCCCTGCAGCACTCTGCGCCCACGTTGCCCTTTGTGGTTGGGGCTGTTCGTGAGCAGAAGAATGTGGCGAAGGAGCCCGGCTCTGTGGTGAGGAGTGGGAGGCTGCGACTCAGAGGGAGCACTGGCCCTCTCTGTGCGGGCGAGTGTGAGATTTCAGGACCAGCTATCATTAGGAGCAGCTCCAGCTCCTCCAGCCTGGGAGTTTAATCAAAGGAATAAGAGCAGACCACCCAGGCGAGGGCTCCAGGGCGAACGAATGTGCTGTGTCAGTCTCTGTTCCCCAGCCAGCCGGTGCCCGGGATGTGGCCAGGCCTCCTGGAAATGTGCTGACAGATACATAGGAGGGAGGAGACACTTTCTGCTTCTCACATTTTTCATGAAGATGGAGAGTGGAAAAGAAAACCATTCCGTTTCTTTCATTTTTTGCTCCTGACCCTGATACTTTTCTAGAGCAGTTCTGGAGAAGGGTGTATGCCGAGGTGTGGAATGTTTGGTTTCCACTGGCTACTCGTTCCTCTCAGTCACTCATGTATCAAGGAATTCTCTATCATTTCTTCTGCTTCAGCAGGTGCCACAGTAGACCTTGAGTGAATCTTAATTTCAAAATTTCCAATTTGAAGGTGAAATCGGCAGAGAGAGAGAGCTAAATTTCTGAAATGATGACGAATGTTCTCCAGAACAGAGGCGGATGGCACCCAGTTTATCACAAGGTTGGGCGCTGGGCACTGGGCACTCTCCCCCTGCCTCCTTAGCGTGCCTGGACACGTTTGAACTGCTGTACATTTGGGTTCTGATTGGGTGGCTGTTTTCCAAGTCTAGCTCCTTTTGTTCTGTATTCTTTCTGGGTAGAAAAAGTTGCACTTTTTTGTATCGTGTACATTACTCTTTCCCATTTCTATAAACAGAAAAGGATAATTAGAAAAAGCAGGAGTTCTTGAGTCAGTGAGACCTTGGACGAGTTACTTAACATCCCTGTGCCTTGATTTCCTTTTCTGTAAAATGGGGTAATTTTAGTATTGAGACTAATTCTCCTCCTCGATCCCTGTGCCTCCCGGCTCTAGGACCTAGTTCCAACTGATCCTATTTAATTCCCTAGCTCCTCTGTGTCTCAAGGCTTTCAGCCCCAGTTTTCCTTAGTTCCTTAGCCTACTCTGTGGTCTCTTGTTCTAGTAACCTTTCTTTCACCCTGCCACCGCCAACCCCCACAAGCTCTTGTCTTCCCTGTACTGCCATCTTGTTTTAAAACAACATGCCCTTGGGGCACCTGGGTGGCTCGGTCGGTGAAGTATCCGACTTTGGCTCAGGTCATGATCTCTCAGTCTGTGAGTTTGAGCCCTATGTCGGGCTCTCTGCTGACAGCTCAGAGCCTCAAGCCTGCTTTGGATTCTGTGTCTCCTTCTCTCTGATCCTCCCCAGAGCGCGCGCTCTCTCTCTCTCTCTCTCTCTCTCTTTCTCAAAAATAAATAAACATTAAAAAAAATTTTTTTTAGTAACATGCCCTTGCTGCCCAGGTCCCCGACCCCTTCCCCTCCACACTTACTCTTACAGTCTGACCTTGACCTTATCTCTTACATTTTGTCCAGCTCTCTCCCAGAGATTGCTAATGACCTTGGATTGCCAATCTTGGTCACCTATTTTTAATCCTTCTTCTCCCTCAGCATGTGGCACTATTATTGACCACCTCCTACCTGAAAACTTTTCTTAGCTTCTCCAGCCCTTTAGTTCTTCCTCTAAGAGCTCATCCTCCTCTTTCCCCTGAAAACTAGATTCCATTTGCAACATGTTTTTTTTTTTAAATATAATTTATTGACAAATTGGTTTCCATACAACACCTACCAGCACCCAAAATACTCAACGTATTATAAACATATTTTGAAAATATTCAAAGAAGTATTCAGTACTCAAAAACCTATTTGTTCTTTCCCTTTTTTCTCTCTGTATTGGTGACACTGCATTTCTTGGCATTTAGGTATGGAGCCTTTGATTTATCACTGTCTCTGTTTGCGTCTTCATTCTCTGTACATCCAGGCAATTGCCAATTCTTGCTGATTCTGACTCCATAATGTCTCATATGTGTCTTCTCTGTTTCACTTTCACATCTGCTGTCCTGCTTAAGCCCTTAATTATCTCAACTGGACAGCTGCAGTTACCTCCCAAAGGGTCTCCTGCCCACCCTGGTCTTGGCTGTAAAGGAATCTTCTGTAATCACAAGTCTGATGATAATACTCCTTTGCCCAAGAATCTCGAGGGGGCTTTCTGTTATCTACAGTGTGGAGCCCAAGCTATTAAATGTTATTCAAGGCCTTTATTTAGAATCTGGCTCCGGGCTACTTCCCCGGCCTTTCCTCGCCCATCACACATGTTCTTGTGCAAGTCACTCAGAATTTGTTAGTCTCCACGCCTTAGGTTTTGCTGTCTTCTCACGGGAAATGTTCCCCTGTTACCATGTCTAACCTTATGCATTTGTCCAGGCTCCGCATAGTTGCTGTTGGTTCTCAAGACTTTCCTGGTATAATCTGAAAGCAGCCCCTGTACTCAGAGGGCAGGGAGAGACTAAAGAAGGAGGCAGACCACTCGAGGTTGGTAGGTGGCAATTTTAATAATAGCAGAGGGAACTTACATAGGAGGCTTGTTTTGGGCAGCAAGACGAATGGCTCCCCGCACCTGCCCACCAGATCTTAAAAGCTTATAAAGAGTCGCTAACTGGGCTCAGCTATATATACCATGCAGGTGTTTTCAACACAACATCATCATCTCAAGGCCATGTCCCTGGAGCAGCCTCTAGGAGTGCTAACAGCAAGTGGAGCCCCCATTCCAAGGACAGGGGAGGAGGGTCTGAGAAGCTTCTGAGTTCCCGGAGCCAGCTCACAGGTCAGTTGGCGGCCACGTCTTTCTCATGACGTTTCCAAACAGGTGCCCCTTCACTCATATACATGCCACTTCACTCATCACACTGTGCATGTCCAGATAGCTGTCTCCTTCAACAGATGGTGGGCCCTTTGGGGGCAGTGTCCTTTGCTGCCTCAGAACCTGACTCATGGGTAGTACTCAGTAAATGTGCTCATGCTATTGGACTGGAAGTGTCTTGGTTAAGGATGGGGACGGTGTCCATGTTTTCACCAATTTTTTTTTCAGCTTGGTATATGGTGTGCACTCAATACGTTTTTGAATAAAGAAATCAATGCAGAACCCACTGCTGCCCCAGCCAGAAGTCATCTTTCCATTCTCCATGCTCCTTTAGCCCCTTATTAGTCTCTCTGTAGAGTAAACCCATTATAGTGATTTTTCATCTCTTATTTCTTATTGAGTTATAATCTATGTGATGGCAGTTCTTTCTAATCCATCAGCTAATACAGCACCTTCACACTAGCTAGGTACTTATCACATCCCTGCTAAGTTGAAAAGAATTTCTCTTCTGTATTTTGTTGGTTTCTATATTGTTTTATTTTTAAATATTTATTTTTTAAATGTTTGTTTATTATTTTGAGAGAGTGCACACAGGTGAAGAGGGGCAGAGAAGAGGGGCAGAGAGAGGGAGAATCCCAAGCAGGCTCTGTGCTGACAGTGTATGCTAGATCTCATGAACCTTGAGATAGCGACCTGAGCCAGAATCGAGAGTTGGACGCTTAACCGAATGAGCCACCCAAGCGTCCCAGTTTTTTTATATTCTTTTTGAAACTCTTGCTCTTCCATGTTTCATTTTTATTGGGAGTACCACACTGCCCTTCAGAATAAAGCAGCTGACATTAACTGAATGTCTATTTTGCACCAGGCACTGTGCTAAGAACTTTATAAGCATTATTTCTTTAACCCTACGATGTGGATACTTATTTTTTACAGATGAAGCAAATAGAAGCTGGAAGGAAAGATGACTGTGCTAAGGTCACACAAATGGCAGATGGCTGAATCAGGACTCAAACCTAAGTCTGTGTGATTGCCATGCTCTTTCCTTTAGTGTTTGCCTACCTCCTCCTGTTTGAATCAGGACTCTAACCTTGCGTCAACTGAACACTGCTGCAGTTATAGCAAAGCCAATGATTGAGCCTACAAGAGAGAAACAAATTGAACTTCCTGAGTTCATGATGAGAAGTGCTTCTACGCTCCAAAGCAGGTTGAGAAATGTGCGGGTCTGTCTAGATGATCAGTTACTTGTTGAGCGAACACTTCATCAGATTATTTTATGGTGAAATCATAAATTTGCCTAATCTTTTGAGCAGGCAAAATTCGGCCTTCTTAATTTGCAGTGATGCAAAAAGATCTATTTATCACTGGTGGTGGCAGCCCCCATCGACTCATAAAAACCAAATGTATAAACTGGAAACACTACAAAGTGATTTGGTGGTTTTGTAAGGTTTCCCAGGAATGTCTCAAATCTTGATCTGGAACTCTTTCCAGATTTTGGAGCACTGAATGTCGATATGTGTATGTGTATTGTATAAATGACAGTGTTCAACAGAGAGGAGGGTGCATGACAAGAGAACTTAGTGCCAATGTACTGGGGCTGCAGAGATTCCCAGCTTTTCCTAGCCCCGTTTAGATTTCGATTAATGTTCTGACTCATGTCTCCTGGTGATCAGAGTGTAAATTCCTTGAGGCCCATTTTATTAGGATCCAGAGGTTGACACGGGAGTTGAAGCTGTCTTAAAACACGTTGGTTGTTGTGGCTGATGATTTTATAAATTCTCAGGAAGTGGCCTTAAAAGAATGGTTAGAAAGGTAACTGTTTAAGGATGATTTTGTTTCATGTTCTTGATTGAATGTATGCTCTAAAATTTCTCTAGTGATGAGAATGATGTAATAAGTGTAGATCTGGCACTTTTGGTTTTCCTTTTCTCCTGAGTGAAGTGGATTCTGGTCCACTGGTGTTTCCTATTCAAGGCCTGCCTTTTGTTGTAGCTACATACACTAGAACAAGTCAGGAAGGATTTGCCACTTCATTGCCCCTGTTCCAAATCATTCGGAGCCCCATGGTCAGGAGAATGAAAGTTTTGGTAGCATGCTCAATTGATTTAGTCATATTCTGATGAGCCTTTGCATGTGAATAACATAGAGAGCGTTGTTCTCAAGATGATATTGGTGTAGTTCTGAGGACATTATGAATGCAGATTTAGACAAATTAATCTTCGTAACATTCTGAGTGATTCTTAACCCTTTTTGAGTCAGAGATCCCTTTGAGAATTGAATGAAGGCTATGTTGTTCTGAAAAAAAAAATGTGTACTCAGACTTAGAAATTTGCATTAATTTCAAAGGCTTCACAGATACTTTCCAGTGAGGCTCCCTCTTGGTACAACCAGGGACCCACGGTCTCCACGTTAACCTCTGAAAACTCTAAGGTAGCATATAGCCAGTAATATTGATAATTTGGCCAAAAATGACCACTCCAAATCTATGATCATCTTTGCTTCACACATTCTTTATATTATTTCAGTGATATCCCCCGACTAGGGTACAATCTTGATGGAAGCAAGGAGTTTTGTTTTGTTTTCACTGTTCACTCCATGCTGAGAAGAATTCCACCGAGTAGCTGATGAATATTTGTTGGATTAATGATATGATCTTCTGAAGCCCCATCTCTAGACTTCGCCCGAGCTATGCCAAGATTGTAAGCTGCATTGGGATTGCTAAGCCACCAGTTTGCTCACGTGGTAGCTATTATTTGGTCTTTCACGTTGAATTCCCAACCTCCATTTTGATAAAAAAGATACATGACATTTGCAAACAGCCTAGTGAACCTGAGGTTCAAGATCTGTTTCACGCAAGATAAAAGAAAGGGAAAACCCAAAGTGCCAGATCCATACTTACTACATGATTTTCATCACTGGAGAAACATTAGAGAATGTATGCAACCCGATCTCAAATGGAGTGTCAGCCTTTTGCAGTTTTCACTGCCAAGAAGAAACATAACAGCAGAGACGTTGTGCAGACAAGGAGCAAAATCTGTACGCAAAGCTCTTATTTCCCACATTTGAGAACCTTGCCCAAGGCTTCCAGACCAGGCAGAACGCATCTCTAAAATTATGCAGGGCACTAGCAAGAGCAACACTTGCCTCTCTCTAATCACTGATTATTTTATTTCCCATTATTCCAAAGCAGTCCATCCCTTGTGGTATTTGCAAAAAGAGGTAATTTGGAACCTTTAATTTCCTTGCTAGCCTTCCAGTGACAGTAATCACTTTTCCACTCACTGGTGATTCTAGCTTCTAGCTAGAGGCTGTGTGTGTGTGTGTGTGTGTGTGTGTGTGTGCACACGCGTGCTTGTGAGTAGATGAGACCCACTTCATTTAGTATATAAATGCTTTTGTGCCTGCTGGGCTAAGCTTGGAGGATACAACAGTGAATGAGATATAGTAATTTGTGGGCCAAGATAGGCAAATAAGCCTACAATTATAATACAGTACAAATCATGGCATGAAGTTCTTTCAGCCCTACCACTAGGCTCTTGAAGCAGTTTAGTGACAAGGATCCTTTGCAGCTAAGGGAGATTGTTTATGAAAAAAAAGTTGACATTGGGAAGTAAAGTGCAAGGTGGTAGCAACTAGATTCCAGGATCCTGCTGTGCTAAAGTGGTTTGAAGGACCTTCTTAGAGCCAGTGATGAAACATCATATAAACTGATCTTTCGGTTTGCATGTTGGGGGTAATCCCTGCCTCCTGGCATAGCCCTCTCTAGATTTGCTGGTTGTGTTTTTCTAAGCAGCAATGATAAACCTTGGAACTGTGTTAAGAAAGGTAAAAGCCATGTGAAAATCCACCAGCCCCAGTTAGCAGAAGGCTACATTTGTAGATAAATCATACCTATAGAGAGCATCTATAGAAATGGAGAATGTGGTCTGCTATGCATGGAGATTGTCTTGTCTTTCAGGGACTGCTGGCATATGCATACACAGAGGCAGATACCAGTTGATGATTGATGGGCTCGAGGGCTCACGCTGGATGCCGGCATCTTAGTTTTTTTTCATTAACCTGTGTTGTCTTTCCAAATATCTACTAAAACTTCACCATTCTTAAATATCAGTCTGTTTGATTTTGTTGTTCCATGGTGGAGCTGGAAATTACTACCCATGTGGTCATTAAACACTGATTTAGGACAAACTGTGGCTGGAATCTAGGATTCCATAGTCACCACCTTGAGGTTCAGAAGAAGATGCCCAGAGAGTATCCTTCAGGCCAGAGCCACCTCTTATTACTATTTTTGGTTCCAGACTCCTGACTGGAATTCCTAGCTTTGATGACTTGGGCTAGATAGTGTATGATCCAATGACTTCTTTTGCCCACCAGGCCTCAGGCCTAGACCCAAGCCATCTAGTCAGACCTTTCCCCCCAGGCCCACACCCTAATCTTGATCATCAAACCATTCTACTGTTGAAGAGAGGCATGGCAAGATAATCTAAGGACAGGCATACTTGCACTAAGGCCCACTCTTTGACCATCCCTTCTTAAAATGCCAGGCAGCACCATCTTCCTTTGCCAGCTGCGTGGGAAGATGTATCCAAAAGAGGGCTGATCCAAGAAGAAACCACGAACAATGAACACATGAATTTAAGAGTGTTTATCAGCAGATTACAAAGCAGGTCTCTAGCTCCGTGGTCCAGCGCTCCAGAGCCTAGGAGGGAAGTGAGTAGAGGCCAGCAATGGCGTGTCCTGCATCCCGACCTCAGTACCTCTTGCCTGACTACCGTGGCTCTCGACGAATCTTAGTTTTCCTTAATAGCTCCTTTCTCCCCAGCCCATGAAACAGCACTAGATTTGTCTACCCACACCACGATTCTGACATAGCACTACTCTATCAGAACCCTTCAGCAAGCTTACTGTTACCTCTTAGATTAACAGCAAAATGTTTAGTCTGGCATTCAGTGACCTCCCCAAGCCATTTTTTCTTTCTGTTCCTATCTTTTATTGCTCTGAGATTTAGCCAAATTAGACTGCTTCCTATTTCTCAGACATTCTTCCTGCCTATCTGTTTCTGCATTTTGACTTAACGCTTTTTCCCTCTAGGAACCACCACCATCCCACCACCCCCACAGCAATCCTACTGCCTGTCCTTTTAGGCCTAGCTCAGATGTCTTTGAATTTCCTTAGCATTTTTATTGTGGCAGTTATCACATCCTAGAGGCCTTGAATATTGTTCTCTGTTTCTATGTGTCTTGTCTCTCTAGATTACCAGTTCCTTCATGGGTAACGTTTTAATGGGCCACATTTTAATCTGTGTATACCCCTAAGATTTGACCCGAGACCTTGCTTATATGAAGCAGGTTTGGACTTCTTTTGAGCATTCAGGTGTGCAGCATTTCTAGAGCATGGCAACTACAGCAACAGTGATCTAGTTAGACCTGGCCCTGGATCCTCTTTGGATATCAAAAGGTTATGTATCTGGGTGGGTGGTGGGTATACTCTGGGAAGCCATCAGGGCAATGCCATCATATTTTCGTTATAACACTGGCAGCAAACAGCAAACGGCAGTAACAAGCAGTAACACTTGGGCGGGCCAGCAGCCGGAAATTGGCCTCCCTCACTGTGTTTCACCTACCCCCTTTACAATCCATCACCTGTATTTATTCCCGCTGTAATTTAAACACCTGTCTAGATGGAATGCGCACAATGTGTCCCTACCCCACACATTCAGATATTTGCTCACCTGCCTGATTCGGAAGGCTGGCTCTAAAATAAACAGCGTTTTGGTATTACAAGAAAAAATGCACCGAGGTCACCGTGGCAATGGACATGAAGAAGGAAATGGGAGTGGAACCTCTGGAAGAGCAGCCCCGGGAGAGTGGAGCAGAGGAGGGGGAGGAGCAAGGGGTGAAGCATCTGCCTAAGGCCCAGGCAGCGGTGGGTGGGATCCTGTGACTAGATCTCCCCGAAGGCAATCATTCACTTAGCTGACCAGCTAGAGAAAGGCTGGGGTGGAGGAATATTTACCAAGTTTAATTTTTAGGCTTAAATGTCTTGGCTATTTATTTTTTTCCCTTTTAATGATTTTTAAGAGAGAAGGAGAGAGACAGAGTGGGGAAGGGGCAGAGAGAGCCTGAGACAGAGTCCAAAACAGGCTCCAGGCCCTGAGCTGTCAGCACGAAGCCCGATGCGGAGCTCGAACTCACAAACTGCAAGATCGTGATCTGAGCCGAAGTCAGACGCTTAACCAACTGAGCAACCCAGGGACCCCAATGTCTTGGTTATTTTTAGTGGCCACTGTTTCACATGGCAGCAAAACAAGTAGACTTGGAATTTTCTGACCCTTGTTTTAAACCATTTTATTCACATTTGCATCCTTGTCATACTGAATGATTACTTAGTTAACGTTTGAGCATCCAAATAACACTGAGAAATAGTAAAATCTTAAAGTTCTGATAGAATTATTTTCTCTACTCCTTCCCCTTGGGTGTTTTGTATCGTGCCCTTCACCCCGTCCAGGCATTTCTGCTGGTTTTTGGAAAATTCCCGGAGCTTTCTGGAGGAGAACCTTTCTATGGCCCCCGTTTCCTTTTCCACCATCTCCTGTAAGAAGTGCTTCCCTGACATTACCAGGCACGTGAATTACCTGTGTGTGGCTCTTGTCAGATGCAGATTTCCTGCACTGGGGCTGAGGCTGGCTGAGAGTCGGCCTCCTTATGAAGCTCCCAGGGATTGCAGATGCTGCTGGTCACAGATGGACCTGTAAGTTCCAAGCTCTGGTACAAGGCAGTGAGAGTAACACAGTGCTTAGAAACTACAAGCATCAGGCAGACCAGGAATTGAAACTAGGGGCTGAAATGTAACAATTATTTGTTCTTGAGCAAGTTATTTCAACTCTCAACCTCATCTTTCCCATCTATAAGTGAAGGCAGTAATCCTACCTAACAGAGTTGTCTTGAAGACTAAATAAGTTTATATATAAATACACACACACACATACACACACACACACACACAGAGGACAATGCCTGGCAAAAATTAAGTGGTCATTAAATTTAGCTATCGTTAGCTAAACATGACTTTATTGTTACTATTACTGTTGTGAACCTGGAAGTTTTTGTATTTGCATAAAAATTAAGGTAGACTGTTTTAGAAGTCCACAGACTTACAAGGTTTTTACGTACGTGTGCTATCTTTTGCACATAAAGATGTTGATATCCATTGTCAGCAAGGCATGTTATTTGTGTCATAGTTTCAGTAATTAAAATGGGTTTTAGGCTGTCCCATCTATCTTCCAGACACTATGTGACCAATGGGATGAATTCATGAGTTGGCCAGCCTAGACTTAGTAGCACAGACTCTGATTATTGGCCCAGGAAAGCCACCTGGCCCAATGGCTACAACCTGTACCTTAATAGCCTAATACTCCTCACAAAAATCATGAGCCATCTCTTTTGTTACTAGTACTGTATGTCTTTATGTGCTATTAAGCCTGTCCTTCTTGAAAATGCTTCAGCGTGGAATGTTCATCATTACTGAAAATCAGATATATGTATGAAATTGTCCACTTTCTCTTCATCTGATGAAGCTTTGTTTACCTGGAGAAATAGAGATGGACAGAGCGTCAGATGTAGCCTGGTGGCAGCCATATTTATCATCCTTCTTCCTGTTAGGGTGGAACCTCCACGTGTGAACCCTGATTGACTTGTAGAGTTTATTAAGGCCCGGCCCAATGCAGGGAGATTTGCCCTGCCCTTAGATATTCCCTAGTCAAGACAAGGTGCCATTGGGGCCACAATTGATGCTTGGGTCCAATTTAGTTCGGCATCTCCTTCTGCCCATCCTGGAAAAAACTGGGAAACTGAAAGGAAGAACCAGAAGCTTTTTTAAGTCACATAGTCTAGGAATGATTAGCTTGGACCGACTCTAGCAAGACGTAAGTTTGTACACAGAAGATTCAGCTAGATCTGGTTGAGGCTTCCGAGCTATGCTATCTGATCAGGTAGCCACAAGGTAGGTGCATGTGGCTTTTAAAATTTAAGTTATATAAAGTTTAAATTCCAGTTCCTTAGTCATACCAGACACATTGCAAATGCATAATAGCCACATATGGCTTGTGGCCACTGTATTGGGCAGTGTAGATTATAGAACATTGACATCATCCCAATACGTTCTGTTGCATAGGGCTATTCTAGAACAGGAGTTGTTTGTCACTTCTGACTGATTTGTATTGGCTGTCTGGAGGACTGTGTAAAGAAGTTTCTGAGGCCATATCTAAGTGAGCCCCAAGTTGTTTGATTATTTACTAGCAACGTATGTTCCAGGAAGACAGAGCCGGGTCGGGTAGGGATAGTTGTGACATAGGTCCTGGGTGTCTTCTAGACAAAACCTTAGAAGTAAGAATAGAATATTTAAAATAGAGGGTCAGTTATTATTTAAAGAGACAGGTTACATTTTTAGCAGGAGTCCTTTGTAAAGAAAGATGAGGGGCACCTGGCTGGCTCCGTCGGTTAAGCCTCTGACTGCGGCTCAGGTCACGATCTTCTGGTTTGTGAGTTCAAGCCCCTCATCGGGCTCTGTACTGACAACTCAAAGCCTGGAGCCTGCTTCAGACTCTGTGTCTCCCTCTCTCTGCCCCTCCCCCTGCTCACACTCTGTTTCTCTCGCTCGCTCAAAAATAAATAAACATTAAAAACGAAAAATGAGAAGCTTTAGAAGTTTTATTATTCTTTATATAATCTCTCATTTAAGTAGTGGTCCCTTTGCTACTTCAAAATAATGATGATATTTTGTTTTTGTGTAGAAGCAAATCACAATAGCTACCATTTTTTGGTTTATGCATGAAATGAGGAATCAATGTTACATGAAAAAACAAAACCCACAAAGAACCACCAAGAATCTAAAATTCGTTTCATGTTCATGCCTCCTTTTACTATACCTGCTAAGAAACCAAACCTATTGATGGGGATGTTGGGTTCTCCCCCCCCCCCCACTTCTTTAATATCCTCTGGTGAAGGGTAACATGGGGAATAATATTTAAGGCAAAGTGTATTCAGTGCCTGTATAATCACTGTTGTCAGAATTTGAGATAGCTAATTATATTTTCAAAAATCTCTAAGAATTAAGGATAACGAGGACTGTTTCCTACTAGTTTTAAAACTAGAAAATGGATTTTAAAACAAGAGTACCAGTTCTGCAACTGTTACGTGACCTTGAGCAAATTAGTTACGGTAAACTCTGAGCCTTAGTGTCTCCATCTCTGAAAGGGAGCGTAACAGTGTCTGCTTCCGTGAGTGATGGGTAAGGAGTAAGTGAGATCTAAAACCTCACTTCCAGGTGCCTGACATTACTATTCAAATGTTAAACCATGTTTGGGGAAAGTATACCACATGCACTTGGAGGAGAACATTTTCTGTCTAACCGTGGCCCTGCACTTAGCAGGTATGTGACTTTTGTCTGATTGCTTACCGTCAGAATTATCAAATTGATTTTAGTTTCCTCTTTTATAAAATGGGGGTAACAATAGAACCTACTTCAGAGGGCTTGCTCAGGGTGAGCTAATGCATATCAAGACAATGCAAGGACATCTAATACATGGCACATGGTGAGCATTCAATAACTTAGGTATTAGGATGAAAATGACGGTGTTTAAATTAGGGGTAGCCTTGCCAAAAGAGAGAAGATTGAAGAAATCTGATATTTCTTCTCTTTCCCATCCGCTAATCTCCAAACTATACAGTTTATACTAAACATGGTAAAGTGTGTACATTTTGTTTATTTTATTGCTGTTCCACTATAAATTATTAATAAGCCTCTTGTATTAGGGTTTTGGCATGCTGCCTGAGGCAGCAATAGGAGAAGCTGCTAGTTATCATAAAGACCTTTCTCACTCTATAGTGTTTTTACAAGCTGCGAGCTCATGTCTAATTTGAAAGGCCTGATGTTTAAGGCCAGGGAGCAGGGCAGGAAGGAAGAGGGCTCAGTGTGGGGCAGGGGTGAGTTCGGTCCTTTTATTTATTGTCTGAGAACCTGACCTATGTTGCCTCTGGGGTGTAGGAAGAAGGCATGGCTCCTCGAAGGCTCTAGAGGCCAGAGAATACTACCATAACCTGCCCCAGTATATTCCCTCCCTACCCTTTCGTCTGCGTGTGTCTTCTCAAGGGGGTCAGAAATGATGAGCCAAGGTTGGCTTCTGAAGCTTCTTCTAAAGACAGGTCCACACTGAAGGGTGCAGCCTGAGTGTCCCGTACCCCAGCCTCCACAGACACTCCTGACCTATGGAAAATGCTTTCTTCCCAAGAAAACTATTTGAGTCCTTTGGTGTGAAGGCCTAGTCCTGGGCTGTTTCGCATACTGAGTTCTTTAACTAGGGATGAAGTACTATACAGTTGCTAGAAATGATTTCTGTTTCTTTCAGAATTTTCAGAGTTAAAAAAAAAAAAAAAAAGACAACGCTCCAGAATTCTTCTGTTTGTAAATGTCAAAATTGCTAGGCTGTTAGGACATTTTTGAGGAGGATGCTTTTCCTGGAATTTCCATCTCCTGTGCCTCAAGCTCAGCACCCAGCATTCAGCTTTGTGCCCTCCCGCCTTTCATCATCCCCTCCCTGTGCAACTGATTTTGAAACACTTTTCAAACCATCCTTTCTTTTCTGATTTCATCCTCATCACACAGGTTTTAAGCTCACCACTTCGTGTCTGTATTTCTCATAATAATTTACATTTTCTGTTTTGGATGATAAAAGTACTTCATGCCCTTTAGGAGTTTGTATCTGTGTGTGTGTGTGTGTGTGTGTGTGTGTGTGTGTGTGTGTGGTGGTTTAAGGAAATTTGGATCTGCTTTTTGTATAGTTTCATAGTGTGATTTTTTTCTTTAACCTGAGATATTAACATGTTCCTACATCGTTATGAATTTTTCAAAAAACTGTAACAAATGCATAGCGTTCCCTTATATAGACAGAGCAAAATTTACCAAACAACACCGTTAGTCATTCTGATCTTTCCCTTTTTCAATATTAAAATCAATGCCTGTTTTCGAAATCTGTTCACAATATAGTGTAGTGAGTAAGAAGATGGGCTTTGGAGCTCCAAAGACCGGGGTCCAGATCCTGGTCTGACCAATTGTTCATAGGCCTCAGTTTGATTCTTTGTAAACGGGGATTATAAAGGCAATTTACCGACAGAATTATGACAGTGGAAATGAGATGCGTGTAATGTACTCATTTACGCAGAGCTTTGCACATTCTCAGTTCTGCTAACTAGTGACTGCTATCACGAGAGTCACCCTCGTTAATCATGTGCAATTAGTTTTTAGCACAGTTGCTAGAAGTTAGATGAGAGCATCAAAGTGTACAAATACTCTGATACCTGTAGTAATCGATTGCCAAATTCTAGAAAGATTCTACCAATTTATAGTCACATAAATACTAGAGGTACATATCTAATATAATGTTTTTTGTTGTTAGGTATCGATGTATATACGAAAATGGCCTCTTACATTTACATTCCTTTGATTTTCCAGTGGAAATGACTAGTTTTAAATGTTTAGTTGGTTAATTATATTCCTTTTTTGTAAATTGTTTATTGGGGTCGGTGCCCATTTTTCTTTTGCCTGTGCATCTTTTGTCTAAATGAGTGAGTTCTTTGTATGTGACAGGAATTATTATTATGTGTAACTAAGATTTATTGTGCATTTAGAACTTGTAGATGAGAGAACAAGGGTCAGAAAGGCTGAATATCTTGCCTAGTGTCTTAGACCCTTGTCTGGCACAGAGTAAATACACAGTAAACTCTTGCTGTTGTGGTTATTGATCTTTGTATTTCACAGCGCCTGGCACAGTACAGTACTTTGCACACGATACGAGCAGAATACATAGTTGGTAACTTACATTGACGCCAGCCACCCTCGCTTCTCTGAACTCTTTGATGGGCACAGAAGCCAGCCTCTAATGGGTGCCTTTGTCACAGCCCCTGTTTTGGCTCAGATGAATCAGCATCTCCTGGACTTTACTTGATTTCCTCCATATGTTCTTAATGATACTTTTCTAAAATGCCGTGAAATCATGTTATTTCCCTCACTTCACTTCTAGGTAACAAACCTGAATTTGGCAAGTGGTGCCATAAGCAGAAGCAGCGCTTCAACGCCCCCCACCCTTCGGCCCGTGATCAGTCCTAATGGCCCGACGTGGTCCATACAGTCAGACCTTCAGGTTCCTGAGAGCCACCCCACCCCTCCTGGAAGCAGGTATGTGAAGGGTCCTGGAGCTACTGCTTGAGTCACCGAGACAGCCTGAGTCCTAAGAGAGCCGTTCCTACCTTGAACTCCCTGCACAGACTCTCGTGGTCTGTGCCTTTCCCCACGTGTCCCAGTAGTCTGGCACTTGAATTGAGGGCCTCGTTTTGTTTGTAAGACAGTTTGTGGACAAATCAAAGGCAAAGGAAGTTTCTGATACAGTTCAGTGAGCTCACTTGGGGGTGAAAGAGGAAGAATTTAAACTATATTTAATCCTTGCCTGTCGTCAACATTTTCGTGTTTTGACCTCTGACATTTTCTCCCTGTCTCCTCATACTTGTGCTACATTGCATTTCAGTAACTTTGGATTCTCTTTTTTTTTTTTTTTGAGGGACATATTTGTTTTTTATGTTTTCATCTAGGTTATGTAATTAAACAGCCTCCCTGGACAATGTTCATTTGGGAAGTGGGAAGGAAATGTCCTTTATGTAGTCGAGCAAAGTGGCAGAGGATAAAATCCAAATAGATTCTGGCCATAGAGTAAGCAACTTCTGAATTAAAAGAAGAACCACTGTATTGAATTCCAGTCTCAATCCATATTTTAAGTCCCCTGTTAAAAAACAAAAATGTAAGAAATGGATTCCTAGTACATCTTGCCTTCGTGGCTATTAAATATGGGTTTAATTGCATCTGTCCCTGAGTGAAGTGAGCTAGAGAGGAATGTGACCGTTCCGATCAAGTATTCTGTTCCCTCCAAATAAAGATATTGTCCCCTCTAAATAAGGAAGCTCTGGCCCAGGTGCCCCACTGAGTCCCCACCCCTGCCCCAGCACTTCCGGCCTCTGAGGGTGGGAGGGTGACCTAAGACTTGGGCATAAAGGAAATTGCTATTTGTCAAAGTATCTGCTGGTGTTAGAATCATTACTGAAGGAACTCATTTGGGAAGCAGAGACTCTGCCCGGGAAACAACATAAACATAAGCACATTACGTCACACTCGAATCCAGTGTCGTTCGTACCAGTAATCATTGCAGTCAAGGGTGAAAAGAATCATCCTAACTGAGAATCCTAAAGAGTCGAAGACCGGGAGACAGGCCTGTTTGAGAGAGGACATCCTCCCACAAAGTTCTCTTCACAGAAGTCTGTCGTTTGGTGATTTACAGTCCACAGAATAACCACATTCCTAAAACATAGGTCGTAAAAGAGAAATTCTGTTTATACCATAGAGCTCTATTTTCCATATAAAATATTTCCAAATATTCCGTTTTCATTTTATAATCAGAGCCTTGTTTCTGTGGAAAACATTTTCCCTGCAATCTGGGGTATATTTTCTATCTATATGACAAGACTGTAACCATTTTCCGTACTATAAACAAAATGTCAAAACTACATATTTTGGAGAAGTAGACTTGTAGATGGAACGAGGAAAAATTTTTTTTTAATAAAAGTTATGGCTGGGTTTCGAGCCTTCTTTTCGTAGCACCTGTTTGTCAGAGCTGAGACACAGAAAGATGTGGGAATCCGTCCAGCACTGTGCGTGGTCTTTTTCTAGCCAGACCGTGCTTGTGAGCTACAGGAAAATAGCACATTATACCACCGACTGAGCCACTGGCCTCAGAAAGCAGCTCCCGCAGAGTCCCCTGGCCTTTTCCTTTTTGCGTTAGTTGTACCCAAAGCCGCCCTCTTGTCACCTACTCTTCAAGCTTAAGGACCAGTTTTCAGGTCCCATTTCAGTGTGGGGTGGCCCTGGGGAACCCTCCTCTGCCCTCAGGTAACCTCTGGTGGCCAGAACAGCCCGGAGGTTCGGCTTGGGGATTCCAGTTCCGTGTGGAGCTCCCAGAGGTGCCCACCCTAACGCAGTGCTAACTGAGTTCCCCAAGCTCCTTCCAGACCTGGCGGTGTCGCAGGCCCCAGCCAGACACTGCCAGCAGGCATTCCACGCGGTAACGGGCCCCGGTTTCCATTTTCACCCGGTTCAGTCACCGTTTCGTGGCTCTTGAGTCCCTTGTCCCTCTCTTAGTAGTAAGGGTGACTGAGTTCCATGAATATGGGATCAGTAGCTTAGAGATGTGAGTTTTATTACTGGTTTTGACACTAAGGGACCCTAACCTACTTATTTAATCTTTTTATTGGGCTGTTTTGAGAGCTTTTAGAATGTCCTTACAGCACTTTGCCCTCCCTGGAAGTGGATGCTAAGTAAATAAGAGGTACGCCTGCTGGTTCATCTACGAAGCAGCAGCGGATTCCAGCGCTGAGAAACTCTGACAATTCACTAAGCCAGGCGCTGTCCCGTAAACAGTAACAAGATGTAAAGAGAATCCATCGCTGGCTGTGCTCCTCATGTGCATATTGGAGGACTCAGTGACTTGGTAGCCACAGGAATGAAAACTGGTGACTCACGAGAACTCTGCAAATAGTGTTATTTTTCATTTCCCTGTGGTGTTGCTATTGTTCTCGATTTTATGGATCACACAAGTTTTCACCAGACAACCTTGTTCTTCCCCCGCTGTTTTGAAACCACCCCAAACGTAGCCTCAGGGCTGTCGTCTCCCATTGGGTCAGTGTGAGCTCAGCCCAGCTCCTCAAATCCCTTGGTTCCTCTGGTCTGTCTGGAGTCCCTGCTCAAGCTTTGTTGTGGGAGAGGAAGGCAGAGAGCCCACGACTTGCCCAGACAGTCTGAGGCCTGGCCATGTAGCTTGCAGTTCCCTAGACACTCTGGAGCTGGACTTGGCCAGCCATTCCTCTGTTGTTACTTTTCAGAGGTAATAAGTGAGATTAATTGCAGGCCATTCTCCAGAAGAGAAAGTAGTCGGGGCCAAGATCAGTCACATGTTTAGAAGCCTGAGTGAGGTGTACCTCCAAGCAAGGCCGATTTAGAATTAGACAATAGGGCCTCCAGGGTGCAGGTACCAAGTGTTCATGACCTCTTTTTTCTTAAAGGGATCGGTTTCGGTCTCTAGATGCTGATAGCTGGGTAGTTAAGCTTTTCTTTAGCCAATGAGATGGGTGGGATTTTTCGGCTGCCTTTTAACTACACGTTTTCTGGGCACATGGGGACATGGTTAGGGGCCTGAGGTGATAAAGCAGAGGCATCTCAGCACTGCCAGCCTTGCCTGGTGTTGGATCATGTCAGGGAGGGGCATTTTCTAGGTGACGAGCACTCAGCGGGTTCACAGTGCATCTTTCTTTGTGAGACCTGGAAGGGTTACTGTAAAGTCTTGGCTGCTGCTTGGAATGATTTGGGAAGGACAGGGCCTCAGACGGCTTGGCAGGAACCTGAGGCCCTGTTTTTTTCCAGTCCAACCCTTCCTTGTGGATCGAGCTGTCAGGGAATCCCACGAATGTCTGGCTTCTGCCCCTTTGTATGTTTTTCCAGCATTTGTCATTGAATTATTTTTATCCATCTCTGGCTTTTTCACACATGCAACCTGGGGATTTGTCTGTTCCTCGATATTAAAGGTGGGGGAGTTGGAAAGCACAGCCATGGGTTTGTTCCTCCTTTTTGTGGCAGGGCAAGACATCGTGGGCCTGGGGTGCTCGCCCTGATGGCCCCCGCTCTCGAGAATAGCTGCGTGTCAGAACTTTAAGTTCTGTATGGGGAAACGGGGTACAATGAAGCACCAAATCTGGGAAATCGGGGCTAGATGTCATGTCACTCTGTCCCTTCACCCTCTTACTCTCCAAAAATTAAATTATAAAGAGTCCGATGCCCTACTTCACATAATTTTTAGGAACAAGTTTTTCAGAGATTTTGATTCTAGTTTAACCTAATACTTTTCTCCCTTCCTTCAGATTGTTTCTTATAAATGTTGCTGTAGAGTCAGGTCTCTGACTTCCCATCGTTTCATGCTTAATCAGTTCTCAGAAATATCGAGTTTGGTATTTAAAAAAAAAAAAATACATCTTATTCGTTTTCCATGTGCCAGGCATTAGGTCAGGTGCCGGGGAGTCATGATAAATAAAACAGAAGAGTGCCTGATCTTACGGAGCTTACTGTCCATGATGTATCTTTCATGTTCTCAGCATCATCCCGGGCACTGGGTACGGTCTAAAAGATTTGGAAAACATGGTTTTTGATCACAAAGAAGTCACCATCTGGCAGAGAAGGGGAAAAAATTTCAGAGTCGTGTCAAATGGCACATAACAAAGATTTAAATTTTCTGGCCCAGGCAATTAGAAGAAAAGATATCAAGAAGAGTGTGGAAGGATTTAATCTGGTCACTGCCACGTGGGTGAACCTTGAGGCCATTACGTTATGTGAAATAAGCCCGTCACAAAAGGGCAAGTACTGTATCATTCCATCCACATGAAGTGTCTAAAGGAGTCATAGAAACAGGAAGTGGGAAGGTGGTTGCCAGGGGCTGCGGGAAGAGGAGAGGGGTATTAGTATTTAGTAGCTACAGCTTTTCATTGTTGCAAGATGAAAAGGTTCTAGAGATCGGTTGCACGACAGTATGAATATACTTAATATTATTGAACTATACACACAGAAATCGTTAGGTGATAAATTCAAAGTTAGGTGTTTTTTACTCTACTACAAAGGAGTATCGTAAGGATTTAAAAGAGAACCCCGTAGTTGCGCACGCATTTTACTTAGTGATTAAAATGGCAACGTTTTGCTCCTATCCTCTGCCTGTCTGTATGGAGACTTATTCTGAGCCTAGTCCTTTAAATGCTTCTATTTCTTTAAGAGCGTGTTAACTTTATAGGAAAGGGGGCCGTTGACCTGTCTGAGGAAGGTGGCATGATGTGATAGAAAGAGAAGGGACTGTTGAGTTGGAAAGACCTGGGTGTGCCTTACTAGGTATGCGACCTTGGGCAAGTTACTTTGCTTCTCTGGGCCACAATTTCCCCCTCTGCTTAGATATGCAAATGACGGCTACCACATTAAGTTGTTCTAAGATTTAATTGAGTTCTGTACATGAAAGCCAGTTTAGCGCCTGATTTTAGTGGTAGGTTGTTGATAATATTTAGTTTTCTCCCCAGAAAAAAATGAAAGTTAAAACTGGACTTGATGGGGTCTGATATTGCTACCCACTTGCTTTTATATCTAGTATGGGAGAAACTGGCCATCACCCATGTATGGTGTGCTCCCAGGGCTGGATTACAGAGATGTGGCCTTTCCCGCTGAGGAAGGGAAGGCATCAGAGTGCAGCCAACTGGAGACTCTTCCTTTTCCTCTGACCCCTTTGTTGAAGGGTGACTTCTGCCTACTCAACAGGCCCTTCCTCTCTGCTATCTTCTTCTGAATGTTGAAGTTTCCACTGCAGCTCGATGTTCCAGCCAGTAAACACTCATATTTTCCATCTATCCTGGGGGTCGAGCTTTGGGAGAGCTTTTCTCTGGAGGAGTTTGGAGCTTATAATTTTGTACTTTATACTGTTATATAAACAACACTCTCTAGCCAAAGAGCACAATCACAAAAAGAAACCACTTTTAGGGGGGCCTAAAAAAAAAAAAGAAGAAGAAGAAGAAGAAGAAAGAAACTCTTTTATGCTCAGAGTTCTGTAGAAGTGATATTTCACTTCTTACTCTCCTTCCTTCTTTCCCACAAAATAAAGTTAACCTGGCCTTCCTCCTGCGGAATCTTAGCTCTTACCAGTCTCTTCCCCTTGAGGAACATGTTTCTTCAGCACATGAAGGATAAAGGCCTTCTAAATTTCCCTGCTGCTTTTCTCACTCAGCCAGACACAGAACCTCTCCAGGGTTATGCTCTGTGTCGGTTCAAGCTCTGTGACAGATTCTACAGTTCCTCATTCACCGGGAGAGCCGAGTGTCATAGGTGTTTGTGCCAAGGCCAGAATGATTGGGCCTCTGCCTGTTGAAGGAATGCTGGTAAACCTAGGAAATGTGTGAGAGATAGCTGGCTAGACATCATAGCAAGGCCTGGGCAAAGTACGTTCGGGAATGTTTGGGCGTAGTACCAGGAGTGAAAGAAGTAGGTCTTTTCTTATCTGCGAGCCAAAATGCAGGTTGCTGTGTGGTGTGTGTGTGCCAGTGCAGCGTTTCTTTAGTCGGCCTCCTCCCCTCCCCTCCAAAGTATCAAAGAGAAACCACCTCACATTTCCTTAGGATTAACACACAGGCACGTATGCGAACCGCCAGCCACACAGAGTCGCCGTCGGAGGCAAGACTGTATCTTACGTGACTGTTCGCTTTATAATTTTAGATCTGTCCACAGTTGGTGATTATGGTGGTTTTAACAGGCCTGAATGACAAAAATTCGCATACGAAGCTGGATGAGGCTCCTTTTCTCGAATTAAGAAATTCGATCAGTGACTCAATTCATAATTCAGTTTAATTCTCACCTGGTTTTTCTATCATCTTCCATCTGGCCAAGTTCACTCTGTTTACCAGCCTTGAAAGAGCTTGGAAAGAATGGCAGTAGTAAAAAAACAAAACAAAACAAAAAAACCACTGTATCTCTCTTTCTGGCTCCTGTAGGGAGACCTTGATGATCCAGTTGTAAAGCAGTACTTAGTGTTGACTCAGCGAATTTTTAGAAGGAAGACCAGCCGGCTTCCCTGAGCCTTTAGCTGAAGATCCCGTCCTATCTCCTCCTCCACTCTTCTTTCTGTTAAGACTGTCAGCATGTTACCAACCTAGTACAACTAAGAAGTCGTTGCTTTTCTTTAGTTCCTAGGATTTAAGAGGAAAAAGGAAAAACTCCCTGTATCTGTATTTTAATAAAAGAAAACAATAGACTGATAGCGTCCGAAAAGGAGTAAAGAGCCTCTCTTCCCTCGCAATTGCTTTGAGAAGGAAGGTTCTGGTGTGGGTTCTGGTTTTGGCATAGGTTCTTGATGACTCTTAGTTCCTTTTGTAGAAAAGAGAGAAATGTAAAATTAGACTCACTGAGAACATGGTAGTCCTACACCTCTTTGTTTAATGCTTACATTAGATACATGGTAGGGAAAACAGGTATACCTAATCGTAACACTGAGGTTTACATGATTTATTTTTATTGTGAAGCTAGTATCCGGAAGTTAAAATTTTGATTACAAAGCGAGAAAATGCTCCTAAAGAAAGATACCTAAGAGAAGCTAAAAGGGCATTTATTTGTTTTATATGTTTATTTGTTTATGAGAGAGAGAGAGACAGCATGAGTGGGGGAGGGGTAGAGAGAGAGGGAGACACAGAATCCAAAGGAGGCTCCAGGCTCCGAGCTGTCAACACAGAGCCCGATGTGGGGCTCGAACTCACAAACCGTGGGATCATGACGTGCGCCGAAGTCGGACGCTTCACCGACTGAGCCACCCAGGCATGCCTAAATGTGGAGTCAAGTATTCTTTGGTGGATGCAAGGAAAGCCAGAGGAGGGAGAGAGGCAGTATATGTGCGCCTAGGAATTCAAAATGTCGCATCATATGCGAGGCCCCTGGGGTTCATAATAAGCAACAGTAGAACTCTTGTCTTAACTGCACCATTCTTCTGCCTCAGAGGCCATAAAGGGGTGTTTTTGGCTTTCATGAATTATCAGGCTAAGTAAGACTTGTATTAGTTTGGCTTCAAAGCCAATAATCAATACCACGTTTGGCCTGGTTTTTAAAAACAAGTTTTACTATCTTTCTGTGATGAAAATGAAATGTGGCTGCATCTCAGTAATGTGACTACAATCTAGGAGGATTTAGATGAGAAAAGCAGGCTTTCTGGCATAGCAGGTAAGGAAACCATAAAGGGGTTAATAAATGGGATGTACTTAAAGTCTAGAGGAAATCAATTCTTGTTTTTCTGAAACTTTGCACCAAGGAAAATTGAGTAGATGAGAGAATCGGCCTATATATCATTAGTGTTCTCAAATATCATGCTTAGCTACGTGAACCCAACACATTTGAAATACCAGCCCCCGAAAGAAAAGTTTTGTTACTTTCTTCACCAAATTATTAGTGTATTGAAATATATGAATAAGAGAAAAGGTGGAACTGGCCATTAAGTGGTGTTCCAGCTAGGAAATGGCTTCATCTGGTAGTTGTTAAAACAATGTCATCCCAGAAAAGTTAACACGCATTTACTGACAATTTCCTAAATGCAAGACACCGAGCTGGGCTCGGAAGGAGGTATTGGACAGGGTCTCTGTTCTCAAGGAGGAAAATGAATAGTCCTATTAATGCAAGTACTGTGAAATAATTTGTACTTGATCGTTGAAGAAGAGGATTATCCTGTAGGTGGTACGAGTTCAGAGGAGAAATTGATCACTGATAGAGAAGCTGGCAAAAGGTCCACGGAAAGGAAAGACACGTGAGCTGGACCTGGAAGGGCAGGTGGGCGTGGATGGGCAGAGGCTAATACTAACAAATTAAGAGATAATTGCACATTTACTTTGTACTCAACACTATTCAAGGATCAAAGTAATGTGATTCACACTCCTACTAAGTTGGAGGTGACAGTTCAGCAGGATGGTCTAAAGAATACTACCTAAATGTTTGTTTACTTTACGCACCTAAAATGCAAAGCGAGTGATTAAAAGAGGGCATATAGGTTCATAGGAGTCACAATTCAGAACAGGTACCAAAGACAGGCGGAAAGAGAAGGCTCTGCAGAGGAAGGGTTTAGGGTAGGGAGTAAATTCAGTCCTAGACTGTGTGTAGGCTACGGGCAGGTGAAGGACAGGAGAGGCGGGGGAAGACAGGTAATGGCCAAAGTGTTGTAAGCATTTTAAAGGGACAGGGAACGGGAAGTAGTCGGGCTGAAGCAGAGTATTTCTGTTCAAAATACCAGGCATTGGTCAAAACACTTAGTGAGTTTCAGGTGATAGAAACTGAAATCAACCTGGCTGTAGCTGTACAGATTTTTCAGGTCGTAGAGATAAAAAGTCTAAGTTGGTGTTGAAAGCTTTGGAAATATCATTGATCATACTTTCTGCTGCCTTCCAGTTCACAGGTAAATCAGAAGTTACAGGAAAAAATCAGAGAACGAGAGCAAAACACTGGCTTTATTACTGATAAGGATAAATGGGAGAAGGTAGCCTATGAATGTGGCACAATTTGGCTTCTACCTCTCAAGTCTAAGTCTTTCTGACTCGTTTTATTTATATTGTTAACCTTTTACATAAAGATTTTCTTGTTGATATTTTCTCTGATCATTAAAATTTTTAAGGAAGAAGTAAAAAGACCTGATGCACCATAGTCTTAAAAAACAAAAAGAAAAACAAACAAAAACTTGGCCCGATTTCCGAAACACACACCTGCCTCTGGTCCCAAACTACATTTCTAGTTTTATTTCTCCTCACAGTTCAGTTCCAGCCAAACTCAATGGATCAGAAATAAGCCTGGTATATTTGCCCTAGGACTTCCTTGCATATACCGCCCGATAGCCTTGACCCTATTAGTTTACTCTCTACTCACTGTCACTCCTTCACGGAAGTGTAAGTTGTCTTGTTCACTGTTGTGTCCCAGTGCCTTGGTAAGCAGTAGGCACATGGAAATAGGAACACATATTAAATGACTATTTAAGGACTTTACGTGTAAAGGAGTGAGTGGATGGACATCCTGCCCCTCACCTGCATCTGCACACGTCCACATCCTGTTGTCCTACAGAGCTCAGCTCAGGCCAGCCTTTCTGCAGTCCTCCCTGTTCCTGGCACAGATGCCGTTAGCATTTCTCTTCCTTCTCTTCCCTCCTCACCCACTGGACTCATGTTCCTAAGAGCTATACCTCAAAGGAAGCTCAGGCTAAGTGCACAATTTTAAATCCCTAGAGAATGGACATTTGGGGCCCTTCCTGTCCTAGTGAACTGAACACTAGGAAAAAAAGACCCTAGATCCTCCATTGAGCCTAAAGCTCACAACACCCCTGCCCCCCGCCCTTCCCAAGTCATCGGGTCTTTACTGCTTCTCCTTTGGACGCTATTCAGTTCTTTCATGTTATCCAAAATCAAAAGTGTCCTACAAGCAAGAGGCCTTCCTTAATCTGGGCGGTAGAGGCAGGTATGGAAGAGGAAACGGCAGACAACTTTTTCCCCGTATCCTTCTCCCCACCCCACCTAAACTATAGGAAGGAGCCTTATGAGCCAATCCTGAAGATGGTTGGAGTGGAAGGTCATCTACCATCTTGGACAGCCCAGGATGGGCTTAGCTATCTCTTTACTCCAGCCTTTTCACCTTGGTTGCCTAATGAGTTCTAGAGTTTGCTAAAATGTGTGTTTTTATGGTGTTCAGCTTTTTGGTGTTCTTTATAGTAGTTCTGTCTCCTCACTGCCCTTCATTTGATAGACTTACTGGCATCCCCTACCTGAGTGGTTGATATGGCAGAGGCATAATGTCAGGCCACCATGTCCCTGTTCCCTGTTCAAATATCATTTCCTTATCTCTGTTATGACACCTCCCATTCCTCCTTATAGTCTGGTTCTTTGTATATTTGTCTCACCTGTCATACTAGATTGTGAGCTTTTTGAGGGCAGACATCAAGTCTTACACGTTTTTATGTCTGTACAGTACCCTGCACAAAGTCCTCAGTAAATGTTTGGTGAACAAGCAGCTATTTATCAGTGCTGTCCCCTGTGGGTGCCACAAGCCAGGTGTGGCTACTTAAATTAATTAAAATTAAATAAAGTGAAAACACCAGCTCCTCGGTCATATTAGCTCTATTTCTCATGCTCAAAAGCCATGTATGGCTCGTGGCTACCTTATTAAATAGCACAGGACGAGACGGTTGCCCCGGAAGATGTGAGGAGGACCCAAACTTGGTCAGTGGATTAAAAAAATAAAAAGGAATGAGTTTTCCAAGAAAGGCATAGTCTTGATTTTCCTCCTAGGCCCTTCTGTAGATGTCAAGCCTCTTTTGTTTAGATCTAGAGATTTACCACAGATGCTGTTCTTGAACTAATTTGTGGTGCTGGGAGGGGCATATTCTAATGCCTTGGGAATCTCTAAAGCCCAGAGCTTCTGTATTACTAGTGTCTAACCAATCAGAGCTGGGCTGACGGAGAGGAAGGGGCTTTTTAAGCCGATCCCAGCGTTAGCGTTTTATTTTCTGCCCGTGGCTAAATACTGGGGAGAGGTCTGGCTTGCCCACGCTGACCCAGCCCCCCGGCCCCCACCTGCTTGGCTGGCAGTTGTGACTTGGCTTATAGAGCTGCGATAGCCCTGGGGAACGGAGCCAAACATGCGGAAGTGGTTACGTGTACTAGCTCCCAGGGAAGCTGTGGCTAGCAGGGGGAGTGGGTGGGGTCCTGCCTGATGGCTTTTCAAAGAAGCCAGATCTTTGAAGTTTTGTTTTAGCAGCTGCCAGGTATGCTATTTCAGCACTTTGCAGGCTCTCTCACCCTGTTCCCATATCACATTTTTTCTTTCCTATATGTGCATCGCATACACAATGGGAGCTTGAATGTTGGGAGGGCAAATACAAAACTGTGCAGTAAGTTGTTAAACACAACCCTCTTGCCTTTTCTTTTTACGTGACTCTGCTGTGAGATAGCTACTTGAATGCTCCCTTTTCCCTTCTCAGCTCCGACCCTCTCTGACCACCTGCCAAAGGGGAGACACACAGAGCCCTCTTCTATTTTGGGAAAGTAGTTAAGTTTTGAAAAACTGGAGATCCCACATTCCTCTGATGGAATGGGTTATCATTCTGGGAATAGAGCATCTCCCTTTTCCAAAAACACAGATGACGGCCCCCAGCGAGCAACCCTGACTCTTGAGGTCTTGGAGTACATTTCTTGAGTGCACCCCTTGTTCGCCGCTGGACCTTCAGCACTTAGCACAGCGTCAACAGCACATGGTTATTAAACATGATTGCCCTGCGACTGCTGTGCCGGGTGGAGGGACGAGACAGGCAGGGTGCCCTCCGAAGCCCACACTCAGAGCTCTCCCCGATTCCTCGCTTCCTTGCTTATTAATCTCCTCCTCCCATCCAGTCTGCGGTCACCTCCAGCCTGTTCCAGCTGCCCCCAAACTTGCTCCTTCCTCTGGACTCTGACTCCTCCCTCTTCTGGAGTATAGTATCTGCACCTCTGCATAATTATTTATTTTTATGCCTTTGTTCTTTATCTCCTGATGTGTAAGTCTTTAAAAGACAAAGGCTAGATTTTCTTCCTACACCAAGAACCTGGGACCAGGAACATGGACCTGGAACTTCCTGACTTGGGCTAAATCGTTTGACAAAAAGCCTCACTTTGCCGTGTGGGAAATGATGATGCCTGGGTTGTCTTGACGGTCTGATGAACTCATATATGTGAATGTGCTTTGTAAACTATAAAGTACTGCACATGAGTAGGTCTCTTCAGTATTAATAACACTTATCACTGTAGAATAGCGATGTTTATCCTGCTGATGATACACAGTCTGACCTCCCCCAGAGCTGAGGTAGATCACCAGCTCCGTCCTGCATTACTCAGCTTGGCACGGGTTTAAAGCACAAAATGGGCTATTCCGGGCCCTCTCTGTCATCGCCTCTCTTTCGGTCTGCAGGTTCTTCTTTTTCAGACCTGTGGGGTCATTATTTTTCTTCCTAGTCTCTTCCTGCTTCTCCCCTCAGGCCCTGGCTGAGTTTTCTCTTTCAGCCCATCTGTTCTTAGCGAAGCAAGGTTCACCCATGTCCTTTCCCATTTGAGGTCGGATTGGCTATCCCAGAGGACCTCCCGCAGCTCTGCCCACAGCAGCGCTGGCCCCCCGTCGTTTTCCCTCCGCCCAGCCCCGTACCTTCAGCAGCAGCCAGCTCGGGACCCTTCCTATTTTCCTGTCCCTGCCCTCGCTTCTCTGCCAGGCTGTCCCTTCAGTCCCGCCTTCCATGACATCCCTTCGCGCATTTGCTTCCTTCTTCTGGGCTCAGACTTTTCCTCTGGGAAGACTACTCACCTTTTCAAGACTCTGAAGTTTGGTGTATCACCTGTCACCCAGTCCCCATCACCTTTAGTAGATGGACAGGCACTGCCATTCTTTACAGCTATCACATGGCTTGAGAAGGTCCAAATTCCTTTATATTACATTCTTGAAGGTCTCACATTTAAATGTGATGGCCTGGTATTTGAGAGCATGCATTTTAGAGGCAGACCAATTTGGATCCCTCCTTGTTTTAGCCACTTACTAGCTATGTCACTCAGGGCAAGCTCTTTGAAGCTAATGTTATTATATCTAAATGAAGGCAAAATGCCTACCTTGTAGGGATATGCTGAGGAGCAAATGAAAATTAAACGACATAAGAAAAGCACTTTCACACGGTGCCTGCCATAGAGTAAGTGCTCAGTAAATGGGAATTACTATAAACGTTTCCAGGCCACTTGTCCATACCCTGTCTTGTGAGTATTAAAAACTGGAGTTAGGGGGTGCCTGGGTAGCTCAATCCTTTGAGCATCTGAGTTCGACTCGGGTCATGATCTCTCGGTTCGTGGGTTCGGGCCCCCTGGTGGGCTCTGTGCTGACAGCTTGGATTCTGTATCTGCCTCTCTCTCCCCTTCCCCGGCTTGTGCTCTGACTCTCTCTCTCTCTCTCTCTCTTACAAAAATAAATAAACATTAAGAAAAAATGGAAGTTAGCTGGTTTTGTAAATTCTTACCCCTGCCTGGTGGTAAAGTGAGGACTCGAACCCAGGGCTTCAGGTTCTCTTCCTGATGAATTTTTCATTCAATCCTTCTAACTCCTCCAAAGGCTCATTTTAGTTTCGTTTCTTTGGGCGGAACATAAGACCACCCCAGAGAGAGGAATGTTCGTTTCCTCATGCATATGTTCATTCAGCAAACATTGCATGACTGTGATGTTGCCAGGCTCTGGGTGGACAAAGACCAGAATGATGAATGCAGTGCCGCCAAGGTTGGTCCCAGCGGGTGAGAAACAGTCACTGTGAAGAAAAGTCACAGCACGCTGCTCCTGAAAGTATTATTACACTATACATTAACTACCTTGGGTTCAAGCACATTTAAAAAATAAATAAAATAACAGCGAAAAAAAAAAAAAAAGAACAGTCACAGTCCAAAAAAAACCATACCAATAAAAGGCATCTTGGAGCCTTGAGGAATAAGCTGTATCAGAAGAAAACCAGAGTAGGCTTTTCAGGGGATAGATTATTATTTTTTTACCAGGTGAAAACGGCAGAGACTTGCGTGAAGGCAGAGAAGTGCGGGAGAGCATGGTTGTGAGAGCATGGCGTGCAAGTAGGGGATGGCTCGGGTTGAGGGGAAAGTTAAGTGCGCCATTCTGAGGAGAGTTTATCCTGGTATCTGCCCAGTTCATTAATGTCGCCTGAAGGAGTCAGGGGCAGGTGTGTGTGTTTTAATATTGCTCCGTCTTTTTTTTTTTTTTTAAATGTTTTTATTTATTTTTGAGACAGAGAGAGACAGAGCATGAGCAGGGGAGAGGCAGAGAGAGAGGGAGACACAGAATCCGAAGCAGGCTCCAGGCTCTGAGCTGTCAGCACAGAGCCCGATGTGGGGCTTGAACTCACGGACTGTGAGATCGTGACCTGAGCTGAAGTCGGACGCTTAACCGATGAGCCACCCAGGCACCCCTGCTCCGTCTTTTTACCTCATGTTTCTACTGTCTCTTCCCCATTCATATCTGGCAAACTCTTCCAGTCATTCTGGATGAGGCCCAGCGCTAACCGTTACCCTGTGCGCCTTCTGTGCTCATCTCGCAGAGGTGGCCTTCTTACCCGGGGCCTCCACCTTGTGTTGTAGTTCAATTTCACGCCTTCTGCCACCTCCTTTAAAGCGAAGACCTGAACATCTGTGTACTCCTGTCCCTCACCGCGATGTCTGACACGCAGTAGCCGCTAACAACTGAAGGAACGTGAATGCCGTAACTCAACATGTTTCCATCTGTAGGATCTGAGCTTCAGTGTCCGGCACTGAAGTTCCGGAACTCAGTCCGGAACCCCGGCACTGAGCTGCTCAAAACCCTACTGTGGCACGAAGACCTTTTTGTGTGTGCAGCGCACTCCCACCTACTAGAACCGTGCGCCGCACACTCGAAGGGATTAGACGACTGAAAACAGTACTCAGCCCAGCGACTTCCACCCAGTGGAATCCATATTAAAGCAGAGCAGTGTCTCACAGTGTTCGCTAAGCTGTCTACAGTTATTCTCCTCACCTGGCCTTTTTTCAAGGACTGTGTGGCTGTTTGAGTAGCAGTGTTTACTTACAGCCCTGACTAACCTCGGCTACACTCACAAGGAAAAGTTTCTTCATATTCTAATAAACACACAATCTATATTTGGTACCAGCTTCATGTCACATTTTCTCTCTTACGTTTTGCAAATATACCCTGGTCTGCACCCTGCCGCAGGGATCCAAACAGCTCAGCGGTCTTCTGACAGACAGAGCTGTAACATGGTATTCACGTGTATAGTTAAATATATGTTACATACTGATCACACTTCCACATTTGTGAAGTTGCCTCAGCACGGAAGAGTGGAGAATCTCTCTTAAGGCTTTAGTGAAGAGAGGCATTGTAATTCAACAGCAGACCATCATAATGATGTACCCCGATGCGTGCTATGGTAGGATGGCAGGCCACTCCACTAGGATAGTACTTTCAAGCTAAGTTTTCTTTTCCTTTTAAAATGTGTTACCCAAGTAACTACATAACAAATTATCTCCCAGTTTAGCAGCTTGAAACAACAAACATTATTATCTCAGTTTCTGTGGGTCAGGAATTAAGGAGCAGTTTAACTGCTCGGTTCTGGCTCAGGCTCTTTCATGAGGGTGTAGTTAAGATGGCCGCCGAGTGGGCTGCAGTCATCTGAAGGCTTGCCTGGGGCTGGAGGATCCACTTCCATGATGGCTCACTCTCACATGGATGATGAGATCATGCTGGCTATTGGCAGGAGGCCTCACTTCCTCACCACATGGACTTCTGCACAGGGCTGCCTGCATGTCCTCATGACATGGCAGCTGGCTTCCTCCTCATGACATGGCAGCTGGCTTCCCCCAGAGCGAATGACTCAAGAGAAAGACTGAAGCCAATGTCTTTTATGACCCAGCCTCAGAAGGCTTTTATGACCCAGCCTCAGAAGTCCTACACCATCGTTTAAAAAAATTGTTTTAATTGTGGCAAAATACCCATAACATAAAATTTACCATTTCTAACTGTTTTTAAGTGCACAGCTCAGTAGCATTAAGTACATGACATTATTGTGTAACCACCGCCACCATCCACTTCCAGAACTCTTTCATCTTGCAAAACTGAAACTCTGTAGCCATTAAACACTAACTTCCCCTTCTCTCTCCCCCCAGCTGCTGGCAGTCACTAGTCCACTTTTTGTCTCTATGAATTGGGACTATGCTAGGTACCCCATATAAGTGGAATCATACACTATTTGTCCTTTTGTGATGGACTTAATTCGTGCAGGGTAATATCCTCTAGGTCCATGCATAGTGTGACATCTGTCAGAATTTTCCTCTTTATGGCTGATAATATTCTGTGGTATGTATATACTACATTTTGTTTATCCATTTATTTGTCAGTGAATACTTGGAATGCTTCCCCATTTTGGCGGTTGTAAATAATGCGGCTCTTAACGCGGGCGTACAGATACTTGTTCGTGTCCCTGCTTTCATTTCGAGTATATATCCGGTGTGGAATTGCCGGATCACATGATAATTCTGTTTTTTCCAGGCTAAATGGATCCACTTTATTTTTCTTGTATGAACATACTACGTGGTGGCCATGGATGGGGTCTGGCCCCTCCACATGGAGACTCTGGTGTAGCTCTTTACTGGATGCTTGATGCTCAGTAATAACTTTATAGGCTTGGTTAACACAGTCTCTTCCTAGAGGTTGGGTGACATAGCTGGAGGTCTTGGAGACGGCATCAAAGGTAGCCTTGACAATGATGCCCAGAGGGGCAGTGCTTCCCCTGGACAAGGTATAGCAGTCATTGATAGCAGCCATCAGTAGCAGCTTTTTGGGCAGAGTAGCTGAGATAATGCCAGTGCCTCTCAGGCTAGGGAATGAGGCATACTGGCACGGAGCTTCTGCAGCTGGTCAGCTTGCAAGGGGTGGTGTGGGGCCTCTGATTGAGTCTTGTCCCTCGGTACCCTCGCCACACAGCAACAGTGGTGAGCTTGGCCAAAGTGATGGTGCCGCGAATGGCAGCGGCTGCCTTCTGAGAGCATTTACCCAGATTGACGTGGCTCACGTGGCCCCCGATGGCAACAATGCCTTGAACCTGGTTCACTGCCCAGCCGGGATCTGTTTTTGCACAGGCATAATCCTTAAGCCCACCCTTAATGGTCACCTCTAGGAAAAAGTCCATGACCCCTTAGGCTCCTTGATAGGCAGGGGGAAGAGAGAGATTTCCTCCAGGGACTCAGCAATCATGTCCTTGACCAGGTGGCCCAGCTTGGTGACAGGGAACCACACTTGCCCTTGGCCTTGCCTCAGTGAGCTCTGTGGCTCAAGACACCTGCAGCTCCAGAAGCTGTTGACCAGACCTCTGGAAGTCGCAGCTTCCAGGCTTCCTACAGCACACGCACACATCCTCTGCCATTTGGTGTTTTCTTGGAGGAGAAGGGCAATTCTATTTTTAATGTTTCGAAGAACCATCATCCTGTTTTACACAGCCGCTGCAACATTTTACATTCCCACCAGCAGTGCATAAAGGTTACGGTTTCTCCACATCTTCACCCACACTTGGCATTTTCTTTCTTTCTTTCTTTCTTTCTTTCTTTCTTTCTTTCTTTCCTTCCTTCCTTCCTTCCTTCCTTCCTTCCTTCCTTCTTTCTTTCTTTCTTTCTTTCTTTCTTTCTTTCTTTCTTTCTTTCTTTCTTTCTTTCTTTCTTTCTTTCTTTCTTTCTTTCTTTTTTTTGATAGTAGCCATCCTAATGGTTGGGAGGTGGTATCACTGTGGTTTTGATTTGCATTTCCCTAGTGATTAGTGATGCTGAACATCCTTTCATATGCCTGTTGGCCATTTATTTGTATATCTTCTTCCGAGAAATGCCTACTCAAGATTTTAATAGAGTAGTTTGGTTTTTTGTTTTTCTGAATTTGAGGAGTTCTCTATGTATTTTCTGTATTAGTCCTTGATCAGATATGATTTGCAAATATTTTTTCCCATTTCGTAGGTTGCCTTTTTATTCTGTTGATGGTGTCCTTTGAGATGCAGAAGTTTATCATTTTGATGAAGTATAATATTTCCATTTTTTTTTCATTGCCTGTGCCTTTGGTGTCCAGGAGGGCGTTGTCAAATCCAATGTCATGAAGCTTTTTCTCTTTGTTTTCTTCTAAGAGTCATATCATTTAAGCTCTTAACATTCAGGTCCTTCAAGCACACTATGTTTGCTGCATCCATGGCGCTGGGATAGGAACAGCAGGGACTGGGGGACGCTGGAGGCCATCTGGAGGGTTGACACCCACAATAATTCAGGTATCTTGTTTTTAAAGTTAAGCAATTCTAGGGGCACCTGGGTGGCTCAGTCTGTTAAGCCTCCAGCTCTTGATCTCAGCTCAGGTTTTGACCTCAGGGTTGTGAGTTCAAACCCCACGTTGGGGTCCACACTGGGCATGGAGCCTACTTAAAAAAAGTTGAGTAATTCTGTAAGATTTAGAGTGACAATGGGAATCGTTTGTTCTTTCTTTCCCCACTGCTACAATCTTACTCTCCACACCTCAGAGATGCTTGCTTTCAATTATTTCTTTTAAGCACTTTCTTCTGTTATTTACCTTCATATTTCTAAGTCTGCCATTTCTGGCTTTGCATTTTATGTATTATTTATTAACTTCCTATCAGGAGATGGAAGTTTAGCATTCTCATACTACCCCCGACCCCCACCCCCACCCCGGCATAACCCCCACCACACCCACACACACTTCCCTTCCTCCCATCCTTGCCCTATACGATAATATCATGTGTAGTTCAATCAGTGTTCACTGTTTTCATTATCATAACTATTCCTTCAGAAACTTCTGGGCCTCTTAGGGTCCTCATTTCTTCTCTCCTATTTATCCATTTCTCTGTTGTCTGAATTTCTGAGGGATTCTCTTAATAATGCCTTCTACTATCTGTTTACCTACATCCAACTCGGTACATGTTGTGAAATGAAGAAATGTTCTGAGTTTCAAATTTCTTCCAGTTCAAGACAATTCACACATTGCCGCAAACCCATGGTGGGAGGTGAGGGGAATATATGTGTGTATACACACACGCGCACACATACACACACACACACACACGCGCGTTGTAATTAATATAATATAAAATATACAATACATATAACTGTGTTTTCCAATTTTCTACAGACTTAAATATTTCTGCACTTAATTAGTTGGACAAAATAATACATACATGTAGCCACACCATGCAACAATCACACAAATATATACAGATTGTGGGGAGATAAACAGCCCTCTCCTCAGAGATAGTCACAGTTAAAAAATTGATTTGTGTATTTTGTGCTTTTCTGAGGCTTTTTTTCCTTCCTAATGTCTCCATGGTTGTTTTTTTTTTTTTTTTTGGTCTATTTATATAAACCTACTTAAATATTTTCAGCTACTATGCAGTTTTCCAAAGTTTGAATATGCGCTCTAATTTATTATACCACTCTCCTAGTAAAGAGTAAGTTGTATCCAATTTAGGTATCTGTGCGGTGAGCACCTTGTACATACATCTGTGTGCGCTTGTGCAAGTATTTCTATAGGGTATGTTCCAAGTGGAATTTGTTGGGTCGAATGCTATATATACTTGGAATTTTTTATAGTCACTGTCGAACTGGCCTCTCGAAAGGCTTTACCAGTATAGCCTCCAGTCTGGAGTTCAGAAGCATGCCCTTTCTCCACACTTTTGCCAGCATTACACCGTTGATCTTCTGAACTGTCACATCTTTTTCATAAGCTCCCTCCCATTTTTACTGACCCTGAGATTAGAATAGAATCTATCTTTGGATATATCAGGGACGCTTTGTTTTAGGGGACGACCACAACTGAGATCGGGCCTGGATGGGGAAGGTAAAGGGTTCTCAGTGGTCTCTTTCTTTTCATAATGTCAACTAAGACCAGAAAGAATCTCTGTGAGTCAGCTTCTTTCCGCCACACTGCTTAGGTGCTTTTCTCTCCTGCTTTTGTTTTTGACTGATTTCATCCAAGGAGCCTGACCCTTCCCCCTTCTGAAGTAATGAACAACCAGAAAAGTCACAGAGCCCAGCACTGAGTGAAGGAAGCTTAAGGAAAATATTAAAAAGGAAGAAAAGTGTTTGATGTACTTTTAATATAAAATGTGGAAAAAGCAGAGGAAGGGTGGGGGTTGGGGAAGGGAGGGGGAGAAAGATTATTCACGGTAATGGGAACCAAATGTTGGCTGGGCCCGGCGGCTTTTCAAAGTGATAATAACGAAGAGCCAGCAGCACAGGGCACGCCTTAACCCTTCCCTACCTGCACACACAGCTCCTTCCAGGCAGCTTTTCGGGGGCGGGGTCCACTTGGAAGAGGTCCTGGTATGTGGAGAATTTCTGTTCCCCTCCTGCCACCGTGACGAAAGAAGGAAGGTGGAGGCGAGTGGTAGAACAATGAGTGGCCACCTGCCTGCTGAAACCCCTCCCTCTGTGTCGGAATCTCTCTCTCTGTGCCGGGCTTTCATAATCTCGGGTAAGGAGCAGTCTGCTTGACCAAGAGCTCACCGGTCGTGAGCGACGAGATCATCTCCCTTTGCTGTGTAAAAGGGGACTTAGCCAGAGCTGAGGTCCCAAGGAACAGACAGGCGCGCTCTCTCCATCAGTAATAACCCCACTGCATGAAGGCCCCCCGCCGTGGAGGCTCAAGTCCTCTTGGGTGCCAAGTACGTGCACTTGTCTGAAGGCTCGGGCCTCCGTTTCTCTTGGAAGTCTTCTCATGCCTCTGTGGGATTGACATGTAAAGACTGTTCAGAGCTGAAGGGCACTCCCTGACTTATGACTTCCAGGTGGTCAGGGACAGGCCTGTCAGCCTAGCCGTTTATCTGTGGAGGGAGAAGGGAAAGGGCGGAGGGACGGAGATCCTGCTTCAGGTGTCTCTTCACTTCCATCTGGGTTCAAACTTTGTTTAGGCACTTTTAAAAGTCCATCTCGTAGGGGCGCCTGGATGGCTCAGTCGGTTAAGCGTCCGACTTCGTCTCAGGTCGTGATCTCACGGTTTGTGGGTTCGAGCCCCACATCAGGCTCTGTGCTGACAACTCAGAGCCTGGAACCTGCTTCGGATTCTGTGCCTCCCTCTTTCTCTGCCCCTCCTTCGCTCGCTCACTCTCTCTCTCTCAAAAATAAATAAAATTTTAAAAAGTCCAAAAAAAAAAAAAAGTCCATCTTGTATAAGAAAGAAGGAAGCCTTGTTTTTTTATGTCGAATATTTACCATTTTAGAGAGGGAGCCCCCAAATGTAGGGCAGTGGTAGCGATAGGGCAGGCAGCAGACGAGTGCTCAGACCCGGTGGTCGGCTGGGCGGGCTGCTGGAGCTCCCCAAGCCTCAGTTGCCTCATCTAAAATTGAAGTATCTGTTTTGTTTCAAATGTTTTTAAAAGACATCTTGGGGGGATTTTATAGTTTTACATTTCACATTTAAGTCTGTGATCTATTTTGAGTCCATCTTTGTCTGAAGTGTGAGGTTTATTTTTTTTAATTTAATTTAATTTTTTTAATGTTTATTTATTTTTTGAGAGACAGAGAATGCGAGTGGGGGAGGGGCGGAGAGAGAGGGAGACACAGAATCCGAAGCGGGCTCCAGGCTCCGAGCTGTCAGCACAGAGCCCGACGCGGGGCTCGAACTCACGAACCGTGAGATCGTGACCTGAGCCGAAACCAAATGCTTAACCGACTGAGCCACCCAGGCGCCCCCGTTGTGGCTCATTTTTTTTGCCTGTTGACATGCCATCGCTGCAGCACCATTTGTTAGCAAGCAGATGGCTTTAAAATGGTGATCCTTCCTTCCTCCATCGGGTTGGTTTTTCTAGCTTTGTCGAAAATCAGTTGAGCATCTTTGTGTGGGTCTTGGATGATGTGATTTTATTTTACTTTACTTTAAATATTTTATTTTCAGTAGTGAGTCTTTAATTGTTTTTTTCTTTTCAAGTAGGCTCTATACCCATCATGGGGCTTGAACTCACAACCCTGAGGTCAAGAGTCGCATGCTTCACTGACTGAACCAGCCAATGACGCTGAGTCTTGGATGATTTTAAGTATTCCTAAAACAAAGGCCTGTAGCAATAACTGTGTATTAGAAAATCTTCAGCAAATGCTATGTTAGGTTCTAATTTTCTGTTCTTCAACATACCTTTGATATCCTACCGATTTAGGTTCAAAGCAGCTCTTTCACTTCCTCTGTATGTGCGGGTTGACCTGCTACTCAGTGTAAGCCTTGGTGTCCTCGTCTTAATACAGAATAGTGACCTGTCTCAGTGGGTTGCTGTCAGGACTAAGCACGGTGAGGCGTATAAGGGGCTTAGCTTGAAATCAGGCGCGTAGAGAGTCCTCGCTCTAATGGTAGTAGCGGTGATGAGAGTCGCCTGCCTGGCCATCCATCCTAAGCCACGCTTACTCACGCTCCTTGCCTTCCCCAAAGCTTAGCTGTCTTTAGCCTTTCCATCATAGTGTCTTCACGCGTGCATGAGTGATCCCAATGAAAGCTGCTGTGCTGTGCTTTCCTTAGATGACACTTTTGACCAGTCACATTTCTATTTCCGAACACAGTATACGCGAGATTGCCATCTTACCAGCTTTAATGACAGTATCTCTCTACCCGTCACCACCCCCACCGTTTAGCCACGCTGGATTTCCTGTTCTTCCCTGCTCGTTTATGTGCTACACCTTCTACCTGGAATGTCCCTTCCTGTTGTCAAATTGCTGGTCGTCTTCTGAGATCATTTCTACTTTGAAGCCTTTCTCGATTTCCCCCATAGGAAGTTGCTCTCTTCCTCTTGTTTTCTAAAGCTAGTGTCCTATTTCCAGCACGGTGGCACCCAGAGTTTGGGGAGTCACAGGAGTTGTTCTTTCTTAATTTGAAAAAATATACACATATTCTTTATGATACATGAATACATAAGATATATCCCTATGTGTTCCTGTTAACATTAAATGATAAAAACAAGATGATATAATCACAGTGTGCTGGAATAATATGAATGATATGTACCAGAGTACCATGATTGCAGAATAGGATTATGGGTGACATTTTGGTCTGCTTAGTTACACTTTTCAGTTCTTGGACATTTTCATAGTCAGCATGTATTAATTTTTAAATTGACTTTTATGTTCTTCAATGTGCCTTACAGTTTATTATTATTAATTCAGAAATACTCTTATTTGAAACAATAAGATTCTTTTTTTTTTAAGTTTATTTATTTTGAGAGAGAGCGAGCAAGGGCGGGGAAGAGGCAGACAAAGAGGGAGACAGAATCCCAAGCAGGCTCCACACTGTCAGCACAGAGCCTGATGTGAGCTCAAACTCACGAACCACGAGATCATGACCTGAGCCGAAATCCAGAGTCGGATGCTTAACCGACGGAGCCACCCAGGCGCCCTCAAACAATAAGATTCTTCTTGTGCTTTTGAACTTAAATCTATAGGATTCCAAAGTTACATTGAAGTACAGAAAATTAGAACCTAACATAGCATTGCTAAAGATTTTCTAATAAACAATTATTGCTATAGGCCTTTGTTTTAGGAATACTTAATATTTGTTAAAGAGGGGAACGAAGGGAAGGGAGGAAAAAAAGAGCTAACATTTATTGAGTGCCCAGTTCATGCCAGATCCTGTACTTCTGTATTCCTGAAAACATGAGCATTTTTACCCTCAAGTACAGATGATGAATAGCTGTGGAAATGTTACCATTTGAGGGGCACCTGGGTGGCTCAAGTCAGTTAAGCATCAACTTCGGCTTGGGTCATGATCTCACAGTTCGCGGGTTTGAGCCCCGCGTCGGGCTCTGTGCTGACAGCTCAGAGCCTGGAGCCTGCTTTGAATGCTGTGTCTCCTCTCTCTCTACACCCTCCCCCACTTCTCTCTCAAAAATAAACATTAAAAAAAAAAAAGAAATGTTACCATTTAAGTCTAGCTCTTTCTTTTTTTTTCTTTTTTATTGTTAAATATAGTACCTCTTTAAAAAAAATGCAGTACCTCTTAATCTCTTCCACCTATTTTGCCTATCCCCCCACCACCTCCCCTCTGGCAACTGCTGGTTCTCTGTGTTTACAAGTCTGCTTTTGGTTTTTGTTTTGTTTTTAGATTCCACTTGGGAGTGAAATCATATAGTATCTGGCTTTCTCTGACTTATTTCACTTAGCGTAATACCCTCTAGATGTATCCATGTTGTCACATATGACAAAATCCCATTCTTTTTTATGGCTGAGTAATATTCTGCGTGTGTGTGTGTGTGTGTGTGTGTGTGTGTGTGTGTGTGTGAACACCACATCTTCTTTATCCATTCTTCTGTTGATGGACACGTGGGTTTGCTTCTGTATCGTGGCTGTTGTAAATAATGCTGCAGTAAACATAGGAGTGCATATATCTTTTGGACTTAGGGTTTTCATTTTCTTTGGGTAAATGCCCAGCACTGGAATTACTGGATCCTATGGTATTTCTATTTTTAACTTTTTGAGGAACCCCATACCGTTTTCCACAGTGGCTGCTCCAATTTACGTTCCTACCAACAGTGCACGAGTGTTCCTTTTTTCCCACGTCCTCACCAACATTTGTTGTTTCTTGTCTTTTTGATACTAGCCATTCTGACTGGTGTGAGGTGGTATCTCATTGTGTTTTTGATTTGCATTTTCCAGATGATAAGTGACGATGAGCATCTTTTCATGTATCTTTGGCCATTTGTACATCGTCTTTGGGAAAATGTCTTTTCAGGTCCTCTGCCCATTTTAAATTCAGATTATTTGTGGGGTTTTTTTGATACTGAGTTGTGTAAATTTTTTACATATGCTGGATATTAGCCTTTTATTGGACATAGCTGCAGATACCTTCTTCTATTTAGTAGGTTACCTTGTCGTTCTGTTGATAGTTTCCTTCGCCGTGCAGAAGCTTTTTATTTTGGTGTAGTCTCGATAGTTTATTTTTTCTTTTGTTTCCCTTGCCTGGGAGGCATATCTAGAAAAATGTTGCCAAGGCCAATGTCCAAGAGATTACTGCTGTGTTTTCGTTTAGGAGTTTTATGGTTTCAGGTTTCACATTTAGGTCTTTAATCTGTTTTGAGTTTATTTTTGTATATGGTGTGAGAAAGCAGTTCAGTGTCATTCTTTTGCATGTGGCTGTCCAGTTTTCCCAACACCATTTATTGAAGAGACTATCTGTCCCCTGTTGTACATTCTTGCCTCCTTTGTTCAAAGATTAATGGGCCATATAAGCATGGGTTTATTTCTGGGCTCTCTATCTTGTTCCCTTGATCTATGTATCTGTTTTGTGCCAGTACCAGATTTTTTTTATTACTATAGCTTTGTAGTGTATTTTGAAATCTGGGATTGTGATACCTCTAGCTTTGTTCTTTCTTGATTGCTGTAGCTATTTGGGATCATGTGTGGTTCCGTTTGAATTTTAGGACTGTTTGTTCTAGTTCTGTGAAAAATGCCAAATTTGGTAGGGATTACATTGAATCTGTAGATTGCTTTGAGTAGGATGGACATTTCAACGGTGTTGGTGTCCAGCTCTTTCCGGTATGAAAGTTTCTGCTGTTTTTACTACTTTAATTTTCCTCCTTTTAGAGGAAAATCAGTACTGGCATTTTCACATTGGCATCCTCGACTAGTCGAAGACCTAGTTATTAATGATGATAATGTGCAAAAGAGAGGCCGAAATATTTCTGAAAATAAACTATCATTTGTGGAATATAAGAAACAACCTGTGAACAGAAGTGGAGAAGCTGAAACATTTGGCATTATAAATATCTTTGCCATCGTCTGTGACTTTGTACAATTTTTCACTTTCACTGGACACTAATATCATGCTTTGTGTGTGGGCAGAAAAACATCACTAGCCTGAAGAGCTAACTATAAGTATATGGCTTATATTTAGAGTTTGGATTAAATTTCTGTTTGCTTTGTCTGCTGCCTTTCTGGCTATAACTTAATTTCTTTCACAGATTCGAACAAGCAGTTCAGGCAGGTTGGGATGACTACTTTAGTCTTCTTGGTTTCTTACAGTGGCCTCATCATACAAGTGCTGGTCAACAAGTCTTATAAATATGATTTATCATTTTAGCCATGGTTTAACGAACATATTATTCAATAGCAATGATATGGTATTTTAGAAGAGAACCATGATATCCTGGAAAGGATGTAAACAAAAAGAAATAATGAAAGATGTCCCTTTTAGCTTCCAGGCCATTTATGGACCTAGTGGGTATGGAACCAGGCCATAGACAGACACAAAGAGAAATCCCACATTTCTTCATCCGCAAGTGTAATGTCTGAATTTAGAGCTCTAGAAGTAAAGAGTTTTTGTTTGACTCAATCCCTAGAATACAAATTTCATATTCCTATTTTTATCATATTCAAAGCAAAACTGATGAGCTTCTCTATACGAAGAGGACCCATTTTACCGTATAAGAATATGGATTGCCTGTTGATCACTGAGAAATCAGGTTATGTCCCCTTGACCCTCAAAAATAAGATCATATATAAGAACTAATAGTAGCCAATAGTAACATGCAGGGCTTATGGTATGCCACACACTAAATGCTTTAGGTACCTTAACTCATTTAAAAGCTTCTACTATGTGCTAGCAACTGTTCTCAAAACTCTACATGTGTTAACTTATTTAGTGCTTGCAGCTACTTTTTAAGAGAAGTACTGTTATCATTCCCATTGTACAGATGAAAAAACTAACTAACCACAGAGAAATGAAGCAGTTTGCCCAAGATAGGCATTGGTGAATGGCAGCCAGGATTCAAACCCAAGCAAGTGGTCACAGAATCCAAGCTCTTAACCACTCTCCGAGGGATTCTCAATGGTGTGTGTCCGAATCACCTGAAGGGCTTGTTAAAACAGATTGCTGGGCCCAAATCCAGAGCTTCTGGTTCCAGTAGGTCTGGGGGTAAGGCTCAATTATTTTCATTTTTAACAAGTTTCTAGTTGCTGCTGCGCGATTGGTTCAGGGGACCACACGTTGAGAATCACTGCGCTGGCACTGGTAATGAATTGGTATTCAGTGCAAGCAGCTGAGGACCAGAATAATGAGTTTTCAGGGGTATCCTGTCAGAGGCAGGTGCCTGCAGCTTGCACTAGCTGTGACCTTGGACTAAGCCCCTCCAGTAAATCTCGGGGACAGCACATTTCAGTAGACTTGTCTTGACATAACGGAAGCATGTGCCGTGGTTGCCATGTTATGGACTTGATGAATAAGAGGCCAGTTTCTAGTGTGGTGAAGGATTGTTTCTATAGATTCTATGTTGAAGGTAGCTTGGGAATGGGCTCCTAGAAGCAACACACACACACACACACACACACACACACACACACACACCCCTGCAGTAAGAAAAAAAGACCTGACCATGAGTACACATTTTATTTCCTTCCCTTTGGTCCTATACCTTTAAAAAAAAAACAAAAAAAAACCTCCTTTCTTGTGATTTCCCCAGTATTTTCCCTATTTTATGAAAACTTTATAAAGAAAAGAAAAAAGGGCTGGTGGAGAAGGTAAAAAGTTTAAGAAAAGAAAAAGGTAGAGTTTTTGGGTTTTTTTTTCCTTTTCTTTTTAGTTGTCCCCCATTTCCCTTGGCCACTTGAAGAAAGGGGGCAGAGACAGGTTGCTGAAGCCCAGGCTGTCGGCTTGACCTTTCAAGTTCCCTGCTGTTTTGCTTCCTGGGGAAAAGAGGAGGGACGAAAGGAGCCTAACTGATGCGATGAGGCAGGAATTCTAAATTTGTGACACTTTGCAAACTGTTTGTGTGCACTGAGTTTGAACCCAGCTACAATTCAGTGTAGAAGTTCTTGGAAACTGGCATGTCAGCTGCCCTAGACAATCTGCACATTAACTTTCACTTTGAAAACTTTTCCTGGCTTGTCTTTGCAGGGTGTGAAAGCTGGGTGACGGTGGGCCAGTTTTACCGAGGCCAGCTGTGCTCGTGTGTACCTGCCTTGTTGTCACAAAGGCATCAGACTTTTCCCTTCATCTGATGAAAATCCCGCTGAGCTGGACTCAAGTCTTCATTGTTGAATGAACTGGTGTCAGGGAGTTCTCTTTTGGCTTTCTTAAAGGTCACTCTTTGCTCACTTCTTTTTTAGTTCACAGCTACATTTTTCAGGCTTCATGTGGTATGCCGGTTATGCCAAAGTAAAGAGCTGGATCAAAGACATTTCTTGTTAATAAGGCTAAGGATCAATCTGTCTTTTCAGATCCAGACTGCTAATAGATAAAGGACAAGGGAGTCTCCGTCTATGTAGCTTGCTGACTGCCAGAATCCTAAGTTGCCTTCTAGAACAGTGCTGTGAACTTAACCTTTGAATGGTTAGGTTTTATATCCAGCTTTGTGTTCCATAAAGCTTGCCCCCAGCTTCTCTGCCAGATGTACTGAGAAATCCTAACTTTGTCCTTATTTCCTCCTCCTGGGGATCATTCCATCAATCATGGAGTGGTACAAGTGTGGAGACGGCAAAAGTCTGGTTCACATTCTGTATCCATTGTCAAGTCCAGCTGGCTGGGGCCTCACTGTACTTTTAAAGGACAGGCATCTCAACGCTTAGCTTTTTGACACGATACCTCAGTGTGTTCCTCCCAAATTTATATCGTTGTCAGACCGTATTTAATAAACTCAAAGTAAAAGTAGTCAAAGTATCTCCCTTAGACATCTTCCAGCTATCACTACTGCTTCCTTTTCCTTTTCTAGATCTCTGCCTATTGAATGAATAATCAGAAACCTCCCTTCTTAATTGCTTGCAGTTCTGTATTTCAAGTTATGTATCTTATTTGGACCCTGCTCTCACATTTTTTTTTCATTTTTTAAATGTTTATTTATTTTTGAGAGAGAGAGAGAGAGAGAGAGAGAGAGAGAGAGAGAGAGAGAGCAGGGGGGAGGTAGAGAGAGAAGGAGACACAGAATCTGAAGCAGGCTCCAGGCTCTGAGCCCAACGCGGGGCTCGAACCCATGAGCTGTGAGATCACGAACTGAGCCAAAGTTGGATGCTTAACCAACTGAGCCACCTGGCCCCCCACCACCCCACCCCGGCTCTCACATTTTAATCTCTTTTCATTCTTTCCTTTTTTTGGTGGGGGGAGCTTCTGTTGATTTTTAGCATGTTGTCCTACTTTTACTCTTGGCTTTTCTATTAAAAGAAGGGTAGTAAACAATAGGTGACTGATTTATTTTCAGGGTACCAGTTGATATACAGTCTCTTCCTTATTTAGGGTCTTAGTTTTCAGGGTGCATCTTCCCCTATCCAAATCCTGTTCTCTTCAAGGTAAATGAAATTCACAAGAATCATGGTATTGAATCAATCGTATTCTCTCTACCTAATAATTGAATTACTATCTCCAAAGAAGGAGCAGTTCTTATGATTACTAATTCATGATTTATGGTTTTAGCCCTTGTGATTCAATGTGTGATTTAATGTGCAAAGAGGCTTATACACTGGGAAAGGAAGGGAAGAGATAGAAATAAATTGGATACTGAATATGTAAACTAGTAACTAGAGATGTCAGTTTCAGGCCCAAATTGAACAGGTTAGCAAAGCAATGACTTGGCAAGCCCTTAGAGAAGGCAAGGGGAATTACTTAAGCCCAGCATTGATTCATGAGAGGAAAAAAATAAAAGCCATGCTACACTAGCCTCATTTCCCTTCATGGTAGAATTTCTTTCATAAGAGAAGATCAGGGGACTAGGAAAGAATTATCATAACTGGGTTTCAGCACAGCCTAATGAAATCTTGTGAGCACCAAAGGGAAATGTGAACAAGAGAATGCTGTCATTAGGAATATCTGGTTACTAAATAGGCCACTCTACTCAAACAATACGTCAATGTAAGTTTGAGAATTAAGTGGGGTTTTGTCATTGGCCCCTTAATTCACCATTTTTATCAATGAATTCATTCACCCATTCATATTCATTTAGGTGCCTACTGTATACGGGGCACCTACATAGCTAGAAGACATACCGATCCCATTTCCAGATGACACAAAGTAGGATGCGATACTGAATATCTGGGATGACAATCGGTATTAACGATGATCTGGTCAGGCCAGAGTGATGTGTCTGGCCCATGGAATTTAGAACTTCGTAAGGAAAAACATAAAGCTCTTCACGTGGCTTCGGAAATTCAAGTGCGAAGAAGGCTTAAGGGTTCAGGTTGGCCTTAAGTATAACAGAAGTTAACAGTGTAGTGAGAACTGCCAAAACCCAGTGCTGCCATGTGAGAAAATTTTCACAACACACTCTGCCAGATGAAAAAAGCCGACTACAAAGCAGATAGTGCAGAATCACTCTGTGGGAGGGAAATACACACAGAGGAAGAATATACATCAAAATGTTGACAAAGTGTTCCTAGTAGCCATCTTTGTTAGTTGGATCTCAGATGACCCTGTCTTTTTGCATTTGTCATGTTTATGGCATTGAGAATATTTTTGTTCCTTAAAAAAATTACTTGTGTTTCATTTTGAAAAGATGTAAGGAGATGTGGGCTCTGCTGGCAGCTGAGGCTTTGGCCAACAGGATTGGGGGTGCGGGGGGAAGACTGTGACTCTCATTCGTCACGCTCGCATCCACTGCCTGAACAGCTGCCCCTCCCTGCTAATCAGCATGATTAGTAAACCCCCACTTCCACACAGGGGCCAGGGCCTTGCACAAGGTTACAGCACTCTCTGTCTGGGTTGGCTTGGAGCAGCGGGCCCCCGTCATGAGCCCCCGCCGGCTCTGGTGGGGAGGACTGGCAGGTGGCCTGGGCTCCCCTGCTCACACATGCTGAGCCACTCCTGAGTCCTTTATCAGGTCCACTAGGTTGGCACCCCCGTCATCACCCAGTTAACCCACACGGGCACGGTACTTGGAAGGAGATTGTAAGTACTGCTTTAACTTCTCTTCGATCGGACTGGCTCACACCTATTCCTTAGTGCCCTTATTGTTCATTTTCCCCAAGGTTTGGATTCACCTTCCATGGGACAAATGTTAACAATAGGAACTCCCATCTATTATGTGTGCCAAACATCGTGCTAAATGCTTTCCGTGAATGATCCCATTTAATTCTTGGGCCAGCCCTCTGACAGATGGGGTTGATTTTTATTCCCATTTCACAGCTGAGGAAAGCAAGGCACAGAGAGCCTAAGTGACTGGTAGAGCCAGGATTTGAACCCAGCTGTCTTGTTCTAGAGCACAGGCCTGGTCACTAAGCTATGCTGCTTCCTGTTCTCGGGGTCATCCAGTTCAGAACCCGGGGTGTGGATCCAGGGGCATGGGGCCTCTGCTCTCCCTCCAGAATTCTCTCACTAACCCAACTCTTGGATTGGTTTTGATTCCTTTCCAGCGTCTGAAACCTTTCATTTCTTTTTGCCTTCTTTCTTGGATTATTTCTTTAATCCTCTCCCAAGGGCCTTTCATCCTCTCAAATAAACAAAATATTTAAAGGTTTTTAAGCCCTTTCACCCTGTTCTCAAGCAGGAAGATCAGCTTGCATCTATAATTTTATATAGTTCTGTGCTCTTGACCTAGCATATAGGTCATCAAAAGTTTATCAGTTTTTCACATAATTTCTGAGCTTTTCTATGTCTCTAATACCACCCAGTTGTACTTCAGGTTTTTGTGCAGAATTACCATTAACGTAGGACTCCACAGATTCAAAACAGAAAGGTCAAAGTGTTCTATCTAGTCTTATCTCAAGGAGCAAACTCAAAAGGGAAAAATAAATTTTAGTTCTTAGCACCTGTGTTTTCAGAGGTCCTTTTAAGATAATATTCCAACACAAAGTCTCTCTCAGAATCAAGGCACCTGTCACCATGAGCATAAAATCTCTTGGCAGGTCGAACTCATTGCACTTAAATAATTTTAGGCACGAATTCCATTTGGCTAGCTGTCACTGTTCCGGGTCCACCACAGCAAAGCCTTAAGACTTGTTAGTGTTGCTTATTACACTTGTATCTAAATGCAATTCGACTTTTATCCTTTCACTAATGAAAGAAGTCCTCAGTCATTCACTGGATACCTTTAGTAAGCAGACCTTTTTCTCGGAGCCCACACCATGCAATTTAATGCTAAACTTAACCGTCCCTGACCCCTTGACTCCCTTCTAAGCACATATTACTTTTAATCTCATAATAGATCTTTCAGGCTCAGTTTTTCCGAGCCAGCATTTCTTTTCTGCCTTTTGTCCAGACTGTTCATTTACCATTATTATTGCCTCTCTGCTTACATTCCCCTTACTTCCCCAGACCTTCTGCCAGCCTGTTTGATCCTTCAGGGGCTCATGTGATTTTCCTCCTCACTCACATTACCATGTCGCTAGCTCCCTGGACTCTGCCCCCCTGCACTGTTCCTCCTCGGTTTTGGATGCCTGTGGGGATGCCACCTCTTCCACAGTCCTGCCATTCCTGCCTTTTTTTCCACCGCCGCCCCCATCTTCCCTGTGGACTCACCTTAACAAATGTACTTCCTCCAGATCTGGAGCTCTTTGAGAGCAGAAGCTCATCTCTTTCTTCTTACTAATGCCTACGAACAGTGTCCAATAAATGGGTTGGATTTATTTCGTGGGTTATTTATTTATGTGAGTCGAATGCTGTGGAAATAAGAGAACTACTTAGATATGTACCTTTATATGGGGTCCCAGCATTGCAAAATGCAGGATGAAAAGAATAATTTTGCTGCAAAAATCAGGGAAGTCAGCTAGAGATGTAACATATACACAGAATAGGAAATACTAGTTTTTTTTTTTTAATTTTTTTAAATCTTTGCTTATTTTTGAGAGAGAGGGACAGAGTGTGAGCAGGGGAGGAACAGAGAGAGAAGGAGACACAGAATCTGAAGCAGGCTCCAGGCTCTGAGCTGTCAGCACAGAGCCCGATGCGAGGCTCAAACTCACAGACCACAAGATCATGACCTGAGCCGAAGTCAGATGCTTAACTGACTGAGCCACCCAGGAGCCCCTAATAATTAGTTTTTTTTATGAAAGATAAAAGAAATTGTCTTTTTTCCAGCTGAGGTAAAAATTTACATAATGTGCACGGATCCTAAGTGTTCAGCTTGATGAGTTTTGACCATTTTATATATATCCACGTAACCCCCACTCGAACACAAGATGGGGAACATCTCTGTCACACTCAAAATCCCCCTGTGTCTCTTCCCAGTCAGTACTCCTCCTCCCTCACTAATCACACTATTGACTTCTCTTACGATACAGTAGTTTGCCTCTTCTTTTTTTCACGGTTTTTTATTGCAGTAAAATACACATGACATAGAATTTACAAACCATTTTTTTAAATTTTTTTTTTAACATTTATTTATTTTTGAGACAGAGAGAGACAGAGCATGAATGGGGGAGGGTCAGAGAGAGAGGGAGACACAGAATCTGAAACAGGCTCCGGGCTCTGAGCAGTCAGCACAGAGCCCGACACGGGGCTCAAACTCACATACCGCGAGATCGTGACCTGAGCCGAAGTCGGACGCTTAACCAACTGAGCCACCCAGGTGCCCCAAAACCATTTCTAACTGTACAGTAGGGTGGTATTAAATCCATTCTCATTCTTGTCCAACCATCACCACCATCTAGCGCCATGACCCTACATCTTGTAGAACTGAAAACCGGACCACACAGTAACTCCCCATTCTCCCCTTCCCCCAGTCCCTGGCAACCACCTGTTATACTTTTCTGTCTCTATGATTTTGACCACTCTTAAGTACCTCATATAAGCGGAATGATACAGTATCTGTCCTTTTGTGACTGGTATCTTATACTTAGCATAATGCCCTCAAGGTCCATTCACGTTGTAGCACGTGCAGAATTCCCTTCCTTTTTAAGGCTGAATAACATTTCACTGAATGGTGTACCACATTTTGTTTATCCATTCATCTTTGATGGACACGTGGGTTTCTCCCACATTTTAGCTGTTGTGCTTCTGAGCATGGGTGTATAAATACAGTTTTGCCTAGTGTTGGACTTCTTATAAGTGGAATCCTACAATATTCTTTTGTATCTGGCTTCTTTCAGCAAAGTGTTTTAGAGATTCATCTATATTGTTGCTTACATCAGTGGTTCAGTGTTTTGTATTGTTGAGTGTAGTGTTCTATACGAATATTCCCACAATTTGTTTATCCATTTTCTTTTTTTTTTTTTCTTTTTTTTTTTTTATTTATTTTTGGGACAGAGAGAGACAGAGCATGAATTGGGGAGGGGCAGAGAGAGAGGGAGACACAGAATCGGAAACAGGCTCCAGGCTCCGAGCAATCAGCCCAGAGCCTGACGCGGGGCTCGAACTCACGGACCGCGGGATTGTGACCTGGCTGAAGTCGGACGCTTAACCGACTGCGCCACCCAGGCGCCCCTGTTTATCCATTTTCTTACTGATGGGCATTAAGATTGGTCTCAGTTTTTTACTATTATGAATACAAACTCAATGAGAATTATTATATAACTCTTTTTTTCATAACCATATGTTTGGGGGGGTATCTACTTAGGAATAGAACTGTTAAGTCATACAAATATTTTTTAATTTATAAGAAACTGACAAATGGTTTTCTGAAACTATTGTATCATTTTACACTCCCATCAGCAACGTGTGAGAATTCTAGTAACGCACATGTTCACCAGCATTTGGTATTGTCGTGTTTGATTTTAGTCATTTTATTTTATTTTGTTTTGTGTGATTTTGTTTTTTTTTTTTTTTTTGATGTTTATTTTTGAGGGAGAGAGAGAGCATGAGCTGGAGAGAGGCAGAGGGAGAGGAAGAGAGAGATCCTGAAGCAGGCTCCATGCTATCAGCGCAAAACCCAATGTGGGCCTCAAACCTGCTAGCTGTGAGATTTGACCTGAGCCGAAGTCCGACACTCAACCAACTAAGCCACCCAGGCGCCCTTGATTTTAGTCATTTTAATAGACATAAAGTGCTATTTTCATTTTCCTGATGACTACTGATACTGAGAACCTTTTATGTGCTTTTTTATGTTTTATTGGCCATTCATATGTACATTTTTGTAAAGTATCTATTAAAATGTTTTATACATTTTAAAATTAGGTTGTCATTTTACTGTTGAAGTCAACAGTTAACGATAGGACTTCTTTATATGTTATCAATTAAGAATCTTTCTTACATATACATATTGTAAATATTTTTCTTCAGGGCATGGCTTGCCTGTTCATTTTCTTAGTGATAGCTTTTGATGAGCAGAAATAATAAATCCTAATTTATCAAAAATTTTAAAAGATTTTATTTTCAGTAATCTCTACACCCAACATGGGACACAAACTTACAACCCCCACATCAAGAGTCACATGCTCCACTGGTTAAGCCAGCCAGGTGCCCCTCAGATGTTTTCACTTATGATTAGAGCTCGTTGTGTCCTAAGAAATCTTTACCTATGATGTGATGCCTGGGTACCTCAGTTGGTTAAGGGTCTGACTTCGGCTCAGGTCATGATCTTGCGGTTCATAGGTTCGAGCCCCACATTGGGCTCTGTGCTGAGAGCTCAGAGCGTGGAGCCTGCTTCAGTTTCTGTGTCGCCCTCCCCCTATGCCCCTCCCCCACTTGCTCTCTGTCTCTGTCTGTCTGTCTCTCTCTCAAAAAATGAAAAGACATCAAAAATTTTTTTAAAAAAGAAATCTTTGCCTATGACAAGTTTACAAAAACATCATATTTTCTTCTTAGAGGCTTTTAAGTTTAGGGGTCTGTAATCCAACTCAAATTTATGTTTATCTGTGGAATGAAGTAAAGGTTGATGTTCATTTTTTTTTCATATGCATATCCAGTTGTTTTAGCAGTATTTGCTTAAAAAAAAATTATTTTCCCCATTGAATTCACTTTCGCACCTTGGTCAAAAATTAGTTGACCATATATTTACGGGTCTATTTCTGAACTCTTTATTCTGTTTCACTGACCTATTTATTTACTATTATGCCTATGCTTCACTTTCTTGTGATTTTTATATAGTGGCCTTGAAATCAGGTAATGTAAGTCTCCCTTTTCAAAATTGTTTTGACTATTCTAGATTCTTTGACTTCTCTATATAAATTTTAACATCAACTGGTCAGTTTCTTCAATAACAGCAAAGCCTGCTGGGATTCTTATTGTGATGGCATAGAATCTATAGATCAGTTGGGGGTGGTTTCCAGTTCCGGTTGTGGCTGAGTGAGTTTTTATCCAATCAGCCCACCGGATGAAACACAAAGTACAACAACCTGAAGGCAGTGGAGGGTAAACAGAAGCCAGTATTTGGAAGAAAGGAATGGAAATTTGGAGGAAGGGAACTGCAAGAGGTGAGCTTTCTCTTTGTTTTTCAGTTATTACCTTTTGACCTGAGGGCAGGCCATGGTTTGCAATTAGAACTTACATGGCAATCCAAATTAACTGGCTTAACAAACTGGAGGCTGAGGTTTAGAACAGCCACCTGCTGGAAGAGTGAAAGGAAAACCCTGGAAATGAGGCAACCATCTACTCCAAACTATACAGTTAAAGCTAAAAGAACTGAACATAGAGCCATGGCCCATGGAAGGGAAGAAAGAATTGCAGGTGGAGTTTAGCCAAATTAGCTGCCTGCTTAAAACACACACACCCATGCACACGCACACACGCACCCGTGGTCTTTGGAGCAATATAATACAATCCAGTATCTATAACATTTCACAGTGTCCAGGATACAATGTGAAATTCTTCAACATATGAAAAAACAGGAAAACATGACCCATTCTTAGAATGAAAGATAATCAACAGAGACCAGTCTTAAGAAGGCTCAGATGATGGAATTAATACGCAAGGATTTTAAAGTGGCTATTATAACTATGAACCAAGATGTATAGGAAAATATGCTTCAATGAATCAAAGATAGGAAATCTCAAGCCAGATTTCCAGATAGAAACTGTGGAACTAGGAAAGCAACATTTGAAATGTAGAATAAACATCTTAACAATATTGAGTCTTCCAATAGAAGTTAACCATCTGACTCTTGATTTTGGCTCATGTCATGATCTCACAGTTTGTGAGATCAAGCCCCATATCAGACTCTGCACTGACAGCACAGAGCCTGCTTGGGATTCTCTCTCTTCTCTCTCTCTGCCCCTCCCCTGCTTGCTCTCTATTTCAAAATAAATAAATAAACTTTAAAAAAAAAGAGAATTGTTAAAAATATAATTGCATTTTGTTTATGGACCTTGATTCCTGTGCTACCAATATTTTTATAAAATTCATAAGGTTTTCTGTGTAAACAATCACATCTGTGAATACTGGCAGTTTTTTTTTTCCTTATGACATTGGCTATGTCTTCCATTACTAATTTTTTTATAAAAGTTTTTTTTTTAATGTTTATTTTTGAGAGAGAGAGAGAGAGCGCGCACGCAAGTAGGGGAGGGGTAGAGAGAGGGAGACACAGAATCCGAAACAGACTCCAGGCTCTGAGCTGTTAGTACAGAGCCCAATATGGGGCTCAAACTCACGAACTGTGAGATCATGACCTGAGCTGAAGTTGGACACTTAACCGACTGAGTAACCCACGCACCCCTTCCATTACTAAGTTTTAATTGAAGTAGTGAGAAAAAACATCCTTCCTTTATTCCTGTTCTTAAAGGAGAAGAGTTCAGTGTTTCACCAATAAGTATGATGTTAACCATAGATTTTTTTATAGAGATACTTTATTAGGTTAGGAACTTTCTTTTGTTCCTAGTTTACTGAGAGTTTCTGTCATGAATGGGTGTTGCATTTTGTCCAATGTGGTATTTCATCTAATAATACTCTAATATGATTTTTCTTCTTTATTCTTTAATGCAGTGAATACATGATTGATTTTTACATCTTAAACCATTCCCATGGTAAATATCACTTGGTCATGATACGATCTTATTTTTTATAGGAGATTTTTTTTTTCTTTTAATTTAGAGAGCATGAGTAGGGGAGAGGGCCAGAAGGAGAGAGAAAGAGAATCTCAAGCAGGCTCCACACAGAGCTAGATCCCACGACCCTTGGATTATGACCTGAGCTGAAATCAAGATTTGGGCAGTCAACCCACTGAGCTACCCAGGTGCCCCGGGGGTAGTTTTTTTTTTTTATAAAGGAGATAGATATAGGTTGATTGATTTTATTTGCTAATATTTCATCAGAGTCTTTTTGTGTATATTCTTGAGGCATACTGGCCTGTAATTTTCTTGTAATGTCTTTGTCATGTTTTTTGTGTCAGAGATATGTTAACATCATAAAATGAGTTGGGAAATTTTCCCTTCTCTCTTTTGTTCTGAAAGATTTTGTGAAATATTGGAATTATTTCTTTAAATGTTTGATAGACTTCACTAAAACCATCTGAGCTTAAAGTTTTCTTTGTAAGAAGGTTTTTGATTATAAGTTAAATTTCTTTATATACCTATTTATGTACAGAGAGTAATTTAGACTTTCTCTCATTGTGTCACTTTTAATAAGTTGTATTTCCAAGGATTTATTCACTGAATTTTTGGCATAGAGTTGTTCATAATATTACTTTCTGTTTTTGTTGTCTGTAGACTCTGTGATCTTCTTCATTAATTTTTTATGTGCTTTTATTCTTTAAGATCAGCTTGCTTGGAATTCATCAACTTTTAAAATCTTCCAAATAGCCACCTTTGATTTTGTTGATATGCTCTGTTTGCCTATTTTCTATTTCACTGTGCTAAAAGATAAACTGAAGTGTATTAAAATTTTGAAGAGCTCATTGGAGCAAACATTGATTTTTAACTGGGCAGTGACAAACTGAAAATGGTTAGGAGCAATCTATCAGGGGGAACTAAGGGAAAGGCTTTCTTTTTTTTTTTAATGTTTATTTATTTCTGAGAGACAGAAAGAGACAGAGAGTGAGCAGGATAAGGGCAGAGAGAGAGAGAGGGAGACAGAATCCGAAGCAGACTTCAGGCTCTGAGCTGTCAGCACAGAGCCCGATGTGGGGCTTGAACCCACGAACCATGGGATCATGACCTGAGCTGAAGTTGGACACTTACCTGACTGAGCCACCCAGTCACGCACCACCCCCCCCGCCCTTTTTTTTTTTTTTTTTTTAATAGAGCAGACTCCTAAATAAAGCAAGGAAATTATTTGATTACTTGATTGACTATAGCTGAAGCAGTTGCCTTATTTGGGAAAGCCTACTGGGCTGTTTGTGATTGGTTGTTCTTAATTTCATTTTCTCAGATTTGAGTGCACTGATGCTGGCTTAAGTTTTGGTTTGTTTATAAAGGCTGCCAAGGCATTAGCGCCACCTCAGTCTAATGGCCTCCTTGTTGACTTCTGCTTTTATTATTCTATTTTTTATTCTACTTACTGTGTGTTTACCTTGCTCTTATTTTTCTAGCTTCTTAAGGTGAAAGCTTAGGTTGTTAATTTTTACTCATTTCTTTTCTAATAAAGACATTAAATATTATAAGTTTCTAATTAAGTACTCTTTTAGGTTTTGTTCAATTGTGTTTTCATTACCACTCAGTTGAATACATTTTAAAATTTTTCCTGTGATTTCTTCCTTGACTCATAGATTATGTAGAAGTGTGTTGTTAAATTTCCAAATATTTTGGAATTTTCTAGATATCTTATTACTGATTTATAATTTAATATTATAATCAGTGTACATTCTGGATTTTAGTTCTTTGATTTTTTTTTAAAGGTAATTACCATTTATTTTTTGAGGTTCCTTTGATTTTTATTGAGACTTATTTTATGGCCCAGCATTTGGACTATCTTCATGAATGTTCCGTGTTCACTTGAAAAGAATGTGTATTCTGAAGTTACTGGATATAGTTTCACATAATTGTCAAATTGACTGAGTGGGTGGAGAGTGTTGTTTAAATGTTTAAGTCTATACTGGCAGGATTTTTGTTTGGTTTTGGTTTTTTTCCCAGCACTTTAAAATACCTGTTCATTGTTTTCGGGCCTTTGTTTTCTAATGATAAGTCAGCCAACCATTAGCATTGTTGTTCGCTTGTGGGTAATATTTCTACCAGCACCAACCAGCACCCCACCACCCTGGCTGCTTTGAAGTTTTTGTTCCTGATTTTTAGTTTTCAGCAATTGGACTATCATGTGCCTGGGTGTAGATTTCTTTGTACTTAACCCTGCTTAGGATTTGCTGAGCTACTTAGGTCTGTAGGTTAATGTCTTCCATCAGCATTGGAAATTCTCAGCCTTTATCCCTTTATAGATTTCTTCTGCCTCATTCTCTCTCCTCTGCCTTCTGGGATTCCAATTTTATATATGTTACATACTCTCCTCTATTGCATTCAGTCTGTTGTTAAGCATTTGGAATGAATTCTTCCTTTCAGATTGTATATTTTTTCACTTCTAGAATTCTTGTATGGTCTTTTTTTTTAAGTAAATTTCATCTCTCTATTGAAATTCCCCCATTTGTTCATACATGTTGCCCACCTTTTATACTTGACCCTCATACATATTTCTCATGGTTATTTTGAAGTCCACCTCTGGTAAGTCCAACATCTGTGCCGTCTTGTCAGTGCCCTTCTATTGACTGTTTTCTCTCCTGGGTCACATTTTCTTGCTTCTGCGTGTCTTTTACAATTATTAGTTGTATGCTAGGCATTTTCTGTAAAATCAGAGTCTTAAGTAAATATTATTTACCCTCCCCCCTCTCCCAAAAAGACATGCTTATCCTTTTCTCTGGTTGCTAGTGTGTGGGAGAGGGGTGGGAGGAGAAGGGGGTGAGCCAATCTAATTGATAATTAAGCTGGGTCTGGACTTTGTCACAGCCTTTGTTAGATTCCAGTTCATCTCTGGCTTCAGATGTTTGGAGAGCCGGATGGGAACACCAGTTAAGATTCTAGAGATCCTTTTATGCTTTACAGTCATGTGGCCAGCTTTCTGAACTGTGAGAGGTGTCTGCTTTTCATCCTGTATGTCAGCTTTTTGGGTAACTGAAGAGTCCTTTTCCGGTCGTGCTCTCTTCTCACCTGTCCCCAGGCTGTATTGCAATAGGTCTGTGGTTCACAAAGTGCAGTTCATGGATCTGGGGGTCCAGGGGGGATCCTCAAGACCCTTTGAGGAAGACAGTAGGATCAAAAGGTTTTTCACAGTAATGCTAAGACATTTTTTTGCCTTTTTCACCACGTTGACATTTACACATGTTGCAAAAACAATGGTGTTTTTGTAAAACTCTTCATGCCTTAGCAGAAATTAAGGCTGTGGCACCAAAGTATAGTAGCGATCATTGTAATCTTCACCACCAAAGTATTTGTAGTTACAAGAGTAATGCCAGTGCTACTTAAGAAAATCCTTGTTAAGCAGTAGTAATTATTAAATCTCAGCTCTGGATTACATATCTTTTTAATGTTCTGCCTGATGAAATAGGATGCACACATAAAGTTCTCCAGGACCCTGTGTGATAGTCGTCTCAAGGAAGGGCGCTTGTGTGACTGAGTCACAGTCCAAGGTAGCCGCTTCTTATTCCGGCCAGCACTGCTTTGTGCTGCTCGTGGGAGCCCCACCCTTCCCTGTAGGATCTTCAGCATTTACCACACACGTACTGTGTGCTATGACTACTTTGTTTGGGACTGAGAATTTACAAAGAGAATGTAACCTCTGCTGTCTTTAGCATCTACACATTCTATAAAGTGCCATGGAAGTAGATGGATATTCTTTCTTGTGAAGAAACAGTAAGATTCTCCCCTGAAAGCACTTCCTTCATGGCTCTACAGTGTTTCTCATTAGAAGCATTGGTGGCATTCTGAGCAGACATATTCTTCCTAGTACACGACTCTTCCCTGCATTTTTAGATGTTTAGCACCCTTGACACTGCCCCCCCCCCGCCTATTGAATGTCAGCAATCCCCCACCCCCATTATTATGGCCTTTGAAAGCACACCCACACACTTCCCAACCCTCAAGAAGGACAGGGGCATCCTTGCCTGTACATGGTAGCTTAAGTTTTGCTGCGATTGGGTGAAGGAGCCCGGGGAAGTGGGCTGTGGGGGTCACACTCTCTGTATGACTGTCACATTTCTGTGCCCCATTCTTCCCCTACAGTCTTGTGACACATCACATGATTTTCAGAAAATCTTGATGCTGAAAGCCTATCTTCATGGAGAGTGTAATTGCATGGTGAGGAGATCTGCTTTGCTAAAAACCAGTGCGTTTGATAGATCACCTCCAAGTTCCTTAGAACCAACATCCATTCTTTGGAACAGCTATTAAAGCAAAGGGGAAAGTCTAGCCCTTCAATGTATATTGGCTGGAGGTTGAGGGGGGGCGTTCTGCAGGAGGACAGTTATGGGGAAACATTTAGCCCTGATATGCCACAGTGCAACATAGAAAGTGAGATGAAGTTCTAAGTACATTGGCTAATAAGAGAGGGTGATGTTCAGAAAAATTTGCCATATTGTTGCCTATTAGCTACATATGTAGTAAAGGGAAATACAGCATAGTTGACTCTGAATCTTTGAATTTGAGTCCAATGTTAGACATTCTGAGCTTTCCCACAGCTAACTTTCTTGGCTGTACAGATAACATGAAACTCTTAGAAGTAATTTTCAGGGACTCTTTGTACTATTATATTTTAGTATTGAGCAAAGAATAATATAAAAACTAGAGAGAACAATTAAATCTCAAAATTTTGATGGGAGTAGAAAATGTATTACTAGTAGACTACAATGAATTGAGGTTCAGGAAAATGGGATGGAATTTTGGATGGAAACAGAAACTATTAGATGCCACATGAAGGAATATGCAGATAATGGAATCTCAGGGAAGGCCCAGAAGAGAGTGCGCCTGGCCTCCTCCGAGTCAGCCATCAGCCATTGTACAACCTGCGTCCTACAAACCCCACACACTTGTGCTTTAGTTGGAAGATACAGCGGCCTGAGTACCACCCACTGGCGCTCCAAGCAAGCGAGCTTCACCCGGCATCACCACGTCGCCCTCCACAGCTCAGCGCTCCGGTCCCCACCCAGTGGTGCACTGTAAAAATTCCTGCCTCTTGGCTAAAAGTTTCTCCTTGCTTGAGAAAGTTTCTTTTGTGATTTGGAGAGTGGATTTATGGTACTGAGGAGATTAAAAGCAGCTTCTGCTGTGAAAGTTTATGACGTTGCAGTCTGTTCACAGTTTGCAGTTGGATGAGCAAACCTCCTCTCATCCTCAGTCTTACTCTTACGTGATCTCCTCTTGCCTGCTGTCCTGCCCCTAACACTCACAGTCCCTGGTGGTCTCCAAGGAAGAGGGCCCTGTTACAGACTCTGATTTCTGATGCACAACAAGCAGGCGGTAAAGTAAATGCCTCCTAGGAATATTTGTTGTTAAAGAAGCTTTCAGAAAATAAAACCAACCTAGCCTGCCAGTGAGATGATTTCTGACTTAATAGTTATAACGTAGTTACAAAAATCCTTTAATACCTAATTCCCGAGTCTAGATTGCTGCTCGTGGCCAGAAACTTCTAGAACCAGCAAGCCAGAGTGGAAGGAGAATCACAATTGGTGTATTTTTTGACTTTTGGTGCAGTTACCATAAACAGTAGTTTCCTTCTAAATTTGAATATCTGCCCTAATTGATACAGAAATCTGAAGGTTAATCCAGCCAGGCAGTTCCTGCTGTTTCATCTGTATCTTCCCGTGTTCCTTTGTTCACTGGATCAACCCACCCTTGCCCCCACCCTTGTCTTCCTTTCTACCTGGAGGCCTTTCTCCACCCACCACTCCTTCCACTCAGAGCCCGTGCACCTCCCCACATGTTTTCTTCACTAAGCTTTCCTCTCCCCTCACTAGTGAGAAAGGAGATGACACGTGCCTCTGGCCCCTCCTTTCCTCACCCCTTAACTCCTGTTTGACTCCCATTCAGCATTTCACTTTGTGAACAACGTGAACATTCTATCTGCTTATTTAGGTACGACTCCTTTCTCGTCAGTCATTGGCTGCCACACTTCTCCATACCTCTGGAAGCCCCTTGGGAAAGACCACGTCGTTTGAACTATGTAGAGTAGCACACACACCGAGGGGTCACTGAAGATCAGATGTCATACTCGGAAAAATTCATAAATAAGCCCTGAGCATTTGGGTACTTTTCTCCAAGAAGATTAGCCAAAAGCGTGTAATTGTGCAACTGAACTGTGGGAGCCAAACTGTGGGAGGAGATGAGCAAGGGATGTGACATATCAGAGGTGAGATTATGTGAGTAGAAAACCTTTCATCCATGGGCTTCAGGATACATTATGCAGACTTTCCCTTAACTAGGTATTTGGAAATCTCTTTGAGAGAGGCAGAGACTCCAAAGCAGCCCCCTGAAATGATGAAGCTGTGAGGGAGAACACAGACAAGAGAAGAGCCTGGGTTTCTGGATTCAGCAGACATTCCGCTCTGTCCCCTCCCCCAGGGTTCCGTTGGGGTCACTAGGAATCAGGTTATAAATAACTAGGTGGCCCATAGGTCAGGCCTCAGGAAGGTCGGCATAACCTTACCCCAGCGTTGCTGTGACTCTGCCATCAAAATGACCATTAATGCCAAAGGAAATTTGCAGAGGAAATAACAGCGTGATGATTTAAGTCACTATGAATATTTCTCTTCAGTTAGGCACTGTTTCCTTTCCTAAAGCCCCGTTAATCAGGTTTGGGGTAAGGTTGTTCACAATGAGATTCTTCATGTTTCTTCTGTGTGCAATTTTCTGGTCACTATACTTCAAAAAGGAAAAAACAACAACAACAAAAAAAAAAACCACAGGGTAATTAAAGAAGGTCCAGAGAAGAACCGGAAGTGAGTGAAAAGGGCTGCCAGAAAGAAGACTGTTCTAAAAACCTTTTTAAAGGGGACCTTTTTTAAAAATGTGGGGCAATATATATATCCTAAAATGTACCATTTCTGTGCTACGATTCAGTGGCATCTCGTACATTCACAATTTGTGCAACCATCACCACCATCTGTCTCCAGAACTTTCTCATCATCCCAAGCTGTAACTCAGTACCCATTAAACAGTAACTCCCGATTCTCCCATCTCCCCAGCCCCAGCAACCACTGTTCTACTTTGTCTCTATGAATTTGACTCTTCTAGGGACCTCGTATAAGTGAAATCCTGCAGTATTGGTCCTTTTGTGACAGACTTATTTCACTTAGCATAACGTCCCCAGGGTTCATCCATGTTGTCTCTTGTGTCAGAATCTCCTTCCTTTTTAAGGCTGACTAATATTTCGTTGGAGGTATAGACCACATTTGTTTATCCATTCATCTGTTGATGTTTTCACCGTTTGGCTACTGGAAATAATGCTGCTGGGAACTTCGGTGTACAAGTAGGCCCTGTTTTCAGTTGGGGGGGGGGGCTATGCCTAGGGGTGGAATCACTGAATCACATGGTAATTCTGTGTTTGGCTTTTTGAGGAACTGCCAGAATGTTTTCCACAGAAGCTACATCATTTCACGTTCCCACCAGCAATGCACGAGAGTTCCAGTGTTTCCTCATGCTGGCCAGCGCTTGGTTTTTTTCCATGTATTTGGTTTCATTTTTAATAATCACCCTCCTAATTAGCATGAAGTGGTATAAATGGGGACTTCTCTACCTGGAAGAAACAGACCGAGAGGGCAAGCGGAGGCCTGCAGTTATGAAGACTTCAACTGGAATATATACAGACATGGTCACCAGAATCTAAAATGTGGGGATGTGGGCAAGGAAGAAGGTCAGAGTTCTTAACAGACAGCATAGCATGGGTACTGAACAGTTCCAAAGGCCACCAGCCCTTCTCCTTCCTCATGTGTCTGACAGGCCAAACATCTGCTTGGCTGGGGACCCTACTGAGGTAAATTTAGAATAATGAAAAACCTGTCTTCTCAGACCAGTTATCTTATCTCATGATGCACACATAAGCTCACTAATAGGTGGTTAAGAAAAACCATGAATTCTGTATAATTAACCCCTGTTCTTTTAAAGTTGATGTTTTAGAAGATGATTGTGCCTCTGTTCCTACCTTAGATTCAACCAGCCGTCCTGAATTTGAAGCTCCCTGGGCTCCTTTTTGGAAGACCTTGTGGCCATCACAGGGGACTGAAATTACTATTTTAATTACTTAACCTTCAACAGATACTGTAGACTGACCATGTGCCCCGGCCTCAGGATAAGTGCTACAAAGAGAGTGGAGAACAGAGCGTGCCCTGTCTTTGTCTTCATGGAGCTGTGGTTTAGTGGGCGAGTCAGATGATTTCTCACACAAATAGATTTGTAAATTCCAAGCTATGTTAGCTCTGTAAGGGAAAAATACCTGTGATATTTCTCTCTTTTCCTTTAGGTTGTTCACACAACCACTCTAAGAGCTCTGCTTTCTTTTCTCTTCAGGAGCCTTCAAACAGGTGGCTTTGCCTGGGAGGGAGAGGTAGAGAACAACGCATATAGCAAGGCTACAGGGGTTGTCCCTCAGCACAAGTATCGCCCCACAGCGGGCAGTTACCAACTCCATTTTGCCCTGCAGCAACTTGAACAACAAAAACTTCAGTCTCGGCAGCTTCTGGACCAGAGTCGAGCCCGGCATCAGGTAATTCAGATAAGGCTTTTCCATATGCTAGTATCTTTCTTCTACGGGGGTGGAAGAAGGTCAATGGAAAAGGTAGGAATAGTTTCCCAAAAGTTTACCTACACCAGTATGGCTCGCATGGCTCTTGGAGAACCTACTCTAAGGGAAGAAACGTGCTGAAGCCTTGATGTTGGCTTTGGCAGGAGGTGACACTGAACCAGGTGTGACATTTTCTTCCACTTGAATATTTCTCTACAAAAATCTCTGTTGTAGCATTGCCCCTTTCTGTTGCCTGATGGTCGTTCAGTAAGCTCCCAGCGGGTCTAATTTCCACATACCTAAAAGCTAGCATTTGAAACAACTTTTTTCCTAAATGTACTATTTCTTTGGTACACCCTTGGTATACATAAGCACACATTAATCCTTCATAACTTACCAAGATTTTCAAGGTGTAAATAATGTTTCCAGTTCTTTTCACAGGAAGTAGTCATAAGTTAAGCTGTTGGTCTTCTGGCTCGACGGTACACAAAACAATGTACCCGCAAAAATGCAACGGTATACACAAAAATCCTCGCTGTCTTGGCCCTTATGCTCTAGTGAAATACCATTTTCCTTCTATCCGTAGAATGACAGACACTCCTGAGTATATGTGTGAGGGAGCTGTGTAAGTGAATTGTAAGTGAATTGTGCTGGTGTGTCAGTATGGCCCAAATTGCAGGGAAAGACCATCTGGAGTTAAGTTTCTCTTGATCATTTCAGGGCCATCTTCAGAATCCGTTACTGTGTTCTGCATGTTGTGTTGGGCTATCTCAGCACTGATTCCATGAGCTTCTCTTTTATTTGGCTATGTGAAGAAATATATCAGTTTGATCTCTCGTTATTTGCTCTTATAAAAATGTAGTACACAATGTGCGTTAGTTTGTGCAAAATTAATATTCACTTAAAGACAAAAGCACCATTTCCCAAAGTCTTTCCCCCCTCTAAATAAAACAATCATCATGATGCTCTCTATCTTAATCTTTTTTTTAATTTTGTTTTTTAGTTTTTAAAATTTACATCCAAATTAGTTAGCATGTAGTGCAACAAAGATTTCAGGAGTAGATTCCTTAGTGCCCCTTCCCCATTTAGCCCATCCCTCCTCTCACAACCCCTCCCGTAACCCTCAGTTTGTTCTCCATATTTATGAGTCTCTTCTGTTTTGTCCCCCTCCCTGTTTTTATATTATTTTTGTTTCCCTTCCCTTATGCTCATCTGTTTTGTCTCTTAAAGTCCTCATATGAGTGAAGCCATATGATTTTTGTCTTTCTTTGACTGACTAATTTCGCTTAGCATAATACCCTCCAGTTCCATCCATGTAGTAGCAAATGGCAAGATTTCATTCTTTTTGATTGCCGAGTAGTACTCCATTGTATATACGTATACTACATTTTTCTTTATCCATTCGTCCATCGATGGACATTTGGGCTCTTTCCATACTTTGGCCATTGTTGATAGTGCTGCTATAAACATGGGGGTGCATGTGTCCCTTCGAAACAGCACACCTGTATCCCTTGGATAAATGCCTACTAGTGCCATTGCTGGGTCGTAGGGTAGTTCTATTTTTAGTTTTTTGAGGAACCTCCATACTGTTTTCCAGAGTGGCTGCACCAGCTTGCATTCCCACCAACAATGCAAAAGAGATCCTCTTTCTCCGCATCCTCGCCAACATCTGTTGTTGCCTGAGTTGTTAATCTTAGCCATTCTGACAGGTGTGATGTGGTATCTCATTGTGGTTTTGATTTGCGTTTCCCTGATGATGAATGATGTTGAGCGTTTTTTTCATGTGTTGGGTGGCCATCTGGATGTCTTCTTTGGAGAAGTGCCTATTCATGTCTTTTGCCCGTTTCTTCACTGGATTATTTGTTTTTTGGGTGTTGAGTTTGATAAGTTCTTTATAGATTTTGGATACTAACCCTTTATGCAAATATCTTCTCCCATTCCATCAGTTGCCTTTTAGTTTTGCTGATTGTTTCCTTCGCTGTGCAGAAGCTTTTTATTTTGATGAGGTCCCAGTAGTTCATTTTTGCTTTAGTTTCCCTTGTCTCTGGAGACGTGTTGAGTAAGAAGTTGCTGTGGCCAAGATCAAAGAGGTTTTTGCCTGCTTTCTCCTTGAGGATTTTGATGGCTTCCTGTCTTACATTTAGGTCTTTCATCCGTTTTGAGTTTATTTTTGTGTATGGTGTAAGAAAGTGGTCCAGGTTCATTCTTCTGCATGTTGCTGTCCAGTTTTCCCAGCACCACTTGCTGAAGAGACTGTGTTTATTCCATTGGATATTCTTTCCTGCTTTGTCAAAGATTAGTTGGCCATATGTTTGTGAGTCCATTTCTGGGTTCTCTATTCTGTTTCATTGATCTGAGTGTCTGTTCTTGTGCCAGTACCATACTGTCTTGATGATGACAGCTTTGTAGTATAGCTTGAAGTCTGGAATTGTGATGCCTCCTGCTTTGGTTTTCTTTTTCAGATTGTTTTGGCCATTTGGGGTCTTTTCTGATTCCATACAAATTTTAGGATTATTTTTTCTAGATCTGTGAAGAATGCTGGTGTTACTTTGATAGGGATGGCATTGAATATGTAGATTGTTTTGGGTAGTATCAACATTTTAACAATATTTGTTCTTCCTATCCAGGAGCATGGAATCTTTTTCCATTTTTTTGTGTCTTCTTCAATTTCTTTCATAAGCTTTCTGTAGTTTTCACGTATAGATTTTTCACCTCTTTGGTTAGATTTATTCCTAGGTATTTTATGGTTTTTTGTGCAACTGTAAATGGGATCGATTCCTTGATTTCTCTTTCTGTCGCTTCATTGTTAGTGTATAGGAATGCAACTGATTTCTGTGCGTTGATTTTATATCCTGTAACTGCTGAATTCATAGATCAATTCTGGCAGTTTTTTGGTGGAATCTTTTGGCTTTTCCATATAGAGTATCATGTCATCTGCGAAGAGTGAAAATTTGACCTCCTCCTGACCGATTTGGATGCCTTTTATTTCTTTGTGTTGTCTGATTGCAGAGGCTAAGACTTCCAATACTATGTTGAATAACAGTGGCGAGAGTGGACATCCCTGTCTTGTTCCTGACTTTAGGGGGAAAGCTCTTAGTTTTTCCCCATTGAGGATGATATTAGCGTCGGGTGGTTCATATATGGCTTTTATGATCTCGAGGTACGCTCCTTCTATCCCTACTTTCCTGAGGGTTTTTATCAAGAAAAGATGCTCTATTTTGTCAAATGCTTCTCTGCATCTGTTGAGAGGATCATATGGTTCTTGTCCTTTCTTTTATTGATGTGATGAATCACATTAATTGTTTTGCAGATATTGAACCAGCCCTGCATCCCAGGTATAAATCCCACTTGGTCGTGGTGAATAATTTTTTTAATGTATTGTTGGATCTGGTTGGCTAATATCTTGTTGAGGATTTTTGCATCCATGTTCATCAGGGAAATTGGTCTATAGTTCTCCTTTTTAGTGTGGTCTCTGTTTGGTTTTGGAATCAAGGTAAAGCTGGCTTCATAGAAGGAGTTTGGAAGTTTTCCTTCCATTTCTATTTTTTGGAACAGTTTCAAGAGAATAGGTGTTAACTCTTCCTTAAATGTTTGGTAGAATTCCCCTGGAAAGCCATCTGGCCCTGGACTCTTGTTTTTTGGCAGATTTTGATTACTAATTTGATTTCCTTACTGGTTATGGGTCTGTTCAAATTTTCTATTTCTTCCTATTTCAGTTTTGGTAGTGTATATGTTTCTAGGAATTTGTCATTTCTTCCAGATTACCCATTTTATTGGCATATAATTGCTCATAATATTCTCTTATTGTGTTGATTTCTATTGTGTTGGTTGTGATCTCTCCTGTTTCATCCTTGATTTTATTTATTTGGGTCCTTTCTTTTTTCTTCTTGATCAAACTGGCTAATGATTTATCAGTTTTGTTAATTCTTTCAAACAACCAGCTTCTGGTTTCATTGATCTGTTCTACTGTTTTTTTGGTTTTGATAGGATTAATTTCTGCTCTAATCTTTATTATTTCCTGTCTTCTGCTAGTTTGGGGTTTTTGCTGTTCTTCTTCTATCTTCTTAAGGTGTAAGGTTAGGGAGTGTTTCTGAGATCTTTCTTCCTTCTTTAGGAAGGCCTGGATTGCTATATGCTTTCCTCTTATGACCGCCTTTGCTGCGTCCCAGAGGTTTTGGGTTGTGGTGTTATCATTTTCATTGACTTCCATATACTTTTTAATTTCCTCTTTAACTGCGTGGTTAGCCCATTCATTCTTTTTTTTTTCCTGGAGTTTAAACTTTATTAAATGAGTATAGAGGACACTCAATATTACATTAGTTTCAGATGTACAACATAGTGATTCAATAAGTTTATACATTATGCTGTGCTGATCACAAATGAATCTACCATCTATCACTGTATAATGCATCATGATTTCATTCACTGTATTCCTTAACTGTACCTTTTATTCCTGTGACTTACTCATTCCATAACCGGAAGCCTGTATCTCTCACACCCCTTCACCTATTTTGCCCTGACGCCCCATCCTCCTTCTCTCTGGCAATCATCAGTTTGTTCCGTGTTTATAGGTCTGATTCTGCTTTCTGTTTATTCATTTGTTTTTCTTAGATTCCACATATGAATGAAGTCATATGCTATTTCTCCTCCTATGACTTATTTCACTTAGCATAATATCTTCCAGGTCCATCAATGTTGTCACAAATGGCATGATCTCATCCTTTTTTATGGCTGCATAATATGCCACTGTATATATGTACATGTGTGTGTACCACAGCTTCCTTATCCATTCATCTATTGATGGACACTTTTAGGTTGCTTCCAAATCATTATTGTTGTAAATAATGCTGCAATAAATATAAGGATACATATATCTTTTCGACTTAGTGTTTAGTTTTCTTTGAATTATTGGATCATGTGGTATTTCTACTTTGAATTTTTTGAGGGACTTCCATACTGTTTTCCATAGTGGCCACACCAGTTTGCATTCCCAAGCCCATTCATTCTTCTGTAGGATGTTCTTCAGTCTCCAAGTATTTGTTACCTTTCCAATTTTTTTCTTGTGGTTGATTTCAAGTTTCCTAGCATTGTGAGCTATCTTAATCTTTTTAACTGTCATCCAGGTCCAGACATTTTATTATTTTGATTTCATTCATCACTTGCTCATCTTTTTCTATGCCCGTGTACTCTATGTATTATATTAACTCAATGTAATTGAGAAATTGTAACTCTAAGCACTTGGGAAGTAGTTCTGTAGGTCTGTTTTTCTAGAGGAAAACCCAGCCTTCTTACCTGGAAAGCGTGGAATGTAGCATCTCGTTTTGATCACCGTGTTGCCCTCCGTCATGTAGAAATTCCCTCCTTTAGAAAGTCTTTGGGATAGCCAGTTTGCATTTTCACAATTGTAGATAGAAATGTGTATCTTAGATTTTTTTTTTAAATCTATGTACATTTCTTAAAACTCTTAAACATCTGAACTCCCCATCATTCAGATACTTGAGAATGCCAGCTTAATCAGATGCTGGAGAGGGGAGGCATCGAAAATAGCTTCATTTCTCTTATGGGAGTATAATCGATGAGCTAACAAATATAGACACTCGGTCCCTTTTGATGCTTCCATGCCTTGACATGGTGATAATGTTTAAAAAGGGGGAGGGGGGGGATTGTAGGGCATTGAAGTTTGAAGGGATGAGAGACAGTTTTTACTGATTTTCACTTTTAGAAACTGCTTCATTTAATAGCCCTTCTCATTCTTTTGATTAGCTTCCAACAACTCACATTCCTTTGAAAATTCAGAGTACTGCTATTTTTGTGTGGATTTTTTTTCCAGTGAGGATTACACTGGTTTAGTTTCACTGAACTATGAAGTATATGGAAAAACATGTTTTTTAGAATCTGTCAGAATATCTGTCTTAGGGAGGAGTCAGAACTCCCAAGAAGGGAGTTATCTTGTGTCTCCTGGAGAGGGAACAGAAAATCATTCATCATAATTTTATATATGTTTATAACATCATTTATTTCTTCCCCCTGTTCTTCTAATCCATAGTTGATTTAGGGAAAAATGAGTCAGGATGAAGTTCTGGGACTGTGGGGAGATCTCAAGAAACTAAGTTCTTAGCTTGAAGAGTTTATAACTAAGAAGATAGCAAATAAGATATTAAATGTTCTCACATGAAGGATATTTAGTAATTTAGAGTACGTCATTTCAGAGGACATGAAGAACACTCCACAGAAGAAGCAAAGCCCTTCTAGATTTTAAGCCTCTTCTTGTAGCCCAGCTTATGGCTGTGTGAGACTTGACATTATAATTATCACCACGTTGTTGATGGAAACATGGTTTGCATTCTCAGTATGTGCTGTGTTTCTATCCTTGGGTTAACCTATTTGATGGTTTCTTTGACAAACTCCTTATGCTTTGAATTCATTTTTCTAAAGTGTACGTAGCCACTGACATAACTAACAATTTGATTAATTGCCTATTTGAGAGTAGTGGGTAGAATTGAAATCTAATTTACTTAGCACATTCACAAAAGATACCTGTCTATGGAACAGGCCGTTAAAGGAGGCTTTATTTACATTGTATTGCACTCTGTCCTACTGAATTGCATTGATTATGTGCGTGGTCTGTGCCTTTCATAGTGATTCCCTAAAAACGTTTTGGTTAAGATCATGCAACCTTTCTTGCATTACATGCAGAGGATTCTCCATCCTTTTCTGCACTTAGGTGGCCAGCTTATTGAAGGTACTGATTTCAAGAAGGCAAACTCTGATTCAGGGTATGTTTGGAAATGACATCTCTAACATTCATGCCGAGTAAGCTTTGATCTTCATCTCTGTCTATCACCGCACTCATGAACTGAGAAATTGTCATGCACCGAATCCACCTCAACAAAAACCTGGTCCTGTAACCTGGACGTGGAAGAGGAAGTCACCTGGAGCCACTGGCAGGGTTTCCAGGGACTGAGGTGCAAGGAAGTAGGTGTGATCTGGTCCATTTGATAGAGACCGTGATAAACAAAGTAAGACAAAATGGAAAACGTGCACTTTTACACACTGATGAGTAAAACCAGCAGTTGTAAAAAAGAAACCATTCTGGGGCACCCGGGTGGCTCAGGCAGTTAAGCGTCTGATTCTTGATTTCAGCTCAGGTCATGATCTCATGGTTTTGTGAGTTTGAGCCCCATATCGGGCTCTGCACTGACAGCACGGAACCTGCTTGAGATCCTCCCTCTCTCTCTTCCCCTCCCCTGCTCACACTTTCTCTGCCTTTGTCAAAAATAATAAAGAAAAAAGTTAAGACAAAAATTTAAACAGAAAAAAGAAACCGTTCTAAGTCGGAGCAGGGGTCAGCAAACTTTTTCTGTAAATGGCCAGAGAGTAAATACTTCAGGCTCTGTAGGCCAGCATCTGCATGGCCACTCCTCCACTTTGCCAGGGTAGAATGAAAACAGCCATAGACAACATTTAAGTGAATGAGTGTGGCTGTTTTCCAGTGAAACTTTATTTATGAAAACGAGGGGCAGGCAGGATTTGTCTTATAAGCCGTAGTTTGTAGACCCCCAGTTTTGAGCAGTGGGACCACCTGGAGGGCCTGTTTTTAAAACACTGATCGCTAACCCCACCCCATTTCTGAGTCAGTAAATTTGGAAATGGGGCTCAGTTATTTCCATTTCTAACAGGTCCCCCTGGTGATGCCTGGGGGGACCACGCATTGAGAGCCATTGAGCTACAGGGAAAGAGATGGGAAATGTCTCCTTCCCAGTTATTTTGTTTTCTGTCCTTTGGCAGGGAGATGGAATATGTTAAGACTTGGTGTTGCCCTTATAAAATTTCAGGCAATTATTGTTTTATAGGAACTTTGTTTCCATCTTTTTCACTCCATCTGCCAGTCTCCTCATAAATACGTTTTCCAAACTTGAAAGCCTTCTTGCGCATTTTTCTTATCAGGGTACATTCTGCTCAGCAGTCTCTGCTCCCAGGATTCACATTTTATGGGGGACGAGAGATAAGTAATGGGACAGATTCCTCCCTCTTTGTTTTTCCTCATAATAGCCAGTACTCAGTCAGCACTTCCTGCGGCCCAAGCACTATTCCAGGTGCTTTACGTATATTGATTCATTTAACGTGCACTTCAGGGTGGTTGGAGAAGTGACAGAATCCTGGGAGTCTCGGGATGGCCACATGAGTCTGTTACGTGCTGATCTGGGCCCCACTGTGTCTTCTCTCTAGTCTGCCCTCGTTGCTTCCCACCTCCTCCTCATTCTGGCTTCCTGCCTCTGAAGGAGAAGGATAAAAAACTTTTCTTTCAGCTGAGTCGGGGGACTTTCTGGGGCAGCAGCGACTGCTGGTGACATCAGCATGAGTAGCCCTCGGTGCTGGGGGCTGTGAGGAGGGCCGCACCGGCTGTGAGGCCCAACTGGCCTGATTCTAATTGCCGACATTGAGCTGATGTTATTCTTGGCCCAGGACAGAGCGATTACTCAGTAGTTTCTGTTAAAGTGATCCTTTGTTAAACTTCTGCTCCCAGCCCCCTTCTCCTTCCCTCCCACTCTCTTCTCTGCCTCATCCAGACTGAAAAAAGCCCAAAAAGCAGAAAACTTAAGGACATTTTGATGGCCACGGCAGAATTGCTGAAACTTCTTCGAGCGACAGAGGGACGAAAGGGGGGATTTTAAATACATCTGGATTTTTCGCTGGTTCCGTTCTTGTCCCAAAGCCCTTCCATTTTTAGTAGACTTGATTTTGCACATAGTGAGGTAACTCAAGGTACGAGAAAATGGTGCGTCCTGAATTCCTTCCCCTCCGTCTGTCCTTGACTTCCCCCTTTCCACCAGACTCTGTCTTGCCAGACTCACCTAGATGCAGTAGGGGCCGGCGGAAGCTACTGTTCCTATAACAAGTTGTGGGGGGAAGGGGTGGGCAGCTCTGGGGGCATACCGAGGGGTCTTTCAGTATGCTAGTAACACCTTGGGTGCCGTGTGTCATGAGCCCTTTGCTGACGGTATATGTGTGCATGCATCACCTCACAGGTGTGGAAAGGATTCCCATAGAAGCCCAGCCAAGTCTTGTTACACTGCTCCTAAAAGTCCATGGCATGTGTCTAGAAAAATTCTGCTCTCCCCTACAGGAATGAATAGTGTTTCTCCATTACCTTCAGCTGCTGTGTGTTTGTTTTGTGGGGGAGGGGAAAGAAAGAGAAATTCAGCAGGCACCCGGGCTTTTCCAGGAAGCCAGCAATAACACCCTCGCTCCTCAGCATGGCACGAAGAGAGCAGGCAAACAGGCTGACTGTGCAGGGGGAGTCTTTCCACTTCCTTCTAACAGTATCCAGGAGGAGGGGTAGACTAGGGGTGTTTAGGGGGAAGAATGTGTGCACGTGTGCTTAGGTTTCTGGAGCATGTTGGCCTGTATGGCATAATCTACTGTTTTGTTTTTTGGGGGTTTTGGTTCCATTTTGTTTATCCTTCTGACTTTTATCAGGAACTCCTACAACACTTAGTTTCTAGATGATGATGATGATGATGTAGATGATGATGATGATTGATTGGTTTTCCTAGAACCATTTGATTTAGTAGATTTTGCCAAGCCAAACTCTTTTCTTCTTGCCTAATAAAAATACGTTGAAAATATGTGAAATGATACATGTAAAACTACATTTAACTGTTTTGGAAATAGATCCTCTGAACGGACTTTACAGTCAGATAATCTTCAGTTTAAATCTTGGTTCTGTCCTTTGGGGTGTCTGGGTGGCTCAGACAAGTCAGTCAAGCTTCCGAGTCTTGATTTCAGCTCAGGTCATGATCTCACAGTTCATGGGATTGAGCCCTACACCAGGCTCAGTGCTGACAGCGTGGAGCCAGCTTGGGATTCTCTCTCTCCCTCTCTCTCCCTCTGCCCCTCCCCTGTACTCGCTTTCTCTTTCTCTCTCTCTCAAAATAAATAACTTAACATAATCTTGGTTCTGTCTAGCCTATGACTGGGACAGGTTATTCAAACTTCTTTGGACCTCGGTTTGTTTATCTCTAATATGGAGATGATAATATATAGACGTGGGTTATCATGAGGATTGTATTTCTCAGGATGTTATCATGTGCCAAGCACTGAACCAGGAGTTATATTTGTATTATTGCATTGAATCCTCACAGTTGCCCTCTTATTAGTCCTATTTTTAACAGACAAAACAGAGCATCACTTATGTGACTTTCTCAGGGTCATGTAAATAATAAATGGAAGGACTGGGCTTTAACCCAGGTATGCAGGCAGGTGTAGCATCCAGCCTCTGGACCGACATGCTATATGGCACCACCCTCACAATATATTGAAGCATTCATATATTTTGTATATATTGATCTATGTGTATTATTACATGAACTGTAAGTAGCAGTGTACTGAGAACAAGTGTACTTATTGGCACCTATAAAACCGTGCTTGAAAAGTTATCTTCAGCTATTGGAACTAGTCTGCTGCTGTTCACATACACTGTCATAAGAGAGGAAGGTCTGCTTTGTAAACATATTTAAACTCGGGTCTAGACATTATCTCAGGTATCTCAGATTCTTAAATGTCTTAAGAAGGTGTTCCTGGGCGGAAAACTCTTGGAAATGCCCATAATTTACCTTCTTTGTGCTTTTGTTAGTTAGTAACAGGGTTAGGGACTACTGAGTTGTGCAGTATCCTGAAATATGTTCTAGAAGTTTGAAGATATGGAGCACTTGTGTGGGCTGTTATTAATAACATGGGAATTACCTCTCCAGTTACCACTTTGTCCTTTCCACCCTGTTATTGTCGCTGGTCATAGTATTTTAATTTTATTTCTATGCTGGTGTTTTTGAGAAGACTGCTAGGACACATGACAGGTGTCTACAAATGTGACTACCATAGATGATACTTTTGCATGATTAATATTACGCTTCCTTTTTCAACTCCATATAAATCTGATTCTTAGTGCGTTATTATAATATAGACATCAGTTCATTAAGCTGATTCATCACTACTGGTAATAGAAGTCCCCTGATTCCCACCGGGTAGTTTTCTAAGCTGTTGCTAGAGTAGTATCCCTCTGCGATCTTGGAGGGAGGGAGGTGAGGGGCAGGGAAGTGGACGCAGAGTGAGTGCCTCCTGTGTGCTCAATGTAGCATTATCTCTATCCTACTGAGGAGGGAATTCAAAGATTTTAAGCATGTTAGACAAGGTTGCATAGCTAGCTAATTGCAGAGATAATATTCAAACCAGGTCAGAAGACTTCCAAAGCTCTTTTCCACTCTACCTCTCTCCCTCTTGAGAGAAGTGACCCTTCGTTTTCTTCTTGTTTTACACATGTATCATGAGTCAGTTAAGACATTCCAAATTTATTGTTGTTGCTGCTACTATAGACCCAAACACACACAATCTGAAAGAAAGGATCAACATAACGAATCGAAGTACAGAACTGTGCTTGGTTGTGAGAATGTTAAAAGGCAACTGTGCACCTACCAGCTGCTTGGAATCGGCCTTGTTTCTTGTATGACCTTAAATGTGTGTTTACTCCAGTTGCCCGGTGACCAGTTTCATTCCCCGCCCTTACTCTGTCACCTATGCTTTGTTTGTGTTTGTCTGTGGGCATATGAGGGACTCACAGCAGTAACTGTGTGAGCTGATGAAAAACCTCGTTCCTAAAGATACAGAACCCCACCCATCTGAAAAGGATGCCACCGCAGGAAGAAGCGTGGATGACAGCAAGTCCTGGGCAAGATGCACAGTAGGTCAACCATGTGAGATTCTGAGCCAAATAAAACAAACCGTACGTTTGAAGGCAGAGACAAATTAGATATTTATGAATTCTGAATTTAAAGTTGTAAGGGAACTTAGAGATTGCCTTATCTGATTATTTCATTTCACTCATCAGATGTCAGACACAGACACATTATCAGGAGAACAAGAGCCCTGATATAGAAGAATTCCCTAAAATTGCTAGCCAATAAAAGATAAGGGACAATTGAAAATGATGCTATGAATTATCCTTTTTTAACCAATTGAACTCTTGATCTGGGGTCATTGCTGATCATTTGAGATTATCTTTACTTATATACATACCTACATATATACAAACTTATGTTAACTCTTAAGTAAGAAAAATTTGCTTGTAGGCATTTTTTTTTTCAAGCTTTCTTAGAGTAAAGCTAGTGAAATCTGGGTCTTTCAAATGCATCTGATGAAAATTGGACACATTGCTAAGTTTGCTTTAGATTTGCTCTGGAAGGGAAATATGATTTCAGCGGATTTGCTTTAAAGGGGAGTCAGCATAGCATAAATAAGGAAGGCAGCGTTGTATAATGAGCTCTGAAATCATCCTCTTCCATGGGCATGGACCCCCAGCTGACTACTTAGTAGCTGTGCCATCATGGACAAATTATGGAACCTTTTGTGCCTTGGTTTCTTCCTCTGTATATGGAGATGACGATGGGAGCCGCCTCAATGGTTTGGGAGGATTAAATGCGATAATTGCATGTAAAGTGTTTAGGACGATGTTGACCCATGGTAAAAGCTCAGTAAAAATCCATAACTTGTTTTTCGTTATGGTAAAAACACATAGCACGAATTTACCCTCTTAACAATTTTAAGTGTATACTACATATTGTTGACGCTGTATGAACATTGTTGTATAACAGATCAATAACACTTTTTCATCTTGGGTGATTGAAACTCTGTATTCATCGAACAACTCCCTGTGTTCCCCTCCCCCTGACTCCTGGCAACCACTATTCTACTTTGTGTTTCTATGAGTGTTATTACTTAGATACCTCATATAAGTGGGATCATATAGTACTCATCTTTTTCGTGACTGGCTTATTTCACTTAGCGGAATGTTCTGAAGGTTCATCCATGTTGTAGTATATTACAGGATTTCTTTCTTTTTTGAAGACTGAATGACATTCTGCGATATGTATATACATTATCTTTATCCATTCATCTGTTGAGGGGCATTTAGAATGCTTCCACATCTTAACTGTTGTGAATAATGCCTCAGTGAACATAGGTGTGCAGATATCTCTTCTCTTTTTTTTTTTTTTTTAAATTTTTTTTTTCAACGTTTTTTATTTATTTTTGGGACAGAGAGAGACAGAGCATGAACGGGGGAGGGGCAGAGAGAGAGGGAGACACAGAATCGGAAACAGGCTCCAGGCTCCGAGCCATCAGCCCAGAGCCTGACGCGGGGCTCGAACTCCCGGACCGCGAGATCGTGACCTGGCTGATGTCGGACGCTTAACCGACTGCGCCACCCAGGCGCCCCAGATATCTCTTCTCTTATGTATTACTTTTAACCTTAAATATACAGAGCGTTATAATTTCAACCTGGGGGCTTTAGTTACCCCCTGCCCCCTTGCTGGAAGCAGAATTGGTTAAAATGATCTTAAGTTGTTTTAGAAGTTCAAGGCTCAGAAAATATTAATTGGCTACATGATTTTTTTTTAACTTAAATTTATTTATTTGGACAATTGAAAATAAATGCATATGAATTTGCTCACAGTTGCTAGAGAGAGATGTGAGAAGAATACAGAAAGGATGATTAATACCATGATAAGATGATGAAAAGAATGATACGGGGGGGGGGGTGCCTCGGTGGCTCAGTCCATTGAGCATCTGACTTCAGTTTAGGTCATGATCTCATGGGTTGTAGGTTGGAGCCTGCTTCGAATTCTGTGTCTCCCTCTCTCTCGGTGCCTCCCCAGTTTGTGCTCTGTCTCTCAAAAATAAATAAATGTTTTTAAAACTTTTTTTTAAAAGAATGAGGGGCGCTTGGATGGCTCAGCCGGCTGAGTATTTGACTTCAGCTCAGGTCATGATCTCATGGCTCATGGGTTCGAGCCCCGCATCAGGCTGTGTGCTGACAGCTCAGAGCCTGGAGCCTGCTTCAGATTCTGTCTCTCCCTGTCTCTGCCCCTTCCCCACTCACACTCTGTCTCTTTCTATCTCTCAAAAATAAATAAACATTAAAAAATTTTTAGTAATTTTTAAAACAGAATGATATCTGTGTAGATTTTGAGCATATTTGTCTGAAGGCATAAATATCTTCTAAAAAGAAAGAAAAAGAACAGCATTAGCATCAAATTATGAGCCACCTTTTCATGGGACACATGCTGTTTCTTCCCAGTAATCAAGGAAAGATAAGGAAATTATCATCCTCTCAAACAGACTGATGGAAATGTAATTGGCACAGTCTTACCAGGGGGTAGTTTGAAAATATACATAAAAAAGATTTAAAGCAGAAACAGCAGCCTTCTGAGCTAGCTATTCTACTTCAAGGAAATTATTTTAAGGAAATGATCCAGCACATGCAAAAAGATATAAATAACATGATGTTTGTCAGAGCACCGTTCTTAAATAGCAGAACAGACTGGTGACAACCTGCATATGTGTATGTGTGTGTCTAGTTTCAAAATAGAAGTGTAACATTTTGGGGGGCCTACTTTCCCCCCACTTAGATATCTCTTATGAACACAAATATAGGTTTGTATTACACTGTGTCAGTTTATAGTATTCTACTGTTGGGTGGTTAAGTAATTATGATAAACTATCATAGAAAATATGCAGCCATTTAAAACAGTGATTGAAATCTACCCTCATAGATATGAAGATATGCTCAAGTTAGATATTTGAATGAAAAAAAAAGGTCTCCAAAACATCAGGTATCGTATAATCCTATTTTTGCAAGCCCACAGAAATACGTGTGTGTGTGTGTGTGTGTGTGTAAAATAACTTCATATATACACAGAAAAAAAGTATAAATGTTACCAGAGGTTATCTCTGAGAGTGGAATTTGAAATGACTTTCAAAATGTTTTCCTTTTGTAATGAACATGTATTAAGGAAATTAACACGGGGGTAGCTGGGTAGCTTAGTCAGTTGAATGTCCAACTTTGGCGCAGGTCACAATCTCATGGTTCCGGAGTTCGAGCCCCACGTCGGGCTCTTTGCTGTCAGTGCAGAGCCCACTCAGATCCTCTGTCCACCCCCCCCCTGCACCCCACCGTCCCGTGCCTTCCCTGCTTGCACGCCGTGTCTCTCAAAAATAAATAAAAAACATTTAAGAAAAAATAAATTAATATGTTTCAAAAAAAAAAAAGGGAAAAACCCTTGGGCTGCCAACCTTCTGTGGGTGTGTGTGACCAGTGTTCAAATATTGCTGGGCATTGAAGGAGAAAAAAGTAGAAAGCAAAGCAGAATCCACAGCCATGAGTCTAAATTTGCCATCAGACTATCAGCCTCTACCAATGTAGGACTAATGGGTTCTGTTGTTAGAGTGGAAGTGGGGGGCTGCTAGTGAGAGAAGGTTATCTGTGTGATGTCTTAAGGCTATTTAATTTATTTAATTTCACTGGGTTTTCTAGTCATGGACCGTATCCCTGGCCTTAACCAGCTGCCTCATGGTCGGACTTCTTCGTCGTAACACACACCTCACCCAAGATCTGTTCACTTGTCTTGATTCTCTTGAAACACCAACTAAGAGACTACTGCTAGAATCTTTGGTTTTATTGGATGACAGAGTCCCGGGAGTATATCTAAGTATCTGTTAAGGACCAGCATGGTTTCCCACAGGTGCAAGCACAGTTGACTTAGAAATTGCCTGAAACACAATGGTTTTTGTCAGTTGGTGAATAAATTGTTCTGTCCAGGTAAGCAGCTGTAGACACATCCTTGAGAGTAGATCATTTGAATTAGTAAGAGTCTTCTGTCTTAATTGCTAAAGGAGACAGAGCCTCTTTATTGATTTAAGAAATGAGGAAATTCCAGAGGCTGTCCAGTACCTTTGGCCACTCAAAGCTCGATCTCAGGTACGAAGCTCGATCTCGGTATTTGTGTCGCCAACCTCTCTCCGTGTGAACAGTAGCATCTTCTGGTTTCTGCCCCATCCCTGTGAGGGTTACATACAGCACTGCCCCCTGCCTTCTCAGCAGTACCAGATGTTGTACTCTGTTCCTCTTGCTCGGCCCCCGGTCTTGTCCCAGCCGACAAACACTGTGAGTGGAAGACAGCCAAGAACTCCATACAATGTGAGACAAAGGCCTTTTGGAAGCTTGCTTTTGCTAAAATAGAAACAGCTACCCTCACCCTCACCTTGGCCCCCAGCTTTTTACAACATCACATGGTTGCACAAATGACACAGTGTGTTCTTTGCCTTGAACAGCTCTTGACTGGTTGTGGTCAGGTGAGTGATCAGCATCTTACATGCTCAGGAAGATACACCATCCCAGTACTTGAGCCGCCAGAGAACAACATTCTAGAAGCAGTTTTGTGTACTATGTAATGGGAACTTAATCCAAGTTAGGATGGAACTCGGTGGGGAGACTAATGCATAAAAATGTTTGCTTTTATGGAACCAAAGTAAAAGGGGTACAAAAAGACACTAACCCATTGAGGTTAAGGTTAACATTTCCCAACTTTATCTCCCTTAATTAAAAGAAAAGTGAATGTAGAGAGTTATTTCATTACAAAGAGCTATCTAGCTCCACTCCATCACCAATAAGCCCCAGTAAAGACAAAAAGAAGTGTTTTACTGGATGGAATTTAAAAAAAAAAAAAAAAAAAAAACCTCCCAGAATTTAATCTCTGAACAGTATTATCTTTCTAGTAAGAGAGCCCAGATCTTGCTTCCCCATAACCTTCCAAGTTGCAGTCTGTGTTCTGTCTATCAGAAATTCCTCCTTCCCACCCACGAGTACCCTTCTGTTGTGGGAGAAGGAGGGCCTTTCCAATCTTTGGCCTGGGGCCAAGCCAACCCTCAAACTGTGGTTTTCTCTGAGTCTCCTTACTGAAGCATGGCTGTTTCCCACACCCAATAAAGAAGCAAAAGTCTTGTATATGTTGACCAGGTCTTGAGTGGAGGCCAGTGCTTACACAGCTCTCACATTCCCAAGACATTGACTGATGACGGTGTAGCCCATTCCCTGGGCTGTTAACCCGAAAGTGTAGAGTGCTAACATTGTATATCCAGACTCACATTTCTTAGAATTTATATGGAGAGAACTTTATCTATTCTTCTATCCATTTATGAATGAATATCAGGACAAAACAATTCACATCATCTATTGTTGATGGAGTTGTAGGACTGGAGCCAATACATGGTATGAGAGGCTGATTTCTGCCAATAGTCTAATGAATTCATTTATATATCTGCTTTTTAACATTGCCTGAGTATTTTCGTGGGTTTCTTTATCAAATTTGATTGCTTTAATCTCATTACACTTAGCCTTGGCTTTGGTGAAATACCTAGGAACTTGTCTACATTACTGACTCTTGGGAAGTTTGGACAGTACAGAATTGTGATTCCATTGTCCATTTGGTATATTAGAGTGTGATGACTAAATAGCGGAGAACCTAGAAGCTGCTTTACTGTATTTGGGAAGAGTGTCTGCTTTTTTGAGATGCAGTACATTTGCATTATATTAAGGCTTAAACAAGCTGGACTTATTGGTAGATTGAGGATTATATCTCAGTTCAGGCGTCCATTTCGCTGCATTTAGCAGACCCTCCCTCTGCCCTATGCCACCATAGCTTAACAAATTAGAATTTTTCTTTTCCCCCATATAATCAGAAATCTAGAGTTAGGCTCTCCTGAACTCTATGGTACTGTCATGAGCCCATGCTTCTCTTGTCTTTATCCTTTACAATCCTTAGCAAGTGACTTCCACCCAAGGCCTGTCCACCTGATGCTAGCTGGATATCCATGTTCCGGATGGGAGGAAGAAGAGTAAAGGGCAAAAATTGTGTCCTAACCCAGTTTGCCCCCTTTAAAGAGCTTTCCCGGAAGGTGCACATGGTTATTTCTAAGTACAGGAGAGATTGGGAAATATAGTTTTTTTAAGTGGACACACATCATTACCCAAACAAAAATTGGGGCAGTATTATTAGGAAGAAAGAAAGAAGTATTAGTATCCAGGCAAGTGACAGTCTCCTAAGCAATAAATCCTCTTAATTTCTTCTATTTTGTTATTTGAGGTAAAAACTGATCTTATCACTAAGGAACGTTGGTGTCTAAGGTCCTGCCACAAAATTTGCATCTAGGAAGATGAATTTATTTTTGTTTGAGATCTACAGAAAGCCTTGCTTACATTTTGTGGCTAAGTATAAGTTGATCACAGATAACACACTAGGCACTATTCAAAGTCCAGACAATGGTCCTATTACAAGATTACATCTCTGTAGAAACACAGACTTGACTACTTTTTTGCATAGGAATTTGGTTGTTACTAAAAAAAATAAAAATGAGTAGTAGTTACGAGTTTTCTTACTTTCATTCATGGGGTAGATATTTATTAAGCGCCTGTTATGCACAAGGCATTCTACTAGGCACTGTGCATGAAACAAAAATTAATCAGATGTCATTCAGCCATCTGCAGTGTGCAATGTCCAGAAGGAGAGAAAAGTACACATATCAGTGGCTGTAACACAAGGTAGAATGAGCTAAATGTGATAAGACACACACAAATAAATTGTTACAAGCATTCAGAAGAGGAAAAGATTATTCCTGCCAGAGAAAATTGAGTAAATATGATCTGGGGAACCTAAACATATGTTTTCATTTTAAGCGTTTGCTTTCACAGCTAGTGAGCATCATCGTAAGACTAGAAAAGTATGTTGAAAAATGCCCAGCCAACTGCCATTCACAGACCCTACAGAGGCAGACCTGCATGCCATCCCATCCTTCGGATCCTCAGCAAACGGAGGTGGGAGTTTGGGAAGGAATGGAGCATTTGCCGAAGGTCTACAATGCGCCTGGTATTTGGTCTACTTCAGGAATCCTTGATTGAATGCCTGGGTGATATTGACATGTGGGGGTCTTCATTTAACCCCCAATAATCCAGCAAAGTAATTGTAATTGCCTGTGAGGAAGCTGAAGGTCAGAGAAGTTCGCTAACTTGAAAAGGTCACTGTTTATAAGTGCCAGAGCCTACATTTGAGCCCAGGCACGTTTGGCTGCAAAGCCATGCTGTTCTTCACTTACCTGAGTCTCTGCCTTTCACTGATGACCAACTCTGGATTTGTAGGCATAATAAGTGTTGAACAGTGAACTCCTTCAGCCCCGTCCAATGCTGAGTCCTGTACCCACCTGGTTAAAACTAGGGCGCCATTTGGATACTTTGACTAGTACCCAGAGTTAACTTTGTTACCTGCTTAAGTCTTAGGAGAACTTGACTTTTTTTTTTTTTTTTACCCTTGAATGATTAATTTTTGTAATAAATAACTACGTATGGATGGTACAAAATTCAAAAGGTTATAAATGATATGTAGTGAACAATTAGTTTCCCTCTTTCCTGGACCCCTAGCTAACCGGTTCTTCTCCATGGAGGTTCCAAGTTTTTTTGTGTACCCTTTCAGAATTGTTCTATGCACATATCAACCTTCTGTGTATGTGTGTGTGTTTCTGTGTGTTTTGTGTGTCTGTGTGTATGGTTGTGTATATTCTTTTTCCTTTTTTACACAAATAGGAGCTTACTACACTCACACCGTTCTGATCTTGCTCTTTTCATTCATTTTTTGTTTGTATTTAGAAGTCCCAGCAAGACTTTTTAACAAAAGAAAAAAACCTCAGTGATCTTGAAAATATGGTTAAGTTGTCACCACAGCAACATGTATTGAATGGATGTTTTTTTTCTGATGGCAATTCCTTTACAACACGAAAAATCACGCTCGATAAGGAATATTTTCATTTCCAAGAGCCCTTTGCTAACAGTGGCTTTTCTTTCTCAGCTACTCATTCAGTGAATTTGTTTATGGATGGCTGCTATAGAGCTCTTCAGCCCTGCTTGGATTTCTAGTCTCCTCCCCATTCTGAAAGGGGCAACTTTCACTCTTCAATCTAAGCTCGTGTGTAGGGATGTAGTAGTGAAAATAAACTGACAGTAACCCTCTCCTGCCTCCTTCCTTCCTTTTAGTTGAGTCTCTCCCACAGATATTGAGACCCTCAGATATGGAAATGGTGTTTGAAAGGAATAGATTTGTTTTTGAGTCTGTCTTGCTGTACCCCATGGTTACTTGTCCTCAGAAGGTTTGCTGGAGCAGAATCAGGGCTCCTGGGCCCTCTTGGACCATCTGAAGACCTTCCCATATGTATACACCCCCCAATGCCTCCCTCCTGGCTTGGCCCATGGGCTTGGGTCTTCCTTTGTTCCCCTTCTTCCGGTCAGAGTTGGAGGTGAGGGAAGAGCTCTTCGGGTTCCCCTTTGCATGGTTTGTAGAGATGGAGAACATCTCAGTCCGAATGGTCCATTTGAAAATGCTGTAACCCTCTACTTCTGAAATTGCTTTGTTCTTTGTTAAGCCTGTCAAACACATTTACTCTGCACAAGAGTCTCTGATCCCTCTCAGACCTGCCTAGCCCAGGACCTTTGGACATTATTTCCCTGAAATGGGACATTCCAAGGCATGAGTGTAGAAGGACTGGTTAACATTTTGCTAAAGCTACCCAATTTATATTTTTTATATCTTAAAGCATGAAAGTCATAAAAGACAAAAATAATATTAATAAAGTCTATCTCTAAGGTGAATGCTTTCTAAGAGCATCTGATCTTACCCTTTTGGCCTGGCCAGAAGGAAATGACATTTCTCCATGTCTCTTTAAATGCAGTGTCTTCAGATGGAAATCAATTGCCAGAAACCTTTTTAATAAAAAAACCTTCTGTATTTTGCCAATTGTATATTTTCTCTTAATATTATTTCACATTTAAAGCTTTTGTAACGCATGCGTATTGAAAGCAGTGTTAATAGTATGGAATGATCAATAGCAAAATTTGTGGCCTCCCCCAAAGAAAACACCAATTGCTAATGAGGTAAATAAGTTATAAGAATTTTTTAAGCATCTACTTGAGAAAGTATACCTTTACATCCTAACTACAGACATATGTTGGTGTTTGTGACATTTAGATGGTGATTTTTAGGTCTTTATTGATTTGTAGGCTTACCCTCTAAGCAAATACACATTTGTATTGATCTTATATTCATACAGTAACTAGCATTCAGGTAGTGATTTTACTTCGAAAGCATTTTAAAATGTAAAGTCTTATGTTAATCTTTAAGTCAATGAGGTGTTAAAGAATTCTGCAAAGAGTCCTCAAGGCCACACATGGTCTGGCTGTTCTGTTCCAGCCTCCTGTCTCCACCTCTCTGCTCAACATGCCCTTGCCACACTGGCTTCTACCCACTCCTCATATGTGCACACCTTCTAGAAGAGTTCTGAGTTCTCTGAGTGGGCTGGAATTGAGTCAAGCTTCAAGCCACTTTTGTTCCTGTGCTTTATTTCCAGTACTTGACACCCAGTAGGAGACATTCATTAAATATCTGTTGAACTTAACAGTGAAGGAAACGAAGACAGAGAGACCAGACGCTTTTCTAATTTCCACAGATGGATAATACATAGTACCCATATGCCCTGATTCCCAGCACAGTGCACTTTCAACAAGACCGTCTCAACTCTCTCCTTCCAGACCTCTCCGTTCTCTGAAACTGGACCTACACTGGCAGTATTAGAGAAATTTTTCCTAAAAAATTACTTCAACAATTTCCCTTTTCCTTTTGTCCCACTTCAGGATTACAACCCAGTTACTCATGTATAGCAAATGGCTTATGAAGGACATCTCCAACGACCTTTCTTTTTCTCTTCCTTGTAGGCCATCTTTGGCAGCCAGACCCTACCTAACTCCAATTTATGGACAATAAATAATGGTGCAGCTTGCAGAATTTCAAGTGCCACAGCTAGTGGCCAGAAGCCAGCCGCTCTACCGCAAAAAGTGGTGCCGGCTCCAAGTTCTTCCTCCTCGCTGGTCCCCAAGCCCCCAGCCAATCACAAACAAGTCCTCAGGAAGATGACATCCCAGAAGGCCTCCAAGTAAGTTTTCCTTAATCTCCTGTTCAGTTTCTTCTGAGTCATATCCATTCTGTGCTAAGAGTACTCTTCGTTTATGAGGCCTTCAAAATAGTTGGTACTGTACAGAAGACAAGAACACCTGATGGGGACTGAAAGTTAGCTCTGGTTCTCAGCCTGGGCTGAGAGTCACCTGGGGAACTAGTGGACCATGCTGAAGTTTGGGCTGTGTACCCTGTGGGAGAGGCAGGTGCTGCTCTTAGGTTCTCCGGGGATTGTGATGAGCGCTGATGGCGGGGTTCAAGGTCACTGCCAGTGACTAAGTCTTCCAGCCTCTGGCAGGAGCTACCATCAGACAGTGCACTGGGTAACAGTGCTGAACCGTGGGTTTGGAGAAAGGAAATGCAAACTTCTTCCTGATGTGTTTTTTTCCTGGTCTTTCTAAAGAGTCAGATTTTTTCAATTTCATCTAAAATTCTGTATGCCTTCCCCCTCTCTTCCCCGCCCCCCCCCATACACCTGTATTCGTTGTTCACTCTTAGGGATTTGAATGGGAAGACACTGGATTGGGATTTCATTGAGGGGGTTAGGAAGGGGCAGTTTGTGGTTGAAGGCCAAGAGCACAGTGACAAGGAAGCTGTATGGCTCTTCAGCCTGGAAAAAGTAGAAGTGAGCCCTCAAGGGTGTAGCTCCGGAGCCAGACTGCCTGTACTCACACCCTCACGCACTAACTGTTTACTAACTGAAGACCTTTGGTCGGTTGCAAGTTACTTAATCAGTTAGCCTCAGTCTCTTCATTTGTGAAGCGGAGATAATAAAGAGGATCTGCTTCACAGAATGTTGATAAATACTAGCAGAGTTAATACATGTAATACTTTGCATGTAGAACATCTAGAGCAAGACCTAGCACACAGAGGAACTCAGTGAGCCTTAATTACCATCATAAATATTCTAGAATCATGCTCTCTTCCTCGGGTTCAGGAAGCCCTCAGGTAGGAGAATCAGCGAGCCGGATGTGCATGTTGAATTTGCCAGTATGCGCCTTGTTTGTGGATCCTCTGAGTATTGCCAGTACCCTGAGCTGGCCCGTGGTGGCCCATTGGGGCCGGCTCGTCTGCTGGTAGGGAGGGGGCCTTGTCAGCAGGCAGCAGGACCATTTGCCGCCCTGAACTCAGTGCTGGCAGGAGAACTCTTCAGCCTTTTGAGATGAAATTGCGGCTCTATGGACAAACTTTGCTGCATTTTTGTGGTTTCTTCTCTCTGACAGGCAGGAGTGTGGGAAAACCGGAAACAGCTCAGCACCAAAAATGCACAGAAGGGGGGAAAAAAGCAAGATTTCTTCAGAATTTAAGAAATATAATCCAAGTATCAAAAGGCATGCTGTAAGGCGTTGTTCCAGGAAATAGTTTCCAATTTGCCTTTAAAATTCTAGCACAAGTCTCTGAAACTAAGTAAGTTAGTACTAATGGAGACCTTGACGTTCCTTCACTTACGTGTATAATGTACAGTGTCGTGGGGAGCCCCACTGTCTTTAATAGTCTTCTGACTTTTAGGAAAAGGAATGGCATTGTTCTTATTTGACCTGACCCAATGAAAAGTTCCCTCTAAGAAGTATTCAGATAAAGGTTTGTTTTTTCTTTAACTAACCTTTTTATTTTATAATAATTTTAGATTTACAGAAAAATTGTAAAGACAGAACACATAAAGATAGAAACACCCCATTTTCCCCATTGTTAACATCATTTATCGCCATGGTGCATTTGAAGAAGGTACCATCCTGAGAAACTGTCATTGATACGTTATTAAGAACTAAACTCCATACTTTATTTGGATTGATGAAGTTATTATTATTTTTTTTAACATTTATTCATTTTTGAGAGTCAGAGAGATACCTAGCGCAAGCAGTAGAGGAGCAGAGAGAGAGAGAAGGGGGCACAGAATCCGAAGCAGGCTCCAGGCTCTGAGCTGTCAGCACAGAGCCCAACATGAGGCTCAACCCATGAACTGTGATATCATGACCTGAGCCAAAGTCGGACGCTTAACCGACTGAGCCACCCAGGTGCCCCTTGATGAAGTTATTTTTAATCTGGAGAAACCTTTCACAGATCCTTGAGTATCAGTCGATATATTCTTATGTTCTAAAGTAATTCATGTTCCTAGCCAGCCTAGCAAGTTACTTAACATTTATGTGACTTTGTTTCCTATTTAAAATGGGAGTAATAATAGTACTTGCCTCATGGGGTTATCAAGAGGAACAAATGAATTAATGTCAAGCACAAATATCATGCCTGGTACATAATGTATGCTAAATAAGTGTTAGGTGTTATATACTGTTATCATTTAGGTTAATACTGGGATGTCATTTCAGGAAATTTTCATATAACTTTTTACTTTCGTCTTGCAAGATATGTTGCTTCATTTGCTAGGAGCTCATTTTGGCCTTTATTCTGGCTCCGTTCAGATTAATCAGGAACCATCAGTTATGAGTGGTGATACTGAGTCACACTCGGGAATGCCATAGTTGCCCCAGGAGACACAACTAATGAGAAGTTGTAATGAGCTTTTGACTGCGCCAAGCCCTGTGTTTTGGGGTTGAACTTCAAACTTCTCCTAGCACAGAAGTTGGCATTGGACAAATATAGAAGCAATTTCCAAGAGCATCAAAGTTTCCACATCCTAGAGGGTTGAGTTTAGAGAACAATAGAACATAAAAGATGGAATGTCATTTGGAGTTGGTGCAAAGGGAGTTGAGAATCAGAACAGTGGGGTCCTATTTCTTTATGATAATATTCAAGTCACTTTCCCTCTAAAGGTTTCAGTTTCCCATCTGTAAAACAAAACCACTGTCCCCACTGAATAATTAACCAAAATAACTGGTTTTCTGTCTATTCCATTGAAAGCTTTTTATGAGCACATTTCTTTTTTAATCTTGTTGCTTTACAGCCATTTCCTCATCCCCTCTTGGCCCACAAGTTCTTTGTTATAGTCCTCAAATTCATATATTTATATTTCCTTTAGCTAAATCTCATTTGTCAATTCTGTGGAGAGGAAGATTTAGATTTTTTTTTTTTTACCCTTTCCATAGTGCCAATAGCCTTTCTTGATTTTCCTCTCTAGTGTTTGCAACACTTCATAATTTAGTACCCACTTCAGATCCTCCTTTTAAAACTATTTGTGGTATTTCTTCCAAACAGTCAGCTGAACTAAGAGGAATGACAGCCTAGGAACAACTACGTGCATATGAACCGTGTCTTCCTTGTAAATGACCTTTTCCTCAGAGCCAGACTCATACTCTCCAGGAACATGGAGAAAGAAACCTAAGGAGATTAAAATTTGCCAGGGTCATGGGCAAAACTCACAGACTAGAGATAACTTCGGAAGGGCAGAGTCAAAGCTGTTGTACCTGGGGCTTCTCTGAAGAAAAAAAACTACGAAAGAAACACCAGGCTTAACTAAAGTGCTTTTCTTTCAATAGCTGAGATTACCTTTCCTTGCCTAGGTTTTAGGATATTCTACAGCAGGGTGACCTCAGTGGCAATTGAAGGTAACTGCTTGTTCTGTGTCAGCACCCAGGACAGTGGTGTTTGTTAATGGCTACTGGGCATTAGGAAGGGAGGAGAGAGGCCAGGAGCCCAGCAGTGTGGACAGACCGGTACCAGTTCATGTGACCTGAGCATGTGTGATATTAGCAATACGATGAAAGATGCTCAGAGATTAACGTCAGACACATATAAAAATAAGGGTCAGGTTTAAAAAATATGCTATATCTTTTTTTTTATTATTGAATATTTACTTTAAATATTTATTGTAATCATTGTTTTTTTTTGTTTCTGTTTTTGTTTTTTGTAATTTACTTCCAAGTTAGTTAACATATAGTGCAATAATGATTTCAGGAGTAAAATCCAGCGATTCATCCCCTACATATAACACCTAGTGCTCATCCCAGTAAGTGTCCTTCCTAATGCCCCTTGCCCATTTAGCCCGTCCCCCCACCCACAACTCCTCCAGCGACCCTCAGTTTGTCCTCTGTACTTAAGAGTCTCTTATGTTTTTCTCCCTCCCTATTTTTGTATGATTTTTGCTTCCCTTCCTTTATGCTCATCTGTTTTGTATCTTAAATTCCACATATGAGTGAAGTCTTATGATATTTGTCTTTCTCTGACTAACTTATTTCACTTAGTGTAATACACTCTAGTTCCATCCATGTTGTTGCAAATGGCAAGATTTCATTCTTTTTGATTGCCGAGCAATGTTCCATTGTGTGTGTGTGTGTGTGTGTATATATATATATATATATATATATATATATATATATTTGTCTGTCGATGGACATTGGACTCTTTCCATACTTTGGCTATCATTGATAGCATTGGTGTAAATATTGGGATGCATGTGCCCCTTCAAAACGCCAAACCTACATCCTTTGGATAAATACCTAGCAGTGCAATTGCTGGGTCATAGGGTAGTTCTATCTTCAATTTTGGGGGGAACCTCCATACTGTTTTCTAGACTGGCTGCTCCAGTTTGCATTCCCACCAGCAGTGCAAAAGGGTTCCTCTTTGTCCGCATCCTCGCCAATATCTGTTGTTGCCTGAGTTGTTAATTTTAGCCATTCTGACAGGTGTGAGATGGTATATCATTGTGGTTTTGATTTGTATTTCCCTGATGATGGGTGATGTTGAGCATGTTTTCATGTATCTGTTAGCCATCTGGATGTCTTCTTTAGAAAAGTGTCTATTCATGTCTTTTGCCCATTTCTTCACTGGATTATTTGCTGTATCTTTTTAACATATGAGTCATTAACATGAGGCAAAGTGATGAGCAGTTATAATGGTCCAAAAATAGGTTCTTGATGTGAGGATACAAGATGTCGTGTCTTCTATCAGCCTTTTAGCCTTTTTACTTATGCATAGTTTCAAGAAATATGATTGAATCTGTGGCGTTCCCATCCTTAAATACAGGATTCTCTAAATTATGCATTTCCAAAATATATAATGATAGGCTTTTAGTGCTGAAAGATATAAGATTGCAGGCATAGTGCAAGGCTATGAGTGTAGCAAGGCACACAGCTAGTCAGTGGCAGAGCTAAAGCCGAATCTGTGTCACCTACTGTGCACCAACCACAGACTCTTCCCAGTAGACCACCGATTTGAAAGACCCCCACCAACCCATTCACATCCATTCTGTACAGCAAATGACAGGTTAATCGTTCTAAAAAATTGCCTTTGGGAGAATGCAAAGTAAGCACTTAGGAGCTCACTCCCCTCCCTTTCCACACCAATTTTACCACTTAAGTGACCACTGAAATACTCAAAAGGAGGAAGAATTATTGCCACTCTCATACTAAAGTGTGGAGAGAATTTGTGCTAAATGTAGCATGAAAAGGATTGACTTGAAGAACACTACTAAAGGCTTTTATATACTCTCTTCCTTATGAGAGTGAAGTCTAGGAAATGGGTGAGAGGCTTGGAACCCACTGATAACACCCTTCACTCTAAGGGGCAGGGCCTGGAAGTGGGAGAAGGGAGGGCTAGTCAAGGAGCCTGCCACTTAGACTCTTTCCTCCATAAGCCCTCAGCATGTGGACCTCAATAGTGGCATTAGGAGATCTTAGGGTTTGCTTTTGGCATGGATGATGACATCAGTCAAAGAACTGGGTCCTTGTAACCACACCTAACCAGAAGTTGCCACTGGTGTGTGTGTGGTCCAGTGGGGAGGAGAAGTACATGAGAGTCATGGAATGATGGGCCTTCCCTTGGTGATTCATACTTGGGTAATTTAAATTAGAATCTTTCTTCTCATCCCTGCCACTGGGATATTAAAATGGTTATTAAAATGGGACTCTAACTGCTGGATATTTCCCACCTCTCACTTTTCTTTATTATCTGCATAGGAAAATCCCTTTTTAAAAGATTTGGGTAGGATCTTATGGATTTTGTAGAATCCGTATCAGTTCTTCCATGATCATGAGCCTTTAACGGCAAACTTAGACTTTCCTCTCGGAGGGTGAGCAAATATTTAAAAATCTTGGGGCCTATAGCTTAAAAGAAAGCTCCATGGAGAAGATTTAGGGGAGCTGTCAACCCCTGAAATCCATTAAAGCAAGCAAGAAAACAACATTTTAGAAAATCCCTAATGTGTATTCTTGACAAAAGTTAAGCATAGAGTGCATTGATGTGTAGAGCTTCAAAAAGCTATCTCATGTAGAGAGCAAGCAGTCTGTGGTCAGGGAGGATATGAGAAATACCTAAGTGAAAAATTGGGTTAACCACAGTGAATTGGGCACTGTAGAAAACTTAATTAGTAAAATAGAGGACAGATTTCAAAAATTCTGAGGAAAAGTGTACAAAGGTAAAAATATTGAGATAAAAGGTAGATTCCACCTAAAATAACAAATTCCAGAAAGAGAAGTAATAGTCATTATTATAGGCAAAATAGACCCAACATAAGGGCATGAGGGTTTTGAACAACATAATTGTGAGGTTAAATTAATAGGTACACAGTTTTGTGCCCTGCAGAGCTCCCATGGAATATTCTTCAAAACTAGAACAGGGGTACCTAGGTGGCTCAGTTGGTTGGGTGTGTGGCTTCTGCTTACCTCATGATCTTGCAGTTCCTAAATTCGAGCCCCACATCGGGCTCTGTGCTGACAGCTCAGAGCCTGGAGCCTGCTTCGGATTCTGTCACCCCCTGCCCCCATCTGCCCTTCCCCGGCTCGCACTCTGTCTCTCCCTTTCAAAAATAAGTAAACATTAAACAATATATTTAAAAAACTGGAACATTTCAACTGAATCCTCAAAGAATAGAAGCATACAGACCTCATTCTCAGACTACTTTGCAATAAAATGAGATATTAGAATAAAAGTCTATACAAAATGCCCAAATAATTTTGGAGTTTTTATTTTTTATTTTTTTAATGTTGATTTATTTTGAGAGAGAGAGAGAGAATGAGAGAGAGAGAATATGAATCCCAAGTAGGCTCCATGCTCAGCTCAGAGTCTGGTATGGTGCTCAAACCCACAAACCTTGATGTCATGACCTGGGCCGAGATCAAGAGTTGGACGCTTAACTGACTGAGCCACCTAGGCATCCCTAAAGCTGAAATATTTTTTAAAATAATGAAAAGAAGCATATATATCAAAACTTAAAGTTGAAATGTAACCAAAGATGTACTCAAAGGTAAATTCGTAATCTTAGTTATTTTCATTGTTATAATGTAGGAAGGTTGAAAAGAAATTAACGAAGACACAAATGGCAGATTGGCTTCAACTGATATACTAGCTTTGGCTGATTACCAAGAGTGTTTTGTTGACAAGAGTTATGAGCACTTCTCTGAGCCTGGCAAGAAAGAGTGCTCTGATAGATTAGTAATGTCTGCCGCAGGCAGGGAGGATAAGTGGTTAATGTGCACACCACATATTTGTCATACCTGAACTAAGCTTCCATCTTTTGAAGTTAGAAAAGGGTCAATAAAACAAAGCTAATAAAAAAAAAAATCAAAGGAAATCAAGAAGAAAACCAATATAAAGTCAAAAGCAGCAAAAAAGTTATATTCAAAACCTTATTTAGTTTGGGGTATGGGGACAGAGAAGGATAAAATAAACATAACTCTGCCAGACAAAGAAGAGAATTAAAAATAAGAAAAATCTTTTAAAAGTAGATATAGGGGAGACTGAAAATTATGAGAACCCTGCATAATTATGTGCTACTAAATTTTAAAACTGAATGAAAGGTAATATTTTCAAAAATATGAACTATCGAGATTGGTTCTTGACTAAAAAGAACACCCAAGTAGAACAGGGTAGGAATCTTAAACTATCCAAATTGGTTCTTAAAGAAATGGGGTACATGAGTAGGCCTAGGAAACAATTTTAAAATATCATCTCTAAAATAATTCTTTGAACCTTTTTTCCAAAATCTTTGGAGGCTTCCAGGTGCCTACATGGTAAAGTTGAGAGTCCTTAGTCTGACAGGACAGCCTTCTGCAAAATGCCCTCTATCCTGTCTGCAGCCTTTTCTATACAGTCTTACAGTGTGCTCCACACACGTGCTTCCATATAGTGTTCCTACATGCTCATGTTATCCCCTCTTCCTCATGCCCTTTGCCCTCTTGAATCTAAGTCCTGTGTTTTATTCGAGATCAGGTTTTAATTTATCACCTTGATGCAGCTTTGCCAAGAGCTTCAGCTAACTCTACCATCTACTTCCTTGTCTAATTTTCCTTTTTATATGTGTTCTTCTCATAAGCCTCTAGGGACAGATATCTTGTCTTTACCCTTTTATCACATAGGTACTGAATGTCCATTATGCCGGGCATTGCTCTAAGTATTGGTAATAACACCAGTGGACAGGACAGACACAAGCCCGGTTTCCATGAAGTTTATCTTTAAGAGCGGAGAGAGAAATGTATTCCCTGCCCCCCTGATCTAGCTTATATTCATGACAAGGTCACAGGAGATGGTGGTAGAGGAGACAGTGGTAAAGACAGAGATATGCTAGAGACGGTGTTTGGGGTGGTGGTGGTGACGTGGTTTGCATATCAAGGTGTATGTGTCAGGGATGACCAAATAGCAATTATCCCATCATTACTTATTTATACTGCATAGAGTAGAGTAGAGCAGTAAAGCCCAATTGCTAACAGCCCAGGATTTCATATTAGATTTCAATCCATCTAATCCATCCGCCTTCATTTAATTGACTGTTATTTGGAGCTATCTCTAAGCCTCTGTTTCATTATCTGTACAATATTACCTACGTTGAGGAATTGTTCTTAGGATTAAATGAGATCAGGTATTTTCCTGACAAATATCAAGTGTCCAGTGCGTGTGTGCTGGTACAGTTATAATTTCTGCTGCCACCACTGTGCCCTATTAAAAGAAATTGCATTCTTGTTGTTAGTAAGCTGATACTCGTAAGTATGATTTGGCTCTATCTGGCAAGGCTATGGAAATTCAAATACATTCTGAGATCCCGAATGCTAATAATGCTAATGACTATTGAAGGCAAGGGCTTAGCTTCAAATAAAACAAAAGATTAGATTTGGACACACTGACTCCCAGTCAAGTTGTCTCCATAAGTTCATACTTAATACTCTCCTTCTGCTTCAAATACACTGCAGTGATAAAAAACACCAAAAGGACCTACCTGACCTTCAGAACGAGGGAAGCCTCTCCTTGGCTCCCAAATGTGCAGAAATAACTGAGGATCAGTGAATGAGGCTGAAACACCAAGCTTTCTGAACTCTGCTTTGGGAGCAGGCAGTGACAGCCCAGAGTTCAGCCCCTGTAGCATGTTGGGGCCTAAAAGTTCCCTCCCTACCCAAGAGGAAAGATGAAGAAGCCAGGCTCATTAGTTGGCAATAAAACAGTAATTTTTCAGCTGGGGACGATGTGGCCCCAGAAGACATCTGGGAATGCCTGGAGTAATTTTTGATTACCATAGCTGGGCAGGGGCGAGGGGTTTCAATTGGCATCTAATGAATCGAGTGTAGGGATGCTGGTAAACGTCCTGAAAAGCACCTGCTAGTTCCCCACAACAAAGAATTATCCAGTCCAAAATGTCAGTAGCACCAAGATACTATTGGAATGCAGTGGGCTCTCCTAATGGGAGACTGATGAAACTGACGTGGACCCATTGCCTGAGGCCACATCTTTATATGAGGCTGTGGGCCTACAGAGTCAGGAGGATAATGACACACCCTTGCACCTGCTCATGTTTCAAAACTCACCTGGATTTCTAAATATGACTGAGGCAAGAGCCCTGAAATACCACTGGAAAGTCTGGTTCTGGACTAGGGTGATGGGCCCTAGGTGGAAGCAGTTATAAAAACTTCTGCCAGGGAGGGGTGAGCAAATACAGAGACAAGGGAAGAAATGATTCCTATTCAGAATGAGCCTACAAACTAAAGTTGCAAAACACATGAGTAAATCTGAATCTAAGAAGGATTGCCAACAAAGCTGACAACTGGAACATGAATTCCTTAGAAATGAAATTAACATTTTGAACAGCCAGACATGTTAGGTCCGGTATCTGGTAGGCTTATCTTGTAACATGTGATTCTGATCAGAGTATCAGAAAGGAAACCTGAGGAAGAGGTGGACAGGTTACACTTTAAGAAATAATAACTGAGACTTCTCTGGAATTGAAGAAATAAATGAGTCCTCGGCTAAAATATTCATCCCATGTACCAAAATAAATGCACATCTAGACATATCATCGTGAAACTGCAGAACACTGAGCATAAAGGGAAGAGTTACATGTTTACTTGAGAGAAAATTCACAAAGGAACACAGAATCCCACATTCTTTTTTTAGAAATAGTAGGTGGCAGGGGCGCCTGGGTGGCGCAGTCGGTTGAGCGTCCGACTTCAGCCAGGTCACGATCTCGCGGTCCGTGGGTTCGAGCCCCGCGTCGGGCTCTGGGCTGATGGCTCGGAGCCTGGAGCCTGTTTCCGATTCTGTGTCTCCCTCTCTCTCTGCCCCTCCCCTGTTCATGCTCTGTCTCTCTCTGTCCCAAAAATAAAAAAAAATAAAAATAAAAATAAAAAAAAAAAAAAAAAAAGAAATAGTAGGTGGCAGAAAACAAGAGCTAACAGCTTCAGAAAGTTGCGGTGAAGTAACTTTCAGTCTAGAATTTTATACACAGCTAAACTGTCATTCAAGAGAAAAGCCAAAATAAAAATAATTTGAGATATTCAAAGTCTAAGAGTATACCACATGACCTTCACTGGAAGAACTAGCAAAGACTGGATAAGATAAAAGTGAACACAGAAGTGTTGGATAACATGAAGCAGTGAGGGGCCAGACTTTTATTAAGTGATAATAAATGCTAATGACTGTAAACATAATTGTTGGTCCTTTAAAAATATAAAACATGTTTGGGACAACAAAGACAAGACTGAAGGCCAAGAGGATTCAGTGGATGGCAAAAATATAGCAGGTCTGTGTCAAGTTCTAAGGGCAAGACAGAAATATTAAGGGAAAAAAGTGGTAAAAATAACTAAATTTTACACTTAGGAAAAAAATAGCTAAATAATTGATATATACTCTGTAGCTTTCAAATCAACAGAAGGAAAGAGAAGAGAATGTAGAAACTTTTGAGTCCAGTGGAAGGCAGGAAAAGAAAAAAAAAGGCAAAGGAAAAGGATGGTAAGTGGAAAATAAAAACTAAAATGGTAGAAATATATCCAATTATATGAGTAATCACACTAAATGTTAACAGGATTATACTCTTCTATTAAAAGATAGATTATGAAATTGCGTTTTTTTAAATAGGCTTCACATCCACTGTGGAGCCCAAGGTAGAACTTGAACTCACGACCATGAGGTCAAGACCTGAGCTGAGATCGAGTTGGACACTTAACCAACTGAGACACCCAGGCACCCAGAAATTGTACTTTTTAACATGTTCGGTTGTAGCCTGCTTAAAAGAGAGATACCTACAGTAAAAGTTCACAGTGCGAAGGATTAGAAGAAGGTAAACCATGCAATACTAATTAGGGGCATGAGTATAGCAACAGAGAAAATAGAATTAAGCAAAAAGCATTCACTGGGATGAAGAAAAGCACTGGTACGCAGTTAGCATAATAAATTCAAAATCTATAAATCAAATGCTGATAACAGTATAAAGAAATGTTGGAAAATTATCAATCATAGTGGGTGATTTATTTAAATCTGCTTCTATCAATAACTGATAGGTGCCTCATACAAATTTCTGAGGATTTGGACTATTTGAAATATAGAATAACAATTTGCTTTGATAAGTGGCTTTTCATGTTTTCTGACCACCACTTATAATATTAAAAAAAATACATTTTATATGCAACCTAGTAAAAATATCTAAATTATGTATATGAAATAAAAGTTTCACAAAATATTATTTCCTATTATTTGAAAAATGCCGATTGGGTCCCCTAAATTGATTTTGCAACCCCCTTACGAGCCACAGGTCATAGTCTGAAAAACATTAATAGCTCTGAATAGACTCCTGCATCCAGTAGGGAGAATATACATTCTCTTCGAGGATATGTTTACAAAAATTCAACACATACTGTCACAAATGAAGGCTCCACGCATTTCAAAAAATCTGTATCCGTTTACACTCTTCAACAGTAAAAAACATTTTAATTAGGAAAAACCAAAAGGTAATGTTTAAAAAAGACTCGTGTGTTTGGAAATTTAAAAAAATTCAGTACGTAATACCCAGCTGTTAGGTTATCATAATGAAAATCATAAAACACTTAGAAGTGGATGGCTGTGGAAAATGCTACGTACCACATTTGTGGGATAGCCAAAACTGTACTCAAAAGTAAACCTGGAACTTTGAATTTATTAAAAAGACAAGAACGATTGAAAATAAGTGAGCTAATCATTTAACTTGAAAAACTATAAAAAGAACAAGAGCAAATTAATCAAAATCAAAATCAAATAATAAAAACACAGAAATCACCTAGAACAGCCCAGCACGTGGGAGAACACGAGAGAACAGTGCCTCGAGCAGTGTCTGGCACATGGTAGATACTCATTAAATACTGGGTGAAGGAATGAATGAAACTGACAACAAATGGTAGACGGGGTCACTTCTGGAAAGACTAATACGGTAAATTTAAAAAAGAGGAAAGACCCACATAGATAATACTAGGAATGAAAAGGAATAAAACAACAAATATAATGGATCGTGGGTTAGACAATGTGTAGTATATTTATAAAATGGAGCCTTATGCACCACTACTGCACAAAAGTTGACTTCACAAAGTGCTTCTTGAATTGGTCTTGTTTTCAGACCCAAATGAATAATGTTCTAATTGTTATTTGCCAAGGATTAGTATATTAGCTTCTGTTTGTGAGATGCATACATAATCCCTGGACTGATGGATTAGAGGAGGAAGCACACATACACCTGCGTGCATGTAGGTTGTAAGGAACATTGTGAGATGTTTCATCTGTGAGTAAACATTTGCTAAGAAGACTCAAGAGTACATGTCCCTTTTGGAATTCAGTTCTATAACCTAACTTGTGCCTTGAGATTTCTTCTCTCCTTTGGGAGTTAAAAGAAGTTTGGTTGTCACCAAAGTTTTATAAAAATGAGCAAGTGCGGGGTTTCTTTTCAGGACCTTCACAGATGCCACCATGCCTGTCTGTCACAGCCCTGGCAAGGTCAGCATTTCGAGCTCTCCTCTTCCTGTGAAATCTTGAGCACTTTTCTTTTGTGGCTCCTTCCTTCTATAGAAAGGTCATCCCCGATGTGGTGGCATGAATCCAAGGTAAACTTTCACTTAAACCATTGGAACAGAAACCTAGTACCTCTGTGTTAGAGATGTGGAAAGCCTTGAAAAGAACTCGAAGAGAAACAATATAGCACCAAACCACAGTCAATCTTGTGAAGTAATGAACAAAACAGATCTTAAAGAAAGGATATCACTTTCAGAAAAGTTTCCACTGATCAAAATAATGGGAAAAAAAGAACAGAGGAAACCACAAATAAAGGAAATAAAGATCCACGAAAAAGCACGTCCGAAGCCTTACCAGCAAAATGGATAGTAGGGATTTTGCTTATTATTACCCTCCTTGACTGGCGATGATATGTCGTATAGGCTGGCTGTATGGTGTGCTCTTGACGCCAGTGGCATTCCTAGCCAGCTGTTTGATCGGCATTTATTTCCCAAGTAGAGACCAGTATTAGGAGACATCTTTCAATAATAAATGTAGGCACTATTTTGGCTTGTAGGGATACTATTTACTTGTAATGCATTCCCGAACAATGTCTTTGAGAGGCCCAGGAAGGCTGTTCTTCCTTACTCAGGGTAGAAATAATGCCCATGTCAGGCCTTTTCTTGGACTTCAGGAAAAGGCAAGAGATCAAAGGAGTAAGTGGGAGTGGAGCAAGTGACTTGAATCCCGGGTTAGAAAGTAGACATTTAATATGTAAGGAAACTCTTCGTGTACTAGCCATGAACACATCCCAAGGAAAGATCCTGCCTTCGTTGAAAAAAGCATGTCATTATTAATGGAATTCTTCTAATTAGAATTCTTGGTTGCGACTAGCGTGCTCCTGTTCATGGCTACATCATATCTTGTTTCAGTTTTGACGTGGCTCTGGTAATCGGGAAGCCTGCCCTTCTGCAGCTTTTGATAATAACACGGTTCGTTGTGTGGAGAAGAGTCTGAACTAAGCCCATCACCACAGCTGAGGTTGTAGGAAGCCTCAAACTCCCAACCCTGGGCTATATCTCCTGTTCTTCTGTCTTCTGGAACCTATACCACTTACAAGAAGAGCAATTACGGAACACTACGGGACTGCATGGTCACATCTAGCACTCTCCTTGGTTTAAACTCTAACTTTTGTATGTTGTAAAATTAACGGCACCTCTCTTGTCCCATCTTTTCAGTATTCCTCACTGCAAAACTCGATACTTTTATAAGGCACTTTCCTGAGTTCATCTTTTGGTCTTCATATTCCATATGTTCCGTGATCGGAAAACAGCAGGTAACGGAGCTGCACCAAACACACATTTAGCTTTGCGCATTCAGCTCTTCAGAGAGAAAGAGACTGTATGGTTTCAGTGGCGGCCGACTCCGTGTGATGTTCTTCTTGGGGAGAGCTGGGAGACGCATCGTTCCTCCCATCAGTCTCATTTCCCATGAGCCTCTTGTGTAGGACGGACATCCTGTGTGCCGTGTGTAATTCTCATGCTGAAAGACATGTGTTCTATGACAAGCCAGCTGCTTCATTTGGTGCACAGTTGAAGAAACAGTGGTTCGTTCTGATGCTGAAAAATGTGTATATTAGATTTATCGAGAGGTAGTGTGTCAATCTCAAATGAGACCTCTCTTCCTAAGGGAGTTTAAGAGTAGTTGTGACCATGAGATTTCTGCCTCATAGGCCGCCAATTAACTACCTTTTGACTTTAATAGCAAGTTGCTGTTAATTTCCAGGTTCTGAGTATGTTGTGGACATTCTCCTATTTAGCACCCACATTCCATATTCAGTCAGAGTCACTGCGTCACCCGACTTAATATTTCTGTACGTGGATAAGCTTATAGTGAATGCAAAGATGGTTAGCAATTCTAAGTAAAAATACCAATTCCAATAAAAGTTAATGTTTGTTTAGCCATTGATATAATACTAGATACCGTGCTAAGTTGTGCCTTACAGTCGCCATCTTCCTTAATCCTCAACAACCCTACGAGGTAGGTCGTGGTAACTTGATGTTAAAGGACAGTAACTGACTCAGACAAGCAGCTGACTATGTAAGGAGTTCCTAAAACACAGGCACTCCCAGGAAAGCTGCAAAGAATTATCGCAGAAGCAGATCAACAAGCGCCCTAAGTAAGCTGTGGTTCAAAAGTTCTCACTTAGGAGTGGGTTGACCAGAGGCTGGAATGTATTTTCCCAGGGAAATGATGCTTGCACGACAAAAGCGTATTTACCCACGATGTGCCTGAAGTAGTAATAACATAGACCCAAACCACTTTGTGTACCAGTGTTTTCATGGAAAAGTCCACTCTGAATTTCCTCTTGAATGGCTGTTGGACACGTTTCTCCACCGCGGGGGAAATGGGGCGCCTGTGCTAGAAACAGTAGGCTCATTAGAAGTGTTCAAAGTTTGAGTCAGCGGTGGCTCCCAAGGCCTGTGATGGGAGTTGATGGAGAAGGCAGGGTGGAAGAGTGACAGGGGATGGACGGAGGGAGAGGAACAGGAGACAGCCCATGAAGGTGAAGGGTGGGATAAGAATTCCAGAGAAGGGGGGAAAAGAGGAAAAGAATTTCAGGGAGGAGAAGAGAGGAGAAGGAGTTTAAGGATCCAGACTCACTAGTTCTAAACACCCAGGGACTCTGTTCTCCCTCGGGTAGCTCCTTGTTTGCTGCTTTTGTTTCTTCTACTGACTCTGGCATTTCGCCTGCCTGGTTCCCTTTTGCTGTTCTGCGCGATACTGAGACCGGCTTCGTGGCTTTTCTTGACGCGGCTGCCCCTAACCCAGGCAAATGGCCCTAAGGGTTTTTAACCTCTGTAGAGGAAAGAGCCGATCCTAGGTTCTAGAACTTTTCCTTTTTCGCTTGGACCTGGAAGAGCCAATATTAGCTAGAGATGCTTTGGGTAGTTCTTTGGGTCTGTAAAGGGCTGAAATAAAATGGATAAGCATTCCCGATGTAGCTATTCAAGGTTGAGGCTTGTGGGACAAGGGAGAATTCCCTCTGTTCCTTTCTCTCCTGTTTGTCTCTACCATTCCCTTGTCCTCCAATGAAAGTGGAAAGGAGTGGGTGGGGCCGCGATCACAGCATGCTGGAGGGGAAGGAGTCCAAGAGAGTGTGATCCTTGCATCACTGCTGGGGTGTGCTCTCCATCAGTGACGGGGGGTGGAGGGGGGACCCCCTGGGCACCTAAGCATCTGCCAGAGTCTCCAAGTGCTCTTCGCATCACCTTCCCCTTTGCCCACTAGTCAGCGTTTTCCTCACTTCTCTGCTGATACAAGTCACTTGGACACCTGGGAGCTATAAAAAGCCTAGGTTCTCACACTTTATCCTGGACCCACTGAGTCAGAATCTCTAAGGGAAGGGCCTGGAGAGCTGTGTGATTAACAAGTGACCCCAGGTGGTTCCTGTCAAGGACATTTGACAAACACTGCTTGACCATCCCTCCATCTTGCTGGTCTTTAAAAGCTCCTCGGACATTCTAAACCCCTTTCTGCCTCAGGATCATTATACGTGTATTCTATTTCTTCTCCACAAAAAGCTCTTTCCTGATCCCTACTCTTGACCAATAGCTACTTCTCCTAACTTCATGACTTTGCTGAAATATGACAGTTTCGGAAAGACCATCCTTGACCACCGGTGTCACATCTCAATGAGGTTCGCTTGTTTCATTCTCTTTTTTAAAACACTTCGTGCTGTTTCTCCTTAGCATTTATCACATAGTTTGTCCCTTATGTCTTTTGCCTAATGTCTACCTCCTCACTAGTACCAAGCATGGAATACTTTTTGCATGGATGAATAAATGGACAAACAGTGCCAGGAGAAGGGTTCTAAAGGTTGGATTGATTGCTGCTCAGGAAATAAAGAACCAAGCGTATGAAACTTTTAGTCTTACAAAGTAAAATTTTTACACGTCTACTAAAATCAAGGTAGATGGGTCCAACAAGTAATTTGTATTTGTGGGGCAATGGATCAGATTATTTTTTAAAATATTTATTAGATACCTGATCTGTGCAAAGTGCAATATTAACAGCTATGGCTACAACAGTGAATGAGCCGATATAATCTCTGCCTTTACGGAGCTTACTTTTTAACAAGGATGACATGTATTAAGCAACCAGTTACACAATCCCGTAATTACAATTTTGGTGAATGCAATGAAAGAATTACAGATCTGTAAGAGCCTGTAGTGAGGAGATCCAGCATGGTCTGTAGGGCATCAAGCTAGTCATAGAATTTCTAAGGCATGTGGCTGGGGAACCTGTGCCCAAAGCATCCAATTTACTCTGTCCTGTCTCTTGTCAAAGTTGGCATGAGGGGGGGTGCCTCTATATAACAGTTCCTCAACTTCAGCACTCTTTTTTTTTTAAGTTTATTTATTTTGAGAGAAAGAGAGAATCCCAAGCAGGCTCCACACTGTCTGCGTGGAGCTCGATGTGGGGCTTGAACTCATGAACCATGAGATCATGAGACCTGAGCCGAAATCAAGAGTCGGACGCTTAACCGACAGAGCCACCCGGGTGCCCCTCAAATTCAGCACTATTGACATCTTGGGCTACAAAATCCTTTGGGGGCACCTCCCAGTGCACTTTAGGAGATATTTAGCACCATCCCTGGCCTCTACCCACCAGATGCCAGTAGACCTCGCTGTTGTGACGACAATGTGTCAACATTGCCAAACGTCCCTTGTGGAAGGGTGGGGGTGGGGACAAAGTCTGTCCCTCCTTTCTACCTCAGATGAGAACCGCTGGTCTACATGAACCTTGGTTTTTTTTTTTTTTTTTTTTTAATGCCTTTACTTATAATTTATCCAAGTCAATACTGGAAACTTCATTTATTCCTTCAGTAAAGAAATATTTGTTGAACGCTTATTAGGTGCCAGGCACTGGAGACACAGCAGTAGTCCAAGCCTGTGCTTTCTTGCAATTACCTTCCAGTGGAGAGAGATGTACAACAAACTTCAATATACGTAATATTTCAGAAGACGGGGTAGTTGGTCACAGGAGTCCTTTCTGCTAAGGTGACATTTGTACCAAGTCTTGAAAGACGCAAGGGAATGAGCCACATGACAGAGAGCACCGAGAGCAAGAGGCAAAGCCATTGGAGGGCCTGCATTTGATCTAACCTTTCTATCTGCTGATCTAACCAAGCTGCTTGTGTTTCAGAGGGTCCACAGAAGGGCAGCTGAATGGACTCCAGAGCAGCCTTAACTCTGCAGCCTTTGTGCCCATCACCAGCTCCACAGGTTAGTGGACACACCAGCTCTTCCGCGGCTGGGACGACAGGGAGGGTGCTGGGCTGGGCATATTCTGTCTTCTGCCTCCGAAGAAACCTGCAGTTCAAAGAACGAGGAAGCATCCGGGCTTTTGAAGCATTGGCAAATGGGCACTTTAGGATGGAATGGTTTTCCAGAACTAGTTCAGGGTAGATGACATTCCTTGGTCTGGGAGAATGCTATCACATTTGCAGCATTTAGGCTGGTATTTGACCCGTGTTTCACTGTTCATATCGTATTCCCACCGGTAGTGTCTCTCCCTAACTCTTCAGGACAATGGAGCTCTGGTCTTCGATCATAGTCCCTGTCATGCTAATGTAATGGCCTATTGATCTATTGCCAGGTGTTTACTGAGGTCTTTTTAAAACCTCTTGTGTAGGTATCCACATCTAAGTCAGGCAACATTGGTCCAGGCATAGTTTTCTGTGAGTACTAACTCGTAAGAATATACTGATAAGTAATCAGAAAACTAAAAGAAAATCACTTGGATTCAGTTCAACAAATACTTATTATTGAATACCTACTGTGGAGAGAATGAGATGTCAGCTGAGGGACATAAAGGGTGGACCAGGCCATCCCTCCTGTCAGGGAACTTACAGACTTAGGAAAAGAGGAGAGTCAGCAGGGAGCGGCGCTGCAGGGTGGGTAAGTGTCAGGTCCTGGGGATGCAGAGAATAACCATAGACGGTTGGCGGAACACCCGCCGTGCCCGGCACAGTTCTGAATGCCTCACATGTAACAACTCATTTGTCTACAAAACAGGCATATAATAGGAACTGTGTTCCCTGTTTTACAGCTGAAGAAATAAAGGCACAGATTATGAAACATATCTAACATCTCACAGCTAGTAAATGGTGGGGCAGTATTTGAACCCAAGCGACCTGGCCCAGGCTCTTAAGGGATTAGAGAGGGCTTTCTGGAGGCAGAAACATCTAGGCGGAGGGTTGAACTTTGACATGTCTGCCGGGGGGGGGGGGGGGGGGGGGGGGAGGCGCTGTGCGGGACTAAAGGAGTGCCAGGAAGAGGGAGCAATACTGCACAGTCGGGGGCGGGGTGAAAATGCCCCATGTTCTGGGAGCCCTCGTGTGTCACTGTGGCAGGGGACTAGGGCACGAGCAGGGAGCAGCAAGAGAGAGGTCACGGAGGTAGCAGGGCCGGTTTGCGAGCCGTGTAGGGAACTTGGTCCTGAGTGCAATAAGGAGCCGTCAGGGAGTCTAGAGCCAAGGGATGAGGGGTGTGCGTGTGACATAATACACCTTAACATGATGCCAGATCTCCAAGAAGCCTGGTTAGACTGTATCACAGGGAGAATTACGCACACCTCCGGCTTACTGTGGGGTTCAAGGAAGCCATATATAGAGAAAGGCTCTATAACCACACCCACATCAGGCAATAAGAGTATAAAGACTGTTCTCTGCTTAATATTTTAGAACTCGAATTCAAGAAATAGTTGATGGGTATCTACTTGCCCCTCCCCTCCCCCCAAAAAGAATGACTAGGATATGGTAGTTATTTTTAAGGAATGAACATTTCCCCCTGGAAGTGGCGCAGCCTGGGAAGTGGGCGGCTGGGAGAACTGTGCACTGTATGCACAGCTGAATATATCTGTCCACAAACTGCTGCAGCCAGAGAGGTTTGCAAAGCATAGGAGATCCAGGAAACCTGCCTACTGCTATTTGCAGGTCTAACTAACGCATTAAGTACAAAACTGAACGCTCTGCATAGACTCTGGCCAGGGAAGTTGGAAATTTGAGGGGCCAGGTGGGTCATCCTCTCAGCATCTCGCTTATGAATTAATATTTATTGACTGCTGAAGTTATGTGTTAGAGATTTTGTAACCATTGTAATGAACGCAGCGTCAACCTAAAACCGCAGAACAAAGAGAAAAGTTGTATATTAGTTATACAAAGGTTGTATACTGTATATTGTATAATAGAATCCCTGGATTCTAGTATCTCCCTTTTCCCTCTGCTTCTACCTTAAGACGAGTGCATTATTTTTTTTCGCCTTGTTTTGGTAGCCAGCTGTTCACTGCTTTTATCTCCATTGACTCTGGACCTCTAAAGTGCCTTGAATTTGTTTCTAGTCTGTGATTTTCCTGGTGTTCCCGATCCTCAGTTAAAGAAACACTGATGAACTTGGTACACGAGTCTCAGGCATTTTCCACACTTCCCAATAAACATTTTGCCTTAGCGGTATAATAGTAACTAACCCTGTTAGAGTTATTTACACAGCTCGTAAGTAACTACCTGGCACTTGAGTATTTCAGCTACAAATCATGCGTTTTTCTGTATGACACATAGATTTAAAGGTGTTATTCTAGGGGTTCAGAAGGGTGTCCTATAAAAAGGTTAGGTAGCTATTAGAGACATTTTTCTTTAAACCCAGAAGAAGGGAGAGTAGCCCCTGTAATAAGTCAGTTATATGGCTCTCAGAGATAGGAAGTTTGTGCCTCTACAGGAATCGCTACGCTGACTTTGAAAGGTATTTAGCCCCTGTCTGGCCCAGTTAACTCAGTTGGTTAAACATGGTATTATTGAGTCCACGAATATAGCAAAAGTCTGTTTCCTGGCCCCTTGACTCTTCTGCAAGTCTAGCCAACCAGGCCTTAAAGCTGTGTGACTTTGTTCCTTGGGCGCCTGACTGAGATACTGGTTCATCCCAGGGCTCTGTTGAAAAACAACTCAGAATCCTTCCCCACTGATGGTGACCTAGTGACAGTCTTTTAAGTGTGGATGTTAAATGAGGTAGTGGACATGAAAGCTGCTAGCAGAAGGTCTGGAATGCTCCATGAATGTGACTTTTTCCTTGACTTCCCTACCTCAGGCTATATATTCTGAGTTTGCTATGGGAGGCAAGACGTAGAGTCAGCAAATTTGGAAATTTGAGAAGGAAGCTAGAGCGAGGGCCTTTGGCTCAAAGCCAAAGCCATTGGCCTTCGTTCTTTATAACCATGGCGTTCTGGAGTTTAGAAGTGGTGATGGGGAACTAAAATAGCAGGGAGTACCAGATTAGATAACTGGCATTTCTCTCATGCGGACTTCATAGCGTAAACTACCGTTCTTGCAGGGTCTGAGGCCATACCAGCTGCCCTCATCCCTGGCCCTAGCTTCTGCCTACGCCTCTTCTGTCCTGGAGCCCGGCCTCTATCTGCCCCCCGCCCCAGTTTGTTTGTTTTGTTTTGTTTTGTTTTGTTTTGTTTAAAAAGCTCTTACTGGTCTGGAGTTGGTGGAAAGATTCTTTGAACACCAATGCTGGATTTCATTTACAAGAAGTGAGCAACAGTGTCCTTGTTAAATATTTGCTATTTGGGGCCTTGATAAAACATACATTTTAGCTTTATCCTCCTTGTTTGCATGGGGCTGGGGCAGCAGCCCATCAGTGTGCCTCTGCCCGCCCACCTCCCTGCCTCCCCGTAATACAAGACAAAGGAACTTACTTTAATAGAAAGTAAACCCAGCGGACCTTAAACTCTGAGGATCTAGAAGTCACTTTAACTTTCAAGTGAAGTGATTTGCTAGGCAATTCTCAGCGGAATGACCTCTTTTTATTATCAGATTCTTATTCTTTTCACCAAGCGTTATCTAGTTGTTATAGATCCTGGATGGATCTGGAATATAAGAAGTTAATAGTGAAAATGAATAAAGCTCTTAAGATGCTTGCCCTAGTGTCTCACATCCTTTGTTACTCCCAAAACGTTCTTCTCTTCCCAGAGCCAGAGGGATAAGAATTTGGGTTTACGTACTCTTACGGTGTTAGAAAGCAAAGGGCACAGGTTTGGTGTTTGGCCGGAAATGGAGCATCAGCATCTGGGCAAACAGTGATCCCCTAAAGCCTAGTTTTGTTTTGTTTTGTTTTGTTTTCTTGAAATACACATAGGTGTTTTCTCCTTTCTTTATGTTCAATGTATTTCTCAGCCTTCTCTTTCCTTCTTTGGTTCCTTCTGTCGCCCGCCACCTAATGCTAGATACTAGGCGGTTTTCTGGGCCTGGTGTCCCTGGCTAGTCTTCTGTCTGGTTTTTGTCCTATCCTAAAACCTAGTTTTAGATTTGACCTTCTTGTCCTTTCACCAAGATCAAATCAAGTGTTAAGTAGGGATTTTTTTTTTTTTTTTTTACATTTTTCAGGACCTTTGGAAGCTCCCCAGGTTATTTTCGCCAGATCCAAACCCTTGCCCACACAATCTGGAGCCCTTGCTACAGTTATAGGACAGAGAAAATCAAAGTCGGTGAAGTCAGGGCCAATTTAAGGTAACAGTAAGAATAAGAGCATATTTTTTTATTATAACTTGCTGACTTTATGCCACAGCAAGAGGCTTAATAGCTATCAAGAGAAGCGATAGTTTCTCAAAATGACAAGGAAATTGGCATTTTGTAAAACCAGAGCTCAGAAGGAGTCTCCAAACTGTGGGTCAAAGTTAAGCTACTCCTAGCTTGCTTCTGTAATGGCCTGCCAGTAGGTGGCGCTGTGGCAGTAAGAAATTTCCTCACTATTCTGGAGGGTTTTGTTTAAAACCATGGGGACATTGAGGCCAATCAAAGAAAGAAACTAAAGCTATAATTGAGTTATCACAGGTAGAGTGTAACAGAATACATTGGAGAGAATGATATTTGAAGTTCAAATCGCAATAGCCTCTAAAGAGAATGTTCTCAGTGATATTTATTATTTTAAAGAAGGCTTTTAGACTAGAGTTGTGTAGTTTGTGAACTGGATTTTCAAATAATGGGAGGCAGGAAGGAAGAAAATTAAAAAATAATTTTTGGGGGGTGAGGTTGAGTAATTAGGCTGTGTGTCTGAGTTAAGATCAGCATGTGCTATAACTGGCCACAAAACAAACCATAAATCCCAGCCTACCACCCATCCGTAGAAATCTGACATTGAAGGGACGGCCTGACTTGATCTTGTGAGGCTGTACCCACACTTCACCAGCGCTGCCCCACAGTATTTTGTTCCCAGCTGTGGCCTTCAAAACTTTCCAGAAAATTCTCTGAAACCACAAGGTTTTGATGATTCCTTTCCTCTTTGCTCTACCCTACACACTGAAGCATTAATGGCACACCTGCTATGAGCTTAATACCCTTCTTACCTCTGGGGGAATACTTACAAGCTTATTTGAGAAGCATTATTCATCAAAATACCCCAGGAGAGCAAAGGAGGGAGGAAAATTATTTACCCACCACAGGATTCATTTACATTGGATCAGAGAGCTTCAAATATCTTTCCCCAGCCCATCTAAACTCTTTCCAAAAAGGAATGAGAAGAGAGAAGGGAACACCAAATCCATGGCTTGGTCATCTACCAAAATGTACCAGAAAAACTGAAAACAACTCGAGTTCTATTGGTAATACTTGGCCAATGGGCCTTTAATGCTGATATCCAATGATGAACAACTAATGAAATATAGAAAACTAAAGCGAGAAGGTCAATATTTCCTTGAGGAGACTGGCAGCCAGGAGAATGAATGCGACATCAAGCTCCAAACTAAACCGATGGCCTGCCAAGAAGCACTAATGTCCCATCGGCTTCCAGGACTGTGAGACTTGGACCCTGCCGCCGTTGTAATATCACTTTCCTTGAACCTATTTCATTAGTATCCCTTACAGTCCACCCAGAACATTACATGGCAAAGTAGGATCATCAGCAGAGAAGCCTTGGGAAAGAGCCCATCTCTCAACACTTAAATCTCTTGCAAACAGCCCTGCTGAGCCTGAGCGGCACATAAGCTAGGGAGGGTGATGCTGTACTTTGTAGTTAGCTGAGGCGGTAAGACCTCATGCCAAGCGTGCATGGCCTCGACGCAGAGTGGGTCAGGGGGCCTCAGAAGACCAGGCTGCCATGGTGCAGCACGACCAGCTGGGAGGCTCCGGAGGCAGGCCCACCGGCCTGGCAGGTGGTAGGTGTCAGATGGCCATGGGCTGCCTCTCCCTAAATAGGAGAAGTACGTAGTTCACAAAGTGAGGAGGCAGAACCCCAGCATCCGTGTCCCATCACCCAGATGCTTGTTTTCTCCTTGCTGTGAATGCAGTAGAGGCACGATCACTGCTTGGGCCAGAGGTCCCTTAAACCACAGTCACAGACGAATGTTATCACGAGCTGTAATGATCCTAGAGCCTCTTCATATATGGGGTTCGGGAGGCAGGCAGGTTAGATGCGAGGATTGAAGTATGTTTGCATAGCATGTTATCTAAGACAGAAAACATCAGTTGTCCTGATCAAAGAACGAAGGAGCTGCACTAAAGCATGCTGGGGACTCAGACTTTCTAAGACCCCTACTATGCTGCCCCAGGCAAGGGTCGTATTTAAATAGATACATTATTTTGCGTCTTCTTAGATTCTGTATTGTCTGTTTGGCATCCCTTCATCACAGAGCCAGTTAACTATGTTTTCTGTATTCTCGATGCTTTGACATTTGGGGCCTCACCGAGCCAGAGAGAAACTGCCCCTCCCAGGGCTAGCTAATTCCTAGAGATCATAACAACTTGCCCACGAGTATGCCTTTCAAATGGAAGCGAACCAGTCCCAAGTTTATATCCGCAACCGCCTCCTTATCTAACTCTCACATGGAACACCCACATTTCCCTTGCCCCAGATTGCTCCAGGGCCAGGTACAGCTAGAGAACACTGCTGGAGCCCGTAGCCCACCAGAATCCTTAAAACGAGCCAGCCTTAAGCTGTTTACCCTGCTCTGCCTTGCCTTTCCCAGGGAAATCCCAAGTAAGGTTATGGCCTCGGCTTTCTCCTCACTCCTGTCTTCTGTCTCCTGACCACACTGGTGTTTTCCTCTGTGACCCCGTGTGGCACGCAGTGACCTTCTCTCTGGGACGCCGAGTATAATCAGCTTGCCCCTGCCAAGCCTTGTTCTCATCTCCTCCAGAGCCACACTGACTTAACCATACCATACCCAACTTGTACACCCTTAGAACAAACATCAACAGAGTGAATGTCTTTACTGTGCAGTGCGAGGAGCCAGGAAAAAAAAAATCTCCATCAATTAGGTTTATACCACTAAGTTCTAAGCAACTGGTCACAGCACTCACTTCATTATAGGCTGTGTTGTATAAGTGGTGTTTTAACGGTGTGTGTGGTGCTAGCCTTAATCTAGCTGCAGCCACACATGAAGGATGTGGATCCCTCTCCATGGCAAAGTCGCCTGGCTGTCAGCCATTGAAATTTCATGCTTTCCTGTCCCGAGGCCTCTTCTTTTCATTTAGTAACTGTTTCTACATTCAGAAACAAAACCCAAGCATAGCAGAACAACCTGGTTGGAAGAGGGGGAGGAAACAAGCTGGCTTTCAGTTGGGGGGGATGTAGGGGAACACTTCCAAGGTCCTCTAAGGGGGTTCATTTGCCTTAAAGAAAACCAGGGAACTCTATTCCTGAAATGGATTAAGAAGTGGACCACTAAGAAAGATAAGATCTGAAAATTGATATTGTCTCTTGCTGAGCTGGCAAACTGCCAAGAGAGGAGTGATGATTCTTCAATTGTTAACAATTACTACTTTGTTAGAAAGAGACAAGGAAAGCGCAGCGGCCCCCTTCTCAAATTACATTTATGTTACAGAAGCGCACACACCTCCTGGAAAAAATGCTTGGCACCCTGGATTGTGAGGCTTGTACCTACCACTGCCTCTTGCTGCAGATTCGTATTGTCCTGTGTAATATCCGTTCACTTTGGGTGGGAAAAGATCCTGTTTATTCTTGTATTCCTGAACTGGGCAGGTAACCAGCATAGCATTGCCTTACTTTGTAAGTTTTTATACTTATCGCTACAAGTTATCAATCTATACTCTGTGGTTATCCATCCCATGAACCCACACATCTTGCTGCTAATTTCAATGAAATGCTTGTTATAGGCACATACCTTTGCTTTACCATCCTTCTATCCCCAGGTCATAATTGCTCCTAAAAGTTCTAAAGAAAGAAATGGCATGCTAAGCCATGCCTGTCTTTGGAAACAGCAAGCTTTGTGCATGGAAATATTTACAACACTGCTCGCCTGATCTGTAGAGTGTACTGGGCCCCAAAGTGTGTGGGTGGGTAAGTGTAGGACGTGGAGAACGGTGACTTGATGTGCATTGCCCCGTTGGCATGATCGGTGCGGATATTTATGCTTTATTCCTTGAAATTATAAAGAGAAAGACTCGGATTCTCTTGTTCTCCGAATGAAGAGCATCGCTGGTAAAAGTGGAACAATAGCGTCTCCTACTTCTTTGTATTCTCCTCTTTGGAACACACGAGTATTTCCAGACAGGACTCTAACGTAGGTATCAGGAGCCCTCTTCCCTTAAAACCTAAATCCCGGCTAAGCGGTTACCTGATACCAGAGAGGAACTGCTTGAATGTGCGTAATGTCCCCTTAGCTACATCAAGGAAACAAAGCATGGGGGCGCCTGGGTGGCTCAGTCGGTTGGGCGTCCGACTTCAGCTCAGGTCACGATCTCGCGGTCCGTGAGTTCGAGCCCCGCGTCGGGCTCTGGGCTGATGGCTCAGAGCCTGGAGCCTGCTTCCGATTCTGTGTCTCCCTCTCTCTCTGCCCCTCCCCCGTTCATGCTCTGTCTCTCTCTGTCTCAAAAATAAATAAAAAATGTTAAAAAAAATGTAAAAAAAAAAAAAAAAGAAAACAAAGCATGTTTCCCCAGTACAAAATAAGGATGTAACTTGGGAAGCCAACCTGGCTGTAAGATGGCGAGATGAAGTAAAAAGGTCGGCTGCTTAGAAGTTGCTATTTTACTGTTATTTATGTGTTTGTGGTTATCAGGAAGAAGAATCACTGCGTTTTATATTCAACTGGACTGAAAAGTGACTGAGGGTTTTTTCCGCCTTCCATTCACTTCTCATTAAGACATGTTTGTTCATGAGACAAACCCAAATGAAGATGTTTTAGAATTTGACAAGAGTTTAGCTTTTTTGTTTTGTTTTTTTAATGAGTGAATTGTTTGTAGTTGATCAGACATTGGAACATGGAATCTTGACATCGCCGCTCGTTTTTAGAAATATGACCCTTGCAGGCCTTCGGTGTTTAGTCATCTTTTCTACTGTTCTCCAATGTAAATTGCCGTTGTGTGTATGTACATATCCTTATCCTCCTCTGTTTACGCAGAGAATTTGAGTCATCTGCAATAGCCTTTTGATTATCAAAGAGAGGCACCCTCAGTTTACCTCTTTAAGGAAAGTTACTGTACATAAGCATAAGGAACAAACAGTCTCAGGGGCTGGACCTCATAAAAACTTGCAACCTTGGGGCGTTTGGGTGGTTCAGTCAGTTAAGCATCCACCTTTGGCTCAGGTCATGATCTTATGGTCCCTGAGTTTGAGCCCCACTGAAAGCTCAGAGCCTGGAGCCTGCTTCGGATTCTGTGTCTCCCTCTCTCTCTGCCCCTCCCCTGCTTGTACTCTGTCTCTCCTTGTCTCTCAAAAATAAATAAACGTTAGGGGTGCCTGGGTGGCTCAGTCGGTTGAGCGTCCCACTTCAGCTTGGGTCATGATCTCGCAGTTCGTGGGTTCGAGCCCTGCGTCCGGCTCTGTGCTGATGACTCAGAGCCTGGAGCCTGCTTCGGATTCTGTGTCTCCTTCTCTCTGCCCCTTCCCTGCTCACGCTCTGTCTCTCTCTGTCTCTCAAAAATGATAAACATTAAAAAAAATTTTTTTTAATAAATAAACGTTAAACAAAATTAAAAAAAAAAAAACCTGCCACCTTATTTGGGACAATTAGCAGTTGTAGTGGCTAAACAGCAAATCTGTTAGTCCATCCCTGATACCAGGTCATCTGCTGTCCCCTCGGTGGCTGGCCTCCACTGTTTTCCAGGTTAGCAACTCTGCCGTATTCGAGATTCCACCTCCCTCCGTGTGGTTGTTTCTCTCTCCACTTGTTACATCCACCTTTCAAAGGACAGAATTAGAATACTCTGCATTCCTTCATTCATTCCAAGACGTGCCCCTGGTGTGCAGAACTGAAGGTGGCAAATGCCCCCTTGCGGACAAATGCCAGCCCTCTGCTAGGATCGCATGACTGCGTGATACAAAGCGGCCAGCTTCGGCACTTCTGACCCCTGTCTTGAGGTGGCATTGTAGCTAGCAGGTACAACATACTTTTCATCCCTACCATAGAGCCTTAAAATAGAAAGCCACATGCAGTAAAATAACAAAACATAAAAGGAGGATCCAGGCCAAAAGTCAAGATATTTCCAATTTTTCAAATATAAGACGAAATAAAATTACTGTGATCAAGGTTAAATTTGGTTCTGAGTCTCTTAACTATCGAGACAAAAAGGGAAACAAGAAAAATCAGGGTATACAGTCCTCATTTTCAAAAAGGAAGCCATACTCTGGAGGAAAATGAAGCTTTTTCCTGGCTCTTATTCTCCAAGAAGTAGTTCATATGCTTTAGAGAGGGGACACCGAAAGAAGTAAGAGTGCCCTCCCAACACAGCAGTGTGCTTCAAGGGGCTACTTCTTGGCGTGAGCTACAGGAAGTCAACACACATCAGCGCAAGTCAACGAAAACCGTTTTGTGAGGGACAAGACTATTACAGTCCAAGTCTCTTTCTGGTCCGACAAAACCCAAGGGTAAGGCAGTGATTCTGTAGACGATTGGATGGATCGCATGTGGCTTAGACAATCCTAAGTGTAACTCCTCTCGGTTGATTGCTTGTAAGAGCTCGTCTTGCTCTTGGGCAGGGACCCAGACGCCTCATCTACACGTGAAGATGCGCGGATATGCTTTGGAAAGCAGGTGGCAGAGGAACCATCTCGTCAAAACTGCAGAGCTAAGCGGTTTTCTCACCCATCATATGGCACGTTCACTCTCTGTTCCTTTATTCACATCTAGTTTCCTCTGCCCAAGCACCATATGCCTCCTCTTGCCTGCTTCCCCCTAATGTGGCTAATTGCTATTTGTCCTTTCTCCTTTCCAACCCTCCCCCACTCCCACCCCCAGTATGAGCTAGATGGTATTTGACTGCACTGAGCACTGACTTGTATCTACTGTGACATTTATGACACTCTAGTGTCTTTCTGGATGACCTGACGGTTCCCCCACTAGGGCCGTAATTCTCTAGAGGGCAAGGAGGAGTTCTAATTTGATTCTGAAATTCTGGGACCTACCGCAGTGCCCAGCCCATAGAAGGGACTTACAAAATTCTGATTGAATAGATGAATGAGTGAATTTTCATATTTCTGCAAACACCTGTCCACATATACAAATCCTTCTTATCCTCTAAGTTTCCAGTTAAGGTTTGTCCAATAATCTGTATTCATATAATTAGATTCATCTTGCCATTTTTAAAATCCCTACAGCACTTACAATTTATATGACAAAGTTTGGCACTCCACTGTATTTTTGTCATCTTTTATCCTACTTACTTCTTGGGTAAATTGTCCCCAATAAGACTGTAACTTCCGTGAGGGCAGGATTACGTTCTGTATGTTTCTGGAATCCCTAGCAACATCCAAAATGCCTCATTACCTTGTAATACCAGCCCTAAAGAAAAGAATACATAAAACACATAAAATTTTTCTGAAACATAACCTATATCCCCCCTGTTCTGGTTTCAAGAAAATGCTTAACCTCAAGTTAAAATGCATTAACCTTAAATTTCATAAATAATGCATTTTGTTATTTTTTACTATTTTTTTAAAGTTTATTTTTATTTGAGAGAGAGATAGAGAGCAAGTGGGGGAGGGGCAGAGCGAGGGAAACAGAGTCCTAAGCAGGCTCTGTGCTGTCAGTGCAGAGCCCGATATGGGGCTCGAACCCGTGAACCACAAGATCCGGACACTCAACTGACTGAGCCACCCAGGCGCTCCTATAATGCATTTTTTTTTTTTTATTAAGCAATCTGAAAAATCAGAAGAACCTTCCTTATAATTTACCTACTGCAGTATTTCTAGCCTGTTTCTTGCAATATTGTAAAACTACTTCCTCTAAAACAGAGAAGGAGCCACCGCTGCCCTTCAGGTTACAACCTCTTACACATTCGTGACCATACTATAAACCTACCTTGTAATTACGATGCAGAATTCAAATGTTAGACCACATCCAAGGCTCTGATTCTAAGGGAGCAAAGGTTCCCGTAAAATGAGATTTAGTTTATTTGAAAAGCATCCTCCTTCAGCGTTTTTCCCTCTATATCAACTCATTGGAAGTCTTTGACCTCATAACACCGATCAGGTTTCGCTTTTGAGCACTAAACTGTCTTTTTTATTCCTTTCTGAATTCTCCATGCATTTTTTAGGCTTCTCTTAAATTATATAATACCTGAACTGGACAACACAGAGATCTTAGAGATCTGTCTAGTATTATGTGTAGTGTAAGATGTGTCATCGTGGTTCTGGAGTCATGTAATACGTTACTTATATTGTACAGTGTTCTCAAAAACAAAACAAGTTCTCTCAATCCTTGTCTCCTACTTTCCCTCCTTACTCTTGCTTCAAGTTCAGTGCCATAGTATGGTGTTTTCTAAAAACTGTAAAAATAGAAAGACGATACAATTCAGAAATTCCACTTCTGGATGTATACTCCAAAAGAACTGAAAGCAGGGCCTTGACTGGATATTTGTGCACTCAGGTTCATAGCAGCATTATTCACAATAGCCTAAAGGTGGAAGCATCCCAAGTGTCCATCAGTGGATGAATGGATAAACAAAATGTGGTATGTGCCAACAATGGAATATTATTCAGCATTTAAAAAGGAAGGAAGTCCTGACACATGTGACATCATGGATGAACCTGGAAGATTTATGCTAACTACAAGAAGCCAATCACAGGAAGACTAATGTTGTATAATTTCCACTTATTGAGATAGCTAGAGCAATCAGATTCAGAGACAGAAAACAGAATGGTAGTTACTGGATGCTGGCCAGAGGGGAGAATGGGGAGTTTTTTTTAATGGGCACAGAGCTTCAGGTTTTTAAGATGAAAAAAGTTCTGCAGGTAGATGGCAGGGATGATTGCACAACGTGAATGTGCTTAATGCCACTGGATTATTCACTTAAAAATGGTCATGTGGATAATTTTTCCCCTATCCTCTGGCAACTGTGAATCTGTTCTCTGTATCTATGAGCGTGGCTTTTTGGTTTCCTTTTAGATTTCACATGTGAGATCATATGGTATATGCCTTTCCCTGTCTGACTTATTTTACTTAGCATGATGCCCTCAAGGTCCATCCATGTTGAGCCCAATGACAAGATCTCATTCTTTTTATGACTGAATAATATTCTAGTGTGTATATGTACCACATTTCTTTATTCATTCATCCATCCACAGACACTTAGGTTGTTTCTACATTTTGGCTGTTGTAAATCATGCAATGAACATAGGGTGAACATGCAATGAGTTCGTGTTTTTGTTTTCTTTGGATAGATACCTAGAAGTGGAATTGCTGGATCGTATGAGAGTTATATTTTTAATATTTTGAGGAACCTCTCTAGTTTTACATAGTGGCTATACCAATTTACGTTCCCACCAACAGTGCAACACTTGTTACTTCTTGTCTTTTTTTTTTTTTTTTTTTTTTTAATTTTTTTTTTTTTCAACGTTTATTTATTTCTGGGACAGAGAGAGACAGAGCATGAACGGGGGAGGGGCAGAGAGAGAGGGAGACACAGAATCGGAAACAGGCTCCAGGCTCTGAGCCATCAGCCCAGAGCCTGACGCGGGGCTCGAACTCACGGACCGCGAGATCGTGACCTGGCTGAAGTCGGACGCTTAACCGACTGCGCCACCCAGGCGCCCCACTTCTTGTCTTTTTGATTATAGCCATTCTTAACAGGTGTGAAGTGATACCACCTTGTGGTTTTGATTTGCATGTCCCTGGTGATTGGGGATGTTGAGCACCTTTACATATACCTGTTAGCATTTGTATGTCTTCTTTGGAGGAACACCTATTCCATTCTTCTGCTATTTTTAATTGGATTGTTTGTTTTTACCACTGAGTTGTATGAGTTCTTTATATATTTTGGGTATTAACCCTCTATCAGATACAAGATTTGCAAATATTTTTGTCCCATTTGGGAGGTTGCCTTTTCATTTTGTTTTTTTCTTTACTGTAGAGAAGCTTTTTGGTTGGATGTAGTCCCACTTGTTTATTTTTGCTTTTGTTGGCTTTGCTTTTGGTGTCAAATCCAAAAAATCATCACCAAGACCCACATCAAAGAGCTTACCACCTATGTTTTCTTCTAGGAGTTTTATGGTTTTAGGTCTTACGTTCAAGTCTTTAATCTACTTTTTGAGTTAATTTTTGTGTATGGTGTGAGATAGGGGTCCAGTTTCATTCTTTTATATGTCACTGTCCAGTTTTCCTAACATCATTTATTGGAGACTGTCCTTTCCCCATTGTATATTCTTGGCTCCTTTGTCCTACACTAACTGACCACTTATGCATGGGTTTATTTCTGGGTTCTCTATTCTATTCTGTTGATCTATGTGTCTGTTTTTATGCCAGTGCCATATGCCATACTGTTTTGAGTACTATAGTTTTGTAATATAGCTTGAAATCAGAAAGCCTAATGCCTCCAGCTTTGTTCTTTTTTGTCAAGATTGCTTTGATTCTTTGTGGGCTTTAGAATTGTTTGTTCTATTTCTGTGAAAAATGCCATTGGAATTTTGATAGGCATAGCATTGAATCTGCAGATTGCTTTGGGTGGTATGGACATTTTAACAAAAGCGGTTCTTCCAATCCATGAGCATGCAGTATTTTTCCATTTATTTATGTCTTCTTCAATTTCTTTCATCAGTGTCTCATAGGTATTCAGTGTAGTCTTTAACCTCCTTGATTAAATTATTCCTAGGTATTTTATTCTCTTTGATATAATTGTAAATGCAATTATTGTCTTTTTTTTTTAATTTGTTTTAATGTTTATTTTATTTTTGAGAGAGAGAGCACAAGAAGGGGAGGGGCAGAGAGAGAATGGTACAGAGGATCTGAAGCAGGCTCCGTGCTGACAGCAGAGGAGCCCGATGCAGGCTCAAACTCACGAACCTCAAGATCATGACCTGAGACAAAGTCAGGCGCTTAACCGATTGAGCCACCCAGGTGCCCCAAAATGCAATGATTTTCTTAATTTCTCTTTCTGATAGTTTGTTGTTAGTGTAAAGAAAAGTAACAGGTTTTTGTATATTGATTTTGTATTGTGAAACTTCATGGAATTCATTTATTGTAACAGTTTTTTTGGGTGGAGTCTTTAGGACTTTTTCTATATGAATGTCAGGTCGTCTACTAGTAGAGACCATTTTACTTCTTTTCTGATTTGGGTGCCTTTTATTTCTTTTTCTTGTGTATTGCTGTCACTAGGACTTCTAGTACTGTGTTGAGTAAAAGTGGGGAGAGTTGGCATCCTTGTCTTGATCTTAGAGGACAAGCTGTCAGCTTTTTTTTTTTTTAATTTTTTTTTTTTAACGTTTATTTTTGAGACAGAGAGAGACAGAGCATGAACGGGGGGAGGGGCAGAGAGAGAGGGAGACACAGAATCAGAAACAGGCTCCAGGCTCTGAGCCATCAGCCCAGAGCCTGATGCGGGGCTCGAACTCACGGACCGTGACATCGCGACCTGGCTGAAGTCGGACGCTTAACCGACTGCGCCACCCAGGCGCCCCAAGCTGTCAGCTTTTTACTGCTGAGTGTGATGTTGGCTGTGGACTTGTCCTACATAACCTGTATTGTGTTGAGGTGTGTTCCCTCTGTACCCACTTTGTTGAGAGTTTTTATCATAAATGTGTTTTGAAACTGTCAAATCTTTTATGCGTCAATTGAAATGATCATATTTTTATTTTGTTGATGTGGGGTGTCACATTGATTTGTGGGTGTTGCAGCACCATTGCGTGGGTGGAATGAATCCCACCTGATCAGGTGGATGGTCCTTTTGCTGTGCTGCTGAGTTGAGTTTGCTACTATTTTGTTGAGAATTTTTGCACTTACATTCATCAGAGATATTGGCCTGCAGTTTTCTTTTCTTGGGGTATCCTCGTCTGGTTTTGGTATCAGGGTGATGTTGGCCTTGTACAGTGACTTTGGAAGTGTTCCCTCCTCTTTTACATTTTGGAAGAGTTTGAGAAAGATTGGTGTTAATTCTTTAAATGTTTGGTAGAATTCACCAGTGAAGCGGCCTGGTTTTGGACTTCTGTGTGTTGGAACGTTTTTGATTACTGATTCAATCCCATTTACGTTATGTGTACTTGACCACAATTTAACAAAGACTATAGATTATGTAATGCACCCAGTACAGTGTTTGGCACATTAGGTAGGTACTCAGTAAATGATAGTTCTTACTATTTGTCACAATTCAAAGCACATGGTGTCATTAGTTCCCGTTTTGATCCTTGAGGACATATTGTTAAATAACGTCAAAAGTTAGGTCCCCTAGAAAGCAAATGCTAAAACGGAGATTAGTGTACAGGAAGTTTATTTGGGAGTACTCCCGAGATTGATTCCTATAGAAGGGAAAGGAATGAAAGGAAACGGGATTGGACAGTGGGACAAGTTGGGCTGTGACTCAGTGACAAGGAAGGCCTCAGTTGGTGCCACAGAGAGTATAAAGCCAGCCTTTCAGGGTTGTGAATTGTGGTGAGGTAGCTAGGATATAGCTTTTATGCATACTTTATGTTGACTCATCATTAGATATGGGCTGCCTGGGAAGAGGACATTCCCTTGAGAACTAAAACGCATGTTTCTGTGGCTCCTAGTCTATTTGGGCTTATCTCCAGTCCTCTGTATTAATGAGTAAAATTTCCATGTAGTCATTCGTATTGCTGAGGAAACAATCAGGAAATTTTCAGCTGGCTACGGTTGTGCTTTTCAGACCCTCAGTGTTGGAGCCCTAGTTATTTTCCTGTCCAGGCCAGCATGGACTGATGCTTTTGTAAAATACACTAAAAATAAATTACTAGAGAAACTAAATAAGAAAAGAGGACATCTAACACACAAGCTCATATTCATTATTATTAGATTCACCAGGCATAAAATTGCTGACCATTTTCTATAACAGGTTTTAACTGCCTACATTCAAATTCTAAATTTGTCTCATTGTAGACTAATAACAAAGAGTTCTCAGACTGTTACCAAATGACCAATCCGGGACTCCACTCTAAATAGTCCTGGGTTACAGGACTCTTACAAAACACTGCTGATGTCCTTCCCAGCTGACACTGGCCATATATATATTGGGTTAAGTGAATGTCGTGCTTCAGCCTCGAGACCTGATCTTTGCTGTTGTCGGGGAAGCCATCGTCCTCCTCAAATCTGGCCCGAATCCAGGAATACCGTGAGCATCACAGGTTCCAGATACAAATAGTCCTGAGGCCATTCCTTACTCCTGTTTTCATCTGCTTCCTCCTAGAGTCAATTACATAAATGAGAATAGAGATGGAGTTTTTTATGAGGATCTAATGGATGAAAGGGACAAAGACCGTTTTCTTGTTTTGTTGGTCATCAGGCAGCTCTTATTCCTGGCACTAGGAAAACTGACTCATCTCTCAGCGTCATCCTCTCAGGACATTTAGTGTCAGGATAGGGAGATAAGAGCACAGGGAAAGGAGGTGTGCCAAGCAGAATATAACCTTCAGGAAAGAAGTACTAGTAAAAACAAGGGGGTCATGATATAGTCGAAGAGTCTATCAAGCTTTATCGTCTAATTCAGGGAGTGTGACCTAAGAGCTGTGGCCCATGGTCGTAGCTTTAGTTGATCTGTGAATCCCTTGAAATTGTTTATAGGATCAAGTGTGCTGCATCTGTGCCTTTTTTTTGGAGAGGATGCTCAGAGTGACCCCAAAACTCATATTGACTTGACTCTCTAGTTTGTGCTTTTTTTTTTTTTTTTGGTTTGTTTATTTATTGTGAGAGAGAGAGAGAGAGAAAGAGAATCCCAAGCAGGCTCTGTACTGCCAGTGCAGAGCCCGACATGGGACTCAAACTCACAAACCATGAGATCATGACCTGAGCCAAAATCAAGAGTCAGAGGCTTAACTGACTGAGTCACCTACACGCCCCTTAACTCTCTAGTTTGAAACATGGATTCTGTTTCCCTATTTGCAAGGAGTCAAGCTCAAGTCACCAAACAGTCTCATTTGGACCTACTGTACCAGCTTCTCAAAGCATCAGCCTTTGCCATCCTGGTCTTCCTCTCCATGAACCGAGCTTTCCAAAATGCATACACACGACTTAAAACCCTTTAGAAAATCTTACCTTTACTCTGAAGATCAAGATAAAACTAGATAAAAGGCCTTACACGACCTGCCTACCTTTCATCCTGACCTCACACCACCTTCCCTCCGTGCTTCCTCCGCACTAAGCAGCCTGGCCTCTGAGCTTCCCCCATCCTGGGGTCCACTGAGCTTCTGCAGATGCTGTTCCACCCCTGATGCTCCCCTCCTGCCCTCAGGTGCATTTGCTTTCTCTGGCCTCTCTGACAGGATGTGTCCTCGTGTTCCAGAGACCTTTGCAGCGCTCCTTTGTGGTGTTTGTTACAGATCCTTGCAGGTTTCCAGCAGTGTCTGTCTGCCTCACTAGACCGCATCGGTGTTAACTCTCCTTCGTAACCCGGGGTGCAGCATAAAACCTGGTGTAGAGCAGGCCTGCCGCAAGTATTCATGGTTGAGGGAGTTAGCAGTTCTCTTCCTCACTTAGGGAAAATGAAGGTACAGAGACTAGGAAACAGCTTCAGTTCACGTAACTGACAGCCGGAGAAGCTGGGTTTAAACCCAAATGTGACTTCAAAGCCCTTGCCCTTCACTACTGTAACAACAGCAACAATGGTCCTTTTATCGAGCACTTGTTACATGCCAGGGGCTATGCTAAGCACTGTGGATCCGTCACATTTCATCTTCTTGAACCCTGCAAAAGAGGGTAGCTTTGTTATCTAGTTTGCATATGAGCAGACGAAGGCTGAGAGAAGTTAGGTACTTTGTCCAAGCCACGCAGTCAGTGGTGGAGCTGAATCCAAAACCAGGCCGCTCTATTGCCAGAACACGCTGCACTGCCTCATCGTGTCCAAATACTAGGTCCCTCGAGATGATTCCGTTTTCCCAGGTTCCTCTCCTAACGGAGCTAGGTGGCTGGTGGCCCCGCCCTCCGGCCTGAACCTCTCTCAAGTGTCCGGTGGTTATCTGCAGCCACCCAGCAGGGGGATCCCTGGTAGTGTGGGGGCTTATGCGGGTGAGGTGGGCTTGCCTTTAATCCAGCCTTTTAACAACATTCCCTGTTTGGATAGAGCCAGACCTGGGAAGGGGGAGGATAAGAACCAAGGTGGCTCTTGAGCCTCCACTCCCGCCGATGGGGAGGAGTGGGGAAGGTGGTCATCTTTTCGCACCTCGTGAAGCCCCACTGGGGGGCGACAGTTCTCGACGGGCAGAAGGAGCTTCAGGGAGGTCAGAGCAAGAAGCCTGGGACCTGGGCAGCAGAGGGCAGAGTGAGGGGCGTGGGGGGAGGGAAAGGGGGAGGGCAGGGGAACATTCCCTGCAGGTAACAGAAACTCAGAAATTCAGTGGCTTACATCAGTAAAAGATTTATTTTTCTTACCTGTCAAGAAGTTCAGAGACAGGAAGTCCACAGCTAGCACAGCTCTTCAGAGCCAGGCCCCTCTCTCTTCTGCTCGACCAACCCTAAAGCACTGACGTTTGTTTTTTTGGTCACAAGGTGGTTCTGTCCCCACTGGCGTTATGTCCACATTCCAGGCAAGCAGCAGGGTTGGGAGGAAGGGCAAAAGACAGATGCCAGCTAAAACCACCCACTTTAAGAAAAGCTTCCTCGGAAGCCCTGCAGTTCCAACTGATGCATTGTTGGCCAGCCCTGGACCCCATGGCCACTTCTCCTAGCAACAGACAAGTCTGGAGAGGTGGTCTCTTGGCTGGGCACACTGCCCCGCCACACAGGGTGAGCTGCTCTTATCGAAGGAGAAGGGGAGAAGGGGTGTTGAGAAACATCCATAGGTTTCTTTCACAACGCATTTTCTTTCCATAGTCTCCTCCCCTGTGGGATGGAGCCCACCACCTTTCTGCGGCCCCTCTACACCAGCTTCTTGACCCTGCCAAGAAGAACGCCATTCCTTAACCCTAGAACGCCCCAGAGCTGGCTTCTTAGTACATGGGAGTTGAGCGTACCTGATACCTGGAGGTTTCAAGAACACAAGAGAGCCCCATATTCCTGGACAAGAGGTCATCCCGCAAGTGAGGAAAATGGAAAAAGTGAGCCATGGAGAGAAAAATGATTGTTCTGTAGCAGAATTATTATGTATACTCAAATTACGCAGGTTAACTGTATTGTAAGTTTAACTTCATTACAATACTAAATTCTTTTCACGTACGTTGCCTTCCTAAGCTTACAGTACGGCTGCTTCAAAAACTGAGGGAGGTTGGAGAGCCTGGGCGGCTCAGTTGGTTGAGCGTCCAACTCTTTTTTTTTTTTTTTTTTTTTTATTTTTGGGACAGAGAGAGACAGAGCATGAATGGGGGAGGGGCAGAGAGAGAGGGAGGCACAGAATCGGAAACAGGCTCCAGGCTCCGAGCCATCAGCCCAGAGCCTGACGCGGGGCTCGAACTCACAGACCGCGAGATCGTGACCTGGCTGAAGTCGGACGCCTAACCGACTGCGCCACCCAGGCGCCCCGAGCGTCCAACTCTTGATTTCAGCTCGGGTCACGATCCCAGAGTCGTGGGCCCCAGGTCAGGCTCTGCGCTGCCAGCGCAGCACCTGAAAAGCTGTGTCATTAGGCATTAGGGGAAGTCAAATGAGAACCACGGTGAGATGCCACACTCCACACCCACTAAATGGCTGCAATCAGAAGACAGCTGACAAGTGTAGGTGAGGGAACAGAGAGATTGGAACCCTCGTGCTTTGCTGACAGAATGTAAGAGGGTGCAACTGCTTTGGAAAAAGAGCCTGGCAATGTCTCAAACAGTTAAACATAGAGTTACCCTATGACCCAGCAAGTGACTCCTAAATGTATGTGTAGGAGAAATGAAAACACTGTCGACGTGAAAACTGTAGCCGGGACTCTGGATCTCAGGGTCATGAGTTCAAATCCCACTTGGAGCGTGGAGCCTACTTAAAAAAAAATAAAAAAATAAAAAACCAAAAAACTGCACACAAACATTCATAGGAGCATTTGCCAACAGCCAAAATGCGGAAACAACCTAAATGTCTATCGGATAATGAATGAACAAAATGAGATGTATCCATACAATGAATACTATTCAGCCATCAAAAAGAACAAAGTACTGATACAGGCTACAGCATGGTTAAGCCTTGAAAATGTAGAGCCAGTCACAGAAGACCACATACTGAATGGTTCTATTTATGTGACAGGCCCAGAATAGGCAAACCCATAGAGACAGAAAGTAGATCAGTGGTTGCCTGGGGCTTGGTGGGCAGAGGGGGCTGGGGGGTGGCTGCCGATAGGCATAGGGTTTCTTTTGGGGGTAATGAAAATGTTCTAAAATTAGATTGTGGTGATGGTTTCACTAAAGACCACTGAGCTGTTTACTTTAAGCGGGTGAATGTTACTCGTATGTGAAATAGATCTCAGATCTTAAAAAAGTTAATAGTCGATACCTAAAAAGTAAAGAACAAAACAAAAAGCCTTCGGTGTAAGCAGCCAGATCGTATTTACTTCTTAGATAGCCAGATTTTTAAGAAGTACTTATTTATTGCCTCCAGTTCACTAATTAGACAAATAATTGCCCCCTTTGTGCTGGGTGTGACATATGCCCGTGCCCAGCTTTGCCCCGGGGTTTTTTACGGTCCCAAGTAAGGTGGTGTGCCTGGGTGACAACAGCTGTCCCTGGGCCTGGCCTCTCTTGCTTTTTTTCCCCGTTTGGAAAGGTGTCAGGCTCCAGAGTATTTCTGTTGCTTTAGTCAGCGCAGAGCAAGGAGGACCTTAACTATAGCTGCAGAGCCTTAAGCTTCACCTCGTGCTCCAAATCCAAAACAGAGCAGCTGGGAATGGGGCTCGCCATGCCACCAATTGCTTCTCTCCCATTGTTAATCCCCCTGATTCTGCCGTCCACAGGCCCTCCTCCCCTCACACTGTCACGTTGCCCGCTTGTGATACGACTGAACAAGTGGTTTGGCTTTGAAAGGTGATTCTTAAGAGACACCTCAAGTGACCCAGTCCCTGGCATGCCAGGACGCTCTTGATGTTCATTGCCATGGGGCACCACAGCTCTCCGGCTAAGTACACTTGCCAGTCAAGCCTGCCCTGAAAAGAAGGTACCCGCTACTGACTCCCCCTGAGATCCTGGCGTAGCTGGCTGGGTCCTCGGGGAGAGCGACATTTCATTGCTAGGTGCAGACAGCGAGAAACCTCCGGTGCTCTTTGGTTCTTACAGAAGAGCTCACGGTCTGGTGTTTGGGTTAGTGAATCACTTGAAAGTATGGCACAGCTGGCTTCGTGATAATTATGTATATTGTACGCTCTTTTTTTGCTTTGCTCCCTCATTGCATGGTCAAGATGTTACAGCTTATTTAAAATTTCATTCGTCTCTTTCCCAAACCCTGGATATTATGCCCCTTCAAAAGCGAGTCACTTTTCAGTCTGTATGTGCTTTTTTCATAGAGCCCTAGAAATCAACTCATTCTAACTTCTCCCTCTTCCCAAACTGAAGAATTCTTCGGTGTACTAAAGTGTTTGTTCCGTTTACAAAAGGTTACTTCCTAATGGCATGTGGACAGAGAAATCCAACTGAAAATTGGGGGCGGGTAACAGCACGTGGTAGCATGTGAGTTACTGTCACGCGTGCCTCTCTGGTCACCATTCCTCGTGTTCTTGGTGCTTGCAGAGGGTAAGGAAAGCCTCTTCTTCCTCCTGGGCTCTCCCCCCTCTTGCTGTGGGAAGGGGACTAACAGGAAATAGAATCTGCCCCGGTCATGGGATTTTTGAAAGAAACAAAGCACGATCTGATGAGGAGCAGGTTAATCCTGCTATTTCATTTCCCTTTCGGAGAGGGTGGGGGCAGGATTGTGATATGAAGTATTTGGTTTCACATCTGTTCCAGGAATTATCCTCGGCATAAGTCCATTTTTCTTTTAAGCATCCTAAAGCATCCCAGGGAGTTCCTCCTCCTGTGTGCCCTTCCCACCCCCACAGTCAATTCCATGGCCACAGAGCAGCTGACAGACTCCCAGAGAGATCATCTTGTCACTGTTGCGGCAGGAACCTCTCAGTCCCGAGGTCTGAATTTCCGTGGGTCAGTACTGTATCAGTTTTGTGTCTGTTCTCCACGAAGGGCTCGGGTGGAATGAAAAGGAAGTTAGCGGCATCATGGAAAGAGGCCCGATTTAAACAGCAGAGGAACTGAGTCTCCTCTCAGCTTTGCTGCTGTTCGTACAAACTTGGGTAAGTCACCAACCTCCCTGGGGTTAAGGCCCTCATCTGTAAAAGCACAGCAGTGTTCTCCAGAGTGCGCCCTGCAAAACGCAAGCCTTCGTCATCAAATAAACTTGAGAAATGCCACTTATGCTATGCCACTTCTTTAAGGAGCTGTAATGCAGATTTGTACATTAAAGCCTCTGAGGTGTCCCTCAGTAGAGAAACTTGTTTTTCACCCAGCATTTCTCAAACTTCTCTGACACGAACTCTTCTTCCCGTAATGCTGAGTAACATCTTGATGCTCTGAGAAATGAAGTAGAAATCTATAATCTGTCACATTCATGTTTACCAACCTCAGTTGAAAATAACTTTTCAACTTTCCTAAATCTCATTCATGGGGAAACGAAAAACAAATTTCATATGTGTGGTAAGCTGACTTCTAGTTTTAAAAATTGAGCTTAAGAGCCAAAGCAGTTATTCAGACCACCCCAGGCTTGTGACTAAAGTTTTGAAAAAGTTTTGTGGAACTTCTGTTTTCCACTTCCACCTGTCCGATGGTTAGCATTTGCTTATGGCCATTGGGGGTGAGGTAGGAATTTCCTACAAATGATTAATTATGCTCAGCACACGATTAGATTCTCATAAGGAATAACTAAATAAACCACAAGCTCCCTAACCTTAATTCAGAGAATAAGCAGATATGCAAAGAAAAATACAATTCCGCATGTTAAAGTGAGGCGCAAAGAATGATTACAGGGGCGCCTGGGTGGCTCGGTCGGTTAGGCGTCTGACTTCGGCTCAGGTCATGATCTCACGGTCCGTGAGTTCGAGCCCCGCGTCGGGCTCTGTGCTGACAGCTCAGAGCCCGGAGCCTGTTTCCGATTCTGTGTCTCCCTCTCTCTCTGCCCCTCCCCTGTTCATGCTCTGTCTCTCTCTGTCTCAAAAACAAATAAACGTTAAAAAAAAAAAAATTAAAAAAAAAAAAGTGATTACAAATTTATATTTTGAGAAATGTTAGTATATATTATTAGATGTCTACTGAGAAGATGCAGAGACAACGTGGAATTCAAGGCAGTAATGCAAGTAAAACATGAAACAGTAAATTCAAGAAACAACCGGATCAGAGGTCAAATGGGAGATACGTGAGAGAAAAAAAATGTGAAAATAGGATCAGGCAAAGAAATACTTTTAGGACCTTGACAAAGTAGCAGTTCCTGGTGGAAATATTAAGGCTGAAATTAAATTCTGACCAAGATCAATTTTAGCCAGACAATCCTAATGTCAGTAAAAAGTATGGCTAATAATTCATCTTGTAAGGAATAGGGCGCTTGGGTGGCTTACTTAGTCAGCTAAGCATCTGACTCTTGATTTCTGCTCAGGTCATGACCTCGTGGTTCGTGAGATCCAGCCCTGTGTGGGGTGCTGTGCTGACAGTGTGGAGCCTGCTTGGGATTCTCTCTGTCCCTCTCTCTGCTCCTGCCCCACTCGCACAACACGCACTCTCTCTCCCTCAAAATAAATAAACATTTTTTTAAAATACATCTTATAAGGGATAAGTAAGGATGGTTTACTTAACCACTTGGTTTAGAGTGATTTAATCCACATATTTAAAAATTTTTTATGGTTATCTATGTATTTGGCAGGGGGAGGGGCAGAGCGGAGAGACAGAATCCCAAGCAGTCTCTGCACCATCAGTGCAGAGCCTGATGCGGGGCTCGGACTCAAGAACTGGGAGATCGTGACCTGAGCCAAGATCAAGAGTTGGACACTTAAGGGGCACCTGGGTACCTCCGTTGGTTGAGTGTCCAACTTTGGCTCAGGTCATGATCTCGCAGTTTGTGAGTTCGAGCCCCACATCAAGCTCACTACTGTCAGCCTGTCAGCACAGAGCCCTCTTCAGACCCTCTCTCCCCCTCTCTCCCCACTTGAGCTCTCTCTCTCTCGAAAAAAAAAAGAGTTGGATGCTTAACCAACTGAGCCACCCAGGCACCCCATCCACGTATTTAAAGTGTCGGTCTTTAATAGAAGTGAGTGTTTGGTAATGTTGGCTCTTTCCTTTCTCACCTCTATGGCAACCAGTTCGTAATCTCTCTTCTAAAGCTCTTCATCCTTTGCTTCCTTGTGAATTTTCATTCTCTGGAATCCTGTCTTTGGTACCGTCCCACAGTTTCAGCTGACCTCTGTATTTGACCTGTACTAATTCCAGACCTGTACCTTCAGCCAGGACTGTCACATGTGGCTTCCCAGATTGGTTGTGCACCACACAATTCTGGGGGTGCTATAGACACCAAACACGTATGCAGCAGCCCTTCCCCAGCCCAGACTCCTCTCTGGATCTGTAGGTTTCAGCCACCTTTAGACATCTCTCTCAGATACCTTCCAGTCATCTCAAACCCAGCACATCCCAAACTCAACTCTTCATCCTCTCAGACACACCCCCACTGCGGTCCCTCCCTATTCACCTTCATCAGAGGTGAAGCCAGAAATCTAAGAATCTTTCTAGCTGGTCTCCTCACCTCACATGGCTAACTGGTTCTCAATCATTATATTTTTCCCGTTAGACCTCTCAGATCTTATGTCCGGTCTCACTCATTGCCACTGCCTTAATTCAGACACGTGGCACTTTTGTTTGAATGGCTACGGTGTTTTCCATGTGGACCTCTTCACCATCAGTCCCATCCTGTGCTTACGCTCCACGCTGCTCTTTACGTGATCTGTAAAAACAGTTATGATGCTTCCCCACTAAAAAGTCTCCGCAAGACCCCTTCGAAGTGCAGTGGGTCACCAAAGCCCTGCATCATCTTCTGTCTTCTCTGCGCGTATTTTCCACCACTCCCCCCGACAAGAACCTTTAAGTTCCGGTCTTTCTAAACTTCTTGCCACGTTGTCTCCAACGCCCATGCCGTTGTACACACTGTTTCTTCGTGGAACTCTCATCTCTTCTTGGCTAACTCTGGCCCAGGCTTCCGCCTCCAGATCTTGTCATCACTTCCAGAATCGTTCACTGACCGCAGTGCCCACTTTCACTTCTTACCATCAACTCCTGTAGCATCCCTTGCCTTCCTCTGTCATAGAATTCGCTAAAATATATTATTTTATTTTACTTGCTGGCCTCTACCGCTAGATTATAAGCTCCTGGGGGGATCAGGAATTATGTTATTCACCTCTCTGTCACCAGTGTTCTTCACAGTGTGGGGCATGAGGTGGGTATTCAGTAAGTGAATGTGGAGCAGAAGGTCAGTTTCTGTTGCTATTGTAAGATTTAACCTTCACTAAGTCAGTCTCTGCCTAGTGTTAGGATCAACTATGTATTGTTTATATGCTGTAAGTTATGCGGTTTTTAATAGCTATTTCTATACTTCTTTCTGTCCATTGGACTTCTCAGAGGAAACAGTTACTCCATGCCATTTTTGCTGTTAACTTTTCCCTGGTGTTCAAGGACTATGTGCCTTCCTTCACTCAGGAACTTATGTTGGGGGTGGGGGGAGCACCTGGGTGGCTCAGTCGGTTAAGTGTCTGACTTCTGCTCAGGTCATGATCTCACGGTGAGTGGGTTCCAGCCCCGCGTCGGGCTCCTTGCTGACAGTTCAGAGCCTGGAGCCTGCTTCGGATTCTGTGTCTCCCTCTTTCTCTGCCCCTTCCCTGCTCACGCTGTCTCTCTCTCTCTCTCTCTCTCTCTCAAAAATAAATAAATATTAAAAGCTTATTTTAAAAAAAAAAGAAGAAGAAACTTTTGTGGGGGTGAAAACAGGCATATAATTGAGTACCTATCTTTAATGAGTGAAAGATGTTAAATCCACTGCTTACTGAGTGTTAAAAAAATAAGGCGATTTAAATACACATCTTCTAGAATTGACTCAGCAAACTCAGGTGTATGTTACTTTATGAATTGACCATTTTCAGAGTGTACTTGTTTGTTTATACCTACTTTTCACTGATCCCAACACAGCCCCCCTAGAAAATAAAAATGTAAAATGAAGCATCTTTTAACTGAACCTTTTAAGTTTGTTTGTTTAGAGTAGCATCTTGAATGCCAGGACAAAAGACAGTAGACAGATACTCAGTAGGTTTCTATTTATTGGTAAACACATGTTAACATTATTGTTTCTAGAATTCCCTAACAGGGTTAGATTTTTCCTCGGTGCTTCATAACTGTGGAAAGGTGTAAAAATCACCTTTTGCCAAAAATGCGCAATTCAAAATCCCTTCCCGGGCCTGCTGAATTCATTTACTCGTGGTGGAGAGTAGAAGTAGGCATTTTTAGACAGTGATTTTTGGTGCTCTCACCGCCCATGATACTACTTCTGCTTAGAAACCAGTGTCCCCCTTGAGTAGTGAGCCGCAGCGGTCCAGATAGTGCAGTGGTGACTGACTGAACAGAGCAGTGTTGAATGATGAGAAACTGAGACTGGCTGTTGCTTTCTACACCCATCATAACTCATAGTCACCTTTAAAACGTTGATGGAAAGCGATAACCGATGGCCTCGTCACCATGAGTAAATATCGTATGACCCACCATCTGAGAGGAGAGCTCTGGTCACATTAAGCAGCAACTAATTAAAATATAGTGTGTTTTGAAATGTGTTGAGATGTTTCTTTTTTTAAGGAGGCAACTTTCCTTAGCCGAGTCATAGACCCATAGCAGGTGTATGTTTAATATTAAAATTCGCTTTGTGTCCTCCTGCTACCGGGATCTACCATCTGGAAATAAAAGAAGCGATTTGGGAGATGGCCAAATACAACATTTATTTTAATGCAATAAACCTATTACCAAATTGTAGGAGAAGAAAATTTCACTTCTAAAAAATAAAATCTATACTACAATTACATTTTTATTTGTACAGTCCACAGAAAAAAAGGTCAGACTTACAGTCTAAGATATTTTCCTTTCAATTGAATACACAAATAAAATAAAAAGGTATTTGTACAGGTTAACTTATGAAAACCTAATACGAAATCTTCCATGAACTTTACAACCTGCATAATCCAGAGCTGTTATAACCTTTACAAGCCCCAGTGTTGTTGAGACAGTAAACTGCAGTGTTCTATATATTTTTAATTAATGAATTAATTTTTAATTTACATCCAAGTTAGTTAGCATATAGTGCAACAATGATTTTAGTAGATTCCAGTGATTCATCCCCTATGTATAACACCCAGTGCTCATCCCAACAAGTGTCTTCCTTAATGCCCCTTACCTATTTAGCCCATCCCCCCCACAACCCCTCCAGCAACCCTCTGTTCTCTATATTTAAGAGTCTCTTATGTTTTGTCCCCCTCCCTGTTTTTGTATTAATTTTGCTTCCCTTCCCTTACGTTCATCTGTTGTATATCTTAAAGTCCTCATATGAGTGAAGTCATATGATATTTGTCTTTCTCTAATTTCACTTAGCATAGTATCCTCTAGTTCCATCCACATAGCTGCAAATGGCAAGATTTCATTCTTTTTGATTGCCGACGAGTACTTCATTGTGTGTGTGTGCACATCTTCTTTATCCATTCATCCATCGATGGACATTTGGGCTCTTTCCATACTTTGGCTATTGTCGATAGAGCTACTGTAAACATTGGGGTGCGTGTGTCCCTTTGAAACAGCACATCTGTATCCCTTGGATAAATACCTTGTAGTGCACTTGCTGGGTCATAGGGCAGCTCTATTTTTAATTTTTTGAGGAACCTCCATACTGTTTTCCAGAGTGGCTACACCAGTTTGCATTCCCACCAGTAGCAATGCAAAAGAGATCCTCTGTCTCCCCATCCTCGCCAACATCTGTTGTTGCCCGAGTTGTTAATTTTAGCCATTCTGACTGGTATTTCTCTGTATTTCCCTGATGATGAATGATGTTGCACATTTTTTTTATGTGTCTGTTAACCATCTGGACATCTTCTTTGGAGAAATGTCTATTCATGTTTTTTGCCCATTTCTTCACTGCATGCTTTGGTTTTTGTGTTCTGTATATATTTTAAGTGTGGCCGTACGAACTCACCCCAAAATGAGGGAATGGACAAGATGCTATCAAAGACTCCTCTGGCTTGGGAAAAGGAAAAACAAAAACAAAAACAAGACAAAACAGTTCTATATGTTATAGGAGGTAGAGAAATGATAGAGAGAGAGGTGGGGTTTTTCATCAGGTAGCTGGTTGTGGCCAAGGTGGCTTAGCCTAGCACCATCACATAGGGCTGTTGAGCAAATAAAATTTACTTTCTTCTTCAGCACCAGTCTGTTGAAATTTTTTAATCATTTGTGAATTTTCAGAGTCCTGAAATCACTACTAGAATGTGAGAGCTTAATCCCATCTCCTGATCTCACAGGGCTGTGGGCCAGACCTTTCCAATTCTAAAAGGCAGTGAGGTCTCCTTCCTTCTGATTTACTTTCACAGGCTCCTGGGACATTAATTTTTAAAGGCCTTAGCCAACAGACTAGAGAAATCATTCAAGTTAAATTTTTATTAGAAAAAAAAAATACTCCACAAATATCCTTTCCTATAAAAATATAAACTTGAATATCTTTGGCTGGGGAGGACGAGCAGAGGGGATGGAGCAGAAAACTTGAAAGGTTTGTGTAATATGGACATGCAGCCCTATGATTAAATTGGTTTTCTAGTGGTTCTGTTGAATCATTAGTATCGGTACTATTTGCAAAGGCATCAATACTCATTAGAGACCATTGGCCAGGGATCTTATAGGACCGTTGGGAGATGAGTCTCTATTGACAACAGATCTATTGGTTTGTTTGTTTGTTTGTTTGTTTGTTTGTTTGTTTGTTTGTTTTAATGTTTTCACCCATAACTTTAAGGAAGAAAGATGCAAATAGCAAATACGTAAGGTGACATAATACAGTAGAAAAAATCATGGACTCAGGTTCTTTTACCATACCTGCCGCCGAGGAGCTGTGATCTGAAACAGTTGGTTAACTTCTCCAGGTTCAGTTTCATTATCTGTAAAATGGAAATAACATTCATTTAGAAATAGTCTTTGAATGCCTGCTGTAAGTCAGGTGGTTTGCTTGGCACCTGACTTTGAATAATAGCTGCTGTGCCTTCGTCATGGGGTCACCGTGAAAACTAGATAAGATACTGCATGTGGAAATGTTGATGTTTTTTACTATCAGGTGGCACCCAGAGCAGTCTTGATCTCCAGTCATCAAAGACTTACTTTGGTTAAAAAAAAAAAAAAAAAAAAAAAGTACACTGGTTTCACTTGCAGCAAGGTTTGAAGAAAAATTTGGCCTTAACCCCACTTAACTGAAAGTTCAAGTAGCCACAATATTCTTTGCCCAAGTATTCCAGTTAATTCGGGTTTTTCTTTGTTGCTATGTGAGGTCATTGGTGGTGAAGTAGTTACCTATTGCCACATAACTCACTTTGCCCCCAAACTCATGGCTTAAAACCGAAAACATTTGTTATATTACACTTTCTGTGGCTCAAGCATCCTAGCTTACCTGCATACCTCTGGTTGAAGGTCTCTTGATGAGGTTGTAGGCAAGCTGTCAAGTGGGAGCTGGGAGCTCATCTGAAGGCTCATCTGGGAAATCCACTTCCAGTTCACTCACGTGGCTGTTGGCAGGCCTCTTTCCACTGGGGCCTCTTCACAGGCCTGCTGTTATGGGCTGAAATGTGACCCCCCACATTCATATGTTGAAGTCTTAACCCCCGTTACCTCAGAATGTGACTATATTTGGGCACAGGGCCTTTAAAGTGATGACTAAGTGTAAAGGAGGCTCTTAGAGTGGCCCTACTCCAACCTGACTGGTGTCCTTAAAGGAAGAGGAAAGTTGGGACACAATCGGACATGCCAGGGATGCACTTACACAGAGGAAGACTCTGAGGGCACATGGAAAAGAGGGCCATCCGTAAACCAAGGAGAAAGGCCTCAGGAGCCACCAAACCTGCTGACACCTTGACCTTAGACATCTAGCCTCCTGAACCATGAGAAGGTGAATTTCTGTTGTTGAAGTCACCCAGGCTGTGGCATTTTGTTGTGACAGCCCTAGCAAACTGCTACAGCTGCCTTACAACATGGCAGCTGCCTCCTCCGGGCGAGCAATACGCGAGAAAGTGAGAAAGCCCCCACGCAGAAGCCACAGTCTCTTTATAACTTCATCTTGGAGGTGAGATCCCATAACTTTAGCTATGTTCTTTTTGTTGGAAGTGAGTCGGTAAGTCCAGTCAGTCCATACTCGAGAGATCACAAAGGGCCCGGATCCCAGGAAGTGGAAGTCACAGGAAGCCATCGTAAAGGCTGCCTACCACACTAGTTTAGGTTTGTTTTTAATAAACCAAAAATTAAAAGTTAAGAGAAAGACAAAAACCGGCGTATTTTACATGATAGATTCAACGTCATCAAATACCTGAGCGCCCTGGCTGGTATAATCTATAGGCCATACTACCATTCTGCGAAGCTAAGATTGTTCTGATCTGGAAAATGGAAAATGTTGACATTTAGAAAAAAAGGTTTTCTAGTGGTGAAAAAAGGATCATGTGATGGCCAAGACTGAGGAGAAATGGCACAGCGAATCCTTACCTCGGTGTCTAATATACACAGGGATGCATACCAAGAAGGGATGAGAGGGAAAGAGGAGGGGAGATAATCACGAGTTATAAAAAAAATGGTCAAACCATAACATAATCTTATGTAGGAAAAGTGAGAAAAAACAGCTTCAGTAAAACAAACTACAGCAAGTAAAACTGAACAGAATCTTCTTGACTGATAGAACATAGGTCATAAAGAGTTGAAAAACTGCTCTAATCTTTCTTGTATTGTTAATAGACAAAGAGGGGATAAGGGATAGCAGGTTAGAGGTGGGCATTCAGTGAGCTGTAATACCCAGCGAGGTGGTACATTTTAGAAAATCTCGTAAGGAGCAAAAAATGATTAGTGGGCTCTACGGATTGGTCCGGAAGGTAAGTATAAAGGAACAGACCTCTTCAGGAGTATTTCCAGAACCAATAGGAAGAACTCTACAAGAGGAGGATGGGTGATAGTTGAACCCAGCTTTTAGTTCAGAGGATCCAAAGGACATCTGCTCTGTGGTGATAGCGAGCTGACATCTGAGTCCTCAGTAAGTATGCTGAGATTCCAGTAGCTTTAGCCTCTAAAATTAGTAGCATTGTCAGCTTGATTGTCTCCTGTTTTTCTAACGATCAGAGTCTATGTGGCAAAGCTGTCCTTACTCCCAAGCACGGTCAGATTTCTTTTCACCAACAGCCCTCTTTTTGGCCTCTTAAATGATGCTAATATGCGGTTAAACTCTCCCTTTAACTTTCAGAACATTCAAAGAGCTATCACTTGTAATAATACCTCCAAATACTAAGCTTCAACAATTTGGCTCCTGCTTCATCGGAACTCCCCCTTGGGTGGCCCTTTGTTTTAAGAGAGGAAGAAGCTGTTTCCTGTTATCTCCTGGTTGCACGATAACAAGATGACAGACTGATTCTAGGTCTCTTTCAGTTTTCCTTACACAAAGCTGTGGAACCAGAGGGGGACAGTACAGGGATCTCACAAGGTGATCCTCGTTAAAAAGATGCCTTCAGATTTGAATAATTCTATGGATTACCTTAAGAGTTGCCCTGAAGTAGATGTTTATGCTGGTATGGAACAGTTTCTGAGATATATTGTTAAATAAAAGATACCCAGAAGAACCCACTGGAGGTTACGTTCCCATTTGTGTAAAAAGGGCAGTGGGAAAATACATTTGTATGTGCATGGACTCTGCTCAGAGAAGGGCACACACACCAGTAGTGAGTCTGGAGTAGAAGAGACTTTTAACTCCGTATCTCTTGTTATCATTTGATTTTTTTTTAATTTGTGCATGGATTAATTTTTTTTATGTTTATTTTTGAGACTGAGCATGAGCGTGGGGAGCAGCAGAGGGGCAGTGAGGAGGGAGAGAGAGAATCCCAAGCAGGCTCCATGCTGTCAGCACAGAGACTGAAGCGGAGCTCCCTTTCACGAACCCTGAGTCATGACCTAAGCTGAAATCAAGAGTCAGGCACTTAACCAGCTGAGCCACCCAAGTACCCCTACGTTTCTTGTTTCTGTTTCTGTTTCTGTTTTTGTTTTTGTTTTGTAGTGAGGAAGCTATTTTAAAAATGCCTTTAGGAGTGCCTGGGTGGCTCAGTCGGTTGAGCGTCTGACTTGGGCTCAGGTAATGATCTCCTGGCTCATGAGTTCGAGCCCCATGTCGGGCTCTGTGCTGACAGCTCAGAGCCTGGAGCCTGCTTTGGATTCTGACAGGTGTGACGTAATAGCTCATAGTTTTGATTTCCATGTCCCTCATGATAAGTGAGGTTGAGCATCTTTTCATGTGTCTGTTGGCCATCTGTATGTCTTCTTTGGAGAAATGTCTGTTCATGTCTTATGCCCATTTTTAATTAGATTATTTAGGTTTTTTCATCTTGAGTTGTATAAATTCTTTATATATTTTGGATATTAACTCTTTATCAGATATATCATATGCAGACATCCTCTTCCTTCTCAGTAGGTTGTCTTTTTGTTTTGATTGTTTCCTTTGCTGTGCAGAGGCTTTTTATTTTTATGTAATCCCAATAGTTTATTTTTGCCTTTGTTTCCCTTGCCTGAGGAGACACATCTAGAAAAATATTGCTATAGCCGATGTCAGAGAAATTACTATCTTTGCTCCCTTCTAGGATTTTAATGGTTTCAGGTCTACATTTAGGTCTTTAATCCATTTTGAGTTTATTTTTGTATGTGGTGTAAAAAGTGGCCTAGTTTCATTCTTTTGCATGTGGCTGTCCAGTTTTCCCAGCACCATTGGTTGGAGAGATTAGCTTTTTTCCCCCATGGCATATTCTTGCCCGCTTTGTCATAAGTTCATTGATTCACCATATAATCCTGGGTTTATTTCTGGGCCTTCTATTCTCTTCTATTGATCTATGTGTCTGTTTTGTGCTGGTACCACACTGTTTGAGTGCTTCAGCTTTGTAGTAAATCTTGAAATCTGGGATTGTGATGCTTCCAGTTTTGTTCTTCTTTTTCAGGATTGCCTTGGCTATCGGGGTCTTCTGTGGTTCCCTACAAATTTTAAGATTATTTCTCCTAGTTCTGCAAAAATGCTCTTGGTATTTTAATAGTGATTGTCTCAAGTATGTAGATTGCTTTGGGTAGTACAGACATTTTAACAGTATTTGCTCTTCCAGCCCATGGGCATGGAATGTCTTTCCATTTCTTTGTGTCGTCTTCAGTGTCTTTCATTGGCGTATTACAGTTTTCAGAGTACAGGTCTTTCACCTCTTTGGTTAGATTTATCCCTACGTATCTTCTTGTTCTTGGTGCAATTACAAATGGGATGGTTTGCTTAATTTCTCATTCTGCTACTTCATCATTAGTGTATAGAAAATGCATGGATTACTGTGAATGTAACACAACTGGTTTTAAAGAGAAAGGCACTGAAGAGATGAAATTTAAGTTACCACAAAGAGCCTTTGAACTCCTGTGGTGTTCTCTCACGTGGTCGTCCACATTGTCCGGTCCTCTCTTCCTGTCATTGCAGTTTGAAGACTCATGAGAGCAAGAACTGCTCTCCATTGAGCACCTGCTCTGCCCCGAGGGCTGGGGTTTTTACGTGGAGTTTCCTCACTTAATCATCCCAGCAATCGCATGAGGAATGTTTCTTCTTGCCTCCTTTTTTAGCTGAGACTTTGTATATTCCTTCCATGGGTGCTGTTTAGAAGATCAAGAAGATCAGTTCCAAGATCGGTTTCCTGCCACATGCCTATCTAACACCTTGCTTCACCAAAGACTGGAGTGACCCTTCTTCTGAGGGACACGTTAGTCAGTTCTGCCCTTGAGTTTTTCTCTTCTGTGTGTGTTTCTTTCCTCGGGGATTGTTCTTTCATTCACACCCATAGAACTTCAGCTTCCACCTGCACTCTGACGATTTTGACACGTCAGCCCCAGTCGGTGGCCCCCAGAAGCCACCACAGTAACAAATCCCAGCTCAGCCACCTAAGAGAAGGGGTGCGTCTGCTGACTTCTGTAGAGAACTAGGATGGCTCCAGGACCTCTGGTGTGGTCAGGTCTTTCCTTTTCTCCATCCCTCTCTGCCTCATCTTTCTCCATCTCCTTACACGTCTCTTCACAACTTCATTAACCTCCCTCTTTCCTTCTTTCTATGGTTTCTTCCATGTGGCAGATCAGCTACATCCCCATATGGAGGGGAGTAGTTTCATCAGCTCCAGCCTTATTCTTTCCAGCTCAATGACCGCAGAGTAAAGAGAGTGTTTCTACGTTAGTACGTACAGGTCCCCAGGAAGGGCTGTGATTGGCTTGGCTTGGATGACAGGACCACCTCTTATGGCAGTTGCGGTGGCCCCCGGGCGTGGGGCCCTAGGCCAGGTCTGGATCGCCTGCCAACTTTTGTGCTCAAGAGGGTGTGAGGCTCTCTTAATTCTAGAGAACAAACTGATGGTTACCAGAAACAAGGTGGGTGAAATAGGTAAAGAGGATTTAGGAGTGTACTTGTCGTGATGCGCGCTGGATAACGCATGAAATTGTTGAATGACGATACTGTACGCCTGTAACTAATAGAACACTATATGCTAACTATACTGGAATTTAAAAAAAAAAAAAAAAGAGGGTATTGCACTGGCATTTATAGTCTGGCAGTAATCACCTGACTGGAATAGAACAGGTGGGGAGCAGTTTTCCAAAGGAGGTGAGAGGAGCCGAAACCACAGCAGATGGGAAGGGATATTAGGCAGATAAAAATCGTAGATTTCCCCTACTTTCAACCCTTAGCTTCTTTGCAGCTGTGCAAATCAGGGGTAAGTAAGACAATGTGTGCAGTAAATACTTCATATGATGCCTGCAGCAGAATAAGCGATAGAGCAATATCTACTGTTATTGACTCTCCTTCTCTTAATTGTGGCAAACTACATTTAACACAGAATTTACCACTTTAACCATTTTTAAGTGTTACAGTTCAGTGGATTAAGGACATATGCATTTTTGTGCAGCCATCACCACCGTCCATCTCTAGAACTCCTTTCCAACACGGAACTTTATTTGGCAAAACTAAGACTCTACTCATTAAACAATAACTCCCCATTCTCCTCTCTCCCATCTCCTGGCAGCCCCTGTTCTCTTTTCTGTCCCGATGAATTTGACTATTCTAGATACCACGTGGAAGTGGAATCGCACAGTATTTGTCTTTTTGTGACTGGCTTATCTCACTCAGCATAATGTCTTCAAGGTTCAGCCGTGTTGTGGCACATCTGAATTTCCTTCCTGTAAGGCTGAATAATACTCTATTGTACATATGTATCACGTTTTATTAATCCCTCTGACAATGGATACTGGATTTGCTTCTCCCTTCTGACTGTTAGGAATACTGCTGCTGTGAACGTGGGTGTACAAATATCTCTTCAAGTCTGCTTTCAGTTCTTCTGGGTGTATATCCAGAGGTAGAAGTGCTGAATTGTATAGTAATTCTATTTTTAATTTTGTGGAGAACTGCCATATTCTTTTCCATAGTAGCTGTACCATTTTCATTCCTAGCAACAGTACCCAAGAGTTCCATTTCTCCACATCCTCACTAATACTTCTTCTTTTCTTTTTGCTTTGCTTCTCTCTCTCTCTCTCTCTCTCTCTCTCTCTCTCTTTTTCATAGCAGCCATGCTAATGGGGAAGTGGATACGAGTTCTTTAAATTCAACCTTGCTGGGGCTCCTGGGTAGTTCAGTCAGTTGAGCAGCTGGCTCTAAGAAAAAAAGAAAATCTTGGTAACTGGGCTATTAGGAGTGCAGTTGATAGAATTAGAGTACCTAGTTTTGTGGGTGAGTAGGACAAATAACACTGTTAGTATTTTAAAAGCCAAATTTGGGGGCACCTGGATGGCTCACTCAGTTGAGTGTCCGACTGTTGATTTGGCTAAGGGCACGATCTCACAGTTTGTGGGATCGAGCATCTCATTGGGCTTTGCACTGACAGCAGGGAGTCTGCTTGGGATCCTCTCTGCCTCTCCTCTGCTTGTGCTCTTTCTCTCAAAATAAATTTAAAAACTTAAAAAAAATGTTTTTTTAAGTCAAATTTGACATGATGGCTGCACATTAAACTGAGAAAAGTCTTCTCAAAAGCTAGGGAGAAATGTGAGCCAGATGTAGAGTTTACCTATTAAAGCTGCGAGTGGATAAATTATCTGAGGGAAAGAATGTCGGGGAGCAAGGGGTTGGAAGCAAAGCCAAAGAAGAAAGAAGAGCCAGCGGAACCATCCAAGGAGGCAGCCTTAAGAGGCACCTGGATATTTCAGACTCTCAGAGACCCACAGAAGGGAGAGCCAAGGGGGCGGGAATGATTGATGAGCTCAGATGATACTTTTAAATTGCCCGTGATTAAGATTGAACCATTTTTGTGTGACTATGCCCTGTAGAGTCCTTTATAATTTTCAGAATGTTTGCATATAGTTTATCTTATGTGACCCTTAGCCAAAGCACACAAATTATTATCATTAGTATTATTCCCACATTACAAGAAAGAAACAAACTCGGGAAGACTGGCATTTTCCTAAAGTCATTGCTCGATACTTCTCATTTCCCCAAGATGATCTATTTTGGGGAAGCTGAAGACAGATGATGCCAGGTCAGAGTGGGCACCAGAGTAGGTTCCCCTCAGACCAGTGCCCAGGCAGCTTGTCATCCTGAGTACAGGTGCTGTCACTCAGTACCTCCTGGAGACCATGTCTACTCGCCCCTCTCAGTTTCCTGTCAAATACTAATGAGTTTGATTCTCTAGACTCCAGAGCAGTGGTTTGTGAACTGTGGGTCATGACCAAAGAGTTGGTCATCAGATCAATTAGTGGGTCCCAACCAGGCGTCCCAGAGCCAGTGGTGCATGTCTTCCCAACACTGCTTTCACCAACTTCATGTTGGTTACTTGAACTTGGCTGTGGTGGAAATCAGCCAACACCACAAAGCTGGGGCCTCTGTTTTACCACAGAGAACCAGTTGGTAAACATTTACTAGCATACCCCTGATCATAACCATCATGTCTTTCTCTTCCCTCCACCCCTCCTGCAACGGAACAGGATAGAATAGAAAGAAAAATACCAGGGTCCTCTACGATAAAAGTAAGAATTGTTTTGTGAGACTTCTGTTCAGGTCAGAAAGATATTTATGTGTATATTCATATATCATGTATTTTTTTACTAAAAATAAGTTTGAAAGTCAGTTGTCTACAGTCCCTTCCTTTATCTTCCTCAAGTAATTCAAAGTCCTCTGTTCTGTTGATCTTTAGGCAGAGAACCAGTGTCCAGCATCTTTTTTGAATTAATGCTGTGTCTACTCTAGGCGGAATGAGATGGAATTTGTATCAGGCTAGAAATTATTATTCTAGAATAGACAAAATGCCTCTGTATTATCAATTCTTTTGAACTCAAAGCTATATAAAAATCTATCTTAGACCCCACCAAAGACTTTCTACAGTGAGCATGTATTTGTCCTATGCTCAGAAAACAGTAATCATTATTTTTAAATCCCAAAGATTAGAAGGCCAATAAATAGAAAAAAAAATCAGATTTAAGCACATATCCTTGTGTTACTCTACCATTCTTCATTATTAGAACTTTCTATGAAGAAATTAAATCTTTTTAAGAAAGTAAATGCACTTTTTGTGAAATATATCACTTTCCTTTTAATGATTTAGTGATTTGTTTTATAAATCCAGATTATATACATATATTTTTATATACACAAAATATATATATATTTTTGATATACACAAATATATATATATATATTGATATACACATATATTTACATTGTATATAAACATCTTATATATAAATTTATATGTGCGTGCGCACGCACACACACACACACACACACACACACACACACACACATCCCAGATATGCTTAAATGGATTATGCTTCAAAACTAGATAGATGTCGGGCGCCTGAGTGGCTCAGTTGGTTTGTTAAGTGTCTGATTTCGGCTCAGGTCACGATCTCGTGGTTGGGGAGTTCGAGCCCGCATTGGGCTCGCTGCTTTCTGTGCGGAGCTTGCCTTTGGATCCTCTGTCTCCCTCCCTCTCTGCCCCAGCTCCCCTCGCGCACACTTTCTTTCTTAAACATTAAAAACACAAAACAAAAAAAACTGGATGTACATAGATCATGGAATTAAATCTCAAGAACTTTGATTTAGATCAGCCTTGCAATTTTGAAATTTTCATAAAAGGGAAGTTATTAAGTATTCTTATGCAAAAAAAAAAGGCTGCAAACGTGTGAAATAGTATGTCCTTGACTATCTAAATGGAGTTACAAAAAGAAACATTTTTCACTGAGTCACATTTGAAAGTCATTCTATCTTTCTTTCTATTCCACAATGTCACCTTACCATGCCCATTTTACTGCTTTTTTTGTAATAAGAAAATGAACCAGAATAAGGGGAACATGGTTTAAAGTTCATAGGAGTTAAATATACTTTCAGAAATAAGTTATGGAACATTTTTGGGGGGAAGAATTCAGCTTATTGTATATATGACTTCAGTTCTCCAGTTACTTGCAAGTAGAAAGTAAATGTCCCCCAGATGGACACTTGACCCAGGGTGCATTTAACATCCAAGAGTGAAACTGAGTGCCCTGTTGCTCACTAGAAATGAAGAAGGTTCTGGGAGGGCATGAGCTCTCGGTGCTCCTGTGGTCAGCCAATTTGCTCCCCTGTCCCCTGTGGCTGCACTCCAGAGCTGCTCGGGACTGCCTTTTCTCTGAACAAAGCCCGTGCAGCTGTGCCCGGCGCCTCCGTGTCACCAGGCAGGGTTTCACGAACTGGATCTGATGCTCTTGTGCCTGTGTTGTTCATTCCTACACGCTGGAGCCGTGCCCAGGAAGGTGAGGGGACAGCAGGTTGGCCCTCGCTCCCCAGCTGTCCCTTTCTCCTCATGTCACTCAGGATATAAATAAATGGATTCATTCACTCTCTCATCAAGCCAGAATGTTGCCAGAAGGTACTATCAGGGCCACTCTGATCAGTTGGAAAGGGCCTTAGGGGCAGATCTAAGAGGCACAATTTACAAAAGCCTTTGCATTTAGGTAATTTAAAAAAAAAAAAAAGCTTTTAATTTTACTTCTCCTGTTCATTTGAGACCTTGGAGGGAGAAAAATAGCTCCAGTTATATGTTCATGTTGTTTGAGGTCTGGGCCTCCTTTAGTGGTGTGGAAGTCATGGTGCATTCTTTGTTTTTTCTCAACTAGAAAAGCCTCGAGTCCGATGATCTCATTGAAAATTTACTTCCCTTTCTTTAAGACAGCTGACGGGTAGTAGGAGCACTGATCTGGAGCGTGGATTGCTGCTTATCACACGAGGCTGTGGTATTTCAGAGGCCAAGTTTGTATTGTTAGTTGGAAGTCTTTTGCTGCCCATAGGGAGCACTGCTATCGATCATTTCCCACATCCGTCGATCCAGTATTTCCCAAGCAGCCTCCATGTAAATATGTACATGGCAAAATGCTGGGCGCTCAGGTCCTGTGAAGATTTGCAAGACGTGGTCTCTGCACTTCAAAGAGTGCATCGCGCAGGAAACGAACCACACATGCAAGACACAGACCCCCCACCCCACCCCACCCCACCCCTGCCTTCAAAAGTGGTGTAAGAAGCAATTAATTTGATGGTCTAGGAAAGTCTGTCCACCATTCCTCTCAGAGAACTTACTCCTCAAAGTGAGCATGAGCATGATCGGTGCCCTCAGCAGTTCTCCGTGCCTAGGTGCTTCTCGTGCACTTCACCTTAGCAGGTGTGGATCACGGTGCTGAAAATAATTTTATTTGCTATCACAGTAGCTCGAGCCAGTTACTTAATATGATGCTAATGGGAGAACAGTAGCTGGAGGACAAATTGGATTCGTTGGACTCAGTTGCCAAACCAGCACAATGTATTTTACAGGTGCTTCAAGATTTTTAAGGGTAGTTCTGCTAATATTTTATGTCTATGTTGCTTGTTGACTTTAAAACTAACCTAGTCACAGAAAGACAGATATCATATGTTTTCACTCATATGTGGGTCTTGAGAAACTTAACAGAAGACCACGGGGGGAAGGGAAGGGGGAAAAACTAGTTACAAACAGAGAAGGAAGGAGGCAAACCATAAGAGACTCTTAAATACAGAGAACAAACTGAGGGCTGAAGGGGGTGCCGGGTGGGGGAGAGGGGAAAATGGGTGATGGGCATTGAGGAGGGCACTTGTTGGGACGAGCACTGGGAGTTGTATGTAAGCGATGAACCATGGGAATCTACCCCCAAAACCAAGAGCATGCTTCACACACAGTATGGTAGCCAATTTGACAATAAATTATATTAAATAAATAAATAAATAAATAAATAAATAAATAAATAAAACTAACCTAATAATATTGCTGTAACTTCATTTATTTGATAAATGCCAAGTGAGTGTATAAATAGTGTGATCCACAGCCATTTCACATACATATACACAAAACAAAAAATTTCCAGGTCAGGATATCAAAGCCAAAAAGAAGATGGGCAGCTTCAGTGACTGGTTTTTCAGAATTCTACCATAAAAGAGCACACCTGTGATCGTGGCCACAAAGGACGTGAGGGGGTGGGGGGGAGGGCAGTAACATGGTTGTCCTAGGTATTGTCCCTGCCCTTATCAGCCCAGAACCGAGTCAGCAGGCAGGAGTGGAGATCCCAGCAGCTCTGGACTAGAATCATGGCAGGTGTCAGGGAAAACAGGTGGAGAGTCTAACTGGAGACGCTTTACCTAAAGATGGAAGCCCAAAGAGCTGTATTCTCCATGTAAAGTTCAACCAGAAATAAACCCTCCCTTCCCACTTTACCTTTACCATCTCAGGCACTGGAAGAAAACTGCCTGTCTTGGACCTTGGTGCTGAGTGAGATGGAGTAGGGGACTCTTCCGTGAACATTTATAACCACAAACTGGCCCTCGTGTAAGCTTGGGCATGAGTTGACATTCCCTAGGTACCCTGAAAAACTTGAAACTGAGAATTTAATCCAAGGTGGTCCTAAGCTAATAGTGGCCCCAGGCACCTAATATAATCAAATGCATAGTTTTTCTGGAGGGATCTTCCTTCAATTCAAATCTCAAATAAATTCTTTTTTTTAATGTTTATTTTTGAGAGAGACAGAGGGTGAGTGGGGGAGGGGCAGAGAGAGAGGGAGACACAGAATCCGAAACAGGCTCCAGGTTCCGAGCTGTCAGCAGAGCCCAACGTAAGTCTCAAACTCATAAGCTGTGAGATCACGACCTGAGCCGAAGTCAGACGCTCAACCAACTGAGCCACCCAAGCACCCCTCAAATAAATTCTGAAGAACTGGAATCACAGTTAAAAATCACAAAACAAATAAGGAAACATGGCACCATAAGCAAAAGTCAGCAAAAATAACAGATGACACTATCAGACCTACAAAGACAAAGATACTGAAATTATCAGACATACAATAAAAAATAAATTTTCTCATGTGTTTAGAGAAATGAAAGGAAGGAGTAGAAAGTATGAGTAAAATCAAAAGATTAAAATTATAACTAAACAGATTTGAAAAAGAACTATGTAGACTTTCAGAATTACAAAGATATAAGTAACTAAAGTTTTGAAATCAATGGCTGGGCTTAACTGCAGGTTAGACCCAGCTGAAAAGATATTTAGTGAACTCAAAGATATATTTATTTAAAGAAATTATGTGAACTGCAGGACAGAATGATGAAAAATCACGTGAGAAGGCCTGATAGATATCCAGATAATTGGAGTTCTAGAAAGAAAAAGAATGGGACCGGGACAATAGTTGAAGGGATAATGGCTAAAAATGTACCAAAACTGGAGCCAAAATATCTCAGGTGTGAGAGCATTAGACTGGTCCAATCCCAGGTTTCGGCAAAGCGGAGGTGTCCTCTTAGAGCCTGTAATAATTAAAAATATTCCAAAACTAATGAAAAGATACACCAGTTGCAGTGAATCACAACATATCCACATCTCGACACACCATACTGAAACTTTGGAATACTAAAGACAACGAAAAGATGTTCAAAGCACCTGGAGACAAAAGAGGGCTTTCCAGAGGAATCCCGGTTTGACTGACAGCATACTTCTCAACAGCAAGAGTGGAAGCCGAACTACAGTGTTACGTGGCCACTGATGAGAGAAAATAATCAGCCAGTCAGAAAAATATTGTAAGCGAAAATATCTTTCAAAGATGTGGATGAAATGAAGACATTTTTCAACATTTAAAACCCAGAAGAATTCACAAAAGGAAAGCAAAGATTCTCAAGAATGGATATTTCGTGAGCAAAGGAAAATTAAAGAAGAGAGAGAAATAGACAAACCAAGAAATAGACTCCACTATGGAGAATAAACTGATGGTTACCAGAGAGGAGGTGGACGGAGGGATGGGTGAGGTAGGTGATGGGGCTTAAATAATACACTTACCATGATGAAAAAAAGTAATCAAAGAAAAGTGAGAGCAAAGGGTATGGCCAAAAACTTGCTCAAAAAATCCAAAAGCATTAAAATGTCACAGACTGTGGTTAAGCAACCAAGAAAAGTGTCAAAGAAATACAGAATCCAATCCTTTAGTGAAGAAATTAGTTGAACTCTGTGTGGATGGAGAATAATGTCCATTACAATCATGTATTTAAACTTGAATTGTGAGATGTTGGCTACTTGGGAGCTCCTGTAGAGGTACTGAGTATAGAAAGGACACTGTGTATCCACCAGAGCACTGCATGGGGACCAGAATCAGTTGCTTAAAGGCTAAAATAATCTTAGACTATCTGAGGTAGTAATTCTGTTTTTTTAAGTGTACAAGGTAAAGATTTGAGTATCTGGTAAACTAAATAAATACTAATTTTATATAAATTCAGAATAATCTATGTTTATTGTGAAACATCTGTTGTTTAGAGAAGCTAACATTTTAATCTTGAAACTTCCTTTTGAAATATGTCATTGATATTAAATTTGTGATGTTAAGTTAGAAAAGATAAAAACTGACTAAATGTATACACTATTGAATGCATAAAATAAATTATTTTATTTACTTTACATTTTAAAACAAATAAAATAAAGAATGGATATTTCAAACAGAGGAAGGTAATACCACATTTCGTAGCACACGAAAATACACATTTCGAAGGTCTAAAATGCAAAGAGGAACTACAAGCAAAGAATGTTTACAAATATGGACAGATATAATAATAAAATAATAATGTTCTTGGGAGGCTAAGAAGGAGGGGATGAAAATATTCAACACCAGTCTTGTTAATCAAGGCAGGCGGTATGATGAGAGTTAAAGTAGTCTAACTTGATCTTGTACAGTGAAAAGCTAAAGATAATGATTAATTTCAGCTTTACATAATCAGTATATACAAATGCAAAAATAGAGTAACAACTAAAAGAATAGAGATTATAAAACTTCAAGGAGGAAAAGAAAACAAAGAAGAGTAGGGACAAATAGGAAGCACGACTTAAGACAGTAGAAATAACAAAGTATTTGTAACTACAAAAGTGTGAGTGCACTAATGTCCCAGTGAAAGTGGAAGATTGATTCATTCAACAGTATTTACTGAGTATCTACTATATGCTAAACACTACTAGGCACATAGCACAGAGCGGTGAACAAAACAGCCCCAAATCCTTAATTGGAGAGAGAGACAACAAACCAAATAAGTAACCCAAATAGTACATTAGACAGTGGTGAGGGTTCTAGAGTGAAAAAAACAAAACATGAAAGATAGAGAATGGGGAAAGTGACTATTCTAAATCGATCTGTCAGGAAGAGTAGCATTTGAATAAAGCCCTGAAGGAGGTGAGGGAATGAGCCGGTGGATATGTAGGGAAGGGAATTCCAGGCTGAGGGAACAGCATGAGCCCGTGCCTTGAAGAGGGATCACGGCTGCTGTGTTTGGGAAGTACAAGCAGGCCAGTGGGCCACGGTGTAGGGTGTGAGGAGAGTGGGTGTAGATGAGACTGGAGAGACGAAGAGGGCCGGACCACAAAGGACCCAGCGGGCCAACGAAAGGACTTGCACCTTCCTTCTGAGTGAAGTGGGAGTTGGGGTTCTGGGCAGAGTCATGCATGAGCTGATTTTGGATTTAACAGCATCTCTGTGGCTACTGCACCAGGCAGGGGCAAGGTAGTAGCAGTAGAGGGGTGCAGGAAATGGTCAACCAGAGATGGATATATTGTTGGCCTAGATTTTCAAAACTGCACTTTTAGGCTGCTTGAAAGAGACCTATCTAAAACATAAGTATATAAAAAAGAATCAAAGAAAAAGTTTGGCAAAAGATATGCCAGGGGATATAGCTATATTTATCAGAAAAATTGATTTTAAGACAAAAAAAAAACATATCAAGAAATAAAGACGGTCACTACATTATGGCTAAAAGTTCTAAACATTCACCAGAAAGTATTTAACCTTTTTTTGTTGATTTAGTTTCACTAGCTTATCTACTGATTTTTTTAATTAAATAAAATGCATATTTGTAAAGACTATATTGGACAAAAAAATTAACAGAACCACAAAGAGAAATAGACAAACCCACATTCATATTGGAATGATTTAATATAACTCAATAATTGGTAGATCAAGCAGTCTGAAAATCAGTTATATTTTAGGAAATTTGAACCACACAGTTGAGAGGCTTGATCTAGCAGATATGGCTTTGAATCACATTTCGAAGGCCATCTTTCCTGGTCACAACGCAGTAACAAAAAGATAACTGGAAAATCCTCACATGTTGGATTAAATTAGGAATTAACTCACCAAAAAAAAAAAAATCATAATATAATTAGAAAATACCGTTCACCAAAACCCTGAGGAATGTAGCTAAGCAATATTCAAGGAAAACTTATATTTATAGTAGGGAGAGGGTAGAGGCTCAAAGTTAATGTGCTAAGAACCTGGCCTAAGAATTTCACAACAAAATAAGTCCAAAGAAAGTAAAAAGTAAAGACAAATACATAATAATAAAGATAAAGGAAGAAAATAATGAAATAGAAAATGAGCACCATTGAGAGGAATGAATGGGGACATTATTATATATGCCTCAGAGATTAAACAGATGGACAACATTATGAATAACTTCGTACTGATACCTTTTTAAAACTTTGGTGAGATGGATACACATTTGGTATTTAACTTAGAAGAATTTGCTCAAAAAGAAATACGAAGCCCTAATATTCTTTAATTATTAGGAAATTTAACCAAGAACAAAAATGATTCCATAAATACAACAGCCGGTTTTTATGGTTTTACTGGACATCCAAGGATCAGATATACCAACCTTCTACAAACTATTCCAGAATAGAGGAAAACAGGGAACACTTCTCAGCTCTTACTATCTTAATAGCAAAACCTAACCAGGACAGCCCTCCCACAAAAACTCTAAAATCACAACATCTTCTTAATTGTGGATATAAATGTGAAAAAATTACGAATAAAACATTAGCAAACTGAGTCCAGCAATGTAAAAAAAAAAAAAATCATGATCAAGTTAGGTTTATTCCAGAGATTCAAGGATTATTTAACGTCTAAAAATTGACTAATGTAGTTACTACAGTAACGGATTAAAGGGAAAAGAATCCTATGCTCCTCTCAATGGATACAGAATAAGCAGTTGATGAAATTCAGCATACTCATCGCTTTAAAAAAAAATTCCCAGGTCACTAAGAATAGAAGGGAGCCTAATTATGAAGTATCTCTACAAATAGACAGCAATAGCCATCATACTATTCATTGGAAAACTTTTAAAGATTCCCTTTAAGATGAGAAGCAAGACAAGGGAAGCCCATCCCTTCTCCTGAGTGTTGTACTGGAAGTCCTAGTCAGTAAAGTAAAATAAGGAAAGGAAATGACACGGGAATCAGAAAGAAAGATGCAAATCTGTCCATATTCTCAGATAATATATTTGTCTCGTCAGATACCCAAAAAGAGTATTCAAATAAATTATTACCTTTATAAGAGAATTTAATGATCTTTCTGTACATCAGCAATAGAGTGTGTGATTATAGGAAAAGATACCCTCTGTATCAAAAGTATAATCACGAAGACATATAATGTACCTAGGGAAAAATCTTAACAAAAAATATGACACCTATTATTTTAAAAATTATAAAAACATAGTGAAAATCACTTTAAAAACCAAAATAATGGAGAGATGTACATGTTCCAAGATTAAAAGTCAGTTTGGTAAAGATGTCGGTTCGTCCCAAAATTGATCGATAGATTTAAGAGGGCATTAGTTAGTTGTTGTTTTTTTTAATTCGACAAGCTGATTTTAAAATTTACATGGAAGGGAAAAGGGCCAAGAATAACCCTTGTACTACTAAAGAATGAGAGTGAGGGGCATCTGGGTGGCTCATTCAGTTGAGCATCTGACTCTTTTTTTTTTTTAATAAACATTGAAAGTTTATTTTTTTTTATATATATATGAAATTTATTGACAAATTGGTTTCCATACAACACCCAGTGCTCAGCCCAAAAGGTGCCCTCCTCAATACCCATCACCCACCCTCCCCTCCCTCCCACCCCCCATCAACCCTCAGTTTGTTCTCAGTTTTTAAGAGTCTCTTATGCTTTGGCTCTCTCCCACTCTAACCTCTTTTTTTTTTTTTTTTTCCTTCCCCTCCCCCATGGGTTCCTGTTAAGTTTCTCAGGATCCACATAAGAGTGAAACCATATGGTATCTGTCTTTCTCTGTATGGCTTATTTCACTTAGCATTACACTCTCCAGTTCCATCCACGTTGCTACAAAAGGCCATATTTCATTTTTTCTCATTGCCACGTAGTATTCCATTGTGTATATATACCACAGTTTCTTTATCCATTCATCAGTTGATGGACATTTAGGCTCTTTCCATACTTTGGCTATTGTTGAGAGTGCTGCTATGAACATTGGGGTACAAGTGCCCCTATGCATCAGTACTCCTGTATCCCTTGGATAAATTCCTAGCAGTGCTATTGCTGGGTCATAGGGTAGGTCTATTTTTAATTTTCTGAGGAACCTCCACACTGCTTTCCAGAGCGGCTGCACCAATTTGCATTCCCACCAACAGTGCAAGAGGGTTCCCGTTTCTCCACATCCTCTCCAGCATCTATAGTCTCCTGATTTGTTCATTTTGGCCACTCTGACTGGCGTGTGGTGATACCTGAGTGTGGTTTTGATTTGTATTTCCCTGATAAGGAGCGATGCTGAACATCTTTTCATGTGCCTGTTGGCCATCTGGATGTCTTCTTTAGAGAAGTGTCTATTCCTGTTTTCTGCCCATTTCTTCACTGGGTTATTTGTTTTTCGGGTGTGGAGTTTGGTGAGCTCTTTATAGATTTTAGATACTAGCCCTTTGTCCGATATGTCATTTGCAAATATCTTTTCCCATTCCGTTGGTTGCCTTTTAGTTTTGTTGGTTGTTTCCTTTGCTGTGCAGAAGCTTTTTATCTTCATAAGGTCCCAGTAATTCACTTTTGCTTTTAATTCCCTTGCCTTTGGGATGTGTCGAGGAAGAGATTGCTATGGCTGAGGTCAGAGAGGTCTTTTCCTGCTTTCTCCTCTAAGGTTTTGATGGTTTCCTGTCTCACGTTTAGGTCCTTTATCCATTTTGAGTTTATTTTTGTAAATGGTGTGAGAAAGTGGTCTAGTTTCAACCTTCTGCATGTTGCTGTCCAGTTCTCCCAGCACCATTTGTTAAAGAGGCTGTCTTTTTTCCATTGGATGTTCTTTCCTGCTTTGTCAAAGATGAGTTGGCCATACGTTTGTGGGTCTAGTTCTGGGGTTTCTATTTTATTCCATTGGTCTATGTGTCTGTTTTTGTGCCAATACCATGCTGTCTTGATGATGACAGCTTTGTAGTAGAGGCTAAAGTCTGGGATTGTGATGCCTCCTGCTTTGGTCTTCTTCTTCAAAATTCCTTTGGCTATTCGGGGCCTTTTGTGGTTCCATATGAATTTTAGGATTGCTTGTTCTAGTTTCGAGAAGAATGCTGGTGCAATTTTGATTGGGATTGCATTGAATGTGTAGATAGCTTTGGGTAGTATTGACATTTTGACAATATTTATTTTTCCAATCCATGAGCAGGGAATGTCTTTCCATTTCTTTAAATCTTCTTCAATTACCTTCATAAGCTTTCTATAGTTTTCAGCATACAGATCCTTTACATCTTTGGTTAGATTTATTCCTAGGTATTTTATGCTTCTTGGTGCAATTGTGAATGGGATCAGTTTCTTTATTTGTCTTTCTGTTGCTTCATTGTTAGTGTATAAGAATGCAACTGATTTCTGTACATTGATTTTGTATCCTGCAACTTTGCTGAATTCATGTATCAGTTCTAGCAGACTTTTGGTGGAGTCTATCGGATTTTCCATGTATAATATCATGTCATCTGCAAAAAGCGAAAGCTTGACTTCATCTTTGCCAATTTTGATGCCTTTGATTTCCTTTTGTTGTCTGATTGCTGACGCTAGAACTTCCAGCACTATGTTAAACAACAGCGGTGAGAGTGGGCATCCCTGTCGTGTTCCTGATCTCAGGGAAAAAGCTCTCAGTTTTTCCCCGTTGAGGATGATGTTAGCTGTGGGCTTTTCATAAATGGCTTTTATGATCTTTAAGTATGTTCCTTCTATCCCGACTTTCTCAAGGGTTTTTATTAAGAAAGGGTGCTGGATTTTGTCAAAGGCCTTTTCTGCATCGATTGACAGGATCATATGGTTCTTCTCTTTTTTTTTGTTAATGTGATGTATCACGTTGATTGATTTGCGAATGTTGAACCAGCCCTGCATCCCAGGAATGAATCCCACTTGATCATGGTGAATAATTCTTTTTATATGCTGTTGAATTCGATTTGCTAGTATCTTATTGAGAATTTTTGCATCCATATTCATCAGGGATATTGGCCTGTAGTTCTCTTTTTTTACTGGGTCTCTGTCTGGTTTAGGAATCAAAGTAATACTGGCTTCATAGAATGAGTCTGGAAGTTTTCCTTCCCTTTCTATTTCTTGGAATAGCTTGAGAAGGATAGGTATTATCTCTGCTTTAAACGTCTGGTAGAACTCCCCTGGGAAGCCATCTGGTCCTGGACTCTTATTTGTTGGGAGACTTTTGATAACCGATTCAATTTCTTCGCTGGTTATGGGTCTGTTCAAGCTTTCTATTTCCTCCTGATTGAGTTTTGGAAGAGTGTGGGTGTTCAGGAATTTGTCCATTTCTTCCAGGTTGTCCAATTTGTTGGCATATAATTTTTCATAGTATTCCCTGATAATTGTTTGTATCTCTGAGGGGTTGGTTGTAATAATTCCATTTTCATTCATGATTTTATCTATTTGGGTCATCTCCCTTTTCTTTTTGAGAAGCCTGGCTAGAGGTTTGTCAATTTTGTTTATTTTTTCAAAAAACCAACTCTTGGTTTCGTTGATCTGCTCTACAGTTTTTTTAGATTCTATATTGTTTATTTCTGCTCTGATCTTTATTATTTCTCTTCTTCTGCTGGGTTTAGGCTGCCTTTGCTGTTCTGCTTCTATTTCCTTTAGGTGTGCTGTTAGATTTTGTATTTGGGATTTTTCTTGTTTCTTGAGATAGGCCTGGATTGCAATGTATTTTCCTCTCAGGACTGCCTTCGCTGCGTCCCAAAGCGTTTGGATTGTTGTATTTTCATTTTCGTTTGTTTCCATATATTTTTTGATTTCTTCTCTAATTGCCTGGTTGACCCACTCATTCGTTAGTAGGGTGTTCTTTAACCTCCATGCTTTTGGAGGTTTTCCAGACTTTTTCCTGTGGTTGATTTCAAGCTTCATAGCATTGTGGTCTGAAAGTATGCATGGTATAATTTCAATTCTTGTAAACTTATGAAGGACTGTTTTGTGACCCAGTATATGATCTATCTTGGAGAATGTTCCATGTGCACTCGAGAAGAAAGTATATTCTGTTGCTTTGGGATGCAGAGTTCTAAATATATCTGTCAAGTCCATCTGATCCAATGTCTCATTCAGGGCCCTTGTTTCTTTATTGACCATGTGTCTAGATGATCTGTCCATTTCTGTAAGTGGGGTGTTAAAGTCCCCAGCAATTACCACATTCTTATCAATAAGGTTGCTTATGTTTATGAGTAATTGTTTTATATATTTGGGGGCTCCGGTATTCGGCGCATAGACATTTATAATTGTTAGCTCTTCCTGATGGATAGACCCTGTAACTATTATATAATGTCCTTCTTCATCTCTTGTTACAGCCTTTAATTTAAAGTCTAGTTTGTCTGATATAAGTATGGCTACTCCAGCTTTCTTCTGGCTTCCAGTAGCATGATAAATAGTTCTCCATCCCCTCACTCTGAATCTAAAGGTGTCCTCAGGTCTAAAATGAGTCTCTTGTAGACAGCAAATAGATGGGTCTTGTTTTTTTATCCATTCTGATACCCTATGTCTTTTGGTTGGCGCATTTAATCCATTTACATTCAGTGTTATTATAGAAAGATATGGGTTTAGAGTCATTGTGATGTCTGTATGTTTTATGCTTGTAGTGATGTCTCTGGTACTTTGTCTCACAGGGTCCTCCTTAGGATCTCTTGTAGGGCTGGTTTAGTGGTGACAAATTCCTTCAGTTTTTGTTTGTTTGGGAAGACCTTTATCTCTCCTTCTATTCTAAATGACAGACTTGCTGGATAAAGGATTCTCGGCTGCATATTTTTTCTGTCTAGCACACTGAAAATCTCGTGCCAATTCTTTCTGGCCTGCCAAGTTTCAAAAGAGAGATCAGTCACGAGTCTTATAGGTCTCCCTTTATATGTGAGGGCACGTTTACCCCTTGCTGCTTTCAGAATTTTCTCTTTATCCTTGTATTTTGCCAGTTTCACTATGATATGTCGTGCAGAAGATCGATTCAAGTTACGTCTGAAGGGAGTTCTCTGTGCCTCTTGGATTTCAATGCCTTTTTCCTTCCCCAGTTCAGGGAAGTTCTCAGCTATTATTTCTTCAAGTACCCCTTCAGCACCTTTCCCTCTCTCTTCCTCCTCTGGGATACCAATTATGCGTATATTATTTCTTTTTAGTGTATCACTTAGTTCTCTAATTTTCCCCTCATACTCCTGGATTTTTTTATCTCTCTTTTGCTCAGCTTCCTCTTTTTCCATAACTTTATCTTCTAGTTCACCTATTCTCTCCTCTGCCTCTTCCATCCGAGCCGTGGTGGTTTCCATTTTGTTTTGCATTTCCTTTAAAGCGTTTTTCAGCTCCTCGTGACTGTTCCTTAGTCCCTTGATCTCTGTAGCAAGAGATTCTCTGCTGTCCTGTATACTGTTTTCAAGCCCAGCGATTAATTTTATGATTATTCTAAATTCACTTTCTGTTATATTATTTAAATCCTTTTTGATCAGCTCATTAGCTGTTGTTATTTCCTGGAGATTCTTCTGAGGGGAATTCTTCCACTTGGTCATTTTGGATAGTCCCTGGTGTGGTGAGGACCTGCAGGGCACTTCCCCTGTGCTGTGGTGTATAACTGGAGTTGGTGGGCGGGGCCGCCGTCCGAGCTGATGTCTGCCCCCAGCCCACCGCTGGGGCCACAGTCAGACTGGTGTGTGCCTTCTCTTCCCCTCTCCTAGGGGCGGGATTCACTGTGGGGTGGCGTGGCCCGTCTGGGCTACTTGCACACTGCCAGGCTTGTGATGCTGGGGATCTGGCATATTAGCTGGGGTGGGTAGGCAAGGTGCACGGCGGCAGGGGGGGCAGGCTTAGCTTGCTTCTCCTTGGGTGATCCACTTCAGGAGGGGCCCTGTGGCAGCCGGAGGGAGTCAGATCCGCTGCCAGAGGTTTGGCTCCGCAGAAGCACAGAGTTGGGTGTTTGCGCGGAGCGAGCAATTTCCCTGGCAGGAACCGGTTCCCTTTGGGATTTTGGCTGGGGGATGGGCGGGGGAGATGGCGCTGGCGAGCGCCTTTGTTCCCCGCCAAACTGAGCTCTGTCGTCCGGGGGCTCCGCAGCTCACCCTCCCTTTGTCCTCCAGCCTTCCCGCTTTCCGAGCAGAGCTGTTAACTTATGACCTCCCAGATGCTAAGTCGCGCTTGCTGTCGGAACACAGTCCGTCAGGCCCCTCCGCTTTTGCAAGCCAGACTCAGGGACTCTGCTTGGCCGGCGAGCCGCCCCTCCGCCCCGGCTCCCTCCCGCCAGTCCGTGGAGCACGCACTGCCTCGCCGCCCTTCCAACCTTCTTCCGTGGGCCTCTCGTCTGTGCTTGGCTCCGGAGACTCCGTTCTGCTAATCCTCTGGCGGTTTTCTGGGTTATTTAGGCAGGTGTAGGTGGAATCTAAGTGATCAGCAGGACGCGCGGTGAGCCCAGCGTCCTCCTACGCCGCCATCTTCCCCTCGAGAGCGAGCATCTGACTCTTGAAACATATCTCACAGTTTGCGGTATCAGGCCCCACGTCGGACTCTGCATTGACATCATGGAGTCTGCTTGGAATTCTCTCTCTCCCTCTCTCTCTGCCCCTCCCCCAGCTGGTGCACGCATTTCTCTCTACATACATACATACATACACGTTAAAAAAAAAAAAGAATGAGAGTGATAGAGGCCATGTGTCACTTGTCTTACTAGACACCAAGAATTATTACCAAACTAAAGTAATTAAGAGAGCATGGGGTAGGGGCACCTGGCTGGCTCAGTCGGTGGAACGTGCGACTCTTGATCTAGGGGCCGAGAGTTCAAGACCCACGTTGGCAGAGATTACATTAAAAAAAATTTTTTTAATAAAAAAAGAGAGCATCGTGTTGGCACAGAATAGAGAAAACCTAAAACTGGTCTCCTATGTGAAAACAGTTTATAACAGAGAGGTGTTGCCATTAAAGAAGGTAAGGATGGACTTTTCCATCAATAATAACTAGAATAGTTAGTTATTGTGTGGGGAAAATGAAATTAGATCTGTGCTTCACACTCTAGATAATTTTAGGTTGGATTAAAGACTTGAAAATGACAGGCAAAAAAAAAAAAAAAAAGTGTCCCATCTTATATAAAGCATCATAGGAGGATACCATTATGACCATGGGGTAAGGAAAAGATTTCTTACATTAGCCCCAAAAAGTGCAGACTGTGAAGATGGAGATTGATAAATTTGACTTTGTTCAAATTGAGAACTTCTAAGACACCATAAAGATATTGTAGGTTTTTTGTTTTATTTTGTATTTCTTTTTTTTTAAGCCCTTAATATCATTAGAGATACATTGTGAAGTTTTTATAGGTGAAATGATGTGTTACCTTGGGTTTGCTTTGAAGTACTCCAGGGGGAGGAAACCGGGGGAGGGAGAGAGAAAAAGAATGGTAGAATGTTGATAATTATCAAAGTGAGATGCTGGGAACATGGAACATGGAGGTGTCTTACACAATGCTATTTTGTGTGTATATCTAACATTTTTTTATTTAACAAAAAATTTTTTTTAAACAAACCATCCATCTTGGGATGCCTGGGTGGCTCAGTCAGTTAAGTGTTCGACTTCGGCTCAGGTCATGATCTCACATCTCATGAGTTCAAGCCCCGCATCGAGCTCTGCTGACAGTGCAGAGCCTGCTTGGGATTCTTTCTCACCTTCTCTCTCTGCCCCTCCCCCACTCACTCTCTCGCTTTCTCTCAAAATAAATAAATAAACTTAAAAAAGAAAAAGGAATAGAGTACTGCTACATGCTACAACATGATGATCCTTGAAAACATCACGCTAAGTGAAAGGAGCCAGACACAAAAGACCACATATTGTGTGATTCCACTCATATGAAATGTGACGAATCGGCAGATCTATAGAGACTGGAAAGATTAGTGGTTGCCTGGGGCTGGAGGATGAGATGTGTGAGAGTGATGGCTAAGAGGCATGGGGTTTCACCTTCTTTCAATGAAAATGTTCTGGAAGTGATTGTGGTGGGAGATGCACAACTCTGAATATACTAAAGCCACCAGATTATACACATTAAATGGGTGAATTGTGTGGTATGTGGCTTATAGCTCATTGAAGCTGTTTTTTTTTAATCAATAAACAGTAAACTCAGTAAGAAAATAAGCAAAAGCCATGTCCAGACATTTCACAGAAGAAAAAACATGTATGTGCCATAGATACTTGAAAAGAGGCTCAACTTCATTCCTTTTTTTTTTTTTTTTTTTTAAGCTTATTTATTTTGAGAGAAAGAGAACGCGCATCGGGGAGGGTCTCAATCTCACAAGTCTGGAGAGATCTTGACCTGAGCAGAAACCAACAGAGGCTTAACCTGACTGAGCCACGCAGGCATCCCTCAACCTCATTCCTAATTGGGGAAAATGCTAATTAGAACCACAGTAGGACACTTGACTGGCAAATATTTTAAACTCAGGCAACACCCCTCCTCCACCGGTAGGTGAGGCAGAGAAGCAGGGGAAGCCCATCCAGTGCTGTGGGGGTAGGGGGTGAACTGGCGCAACCGCTCTGGAATGTAATACGGCTTCGTTTTTTAGAGTTGAAGAGGCAAGTGTCGATGACCCAGCGGTTACGCTCCTAAGTATATAACTGAAGAAATTCTCCCAGCTGTGTGCTGAGATCACATGTAATAATAGTTATAGCAGCACTGGGAAATTGAAAACCACATAAAACGAAACGACATATATTTAGGGATATGAGTATATGTGGTGAATAAACCTGTTTTTAAAAAACAAACAGGGGAAGGATAAACACAAAATTGAGGAGAGTGGAAATGGGCAGGCAATGGGAGGGCCTCACAGGGGATTCGGGGTAATGGTAATGTCTTTGTCTTAAACCAGGTGACGGGATGTAGGTGCATATATGGGGGATAAGGACAGGGGTACAAGGCAGAGTGTATTCTGACAACCTGCTGTTCGGCAGAGTTTTAGACACGCTCAGAGGTGTGCATAGAGCAGTGTTTCCATGCAGTTCGATACTGAATGCTAATTGTGCTGGCCCTACACTTCTAGCAAGGATTCACATATTTTAGCATCTTCTGTTTAAGAAGCAAAAGGGATAAAATGTTCTTACGGGGGGGTGGGGGGAGAAGGGGGAAGAAACTAAGCAGCACACAAAAAAAGCAGCAGCAGAACCGGAGTGTGTTAGAAAGGTTTCCAACAAAAGTGGTTAAAATGACAGGTCTTCAAGTTCAAGGTGAACTTCATTTATTTGGCCACAACTTCCTTACTCTTCCGTAATGCTGACTAAACCAGACGTTATTGTAAGGAAGTGAAACCCCATGTCCTCATTTAGGTCACTTAGCGGTTGGTTCTTTGTTTCAGATCCTGCTCACACTAAAAGATGAGCCACAACCGCACTGAGGAAGAACCTATTTGCTGTCCCGCTACTGCCATGGGTGTGTCGGAGGCGCTGCAAGGGGTCCATGGTATTTTTTTTTTTTTTTTTTTTTTTTTTGCTGCCTCAGTCCCCAGAGCCTTCAAGCGGCGGTGGCAGTAGGTTGTTGCCATTCAGCCACTCCAGACTTTTACTGAGACAACAGGAAAACACATCGGCTGGGTTTTGATTGAACTTGGCAGTGGGGACATTCCACTGATACGTTATGTACCCCATCAGAGCACACATGTATCTTTTACCCCTTTTACCTCCTCCCCCAACCTGCTTAGGTCTTCTCTGTCCCTCTCCTGCTACCACACAGAGACGATATAAAAGAGGCTCTTTGGCTATTTGCATTTTGCTTCCTCTTCTTTTCCAGATTGCAGTATTAAGCTTTACTTCCTACAAGCCTAAAACCCCAACAACAGTATCTACCAAAGTTGTTCTTCCCTTTTCTGAGGGTTTGGGGGAAGGGGGAAGCATACATCACAAGTTTCCCAGAGAGCAGAGAAGAGTCGGTGTGCTGCTGACCACATGAGCCATGGTAAGGGCACCCTTTGGAATTACTGATTTCTAAAATTAATAAAGTAATTCTATTTTTATTTTCTTTTTTTCCATTTACTAATTTCCCCCAACAATCAGTACTCACACACGAGCCTGAAATGGGGCCAACTTGGTGTTTTATGTCCTTGCCGGGCAAGTTTTGAAACTCTGTTTTAGAAATGCGAACTCGGAAAGAGAGGTTTTATTCTTCCATTTGGTTTCAGCAGATGGCGGGCCCAGGCCGCTCCCCGCGGGCAGCTCCTGTACCTGGGAAGCTCGTATGTGCAAATGTGTCCGTTGTCAGCCCGCAGCAGACAGGTCCTCTAGTGGCCAGTGGATCTGCACCCGTAAACAGTTCGTCAGAAGGAGGCCGCACAGCCCCTGATGGCTTTCCACTTGACCTCTGCTCCCTTGCCCCCTCACCTTTCCCCGGCCCTCTCTCTGGCTTCTGTTGAAGAAGAGGTTGAAAGGTGGGCTACAGAGCCCACCGAAGGACTGACTTAGCTGCCCTGGGGAGTACTGGGCGAGGATCCAGAGTCTGGGGTTTCTACAACAGGGTGCTGTAGACTCAGCATGGAAACCCCAAAGGAAGAATGACACCCAACAAGGAAGAGAGAAAAGGGACTTTATTGACTTCTTAGCGAACGAAAACAGGTTTGAGCACATTGAAGCGTCTTGTTTGCGTGTGAGGGATGAAGACCGTCACTTTGCGGGAGAAGAGAGAACGTATTCATGGGATTTCTGGTTAGTAGCTTGAGGTCCATCTTAACCATTTGCTAATTTGGTTGTGAATTGGTTAACGGGAGACAAATCGGAGTTCCTTCATGATTCCCTAAGTGATGTGTAGAACCAGGAAATGAGATGTTTGGGGAGACTCAGCATATGGATCTTGTGGGAGAGGATAAGAGGGTATGAGCCCAGTTTAAAAACCAAAAAACAAAAAACCTTTGAGACCTACTAGACTGCTTGGAATTGCCCTAGGTAACCGTCAGAATTGAGTCCTCAACCTGATTTCTTACTGCACTCACCACTTGCTTATCCGGTGTGAGACCGGACTCCAGATCTCTCCTTCATTTAACCAAGTACTTTTCACGTCATCTCTCCTGTACTGGACTTCTCGTGGCAAGTCCAAGTCTTGGTAATAAACAAAACAGATCATACGATCCGCCCCGCCACCTCCAACAACCGTGTCATTTCCAGTGTCCCTACCTCCCCTCCCCCAAAACAAGCGTGTATTTTTTTTTAAGACAGACAATGGTTCAAGTTTCTGCAGTGCCTATAAGTGGCATGTGGAATGCAGAGACTGGACTTCAGACCCCCGTCCATATTTGTATCTGCTGGTAAAGATAAGAATAGAGCTCTAATATAAAAAGAACATTTGGAATCACAGTGTGTTCTGTTTTCTTTGGGATACTTCAAGAAACATATCTCATTGCCTCGGTTCATTAGGATGAGCCACAGGCCAACATTTTAGTGATGTCCTATGAGGTTGGATAAGAAGGAAGGTTTATTCCAGGGTCAGAAAGAGTACTCCTTTCTTCCTTAAGCCTTAAGTAAGGACCAATGATGTAAGGTATAAGCTGCTCAAAATGGAGCTTTTAGGCAGCCTGGACCTTCCCCCAGGCCTAAAGACACCTCCAGAGCTGCAGCCTGAAGTTGCACATTTTTAGTAAACCCTTGGGTGCTTCTCCCGCCCACTGAAACTTGAGAACAGCTGCCACGAGTGAGTAGACTCTGAAGCTTGGGATAGCAATGGCCCATGGCCACAGGGCTGGCCCCTGTCTAGGCCCACTAGCTTCCCTGGGTAGGATGGACCACAATCCCAGGAGCCGTGAATTTAGGGCAGGGACACAGCCCCCAAAGTACAAACGGGATCAAGACCGCAGGGGACAAAGCCTTAGAGAAGCTCTTAGGATTGGTTGAGCATGGACAAAGCGAGAAAGAAAGACTTAGTGACCAAAGTCAGGAGTTCAATCCAGGAGAACTCCAGAAGGAGCAAGATACATCTCCATACACACACACATACCACACAGACCCTTCGACCTGCAAATTTTAGCTTCAGATAGACTTTTTCACCAATGGCACGGTGATTTCAATAGAGGAACGTGTTTTTGGGGAGCTGCTAGGTGGTTCCTCACTCATTGCAGATGGTTGCTTCAGGTGGACGTCAACGCCACAGTGGAATTCTGCATTGCTCTGGGATCTGGGACCTCGAAACAGAACCGTGGGATTGTTCTTTCCCCGCCCTCTCCCATCCCTAAATCATTGACAAGAGGCCCTCTGTCTGTAAAGGGTTTCCTGGCGAGCTTAACCTGATAACAGAATTAGCCTCGTCTTCTTAGGCCATTTGCCAGACAGTTTCTCTCATTCCCCACTGATGTGGCGGGTGAGATCAGATTTTCAAAAATGATGTTCTTCATGGATAGTGAATGTACAAACCAACACACTTCCACGTACAAGGGCTCACCCCGAGTGATTTTGGCCCACAGTTACACTTTCTGCCCATCTGAGCCACTGCCACTGCCTCTGTGTGTGTCTGAGAGCAAACTACTTCACGAGAAGGAAAGGAAGGAACACCAATAACAGTTGAGTCTTCTCCCTCCGATGGCAGAGGCAGTGCAGTTTACCGGTGTCCAGGGGACTCACACTAAGCAGTGTGCTCGAGATTCCCTGCCCCGGGCTCCCGTTCCCTCTAGTTAGTGGATATGAACAGGGAATTAAGAAAAGAGTGATTAAGGATATTCACCCAGTCAGACTTCCTCCTTAGAAAAGGCTTTTTACTGTTCTAGAAACAATCTTCCAGAAGATGGAAATGATCCAAGATTCCCCAAAAATATTTATTTATACAAAGATTTTGAGAGTAATATTTGTATTTGTCTTTATACCTCAGTCTATGTGTCTGGGGCCAAGTCGTGTGGCGCATTTGCTGCTTCCCCACATGCCTCACCCGTTCTAGCACCTGCTTCCAGGAACACCAGATGAACACAGGGTCTTGGGGGATAGAGGGGAACCCATAATGCCCCAAGACTGCACAGACCATAATCCAGATACGTGCACCCTGACCTGGACGGTGTCTAGCCAGATGTCCAAGGGGAAATACGGTCGAGGAAGAAGGCGAGAGGAGGGGCCCAGAGGGCGGGCAGGAGAGCGTTCATCCCACCCTCCGCTTCTGAGTTCGGCGTGTCCATACGGCCCAATCCAGTTGATGGCCCGGGAACGACATTACCTGGATTTTCTCCCTGTAATGACCCTCGGTGCTGACTGATGTTGAGAGGACCATTTGCAAAAAGCAGATTCATCTTTAATCCCAGGGAGTATGAGCTACAAATCTGGGACACTGTCTAGGTAACCTGCCTGAAGGAAAATGCTTGCCTTGTCTAAAGTGATCCAGGTTCCCTAGAGCGGATGTGGGGCAGCGATGAGCCAATCTGACCTCAGAAGCGTCTTCCAGCCTGGCCCTGTCCCGGCCGTTCTCTGCCCTTCCTCCTCCCTAGGGTTTCCCAGATCCATTGCCACACCATGTGTCAGGTGCCGACTCGCCATCCCTCTTCCTCCGTCCCCACCACGTCTGTCTAGGTCACAGAAAATCTGTGTATTCTGAAGAGTTGGGCCTTCCCCTAACCAAACCCACACTTTCTTTACCACAGTGATTCTCAGAGCCAGCAAGAAGGAGAAATGTCCCAAAAGGGAACATCCGTCTCAGCCATTTGCCTGGAGCTGAAGGTTGCGGGCTCCAGGCCTCTAGGTGAGGAGTGTTGCTTTTGTGTGTCCCGAGGAGCAGGCAGTCAGGCAGTGGCGGTTCTCTTTCCTCTCTCTCTGTCGCAGGCGGGCTCTCAGCTACACTTACAGGACTTGACCACCATGTTAGAGAGCTGTTCCACCTTGGGGGTCCTCCCGACATAGTACAGGATGGTCAGGGGCTCCAAGTCCTGGGGCACACAGCAAGGTGAGGCAGAGGCTTCGGGATTCAGGGTGTTGTACAGTCCCAGCACCTGGGGAGGACACATCATTTAGAGGTTGGCAAGCCAGGCCCCGGGCCGAGAGCCCTCCGCAAGTTCTGGGGGCCGCTCCAGAGACGGGGCGAGTGGTAGACTGGCCAGCCAGGCTATTTCGTTTTGGGGGAACATCTGTACCGGTTTGAGCATTATCAGGTTAAGCTTGTAACAATTATCAGGCGACTTTAACGGGATAATGAGATTTTCTCTGCTGTTAAGAAACGCTCCTGTTATCGGTGTTCCTAGCTGCGACTGGCCACTTTGGTGAGAAGTGATCTCACTAAACGCTGCTTTGGGCCATTCAGTAAGCGCCAGAGCGTGGGGCCCCAGACCGGATGCAGTAATCATGAGCTATCGGGAAACACGTTCCACAAATTACTGCCCTAGCTTTGATTCCCCTTGAGGGAAAGAAAGGCCAGCAGCTAGTTTCTCCCTTTCTCTTCCCATTGTTGCATATTAGCTTCTTCTGTGTGCTTTGCATTATCTTTCAAAGTAACTTTTCTGCATCCAAGAGGCTGGAATTATCAGAGTGTTTGAACGGATGGTAGAAGCCTCTTGTCCCCAACACTCCCCGCTAGCTGTGTGCAGACATCTTTGACATACAGGGTGGGGTGTGACCGTTAATTTCCAGAATGGTACAAGAGCTTTAGAACAAATTTTAAAGTCTGGTGGAAACCATGGAAGAAATTTTAAAGGGCACAATGTGACGAAGTAGAGTCGGGCCAGGGTGCCAAGATCAGAACCTTCACAAAGGGATTTTACTCGCCCTGGATCATCATTCGCTCATTCCACATTCAGTCCTTCACGCATTCAGTTGAACCAGTGGCCGGGCGGCTCCGCCCCAGCGCCCCGCCTGGCATGAGCCCCGCCCCGTACCGTGCTGTGGGTTGTGTCCGCACTGCGGAGGTAGGGGCAGGGGCCTGAGCAGAAGTTGGCATAGTAGCCCTTAGGTTCGTGGACCCATTTCCAGCCCAGATCTTGTCGGAAGTCAATGTAGAGAGGGCGCACACAGCAGTTCTCCTCCAAATTGCTACAACGAAAAACATTTAGAGACCATCAACCTAAAGGAAACCACCCATATAAAAGAACTTCACCAACGGCCCTCATATTTGTACCTGGAGTCCTTCCAGGTCATCCTAAGAGGTGGTCCTAATCGATGGAATCCCAGGTTCAAGTGCATTGAGCAGTATATACCATAAAGGCATTTTCTTGGTCCCAAGGACACAACAGGCAGATACAGATGATGCATGAGGAAGAGAAAAAAGGCAAAAGTGGACCTGCCCCCTTTTTCATGATGGATCAAAGCAGAGCCTTAAATTGCTTCACATAGAACCAAGCACTGAATGCTCTTAGCCAGCTCAGTTTTCTTGAGGTTGGTTTCATTGTTCCCTTCCTAACGTGCACCCAACCAGACGTGAACTCTAAGCTCATGCCGCTCACATACAACCTGAGACTGCTCAGACTAAACCCAGGGGCCATCAAATAAAAATGAAGGGTATCCTTCCATTAGACTCATGATTCACCCCAAGTGCGATTATCAGGCCATTTCAATTCTGTTCCCTGCAGAAATCCATTTGGCAGTAACTCTTGCCAAGTGGGCATCTAGCCTGTCCTTCAATGTCTGCTGAGACCTAAAACTTACCACTTCCAAAATCTGGCTTCTTGTGGGTTCCGAGGGTGGACCATGGCAGACACTCTTGGTTATCTATTCAGTAGCCATCCCTACTTCCCTTCTCCCTTGCCACCTCCCATCACAAGAGTCGAGAGCACCATTTTCCTGGCCTCTCTTGCAGGTAGGGGTGGTCATGTGACCCCGCAATGACCAATCAGACATAAGGAGAAGTATGCAGAGGGTAAGGGCAAATTCTGGCAAAAACATTTTGATTCTTTATAAAAGTCACGGATGGGAGAGGAGAGCTTCTGGCTCTGCCTCTTCCCCCTTCTTTCTTGTCTTGAGCCTGGACAAGATACCTGGAGCTTTAGCACTCACTGCAACCATAAACAAGAAGATGAAAAGCAAACCAACATAGTAATCGTGGTGGCCTGCAGAGAGAGAAAGCCCGTATTCCTGATGGCATAATTAGGCAGCCAGCCCAGCCCTGAGCCTGCTGCTGTGGGCCTATTGTGAACAAGAAATCCTTTGGGGTCTAGGCCACTGTTACTTGCAGCCAAGAGCATCCATTCCTAACTGATTAAGAGCCACACAGAACAAATCTACACGCCAGCCTTCAGACAGTCGGCGCAACGTCACTGCTTCTGTTACACCTTCAAGCTCAACAGCCTGAGTTCACTCAGTTGTTCCTCGTAAGACGTGGTCGTAGATCTGAAAAATTTCCTAATTCATTCTCCCCCAGCTCCATTCAGGCATCCCCCTCTCCAGCCAGACTGACCCACGCGTGCTCCTTCCTTCCTCTGCCCATATCCCTACAGGTCCAAGCCTCACTCACTCACGGAGGCTCAAATTCCACACCCTTCTGAAGCCTTTCCTGCATCCACAACTTCTTGCTCCAAGTTCCTCAGGCACTCGATCTTTCAGACCTTCTCATGGATGTGGGCATTTTCTACCTTTCAGTAATTGCTGTGTGTGCTTTATCATCCCCTCCCTTATGAATGAAGAGCTAAACTAGATCAGAGAAGAGGCTCTTTCTTTTCCTCTCTTCCCAGTGGCTACGTAGTCCTTCTGAGTGAGTTCATTAATTTCTCCGGCTCAAATTCCCCCGGAAAGGGGAGGCTGCCCTACTCCCCTCACCCAGGAGCATCCTTGAGCAGCTCATAGGGAACGGAGCACTTCTTTCGTGGGAAGTTCTCCACTCATCTCCCCCATGCACAAACACCCCCTACAAGTCCTTTAAAACACGAAAACTGTGGGGAGGCTTCGGCCAGGTATCTCCGATCCAAACTGTCTGAACAACACTCTCCTCATTTCCTTCACCTGGGCCCTCACAGAGCTGGGCTGTGGAGAAACAGTAGGGCTCCCAGAAAAACAAGAACACCTCTGTAAGAGGGTTTGTGAATCGCATCCAGGACCCCCGGGTTAGCACCGCTTAAGCCTAGGGACTGAGCCACAGCAGGTGCACCGTAAACGTCTCAGGAGTTCCGGGTCGTGAGAGGGCCCCAGCTCACCGGAAGCAGTAGTTGGTGTCCAGGGCCCGCTTCTTCCTCTGCCCGCCCTGGCCCGGGTTGTCCAGCCGGTGCGGGGGAATCATCATGAGGATGAGGTGAGGGTTGTGGTGGTCCTTCTGCTTCTTGAGGCGCCCGAGATCCCCACGGCCATGATCATCCTCGCTGTCCACACCTGCAGAAGGGAAACAGGATGACAGTCTCCTGTCTAAGGAAGGCAGAGTGGAGGCTGTGTTCTCACCCCATCCCATCTCCGCCCCGGAGGAGGGGCAGTGCAATCTCTGCGGAAGGTGTTGGGAGAAGCACGGCTTCATGCTAATATCCAGCTGCAGGAAGGGGAGGACCGGGTGGAGGGGCTGGTCGCACAGGAACTCCCAAGACACCCGTGGTCGGATCCCCTCATGGCTCCTGTGTGTACATCTTTCAGAATGCAGACAGCCCTTCCAAGAGGCTTCCTGGTATCTCAGGGACCCATGAAGCTTCTGTAGAGAATCCCAGACACATTGCTTTGTGCTGTCGGTGTAGATTCTGAGACTTAGAATCTTGGGGTGTGAGTTTCCTCTTATCATCTGAATCGGTCAAGACAGCACAGAAGTCCTACCCATAAGGTAAGGTGTCTCCATTGAAGGTAGCTTTAACGGGAGCCAGAGGAATGAGACTGAATCATCGTTAAACTTGCACGTGCACTAGTCGTTTCACAGAGTTCTCACTATCACGCTCAGGTGAGATAATGAAGTATATGACACACAGATTAGCAAATGAACTCTCAGGCTGGGGGGACCTGCTATTTCATCTAAAAAGGAGAAGACTGAGGACTGAATTAGTCTCAACTAAAAGGAGATCCATTTTGTGACGGGCAGCTGCCAGCTGTTCATCTCCACCAAGGACAGGAACATGAGGAGCTTAATTTACACAGTGACGGAAGGGACCCTGGACCCCACAAAGGGGCACTAGGACCATAAGAAGAATGGGAGGCCTGGATCTAAAATTCCCTTTTCTCCACATTGAGAAACCACCTCACACCGGTCAGAGTGGCTAAAATTAATGACTCAGGAAACAACAGATGCTGGCGAGGATGTGGAGAAGCGGGAACCCTCTTGCACTGTTGGTGGGAATGCAAACTGGTTGCAGCCGCTCTGGAAAACAGTGTGGAGGTTCCTCAAAAAATTAAAAATGGAACTACCCTAAGACCCAGCAATAGCACTACTAGGAATTTATCCAAAGGACACAGGAGTGCTGACCATAGGGACACATGGACCCCAGTGTTTATAGCAGCACTTTCAACAATAGCCAAAGTTATGGAAGGACCCAAATGTCCATCAAGTGATGAATGGATAAAGAAGATGTGGTATATCTGTACAATGGAATACTACTTGGCGACGAGAAAGAATGAAATCCTGCCATTTGCAACAACGTGGACGGAACTGGAGGGTATTGTGCTAAGTGAAGTAAGTCAGTCAGAGAAAGACAGAGATCAAATCTTTTCACTCACATGTGGAACTTCAGAAACTTAACAGAAGACCATAGGGGAAGGGAAGGGGAGAAAGTAGTTTCAAACAGGGAGGGAGGAAAACCACAAGAGACTCTTAAATACAGAGAACAAATTGAAGGTGGATAGGGGGATGGGGGAGAGGGGAAAATGGGTGATGGGCTTTGAGGAGGGTGCATGTTGGGATGGGCACTGGGTTGTTGTATGTAAGCGATGAATCATGGGAATCTACTCCCGAAGCCAAGAGCACTTTATGCACTGTACGTTAGCTAACTTGACAATAAATTATAAAAAAAAAAATTTTTTTAGTAAAAAATAAAATTCCCTTTTCTGCGGCACATGGGCGGCTCAGTCGGTTAAAAGTCCAACTCTTGTTTCAGAAGCTCAGGTCATGATCTCCCGGTCATGAGATCCAACCCTGCATCAGACTCCATGCAGAGCACGGAGCCTGCTTGGGATTCTCTCTGTCCCCCTCTCTCTCTGTCCCCCCCCCTCTCAAAATAAACTGTAAAAAATAAAAAATAATAAAAGTAGGCTCTGAAATAGAGCCCATGAAGGGTAAAAGCCCAGGGCTGGGAGCCAAGAGAGGCCTGCACCTTTTCCCAGACAAGACTCTGATCTCAGGCTCTGGCTTGGTTGGTTTGACCTTGAGGAACCACCTGGCTTCAGGCAAGCCTCAATTATCCAAAATGGGACTATGAAAGGAAAAGAGAACTTCGCTGACATCCAGAGATTGTCCACAGATTGCACGCCTTAGAAACATATTGGAAGACCACAGAAGATTCTTAACTATTTCTCTATCTCAATACAAACACCCTGAGCCCCAAAGCGATCATTCACACCCAGATGACTCCTGGGTGGGAATCAGGGTGCCTCTGTAACATCTGGAAAGTTCAGTAGTCAGATCACCACAGTTCATTTCTTTTAGGGAAGGGAAAGACAACAGCGATTTGTTGAGTGTTTGCGGTCCTGGGTTTTACATTTGTTATCTCGTTTAATTTGTGTGATAACCCTATGAAAGAAGCATTCTCAGCTCCATTTTACTGACTGAACTCAGAGAGGCGGACCCGTTGGCGTCCATGACTATACCCCTCTTCCCAATGTAATACTGTCTTCCAGATGTTAACATCTTCTATCTATAAACTGAAAGTCACGCCCGTTGTCTTTGGGGCGAAGCAGAATTACTCAAGTACAAAACAGTTGGCCATCTCTGTGAGGGAGCTTGGTTGCTTCTCTTGGGGCCTGGTAGGCGTCTCCTGTTCTATCCCATCTCATCAACTGCCCCCACCCCCACTATACACATCCATTTTGTTACCTTTGAATTTGATTTCCATCACCTCATGAATGTTCTCCAAGATGTCTCCATTGGGCTGAAAGGTGTGACACGGACAGTGAATGCTGATTTCCAGACCTAAGTTGGACTCTGCAAAATAAGACACGGAGTCAGTGAGAAAATTCTTTATGTGATGCGGAAGTGTGCCCATCACCGTGCCTGTGGGCCAGGGCTCTGCTCCCATAGGCAGTCACGGGAGCTGAGTAATCCCGAGGGTCACCGAGGACAGAAAGTGCTGCGAAAGCTACAGTGGACCTCCACACATGCGTTGCCGCACTGCACGTGTTTCTGTTATGTCATGAACAACCAAATAAAGGCATAAAGGGAAATTAATGGGAAGGAGAATTTTCAAGGTCATCTATTTTCAAAGGATGGTAATGGGAAAAACTGTCACCCACCTCCTTGGGGGGAAAAGAATGAGGACATAAGAGGAAGAAAAACAGCCATCACACCCCCTAGGTGTCTGTTGGAAGAGGGGATATTCGAGCCAATCTACTGAGGAAAGATAAAGTAAGAGGCAGGGGGACTAGGAGAGGCCAGGGAAAGAGGCTCACTGAAGAACTTTAGAGCAGAGAGGCAGTGATTCAAAAGGCCACAAAGTCCACCAGATGGGAGGAAGATGGGACAGTCTGGGCCATAGGATTAAGTGAGGAAGCAACGCTAGAGGCAAGGTCACCTGCACACAAGCAGCAGTATCAGTCTAGGTAGAAGACGCCAGCCTTTCTACCAGGGCCATGATTGTGGGTGTAAATGGACTGGTAGATTCCAGAGGAGATAAGATGAAGATCACAGTTACCCTTGGCCATATTTTCTTGAAGGGATAAGGACATAATTGGGTCAAAGTTACTTGGAAGTTTCTTCTCTGGGAATCCTTGTTCACTTAACAGCGAAGCTGGAGATGTGGATGGCTCGCTGAGGGAAAACGAACAGCTCAGGAAGACAATTGTGAAATCAGAGCACAGGCCACAGAAGATGGCCAATGGCCAATGGCCAAGGCCAACGGCCCAGATGATATGAGCTCAGAGAGAACCAGCAGGAGGAAATCTGGAGGTGCCAGGGTTTGTGGACTGAAACTCGGTGTAAGACTACCAGCTGTAGCCCTTACTCCTATTAGTTGTGGGATCGAGGTGTTTTGGTTACTAAAATTGGGGAATCAAGGAAATTAGTAAAAGGGGTTGGGTAAAGTGGAGGGGGGGGGAAGGAAGAATAAAAAGAGTTCAAAACATTTGAACTGGATCCAGGAATTCTGTGCAGGGAAACCAGGAAGGATCGGTGTCATATCAGTTCTGCAGGGTAAGACTCAACTAGGGAAGTTCTGTTAACCCGGAGGCAGCAGCAAGCTGTGGTGTAGGAAAGGTCATGAGGAATGGACCCTTCTGCATTCAGGGTCAGCATCTCAGCAAGCTGATTGATTTACTGCATCCCGAGCTGTAGGGGGGCAGCAGTTCTGTGTGAGCATCCAGCCTTGGGACCCACCTGTGGTCTTCCCGATATCTGGTGTCACCAGGGAAAACCCCAGAGCCTAAACCAGCTCAGCACCCTTCTCATGCACAGAATGGCCCAAGTTCAGAGGTTCTGGTCACTCTTAGGCAGGCTTGGATCCCTTTTTCCACAAACTCCAGAACCCAGTCTCATCTGTCCTGCTCCAAGCCAGGGCAGCCTCTAGGACATACTGACCCTTGCTGAGCTTGAAGACTTCTATTCCAGAAGGTTAGCTCTGGTGGGGAGGGATGGGACTAATATAACAAGGAAGCTGAGGCCCAGCCAGAGAACAGGGAGTGAACAGAGACGGAGCTGTAGCTGTGTTTTCTTCCTGGTTTAAGGCCATTGAGGGAAGGAGCCAGGGAGGTTGAAATGGGCTACAGAGTGTATTTCCTAGTACTCAGAAGGGGCCAAGGCCAAGAGAGACCTGGAGTGGACGAGTTCTGTGATTCTGTGAATTAGAAAGTCAAGGTGCAGACAGACGTGCTGGGGATAGTTAGGTCTTAGTGTCAGAGATGGTGGCCTGGCTTGGCCAACAGGCTCTGTCTGTGTAGAAAACTCACCGTGATGATAACAATTACCAACATTTGTTGGGCATTCTATGTCAAACGCCGCTTTAAGACTTTACATGCATTAATTCATTCAATCTTTAAAATAATCCTACAAAGTAGAGACTACTACTACCCCCCATTACATAGATGAGGACCCTGAGGCTTAGAGAAATTAAATGGCTTGCCCAAGATGCCCAAGCAGTAAGCAGTAGAACCAAGATGCCATCACCTGATGCTGGAACCATCCTAATTGTTTGAGACAAGGAGGGATAAAAAGTGGGGCAAAAGAGACTACCAAAGGAAGATGCCTGTGTTTTTCCAGCATCCGTCCCCCACCTGCCCCCATCCTAAGCTATGAGGCTGGCTGTGCTCCCCGACAGGGCTGCTAGGGGATGCCTGACCCTGCACCTGGAGAAACTGCAGACCTTGTAGAGCAATAAATAACCCAAGGGTCTGAGGACCCAGGCCCCTAACTCTGGATAGGGCTCCAGCCGGCTCCGGGACCTAGAAGGCAGCCTGGGAACCTAGCGCACGGTAGGCTCTCGGATGTTTGCTGAATGAATACGAGACCCTATACGTGACTCGGCTTCCTCATCAGTCCACACCACCAGTTGTTCCATTTGGAGTCCATCTGCTGCCTCGTTTGGGGCCACGAACTCTGAAAAGACTCCTGAGCTCTGCATAAGTAAAGGTCTGTGTGTGATTGCCCTGTACGAGGGGCGGGAAGCATCTGCCTAAGTGGGAACTGAAGGTTCCAATGAAGGACTAACCTCAGAATTGGCAGCAGTGGGGATGGTGGGTGGGGGACCCACAGGTTTTATTACGAAATTATCTTTTTGATGTCTCAAGGAGGATGGAAATCATTCTCCGCGCAAACTTCTCATTGAGCTCTGCAGCTGGGAAAATAAGAACTCCTTCAAGTGCCCAGGGCTTCAAAGAAGTCCAGGTGGAGCTGATCAAAATCAGACAAGGGAGCTAAGAGATTAATTTCCCCGGCCTCTCCTTTTCTGCAGCCATGTCAGGCTCTAGGTGGAGTGCCGTCTGAGTCAGAATTCCCAACTGTGCTGCCCACGGCAGATCCCTGTCCCGTGGGTGCTCCTAGGCCTCTGGCTTTGTGCTCAGTAGGGGAGATAGGCTGGAGCTCCCAGGCACCCCTGGGGGTGAGGCAGGACCTCCAGCCCGCGATCAGCCAGCTCAGCCATCAGGTGATGCCCCTTCGATGAGGACCTATAAATTCGGACGCCTACAGAGCCCAGGCAGGTGACATAAGTGAGCGGAGCTGGCCAGCGTATCATGCTTAATGGGGACTGCCGGCCTCACTCTGGGGGGTAACGGTGGGGACCAGGAGGGCCTACAGGGGTGTGAAGAATGTGTGCCCCACCTCAAGAGGTGGCCACTACTCCTCTCCCATGGATCGTTACCAGGAAATCTTCCCACTTTTCTAGAAAATCCAGAAGTCCAGGTTTTATGTGAAATCTCCTGACTTAAAAGACAAAACAAAACAAAACTGCAGGCCATTATTTAATTTACAACATCACGTAGGCCGAGCCTTAGTGCGTTAACCCCTGGTTTCCCAAAACATCAAGGACAGGGAAGGACCCACCAGCTCCAGGGACTCTGGACATCAGGACGTGGATGGACTGTGCCTCTGTGGCAGTGATGATGGAAGAAAACTCTTGGCAAGAGGGGGAGAAGGAACAGACGAGCCCACGTAGGCACCTGCTCCCCACTGAGCATCATACAGAAAGAAGGGGAGAAACAGCACAGCGTGATGTTTAGAGGCACCACGACTGCCAGTCAGGACACTCTGGTTCTGATCCAGGCTGGATAACCCTGGTCAAGTCACTTAACCTCTCCGGGCCCCAGTGTCCTCGTCTGACCTAATAAAAGCTTACTCTTGTGCAACAGGTTGAAAGCCATGAGGTTCTCTCAAATACATTGTACCCTTAACACAGCCCCGTGAGGCATGCAGGGAAGGGACCAGTAGCTGATTTTCCAGGTGAGGGAACACAGCAAGTGGGTGAGAAATTTGGAATGGGTGAAGTTTGATACGGCGATGGGACAGCTCTCCTTGGATGACTACCACGCTTTTCGAGCTTAGTTGGCCCCAGCAGAACCTGCCCCATATCTGCTCTTCTCCCCGCCTTCCCCATGTCAGTAAGTGTTAGCCACCCAGGGGGTTCCGTCCACAATCAGAGAAGGCGTTCTCCTGTCTTCACACCCCATGCCTCACTAGCCCGCCCAAAATATACGACAAATCTGTATCCTCTCCACGCCCACGGCCACCACCCTAGCCAAGCCCCTTTTGCCCTCATCCGGGCTGCTGCAGGGGCCCCTACATGGTCGTTTTGTTTATTATTTTTGAGAGAGAGCATGCGCGGAGGGGAGGGGCAGAGAGAGGGAGACAGAGGATCTGAAGCAGGCTCTGCGCTGACAGCAGCGAGCCCGATGCGGGGCTCAAACTCACGAACCGTGAGATCACGACCTGAGCCGAAGTCAGCCGCTTAACTGACCGAGCCACCCAGGCACCCCCCAAACTGGTTTTCCTACTCCTTTCTTTGACTTCATGGCAACCAGAGGGACCTTTTAAAGATGGAAAAGATATAAAATCACCTCAGTCCACATCCCAGCCCTGCTTGGAATACTCCAGGGCTTCTCACCACACGTGGAATGAGTCCTAAAACCTGACCATGGCCTCACAGGTCCCAAATTAAATGGCTCCGGCGACCTCTGGCCCCCCAGCTCACTCCGTTCCAGCCACATCGGTCCGTGTGCTGCCAGAACAAACCAAGCCTGCTCCTGCTCGGGGGCCTGGGCCTCACTACCTCCTTCGCCCAGCATATCCCTGTTGAAACCTTTTCATCACTCAGGCCTCGGTGCACACACTCCTTGTCACAGAGACCCTCCCTGAGCATCTCATGTCAGACTGCGCCCTGTCATCGCCACAGTGCCCTCTATGTTTCATGGCACTCATCACTGAGATTCCTGTTCATCGAAATGTTGCCTTGTGTAGTGTGTGTCTCTCCCACCAGGAAAGAAGCTCGATGGGATAGGGACCTCACCGGCCTGGTTCCCGGCTGCATCCGCAGTAAGCCACACTTAATTTTCTTCGTAAGTATCGGTTGCGTGAACAGATGAAGAACACAGCGAACCGATGGCAGAGCTAGCGTTTGAACCCAGATCTGCGACTCTTCTGGTTTTGTCCTCTTCCTTCTGTTTCGGAAATGACCAAGGGACCTGAGGGATCCTTCCCAAATGCTCAGGCTAAGAGTCAACCTACCTCTTCGCAAGAGCCATTCCCGCACGGTGTCAGTGACGTCGAAAGACAGCCATTCGGCGGTGCCCCGTGTGGGCAGATTTTTGCCACCGATATAGCGCTGTTTGGCGATGTGCTCATCGGGCCGGAGTATCTGGAGGGCGGAGAAAGGAGTAAGCGGCCCAGGCCAGGACAAGGACGGCAGCACATGTCACGATGCAGAGGGGCACGTGAGGGGAGCAACAGGAAACTGAAAATTCCTGAATGCTCCTTCAAACGCTTAGCTAATGCTTAATCCTCTCAGCAACAGACGCACATACAGAAAGCAAGACTCCAAGAAGGTAGGATTCACACCCAGGCCTTCTGAACGGTGCACAGAGCAGAGGCCTGCAGGGGCAGGGGAGCCGGCTTTCCCCATCTGTCCCTGTCCGTGTGGCTTCTGTTCTGGGAGGGGCTCACCTGGAAGAGCTCGATCCTCTGCTCACTGCGCTTAGAGCTGGGGTTGGGCACCCGCAAGACCCGGAATTCCGCTCGGAACAGGTTGGTTCCATTTTTCTCCACTGAGGACACGTTGAAGCGGAAGACCTTGGAGGTGATCCCTTTGGGGCAGACGGCCAGCTCATCTAGGAGATCAAGCAAGCAGGAGAGGTGCCGTAAGTGTGTGAGTGAGACCCCGCAGGAGCAGTGTGCGGCCCACAGACACCCGCCAGGCGGCCAGGGTCCCACCCATGACCTCCCTAGAGGCATGAGGCCCCAGGCCTGAAGGCGGAGATGGGAGGAAGATCTTGGTGAAGGCCCCAGTCAGGAGCAAGGAGCCCCGGGAGTCCCGGGACCGGCACTAATGACTGGCCGGTCAAAGGCAATCGCCACTCCTCCCACGGCCTTGACATCCCAACTGTGGCAGGCTCTCCAGCCTGCTTTGCTACTCTTTTAGAAAACACACGTCCTCAAAAGATCTCAGCAAACCCCCTGGCGGTTTAACCATCTCCCAGCTACCTGCCCCATGCATGTGTTCGTTCCTTTGGGCGTTCATTCATGTATTACTCGTGCACTGAGCACATACTATGTGCCAAGCGCAGCGCTGACACTGGGAAGCAAAACTGAACAGACGTGCCCCTGCCTTCAAGGAGAGTCATGTCGGGGGGTGCAGAGGGAGGATCTTAATACAAGGGCCCACATAACGGGATGAGTGGAAAAGTGTTGAGGGCCTTTGGAGAAGCCCAGGAGTTGGGAGGGACCAGAGTAGGGAGACAGCAGGGAGCACCTGATGGAAGAGGTACCATGTGATCTGGGTCCTGAAGGAGGAAAGGGTTTGAGGATGGAGAGGAAGGGATTTTCCATGGAAGGACTGCTGGAAACGAAGCAGGGACAGGAGGAGATGCGAGTAAGAGGAAGCAGCCAGGGGAGGGCCCGCGAGACAAGGTCAGCACAGCAGGCTGGGGAGGCTGAAGTATCAGCCCGAGAGGCTGGATTTTATCGCGTTAGCAGTAGGGAGCCATGGAAGGTGTTAGAAGAGCAGTGCAGTGACTTAATTAACACTGTGTTTTAGACCCAATGAGGCAGCATCGGTATGGCAAAGAGCCCACATGTCAAGTCTGGCAGACCCACAGATGTTTCTTCAGACAGAGCTGGGCCATCCCCACTGACTCCTTTCTAAGGATTTCTGACTTTGACAGCACGTGCTCTGCCAGCCTCTGTCACCGTGCTGGCCTCTCCGTCCCTGTCCAGAAGACACGAAGCAGCAGATGCTCTTTCCCCACACCTCGGAGCCAGATGAAGAGAAGAGAAAGATCCTGTCTCTTCTCCTGCACGCTTTACAACCTCAAGGTCGGAGCAGCATTAACACCCAGAGAAAAACTTTCTACCCAAACGGTAATAATAGCCAGAACTTGAAATTCAAGCTCATAGACCCAGATTCCACACATAATGGACATGGCTGGAATGAGCTCATAATCACCCCGAGGGGTGGTGTAGGAAGTCACGGACAAGGCGGGAAGGATCAGAGGCTTGGAAACAAGCAAATGCGCTACTGATCTTGAGGAAAGGATGAGCGAGTGTTTCTGGAAATTGCCATCTGGTGGGCCTGACACTGGTTCTTAGAAAATTAATGGAACAGATGTTAGGAAAACAAATGTGTGAATGCCGGCTAATGAAGCCCTGCTTAATAACTGGCTTCGAAAGAACAAATATTGCCAACTATTCCCTAAATTATTGCAGATAGAACCAGAGAGAGGCACCAGCGTGAGCAGTTTAATTTTTAAGTTTGCCCGTTTGAAACCCTCCGGACCTGGGTAGGTTCCTCAGACTGGCCACCCTCTCAAGTACTCGCACGCTTGGTTCCTGAAGGACCTGTCATCAGTGTGGCTTCAGTTATAATAGCACCTCCAGCAGCTGCTGAAAGGGGGCATAAAGTGTATGTCCACACGACGTGCACGCTGCTGTGGAAAAGAAGATGGAACAGAAGACAGCGCATGCCAGTGAGGAGAGTCAGAGGGGGGTCAAGACAGCAGGAAGCCAGGACACGCGGGCAGCGATGAGCTAAGAGGGTCTTTAGCACACCCTTGTAACCATCCCTCCTTTGCTTCTTCCAGCCCATCAATCAGATATCTGTTCCCTACGACGGACTCCTCTTGGTGGGAACCTCAAGGAGATTTCGAGAAGGAGGTGGAAGGGTCATTTTTTAATCACTGGGATCTACAGGTTTCTAGCAGAGGTAGAACGGACGCTGGGGCGGGGCAGGGCGGGGGGGGGGGGGGTTCCTTGGTTGACACAAGGAAATTGACCCTATCAGTAAAGCTCAGACAGAATCGTTGGGGATTACAAAAGAACTGCCTAGGAGAGAAAAGAAAACGTAAATATAATCTTGGCAATTAAACCCACTGAAGAATGATGCTGTTTTAAGTAATCTGTGGAATGAGACTGTAAATCAACTGTGATAACACCACCTTACATTGCACAGAGCTCTTATTAAGTCATCTGACCCTCGAACAATCCTCGAGGAGGACGAGAAGTCAAATTGACCATGTTAACAAATGAGAGCTGCGCCTGGGTGGCTCAGTCAGTTGAGCGCCTGACTTCGGTTCGGGTCACGATCTCATGTTCATGAGTTCGAGCCCCACGTCGGGCTCACTGCTGTCGGAGCAGAGCCCGCTTTGGATCCTCCTGTCTCTCTCTCTCTTTCAAATAAAATTTTTATTTTTTTTATAATTTTTTTTTCAACGTTTATTTATTTTTGGGACAGAGAGAGACAGAGCATGAACGGGGGAGGGGCAGAGAGAGAGGGAGACACAGAATAGGAAACAGGCTCCAGGCTCTGAGCCGTCAGCCCAGAGCCCGACGCGGGGCTCAAACTCACGGACCGCGAGATCGTGACCTGGCTGAAGTCGGACGCCCAACCGACTGCGCCACCCAGGCGCCCCAAAATTTTTAAAATTGCAAATGAGAAAATTGAGTGTCAGGAAATTTAGTGGGTAGCACAGGTGGTATTTGAACCCAGGTCTTTGCACCATACCTCTTTTATTGAAGTGGGGAATCTGGAAGTTGGGGGGCCCAGAGAGATCTAGTGGAGGCACAGTTTCACCAACAAAATGAAGGCTTCCCTGAAGTGGGCCCAGAGTGCCAACTTAGGCCTAAGCAACAGCCAAGCCCCGCTCAGTTCTGTGGGTAAGCCGTGCTTCTGCAGGATGCTGGTATTATTGGGAGCTGGACTAGAGGATCCACCTTTCAAATTACATTATGACCAACTTTTTCCACTGCGCGAGAAATACATATATTGGTGGAGGCCCTTTCCCCCCCTTTTTTCCTACGAGGAGAGAAAAATAAGCAAAGAATATTCATGTAGAGTTTTCACACAAAAACGTGGAAACAGCTGACCGTGTTTCGACCATGCCTTTTAAAATGTTTTCAGACACCGGGGCTCCTAGATGTGCCTTTGCTTATATACATCATTTCTGCATGTAAAACCCTGCAGGTTCCAATGACAGCATGCATATTTCAGTGTGGCCAAGCTTCTTCTGGCTACACGTTAGGATCACCTGGAGAACCTTGAAAATACATGATGCCTGGCCCCACTCGCCAGAGATGCTGACATGCTGACTACCTTGGAGTGGGTGGGTCCGGAGTTGTTTTTCTTTTCTTTTCTTTTCTTTTCTTTTCTTTTCTTTTCTTTTCTTTTCTTTTCTTTTTCTTTCTTTCTCTTTCTTTCTTTTCCTTTTCTTTCTTTCTTTTCCTTTTCTTTCTTTCTTTCCTTCTTTTCTTTCTTTCTTTCTTTCTTTCTTTCTTTCTTTCTTTCTTTCTTTCTTTCTTTCTTTCTTTCTCTTTCTTAAAGATCTCCAGATGATTCTGATGTGTAGCCAGAGTTGAGGGCCACAGTTTATAGTGCTCTGCAAAGGGTACCATGGCTTCCAGATGTTCTAGAAGTATGAGAAACCACACTCCAATGATTTCACCATTAAACGGGTTAACCTTTAAACGTATTAGACATGCAGTTGGACCAATGCATCATTTGAAAAATTTTTGAATTAGAAGCCCATCAACATGTTAAGCCCATGTTACAAGTTGGGAAATTTCACAAAAAGATCCAGATTTTCTGCTCTTCTGGGTAACGGCAAGGTCGAGGCAAGCTGGACCCACATTCCTAAATGCAGAAATCAGCAGGGACTGAGCAGCGGGTACCCTCTTTTAACAGGGCGTGGGCGCTTCCAGCTCCCCCCGCCCCATCAGCCTCTTGCACACCCTATTCTCTCCTCGACCCCGAGGCCAAGTGTCCTGTGTGCTCCGTCATGGTGTTGGCTTTTCTTCCAGATCCTTCGTATTAGCTGGGCACTTGTGTTTTCAGCTCCTTAAGGAGAGGTTTTGCCCTGCAGTTCACTGAGTCTTAAGCCTCAGTGAGCTTAAGGATCAATGGGGTGCTTTTCGGAAAGACAGATTCCCCAGGACCCCACGCCCAGATTCTGATTCTGTAAGGGTGGGCTTGGGCCTGGGAATCCACATTATTTACATTTACCTAGCCCTTCTAGGAGAAACACTTGATCCAGCGTGCAGAGGGCACTGGCCCTTAACACAAATGAGTTCTTGTGATACAAAATATCTTTTAATTTTCAGAATGAAAAAATCCAAATCCAAAAGTAGCATCCAGGAAAGAAAGGCTAAAATATCAAGTTTTCTCTTTGCTCAGGAACTCCGGGTTTGCCGGCTGTCTTAGAGCCACTGCTGGATGAAAACAAGGGTCTCCCGCCAGACACAGATAATTACGAGCCAGAAGTTAAAACAACACCTACACTGGTGATATCTTGATAACAAGGATGACAAAGGAATGGAAAAGCCTGTGTCCTTCCCCACCACGTGGGGCAGAGACAGCCTCCACAGAGCCAACTCCTGGTGAATTATAAAAGGATTTCCAGAGTCTTGCCTTCACTGCTGAGGCTGTTGAATCATCCCAGATGTATGCATAAAATTGGTTCGGCCGCGAGAGAGCTTAGAGATGATCTCTGACTTTACAGATGAGAAAACTGAGGCTCAGAGAGGTGACCTGACTAATGCCATCTGGTGTGGTTGCTTAACCAGCTTGCGGCTCTTCGTTAGATAAAGAACGCCCTTCCGCTGAATCTGGGAGAACGTCTGTGACGATATCAATCTCCTGGCCATAACGATAGGCGGAGCTAAGAAACAACACACCCAGTGGTCCCTGTGCCATCTGCCACCAGGGTTACAAAGAGCTCCTACCCGCTCCTGCTTGGTCCGAGAGGTGATTTGCTCATGTTGTAAAGCAAAGTGCTATTGGAGCCTTGAGGTTAAAGGTGGGGCTTAAAACGTTTATTTTCCACACTTGGGTTAGTGCCTCACAGCACGCATTCTGCAGGCAGAACAACGTCTAGGTTGGAGCCCCTGCTCTTTGAGGCACATTACTTAACTGATGCACGTTTCTGTGTCCTCATCTGTAAGGCAGAGAATCGGGGTTCCTCTCTGACAGGGCAGAGCCAGAAGATGGGCCCTCTCCTCTGTGCTCACCGTGGTGCCCTTTCTCCTGCACACGGGAAACGATTCCTTGCCACACTTTGCTCTCCAGGCTCCCCTACGTCCTTACGCCAGCTCCTGCCGTCACCTCCCTCTAAGTGCCCCTCCACTGGGTACAGGAGCAGGCTGGGAATGATGAAACGTGGAAGCGAATGCGATCTCATCACTTCCCCCCAGAAGCTCTGGCACCCAGACCCTGCTAGGGTCCCGCCACGGACCCAGTGCCACTCTAGGACACAGCCCTCGTGAGCTCAGGACGGGCTTCCCTCACCCCAAGCCTCTGAGGATGGCCTTCTGCTTCTTCTCAGCATCTGCCCCGCTGCCTCCTTTATAATTAGTGTGCCTTCTGCGTCTGCCTCTCTGGGGCTGGCTCGGCACCTGACCAGCTGCAGGGCGGGCCCGAGCCGCGTCTGCTCAGCCTCTGTGTCACCTCCAACAGCTGCAGAGAGTCTGGGCCTGCTTCCTGTTTGCACCTGCAAGCCTCCACGGCATCGCCCGTGTCCCACTGTTTCCTGGCCCCTCCACAATATCCCAAATAGTGTCTTGCTCCCTGTGCCGGGCTGGCTCCCAGCCTGACCAGGCTCTGTGGCCCGAGGGTCGCCCCTACCTGCTAGGGTTCTGCTGCTGCAGGCCGAGCTGCCCAGCGTCCGTGGGCCCTTGCCCTCGCTCTCCCCAAGACTGCTCGCTACCTGTGTCCTGAGTCTCTGTACAAAATCCACACCCACTGGCACCCATATGCCCTCGCATGCATCTGGCCCATTCATTCTCGGCTCTGGATTCCAGGCTGGATGCGCCCTTGTGACTCAGAACCCCTCCTCCCTGGGACTCCACCTCCTGACCCGGATCGTGAGGTCCGAGCCCTTCTCTCTCACCCTGGGCTCCCTTCAGACCTCTCCTGCAGGCCTCAGTTTTCCACCCTCGTGGCCACTGTCTCCGGACTTGGTGGTTGCCCGGGGGGTTGGGGGTTCAGCCATCCAGGTGCTGGTGCCTCTGGGAACCGTGGGCCCCTGGCAGAGGCTGAGCCAGACCCACGGGAGGACCCTGGGCAGGATGCACGAGCCCTGCCTCTTACTCCGGCTTCCGCCCCGCACGGTAGCCACATCCTAAGGCAAGGCGCTCCAGGCGGCCACAGGAAACGGGAGTGGGAACCCCTCGCCAGTAACCACAGGCTGCTGGACCTGGCATGGGCCGGCTCCCAGTAGGGCCTTTTGCACCTTCAGCTGGAGCTGCTCCACCCACCAGCCAGCTACTCCTCTTCCTCCTCTGCAGCCAGGTTCCTTTCAACTTCCCAAGTTCCCCCACTGACCCCCCTCACCCTGCCTGCTCCCTCCCACTCCCACTCCCCACTGCCAGGTGGGCCTGGAAGAGGTAGTCCGGGTGGTGAGGACACCTGCTGGTAGGAAAAGCAAACAGAGCTGCTCCCAGGGTCCCTGGCCCAGCGCGGCTCACATTCCTCCTTCTCGGGCTGTCAGTTTCTCAACATCTGCCAAATCTCTCTCTCTTGTATTGAGGTTTTTTAAAGGTCCGTTCAGTAAACACACATGACTTCCACACGTGTACAAACACACACACGCAGACGTCTCACCCAGAAGCCTCCCAGCCTCTCAGCACAGACGGGAGCCTCCTGGGAGGACACGCTCCCAGACATATGTCCTCTCTGCACCCACGGCCACACCTCCCACCCACTCTTCCCGTGACACGCAGACACAAAAGGGCGGCCAGCAATCATGTACACGTCCCGAGCCACAACCCTGCTCTCCCCGTGTCCACAGGCCTGGAAGACGCCCATTTTGAGCACATGAATCTGTCTACTGTACAAAGCCAGACTACACATCACCCTGAAGCACTCGTACGTGTGAACGTAGGTGCGTGCCTTTCAACCATGCTCACAGCTCACGTGGGTCATGTGTGTGGCATAGACCGAAGGGCCTAGACAGCAAGAAGCTGGATCTTGCCTGGGCTTCAAAAAGCTTGACAGACATTAATCTAGGGCAAGTGTACCCTTCTTCCCAAGGACAGGAAAAACTAAACCAAAGACGCGTCACAATGAGTGGCGAAAACAAGGGAGAAGACCCGAGGTCTCCAGACTCAGGGAGCTATAACGGCTTTCAAGAGACCCGGCCCTGTCCCTCTATGGCATCCGTATGCTCGCAGTCGCCTATCCCATCACATGGGCCAGAGCACAGATGTGAACAGGACGGCACGGTGTAATTCCAAAGTAAAATCAGTCGAGGATGTGATGTGAGTTCAGCAAGCCACTCAACTCCAGGGCGCCTGGCCTCCCAGAAGCCCCCGGCTCTTCCCACAATGGCCCGGTCTCCCTCCCCAGCCACCCACCCGGCCCCAACTGTGCATCACGCCTCCTGAGCCTTGGTGTGGGTGATCCCGGGGCACCCTGCTGTGAGGCCCCCACTAGGCCCCCCCTCCGAGGATCTCCCCACTCCTGCTCAGACCCTCTAGAGCAGACACCCCAGCGAGAATGTGGACTTACTGTGCTCCGCCAGCCCCTGGATCATGTCGAATTTATGGATTTCTTTGGCATAGTACTCCGACTCGGTGTTTTCCTGAGTGCAGCTGTCCTCCCTCTCCCCCTGCATCTCCTCCAGCAGCTCCCGGGTGCTGTTGTAAAGGGCCAGGACCTGGTAGGGGACGTGGGTCATCACCGATGGCTCGGGGGGACTGGTGAGCCTGAGCTTGCTCAAGATCTGTCCCCTAATGGCTTCCACCCTCTTCTTCTTGATGTGGCCAAAGTCCAAGGTGGTGCAAGTGGACAGAGAGAGGCTGACCGTGGCAAAGTTCAGCAGGGCCAGGACCACCAGAGCCCTGTGCAAGTGCATCTTCATGCGCAAGCTGGGGAGAGAGGCCAGGGGGGCTGCGAGGCCTGGCGAGGAGGAGACCCCAGCAGTCGTGCAGAAGGAGGGAGGAAAACCAGGCGGCCTCCCTAGATCCCGAAGACTGAGGCTTGGCAAGAAGGTGCATGAACTCACTGCACTGCGAGAGCTTCAGGACTTCCAGGAAGCGCTGGCAACCCTGAGCGCGAAGAAGCCGACTGTGTGCCTTGTAGCTCTGGGTTTCTTCTCCATGTGTCTAAACAGGTTCTGCTGGGCTCTGACTCCCAGCAGGCCAGGTGGAGGGCAAGCAGAGGGCTGGGAGGGGTGGCGAGGCAGCTGGGAGTGGGAAGGGAGCTGGAGTTTTTCCTTAGGTAAAAATAAATAGAGCGGATATCTGATATTGCCAAATGCCGCTTGGCGATGGGGAGAAAGTGGGTATTTTAAAGAAGGAGCAGAAGGACCGTGGCTGGGTCCCAAAATCAAAATCCTTGCCTTGCCCTGAAGGAGGGTAAGAAAAGAGAATGGAAAAGAAAAGGAAAAAAAAATTGTTTAAAAAAAAAAAAAGTCAGATCACCAGTGAGTAGGTGGGGAGAGGCAGGGCTGGGCCGCGCTGGCCCAGCTCAAGGTGGGGGCAGCCCGACACACTTGTCTCTCGGGCACACCATTCATGCTTTCTCTTTTGTTTACACTTCCTCGGGGGCTTTCTAAATGACTTTGTTCACGCTGCCTCTCCTCTTCATTGGCTGGGAAGTGGGGGTATGTGCAATTGGAAGGCAGGGAGAACAGGCCCCAGGAACAATAATCCACTTGGACGCCCAGGGTCACCAGCACCTCGGCTTGTCTTCTCCCTCGGCCATTGCTTCTGTTCCCTGCTTCTCTTTAAAAAATAAAAAGGCAAAGAAAGAGAAAATAGAAGCCAGTTCACTGCACGCCTGCTCCGGAAAGCTGTTATTCCTTCTTTCTCAGGCTTCTTCCCCTATCTCTCCCCTCGCTTGCTCATTCCCTTGGCCTTGGCTTTCTGCTTCCCTCCCTTCCTCTCCCTGCTGCTTCTCCCTCTCCTTCTCCCTCTCTCTCTCTCCCTCTCCCTCGCTCCCTCTCGCTCCTCTCCCTCTCCCTCTCTCACACACACATGCACACACACTGCTTTCTCTATTTCTCTCTGCTGAAATTTTATACCTCCCTCCCATGACGTCTCTGGCCCGGGTGGGGGAGGGAGGGACCAGCGCACGCAGCCTCTTTTGCAGCACGATTTTAATGTTTTAAACAGGCACAGGAAAAGCCGAGCCCATTTGAAAAATACTTTGCGAGTCCTCTCGCTCGACGTGGTAACTGAACTTTTTTTCCCCTCTTGGAGTCACTCCTGCTACACGTTGACTGTTTTTCTGGAAAGTTACTCCGACGAATCCCTTCCCTCCTTCTCCCCCAGCTCCTTCGCCCTCTCGCCAGCTGTCAGTCCGTCCTCTCGCCTCGGGGCCCGTCTCTCGCTCCGGCCCGGGCCCCCCGGCCCCCGGGCCGCCCCCGCGCCCGGCGGGACAAGGGGCAGGGGCAGGGACTGGGGCAGGGGCGCGCGCGGGGCCGGCTCTGGGGCGGCCGTGCCCACCCTCGGGGGTGGGGGGCGACGCCCGGCCGGGGAGCGGGGTTGGAGGTGGGCTCAGCTCCGCGGCGATCCTGGCCCCGATTCTTCACTGACAAGCCTGGAGTCGGGCGGCGGGCTGAAGCTTGGAGATGCTCCAGGGCCATTGAAAATGGTGGCGTTTTCCGGCAGATCGAGGGTGCCCTCTGGCGAGGCGAGGCCGCCAGTGAAGGAGCGCGGCGGGCCGGGGCCCGGACGGCGGGCAGGGCTGGGGCGGGGGTGGAGGGGGGGGGACTGGAGGGGGGTGGCTGGAGAAAAGGGGCCGCGGGGGAGGGCGAGGGCCGCGGGACCGGAACCTGCGGGGACCGCCTCCCTCTCGGCCCGACGTGCGCACAAGTGCACCTCTCTCTTCCCCGGGCCCCGTTCGGCAGCCGCTCTCGCAGAAATGTCCTCCAGATGTTCGCAGCCTCCCTCCCCGCCGAGGGTTCCGCAGGGAGCCGCGCCAGCGAGCGCAAAGTCAGCAGTTGGCCCCAGCCCATTTCCCAGATGGGTGAGGGGAAGTTTTCCCTCCGCTCGCGCTCTCGTTCCTCTTCTCCAACTAAGCTTCTGGGTCTTTTCCCACGAGAAGCTCAGAGAAGGCAAGGCGCGTTGCTTCCCAGTAACACAGCCTCCCGATCACTCCTGGGAATCAGTGCTGCTTCCAGCCACCCCACCCCACCTCACCCAGCCTTCCTGGACCCTTCCTGTGAGGTCAGTTCCCTGCTCCTGGCTCCTAGGCCGCTGGGATGTTCACAGAATTCCAGTCTACTGTTGAGGAAACTGAGGCAGTCTACTGTTGAGGAAACTGGACAGGCTACTGTTGAGGAAACTGAGGCACAGAGCAATTTTTTTTTTAAAGGCCACACGCTTATGGGTGGCGGAGGTGATAGTTAACTCAGCCCCTCTAGTTTGGGTAGGCATTGTTGTCATTTGAGTAACAAGAGGAAATCTAGGTGTAGAAAGCTTAAAAGTAATTTACCTACAGTATATAGCCAGTAGGTGCCAACCCTGAGATCTGGAGGCAGGAAGTCTCTTGCCAGAGTCTATGCACGTCCCATGCAATACTGCCTCTGAAATTCAGCCATCATTCGAGAAATATTTATGACATTCACTGTGTGCCGGGCCCTGTTCTAGGCTCTGTGGACGCAGCAGTGAACAAAACAAACTAATAAACAAAGCCCTTGCCCTTAATGGAACTTACACAGGGGGTGGGTAGGTGCATGGGAAAGGCCATAAACCAAGTAATTTATGTATTATGATAAAAGAGAAGTGCCATGGCAGAAAATAAAGCAGGGAGGTAGAATATGGAGTGCCTGGGTTGGGACTGCTGAAACTTGAAATAGGGTGACAGCAACACAGCTTGTTGCTGTGTTACTGAGGCCTTTAAGCAAACACTTGCAAGATGGGAGGAAAATTAAAATTATATCCTTCTGGACTCCACCTCTACCAAATCACCCTCCGGGGGTGGGGCCCTGGCACATGTGTTTTTAATAAACCTCACAGGTGGGGCGCCTGGGTGGCTCAGTAGGTGGAGCATCCGACTCTTGGTTTCGGCTAAGGTCATGATCTCATGGGTTCATGGGTTCGAGCCCCGTGTCCTGCTCTGCTGACAGCTCGGGACCTGCTTGGGATTTTCTCGCTCTCCCTCTCTCTCTGCCCCTCCTCTGCTCTCTCTCTCTCTCTCTCTCTCAAAATAAATAAACTAAAAAAAAAAAAAAAAGAGTAGTATAATAAACCTCACAGGTGATTCAGGTGCTCAGCAAGGTCTGGAAGCCACCATTCTAGAGCTTCTTTCTGCCCAGAGTGAGCACCAGGCACCTTTTGCTTTCAGCAAGGCAAGGAAGAAGTGAGAGTAAAGGTTTGAAAACTGGCTTTAAGGTGGTGGCAGTGTAGCTATGAGCTCACACAAAGCAGGGAAGTAGGTTATGGATTTTGGAAAAATCCAAAGAGTAAGCCCTTCTTCCTCATCTGGTACCAAGGAAGAAGAAACCAAAGGATTCATCGGAGCCTATATTTCATCTGTCTCAGATTTTGGCAATGGATGTTTCTTCAGGTTAAAATCTAACAGGGTATTTTCATTGAGAATCAGATCTTAGGGTAATCTCTAAGAGCAATTACAAGGGAGGAGACAGGTCCAGAGGGCTCTGCCTGGCCACACAGGTAGTTATCAGCAGAGCCAGGATAAGACCTCAAATCTTCTGACATCCAAGCAGTGCTGTTGCTGTCACAAGGCATGTGAACACACGGCCCTACCCAGTAAACATGTGTGGATGACCGGTTGAATTGAGTAATTTATTGGGTATTGAAGAAATGCTTGCAATCCACTTTTAGGGGGTGCCACTTCCACTCTCAAGTCCTCACGTTTTAGCAGTGGTCATCTTGACCTTATGCCCAGCATGATATCGGGGCTCTTGCTCACTTTCAGGACCATGAGACCATCTCTCTGGGGGTTCCAGCTGATCAGGACCAGGGACCTGGCCAGCGGTGTTGACTTGGGGATCTTACATGAAGAATCAATGAAGACTCAACTTGCTTGCCCCATTAGGCTGGGAATTGGAGGGATATCTTCCTCGGTTAGCCTAGGAGAATGGCTGGTACCCAGTAATATGTGCAGAAGAAAAGTACTCTTGTAAGATCTGGTATCACAAAGGCACCTGGCGGGGGCACCTGGGTGGCTCAGTTGGTTAAGCCTCTGACTCTTGGACTCTTGATATCTCATGGTTTGTGAGTTTGACCCCACATCGTTGGGCTTTGTGCTGACAGCATGTGGCCTGCTTGGGATTCTGTCTCTCCCTCTCTCTGCCCCTCCCACATGTGCACTCTTTGTCGCTGTCTCAAAATAAGTAAATAAACTTAAAAAAAAAAGGAACTGGCTCTGCTGCTTAGCACTCAGATGATTTCCCTCAAGCCACATCTTTGCACCTTAGTATCTATCCTCAATTGTTGAATGCAGATATCACTGGTGCTCACTTTGTGGGGCTGTTGGAGAGATTACTTATGCTTTTGAATGTTATTACTACTAAGGTATTTGACATCTTCGTTCAGCCTCTTTGTAAAGTTCTTGAAGGCAGAGATTATATATATTGCATTTTCTATTAGAAACTATTTATTTGCACCTGACACCCCCACCCACTCCCCCACCTGTAAGCCTGTTTTCTTTACTGTCCAATGGAAACAATACAACTCATCTTGTTTTTCCACATACGGTTATTATGCCTTTCATGTGAGCTAATAACTGTGAAGGTCGTTTGTACATTGCAAGGGCTATATAGGAAGCTAAATAGGAAGGATCAATTTAATTACTACTATTAGCTAATGCTTTGCACTTAATATTTAAATTAAAAAAATTTTTTTAATGTTTCTTTTTGAGACAGAGCACAAGTGGGGGAGGGGCAGAGGGAGAGGGAGACACAAAATCCAAAGCAGGCTCCAGGCTGTCAGCGCAGAGCCCGATGCAGACCTCGAACTCACAAACCGTGAGAAAAAGGGCCTGAGCCAAAGTCGGACGCTCAACCGACTAGGCCACCCGGACAACCCTGCACTAAATAATATTTAAACAGATCTACAAGTGTAGACAGTTCCTAAAGACTAACATTTTTTCACTGTCCCACAGGAGCAGCCTTAGCGGGATTTAATATCTGGAGGTTTCTTCCAGAACTGTCAAGCGAGGAAGTTTTGGGAAGTTTTGGTTTAAATTCAAAGGGGGCACACGGAATCCAGGAATGATGCCACGGATCCTTTAAATATTGAGATGAAAGGGCGGAGCCATCGTCAGGGACGCGACTGGGCCGCTTGGTTTCCAGGAAGTGACGTCAGGCGGCCGCGGAGATGGAGGACGTGCTGGACTTAGGCGAGGAGCGACGCCGCGGCTCGGCCACCTCCGTGAGGATTGACTTGGGGATTTGGGGCTAGGATTTGGCGGGTGGGGAGGAGCGACCTAGCCGGCTCGGCGTCCCTGAGGCGCCTCGGCCTGGCCTGTCCCCAGCGGCCGGGCCCAGAGCCGCGCCGGGGTGAGGCCGAGGAAGAGGCGGCCTCAGCTGCCCCGCCCCCGGCCTGGGGTGTGCTTTCTTTAAAATTCTCCAAAAGCAGAAAACAGATCCTGCGCCTGCAGGCCTCCGGAACCGGTGGGAAATTTCCCAGCCAGTCTGCGCTTTCTGGAGCCCCGAGTGCTAACTCCCCTAGAAAGGACATATCTGAAGGGTGATTGGGGCGGGGTGGGGGGGGAGATCCTGGTCAGGGTCGCACTTGCACCTACCCTAGGGCTTTTTCCGTGGGACTTCACCTGCCAGAAGTTCATGTAAAAACCACAGTGTTTTAACGCATGAAAAGAAGGCAGGCAGGCTGGAGTGGCCTTTTCTTGACCGGAGTTCCCACGAGGAGGTGGGAGTTACTTCAGTTTTATGATTTAGGAAATCAAGACTCGGATTTCTAACACGGAGGAATGGCTAGGAGCTGGGGGTCCAGAGGTCAAATGGAGTATGAAGCTGCTTACTGGGTTAAAAAAAAAAAAAAAAAAAAAAGGTGAACATTGTGTGTCAATTATAATAAAATTATTTTTTAATTAAAACAAGTGAACCCTCCGAACCTCGGTTTCCTTATCTGTAGAATGGAGACGTTGATATCTACTTCAAAGTGCTGCAGTGAAGATGAAATGGAATAACGCATGGGAAGTATTTAATCCAGTGCCTGACATGAGATCTCTGTTCCTTCTAGAGGAAAGTCTAGCTGCATTTCTTTGGGTAGGAAAGATCTCTGGTAGTTAAAAAGAGAAACCTGTGATCGTTAATCCAGGAATTTCATATTTTCCTATTAAATAGAAATGATGTCAGGTGCTTTGTTTTCAGGGTTTGGAGCATTTTTGAGAAATATATTCAAGTTACTCAAATCCCATCCTCCACCACGTCTTCATACATCATGTCCTTGCTTACCTTCCCAGAATTCTTGTCCTCATAGTGGCTCGAAGATGTTTGGGTCAGCAGCGCTCCCCATCTCTCCTTACAGGGGCCCAAGATGGGTCGCCGAGCTCAGCAGGAGTCAGCTCAAGTGGACAATCATCTCAGTAACAAGAACTCCTCTTCGATTCTGACTGGAGAGGTGGGTGTTACAAAAAAATGCCAAGGGTTAGTAATTGCTTTTTTTTTTTTTTGCAAGTTTATTTATTTTGAGAGAGAGAGAGAGAGAATGAGAGAGAGAGAGAGAGAGAGAGAGAGAGAGAGAGAGAGAGAGAGAGAGAGAGAGAGAGAGAGAGAGAGAGAGAGAGAGAGAGAGAGAGAATCCCAAGCGGGCTCCGTGCTAATAGCACGAACTGTGAGATCATGACCTGAGCCGGAATCAAGAGTCGGTCACTTAACGGATTGAGCCACCAGGTGCCCCAGAGTTAGTAATTACTTAATCAGCAAGGATTTGGTATTCCATATGGCTTCTCGTTAACACCAGCCCTTCCTCCTGTCTTGATTTGGGGATTCCCTTCCTTGGCATTTGTCCTGTTTGCAAGAAATGACAGAAGAGCGTTTTTCTTTGATGCCAGAGTAGTTTCTGCATTGCTTTATATTCTCAGTGGAGAATGTTCTTCAGCTTGCTGAGGCAGGGGTAACTGGGAAGTCTGAAAATCCCGGAGAAATCCAGGTTTTTATTTCTACCGAATAAATGTCAGTGAGGCATGCTGATGACGTAAGGTTGGATTACACAACTGGACGTTTGCTCTCAGCGGTGACCTGCAGTTTCTACAGTTTTCAGGCAGGAAGGGGATTAGTACTGGCCTTACTTTCCTGGAAACTTCTCCGAGTGCCCTGGAATTGTGGGAATTTATCCAGCTGCTCTGTGGAGGGTGGGTAATCCTGATGAGCAACACTTTTAATGCCAGGGCGCTATTTTTGGAAGTTTACGCAGAGCCCCTTTGCACTTTTCCTCTGTTCATTTGAGCAAACTTTGCCCTTTTCAAGAGTCAGTTTCAGGGTAATCCCTCTGTCAGTTCTTCCTAACTCCTCCAGGCCATCTTAGGGCTCCTTCTTCTTGGTGCCCGTGGTACCTATTATAGAACGTGTATATGTTCTCACGTCGTGTGCTCATTTTCTTTTTATGGATCTGTTTGCCCCACGAGACAGTTCCCAAGCAGCAGGAAACCTGGCTTCTCAGTTATCCAGCTCGTTGGCCCTAGCAGGTATAAAATAGATGAAGGGATCTACGCGGCAAAGCCATTATAATGGGCTCGGCAGGTGCATGAGCAAAGCACGCTGGGGACAAGACACAGACACAGGTACTTACATATCACATATGTTGGGATGTTCTTCACCCTTCTAGGAAGCAAGTTCTCCAGCATTTCTGTACATGGCCCTTTCAGTTTATCTTTCCCTTTCTCACTTACTATAGAAATGTGGGTACCAATAATTATTACTTGAAGGTAACAGTCATGCCGGCACAGAAAAGTGGTAGCCAACCGTTGGCCTCATTGCCTGGAGCAGTACAGAGAGGGTGGGAAGGGGTTGTGGGAAGGGGGGGTGGTGGCTGTGTGTGGCACACGTCCCCTGTAAAGAGGTAACCACTGCCTAGTGAAAGCTAGTGATACTGGAGAATACCCGGTATTGCCGGATCCTCTGATTTTCCAAGAGATGCTGGCCATCTAAAATGTGGTGAGAAAGCAACACATTTTTACAGGTTAGCAACCAATTATGACAACTCATCATATGGACCAGATTGGGCCTGAGGGTTGTCAGTTTGTGACTTTGGCCACAGCACCTACATTATGGCGCTTCTTATGTTGTATTCTAATTGTTTACCTGCCTGGCTCCCTCACAAGATGTGAGCTTTTGGAAGTCAGGTTGTGCTTTACCATTGTACCCCTTTGTTGATCACAGTGCCCAGCGTGGAACAGGCATGCAGTTGACAGTGCAAAGACTCGGGGTGAAGTACACCGTGTGCGATGGGGCCCTTAGAAGCTGAGAAGGAGTGTTGCAGGGTGGGGGTTGCAGGGTGGGGGTTGGGGTGGCGCACTGGAAGCACAGCTCAGGGGAGCGGTGGTAGAATCTAGGAAGACGGTGAGAGAACACATATACCCAACACTGGGTATGGAACTGCGGTCCATACTGCGACTCGAACTGCAGTCGTGGATGTCTTTAAAGAGAACTGTGCAAGCACGTGACTAGGTTAATGGAAGTCTCCTCTTGGCCTCTGGCCGCTTTAGACTGTGGGTCTAGAAGGATGCATCTCAACAGCAAATCATTTATTCCTTTGTCCAACAAATATTTATTGAAGTTTACTGTGTGCCAGGTACCATTTTAGAGGGTTGGCGTATCTCAGTGATCAAAAGGGACAGAATCTCCTGCCATCATGGAACTTCTATTCCCATGATCACTGGCAGCCAGAAGGACTAATCACACGTCTGCTTAACTACTTAACTGTGAAGGGGATTCTAGCCACCCATCATGGTTAGGTGGTGGGCCAGGAAGGATGTCCTGGAATGACCTGACAGCCTTGAGGCTCTGTGTCACCCCCACACCAAATCAGCTTCTAGGCTGGGGTCGGTAGGCGTCATTCACCCGCCCATCGCCTTCCCCTTGGCTCCCAGGTGAGAGTCAGTCCTGTGAGTACCTAACTTCAAAGTTGCAGACTGGGATGAACTTTTCAGGGTTTCAGCCCTCTGGAATACCTACTGATTTCCCCAGGGATACCTACCTCTGGGCCTTAGCATTTTTCTGGGAGAACGTGATGAAAAGTCATTCTGTTCTTCACCCAACCGGTGCCTGGCTGTGACATGCGCATCAGAAATGCAGCATTCCTGGTCTCCCTGGGCTGACTGAGGTTTAAGGCCATGTGGGCAGCCTCCCTCAGGGCCAGATGCTCACTGTGCTGTGTGGGACATTTTGGCTGTTTCTTTCTAAAATTAGATCCCGAGACTTGTGTGTGTGCCCATTTACATTCCGATTCAGAGTGTATGACTTGATATATTTTTCTTTGCCCTCTCGCTGACTATATTCTAGGATGGAGCTATCCATGAAAACGTACTTAATGGTACCTGGGGGCGGTCAGACAGCTGCAGTTCCTGTAGAGTTAAGTAGGAATGATGATTTCGAAGCAGGGTGGTGGAGTTGGACGCTCTGGTGGAGGAAGAAGAGGCGCATCCTGCTAGAGTAGAGAGAACACACGGCTTGGACAGACCAGAGCCTGAGACCCGGCTCTGCTAATGGCCTGGATCTCGAACAAGTCCACTCCTCTCTCTAATCTCCCATTTCATTATCTGGCAGGTGGTGGCAACAATACCACCAGGTTGCTGCGGGGATTACGAGAGGGATGCATTCGACAGTGCTTTGGTAAACTGAACAGCACTACGCACACATGCGTTCGCTTGGTAAACTAGCAAATAGACGGGCACTGGCCAGTGCTTTGCCATTTCTATTAAAGGACAGCGACGTAGGAGGATGTGAGCCTGGGTCTCTTGTCAAACTGACTTGGAAGTCCCTTCGAGGGCTCTGACTGATTTATCCACAGGTAAACTAGTAGTGATCCAAAGCAGTGTTTGTGCTTCCTGGGTGTGTGGGCATGCCTTAGGAAGAGTGGGGAAGAGCGCCGGCCTCAGGGTCATACGGGCCTGGGTTGAAATCCTGGCTCGGCCACCCATGAAGCCTAGGACTCCGGGCAAGTTATTTAACCTCTTTCAGCCTCAGTTCCCTCATCGATAAGCCGGGGATAATCATTTTACATCCTCCACAGGGCGGCTGAAAAGAAAACATGAGATAATAGATGTAAGCCCTTCACACAATCTGGCACATGGCTCGCAGTTTGTTACTAATCATTATTATCTCTCTAGAACTTGGATGTTCTTTTTATTTTGCCTTAACCCCCTCTATTAAGATTAATAGAGCCTTTGGGTTGAATGTGGCATACAGTCATGTCTTGTTTGATCCGCACAGAGTTTAAAATGTTTTCATTTGGTTGTTTATGAGTTAGGAAACTTCACGTGAAAATCCAGATTCTGGGCTTCTCTTTAAAATCAGAAGCTCTGGCACAGTGGGAGTGCTGGGCCGGCGTCCCCCCATGGCGACAGCTGGCCGGAGCTGGCTGGCGCCAATACCGGTGCTTGCTTACATGCGGCCTCCCTTGTCCAGTTTGCCACTCCTTCCTTTCATACACCTGCTCAGATTTACTCACGTTTCGTCTGCCGTGTGCTACTTCCATTGAAGTTTAAAACTCCTGGTCTTTCAGGACGGATTGATTTTCAGGTACCCTTGTGTATCTCTCAGTATTGAATTCGGCTACATGGATCAGAAACTTGACCCCAGTTTTTGAATCAAGCAGGCATGAGTCTTCTCATAGCAGGAAGTCCAGTGGAGGGCAGAACAGGGCAGGTGCAGTCACTGGGCAATATCCTGCATTACCCCGGCGCCTCCTGGCTTCTGACTCTGCCACCTGCAGCTCGAGGCTTGTTCTCACTGTTATAGTTGCGAGCTGGCTGGTGGTTCCCCGGGCATCAGATCTGCATTCTAGGTAGGAGGAGGGGCCATAGTAGAAGAGTTCAAGGTGCATGCCAGCTAAGTTTGTTCCTTCTTATGAGGAAAACAGTAGCCACAGACCTCACCAAGTAGACTTCTAGTTACGTTTCATTGGTCAGAACTGGCTCTTAAAAACCACCGTAAATTTCAAGGGACTTTTCAACCAGACATGTTGCCACAGCCATAACACTGGGGTTTGGAGTTAGGGAGAAGAGGAGAAGGGCTGTTGAGTGGGCCATTTGCAACCAATGTGTCATCATTTCTTCAAAAAACAATTCATACAGAGGTTTTATTCAGAGATTTGGGTATGACAGGAAAGAATTATTTTTAGTAACAACAACAACAAATCCACATTCCTCTCCAGATTTCTAATTTAAAGTTGTGTAGAGTTCGGTGGAAGATTGGATGCCCTGAAATCCCAGGATACCTGCCTGAGTTGCCTTTGTCAGCTCTTCTGGGTCTTTTCCTTCTGCCCATTTTCTCTGTAACCATTTGGGCCTTTCTGCCTCTAGGATCCCGGTGGCACAGTCCAGGTTGTTAAATGCTTCCTCCCTCTCTGAGAGGAGAGGGAATGTCTCTTTATTTGCTTAGTCATTCTGGAAATTTCAGATAATTTCAAAGAACTTCAACTGTCTCGTTGTACTGAGTCACCTGGAAGATGAGCTCTTGGTGAAGTTTTACTAGCTCGGAGTTGGTTAGAGTTCTACTTCCTGCTTTAGATGAAATTAGGTAACGAACATAACGTGCTTAGCCCAGTACCTGACACACAGGAATCTCTCAAAAAACAGTAAGCACCAAGAAAGTTTATGACTGCACTCTTCTCTTTTTGGGGGTTATGGGGCCACCTGTCACAGATCAGGTGTGGATCGTAGATGCCTAGTTCAGCTGGCAGTTTGCTATTGGTTTGGTATTTGGTATGGGTGCTGAACAATTACGGTTGCTGAGAATTGTACTGGAAGATGATTCCATGGTGAGTATCTTCCTGCCTGCAGTGTCTAACTTCCTCCTGTCAGGGAAGCTCTGAGAATTGAACTGGATTTCTCTGTTTGACCTTTCACCTTCTGTTGATTCAAATGATTCTGCTCTTACACAGCTCCTTCAAGAAAAGACCAGGGCGCTCTCTACCATGATGTTACATTACCGGACGATGCTGTTGGCGGAAAGTAATCTCGGGCAAAACCTGCCCAGGGCTGGCCTGTCTTTTGGATGAACACTTCTCACTTGGGTCTAGACCTCTTTGCGGCTTAACTTTTGGCTTGCAGATTGTCCTTTTAATAAGTTTGGTTTGCACTGGAACAGCTGCTACCTCTCTGTTAATTGCACACAATGTCCTACGTAAGCCTCACGGGAGCTCTTGAACTGGGTGCTCCACTGACCTCATCTTACTTTGAAGACACTAAGACTTTGAGAGGTTGGGTGACTGGTCCAGAGTCATTCAGCTCATCTCCGACTCTAGTCTCGTCTCTGTGACTCCAGCCAGGTGCTTCTCCACCACCTGACCTCTTCTACCTGCGGGACAGGTCGGCGCACAGAGCTCCCAGCAGAGAGTGGCTTTTGGGTTACTCCCCGGGAATCCTTCTGGAGCGGGGGTTGGTTCTCGCTTGACGACCCTTATTCATCCACTTGTCTGGAGAAATGTTTGAGTCACAGCTGTTCCCTTTCTCTCCACCCCCCATCCCTTCAGTGTTCCTCCTAGGACGCAGAACTGAAAGTTAGCCAGATTCTCTTGCAGGAATCTGAGCAATGCCGTTGGGCTCATGTTCCCAAATTAGGCCAATTTCCTCATCCCTCGGCCGCTTCACTCCAGTGGAGCTCCCTCAGCGCTCTGCATTACGTCTCTCGTCCTCCGCCTGTTCCCTGACGGCTCTGCCAGCCGGGCAGTTATTTTCAGCCCAGGAGGGTTATCTCCTGACCCTTTTTGGTGACATTTTTCTTCTTTCTCACAAAAATAACTTTCCTGATTGGTCACATTTTTCAGCCTTTTTCGTAGGCGCGCTCCAATGGGCCGGGTTGAACGATGCTCCTGATAACGTCGTCGAAGAGGGATGCGGGGAATTTGACGGGGAACCGTTCGCGAGGAATGCGTTTTCCACACTTCATGTTTGTGTCATGGTTCGCATGCTTCGGTTTTGAACTCTCCCTCAGGGTGGGCGATGCCCGTCGCTCACCATCCCTGGGGCCACCACTGTGTGGGAGGGAATGTCAACTGAGGGTAGAGGCCGCCATTAGAAATAGCATCTTGAGATTCTCCTCCAGCGCTGGCTCAGGCTCTTTCATTGTCCCCGCACGACACACTTTAATAACTCGTGACTCATTTTGCTATCTGGAAAGCCAGAGGGAACCGCTCTCGCTGACTTCCTGCGGGTCTCGGGGTGAAAGATAGTGCTTGAATGCCACTCGAAGGTTCTCTCAGACACCTGTGGGCAGGGCTAAATTCGAAATAAGTGTAAAGAGTTTAGCCCAGGGCCCCGCTAAGTTAGCTGTCGTTCTCGTGATCTGCACAACCTGACAAGTGGACAGGATTATCATTTCGTCTTTAATCCCCGACGAGGATGAATATCCTGGGCAAGTTCCTTACTGCCCTAAGCCTGGCTTCTCATCTCAATAGATCATATGGAGATAACAGTAGTAGTTCTCTGTTAGCAGTTGTTGGAGGATTAAATACGAGCACATACAAAGCTCTTGGCCTAGTGCCTGGCACACGCCAGCCATTATTGTCATCCACGTTAGATGAGAATTAGGAGGTATTGTCCATATATCTTCAATTGCATTTCTGTTTAAGATACGGAGATATTTATATTTCACAAAACTAACTGGCCCTTAGGACCAGAAACATGTGGATGAGGAAGGAGCCTTTTGATGAGAAATCTTGGTGCCACTTGAGAGCTATTTTATTGGTCTCCTTTAGTGGCCTTTCTCCCTGTGCCACAGACCAGTTATCCGCTAGTCTCTTTCCATCTCCTTCTCAAAACCCAACCCTCTGTCTAGAGGTTGGCGGTCTTTCCAAAGAATCATCTTTAATTGCTGACGTATATCATTCTGTCATTCTGGAGAAATGTGGGTAGAAAGTGCGGAGGGTAAGAGTGACCTTGGTGACCCCCAGTGACCTTGGAGTAGAAAGTAATAGCTATTCATTTATTCATTTACTTGTGAAACTAGACTGAGGATTTTCTACGTGCCAGGCATTGTGCTTAGAGCTGGCAACCCAGTGAGAAACTGGACATGCTCCCTGTCCTCTCAGAACTTTGATCCGGGAGCTACAGAGAATTAAGTGCCAGGCAGGGGTGAACACAGCAAAATACAGGAATACCTACGTTGCGCCCCTTTGAGCCCTGAGGACATCCAGAACGGTTGTCTAGGGAAAAATCACATCTGAGCTGAGACTTGGAAGAGTGAGTAGATGTTAGCCCAGGGAAGGGGCAGAGGAGAAAATACTTCCAAGCAGAGGGATGAGCATGTGCCAGTCCTGGAGGTGAGGGAGAGAGCGTGGCCTGCTGGCTTTGTTAGTGCAGCCATTGACCCTACCAGCGAGGGAGTAATGGTTGGGAGGGACTTTTGCCAGCAAAGAGATGGTTTTCAGATCGTCCCAAACCCGTCCCGTCGTCTTTTTTAACAAAGAACCATATGAGGCCAGTGTTTCTTATATGACACTGAAGTAACTGGTAATATTGTGAAGGTGAGACTGACCTTTCCATGTTTTTCTCGCCTTTCACTGATGCATCTTCCGTGCAGCCATTACACTTCACTGCAGGCGTTTGTGTTGGCCGGTCAGGAAAATCTCAGAGATGTGCTCAAGTGCAGTACCCCTGCCTTGTAACTCTCCAGGCTCATCCTTTATGAGGGGGCGCCTCATAGTCCAGCAGTTTACAGCGTTCACCCTTCATTTATATCCTGAAAGTTCTTAGCTTTCTCTGAGGATTCCTCTGAGCATAGATCCTAGTGACCCTGGAGAGAAATCTGTCCATAATGGACGTAACACTGAATTAGTCGCCATCTGCTAGGATTTAGAAAATGTCCTTTAATTTCACAAAATAAGAGACTAAGTATTCAGAACTCTGCTATGACAAGAATATGCTAGATGCTTAATAAAAATATGTGTACAGGAATCAGTGACACAAGCCAAGTTGGTGTCCGTGACGCATGACTGTTGCATAGCCTCAGGGAAGACAACCCTCAGCTCAGCATCCCTAATTTGCATTAAAGAACATACATGTAATTTAACAACCCAGGTCATATCTGCTTACGACCCAATTCAAAAGACTTCAGATTCTGTTGTAACATTAGAATTTGATGTGACTCCTCTTTGAAATAAGTAGAATACTGGCATGTGCTCGGAAATCTTTTTTTTTTTTTTTTGGTATGTCAAAATTTTCACGATCATGATACTTTTGTTGTAGTGAGAATTGACTCATATTCAGGCAAGGTTCCCGGAGCAAAGACTTAGCAAAATCTATGACCATCAGTGCCATTCTGTTAGGGAAAAAAAATTATCAACAATTGGCGAAATGGCTTAAGCCACTGTTAACTTACCTGAACTGTGGCAGCCACCTTATCCCTGGACTCATCTTTTGTACTTCTGCCCTCCTGCAGTTCAGCTAGAGTGGGCTTATAGAGAGGTGCCTCGTTCACTTCATACTCGGGACCCTTTACTAGACACCCCTTGCACTTAGGCTAAAAGAAACCCTAAATCTTACCTTGAACCTGTGTGATTTGGTGCCTGCCTGCATCTGCAGATTCATTTCACGCCTGCCACCTGCTTGTTGTCCCATGGAACGAGCTTCACTTTGCCTAGAAGTCCCCTACTTATTCTAGTTTCCTAGAATACTACAGAATGGACTGGACTGGAGTGGGTCCCTAGAATATTCATGCCTCCTCTTTGCTGGGCTGACTCCGACTTCTCTTTTCCACTGTGTTCAATGTGAATATCACTCCTTTTTAAAATTTTTTTTAACATTTATTCATTTTTGAGAGGCAGAGAGAGATAGAGCATAAGTAGAGGAAGGGCAGAGACAGAGGGAGACACATAATCTGAAGCAGGCTCCAGGCTCTGAGTTGTCAGCATAGAGCCCTACCCGGGGCTTGAACCCATGGACTGTGAGAATCATGACCTGAGCCGAAGTCAGATGCTCAACCGACTGAGCCACCCAGGTGCCCCTATCACTCCTTTTTAAATGAGAATATTACCCTTTTATTTAAATTACCTCCCTTTATTATATTGTCTTTAGCTTTTTTTTTTTTTTTTAACTTTTTCTATCATCTTATCCACAGTTTGTAACTGTGTCATTATTTAGGTCCTTGTCCCTCACTAATTGCAAGCTCCAGAAGTAGTACCTGAGCCTGTCACTTTGTAGGTCCTCAGTAAGTCACTTGTCCAGTGAAGCTGAAGTGGGTGTGGGAGGAATGATGCATTCACTTTAGGGGCAGGTTAGCTTGAGATGCCTCTGACACCCCTAGCTGGACACATCCAGGAAGCTTTGATGTGTGGTACACCTGCTCGGGACGGGGCCCTGGGCTGGAACTGGAGCTTTGGAAGTCATTAGTATTGAGGTGGTAAATGGAAGCCCAGCTCTGTAAGGGAGAGTCTGTGTAATAAGAGAAGAGGCCCTTGGACAGAACCTGGGGAACATCCATGTGGAAGGAACACACAGCCAAAGAATGTCTCGCAAAAGGAAATTGAGGACGGGCCAATGAAGGGAGGGGAAACACAGGCATGTGGCATCCAGAAGCCAAGGCAAGAGAGTGTCAAGAAGGAGGGAGGGGTCGAGAGTGCTTGATGCCACTAGGAGGGCGGGAGCAGGGTCTGTTGGATTTAGCGGTACGGAGGTGTCTGAGGTTTCACATTAAAATGCACGACTGTTTTTAGAAGGCACATCAACAGACCACCTCCAGTTGTCTTGCTTATGGTGGCGTATGTACCTTACTGTGGGGAACAGCAGACTAAAGCCTGGCTAAGGTGGTGAAGAAGAGAGGTCAGCGCCCATAGGCATTTTTTTTTTTTAAACTTTTATGTTAGAGAGCGCACACCTGAGTAGGAGAGAGGGAGAGAGAGAGAACATCTTAAGCAGGCTTCTCACTCAGCATGGACCCTGATGTGGGGCTCGGTCTTATGACTGTGAGATTATGACCTGAGCCGAAACCAAGAGTCAGATGCTTAACCCACTGCCACCCAGGTGCTGCCCCAACCCATAGACATTTTGAAGGAAAGATAGATAAGATGTGTTAGCGGACTGGCTGTTGGAGGTAGGAAGAAGGACAGTCTGGAGTTTATCCCACGTGTAGCTAACGTGACTGAATAAATATTGATATTTTTGAGACTGATGGTTTTTTTAAATTCAATTCATTTTATTTACAGTTTTTAGGAATTTAGAAGAGACTCATTTGTCTTTTTTTAATGTTTATTTTGAGAAAGAGAGAGGAGGGCGGAGGGGCACAGAGAGAGGGAGACAGAATCTCAAGCAGGCTCTGTAGCTGTCAGCGTAGAGCCCGACACGGGGCTCGAACCCACGGACGGTGACATCATGACCTGAGCTGAAACCGAGAGTCAGCCGCTTAACCGACTGAGCCGCCCAGGCGCCCCCAAGACTGAGGATTTCAGAGCCTCAGCTGAGGGGAGCAAGAAGAGATCATTATTTCAGTTTGGGGCATGTTGAATTTGAGTTACCCTCAGGATTTTCAAAGAGGTATGTCAGGTAAACAGTTGAAAGTTTTGGTCTGGAGCTTAAGAGGGGAAGTTGAAAACTAGTGATAACAGATGTAGGAGTCATCATTATATATTCTGGGGTTTCTAAGAGGAACATATAAGAAAAACTTCTGATTCCTTTGGGTAGCTTACAGACCATTCATGATCTCCAGGTGCCAGTGTGTGAGTTTTTTTTTGTTTTTTTTTTTTGTTTTTTTTTTTTTTTTTAATTTTTTTTTTTCAACGTTTATTTATTTTTGGGACAGAGAGAGACAGAGCATGAACGGGGGAGGGGCAGAGAGAGAGGGAGACACAGAATCGGAAACAGGCTCCAGGCTCCGAGCCATCAGCCCAGAGCCCGACGCGGGGCTCGAACTCACGGACCGCGAGATCGTGACCTGGCTGAAGTCGGACGCTTAACCGACTGCGCCACCCAGGCGCCCCCAGTGTGTGAGTTTTAAGCAGAGAAGAGCTATGATCAAATTTGCGTTTTAGAAGGAGCGCTTTGGCAGTCAGTGGTCAGGGATACTTCCAGGTTTTGTGGGCCCCAAGCTTACACAGTTTGGAGGCCTTCTTTAGGAAAAATAATTCAAAGTTATGTGTTCAAAATGAGTTATGAAAGTGAATACCTATTTATAATGAGGAAAGAAATCATAGCTTATAGTTACAAGAGCCCTGGGTATTCAGATGCCTTTCTTCAGAGAGCTTGTTAGGCAGCGTACCAGCAATGCTTACGTCAAAAATGCCTCCTGATTGAGACCTAGCATCCCTTTCCTGTGTAGAACTCTCCGTAATTCCCAGGGGCCCATCCAGGTAAGGAGTACAGGTTGAAGGAAAGTAAGGCCGATGCAGGGAGACCAGGTAGGATCCAGCCAAAAGAAGGCAGAACACGAGCCTGGTAGGCCTTACTTTGCATGATTGTGCAGGTTCCCAACAGCCCTCAGCAGGTGGGTATTGACAGAGTGGAGGTATATGGGTGCCTTGATCCAGTTTTGGGGTAGTTCTCGGGGAAATGTGCTAAAGAGGCAAGGGAGGGAGGCATAGCGTGATGGACCTTGGGAGTGAGCTGGGTTGATGGAGAAGGAAGTAAAACCAAGGAAGAAGTTCTTAGATAAGGAAGGAGGGAGGGGATTAGATATTTCAGGGATGGAGCAGTTCCAGGTTATGACATGTTGGAAAAAGTAGCAAGGTCATTGGTATTTAAAGAGTCAGGGACCTCTTAGCTAAGCATTAGATGAACTGTTGATGTGAGAGTGGACTTTGCTCAGAATGGTGGGGCAGGTTGGGGAGCAGTCATGCCCTAGCGTCTCATCAGTCTGTGCTCATGCATTGTTAGTGACAGACATGAAGAAGGAAGGAGAGGTGATGTAGCTGAACAGTACAAGTTTCAAGAGGAGTGTTCCATGATAATTTAGAAGAATAATCGTCTCAAGGAACTTTGGGGAAGTGAACCTCACTTGGGACCCTGTTTTGTGCAGTTTTAAACAATGAACAGGCTCTACTTGAAAGAACTGCCAGAGAAATGGTGTCCACGGGGGAACGCCAGGATTCGGGAGAGGTGAAGAGATGGAGAGGGTGTGCCGTGAACAGAGAATATCTAGTCGGTTAGGAACCAGGAGACTGATCAGAAAGCCTCATTGAAGTCATTAGCCAGGCTAGATTTCTTCTCATTATGTAGCATGGCGATAATTACTGAGAAGGAGCGGAATGATAGTAAAATATTCTTTTCAGAATGATATTTTACAGGAAAAGGGTACTGACTGGTGTTGAATGTCACTGGTGATAGACGGAAACATTTCTGGTCACGTGCCTTTACCCCATGTAACAGAATTATGTCAGTTACTAGCTGATTGCTTTTTATATTGCATTCTAATCCCTCCATTGGCTTTTCAGGTATAGGTTTTTTTTGCTAATTTTTTTTTAACATTTATTTATTTTTGAGAGACAGAGAAAGGCAGAGCATGAGCAGGGGAGGGGGAGAGAGAGAGATACAGAATCTGAAACAGGCTCCAGGTTCTGAGCTGTTTGTTAGCCCAGAGCCTGACGCGGGGCTCGAACTCACAAACTGCAAGACCATGACCTGAGCCGAAGTCGGACGCTCAACCGACTGAGCCACCCAGGGGCCCCTCAGGTATAGTTTTTTTACGCTTTTTTTTTTTTTTTGGTCCCAGGGATTAGAATATGCATCTTTAACTCCTCCCTGGCTATGTGGAGTTAGTATAATACCCCTTCACGTAACATGCGAGAGCCTTGCAGCGGCGTGAGTGCATCTGACCCCCTCTCTCTTTTGTGCTGGTGACGTCACATACTTTAAAACAACCTACTTCAGAAACTCCACGGCACCATTTGTCATTTCACTTTAAATAGTTGTCATTTGGAGAAATCAAGAGAAAAAGAGACTCCTGTATTTCACCCACATGTTTACCATTTCTGGTCTTCCTTTCTCCCTGTAGGTCCAGGTTTCCATTGGGCATCATTTCTCTTTACCGTGAAGAACTTTCCTTAGCATGTCTCATAGTACGGATTTGCAGAGAACTGCTCCCTACTTGCTTGCTTGATCTGAAGATAGTTTTATTTTACCCTCATTTGTGAAGGATATGTTCTACCCACCTAGAGTTCTGGGCTGAGCATTTTTTTCTTTTCAGCGCTCTAAAGATCCTCTTTCCTTTGCCCTCTGGCCTTCATTGTTTCTGAGGATGGGTTTTATATATAAATCTTTTCTCCTGTCTTTGCTGCTTTAAAGATTTCCTTTTTATCTTCTTTGGTTTTCAGCAGGGTGACTATGACTGGCTAGCTGTGATTTTCTTTGTATTCGCCGAGGTTCTGAGATCAGTAAGTCAGTATTTATAGCCGAATTTGGGAAACTTTAGGCCATTATTTCTTCAATTATCTTTGCCCCATTTTCTCTCTCCTTATCCCTCGGACTCCAATTGCAATATGTGTTAAACTGTTTCATATTGTCCCATTAGTTTGTCATGTGTTTTTTGGTCCTAAAACTTTGGTAATTTTTTCCTATCTTTTATCTTTTTTTTCCCCTTCAAACTGGATATTTTCTGTTTTCACTGATAATTTCTTCTGCTGTCTTCCAGCTAAACTTTTCACTGCAGCTACTGAACTTTTAAGTTCTAAATTTCCATTTGTTTCTCTTTCTTTCGTTTTTACGTCGCTTCTGTTAGATTCCCCGTTTGTGCATTTATTACGACCATCTTTTCTTTTAAAGTCCTTGAACATATTTATAGTAGCTGCTTTAAAACCCTTATCTGTTAATTCCGTTATTTGGGTCATCTTGGGGTCAGTTTTTGTTGTTTTTTTTCTTTTGCCTTTGGGTCACATTTTCATGTTTCTTCACATGTCCAGTCATCTTTATTTATACACAGGACCTTGTGGACAGTACATTGTGGAAACTCTGGATTATGTCACTCTCCTCTGAAAAGTGTTGTTTCTGTTTTAGTAGGCAGTTTCATTCTTTGCAGAGCACCTTGAATTTGTCAAGACTTGGTTTGAGGCTCTGTTAGGTCAGGTCTATTTTGGTTTTCCCTTTAGTCGTAGAGCGAATCCCATAGTCCTGGGACATGAACTTCACTCCTAATGTGTGATTCACTTGGGATTTCACTGGCACACTCAAGGAATGTACCAAGTACCTCTAAGTTGCTGGAACTCAAACCAATGTCTTTCCCCTGCAGGGAGCAGCAGCTGAAATCTCATCTCCACTCAGTGGTTTGGGGGTGTTTCTTTGTTGTGGTTTATGTTTTTGTTTTTTTCTTTTTATCTCTTCAGCAGTTGTTTTTCACTGGGTTTCATGATGCAGCTCAGGTAAGCCTAAAGGATTTTAGGGGAGTTCAAATGCAGATCTGGGGCTCCTTTCTTCCCAGGATTTCTCCCTTTCTTTTTTTTTTTAATTTTTTAAAATGTTTATTTATTTTTGACAGAGAGAGAAAGACAGAGCATGAGTGGGGGAGGGGCAGAGAGAGAGGGAGACAAAGACTCCGAAGCAGGCTTCAGGCTCTGAGCTCTCAGCACAGAACCCGACGTGGGGCTCGAACCCACGAACCATGAGATCATGACCTGAGCCGAAGTCGGATGCTCAACCAACTGAGCCATCCAGGCGCCCCAGAATTTCTCCCTTTCTATGTTTAGTGACTCTGGCAGCCCCCAAATTTGTCCTCAAGCCAATACAACTGCAGCTTTCTGCTTCAGTTCTGTGCTGCTCAGTTGCTGCCCAGACTGGAGAGTGCACTCAAGGGGAAAATCCATTTTAACATGGATTTTTGGCCAGTACAGTTTTTCTTTTTTCTTTCAAGGGTCAAGTCCCTTCCAGTTTCTGCCTGTTTTTGTTTGCCCTCCGGTGCCTTCGAATAGTTGTTTTACGTATTTCATCCAGAGTTGATAGTTGTTATCTGTGTGGAGGTTAGCCGAATACAAACTACTCACCCATTACTGAATCCAGAACCTGCCAGTTGCTTTTGGATTGGTTCAGAGTCACTGTGGTTTTTTTCAAGTGATAACTGTTGCCAAGAAAAGAATGAGAGTGGTTGTTTCAGAGACAGAGTGTGTCGATTTTCTCTCAGGGTAACTGACGGGGCGTACAGGTACGTTAGCTATTCAGGCAGGAAGCGTTCTGACATCAGTGGTGCCCTCGGAAGTAATGATCAGAAACACGGGCATGAAAGAGACCCAGAGACCTGTGATGCAGACACTAGGATATCAGTACCCATTCAGGCACGCGCTGTGCTAAGCACTCTGAAAAGTTAATCTAGAAAGGCCTCTAGAGTTGGAGAAGTTGGCAGTGGACGATTTGAAGGGTGGGAGGTCTTCCCGTACAACTTCAAACTGAGTATCAGAATTTCTAGATTAAGGGACTGCACCTAGGCCATGGCTTTTGTGTCAGAGCATCATCACCTGGGAGGAGTAGAGTGGCTGGCCTTCTGCCGTTCTTGTTTGAGGAAGGGTGGGATGAGAGCCTGGGATGAGAAAAGACAGAGAACGTAGCGTGTTTTAACCCTGGTCTAGGAGGAACTTTTTACCAACACGAGAAAACCAAGAACAGTGTAGTAAGTTTTTCATAAGCGGTTCAAATTAAAGGAACATTCTTGGGGTGCCTGGGTGGCTCAGTGGGTTATGCATCCGACTTGGGCCCAGGTCATGATCTCACAGCATGTGAGTTCAAGCACTGCATCGGGCTCTGTGCTGACAGCTCGGAGCCTGGAGCCTGCTTCAGATTCTGTGTCTCCCTCTCTCTCTGCCCCTCCCCTGCTCACCCTCTGTCTCTGTCTCTCTTTCAAAAATAAACATTTTTAAAAATTAAAAACAAAAAAAGGAACATTCTTTATCCTGATTTGTGTCCTTCCTAATTTGTGGAGATTGAAAAGGTCCCTTCTTTAGTGAAATGATCATGAGAGGAAATGGTGTGTGTGTGTGTGTGTAAGTTTATTTATTTATTTTGAGAGTGAGAGAGAAGGCAAGCAGGGAAGGGACAGAGAGGAGAGAGAGAATCCCAAGCAGGCCCCATGCTGACCATGCAGAGCCCAACATGGGGCTCACACCCACAAACTGTGAGATCATGACCTGAGCCTAAATCAAGAGTCCAAGGCTTAACCACTGAGCCACCCAGGTACCCCAGAAATGGTGTTTTTTTTTTTTAAAAAAGAGCCCTAACAAAATTAAAAATTGTGAACTCTGAACTGCCAACCACTTCCTACTCCCCACAAATCAGTTTTTTGAAATATTAACAGTCCATGAAATTTAGAAGCTTGGGAAACACAGTTGTAGAGTTTTTTTAGATTTTCGGATTACTGAGTTCCTTGAAACATTGGGGGGCAAAGTGGAGTGGGTGCTAGCCCGCCAGCCATGACTTTGTGGTGTGCTAGCGCCTTCTCCCCTTGCTTCCACAAGTGAGTCAGGACAAAGTCGGGCTGCAGCGGGAGACCTGTGGTGTGTGGCATCTCACCGCAGCGAAGAGAGGAGTGGAGCCCGCCATCGCGCTCTCTAGGTCACGTGATGGGGGCCGCCAGCCCATGGTTGAGTACTTCCTTCAGACTCCCTCCATTTCTTTTCCGTCATCACCCTTGAGGAGTCTTGTGAGAGATCAGGCTTCTTAAAGCGTCAAGGTCACAGCTCACTCCTCTGCTCTCAGCTTCCTCCAACTTATCCCGCTCTGGATTTGGTTGAGGGAGCAAGTCTAGACCGTGCTTATACAAACTCACAGGTGCCAGGAAGGGCTAGCCTCTCGGAGTTCTGGGAATTTACACCCTCAGTGTTGTACACGTTTCTGGCTCCACATGTGCCGGGTGGATTTTTAGCAAACTGAAAGGAGTTAAGAGAATGACAGAAATGTATCGGTTTTAATTTATGATGAAAGTTGGAAGGAATGTTTATTTTAGCTGAACTGCAAAAAGTATGGGGGAACAGGGCATTTCTTTGTAAATGTCTGGGAGGTATAGACCTGAGGAGAGGGGAGAGCTGATTTAGCAGGACCCAGAGGGGTAGAGCTGAGATTCAGAGGATGCCATCCGGGGTGGAAAAATCCAGGACAAATTTTAAGAATGACTTTTGAGGCTGAAATCTGTTCTCTTTGGATCAGCTACTTCAGCAAACTGCCGGCAGCCTCATCCCACGAGTCATTTGAAGTGGGCAGTTTGATGGCCGCACATTGAGATACGGGATATGGGTCTTTTATTATGGGGTACGTGGGAATATTTGGGGAAGTGTGACCCCGCCAGAGTAACTGGCAGACACTGTGGTCATCCTGAGCATCACGGTTAGTTGCCAGTGAGCAGCGGAACTGTGGTTTCCTCTTCTTGGTTAAGCCAACTTTAAAGGATTTCTGTATCTTCGGGGCAGCAGGAATAGGTAAGAGTTGGCCCCCTGGAACGACACTTGGGCGAGGCAGCCCCATATACAGGTCCCTGCAGTGTTCGCCTGCCGGAAACTTCCTATTGTTGCAGCCCTAGGCATTCCAGATCTTGCCGCCAGGGTGTGTAGTTTAGTACTATCATGATTTCTGGTAAATAGTATGGCCGCCACCGTCACCACCGTTTACTGTGTGCTCTGTGCCAGAGATGGTCTCCAGTGTTCACAGTGGATCTGCAAGAGACTTGGGACCACTGTTGTTCTTCCCATGAGGAAAAGGAGCTTAGCGAAGACACGACTAGCCCAAGGCTACACAGCTGGAAAGTGGCTATTCTAGGATTTGAACCCAGGACTCTCCTCTCCTCCAATCTGTCCCTCCATCCCTCCTTTAAAATCATCATGGCTTTTCCCCTTTCCTTCTTTATGGCAGATGCCCTTCTCCCCGCATTTAGTCACCCCTTCTTCAAACTGCTGTTCTGTCGGTATGAAGAGCACATCTTGTGACATGAGGCAAAGACAGCCACTTTCCAAGGCCTGAGACTTATATTGAATTCCTCTTAATACACTTTGGCACAATGCTCACTAACGGTATATTGTTGGCATCACTTTTTGACCCTGACTTGACCCTTAACCCATCCGTTGGCTGACCGCTCTACAGAGGTTAAGGGTTAGGCTGAGTTCCTTTTTGGTCCTCCCGTCTTATTGAACACACCTGTATCTTGAGCAGATGTATTTACTCTGTGCCTAGAAAGTGAAGGAAGGAAATGGTCCTTTGGTTTGGTCTTCCCAAATCTTCCCCTTGTCATTCTAGTCTCTCTTGTTATTGGGCAATTTTTTTTTCTTTTTCTTTTTCTTTTCCTTTTTCTGTTTTTTTTTTTTTTTTTAGCCTAGACAGGTTCTTTTTGTAGTTTCTCTGTCGTTTCAAACCTGTTCCAGCTGGCATGCATCTAGTGTCTAGGAACTCACCTATCACCTGGTTCAGTGCAAAGCTTTGGTGTCAGAGACTTGGACTTGAATCCTTGCTCTGTGACTTAGAACAGGATGATTTTAGGGGAGTTAGCCTCTAAGTTTCAGTTTCCTTGTTGGTAAACTTGGCGGGTGGTATTGTCCTTCGCTGGGGCACGAGGATTCTGCATAGCGATTCTGCTAAAGCTTTGGCGTATAGCAAATCCTCAAGGGATGATGGCTAATACTATTATCATTCGTTAGGAATTAGCAAGGATATTCTTTGTCATTGTGTAGATTGGCTTATTCACCATGGATGAAGTCTTTTTTGCTTATTCTCATTTTTCTCTGTACCTTTTCTTCTCTCTCTCTCTCTGTCTCCATCTCCTTCATACCGGCTCAAACCGATGATGAGTGTCACATATCATCGTTTACATCTCCTTGCCCAGATACCCTCTCCCAGAATTGAAAATACTATAATTCATAGACTCTTAGAATCACAAAATTGTGAACCAAAGGGAATCCCCTCTGGCTTGAGTGAAAATCCAGAATCTTGGAGCCAGTCAGTGGTAGAATCAGGACGAGAGCCTGGATTACCTGGTGTCCAGTCTAATGTTCTTTCTGCCATGTTTTTTCCTTACCCACCTTTCACATACCCATATGTACACACAACTACAATAGAATCCACGGTCAATTGAAGTGGGTGAGGGTGTGAGGAGGCACCTTGTATAAAAGGCTCTCTCCTGTCACTTGTAATTGTGGCGGGGATGTCAAGACTGGAGGTTTTAGGTGAAGAGTTGTTTTCTGGTCCTCAGGGCATCGGTGTCAGGAATTCCCAGCCGCCAGGTGGAAAGTGACTGTCACATCCAGCCCAGTTCTTCACTGAGCAGATAGATCCATGAACAACCCCCATATTGGTGCCCCTCCTCTTCATCAACCCTGCCTTTGGCCTCCTTTGTTAACCTGAACTTTATGCATCTGGTTTCTTTCATTTCTTAACTTCACATTAAAATCAGAAACATCCAGAAAAGTAGACACAATAAACACAGTAGTCCAATGAATAGCATATGCCCACCACCTAGCTTCAACTGTTATCAACATCAACGATTATTTGTCTTTCCTTAAATGATAATTTGTAAAATATCTGTTAATTCTATGCATAAGTGTTTTATATTTATACATTTTGCTCAATTATCTCAAAGCAGACCTCGTGACGTGTCACTTTAATACTTCAGCGTGTATCTCTAGAAAAATGGGGATGTTTTCCTAGAAATCTACAATTCCACACCTCACAGTATTAGCAGTTCCCTGACATCATCCATACTTGGTCCATATCCATTGCCCCCCGTTATCATCCAAATGCATTTTATGGCTATTTTTTCAAAGCAGGATCCAATCCAGAACCAAACCATTACATTCCTCTTAAGTCTCTCTGAATTTAGAATAGTCTACCTTTTTAATGGTGTTGACTTTTTGGGCCAGTTGTCCTGTAGAGATCCCCTCCCACCGGATTTGTCTGAGCCTTCCTTTCTGCTCTCACTCTTACTCTTGCAACAAGCTGGAAACATCTTGGAGGGCTCGATGGACATTGGCAACAGGAGTTTTTCCTGGGTGATGGTGCATGCTTCAGGTGAAGCACCTTACCTCCCACTGGTAGTGCTGCTAAGTCTGACCACTGAGTTAGGGTCAGGATAGTATCTCTGTTGTGAAGGAACATTTTCTCCCTTGTGCCTGCATGTGATATATGGGGCAATTCCTTGGTACCGTGAGAATGTCTGGTTCCCTGTCAGTCTTTCACCTAAGAGCTTTAACATCTAGTGACCATCAAGTTTTATTCTTACACTTAAAGCAGATTTTGCATTTTGTTACGTCCATTTCCGTCTTGAAAGAGCTATGCGTACTCACAGGGGTCGATTTACAAGTTTGGATGGTCCATTACCTTCATGACCTTAAATCTGTGAGGGAGAAACTGAGGTCTGTGGTGAATTAGTTGTCACACCCAGGGCCGAGGCTGGAGGAAGAAGGGGACAGAGATGGAACTGGACACAGGTTTAAGGAGCACACACCAGCCCCTGTGTTGAATTCACATCTTTATCAGTGTTAGTCTTCTCTCTCATCAAGCATATAAGAACACCTGTCTTGGATCTTCTGTCCGGTTCTTAGAGAAAGGTGGGGAAATTTGCTCTCAGCCCATAATCGCGTTGAACACCAGAGCTGTGTTGCCCCTAGAAGCTGGGAGATGGGTGGGTGTGAAGTTTGCGAGGGATCTTGCTTAACCAAATGTCTCTTCTGTTGGGAATCCATGCGTGTGTTTGGACTGCATTTTTGAAACAGGTTGCAGTTTGGATTTGGGAGTGACTCATATTGTGGGGTTTCTCTGGGACTTTCGAGAGTGTGTGAGAAGTTTCTAAACTCAAAAGGCTCCTTTTTTGGCACTGCAGCATCTTTTCTATTTCGGCATCTTAAGAATCTGGGGGAACCATATAAAGATCAGAAACAAGTCTGGCCCTAAAGGCTCCCTGTGACATAGTAATTCCAGTTAGTTGAATCTTGGCCCATTCGGATGAGACCATATAAAGAGGCCGCTTCCTGAATTTCCCGCTCTCTGTCTCTCACAGGCTCCTTTTTGTAGAAAGCTGGTATTTCAGGACCGCAACCGCCAGTCATGTGCTTTCAACTCTTCACTCTCAGTCTTTCCTGCCCCCTGTTTATTTTTGGAGAGAGCACATTTTTGCTTCTCTCCAGGAGCTATGCGGGGTCCTGCCCCCTCCGTCCATCAGGCGGCAGCCCCAGCAGGCTGTGCTCATTTCCCACACTCGGAGACGTGACTCCAGCTTTCAAGAGAGAACACGAGGGATGCGCCGCCTAAGGGCTCCCGTCGCCCGATCCTATTTCTGGCCCTCGTGCTGTTGCATGTTTTAAGACTCTCCTTCTTAAAGCACATTTGGATAATGTTACCTGGCAGTAAATCTGCCCAAATTGGAAATGGTTTTCCCAGCAGATGTTTTGAGGCTGTGCTTCTGAATTTCAGAGGCAGAACAATGAAAAGAAGAAACCAGGACCTTTTGAATTCTAGAATCAGGTCTTCTTTTTCGCTTTTAAGATCACTTGAGTTTTCCCCTCTTTTCCCGTCCAGGGTTTTGTTTGTTTGGTTGTTTGTTTGTTTTGTTTGTTTACCCTTCTCCTAACACAGGGGTAGCAAACAGACTTCTTCCAAAGTCTTGATTCAAACAGATTGTTGATGTCTTCCTGAGTGCTTGATTAGGGAGGATTCTGGACTTGGTGGGCTCCATGGAAAAAAAAAGAAACAAAGGCCCCAGCTGACTGTCTTAGCCTGTCTAGCCTTATTAGAGTAAGTTTCAAGTTTAGAGGATGGAGCAAGAGCTAATTCCTTTTCCTTTAAATACCCGGGCCATTATACAGAGAACTCAGACCCAGAATATTTGAGAGCAGATAAATCACATGTTCATGTCCTCTTGTCCTGCCCAGACCTGATGGGCAGGAGAGGGAAGGACCCCTGGCCCCAATCGAAAGGTTTGTAACCAAAGGGTTACAACTTCTCACCACACCAGGCAGGGACTGGAGCTCTGGAAGTCAAGCTTGGGAGCACGTGCATGTCTCTAAAGCAACCCCCCCCCCCCCGCCCCCCAGCATTTCATCTGTCACCCAGGGAAACTGGAAGCTGCGTTCCCGGCAGCTGGTCCTAAAAGGACAACAGGAAGGGTGTGGCCTGTAAGTGTGTTTCCTATGAGATCACTCTGTGAGAAAGCTGGGACACTCTTTTTGAAACAGGGCCTATCAGGTATCTAGGTGTCTTCATAGCTCGTAGGAAGCTCAGCCAGACCCTCACGGGCTGGACTGTCCATTCAAAGGACCCGCCAGACCTTTTAAATTATATTGCTAAAAGCCAGTGAGCCACTTACATTTCAGACAGATCGCTTGCACTTAATGTCAAACCGCTGCCTCATGAACAAGTTGCAACAGCTTCCACTTAACAGCCTGCATTGGAAAGTAACAGGTGCCAAGCTGCTCAGACCCCCCAGAGAGTTCTCCCAGGGACTCCTACCAATATGCCGATCAATGAATAGCGTTTACTGCAGCCCAAGTGTTATTTATGTGCTCTCCTGGAATCCCTGTCCCTTGCATCTGGTTGCTTCAGGAACGCTTTTCCTTTTCATCTCCATGTATATTTCGAATCCAGGGCAAGCTCCACTTTCCCCATGAAGCTTCCTCGCCCTCTCCTTGTCCACAGCACTTCCTGGCTTGCACAGTTCTGTTGAATCTTCAGTCCTGTACTGCCAGCTTCTGCACTCTTGTCACAGTTCTGTCTTAACGATGCGCCAGGGGAAAGTGGTTCCAGTAAAACCACCGGAGGTGGCAAGAAAACTGCAGAATTCGGTGGAACTATCCCGTGGCTGAAGGGATCCCTCCTCAGCTTCGCCTTTGGACCATGGATGCAGCCTGTCCCTGGAATAACCCTTTCCCTCCACCCCTGATGCCTGCTTCCCACCTCCAGTGTGGCCTCTTCAGTTTCAGAGTAAGCCAGATGTCCCATCACGTAGATTTCATACAGACCTGATAACACTCTGAATTTGGCCTCTTCTCTACCTCACTGAACAGGGGTAACGTTTGAGGACAAAGGTGCCATCTGTTTTTTGTTGTTGTTTTTTAATCTTACCCAGTGCACTTAGGACAGTGCCCAGCTCCCCACAGAGGGAACGAAGTTGGATTCTGGGGGAACTGCCTTTGTAACTTAATAGGGGTTAATTAAGTCTGTTTCATCTAGACAGAATATTTGTGTGTGGCCATAACAAGACTTACAGTAGGGAGTATTACAAAAAAGTTTTCTTACCCTGGGACCCAGGGTATGAGACCGAAACTAAGGATTTTCCATGAGGAGGGAGACAGCTCCCGCTTCGTGCCAAGCCCCAGCTTGTGGGGAGCGGGTTCTGCCTGCCCTTCTGGTCTCCCCTCTTCCTCTGCACTCTCTCCCAAGGTCGAGGTCGGCGAAGCTCCCGGTGGGGAGTGGGGAGGACAGTCGCAGCCTCTGCCCCACCCTGCGCATCTCAGGGGAAGGTAGCTTACACAGTTTTTACAGCCTTATGTCAAGTCTTGAAGTCTTTAGTCACTTGTGAAAAAAAACCCTTTGATTTTGGAACTAGGTTTTCAGTCTGTTGGATGCGGAGGTATGACTCTTACGTGGTGATCTTTTTGTTTTGATGCTGCGGTCCTAATGTAGCAGCTGGTACGCTTTCCTAACGGGAGGAGCGTGAGAGAAAATGCGTCTTTGTGCTACTGCTGGCCGGCTGGAAAGGGCTCGCATCAGCCCCCCGACAGCCGTGGCTTCCTGGGATTTGTGGTTAAAGGAGATAAAGCAGGTCGTTTTGGTTTTCAGAGTCTTAGGGAACTTTATTAACCACACAATGTCTCTTAGTAGTCAAAGTGACGGCTCAGGCCGAGCTCAATTTTTTTCTCTTTTTTTTTTCCTAATGGTGGTATATTTTACTGCCCGCAGTCTAACCTTTCACATACTGACATTAGTAACGCCGCCGGTGATGATCACAGGGGAAGACAGAGTGCTGGCGTGGCGGGCACTGCTCTAAGCGCTGACCGTGCAGCCCCTGATTTAGTCTGGCCATTTAGCAGTTACTCAAAGGAGCGCATTTTGACGGAAGTATAGGCTGCTGGTGCCCCTTTTCCGAGCCGTCTGATCTCCCAGAGCCCCTTCCCAGTTCAGTCTCTGCTCCCTCTGTCGCCGTTGTCACCCCACAGTGGAAAACCGCCGGGACCAGGAGACAAGTGGCGGAACCCTGCCAGTGCGACCCCAGTTCGCTCCCTTCTCGCCCACTCTCAGCATCTCACGGCACTGGGAGAGTGCCAGGGGGACTCAGGCACCCCGACCTTGTGGCGCCCTGGATCTGACTTAGTTCATTCTGTGCTTCCCAACATCCAGAGCGAAGAGAAGAGAGCAGAGGATGCCAGCTCTGAGGCCGTAGCTCTGGGGTCACTTGCACACGTGACAGCGTGGGCCGGGCAGGTGTTATCGCTGAGTGAAGTGGGGCTAGGGGTAAGATACGGGCACTCCTTCGGTGCGCATCCGGAACTTGTAAGATAAGCTCACACTTCCAGCCGAGAGATACGCTCAGGCCCGTCTTTCTCAAAACACCTGAGCTGGCTTTCATTTTCCATTAGACATAGGAACAGAGAGAGGATTCTGCACTGCAAGGGGAACAACAGCACAAGAGCAGTGGTAACAGAGGGCAGCTGCGCTTTAGCAGGAAGGAGACAGAGAGGGCGGGTGGGGACTGTGGCCAACTGGAATGCGCCGGTCTTGTCCACAGGGGCAACTATGATCTCAGCCCCAGAGCTACTGGATCTTAGAGTTTTTCAGGAGAAGCCGGATTTTGTGTGCAGATCTTCCAGTTTTTTAAATATTAATTTAAATTTACAAACCAAAACAAAAAAACCCACTGTCTGGCAAAACACAACATGTGGCTGTGGGTCTGTCACCTCCAAATTCAGGAATGTTCATTCTCACAAGATGGTCCTATCCTTGGGTAAGGAAGTAGGGAATGTTACCTGCAGAAGTACAGGGAAGACGGCCTGTAGGCCAGACTCGTTTAAAACATCCTCAAGGGGGCCCCCTGTGATTCAGTCTGGTTCTCTTTAACATTTCAAGTGTCCCCAGCACAGTGCCTTACACACAGTAGAAGCTCAGCCAGACAGGGTTGTTGGTTTCTGCTTATATGCAAGTTTGGTTTGTGGTAGTTTGGGGCTATTCCGCTTCCAGGTAGCTGGTCCTTCGACAGCTCCTGCTTTTGAAAAAACTTAACCTCTGAGCTTCAGTTCTGGATTCCTGGGACAGAGGAATCGATTGGTCCCCTGGTTCATCCAGTGTCTGAGGGAAGTAGGGTTGTGGAGTAGAGGCTTCCCCTTCTGGCCCAGGGGTGGGTGGGTGTGGGTGGCAGGGACACCAGACAAGGATGTGTGGACTGGGGAGCAGTGGTGGGCATCTCCTTGCTACATCTTCTTTGGATTGGGATTTCCCCCCTGATAGAGACAGACGGTAGCTTGTTTTCCACTTCTGCATTTTTGTCATTTCTAACAGAGTCCCTCAGATAGCTCTATTACCTGCCTCTAGCTTAGAAAAGTCAAGTTCGTTTTCTCTAACGTGGCACCTAGCATGTCCTGGGAGCTGAGTTGGATAGAGGCATTTTAGGGCTTCGTTTCTTCTCAGTCATTTCCGGAAGGTTCTGGCTCACCCTGGTATCTAGATGGAGCATGTCCTTGGCAGGCTGGGGTGCTACTAGAAAAGCCAGAAAGAAAGTATATCTTGGTGCAAAATAAAACATCAAAAGTATAAAGGTATTTTGGCACATTGAGAGATGTTTTCTTAAAAAGTTACAAGTTAGGGGGAGCCTGGGTGGCTCAGTCAGTTGACCATCTGATTTCAGCTCAAGCCCCATGTTGGGCTCTGTGCTGACAGCTCAGAGCCTATAGCCTGCTTCAGATTCTGTCTCCCTCTCTCTGCCCCTGTCCTGATCGTGCTCTGCCCCTCTCTCTCAAAAATAAACATTAAAAAGAAATTTTTTTAAGTTACAAGCTAAGCTTTAAGTGATAAATTTAAAGGATGTTGCAATGACACATTTTAGTCTAAGGTTCTACAAACCACATCCTTCCTGCTAAATTTGACTGCTGCTTGTTTTTATAAAGTTTTATTGGAACATGGTGACACCTGTTTGCTTACTTATTGTCTGTGGCTGTTTATTGCCCTACAGTGTCAGAATCGAATAGCTGCAACAGAGACTGTGTGGCCCGCAGAATGAGAAATATTGAAAAAGTTGGCCAACCTATGTTTTTAGTCATTCATCAAAGTATCTCCTTAGACTGAGAGCAACAGTTAGAAGTATATGCAGTTCTTAGAAAAATGAAGTTGACATTTCAAAAAACAATCCTAGGAGAATGCTGGGCAATTGAAAATAGGAAATGTTCTCATTGCTGTTTTATCCACCTTGATTGACTCAGTGGATTGCTTGATGTTCCCTTGGTATTTCCAGTTGAGATGTGCTGGACCAGAATGCCCACACTTGGGTTCCTGAATGCATCCTTTGCAGGTGAATCCTTCTTCCCCAAATAAGCTGAGTAGATTTTTATCCTGCCAGTTTAGTTTATGTTTTTTAAGCAAACCTCTGTTTTACATCTTTTTTTATTACCTTTCAATTTATAAAAGATAAAGTGATTGTAAAGAAAAAAAAACAGAAAATGGACAACAACACAAAGAAGGAAATTAAAAATTGTCCATAATTCTGTCACTGGGGTCCTCTCTCGTGTATTATATAGCTCATTAGACACTTGATATTATGTATTAATAGTTTTTTCACCAAATTGGAAGCATATATGTACTGTTCTGCAACATGTTTGTTTGTTTGTTTTTAATTTTTTTAAGGTTTATTTCTTTTTGAGAGAGAGACAGAGTTCTAGCAGGGGAGGGGCAGAGAGAGAGGGAGGCACAGAATCCGAAGCAGGTTCCAGGCTCTGAGCTGTCAGCACAGAGCCTGACGCAAGGCTCGAACCCACCAACCGTGAGATCATGACCTGAGCCAAAAGCGGACACTTAACCGACTGAGCCACCCAGGCGCCCCTGCAACATGTTTTTTAAAAGTTAATATATACTGAATATTCTCATATCATTAAGTATCCTTTTTTACCATGTTCTTCATTATTACATAGTATCTTCGTGTGTGTATTCCATGATTTACTTCATTTCTTATTGCTGTCTATTTTGGTTTTGAATTTTTTACGATTCAGAAATGACACTAGGTCTCTCTCTCTCTCTCTCTCTCTCTCTCTCTCTCTCTCATTCTTTCTTTGGAATAAATTCCTTGGATTAGAATCACTGGCTTAAAAAGTATGAAGTACTTCTAAGGCTTTCACTAAGCTTTGCCAAATTGCCCTATAGATCTTGCTTTTTTACATACCCACAGATGGGCATGAAAGCACCCAGATTTTGAAAGTAAATTAGAAAGGCTACCGTATTTTTATTTGAAAGATTTCGATAGGCAGAATATTGGTTCAGGTGGCCTTAACCTCATCCACTGCGTGCTTGAATGTCAATGGTGAGCGACTGTTATTTTGGATTCTCCTTCCCTTTTAGGCTCCCCCTCCCAAGCCGCCGCGCAGGCAAGGAGGCTGGGCAGATGATTCCACGAAGGCTTCAAAGTAAGTGCGGCAGCTCATGAGGGTGGAGGTGGGCATTTTGCTCTTGTGGGTTTTTTCTTTCCGTTTTTGTAACAACTTGATTGAGGTGTAATTCCAATTCCATGTAATTCACCCATTTAAAATGGACAATTCAGTCCTTCCTGGTGCCTTTAACAGAGTTGTGCTACCAGCACCTCAGTCAATTTTAGAACATTTTCATCACCTGCCCCTTTAAAGAAACCTGGTACCCATTAGAGTTATTTCCCATGCCCTCCGCCCCCCAACATCCCCAACCCTAGGCAGCCACCATTCTGCTTTCTATCTCTGTGACTTGCCTGTTCTGGACATTTTGCATAAATGGAATCGTACATCATGTGGTCCTCTGTGACTGACTTTTCACTTGGCTTGACGTTTTCAAAGTTCATCCATATGTGGCATTCGGTGTTCTTTTTGTTTTATTTCATTTGTTTTGTTTTAAATGTTTATTTATTTTTGAGAGAACGAGAGAGCGGGGGAGGGACAGAGAGAGAGGGAGACAGAATCTGAAGCAGGCTCCAGGCTCTGAGCTGGTAGCACAGAGCCCGACGCGGGGCTCGAACTCACGAGCCGCAAGATCATGACCCGAGCCGAAGTCGGACGCTCAACCGACTGAGCCGCCCAGGCGCCCCTCTGTGTTCTTTTCTTAAAAAATGGAGGGGGGCGCCTGGGTGGCTCAGTCGGTTGAGCATCTGAGTTCAGCTCAGGTCACAATCTCGCAGTTCGTGAGTTGCTAGCTGCTATCAGCACAGAGCCGGCCTCAGATCCTCTGTCTCCCTCTCTCGCTGTCCTTCCCCCGCTCACTCTCTCTCTCTCAAAAATAGATAAAATATTAAAAAAAAATTTTTTTTTAAATGGAGGTATAATCGATACACATTATATTGGTTTCAGGTAAACAACATAATGATTCGCTATTTGTATCTATTGCTACATGATCACCACAATGTACAAGTTAACATTCGTCACCATACATAGTTACAAAAATTTTTTTTTCTCGTGCTGAAAACTTTTAAGATCCACTCTCTTGGCAACTTTCAAATATACAATACAGTATATATATTTTAATGTTTATTTATTTTTGAGAGACACACACACACCATGTGAGCAGGGGAGGGGCAGAGAGAGAGGGAGACACAGAATCCGAAGCGGGCTCCAGGCTCCGAGCTGTCAGCACAGAGCCCCACGCGGGGCTCGAACCCACAGACCGTGAGATCATGACCTGAGCCGAAGTAGGACGTTTAACTACCCAGGCGCCCCCTGCAATACAGTGTTATTAACTGTAGTCACCACGCTTACATTCCATCTTCATGACTTAAGTCATTATATAACTGGAAGTTTGTACCTTTTGACCCTCATTCTGTGTTCTTAAAGTAACTTTCTAAACAGAATGGAATGGCTGGTTAGTAATTGCAGGATTACAAACCACTTTGGTCTCTAATTCCTTGCACTAAGTCTTTGATGGGAAGTAAACCAGAAAAAAAATATTTACTACACCAGCAGGATGGCCAGCTTTCAAGTTTAACTATTTGAGATATACTTGGAAAAGGAATTTCTTTTTCTTGAAACACAGACATTACTCTTTTTTTTTTTTAAGGTTATTTATTTATTTTTGAGAGGGAGAGAGAGAGAATGCAGGAGGGGCAGAGAGAGAGGGAGACAGAGAATCCCAAGCAGGCTCTGTGCCGTCAGCACAGAGCCCAATGTGGGGCTGGATGTCACAAACTGTAAGATCGTGACCAGAACCAAAATCAAGAGCCAGTTGCTTAACTGACTGAGCACCCCAGGCCCCCCAGACGTTACTCTTGTCGAGAAATTTCCTTCAGCACTCATTGCCTTCAAAGTATATATTTTTCTAATTCTTTTCCTCCCTTCATTTACACACACACACACACACACACACACACACACACACACACGTACGTTTCCCCCTCTGAATCATTTGAAAACAAGTTGCAGACATCATGACATTTCACCTCTAAATACTTCAGCATGCATCTCTCAAGATTAAGGACATTCTCCAGATAATCACAGTATGATTATCACATCCAAGTAATTTCATAATGAATTAACAGTTAGTATATAGTTTATATTTAAATTTACCCAGTTGTCCCCAAATGTCTTTTATAGCTCCAGGATCCAGTCAGAGTTCACACATTGTGTTGAGTCGTTCTACCTCTTTATCTAAAATCATTTTTATTTAAATCTATCTGGATAAGTGCAGTTAAAGATAAATTTATCTTCTCTAAAATCTCTCTCTTGATCTGAAATAATTCCAATTCCTCCCCCGCTCTCCCAGACTTTTTTGAGGAGTCCAGGCCAGTTGTCTTACAGAATGTCATACATTCTGGTTTTCTCTGATTGGTTCCTCATGGTTAGGTTCAAATTGTAGGTTTCGGGCAAGAACAGGTGATTGTGTATACTTCTTATCATATCAAAGTGGCATAGAAACACGTACTCAGAGACACCTCACTCCCATCCTTATTCCCTCCTCCTCATTCCCATCCACCCCATCCAGTAACCTCTGTATTAGTTTCTGGTCTGTCCTTCCTATCTTGTCTTTTTCTTTCTTTTGCAGAATTAAACACACACACATGCAATTTTAATTTATTCTTCTTTGTTTCTATACATTAGGATTCAGCAAACTTTGACCCACAGGCTAGCTGCCAGTTTTCATAGATCATGTCTTATCAGAACACAGCCACACCCTTTCATTTTAAAAATTCAGATCTCTGATCTGTTTGGAATTAATTGTAGCCTACGATATAAAGCATGGATTCAGGTTTAATCTTTTTTGAAGTGGCTATTGCCCCCCCCCCGCCATTTATTTAAAAATGCATCTTTCTCCAGGGAATTTAGAATCATCTTTATCATATTCTCCATCTTTGTACCTGAGTCTCCTTTTGGACCTGTTACTCTGTTCCAGTGGGCTTTCTGTCTGTTCGTATGCCAGTAAATGCCACGCTCTTTGCCTTATGGAACACAGCACTACTTTTCAGTGCTAACCGAGAACAAGAAGGTAACGCGGCAGTATTAGTGAGAGTCTTAGAGGGTAGCCCCATTTTTCTAAGCTATTAGGGGATTTTAGTGCTTGTAATAGCTGGAATTTATTTTGAAGTATGGAGATGAGACAAATCCTGTATCTGCTCCTTCGAGAACAAAAGAGGATCTCAAAAACGGATCTATGAAATGAATGTATCAACGTATGTATTAAAGATTTTTCCAGATCAGATCAGCTTGCTCTTGGAAAAAGATGCTTTTCCATCTCGTATATTACTTCTCAAAGTATTGTCTTGCGTGGCTCCTTGGTCTGTGGCCTAGTCCTGAAGCTGCTGGGGGGCACAGGCCTCCTCCTCGAACCTCCTCTCTTTGGCGTCAACCCTCACTCTTGCACGATCTCAACCCAGTCTCGGGAGTTTTACTATCACCTTCACAGTGACGACTTCAAAATATGTATCCCTCCAGGCCTTTCCCTGAACATCCAGTTATCCACGTGATGTTTCTACTTGAGGACACAACTCAGTCATAGCACGTCTGAATCAGTCCTCTTAATTGCCGCCCCTTCCATCCCATCCCCTAACCTGTACCTCCCAGAGTTTCCCTCACATCTCCGTAAATGGTGACTCTTCTCTTCCCCATTTCCCAGGCCATAAACTTTGGAATCCTCTTGGACCCTTCTCTTGGTCTCAACTCATGTTCAGTCTGTCAGCAAACTGGCTCAGGTCTACAGATGAAATACATCTGCTGTGTGTCCTGCCAGTGCTTGGCTACAGTCACCGTCATTTTTAGCATTGACTCAAGTGAGAACGTCCTGACTGGTCTCCTCCCTTCATCCTTGCTTCCCTCTGTCTTATCTCTACGGAGGCAGAGTGACTTTTTTAAAACATAAGTGAGGTCATTTCACGTCTGTTGAGAACTCTCCAGTGGTATTCCCCATAGTCAAAGTACATCACAAAGCTTTTACCGTGGCTTACAAGGCTCTACCTGACTTCACTTTATATGAAGTAGCAGCCTGGTCACTCTGTGTTCCCATCTCTTGCTTTATGTGTCCGCATGTGACATATATGCATACATGTGCGTGTGTGTGTTTGTGTACATGTGCATATGTTACCTTTTTCTCTCTACTGTGATGTAAACTTCTTGAGAGGAGACACACACTGATTTGCCTATGCCCAGTACCTCGAATAGTGCCGGTCCATAATAAGTGCTCAGTGACTGTTTATTGAACATATGAGTGATCGCATCAGTGTTTTTGCTATCAGATCGAGCCACTCTGCTATCAGTGTGGAAAGTGGAGGTCTGAAAGGTTAGAACCGCTTTGGGGAAGGTACTAGTCTGTATGAAGGATGATAAGAGCTGAACTAGGGCACTGGTGTGAGCACGGAGAGGAGAGGAGCTTTGGAGACGTTTCGGAGATAGAGTTCACGGATGTGCCATTGGTTGGAGGTAGGGCAAAGGAGGGAGGAGGGGAGGGTCACCACAAGGCGCCTCGCTTTGATGGCTGGTTGGGTAGTGGTGCCATCAGATAGGGAATGCAGGAGAAACCTGATTTGTAGGCTGGTGGTTGTCCACATAGATAATTTCCACTGGAAATTAGTCTGGAAGGGAGGTCAAAAGAGAGGTGCAACTTGGATCATCTACGCAAGTAGAAGTCAAGGATGGAGCCTTGGATTTGGCTGTTTGGAGGTTACTAGGGACCTTTGAAAAAGTGGTACTGTGGGGGCGCCTGGGTGGCGCAGTCGGTTGAGCGTCCGACTTCAGCCAGGTCACGATCTCGCGGTCCGGGAGTTCGAGCCCCGCATCGGGCTCTGGGCTGATGGCTCAGAGCCTGGAGCCTGTTTCCGATTCTGTGTCTCCCTCTCTCTCTGCCCCTCCCCCGTTCATGCTCTGTCTCTCTCTGTCCCCAAAATAAATAAACGTTGAAAAAAAATTTTTTTTTTAAAAAAAAAGAAAAAGTGGTACTGTGATTTGCACTGGGGCAGAAGCCAGATGATGGGCTGAAAAGGAATTGAGGTGGGAAATGGTGATCTGGTCTCCTTCCCTGAGAAAGAAAGGAGATAATGGGACGGTATTTGGGAGTGGTTTGTGTTGAGAACGATGTGTGTAATACGTGGGGAAAGAGTGACTGCAGGTGAAATAGGGATTTGACCAAGCAGATCGTTGGAAGGATAGGACCTTCCAAGAGAGATTAATTAACCTTGGACAGAAGGAGGCGAGGATGTTTTTCCTCCAAGATAGGGAGCTTGGAAAAGTTGGGTAAGTGATCAAGAAGAATTCAGGGAGTAGGGAATTGGGGGAAGTTCATTTTGGATTGGCCTCTTGGTGTTCTTCTTTTTTCAAAGTAGAAAGGCACACTGTTGAGTTCACTGGAGCAAAGGAGAGCTGGTCTCGGGAGGCAGGCGGAGTAGATGTGAGGCACAAAGAGGATGGGCACTGACTAAGGGTGAGAGAGGCCGTTCTTGGGCTACATTGAGGAGTTGCCTGTTCGGGTCGGAAAACAGGGGCTCGTGCTCCTGCAGGGCACCCCAGGGAGTACAGAGTGCCCCCTGCCCTGCTAGAGCTTCTGTTCAAATTGCAGGGTCAGGCATTTTCATTCACGAAAATGGTGAAAGGAGCACATCACAAGTGAGAAACAGACTGGCTAACACTGGTGATGTGACCTCAGAGAAGAGAGTAATCACAGTGGTCAGGGTCCCTTGCAGAGGAGATAGGGGTCTCACTGGGTGGATTCTCACGCACAAAGACGATCGGGAGGAGAGCACTGTAGTTCAAGGACATGTAGGCAGAAGTGTTGGAGGGGGGCAGTAACCTTACTGTTAGTCTGCTTAGAGTAGAAAATTCACACTGGAAATACTCGACTTAAGTTCTTCTGAAAGGATAATAATAATGGCATGGACTCAGTTCAGGCCGCTAGAACAGAATGCCCTTGACCGGGTGGCTTAAACAGCACACGTTTATTTCTCGCGTTTATTTCTAGTTCTGGAGGCTAGAAGTCTGAGATCAAGTTGCCAGCATGGTCTGGTCCTCACTGAGGGCCCTGTTTCTGGATATATCCTTACGTGGCCTTCCTCGGTGTGTACACACAGAGAGAGGCAGGTGTTGTGTTTCTCCTCATTTTATAAGAGTACCAATCCCTTCCTGGGGGCTCTACCCTCATGACTTCATCTGACTCTGATTAGCTCCCAAAAGCCCCACCTTCAAACACTGTCACAATAGAGATTAGGGTTTCAACATGTGAATTTGTGGGGGGGACACAAACATTCAGTCCATAGCTGCCCCTTATATGTGCATTACACCGAATCTCTTGGGTAGGTTCCATTCTCTAAGGTAGATATCCCTCTACAAGGGAAGGAGGAGGAAAGTGAGGCTGACAGAGGTCTACAGCTCTGTTGTTGCCAGTGGGAAGTAGAAGACCTATTTCCAGACACGATCTGGGAGCTCATAGTCAAGGGATACGAATTTCTGGGATTATTTTATTTGCGTCAACACCGCCCAAGGTAGAGAGCAGACCGTGCGTCAACCACCACACTGGCTAGAGATGTTGGTGCCAGAACTCATGTGCTCACTCCTGAGCCACAGGAAAGGGCTGTATTCAGGAATTCCATGGGACCTGGGATCACTACCTTTCCCTTCTCCCGGCACCACAGTCACAGCCGTGCCGAAGATTCCATCTTGGAGCCAGGCTGTCCTGGGCTCTGAAGTTGCCTGAGGTGGGGCCCTCATGGCCTGTGGGTCGCTGACTTGGCCATGGAGAACAGAGCTGAACAAGAGGCAACCGGACTTGGTAAAGAGAGGAAGGAAAGGTAGAGTGATTAAGTTTTGTCTCAAAGTGTCTGTTTTTGGGTTTGTCCCTGCATTGATCTGCAAGGGAATGAGGCAAGTAATGGCCCCTCAGGGACTTTCAGGACTTTGCTCTCAATGTCAGCCGTCATTTTCAATCACCCTCTCCCTCCCAGCCATTAATTTTGGCCCAGGATCATGGGGACTTGTCCATCTATCACTCCTAATTGACACTAAATGATCTGTCAGTTTATTGATGAACGGCAGGAGTGGAATTGTCACAATATATTTTACTTTCTAACAACTCCTCCTGACAATTTTACCTTGTCCATCTCACTCTCCTCACATAAATCTCCATTGGCCGCTCATTCCTTCTCCTGGGCTGTTCTGGTGCCAGCCCTTCCACACCATCTGCACGCGTCAAGGGCATCAAGATGGCGGGAGAACAGCCGAGTGCTGGTCCTGAGGTTGCCCCCTTCCCTCCTCCTTCCCTCCTCTCTCTCTCTCTCTCTCTCTCTCTCTCCCTCTCTCTCTCTCTCTCTCTCTCTCTTTTTAATGGCATAGATGTTCCAAGAATACTAAAGGGCTTCTGTCCTCTCTCTCTCTGTGTCATTGCCATACCGGAGTCTCTCTACCTTCGTGTTAGCAGGGAATAGTTCATTCTTATTAGGCTACAAAAGTGTGAAAGGCAAAAACTCAGAGCTGCCGGGCACCTAGGTCTATAAGCACAGTTGCAAACACGTTTTGTCCTCTCACACAAGCATCGTAACAGGCTTTCTAGTCCCACAGAAGTCAGTTTCTTAGCCTGGAGGGTAGGTTAGCTGGAATTTCACCACTGGTGTGCCCTGGGCTGCACTGGGAGCACAGGTGTGCCCAGATGCTTGTGCTCTGCCTCAGGGCCAGACCCAGAGCTGCCAGGGCCCCGAGGCTGGTCGCTTGTAACCATGAGCAGTCTTGTCTGTCACCTCAGTTTTCCACTAAAATGACAGTTTTAAGTGGTTTTTTTTTTTTTAATGTTTATTTGTTTTTGAGAGGGAGGGAGGGAGGGGTGGGGAACAGAGGATCCAAAGCAGGCTCTGTGCTGACAGCAGCGAGCCTGATGCAGGGCCAGAACCCACAAACCATGAGATCATGACCTGAGCCAAAGTCAGATGCTTAACGGACTGAGCCACCCAGGCACCCCGAGTTTTAAGTATTTTAAGTTTTGAGAAAGATGAAGGAAATACATATATATATATATATATATATATATATATATATATATATATGTATATCCACGTACACACACACACACACACACACACATATATAGTACTGGGTCTTATGTCGATATATGTATATGGATGTATATATGATGTAGTTATTTAGTCTTAAGGTACACATACGGGTGTGAAAAATCTTTTATCGTCTACGAGGTCAAGGATGATTAGAGAAGCTTGACAACATAGAAAGAATGTCATTGTTTCCCCTCCCTCCTTCCTCTCCTGCTGCAGGTAATTTTTATTAACTGATAAGGACTGTTTTTGTTTATTAACTGCCATCCCATTATCATGTTTTTCGAAATTAAAAATGATTCCTTAATGCCATCTCATATACTCAGATATTTCCATTGTCTCAAAGATGTTGTTTTACAGTTGGATTGTAAGAAGGCAAATCAAGGTCTACACCTTATATCTAGTTACCAGATGTCTTTAGTCTTCCTTGCATTCTGCGACACGCCCCCCACCTCCCTTTTATCCCCCATGCCATTGATTTTTTTTGGGGGGGCGGGGGAGTCTTGTCTCATAGAATGTCCCACCTTCAGGATTTGGCTCATTGCTTCCTGCTCATGGTGTTTAGCTTGCTCCTCTGTCCTTCATGTTCCTTGTGAAGCTGATAGTTAGATCTAGATTAACTGCAGGTTAGATCCAGGCTCACTGTTTCGGCAGGAATACTTGGCAAGTGGTGCTGTGCCCACACTGCGACATCACATCCGAAGGCACGGGCAGGCATGAGAGGAGCAGGTGTGCGGGCGGTCCATGTGACACGAGGCTGCAATTGATCAGCGGGGTCAGGGGCGTGCCCCGCATTTCACATTGCCCACCAGACTCCCACCTAGAGGCCACGGTGTCCATTGGGGATCGTTGCCTAGAGCCATGATTTCAATCGAAGGATGTCAAGTGGTGATTCTCCAATTTCCTCTTAACAAAACTTCTTGCATAAAGAACTTTCTCTTGCCGATTATCTGGCTGCCTGAAATACAGTTTATAATCCTGCCTCCTTGCTCCCTCCAATCTTTATTTCAAAAAGTTTCAAACCTGTAGGAAAGTTGGAAGGGTAGTACATCAAACACTTTGCCGGGTAATGTTTTACCCCCCATGGCTTTTTCTCATTCTCTGTTTATTTTGAGTTTTTCTCTTTTACTGAACTGTGAGAGAGCTGCAGCTGCCTCTGCCTTCGCATTAGTAGTAACTACTAAACAGTTACTTTACAAGAGACTTTTGCCTATATTTTTTGCTTCTGAGTCTGTAGTGCCTGGCACATTTAGGTGCTCAGTACACAGTTGATCGGTGAGTGAGTTTTAGACAGTAATTAAAGAGAGACCAAGTATCCCTCGGTCCACCGAAGTAAAAGATCTTAATCCTTGACCTTCAGATTTTCATCAGTAAACATAATATTGTTTATTTAGTTTTTCAAGAAAAACAAAACGGATTAGAAGTATGGAGAATTTATTTTCCACCTGCAGTCCTCAGTCACAGCAAACCCAGAATCGGTATGGCTGGACCAGGGGTCCTGGGCACCGTGGGTGAACAGTTACTTGGTTCTCAGTGAGGTCAGCCATTAGAGAAGAATGTCTACGATTGGGTGAAATCGGATGGGCCGTCGCATATGAGGTGGTAAGAAGGGAAAGTCCTCAGTAGCGAATTGTGCACCCATTTCCAGTGGCTGTATCCAGGGCTCAGGTGCCTTGTCCCTGGAGATGCCCACAAGTGCCCCCTGCACAGTTGTCACACCTTTCTATCACATGCCTTCTCCTGCATTTACGCGTCTCCTCTGTAGGGCCTGCAAGATACAGCAGATTCAGAAAAGGTAGCCTCGGGGCTCAGCAACAACAGATGGCTTAAATGTACACCGCACATTTGCTTGTTCTGTGTAGGCTCCCCGAAGAGTCATTGCTGGCTTTGCTCTCCACTTACATTCAGAGCCTGGACAGAGAGCTGATAAAGGAAGGTCTGCATACATTTCCATTGTAACTGAACTTGGAGAATTCACAGTTGTTGTTGTTTGTTTGTTTTAATGTTTTTAGCATTTTTTTCATTTTTTGAAAGACAGAGCATGAGCAGGGGAGGGGCAGAGAGAGAGGGAGACACAGAATCCGAAGCAGGCTCCAGGCTCCGAGTTGTCAGCACAGAGCCTGACGCGGGGCTCGAACCCACAAACCGCGAGATTGTGACCCGAGCCGAAGTTGGCTGCTTAACCGACCGAGCCACCCGGGCGCCCCTGTTTTTTGTTTTTTTAATTAGAATTTAATTGCATTGTTTGTTGCTAGAAATCCAGTATGTTCAGTAGGATCTGAAGAGGAAAGAACACCTGGACCGTGTTCGTTGAAATAACTCACCAAAAAGAAGTCTCCTCCCTGAAGTAGTGGAAAGTGTGGACTGTGCCGAGCTCACTCTATCCTTAGGCCTTTCCTGTCTTCACACACTTGTACCATTTTGGTAGATTGCATTTGCCTTGGTGGCCGGTAGGTGGGAAGGAGCAAGAATAATGGGCAGATTTGACAGGACTTAGCAGAGCTGCTCTTTCCCACTCGGCCCTGCAGCATACAGCAGTGAGGTCCTTACTAACATCCCCCTTCACACAGATTCCTGCGTCTGAGTTCCTTGTATAACCCCGTGTCATCTTTTGAGACATTAGAACTCCTAGTGAGTCTTAATTATATTTATTTTAAATACATTAGAAACATGCCTAGCACAGAAGGGTAAGGAAGAATGGTAGGAAGCTACGTCTCTCTTTCCCTGCCCGCCCCCCCCCCCAGGCACTCAGTTTCCCTTCCTGGAGGCAGCCACTGACTGTTCCCCAGTATCCTTCCAAAGATACTCTGTGCATTTACAAAAAATATAGATTAATATATCCTCTTATCCCCTCAAATGGTAACCTATCTCCTCTGCGTTTTTCTCTTATCATATGACAGTATTTCTTGGTGACCTTAAGAATCTCAATATAGAATAGAACTGCCTCACTTTTAAGAGCTACGTAGTACTCCAAAGTTTCCTATCTCAGTAAAAGCAATCATAAGCCACCAATAGGGTGATATTTTCCCAGGTGGAAAGCAGACTTCCGACGTTGATTCGTGTACTAGCCATCACATGACCCTTTGGAAAGTCTCATAAAGCCTGGAGGTAAGGTTCGTATAGGCCCCGTGGGCGAAGGAAGAGGTACGAAGCATGGATCAGCCTTTTCCTCTTTGAGGTTCTGGGGGGTGGGGGGGCATTTTTGTGCACTTCCACTCAGCCTGATCCAGTGATGTTCCGTCCAGAGCAAGCAGAGATGTTCTGAGTGATAGTCGCTACAGGTTAGAGCCCTGGATGGCTCGTCTGGTGTCGCAAAACCAATTTACTTATGCAAATGACTAAATATGAAATAATTGGAATCTTGCAATTCTGTCAAGTGCCTCCCAATTGAAGGTGATGGCAGTCTGTTCCCGTAAGCCCCACGCGGAGTAGCATTTGGCCACCTCACTCCCCACTGTGAAAAGTGGAGCAGTCTCCCTGACACGTGGCCCTAATCCGTCCTCTCCCTGGAGCAGAAGTGAGTACCTGGCACCCAGGGAGGAGGGGAGGAGCACGTGCGGTGACTTGAGGTAAACCTGTTGCCTACGTTTGTGCACCAGGGGAGAGACAGCATCCAATGGCTGTTTCCAAGGGCTTGGGTCAACAGAACTGCTTCCCAGTTGCCTGTGCGACGGCCTGTAGGGAGGCCTGTGTGGCGGCCTGTGTGGCGACCCGTAGGGAGGCTTGTGTGGTGTGGTGGCCTGTAGGGAGCCCTCCCAAAAGACTACAAAGTCCAGGCCCTGATCCCCACCTCCCCTGAAGCTGCTCTCAGCTTCCTTTCAAGCCCTCAGCTTTTCTTAACAAGTCCAGCTACTGTTGAATTTTAGTTTCGTAACTGAAAACCAGGAGTGGTTCTAGAGTGGGTTCTTCACATGTCCTGTGAGTGAAGGCTTTGACTTGTGGCTCTTTGTCATTTCTCATTTTGCAGAAGTACAAATTCTCCTGTGACTAGAGCTGCTCATTTCGTAGAGCTGGGGGTAGGATTGTAAAGCAGGAGGGTCTCTGAAGGTCACGAAAGAAATGATAGGCCCACAGGAGTATCCCTTAGATAACAACAGCCCAAACGCCCACAACGTCCTGTGGCGTATTCCTTTGTCTCTCTGGATTATCACCTAGTGCAGAGGTTTGAAGCTAGAAGGTTAGAGCCAGTTTCCTCCCATCTCCTGTCAAATTCTAGTGCCTCTTCTTTTTTTAAATTTATTTGTTGAGAGAGCACAAGCCAGGGAGGGGCGGAGAGAGAAGGGGACAGAGGATCCGAAGCAGGCTCCGTGGTGTCTGTGCAAAGCCCAACGTGGGGCTCGAACTCAGGAACTGGGAGATCATGACCTGAGCTGAAGTTGGACGCTCAACCGACTGAGCTACCCAGGTGCCCCAAATTCTAGCATCTCTAGCAGTGTTGGTGCAGGGTCTGTGTGAACCCCTCCATTGCTGGGGAACTCAATGGAAGCATATGTTTTTACAAAGACTTTTTAAATCGTGCGAGCAAACCAAAAGCACTTTAATGACGTAAAAACTCAAACAAGACAGATAAAGCTAAATTTGCCTGAAGCCTCTATCTTGTCCAAGCCTAGTCGTCTCTCTGGAAGTAGCAACTGGTAACAGTTCCTTGGTTATTTTTTACCAATAATAGATATTCAATATATAATTGTATACAATAGATATGCTTGTGTGTGTGTGTGTGTGTGTGTGTGTGTGTGTGTGTGTATTTTTTAGCATAAATAGGATCATGCTAAGGGTGTTCTGCTCCTAAATTTTTTTCATTTTTCACCTAACAGCACATCTGGAAATCTTTTAGTCCAGGTAGATTTTCTTTATTTTTCTAACTGCTACATTACTATCCCGTGGTATGGATGCACTATTCCTCTGTTGGTGGGCATTTAGGTTGTTTCTAATTTATATGCCATTATCAACCCCCTGATTTCTTTTTTATTTATTTATTTATTTTTAACATTTATTTATTTTTGAGAGACAGAGACAGAGCATGAGGGGGGGTGGGGCAGAGAGAGAGGGAGACCCAGAATCCGAAGCAGGCTCCAGGCTCTGACCTGTCAGCACAGAGCCCAGCTCGAGGCTCGAACTCACAAACCGTGAGATCATGACCTGAACTGAAGTCGGACGCTCAACCGACTGAGCCACCCAGGCGCTCCAACCCCCTGATTTCTTGTCAACACCTCATCTTTAGGAAATTTGTAGCCTCACCCTCTGATCCGGATTCTGCCTCCCGGGGCCCCACTGCAGAACCCGTGTATGGGTAGCCCAGATATCTTGCCCACCCTCCTTGTTGAATGGATGAGACACACACACTATTTATTGTGGCTTTTGTCCTGGGCACTGTCCTAAGCATAGTTGTTTTGCTTTATCTTCAAAACAACCTCAGAAGCTGGTACTATTATTATCCTAGCTTACAGATGAGGAAATAGAAGTTCAGAAAAGTTAAATAACTTGCTCAAAGTTACATGGCTCGTAAGGAACCAGCCAGGACTTGAACCCAGGTGAGTCTGACTGCAGAGCCATGCTCTTGTTCTCTGTGTCTCGCTTCCTTCCATTTTTATGCCCTTGGCTCCTGATACCGTGCCTTTGCACGTGGTAGACCTCCAGCAGACGTTCCCCGAGGGCTGTTTGGACATAGCTCCAGCATGTTCAGCCCGTGGGAAGAATGGCAGGGAGTGAATGCTTGCCCTTAACCTCCTCTGGCCCACCTGTGTGCAGAGCGGAGCTCCAGCCAGCCGCCTGGCCCTGGGAAGGTGAGTACAGAGGATGCAGCCTGCACTTAGGGGCACAAGCCAAGGCCGTGCCAGTCCTGCCATTAAAAGGCCTAATTAGGCTGGTCATTAAGTTCAATTAGGCATTGGAAATGATCATTCCTTCTAACCCTGCGGTGCCCTCCAAGAACTGGATCCATTCCCAGGCAGCCAGCTCGAGAGCCGGCTCTAGTTACCGGTGCGCCCAGCAGCCCCGCCCCTGGTGTCGGGCCTGTGACTCCCCTTCGAGGCTGAGGGCAGAGTAATCTAGGAGGCCTTCAGCCCAGAGCAGGGTGCTCCAAGTACATGTCAAATACGGTCAGGTGTCTGCCTTGGTGGCCATTTCCTGAGCTCATTCTGGTCACCCTCCTTTCTCAGGGCCACCCTTTGGCCATGCACCTGTTAGGAGTTGGGACCTCTGCCTGTGTCCTGGTCCCCTTCTGCCACCCACTCGCCATGTCAGCCTAAGGCCAGTCGTGTGGACTCTTGGGGCGGAGGCTCCCCTGAGGGGTTTGAACTACATGATCCCAGAATTCCGTTTTCAGCACTGGAGTTTGATTCTAGGAAATCCCAAATAGATAAGCCTTGGCATGTACGAGATTTCTCCTCACTGAGCCCTGAACCGAGAGCAAGGAGGAGAGGGCCAGTGTAAGCCTGTCCCACTAGCTCAGCACGCTGGAGCCCTGTCTCTTCAGCATTAAAACAGAGTGGTCTCCCGGGCCCTCCAGAGCTCAGAAAGTATGTTTAAACTTCTGAAATCTGCTTTCTAGATGGCTACTTGAAACCTTTTAGTTTGGGAATCGTTGCCTTGAAATGAAACCGCTAACAAGCACGGAGGCGGGGGCAGGCCTTCCAGGCACAGGGGCCGGGTGTATGCGGACTGAATGTCCACAGTCATTCTGGAGTGAACAGAACAGGCTGGCGACAGCCCAGGGTTTGCCTAGAGAAGGAGATGGCAGCAGACGGTGAGGTAGGAAATGGGCTGGAGCACAGGACCTTGAGCTCCAGCACATGGGAGAACAGGGAGCCGCTGAAGTGTTGACAGGTATGTGACCAGTGGTGCGAGGGACACATCACACCTCTTCTGAATGCCTTGTTGATGTGGTATGAGCTTGGGGTATTTGCAGGGGTAAAAAGACACCCATTTCTCCCTATGCGGAGTCATCTTCTTAAAGGTTGTCTTAGCTCCATTCTCGATGGCAGAATGTTGTCTTTTTAGACCAGACAAAGCTGTAGAGAGAGTCTACTCACCTTTTCTCCCCAAGTTTGATGGCTTTTTTTCCCCAGCAGACTTTGGGGACATTGCTCCTTCCTATTCTGAGAGTGCATTACTCTTGTATCTGACTCAAATGCTTGCTTTCTCTTAAGAGAACTTAACTAAATCTGATTGTGTGAGGTTGGTTTTTCCACAGGATCTGTGTTCCTTCTCAATTAGGATGACTTCTCATTTGCCACTGGATGTGCTGTGTTTGTTGAGGCTGCATTTTTATCTGCAAGCCACAGGGAACCCCACTAGCAGAGGCTTAAACAGAAAGCAGTTTGTCTCAGAAAACAAGAGGTCCAGGCTTCACAGTCCTGGGCTGGTGTGGCAGTTCGGTGGTAACGACATGGACGGAACCCTTTCCATCGTCCTGCCCACCATCCTTCACACGTGGGCCTTCGTCATTGTGTTCATGCCTCATGGTTGTATGATGGCTGCTGTATCTCCAGCCCTCACATCTGTTTTCCAGGTAGGAAGAAGAGAGAATGACATGGAGGTGAGGGTGAAGGCTGGTGAAGGGTGAAGGAGGTGAGGGCTCTTTCTTAGCGGGAATTTGTCTTTTGGAGGAAAGGAAATAGGATCTGCTTTCCAGGGATGGCCACATCTTTCTCATTGGTCAGAAATGTGGTGTATGCCCACCCCTCAGTGTGGAGTAGGCTGGGGAATTGAATGTCTTTAGTTGGGCTCATTGCTGCCCCAAACAAAATTGGGGTTTGAATCCAGAGGAAAGGACTTGTTTCTGTGGTCAACCCCATCAAATGGAGCTACAGAAGTCACTGGGTGAGACTGTCCTACCATAAGGAATGTATTGTGCGATATGAATTTTTTTAATGTTTATTTATTTTTGAGAGAGAGAGACAGACAGAGACAGAGCATGAGCAGGGTAGGGGCAGAGAGAAAGGGAGACACAGAATCTGAAGGAGGCTCCAGACTCTGAACTATCAGCACAAAGCCCAGTGTGGGGCTTGAACTCATTAACCACAAGATCATGATCTGAGCTGAAGTCAGCCACTTAACCAACTGAGCCACCCAGGAGCCCCAAGAATGTATTGTGTGATATGGAGGGTCAAGTGTGCTAAGGAGCATAGAAACAATTTCACCTAATTCTAGAAGCTCCCCAGCAGTGGAAAATCCCTTCAAAAGGATTTGAAAGCCAGCAAAAGTTGCATTTTAGACAGGGATAATGAAGGAAGGGAACCAAGAGGCAGAGAAAGTAAAGCAAGGGACAGGAAACATGAGAAGGGTGCCTGCTGAAAAGCCTGGAGGCTGACACTGGAGGCGAAGTTAATGTCGTCGTAGCGGGCAGTGTCCAGCTGGCGGACAGGCCTGGGAGCCAGGCAAAATGTTTCCCGTGTGGAGGTGGGAGGTACCAGGCCAGGCAGTGAGGGAGGGCCGCTGGGTGTGTCCGCTGAGGGCTCCAGGCAAGTCAGCAAGGGGTAGCAGGTGCAGGGGGAACAAGGGATCTAGAAGCAAAAAGCCTGAAGCAACTCAGCTGGGCAGCCAGCCAGCACCCACCTCCGGGCTGGGGTTCAGCGGTGGGACCAAGGAGGAGAAGGACAACTTGTCGAGCATGGGCAGCATAGGGAGTAGAGACTGGGGTCAGAATAATAACATAGTAATAATAACAGTAGTCACGATAGTAATGGGGGCAGCAGCCACTGTTCAGAGGACTTCCCGTGTGCCATGTACTATACACTAAATGCTTGGCATGGATTATAAGCTCATTTGATTCTTAAGAGCAACCCTGTGAAGCAGAATGTGGTGTTACCAATTTTGTGGTTTTTTAGTGGCTGGCGTAAGGGCACACACCTGGTGCATGGTAAAACTCTGCTTTGAACCCCCGGACTCCAGAGCCCTGCGCAGCCACTGGTTTTAAGCCAGTGTTCAAATCAGGGCCCCAGATCAGAGCTCCGCACCCACACGTAGGCTGGCTGGCTGGATCCCAGGTGGTTGAGCCCAGGGCTGCGAGTCCCCTGGGACCCAGAGAACAAAGGGCTACTTTCTGAGAAGCCCTATTTGGAGGTTTGGAGAGTTCAATACAAGATACCTCTTTCCAGCTGCTTGGTGGGAAAGGAAGTAGAAAGGAGTCAGTGAGCAGGAAGAAACCAACGGGAATGTTAAGAGGGGGTTAACTGTTCAGAAGAGGGGGGTAAAGGGAAAGTAAAAGTGCCCTGTGTGATTGGGAAGGTAGTGGCTGCTTTGACAACCCCTAAGGGAAGACTGCAGTGGGAAATGTACTAAGTTCTGAAGTAGGAGGGGAGCTTGTGTTTATTGTCCCTGAAAATGATTGACTAAAAGAAAGAGATTTTCCCTTCTTCCATCCCTCCCTTCCTCCCTCCCTCCCTCCCTTTCTCCCTTCCTTCCTACCTTCCTTCCTTTTTTATTTTTTTCTTGCCATGTTGACATTGGGATCTGCACACCAGCACATCCCAGTAATTGAAATTTGGGGACCCGATAAGCCAGTTCCAGGGAAGGTGGTCAGACTAGGGAATGAATGGTGTAAATGGGAAACAGGGAGGGTGGGGCCAGGATGGGGAGAGGCAGGGTCGGTGTCATTCACAGAGCCAGGGAGGGACCTGAGAAGTCATGGCCCCTTCACGTTACAGATGCAGACAGTGAGGCCTGGGGTTGGTGAAGCGACTCAGGTGTAAAATCTCAGAGAGAAGCCCTTACAAGTCACCTTGGCCTGCTGCCCAAGGTCATACAGCTAATTAGTGTAATAGGAGGTGCCTCTCATTCTACAGCCATGCCCGTCCACAAAGCTCCCGTGCATGCATTTATCAAGTTCACGAAAAGGCCATGCACTATAGTATTTGTGCAATAGCTCTGTTAGCATGAAATTGCCTTTGCCACAATCCTCTGGGACCCTTACAAAAATGCAGTGTTGATTGTATGAAACAATCTGATTGAACAGAAAAACTTTCAGAGAAAAAAGTTATGGACCCCCAAGCCAGCCAGTCCCCTGAGGGGCACTCGCAGCTCTGCAGCTTGAGCAGGGAAACACCAGGAGGAGGTGACTAGGGACGCCAGGCACTGGTTAAAATTCCCCTGACATCAATGAAGTGATCTCCTTGTCCTCCCTGTCATGGATTCAGTCTCTCAAAAATGAAGTGCATGTGTGAACGTCATACCTAGCCCTTCCCTTTTCTTTTCAGTTCTTTGTGGAGAAACAACCAAGAACAGTCTTGGTGCAGAAGCAGCAGCTTGGGCATCCGTGGGTATGAATATATGCACGGAGTACAACCCCATCACACGATCTAGGTTTTTTCCTCGTCTGTTGTGTGTGCCAGGGATTTTGCTTTTTGACCCATTCTTCTCTCACCACAGCTGGTCACCAGTGGCTATACTGGGCTCTCCTGGTTTCATTGGAGAGGCCATGTTTAGAAGCGCCAGGGTGTTCTTGGCTCACCTATAGCAGGAGGGCACCGGGGTGGGTGCTGAGCCTTCCAGGAAGCCGCCCCACACGGTGGCCCTGCACTGCCTCGATGGCCTGGCATACCGATGGCCAGCTGGAAGAGGGTCCCCTGTAATGGCACGTGCCACCTTCTCTTGGAGCACCTCATCACTTGGCTGAATCTGAATGTATTCATGGGGCTTTGGGGACCACAGGATATAACAGAGGGGCAGAGAAAACAGTGGGGAAGTGGCTGGAAGGGAATGTTGAAAGGTCGCTCCATTACAGAGCGGAAAATTCTCTCCAGGAGAAGCAAAAGACGCAGCCCATTCAGTGATTTAAAATGGGCTGAAATCCAGATTTCCAGAAACACCGGTAAAAGTTTGCCCCCGACTTGTGGACCCATGATTGCCTCTTGTTTCAGCCCCCGCGCCCTGTGCTGTTTTGCTCTCTGCCCTCCCAGTCCCACCTCCCAGGCACTGCGTGCGGCTGCACCGTCACTCTTTGCCACTAGCCTCCGGTCCCTCCGGTCAGGTCAGTGAAAGTCCCTGTTTGCAGCTCTCATATTGTTAGCACCTTCCTAACCCTGCTAATCTGCCCACCTAACAGAGAAAGAATGCACTGTAGGTCAGACTTTTGGCAGACGGCGATACCCAGCTACGATAAAATAAACTCTGCGATGTTAAAAAACTCTTGTTTTTCGCGGTTAGCCTTCTGTCTGGCTGGTAATGGTAGCTTTCCATTGAGGATGGAAAGCTTTTTCAAAAATAAGTTTACGAAAGTAAAAGTAAGGAGCCAACTTAAAATATGAAGCGGGCACAGAAAACGCACGGCTGTCGCACAACCCACGAAGGTGGCATTTGGAAATGACAGCCTGTTGGGAAGCCTGTGCAGCCGCACTTCGTGACCCGTTGCCGTAGCCGGAGGGCGAACACAGCCTCACGCCCCTAACCCCTTCGCGTGCCCCCGTGCCACACGGGGTGTGAGGTGAGCCGCACTTGATTGCCACCTCCCCTCTCTTTACATTCTGGGCTTGGATAACTTCGAGGGACAAAAGGAACCCGGCAAAAATGCATATGTCCGGGCCCATGATTCCCTCCTGATGCCTGGCCGGTGCCTGTGCACATATTTTTATAGCATCAGTACCAACACGCCTGCATGTCGGCCACCCCAGATCCCCCGCTGTCTCCCGAACACACCTGGCCCTTTCCTCCCTCCTCCCTCTATTCGAATTGTGTCCTCCGGCAGGAGGAGCCTGCCTGGGGCTTTTCCACCTGCCGCAAGCCTGCTCATCTTTCAGTGGGCAGGCCCTCTGGAAAGTCTCCCCTGACTCTTGGAACTGGCGTGGCCAGTTCCATCTCTGGTGCCACCGTGACGTTTTGCTTCCGTCTACCTCACTTGTCCCGGCAAACTGGGGCCAGCAGTTGATGAGGAGTGGGAACTTTGGTTTCAGGCGCCAGCTCTGTGTCCGGCTAGTCCCAGGGCTGGAACTTCGGTTGCTCTAATAACTAACTCCTTGTCTCCGTTTCCTCCCGTAGGAGGTGCACAGGGAGGGCGGCGGTAGTTTTTCAGGCCCTGCCGCATATGTCTTCTGGAGGTATTACTGTTATTTCTAGAATGTTCTTTTCTCCAGCCAGATTGTCAAATCCTGAGCAAAAGATCCCCAAATCTCAACATCTAGTCATGCCAAAAGTTACCTAGTAAGGTGTCCCAATAAAATAATGTTCGTTTGAGACACCAAAGATATGGAGTTCTCAATTCTTCCATTCTTTTGCATATTGATATCAGGCATTTACATACATTTTATATGTTCCCACAATTATTTTTCGCTATTACAACTTTCAACCTTTTTCCCTCCTGATAAATGCTCCTTTAGAATTTGAATCAGAACAAAGATGTTATTTTGAATCTGACCAGCAGGGGGCAAACTTCACCCAGGAATTGCCTTGTAATTCACTATGCGTTCAATTTGATAAGGCTTGGTAGTCCATGGACATCCGTTTTCATCTTTCTACTGAACACCTTGTGGACAATACCAGCAGAAGCTAAATATGATATAATATGACCTAAAACCCCAGAGTGCCAACATTTGAGTGCTGAGGAATTCTTGCTTGTCTTTAAAACAAGGGCGAAACACAATACCTACAAATATATGCCGGACTCCAGACACACGAATGGCAAGAACTAGGAACCGAGGGGAAAAACAGTGGGGGCTTTAACTTTCAGGAGTGATTTTGATGAGGAAAAACCTTGTGGCGAAGCAAAATTGCATGACAGATCTCTGACTTCTAGTAAGTGTTATAGGTGCAGGGACATCTTAGAGCAGAGGAACCCCAGCTGCCCAGTCGACAGCCTGATACTGAACAGACACAGTGGCCGTGATTACAGTGGCAATGTCTCCTGTGCCCAGATTTCGGTTTTCCCTGTGAAGGCTCTTTTTGTGGGTCACGGGGTTCATAAAATAGAGCCTCAGTTTCTGATGTGCTAGTGATGTATATGATCTGGGACAAATTACCTCCCTTTTCTCATGCCTTGGTGGAATTGACCTCAGTGAAGTTTGGAGGCACTTGTGAGATTTCTACTGGACAGTGAAAAATTATGAAAGTAGAGGGGCGCCCGGGAGGCTCAGTCGGTCGAGTGCCTGACTTTGGCTCGGGTCGTGATCTCGCGGTTTGCGAGTTTGAGCCCCTCATCGGGCTCACTGCTCTCAGCACCGAGCCCACCTCAGATCTTCTGTCCCCCTCTTTCTCTGTCCCTCCCCGACTCGTGCTCTCTCTCTTTCAGAAATAAATTTTTAAAAATTTGAAAATTATGAAAACAGAAAACCTCACAAGAAAATGGTATTTCGGCTTCTTTTCCTCCGGAAGAGTGATAGTTTTTGAAAATGTAAGGTAGCTTTGGCTCCATTTCAGCTGGTGTCTCATTCTTGCTCTTCCCCTTGCCAAGCGTTTATGAATTTAGCCCCTGGCTGCAGACTTTCTTCTTTTCGTCATGGGAACCCTGTGGGCTACACACCGTGGCTTTAACTTTTTTCTCCCAGGCAACAAGTTGCACTAGTGAACCATTTGTCCGAAGCCTTCACATCCGGATCAGAGGCCGCGGCCCTCGGGGACTAGGCTCGCAGAGGGCCTTTCCCTGGGACAGTCGGGCCTCCAGATCCCTGGCACTTTGGTCTATTTTAAGCCTGTTCTGTCTTGCAGCAGGAAGGTGAGTCTAGGGTCCAATGTGTGCTGTGGTTATTAAGAGACTTCAAGGACACTTCCCCCCATTTATCCCAGTTATGTCCCCTGCTAAAATAGGTTAACGGTGTCTAATTAACCACTGAACATTGTCATGCTGCATAAAGATAGCATCCGGGCTGTTCTCTGAGCCGTGGTACTTTATCTCCATTTAGATCTCTGCAGTATTCCATTAAACTCGAGAGAAACATTTTAACTGAGATGATGTCTACATTAGGGCTGCCTTTCACCCTTCAGCACGTAACCTGTGTAAGCAGCAGCTGAGGCCTTCTCGCTGCCGCAGCGGGGAGGACAGAGGAGACGGACTGCAGGCAGGAGGCTTTTTACGTGGCAGCGTTTCCTCACCACGGAGCCCCAGAAGGAAACTAAGGCCCCAGGGTTCAGTAGCGGTCCCGCGTGACCGCGGTCACAGGATGGGCAGTGCCATCCAGCCGGTCCTCGGCTGCCCGAGTCATGCCCATCGAATGGCAATGTGGTCTGTGAATGCCGAGAGAAAAGAACCGTATTTGAGCAAAAGAACTCAGGAAAGGAGCGTGTGTGGAGGGAAAGGTGACTTAGCTGTGTGGGGTCTCCTTTTTTGGCACGTGCAGGCTGTCCAGTTGTAAAGAAAACATACACGATAAGTCTCACAGAAGAGTTAAGGCGGCGTTAACTACCAGATCGTCAGGCCAAAATGCGGTCCTGCTGTGGTTGCAAGCGTGTGGTGGGAAATAGTCGCTGGATTTGAAGCACAGTCTATGGGACAAGCGTTCCCCATCATGTAGAACTACCTGCGTGTCCCTGTCATGTAGAACTACCTGCGTGTCCCCATTGTCGTGTAGAAATACCCGCGTGTTTCTATTGTGGAGGGGCTCAGAACTGGACTTTGGTGCCAGACGCCCCAGAGCTTGTATCCCGGCCCGACAGCTTTCTAGCTGGGTGGCCTTAGGCGAGCTGCTTTACTTCTCTGAACTTGTCTCATTTGTAAAATGGAGCAAATCAAAAGAGATAATGTGATAGTTCAATAATGTTGTATCATACTACATAGAGAGAATGTATCGTATTATAGGATAGTAATATATGTAAGGATAATATAATAGCATTGCGCAGCACCCAACAAGCTCAGGAAATGTTAACTGTTGATGTCATCAGTCGCCAGCCTTCCTGTGACAGGCTCGCGGGAGCGGGGCCTGGGAATGGGCCTCCCCCTGAGGGGTGATGGTCTCTGTGTGGAGCCGAGGAGAGGAAACCTGGTGTGAGTCTGAGGGAAGCAGGGCAGTAACCAGGAGGGATTGGTTGAGGGTCGGGCTGAAGACGAGGCTTTAAATGGAAGTAGGGATACCGACCAGGTATGTCTGTGTCACTCACAGGAGAGCAGGAAGCCAGAGTGCCCTTACTCCTGTCGCCCTGTCTTCACAAGGTGGGAGGTGAAGGAGAACATTCCTGTCATTGTCCAGAGCTAAAGCTTCATTCTGCAAAATGGCCAAAGCAATCAGCCAGTGATGGAGTAGCTCTTCAAAAGAAACCTGGCATTTAATTAACTTTTCAAAGCGCTGGTTCAGCAACCTCTGTGTTCTACATTTTGAATATTGAACAAGCATCTCTAATCGGATCTGAACCGCTTCTGGGCCTGCCGAGACGAAGAGTGCCTGCTCAGGTTTCACGGGCACCATGGAATCTTGTCTGAATTTCGGGAGAGCCAGCTCAGGATCCCTCAGGAGCAGAGGCTTCAGCTACGAAGGCTTTTCCTGCCTCCCCTCAGCCTTCAGGTCAAGGCAGAGTTCATTGACACTGGTGTTAGAAGACAGCGGGCAACTCAACAGCATAAGGCGACAGGGTTTCCGTTTTGCTGCTCAGTACCTGTCGTTCAGCACACTGGCTGAAGTGAGCTTCAGGGCACTGATTCTCATATGTGTGACCGGGTCCCGTCTCTGGAAATTACTTCCTCGGGGGGCCTGGGGTGAGGCCCAGCACATACACACTGGGGAAAAAACAAAAAAACTCAGTGATTCTCTTGTGCGCCGCTGGTTGAGAGCTGTCGTGGTAAAGGATTCTTTCTAGTTCTCTGTATCCTCCTTTGCCTCCCGTAAGTGTGGCAAGTCAGGAACGGACGGTCTGCACGGTGAACGCACACAGGTGTCCGGGGACCCGAGGGGCGTCTGAAAGCCAGCGGGTACCCGCTTTTGAAAAGGCCCGGGCCAGAGTGTTTGGAATCTAGGGTGCAAGTCAGGAGATGGGGTTTCTTGCGTCAGCCTCGTGACTGACTCGCCCCATGACTTGGACGGAGCACACACCTCTGTCACATAGCGTCTCTGAAACCCGCTCGAGCTCATCCCCAGAGCCGGGCTGAGCTGGCGTTAGTGTTGGCAAAGCGCGAGGTGAAGAACACTGAGGGACACTCCTCCTGTGGAAGGTGGTCGGGCTCCCACCACCACCCCCCCCCCAGCCTCCCCCTCAGGAGCCACTTCTGGAACAGAAGGCTCGTGGGCCGGGGGTGCAGCAAGAGACCAGATGCCCAGGGCACAGCCGACTACAGCCCTGTGGACGGTCTACGCTGAGGCTGGGCCCGGTCACGCTGTTTCCTCAGAAGTACGTCTGTAAGGAGGAGATGCCCCGGAACCCTCCGTCCTCTACCTCAGCCTCCACCTCCCCGCAGTCTATGGGAGCCCAGATCCTTCTCTAGTTACCCCACCCTATGGCGCTGTGGTAAACCATGGTGTTTGGGTTTTGTTGGTTTTTTTTTCTCTTTAACCTGTCACTGACAATTTAAAAATACACTTTACGTCATGACTGCGTTTGTCTGTTTATAAAACTGGGGGGGGGGGGGGGGGAATGTTTATGTAATACATTCCCTTACCATTTGCAGGCTACTCTCTTTTCTGTTCTACTCTATGCTGTTAAAAAAGAAAAAGGAAAAGACCAGAAAGGCTGGCGATGATCCACTAAATTGATTTTATGACTCACGGTGGGTCATGACCTGTAGTTGGAAGATCACTGTGCTCGAGTCTGTGTCCTTGTGCCGGACTCTGTCAATGTGTGACTGGAGGTGCCTTTGGGGACCAGGCGGGTAAAGTAGATCTGCGAAGTAGGTGGGGTCGTATATCAAAACGGCACCTTAAATTCTGTTACTGAGGTGCACGTACGGATTAGTTGCGTGTTCGCATTTCCGTAAAGACACGTACGCTGTCACTTCTGAGACGTTCTTCCCACTTAGCCTTCCTTTTGCTTTCTGGCTTTTGGTAGCTGCGAAGCTCCGGGAAATGCTTCTCTTGCTTCTTAATTCCTACTCTAAGAGAGCCAGCAGTGCAGACTGAATGACAAAGACACTCCTCCTGACCACCCGCCCCAACCCTGTGCTGGGAAGGGCTGGGGGTTCAGGCTCGTCACAGCCACACTTCACTTGAGTTTTCCGTAAGGGAATGCAGGCCCGGCCTCGCAGGCCTTGTCTCTGAAGAACTCAGAAATCTGGATTTTTGTACAAAATCTCCCAGTGTGGGCAACAAATTCATGTTGAGACCAACACAAAAATGAACACCAGTGTGGTCCAGACAAACTGACACGCTCCTAGCTAAGGCCAGAAAGTGCTCAGCTTTATCAAAGGCAAGGCACTCCCTGGTCCGTTCTCCAGGGCCTTGCCCAAGTTCCCACTGGCCTTTCTATCTATCCCAAGCAGAAGGCTTGCCCAGAATCTGCTATTTCAGGCAGAGAGAGTGAGAGAGAGAGAGGGAAAAAAACAAAACAAGAGAGAACGAGAGAACATGCCACCCGAGGGCATCCCCACTCTCTGTTCTTGAGGGCTCCATTCTTATTTTTATTATTTTTCTAAAGGTTTATTTACTTTTGAAAGACGGAGAGAGAGAGCGCTAGGCGTGCGGAGCAGAGAGAGAGGGAGACACAGAATCCGAAGCAGGCTCCAGGCTCCAAGCTGTCAGCACTGAGACCGATGCGGGGCTCGAACCCATGGGCCGTGAGATCATGACCTGAGCCAAAGTCGGACGCTTAACCGACTGAGCCACCCAGGCACCCCAAGGGCTCCATTTTGATCTTGTTCCTCCTCATGGGGTGAAATGAAATTTTGAAGGAGTCCTTGGGCCACCCTGGAGTGAGAGAGAGTAGGATGTGAACTCAGCAGCAGTTATGCTGAATGTGAAACTCCTCCCCGTTTGGATGTGGAGTGGATAAATGGCAGCTAATCAGCCTTCCCCTGAAGATTAGTGGTACCATTATTGCTTCCTTCAGACAAAATCACTGCTACTTTGGCCATGGCATGTTGCTTAGGAAGGAACGATATAATCACAACTCTTCGGGGTAATCAGAGATGCTATGTCTCTGATGTACGAAATGCAGGTGCTGGCCGGCCCGCCTGGCCTCTTTAATCACGTTGTTCTTCTCTGACCCTGTATTCAGCCAAGCCCTTCTGCTGTCGGTGACGTATTCCTGAGGCATTTGGATGGTGGGTTGTAAAGTTCAATTTCACCAGGACAATGAGAGGCAGTGGTCCTGGGGAACGTACATGAGCTGAGAGTAGAGCCTTCTGTCCTCCCACACAAACAGGTGGCTTTGGTGGCTGCTAGGTGCTCTATGTTTAGGATTTTCTTGACTCAGATGAGTATTGAAAACAAATATCCTCCAGCAACAACATTGGTGGTGATGCCTTGGGCACCCGTCTGCAGTTTTCCTGTGGTGCCTCCCTTCTACCTTTTCTGTCCCCCGTGCCCTCCTGGCCCTCCCTGCTTGCTTAGTCTCTTTACTTTCTCTTTAAGAGTCAAAAACTACAGCCTGAGAGATCCCCTTAGAGTTGTTCCATCCAGTTCTTACCCATTCTCTTCTTCCCAGCAGCAGCCAAAACTCTCCCCCCCTCCCCCTCTTCCTTCCTTAACAGTGCAGTTGATGTGGTCCGAATTTCATGGAAACTAACCTATTTAAAGTTGGGCTTAATTTCTAATTACACTCAGGATGGGGGTGGGGGTTGTTTGGATTTTAAGGGAATTGTGGGTTGGTTCCCATGTAGCTCCACTGGCAAGGCTAGTGGGCCCAGCACTGTTGAAGGCCTTCTCATGCATCCTGGCTCTTGGCCATTATGACATTGCCACCACCCTGTGCCCATGTTCATCATGGTGGTTGATTTCTGACTTGCAAGAATTCATTAAAACACACACAAACACACACACACACACACACACACACACACACAAAACCTTTGTTACTGTGGAAATTTTCGGACATACAGAAAAGTAATCAACATGTACCCAATACCCAGCTTTAATAATTGTCAACATTTTGTCAGTCTCATTTAGAAGACTTTAGATCAGTGTTTCTCACAGTGTCAGTAGTGATCAACTTACATTAGGATTATCTGGGGATTTGTTTAAAATGCATATCCTCGAGCTCCCCTTTTCCCAGAGCAACTGATCCAGAAAGTTCTCTCTGCCAGGTCCAGTGATCTGCATGTCTAATAAGCTTCCCAGATAGTTCTTTAAAAAAAAAAAAAAAAGTTTATTTCTTTATTTGGAGAGAGAGTGTGCACGCAAGGGAGGGGCAGAGAGAGAGAGAGAATCCCAAGCAGGCTCCGAACTGTCAGCACAGAGTCCGACGTGGGGCTCAATCCCATGAACTGTGAAATCATGACCTGAGCCAAAATCAAGAGTCAGATGCTTAACTGACTGAACCACCCAGGCGTCCCTTGAGATGGTTCTTATGCACGTTGAAGTTTGAGAACCACAGCCTTAGATAAACGTCTGTATAATTAGGCTTCCTGTTCTCATGGAATGTCTTAAGGGCACTACTTGCCCAACATCACTCACAGGATCTTCTGATTCGCCAGGTGGAGGCTACAGAAAGGCCCAGAGCCTGCAGCTCGATCTGTATGGCTGGTTCATCCATTTTTGCTCCTGGGAAGCTACACGTGCTAACAACTAAAGCTCCAACTAAGACTCAAGGCCTCAATCCTAAGAAAGTGTTCTATAAATTGGTCTGTTAATTGTTGAAAGGAGGGCACCGTATCGTCTCTATCCTTTTGCGTTTTGAACTTCCTAGTCTGCCCTTAAACTCAACGATTTCAGTTGGAGTTATACTGAAATAAGCCTAGGCATTACAGGGGCGCCTGTGTGGCTCAGTGAGTTGAGCGTCTGCCTCTTGATTTCGGCTCGGTCAGTCTTGTGGTTTGTGGGTTCGAACCCTGTGTCGGACTCTGCGCTGACAGTGCGGAGCCTGCTTAGGATTCTCTCTCTTTCCCTCTCTCTCTGCCCCTCCCCCGTGCTTGCACGCGCGCTCTCTCTCTTTCAAAAATAAATACAAATAAAATAAAATAAAGTAAAATAGAGAAACACGGCAGCGTCTGTAATTCTCTCATGCGGGTTATGGGCCTTGGTCTAGAAAGAAATACAGATAAATAAAGCCCTTGGAATATGCTAATTTGCCCTCGCTTTTGAAACCCCCTCTCCTCCATAGACATGAGTCTAGTGGGTTCTCACAAACCCTGTTTTTCTGTTTTTCAGGTCAGGAAGGAGGGCTTCTGAAGAAATAGAAGAGTATGTTCCCAGCATATTCTTATGGCATCCTTTGGGGACCTTTGCTAGCCGTGCAGGCTTCGCGGGCGTCATCCGTTCAGCCTTTGTTGGACTTAACATTAGAAAATGGAACACATCTGACCGCAGTCTGCCCCTTTAGTTATGCACGTTGAATCAAGAGTTCAGTTAATGCTGCTTCCTCAGCCGGAGGTCTGGACCCTGGCACTGACGTCCCCGTCCCCCTCCCACCCTGTGGATTTTAGAATTGGACGTCCAGGTACCAGAGTGCTGACCCATGGGTTCTGCTTATTGGTACAGATGGGAAGAAGCAGCACCGGCTTTCTAAACCCAGCCTTCTCCTAAGACTTCCATCAAAGAGAGAGAAAGAAGGTTTCTAGGCAAAGATAGAGTGTAAAGGCAGAGCCACGACGCCAGTCCCCCCGGGGGTGAGAGGAGCATCCGTGTCATAGTCGGTGGAACGGTCCCCCGCACAGCTTGTGCCACCGTATATGGCAGACCCGGTTGCCTAATTAGGTCTGACCAAGCTGATGGAGGAAAGTGGGTCCAGAGACAGTTTCATCTGGGAGAAAGGATACCCACAGTGACAATTTGGGCGGTTTCTTTCTGTGTCTGAAGTTGATTTTCTTCTTTCCTTTCCTTCTTTTTGGGGGCAGTCACCGCCTCAGACAGCAGAGCTTGGATGGATCAGATGACGGAGGAGGTAAGATACCTTTGGAGGAAATCAAAAAAGCTTCCAGAGAGGCTCCACGGCCCCCAGAGCATTTCCTGGGTGGCAGCGAAGGCACTGTTTGCCGCAGCCTTACCGGGCTGCAGTGGCCGCATCCTGTCATGTCTCCGTGCCTCGGGGGAGTGCTGCTTCCTCTGCCTGGAGCACCTCGCCTCCGGGGTTATCCTCCAGCCCTACTTGTCCTTCACAACTCTGCGGAAGCATCACCTGCTCTCACGTGTCCCCCCGTCCCCACGCCACTGCCTCTCTGACTCAGAAGTTTCTCCCCTGTGCTCCCACAGCGTGCTGGGCAAACTTAAGTTATAATAGCTAATGTTTATTGGGTGTTTATTCTGCCGGGCGCTATTCTACCAGTTTATATGTGTTAAAGCGTTTAGTCATCACAACGACCCCGTGAGATGGCGCTATTCTCCCCATTTTACAGATGAGGAAACTAACATACAGAGACATTAAGTAAGTCTTCTTTCCAGTTCGTTTTAAACTCTGTGGTCCAATGAGGATAGTTTCCACTGCTACGTAGCTACTCTTTTCTTCTATGGTGTCTAATCTGCCATTAAGGCCATTCGGTGAATTTGTTCTTTCAGATAATTGTATTTTTCACCTCTAAAAGCTCCATTCAGTTTTGTGTCTTCCAAAATTTGATTATGTTTTGCTTCATCGTTGACGGTAGCCTTTATAGTAGCTGTTTTAAAGTCCTTTTCTGCTAATTCTATCATCTCTGTGTTTCCTGTGTTTCTTTCTACTGACTGATTTTTCTTCTGGTTACAAGACATATTTTTCTGCTTCTTCGCGTGATTGGTAGTTTTTTATTGGATGCTGGTCATTGTGAATGCTGCTATGTTGAGTGTCTGGACCTTGTTTCTGTTTTAGTAGGCAATTGTATCTGTTTTTTGTTTTTGTTTTTGTTTTTTTTAATTTTGTTTTAATGTTTATTTATTTTTGAGACAGAGAGAGACAGAGCATGAGTGGGGGAGGGTCAGAGAGAGAGGGAGACACAGAATCTGAAACAAGCTCCAGGCTCTAAGCTGTCAGCACAGAGCCTGACGCGGGGCTCAAACCCACGAACCGTGAGATCATGACCTGAGCCGAAGTCGGGAGCTCAACCGACTGAGCCACCCAGGCGCCCCGGCAATTATATCTGTTTTAGGAGACAGTTAACGAATTTGTTAGTCAACTTGGTCATTTTGTTTTTAAGCTTTATTAGGGCAAGTCTAGAGCTAACTTTATTGTTTTCATACTTTAAAAAGTTTATTAGAGGCGGTATTAGCAAAATGTCATTTCTAACAACTATAGGCTCAGTATAATCCTAATCAGACTCCCAGCGAGTTTCTGGATATTGACAAACTAATTCTAAGGTTTATATGGAGAAGAAAAAGAACCAGAATATTCCCTCTCTCTCTCTCCCTCTTTTTTCCCATAGAGTTAACTTTAAACATTAAGATCCCCAGGCATCCCTGCCTGGTGGTTCACAGGACTCTCCACTCTGCCTGGGTGGAGCTGAGCGTCTTCCAGTTCTCTGTAAGCTTCGGGGATTGTTCTTTCTTGGTAGTAATTCGTTGTCCATCCATGCGGAACCTGACCCTATACACACACAGCTTAGAGTGCAATCAGTCTAGATTTCCGCGGCCCTTCTGCTACATAGGTCCTCTCTCTCATCCTCTGCTTCTCCGGTTCCAGCCACCTTCGCCTACCTAAATTTTGACCTCTGTCTCCTCAACTCCACGAGATCTCCATGATCCACTTGGCGTTCCCCCTCCCTGGGCCAGAGTCCAGGAGGTATACACCCAGGCAGGAAGCCAGGGCGGATGGTAAGGTCTCACTCATTTCCCTTCTCTCAGGGATCACTGTCCTGCACTTCCTACTGTCTGCAGTCTGCACACAGTTGTATCTGTGTTATTTCCAGGTTCCTAATTGTCCCCCGCAGGAAGGTATGCCCGGTGCTGGTTACTCTGTCATGGCTGCAGGTGGAGCCCCAAAGCTTTCAGTAACTAACCTTTGCATGTGACCACAAAGTGAAATGGAGCATTAAATCTAGAAAGCTTAGATTACCTGTGTTTCGGCTGCCTCACAGGATTGGGGACATGTGAGACGCGTGAACTGTACTGGGATAATGGTCGAAATATAGATTCCCAGGCCACCAGCAATCAGAAGCTGGAGTTGGGGCCCAGAGATCTGTATTAATGTAAATACACTCCCCGGACGAATATTTTGCACACCAAAGTGTGTCAGGCCTGCTGTAATGCCTCAAAAGTCAGGATTGAGGACAGGAACGGACAGCAAGTATGAAAAGGTACTTCTGCCTTATTTCCTGCCAAAGGGGTTTTAAGGTAAAAAGGTAGTCATAGGAGGTCAGGAATTCAGCTTCCGCTCTGAGATTTAGAGAGAGCTCCTGAGCACGGCTTCATCGTTCTTAAGTATTTGACTCTTCTTTTTCTATTATCTTTTATCGACAGGGTCATTTCTTTTTCACCAGATCTTCTTCCTTAGCTCTACTCACTAAACTCCTTGTCGCTGGCAAACTCGTCCACCCACTAATGATTCCCAGTTAAATGAGCCCCTGTAAAATGAGGGATCCTGCGTTTCTGTTCCACAAGTCTCTTTCCCAACACGTGTACCTGGGTTGTCTCGTGTCAGTGCCAGATGTGGTGGCTCCGTGATTGGTGGCTGCTGGCCACACTTTTGATCTGCCTGTCCTCACAGATTGTCTCTCCGGACGTTGATTGCACAGGATGGCAGGGTGATCATCTAGGACGATGGGCCAAAGGACTCAGGGAGGCAGGGGCCCCCCTGGACATTGACAAGGCTGTCAGGTGGTTAAGCAGCAGTGAGTGTGGGCATTACGATGCTGCTAACTCTGAGGTGTTCATTAAACTCATGGTCTACAGAAGGTTTACTCAACTGGTATCTTTTCCCGGCCTCCTCCTACCCTAAACCTTAAACCTCTTTCTAACTCCCTTCAAAGGACTTCTGAAATCCTTCTTTCTCCATTTTTTGCGATGTGTGAAAATGCTACATTTCAAGGAATAACTGTTCAACATTACAGCACTCATTACCTCTGAATGCTGAAGTTAACACACATCATAAACGTGTGTTATTAGAAGGTTGTGCTGGCTGCCGTTGTGACGTCGTCACATTGGAAGTAAAGGATTTCAGCTTTGAGCACCTCTGCAGGCCATCTCGTCCCAGCCTGTCATTTCACATGTGACAGCACCGAAGCTTAGAGATCATCATACGAAATAGGGTTCTGAGAGGGACTCTGGTCTTCCGACTCACAAAAGAACTCTCGCTCTCATAGCGCTTATCCACCAGTATCACTGCGATCACCACTCATCACCAAACTCCTTTAATTCTCAAGACAAATCTATGAGAAAGTTTTTAAAAATCACCTTCATTGAGGTCTAACGTACATACCAGAAAATGAATCCACTTAAAATGCACCAGTTGAGTTGTGACAGATGTATGTATATGCCCCATGAAACCGCTTCCGTAATCAAATATGGAACATTTCTGTTGGCCCTCCAGAATTTCTCATGCCCCTTTCCAGTCCATCCTTCCTCTGCCCCTGTCTCCAGGCGACTACTGATTCGTTTTTTGTCGCTCTAGGGCGGTTCGCATTTTCTGGAGTTTTATGTAAGTTGAATCATAAGTACATATACTGTTGTGTCTGGCTTTTTTCACTCATTGCAACGATTTTGAGTTTATCCAGGTTGTTGTATATATCGTTAGCCTGTTACGTTTATTGATGAGTACTATTCCGGTGTATGGACATACCACATTTTGGTTATCTGTTCACCTGGCAGTGGACATTTTGGATGCTCGCGATCTCCATATTAAAGATGAGCTGACTAAGGCAAAGAGAAACATCCTTGCCAAAGGTCACACAACTAGTAAGTGATGACACTTGGAAGGCGGCTGTGCTCACCTCTATACCACCAACACTACACAGCCCAGCACCAGGATTTGAATACAGATCTTGACCCCAGAGTCCTTGCTCCTGGCCTCTGGGCTGTCACAGATGGTGTGACCCTCAGCTATGTTGGTGTCTCCTTCCACAGGTGGGTTGTATTCATGTGAGCTCCCACGTTTGTAATGTAGAGTGCCTAGCGTGACTGATAGGATACTTAATACAGTTCCATGAAGGAAGGAGAGAAGAAAGAAATCTATTTTCAGAGAATACTCCTAGTATTTCTTTTTCCCTTTCATAAACTTGAAGTGTGAAATTAGTGATTTGGCCTTTATTTTGGCTCTGGAGGTTTAACACGTAAAACCCCCTTCCTTGTCACAGTGTACTTGATTTTACCTTCGAGGAGGGATGCCTCTTCCCCGGCATAAATCTGTTTTCCGTGCAGTTATGCCTGAGTCCTTTAATGGAAAATCAGTTCATATGTTACACTTCACACTCGACTTCGTCTATTTGACTGTATGTGAATGTTTAGAATCCATTTTGCAGTAGGAATCATATGTTACCTGTAACTAGTTTTTAGAATTATCTTTGCTCAGAGAATTACTTGGTTGGCTAGTGAAGGCTGCTCCTTTGAGCTTAGAATAGCCAGTGGGTGGGGACACTCCATGAATGATTGCCCTGAACCATCCATGGATGCTCATTCAGCAATGCCATTAAGCAGATCTTTGGGTGCCTTATGAGGGAACCTACTGGTGCCCATAATAAAATCACACCCAGGTTCTTCAAGGTCATTGGTGTGAGGAGCTTTGTCACCTGGGAAGAGGCTGCTAGTTTCCTTGTACTTGGTAGGGGTGACAATTGGCCAGCAATCCCAAAGGAGACTGAATCTTAGGGAGTAGATACGAGGATCCAAGGTCTAGGATCCAAACAGGCGGTCTCGTTCCACTACCAGTCTTAGAGGTTAGATTTTATTGAAGAAAGGCAGCAGATATTCGTACAATGCCTCCTGTGGCCAGGACTGCCCTGATGCCAGAGATAGTGGCGAGTAAGGCAGCCCTCGCCCTCCAAGAGATTCTGATGTAGTGAGAAATGCCCCCTCCGTTCCCTCCCTGTCTTGTCTAGGAAATTTCCAGGAGCCATGTTTCTGAGAGCTGTGTCTCAGCATTCAGCCTCCCAAGCTCTGGGTACGTGTTCTCCTTCTTCCCTGGGGAAGATGCCCAGGGAGAAAAGAGAAATGCTTCTTCCATCGATGTGTCAGACTTCCAAGGAAGAGAGCAGGAAAATAGAAGAAGAAAGGGGCTTTTAGAGTAAAATTTGTTTTTAGAATGAGAAATGGGAGTGAGTGACGTTTGGAGGTGGCTTAGAGTCTGCTGGTTAGCTAGAATGTCCTGCACGGGACTGTTTGCAAGGCCATGGTGGGCCACAAGCTTGCATACCCTGAGGGGCCAGACAGATACCATACGCACATGAAACAGCACACATGTGAGACAGTAAAGGATGGGGGGGCCTGTGGTAAACCTAGAGAGGAGATGGCATAGCCTGAAAGTTCAAATTCATATTTCAGAAAATGACAATTTTCTAAATCACTTCATTAACAGAACAAAATGCACCTGCAAGTTGGATTAGGCCTTTGGCAAGTGATCTGCGAACGTGTCATCAGACTTTGTAGGGCTGTGCTCAACGGGAACACAGAACTTTGTTGGGAAGACGAAACAGAAGAGATGAGAAGCGTTATGGAACTAAGACAGCAGCAGTATACTGGATGACAGAGGCAGCCAGTGGTGGTTGCTGTGTTCATGATTTCCATTAGGGCCACAGTTCAGGTGACAAAGAAATCCCTGTGGGCTGAGGATGCTTCAGGAGGAAGGAAGAATGAGCAGTAGGTCCTGAAGGCCAGGCAGGATTTGAAGGAGGAGAAGAATGCAAAGGGCCTTCCTGGTGAGGCCTGGCAAGACGAGCTCGTTCTGCAGAGCAAAGCCCTGATTCTGGTCCTTTCTCAGCTACAGATTTTCAGTGTCCCATATAAACTGCCTTTAATGAAGTTCAGAGATTGCCATTGATCTAATTTGCTGATTCCAAGTGGAATCACTCACAAGAGTTGACACAATGTTTCAGGGAAGTTGGGAGTCATGAGTATGAGAATAGCTGAGAACGATGGACAGCCAGAGCCCCCAAATGACCACAGGGTCCCCAAATTGTAGATGGCCACACTAATCTTTCTTATTTAGATGACCATCCTTTAGTGGCACGATTATCCATCCCGATCCTTGGAATCAAGTTTCTGGTTTACACTAAGGCGTTCGGACTTCTTCTGTCATGGAAGGTTGTGTGGTGTTAGAAGAAAGAACATCAGATCTGGAATAGGATCGAACCCAGGCTCTACAAGTGACTTTGGGTGAATCATTCATTTAACCACCATTTGTTGAGTACCTACTCTGCGGTACTCAGGGCTGGGCTCTGGGGCTATGGTGTTGAAGAAAACGTGCGGTCCTTGGCCTCCTACTGTTTATAGCTTGGTCAGGGAAACGGGAACTATGCAAATGGTCACACAACTAGATGAGTAAGGACAAGTGATGATTGAGCCCACTAAAGGCAGAGCTCAGAGCGCCATGAGAGAGAATAGTGCAAAAACCTGACTTGGATTGGGTGATGAGGGAAGGCCACCCTGAAGCAGTGGTTTTTACACTTCAACCAGAAGGAAGAGTGAAGTTTCCAGGAGGGAGGGTGCGAGCAGGGGGCTGGGGGGACCCTGGTAGAGGAGACTGCAGGTGCAAAGTCTTGTCACCTCTCCCAACTCCAGAAGGGTTTCCAGCTCCAAAACACAGCTCTCAGAAAGTGAACTCTGGATAGAGTGTGAAGCTTTGAAGACGAACTTTGAGAAGCACAGAAATGGGGAAGAGCATTTTCTTGTCCTTAGAAAAGATGGATAATACTCAGGGTGAAACAACTTCTGAAAGTACAATTAGATACAGACTCAAATTTCAAATAGTTTGTCTCAGAGTTAAGGTCAAGCTAGGAAGGAACCTGTGAGCCCCCACAGGTGTCTTTCACAAGTAGAAAGTCTCTAAAAACAGGAGCTTTAAAAGAAAGGATTAGCTCTTTCTCACATTTAACCACTGCAACTTGGCGTGATCCAGGACCGTGGGCAGAATTCTCACTGCCTCTTCCCACCATCTCATCCCCACTGGAGAGGGCTGTGCTCTTTGCAACTCGGATTCAGTTTTGACAGAATCGAATACCTCCAAACCTTGGGAATAATAAATCCTTATGGCCGACCAAAAAGTGTTTAATTCCTAAAGGACCAGCCGGGTTGAGCCACTTCTAGCCAGGGGCAATTGGGGACTTAATTCTGTAAGTGTAGCAATCTGGATGATCTGAGAGCTCTGAGTTTAAGGGTAATTGCTCAATTTTCTGGCCATGTCAACAGGGAAAATAGGTAAAAGTGGCTGAACACAGCCAAGCAATGAGGCTGGATGAGATGTGAGATGCTGGACTGTCAGTGGAATTAGAAAAATGCCATCTGTAGAGGGCTGGCGCGCCCTCACCCCTGTCTTCCCCTCTCCCCATTCATCGCCTACCCTGGGCTTCCCATCTCTCTTTTGGGCTGCTTCTCACTCCTTGCTTAATCTTCCCCCCCTACTCTGTGTCCCTTCTGCAAACAGCAGAGCCGCTACGAGCCTGCACAGCTTCAATGTGGAGAAAGAGAAAGTGGAAAGAATTAAGTACAGATAAATTAGAACCCTGACATCTCAATTCCTTTCTCTTGCTTAGTGAGAACGTTCCATTAGGGCAGCATTCAGCATACGGGACTTCTTAGTTGGTTCCCAAACCTACTTCCTTTGCCTCCCTAATCTTTTTAAACTATTACAGTCAGCACTAATTTTTTGATTAAATAACGTTCCTTAAAATCTATTTGTTTCTTCTAAGTTTAGAGTCAGTAGAAGTGGGCGCTAAGGTTTTCCTGAACTCACGCCTGCCCACCCTTCCCTGACACACACCCAAGCAGGGACTCCTTTAGCTGAACATTTGCATCACAGGGGTGGGGCCTGTGGGGGGGGAGCCGTGGAGGGGGGGGTACTCGCTGGTGCAAGGGTTGGCTGTCATGTCTGTTGTGTCTCCGCTTTGGTCTCTGTATATGAGGTAACAAATTTGGAAAAGGAGCCATTCTTTTTTTTTTTTTCTTTTTTAAGTTTATTTATTTTGAGAGAGAGAGAGCGCACACAAGCAAGTGGGGGAGAGGCAGAAAGAGAGGGAGAGGGGGAGAATCCCAAGCAGGCTCCTCACAGAGCCCAGTGCAGGGCTCAACCTCACGAACGACGAGATCATGACCTGAACCAGATTAAGAGTTGGACGCTTTACCAACTGAGCCACCCACGAGCCTCGTCTTTAAATTTTTTTTTATTTTTGAGAGAGAGAGAGAGAGAGAGAGAGAGAGAGAGTGAGCCTTAAGCAGGCTCCATGCTCAACACAGAGCCCAGTACAGGGCTCGATCCCACAACCTCAGGGTCATGACCTGAACCAAAATCGAGAATGGGATGCTCAACCGATGGAGCGCCCCCGGCACCCCAAGAGAAAAGTCATTCTCGTGGGAAACGGTATTGGTAATTCGTGTTTGTGCTCACTGCGAGCCAGGCCCTGTGCTTTTACCTGTAGTGGCCCTCACGGCGGCTCTCGGAGGAGACACTGATTATCACCCCTGTACAGAGGAGGAAATGGAAGCCTTGGCACGTGAAGCCGCTCACAGAAGTCACATGGCTGTTTCGCAGCGATATGCTGGTTACTGTTTGACCACTGGCTGTCCAGGGGAGCAAAGTCCTCACGGGGTTAGTGTTTGCCGATTTCTGTGGTGTCAGTATCCCCACCGTGACTGGTCTCGGGCTCCCAGAAGGACATCACTGACCACAGAGCTGGGAAGACATGGGCAGGAGCACACCAGTAGACCCTAGTTCTACCCTACAAGTGGAGAAGAGAGAAATTATCACAGGAGCATGGATAAAGTGAAATGTAAAATTTAGGAAGTGCTGAGTTTTGACTATTGATTGCCTTTGTTTTTAATATAATTTATCTGGTTATGAGGGTGTATAACTTAGTCCTTAATGATGTTTATGTGTAAACAGCTTTTGCAGGTAGTATTCCTAATAATTTAGCCGTTGGCTCTTACAGGCCAGTATGAGCTGCTCCGGCACAGCCCCGCTAGCTCGTAGGCAGTGGAGCTGGATTGCAGACGTGGTCTTCAGGACTCCCGAGCACTCTGCTGTCACAGCCGTCCTCGTCCTTGTTGAAGCATCGGGTTGGTGTCTCAACCCTGCTTATTGAGGAAGCTAGTCTCCACTCATTTTTCTAGCCCCCTGTTGCAGATCCCTTCCCACCCCGGTTCTCAGACTAGCCTGCCAGCCTGTGTCCTCGGCTCTGCCTACCCTCCCACGCTCAGGTTTCGCCTACAGGAGTGGCCCGGCTGACAGGCATAAGCCGAAGAGACCAGGCTTGTACAGCTCCGTGACATGAAACAGAATCTTTAGGTTTGACTGTTCCTCTCTTGTTATGCTTCGTTTTTTATCAAATCCATGGAAATCGCTTTTAGATGATGATTTCTTGTGCCCGTGCTGAGTCTTCCAGAGAGGAGAACCTGCTTTGGAGGTTTCCCCGGGCTTCGGCGGATGGCAGCAGGTGTACCGGGTGTTTGGGACATTTGTGAGAACCAAGGCCCCACGGGGCTCCTCCTGGGGCTGAAGGGCCATGTTTGTAGTTTTCACATCAACCTGCCCCTTTGAGGTGGAGCAGAGGAGACAGACTGACACCTCAGAGACACGGACACTTGAAAGACTGTGTGGGATGTGGGGGAGCCCCAGCCAAGGGTGCTGAATCATGGTGTGGGCTGAGGGCATAATGGGGCTGCAGGTGGAATCTGTGCAGGTTAATTGCATTATGGAAAATGAAATTTATTACAGTGATTCTAAACAAAAGATTTGCTGTGCTCTACCAGTAGGCCACAACTATGGCTGGAACATTTGAAAAGACTCCTCTGTAACCAAATGTGACAGAAAGAGTTGGTTGGGCAATACATATACATATATATGTACATGTATATGTACATATATATGTATATATATCATGAGATATATTCCTTTTTTCATTTTCTAACATTTACTTATTTTCTTTTTTTTTTTAACATTTATTTATTTTTGAGAGACAGAGAGAGACAGAGCATGAGTGGGGGAGGGACAGAGAGAAAGGGAGACACAGAATCCGAAGCAGGCTCCAGACTCTAAGCTGTCAGCACAGAGCCCGACATGGGGCTCAAACTCACGAACGGTGAAATCATGACCTGAGCCGAAGTTGGATGCATCACCAACTGAGCCACCCAGGTGCCCCCATGAGATACATCGTAATGGACACCCCAGAATAAGGTTGTCTTAAAGATAGAATAGTCCTTCTTCGTTGATAAGGAAACCTAGGACCAGAGTTGATAAGTAATTGCGTAAGTTCAGGAAATTGGGGGCAGATCTGGGACCCATGTTTCCTGATTTCTAATTGGGCACACCCTGCAGTACAACTCTGGACCAGAAATCTGGGAATTCAGTTCTTCCTTGATAGGCAGTTAAAGTCACGTTCTTGGCAGCAAAAGAAAAAGGAGCATTAGTAGATACAGACTCTAGAGGCCACAGGGTTAACTTCTCTATTCTCCAATGTGGGTATGGCCAGTGCTGGTCCCCAGAGTGAGTGAGACACCAGAGGGGTCACATGGAACTTGCCAGAAATTTCTTCAATGCAGCCAGAGAAGTTGCTTTTACTTACTTACTTACTTACTTATTTATTTGCAGGAGGTGATTCAAGGTCCCATGACCCTACCCTAAGCAAAGTATGCACTCCCATAGAGTAGGCGTCTACAAATTGACTCCACAAACATGGGAGAGACTGGTTTGGCTATATTCTTCTGGCATCCCCAAAAGGCAGGGGCGTCTGTGAGAACCGAGTTGAGCTTTCAGCAGATCTTAGTTCTGCTTTGTCAGCTTGGTTACGTCCTACCTTACCCCCCATCCAGCTGCAAAGCAGGGCCCAGTGTCTTGACCGGACCTCTTGCTCTGTTGGCAGAGCTGGGACCAGGTGCTTTATGCCACGCGTGGTGCCCTAAAATCTCTAGGTCTCACCAGACTTTCCAGACTTACAGTCACGGATGTCTTTACCTGAAACGTGGCTGACAGTGACTTTTCTGGGTTCCATTTCCTCTGTTCCTGTGCACAGCCTGCTTCCACGTGCCCATCTGAAGAGGCAGAATAGGAGAATGGAAACGAAAGCCTGGTGCCACGCGTGCGCACGTGCTTTAAATGAGGCACATTGTATTAACCTTCCTCCAGGAACACACACGGAGAGAAAGCTCCGTCAGCACTCTGTCATGCTATAGTCAGTTTAGGGGAATGTGATTAATAATAAATCATCCAACGTTAACCACTGACAAAAGTAAAAGAGAGCTAAATCTCCCTGAAATCATTATAGAGATCAAGGTATTTATTCTGTAGCTCCTTGGATTGCTGTCCCGGTTGAATACAGGAGACAGGATCGGGATAGGACAAAACTAATCGCATTTAGTTTTGTGAGACCGTGGGAGAAGTGTCGGCAAGCAGTGTTCCAGCTTTTGGGGAGGGGCATGGGGACTTCACACAATTGTGAGGGGAGCGGACAAATAAGGAATCAAAGGGCCCGAATGCAGCAGACAGGCCGTGTTGCTGAGAACTACTGCCGGAGGGAGCTTGTAGACAGCTCAGATTTTTATTTGACTAGAAAGAAATAGAGGCTCAGTTTTCTGGGAGGTCTGTCTCAAAAGATGGGACTGTATACATAGGCATCATGTTCCCTGCGTGTACAAAGACAGGTAGAGTCGTGGAGTTGTTCCAGACCGTCTTTGTGACCCAAACACAGCAAGTTGTGCCCTGGGATAGCTGTAGACTGTTCTCCCAGAGAGATGGCCAGGGTGCAGACCTGACAGCCAGGTGTCGCTTAGGGGAGATGGGAAGGGACAGGCATGTTTATGCTCGGAGGTTGGACTTAGCTCCCCTCTTAGCCCTCAGTGGAGAAGTCTTTTCTTTCTGACATATCACACATGGAAATGTGTTTCTAAAGAAGGATTAGGTAGGGGCTCCTGGGTGGCTCAGTCGGTTGGGCGTCCGACTTCGGCTTGGGTCATGATCTCGCGGTCCGTGAGTTCGAACACTGTGTCGGGCTCTGTGCTGACAGCTCAAAGCCTGGAGCCTGTTTCAGATTCTGTGTCTCCCTCTTTCTCTGACCCTCCCCTGTTCATGCTCTCTGTCTCAAAAATAAATAAACGTTAAAAAAAAAATTAAAAAAAAATAAAAAGAAGGATTAGGTATAGTAGAAATCTAGGGGAAAGGTAACGGGGGCCTGACTTTCTTACCCCAGTAAGAGATGAACCTGATATGGCCAAATGGTAGATCTTACTCTGTAGCTTTATGTTCTGCCAGTTTTCTCAAAGTTCACAGATGTTGGGGTGTGTGTGTGTGTGTGTGTGTGTGTATTCGTCTATATATACACACACAGGAGGACACACACTGGGAATGTGATTCCTGAGTCCATAAGTGTGGTTGACGGACTAGGTTTACCTAAAAGACCCTTTAAGAGAAAGCTCTTGAAAGATGATTACAGAATTGAGACACCATCATTTAAAAGTGCCCGAGGCAAACGCCTTTGAAAATTGCAGCAGCGGAGGGACAGAGAAAGAACCACGCAGCCCTTGATTGTTGCGCTGTTCCCTCAGGACCCGTTCTCCCCCTCCCCCTCTGTTTCTCATCTGATAAGAGAGAGAGCAGCACTAAGACTCCTCATCTATCTTATGAAAATCCGATTCGGAATGGCTGTGATCAAAACCAGCTGGCTGTCACCAGCAGTGGCCTCGCGCGGAGGGAACCGCTCAGAAGCGTTCCGTATGTGGGAGTGTCACGGGTGGCACCGATCAAAGTGGCATTTTTTTAATAAATATATATAAGGAAAAACACAAAACCTAAGGATTTAGAATAAAAGCAGTGTAGTTTGTCTTGTTTTTTTCAATGTAACACGAAGAGGATGAAATAGAATCAGATATGCCTGGTTTCTAACGTCCCTACTTCCACGGGCGGCTCTGAGAAGGCGCTCTGTGTCACGTTAACACTGTATCACTCATCTTGGGCCTTACTGAAGAGAGTGGAAAGTTCCTCAGTTTCCATTCCTTCCAGCCAGTTTTTCCTCGTCGCTTTTAAAGTCCTTTACCCCTCCTTGTCCTTAGCACATCTCTACAGATCAAAGCTGGAAGCACCAGCGACCTCCGAAAGCTAACAGAGTGGCAGGGAGCGTTCCTGTGCATCGTCCTCCGTTTCCTTCAACTGTCAGTGACCGGTGGGTGTGATGTTCCCTGGGGGCCACCTCGGCAGGTGGCAGCGGGGTCCTCCCCGTGTCGGGCTCCTGGGCTGAATGGTATCTTTCTCCATAGAGAACTCTTGTGCTCGCGAGCACTACCTTTGAATTGCTCGGAAGGCTCGATCTTGTAAGCACACCGTGGACTTGGGTGGGGGGATGCAGCCAATCTCATTCTGGGGTGTAGGGTTCATGGTTCCTTGCGAAATGTGCAACCATCCCTCTGTGGGTACCGGAACACAGCTCCAGAGGTCCGGCCCTCACACACCACGACGTACCACGAGCCGCGTTGCCACTCTTAGCGAAGCGCCCCCTCTGCCCGCGATCCGGCCAGCACCATGCGTGCTGGGGCCCGGTTTGTCTCGGAAACTAAAGTCAGTCCCAGCCTTCGTCGTCAAACCGTCGTCCGCCAGGAGAGCCACCACAGCTTGGGGGGCCGTGAGGAACAATCGGCTATTTTGATCTTCGTGAGGTCTGTGATCTCCTTGCCCGGCGACATGAAGAGAGATGCAGTTTGGCAGGAACGTGGAGGCATTTCAGGACCTCAGCACCTCAGGACCTCAGGCTCCGTCACACGCTTCCCCGGGGACCTGCTCGTGCACAGCGCCAGAGTAGACATTGGCCCTGCCATGTATTTCTCGGCGTTTTAGGTGCGGGTCTCTAGCGAACATCCCAGTCTCCCGACTCTTTTCTGCCGTGTCCATTGCCTCTCTCCTCCCCTGCCAGTAACGAGTCCGGGCCGGGCCAGCTTCGATCAGGTGAAGTCACAGGGGAAAGGTCTTCATCAGGCGGACCTGTGGGGACCCGCAGACCTGTTTTTGTCCCTCGAACCCTGAGTTGGGGAGTGCGGGGGACCGACGGTTGCAGGGCCCAGGCTCGCTCAGGAGCTCCTCTGAGACCGTCTCTTTCTCTTGTTCCTTCTGGTGTTTGAAGCCTGTTGCCTACTGCTTTCCCCTTTTCTTCTCCCTTTTAAAAAATTCCCCATTTTTTCACTTAGAAAAAAATTATTTATACGATTGAGATCCACTAATTAAAGCCATTTTCTGGTATTTGGTTACTGGAGCGTTTGATGTCTCTCTGACAAGACCATGAAATGCACAGAGTGTCCACAGGGACAGAATTTGCTGAACACGGCTCTTTGTAAATGAGGGGACACAGTGTCGCAGCAGCTCATGAATATGGAACGCCCATGATGCCACCTCAGTGGACTTGGGAACACAGATGAATCCTGTCATGTGCTAAATGAGACCAATTTCTTTCACTTAACTTCATCTTCAATCAGACCTTCTTCCATTTGCCTGTTTAAAATTCCCCATACGTGATGCAGAAGGTAACAGCATTCAGTAAAACAAAGTTTTGCAGCTGCAGAGAAAAATTATAATGATCTCTGGCTTCAAGTTGCCGTCTCCCCCGAAAACATGGACATTGTTTCACTTAAGAGCTCTGCTGAGGTCTTTTGACTTTGGGCACAGAATTAGGGGCTGTGTGGACCACTGTCTCTGCGGTGCCCTTAAGCAGTATGTCCAGATCCCCCTCGTGTGGATTAGATATTGAGGTTGGCTATGGACGGTGGACGTGAGCCATGAAGAGCCTTTGGGTGCTCTGTGGTGGCCAGTGCGCCGAGTGGGAGAGCAGCTCGGGGAAGAGATTGCATGTAACCAAGCAGGGCCTTTGCCAGAGGGAGCTCAGTTAGTGGATGGAGCAAGAGGGACAGATGTCATCAGAAGGCACCCGGCAGAACCTGGCAAGGTAGGCCAACCACTTATATCATTTACTAAGATGTCAAGATGAGAAGGTGCTAGAGTGTAGAAGAGACTTTAATGGAGCTCTCCAGAAACGCCTGTGGATGCGACCAGGAAATCCCATTCAGAAATCTCCAAACAAGAAAATCGGCAAAAACCTCAAGGGACACAGAGAAGAGGGGCTCCAGGGTGGGACCCAGGGTCTGGATTAGGGGGCCCCCTTTGTTCTCTTCTTCCTGCAGGACTTAGCTTTATATCCCAGGTAAAGAGTCGGAGTCATGCTCAGGGTGTATGCTGCGTGCTGAGTCCAGTCTTCGAAAATCACTTTCTGTTCTAGTTGTACCAAAACAGGCCAACGACACCGGGGTTTGAACGCGGGCCATCTCGCACACAATGCATCGCAGAGATCTGGAGCCAGCTTTATTGGACGAGGCAGGCTGGCTTCTTACTGTCAGGCCACAGGGGCTGAAAAGGAGCCCTCTGGGACTTCACTGGGTAGTTAGCTTTTTAGTGTGTGCGTGTGATGATATTACCCATAACGGATGTATTTCGGGGCAAATGGCAGCTTCTCACATCTTTGAAACCAGTTGCAATCGATCCTGCTGATGTTCCCACATGTTTCTATTATTTAAGCACCCCTCATTTCTGTGGTTTCATCCGGTAGTTGGTTTGTTGGGTAGATCTGTTGGCAGACGGGTGTTCTGGATCGTAATGAGTTGCCCATTTGGCAGTCTGTCTCTTTGAAGTAACTTCTTACGATTGGTGCTATGCACTGACAGACCTTTACTGGGGGCTTCCAGAAGGTGGAGCGATACAGGGGAGCACTCCAGAAGTCCAAACAGAAAGAAACACGTGTTAGTGAAGAGCAGTGTGACCCAGCCTCGGGATGGGAGCCCTGTGGTCCATACTGCCAAAATATGAGTGAGTCTTCCTGTGTAACTTTGTGCCCACTCATCCGTTGTTTCCTGTGCAGACACAGGCCCTTCCCAGGCAGGCCTTGCAGCTGTCAAGTGAGGCAGAACCTTTGCTAGGATGTTATCAAATCCAGGAAGTATGCAAGGATTGTGTCCGTGTCGTGTATAGACAACTATGGACTCGGTAGCACTTACAGCATAATTGGAACGAAACAGATCAACGCGGCTCGTCCCTGTGTGTGACTTTCAGATGGGAGGAGAATCTATTGATTCGGTTCTGTTCGGTTGTCCCTTGGTTTGCTAGTCCTTGGGAATACAGAAGTGACTGGGAACTGCTCTCTGCCCTCTGCTAGCGGGGCATCTAGGGGGCAGACCCAGGGCAAATTTCCTGTACTCTGCCCACACAGTGGCCACTACCTGTTGGATTCCAAGGTGAGTCACAAAGGAAGGGATTTTACATTTTCCTGATTCTGCTTGTATTACTATTTTTTTTTAAGGTGTGGTCCCTCCCTCTGCCACTTTGCCATGCTTCATCAATCTTGGTTTTCCTGTCATGTGCCCTAGAAGGTCTTGTGTATAGCAGACACCCAGTCCATGTTTCCTGGCTGGTCGACGCAGGTCCTTCCTCACCTGCCACCAGGCACCCTGTCTCCTCCCCCCACCTCCCCCCGCCCCATCACTCTCCCCTGGCCCCTGGGCCGCCGACATTGGCCTTTTTCCAGTTTATTCAGTGCTGGGAGATGCTTCTCACCTCACAGCGCCTTTGCACCTGCCGTCCCTGCCTGCTTTAATCCTGTCTGTCCTTCGGCTTTGAGCTGCGTCGTCCCTCATTTAGAGACCTTCCCCAACTCCCCACCCCACCTTCCAAAGTTCTAAATGAGATCTCTGAACCAGATTAAATGCATTATGGAGCACCCATTCAATAGAATCCTAGGTGGCCATTTAAAAGAATAAGATTTACAGTACATTTATTGATAAGGGGAGAGAAAGCAAGTTGCAGAACCATGCATGTGTAAAGTGATCCTGTTCACAAACATTTTTTAAAGGACATGTGTGCTGCGGTAGGTACACATTCTTTTCAGTAAATACAAGAAATTGTTAATAGCACCTCTAGGGAGTCAGACTGGGGCTCACATAAGAATAGAAAGTTTTTCATTTTAACCTTTTCTGGAGCATTTGAATTGTTACCACATATGATATTTTACATTTGAAAAATAAGACAATTAGTTGTTTCGGCCCTGGTACTTTCCGGCGCTCCACGAAGACAAGGACTGTCTTTTATTTGCTGTTGTTACTGGCACCGCATGGCATTGCACCTTTCAGATGCTCAGTGTTCCTTGGATGAATGAACGAATAAACAAGCAAATGCGGTTTCCCCACGTGCGGCTAACCAGGTGACACGTAGGGAGACAAGCAGGTTGAACAGGCAGGAGAGATGGCTAACAGAAGAGGTGGGGAGCAAGGGCAAAGAGCAAAGAGAACCCGTTCAGTTGAAGGAGTCGGAGCTGGGAAAGAGAAGCACGTGATGGTGGCCTGTGTCCGGGTGGCAGTCCGTGTGAGGTCATAGCCCTACCTGCCTTGGTCCCCTTTTCTGAGACTGTTTGAGGTGCTCAGTCACCTCCATGGGGCCAGTTTAGTAAGACACGGGCCGCAGGGAGGAGTCCCCAGGGCTCCGGTGTCACTGTGCTCTTTCCATTCTGTTCCATTTGGCCTTGCTGAGGCAGTGGTGAGTTGGGGCATATGGCGAGGGAGAGACTTAGCTTATTTGTGGTGATGGGAATCAGGAGAAATACCAGAACAGAGGTCGTTGAATCTTTAGAGTAAAAACCGTCCAGACTCCGCTCTACGAGTGCCTTTGAAGGCACTGTTCATTTGCAAAAAGAGCACGAGTGGGCGAGGATGAGCTCATGGGTTGCAGTCGGACGGAGCCGGAAACCTGGCGCTGTCCGTTATTGATGATCTCAGCTCACGCCAGCTGCTTAATCTTGCTGAGCCTCACTGTTCTCGCCTGCAAAATGGGCAAGAGTAAATGAGACGCTGAAGGTAGAGCATATAGTTTCTCTGCAGGCTCAACACTTGATCTGTTAAGCGAATAAGAATAGCTCTAGGATCTTTATTATGCACGGAGCAGAGTTTGGCATTTTGTATGGTGAGTATTTTGTAAAGATGATGGCATTTAATGCTTGTAACAACTGTATGCGGGAGGTGAAATTCCCCCTTCTACAGATGATACCACTGAGGCACGGAGAGGATAGTCACACAGCTGGTAGGTGGGGAAGCCAGGATTGGAAGCCACCCATCCTGCCTCCGGAGCCTGCGTCTTAACCACGGGATGGACGTCCTGCCCGTATACTTAACCCACTCACTGTTTCTGTTCATGTTCTTCTTGCTTTTAGCAGCGCAGAAGAACAGGAGAATAAAGTCAATAGAACCATTACATTTTTTCAAAATAGCGGTAGCTTTTCAGCAGCGCTAGAACAGACCCCCTGTATTCCTCTTACCGTCTCTGTTAAAAATCACGCGCTTTCTATTTCATCTTATTAGAAATTTGTTTTCTATTTGAGCACAGTTGACATACAGTGTTACATTAGTAACGTTCCGAGAGTGACGCTTGGGGTCCTGAACCAGACTGGGTCACCGGTCCAGACGTGCAGGCCAAGCGGCCATAACCGAGCATTCCCGGTATATACTTTTGTGAAGAAGCGGATTTCGCAAGTCCGTTTTCCGAAATCTTCTAGGGGAAGACGAGGTGGGAAGGAGCAAGGCCGAACAAGTTACGTATACATGAAAGCTTGTCTGTGATAGTAAATCAGGAACTGTAAAACTGTGAAGTTCTTTGAAGTTTGCCCCAAACCGGCTCCACGGCCACCTGTTCCACGGGGGCCGGGAGTTGGACGGCCCGACTCTGCTGCGATGGCTCAAGCTGTCACCGCACCGGAATGGTCCAGCTTGCCTCAGCCTGGCTGTCATCGCTGGCTCTGTCCCACTCAGGCGGTTCACCGGGTTCTGTTGGGCACCGGGCTTCCAATTAGAGAGAAATCCCACTGTGTGGCCGGCCTCACCAGTGCCACTCTGAGAGGCCCCTTTGCCAAGGCCCGGGCTGACCTCTGATCTGTCACAGATGGGCCAGCCCCACACTCCTTTGTGCGCATTTGGAGGAGGGGGGCGGGGACGAGGAGGGAAGCCCGTGAGGAGTCAGAGTGGACATTGGGCAGAAGTGCAGTTCCTCAGAGCCGGGAGGAGCAGGGCGGAGTTGACAGGACCCAAATGCTAACGCTGTGGAGGGAGAGGGGACTCGGGGAAGACCCCGTCCTGAGCCCTAAGCCCAGCGTGGGGCCTTCTCTTGCCACCTTCTGAATATTCATCTCAGGCTGGACTCCACACCGAGGCGAGCCGGGGGCAGCTAACTGGCTCGCTCCAACACTGTCACAGTGCTGATGGCGCGTGGCACAGCCAGCTTCCTCCCTGCCCCGCCGCTCGGCCCGGGCTCAGGGACGGTGCTGTCAGCGGCTCTCACCGTGGACGGCATTAATCACGCAGAGCGAGAGTGAACAAGAAGGCAAAATTCCTATTAGCATAAGAGGTAGAATCTTAGAGGACTCCATGTCTAATTCTTCAGCAGGATGGAGAGACAGAATCTAAGCCCTCTACAGCTGCTTTCTGGACAGAGGACTTGCCGAACGTGGGTCGTTATTTTGGGGGTGGTGTGTGAATGTTCTTTATTTCCCCTCTCAGCCATTCCTTTTCTTAAGCCCTTTTGATTCTTTTAATCACTGCCTTTAACTCTCGGTCTTATTTTCTGTGTCTCCGTCTCTCCCTTGCCTACCTCCTCCCTCTCTTTCCAGGTACGGCATCTGTAGCTCTGCAGTCGGAGGCCATAATAAAGACACCAGGCTCAGAGTTGGCATTTATATACTCAGGCTTAGCTGGACCAGAGCAGTTGCAAAGTCTGAATAATGAATAGTCTGAAAGTGGCAGAAGGGTCTTCCCAGCTGTTCTTGGAATGACTCTGCATGTCTTTTAAAAATTAAATTGGGGGGGGGGCCTGGGTGGCTCAGTCGGTTGAGTGTCCGACTTCAGCTCAGGTCATGATCTCGCAGTTTGTGAGTTCGAGCCCTGCGTCGGGCTCTGTGCTGACAGCTCAGAGCCTGGAGCCTGCTTCAGATTCTGTGTCTCCCTCTCCCTCTGCCCCTTCCCCACTCATACCCTGCCTTTCTCTGTCCCTCAAAAATGAATAAATGTTAAAAAAAAACATATTTAAAAATTAAATAGGGGGCGCCTGGGTGGCTCGGTGGGTAAGCGTCCGACTTCAGCTCAGGTCGTGATCTCACAGATCGTGGGTTCGAGCCCCGCGTCGGGCTCTGCACTGACAGCTCAGAGCCTGGAGCCTGCTTCGGATTCTGTGTCGCCCTCTCTCTCTGCCCCTTCCCAACTCATGCTCTGTCTCTCTCAACAATAAATAAACATTAAAAAAATTTTTTTAACGAAATAAAATTGAATTTAGTCCATGGAAGCAAAAACAAAGAGTTTCTTCACTATTCAGTCTTCACTGGGCTTTTTCCTCCTGATGTTTGTGGTTGGATTGGGAATTCTAGGATGGTATCTCTCCACTTGGCCTTTTTTTCTGCCCCCTCTCTTTTTCTCTCCGACCGGTTGAAACAAAGAAAACCCCTCAACCAGTCAGTGATGCTCATTTGGAAAAGGAAATACTTCTTTAGGGCATTAGGTTGTCCCCGTGACAAGAGGGGCTGTTTGGGGGAAGTCGCCACTTGCTTCTCTGCTTCTCTCGGCCTCTCTGCTCGCGTGACTCTGTTGGACTAATGAACGAGATGTCTGTCCCCTCCTGTGTCTGGACGTCTGACTCACATGTACAGTTTGAAGAAGGGAAATCTCCATGACCCGGCAAGAGACGTGTCATCGTTAGAATCGGCATTCTTTATTATATCAGACCTGGCAAGACTGAGCCCAGGGACACCGCTGGGGAACCACTTCATCTCATTAGGTGTGAAATGTCCTTCAGAGTCAGGCTCAGGGCCATGACGGCCGTGATGATTGCAGGGATTACGACGAGCTAATGCACGGGTGGACCTCGGTCATGAGGTGGCTCATTCTCCGGCTCCTCCAATGTAAATTTCCCCAAGTACAGTCGGGGACTCTCTTCCCATTTCTTTACATTTCTCATTGGGAGGGCCACTCCAAGGGCTCCTAACCTGGAGCGTACAGCAGGATCACCGAAGAAATCTTAGGAAAAAGTACAGAATCCTGAGCCCCGCCCAGGAGGTTCTAATCCAGCAGGTGGCTGGGGTAACGCCTGGGATTCGGAAACGGTTGCAGCCCACCTTTGGTTTCAGGCATACCTCTAGTTCAGTACCACAGCCCTAGATGGGGACCCCGGAGGCCAGAGACTGTGTCTGAGTATCCGTCCTACCCCCCACTGGCACGTTGAAGGTGGTAAATACACGGAGAAGCGGGCGAGATCCCTCCCTATTCACAGTGCTTTCTCCTCCTCTCGTTGCAGATATTCCTGTTATTCCGGATCTGGAAGAAGTACAGGAAGAAGACTTCGCTTTGCAGGTGGCAGCCCCCCCCAGGTACGTTACATTAGGTGTGGAGTTGGCGGGAGGCGGAGAGCATGTGAATGAACACATGCCCAATACCGCGTACAGCGGGGCTGCTCCCCCCCCCCCCCCGCCCCGAGTGGAGACGGGAAGTTGCTGGTGATGGGTTCCTGCCTGGGTTCCCGTGTTACTAGGCATATTCTTCCCACTTTGGTCCTTCCTCGCTGCCCGGGAGGCTCTGGGGATGGTGGCCCGGCAGCCCGCCTGGAACCCATCCTGCCTGGGATTCCTCCTCACCTTTTCTCTTTCCTGCAGCATCCAGGTCAACCGGGTGATGACCTACCGTGACCTGGACAATGACCTCATGAAGTACTCAGCCTTTCAGACCTTGGTGAGTGCGGCAGCTTTTGCACAGAGGGGCGGGCTCCGGGCCTCATCTCCTCCGTGGGTCTCTGGGGCCTCCTGGCGACAGTCTCTTTGCCGGAGGCATTCCCCTCGGGTATTACGGCATCCCTGGGCCCGACCTGTCCCAGTGTGTCCCGGGGCCAGGCTCCCACCTGCTTCCATGGGGGCCCCCCAGCATCAGGAGGTACCGCGGCCCTATAGATCCGGCACTGTCACGCCCTGCCCTCTTGGTGTTGACCTTCCTGCAAAGAATGTCCAACCTGTAGGATGCTGTGGCATTCCCTCATTCCTCAGTGGCTACGAGGTCCACTCACAGTTTTCCTCTTTTTAAGGCATTTCTGCAGGTCTCGGTTTGGGAACTTCCACCACACACAACCTGACCCTCCTCACTTTGCAAGACATAGGTGTCCGGAGCGCCCCCCCGCCAACCTCCCCCCCCGCCCCGGGGAAACACAAGCCGGTTTGTTTGCTTGCTCGTTTGTTTGCATCCTTGCATCCACAGGATGGAGAGATTGACCTGAAGCTCCTCACCAAAGTCCTGGCGCCAGAGCACGAAGTCCGAGAGGTCAGTAGCAGCAGAAGCTCCTTCCTGTGGGCTGCGTCATCCCTACGACCAGCCGGCTCCCCAGCGTGAGCTCTGCCTCCCCGAGGCCGAAGGGTGGGGGAGGTCGGCTGTGACCGCGGGGAAAGGCCTTCTGCCTTCATCTTACCCAGCGCTGCCTCTCCGGGCAGGATGACGTCAGCTGGGACTGGGACCGTCTGTACACCGAGGTGTCCTCAGAGCTCCTCACCGAATGGGACCTGCTGCAGGCGGAGAAGGAGGACCCCGTGGGACAGCCCACGCACACCTGAGCCCTAGGCGGTCAGCAGACTGCTGTCCCCGCACAGAGTAATTTCTGCTTCGGACTTGAAAAAACGCGATAAGCCTACAGCTGAAGAAGCTTGCTGGTAGCTGAGCATTTTTGTACGGAATATTTTGTAATAAAAATGCTTATTTTCAGTAGACCATGTTGGATCATTCAAGTGTAATAAATTGCTTTATGCTGTGGCCATCTCTTCCTTTTCTTTCCAGCAGCCTCTTGGAAAGATTCGTCAAGAGTGAAGGAGGGCAGCTTTTAAACAGTCTGACGGGTTTGCTCCCCGCTGTTGAAGAGCATGAGGGAAAGCTAGACTCAGGGGGAGAGGAATGGCGCCCCTTCTAGAAAGTGTTCGGTTCACAGAGGCCACAGCATTTCCCGGGAGCACCTGTCTACTTGGAAGCACCTGGAAGCAGGGGTATGGGAGGCTGCAAGCCACTACCTGCCGGGGTCCGGGGAGGGCCTGGCAGGACGCCTTTCTTACTGCGGACGTTCAGTTACGTTAGTGAAATTTTACTGTCTCCTTCATGCTGTCGGGCAGCTTGGCTGAGGAGACGGCAAAAAGTGGGCGCGCTAAGGCAACCCATTCCTCACAGCGGGACTTGGGAGCTATTCTCACAGCACCCCCCCTTCTCCTTTCTTCTTGCAGCCCATGCCCAGGGCTCCCCAGGCATGCCCTTCCTTTCCGCCACGGGCTCCCAGAGCCTCGATGCTAGCTCTCATTAGAAGCGGCCGGCTTGGCCGCTCCGAGCATCCCACAGAATGCTCTCTCTCGGGGAGCCTGGGACCCCCTCTGACCTTTCAGATACTAGCCGCTCGTCTCCACTGCCCCCCGAAGCATCATCGCTGCCTGTTTGCAAACCATGCCGACATCTGGAGCAGAGCCCAGCCCTCTTTCTAAACAGAGACATCTTTTGTTTTTGTTTTTCTCTCTTTCTCCCCCAAGACCTCTCATCTGAGGACAGGGACGTCTCCCTGCCCGCCTCCCCTAGATGCCACCTTGGATCAGGCCCATGCAGGCTGGCAGCCGCTGACTAAGCCCTGCTCCTCGGCCACGGCCACGGGGAGCTCGAGTGCTGCTCTCATCCAGCCTGGAAAGCCCTTCATTAAAATTCAGTAAAACAAAGAGGCTCAACACTTCAAAAACCCACTGGGGGGTTATTTTTGTATGACTACTAGTGCCCTTCCCCAGTGAGCCACGAGGGCTCCAGAGCCAGCAAAGAGACTGTGTGGCTGTTAATTATAAACTCAGGGATTTAGTGGCTTTGGGGCCCCTCTTCCTCCTCTTCCAGAGTCACACGTTTAGCCCGGCCAGCCCCTCTTTGGAATAATTCCCATGGTCACTGAGAACTTTGTGTCCAAGCTTGTTTTTCTTGAGCACCATTCTGAAACCCAAAGGAGAAAGGTCTTTCTAGTACCTTAATTACTAGCAAATTCAGCCGCCTCGGGACTCTGATAACCTTGGAGGTCTGTGGCCAGCCTGAGCCAACGGCTAGGGGTCGACATCCTTCCTCCCTTTATTTTACGATTGCAGTGGCAGCAAGGTCTAACGCGTCATGAGCCCTCACCAGGTGCCAGGCACGGGGTTCAGCACGTACGAATCATCTAGCTTAATCCTGACAACCACCCAGTGAAGCACAGAATGTTTGTTATCCCACTTTACAGATAAGGAAACCGAGGCTCAGAGAGGTAAAGAGATTGCCCAAGATAATCCAGCTACTTAGTGGCGGCGCTGGAACTCAAAACCAAGTTCTCTGACACCTCTGTACTTTAAACACTTGTGTTAAAAGGAATCTTCTGCCGCCTCCAGCTTGGGAACGTCCTCGAATTTCCAGCAGGCCGAATTCGCAGCGTGCTGACCAAGCCCCGCCCCCCACGCCAGGCATCCCTTCTTTCGGTGGAGTGAGCACAGGGCAGAGGGCTTCTGTCCGGCCTGGGGGGGCGAAGCCTCTCAACACGGCTGAGCTGCAGAGTCCCGGCCCCAGGAAGGTACAGACGACCTGGGTGGGGAACAGCTCTAAGTCATATGAGCTGAGCCCGGCTGAGAGTCACGTGCAGGCCACATGTGGCCAAGTCTCCTGTCACCTGTCGGCTTCGTCCTTTACACAGCATTTCAGGGGTCCTGGGGAACGACCTAGTTCTTACCCGACTTCTGAGATATCTTCCTTATGTTCCAACCAGCAGTGTCGCCCGGCCCAGCCTCCCTAGAAGAGGGCTCGAGAGGTGTGACAGAACGGACAAGCGTCTACAGGTACCCACGGTGTGGTTTTCTGCAGGCGCGTCGGGGAGGCGCGGAACGGGTCCTAGGGACGCTGCCTCCTTCATGGGGCACCTCGGTGGGCTCCCGGCCCCCCCCCGGGCAGCTGAGAAGCGTCAGCTGGTCTCTGACAAAATCTCCCCTGGCATCTTTGGCATTGGGTGGTAGCTGCAGAGATGCTATTCGCGGGCCGGGCCCTGGTGGGGGAGTTTGTTCCTTCGTGAGATCTGGATTGCTGTTTAGCCAGGCTCTGTCGTAGGTGCTGCAGCCAGAGAACTAGGTAAGCCACACTCCCTTCCCTCTGCTGGGGGGGCGGGGGGGATGGACAAATACATCAAACACATGGCCTGTCAGATGGTGATAGATGCAGAAAATTCAAGCTGGGATCAGGAGTTACGATTTTTTTTTTTAATTTTTTAATGTTTACTTTTGAGAGAGAGAGAGGGAGACTGAGTGCGAGCAGAGGAGGGAGAGAGAGAGGGAGACACAGAATCTGAAGCAGGCTCCAGGCTCTGAGCTCTCAGCACAGAGCCTGATGTGGGGCTCGAGCTCACGAGCCGTGAGATCATGACCGGCGCCGAAGTCGGGTCGGATGCTCAACCGACTGAGCCACCCAGGTGCCCCAGGAGTTATACATTTTAAATGGAGTAGTTAGGGGAAGCCTCACTGAGAAGGTGACATTTGAGCAAAGACCTGAAGAAGGCGAAGGGATGACAAGACTGGTAAGTGGATGACAAGACTGCACAGTGTTCTGAGCAGAGAGGACAGTATGTGCAGACCAGACGCTGGCAGGTCAGCGTGCATGGGGTGGGGGGGGGGGGCAAGGGGAGAGCAGATGTCCTGTCTGGCTGCACCCGGAGCCTGGGCGTATCGCAGAGAGGGCATCAGGGGGCGTGGGGTCCACTCCCTCCAGTGCCACGAGCATTTCCAGGTCTCCTCGGCCTCGCCGGGCAGCCTTTGGGAAACTCAAGCTGCTGTGTGGCCTGTTGGTGCCTCTGCCTGGAAAAAGCAGGACAGTTCTTGCTACGTTGAGAGAGAGGGAAACCATGAGCTCTGTCTGCCACGGAATGAGGCCGAGGAGGCCTGGGAATGCTCGTGTCACTGGAAGGAGTGGACCCCACGGCACAGACCCCTGCGTGGAACACGCCCTGGAAACTTGCAGCGCCGATGAAAAGTCCAAGCAAGAAATCCACGTGGGCAGGCCTGTCGCTGAACCTGAGGTCATCTCTGTCCCTGATTGTTGGCTCGCATTTGCTGAACCCCAGCGCACTCCAGACAGGCTTTAGGAACCGTGTGCTGCAGACAGAAACTGATGCTGGTGCCTGCTCGGTGTTGCCTGACCGAAATGTGTGGCTTCCGTAAATCAGGGCCTTTCTTGCTTAGTGGTTAGGGCGGCTCCTTGCAGCGTTGGCCCTGCAGACCTGAATGAAAGGTAGTGTTTGCTACAGTGAGCTGAGGAAGGTGAGCATCCTGGCTCGGCTTGTCCAAGCAGTGCTGTGCTTCTCTCCTAGGGCCAAAGAGCCATTGGGGGTGTGAATAGCTGGGGAGGGGCGGGGGCGGGGTGGGGGAAGGGATAGGGCACAGGAGCAAAGGACACAGATTCCAGAATCAGCCTGGGTTCCCGTCCCAGCTCTCCCACTGGTGGCTGTGGGTCCTTGAGTGAGGTGCTTTCCTATTCTGATCCTGTTTTCTCATCTGTAAAATGGGCGCGATGCTAGCACTATCCTCGTAGGATCGTGATTGCCCAGTTAAAGCTGACTACTCTTCGAGTTTAGAACTGGACGGGCTCAAAGAGCGAACATAGGTAGGGGAGCTTGGGAGCATAGTTGACCTTCTGACTCTTGATCTCGGTTCAGGTCATGATCTCACGGTTCATGGGTTCAAGCCCCACATCAGGCTCTGAGCTAATGGCGTGGACCCTGCTTGGGATTCCGTCTCTCCTTCTCTCTGCCCCTCCCTGGCTTGTGCTGTCTCTCTCTCTCTCTCTCCCCCAAAATAGACAATTTTTTTTTAAAAAAAGAAAAGAGAAAAATGAACATAGGTTAAGTCGCATTGGATGTTTTATTGCAACGACAGTGCATTTTGCTAGGGGATATCACCTTCATTTCCTCTCCTGCTACCAGAATGGTTTGCCACCAAGGTCTTTTGTTTTTGTAGCAACTTTATTAAGGTACAATATGCACGCCTTAAAAGTCACCCACTGAAAGCACACAACCCATTGATTTTAGTAAATTTACAAAGCGGTGCCGCCATCACCATCGTCCTGACGTTCATCACCCTACAACGTTCCCTCCTGTCTGTTTACGGTACATCCCTGCTCCCGCTCCCAGCCCTAAGGCAACCACTCGTCTGCTTTCTGACCCTGTCAATTTGTCGTTTCTGGAAATTGCATTTAAATGGATATGATGCGGGGCTGCTTTCACTTCACAGGTTTTCACGGTCCATGCACGTCATAGCACGTGTCAGTGGTTTGTTCTTTTGATTGTTGAACGGTGTCCCATTGTAGGGGTTCACACCACACTGTGCTTATCCATTCAGCAGTTGATGGGCTTTTGTCCTGTTTCCAGTTTGGGGCTATGATCAATGATGCCCCTGTGGACATCCAAGTACATGTCTTTTTGTGGACCCCTGGTTTCATTTCTCTTAGGTAGATTCCTAGGAGCAAAATTACTGGGTCTATGCTGTTTAACTTTTTTTTTTTTTTTCTGTTTCTTTACATACTTTATGTAAAATCTCAAAAAATGTGAAAGGGCAAACAAAATAGTTTCAGAATTATTTACGTTTAACTTTTTAAGAAACTGCCAAACTGGATTTCAGGGCATCAGTTTTGTTTTGTTTGTTTGTTTTTCAGTGCTTTAGGGTATCAGGATTAATAAAGTACTCAATTTTTTTCTTGTAATTTTTCCTTAAGTTTTTAAAAAAAATTTTTTTAGCTTCTTTTTATTTTTGAGTGAGACAGAGTGTGAGCAAGGGAGGGGCAGAGAGAGAGGGAGATACAGAATTCAAAGCAGGCTCCAGGCTCTGAACTGTCAGCACAGAGCCTGACATGGGGCTCGAATTCACAAACCATGGGTTCATGACCTGAGCCAAAGTGGGGCACTTAGCCGGCTGAGTCACCCAGGTACCGCTTAAGTTTTTCAAAGGTGGTAGTTCAGTTTATAGGAGGTGCAATCTGCTCCTTCCTTCCTTCCATCCTTCCTTCCTTCCTTCCTTCCTTCCTTCCTTCCTTCCTTCCTTCCTTCCTTCCTTCCCTCCTGTCATTGAACTTATCTCGGTTTTGAGAGTGAAGAGCTCATCTGTCTGTTCAGGATAAGAAGGGGTGTTGTTTGAGTTTCTATGGAGCCCCTCGCGCACTCCAAGAGTTCCACGTCAAATATGACGTGGTCCCGACCCCAAGGGGCTCACAAACTAGTAGAGAAATAGATAGGTCTCATCTGTGTTTTCAAAGCACTGGCTCTGAAAACCACAGAGGCTCTCCAGAAGAGTGGAAGAACCCCAAGCCATCCATTGCAAAGTGCAGATGAAAATGGGGACAGAGGGAGCTTCGTATGTCCACCGAGAAGTACAGAGGTGGGGTTGGTTTGCTTAGAGCAGGGTCCGCAAACCGCAGCCCACGGGCCAAATCCAGCTGCCGCTGTTCTTATAAAAGTTTTCCTGGAGCACAGCCATGCTCTTTCGTTTACATATTGTCCATGGCTGCCTCTGTGCCACGATCGCAGAACTTAGTTGCGACAGAGACCATGTGGCCCACAGAGCCTGAAATATTTACTGTCTGGCTCTTTACAGAAAAAGCCTGCCAACCCCTCCTTAGAGGACAGAATGAACACGACAAATAACAACACCCACATGCTCCCAAAGTTCAGCTGCGTGGTGCTATGCAGAAAATCAATTGTAGTAACAGTGATTTGAGTTAGACGTAAGGGAAGACCGGACGGGTGGCAAGATTCTGGCTCCTGAAAGAGAGAGACGAACCTCCCTTCAGAAAAGGGGAAGACAGCACTCATCAGTTCCAGCACATAAGCTAAGACATAAGCTATCTGGAGACAAAAAGCTGGAAAGAGCGACTCTGGGCTTCTTCTCGGTCCTCTGATGCTCTTTGAGTTGCGGGCAAGGAGGGGCTTCTCCAGGAGTTTGGCAGTGGGCTCAGAGTACTGAAGAGAAAGCCTGGTGGAGGGGACTTAGGAGCAAGCGAGGGGGGAAAAGTCGGACTTTTCTTCTGGCGAGGTAGAAATCAGAAAGCAGGGGTGGTGGAACCAGACGGAGGAAGCGGCCGTCCCTCTTGCGGCTGTGACGCAGTGAATTAATTCCCGGCATATGTTCCCGGCATCTGTCGTGGTGGCCTGGACCGGAGGGGTCAGCGAGAGAGGGGACCATGCCAGGGCTGAGCATTAGCCCAGAATTCCCAGGCTGCTGGGGCTCTTGGCTCCCGCAGAACGGTGGCTGGCCAGCACGCCCAGGAACATCTGCTACAGCTGCAGCAGGCAGCACTGCCCTGGGGAGGAGGGGGTCCCCTCCGCAAGAAAGCACCTGGCTGTGAAGGGGCTGAGAAAAGACCAGTGAGAGTCCTGCAAAACCGTCTCTTCCAGATCTCGGCTGCGGTGGATTCCACCTGCCAGCCGGCTGGAGGTCTGATGTAAGGGAGCACCCCTGGTGAAGCAGGGCCAGGGGGAGCCACAGCCCTGGGTGGACACAAGGCAGAGATCTTGGGACGCCCTCCTAAGTACCAGTCGCGGAATCCCCCTGGATGCTCTTGGGGCTGCTGCCTGCAAAGCGTCCCTCGGGAGTCCGTGATCACCCGAGAGGAAGCAGGGCAGAGGACACGGGGGCTAAGAATGCAGACGATGCCGCGTTCGCATTTCTGCTCTCCCATGCTGTACCTGCACATTCCCACACCTCTCTGCGCGATGGTTTCCTCGTCTGTAGAGTGAGGTAGAAAGTGACTACAGCCTCATCGGCTCTGGGCTGAGCAAACGACCTGCTACGCGTCAGGTGTCTGGCAAGAAGTGAGCACTCAACGAAGGTTAGTTCTGATCACACCTAGGGACAGTCAGCGGTGCCTTGTTGTCCCTGACAGGAAGTCACTGAGAGGACCTACGCGGGCATCTCCCCCAAAGCCATGAACTGGAGGCCTCTCGGCTGACCTTGAGCCATAGGACATTTGATTTGGCCTACACACTTCTTAAATTGTTTAGTTAATTATCAGCATTAAAAATGGAAAGGTTTCGGGCGCCCGGGTGGCTCAGCCGGTTAAGCGTCTGACTTCGGCTCAGGTCATGATCTCACGGTTTGTGCGTTCGAGCCCGCTTCGGGCTCTGTGCTGACAGCTCAGAGCCTGGAGCCTGTTTCGGATTCTGTGTCTCCCTCTCTGTCTGCCCCTCCCCTGCTTGCACTCTGACTCTCTCTCTCTCTCTCTCTCTCAAAAATAAATAAACATAAAAAAAAGGAAGGAAGGAAGGAAGGAAGGAAGGAAGGAAGGAAGGAAGGAAGGAAGGAAGAAGGAAGGTTGGTTTCACATTATACCCAGATTTCCGGCTTCTCTGAGGAAATTAGGGGATCTGGAGCCACGGCTCCTATGGTGGTGATTGGCTCGAGCAAAGAGACGACAGCTCCTCTAGGTTGGGGCGGTTCAGCATGTCCCCCCACTGACATTTCGAACCGGCCGCTACAGGCATTGACTGTGAGACCCCTGCCCGACCCTCCCCCTCACCAGTGAGAATTCTGTTCCTCAAGAGCCCTTGCACAAGGTCATGTTCTAAGACTGGAACCTGAGTCCTGACTTGCAGGCCGTGTCCTTTGTCGGTAACCAGGACCCTCTGGCTGACGTGTGACCTAAAATCACGTACGTTCCGGAGAAGACCCAGTTCGCCTGTCGTGAGCTTATTCCCCTCTGAGCAGGAATCCTGACCCTGTGTCCAGCATGGCTCTGACTCGAGTTTGAGCAGAGTCCTGGGACATTTCCTGGGCCAGAACCTGGTTAGCCATTTGCCCTCTCCTGAACCGGTTCAACTCTGCCCTGGAGCTAACGGTGTCTGCTCTGGAAGAGGGTCCAGCTCGGCAGTCAAGAAAGGGAGAAGGTGTGTGCCTTCTTTCTATAGCAGCCACCAGCGCCTCAAGCACCCCGCTGAGGCGTTAGGAGGACGTGGGCAGCTGAGGGCGCAGATCGCGTGTCTGAGTTTCGGGCTTTTGGGCAGGAGGGCGCCCACATCAGTCAGCCAGGAGGGTCTCCGTGCGGTGCTCGGGAGGAGGGACAGCCCCGAGGGCGCACCCTTCAGCTCACCCTTCAAGAGAGAGGACGTGGCGGACAGCCTCCAGCGATGCAGCCTTCAGGGTCTGCCCCAGTGTCTAGGCAGCACCCAGCCAGTTACTAAAGCCCGTGGCGGCAAAGCCATTCCTGGCCGGCAGAACACTCCTCTCGGGCCATCCTTCCTCCAGAACTCTCCCTGGGGCTGGCTAGGACTTTCTCAAAGCTGCACCATGGTCTGTGACTCTCACTACCCGGCCCTCCTTCCTTCCGCCTCTCATCCCACTGGTGACACACCTTCACCACCCCCTGTAGGTTTTCTTATTCCTCCTGCTCCTCCTCCCCCACCCCGTATCTCTCACAGGCACTAATGACCTGGCGCCCGCTTCCTTGAGGATCCAAACAGTGGGCCTGGGGTGGTCCTGCTAGACGGGGCGGGCAGACTCCTGGGCAGGGCGGAGAGGTGGCCGCTCCTAAGGAGTATGGCTTCTCCTCCAAAGCCACATGCCTCATGGGCTCCAGCGGGTCAGCTGGAGTGTGGGATCCCGCAGAGGGATAGAAGGTTGGCCAGAGGTAGAGTCCTCTGTCACTCGTGTAAGTGCCAACTTGGAAACTAATCCACCTGGGTAAGCCTGGCAGGCACTTGGCCAAAAGAATTCGGTTTCCTTGCAGCAGGGAAAGGAAACAGCTCCCCCCGCCCCTTTTTGTTTTGCTGAGGGCGGGCAGGAAGGGCCTCTGTTGGTGGCTTTAGAGGCAGAGAACAGGGACGTCATGGCATACCGGGCCTTCTAGGAGACGAGGCTGTGCCGTCTAGAGAACTACATGTTGCCCGTCGGGATCTGGCGGCATCCCCGCTGAAGGTGGGAAAAGAGATGGAGTTTGGGCAACTGTACCCCAGACCTCGGCAGCGCGGGGCCGGGTGGCCAAGCCCCCTCTGCCGTACGGCGGTACGGGTGATGCGTTCTCTGCTGGCAGAGGGGAGGCTGCTGCGGGCTTGCGAAGGGCCAGGCTGTCGCTCTGGAAGCCGAGTGGGTGGCGCAGGGCCGGCCAAGGTGTTCTTGCAGTTTCAAGGACAAAGACGATGAATCAGAGACCTGACGGAAAAGATGCCTCACAGGGCATAGACGACAGCGATAATACTTAGTAGGGAAGGCTAAGTAAAGAGAAAAAAAATAGCTTAGCTCTTTGAATAGGGAACAGACTAAAACAAACTCAAAACCAAAACCTGGGTGGGGCAGAGCGGGTGGGGTTTGGTGGCAGAGGACAGGAGGGAACTTCTGGGGCTGCTGGAAATGTTCCGTAGCTTGACTGTGGTGGTGGTTACATGTCTGTTTATGTTTGTAAAACTCATCAACTATCCACTCTGAAAAGGGTGATTTTTATTGTATATAAGTTATACCTCAGTAAGCGTGACTTTAAAAAAAATTCTCCCTGTCACTCCACACCATCTTAGGAACACGAGTTGGCAGAGTTTCTGTTTGCCCCACAGCATCTGACGGGTTTTTGCAGCGACCCCCTGGGCTGTGGTCATTCCTGAGAACCAGGCCAGGAAGGAGAGACCACCTTAGTTAGCCCCTGAGCCCCCCGACCAGGGGACTGTTCAGAGTCCAGAGCGAGCTTTTACGTCCTATCTGCACTTTGATTCTCCATGAAAGGAAAACCCAGTAAATTTGACTACTGGGGACAGCAGATGGTCCAATTTGAAGGAAAACACAGGCATCCGGGAATCGGTTTTGACAGTCTAACAGAAGCGTGGGTTTGCTGAGCCCAGACTAAGGAAGGACGCAGAGAATCTTGAAAACCCAAGATGGTTTAAAGGAGATCTGACCGCAGGGAGAGCAGGCCGTGCCCTCTTCTGCATTCAGTAGTTCTTTTGACCTGGGAGATGAGCAGGGATAGAAAAACTTTGGTGCCAGGTCTTTAAAAAAAAAAGTGTTTTTTCCTTTAAAAGTTTACCAACACGATTTTAGAATATTATCTTCTACAATGAAGATACGTTCACGAAATTAAAAACTATATAGCTAAATATAGCGAATATTCCCTTTCACTCTGCCCTGCCCCATCCATTCCGCAGACCTCCCCTCAGGTGACGAAGGGGTATTCTGCCAAACGTCTCGGTGCATTTATCTCCACATGGATGTACAGAGACCTAGACCCTGGTTTTATTTATGTAACTGGGACCATTCTGCAAGTATGGCCTACATTTTGCTTTTTCTACTTAAGAATACCTATTGCAGAACTTCCCTCTCTCTTCCTCATTCCTTCTGTTTTGTTTTGTTGATTTTTTTTTTAATTTTATTTAAATCCAAGCTAGTTAATATCCAGTGTAGTAACGGTTTCAGGAGTAGAATTTAGTGATTCATCACTTACAGACAACACCCAGTGCTCATCCCAACAAGTGCCCTCCTCAATGCCCGTCGCCCATCCAGCCCATCCCCCCCCACCCAACACCCCTCCAGCAACCCTCAGTTTGTTCTCTGTCTTTAAGAGTCTCTTATGGTTTGCCTCCCTCTCTGTTTTTATCTTATTTTTTTCTTCCCTTCCCCTATGCCCATCTGTTTTGTTCCTTAAATTCCACATGTGAGTGAAACCATATGATATTTATCTTTCTCTGACTGACTTATTTTGCTTAGCATAATACACACTTTTGAGAGAGACCGAGAGAGCCAGCAGGGGAGGGGCAAAGGGAGAAGGAGAGACAGAATCCCAAGCAGGCTTTACGCCGTCAGCTCAGGCTCGATCTCCAGAACCGTGAGATCATGACCTGAGCCCAAATCAAGAGTCCGATGCCTCACCGACCGAGCCACCCAGGCGCCCCTCATTTGTTTTTAAAACACTGGTGAGTGCTCTGTGGACAGACATGGTATCAGGTGCCTGTCACCGTGACAGTTCGTACCTGGTTTCAATAAGAGCTAAGTCCCTGCATTGTCCATGTCACCCGTGTGCCCTTGTTCCTGTCACCCTGCCTCCAGTAATAGTAATATCTAACGGTTAGGATGCCCTTACCAGATCTCAGGCAGTGTACCAGATGCTTTCCGTACATCATCTCCCTCAATCTTCTCAACTCCCAGGAGGTGGGTACTAAATCCTGCCCACTTCAGTAGTAAGAGAAACTGAGGCTTGAACCCAGGCCTTTCTCATTCTGTGCTCATGAGGCACCCAAGGAGGGGAGTAGTGTCCATTCCTATGTTGTGCATCACCAGCGTTCTGTCGCTGCCTCCTCCCGACCGGGGGCACAGCAAGGTTCTGTCCCCCAACGGGGGGCTCTCTCAGTAACCCTTGATAAATGTGCCACAGCGGTGCCAGGAGACTCTGCCCACTGGCCGCACGATGGGAGCACCCACCATAGGGAGCTCTGCCTTGGAGACAAGGACCTCAGGTTGTCTTTCTGGCCTCCATTAAGTGGGCTGTTTAAAGTGTTTTTCCTCGAGTCTAGAAGCAAAGTGAGAACATCTGCAAGGCAGGATTTCTCAGAGGCGGTCACCTGGCATGGAGCACCTCCATCAGAAGCATCTACAAAGCTTATCAGATATGTAGCTTCCTGAGCCCCCAACCCATCGGATTAGAGTCTGGGCAGGGAAGACCTGAGAATATGCATTTTAAACAAGCCCTTCCCCAAACCCTGACTCTGTTCAAGAACCTTGCACACTGCTGGCTCACAGGCTGTAGCCTGTACTCACCGCTCTGACCGAAACACTTCTGTTGCCCTTTTTGTGTTAGTATAGTGATCGATCTCGAAAAATCCAGGGTGCCATAGGAAAACCACACGGACCTCTGCTTTTTGGGAAAGACCCGGCAGTGCCGAGGCCATTGACAGTTGAAGCGCTAACTAAAGAAGTACGGCAGGGCGTGGGCCGCCCTGTCCGCCCCAGTCCCTGCCTCCTCCCTCCGGCTTCCGTGGACGTTTTGCTTGTGACCACTGGTCAAAGGAGAGGGCAACGCTCGTGTGTGTCAGCGCCAGGTGGCCAGGGCTTGACAAGTAAGGCCAACTCTGGTGTGCGCTTCCTCCCTGCACGCAGGCCTGCCTCTGCCCTGCTTCGTAGAGCTTGTGCAGACGGCGTCCGTTCACTCCCCTACCCCCCTACCCTCCATCCGTTGGCAGCTGCTGCCAGATGCGTTTTGGGAACGATCCAAACATGAGACGTGCCCCCTCTTTCCGGGTTGGCATGAGATCCGTGTTCCTCAAAGCGCGGTGCACAGACCACCTGCGGCAGATCCCCCAGGGAGGCTCACAAAACACAGATGCCTGGCTTCCACCTGCACCTGGGCAGTCAGGATCCCTAGACTTGGGGAAGCAGAATTGCCAGGTGTGGGCCCGGGAATCTGCATTTTAAGCGCAGTGCCACAGGGGGTTTTGATGTACTTTAGGGCATTGAGACCTGTACGCATCTGGAGGAAAGAGGGTGCACGTAAGTTTAATTGGGCCTCGGGTCAGATCAGCCTCCTGGGTCTTTGGCCTCCCGGCGAGAAGCAAGTCCCTTCCCCAGCCCTGAGCCTCCATGGCACACTCAGCTCCCGGGGCCTCACCCCACCCCCAGGGCAGCAGGCACCCAGGCCGCCTTCTATCAGATTCAATCTCCTGTCACTTTCAGGACCAGTTCATTATTCCTTTATTATTCCCATTCTCCTGCTTATCATTATTAATAATCACTCTCACTGGCCAGGGTGCTGACAGCTCCCCCTTGTCCATTCTTTCTGTCTGTTTTAATCCTGCCTGCTTATCTGGCATTAACCTGATCTTTTCCCCCGTTTAATTAAGCAGTCCTGGTCAGCCCACTACTGGCCACGTGGAGATGGGAATGATGGGTTCTCCTGATAGGGCGGAGGAGTGACCGGCTCTGTGGCCTGGACCTTCTATTTCCCAGAGGGGCCCGAGGGCAGCGGTGTGAGTCCCAGGAAGGGCCACATTGGGTCTGAGGGCTGGGAAGGCAGGGACGGTCGATGACTAGTATGTACCCCTGAGAAACCATGCTTCACAAACCTTGGGGAGTCTGGCCCTCGCTGGGAGGGCCTGTTGGAATGCAGATTACTGGGCCCCACCGCAGGGATTCTGATTCAGTAGGTGACCACGAATCTGAATTGCTAATAAGCTCCAGGGGTCACTCTCTCTCGTGAGCAGCCCTGCGTCAGTGGGCCAACGTCAGATTCGCGCTGGACGCCGGCCGGGCCCGAGTGTTCCTTGGTGGGAATGGACTGAGGAGGAAGAGACTTGGGCAGGGGGTAACTATTACAGATGTGAGGTGTGAGGGACTGAGCCTAGGGGGTGCTGGGACTGCAAGGGGGTTCCGGTAGAGGCAGTGGAAGAGAAAAAGTAAAGGCACTTTGGTTTTGAGCAACCGGCGGTGTGCTTGGGAGAAATAAGTACAGAGGCAGCATGTGGGGGTAGGGCAGGGATGTGCTGAGGTCAGGATGAGCTGTTTAACTTTCAGGGGCTAGGGAAAAATGAAAATTCTGGGATCCTTCTTCAAAAACTAGTGAGAATTTCAAGGCAGGACAGCAGAGCATTAGACTAAGCCCGGGGCCTTTCCAAAGCACAGGGTTCTGTCCAGTTGCACAGGCCACGTGACAGGAAGTCAGCCCTGGCTGAGATCCCATGTGATTCTTTTGCCCTTGATAGCCAGACAGAACAGGCCATCACCTTGGTGGCCAGTCGGTTGCTCTGCGGGCCCTTCGGTGATTGGCGTGTCCGCCTCTAGATGCCATGGAGACAGAAGGGGAAGTCATGGGGCCCAAGACTCACAATTCAGAGTCCTATAGTAAGAGCCCCAGTAAGAAAACACACGGGTAAGATCCTAAAAGAAGATGCTGGTAAGTGAAGAGTACCATGGTACTCTTTTATGGGAAGTCACCCACCTTCAGGAGAATCTGACGTTTTCTGTGCGCGGACCTTTCGTGTTTTAAGTTACCACTTATTATGTATGTATTCTGTTCCACACAAAGAGAGAGAGAATCTTGAGCAGTCTCCATGCTCAGTGTGGAGCCCAACGTGGGGCTTGATCTCATGAACCGTGAGATCATGACCTGAGCTGAAATCAAGAGGTGGATGCCTAACTGACTGAGCTACCCGGGCGCCCCCACACAAAGCGCTTTAATATCTTTATTTCGTCCTGGCAACAACCCTGTGTATGAACTATGTGTTATTATCCCCCTTTAACAGATGAGGAGACTGAGGCGGGGAGACGCACAGAAAGCTGCCTCATGAGGGAGCGAGCCAGCCCATTAGGCTCGTACGTGTGTGTCTGGAGTGGGAGATCCTCAGTGCACATGACCAGGGAGTTGGGGGGCTGATGTGGATGGGGGCGCGGGAGGTGTTACAGGGAAATGCAGATACCCAAGCCAGCCAAAGATGGAAGGATTTAGAGCAATTAAAATGTTTTGCCTGGGAGCTGTTTGGAGCCTTTTTTTTTTTTTTGAAGTGAGAGTTTCCTGACTTCAAGGTGTTAACAGGCTTTCTAAATGGTTTTGTTTTTTAATTGCAGCAAATGACTGTGGAGCCATTAGATTTTGCCTCTCTGCGTTGTTTCTGAGCCCGTGAGGTCCTCCTCCTTCTATTTATTCTATTTAATTCAGTCAGGTAGCTCCAGGGCAATGGAGATCAATACTCCTCTTTGATAGAAAAGAGTCAGGTTTGAAACCCAGAGATAAAACTGACACATTTTGTATAAATTTAATTAAAAATGCACCTTTAGTGGCTTGTTGCAGGCACAAAGCCGAGTGTCTATCTCTCTATCTCCCTGTCTTTCCCCCTCTCTTCCTCTCTCTCCCTCTGCCTCTCTCTCTGTCTCCTTTCTTGTTCCTAACTAGGAGATCTCTACATCTGCCTCGCCACAGTCTTGGTTCATGATTTTGGACTTGAAACTTCCGTGCTGAGGGACGCCGAGGGAAGGGTCTGAAATTCTAAGCAGATGAGCCCGGCCTCCTTTTGTCCAGAGCCGGCTGGGGACAGGGCTTCTGAGGGGAGAGGAGTGGGGAGCAGAAGCCTCCGAATCGGTTTGCTTTTTGTTTCAAACCCTTTCTCTTCGAGCGCTGCCGTCTGTAGGCTCAGAGGCTCCTCTGGCCGGACGTTTTTGACCCGCCTGCCGGTGCACCTGCTCACACTTCCTGGGGCCCTAGTGGGGTCCCGGATGGCGGTGCGGGGTGTGTGGGGGGGAGGCACAGAGCCTGGAGCCCCTCTCTAGTGACCCCAGGGCTGCTGCACACATTCGTCTTGTGTTTTACAACCCCCCCTTCACCTCCTTCCCCGCCGGCTCTCCCCCTTTCACTCGCCTCAATCCCATTTGGCTTTCCTCATTTTTCACTTGAGTGCGTTTCCTATCCCCGACTCTGCTCTGGCCTCACTCTGCTCAACACCAATAAAACACACTCAACACAGGTAGAACAAGGTGCCCGGGCCCGGCGTGACAAATGACTCACCAGCCCTCGCTAAGCGCGGCTGTAAATTGCCCCTCCCGTCGCGAGCCGGGGCCTGTTCTCCCGCGGCCCCTCAGTGGGCACCACAAGGTTGCAACGGCAAAGCCTCAGACCCGGAGTCTGGTCAGCCCCCGAGGCCTTCCCTGGGATCCTGGGCAGACGGCAGGGTGGCAGAGGAGGGACCGCTGAAACGTCTACACCTGCAGCTTTGGCTGGAGCAGCTCAGGCTTCTGAATTTACTGGCCGTGAACTCCAGCAGCTGGCATTTACTACGCCCTTGCCATGTGCCAGGCACCGTGCTTGGGTTTACGTTACATTTTCTTTGACCCTCACAGCAGTTCAGTGAGGTGCAGTTCGAATGGCTGCCCCCGTTTTCACAGATGAAGACCCCGAAGGAGGCCCTGCAAGGTCACAGAACTTGTCCAAGGTCATCTGGCTAGTAAACATCAAGGCAGCATTAGGGCAGACCTCCCAGACTCTAAAATCTGGGCTTTTCATCACCACATCCTGTGTGTGTGGCAGCCTGCGAGGCACTTTGGGAAGCAAGCTCTGGTCTGCATTCTCCAGTGTTCATGATTTCATGCTAGGGGGGCCCGGGCTTACTGGAGAAAGATCACAGAGGAGATGACAACTGATTTCCTTCCCTACCTGGTGAGACTCCTCCCTCTGGGGCTCCTACAACCTGTGTACATGGGGGACGTTTGTGTCTCCTTCCCAGGAAGAGCGATCAGAAGCTGGGAAGCCCATTATGTCCATCCTAGGACAGCGAGGGCGCCACCACCATGGAGAAGCAGAGGGGGACGTGGTACCATGGGGCGAGGGCAAGGAGGGCTTCTCTAGCACATTCTGGGGCTCGTACGTCAGGGCGTTGTAGAACCCAGGGCTTGTGCACCTGTGACCTGTGGGTATGAGTCAGGCAACGTGGTGGGGCAGCATGTTCTAGCCGGCCTTCTCTAGAGCCTCGGGGGGCCTTTAATCGTTGCAAATGAATGTTCAGGCTGGAGAGGCAGACGTCCCAAGTTTGAGCCACCGGACCTTCCTCTCTCTGCCTACCTCCTCTCTGGCAATTACAAACACCAGCCGCTTTGTGTCTAAAATGGCTGAGATAATTGAAACGGAATTTGGAATCAGGGCCCTGCAGGCAGCACTTGTTGAAAGAAGAAATAAAGATCGTTTGGGTCACGTCTTTTGTAATTTGCGTTTAATAATCGTACCGGGAGGTGTGCACAGAGGGAAAGGCGGCATGCGAGCCAGCTCCCAGCCTGCCAGCCACCCTCCCTGGGTCTGCTGGGGAGGGGTGGGCAGTGGCAGGAAGGTGCTGGGGAGAGGCACGCGAGTTGGAAAAAGTTGGCTCCGTGGGGCGGTGGCAGGAGGCAGGGCGCAGCTTGGGACGGGCCTGAGTAGGCGAAATGGCACGTTGGGTGTCCTCGCCTCTGTCCTGGGCACATCCTCCACACACGGCCATGCCCCTGCCCCCATGTGTGGGGAGAGTGACGGAGTGGAGTGAGACAGCAGGAGCCCCCAAGACCCATACAGTGATTCCACGCAGGCTGCAGTGGGGCTCTTTCTGGATCAAATGCTCGGGACGCTGCCACTATTCAGTATTGCCAGCCACACGTGGAGCTGGGGCAGAAGGTGGCCCCGGTCGGGGGGCAGATGCAACATCCAGACTATGGGTCTGTGGGTTTTCAAAGGCGTCCTCCAGGAGCCCTGCAACCCACGCTTCCCTGGAATCACAGCTGCTCATGTTTGGGTCCTCAAAGAGCGTACCTTTCTACGCTGATAACAGCCCCCTCTCCCACCAACGACACGTACTACTCATACATAGAGTCACCCGCTCCCCACAACTTCGAAAAACAGTCCCCCCCTTCCCCTGTGATGCTGCCCTTTCCTGTCTGCAAGAACCTCTATACTCAGGATCTCAAGGGTTCCCCGCCCCCCCGTGTCCACCATTGTCGTAGAGTGGGGAGGCTGTGAGGAACTCGGACTTGAGGGCGAGAGACAGTGGTAGGAGCTGAACTGTGTCCCCCCCCCACCACCACCAAATTCTTATGTTGGAGTGCTAACCCCAGTATCTCGGAATGAGACTGTGTTTGGAAATAGGCCTTTGGAGGTGGTTAAGGTAAAATGAGGTCGAATGTGGGGACCCTAATCCAGTAGGACTGGGAGCCTTAGAAGAAGAGGAAGGGACACCAGGGATGCTTGTGCACAGAGGAGAGACCACACGAGGGCACGCTGTCTCAGTGTGCATCCATCTACAAGCCAAGGAGAGAGGCCTCGGGAGAAACTAACCCTGCCCATACCTTCATCTTAGACTTCCGGCCTCCACAACTGTGAGAAAGCACCTTTTCCATTGTTTAGGCCACCCGCTCTCGGGTATTTGGATACGACAGCCCTAGTAAACCAACACAGATGGTCAGCTGCAGGGGGGCACTGGCTTGTGATGCTCCTTGTGCTGCGTCCTCTCCACCCCCCCTTGCCCAGACATGCATAATGTATGCTTCGAAGTACCAGAGAGAGGAGCTCCAGCCGCTTCCCTTTCCCGGTGGCCAGAATCTAGATGACACATGGCTCAAGGAAGGGAGTTTGCATGCCTGTCTTTGCCCTTGATTCTTTCTTGGAGGCTCTGTGCTGTCCGCTACCCGGTCCTGGGCTTGCGATGCTTACAAGTCTGTGATGCCCAACTTCAGTGTCTTCCCTCCGTTGTTAAGACCCTTCCCCTTTTGCCATTGGTCGTGTTGGTGACACAAGGGGACTCTCAATCCTTGCAGAAGCCAGAGGCCTGGTGTGCCCTAGAGATCTGTCATCTGGAACCACCCAGGCAATCACAGTCATGAACAAATTGCTGTAGAAAAGGAGGGATGAATGGGGAGCTTTTCAAATTCGGAGTGTCTGGTGGGAGCACTGTGATTCCTCCCCCTACCCAAGACCCCTGGCACCCCCTCTCAGGGCAAGGCCAGCTTGCCCTGGGGCAGGGGTCCCAGGACAGCTGGTGGAGCACACTGAGATCCTGAGCTCTCTGTGGTGCATGGCTTGGGCTGTCAGAGGGTCAGGCTCTGGGTAACAGGGGTGACCCAAGGCCAGGGGACACAGGAAGGAGGCAGGAGCAAAGGATGGAAAGGGACCAACAGCGTCCTGGGCTTTTCACCGTAGAATGGCTTTGTGGGGAAGAATGCCGGACCGGCCAACGTTCCTGAGGACCACTCCTGCTTCTAAGAGCTGGTTATATGCTCTTGACCCATCTCACCCTGCTTGCTGGCGGTAGATGGCAGAATCTCCCTTGTGCCAAGGAGGGAATGGGGTTCAGAGAGGTTATGTAACTGCTCATGATTGCACAGCTAAAAGGGGCAGAGGACTCCATAATTCAAACCCAGAACTTCCAGCCTCCCAATCCAGCCTGTTCCTTCCAGAGCAGGGGTTGGCAAACTACAGCCCGTAGGCCAAGTCTAGCCTACGACCCATCTTCGCTGAGCTCAGAGCTAAGAAATGGTTTTATATTTTTAAATGCTCGGGGGGAAACAAATCCAAAGACAAATAGTGTTTCGTGGCGAGCGAAAGCTATATGCAATTCAAATTTCAGCGTCTATAAATACAGTTTTACTGGAACACAGCCACACCCGTCTGTTCACGTGTTGTCCGTGGCTGCTTTCCTGCCACACCGGCAGAGTTAAGTAGTCATGACAGAGATGGTATGGTCCTCAAAGCCTCAAATATTTACTTCCTAGGCCTTTACAGAAAACGTGTACCAACTTCTGCTTTAGAGCCACGTGACGTGGAAGGTGGGAGAGATCTTAGAAAACATCTAGTTGAAAAACCTTGATGTCCTCTTACTCTATCCTTCCATTTTCCAAATAACCGGAGCAAGACCCATTGCATCTGAAGAGCCACAGTACCAGGCTGCCCTTGGACCCCCCGATCCCCCTGCTGTCAGGAAGCCGGGGGCTGGTAGCAGGACTCTCGGCCCCACATTGTTTGCTCCTTTGTGGCCGAGGTGTTTACGGGGCTCCTTTAGCACCTTGCAGGCTCAGGACCTTGCAGCCTGCAGGAAGCATCAAACCCCGGAGCCCAGAGGCGACCATCGCCTGACCAACAGGGTAGGGCATAGGTGATGAAACTTGGGGTGCACATTGGGGCAGCAGCATGGTGGTTTACGCAGGCCCAAGTCCTGGCTCTGTGACTGGTGACGTCGGGCGAGTCACTTCAACCTTCTGTGCCTTAGATTCCTCATTTGGAAAACGGCGGAAGTAATAGAATTTACCCTGTGGGTAAATGGCCCGTAGTGCGTATTGTGTGTGATGGTGAGGAGCCCTGGCCGAGCCAGCTCGTTATTCTAGCCCTAGTAGGCAGAAGCAGAGACTTCTGCCGGGCCTCCCCCTGCAGGGGCTTCCCTCCCCAGGGCCTTCACAGGACCGTCAGCTGCAAAAAGAAGCAGGCCACGGGTCCGTAGCTTGAGATTTTCTGCCCGTTTCCCTTGAAGTCTGTGTCTGGGGACTGGCCGGGGAGGACCAGAGGATCAAGGCCACAGGCCGAGTGTGCTGTGTATCAGGGGGTCAGGGGGCAATTGAAAAACCTGGGTAAGAATGCGGCGAAGGTGGGTGAATTGACAATATGCTTGAATCCCGTAAATATAACACGGAGACAAAAAAGCAGCTTGCGAAAGAAGACGAACGATGTAGTGGCCGTTTGTACAGAAAATTAAAACATACAAAACAATGGTACCTTTGGTTTAGGGATACATCCCTACATGGTGAAAGTCTGAAGAAATTTGCAGGGATGACAAACACTGAACTCAGGGTAGCGGATCCCCAGGAGGGAGAATACTGCTCACGGAGAGGGGCGGGCGCCCAAGGGCCTTCACTTGAATTTGGGGGGGGGAGGCACAAAAGTGTGATTTCTTAAGCTGGAAGGTGAATGTGTGAGACTCCCTCCTATTACTCTTGCTAACCTTTTGAAGGCCTTAAGTATTCTGTGATATATATTTTTTAATGTCGGCAAGGCTAGCTTTGCAAAACCCAGTAGAATCTTGAAGCCGCACATTTTTACCATGGAGTCCCGAAGACGGGTTGGTAGGGATCAATGCGTCCTGGGGGACGATGTGCTCTTGTGGTGTGTGGGCAGACGCCTGACACCCTGCGCCCTTCGTCCATGCCCGCTGGTCCCCTCGCCCACACACACACACCCCCGGCCCCTCTCCTGCCCTCTTTGTCCATGCCTAGCAGCCCTTCCCCATCTGCTGGCTGCGTCGCTCCTGGCTCAGCCATGTGTCCTCTCTAGGCTGTGGAGCGGCAGAGGCTCCGGCCCCCCTCCCCGGTGAGGCAGAGGGACTTCGGAACATGTGTTTCTGGGAGGCAGACACCAGCTGGTTGGGGAGACATTTGCATATTCAACTGAGCCCCCCAGAGCCAAGCCAGGACTGCGAGACGGAGGCTGTGGCAGGACAGAGGGAGAGGGAAGGCTCTGGTCAGCCAGGGGTCAGGTGGAACAGATTTCAGAGTGCAGAGACAGATGGTTAAAGCAGAAAAAGAAGGAGGGGAGCAAATCCCCACTCCGACATGAGGGAAGCCATTCGAGAGCCCTGAAATAATCTTCTGTCTTCACAGGGCTATGTGGTTTTCAAAGCGTTTTTGTATCTTTCATCGGATGCCTCATCGTAGTCCTGCAAAGTAGGCATTAACATCATCCCCATTTTACAGATGACGAAACTGAGGCTCAGGAAAGTTAAACCCCCTTGTCCACAATCACAGGACTAGTGTGCGGGGCGGGGGAGGGGGGCACTCTGGACTCCTAGTTTAGTGCTCATTTCCCTACACCTCAGAGCCAACCAGATTTGCTGCCTCTATTTGCCTGTCTGACATCTTTCTCCCACCCCACTCCAGGGGGGTTTCTGAGCCCTCCAGTCCACTGAGACTGCTTCTCTCTAGGTCACCAGTGACCGCCCCCCCCCCCCCAGCCCCCTTCATGTCAAACCATGGTCACTTCTCTGTGTGCATCTTACTTGGCCTTCTTCCTCAGACAGCCTCTTCCTTGGTTGCCATGACAATGTAGGGTCTGGTTTCCCTCCACCTTCTTGGCTGCTCCTTCTCTACTCTTTTGCAGCCTCCGCTCTGCCTCTTAATGGGGGAGCTCTTAGGGCTTAGCCCCGAGCCCTCTTCTCTCTCTCTATGAGCCTCCTCGTCTAGTCCTGGCACTTCAAATGTCATCTGTGCTCAAGGGCCCCAAGTCTGTGTCCACAGTATTGCCCTTGCCTCGGGCTGCTTTGCACAGCACAGACTCCGGAGTCAGACCGGCCAGATTTGGATCTCAGCTTTGCCATTTATTAGTTAGATGATTTGGGGCAGCCTTTCTCTGTCTCCTTCTTGCCATCTGTGAAATGGGGATGCTAAAGCCCTTCCTCTAGGTGGCCGTGAGAATTGAATGAAACATAAAGGCTTAGAACATTGCCTGGCACGTGAGCCTCAATAAATGGAAGATACTGTTACTTGGTAACTGTTCTTCCTCATGTCAGGCATCTTTTCACCCCAGGGCCTTTGCACCATCTATCCAGAATGTTCATCTCTGGATGTTCCTAGGGCTGACTTTTAAAAATTCGGATCCCCTGATCCACCGGGAGAATCCCTCTAGTCAGTCACTGCCACGTCACCCCATTTAAATTTCCTGCAGAACAGATGTTTTCTTTATTGTTTTTTTATTGTTTGACTCCCTCAGTGGGACACAGTTGTCACAAGAATGGGGATTTTTGTCTGTTCTGTTCACTGTATCCCCCAGCTCCCAGAAAGGACACATTGAGGGTGTTAGATACAAATTCATTGCATGCATAAAGTGAACGGTGGCTTCAGCTTCCGGCCTGGGAAGGGCCTGGCGTGCGCCTCATACATGGACATTCTTGTGATGGGCAGCTGGGGAGGAAGGTGCTTCCAACTGAGAAATCACTGAGAAGGCGTTTACTTGTGTGTCCAAGCCCCAGAAATGTTGGAGGTATCATAAATTCTGGGGCGCCTGGGTGCCTTTGTCAGTTAAGGGTCCAAATCTTGATTTCGGCTCAGGTCACGATCTCATGGTTTGTGAGTTCGAGCCCTGTGTTAGTTAGGCTCTGCTCTGACAGTGCAGAGCCAGCTTGAGATTCTCTCTCCCTCTCTCTCTGCCCCCCCCATTTGCTCTCTTTTGCTCTCTCTCAAATAAATAAACATTAAGACAACAACAATAATAATGAATTGTCCCCCACCCCTTCCCAAAACGTGATCACAGCAACCACACTCCCCCTGTCTTGACCCAGCCTGTCTCTCCGCCAGGGCTCGACAGATGATTCTAGCATGTGGAAGTCAGACAGGAGGGCAGGAGTACAGAGGGCAGTGCCCGGGTCGCCTCCAGGGTTCAGATGCACCCCTCAGGCTACCACACCCCAGGAATGGGGATGGAGGGGTCATCCACGAGCTCCTTCATCCGGGGGCCCCATTGCACTTCACCTCAGCTTTTAGTCTTATCTTTTCTCTTGCCTGCCTCTCTTGCCTTCAGGGCGAAGAACAATAAAAGAACACTAGGAGGCCTGCCTTTGGGTCAGTGCAGCTGGCCCTTTAAGATGCAGGGCGAGTCTCCTCACCTACGAGCCAGTACCGTGCTTGGGTTTTTTTGTGTTCAGTCAGGAGCCAGCTCCCTTTGTGGACAAGGCATTCCAGACCTTTGCAGAAAGCACGAGTTGCAAATCCCTGATCCCAGTGACTGAGTCACTGGAGCACACAGGCTGGTGAGATGTGGGCACTGGCTTTTGATCCGGAAGCTCTGGTCATGGGCAACAAAAGGGTCTGGTCTTCCTGCCCCCGCCCGCCATGGGAGGGAAATGGCTTCAGGCAACAGTAATACAGGAGGAAAGTATACCAAGACTGGGAGCCCCAGAGATCCAGGTGGGTGGCAGTGAGGAAAGGCAGGCTGGGTCAGGTAACAGATACCAGTCCTTGGAACCACGTACGCCGAAGCACGCAGAGGCAGGACAGCAAGATTCTCCTGGGGATGGACCAACGTGTGCAGAAAATGGTCACTGATGTGCTGCAGCCCCATTCACTCCATCATCACAAGGTGGCTGTGGTGGCTCCAGTTCTGGGTCCTCAAATCCACTGGGAAGAGACTCTTTTCAGATTCCAGAAATAGACTCATGGTGTACCACTGCCTCTCACTGGGCCATGTGCCTCTTCAAGAACCAATTGTTTGGGTCCAGGATGGGAAGCTGGGGTTGGCTGGGAGCTAGATTACCTGTGGCCGGCTGGTATTGGGGCCTTCCGTGCACAGGGCCTAAGAGTAAGGGAGGGCTGGTTCCCCAGAAGGGAATTGGGGTACAGATACCAAAGTAAGAAGGAATTGAAATTCCCTTTTTTAAAAAAATGGTCCACTAATCAAAGATTGGCTTCTTTTCCACTCTGAAAATATGGTCATCTCACATAAGGGCAGCTCAAGAATTTATTACCCAAAGGGAGGTAAGCCAGAGACTCTGACACCCCCAAATTCTCCATAAATATGTACTGAATTGAACGTATGCTCTCGTGTCCAGTTGGTGAATGGCTGGGAGGTTGGATGGGAAAGACAAAGCAACAGTGTTCTGTCTCTTTTGCTTTTCCCCACCCTCTCTTTTCATTAAGCAACTATATATTAACTAGTTAAGAGTAGGCTTTATTTTCGTTGAAATCTCGGGAGGGCTGAATCACAGAAACAAGAAACCATACTCTTTCAGCTCTTTGTAAAGTGATTGATTCCAACGTTCCCCCCAATTTTGTAGGAACATGCAGCACAAGTTGTACAGTTGTCTTATGTTTATGGGCTTTCCCCCAACTAAGTTTTTTTTTTTTTTATCATAATGAGTCCATTTCACGTATAGTTTTCCAAAGTGTTTGACGAGTGACTTGGATCAGAGACAAGTTGACGCATCAGGACGAGGGAGTATCTAGACAAGGTCCTGTATGAGGAATGTTCTTAGGAACTGGGGCTATTTGTCCTGCAGAAGAGTTTTTAATAGGTGTTTTCAATAGCCTTTCATAAGAAAGGCTCCATGGATTTTTATCATGTGTGACTTTCAGAAGAAAGTTTGAATCAGTGGTTCCAAGTTGAGTGGAGGCAGGTGACAGCTTAGTATAAAGAGGGGTTTTCTGTGAATGTGGATGCCCCCGGTTGGAGTGGAGGGTGCTGATGGCGGTGGCAGTGAGTCTCCATCACCGGAGGCATCCCCCCTGAAGCTGGATGCTGTAGAGAACACTCCAACATCACAGGTAGGTGTGCAGGACATTGGAGGGGTGTTTAACTGTCACGTTTTTTAGTCGTGCAGATGGAAATGGACACAAGGGCCAAATCTAGTGGAGCATAGAAATCCTTCTACCCACTCCCTCCAATCCTGAGCTGGGGATTCTGTAAGCTCCTGTGCAAGAACACTACGGGGAGGCCTGGTGGGGCAGGGAAGGCGCATGTGTGGGCAACTCCTGCACACGCGGACCTTACACACGACCCTACACACACGTGGACCCTGCACACACACAGCCCCTGCGCACACACAGACCCTGCACACCCGTGGACCCTGCACACACACAGCCCCTGCTCACACACAGATCCTGCATACGCGTGGACCCTGCACACGCACAGCCCCTGCTCACACACAGCCCCTGCACACCCGTGGACCCTGCACACGCACAGCCCCTGCTCACACACAGCCCCTGCACACCCGTGAACCCTGCACACGCACAGCCCCTGCACACACACAGACCCTGCACACCCGTGGACCCTGCACACGCACAGCCCCTGCACACACACAGACCCTGCACACCCGTGGACCCTGCACACACACAGCCCCTGCTCACACACAGCCCCTGCACACCCGTGGACCCTGCACACGCACAGCCCCTGCTCACACGCAGATCCTGCACACGCACAGACCCTGCACACATGGGCTCCCTGCTTACTCACACGGAGCTGGCCCTACTTCCTGTACCATGCAGTCACAAACAAGACCCCTGAAGACTGGCCATACCCTAGGAGCTCACCGGTCTCCTAAGAAGTGCTGGTCCCCTGGCGAGGTCCAGGAAAAGAAGCATGAGGCACCGTGGAAAGGCGTGGACTTTGGATTTGACCCATCTTGACTTGAACCTCAACTCCAGCCCTTTCGAACCCTGTCTGGTACCTTATTTCTAAAATGGAGGGACCAAGACCTACCTTGAGACTTGAGGTAAGACACGGGGAGTTGTTGGAAAGCCTAGAAGGGGAAGCTGAACCTGGGAGAGTTTCAGCTACCCAGGCCACCCAGCCAGTCAGAGGCAGAGCCAGGACTCCCATCCGGGCTCCTGAAGCCAGCCGAGCGCCGGCCAGGACACCTCGCAAAACAGGCTGTGCTCAGGGGCCATAGGTCGTTTTGCAGCTCCTCAAGTCCAGTGCAGCCGTGCCCCTCCTTGCCTCTGCTGTCCCCACTCCGTGTTTCTGAAACAGGGGCCCACTGACAGCCAGCTGGGCAGCTGAGCTCTCGGCAGGGCTCCATCACTAGAGGTCACTCTTCCTCTGTGTGTGTAGTCTGGAGGGCAGAAATGTGCTGACTGGGTACAGGATTCCAGGTGTCTCCTCCGGTGAGGGTACATTCAGGCCTACTCTGCCGGAAGTGAGAGCACCCCCCCTTCCCAACATCTTTGGGCCTGAGAGGGCATGAGGAGAGTTCCCCCCAATAAGCCAGGTCAATCAAGTGCCTGAGCTTGCCTGGGTGCAGGGAGCGGGGGGGGGGGGGGAGCGGGGGGCGGGGGTTGCTCATGTTGTCCCAGGGGGGCCTGGCCGGCCAAGCTTTCCGTTTAATACTTTCTGGTTCCTTCTGAGCCAGTTGCAGTGGGGAACGGGTCTGAGGGGATGAATTGCAAGGCAGGAAGCCTGGACTTCACCTCCTAGTTCCTAAGCTTACTCACTGTGACCTCTGTTGGAGCTCTCTCTTCTCAAGGGGTAACCCCACTTTTAGCACTGTCTCTTCTCCGCCTACACTGGCTGCCCCCTGTGCCTGCCAAGCCCTCTCCTGCCACAGGGCCTTTGCACTTCCCTCAGTCTGAAGGTACTGCCCCGGATCTTCACCTACACTTTAGTCTGAGCTCAGGCATCACCTCCTCAGAGAGGTAGTCTCTGTCTTCCTAATCTGAATTAGCTGCCTCCTAGCTTCAGCTGGCTACTTTTTATCTCATCATCCTGATGATCTCCTTCATGGCACTTACCACAACTGTCATTACCTCCTTGGTTCACTTGGTTATTGCCTACTCCTCACATCCCTCTGTTGACTAAAGCCCTGTGCGTACACAGACTCTGTCTTGCTCTTTCCTATGCTGCCAGCTCCTAGAATGGTGCCTGGCACACAGTAGACACTCAATAAATATTTGTTGGATGAATGAACTAGAAAGTCTTAGAAAGTGGACTGTTATTATTGTCTGTTTTATGGGTAAGGAAGTTAGAATAAGAGATTTTCCAAGATCGTGCAGGTAGGAAACTCCTGAGCGAGGAACTCCTCCCCAGGTCTTTGAACTTGAAATCTGTCTCCCTGTCGCCTCCTAACCCATATCAGTCTCTGTGCAGTTTCACAGTCTGAGGCCAGACACCGTGCGAGTTCCCTGGCGGAGGAAGGCTGGCCCAACCCCACCCCTCTCCGCCCCAGCCTTCCTACCCAGGGTGGGAGTAGGGTGCCAGTCAGAACAGAAAAGGGAAAATGAGGCCTCGGGTTGAAGAGCACGGAATGGCTGGGTGGATTTGGGGACCCGTGAACCCCAATTTTCCAGGAGAAAATGAAAAGCATATAGGAAGGATGCAAACCTCCTTTAAGGTGAAGAGTGTAACCGCACGTCGGTGTTTGTGTGGGTGGTGAGTGCCCCAGTGCGTGCCTGCGGCAGCCCCACCCCCACCCAGAGTGTGAGGATGGGCCTGGGGTCCTCTGCGAATACACACCGCGTCCTGGGGCCCCGAGAACACTCGAGGCCTTACGCAGTGTAGATTGTGTAACCAGATTGTCCTCTTTTCACCTGCCCCCTCTAGCCTGGGTTATATACCCAGGCAGTAAAAATTAGAGTCGAACCTAGACTATTTTTCATCCACTAATTTTCCAAAGGTTGGACGAGTCTCCTCTCCCCCGGCCCCCCCTTCCCCCCACTCACCTGTCCTAACATCCCACAGCAACCCCACTTAGTCCCAAACACACCTCTCATTGCTTCACCTGTATTCCCCCACTACCCTTGAAATTGAATCCTGGCATTGTGTTTAGTCTGCCAGGGGGGTGGGCTGGAGTGTGATGGAGAGGCGGCTGGTAGTCAGGGGCTGACGGAGTCTCTCTTCCCAGCAGATGGAAGAGAAAGAAAGCAGTTATCTCTGCGGCTGCCAGTAGCATAGGCGTTGAGGATGTGCAGACCAGATGTAAGACTTCCAAAAAGCTCAGGGATCCGGTTTACTGGGGGAGGCCAAACCCAAACCAATAAGCACAAAGGTCACGGAGCCAACCTGTCCTGGCCCTGACTTAGCCAGAGCCTGATGGAAGGGTCCTGGAAGGGTCCTGGAAGCCAGAATACCTGGGCTCTAAGCTCAGTCCTTCCCTGTAACTAACTATGAGGCTTTGGGCTACTCACTTAGCTGCTCTGAAAGTTGAGTGAATACAGTAATGATATGATATATGGTAGGATATGATGTGATATATGATATGATATGATATATGATTGACATAAAAGTGGATGTAATAGAAATAGTTTACATTTATAAACAATTCTGCTATAGCAAGCATCAATAATATGGTAATGCATGTGAATAAACTGAGATTATAAAGTTCCATGGAAGGGCCAGGTGGGCACAAGCCTTTGCCTTGTATTTTCCGTGTTTTTCTGCCACGTCTATAGCAGCAGTGGGTCAGGTTTCACCAGGCAAGGAGGGGACTTTTGGTCTCGGTGCTATGGCAGGCGTTCCAGCTGTTTGCCCATGTCTCACGCTTCTCCTTCCTGGCATGTGGAGGGTTACCTTTCCCCACCACCACCCGCCCCCACCCCCAGTCCCCGAGAAGTTAAGTGGGCCTATGGTTAGTTCTGGCCAGTGGGTTGTGGACAGAAGTGCTATATGTTGCTTTGAGGCTGGAACATCTCTTTGCTGATGGGAGGCCCTGCGGCCGTGCTCCTTACTGGCATTGTGATCGTCGGACTCTGGTTGAGACGGGATTCTGTCAGCCTGGGTCTCTGAGGAATGTCAGTGAACAGGGCCTCCCTGCCAGCTTGCCGTGGGCATGCAGCTTGAGCGAGAAAGGAGTCGCTGTTACTTTAAGCCCCTGGCTTTGGGAGCTATTTGTTACAACAATACAACCTGGCCTAACCTAACTGATACGTCGTCGCTGCTCCATCAGTAGATCGTGCGGGGGGAACAGCTGTCTCAGAATCACATGGAGGAGCCCTGTTAAAAATGCAGATTCTCAGGCTCCACCCCAGATGCCCTGAGTCAGAATGCCCAGGGGTTCTAACCACAGGGAGTGCATCTGCAGAGGAGCAGATATAGATCCCAGGCCTTAGGAGTGGTGGGGGAGGCCTCTGCCCTTCTGCCCCCTCTGCCCCCCATCCACTTCCTGCGGCTCCAAAGCAGGTCGGCTCACGGTGTAGGCTGGATTCTCCAGATGTCGCTGGGGCTCTGGGCCTGAGGGGTCCCTGCCTTCGGCTTATGGTCACAGTGCTCTACCCCTCTCTCCTGCTCCTCTTCAGCCACCCGGCAGCTCAGCAAATCCCCTGGGCCAGGCCCGGGGAAGGGCGCAGACAGTAGTCTGGGAACGAGAGCTAGAAACCCTGCGTGATGGATTGAAGGAGACGAGACCATTCCCGGCTGTGGGCTGATGTGCAGCGCCAGTGACAGGCGGCGATGTTTGTGCTCTGAACCCGCAATCTCAGCTAATGGGAAAGATTGAGGGATTCGGAATGAGATGCGTCACGGCCGGCAGCCCCACAGGCGGAGGTGCTGCAGGCGGACAGCAGCATCGTTTGGTGGCTTCCTGAAGCGGGAACTGGGAGACGCGTTACTGGGCCGGCCCCGGGGCAGGTGGGGGAATGTCTCTGGCTCACCAGGAGCTGGGCTGCCCCTCTGGCCTCCTGTGATGTCAGGAGGTCCAAGCTGAGCAGCTGTGGGAGCCGGAAGGCAAGAGGGCCTCCCTGTCGCACGATGAATGTGTCCTCCCGGCACGTCCCGTGGGGGGGGGCTGCCCGACACAGGCACACCATGACGGTGTCCAAGGATGGTGACCGCCCCGCCCCCCAGGCTAGGGTGACGGAAGGCAAGGCTGAGGGCCAGAGCAGCCCTTGAGTAACTTCCTCCCGGCCTCTACCGGGGCCAGTCTGGTAAAAAATAAGAATCAAAAGCTCAGGAATTGAGATTTCGCTCAGAAACCTCCCATCACTTCTTTCTTGGATTTGAAGCTATCCTGCCCTGGGCTCAAATTCCAGCACTGCCCTTTCCTACCTATGACCTTGGACGATGGGCTCCACCTCTCTGGGCCTCAGTTTTCTCATCTGTAAAATCCAAAGGGAAAAAAAAACTCACTCCCCGGGAATGTTGTGCTAAGGACTATAAAGCAGTGCCTGAATCATCAGGGGATCTTGTTAAAAATACAGATTCCCACTCAGCATATCTGGGTGCGGCCTGAGAGCCCTCATTTCTAATAAGCTCCCAGGTGACGCCAGTGGATCACAATTTTAATAACGAGGATGCAAGAGACCAGAGCGGGTGCCTGGCTCAAACGACAACTTTGGTTGTTATACTGTCAATGCACAACAGGTGGCGCTGTCCTTTTCCCCACCACAGCCCATACCTTCCTTCTCCACTTCCTGTTCTATTCCAGATATCCTCTAAAGCCACCTGGATACAAATATCGGAGAGGCCCAAAGTGGGTTTCATTGCAAGCCTCACCTCTAGAAATTTCCCTGGGCCTTGGGCCCACCATGGTTGGCCCAGTGGCCAACTGTTCGTTAGGCATATTTAGAGGTGGCTGTTTTCCCCCTGATCCAGAGTTGATGGGCCCAGTCACGGGGGCCCTCGACTGGGCAAGCTGGGATGGCAATGGATGTTGCTAAGCAACAACAACTTCTTCATACCAGCCATCACAGTTGCCCAAAGGAATGACAAAGGCCATTCCTGTCCCTATCCCAGACCCCAAAAGAAGATACTTACTCTCTTGGGGCGCCTGGGTGGCGCAGTCGGTTAAGCGTCCGACTTCAGCCAGGTCACGATCTCGCGGTCCGGGAGTTGGAGCCCCGCGTCGGGCTCTGGGCTGATGGCTCAGAGCCTGGAGCCTGTTTCCGGTTCTGTGTCTCCCTCTCTCTCTCTGCCCCTTCCCCATTCGTGCTCTGTCTCTCTCTGTCCCAAAAATAAATAAACGTTGAAAAAAAAAATTTTTTATAAAAAAAAAAAAGAAGATACTTACTCTCCTCTTTTTTCATGGGAGGGAAACTTAGGGGGTCTGAGGCAAGATCCTCCACCAGCAGTGGAAGCAGCATGGCTCACTGGTTAAAAGCTTGGGACCATATTGTATAATCGCCCAGAGCTTCAGTTTCCTCATCTGTAAAATGGGGCTAACGTTACCACCACATCCCTCTGTTGTAAGCATGAAATGAAATAGTGGATGTGTTGTGCAGCAATGCCCGTCATTTTATGATCGTGACTGTCCCCATCATTCTGGGCCCTGCCTCCTCATGACCTTTCCCCCAAAGCCGGCCTAGAAGCACCTGGGCTGTGATGAGGACTGTGGTTTTGAACTGGCTCTGCTTTAGCTCTGAGGGGAAGTGGTTCCTGCGTTTTGGAGCCAAGTTAAGCAGAGACATGAAGCCATAGGAGCCAGAGGGGGACATCAGCTATTTGCCACTGTGGCTCAGGTGAAGCGGACAAGCTGGACAGGACAAGCTGCTGCTAAGAAACAGTGGGGAGAGGAGAGGAGGGGAGGGGGGGGGAAGGGGGAGGGGAGTAAGGTTGGAGAGGCAGATGCAATGCCACCCTGGCCCAAGGCTGACCTGTCCATTGCCTGGGGGAGCCTAGGGAGGGGTGGGGTGAGGCTGCAGGCTGTGTGGTGGCTGCAGGAGGGCTGGAGGGAGATGTTCACACCAACAGCCCTCTCTGGGGGCACTTCCTGCAGGCCTCCTGTCCCAAACCCTTCGTTCCATTTGCACTTGTGCTTAAATACATACCTGGAACGTTTAAAAAAAATTTTTTTAAGGTTTATTATTATTTTTTAACTTTTTTAATGTTTGTTTATTTTTGGGAGAGAGAGAGAGAGAGAGAGAGAGAGAGAGACAGAGCACAAGTGGGGGAGGGGCAGAGAGAGAGGGGGCGACACAGAATCCAAAGCAGGCTCCAGGCTCCCAGCTCTCAGCTCAGAGCCCTGTGCTGGGCTGGAACCCACAAACCGTGAGATCATGACCTGAGCCAAAGTCAGATGTTTAACCGACTGAGCCATCCAGGTGCCCCAAGGTTTATTTATTTTTGAGAGAGAGAGAGAGAGAGAGAGAGCGCACGCTTGTGGGGGAGGGGCAGAAAGAGAGGAAGACACAATCTGAAGTAGATTCCAGGCTCTGAGCTGTCAGTATAGAGCCCAACGAGGGGCTCAAACCCATGAACTGTGAGATCGTTACCTGAGCCAAAGTCAGACGCTCAATCGACTGAACCATCCAGGCGCCCCGAACATCTTAATCATTTTTTCTTTCTTTTTTTATTGAGGTATAACTGATATACAACATCATATTATTTTCAGGTGTACAACATAATGAGTCAATATTTGTATAGTTTACAAAATGATCACCACATGAAGTCTGGTTAACATCCGTCACCATACATAGTTACAGAATTGTCTTCTTGTGATGAGAAGTTTGAAGATTTACTCTCTTAGCAACTTTCACGTATGCAGTACAGTATTATTAAGTATAGTCGCCATGCTGTACATTACCTCTCCGTGACTTATTTATTTTATAACTAGAACTTTATCCTTTTGACTCCCTTCGCTCATTTTGTCCATCCCCCAACCCCCTGACATCTTGCCTCTGGCAACCACTGGTCTGTTCTGTGTATGTAGGGGCTTGTTTTTGCTTTAGATTTCACATATTAGTGAGATTACATATAAGTGAGATCTGTGGTATTTTTTCTTCTCTGTCTGATTTATTTCACTTAGTATCATGCCCTCAAAGTCCATTCACGTTGTCACAAATGGCAAGATTGCATTCTTTTTTATGGCAAAATAATATTATTTATATCTATTTATGTATTATTAATAATATTGATATATTAATATTAATTTATATTTTAATATATTTTATATACACATAAATGTATATAATGTGATATATACATATAAATATATATATGTAGATATATATATATGTTTTCTCTTCTTCTCTTCTACATATATATATATATATATATATATCACATTTTCTTTATCCATTCATCCATTAATGGAAATTTAGGTTGTTTCAGTGTCCAGTCTTTCGCCCCTCAGTTAAACTTATTTCTAGGTATTTTAATGGTTTTGATGCAGCTATAAACAGATTGTTTTCTTAATTTCTCTTTCCGATAGTTCATTATTAGTGTATAGATTTTTTTTAAGTTTATTTATTTATTTTGAGAGAATGAGAGAGCATGAGCAGGGGAGGGGCAGAGAGAGAGAGAGAGAGAGAGAGAGAGAGAGAATCCCAAGCTGGCTCTGCACTGTCAGCACAGAGCCCAACGATGGGCTCCATCTCACAAACTGTGAGCTGGTGATGACCTGAGCAGAAATCAAGAGTTGGACGCATAACTGACTGAGCCATTCAGGCGCCCCACAATGATTTTATACCCTGCAGCTTCACTGAGTTTTACTGTATTAGTTCTAACAAGTTTTTGATGGAGTCTTGAGGGTTTTCCTTATACAATATCATGTCATCTGCAGACAGTGACAGTTTTATTTCTTCCTTTCCAATTTGGATGTCTTTTATTTATTTTTCTTGTCTAATTGCCTTGACTAGGACTTGCAGTACTGTGTTGAATAAAAGTGGGGGGAGTAGGCATTCTTGTCTTGTTCCTGATATAAGAGGACAAGCTGTCAGCTTTTCGCCGTTGAGTATGATGTTAACTGTGGGCTTGTCCCATATGGCCTTTATTATGTTGAGGTGCATTTCCTCTGTGTCCGACTTGGTTGAGAGTTTTTATCATAAATATGTTGAATTTTGTCAAATGCTTTTTCTGCATCTATTGAGACGAGCAAATGGTTTTTATTCTTCCTTTTGTTAACGTGGTGGGCCACATTGACTGATTTGAGGATCTTGAGCCATCCTTGCATTTTTGGTGCATGATCCTTTTAATGTATTGTTGAATTTGATTTGCTAGTATTTTGTTGATGATTTATACATATATGTTCATTGGGGATATTGGCCTGTAATTCTCTTTTCTTTCTTTTCTTTTCAGGGTAATCTGCCTTCATAAAATGAGTTGGGAAGTGTTTTCTCTTCTTCTAATTACTAGAAGAGTTTGAGAAGGATTGGTATTAATTCTTCTTTAGATTTTTGGTAAAATTCACCAGTAAAATTCATCTGGTCTGGACTTTTGTTTGTTGGGAGGTTTTTGATTACTGATTCAATCTCCTTACTAGTAATCAGTCTGTTCACATTTTATATTTGTTCATAATTCATTCATGAACAATGGTAGGTTACATGTTTCTAAGGATTTATCCATTTCTTGTAGGTTGTCCCATTTGTTGGCATATAATATTTCATAGTAGTCTCTTATAATCCCTTGTATTTCTGTGTTATCAGTTGTAGTGTCTCCTCATTCGTTTCTGTTTTTTTTTTAAGTTTATTTATTTTTGAGAGAGAGAGAGTGAGCACGAGAAGGGGAGGGGCAGAGAGAGGGAGAGAGAGAGGATCCCGAGCAGGCTCTGTGCTGTCAGTGTAGAGCTTGATGTGGGGCTCGAACTCATGAACCGTGAGATCATGACCTGTCAATTTTGTTTAGCTTTCAAAGAACCAGCTCTTGGTTTCATTGATCTTTTCTATTATCTTTTTAGTGTCTATTTTATTTATGTCTGCTCTGATCTTTGTTATTTCCTCCCTTCTACAACTTTGGGCTTTGTTCTTTTTCTAGTTCATTGGAGTGTAAAGTTAGGTTGTTTATTTGAAATTTCTCTTGTTTCTTGATGTCAGCATTTATTGCTATGAACTTCCCTCTTAGAACTGCTTTTGCTGCGTCTCATAGGTTTTGATATGTTGTATTTACATTTTTATTTGTCTTAAGGTATTTTTTTCTCTTTTGATTTCTTCACTGACCCATTGGTGTTTCAATGCATGTTCAATGCATGTTGTTTATCCACATATTTACAAATTTTCTAATTTTCTTCTAGTAATTGATTTATAGTTTCATACCATTATGGTTGGAAAGGATGCCTGATATGATGTCAATCTTTTTAATTTGCTAAGACTTGTTTTGTCCCTAATATATCATCTCTCCTAGAGAATGTTACACATGCACTTGAGAAGACCATGTATTCCATTGCTTTTGGATGGAATGTTCTGTATATATCTGTCAAGTCCATCTGGTCTAATGTATCATTTAAATCTGATGATTCCTAATTGATTTTCTGTCTGGATGATATATCCATTGATGTAAGTGGGGTTATTAAAGTCTCCCTATTATTGTGTTGCTGTCTATTTCTCCCTTTAGGTCTGTTAATATTTGCTTTATATATTTAGGTACTCCTAATTATTATTATATTTACATTGGTATTATGTTATAAATATTTTATATTAGGTGTTCCTAATATATAAATATGTAACCATTTTAACCATTTTTGAGTATACAATGTAGTAGTGTTGAGTACATTCACACTGTTGTACAACCAATCTCCAGAACTCTTTTTATCTCCCCAAACTGAAACTCTGTAAATTTGACTACTGTAGGTATGTCATATGAGTGGAATCATGCAGTATTTGTCTTTTTGTGACTGGTTTATTTCACTTAGTATAATATCCTCAAGCTTTATAACCATGTTGTATAGTTTCTGGTTTTATTTATATTTAAAATTTTTTTTAACATTTATTTATTTATGAGAGAGAGAGAGAGAGAGCATGTGTGCACATGCATAATAGTTGTAGCCAGAATTTTCCTATTAATCCGCATCCCAAGCAGGCTCCACGCTGTCAGTGCAGAGCCTGACATGGGGCTCCATCTCACAAACTGTGAGAACACAACCTGAGCTGAAATCAAAAGTCAGAAGCTTAACCTGACTGAGTCACCCAGACATCCCTATTTTCTGTTTTTAAATCCAGTTTTGCTAGTTTTCTTGCAAGCCTGGTTGGCCAGATACAAGCTAGTCATCCAGAGCTGGAAGCAGAAGAGCAGCCCAATGGCTGTGTGAGGCATGGGGCCACTTCCCCCACTGCCATCCATCACTTCTAGGAGGTTAGTGTGAAAGCATCCCTCCCACTCAGCACCTCATTTGCAAGGAACAGCTTCTAAGAGCACAAGGCTGGTGAACTCAGCTGGTGCAGAGTGGGCTCATGAAGTCAAGTTCATGCATTTGTTTTCTCCAAGGACGGTATTGTGCGCTGATAGGGAACGTCGGCTCTGAGGTCAGGCGGCCTGGGTGTGAATCCTGGTACTGTTACTCACTCTCTGTGGGTTCCCGTATGAAGTGGAGACGATGATAAGACTAATGTGGAGATTCGGTTATATGGCCCCTCTACGGTGCGTAGCGAAGCCTGACACAGAGGAAGTGCTCAGCAAAGACTCGAAATGACTGGTTTTAGCATTTCGTTAGTTAAAACCTCATCCGTATGACTTCTGCTGTTGCCCAACTTGGACCAAGATAAGCAAGACATGGTCATTCTCAGTCTAGACCAGTACTTTTTAATTGTTTTGTATTTGTGAACAGTAGAACCCTTTGGGCAAGTTCATTTATGTAACCTCAGTCTTGGGATGGAAAGGGAGAATTGTTCCCACTGGGAGGGTAGGAAGTCCAGCCCTCTCTGCACCACAGGCACGTGGTGTAACACGTGTGTGTACACACACATACACGCACATATACTTTCTCTCTCAGCCTCCCCACCTCTCTGAGATGGATAAAGCCCTAGGCATGAAGCCCTGCCCTGTAGGAAGACCCTTAGGAGGGGTCTCTGAGTCCCTTTGAGCAAGGAAATACCGGGCTTTGTGAGAAGCGGGCAAGGGCCCCTGCCTGATGGGGTGTGGACAGGCTGGGCTGGCTGGGCCGCCAGGGGCTGAATCAGGGTCACAAGGAAGGGAGCTGTGGAGTCCCCACCCTCCATCTCTCCTCTCTCGTGTCCTCACAAAAACACACTTTTCCCTCCCTCTCAAGAAGAAAGATAACTTAAGAAGCAAAGTCTCTGGGAGTAGATCTGAGGACACCTGCCTGAGCTCACAGTGTGTTTCTTTCTAGCACCGTGACTGAGCCAGGCAGAGAAAGGGGTGTGTCAGATGTGAGTGAGTGTGTGTGTGCGCACGTGTGAACTTTTGTGTGTGCCCACTTACGCGTGTGTGTGTGTGTGTTTGGGTGTGTGCATATATCTACCTGAGTATCTGTGTTCATGTGTGTGTCTGCTTGTGTGCATGAATTCTCAGAAAAGTCCTCATGCTTCGTCATGTTCCCTGCAAAAACTTTTGGTTAATTCACAAATTCGCTCATTCATTTCTTCAACAAACTAAACAGCAAATCTTAAAATGATGGATTATAATTGTGCTAAATGCCACTGTGCCACGAGAGCATACTTCTATGATTCTGTAATTTCATAAGGAATGTATAGGGACCCGAGTCTCCCTGATCTCAAACACTGTCGAGAAGGTGAGCCCTTGGTTTCTGGCACCCCTTGCAGCTGTGTGTGTGCTTCCTGAGCTTTATTTATGTGTATAACCCTATTTTTCCCGCATACGTGTGGCACTGGGCTGTCACTAAGAGCATGGCAGTTCCTTTTGCTGCATTTTTGCCACATCAGGCAGCTGTGGATCCCATCAGAGGGTTCCCATGTCAACTCTAGATGTGTGTGTATGTCCCTGGGTAGGTGCTGTATATACTCCCCTGGATGTGGGAAGGGGTCTTTGGGATATGAGGTCTGGAGGGATACTGAGATCCTTCTGTGAGGACATCGCCACGTGTGTGAATGTATCTCTGAGCGTGGTCTGGGCCTGGACCCCTTCCAGCCTGCCCCCAAAAGCCCCCACTGCGTTGTCCTGCCAGTAATTACAGCAGATAAACTGCTCCAGTTGAGGGCTGCTATCCCAGGCTGGCTGCCAGCCGTGCGGCCCCAGGCTGCGCCGTGGGAGTCCATTCATTTTAATAAGAGGTACACCCTGTGTTATTAAGAAGAGTGTTTATTACTGTCGCCACGCACTGACAGCAGCTTCCATCATCGTTAAAGAGCAGATGGGGGGAGGGGCGGGGGGCCGTGCACTGCAGCTCTTCAGAGGCACTGGGCCAGCTGGTGAGGCTAGAGAGGGAGGGTCTCTCTCTCTCTCTCTCCGTCTATCACCCCAGGACTATGTGGCAACCCCTTTCCAAGCGGGGGTGGAGCCATTCAGCTGAGCCTGGCCCTGCTTGAGGTGGCACGTGCTGCCCCAGAGACAGAAGGGGACCCCAGTTTGGGGCTTGTCCTAGGGGTAGGCAGCGTGACCTGCTGGCCCCACTCGCCCGACTCCCAGTTTCACCTGGAATGCCCTCCCCAGGGCGTTGCTAGAAATACTCATGGGAATCCTGCAGTTTCAGCTCAGTCTACGGCAGCCTGCCCCCCAGGCCCCTTGCCACTGGTCAGTCTCGCCCCACCACCCGCTAAAGATGTCTTCTGTCTCTTTCCACTGAAGAAAGTTCCATGTAAAAGAGCCTCTTCAGTCTGTTCACAGGTCAATCCCAGCACAGAGAGCAGGGCCTCGCACTGAACATTGAACAGATACGTATTCAGTCACTGGATCAATGAAGACTCACCCAGCTCCTTACCCTTCCTATCGTCTTCCAGGACGCTTGGGTGTAGACAAGCATCAGGCGCAATAATGACAAGTGTGGTGGGGTAGAAGAAAGAGCAGAGGTTCCCAAACTTTCCCCGTTCCTGGTGCTTTTAACATCTCAGGAATTTTTTTCATGATGCCCTTTGCTTGAAAGAAACACCTGAAAGTTCTATTTATCAAGTGGCTGGATCTAAACACCTTACCTAGGCCTGTCTTCACAACTAGTGAGCCATTCGAAAACACAAGACACATAAACTGAAATGAAAGACTTTATTTGGTTGTCGCACATCAGTTACATACCAGTGGGATGTGTGTGCCTGTTGGGCACATCTTCTCAGACTTTGCAATCACATTGGACACTGCCATCCCATTTCTGGTTCCACGTTGATTTTCATCACAGCAACCAATGAAGGCCCAGCTTCTCAGAGATATGATGCCATTGCCAAGAATGTAGTGTGATCTAACGTGGAAGCTGTGAACTACCTCAAGTTAGCAGCCCACGTGGTGTCTGACAGATGTTGAGCATCACCGCATTTGCCTGGAAAGTTTAAAATGTCCTGTGGGGCCCCTGGGCACGTGCTTCAGCGTTCAGGAGCATCCTGGCACAGTGTTTGGAACCTGTAGTGGTAGAAGACCCGGCTCAAGTCCCAGCTTGTGTGTCTGCTTATTTACATAATTGTTTATTCAACACTCTCATAATACTGGTTATGCCAGCCCCTGTTCCAAAGCCTTACAAGTATTAACCCATTCCATCATCTTAACAACCTGATAAGATAGGTGCTCTTGTGTGATAGTTGTGTCATCTTGTGTGACATCTCATGTGTCAACTCGGTGAGGCGATGGTGCCCAGTTGTTTGGGCAAGCACCAGCCTAGATGTTGCTGTGAGGGTATGTTTTAGATGTGATTGACATTTAAACCAGTAGACTTTGAGCAAAGCATATAGCCCTCCCTAACGTGGGTGGTTCTCATCCAATAAGACGAAGGCCTTTAAGACTGATGTTTCCCAAAGAAGAAATTCGCAAGACTAGGACACAGGAATCCTACCTGAGTTTTCAGCCTGCTGCCCCGAAGAACTGGGACTCAAGTCTACAATGTCCACTCTTATCTGAATTTCCAGGCTGCTGGCCTGCCCTATAGATTTCAGACTTGCCAGACCCCATGATTATATAAGCCAATTTCCTAAAATCAATTTTTTAATCTTTCTTTCAATAGACAGGCAGATAGATAGATAGATAGATAGATAAAGATAGGGATCTATTATATCAGTGTCTATATCCATATCTATCTATGTATCTGTATCATTTCTTTGGAGAACTCTTGACTAAAACTCATTTACAGATGCAGACGCTGTTCAGCTACTAACTAGCTACTAACTAGCTATGTGGCCTTGGGCAAGTCTTTTTCCTTTTGGGCATCTGTTTTATCATAGCCAAATGGGGGAGTTAATTAAACAAGATGAATTCAAGGTTACTATTACCATTGCTAACATCTGGGCTGTGAGGTTTAGATAACTAGGACTAGGATTTGTTTGTTGGCCACCCAGCAACCATTCCTAATCCACTTATCCCTTGCCACCAGTGGCTATACGGTATTGATAATCTTGTTCCTAGCCTCGTTTGTAGCTAGGGGTAGCCATGTGAGCTTCTGGCTAATGATGTACAAAGAGGAGGTATACTGGGAACTTCTAGAAAATATATTTTGCTTCCCCACAGGAAAAGTTAGAGAAGAGAATTCATTGAAGCTGATCTTTCCCCTTTCTTTGTTCCTCAAAGAAGGCCACAATGTCTGGAACTGCAGTAGCAATCTTGTGACTATGAGGCACAAACAGCCAAAGACAGCAGAACAGAAACAGAAGGAGCCTGGGTCCTTGATATATGGTTAAGCTGCTAAATCAGCCCTAAGACCTGCTGCCTCTGGACTTCTTGGTATGCGCGCTATACAAATCCTGACTGCCAAGTCATGGTGGCTGAGTGCTCTGTTACTTGCAGGTCACAGAATTTTTAACTGATACAGGTGCTTCCCTTTATTGCTAGAGGCCATGGCTTAGCTTGGTAAGTGATCAAGAGAAGGGTTCTGACTTTGGGGATTGTTGTTTGGGGCCTCAAAGAAACTGACTTTCTCTCTCTCTCTCTTTTTAATGTTTATGTATTTACTTAAGAGAGAGAGAAAGAGCACAAGTAGGGAAAGGGCAGAGAGAGAGGGAGACACAGAATCTGAAGCAGGCTCCAGGCTCTCAGCACAGAGCCCGATGCAGGGCTCGAACCCACGAACCATGAGATCATGGCCTGAGCCAAAGTTGGACACTCAACCGACTGAGCCATCCAAGCGCCCCTGAATTTACTCTTCTTGATTGAATACAACTTTGATTGAATATAAAGAGACACTAATACCATGTTGTTTCAAATTTCCAATAGGTGATGCCACCCATTCTTTATTAGTAAGATTGATACTTCCCAGACAGTGTTAGAACAGTGGGCGTATCAAATAGATGGATTTGGAGCTCATAGAAAGGTATGTGGGTCACAAGGGGCCAGCATCGCTCCTACCAGCCAAACCTCACTTTCCCTATTTTCTAAGATGGATGAGAGGAAAGCCAGAGATATCACATTCTTATATTGCAAGGTGTTCAAAAATACCTATCACAGGAGACTTAGGGCCTGATAAAGAAATGTGGGTTGAAGAATGGCACAATGTTTTTGATCGATCAAGTCCCAGCTGTTTGTTTATCAAACACTTTTCTATTATTTACCATGCGCCAGGCCCTGTTCTAAGAGCTTTACAAATACCAACTCATTTAATCATCACGACAATCTTAGGAGATCGGTGCTATTGTTATGCTCTCATTGGATTGATGTCAGCCTAGATGGAGCATCTAGTGGCAGGCCACAGGGCTCTGCTCTTAATCCTGTCTTGAAGCCTTTTTTATTTAAAAAAAAATTTTTTTAATGTGGCTAATTGAACTTGTATATTTTTTTCTTTTTAAATTTTAACTTAAATTCTAGTTAGTTAACATGCAGTGACAGTGCAATATTGGTTTCAGGAGCAGAATTCAGTGATTCATCACTTACGTACAACACCCAGGTGTTAGCTCATCATAACAAGTGGGCTCCTTAATCTCTGTCACCCATCTAGCCCATCCCCCACACACCTCCCTCTGTCAACCCTCAATTTGTTCTCTATCTTTAAGAGTCTCTTATGGTTTGTTTCCCTCTCTCTTTTTTCCCCTCTTCCCATATATTCATCTGTTTTGTTTCTTAAAATGCACATGTGAGTGAAATCATATGGTATTTGTCTTTCCCTGATTGACTTATTTAGCATAATATTCTTTTTTTAGTGTTTGTTTATTTATTTATTTTGAGAGCATGAGTAGGGGAGGGACAGATAGAGAGAGGGAGAGAGAGAATCCCAAGCAGGCTCTGGGCTGTCAGTGCAGAGCCCGACACGGAGCTCGATCTCACAAAATGAGATCATGACCTGAGCTGAAATCAAGAGTCGGACGCTAAACCTACTCAGCCATCCAGGTGCCCCTACTTAGCATATTCTGTAGCTCCAATCACGTCCTTGCAAATGGCAAGACTTCATTTCTTTTTGATGGCTGAGTAATATTCCTCTGTGTGTGCGTGTGTGTGTGTGTGTGTGTGTGTGTGTGTGTGTGTGTGTGTACCACATCTCTTTTATCTATTCATCGGTTGATGGACATTTGGGCTTTCCATAATTTGGCTATCGTTGCTACTGCTGCTATAAACATCAGGGTGCACCCTTCAAATCTGTATTTTTGTATCCTTTGGGTAAATACCTAGTAGTGCAGTTGCTGAATCATAGGGTAGTTCTATTTTTATCTTTTTGAGGAAGTTCCATATGTTTTCCAGAGTGGCTGCACCAGTTTGCATTCCCACCAACAATGCAAAAGGGTCCCCCTTTCTCTGCATCCTTGCCAACACCTATTGTTTCTTATGTTGTTAACTTTAGCCATTCTGACAGGTGTGAGGTGGGATCTCATCATGGTTTTGATTTGTATTTCCCTGATGATAGAGACGTTGAGCATCTTTTCATGTGTCTGTTAGCCATCTGGATGTCTTCTTTGGAAAAATGTCTTTTTATGTCTTCTGCCCATTTCTTAACTGGATTATTTGTTTTTTGGGTGTTGAGTTTGATAAGTTCTTTATAGATTTGGATACTAACCTTTTATCAGATATGTCACTTGCAAATACCTTCCCCCATTCTGTCGGCTGCCTTTTGGTTTTGTTGATTATTTCCTTCACTGTGCAGAAGCTTTTTATCTTGATGAAATCCCAATAGTTCATTTTTGCTTCTGTTTCCCTTGCCTCCAGCAATACGTCTAGTAAGAAGTCGCTGCGGCCAAGGTGAAATAAGTTGCTACCTGTGTTCTCTAGTATTTTGATGGTTTCCTGTCACACTTAGGTCTTTAATCCACTTAAAAAATGTTTTTATATGTTTATTTATTTTTGAGAGACAGAGAGAGACAAAGCATGAGCGGGGGAGGGGCAGAGATAGAGAGGGAGACACAGAATCCGAAGCAGGCTCCATGCTCTGAGCTGTCGGCACAGAGCCCGACGCAGGGCTCAAACTCATGAGCCATGAGATCATGACATGAGCTGAAGTCGTATGCTTAACCAACTGAGCCAGCCAGGCGTCCAAATCCATTTTTTTTAATGTTTATTAATTTTGAGAGAGACAGAGAGACAGAGAGAGACAGAGCATGAGTAGGGGAAGGGCAGAAAGAGAGGGAGACAGAATCTGAAGGAGGCTCCAGGCTCCAAGCTGTTGGCACAGAGCCCAACATGGGGCTTGAACTCACAAACTGTGAGATCATGACCTGAGCTGAAGTTGGATGCCCAACTGACTGAGCCACCCAGGGGCCTCGGTCTTTCATCCATTTTGAATTTATTTTTGTGTATGGTGTAAGAAAGTGGTCCCAGTGTATTCTTCTGCATGTTGCTGTGAAGTTTTCCCAACACTGTTGGACAGACTGTCTTTTTTCCATTGGATATTCTTTGCTGTTTTGTCAAAGATGACTTGGCCATATAGTTGTGGGTCCATTTCTAGGTTTTCTATTCTATTCCATTGATCTATGTGTCTGTTTTTGTGCCAGTCCCGTACTGCCTTAATGACTACAGCTTTGTAATATAGCTTGAAGCATCGTGATGCTTCCAACTTTGCTTTTCTTTTCAGGATTGCTTTGGCTACTAGGTGACTTTTGTGGTTCCATACAAATTTTAGGATTGTTCTAGCTCTGTGAAAAATGCCAGTGGTGTTTTGAGAGGGATTGCATTAAATGTTTAGATTGCTTTGGGTAGTATAGACATTTTTACAGTGTTTGTTCTCCCAATCCATGAGCATGGGATGTTTTTCCATTTGGGTGTGTGTGTGTGTCCTCTTCAGTTTCTTTGATAAGTGTTCTATAGTTTTCAGCATACAGATTTTAACCTATTTGGTGTAATTGTAAATGGGATCAATTCCTTAATTTCTTTTTCTGCTGCTTCATTATTGGTATATAGAAATGCAACTGATTTATATACATTGATTTTATATCCTGGGACTTTGCTGAATTCACGTACTAGTTTTAGCAAATTTTGGTGGAATCCTTTGGGCTTTCCACATAGAGTATTATGTCTGAAAATAGTGAAAATTTGACTTCTTCCCTGCCGATTTTGATTTGCTAAGCCTTTTTTTTTTTAAGTTTATGTATTTATTTTTGAGAGTATGTGAGCGGGGGAGGGGCAGAGAGAAAGGGAGAGAGAGAATCCCAAGCAGGCTCTGTGCTGTCATTGAGGAGTCTGACATGGGGCTCAATCTCATGAACTGTGTGATCATGACCTGAACTGAAATCAAGAGTCAGATGCTTAACTGACTGAGCCACTCACGCACCCCTTGTTAAGGCTTTCTTAAGATCAAAGACTTGATAGGAAACACATGGCCATAGTTTAGGACTGCAGAAGTGATCATCTGTTAGATGATTCCAACAGGCTTCAGTAATGGGGCTGAAACTATCAAGCTAAGATTGAATAGGATTACATATGAAACCATGCACCTCTGTTTAAAAAAAAAAAAAAACTCTAAGGTATTAACACACAGGGGGAGGTTAGTGGCCAAATGGCAGTACCTGTGATGGAAGACCTTGGGGTGATAGTTGCCTGCAAGCTTGGGGAGCCAGAAATGCAGTGTGGTCACATACTAGCAAATGGGTTGCTTCATGTGTGATGAAAGTGGGGGGTGTTCAGAGTGGATATACCTGGGCCTCATTTCTCACAGTTGATAGCATACATGGGAAACTGGGTTCTGCTCTCTGAACTATACCCCACAGAGAAATAGCAAAACACCAGAAAGCAGAGAGAGTAATTGAGATGGGATGGGCCTCAAAATCATGACGACTACAGCAGGCAGTGATTGTTTTGGTCCAACCACCATTCTCCCATGTTCTAGAAAGAGCTCCATGATTATCCTTAGGGTGCCCACCCCACCTCACTATACACGTCAAGTAGCTGGAACCAACCCCTAGTGGTGGGTATATGACTCAGGGGTGGACACATGATCCAAGCCCCGTCAAAGAGATCCCCATCCATGGCCCTTTCTAGACTTGCTGGGAAAGAGGAGCTCTTCTTCTGCCACATTTGCTGAGCTGTTAGGACTTAGGCTGGGTCTGCCAAGGGCCACCACATTGGGAGTGCCTGCCTAAGAATAGTGTCAGTGAGGAGGGAGACAGGCGATAAATGGGGACAGTTTCCTGAAAATGTTTGAATCCTTGGGTTCCATAGTACCTAGCACTGTATTTTTCCAGTTTCATGAACCAATAAATTCCCTTTGGGGTCAGGATTTTGTCCCTTGTGAGTCTGACTGACATAGCACCTGAGCCTGTTTGGCCTGATGAAGGGTCTTCAAATTCTTAAAGTCGATGAGACTTTTCCAAGTGGATCCTGAGAGAAGCAGAAGGGCCAATGGTGGTAGTAAGAGGACCTCATGGATTTGGGCTCCAGGAAGATGAGAATTTTCTAAGAACAAGTGCTGCCCAAGGATGGGACAAACCATCCTTGTGATGCGGTAAGCTCCTTGGCCGCAGAAGTGCCAGCAGGCTGTGTAGAAACACCTATGTTGGGGTTATCATGAAGGCTCTTTGTGCATAAGGTAGAGAACTGGATCAAATAGTCCTTGAACTCTGAAATAGATGATTCAACTATAAATTTATAGTTGGGTGTGGTAGAGGCAACAGCTTAGTAGAATTATGGTCTGGTGGAAAGACGTGGAATCAGAACCTTCGGGTTCTCATCTCTCTTTTGTTGACCAGCTGTATGGCCCAAAGCAAGCCAGTTAACCTCTCTGATTCATATTCTCCATCTGCCCACATGGGGATGATGCTATCTGGCTGTCCCCGGGAGGTATTGTGAGGCTCAGGGGCAGTAAAAGCTATAAAGGGTTTGAGGAAATCAATGCAACATCCAGATAGATGTAAGAGGCTGGCAGTGGGTGGTGAAGTGGAGAAGGGCTGAAAGCAGGGGGGAGGATCTGAGTGGGACCACCCAGGAACCGTGCCTGGGCAGCAGAGGCATCCTCAGGGGTCCTGCTCCCTTTGGGGAAGAGGCAGGTGATGTAAATGACTGGAACTGGGATGGGGTGAGACGGCAGGTGTCTGTGAGTGTGTCCTGGAGGGGGCCTGCCATATCTAAAGAAATGCAAGTTCTAATTTGATAAAAACAACTGCAGAACACATAACAGATTCCTGTGCGGCTATATTTGGCTTATGGGGCCCAGTTTGCAGGCCCACAGCCAAATGAATAGGTAAAGAAGGACTTGGAAGCTAGCTGGTGTCTTATGAATGAATGTATTTCAGGCATATCAACTCACACCAACTCGAGGGTCCATCTGTGGAAGGGGACATGCCTGCCCAACTCGAGGTTTTAGGCTATCAGATTTCTGTTCCTTCTCAGATACCTTAGTGGGGGAAGGTCCCCTCATACTAATCAGTGAAGCTTAGAGAGGCCCTGAGAAGTCCTGCACACAACTCATTAAGTCATTCCCTCAATGCCTCCTGTCCAGGTGACTGGGGGCACCACTGCAGGCTTTCTCTAGAAACTGGGGAGATCTGCAGGCCTGATGATGCTCCTGCCCTGTCTACTGCCTGGATGAAGCTCCTGATGGAGCTCCTCAGGGAACCCCATCCAGGCCAGGCCAGGCCAGTGGTTGCTTGCTTTGAGACTGGTTCTCCTTCCTCCTTCCTGCCTTCCCCTTGTGAGGCAGTAAACCAGCCAAGGAGCCAGCATCTGTGGCATCCTGCTGCCCTCGCCCGTCCCGCTCTCCCCAGGGACATCAGGGTGGATGTGACATTGGGACTCATGTGGAGCCTGCTGGCTTTGGCAAGGTTGATTGGGACCCACATGTCAGCCTGGGCCGCTGCCTCATCACCGTAACTCTGTGCCAAATAACAAGACCACGGGAGTCTGCTAGCGCGGTCCTGGGGAGCGCACTCCATTACTCTCTTTTATTCACTAGGGAGATTTATGTGGCCTATCTCCCTTCCCTTTGTCCACCTGCGAGGCCCTATAAGTCATGTCCCCAGGCTGACAGGTCACAGGGCCTGTGCCGCTGCTCTGTCAGAGTGAGTGATGCCGGGGGGTGATTGAAGGAAAGGAAGGGTGAGAGGTCAGCAGCAAACGGCATGATGGGAGTTGGGGATGTAATTATCACTCTCATGACATACTGCTGGCTGGCTCTCCCCCTTCTTATAATAGATATACACACTTGGGTGCAGCTCAGAGCGGGGGAGGGTGTCGATGCTAAGAGGTGCCGGAGGGACCTGCTGGAGTGGGCTGTGTGCAGTGGGCCTCACAGGTGAGCTTCCAGCATGAAGGCAGAAGTACACCTGAGGCCCCCTCGATGCCAGCCCCTTCCCGGCAGTGCGACAGTTCCGCAAGCCCCAGGCACAAGGCCTGGGACAGAGGAAGCATTGCTAACCTGCGTTATTGTTATTCACTATGCCAGAAAGTATGGAAGAAAGGTACAGATAGAGCCAGCTGAGGAAGTAACTGAAAACTCCCCAAAATGTCTGGGGCTGAAGGTTCACTAATTTTGTGGACAGCTTAGCACTTCCCACTGGCATATAGCCAGTCAGGGGCACCAAGCCACGTGGGTGACTCGGGAGATGTCAAGTCCCCACTTGCTCAAAAACCTCTCCCTCCCCCACTTGCCTTAATGCCTGGAAATTATACCAAAAGAGCTATCCCAGAAGACCGCTCTGGGGGTGGGAGGGACAGGTCCAAGACTGGCTGGGACTTAGCACACCGAATGACAGCTAGCACAGATCAGTATTGTCCGTTGGTCCTGAGGGTAAGTGCCAATGGGAGTTAGGAAAGGTCAGAAAGGGTTATTCTGGAAGGTGGGCTGGGGAGGCCAGGCCTTGCCCAAAGTCTGTGTACTGGGGTGAGGCTGTAGAAGGCTTCAGAGAGAATCCTCAGCTGCACAGCCATGCCACCTAGGGTCGGCGACTCCTTAAATGCAGGAGAGTCCCAGCTTCCAGCTGGCGTCTTGCTGAGTCGGGTATCAGGGCTCTCTGAATTCACAGTCTCCTGGTTTCCCTCCCACGTTGAATCTGGACTGGCCTGTGACTTGTGGCAAAAGTGAGGCTGTGCCAGTTCTAGGCCTGGGCCTGAAGATGCCTTCTGACTTCCACTTTTGTTCTCTTGGGCTTTCTGAGCCACCTTGTAAAGAAGTTTGGGTCATCTGTTAGAAGAGTTATGTGCAGGAAGAGAAAGAGAGAAGGAAAAGAAAGGAAGGGAAGAGGAGGGGAGGGGAGGGAAGGGAAGGGAAAGGGAAGGGAAGAGGAGGGGGGGAGGGAAGGGGAGGGAAGGGAAGGGAAAGGGAAGGGAAGGGGAAGGGAAGGGGAAGGGAAGGGGAAGGGGAAGGGAAGGGAAGGGAAGGGAAAGGGAAGGGAAGGGAAAGGGAAGGGAAGGGGAAGGGAAGGGGAAGGGAAGGGGAAGGGAAGGGAAGGGAAAGGAAAGGGAAGAGAAAGGGAAAGGGAAGAGAAAGGGAAGGGAAGGAAAAGGGAAGGGAAGGGAAAGGGAAGGGAAGGGAAAGGGAAGGGAAGGGAAAGGGAAGGGAAGGGAAAGGGAAGGGAAGGGGAAGGGAAGGGGAAGGGAAAGGGAAGGGAAGGGAAGGGAAAGGGAAAGGGAAGGGAAAGGGAAAGGGAAGGGAAGGGAAAGGGAAGGGAAGGGAAAGGGAAGGGAAAGGGAAGGGAAGGGAAAGGGAAGGGAAGGGAAGGGAAAGGGAAGGGAAAGGGAAAGGGAAGGGAAAGGGAAGGGAAGGGAAAGGAAAAGGGAAGGGAAAGGGAAGGGGAAGGGAAAGGGAAAGGGAAGGGAAAGGGAAGGGGAAGGGAAGGGGAAGGGGAAGGGAAAGGGAAAGGGAAGGGAAAGGGAAGGGAAAGGGAAGGGGAAGGGAAGGGAAGGGAAGGGAAGGGAAGGGAAGGGAAGGGAAGGGAAGGGAAGGGAAGGGAAGGGAAGGGAAGGGAAGGGCCTAAAGGAAGAAAGACCAGGAGGAGAGGGAAGTCCCAGTGTTCCAGCCATCCCAGCCGAGGGGCCAGGCATGAAAGGGAGGTCTCTTTGGATCCTCTAGCCCAAACTGCAGCCATAGGCCAAGCCCAGCTGAACCATATGCAGCAGAGATGTGCTGTCCTGACTGAGCACTGCCCAGCCATCCCCCCACATCATAAGCAATAGAGTGATTGTTGTTTTAAGCCATGTTACTTTGGGACGGTTTGTTATGCAATAATAGATGATTCTCTTATCTGTGGTGCCCAAAGCCACCCTTCCTCTGCTCCTTGTTCCTGCTAGTCCCCCCCACCCCACTCCAAAAGCCCAAGAAAAGACTCCTATGGGAGCAGGTACACTTGTACCAACTAGAATTCCTACCCAGAGGTGTACCAAGGGTGGAGTCGGGGAATGGTCCATCCCGAAGGCAGGCACTTGGAACTTAGGCTAGTGAAAAGTTTTTTGGGGAGGAGTATTTTATCACTGGCATGGTTTGGAATTGCTAGGGCATGTTAGTGATAACAAGCAGACTGCCTTTCAGTTGTTATGATAGTTTTTACATCTTTAAGACAATGCACCCCTTACTGCTGGCATCTGGAGCACACTGTGCTAATTGCCCTACCCTCGAAATGCCGCTGATCCTAGGTCTTCCTGGTGACAATGTGAGCTTCAAGAAGAGAGAACTGGGAGGAGGTTGACTCTGAGAATGGCCCAAAGAAGGAAGCACAGTAAAGTTTTCTTGGGCCTCCATCATATGCAGGGTTTTCGTAGCCACCCCAAGAAGTGAAGTCTGGCTCACCTCTCTCCCTTTAACAACATTGACATATAGGTAAGTGGTGCTGGACAACCTGGGTTGAATCCCAGCTCTGCCCATAACAGCAGAGCTTTTGACCTTGGACAAATTTCTCAACCTCTCTGGCCTCGTTTTTCTTTCTTTTTCCATAAGATGGGATTAACAATAGGATTTATTTCATTAAAACTGAAGGGGACTGAAATAAGTCGATATGTATAAAAAATGAAGACTCTGGCATATCATATTTTTAATTAGGAACCAGTAATAAAACATTACAGCCAGGCGCTTGAAGAACAAATATTAACTCATTTAATTCTTCCAACAACCCTATATAGTAGGTGCTACTATTATCCCCATTTAATAGATGGGATATTCAGGACTCAGAAAGGCTAAGGGACTCACTGGGAGTCACACAGCTAGCAAGCGCTAGGGCCAGGATTCAAACCCAGATACGTCGGCCTCCCAGGCAGGTACTTCGTAACATCAACACAGGGCTGTGCTCAGTAAGCGTCGGCTGCGTGATTTTACCCAGTGTCCCCTGAATAAACTCCAGTGTTTCCTCTACCTCTGTCTCCCCTTTTCCTCCGTAGAAATTCTGCTAGGGTCCCTTTTCACCACATGAAAAGAAAAAGCAGAACAGTTAAAGCAGGTACGATTTCCAACCATGAAGCGGGCAAACATTAAAAAGTGTGGTGACATCAAGTATCATCAAGAGTGTGAGGAGGTGGGTACTTTCTTACACTGCTGGCGGAAGTGTTCGCGGTAAATCTTCTTTGAAAGGATTGTTTGGAAGGGATCATTAAAGCTAGAACTGTGTGTTCCTTATGATCCAACAATGCCACTTCTTGGTGCCCATTTTAGAGAGGCATATGCACAAGGTGACGTGGGCACAGTGTCCTCTAGAGCTGCATTGTTGACAGTGATAAGCCAGGAACAGACTAGGTGTCCGTCAACAGGGGATGTCTGCACAAAGTCCAGAGTCACATCCTGCCCGGTCCACTGTGGAGCACCAGGCAGTAATGAAAACGACATGGTAGCCCTGCAGGCCTTCACACGAAAGGCTCACTAAGATAGTGTCTGTTCATTCATCCATCCAACCGGCAAACATTTATTGCGACCTACCATGTGCCAGGCACTCTTCTAGGTCCTGGCGACACAGCTGTGAGCAGGACATACACAAATGCCTGACATTGTGGGGCTGCCGACCACTGCTGAGTGAGGAAAGCTTAGCTGCAGAGCGACACATGGAAAGCCACTGATGTGGAAATGAAACCACGCCACAGAGCAGTGACGATACTTCTTGTCTAAGGGTATTCATGTTATGTGTGGGTAAGTACAGAGAGAAGGGACTGAAAGGTGACACAGCAAAGTGCTAACAGTGATAATCCCTGGGAGATGAGGAGCAGACCAAGACTTAAGGTTGGTTAAACATTATCATTTTTTATGATAATAACTGATTTTTGTATTACTTTTACAATGTAATTTTAATATTGAAATGGGAAAATATTGATCCAGGAGTGGGCTTTCTATGGCATGGTCCTTGAAATTAAGACTAATGTCTTAGTCTACTCAGGTTACCATAACACAGTACCATAGACCAGGTGATTTAAACAACAGACCTTTATATCTCACAGATCTGGAGACTGTGAAGTCTAAGATCAAGGTGCCAACCAGTTGGGTTCCCAGTGAAAGCCCTCTTCCTGGAATTGTAGAGAGCTACCTTCTCGCTGTGTCCTCACACAGGCCAGAGAGAGCGAAAGAGAGCTCCGGTTTCTCTCTCTTCTTATAAGGACACTGATCCCATCATGAGGTCCCACCCTCATGACCTCATCTAAACCCAATTACCATCCAAAGGTCCCATCTCCAAATACCATCACATTGGGGATTAGGACTTCAACATATGAATTTTGAGGGGACATGAACATTCAGTCAAATCCCAGCCATTTACTGTGTGGCTTTGGCAAATTATTATTCTCTCTCCGATTCTGTTTACTTAGCTGTGAAAATGGGGCTTACACCCCTCACTCCCCTAGATTGTTATGAGTTTTGAAAGACCCATATAAGAAATGCCTGACCTATAGATGTGGGTCCCCTTTTCCTGAACCCTGCTTCCCTACTGGACTACACCAGACCTCCTCATCTCCCTGCCAGTGTCCCTCACCTCATACACAAGACTTCCCGCCCTTGAGCCTCTGTATTAAGGTTTGTGAGTGGGGGAAACACAATGTGTGCGCCAACATCCTCCAGCCAAAGTCAACAGGAATGCACTCGTACTTGAACAAATTTGGGCTTACTGACTTGTTGCAAGGAGGCAAATAAAGTCATGGGGAACTGTGGGTTGTCTGTGGGTTATAAGAGAGTGTTAGAAATGACTTCTTGTAGGATTTGGACTCATGGTAGGTGATTAGGGGAGGGTTCAAGGAAGTGGGGCTCTGCTGTGGGCAGAATCCTGTCAGGGAGTTGGAGTAATTCTGTGATTGGGTATCTTAATGAATCTTATCTAGAAGAAAACAGGAATAGATCTAGGTTAAAGCTGTGATTGATAAAGAAGCAGCAGTCATCCAGTTAGCCTGCATAGGGGAGTAGTGGGTCATTTTATGCTTTGGATAATGTTCTTGTTTTTGTCTATGTTGAAACAGGATCTTGAAGTGGTTTTATTTTCATCTTGATTCATCATGGTCACAGGGTGTCTTTGTCTGATGGTGTTCTGTGAAACTGTTTACAGTAATCAGGAAGGCACCACGGTCTACCTGTGAGTGCCAGGCCAGCTCTCTGATGTCAGAAGCAGCTTTAATCCTTCTCACGTGTGAACAACTTTGAGGTCAATCAAAGTATTTTGAGGCGTGGGTTAGAGGAAGAGGATGACATTATTAGCCAAGTTTCCCTCCCTTCCCTATCCTTCCACCTTTGCCCAGGAGCACTCCAAGGGCTTCCCTGCCCCAAGCCGTACCCAGAGCACCAGAGTACCCAAAGGTCAGGAATCTGCATTCTCAGCAGCTGCAAAGGCAGGTAGGCCTGAAATCAGAATACAAGTGTGGGGGGGGGGGCGGGGGAGGAGAGATGGGGATATTTTCTGTTGAGAAGGTAGAAACTCTATTCCCAGCTCAATGCGGGATTCAGGGAAGGTGGAGGAAGTGGAGGAGGTCCCGTGATCAGAGAATCAGTGGATGTTCATGCTGCAGAGACTATTTGGAGTATCAAGAGGAACACGGACTATTTTTACTTGCAGGACTTTTTCTTCAAATCAAAACCTGTACAGGAATCCAGTATGTAACGTAGACCTCATTGGAGGCACTGGAGCTGAATCAGAGAAATGGGGTGTTCAGAGGCCTGTCCACTCCCCCTCCCAGAGCACCCTTATCAGTGGTCCCTGAATCACTGCTGGGGGTCTCTTAGAACTCTCAGGGTTGCAGGGTTAAAATCCCTCATCTCAGTCCACATTTTACTTTCTAGAAGCCTAGAAAGGAGTGGTTACTTATCAAAGGAACTCCCCCCTCACTGACCTTCTAGATTCCTCTGGGTCCTCCGTGGCCTGAGGGACTTTGTTCAAATCATATCCAGGTCTTCTTCCAACAAGATTTTTACTCTCAAGAACTTCTTTTTTGGGAGATGTTGGTCAAAGGGTACAAAGTTGCAGTTACATGAGATGAATAAGTCTAGCAATCTAAGGTATAGGCGTGATAACTGTACCTAATGATGCTATATTGAACACTGGATATTTGCTAAGAGAAGAGATATCAGATATACTCATCACACAAAAAATGGTAACTGTGTGAGGAGATGACATGTTAATTAGCTTGACTGTAGTAGTCACCTCATTGTGTATGTGAATACCAGATCATGTTGGATACCTTAAGCAGATATACTTTTTATTTTAAAATGTATAATTAAAAGCATTTTTAAAAATCTCCCCTTGATGGTGAGGGGGCATGATAGAGTGCTGGAAACGTTCTAGATCTTGATTCGAATACATGAATATATTATACAGTCTACGGAGGGGAATTGGATCTGACTCAAAGGTGGCTCCCACCTGGCCATAAGAGGTGATTGTGCAAATCTCTTCCCAGCTTTGCATTCAGTGACATCATGGTAGTGACTTGAAATTGGCCATGATGGGATTTACACCACCGTAATGGGCAGTTACAGTCAGGGCTTTTTTGTCCTGGGGAGCCTGTTAAACATTTACCAGAACACTAGGGGTTATATACATATATAAATATTCATTAAGCTGTATGCCAAAATCTGTGCTTTTTACTACATGTGTGTTATACCTCAGTAAAATGATCTGGAGTCTCCAATCCCCTGGTTCCATGACTGCAACCTAAAATTATCTCACTGACTGTCTGTCTTCTTTCTGTAAGTTCTGTGAGGGCAAGGACCTCATCTGCTTTGTTCATCATCTAATGATTAGTGGTTGCATGAAAAACAGGATTTCCCTGATGCTAATGCAGGTTGGGCCATCCCAAGGGTGTGCCTATCCATGACCTGCCTAGGTTTATGTATGCTGCTGAGGGCTGGGACACACATAGTGGTGCTCACCGTGGGCACCCAGGCAGTCAAGAACTGTAAGGTTGGCATGGTTCCTTGTCCCCACTACTCTGCCGTATTTGTAAGATTTGCTGTATTTGCCTTTTCCAGTACTCTTCCATCCCCTATAGATAGAATTAACTACTGTTTCCTCTCTGGCTCTTTGCTGGTCTCCATACAGAGCACTTAGTTTGTTTGCTTTGTTGAGTTGGGGATCATGTCCATTTCAACTGCAAGGCTAGAGGCTGTTTCAGAAGGACCACATCTTCCTGGTCTCTGCTTGGATAAGACTGCAGGGCTTACGCCAACCAGAAGACTGCAGGGCTTACGCAACTCTTAGCAGAAGCCTGCTGAATGAATGAAATGGGCTTCAGGAGAAGAAAGACAGATTAGGTTTGGAGGAAGAATAACCTGCCCCACCGACAAGGTCACATAATTGCCAAAACAAGGGCGACTCTTCAGAAATCGTAAAAGGCCGGAATGGTTTGGGATGTGGTCCTGCTTGGTGGTGGGGGCTGACCAAGTAGCCTTTGACATCTCTACTTCTGCAACCTCACTATTCAAAGCGGAGATGGCTGTGAACATGAGCACAAATTCAGAAGCCACTGCCATGCTGGTTGCCCCAGGCTGTGTGCTTCCCGGGATCTGACACAGAGACACTCTCTTCCTCACATACAACCTTTTAGACTCTTCTGGATCCTCCGTCCTAGGGGGTTTAGCTCACATCCAATCCAGGTCTCCTTTAAACAAAGGCTTTTTTTCCCCCTCAAATGTCTCCTTGACTAAAGGATGGACACGAGGGAGGCAAGTTGGAGTGTTAGAAATGGTCTATGGCTTGATCTGGGTGAGGGCCATAGCAGCGGCTGTGTCTATAAAAGGTAACCATGCCCTACACATAATTGTGCATTTTCTGTAAGTTATGCCTCAATGAAAAAGTAAAAGAAAGAAAACTAAAATCTTTCCCCTGTTGAGGAAGGGGCTAGTCTGGTGGTCATGCCTCCATCATCTGCAGGGCATCCTGAGTCAGAGGCCAGCAAGGACCTAGGGCCCCCAGAGGCTGGGCTAACCAGGAGAGAGAGAAGAGAGAGAGGTGGTAAAAAGAAAAGCCCTGCAGGCTTCCCTGGAAGGACAAGGGCACCAGGGCCGTTTGGGGTCCAGCCAGAGGAAGGCAATTGGGCGTGAAGGAAACCCTTGGGAATGCAGAGGGCAGAAAGGAGCCAGGAAGGAATGTCATGGGCTGTGCTTGCTGGGCGGTGGCCGGACCCAGCGCGCTGACTGCAACGTCTGTCTGAGGATGGCCAAGGCGGGCTGGGGATGAGGGGAGGGGGAAGACAGCGTGACTGCGTCTGATCTACAGTGACGAGTACCAATGTTAACTGTCACCTCTCATCTCCAAACTAAATCACACCTGGAATTGGAGGCGCCGAGGAGCTGATAGAGTCAGCCTCGCAGAGGCTACAAGTCAATCAGTGCGGAGATGCGCGCGGAGACACCGGCTCCACGAGGCCGGGCGCCTTCATTCATTCTGGGATTTACACTTGTCAGGCTGCCGCCTGGGGGTGGACAGGAGGAGGGGTGGGCAGGCTGGTTTCACTCCAGCTCCACTTAAAACTGGATGACTGGCGGCTTCTCCCCAGGGGCACTGCAAGCTAGACCCACTTGCTTTCACTGCCCCTCCACTTCTTTATCCTGTGAGTCATTCTCCAGGGTCAGGGGACTTCAGGCTCATTGGGACAGATGCGTGGTCTCAGAGCTGGGAGTACTGGCTGCCCAAGCAACCCTTGCCACGCTGGGAACACGTGAAGGGAAAAGGGATCCTATCCTGAGCACTGAGGCATGTGTTTGAAAGGGAGCTGGGCGGCCCTGTGGGGAAAGAAGGATAGATTTAAGCTGACTACTTTGTAGCAATTCTGTCTGTGGTCAAATGAAATGGAAAAGATCTTTGTTTTTCCTTTTATTCATTCCTTTACTCATTCAGCCAGTGGTATTCAGTGAGGCTCTATGTGAAGGGCTAAGAGTCCAATCGTACGGAGCCGCCTTAGCCTTCAAGAAAGGAGAGCTTAAAAGTGTTAAGAACTTCTCAGGCTGACATTTCTGACCTAGAATTGGTGTCTGAATCTGTAGCCCGCACCCCTTCATAATCCTCAGCACAGTCATTTATAAAGTGCTTTTTCACATATAAACATAACTATGCTAAGTGCTGTGCCAAGGAAAATGGCTGGAGATATAAATTCCAGATGGAGAGAAAAATATTGAGTTTCCTTTGCTGTTTAAACATCTATTTTATTTTTGTTACTATGAAAATAATATAATTTTGTTACAGAAAATTTGGAGCAATAGGGAGAGAGAAAATCACCTAAAGATAAAGCTGGCATTTTGATATGCTTCCTTCTTGTCTTTTTTCTTGTAGCTCTTTAGCTTTTTTTTTTTTTTTCTTTCTCAACAGCCCATCACCCAGGTCATGTCCTATGTCACTGAATATGGAGTTAGGGTGGAAGCTTCATTTTCTCCTGACCCCCAATCAGAGTGGCCCCTGAGGACAAGGCTTCACTCTGCCTGATGCCCGGGCACAGAAATGGTGATACAGGCATTCGGCAGGCTGATCTCTTAATCCAGATTGGTGTAGTCATTTGAAACTGAAAGCAGCTCCTTTTTATGTCGCCTGCTTCTCAGCATTAACTTCTCTTTGATGTAATTTTTGCTTCCGATGCTCTCTCCCTTCATGGGTTAGATTAGTGTGAAATTGGCCTGGCTTCTCCAGAGACTGCAGTGTTAAGCTTCAAATACTTGGTCCTTATTGGAAATCCTTAACCCACATCAGGGGAGAAAAGTGGCAGCATTACTTGGGAATGGGGGGGGGGGGGAGTGGGGGGGTGGGGAATGAGGAGAATTGGGTGTAGGGCAGTAGGGAGAGAAGTGCTTATTGGCAATAGGAGGATAGGGAAGTTGAGACTCCTGTCCACTTACTGACTGCTAAAGATTTCCTCACCTTGATGTGGGGCGGGGGAGGGGGTAAGAATGGATCTTAGGGAACTTGGAAACGTGGTAATAGGGGAAGAAACTTGTTTTAGTTGGCTGGAGCTCTGGCTGGAGCTGTCCAAAGGTCTTGGTTCTGAAAGGAAGAAAGAAAGATGACAGTGTTTGGGAAAGTAACAGAGCGATGTTATACAACCCTGTCTCGATCCCTGGGGTTATACCTGCTCCTATGAGTGTTCCATCTGGTTCAGGTGTGACCTTGAAGTACATACAAGATGTAGTTACCAACATTGTGTGAGAACTGGCAGAAGTAGGTCCTTTCACCAGTTCTGTCCTGCCCTCTTACCTACCTCCCATCTGGCAGAGAATGACAATTTGTAATTGAGCCAGACTGCTGGAGGGACTACTCAACTGCAAGGGAGACTCAACTGAGCACCTGACCTGGGGAGGGTTTTCCCCTGGTTTTAAGGCAGAACTTGGGACAGGGAGTGCTCCTGTAGTGATTTAGAACATTCCAGAGGGAAAAGATGCTCCAAGTTTGGGAAAGCACCTCAACTTATTCCCCGCTGACAACCTCAGCTCTTCTGCCATTAAATTCAGATTGCTGCCTGGGGCGCCTGGGTGGCGCAGTTGGTTAAGCGTCCGACTTCAGCCAGGTCACGATCTCACGGTCTGGGAGTTCGAGCCCCGCGTCAGGCTCTGGGCTGATGGCTCGGAGCCTGGAGCCTGTTTCCGATTCTGTGTCTCCCTCTCTCTCTGCCCCTCCCCCGTTCATGCTCTCTCTCTGTCCCAAAAATAAATAAACGTTGAAAAAAAATTAAAAAAAAAATTCAGATTGCTGCCTGAGTATATCACTGCAGGACAGAAGCTTCCAGAAGTGATTCTGATGGCCAAACTGGCCCATGCTGTCCATAAAGGAAGTAACCACCAAACTTTCATCAGAGTCTGAGGGAACTTCAGACTGTCCTCCGCTCAAAGACAGTTTAGTTGGTTATCAGCCAACAAACATACACTTTCCCCCTGTAATTGCCATTCAACTTTCTCCGCCAGACTAGACTTGACCTTTACACATACCCCCCGCCTCTGTCTCAGTTTCTCTTCTTCCCTGCAATGCTTCATTCCCCAGCCTTGGCCCAATATCCCTGTGACCTTTCTTTCTTTGGCCGGTTTTCTCTTCCTTCCCTTCACTCCTAGTGGGTCCTTCCAGCCACCTTCCCACTCAGCAAGATCCTTCATTTTGCCCCCTTCTTCCCCCAGCTTGGCCCGCTTGTCCCCATCGAGCACCCCTGCCCCCACCAGGTCTCTGCACAGAGGAAGGGCCTTGGCCCACTTTGGTTTATTTAGCCTTGTGCCTCCTCGTGCATGGGCCCTCCTCTCCCCTTCTTGAGTCCGCAAATCACTCCTTCCAGTGTCAGCCGGCAAATTGGTTTATCCTCCCCCCAACCCGGCTTTCATTACCTTGCCGAAATGAAGCGATATCTCCTCGGCGGAGGCTTCCCGTCCGTGCCGCCGCTGGCATAATAAATGAAGACAAAGTGCCGGCGGCATAGACCATCTCTCCCACCGCACCACCAGCCGCTGCCAGCTTCATTATTCGCTTAAGTTGCCGGAGAGAATTACTTAACCCTGACCCGTGTATTAGGGGCCTGTATTAATGCCGCGACAGGCGCCTCTTACGGCAGAGAACAATTTATTAGTGCCGAAACAGGCTGCTTTTCTCTGTCATTTTTCCAATCTGAGCTTTGAACACACATCATTAAACTTGTCTGACTCTCTCCCCTTCTCCATCATTCCTTTTTCATTTTTTTAAACAGAAAGCACCGTACAGAATGGAGATTGTTCTGAAAATCTCCAAGTGCCTCTCTCTCTTCTCCTTTTTCTTTTCTTCTTGCCCTCTTTCCAGTTCTTTCTTTGGCCTTTTTTTTTTTTTTTTTTGCTTTTGGTGTCTTTGCTGGTGGCTCTTCTACTTTTAGGGTCAGAATAATGGGGGGAGGGGAACATCTGGCTGCCGGAAGAGAATCCCTTTGGGTATGGGGGTTGGGGGGCGTAGAACAAGAGGGGCTCCCTGGGAGTCCCCTGAGCCCGGTGTGGTGTCGGTTGTCTCTCCCTCAGATTCCTTTTCCAGAGGCAGCCTTGGCCTCTCTGCCTCTCTGCCTCTCATTGTGCCTCCAGCTGGGAGCATCTCATTTGAAAACAAGCATTGGGATCAATTGTGGGAGCTAAAGGATCTGGCTGTGAGGAAGGACTGGGCAGCGTTGCTGTTTGTCACGGGGACTTTCTCATGTCCGCGCGTGGGGAAGAAAGTTGGGAGGGGACCCCAGAATAAAAAAAACCCGAGCCCTGGTGTGGTGTGTGGCCACAGTGGGGGAAGCTGGCCATCGGGCTGCGCTGCCATAGGGCCACATACACAGCTCCCCTGACCAAGGCAGACAGTGTCAGTTTCTGAGTGCTGTCATCTCTTTCTCCCCCTGTAGCTTTGTCTCAGCACCTGAGCTCAACTTATAGCTCCTATGTCCTCCCTGGCTCCCGGTTCTGGCTTTTCTGGCATTGCACATGCCCTTGTCTCTAACACCACTGCTGCTCAGAGCCACAGGGAGCCGCTCTCTGAGGTAGCACTTGCCACTTCTCCCTGGTGACTATCTCCTGCCCTCTGTATTGGGGACGCATGTGACCACTGTCTCAGTTTGTGTTCCTCTGAAAGCAGAGCTTGAGCAGACTTGGGTACAGACAGCGTGAGATGACACCAGGAAACAGGGGCGAGGGGTGGAGAAAGTGAGGCCAATTAGAAGGAAAAACCACTAAAAGAGCGTGTTTGTTATCCAGAGGCCTGTTATAGAAGTGGGGTTTGACTGCAGCAGGCCTTCCGAGCTGGGTACAGATCACCTCCCTGAATCACCTTTCTGGAAGACCTGGAGCATTTGTCCACAGGCTGTCCTCCTGTGCTCGTGGACTAACGGCTGCCCCTGGGAGTACACACTCTCCCATACTCCTCCACTGCATTTGTGCATTGCACGAGGGGTACTGCTGAGCACCTAGGCGGACAACCGGAGAGAAATGTAGTGCTTCTCGAGGCGGGTTCGGTTGGGATGGGTTCACATCCCATGGCTGAACGGCACACCCGCGGCTGAATGGCATCTACTCCTGCCATCATCTCGCATGCCCGCCTCCTCTCACTGGCTCTCCCTCTCAATCCCCGACCCCCAGGGCTTCCAGTAGCTCTCAGTTCTGCAGCCCCGCCTGTCCACGGGCTGCAGAGACAAATGACAGCACAGCCCAGGCAGGGGCATAAACAGGTGAGGCAGGATGGGGGTCAACAAATAGGAACCGTGGGGACTGGCGAATCTGAGAGTAGAGATGATCTTGTAAAGACAATGACATAATTTTAAAAGCATGTGCTACTAGACAGACCCATCTGGGGGATAAGAAATTTGACTGCAGACCTACTGGTTTTAGCGTCAGGGTGGATGGAACGAATCTTTGGAAAAGATGTGACTTTCATGAAGTTTTCACTCACTTTTTTGCACTCTTCCTAACTCTAGCCGATGGCTTTGGGACCGCACTGGGGAAAGGGGCTGAGGGGGACAGAAAAGCAGGAAAAGCCATGGAAAAGGCCAGAGGCTTCCCCCCCACCCCCCACAGCCCAATCCTCCCCAAATTCCCCTGGCCTCCAGATCCTCACCATCCTCCCTCCCGCTTAGCTCAATAGCTCTTGAAAGTTCTCTAATCACCTCTCTGCTTCCTGCATTAATGAGCCTCTCATCTCACTGATGGCAATCAGAATATTTGCTTATGAAAGGGACACGGTTAATAACACGATTGCTCCCCTCCGCCTTCTTCCTTCCTCTTCTCCCCCCTCCCCTTCCCTCGCCCTCCACACAATTCTCTCAATTAACGATAGGCAGAAATTAATTTTTCCCTTCGATCGAAACAATTGCAAGGAAGCGGATTGCCAGCGTCGCTCCAGATAGGGACCGCTCCCAGCAGAGTGGAGAGAAAGGAGTGGAGATAGAGGAGATACGCACGGCCCTATCTGCAGGCACAGGACAGAGTAATACAAATGTTATCCTTAGAAATGTACTTAAAGAGGATATGTTTATAATTCGGAGGGGATTTTCAGGGGCTCTCCTGCCCTCCCTCCTTCTCCAGGGCACTCCACTCGGCTCACTTCTGTATAGCAGAACCCAGAGTTTGTTGGAGATTTTGCTCTCCCTGCCTCAGTGTATGGAGTGGGCCTGGGGTGAGAAGGGAGATAAGGTTGGGGGAGGAGGGGTCACGGCCATCGTCCAAGGGCCCAGGGCTGAGACCACTACTGAGATTGCTCGCTTTGGCTACAAAGCCAAACATCAGGTGTCAGATCTGACTGTTGTGTGGGCCTTCGAGGTGAGGCCCTGGTTTATTTGCCACCTTTAAGGTCCTTCTGTGCCTGCCTGGACTTTTGGGTTGGCTCTCCTTCCCAGCCCATTCCTCCATCCAGGTAGGGAAGCAGGGGCCGTCGTGGAAGCCAAGATCATACCCTAGCAAAGTGGATATGAGAAAGAACACAGATTCTGGAGGCAGACAGCTCGGGTTTGAATGGGGCTCTCACAGCTCTGTGACTCCAGGGAAGTTACTTCACTTCTCTGTGTCTTGCTTTCCTCACCTGCGAAATGGTGAGCACGCCTACCTCATAGGGTTGTTGTAAGGGTGAAATGAGTGAATATTAATTACTAAGTACTTAGAATGGCACTTGGTAGGTAGCCAGTGGTATTCACACATCTGGTAAAGCGGTTAAAAAAAAAAAAGAAAAAAAAGCTTATAGGCCCCTGTAGGCAGGAATTTGTTGGCCCATTCATTCAACAAACACTTGCTGTCCTACGGAGGACGTACATATTTTAAAGATTTGGCGGTCTATACACCTGAGTTGTAATATGGGCAACCGGAACATGGGCAGAATTCACCAGAAGAATGGTGCGCGAAGTGCTGTGGGATTTCAGGAGGAGGAAGGCAGGACAGGACAATCGGGGGTTGGCTTAACCCAGGAGGTGAGAGCTGAGCAGAGCTTCCAAGAGTAAGTTGGATTTCTTTCCATAGGTTGGGAAAGGTCGCTGCTGGGCAGAGGGGGTGGAAGAATGAGAGCCTCTGGCTGTAAGGCCAAAAGGCCGGGCTCAGAAGTTGGGGGAACAGGGGGGTGGAGGGATTCGAGTGTGCACCACCCCCGCCCCGGCCCTGTCATCACCTTCTCCGCGTTCACCCGCCCCCCCCCAACCCCCCAACTCCTTCCCAACCCTCCCCTTTCTCCCAACATCCAAGAAAGATTAACTTCTCTCGGTGCGAGAGAGAAAGTTATCATTAGCGGAGAATTAAAAGAGTGATTAATGGTGCCCCCCTTCCCCGCCCCCCGTAGGCCTTATCTGGTGGCGGTGAGCTGGACAATGCGGCGGGCGGGGAGGAGGGGAGACGGAGAGGGAGCGATGGAAAACAATAAATATTAAGTGCAAGAAAAAAGGGAGCGCCAGCGCCGATCCCACTTGTTAGATTGAAGGCGCCTCTCCAGAGGGGGGAAGGCTCCAAATTGCTAATTAGCGCCTCTGAAAAGGCCTGGCTCTGATATGCGCGCCGCTGAAAGGCCGCCGTTAATGAAGCCGCGGCGAGCCCGCTTCCCTTTGACTGGCCGTCATCCCTCCTGCGAGCCCCGGGCCGCCGGAACAATGCGGCGCGGAGCGCCGGCTCCCCCAGGCCTCGGCGGGACGGCCCGGGCAGCGCGCGCGGGGAGCGGCGCGGCGCCGGCGAAATGTGGAGGGGGAGATAAGGCCGAGCGCAGGGAAGAGGCTCACTCCCAGGGGCCCAGGGAAAATTTGCAGTTATTATGAAGGCGATGAGACAGATTAAAAGCCCTTGTGTTCGCCGCTTTGCCCCTTTATTTAGTGGCTTCATCTAGGAGATGAAAGAAGTTGGAAATGACTTTCTCTGCTCTGCGCTGCGAGAAGCTTCATGGCACATTTCTTGACTTTATTCCTTCTTTTGTTTCTCCCTTCCTTGCCTTTAACCCCTGACAGACTTCTCTGTGGCCACAGGCACTGGAGGCCGGGAAGTAGGGACTGGCAGGGGCCTCCCCCGTCGACACTAGCAGCCAGACCTTGGAGGCTTCCGGCTGATCTCGGGGGTATTGGCTAAACTAGGAAGGACTGAGCTTTGAGGGTCCCTGGAAGGCCTCACCAGGAGGCTGGATGACCCATGATCCAGATGAGTCACAGGTTCCTCGAATGCCCTGGACCTATTCCCAGAAGGCAGCACAACATTACGCACAGGGACTCCACAGCCAAATCCCCTGCGTTCAAACCCAGACTCCACACATTAGCTGAGAACTTGGGCAAGCTACTTAACTTCTCTGTGCCTTAGTTTCCTATCTGTAAAATGGGGACAATGATCATATATCCGTTCCTACTTCATAGCATAGGATAGACTGATCGCATAACTGTCCCTGGGTTTTCACGCCTCCCTGTTCCTCATCCTTTGCGAGGGCCTTTCCATACTGACTCTGGGCCTGGCCATATCACTAGCTTTGGCCAGCTTGATTCAAGCAAAGGCATGAAAAGGCACCGTGTGTTTCCATCTTAGAATGCGCACCTCTCTTAGAACATTATCACAGTCGTAAGAACACACCATGGCTTGCCTCTGGTGGTGCGAGCATGGCTGTGACAGCCTGCTGGAAGCGTGTGGGACACACGTTGAGGAGAACCAAGTTGTCCCAGTCAAGGATATACTAAAACAGCAGCCCTCAGTTGACTGCAGATAGATGAGCAAACCCGGCCAAGATCTGCCAATCCTAGCCCAGATGGACAAGACGTTCTAGAACGCTTCCGGACTTGTGAGAAATAAGAAGCAGATGTGGTTTTAAGCAACTAAATGTGGGAGTGGCTTTGTTAGGCAGCGTTTTTGTGAAAGAGATAGACACCAATAGACAAATTGGGGTTTAGAAGTTTGATGCTGCCAAAGCCAAAATAAAAACAAAACCCAACCCTGAGATGCATAGCTATGGCTTTGAGGTTGGAAAGCAAGTGGAGTCTGGAAAAGATGATTAAAAAACCACTAGAGCAGCTTGGACAAAAGATGACCTGTATCACTTATGGTGAAACAGTCAAAACTGTTGTGTGAGGTAATTTGGAAATTAGAAAAAAGTACTTAGTGGACTTATGGGTTTGAGTAAGGAGATTTCCAGGTGGAATGTTGAAAGGATCAGCTGGCCCTTACTGAGTAAATACGGTAAGGGACTATGAGAAAGAGGTAAACTAAAAAAAAACCCAGGAAACTTGTCAACATACTGTACAGGGAATAAAAGGTCCCAGAACTTGCTGAAATGAAAAATAAGACTGTTTCTCATGTCCGGTCTCAAGATTCTCAGGGTATCATATGGAACCACAAAAGACCATGAATATTCAAAGTACTCTCGAGGAAGAAGAACAAAGTTTGAGGCATCACACTATTTGATTTCAAAATATGCGACAAGGCTACAGTAATCAAAACAGCATGATAATAGCATTTAAAAAAGACATATAGATCAAAGAAAAAGAATAAAGGCTCAGAAATAAATCCACACACTCATTTGATCTTCAACAAAGGTGCCAAGAACACACATTGGCAAAAGGAGAGTCTTTTCCACAATTGGTGCTCAAAATGAATTAAAAACTTAAAAGTAAGACCTCTAACCATAAGACTACTAGAAAAAAAAAAAGACAGGAGTGAGGCCTCTTGACTCTGGGCAATAATATTTTGGCTATCACCCCAAACATCACAAATAGCAAAATAGCCAAAAAAACAAAAACAAAAAACCACAAAAGCAAAAATAGACTCATGGGATCACATCAAACCAAAAACCTTCTGTAAAATGAAGGAAACAATCAACAGAACAAAGAGACAATCTATAAAATGGGAGGAAATATTTGCAAACCGTACATCTGATAAGGATTTAATATATAAAATATGTAAGGAACTCAACTCGGTAATAAATAAATAAATAAACAACCTGATTAAAAAGTGAGCGGAGAACCTGCATAGACATTTCTCAAAAGAAGAAATACAAAGGTTAAGCAGATATGTTTTATACTCAACATCACAAATCATTAGAAAAATGCAAGTTGAAAGCATAATGAGATATCACCTCACATCTTGTTAGGATGTCTGCTAGAAAAAGATGAGGGATGATAAATGTGGGTGAAGATGTGGAGAAAAGAGAACCTTGTACACTATTGGTGAGAAAGTAAACTGGCAGAGCCATTACAGAAAACAGTAGAGAATTTCGTGAAAGAGTGAGACTAGAACTTCCATATGATCCTGCAATCCCACTTTTGGGTAAATATCCAAAAGAAATGAAATCAGGATCTTGTAAAAAGACTTATCTGCATATCCATGTTTATTGCAGTATTATTCACAGTAGCCAAGACAGTAAACAACAGATGAATGAGTAAGAAGGTGTTATACACACCACACACACACACACACACACACACATACACACACACACACTGGAATATTTTCAGCCATTAGAAAGAAGGAAATCCTATCATTTATGGCAACATAGATGAACCTGGGAGCCATTATGCTAAGTGAAATAAGCCAGATAGAGAAAGACAAATTATGTATGATCTCACTTGTATGTGGGGAAAAAAAAAAGTTGAAGTCAGGGTACCTGGGTGGCTCAATCAGTTAAGTGACCAAGTCTTGATTTTGGCTCAGGTCATGATCTCACAGTTTGTGGGATTGAGCCCCACATTGGGCTCTGTGCTCACAGTGTAGAGCCTGCTTTGGATTCTCTCTCACCCTCTCTCTCTGCCCCCCCCCCATTTGGAAAATAAATAAATTTTAAAAAAATGTTGAACTCATAGAATCGATGATTAACATGGTGGTTACTGGGGACTTTTGAGGGGCAGCAAGGACTGGGGAAATGCTGGTGGTCAAAGGGTACACAGTTGGAGTTACATAGGATGAATAAGTCTATAGATCTAATATAGAAGCATAATGACTATAATTAGTAATACTGTATGGAACACTAGAAATATGCTACAGAGATTTTAGATGTACTTGTCACACAAAAAATTGGTAACAATGCAAGGAAATGATATGTTAATTAGCTTGACAGCAGTAATCATTTCACTATGAATATGTACATTCAACTCATTGTGTTGTACATCTTAAATATATGCAATTTTACTTTAAAAACATATAAATAAGAAAAGAAACATTCTGGTGCAAAAAATAAAAACTATTCTCAGTGTAATACAAGGCCTAGGACATCTGCTTCTTGCAGTAATGGGGGGAATAGGGGCTGTATTTACTCTCCCATCCTAAATAATTTAAGGAATACAAAAATTTCCCATATTCAACAGGGTAAAATTAGTCATGTCTGGAAAACAATAAAAAATTACTAGGCACAAAGAAGCAGGAAAATATAACCATAATATAAAGAAAAATCACTCAATAAAAATAAACCCAGAATTACTATATTCTATATTTCATGTGTTTAACAAAGTAGAGAGAAACATGAATACATTAAAGAGAGACATGGAAGATTTTTTTTTAAGGCCCAAATCTAACTTGTATAGAAACACAGTGTCTGAGATTTAAAAAAAAAAAAAAAAAAAAAAAAAATATATATATATATATATATATATATGGTAGAATTAACACCATGTTAGATACTGTGGAAGAAAACATTATGACTTTGAAGAGATAGCAATATAAACCATTCAAAATAAAACAGGAAAAAAAAGCAGAAGGAAACAAAGAAAAAACAAAAGAACAACTTAAAGAAACCTGAAGTATGTGTAATTGTAGTCCCAGAAGTAGAAAGGAAGTGAGAGGAGAAAAATCTTTGAAGAAATAATGGCCTCAAAGTTTCCAAATTCAGTGAAAATTATAAGCCCACAGATCCAAGAAGCTCAATGAATCCTAAGGACAGGAAACATGATGAAAATGACACTAATCAAATGGCTTAAAACTAGTGGTAAAGAGAAAGTCTTAGCAGCAACAGAATAAAGACATATCATGTATAGAGGGGAAAATAAGAGTGACAACAGACTTGATCTCAGAAATGATGTGAGCCAGAAGACAGTGAAGCAACATCATTAAGGTAATGAAAGAAAAACACTGTCAACCTAGGATTCTGTACTCAGCAAACATCTTTCAAAACAATGAAGATGGGGTGCCTGGGTGGCTCCATAGGTTAAGTGATCAACTCTTTTTTTTATTATGTTTCTTTTCATTGTTGTTTATTTATTTTTTTGGGGGGGAGGGGCAGAGAGAGAGCCGACACAGGGCTGGAACTCACGAACCAAGAAGTCATGACCTGAGCCAAAACTGGATGCTTAACTGACTGAGCCACACAAGTGCCCCAAGTGACTGACTCTTGATCTCAGCTCAGGTCATGGTCTCATGGTTTGTGAGATCCAGGCCCATGTCAGCACAGAGGCTGCCTGGGATTCTCTCTCTCCCTCTGTCCCCGCCCCTTCCCCACTCAGGCACACACACTTGTGCTCTCTCTCTTTAAATAAATAAACATTTTCAAAATAAAGACAATGTAAAGGCTTTCTCAAGCAAATCTGAAGAATCATCACTAACATACCAGAATTACAAGAAATGTTAATGAAAATACTTTAGGTAGGAGGAAAATTATACCACATAGAAATCTGGATCTCTCTAAAAGAATGATACGCACCAAAAGTGATATTTGTAAAATTATCACTTTTTTAATTTTCAAAATCTCCTTAAACGATAATTGACTGTTGAAGGCAAACAAATGACAATGTATTGTGGGGCTTCTACCATGTGTAGCAGTGAAATATATGACAACAATAGCACAAAGGCTGGGAGAGAGGAAATGGAAGGATACTGTTGTAAGGTTTTTACACCAGGCATAAAGTGTTAAAATATTATTGAAGACAGATTTTTTTTTAATTTTTTTTTCAACGTTTATTTATTTTTGGGACAGAGAGAGACAGAGCATGAACGGGGGAGGGGCAGAGAGAGAGGGAGACACAGAATCGGAAACAGGCTCCAGGCTCCGAGCCATCAGCCCAGAGCCTGACGTGGGGCTCGAACTCCCGGACCGGGAGATCGTGACCTGGCTGAAGTCAGACGCTTAACCGACTGCACCACCCAGGCGCCCCAGTTGAAGACAGATTAAGATAAATTAAAGATGTATACTAAAAACCCTAAAGCAACAACTAAAAATATAAAACACAAGTATAACTAATAAGCTAACAGTGGAGATAAAACAAAATAATAAAATACACTCAATCCAAAAGAAGGAAGAAAAAAAAGGGGGAAAAGGAACAAAGAATAGATGGGACAGATAGAAAATAAAAAGCATGATGGTATGTTTAAACCTGTTATTGGCAGAGTCGAAGTCCCTGCAAATTCATGTGTTGATGACCTAACTTCCAACACCTCCAAATGTGACTGTATTTGGTGAAAGCGTCTTTAAAGAGACTTACCTAAGAGATTACCTAAAGGGTAATTAAGTTAAAAATGGGTTATTATTAGTGTGGGCCCTAATCCAATTTGACTGGTGTCCTTGTAAAAAGAAGAATTTGGAATTTGATACGTAAATAGAGAAGGAAGACAATGTGAAGGCACAGAGAGAAGATGGCCATCTATAAGCCAAGGATAGAGGGCTCAGAAGAAACCAAACCCACCAACACCTTGATCTTAGATTTCAAGTTTCCAGAACTGTGTGAAAATAAATTTCTGTTGTTTAATCCACCAAGACTGTGGTACTTTGTTATGACAGCCCTAGCAAACTAATACATTAACTATATGAATAGTCATATTAAATGTAAATGTTCTAAACCACACAAACCCAGCTAGACCAGAACCAACTTGTCCTTTTTAATTAATAAATCTCTGGATCAAGAAGAGCCACATTTAAGGAGTTGCACTTGATCATGATATAGATTACAACATCCTAGACTCCCAGCCTGATGCCATGGTTGGTGAGACTTTTTGGTGTCCCGGGATGGAGCGTGATACTCTGCATGTGGGAGAAACATGAATAATCGTGATCAGAGGGAGGACTGTTGTAAGACAGTGCCATTAATGACCCCAGTTTTCTATGTGTCCTCCAAAAAGTTTGTTCAAGTCCTAACCTCCAGTATCTGTGAATGTCAACTTATTTGGAAATAGTCTTTGAAGATGTAATCAAGTTAAGATGAAGTCATACTGGATTCGAGTGAGCCCTGATCCAATGGCTAGTGTCCTTACAAAAAGAGAAGAGGCCCCGAGACAGCCACACACAGAGGAGGACTACCAAGTGAATAGGGAGGCAGAGATCAGGGTGATGGATCTACGAGCCAGGAATGCCAAGAACCACCAGGAGCTAGGGTGACACAAGGAAGGATGCTTTTCTCCAGCCTTTGGAGGGAATGTGACCCTGTTAACGCTCTGATTTTGGACGTCTAGCCTCCAGAACTGTAGGAGACTAAATTTCTGCTGTTTAAAGCCATCTAGTTTTTGGTACTTTGTTCCAGTTCCCCCAGGAAACGAATACACCACCTCATGGCCCTTACTCTGACTACTCCCTCTTCCTGGTACGTTTGTCCCTGACGTGGTTGGAGAGCACACTCCCTCCTTTCTTGAGGCATTTGTTCAGATGAGCCCTTATCAGAGAAACCTATCACAAAAAGCAGCAAGTCCCACATCCAGCATTTCCTTTCCCCTCCTCCCACCTTTTTAGTCTGCACAGCCTTTCCACCACCTAATAGTTCATGTGTTTATCCATTTATTGTTTGTCTTCCTCCCCTGGGGGTGGTGTGGAAAGAATCCCGAAGGCAGGGACTTTTGTCGATTTTGTTTCCGGGTGCTTCTTCAGTATCCAGGACATGGTAGGCGCCTCATTAAATATATCCTGACTGAATGAATGAATGAATGTCCATGAAAACGATACCTGCCAAATACATCCCACAAGGGGGGGAGAGCACCGTTTGGAGTGAGAAGTCTCGTTCCTATCTCAGTCATTTCACACACCAGCCGTGTGACCCTGTTTCACCTCTCGGAGCTTCAGTGTGCTAATCTGTGGAAGTCAAGACAAGAGCACCTACATTGGAGGTTTATTCTGAGGATTAATTGAATGATCCCATCAGTAAATAATGGAGACACAAACCTCTTCTTGGGAAATCCACATGTCTAACAATTAATATATATCATGCATATGTGTGTGTGTGTGTGTGTGTGTGTGTGTTGCTATGTGCCATGCAGCGTGCTACACACTCACATTAAAACTTAGTGGTTAAGTACATGGCTCCTGGAGTCACTGTGCCTGGTTATATACTTACCAGCTGTACGGCCTTGGGCAAGCTACTTAACCTTACTGTGCCTTAGTTTCCTCATCTGTAAAATGGAGATAATAATAGCACTTATTTCCTAGGATTCCTTTGAGGAATTTTGGTTGATCCATGTTAATATTTAGATACTGTCTGGTACCTACTGAGTGTTCAATAGATGTTAGCTACTGTTATTTTGTCATGCAACTTAATCTTCCATGCATTCTGGGGCAGTTCCTGCCACATTGGTGCTCCATAGATTCTAATTTCCCTTTCTGGCCCCTTCGCAAAGTCTATTTGAATTGCCCTTTTATCACATTTTCCCATCACCCCCCTTCCCCACCAAGCTGTAGCTTCGACCACCTTGAGCCAGCCTTCTGAGCATTCTAGCTTCTTGCTTCTCTTTCCTTCCGAAGGCTTCCACGTAAGAACAAGCTCAGCCAAGCGTAGGCGGTGAGTAATCTGTGCTTGGTTGCTTCAGCCCCTCGTTACCTGCACAGATGGTCGTGGCTCTATCATTTTCTAGCTGTGTGGGTTTAGGTAAAGTCATTAGCCTCTGAAAACTTTAGTTTCCTCATCTATAAAATGGGGATAACATAATGCTGTGGTAGACAGGATAATGGCCCCCCGGAATCTGTGACTATGTTAGCCTACCTGGCAAAAGAGACTTTGTAGTTATGATTAAAGTTAAAGACCTTGAGATGGGATGATTGTCCTGGATTATCCACGTGGGTGCATTATGTTAAGCTTGTGGCAATTTGTGATAGCAGCGATAGGAAACTAATATACACGCCTATGATGCTTGGCCCATAGTAAGCCTTCAATAAATGCTACCTCAACAAAAGCAACTGTAAGTAGTTGAGAAGGGTACGTGTGAGAGTGTGAAAGGCATGGCATAGGAGGAATTTGGCAGACCTCTACCAGCTGCCTCCTAATGCCCTGTGCCTACCTGCTCTGGACACTGAACAGCCTCTCCCAGTGTCCCCTCACCTGGTATGCTCCATAGGAGTTCTGTGTCTGTTGTCCCCACTCTCCCATCCCAGCCTCCAGAGAGGTTTCTTGTAAGGCAAAGCAGAAGGAGTGCTGGGGCCAGAGAGGAGGGCCAGTTGCTGGGAGTCATTCATTTTTCAAGCAAATGCTGACACTTCCTGCTGTCTGTAGTGGACACTTTCTATTAGTAACATCTCTTGAGTGGCTGTTGGAAAACAATTCTGGAAAGATTCTGGAATGTCTTGGATTGGTTTAGGGACGATTAAAGCCAGGAAAGGGGGAAATGGAAAAGCACTGTGGAGATGAGTGAACAAGGAATTCCTGCCTTCATCAAACTGTTCTAGGTGCCCAGGGTTGAGGAAGGCAAAAAGAGAGACAATGTATCTTTTCTTATGATATTACCTTCTAGTGGGAGGTGACAGAAAATAAGCAAGTATACATCAAATCAACAAGGTAATGTTGGATTATGATACAAGCCACAAGGGAATAAAGAGGATGAGATAGAAAATGGCTAGGGGAGTAGAATTCCTCCAGATGGTGTTAGGAAAGCTCTCTATATGAAGGTGATGTTTTATTTTATTTTTTAATTTTTTTAGGTGCCTCAGCGTAGTAGGTAGCACTTCAGTCTCATTTTTTTTAATGTTTATTTATTTTTGAGAGACACACACACACACAGAGAGAGAGAGAGAGAGAGAGCGAGCAGGGGAGGGAGCAGAGAGGGAGACACAGAATCCGAAGCAGGCTGCAGGCTCTGAGCTGTCAGCACAGAGCCTGATGTGGGGCTCAAACCCACAAACTGTGAGATCATGACCTGAGCTGAAGTCGGTCGCTTATCTGCCTGAGCCACCGTGGTCCCCTGAAGGTGACATTTTAGCTAAGGCTTCAAAGATGAGGAGATCCTCCAGCCCATGCCCGCAAAGCCCTGAAGACAGGTATTCATGGCTGCAGAACAGCATTTGCCAAGGCCCAGGGGGTGCAGGGGGACAGTGCTTGGTGGGCAGGTACTGTGAGCATGGGGAAAGGGCTCAAGATGAAGCTGAGACATAGGTAGGGGCCAGATCATAGGCTGTTCAGGCCACGGTGAAGACTGTCAGTTTATTATAACTACAGGGAATCTAATGAACCAGCAGCAGAGGTGCTTTTGTGATGTGTGCGTGCGTGCATGCGTGTGTGTGTGTGTGTGTTGTGGCAAGGGCAAACCTATTATTTTTCCTGTCTGTACATCCTTTTCAGCTGGTGATTTGCTCATTCAACCAACAGTTTTGCTCTAATAGTCGATTGAAGGAAAATTGTTGACTAGACTCTCTTTGTCTTCTCAGTAACTACTAATTTTTTGGAGCACTTAATTTGTGCTAGGTTCTATGCTAAATGGCTTGTAGTCATTGTTTCATTTAATCTCCACCGAAGAGATGTATACTTTCTATTATTGTCTCCAGTTCACAGAGGAGGAAGCAAGGGCTCAAAGAAGTGAAGCAGTTAGCTCTGGACACAGCTAGTCAGTTAATGGAGCTTCACCCTTGGCTTCCCTCCTGGCTCCACTGTTATCTGCTGGCAGTCTGCCCAAAACTCCACATCATCAGGGACTTCAGTTACCAAGTGTGATGGCCTCTCCTTAGAGCTATTCCTCCCTGGGTCGCCTGCGCAGCTCAGTTAGTTGAACATCTGACTCTTGATTTGGGCTCAGGTCACGATCCCAGGGTTGTGGGATTGAGTCCCTCACTGGGTTCCACACTGAGCATGGCGTCTGCTTGAGATTCTCTCTCTCTTTCTCTCTGTCTCTCCCTCTGCCTGTCTCCCCCACTTGCGCAATCAAGAAGAAGAAGAAGGTGGTGGTGGTGGTGGTGGAGGAGGAGGAGGAGGAGGAGGAGGAGGAATAGTAGTAGTATTCCTATTCCACCCAGTTCTTCCTTTTGGCTCTCTTTTTCTTAAATTTCTGGCTTCTATACACTGGTTCTCTTCAAATGTTCTCTGTTCCTTTTGAGCTGTCCCCCTTATCCCCATAGTCTTCTGTTGCCACAATCTTTCTTTGAGTGGTCCTGCTCATGACTACCATCATTACTTGAAGGTGGAGCTTTGATTTAAATATTCTCTTCCAGCATTTAGTAAGCAAATATTTGTTTTCCTGATTGGCAATAGTTCCTGAGCACCTACCATGTGCAAAGCATCGTGCCAGAAACTGGTGAGAATACAATGACTATGACAGGATCTCTGGGGCAATAGAATTGGCTTCATTTTTGTTCACACGCTCTATCTCCAGAGCTTAGTGTAGGGCCAGGTATGTCATAAGGTGCCAGTATATATTTTGTTGAATGAGTCATTTACGTGGGGAGGCAGATTTGCTCATAATTGGCTCTAATTCAAGGTTTAATGAAGAAAATGGCATCATAAAGATACCAGCAAGTGCTGAGAGAGCCCAATAGAGTAGGCAAGCAAGGGGAAGCCTTCATGGAGGTGACATTGGCATTCAACCTTTCAATCACCCTAAATCTTAGGGGTGTTCAAGAAATAGCAAGTGATCTGGTGTGCTCAGGTATGCTCCAGGAGGTAGTAAAAGATGGATGAAGTGAAATTGTGTTTCAGGAATCTTACTCTGGTGCGAGTGTAGAGAATGACTTATTTGGGGAGAGCCCATCCAGAAGAGTGGTTGCCTACCCAGGCCAATGGCACAGAGCGAGCAAAAGAGGGAATGTGGATGCAAGAATACCATAAAAGTAGAATCTATGAGGCTTGGCATTTAACTAGGTGAAGGGGTATAAGGAAGAAGCAGGAACTAAAGACAGCTTTGAGGCATCTCAGTTGGGTGACTGTATGATGGTGGTAACATTTCCCAAACAGGGAACCGTGGGGAAGGGGAAGATTTGATAGAGACTACAGAAGAAACTAAGCTTTGTTTTGACATCTTAAATTGGAGATGCTGCTGGAGTAAATCAATGGAGATAGCTAGCAGAAAGATGCAAATAAAAACTGGATTTCACAGGGGAGCTTTCAGAGGTGATGGGGGCAACTGACATCATGGGAGATGCTATGATTTGGGGGCGAGAACTTTTTTTCATAGTTTTATTTATGAAAACATTTTTTATTTTAATATAGTTGACACACAATGTTATTTTAGGTCCAGGTGTACAACATAGTGATTCAACTTCTTTACGTGTCATGCTGTGCTCATCACAAGTGCAGCTATCATCTGTCACCATACAACACTACCACAATATTATTGTAGTCAACATTATTGACTATGTTCCCTTTGCTGTGCCTTTTATTCCCATGACTTACTCATTCCATAACTGGAAGCCTGTATCTCCCACTTTCTTTCACCCATCTTTCCCCTCTTCCTAGGCAACCATCAGTTTGTCCTCTGTATTCATAGGTCTGATTCTGCTTTTTGATTGTTTATTCATTTGGGTTTTTTTTAGATTCTACATATGAGTGAAATCATATGGTATTTGTCTTTCTCAGTATGACTTACTTCACTTAGCATAATATTCTCTATGTCTATCCATGTTGTTGTAAATGGCATGATCTCATCCTTTTTTAAAAAAAAATTTTTAACGTTTATTCATTTTAGAGACAGAGAGAGACAGAGCATGAATGGGGGAAGGTCAGAGAGAGAGGGAGACACAGAATCTGAAACAGGCTCCAGGCTCTCAGCTGTCAGCACAGAGCCCGATGCGGGGCTCGAACTCACGGACCGCGAGATCATGACCTGAGCCGAAGTCGGTCACCCAACCGACTGAGCCACCCAGGCGCCCCTCATCCTTTTTTTTTTTTAAATGTTTATTTAGAGAGAGAGAGAAAAAGAGCATGTGTGAGTGTGAGTGGGGGGTGGAGTAGAGAAGGAGGAGATAGCGAATCCCAAGCAGGCTCTGCGTTGACAGCCTGCCTGGTGTGGGGCTCAATCACATGAACTGTGAGATCATGACCTGAGCCAAAATCAAGTTAGATGCTTAACCTACTGAGCCACCCAGGGTACCCCATGATTTCATGCTTTTTTAAAGGCTGCATGATATTCCCTTTGTGTGTGTGTGTGTGTGTGTGTGTGTGTGTCCTACATCTTTTTAAAAAATATATTTACTAATGGACACTTAGGTTGCTTGTGGGAGAGAATTTCACTTAAGCAGAAAGGAGGCTGATAGCTGTGGACAACTTTTGAACATTTCTTTCTCTCCTATGGGAGTTACAAATTCAGCATGTCCAAAATGGAATTAATCAATTTCTCACCAAATCTGTTTCTTTTCTTCTCTAGTACTGTGCAAATGGTACTGACCACTCTCTTAGTCATGGTGGCTCAAGACCTCAATCATCCTTGTCTCCTCCCTTAAATCTCCCTTAAATTCTGGAAGTCCATAAAAATAACAGATAGGAGATATAGTCATTTATAATGGAACCATTTTAGATGGTGTGTAGTGTATCATTTTGCTTATATTCCTAGGCAAGTACAGATTTAATTTCCTATATACATGAATGCAGCCATACTCTACATTTTTAGAATACCTTTTAAAAAAAATGTTTATTTATTTATTTTGAGAGAGAGAGCTTTTGGAGTGGAGGGGCAGAGAGAGAGAGAGAGAGAGAGAGAGAAAGAATCCCAAGCAGGCTCTGCACTGCCAGCACAGAGCCCGATGTAGGGCTCAAACTCACAAACTGTGAGATAATGACCTGAGCTGAAGTCAAGAGTCAGATGCTTAACTGACTGAGCCACCCAGGCACCCCTAGAATAACCTTTTTATTGGAGTAAAACAGTTAAGCAGAAATGTACACAATTTTCATTCATTAAATATTCTTCCACATCAATTTTATTTTTAAATTTAATTTATTTATTTTTCTTTTAATTTAAGTCCAAGTTAGTTAACACATAGTTTAATAATAAATTAAGGAATAGAATTTGGTGATTCATCACTAAATATAACACCCAGTGCTCATCCTCTACAAGTGTCCTCCTTCATGCGCCTTACCCCTTTAGCCCTTCCCTCCACCCAACACCCCACCAGCAACCCCCAGTTCTCTATATTTGAGATTCTCTTCTGTTTTGTCCCCCTCCCTGTTTTTATATTATTTTTGCTTCCCTTCCTTTATGTTCATCTGTTTTGTATCTTAAATTCCACATGAGTGAAGTCATATGATATTTGTCTTTCTCTGACTAATTTCACTTAGCATAATATAGTCTACTTCCATCCATGTTGTTGCAAATGGCAAGATTTCATTCTTTTTGATTGCCATGTAATATTCCTGAGAGAGAGAGGGGGGGGGATCTCACATCTTCTTTATCCATTCATCATTTGATGGACCTTTGGGCTTTTGGCTATTGTCGATAGTGCTGCTATACACATTGGGGTGCATGTGCCTCTTTCAAATAGCACACCTGTATCCTTTGGAGAACTACCTAGTAGTGCAATTGCTGGGTTGTAGGGTAGTTCTATTTTCAATTTTTTGAGGAACCTCCATACTGTTTTCTAGAGTGGCTGCACCAGTTTGCATTCCCACCAGCAGTGCAAAAGGGTTCCCCTTTCTCTGCAACCTCGCTAACATCTGTTGTTGTCTGAGTTGTTAATTTTAGCCATTCTGACTGGCGTGAGGTGGTATCTCATTGTGATTTTGATTTGTATTTCCCTGATGAGTGATGTTGAGCATTTTTTCATGTGTCTGTTAGCCACCTGGATGTCTTCTTTGGAAAAGTGTCTATTCATGTCTTTTGCCCATTTCTTCACTGGATTATTTGTTTTTTGGGTGTTGAGTTTGATAAGTTCTTTATAGATTTTGGATACTAACCCTTTATCTGATATGTCATTTGCAAACATCTTCTCCCATTCTGTTGGTTGCCTTTTAGTTTTGCTGATTGTTTCCTTCACCATGCAGAAGCTTTTAATCCTGATGAGGTCCCAGTAGTTCATTGTTGCTTTTGTTTCCCTTGCCACTGGAGACATGTCAAGTATGAAGTTGCTGTGGCTGAGATCAAAGAGGTTGTTTCCTTTTTTCTCCTCTAGGATTTGATGGCTTCCTGTCCTATGTTTAGGTCTTTCATCCATTTTGGGTTTATTTTTGTGTATGGTATAAGAAAGTGATCCAGGTTCATTCCTCTGCATGTCGCTGTCCAGTTTTTCCAACACCATTTGCTGAAGAGACTGTCTTTTTTCCATCGGATATTCTTTCCTGCTTTGTCAAAGATTAGTTGGCCATACTAATTTGTGGGTATGGATCCATTTGTAGTTTGTGGGTCCATTTCTGGGTTCTCTATATCTGTTTTTATGCCAGTACTGTACTGTCTTGATGATTATAGCTTTGTAATACAGCTTGAAATCCAGAACTGTGATGTCTCCAGTGCTGGTTTTTTTTCAGGATTGCTTTGGCTTTTCGGGGTCTTTTCTGGTTCCATATAATTTTAGGATTGTTTGTTCTAGCTCTGTGAAAAATGCTGGTGGTAACTTGATAGGGACTGCATTAAATGTGTAGATTACTTTGGGTAGTATAGACATTTTAACTGTTTGTTCTTCCAGCCCATGAGCATGGAATGTTTTTCCATTTTTTTCTTCTTCAATTTCTTTCATAAGCTTTCTATAGTTTTCAGTGTACAGATTTTCACTTCATTGTTTTGGTTTATTCCTAGGTATTTTATGGTTTTTGGTGGAATTGTAAATGGGATCGATTCCTTTATTTCTTTTTCTGCTGCTTCATTATTGTTGTATAGAAATGCAGCTGATTCCTGTACATTTATTTTATATCCTGCGACTTTGCTGAATTCATGGATCAGTTCTAGCAGTTTTTGGTGGAGTCTTTTGGGTTTTTCACATAGAGTATCATGTCATCTGCAAAGAGTGAAAGTTTGACTTCCTCCTTGCCATTTTGGATGCCTTTTATTTCTTTGTGTTGTCTGATTGCTGAGGCTATGTTGAATAACAGTGGTGAGAGAGGACATCCTTGTTGTGTTCCTGAACTTAGGGGGAAAGCTCTCAGTTTTTCCCCATCGGGGATAATATTAGTTGTGGGTCTTTCATATACGGCCTTTATGATCTTCAGTTACCACCTTTTTATCCCTACTTTCTTGAAAGTTTTTTTTTTTTAATTTTTTTTTCAACGTTTATTTATTTTTGGGACAGAGAGAGACAGAGCATGAACGGGCGAGGGGCAGAGAGAGAGGGAGACACAGAATCGGAAACAGGCTCCAGGCTCTGAGCCATCAGCCCAGAGCCCGACGCGGGGCTCGAACTCACAGACCGCAAGATCGTGACCTGGCTGAAGTCGGACGCTTAACCGACTGCGCCACCCAGGCGCCCCTCTTGAAAGTTTTTATCAAGAAAGGATGCTATATTTTGTCAAACGCTTTTCAGCATCCATTGAGAGGATCAACTAGTTCTAATCCTTTCTTTTATTAATGTGATGTATCACACTGATTGACTTGCAGATATTGAACTGGCCCTGAATCCCAGAAATAAATCACACTTGATCATGGTGAATAATTCTTTCAATGTACTGTTAGATCCGGTTTGCTAGTATCTTGTTGAGAATTTTTGAATCCACGTTCATCAGGGAAATTGGTCTATAGTTCTTTTTAGTGGGGTCTTTGTCTGGTTTTGGAATCAAGGTAATGCTGACCTCACAGAATGAGTTTGGAAGTTTTCCTTCCATTTCTATCTTTTTGGAACAGCTTCAAGAGAATAGGTGTTAACTCTTCTTTAAATGTTTGGTAGAATTCCCCTGGAAGCCATCTGGCCCTGGACTCTTGTTTGTTGGGAGATTTTCTTCCACATCAATTTTAAAAGGCTTCAAAGGCAGTCTATCCCATAGATGTAACATAATTTAGATAACTAATCCCTCTTGTAGGATTTTTTTTCCCTAGTCTTCTCATCCTTCTCTATACATTTAAAATATTTTTGCACCTATTTCCAATTTTTCTTTAGAATAAAATTCCTTAGAGACATAATTTCTTGTTCAAAAGCCATGTACATTTTTTAAAAATTACCTTTTTATTTTAGACTAGTTTTAGGTTTACAGAAAAATTACAAAGGTATTACAGACTGTTCCTATATACCCCATACCCAGTTTTCTCTATTATTAACATCTTACATTCATATAGAACATTTGTCACAATTAATGAACCGACATTGAGACATTATTAGCCAAAGTCCGTAGTTTATCCAGATTTCTTTAGTTTTTACCTAATGTCCTTTTTCTATTCCAGTCTTTCATTTAGTAGATCACATTACATTTAGTTGTCCCATCTCCTTAAGCTCTTCTTTGTGACAATTTCTAGACTTTCCTTGACTTTATTGACCTTAACAATTTTGAGGAATTCTAGCCAGGCATTTTGTAGAATGCCCCTCAGTTGGGGTTTGTCTGTTTTTTCTCTTCATTAGACTGAGGTTATGGGGTTTGGAAGGAAAGTACCATAGAGATAAAATGACACTTTCATCATATCTAGCCCATAAACGATCAGCATGATTTATACCTTGTTCATGTTAACCTTGATCACCTAAGTGAGGTGGTGCTTGCTTTGTTTCTCCACTATACTCATTTTCCCTTTTTCCATACTGTACTCTCTAGAAGGAAGTCAGTAGCACAGCCCACATTCAAGGGGGTGGGAGTTATACTTCAGGGTAGATTATCTCAATAAATTATTCAGAATTCTTCTGCACCAGAGATTTGTCTCCTCATCCTTGTTTTATTACTTTATTCATGTCAGTATTCACATCATTAGTTTATTTACATCAATATAGACTCATGGGTATCAATTTTATACTTAAAGTTATAATCCAATAGAACTTTACTGGTTTTGTTGCTGAAGGAATGCATATTTGTAAGACTCTGAGTAATTCACTACAAAGCTATGGCGCTAACCTAATAGTGGTACCAACTCTCACAGTCAACAATGAGGATCCATTTCCCTTTAATTTCACACACCCTTTTTAAAAGCAGGTCAGCAAACAACGGCGAGGCCCAGGTCCCTCCCTGCCAATTCCCCGACGCCCCGACGCCCCCGAAGACAGACGAGGCAAGCCTGAGAAGGCGTGTTCTTCCCCTAACGGGGACCTTATCCCTCACCCAGCCCACCCTTAACCACCAACACTACAGGCCCGTAACCCCTACTCCGGGCTTCCCCAAGGCCCCTCCCACCGTGGGGCGGAAGTGGGCGCGGCCACGGACAGGAAGCGTCTAGCCGGGGCGGGCCCTCTCAAGCAGCAGCCCCACCCACTCCGCTCCACCACCGCCCCACCCCTCCGGCCCAGACCGGAAATGAGGTCAGAAAGGGAAACCCCGGCGGGGAGACTCGGCCCCAAAAGCGGCGGCCATTGGAGGTGGCTGCTGCAGCTGGTGAGGGGGAGGAGTGGGTTGAGAGGGTCGGGGGCCAGGGGGCCGGCGCCAACGGGAATACCGGCTCCCAGCGGAGTCTGAGGGGCCGTGTGCGCCATGGGGCTGCGAAGGTTGGCGGGAGGGGCGAGGGTGGTTGGGCCTTGTTTTTCAGGGCCCATCGCCCCCATCCCGGGGAATAAGGTTCGGGCGTCTCCGGGGCGACACTCACCTCTTCTCCTTTCTTCTTTCTGGCGCTTTCGGGCAGGCGACAGCTTGAGGGCTTGCTGTCCCGAGCCGTGTTCGCCCTAGTCCTCGGAGGCGGGCCGGGGGCTTGGAGGGAGAGTCCTTCGAAACCAGCTTTTTCTCACATATGTGGCCATGTTGCGACCCCTGATCACGGAGGGAGCTTAGTCACCAGGACTTGAATTTTGGCAGTTTCTGCCCGAGCGAGAAGGGCTGAACCCCTGCCCCGGTGAGCCCAAATGAGAAGTTGCTTCCTGCCTCCTGCCTTCCTCCCCCCTCCTCCCCCCAGCTCCTCGCAACCCGGTCTTTCGCTCAGACCATACGCCTGCCTCTTTTTACTTCTATCCGTTTCCCGTGCTTTTCTTTGCGTGACTTAACCTTTCCTCTCCTCGAGTGCTTGCTGGACAAGGGGGTTCTCTCGGAGTATGCACCCGAGAGTGAAGGTGTGGGAAGCTCAAGGTTCTTCTGTCACCTGCTGTTGGACTTGCAGTCTTTTAGGAAAGGATTCTGCACGAACGACTGCAAGTTGTTCTGTCACTTTGTTTCACGTTAATTTGTACAGTTCTGCCTGAGTTTTTAAAGCAGTAATTCTTTATTAAGGAAGTAGGTTTAGACGTGCTGTCCTCACTTCTGTTTTGGTCTCACAGGCAATTGCCTCCGAAACCCCAGTCATGGCGTTTTAAACTATTTCGTATTGCTTAAAGGGACGTGGGCATTTTATATTGTGTGGCTTTTGACACTTTGAGACGTTTTGTTTGGTTGGTAGTTTTGGAACTAGGTGTCCCCATTGCTCCCATCCATGTGGCAGATAAGCCAGACTACTGTTTTCTTCCCTTTGAAGTCGTTGGCATGGGGACAGCATGAAAATAGGTTTTAGAAAGTCCTTTGCAGAATGTAAACTGCATGAACGAAAATACCGTCTGAGAGTGGCGCCACACAGTTTTAAATTCTAATTACGGACTTGAAATACCTTGGGCTTAACAAGGGCTAGGGAAAAGTGCTAATTTAATATGTACTTAATAAGGTGTTGTACAAATTATATTAGACATTTCCCTTTAAAGGGGCATTCCAAAAATTGCTCCTGCTCTCATCCCTTGGAAGGTTTGCTTTTAAAGTGACTCCTGAAGTATGAGGGTTTGACAATAGGAAAGTTAGAAAGCAGTTGGCTAGAAATCATAGAGACTCCTCCCGTGCGTTTCATTTCAACCTGTTATATCCTGCTGTCGTGTGATGGGTACTAAAGCTCATAAGTAGGGTGATCACTTAATTTTTTGAAGGATGGGAGAAGAGCTTAAAAGTTGCTAGTTATATGTGTGTGTGTGTGTGTGTGTGTGTGTGTGTGTGTGTGTGTGTGTGTGTGTGTATGACCTACTCAACAAATGGCCTTCCCTTCTAGCTTCCAGGTGGTAGTTGGGACCATAATGGGTGCAGACTTACTCTGTTTTCTCCATTCAGGGTACAAGTGTGGGTCACTACAGTTTCTTGGATCACTAAAAGTACAAGCAGACTTCCTTAAAGTGTGTCACTGTGTTGTCTTCTCCCTTCCACAAGCATTCTTATTAGTGACCCCAGACCATAGCACAGTTGTTTATCTATGGTTTTGAAGTTGTGTGTTGTTCTGCTCCTGTCTGGTGAGACATTGTCTAATCTTTTTGGATTTTATTATTATATAATTTAGTGATGAGTTTAATTGGGAAAAAAGGGGAAAGATTTATTTCCCTGGGTTTGCTGGTTTTTGCTAATATCCTGGTTGTGATCCCGTGAGTGTTGACTTCAGGCACTTAAGGGCCAAACACCTATTTTTAGTGGCTGAAAGGAGCATGGATGGTAGGAACAGAGTCTTAAGTGTAGCCAGATGAAAGGTGAGTTTATTTTCTGTAGATAGGGTGGGCTGTGCACTGCCATGATCTGGTTTATAAAATTATTCTAAAATAACAGATCCTGTTAAGGATTTTTCTTTTTTCTTTTTCTGGACTTTCTTTTGGCAGATGTGGCCTCATGGATGAGCTGGTACATGACTTAGCCTCAGCCTTGGAGCAGACATCTGAGCAGAATAAGCTTGGTGAGCTGTGGGAGGAGATGGCCCTGAGCCCTCGGCAGCAGAGGCGGCAGCTTCGCAAAAGGAGAGGCCGGAAGCGCCGCTCGGACTTCACTCACCTGGCCGAGCATACCTGCTGCTACAGTGAGGCCTCTGAGTCGAGTCTCGATGAGGCCATTAAGGATTGTCGAGAAATGGCCCCTGTTGCCAATTTTAGTGACTCCGATGACACGATGGTAGCCAAACGGCACCCGGCTCTCAATGCCATTGTTAAGAGTAAGCAACACTCTTGGCACGAATCTGACTCCTTTACTGAAAATGCGCCCTGTCGACCGCTCCGGCGCCGGCGGAAAGTGAAGCGAGTGACATCAGAGGTGGCTGCCAGCCTTCAGCAGAAGCTCAAGGTGTCAGATTGGAGCTACGAGAGAGGCTGCAGGTTCAAGTCTGCTAAGAAGCAGCGTCTGTCCCGCTGGAAGGAGAATACTCCCTGGACCTCATCAGGTCATGGGTTGTGTGAATCAGCAGAAAATAGGACTTTCCTAAGCAAAACAGGAAGGAAAGAAAGGATGGAGTGTGAAGCAGATGAACAAAAACAGGGCTCTGATGAGAACATGTCAGAATGGTGAGATCTCTCTTACTAAGTCAAAGATTTACCTGCTTATTTTTACCCCAGGTACAAATTTACAGTCGTGATGAGTTCAACTTTCAGAACTAGCCACTGCAATGTTGCCTTTGTAGCCCTCCTTTAACCAGTCAGCTAGAGTTTATCTCTAGTTTTTTAAAGTACACTCATGATTCTATTTCCCTAGGTCAAGAAAGCTTTATGTAATGAAACACATTGTTTCTAAAAATTGTTTAAAATGTGTATCTCACATGCATAACCAAGAATTTTATTTTAAAAACAGTTTACTGCTGTTTATACCATGTAGTTCATACATCGATATTGTTAGAACCAGGGTCTCAGCAGAGGCTGGTGTGTGTGTTTGTGTATGTGAGAAAATGCTGGTACTGGGCATGTGGAGTTTGTGTACGTTTCTGGTAAGCTTCCTTTACCCGTTAAGAGTCTCGACTTCAGATACCGGGCTATAATTCTGTTCTCTGCTACTTACGGTTTGACTCTGTTGAGTTTATTTTTTATGGCTGACATCCAAGTTGTCTGAAAGACATGGTGGGGCTTTGAAAATAACAGTATTGAATCCCATTAGTTTTCAACTAAATGTCATTGAGCCATAAAAATTTGTGTCTATTGGATGCATCTTTAAAATGTCAGTGTAGATTTTGGTGACTTTGTTTTTTTCCATCTCACGTAGTCCTAGGAACATTGATAAGCCCCACCTCGATACTTTAATATTAATGTGTGGTATCTCTTTCTCAAGGAAGGTGCTCTTGGTGTTTTTTTGTTTGTTTGCTTTTAATGTTTATTTATTTTGAGAGAGAGAGAGTGAGAGTTGGGGAGGGGCAGAGAGAGAGGGAGAGGAGAGAGAGATTCCCAGCCAGGCTCCACACTGTCAGCTCTGAGCGCATCTTGGGGCTCAGTCTCACGAACTGTGACATCATGACTTGAGCTGAAATCAAGAGTCAGGCTAATTTAACCTACTGAGGCATTGAGGTGGCCCTCTTGGTGTTTTGAATGGGGGCACTTCTTTGTGGTGAGGGACCGTCCTGTGCTTCACAGGCTATTTGGCATCTCTGCATTGTTCCCATCCCCTTCATTGTATCAAACCACATGCCTGTGTGGGTGCTGCCTAGTGGGTTGGTGGTCCCAGGGGAATGTTCAGGACTGCGCCGTATGGCAGGCACTGCTATTCGTACTTTATAGAAGAAGAGATGGAGGTTAATAGCGTTTAGATAATTTGCCCATGGTCACCCAGTGGCAAAACTAGGAATCAATTCTGATTCCAGAGTTCATACTTAACCACCATGTTTTGCTGCCCTTTGGGTTTGCCTTTTCCACTGCTCTTTCCGTCTCTTCTTACCTTTTACAACTGTAGAATATCTGGCCTTTCTTAGGACTTTGCTTCTGAAGTTTGTCTGAAAAACAAAGACACAAATCTTAGGAACTGTGTTGTGAGGCTGTGTCAGTAATCAGAAAGGCTGCGTAGGTCTTTATATAAGCCCATAACCTTTTTCAGGGTGGTTTTTAGTCCAGCTTCAACAATTTTTCTCACTAACTTTATATTTGTGGGTTTGCACAACTGGTTAGGCTTATAATACGGCTTCTCTAATTTTCCTCTAATGTATATCCTAAGACCTATTTACCCAATATATATGTGTAATTTTGGGTTACAAAGGTTTTTTTTTTATCATGCTGTTTTTTTATTTTAAAAAATATATTTTTAATGTTTATTTATTTTTGAGAGAGAGGGAGACACAGAGTGCAAGTCAGGGAGGGGCAGAGAGAGAGGGAGACACAGAATCCAAAGCAGGCTCCACGCTCTGAGCTGTCAGCTCAGAGCCCGACGTGGGGCTCAAACTCATGAAACTGTGAGATCATGACCTGAGCTGAATGAAGTCAGACACTTAACCAACTGAGGCATCCAGTTGCCCTTATCATGCTGTTTTTAATCAAACAAATGTTTAGTCAATTTACAGCCGTACACAATATCAAAACCCTCAATTGAGGTGTTCAAGTTTGTGTCAATATCGAACATATATTCCAGATAATTTACTGTTGAAAATCACGATTTGTTTTTTAAATTTGAGAGACAGAGTGAGAGCGTGTGTGAGTGGAGGAGAGGAGCAGAGGGAAAGAGAATCTCAAGCAGGTTCCATGCCCAGCGTGGAGCCCGATGCGGCTTGATCGCTGGGATCATGACCTGAGCCAAAATCGAAAGTTGATCGCTTTACTGACTGAGCCACCCAGGTGCCTTGAGAATAGTGATTTTTAAAAATTGTTTTTTGCAGTGGTAGCTTGTGTATATTTCTTCTCATGACATAATTGTTCACTCTGTCTGCTCTTAAGATAACAGTCTAAGTGTGGTTCCAGATGCAGTCTGTAATCTAGTAGCGAGGCACTTTTAGTTCCTTCCTACCTCAGACACAGCTATTGCACGTATAGTCAGGTTGTGATAATAAACATTCTAGTTACCTGAGAGTCTGGATAAGTTGAAATAGGCAGCAATTCATATGAAATTCTTATTCTTTTCAAAAAATTTTTTTAAATGTTTATTTATTTTTGAGAGAGACAGAGACAGAATGCAAGTGGGTTAGGAGCAGAGAGAGAGGGAGACACAGAATCCGAAGCAAGCTCCAGGCTCCGAGCTGTCAGCACAGAGCCCGACTCGGGGCTCGAACTCACGAGCTGTGAGACCATGACCTGAGCTGAAGTCGGACGCTCAACCGACTGAGCCACCCAGACGCCCCTATTCTTATTCTTTTCATTTGAGAAGACCTTGTTACCCTGTTTGGGCTATCTGCCTGGTACATGACTTCAGAGTTCTTTTAACATTCTTTTTTTAATGTTTATTTTGAGAGAGAATATGAGTAGGGGAGAGGCAGGGTGAGAGGGAGAGAGAATCCCAAGCAGGCTCCTCGCTGTCTGCACATAGCCCAATGTGGGACTCGATCTCATGAACCATGAGGTCATAACCTGAGCCAAAATCAAGAGTCGGATGCTTAATGGACTGAGCCACCCAGGCGTCCCATCACTCTTGAGTTCTTTTAGCAACATGGATGCCCACGTTCTTGTAGCTATGAGGGAAATTAGGGTGGAATAGTAGCAGACTTAAAATGAGAACAATTCTTCTTTAGAATCTAATTATTTAGGGGTCTTAAATATGCCTTGACTTATATTGTTTCATCTGTAGTTACGAACAGAAATGCCTTGTATTTTTTCCCCCTAAATCTACTCTGTGGAGAAAGAGGGGTGACTGACTTACTCTTTGACCACAAATTATGTTCAGCCTCTCACCAGTAAGATGGAACTAAAATCTTGCCTTGATTATTAAGCATACCTTATGAATAGGACTAGCATTAGAGTATGTTTAAGTAGATGATAATTTATGATTTGGATATTTTACTATTTTGGTGAATTGATTCTCTCAAAATTTTCCTACCTTTGTTCTACATTAACAAATATTTTTAAGAATCTCCTTGGTTGCTCTTTCATAAATCTGCTTGGACATGCATCTTTGTTCTCATACAGATCAAGTGTAGAACCTTACATTTTATCAGTGATATTGAAGATTGTCAGTGTGTATGATCCAACTTGTAAAATTATTAGGATGAAGGTGATCATTAAACTTAACTTAGCCTCATCAGTGGATGGAATTCTTTTAAAAAATATGTGTCAGGTGTTTTAGGTTGGAAAATGTATGTCTCAGCCAGGGAGCTGTATTTCTAATTTCCTTAAATTCACTTTACTAATTAACCATGGAATAGTTTTAAGCTTAACCAATAATTCCTTTTCCTTTTATTTTTCTGTTCTTCCTTCAATTCTACGCCAACCAATCCCTCAAGAGTTTTGAGGAACTGGAAGTGGTTATGATACAATAGTTTTTTATACCTGCAAAAAGATCAGTTATTATTTTAGTAATTTTCCTGTGTATGTGTGTTCCATTCTAGAATGGAGAAATCCTTTTGTAAAATTCCTTTCTACTGTTTTTATTCATATTGTCTATATCACAGGTATTAGGTGATTCATAGCCTAATTTTACTCTGTTCTTCACTAACTCATCCTTTGTTTGTTCCCCTTAAATATAGTTTAGCTTCTTTGGTTTTTCTAAGTGAATTGGTTTGGTGTTGGCCTGAAGTCTCAGTCAGGAGCTTTCCTAAGGTGATGTATTAGAGGCCGATCTCACAGGAAAGAAAATATTCCCTTCTCTTGGAAGGCAAGTGACAGAGATAGAGTGCTAACCCTCCCCCCTCCTTTTCCAGCCCACGCTGACCTTCTGCGGCCCCTTGGTGCCTCTTGTTTTCTTATTTTTATAGAAAATCAATATCCCTTCTGACACAAACAATAGCTCAGAAGCAAGAATAAATGGGAGAAAGCTGAGATCTCTGTCCATCACCTCTCACTTTACCTCCCCAAACTCTTTAATTATGAGCATGCTTTGCTCCAGGTGTTTGTGACAGTGAAATTGCTAAATGAGGACCATTTTAACCAAAGATTGGGTGATCAGTAACACTCTATAGCAGTACCTTGTTGGATCAATAGTATTCATTATTTCATGGTTAAGGTAAGTAGCCTCCTTTGCAAGTGGAGGTCATTAATCAGGGAATACTGGAAAGAATGTATGTGGTAGGTTGAGGTTGCCCTGTTTCCTATTCCATAACTGGAGGTGCTGACCAAGAGTATATTTACCATTGTTGCAAATGGTACTATTGTATTTGAGAGTTCTGAATAGCTAGCATAGCGTGCGTCCATAGATTTATGCAGAGTTCTGCTAGTATATCCTTGGGAACAACGGAGAAAGACACCTTGGGAGATGGATTTGATACTACTGTATTTGAAAATCTGTCTCTTGAAAGAAGTGTGTTAGGATTATTCTGTGTGACTCCAGAGGATGGAGGTAGGGCTCATAAAAATGGAAAGCACAGAGAGTTAAGACGTTGCCTCATTGTCAGATACAACATTCCAAAAATTCGACCTCTGTAAAAATGAAATGAATTGTTTCACCGGGTAATGAGTTCTAGGTCACTGAAGGGGTTCAAGCCTGGGCTTGGTGACCACTTACTGAGTTATTGTAGAGTTGGCGAGACTGCGCTGCATGACCTCTAAGGTCCCTTGTAACACTGAGACTCTGGAACTCTTTCCAGTCACAGCCTCCTTCCAGTGCATCATTGTAACTTCGTAGTGTAAAAAACATTTGATAAGCAATATCAGCTGCCCATTAAAATGCTTAGGAAGACAGAAAACATTGTAAACTCACATCGCCAGGAACCAGGACTTAGAGTTGGCCTCTCGCCAAGATAGTGACAAACCACAAGGCTGATAGATGTGCAGTTGGAAGCCCACATCGGCAGTGCTGAGCCTACGCTGAAGGTATGTAGTGAGACCCTTCATTCTCTGTCTATAGTCAGGCCTTTGTTCAGAAACGCAGGTCCATTTTAGTCAGAAAATCAGGCAGCCGCAGTGTGAGCAAGTGTTGTTCCGTCCTCTACTGTAGTCCCCTCTTGCCCAGTTTCTTTCTGTGGTTTTAGTTAACCCTCAACCAGATGTGGTCTGGAAGCAGGTGATGCACCTTCTGACATTCCGTCAGGAGGAGGAGGAGCAGCCTAACAGTACGTCACAGTGCCTGCATGGTTCACCTCACTTCATCTCATTTCCTAGGCATTTTATCCTGTCACATGATCATCAGAAGAAGGGTGAGTAGAAGATATTTTGAGAGAAAGAGCCCACATTCACATAACTTTTATTATAGTATATTGTTATATTATTAGTTATTGCCTCTCTTTTACTGTGCCTAATTTATAAAATTAAACTTAATCATGGATACATATGTATAGGAAAAACACATGGTATATATACGGTTAGGTACTATCTACAGTTTCACGCATCAGTGAGAGTCTTAGAACTTCTCTGCCGTGCGGAGAAGAGGGGATACTGTACTTCCCAATCTGTATCTTTGAGTTTCTGTTTGGAGGCTCTAACTCCCAGAATATACTTGGATAAGGAATTAGTGTTTTCTGTGTGTGTATTTGTGTTTGGAGTAGGAGGCAGTCACTGCAAATTCAGTCCTGGGAAATACATTCTCCAAGAATAAAGTTTACTGTTGGCATGGGGAGAGAAGAAAAAATCACTCTTAGTGGTGCATTCTAGAAATTGCAGTGTTTTATATATCTTTATATATTGTAGACTCTTGGAATGGGGTCAGAATAAGGCAGTGACAGTTAGAAGAAGATCCTGTCTTGGTCCCACATAACTATATGAGGTAAAAGCCTACCAGTGACACTGGGTGTTAGGCCAGGAGCTCTACACATTGTCTTCGCCAGTTGTAGATGTGGGAAGCATGTTACCTATATCCAAGAGAATAGAGAATGGGACCAGGGGTCATTTACACACCCTTTCTGTTGGCAAGTAACGAGATTCTAGGTAAACCAGTTTTCAGCAAGAGGCCTTTCAGCAAGTTCTGTGGAATAAGGGAAAAGGAACATTATCCTGAAAGTTCAGAGGAAAAACACATATCCAAAAATGATTGCCAGTGGAAACCAGAACATTTTAGAAAGTCTTCTTTAGGATGCGAAAAAGACATAGTCACTTTGGAATAGGAACAGTTAACTCATAAGGAAAGAAAGATGGCTATTTGAAAACCCAGTAGTATGGGAGGAAAAATGTAAGGAAACTGATGTAATTGCAGTGTTAAAACAAGACAATTCATTCTGTGGAAAATTGAGTTGATTTGGAAAACTTTGGAAGCCCTCCCAAGATGCAATGAGAGGAGGTGATAATGAGAGAGAAGTTGATAGATCTGGAGAACAGAAGATAGAGGGCCTGTCTATGAGTATGTAAATATTTCAAAGGAAGAAACTGAAACATTGGAATAGAATAATGATTTAAAAAATAGAACTGAAGAGAAAAGGCATTCTTGGGTTGAAAAATTATAAAGATTAAAAGGGAAAATGAATGAACAGACACATACTACCTAGACCTATCCTGGCAGAAGTTTGCATTCTGCCTTGGTGCAGGGGTGGAACAGGTATAAAGAACAATTTTTTTTTTTTAATGTTTATTTTGGAGAGAGAGAGAGAGCGCGCATGAGCATGTGCAGGGGAGGGGCAGAGAGAGAGAGAGAGGGAGACAGAGGATCTGAATTGGGTTCTGTGCTGACAGGAGAGAGCCAGACGTGGGGCTTGAACTCATGAACTATGAGATCATGACCTGAGCTGAAGTCGGACACTTAACCAACAGCCACCCAGGCTCCCTGGGTATAAAGAACAATTTTAAAAGGGATGAAAACAAGGCTGGCATTTATTCCTACAGTACTAAGTGTGAAGGGCTGCAGTTGCCTGTAGAATTTTGGAGTGGGGGGGGGGGGAAGATTGCTCTTCTACTCCCCCCCTGAATTTTATGTATAGCCAAGATAGATTTCATATGGAAAAGCAGCAGAAAGTCATTCTTAGACATTCAGGTCTCGGAATATATGTTCTTTAAAAATTTACTCTGCAAAGACATTTCTTCTAACTGAACATGAATCACTATTAGCTCTAAGAAAAGGTAAGTCGTAAAAGGATGGGTGGGCTTCTGTAAGGCACACCCCCCTAGCTCAGTAGCAGAGTCCTGGGGAAAATCATTAAATCTTTACCCAGTATACCTGATTGCAGGGGCTGCACTAATAAGCCTGTGAAACCAGTGAGGCTGTTTCTTTTGTGGTGTGGTATCCTCCGAGTGAAACCAGAAAACAAACTCCTTCATTATACATTCTTACAACTTATTAAGTTATTGTGGGAATAATTTTGCAGTTGGTGTGAGATATTTCTCTGAAAAACCTCTCCCTTGGTCATAGTTACTTTTAGACTCTGAAATCTGACTGTATACGGTTATAGATATGCCACCTTGACCCAGGAAAAAAATTGAGCGAAGATGTCTTTGGGCTCTGGGTCTAGGAGTGACTTTTCCTTTCTGTTTTTCTGAATTCGAAGACGATTTAAAATTTTTGTTAAGTGCATTATTTAATAAAAAGTTAAAATGAAAACCCCTTATCTTTTAACATGATGGTAGAGGCCATTCTCTCTCTCCTGTTTGTTTCTTTTAAAATTAGATGTGTTTGTTTCTTTTAAAATTAGATGTAAAAGATCCATCTTATTCAAGATACTTGGTTAGTAATCCAGGTGTTAACTTATTGATACCGCTGTTTTAATTATAGGTAATAAACGAATTCCTTATTTTATTTTATTTTATTTTATTTTTTTTTAATTTTTTTTTTTTCAACGTTTATTTATTTTTGGGACAGAGAGAGACAGAGCATGAACGGGGGAGGGGCAGAGAGAGAGGGAGACACAGAATCGGAAACAGGCTCCAGGCTCCGAGCCATCAGCCCAGAGCCCGACGCGGGGCTCGAACCCACGGACCGCGAGATCGTGACCTGGCTGAAGTCGGACGCCTAACCGACTGCGCCACCCAGGCGCCCCATGAATTCCTTATTTTAGTTGAGACAGGTATAAACTACTCTTACTCAGTTCTAAATTTATAGTCCTTTGTGGTTAGGAATATGAAAGAACCAGCGAGCTGTCAGGTCAGAGGACAAGGTGTGTTTTTTCTCTCAATTATGAGAATTCAGAGATTTGTCTTATTCAAATTAGAAGCTTTTGTTAGGGCTAGAAAGTAGGGAGTTATTTTCGAAAAAGAATTCACAAAAATACTGTATTATTTATTGTGTCAGAAAAAAAAAAAAAAAAACTGCCCTGAAACTTAGTAGCTTTAAGTAACATTTACAGTTTCTGAAGTCAGGAATCTGGGAGTAGCTTAGCGGGGTGGTTCTGGTTCCGAGTCTCATATTGTCACAGTCAAATTGTTGATTGGGGCTGTAGTTGTCTCAGGGCATAACTGTAACTGAAGGATCCACTTCCAAGCTCACTCAGGGCTGTTGGCAGATTTCAGTTCCTTGTAGGCTGTTGGACTGTAAGTTGCTTTCCACAGGGGCCCCTCCACGGGGCTGTTCGTATTCTCAAGACATGGCACTTGACTTTCCCTAGGGGTAATGATTTGAGAGAGAGAAAGAGAGAGAGCATACCAGCCCTCACTGAGTGTCCAAGAGGGAAGCCACAGTCTTCTATAATCTAATCTCAGAAGTGACCTACCGTTACTTCTTCCTATGCCATTGGTCGTCACACAGACCAACCAGGCTGGGAAATACCAGGATGCTGGGATCATTGGGAGTCATCTGACAGTCTAGTTACCACAGATGGCTCTCCATCTTCTGGAATTTTTTCCTGACTTAGTGTGAAGCTAGATTCAGGAATGGTATTTTCAGAGTATCTGTCCCTAGAATTTGGGGGAATGTTTTTACTTTGATTTCAAAGGAAGGGCATTCAGGAACTCTAAGGACAAGCGAAGGTATAGATAACTGAGAGTGTATTTTGTTGTAAGTATGTATACTGAAGGTGAATATTTATTTTTAAAATTCAAAATATGGCATTAAGATGGAGAGCTTTTTCCAAAGTGAGTCCCTAGTTTGTTTTCTTGGTGTTCAACGTGTTTGATGCATTTTTAGCTGATATAGTTAGAGTCAAAACATAGAGTTTCAGCTGTGTCTGAATGTTTTAACTAGCAAAAAGCAAAGGAACATTCTTTCCCAAGTTCAGTTAATCTGTTAGCATTTTCAGGAGAATGAAAATGAGAAGTGCTGAATTGAAAAGTAGCTCATGAAGAGAGAAACGTGGAATTACTTGGTAAATGAATCTGTGCACCATCCATGTTTTGGCGGCCATTCAGCAAGCTCATGGACTTTGGAAATACACCGTACTAGCTCTGACGTTTATTTGCTATGTAATGTTGGGCAACTTGCTTGCCCTCTCGAGGCTTCATTACTTCACTTGTAATATGAGGTTGACATAGTTACCTTATAGAGTTTTGCAGTAGAAGAAATGTAATAATGAATGTAAAGCTCTTAGTACTTTGCCCGGCCTGTACTAGAACTCAGTAAATGATATTACTTGAATCAATAATGAATTCTGTATTAATAATTTCTATTAATGATTTGAACTATTATTATTAATAAACAACTATAAAATTATTGATTAAAATTATTAATATAGAATTGTTATCTAATACTTTTGTACTATCAATAATTTTCTTATTAATAATTCTTATTAATAATTTTCTGGAACTCCACTCAAGTACCAAACCCCTTCTTGAGACACTTCTGGTTTGGATATCTACTGAGAGTTGTGTCTCCCTCTCTTGGATGAAGCCCCATATAGAGAACATATTAGATTTCATAAGCCACATTTATTTTCCATTCAAAATGAGAACAGATTCAAGTCCCATAGAATGTTGTTTTTCTTTCCTGGAGTATAATTGTGAGTCCTATAGAATTTAGATTGCTATTTAATAAAAAGACTGTCAGGGAATTAACACTATCATCTGCTAAAATAATAATATTGGAGACATATGAGAATTAGCACCTTAGAGGTAGCTTCTGAATCTTTCATCCTTTGGTTCTGTATAAGATTCTAGAGTCTACAAAGTGGGTTCACATACCTCATATCATCACATCCTCAGAACAGCCTTGCAGGAAATAGTATTAGAGAAGTGAAGTGATACGGCATTGGAGGCCATAGAAGGGGAAGCAGCAGCTGATCTGAAGGAGTTCATTCCATATGTAACATTTGCTGAATGCCTGCTGTGTGCCGGGTGCCGTGCTAGGCATTGGGGAGACTGAAATGAGCAAGATCTTACCCTCTTTCCAAGCCTGGATCTCTCTCTCCTCTCTCTGCCTGGGCTGGGCAGGGAGGAGTGATCTGTACAACTCTTGAGTAGTTTCAGTTCTACCAGTTGGCCTGAAGGTCCAGCTACCTTCTCATGATTCCTGGGATCCAGAGGCCTCAGGCTCTTTGAGGCCCTGGCAAGAGAATGGCATTGTTGCTACTATGGGATGTTGACCTCTGTCCTTGAAGGCCGGCTTTATCCAGCAAAAGTGCACAGCCTCCTCTCTGAAGTGGTTTTCCTTAACAAGATGCCCTGCCCGCTTCATCCTGTGCTTTATCACTATAGACGAGGGTTCTCCCCTTTGGCACTACTGGCGTTTTTGAGTCAGATGATTACCTGTTGTGAGGGTTGTCCTGTGCATTGTAGGATGCAACGCTCTACCCAGTAGATGCCAGTAGGACACCAACCCCCCCTCCCCTGCTCCAAGTCCTGACAAACAAAAATGTTTCCAGACATTGCCACATGACCCCGCGGGTGCAAGGTGGGAGTGGGGGTGAGGAGAAGGGGGTAAAATTGCTTTGAGTTGAGAGCTACTGCTGATGTTTCTAGGTGCTGATCTGGGGTTTTCACTTGATTGATTTTGCTTTCACCAACAAGCGTCAGTTTCAGATTTAGAGAACTTAGTAAGGCCAAAACATTGAGCTCTTGTATAGAATAAATATACTGTAGTTTTTAAAACTTTGTAACTGAGAGTTTTTGCCAACTTGAAAAAATACCCTTTAATTGCTCCTCAAAAGGGCAAACGGTTCATTTTCAGAACTTGGAAGGAAGAGCAATTCAGATGAAAGCATTTTAAAGTTCATACGAAGGTTTACAATATTGAGCTCAGAGTGTTTGCCCTGGAATCAATGATTCAAGTGGATGAGGGGTATCAATAGTGTTTTATTAGGCTTGATTCCTGTAATAATCTCCTTCTCTGAGAGTGGATGCCAATCATCTGGTCTACCAAGAGTGTCTTGGATTACCAAGATGCCCAGCAGGAAGGTTAGAGGGATAGATGTGTGATAAAACAGAAAAAGCAAAATGTTCATTGCAGTGTGTGACGTGCGGTAGGTGATGTGATGGAGTGTGAGTGGTAACTGGAACTTCTTTCAACCTTTTCATATGTTTCAAAGTGTTCATAATACAATGTTGGAGGAGGGAAGCCTCTAGAACTGCAGGTTAGTGGGACTTTCTTTACACTTCTGTTTTTTCAGCTCGATGTGGTTTGGTTTCTTTTCTAACATGTAATAATAATTAGGTAATACAATTGGTGGTCTAAAACCCAGGCTTTAATTTTATTTGTGTCTTATTTAAAATGGTGGCTATGCTGCTGAATTCAGTGTGGGAACATTTTTTAGGGACAACCACTGTAGAGAAGTGTGATGCATTATTACTGTTTTTACTCACATAGAAATACTTTTGAGGTGTTTTCTGATTTCTAAGAAGGGGAGATTTCCTCAGTGTTACATGGTTAAATTGTAGGCTTGCACACCCCCTTATTTGCAGAGTATTATTCATTGGAAAGCATTCTTTTCACATCCTTCTCCCGTGGTTTAGACTAGGTTTCTTATAAAATGTACACCTTTATATTGTTATTGAGACGTTTCTTTGTTAGTTTTAGGACTGGGTAGAGTGCTTTCTGGTGTATGGTAAATAGTCAGTGCTTACTAAGTGAATGAGTAGAAGTTTAGGAGAAATGGGGGAGGGGGCTTTTCCTCCTTTTGCTGTGAGAAACTAATTGCCCTAATTTTTTGAATTTTTTGAATGATGTATAAATTATTTGTAGGGTTAATACATTTTTAGAAATTTTAGAAATATTCTAGGAGGATTTTATTTTTAATGCAGACTATTTATAGGTGAGAACCATGTGAGAACAGGGAGTCCAGAACAGCTCCCAAAGCAAAGACAGGAGGCATTGCTGCCTATAGGAGTTGCTGCCATTTTAGGAAAAGATGAGATTTCACACCTGCTATCTTTGTGGGTTTTGTGTAGTTTTTCTGAAGATTAACAAAGGCTGAATTTTTGTCTTCCTGACTAAACTTCAGAGGACCACAAGTAGAGTGGACACTAAAGGTAGGATCACACTTTTTTCTTACAAAAATCAGGAGCAGAGCTTTTTCTCCTTGCCTAGTAAAAAGGCTCATGGCAAAAAAGTTATAAACAAATTTGAAGGTTTTGAGATAGGAAAAACATGTAGGATTCTGTCACCTTTTAACTTTTTGACCTTGTGAACTACAAAGGTGCTAAAAGAAACTTATGTTTATTGAAAGGTAGCTTAGTTTTAATAGACCATTAAACATTCTGTTTAGTTAGCTAAATTAACATTTTCTAAAAGCGTTTATTTTTATTTATTTTGAGAGAGAGAGAGAGAGAGAGCAAGTAGGGGAGGGACAGAGAGAGAGGGAGACAGAATCCCAAGCAGGCTCCGCACCATCAGCACAGATGTGGGGCTCGAACTCACGAACTGTGAGATCCTGACCTGAGCCGAAATGAAGAGTCGGATGCTTAACCGATTGGGCCACCCAGGCACCCCATAAATTAACATTTTATAGTTGACTAAATCGCTATTAAATCTCACTAAGCTGATTTTTTTCGAAGCAGATCTCAGAGCCAGAAGTGAATGAAGTCTTCAGGACTGGACAACTTTGTCTTCTAATTTGGAAGGGGAAACATTTGCTTCTACTTTCTAGCTAGCACTACATTTTTGCATGCTGTATCATAGTGTTTATGTGCAGATATGCCACGAAGTTCCCACTTTTGTCTTTTTTCTCATCAAATCATGCTGACAATTTCTTACGTATGATTAGATTTCCACAATGCAAGTTCTTCTGAGGGAATAAATAGAATTAGCAGATGCTATCCAATGTACTAGTTACTTCCAGATACCAGTAGACTGGTGATACTTTTATGTCATAACCATGCTGTAAGACAAACTATTTTCTCTGTGAAGAAAATGCTTATCTCCCTTGATCATAGTCTTAAACTCCTGGTGATATTTCTGTAACATCATTGCCATTCCTCGAATTAACTATATACAGAAAGCTTATAGACATGTTTAATCCAGGCTCTTTCAGAAACCGTGAGTCCTCTTAAATGCTGTCGACAAAAATAGAAAAGGTATAGTGACACGAAGGCTTTAGGTTACCAGCACCTTTCTTGATCCAGCAGATTTCTTTGAGCTTACCCCCTTGGTTTAGAATACGAGGAGAGAACGGCATCCGTGCAAAAAAGGATCAAGGAGCACTGTATTTTGTAGTACTTACAGGTGGCTGGAAATGAATGGGGAAAAGAATTGATAGATTTTGTAATAAAGCAAGCAGTTTAAATTTTATAATGGTAAATACTCAAGAGTAGAACTTGTACATGTAGAGTAGGGATCAGCAAACTTCCTCTGTAAAGAGCCAGATAGTAAATATTTTAGGGATTTGCTTGTGATATGTTCTATGTTGCCACCACTCAGCTTTGAAGTTGTGGTGTGAAAGCAGCCATCGATGATATGTAAATGAATAACTGTGGCTCTGTTCCAATAAAACTTTACTTATGGACACTGAAATTTGAATTTCATATCATTCCCACGTGTCACAAAATTCTTCTTTTGATTTCTTTTTTTGCTGTAAAAACCATTCTTAGCTCACAGGCTAAAATAGGTGCAGGCTGTCATGTGCTGACCCCTAAATCTCAGTTAGTGATACTGCAAACTAATAAAGTATATATAACGTGCTGATGGGATAGCGTATCTGTTCTATACTTTAATGTGCTTTTCCTGCTTACTGTGAAGAGGAGTTAAAATAATATCAAATTTGGTCTATCTTTGAGGCCAGATGAGGATAATAAAGTGGTAATATGAGAGACTGTGTAGTAGAACTCAAGGGAGTTAGACCACTAACTTCACAGTTCCTCTAACTCAGAAGTAGGAAGGGTGCAGTGCTCAGGGAGGATGGCCTCTGGTTTTACCCACAGAGCTCCTTGAAGATTCTAAATCCATCAGAATCCAGTAGTATAGTTTTGTGACACATTTCTTACGACAACACCCGAGAAAGTTCTCACTTATCAGTACAGAAGAAAAGAAAATGAAAGAACGTTTAAATAAATCGAGTTATGTTTTATTGGCTCTTGCTGCAGCAAATTTCTTGGATCTCTTCAGAGATAAACTTAAGCGAGGAAAGAGCACAGCTACTTAATTTAATCAGCAGTTTAAGGATTTCGTGTTGGCAAGATATTTGGACATGTTGCAAAAATACAAAATATTTTCACATTTTTGATCCAGAAATGTAGACTGGGATTTTGCCAAGCCTATTGCTTATGCAGTATGATAAGAATGTTTCTTCCTTGCTCTGGTTCCTTCCATCTTTTAGAGTAGGTGAAAAAAAATGGCGAGTTTGGAAGGAAACACTCCCAATCAAGGGAATAGCTAAAATTGTAAAGAATAGGGAAATTTTTCCTGAACCAGATCAAATTTAATGGAGATTAGGCCCAAGACATTGCAGCATCAGAAGAGGCAGAATCAATTGTTAGTAATAGCTCAGAAAATGAAGCAAATTGAACAGAAGTCTACAGAGCAAAAGTTGTATTTCATTGGCTTCAAATGGAGTTTGTTTATACCTTTTTATTTTTAACCTTCTGTTTTGAGAATGAATTTTGTTGTGTCCACTTCATATCGGGAAGACATTAAATTTAGAAAATGTAACTTTGGTCGTACTGACTTTTTTCCTGTTCATGGATTTTTGTTTGCTGCTTTGTAAATGGGAACAAAACTTGAGAGATGCTACATGTCTTAGAGTTGGACAGTTTCATTTGAAACCGAGAGTTAACAGTATTTAAAAAAAAAAAATCATTGGTAAATTTGTGTTGTTTAATACATCCAACCAAGTTGAGATTAGTTTTGTGAGCCTTAATAAATAAGTTTTTTTTTTTAAGTTTGTTTATTTTGAGAGAGTGAGTGGGGGAAGGGCAGAGAAAGAGAGAGGAGAGAGAGTCCCAGGCAGGCTCCGTGCCGTCAGCACTGTCAGCACAAGGCCTGATGTGGGCTCTATCCCACGAACTGTGAGATCATGACAAAATCAAGGCAAAATCAAGAGTTGGACCTTTAACCGACCGAGCCACCCAGGTGCCCCACTAAATAACTCTCCAGTGCTAACCTAACAAAGTGACTTTTGGTATTTTTTAAGTATTTTGAAATAGAAGTATAAGTTTTGGAAGTTTCCCTAGGTTTTGTTTTACAGGAAAATAAGCTTTCCTCTGTGGCTTAATTATGAAATTTAATTTCTGATTGGCTAATGAGCCAGAGTGAAATTAGGCAAACGGGATGTTTTGATTTGAAAACCTGAAGAATGGACGCTGCTTTGGTTTTGACAGGATCTGATGTGTTCTCTTGTGTTTGTCTCTTTTCAGTGAAACCAGCAGTGTGTGTAGCAGCAGTGACACAGGGCTCTTTACCAATGATGAAGGACGGCAAGGTAATCTTGATCCCAGCTTTGGGGTGTTGGTTGAGTATTTCTGGGAAGATTCGAATGATTATAGGAATAAGTCACTGAGAATATGGTGGTTGTCTGTGGCAGTGGTTCTCAAACTTTAAGGCATATAAGAGCCACCTGGTGAACTGTTAAAACTGCACATTCGGAGGTCCTACAAATCAAATAGATCTAGTTAGATATGGCTTTTGGAATCTGAATTTTTCACAAGTACCTGCAGTCATTTTCATGCAGGTAGTTTAGACTTTGAGAATCATTGATTAGGGGGATAGCGGATTAGGGGGATAGTGTCAAGGATAGGACTTTTGGAAGTTGCTTTTAATTAGAACCAAAAAATATCCTTCTGTATTAGCTCCTTCATTGGATATTAAGACATTCTTATTTTTACATAGGAAGAGTTTATTTTTATAACCTTGTTTATAAATGATCATAGTGTTCTAGATGAATATATTCTAGAAAACATCTTCTTTCTAATGGTGAGACTTCTGAAATTCAGTATAGAACACTGTGGATAAGACTGGTATAATTTAATTACCAGTTCTTTATTTTTACAACTTAAACAGTCATTTGAGACTTTGTTTTTATCGGGTACACTTGCTTAGGACCATACTAACTATGTTCCAATAAGAGTTTCATATAGCTCCTTTGGACTGTAATTCTCTTCATCTAAATAAGGGATTTGTAGCTCTCTAAAGTCCCTTCTAGCTCTGGGATCCAGTGATTTTTCTTCAAGGGTTAAGTGATCAAAGGACAAAAACACAATGGCTACATGTCTAGGCTGATCGAGAAGAGATCCTGGGACCGTGAGACTCCGGATCCGAGTTCTGATTTTGGAAAGAGATTGCGGGAGGTTATCTCCCCCATACCTCAGAGTTGTGGGCATGGATGGGGTTGCTGAGCTTCTTATTGTAATGGAGGTTATTGTGAATACATTTCTGTCCCTTTCGGATTCTGAGGGAGCTAGGTGTCATTAGAGGCTGTGTGTATATACTCCCAGATTGGGTGCAACTAGGGTCTTGATTCTTTTGTCTTTGCTTGAATGAGCTAGTGTATACAAATTTTGCTCTTTTTCTTTGCTTTTATACTGTTCTATGAAGTATCATAATGTGTCTTTTGAAGATTATGATATATAATTATACAGAGGTGTAAGAAAGTGTGGACCTGTTATGACAGATTAAGTTTCAGGCCTTCGGAAAACCTTTTTACTAATAAGCATTCCTTGCTTTATCGTGGAAGATTTTAGAATATTCTATAGCCCTAGCTTTCCTCTCTATCTCTGCTTCAACTTCATGCATTCTGGTGATATTTGGATACTTAGAGTTCTCAGCACAAAGCTATGTCATTTCCTGCTTCCATGTCTTTGTTTATGCTGGTGTCTCTGCCAGAAATCTCATCCCCACCTTTTCTTGACCGGTTGGTCATCCACCTAGACGGTTTTCGTTTTGCCCCTCCAGGGCATATTTATGGACTGTGTCAGTGGGTTGTTTTTTCCCCCTCAATTTCTTATTGGATTTGGCCAATAGGAGGCATTAGCAGAAGATTGGAGGGAGGAAGGTGAATGAGACTGAGTGAATTTTGTTAAGTTTTTATTATGGTAATACTGTTTAACAGCCCCAAAATTTCAGGGGTTTACCTCACTTATTTCTTGCTATGGGGCTGCGTGTGGGCTCAGGCTCAGCTGATCTAACCTGGGCTCAGCTGGTCTCCAGGCTTTAAGTTAGGTTTGTATCTATCTACTCAGTGTATCCTGTCCTGGGACCTCTGCTGGAAGAGCAATGACTGTTCTTGGCACGGACTTTTCCTGGTGGAAGACGTGAATGCTAAGTGACCAAACCAGAGCTTGGCGACCAAGCCATATTTAAAAAAGCTTTTGCTTGGATCATGTCTGCTAATGTTCTACTACCCCAAGTGAGTTATATGACAAGCCTTATGTCAGTGGGAGGAGGAAGTATGCTCTGCCTGAAGGGGAAGGCTCTGGAATTCTGTGGGTAAAGGCAGAAGGCATGGATGTGTGTTACCACAGGGAGGTAGCGAAGAGTTGGAGACAGTAATACAGTCTGCGACTTTGGATTGTAGCTTTCTTGGGCTCCCTTTCTGTTGGACTGCTGGTTGGCAGTGGTGGTGTTCCTCTGCCAAAGGCCACCACCCCTGTTGGCAGTCTTCTGTAACCTAAGCTTTCTCTCTGGTCTCTAGTAACCATTCTCTCTCCTTGCTGCTTCAGGTCTAGGAAAGGTAAAGACTTCCTGCCGGGCTGGCTCCAGGGTGCTTCACCATCCCTTATTGGTTCCTCTTAATACTATCTACTCCTTTGTAAATAGTCACCTTATTGAGGTCTCCATTACTGCATTTAAGTGTGTGCACATTTCCTGGAGGGAATCTGGCTGGATGTCACAGTCTGTGCAGGCATCATCTCCTAGAACCAACCCTTGCTCTTTCTTTCCCTGTACTTTCTTACCGCTTACCATATGACTTTATTCATAGATGTGTGCCTTTTCCATTGAGGCTTTCTCAAGGTACGAATTTTTTTTATTATTTGCAACTATAGTAGGTAACACATTGCCTGGCATATAGTAAGCTCTTAATAAATGGTTATTATGAAACTCAGAAAAGGGGAAAATTCTCCTCTTTCTCCCTCAAACAGAATTATACATAGAACCTCAGATTATGAAACAGATAACCTGTTTTGGTTAAAGCGTGATTCTAGAGGAGCAGGAATTCTGGAACCTGACCCATCAGCCTCTTCCTTATTCTCCGGCAGTACTCTTCTGGGGAGCTGCTGCATCATGCATCCACAGGAGCCCAGGGTAGGGGACTACTGGTCTGAATGATTTCACAAGGTTTCCTTTGGTTCAGTGAAGCCCTTTTTGTATTGTCAAAAATCTTGAGTGAATGCTTGAGTATTAAAAAAAAAAATGCCATTATGGGATGCCATTTGTCATCAGAAAATATTATCTTAGCTAAATATACTGTTTTAATAAATGGCGTAAGGAGTGTCTATGAATAAGAAAGGAATTAATATATTCACATGCAGAGAAACTAATCATTGTTAATTCTAATGCCTATCTTTAATCCATCTATGCACCTGGTTTAGTAAGATGCTTTTAGAGCAGTAGTTCTCAAAATGTCCTGAAGTCAGCGCAGCATCACTAGGGAACTTGTTAGAAATGCAAATTTTTGATCCTGCTTGGACCAGAATCAGAAACTTTGGGGATAGGACCCAGCAGTCTGTGTTCTAACAACCGTTTTTGGTCGTTCTGATGTACGTTGAAGGTTGAGGGCCACTGTTCTGGAGAAATAGCCATTGATGGTATGCTTTTATAAGGGAACACTTTGAGTAACTTCTTTATGAGCATTTTCATTTTCCCTTTTAGAGATCTCCACAATGAGTTAAGAGTTATCATTACCATGGATGTAAGTGGCCCGTGAATCTGATACTTCATGTGCTTAACATGGCCTGAGCAGTTTCCCTGGGATCTGGCACACATTAGAGAATGAAGGCATTATGAACACTTTAGATGTTCTTGTCATGAATCCCTTCATCCTTGGTATTTTGAACGGAGTATGGGATGGCAGACATGAAGTTATCAGTCTTACTACTCTTTGTGGGTGGGAACAAGGTCTCTTGCAAACTGAGATGCTGTCATTGTAGCCAGTAGAAAGAGGTTTGAACTAAGAGTCTGGCTATATGGGTCTAGTCTTGACTTTGTCACTAATGACGAGTTTGGCCTTGGTTGAATGGTATAACTTCTTGACAGATCTTGGGAGGTTATATTGCTTGTCTCTGTGGTTATTTTTTTCCTGGTTACTTGAATTGCTAGTGTCAAGATGATTTTCTGTCCCATTAATGTCAGGGTACCAAGAAAGAAATGAGGTATGGGTACACATTTTTTGTTAACCTAATATGAGAAATGCAAATGTAATACCTCAGGAGTAGCTAGTTTTGAATTAAGAAACATTTGTGGGCTTTGAACTCCCAAGTTCATTTACACCACAGAATGGTACATACGAGGCAATTTATTTTTGTGTTAAAGGCTTTGGAGTTAGTCACGCTTTGGGTTCAGATCTTGGTTTCATCATTTACTAACTTGACCTTGCCTTCTCTCGCTTTAGTTGCCTTATTTATAAGTTGGAATTAGTGTAGGGTTTAGAAGAGATAACATGCTTGCAGATTTTTAGCATGGACCCTCATAGGGTGGAAAGGGTTTAGTAAATGGTAGCTTTATTAGTTTTTTACTATCAAAAGTAGTCCAGTGTAACACAGTATTTCATTTACGTGAAACTAGTTTGGTACTCTAGTTTCCATCATAATATGGATCAAGAAGAAGGTTCAAAACAGTTTTTTTGTACTTTGACATTATTTAAAAGGTATCATCAAATCTATAGTTCTGAGAAATCCTTGCATTTGGTTTTCCATAGAGCATGTTAAAATTCCAACTTATGATCTCTTTACTTTAGGGGATGATGAGCAAAGCGATTGGTTCTATGAGGGAGAATGTGTCCCAGGATTCACTGTCCCTAATCTTCTGCCCAAGTGGGCTCCTGATCGTTGCTCTGAAGTGGAAAGAATGGATTCTGGACTGGATAAACTTTCCGATTCCACATTCCTTTTACCTTCTCGACCAGCTCAAAGAGGTAAGTTCTGAGGAGACCAAACTATACTTCACACTTTTATGGTTCTCTTTGGGGAGAATCATCATGGCAAGCATATTCATGCCTCTAAGCATGTATTAACTATCTGAGTTTTGGAGCTAGTCCAGGGATTTTTCTAGAAGATTCAAGGGTGAGTCTTAAAACTTGAGGTTCTCCATTCGTACATAAATCCAACCCGTGGAGACTCTTGGGATATCTATTAGCAGGGCATTCCTTCAGCTTGCTATTGCCATTTGTGCCAGATTTAGGAAGCCTAGCAGCGTGTCACTGCTGCTTACCTGCTGTGAAACCGATGAGCTATGGAGTGCTCAGTGGGAGCCTGAAGTATTGGATCTTGGAAGAGAACAGATTTCAGTAAGAACATTCACAGACAAGGTATAATGACATTTTTTAATTGGATGATTTAAAAATATTTCCTTAAATTATTTTATTTTGGGCTTTCACACAAATACATCCTTTCTCTTTGCTTTTCCTTTACTTCTGATGCAGCGAAGTAGAGTGGGAAGAGCCCAGGGAAGAGAGAAGGAACTGTGGTGATAATACTGTCTGGTACTGTCTTCCTAGCTCGGTTACTATGACAGAATCACTTCATTTCTTTGGGACTTCAGGGTCATTAGTTAAAACACTGTGATATTGAACAGACTGTTTCAGAGGTTTCTTTTAGTTCTATAAATTTATGATTCTAAGATTCCCAGGAATCCGTTATCAGGTAATAGTTGGGCATCTGTTGGTGATTAGAATTATGCTCAGAGCTATAAACTCCTATAGCAATTTGTTAAGATGAATTTGGGTGATTGAAAGTCCTTCTCAAAATAGTGGGCTCTTGGTAAAGATTACTGCCGGGCTTAGGCATACATTTGCTACCTTAACAACTTCCATCAAATATTTCAGTGACCATTTCTGAAAGTTCTTTATGGACCACTTAAAATACACACAAAGAGGAATAGGGAGAACAACTTAAGATGGCCTGTAATTCCATACCCAGAGACAGTGTCAAGATAACATTTTGGTGTGGACTCTTCCAGTTGTGTTTTTTGGGTGTGGAACGCATGCAGTAATTAGAAAAATGAGATTTTACTATACAGGCTATTTTTACTGTTATTTTATGGCATAAAGTGTTTTTGAGATAATAACTGGCATTTAATTTATAATTAGAAATTATTGATAATGTCTTCTATTTGTGTAGTGTTTTTGGTTTATAAAGTACCTTCCATGTGCTGTTTCATGGAGTCTTCAGATGAGCTCTGTGAGACAGGATTGAGCCAGTGATTATCCCTCCTTTACAGGTGAGGATGCCTAAGTCAGAGGTAAATGACACGCCTAAGATCATACCACAAACGCATGGGAATAATAAATCCTTGGAGGATAGCCTAGTGATACGAGCTTTAGGGTCAGTCTAGTAAGATCCTGGGAGGAAGGCCTGTAGTGTGCTAGAAGCACATCATTGCTAATGAATCTTCTGCATTCGGTTTCTGAGGGCTTTCTTCTGTTTTTTAGGATATCATGCTCGCTTGAATCGTCTGCCTGGAGCTGCAGCTCGATGCCTCAGAAAGGGCCGAAGAAGGCTTGTTGGGAAGGTGACAGCTCTCACTGTCTACTGGGCTCACTGGGAGGATAGTATTCCCTACAGGATTTGTGTACCCTGTTGCTAATCAGAGGTGCTGCGGTACCCCCTGGAGTAAATTAAGCCAACTGGAATCTTTCGCAAGTTCACGAGAGAGAACCTTATGTAGGATGTGAATGGATACACACATAAGAGATGAAGCTTAATTCATACAGAAATTTTGACAGAGCAAACACTGTCATGACAGTTTATCTGTAAATCTATAGGCCTGATCTTGTCTCTTCTCCTCTTTTGATTAATCTTATATTATTATATTATGGAAGTTAAAATAGTCTTGGCTTCTTTATAACTCCTCCTGAATTCATGAATGCTTCTTCTATCCTAACTTTGGTCTTTTATTCTAGAATTCATTAAAAAAAAACCCAAAAAACCTGAAAGAAAACCTGTTCTCAATTTTTAAAAGCTCCTTGGCCACAAGGAAGGGATATCTACCTTTATTCTGTTCTGCCCTTGCCAGGGACTATACTGGGCACTGGGCACCGAGAAGGTATTGCCTTCTACCTGATACTACCTAGACAGAAGTGGCAGAATAGAGAATTGAACCCAGCTGTACTTTTGTTTTATCTTTTTAAATTCAAATTTAAAAATTTTTTTAAATTCATTTTTTACTCTAGCTTTGAGATTGAAAGTAGGTTAAGACTGGGGCTCATACCCTGTTAGAGAAGATGGTGGTGGGCTAAGAGCGAGCGAGAGGCATTTCAGAGCATTACTGCATTCACTGCACATGCAATTAGAATGCCTACTATGTGTCAGGCTCTGTGCCAGGCCAGGTATATAGTGATCACAGCCATAGCCTGGCTACCCTTAGGGAGCTACTGTTTTGTAGTGGAAATAGGGAGTTGTTTTCTGAGATTTTAGCTATGTAAAAGGAATGAAGCTATTTATTTCCAGATGAACTCAGATTTTTTATCTTTAAATTTAATTTCAGATCTCTCATTAGAAAGACATTTGATTATTGGAAGAATTATACCTTCTTCTTTTGGCTCATTTATTTTACAGAAAATAAAATGCTGCTTTTGCTATCCTGGGAGCTTATTCTTACTTAATGGGCCAGCTAACAGGGTAGGAGTGCATGAGGTAGAGGGAGGCAGGAGGTTGGGAGTAGGGAACAGAGAGATGGTTTTACTTTTTATTAGTTAGGCTGGAAGGGTAATGTTCTCCTTACTGTCTGCCTTATTTTGTTTCATCTCCTGTAAAATAAGAGCCTTCCTCTTTTGTGGAAGTAAGTCATTTCGTCTTGAAGGCTCCCTTTAGTTTGCCTGGAAGGAAACTCTAGGGCCTGTTGGACGTGCCTCCAAGAATTTCAGATGAATAGGATAATATTTACTTGTTTCATTCATCTTCATCACCTTAAAGGGATATTTGTCATTTCTAGCAGAGGTCACTGTTCTGCCCCCCCTCCCCCTCCCCCACCTCTCTTCTCTTTTTCTAAATTATAATCATAAATAATGAGTTTCATTCACCGCTCCCTGCCAGCGAGCTGCTAATTACGCAAAGTACTGCTTGTAATTTACACAGTAATAAACTGTAAATTTAAACATTACGGCACTTTAAGTTAATAATTTTTCTGCAGTAACAAATAGGTCATTTTTCACCCATCTTTTCTGTTGGCCCCACTACTATGGCTGTGTCTGTGACCAGGAGGCACGTGCCTAAGGGAGGAAAAATGTGAAGAATACACTATGTGAAACCTTTTCATTTAGCTCCACTCCCACCCAGAATCTGACCTCAAATTAATTTTTCTAGAGTCAGTTCTGCTAAAATGCATACCCTAATATTTTGGGCTAGTCCACACAAATGAACTAGCGATCCACATAAATGAAAAGCGATCATAATGTTTTCCCAGAAACAAATGTGTTTGAATAACAGGCTTCACATTCTTGACAGTCATGCCCGTGACTTATGCGTTCTCATCTTCACACTTACTCATATGTGGGTACCTCTTATTTGTGTATCATTGGTACCCTTCCCCAGGTACTGTGGTGACATTCATTGTAAATATACTCAAGTTAAATGAAGGGTGAGTGCCTTCTGCCATTTTCCAATTTTTTGGAGATGATTAGTTTCTGAATTGCTTTTGGTGTTATGGGTAAGCTTTCATATTACAGTCTTGAGAAACCTAAATTTAAGAACCAATTTATACAAACTATTTTACTTTAAGAGATAATGCTTAACAGACAAAAGGCACAGTAGCAATTTTTGTAAGTTCTAAAATTCCTTCAACATGTATGCATTACTCACCAGATTGTAGGTGTTACCAGTGAGGCCTGGGTAGATTTCCCATTATGAAGGCTATTGGGGCTGTAATCATACTTGCCTAGAAGCTTGGTGTGCTAGCCTATAAAAATTGGCTGCTGTTGGACTTCTTTTTTTAAGTGTGCTATTTCCATATACTTTAATAACTCGCTGTATTAAAACATATAGTAAACAAGGTTTATAATGACTTTTTTGGAACACTGGGAAAAATAAGTCTAGGATCACATGTAACACTTTTTAAGATAGATTCCCATAAAAAGAAATAAACTTGCTGTTAGATTTTAAGATTGACATTTGACATGTGCCTTTGAGGTTGCTGGCACAGTTGTGGGAAAGTGTGAGCCTGATGACAGATTATACTTTACTTCTATGGTTAGATGACACTCGTCTTCCTTGCCTTTTCAGGAGACCAGCATAAGTACTTTGGGTACTGAGAGGATAGGCCACATTATTAGTGACCCTCGGCAGAAAGAGTAAGTGCTGCTTATATATTTACTTATTATCCCAGCCTGTTCCTTGGAGGAGGTAGAGGGAAGTTTTATGGAGGAACCTAGAAATTGAGCTTTAAAGCTGAATGAGAAGATCTTAAAGATTTGTGCTTTACCACGGTTAACATGGCTAACACCCCAAACCCATGAGAGTGATTTTTTTCCTTCCGAGACTAGTTTTTCTTTCTTTGCTGTTTGTATGTACAGGTGCTGCATTATAAAAGTAGCCTCCAGTTAGGATGTTGTTTTTTTTAATGAATGAATGAATGAATTTACATTGAGGTAAAGTTGGTATATAGCATTACGTAAGTTTCAGGAATACACCATCATAATTTAGTATTTGTATCTGCTACAAAGTGATCATCACCATAAATCTAGGTACCATTCATCAGCATAAAATAGAGCCCTTTCACCCACCCCTCAACCCCCTTCCCCTTGGTAACTACCATTCCCTATATCTATGAATTTGTTTTGTTTTGTTTTATTCATTCATTTTGTCTTTAGATTCCACATAAAAGTGATATCATACAGTGTTTGTCTTTCTCTGATTTACTCATTTAACCTAATCCCTCAAGGTTCGTCCATGTTGTCACAAATGGCAAGATTTCCTTCCTTTTTATGGCTGAGTAGTACTCCATTGTGTATGTGTGTATTTATGTATACACCACATGTTCTTTATCCGTTCATCCATTGATGAACACTTAGGTTGTTTCCATACCTTGGCCGTTGTAAATAATGCTGCAGTGAACATAGAGGTGTATATATCTTTTCAAGTTAGTGTTCTCATATTGTTTGGATAAATACCCAGAAGTGGAATAGCTGGATCATATGGTAGTTCTATTTTTAGTTTTTTGAGGAATCTCCATACTGTTTTCCACAGTGTCTGTGCCAGTTGACTTCCCACAAACAGTGTACAAGGATTCCCTTTTTTCTACATCCTTTCCAGCACTTGTTATTTGTTTTGTTGATAATAGCCATTCTGACAGGCGAGGTGATACCTCATTGTGGTCTTGATTTTCATTTCTTTGATAATGAGTGATATTGAGCATCTTTTCATGTGCCTATTGGCCTGTATGTCTTTGGAGAAATGTCTGTTCACATCCTCTGCCCGTTTTTTTTTTTTCTTCTTCTTATTTATTTATTTATTTATTTTTTTTTTTTTAATTTTTTTTTTCAACGTTTATTTATTTTTGGGACAGAGAGAGACAGAGCATGAACAGGGGAGGGGCAGAGAGAGAGGGAGACACAGAATCGGAAACAGGCTCCAGGCTCTGAGCCATCAGCCCAGAGCCTGACGCGGGGCTCGAACTCACGGACCGCGAGATCGTGACCTGGCTGAAGTCGGACGCTTAACCGACTGCGCCACCCAGGCGCCCCATCTTCTTATTTATTTTTATTTTTTATTTAATTTTATTTATTTTGAGAAAAAGAGGGCATGCATGAGTGGGGGAGGGGCAGAGAGAGAGAGAGGGAGAGAGGGAAAGAGAGTATCCCAAGCAGCCTCCATGCTGTCAGTCCAGAGCCCAATGTGGAGCTTAATCCCGTGAACCGTGAGATCATGACCTGAGCCAAAACCAAGAGTTGGACACTCTCCTCTGCCCATTTTTTAATGGGATTGTTTGGGGTTTTTTTGTTGTTGAGTTATATGAGTTCTTTATATATTTTGGATATTCTTTATTGGATATATGGTTTTCAGTATCTTCTCCCATTCAATAGGTTGTCTTTTGGTTTTATTGATGGTTTCCTTTGCTGCACAAAAGCTTTTTAGTTTGATGTCGCATTTGTTTATTTTTATTTTTGTTTTCCTTGCCTTTGGACTCAGATCCAAAAAATAAAAAAATAATAATCAGAAGAGACCCATGTCAAGGAGCTTACCACCTATGTTTACTTCTAGGAATTTTATACTTTCAAGTCCTACATTAAATTCTTAATCCATGTTAAATTAGTTTTTGTGTATTGTGTAAGATAGCGGTCTAGTTTTCTTCCTTTGTATGTCGTGGCCAGTTTTCCCAACATTGTTTATTGAGGAGACTGTCTTTTCCCCACTGTATATTCTTGCCTCCTTTGTCATAAATGAATTGACCATCTATATGTGAGTTTATTTCAGGGCTGTTTATTCTGTTCCATTAGTCTATTTGTCTGTTTTTATGCCCATACCATACTATTTTGGTCATTATAGCTTTGTAGTATAGTTTGAAATGAAGAAGTGTGATGCCTCCAGTTTCGTTCTTTTTTCTTAAGATTGCTGTGGGTATTCAGGGTCTTTTGTGGTTCCATACAAACTTTAGAATTATTTGTTCTAGTTCAATGAAGTATGCCATTGGAATTTGAATCTGTATGTTGCTTTAGGTAGTATGGACATTTTAAAATGTTAATCCTTCCAGTCCATGAGCACAGAGTATCTTTCCATTTAGTTGTCTTGAGTTTCTTTCCTCAGTGTCTTAGAGTTTTCAGTGTACAGGGCTTTCACCTCCTTGATTAAATTTAGTCCTGGGTATTTTATTCTTTCTGATGTAATTGTAAATGAGACTGTTTTCTCATTTCTCTTTCTGATAGTTCATTATTAGTGTAGAGAAACACAACAGATTTCTGCATATTGATTTTGTATCCTGCAGCTTCTTTGGATTCATTTATTAGTTCTAACAGTTTTTTGGTGGAGTCCTTAGGGTTTTCTGTGTATGGTGTCATGTCATCTGCAAACGCTGATAGTTTTACTTCTTTCTTTCCAGGATGTTATTTTTTTTTAATCTATTTTTTAAATGTTTATTTATTTAGTTTTGAGAGGGGGAGAGAAGGAGAAAGCAGGGGAGGGGCAGAGAGAGAGGGAGACCGAGAATCCCAGACTCTGCACTATCGGCATAGAGCCTGATGAGGAGCTCAAACTCATGAACCGTGAGATCATGACTTGAGCCGAAACCAAGAGTCAGACGCTCAACTAACTGAGCCACCCAAGCACCCCTCCAAGATGTTACATTTTAAGCTCATTTTTCTGTCTCTTAAAATTCTTTTGTTCAAAATGGGTGATTGCCTGTATACTCTCCTATGCTTTTCCCATGTTTAGACCTCTATCTAGAGAAATAGAAATCTCTTTTGTCTTAACTGCTGTGGTAAGTGCAGCTGGAAAGCCTGTGTGCAGCTATAGGAAAATGATTCCTCCCTTTCTTATGACAACCTTGTCCCCTAACATGTTTGGCTGTTTGTCTCCTACACACTTGAAAGTCAGTGTCTAGTTATGATCCTACACTCATTAGCCTGGTCGAATTCATAATTAACAAAATAGGCAAGATATGGGTATGGTTTGCGTTCTTGTTGAATTTGGGGATCCTCTTGTCACCACACAGCTGAGATTATGGTGTCACACCATAATCTTGAGTTTGTTTTTAGAGGGTCCAGGATTTCACATTTCATTACAAGACTTTTTCCTTTGAAGAGTTATTTTTCACAAGAAGTTTGTGCACATCTACCATGTCTTTTCTTTTCTACAGTTCCTTCTTTTCCCCAGTTCTTTCTGTGTCTTCACTTTGTTATGCCAGAGTCCTTTTTTCTTCTCCTCCTCTATAATTTCCAACCACTTCTTTTATTTTCTTTCCTGTTGTTCTCTCCCTCTCTTTAGTTTCTGGTTACCGTCAGCTGGGAAAAGAGAACGAAACCAGGTAAGATTGCTTTTCTTTGTCATCTTTAGTTTATCATTTGATTTCCTTTTCTTTAGAAAGAATAAAGCATTGGCTTCTGATTTTCCTCACATTTCTGCTTGTGCGCATGAGGTAAGGTTCCCGTTCCCTGCGTTATTCTGATTTCTTATAGAGGACTGTTTTCTAAAATTTTCTGATATTCACTGATAAGAACTATAGCTGATTCCCCTTTTTAGGTTCAACTGTGCTTTTCAGTTTATTACTTATAATGTATATTTCATAGGAATCCTGTTTTTATTTTAGTTTTGAACTTTGCAGTAAGAAATCAGAATGAACCTCATTTGCGTATGGTTTAGTTCAGCACCAGCATCCTACGCTGAGAAGTACAATGGTGAAGCCTGAACATAGGAGACAGAAGAAGGTAGAGCTGCTGTGAGTGAAGTAGTGGGGTCAAGGCCCTAGAGCCGTGCCCTCGTAGTCGCTTAGTCTTTTCCCCAGCTACCCCTGCGGAGGGCCCTTGGCAAATCTAGGCCTTTGTAAGGGTCATAATTTAAAAATTACTGACAGTGACTATCGATGCGTTCCTTTCACGTTTGAAGCTTTTGATTTTTGGGGGGAAGAGAGGTTGCTTTATCTTGATTAGTTATAAAGTAGATAAAGACTGGTAGGTAAAAATCTCAGGCTTACTGTTGCTCAGTGTTTTTTGTTTTGTGTTTTGACCACTTAGGACTTATTAAATTGCTGTGCAGTTTAGACTTGAAACCTTCCTCTTGAGGACACTCTTTCAAAATGAACCAGAGCAGGGGTAGACCTAACTGGTGTGTATTCATGAGATGCTTTTAGATGGTGTGTGGACATACAATTATTTTAAGTTATCATTTGTAATGGGAAAAAATGTCATCATCATATCAAACTTGTTCCTTAGAAACATAGTAAGGGCAGGCTGAGTAAAAATAATTGATATGAAGAAAATACTAAGTAAATAACAGTGCAGGTTGTGGGCAGAGAAAGAAGTCATTAAGGCAGTGAGAGACTGCAGCTTGGGAGATCCTGAGCCCGAGCACTGTTTGCAGGGGAGGATCTAAAGGCAGAAGAGGACCTGTGTTGATCACCCAGTCCAGATCTGTTATTTACAAATAAGATTTAAGTGATTTGCCCAAAGTCCTGCTTCTTTCTAAGTTCTTTTGAAATTACCATTCAGAGTTCTTCTGGTCTTAAGATATATTTAGTTTTGAAATTTGGGGGTGAGGGGCATTATTTATTCTAGGGAAAGTCCAAATAAAGCTAGAAAATGGAAAGTAAGGTACTTTTTTTATGTATTATATCCAAGTTTGACCCTCACAACCACCTTTTGAGATGATTAGAAGTTTTACAGAAGAGAAACTGGAATTACCGACTGAAAGCAATATTTTATTTATGTCCCCGGTAATCCTGTAAAATAGGTAAGACAGCAGTGCACCCCCTCGTACAAGTGAGGACAGTAAAACTCAAAAGAGATTATGTAATTTTTAATGTATGAAAACTCAGTGATAGACTGAAATTAAGTGTTAGGTATTCTAATTCTTAATCAAGTTCTGTTTCTACTACACTGCAGCTGGTATGTGCTAACCAGTTATTTACTGGAAACATTGGCCAGGATAAAGAAAGAAAAAGGTAGTTTCATGCTAGTTTTCTTGGGAACAAGGGCCAATAATCAATAGATAAGTTCCTGTTATGTCATATAGAAAGCGCTATCTTCTGCCATTTAAGTAATTACCAGGTATTAGAGGTTTTTGAAAAATTGTTATTTGCCAAGGAGTAGCCTTTTTGGGGGTATGTGGGATCAGGTATGCTAGATTTGTGGTTAAAACTTTATTGAGTGGTGTCTGTTATATGGCAAGAGAGTCGAACCGTCAAAGGGGCAAAGTGATCAAACAAAGTCACCTTTTAGAGTCAGATCTTTTTCATGTAAGCTTTGCTAAAATAATCTCATTTATCCCTGCAGTTTAATCCCCTCTCCCCTCTCTACTCCTTGGATGTTTTGGCTGATGCTTCTCACCGAAGATGTTCACCAGCGCACTGCTCTGCCAGGTAATAGTCTTCTAGCGACGATTTTCTTCCAGACAATACCATTTCCTTTTTTATAATACTTTTCATATTATAAACTATGTTTGTGTATAGCATCCAATTTGATCTTTACAACCACCTTAGAGGTCAGTAGGTGTTTTACAGATGCAGAAACTGAGGCACAGTATTGAAGTACCTTTCCTGTGATCTCACGGCTAGTATACGATTTATGTCTCAACTGTGACCTAAGTCTTCTGACTTGTATTTCATATTTCTTGTGCTCAAAGCCCCATCTTCAGAGAATGTTATTACCGGTCCTTGCCATGACCTGCAAAACTGCGTAATTTGACTTCTGCCTGCATATCCAGCTTCCTTTCATATACTCCTTTCTCCTCCCTGGGGGAGAGGTCCAGCTGTGCTAGAGAGCTCAGCTCCATTTTGTTCGTCACAAATAGCAACCCTTTTCTGCCTCTGAAGCCTCACACTTGTTCCCTTTGCCTAGACTGCCGTGTTAAGCCTCTTCTCACGGTTGACTACTCCTCATCTCAACTCTGGGAGGACCTCTCAGACCATCCTATGTAAAGGGGCCACCTCCATCACTCTCCACTCATCGATTTCTTTCTGCTAAAGCTTTATCACGGTCTATAATGATTTGCTTGTTGGGTTCCACCCCCCCCCCCAACTTTTTCTCCTGTCTCGTTCACTACGATATAAGCTTCAAAGTGTAGGGACCTTGTTTTATCTTGTTCCCTGATAATATCCTCAGCACCTAACACAGTGTCTGGCACTTACTAGACATTTGGTATGTTTGTCAGAATGAATCCTACGCCTCTCAGTATAAATTCTCTTGAGTTAGGTGACATGGGAAATAAATATGGTTTTAATGGTAGCATCCCCTAGCAGGGTTATTGTGCACAAAAGAGGAGCTAATTGGCTGAACCGTAGAACTTTTATTATTTCTAGTGGCACAAAGAATTCCTTTCCAAGTTCTGATGTGTTGTTGGTTTGTTTGTTTGTTTTTCTTTTTTCTTCCTGATTTGTTCTTAATTGGCTGTGTTCATAAGATTAGGGTACAGGCACAAGAAATTATACTTTCATGGATGCAATGAGAACTTCACTATGGGCTATACTAATAAACTCCGCACCATAACCTACCACCAACTACCAGACCTTCTATTGGAGAAGTGGCGTTTCAGTGGAAAAAGTCTTTTGAAAAGAGAGACCCTCACAAATGGTGTTACTAGAAATGTGGAAAATTATGGGACGATTAATAAACTACTTCCATAAGGCCCTCTCTTCAGTAGCACGCTGTTTGTCCGTTGTCCATTCCTTCACTTGCTGACTGCCTCCTGGGCCCCAGGCCCTTTGTGTAGGCACCACCCTCAGGAGCTTACATTCTCTTGAGAAAGTCAGGTGTGGAGATTGATAGCTACAGCGTGGAACGCCAAATGTGTAAAAGATGTGTGCCAGAATTCCAGGAAGCACAGAAGAGAGGCTTCTAAGAGGCTGAGGGGGAGTTTCTTAGAGGTGGTGATCCTCAAGCTTGAAAGACCAAGATTTCAGTCCATAGAAAAGCAGTCCTTCAGCTTTTTGTCTTCATACCAATGGAATCATGGCTGTGGCTACTCTTTGGGAAGACTGTGACTAGCACCGTATTGTGTCTGATGCAGAAAGCAGATTCTTTGCCGTCCTCCCTCTACGTCTGTTACCTAGACCCCGTGCCATGCTGTGCTGAGATCAGTATCCATGCATTTATCACTCAGGTCTCCTGTTGCCTCTGAAGCCTCATCCCGGCTGGAGTGGGTGTCAGTTTTTTGTCTCTTTGTGTATCTCATTATCCACATCGTTGTCTTGGTTCTCTTGCTGGTGGTGCTGGTGGCCAGACTTGGAAACATAAGGCAGTCTGGGCTGTGCTTCCGGTGTAGTCTGCTGTAGAGAAATATTGCTTTAGACCATTGCTGAAAACAAGGTGAGAGGGTCTGGACAATGCCAGCTTATCCTTGTCCTTCTGGGTGTCATTCCCAGGACACTGGAAGTAAAGTGAGTTGCATTGTTTGGGGCAGGGGAAGACATTTTTTAAACTTACATTCACTATCTGATCCTTAAAAAAATGGTTTTTTGTTTCAAATTGTACATAGAAGAATCCAGCAGCACATAATTTTGTTTATATGTGTTACATGCGTAAAGAGTGTGCAAATTTTTTACTCGTGAGGGTGCCTAGTTCGTAAAGTTTGGCAATCATGGCTCTGTGGGAAATGGCTAGCACAAGTGACCTCTAAGCAATTTTTAGAAAATGTGGGTGATGAAATCCTGAGCCCTCAGGGCATCCTCTCACTCCCTTGAAGTTGGGGTGGGGAGGAGTTCCCTGCCCAGCAAGGGGTCAGTTGAGAAGGAGCCATCTAGCTCCAGTGTGGCTGAAGGATGAGATGGGATCCAGAACTGGATGGTCAGCTTTGTACAGCTTGGACACCATTTAATAAAGCCTGGAGTCTAGGAAGGAATGTTAAAAGAGTGTTGGTGGCAGGGAAGAGGCAGGTGAATGACTGTATTAAAAACTGTTTCGAATGGAAATTTTATCTTTTTCTTGTTCCATTTTATTTGTAGTAGGAAAAGATTTCTTTCAAAGCGTCTGGGCAGCCCTGGGAATTTCACACCCATCATTAGAACGATTTGTGTGTGTGTGTGTGGTGACTATGTTATCATTAATGGTATAATTTTATTTTGCGAAGAGAGAAGTGTTTCCTGTTTTATCACAGCTTTCCCCGAGGAGGGCTGGTGTATTAATTTGCTGTATTGCCTCCTGGCTGTTCCCAGGCTGTTTTTCCTCTTCATCATGGAATTTTTAATGGCCCTGGTGCCTCTTGGGAAGCATGTGAGGAAGAGTTCCTCAGGGAGTGCTTCCCTTTTTTCACATGCCTATAATTACTCTCCTTTAAGAGCACAAAGAGTTTGATAATCATGCCTGAACTGTGAAGGTTTCCTCTTGTCGGGTTACTGAGCTGAGGCTGCTTCCTGCCTGGACATTGCCTGTTCCACTCTCCCACACACTCAACTGCGAGAGAGTGAGGACCCCTCAGTCACCCCCTCACTGCTGGCACTATTCAGCTCTGGTTCTCAGAGTGAGGCTTGGGGGCCACTGGGAGGCCATGACCTCAGGTACTCTCTTGTTTAGTATTTCATTGCTATAAACAAGGAAATAATGGGACTGTGATTTTAAGAGAACACTACTGATGTGTCATTTTAATACAGCCCAGAGGGCAGGCAGGCACAGTTGTTGGGCAAGGGAGTCTTTGTGGTCTTTGTACCACCTAATAGATCTGTGGGTTATGAGGTTTTCAGAAATACCACCCTAGAAATAATTAAATTTGGTGGTTTTCAACCCTGACTGCACTTTTGAATCACCTGAGAAGCTTTGAAAAATATGTCCATGTTGAGCCCCACCCGAGATTCTGATTTAACGGATCTGGGGTGAGGTCCAGGCACTGGCATTATTTAAAGTTCCCAGGTGACCCTAATCCGTGGCCTGAGTTACAAATTATTGCCCTACCTGCAAATGGTTTTATGACTAGTGCTTTGTAATTTGCTTAACAGGAAATCCCATTTCGTAATTGTGATTTGGTGTTGCGTGCATGATTCCTCAGGGGAGGTAGGACGCTGGACTCATCTTCCCTTGGAGAACTGCCAGGTGAAGAACAGGGTGTCAGGGCCTAGCATGGTGCCCAGCACGTGACTCACCGTCGGGGGGACTTGCTGGGCAGGTGTTCGGCTTGTCGGCAGGGTGCACGGAAGAAATTTGTCAACCCACTGTCTTGGATTGGTTGTTTTGGTCACTAGTATTGGGATGTTGCATTAAAGTAGTGATACTTGTTATCGGTGGTAGGGATTGCTGCAGCTCCAACAGCAGATGGTGTGATTGGTGTTCTGGTGGAGGCAGCGGTATTGCTGTCAAGGACACGGTTCTAGAATGGTAATAAGGAGTGAGTGCTGGAGGCAGCTTTTCCCAAAATGAGAGATTTATTGATCAGGAAGGATAGCTTTTCTTCCATTATTGCTGTAGAAAACCATAACTAGAACTTATCAGTTGTTAGATCTGTCTGTGTGATGCACAAGTCCTCCGTTGTAGTTTTTGAGTGTCTTGTGACAGTTCTCAGTTTTCTCCAACTGTCCTGACCTTTCCTCTGTTGGGGGTGGCGATTTGATGATGTATCACCGCTTCCATTTATCCTTCTTTTAAGTTTCTGATCTCATATTAGTGGGAGTCCTGGCAGTCCCAGGTAAGAATCTTAGCTTTACCTGGGCAAATGACTTAACCCCCCTCTCCCTCAATTTCCTCATCTTTAAAATGGAAATATCAATTTTTATGGGGCTAGTGGGGATCAAAATGAAACAATATATTTGTTTAGCATACTGGTAGCTAATATTATTTTTGTTACATGGTTACTACTTCTCCCCTGTCTTTAGGATAATTGCAGTTTTATAAACTTTGAGTCTGCTTCCAGAGTCATTTGCTAATGAGATGTCGTACAGATCCTTGAGGTGCTTAAATGGCTTAAATGGACTATAAGAGGAGGCATTTGGACAGTGTTTGGGTAAAAAAGAGACCTTTCTGCCCATTAGAGAGTTGAAATATGATAGGCTCTGCTCATTGTAATTCATTTTATCTGTTTCACAAACGTTACGATCTGCATATCAGAGTTGTGTGCCCAGCTGGCTGTGCCACTTGACAAGGAGTTTCAAAGAGCAAGAAGAAGACTCAATTCACGCTGTTAATTTTGACCTTTGGAGCCACAGTAAACAGCCTCAGGTTTTACCTCAGGGCTTAGGGGAAAGAACCTTTTATTAGTCCTCTATCTGCTAGGGATGCTGTGACGCACAGCGGCCCTTGCCCATCTCTTTAGTGCCTGAGTTGTGGCCAGGTGTGAGGAAATGTTTCTGCTGTGATATTGTCCAGAAAGCTGCCCAGCCCTACTGGAACTTCCCGTCGTAGAGTACACAACTCTTGAATCTTTTGTCCTTTACCAGATGGTCTTGTCGACAGCACCCTCAGCCGGCTGGCATCTTACTGCCTAAGTGGAGTGACGAAAAGCATTTTCCCTCTCTGGCCACTGTAACAGACCCAACTTTCCAATCGATGCACAGCTTTTCTGCTCCTGTGGATGTCATGAAACCACTCCAGGATATGCCAGCCTTGGCCCAGGCCGGGGAAGGAGAGTACACGGAATTTTCAGGTGCTAGTGAGCACTTAGTTATGGACTGTCAAGGGTTAGGTTTGAGTGAAAACACTAGTGGAAATGCTGGGATCTCATCCTGTTAGAGAAGCCTCTTCTGTGCCCTCTCATTGTGAAGTGGTTTTCTGTCCCTAACTGCTGCTCGTGTCAGGCCCGGACCCTTTCCTGTGCGCACATCTGAGAAGACGGTTCCTACTGGGTGCTTCGTCAATGTCAGTTAACCCCGAAGATGAAATCACATGTGAGGAAGGGGCTTCTTCATTTCTCTAGATTGGATCCTCTTTTCCTTCCTTTTACCCTAGCACTTTGTTCTTGGATTACAGCTCAGTGTCTGGCATCTGTTCATTCTTTACGCATCGGCCTTCCTCGCTGCGTCCTGAGTGCCCGGCGGACGGGCCCTTGGCTCAGTCATCTTGTGTGTACCCTCTCCACATTCAGCAGAGTGCTTTACACAGGGTAGGCCTCCATAAATTTTTGTTAAAAATAATTGAGGGGAATAGATTAGTAATTAAGGAGAATAATTGGAATATATGATATATATGACCTTTGGTCCTTAGAAATATCAATAATTTTTTGTTTCTTGATGTTACTTGTTTGTATGTGTTTAAGAAAAAAATACAGCAAATAAATACCTTTTCACGATAAATCCTATTTTTATTTCCCATATTTAAAAAGTGAACTTTTCAATGATTTTTAAATGAGTGATTTTTGAAGGTGAACTATTTCTTAAATTAACTTGCCATTGGCAGGTAGACTGTTTTCTCTCCTCAGAAGCGACTCTAAACATCTTTGTTCTAAATCTAAAGCAGCCACTTCAGTTATTTTTTGCCAACATTGGTTCTATTAAACATGCATGTATTTCTCAAAGTAATTTTTTTTCCCCTAAAAGTACATTCCTGCCCCAGGGACATAGTGATCTGCCCAGTTTCCTAAGTAACACTGCAGCTTGAACGGCTCACCTGATCTTTCAGTTACCTGCACTAAAAAGTAAAATAGAAATGTTGTGTTTATGTGTGGATATACAGAATGCTCTTTCAATTAATTGCTAATGTTCAGCATTCACCTTCACATTTATGAAATGAATTTAGTTGCTTTTCCTGAAGTAAGGATTTTTAAAGAGTGTGTTTCTTTTCATACTCACCACCCCCCCTCCCCCATCAGTTCTTTTTGGCAAATGCTGCTGAATGTGATGTTTTTAGGGGAAGTACTCTTGCTGTGGAAGGATCGCGCCCCAAGAATGTGGAGGCCCCGATCAGATGAAACAGAACGAGCATAGCTGGTCTTTTCTTTAGGTTAATTGCTCGTATACTGGGGGACAGCAGTTTTATTTAAATTACTATTCATTTCATCATTCTGTTATTAAGTTAAATTTTTAGATCTCTTTTATTGACTAAGTTGGCTTTGGGAATTTGGCATATATATATGTGTATATATATATATATATATATATATATATATATATATATATTTTTTTTTTTTTTTTAACTCGGTAATTTTCACAGCAGATAGAAGCTTATCAGAATTACCTGAGGAGAAATTTCAGACTAAGCATATTACTGATTCTTCTCCCACCCCAGCATGGTGGGACATGCATATTTTGTATAAATCTTCTTATGTGATTCTGATAACCATTGCTGTTCCAATGGAGAAGAAGGTTTAAATTTTAACCTGGTAGAAATTTTAGCTTAACTGATACGTATTCTTTTTGCCCCCTGCATAATTGAAAGGTCCCTCCCCTACATACAGTACACGATTTGCAACAAAGAAACACCTGTGTAGTGCTCTTGACAGAGAGTTAAAAAAAATCTAGTTAAATCTTCCACCCTTTCTACCTACAATGGAGGGGGCTCTCTTTCCCTGTCCTTTGAGAGACCTCGATTGTATATGTTGTCTCTTTTCAGTTTCTATCTTGTGAGAGTAGACAGAGAAACTGAGTAACACAAAGAAGCAACACGTTTGAAAAGAAAGGGGGCCAGAAAGGAGTTAAATACTCTTAAATGAAAGTGAGTATGGGAGGAAGTCCATTTTTTTTCTCCCCTTTCCTTGATTCTCTAGGTCTACTGTTTCTGATATGGAATTATTTGGGACGGTCCCAAAATTGGAACTGCCTCTTCAATAGGAAGCGGTGGCTGCTCATTGCACACCTCCATGCTTGGGTCCCCAAATATAACACAGGGGCCTTCCCGGCCCCCAACGCGGATTGCTCTCCACTCCTGAACAGGGCTGCCCTCGTGTTCGAAATGTGCTAGCCAGCATGGCAGGCTCTGTTTCCTGTCTCTCTTAAATCCTCTTGTGCCGAGCACCCAGCTTCCTCTGTGCTTTCCCCAGGCTCTGGGTTTCCAGGTTCCTGGGTCTTCTTCCCTTTTTGTCTTCCAAGGTTCCTCCCAGGCAGATGGAGCCCTCAAAGGGGAAAATAGATTTTCCCAACCTGTAAACTCTGCCATTACTAGTGTTCAGTTAAAACCAAAGAGAAGGAAAATGTCTTACTGTCCTTTATAATAATTTGACTGTCTCCCTTCTTCCTTTCCCAGACCTTTACCAGGAAGAGACATAAGGAGAGACATATATCCCTTCTGTACTCAGACCTAAGATGTGATGTTATTCAACTTCTGAAATAGCTCTCCAGCCTGGAAATTGTCTTTAAGAGAAATGTGTTAAGAGGGAGGGAGCATTAAACTGTGTTTTAGGCATGAACATGGCTTCTCTTTATCCCTGCCTCAGTTTCTCTGTTATCTAGTTCTGTAACTAGAAAAGCTGTGTGGCTGGAAATAGGGCCAGGCTACAAGGTCCTTTAGGGAAGAGACTGCCTCTTTTCACCACCTCAGTAAAAACAGTGAACAATAAAAGAAGCAAAAAACCCTCCTGAATAGAAAGGAAATAGTCTGTGTAACGATACATACTTTTACAACAAAATAAGGTGATTGACTTCATCAACTTTATTACCTGGGTCCCTTAGAAAGCCTTAGGTTCTTTCCTAAGTTACCACAGAGGAATTTACAAAATTTGAAGGATTTAGAATGTTCAGGGTAATAATTAAGAATGGGAATGGGGTTATAGAAGTCGATCATTTACCACAGAGACAAGTAACAGGCTGGAGGCTTAGCAGTAAGGGGGCATTTAATGTAGGGCCAGTTGACCCTAAAGCCCTTACCATCACTGAGCAAGGAAAGAGTGGGGGTCAGAGAACCATGGCCCAGAGGGACAGGGCCTCGTAAGGATCACCTGAGCCTGTGAGGCCACAGCAGCCCCCTAAGGACACTGCAGGATGTAGTGCAGTATAATAATCTGTATGCGTAGTAATAGGTAAGTGATACTTATTTTTATTTTACTAAAATAAGCATTTAAAAAAGCACCATATTTCTGCTTAAAATGATTAAAAGTATAAATATTTTGGTATATCAGTGATTCCATCTTTTTATTCCCAAATGTGTCAGTTCTTGAAAATGTGAGATAAATGTCACTGACTCCGTCAATAAAGGAGTGATAATATGGGCCCTTACCCATCTTACTGACATATATCAAACATGCAAAGCTGTGAAAATGATGAACGGTGTATATATAAAAGGCAGTACTTATTTAGTTCAGCCCAAGTTGATACTCTGAGAATTAATATCTTTAAACCCTTTTGAGGGGTGCCTGGGTGGCTCAGTCAGTTAAAGCGTCCAACTCTTGATCTCTGCTCAGGTCATGATCTCTTGGTTCATGAGATCGAGCCTGCGTCAGGCTCTGTACTGACAGCGTGGAGCCTGCTTGGGATCTCCTCTCCCCCTCTCCCTGACTCGTGCTCACTCTCTCTCTCAAAATAAATAAACCTTAAAAAAAAAAAACAAAAAACCTTTTGAGTACTTACACTTTGCATTTTGCATCTGTCTCATAAAATTCGGCACTTTGTAAACACTGACCTTGAAGAAATAATGTTTTGTGGGTTTTGTTTTATTTTGTTTGCAAAGGTTTTTAAACTAAGCTTTTTAATGAAGGATAGTGAAGTCACATTGAAATAACCTGTATCCGGATCCAGACACGGAACATTACCAAAAAGAACCCCAGAAACTCCTGGTGCTTTGTCTAGTCACTATCCCTCCTCCCCTCCACTCCATAGCTCAAGGGTGACCACTGTCCTGACATCTAACAACATAGCTTAGTTTGAAGAAAGGATGTTAACATCTAATCTAAAAAGTTTTGGAGAGTCTTTAATGAGCTTAAGGTAAAGAAGAAAACATGAATATATACTGTTACTCTTTCTTTTTTTTTTTAAATTTTTTTTTTCAACGTTTATTTATTTTTGAGACAGAGAGAGACAGAGCATGAACGGGGGAGGGGCAGAGAGAGAGGGAGACACAGAATCGGAAACAGGCTCCAGGCTCTGAGCCATCAGCCCAGAGCCTGACGCGGGGCTCGAACCCCCGGACCGCGAGATCGTGACCTGGCTGAAGTCGGACGCTTAACCGACTGCGCCACCCAGGCGCCCCTGTTATTCTTTCTTTATGTGACTCGTCTGTCTGAAGTACTTCAGGAGAAGCATGCTTAGATTAGAGCAAAGTGGAAAATTTGAGTCTGGATCTGCATGTACTCAAGTACCTCATCTGTGGAAAAGATGGAAGCCGTATTCTGTACATTCCTGTATTTTGATAAAAGACAAAACTTTGTCAGGTCACTCTCTTTTCTGCCTGTGGCTTTGACTTCAAAGGGAATTCCCACCTTTCTCTGTAGATGGAAGGCCAGTCTACCTTTGGTATTCTGCCATCTATGTTTCTTATTATTAATCAACATGCTGATTTATTCCCAAGACTTTGGTAAGGTATGGAAAATGAATTGTTCTCTCTGCTTTACACATTTGTATTCACATTTCACTTTGGGGGCTCTTTAACTCTTCATGGGATACTTAAAAGTTAGCTCTTTTTCCATTTAGAAGAGAGTGATTGATGAAGGGTGACTTAGATGGAATATTCCAAAATACGGGCTTTATACTATAAATCTCTGCCTGTTGTAATGTTCTTTGCATTCTGAAAATCTTATGATTTCAGTTAAAGTCTTATCTTTTTTTGTTTATAAATTGAATTGATTCTTAAGCTTTTGCATTTAGAGAAAAGAACGTGTATACTTGCATGCTTTTTTTTTTTTTAATTTTTTTTCAACGTTTATTTATTTTTGGGACAGAGAGAGACAGAGCATGAACGGGCGAGGGGCAGAGACAGAGGGAGACACGGAATTGGAAACAGGCTCCAGGCTCTGAGCCATCAGCCCAGAGCCCGACGCGGGGCTCGAACTCACGGACCGCGAGATCGTGACCTGGCTGAAGTCGGACGCTTAACCGACTGCGCCACCCAGGCGCCCCACTTGCATGCTTTTTAAACTGTGGAAGTTGCCAGATAAGGGGCCCTCTGAATAGGAAAATTTGTCCATTCAACAGTTGTCTTGGTACTTTGTTAACTAGGTGCTCTTAGATTTGACGGAGGTTCTAGTCTTAAGACTGATAAAGTATATAAGCCAATTTGACAATAAATTATATTCATAAAAAAAAAAAGACTGATAAAGCCATGAAGGATGCCTGGGTGGCTCAGTCAGTTTAGCGTCTGACTCTTGATTTCTGCTCAGATCATGATCTCCTGGTTCGTGGGATCGAGCCCTACATCAGTCTCTGCACTGACAGCATGGGGCTTGCTTGCGATATTCATTCTCTCTCTCTCTCTCTCTCTCTCTCTGCCCTTCCCCAGCACGTGTGCACACACTCTCAAAATAAATAAATAAACATTAAAAAAAAAAAGACTATTAAGCCATGATACTTGATCCCCAGCTGGGACTACCAATTAAGAGTTCATCTGGTATAATTTTACTAGATTCCTTTTTATATGTTATATACTCTGGCTATTTTTTAAAAATTGTGGTAAAACATACATAACAGAATTTGCAGTTTGAACCACTTTTAAGTGTACAATTGACTGGTTTCTAGAACTTTTATTCATTAGTATCAGTTCTAGTCAACAGATATTTAATGGCCATCAGCTAAGTGCCTTGTGCTGAGGTTAGTAGATCAGTGGAAAATTATGAAAGGAGTATAAATATGGTCCCTGTTCTCAAGGAGATTAAGCCTCATTAGTGAAACAAGATATATGTATACCAGTTAAATAATGATTCATGGTCAGTAAGGCCTCGAATGTTCAAGGAAAGCTTTGTGTAAAGGTGAGAATCAACTTGGTCCTTCATCGGGTAGGGTCTGTCTAGTTTGAGAGGAAGGAGGAAGTGGGCAACTAAAATCTCAGGCCAGCTGTTTCAGCGTTCAGTCCATTGTCTTTCATACAATCTTTTGCTTTTTTCCAGCCATGAAGCACTCACTGTTTTGTTTTTAAGTTAAGCTGACTATTCTGATGAGGGAATATATTATTAGCAAGAAATTAATATTTAAAAAAATCACAGAAATCAAACTTACCTAACTTGTGATACAGACACTTAAAATCCAGAATTATAGTGATAGAAGGGTTAAAATCCCTATTAAAATTCTGTGCAAATATCTGTGTTCATGCAGCATTAAACTTTTCAGTATATTACCACTTGGGAGTAGGTATTTCATTAGTGAGTTTAGAACAATTGCAGTTATAGTTTTTATGAAAAATAATTGTACAAAAATCAGCATGCAATGAAACACATTTATTGAAATTAATCTTGAGTGTCTGCTATTCTGAAATTAGGTAAAAAGTTTAGAATGGGTATAGATTGTGCATAAAAAATGAGTTATGGTTAATCCTGAATTATCTTGTACTTGACAGTTGATGACAAAGGATGGTACCTGTCTTGTTAGTGTATGTCTGTAATGGGTCAGGGATTTTATCTGGGCCGAACATAATGTCTTACAATAAGAATAACAAAATGAAAACAGTGTTTTTTCTTTCTCACATCTGCAGACAGGCAAACATACACTTGGGACCCCCATGTTCACGTGACATCAAGAGGAAACGGAAACCTGTGGCCACAGCATCTCTGTCTAGCCCAAATGCAGGTAACTGTATGTAGTTATCATTTCTTGAGCACTGGTTGCGTGTCAGGCGCTAAATTATGTTTTATATACCTTTTCATCTAACCTTTATAATAAGGTAGGTCATTTTATTCCCATTTTGTATGGGAAAATGAGAACGTGAGAAAGTAATTTGCCCAAGGTCATGTACATGGTAAGAATTCAAACCCAGCTCTCTCTAACCTAGAAGTCTGTGCTTTTTCACTGTGTGCTGTGGCTTTCTTGAGTTTGAATCCCAGTATTCCACTGGATCAGCAATCTTTAGTCATCTGTGCTTTTGTTCTACCACAGACAAGGAAGTTAGGTCTGTGTTAATGAAAATCCAGATAGGATGGTGGTTTAGTCAGTAGTCAGGGAGCCACATGGATTTATTTACTTTCTTATTTGGTTCACAGTACAGTGCATTCTCACTGTTCTTATTTGTAGTAGAGTGCTAATACTTTACTATCCGTGGAATTTCTATTTAAAAACTATTTTTAGGGGCACCTGGGTAGGTCAAGTCGGTTGAGCATCCGGCTCTTGATTTCAGCTCAGGTCATGATCTCACGGTCGTGGAATCGAGCTCCGTGTCCAGCGCAGAGCCTGCTGGGATTCTCTGTCTCCTTCTACCTCTCTCCCCCACTCGCATGCTCTCTCCCGCTCTAAAAAAACAGCTTTCAAGTTAAAACCTGTTCATTTTCGGGGCAAAACCAGTTGATTAGAAACTGAAATAGTGGTTCTCTTTGGTGAGCAGTAGTGACCAGGAGAGGACATGAGGAAGTCTTCTAGGAAAGGCTGTATGTCATCAGCTAGGTAGGGTTACATGAATATATACATATGTAAAACTTCATTGAGCTGTACATTAATGATTTATGTACTTTACGTATGTTGTTCTTAAAAAAGGGGGGATGACTATTATTTATATCAGAGAGAATATCGGATGTTTGTAGGTATTTTTCTTTGGAGTTAAGAGAAAGTAGTTAAACATAGTTGGTAATCAGGAAATTTTTGTGTTATTTCAATACAGTTTAGGATGAATTGCTCTGGGTAAAAAGATCATATCTATTTGTAGGATCTGTCAGAAATACCTGCAGTTATTTTCTTGATGATGGTGAATTCACCCTGAGGGGATTGAGTATATCATAGATTATTTTATTTTCTTCAGAAAACACTACATATTATATAGATCAGAGCAGTTGATAGCTGAGTAAAGAGTAAGCCTCAGAAAGATGGGGAACTCTGTCCCCCCCCCCCTTAGTAAATTTCAGTATACATTGAAATTGACTTTCAGCTTCTGTTTGGGGTGGCTACTGGACAATCTTATCACAGATCTGGTAATTATAATAATTTTTTCCAGTGATTTCTACATGGCCATGCCCTGAGCTGATTACTTTCCATGCATTATTTCACTTAATCTTTGCAACAACTTATAAGGTAGATGCTGTTTGTATTCCCAATTTACACATGAGCACATTGAGGCTTACAGAAGTTAAATCACTTCCCCGAGGTCACATGGGTGATAAATTGCAGTGCCAAGGTCAAACTGGTTTCCCTAGGACTCTCGAGCTGCCTTCTTACACACTTCAGGTGTTCTGTGTTATATAAAGTAGAATTTGTTCCAAACAGTGACTGTATCAAAACCCACCCAGATCCTCATTCACTCTATGGTATTGAAAACATTAAAACAATCTCCCCTTTTTATCTTTTTTTTCCTCCTTAATATCTAGCTTCCATTTTTAGGTTTTAATTGTTCATAAGACAAGAACTGTTGAGAAGAGTTTAAAATCCTTGTTCCATACTCAAATCAGGAAAGGTACTGGGAGGTATTGAATAAGACTTGGGGCATTAAACATTTCTCCTACTGAGCTCAACCCCTCCTCTCACTTGTTGACTAAGGTCTGCTTCACTGAACATTTTTTTTTTTTCTATCCACAACCCGAGTGCCCCATGGAGGTGAAGGACATAGCCTGAGCCCGCACCATCAGTCAGTAGAACAAATGGGCTTGCTCTGCCTAACATCGGGCCATCTCGGATTCCACCTCTTTTATAGAAATGAGTGATGAAGAGAGGTGCGTTCCGCTTTGCCGCTGTATTAATACACATCAGGGGCCAGCTCCTGGCACTAAATCACGCTACTGCATACATCTGTTATCGGACTCTTCACCAGTGTGATGAACAAGACTGCAGATAGAGGCTTCCTTGTGTCATTCTTTATAGGATTTTCCTAAAAGAATAAATAGCTCAGATCTCTGCCAACACTCTCCCCTGTCACTGTGATGAATTCAGCTTCTTTCTTAAACATGCAGCCACAAATCTTTTTCCTTTTCCCCTCCCCCACTGGTAGAAAGTTTTGAGTTGAGATTGACTGAATTTAAAGGTATTAATAAGGCTAAAGAGGTGAAGAGCGGAAGGGAGTAGCTTGTCTTGTCTTTTTATATTAATACTAAGAAAAGCCAGGGGAAAAGGCCTTTCCATTAGGTCGTTAAATAGATTTTGAAAGTGTAGCACCTTTATTTTCTTCTTTTTATGTCCACTTCCCTTCTCTTTATGACTTTATAACGTACACAGGTGTCTGGCACGCAGAGCCACCTTTGGAGTTTAGCGAGAAACTGTGTAAACTGGCTTCTGTTTCGATAGCACCAGAACAGGGAAGACCCAGTAAGCCTGTCCCTCGTGCTCAAGTGAATTTGCTGGATATGCTCTTAAAGAATGTAACTGGAAAAGAAAAAATGGGTTATTTTCTCTGAGGTTCAAGATCTTAAGTAGTTATAAGAAAACGTAAGGAACACAGCTAAAAACTAGGTTTCATTTCTATGAGATGATTTTCTTCATTAGAATGATGGAATGGAGGCTTTGGTGTACAAATCCTATTCCTTCAAAAATTAAACACCTGGCTTTGGGTAAAGGAGAGTTGGGGGGTGGTATGACGCTGTATTCAGAGCCCTGACTGTGTTGGCCATCCCCAAAGCCTCTTCTGACCTTCCTGTCTCTGGGACCAGATATGTGTCCTTAGAGCATCAGTTGGAAGGGTACTCAGCAGTTCCAAATACCAGGCCATTGATGCTAGAGACACATTTGCAAGGGCAGGAGTTTCTGTCTGGTCTGCTCACTTCTGTACTCCTGGCATCTAAAATAATACTCTGCCCAGAGAATGATCTCACTAGATAGTTTTCATGTGAATAAGTGAGTACAATCTTAAAGTTGAAACACGAGTTATTCTGAAAATTACTCTGACCCTGTGACTGGATTCAGTAGTTCCACTGTAAGTTGGCCTTGTCCCAGGAGTCATAGGGCAGATTCTTATCGCCCCTTTTTGTTTTTGTTTTTTTTCTTACTGCCCCTTTTTATTTTTTTTTTTTAATTTTTTTTTTTTTTCAACGTTTATTTATTTTTGGGACAGAGAGAGACAGAGCATGAACGGGGGAGGGGCAGAGAGAGAGGGAGACACAGAATCGGAAATAGGCTCCAGGCTCTGAGCCATCAGCCCAGAGCCTGACGCGGGGCTCGAACTCCCGGACCGCGAGATCGTGACCTGGCTGAAGTCGGACGCTTAACCGACTGCGCCACCCAGGCGCCCCTCTTACTGCCCCTTTTTAAAGTTAAAAATGTTTAGTAAATATTGAATGGCTGTGAAAGAAGATTTGTAGACGATCTGTAAGGTGTAAAGGAAAACAATATAGCAAATATCCACGTGCCTACCATCCACTTTAAGAAAAAGACCAGCACCTTTAAAGTCTTCTTCTCACTGTCCTTGGAGCTCACCATTGTCCTGATGTGGTTTTTTGTTATATTATTAAGTGTTTTTTAAAAATCATTTGTCATTCTTTGGGGTTTGTTTTCAAATTGCTTTAACAGACATATGCTCTCTAAGCAATATATTGTCTAGTTAGCTGTTTTAGAAGCTTGTGTTAATGGAATGTCCTATTTTATACAAGTTTCACCCAGTTGTATTTGAGATTCGCTCACATTTTGTCCTGCCAAAATCCTTCTTTTTTCTGCCGTATGTACGGTATTCCGTTGTATGAATATGGTGAGTATACTACAATTAAACATTCCTAATGGACATTTGGATTATATCCCATTTTATGCTATTGTGAAAAATACTGCATTGTTCTCTGGGAGAACATGTGCCAAAGTGTCCCTGGGCCACTTCACACTCCTTAGGATGGCTGTGTCAGGGAACAGGGAACAACAAATGTTGGGAAAGATGTGAAGAAATTGGAATCTTGTGCATTAACGGAGGGTATGTAAAATAGTGTAGCCACTGTGGAGCCCTGTGGTGGTTCCTCAAAATTGTAAACGTAAAACTGCCATGTGATCCAGCAATTCTGCTTCTAAGTGTATACTCAAAAGAATTGAATGCATGGATTCAAACAGATAATTGGACACCCGTGTTCATAGCAACATTATGCACAGTAGTCAAAAAGTGGAAACAACCCAAATCGATAAATGTATAAATCGATAAACAACATGTGGTATATACACACAGTGGAATATTATTTGGCCTTGACAAGGAAGGAAATTCTGACATGCTACCGCATGAATGAAGACATAACCCTAGGAGCGCCTGGGCGGCTCAATCGGTTAAGCATCCGACTTTGGCTCAGGTCGTAACTTCGCGGTCTGTGAGTTTGAGCCCCGCACCGAGCTCTGTGCTGACAGCTCGGAGCCTGGAGCCTGCTTCGGATTCTGTGTCTCCCTCTCTCTCTCTCTGCCCCTCCCCCACTCGCTTGCTCTCTCTCTCTCTCGAAAATGAGCATTAAAAACAAAAAGACATAATGCTAAGTGAAATCAGTCAGACATAAAAAGATAAATACTATATGATTTCAGTTATATGAGGTACCTAGTATGGTCAAGTATGTAGAAACAAAGTAGAATCATGGTTGCCAAGGACTGGGGAAAGAGGAGAATAGGAGTTACTATGTAATAGGATAGCGTTTCCATTTGGGATAGTGAAGAAGCTCAGGAGTGGGATGGTGGTGATGGTTGTGCAGCATCGTGAACGTACCTGATGCCTCTGAACTGTACACTTGAAATTTGTTAACGTGGGAAATTTTATGTTATGTGTATTTTACCGTAATAAAAAATACAGAGCAAAAAACCAGTTTTCCTAGGATAAGAGGTGTTTTCCCACTGCGGCTGAATACCATATAGTAACGTTAGATTAAGTTTTGTGAAATTTATTTTCAGCTAAATATGAGTGAGTGAGCATGTTTTGTGTGTGCATGTGCATGTGTGTGTAAGAGAGACAGAGAGACAGATTGGGGTTGTGGTGTCAAACGTATTTCTTACTGCTATGGGTGAGGTTCCAAAATGTTTGAAATCTGTGTCATAGAATAATAGCCTGCCGTGAGAAATTCATGTTTGAATATGTATGTGGGTGTGCATGTAAAGCTAAAATAAATTCTTGGGTTCACTCTGATATATATTACTCCTTTTCGTTAGAAAAAAATACCGGTCTTGGCCTACTAAATTGATTTGGTGACCCACAATTTGAAAATTACTGTTCTGGTTACATTCCTAGGAGATGAATTATTGAGTGACAAGGTAAAAACAAACATTTTCTAGATTTTGCTGTATTTTAGTGTATATCCGTTCACTCTGAACAGAGTGGGTGTGATGGTGGTTTGTACCACTCTGCTCGGGCATTTGGAAATGTGAGGACACTGTTTGGTCATCACAGTGACTGAGGAGTGCTTTTGGCATTCAGCGGATGAGGTCCAGAGTGGAAGTGCCCTAAAGTATACAGGGCAGCCCTGCACAAGCAACGATTGTCGTGTCCAGAATATCTTCGGTGTCCTTGTCGAAAAACACTGGGCCTGACTGTGTAGTTTTTCTACCATTTTTCTTTTTGTATGCTATTTATTGGTAACACTGTATTATTGGAGGCATGGGCTGTAACAAGCCTAGGGCTTGAAGTCCGGAATCAGAGTTTGAATCTTGCTACTTAACCAGCTCTGTTGTGTCCCTGAACAATGTATCTGCTTGTCTCTCTGCCTCAGTTTTTTGATCCAGAAAATGGAGATGACAATACCTACTTCCAAGGGTTTGCCTTAGGAAATAAGATTATAGTTGTAGAGTATTTACAAGCTCCTAAGTGCTCAATAAATGATAATTACTACATTATGAATTTGTACTGCTGTATTTATTTGTTCAGTTAAACCCATTTTCTCAGGTAGAGACATACTTACCTTACTTAAATCTTGCCTTATTATTTTTTTTTTTTTTTTTTTTGGAAAGGAAAAAGAGAAACCTTATGTGGCCACTTGGGTTAATAGAGTATAAAATAAAAGGATTCAGAGAAATTTGCCTTGAAGTGTCTCTTATTCTAATTTGTCTCCCCTTGATCTTTTCTTCCTTATTTTTATTGTAACCACCTTCCCAGTTCACGTGGATGTAGTGGAGCCAACCACACCAGCATCGCAGGTCCAGAAATCTCCAAACCCTGAGTGGTTGGTCAGGACCTCTGCCTCAGAGAAAGCTACTGACTCCGCTGCAGCTACGTTTTTTAAAATGCCACCAGAAAAGAGCCCTGGATACAGCTAGAGGGCAGGAGCCCACCCACCGGGAGCTGCTGGGTGTCATGCAACGCATCCTAGACGTGGTGTCGCAGAGCCTTGCATATCGCAGTTGACATTCCCAGTCCTTTTACCGCCAGGATGACCCCTCTTCAGACAAAGCAGTGGACTCTTTGTCTTAGAAAATCATGTTGTGCAAATCTGGTTTAAAAAAAAAAAAAATTAGTAAAGTATTGCAGCAGCAGTTTAAAACAGAAAAAAAAAAAGTCATCCTCTGCTATTTGTTACATTGCTGTCGTTGTCCCAACAGTTACCTGCAGCCCCGTTTACAGAGCTGTTGCTTTTTGCGGGTATGTCTCTTTCCTTGAAAAACTAGTAACTGCTTTTGCATACTTTTTGTGTAGAGCTTTTAATATCATTTGAGGAAGTCCCAAATTGGTAGCCAGTTCTAGACAGATTTAAACACTGAGTTAAGACCGGTGTGTGGAATTGCGTTTGCAGAGACAAGGTTTGCCTTTGAGCCTGGTCTTGATTCACTGATCGTGCCAATAAGCTAAATCCATCAAGTTCTCATTTTGGAGCCTCAGAGGAGACCCCAGCAGCCTGGACAGCGGGAACTTCTTCCAGTTTTCTAAATGGCCTAATGGGATCTCCAGCAGATGCATTTGTACTTGGCCTCGTCTCCAAAGTTGGTGTTCTCCTGCAAGAGGATGTCTGTATTCATGATGTAATGAAGAAAATGGTTTAGTTGTTCAACAAACTTAAAATAGTCAGTGGATTGTGTCTTAATACTTCATGTCACAGTGTAAGCCTTTATGTACTAAATGGGAATTTTATTGTTAGTTTATAGGTCAGTAACCTGCAGCAGAAATTCATACTCTGTTATAATAATGGCTTCTTGGGGCCGTACTTTGGGGAGAAAAATGTCTTTTTGACACGCCTTTATACTTGGCGTGTTTATGACGGCTCAGCTGCGTGTGGAGTTATGTATACAGCCATGCCTGGAGTTGGATGCCGCTTTGTCAGAATGAGGAATAAGTGACTGCCTGGAACCGCTGGGGAAAAGCCACCCTTTCTAAAAAAGTATTATCAAGAGTGTCTGTCATTCAGAGGACTGGTTGGCAGAGCGTTCTTTTTTGTACGAATTGAGTACATTTACTCTGAAATGTACAGAAACTGTTTTCAAAGTGCCCACTGCTCTGGAACATTCCAGAGGAACTCCCAGCCCCGCGCCTGGATATTTTCTGTGCTTGAATAGGTGCTGAGTGTCAGGACAGAGCCTCCTTTTCGCAAAACGCAGTTGTCCCTCCTCCTCACACAGAATGTGAGGGTGGGCTGCTCTATCACGTTCCCTTTAAAAATGGTAGTCCTCTCCAGTGCCAAGTCTAGGGTTTCCTTGTTGATGGGTGGGTGTGAGTCTAGTTGGAAAGGGGGACTTGAAGGTAATTTACGTAGCCCTTTTCTGTAACGGAGAACGGAGAACATGTCAGCTGTAACAAGGGGTATGGTGGAGGGAGGGGCAGGCGGAGATTGTGAGGTGAGGGAGTGGCGTGAATGCCAACCCAGCATCTCTGGGAGCCACCCCTGGTTCTCATGCAGTAGTGAGTGTACTTCCCTTCCCTGGGGCCTGTAGCCGTGGCAGTATAAGAGATAAAGTGCCTGTTGAATATGAAATGGCACTACCAAGTTGTTTTAGTGACGAAGGTTGGCTTGATTGTCCTGTGTGCATTCAAACCTAGTCCCCATCGTGTCCTGAGACAAATCTCTAATGTAATTAGTTGGATTTAAGGGAGAAATCCATGGACATAATTTTACTTTCTTTGCACTAAAGCTCTGGCTGTTGTAGAGATGGGTCCTGTCATCATAGCCTATTCAGACTTCCACAGTTCAGGGCGAGTCTTATGGCCTAGCAGTTCTCCTTTCTACCTGTGATTACAAATAATTTACATAGACAACTTTATTTACATTTTAAACATCTGTGTGATGTAAGGGTAGGTGACTGCTGCCATTTTTCAGAGACCAGAAATAAAGTTTAGCACCTTGCCCAGAAATCACATAATCAAGCCAAAACTGAAATCCCAGATTTTTGGACTTCCTCTGCCCTGGGTTATAATCTTTTGTTTTTCATTGATAGACCTGAGTGACTCGGAGACCCATAATTTTGAAACAGTGTGTCATGAACGTTTATCATCTTTCTTGGGCATGCTTTTCTACATATTTTGAGTACATTCAACAGGGATTACCCCCAAATGCCATATCTACATAAGTGGGGAAGAAAATTAGTTGCCTAAAAAATAGCCATGAATACTTTGCAACACAGGGTTGTCAGCTGTGCTCCTCATTTTAGGCTGCTGCATGAGCATGCTTACAGAATTATTAACCAACTTACTTTGCTTCTTTTCTGTATGAGTCAATTCCAGAGGAGTAACCTTAGAATGGGGTGTTTTTTGAATCTTAAATTTTAAATTTCTTTTTTATATGGCCAAGTGTATGATGTCATACACCGAGAAAAGTCTGTTACCTTTCAACAAAAGATGTAATTTTACGATCAGGTTTTGTAGTCTGTTGAAAAAACTCTCATAGCATGACTTCCTTTGGGGATAATCATTGAGCTCACATGCATTTGATCTACTCAAAACTAGTAACTGAAGCTGAGTTGCACAGTTCTTGCTTATTTCAGGGTTCTGATTTATCCTAGCCGGCTATACAGCCTGCCTGTCTGAATCCTAACCTGTATTTTCCACGGTGGGCACAAGTCAAGACATTATCTACTTGCATGAGCATCATTCGTAAAAATTAGTTTTGCTTATGAATTTAAGGGAATTGGAGATTATTTTTCATTTTAAGGGAACAGGTTCATTTGCATCAACTCTTGTGTTACTTTTTGGTAAGAACTGTGCAGAATAGGGAATTAGCTGTTTCCGTGGTGCCAAATTTGGGAGGGGCAGGGTGTGGTCTCTATTGAGCGGTGTATGCTTAATAGGGCACATTTAACCTTGAATTCTTTTGAAATCAAATGCAGTTGAAAATATCAAACGACATTGTTTTGCTGGGCTGTGAAACAGGCTGCGAACAAGGCCATTTTGGCAGTAAAGTGACCAAAAGCTGAAATAAAACTTCTTAATCTGTGATGCTTGTGGCATCCTTTGCTAAGTCAAGCTCCACACCGAGGACAGGTAATTAAACTACTTAGGAATTCCACATAGATGGCTCTGATCTGTCCCTGTATTTTGGAATCAGAGACATAGTCTAGACCCACAGCATTGGAGGTTGTCGAGCTGCAGAGGAGCAGAGTCACCACAGAGGTCACTTAGAGTGGAACAGGTTACGGTGTCAGGAGGAAGGAGCTAGGCTGGCAGTGTCATTGCTGGTGTGACGGCTACTCCACTTTGGCTCTAAGGCTCCTGGTGATGTTTGATTTCATTTCTGGTCTTCTCTCTATTTTGACTTCATTCCTCTGGTCAGAGCCACATGCTTTTTGTTTCCTGAGGCGAAGACTATGTAAAAATCTTAGCATTATGAGCCACATTCAGTGTTCCCTAAGTCTGGTGAAATTCAGCCGAGCCGGCGTGAGAACGGACTGGCCTACTCTAGCAGCTGTGGATACAGTCTAGCTGGGGGCAGAGTTTACAGGGTGTGTCATGATTCATGTGGTGGCCGGAGGGATAGTAAAAGCAGTTTGCCCCTGGTGTCAGCTGTTACCTTTGTTAATACTTGAGCTGTCTCACTTGTTGGTATTTGCTTATCTCCCGCGCCGGCCACGCCAGCTGATGGAGTTACTTACTGATGGTGGCGGCAGTCAGGATGGGCCCTTACCCCATCAAGCAACAGTACTGAGGGAGTTGTTGGGTTTTGCCAATGCACTAAACGCAAGGTGGCCCAGAGAGGCTTTCACCTACGTTAAGATCCCAAGAGAGATGAATGTCAAATGCCCGAAAACAGCAATGTGGAATAGACACAAGGAAAATGAATGATGCTGCTGAAGCGTATGGATCTGTAAGGTTTTTAGCAAGCCCAGCAAAACAAACTTGTGGCCAAAAGAAATTTTCCCGCCACTGCACATAGGCGTGTTAAGCACTTGGGGAAATTGCCAAGTTTTCGGAACATAAGCTTTTCAAGCATAGTATTGAAGAATGAGGCAGATCCTGAAGATGTTCACCGGGGAAAACAATCTTGGCAAGGTTCAGAAGTAAGAAGGCATGACGAAGAGAAGGAGACATGCTTAGAGCAGAGGTGCTGGGGCCTGTAGACGGACAGCAGCAGCACGTCCTTGCCCCAACCACACATACTGGACCAGAAATGGAGGGTGGGTTGGGCAGTCTTACAAGCCCTCCGGGGGACTCTGGTGCACGCTGACATTTGTGAACCACAGGCTTTGTATAGTTAAACGTTTTAAGATGTGGGTGTCCCTCTAAGCTGTAAGGTGCACTTACATTTCTCTCCACAAGTATAGACGTGTTTTGTATATGATTCTTTGCAGAAATTGTTAATGTCTTTATTTCCCATACTTTTTCCCTGAAGCTCCTAAAAGATCTCCTGGAAATATTGGGAAAGGATGATGGGGAGAAAAATGTCATCAAGGCCATATTTAGATGGATGGAAACAACCTTTCACGTGGGTTAAAATATAACAGTGAATTTTCAGTCTGTGCGTGATAGTCATTTTTCACAACAGACAGCAAAACATTTGTGTAACGTACGGCCGCCTATGATTTCATGATACTTGTTCATTGCATCTTAATTTCCTGGGAAAGTGTTATGTCTTTTCCGGCATAATAATGACGAAGTCTTTAGAGTGTGGCTCACGAAAATGAAAATAATTGGCGGAAGAGACCATCCTGAGTACATAGTGTTGTGGAATAAATCCTTGTTGAGCTATTGGTGATCTTTTGCTAGAACTTAATCACACCCTATTGTCTTTGTGTTACATTTCAGTGATTCTGCAGAGGTTGGTGACCAGCAGCAACAGAATGTTGTATATTTTTGTGTTGTCTGACTCAAGGATTCAGCATTTCCAAATACGGTACTCGAGTCCTAAAGCTTTGAAATGAAATTGCGACCATTTCTTTCTTTGGGTTTTATTTGCACAAATAAGGCTAGGCTGTAATTTATTACTAAAGCCTGCGAGCCCAAGATTTTCTCTGGGAATATGTGTGGCCAACGAGGACTTCTCTGGTATCATGTCCTCAGGTACTCACGTCGTCTTGTGCCCAGGTGTGACTTTATAAAGGTGATTAAGTGAGGGCACAGACAGGCCTGTGTCACCGAAAGAAAAGCTTAATGTTACAGTTCCCCTAGAAACAAGGCATGGCTTGCCCTGCAGGGCCACAGGAGGACAACCGGGTTTGGTCAAGAGGCAGAAGACGGGAGCAAGCAATAGGTTTAGGCCAGAGCCTCTGTTGGGGTTTCCACTATGAAGGCGGGGCAGGGCAGGGGGAACAGTTTGGAAATGGCTAGTTTGAATAATTCTGGGGCCTTTGGACCATAGTATAGACTCTGGTTGCCTGGTACCTGGCCCTGGGGTGATTGCTTCCTGGAGTGGAACAGGCCAGATGGAGGGGGTATGGCTCCATCGTACCTGCTTAGTTTGCACATCAAAAGCGTGCTGCTGGCTGATTCCTTTGCTGTCTTCCTGAGAATCAGCCAGCCCTGGGAGAGGCAGTGTTTCCCTAGCCAGAAGGGTTTTTAATCTGTTAAAACATTGTAATATACAGAAAATTAAAAAAAAAAAAAAAACGGGATTAGCACACATGTTTAAGCTGTTAAGTTCTCCTTTCAATTTTTTCAGTCTTTTAAAACACCATGTGATTTTCCTCTTCGATCTTGAAAACCAGTTAAAAATACTTCTGACCAAAAATGTTGGTGTTACTAGATAGTATCAGGGTATGGGAATATAAAAAGAAGGTTTTCAAGATGTAAATTATGAGAAGTAATGTTTTCTTTCTCTGGAAGTGAGTTCTGACCCTTGCAGATCCCTCATTCAAATGTTTTTAATTGAGAAAGAGGAAACATCAGAGAACTTACAGATGGTTGCGGTGGCTTTGACTTAAATCAACCCCTTTCACTGTGTGTAGACCCTGCATCTTGCCCCTCCCAGTGGGCCGTGTATCCCTTCATGAACAGTTGTCATGATTGTGCGGACTCCTGCCACCCCAAAACCATGGTGACACTTAAAATTGCTCTCGATATTTATCCCACTCCTCTTGTCAGTAGCTATTGCAAACTGCGGCCATTTCAAATTCTGCTTACCCCCACCTTCTCTCAAGTTCAGCGGCCAATCTCCCCCATCCCCTAGCAGGTAACAGGCCATTAGACAGGAGTCCCCGGTCGCACACCCCTTACGTACACCCTTCCTCACCTCCTTCTTGCAAGTGCCTGTCATACCTAAGACAGATTCCTTCTCCTCTGTGCCTTGGTTCCCTCTCCTTTGATCAGACGCCTTGCTCAGTCTAACTATAGCTTCTCACTCCTGGCACGTAGAGCTTTGCATTTGAACATGTTTTAAAGATTCCTTCTTCAAACAAAAATACCTTTCTCAGCCCTTTGAACCCCTTGGCTACCAAAAATACTGCCCTCACTCGCACTTCCTGTTCATTAATTCTCAGTCCACTGAAGCGGTAGTTTTTAACCCTGGCTGCACATTAAGACCACCTGGGGAGAGTTTTAAAAATCTTAATTCCCCCAACTGAACCACAGAAAAATCACATCAGAATGGGGAGGCGGGACAGGCTTCATTCTTTTTAAAGCAACGGTGCAGGTGGGGCTGAGAACCACCATACCAAAACCTGGCTGCTACACTCACTGCCATTAAAACTGTTTTCGCTGGGTTCACCAGTGATTTCCAGTTGTCAAAATTCAGTCCTTCGATTGATCATTATGATGTCATACTGTACAGTGACTTCCATTGTGGAATTGTCCCTGTTCTGACCCTGCTTTCTCCTGATTTTTCCCCTACTTCTTTGCTTTCTCAATCTCCACAGGTGGGAGGATGGGTGGGTGGGTCAGTCCAATGCAGACCGGATGTCCCTGTCCTCCCTTCTGATATTTCAGTTAACACCCGTGGGGTCACGCGCCCCTTTGCCATACCACCTAATGCACTGACTTAAAGCACGGACATAGAGTGAAGCATTTCATTAATAATTGGTGTAGACTTACAGGAAAGTGTGCTCAAGGTCTCTGCTCCTTCCTTTGTTTCTCTTTGTCTCTACTCCAGGCCCACATAGGTAGGAAGGTTGCTGATCACATTTGTCAGATTCTAAGATTCGTAAGACCCCTATTTACTCTTGGTGTTGCCATTCGTGAAAAGTCAGGCTTGAACTCTGGTCCCTCTTCTGCTTTCTCCTCTCCAGGGTCTTGGACCAGTAAGGAGGCCTGGGCCCACTTCTACATACAAGGAGGCTACCCCCACCTAGTGCTTTCAGTTTTTTTACTTTCTGCTTCTGGTAAGAGTTTAGTTTGGGCATGAGACAGACTCATTTCCTCACCGATGTTTGACCTTCGGTACCACGTTGGATCTTGGGGTTTCAGGCCCTAGCCCTACTCCTAGTAAAGTGGAACTCGATTTTCTACTTTATTGCCATCACTGCATGCTGCCTCGGAAACTATATGTAGGGGTTCCACCCACACCAGAAGGGATCCTGTGTGTTCCTGGCTTCTTTGAATCACTAGTTTCTGATTCGAAATCTGGGATGAGGGATCTGATTAGTACTCATGTGCCTATCTATCCTAGCTGCAGGAAGTGAGGATGAGTTATCTGGAATGTGTAGCTTCTGTTGGGGTTGGATGAATTCCTCAAACAGGAGGGTAGTTCAGATGCTGGACAGCTGATAAGAATAACAAAGGTCTACTCGGGCCATTGTCCTATTTACTGATTCAAAAAACATGTATTCAGCACTCAGTAAGCCAGCCTTCCTCAGGGATCTTGTGGGGAAGATGGCTGCTACAAAGCAGGATAGTCCCAGGGTCCTTAGATATACTCTGCTTGAAACCAGTCTGACCCTTTCCAGAGCCCCTAATAATATGATGATGATGATGGTAATAATGACTATTTACTGAGTGATTATTATATGCCATTTGTCAACAGCATCTCAATCTTTAACAACTCTAAGATAGGTAAATTTATGTCAGTTTTAAAGCCATCAAATAATGCATGCAGTCATAGATTAACTTGCTCAAAGTCACATAGCTAATATTCAAGCCAGCATTCACACTCTGTCTTTTTGGTGCTAGACTTTCTGTTCCCAGCAACACTCTTTGCTGCCTCTTTTCACAATATAAATGAACTGTTGGTGGCCACGTATATGTGAAATAAACTATGTGCCACTGGTCCCAGGGCTGGGTGTCTCGTGACACCCTTTTATTCCATTTACCTGTTGCTCCTGGTGAGCTGTTTATCAAAGCAACCGTGAATGGGCTCCTGTGCCTACATCATTGAAAGAAGATAGGCAATTTCTGTGGCATCTTCTTAAAATGACCTATTCTTGTTTTTGGAAGCTACTAGAGCAAAAGTCAATAAAATCTTCCAAACCTATGGCAGGTGTTGTCCTTTGTATGCCAAAGCAAAATGGATCCCTAAGGCGTGAAGACACGTACTTTGAATTGTTAATGGTAGTGATGGACTGTTCTGAACGTTCTGCTAAACGCCTCGTAGACCTGCTAGCAATATAGCTGTCTTAACAGTTTGGGCCTTAATAAATGTCCCTTCACTCAGTAGATGTGAATAGAACACATTTTATGCCAAGCACCCAGCTTGCTGCTGAATATACAAAGAAGAAAGGCATTCCTGCTGTCATGATATTCATGGTCTTCTGAGGAAGAGACCAGGAAAGCAAATATTGTGATGTAGAATGATAAATTTTGAGATAAGAATACCAGGGTATCTTGGCAGCAAGGAGGAAGGCACCCGAACTCAAACTGAGTAGAGGGAGGATTTGAAAAATGCTGGACCACGTCCTGAAGGATGAACAGGAAGTTCAGTGAAGACGAGAGAATGAGGCCATCCTGCCTACAGAGCATGGTTTGTATAGGGCACTGCATGTCTTGTGGTATGGCTGACAGCATAAAGGAGCAGGGAGAGGTAGGCAGGAGGCCAGTGAAGGACCCTGTGTAAACTGGCTTGCTTGTCGATTTGGAGAGCTGTTACAGTATTCCTCTGCTGGGCAGTCATGGAAAGCCTACTGCAACTGGCCCATTGTGCAAACAAAGCCGGAACTGAGATGTGACCAGGTTTCCATCTCCTCGATCACCTCCCTGGAAAATATAACCAGATCCATCTATTTGTGGGAGCTACTGACCTGCTTAGGAGTAGAGGAAGCTGAATTGGAAATAACAGTTTGCACCATGGCTGACTGAATCCTTCATGTGTTCTATCCTGATGCCAGGCTGAAGTTATTCCTCTTAAACCACCTTATCTTGGTAGAATTTAATGCACACTGCAGTCATCTTAATTCCTAGTACTGTTCTTCAGTAGCAAAGTTGCTATTCTAAAACTATGTGTTTGGAGATTTTTTTGTTTCTCGGTGGTGACCATAAATTTGTGTTGATCAACTCACACTCTATATTGGGAAACTCTGCAATCTTTGCAATTTCAAGGCTGCGGAAAGTATCCATAGGATAGAATGAATGCACCTGGCCCATATTAAGCATTGATTTTGGTCTCATTAATTCCATGCTGTAAGTAAAGTTAGCTGAACCCTTTGAAATGGTGTAAAATGGAACCAATTAAGTGGTTTTGGCCAACAGTGGTGATGAATGGCCCTTTTTCTGGTGTTCCACAGTAGTGTGACTTAGAGCCTCCTCTCCACATTCTTTGGAGCTCTTGATTCAAACCCTTTTTTTAAACAAAAAATCTTTTAGTTTGAAATAAGTTTAGACCTAGAGGAAAGTTGCAAAAATAGTACAGAAAGTTGCCATATGCCCTTCTCCCAGCTTCTAGTGTTAACAACTTACATAGCCGTGATACGGTTATTGAAACCAGGAAATTAACGTTGACACAATCCAGTTAACTAAACTACCTGCTTAGTTGAATGTCATCAGTTCTGCCTGTTACGTCCTTTCTCTGGTTAAGAATTCAACCCAGGATCCATTTGTATTTGGGTCTGTTTCTGGGCTTTGGGTTCTATTCACTGGTCCGCTTATCTCCTTGTACACAGTAGCACACTGTTTTCAATAATAGACACTTTATAGTATATTTTAATATCTGGTAGAGCTAGTCCCCTGTTATAATTTTTCTTTTCCAGTGTTTTCCTGGCTATTCTTAACATGTTTGTTTTTCCGCGTAAACTTTAGTATCAACATGTCTAACTGAGATTGCATTACATTTATTAGCTTACTTAGAACTGACATCTTTACAGTGTTGAGTTATCCAAGTTACCCAAGAACAGGGGATGTATTTCTACTTGTTCAAGTCTATTTTTGTGCCTTTTCAGTACTGTTTTAAAGTTTTCCTTGGATAGGTAGTACGTATATCTTATTAAGTTTATCCCCTTGTATTCAATTCTTTCTTGCTACTAATGGGGTTTTCTCTGCTATGAGGTCTTCTACTTGGTTATTGTTCTTATATATGCCTTTTGATTTTTGTATATTAACTTTATATCCTACTGCCTTCCTGAATTCTTTTGATTTTGGGGTGACTTTTATCACTGATCCTCAAGGGTCAAAAAAAAATCTTTCTAAATGTATTGAACAGTAGCAAGAAATGAATCTGTAGAAGTCGAGAGTGCTCTGAAAGCTTAACTTTGGGTGGCAAGTGAGATGAAAGCCACCTTTCACCCTGAAAGTATCTGTGGAGACCTGGTCCCTTGAGTCTCTGTCATGGTGACTGTGATAGGTGCCAGAGGTAAAGCAGGGCCTCCTCAAAGCAGAGCGTTTAGCCTGAGATCTCCCACGAAACAGGGACCCTCAAAGTGCTACCCTCACAGTGTAAGCATCAACACTAAGTAAACCCACCAAGCAGAAATAACAGCAAGATAGCATGCCTTTATTGATATTGGCCTTGGGTGGAGGAAAAGTTTGTTTGTTTGTTTGTACCTTAAAATGTTTAGCAAGTTGTCCCTTATAGAGTTTATGGCCTAAGTTCATCCTACTGGTATGGTCCAAAATACTGCAAATGGGAATTTCATTTACAATAAACCTAGGTCAGTAGTGACCTCAGAGGCCTAGCAAACACAGATTCTCTCAAAAGCAATAAAACTTCAATCAGGGTATCTAAGAACTACCACAGATAAAGTTAGAAAGAATATGAGTAGCTCACAGTTAAAAACCACAAACCAAAGGAGGAATCAAGGTCCCATGAGTGAGAGGCATCAGAAACAACATACAGGAGAGTCAGACTCACAGACACATTAGATATTGTACTTACTGCCACATGATATAAACTAAATGTTTTAAATATATTTCAAGAAATAAAAGAGAGACTTCAAAACACCAGGCTACAGAGGCACGTAATTTTGAAAGGAGGTGATGAGAGTTACAGTGTCCTACTGTCTTTCAGTTGTTCAGGAGGAGTTAGAGTCTTACCAATTTGGGGCCTTAGGTGGGTAGACATTTTAAAATATTTGGAGTAACCACTCAATAAATATAGAGAATATAGCACTTAAGTTAACATGGGAAGGATGATAAAAAAGAAGCTAGAAAGGTGAGAAAAACAAAAAGCATAAAATAAGATGGTAAAAGAATTCAAATATGTCAGTTATAAGTGTTAATGAACTAAACTCTGCAGTTGAAAGATAAAGCCTGTAATACTGGATTTAAATATCTACCTATATGCTATTTATGAGAGGTACTTGGAAAACTTAGTCACAGGAAGATTGAAAATAAAAGGATGAAAAAAATATAAGAGGAAGATATCAGAGAAAGTAATCTCTACGAAATTAGAAACTTCGGCTCCATTACTGATAAATGGTTCAATTTGCCAGACATACTGATTTTCAGCTAAGCTTGATAATAGAGCCTCAGTATATACATAAGCAAAAATTGGCAAAACTAAGTTTAAAATATCTTTTAGTAATTGATACAAGTGGACAGAAATTGTTACCTGCAAAATATACCAAAGCAAAATACAAGTGATAACAGGATAACATATTTGCAGTTTATTTCACACATTAAGGGCTAATATTCCTAATTTATGAACACCTTTTTAAGATAAAGGTTTTGGGGTGCCTGGGTGGCGCAGTCAGTTAATTGTCCAACTTCAGCTCAGGTCATGATCTCATGGTTGAATTTGAGCCCCATGTCGGGCTCTGTGCTGACAGCTCAGAGCCTGAAGCCTACTTTAGATTCTGTGTGTGTCTCTCTGTCTGCCTCTCTCCTGCTCATGCTCTGGCTCTCTCTCTCAAAAATAAAATAAAATAAAAAACAATTAAAAATTAAAGTGGTTTGGGGCACCTGGGTGGCTCGGTCGGTGGAGCATGTAACTCTTGATCTCACGGTTGTGGGTTCAAGCCCCATGTTGGGTATGGAGATTACTTGAAATCTTCAAAAAAATAAAAATAGAGGAGATCCTATAGAAAAATAGGGAAGAGATATGAACAGTTTATAGGAAAAAAATGCAAATGTCCCTTAAGCATGTGAAAAGACAACTTAATTATTTGATTTTCACAACAACCTAATGAGGTAGATATTCTTATCTTCCCCATTTTTCAGAGAAGGAAACTGAGTTAAAAAGGTAAAGCATTCTACCTGAACTCAAATACTAATCAGTTATGGTTTTAGGATTTGAATGCAGTCAGGCTGGCTCCAGATCAGAGTAATTCACCATGACTAAGTGAGGCTTGTTTCAAGAACACAAGGGTCATTTAATATTAGGACTAGCTGGGTGTTTCCTTAATTTGATAAAATATATTTATCTCAATCCAAAGCCAGCATCATGCTTAATTGAGAATTAGAGAAACAATTTTTTAAATTAAAGTCAGAAACAAGACAAAGATGTCCACTAATCATCACCATTGTTTAAAACTGTTCTTCAGGACTTAGACAAGACAATTAGACAAGAGAAAGAAATTAAAGGTAGAGAAATTAGGAAGAGGATAAAATTATAATTTGCAGATATGATTGGACTGTCAAGCTAGAAACTAAAAAGGAGTAACCAACTTAGAACAAACTTAGAAACAAAACAAGAATTTAATAAATTAGATGGGTACAAAAGTAATTTTTAGAATCAACAGCCTTTGTATACACAATGTCTGATTACATGCTACAAAGAAAGAAAAGACCCACTTTATAATAGCAGCAGAAAACAAAAGATATAAAATACTTAGGAATAAGCCCAAGAAGTAGAAAAGTTCAAAATGCTAATGAGGGACACAAAACAAGACTTGAACAAATGGGAAGAAATTCCATGTTCTCACACAAGAACAATGAGCCTTGTAATGACGTCACTCTCCTTAATCTATAAATTTGATGTGATATTCAATAAAAGTACCAGATTTTTAAAAAAAATTTTTAATGTTTACTTTTGAGAGAGACAGAGTGCAAGTGGGAGAGGGGAAGAGAGAGAGGGAGATATAGAATCTGAAGCAGGCCCCAGGCTGTCAGCACAGAGCCCAACATGGATCTCGAAGCCATGAACCGTGAGATCATGACCTGAGCCGAACGCTTAACTGGCTGAGCCACCCAGATGCCCCCTTTACCAATTAGATTTCTAAAAAAGATTTACACAAACTAATTCTGAAGTTCATATGGAAAACCAAGCAAGGATATGCAAGAAAGAAAGGGATGGTGATAGAAGGAGATTAACTCTATAGATGTTTAAAATTTATAAACCTATAGCAATTAAAACAGTGTGGTAATAATTTGTGAATAGCCAGATCAGTAGAAGAGTTCAGAAACAGGTCTAAATACATACGGGAATTGAGTGTATGATAAAGGTGGCTTTTCAATCAGTGAGGAAAAGACTGTTGAGAGGGAGATCACTGGGTAGTGTTCTGGAAAAAAATTAAGGTGGATCCACACTTTACTCCTTATATCAGGACAACTTGCAGGCAGTTCTAAGGCTTAAGTGTAAAAAATAAAACTCTGAATGTACTAGGAAGAAAAAAGAAAATTTTCTTATGACTTGAGAATGGGAAAGGACTTTCTGAGTCTGCCACAAAACCCAACAGCCTTAGAAGAAATGATTGCTAGGTGAGACTTTGTAAAGATAAGAGAGCCTCTTCATGACAGTAGCATCATAAGCAAATGCAAATGAGAACCTGGGTGAGATATGTGTAACTCCACCAAGATAAGGGCTAATTTACCTAATTTTATAAAAGGAACCCCTCAAATCAAAAAGAAATAGATCAGCAATCCAATATAAAAATGGTCAAAAGAAATTAACAGATACTTCATAGAAGAGAAAATACAAATGACTCTTAAGCATGTGAAAATAATGTGAGCTAAAGCTCACTTGTAATAAAATAGATTTTTCACCTATCAAAAACAATAAGGTTTGATAATACACTATAATGGCAAGCATTGTAAGAAATTACAATGGACATTAGACAGTTATTTTGAACTAAATTACAAAAAAAAATTATGACATCAAAACTTGAAGAACAAAGCTAAAGCTGTACTTAAAGGGAAGTGTGTTTCTTTAAATCTGCATATAATAAAAGGAAAGAAAGGCTAAAAAACAATCTGAAGAGTAGAGTAGGAAATTTAATACTGGAAGAGGCACTTTCACACATTGCATAAATTAGTACAAACTGTGGAGGCTGACAGTATCTATCAGATGACAGGTACATTACATCTTTTAACCCAACAATCCTAGGAATTTTTCCTACAGATACATTTGTATTATGTGCAAAATGACTTCTGAGCATGGATGATCATTAGAATTCATTAGAGGTGAGTTAGTTTCACTGCACACTCAGGGGGAAGACACAGAAATGCTTGAATACAGAAGGTGAGGATCATTTGGGATCGTCTTAAAGAGGCTGCTTACCACATTGATACATATTTTTAAAAACCGAACTATATGTTGCTTTCAAGGGGCACACTTTTTAAGTGTAAAGACAAAGAAAGATTGAAAGTTAAAGAATGGAAAAAGATACACCAACCAAGAGCTAACCAGAAGGAGGCTGATGTAGCTATACAAATATCAAAGTAAGTCAAGAAGCATTACTAAACATACAGAAGGACAGTTCATAAATAAAAGCATAAATCCACCAGGAAGGTATAATAATATAAAAATAACATTATACTTACAAAAAATAAGTATAATATTTGGTGCATGTGTTGATACACCTAATACTATAGTTTCAAAATATAGAGCAAAATTACAGAACTATAATAAGCTGATAGTAACAGATAGTGAAAAAGTCATTAAGAATATGAAAGATTTCAACATAAGTAATAACTTTGATGCACATACCATACTACAATCAGTATTGTCAGGATATGTGTTTTTTCCAAGTGTCCATGGAGCATTTACCAAAATTTACCATCTGTTGGTCCTTAAAGCAAATCTCAACAAATTCCAAAGAGTGAAATCATCCAAAATAGATTCTCTGACCAAAGTGGGATTAAGGTAGAAATTAATAACAAAAAGATAATTAGGGACTCCTCAAATACTTGAAAATCAAGCAATATACTTCTAAATGACCAATAATTCAAAAGAAATTATAATGGACATTAGACAGTTATTTTGAATTAAGTTACAATAAAAATAATGACATCAAAACTTGAAGAACAAAGCTAAAGCTGTACTTAAAGGGAAGTTTGTTTCTTTAAATCTATATATAATGAAAGAAAGGCTAAAAATCAATCTAAAAAGTAGAGTAGGAAATTGAATCTAATTCTAGAAGAGTAAAGAAAATAATAAAGGTAATAAATTAATGAAATAGAAAAAAGTATATAAGAAAGTCAACAAATCTAGAGCTGGGTTTTTTGAAAAGACTAATAAAATTGATAAATTGCTAGCAAGGAAAAAAAAAACCACTGCTAGACTAAGAAAATGAGAAAAAAAAGGTACAAATTAACAATGCTATTAAGTAGATATTATGAAGAACTTTATACCAATAAATCTGAAAATCTACATGAAATGAAATTCTATGAAATTACAGTTTACCAACTGAAGAGGAAACAAAGTCTGAATATTTTATGGCTAAGAAATTGAATCTGTAACTAAAAATTTTCAGGTGTAGATTTCTTTACTAAATTTCTAAGCATTTTAAAGGAATTAAACTGATCTTACACAGACTCTTTCAAATCAGAGAAAGAAAAAAACAATTCCCAGCACATTTTGAGACCACCATAATTTTAATACCAAAGGGTGACAAGTACATTATAAGAAGTAAAAATAATGGACCAATATCTCTCATGAACATACGTACAAATATCCTAAACAGAATCTTAGTAAGTAGAGTCCAATGATATAATTCATTTCAGTAATATAATGTTGGCTTAATATTACAAAATCAAGCAGTATTTTCAAGTGGTTCTGGGACAACCGAATATCCACATGCAAGAAGGTAAAGTTGGATTTCTTCATACTCCATATGAAAAATTAATTCAAAATGGGTCAAAAACCTAAATGTAAGAGTTAAAATATAAAACTATTAGAAGGAAATACAGGTATAAATCTTCATGATCTTTCATTCGACAGTGATTTCTTACATACGACACCAAAATCACAAGGAACCAAAATAAAAGTGGATAAGCTGGACTTCATTAAAAATTTAAACTTTTGTGCTTCAAAAGACAATAACACAAAGAAAATACAACCTGCAGAGTAGGAGAAAATATTTGTAGCTCCTATAACGGGTAAGTGTCTAGTATCCAGAATAGATGAATAATTCTTACAACTAAACAAAAAGGCCAACAGAACAACTAAAAAAATAGGCAAAAGGATTTGAATAAACATTTTTCCAAAGAAGAGACACAGGTAGCCGATAAGCACATAAAAAAATGTTTAACATCATTACTCATTACAGAAATGCAAATCAAAATCACAATGAGATACTACCTCACACCCGCAAGGAAGACAATAATAATTAAAAAAAAAAAAATGCAGGGATGCTTGGCTGGCTGGGTTGGTGGAGCATGTGACTCTTGATCTCAGGATTGTAAATTTGAGTCCCACACTGGGTGTAGAGATTTCTTTTTTTTAAAAATCCTTTAAAAAATACAGATAATAACAAGTGATGATAAGGATGTGGAGAAATTGGAACTTTCATAAATTGCTGGTGGGAATGTAAAATGGTGTAGCCACTTTGGAAAACAGTTTGACAGTTCCTCAAAAAGTTAAGTGCAGTTTACTATATGACCCAGAAATCTTACTCCCTATGTTCATAGCAGCATTATTCATAATAGCCAAAAAGTGGAAACAACTCAAATGTCCAACTAATGAATTGGTCAACAAAATGTGTTATATCCATATGACAGTATCATTCAGCCGTGAAAAGGAATGAAGTACTGATTCATGCTACATGGATGAACCTTAAGGATATTATGCTAAGTGAAAGAAGTCTGACACTAAAGCATATTATATGATATGATTCCACTTATATGATTATATGATTCCACTTATAAGTGAAATGTCCAGAATAGGCAAAATTTATGTAGACAGAAAGTGGATTCGTGGCTTCCAGAGACTGGGGGAAGAGGGTAATGGGGAGTGACTGCCAATGGGTATGGAGTTTCTTTCTGGGAATGATTAAAATGTTCTGGAATTAGATACTGGTGACAGTTGCACAGCTTTATGAATATACTGAAGACCACTGAATTGCATACCTTAAAAGGATGAACATTATGGTATATGAATTATATCTCAATTTAAAATCAGCATATTTAACCAAATTAGCATCATAAAGGAGAAAAAGAATGAGATCACCTCAATAGAATGATGTAGAAAAAGCATTTAATAAAATCAAATAATTATTCATGATATATACTCAACACACTAGGAATAGAAGGAAATGTTCTTAAACTGGTAAAGATCATCTATAAAATATCATAGTTAGTAGCAAAATGTTGAAAGCTTTCTCCCTGAGATTAGGAATACCTGCTGGGGCACCTCTCTGGCTAAATTGGTGGAGCATGCAACTCTTGATCTCAGGGTCGTAGATTCAAACCCCATGTTGGATGCAGAGATTACTTAAAAATAATAAAGTCTTAAAAAAAAAAGGAATACCTTCTAATAGTACTTATATTCAATATTGTGCTGGAGATTGTAACTTGTAATAAGGCAAGAAAAAAGGTTATAAAGACTGAAAAGGAAGAGATAAACCGTCTATTCACAGATGATATGATTGTTTATGTAGAAAATCCAAAGAATCTGTGGCTTAGCAGGATTACTACAAATACAGTGGTGCCTGGGTGGCTCAGTCGGTTAAGCATCTATTTTGGCTCAGGTCATGATCTTACGGTTGTGAGATCAAGCCTACATGGGGCATGGAACTTGCTTGGGATTCTCTCTCTCCCTCTCTCTGCTTCTCTCTCTCTCTCAAATAAATAAATAAACGTAAAAAAATACAAATATATCAAAGTCCCTGGATTCATGGTGTGTGTGTGTGTGTGTGTGTGTGTGTGTGTGTGTGCTGTGTGTGTGTGTGTGTATCTCACTATATATGTACTATATTACTATATCCTGTAACTACCATGAACAGAATATGAGTAAACAATAAGTAGAAAGTGAAATTTTAAAACACCATTTACAATGACATTAAAGATATAAAATACCTGGGAATATATCCAATGAAAGATGTGCAAGGTCTTTACAGAGAAAACATTATTAAAAGAAAATTTAAAAGACCTACATAAATGGAGAGATTTGCTGTGTTCATGAATTGAAAATCTCAAATGTCGGTTCTTACCAAATTAGTCTATAGAAGGAATGCAGTCCCAGTAAAAACCACAGCAGTTTGGGTTTTGGGAGGAGGGTAGGGGTTGGAATTAAGTTAATTGTGAAATTTACATGAAAATAGTAAAGACAAGGGTGCCTGGCTGGCTCAGTCTGTAGAGCATGTGACTCTTGATATTGGGGTCATGAGTTCAAGTCCCACGTTGCCCATAGAGATTACTTAAAAAAGAAAAAAGAATATGTTAAAAACCCAAGAATAGAGCAGATGTTCTTGAAGGAGCAAAGCTCCTTCAAAGACTTAACACCACTAGGTATCAAGACTTCTTATAAAGCTATAGTACTATGTGGTATTATTAGTGCACATATTGACAAATACACCAATGGCACAAAATAGACTGGAAGCAGATCCACACGCATACAGTCACTTGGCTAAAAACAAAGGTGACTATATTGTGCAGTAAAGAATAGACGACCTTTTCAATAAATAGTGCTTACTCAGTTGGATATTCATTTGTGGTATAAATATGGATCCCTATTTTCACTACTTAAAACCAATTCCATAAAGATTACATCATAAAGGTGAAAGGGTAAAAACGACAAAACTAACAGGAAAAAAAAAAGAAAATATCATATCTCCAATGCCTTGAAGTGGGGTAAGATTTCTTAAAATATAAAAAATATTACCTAGAAAGTTAAAAATTGATGCATTGGATTACGTTAAAGTCAAAAGACCCCACTGAGAGTAAAAAAGCCAGCCACAGGGTAGGAGATTATATCTGCAATACAAATATCTGACAAAGGACTTGCATCCAGAAACTTTTTAAAAAAAAAATTATTTAAATTCAAGGTAGTTAACATACAGTGTAGTATTGGTTTTAGGAGTAGAACCCGGTGATTCATCACTTACGTATGACACCTAGCACTCATCCCAACAAGTGCCCTCCTTAATACCCATCACACATCTAGTCCTTTCCCCCACTCCCCTCCCCTCTAGCAACCCTCAGTTTGTTCTCTGTATTTAAGAGTCTCTTATGGTTTGCCTCCCTCTCTGTTTTTATCTTATTTTTCCTTCCCTTCCCCTATGGTCATTTATTTCGTTTCTTAGATTCCACATATGAATGAAATCACATATTTGTCGTTCTCTGATTGACTTATTTCTCTTAGCATAATATACTCTGGTTCCATCCATGTTGTTACAAATGGCAAGATTTCATTCTTTTTGATCACGGATAATATTCCACTCATTGTATGTATATAGAATGTAGAATATATTATACACCACGTCTTCTTTATCCATTCATCAGTCAGTGGACATTTGGACTCTTTCCATACTTTGGCTATTGATGAGAGTGCTGCTATAAACACTGGGGTGCTTATGTTTCTTTAAATCAGCATTTTTGCATCCTGTGGATAAATAGTACTGCAATTGCTGGGTCGTAGAGTAATTCTATTTTTAAAAAATTTTTGAGGAATGTCCATACTCTTTTCCAGAGTGGCTGCACCAGTTTGCATTCCCACCAGCAGTGCAAAAGGGTTCCCCTTTCTCTGCATCCTCACCAACATCTGTTGTGTCCTGAGTTACTAATTTTAGCCATTCTGGCAGGTATGAGGTGGTATCTCATTGTGGTTTTGATTTGTATTTCTCTGATGATGAGTGATGTTGAGCATCTTTTCATGTGTCTGTTAGCCATGTGGATGTCTTCTTTGGAGAAGTGTCTATTCTTGTCTTCTGCCCATTTCTTCACTGGATTATTTGCTTTTTGGGTGTTGAGTTTGATAAGTTCTTTATAGATTTTGGATACTGACCTTTTATCTGATGTGTCGTCTGCAAATATCTTCTCCCATATGGAGCGTTGCCTGTCAGTTTTGTTGGTTGTTTCCTTCACTGTGCAGAAGCTTTTTGTCTCGATGAGGTCCCAATAGTTCATTTTTGCTTTGGTTTCCCTTGCCGCTGGAGACATGTCTGGTAACAAGTTGCTGCAGCTGAGGTCAAAGAGGTTGTTGTCTGTTTTCTCCTGTAGGATTTTGATGGTTTCCTGTCTCACATTTAGGTCTTTCATCCATTTTGAATTTATTTTTGTGTATGGTGTAAGAAAGCAGTCCAATTTCATTCTTCTGCATGTCGCTGTCCAGTTTCCCAGCACCATTTGCTGAAGAGACTGTATTTTTTTTCCCATTGGATATCCTTTCCTGCTTTGTTGAAGATTAGTTGGCCATACATTTGTGGGTCTATTTCTGGGTTCTCTATTCTGTTCCATTGATCTGAGTGTCTGTTCTTCTGCCAGTACCATACTGTCTTGATGATTACAGCTTTGTAATGCAGCTTGAAGTCTGGAACTGTGATGCCTCCAGCTTTGGTTTTCTTTTTCAACATTACTTCAGCTATATTCAGAGTCTTTTGTGGTTCCATACAAATTTTAGGATTGTTTGTTCTAGCTCTGTGAAGAATGGTGGTGTAATTTTGATGGGGATTGCACTGATTACTTTGGGTTAATAAAGATTTTTTAACAATATCTGTTTTTCCAATCCATGAGCATGGACTATTTCTCCATTTGTTTGTGTCTTCTTCAATTTCTTTCATAAGCTTTCTATAATTTTTAGCATACAGATCTTTTACCTCTTTGGTTAGATTTATTTCTAGGTATATTATGGTTTTGGGTGCAGTTGTAAATGGGATTGATTCCTTGATTTCTCTTTCTACTGCTTCATTGCTGATGTATAGAAATGCAGCTGATTCTGTACATTGATTTTACATCCTGCAACTTTGCTGAATTCATGGATCAAGTTCTAGCAGGTTTTCGATGGGATCTTTTGTGTTTTTCAGGTAGCAGTTTTAAAAATAGATTCTGTGGTGTTTCATGTTGATTCGCGTATCACAAATTAACGTGATACACCACAGAATCTATTTTTAAAGCTGCTACAAATCAGTTAAAGCAAACAGATAATCCAACTGAATAATGGGCAAATGACTTGGACAAAGCATCACAAAAGATATCTCAATGGCCAATAAATGTATGGAAATGTACTAAATATCATTAGTCATTCATGAAATGCAAATTAAAACCCCAATGCTATACCATTACACACTGAACAGAATGGCTGAAATTAAAAAGATTGACAACATTGAGTACTGGTAAGGATGTGGACCAGCAGGCACTCCCTGAAGCCTGGCAAACCGCCTTGGAAAGTTATTTAACAATATCCATTAAAGCTGAACAGATGCAAACCCAACCACCTAGCAATTTAACTTTTAGGTATATATTCAGTAGACATGTAAACATAAGTGCACCCAAATGCATGCACATAGCAGCTGTATTGATAGCAACCCAAACTAAAAATACACAAACGGCCATCAACAGAATGAATTCATAAATTGTGACGTCTTCACACAATGGAATGCTATATAAAAATGAGGATTAACAAACCACATGCAGCAACATGGATGAATCTCAGAAACATAATGTTGAGCAAATCAGCCAATGCGTGAGAACATATTATATCATTCCATTTATATGAGGTTAAGAACAAGCAAAATAAAATTCTCTGCTAGAAATCGGGAGTGTGCTTGCCAGGAGGTGTGAGTGATAACTGAAGGAGACAGAGGGCCTCTGGAAGTTTTGGTAATGTTCTTGCCTTTGTTGAGTGGGTGTGTTCTCTTTGTGAAGACTCACTGAGATGTACATTTGTGACTGTGCACTTGTCTGGAAGTATATTGTGTTCTATAAAAACACAAAGCAAGCAAACAAAAATATATGTGAGGGGCGCCTGGGTGGCTCAGTCGGTTGAGCGACCGACTTTGGCTCAGGTCACGATCTCACGGTTTGTGCGTTCGAGCCTGCTTCGGGCTCTGTGCTGACAGCTCGGAGCCTGGAGCCTGCTTCGGATTCTGTGTCTCCCTCTCTCTCTGCCCCTCCCCCACTCATGCTCTGTCTCTCTCTGTCTCAGAAATAAATAAACATTAAAAAAATTTTTTAAAAATGTATGTGAGCATAGATAGGTAAGTGTTTTTGAGTAGATGAGGGGGATGTATAGAACCCATCTCCCCATCAAGCTCAGGACCTGGGCAGGAAGTACTAGACAGAGGCCTTGTTGCTCCTGAGCTGTCTGCGGGGTCCTCCCTCCCCGCAGTTTGGAGATCCTTGAGACCTCCGGGCATTTCCTTTCAGAATCAGCCATGGAACACTATGTATTTTGCCATTGTTTCAAAAGGAACTTCCACAGCCATGCTGGAGTCCTGCCCCTTAGTATTCTGACCAGCATCTGTTCTGATTAGGATAATGTCTCTTCCTACAGGATATCCCTGGTTTGGGACTAAACGACAGCCTGCAGATGTCTTCAGCACCCCTCTCCACAAACTCAAAGGTCCTGAGCACTTGTCCATATGGACTAGAGCAAACAGCCCAGGCTGCACAGAAGTGATGTCGACGGAGCCCCAGAGTCTAGGGGAAAAGGACTCAAGCACAAGTGACTGTGACCAGCTGAGGGGGGTAGAACCCAAGGCATGAAGCAGATCCCCTGTGGGGAGAAGAATCCAGGGTTGTGTAGAGGAACTGCCTGAAGACTATTCTAGGATGTTCATGTACCACCGTCTGGCTGGTAGCATTGTTTACAGGTCATTTCTGAAATAAGTAACAAAATTAATCATGTCCCTGCTAGGACACAAGCTTTTATTCCAAGGTATTAAAAAAGTAGCTCATGTTTGTAACACATACAATCCTATATATATAGCAATGCATACGAAAAGCATACTGCTGTAACTCTAGTTATCCACATGGTGTAGGTATGCAAAAGATGAGCTGCTCCATTCTTGCTACAAGCAGAAAGCAGACCCTCAGTCCTGCCCCTCCAGTCTGCACCACAGGGACCCAACACGGAGTCTGAGAGCTGGAAAGCCCACTGGAGATCAGCCGGTCCGGCCTCTCTCAGGCAGAGGGCTCAGCCCACGATTCTCAGCCCCAGGGAGTAAGGTAGGTGGAAAAAAATCTATTCACTTCTCCTGGGGTAACTCCTACGTGAAGGGGAAAAATAGCAATAGATAATCCTAGAGCTTTCCAGGGGCATCGCTCCTTTGTGGGTCTGTGGGGCTGCATGCAATACTGAGGAGGTTAAATGCTAATCAAATGCCCTTTCTGGAACCAAAAGGTGAATATAGCTCTAGGTACCAGGATATTACTGGTTTGCACCCCCACTTCAAAGACAATAAAGTAGTATTGCTTTAACTTCACCCTGAGACCCCAGAGAAAACCAGAATTCTCCTTTCTGTTAGATCCGAGATCCTCAAGCATTTTGTTTCAAATGTTGGGTTCCTTCTGGGGAGGGAGGAACATAAACACTTTTGGTGTTTGATTTGTGTGTGTGTGTGTGTGTGTGTGTGTACACAAAGAAAGGTTGCTTCTTGCCTCTCACCTCCCTGCAATACAAGTCTTTGCCTCTTTCTCTGAACTTGTAACTTTCAGCATTGTGCCAGGGGGCATGCAGTTTCTAGGTTGTCGGTTTTCCAAGGTCATCCTTTGAGATTAGCTGACTGCTGGATGCATCAGTAATAAGTCAGACAAGGGTTTCTTAGACTGACTTAGTAGGCTCTTCCCCTCTGATCTGAACCTGCTAAGGAGTCTCTGTGCATCCTGTAGCCTCTTAGTGACTGTAAATTTCTGAAAGAGAATGAAAGCAGAGTTCAATAATTCCTAGCGCCTGGTCCTTCTCTCCTCTCCTCTCCCTCCCTGTCCTTTGGTGAGTGTGAAAGGGTGTGACAATGTCTGGGGGAGTTTGTGGAGAGAGAAACAGTGGCCTGTGGGTTGGCACTCAGAAAAAGAGGTTATCCTAGGATGAAATACAAACCGTATCACATTGATTTTCCCTTTGGGGGGCCCGGATATCACATCCTTCCATTTCCCTCTAGTCCCTGCCCGCCATCGACAGGGAAGCATTAACAGGGAATAATCAATGGCGTTCTGTCCTGAAAATAAAAGGCTTGTCATGTCTCTCCATTTGGTGGAATGGATGTGGGACCAGGGGTCATGTGGCCAGCTTCCATCTGTCTCCTGACACAGGCACTGACTCAGACATGCTTTCCATCCAGAGGGCTGCAGCCCACAGCCAGGTGATTGCAAACTCTCCATGGGCATCAAGAAAAACAAGACTTCAGTGTCTTTGAACTCTTGTGTCAGGAGCTTGGCTAACTATCAACATGGCAGCTCAGGGGTGGCTATACCGAACTTTAATTTCTGGGTTACGTCATGGATTGATGTTCCCTAACATGATGGATGCTGTGCTTGCAGGCAAAAAGACTATGTATTTACTCTTTTGCAAAAGAATCCCAGAAATCCAGAATTAACAGGGACTTAAATCTGTGATCCAGTCCCGTTCCCCATCTTATGTGTCAACTTGTCACAATTTTCCCGATAAACTCAAAGGTTGTCTGAATGCTACTGCCTCCCAATATTGTTCATCCGTAGTTGGAAATCTCAACTCGTAGAAAGCATTTTCTTGTGCTAACCAAGATCTGTTTTCTGGTGCTCATGGCCATTACCCCTTGTATCTTTTCCATATGTTCACACTTCTTTCACTTAGACCCGATTTCCACTTGGTTCCCAACTCCTGATTCTTTGCCATTCACAATCCTGTTAAGTCCCTTTAGATTTAACCCTTATATTTGGTTGTTCATCAAAGGCCTTGACTTGGAAGCATGCCAATGGCCTTGCTTTTCAAACTCCTTGGATAGCCTCACTGTCCCTGCCTAATCCCCGACCCTTCACCTCAGAAGTGGGAAATATCCACTTCTATTTTTTATACTTGTGTTCACTTAGCTGAAGACTCAGTTTGCTGGCTTCAGAAGACATCCTTTGGACTTGTTTTAAAATAACACTAATTTAAAATCTCTTTGCATTTTTGATGCCTGCTATAGCTAAAGCCATATTTTTCCATACTGTACGTACACGATTTGGTTTTATTTGGACCTACTTGAAGAAAAGTACAAAAACTGCTCTTACATCTAATCTCGTTAGATTAGTTTGTTGTTCCACTTTGCAAAGATCTTTTAAAATCAGATCCTGATGTTACACGCATACACCTTGATTCATAGATTTGGTGAATCTGCAGATTTGACAGGCATACCTTTTCTTTTTTTAAATTTTTTTTTAACGTTTATTTATTTTTGAGACAGAGAGAGACAGAGCATGAACGGGGGAGGGTCAGAGAGAGGGAGACACAGAATCGGAAACAGGCTCCAGGCTCTGAGCTGTCAGCACAGAGCCCAACGCGGGGCTCGAACCCACGGACCGCGAGATCATGACCCGAGCCGAAGTCGGCCGCCCAACTGACTGAGCCACCCAGGCGCCCCCAGGCATACCTTTTCTATGTTGGTCTCCATCACTGGCAAAAATGAGAGGGTGAGATCTAGGGCAAAGTCCTTGAATAACCTTTAGAAACTTCTCATTAGATTAATATTCTTGAGGCAATCGCATTGGGTATGGTAGTTACTGATCCCCTTAATTAAACTAGCATCTATTTAACTAATTAACTAATTAAACTAGCTGTGTTCTGAATGATGAGGATTATTTATTGAGACTTACTATGTGCCAGACAGTGTTCTGGTGCTTTATGTGCATTGTCTCAATTAATCTGCATAATAACGCAGTGGGGTAGGTACTAACATTATTCCCATTTAACAGATGAGGCACGAAGAGGTTAATTAACTTGCCTGAGACAACAGAGCTATTAAGTGGCAGAGCCCAGATTTGAACCCACGTATTCTGAGTCAGAATCCATACTGTTAACCACTTTGGTATATTTCTATCTCATCCTCCGCAGGGTAAAATTCCTTGTCAGGTGCCTGTGTATTCTGGCTCCTTTAAAAGCTGCATGCTTATGAAAGCCGACATGAGAACTGGATTAAGCCACTATGAGCAAGAGCGTCCAACCTTGGGGCCTGTTTCCAGCCTGCCTTCCACTGGCCCCGTTTGCCATTGTTAGCTCAGTGCATCCTCTGACTTGACTGTAATTGGATATGGGATAGGTGGATAGATAAGATCATTTTCCTTCCTAGATGGCATCCAACTGAGAGACCCAGTAACCAGAGAGATGGAGACCCAGATGTCAGCTTTCCAACTAAATGGAATGCAGGGCTTTAGAGTTGCCAAGTGGGTTGCATTTCCCTTCTTGAAGGAAGCCGCCTCGAGACAGGGACAGAGCCCACCCCATTAAGTTACTACACATCAGAAAGCAGTGACCCCTGTGAGCAGGCAGCCTTCAAAAGAGAGCCCAGAAGGGACAGGTGGACATGCTCGTTTCCTTCTCAAAATGCACCAGAGAAGTTTTTCCTCCTCCCATCCCATTAATAATAAGAGTAAGCATCTTACCATTACTGAAGCATTTTCCTATTCATTCTGTCGTTCAGTCCTACCCCAACAGTTCTGTGGGAGGAGTGTTTTCTTCCTGAAGTCCCTCCACATGTTAACGTGGGCCCCGGAAACAGATTACCCCTGGGGCCCAAACATGGTTCATTCACCTTGTTTCCAGCAACAGGTCTGGTTTGGGGGGTGCAGTGGGGAGGGGGAAATCTCTCCTCCCCTTCCCAAGGGGTGGGCACGCTACTAAAGCTCAGCACCAGGACTTACCGTCCCAAACTTCCAATCTCGACTAGATTGATTATCAGGACAGCCTCCAACAACAAGAGACAACACTGCACGTCCACATTCCAGGAGGAGTGCCCTGACAAGACAGTTGTTCTAGCCAGTTAAGTCTTGCCCCTCCTCAGCCTGCCTCTCCACGCTCCCGTCAGTTCTGTGAGTTCACCGATAGTTCCCCAGGAAATTCCACTGTTTCCCGTCAATATGTGAAAAGTCTATTGCACATACTAATACAACCGTAAGAGAAATAAGATACAAATTTTGGTAGTTACCAGGCTCTGACCCAGCCTACCCCGACTCAGCTTCTAGCCCCATTAACACTATTTTCCAGGTTTCCTGACTGGCACCCCTTCCGACCTGCTTCTACGATCCTTTAGGGGATAGCCCAAACTTGTGCCCGATAGGAGGCGATTAGGAAATGCTTTGTTGAATTACAGATAGACCTTATCCAAGGATCTAATAATCACAGCAAAGATGGAAATGATGTCAGTTTGTTGCATGTGTGTGTTTTGTGAATGAATCCATACAACAGCCCAGTGTTTGCCATTTTGTTTCCTGAGTGCTTGGAGGTTATTTAGAATTTGAGATTCTTGTTTGGGGGTCAGTGATAAGCCCCTGTATTTTCAAAATGGACCAGAAGTGGGACCTTGGGCAAGCCTATTTGAACCTCAGCGCGTTCGTCTGTAAGATGGATGGAATAATTGTGTCTATCTTATAATTTCAAACCTCTATATGGGACTTTGCAATTTAGCATTTATTCTCTCATTTGATCGAACCATATTATTTATTGGCAAAGAACAAACAAGAATGTGTGTGAAAATGCCTAGTGAAATGTAACGCACTATATCTAGGCTACTAGTTTGTTATAAAAGCTCCAACCTTCATCTTCTAGAATCTTCTACTCGCCTGGTTGCCTGCAAGATCCCTGACAATAATTTAGCAATCCCATTTGCAAGGGTTATCAGCATCCTGGAAAGTAATTCATTGAGGTAAGCGACTTTAATTCATTAGAGTAGCCAGAGAACAGGTGCACTTTTTATAATCTCTTCACTCGGGGATTTAATTCTCTCTTATCAACATTTGTGTTACCCATTTCATGGTAGAAGATGTTATTTGACAGAAAAGAGGGAAGCAAATTAAGGGTATAGAAGTTCTGCCTTCTTTCTGATAAAAATCACTGCCATTCATAAACTGTGGCTTGTGTCATCTTTGTTTTTCACCTGGCCCTAAACTTAACTTTAAAAAGCAGAAACCATTTTTGATGCTTTGGGCTCTTTTTGCAAATTTCGACTCATTGCTGGCCTCAGCCTCCTGGCACTCTTTAAACCACAGCCCATCTTGTTTATTCGTTTTTGTTCACGTTCCACTCTGCCAAGATTTTGAAGAACAGAAGCCCGTAAGAATAGATTCATTATTTGGGGAAGTGTTTTGAGCACTCGTTCAGGTCAAGTCCCCTTTGCCTCACTCAAAGACTGAAGCCTTAGTGCTAACCTGGAAGTGATCCCAAGGGTTTACCAGGCCATATGAAGTGTTAGAGACTCACATGAACTGTTACCATGAACTTCTGTTTCATAGCACCGCCTGTCACTGTTCTCTGCACTTCCTGCTCCTTGCTCTCTAGGTCCTTGGTTCTGTTTCTTCTTTCCACCCTTTATATTTGTGCTTGTCAGAATGCCGATAGCTGCTTATATTTCCTTTTGTTTCATCTCCCTTTCCTTTCGGTGACATCTTTAGTCACATGGGTTTGAGCTTTTGAGAGTTGCCCAGTCATGAACTACCTTTCTTAAGCTACAGAATCATTGCTAATGTGGCTAAAATTTAGTAACTAAATACACACACATTTCCAATTATCAAAGTAAGTTGTACATAGTGGCATCCTGTACACCATTTGAAAAGTTTAGAGAAGTAGACATTTTTTTTTTTAATCTTAGCACCCAAAAGAGCACTCCTTGGCATTTTTGTATAATTCATCTGGACATTATTCTACGTGCCTATAGTAATAATATGCATCAAACATTTTGCATTGGGCATGTTACATAGTCTTTGCCCTATTAATATATAAATTCTTTATAATGCTGTATTTAGTGCCTGCATAATACTGTGTACGTGGAATATACAGTGCTGCTATTAATTGAACTATTATTCTGTCCCCAAGAATTTTTTTTCTGTTTTGTAAATAATCCGTGCAAAATTAGAGGAGGCACAATCCACAAGACTGCCTTCATCTCTGGCACCCGACTGCAAAGTTAGGAGCAGTTTACAAGTTGTAAGTTTGGGAGCTCCCAAGACTGCCCTGAGTTTTGATAACTCACTAGGGGGACTCACAGACCTCACTGGTAGCTATTATATTCGTGGCTATCGTCTGTTACAATTAAAAGATACAGATGCAAACAGCCATGGGAAGAGATTTCAGGAAAGTTCCAGACATGGATTTGTCCTCTTCCCATGGAGTCATAGACAGCATTACTTTTCCAGCAACCCTGTGTGACAACATGCATGGAATGAGTATTGCCAACCAGGGAAGCTCACCTAAGCCTTGATGTCCAGAGTTTTTATTGGAACTCCACGGTTGACAGCCTGTGTGGCTGATCTTTAGTATCCAGCCCCTCTAGAACTAGATTTGATACCACATGGCCCATGTGTTAGACTGTCCGTTAGCCAAGGCCCCCACGTAAACAAAGACGCTCTTACCAGGCAAAACATTCTAAAGACCTAGGGATCACTTCCCAAAGCCGAGGGCAAAGGCCAGAGTGTTCTTTGGGACAGGTGAATTCTCTACTATATTCCTGTAGTAAATATCTTTGTGCATAAACTTTGTCCACTTTGAAAGCTATTTCTTTCAAGTTTATTTATTTTGAGAGAGAGATTGAATGAGCATGATTGGGGGAGGAGCAGAGACAGGGAGAGAGAATCCCAAGCAAGCTCCATGCTCAGTGCGAAGCTTGACACAGGGCTTGATCCCGGGACCGTGAGATCATGACCTGAGCCAGTATCAAGAGTCAGATGCTTAACCAACTGAGCCACCCAGGTGCCCCAATGGCTATTTCTTTAGAGTACATTTCCAGAAATGGAATTATTGGATGAAAGGATATGAACATTTTTAAGACTCTTGATACATATTATCAAAATGCTTTCTTTCTGAAGAGTGTACCAATTTATACCCCACCCCTCCCCCATCCTTTCCCAACAATGCATCAGAATATCTGTTTTATCACACCTTTACTTGCAATGGGTACCATCACCAAAAAAAAAAAAAAAAAATTCTGCCAATTTGATGGACACAAAGTGGTCTCACATGGTTTTCATCTGCATTTCTGTGATTACTATTAAGAGTATATACCGATAACGTTTATTTTTTAAAGCTTTTGTTATGCAGGATTTTGAGCACCCACAAAAGTTGACAGAATAGCTTCATGAGCTCCCATATGCCCATCATCCCAGCCCCATAACCACCAACCCCTGGAAATTCTGCTTCATCCATATCTCCACCTTCTCTCACACCCATAGGTTTTTCAAGAAAATCTCTTAGACATACATCATTTTATCTTTACTATTTCAGTAAGAAATTCCAAAAAACTAAGGACTCTATTAAAAGAGACAACAAATACAATCACCATACATTTAAAACTAACAATAATTTCTTAATATCATCAAATATCCAGTTGAGATTCACATTTCTTTTTTTTTTTTTTTTAATTTTTTTTCAACGTTTATTTATTTTTGGGACAGAGAGAGACAGAGCATGAACGGGGGAGGGGCAGAGAGAGAGGGAGACACAGAATCGGAAACAGGCTCCAGGCTCTGAGCCATCAGCCCAGAGCCCGACGCGGGGCTCGAACCCACGGACCGCGAGATCGTGACCTGGCTGAAGTCGGACACTTAACCGACTGCGCCACCCAGGCGCCCCGAGATTCACATTTCTAATTGTTTCTTAATTATCAGAGATTTTTTTTTACATTAAAAAAATCAGAATCCAAATGAGGTCCAGAGATTGAAATTTGTAGATACATCTTTTAATCTGGCATATGATCTTTAATTTACAAATAGATCCCGCTCCTTCCTCCTTCCCCCATCCCTCACCACTTCCCTCTTAAGATACGACTTACTGTTCATTGCTGTAACCCTCCCGGGTGCCTATAACAGAGTCTGGCTCATAATAGATGTAGTGGGCAGGCTCTAAAATGTTCCCGTGACCCCTGCCTCCTGGTCTACCGTCTTTGTACAGTCCCCTTCTCTTGGTTGTGACTTCCTTCTAACCGATAGAATATGGCAAAGGCAATGAGACATCACATCCATGATTGCATTATCCAAGACTACCTTGCTAGCAGCCTCTCTCTCCCTCCTCCTCTCCCTCCGCCTCTCTCTTTTGCTGGCTTTGAAGAAGCAGAGTTCCATGAAGTGAGTGACCCTATTGGAGAAGTTCATGTGGCAAGGAACTGTGAGTGAGCGCTCTCTAATAGTTGAGGGTAGACTCCAGCAAGAAACTGAAACCCTCAGTCTGGCAGCTACAGGGAAAATCTGTGGGAGCTTGAAAGCAGATCTCTTCTCAGTTGACCCTCTGAGGAGACTGCAGCCCCAGCCAACACCTAGATTGCAGCCTGATGAGACCCTGAAACAGAGAACTCAGCCAAGCTGTGTGCAGACTTCTAACCGACAGAAACTACAGATTATAAATGTGTGTCGTAAACACACTGCTGAGTTTGTGGTAAGTAACTAAGTGGCATAATAACTGAATGCAGCAAGTGTGCGCTATTTCTAGGTCGAACTGATTAAGTGAATACATAAGAAGGCTAGTTAGGCACCGGTCAGAATACTCTGCTTTTAGGTGAGTAGGTCTTCCAGCCATTGACCAGATGGTCAAATTCCACCACCACCCCACTGCCTCTTCAGATGGTTTGTGGCCCCCATCTTCATTGCTTGAGTTGATCAGTCCCTCCTTCTAGCCAGGCCAATTATGGTATACTCTAACATCGCCTCATGCCATTCCTGAACCTTCCCTCATCATCTCCTCTCAGACTGCTTACACTGACCTCAGGGTGAGTTTCCAGAGGGTAAACCTCCTGATGAGAGCCCTCCTAAAGGCTTGTATCTTCTCAGTGGACCTAATAGTTCCTTCTGTAATGTGGACGACATTGAGCAGATGGTCTTTGGGTATCCATCTCCACTTTATTTGCCCCACAACTGTTTCTCCCTTTGATAAAATTTACCTTCTCCTCTAGACACAGCTTCCCCAGTCTGACACTGGATGGTTGTAAATTGCTGCAAACAGCTTTAGAGTGGGACATAACCGTGCAGCCTTTTGCTGTCTCTGTGTGGTCACTATGCCGACAGGCCACCCTGGGAAACTTCCTTGTCCTTCCACCCAGCAGCGGCCATTCTCCTCTATCTCCACAGCCCAGGGCTCCATAAACTCTCTGTTCTCCTCATGTTATTCCAGCCTGTGGTTTTTTTTTTTTTTTCAATGTTTATTTATTTTTGGGACAGAGAGAGACAGAGCACGAACGGGCGAGGGGCAGAGAGAGAGGGAGACACAGAATCGGAAACAGGCTCCAGGCTCCGAGCCATCAGCCCAGAGCCTGACGCGGGGCTCGAACTCACGGAGCGCGAGATCGTGACCTGGCTGAAGTCGGACGCTTAACCGACTGCGCCACCCAGGCGCCCCCAGCCTGTGTTTTTAAAAGCAATCATTGTCAGAATATTCCATTTAATATGTTTTCATTTTTTACCGTAAAAAGAGGAAGCAAGGGCTAGTGGTAAGATTGCAGCCGAATAATGAAAGAATTTCTCACAGCTGTTCGGGGATATATATTTTTCCTGCAGTGGAGCGAGATGGATTCCCATCACAGCCCAGAGACTTGTTCCATGAAATCCCTCATCTGTCATGTTCTGAGGGGAAGGGGAAGGTGGAGAAGTGTCATTATGGATGTCACTGGGCTCAGAAGTGACTGGTCAAGGTTGACACTGTAGTCCTGACGGAGCTGTTGATGGGAATTTTCCTGGGAAACCCTGCTGGCTGGTGGGGTGGGCAGCTCCAAACAGCCCCTGCTATGTGGCTGATTCCCGATTCCTTTCCCATCAGCCTGCCTTGAAGCTGACATGAGGTCCTCCAAGGTAGCTACCTAAGAAAAATACCCCTTGATCTGTTCCAAACTAGATAGACAGCAGATCACAACAGTAAGCATTCTCTGAGTTTGGCAATGAGCCTGCACCAGATGCCCGTAATTGTCTCTCCTTTCCTGTCCCCAAACTGCTGGCCTGTCTCCCTGGGACCCTGAGCAGAGTGGAATCAGCGTGGTTTCTGTCTGTAGCCTGCGCATTGCACTTAAGGGAGAGCTGCCTGGCTTCTGGGTGGCCTGCATCAGGTTTGCCAATCCAGTGTGGATGCTGCTTTAATCTTAAAATGAGAAAACTAAGGAAGACAGAAATAGGTCCATCTTGTAAGACAGAGAAGCCAGACCTCAGTATCCTCTCCCCACCCCCTTTCCTAACCTCAGGAAACAACTTGTACAAAGAGCTTTTCTGCCACGAACAGCTCTTCTTCCCCTCTCTTCCCGAAGCTGGCGGTGCCCACCCCGCCGCTGCTGCAGTGGATCAGGGAGGGAAGGCTGTGTTGTGCTGGACCGATGGCTGTGGCTCTGCCTCTCCCCTCAGGTTTTCAGTTTGCTTGGAGAAAGAAACTACGCGCCCCCACCCCGATCCTTTACATTTATTTTCCCATTGCCGGCCTCATTCCTAAAAGGATTTGAAATGTCTGACAAAAATATGAATGGTACAGCAAGGTAGAGAGTAAGAAAGAACACCAGGCAGAGGAAATAAAGGCAGGGAAAATAAGACATTCCGGTGAGGCTCTTATGCTGAAGGCCAATTGATGTCCGTTTGCTAAGTTGGCTCCGAGTTTTCTGGAAGAAGGAGGCGTAGTCAACAACTCCCTTCACAGTGTGTACAAGGTAAAAAGCAAACCACAGATATCCCTCAACTTACAGTGGGGTTACGTCCCAATAAACCCATCCTAAATTCAAAATATGGTCAATTGAAAATGCACTTAATCCACTCGACCTCCTAAACGTTGTAGTTCAGCCTAGCCTACCTTAAAGGTGATCTGAACAATTATAGTAGTCTACAGTTGGGCAGAATCATATAACACAAAGCGTATTTTATAACAAGGTGTTGAATAGGTCATGTGATTTATCAAGCACTGTGGTGCAAGTGAAAAACAGAATGATTGTGTGGTTATAGAATATTGTTAAGTACGTTGGTTGTAACGCCGATGCTCCTGTGGCTGACGGGGAGCCATGGCTTGCTGCCACTGTGTTGCTGGCCCAGGAAAAAATCAAAATTCAAAATTTGAAGTAGGGTTTCTATTGAACGTGCATCACTTTCTCACCATTGTCAAAAAATTGTAAGTTGAGCCATCATTAGTTGGGTACCATCTATCTGTGGTTTGGGAGAAAGTTTTGAAGCACCAGACACATCTCTGCTAGATGTTTATTCTTTTAAATATCCGAACAACGCCAATTAATAATGCTGAGTTTTATGGGGCATAAACTTATTTAAAATGCTTAACTTTGGGGCGCCTGGGTGGCGCAGTCGGTTAAGCGTCCGACTTCAGCCAGGTCACGATCTCGCGGTCCGTGAGTTCGAGCCCCGCGTCGGGCTCTGGGCTGATGGCTCGGAGCCTGGAGCCTGTTTCCGATTCTGTGTCTCCCTCTCTCTCTGCCCCTACCCCGTTCATGCTCTGTCTCTCTCTGTCCCCCAAAAAATAAATAAACGTTGAAAAAAAAATAAATAAAGGGGCGCCTGGGTGGCGCAGTCGGTTAAGCGTCCGACTTCAGCCAGGTCACGATCTCGCGGTCCGTGAGTTCGAGCCCCGCGTCAGGCTCTGGGCTGATGGCTCAGAGCCTGGAGCCTGTTTCCGATTCTGTGTCTCCCTCTCTCTCTGCCCCTCGCCCGTTCATGCTCTGTCTCTCTCTGTCCCAAAAATAAATAAACGTTGAAAAAAAAAAAATTTTTTAAAAAAATAAATAAATAAAAAAAAAAAAATAAATAAAATGCTTAACTTTCTGAGGTCGCTGTGAAGAGCACTGGAGTTTGCATTCTGTGATGGTCTGTAGAAAGAATTGATATCTTATGGACTCAAGTTTAAAAATACACATTTTTCCCCCTCCTTCCCCTCTTCCTCTCCCTTCTCTGTCACCCTTCTTATTCTTCTTGAAAGGACTCTAGACATTTTCTACTTTCTGGGGCCAGGGAGCCCGGGCTCTGTAGCCGACTCAGGAGTTATCTGCATCATTGTGCTGTGTGTGTTCTGATCCCTCTGTGCGTGTTTCTGAGATTGTTTGTGCATGAACAAGAATAAATGTAAGTATCCAGCCCAGCTACTTTACCAACGTCAACCTTAAATCAAACAAAGAGTAATTTAATTAAACAAAGATGAGTTTATTTGGGAATAGGGGAATTGCAATTCAGGACAAGAAAACTATGGCGAACCATAGACATGTCCAAAGAGGCAAAAGGGAAGCTAGCTTTTCTTTAGGTTCTAGAAGGAGACTGGGAAGGGCTGTTCTGAACATAAGTTCGCTGGAGGAGAATGAGTTTGAGGTGGTGGTGGTTTCTGTCAGCTGCAAGTGATGGGCAGGTGGCTGTTACTGAGGAATGCGGAAACTTCCTTGAGCGGTGTGTGCATGACCCCTCTCCCTTCATGGCCTCCCGACTCCATTTTAAATCAGGTTTTCTTTATTCGTTTTCGTACCAAGTTATTATTAAATTAAATGCAGTGAGTTGGGCCTAGGATTTTTCTAAGCGGTTATTTTCAAACTTGAGCATGCATGAGAATCTCCTAAAAGCCTTGTTAAAACAGCTGGACCCCACCTCCAGGGTTTCTGACTCAGCAGGTTCAGGGTGGGTCTGAGAATCTGTGTTTCTTACAGGTTTCTAGGTGGCGTGCTGCTGTTTGTCCAGGAAGCACATTTTGAAAACCACTGTTTTAAAGAAACTTCCTCTCTCCTCTCCTCTCCTCTCCTCTCCTCTCCTCTCCTCTCCTCTCCTCTCCTCCCCTCCCCTCCCCTCCCCTCCCCTCCCCTCTCCTCTCCTCTCCTCCCCTCCCCTCCCCTCTCCTCTCCTCTCCCCTCCCCTCCTCTCCTCCTCTCCCCTCCCCTCCCCTCCCCTCCCCTCCCCTCCCCTCCCCTCTCCTCTCCTCTCCCCTAAAGAGTCCTAGGTTGAGTAATCAGTGGTGGTCCATGTGGGAGTTCCCAGTCTGATTTTTCATCTCAAGCCAGGAAAATATAGCCTTTGTCTTTTGGGTAGTAATCTGAATAATCTGAACCCAAAGTAGAAATCTGGCTGGGCAAGGTTCACAGCAACTCACACTGGAGTCAGAACGAAGCAAAAGTTTAGACTGTGAGCATACATATTCTTTCTATTCTATTCTGTTCTGTTCCGTTCCGTTCCATTCTGTTCCATTCCATTCCATTTCATTCCATTCCATTCCATCCTATCCTATTCCATTCCATCCCATCCCATCCCATCCCATCCCATCCCATTCTGTATCACACTATAACATTCTATACTAAACTATGCTGTACCATACCATGCTGTACCATTCTATACTATACTAAACTATACTAGTTATACTATGTTATACCACACCATACCATCTATACTGTACTAAGCTGTGTAAACTATACTATACCGTATCATACCACACTATACTATTCTATGCTATACTAAACTATACTATAGTAAATTATACTATACTACACCATACCATACCATATCACTCTATTCTAAACTATACTATACTACACTATACCACACTATTCTATACTGACTACTGACTATTGAGCTTTTCCACAGTTCTCATTTGGGCAAAGTACCACGTAGTGCCACTCAGATGCTTGAGAATATCCTGAAAATTTAGAGAGAGAACATTATTCGTGTGTGTCAAATATAAGTACTATATATCAAGACAGGTGGCAGACTAAAAAATCTATTTTGGTGGGTAAAGATTCAGGTTCCTTTCCCAGCACTGTCATCTGAAACTAAAATCACTTGCTAGTCAGAGTCCATTTTGGCCAGAGTCTGCCCACTGTCACCAACCAAATAGGGTTTCGGGAGGACAAAGAACAAGCAGGGATAAAATTTCTTAACCTCATAACACCTTGCATTCTTTGGACTACTTGGCCATCTTTGCTGATACATCTTCCAGGGTTCTGCTGCTGGTGCCAGTCAAGTCAAGAGCAAGGAATCAATACCTCCCTGTGCCGGTTCTACAATATGTCCACTAAATTCTCTGATACTCCTCCCTTCAGAAAGTGAAGCTTAATTTCCCATTCTTTGGATGTAGGCTCTAGTTAGTGACTTTCTTATAATGAGCAGAATATGGCAGAAGTAATATTTTACCTGAAACTTGATCACTATTGACGGTAGGTCATAAAAGCATTGCAGCGTCCTTCCTTCTTCCCCACCTCCTAGGATAGTTCAGTCCGGAGGGAGCCAGCTGCCATGTTGTGAGGACCCTCCAGCAGCCCTGCAGAAAGGCCCACGTGGCAAGGAGCTCAAGCCTCCTGCCAACAGCCCGTGAGTGAGTCACCGTGGAAATGGGCCCTTCAGCCCCAGTCAGACCTTCAAATGACTGCAATTCTGAAAAACGTTTTGACTGCAACCTCATGAGAGACCAGGAGACACCACTGCCCAGGTAAGCCATTCCCAGATTATTGACCCACAGAAACCGTGATATAATAAAAGTTTGTGAATATCTTCCCCCCTTTAGTCGATTGCCTTTCATTTTGTTGATGGTTTCCTTTGCTGTGCAAACGCTTTTTATTTTGGTGTAGTCCCATAGTTTATTTTTGCTTTTGTTTCCCTCGCCCAAAGAGACATACCTAGAAAAATGTTACTAAGGCCAATGTCTGAGAAATTACTGCCTATGTTTTCTTTTTCTTTTCTTTTTTAAAGTTTTTTTTAACGTATTTATTTTTGAGAGAGAGAAGTGCACGAGCAAGGGCATATGAGTGGGGAGGGGCAGAGAGAGAGAGAGGGAATTGGAAGCAGGCTCTGCACTGTCAGCATAGAGCCTGACACGGGACTTGAACGCGCAAACTCTACGATCATGACCTGGGCCAAAATCAGGAGTCAGACGCTTAACCAACTGAGTCACCTAGGTGCCCCTGCCTATGTTTTCTTCTAGGAGTTTTATGACTTCCTGTCTCAGTTTAGGCCTCTAATCCATTTTGAGTTCATTTTTGTGTGTGGTGTAAGAAAGCGGTCCAGTTTCATTCTTTTTCACTGTTCAGTTTTCCCAACACTATTTATTGAAGATACTGCCTTTTCCCCATTGTGTATTCTTGCCCCTTTTGTCACAGATTAATTGGCCATATAAGCGTGGGTTTGTTTCTGGGCTGTCTGTTCTGTTCCATTGATTTGTGTATCTATTTTTATGCCGGTACCACACTGTTTTGACCACAACAGCTTTGCAGTAGATCTTGAAATCGGGGCTTGTGATGCTTCCAGTTTGTCCTTCTTTCTCAAGGTTGCTTTGGCTATTTGGAGTCTTTTGTGGTTCCGTACAAATTTTAGCATTATTTGTTCTCGTTCTGTGAAAAATGCTGTTGGTACTTTGATATTGGCATTTTGTATTGAATCTATAGATTGCTTTGGGTAGTATGGAAAAGTTTGTTATTTTAAGGCACTAAGATATGGGATAATTTGTTACACAATAATGTAAAGCTAATCCATTACAATAAGACAGACCTTTAAAACACCACTGCTGAAATTCTGATCCTGTCACATTCTTTCAAAGAAACTTTCAGTGACTCTTCATTACCTCACATTACTTTCCCACTGCTCAGTTAGGCGAGCAAGACCCTCTCCATTATCTCCCACAACTTTCCTACACAGATTCAACTGAACTATTTGGTGTGCCCCAGATACCCCTCAGACTTTCATACCTTTGCCGAGTAGTCTGAAATTATTTCCCAGCTCTCATCTCCACCTTATGTATGTTAACTAACTTGAATTTTAATTAATTAATTAATTGATTGATTTTTAGAAATCCTTGTTATCCTCCAGGTCCTATCCCTAAATCCGCCTTCTTCTTGAAACTATTTCTTAGTCTCTCAACCAGGTATTTCTCTCTTTGTCCAACCCCCCCTTGTATTTTGTGCCTCTGTCTGCTGCCTACCCAGCAGCCTTTCCTCTTGACTCATGCCGGCAGAGCCCTGGTTTAATTTGGGTGATCATTCCTCATTTTGACTAGGGGCAAATTTTGATTAGTTGAAGCCACCCATAGTGGTCCCAGTGCCCTTTGCAGTGATTGGTGCAGGAATGGTCATGTGATATAGTTCTGGCCAATGAATTATGAGGAAATGTCTGCATTCTGGTAGAGGCTTTTTCAAGTAAAGATTAAAATAAATATTTTTAAATAAAAAGATATCATGGGCGAAACAGTTCTGCTGAATATTATCTGCGTGGGGGTGATTTCTAGAATCATGGCAACCATCTTATGAAGGGAGTTAGCCCAAGGATGGATGAACACAAGATAGGAAGAACCTGGGTTCTTTATGATTTTGTCAGACCATGAATTGGCCAATCATGTTATTGCTCTACCTCTGGGCTTCCTCCTATGTGAAGTCCTTTTTTAGAAATTCTATATTAAGCCAATTAGTTTGGTTTGTTGTTACTTGCAGCTGAAAATGTCCTGATTAGCACAAAAACCCGATGATGGTACTTTTTAAGATTTAAAATTATCACCATACTCGTTTTTCCTTATATTCTGTTATATCTGGAGGGCAGGGAGTTTACTTTTATTGAGGTAAGACATACATACAGAAAAAGATAAATAGCCTCTTGGTAGTCACAGAGAAGATACCCATAGAAGTTACAGAAAAGAAAAAGGGAAAAGAATTGAAAACTATCAATAATAATAATATTTTGTTTTAAAAGGAAGGCAGCATGAGAGAAAGAGGGACAGAAGAACTATAAGACAAACAAAAAACCTGTTTTAAAAATAGCAATGGTAGGATGTGAGGGAGATCTGGCTACGACATCTGTCACCCCAGTGATCATCAGTGTTGATTCAGCTGATCTGGCAGGCTAGGCAGGTGTCTCCTCCCTCCCTTACCGCTCCATGTGCATCCCTCCCAAAGCTGCGAGCTTGGTTGGAGAGGACGACCTTCCCTGATAGAGGAGGACCATTCTTCAGTCAAGAGTGCGTGAGCAGCTGCACTCCCCTGCTAGAACCTCCCAACAAACTATCAAGGTCCATTTGTAGGAGAATATAGGGTAGTCAAGCTTCCAAAGCTTCAGACACATCCAAAGGAGGCGCTGAATGTGGCAGTCTGCCTTTCTTTAAAAAATAAGTAAGTAAGTAAGTAAATAAATAAATAAATAAATAAAAATAGCAATAGTAAATCCTTCCCTAATTACTTTAAATGGAAATGGACTAAACTCCTCAATAAAAAGATACAGATGTTTGAATAGATAAAAAACCCAATATCCAACTGTATGCTGTTTATAAGAAACTTCACTTTAGATCTAAAGACCCACATAAACTGAAAGTGAAGGAATATACAGGATATTGCAAGCAATGGTAACCAAAACAAGCAGGAGTGGCTATATTTATATCAGACAAAGTATAGTTTAAGTCAAAAATTCTCTCTAAAGACAAAGAAAGTCATTACATAATGATAAAGGGATCAATTCAGGAAGATATAAGAATTGTAATATATACACACACACACACACACACACACACATATACACACATATACACACACCCGACATCAGAGCACCTAAGTGTATAAAACAAATACTGACAGATCTGGAAAGGGAAATTGACAGCAGTACAATAATACTGAGACTTTAATACCCCCCTTTTAGTAATGCATAGAATATCAAGATAGAAAATAAAGAATGAAACAGTGGACTTGAACAACACTGTAGACCAAATGGACCCAATAGACATATACAGAACTTTTCTCCCAGTAGCAGAATACACATTCCTGCCCCCAACGAAGAAAAGCCCAGGGCCAGATGGCTTCATGGCTGAATTCTACCAAACATTCAAGTAAGAATTAATACTAATCCTTCTTAAACTCTTCCAAAAAATAGGAGTAGAGATAATACTTCCAAACTTATTTTGTGAGGCCAGCATCACTCTAATACCAAAGCCAGACAAAGACACCACAAGAAAAGAGCACAATAGACCACTATCTCTGATGAATAGAGACGCAAAGTCCTCAATAAAATACTAGCAAATGAAATTTAACAACACATCAAAAATATTATACACATGAACAAATGAGGTTTATCCCTGGGATGCAAGATTTGTTTAACATCAAGCAATGTGATATACCACATTAACAGAATGAAAGATAAATCCACGTGGTCATCTCAATAGATAAAAAGCATTTGACAAAAGTCAACATCCATTTGTGATAAAACTCTCAACAAAATAGATATAGAAGGAAATTTCCTCCACATAAAAAAGGCCACTTATGAAAAGCCCACAGCTAACATTATAAGCAATGGGGAAAACTGAAATCTTTTCCTCTAAGTTCCAGTGTAAGGCAAGGATGCCCACTCTTACCATTTTTACTCAACATAACACTGGAAGTATTACCACGTGCCAATCAAACAAGAAAGAGAAATAAAAGTCATCTAGATCAGAAAGAAAAAAGTAAAGCTGCCTTTATTTGCAGACAACATGACTCTATATATAAAAAACTCTAAAAAGCCCATAAAATACTGCTAGAACTAAAACATAAATTCAGTAAAAATTACAGAATACAACATCAACATACAAAAATCAGTTGTGTTTATTTACACCAATAATGATCTATCCCAAAGGGAAATCAAGAAAATAATCCCATTTATGATAATATCAAGAGTAAAACAAGAGTAAAATACTTAGCAACAAATTTAACCAAGGTAGTAGAAGATCTGTACACTGAAAACTATAAAACATCGATGAAAGAAATGGAAAGCTATCCTGGGTTCATAGAATGGAAGAATTAATTTTGTTAAAATACCCATGCTACTGAAAGCGATATAAAGATTCAATGCAATCTGTATCAAAATTTTTCACGGAAATAGGAAAACAATTCTAGAATTTGTATAAAATCACAAAAGGCCCTGAATAGCTGAAACAATCTTAAGACAGAAGAACTAAATTGGAGGAATCACACTTCCTGATTTCAAATTATACTACAAGATATAGTAATCCAGACAATATGTTATCGGCATAACACCAGACATGTAGTCTGATGGAACAGACTAGAGAGCCCAGAAATAAACCCAAGTTTTATGGTCAACTAATTTTTGACAAGGACACAACAGGGAAAGGATAGTTTCTTCAACAAATGGTGTTGGGAAGACTGGATACCCACATGCTAAAGGATGAAATTGGACCCTCATCTTACACCATGCACAAAAATAAACTCAAAATAGATTAAGGACTTAAATGTAAGACCTGAAACCGTAATACTCCTAGAAGAAAATACAGGGGAAATTTTCCTTGACATTGGCCTTGGTAATGATTTTTGGATATGACACATAAAGCTCAGGTAACACAGGCAACAATAAACAAGTGGGACTATATCACACTAAAAAGTATCTGCACAGCAAAGGAAACAATCAACAAAATGAAAAGGCAAGCTATAAGTGAAAGAAAATATTTGCAAATCGTATATATAATAAGGGGTTAATATCTCAAATTTATAAAGAATTCCTACAACTCAATAGCAAAAAAATCAACTTGATTAGAAAATGAGCAAAGGACTTTAATAGACCCTTTTCCAAAGAAGACATGCAAATGGTCAGCAGATACATGAAAAGGTTCTCAGCATCACTAATCATCAGGGAAATGCAAATAAAAACCACAATGAAATATCACCTCACATCTGTTAGGAAGGCTGTTAGGAAAAAAAAAAGATAAAGTACTGGTGAAGATGTGGAGAAAACTAAATGCTTATACACTGTTGGTATGAATGTAAATTGGTAGAGCCATTATGGAAAACAATATGGAGAGTCCTCAAAAATTTAAAAATAGATCTATGATATGATCAGCAATTCCTCTTCAGAGCATCTACCAAAAGGAAATGAAATCAATACCTTGAAGAGATATCTGAACCCCCGTGTTTATTGCATTATTCACAATAGTCAAGATATGGAAGCAACATAAGTGTCTCTCAACAGATGAGTGGATAAAGAAATTGTGGCATGTATATGTATGTGTATACACACACACACACACACACACACACACAATGGAATATTATTTAGCCTTAAAAAGAAGATTTTTCTTTTACAACATTTGCAACAACATGTATGAAACCAGAGGACATTACGCTAATTGAAATAAGCCAGACACAGAAAGACAAATGCCTTATGATCTCACTTCTAAGTGGAATCTTTTGATTCAAATATATTGAAGCAGAGAGTAGAACCATGGTTATTGGGAGTGGGAAGATCGGGGAAATGGGGAGACGTTGATCAAAGGATACAAAGTTTCAGTTATAAAGATGAATAGGTTTAGAGATCTAAGGTACAGCATGATGACTATACTTAATAATACTGTATTGTATATTGGAGATTTCAGGTACTTTTACTACACATTAAAAAATAGTAACTACGTGAGGAGATGGGTATGTGAATGAGCTTGACTAATAATCATTTCACTGTGTATATGTATATCAAACATCATGTTGTACATCTTAGGTATATACAATATTTATTTTAAGCAGTAAGAAAATAAAGGTTTTAAAAGAGAAAAATACAGAAAATCCAAGTTCTAACTTGATAAATGTTCACAAAGTAACACATCTAAATAACCAGCATCCAGATCAAGAAACAGTATGTTATCAGTGCCCCAGAAGCCATTCTTGTACCTGCTTCAATTTAATCACCCATCCCTTCCTCCCAAGGGTAACCACTGTCATTATTTCTAACAACAATGAACAGTTTTGCCTGTTTTTAAACTTGGCATAAATGGAAACATATAGCGTGTACTCCTTGAGTCTGGCTTCTTTTGCTTGTTACGTCGGTGAGATTCATCCAATTTGTTGTATGTATTGGCTGTTCATTCTTACGGAGATACATATTCCATTGAATAAATATCCCACAATGTATATATTATTATACTGTGATGGACATCTAGGTTGTATTCAGCTTGTGGCTATTACAAATAGTATAGCTATGAATATTCTTGTATATTTCTTTTTTTAGTGAATATATGTACACATATCTAGGGGCTGATTAACGGGTCACAGAGTAGGTGTGTACTCAGTTTTGATGTATATATTGCCAAATGACTTTTCAGCTATTGTCCTTTAAATTCATCTTTGTATCCCCCACTCTTTTTTTTTTTTTGAGAGAGAGGGGCGGGGGCACAAGTGAGCAAGGGGCAGAGAGAGAGAGAGAGAGAGAGAGAGAGAGAGAATCCCATGAGGGGCAGAGAGAGAGGGAGAAGAGAGAAGCGGGGTTCACCTGAAGCGGGGCTCGTGTTTTACCCGAAGTGGGGCTCATGCTCGAGATCACCCAGAGTGGGCTCGTGTCACCCAGTGCGGGGCCCGTGCTCACCCAATGGGGACTTGAACTCACGAACCACAAATCATGACCTGAGCCAAAGTCAGATGCTTAACAACTGAGCCACCCAGGCGCCCCGTATCCCCACTCTTATGCTCACATTCTCTTGTATACTCTCTTGTCCCTGTCCTCTCAGACAACATACTGTGCACATAATGGGTACTTAACAAATAATCATTATATAATTATATGTGTATACATACACATATACACTTTTGTGTACGTACATATTTATCTCCATACTTTATATAATAGAATTAAATATAGCAAGCCTACCCTAGCCAGCCAACTGTCAAGCATGCAAGGCTGGGGTCATGAAAGATATGAGGTCAGTTGGAGGTAGCTGGAGATCCCCACTCCCATTTGGAATTTGAATCAGCAATGGATTCATCCATAGGTGTAGTTCAGTTGCCCTTGGTCTGAATTCTGGAAGTTGCTACAACTTCTTTCTTGTGGTAGTTGACAAAATGGAAGTAGGTCTTTGTAAGGAAGAGTCCTTAATAAAGAAAGGTGTTTCTTTCTCCATAGTGCTGGAATGGAAGAAGATGAGCCAGGTTAGGATGCTTGGAGAAGAAAAACAAGATTGTTGGTGTGAGAACAGTCCAGTAAAAGCTGCCAGGCCAAGGCTCTTAGATGTAGTATTGATTTTCTTAGAATCATTTTTGTTGTCAACAAACTACCTTTCCCTCAATGATTTTTCTCATTCAATCTTTAGAAAGAACTTGGTTTGCAAAGTGATATTAATGCTGCTCTTCTGTGAACTGTCTCCCCAAACTAGGAACAAGTTTCAAAATTTCTATAAAGGCAAATATTACACTGTTGGGAAATTTATTTTGTTTGGTTGTTTGTTTTTTCAGTTTTAAATTATTTGTTTGTTTGTTTGTTTGTTTTAAGCTAGGTTCCATACCCACTGTGGTACTTGAACTCAAGAGATCGAGAGTCCTGTGTTCCACCAACTGAGGCAGCCAGGTGCCCCAGGGGAGGGTTTTTTTTTTTTTAAATCACAGGAGTACACACTAGTGTGTGTATTGCAGTTTGTTTCCATCTTGATTTGTCCTAAGATGGTTACTAAGAGTTACTGAAATTTCATATTCGTAAGGTTCCATTGGCGTATTCCCAGGGTTCACTGGGACTTCTAGTCCGGGGTCTGCTAAGCCATCTGGAATCTGCACAGTCCTTGGTCACATTGCAGAGTAGCCCTGGACATATATACATAGAGTCAAGATTCCCACAGCTTTTGAAAAGGACAATTTATGATCAGTGTGCCATCAGTCATCAGTGTTATCTTGAGTCGGTCAGCATTTTTAATACTGGTCGTATGAAAAAAATTCTTTGTAGTTACTCATCATTTGCCCTGAAGGACCAAGAAAGGACTCATGCTAGCTAGTTCTTGGCCCAACGATCCCACACAGCCCAACAGTGGGACTATAGTTGCTAAGAAGCAGAGTCCTACGCTACTAGAGTAAATAGGAGTGGAAGCCCTAATCCTCTTTGTGCAGATATTTAAATCTTCCTGCAGGCCTTGTGTTACATGGTATGAGGTAAAGACATGCCCTGAAGGAGCAACCATTGAGCACAGTGCTAGCCATGGCTGTGCAGAACTGGGAGTATGAGTAGTGGAGTGAGTTTGGTTGAGACTATCAAGTACCAAGTATGTTGTGGTGGCGACTAGGTGTGGGTGTTGGAGGTGGCCAAGGTTGGAAAAGCCCAGGTCAAATCATTGTTTTGTTATTTCTCATCTTCTCTTTTACTACAGAAAGATTTTCAATCACCTTGTACAGCTTATATATATACACACTTGTCAGATAATTTCCTTAAAAAGTAATCAGTAAGCCAGGAATTGATTTATAGCTGAAGTCAGTTTCTATGAATGTTGCTTGGTTCCAAATATATATTTCAAAGCTCTGTGTGATATTATAGAACCATACAGAGATCAGAAAACATATAAAGATCAGATCTTGTCATTTGTGAATTTGGTGAATTATGCCATTTGAGTCACCACTTGAAAGTATGTTGTCCTACAAATCTTATGCATTTCTCAAAATAAAGGCAGTCTTCAGATAACCCAGGTATCCAGTTGCCTCTTCGTTTTAACTACTTAATATATTTTGTATTAATCTCTACCTTGCCTTTCTTAGTCCTCAATAGCTAAGCATTACTCTAACCAGGGTCCCAGTTGATTATTTTTTAAACAAGTGTGGTTGTGAAGGTTGCTTATAAAGGTAGTTACACATCCTGAACTCCTGCAGGGCATCAAAAGACAGAATTAGACATGAGCCTCCCCTTCTGTGCTCACCATGAAAATATTAAATAGGATAGAGGCATGAGGAAGGCGCAGGAACACACACCTTTGTAGTTGGGTTTTTCCACTGGAACCTGCAGATCAGTCTTCATTTTGTGGAATATTTTTACAAATGTGTTTACTGACTGAGTTTTAGAAAGGTAGGTATACCTGTGGTTTATCCTATGGTAGCTACCAGTAGGTTTAGGATTTCCTGCCTAATGTGTTAACTAGGTGTCATGAACCTGCCATGCCCAGTAAGCAATAAAAGGCCACCAGAACCTGAGGAAATACCTAATGCATAGATCATAATTGACATATCTAGTTTGGTCTTGGATCAAAAGTAGACAACTTTAGAAAGTCCACTTTACTTCTGTGGTTGGTATTCTTTAAACTGCTAAAGAATATTCTACCAAACACAATTTTTAGCATTCCAGCCTGTGGTAGAGGCATTAGAGATTGCCAAATACCACACAAGCATTCTTTCTACTCCTATGAATAGAACTTTTAAACAGAGCCACTTTCTATACTGTCAGGGGGAAATATGAACTTGACTATAATTACTGCTCTAATATCTTCTACCCTCCTAACTATTTGAGGTCACCCAAAGCTTGATTGAAAGATACACTTGGTGAATGTGAGAGTCTACTGGGAATGACAGGTGGGAATGAGAATGTTTGGAGTTGGAAAAGGAAGACAGAGAATTGAATAGAGGATATAGCTGTCTCAGTGTTGGAGTCAGGTCCTCAGAAAACTGGAGAAAGACTGTAGCTCAGATGAGCAACAATGTACTGAGACATCTTGGGGCAGGGAGGATGCTGGGACTAAAGCCATTGGTAAAAGCCTTCCCCTTGCGTATGTAATTTCACATACCTAATGGCCAGGGTGCCTTTGTGGTGTAAGGAAAGGAGAGATCATCGGGTAAACAATCAGAGTCATTGTCTCCTCTTCCAAAGGGACATTCGTACCAGAAGGAAGATAGCCTTTATGGTTCTTAGAGCTCACTGCTCACAGTTGATTATGGTTGGGAAAGAGGAAGGGAGAGAGTGTCACTGTTTCTATATTCACCCCAAATGTCCTAATACCATCTCTGTTCCCGTCATCTGAGTGACTCCTTTTGTTTTTGTAAAGTGTGTTTGTTTCACGGAAGGTCTTTATCTTCATGCCCCTTGCAGATAGAGCTTTCTACTTGTTTCTAACCACACTTTAGTGGCAAAGAATCCAAGAAAGATGATGAATTAATTAGTGTTATTGACTTCCTAAAAGGATGAGCAGTTCATCTTAGAGTCCAGTAATTTTCTAAAGTGAGAGGAAAGGGTTTATGCACATAGAGATGTGCATATATAATGAACTTTCAGATGTATAGAATGTAACACACACTGGAATCATTCTTAAAAAATTAAACAGATTCTCATTTAGTTTTGTCATATATCCAGTCAAGCCTGGAAAATGGCTGACGTTACTGGTCATATAGGCAAGCACTTGTCCTGGTTCCAGGGCCAATGTTATGGTGGGCTTCTAGTGTATGTGAGACAAACACACAAACAATCCAGCAACACACATCATTTTAGCTAACACACTGAACCTTTTCTTCTCCCGCCAACCTCCCTAGCCTAGGCAACCTCTCCCAGCTCTTTAATTCAAGGCACTAACAGTAACATTAACACATTTTGGCCTCATTTCCTCTCTCTTTTTCTATCCATTCTTAAGTGGATATTCTGGGGAGTAGGCAAACGGTCAAAAACAAAAATATTGTGGGTGATTTTTTTGGAGAGAAAAAGATCCTTGGAAGTGTATAAACAGAGTGGGAGTGCCTTTTATATTGGAATTAGTTACATGTACTTAGGAAATATGGGGCCAATCTCTCACCTCCCTCCTTCTCCTTTCTCCCCTAAATCCAATTCCACTCTCTCAACCCCATTCCCAGACTTATTCACTGTTGGTCATCTTAAAGTAGAAATTATGAGTGGGGAGGAGAGAGCGCACCCGCACACATAACTAGTTTTGACCTTGTTTGCTTATGGTGTATGTGTTAGTGTGTGTGCACCTGTACGTGCGTATTTCTTTATTCTCTTTGCATGTACCTCTAATTGATCTTGAAAAGAAGGGACAGTTAAAGAAGACGTTAAGGTGAAATGAAGCCATAACTGCAGCTGGAGACTTTTATTAAGTGTGGCAAAGTTCCCTGGGCTGCGCTGAAATTGTTTATTGATTTTGGTATGGCTGGGTGCTCGGGAGTAATCGCCCAGAATGCCGCTAGAGAGAGCGTCTTGTTAGCTCACGCTCGGCATCTCCTCAGCACAACGTTCACTCTGGAGCTTGCCTCTTTAACCTGTAAATAAATACCCTAGTTAACTCCTGAGATGCCTCTGCCTGAGACCAGAGCCACTTCTGACCTGAACGTGTGCACCCGCAGCAGCATTTAAAGACCAATGTGGTTTAGTTTTTTCTACTGAAAAGTGTTGTTGAGCAGGGAAAACAGGATTAGGTTTGATGTTGAAGACACATATCATTTTCCATTTTTATTGTGTATTTGGTTTGTTTCTTCTCATTTGACTTTTAGTATTAAGGTGGGAAATTTGAAGAAACAAAGGAAATTGAGATTTTTCAGCAGTGGCTTCACTGTCCCATCCCCGTGTCTTTCCTTTTGTATTTGTCAGTTTCATGGGCGTTGCCCATGGCTGGGCCTCCCTGTTTTCCCATCAGTAAAACTAAACTTTGCCCGGGGTCTCAATAGGGTAAGCGTGGAAGGACTGTTCTCCAAGCAAGCAGTCCTATGTAGGGCAGCTGTGTGGCAAGAGCAGGTGTGCACAAGGTCCCATGGTCCATGCCCTCAAGCTAGCGAGGAGGTAGGAAGAGAAGCCTTGTTCCAGGATCATCCAAGGGAGGGATCAAATTGTGGGAGAAGATCAAGGATGTCTGGGAGAGCTGAAAGAGGGCTGGCTTGCCCTGAGGACATCCTGACTCTGAAGATAGGTAAGGTTAGTGTCTCTTGGGGTCCCCAGGTTGACTCTGAACAGAGTCACATTCCCAAAGGTATTTTGCTGCAGAATTAGGGTTGGTGCTGATGGGGAGTTGCATTAGTGGATATTATTCCACATTATCCAATTAAAATACCCCCATAGTTATTCTCTCCTGGCCTTTGCGATCCTTCTGCAATTCCCAGGCACTGTTTTTTACAAGCTCCCATCACCATGCTACTTGCAGTATGTACAAATGGCTCCAAAAATAACAGAGCCTACAGAGCACCTGGGACCAGAGACTTATGGTGGAATTCTTTGGAACTAGTAGCTATTCAAAAATTACATGCTGTGGATTGCTCCTTTTCTAGTTATCCTTAAGCACTCTCTCTCAAGATGCTGATGTAATGTCATCTCCTTTGTGATTCCCTCTGTGTTTATCTGCCTCCCCAACCCTGACTTAGTAATTATTTTTTCCTGAAATCAAAGAGTAGCATATTTCCTCATTCTCTTCTGACCACAATGAGTTTTTTCTTCCCTCTGAGTTATCAGTTACCTGTTCTTAGCAATTATCCTATCTATTTCTGTCAGTTATCTGAGAGAACCAGAGGTTCTTTGGAAAGTACCACCTTCTGAATATTTCTAGTTTCCTACCTCCCTCATCCTGAGTATCATGTAATCTGTGCTCTGCTTACAGGGGATGACTCTGCTTATAAGGAAGGGAGTGAGATGAAACACAAAGCATAGAAGACATGGTTTCTACCCTTCAACCACTACTGGTTATGCTTATCACTGCTTTTTCATGCCTCTACCAAGCCCCCTGTAAGAGAGGGTTCGTATTTGTTCCCCATCCAAATTGTCAGTGTTGGTCAAGACAAAGGAGGGAGTTGGAGGTTTGAAAATGTTATGGACCAAGCACGAACTCAATGACAAGGGCCATCACCCAAAATCTCGGTACAATCCCCAGGTTTCTAAACCTAAGATGATATCATCCTTAACATCAACAACGACTCCACTGATGACATTTTAGTGATGCAGTGGGGGGTTGAACAATCCTTGGGCCATATTTGACCTGCATAGATATACGATTTAATTAGATATTTGACTTGCACTGATGGCATTATTCAGAATGAACACAGTATCTTCTTCTCCTAGCACATATCTAGGGGAAGATTTTGTGCATCAAGCAGACTTGTATTTAAATCCCAGCACCATTTTTAAATCTAATCATAAGCAAGTTGTTTAACCCTCAAGAATTAGAATTTACTTATGTAAAATGGAGATGTGAGAATTAACTACGATCCTAGGCCAGATAGTAAGTATAGCTTTGCAGGCCATACAGTCACTGACTCAACCACTGTAGCAAAATAGTGATAGACAATACCTAAATGAGCAGGTATGACTGTGTTCCAGTAAAACTTTATTTACAAAAACAGCCAGTGGTTGGATTTGGTCATAGTTCACTGACCCCTGCTATAGATGAAGTGTTCGGCAGATGATCTGGTATTCACAAATATGAAATGCCTTCCCTTTCACTGATTGTAGAATATTTGGCTATTACTTAGATTGTAATCAGCAAACGAGTCTGTCCAGTATGAAAAACTAATTTTTAAAAATCTTCTACAAGTTGTACTGAGTGTCTGTCATTTGTTGTAATACATTTTATCTTCCTAGTTAATTGTTTCTTTTCTCACTAAGCTTGTGTGTCACAGACCTCATCCTACCCTCCTTCCCCAAAGTCTCCAATTTGGCATTGGGCTACCTTGGTCTTCCGTTACTTCCCTGGCCCACGCCTTTTAGAGAGTTTAGAATTCCTGTTAGAATTCCTCAGTCTGTTGCCTCCATTGGAAAGAGTTATTTTTGACCTACCCTGACCCTGTCTTGAACAACAATAAAATGGGGATTGGGAGAAACGTGACACAAATCAATAGGTTATCCCAACAGACGTGATCTTTGAAGCTGTTTTTTCTCGGACACTTGCAGCAGTAACAAAGATAAATAGCGACTCCCTCACATTGCCATCTGAGCAGTAGGTGGCTCAGCGGATCACGACATGACCTCTAATCTGGGTGAGCAGCAGGTTTGAGCAGGATGAGGGACAGAGAGAACAAAGATGCTGGCCACAAGGAGAGAAGGGGAGACGGCCAAAGGACAGCTGGTACCTCAGTTTCTAGTCATAGTTGTTGGTGCCCATGGTTGCCCCCCCCCCAGCTTTTCAGTTTGCTCTACTTACCCATTTCTCATTTATCCTCATTTCCTTATTTTATAGCCATTTGATACATATTTATTGAGCACCTACTGTGTATAGGACACTGACATGATAACTTGGGTACCATAGTAGCTCTAGTGTTTCTTTGCCTGATTCTGAGCAAAATGAGCTTGAGAATTGATTGCTATGGCGGGTTCCAAGATGCTGTGGGGAAAGAGAGGGGAGAGTAACCCAATGCCTTCCTCTTTCACCTTCCTGGGTACACTAGCTGGCTGGAGAGTGGTCATGAGCAGGCAGAAGAGACACAGGAAACTACTGCCTTTTGTGTGGGTTGTGTGCCCCCACTTGAGCTCCTGTGGTACCAGCAGAGGTGCTACTAGCAGTGATGGTAAGAAGTGACAAAAATAGTGATCATTGGTTACATACGAGGTATAGTCTAGCCTTATTACCTCTATTTTCTCATCCAATTCTCACAGCAACCCCATAGGCAAGTATGGTTATCATTCCCATTTTCTACAAGAGGAAAAGGCTGACAGAGTTGAAGGCATTTGCCATCACATGACTAGGCAGTGGCAGCACTGGGAGGGGAAGCCAGGCAGTCTGGCTCGCCATCACATTTATTTCACTGGGCCATAAGCACCTGTTTGTTTCTGCTTCCCCAATGTGACCATGAGTCTGTTGGTGGTGTGAGCATTAACCTTTAAAATTTTTTTTAAGTTTATTTATTTATTTCGAGATAGAGAGCATGAGCAGGGGAGGGGCAGAGAGTAAGGGGGGGGGAGAGAGAGAGAGAGAGAGAGGGAGAGAGAGAATCCCAAGCAGGCTCTGCACCATCAGCACAGAACCCAAACCCAACGTGGGGCTTGAACCCATAAACCATGAGATCATGACCTGAGCTGAAACCAAGATTCGGACACTTAACCAACTGAGCCACCCAGGTACCCCTAAACTTTTTGTCTCTAATTTATATTGTAAAATGAAGCACATATACAGAAAATTGCACAGAACATAAAGTGTAAAGCTCAGTAACTATCTGTGAAACACCCATCTGTGTATTCACTGTCCACACATGATCAGCACCCCCAAAACATCCCAGTACCCCTCTTGATCATGACCCCTCCACTTCCCCGCCAAGTAGCAGCTTCCCTGCTCTCTGTCACCACAGTTAATGTCTGTTTCTGAACTAGAGCTACATGGGACCGTAATGCAGATTCTCTTTTGTGTCTGGCCTCTTTTGCTCAACTTGATGTTGTCATATGTAGCTGTAATTTGTTTTCATTTTGGTGTAGTACTCCATTGTGGGAACATATCACAGTTGATTTGCTGAGTGCATTGTTGAGGGACATTGGGGTGGTTTCTAGCTTTAGGGTATTATGAAACACCATGTCTTTTGGTGTTCCTGTACACATATTTCTCTTGGATGTTGACCTAAAAGTGGACTTTCTGGGTCAAAGTGTATCCCAATGTTCACTCCGGTTTTTACAAATTTCTCTCCCTCAGGATCCACGTAAGAGTGAAAACATATGGTATCTGTCTTTCTCTGTATGACTTATTTCACTTAGTATAACACTCTCCATTTCCATCCATGTTGCTACAAAATGCCATATTTCATTCTTTCTCACTGCCAAGTAGTAGTCCATTGTGTATATAAACCACAATTTCTTTATCCATTCATCAGTTGATGGACATTTAGGCTCTTTCCATAATTTGGCTATTGTTGAAAGTGCTGCTATAAACATTGGGGTACAAGACCATGGGGGAGGGGAGGAAAAAAAAAGTTAGAGGCGGAGGGAGCCAAACCATAGGAGACTCTTAAAAACTGAGAATAAACTGAGGGTTGGTGGGAGGTGGAAGGGAGGGGAAAGTGGATGATGGGCATTGATGAGGGCACCTATTGGGATGAGCACTGGGTGTTGTATGGAAACCAATTTGACAACAAATTTCAGAAGAAAAAAAAACAAATTTCTCTCAGCAGCACATGAGAGTCCCTATTGCTTCACACCTCGTTAGCACTAAGGATGTCAGGTTTTTAAAGTAGATAGTGGTAACACATTGTGACCTTAATTCACATCTTCCTGATTTGTAATGAGATGGATATTTCCATATGTTTATTGGCTCTTTTGACTCCTCTTTTTGAATTGCCTGTTCAAGCCTCTTACCCATTTTTCTTTTTCATGTTTGCTTTTTTTAAAAAAAAAACTGATTTGGGGGTGTTATATATTCTGAATACAAATCTTATGCTGGTTATATGTTTGGCACATAATCTTCTCTTAATCCATTGCTTGCTTTTCACTCTCTTGATGGCGTCTTTTGATGGACTGAGGTTCTTAATTTTAGTGAAGTTAAATATATCGATCTCTTCCTTTGTGGGTAGTGCTTTTTGTCTTGTTATCCTCTACAAGTTTTATTGTCTATTTTCTTTATAGAGCTATAGTCTATTTGGAATTGATTTTTGTGTATGGTATGAGAAAGGGGTTGTCTTTCTTTCTTTTTCTTTTCTTTATTGTTATTGAATTGACCCAGCACCATTTATTCAAATAACCTTCTTTCCCCTGCTGCTCTTCGGTGTCACTTTTGTTGTAAATAAAGTGACCCTATATATGTGGGTCTGTTTCTGGGCTCTATTTTGTTCCAAGGGTCCATTTTCCTATCCTTGTACCATACTATCTTAATTACTGTAGCTTCATACCGAGTCTTATATTCAGCAGAGGAACCTCCACCTAGATCTTACCTGAATTATATCTTTGTGTCCCTGGGGCCAGCCACAGTGCTTGGCACATTATAGATGCTCAATAAATCCTCATTGAATGAAAAGGCCTCTGGTGCCAATTTCTGTGGATTTATCATTGTGGAAGGCTGTGGGAGGAGGATGGCTTCACTGTTCTCCCAGGATGGAGGTTGAATTTGGAGAGTCCTTTGGACTCATGGGTGTTTTTTGGGAGTATCAAGACCTCAGTGTCTACATTAGGCATGTTCAAAGAGGCCATGGGGGTTAACAGAGCTGGGAAGCTCTGACAGAGATTGACATTGGGGTGGGGCAGAAATGGTGAGATGGGTTAGCTGGATACCCTTGGTGGTGACAATGGCATCCACCTATGTCCTTGGGGGGAGGCAGAGGCTTATGTGGGAAATGCAGGGAGCATTAGCAAACTGAAACTTCCACCAAATCTAACCCCAAAGCTTTCCTTCAGCTTCCCTCCCACCCAGTGAGACTGCTCCTTTGACTGGAACTTGACCTTGTCTCAAGCAAATAGATGGGTTGCCTCCTCCTCTCTTCATCTCCCAGTGGGATTCTGGCAGGGATCCATATTTCAGAAATGGTTTTTCTGACTCTGTTCTCTCTCTGTTACCATAGACAGCTAAGCTTCCACAAGCACCACCTTCAAGCTGTCACCTCTCTATCCCAAGACCAACAATGAACTCTGTCATTTGCCACATACATTTCAAACTCCTCAGTTTGGACTTTAAGACCCTCCATAATCTAACCCCAAATACTCAGTCTTCCTTTTCTCTCCCAACCACTCCCTGGTTATTTTACTTGCCTTATTTCCCATAAATAAAATGCTCATTCCCGGCTGAGTCGTTCCTTCTACTTAAATGCCTTTATCTTTTCTTCTGTTTTCTTCTAGTGATTCTTTAAAATCCAACCCAGGTTTTATCTTTTCCCTCCTCAAGTTCTTTTCTGACTTTTAGCACCCTATTCTCTCCCATCTCTGAAACTCTTGGTGTATTAATATTCACTATTGAAAGATTGCTATTTATGGTTCCCTTCATAGATTGCAAGAAAGGAAAGCTGTAGTCAAGATTCTTCTGGTAGCTGTATTAGTTTGGTAGGGCTACTGTATTAATCAGGGTTGTCCAGAGAAACAGAATCAATAGAATAGAATAGAATAGAATAGAATAGAATAGAATAGAATAGAAAGATAGATAGATAGATAGATAGATAGATAGATAAAGAGATCTATTATAGGAATTGGTTCACATAGGGAAGCCAAGAAGTCCCACAGTCTGCCATCTGCAAGCCATAGAACCAGGAAAGCTGGTGGTAACTCAGTCTAGGTCCACAGGCCTGAGAACCAGGGGAGCTAATGGTGTAACCCCCAGTCCCAAGATACCTAAAGCCCTGGTATCTGAAGTCCTGAAAACCAGGAGCTCTGCTGTCTGAGGTCATAAAGTGATGGGCGTCCCAGCTCAAGAAGACAGAATTTACCTTCTTTTGCCTTTTTGTTTCATTCAGGCCCCCAAAAGATTTGAATGTGCTGCCCACATTGGTGAGGGCAGATCTCTTTACTCAGTACACTGAATCAAATACTAATCTCTTCCAGAAACACCCTTCCAGACATGCCCAGAAATTATGTTTCACCAACTATCTGAGTGTCCTGTAGGCCAGTCAAGTCAACACATAAAATTAACTATCACAGCTGCCATAATAAAATACCACAGACTGGTGGCTTAAACAACAGAAATTTATTTTCTTATAGTTCTGGCAGCTAGAAGTCTAAGGTCAAGGTGTCAGCAGATTTGGTTCTTCTGAAGCCTTTGTCCTTGACTTGCAGATGATCACCTTCGCTCTGTGTTCTCACATGGCCTTTCCTTTGCACATGCCTGTGGCATCTCTCCCTATGTCCAATTTTCTCTTATGAGGATATCAATCATGTTGGATTAGGGCCTATCCTAATGGCTCCATCTTAACATTATTACCTCTTTAAAAGTCCTTATCTCTAAATCCAGTCATATTCAGAGGCACTGGGGGTTAGGGGTTCAACATATGAATTTAGGAGGGACACATTTCTGTCCATAACAGTGGCCAACTCACAGTGGATAAAGCCAAAGAGAGAATTTATCATCTTCAGTATCTGAAAAGTTGAGGTTGACCAAATCATTAGAGCTGGATCCGGGTACCCCATGTTGTCTAGGACCTTGTGCTCTCTCTCACTCCTCTCCTTTTTCTTCTGTGTTGAAATCGTTCTCAAACAGGCTTTCTTTCAGTTGTGGCAAGATGGCTGCCATAGCTCTTGGCTGGTTATTATACCAACTCATCAACTCTAGGAAAAAGAAAGCTTCTATTGCAATGATACCAGGAAAAATTCTGGGGCCAATTCTCATTGACCAAGACTCAGTCATGTGCCCATCACTGAACTGATCACTGAAATTCTAATTAGCTGGACCTTGGCCTATAACGCCCCCCACCTCACTGCCCACTCCAGACAAAAGGTAGAGTCAGCTTGATCAACCACATAGACTGAGTGGGGACAGTGGTTTCTTACAGAAAAATCAAGGTATTGTTATAGAAGAAGGGGGACAGGAAGCAGAGCAAGGAAAATGCCCATTCCAGGTGCTTCCCTGTTCATCTTATTTTGATGCATGTGTTAACCTGTGAGGTAGGTTTTGTTATTTTCATTTCATAATAAAGAAATGGAGGCTCAGAGAGGGTAAATCCATCAAATAGCTAGATTGAGAGCTAGATTTCTTTTAAAATTTTTATTTATTTTTGAGAGAGAGAGAAAGAGAGAGACAGACGGAACACGAGCAGGGAAGGGGCAGAGAGAGAGGGAGACACAGAACCCGAAGCAGGCTCCAGGCTCTGAGCTGTCAGCACACAGCCCGATGCGGGCTCAAACTCACAAACGGCAAGGTCATGACCTGAGCGGAAGTCAGACACTCAACCAACTGAGCCACACAGGCGCCCCGAGAGCTGGATTTAAGTACTGGTCTATCTATGTGACTCCAAAACCCACATCCTTTCCTCTACTGTAGTATCTCCTTCAACTACTTCTAGGCAGGGATTTAACTTCCAGCTTCACCAACGACTGGCTCAGCTGTAAGAAATCATAGGAGCTCAAAAGACGATAGAGGCCAGAGGTTGATTATAGTTGGTTGCATACTGGACATGCTTCGACGTATGTTAAGCCTCAGGGGCTGAGGTGGGGGCAGATAGGGCTCAGGGCTGGGTATAGAGGGTGTGTAAACGAGAAACTCTGGAATGAGACAGTAGGAGGAATGGGGAAGAGAGAACTGGGAAGGACATATAGATAGCAAGTCGGTGGATGGAGCAGGTACAGTTTACTTCCTACAGTTTTGCCTGTCCTGGGAGACTCCCCTTCTATGTCCCCTTTCTCCCTTCTAAGACTTGAGTTTAGCTGCATCCGTGAGGGTGGGTCTTACCGGGCTCCTTCAGATCTTTCCCTTTGTTCTTTTTCTTTGCAGACACCTTTCCGGAATTCCAAACACAAGGACATTAAATTCAGAGATTGCTCAGTTCATTACAGTGGCATGGAGTAAGAGACCAGCCTGGAGGTGGTCTGCCTGGCTCTGCCACTTTGGTGTTGTGTGACCTTGAGCAAGTTGTTGAACAAGTTATTCAACTCTCTGGGCTTCAGTTTCTGTATGTGTAAAGATAGGGATAGGAAGAGATTGGCCTTGTAGGGCAGAGGTGATCTACCAAAATTTCTCGGGACCGTGTCCCACTCACTATTATATGCCCAGAACTAAAAATGTCAGGCATTACTGACTCAAGTCTGAGAAGCCTTGGCAGACGGCGGCTGCTCGGCCCAGAGCAAAGACCCTGAGCAGAGGTGAGCTGGCTCCTTGTTCAGCATGTTACCGCAAACTCAACTCAGAGTTACAGCATCCTTTGGGAGAGAGCTCATAGGCAGGCAGGCAGGCAGGCAGGGTTACATCTGAGTTTGCTTTCCTTGAAGAAGGCTTAGAATAGACTTCTCAGAAGAAGTGAGTCATAGGAAATGATTTTAAGAAAGGGGAGGTGCTGATGAATGGAGGGGCATGAAACTTCAAAAGCTGACCTCCATAAAAATGTAGCCAGTACAAACAGAGCAATTTTACACCCCCCATATTAATTGAGGGCCCCTTTGCCATGGAAATCTATATCCACTGATAATCCCAAATGCACCTTGGATTTCAGAATACATTGATATATTTTTTTGGCAGTAGATCTACTTCCTAATCATGTTTATAGCTTGAATTAGTATGGAAATTAACCCTGAAACCCCAGACCATTTCAAAGCAGACCTTGAACTACTTTAAAATAAATGTTGAACATGTGAACTGCATAAAAAATAAAAGCTGATAGTATTAATTTAATTTCATCTCCATTAAAGATATCACAAATGATTTATTGAGCTTTTAAAAGTAAAAAAGGCATATGCTGTGTTATGGGCACGTGCCACTTGAGATGCAGGTTGTTTAAGTGAAAAATAATGCTTTTGCCAGATGCCAGTTTATGTGTGGATCCCAACTAGAAATAAGGTTCTGTAGGTCTCACTGTAATGATAATGTGTAAGAACACATGTCTTTGTGGAGAAACATCTCATATCTTTGGCAATATATAGCTGCATACCAGGTTTTATCATATTCCTGGTTCTGGGGAGAATAAGTTACAAACCATCTTGTGATTATGAATTTGTTCATTCTCAAATGTGGATCGAGCACTCACTATGTGCCCTGGACTATGTTATGTGTTAACTGAAAAAAGTGGGTACAGAGAGCAGATGTGGTCTCTGCCTTCATGGAACTAGCAGCCTGGGGACCAGGGAGCCATGAGATAAATGAGCCCAAATGAAAATATGATAATAGTTTGGGATAAGCATGCTTGAGATCAAATATGGGAGGGACATTTTATTTAGTTTGTGAGGTCTGGGAAAGCCTGACATTTAGCCTGAGATGCAAAGGCGAGGACTCTGCCGTTCACACATCACACAGGCCCCATCTACACATGTATGTTGCTAGATGTCTGTGGAAACACAGCAGGAGGTTTGGAAGGACGCTCAGCATTCCGTGTGTTAGCTCAGGGTGAGGCTGGGTAGGGACTTCACAGGTAGGAGTCTAAGTGGGCATCATCCCCAGTTCAGAGAGGCTGTCACCTGATCCCAGCCACATTCCTGGGAGGTGGCACAGCTGGCATCTGAACTCATGTCTCTGTCTCAAAGCGCGTGTTCTTTTTCTTACAAGACAAGGCCTCTCAGGAGAAAGGAGTCCCTCCCCTTCCCCATAAATTCCAAATGCTTCATTGAGTGCTTCCCTGCGGGCAGGCGGTTGGAATTTCAGCTGCCTTCTTCAGTTTAGATGGAGACAAATGTGTCTCTCCCCCCCCCCCCCCCCCCGCCTCCCGGAGGGCTGCCCTGGACCAGAGGACCCGAGCTGTGGTCTCACCCTCTGAGGCAGCATCTGTCCTTGCGGTCCGGACGGGCGGGCAGCCTACACGGAAAAATTGTCACCAAAGCCAAGGAGCTCCTTTGGATGTTGAGAGGTTTCTGTAGTCCTGTTCTTCCCAGTTAGAAGCCTGCGGAGACAATTAGACCAGTCAGGGTGATAAGAGTGGAGCCTCAGGAGAACTGGACTTGCCCAAAGGCAGAGAGCAGGCCTGGGGAGCCCCAAGTGTCACCTGTAAGTTGGCCACACCTGTGGGCGAGGGGAAACACGTGACATTCTTAGCCCAAGAGAAGAGCAGCTTTTGGACTTCTTTTTCTTTTCTTTTTAAACTGACATGTACAAAAAAATAATAATCAGTTATAATATATTCATAATACACTGCACAGATCAGGTCAGTTCCAAGATGATAACAATACACATGTGAAATCGCCACCCCAGACAAGGTATAGAATATTTCCATCACCCCAGAAAGGTCTCTTGTCCCCCTTTCCAGTCAGTCTCTGGCTTCTCCCTACCATAGACAACCAGTATTCAGACTTCTATGGTCTGGTCTTGAACCTCACGCAGAATTACACACGACGTAGTCTTCGGTGGCTGGCTGCTGTTGCTCCCCTGATGGTTCTGGGATTCTGCCACCTTGTTGCCCGTATCAGTAGCTTGTCCTTTTTTATTGCCAAGTAAAATTCCATGGTATTGGTATACCATCATTTGTTTATCCAATTTTGATTGCTGGATATTTGGATTGTTTCTGGTTTGGGGTTGTTACGAGTAAAACTGCCAGGGGACCTGGGTGGCTGACAGCTCGGAGGCTGGAACCTGTTTTGGATCCTGTGTCTCCCTGTCTCTCCACCCCTCCCCTGCTTGTGCTCTCTCTCCCTCTCTCTCTCAAAAATAAACAAACATTTACAAAAATTTAGGGGCACCTGGGTGGCTCAGTCGGTTAAGCGTCCGACTTCAGCTCAGGTCATGATCTCGCAGTTTGTGAGTTCAAGCCCCACCTCGGGCTCTGTGCTGACAGCTTACAGCCTGGAGCCTGCTTCGGATTCTGTGTCTCCCTCTCTCTCTGCCCCTCCCCCGCTCACGCTCTGTCTCTGTCTCTCTCAAAAATAAATCAACATTAAAATTAATTAATTAATTGGGGGCGCCTGGGTGGTGCAGTCGGTTAAGCGTCCGACTTCGGCTCAGGTCATGATCTCGCGGTTCATGAGTTCAAGCCCCACGTCAGGCTCTGTGCTGATGGCTCAGAGCCTGGAGCCTGTTTCCGATTCTGTGTCTCCCTCTCTCTCTGCCCCTCCCCCGCTCACGCTCTGTCTCTGTCTCTCTCAAAAATAAATCAACATTAAAATTAATTAATTGGGGGCGCCTGGGTGGTGCAGTCGGTTAAGCCTCCGACTTCAGCCAGGTCACGATCTCGCGGTCCGTGAGTTCGAGCCCCGCGTCAGGCTCTGGGCTGATGGCTCGGAGCCTGGAGCCTGTTTCCGATTCTGTGTCTCCCTCTCTCTCTGCCCCTCCCCCGTTCATGCTCTGTCTCTCTGTGTCCCAAAAATAAATAAACGTTGAAAAAAAAAATTAAAAAAAATAAAAAATAAAAAATTAATTAATTAATTTACAAAAACTGCTATGAACATTTGTGTTGAAATCTTTTTAGAGACATATATTTTTAGTTCTCTTGGGTAATCTAGGAGCAGAGTTGCTGGGTCATAGGGAAGTTGTATTTTATGTGCCTTTAGCTTACATCGGAAAGAGAAGCAGCAGGAAGATGGGTCTCTTGTGCTCATGGCTTTGCTGTCTTATCTATGGGCACAGCGTATTTATGTCCACCTCCCGCTCGGATGCTGATCAGACAGCCCTGAACAAAAGCCTGTGGACGCTGGTCAGCAGGTGCCGCTGAGCGGAAGGGCTGGCTCTCGCCCTAAACTCGTCTTTCCTTGCTTTAGCTCTCTGTCCACTCTTGGTTCTCTAACCCCAACAGCGAGGCCCATGTCCATGTGCCTGCTCTTCTTGCTCCAGGAAGGCAGTGCTGTATCCCTGGAAAGCTTTGGACTGTCTCCTGGCTCTGAGTGAAATGAGTAAGTTACTTAATGTCTCTGGGCCTTGGTTTCCTAGAAATTGTGGAGAACAACTGCTCTGAAGAGTAGTTCTAGGAATTGCATCAAGGCTTCCAGTATGATTACGCAGGTTGCTTTTGCCCAAAGGACCCACCACACGCTCTGCTGCTGAGCCCTGTGCCTGTATACGTGGCTGTGTCAGCATACAGGAAGGGGCATCTTTTATAATTTATCTGCCAGAGGGGGAACCTTTTTCAAATTTTTCCGCCCAGATGGGATGTCTTGTTGTAATTTATACAAAGGCAGCTGTGGTCCTACCACAAGGTGTACAATGTGCCACATTCAGAAAGTACTGAATAAACGGTAGCCATTATAATGCAAATTGTATCAAGCAGGATTCTTAGTTGCAAGCAATAGACATTGGCTCTGGCTCTCTTACAGATAGAAGAGAATTTTCTAAAGGGATATTGAAAGCTCACAAACTTGTTGGGAGAAAGGAGAGCCGGGCTTGGGAATGTCAGGAACCAGGGGCAGGAGGCTGTTTTGAGAGTTGAGCAGCAGGAACTTCAGCCAGAGCCACGTAAGCAGGAGCTGGCTGGTCTGTGCCCTGCAGTGTTTGCTGAGATAAATATGGCCTCCAACTGTCCTACATCTTTGTCTTACTTGCTGTGGGGAGAGAGTGTCTGATTGGCCAATTCGGACCCCCAGTCTTGCCCAGTGTTGGGGATGGGCTGGGAGAATCAGGATTGAACTCCAGCTTCCTTAATAACAGACAAACCTTGGGGCGCCTGGGTGGTGCAGTCGGTTGAGCGTCCGACTTCAGCCAGGTCACGATCTTGCGGTCCGTGAGTTCGAGCCCCGCGTCGGGCTCTGGGCTGATGGCTCAGAGCCTGGAGCCTGTTTCCGATTCTGTGTCTCCCTCTCTCTCTGCCCCTCCCCGTTCATGCTCTGTCTCTCTCTGTCCCAAAAATAAATAAACGTTGAAAAAAAAAATTTACAAAGGCTAGAAACATAAATGAAAATAATCAAAATCTGGATTAAAATGTTTATTTAAAAAAAAAAAATAACAGACAAACCTTTTGTTTCACTACCTTTTGTTTCCCATCACCCCATGGGAAATCCCCATAGGTGCTCCCTACCCCCAAGGTGTCACCCCATGGGGGATTCTCCATAATGGTGTACAGGCTGTCTCTTTCCCAAGTTGTCACCCCATGGAGGAGTCTGCCTTGGGACGCGTGGGAGCTCTCTTTCCCAAGAAGGCACCCCAGGGGGGATTCCCTGTAAATGATAGGAAGATGCTCTGAAGAAGGCACCCAAGGAGGACTTTCCACATTGGGATGGTAATAGGTAGGGGATTATATGCTGGTCAGCTAACAAAATGATGAATCCACCACTTAGGTACATTTTGAGGAATGGAAGATGTTCTGATTTATTGCCAGGAGTTGTCATCACTCGGTAAACCAAGCCTTAAAAATGCAGGCTCTCATTAAGCCAAGTCTTCTCCTAAGCTGATGGAAGGACAATGACCCTCAGACAGAACAGGGCACAATGCCTCAGCCTTTCCACTTTCATTTTTGGAAAACATACTCATTCATTGTTATTAAAAAAAAAAGGCAGGATCACCTGAAGAGATACCATTTGAGTTCTGGGAGAGATGCCTGCTGACTTCCAGAAGATTTATACCTCACATTAATGACTGTTAGCATAGCAGAGTGAAATGTGCCTGGGAAGCTGTGAAAATAGTAATGATCATGGTGGTGATCAAGGCTGATCAGCGAATGCTCTTGGGGAGAGTTGAAACTTTGATTTATAGCTTCAGCATCAAGGAGTCACAAGTATCACACTGGCACCTGATACTAACCATAGGGCAGGGGGGTGCGGCTCTTGCATCCAGAAGGCTGCAAGATGACTAAGTTTTTGGAAGGGCACAGATGCCAAGGATAACGTATTATACATTCTATGGTGGGGCGACAGTGTAGTGGGGTAAGAGGATAAGGGTAGGGTGAGCTTCGTGGTCTCAGTTCCTAGAAAAAGAAAGCCAGCTTTGTGGAGCAGGGGAGGAGAAAGTGCTGGTAATAGTCGGCCATTGTGCCTCACACTTCACCCATGTCAGCTCATTTAATCCTTGCAACAACTGGGTATAGTAGGTATTATTATTCCCGTTACACATATGAGGAAACTGAAGCTCAGAGAGGTCATGTAAGTTGCAGAATGGTCTGATTCACATGGAGTAGTATGTGGCTAGAAGTTGTAAAAGAAGTCTTAGAACACTGCCACATGATTTAGATCTGGAATCAGTGGGAGGAAAGGATATTCTAAACTGCCACATCAGGGGCGCCTGGGTGGCGCAGTCGGTTAAGTGTCCGACTTCAGCCAGGTCACGATCTCGCGGTCCGGGAGTTCGAGCCCCGCGTCAGGCTCTGGGCTGATGGCTCAGAGCCTGGAGCCTGCTTCCGATTCTGTGTCTCCCTCTCTCTCTGCCCCTCCCCCGTTCATGCTCTGTCTCTCTCTGTCCCAAAAATAAATAAACGTTGAAAAAATAAATAAATAAATAAATAAATAAATAAATAAATAAACTGCCACATCAGCCAGAAGTAAGACGCCCTCATCACTCACCTCTGCATTTTGATGACTGTTCATGGTCATTAACATGCCCCAGTGGCCCTCAGCACACAGGTTCTCAGGGCAGATCTCCCTCGATGGCAGGAGAGGGCATAGAGCCTCCTCCCCACCACTGATGGCTGCTTCTACACGGATGGGCCAGCTGCTGCTTGTTAAGGAGAGGCGGAAGACGGAGGAGGGAGGAAAGGTGAGAGCTGATAGGTACTCAGGCCACCGAGGCTCTTTTCTCTAAGCAAACAGCCCCAGCAGAGCCACAGAGAGGCTTGGATTTCAGTGGTGCCCCAGGCTGCACTCCTACTTTCATCATAGGTGCTGTGAACTGAAGTGGCTGATCCTTCCACCCCTCGCTTCTCAGGTCAGAACGTGTGTTCTGAAGAGACACCCCATCCCAATGCTAGGACACCCCCAATAGCTAGAGAGTGGCCGTGATTATTGGGTTAATAACTGCCTCCACTGTTGAACTTCCTGGAACTCGCTTTTGCGGAAACTGTCCAAATAATCATTCATTCCCTCACCCATTCCTTCTTCCCACAAATACTTACTAAGCACCTGCTACATGCCAGATACTGTGCAGCCCCATGAGTATGGCAAGCAGTCCTTGCTCTCAAGAAACTTACAGCCCAGTGGGGAAGACAAACCATTCTCTTCTGGAGCCTCCCCCACCTATCATCCATGCTCTACTCTCCCACATACCTCCATGCTTACAGCTCCTGGGTCGCAGGTTAGGCAACAAGATGACAAACTCTGGGCTGCTCATCAAAGACTCTATTGAGAGCTGGTCACCGCATGGAGAAAGCGGCAGTGTTAGTCCTGAACCTGAGCTGGGGAGCACAGCTATTGTCAGTATTGTTTTGACAGCCCTTGACAGCAGGTGTCTGTCAGCCCTCTATTCCTCCCTCCACCCCACCCCACCCCGCAGGCTCAAAGTGTCACTTCCATTTGGAAGGCATGGAAGAAGCAAGGTGGAGAGAGGAACTGGTCATCACTCTGCCCACTGACCGGGGACGGAGGGAAGGTGTGGCCAGAGGACAAAGGCAGCTGTGCTGAAACATCCCAGGTGTGTGATACAGCCCTCCACCCTTGAGGATGAAGGCAGCTGGGATCACAGCTGGGGTCAGCCACAGCTCTTTTCTCTGCCTATGCTTTTGAAGAGGGGGTTTTCTTCCATGCGGCTATCATCAGAGTACACCTTCTCTGGGTCTTACCCAGTGGAAATCATATTTCTCTGCATAGGAGAAGGGTGATAAGTGGAAGGGAATGTCCTGGCTAAGGGTTTGAGCTGCCAGAGACTGATTTTAAGGGAAGGGGAACAAAATGAGCATAGGGTAGTAAGTTAAAGCTTTGGGTTCAGACAAACTTAGACTCAAGTCCAAAATATGATCCAGCATTTCCACTCTTAGTTTTCTGTCTACCCAAAAGAAATGAAAACATTTGTCCATACAAGAACATGTATGCAAGTATGGATAGCGGCATTATTCACAATAGCCAAAGAGTGGAAATGGTCCAAATGCCCATCAACTGATGAATGGACGCATACAGTCTTATACATACATACAGTGGACTATACGATTCAACCACAAACAGTCATGAAGTGCTGACATGCTATAACACGGGTGAGCCTTTCTGCTAAGAAGAAGAAGCCAGGTGCAAAAGTTCATATGCTGTATGATTCTCTTTCTGTCAAAGGTCCAGAAAAGGCAAATTTCAAGATATAGAAAGTACATGAGTGGCTGCCTGGGGCTGGGGATAGGGGGTAGAGGGCGGGCAGGAAGTGACTACAAATGGACACAAAGGTGATCTTTTTGGGGAGGATGGAAGTGTTCTAAAACTAGGTGGGGAGGGTTGCACAACTTGGTAAACTTACTAGAAATCACCGATTTGTATACTTAAAATGGGTAAATCTTCTGGTATGTAAATTATACTTCAAAATCAGCTTTTAAAATCCTAATTATGCCAAGTTACTTAACTACCGAGTGTCCCCACCTGTAAAATGAGGATAATGATATTTACTTCCCAGGTCCATTGTGAAAGTTAAGGGGCCTGATTCATGGTGCTCAATAAATGATAGCAGCTATTGCTACAACTTCTGTGTTTTTTTTTTTTTTTTTTTTTTTTAATAAATTTTAAGCATTTTTATTTTTACTGTTATATTCTTTTTTTTTTCAACGTTTATTTATTTTTGGGACAGAGAGAGACAGAGCATGAACGGGCGAGGGGCAGAGAGAGAGGGAGACACAGAATCGGAAACAGGCTCCAGGCTCCGAGCCATCAGCCCAGAGCCCGACGCGGGGCTCGAACTCACGGACCGTGAGATCGTGACCTGGCTGAAGTCGGACGCTCAACCGACTGCGCCACCCAGGCGCCCCATGTGTTTTTTTAAAGAAAAAGAGAAAAGGAGATATTTATAAAAAGAGAAAGAGAGATACTAAGACTCATGGGTAGTAGTGAAATTATATTACAGGGTTTAAGGGCTTGCAAGATGTGACCTCCTCTCCTTGTACTAGGTAGATTTTTTTAAAGGTCTGCCTCCATATGCATTTCTGAATGTTTCTCTGAATGCTGAGGAGTCTGTTTAAAACTGAAGACAAAACCAAACTCATCCCAGCCAGAAGCATAATGGAGATATAGATCTTATATCAATATTGTCAGCAAGGGAAGTGAATTATGCTGAAGGGACAGAGAAGGCAACCTTTGTGGTTCAAGTGGTATCGGTGCTCCTTTTTATTCCAGCTTTTCATTTTTATTTATGAATCCAGAAATGTATTTGGAGTTTACTATAAGCCACAGGTGGGCTGAAAGAACTTTCTGGATCAAGACCCTTCTCACTGGAAATGCAGAAACACAACCCAGACTGGCCAAGGCATAAATAAATAAATAAATAAATAAATAAGGAGAGAAAGGAAGGAAGGAAAGGGAAGGAAGGAAGGGAAGGAAAGAAGTGAACAAAGGAAGGAAGGGAAGGAAGGAAAGAAGGGAAAGAAGGGGAAGGAAAGAAGGAGAGAAAGAAATAAAGACAGACAGAAAGACAGAAAGGAAAGGAAAGAAGGAAGGAAGGAAAGAAAGAAAGAAGAAAAGGAGGAAGGAAGGGAGGAAGGGAGGGAAGGAAGGAAAGAAGGGAAAGAAAGGAAAGGAAGGAAGGAGGGAAGGAAGGAAGGAAGAAATGTAGCCCCTAGATCTAGAAAGAAAGGACTTTAAGTTTGAATCTAGGATCTCAAATGCGGTTGATTCTGGCCCCTCCATCTCTTGGCCCTGCTTTCCTCTGGGTTAAGTTTCATTCCCAGAAAACTGCTCCGCTAGTGGTGACAATAGGGTTTTCAGCAACCCCAGGCTCATGTTCATTCAGCCTAACAACCTCAGGGAAATGAGTTTTTTTCTCAATAGTTTCAGCAAAAATCCCCAGGGTTTACTCATCCTTAAGTGTACCAAGATCTCTCACTTGTTCTGAATCAATCATGGTGGCCTAGAGAACCCGCCATGCTGATTGGCCAGACCTGGGTCACATGTCCATGGGTAGCCGGAGTCAGTCCCACATAACCCACATTGATAGAAAGAGGAGGGGAGGTCCTCAAAGGAAACTTGAGAGTCTTGCTAGAGGAAGAAGGAATAGTCAATGGGCAGATAAAACATAGATGTCCTCCGTGACCATCCGTGGAGCTTCCACCTTCCTGTGCAGGTTTTGGAGAAATACTAGAACTGTCGTTTGAGGACAACACATTGGCTCTGTTTGATGGGTTCCCTTCGTCTGCTGTTTTCCAGAAGCCCCAAAGCTGCCCTTCTGTTCAAGCGTGAGTACTAGTTTAACAACTTTATTTTCATAAAAGAATGTTAATCCCATCTCCCATCTGGCTCATTTTCAAAGCGTGTGTTTCAGTGCTTAACTAGAAACACAGTATCTCCATTACACGTTCTTGATAAGCAATATAATGTCAAAGATTTTTTTTTTGAAGATTTTAAGTAATCTCTGCACCCAACATGGGGCTCGAATTCACAACCCCAAGATCAAGAGTCACATGCTCCACTGACTGAGCCAGCCAGTTTGCCCCTATAACCTCAAAGATTTAACTGGCCAACTGTTATAAAATTTTTTATTTCAAAATGTAAATCTCATGGAGAACTATCTGGAACATCTACAGTCCAGTAGTTTCTCCAAGTATTCCAAACTGTATCCCTGGGTCAAGCCAGAACTTCCTGAGAACTGTGTACTTTGAATGGCCTCGTACTACCCCCTCCCTGCCCCCACCCCCATCAGCCATCTCTTGGGAATGTGCTCTTGTCTTTCACTGCAGAATGCTATAAAAAAAACAGCTGTATTAGGATATCCCAGTCCATGATGCAACAACAAGTAACCCTAAATTCTTGGGAATTTAACACAGTAAAGCTTAACTTTGTGTTCCCCTCACAGTCTGCTGTGGCTCAGGTGGTTCTCCTCCAAAACAGACGCAGGGATCCAGGCTGCTTCCGCCTGGCTCCTCAGCCATCTCTGACTTCTTTTATTCTTGAAGGTGAAGGGGGCTGGGGGGAAGGGAACAAGTGAGCAGAATTCATTGACGTTGCATTCCCATTCCGGAGAACTCAGCTACATGATCCCAAACTACCAGGCAGGCTGCGAAGTCTAGTCTCCTTGTGTGCCCAAGAAGAGAAAACAGGCTGGTGAAGGCACAGCACTGTGTGCCGTCTTAGTTTTAGGAAAACACAAGCAAACTTATTATAAGAAGGCTGTCGAGACCCAGGAGTGAGTATAGCAAACTGAAACACATACATTTATTACCAGTCCTTCCCCAAACCTAGCTAGATGTGTGGTAAATGGATTTGCAAGAGGCATGGATCCATAAGGATAAAGAGAATGAGGAGGACATGATAGCAATTAAATATTAGAAGCTGGAAAACAAGTGCACAGTGGATACCACTTCAGGGGAGCCTGAAGCCTAAGTCAAGAGTGATGGTTGAGGTAGAGGTTCGAGAGAGGAGCCCAGAGGCAGGTTAGGCAGAGACCCAGAAAAGCTTAAGTATTAGAGGCACCAGGTATTTTGAAAATGGCCCAGAAAAACTTAAGTATTAGAGGCACCAGGTATTTTGAAAATGAGAAGAGAGATGATACTAAAAACGGAAGACAGCTTTAAATGTGGAAGAGTAATCTTTAGACCACCCATCTGGATGGGCAGGACAACAGATTACTCTCCCCACACCGGAAAAAGAAGAGAGGACTATTTTCTAGGGAAACTGAGCCAGAAAGGCCCTGAAACTCTCATGCATGGAGCAGGGCCTCCATGTGAATGACAGGAGCGTCACATGCAGATCTGCACACTGAAAGTTAATCCCTATGCCCCTTCCCCATTTGGCTCCCAGGACTCCAGCCATCAGATCTTACACAAGTCAAGCTGAGAGTAGAAGAGTTCCCTTGGAGGGAACCCATGAAACCAAGGGAAAAGACCCACACAAGCATGATATTTCCTTTACTGCTTGGTGCCCTCGTGGTGGACCTCAGGAGAAATTTCTCTCAAACCCTAGTGGTGCTTCTATTGAACAGCTGAGGAACACCATCTTAGGAACATGGTGAATTTTGTAATGAAGGGGCTTTCCTTCTTCGCTTTGTCTCTAGGAAGCTTAACTCCAAATTTTCTACCCAGCTCAAACAGTTGCATATGACATTCTGGTATAGATTTCTGGACACTAAATTTATTCCAGACTTTGCTCTGCCACCAGATCTTAGTTTCATCCTGATTTCCATCCACTGATCCACTGACTCACTCATTCAACAAACATGGGTGAACTGAATGCATTTTGTGTACCTGACAATAGGCTCGGTGTTGGGGTCTATGGACTTGCTCTCAAGGACCTTATACACTGGCATTGTATGCATTTGGTAAGTGTTCTCAAATTCATCTTGGAAGTATGTGTGGGCATATAACCATTATAAATAAGTACATATGTGAAGAATAGAGAATCATTTCTCCATGATTATGTGCCTCCTGGCAGGGGCAAAATTCTGCTGGTGTCTTAACGTATCTGCTGCCATGATGTTTAGGCCTGGAGGGGGCATGGTGTAGAAGGGAAAGTTCTGGGACTAGTATGCCTTCCCATACCTCGAGGAATCTAATAAGAGGAAAACAAAGGAGTGAGCTCTTATTCTTGCCTCTTGGGGATACCTGCCAAGAGTCTTCACTCTGGATTTATGCCCCTAGATGCCTGAGTAACCCTGCAAGACCACAACATTGCAGAACATCCCTAGCCAGTTTTAGGAATACCACCTTGGGTCCAGTTACTGCTTCTCTCCATGTTTTGTTTTTTGGGTTTTTTGTTTTTTGTTTGTTTTTTTTTTGTTTTGTTTTGTTTTTTTAGAGAGAAAGAGGCTGTAAGAAAGGAAGGGGCAGAGGGAGAGGAAGAGACAGAATCTCAAGCAGGCTCCACACCCAGTGCAGAGCTCGACATGGGGCTTGACCCTATGTCCACGAGAGCATGACCTGAGCTGAAATCAAGACTCAGATGTTAACTGACTGAGCCACCCAGGCACCCCTCTCCATGTTGATCTCTGCTATGAATGGGGGTCTCACTGCCCAGATCTCCCCCTGCCCCACCACCCTTTTTTGGCTGTGTGAGGCCAGGGTGTGCAGAACCCAGGTGACCTGCCTCCAGGATGCACGTGCTCTGGTCCACACAGGTCTGAAGATCTGTCTCACTTCAGGGCAGTGTTAGCAGGACGGCCCCCCGTGCATGTGCACGCACGCACATGCTCACATGTGTGCACACCCTATAGGGAGGTTAATAGAGATCTACAGCCCTTGTTACCATTTGCTTTCATAAATAAATATATTAAATAGGTAAGCCAAATTTATTTCCGGCAACAGCTTGCTGGCTGCACCTCCCCCTCTTATTCACAGTTCCCGCAGTGACTCCAGCCTCTTCCTCCCCACCCCCAGGCGTGACTTTCTCTCTTAAAATTTTATTTTTAATTTGTTGTGATGAATGAGTGACACCTCTGACAGCCGATTCGCGGAGATTAATAGAAACGACACAATATTTACGTCGGCGCTACGAACAATTATCCCGCCATCTATCTCTGAGATTATCTTCCTGATTGAAAACTACTCATCCGTGTAATCGGAATTATTTGGAATTAGAAGGGAATTTATAGCCCCCCTGGAGCACACTCTCTCCCCTCCTGTCTAAACCGAGGTCTCCATCATTCTCTTGTCCCTCCTCTGGGCCTTTGGCCTTCTCTTCCATCTTGGTGATGGGGCAGAGAAAATTCTCCTCTCCTCCAGGAGGGCCTCTTGTCAGGGACCCACCATCCCTTTGGTGTGGTGTGGGGGTTCATGATACGGGGGCTAGACTTAGTGGTCAGTGGGAGGGAGGATCTCAGTGATGTTCGAAGGATGGGGGGTCAGCAGGGCCAGCTCATGAGCTCAAGATAGATGAATATAATCTCAAGAAGGAGGTTTAATGCGAGGGTGGAGAAAAAAGGTGACTTTGGGAAGCATGTGGAGTCAGATTGTGCCCACTGCGAGAAATCTAAAGGAGCAGAATAAGGTTTTTGGAGCGATGTTGAGATTGCTATTAAGATAGGTGGTGTGAGGGGCTGAGGGGGCTGAGACAGGTCGTACGGATCCCGACCCTAGTAAAGGCCACATTTGGATTGCAGGAGTGGAACAGGGGAGATGGGTAAGGGCGTGTGCAGATCCAGAGAGGCCACAGAATCTGCTTGTCACACTGAGGAGGCCAGGCCACGGGATTCAAAGCGTGAGGGAATGGAGATGCTGTGAATGCGTTCTCTGTGCTCTGCTGGCCCCTGCCTATTCGCCTGGTGGAAACAAGCTTTGAGTCAGACAGACCTCAGTTTGAGCCCTCATTATGCAACTTCAGAGCTGTGTGACCCCGGGCAAGTTTTTTAACCTGTCTGAGCTTCAGTTTGCAATCTCTAAATCCCCAGTTTACCATCCTCCCCCAGAGGAGTTGCACCGTCTGTACACTGAGGGTAGTAAGAGTCCTACTTGACAGGGATGTTGTGAAAATTAAATGAGATAACGCATGTGGGGCACTTTGCACCGTTCTTAGGACCCAGGGATGGCTCCAACTACGTAGATCCCACAGGGGAGGTAAACCTGAACACTGGGCCCATTTAGGAGGCAAAGACCTGGGCTCCAGCAGTAGCCCAAGCTTGCCAGGGTCCTCCTCCCCCTCCGCCCCCCATCCTCATCCTGATGACCTATCAACCTGCAGCCCCCCCTCCCCTCCCGCTCTGTGCTACCGGAATGCCATCTGCAGCAGCAGCAGAGCAGGTAGGAACCTAGTCTGATGGGTGCACACTAGGATCTCAAGCCCACTCTCTGTTACTTCTCCTGTCCTCTGATACTTGCAGTTGCTGGCAGGTGTTGAGCACATACTCTGCCCAGGCACTGTTCTTCGTTCCTTACCTGCATTCATATACTTAATCCATACACTATCCCTAGAGGCTACGTACTATTAATTCTCAACCTCCCCATTTTACAGCTGGAGAGACTGAGGCACTGAGCAGTTGGATAATTTGCTCAAGTCAAATGACTAGTTGAGTAGGCAGCCTCTGAGATGCCCTCACTAATCTCCACCTCTGGTATTCACGCCTTGGGTGTGGGCTGGGTCTAGTGACTTCTGATGAACAGAATGTGACAAAAGTGATGGGATGTCACTTCAGAAATTAGGTCATAGAAGACTGTGACCTTTGTCATGCTCACTCCTTCCACTTCTCTCTTCCCAGCTCTTCTTGGGTCACTTGCTCTGACAAAGCAAGCTGCCATATTGCGAGCTGCCCAATGGAGAAGCCTCAGGGACTTAGGGTGGCCTCTGGCCAACAGCCCACAATGAACGGAAACCTGCTGACAACCATGTGAGCGAGTTGGGAGGTGAATCACCCCCAGCGGAGACCTGACATGACCGCTACAGCTGGTTGGACACCTCACCCGCAGGCTTTTGAGTGATGCTGAGCCAGAGGACCCAGCTAGGTGGGTCCCAGATCCACGGAACTAAGAGATAGTGTTGTTTGAAGCTGCTGAGTGTGGGGATAGTCGGTCATGCTGCAACAGATAACCCATGCAGCAAGTAGTAGCTGAGCCGGGATTTGGACCTAGGCGGTTAGACTCTGGAGCCTGTGCCCTTGACCTCTTTGCTAATGGCACCTCAGGGGTGAGCCACTCAAGTTCTTAGTTCATCAAATGAGCTCTCATGGCTTTATCATGCTGTCACCTCAGACAGAGATTCAGACTGAAATTAAAGTTAACATCTTGGTGAAAAGAGATTCGCAAACACCACCTGGAAAATGTCTCTTCCCCCTTAGGAGGAATTTAGCCCTGACCAAGAGAACAATGAGAACTGTATGTTGTTTAGGTCTAGAGGAGCTTTATTCTTTAGGTAGCTGGTACGCAAGGAAAGCAGTGTCATCAAGGGAGTCATGGGTCCTGAGCAGGTGAGAATAGTCTCTGAAGGTGTCCTCAGGAAATACTTCCCAGTCAGGGAAGCCTCACGTGGCCCTGCCTCAAGGACAGGAAAATGATCCAGATTTTACCTCACTAGCACTGGAAATAAGTGGAACCAATCTGGATTTATTAGCATGCTCTTTAAATAGTGGAATTCTTAAGGGGCACCTGGGTGGCTCAGTCGGTTGAATGTTTATCTCTTGATTTCAGCTCGGGTCATGATCCCAGGGTTGTGGGGCTGAGCCCTGCACTGAGCTCTGCTCTGAGCATGAAGCCTGCTTAAGATTCTCTCCCTCTCCCTCTGCTCCTCTATCCTGTGCACGCGTGCGTGCTCGCTCGCTCGCTCTCTCAAAAAAAAAAAAAAATAGTGAAATTCTGCCGTTTCTCTCCTGGAAGTAGGGATAACATAAATTTGTCGTTAGGAAATTGTTCCTCCCTTTTAATGAATCCTTCCTCCAGCTCTGGAAGAATTGGCAAAGTCTCCCAGAGGGAGACCGTGGAACCTTTAGAATTTAGTAGAGTCCAGAGCTCATCCTTGAGAACAATGAAAACGAATGTTAAGGCCAGTGTGGTGCATTTGTTTTATAGGTGGGACCCAGATAGAGTAAAAAAAAGAAGACAAATCCTACATTCAAATACTAGAAAGCACCATTGGAGGGAAGGGCAAGATACCATGATAAATGAGAAGACATTACTATTTTCAAGTTGGGTTTAGATTGTGTTATCCCCCGAATTAATAACTTTTGGGGAGTTATATATGTGTCTACTTTAATGGGCCAGTAGATGAATCAGCTGCCTTCCCTGCAGCTTACACTGATTTACCTGCTTAAGAGGGGCTCCATCCAGAAGGACCTGCATCCACCACAGGGCCCAGAGTCCCTTTGTCCTCCCAGTTTGGGTGGATTGCATTTGGGTGGATTCAAGTCCCTCCTGACCATCTTGTCAGTGGTCTACCACTCCAGAATGATAGGCTCAGATGGGGGGGGGGACACTGCACAGTGGCAGGAAGGATGGAGCCAGAGAGAGAGAGGGAACCCCTCCTGTGTGGGCGGCTGTGGTTTCCAAGGGAGGTGGAGAAAATTTCTGAGAAATAGTCTGGGAAGGAAGAGACTCAGGGACATGATAATGGAAGGATAATGTTAAACTCTAGCCTCCTATTTCATCATTTCCTTCTAAAACCTCTCAATCTCTGAATAAAGAGCATCCCCACCAACCTGGTCGTAGGAGATAAGAGGGGGAGAGGAGGGTTAGACTGTCCAGGCCATCTAATCCTCATGTCCATCATTGTCTGGTTGCAAACAATAGAAACTGAACAAACTCAAGCAAAACTGGAATGTACTGGAAAGATGGGTTGCTCATGGGAAGGGCCAAACCTCAGGCCAAAGGCTAGGGCAGCCAAAGATCTGCATGGTTAGCTGTTTTCAGTCTTTGGGGCACCTGGTCCAAGACTCAGCACCATGGAGAGAGCATCCTGTTGGCTTTAGGTGGCTTAAGTCATGTTACTGACAGTACCAAGGCTGCAACTAATAGGCGTGAGACAGTTCTCCAATGCAACATGGGAGTGCAGTTACCAGAAAAGGGTATGTTGGGCAAGCAAAAACAATAGGTCATTTGCTGCATTACAACACACTCATGTGAAATCTTCATGTTTGTCTAATAAGTTAATACTGGGCAAAGACAGCTTTCTTTCCATTGATCCCAGGCTCATCCAACAGAAAGGAATTCATCACCACCTTGTTGTGGATGACCCTCCTTTCCTTCACAGACACCCATCAACACAAAGTCCCCCTTTCTGCTGCCCTTGTCCAGTGTGCATACTGGGGTCATAAGCAGACAGGGCAGAAGCTACTAGGAAGAAAACATGTGTGAAATAATGTGGATGGTTGCCCCTTTCTTAGGAACCTCTTCGGATGCAAATAGACAATTCTTCAGAGGACCGGGGCAGGGCCTAGGGACAGAAGCTGAACCTTATTTAAAACGACAGTGAGATGTCTGTATTTGTTTGGGAGTGTGGATTGCGGGGGCAGGGGGCACTGCAGTGAGGTGTGTGCTATTCTGATGGGACCTGGGAGCAGAACACACAGGGCCATTGGTGTCTCATCCAGCCTGAGCTGAGGGGCATGAACTCGCCTATCCTTGGGCAGCTCCTGATGCTGGAGGAAAATCAACCCAAAGCAAGTCTTCTGAGAGCAGCCTTTTCATGAGAAGGGCCACCAGGGGCATGTGGAAAAGTCATCAGGGTAACCAGCCTTAATAAAGGTAGAAGATGAGATGCGAGAGGGGTGGGTTGGAGCAGGGGGAGTCAGGGGAAGGAAATGATTGCAGGGAAACAGATGCAATTGAACAAGACTCGTGGAGATGGATTTCCCTGCCTTGGTCCAAACTCAAATCCCTGTGCTCAGATTAATTAGCAAGGAAATATTTTCCTGTCTGCAGAAAAAGGCTGCTGGATTGCCAGTGGGACATGAGGGTGGGCAGTCTATCAAATAACTACTAATTAGGTTACTTCCCACTGCTGTTGACATGCTGGGGACACATTCCTGGGCCAAAATAAAGCAGGGAGGAGGGGAGAGGAACAGAGATGGAGATAGAGGTACAGGCCAGGATCCTTCCTGCTCATCGCAGAAAATTGTTGGCTGGAATTAGGAAGGAGGCCTGGGTCCAAAGTCCAAGGGGAAAGGACACAAGAGAAGAAACGTGCTGATTAGCAGACAGTCCATGAACAGTGCTCTGAAACATGTATAGTGTAGCCAGTCATGGGTAAGCCCTGGGTGGGACAGAGGTCAGTGGGTAGGAATTTGAGTGGTGGTAATAATGACAAGGAGCACTTTTTGAGTGTTTACCACCTGTCAATAGCACTTCACTCACCGATCCATTCATTCACTCCACAAGTGTGAGACAGGGGCAAGGAGATTAACACACATTTGCCTTATTGATTCTTATAACTTTGGGAAAGGTATTTTAGCCCCCTTTTTTTATGGATAAGGAGATTGGGGCCCAGAGAGGTTTAATAACTTGCCCATAGTCACACAGCAAGTAAAAAGTGGTAAAGCTAAGTTTTGAACCCAAGGTTGGCCTGATTCCAGCTCTGCCTGTCCTTAACCACTGTTAAATGGATAATGCACATTGGACAATATATATTGTCTTCTTGTGTGTTCCTTTGCCTAAGTTCCCTAATTCTGCCCTAAGATTCTCAAGGCATATTCTTCAGTATGTCACATGCAGGAGCTTTAACTATTCTGCAGGAAGGGTACCACCATTTTTCCCGAGATCTGAGACTTTGAGGCTGTCATCTCATTTCCTATCTTAGAGACCCCACAAAGGAAGGTTGGGCAACCCATTCCCCTGGCGACACCGCTAAGCCATCCACATTGTGCTTGTGTAGAGTTTGCCCACTTCCTTAGGTCTGTCTTCATTAGAGACAGGGCAGTCAATCAGCGGCTGCGTGCAGGGGCTCACGGCCATGCCTCCTCCTGGGCAGACCCACCCACCTCCCTCCACCTTCTCCTGGTAAGCAGAGTTGGACTGCAGGGTGCTCCCTTGCTCTGTGGGAGCCTCCTGCCTGCTGAGGCCTGTTCTTCACTGTTGTTTCTTTCCTCAAAGCTCTTTGTTGTTGCTCTTCCTGCTGTTAAAGTAGTGATTTGTAGCCTGTGTACTAGCTTGTGAGTTTCTTGAGGCCAAGGACCATGTCTTCCTTATCTTTGTGTCCCCTGCACTTAATAGGGTACCGGGGACCTACTGATGAGTGTTCTATGAATATATGCTGAATGAGGAAATGTATACCCAAACAACTCTCTTTGGCTGGCATCCAGCCTGCCTCTAAATGTTTCTCTAATTTTTAATAGTGCACCACTAGAGTACTGGGGTATCTAAGTATTCCGTGCTAAGTATGGCAGAAGAATGGCAGTGCCCACAAGGTGCCATTTTACCCTGCATGTATCCAGGTTCCTTTTTGACATTAAGCAAGTGGAGACTACAGAAGGTGTTGCTTCTGCTCCAGATGCAGATTGGAGGTCAGGTATTGCTGCTTTCCATCTCACACGCCTTTGAAAGCTGGACAGAGACCTGAAGGCCTGGGCGTGGGGATACCAAGGGGTGATATGGGGACATATACCAGAGTGGCTGGGAAGGAAAGAGTGCCCGGGAAGCCTGCTTCCTCCCAGCAAGTCCTGTGCAAGCAGAAGGAATCTATCCACAGAGGGGTGAGATAGCAGAGCAAGTGGGTTACCTAAAAATAGCAGTGCTGATTTCCCACGTTTAGAGATGGGTCCTCTGTGATTCGTCTTGGCTGGTTTGTGCAAGTTTGCTTATTTGTTGAGAGTCAGAGAAAAGGATCAAATCATTTACCCTAAGATGGAAATCTGCAACCCGTTCTTCAGTGAGCAAGCAGACAGGTGAGCTGAGTGAGAAGCTCCTGAAACCCTGGAGGCCTGGGGCTGGTTGTGAGGGAGGTAGGTGTGCCTAGCAGCTCGCCCTCAGCTGGTCTCTGCCTTCACGGTACAGTGGATGGTGGACAGAACCTCACCCTGGTCATGGGCGACTTCTGTGGAAAAGGCACGTATTTACATGCAGCTGCACATAGATATTACGAACGTGTATCTCTCTGAGGGAGTAGATGAGGTGCATAAATCACCTAGCCCAACACCAGGCACACATAGTAGGTGCTCAATAAATGTTAATTAGGGACTGAATTAGGTGGGAGTTGAAGTAAAGAGATAAGGAGGAGCTTTTGGGGATGACAGAATTGTGGTGGTGGCTGGAGTCCAGCAAACTTTTCTATAAAGGTTCAGAAAAGAAATGTTTTATGATTTGAGGACCTCATAGTCTCTGTTACAACTACTCAGTTTTATCACTATAACATGAAAACAGACATAAATTATATGTATGCAAATGGATGTGGCTGGATTTGGCTCAAGAGCCATAGTTTCCTGACCCCGGTCTAGACTCATCAAACTATACTCTTAAAATGGATGCATTTTATTATACATGAATTTTACCTTAATAATGTTGATAAAAATAACACAAAAATAATATGTAGCTAATTTTGCAGTTGATTTTTTTGAAAGCTATATACAGAAAATGTACAAGGCATATGTATAGAGCTTGATGAATTTTAATTTTAGTCATTCTGGTAGGTGCGGAATAGTATCTCCATTGTGGTTAATTTGTATTTCCTGATGACAACTGATATTAAGCACTTTTTCTACAGTGCCTTTATATATTCTGGATGTAAGTCCCTGTTGGATATGGGTATTGAAAATATGTTCTTCGTTGACTTTACACTCTCTTAATGGTGTCTTTTGATGACCAGAAGCCCTTAACTTTAATGCAGTCTAATTTATAAATATTTTTCTTTATGGTTAGTTCTATGATGTGTTTGAGAAATATTTGCCTACTCCAAGGTTATAAAAATATTCCCCTGTTTCCTTGGAAAATATTTATTATTTTACCTTTCACATTTAGTTATTCAAGCTGGAAATGCTTTCTGTGAATGGATATCCAATTGACCCAGTCCTATATACTGGAAAGGCAACTGTCTCCTACTTCATGGAAGTTACATCATCATAAATCAAGTAACCTCATGTGTGTGGGTCTGTTTCTCTGTACTGTTCCATTGCTCTAGTTTTCTGTCCTTGTACCAATACCATACTGTGTTTTCTTATAATGTCTTTGTCTGATTTTGATATTAGTTTAATGCTGACTTCATAGAATGAATTAGGATGTATTCCCTCTGCTTCTATCTTCTGAAAGAAATTTTAGAGAACTGATATTATTTCTTCCTTAAATGTTTGGTAAAATTCACCAGTGAACTCATCTGGACCTGGTGTTTTCTGTTTTGGAGAGTTATTAATTATCGATTAGTTTTCCTTAATAGATATAGGCCTATTCGGATTGTCTACTTTTTATTGTGTGAGTTCTGGCAGATTGTGTTTTTTCTAGGAATTGGTGCATGGAGTTAGTTGTTCATAGTATTCCTTGATTATTCTTTTAATGTCCATAGGACCTGTAGTAATGTATCCTTTTTCATTTCTGATATTAGTAATTTGTGTCCTCTCTCTCTCTTTTTTCTTAGTTAGCTTGGCGTATTGATTTTATTGATCTTGTCCAAGAACCAGCTTTTGGTTTTATTGATGTTCTCTTGATATTCTGTTTCCAATGTCATTTATTTCTGCTCTAATTTTTATTATTTCTTTTCTTCTGCTTACTTTGGATTTGATTTGCACTTCTTTGTCTAGCTTCCTAATGTGAAAATTTAGATTATTGATTTTAGATGTTTCTTTTTTTTCTAGTATGTGCATTCAATGTTATAAATATCCCTCTGAGCACTGCTTTCATTGCATCCCACAAATTATGATAAGCTGTGTCTTCATTTTCATTTCATTCAACACAGTTTAAAATTTCTTTTGAGATTTCTTCTTTGACCCATGTGTTATTTGTTTTCTTTTTAAAAAAAAATTTTTTTTAACGTTTATTCATTTTTGAGACAGAGAGAGACAGAGCATGAATGGGGGAAGGTCAGAGAGAGAGGGAGACACAGAATCGGAAACAGGCTCCAGGCTCTGAGCTGTCAGCACAGAGCCCGACGCGGGGCTCAAACTCAGGGACCGCGAGATCATGACCTGAGCCGAAGTCGGACGCCCAACTGACTGAGCCACCCAGGCGCCCCGACTCATGTGTTATTTGGAAGTGTACTTGCTCTCTGGGGCACCTGAGTGACTCAGTCAGTTAAGCATCCGACTCTTGATTTTGGCTCAGGGCATGATCTCACAGTTTGTGGGACTGAACCCCACTTTGGGCTCTGCACTGACAGCATGGGGCCTGCTTGGGATTCTCTTTCTCCCTCTCTCTCTGCCCCTCCCCCACTCACATGCATGCACTTTCAAACATTTTTTTAAAAAAGAAGTGAGTATACAGTCTTAATTACTTGAAATTTATGAAAACTCTTGACACCTGCTTATAAGTCCTCAAGTTTGGTTTTTCTACTTCAGTATTGTTTGGCTTTTATTGAGCCTTTGCATTTCCATATAAATTTTAGAATCAGCTTGTCAATTTCTTTAAAAACCTGCTGGGTATCTGACTGGAATGACACTGAAAATATAGATCACTTCATGAATAATCGACCTCTTTACAATATTGACTCTTATAATTTATATACATTGTATATCCCTCCATTTATTTGGATTTTATTTTCCCTCAATAACTTTGTGTAATTTTCTATGTAAAGATTTTTTGCACATCTTTTGCTATATTTAGTTTTAGGAATGTAATTTTTTTAACATTTACTAATTTTTTGATAGAGACAGAGCGTGAGTTGGGGAGGGGCAGAGAGAGAGGGAGACACAGAATCCAAAGCAAGCTCCAGGCTCTGAACTGACAGCACAGAGCCCAACAGAGGGCTCGAACTCACGGACTGTGAGATTATGACCTGAGCTGAAGTCAGATGCTCAACCGACTGAGCCACCCAGGTGCCCCAGGAATGTGATTTTTTAAATGCTATTATAAATGATATCTTTTTAAAAAGTACGTTTTCTAATTGTTTGGTTCTAATGTAAGAGAGGTACATTTGGTTTATATATTGGCTTTATATCCAGAGATCTTACTAAATGCACTTATTAGTTCTAATAGTTTATTTGTGTGTATGTTTTGTATTTTCTACTTAGAAAGTCATGATTCCTGCCAATAGTGGCAATTTTATTTCACTTTTAATTCTTACATTTTCTATTTCTTTTCCATGCCTTACTACTCTGACCAGTACCCCAGTGTAGTTCTGGGTTCGATTTGGCTAGTATTTTATTTAAGACTTTTTGTACATGTATTTGTGAGAGATATGGGCCTGTATTTTTATTTTTTATAATTTCCTTATTATATTTTGTATCTGAAATTGTAACTAAAAAGTTGGGCAGTGTTTACCCTTTTTCTGTTCCCTGGGAGAGTTTAGGTAAGATTGGTATTTTAATTTCTTCCTTAAATCTTTGATAGCATTCAACAACAAAGCCATTTAGGCCTGGAAATTACAGATTTAAATTCCTTAATATATAAAGAGAATTATTCAGATTTTCCATTTTTGTTGAACTTAAAAATTTTATTTTTAAAGAATTTGTTCATTTCATTTAAATTTTCTACTATATGAGCACAAAGATTATAATCTCTCATCTTTTTAAAATCTGTAGGATCTATAATGGTGTTCCTCATTTTATACATGAAATTCATTTTATTCATGAAATATATACAAATGTATATACAAATATATATATATACAAATCTTGTATATATATATTTGTGTGTGTGTGTGTGTGTGTGTATATATATATATATATATATATATATATATCTTGCTAAAATTTATTAGTCTGTTTTGAGAACCAATTTTTAGCTTTGTTGATTTTCTCTTATCCACATTTATTTCCTATTTAAAGAATTTCTACTCCAATCTCCATTATTTCATTCCTCTACTTTCTTAGGACTTAATTTACACTTGATTTTTAAAATCTTGAGATTAATTCTTAGATCATTTGCTTTCAGTCTTTCTTATTTTATAATACATACAATCAAGGATACAAATTTTCCTCTAAACACCTTATAATTTTTGATTTACCACATTTTTATTATCATTTAATTATCAATATTTTCTAATTTCTATTGCAGATTCTTCTTTCACTTATTGGTTGTTTATAGTGTTTTACTTAATGTACTTCATTTCTAAACATGTGGGGGTTATCTAGTTATCTTTGTGTTATTGATTTCTGGCTTACAATGTGATCAGAGAAAAGATTCTGATTTATTTTAATCTTTTAGAATTTTTTGTGAGTTGCTTTTATAGGTTAGCCTATGGTAATTCTGTAGACATTTCATGGTATTTTAGAAAATGGTATATTCTGAAGTCATTGGATGAAATGTCCAATATATGTCAATTAGTTCAAATTTGTTCATCATGATGGCAGAGCTTCCATATTCTTACTGATTTTTTTTGTCTGCTTGTTCTATCATAAGTGTTGTTTTTTATATTCAAGTTTTTTATATTTATCCACCTTTTCCATTTTTAATATTTCTTTCCTTCATTTCCTTCTTCCTGAGAAGAGCTGCCTTAAGTTTTTTTACTGTGGGTCTGATTGCAGTGAAATACTTATTTTCCTAAAAACATCTTTATTTTTCCTTCACCTTGAAGCATATTTTTAAGGAGTATCCTAGGTTGGTTGTTATATTCTTTAAGCACTTTAAAGATGGCATTCCTTGTCTTCTTCCTTCCATCATTTATGTTAAGAAGTCAGCTCTCAGACTTATTGGTGGTCTTTTAAGTATAATGTCTCTTTTTTTTTACTATGGCTGCTTTTAAGATGTTCTCTTTGTTTTTAACTTTCAGATGTTTGAGTAGAATGTGGTTGGGTGTTATTTCATTTGTATTTATATTGCTTGGGGTTTGTAGTGTTGCTTGAATATTTGGTGTGATATTCACCAATTTTGAAAATTCTAGGCCTTTATTTTTTCAGATAATCCTTCCACTAATTCCCTCTATTCTCAACTTCTGGGACTACAAACCTACACATTTTAGAACTTTTCACCGTACTCATGACCCTTTGCCTTTTTTTTTTTTCCTACTTTGCATCTCCACTTTGGCCTATATTCCAGTAAAATAACCCTCTCCTCACTTTCATCCATTATGCTGTTTATTTGACATTATTTTTTCAGTGGTAGAATCTTCAATGTTAGTAATACATTCAAATTCTCTGATGAAATTCTCCATCTTGACAATTATTTTCTTGAACATTTTATCATGTTTATTTTAAAATCCACGTCTAATAATGCTAATATCTGGCTCATCCGTGGATTTGTTTCTGTTATCTTTGTCCTCTTCCTTTGTGTGCTAGGAAATTTTATTCTGTACCAGATCTGTGTAAGAACAATTACAGAGGCTCTGGACAAAGTTATCTTCCTGCAGAAAAGTTTTAGTCTATTCTCTGGAAGGCAGTGAGAGCAGGGCAGATCACCTCAATCCAGTTAGGGACTGAGATGACTCAAAGGTAGCTTGAGACTTTTTAAGTCTTGATCTACCCCTAATATTCTTACTCTTAGGGTATAGACCCCCAAAAGTTCTAACTAGGAGGTCAAGGTGTTTTCAAGACATCCTCTCAATGTCTGGCTGTTTTTGAAGCTCTCCAATGCCCTCAACCAGAATATTATATTTTATCTAGATTTTCTTTTTGGTCTTGTGGGTACACAGATCTCATACAAGCCACTTCATTGAAGGGAGAGGCAGAATGTAGCATATATATATATATATATATATATATATATATATATATATGTATATATATATGTGTAGCATATATATATACGTGTATATATATATACATATATGTATATATATGTATAATGTAGCATATATAATGTAGCATATATATATGTGTGTGTATATATATACACACATATATATATGCTACATTATATATGCTACATTATGCTAAATGCTAAATGACATTATATGCTATATATGCTAAATGACAGTTCTAAAAATTATTAAAATATGTATATATATGTATATATACACACATATATATATACATATTTTAATAATTTTTAGAACTGTCATTTAGGCTCTGATCTAGAACTATAATGTATACATTTTCTGAAAAATATTTATTAAGGATCCACTAATAATTTGAGGCACTTTCTTGGCACTAGAGATATAGCAGTAAACAAAGAGCAAAAATCACTGTATGTGTGGTGCTTATATCTTAGTGGGAAAGATAGAAAATTGGCAAAATGACTAAGTAAAACATATTATGTGTTTAATAATGAAAAATGTTAGAGAAAATACATGAAGAAAGAGGAATAGAGACTCTTTAGGGGAGAGGGTTATAATTTTATATAAGATATCCAGCTAAAGTCTCAAAGGGAAAGTGACATATGCATAAAGACGTGAAGGAGGTGAGAGCAAGTCATACAGATATCCAGAGGAAGAGCATTCTAGGTGAATGGAACAGTAAATGCAAAGCCATGAGGCAGAGACACACCCAGTACGTTTAAGGAAGAGGAAGGAGGCCAGTGGAGCTAGAGCAGATGAGTGATGGGAGAATAGTAGAAGATGAGGTCAGAGAGGAAATTGGGGGCAGTTTATGAAGGACTTTGGAGGTCATTGTAAGGACTTTAGCTTTTACTCTGAATAAGATGGGAAGCCATAGGAGGGTTTAAACAATAAGAGTGACATGACTGACTTATGATTTACCAGGTTCCCTCTAGTTACTATGTAGTAGATAGATAGAAGAAGGCAATGGAAGAAGCAAAGAGACTTGTTAGAAGACAAGGATCCCACTAGGAAAGGCTCAGCATGTAAAAGAGGAAGTGCTAAGACGGAGCCCAAAGGATCAGATATGGGGTGAGAAAGAAGGTCAAGGATACTCAAAGGTTTTTGTCCTGAGCAACTGGAACAATGGGAAACCCATTTACTAAGATGAGAAGAGCAGGTTTGTAGAGGCAGGAAAGGAGGTTGTAGTAGCTCACTTTGAACATGATAATTGGAAATGTTTAGTAGATACTCAAGTGGAATCAGATGGTTGGATACAAAAATATGAAATTCAAGGGAGAAGGCTTGGCTAGAAATGTAAATTTAGGAGGCATGAGCACACTGAAAGTATTTAAAGCTTTGAGGCCTGAGGATCTTCAGGGGAGATACAGGTAGAAAAGAAGTGAGTACTGGGACTGATCCCCAGGATTCTCCAACATTTAGAGGTCCAGGAAATAAGGGAAAACCAGCAAAGGAGACTAGGAAGAAACATCCAGAGATAGCAGGAAAATGAGAAGTGAGTGATGTCCAGGAAAGAATGAGTAATTATGTCAGGTGTGCTGCAGAGAGGCCCAATTATACAATGAGGGGCAACTGACCAAGGGATTTAGTGATGTAGAGACCATCAGTGATTCTGCTAAGGGCCTTGGGTGTCATGGTAGGAATGAAAGTCTGTTATATTTGGGTTCAAGAGTGATGGGCAGAAAACAAATCACATACAGTAAATATGGACAACTCTTTCAAGGAACATTGCAATAAAGCAGAATAAAAAAGAGGGGCAGAAGCTGCGTTGAGAAGAACAGAGAATATTTTCAAGTTGGAAAAACAATAGCATGTTTGCTGTGATGGTTGAAATAGTCCAGTGGAGGGCAAAAATTGATGATGCAGGAGAAAGAGGTATAGAATTACAGGTGCAATGTCTTTGAATGGGTGAGAAGGACTAGGATCCAGTGCACACACTGGGGCTGCCTCATAGTTGCACCAAGAGTTCAACAATAGTTATGCGGCTGGCATGAGCCAAAGACTGCTTTAAGCCACAGATGTCTAAGAAAAGGCTAAGCTTTCTGACCTGTTCACCCTCTGACTTCTATATTTTACATGCACTTCAATACTAGAGAGTTGATTCCTCCAACAAAGATTCAGCAAAAGGGGGAAAGCAGAAGAAGCAGGTTTTTTCCCTCCTACCCATGCCCTTTGGTTCAGGCTATTTCCTAGAAACTGCAGGGCAGCCTGAGGGCAGACCGAAGTCTGTGGTTAGGACCCAGCCCTGAAGGTCAGGCTTTCACTTAGGGCTCACCACAGGAGGGGACACACCATCCCTTCCGTGATTCAGGTTGTCGTCATCCATGAGGGTCCTGGGCCAGAACTTTCACAGCTACCTTGCCTCTTCTCTGTCTCTCACTTCCACCAACTGGTCAATGATTAAATCTTATAGTTGCTATTTTAGAAATGTTTTCCCCAAACCCCCACTCCTCTCCATTTGCTTGACACTGCCTAAATTGACACCCACATGCTCTTCCTCTTGGCCTGTCTCAAGGCCTTCTACCGGTACCCCAGCCTCCTAGTCCTTCCTCTTCCATCGTTGTATGACCATGAGAGTTATTATCTTACAACACAAAGCTGTATTTGTCACATATGTGTTCAAAAGCCTTTTCTGGCTTGCACATGGCTACAAGCAGGAATTTTGAACCTGTGGTCTATACATTCCCTGAAATCACAGGTATAATTTTATGTGTATCACTATGTGTGCATATTTTCTGGGGAAGGCAGTGGCTCATAGCTTTGTTCAGATTCTCAGACATGTCCATGACCTCAACAGCCTAATTATAGGCTCAAAAGGTAATGTGCAAACTCTCTGCTTGAGAGAGTGCAAGGCTCCCCATTATTTGTCCTCAGCTGTACCTGCTGTCACTCTTCAACATTTAACAGAACATTTGTTGAGCCAGGCATTGTTGTACTAAGTGCTGGGTATTGTTGTGTGTGCTGGAGAAGACAGAGACTAACAAGATATGGAGCTTACCTTTCATTAAGGGATGGGATTAGAGAGGATATGGAGGTAGATAATTAAAAAGAATATTTTTTAATGTTTATTTATTTTTGAGAGAGAGACACACACACAGAATCTGAATCAGGCTCCAGGCTCTGAACTATCCACACAGAGCCCGATGAGGGGCTCAAACCCATGAACCGTGAGATCGTGACCTGAGCCAAAGTCGGACGCTTAACCAACTGAGCCACCCAACTGCCCCAATAAAAAGAATATAAAAAAAAAAACAATAAGTCCCGTTTGGAAAATTAAAGTAAGATTATACAAATGCTTTTGGAAGGTTACCCTAAGTGGTGTTGTAAACTGGATTAGCCAATTTGGTCAACGACAACTCTTAGGTTCTTTCTAATTGACTACTCCCCATGATTTCACAACAATGTCATAAGAGAGGCAGTTGCAGGCCAAATTATGCCCTCACGGAGATATTCATCAAGTAAACTTCTCCAAGAGGCAAGCACAAAACCAATTCATACACCTATTCTGTAGGCTCAAGGAAATCCCAGCTCTCTGGCCTTTCAAGTGCTCCAACAAACACCAAGATTCCAGAGGTAGGATTCTTACTACCCTGATAGCCCACCAGCAACCAGAATCTTCTAGAATTTACTGGCTGATAGCACCACTTGGGAATTGGCTTAGAGCATCACCCCAATTGGGTAAAGCCTACGGACTCTACTGGTTTCTTATACTCTGCATACAAAGGCAGGTGAATGTTTTCAGTGCATTTTAGGGGGCCAATCTATTGTCTTACCTAGGGGCCCCCCATAAGCAGACCCCGAGACAAGAGCATGAGTATAACTATGTTATTTCATGGATGAGTTCAGGAAGTATAAGTGAGGGAGTAGGGAAAATGAAACAAGAAAGAAAAAAGACAGCAAAGGGAGACATCAAAAGGTTTGCTAAGGAGAGTTATTGCTGTGAGTGGCTGCACCTTAACCCATCTGCAGACCCTCCGAGACACCATGTGAGGCAAACTGCAGAATCTTCCCACCAAAGGACTGGGAGACTGGGGTATTTATCCAATGACTCCCACGTCCTATCAGTTGAAGATCGACCCTGGGGGCGTTAGCTCTCCTCATTGGACCTGCTTTAAGCAGAGCCAGCTACAGTGGTGGCAGAGAAAAGAGACAGAAAAAAGAAAAGACAAGGATGTTTGAGGTGGGAAGTGGCCACACTGTTGGATACTGAGCATCTCAGAAGTAGCTGAACCCCAATGGGCAGAGGGATTTGAGGTTGGGGCGGGCACCGTCTCATGTAGATCTTGAAAATTTCGCAGACCTCATGTCTAATTTAACAGTAAAAAGCCACTTCTGACATTTTCTAGGCTACTTAGCCAAGTGTTGCTCACTGATCTAGACACAAATACCAGACGCTCCAGACACAGGCCTCGTGGCTAATTACCAGCCTTCACCCTGCACTGTGCATTCTTGATTGAAATGCTAGCTGCCCCTGGGTTATAGCTCAACCTAAGCCACACACACATAATACCACGCCGTTATAGGCTGGGGTCTCTTAAAGTAAGGTACAGACACTCTGACCAACGGGTGGCTACGGAAGGCCTCTCAGAGGAGGTGACCATGGAAGCTCAGGTCTGAACGACGAGAAGGAGCCTGCCAGGCAATGTTGAACATTCTAGGCACAGAAACTAGCTCCTGCCACTCCCTCCCCCTTCCCCCTCCTTCTCCAGGCTTGCCTTTTTTGCTTTTTGTTTGTCTACCTGGAACACAACTCTCACCTGCTTCTATGCCTGCATCCTCCTCTTCAGGCTTCAAAGCCTAGCTCAAATATCTCCTCATAAACTCTCTTCCCACAACTTCACCGGAGTTCTCTGAGCACCCAAGGCACTCGATCCTACCTCTGCTGTGTTGTATTGTATTTTTTCTTTCTGTATTTGCCTTCTTAGGAAGGCTTGTTTATTTCTGTATCCCTGGTCCTTAGCCCAATGCCTGGCTTATAGTAGCTGCTCAATAAACATTTGCTCAACAAATGGTATCGGTGTGCTTGGCAGGGAGAGGGGCAGTTAGGATGATGAGCCAGGGTTGGCTCCTCTACCTAAGTCACTTGCTACCAAGTCCTCACATCCCTGCCCAAAGGCTCATCCCCAGTAGTACCAGGAAGGGAAACGTTAATAATGTCTGAAAGGGAGAGGCTTTCTTCTTCCTGCTGAGCACAAAGGCAGGTCTTTGGGGATATGCTGTTCGGCCCTCTCCCATTCCGTGGTTTAATGTGTAACTTGTCACCTTTCCTGAATGTCAATTTCTTTTATTTGCTGGTAACACTTTCACCTTGCTTTGTCTCCTTGGTTACAGTTCCAGTCCCACTGCAGACCTGTCACAACTCAGCCACCTCTGCTCCACACTGACTGACAGGGGCTTTGACACCCTTGTCTCCAGCCCCAGGGGCCTGACCAGGGCTAGATTTCCTAAATCCACCAGACATTCCCCAAACCACCCTCACCCCAGGGCCGGCTATTAGCAGTTGGGTTTTCCTTGAGAGTAAGATCCCTGGGGCCAGGACCTGTCACGTGCCTCCCACGGAGACTTGTCCTTTGGAGATGCTCAGAGAGTATTTGTGGAATTGAACCCAGTCGCTGTCCCCTTCCCCTGCTGGGATCCCTTTATTTGAAGACTGTTTTCATTTCCTTAGAAGAGTTCATACTAACCTATAAGCTCTCCCTCCTTCCCCTCCTCCCTCTTCCTTCCCCTCTCTCTTCTACAGATACATATTGGGCACCTAATATATGTCAGAGACAGGGGAGCCCAGGGTAAAAAAGAATCCTAAGTGTCTGTTTTACAGAGATGACCTTACAATGGAGGACAAATCAACAAATCAACAAGGTGACCGCAAATTGTGGGAGATACTATAAGGGAAGTAAGCAGAGGCCCCAGAAAGAAAAGGAGAGGGATCTTCTGGGCAAAGGACAGTCAGGGAAAGCACTTCAGAGGAGGTGACAGAGCACGTGATGAGTAGTATCGATGTCTTGATGTAAAATTTTGTTTCTTGAAAAAAAAATCAGTAGCTAATGATATAAGGTTACCATTTGTTTGTTTTGGTGGCAAGAACGTTGGTATTTGTTACCTTTCACACTTCTCTGTATTAAAAATGTTCTCTGGGGGCGCCTGGGTGGCGCAGTCGGTTAAGCGTCCGACTTCAGCCAGGTCACGATCTCGCGGTCCGGGAGTTCGAGCCCCGCGTCGGGCTCTGGGCTGATGGCTCAGAGCCTGGAGCCTGTTTCCGATTCTGTGTCTCCCTCTCTCTCTGCCCCTCCCCCGTTCATGCTCTGTCTCTCTCTGTCCCAAAAATAAATAAACGTTGAAAAAAAAATTAAAAAAAAAAATGTTCTCTGGGGCACCTGGGTGGCTCAGTCAGTTAAGTGTCTGACTTATTTTCAGCTCAGGTCATGATCTCGAGGTTCATGGGATCAAGCCCTATGTTGGGCTCTGCACTGATGGTGCAGAGCCTGCTTGGGATTCTCTTTCTCCCTCTCTCTCTGCCCCTCCCCTGCTCATGTTCGTTCTCTCTCTCTCTCTCTCTCTCTCTCTCTCTCTCTCTCTTAAAATAAATAAACATTAAAAAATATGTGTATATATAAAATGTTTTCTGCATGAAATCATCTAATTGAAAGCTTCCATTTCAACAATCCATAACTTGTAACGCATGAGCCATAGCTCATATGAATGACGAGTAGCCACCGTGGAGCATCAGTCACTCTCTGGCCCTTGTCTTGTGGCCATCCTTGCCTTTCACCTTGTCTCTTTCTGTCAGACTCTTATTCATCCTTCAAAACCCAGCTCAGATATCACCATCCCAGTGAAGCTTTCCTTTACCTCCTCTTAGGGAGAGTCAGTTATTCCTGATTGTGGTTGCTCAGTACACTGCTGATATATTTCTAGTAAATCTTAGCTTCCTCATAGTTTATTTGTTTGCATATATAGATTCTTCCAAGGCATCCTCTGAATCTTGTTTATCTCTCTATCCTCGGCTTCTAGCACAGAGCGCACAGCAGCACGTTGTAGATTCTCAGTAATGATTCTCCATGATGCTTGTTAGATGAATGAATGAATGTTTAACCTTCAAGCAACAAGCTCTCAAAATAGTATTAATAGAAGATATTTGTATACAAGGAATATGCTAATTAAAATTAGTTTTATTTATTCATTCACACAAACTCAGCAAGAACTCCATTTAGCTGCTATTAATGTTTAGTGTGATTTACTATAAGTACTAGAAATGTAAAAAATGTGGTTCTTCTAAAAGGAAAGCCACAGTTCCCTCTGGTTTTTCGCTACCCTTCCCCTATTTGTCTGAATTAGTAAGGCTTTACTTTACTTCAGGTCTTTTTCTGAGACTTGCAGGCTGGTTGCACGGTAATTTAATTACTTCTAAATCTACTGAAGGCAAATACCAAGCAATCTATGGGGAGAGATTATGGAGTTGCAGATTATTTATTAAGTAAGCCTCAGGTAGTCCTCATGGCGTTGATGGCCACCCCACCCTGTCTGTGGATGTTAGTGCTAGGAGGGAAGCCCAATTAGAAAGTTTAGATCTTGGAGTTATCCAGTGGGAGGACCATAGAACCTTATAGAAACAAAAGTCAAGACACAGTGCTGCTTAGCTCCTCCCAAAACTCTGGGGTTCTTCCTGGAGGGACACGGGTTCATAAACATAGAACCACTTTCTTTTCTTTCAGGAAGGAGTTGCCACCATCATTGGGGAATCATTGTTGGGGGAGAAGTGTAGGTCTGGAGTGGGACTGACTTGGGTCATATCTCAGTTCTGCCTCTTTCAAGGTGGGAAGATTCTAGGACCTCCCTCTGCCTCAGTTTCTGCATCTGTAAAATGGGGATGAGAAAGACACCTCCACTTCGTGGAGTTGCTGTGAGAATTGGATGACTTAACACACAGAGTGCTTAGAACAGGGCACATAGTAAGTGCTCAGGTGCACAAGGAGCTCTCTAAGAAAGTCCCTCATGCATCTCAACTGATTTAGAGAAAGGAGGTGATCTTTGCTGTTGCCACTTGTCCTTTGGCTGCTTCCTCACCCCTATCCCATCTGTGTGGGGGCTACTGTGACTTAACCAATGGAAAATCACTTTGTAAAGTGCTACAAAAATATGGAGGGGGTTTTCTTTTTTTTCTGTCTCAAAGACTTAACTTTTTTGGATGGGGGCGGGGCTTGGATTACAGCTAAAGGGAGACAGTGCCAACTTGTCATATGTAAGAAAGAGAAATGGAATCACCAAAAATACTAAATTGAGTTCGCACCATTGACATTATTCTACCAGTGTTTGCACTTGGACGCAACCTGTGACGTCCCGGGGCTTCCCTACTAATTTACAGAAACTGGCTGGCTCCCAGCTTGTGCTGCCGTATTTGGCACGACCCCCACCCCCTAATGTATCAGTTAGGATGCTTCAGGATGTAAGGAATGGAAACAACTAATAGTGACTTAGGCAATAAAAACACGCATCTTGCATCTTCTCTTACAACAAGAAGCTTATGGCCCTGGCTCCAGGGTCGGTTTCGGTTCAGCAGCTCACCAATGCCATCAAGGACTCACACCTGTTCCCTGCTTGTGCTCTGCCAGCCTCAGCATACTGGCTTTTCTCCTCCACGCTTCTTTCATCACACTTACCAGGTGGTTTCTGCAGCTCTTTCCCCACCTCTCTCTCTCTGTTCATGGAGGACAACATTGCTCAAATGCCCTCTCCCCCCAACAGACTGCCCCCTAAGTCTCACTGTCTGACTGGGACACATGGCAACCTCTAACTGTAAGGAAGGCTGAGAACGAGTGGGGTTTTCAGCATCTATAGCTTGTGACGGGCCCAGGACACGCAGCGGGGAAAGACTGTAGGATAGACAACCCGTAATGTCTGCCTAACCTGTTCAAACACCTCTTTTGTACTTCTCATATATGTTCCCTTCTCCCAGGTCCCTTCCAGCTCACAGTAACCTGCTGGAAGAGGCCCTGTGCCTTCGTACACCGACGCATGGTGTCATCCACATGGTTCTAGGGAGTTCCTGGGGAACATGAACCGTTCCTCCTGGCGTTGTGTAGTGCACAACCTTCTTAACCAGCAGCCCTCTGGACCGTTTCTCGCTCACCCTATACGATCACTCTTTACCCTCTCACTTTATATTTCCTAATTTGTTAGCATTCATTAATGAACACTTATTGGTCACCTAATACATGCCAGGATAGTGACATCCTGGCGATGGAGATCGATATGTGCGCAAATATTGATAATACTGCGTGACATAGCGTCCTGCAAGAGTACAGTGGAAATAGGGAAAGGCTTGCAGAGAGGTGACCATGGAATTGGGTCTTGAAGTCCAGATGGTATGTTCCAGGCAGAGGAATGGAAGAGAATGCAATGTTGCCAAGGAAAAGGCTCCGCGTGCCAGGCCATGGGGAGAGGATGTGACCAGGAATATAGGCTAGAGAGGAATTATTAAATATAAGCTAGAGCAAGGCATTGAATTTTATGCCATGGAACATAGGGGGCCGTGCTGGGGGTGTAGCAGAAATGGGCATAGTGAGTAGGAACACAGGCTTTCCATTCAGGCAGACAGATGTGGGTCCAAATCCTGACTCCACCACTTACCCACTACCCAATCTTGGGCAAGTCAGTTTACGTCTCTGACTGCCAGCTTCCTGGCTGACAAATGGGGAAAAATAATCCCTGCCCATAAGGGTAGTGGTAAGGATTAAGTAAAGCAACGTAGATCAGGGCCTTACACGGAGTGTGGCACATGGTAGGTGCTCAGTACAATGTGGCCTATTTCCATATTGTTTCCATATGCCATTCCAGTACAGTATGGCCAATGACTGCTCGTTGTAACATGAGGCAAACACCCAGGAGACTTCAGCACGTGACTCAAGACAAAATGGGATGTGTAGGTGACTCACATGAGCTGTTCTGCGGGCAGTGGGGTGGAGCTGCAGTCAGGGCCCCTGTGGGCAGGGAGTGCTCAGGTAGGGCATCACACTCAAGTTGGACGGAAGAATGAATAGAAAGTAGGCAAGAGAGAGAGGGCAGGCAGAAGAGCAGGGAATGCACCCAGCAGGGACAGCTGGTTTATGGGATGCTGTGTAGGCTGGTTGGGCAGCATGTGGGGGTCTCTTGGGGTAGAGGGATGAAGACATGAAGCTTGGGCGGCTAGGGCCTTTGATTTGTTGACTTGGCCCCACCTTAGGTCCCCTGTTTTCCCCTGTTCTGGCACCTCCCCTTCCTCTAAGAAAAGTATAGGGGCTCCTGGTTTGGTTGGGGGCGGGGGGGAGTTGCAGCATGTGTCACACTGCTGGGTCTGGCAGTTCCTGGCAAACTGAGCTCCTGGTTGGGGGGAGGGTGGTATTTGCTTCAGTAGGAACCCTTGCTTTCAGGCCCAACCACCTAGGATGGGGTTGGACTGCCCCCCCATCTCCTCTTTCACCTGCGAGCTGTGTTACCCCCCCTCCCCAATCCCTGTAGAATGCCCTCTGGAGGGAAGAGCCAGTAGTGTCCCCAGTTCCAGCTGGCCCTTGCATGTAAAGCGGCGCCCATGATGGCCACTCTCAGGTCTCCTGTGTCCTGGCAGATGATTAATGGCCTAGCTGCACTGATGTGTTGTATTTAGGTCTATTCCCAAGCAGATAGATTTTTCTTCCCAGATAAAATGAATGCAGGCCCTTCCTGGGTTGTGTGCGGGTCCCTGCCCACCCCCTCCCAGTTGCAGTCTGTTAGGGAACTCTGAAAGGTAAATGAGTTGATAAGCTGGTGGGGGCAGGGACGGCTGTACCTTCAGTGGCCCTTGTAAACAGTGTAAAGTCACCTTGATGTGCAGGACTAATGACGCCGAAGCAAGCCAAAAGGAGTCCGGTGGCACCAAGCCAACGTAGGAGCCAGTGTCCCTACGGCATGGAAAGGCGTTGTTGGGGCTTCACCTCCCTCTCCCTGTGTCTTTTCCGTGGTGACACTCACTCAGCTGTGTCTCATACTGAGTGTAAGACCTCCTGAACTTTCAGTTGCCTCCTCTATGAAAGGGGATATTATGGATGAATTGTGTCTTCCTCCCCAAATGATGTTGAAATCCTAACCCCCAGTACCTATGAATGTGAACTTATCCGGAAATATGGTCTTTGCAAATGATCAACTTACAAAGCGGTCATTAGGGTAGGTCCTAATCCAATATGACTGTGTTCTTATAAAAAGAAGAAATTTAGACACAAAAGCACACATGTACAGGGAGAATGCCATGTGAAGTTGAAGGGCAGAGAAGTTGAAGGGCTTCTGCAAGCCAAGGGGCACCAGTTTTCCTAGAAAATCACCAAAAACTAGGAGAGAGCACGAGAACAGATTCTCCCTCCTTCCCTCAGATGGAAACAGCCCTGACCAACATCTTGAACTTCTAGCTTCCAGAACTGTGAGACAATACATTTCTGTTGTTCTGAGCCACCCAGGTTTTGGTACTTTGTTATGACAGCCCTAGCAAACTAATACAGGGGAATGATGACCCTCCCCAGGGGTTTACAATAAGGATGCAACAAGGAAACCATGTGAAGCAGCTGGCACATCGTGCGTGCTCACAAATTGTCATCAGCTCTTTAGGCTAAGAGGCTCTAGCTCTGGGGGAAGAACCAAAGCCAGTTCCAGTAATGTGGCTAAGGTGGGCGATGGGGGGTGGCCCTCAGAATGGGTGCAGGGGCATGCATGGGGCCTGGTATTGCTACCTGGAGTATTTATTAGGACTCTCCACATGCTGGGCTACCTGGAGCATTTATTAGGACTCTCCATGTCTAGTCTCTGAGCAACCCTTGACATTGAGTCATTTTGTCATCCTGACAGTCTTAGGAGGTAGACCCTTAGAATTTCCACTTTGCAGGTGGGCAAACTGCAGCACAGCGAAGTGAAGGATTTCACTAGTTTCCAAAGAGCCAGTGGAAGAGGCAAGATTCCAGCCCAGGGAGTCCCAGTCCAGAGTGTGTGCTTTAACTGCCAGGGGTGTATGTCTATGTACCTCTGTGCTCCCAGTGACCCAGGGGGCCTGGCCGTTGAAGATCCTGAAAACAAAGGCCTGTGCTCTTCCAAGATGATGACCAGCATTTCAAGGGAGCCCTGTGTGGTCAGAGGGATGCCCACTGGTTATCAGCTGCCCCCCCCCCGGCGCCACCCCCCGCCCCCAGCAGACTCTCAGGGCCACTTAAGAGGGAGCAGATACCAAGGCTTAGTTCAGTTGAAAGAACTGTGATTGAAATTCTGGAGTAATTCAGAGATAAGCCTGGAGGTAAAAAGTCAAAGCCAGGGTCCCACCAGGCTCTCTAAGGAGGGTGCCTTCCAGGAGAAGTGGCTTGGGACAACCCATTCACTGAGCGCTTTCTGCAGATTGGACTCTACACCTCTAGGAGAGGCTGCAGCCATGTGCGATTTCTGTCAGAAATCAGGGAGGGCCAGCTGGAGAATTTGAGGAGAAAGCAAATAATGAAGGGAAGTCCCCAGTGTGCATCAGAAGTGAAAGGTTTGCCCCCAAAACAGGAGCCTGGTGGTCAATGTGTGCTGAAGTGGCTCTAACTCCAGCCACGACATGGGAATTCTTCAGAGCCCTGCCTCTTGGCAAGGATCTCTGCCTTTTGAGCAGCTAAATGCACCGAGAATCCCATGTGCTGTCAGGTCCCATTGGAGGGAGGCACTTGGTGGCCACGCTGGCCTGGTACCCAGAGCACAGTGGTTCTCAGATGAAATTATGGGTAAATGAAGTCAGTCAGACCACAGCTGGCTGAGGTCCCAGCTCCAATACTTTACCTTCCTAAGGACACTCCCATAAAACAGACATTCTAGAGAGAGTGTCTTAGTCCAAAGGAGTAACTTAAGTGGTGGGTATCTTAGGCATCATACATTCATGCACTCATTCATTCATTCAGTCAGTCCATACTCAGGAAGGTCTTATGTCAGGTGTCATGGCAGCACTGGAGAACAGTGGTGACTAAGACAAACACACGGTCTTAACCCTCTTGGAGCTTATCTTCCGATGGCAGGCTACTCATGGGAATGATTGAGGTCCTACAATATTAAATGGGCTTTTACTTCAATAGTTTGAGTACTGCCCGTCCTCAGTATCTGTTAACCTGGAGAGTAAAGGATCAGATCTCATGTGAAGAGGATATTTAGCTTCATTTTTTTTTTTAATGGGGATCAGGAAGTTTCAAGGATTATAAAGTGGGGCACCTGGGTGGCTCAGTTGGTTGGGCGTCTGACTTCGGCTCAGGTCATGATCTCACGGACTGTGAGTTAGAGCCCCGCATCGGGCTCTGTGCTGACAGCTCAGAGCCTGAAGCCTGCTTCAGATTCTGGATTCTGTGTCTCTCTCTCTCTCTGCCCCTCCCCTGCTCACACTCTGTCTCTAAAAATGAATAAACGTTAAAAAAAAAAAAAAAAGGATTATAAAGTGCTTATTCCTTACCACACCAGCAAGGGGCCTGTCTCATGATCTCTCCAGAAGGGGAATCTCACCTGAAATTTCACCTACATCAGTGTACCCAAGTAAGCAGATCATCCAGGCGGGTGACCCTTGTGTGGCAGGATGGGAGTCCCCAGGTGATCACGAGCTCACCTGGTTAATTGTTGGATGGCTCACACTTCTGTCATTTCTCTGTAACTCTTCTGTCTTCTGGAAACTTTGCTTCAGTGGCCCCGCTCTCCGAGTTGGACTGGCCTGCCCCAGGGAGGCCATCCCACCTTTACGGGACTTTTGCAGAACTTTGTTTCTTAAGAGGTCCTTCTGTATCTCAAAGAGTGGGGTCCATTTCCCCAAGGAGAAACTTTTTCTTTTTCTTTTTTTTTTTCATCATTTAATGGTGTTTTATTAATGATGCTTATTTTCAATGTTTTTAATATGGGTAATTTTTTCACCTCCTCTTTTTTTTTTAAATATAATTTATTGTCAAATTGGCTCACATACAACACCCAGTGCTCATCCCAACAAGAGCCCTCCTCAATGCCCATCAGCCATTTTCCCCTCTCCGCCCCCCCCATCACCCTCAGTTTGTTCTCTGTATTTAAGAGTCTCTTATGATTTGCCTCCCTCCCTCTCTGTAACTATTTTTTCCCCTTCCCTTCCCCCATGGTCTTCTGTTAAGTTTCTCAAGATCCACATATGAGTGAAAACATATGATATCTGTCTTTCGCTGACTGACTTATTTCACTAGCATAATACCCTCCAGTTCTTCTATCCATGTTGCTGCAAATGGCATGATTTTATTCTTTCTCATTGCCAAGTAGTATTCCATTGTAGGTATAAACCACATCTTCTTTATCCATTCATCAGTTGATGGACATTTAAGCTCTTTCCATAATTTGGCTATTGTTGAAAGTGCTGCTGTAAACTTTGGGGTCCATGTGCCCCTATGCATCAGCACCCCTGTATCCCTTGGGCAAATTCCTAGCAGTGCTATCGCTGGGTCATAGGGAAGTTCTATTTTTAATTTTTTGAGGAACCTGCATACCATTTTCCAGAGCGGCTGCACCAGTTTGCATTTCCACCAAGAGTGCAAGAGGGTTCCCCAAGGGGAAACTTTTTCAAACAAATTTGTTCTTCTAGGAAGTCTTTCTGGAAAAAGTAGAGACAACAACATCCCCAAGGCCTTTCAACCTTGGGCAATTCTTCAGTCAGGAATGTGGTCCCCTGGCCTTTTAAAAACCTATTATGTGCTGCAATCTATAATGTGCCAACTAGGCCCAGGTGACTCCTGACTCTGTCCTAACCCCTCTCCAGCACATCTTCCCTCACACTCCAGGAGCCCCCGGGTCCCCCAAGAAGCCAGTCTAGCCCCTGAGCTAGGAAAACTCTGTTCCCTCCTTTCCTCCTGATCTGGCAGCAAGAATGGAAACTTTCGTGGAAAGCACTTGCACTGACGACATCTCCCAAGTCTGGACTTTGACTTGGGCCCTGATAGGGCCCAGGGCTGGGGATGGGGCCTCTCCTTCAGAGGGTCGAGACCTCCCACCGGCTCCTCCCCTTGCTCTCCCTGCCCACCGTCACTCATCGGCTCCCCCCCCCCACCCCAAGTGACCGCTCCACCCCTAGAGAAGGAACTTTTACACTTGCCCCCTTTGTGTGTCCTCCCCCATTTCCGCCGCCCTTTTACTGTAGATTTTTCTTCCCAGCTTTCCAGCGCCGGTCCGTGTGGCTGTGGAGTCCGCATGGGGCTCGGTGAAGTTGAAAGCCCAGAGCTTTTTGCTGTTTTGTTTAAGACCTGGTTATGGTTGTGGGATTTTTTTTTTTTTTTTTTTTTTGTCAGCTGCCTGTTATATCAATCACGGAGTCGGGATCTATTTATAGGTTGGGAGTACTGTGTCCTTAGTCACAAAGAGACACAGACAGGGGACTGTCAGCTGGTGCCGGAGGAGCTGAGCACCGAGTCATCAGCAAGTGGAAACACCTGAGGGGTAGACCGCTCCCCGCCAGCCCCTGTCCTCCGCCCGGCCCCAAGCATGTGAGTACGGGAACTTCTCCCTTCTCTCTGCCCTGCGCTGCCCGGGCGTCCTGTCCTTTCCCCCACACCCCCCTTCTCTCTCTCCTTCTCTCTCCTTCTCTCTCTGTCTCTCTTTTTATGGATAAAAATATCTCCCAGTGCCTGCTCTTTCTTCCTGGTTTTCGGCACTGGAAAGCATCTCTGCCTGGCCGTGGCCGTGGCTTGGAGGGGGGGGGGCGGGGGGTGGGGGGGCGGTGGAAAATGTCCCCTCTCGCAGACTGTCACGGGAAGGTCAGGGGGACCGGAACGGCTGGGTGGGCCGGCTACCCAAACTCATTCGGAATCCGTAGGTTCCCTTTTATTTTTATTTGTTTTCGCTGAGAAAAAGTAAGTAAATCAAAAGGGCAAGGGAAAGTTTACATGCGGCTCGGCGGGGTGGTTATGTCTCCCAGCGTGAAAACTTTTATTTGCTGGCAGCTCCGGCGTTGGGTGAGCTGAGAAGGTTACAGAGAAAGAGCTAGTTCACACAGGACAGGTGATGATGGAGGGCTCCGGGGGCTTCGGGGAGGAGGGGGGGGACCCAGGGCGGTCCCAGGGACCAGCTTTTCAATAGCACCTGAAAGGAAAATGACTTTTTTTTTCTTTCTTCTTTCTTTCTTTTTTATTTATTTATTTTTGCTCCACGGAGTGAGTTTGCTTTGAGGAGTCGAGATGAGAGCGGATGATTTGTCTTGCCTTATTGGCTTTTGTTGGCTCACACGTTTGGTGGCTTTCCTTCACCCTGAAAGGGGAACTTGGTGGGGGTGGGGAGGAGGAGTCTGGGGAAGGAGGAAGCCAGGTGTGGCTGTGGATGCATTTTGCTCTGCATCCTTCCCGAAAAGGGAGAAACTTAATATCATGACTCTTGTCAGAGCCCTGCTTGCTTTAGACAATCGGGGTGCAAGCTCTGGGAGCACATCAGTGGCTCCCAGGGGTGACAGTCCCCCAGACATTGTCAGGAATCCACAGGGCCCACACACCACAAGCTTCCTGTCGAAAATTGGGGACTTTAGATTTTGGATAATGCAGATTATTAACTAAAAATCCTGCACTTGGGGAAGTTTGCCATATATTATTTACAAAGGAATAGTAGCCCTAAATTTGGTGGGGGGAGGAATGTGATGATGTTTAATGTATATTATATACAACTTTTAAAGTTTCTGGGTTTCTGTTTACTAAAAACAATGGTTACCATACTGTATTGCTAAGGACTACTTCTTGATTTGTTTGGGAAAACAGTATCCTAACCAAAAAATAATAATCCTTTCAACAATTTAAAAACATTAAGCAAAACAGATGGGTCTGGATTATTTTTGATTAAAAATAAAATAGTTTTAACAACAAATCTAAGTTGGCAAAAGTCAAATAATATATACACGTATGTTTAGAGAGACCACTTGATCTTGTTTTACTTCTGACCTTTCTAAAACTTTTTCTTTGGGTTCTTTACTTTCGACTATTTTATTTAGGGTTATTAATGTCTTTAATCCATTCATTTATTATTTTGGACGCGAGAGTGGGGATCAGGAAGGAACAAGAAGTTAGAGGGTCAACTTCACGTGTTCAGGTAGTAAGAACACACGTATGGGTGGAAAAATTCAGAATAAGGAGTTTGGTATAAAATGGGGGGCTCTTGGGGGGGGAGTGTCACTATTTAAAACTTAGTGTGGAAGGTAAAGCCCAAGAAATCAAGAAAACAATAAAAAAACAGGAGTTGGATGTACTCTCTATGTGGTAATATTATTTTTTTCTATTCCAAGGACTCCACTTTGCTGAACATACCCTGCTAAGGTCCCCCACGATAATGCTGAAGTGAGAGTCGGTGGGTTATTGTTAAGGAAAGCTCAGATGAGTCCAGTGAGAAAGACACTGTGTTCAGAAATTGCAGCAGTCAGCTGTTCGCAAAAACTGAACTTCTAGCTGAGGACTTGCAGATCTCAAAGGCTTTTTAGAGAAAGTGTGACATTTTTTAATCTTTGAATGCGAGAGCACGCCATTCTCTCCCCGCCTCAACACGCACCCTGAAGCCTGCTGGCCCAGGATTAAATGCAGTAGGAGAGAGCCCCCATCTCTGAACAAGTGCTATGTTCTCTGAGCATGAAGAGTGGAGAGAAAATGTTTGTTGGAACATTTAGGCAAGAACCACTCCTTCTTTTGGCTACTTGTGGATGCTTTTAGTGGGGGGTGGGGGGGTGGGAGGAGGATGGGGCTTTGTTTGGCAGTGGGATGGAGGGCCTAGCTTTCACTCTCAAGTTCAGGATGCGGTTTTTCCCTTTGGGCTTATTTCTGGAGAGGCAGTTGGGGGAAACTTCAATGCATTTGCCTAAGGCAGCCTCTGATTACTTAGTTTCTGCTTCAATAACGATTAATTTTATGTGGACCGAGCTCCCGTCAAACTCATTTTTTTTTTCACACTGATTTCTTAAATGCAATTGGTCACGGGGCTGTCTGCGACTTCATGTCTGCAGAATCTAACCCATTCCATCCTTGTCGTTGTTTTATTTCTCTGAATGTGAGCATGCAGTCGCCCGTGTGCATGAACTGTTGTTTTATGAGTGCCCCCTGCCTCCCCTGAGCACATGGAAACCCAGCCGACCTCCTCCCAAATTGGGGACAGTGGGGCCAATGAACAGGTGCTTTGGAATGCAGCAGGCTCAGGTGCAGGACCATCAATCTCCAGGAAGAAGGAATCACAAATACCTGGAAAGCGCTCCCCTAATTCAAACAATTTCACATAACGGAGGCCTCTCCAAATACCCCGTAAATAAAAGATGGCAGCTGGCAGGATTTTTAAACCAAAGACCATGCACTGCTCTTTCTCCCCATCACTTCATTTCTACAGTGTATCTGTCCATCTTTTTCTTATCTCTATTTTTACATTTCATTACCCTCCTGCTCTCTCTCTCTCTCTCCCTCCCTCCCTCCCTCCTCTCTTCCCTCCCCCTTCTCGCCTTCCCTGAAAAACACATTTCTATCTGGCACAGAAAATAAACTCAGATTGTGGGTAGTTATGTTAATCTAATTCAATCCTCAGCGGGTTAAGAGTGAAATTCTAATAGTAGAGCTGTTGAGGGCTTTTTTGTTAATGGCTTGGGGATTACATTGAGTTAAAGGCTCATTTCCTAATCAAACAGAGAGGGAGAGAGTGACTCCGAATATTTATGAGTCTCCCAGTGAGAGTTTAAACATTCAACTCCAAAAGCAGGGTTTCTGCAGGAGGAAAGAGTTAAAACCCCTCAGGGCTGCTGGGGAAAAAAAAAAATTAAACCAGTTAAGCCATCAGCATTTTTAGGCTGCTGTACAACTTCAGCAAAGTGGAAGATGGGGACAGAGAGAGGAATCGGTCCACAAAGCAAGAATGGAAACTGTGGCAGGGGCTCTCTGAAGCCAGAGTCAGCTGGTGCGTTCAGAAAAAAGTCCCTTGCAGCACAGCAGACACGAATCCTGTGGATCATGGTCGGTTCACCAAGGGTCTGGAGGGGATGCGTGCCTCCAACTCCCCAAATCAATTCTCCTCCTCTGGTCCAGAGGTGAGAACATGGAGACAGGAGTATGGCTCAATTTCCCAGCAACTGGAGAGTTCCCATGCTGTCTCGTGGAGCAGGTGGAGAGGATTCTCACCCCCCCCCCCCACCTTCAGTCCTGTGGCTGAAATGCTGTGGGCTGTCTCCCCTCCTGGAGCCAATTCACATCTCTACCAGCCCCTCTTTTCCCCTTTGCTCTGTGAGTGGGTCCACATCCCTGGTCCCCCTGCCCTGCTGTCTAGATACAAGGACCTCCAAGCCCATCTGGTTCCCTGTGTCCAAGGAGAAAGCAAGTTGAGATCTTTCTGATCTTCGGCCAGAGAAGGCAAAGAGCAACCTGGCCAAGGTCAAGCAATGTCAAGGCAAAGCTGAGGTCAGGAGTCTTAAGTTCTCCACACGCTTTCTGGCCGCTCTCTCCCCTCATTCTCTAGGGTACAGTAGAGGAGAGGGGAAAGTCAGAGCCATATGGCTGCCCAAACATGCCTGACTCTCCTAGAGTGTGGTCTCCTGCTTGGGAAGGAAAGGCAGGAATCCCGATACAAGAGGATTCTGAATGCTCTGTGGACACTTGCCTTGCTTTTCTGCCACTGACGAAGTGGGCAATTTCTAGTCCTTTCACTTGGGCCTGTTTTCCTGCTTCATGAGATGAACAGAGGCTCCAGACAGCCAACTTGCTATCAGTGGAAACCTCTGGCTTCTTGCCCCCTCTCTGAGCATTATTCTTTCTCTTAATGCTTCATGCTCAGTGGCCCATGAGTCCTCTTTCATTACATTTATAGCACATCCACATCAGCTTTGCCATGAAGCCTTCCTCGTGTGGGTGGCCTCCCCCACTTTTTGGAGCCCCCAACAGATCTCCCACCAGCGTCGCATTCATCCCTAGGGTGTGATTGTTTTTGGGTCCCCCTCATTGCACCAGATTCTGCCCAAGGGCAGGGACAACATTTCACTCCCCTTTGTACGTCCAGCTCATCATTGATCATTCCTGCCTGTTCTCTACCAGGTGCCTCTCGTGGATGGCACATGAGCACGTACTCTTAGTAGGCACCCGGGGCTTGAATCCTGGCACCACCTCTTCTCAGCTCTGAGACTTGAGCTAATTAACCCTGAAGGCCTGTTTTCCCCTCTGCTAACTGGGCATAATCATAGAGCCTACCTCACAGGGTTGTTGGGAAGATGAAATGCACGTAAAGTGGAAGCCCTTTCCCCAGTACGTGGTAGCACTTTTACTGCTCAGCATGGAGCTGTCTCTTCTGTACACATCATGCCACGCCGCTAAAGACAGCCTCCCATGCCTCCCTCTAAGGAGCTATGTCCTAATCAGCTTGGGCTGCTATGACAAACTACCACAGGCCAGGTGACTTTCAACAACAGAAGTTTACTTCTCCTGGTTCTGGAGCCTGGAAGTCCAAGATCAAGGTGCTGGGATGGCCTGCTTCGGTGAGGTCCCTCTTCTTCATGTGTTGATGGCCATATTCTCATTGCCTCTTTACATGGAGGAGAGAGCAAGAGCGTTGGCCTCTTCCTCTTTGTAGAAGGGCACTAATCCCATCTTGGGGGCCCCACCCTCATGACTTCATCTAAACCTAATTCCCTCCCAAATGCCCCACCTCCTAATACCATCACACTAGACATTAGAGCTTCAACATACAAATTTTGAATGAATACAAACATTGCATTTGTAACAGGCTATTTTCCTGAATATTGGCGAGCAGAATCCTGGAGCAGTGAGACTTCTATCCTCATTGTCCAATGAGCTATTCCATTAGGAAACCAGCGGTCAGGGCCTATCAGGACACCCACCCCCCCCCCCAATTTAAAAAGAGCTTAGGGCTTTTAAACTACTGCGGGAGAGCAGAGGTTGGGAACCAGGCTTTGGATAGCAGTCCTAAGTGAGAAGAAGCCCCAATTCTTTTCTGCTCCATACAGAGTTTGGTCAGCTCTCCTGGCCCTTGCTCACATCCCAACAAGCAGTTTTGTTCTTAGGTCCCCAGGCCACTCCTGCCCCACTGCTCTCCACCGTACATTTGCAGGGGGAAGTTTGGGCTCTACCTACAGAGCAGGCCAAGCCAGGCTGTAAAGCCAGGCTGTGTTCTCAGGGAGGCAGGCGCTGCTCTGTCCTCTCTCTCAACATGATCGCTTGACAAGTGAATCCACAAGCCAAGAGGGCCTCACCACAGTTCCTGAGAGGTGTCCTCTCATGGGATGCCCCTGATCCCAGCGTCCTCAACACTCCCTCTGTGTTTCTGTGTAGGGCCCTCCTCTGCTGCCAGGCAATAAGCCCTACTCCTGTTCTTTCCCCAGGATAAGCCTCTATTTCCTGACTGAAGCAGGGATCTAGAATGTGAATCCTCGTGCCACCCAAACTTACGAAGTGCCCATATTGTCCTCGCTGCCCCCTCTCTGCTCTCCCCTCCTAGATTTGGGGGTACCACTACTAAACCCTGGAATCATCCCTGCCTCCCCTTTGCCTCCTCACTATTCACCTTTGATTTCCACCATGCCTGGTACAGTGCCTGGCACATAGTGTGTGTTCCATCAACACATGCAAAGTGAGTTGCTTGGAGTCCCTTCTCTCGAGGGGGCACCTCTGATCCCTTAATCCTGGGAGGAGTGATTGGAAGTCATGAATGTCCAGCTGCCTTAACTACATCAGCCTGTGACCCATTGATCGTGGTCTTAGCCCTGGGCCCTCTCCCCTCTGTCCCTCCTGCTTTCGTGTTCCTCTGTCTGGGAAAAAAAAAAAAAAAAAAAAAGGAGTGTCTTTTATTTAGATGTGCACAAACCTTCCTAGGAATTTTATTCTGTTCTGTAAAGAAGCTTTGTCTAAGCCGATGTCAAATTTAATTGCTAAACTGGTATCTCTCCTGTGACTGTTTCCCTCACTTGTCATGCCCTCTCCTCTCCCCTTTCTGGGCTGTACCTGCCTGCCTCCTCTGACTGCTGACACTCCATGGAGCCGTTGTTCCCTTCCTGCTTTAACCACGCTGGTCCCGGGTGGCACGTGTAAGAGGGAGACCTTCCTTCTGAAGCGTTCCAGAGTGTCTGCTTCCATTAGCACAGACAAGGCTTTTGAAAGGTGGCAAGATAGGAACATCGTCTTAGGTCCCGGAGTCTCCCCAGAACAGTATTTCTGCTCTCTTTTGGAAGGCAGTGGATAAAAACTCAGGCTGCTGAGGGTTAAGTGATAGCAATGAAAAGTCTAGGCATCTCTGGGGGACTGGTGGCTGGCTGAGACGATTGATTAGCTTGGCTTAGTGATCTTTCCAGCAATGTTCAGGAGTGAAATTATTGCTGATTAGGCCGTGTGTGTGTGTGTGTGTGTGTGTGTGTGTGTGTGCTTGTGTGTGTCTGTGTGTGTGTGCGTGTATGTGTGTGCGTGTGTGTGTGTATGTGTGTGTAGACTCAGGGAAGTGATGGGGTAGGATAAGATCTGAGAAAGAAATGTCATAGATTGTTTGCTCCTCAGTCGGCCTCAAAACTGACCTGTCACCCCATGTATATCTGCAGTTACATTAGGGCTTTGTGTGTGTACAAGTGAGCCGGGGAGGGGCAACTCCTTGCAAAGCTAGAAGTATTTTGACATAACAAGTTAAAAGACAAAGTCAGTAGGGGGGAGGTCAAACGTTGAAGGCCACTTGCACCTGCAGCATCTATGGACAGAGGGACAGTCAAGTGCCATGGATAGAGGCTGGGGCCAGGTGGCCCAGCCAGCAGCGATAATTAAAGTGCACATGCTGTCAGGGCCTCAGTTCCCTGATCATAAAATGGTGGATTGGAGGAGGTCTCTTAGGCCCTCCCATTCTAAAAGTTGACATTTTTTTTTTAAGTTTATTCATTTTGAGAGAGAGCCTGAGTGGGGGAGAGGGAAGGGCAGAGAGAGAGAGGGAGAGGGAGAGAATCCCAAGCAGGCTCTGGGCGGTGTGGGGCTCGATGCGGGGCTTGAACTCACAGACCGTGAGATCGTGACCTGAGCCGAAGTTGGGCGCTTAACCCGAATAAGCCACCCAGGCACCCCTCTAGAAGTTGACATTTAGAACTGTTGCTCACAATGGAGAGATACAGTGTGCTCCTAACTTAACTGATAACCACAGGTCAGCCCGCCTGTGTCCTTTTACTGCAAGGCCATGGGTCCAAGGCTTTTCTCTGGCTTCATGCCTTTACCGTCCTCACTCAATTCCTATTATCATTGTCCTCAATTTGTTTTTGCTCCTCAGCTCCTCCTCTATAAGGATGCCTGGGCCGTGAGCAGAAAACTGGCCAGGCCTACTGGTTCAAAAACAACCTGTAAATTCTGCATTTTGTTTTTCATTTGTACAGACCATTGTTTCATGCCTCTGCGGTCCTAATATTCTGCCCCCACAATCCTCCGCCGCCGAAGTTGCATCTAGGCTTCCACACGTCTGGAGAAGCCCCGTACCAGGGCACCTGCTCCTCAGGGTTTGCTCAAAGTCCTTTGGCAGCCTCTGGAGAGGGAAGCATGCTTGGGACCTGGAAGAGGGTTCCGAGTCACGGCGGCCTCCGCATGTAGCTCACCCCTCCCTGCCTTTGTTTCTTCACCCGTGGGAAAGGGGGTGGAAACGTGCTCTGAGTGCCTCACAAGATGGGTGTGAAGCTAAAATACGAGTCAGAGCATCAACATTCCTTTAACATGGGAAGTGCTTACCAGTCTTAGATTAACTTATTCCCCTTTGGGTGATCTCCACAAAGTGGTTCATGTGGTGACCACACAGGCTTTAGAGCCACACTGGACTCACATCCACCTTGTCCTAGCTGTGACCTTGAGCAAGTTTCCCAGCCTCTCCACTCCACACCCGACTTCCTCATCTGTATAATGGGCATAATGAGAGCATCTCCTCCGTGGAGTTGTGTAGATTAAAGACGACCCACACAGAGGCCCTTGGAGCAGTGGCTCCTAGGTGATAAGCTCTCAGAGCCGTTGTTGGGGATGATGGTGGCATTTCGGCTGTTGTGATCATTTTCTAGGATCCCATGCCAAAAAGGCCAAGGAGAGGGAAATTTCAAAGTCGCTACGTTCCTCCCCCTGGACAGCTTATAGATACAGCAGAAAGTGCTACTCTAGAGGTGGTTCAGAGACACGCCCTGGTCTGCACAATTCCCTGCACTCTCATATCCCGGGCCCAAGTGAGCGTCTTCCCAGCGCCGGCCTGGGGTCTGGAGAGGTCTGACCAAGCCTTTCAGCCCTCAGGGAAATGTGCTCTCCATGGCCCAGCACAGTCCAGGCAGGAAAGCTGGAAATGGTGCAGATGGTCTCGTGCGCCTGCGAGTGGTGCAGAGTCACTGGAGTGTATTTTCTGCCCGGGGCTAATTCCTCCTCCTCGTACAGTGTGACTAAGCAAGGATGGCTTATTTGCCCCATAGTTGATGGTACGTCTTTAGGGAATACTTACCGAGGAGAGAAGAATGGGAGTAGGTAAGGATAATTTCCACCAAGGTGGTCTGATTCGTATATTTCAAGGGACTTGTAGAACCAACATCACTCTTAGGGGGAAATTCCTAATCCAGACTGTGGCCAGCCTGTGTTTTTGTGCACACGTGTACGTTAAGGGTATCGTGGTCAGCCATCCATGACTCTCTTCCTTCCCCATCTCGGGCTGAGAGTCATCTGGAAGGAACATGTAATTACTGTTTACTCCAGGGCACTCAACTGAGAACACCCTCATGTAATGACTCTTGAGTTAATTCTGTCTTCAGATGCCCATCTGCTATTGCTTCTTTGGAAACCAGTGGGAACCAAGCACCACTTTTTAGCCCAGGGGAGAAGATCATGAGATGGATATTAGTCCCTGTAAGTTCAGGCTTTACTCTTGGGCAACAGAAATATGGTGGTAGCATCTTTCTCATGCAGAATTTTCACCCAGATTTCTGCGCTTAGTGATAGAAATTTCAAAGCAGAATCAACCGTTAATCTAATGAGCAGTCTTGGTGGATTTGGAACAGTCAGCAACATTGACAAGGGAAGGGAATTCAGAAAGATTCTAGAGGCAGGACTGTAGCATTTATATGAAGTTTTAAAACATGCAGAGATTCTATGTATTGCCTAGGGATCAGACATAGACATGCATGAGAATGAGAGACAGCAACTCCAGGAGAGGAGGGCTACGTGCTTATTAGCGTGTGTTCTCTATACCCGTTTGCCAAGCACACACGTTTGCTTGGGCTTCCTTGGGCTCGTCTTGCTTTCTTTCCCCATTTATTTGGGGGAATGAATTTGTGTGGGGAATGGGAGAGGGAAGGCAAGTGGATGCATTATAATGAAGGCTGTGGACTCTAATTGCTAAAAATATCAGAAATATTACCTTGAAATATGACACTCTACTGATGCAGCTGGACACTGTTGTGGAGGCTACCAAACTGTTTACGGAAACAAAACTGATTTTTATGGCAGCACATTGAGCAAGCCTTTAGATGAACTTCCAGAAGGCCCCCGTTCTCGTCCTAGCTCTGACACTGCCTGATAACTTCATACGAGCCACTTGATGTCTCTCTGCCTCTGTTTCTTTGCTGATAAAAGGAATGGGCGGACTAGCTGACCTCTTCCGGATCCTGAACTTCTCCTGTGCCCCACCTGGGCCGTGATCATCTTGCATTGCTACTCTTTGCCTGGTGGTTTCCCCTCCAGAGTTAAGGCTCTCTGGGCAGGGACTGGTGTCCCCATTCCCTGGTGCAGCGCCTCGACAGGAGTCACCCAACATGCCTTTGAACGTCCTCAATGCCAGGCCCCCCAACCCAGTATGGACTTCGCTGTTTCAAAACAATGCCGCAGGCCTGGCTGATTATCCTTAATGGCCTCAGTTTCTACCCTCTGTGCCCCCCTCATTGTGTCCCCCTCATGCCTCCATGGTGTGAATTGGAAAACCTTTTCACAATATATAAATTGAGCTCCCTGAAACCAACCCACTGAAAACACCTTTAAGGAGGGACACTATTTCCCAACTGCCACGACTACTGCTTTACTTGACTATTCTACTGTCTGTTTCTGTTCTCTCCCCCCCCCATCATATTCTATTAATTTAAAAATATTACATTTGGAGGCTTGCTAAATAAGGAGACCTCGGAGCACTAAGTGTCCTTATCCATTTTCTGGGTCCTTGTGTGCTTCCTTGTAAAGATTTCTTTCTTATTTTTTACTAAATGGCCTTGATTTTTATCATTAATTGCTGCGTGGCCATTCCTTTTACTGCATCTAGCTTATGTCTAAAATATTCTCCCACAAGTCTTTAACTCTGCTTCGATTGATCCTTCAAGCCACTTTTCACTTCTGTCTTTGCCATTTCAGGAACTTAGAAAGTGACTCCTTTGTACGTTGGACCCTTGATCCCGGGCCTTTCCTAGCCCCGCACCAAAATTTCCCAGAAGAATGATTCTTACAGTTGGACTTTCACAGTTCAGGTGGTCCTGGGTCTCTGTTATTTCCATACTGAGCCTGGGGATATGCTTTGTTCTCTACCGCCTAAAACCTCCTGTTCCCTTTAACCAGCACCTTCCACACTGCCGATGAACCACATTATGAATTGAAAGCCTGAAAAATTCTTCAGTGCCTCTCTTTTGCACTCTATTGTGAAAGATTCCACCTTCCTCCCCCCTGACAATAATCTCAACACACATTAAATGCACCATTACCTGGTACCTAAGCATGACATTTCCTCCTCAAGCCATTTCCTCTCTGTTTCTCAGGACTTCATTCCTTTTTATTGTCAAATAATATTCCGTAACATAAATACAAAACATTTTTTGCTTGCAGTTTTTTAAAGTCATTTGTTTCGTTTTTTAGATTTGACCTATGAGTGAAATCATTTGGTATTTGCCTTTCTCTGTCTGACATATTTCCCCCGGCATAATACCCTCCTCGAGACATTTCTTTACCATTGCATCTTACATTGTTATGTAGTGCTTGCCTAGTTTCTTGACGTTTTCCTGCGTCCTCCCTCTGCAACTACTCTTCTGAGTGTGGGAAAAGGAAAGAGGCATCTATCGAGGTCGTGTTATGCGCTGGAAACTTGGAATAGTTCACTTTCACTGACCCTTTTGATGACCGAAAGATGGGAGTATTCTTCTTCTTCTTCCCATTTAACAGAAAAGGAAACAGAGACACAGAGGTTATGGACCTTGCTGAAGGTCACCCAGGTGGTAGGAAGTATGGTCTGACATCATCTTCCACAGTATATACCACAGAGCAAAATGCAAGAAGGCAGCCAATAAAAACCATACCAGTACCCTTTGGTATCATTTACATAAACATTGAACTTGGCCCACAGTTCCAAAGTTTTAGTGTTCTTATTTACTTTCTTGGAAAAGTGTCAGGTGCCCCCTTCACGGACTGTATGAGAGATGTTACAGCTCTCGCTTCCAACCCCCAGTTCCTAGATCCCTGCATCCTTGTAAATATCACCACACACACACACACACACACACACACACACACACACACACACTTCCATCAAGTGAGACCTCCGTTAATCACCCTTACCTCTCCTTTACCACTGCTAACAGTCTTGCTTCTCCTAAACAAATGTTTAGAATTCTCTCGGGAGGAGCTGGCAACCATATTGGTAAGATGGATATCCCTCTGTGGCTACAATGGGTAGACTTTAAGAGCTCCCGGTGCAGGGTCCTCTTTCAGAAAGCGCATCCCTGTTTTCTCCTGTGTTGTTGTGGCTCCTTCTTCCCATTCCTTCTTCTGATGTTTAATCCTCCCTTCAGTTAACCCACGGACAGTGTTCTTGTTGCCTTTGTTTCCTACTTTGTCTCTCCCCACCAGCCGTAGTCTACTGCATGGTTTTCTTATTGAGGGATCGAGGGGAGGCAGGAGGGGTCTGTCGCCAATGCCGTCACCTCAGAGCTGGACTCCTTGCCCAATCTCCTGTGACGTTTGTCTCCTCTTGATTCACCCAACTGGGTTCTTGGGATGCTCATCACATCCCTGAGGACAGTTATAATATTTCCCACCTTGGGTGGAGTCCAGCATGCACTCACTGTTTGGGACAGGGTTTTTGTCATCTCCCTGTCCGTGACCTTCCATGGGGACATGTTCATCAGGCTTCTACCTTTCCTCTGGCTTCCCTTTCTCTTAAGTGGCCCTCGTAGCCTGCAGTCTGCCTCCTGAATACAGTGGGTGGAGGCAGCCAGGAGTCACTGGCCTGGCCTTCACAATGAAATGCTAATGGATGTTTGATAGTCACTGATATGATTCCCAATATTTCCTACTTCCCTCTTATCCCTGAGCCCCAGGGTCACATTGACAACCTCTGTTAGGTCACTGAAGTTCCTTACACAATTTAGTGGGGAAGTTTTCTTTTTTTCTTTTTCTTTTTTTAAATGTTTATTTTTTAGAGTGGGGGGAGGGAGTGGGGGAGGGGCAGAGAGAGAGGGAGACCCAGAATCCGAAGCAGGCTCCAGGCTCTGAGCTGTCAGCACAGAGCCCGATGCGGGGCTCAAACTCAAGAACCCGAGATCATGACCTGAGCCCAAGTCAGATGCTTAACCGACTGAGCCCCCCCAGGCGCCCCTAGTGGGGAAATTTTCTGTCTCTGAAGTACCCACATTCCTTGGGGACTCTGTTTCCCACCGTGTCTGAGGTTCTTAGGGTCTCCAATTCTTCCATCTCTTTTTTTGTGGGGAGAAGATGGAAGTTCTCCGGAGGGGGAGGGGAAGCTAGTTCGATGTGACTGTGGTTGCTCTCCATGGAGGCCACTGGGTCCGCAGCTGCGTGGGACAGGGTATTAGGGTGGCCTGTAGGATCTGTTGGTTTCCCCCATCATGGTCTTGATCCAGGCTCTGGTTCTCCAGATTGGAGACCAGTGTTCTCCCCTATTCTTTGCTGCTAGATGGTTTTGGCATTTCTCCTGTTTGTGTGTTCAGCCGACACCCTGGCTGTTTGGGGGAGACTCCTGAGAGGTGGGGAAGGGAGTGTTCCCGGTCAGTGTCCCTAAAAGCAGAGCCTGAAATGGGGATTCTCTGCAAGAGATGTACTGAGGGAGTGCTGTCTGGAGAAACTTGTAGCAGAGCAAGGGGAGAGAGATTGGGTGGAGGAGGGGCTAAGGAAGGACATGGATTCCCATGAGGAGCTCTGGAGCATAAATGCCACCTGTACCCCCATATCGACCAGTCATTGTCTGCGAACTGCCCTAAGGGGAAGGAGTAACTTCCTATGCTCTTCTGGAAGAAGAGGGCTCCCGCTGGTCAAGGACAACTCTCAGGGGAAGGCTGCAGCCCTCCGCAGCTGGGGATGGGTGCAGAGGGATCTAAGCAGAGCACCACCAGCACCTACCTCACAGAGCTTACACGAGCCAGGGTCCTGGTGCGGGCTTCTGTCTCTCCGTCTCCATGCGAGCCCCTCTGGAATTTGGCAATGAGCTCCCATCACTCTCCAGGCTGAGCCCAGGGAAGAGCCCTGCATATGGACCCTACAGATGGAAGATGGCAGGTTACAAAGACAGGAGCCCTGAAAATGCCGATGCCAGAGACTGCATTATTGCACCCGAGGGCCACAGCAAACCCTGAGGGGCTTGGGATCTCCGATTTATAGCTGAAGGAACAGAGGCTCCCACATCAGCCTACCTGGGGGCACTGCAGACCTACAAAATGGTAAAGATGAGTTTTGTACTCCAGCCTGATTGATTGCCTGCATAGCTCCATGCCATCTTAGCACAAAACCAGTAAGGCTCGTTCAGGGAACACTGGGGTCAGGTCCCTGAGGGCCTGCCGGCCTGATAAGTCCAGGTTGCCCCCCTCATCCCTGTCCCCGAGGGCTTGAGGCTTCTCCCAAGGTATGCTCCTCACCCCACTGAAGCCCCTTCCCCAGCCCCAAGCCAAACCACATCCTCTCTATGTTATCGTAAGATACTTTCTCCCTGAGGCTGCCCTAGTGATAGGCAGCCCGAGAGTAAAGCACCCCCATTCTGCATGTCAGAGCCCATCGCTGACTCCTGCCAGATGCCCACCTACCGAAGGCACTAACCACTCACATCCGTGCTCATGGAAATGTTCATTCACTCTCATGTGCCAGCTGCTCACACCTTCATGTACTCACTCGGACTGCTCCTCACCCGATCTGTGCTCTGTACCGTCAACACCAACTAAAAAGCAACGTCAAGACACAAAGCTGTCCCCATGTGGGAGGAGCCTACACGTGCACATAGAAACCTCCTGGCTTGCTGCCAAAGGAAAAAGTTCTGGCTTTGGACTGGGGCAGATCTGTTTCCGGTTCTGGTTCTGCTGCTTCTCCTCTTTATGGTCCCGGGACGTTAATCTGCTCCTCTGTGCTCAGTTTCCTCTCCTGTGCACAGGGGATGATGGTCACATCCAGTCTCCTGGGTTCGTTGTGAGGGGTAAGTGAGGTGAGGCAGGAGGAAGCATGACCCGGGGACTGGGCTCAGGAGCTCTGCTCTCCTTGTGACAAGGTGGCTGAAACTCACGGACAATGAGTGCCATAGAGTTGCTAGGGACACAGATCTGGGCGGTGGGGTTCTCGGGGTGAGAATATTAGTCTAATTTAAAACGTTGCCGACTCAAGAATTTTACTGTAGACACGGGAAGAGGGTGGGAATGAGGTTTGCCTTGGAAGATATTTGGTGCCGTACAATTACCCGCTCCTTCTCTCCGTTCAGGACCCCAGGACACTCTTGAAAAGCCACACTGCTTTCTTCTCTGGCTGTGCCAAGCACAGAGTGGGGAAGAAAGCACCTTCCTGCCAACAGCTTTTTCCAGTGTCTGGCATGTTTGCTTCCCTGGGTACGGGGAGGCTCTGGGGTGCCCGGGCCACCATCTGCTGGAGCCGCCATGCCTGGGCCCAGCACCAGCCCAGCCTCCAAGAGGACCCCAGCCCCAGCTTTTGGCAGTTGCCTGGGCCAGGGGAGCCCTGGCCCGGGCTGCATGACCTCACAGCTGTGCCTTCCGCCCCTCGGGGGCTTGTGTTTCTGTCTCTCTCAGGGGCCCATCCCGGCTGCTGGGCAGAGGGCCCACTGTCCTTCAGTACCAGAGGCTCACGTTGCCTGGCCTGTGCCAGCAGTTGGCAAAGGATTTTCAACCAAGAGGCCCCGTTTCTCTTGCATCCGTGGCTGCCTGCTTGTCCCACCAGAGGCATGGACCCCAAGTGGGGGTGGGGCTTTGCCAGCTTTTCCATTTCTCTTTGACAGGTCTGGAAACTCTTTGAAAGATATCTAGTTTCACATGAGTCGAGGGGGAAAATCATGCAGGTGGCTCTGAAAACAGAAACACTTGTTAAATTGTAGTGAAAAGATACTGACACTAAGCAAGATGTGAGTTTTCTAACCTGACTCTATGGAAGAGTATATGGCTTGTGATGGGAGTGGGGGTGGTGGATGAGGAGGGGAAATGGGGGAGAGGGAGGAGGAGAGTCAGGAAGAGAAGGGAGGGCGAGGAGGAGGGAAAAGAAAAAGGGGGGAGGAGGAGGGACGAGGAGGAGGGAGGAGAGAGGAGGGGGAGGCACCCCCATTATGGAACACACACCATGAAGCAGGTGCCCCGTTTGGTGCCCCACTCCTGTCATTCCTCCTCAACAACCATAGAAAGTAGGTGCTGTGATTTCCCCCATTTTACAGATGAGAAAGATGAGGGTCAGAGAAGTCAAATGATTTGCCCGAGGCCACACAGCTGCCGAGTGGCTGCAGGGGATTTGAACCTGGTCTCTCTCTAACACACATGCTTGCTTGCTTGCTTTCTTTTTTTTTTTTTTTTAACACACTTTACATACATTTTAATAGTTGAACCACAACAATATATTCAAAAACTTACAGAATCTTTTTAAGTTAAGTGGTTGAGTTTATGTTGCAGGTTTTTGTTTTTATTGTGACAAAATACACACAAGATTCACCATCTTAATCGTTTTTAAGGGTACAGCTCAGAGATGCCAAGTTCATTTATACTGTGCGACTATCCTCGCCATCCATCGCCAGGGTACCTCTCGTCTTGTAAACCTGAAAGTGTCCCCATTGAACGCTAACTTGCCGTTCTGCCTCACCCCCAGCCTCCGACAACCGCCACCGACTGCCTGTCTCTATGAATCTGACTGCTCTAGGGACCTCATGTGAATGGAACCCTACAGCACCTGTCTTCTTACAACTGGCTTATTTCACTTAGCATAATGTCCTCAGGTTTCATCCATGTTGTAGCATGTAGCATGTAGCATGTAGCAGAATTGCCTTCTTTTTTAAGGCTGAATAACATTCCATTGTAGGTGTAGACTTCCTTTTGCTCATCAGTTCATCTGCCAATGGATGCTTGAGTTGCTTCTACATTTTAGCTTTTTGAATAATGCTGCCATGAACATGGGTGTGTAGATATCTCTTCAAGACCCTGCTGTCAATCCCTTTGGGTCTATACCCACAGTGGAATTGCTGGATTGTATGGTAAGTCTATTACTGACTTTTTGAGGAACCACCGTACTGGTCTCCACAGTGGCTGCACCATATTGCATTCCCACCAGTAGGGCACAAGGGTTCCAATTTCTCCATGTCCTCGCCAACATTCATTATTTTCTGGTTTTTTGATCGTAGCCACCCTAGTGGGTGTGAGGTGGTATCTCACTGTGGCTTTGATTTGTATTTCCCTGATCAGTGATGTCGGGCATCTTTCCACATGTTATTGGCCATTCATTTATCTTCTTTGGAGAAATGTCTATTTAATTCCTTTTCCCACTTTCTAATCAGGTTGTTTGGTTTCTTAGGCTTTTGAGTTTTAGAGTTTTCTATATATTCTGGATGTTAATCTCTTATCAGAGGTATGATTTGAAAATAGTTTCTTTCATGCTGTCCATTGACTTTCACTCTGTTGATGGTATCCTTTTATGCACAGAAGTTTTTAATTTTTATGAAATCCAACGTGTCTCCTTTTTTATCTTGACGTCTGCCTTTGGTGTTCTTGTCAAGAGGTCATTGCCAAATCCAATATCATGAAGCTTTGCCCTGTTTTCTTCCAAGAGTTCTATCGTTTTAGCTCTTACATTTAGGATTTGACACATTTTGAGTTAATTTTTTTGAATGGTGCTAGGTAAGGGTCCAGCTTCATTTTTCAGCATGTGGATATCCAGTTTTCCCAACACCATTCGTTGCAAAGACTATACATTCTTTGTTGAATGGTCTCAACACCCTTGTCAAAAATCATCTGACCCTATGTACAAGGGTTTGTTTCTGGCATACCTATACATTTAACCACTTTTTTAAACAAATTTTTTCAAGTTTATTTATTTTGAGACAGAGAGAGAGAGCACAAGTGGGGGAGAAACACGGAGAGAGGGAGAGAGAGAGAATCCCAAGTAGGCTCCGCAGGCAGGCTCCACAGACTCTCCCAGCACAGAGCCCGAGGCAGGGTTCAGACCCAGGAACTGTGGAATCATGACTTAGATCAAAATCAAGACTCATACACTTAACCGACTGAGCTACCCAGGAGCCCCTGAACCGCTTTCTTGTACTGCGTCTCAACACTGTGCAATGCTCAGGAGAATGGTGGAATATCAGAGCTGCTGGAGACCCCAAACAAGTCAGGAGCACTTCCCCATTCCACAGGTGGAAAAACAGGCCGGTGGACAGAGCACTCTCAGTACAGTGCTCGTGCCAGTACAGGATACTGTGAGGGTCCTCACCTCCTGGAGCAAATTGAGGGGTTCGTGGGATGCTTTTCTTGCATTTTAGCAAGTGGTCCATTCTGTGGGCAAATGCACTTGTGTGTTTTTGGAAACCTAAAGTGTAGAAGATGGAGGAGAGAGAGGAAGCAACTAGACAGGGGTGAGATGTGCTGGTTGGGAGGCCACTTAAATGCCTCGAGTCAGGCTCCAGGACCACCATCTTCTGGGTGGCTCTGGGTGACGCCCCTCCCCTCGCCCCTCCCCCCACATGTGCAGCAGGCAGCCTTAAAAAGCATGTGCGTGGGACAAGGAGTACTGCTCCTCCATGGCCAGGGTCCCCATGGGCCCCCAGCACCTGTCCTATGCTCCCTGCCCACCTTTACCTCTTTCCTGCCTGTCACTATCCTTGAGTCCCATGCTCCTGCTGTGCTGAAACACCCAATTTCCCTGAACAAGGGCCAGGCTGGGTCACACTCCTGTGTCCCTGCTCACATAGATGCCTTTACAACTCTGCTGGGCTGTCCTTCTCAGAGCCGGCTTCACTGTCTCTCCTCTTGTAGAAGTCCTCTCTCCAGCCCTGGTCTATGCATGTACTCTGGGCCCCTTCCACAGTAGCCCCCGAGTTACCGCCACATGTCTGTCTTCCCATCAGGACCGGGATCTCTTGAGCCAGAAATTGTGTTGCAAGTATTGAAAAGAATGCCCTGAAGAATGTGTGTGTGTGTGTGTGTGTGTGTGTAATCCTCAGTGCACGCAATAGCTGCTCAATACACTTGTGAATCCAGTTCAGAAAGGGAACGGTGGCTAAAAAGCCAGGTGTCAAGAGAGTTGAGCACTTAGCATGGACTGGGGGTGGGGTGGGGTGGGAGAGTGAGGTGCGGGCTCAGCAGCCAGTACTTTATGATAGTTAGGAAAAAGCGACTGGGTATCTTTCTGGCCACCATGCCCCACTAACTTTAGTGTAAAATTAGATTTTCATTCTGGGAAAGGGGCCACCAATGAACTGGTTTTCCCAGGGCTCAGGAAGGAGTGGGGAGAGGGGGTGGTGTCTGGTCCAAGAATAAAATAATCAAGTCCATCTCAGGTTTAATTCCCCTTCTGCCTCATGCCCCCGACTGTCACTGCCACCAGCTGGTCCAGGTGCCAGCAGGTCACCCCTGTTCCCTATCCCGGGCCCCCGCAGGGAGCTGGAGGCTCTGTGCACCCCAACACTGGCTGGCCCAGCTGGAAGCAGCTGTGCACAGCACAGACGCTACATGTCACAAGCCAGGCACTGACCTATGCAAACACAAGCAGAATTATAGCCACCCATAAACAAATTAGCATCCTTTAAAAGGTGAAAAGCTCCATAAAATGTCTGGGTTTTGTTTACGGCTTGTAGGTGGGGGTGACAGAGCCTTGGATTAAATCGCCGGGGTGCCCGCGCGGCGCTGGCTCTCCTTCCTTCCCCTCGCCTGTCCCCAGCCTTAGGGGCGCACAGACCGGGGCGCACTCTCCGGCTCACGGCCCCGCCTTCGGTGGCCACTCAGTCCGTCCTGCCGTTGTTCCTGCCAGCCCGGGTCCCAGCAGGTGTTCCCTAATTAGCAATCTCTTCATTTCCAATCAAAGCACAAAGCGGCCCCAAAAGCCTGTCTTTATGAGGGAGCCAGCAGCGGCTAGGGATGTGCGGGGGGATAATTGTCTTCGCCAGTGGCGGCAGTAAGCGGGCTGGCTAATTCATTATTGTAATAACTTTGCTTGTCCTTGGGGAGGTGGGGGAGGGAAGGGGGAGGGGGGAGGGGATCGAGTGGCTGAGGGTGGGGCGGGGTGAGGGTCTGGGGCAAAGGGGTGGGAAACAGACGAGCGAATGAACCGGCACAGGCTGGCTCCCCTTCTCGCCACTGGCTCTGCACCCACTTCCCGCTGCGGGTAAGTGACTCGGCTTGCCAGCCCTCTGCCGCAGCCCCCGAGTGGCCCCGAGGCCGGACTTTGCACGGTCTGGGGAGGAGCCTGGGTCCTGAAGGAGGCTCTGGGAAGCCGCTGCTCAGTCACCCCCCCCCCCCCGCCACCCCCACCCCGGGGCTGCGATCCTGAAGAAGTCGGGGTCAGGGCTGTGTGGTGGGGTCCCGGGAGCCAGCCCTCTGTCTTACCAAGGGCTCGAGTCCTGTCGACTCCTGGACTCTGAGTGTCATCCTGCCTGGGCACGGTGGTGGCCGAGGGTCACTAATTAGAATGCCTCAAAGGGCTGCCTTACACTTCTGTTGGCAGAAAAACATAGGTGACAGACCGAGTCTATGGGGCTACAGAGGTGGCTGAGTGCATCCGTCAGATAAGGCTGAGGTGGGGCTGGCCCGGCCACCCTCTTACTCTGTCCAGGTGCACTCTCCCTGAACCATTTCTCCCACAGTGAGCGGGGCCTTGTGAGTAAAATGTGGGAGAAGCCCCGCGTGGCAGCCGTGGGCTGGGTCCTCCCACGTGGCTTTGTGGAGGGTTTGGGACCCCGTCTGAGTCTCCATCCAAAAATGAAATGCAGGTACAGAGGCAGGCGGGGGGGGGGGGTGTCCTAGGGGAGGAAACAGCAGGGGCGAAGGCAGAGGGTGAATCCCGGGATTGGGGTTGAAAGGAGGCAGGTCCTGGGTGGGGGGCAGACAGGGGTGGGGGGTGCGCCAAGGACTCACAGGAGATTTGGGAATGGAGGGTGAGGTTGGCCCATGGACTGACAGGCAGCCTTTATCTCTTGTGCCCCCAAGTCAAGAGCAACACAGCCCCTGTTAGAGAGCCCGTGGATGGGCTTGCCCTGCCCTGGAGGGAAGGCATTAGGGAAAACTCTTGGCTGTCCATGGCAGCAGTCATGGGTTAGAAAAGGCCTGGGCGTGGGGCGCTTGACTGGCTCTGTCAGTAGAGCATGGGACTCCTGATCTTGGGGTCGTGAGTTCGAGCCCCATGTTGGACACGGAGTTTACTGAAAAGTCCTGGACCTGGCCAGGGACCCTCCAGGGGGACACAGGGAAAAGAATTTGTTCCCCGGACTCCTCCCGCTCCCCCTGCAGCTGCAGCCTCAAATCCCTGCCCGTGGTACTTGCCATGGGACATTGGAAGTGGATTACTGACCAGCCTGGCGAGGAGCCCGGAGTGTTTCCCCCAGCCGTGGTGCACAGTGGTTAGGGTAGTGGGCTCTAGAATCAGAAAACCTGTGATCGAATGAATCCTGGCTCCTTCAGCTAATTCACCACTTTGTGCCTCGGCGGCTTCCTCATCTGTCTGTAAAATGGGGGTGATGTGTTCCTACCACACGACACCACGGTGCTGGCTGGTAGTGAGGGCTTCTGCTCTTAAAGACATGGGAATGGGGGGGGAGGGATACGGGGAGGGGGTATTCACTGCTCCTTCTTTCACCTATTGTGTTGCTCATCTGTGAGGTGGGACCGGGAGGCTGAACTTGGATGCTCTGAGGTTCTCAGGTTGAAGAACGCCGGGAGGAGCCACGGCAGGGAGGGCTGTGGGCTAACGAGATCTCTACATCCATCTGGAGGATGAGGCCCAGCCCGGCCCCTGTCTGTGTGGTTCTGGTGGGGAGGCCCTGAGGCTAGCTCCTGGCTCCCTCACCTGTGTGATGGGGGTGGGGGTAGAGGGCTGTCCTCCTGGCCTCGGGCCTGGTCTGGCCCATAAAACAGAGTCTGGGAGGCCCGGTGTCCAGCCCCCAGCCCTCTCAATGGACATTTGCTCTGGCTTTGATCCCTGCCTCACACACTAGCTGCAGAATCCCGAAAACCAAAAAGCCAGCCTTCTTCCCCCACCTCCAATTTACAGATCATTCTACAACAGCCTTTCAGCAGTTATTTTTTAATTTTGTTTAATGTTTATTTATTCTTGAGAGGCAGAAGGGGAACGGGGGAGGGGCAGAGAGAGGGAGACACGGAATCCGAAGCAGGCTCCAGACTCAGAGCTGTCAGCGCAGAGACCAACACGGGGCTCGAATCCACAACCCTCAAGATCGTGACCTGAGCCGAAGTCGGATGCTTCACCGACTGAGCCACCCAGGTTGCCCCTTCTTTCAACCATTATTTATGAAGCATCTATTATGTGCTGAGCAGGAGAATCCAATGCTGACAAGTGAACGAGGGAATAGCTGGGGATCCCCTTCTCTCTGGGGACCGAGAAGGCCAATCTGAAGAGGTGACATTTAAGTTTCAGCCTCAATGATTGGGTCCCAGCCAGCTTAGCATCTGTACAGGCCAGGGTAATGCTGTCTGATGGAAGTATAATGCAAGCCACAAATGGGAGGCACGTGGATAATTTTAAGTTTTCTAGTAGCCACATTTTTAAAAAGCCAAAAGAAACAGGTAAAACTAATTTTAATAATATATTTAATTAACACAGTGTATCAAAATATTTCAACATGGACTCAATATAAAAATTATTACCGAGATTTTTACGTTTTCTTGTACTGAATCTTTGAACTCTAGTGTCTGTTTTACACTCACAGCACTTTTCAACTCAGACAAGTCGCGTTTCAGGCGCTCAGTAGCTCCGTGTGGCTGGTGGCTCCTCTATTTGACAGCACAAGTCTAGAAGTTAAGAGCACCAATCCGTGCTGTGTGACCTTGGGCAAGTTGCTGAACCACTCTGTGCCTTGGTTTCTTTATCTATAAAATGGGGTAGTAATAGAACCTGCCTCTTAGATCTGTTAGGAGAATTAAATAAACTCATAAACATAAAGAGCTAAAGTAGTGCCTGGCAGGCGGAAAGTGCTGTTGAAATGTTAGCTATTAATAAGAAGAATTAGAAAAACGAGAATAATAAATCTCTGAAGAAAGAGCAGCCACGGCAGACAACAGACAGCAGAACGAAGACCTGGACGGTGGACGGGGTGGGGGGCGGCGCTGGGGCAGAGGTGGCGAAGGGCACGGGGGGCACCGGCGGGGCGATGCCCATCACGCCCAGCCTTGAAGAGCTTGGTTTTCAGTTCTGTGAGCAGAGCCTGAGAAACCAGAGAAAATTCTAGGGGCCGAGACTGTCTGGCACCTGTTGCCATCTCAACGGATGGGGTGTGATCCCTGAGTAGGGGGCGACGGGGGGGGGGGGTGGGGCGGGGGGTGCTGGTGCACCCCTCGGTCCTCCTCATCCTGCTCTCCAAAACTGTTGCATTTCTCCGCGCCACCCCCCCCAAAGCCGACTGAGAGGCCGGGGCATCAGCTGGAGGGGGAATATTAATGATTCAATTTTCAACCGGGTTCCACTCCAGGGCCTCGCCTGCGACATGCATTTTTAATCATAACAAAACAGAATGACAAAGGGAGTCATTTGCAGCCAGGCAGCCCCTGCTGGCTGGCCCCCCTGAAGGGTCTGCTTGGGGGGAGGAGGAGCTGGCTTCCCAGCCCACAAGACATTCCTCATTCTGGTGCCCAACTTCAGAGAGGGTCTGGCTGTGGGCCCAGCCTCTGGTCCCGCCATACCATACAAGTCATTCTCTCTGGGCTGTGACTGTCTTCCAGAAGGGAGTTACCGGGTTGGGGGAAGCAGAAACAGTTGGGTGCCCATGGACTAGACTGGCTAAGCTGGAGGTAAGCAGAGACCGACCATCTACCCCAGGGTTCCGGCTGATCCACAGCAGGGTCGAGGAGCCCTGGGGGTGATGAGGGGCCACGTGGATATGGGGGTTGTAGAGGATTCTACCTACTCGTCCTCCAAAGCCTGGAGCCATTCTTCTTTCTCTGAGCTTCTGTGGGGCTTGGGGTTGGATACACCAGGGCCGGCCGGTACCCTCTGAGCTGACCTCACCTTGGTGCTCGCTAGTGATTGGCTAGCCCCTTCTGATGGGAGGGGCACTTTAGTTCCCAACTGGATGACATACTGTGGGCTCCTGGGTCCTGGCCCATCCTGTTGGGGGGTGACTAGCTTTGCACTGAGTCCATCTTTTAGTCTTCCTGTTATCCCTGAGGGCCCAGCTGGAATCCCATGTCTGTGAGCCTTCCCTGACTACCCAGCCACAACAACAATCTCCACCAACGAATCTCTCCTCTCCAACCCCCTTCCCCACGTCTGCACTACTCTCTTGGTACTTTTGCTGCCCTCTGACCATCACTCTGTCCACTTTTCCAATCTCAGAGCACCCAGTATGTACCTGGGGCTATGCCTACTCGCTCAGCAGAGTGGGAAAGGCAAACAACCCAGAAACCTTTTCATCATGTGGAAAGTACTGTACCAGGGGGTGTAACGGAGCTACAGGGGCACAGGGCCCAGTACGCTTAAATGTGTCATACTGTTTATTCCACCAACATTTAGGAAGCACTTCCTACGTCCCAGGCACCGTGCTAGGTGCTGCAGCTACAGTGGCGAAGAAGGTGCTCTCCACCTTCACAGTTTACAGTTAGGTGGAGGAGAGTAAACAAACCAACAGGTGCCCCATGCTCCTTCTTATATCCTCCCTTGTGTCTTATACACAGCAGGTGCTCAATAAATGCTTGCTGACTGGTTGGTTCCAAGTTGCCTAATTCTCTGACTGTGCTACTTTCTTCCCCCATGATGTATGTTCGTGAGGCTGGTTCCTAGGTTGGGCTTTTACATATTTCCCACCAGAAAGTCCCTGTCTTGATTTGGTTAGCTCTGCTCTCAGGAGTAATAAATTATCGATAGCAACCACAGCAACCACCAACATTTATTAGGTGTTTGTTACGTGTCAGGTGCTAAACACTTGACCAATACAGGTAATATAGGTAATACAATCCTTAGTCTTCGCGGCAACCCCATGGAAGAGGTCCTACAATTTAGTCTATTTTACCAAAGAGGAAAATCAGGCGCAGAGAGGTTAAGTCACTTGTCTGAGGTTGCACAGCAAGTAGTGGGCAGAACTGGGATATAAACCTAAGCGTCTGGCTCCAGAGTCCGCTCTAAACCACACTGTATCATTCTGCAGCTGCCTCCTCTCATATAGAAAACAGGTCAGAGGGGCGCCTGGGTGGCGCAGTCGGTTAAGCGTCCGACTTCAGCCAGGTCACGATCTCGCGGTCCGTGAGTTCGAGCCCCGCGTCAGGCTCTGGGCTGATGGCTCGGAGCCTGGAGCCTGTTTCCGATTCTGTGTCTCCCTCTCTCTCTGCCCCTCCCCCGTTCATGCTGTGTCTCTCTCTGTCCCAAAAATAAATAAACGTTGAAAAAAAAAAATTTAAGAAAACAGGTCAGAAAGACCTATTTTCACCCCGTTTACAGAAACTTGCTGCCTTTTAGTTGACAGCCATTGCTGAATACATCTAGGCTCCGTACCGCACCCTCCAGGAAATCGTGGCATTGTGATGCTAGGGGGCCCTCAGAGGGGCCTGCATCCTTCTCGTGTTTCAGCCAAGACAGCCAAGGCCCAGAGATGGGGAGGGACTGGTCCAAGGTCTCAAAACCAAGTCTTGTGTGAGCGACTTTCCTGGCCCAGACCATCCACAGCCCCCCGGTCGACTTCCTGAGCATTGTTTTACATGGGTTAATAGAGACTGGGCAGCAGACAGCTGGTCTCATGTGGAGGGGACAGAAAGGCCTATGAGTTGCTCCTGACATCCTGAGCCTGCACCTGCTTCCCAGCAGTCCTTGAAACTCCAGGAAGCCTTATTCCTGGGTTCTCTGGGGCCACTGCTTCCTGCCCTTCTTGTTCTGTGCCATCTACTCCACAGCAGGCCCTCCCCACTCCTTTCTTCCTTTTCCATTGTCATCACCCTGAGAAGGCAGGACAGCGGCTCCTGTGTTTCAGGAGTGGGAATAGGGCCAGCTGCCTCACAAGGTGAGTCCGCCCCAGGGGATCTCCTCACTCAGCATCCATTCCAGCTTGTAATGTGCTAGCATGTTCTGGGTGTGGGGAACTCAACAGTGAACAAGATAGGCAAAACTTCCTGCCTTCACGGATCTTACATACATTTGTGTGTTGGGGGGGAGGCGGCAAGCAGATAAAAGCAAGACAAAACAAAACCCAGGATGATAAGTGCATTTAGTATATGAGGTAGGTAAGTGTCATGGAGAAATAGGAAAGCAGGGAGCAGGGGAGCCTCACTGCAGCCGAGTAAAGACCTGAAGGAGGCGAGGAGGCGAGGAGGAGAGCCCTGCAAAAACCTGGGGGAGAGCCTTTCAGGCACAGGGAACACACAGCAAGTGCAAAGGTCCTGAGGTTAGAAACAGGCTCAGTGTGTCCAAGGCACAGCAAGGAGGCCAGTAGCTGGTGTGGAACAAATGAGAAGCATAGAAAGAAAATGCAGTGAACGTCTGAAGATGGATACCGTCTAATGTCACTAACCAAAGGTGCCAGAGACCAGCAGAAATCACTTGCGGCGGCCCAGGCTCTGCCTGGGCTGAGGCTTCTGTCCCAGCAAGAGAGGAAGGCCTCTGGCAGCAAACTCAGTGGAGGCAGAGCACTTTCCCCATGCAGTCGGTCTCCCTGGGCCGCCCTGGTTGGCTCAGGATGTAGACGAGGGGTTTGTGGAAACTAACCGACAGGGTGAAAGTGCGCGTGGTGGTTGATGTTTCTGTTCTTTCCAAGCCCTGTCTTGTCACCAAAGGAATGTCAGAAAAAGGCTAGTCCACTTACACGCCCGCCCTCCTCTCACCTTCCTTGGTTCTGCAGGTGGGATCCATAGAACTTTCTAGGACTAGGTGATGGGGGTGGGGTGGGGTGGGGTGGGGTGGGGGGCAGGTGCTTGGTGTTTCATCTGGCTGAACTCCATCACCTGGAGTTCTTTCCAAGGCACATTCTCTTTGCTCCAGAAAAGGACTTTGCAAAGCTCTTGTTCCCACAGCTGCTTCCTGAGGAAGGCGGCCTCAGTCAATCCCTGACTTTCCTAGAACTTAGGAAGGCGATCCTGGTCATTGTTCTAAGGTGGGGGGGCTGCTGAACGGAGGGGCTCACTCCAGGAACACAGCCTCCTGCTCCCAGCCTTGAATGGCACTTTGGCCCTTAGGGTCTCATGGGGACAGAAGCCACAGGGCTAAGGCTATTTTGCCCATGCAGCCTGAGGCTTTTGCTTTCTTTGCTTATGTTGTCTCCTCCTTCCTGCCTCCAGCCGCCTCTCCCTGATTTAAGGGCAGGTTTTATTCCCGAGCCGCCTGAGGGCTCCTCTTTCTGATTGTATTAAAGTCTCCGTAATTCTCCCCTCATTAATGATTGGCATATTTTTACCTCTCACTAAAGGAGCTTCAAGGCGACTCCCGGGGGGCCCTACTCTCCGAATGAAACAATTTCATCCTGCTCCAGAAACGCATTAAAAAGGGTTTGTCAGGATCTTATCACCAGTTAGAGAAAAGCTAATCAAATTACTTCTATTTATTAGCTGGTACAGCAGCGTGTCATTCCATCAAGCCGGGGTCCTGGCTTCAGCCCGGGGAGGGCGTGAACAGAGCGCCCTGCCCGCTGGCGGAGGGGAGGGCAGGGCTGGCCGGCCGGCCGGCTGCCCAGCCTCTCCGCGCCCGGCTGGCATCTTCGCAGCGGCCCTGCCCGCCCGCAGAGCAGGACTGAGCTGTGGCTGCGGTTATCTGTTCCTCCTCGTCAGTGACGGCTCCGTACAGGTACCTGCGTGGTCTCCTAGCCAGAGGGCGCATCTCAGCCCCAGCCTGCCTGTCCTTGGCAGAGCCGGGAAGGCAGTCGCGGTGCATTTATAAGAACACACATATTCTCCCCCACTCGGGGAGAAAAGAATATGGACTATTTTGTTTTCCTTTGAGGCATAGGTTTTTCATCGAATTAAAATTTTTTTTTAGTTTATTTTGGTTTTTAAGTTGAAAGCAAGTAATGTTTTTAAGGAAGAAACTACAGAAAATAGTATGTATCTACCACCCCAAATTGACAGTTGGTAATATGCTGCTATTTTTGTTTCATGTTTTAATAACGGAATTAATATCGCAGGCGAGCTAGAGACTCCTTGTGTCTGTCCCCCGGGTGCGTTATTTCTCTCCCCTTCCCAGAGACAAGTATCATGAATTGATTATGTATTTTCTAGGCCCTTAAAAATTCTTCTAAATAGCATATATATCCCAGGATCGTATAATCAACCGGGCACAGTTGCCCACCTCCACTCTGTAGCATTACAGCTGTCAGCTTGGCATCAAACCGCAGGGTGCAGCTCTGTGCCCTTGGGCAAGTAATCTAACTTCCCCAGGCCTCAGTTTCCCCACCTCCACAATGGGGACAATAACAGCAATACCCCCCTAGGATTTGTTATGAGGATGAAACGAGATGGCCTAAGCCCTTCGCAAAGCGCCTGGCACGGGTGATGCTCACACCTTCCACCTGTACCTCTTGGGAGGCCCATGCGGCGTCTGGGCTCCGTCTCAAATGCGCACGTTCACGCTCACCCAGCCTTAGGCTGCCTAAGGATGTTGGTGTGCAGGGTCCAGACGGGCCCAGCTTGTCAAGGAGTTCTGGAATTCTACGATTCACTGTACGGAGAAAGCAGGCTGGGTGGGAGAATCCTAGCATCCCCTGGGCAGACCCAGGCTGGAGCAGAGGAGCAGCGCCGCCCCCCCCCCCCCCCACAAGCCTGGCCAGCCCGAGGCAAGGGGCTCTTCCAGCTGCACGGCGGCCTTCGTGGCCCTGGGAAAGGTTCAAAAGGCTGTGCCGCATGCCCCATCACGTCGCACAAAAGGACATATTGATTGGTTTGTAGGAGTATTTCCTGGGGTCCTTTATATCTCTCTCCCTTGTTGCCGTAATGAAGAGGCTGAGAGCACAGAGGAGGGGATAGGCCAGCACACATCCATCCGGGTGGGATTTCTTCATCTTATCAATCAGGACTTTAATTAGACACGTCCGAGAGGGCAGTTCCATCTTGGGGCGGGCGGCAATCTTTATCAAGCGTGCCACATCTCTAATTACTGTGTACTGACAGATAACAATTGGGGGGCAGGGTGGGGAGCCCAGGAGGCAGAGAAAGGACAGCAGGGCCCAGAGAGTGGCCATTCACCCAAAGAGAGCGTCCTTCCTAAGCAACCTGGAAGGAATCACTCTGGCTCTGATACCCAGGGGCAGGGGATGAGGCCTCAGATAAGAGCCCTCAGAGTGATTGCAGGAATGCGGCGTGGAGAATGGCCGGGCAGGTCGGGTCGGGAGATGGACAGATGTAAGGATCCCCTGCCCCCAGTTCCTGTGCTCCTGACACACAATTCTTTCTTTAGCTCTGAATTTCAGTTTTGCTCAGTGTTGTGAATGACATCGTAGAAAAAGCGAGGAAGTTCTGAGTTGAATCCTATGGCTTGACTCCATGTCAACCTGTCTGTGTGACCTTAGACAAGTAGCTTAACCTCTCTGGGCTCAGTTGCCTTCCTGGTAAATGGGGATAGTCACTCCTACTCGTAGGATTGCTGTGGCCATGAATGGACATGAGGTGTGTGCAAATATGGAGGTTCTTCTCTGCCTTTCCCTCTCTGTCCTGTCTGCCGAACAGTTTTATTTAGGGATCTAGGGGACAGTTTAGATAATCAAAGGCTAAAGACAAAGGGCCTTGCCTTTCTGGGGTGAGTTTTCTACTCAGCAGAGCAGACCGATCATCACAGACAGTGGGTCCAGGAGTGGCAAAGGAGGCCCAGACCACAGGTTAACAAACTGATTTGGGTGACATCCACTGGCTTAGAGGTGATGGAAATAACACATACAGAGGCGTCGGCCTGAATTGGAATGTTCACGCTTTGTTAACTGAATGAGTTCAGTCATTTATTCTCTCTCAGCCTCAGTTTCCTCATGAGCAGAATGGGTGTGATCATCCTTCCTCTCAGGGCCAGCACACGTGGGAGCACATGAAGTCCCCAGACCAGGCTCAGCCCTGCACCAGTGGGTTAAGCAAGACTGGGCTGTTTCGGACCCAGTTCTAATGCACACGCTCCAGGCCCCTGCATGTGGAATTTTCCCTTCTCTCTCCAGGGGTTGGCTCTGCTCCTGGGCTCCACCCTCTCTGGACCTAGGACCTGCCATTTCTCCAAGAGAGGCCTGCATGGCACGAGACCTGTCTAGACCCCATCCCAGCTCTTTGTGTACCGGCTCTCAGGCAGGGCCCTTGTGTCCTGCTGTCCCCTCCCTAGCCACCCAGCCACTCTGATCTCTTGCACAGACACCTCAGAAGCACACCCCTTTGGTTGGGCCTCCAATCACCAGTTCTTGTGCTTACTCCCCATGGCCTCCTGCGCCCTGAAGCCTCCTGGTTTCCTTGACACCATCAGAGCCCTTGGTCCCAGGCCCCTGGGTCCAGCATTTCTCTTGAGGGAGAGACTTGGCTTGAAGGCTTTACGTGCTTCTGGCCTTCAGGGTCTCAGCCCAAGTCCCAGGGGGGAATGGATCCTGGGGGCCCCAGGGGCGGAGCGGGGAAACAAAGACTAAGTGCTAGTTCCATATGGATTGTTGAATCTGTCAAAACAGTCTTGCTAAACAGAGATCCTGATCCCTGCTCAGAGACATAAACCGACAGCCGTAATTCGAACCTAGTTCTAGTGGTCAAGTTGGTGTTCTTTAAACTACTTAGGGAAGTGAGAACATAGGCTCGGGGGTAGCTGAGAATGTCCCTGGATGAGAATCCTTGTGACAAGTTTTGATAAGCCTGTGCTCACACTTCTCCACGCTGACGGCGCACTATCTGTCGGAGAATGGCGCGACAACGCGGTGCTCCGGGAGGCGAGGGTTACTGTGCCGCTGAGAGTGCCTCTGAGGCCACTGGCCCTGGACTTGGGCTGATGGAGACCCTAGAGTGGAGGTTCAGAAGGACAGGCTGGTCGGGGCATGGGAGGACAGGCGGTGGACGTGGCGATGGGAGCGTACAGAAGGCTGGGGTACGGTCTCACCTTGGAGACCTCAGGATGTGAGTGGGGACACAGAGCTCACACAAGACCCCGTGAGAGAACAACGAAGGGCTCGCTGGGTGGCAGAATGAGAGCTCACAGGAAGGAGTGGGCACCGTGGGGTCGGTGTGAGCTACCTTCTCTCCTCTGCCTCTCTAGATCACACACCCTCCAGAAGAGGTGGCATTCTAGCAGGAGAGAAGGAACATGATGAGCACAGTTGGGCGGTCGGCAGCGAACTTGGTGAGAGCACTAGACGAGGCTGTGGGCAAAGCCCCCTGAGCTCCAGGACCTTCCCAGGGAAATCCCGCGGACCACAGTAAAGGTGCTTCTTCACCTGATACGTAACACGCTACACACACTTCCACTTGCAGTCTTCCCCAGGCGCTGGCCGCCTTGAGAGGTAGGTGGTAAGATCAAACCCATTAATCCCGATGAGGACACCAAGGCAAGTGACGAGGCAGGGGGCGGGGGCACGGGTGGGTAAGAACATGGTCTATGGGAGCCCAAGAGTTCTGGTTTGAATTGGGTCAACTTGAGCTTTGATCTTCTCCTGTCTAACATGGGAATAGTGATGTTCATGCCACAGAGTCTGTTTCCTGCAACAGAGTTAAAACTCGGTAAACACTAACTGCTTAGGTTTTTCATTCATTCATTCATTTGCTCATTCATTAATTCATGGCTTCAAGGAGAAAATACTTGTCGGGCAGCTATTCCATGCCAGGCGTGGGGCCACATCCTGGGATCACTGCAGTAAATGACAGCCAGGTCCTCCTCTTGAGGTACTTATGTGCTAGTGGGAAGATAGGCAATGACCAAGTACACAAAGAAGGAGATAACTACAAAATGGAGTAAGCAGTGATGAAGGAAAAAACAAGGTGGTGGAGGGGGTGGCAGGGGTGGGGGCGATGGGGGAATCTTCTAGACGAGGGAAGGCCTCGCAGAACTTTCTGGCCTCAGGCCTGAAGTATAAGAACGAGTCAGTCATGGGAAGAGCGGCTCAGGTAGAGGGAAGAACACGAGTGTGAAGCCGGGGGTCTTTAGAATATTTGAGGACCAGACATGAGTGAGCCCAGTGAGGTGATCTCAGGGAAGGCGGTTCCTAGAGAAGTTGGACAGACAGACCAGGTAGGGCCTTGTAAGTCATAGTCTATTCTAAGCGCAGTGAGATAGTCCTTGCATCGTTTTGAGTAGGGGAGTGAGGGCGTTTTGCAGTGCTTGAGGGCATGGGATCTGAAGCCAGGTTGTCTGGATTTCAGTCCTGTGGAACCAAACCTGCCTGGAACTTGTGTCTTAAAGCAGCAGAACTCATTAATTTTCCTCACAGATCTGAAATGTGGTAGGTGGCTCAGTCGGTAGAGCGTCTGACTCTTGATTTTGGCTCAGGTCACGATCCCAGGGTCAGGGGATCGAGCCCCTCATCGGGCTTTATGCTGAACGTGGAGCCCGCTTAAGATCTTCTCTCCCTCTTCTTCTGCCCCTCTCCCCACTGGTTTTCTCTCTGTCTCTCTCTGTCTCTCTCTCTCTCTCTCTCTCTCTCTCTCAAACTTTCAAAAACAACAACAACAAACAAGTCTGGAACGTGGGTGGAGCTTGGGGACAGTGGTTCTCCTCCGCTCAGGCTGGCGTGGAGATCCGCCTTGCACGTCTGGCAGGTGGTGCTATGTGACCAGGAGCCCGGGCGAGGGGACTGTCAGCCACGGGCCTCAGTTCCTCTCCAAGTGGGCCGCCTGGTTTTCTCATAGCATAGTGGCTGGGTTCCAAGAGTGAATGTTCCAAGCTGCTCTAGCCTTGGAAATCATACGTCTTCACTTGTGCCTCTATTGATTAAGCTGGTGACTAGGTCCAGCCCAAATTCAAGGGCACAGGAATTAGGCTCCGTGTCAAAATAGGAGGAGTGGTCAAGAATTTGTAGCCAGGTACTAAGGAGCTGGGAGAGGTAGGTCAGAGGGTTAGGTCAGAGACAGATCAGGCGAAACCTTGTCAGTCATGCTAAGGAGTTTTTACCTTATTCTAAGTGCAGTTTGAAGTCATTGGATGATTTTAAATGGAGGTGATGGCAGGTGTAATGGGTAACAATATGGAGTCTTGAATTAAGCCGCCTGATTTCAATGGTGCCTGTACTATGTATTAGCTGTGTGACTTTGGAATGTTTCATAACGTCTCTGGGCTTGGTCTCCTCATCTGTGAAATGGGATTAGTAATGTACCTGTCACAGATTGTCGTTGTAAGGAAATCAATTTAATTCTTATAAAGGACTGGAACCATGCCTGGCACATGTTAGGCGCTCAAAAGGTTTTCTATTGCTGTGAGATGTTTGCTTTGAAGCACTTGTTCTGGCTGCCGGGTAGAGAAGGCATTGTAGGGCAACTACAATAGGACCAGGGAGGCTGAATTAAATGGTAGAGGGAAGACCTAAATGCAGACCTTCCCGGCACTCTGCACGCTTTCTTTTGACTAGGTATTGAGATGCTCGTCGGTGTTCGTTTCCTGGGGCCATTCTGACAAATTACCACAAATTGGGTGGGTTAAAACAGAAGTTTATTCTCCCACGATTCTGGAGGCTAGAGGCCAAAGTCAAGGTGACTGCCAGGGCCGTGCCCCCTCCGTAGGCTTTAAGGAAGATCAGGTCCGTGTCTCTTCTCTTAGCTTCCGGTCGTTGCCAGAAACCCTTGGCACACCATCAGCTCATCGATGTACTGCTCCAGTCTCTGCCTGTGTGTTCACATGACCTTCTTCTCTGCGTGTCTCTGTCTCTGAGTCCAAATTTCCCTCTTCTTATAAGGACACCAGGGCCCTCCAGCATGGCCTCACCTTACCTGGATGACATCCGCAAAAGCCGTATTCCTAAGAAAAGTCACCTTCACAGGGTGGCCGTGACTTTTGCGGCAGAGTATTCAATCCAGTTCACCATCAGGGCCGTCACTGGGGCTGGGAGGATCCTGCCCGTCAGATGGAGGAGAACTGCTGCATTGGCTGCTGCGACGTCTGCTAGGAAACGACGTGCCCCGACGGGAAAGCGAACGTCCCTAATCCAGCGAGCTGCCCGGAATCTGGCCTTCTTTAAACGCCTCAAAGGCCAGACCCTGAGATGGCCCTACCTGGCCAGGGCAACACGCTTGGCTTCCTGGGTTCTAAAGCAGGAGACGGAGAGGATGGGAGTGTACAGGCCGCTTCGTCAGCCAGAGGGACTCCTCTGGGGACTAGGCCTCAAGATGCCCCGGGGGGCTGGGTGCCGGTTGAGCTGGCCCGAGCCTGGCGGAGCTGGCTGGGGATGCCGGCCACCACGCCCCTCCTTCCCGTTTCCCAGGCAGCTGGCTTTGTCCACGAGCCTCCACTGGGCCTCGGGGGGGGGGGGGGCCCACTCTCCACCCGGCCCCGTGGGGCGTCTGCCCCAGACGCTCCCGGCAAGCTGTCCCCCAGCTAGGCGGAGCCAGGGCCCCTGCAGAATCTGAGGAGTATGCCCGGGATCAACCAGGATTCCGTAATTGGACTGTTGTTCTTTCATTTTGCCACGTCGTAGCGTGCGGATTATAGACACCACACGCTATAGATTTCCTGTCAGACCTCATGAATCAAGCCCCACTGTCTTATTTACTGTTCGCCGGCGGCTGTGAATAACAGCGCCCCAACACACACGCGCACAGGCACGTGCCTGTGCAAACACCGCCCGCAGAGCCGGGCCCTGCTGGGTCTGCAGACACCGCTGCTGGGAGGTAGCAGCCGGTGAGGTTCCCCACACTCCCTCCTCCCCGGCTCCGGCCTCCCGAGCAAGCCAGAGGCCTGGACGTCCGTCCGGGCTGTCGCTCCACTCTGTAGGGAGAAGGCTTCACGCAGACTCCGTTTCTCTGCGTCCTACTTGGAGTTACTCTCTGTGAGCTTAAGGGGGAGTCCAGACCCTAGACTGGCCTGCCGTCGGCTTACACCTATGTGGGCAGCGAGGAAAGATTCCTATTGTGCCCCGGCTCTGGGGCCGGAGAGATGTGGCTCAAATCCCAGCAAGGCTTCTTGATTCCTACCTACGTACCCCTGGGCTGGTCACACGTTCCCTGAGTTTCCTCATCTGTAAAATGAAGTAATAACAGTATTCATCCGTGAATGCACACACATGTATGTGTGTGTAGGAGGGAGAACAAGGAGATCGGGGGCGAGGGGAGAATAATGAGAACTCGCGGGAGCACCTAGCATGGGGCTAAGTGCATTGTCTGCGCGGGACCCACCATAGGTACTGAGCTAGCTCACCAATCTGCCCAGCGACTGCGGGGGGGGGGGGGGGGGGGGATGCTGTGGCTCCATTTTGCATATAAAGAGCCCCAGGCTCAGAGGGGTTAAGTAATTTGTTCAAAGTTGCCCAGCTCTGAAGTGACGGAGCCCAGACTCAAATCCAGCTCTGTCTGACCCTAAGGTCCAAGGTATCTCCGTCAGGCCCACTTTGAGGTCGAAGACTCCAGGCAGACAATTCAGAAGGAGTCTCTTTCCCCACCTTGCCCGCCCCCCCCCCCCACCAGTCCAGTTACCCAGTCTTCAGCCCTTTGCTTTCTTTCTGCTGCCCATGCAGGAGCTGCTCTGACGGACATTGTACCCCTTGTGGAGTTTCAGCGCTGTTCCTGTTGCTCAGGGCTGGTGAGGGTCAGGGGTGGAGCTTATGAGACGTGTGTCTGTCTGTATAGAGCATCTCTGTCACTTGTAGCAGGTACACTGACTGAGCTGCTGAGGGTATGTGCCACATGTGTCCAGGTCTCCCCACGTCTGACAGCTGGACAGGAGGTATCTGGATGGATGGACGAACAGACGGTTGGATGGATGGGTTTGTCCCTCCCAGCTCCATAAGAAAAGTATCTGGGTGCATTTTAAACGAAAGACATGCCACATTTCCCATGGAACCTCTCTTGCCCAGTCTCCTTAATAACAGCCACTTCCAGGTGGCACAAACCTAGGAAAATCATCATTAAAATGCAAATTCCTTTGCCTCAGTTTAAACAGAGATGCTGACTCCCAGAAGAGGAAACACCAATGACCTTTCTGCCCTGGGTTCAGGGCCAGACCCCAGCCCAGGGATGGGGGTCCGCGGCTTGATGCAGCTGCCCTCCTCCCCTGAGACTTGTGGCGGGGGGCCGGCCTTGGCAGATAGCAGACCTTTTCCCGCCTGGAAACTGTTCCTTCACAGCCACCATCACTTGATTTCTTACGTTTCTCTCCTGGCATCTTCAAAATGAAGTCAGGAAAGGGGACTAAGGCTTCGATCTTTTCTGGGCTGTTCCCCAGCCACCTGTGCAGACCTCAGAATCACTTTTGACTAACTTCATTCTTGAAGGCAATGTGGTTGCTGGGAAAGTGGGTCACCTCATCTCTCCAAGCTATGATTTCCTGATCCATAAAATGGGACTAAGGACACCTGTCTCACAGGGACATTATGGAGCTTGGGGTCTTTGAGTCCCCACCCCACCACCCCCCCCCCCCCCGGCTGCCAAGTCTAGGATGAAGGGCCTTATTTCATTTCTTCTATGTCTTCACAGGCGCATAGAGTGAGTTAAATGCACATGTGTGATTGATCGTCAAACTTTGGGTTGTCACCTGGAGCTTCAGGGATTCTAAGCTTGAGCGCTTTCCCCAGGGCCTGATGTGACCCATGTTGCTGTGTGCATTAGGCCCCTTTTCTCTGGGAAGGTAGACACAGTGAGCCACACCTGCCCTCGGGGAACCACCAACCTCAAGGCCTGTTGCGTGAGTCATCTCCAAACAGAGCCCCTCGCTGCTCCCCCCAGAAAAGCTTTCACTGGCTTGTTCTGTGCCCAGAGGAAATGCTTCATCCTCAAATGTAATTGTGTCTGAGGAGGTGTCCTCTGCGACCAGGCGGGTCACAGAGCCCACGAGTGAGTCAGCGCATGCGGGCTGAGTTAATTAAATAAAGTGCAAGGGGGGCGCCTGGGTGGCGCAGTCGGTTAAGCGTCCGACTTCAGCTCAGGTCACGATCTCGCGGTCCGTGAGTTCGAGCCCCACGTCGGGCTCTGGGCTGATGGCTCGGAGCCTGGAGCCTGTTTCCGATTCTGTGTCTCCCTCTCTCTCTGCCCCTCCCCCGTTCATGCTCTGTCTCTCTCTGTCCCAAAAATAAATAAACGTTAAAAAAAAAAATTTTAAAAAATAAATAAATAAAGTGCAAGGGCTCGGGGGGCAGCTGGAGTCCAGAGCAGCCTGGCCGCCGGGCACGAGATGACTCCCATCAGGAAAGGGGTCCGGTGTGGGCCAGAGCTTCTGGCTGGGGCCTGCTGGGCTCCAAAGGATACAGGAGAGGCTGTGGTCATGAGAGGGGTGGTCTGGGTCTAGGCAGGTAGGTGGGAACAAGGAGGGAGCTCCCCAAATTAGCTCAACACTTTGGCTTAATGTTGGCTATTTCCACTTTCTTTTGGATTCTGTATACAGTATTCACAAACCATCGAGAGTTTTCTGTGACTTCTCTGTGCCCAGTGAGATGGACTGGCATGGCAGCCGGGGGGTAATTCTCTTAGATTGCTATTCCCCCAGGAAGGCCTGCCCTCATGATGGGTGCCCAAGATGTCCAGAGCCTAGAGTGGTGCCCAGCACATGGTAGGCACTGAACTGACAGCTTTGAATGAATGACTGAGGTTCAGACTCCCCAGGTGGGTTTATCCTGGCTACTAATAGCTGAGTGGGCAGCAGGAGAAGAAAAGAAGTAAGTTGTGAAAAGAGAAAGAGGGAGATGGGTCTACTGGAATGTAGATCCACAAAGGCAGGACTTTGGTCTGTTTTCTCCCTGCTGGGTCCCCGGCACCTAGAACGACACCTGCCTCAGAGGGATGCCCATTAAAGGTTTGTTAAATGATGGGGGGGGGGACGCCTGGGTGGCTCAGTCGGTTGAGTGTCTGACTTCAGCTCGGGTCACGATCTCGCGGTCCGTGAGTTCGAGCCCTGCGTCGGGCTCTGGGCTGATGGCTCGGAGCCTGGAGCCTGCTTCTGATTCTGTGTCTCCCTCTCTCTCTGCCCCTCCCCCGTTCATGCTCTGTCTCTCTCTGTCTCAAAAAAAACACTAAAAAGGTTTAAAAATAAGATAAAATAAATGATGAGGGGACGGAAGAAAAAGAAAGGGAGGGAGAGAGGATCGAAGCAACTGGGGCAGGCCTAATGAAAACCAGGGAGGTTCAGTGAGAGCAGTACTGTTCTCCATACTGCCCTCCCTTTCTCACCCATTTCATGGGGAAGATAAATATTCTCTTAGTGATACTGGAGGTTTCTTTGCTTCCTCCACACCCTTCCTGCCACCTACCAGCCTGCTCCAGTTTCTGAAATATCCACTCCAAAAGAGGTTTCGGTCAAGAGCTGTCTCCAGTCCCAGACGGGACATCTAAATGGAATTTCTGCTTCTTTCCCTCCTTCATAAACTGGGCCGGACAATCCAGAAGGAATCTTTGCTTCTCCCCGAAGGCCTGTCCTCTCTCAAGCCAGCTAGGGCTGTGGATGGGGCAGGCCACATGCCCAGCTTCCTTTGATTGTGCGGGAAGGCTGTGGGCTAGACCCAGGGCTAATTCAGAATAGCCCTGCCCTCTGCAAAGTTCGCTGTCTTCCTGGAGAGACAGGGGATCTGCATAGGAAAGCCTGAGTGCCCAGAAGAATTCCAGTTAGCTGAAGCCGTTATAGAGAGGCTTTCAAGGCTGCCCAGGAGATTCAAAGTGAGCACTGCAGGGCCCCCAACCTCCCAGCATATTACAAGCCAAGCGCCATACGTATCCACAGCTTCACAGTGAAGGACTGGGCCATTCCTCAGTTTCCAGTTTTGGCACGGTGTGCATTTCCAAACTAGAATATCCTAAGCCAAGTGAGTCAATATTCTGCCTTCCAGAACGAGCCCTCAGAGGAAATAGGCACGATGGCAGGTGTATCGAGGCATTTTGTGGGGTGACTGTTGCTGAGAGGGACGGGGCCATGCCTGACTCCCCACGGGGCTGATGCCCTCTGTCTGCCACTGTGGTGGGCCACCTGAACACAGCTGGACGGACTAGGATGATGCTGCCTCTCCCTCCGCCCCTCCCCTCTCCAGGAACCCACGAGCAGTACATCAGCCACACGGAGCTTTGGCAGTGCTGAGTGAGGCTGGCAGAGGGAAGCTGACAGGTGAGGTACGGGGGCCCGGGCACACCTGCCTGCTGGCTGCCCTGCCGCTGCCAACTGGATGCACCTTTGTCATCCTGCCTGGGAACCACGGGCTAGTTCAGACAGGTAGAGGACAGCAATGCTGAGACCACGGGCTTGGGATGGATGTCACTTGGCCAGTGAGCTTTGTGCCAAGGCACGGTCACAGCAGTCCCCCTGGCCGTGACCAGTGTGGGGATCGGGTGAGAGAAACAGTAGGTGGACAGGCCAGGTTCATCCCCATTAATGGGAAAAAAATGAAAGTTAATGATGGTAGTTTTCCTAGGGCAGCTGTAACAAAGTACCACACACACTGGGTGGCTTATAATGACAGAAGCTTCTTGTCTCAAAGTTCTGGAGCCTAGAATCCCGATATCAGGGTACCCACAGGACGATGCTGTCTCTGAAACCTGTAGGGGAGAATCCTTCCTTGCTTCTTCCTACCTTCTGATGGTGGATGGCGGTCCTTGGAGCTCCGTGGCTCACAGAGGCAGCTCCTTAATTTCTGCTTCCATTGTCACATGACGTTCTCCGCACGCACAGGTGTGCGTTCTGTTCCTATGAGGAGCTAGTGACAGTGGATTAGGGCCCACCCTACTCTAATATGACAGCATCTTAACTTGATTACATCTGCAAACACCATAGTTCCAAATGAGGTCACGTTCACAGGTACTAGGGGTTAAGCTTTCACGAATTTGGGGGTACACAATTCTACCCATAGCAACGACCGATGTCTTCTGGGTGGAGGTCAGGGATATTCTCTCATGTACGGAATGATATGCAAACAGCTGGTTTTCCTTTCTGTTCAGTACACATGGCTTCTTCTCATAAGCCATTGAGAAACAAGAATTGGGTTCATGTCAGCAGGGCGCTCCCTATAAACTGATAAAGAATGTATGCTAAGAAAGGAAGGGTTTTTGTTTGTCCTGTTGACTGTGGAATCCCCAGCATCTAAGCCTGGCACAAAGGTTTGCTGAAGGAAGGAATGAATGAATGAATGAATGAATGAATGAATGAATAAATGGAAGAAAGGAAGAATGAATGAGTTTGGTGGTGGGAGCTCCAGAAGCTGTCAGGTTTTAACGATGTGACCCAAGGAAAATCACTTACCGCCCTGACTTTGTTTCCATACGTAAACTGGAAATCAGAATGGGCACGCATAATTCACACATTATTGGGACTATTGCATGAGAAACTATGTAATACATTAACTCAGTTCCTGGCACATAGCAAATATTCAGTAAATGCTGATTAAATCAGAATCTGTCGGGGGCCGTGGTTTGGTCTTTGAGTTTTACAGCTGGAGTGATGCCAGCCTGCTGAGGGGAAATGTAGCTACACCACTTCTTTTCTGCAGGGAAGGCTTGAGCTGTTTTAACCAGGGATCTGCTCGTGAGAAAGTGATTAACCCGCAGGTGGAAGGAAGAGAACGGATCACTAGAGAGGGGTTATCTTATTGTGCTGGATGAAGGCACAGGTCCTGGGGCCCGTCCCTGGGGGTTCAAATTCCAGCTTTGGCTCTTGCCAGTTGTGCGGTCTCTGGGGCACTGAGGCTCAGTTTCTCCGACTGCAAAGTGGGGCAATAATAGCGTCTACCAGGAGGGGTTTTCATGAGGATTGAATTACAGCGTGTGGTACATGCTGACAGGTAAGTTTGGTATTATTAGGATCGCTTTTGTGAGTCCTCTGCCCTGACTGCGCGGAGCTGGATCGTTGGAAAACCTACCCCTCGTGTTGCAGGCTGACTCCTGTGAACACCGATTCTCGCTCTACTTTCTGGGCCGCCCAGCGCGCACGCGGGGACGTGCACCCTGGTACCCGCGCCCCGAGGAGCTCCGCGCACTCCGAGATTCAGCGCGCCCTCTGGTGGCGCTCGGCCGAGACGCGGCTGCGCCGGGGGCCCCGTGGCCGGCAGGCCAACAGCGAGGGTCCCCCACTGTGCAGTCCCGCGGCCCCGACGCGCATCCTGATCCAAGGCGCCCTTGACTGTGGCATGCGGTCTATAGGAGAAGCTGTCTCTCTCTGCCGCCTTCCTTGCGAGCGTGCTGCTGTCCCAGAGAGAGCAGGAGGACAGAGGGCACCGCCTCCTCTGGGGTGTCAGGGTCAGCCCTCCCAGGGCCAGCCCCAAGGAGGGAACAGGGCTGTGGAGCGGCTCTTTCACAGCCCACCCCCAGCTACTTTCTTCCTTAGCTTGATGCCGAAACCGACTGCGCGGCTGTAAGGGCCTGGTGTCCGCAAATTTGCCTGTTTTAAGGTTCACACCATATTATCTTGGGCTCACCAGTTCTTTCCAACTTCTGAGACTAGAGAATGAGGGTTCTGGCTGTGTCCATTCCTGCCAGGACCTATTCTGGCACCTTCAGCAGCAGCGGCAGCTCTAACGTTATCTAGCACTAAGCCAGGGCCAGATGCGATTCTAAGTGCTTGACGTGCACACCTCTTTTCGCTCCGACAGCAGTAGGACCTATGAGGAAACTGAGGCTCAGAGAGGTTAGTGACTTGTGCAAGACCACGCAGAGTGGGGCACACGGTCAGACCCAGACTGAGCTCTGCGGTCTTGCTCGCCTGTCCTTGTATATGTGTACCCTGACCTCCCCGTCTAGGATGCTCTTCCTCATGCCCAGGACATCTGCTTGGCAGACTCTTCTGTGAGCTCCTCCCTGCCTCTCTGTGGCCTCCAGGACCCCACTCCCACCCCGTCTCTCCATGTGCCTGTCACCCATGGTACCTGGTTAGCCTCCACTGCTAGGCTGTGGAGTTGCTGACAGCTGGGGCCACTTGCTAGCTGTCTCTGCTGTCCCCCTGCCTAGCACGGCGCCGGGCACGCTCCCTGCTCACTGGACGGAGCCAGGCTCAAGCAGCAGCTGCCTTTTTCCAGGGACATCTCTGACCGTTGCCTTCTGAAGTGGGTAGGAAAAGTACATCAGTCCCATCGTAGAGGTGGAAATGCCAAGGTCAGGGGGGTAAAAGCTTCCTCCGGCTCCACAGAGTGAGCCAAACAGATGTCCTTACACAGTCCCTTGTTCTGTGCTCGGCTGCTCAGGCTAGAGACTTGTGAGGGACACCCCACAAGTGACCCTGGGGTCACTGGGATGGAGGAGTAGGGGTGTTTGTGCAGGGAGGTCCTGGACTCTATCTGCACAGGCCATGGAGGAGAGAATTTGAAATCGACATTGCTTTTCTCCTCCAGGGTCTCCCCTTGAAAGACCTCATCCCGGGGGTGCATTTTCCTCCCGGGTGTATCTCCTTTCCAGGCAGCTTTCTCTGCAGTTGGGGCAGTGGACATCCTACCTGGGGCAGCTGGGGGCCTAGAACGCACAGTGTGTGCCCTCACCCCTTTTTGCTTAATGACTACGGTGCTTGCCTCACCCCCCACTCCCACCCCGGATGTTCCCAGCCTTCAGGGTCCAGTGCAAGCCTTCCATTCCCCTTCTGGTCCACCTCCGCCGCACTCCACTGGGCCAGGTCACTGAGCACTCGCGTCTGCATCCCTGTGGAGCACCGCCAGCATTTCCCAGGCCGGCCCACTTTCTCCTGTGATAGTGGGCTCTTAAGGGGAACCATCAGGTCTCCTGTGCTGTCCGCCTCTCCCTCAGTGGCCCGCGCAATGGGGGGCACTAGTTGATGCTCAAGAGGGGGCAGTTACTTAGCCTCTCTGAGCCTCAGTCTCCCCCTCTGTAAAATGGGGATAATATATCCACATGTGGGAGACTGTACCTCAGAGTACCTAGCACAGGGTGGAGCACCCGGGAGGCAGTTACTCAGTGATAGTTCCAAATCTTGCCTGTCAACACAGGCCGCCTCAGCCCCCGACTTCCTGCTCTGACCTGGAATGACCCGTGGTGGGTAGCACGCATGCTCTCTCCCTCCTCCCCAGACCCAGGTAACTGGTGTTCTGAGGTCCAAGGCCTTCTCCTCTGTAGTGCCCCTCCCCCACCTCGGGGGACCGGCGGTGAGGAGCAGGGGCCTCAGTGGGCTCCAGCAAGGCGGAGGTTGGTGCCCCGCTGGAGCCCTGAGGAGCTGGACGTAGACGTCGTGGGCGTGGCTGTCATTGACTTGATCTGTTGCAGGGCCCCTTCTCACCTTCTCCACAGGCAGATCCTTTAACGCAGGAGCAGAGGGGTTGGGGACGGGGCCGGCATTTCTGACCGGGCGCTCGCTGTATTTGTGAGCAATGGCACCAGGGCGAGAGCAGACCCTTCTTGCACCTGGCTGTGTCTTCAAGCCACAGCAGTGGTTCCACAGTGTGCGCGGGGGCAGGTTTACTGAATGTGATTTCCCAAGTGTTTTCCTGCAGTAACTCACTTAATCTTCACTATAACCCTATGGGCTATGTACAGTGTTCCCCACCGTTTACAGATAAAGAAACGGAGAGAAGCTAGCTCTGGAAGCTGTGCCCTCTACTGCTGCTATCCTGTCCCCAGGATGACAGGCAACCATTTTCGTATAAACCCCGCAGCCTGATTTCTTCCAGTCCCAGCCTGTCTTTCTGGCCCCTGTCCAAGTGGGCCTGTCAGTCTCACGTGGCCCATGTGAGTGCTCCCACCTCAGACCTCCCAGCTCTGAGCTCGCTGCTCAGAGCACTGCCCACCTTTCTTTCTTTTTTTCTTTTTTCTTTTTTTAAAACTTTTTAAAAATCTTTATTTAAGAGAGAGAGACAGAGTGTGAGAGGGGGAGGGACAGAGAGAAACAGAGACACAGAATCAGAGCAGGCTCCAGGCTCTGAGCTGTCAGCATAGAGCCTGATGTGGGGCTCAAACTCGGGAGCCGTGAGATCCTGACCTGAGCCGAAGTCGGACGCTCAACCGACTGAGCCCCCCAGGCACCTTGCCACTGCCTACCTTTCTAGGAGGAAAGGAGATAGAGATGGGGCTGGAGAACAAGCAGCACTTGGATAAGTACCCGCTCCGGTCCTGCCCCATGCCTGGGGACCTGGACTCTTTCTATAGCTTCGGACTATCTTACTCTTGTCCACCTTTATGCTCCCTCACTGCATTCCTCTGCCATGATTTCCGTCTCTGCCGAGGACACGAGAGGTCTTTGGTGAGCCTTTGGATGGCCACGCTTCTTAAGGGGGTCTCCAGGGAAGGTTTACACTCTACTTGAACCACCCCACCTGGGGGGAGAGTTGTCCTGACTCCCAGCTCCCGCCTGTTCTCCAGCCACACCGCAGCCGAGCTCATGGGGCTAAGTTACCAGCATTCTCCACTCCTACCCAGTGTCGCCAGAAGTATTTTTCTGAGCTCACAGGAGGACGGGAGAGAAGAGTCTATATTCATAATTCTCAGATGCTGGGAAAACTCAGAAATGTACAAAGTATTATCAATATGTGATGGGATATGCATTTAAAAAAAACAGTGTAAATAATAAAATGTTCAGGGACTTTGACTCAGTAATTTCACTTCCAAGAGCTGATTCTAAGATCATTCCAGAGAGAAAGAAGGAAGCATGAGGTCCAAGGAGGTTCACTGCAGAAGTGAAAAATGAGAAGCAGCCTAAATATGGGGATGTAGTGAAATCAGTGGATGCTCTGGTGCAGTGATGTGATGGGGGGTCATTTTCAATGATGGTTATGAAGAGAATTAACAACATGGAACACGTGTATGTTTTAACTACATAATCATATGTGTGTCCAAATAAAATATATGTGTACAAGGGCATGAGGACACTTAAAATAATTTCGGTGAAAGTGAGGTGATTAGGAATTTCTTCTTTAAAATAATTTTCCTTGGAGCACCTGGGTGACTCAGTGGGTTGAGTGTCTGACTCTTGAATTCAGTTCAGGTCCTGATCCCTGGGTCAATGGATTGAGCCCCGCATCGGGACCACACAATGGGTGTGGAGCCTGCTTAAGATTCTCTCCCCCCCCCCACCCCCCCACCCCCCGCCCAGTGTGCGCGCTCTCTCTCTAAAATAAAAAAGATAGGGGCGCCCAGATGGCTCAGTCAGTTGAGCGTCCGGCTTCGGCTCAGGTCATGATCTCACAGTTTGTGCGTTCGAGCCCCGCATCAGGTTCCGTACTGACAGCTCGGAGCCTGGAGCCTGCCTTGGATTCTGTGTCTCCCTCTCTCTCTGCCCCTCCCCTGCTCATGCTCTATCTCTCTCTCTCCTTCAAAAATAAATTTAAAAAAAATTAAAAAATTAAATAGAAAAGATAATAATAATTTTCCTTGTTTAAAATACTCCTACAATTAAAAAAAAGAAATGCATGGGGGCAGGGATAGTGACCAGAAGGGGGACACTGAGTGCTGGCATTGTTCATTGTCTTGATCTGGGTACTGGGTACATAGATGTGTTCATTTTATGAAAATTCAGTGAACTGTACCCTTAGATATGTGAACATTTCTGTTTGTGTACTTCAATGAAAAATTGAAAAAGAAAAGAAAAAAAATGAGATCTTAAAAACAGAAAAGTGATCACCGTGTCTTCACTATGAACTGCAGCCTTTATGATTAGTAAGGTCTTTTCTTTAAAAGAATTTTTTTTAACGTTTTATTTATTATTGAGGGACAGACACAGAGTGTGAGTGGGGGAGGGGCAGAGAGAGAGGGAGACACAGAATCCAAAGCAGGCTCCAGGCTCCGAGCTGTCAGCACAGAGCCTGACGTGGGGCTCGAACCCATGAACTGTGAGATCATGACCTGAGCCGAAGTTGGAGGCCTAACCAACTGAGCCACCCAGGCACCTCCAGTGAAGGTCGTTTTTGTCCCTAAAATGTACTCTTATTAAAAATTAGTAATGACTATTTTCAAAAGTGCTTTTGTCTGGGCTTGTTTGAAGCTGAAGATGTGGTCTGCGAGAAGGTAGACTTAAGAGCTTCAAATACTTGGGGCGCCTGGGTGGCGCAGTCGGTTAAGCCTCCGACTTCAGCCAGGTCACGATCTCGCGCTCCGTGAGTTCGAGCCCCGCGTCAGGCTCTGGGCTGATGGCTCGGAGCCTGGAGCCTGTTTCCGATTCTGTGTCTCCCTCTCTCTCTGCCCCTCCCCCGTTCATGCTCTGTCTCTCTCTGTCCCAAAAATAAATAAAAACGTTGAAAAAAAAAGAAAAAAAAAATTAAAAAAAAAGAGCTTCAAATACTTAATGTTCGGGAAACCTTGAATGTAGTAGTTTCCAAACCTGTGCCTGCATCCACATCTTCTGGGTGACTTGGCCACGTGTTCAAGTACAGATTGCTGGGCCCCACCAGGCGGGCCCAAGACTTAGCATTTTTAACAAATTCCCAGGCGATGCCAATGCTGTTGATCTTTGGGACCCGCTTTGAGAACCGCTGCTCTGAAATAACCCTCTAGAATCCCACGCATGATGGTAGGGTAGGACCACTGCCGATGAATCTCAAGGCATATTCTTCCTTCTGCAAAACCAAAACAGGTGCTAGGTCTTGCTGATAACAGTCCTATCATCCAAGAAGATGGAAGTGTCTGTGATCGTCTGGCACCCTGCTCTGTGCGGAATGGATTGACTTTGACTGGCCCTGTTGATGCCTTCCAAAAACCATAGCCGAAGCTGGTATTGGTATTGCCAGGTGTGAAAGGGACATAGAGGCAAAATTACTCAAGCGTGGGGAATGTACAAAGCAAAACTCTTGGCATCATACCTATAAACACAAGCGAGTGTTTTGTTTTTAGAGGTGGAAAAGCAATAAACATTTATTGAGCAATTACTCCGGGCCAGGCACTATACTGAGAGCTTTATACACCTTGTCTCGGCTCATCCTCAGAACCACCCTCTGAGGGCCCGGTGCCATCATCATCTCCATGGCCCAGAGACTCAGAGAGTTAAGTCTGTAAAGTCTACTCATACACGGAGGAATCAGGATGGAAGGACCGCTCTAGGCCTGTGGCCCCGTCCAGCCAGAGCCAGTGGACACACAGTCACTTCCTCCTGGAACCGCCTACGGAAGTGGCCAGGGAAGGAGGGAGGCCAGGGCTGTCTGCGTGAGCAGACCAGGGAGAGGATGGCTTCTGTGGGAAGACACAGGGGAGGAGGCAGGCTTGGGGGAAGGTAGGCATGAGAAGGGAGGAGGAGGAAATAATGTGCAGGGAAAAGATCCAGGAAGCAAGGCAACCTGGGCTGGATATGCCAGTATCCCCGAGGGTAAGAAATGGCGCCCACAGAAGCAGAAGCCCCAAAGGCTCACTTGTGTGCAGATCCTGTCCTCAGGAGTGGCCTGATCCACGGCCATCAGAGCTCCACCTCTCCTTATTTTTGACTTTCTACAAGGGACGTTATAGAAAAAAACAAAGTGGCCCAAAGCGCCCCTGAGGCAGCCGGGAGGCTGGCTTTTGGCCACCTGAGGGTGCTGCTACAGTGTCTGAGCCCCTGGGTGGCACGCATGCGCACCTGCCAGAGGTTGCTCTTCCTCCCTTCCCTGGGGGAGCGGGCCCGGCCGGCAGCTTGTACCCCTGTTGCACCCTCCGTCCCATCGCGCTGCTCTGCCTTTGGGCCCTGGTGTGAGGGCGGCAGTCTATCCTGTGCCGCACAGTAGGGCTCCTGCTGGAACCGTGGGATTTCCTTCCCAGACCTGCTTGCTTTCCACTCCTGCTCCCTCCCCACGACGCCAAGCTGCCCCTTGTCTTTGCAGCAGACCCTGACCTGCTCAGCGGCAGACAGAGCATCTGGAAGAAGAAAGCGGGAGCAGCTTTGGCCGTAGGAGGCTGGAAGCTCTGAAGATCATGAGAGCAAGAGAGGGTCCTGAGCAGCCTTGCAAACCTTTAACAGGGCACGGCCCTGCCTCTAGCAGAGTGTGCGTGGAGCATGTCTTGGGCGCTGACCGATCAGATTAACAACTCTTCCTTTCTTTCTCGTGGGCAGAGGTAGCAGTGTGGGGCGAGGGGTTGGGAGTCTCCCTTTCTCTTGAGCATATCCCATCTTCTTAGTCAGGGCCCCTCCCCAAGCCTCCTGCTCTGCAGACTGCTTTATCGTGAGGCTCTATCATGTTAGTAGGCATTGAGTAGAACAAGACTTAACGGGTTATAACGTTGTGCTCCTGCTCTGTCCCCCTGAGACCAGGCATCTGCCTACCTTCTTGGGCTGTCCCACCTCAGACTCCAAGGACATGTTATTAATCTTCACTATCTTTTCATTCCACGAACTCCCCCCACGAAGAAGGGACCCAGGAGTGTCACGCAGAGGGTGGGTTGACTTTATTTATTTCCCCCTTGCGAGATGGAAGGCACTGTTCTGCCTCTGATTGTGAGCTAACAAGATCCATGGGACGGTATGCAGCAAGGGCTTTGCAATGGCAAGGTGCCTGATGCACATACAGCTTGCACCCTGTTTGGGGGGGATGCCACCTGGCTCCTCCCGCAGAGGTTGGACAGGGAGCCCTCTCACACTATTGCTCATGGAATCGTGAAAGGACACTTTGAGAAGCCACCCCTGTGTTTTCATTACACTGCACATTCCTCCATTAGAGACGGTCCCAACACATTCCAGATGACCTGGCTGCCGGACAGGTGGGGTCAGAGCTCATATGCCTCTCTGCCTGGGCTGTTGCCTGATGCCATTCCAGGTGGCTGCATTGAAAGGGCCCCTGAGATGAGAGGCTGGGGTGTAAAAAGGACCTCAAGGTGGTCGGCTTCCTCTCTGCCACAGCAGTGAGGTGAGGTGAGGTGAGCTCGGCTGTGGGAGATTAAATAGCCCTTATATCTCTATGACTTTGAAAAGGTTCTTTGGGGGAAGAAGTAATCAGTGTTTGTATTTTTACATAGTGATGACTCTTCCTCCAAGATTAAGAAATGGGTGTGGGGCACCTGGGTGGCTCCGTGGGTTAAGTGTCTGACTCTTGATCTCAGCTCAGCTCAGGTCTTCATCTCAGGGTCGTGAGTTCAAGCCCCATGTTGGGCTCCACACTGGGAGTGGAGCCTATTTAAAAAAAAGAAACAAAGAAATGGGAGTAATATGCACACTTCTGAGGGCTGTTGGGTAACACCGGGTGTTATTAACAGCTGTGTAGAAGGGAGGGTTTCCAAGGGTAGAATGAGCCTGAGGCTCCGAGAGTGACAGTTCTTCTAAGTCCTGTTGAAGAACTCAGATCCCAGTGAGGTGTTAGAGATCAGCATGAGATTCCATGTTTGAATTGTAACAAAGACTCAAAGCACACCCAAGGGCAACTCTAGTGGGTGGTCTTGACTGCGGCCTTGACCCTAATGTTGCACGAGCACCTGCAGCTCACCATGACGGGCCAGGAGTTCAGCACTTGGGTTATGTGGTTGGGGAGCTAATGATGAAGTGGGCAGAAGGTGGCTGGGCTCTAAGGAGCTATGCTCCAGTTATGACTGAGAAGGTGCTGTTCCACATCCTCGGGGGGTTGGAGATAAGACGGGACAGAGAGGGGGCAGGCAAATAGGACGTATATGGGCTGTCACAGTGAACAGAGTCAGCCACCGGCTAATGCCTCAGTTGTACTCCGCTCCCGGAGGCTGAGGGTAATGTGGACGATGGATGTGTTACAGGGAAGATCGCTGTGAGAAGCAGACCTCCTTTTAGGAAGGGATGGAGTGGAACCAGTGTCTGCCGACCAAATACTATGTGCAAAGTGCTGTATACACACTGCCCTGCGACAAACCATTGTAAAGATTTGAGGAGGCCTGGACAAGCGGGGAAACATGTCCCAGAATCCTAAAGCTAATGACGGGCAGAGTGAGGATTTAGAGCTGGACTTCTCTTCTTTACTCTGGCAGTCCTTCCCAACTGTTTCCCTCAGATACTTGCAACAGGAAACGTTTCCCCGGAGGCACTCTCCCATCAGCACACAGAGTCCTTCTTGTAACTCACAAAGCATTAGTTTGTGTCTTGATTCACCCCTAATGCGCCCACTCAAGAAAGCATGTCCCGTGCAAGTGAGCGAAAGTCACATCATGGAGTGCTACATGAGAAAGAATTGGAGCTCACGAATGTTGGGACTTTACCAATGTTAATATTCCTAGCAGCTGTCTTCACACTTGATAGGAAATACACCTGTGTACATCATGATGCTGAGAACCACCACGCAGCCCTGCCCGTGATGATGAGTTTGGTCCTCGCTCGCAAGGGCACCGCAAGGCCAGCCACCTACATGGGGCTGGCCTCATGCTGAATAGCAAAGGACATTGATGCGAAAAGCTGGAGTGTTTGGGCGCACTGCTCCTTTTTTAACCATGGCTTCTTCTAACATGGCCTCCTGGCCTCCAAATAGGTGTTGTCCAGAAAACCCTCACAGGTGTGCATGTTACTGCCCTTTCTTAATCTTGGAAGGCTGGTCAAGTTGTTTGAGTCGATGCTGTTTAGAGAACACTGATTTTAGACATATCCTTCTTACTTTCAAAGTGTGCTCCAGGGGAGCCTAGGGATTCTATAGAGGTAGCTTGTGGACTCCCTGGGGGGTGTGGGTGAAGGACCCACTTGCCTAAACCAGAAAAGCTACTCTTTTCTGTTTCATATAACAAAGTTCTATGTACAGTTCCACCGAAAGAAAGACTCTTCAGGGCTCTTTTTTTTTTAAGCTTGAAAACCACTGCTTTAGAATGATGTTTCTGTGATCCCGTAAGTAAAAAGCATGCCTGCTTGTGGGTGAGTCTCTCCAGTGGACCACTTGGTTGGCTGCCACTGAGGAGTTGTTAAGGAACCAAATCTCTGGAAAGACCCATCCTCTGGCCCATCCTTTGATACTGAGGCGAGAAATGAGTCTCCCTTGGTTGAATGGCTAGGATAGCTAAGATCCAAGGAACGAAAGGAAATGTGTATTTGTTGATGTTGGAAGAGACAGGGAAAGAAAACCACTTGTTCCATCTCTCCGTGGCCTTTCAAAGCACCAGGAACAGGGAGGGGAAGGCAAACAAGGGAATTAGATCTCCTTCTACCTCCAGATTTCTTGGGTGTGTCTGCAGAAATCACTGAAGTGCATCCAGCTGGTTTCAAAATTGCTTCCCATTTGAACCTGTCCCAACCAGGCAAATTGTCCCTAATGAGGAAATTTTGCTTGGCAGTAGATTGTCTTCCTTTTCGTCACCTCCTCCTTCTTCCGGCTGCCGTTCACCTTCTCTAAGCCATAGAAAGTTACAATTTCCTCTTTGGCATCACTCCACAAGATCAGTTGGTTTCTCCCCCAACGGTACCCTCCTTCTCACATTCTCCCCCTCCAGTGCTGAGAACACACTCATTCTGATTTGAAAGAACTTCTCTGTTAGGAACGAACATGTCTTGCTCAATAGACGAGCGTGGGGATGGGTCTGGCCCATACTGACTTTCCAGGGGCTATGTTCCTAAAGTCCTCTTACAAATCAGTTGATTGGACCTAAGCACATATTTTCCAGTGACCCGTTGCGCTTAGGTTCCTGGGCTAGCCCATGAGGGCCTCTTCTTTTGTCATAGGATGCAGTGTTGGTATGGACTCCATTAAGGTGACATGGAATGGCCAGAGAGCACAGGTTTCAGGGCGAGCCAGAAATGGGTTCAAATCTCAGCTTGTCTTCTGGCCTTTCTTACCCTCAGAACTTCAATTTTCTCTTCAACAGCAAAAATGAGAGGGATGGTACCCACCACAGGTATAAAGCAGGCCCTGTGTGAGGGCTAAGTGGCAGAACAACACTAAGTGCCCTGCCCGGCGTGGGTGCCCAGGAAGTGTACTTCCCTACCACCCTCTCCAACTCTCGTCGTTGAGTCTGAAGACTCATACTACAGTTGGTATTCTCCACTGAACAATGGAGGGGGGGGAGAAAATAAAAATGATACGATACGGGTGATGGAGCAAGACAGAGGATTGACCAGGGAATGATGAACAAGAAATAGGGTTTCTGTCTTCATTGCTGGGGTTTGATAAAAGGCAGACTTATTCAACTGGAGGGGAATGGAGTGGATGGGAGCTTGGTGAAGATGCCAAGGGGATTTGGGGGCTCGGATTCTCATTGGTCTGTTTGGAGATGAGGTCCTTTAAACATATCTTAAGGAAATGTAGACATTTTCCTTTGTCTGTTTCTCAGGACCACCGGCCCAGCTGGGGGTGGGCCAAGACAAGGGACCAAGCAAAAGGAGGGATGGTGGGCAGACCTTGAATATTTGATACCCAGACCCACGGTCTTCTGTGCAACAAAATTATACTTAGTATAATCATGGAATAGTTAATAGTCAACATTATTTTCCTGATTTGTTGGTTAACTTAAAAGCCATCCATAACACTACAGAACAAAGAGTACATTTCTACATTAAAGATATGTTGTAGGAGCACCTGGGTGGCTCAGTCAGTTGAGTGTCTGACTCTTGATTTTGGCTCAGGTCATGGTCCCAGGGTCATGAGATCGAGCCCCATGTTGGGCTCTGCACTGGGCATCATTAAGATTCTCTTTCTCTGTCTCTTTCTCTCTCTCTCCCTCTGCCCCTCTCCCCTCTTGCACTCACTTTCTTTCTAAAAAAAAATCTATTACAAGTCTTTATTAAAAAAGAGATCATGCAAACTTTGAAACTTTTCACGTGGGAACCGTTATTGAACTAACAAATATCACAGCTCAGAGTCCTGCCCCTTCCATTGCTTTAAATTTTAAATGCAAATGAAAACTCCAAGAGGTCACATAGAAGAACAAGACTGAAGCACCTCAAGTGCCTTCTCCATCTTTAGAATCTCTGTGCTGTCACTGTTTATTTTAAATCTACCAACTGAACACAGGATCTACATAGCACCCCAGGGACTCAGACACACTGCACCTTACCTGAGCATGAACAATTCCGCACCGCTAGGAATCCACTCTTGAGACCCCCCTGCAGCTAAGTAGAGCTAAATTAGTGCGTGTGTGGTTGACTTTGTAATTCCCACGCGGGATGCAATTTGTACTAAAGAATAGGTCATGAAAACATGCTAATTTGGAATTTACGTATATTATTCAAATTCAACAGCAATCACAACTCAGACCAACAGGAAATTTTCTTGGGGAGAAAATATTTTATCACTGATTACTTTGACTCACTGGAGTAAGGTGGTAACACAAAGCCGTGTTCAGTCAGCTTTATTACTGTGTTTCTGTCTGTACAGGTGATGACCCTCTTGCTGTTTGCATCCATGGTGGCCAATTGCCACCATCCCTCTCACCATCCACTCAGACACTGTGGTTCTGATTCAGCACCACCAGGCTTGGCAGAGACCATTGCTAACCCCACAGCCATTCCTGCTTCCTCTTCTAACAGAAGTGGATTCGTTTGTCATTGAATACTAATGTAACTCAGGAAAAGTGAGCCTCCCCTCAGCTTCAGGGAGTCCATGTATTTGAAAGCAATCACGGTGATCCATTTCTCCTCTGAGAGTGATTGGTTTGGGGTGAGCATATGACTGGATTCTGGCCAAGAGATGTGAGGATAAGTCCGCCAGGATAGGGATGGGGAATTCTTAGGAGAGATCTTCCTCTGGATTAAAATTAAATCCAAATCAACATGAAAAACAAACTAAAAACATAAAGATTAAACACACACACACACACACACACACACACACACACACACACAAAACTAAAGAACACTTTCCCCAGCGGAAGCACACATATATACACACCCTTCCTGGATTGGAACACAGCTGGGTGAGAAAGTGATACGGACGCCCCAAGAACCATCCTTTAACTTCGAGGGGGCAAGGTGAAGGGGAAAGCCGGTATGCTAAAGATGGCAGGCCAAAAAAGGAAAAACCACCTGCTCCTGGAATCTTGCTGTGTAGACCCCTCCTCCTAAAGCCACTAGACTCTCCTGGTGCTGGGAGCCAAAAGTACCTTAGAGTTAGGGGTGTGCATGAGGGGAGAGGATGGTCACCTGAGGAAGTAGCTGAGCTCAGTATGAAGAAAACCGGAGGAGGGAGAGCAAAATATGTACTGGGCTTCCCAGGTATGGAGGGAGTAGAATGAAAGGCGAATGGGGAAGGAGAAGGAAGTTCCAGATGATACCATGGATCTGAACACTTTGGCTGCTGCATGGGAACCATAGCGTCTGAGTGGATGTGAGTGGGTAGGTGGGGCGGGGTCCATGTGGGCCTTTGTAAAACAGTGAGTCTGTAACGTGGGTAGTGAAGAGCCACGGTAATCCATTGATCCTTGTACCCATCATGCTCCCCCTCCTCTAACCAAGGAAGGGGGTAGTAGATAATAAAACAGTTTCAATTGAGAGAAAGTGGGTGACCCTAAACCATTTGCTGACTGTCTTTATCTTATAGCCCCAGTCCCCTCGGAAGCAGGGCCTGAGGCAAGCGTTAAGCTGCTGATACTTTCTTTGGGAGGTGTAAGCCCAGGGATAAAAAAGAGGAATTGGGGTGAGGACCGATGCCAAGCCGTGTGACATGATGTGCGGCCCCCATTTCCTACCCAGCCTCAAAGAGACTTAGTGTGCCGCTTGGCATGCGTGTCTTTTCTGTAAGGTTTATGCAAAGAATTACAGTATGAAACAGTGCACAGAGGGCAGGAAAAGGGAGGAAATCGGAGAGCTACCCTCCTGCACCTCTAGGGTGCATTATCCAGCCCCTTAGTAACCCAGGCCTCAGGCACTGGAAGTACAGGGGAGACACCTGAGTGGCCTGCTGACCAAGAGAGAGAAAAGGAGATGGTCGGAGGAGACTGAGACAATCCCTACAGTGTGTGTGTGTGTGTGTGTGTGTGTGTGTGTGTGTGTGTGTGTGTGTGAGAGAGAGAGAGACAGACAGACAGACAGACATGGTGTCTGGACCCAAGCATTTGTCCTGCACACAGGGACAACCTATCCCTTCCTGTCCCATGCTTGTCCCTCTCCTTACGGGGCCCAGGCACCCTCCAGGAGGCCTTCGACACCTTTTCCAGCCTTCTCCAAGTCTTTTCCACATCACCTTTCCAGTCTGCCTTCGAAGCAAGTCCCTCAGGGCTGAGCATAAAATTCCATCTGTGCTTCTAGTAAGGGAGAGTAAAGAGAAATTATTGCTGCTCCTTGCTCGGCTGGGTTTTGTAGAATTACCCCAAAGCAGTGTTTGTCATGCCATTGAGCTGGAGGCCCATGCTTAATGTGCTATCTGTTCTGACCCCAGATGTCTCTCTGCATCGCTGCCCTCCCGCCAGCTCTCCTGCAGGCTGGCTCACTCTAGGGTCACTGCTGACAAGTGTGTTACCGGTGTTTATCCATATTAAATCTTGTATCGTTGACTGCCTTTTACCCACTCCCGTAAACTCTATTTAGTTCTTCTGCAGTTTCCCTTCTTGCCTTGTCTTGTCCTTCTTGGGAAGGCAAACCCTGCTAAGTCAGGAATTCTACCAAAGCGTCACGTTCCCAACTGTTGATGAAAAATGAAAGTGTTAGAGATGGTCCTGCTACAAAGCTCGAGTCCTCCTCTGGAACTGGTACTGACCCGTTTGTAATTGCGTCGTTCAGAGCTGTGGGGAGTTCGCCAATGGGACCGGTGTCATTACAATACACATTTGTGCAGGGAGTGGTTGGGCCGTCCTTTTCTCATGGAAGGACATGGGTAAAAGCCCTCATCATCTCAATCACGTTTTATATAGGTAGAGCACTTTACAGTTTATTATACACCATGTATGTTTGATTTTTTTTCTCAAACCTAAAAGCATTGGCTGTTTTTTTCTCCCCTCTCTGTAAAGCATTTTGTTAGAGCAAAAACAAAATGCATTTTATTCTGAAAAAATAATGAAATCAGAAGCTCCACCTTAATCGAGCCATTAGGAAATGAAAACATGGCTTGAATGTTCCCAGTTTTGAATTTGGTGTCATTAATGCTGGGGAGACCGGCTCAAGCCAACATGTTTTTTTGTTCCCACTTAATAACACTTTATGTGTGTGGTGCTTTAGAATTAATTTTCCAAAAGTTTCATGTGTCTTATGAATTCTCTAAGAGAATTACCTGTGAGAAGAGAAAAATGTACATGGCCCCTGGCTAGCTCAGTCGGTAGAGCCTGCGACTCTTGGTCTCAGGGTTGTGAGTTCAAGCCCCACACTGGGGATAGAGATTACATACAAACAAATAAATAAAAATAACAAATAAAAATAATAAATAAATAAATAAATAAATAAATAAATAAATAAATAAATAAAAACATACACACAGGCATAATTTGTGAATTTGCAAAGCAAACTGTTCATTCTTTCTGTGGCTCGTGTTGACCATGAGTTTTTTTTTCAGTTAAAACTGTCATCAACCACAGTTTTCCTTTTCCCAGTGATGACACCTTAGAAACAAACTGTATGTCCTACTATTCGAAACCAACTATGTTTTATACTTAAATTGATGCAAAAGTCACAAGAAATTGGATGATAAATTAATATGTGACACAGACGAAATAAGGTCAAAGTTCTTTGTTATAAGGAAAAACCCACAATCCACTGTAATAGAAAATATTTAATTAGATCGTTCGTTTAATCAATAGCTAGTTATTCAATGCCTCTTAGGTCCCAGGTACTATCAAGGCATATTCTTCTTCTCCCCTCCTCCTCCTCGTCCTCCTCCTCCTCGTCCTCCTCCTCCTCTTCCTCCTCCCCCCCACCCCAGAAATTTGGCAGAGGATAAAGCTATTACATTCCTGATGTGTTCCTATTCTGCTGCCCATTAGAAGGGAAAAAGATCTTTGTTTCTGTGGAGGGACGTATCTCACCTTCCTCATCTCACCAGCCCACCTGTTCACTGCAGTTGCCATCTTGCATAGGACCTGCCGGAAGAAGGAATCTTTTTGATAGAGAACTTTAATATACTATTTAGCCGTGTTAGTGAGAATGGTATCTTGAGGCTCAGGAAAAAAAACAAACAAACAAAAAAAAAAACCCACGGGAACTTTGAAGTATCTGGAAGCTCTTCCAAGACCCCCAGTGGGGATTTCTGATAATGAAATGGATGGCGGTCGTAGGCGGGAACCCAAGCATTTACTCACTCAAGACGCCCCTTCATATTTTATCTTCGGTGTCATGGCGGCAGTGCTAATATACACGAGCCTTCTTGCCCCAATAATGGGCCATTACAGCTTCAGGAAAAGCCATCATGTTTCCGCAGCATTTATCTGTCAGCAGGAGACTATTATGGGAGCACAAACTCACATTGTATTAGCGTTATCAGTTAATTATGATCCGTGGGACATGTGCCAGCCAATGGGCTGACAGTCTGCTGACCACCACTCAGGAATATAACTCCACACCCCAAATTCAAGCATGTGAGAAGGGAAGGGACCCAAAGAGGTGTGTGGTTGGGGACATTTTCCCTGGCCAGGAGTCCATGGAGCCCTGGCCTGGTCAGTACTGTCCCCAGAGACGCACAAGTTAGGCTCACTGTCTAGGCCGGGCTCACCTTAGACCTCGTGGATGGTCAATGGATGCACTTCCTGGACTCGCCTCCCCCGGCCCTTACCCTGGGGTGGATCAGAAACAAGCTCGGACTGTGATTCAGACGGTTCCACGGAGTCCTCTCCTCCTTCCCGGGCTGTTGGTAAGAAGTGCTTATGCACCTTGTGTGTTTCCTGAGGCGTCATCCCGCCTGGAAATGCGGGTTCAGGGAATGTGAGGGTGGGGGACAGGGATGGAGTAACCCAAACAGTGTCCCCCATTCACTGGACTTAGGGAGCGTGTGGCAGACTCCAAAACCTCTTGTTGGCTCGTATCTTTTAGTGATGAAGCCATCAAGCCCTCTGCTCCCCCAGGGCCCACGCTGAGTTCACCAGCTCCTGCTAAGTTACCCTGCTTGAAGATGGGAAAAGCAGCCTCTTGTTGTGGGCTCAGAGCAGTACAGCACAGGGAGGGGATTCAAGAACCCGAGAGATGGGGCGCCTGGGTGGCGCAGTCGGTTAAGCGTCCGACTTCAGCCAGGTCACGATCTCGCGGTCCGTGAGTTCGAGCCCCGCGTCGGGCTCTGGGCTGATGGCTCAGAGCCTGGAGCCTGCTTCCGATTCTGTGTCTCCCTCTCTCTCTGCCACTCCCCCGTTCATGCTCTGTCTCTCTCTGTCCCAAAAATAAATAAACGTTGAAAAAAAAAATTAAAAAAAAAAAAAAAAAGAACCCGAGAGATACTGCCGGCTGCTGCCTCACGTGTGCAGAGATGACGGGTGAGGGGGGGGGCTGCCGCAAGAGCGGGAAGAGACACCCCAAGACTAGGCTCCACCAAAGGTGGGGATTTCCACCAGACCCGTGGCAGGGGGTGCCATGCGGGGGTCAGCTGCAGAGATCATGGCAAGCGATCGAGGTCACTCAGGTGGCCTTTGGGCTCCAGGTGCAGGCATTCGGACGGCCCCTTTTCAGGACTTAGCCAGACTGGGATGGGTAAGAGTGGCTGGTCAGCGTGGATCCGTGTTCCACTTGGTGCCTTCTGTGCCTGGGGGAACACTGGTTTGAGGAACAGGGTGGGCCAGGCTGTGTCTGGGTACGTTTTCCTACTTAACCTGCCAGCTGGAGCATTTCTTACGGCAGGACAGCAGGTCAGGAAATTGGTGTCCCACCAATCAGTGCTTCCTTTTTCTCCCAGGAAACCAGGTGGGGAAGGGTATGGACACATCAGCCTGGTCCCCACCACCTACCCGGCGGAGAAGTGTGTGTGGAAGGTGATGCCAGTGGCACTGTTCTGATTTGGCCTCATATTCCTTAGCAACGAGCTTGGACTCAGGGAAGGAGTAGGGAGAGAAAGTGAAGAGACACGTGAACAAAGGTTTAGGAGTTGAATAAGTAGAAATCCAGGCACCAAAGACGGCATGCTTTGCCCGTCATTCACGGTGTGACCTTGTGTAGGTCACTTCTCCACACAGGGAAATGTCTGAGTTTCCTTATCTGTAAAGTCTGGTGGTGATTCTAAATGATTCTCCAAGTCCCTCTCAGCTGTACGGTTCTGTAAATGTAATAAATATCTATTTAGAGGAGTTTGTCACAAGAACTAAGTGAGCTGCTGTCCCCTTACACCATCCACAATTACTGTTTCTAATGCCTTCTGTCCCAGAGTCCCCTTTGGCTGACATGCCCATCTGGGGGCGCCAGGATTGGGACGCAAGGTAGCGAAGGGGTGGGTGGCTTAGACCTTGGTGCTAGGGATGGGTTACAAATTGCACCTGCTCTAGGTGAACGGTGCAAGAATGAAATGATAACTGGTTGAATGAATTTCAGGGTTGATGGAACCCAAGAGCCCTGCCCACTCATTCCACTTCCCCCTGCCCCCCACCTTTGTGTTCTGGAGGAGAGAGACCTTGATAAGGTCACATGGAGATGTCAGGAGCAGATCCTGGAGTCTGCTGCACTCTCCAGCACCGCCATCTGTCCAGCTAGAGGCGTGGGACCAGACCCTGGCTTTGGGAGGAAATACCTTCCTCTGTGAGCTGGGTGAGGGCAGAGTGGAGAGAGGCTGGTCCCAGGAACAATGTAGGACCCACCACCAAGTTTGCCTGGAGAACCACAGGAAAAGCTGGACCTGCCAGGCTACATCAGGTCACCAGGGTGTCCTTGCTGGTCTACGGGCTCCCTGGCCTCACCTCAGGGCTGTAGGTGAGGTGGCTGGACAGGCACGGGGTGGGGGGGGGGAGGAGGAGGAGGAGGAGAAGGAGGAGGAAGCGGGGTCCCCAGGACCTCATTCCCTCCCTGGAGGGCAATCATCCAGTATCCAGAGAGAGGCCTTTAGCTACTTCCTCCTCATACCTTAGATGCAGACAGTGATTGTGCGTGGGCATTAGCCTCGCTTTTTCACCAACGAAACTCCGTATTTTCCCTCTTTTGCCCCTGGTGGCTTTGAATCCACTGCCCGGGGCTGTGAAGTTGTCTTTCTTTTCATGTTCTACCAAGTGTGTTCTGTCTCCAGTTAAAATTGGTGTGCCCACACAGAGCAAGGAGCCACTGATCCCACACAACCTAACCACCCTTCTGGGACAGCCAGCCTGTCCCTCAGCAGGCCCACCCCAAATTGCCATGCTTCGATTTGTTCAACAAAATATTTCTCAAGTAACTTCTCTGTATCAGGCACCATTACTCACTGGGGATTCTCTGGGAAACAAAAACAGACATGGTCCCTACCCTCATAGGGCTTATAATTTAGTGTGTGTGGGGGGGGGGGAGGGGTATTATACCAATATATATATATAATTGCAAACTGAGTAGCAAAGGTTCTGGTGCGGCCCAGAAGGTGGGGAATTCTAGGTAGCAGGTGCAAAGACAGGGCAGTATGGCGCGGGATACGGAGGGGTACAGAGAGACACATAGGAGTCTGTCCTGTGAGGCTTCCTTGTGGGGCCAAGGGAAGGACCGGGACCGTGTGCATTTTCCAGTGAGCTCCCTGGCAGCCGGGCGCTTGGAAAAGGTATTTCAGGGGGCTGGAAAGGACACAGAGAAACCGGTCACTGAGGTCTTGGCAAGAGGCGGTCATTGTGTAGAGGCCCTGGTTAAGGACAGAGGCTCTACACCCTGCTTCCATCTCTAATACAACCAAGTACCGATGTGATTAAAAAAAAATCCGGGGCTGCTGGGGGTTCTGCTGACAGAGCAGACATCTTCATCCATCTCTCCGCGAGATGCCTGCCTGAGCCCCAAGCCCGGAGAATCCCATGCGTTCCTCCACTTCAGCACATATGAAAAATCTCAGCTCTGTTTCCCAGCCTGCACGCGCTTACATTTATCCAAGTCAAGTATCATCTGTGGTCCCGCTGCCCATTCCCCGGCCCCTCCGGAGCGCCTGGCCCCTCCTGGGGTTTCTCACCACCTTCCCTGCTTTTACTTCTGAAGTGCTTGAATACTGCCTGCAGTTACACTCCATTTAGACCTTATTTGGATGATAAAATTATGTCTCCTCCCCCCCAAATTGTCTGCTGTAGAATATAGGAGAATAAGGTGGTGGTCTCTCCTGGGGGCTTCCCCCCCCCCTTTTAAGTAATTCTATACCTATCCCCTCCACACTCATTTGAATTCTCACATTATTATCTCTCTGTGGCTGGCACATCTCAAAAGATGAAAAGCCCGAGAAGAAGGATTGGGGCATGACTTATAGCTTGTTTTAGTACAGAGGCAGCCCGTAATATTCGGGTTCATGGATGGAGCAGCAGATAGGGATGCAGGTGTGTTCGTAGCTGGGGATTCAGGTGTGTATGCTGAAGCATCTACTTGCGTGCCTCGAAGTACCATGTGGCAGGTAAGTTGGTGGTTCTAACCACAATTGTGTTTTCCTAAGCAGGCAGGGATTTATTTGCTCCCGTCTGCGTCCCAGGTACATTTCTGAGAGTTGCCAATGAAGAGCATCATTTTGTACATCTAGAGAGCATTTTATAGATGCACACCCTGCATCTAGCCATATGAGAGCGGTTCAGAACCAACTGGCCCAGGTGATGAGAGCTGGGAAGGGAATCTGCTTCTCTCCTTCGTGCCTCACCTGCGGACCTGACCCTTTGCACTTTTGTGCACCAAACACAGGTCTTGAGGCTGTGAATTTCTAGGGCCTTGGCCTCTTCTGGGTGTGAGAGTGGAGCACTGTGACTCATTTTTAATTTGTAAAACAGACCCATTCTAAAAGGCTGGGGGGGGGGCGGGGGGAGTTTGGCTAGGCCTGCCAGTTAAAGGATAGGATGCCGGTGGGGGGGGATATATAAACAGCACATCTGTCAACCCCCCAATCCCACCAGCCAGTTGGATAATTTCTTTTTCTTTAACGGCCAGAGGACAGGCCTTGCCGCTCTACAGCTCAGTCCTCTCACTCCTCAGGAGGTGGGGACCTCGCCTGAGCGTCTGATTTCCATTGAAGTCTCTCTGGCTCACCCCCCTCCCCCCACCCCAGCTCGATTCTGTCACTTTAAGTCCAGCCCCTGAGAGATAGCCAATAGGAGCCAAACCATACATCAGTCTCCCAGCCTTAAAGCTACAGTAGGGTTAGTGGGCTCCAAGTCTCTGGTGCCCGAGCCTCCTCCGCGGCTTCCCGTCCCCTCTGCCCGCTGGAGTGTGTGCACGAGTGGGAGCGCTGGGCTGTGCGCGCACGGCTCTCTGCCTCCCTCTCGCCCCGCCACGGCGCTTCCTCCCACTCTGCCTTCTCCCGCTCACTGTGCCCCTGCCCGGACTCGCACCTCGCCTGTGCCCTTCACTCGCTCTTCCGCGTGATTTCCCCGCCGCCTTTCTCTACCAACTGGGAATGCTAAAACGGGACTGATGGACGTGTCAGAACTCTGCATCCCGGACCCCCTCGGCTACCACAACCAGTAGGTGCTCTGTTTCTCGGTTGGTCGGTCGGTCGATCTGTCTGCCCTTCTGCCAGTCCGGCTGCCTCTGTCCTGGGTGTCGCAGTTCTCCTTCCAGGCATTTTTGAAGTGGCAGGAACCCCGGGGGCGCTTGGGGGACGTCGGAGGGGGAAAGCCGCACACTTCCTGGGTTTCCTTCTGGGGCGGGGGTAAACCGCCTCTAACTTTTCCCGCACCCCCTTTTCCAAACCCTTACTTTTAAGTAAGAGCAGCTCTTTCTCGCTCACTCTTTCTCGCTGATCTGCCCCCGCGGCGAGAAAATATTTGAGTTTCTGTGGATTAGGGAGGAGCAGCCCAGAACAGGTGCGGGAATGTCGCAAGGATGTTCTGGCCCGTCTGAGAAAGCCTCCCCCGGGGGGCCCTTTGACTTTAAGATTTATTTCCGTACTGAAGAGCAGAAATGATCCCGGCAAGGGGGCGAAATCGAACGTGCCGCGCGGGTTTGGGAACTGCTGGCGCCCAGCGCTGCCTTGCCCGGCGGTCCCGCTGGGGCGCCCCGAGGGCGCGCACGGGGCGCGGTGGATCCCGGGCTCTCCAGCGGTGTGGGCGGCGCGGCCCCGGGCGCACTGCGTCCCGCACGCCCTGCGAGGGGGATCCCGCATCCCGCCAAGGGTGGGGACAGCCGGCCCGGGGGTGCCGCGGCGGAGGCAAAGTTGGTTCGCGGCTTTGCGGGAGGCTGCGGGCGATGGAACTGGCGGGCGCGATTTCCGTGCCCCGGGGCGGCTTCGCGCTCGCCTTTCGGGATCCCGGGGTTGTCCGAGCTGCGCGGGCGTGGGCAGCGGAGGAGGCTGCGGGACCGGACTCCCACTGGCCCCGCGCTTGGGCGGTGCGCCAAGCGCGCAGAGTGGGCAGGCGGGGACCTGATCCCCCGGAGCGGCATGTCCAGCCCGGGTTCTCCGGGGTCCTGCTCTGGCCACCCGCGGTTTCCCTTCGAGGGCCCTCCGCGCACTTGCCCCCACCTGCTCGGTACCCGCCCGGCTCTCCCCTCCCGCGCCCCGCGTCCCGCCGCGCTCGCGGCTGGTGTCCCGGCGTCTGCGTGTGGGCGCGCGCAGAGTGGTCCCTCGGAAGGCTTAAAAGAATAATAAAATGGAAACTCTGGGTTCTTCGCGGACCTGCTTAACTTGGTGCTCCTCTTCCTCTTTTTTCTCTGAAGCGAACTAAACTACCAAAGTCAGTGCCCGCTCCACCGTGCTTTCATTTTTGTACCCCATCCCGAGAACGCGACATCCCTGAAATAAATTCACTGGATAATGTGGGGTTCCAGGAAGTGTGCTTAGACCCCTCTTCGCTGCACAGACCGCCTCCACCCCCGGTGGACCACGCGGAAGAGAGGAGGCAACTTCACAGCAGTGTCTCCTGTCGATGACCAGACTGTCCCAGTCTCCACGCTGACCTTTTTGGTTCTAGTTTTAGGATTTCCCTGGGCAGTGGGTCCTTTAGGTGCCGCCAGAGTGTCGGAAGAAGATGATTTGGGATGGGAGAGGCGAGCGATCTTTAATTACAATAGATTCAGATTTCCATCTGCTCGAAAAGTGTCTCTTCGTTCTCTTTAAAGGTTACACTGATCCCGGGTCATGAGGCCGGTGGGGTGAGGATGGGGGTAGTGCCCTAAGACGCTCCCTCCTAAAGCAGGGGGTGGGAGCCGTCAAAGAAACCTCTGGGTGGGTAAGTGAGGCTGTGAACAATGTTTGATGCTCGTGGGGCATTTCCTCACATAAAATTACCAAGTACGACAAATATTGGATCTTTAAATTATTTAGGCTCCCTCTCTTCAGAGGTGACTTCTTTAGCTGAGCTGGAAATATCTATGTATTTGTCCCTGGCTCGAGTCATAGCCAGTAAATATGAAAATTCGAACGGGGGAAGTACATCCTTTGATTACGTTGACCAGAAAAGCAAGGAGAAATGGAGGGTTTAGCAGCTGGGTAATTCATCGAGGTGACGGCAACCCTGGCTTGAGTTTGAGGAGAAATATGGGCAAAGAGGGAATGTCAGGGAAGCAGAAAGGGGGGATGAGGAAGCCGAGGTCCTGGGTGTCTGGGACGGGTTTGAAGTGGAAATCATTCATAAAGTAAGCCTGACAGTAGTTTGGGCTCCCTAGCCTTCCTGGTTTCTTTGCAAAGAATTCACTTCTCACTCCATGGGGCACCGGAAAAGCCAGAGACATACCCGGCAACTCCACTGAGGAACTAAGGATCCGTGTGAGATGCCATTTCTCAAAGCCCAGGACGTGCTTGCTGGGTGGCAGCCCGAGCATTGGGGAGCTGGCCCCGTGTACAGATGTGTGCCTCTGGGCGAGCGTTTGCATCTGCTGTGGTGCAGGGACACGGAATTTCCAAGGTCGAGCTTGTGGAGGTCAGAGGCTGGAGTGTAGAGGAGGCATCTTTCTGACCTCAGCCCCCCCCCCCCCACGCCACCCGGGCTTCATGTCAAGTAGCTTTAGAGCCACTGGTAGCAAAGTAACAAAACCGGGGACTGCGTTCTTTGGTGTGTTGGAAGGACAGTAGGATGAATCCGTTCATTGCCAATAGTGCTGGTATTTCTCGGGGAACATATGCGTGAATGGGTTCGTATGCTCTGTACGTGGTTTCCACCCATGTGGCTTAGTCGACATTCCCGGACTTAAGAAAACCCAAGGGCACAGGGACCACAGTTCAGCGAGAAAGAACTCCCCAGCCCTTCTTCTCACTTGCTAACATACAGAGAGCATTTTTAATGCGTTAGTGTTATTCTCACTTTCCCAGGTGAGAAATTAACACACACACACACACACACACACACACACACACACACACACCACACAGATACATCATACCTTCATACCTTTCTCTCCTTCATTTTCATTTTCCTGTAGGTGACTCCATTACCATTTCTAATCAATATTTTATGTACATATATAATCAGCCAGGGTAGGAGTGGGTGTGCTGGCCTGCATGTGCCTGTGTACAAATGTGTCTGTGACCTGACTGGCTGGAGACCCTCGGCTTGGAAACCCAGGGAGCAGAGGTGGGGGCGGGGGGGTGGTTGGCGGGTTGCCTCACCCACCTTCCAATGACCACTTTGCCGTTGTTAAAGAAACAAAGAACAAACTGTCCTGAAGGTAAAATATGTGGGTTCACACGTAGGAAGAAATGCCACATGGTAATTCAGAATCAGTGACCCAGAGAAAAACAAAGGGGAAATTAATTTTTAATGGTACATTTAAAAATAAATCAGAATGAGGACATTAGTCTTGGTTTTCCAAGGGAGGGGCCTTAGGAAATAAACCTGGATGTGCCCGCCACCCTCCTGGAGGTGTGGGCTGCTGTGGGAGAGGATGATGGGGTGATGGGAGGCTGGACTTGTTCAGGTCTGAAGGCAGTGAGTTAGGCGGAAACAGGTTGGTGTGGAGGGCCCCAGTCGCAGGGAAGGCCCTTTCCAGCTCAGTGAGATCCTGACACCAACTGGAAATTTCCTCTTGGAGCTTATGATTTCCCCAACTCCATTTTAGGAACAATCCTCTGTTTTACCAAAATTTAAGGAAAAGATGTTTCTTTAAAAATATATGTATGAAGAAACAACCTGACCCACCAAACAGGAACTTTCCTTTCTGTTGATCTGGAGCAATCAATAAATATTCCATTTAGCTTGAGATAGGAGGGACAGAGGGGACTTTCGGGGAAAGTGCTGCCAGGGAAGTGGCCGTGATAGAGATTTTGAGTCACCTCCCTGCCTTTTCAGGGTGGACCCCGGCCCTTGCAACTTTGCCCTGCATGCAGGATTCATGTTCCTGATAACTACCTCTGGCCAACTCGTTTTTTAAAGATAATCTAAACTCATGGAAAAAAGTTTGTCTCCTTCTTTGGTCCTCTGCAAAATGCCTTGTTTCTTTGGAGCACTTGGAACTGGGAAGATCAGCGCGAGTCTAGCAGGCCAAAGGAACGGTGTGTGTGTGTGTGAGAGAGAGAGAGAGAGAGAGACTGGGAATGTGTACATTGGGATGGGCCGTGGAGTTGGCTGTGTGAACGAGCCGATTCAGGAGAGAGAATTCAGAAGACAGGCAAGCAGTTACACAAGACACAGGATGCTTTTGACGCAGTTCTGCAGTGCCCTTCTCTAGAACTTGTCTTCCCAGATGCTTGAAGTGGCTTCCCCAACATGACTGAAATTACTTGTGGTTTGAATTTAAGGGGAAGGAATAGCATTATTTAGACCATAATCCAGTCCTTCAAAGTGATGTCCAACCCACACCCTCAGTACCCCATGCCGATGCCTTCCCACACCTACCGGCCATCATCAGTCTCTGTCCATCTCTCCCCAAGTGAGCCCCTCTGCGTGCTCTTCCAGCTTGAGCAGGAGGCCGGCCCAGAATCTGCCAGAACTCCTCACAGCTCCTCTGGGAGCTTCTGTCTTGGGGTCTGGTGGCTCTTGACTGAATGTTCCTGTGGGAGAGCCCAGCATGGCTTGAGTGCTCAACCTCTAATGTCCTCTGCAGCCACTGTCGTTCCTAGAGGGAGCGTGGGCCCACGAGAGGGCTTTGAGTAAAGAGTCCACGCACCCTGCCAGGAAGCCATCAAGGGTGCGACTCCCTCCTGTTTGCCCTTGAGGCCATTTGCTGATTTCTAGGGATAATCAAAGATCTTTTTCAGCACTACAACTGCTGGTGACCCCTGACTGGGCTTCCACTCTGGTGAGTCTTCCTTTCTTGGTCCCAGCAGTCTCGTACCTCCAGGGAGCTGTCAAATTCATGGCCATTCCTCAGAGGAGGAGCCCCTAGGCTTCTGCCGGGCCTGGCGTCCCCTGGCATGGCTGGGGTGGCCTGGGGTGGGATTACATTGTGGTTACCCCATCGGCTGGTGCGGCCTGGTCCCTGTGCAGGGAGGTTGTGGTGTTTATAATTGCAAATGTAATTAGCAGACCAGCTCTGGGGGACTGGGATGCTCAACTTCGGTGCGCATCACGGTGACCCCTGTGATGGCTGGCCGGGCAGATTAACCCTCACTGGTCTGGCCTGTCCCCTGCTTCTGGTGAGGCCACCGACCTTTCACTGATGATGGCAGAGCGTCCTAGGTAACTGGTGGCAGGGTCAGACTCCTTCCTCAGAGGGGATGTCAGGGCAGTGAGTGGGAGAGGTCCAAAGTTGGAGGGGTTATTTCTTCCCTAGGCCACTGGGCAAGTGATCCTTGCCTCTTGTGACAGGGTGACCCTGCATAGCAGGCTGCTCTGGGACGTTGTCTCCCTCACTTTCCTGGCAGCACTAGAAGGATGTGCCCAGAAGACTTTGGGTGCATGCTGGTCTGTGGCTCTGGAGGCCTTGTGGGAAAAAGTAGGGCTCCAGACCGGACACATGATGACTTTCGGCGAGTGCCCCTGGGGCTCAGCAGACAGGGGGCAGTGACTGCCTGCTGGCTGTCTGTTTCTGCGGGGTATTCCACACAACTGGACGGCCACAGCCAGTCCCATTCAGGACACGTGGGGAGCAGGCCATAGGAGGGCATGGGTTTTAGTGTGGCCCAGAGACCCCCAACCAACCATCTGACAGAAGACCTCAGAAAACCAGACAAGAAGGGAAACATAGAGCCCCATGGTCTTTTTGGGGTTTTTTTTTTTTTGGCATCTGTCTACCTAGAGCACCTTTCTGTACGGATCAGGATTAGAATAGAAAGGATCTTAACAGCACCTTTATTTATAAAGCAACGGCTTAAGGAAGTGTTGAGCCCTTTCCGATTGCTGTTAAAGCCCCTCTTCTAGAAGCTAACTCTGAACCCCGAAACGCCAAAGGTCGCCTCCGTTCCTAGGGGAGCTCCCACCGTGTGCACACGTGTGAGAGTGTGTTACAGTGGAATTTCCCTTGAACATGGGAGTAACGGGGGGCAAGGGGCTCTGCTGTTTAAACACAGCCCCTGCTGCCTGCCATACCCCTGGCCTGGGCTGAGGTCAGGCTATGGCCACATTCCAGTGGGGGCTGCTGGGCCTTGGGGTTTTTCCATGGAGCGAAAGGGAACTCCATAGGACCCAAGGGCTGGCTGTCCATACAGACAGAGGAGTTTACTCTTGTTAAGAGTTCTCTTCAGTTTTCTGGCCTGGGTAAGGCTGGGCAGACCCCGGAGAGGATGAAAAGGCAGTGCTGTACTCCCTGGAATACCAGATGGCTACGCTCAAAAGAGCATTTGGGCAATTCTGTTCCAGTTTCCCAATTTCCCTTTCTCTTCCTGGATCTAGCCATTGACAGTTGATAGCCTAATGGGTCAAATGTTTTCCTAAATTGAGGAAAGTCATACCCGTTGATCAGCCCATGGTGGGACTTTCAATATGGAGTTGGCCAAGGTGAAAATAAATCTCCTGGCTAAATGTCTTAAATTCAGAGTTATATGAGCTTGAGTTAAAATTAACCCCAAACAAAAGTTTTCCTGCCGATTAGAGGCATGATTTTTTTCATCCTTATTTTGCTGTGCTTTTTAACGATACACATTTTTAGTCCCCGAAGAGCCTCTCCGCCCCCTGCCTTTAAGTTTCTCTCTTCTGTTCCTTAGGACTTTAAAATATTCTATTCAACATTGTCATTCAGTGTCCCCGGGATTGAGCCTTTTCTGGGAATGGTTTTCTGGATAATGTTATTTTATTTTCAATGTCATTTCATCCAGAGGTCAAAAGGCAGTTAAACAAACTCCGACAAGGTTTTGTTTTTATCTTCTGGTTTCAGATGTGATCAATTTTCATTTAAAACTATATCAGGGTCTTCTCCTGCCACTGACGGCAACAGTCAGCCTCATGCCTGGCTGTCTGTGTTTACTGAGACGCTGCATTGAAAACTGTATGGATGTGAAGTGGCCAATTAGAGTCAAGCTTTTCCTCACTAAGTGTTATTTTAACTTGGCCCTTTTTTTTTTTACTGTTTGAGTTAACTTGAATTCATAAATTATTTTTTGTTTTCTTGTTAAGTTTTAAACTGTTATTGTATTTAGATTCACGTTTTAGGTATTTTCACTGGGTTCCTAGTTTTTTAAAAAAAGATACCTGGAAAAGGGGTTTTGCGAGTCACAGGTCTTTCTGTGTTCTTGGTTTCCGAAGGGCAGAGAACAAGGAAATACAGAGGGCAATGCTGTAGGGCAGGGTGGTGGGTGCTGAAAGCTGATGTTTTTTAGAGGAGATCTCTCTCGTGTCTTACAGTGGAACATATTCCTTTGTCTTTACTTATTTTTTCCCTCTATTTTCATTCCAACCTGCAGTGCTTTGCCCTCTGCCCTTTTTGTCTCTCTCCGATCGTATACGTTCCAGGGAAGGAGCGCAGGTTCCACGCGTCTGTCTGTCTCTACCTCCGTGAGCGTGTGCACATGTGCGTCTGTGCGTGTAGAGTGTGTGGGTGTGTTCGTGCTGTTTTCAGGTGCTAAACATGATTACTCAGGGGATGTCCCAAAGTGGAACACGCTGTTGTCCACCCTGTTCCAATTTGGCCCTCAATACCTTTATCCACTGTCAGCCTCCTGCTCTCATGTTTTGGGAGAGACCGCAAGAAGGGTAAAGACCTCTTGTTCACAGGAAAATTCCAGGGTATTGGTGTCTATTAACGTGGGGAACAAGGCGGTAGGGACTGGAGGTGTGGGTGAGGGTATCGGGAAGCTCTAAACTTTATTCAGAACCAATTTTTATATCTTTCATCTCCTCTTCCTAGCGCTTTGAGCTCGAGTTTGGGATCTTGGTGATGCAGAGTGAATGAGCTGGTGTATGCTTTTGTTTTTGCCTCCCTAATCGATCAGCAGAAAACATTCCTTTTTGATGGTGAAACATCCCCTCAGCACACATGCAGAGTGCGGTATTTATCCTTTGCCTTTTCTCCTCACGCTTTGTCATCTGTCTCTTGGGTGTGTTGACATTGTCTACCTAAGCAGTCAAGCTAACAAGCTTTGGCAGAAAGAACACTGCTTTTACAGAAATAATAGCAATAATGCGATGGTTGCAATAATTATGACAACGGTAATAACAGCTTGCAGCTTTTTCTTCCCCAAAAGCGCAAAGCAATTCTCATAACGGGTTTTCTCATAGTAACCGGGTGAGGGTTGCTGTGTGTTGCCCCAAACATGAAATGTTTTCCTGCAAACAAAAACATGCAAAGGCTTCTGGTTTGCATGTCTACATTGATTCAGGAGCTAAAACTGCCTGGTCTCTGAAATATGAACAGACGGGTAGAGGAGAATACAGTGTTAGGCACATGGTCCCCCTGAGAAATGCTGGGTATGTTGCCTTTGAACTGGGAAGGGAGAAGCGTTTTCTTGCAAGGGACGCTGTGTCAGGTCTGACCCCACCGCCACGAGCTTCTGAGGCTCACGCCACGCTCTGCCTCTCGGTCCCCCCCACCTTCCTCGGTTCTTCTGGCGGCAACCTCAGGAGAGGTTTTAGACCAAAGGCACACAGAGGCCAAGGGGGTTATGGCTTGGTGCATGTGAATAGATGGGAAGAGAACTGCGTGGAGAGAGGGAGAGTCACCTCGCCACCCTTGATCGCCTTCCTGGCCATTCAGCTTCTCTGAGGCTGTCGTTCCCTGCTCCTGGGCACCTCGACCTGCCCTCTGGAGGCAGAGATTAGAGGGAGGGCACCAGGGAACTGACCCTCTGGATCCCTGTGACCCCTCTCGTGACTCCCCATGCCGACTCCCAGACCCAGACCGGCTCATCTGCACACTCTGCTCATCTGTGCGTTACTTTTGAAATCGGTGCTGCCTTTGTTATGTCCTCTCTCATTCCTCCTTCTGCTGCTGCTGCCTCTTCTTTTTTATATGTGTGCCTTGGAAATAGAAGGCAGCCTAATATACCTGCCTAATACACCAGCATAGTATAATAGGAAGTGCCTAATAAACCAGGGTCCCACAGCTGTCTCTCTCTCTCTCTCTCTCGTTCTCTCTCTCTCTCTCTCTCTATATATATATATATATTTTTTTTTTTTACTTTAGTATTCTTACTCATGTTCTTACTCAATTTTTTTTTCTTGGAAAACAAACTCAAAGCTCTGGGCTTTGGGTTATTAATTGATTATTAACTGATTTAACAAACAAAAAACATCCTACCCCCGAGGAATCCCAGCAAGAGTCTGGCTGTGCCGCTCAGGTCAAGAGCTGCCTTTTCCCCTCAGTCGGTGAGAAACGTTATAGCTTCAATTCCCTTGTTGGACCCTGAGTAAAAAATTAATTCATGAATAATAAAAACCAATCAGTCTTGTTGAGTTTAAGAAGGATTAGGAGAAAGGGTGTTTTTTCTTACAGAGAACATTTGGAATCTGCATGTCATTGTCACGACTGTTCCGAGTAGCTTGAGCGGGCCTTTCTTCACAGCAAATGAGCTATTTATTATCCCAAGGTGTAGCACATCTTTCTCAGTTGTAAGGCCAACTTACTGAAGATTATTAAGGGTATCCCACCCACTTCTCTCCCACAATCCCATACCCCAAACCCCATGATAATTCATTGGCATTAAGACAGTTTCCTGTGTAAGTGTCATGTAACCAAATAGCAACAGAGCTGGCATTACATTATGAATAAGCCTGTTTGTGGATGCAATGGAGTCCTTCTTGGTTTCCCTCCCCTTTCTCTCCCCCGGGGAAGTAATTGACCAGGAATTTACATGCCTTTGCAGGAACTACAGGCATTAGACTGGTAGATACTCTTTTTAGTTTCCATTAATAGTATCTACCTCCCAGGGTTGTTGTGAAGATGAAACAGGTAATTTACAAGTGTTGGGCACATAGTGGGTGTACTAATTTTTTGATGTTATCTTTTGGAAGTGGCTTTTCATTCCTTTGACATAACCTCACAGTGATAGTCCTTGGCAGTGAGATTGGGGTGCTTGGACTGATTACTTGTTTGATGCGATCAATGTGGCTTGGGTTTCCATATGTAACACAAGGGGATTAGGGAGGGAATTATGGTATGGAACTGGACGATGAATAGGAAATATTCTCTTAATGAATTTCTGAATCCTCCAACCTGTGGGTAGAATTGCCCAATAAGATATAGGATATCCGGTGAGATTTGGATATTAGATAAACAACAAATAATTTTTTAGTGTAAGTATGGTCCATGCAGTATTTGCTCAATCTGGCAACCCTACCCATGGGTGTTTTTCTTAAATTGGTCGGATTAAAAAATCCATCTCCTTATTTTTTTCCCTTTTGACAAAGGCCAAGAGAACAATTGTATGTTTAGTTTTTTTTCAAATTGTTTTTTAAATGTCTATCTTTAACATTTTGCCCACATTAACTTGTTAGGTTGGCCACATCACATTAGAAGTTAGTGGGAACAAGTAGTGTCCATCATCCAGATATATTGATAGAGTTGCAATTAGGTAAGTAAATCTGCAGAATGGGTCTCCTAACATAGCACCCAGAGCTACTGAATTTTGCTTTAAGGAGGAACAGGGTAAGCAGCGTCTTTTTGGAAACCTGCCTCTTCACGTTTCCCCGACAAGCAGGTTGAGGGGCTGGGCTGCTAGAACCTGAGATCCTGGCAACTGGAAGCTATCCTTGCTGCACTTGGATGCCAAAATCTTCGATCTCTCTCTGCCTTCCTACCCAAGGACAGGAGGCTGACCCTTTGAAGGCATCCCCTAGGAGGCTGTGGGGGAAACCACCCGCATCATTGCCAGGCAGTGGAGGAGGGAGGACAAGGGGTTGCACTCAAAACAGCCAACTGGAAGCATGGATGAACTGAGGCGCACCAATGGGGGACCAGCGAGCCCCAGCTTCTTTTCACTCCCCTCTCAGAGCAGCACGGTCACGTAGCCTGGGTAAACACACCATTGTTTTAAACGTAGTACCCTCGCAGCCCAGAGTATGGGAAATGGAAGAGCTCTAGAGCCCCCTACAGGCCCTCAGTGGCACTGCACCTCATGGGTGCCAGTCCCACTACAGAGCCTTCCTTCCCAGGGTGGGAAGGAGTGCGGAGGACCCCAGCGAGTGAGCCTACAGAAACTCAGGATCCAGGAGAAGTGAACCCCTGATTCCAGCTCCAGCAAGCAGCTCTGCTCCGTGCTCTTTAGCACCGCAGCTGCCTCCTAGGGTGGTGTGCCAGCCTCCTCCCAATGCATGCACACATGCACACCTGCACACGCACACACGCATGACACATTCACTGTCTCTGTGGCTTGCCTGACCTCCAGACGGGCTGGAAAAGGGCCAGGCCTCATTCAGTCTGAGGAAAGCCCTCTGGCTGGTGGATATCAGAAGCGACGCGGCTAGCACTGTTTTTTCAGAGCCTGATACTGACATTGAGATTCTCTTCGTGAGCACTTAACTGTGTGCCAGGCCTTGCCTAAGAACATTTGATGTATTAACTTACTGCTTCCTCACAACCACCTTGTGAAGGAGGTCCCATTGCCATCCCCATTCCACGGGTAAGGAGACTGAGGAACAGAGATGTTAGGTCACTTGCCCAAGGTCACACAGCTGGCAAAGCTGGGATTTGCTCAGGGGCGCCCTGGCTGCGCGCCTACACTCCTCACCACTACGTTATGTGTCGCTCATTGTGCAGAATTTTGAGAACACCCCTCTCAGCTATGGGGGTTGGACACGTGGGTAAAGTTTACAGTGGAGGGAGAAGGGGAAAATTGGGCTCCGTGTCTTTGTTCCTAAAAAGGCAAATGGAGGAATCGCGACGGGATATTAGGTCCCTCTCCCCCCCGCCCTCCCCCCCCAGCCTGGCATAGGGAAGGGCTGGAGAAAGGAGCTTTTTGTCTTCCTGACGTCATCCTCCCAGGCCCCAGAAGCAGGTAATTACTGACCCCCCACCTTGTGCCTCCCTCTAAGTGTGTCATAACACATTTTACTGCTGAATCCTCTCTTTTCCACCTGTGTTTTCTCCCGTCTCATGCCCTCCCCTGTTCTGTCACCACCAGCTCTCCGGCCCCTGGGTCTGAATCTCGGTGACGGACTCTCATGTCCACCTTGGGCTCTCGGGGACACTGCACACCGGCACCTGTAAAAGAGCATCACGGCAGTGGCAGTCAAGCCTGCTTCTCCCCGGGTCCTCCTCCTCTCCCTCCCTCCCTCCCTTGACGCAGGGACCCCCAGCCAACATAACGAGCATGGCTTCATTTCTGCCCTCTCTCCTCAGTGGCCAATGCCCACGTCAGATGGACACATTTTACCTAAATATGTCCTTTACTCTGTTCTTTCCTATTCATGCTGGTTACCCGCCAGCCCCCAGCCTGCCCGGCAGACTTCTGTTTATCCTTTCAAACCTGCTCACGTATTCCCCTCTGGGAGAAGCCAGCCCTGACCCCTCCTAGGGGGGAGTTGGCGTCTCTCCTTGCAGCTCCGGACTGACCTGTGCCCTCGACTGGGTTGTAGTCTGTTGGATTTCAATGCATGCTTATCTTGCCCCACTAGACCGTGAGCCTCCAGGGTGTAAGCTTCCCTCTGTGTCCCCAGTGCCTGCAGCAGCATGCGGTACAGAGTAGGTGCTTGGTGCACGTTGGTGGCGCTAACCTACGGAGATGGCAGGTGGATAAAGGCGAGTTCTGGGGGCCTGGGAGTGAGGTAGAAGGCCATGGGGAAAGTGGCTGGGAAGGGTCTGGTTCCCCAGGCCTGGGCCCTTGTCGATCACCCGGCAGATCTCGCTGGCTAGCTGGGCATCCAGGCCCACTAGTGGTTGGGAGGAAAAGCTCCGTCTTTTCCTAAATCCTGGCCCCGGGGGGGGGGGGGTGAGCTGGAACCAGCTCACACTGGCCTGGGAGAGCCAATGGCTTGGGAGAGGTGATTACATTTACAGGAGTTTCGTGAGCTGATTGTTAAGCGTGACTGTTCCAAAAAATCAAATTACGTCAACTTTCAAGTAAATACGTCATATTAAAGACAAAGGTAATAAGTACTCCAAACTCATTTCTCCCTAGTATCCTACCACCTTTTTATGTTCTTGAAGTATATTTGCAAGTAACACATCGGCACAGTGGAGACCTGACGTGATCGTTCGTTCCTGTGTCCTCGCAAGCAGCCGTGTCAGTGAGGTCACCTGGGTGGCCTGCCGTTGGCTATGAGGGGAGTATCTCCCCATGGAGATGGGGAGCCGCTCTAAGGCAGCCCCTTCTTCCCGCCGGGAGTTAAACATCTACCACCACACCCCTGCCTGGCTGCGGGACATCTCCTCTCTGGGCCCCTGGACCACTGACTCCATCTCTCTGTGCCTCAGAGTGTTCATCCGCAGCCATCCCCTTGTTGGGTTGCTGCAAAGATGAAAAATGGACCAACATAAACTGCTCAGAGCAGAGACTGGCACACAGTAAGTGCTCCGTGCATTTTGGCTCTTAGTATTTCTCCCTCACTGTTCCAGGCATAGCCCTATCCGGATTCTACTGCAATGGAGAACGTTCGTAGCGGAACGTGAGCTTTATATCTGGAGCGTAAGGGTATTGCTTTTCCCTGCTGGAGTCTTACTCGGTGGTTGACCGTGGTAGCTAACGCAGGGAGCAGAAAACACTAGTTTTCTTTCTACGGGGAAAGGCCCTGACGGAGAGGTATGCTCAGTCCTCCAAGGCAGGAGACGACTGGGCCACGGGCCCTGTGAGGAACTGGGTCCATAGCAGCTGCCAACATGGCCGACGGGTGAGGCAGGCGCAGCCGAGGTCAGGAGAGACACGGAGCGGATGCCAAGAACAGCCAAGCATCAGGGTGAAGGGAGGCTCTGCAGGTGGCTGCAGGGGGTCCCTAAGACCACGTGAGGGGCAGCTCCTCTCCCTGGAAATGCTGGAGCGTGCTGCCACGCCCACAAAGGCAAGGGCCCCTGTGGCTTTGGGAGTCGAGGGACTATCGGGGACCACTCACAGGTTAGCGCACCGTCTTGTAAACAGCTTGAGTCAAGTTTGCATTGGCTGTGCTGCAGTTTCTGGGGCCACCACAGGAAAGTGGGAAGTTGAGAGCATCTAGTCTGTGGCTCTCAGAACCGCAGAGGCCCGGGAGAGGGCCAGGGTGCACTAGGGCCGTCCTAGATGCCCCCCTCTCCCCCCAGCATGCAGGTTCCTTGAGTCCCGGAAGAGGTTTTTGCGTGGGCAGTTACCTGGAAGTGTCTTCAGGCTCAGACCTCTAGTGTCAGGAGGCCCAGCTCAGTGACTCAGTGACACCCAGCTCCTGGGCCGGCCCAGCCCACTTTCAATGGTAAGTGAACTACAAGCCTTCAGACACTAGCTAGTAGCTAGGTCTGCACAGCTTTATAGGCTGGAAGGCTTGTCTCCTCACTGGGGTCTCATTTCATTCTTTGAATCCCTGGTCTGTAGAGAAATGCCATTGGAAATGGCCTTGCCAAGGAGGAGGCAGCCTTGAGAATTAAACCCTCCTTCGCACCTCTCCGTGAGAGTCTGCCCTTTGTCTTGAGCTGCTCGAGGGCTGGGTCTGAATCATTTGTGAATCTGTAACACGGAGTCACACACGGAGGAACTTTCAGTAAATACAAGGTAGAAGCTTGAGAAAATGTGTGCATCGGCTGAGCTGCTGGTGAGCCGCCTGTACAGTCGTACAGATTATACACTGAACAAGAGTTTGTGGTTAAAGGGTAGGTGAGGTCTGAACCTCGTTTTTCTAATTCCCACCTGGGCACTCATGGCAGGGAGGAAAGGGGGTGAGTATCCAAGGGGTTCAAGACCTAGAGGAAGATGAGGAGTCCTGGGCCCAGACTCACACTGGGGGCAGCACCCCCACCCCCGACTAACAAATGCCCTGGTTCTCTAAAGGCCGCTGTGTTTCTGTCTGCCCGGCACCACCCCTGCAGCCTGAATTGAGAGCTTGATAACTCTTCAGAGGGTTTTCTGTTTTGTTTAACTACAGTTCTCAGTGGGACCCCCACAGCTCACAGCAGGCATGAGGCAGGAAGGGGCACCCAGGCCCTGCTCTGGCTGTGGCTGATAATTGAGGATGCCCGTGGGAACAGAGACGTGCTGGGACCCTGTGTTCCCAGACTAATGTGCCAGGTGTGTGTGGGTGTGGAGGGGGGCATGCCAGGGGCCCTGGCCGGCAGGGCCACGTTGGAGGGAAAGTGTCAGAGGGGCCCTGCGTTCCAAGGGCTTCTGTGAGTAGATTCTCGGCTGGGCAGGAGCTTAGCAGCTTGGAGGCGCGCTAGAGGGGGAGGAGAGCTCCAGGCACGATCCGTTTACAGTAACACTTAAGTAGGGGTCTTATTCCTACCTTATGGAGGAAGAGCCTGAGGTCCAGAAGTGCCGACTGACTTGCCCAAGGTGGCACCGTGGGTCTACTTAGCCAGGATGCAAATCCAAGTCTGCTTGAAATAGCTCAGAAATCCAGGGACCTGGAGAACCCCCCGTTTCGCTCCTAGACCCCTGTGGTTCGGGACCAGCTCTCTGACACGTTTCCTGGCACATTTACATGGTCCCAGGCAAATCTCTCCACCAACCCTGGGCTCAGGAAGGGGGAGCACAGCTCCTGAGAAGGGCATGTGGCTCATGAGGCTGCCACCAGCTCCTCCTCCCAGGAGAGCTGGGCAAAAGGCACGGCATCTGGAAATGTCCACGTCTGTGCCGTGTTGAGGGAAGTGCCCTGCCCTTCGCCAGGAAGGAAGGGGACGGAGTGAAGCCCAGGCCCACCCTGTCACTGCTGCCGGGCCAGCTGCTCTGGATGGCGTTGACCTTGGTGGAGAGCAGCCGCTTCACAGGGGCCAGCGTGTTTGAGCTGGAACCCGTCTGGGGTCGGCACCTCTGCGGGCCCCTGTGCGGGTCTACGGGACAGGGAAGCGCCACAGGCCCATTTGCTGCATGTAGCCTTCGGGGCCCAGTGCAGAGGGAGGCCTGCTTTGGTCTGGGTGGCACTGTGGCCGGTATGTAGCAGGCCTGGCTTTGGGTTTGAGATTTCACCTCCTCTGTGTACCCTGAGCCCCCCAGCTCCACACCTGACCAGCAGAGCGGTTCCCTGAGACCCTGTAGGTTTGACTTGGAGCCAGTAGGGGACCTGCCCTGCCCTCCTACGGACAGGCAGCCCTCAGCAAAAAGGCCGTCGTCACCGTCACCATGGGAAGTGCCTCCCGCCTGGCTCCGTCAGACTTTCCCAGCGTGCTTGTGGCTTTCAGCCTGGCTACCCCTTCCTCCCACCCCAACATCCTGACACTTTGCCAGTTCTTTTCTTGTGGTAAGAGTAATAAGAATAGGTACATGCAGTCCGGCAGTGGACCTCGCTCTGTGTTTTGTGGGTTTTTTTGGTCTATAAATGTATTTTTAACATTTTGCATTTTATGACATTTACATATTGCCTGCGATACCTTTACTGCAAAGAAAAAAGTTCCCCGGGATAAGAGCAGTCCAAGAAAATAGGGATCCCTGGCAGCCCAGCCACACCCCCTGGGGGAGCAGAGGGCAGGCCAGGAGGTGGGTCCCTGGGCAGTGCCCATGTTGGGGGTGTGGCCGGTGTGGGCAGCTGCACGCGGGTGAGTGCACGGCGTTTCCGAGCAGGGGTGGGCCGACAGCTGGTGCCCACGTCCTGCACGCACCTGCAGGATCTGAATCAGAAGCCTGTCCACAGAGGGCAGAAGAGCTAGGGGTGCCCAGGTAGGCTCAGGCAAGGGATCCATACCTACAGTCCTACTGGGGGGCCACTCAGGTGAGGCCAGAGATCATACCCGCGACAGGTAGGCTTGGCCACGTCAGGCTAATAGAAACCAGTTTCCATCCGATACTGCACCCCTTTTCTTTCTCTCCATCATACTTTCTTCCTCGCCCTGTGTTTCTGCCTCTGTCACCCTAGCCAGTTTCCCTGTAGTTTCCTCTTCCTGCTGTCAATGACAGCGGTAGCAATCGCCAACATCTACTACCTGCCTGTTGTGAGCCAGGCACCTGCACAGTGCCTCCTGCAGCTGTCCCCACCTTTCTGTCCTTGCTTTCTGGGACTTGTGTTCTAAAGACTTACCCTGGGAACTGCTGACTGCCCTGCATGGCTGGTAGGTGCGACTTCCTACTTCCCAAAGGGAGAAGGCAGAATGTGGGGGCTGGGGAAGACCCGTCAGGCTCATTGGCACCTCAGCTCTCAGTGTACAGATGGGGAAATGAGGCCCTGAGTGTGTGAGGCCCTGAACACGGTCTTGCAGCTCATGTGCAGAACTAAGCCCAGGCCCCAGCCTCTTGGCCCGAAGCCAGCACGTTGTCCTGCCTTCCTGGCTTTCCGGCTGTACATTCTATTTAACCCTCAGCTCTGTAAGGGCCTCCGTGCGTGGTCATGAGGACGTGAACTGTGAGCCTCTGGGCTAAGTAGTATAGACCACCAATTTCACATTCCACTGTCATGCTGTGCACCTGCCGTAGGCCAGGCCAGGCCACGAGACTTCAGGAGCCAGACAGAGAACCAAAGGAGGGCTGGGCAGATGGACACAAACAATTCTGAGTTTTTAAAAAATCAAGGAATTGAGGGGTGCTTGGGTGGCTCAGTCGGTTAAGCGTCCGACTTCAGCTCAGGTCATGATCTTGACAGTTTGTGAGTTTGAGCCCCACGTCGGGCTCTGTGCTGACAGCTTACAGCCTGGAGCCTGCTTCGGATTCTGTGTCTCCCTCTCTCTCTCTCTGCCCCTCCCCTGCTCGTGCTCCGTGTCTCTCAAAAATAAACGTTAAAAAAGTTTTTTAAAAATCAAGAAATTGGAAGAGCCTCAATAGATGGAAACTGGCAGGATGAAAGATGAACTGATTGATTGTTCTGGGCAAGTTGGCCTCGACCCTTGCCTGGTTCCTCCGCCATCTGTCTCCCGACACAGGTCTGCGGGCCCCTTCACACTTCCCTCCCTGGGCCGTCTCTTTAGGCTGTTCTCTGTGCTTGGTGACCACTGGGAGCTCCTCTCCCAGGGGGTGTGTGTGGAGGAGAGGGTGGGAGACATGAGCCAGGTGACAGTGAAGACCGTGCCTTCTGTGTGGCTCACGCTGGCCTTCGTGATGCCTCACCCCATGGTTGGATCGAAAGAGGAGGGCACCGCCCTGCTGCCAACCCTGTAGCACTTCCAGGCAGCATCCCAGGGACTGCAGCCCTCGTCCAAGGTCAGCACCTAATCCCTGATCCGAGGTCGTCATCAGGGTCTGGCAGTATCCTGTGTATATAAACAGCTGACTGAGCTGGCAGGGCTAGAAAAGCCTCCCTGGAGGAAAGAGCGGGAGTCTCCTGAGTCATGACTCACACTAGGTGGACATGCGGGCATAGACAGGCCCTGTGTGGTGTGGGGGAGGGGCGGGCCTTTGATGTCCTACAGGCCTGGATTCACCTGGCACCTCAGACCCTCTTGCTGCGTAGCCTTGGGCCAGCCACCTAACCTCCCTGTGCCGTGCTGGACTCATCTGAATAGTGCAATACTGATCCTTCCCTTACGGGGTTGTGGGAAGATGTGATAAAATAACGGATGTAAAAATGTTCGCCCAAGGATACTGTCAGGATCTCTCTGAGTCAGTCCTGCCCCAAGCCTCTGTAAACGTTGCTGTGGTCATTGAAGGGAAAAATGGAAATTTATGTGAATGTGTTACTGAATTGTGAGGTGTTTTTTTTTTTTAATTTCTTTTTTTAAGTTTATTTATTTATTTTGAGAGAGAGAGAGAGAATGCACGTAGAAGCGGGGAAGGGACGGAGAGAAGGAAAGACAGAATCCCAAGCAGGCTCTGAGCCATCAGCGCAGAGCTCGATGTGGGGCTCGAACCCGTGAACCATGAGATCGTGCCCCGAGCCGAGATCAGGAGTCGGCCGCTCAACTGACTGCATCGCCCAGGCACCCCTGAGTTGTGAGTTTATTATGTATTTTTCCAAGTAATGAAGAATAAAAGAACTAAGATGGTGATACAGGGGAATGAACAACGTTTTGGTATTAAAAAGAGACCCTCCTAGGTCTATATGAACTGATAGGAAATACAGGCAGCATGGAGTTAAGTGCCGCACAGAATATACACTTGACCCTTGAACAACCTTGGATTCAGGGACACTGACCCCTGTGCAGTAGCAAACCCACGTATAACTAACTCCTGACTCCCCCAAAACTTAACTACTAACAGCCTGCTATGGGCAGGAAGCCTTACCAATAATGTAAACTGTCACTTTATATATGGTTTTATATACTGTTTTTTTACAACAAAGTAAGCAAAGAACATGTTATTAAGAAAATCCCAAGCATGAAAAAATACACTTACAGTAGTGTACTGTATTTATTGAAAAACTTCATATATACATGGACCCACACAGTTCAAACCCGTGCTGTTCAAGGGCCAACGGTAGAGTAAAATCACATGTATGGTTTTTTAAATTCCAAATGCTGGGCAAATGCTTTGAAAACTTCTGGAAGGAGACAGAAAAAGCTGTCATTTGAGTTACCTCTGGGGAATCTGCTTGGAAGTCCTGGAACGAGGAGCGATTTTTACTTTTGACTTTGCCCTTTTGATCGTACACGAGTAGGTATTCTGTAATGAAAACAACATTAATTTAAAAGTTTAGGAAGCCAAGGCATGCACGCAAACTAACAAACCCTCCTAAGAGAAACTTGGGAATAAAAGAGGGCCCTTCCACAAGCTCAGAAGCCAGTGCTCAGGGCAGACGAACTTCCAGAACCTGGGTTGCCCTTGCCGGGGCTCCTGCCCACCTGCTCCCCCCTTGTCTCCTGATGTGCACCCCTCACCAAGCCAGGTCATACCTCTGCTAGAAGCAGCGACAGAGACAGACCCGGTGGTGGGGGTCAGCCCGCAGGCTGGGCTCCCCGTGGCGGGGCTGTGTGTTGGCACCGACGGTGGAGCAGGCGGCCCGGGCCCTGCCGGCTTGGCAAGGGTTGGCCTCTCCAGCACATTCTTTCTACACTTCACGCCTCACAGAGCTAGGCTGAGGGAATCACTGGGGGATCGTGACGGGGCGAGTGGGCGGCTGCTCCCCTGCCTGGGAAGCCATTAATCTCGTGTCTCCTCTGCTGCTTGTCCTCCTACCCCAGCCGCCCTGGCACCGACCGACTCCAGAAAGGACATGAAAGGGGCCCTGGGCTTCTCTCCATGGTGGACCGTGACCCTGGAAAGTGCCATCTGGCTTTTCTGTGTGTCTTCTGACACCAATTCCCCAGGTCGGGACACATCAAAGAGAGCTGTGTGTGTCTGGTGACATTTCTCATTGTTATTCCTTTGGCACGGCCTTCAGATTCAAGGTCACAGGTAAACTCAAGCCTCCAGAGGCTGGCTGTGGGGTCTGGTGCCTCCCTTTCCTATGGATGCCTGAGGAGAGGGCTTGCAGAGGGTGACCCAAGACCTCCCAGAGGGCAGGACCCTATTCACCGCACAGGGCAGGCCAGTCCCGCGGGGCAAAGCCAGGCAGCATTCTGCGTTTCCTTCCCTGCGGTCTGACTGTTCGCACGCAAAACAGCCAGAGAGCCAGGTACCCAATCTGGGGCGTTAGCAAATGTGTAGAGTTTGACCTTGGCCCTAGGAATCTTGGCTTTAGTCTCAGATCCATATTTTCTTTAAGAAGACAGAGGTTGCCTGTCTTTAAGAAGACACAGGTTGGCTTTAAAATAATTCCAAAACTGGGGCGCCTGGGTGGCGCAGTCGGTTAAGCGTCCGACTTCAGCCAGGTCACGATCTCGCGGTCCGTGAGTTCGAGCCCCGCATCAGGCTCTGGGCTGATGGCTCAGAGCCTGGAGCCTGTTTCCGATTCTGTGTCTCCCTCTCTCTCTGCCCCTCCCCCGTTCATGCTCTGTCTCTCTCTGTCCCAAAAATAAAAAAAAAAAAAAAAAAAAAAAAACGTTGAAAAAAAAAAAAAATAATAATTCCAAAACAGAATGATTGGGGCTGAAGTAATTTTGTGCCGAACAGAAGGTCTGTAATAATGTGGATATTCAGTACTTAGAAGGAGTGGACCCTGTCCTGAGCAGTGAGTAGTCCATCGCTAGAGGTATGTAAGTGGAAAGGGGGCCTGTTTGGAATGTTTTAGAAGATACGACATCGGGCAAGGGATTGAGCTTTCTATGGTACAGTTTGCTCTTTAGAATAAGTCCCTGCGTGTCATACCAGCAGGGAGCAGACGGTGGGCCTGTGCCCGGCTGCATTGGGAAAATCTCACTTTTTCCCTTCTGACCTTTCCGACGCAGGGCAGTGCCTCCCAAGCTAGCCTGTCCTTGTTAGAAAATTGGCTCAATAACCCTCACAGCTAACGCATATCTACGTGGCTTACGTGCCAGGCACTGCGTCACGTGCTTCTACCTATTTTTCTGTTTTTTGAATTCCACCGTACTGCAGAGTAGGCACACACAATTTTCCTCACTTTAATTTTTTTTTAATGTTTTTATTTGTTTTTGAAGGAAAGAGAGAGACAGAGCATGAGCGGGGGAAGAGCAGAGAGAGGGGGAGACACAGAATCCGAAGCAGGCTCCAGGCTCTGAGCCGTCTGTACAGAGCCCAGTGCGGGGCTCGAACCCACGAACCGTGAGATCATGACCTGAGCCGAAGTCAGACGCTTCACCGACTGAGCCACCCAGGTGTCCCAGTTTTCCTCATTTTAAAGATGAGCAGACGGGGGTTCAGGGCGGTTGAGTAGCAGCCCCAAAGTCACAGAGCTAATAAGCAAAGCCAGACTTTGAACACAGATCCACCTTCAGAGTCCACTCCCGTATTCTTTCCTCTCTCTATTGGAATCGTTTGGGTCTTTTTGCCTGCTGATGCCATCAGAGTTCAAAGGCAATCGAGGAACCGGGTGGTCTCCACTTTGTTGCTTACTGCCTTGGCAGATCCGGTGGGTGGCCGTGGGGGAGAAGGGCTCTCAGGGGCACCGCCCGAGGCAGGAAGCGGGCAGTCATCTGGGGCAGGGAAGGGTGAGTGTCAGCGTCTCATCCAGAGTCCGCCTTTCTCGGCACCCGATACACGTGCTCACAGAGTCCTGGGAACAGCCTTCCGTGGTGGAGTTCTTCTGCACCTCCTTGTACAGATGTTGAAACTGAGGCCCAGAGAGTCGGCATCATTGTTCAGCTCGTGGACAGTGGAGTCAGAATCCAGTCGGGGTCCATCTGACTCCTCAGTGCAATCTCACCACCTGCATGTTACCGGTTCAGCCTCTGCTGTTTTGTTGAGGGGATGTAGGGGAAACAGAAAGGAGGCAGTTGCGTAAAAATTCTCATTTTCCAGATGGAAGAGCCTAAGGCCTCAGAGTGTCTTGTTGACCTCAGAAGTTGGAGACCAGGCCCCTTCCATGTCCGGCTCCAGTCTGCCTTCTTTCCAAATGGGCCCCAACAGCAGAAGCTGATCATTTGGAAGGAAATGGTCACGTGGCTGGGTGATCTGGTGGCCGGCTGGTTGGTTTTTTAAACCAGTGCCCATGTGTGTCTTCATGGAGTGCTTTGACCAACCCAACAGGAAGCTCTGTATCGTGGAGTCTGAGGCCCTTGTGGAGGGTATGGCCCGTCCGGTAGGTCTGTGATCTTAGACCTGCCACTTAGCACCCGAGCCTCCATTTTCTCATCTGCATAATGGGGATAATAGCATCCCACCTCACTGGGGACGTGCGGGCGTTAGGTGAGATCAGGTCTCCCGTAAAGGTAGGATCTGACTTCTGGGAGGCAGCCCCTCCATGCCCCACACCCCCTCGGTGGGCTGTCCGAGTGTGCATCATCTTCTCTGAACGTGCTCCCTGGGGGTCAATCTTCTTCCGCTGGGGGTGGATTTAATTTTCATGCAGCCAAGGTCATTTGGAGACAACTGGAGGGAATCAGTTGGGTGACAGAGCTGAGCAAAGCAAGTTTTGATTACAAAGGAAAGTGAGGACGTGACTCCATTTCCCAGATAATCTGGCTCTAAAGGCAGGTCCCCAGAGGAGCTCCAAAAAGCTTTGACCAAAGACAGCATCCCTGGGCATTGGGAAGAGATGCCCAAGGTGACCACATTGAAGGGGACAGCACTCATCAGGGTATATAAATACCGGTTGGTCACAATTGGTCTCCTGACTTGACAGTTACACTCCTCTGCCCCTGACCAGCTGCCCCCACTTCATGGAGCAAACTGGGTGGGAGCTCATGTGGGTATCCCAGGGAACCTGGGTCCTCGTGGCAGCAGCCACGGGTCAGGCACAGTCCCTGCTCCACACAGAACAAGTAAGGGCCCAGCAAGATGCCTATAGCTTTCTTGTCTTACTGGCCAAACCTGCACGTTACCCAGAAGAAGCCATGCTGCTGCTTCGGCCAGGAGCACCAAATGAGCCGGAGCTTTTGAGAGTCTAGCTGGAGGCAGAAGGGAGGAGGGACACATACCCCTTCTGATCGCTGGTGCATCGTTTGCTTTTGAGAATTAGCCTGGCTATGGGCATCCCAAGAGTGGGCACTTAATTACCCTTTCTCGTACTCCCATCCTCTAGCATTTGCTTCTGGCAAGACTTTTGGAGACGCTGCTCCAGGTAGAGATTTAGAAGGGTTTGTTTGTTTGTTTGTTTGTTTGAATTTGAGAGAGAGAGAGCCCATGCACAAGCTGAGAAGAGGGGGAGAGGGAAGGAGATAGAGGGAGGGAGAATCCCAAGCAGGCTCCACATTCAGCACAGAGCCCGAGGTGGGGCTCAATCCCACGACCCTGGGATCATGACCTGAGGTGAAACCAAGAATTGGAAGCTCAACCAGCTGAGCCACCAGGTGCCTGAGAGTTAGAAGTTTTGAATAAGCGAGTAGCAAAGTGGAGAACATAATGTGGGGAGACAGGCAGAGCCCAGGGGCAGAGAACTCTAAACGGTGGCAGACGGACCTGATATGCCAGCCTGAAGACTGCTAGAGATTAGAACACAGTGAAGAGAGTGAGAGCCACATGGGGAACCTTCCAGAAGGACTCACTTCAAGTGGAAGATTGCCCTTTATTCTGAGATTATGTGGGGTGTTCACGTGGCTTTTCTTTTGTGAAATGATAGTTATACTAGGTTCTTTTTTTTTTCTTCCTTTAACATCCTTACTTGACCAAACAGTCAACCTTCTGTTGGTTTGCAGATTCAGTGGTGTTGGGTGGAGTGGGGTTTATCCTGCGAAATAGAAAAGTGGGCGAACCACTGGTCTAGAACCCAGAGCCCAGGTAGGTGTCCTCAAGCTGGACCACGGGCTCTGTAGGGAACTCGGGGACAGAAAGCGTAGACACGGGAAACAGGCGTTCCCACCTGCTGTCCTTTAAGGGGGAGACGCCCATGAGATGGGGCTTTGTCCATCCAGGGCCCCCTCCTCCATGGAGCTCTGCTCTTGGGGCCCTTCAGAGAGCAGCTAATTCAAAGTTGCAGAGAGAGGACATTCACTTCTTCTCTGCTTTGGCCAAGCACTATACACAGCGCTGACCTCACCGGCCCTGAGTTTTGGTGTGGCCTCCTGCAGGGAGCTGCCAACTGCCTGTCTGAGAAGAAAGGCTCCAGGTACCCTTTGTGGTGACAGCCGTTCAGGTCCAGGCCCAACCCTAGATACTCACAGGGGAGGATTTGAGGAGAGGAGTAAAGCACTGTGTCAAAGCAGAAGGGGACAAGAAAGGAAAATCTCAGACAGACTGGGAATTTCATTCATGAAAGAACATGCCTTCTTAATCTCCATTCTGGTCTTTTCAGCCTGGAGGATTTCAGATTAAAGAGACCACAAGGAGTGGGGACCCCAGTGATACACTGCTAAAGAGGCTGGGGCAGCCCCGTTTTCTGGGCAGTGGGTGGGGGCAGAGGCCTGCAGCCCTCTTAGATTCTGACCCTCAAGTGTCGTGTCCCCAGAAGCACTCATGAACTTAGTGACTGCAAGGTGTCTTCTGTGGGGAAAGGTTTCTGTGTTTGATTTGTCAGAGTTCCAGAGAAACAGCGAATAGAATGTGCGTATGTGTATATGTGCGTGTGCGTGTGTCTTTATTAGCGCCAGTCCAAAGACCATCCGGCTCAAGACCCAGGAAAAAATGGTGTTTCAGTTTGAGTCCAAAGGCAGGAGAAAATCAGTGTCCCAATGTGAAGGCAGTCACACAGGAGGAATTCTCTCTTACTTGGGACAGAGTTGGCCTTTTTGTTCTATGTAGGCATTCAACAGATTAGATGAGCCCCACCCACATTTGGGAAAGCAGTCTGCTTTCTTCAGTCTACCAATTTAAATGTTAATGTCATCTGGAAACGCCCTCACAGAAACAGCCAGAACAATGTTTGACTAAATATCAGGGGACCTCATGGCCCAGTCAAGTTGACACATAAAATTAATCATCACAGTGATGAAACGAATTTGGGGAATTCTGTATACATAGCCTGGTCTTAGACCTTCTAGTGCATGCTAGTGTGTTAAAAGGTACTGAGAAGGTCTGCAGTAAAGAAACCTATTTGACTTGTTCACCCAAGTGTTTTCCTTATCTATTTGGCAATGGTACTTTTTTATTATTATTGTGTTTATTTTTTTGTGCAGGGGGTGTAGTGAAGGGGCAAGATAGCTATTAAAATCCCGTGGAACTGGATTCTGTGGATCATACACTGGGAAACACTGCCGTGGAGACATCACTGGTCCTCAGAACTTCCTGTGTCATAACCTCCGTCCCTGCAAATACTTGATTTTGGCTTCTTGGGCCTCTCTTTTCCCTTGATATCTTGCTGGCTGCAAGACGGTGGCCTGCCCATGATTGGGCCTTTTGTGCATTTTGAAGCTGTCATGCACTGTCATGGTCCAGCTGCATCCAAAAGTAAAAGGACTCAAGAGAGAACTTTCTGAGAGTTCTGAATTAGGATGCTTTATTGGGTGCTTACTTTGTGCTGGCACGGTGCTGAGTGATGCATATGCATGATCTCATTTAATCTTTCCTATCACCCTTTGAATTAGGAACTGGTATGTCACTTTATAGATAAAAGAAATAAGTAGAGAGGGTTTCTGTGACTTTCTAGTGAGTGGGAAGCCAGGATTTGAACCCAGGCCTGTGTTCTTTCCCCATGCCCTTTACCACTGCCATACTGACTCCCTCTGTGTGGCTAGGAAGCCCTCAGGAGCAAAGGAAGCAGAGGCCTCAGCAGGCACAGTTTGAAATTGAGCCGTTTATCTGAAAGCACGTAACATACGATGGCAAAAGGGAATATTGGGAGATGTTATGGAATGGTGGGGGGGGGGAAGCATAATGCCAGTTAGGGAAAAGAGGCTTTGTGTTTGTAAAATATGGTCACATTTCAGAGGGAAAAGCAGAACACTGGCTTGGAATGTCCTGGGCCATTGTCCCCTTGCAGTGACAATCCCTGCTCAGCTCTGTGCTTCACTTGGTGGTGCATGAATGGCGGGGTGCCCCCTGGAAGTGATCCCTGGGAGCACCAGGCAGGTGGAGGCCGGAACAGGCCCCAAGAATGTGCCGATCTGGAGCAGGACTTCTGGTCCAGTAATTGGCATGACTTGGACAAGTCTGGGTGCAAATATCTGGCGTGACCCGCCCGTCTGCTGAGTGAGTGAAGGGGCCGTGTCCTGTCGTGCATGAGGATGTTCCATTGAGGAAGAGTGGTATGTGCGTGCACACGCGTGTGACTGCGTCTAGAGTCTTCAGCAGCCTGTGCTCCTCAGGGTCCCTGCCCCTGCCAGAGGCGAGTACCCGGGAGCAGTGTGTCTGCACATGTGTGGATGTGCATGACAGTGCTTTTAAACTATTTATAATGTATTGCATTGTAATACAATATAATACAGTATAATATAATCTCCTTGTTAATCATCTGTCTCTCTCCCTGGAACAAAAGCTGCCTGGCATCAAGGACCTCATTTTTAATGCCAGACACTGTCCAGAACATTGCAAAACCCAATAAATATTATGAATGACTAAATGAATGGACAGGCTACTAGGTGTGATCTTTTAGGAAGTACCCTGAAATTTACACCTTCATAGAAACTGCACCCCGTCACTAGAGCCCCTCGGGGAAACTGCTGGTGGCTGCTCCAGCCTCCATCCCCTCCCTCTCCTCCTCCCCCCTCCCCCTCCCTTTCTCTTCCTCCCCCCCTTCTCTTCCTCCCCTCCTTCCTTTCCCCTCCCTCCTCCTCCTGTTTTCCTTTTTACCCCTCCCCTTCCCCTCCCCTCTCACTCCTCGCTTCCCTCTTCTCCTCCATTCTCCTTCCTCCCCTCCTCCCTCCACCTCCTCCCCCTTCCTCCCCCTCTCCTCTTCTCTTTCCTCCTCCTCCCCCTCCTCCTCTTCCTCTCTCTTCCTCTTCCCCTCAGCTCCCTCTTCCTCTTCCCATCCTTCTCCTCTCCCCCCCCCCGCCTCTTTTTCCCTCTCCCCTCTTGCCTCCTCTGTCCTCTTCCCCATCTCCCCTTCTCCTCCCTCCCCTGCACACTTAGTATCCCCTCTGCACCCTGGTGTTCATAGTCATCTGTGGGTCCGGCCCAGCCTCTTGAATATCCTTAATGATGATTTTGACTTTTTTTTTTCCCCTAAGAAACAGAAGGCATTTGGAACCAAGCATATGAGCTACTTTGTTGGCCAAGTTGGTCAACTAACCCAGAGATGATAAATGAAGTGTAGTAATCAGGCCAATATTTTTCAAATATTTTTTTGAAGGAGGCCCGGTGCCCAGAGGGTGGGGTAGATTGCCTCCTGCGCTTCCTCATGAGGTGCTATGGAAGGTTCACCTTGGACAGTGATTAACAGGGATGATCACAGGAGGGTAGAATGTGCCCTGCAGTCTCTCTGGGTGAGCTTGGGTCGGGGCGTCAGTGAATCTCTGCAGGCTGGTCCGAGAAGGAAGTGGACAGAGCCTGGAATCTTCAAGCACTTGCTGTGGTCATGTTGGTAAGCCACCCCTAGGGTTTAGCTCTTCTCTAAGGCTTCTCTCTGGCTTCACAGTGTCACTGTGGGACCGTGGCAGGCGTTGCCCCACCACACACACTGTGATTTCCCCTCTCCTGTGCTCAGGCCCAGCCCTGCCCTTCGGTGGGCGTCTTATTCTACCCTGTGCCTGTTGCCTGCCTGGGAGAGCCGCTGCCCTGGCCTCTGCAGGGGCTGGCCTTGCTCCCCGCCCCCCACTAGGCATGGAGGTGGAACGCGACAGGGTGGCTGTGCCCCCCCTCACAGACCACCCACAGCTGGGCCGGCCCCTCATCTGTCCACAGCGCTGGCCCCTGGGCTGCATTGCCACACTCCCTGCCTAAGCTCCAGGGGCGCTGATCCCTGCACACTGGGTGCTGAGCCTGGTTTGGAGGCATTGCCCCTGCTGCTCCTTCATGTTTTAGCACAGAGCTGCTCACACTCCCAGCCAAGGCCGTCTTGGGATCCTCTCAAATCCATAGCATAGCATATCTATTAAAGGCCTCATATATAAAATTTTTATTGCAAACATTATTGGGAAGGATTAAAAATTATTTGGGATTCTTTGGATGCAAATAACATTGAATTTAAAATAGGTTCTAATCTCTTGGAAATTATCAAGCCCACTCTTATTAAGAAACTGTAACCTACTGGGGCGCCTGGGTGGCGCAGTCGGTTAAGCGTCCGACTTCAGCCAGGTCACGATCTCGCGGTCCGTGAGTTCGAGCCCCGCGTCAGGCTCTGCGCTGATGGCTTGGAGCCTGGAGCCTGTTTCCGATTCTGTGTCTCCCTCTCTCTGCCCCTCCCCCGTTCATGCTCTGTCTCTCTCTGTCTCAAAAATAAATAAACGTTAAAAAAAAAAAAATTAAAAAAAAAAAAAAAAGAAACTGTAACCTACCAATTATTTTCAGATGGGACCAAATGTTTATGAATATACCATTAGCAAAACAAGTTGACATTGTGTTATGCTTCATGGACGTTTAAATGTATTTTTTTTTAATTTTTTTTAACATTTATTTATTTTTGAGACAGAGAGAGAGCATGAACAGGGGAGGGTCAGAGAAAGAGGGAGACACAGAATCTGAAACAGGCTCCAGGCTCTGAGCCGTCAGCACAGAGCCTGACGCGGGGGTCGAACCCACAGACCGCGAGATCATGACCTGAGCCGAAGTCGGCCGCTTAACCGACTGAGCCACCCAGGTGCCCCTTCATGGACGTTTAATTAAACATCCAAGTTTTGGTTTTTTTTTTTTTTTATTTTGCATTATTTCTTTTACATGTTTGGGGATTAATAATTTTTTTGCATATTTCATACACATAAAGGTGAAAACATCTGAAAACTTGAAACAAGTTTGAAAAAATTGAAAAAAATTCACTAGCCAGAGGCCCTGCGTATATAGAGCCCGGTGGATATACCAACCCTGTTCCAGCCCTGGCGAGTTACAGGGTAGGGAAGGTGCAGGGGAGAGAAGTGGAGAAGAAAGGTGTTGGCTGGAGAAGTCACTGGTCTCTGAGAACCAGCTGGGGTGGTGGATGGGGCTAGGTTTCTGTCTCTTTTCTGATATTTAGTGAACTTAATCTGTACAAGGGCTGTTGAACCTTGTTCTGTTGCCTGAGGTTCGTCCCCTAACTCTCCATAGACCCATTCAGCCCCCTCCCCCTATTCATTCAAGACTCTACTCAAACAGCATCTTAGTTAAAATGTTTTTCCATCCTTCCGCCATACATGATGTAGTGTTAAGAAGCCATTAATAGAGGGGGCCAGTGGGGTAAGGAAGGTCCTCTGTCATGTATTAGTTGGTTTCTTTGCACGTGGGCTATCTGGACCCTCTTCCTGAGGGCAGGGATTGTGTTTTGTTCACGGCAGCGTCTCCAGCACCTAGAACAGCGTCTGGTACCCAACTTCACACAATAAATAGCTGTCAGCTCCATGAATGAGCGAATGAACGAATCTTTGCCCCACTGCCTCCGGTGCTGTTGGGAGAATCAGGCAAGAGGAGACGCGCTGTTCAATGGTAAACTAATGTGCCAGTGGCCCCAGGAGTCAGAACACGTTTTCTGTTTGCAAAGGGCCGGCCAGGTGTTCATTGCGTGGCTCACAGAACACCGGTTCTCACACTTCCGTCTTGGTAAGTAGCTTGGAAAGCATGTGAAAGTGCAGATCGAAGCCTCGCACCCAGAGATTCTGCTTCCGTGGGTCTGGGGCAGAGCCCGGGCATCGGAAGTTACCGCACCCTCTGGGTGTATGATGCTCCTGGTCACCAGACTGTACTGGAAGAAGCCCTCAAGGAGAACTGGCTGTAAATTTGGCTTCGTTTTGCAGATAAAGACACGATCTGGGTGGGCAGCTGGAGGGCCTGGGTGCCTCCAGGAGGGCACGAGGACCGTATTGCCGCCTGGTGATCTTGGAATGGGGCGCAGAGGTGCTGGCAGTGGACGCTCAGCAGTGCAAGCTAGGAAGCCGCGTGGGTGGAAGCAGCCAATTTGCTACTTCCCCAAAGCAGGAAAGGTTCTCCCAGTCGGATCTGCTTGTGCCAAGTGGCCTGTGAATTCCTCTGGTGCAGCCCTGGGTGGTGACAGCTGATGCTGGACTGCGGGTCCTGGCAGTCCAGGCTCTGACAGACACGGAGTGGTACACAGCCTGCAGGTCCCACGTGGCACCAACAATCCTCCAAGACAGGAGGTAAGGCTAGGGGGACCCTGAGTCACCAGGCAGGTTTGAGGGGCCATTGGGCCTTGGCCCCCAAAAAGTGCAAAAAACCAGGTTCCTGGTTGCCTTGGGGCATCTGGCCCTACTCACAGATTCGTTCTTTTGTTCATTCCACAAAAACGTAGTAGGCATTTTCTGTGAGGACACAGAGATGAGTAAGACAGCCCCTGTCCTCAAGGAACTTAACTGGATAAAATATGCCCCAAGGCACAAGATGTATATAGAGCAGCAGGCAGCCCGCCCCCCACCACCTTAGGCACTCGTAAATCTCTGTGGAATGAGCAAGGTGAGAGCATAGGGGAGAGAATGAGAAAAGCACCAGGGGAAGGATTCTTTAAGAAGGAAGCGGGGAGGCATTCCAGGTAAAAGGTGTAAAAGTTGTAGAATAATTGGGGAGTGGCGAGAAATTTTGTGGGAGTGGCAGTGTAGAGAAGAGAAGTAAGAGATAGCTTTTATTGAGCAGTGTGCCAACCAGGCAATGGTAAGCTTTTTTTTTTTTTAAATGTTTATTTTTGAGAGAGACAGAGACAGAATGCGAGTGGGTTAGGGGCAGAGAGAGAGGGAGACACAATCCTAAGCAGGCTCCAGGCTCTGAGGTGTCAGCACAGAGCCTGATGCAGAGCTAGAACTCACAAACCATGAGATCATGCCCTGAGCTGAAGTCCCGACTGAGCCACCCAGGCGTCCCGGTAAGCTTTTTATACACATCATCTCCTTAACCCTTTGACATGGGACCTGTTGATATCATTCCCTTTTTTTTTTTTTTCTAAAATTTTTTATGTTTATTTATTTCTGAGACAGAGAGAGACAGAGCACGAGTGGGGGGAGGGGCAGAGAGAGAGGGAGACACAGAATCTGAAGCAGGTTCCAGGCTCTGAGCTGTCAGCACAGAGCCCGCCGCGGGACTCAAACTCACAAGCCGTGAGATCACGACCTGAGCCGAAGTCGGCCGCTCAACTGACTGAGCCCCCCAGGTGCCCCGATATCATTCCCTTTTTATAGTTGCATAGCCTGAGGCCCAAAGAGGTTAAGTTAATGCTCTAGGCCTGTAAGTAGGGCCAGGTGTTAAACCAACAACCTGAGCCTCAGTTTCTTCATCTGCAAAATGGAACACTCAGGCTTCTCTTGTAGATTTCTTGGACAGATTAAGAAAATTGTGCATGAATGCAGATGGAAAATCTGTGGAAAGGTCACAGGATTCTCGAAACACCTGGTAAGCAGCGGTTGCCTTTGGGGAGGCTGTCTAGGGAACCAAGGATTAGAGGAGAAAGAGTAACCTACCAATCACTGAATCACTTATTGGGGCGTCTAGGGTGGAAAAGTTAAATGCCAAGGAACCTTAAGGGGACGGTGTCTGGGTGGGGGTTCAGTTTGAAAGGAGAAAGAAGTTGAGGCCGGTGTTCCTGGAGAAGGGCTGGCATCTGTCTGTAGTGGACGCTTCCCCTGCACCCCCACCCCTGTCTCTCTTTGAGGGGAAGGACACCCTGGCGACAGGCTTCCTCCTTCATACAGTTTGTACGTTTTATCTCTGCAGACTTCTTGCAGACTTAGTTTAAAGATCTCAGCTCAATACCATTAGTGTATATCTGCAGAGGGCCCTTTGTAAAATTGATTAGAAAGTGGGCTTTTGCATGTGGGGTGGGGGGTGGGGGTGGGACCTAATCGGATTTGAGCGCTAGATGGTATCTAATTCCCCGCATCTAGCAACTGGCTGGGGGACCTCCCTGGGAGCCAGGGCCCCTAATTTGGTTTGCGAATACATTAGCCACACAAGCTGAGGGGCTCCTTTGGGAAGACGCTTTTTTGGGGGATGGGGCAGGAAGACGGTGGGAAGGCTGAGGGAATGAAGAAGGGGGTCTTTCTGCCTAAGTCCTGGAATATAAACTGTATCTGAGATTGCCAAGGGTGTGCATTTCTGATGGGTTTACCCTGTCCAGGAGAATGAAGCAAACTTTGAAGGAGACTTGTTAATTGTATTGCTTGCCATTCAGTGAGCCCCTGTGTATATGTTTTTCTTCATTTTTTGGCCTTTCTAAAAAAGTAATATTCACATGTATAATTAAAAAAAAACAGTATGAGAGTACAGGCAATGACTGGTGTGTTATTCTTTCTCCCCTTACCCTTGGTTCCCTATAGTCTCCCCAAGGTAACCGTTGGTACCAAATTTCTGTAAAGTGAGCCAGTTTTAATTTCCACTCAACGCATTTATTGAGCACCTCCTATTTGTTTGGCAGTTTGTGCTGGGGCACAAAGGCGAATATTAGCCAGCGAGAGGCTAATAATCAGATAGGGAGACTGACCCAGAACAGGGGAATCAACTGGGCTCTAAGCTGTTTGGGGGGATTGGGGAGCGCTGTGGGGTAAAGGGATAGGTTTACTGACTTCATGCTCCCCACGACCTTAGTTTCCCCTTCTGAGAAGTGGAGCTACTTTTCTTTCTTGTTGTTTTGGTATTTAGAAGATGTCAAACGGCCTGACTGATGTGGTTTCACGTCTTCCAGAGGCCAGCGGGCTGAGCCCCCTTCTTCTTCCACCACCTCTCCCCAACACCAAGTACTCCATACCCTGCCCCCCAACCTCTGCTGGAAACATTGGGCTGTGGCTCATTTGCAGGGCTGCAGGAGTGCACAGGCTGCGGACCTGAATCCTTCTGTCCCCACTTCTTTCAGCCTGTGAATGTTAACAAGTCCCCCACATGCTCCTGACAACCCACTGCCCCTCGCCCTACAAGCTCCTTATCCCAACCCCAACCTCTCCCCACCGAGGAAGGTTTTGTAGGGCCCACAATACCTCGGCCCCAATGCTGTGCTGTAAAATCTAGAATTATGTAACAGCTGGATTACGGGTGATTATTAGCTTTGCTTAAAGATTTTCCGTTTACACAAGGATTAGCCGCAGGGTTCCTTTAAATAGCTAGCTTTGCTAATGCATTTGTACTGCAAAGAAAGGGTGCATGGGGGGAACGGGGGACAGGACTGTGAAGCCGAAGGCCTGAGTTCTAAGCCATCTGTGTGATGGTCATTTTACCTCTTGGAGCCTCCGTCTCCTTGCTGGTGAAAGTGAGATGCGGCAGCCCTGCCCAGCCTCCGCGTTGCCGGCGGGGACCGCGAACGCGCCGTGTGTAACCCGCTGCCCTGCAGATCCGAGGTGGCCGCTGCCAGGGCGGCGCCTTTACGCATCAGGTGGGGCCGACCCGCGCACGCCTGGTGTGCGATGTGATGCGGTTAGCCCAGCAGACCCTCTAGGATCGCCGCAGCCGGCCCCGCAGGGGTCCCGGTGCCCAAACCCTTTAATCCAGCACCGGGGATTTTCTGGAACTGGCCCCTGCCCACCTCTCCATCCGGATCGCAGATTCGGCTCTGCCCTCACCTGCCGTCTTCCTGGCCCCGCCCTCTGCCACACACCTTGGGGCCAGACTCCCGAGGTACTACTGTTCCCTGGATGTGTACTGCAGCTTTCCATCTCTGTGACTTGGACGAGCCGGTCCAGTCCCGCCCTGCTCTGCCTGGGAGGCCATTCCACACCTGCTCCCCTCTTGGCCTGGCTGACACCTTACTTGTCTTTCAAAACAGCCTAGATGGCTCCTCCTCCAGGAAGCCTTCCCCGACTCCCTTCTTTGCTTTAAGAGTTGCATGAATATGAGTTTGTGCCTCTGCCATCACACTTTTGAACACACTGCCGTCATGGTTCACTTTTTGTCCCTACCGTGAGCTTCTGAGCTTAAGGGCAGTATCCCTCTTGTCTTTGACCCAGTAAACATGTGGGAAAAGAAATTAAATAAATAAACAAGTACTAACTGCTTTCTGTATGAGGTAGATGGAGAGTGCCTGGCTGGCCCCGTCCGTAGAGCATGGATCTCTGGATCTCTGAGGGTCATTAGTTCCAGCCCTGTTGGGGGTAGAGAGTACTTTAAAAATGTTTAAAAATATACATACCCATCCCAGGAAGCATACAGCCTGTCCTTAAGGGTAAAACCTTGGTATTAGACAATACGAGTCCCAAATAAATTCTGGCTCTACCCCAACCGTGTGACCAAGTTACTTTGCCCCTCAGTTTCCCCATCTGTAAAATGGGATCATAATAGTTCTGACCTCTAAAGGTTGCTTTGAAGACTAAGCAAGTTAATATGTGTGTGTTGCACTTAGAACAGTGCCCGGATGTAGTTCTGTGTTTTCCATGTTTGAGGGTGGATTTGTGTATCTGGAATTCGGCCCCTGTGGGTCCTCCCTAGGCCCCCAGCATCCCCTGGTTGCTGAGCTCGCGGTTTCTCTTTCCTCACTCCGGTGAACTTTCTCACTTCCCCACCCACCCCAACCAGTCAGCACAGAAATAATCCAATTTTACTTGATTATTAGTCATTACTTTCTGCTGCTGTTTTTGTTTATTACTTTTTAAAAAAAAAAAAAACCATTCTAGATTTAATTGAGTTGATTGATTAGCACAATCACCAACTGGAAGGAGATACTCTGTAACCCTCTCCTCCCCATGCCTGTATCTTACCCCAGAGAGGACCAGGGCTGACTGCTGGGGTCCAGGGCTCAGCCTACCTCAGGGCTGCTACCCAGAGGTGCAGTGGCATGGCTTGGTGGGTTGGGAGCCAGGCACCTGACCTTGTCTGGCCGAGTGATCTGGGGTGAGTTTCTTACCCTCTCTGAGCCTCAGGTTCTTCACATCTGTAAAAGGGAGATTGAACTAAAATGAACCTTCTTATCCTTTCTACCCCAAAATTCTAAGGAAACTCTGCATCTAAGCTCCCTGCTCAGACCTGGTCTGTGAATCGTTCATTCATGTGTTCAACGTCAGTAAGAGCCCACCCTGTGCCCAGCCCTTAGCCGGGTATGTGGAATCCAGCTGTGAGCAAGGCAAGGGCCTTGCCTTCTAGGTGCTGGTCGGGGGGTGGGGGAGCCCCACAGGCAGCAAGTCTAGTGTTTATAACTGTGTCCTGAGTTGAACAGGGTTTCAGAAGGGAGTCTCTAACTCTGGAAAGTTGTAGACAGGGTGGTATGTGGGTTCAGCCCCAAACAAAAACAAACCGTACAAAACAAAACTGAAGAGACCAGGGGTGGGGGGGGACCTTTATGGAGGCCACCTCTGTGAGCCAAGTACTGTGCTAAACACTTTCTTCTCATTTCCTCTTTAATCCTCTTTAATCCTCACAGCAGCCCTCTGAATGAGGGAATTGGATAGCAGTTCTACAGATGAATCCACCTGAAGCTCAGAGAGGCTAAGGGTCCTGCCTGAAGTCACACAGCAAGTGACTGAGAGAAGTAGACCTTGAAATGAACCCGAATGGCATCAAAGAACGTCTTCTTTCTACAGTTTCACACCATGTGACAATATCCAATAATTTGAGAAAGTTTGACAAAAAGTTCAGCTGATTTCCCCAAATAGCACTTATCTTTTCATTTTTGCACATTATTTTCCACGTATCCCCTTTTCATATTGCATATGTGTGTAGCCGGTGCAAAGGCCCTGAGGTAGTAATGCCCGTGGAGTATTTGGAGAAGAGTAGGAGGTCCATGTGGCTGGAACATGGGGAGAAGAGTGGAAGGTGAAGTTGGAAAGGGACGCAGGGCTAGCGCTCGGGGGACTTTGCAGACTAGGGTTGGGATTGGATTTTATTCTCATCATGTTCTGCCATTGACTTCCAGTTCCTGTTGTACCAACAACTCTGCAATTCAAGCCAGTGGCTGTGGCATTATTTATCAACGTTGAGGCTGTTTCCAGTGGTGTTTGTCTGTGTGTGCACGTGTGTGCACACACGCGTGTGTGTGTGTTTGAAGGAAATACTACAGGTCACGTTTCGGGCACGTGACCTTGTGCTGCTGCCGAACCGTGTTAGTCTACGTCAGTAGGAATGAGGTAACTGGTTCAGTGTTTGATCATTTGTGTGGCTCGAGGCCAAGAAGGCCCCACTGTGATCGAGAGAAGGACAAGGTGTTCCAGGCAGTGGACTTGTGTGCGCAGAGGAGCGGAGCTAAGGAGGAGCGAAGCTTGTCCAGAGGCCGCTGGCCGTGAAGGAGGAGCCGGGGGTCGGAAAACAGGTCAGCATGCGTGGTGCGCCTTCTTTTCAAGAGGCAAAGTTGGAGCTTTCCCTTTTTTGTCTTCCAGTTTTTAAAAACTTTTTATTAGAATAGTTTTGCATTTGCAGAGAAATCACAAAGGTCGTGCAGAGAGATCGTATATGCCCCCGTGCAGTTTCCCCTCCGCTCTCAGGTCACCATGGTGCGTTTGTCACGATGCAGACACTTGATGTTGGTGCATCGCTATGAACTAAATTCTGTATTTTATCCAGACTTTATTCCCTTTCCCACTGATGTCCTTTCTGTCTTCCAGGATCCAGCCCACAATCCTGCACTGCATTTCGTTGTCCTGGGTCTTTAATCTCCTTTGGTCTGTGACAGTTTCTCAGACCTTCCTTAGTTTTTGTGACCTTGACGGTTTTGAGGCAGGCTGGTCAGATATTTTGCTTTTGCACTTTTAAACTTTCTGTTTCCATTTGGAATCCGGATGTTGAGAGGCTGTGAAATGTTGAGGTCCAGCTCGGAACTCAGGAGTCCGGGGGCCTGGGTTCAGCCTCGGTCCCCGACCCATGAAGCAACATCTAACGAGGAAACCTTCTGCCCTTACAGTGGGGGTGAGAATACTGTCCTCTGGGGCCTGATGAAGGTTAACTGGGTAGACGAGTAAGTGCTGCTCAACTAGGTTTCATTTTTACTTCCATTAGTGGGTGGGGTACCTGGTGGGACTCATTGTCCTAAAGACCTCGTTCCCTTCCTCTCCATGAGCCAGGTTGTGAAATGTCACAGGGTGTGACAACTTTGTAGGAGGCTGACACTTTGCAAAAGCTTTTGAAAATAAGATCTTAATTTGATCCTTACGTTAACTCCCTGAGGCAGCAAAGATGGGTTTTCTCTGCTTTAGAGGTGAAGAAACTAAGGCCCAGAGAAAGTCAAGAACCTGCTGAAGGTCATGGAGGAAGGGGCAGGGCAGAGACTTGAACTTGGACATGGGAGAACCCAGATCTGGTGCTCCTCCCAGCATAGCCTGGCTGAGCCGGCTAGCAGCTGGGCAGGCAGCCCTCAGGGGGATGTGCATGGAGAAGCCCCGCTCTTCTGATTGTGGTCTGGAAGGTACTGTCGTGGGGGCAGGAGGGTTGGCATTTGGTTTGGTAGACGCATCAGGGCAGGAGACTGGAGAGTTATGGATTCCCAGTCTTTATGTGTCGTATTGATCTCAGGCCATTGTATTAGAGGCAGTGTTTCATTTTGTAATGTGGATTTTTTTTTTCTTTAGGTGATTTCATTTTTAACCCTTGAGTTATCTGTGAAACCAACATGAGCAAAAAGCTCATGACTGGCGTCCAGCTTCCCAGGGAAATCTCAGGGCCCACTGTGTTACCTCCTGTGTCATATGTCGTCCCTCTCTGGCAGATCGCTAAAGCTGTCTCCATTTTCCTGAAAAGGAAATAGAACTGAGCCCAGACAAGGCAAGTAACTGTCCCAAGGACGCATAGCCTCAGAGCTGGGACAGAAGCCATACCAGTTAGTCTCCGGGCTTTTTTTTTTTTTTTTTTTTTTTTTTTTACAAAGTATAATAAGAACTCAGGAGACCTTTGTGCTATTTATTAAAAAAAAAAAACAAAAACCCAGAAATATAAACTATAAATATGTAGTTCTACTCTTGAGAGGGTTGTGTGTGTGTGTGTGTGTGTGTGTGTGTGTGTGTGTGTATTATAAAGAAGAAAATACAAAGCAGTTTTGGCACCTAGACCAAAAGGCTGAAATTTACCCTTAATTCCACCAAGGCACACACACATTGGAGAGGTGGCTAGTCTTTTCCAAAAGGGACCCTGGGGCCTGTAGCTGCCATTCATCCCCTTGATATTGGGGGTTCCAGTTCCATCTGCTTTGAACTTTGTATTCAGGGCTCCCAGGCCTCTCCCTGCCCCTCAGAGCTCTGCCCAGAGATGACGGGGCCCTGGTAATGCTTCTAGTTCTCGGTGACACCTCTTCTGCCTACTCCCCATCGCCCGGGTTTTCAGGTTTCTGAACAGCCTCGTGTCTTGCTGAGCAGGTAGAGTGTTCACCTGCCCCCTTTCCTTTTGGTCCCAGTGGCTGGCCTTGATCTTCCCTAGGGGTGAGGGCCCCCGGGCTGGCTGAATCCCCAGACACGGGTGTGAGGGTGGATTAGAGCTCGAGACCTGAGTCTAGAAGCTGTGTGCCTCAACATCCTCATGCTTCGACGGGTCTTCCCGTCTGTAAAAGTGGACTAAACATCCAGAGTTATTGCGAGGATTCGGTAAGCTTGTGTGTGTAGAGCACTTTGCACGTAGTAGGCGTTTAGCACAGAAAGGACATTTAGTCTTCCGGTTCCATTAAATAATACGGCAGCGTTAACGTCCTCTTTTTCTCCAAAGGCCTTCCTTCCGCATCTGTTTTCTCACCGAGTCTTTACAACAACCCAAGCCAAGCAGGGTAGTTTTCTTGGATACAGTTTACCAGGGCAGCCGCTGAGATGCAGACAAGGGTAGTAGTATGCCAACGCCATCCGACAAAGCGGGGGGGGGGGGGGGGGGCACGTCGAGGCCTGACCCTGAGGTCCCAGGGGGCTGCTGGCTTGCTCAGGTGTGTCCCAGTCTGGCACACACCTGCAGCCATAAGAGCTTTCTCACGGGCCTGACGGCAGCACCTGGCCCTCCGGATCCCCGCTCAACAAGGACGTTTCTTTCCATCCTCTCCCCCCTCTCCCCAAGAACAGCTGTGCCCCCCACCCCTGATCAGACTTCCCAGTCGGGTTGGGTACTGGTAGGGGGTGGCTCCACCTCTCAAGCCAGTGACGGGGCTGGTGTCATTGCCAGCAGCATCTTGGCGGGATGAAGGTTGCATTAGTGAGCAGTGATTGAAATGCAAAATAACATTTTGATCGAGCCAGCAGGCTGTTTATTTATCAGATCAATAGTCAAAATGCCCCATCTGGAGAAGTCAGTGTGATAAGTGACAGCATTTCCAAGGGCAAGCCTGGTGAATCCACCTGACCCCCAACAGCTCAGCTTAGGGGCGGGCCAAGGAGCCTGGGAGTGACCCCCACCTCTGCTTTCCCTTTTCCCCATTTTCTTCTTATGTCCAGTTGATAGAGGAGACGACTGAGACCCAAACTGTCAGAACTTTCTTGCTGTGCCTGGAAGGACCTGCACCCAAGAGAGCAGAGGAGCTAACAGTAACACCTTGTGTTTACTGAGCACTTTACCGTGAGCAGGTGCTGCGGTGGGTGCTCTACATTGATTGTGTCTTTTACCCCTCAGAGAAACTCTACGAGATAGGTGTCTTTATATGACCCATTTTGCAGATGAGGAAACTGAGATACGGAGAAGCTAAGCGGCTGGTGGCAGAGCCAGTAAGTGACAAAGCCAGGATCCAAACCCAGATGGTCTGGGCCCAGAATCCTTGCGCCTGGGCCCCGAGGTCGGGGAGTGGCAGTGAACCCTTTCCAGTTGTACAGAGTCAGGGTTCTGAAGTCAAAGCAAGCTTTTTGCAGCCCCAGTTCCTGAAGGCTTTATAAATTACATTGATTTTTTTTTTGTATGAAAATACCTTTTTTTGAACAGTTTGAACCCAGATTTCTCGATGAGTGGGTCTGAGATGTTAGCTTCTCTACGTTTCTTCGAAACACTTCGTATGATTTTGGGTGCTTAAAAAAACAAAAACAAAAACCCCTCCAGAAAGTAAGAAAAACCCGTATGTCATTTGTAAAGTCTTAAAGCCAGGATCAGCAGAATTCTATGGGAACCGGTGGCAAGGTTGATCTTTTAGGGTCCTTTCATTGGGAATTGTTGGACTTGGGTCTCTGGGCTCTGCTCGTACGCTGCCGGCTGGATTCCTCACTCTGACTGCGGTCCTGTCCCGGGGCTCAGGCCTGGGACCGTCCCATCCTGAAGAGAGTGCAGGCCTTGAGAATTCTTGTTCCACCCAACTCTCAGACCTCCTCATTCATTTGTTCATGAACCAATGTTTATGGAGCCTGTGTTTATAGTGTTCTAGACACAGGAAACAGCGGGAAAGAAAGACACAACCCTGCCCTCAAGTACAGGGGGCAGAGGCCCCATGGTCGGAGCATGGGGGTGTCATCAAGAAATGGCCAGGAGGCCAGTGTGGCTGGCACAGAGTGACCACGGGGCAGAGTGGGCAGGGGATAGCATCTCTGCTGGTGGGGTCAGACCCTGAGGGCCCCTGGCTGCTTTGAGCAGAGGACTATTGTGACTTACTCCCCTTTATTTGTAACTCACTCCAGCACTTTCTGGGTGTGACCCCTGCCAAGGTATTTAGCAAAATGGGGGAAACGATAGCACTTATCTCAACAGGTTGTTGCCAGTGACAGGATGCATGTGGCCCTGAGCCCCGCAGGGAGTAAGCCCTTGGCCAGCGGGCACTCTCATTGTCACGACACAGGTGGCAAGCAGGTTCCCAGTTGGCTTCAGAGCCAGGTTCCCACCTGCCCACCTGAGTTAAGATGTTTGTCTTTGTCATCTGCCCAGACCGCCCATTAGCACAGAGACTGAAAACGTGAGTCAGGAAGAGAAAAGGGTGCTGGGAGCCCCAAGCCTCCTGTGTCATCCTCTCTGTGCACAAGATCACACAGGAAGGACCGCTGCCTTGACTGGGTGGTGGATGGAAGCATCGTCCCCCTCACTGGGTCTGTACACTGCCCTGTAGGAACACACAGAGGGAAATGGGACTTAGGCCCAGCAATAGCACACACACAAGAGACCCAGGTGTGTGATTGTACAAGGAGCAGAGGGGAGGTCGGCAGTGTGAGCCACACACCTTATGTGCTGATTCAGTCTCGGGTTGCATCAACAGAGGTATAGTGTCTAAGGGGGAGAAGGGTGTCAATACTGCTCTGCTCAGCACCTACCCGAACGTACCTGGAAGGCTGTGCTCTGTTCTGATGTTCGTCTTTGTGAGAAGTAAACAGAGCAGATGAGTTATTCTGAAAGAAGGACAAAGTGTGAGGAGGAGCGATCCCAGGACCAGGGGATGCTGATCCTGGTGAGGACAGGGCCACCAGGGAGCAGAAGGCAGGCTGCCTTCAGCAATCAAGAGGGCTGTTGTATAGACTTGTTCTGTACGTCCTGAGGGAAAGAGTTGTATAAACTATAACTGGAAGTTGCAGAGAGAAGAAGTATTTTGACTCTTCACAAATAACTTTAAAAAAATTCTTTTTAATGTTTTTATTTTATTTTTGAGAGAGAGAGAGAGAGAGAGAGAGAGAGAGAGAGAGAGACAGTGAGAGCAGGGGTGAGACAGAGAGAGATGGAGACAGAATCTGAAGCAGGCTCCAGGCTCAGAGCTGTCAGCACAGAGCCCGACCTGGGACTTGAACTCACAGACTACAAGATCATGACCTGAGCTAAAGTCGGATGCCCAACTGACTGAGCCACCCAGGAACCCCACAAATAACTTTTTAAAAAAACTACTCTGAGTGGCCAAAGGATGGGAATGGCTGCTTCCTGAACTGGGACTCTCCCCATCCCTGGGGTCTCTAGCAAAGGCAGGCAGCCAAGGACAGATCAGAGGCACTTTGAGGTCCTGGCCTGGTCAGAATTCTCTTGCTGGAAGAGGGCCCTGCCTGCCTCTCCCTGCCTCCCTGCTGTTCCTCCAACTCAGCGCTTTCCCCACATGCCTCCCTCCCTCTCTTTCTCCAGGCCTCTGCTGAAATGTCACCTCCTCTGAGAAGCCTTCTTTGGCCACACTATCTGGCCCTGCTTCATCCTCCCTTATACCCCCTTCCCCTGCACTAATCACTAACTGAATGGATACTATTTTGGTCATTTAATTATTGTATTAGGCTGGATACCACTAGTTATTATTACGTACAACCCCAGAGTTTCAGTGGCTTAACACAACAGAAGTTTCCATCTTGTCCATATGACATTTTGGGGAGGGCGTTCGACAGGTAGCCTTCCATGAGGTCATTCATGGGCTCGGGCTCCTTCTGGTGTGTGGTTCTACCATTCCCCCAGGGCCCTGGGGCTCTCTCCTGGAACCTCTGCCTGGATCCTGTGTGGCCCACCCGTGGGGGGAGACAGAGAGAGCAGGGGGTGCAGCGTGGGGAGTACCGTGGGAGATTCTTCTGGGCCAGAGAGGAAGTGACTTACATCATTTCGCCCACGTTCCATTAGCCAGCACCTCGCTGATGGCCACAGCTCCCCATAAAGGAGGCTGGGAAATGTAGTCTCCCTGATGTCTAGGAAGAAATGAAATTGCTCTCGGTGAACTCCTAGCAGCCTCAGCTAGACTTGTTCATCATATTTCATTAATCTATGTCATCATCTATTGTTCAAGACACCATTATTCTTGGAACCGCTAATCAGATTAAACTATAGCATGCCATCGATTCAAGATGCATTCCGATTGCCAAGATGCTAAAATACGAAAAGATGGTCAGTGAGATATGGTATTGTCATTCCTTGAGGGCAGGAAACTGTCCACCTGGCGTGCCGATCCATCCCCAGGGCTAGAATTGTGGCCGGCACACTGTAGATCTTCAAGGGATCGTGACGGAATGTCTGAGTGAGGGAGGGAGTGGATGAACGAATGAGGAGGGGTGGATGAATGAATGAGTTGCCCTTTTGGTTAAGTATCAGAATGCCCCTTGTGCGAGGTTGCGTCAGGGGTCAAGCTGTGCTCGCTCACCTGAGCAGAGTGCTCCTGCGTTTCGGAACAGCTTCCAACAATGACTAAGACCCTGGGGATTCTGCCCCTGGCCAGCACCCTTCTCCGCTGCCAGCTGCAAGTTTTTCCTCCCTTGCTGCACACTGATGCAAAGTGTGACCTTGCTCGTTTCTTGAGCTGTCCCTCTTCCTGCATCTGTCCCTGGAGAGGCAGCCCCATCACCACATGTCTCATGGGAGAGACTCACTGGCCCAGCCAGTCGGCTGCACACCCCTGGGTCAATCAGCTGGGCCAGTGGGGTGGAGGTCTGTGAGAATGTGGCAGTTCCCGGGGGATGGAGCTGTGTGTGTGTGTGTGTGTGTGTGTGTGTGTGTGTGTGCGCGTGCATGAGCATGCATGTGAGAGACGGAGTGTCAGCTCCCAGGAGAGAGGCTAGTTAGTTCTGACAATTGGTTCCGGTAGTACCTGAATAAGGAGACCCATGTCCTAAAAAGGGACTTTCTTGGTGGAAGTTCCAGCACACTGAGAGGTACACAGATTCGTGATTGAATGGTAGATAGGAAAGTGCCCGGATGGATGAACGCTGGGAGACAGAGAGTAAACAGTCTTGCTTGCGGTGAGATTGATGTTTAAGGGGCACCTATTGGAAGCCATGTCATTACCCAGAAAGGGCTGCTGTCATAACCGGCAGCATTTACTTATTGAGCACGTACTGTGTGCCAGGCACTGTTCTAAGCCCTTTTCTGTAGTAACTCGCTAATCCTCAAGACCACCCTCTGAGGTGTGCACTATAATCAGCACCCCCATTTTGCAGATGAGGAAACTGAAGCACAGAAGGGTTAAATACCCTGGAAGAGGCAGAACTGGAATTCAGACTCAGGCAGTCCAGCTCCAACCACTAAGATCTGTGGCCCAGCACCGTGGCTGCTGTGAGAATCAAGTACCATCTAGAAATTGCCAGGTGTATTCAGTGACAGTAGGTGGGATGTTTATACCACATCGCGGCTTGATGCAAGGTGAAAATAAGACCAGATTCCACAAGACTTAAGATCAATTCGTAGATGTCAGATCTCCGGTAGCTATTGAAAGGAAGAATCCTTGCGGTGTGTTTGGGGGCATATTCTGAATTTTCGATGTTGCCCTTTCTCTAAACACTCCCTTTTGTGGTGTTCGGAGCCCAGAGCTGGCCAAGGGGACTCATGGAAGAGCCACGAGGCACCTCTGGGTCTTGTTTGAGGGGACTCCACTAAGAGGACCCAGGTGAAGGCTGAGGTTTGGGATCAGTCTCTCCAGAGGGGCCCCTTAGTCTAATTTGCAGAGAGCCACGGTAAGAGCCACAGAGGCTGTCTGCTGCGGGCCGGAGCTCGGCTGGTCGATGGACCCTCCGAGCTGTCCCGGGGCACTCCCACTCTGCATCCGCTCATCTCCCCCTGCTTCGGCAGAACTTCTCTCTTCTCGTTATGATGGATGCGGCCTGGAAAATCATGGATAAAAAGCCCCGATTGAAAGGCACTAATTACCCATCATTATTTTCCATGCCGTAATTTGTGTGGAACGAGATTTCAATCAGTTGTCCGGGACCAGTCTGGTTTTGACTAATCTCTCTAAGACAAGATGCTTAATTACAGATTTTTGCCATAGCTTCAGCACACAGGGGGAGGCAGGCTCTTGCTGAAGCCAGTTTGGTTTTGGGTCATTTTGCAGTCCTCGGTCCCAGAGAGGGCCCCAAGGGGAGAAAGAGGAGTGTTAGGAAAAGTATTCTGAGGGGACCAGATAAAATCGAGCCACCACAAGAGCGGTGCTGTGGTAGCATCCTGGCAATGGAGGGTGGCAGGTGGGGCCCTGCCAGAGTAAGCCCCTTCTCCCGGGGGGGGGGTGGGGGTCACCACTACTCACTATGTCTCTCAACCCCAACCAGCCTGGCTCTCTAGTTAGTAACTTGGAGTGAGTCCCAGCTTCTCGGGGCTTTAGTCCCTCATCTGTAGGTCGCCAGGGTGGACAGCAGAATCTGTAACTTACAGGCCACTGACCCCAGCTGTGCTAGTGTGTCTGTCCAGGAAAACAGACCTACTGTTGAAAGATACACATATGTAAGGTTTCAATCACATACAACTGATAAGAACTTCACATATTAAAATAGGTGATTTAGACTACTCAGGGGGAAAGTCCATTTGAATTAAATACGTGAGTTTAAGAAAAAATTATATAATTACTGGACCTCATATGTATAGGATTGGATTAATTATAATCCTTGCTTCCTAATACTTGTCATCATTGGCCACCTCACCCTCTCTCCCTCCCTTCCCTGCTTCCTCCCTTCCTCCTGTGTAGTAAGTGCGCCTGAATCCCTATCCCAACAGGAGGCGGGGACATTATTCACATTTAGCCATGTGGTCCTCTGCATCCCATCCCCTATTAAGGGCTCCTTCTATATTCTTTAATGTTTAAAACAAATTTTTATGTTTGTTTATTTATTTATTTATTTTGAGGGGGAGAGAGAGAGAGAGAGAGAGAGCGCAAGCCAGGGAGGGGCAGAGAGAGAAGGAAAGAGAATCCCAAGCAGGCTCCATACTGTCAGCACAGAGCCTGACTCGGGACTCCATCCCATGAAGTGTGAGATCATGACCTGAGCTGAAACAAAGAATCATACACTTAACCAACTGAGCCACCCAGGCGCCCCTGTATTCTTAAAAAGGGGTTTTTTTGTTTACTTATTTTTGAGAGAGAGAGAGAGAGAGAGAGAGAGAGCACAGGCAGGGGAGGGGCTGGGAGAGAGGGAGACAGAATTCAAAGTAGGCTTCAGGCTCTGAGCTGTCAGCACAGAGCCTCTCAGAGCCTGATGCGGGGCTCAAACCCATGAACCGTGAGATCATGACCTGAACTGAAGTCAGACACTCAACTGACTGAGCCACCCAGGCACCCGGAGACTTTTAAAGGAAGTTTAGCTGGGCTACTTTGAGGTTCTCTGAGGGGCTGATTCATAACAAATAAAGCTTTGCTGGAGGGTCTGAGGGTCTGCTATAATGAATCGCTCTGGTGGCCCCTGGCTAACGAATTAATTATAGAAATGTACATAAGAGTCTCTCAAGTGTTCAGAAACCATTTTTCTTCTGTATAGTGGATTGCCATTTTTAGGCTTATTTATCCTCTTAATTTGCCTAACCAACCACTTTCCCTCCTGGTAAATGGCAAGTTCCATGTGGAATCATCCTGCATTCTATATCTGGGGACTTAGTTGAGGGAAGAGCTTTGCTGGGTTTGACCACAGGCGGCCAGATGATGAGTTTTCTGGAAGGGGCTTCCGGGGAGAATCACAACAGTAAGCCAGCGTCTGCAGAGTGCTTTGCTGGGCACCAGCTCGGGCTACACATTTTGCATACACTAGTTTATGCTCACGCAGAACAATCCTATGAAGGAGGTGATTGGGCCCATTTTACAGATGGGCACTCTGAGGCTGGCCTCAGAGTCAGCAGCTAATACGTGGCAGAACTGGCTCATCTGATGCCAGCGTGCAGGCTTGTAACCCTTACGTGACAGTTACTGGTTTTGCTCTTACAAGTGTGGCCTCAGCACAGAGCCAAAAGGGGGCTGTGGGCGCAGCCCTCTGCAGGCCTCCCGGATTGCTGTGTTGTGCGCGGTGAGGTGGGCTTTGTCCCACAGAGGAAAGCAAGCCAGGCCTTAGGCTAATCGGGCCAGTTCAAAACACGCTTCCCTCCTTGAGCTGTTCCCTCTGGAAGCTTCCCTCCTGCTGTCTGCCCAGCAGGCCGTCCTCAGGGGGCCAGGTCCCTGGGAGTTGTCTCTTGCTGGCACGCGGGAGTTTCTCTTCCTCGACAGATGTGTGGCAAAATAGCTCAACTGTTTGGGTTTCACTCAGAGTTCCCCAAGATTTTTTGGTCTCCATATGAAGAAAATCTTCAACCCACTCCGTTGTCCAGCAGAAGCAGAGACACCCCGCACCCCGCTCCTCCAGTGAGCTCAGGCACCCCTGGAGGCCAGGCCACTCTGAGGCACAAGGCTCCACGCTGGATGTGAAGAGGGCCAGGGGCAGAGAGCGCGCTGGGGTGGGAGGGAGGCCATGCCGAATCAGATGGTGGTGAAATTGAGGCCAGGGCAGCTCTAGCTGTGCTCCTGTTCCTCATGGATCGCGCGGGGGGGGGGGGGGGGGGGGGGGGGGGAATGGAAAGATGCCTCGAGGGCCTGCAGCCACTGACTTCTGCTCTTGCAGAGGCTGCTTCCACTGGGCCTCTGTCCCTCCCATACAGTCAATAGTCATTGACCCAGTCGGGAACTGGGTCCCAGCCAACCACAGATGATGGACTCCGTGTGACCCCCTCCTCCCCAGATTGAAGCGTCTGCCACGTCCCCTCATCGCGAGGCTGCACCCTCCCTGCACGCCATCGCGGCACCCACCCTGTGGCCACCTCCCCCCACCCGTGCCTTGGCCCTCAGCCTCCACCTCTGACATCTTCCCTGACCCCATCTGCAATCCCCCGACTTTCTCGCTCCTTCCTCTGCTCTCCCTCAGCCTGAAGTCCCGGAGTCCACCCTGTTCCTGGTCCCTCCCCCTGTTTCCTTCCACTTCTGCACTTTCTGCTTTCACCCCCTCTGTCCCAGACCTGCACCATTCATCCACCCAACCCCCCACTGTGGCCCGCCCCGCGCTCCCTCTTTCCTCGTACATCTATGGCGGTGGTTCTCATTCTGGGGTGATTTTTTCCCCCAGGGAACATTTGGCAATGTCTCTTCCAGAGTTGGGTTGCCCTGGCTGGGGCATCTAGTGGGTAGAGGCCGGGGATGCTCTTAAACACCCTGCGGTGCACAGGATGGCCCCACAACCAAGAAGTCCTTTCCCCCAGATGTCAGTAACGCCCAGGTTGAGAAACCCAGATCTAAGCTGCTGGAGGAGACGGGGCTCCCCCTGCGTTGGTGCCCCTGCAATGTGAGCGAAGGGGCCTGGTGAACCCTGGAGGCCCTGATTTCTGCTCTCTCCTCCCACCACCACCCCCCTCCCAGTTGCTATTGCAAACTCTCTTCCTTTTCCTAGACTTCCTGCCCGTAGCCTTCACTCCCTGTGCCTCCCTTCACAGACTGAGTGGAGGGGACAGAGAGGTGAGGGCTCTCAGGTCTCCCCCTACCACCCACAGACTTCCCCTGTGCACGGCCAACCTCCCCCCCACCCCCCTTTACTGCTTCAGCTCCTTTCTCTTCCTGCATTCCAGATTCACGTCAGACCTCTGCCAGGCCCCCTGGCCACATCATTCCTATGGTACTCAAACCTGATGCCCCTAAAGTCACAACTGGGCTGCTGAAACAAGCCAACCTGAAAATGCAGACTTCTGGGCCCCCCTTACAGAGATGCATGTACAAATTATGACTGTGGTCAGGTCAGGCCCAGGCAGCCACCTGTTCAGCAAGCACCTCAGTTGACTCTGGTGAAGATTGAACTGGAATTTGGGAAAAGCGGACATTTTTTACCTTTTATATCTTCAGTCTGTGCATCTTGATCTGTTCTTTACCATCAGCATTGAACGTAGAGTCACCATGCAATTCATTGCCCACTTTGGGGAGTAAAGCGGGGGCGATGGGTACTTAGCAGGTAGGATCAGGATCGCCCAAGGCAAACTGCAAAGTGTGAATCCCATAATTTTTAAAAACCTTAAGTTCCTTCCATTCTTTTTTTAAAAAAATTAAATATATTTATTTAAATTCAAGTTAACATATAGTATAGTAATGGTTTCAGGAGTAGAACCTAGTGATTCATCTCTTACATCTAATACCCAGTGCTCATCCCAACAAGTGCCCTCCCTAATGCCCACCAGTCATTTAGCTAATCCCCCCCACCTCCTGTCCAGCAACCCCCTGTTTGTTCTCTGTGTTTAAGAGTCTCTCATGGTTTGCCTCCCTCTGTTTTTACCTTATTTTTCCTTCCCTTCACCTATGTTCGTCTGTTGTGTTTCTTAAATTCCATGTATCAGTGACGTCATATGATTTTTGTCTTTCTCTGATTGACTTATGTCGCTTAGCATAATACACTCTAGTGTTGTCGCAAATGGCAGGATTTCATTCTTTTTGATTGCTGAGTAGTATCCCATTGAATATATACACCACATCTTCTTTATCCATTCATCCATCGATGGACATTTGGGCTCTTTCCATACTTTGGCTATGTCGATAGTGCTACTAAAAACACTGGGGTGCGCGCGCCCCTTTGAAACAGCACACCTGTATCCCTTGGATAAATGCCTAGTAGTGTAATTGCTGGATCTTGGGGTAGTTCTATTTTTAATTTTTTGAGGAATCTCCATGCTGTTTTCCAGAGTGGCTGCACCAGTTTGCATTCTCATCGGCAGTGCAGAAGGGTTCATTCCCCTTTCTTCGCATCCTCACCAACATTTGTTTTTTCCTGAGTTAATTTTAGCCATTCTGATGGGTGTGAGGTGATCTCCCATTGTGGTTTTGATTTGTATTTCCCTGATGATCAGTGATGTTGAGCATCTTGTCATGTGTCTGTTAGCCATCTGGATGTCTTCTTTGGAAAAGTGTCTGTTCATATCTTCTGCCCATTTCTCCATTGGATTATTTGTTTTTTGGGTATTGAGTTTGATAAGTTCTTTATAGATTTTGGATACTAACCCTTTATCTGATAATGTCATTTGCAAATATCTTCTCCCATACAAAGGTTTCCTTTTAGTTTTGTTGGTTGTGTTCTTAACACATGCCCCTCCTCATCAAAGAAAACCAACAATTACCCACAATAACAACAAAACATTCTTTATCTGCCCCCATGATCCCAAGTTCAAGAGAATGGTGCTGCCTGAAGGTCTGAAGGTGTGCCAGGAGGCACCCCACTCTCACATCCTTTTCTACCCTTTGCAGCCAAACTTCTGGAAAGAATTGTTGCATTCACGACCTCCTCCAGCCACGGTACAGTGGTCTCCATCCCCACTGAGCCTTGACACTCCCTGGCGACATCACCTGCCTCCTCCTGACTGCTCGCTGCAGTGGACGCTTGCCCATTCTGATCTCCGCTGACCTTGTAGCCACACATGACCTGCTGCCACCCCTCCTCATTGCATTTCCAACACACACACTCTTTTTAAAGCATGCTTTAAAGAGCAGTTTATTTGTTTTGAATGTTTATTTTTGAGAAAGGGGGAGGGGGAGGGGAACGGGGCAGAGAGGGAGCTCTGTGCTGACAGCAGAGAGCCTGATATGGGGCTCAAACTCACAAACCATGAGATCATGGCCTGAGCTGAAGTAGGATGCACTTAACCAACTGAGCCATCCAGGCGCCCCTAAAAAGTGTTTTAAAGGATGCCTTTTATAGGGGCTCCAGGGTAGCTCAGTTGGTTGAACGTCTTGACTTTGGCTCAGGTCATGATCTCACGGTTCAAGGGGTCAAGCCCCGCGTTGGGCTTTGTGCTGGCAGCTCGGAGCCTGGAGCCTGCTTCAGATTCTGTGTCTCCCTTTATCTCTGCCCCTCCCTTGCTTGCACTCTTACTCTCTCTCTCTCTCTCTCTCTCTCTCTCAAAAAATAAATAAACGTTAAAAAAAAATGCTTTTTATATTCTTTAGCTCCCCTGGCTGGTTCTTCTCCCCCCACCTCCTGGGCTTCTTTCTTTCCCATCCTTTAAATTTTGCTTTGGAATGCATGAACGATGTGCCGGAGGTCAGGGGAGTTGGACACAAGGTTTTTGTGGAGGGTCTGGCCTCTCCAGCAAATTTTGTCCCTTGCCTGGTGCATCGAGGACCCGGTAGCCTAGAAGGGTTCTGTGCCCCCAGAGAGTTCTCGACTCTCACACTGCAGGTCAAGAAATGGCCGTGAGGAAGGTTCTGGGCTTTGGAGCTCTTCTCTGCAGGTTTTGAGGGCTTTAAGCTTGAGGCTCCTGCTGGAGGCAGGTCCTTCAGAGGCCTGGTTTGACGGGAGGCAGAGCACCACAGAAGAAAGAGCTTGCATCTGTAGTCAGACAGGGCCGGTTCAGGTCCAAGCTTCTCCTGTCCCTCAGGTGACCTGGGACAAGCTTCAAGCTCCAGCTTTTCTCTTCTGTAAAGTGGGGATGATAATGTCTGGCAGACAGGCTGTGAGGACTAAAAGGCTGTGGTAGAAAAGGAGGCATCCAGAGTGTGACCGCCCTTGGTGGATGGCCACTAAACTGGTCTAGGCCAGCCTCTGGGGCAGAGGACAGACCCGGCAACTCCTAAGCTTGAAAAAACAGAAAAGTTTGGAAGGAATCTTCCACACAGAAAAGAAGCTGTGCCCCCCCTGGAGGGGGTGTTCATTCAGTCCGCAAATATGAATGAATGAACAAGTGAATGAATGAAGACTGGTGGGGCCAGCGGCGGGAGCCGGGGGGGAAGGATGCCCCTGTGAGGGTAGTACCCCCTGGCTCTTTCTGGTGCTCTGCACACTTGTGTTTGTTTAGTCTGCTCTTCCTGAGACAGAATGAGCTTTTTTTTTAAGATTTTTTTTAACGTTTATTCATTTTTTTGGTGGAAAGAGACAGAGCGTGAGTGGAGGCAGGCAGAGAGAGAGGGAGACACAGAATCCCAAGCAGCTCCAGGCTCTGAGCTGTCAGCAGACAGCCCAATGCGGGGCTCGAACACACGGACTGTGAGATCATGACCTGAGCCAAAGTCGGCCGCTTAACCAACTGAGCCACCCAGGCACCCTGAGAACAAAGTTCTTGAGATTGTGGGCTGTGTGTGTCGTGACCTTTCCTGTCCTCTGGCCAGCACTTGGCACACAGCAGGTGGCTGGAATAGGTGTGGCCTCTCCCTAGATAAGACATCCTGGGCGGGGTGGGGATGGGGTGCCAAAATCCTGGTCGTGGGAAAGAGAAGAGGAATGAAGTCCTCGGACCCTGCCCCTGTCCAAACACACACAACTGGGATGCGGGCAGTAAAGTAGTGGCTGGACTTCTGTGCTGCTCGGAGGCCAGGGTCAAGTTTGCTTCCTTCAGCCCTGGAGTCTCTGAGGATGAGATGATAAAAGGCCTACTTTTAGAGAGAGACCAAATGAGGTGGATGACGTCGGCGTTGTGACGTGGTGTTAGGCTTCTGTTGACCTGGTGATACCTCGGGTAACTGACACTGCAGATAAGGGGGTAGGGGGACTACTGCTGTTGCTGTAATTACCATTAATGTCAAGTGTATCTCCCAAAACCTCTGGAGTTCTTTTGAGTTTCAGGGAGGGGTGGGGGGGGAGGGCTGGAGTCTGGGAGCCATCTCCTCGGCAGGATTCGTCACTGTGGGCCTGGGGTGTTCCTGTGACCCGCAGAGCCTAAAGCAGTGGGCAGGAGAGAATTACAGGTGGAAGGACCCCTGGTCAGCTTTCCCTGCCTGCCCTGTGCAGAGACGCTGTGGGGAGGTAACCCAAAGGTGCCTACCGGGGCAGATTTTCTGCTTGGATTGTGCCTTGCCAGGCTGATGGCGTTTCCTGTGGACATACCAGGGACCTGCTGGTGGATGGAGGGGAGGCAGGTGGTCATATGGAACCCAGGACGATCACAGCGCACCAGCCAGAGCTATAAAAGGACCCAGAGGAGACCCTCAACTAGGGCACCCTCTGCCGGTCTAAGGGAAACACGGTGCTTGTGGGAGGGCGTCTCAGGGGACTTGGGAACGTTACATTCGGAACAGAAGAGACCTGAGAGCCTCTATCTTTAGACGCTGCATTCCAGTAGATAAACTTGAGAGTAGTAACCTCACATGGATCTTTTATCTTTCTATCTGCAGCTCCCGGTTTCTGATTAGAACCACCTGTGGGGCAATGAGTTCCCTGTCCCTGCAGATGTTCAAATGTAGATGGATGGGACAACCCCTCGGGAGGTGTACTAACTATGAAATCATTAGTGACACCGGGAACGGCGGCCCCTCCCATCGTGAGATTGCATTTGGTGGTGTGGGGGTGGGCTTTGTGGGTGCTGCAAAGCAGCCCTTTCCCTGGTGGTGACCAGTCCTTTCCTCAAAGGGCCATTCAGGAAACAGGGGCTCCCTCTGGGCATTATTAGAGCTGGACCATGGCTGCTACCCAGCGGACCCTCCGGTACTGAGACCCCTCCATCTTTCTGCTAATGCGGCCGTACCACTGATCATTCAGCCCTTTTCCTTCTCCAAGATCTTTCTCTCTTTCCTTTCACCTGCTCCACGGGCATAAGCCTTGGCCAGCTCCTTGCCTCCACACAGCCAGGCCAGGTCAAGGACAGGTGGACCCAGCATGGTTCTGGGAGAAGGGACTTTCATTTTAGGTAACCTTTAGGACCCTTCACAGTGACCTTGTCATGTTGGTAATGCTCCCTTGCCTCTGTGGGTGAGGTAGGAACGCTCAGAGCTTGAAGTTTAGGGTGAAGAAACTGCTGGGGATGCGAGGACCTAAGGCTGGAAGGGGCCCCCTCATGTCACTTCCTGGAGACACAGTCTCTGGGGCCGGGTGGGGCTGGGAAGCCAGCCTGCTGAAGGGTTAGGGACGGGGAGGGGGAGGGGGCCTGGAGCCACCTTCCAGATGTGCCCCGGGCCAGAGGCAAACCCCAGAGAGCAGCTTTTGCCACCAGCCCTGCCTCTTGCCCTGGCCAGGTGCCTTGGTGGTGTGTCTGGTCCCAGTCTCAGTGATGGCGGCATGTTGGGGAAGCACCAAGCTTGGACTTACCCAATGCCTCGGTGGAGCTGGGTGAAAGGGGTCATCAGGTCACAGTACTGAGGGGGTCTGGGTCAGGGCCTAGCACGCTCAGACTTCCAGCCACGGCCACCATGTACTTTTGTTGTGCAGGAAGATTGGCCAGCTATTTTGTCTGTCACCCTTATGCCAGCAATTCGCAGAGAGCTGGGGTGCCTAATCTAAAGTTTATCGATCAGACGTAGTTTTTTATTTTTATTTAAAAAAAAATTTTTTTTTTTAATTTATTTTTGAGACAGAGAGAGACAGAGCATGAACCGGGAAGGGGCAGAGAGAGCGGGAGACACAGAATCCGAAGCAGGCTCCAGGCTCCGAGCTGTCAGCACAGAGCCCGACATGGGGCTCGAACTCACAGACTGCAAGATCATGACCTGAGCTGAAGTCGGACGCTCAACCGACTAAGCCACCCAGGCGCCCCAACAGACGTAGTTTTTTAAAGGACGCCTGGGTGGTTCAGTGGGTTGAATGTCAGACTCTTGATTGTGGCTCAGGCCATGATCTCAGCGGTCAGGGGATCAAGCCCCGCGTCAGGCTGCACCCTGGGTGTGAAGCCTGCTTGGGATTCTGTCTCCCTCTCCTTCTGCCTCATTTGTGCTCTCTCTCTCTCAAAAAAATTAATAATAATAATAATAAATAAAATAAAGTAAAATAAAATAAAACCCTAGTTTTCTCTTTGAGGACTCAGAAGGTTCTGGGGGGTAATGCCAGAAACTTGCTCTGGGCTGTGCAGTGTCCTGACCAGTTGACCTTCTGGGCCAGCATTTTATCTCACCAACGCCTTAGCGTTGAGCCCCTCCCAGCCGCCCCGCCCACTCGGTGCCCGGAGCCCAGAGCTAATTCCTGGGTCCGGCGTCACACCCACCGCACCCTCCGCCGAGCTGACTTGTCCGTGCTCTGTGTCCGCAGGCTGCTGAACAGAATGTCCGCGGACGACCGGCACCTGGGCTCCAGCTGCGGCTCCTTCATCAAGACAGAGCCGTCCAGCCCGTCCTCGGGCATCGACGCCCTCAGCCACCACAGCCCCAGCGGCTCGTCCGACGCCAGCGGGGGCTTCGGCCTGGCCCTGGGCGCCCACGCCAACGGTCTGGACTCGCCGCCCATGTTCGCAGGCGCCGGGCTGGGCGGCACCCCGTGCCGCAAGAGCTACGAGGACTGTGCCAGCGGCCTCATGGAGGACTCGGCCATCAAGTGCGAGTACATGCTCAACGCCATCCCCAAGCGCCTGTGCCTCGTGTGCGGAGACATTGCCTCCGGCTACCACTACGGCGTGGCCTCCTGCGAGGCCTGCAAGGCCTTCTTCAAGAGGACCATCCAAGGTGCGTGAAGGCAGGGCAGGGGCTGGGTGGGCGCGGGCAGGGGCGCCCTTGCCTGCAGGTGCAGCGGGGAAACCTGGTGATTCCCGTCAGCTGCCGGGTCGGTCCCCGCGTGGCTACAGCAGGGGTTTGGTAGAGCCCCTTTCCTGCCTCTCAGGGTTTCTCATTCGGGATTCCCCAGGAGACTCTAACTCCAGCACTGTCGTTGACACGCAGGTACTCCCCTGTGGTGCCCCAGAAAACCCCAGGAAACCCCACACAAATGCACTCACTGTGCATGGGCCTCTCACTGGTGTGGGGAACACGGTCAAGAGCGTGTCCCTAATGAGCTGCTTTTTGGGGGAGAAAATCTGTTATTTTACCCTGCAGTTCCAGACTCCTTGCTATAGAAAGAGTTGTTGTTTTGATCTTTTAAGGGCACAAATGAAACACAAATATTTTCTCAATTGGGAAAGAGCCAGGCCATCAGAGCAAGGGAAACCCACTCACCCTGTCTGATCGCCGCATGGCCTGTCTTCAAGGGCTGTTGCAGTGCGCCTGTGTGGCAGCTGAATCGTGTTCTGATGGCCACAAGCGAGGGTGGCGCCCTTTTTCAGAGGGTATGTGAGTGATTGATTCCTATGAAGGTGTGCAAGAGCCTTGGTGGGTGGCCTCTGGAAAGTCACCCTGAGTTAAATGGGGGATGATGATGAGAACACTCTCCCAGAGCTGTTATCAAGTTCATGGCACAGGGTCCAGCCAGAGGAATGAACCTGGCACATGGTAGCCAAGGGTGTACTGCAGGAGGCCATGGGCAGAGCACTTGGGCCATTCGTTTCGTCAGGAGTCCACTGAGCACCCACTAAGCACCAGCCATTGCTGTAGGTGCTGTTGATTGTGGATGGACAAACAGCCCCCCTTGTGCATGGAACTGAAGTGGGGTGATGCCATTCCACTGGGACAGAAACTGCAGCCAGACTGGACCAAACCCAGGGACACCTGTCCCGTCCCTTGGCCCTGCCTGGCTGTCCTCAGGGTGTCTTCCCTCCCCCCCTTTCCCATTTCATTTTTGGAAGAGTCAGGTTGAGCTTTTCTGGGATGACTCTCCGTGTCTTCGTTCAACAAATATTTGTTTAAATTTCTTGTGACTATTTATTCATTAAATTCGTTGAGGGCCTTAAGATTGGCCGTGTTTCCAGTTCTCCCTGTTAGTTGAGACGTTGTGGTGTAGTGGTTGTTCAGCGGGTTCCTGGATCAGACAGCACCATCTGTTACGGCTAGATGCCCCTGGGCATGCTGCCTCGGTTTCCCTCTGGGTTCATGTCCTTCTCGGTAAGGTGCAATGCTCTCATTCCTTCTTCACATAGAGGTGTTAAAAGAAGAGTGAGTTGGTATGTACAAAGCACTTATAATATTGCCTGGTGCTTTGTAAGTGCTAAATAAATGCTTGCAGGTATGATTTTCACTTTTACCATATTACTTACGACGGTATTATTACTAAGACACACACACTTTGTTTTATCGTACATGGTGGGCTTTTGTAATTACATAGATGTAAGTTAAACGGTATATTTTGATTTAGGATTTAAATTATTTTGGCTATCTTAGTTACAGATAATAGTTATTTTTTTAAGTGAACCCTTAAAAAAAAAGGTAAAAATTCAACCAGTACCAAAGAGTGAAGCAGTTAAAATTACATTTTCCTAGAACCCCAGACTCGGGTTCTTTACACCTTCCTGAGAAGGAGCCATGATACGCACTGCTTTTAGCGAGTGTTTACGGATTGTGTTCACATCAGGCACTGTGCTAGACTCTAGCATGGTGTGCGCACACATTTCAGTCCCTGCCAGCTTCACACTCCTGAGTCTGGGAGGACACCCTGGAATCTTGGAATTTGAAAAGCACTGTGTGATTAATTGTGAGTCTCCGGCCTCGGCCAGGGTTGAAAACCTCCAGTCTGAGAGCCAATCTGTATCATTGGATATCTGACCAATAAACATGACATGTTTCCACCAGTTTAAGTCACTGAGACGGCAACTGTTTTCTTCCCAGATCAGGAAATGGTCTCGGTAAGATTTTTTAGATTCTTTGAGGTCAGCTTTTGAAAAATTGCTTTTTAGGAGACAATCCCGTTTTCTTCACTCCATGTGGTTCTTCACTGAGGGTTCTGGAGGGTTCTGGATCAGATTTTCTGAAAGTAGAGGCTGGGGCAGACTCAGAAACCCTGCTCTCCCTCCGCAGAGGCCCGGGCGCTGAGAGTGCCCTCAGCACTTCAAAAGCCCACTTGAAGGATTTGTAAACAGTCTTAATTATTTGCTCCACAAAGAGGATAATGATCTTTTCCTAGAAGTCAGAGGACAAAGAGCAGCATTTCGTGCATTCAGAGCTCAGCTGCTCTTGTCTCTTTGTCACAAGTTCTGGTTCTCCTTTAGAACCGGGAAGAGGTTTCTGTTTAGAACCCGGAAAAGTACACTGTAAAGCTGATGGTTTGCTCTAGTCATTTCATTAAGTCTTTGGTTTTGTTCTAACGTGGATTTTGACTTTGTTGTTTCTGGACATAATGGTTGTAGAAAATGTGGAAACATAGTTAAAGTATAAAGAGGAAGACCAATAATTGGACAGCCTCACAAAGACCAGCGGGTACTGTGTGAGTGTTCTGAGAGAGGTACTGGTGGGGGGCAGGAGAGAAAGACCATAGCACCTGCCCTCCAGACCCTGGCGTCTAAAGCTTAGAGCTGAGTGAGTTTGCAGGCCTAGCCTAAGGCTCCAAATCAGGGTGCAGTCCCCTAAGCGTCTGCGCATCCTGGGTGGCTCAGTCGGTTAAGTGTCTGACTTCAGCTGAGGTCATGATCTCACAGTTTGTGAGTGAGAACCCCGCGTCAAGCTCCTGGCCGACAGCGCAGAGCCTGGTTGGGATTCTTTCTCTCTTCCTCTCTTTCTGCCCCTCCCCCACTCTCTCTCTAAATAAACCTGAAAAAAAAAATAAAGAGGATATTCAGGCCATGTTTTAAAAGCCTGATAACTTGGACTGAGGGCCTCTCATCACAGAACGATCCATTCACTAATTGATATAAATGCTTGGACAAAGCTCTAAAGTCATGCTAGCTCATATTCTGTCTCCTTAGATCCCTTCAGTCTCTCAATTCCATGCTTACATCAATATGGAAAGAAGTTTATAGAAACAAGGATGTCATGGTAGACTTGAGGAAAAAACCCTCAGACAGCTGTTCTTTTTTTTTAAGATTTTATTTTTAACCTTTACACTCAGCGTGGGGCTCGAACCCACAACCCCAAGATCAAGAGTCGCACACTCCACCGACTGAGCCAGCCAGGGACCCCCAGCCATTTCTTTTCTATAAACATTTATTGAGTACGCTCTGCGTGCTTGGCTGTGCTAGGTGGGAGCACTGTGGGGCTGGGGGAAGGGTCCGGGAGAGGTGGGCTGAGAATAGCCTACAGGCTGAAGCCTGCTTTTGTCAATCAAGTTGGATTAGGACACTGCCACACCTATTCGTTCACGTAGAACCTGGCTGCTTTGGTGCTCCAACAGCAGGATGCCACAAAGCCTAAAACATTTCCTGTCTGGCCCTTTACAGAAAAAATGTGTGCTCTCCTGCACTACAGCATTGAACAAGGTAGGTACAGTCCCTCTGTCCTCCTGGGGCTTAGGATCAAACCCCTAGTAGTGCACGTTCAGTGTTTAGTGCAACTTTGCCTGCCCGATTCTGTGTGAAAGGGAGTTTGTCGTCCATGCTGGAGATGGTGAGGACACCAAGAACAGATGAGCTTAGACGCAAAAAAGGCACCTTCCCGAAGGGACCCAGTGGCTCCACAGCTAAGGAGATAATCCTCAACCTGACCGAATTTACTAGCATATCTAAGGGGGAAAAAAAATGTGCTCATCAAAGAGGATTGATCAGCCCCCTACCCACCCCCCCCCAGGCGTGGAAAAAGGAGGCAGACTTTGACAAAGGCACCACTCCTACCAAAAGGGAGTCAGCCTGGGGACAGACTGATGTCATTAAACATTCAGTTGATGTGATTAACATCTTTCTGATTATGATCTAGTCACCCCCCCTCCCCGCCCCCCCAGGTCTTCTGCTTAGAGTGATCTTGTAGGTTAGGCACATCAGTTTCCCTTTGTACTTGAATGTGTATCCCTGGGCTTATATGTCAGGTTTTGGAATTTGGCCAATGTGAGTCTGGCCCTGAGAGATGGAGCTCCTTTCTGGACTATGATACTGACCTCACAGTAATGAAAACCTTTGTAATGAGTACCAAACGGATGAAGTGGCCTTTTAGGGAGCCACCTGGGGGACTTTTCCAAGACATATCCCAAACCTTGACCCTGTCACCCTGCCTCCTGTTCCATTGGGAAACTGGAAGCCCTCGATGGGAATGTCCTCAGTTGTTGCCAGCCGAACTACCCACTGCCCCTTGCAAGGGATGGTCTCCTGCCCCAGGCTCTGGGTGAATCCATCCCCGCCCCACTTCTGGAGACCCTCCTACCCACTATCTCCTCTCTTTTACCCTCTCACTTCCTAGCCTCCTCCCTTCTGCATTGAAATACTTGTGGTATCTGCAATCTAAGACAAAGAAAACAAAACGATACCCACACCCTCTCAACTTCCAGCTTCCAGCCCCCCTTTCCCTTTCTCTTCTCAGTTCTTGACCCGCTTTACTGCCCTGTATCTGTATCTGCTCCTGCCTGGGCTTGTGATGAATGAGTCCCAGTTCAGCCTCCCCGTTGCGCTCCAGAGCCTTCAGCACCTACAAAACATTTCCACTTGGATGTTCTGGAAGCACCCAAACGCAACAAGTCCTACCTGCCCTTAGACGTCTCTCCTTGTGTCCCAGTTGTCGGTTCCCTGGTGTGCAGGCCAGAAGTGGGTCTTAACCCGGAACTCGACTTCCTGCCCCCCATCCCAGACCAATGTCCCCACAGTCGTGTCCAGTTCCATCTCCTTCCTTCATGTCCGTTGGCCTAATGCGTCTCTCTGTTCGCCTTGCTCTGTTCCGGGCCACCACCGACCACTGTGGCTTCTAGTCTGGTCTCCTGGCTGCCAGGATCGCCCCTTCCCAGTCTGTTTTCTTCTGTGCTGCCTGGGAGACCTTTCTGAACCAATGTCTGAACATGTCGGTCTCCTGTCTTGCTTATGGGTAAGCCATGGCTCCAGAGCGTGATTGAGGATGTCCTCGGGGATTGCCCCACATTGTCCTGGTAACTTTATCCCCTGCCATGCTCCCTAGTGGGCTGTGGGTCCGCCTGACTGCTCTGTTTTCCAGTTCCCAGACCTCGTCACACACCATCACTTTCTAGACTTTGTATACATTCTTCTCCTCACTCTGCCTCCCCGAACCTCCAGGCCCTACTTTTGTCCTTAGGTCTCCAGATAGCTGGCGTTTCCTCTGGGGAAGCCTTTTTCCACTTCCGAGCCCTCTCATCTGACATAGATAGTGCCCCTCCTGGGTGCTCCTGGATACCTTCTGCCAGCACATCGACAACAGTTACCATACTGCATGGTTCTTGCTATGATCTGACTGGGTTCCCAAGGAGATGCTAAGTTCCTAGGGAACAGGGGTTACGTTTTCTTTGATTTTCACCAAACCCCATGTTCTCCCACAGTGCCTGGTGGAAGTTCTCCGTGTGTCCACATGGAAGGTGGTCCCCCCAAAGCGATCCCCCGTATTCCCCACAAGGACAAACTAGTTTGGCCAGTTTGCCTATGGAAACTTGCAGGGATCTAGATAAAATAGTCAAATGTCTACTTAAAACAAAACAATGTGTTAATTTTAGTTATACTTGTATACTTCAAATCACATTATGTAAAAATACCGTAATTTTTGAAAAACTTTTTTCTACTCACGTTTTGCTTTTTTAAATATTTTATTATTTTTTTTAATGTTTATTTTTTATTTTTGAGAGAGACAGCATGAGCAGGGGAGAGGTAGAGAGACAAGGCGATACAGAATCTGAAGCAGGCTCCAGGCTCTGACGTGTCAGCACAGAGCCCCACACAGCTTGAACTCACAGACGGCGAAATCATGACCTAAGCCTAAGTCGGACGCTTAACTGACTGAGCCACCCAGGCGCCCCTCTGTTCACATTTTGTGAAGCGAAGTTATTACACTTGTCACACAGACCTTTGACTAAAGTGTCTTTGCCTTTTCTAGGGCCACTTCCTGAGTCATTCAACAGTGTTTCAGAGCACCCTGTCTTTACTCCTGTCTTAGTTACTTAAAACTTTAGGAGTATGTGTGTGCTTCTAAAAATGTCATTTTGGAGCTGTAAGTATAGTTCCTAGACCATCAGAGCAGTTCTTTTCTATTTGTGTCGATGTATAAGCACGATTTCCACAGTGTATGAGGTACTCGACTGCTTTTGACACTCAACATGTGAGGTCAGATTCCCGGGAATAACTAAATTTGTGTGAAGTCTCTTTACCCCCTTGTTACTGATTCAGTTGAATGATGAGCATTGATTGAGGTCTTGGAGCAGTTGGTCGATGTAAGGTGGTGGACATAGCACCTCTGTTCTGAGATGTCACAAAGTCTCAGATATTAAGTGACTTCTTTTCTAAAGGACAGTGTTTGGGGGACACGCCTGCCTTACGCTTGAGCTTATGAAGCCGTTACTCAGTTCTTTGTTGAATATTGGTTGAGTCGCAACCACCGTATTGGGAGCTGGGTTGAGAGTGGATCAAGGGCCCCTACCCCGTGGGGTTGCTGTCTGGGGGAAGACAGACAGAAAACACGATAGTGGGTAAAGATGCATCATGACAGACTTGAGGCAGGTGCTGTGAAAGAGAAGAGCCAATGATGAGACGAGAGGGGTCTAATTTAGACAGAAGATCGGGAAGGCCATGCTGAGAAGATGACTTCTAAGATAAGGCAAAGCATGTGGAAGAATCCTGGGGCCAGCGCTCCAGGTGGAGGAAACAGCTGATGTGCTTAAGGACCAGAAAGAGAGCCAGTGTGGCTGGTGTGAGTGAGGGAGACAGGGAAGGAGATGGGGCTGGGGAGGGGAGGCTGGCCAAGTCCCGGGTCTGGGTGGTGGGGGGAGGCTTGGTGCATGCTGTACTTGGATTTTCTTCTGGGAGTGGAAGCCACTGATGAATAAGTGAATGCACATTGCCGAGGGGAGGGTAAAGCCACCCTGTAGCCCTCCCTACGCCCCCAGGGCATGAGGCCAACTTAGCAGGTCACCAGGAGGCCCCTGGAGCAGCTCCTGGGTGTGTGACTTCAGATGAGAGCAAGTAAGAAAGAAGGCCTGGCAGGCGCTGCTTCTGTTTGTTCACCAGGGGCCCAGATACAGACTTGGAAGGAAACTCCCCAAGGAAGGGGCAGGGAGATGATTGATGGGTTATCCTGCCTTGGACCACCTCCAGGCCTTTTGTCCTGGAGAATGAGGCCGGGGATCCCACGGGACACGAGGCAAGGGGGCTGCAGAGACAGAGCTAGGAGTGAGTGGGGGTCGGGACCAGGTCGCTATTCCAGCCCGGCTACTGACCAGCCGGCTGACCTTGGGCAGGGACTTGTGTCGTCTGGTCTCAGTTTCCTCATCTGTACGAAAAGAGTCAATGAAACCTGCAAACAGTTTGCTGTCTGCAGGGCAATGGGGGAAATGAGAGAAAGACCACATCACAGCCAGAGTGCAAGTCAGGTGAGACAGAGCCTGGGGGTGGGTGGGTGGGTGGAGGGCATCTCCTAGGAATTCCATGCAAACAGGAGGGAAAGGTGAGCATGCCTGGCAGAAAGAACAGGAGTCGGGGGCCCGGAGGAGCAGATGTGCTCTGCTAAGGGGTGGGGCGGGGGGGGGGGGCTCGGTGGCAGAGGACGGGCTGGTGGGGAAAGCAGCGGGAGGCTGGATGGCACAGGCTTCGGAGGCTTTGTGAAGGAAGAGTATGGAGTAACACCAAGATTCGAGGGTGTGTGACCGGTCTTAGAATCCCAATTTGACAATTTCTTTCTTGGTCATCTTGGTAAAGTTACATAGTTTCTCTGGGCTTTAATTTCCCAGTCAATGAAATGGGAGTAATGGGGCTGATAAGCAGTTCTGGTGCTGGAACGTCATTGCAGATTGCAGACATCAAATGAGTCATGCACGTGAAGTTTTTAGTTTAGTGCCTGGCATATAACTCTTAAATACATAATAATTGTTTTTGCTGCTTGTGCTTGGCAACAGGAAGCCAGTGAAGGTTTTTGAGCAGAGAATTAATGAGATCTCATTTTAGCAAGTTAATTCTGGCAAGGTAATTCGGGGAAGATGGTCTGGACGTGGGAGAGTCTAGGGGCAGGCAGTCCGGTTAGGAAGCGGATTCTCATAGCCCATCCATTTGGAGGCATCCAAGCCAGCAGTGGCAGAAGGGTTAAAAGGAGAGGTTGGACTTGAGAAACTTCTGGAAGTGGATTCAGTATAAAATGAACAGTGGCTGGATTGAGACTGCCCCTTAGGTTTCAAATTTAGGCTGCTAGGGGGCTGGCGAGGTTATTTGACGGCAAGGAAACCAAGAAAGAAGAATATTCCTAGTGGGAGAAGGATAGGCCGGGAGCAAGGGGTTGGGACAATGGACAAAGTTTGGGACATGTTGAGTTTGATCAGTTCACAGGTTTTACTCTGGAGAGTTGGAACTCTGGGCCTAGGGCTCCAGAGTGTTAGCTGAGTGGGGTTTGGGGATCTAATGAGATCCTCTAGAGCAGTGGTTCTCAAAGTGTGGTCCCCAGAGGAGAAGCACCTGGGAGCCTGTTGGAAATGCAAATTTCCAGCCCCACCCAGGTTGCTAATCTGAGACTGTGGGGGGTGGGGCAAAGCCATCTGATGCAACATGCCCTCCAGGGGAGTTTTTTCTAGAGAAAGCTTTTCTGAAGGAGAGGGGCCAGGGGTGGGGGTGGGGGTGGGGGCAAGAGGAAGGACCTAGTGAAGGGAAAGGAAGTAAGAGCCTTGGAAGGAGACTGAGAAGTACCATCTTGCGTCGGTTTCAACATGCACTGCCCCCCCCCCCCCGCCCCAACCTCTCTGAATTGGGCTATGTGCTGGTTACTCCATGTGGTTGACCCTGCCCTCACATGCACATCAGAACTTGCAGAAAGGGGCCAGTGACCTGGGAGGTAACCCCCGAGATGATAATGGACATTCTTCAGAAGCACAGCATGGTTGGCTCCCTTATTGGCAGAGAGGACGATTCTGTGGGAAAACACAAAAACAATGACTTTGATCAAGAATCTTTCAGGAGAATTGCACTTGGAGAAGTTTTAGTGACACCTTTGATTTGTTTTTCTTCTATTTTCTCTTCCGTGTATGCACAAGGATGCTGTACGATCATATCTCTAAGTATATCTCAAAGAGATCTTTTCATGCGAACACACACGGAAATGCTAGTGGCAAGGAAGCACAGTTGTAGTTTGATTGGCAGAATTGCTTCCTTTCTTGATGCTACATAGAATAATGATGCACTCTTACCACCAGAAGCACCTTGGCGTCAATGTGGTGAATAGAGAACTGATCCGAGACCTTGTAAGAGTCCCTGCAGAGGGAAGGGAGATGAAATCTTAAGAGCTAGGTGTTCTCTGCATTGGGAAGGACCAGGATAGGGGGCCTGGAACAGGCTGTTGGATTTGACAACTGACGGATCACTGCTGAGTTCTAGGATTCTCTAAGTGGAGGTTTTGCTTTCAATTTATTTGCTTTTTTTTTTTTTTTTAAGTTTCTTTATTCATTTTGGGAGAGAGAGAGAGAGAGAGAGCACACTCGTGCACTGGAGGGGCAGAGAGAGAGAGAGAGAAGGAGAGAGAGGATCCCAAGCAGGCTTTGCATCAGCAAGGAGCCTGACGCAGGGCTTGAACCCACAAACCAGAAGATCACAACGTGAGCCGAAATCAAGAGTTGGATGCTCAACCACCTGAGCCACCTGGGCACCCCATCAATTTATTTGCTTTGTACTTGAGATACAAAAGTGAGAGAGACCCAGTAACCTCTATCCCCAGGAAGCACGTAGCTCAGAAGGAGGACAACACACAAAATCCTGATTCTGCAACACCCAGCTGGCTGCTTCAAGTGGAAGGTGGCGGGTGTGACCTATGGGGGCAAACAGGAAGGAGCTTGTGAACCTACCCAGGGCAGAAGGGAAGAGGGTATCATGAGCTGAGGTTCAAGGTTGTGGGAGAATTTACCAGGAAGGGTTTCAGGTGGAGGGAGGTAGGCAAGGGATCGGAGGCCCCAAAGGTATTAGTGGAACCTACCACCTTAGGGCCCAGGTTGAGGAAAATGAGGACAGACAGGTCAGAGTTGGCCAGATCATAACGAGCCTGGTAGGCTTTGCCCTGGAGGTTAGATTTCATTCTTTATGTGATAAGGAGCTGTTGGACAATTTCTTAAACTTAATTCTTAAGGTAACTTTTAGCTTTTTATCAAAGCAATGTGTGCACGCAGTTTAAAAAAGTATGATGGAAATGTAAGTAAGTCTCCTAATGAAAAGTGACAGTCCTTGGCCCTTCACATATATTCTCTTTCCTCCCTTCATGATCCAAAGTTAGCCCTTTAAGAAAAACTTTCTTCTAGCGTTTATCTTCTTAGTTGCTAATGTGATTTTACAGCCATGTTTACTGAGTTGGCAATTTGGGCATTATTTCTTGACTTCCTGTTATGGACAATGAAGAATTTGTTCCAATTATACAACCCATCCAACCACACACATTTCCAATCTTCCCATTGTCAGAATACGGTTACCTCACAATTTTTGGTTAAATGTCTTTGCTTCCTGCTAGTCCTTTCTCCACTTGTCCTTGACTCTTCTCCTGGGTTGGATCCCCTGTTTTCTGGGTTCTGCCTCTTCCTCTTTTTGCTTCCTCCATTTTGTGGGGAGCACGTGCTGGAAAGGCGCAGGGGAGGTAAAATTGTTGATGCCTTGGAAGCAGGGAAATATCCTTACTCATTCCTTCACCTCACCCCCGAGATTTCTATCTTGGCTTGGTATAAAATTCTGGCTTTAAGTGATTCCACCCCACCACCCCCGCCCTCCCCCATGACAGTGTTGCTCCTTTTCTTAGTTTCTGGTGCTGTCGTCAAGAAGTTGGAGTCATTTAGAGACTGTATATAGAGACCTCATACTTCCGCACACGGTTCTGGGTGCTGGGGAAACTTCAGTGAACAAAGCAGATAAATAAATGAAGTCACATGATGAGTGCCAAAGCGAAAAAAAGTGGCGATGCGCACAGGGGTGTGTGTGTGTGTGTGTGTGTGTGTGTGTGTGTGTGTGTGTGTTTCGGACTTTTTCCCCTTATGGTTTCAGATATGGTGGCTGGTCTTATTCTCGATCCTCTGTATTTGACTTGTTTTTTGTTACTCTCCCGGAAAAATTTTAGACTCTTTTCTTTCTTTGCCCTCTCTGGTTGAAATTTTACGACGCAAGCCTCTGTTGTGTGTTGTAGGTCTTTTTATTATTTATTTTTTCATGTTTTTGTTTTGAGATCATTGAAGAGTCACACCCAGTTTTAAGAAATGATGCAGAGAGATCCCGAATACCTTTCACCCAGTTTGCCCTGAAGGTAACATCTTGCGTAACTACAGTACAGTATCACAATCAGCAATTGCCATTGATGGAATCTGCCCACCTTATTCAGATTTTACCGGTTGTACACACTGAGTGTGTGTGTGTGTAGTTTATGCAGTTGTATCACTTCATGGACTCCTGTGACCATCCCACAGTCAAGATACAGAAGAGCTTTGGTTTTACCCTTTTATACCATGACCACCGCCCCCGCTCTCCTCTCCCTGACCCCTGGCAGCTACTCATTTGTTCTTCACCTCTGTAATTTTATCCAGATCTTTATTCACTTATTCTGCTGGGCTTTCAGCAGGACTTTTTGTCTGTAAACTCATATTCTGCAGGTCTTAGAAATTTCCACCCTCCACCCCCTCCCTCCCTTCTTCAGTTTCTGCCTTCATGACGACCTCCTGTCCCACCTTTTTCTCTTTTAAAAACTTGTGATGGTTGATGCGGAGCTTCTAGGATCCGTTGTCTAATTCTTACATCTTTTCTAGTCTCTCGTCCATTTCTTGGATTTTTTTGTTCTGTTCTGGAGTAGCAGCTCCTCAGCTCTTCTGAATCTTTTGTGACTTTCATATTTTTCATTTCTAGGAGCTCCATTTTATACATTTTAAACTTTTTATTGCATGCTGTTCTTGTTTCATGAATGCAGTGTGTTGTTTTTTTTTTTTCTTCTCAAGTTGATAGTATGTTGATTATTGCTTTGTGAGGTTTAAAAATGTATTTGTAATCCTCGGCTGTCTGTCTTAAATGCAAATAGGGAGAAAGAGGGTAGAAGGAGCATTCCTTCTGTTGATCTTCATCTGCTGGACTTCTTTCTGATGCTGTGCATTCTCCCAGAGAAGAACCCTACAAATTCCTATCTTGGGGTGGGGTGTGGAGTGTGCAGACTGCTAGGATTCAGGGAGCGGGCTTGGGGTGGGCTGGGTGGTCCCACTGTTCAGGCATCCTAGTTTTAGCTTCAGCTTTCCTTCTGCCTGAAGTAGAGTGGGTCCTTGAGTCCAGAACTTAACTTGCTCACAGCCTCCAGAGATGAAGCTGGCTTCTCTTGGGTGGGTTGTGGAGGACTCCTAGATGGCCGCGTGGAATGGTAGCCAAGTCCTCCCAGCAAATTCCCCAGTTTGTGGCCCCAAAGCCCACCACATCTTCTGCCGTATCTCGAGCCTTCGGTGCCTGAGGCTTTCTGAGGCTCTGCAGTACAAATGGCTTGTCATCTAGATACTACACTTGATCTTAGCCCAAAGGCGGAGAAGCGATGGCTTGTCATCTTTGGCTATTCTGGGTTTTACTTTGTCCGTTCTCCTGTGGCAGTTCCCGCCCCATGCTGCCATTTATCGGGCTGTGGGATGTGTGTGCAGACAGGGGGTGTGCCATGATGGAGTTTTGCACAGAAAGATTATTAACGTCCCTCCAGGGGCAGTGTGGGGGTCAGACTGGAAAGGGAACTAGAGACAGAGGAGGCTAGTGCCTGGAGGTGAGTGTGGGGACTGATGAGCTGTGGCCATAGGGGAAGGAGGGACAAAATGTGAATGAAGTAGGATGAGAAGGACCTTAAAGGAATAAAGGAGAGGGAAGAATCCAGGATGCGCCTCAGTTTCTGATCTAGGTGGGGATGGGGGTAGGGGCGGTTTAGTGATTGCTTTGCTGAGACAAGGAGCACAATGAGAGGAGTCGGCTGGGTAAGGATGGGTTCAGCTGAGGAGGTGTGAGGAACCGTAGGGACTTGCAGGTGGAAATATCCAGCAGGCAGATGGATGAAAGGGTGTGAGCACAGGCCCTGCCTCTTGCTGCTCATCCTTACCAAGTACGTGATAGCCCAGGCCAGTGGCACGAATGAGATCATGGAGCTAGGAGGTAAGGAAGAGGGAAGGGTGGACAGTTGAGGACAGTGGGCCCCACAGAAGGAGATGGCCTGTGTCCCCCAGAAGTGAGATAGATAGGGAAGTGGAGCCAAGTGACTACTGGCCCAGCCCTTCCACGGCAGTGACCTAAAATGGCGGGCATTCGGGCTCCGATGTTAGCCAGCGGCCTCTGAGACATGCGTCCCCCAGGAGCCCCCTGTCTAAGCTCTGCGGCCCCAGCCCTGAGCCCCTGAGCCCCACTCCCTGCAGCTGTTCAGAGACAGCTGATGGTGACGCCCTTGGGGTTTCCTTCCTGGGGCACAGGATCAAAGGAGCTGATGGTGGGGATTTCCCCTCTGCCTCGAGGCCAGAGGTCACGCAGAAGTCCAGGTCAGGCTCTGAGCATTCCTTCCTCCCTTCCGTACCACAAGTGCGGACGCACCAACTCGGAGGTCGCCAGTCTTAGTGTTCTTAAATGTCAGAATGGGTGGCTGGCCTCACGTCAAAGACTTACCCGGAGTCTTCTGCTGAATTTACCCTGGCAGCACTGCCTGCGTGTACAAATAAGCACCGCAGCCTTGAGTCCTTGCTTGCCCACACATTGACTCTGCTGAGCCCTGTGCGTGCTTTCTGTCCCTGTATCACGCAACTTTGTAAGACGGGCATGTGCTATATGCCCATTTTACAGATGAGGAAGTGGGCCCAGAGAGGTTAGGTGACCTGAAGTAGTGTCTGCCTGTGCCTGTCCTGGGCACACTCCTGTGTTAGAACTCTGAGTTGATGCTAGTCATTGGCTAGGTCCTTGTCCTATGAGGGCCCACCTCCAAACCTGCCATGCTTCAGCTGGTGGTGAGTGTGTGTGTGTGTGTGTTCCACAGATGCCCCTCCCTGGCCCCTGAGCTCTCCTAGACTGCCCTCCAGAGACCACAGAAATTCTGATGAATTAATCTCATCACTTTATCAAGGAGGCACTTACAGAAATTACAAGGCAAGGCCAGCAGCCTGGCTTTCTGGCGGCCAGCCGCTAGGGCCATAAAACAAATTGAAAGGAACAAAAATAAATAAATAAAATCAGAACTCTCTCTCTTGCACGCGCACGTGCACGCGCAGGGTCAGGAACACCGTTCTATCCTTGTTGTTAATGCTCAACCCTCTTGTCCTGGGAGAGCACCAGTGCCAAATCGCAGGCATTTCTTGACCCCCCGCTGGAGCGACAGCACCTCCAAACCCGGGATCGGTCCTCCTTCAAGGGATGACAGGTTGGCTGTGCAGCCGAGACCAGTGAAGGTGAACGGCTAGCAGCATGCAAGTGGCGTCCCGAGGCTGTGTGAGTTGCCTTGCCAGGTGAACGCAGGGCCGCCACGGGCCCTGTGAGCTCACTGCACAGTGGTTCCGAGCAGGACTGGAGCCAGACCATCTGGGTTCAAGTCCTTGCTCTGACTCATCCTGGACTCTGCTCTCATCTATAAGGTGGAGGAAAAGATGTTTACCTCCCAGAGTTGTTGGGAAAATTAAAGGTGCAGTATGTGAAAAGCACACCAATAGCTGCTTCATGGGAAGCACCTGTTAGTGTTGGCTCTCGGCGTGTACCGAGCGCCTCCTGTGTGTGCCGAGCGCCTGGACTCCAGAGGAGCTGGTCTAGGAGTCAGGTGACGGTGAGGAGTAGCACCTGTATCCATGGGACCTGGAGGTGTAGACGGGCCAGGTGAGGTGGTGGAGGGAGCTTACTGGGGCTGTTCTAAGCAGCTGGAACAAAGGCCTGGAAGCCTGTGTTATCACTGAGTTCCAGGAACTGATGATTATGCGGGACAGTGCAGGGGGTGGGGGGAGGGATATTGAGGCTGGAGAGAGAGGGGTGGGGGTGGGATGGTGGCAGGGACCAAACTCTACAGAGCCTCCTAAGCCAAGATAGACTTAGATGAATTAATTCATATTTGTGTTTTTCTCCTGTTTACTGTGCTTCTGGAAATACTGAAATTATTTGCCAAGAAGCCACACAAGCCAGAGTGACCTAAGAAATGGTTAGGGCTGGATAAGAGGGGAGGGGCTCACAGAATCCTTATCCCTTCCCCTTCCTGCCCTCTCCCACCCTGCTGCACCGAGGGGGACTTTTAGACCCTCCTCCCCGCCCTGCAAGAAATGGGAGGGAGAAAGGTGATAAGGTGATGGCGGCTGGAATTCAGAGAGAGGTAAGTAGAGAGATGGAGATCTGTGGTGCCCCAGGCAAGTCATGTCTCCTCCCCAGTACTAAATGAGGCTGAGAATACTCAGCAAGCTCTTGTGAGCCCTCACCTTGTAATCGGGGGCGCTACAATTTTATGACTTCAGAGCCCTTTGTCAGGGGCACAGCTTGGTTCCTGCTGGCTCTCAGAAAATCCAACGGTCAGTATTTTCCATAGGCCACAGGGGGAGGCTGAGGCACAGGGATTCTGGAAGACAGCACCCTCCCGACTTCTCCAGACCACCTCAGCTGCCGGGGTGGCGACAGGGAGGGGCCTGTCTGGTTTCCCCAAGCTTCTTGTGGAGTGCAGGGGTGGCACAGGGGCTCTGTGTGGCCTTCAGTAATTCATTTCAGCACCCCCTAGTCTCGTTGCTGGGCCTGTGAAATGGGGCACTGGTGGGCCCACCTCCGAGGGGCCTTGTGAGGAGTGACCACCCGTGTGGATCATGCACAGGAGCAGGTGCGCAGTAAAGGCAGCTGTTGGAACTGCTAATGTGGATGGGGCTGGGGGGAGAGGGGGGATTCGGAGGCCAGGCAGGTCTGGAACTAACCTTTCAAGCTCTGTCTCAGGCCAGGAGTGACCTTTCAGAGGGTGCTCCATGCCGAGCAGTGTCCTTGCCAGGCGAGGTGGGCCCACAAGCACCCCTGCTTCGGAGGAGTGTCCCTGGGCCTGACGAGAGGGTTAGGAGGGCAGCCTTCTCCCTGCTCCCTCAGGTGGGCATCTGATGGGGGTGGGCAAGGGGAGTTTGCACTAGTCCAGAGTCTGTTCTCTGAAAACCGCAGGCTCTGGCAGGCCTCCCAGAGTTGGGACAGGGGCTGAGAAGACCAGATAAAAACAGAACAGCACTGGGTCACTGCTGCATTTTACCTTCCAATTGCCTTTCTCTCCTCTACTCCACTGGACCTCCCTTTCCTTCCCATTGCCTTTCTCTTCACATTTATAGCTACACAACGCCTATTTGTTAAGTAATTATAGGCAGGTAAGAGGACGTGGGAGAGACGCTATGCCCTGTGTTAGAAAGGCAGCCACAGCCTTTCCTGTAAAATGGGGGGCAGTGTCAATACCGACCTCGCGTGATTGCCATGAGGATTCTGTCGGTGACTCATTCCACAAGTTTTTCTTGCATGGCTTCTGCATGGCAGGGGCTGATCTCGGTGTATCTGGGAGACTGAGTGGTGAACAGCACAAGCGTTTGCCTTCGAGGGGCTGACAGCCTCCTGGGAGCATGGGTCAGGTTCATGGCAGCCATTATTAGAATGCATTCAAGGGGCGAGACCAGAAAACGGTCACCAATTCCCTCTGTAGTAGGGCCGTGGTTATGTAATCGGCTACGTTGAGTAGTGCTTTACTTTTTTTTTTTTTTGTAAAGTGAGCTCTGTGCCCAACAAGGGGCCTGAACCCAACCACCCTGAGATCAGGGGTCCCGTGCTCTGGCAGCTGAACCAGCCAGGCGCCCCAGTGCTTTAGCATTTTTAATGCCCTTGCTCCTGCTTTCACGTGGGAGATCCTACACACCGCTTTGCAGACGAGGAGACTGAGACTCAGAGGAAAGTGATTTCTCTCAAGGTCAGCAAGCGGTGGCCCGGGTGTGCAGAGAGGGACACGGAACACAGGCCCTGGGCCCGGGGGCGAGGGGGGCAGAGCTTCCAGGAGGCTTTGCCCGTGCTTTGGGGCCCCCGACTGGAGGGCATAGGGGCTGGTGGCCTGCACTGACATTCTGGTCAGCGCAAGGAGGTGTTCTGTGCCTGGGGTAAAATGCCAGCTCAGTGGGGCCTTCAAAGCCATGGGCTCCCCTTCTTCAAAGCTGTGGCTGCCTGGCCCACCCCGCCCTCCGGGTCTGGGATCTAAGCATTTAAGAGGGTCGGGAACATCATGGTGGGGACCTCCGAGCACCCACCGTGGGAGCCACTGCCCTACGGAAACCTCGGGATAAGGGGCAGTCGGAGGTCCCGCTGGTCCATCTCCATCTGGCCTTTGGCTGGTGGGCGGGGCTCCGGGAGGGCACGTGGCAAGCCTGTCTGTGTCTGGTTACAGGAAACATCGAGTACAGCTGCCCGGCCACCAATGAGTGTGAGATCACGAAACGGAGGCGCAAGTCCTGCCAGGCCTGCCGCTTCATGAAATGCCTCAAAGTGGGGATGCTGAAGGAAGGTAAGAGGCCCGCACGGCCACGCCGTGCTCTGACCGAGGCCCGGGGTCCCTTCTCACTGGGCGTCTCGGACCCCTGTGTCCCTGCCCCCCGGGCGGCACAGACCGGAAAGTCTCTGCACGCATCCCAGGTGGGGCCCCTGCTCCCTGGGACGCCCCCCTTTCCTCTCTCACACGCACCCTGCACACGGGTTTACGGCCGCCTCACAGCTCCACTGCTGAGGGGGACACGGGGCAGGCATCGGAAGTTCCGCATTAAGGATCCTCTGGAAAATCCTGACCCCACTTGGGCCCTAGAAAGCTGGCTTGGCCCTCTGGGGAAGGCCCTCCTTTTGGGGCGAGGCCCCTGGTCCACCCTGGGAGGGTAGGCTTCTCATTTTTTGGGCAACACTTCTCTGGGCTCCCCTTCATCCCCTTCCTTCTTGATCTCAGATTGATGACCCTTGCCCAGGTCCATCTTGGGGGACATGTGTGTGTGCGTGTGTGTGTGTGTATGTGTGTGTTTCTCCCCTTCTGCAACTTTCGAGGGAGCTGGTGGAAGTTCTTACACATCCCCTTTTATGGTTCTGGGCCCTGGAACCTTTCCAGAAGGGGGAGGAGGCAGGAAAAGAGGTGCGTGTTGAAGATTGTGTGATGGGGGAGGGGCTGGGAGTGAAAAGGAATGGGCTGGTCTCGAATGTAGTCCCTCCCTGAGAGGGAGCTTCTGGAAGCCCAGCGCTCCTCTCATCCTCCTCTCCTTGCATCCCTGGGGAAGAAGGCGCTAATTTAATTGATGCTTTGTCAGTAGGACAACTTGGACCTTGCCGTGTTGGGGAAATAAGAGACCTCTGGTCTCCGTCGCGTGCACCACCCCAGCTGGCCCAGCGTGCCCACCTCTAAACATGCTCCTGAAGCAGTTCCTCAACTACCCCGGTGTCTACATAGCATGTTGCCCTTTAAACCACATTTCTCGTTAGCCTCTTCATTTAACACCTTTGAGATGGTGAAGCCACTCAGTTATTTAGAAACATGCCAGCTGCTTCGTTGGGGGGGGAGAGGTGGTCAAGTAAGAACAGTCTTCTTTCTAGACTAAAAGTGGGTTGTGTTAGACCTCCTGAAAGATTGTGAGTTCATTTTGATTCTACACGATTTGAGTCATACCCTTGTGTAGGGTGTGACCCGAGTTAGTGACTGACCAGGGTCCCCTGATTGCTACACCAGGCTCTTTCTGCTCCTCCAGAGCATCCTGGGGTTCACAGATGAGGAAACTGAGGCACAGAGGTCCTCAGCAGTATGCTTCAGTGCTGGCCTCTAGACTTCCTCCTCCGAGGGCTGCTGGAAGCCAGCCTAAGGGTTTCTAAGTCTTAGAGAAGCTAGCTCATAAATCCTGGGGACGGGGGCTACCGCCTTGTTCTGGAAGTTGGGCGTGAGGGCACTGGGTCAGGCCGGGGGCCAGCTGTGCATTGGCCTTTTCTGGTTGTAGTTTGTGGACTCTCATTACTTACTTCACAGCATCTGGGGAACTTGGAGCAGAGGGGAGCTGCCGTGCTATTAGTATGCTCCTGAATTTTAACGATGACAGAATTGAGTCCTGTAGGGCTTGGGGCTCAAGGTCTTTCCCACCCTCAGTCTCTGCCGTTGTGTGGGGAGCTGGGCCCAGAGCCTGGAGTTTCCCCATGCTCTGTGCCATGTCTGCCCCAACCCCAGGCCACCCCACCCTCACCCTGGGATTGTGAGCTGAAGAGCGTGGGAAGGGGAAGGAGAGATGAGGAAAAAGGGAGGGACCACCACTTGAAACCCCTGCATGGTTTCTCTCTAGGGTGGCAGCAAGGGGCATCTGACACCCTTGGGCCCAGCCTGGAGAGGCCCTTTCCAGAGCTCTGCCTGGAGGAGGAGGGGCCGTCTGCAGAACCCTCCCCTCCGCCACGCCGCCCCAGTGCTGGCAGTTCTAAATCCAGAGGGGACAGGATGACACAAAGGCTCCCGGAGCGGACAAAGCCGAGTGCCTCCATTTAGTTTCTGTCCCCTGCAGTGCAGAGCCTTGGCGGGATCCTGCCATCAGAAGCTCCACGGGGACCAGCCCCCTGAGGAGGAGCGTGCCTCATTGAGGAGCCTGGGCCCCTGCCAGGTGGGGGCTCTTGGCAGCTGCCCCGGCTCCTGCTTTTGTTTGGTTGTCCCCCCCACCACCTCGTGAGCAGGAGCCTGGGCCCCTGGGGCGGGCACAGGCTCCCTGCCCTCCCTCTGCTTTCCCCCAGACTCTGGCCCGACTCTGAGAGGCAGGCTGCAGCCTCCCTGGGAGCCACTCCTCCTGAAGGATCTGGGGTGGGCCTCGCTTGGAGGAACCAGGGGCCGGGGTCCCGGGTCTCGGGTCTTGTGCAGAAGTGTGGGGGTGGCAGGAGGCTGGAGAAGGGATGCGAATGTCCGCTCCCCCTCCTCCCTACCTCACCTGCACATCTTAAGCTGTTTCCTATCTTCTGTCCAGCAGCTCTAGAGAGCGTGTGTGCGGTGGGGGGGGCGGGAGGGCCAGAGAGAAAGGGAGACGGAATCCAAAGCAGGCTGTCAGCACAGAGCCTGCCACGGGGCTCGAACCCACAGACCGTGATACCGTGACCTGAGCCAAAGTCAGATGCTTAACCCGCTGAGCCACCTAGGCGCCCCTGTCTTTTACAGTTTTTCTTTTCGCAAGTAAAACACCTTAGACACTGCTTCGTAATTTGGGGGCCAGCACCTGTGGGGGTGGGGGAGAGAGGGGAAACTCTGGTGATGGGACTTCTTGTGACTCAGCCTCCCCCCTGCCTTGGGGCCGCCGTCGGTTCTGGAATCATCATCATCGACTGTTCCACGTAGGCAGTACCCAGGTCTGTCTCACTTTAAGCAAATCCAGTGTGTGAAAGTCTGCTTTTTCAGAGAAAAAAAGTGACTTTTCTCTTCATAAGAAATCAGACACAAAATCCACACTGGGTTGAGGGTTGGGGCCCGCGCCCTCGCTCCTGGCTCTGAGGGAATCCTGCCGTGTGCGTTCTCTCTCTGGGTCACGCTCCTGGGCCTCCATGTCTTCACCTGGGGAGCAGGGGTGTTGACACCTGCAGGTCAAGTGGGGCGGGGGGACCACGTGGAATGACTCCTTGGTGAAGTCCACCGTGGGATTGCTTTAAGCCGTCACCTTTCTGGGCGTGTTATTAGAGTAGTTGGTTCAAAGGCGGTCTCGCGTGAGGTGAGACATACTGGCCGCCCTGATCTTCCTCCTGGATTCGCTGGTGGGCATCTCAGGGGTGACCTCCGTCTGGGGCTGGCCCCCCCTGTCTGGGGTGTAAAGTCAGGATGAGAGGTCCCCTCTGGACAGCAGTGGAGCGGCTCTCCCCCGATAGTTGGGCTTCCCCGCCTGGCTGGGGTTTGGCCTGCCAGCCTCTGAGCCGAAGAACCTGGAAAACCATTTGCTGCCTTTCACAGGAAGCCCACACGCTTCAGCACGGCTCTGGGCTTTCAGCAGCTCTCCCTGGAAGGCCTGTCCTGCGAACTTCACCTTCTCCTCACCTCACTTCACCTGCCTCGGGCCGGCAGCCTCCCTGTCCCGCTCCACTTCCTCCTCCCCTCAGCCCTTGCCTGCCTTTTCCCCAAGTGTTTTCTAAAAGATATTTGATTTCAGTGAAAGCTGGGCCGACATCCATGCAATATGCTCTCACTCTCTTTGTGCTTGTTGGGAGGGCGGAGGGCTCCTCCGGGGATTCTGGGTAATTGGGTTAGTGGCCAGCTCATGTCAGGAAATTAAAAGGAGGCTCCGATCAGGTTCCCGCTGCATGGGATTTAATGGCTTTGTATTTATAGAGTATTCTGCCTCTAGCCCCTGCCAGAAATACCACTTTTCTGGCCCTGTGAATGAAGAAAGAGGATGAGAGATGGCTTGCCTTTAAAAATTCTTTCTCTTTTCCAAAATGCATTAGTGCTCTGAGACAAACCAACTCTCCAGCACTTCGGAGAATAGTTTGAACTAGAGCCCAAGAATGCCGATATGTATCTGTATCTCCCTCGGACCGCTTTCCGTCTCATACGCGTGCACACAGATGCATACGCACGCACACGTCTGACAGTTCACGAGATCTTCCCGTGTGGCCTTGAAGCGTCTAGGCCACTCAGGCACGATGACCCGATGACCTCTGGCTGGGGAAATGTTGACTGAATGAAGTCATAGAGGATGATCATGTCTGTGCCAAATCTTACTACTGTTCATTCAGGACTTTGGGTGTGCCAGAGCGTTGAATAATTGGTTCAGTGGTCATACAGACCCGGTGAGTCCCCAGTGTCACTGCTAATCAGCTCCTTGGGTGCCTTACTTAAACCTCTGTAAGCCTGCTTTTCTCCTCTGTAAAATGGGAATCATAATCATAGCCATTTTCATCATGCTCTCTACTCTTCAGGGAAGGCCCTTGGAGTGGTACCACAAAGTAGGATTGGAGATGGATATTCTGCATCATGTGATATAATTGATTTTCTTCTGTGATCCAGAAGGGAGTTTTGAATCTCCCATAGCCTCTCTTCCCAATCCTTGGCTGATGACCTTGCTTTCCATTTTCTTGAAAAAGTAGAAACAAGCAAGTGGGGGAGTTTCTTATCCACCTGCTGCTGGATCCACAAATCTACTTGTTGTTTTCGGTCTTCACCCCTGTGAGAGCGATCTCTGCTCCTGTCAAAAGCCAGTCTCCTGACCTGTGCTCTGACTCTTTCTCCTTCTTTATCAGGGACTTCAGTCCTGGAGTATCATTTCTGCTTCCAGCATCATCAGTCGCTTCCTCACTACTGGATCATTTTCATCGCACACACCAAACCTACTTTTGTTCTCCCTTTATAAAAATAAAATAAAATTTTAAAAAATCCACAACTATATATTGACCCTTCACTGCTACTTTTCCGTTGCTCCCCTTTTCAACAAAATTTCCCCACTTATTACATCCACTTCTTTACCCCACCTGCTTAAAAAAAATTTTTTTTTTTTCCTTAAAAAGTAAACATCGGGGCACCCGGATGGCTCAGCCGGTTAGGCGTCTGACTTGGGCTCAGGTCATGATGTCACGGTTCACGAGCCCCATGTCAGGCTCTGTGCTGACGGCTCAGAGCCTGGAACCTGCTTCCGATTCTGTGTCATCCTCTCTCTCTGCCCCTCCCCTGCTCGCACTCTGTCTCTCTCTGTCTTAAAAATAAATGTTTTTTTTAAAAAAGCAAACATCGAGTAGATTCACAAAAATATTTAGAGTATATTAGTTAGGATAAGGCTAAGCTTCTTTAAAAAAAAAAAAAAAGATTCTCTTCCCCTCTCAAAACAAACAAAAAGCAGAAGCTTAAGCGGGATGGAAGTGTACTCCTCTCTCATCTCTCATGTAACAGTCCACAGGTCAAAGGTGATCTGGGACTGGTTGGCAGCTTGGCCATTCTTATAGAAGGTGGACCCAGTTATCAGCATCTTTTCAGGCAGCCAAGAGGAAGTGTAGCCTAGCCAGATCATTGGAAAGATGAGACCCAGAAACGGAACCTGTTCCTCCCATTCACAGCCCATTGGTGGAATCTGGTCATATGGCGACACCTGTACAAGGAAGTCTGGGAATTGTAGTCTTTAGCTGGGATGCCATTTGTCCAGCTAAAACTCTACTGGTATGGAAAAATGAAAAAATGTATTTAAGTGGGCAGACACTGTTACATGCCAAAAATATACGTAAAGTATAAAGAATACTGGTACCTTCCATCCAATGTAAGGAAAAAAGAAACTATCCTTTTCAGGTTCTGTTTGTGCCCTCAGAGGTAACTTTATCCTCAGAGGTAACTTACTCTGGTTTCACATTATTTTGCCTTTGCTTTTTTCAAATAGCTTTTTTTTTTAATGTAGTACTGTTTTTTTTTTTTTAAGTTTATTTATCTTGAGAGAGCAAGTGGTGGGGGGGGGAGGGACATAGAGAGAAGGAGAGAAAGAGCGAATCCCAAGCAGGCTCTGCGATGTCAGCGCTGAGCCAGATGTGGGGCAGAGCATGACCTGAGCTGAAGTCAAGAGCTGGACGCTTAACCACTGAGCCACCCAGGTGCCCCTAATAGTTTTAGCATGTGTTTATATCTCTATTAATATCTTGGGGGGGGGTTGTTGTTTTAAATGAAATTATACTGTGTATATTTATTGCTGAAATGAGGGGCATCTGAGTGGCTCAGTTGGTTAAGCATCCGACTCGATCTCAGCTCAGGTCTTGATCTCAGGGTCGTGAGTTCAGGCCCCGTGTCGGGTTCCATGTTGGGCATGGAACCTACTTAAATTATTTTTCTGAGGTGAATGCTCTTGTTGCACAGTGCTATAATCCATTCATTTCCATTTCTTTATAGCAGGAGTCCACCAGAAAATAAATATTTTAGGCTCTGGGAGCCGAACGTCTCTGTTGCAGCTATGTAACTCGCACCACTGTGGGAAAGCAGCCACAGACAATATAGAAATGTAGGAACAGGGCTGTGTTCTGATGAACAGACAAAGGACTGGGTTTAGCCCACAGCCCTTAGTTTGCAAACTCCTGAACTAGAGTATCACTGGATGAGTTTGGGAGAGTCTGTTTTTCCTTTCTAGTGCTGAGGGAACAGTGCTGCCTTGAGTCCCAGTGCACATGCATAAGGGGTTTCAGGCAGGGGGTAGAAGGGCCACAGGTATGTGCGTCTTCAGCTTTATGAGATGATAGGAAGTTGTTCTTTATTTCGTTATACTGACTCACTACTGGTGCTCGGATGTCCTGGTTGTCCCATATCCTCACCAACATTTTTTTTTTTTTTAATATTTTTGACAGAGAGAGAGAGAGCAGGGTGAGGGGCAGAGAGAGGAGAGAGAGAATCCCAAGCAGGTTCTGTGCTTTCAACGCAGAGCCTGAGGCGAGGCTCAATCTCACGAACCGTGGAGATCATGACCTGAGCCAAAATCAAGAGCAGGATGCTCAACCAGCTGAGCCACCCAGCTGCCCCATCCTCGCCAACACTTACTTAGTGTGTGTAAACTAGTATTTTCTTATCGCTTTGGTATGTATTCTCTTCACTGTCAGATAAGCATATTCCATATGTGGTCTAGCCACTTGGGATTCCTTTCCTGTGAGATGCTTGTCTGAGTCTTTTCCCTGTTTTTCTACTTTATTTTTTTCTCATTGGTTGTAGAAACCTGTATATGTTCTGGTCATTTTATTAGTCACTTTTCAGTTGTTGGTGTTGTAAAATGCTCCCCACTTGTGGCTTCCTTCTCTTGATGGAGTCTTTTGATGATCAGAAGTTAGTAAGTTTTTTTTAATTTTTTTTTTAACGTTTATTTATTTTTGAGACAGAGAGAGACAGAGCGTGAGCAGGGGAGGGGCAGAGAGAGAGGGAGACACAGAATCTGAAACAGGCTCCAGGCTCTGAGCTGTCAGCACAGAGCCCGACGCGGGGCTCGAACTCATGGACCGTGAGATCATGACCTGAGCCGAAGTCGGCCGCTTAACTGACTGAGCCACCCAGGCGCCCCCAGAAGTTAGTAATTTTAATAAATTGAATTTATCTGTTTTTTCCTTTGTGGTTTGCACTTTTACATTATTCAAAAAGTTATTTTCCTGGCCTGCTTTCTTAAAGATGCTTTCCTCATCTGCCTTACCTGTTAGATCTCAGACCCTGCTGGAACCAATTTTTTTTTAATTTTCTTTTTAATATTTATTCATTTTTGAGAGAGAGAGAGAGAGAGAGAGAGAGACCCAGAACCCAAAGCAGGCTCCAAGCTCTGAGCTATCAGCACAGAGCCTGATGTGGGGCTTGAACCCACATACCATGAGATCAAGATCTGGGCAGAAGTCGGACTCTTAACCGACTGAGCCACCCAGGCGCCCCTGGGATCAATTTTTGAGTACGATGAGCTTTTTACCCTCAGTCTGCCCTGGTCACACCGAACCCCTGACCACAGCCCTGAGCCTGCCCCCATACCCCCTGGGTGGCTGAACCTGTCCCGTCTTCCCTGACTCAGCCTCTCGGCGATATTCCAAACACGTGGCCAGCCTTTGTGCCCTTTTCTCTTGGCTTCTCTGCCCTCCTGTTTGCCTGGTTTTCTCCTTACCTCTCTCACTGTGCTGTTTATCTAGTCTTCTTTGCAAATGCTTCTCTTTCCTGCTTTTTACATGTTGGTGTTATTTGGGACTTGGAACCAAGGTCTTCTTCACCGGCACCCTGCAGGCGATCCCTTCTAGGTCCAAGACTTGATACAGATTGACTCTCAGTCTTAGACCTGCAGTTCCACCTCCTGCCGTGCATTCTGATGCTAGTGCCTGACTGCCCTGCTGGCATGCCCACTTGGCGTGCTTATGAGGCATCTCAGACTCAACACACCCAGAGGGTACATCTAGCTGTGCCCCACCCCTCCCCCAAAACCCTAGTCTTCCCCATCTCAGGAACGGCACCCCTATTTACTCCTTGCTCAAGCAAAACCTAGAAGTCATCCTGGACTCCTTTGGAGTCAGTGTCCAAACTGTATTTGAGATCCTCCCCCTTTTCTTCATCTCCATGGCCATGACCCTGATCCAGGGAAGTGCCATCTTCTTCCTGGACCATCGCAACACTTTCCTAACTGGACTTCCGATTCCACTTCGTGTTGAATCCAATCCCCGTAGCAGCCAGAGGGATCTTTTTTTTTTTTTTTTAATTTTTTTTTTCAACGTTTATTTATTTGTGGGACAGAGAGAGACAGAGCATGAACGGGGGAGGGGCAGAGAGAGAGGGAGACACAGAATCGGAAACAGGCTCCAGGCTCTGAGCCATCAGCCCAGAGCCCGACGCGGGGCTCGAACTCACGGACCACGAGATCGTGACCTGGCTGAAGTCGGACGCTCAACCGACTGCGCCACCCAGGCGCCCCAAGAGGGATCTTTTTAAAGCACTAATATGATTCTGTCACTTTGCTTCACGTCATTCAAAGACTTTCCATTGTACTTAGAATAAAGTCTAAGCACTGTAGTCTGATCTTTAAGATCCTTCCTGCATGGTCTAGCCCCTCCCTACCTTTTCAGTGTCATCTGATCCCCTTCCTTTCCTGCCCCCTCACTCCTGCCCACTCTACTCCAGCCTCACTGGCTAACTTTCGATCCTCAAGCATGATGGGCTCTTGCTTACCCTAGGAGCTCTGAACTGTTCCTCCTGCCTGGAACGCTGTCCCCTCATATTTGCAGATCTAACTTAAATGTCATCTCAGAAGGGCCTCTCTTCCCACTTCGTTTCTATCATACCCCTTTGTTTACTTCCTCACTAAACTTCTCCCAATCTGAAATTATCTTATTTAGTCATTCGTTTGCATGATGTTTACTGTGACAGCCTCTAACCCAATGGTTATTGACTTAGGGGCTCATGAATTCTTCTGAAAATCTGGTGGGAATTCTACCATAAAACATACGCAAGTACTTGCACATAAAATTTTGCAGACGATTTTAGGAGCTTCGCAGGACCCCTGAAGCCCACCTCAGAGGTTCCCGGAGTCAGATTAAGACCTGTTATTACAGAATCAGAGTTTTAGAGGTAGAAAGAACCTGAGAAACAATTCAGTCTCCCGGATGGTAAATTGCCTTTACCATTAGACTGACAGCTGTGGTAGGGGGAGTGGCCACCTAGATACGTCATCCAAAGGCTTAGGCACAGTTGGGATCAGTAGGCAAGAGGGCTGTGACCTATTAGCAATGTCTGCCACAGACTAGGAAACGGAAGGCAGCGGCACAGCCAACAGCTATTTGCCATGCTGATACGGTGCAACTGAGTTTAATTTGTCCAAGGCCACGCAGCTAGTAAATAACAGAGCTGGGTGGTATTTAGTCTCCTTGGTTATGTGAGAATTCCTTGTAAGAAGCCCATCCCAACTCAAAATTGATGGTTTGGCCAGTAGCAAAGCCTGTAGCTTTTCCTCAAAGGGAAAAAGAAAGGGAAAGGAAGGAAAGAGAGACTGAGTCTAAATAGCCTGGCCCTGTCACATGTACGGTGTTGGAGACTTTTTGGTGGCTCGGAATGCAGGACCACCCCAGGCTTGCTGAAATGTCCTTGGGCCCATGATGGCCCGAGTGAGAAGGGTCCAGGGGAGAGAGCAGCAGGAGATGAATACTTTAATAGACAGGAGGCCGGGGCTCCTCGCTCAGTGCCATGGTACCCACCAGGGACCATTGGCACAAATCCCAGAACATTAGGTAGCACGTGGGTTTACCCACTCACGAGGCTCTCTTGACTTTTAGTGAGTCAGGCGTGAGGCTGTCACCATTATGATCTGGCACCAGGGTAAGAGGCAGCCCCAAATAGCCATCCTGTCCTAGGCAGCAAGGTGAGCTCACCCGTCACCCAGAACTCCCCGCAGGACAGGTAGCTAAAGGAAGCCCCCCCATGTGCAAGGGGTGTAGACGAGTGCTTAGGGTACTCGTCTGCTCTGCTGGGGCACCCGTCAGCATGCCCCCATGACCTGCAGCTTCTGGATACCCACATCACCTTCTCGGTGGTTTTCCCTGTTAGAGACGAGTCAGCTGTCATTTTGTAGAACTTGTAGGCAGAGTCAACCCTTAAGTCCCCAAGGAAGAATATTGGTCAGATCAAGTATTGACTAAAACAGGTTTAGTGTAGTGCTCCCAGATCTGGAAAGTCATCAGAACCACTGGAGGAGCATTGAAAAATTACCCATTCCTGGACATCATGCCACCTACTGACTCAGAACCTCAAAGGAGTAAGTAGTCAAAGTCTGTATTGTTCCAGGGCTTTCCAGGGCATCCCAGTGATCCCACAGACTGGTGGCCTCAAGTTCAAAGCAAAGGAGATAGGATTTGGAGGTCAAGATTCAGATCCTCCCTCCAAAATTTCCTGGCTGTGTGACCCTGAGCAAGTTACCCCTCTTTTCTGAGCCTCAGTTTTCACATGGGAATAATAACAATAATAATATTCCACATAATAATTCTCCCCCCTCAATATTGTTATGCAGAGTTAATGAGATTTGGAAATAGCTTTGTAAACTGTGAAGCATTGCACAAATGTGCACCTGTTTACATCATTCATAAACCAGGGACACTGATTTGAGGTGGGGTGGACTGGGAGGGTGGGATTTCTGGGTAAGGCGAGGGGAAGGGTCCTGACCATGAAAAACTTGGCCATGTCAGGAGAGATCCTGCCCTTAGACATGGATAGCAGCTCTGCAGAGGAGGCCAGAGGACACAGGCTTGGGGGCCTTTCTCTCTTCAGCCTGGTGTGAGCCTTTCTTGTGGGAGGAGAAATGTGACAGGGGCATTGCCTGGGCCAGGCTCTGGGCCAGGTGCAGAGGGCCACGCTTTTCAGAGCTTCAGCTGGTTATTTTTAGTGCCTGGCTAGAAAAGAAAGAAACTTGAACTGTCCCCGGCTGCTGTGCCCCCTGCACACGTGGCTATTTTTACTTCCGAAAGACTGGGATCTTGTCCAGCTTAGGGAGGGAAAATGAGAAGAAAGGAGGGAGGTGGAGGGAAGCAGGAATTATTTTACTTCCATTAAGAAAAAAGCCAGAAGGCTGATCTTACCAAGTCAGCAAGTGGACATCTGATCCAGGACGTGGCAGCCGCTGCCTCTGGACGCTGATGCACCTGCGGTGGGTGGGAGAGGTCAGCAGATGGGCATGGGATCAGGAGGTCTGGGGGCCTGCCATCCCTCCTTGCAAGGACTTTAGGCCCCAGAGTGGCCCTGCGGCTTCTTTAATATTTCCTGTGCCCTGAGTTGGGAAGTAATGGGACACGGCGGGTGGAGGGATCCCAGCCTGGTGACGAGCCTGGTGGGGGCTGGGAGCCTTACAGCTGCAGCCAAGGCAGAACCTGTGTCCCGGGTTGGACAGAGGCAGCGCTCCACCCTGTGGGCATATTCAAGAGAGAACGCGGGGAGCTGTGTGCCCCTGGGCACATTATTCAACCTCTCTGAACCTTAAGGGTTCCTTAAGTTCCTTAAGGGTTTTGTTTAACGAACCTGATTCATGCTGTTATAACTAAGGGGGTGTGTTTCTCTCTCTTTCCAAGAAGGCAGTCGGTTCCTGCCAGACCCTACCACCTTCCATAGGCAGAAGAAAGGAAAGAAATTATGAAGCTCCTACTGTGTACCAAGCACTTTGTTACTTTCACGCATTTTACGTTACTTAATTCTACTCACCTGAGAAGGGAGAAGTATTTTACAAAATTTTAATAACTTAGTTGAGATACAATTCACTGCTTATTAAAGTGCATTGCCGTTTCGAAGACCATTTTTAAGTACACAATTCAGTGGCACTAAGCACATTCACAGCGATTCCATTTCCCAGACTTCTTCATCATCCCAATCAGAAAACCCTGTACTCATTAAACGGTAACCCCCAGTCTCTTCACCACTGCCCCCCCCCCAGGCCCTGGTAACCTCCAATTGGCTCTCTGTCTATTCTAGATATTTCTTATAAGTGGAATCCTACAACATCTCTCCTTTTGTGTCTGGCTTCCTTCACTTAGTGTAATGTATTCAGGTTTCCTCCATCCTGTAGCAGGTGTCGAGAGTTCATTCCTTTTTATTACGACTGAGTAATATTCCCTTATATGTTTGACCCCACATTTTGCTTATCCATTCGTCTGTCGATAGATTGTTGGGTTGCTTCCACCTTTTGGCTGCTGTGAGTATTACTGCCATGAGCACTGAAATACAAATAACCTGTTAGAGTTTCCTGATTTCAGTTCTTTTGGGGATATACCTAGGAATGAAGTTGCTGGATCATAAGACACGGCTGATAATTCAGTTTAACTTTTGGAGGAACTGCCCAGCTGTTCTCTACAACAGCTGCACCATTTCGTATCTCCGCAAGCAGCTAAAAACTTTTTTTAATTAATCTTTTTATTTTTGAGATAATTGTAGATTCACATGTAGTTGTCAGAAGTAATACCGTTTCTCCCAGTGGTAGCAGCTTGGAAAACTGGTGTGGTATCACAGCCAGGATGTTGATATTGATACAGTCACGACAGGGAACAGTTTCAAGGGCAAAGTATTTTTAATAATAGCAATATTAACTGACACTTAATGGTCACTTACTAGGTGCCATTTACAATATCTTAAGTGCTTTATTATTTTATTTTTAGTTTTTTAGTTAAACTTTTTTTTTTTAATGTTTATTTACTTTTGAGAGAGCGGGAGAGAGAGCATGAGCAGGGGAGGGGCAGACAGAGAGGGGAACAGAGGGCGTGAAGGGGTCTCTGTGTTGACAGCAAGTCTGAGGCGGGGCTCAAACTTATGAACAGGGAGATCATGACTTGAGCCAAAGTCAGTCACTTAACCGACGAGCCACCCAGGCACCACCTTCGGTGCTGTACGTGTATTAACTCATTCAATCCTGAACGACAATCCTATGAGGTGCCACACTGTTATTTTAGTACAGGTGTAGAAACTGAGGCCCAGAAGGGTGAAGAAACTTGTTCCAGGTCATTCAGGTACTGGGGGGGTAGAATCAGGGATTCCATCCAGGTCTGACCCTGAGGCGAGGGCTTCTTTCTTCTGCTTTAGAGGCACAGACCTCTGTGCACCCCCATACAGTTGCTACCCTCCAAACAGAGTCACCAGGCATGCCCGGCAAGCTGCAGCCAGGAAGGTTCTGGGTCTTTGCTTTCAGGCCTTGTGATGAAGCATCTCAGCATGGACTTGGCTCCTTCTCCCGTTCACACTCCCTTTCCCCCTGTTCCTTGCAAGGGTGACTGAGCACATCTCACCTCCCCATTGTCTTGGTCAGGGCTGGGCAGGAGCCAATGTCCCCTCACAGGCCACCAAAGAGGATTTAACGAAGGCACTATTTACAGAGGGGTGAGTGTGATCGTGGGAACCAGTCAGAAGTGGTGATGGACCCCAGGACTAGCAACAGTGGGGAGCCTTTAACAGTGCCAGCCTGAAAAGATCTGGCAGGAATTGCCTGAACGAGAAGGTGGGAATTGTAGCTGTTCTCAGAGGTCAAAGTCAGACTGCATTCCTACCTGTGTGGTCTTGGCAAGTTACTCACCCTCGCTTCGCCTCAATTTCTCCATCTGTAAAACGGGCTAATAGAATCTCCCTCTAGGGTTGTTGCAGTCCCTACGTGAAATGCTCAGAGCAGAGGGCAGCACCAAGTAACGGCTGCTCGGTAGATGTGACCTTCTCCTTACATTCTTGTCTACAAGATTTAGGGGTGTTGTCATGTTGGCTCCCTGTCTAGTCCTGAGGTCAACTACAGGACTCAGTCTGCACAGGAACATCCTGCACAGGATTCCAGGGATTATTGATCTTTTTGTATTCTTACCAAATTTGTGAATGCTTAAATTTTGGCCTGCACGTGTTAAGGGATTAACAGTGTTGAACGGTGGTTCAACAAAGGGTGTGTATTCATTACGGTATTTAGACATCTGGAATAGCTCACGTGTAAGTGTTATGAATGCTTTAAATTCAGAAAGTATCAATAAGATGATGGAATCTAATAATCCCAGACAGCGATTATAAATTAATTAGTATTTTAATATACTCCCTGAGCCTACTTTTTTAGATAGTTTGCTAAAACTCTGAGAACACAAACAATAAGCCAACTCTTCAAGTTCAAGTTGCCTTCTCTTTCTCTCTCTCTCTCTTTTTTTTCCCATTTGGTGTTTGTAAGACTTAAGCATCCTAATTTAAGAAGTAATTGTCCATTTTATTAGTTAAAACTGCTTTCTGCTGCAAGTTACGGAGAACTTGACTGCTAGTAGCTTAAGCATCGATAAAGGAGATTGATTTCCCTACCTACCAGGGATTCTGGAGATCAGCAGTTGCTGGCATTTCCCAGGCTCTTTCTGTCTTTTTTTTGGTGTTCTTTGACGTCCTCACTTGGCTGCCACAGCTCTAACCTTCACCTTCCAGGTCAGGGCAGGAGAAAGGCAACAGAGTTGCACCAAACATATCTGTCTCTCCTACCAGAAAAGCAAAACCATTCCCGGAAGCCCCCAACATGGACTTCCCCTTACAGCCCATTGGCTGGAACCAGGTCATATGACCAGCACTTGCTACCACAGAAACTGGGAAAGTAGGAACCAGGATTGGTAGGACTATAGTGCTAGGGGTAGGATGTTTCTATAAACAAAACCCAGGTTCTGTTAGCATGAAAGAGAGGGAAGGAAAAGTTAGTTGGGTAGACAACTAATAATGTCTGCCAGACCCAACCGTTAGAATCTGGTGATTTGTTTTTAAAGGATTCATGGTACAGCATCTTGCTGCAGCGCTCAGGATGAGAACCCAGTCCATGCCATTATCTCATTTACTAAAATTGTGAGCAGTGTACTCTAGATAAAGTATAAAAACACATTGGCAGATAATACGTACAAACACAGTTGACCAGCGTCTGTTTAGGCAGAGGGCAGAGGAATTCAGACCTCTGTCCCCTGTCTCTGTGTTGAAGAAACTGACCATTCTCAGTTCAGAGCAGACCACATCAATAAAGACAAATGCGTAGAAGGCAGGGAGGTGATTGGCCTGAAAACACTGTATGAATATAGAAAATAAGGAGTGCTTGGCCACAGAAAGAGGGTGCCCAAGGATGTTCAAGTCCATGAGGGGTTGTCTTGTGAAAGGGGGTAGTCTCATTGTATGGGATGGAGGGTAGGTAGAAAGTGACCTAGAGACAGAGAATTTAGCTCAATACAAGGGGAAACTTTGATGAGGAATGGGCTGTCCTAAGGGAGTGAATTTCTAGAGGCTGGGGGGAACAGATGGAAGCTGGGAAAAGGATAAGACCCTGAGAGTCTTTTGTTTCCTAAGCCTGCAGGGCTTCATTTGAACTGGTGCATCATTTCATTCAGACACTTGACTGCCTACCACCGGCTGGGTGAAAATGGAGCTGACTTGGGCCCTTTCCCTTAGGAACCCATTGAACTGAAAAGCGGATAGGAACAGAGGGAAAAAAGTGCGAGGTGGCACACAGAGTGCAGTGAATGCTGCCGTGTGGGGCAGTGGCAGTGACGGCCTCCCTTGGCCTGTTGAACCACTGCCAACTTACCAAGCCTTTCCCTGCTGTTGTGTCATTCTGGTGTCACAAGAGCCATATTCGGTGAGCAGAGTTGATATTACCATTGCCTCCTTCCCCGTACCTGGTGATAACGAGACCAAGGCTATGAGAGCCAACTGGGCCAAGGCCGTTGAGACGGGTCTGGGACCTTGACCAGGGGATCCCATGGGGTGGAGTGCTTATGGGCTTGTGGCTGGGGGAAGATCTGGGAAAGCAGGCAGGAAGCCAGGATGCAAACCTGGCTCATACCAGACATCAATTGAGGCATAATCGAACCCAGAAGTCTACTTTTCTTAAGAAAACAGAATAAGCTGATAACTGATGCATGTATTGATTGGAGCCATTGACCATCCTGCTGTGAAGATCTGAAGGAGAAAATTTAGAGGAGAGATTACACCCACCGGGCCCAGGGGAGCTATACCCTGGAGTAGCAGAGAGCGTAGGTACTGGCTCTTTTACTGGGCAGATTACTCAGTCACCCGAGCCTCGGTTGTTCTCGTTTGTAAAATGGGGATAATTGTGACTGCTTTATATGCTGTAGATTACAAAGGGCAACACAGAGAAAGTCCTCCACAAATTAGGCTGTTCTCATGTTTGTTATTACTGTGATTTACCAGAGAATTGTATATACTTGTTAGGGAAAAATGGTTATAATAATGGTGATGATGATGGTGATAGTAAAAGCTCCAGCTTTTTTTTTTTAATGTTAATTTTTGAGGGGGTTGGGGGGGCACAGAGAGGGAGACAAAAGATCTGAAGCAGTCTCTACGCTGTTAGGGCAGAGCCTGATGTGGGGCTTGAACCCATGAACTGTGAGATCATGACCTGAGCTGAAGTCAGATGCTCAACCAACTGAGCCACCCAGGCGCCCCCAGCTCTGGCTTTCTAAGCATCCATTGGGCATTGGGCACCATGACAGACCCTGTAATGGGACGGGGAGCAGCCCCTGGTTGTAGTGGTGCTGTTGGAGCTTGGATGTCTGGAAGAAGCACCCAGCCCCCAAGGGAAGGAGGCCCAGCCGTTCCTGTATGCATCAAGACTTTCTTGAACACCCACTACAGGCCAGGCCCTATATCAGGACAAAGAACATTCTAGATGGAGGTTATGACAAAAGTGGCAACTGCCCATCTCCTTGCCTTGCTAAGGGACCCATGCCTCTTTCAGGGTTTTGTTGAGCCGTTCCCACTCCTGCTACACCACCCGGGGTGGGTGTAGGGGAGAGCTTGTGAGACTGGCCTCAGGAGAGAAAAGTCAGTGAAGTGGGGAAGGGCTCATCCTGGACTCTGGTCTGACCCCGGCACACAGTAGGTGCACAGGAAATGGGCCCCCTCCTCATCCTGTGTGAATGAAGTCGGGCATTCTCACTTTTAGTCTTACCAGCTTTCTAAGACAAAGCAGAGCCTGGTGGAGGGTTTGGCTCACGACGTCCGGTGTCGGTGTTATAGGCGGGGGGGGGGGGGGGGGGGGTGGGGGGGGGGGAGCTGCTTTGTAGCTGTATCACTAGAGGGTGTCAGGAAAACAGGACTTTCCCCACAAAACCTTCAAAGGAGGAGCCATCCTTCCTGCCTTTGTGTGCCTGCTCCTTCTGCCCTCACTGAGGGGGCCAGAAGGGAGGGGTGGCGTTTGGGAGCCAGAGCCCCACCAGCATGTGGGTTTAGCTCCTGCACCGGATGGGCCTCCTCTGTCCCCTTCAAGGTCCGGGCCACTGCCGGTCTGTAGGATGCTATATTGCAGCCCTTTCCAAACACCGTTGTGCCTCCGAGTCACCTTGTTGAAGTGCTGACTCCCGTTCCTAGGGGGCAGCCTGACATATTTGCATTTCAGACAAGCTCCCGGATGATGCCTGGCCTGGACCACCCTTTGAGAAGGAGGGCAGTGGCCGGTGTCCCACCTGCCTTCACTCCGCGCTCTGTCACATGCATGCTGACTGAACTGCCTCCTGGTGACCGCAGCTGTGCCCAGGGCTTGCTTTGGGCCCCACAGCCCACCCAGCCCTGGTCGGGGAAGGGCTGGTGACTGCCAGGAGGGGCGGTTGGATGCCCCAAGGCCCTCATCTGCAGCAGGGTAACCGGGGAGTGTCCTGCCCTGTCTCCCAGGGTCTTCAGGGAGGCTGAGCCTCAGCTAGCAACGGCAATAACCTGCTCACCTACTCAGGAACACACTCGTGATTGGCTTTCTTCCTGGGTTCACCTTCCAGATAAACTCTCCTTGTCACAGGGTCTGGTCCAAGGCAACCCAACTGTAGGCGTGGTCAGTTGCAATCCGCTCTGCCCCTCAAAGCGGCAGGGGAGTTCACTGGAAGCTTCTCAGGAGGCTCAAGGACCACACTTAGAAGCCAGACAAGGACCAAGGGAAGCTCCAGAAAGCCTAGGCACGAGAGATGCAGTAGCCAGGAGAATGTGGCCCAGGGTGCCCACACCCCCGCTGCTGACCACCGCTGCAGCCCTGAGCAGCTCCCCCCACTCCGTTCTGGTGCCATTTGATCAAAGCTTCCCGTTAGCTGTTCCTGAGTCACCAGCCCATGCTTCAGCCTCCAGAGGGTCGAGTTAGATACCCAGACTTGGAGTGGGCACAGGCCCCCCCACTGCGAGATGACCCACAATAGGGGAATTACCTTCAAGCGGGAAACAGGGGTGGGATGCTGGGTAGACCGTCTCCCCCCAGAAAAGTTTACTGCAGCCATGTTCAGCATCAAGTACAGGAATGTCAGACCGGGGGGGGGGGGGTGGGGTGAAAAGGACGCCGCTGATGAAAATGCAGAGCAGTGACTGGCCCCACATAGAGTCCCCCTGGGCCATCTGTCTTGGTGGCTCACAACATCCTCCCTGCCCTCTGCCCTGAAGGAGGAGGAGGTCTGAGCCCTTGACTGGGAGCACTTGGGCACGGTACCATGCCAGTTCCCCACCCCAGTTCCCTTAGGGCAACTAGCAGTTGAAAGGCTGGTCCCTCTTATTCAGCAAACAAAGTGATTTCACTTTCTATGGCTCTCATTGCCCCGGAAACTTCCTCTCGCGTCCCAGGGACTTAACCGTAGTAGCTGTACATCCTCAGAAACAGCCAGCAAATCACTCTTGGCCTGAACGGGATCTAAATCCTCGTTCCATTCGGTCACCCATATTGCTGCCTTCTGGCCTCTCCCCAGGAAGGGCCTGAGCTGCCGCCACTGCCAAGCTAGGAGGACAGGCAGGAGGAGGTGGCAGCGAGAAAGTGCCTTGAAGATCAACTACTAGGACTCTGAGGGTGATGCTTTTGACCTTTGGGGAAAGGAACAGGAAGTTGAACTTGACCTGTCACCTCAGAGGCTAAGGTGGCCACTGAGCTCTCTTCCTCTCAGGACTCTGTCTCTTACTTTTTTACTTTTATTTTTTATTAAAAAAAAATTTTTTTATGTTTACTTATTTTTGAGAGAGAGAGACAGAGTGTGAGCAGGGGAGGGGAAGAGAGAGAGGGAGACACAGAGTCCGAAGCAGGCTCCAGGCTCTGAGCTGTCAGCACAGAGTCCAACGTGGGGCTCGAACCCACGAGCTGTGAGATCATGACCTAAGCCAAAGTCGGAGGCTTAACCGACTGAGCCACCCAGGCGCCCCACTTTCTCTCAGTTTTTATGCATTTTAACCAAGGCCCATTTCATGGTAAGCTTAAGGGAGCCGCTCTGTTTCCTGTAATAGTGCATACTTTGGAGCTAATTTGTTGGATCCCACCCGTTTTTCAGGGCAGGCCACATAGGTTGGTGTCCAGTCTGTGCTTGTGTGCCTTTGGATGAGGAACCTATTTGAGGTCCTGTCCACCCTGCATGCTGGTGAGGGATGTCAAATGGTACGAACATGTCTGTCTAGACTGCAGTTGCTGAGGGTGGGGTGGGTTCCTGGGAGGCCGTATCGACGCAGGGAAATAACAGATCTCTGTAGGATCGGGCCTCATCCTGGGAAGGGATGTCAGTGTGGAGTGGCCACACCTGCTTTTGCACCTGCTGCTGGGAGACTTTGAGGAGTTCATTTTCCAGGTGTGGCCAGGACCACCTGCGTCCCCATCCAGGAGAGTCTGGTCCACGGCTACCCACGCCCCTGCTGCTGAGGGTACTACCACTGCCCGGACCAGTCCTCACACTCCCTTTAGTCTAGAAGACAGACCGTAGAACTCCATCCTACGGTCTCTGAAAGTGGGACCCAGAAATTGACATCTGTAATGAACACCCATTCAGATGCTGCTTACGTGAAAAGGCTGAACATTCTTGTTCTTGTTCTTTGGAGGTGCCTGCCAGTGGCAGAGAGGTCCTTTCCCGTCTTGCAAGCCAACTCAACCCTCCCTAGATTCACAGCAGATCTAAAATAACGAGTCTTCCTTCCCTAACGTCTAGAGGAGTGCTTACGTTGTGCTTTCCCTTTGGAGAAAGGGTTGCTCGGGATAGATGTCAGGAGGATGCTGAATCCAGAGGCAGGGCCGGGCCCGGGGCAGCTGGGATGGGTCATTACCGTTAGTTGTTTTAGGATTGCAGGACTCCCTGGCTGAGCTGGCCATGGGGCAGCTGGAAACCCACCTAGTCGTGGGGGCCGAAGCCAGTGTTGCGATTCCAGAGTTAGTGCTAACACCCCTGATGGTGAACAGCCTGACACTTTGCCCCTTTCTTCCCCAACAGGTGTGCGCCTTGACCGAGTGCGTGGAGGCCGCCAGAAATACAAGCGACGGCTGGACTCTGAGAGCAGCCCATACCTGAGCTTACAGATTTCTCCACCCGCTAAAAAGCCATGTGAGTGTCAGGGCAGTCCATGCTCCTTCTGCCAGCATGGGTACCTGGGACATCTGGCCCCCGTGGGGAGATGCCACCTTCCCGCTGCTGGCTAGAGACAGTGTGGATCCTGGGGAGGTGGCATTGGTGGCCGGCTGGGTGTCGGGTGCTTCAGGCTTCATTCGGAAGGCCTTTCCATGTGGGATTTACAGAATGTGGTTCCAAATGAAGCATGATCCTAAGAAGGCATGGGCCCCGGCATCCGGAACGTGTCGCCCTCACCTGCCACTCAAAGCAGGTTCCTCTCAAGAGAAGTCACCAGCAACTTCCCTTGGAGGGCTATTTTTTAATAGCCCAAATCAACATGGCCAGCAAGTTTGTGGAGTGAGAAGGGGAGGGGGAGGGGAGAGACTCCTCAGAACCCAACTTTTCTTTCCGAGCCACTGCAGGCTCCACCCCGGCCCCTCCTCCTCCCCCAACGTTCACATTCCTCCTCTGGTTGTTGGCAGTGACCAAGATTGTCTCCTACCTGCTGGTGGCCGAGCCGGACAAGCTCTATGCCATGCCTCCCCCTGGCATGCCGGAGGGCGACATCAAGGCCCTGACCACTCTCTGTGACCTGGCAGACAGAGAGCTCGTGGTCATCATTGGCTGGGCCAAGCACATCCCAGGTGAGTCCTGTAGGACCGGGCAGGGGTGGTATAGCCAGGGACTCTCAGCCACTGTCCCCACCACCGTGGTTCTGATGCATGGGAGCCCCGGGACCCAGGAGCCGTGTTTTCTTCTGGGCTCCTTTTCTCTTCGTGGGATTGGAGGTAAGCAGGTGTTGGGAGGTCCAGTAACATTCCTGAACTGCTGGGGGCTCTTCAGAATCAGTGATCACTCTCGAGGGTTGCTGATTGCTTCTCACAATAGGTGAGATTCAAAGAGTAAGTTCTCTGAGTCCTTCAAGGCCAAAGGGTTTTCTTGTAGACCTTATTGGAAATGTGCTGGGAAAATGCAGCAGAGAATTTGAGTCTCTTGCTTCCTTTAGCGGCCGGTGGACTGGAGTGGTTAAGAACATGGGCTGGGGAGTCAGTCTGGGATTCAAAGGATTCAACATCTGGGTCTGCGGCTCACTAGCTGTGTCACCCTGGGCAGGTCACCCGGCCCCTCTGTGAACAGAGAATAATAGCAGTACCTCCTTCGTGGGCTTTGCCGTGAGGATGAAATGCAAGGATGAGTGTGATGTGTGGTCCATGTTCACGTTCACTGCCAGCTCACTATTGCCACTTGCCTGATCTTACGGGAGGCCCATCTCTTAATAGGTGGCGTGGAAGGTGCATGTAATAAATACGTTTCAGGTGATAATGGACTCCGGATACGGCTGTTTGCTGCGTGTGGCCCACACCCTTCCTTCAGCATCCTCCGTCTGGACAGACGGTGGAAGCTGGTTTTTAATTTTATTTTTGTAGACACCGATACCCACGTGTTTTGCATTACACACGTGTTGGGGAGCTTTCGAAAGCCTGTGCAGTTTGTGCCTCGTAAGGTTTCTACAGCTTGTCTCATAGTGTGGTGGGGACATCCTGTTTTCCTCTGGCAGTCATCCACCACGGACTCGGATTCTTACTAGCGATGTGACACGGGGCAGTTTATCTTCCTGTCTGTAGGTCCTCTTTGTGTGTGTCGCCGGCTCTGAAAAATGAATGTAGCACGCACGGTGGTGTAGCAAAGGTGTCTGAGACTTTAGATGCCAAGGCCCGCAGTTGACTGGGGGGAGTCAGAATGTTTGTATAGAAGACACGCGTGTGTGCACAACCTAGATGAAGGAGTCTTCCTGCGGACGAGGGCTCGGGAGCTGATGCTGGTATCACTTAGCTGGCAGGAAGCGTAGCATTCCTTGCGCAGATGGCCCCTGGCGTTCCGACTCGGGGAGGGCCTCACCGGGGATCTGAGCTGGACGCCCTTACTAAGGAGCTCAGCCTCTCGGGATTACACACTCAGTAATTTTGAATCTGGCCTGTGCTGATTCAGCACAGACGTGGGGTCAGGCCACTGCGTAAGACACCTCAGCCCGGATTGCTCCACTGACCCGGGGCCGAATCCGGTACAGCTCCCCCTGCCCCTCACATCCTGCCCTCCCCGCCATCACACGCTCCTCTTCCATCGCATCCCAGCGATGGCTCAGGGGTGGCGCCTGGCGGTCCCCCAGGTCACCGCTTCCTTCTCCTGCCACCTCTAAGGGGAGGCGTAGAACCAGGAGGCGCTGTCTCCCTTGCACCCGTTCCTCTTTCCTGTCTCCCCTCCCTCCAGCGCCATCTCCCATCTGTGCCCGACCACGAGGGAGGTGGGCCGAGCAGAGTGGCTGTTAGGGGCCCAGACTTTGGATCCAGACAGACCCGAGCCCTGATCCAAGTTCTGTCCTTACTGGCCTTGTGAAAAGATCTCATTTTTCTGAGCTTCAGTGTCCTTGCCTGTGAATTAGGAATCGTAATAGATGGTACAGGGCCACCAGCCCAGCCCCCGCACACAGTGGGTGCTTGATAAGTGGCAGGGACCGTGACTGTGTCATTGTCTTTGCTAATAGTATTAAAAGCTTCCTTTCACATCTTCCTTTTCCCTTGTCCAGAGCTGGATTCTTTTTGATTAAAAAATAAAATAAACACAGGGGCTCATTTGTCTGTCTGAAACACTAATTTGCCTATTTTGCATAAATTTGCATGCTGAATTATTTGGGCCTGACCTTCTAGTGTTTAAGGTAAAATTAATTAATAGCGTCTCCTGCCACTGCATGTAAACCTCATATTAGGGCCGATGACATATCAAGTGCCTGATATGTTTAAACTAATCGACTTAATCCCATCTCAGATTAGACAGAAAACTCCCCTGAAGACCTGCTCACTGGCCTTTAGAGAGAGAGAGAGAGAGAGAGAGAGAGAGAGAGCCAGAAAGAGACCAGTTTTCTTAGCAGGGTAGATGCAAGCCAGGGTCCCACCCTGGGACTGACGTCAGCTCCTGTCCATCCTGGTTCCTGGACAGCAGAAGGTTCCTTAAGACCGCTCAGGTTAGCACTCTGAAGCAGAGCCCAGCCCACTTTCCTTAAGCACGGGAGACCACGTCTCATGACTCAGTACGAGCTAACCTCTCAGTATCTGTCCATAGCCTGGCATACAGAGGGCACCTCATACTTGTCTTTGCATGCATTTATTGAGTAAGGTCTCTTGCTAGGAGTTGTGGCTGATACAAAGAAGTAGATTAATTTCTGCCCCAAGGATCTCATTTATAAATAAGGTGGATAATTTTGTTTTTAGTAAAATACTCCTTTTTAAATTTTTTTTAATGTTTGTGAGTGTGTGTGTGTGTGTGAGAGAGAGAGAGAGGGAGCACGAGTGGGGGGTGGGCAGAGATAGAGAGGGAGACACAGAATTTGAAACAGGCTCCAGGCTCTGAGCTGTCAGCACAGAGCCCGACGCGGGGCTCGAACTCGGAACAGTGAGATCATGACCTGAGCTGAAGTTGGACGCTTCACTGACAGAGCCACCAGGCGCCCCAATACTTTTTCCTTAAAAAGAATTTTTTTTAACGTTTATTTATTTTTGAGAGAGAGAGACAGAGACAGAATATGAGCAGGGCAGGGAGGGGCAGAGAGAGGGGGAGACACAGAACCGGAAGCAGGCTCCAGGCTCTGAGCTGTCAGCACAGAGCCCGACATGGGGCTTGAACTCACAAACCGTGAGATCATGACCTGAGCCGAAGTCGGACTCTTCAGCGGCTGAGCCACCCAGGTGCCCCCAACAAAATACTTGCTCATGAGAAATTCTAAACGTACAAAAATAGACCAGACCTCCATGAGGAACCTCCATGACACTTGCTTCAATATTACCACCCCACTGCCTTTTTCCCTTTACCTCTACCCTGTTTCCCATCTCCTGCACACTTAGGAGGCAGCAAGGAGAACCACGGGACAGAGGGATGCCATGGGCTGCGGGGGCAGAGGGCAGATGCTGAGCTAGGCCTTCAGGACTGATGGGCAGTGGCCATGGAGGAAAAGCCCAGAAGGGCAGCAGGGCGCCACGAACACAGGTTTTCAGGCTGCAGGCCAGAAGCTAACATATGTACACAGGCGCTGAGCGACCCGCTTGGCCAGTAGGAAGGATCGTTTGAGCACAAAACTCATTTCTCAGCAGGCCCCCCTCCCCCCCCCCCCCCCCCCGGCTTTCACTCACATGTTTGAACACACAGGACACTTTCACACGGGTGAGCTCCCTAGGGAGCTCGGGCTGATTGCGGCTCACTCAGAATAGCAGCCATTCCTTTGTTTCAGTCGTCTGCAGTGGCCTTACCCCGCACACATGCAGGCTTTTACCTGGAGTTGAACTTTCCAAGTCCTGGGTTGCCCAGAGGATAAGCCCGAGTCTTTAGAGCGCCCACCCCTCGTTCCCCGGGAGCGACAGGTTCGAGCAAGGGGCAGCAGCATTTAAGAGGCAGTGGGTATCGCTTGATGAATTGTCCTGTCACCCCAGGTGGCCTGGAGGCTCCGCCAGCCAGGGGAGCTCTCCCAGGCCAGGGTGACACGTGCACACCTCTGCGGGGGGGACCCCCCAGAGGCCTCCTCACGGAGGGCTCCTCAGAGGCCCTGCTCCCAGGTAGCCACCGTCTGGCTCTCGCTGGGGAGAGAAGAATGCCAGCGGCCGATGAAATATGGGCTGCCGAGTGACAGCAGCTGTGTCTGGAGTGGCCTCAGATCCTATAATTACATCTCCCTTTATTACCTCTGCTAATGGCCCTCCAGGTCGACAGAAACGATAATAAATTAACAGATTATGAACTCCACTTGCCACAAATTATGTGCTCTTTTTTTTTTTTTTTTTCCTTAAATTCTAGGAGCTCATGCTGTCAAACCACTGGGGGATGGGGGCTTGGGAAGATCCTGACTGTTATCAGATCAGTTGGTGCAGATAAAGCAACTTTGTGGGGGTGGGCAGCAGGGCCCCAGGAGGGGAGGCGGGCAGGGACAGCCAGCTGGGGCAGGGCAGGACCTCCAGCGGGCAGTGCTCTCGCCCAGGGGCCTGGGCCACACCAGCCTCTCCCGGAAGCCACCCTGTCCTAGAATTGCTAATTGCTCGATGGAGGAGGAGACCCAGCCCAGCACAGAAAAGCAGACGTGGAGGGTGCTTGGCCGAAGGACAGGGAGGAGTGCTTCAGCCCTTGGTCTGGGTTTAAATAAAAGAAAGAGTATGTGCTTTTACCAAAGATGACGGGCAGGGACAGAGGGCTGGAAATTAGGAGTTCCAAATCCCTCATCTTTCTTAAACATCCTTCTGGGAATTTCCTGTGCACGTACAGCCACTGTGTGTGTACGTGTGTGTGTGTATGTTCTCTCCCCACCATGAGACCATTTAGAACAACTGCTCTACGTCTTGCTTTTTTTCATTGAATTCTATAACATGGTAGCACTTCCCTTGTGCTAGGCAGTGTACCGAGTACTCCGCACGTTAGCTCATTCAATCCACACAGTCCCGTTAGGGAAGTGTTGTTATTATTATTCCCGTTTTACAGATGAGGAAACTGAGGCACACAGAAGTGGACATACCCAGCGTCACAGCCAGTGGTCAGCAGAGCTAGGATTCTAGGGTCTGATCGTGGCATCTGTGTCCTTAATAGTTAAGTCCTCCTTATATTCATGGGTGTCTTTCCACACCCACAAAAATAGTTCTACCTCATTCTTTCTGGTGGCTTCTAACGTGCCATTCGTTTAGCTAATAATTATGTTTATATAGTAATTACACGAATCACATTAGTTACATTTAGGTTGTTTCCTGCTTGAGGCCATTATAGACTGATGGAACAAAACACCCTTTCACATTTATCTGTGTGTATTTGTGCATCCTTTTCTTTATGGGAGAAATTCCTAGCAGTGGAATTTCCAGGTTGAAGGAAGCATGCCTTTTGTTTTATGCTGGATTTAGTTTTATTTTGGGACATCTTAAATATGGACAGGTTCAAAGACCAAAACTAGGTAGAAATGTGCACACAGAGCCTTCCCCTCCAGCCCTGTCGCCTCCCCTCCTTCCTCCTAGAGCTGTTTTTATATTTCGTTCTTCCTTCTAGTGTGTCTTTTTTTGAAGTACTAGAAAGTATTTGAACTTTTTAAAATATTAGGACATACCACATATTTCCCCCCCTACCCACAAAGAGAAGCAGCCTCTGTATACCATTCAGCACTTTGGAGAGTACATTTGGATTTTCAAAGCCCCTTCCAGCTCCTTTCGGAGCCACTCAAGGAGGAGAGAGGTCAGGGGCCGAGGGCCAAGTCCACTGCAGAGAGGTCCGCACACAGGCCTAGGTCTATCCTCAGATGGTGGCCCAAACTCTCAAAGGCGCTGTCCCCTTTCTCCCACCACCTGCTCCCCTCCTCCCAGAGGGCAGGCCTGTGTCTCTGGCTTCTGCACAATAGGAAAAGGTGCCAAAATTCAAACTCGTGGCTGAAGGACTGAGAGGGTCTCAGCGAGTTCTTTGGGCCCATTTTCTTGTCACCTAGGAGTCAGGGTCCAATGGCATTTCTTGTGCTCTGTGCTGGGAATATGCACTGCGCATCTCCCTTGTCCCAGCCGGCGCTTGGCAGTGGGGGTGGGGAGAGGGACAGCAGCTCATTCCCGCACCCTGGGGTGTGCTCGCCAGTGGGGCCCTCGCCACCCTCTTTAGAGCCCCTCCTACCCTGCAGGGTTCAGCCCCAAGTCTCCTTCTGCAAAGCCTTCGGCACGTTCTTGTTTGGGCCAAGTTCTCAGAGCCCTCCACCCCCCTTGTTCTTCTCACTGCCCCAATTTCAGGGTCACGGCAGAGCTCGGTGCTCGGGGCATGCCTTTCCCTCCTGACCGCGAGCGCTTGCACTCAGGGACCCCTTCTGGTTGAAGCTCACCGTTCTGCCCACAGGGCCTGGCATTTAGCAGGTGCCCAGTGAGGAGGTGCTGGATGAAGGAAGAGACCAAAGATGCTGTTAACCTGCCTCTGGTGATGGTACCTTCGTGATGGGCGTCACAGGGGTCCCTTCTCTTCCGTTTCCAGAAGTCTCGCTCTTACCTCACCTCCCTTTTTGCAATTGTCTGTTAATTTTGCCCCGTCCACCTCCTACATCTTCCCTCCCGGTCTGTCTGCTTCCAGTGCAGCCCCCACGTCCCTGCGTGCACACACCCTCATGAGCTGGCTGATTGGGATCTGTTAATTAATGTCGCCCAAGCCCTCTCCCGCTCAGAGGCCCGATAAGGGAAATTGGATGTCCGTTCTATCTGCCTTTTATTACCTCCCGGCTCTCCCTGCCACCACAGGCTGCCACACACCCCCTCTCACGCTGGGATCCAGACAGCACGCATACACCTGACCCCTCTCCCCAAGGAGGTATGTCAATCCAGGCCTGCCCCGTCCATCAGTGTCATCGCTCAGCTCTTTTGATGGGTGCCAGCAGCCAGGTGGTGAGCCAGGAGCCCCAGGAGTGCCCCCTAAGGTTGAACATTCGCGCACTGGTTGGAAAATGGAGAGGGACCGTGGGTTTTAGACTCGGGGGACGGCAGGTGAGGGGTGGGACAGACTCCACGGAAACCCAGAGCGATGGGCCTGTCGAGAAGCTCAGGACCACCCCGGGCCTCCAGCTGTGCCCAGAAGGAAGAAGGGAGTCATGCCAGTAGTGTGCTAATAACAACAAAAACAGTAACGACAGCCACGGGCATCACCCCTCGGTCAGGCTCGCCGGGCACCGCCGGTGTAGGGAACAGAGGGAGCCTGTCTGAAAACCACCTCTTCACCCTCGAAGCCCCTGCAGCAGTGCCACACCCACACGGGGTGAGGTGCCAGGGCGCCAATGCAGCGGAGACCCACATGGGCAAACTCAGACCCGGCCGCCCGGGATGCATGGTACATACAGATGGCTGTGTGGGTACTCTTCCTTCCTTCCGTCAGTCTGGCGGCGTCTGTGTGGGAGCCAATCTTGGAATTTCTGACCAAAGTTACCACCTTGTGTTTAGTGACCGAGAAGTTTGAAAATCAACTTCTTCCCTCCCTCCCTTCTCCTTCCTCCTCCTCCTCCTCCCGCTCCTTCTTCTCTACCCTCCTCTCAGATCAAAATGTTAATTGTTCCGGGATGCCTGGCTCCGTTGGTTAAGCATCTGCTTCTTGGTTTTGGCTCAGGTCATCATCTCACAGTTTGTGAGTTGGAGCCCCGCGATGGGCAAGAGTTTAAAAAAAAAAAAAAAAGATGTTCATTGTTCCATGCCTGAGTTAAGTACATGTATAAAGCAATTCCAGACACTTCTCATTTTGCACATGAAGACTTTTCATCTCATCGTTAATAGCAATAGTACGAGCTCAGTGAATGTGTTGTATGTCCCATAATCGTTGTCTTATTCAGACCTCGTGGAGAGTCTGAAGCAGGTGTTAACAGTTATACCCATTTCACAGAAGGGGATGCTGAGGTTTGGGGCAGTTACAACTTTCACACGGTCAGCCTGCAGCTAGGAAATGGGGAGTCAGGGTTCAGGCCCAGGCAATCTCCCGAGCACATTGGACAAGACCATGTCATAATTCAGGAGCCATCCCCATCCCGACCTCCTTTTGCGCTGGGGTCAGCCTCCTTACTAGCAGGGAGGGGGAAACTCCCATGATTCTAAGCTCTCGGAATGCAGGACGGCTAGGGTCATCGTTAGGTGGAGAGTGATGGCCAGGACGGCAGGGGTCTGACCCCTGGAGGAGAGGCTGCTCTGTGAGAAAGTGCCCCCTGACCCTGGGGGCTCTTGAGCTCTTAGCAGCCCGGGCTGTGGTCACTAGGGGGTCACTGGCTGGGAACAGCTGAGTCCTCTCTCCCGGTTGGGCCCCTGGGTCGGCACACACAGCTGAGACTCTGCAACGTTAAAACGCCAAAATGTCCCCTGGTTGAGCAGAGAGAGGGATCTGGAAAGTCCCCAGAGGGAAGGGGACCCAGTACTGCCGCCTTTTGATCCTATTATGAATTTAAAAACCCCTTCAATTACAAACACATTTAATTAACCAAAAAAAAAAACCTCTCCAGACATTTGAAAATAGCACAGAACTAACAACAAGAGTGATAATAACAATTGTCAACATTGACCGAGCTCTCATTACATAAGTCTTTTCCGTGAATTCCCCGTCTGACTCACTGGCCAAGGGAAGGACGAGCAGTTCACAGGTACGGAGGGAGGGGCAGGATCGGGGCCCGGGACCACCTCCTCCAGCCAGCCCTCCTGACTGCTGCTGCCCTCCTTGCCCCCTCTTCCCGCAGGCTTCTCGAACCTCTCTCTCGGGGACCAGATGAGCCTGCTGCAGAGCGCCTGGATGGAGATCCTCATCCTGGGCATCGTGTACCGCTCGCTGCCCTACGAGGACAAGCTGGTGTATGCTGAGGACTACATCATGGATGAGGAACACTCCCGCCTCGCGGGGCTGCTGGAGCTCTACCGGGCCATCCTGCAGCTGGTGCGCAGGTACAAGAAGCTCAAGGTGGAGAAGGAGGAGTTTGTGACACTCAAGGCCCTGGCTCTGGCCAACTCAGGTAAGGGCGGGCACGGGCCCCACGGTGGGACCTTCCGGAGGTCTTCTTGGGCCCCGGGGGGCACAGCCCCGGAGCTCGTGAGCGGGGCCACCGTGAGAGGCAGGGTGGCGTGAAGATGCCCGAGGTTCTTGTCACCAACGGTTGTGCAAGGGGTTGGCCTGGAGCTAAAAGAAAAGGGCGGTGACCAAGGCCCGCGATAGGTGCTTCCTGAGCCCTTGATTTGCAGGGCATTCTACGAACTGAGCCTCTGCTATCTAGCCCAGCACACCGGTTAAGGACAGAGGCTCTGCAGTCGCTGAGAGTCAAATCCTGCTTCTGCTACTTGGGCAAGTCGCTTCCCTCTGTGCCTCCTATTCTTTATCAGTAAAAGGGGAACAATGCAGAGTCCCTCCCCCACCAGACAGTGGAGGGGGTTTATTTGTACATCGTTATGCTACACTCACAACACGCTGGGCTTACAGTAAGCGTTGAACCTGCTAAGTAAATTAGCTGTGAACTTACTTAATTCTTAACAACCCTGTGAGCAAGGGGCTCATGATTTTTACCCCATTTTATAGACTGAACTGAGGCTTGGAGAAAATTGCCCAGGGCCACACTGTCAAAGGGTGTCAGAGCTAGGACTCAAACCAAGGCCCTCTCGTTGCAAAATCAACCCCCAGCTTGTAGCCACTCCTTGAATCTGCCAGTCAGATCGCTCAGGCACGAGAGAGAAAACCTTCCCAGCTGAGTGGTCTGGTCTGTCGTTAAGAAGGAGGGCTTCACGTCCCACTCTTGATTTTGGCTCGGGTCAATGATCTCAGGGTCGTGAGATCGAGCCCCGTGTCGGGCTCCGCACTGGGCAGGGGGCCTGCTTGGGATTCTCTCTCTCCCTCTCCTTCTACCCCTCCTCAGCTTGTGCACGCTCACTCGCCCTCAAAAATAAAAAATAAATAAAAGTAAAATAAAACTCTTTAAAAAGGAGGCTTCGCCTCCCTTCCTTCAGCCCCTTGCAGCTCCTGGCTGGAATCTCTGGGGACAGGGGCTGGGCGCTCGTGATGCAGGTGAGCGAGCTGGACCGTCATCTGTGTCCACACTTGGGGAGCACCCACCGTATGCGGGGTACTGTGCCAGGCAGGGGGTGGAGAATGCAGGAGAAAATCAGGCTCCCTGTCCTAAAGAGAGACTGTCAGGCAGGCACACACGGTTCCCCAGGGCAGTGCGTGTGCCTTGCTCAAGTCTGGTCACATGGACCCAAGTTCAAATTTTAGCTCTGACACTTAGTAGCAGTGTGGCCTGGGCAGGTTGGCAACCTTCCTTAGCCCTGTCCTTGTGTGTACAATGGGGACATTCCAGTACCTTCTCCAAGCACTTTGGTCTTGAATGACCGACTGAAGATACAGCACTTAGACCAGTGCCTGGCCTAGAGCAAATGTTCAATAAATATTAATTATTATCATTATTATTAATATTAGAGGAAACAGAGTGTTATCCGCACAGGGAAGAGGGACAGCTGGTTCCCAGGCGGAGACAGTACAAACAGGGTAAGCGACCGGTTTGCAGGGATACGGTTCGGCTTTTAGTAAGTTCCGTGTCCCAGGAAACCTCAGTCCCTGGAGAACCGAGACCGTGGTCCCCCTAACAAATGTTTTCAAAGAGAATGCAGGGGTGCTGCCGCTGCCCTGCTCAGCCCCCCTTTACTGGGCTCGTGCTCCCCTGCCCCAGCTGTTGAGTTGTGCTGCTGATAGCTCACAGCTGCCCCCTCGGCCAAGATCTGCCCTCACCCGCCGTGCCCGGAGAGTCAGGCACCTTGGCACCATCAACTAATGGCGACCCACACAGGGGAACAAAAGGGTGGACTCTTGGCAGGGCGAGATCAGAGCCCTAGTGGATCAGGCCAAAGCGGAGGCCACGTCCTCACCTTGCTTGTTCCCACCCTCACCCTGTCCTGCCTCCCTCCCTCCCTTTCTCCTGAGAGCACACCCTCCAGAAAATCTGTGCACCCAGACCCTGGTCTTGGGCTCTGCTCTTGGGGATCCTGATCTAGTGTAGAGAGGGAAGCATTTCCTTTAGTGCAACTCCCTTTTATTAATAAACAAACGCACGAGAATGATTAAACTTTTACATGCTTCTATACGTAACCTATACATCTTTTAAAAATTTGTTTTTAATATTTATTTTGAGAGAGAGAAGTGGGCAAGTGGGGGCGGGGACGGGCAGAGAGAGAGAATCCCAAGCAGGCTCCGTGCTGTCCGCGCAGAGTCTGTCTGACTCAGGGCTCAATCCCATGAACTGTGAGCTCATGACCTCAGCCGAAAACAAGAGTCGGACGCTTAACCGGCTGAGCCACCCAGGCGCCCAGACCGTTTACGTATTAAGATTCCAAAATGGTAGTGTGTTCTTTGTTAGAGAATGCTGGGGCTGTTGGGTTTTTTAAAAGTAGTTTTCAATTTCCAGAACGACTGAGCAGGTGGCACTACGGTGTAGGCACCCATCCCACTCTCATCCCCCACCCCCACACGGGTTCCTCTGTCGTTCACATCTTGTATTGGTGTGGCAATTTGTTACAATTAATGAGCCACTATTGATACATTATTATTAACAAAAGTCCCTGGTTGCCATCCAGGTTTTACTCTTTGTGTTGTGTGGGTCTATAGATTTGACAAATGGGCAGTGACAGCCCCTGCCCCCCCTCCACCCCCCCGCCGGTCCCTACTGTACACAGTGGCCCCACCCCTCGTGAGCCTGTGCCACCTACTGAGAGGGAAGCACCTCAGCCAGCCGTTGCAGGAGGCTGGGGGTCTGTGTGGGCGGAGGGGACTCGGTGAACGCAGAGGACACAGTGTGGGGACAGCGAGGCCCGCAAGGCTGCCGGGCCTTGGAGGGCACGTCTTTGCTTTTAGACTCTCCTGACACTTCATCCCTGACCTCGAGCTCGGGCTGGCCTATGCGGGGAGGAGGAGGGTGAAGAGGTGGGGTGCCGCTGTCACGTCTATGCCACCCCTCAACGTCAGGCTGTGACGGCGTTCAGATGGCTCCGTAGCTCGGCTCTCGTCCTGATCTCACAGGCACGTGCGTGCACACACACAGGCTCAGAGACATACACGTGCGTGTGAAGACAGGCATGCATGCAAATACACCTACACGTGCACACACATACATGCACACACACATGCATACACTCATGCACACATACGTGCGCGTGCAAATACAGATGCATACACATGCACACACACATGCACACATACACATATGGACACACGTGCACACACAGACATACACACAGGCTTAGGTACACATACATGCACATACAGTTACACACACACGAACACACATGCATGCATACAGACACATGCACTCATACACATGTTCACAAATACGACACACACGCGTGCACACACATGCAGATGTGCACACGCAGGCACACACATAAGCACACATGCACACACAGCACCTGGGGACTGACAGTGGTTTAGTGACACGAGCCCATCAGGAGATTCAGCTGGATCAAGCTTCGCCTGAGTACGCACTGTCATGTCATGGGGGACGAAGTTCCAGGAACCTGCGCTTCTGGCCCGGTGGCACCTCCCAGGCCATCCTGTGGCTTACGTGCCGGTCCAAGCAGTTCAGAACAGAGAAGGAGGAGTTGGTGATGCTCACAGCCCTGGCTGCATAGTCGAGCAGTCAGCTGTGGGCAGGAAATGGGGGAAAGCCTAGGCCTGCTATGAGTAAGGCCAGAAAAGTAGGTTGGGGTCAGACCAGAGGCTCTAGGGCTAGGCAGGGGGTAGGAAGGGATTGGGGTGCAACAGGGTCGGTCCAGGGAGCCATGAAAGGTTGTACAACAAGGTAGGAAAATCCCCCAAACGGTGTGTTAGCTGGAGGAGAGACAGGTGCCAGGAGGTGGCTGGAGTGGTCCTGGTGGTGGCCCACGGTGCTGAGGGCATGGGATGGGACCACTCACATGGGGCTCGGGGGCTGGCTCCAGGCAGAAGAGTGACGCACATCAGAGACAGGCCGGGGCCCCCAAACCACAGCCCCTCGGGAGCCTGCCGGCCATCTTTCACCCCGAGTCCCATCTCCAAGGCTCCTTGACAGCAGAAAAAATTCATAGCCATTGATTTTGTAATTAACAGTTTATCAATGCCATCGATACAGACTCACTGATGGATTGCAGAGAAATTAATCTTGCAATGTTATTTTATTTCATTTTTGGTCGAAGGCAGCTGCCAATTTTGGCCTCCTTGGGGAGGGTGGGGGGATGGGGAGAGGAAGCTGGCGGGAGGGAGGCAGGGAGTCTGGATGGCCACGTCCCAGCCTTACAGGGACCAGCGCATCTCGAGTGCACATTCTGGAAACAGCTGAGAGTGTAGGAATGGAGCCACGCTCCATTTCCAAGTGGAGAAGGAGTGTTCGCTGCTCCAACAAGGTGGAGGGTATGGGGCCAGTAATGCCCCAGCGCACTAAAGGCACTTGCCCCCCGGCTGAGTCCTCACCGTGATGACGGTATTACGTTTATTAGGTGGTTTCTAAGTGCCTGGTAATGTGCTATCTCTTTTGACCCTCACCACGACCCTATGAGGTAGGAGGTATTTGCTCCATTTTACAGATGAAGAAACAGTCTCAGAGAGCCTAACTTGGCCCAAATAACACAGCATCTAGGACTTGAGACTCTCGCCTTCCTCATTCTGCTTTTCTCCCAAGAGAAGGCAGGACCCTGGAGGCATGGGCTGAGTGTGGATCCAGGAGGTCAGAAGGAGTCACTGGGGTCAGCCAGTTGGAACAGCTGCCCTTGGCAGTCTGGTACCTAAACTAACCCAGCACGCGCACGAATCGCCCTGCTCTCTTGAGGAACTCTGGGGCCTCGCCCCGCCTTCCTGGCAGCCTCCCCAGAGCCTTCGGCTCACTTGACCCAGATGCACCCTTACTTCCCGCCTCTGGCAGGCATCAGACACTGCGGTTCAGTGTGGTGGCTTTAAGGAGTGTCTGAAGAAGGCTGGGTGTTTTCCCCGAGGCTGGGGAATGAGTTCCAGTACGTTGCCTTTGCTTCAGCCCCGACCCCGCTGTAACCCAGCTGTCAGCACCTGCCCTGCTGGGATTTAGGTAACTTGCGTTTGGACCCCCAGTGCCTGCCTGAATCCAAAGCCCTCCTCAGGATTTTTGGAGAGCTCCCCACGGCACCCTCCGTCACTGTGCCCCATGCATCCGGCCAGGCCATCTCGGTCCCCCAGCACAGGGCACCTCCACGCAGAGCCCAGCCCCTTTCTCTGTGTGTGGATTCCGTACCCGGCATTCTGTCAGGTTAGTGATGTCCTTGAAGATGAGCTGGTGATGATGCCCCCGGCTGGGCATTTCCTTCGGGACAGGAACTGTTTTCAGCCCTTGACCTGTATTAACTCATTCCACCTCTTGAGGTAGGTATGGCTGTTATGTCATTTAACGAATGAGAAAAACAGGGCACAGAGAAGTTAAATGACTTGCCTAAAGTCACACAGCTTGGCAAGTGACGGACGCAGGATTCCAACCCACCAGGCTGGCTCCAGAATCCTCCTGGCACCTCCAGGGCAGTGACGGGTCGGCTCACATTCAAGTCCTTCAGGGTCTCCGCCGCCACCTCCTGGTGGTTTCTCGAGAGATGACCTTCCTAGATACAGATCGCTCCCGGGGTCCAAGCCTCCGCTGTGTCAGTGGCCTCCGTGACCTCGGGCTGGCCGCTTATGCTCTGTGAGCCTCAAGTCTCCTTTGTAGAGTGAGGATTTGGAAGGCCACCCCGCAGAGGCCCAGGGGCCCCAGGGTGGAGCCCATCCCCCGGGGCGTCCGGCCACACCCGCTGACGCGAGCCCTGTGCCCACAGATTCCATGTACATCGAGGATCTGGAGGCAGTGCAGAAGCTCCAGGACCTGCTGCACGAGGCTCTGCAGGACTACGAGCTGAGCCAGCGCCACGAGGAGCCGCGGAGGACGGGCAAGCTGCTGCTGACGCTGCCCCTGCTGCGGCAGACGGCTGCCAAGGCCGTGCAGCACTTCTACAGCATCAAACTGCAGGGCAAGGTGCCCATGCACAAACTCTTCCTGGAGATGCTGGAGGCCAAGGTCTGATGGCCCGGCACATGGACCGACTCCCACCCGCGGACAGACCGACCGACCCGACGCGGAGACCTCCACAGCCACCAGCCTCGACCTTCAAGCCCTGTATCATGGCCACGAGCAGTCCCCGAGGAAGGGGCTTCTCGCCTCCCGGCTGCGTGCAGAGTCCTGGGTGCAGCGGGGCCGGGGAAGAGGGATGGGAGGGCAGGGCGTGGGCTCACCTGTGACTGGCTTTTTCTCTGGTATGTTTTTCCTTCTCCACGGGCAGTGCTGACGCCCGGGCCCAGGGCTGACTCCCTTGAGACTAGAGACCGTGGAGGAAGCCCCGCCTTTCCCACCAAACCACCAAGAGACATCAGCGTATTTCCTACCCCCCCCACCCCCCCCCCCCCACCTCGTGGACTGGGCGGCCGGTGCTCAGTGCCTAGGAGTCCCCCGGCCCAGGCTAGGTGCCACCTGGAAGTTTTCCCTCCCCAGACGGCAGGTGCTTTCTTCCAGAGGCTCCGCCTACTCTGAGGTTCTCTGTGGCCCCTCAGGAGGCTGCGTACCTTCCCCGGTCCAGACCCAGACGGCTCCCACCCTCCGTCCTTCCATTCAGTTTGGCACACTCCGCTCCCGTTAGGGACTCGCCGTGGAGGGAGCAGCTGGCAGAGCTCGTGCGTTTTCCCGGGCACACGCCCTTGGGTGCTCCCACCTGCCTGTCCCCGCTGTGCTGGGGCCCACCTGCCCTCCTCCCCTCCTGTCCCGGGAAATCCCTGCTACTTCCTGCCCCTACCTCAGAGCTCACTCAGTGGGTTCAGCCAGCCAAGGTGACTTCCGGGTCCACAGCTGGGAACCGCACTGGCTCAGAAAAGAGCAGGGTCCAGGCGATACTCCCCAGAGCTCCTGCTTCTTGCCTGCTTCTCACCTCCCGCCCTTTCAGCCTTCAGGGCAGATCTGGAGCAGGTGGGCCTGTGGCAAGGCAGGGAGTGTAGGGACCTGGCCCCATCTGAGGGCACCCTGGGCACTGATTTCAGGCTGGCGGTCCTGGGAGGATTGGGGCAAGATGGGGGAGGCTCGAACCAATCTTTGCCGAACACAGAAAGGCCTAGAAGTAAGCAGGCAGGGGATCCCCAAAGACAGGGAGCTCAGGGGAGGTTGCCAGCCTACCTGCTACGTCCTGGCTTCTGGGGACAGTGGACACCAGGACTCCCCGTTCCCTGCATTCCAAAGGGTTGGGCGAATCAGTGCCACAGGAGGGGTGCTCCTGTCACCCTGGACTAAGGTGCGACGTAGGTCCCTGGGGACACTGAGAAGGCCCAGCTCTCTGGCGGGAGCCCCCGGTCTTCCTGGCTGCTGTGTAGGAGCCCCCGGTCTTCCTGACTGCTGTGTAGGAGCCCCCGGTTTTCCTGGCTGCTGTGTAGACTGACCAACCACCCTGGTTGGCCCTGAACATTCCTGGTGTTAGCACTGAAGGCCGTGTCCTGGGAAACCCTTCAGTCCCAGGCAGATGGGGACGGTCTGTCTTCTGATTTCTGTGAGTGGCCTCAAAAGTCGGTTGTAACCCGCTCAGGGCAGCCCTGAGCACCTCGTGTGCTTGCACACGGGTTAGCGGGTGGCTGCTCAGACGATCCCCCAGGGATGGAGTGGGGGGGGAGGGTTCAGCGTGATGGGAAAAGCCCCTCCTACGCAGCTGCCTTGTGAAGCAGGGTTCGAGGCAGCCCTACCGGGGACACTTGTGGGGAACGCACACGTGCACAGGCAGGCGGGGCGGCTCACCCATCACTGGGACACCGGGGGGGGGGGGGGGGCCGGGTGCTCGCTCCCAAGCCCCGCAGCTCTCCGCGTAAGGCGGCTGCGGCTGATGTCATCTTGCCATCTTCTCCACCCCAGACGCTCCTGAATTTCTGTGCTGGGACCTGCTGAGGTCACCCCAGGCAGGAGGGCTGGCCGAGACCCAGCAGCTGCAGAGTGGCTGTCTGATGTCCTCATGTAGAAAATACCACGGGTTCCAGGAGGCTTCATGGCCCAGTGACTTGCGCTCCTCTCCTGTTAGCCGGTGGGAAATCCAAGGCCAAAGCCAAGGGACAGTCAGCATTGTAATGATCATCCGAGATGCTTCATCCCTAGGTCTCTGGGAAGTCCCAATCTGGGTGGACACACCCGCACCTCAGCATCAAGGGACCCGGGCAAAGACCCAAGTCTGACAACCACACCCTAAGGTCCGAACCCGAGGGACCTCACGGTGAGAGAAGTTGGGGTCTGCTCCGTGGGTGCCTCCCCTAGCCTTTCATCGTGCTGTGTGCTTGAGGAGGTGGGGCTGAGGGTGGCATCTCGTCACCCGGGTGTCCCTTCCTGCTCGAGCACGAGGACCTGAGCTGTCCGCCACGGCAGGGGGCTGCACCCCAGCTGGGGTTTGCAGCCCATCCTTTTTAGGGGGAAGGATCTCAGCTAACGGTACAACTGGTTTGGGGTGGGTGGGTGTTGGGATGGATCTGGTGCCCCTGCAAGGGTCCTGCCTCTAGAGCCTCTCTCTAGCAGCGAGGGGAGCTGGTGATCCCGGGGGCTCTGTGTCGGCGAGGTGTGCACTGCTCTCACACTTGAGCTCCAGTGGCGACAGGAAGTGGTCTGACGGGAACTCATCCGGTGGGAAAGGCCCTGGTGTGTACCAACGGGCATTCAGAGAAAAAGTCTAGGCCAGCTTCTTAGCTGGAGGCCTTGCCAGCTTTGGGGCCTCCGTGGGAGGCGGGGGGAGGGGGCCCTGACTTGGTGGGGGATGGTGAAGTGAGGAGAGTTTAGGATGCCCCGTACCCCAGACGGGGTACTTGATGGAACTCAAGTTTGCCCCCAAATCTGCTGTTCCTGGAAAATCTGTAAAGAGGAAATCACCCTTCCCACTTGTATTCTCATGATACAGGTCATTGAAATGAACCAAGAAATAAAATGTGAAAATCCAACCACGGAGAAGGTGGTATTGGCTGGGTTTTGTTTGGTCCCCGTGTCCTGACCCTTTTAAAGCTTCTAGACTGTTTTTTGTCACGATGTGAACCTTGGTAATGGCACCCAGGTTTTGCACACGGGAAACTTGGATTGTTTCCCAGGCCACAATTGAAGAAACCAAGTAGGAGGATCTCGAGACCAGACGGGGCATTGGTTGGGAGGCCAGGCAGGGCTTTAGGACCCAGAATCTGCACCCGCCTCTGTGTCAGGGGCCACCCTTCCCTCCTCCAGACTCTCCCCTCCTCCAGACTCTCCCCTCCCCCTGTGCAGATGGGAGAAGTCAAGGGTGGGGGGGAGCAGTGACAAACTGGTGACAAGAAGACAGAGGGGCCCATGCCCACGGAACAGCACCAAAGAAAAGCACTATGTGGAAAGAATGTTTTATTTTCGAATAATGATTAAAAGGCTGGAATGGCTTCTTAAGATGTATATATTTTTTAAAATGGTAGTCCCTCATGGCATTGTCCACCTGTACGCATTTCCGCCTCTGTACGTGTTCTCCCCCAAGCCCCCACCCACCCCATGTAAATCAAATGCGCTAGGATTCTTCCGTCCTGGTCCCATGTATCTGGAATCTAATAAATAAGGAACAGCCCATTGGAGAGTTTCTTCACGTTACCTTTCCGGGCTTGCTGTCCCCTGGACAGCATTGCCCTCAGGCCGATGGCCAATGGCCAAGCCTGGCTGTCGGGAGCACCAGCCCAGCCTCAGAGTTTTCTGGGCGTTCAAGTAGTCATTTTAGCATGTTCAGCAGCAAAACTTCAGGAAGGCCACTTGAGAAGTAGGATACAGCTCTGAGAAGCCCCCTGCTACTTTTTATATTTTGACATTAATGTGAAGCACTCTAATCTTCACCAATGCCAGAGAAATGGAACATCACATGTATGGGAACCAAAAATCGTTCACTGCCTTAGGATCCTGAAATGCAGGCACATAGTGCTGACCGCACAGAGGGCCCATGTGTCATCCACACTCGGGACCAGTGAGAAGCAGAGGGGATGGCCGGAAAAAAAGATCACCTTATCAGGATGCCTTTCATTGCAAGTAAAAGCCCGGTTTATATCAGCTTAATGGATTGTCTTGGATTTATGTGAGGTCTAGAAGTGGGGCAAGCATCAGGTAGGGTTTGATCCAGAGGTTCACAAAGTCAATAGGGCCATGGCTCTGCTCCTCTTAGTTCTGCCCTCTGCTGTCTGCTTTGTCCTTAACCTCTTGCATAGTAGCAAGAAGGCTGCCAGCTTTTTATCTTCACATTGTAAGGAGAGAAGGAGCATCTCTTCTTACAACCATAGAAAATAGCTTTGTTCTAGACCCCAGTGGCTTTTTGCTTATCCCTAAAGGGACCACTGTGACCATCAGGGGGGACTAGTCCCATGTAACTGTCCAGCTGCTATAAAGGGTTGGCTTGGAAGACTGGACTACAACCAACCAACCATGGCGCCCACAGAATTCATGTACATGGACAGCCCAGACTCTGGTCAACTTTCACTGAGCTATTTATAAGTTTTCCTGAAGCTCTTGGAAGATCACATTCACAGTCTTTGAACTCCATACTTAGCAAGCCTTCTGCACGAAACGTATTAAGGGGATGTTTTGTGGGAATGAAACTACCCAGTTTGTAGATTATTTTTAGGTAATTTCCCAATTTACCCTCATTACCTCTGGCACGTGTATACGTGCGTGTGCACACACACACACAGCTGCCACCTTAATAATCAGGAAAGAGAATCAACCATAACATCAGGTAATGTAATTGAAACAGAAAGACTTACTGGACATCTGTATTTTAGGATTTTCTGTACTAGTTTGTGCAGGTAATTGTGATCAGACTAGCTAATAGCTCATTTTCAAAAAGACTTAAACCTCATTGATAGCTTTCTGTCTCTTCATCCACTCTCCGGATATTCTCCCCTTCTTGTTACCAAAAAAGCGAAAGGGGGAAACACAACTAAAGGTCGTTCACTTACTCATTCAGTCGTTCAACAAAGATCTAATGAGGGTCTGGCCTGTGCCAGGCACTGTTCTAGGCACACAGTCTAGTGGGAGGAAGAGAGGGAATGAGCACAATAAATCAAATTACATAGGTAAGTTCTAGGAGGGGAAAAACAGGGTATGGGGGATCAGGGATGGGGAGGTAGGATATAATTTTAAAAGGAATGGTCAGAGAAGCCTCCGAGAGAATGTTACATTTATTGAAAGTGAGGGCCAATGTGGGTGTCTGGAGAAAAAGCTCTCCGAGCAGCAGGACCAGCATGTGCAAAGGCCCTGAGGTAGCAGTGTGTCAGGTGTGTTCAGTGAACATCAAGGAAACAAGTGTGGCTGAAGTGGAGCGAGTGGGGCAAGTCATGTAGGGACGTGAGGCCATGGGAAGTGAGGCTTTCGCTCTAAGTGGAAGATTTTGAATAAAGGGACACACGATTGCACGTCTCAACAGGAGCCTTTGCCTGCTGTATTAAGCTGTAGGAGGGCCAGGGTGCAAGACTAACTTGGAGACCACTGAGGAGGTGACTGGTTTGGGCCAGAGTCAGAGGAGAACAGGTATTAAGCCCTCGGGTCCTGGCCCCAGTTGGAGGCCACTAGGATTCACTGACCCATTGGAAGTGGGATGTGAAAGAACGAGAAGACACCTGAGCAATCTCAAAGATTCTGGCCCGAGCAGCTGGAAGAGAAGGGTTGTCATCCGCTGAGGTGGAAAGACCCAGAGAAGGCCCCAGAAGGCCAGAGTCTGGGGGCCGGGTGGGAGAACCAACCACACTGTTGGAGATGCTACTGAATGTCCAGGGGGAGATGCCAAGAAGGCGACAGGCCATAGGGTCGGCCAGGTAGGGATCAGGGTATGAACTTCGTTGGTAATAGATGTTCACCCTGAGGATCTTTACCAGCTGTGAATTCCTTCTCATACCCAGCCAACCCCCTCTGTTGCTTTCTAGCCTCAGAGGCGGTAAAACTCAGCTTGGAGACAGGCTTTTGGAGCAGAAGGGGCTCAGCGGTCACCTTTTTACGTTATCATTTGACAGTTGAGAGAAATGAGCCTAGACTCTAACCTTGCCCTTGATTCTCAAGAACAGTGTGGGGCGCTAGCCTGGAAGGTGCACAGGTGCTTTCTTGGTTTGGACCACCGGTTCTCAAATGGGGTGACTGTGCCCCCCAGGGCACACTTGGCAGTGTCTGGAGATGTCCCACTGGGGGTGCTCCTGGCATCTAGTGGGTGGAGGCCAGGGACGCTCCACAGGGCACAGGACAGCCCTCACAACGAAGGACTGAGGCTGAGAAATCCTGATTTACACACATTCTGGGCATCAAGATAAAAACACTCAGGGTTCCACAGAACAGAATTTGGGCGTTTCCACTCATATTACTAAGCTCTTCCCGCTCCCAGATGCCATCTCTGTCCCGCCTGGTCTTCCTCTGACCCCAGCACATGCATCCAGGGCAAACATCCATGCCCTCCATGAGTGGCTCCTGTTCAGATCCAAGAGAGCCCAAGAGGGGAGCGCCCGCTCCTACCGTCCCTCAGCGGTCAGGTCACAATCCGTTTCCTTTTACAGAGAAACTTGAGGTTTGGGGAAGCACTTGTGGCTTCCCGGGGACCCCTCTGGCAGACCTGCGTGCTCCCCGTTTAGGGGTGCTAAGAACAAAGGTGACCCTGCATTCACCTCCTCCTCGTCCCCCGTGGCCCACGCCCACGACTGTCCCCACATTCTGCTCCTTCCGTGCATTTTCTCATTACTTCCTTTCCTAGCCCGGCTGGGCTGGAGGGCCCGTGGCTCAGTTATTCAGACCCCAGGGTCTGGTGGTCAGAAGCCAGCCTTCCTCTCTAGGGGGGAGGAGTCTTTAGAGACCTTTTCTCCTACTTAGTTTTTCTGGGAAATTGGTCTCACTTCTGCAGACATTCCCTCCGTTGTCAGCCAAACGCCCAGCCCATCTGTGCAAAGATCCCTTTGGCGGCTGTCACAAGGCAAAGGGAAGGCACTGGGCCTCTCACTTGGGTGCTGCAGAGTCTCTCCCCAACCCCCCTGTGGAGAACAGGGACAGCCAGACCCTCCCGTCCACCCTTCCCACAGGCAGACATGATCAAGCTTGGAGCGAGGCCAGTAGAGGGCAGAAGGGGGGGTGGGGGCGGCCAGGCTCCCAGGAAGACTTGAGAAGGACCCAGCGGCCACATGGACTGCCCTTCCAACCCGGGCCCATTCCCAAGGCCCCCCATTAAATGCAAGTCCTGGACAGAGCCCCAGCGCCCGGTCACTGCCAAAGAAACAGTCCAGCAAGCCACAAAATAACCAGAATGGAGCCACATTTTTACCTTCAGCGTTGTCCACGCCATCCGCGGGGTGTCACATTAGTAACGCATTGCGACACTTTGTCAGACACCTCTTTCTCCCCTCTCCTCTCCCATGCAGAGCCGCCCCCGCAAAGCTCTCTTGCGCACCTCCGAATCGCCCCAGCCTCCCCAGCTCGGCCTCCCAGACACCCCTTCTCAGCCCTCCTCTCCTGGGTTCTTCTCTTCACTACCCAGGCTGGCCCCGCCCAGCCTCTCCAGCTTCCTTCCACTCTTCTGCACAAGCTAGAGAGGAGCCAAAAGCGGGTCCAAGAGGCGAAATCTCCTCTCTTCGCGCAGGGGTGGGGTGGGGGCCGCGGAGGAAGACGGAAAACCTCGCCACCTCGGCTATTTTCTTCTGTCTCCGGTACAGATTCACTTAGCTCCCCAAGAACAGAGGCTCCCGGAATCCCAGGGAGCCGTCCTTCCCCTGCCCTCAGGCTCTGCCAGGCACATGGCAGTTCCACAGAATCAGGACGTGCCCTTGTGGGGACCCACCGCCAGGCTCACAGGCTGGCAGTTGCCGTGAAGTCTTATTTCAGCAGACACCGAGAGGCGACTCTTTCCCGATCCAGGGTGGGCTGCCCTCGTTTTTCCTGACGGATTCCGGTCACTTGGGCCGACTCTCTTTGTTCATTCGTTCATCACCTGGCAGGGGGGCGAGATCTGGGGAGCGTGGCGAGGGCTCCTGCTTTCGTGGAGAAGATAAACTTTGAACTAGCGGCTTACACAGGAGACTTTCAGCAACTTATGGGAGCGGGAGTCGGTAACAGGGAAGTGACGCAGCCTTTTGATGGGGGAGGGTTGGCCACGGCAATCGTCCTGCAGAAGCAGGTTGGAGGCTGAGATCTGAAGAAACGGAGGGAGCCAGGGGAGGCCGTGGGGGGTGTTTCAGGGAGAGAAGAAGCTGTCCGGGCCCAGGCCCAGACAGAAAGAGACAGAAGGGCTTGCTCAAGAGACGGGAAGAAAAGACCGCCCGATTGGTTGGTGGGTGGCAGAGGAGAGGCAGAGGGACCCGACTGCACTGGGCTTGGTCAGCCTTATTCAGGACATTGCTCTCTGTCTCAGAACAAAGGGGAAACTCTGGCAGCGTTGTAAGTGAGGGAGGAACATCGTCAGGTCTGTCTCCCACTGAGATGCAGTGGTTCAAGCTTTCTGTCCTCAGCGGATTGGCTACCTGGCCAAGCATGAGCTTTGGAGTCAGACTGGCCTCGGCTCAGAAGTCCCTGCTCTGCCCTCACTGACAGTGTGGGCCTGGGCCCGCCACCTCCCTTCCCGTCTGCACAGTGGGGCCGATCACACCCTGCAAAAGAGGCTGAAAGTTTACATTAGCGGGATGCTAGCTATATCCCTGACGCTTAACACATATCGTTCCGTTCCATTCGCAAGCGTTTGACGTAAACGCTGCGGTCTTCATTTTATGGGAGCCTAAAGCTTCAGAAAGCTTAACCACCATGCCCCCAAGTCATAGAGCTCAGATTCGAATCCAGACCTGTACAGGCTCAAAGTCCCCTCTCTTAACTGCCATGCCGTATCTCAGACCAGCCATCTAAAGGGCCCGACACACGGTGTCCGTTGATACTCAACACGTGTCCATTCCTTTCCCTCCCCTCCCCCCACCCGAACCCCACGGCCTCACAGGGCCATCTCCAGCCCCAGATGTCCGCCTTCACCCCTGCCAAGGACAGCTTGTTGTCCATCCAGGTCAGCTCATAAGTGACTGAGCTGGCGTGACGCTGCTGGCCCTCAGACCATGTTACTGGGGACAAGATTCCAGGGACTTCCTGCCTTACTCTTTCCTGCTTGTCTTTGGAGGAAAAAAAAAAAAATCAGCCTCACATTGTGGACCAATATTATGGTGACGTTTTTATCATCCACATTAAAGGTCTCTGGGGGAGAAGGTTTAGACTCCTCGAGAGGAAAGGTCTCAGCTGTAGGGTATCAGAGGTCAGAGCTTCAAGAAGGAATCCTGTGTCCCCAGACAGAACACTGAGGACATTAGGGGCGACCCTTAGCTTGCATCTTGGGAGGAGGAGGTGGACGGGGGCGGAGTGGGGGGAGAGGTGGAGCAGGTATTTTGTGTCTTTCAAATCATGTTGCACAGGTGGTTGGTCCTGGCTAAGGTTACTCTCCAAGTCACAGGACTCCTGCAGAGTGGGCCTGGCGGGGTGGGGGTGGGGGGGGTGGGGGGGGAGTGCCGGTGTCAGGCACAGAAGAGGGGGCCAGGCGATGTCTGTTTGGCCCTGGCCAGGGACCTACGTCCTTCTTCATCCTATGGAACGTGCAACCCCCACCCCCTGTTCCACACTGGGGTCACTACTGTGGGGGTGGGGTGGGATGCCGGGAATGAGCAGGAGGCCAGTAGGAGAGGGACCGAGCCAGGACAGATGTGGAAAGTGCCGGCCAAAGGAAAGAGAATTTGGCTCAGAGGAAATGTTCCTGGAAGGAGACAAAGCTCCCCCAGCTTCCTCTGGAAATTGCTTTGTTTAAAATGCAAAGTGCAGATGTGTTTAGATGACACCTCTGCATCCATCACCCTATGCAAATGCCGACCCTGGGGAGAAGGAGCCCCTGTAAGTCACTCGATCCCATCCCCTAATCGAGTGTGTGTGATGATGGCAGGCCGAGGGAGCAGCGCAGGGGCAGGTGACAGCTCACCACCCAGGAGAGGGGCTTGGTGAGGGGCAGTGGGGGCAGGAGCCCAGCCCCGGGGTCGGGTCAGTGGGTCCCCATCTGCACCCAGCCCAGCGGTAGGGATGAGCTCGGCCACCGGCACCACCACCCCCTCCCTCCCCAGGCTGCTCATGGATGCGGGGTGTGGGGTGTGGGATGCAGGCCACTGAAAGACAGAGCTCTCAACAAGGAGCTGCCAGGCCCAGGGACAGAGAATTCAATCCTCTCGGGAAGCCAGGAGGACACTCCTTGCCTGAACATTCCGCCCCAGGGAGACTGCAGAAATTGAATGCCCGGGGGAGGGGGGGGGCTCTTAAACCCAAGCCCACCCACCAGACCAGAGCCTTCTGTGTGGTGTTCCAGACTCGGCTTGGACACCTTCAGTGACAGAAACTTATCATCCTGGTAGGAGTCCCAGAAAAAAAATCTAAGATGGTCACTTAAATCTGAATGTCAGATAAACAAGGAACGATCTCGTAGTATAAGCACGTCCCAAATATTACATGGGATAATTTGTTGCCGAAATTTGAACTTCGCCGGGTGTCCTGGATTTTTATTTGCAAACTGTGGCCTGCCCGCATCCTGAACAACCCATTCTATTTTCTGCAAACATCGAATCCCTGACTCCTGAGTTGAGCCTACCTCCGCTTTCCTTTTGTTTCTACCCAGTTCTCCCCCCCCTCCACTCCCCCCCTCCCCAACTCCATCCCGGTTCGCCTTCTGGGCCACAAGCTATGATTTTGTCTCTTTTATCTTTCACAGATCACCCCCTACCTCTCACCACCAATAAGTTTCTTGCACTCCCAAATCTCCTTAGCTTCTGCCTGCAGACTTCCACCCTGTGGAGCCCCCCTCAGCCTGGCTGTTAGCTCCTTTAGCAAACACACGTTCTTTGATATTCATTCCTGTGCTCAACAGGTATCTGTTGAGTCCCTGCTATGTGTCTGGCCCATGGCTAGACACTGAGGATACAGTAGTGAACCAGACAGGTGTGGTCTCTGCTCCCCTGGGGCTTACGTACAAGTCGGGTGAGACATATTTAAGAAAAAGCAGCAGCAGCTAATAAAGTAATTACAAGCGTGAGCGCTAGAAAGGGATAAAGGAACCGAGATGGAGAAGAATGGGGTGGGGAAGGCTGCTCTGAAGAGGCAACCTTAAAGCCAAGATCTGAAAGATGAGACCATGCTAACAGTGTAAAGAATGGCTGGCAGCACGCTCCCAGTAGAGGAAACAGCAGGTGCAAAGACCCAGGGGGTGAAAATAAATCTCTGCAGCAGCCCTAATGTTAAACAGCTCTTCTATTGCTCAGAATTTTTATTTTAGATTTTCATCTACATTTTTATTTTATCCTCAGCGGAGAGTCCAGCTTCCGGCATTCTTAACGCCTCAAACCAAGCCCATCCTTAGAAGGTGACATCACCTCCTGATTCACTACGAAGATGCAGCCACTACTTTCTTCCTTCTACCACCAAGTTGCCCCCCCCCACCGCCGCCCTCCCCCGCCATGGTCACATACCAATTCTTCCTTTCCTTTGCCCTTGAAATAAGATGTTTTCTTATTTCTTGAAATCGGGTGTTTCCCTCCGTGGCCAGCCTGTCTCGGCCCTGCCTCACCAGCCGCTTTTGGGCCTTTGCACCATCAGTTATTTGATCCTCAACCTTGCGCATTCATTCCACCGGTTCCTCCTCCCCGACCTTCAAACCAGTTCACATAGGACAGTTCCTCTTCTGGCTGGGACTTCATCTCTTCTTTGGGTTCTCAGCCATCTTTTCCCAAAGATATTCGATGCATTTGCCGCTTTCTTCCCCGCTCAGCCTCTATCCCTGCCTTTCGTCTTCCAACATCCTCCACCCAGCTGCCTCTGCTCTTTGAAAGGCTCTTGGTGCTGCCTTTCCCAGACTTTCCAGACGTGTGGCTCTCCTCCCTCACTCCCTGTGCATGCTGGGGACTTCATCGTGATTTCCTTACTGGAATGCGAGGTGCCTGAAGTCAGGGACTTGTCTTTCACCATCTAAGGCCCATTACAGTGCTCACAGGAATTGCTCAGCAAATGTTTGAGTTGAATTCAATTGGGGGTGTCTCTTGGGCTTCTAGGAACCAATACGGGAGCGTTCTCCCCGGGGTAAATGCGAGAGGGCTCCCCTCAGTGGCAGGGGGTCCAGGCAAAATGGGGAGATTGGATTGGAGGTGGGGGTTGGGAGAGAGTAAGAAGGAAGAGGGGACAGGTGGAGGGTGCCAGCTTTTACAAAAGGATGATAAATGATAACAGCGCTGGGAACAAAACCAAACATCCTTCATGCTGTCAGAGCAATGAAGCCAGCACATTCCAAGATGCAGGCACCAGGCAGTGCCTTGCTTTTGGAAGAGGCACAGGCTCCTGGTCTCCTTCTGCTCAGTCAACAGCCCAATTCATCTTCCTTGGGGTGTCTTCCGCAACTGGGGGAGATGGGTATCCTGGGGTTAGCGAGAAGGCAGGAAGTCAACCTGAGCCATCTGTCCTCCTCAGTGTCCCCTTCCTAGGGCAGTAGCGGTCTCATGTGACCCTACTGGACTCTTCCATGCCTGGGGTCAACTAGATGGTGTTGCCTTCCATTTACATTGTGGGGCATTTGTCCTGCCCTCTTTTATAGAGCACTAAATATTAAAGTAAAGGCGCTCTACGAATGAGCAGACGGAAACATACCTGCTGAGGGTGATAAGATCTCAGAGACTTAACTGCCACACATTTTCTGTCTTTGTCCACACGGTGTGAAGTAGAAGCCTTGCACCGAAAGTCTGGATTTGGGGCCCAGTTTGCCACGGAAAGAGCCAGGGACCCCGAGCAAGTTATGTAACCTCTCTGGGTCTTGATTTCCTAATTTCCAACTTGTTGGATTGAGTAAATGAGCCTTAAGTCACCTGCCAGTTTTCTCATTCTGTTGTACCTCACGCAACTTGGAAATGGACATCTGGATTTTCTCAATTTAGCATTCCTTTTTTCTCTTTATAATAACAGTACCCCACTTCTCTGTTCCCTTTCCACGGGGCCCCCTCAACCATGCTGTCCTCCCCCCACAAGGGGCGGGACCAGGATCTGAGCTCAGCCAATCAGACTCTGAGACAGGGTCACATGACGGCAGCACCCTAAGGAATCTGCTGTGGTTCCCGCTACCTATCTGCTCAGGTTCCTGCCCCACCTGAAGTCGCATTGCCCATCTCCTCCCTAGCTCTGCAAACTCTCCAGTGTTGCTGTAATAAAATCCCCTTTTTTCCAGGATTAGTACTTGGAGTTTGCAATGATAGATTGTTAGAGTCCTGAATCCAGGATCAGAAAGAGACTGCAGAGGACACAGGTCAACTTGTCAGTGAAGCTGCCTCTTGACTCCTAAGGAGTCTTTTTTTTTTTTTTTTTAATGTTTATTTTATTTTTGAGAGGGAGAAAGGCAGAGTGTGAGCGGGGGAGGAGCACAGAGAGAGAGAGAGAGAGGGAGGGAGACACAGGATCTGAAGCACGTTCCAGGCTCTGAACTATCAGCACCAGAGCCCCACGCGAGGACTCGAACCCACGAGTTGAGAAATCATGACCTGAATGGAAGTCGGACGCCCAACCAACTGAGCCACCCAGGCGCCCTCTAAGGAGCCTTTTAATAGAGAAATAGGGCATAACCTCGCTGAGCTTCACTGCCTGCCTCCTGAGAGAAAAAGGCACATGTCCCACAATTGGGAAGCTCTCGGAGAACAGAACTTCGAGGCCCGCCGAGAGCATGCCATATAGGTCAGTGACTCCTGGCACTTCACGCCAAGTGAATTCCTCCAGGCCCACGCCCAAACGTGGGTACCCCTGCGACCTGAATGATGCTCCCTGTCTCAGCATGGGGCCAGGTAAATCAGCAGGGCACAAAACCTCAGCAACTGCCCTTGACTGAATACTGTCCAAGAGCATTTAACAAGTCAGCAAAGCAGCAGCCATCGGAGCCCTCCTTGGGTTTGCAGAGTGGGCCTTGCCCCCAGGAAGCCCTTAGCACCTGCATTGTTGAATGTCTGCAGCCTTGGGCAGCTGGACAGAACTTGAGCTAGAGCTAGGCCAGGGACTGCATCTTTGCCGAAACGATTTGAGTATAACAATGCTGAAGGGAGTCATCTGGCCACGTAGGGAGTAAGTCTGGAAAAAAAAAAAAATCACCACTTTGGACTTATCTAGGCCCTTCCTTATAGGACAGTGTTTCTCAAGGTATGGTTGCAAGATGTGTTCTGGTGGCACTTGGACATTTAAACATTTTTACTTTTAAATTCCATTTTGTTTTATTTCAATGTATGTTAGATGATATGTCACTGATGTATCCAAATATATGATCTACAGGTATTTTGCTTGGGAAGAAACTAAAGTAGATGCATAGGGCTAAAAGAGTGAGTTGGCTTCCACGAAGACATTAGGGAAATAACAGTATAAGTGGGACGTGGGTTTGGGGAACTTTGTGAAGGTGGATCTGGGATAAATGAAGTTGGACAGCACCTGTGCAAGGAAGTCTAGAACCTGCCCCCCACAACTGCTGCAGGCTAGCCCTGTCCCTGCGCAGCATGGCTGCGTGAGGACCTGTCACGAGGCAGTGAGGTTCTCCAGGCGCAGAGAATGTCTAGGGCACCGCCAGCAAATAGGAAGTCCTGACAGATTAAATAATAATTTTATCCCCTGCCTTGTTCTAGAAAATAAAGCAGACAACACAGAGCAGACCTGCACAAAAAGAGTTGTGGCCCTTCTTTCACAACGGGCTTACCCTGTGCCACTGGTCAACCAATCCTACCCACTTGACAGGTAGCTTAAAGCTACCCATTTCTGTCTCCCGTCGCACATCGCCATTGCTACTGCCTGGGTCAGGCCATCAGTATCTCTCACCTGACCTACTGTCCGCCGTCATCTCCTAACTGTTCTCCCTGACTCTGGTCTCATCCCAGCTAAGTGATTTTTTTTTTCCACATAAACAGCCAAAGGGCTCTCCAAAATGCAGCTCCATGTCTGATGTCTTCTGGCTGTACACAGAGTGAAGTCCACAGTCCAGAATGGCAGAAAAGTACTTTCATGACTTGGCCTCTGCCTGCCTCTCCAACATCATCTCTTACCAATTATATTCCATACCCTACATGCCAGCCATATTTTGTTCTTTTCCCGAAAGCCTCTTGCCTCTGGGCTTTTGCACATGCCATACCTGCTGCTTGAAATGCCTTTCCCTTTCTTCTTCTGTCTCCCTCCTCCTTACTCCTCAGGATCTTCAAGCGTCATCTCCTTCAAGAAGCCAGCCCAGACTTCTCAGTCTAGGTCTTATGTTCCCACAGCACCTGCCTTTACTTATCATAGCATTTACAATAATGGGTCCCAGTTGTTTGTTTACCTGTCTACCTGCCAAATCTGTCCTTATGGTCTTTGAAGGCAGAGGCCATACTTACTCACCTTTGTAGCCCCAGAACCCCAGCCCAGTGCTGGAATGAGAATAGGCCCTCAGCAAACATTTAATGACTGAGTAGCTGATGGCCACAGGTCTGGGAAACTGTATGAACAATGGGCTTGGGACCATGGGCCTCTTCAACTCATTAGTGCTGTTCTTTGCGTATTTCTGACTTCCCACCTGCTTGGCACACAGTAGGTTTGCACTTCCTGGCCTCCTTGTGGTTGGGTAAGGACCATGTGATCATTCTGGTCAATGAGTTATGAACAGAATTACCACGTGTCATTTTTAAGCTGAAGCATCTAATTGCCAGAGTTCTCTCTCCCTCTGCTTTGACAACCTGCAATAATCCAGATGGCAGCTTCTCTATCAACTGGGGTCCTGGAGTGACGACAACACTGAGTAGAGCCCCCAGCTGACCTGTGAATAATATGTAAGATAAATGAGAATAAGCCTTTGTTATAGTCAGCTCCTGAATGTTTTCACCTGACATAACTTAGGCCATCTGAACTCATGCAGCCCCTCAGGGCTTAAAAGACCGTGCCTAAACTATATTCTACCCTTCTGTCGTCATTCTGGCCTGGTTCTTGGCCCATGTTGCCCTTAGTCTGAACAGTCCCCTTTTCACCCAGAAAGGAAAGAAGGAAGTGGAGGGGAGAGGGGAAAGGAGGGAGGAGGGAAGGGGAGGGAAGGGGGGGAGGGGAGGAAGGAAGGAAGGAAGGAGGGGAAGGAAGGAAGGAAGGAAATGGAGGGGAGAGGAGAAAGGAGGGAGGAGTGGAGGAAGGAAGGAGGGGAAGGAAGGAGGGGAAGGAAGGAGGGGAAGGAAGGAGGGGAAGGAAGGAGGGGAAGGAAGGAGGGGAAGGAAGGAGGGGAAGGAAGGAGGGGAAGGAAGGAGGGGAAGGAAGGAGGGGAAGGAAGGAAGAAGGGAAGGAAGGAGAGGAAGGAAGGAGAGGAAGGAAGGAGAGGAAGGAAGGAGAGGAAGGAAGGAGAGGAAGGAAGGAGAGGAAGGAAGGAGAGGAAGGAAGGAGAGGAAGGAAGGAGAGGAAGGAAGGAGAGGAAGGAACGAAGGAACGAAGGAACGAAGGAACGAAGGAACGAAGGAACGAAGGAACGAAGGAACGAAGGGAGGGAGAGAGGGAAGACAGAGAGAAGGAAGGAAGACCATCATACTAGTAACCAGGAATCCAGCTGAACAGCTCTTAGACATGGCCTCAAAAACTGTGAAGTCCATGGTAAGTTCATCATCATGAAAGCAGACCAGCACTACCTCAGATAGCAAAGGGAGGGCTGAGTAGTTTTCCCCTCTGTCTTCTATGTAGTCAGTTATTTGGGGATCCTGAAAACTCCTAGGGCATTTACCTATTGAATATGACCCTTGCCCCATTCCTAGCTCATATGTATCCTGAGATACCCTTTATAGGTAGGTATACACATCTCATGGGGGGAAAGGGTCACAACTCACACAATATCACACCTGTGCCTCCTGTCTGTTGCCTTCTACAGCAAGAGTCCATACTACTAATGGCTCACAAAATGTCCCTCTGCTAGTCACCTGCCAAGGACTGTTTATTCTTTGACATACTGAGTAAACGTGGCTCCCTGGATACCAATCCTGTCAACCGAACCCATTATAAGTTATGGTTGGATACCTGCTGGCCCAGGTTGCTTCTTGCTCTAGTCTCTGAGCCCTGGGGCCCTGATATGGGGTCCTTGTGCTTCCCTGCTGGGGGCTGAGGAGAGTGGTACATATACCGTATAAAACTATATATGTTCCAGGCTTTTTCTCCCACCCATTATTCTTCATTAAGCCTAATTAGAATGCCAACGAATACTCATATTATTCTAATGCACCATGTAATGATTAAGAATAATGAATATTTCCATTTCTCTTCCCATCTCTCCCCCTACTTTCTTTTTCTGTCTTCCCACAGAAAAGCTACATGTTTGCTTCTTTATGGTGTTTTCCTTGACTATTTCTTCCATTAGGGACTGGGAAGATGTTTGGCTTGGTAAGACCATGATGGTCATCCCATTCTGGCATTTTTGTCACTGGATTCTTAGTGCCAGTTATGGAACATGTCATCAAATTTGCCAATGGAGATGGGCATCAAACAGACAGGAGAAGAGTAACCGTGATGGGATGTACACATTGGAGGATGCTCTCCTGGATGTTTGTTCACTTAGTTTTCATGACAACAATGCAGGCTAAATAATGACGACTACCATGGAAGGACTGTCCAAGCTAGAGAGCATGGGACCTACAAGGTCAAGGTGGGTGTAGGAGGGCAAAGCAGAAGGAGAGAAAAGGCAGAAGAATGGACTGGGCTGGTCTTCCCCATACCCTGCCCCCATGGCATTGCACAGAACATCACCATGTGTAGAAAGCTCCTCCCCAAGCCCTAATCACTTGTTTACACAGACTTATCCAAATTTTCTGGATGGAAGTGGTAAACTCTTGAGATCTAAAAGTTTGAATCTCCCTCTCCTCAAATAGAGAGCCTCTTGACTTCAAAATGTCCATCCTGAATTCAACCTTGGAACAGAAGGATCCTGGAAGTTCCACTGTCAATCTAAGATGCACCTCCTTGATATAGGGTAAAGGGCATGGACTCTGGAATCAGAGAGATCCAGGCAAGTCTCTTAGTGTCGCTGAGCCTCCATTTTCCCATGTATAAAATGGGAATTATGATCCTTCCTCGTAAGACTGTGATGGTTCAGATAGCATGCCTAGCCTATAGAAGGCACTTAATAAAATATTTACTGGAAGTAAACTCAGTCTTTAATCATGTGAAAATGAATTACTTAACTTGAGCTCTGAAAAGATAGTTTCACTGCATATAGATTTTAGGTTGACATATTGAAGATAAAACATCACTGTGTTCTAGCTTCCATTATTGCTACTGGTAAGTGAACCATCACAGTTGCTGTTCCTCTGTAAGTGATGCCTTCTTGCTGACTCTTTTTAAAAATCTCTTTTTTGCTGATGTTTTGCAATCTTATTGTGATGCATTTGGTATGAATTTTTTTTTAATTGAAAATCAAGTTAGTTAACATACAGTGTAGTCTTGGATTTAGGAATAGAACCCAGTGATTCATCTCTTACATATGAATTTTTTTAACTTGTTTTACTTTTTATTTTTTTAAATTTACATCCAAATTAGCATATAGTGCAACAATAATTTCCGGAGTAGATTCCTTAGTGCCTCTCACCCATTTAGCCCATCCCCCCTCCCACAACCCCTCCAGTAACCCTCAGTTTGTTCTCCATATTTATGAGTCTCTTCTGTTTTGTCCCCCTTCCTGTTTTTATATTATTTTTGTTTTCTTTCCCTTATCTTCATCTGTTTTGTCTCTTAAAGTCCTCATGTGAGTGAAGTCATATGATTTTTGTCTTTCTCTCACTAATTTCACTTAGCATAATACCCTCCAGTTGCATCCATGTAGTTGCAAATGGCAAGATTTCATTCTTTTTGATTGCTGAGTAATACTCCACTGTATACATATACCACATCTTCTTTATCCATTCATCCATCGACGGACATTTGGGCTCTTTCCATACTTTGGCTATCATTGATAGTGCCGCTATAAACATGGGAGTGCATGTGTCCACTGGTATCCCTTGGATAAATGCCTCGTAGTGCAATTGTTGGGTTGTAGGGTAGTTCTATTTTTAGTTTTTTGAGGAACCTCCATACTGTTTTCCAGAGTGGCTGCACCAGCTTGCATTCCCATATATGAATTTTTTTTAAATTTATCATACTTAGAATTTATTGGACCTCCAGGATGTAGGCTTGATGCCTTGTAACAACTCTGGGAAATCTTCAGGCATGATCTCTTCAAACATTGCCTCTTCCCCTTCCCCCTTCTCTCCTTTTTGACTCCAAGTCAGGTTTATTTCAGACCCTCTCACTCTGCTCTCTGTGCTTCTGTAACATCTCTTTCATATTTTCTGTCTTTGTCTGTTTGAACTAAATTCTGGGAAATATTTGACTCTGTCTTTCCTATTATTAATATTTTTCTCCTCAGTTGCATCTAACCTTTTGTTTAATCCTTCCATTGAGACTTTAATTACAATGCTTTCTATTTTTACAACTTCCATTTGTTTTCTCTTCATCCACTTAATTGTTCTTTATGCTCTCATATTCCTTGGTCTTATTTTATTATTATTATTTTTTTAAAGAAAGGTAGACTGCCACATGCAGCACCTCATTTGGATGTGTCCAGAGCCTTGGAAGTTTGACTACCCTACATTCTCCTACCAGTGGACCCTGAGAGCTTGTTTGGTTCTAGCAGGAGAGCACAGCTACTCATATAGCCTTGACCCAAGAATGGTCCTCTGTCAGGGAAGGTCATCCTCTTCGATGGAGGACGCAGCTTCAGGGGGGACGCACATAGAGTGGTGAGGAAGGAAGGGGACACCTGCTTAAGCCAGCCTGATCAGCTGAATCAACGCTGGTGATCAACGGGGTGATAGATGTCACATCCAGATGGCCTTCACTTCCCCCTTGGTCTTATTTTAAAACTTTGACTTCTTTAAATATATTTGTGCAGGCAGAATAATTCTTCCCAAAGGTGTCTATGTCCTAAACCCTGGCACCTAGAATATGTTAGATTACATAACAAAAGGGAATTAAGGTTGGGTGTGTTTGTGGGAGTTCTATTTATGTTTTTTTTTAATTCTTTTATGTTGACCTATGTCTCTATTGTTCTGCCATTTCCACAGTTTTGATTACTATAGAATTGGTGTTAATTCTTCTTTAAACATTTGGTAGAATTCTCTAGTTAAGCTATCTGGGCCTGGAGAGTTCTATTTTGGGAGTTTTTATTTATTTATTATTTAAAGTTTATTTATTTATTTATTTTGAGAGAGACAGAGAGAGTGTGAGCAGAGAAGGGCAGAGAAAGAGGGAGAATCTCCAGCAGACTCCCTGCTATCAGTGCAGAGCCCATGTGGGGCTCAGACTCACGAAACTGAGATAATGACCTGAGCCGAAATCAAGAGTTGGACGCTTAACCGACTGAGCCATCCAGATGCCCCTGTTTTTGGAGTTTTTAAATTACAATGTCAATTTCCTCAAAAGTTATAGGACTATTCATATCTTGGCTATTGTAAATAATGCTGCAATAAACATATGGGTGTATATATCTTTTTGAATTAGTGTTTTTGTTTTCTTTGGGTAAAGACCCAGTAATGGAATTACTAGATAATATGTCAATTCTATCTTTAATTTTGCCATTTGCAGCAACATGTATGGACCTAGAGGGTATTATGCTAAGTAAAATAAGTCAGAAAGAAAAGACAAATACCATATGATCTCACTCATATAAGGAATTTAAGAAACGAAACAAAAGGAAAGAAGACAAAACAACAAACACTTAAATACAAATAACTCGGTGGGTTAAGCACCTGACTCTTGAATTCGGCTCAGGTCACTATCTCCTGGTTCCTGGGATTGAGCCCTACATCAGCTCTGCACTGACAGCTTGGAGCCTGCTTAGGATTCTCTCTCTTCCTCCCTCTCTTTATTCTCCTCCCCTGCTCACAGTCTCTCTCTCTCTCTCTCTCTCTCTCTCAAAATAAATAAAACTTAAAAAAAAATACAGAGAACAAACTGGTAGTTGCCAGAGGGGAGGTGGGTGGAGGGATGGGTGAAATAAAAGGAATTAAGAGTACACTGAATAAATGTATAAAATTGTTGCACCATTATATTGTACATCTGAAACTAATATAACACCGCATATTAATTATACCTCAAAAAAAAAAAACGGTCTAGAGCTTTTCAAATGATTTCATATTGGGTGATTTGTGGTGGTTTGTGTTTTTTAAAAGAATGGGTTCATCTCATCTAAGTTGTCAAATTTATGTGTGTAGAGTTGTTTGTTGTATTCTCATTATGCTGTTGACATCTGCAGCATCTACAGTGATATTTCTTGTTTCATTCCTGTATTGGTACTTTGCATTTTCTCTCTCTTTTTCTTTGTCAGTCTTGCTAGATATTTGTCAATTTTATTGATATTTTCAAAGAATTAGCTTTTTTTCCAATGATTAAAAAAATTTTTGTCTGTTTTCAATTTCACTAATTTCTGTTCTTCTCTTTCTGATTTCCTTCTTTATGCTTGCTTTGAATTAATTCTGATCTTATTTTTCTAAGATCTTGAGGTGGGAGCTTAGATGATGGATTTAAGACTTTCCTCTTTTCTAATGTAACCATTAATGCTACACATTTCCCTCTTGACATGGCTTTAGCTACAAAACCACAAATTTTAATATACTATTTTTTTTCATTTTAATTCAGTTCCATATATATATTTTAATGTTTATTTATTTTTGAGACAGTGTGAGCGGGGGAAGGGCAGAGAGAGAGGGAGACAGAGGATCCGAAGCAGACTCTGTGCTGACAGCAGTGTGCCAGATGCGGGGCTTAAATGAGGAACCGTGAGCTCATGACTTGAGCTGAAGTCAGACACTCAACCAACTGAGCCACCCAGGTGCCCAGTTCCATATATTTTTTACATTCCCTTGAAATTTTCTTTTTTGACCCATAGATCATGTAGAAGTATATTGTTTAGTTTCCAAATTGTTGGAGATTTTTTGTCGTTATGTTTCTGTTTTTATTTCTAGCTTGATTCCATTTTCATCAGGTACCTTCTGAATGATCCCAACTCTTGTCAATTTGTTAAGATTCATTTTATGGTCCAGGATGATCTCTCTTGGTATATGTTCCATGGGCACTTGAGAAGAATGTGTATTCTGCTTTGTGGAGTGTTCTATAAATGTTGGTTAGATTCTGTTTGCTTGGGTTTCTCTTTACTTGTTCTATCAATTGTTGAGAGAGGGGTGTTGAAGTCTCCAAGCAGATTATGAATTTTCCTGTTCTCTGCTCATTTTTGTCTAATTTTGCTTTATGCATTTTGTAGCCCTGTTGTTTGGTCCTTATACATTTAGGATTGCCATGTCTTAGTAGATTAACATTGTCATTTTGTAATGTGCCACTTTTGTCTGGTAATTTTCTTTGCTTTCAAATCTAATTTATCTGATATTAATATAGATACTTCTGTTTTCTTCAGATTAATATTTGTAAGGCACATCTTTTCCACCCTTTTATTTTCAACCTCCCTATACTGTTATATAGAAGGCCAATTTCTTGTAGATAGCACATAGTTAGTGATAGGGACTGAATGTATGTGTCCCCTCCCAAATTCATATGTTGAAATCCTAATCCCAATGTGATGGTATTTGGAGGTGGGGCCTTTAGGAGGTAATTAGGTCATGAGGGTGGAGCCCTCATGAATTTGATTAGTATCCTTAGGAGAAGAAGCCCGAGAGTGAGCTGACTCTGTTTCCACCATGTGGAAATAAATATAAACAGTCAGCTGTCCACAACTCAGAAGAGGGGCTTCACTAGAACAGGACCATGCTGGCACCTGATCTGGACTTCCTACCTCCAGAACTGTGAGGAATACATTTCTATTGTCTAAGCTGCCAGGTTTATGGCATTTTGTTATAGTAACCTGAAATAAGATAGTTGGGTCATTTTAAAAAATCTACTCGGTCTTTTAAATGGTGCTGTGGACCATTTAATGTTATTATTGATGTGTGAGGGCTTAAGTTTTTGTTTTCTTTGCTCTCTCTGGGTTTTGTTTCCTGCCCTCCTGTGGGTTCCTTGAACAAATTTTTCATTTTTATTTCTCTATAATTTTTTTAAGTGTATCTCTTAGTATAGCTTTGTTAGTGGTTGCTCTAGTTATATTATATATACATAACTTATCACAGTTTACTGGTGTCATCATTTTATCAGTTCAAACAAAGTGTAAAAACTTTACCTCCCTTTCTGTTCCTTTACCCTCCTTTATTTATTATATAATTTATAATTGTCTTAAATGAGCCACATCAGAGCATGTTATAAATTTTGTTTCAAATATCAAACATAATTTAGGAAACCCAAGAGGAGAAGCAAAGTCTGTGCTATTGACCCATAATTCTGCATACTGTGTTCTTTCTTCCTGATGTTCCAGAATTCCTTCTTTTATTCTTTTCCGTTTAGAGAACTTTTCTTAGCCATTCCTGTAGGATAGGTCTAATGGCAAGAAGATATCTCAGCATTCCTTCATCTTCAAGTATCTTGACTTCCCCTTTTATTTTTGCTGGAACTAGGATTCTATATCAATTGTTCTTTTCCTTGAGCACTTGAAAACTGTTGTATCACTTCCTTTGGCCCCAGGGTTTCTGATGAGAAATCTGCTGTCATTTAAGCTGTTTTTCCCCTATTAAGGTGCTATTTCTCTATCCTTGGTTGCAAGATTTTTTCTTTGTCTTTAGTTTTCAGAAGTTGACTGTGTTGTATTGATACGAATTTCTTTGGGTTCATCCTGTTTGTGGTTTGGTTAACTTTTGAATCTGTAGGTTTATGTCTTTTGCCAAATTTGGGGAGCTTTCACTCCTTATTTCTCCAAGTACTTTCTCAGCCCCACTCCCCTTCATCTCTCCTTCTAGAACTCTGATGACACAAATGTCAACTCTTTTGTTATAGTCCCCAAAGTCCTTGAGGCTGTTCATTTTTTTTTTTAGGACAATTGTTCAGACTGGGTGATTTTCATTGTTTTATCCTCAAGTTTATTGGTTCTTTTGTCTGTCCCCCCCCTTCTGTTGAGTGGTTTGTTATTGCTGCTGTTATTGTACCTTTGGGTTCTAAAATTTCTACTTTGTTTTCCTTGCTATTTTTACTAAGACTTTATTGAGACTTTCTATTTTTTTTTAGCCGAGACCTTCTCCTTCATTTCTTTCTTTCTTCCCCCCGCCCCCCCCCCATTTGTTTCAAGAAGGTTTGTTGCTTGTTGAGGTGTTTTTTTTTTTTTTTTATGATGGCTCTTTTAAAATCTTTGTCAGCTAATTCTAACATCTCTGTCATTTTGGTGTTGGCATCTATTGATTGTTTTGTTTCTTTTCAGTTTGAGATCTTCCTGGATCTTGGTATGATAATTTTTTATTGAAACCTGGACATTGTTGGTATTATAAGACTCTGGATCTTATTTATTTCTTTTAGCTACTTTTTTCTGACTCTACTCTGGCAGGGGGAGAGGAGATGGCTGCCTTATACTGCCAAATGTGGGTGGGAGATGGTGCTCTCCCTTACAACTGAGTGGGGATGGGAGCTTGGCATCCCACAAGCCTCCACCGGTCCCTCCCTGGCCACGAGGGTAGGAGTACCTCACTACTGCTCTTCAGGTTGACTCCACTGACACTATGGATGAGGGGTCTCATTACTGACCGGTGGGGATGAAAGTCCCCGATCCCTATGTGGCCTTCTCTGACACCACCCTCGTGGAGGGGTTAGGGTGCCTTGTCATAACCTGGCAAGGATGGAAACCTAGGCTCCCCACTGGGTCTTCGCTGCTGGGGGTGTGCAGCCTCAGTTTTTTCCTGTAGCGTTTGGCTAGAATAGAGCAGTTATAGTCTAAAAGCTTTCTGTCTTGCAAGGCTCCCCTTTCCTGATCCTTCAGCTGGAAAGAGCAGTCTTTTCTTTGGGCTTTTTGAAATCTGTGCCCATTGGTGTTTCCAGGTTGCCAGCTGCATCAGCTTTCAAGTGTGGGGCATATGAAGCAAAAAGAAAACTCACTGAACTCACCACTATGTCATTCTTAGGGTCTAAACATCCCTCCCTGGTGACTTCTTCCACATTTCAGAATCTTTTTTGTTTTGTGTATAATGTCCAGAGTTTCTAGTTATTCTTAGTGGAAGTGCTAGGGGAATGTATGTCTAGTCAATCTTCCCAGAAGCAAACTAGGAAAAAAGTGAGAATGTATATGGGTGTGTGTGTGTGTGTGTGTGTGTGTGTGTGTGTGTCTGTTTGGGAGCATTGAGATATAGGCATGTTGTGGGGAGCCTGGGTGACTCAGTGGGTTAAGCATCCAACTTTGGCTCAGGCCATGATCTCATGGTTTGTGAGTTCAAGCCCCACATTGGGCTCTGTGCTGCCAGCACGGAGCCTGCTTGGGATTCTCTCTCTCTCCCTCTCTGCCCCTCCCCACTCGTGCTTTTTCTCTCTCTCTCTCAAAATAAATAAACTTAAAAAAAAAAGATATAGGCACATCATGGCTGTCAGCCTTTTGGTTACACTGTACTGGAAGTGTAGACACAAAACAAAATAAGGCACAAATCCAGCCCTGGGAAGTTCACCCTGGAGAGAGAAAGTAGGCAGGTAGGTAAATAGTGCAATTATACTTATTTTACCTGTTAATGCTTGTTGTGCTACACTTGGTCAGATGCTCCTGGAGCCCAGCTTCGTGGAGGAGGAGAGGAGTCCACTGGAGTTCCCAACGCATCCCCAGAAAAGGCCCTTTTTTAGCACGTCAAGGTGAGGACATCAAGGCGGTAGGAATGGAGAGCAGAAGAGAGTAGCTATAGCTTGGTGGTTTAGAGCATCACTTCTTAAACTTTACTGTACACAAGAATCACCTGGGTCTCTTGTTAAAAATGTGGGCTTAATTCAGTAGGTCTGAGCTGGAGCTCAAGATTCTGTAGGTCCAACAAGCTCCCAGGTGATGCCCATGATGCGGCTAGTCTGTGGACCACACTCTGAGTAGCAAGAGTAGGGTATGGACTTTGGAGTGAGACAGTGTTCAAATCCCAGCTCAGGGACCAACTAGATGGGAAAGTCACTTGACCACCCTTAGTTTCTACATTCGTAAAACGAAGACAATAGTAGTTCCTGCCTCCCCACCCCCACCCCCACCGGGCAGGGTATAGAGAGGACAGAAGAGGCCATGTATGAACAATGCCCGGCACACAGTCAGCACACGGTGGGGTCATGCCTCTGCCTTTCTCCAGCTGCTCCCTGGCCCTAATCACTGACTGCACGTGGCTGCAAGGACCGTATGGGCCTGGTGATGGCACATGCAGGGTTAATGCTCCTGCTCTTGCCCAGAGACAAATGTTTTGTGTTGAGAAGTTGCTGCTGGGAAGGAAAAGGAGGGGGAAGAAGGCCCCTTTTTTATTATTCTGAGGTGCATTTTAATTTGCACAAGCGACGTTGTGTCTGTGATGGATGACACAGAGGGAAAAATTACAGCCCAGGAAGCCCAGCAAAGGGGGAAAAAAATAAAAGAGATCTAGCAAGGATTAAAAACAGCCCATTGTGATGCTGCATCCTGGTCAGGCGCTGGGGGCGGGGAGGCTGGGGAGGCTGGGAAGGGGATGCCTGGGAAGGAAGGGGCCCCGCAGAGCCAGTCTTAGCCAGTCTTTGGCAAACACAATTTGTGGGAAGTTTGCTCTTGGATCTGGCTTCCTCTTTCTGCATTTGATTCTCTCCTCCATGGCATCACCATCATCTCTGGGTCATCTCACTGGGAACCTTTTTGGGAACTCCTGTGATCTCTTCTCCCATTAACAAAATTCAGGAAGCTTGGAGCTCCCGCTCTCCTGGGGCTTCCTACGTGATAGCAATCACACAAGGCAGAATCAGAGCAGCTGAGTTCGGGATCTGAATGAGGAAGCTCATGTCCTGATTGCTCATGAGCAGACCACTGAAGCCCCCCAAGGGCATTGCAGACACTCTTTTCTTTGGCTACTGGTTAGCCGTGGGTTCTGGCACTGGATGTATAGACCTGGGTTTGCAGCCCGACTTTTCTACTTAATAGCTGTGTGACCTTGGGCAAGTTATTTAACTTCTCTGTGTTCCTGTTCCTATAACTCTGGAATGGGGATAAAACAGTATCCACCTCATGAGGGCTATTGTAAAGACCAAGTAAAATAGTGAGATTCTTCTGCCCTGAAAGAAAACAGGCCAGGCAAGATTCGGGAGGATGGGTAGAGGTAGGAAGGGTGATGACCCCCCAATATAACTGGCTGTCCCCAGTGGGGGTAGGCGACCTCCATGCTCATCTTCAAGACTCTCAGGGAAGGACGCTTCAAAGCACACCCGACAGATCACTAACCTAAGTCCTGTCGTCAGCTCAGGGCAGTTTCCTCTTGAGGAATTCTTGGAGGTGGGGGGCAGGGGTCGCTGGCTGTTGTCTTCTGTCCCAGGAGCCCAGCTGAACTAAAGGAGTCTGCCCACACTCCCCCCTTTGGGGAGTGACATGTAAGCAAGTCTAAAACTTCTCTATGCAGGACACTCACTCCCCAGCCTGGCATCTCTCACCCACAGCTGGGTAGGAGAACCGTGGTGACATGGTGAGTCTGCTCACCAAGTGTTGATGGCACAGGAATAAAGACGAGTCTTAAGTGGCCTCTCCTCTAGAGCGTTTGTTAATCATCCAGATAGCTAACATTTATGGAATACTTCCTGTGTGCCAGTTTTAAGCACTTTATTCATATTCATTGAATTCTCAAAACAATCCGAGAGCTAGGTACCGTTACCGTCTGCCTTTTACAGATGAGGAAACAAAGGCGCGAGGGAGGCTAAGAATCTTGCCCAAGATCATAAAACTTGGGAGCCCAGAGCCAGGACTCATCCTCAGAGAGCCTGGCCTCAGATGCAGCTGTCCTCTGAACGTTGACATTGGAGAACTGAGGTGAGCTAACTGGGTGGTTGGAGAACTGAGGTGAGCTAACTGGGTGGTTGGAGAACTGAGGTGAGCTAACTGGGTGGTTGGAGAACTGAGGTGAGCTAACTGGGTGGTTGGAGAACTGAGGTGAGCTAACTGGGTGGTTGGAGAACTGAGGTGAGCTAACTGGGTGGTTGGAGAACTGAGGTGAGCTAACTGGGTGGTTGGAGAACTGAGGTGAGCTAACTGGGTGGTTGGAGAACTGAGGTGAGCTAACTGGGTGGTTGGAGAACTGAGGTGAGCTAACTGGGTGGTTGGAGAACTGAGGTGAGCTAACTGGGTGGTTGGAGAACTGAGGTGAGCTAACTGGGTGGTTGGAGAACTGAGGTGAGCTAACTGGGTGGTTTGATCTAGGGTAGGCACAGCATGCCAGCATGAGTGCCCGGAGGTGCACCTGTTACCCAGAAAGATCCCGTCTTCTGGGACATGTGGGAACTTTGCCTTGTGTGTATAGAAGTGGACACAGAGAGACAAAAATGCTCGACCAGGTGACTGCAAAATCAATAATTGGATGCGTTTAGAGACTCTGTGAGACATATGTTCTCCTGTTTTCCTCATGACTGGGTGGCCATTATTACTAACAGTGTTCTGTTAGTAATAGGGGCTCCTGGGGGCCCCAAGCTTTCCTCCTACCCTGCCCCTTACCATTCTGACGGCAGCCCTGGGTGGGGTCTGGATTTAGGGGAAGGCTTAGGCAACGGGAAAAGTCTTGAAGGAATGCGCCCTGAGTGGGAGGGATCAAGTCCCATCGCCAGGCACTTTTTTTTCCAGTTTCTTTTGTCACATGTGGGACAGCAACAGGGGAATCTCGCTGCAGTCAGGTAAGTGGGGTTAGAGTCTGGCTCTGCTGTGTGGCCACTGTGAGCCTCAGTTTTCTCTTCTTTAAAGTGAGACGATACTTATTCATCTATCCTGCCTTACAAATTATTGATTAAAAGATCCAAAGTTGGTAATGATTCTTATATGTGATTAGTCATCGAGGATGACTGACTCTCTGTGGGGCGCCAAAGACAGGTAAGGTGCCTCTTCCCAAGGATCTCTACCCTGGGAACAACTCTCGTGGAGCCTGAAATTCTACCATTAGTGATTAGCGATTGGTGTTTGGATCTATCATCGATCTTCATTAGGGTGAATCCTTCAGTTTTCTCTGTCGATGCCTTAGAGAAATGGTTCTTAATGTTTCCAGAATTAAGATCCAATCTTGTCTGGGAGTCCAGTGAAACTTAGACATGTTCTGTCCAGAAACATGCATGAATTTGGGGGCGGGTGGCATCCAAAGTCCTCTTCCCTGTCTTGCCGAGGGTGCATTCCGTCAGGAGCTTGGCTACAGAAGATGTCAGCTCTCTCTGCCTGCCCTGCATTCCCGTCCTCTGCGGCGGTAACAGCCTCACATTGTCCCTTGGGGACTGTCCACAGCAGAAGCCTGTCAACAGCCTGCCCATTTCCCCCTGCACTCACAGTCTCCAAGCACGTCAGTGACTTCCTACTGTGAACACCTGCCAGAAGGCTCTCTCTCCGGCCACAGAAGCGTGCCCAGTCCCTGGCACATCACGAGGCTTTAATAAATGGTAGCTATCACTATCACTATCATTATTTTCACTGCCCCCCTTGGCTCAGGTCCTGTTCATTCTTACGTGGACTTTGGCAACCGCCTTCTAGATTTATCTTGTCACCTGTATTCCCTCTGCTTCACACGCAAACTGTACTGGAGAGTCCTTGTTTCTCGCTGGCTGGCCGGGCCCTGTCCTTCCTTTCCATTCCGGGGAATGGTTCCCTCATTCCCTGCCACGCCTTTCCCAGGACAGCCTGTCTCCACGTCTCTTGCTCATGCAGCTCTGCCTGCCTGGACCGTCTCTCTCATCTTCCTGTCCAAATTCTGCCAGTCCTTCCAGGTAATGCAGTGATCTCCCCCTCTGCATCAGTCAGGGAGGCCTCAGTAACAACCAGCCCCCAGGGCTCAGCGGTACCCAGGTACAGAGGAAGGGATCCTTTCTCACTCACGTTGCGTGTTTGCCGCAGAGGCTGGTGGTCTCCTGCCCCACCCCACTCTCACAAGAGATGGAGGCTGTGAGGCTCGGCTTCCTAGAAGGTGGCCACAGGCTGCCACCCCACTTCACCCAGGAAGTGAGTGGAAGCCCCACGGTAGCGTCTCCACCCCCTCGTCTGTGATGGATTCAGGGGCAACGCGGGGCTTGCCAATGAGGTTAGCCAATGAGAGGTGACGAGAGGCTTGCCGGGCGCTTATGGGAAAGTAAATTCTTCACTCTTACCAGAGAGCCGCACAGCCCTAGTCTGCCCGAGCCCGAGAAAGCACACAGCTTCCTAGCATGCCTTGTATTCATTTCCTGAAACTTCTGTAGCAAATTACCACAAACCGGTGGGCTAAAAGAACAGAAGTGTATTCTCTTACAGTTCGGAGGCCCGAAGTCCGGAATCAAGGTACTGGCAGGGTTACCCTCTCTCCGAAGGCTCGAGGAGAGGACCCCTCCCTCCTTCTGGTGGTTCCAGGCGCTCCTCAAATTGTGGCCACGTGACTCCAAGCTCTGCCTCTGTCTTTGCCTGGTCTCCTCCTCCACACCTATGCCTTCTCCTTTTCTGTCATAAGGACGGTTGTCATTGGATTTAGGGCCTACCCAGCCAATCCAGGATGATCTCATCTCAAGATCCTTAGCTTAATTACATCTGAAAAGACCCTCTTTCCCAAATAAGATTATATTCACAGGTACCAGGGCATGAACGTATCTTTTTGGGAAGCACCACTCACCTCGCAGAGTCTTGAACAAAGCCAGCCTGAGGATAACACTAACATGAGGGCAGAGTCAGAAAATGGCAAAGAAACTAAGTCAGAGCCTTGATCATCCTGTGCCTGAAGCTGACGCCATGTCTCTAATTCCTACATGCGAGATAAATTTCTTTGTTGCTCAAGGCAGATTTTCTGTGACTTGCACCCCCTTCCAGCTTTGACCACTTGTGTGTGTCCTCACCCCTTGGGGATCTTGCTAGAAACTTACCTGGATGCAGATTTCTCCTGCAAGGTGGGCCTTGGGTCTTCAGGTCTCAGGTAACTGCTACATGGCACACACTTGTTTCCTGGGAATAATTCTGTCCTTCTCATGTCTCTCAGTATCCCCCCCCCACCCCCCCGGCTGCCAATGCCCCGTTTGTGTCACCCTGGTTAAATTATACATGCAGATTTAATTGATCAGTCATTAACCTCATCTTCAGGGAGACCATCAGCGTGATGGGGTACCTGCTTCTGCTCCACTCATGCTGCCAACAGTGGCTGGGCCCGCCCCTTCGCCCCTTCAGTTTGTGACTCCCATTCATCACACCTTTGTTTATAGCCTTTCAGCCGAACCCCATCCCTGAGACGGTCCCTGTCCATGCCAATTTAAATTAATTTTGCCAGTCAGATTTCATGAGACACTGAATCAAAGGCTTTTCTAAAAATCAAAAAGCACTAAATCTTCGGTGGACCCTCTTCCCACTAATATTACAAATTAGTTAGAATAAAACAGCGTTATGGTTTCCCGGCATGACTTCTGCGTAAACCTGCCAGTTCAGTTTATGGCTCAGGCCTCTGTTGCCCTCCAGCCGCTTACTGGATTTTCTACTCATAAGATTTATCGTAAATTTTTAATCATAAAATTTGTTCTATGGCTTGCCTACAAACGGAACTTATGGCTTCCCTGGGGGGAAATTGCTGGAATCGGCTTTCTTCCTGTTTTTCAAGTACAGTCCCACGTTCTTCTTCTCTGTTTCTTCTCTGTGCCGCCCCCCGTGGTTCACCCTCACTTCTGAAAGTAGACGTCAAGGGTCCCTCAAGTTCATTAGCTAATTCTGGCCAGACCTTTCGGTTTGCATGCCATAGGACCCCTTGATTTATGTATCTCCCTAGCATTTAATTTTTCTAAGTGACCCTTTACCTGTTTTTTATTATGACTTACTAATTGCACCCATTTCCTAACTTTATTTTTCTTATTAAAGACAGGTTTTAATAGGTAGTTCATTTCTCTGCCACTTAAGGACCCTGATTAATGTCACTCACCTCCTAGTCATTCAGGAATGGATCACCTTTCTCGCTAATATTTCTTTGTCTCTGACCTGACGGGTCTGGAGTTTGTACTTGAGAGGCAGGTGAATGCCTGGTTAAATGCACGGGCTTTGGTTCAAATCCTGCCTCCACCACTTTCTAGTTGCAGGACGTTTCTTAAATTCCCTGTGCCTCAGTTTCCTCATCTAGAAGGAGGACGATAGAATCTATTCTAACACCGCATGGTGGGACTCAGTGAGACAGTGTAAGTAGACTAGGTCCAGCAAGTGCTTAGGAAACATTTATTGTGCTTTGTAAGCACTAACTATGCTTGGGGAAAGGCTCTTTTCCATCCAAATGCTCTCATGTTACCGATTATTTTCTGAGTAACTTTTATGTGCATAGCACGGAGCCAGGTCAAAGGGGATGGTTACAGGGCTGAGTACTATTATCTGGTCCCCGCCTCATGGAACTCTCATCTTGGGGAGAGCCAGCAAGCAACATGCAAGCAGCACGTGCCTATAATTCCAGGCAGAATGAAAGCAAATGCTAGAACGGATAAAAGCAAAGTGCTGGGGGACTCCGTGGGAAGAATATTTCATCCTCGGGAGAAGGTGGAGAGCAAGTCATGGAGAAGACTGAGCTTTGCAAGGTGAGGGACTGGCGTCGGCAGAGGCTTGGAGGGGTGAGCATGTGTGGGGGTGCTGGGGGAACTGTCCAGCCTGGCGTGGCTGGAGAATAGAGTGCTTTGGGCACTGGGAGATGGGGAGTCAGGGACAGGGCTGGAAGAACAGTTGGGGTCAGATTGTTAAGGGCCCTAAAGTGGTGGTTTGAGCCCCATTCTGCAGGGTGGTGGTTTTCAAGGTGGGGTCCCTGCACTAGCAGCATCAGCATCACCTGGGGGCTTTGTTAGAAATGCAATGCAAATCCCCAGGCCCTGTGCCAGTCCTACTGAATCAGAATCTCTGGGGGTGGAGCCCGGCAACCAAGTTTCTTGTAAGCCTTCCAGGTGATTCTGATGCATGCTCAAGTTTAAGGACACTGCTGTCGATAATATTGAGACTGACCATTGGGGCACCTGGGGGGCTCAGTCAGTTAACGTCCGACTCTTGATGTCATCTCAGGTTATGATCTCAGGTCAGGGGTCCAAGCCCCACATCAGGCTCTGCTCTGACAGTGTGGAGCCTGCTTGGGATTCTCTCTCTCCCTCTCTCTGCCCCTCTCCCACTGCTTCTCTCTCTCTCTCTCTCTCTCTCTCTCTCTCTCTCTCAAAATAAATAAATAAACTTAAAATAATAAAAGACTGACCATTAAGGGGAGCCTATAGACTATAAGCCTATAAGCCCAAATGCAATTGCTCAGCCAGTTCAGGCTTTTATCTTCCTCTTGTAACAAGAAGTTCAGAGAAGGGTTGTCAGGGCTAGCTAGTGCACCTTCCAAGGACATCACCAAAACCCAGGCTCCAATCCTCTTGACATGTGACTTTCATCCTCATGGTTGTAAAATGGCTGCTGCACCTCCAGATTTCTCTACCATGTTCCAGGCAGAAAGAACAAAGGCATGAAGGCTTGTGCCAGCTGACTCTGTTCCCATTTAGTCTTGCCGGGCATCTTTTTGGATGGAAATAGTCCCCCTCAAAGCCCAATTCTGCAGCTTACTTCTCACTACTTAGAACCTGGTCACGTGATCGCTCTAGCTGCAAAGAAATCTGGGAAAATGAGTATTTTTAATGTGATAAGTTGCAGTCCTCAATAAAATCAGGGCTTTAGTGGCCAGGATGAAATGGAGACTAGATACCAGGTGGACAGCTATTAGTGTCTGCTACAGCCCTGTGCCAAGTGCTCTGCCTGGCAGAAATGAATGGGTGGTTGAAGGAGGTTTAGTTGAGTGGTTAACAACTAAGCTCCAAAGCCAGAGAGTCTGCATCGGAATCTCTGCTCTACCCAGCTGTGAAATCCTGGGCAGTTATTTAATCTCTCTGTGCCTCAGTTTCCTTCTCTGTAAAATGGGCATAATAACAGTGCTTACGCACAAAGGTTTTGTAAGGATTAAGCACATTAATACACGTAAAGCCAATAGAACAAACCAGGCTTGTGGTGAACTCAAATAGCACAGGGATGATACTCACAGGAAGGCTATAAATAGGTCATTCAATGAATGACAAGAGCCTGAACTTGACATCCGAAATGGGAATGGAAAGAAGGGGGCAGGGAGTGTAAGGCTTCCCTAACATTTCCCTTGGAAAAGCATTTGGAAACGTCGATGACCTGACTCTTCCCCCAGGTTCCACTGCTCTGAGCACAAGTGGCCTGCGTGAGGGGCTGAGCCTCCCAATTCCCCATCCATGCCCGGAGCACCCCTTGAACCCGCAGGACACCTGTGGCTTTCCTGTCCATTTCTGGTTTGCCTTCCATCTCTGAGGAAGAGCATTTCCCTCCCAGATCACCCAAGACCCAATACCTCCATCCTTTCCCAGCCACCATTTACACCTGCCAGGTTCAGAATGATTGTCACCAGCTCTAATGAACTGCCATGATTTGGTAATTTGTATCCATATCTTATGGTCTATTTTTGCAAGGGTTTTTGGGAAATGCCAAGGACACAATATGGAAGAGTCAAGGAGAGCTCCTGGTGGGGTTTGAGCAGACTCTTTAAAATGGCAGGAATCGATTGGAAGAAGAGGTAGGAAGCAGTGGGTGGGGTGGGAAGGCATATCATGTGGCTGAGACACCCCAAACAAAGGAATAGAGATGGGAAGGGCATGGAATGAGCCAAGAACCCCAGGAAATCTGACTTCCCAAGGCAGATGGTGGGAGAGGTGGACGTGGGCCTTGGGAGCCACGGAAAAGAGCCGGGCTCACGGTCACTACACATCTCCATGGCTCTGTCAGGCTCTGCAGCATGGAGGAGGCTTGGAGTGGGTGTCGCTGGGGCCTTGGTCAGGTAAGGCCAGGTCGGCAGCAGGACTGTCTTTTGTAGCAGCAGCTGAACACCTGAGCTGTGGGCCCCTGACATTGGCCCTGCCCAGAGACGGTCTTGGTACCACCAGAGCCCAGGGCACAGCTAAGTGGCCCCGTGGGGGTGGGGCAGCCAGGGGTGCAGTCACACAGGGAGCAAGGCATGGGAGGCTGAATCCCTTCACAGGGGCATCAGTTGTGTTAAAGAAGAGGACAGGTTTGACCCCCAACCTCACATCAGTTTGGGCTCACGCTGGCCTCCTGGGGAAAGGAGAGAGAGAGAGAGAGCAGGAGAGAGAAGGGTTGAGTCGGGCTCAAGGTAAGCCTGCTAAGACATGTGTTGCTTCACCCCAAACTAACCTAACAAGTGTGGTGGGCAAACTGAACCAAGGTTACAGTGTCATATTCTCCTTCTGCAAATGCTCCCAAGGGCACAGGCTCTTGGCTGGGTTCCCGATGCCATTGCACTAGGGTCTTGTCTTGCCTTTATTGACAGACTAGAGCTTTATCGAAAACCCTAGTTTGGCAGCTCTGGAGTCCATTCCTGGTCACTGTGTCTTCCGGGTGCTGACAGCCCTCTTCCTGCATCTCAGGATGCAGACAGACCCTGGCTGCCTCCCACTGGGATCCCCATCCCCGGAGGGGACATCCCAATGGTCCCTTTGCTACATCTTCCTCTTCCTGCCAGGATGCACATTTTCATACACTGCTTGTTGCTTGGTCTTGTCTCCAACCCTCACCATGCCAAGGACTGAGTCTAGTTTCCAGGGGACCCCTTCTCCCCTGAACCCTTCTACCACCACAGGACAGAGGCAAGTCTACCTTCCTCTCATCCTTTTAGGTAGCCTCTTCCCTACTTGTAACATCACCATTCAGTTTTCTCCTTTTCCCTGACCTTGTGGGTCATAGCAGAATCCCCTACATTCATGATTCCCTTTGGCCACTTCCCATTTTTTAAAAACCGTCTTCTGGGGGCACCTGGGTGGCTTAGTCGGTTAAGCATCCGAAGTCATCAGAGGTCATGATCTCACAGCTTGTGAGTTCGAGCTCCACGTCAGGCTCTGTGCTGACAGCTCAGAACCTGGATCTTGTTTCAGATTCTGTGTCTCCCTCTCTCTGCCCCTCCCTTGCTCACACTCTCTCTCTCTTAAAAATAAATAAACATTAAAAAAATTAAAAAAGAAAAACATGCCTTCTGTTTAATGAGTTACAACCCCACCAACAGTCACTGCCCTTCGTGTTTTATGAACAGCAGTGGAAGCAGGTCACAGTCAGGCTGGGAGAGACCACACAGCTAATCTTTGGTGTATGTTCATTTTCAAAAGGCTCCAAAGTCTTTCCAATTCCAGATTCTTTTCTTGATAGCACCCTACCTCCCTGCTCCCAGTGCCTAATTTTCAACCTTCAAGCTGAGAAGAATTTCAGAGCAAAGTGACACTTGGAAGTCTTGAGACCCTGGGATAGCCTACCCCCATCCTGTCATTGAGGGTCACCAATCCGAGGTGAAGTCTAGGGTCCTCTGACCTCTAAGCCAGGGCTTTTCAACCTTGGCTGCACTCTAGAATCACCTGGGGAACTTAAAATCTCCCAGGGCCTGGCTACATCCCTTACCCTGGGGTAGGACACAGGCACTGGTATTTCTTAAAGCTTTCCAGGTGATGTGGTGCTCAGCCACAGTCAAAACGACTGACTTAACCCAGTTAATCCTCACATGGCTGGGCTGCACCCCAGTTTCCTCAGCAGGTCTGGGGATGGGGCCCGAGGCTTACGTATCTGATGAGCTCCCAGGTCCTGCTGCTCAAACATACTTTGAGAACCTCTGCCCTAGGCAGCTTCCCTCAAGCCTCACCTCATCATGCAGATGCTCCAGGATACCTGGATCCTCTGTGTCTCTCCTCACCCCTCCCTCGTGGGAGCTCTCCCCACACAGCCCTACGCGATCCCAAACATGCAGGAAGAGAGGGCCTGAATAAAACAGTGGGCATGAAGAAACTCTGCCTTCTATAAGCCAAGGTTGATTATGAAATAAAAGGGCAGGGGGCTGAACAGTTAATTAGCCATGTCTGTGTCACTTATTTAATACGTCCCTTCAGTAAGAAGAGGTGATTTTCCTCCTGTGACCGGAGGCTTTGGCCTCGTAGAAGGAGCAGCTGAGGGACACAGTGTAGAAGGAGCCACTTTGGGAAAACCTGCTCTCCATCCTACCTGCCACTTCTGACCGTGGGACGGTGGCCAAGTTGCTTGATGGCTCCGTTTCCCACTCTCACGGGGTTATAATAATGCCCATGGTGTAGCTGTTGAGGATTCGATTCAGTAACATTTGGAAGCTCCTGCTCAATAAATGGTGGCCATTATCATTGCTACATTATTATTTTTGGCTTTGCTGCTGTCAGTGCCCCCTGTGTGGAGAGGCTCAGCAACAAATTATGCTTATGGTTTAGTGTAGAGAAAGCATCTCTCATCCGATTAGCGGGGGTGCTCTCGCTGGTTAACAGGAGCCGCCATATTTGCCAGGGAAGCTCAGGGTTGAATTCTGTCGTCTGCTGACAATCATCTTCAGCCTGAGTTTTCCGGAGTAAGTCTCTCTACCATTGATTATACATGAGACACTTCTTTCTTTACTTTCTTCGGTCTCATTTATTATCACTAGCTAATTTGGTCCCCCAACTGGTTTCTCGGGTCCCCAAAAAGAAGCTTTGAATTCCCTGCTGCATCTGTGTGTGCGTGCTTATTCAGTCGTGTTCCATGCGTGGACGGATGTGAGACGTCTAAACGAGCACCAGTGATCTAAAGCCCTATGGGGCAATGAGTGATTTAAAAGTGATCAATTATTGGGGCACCTGAGTGGCTCAGTCAGTTAAGTGTCTGGTTCTTGGCTTCGGCTCAGGTCACAATCTCACGGTTGGTGGGTTCAAGCCCAGCACCGGGCTTAGTGCTGATGGCATGGAGCCTGCTTGGGATTCTCTCTCTCTCTCTCTCTCTCTCTCTCTCTCTCCCTCCCTCTCTCTCTCTGTCCCTCCCCTATTTATGCTGTCTCAAAATAAATAAATAAACTTAAAAAGAAGTGATCAATTATTAAATGCATAGAAGACATGAGTGGTCTGGGTCTCATCAGACTCATTTGTGAGGTGGAATCAATCCCATTTTAACTAACACTGGGTGAGAAAGGGAAAGTAGAAAGAATACAGGTAGTTCTGAATTCAAATTCCAGATCTGTCGGTTCCTTCCTTCCTTTCTTTTTCTTGGGGAGGTTCCTCCACCTCGTTAAGCCTTGAGGTCCTCAGGTGTAAGATGAAATTAATGATGTCCCCACTGTGGGCCCTGAGAGAGTGAAGGAGATGACATGTGTGGACACACCTGGCATAGTGCCTTTTCCTGTGGATGTTCAGTTAGTTCTAGGCTCTTTCTCTTGACTTCACCCTGCCTTGCAAGGACTCAGGTCCAGCAACACCGTGACTTCTGCAGAGCCAGCCCTAGGGGGAGGCAGGCAGACAACCAGAGGACCGCATTTAAGGAGGCCCTCACTCCCAGGTTTGTGTAAGAGCAGGGTCAGCCCCTGAGAGTAGGTGCCTCTTTGAATGTCGCTCATTAGATACTTTGATTGTAGCACTCTGCTGCCCACCTTGGGCCTCTGGGTGATTTTTCATATCTCCATACCCCACACCCAATTATACTTAAATGACCACCATGAAACTGGCATGGAATCCACTTTTGGGGTCCTCAAACCTCCAGGAATCCGTAGTTTTCAAAGCCAATCAAAACAGATGGCAAAGTGGGGATACAAGGCCAGCACACAGAAGTCCATGGCAGGTGGGACTGAGTCCCTGTCCCCATGCAGCTGCTGCAGGAAGCAAGCCATGCCTCCCTGTCCCACCTGAACAGAGCTGGGCACCTTGCAAAATCCATCCTGTATTTAGTTTGTCAGGTTTGGGTCTTCTCTGACCTCTGTAAGGTAGGAAGGACAGCTAGGGTTCTCCCAGCTTAAGCAATGAGGATATGGAGAAAGAAGTGATTTTCCTAAGGCCACAAAGCAAATTAGGCTTGAAGTACAGGCTAGACCAGTATTTCTAAAAGCAGGGGCAGAGGCCCCCAAGGGCACTTTTCCCACTCCAGATTTCTGGGCCTGTGCCCTGCCTCCTGATTCAGTCTCTGGAGGTGGGCCCGGAATGGGCAGTGACATTCTCCAAGGTCTGAGCTGCTTTGACTTCTGTGTCTTCGTCCCATGTCAGCCATCATGGCACGTATCTGAGCATACAGGAGAGAATGAAGCTTTAACAACGCGTAATGTGCGTGCACCGGGTGCTGCTTGGTATGGCCACGTTCGTTGGTTAGTACCGAAGCATTTACTTTCATAGGTCCTGGGGAAAATAGACCGATCCCTTCATACACATGAACTTGTGAATTTTTGCTCAGGTCAAAGTTAAGTTTCAAAATCAATTGACAGTTGAGTTTAAGAACACACGAGCCATGTGGCACTGGAGTGTGGCCAAGAACGTGAAAGCGACACAGTCGTAATGAAGCCTGGGAATCCCAGGGCTGGGCGGTTCTGGGTCAGGAGCGGAAGGTGGGGCAGAAGGCAGAATTCAGGTCATGAGATCAAGCCCCATGTAGGGCTCCACACTGTCAGAGCAGGGCCCACTTAGGATTCTCTGTCTCCCTTTCTCTCTGCCCTTCCCCTGCTCATGCTCTCTGTCTCTCAAAATAAATAAATCAACTTTATTTAAAAAAAGAAACAAGAAGGCAGAGTTTCTTCTAAGGGACCTCAGCCCTGCAGACTCTACCTCTGTGCTCCAACATAGCCAGGAGCCAATACAAATTGCAGTACATATTTACAGAGACCATTGTCATCATGCCAGGTGCCTGGGGGAGTGTAAAGCTCCCCACGATAGCTGGAGAGTCCCCACGATGGAAGGACGATCCATCGATAGCCCTTTCCAACAGGTTGTCAGAACTGTAGACTCAAACTCCATCAGGGTCTGCAGACCAAGAAGCAGGCCGGGATGGGTGTGACCTGTCCCCTTCCCACGCCTCGTCCCAGGCCTTCCTGGGGCCACTGCTACCCAAGGTGGCTTTCCCTCCCTTCCCGGGGAACCACTGCAGATGGCCAGGAGGGCTGGGGCCCGGGGAGGGGGAGGGGCCTTGTGCAAAGAAGAGATGACAGAGGAGAGGGAGAGGAGGAGAGAGGGAGAGAACGGAAGGCTGGGGGAGGGGAGAGACTGGAGGAGAAAGAGGAAAGAAAAAGTAGGGAAAAAAGGCATTTGTAAAATTAAAAGGCAAGGCCCCATCAGATGGTGTTGGGCAAGGAAAGCGTGTTACAGGCAGGAGTAATTGGTAATCGGAGCTGATGTGAAGAAGGGATGATTTATGGGAGCATGCAGACAGGGGTGGAATAATTTTTGGAGCAGAACGGGGAACTTACTGAACGCCTGAAACTCAGCTACTTATCCACTCGTTCTTGTGATGAATTAGCTCTTGTTTAAAGTAACCGCGGCTCCATTTTTCATTCTGATTACTACACTTGATATCTTTCTCTCCCTCTGTTTCCCTCTGACCACTGCCCCCTTACCAGGATCTGGGTGCAGAGGCACTGGGTTTGTAGGAACTCGTCACCCCTCCTCGACCCCCCCTCCTCCCCCCCAGCAACATTAACTCTAAATAGCCAAGTCTAAAGCCCAGCTGCTTGAAATATTGCCAAGATTAGGAATGTGCAGAATTAGTGAAGACTGTGGATGCAAGACCAGCCTGCTTATGCATCCAGAGTGGTTGCAATTCATTTGCCAATCTGATGAGGGATCTCCCTCTCCAAGCCAGTCTGTGCATTCTTAAAGGTGGGAAGCGGGGAACTCACTTTCTACCTGGCTGTAGCACTCCTTCTGGAGATGGAAAGATTTTTGAGGACCCTGGCAAGCCCCAATGAGAGGTAAATTCAAGAGAAATGATGTCCTACACCAGGCACCCCTCCTTACCAACATTAAAAAAAAATCAGTTTTAAATTTACATCATGCAGAGAGGGAGCAGTAGGTATATGATTACCACGTCCTTTTATTACCTTTGATTTTTTTTTTCTTGATTTCAAATACAGCCCTTAAAAATTCAAGCTCCGGTGTGATCTAGTCTCAACACAAATTTCCATTTAAAAAAAAAACAGTCTGACAAAAAAGTGATCAATACAAGTTAAATATTTATAGCAGTTACTTGTGAAAATAACAAAGGGAAAATATTTGTCTGACACTCAGGAAAGACCTCTGAGATGCTCTGGACATCGTCGTCCTTCCCTAACTTTCAAGTCTAAACCAAGAAGCCCTCCAAGCCTGGGAGCAAGGCTCAGGTTGCTGCACAGACCCCAGCCCGCCACCCCGGGCTCACCACTCCTGTGACTGCCACCCATCCCACAAACGTGGCTGCCTCCATGGTTTCTCCTCTTAGTAACTAGGACACTTGCCTCCTTTCACCACGGAGCCTCACGGCCCCCAAATCTCTGCCTGTGCCTATTGCCGACACCTTTTTTCTTTGGTGGTTCTAACTCAAGCCTGTTGAGATCTTTCCTGCCTCAGCAAACCCTTGGCTCTACCAGATTCTGTTCCAAAGTGCCCTCAGTATGCAAGCCTCATGGCCACTGCCTTCATGGATTTCTTGAACCCTGACCTACCTGGGCCCTCCTGTCGCTGTATACTCTCTACCTCCAGCTGCTCTTCTGGCTTGACTCTGGCTTTTGTCCCTCAAACCAGCTTCCTGGAGCTCCCAGACACTCCAGGCAGTGCCCAGCTCTCCTGGCGTTGGGTTCTCTCTGTCTTTATGACCCCCCTCAGTCTTGAAGGGACAGGAGACAGGAAGGGAGAGCCAATCCTAGTGAACGGTGTGGCGCAGTAGAGAAAAGCTTTGGATTTGGAATTAGGGTACTCAGAATTCAGTCCCTGCTCTGCCAGATTCCAGGCAATGGGTTTCCCTCTCTAGAGAGTAAGGAAATAAAGTTTCTCTGTGTAAGAGATGGGGTGGCTGGTCACGAAGATCCTTTCCAGAGTAATGGTTAAGAGCATGCGGTCTAGAATGCTCCAATCTCGTTTCTGCCTCTCACTGTTGATCCCTCTGAGCCCCTGGAACCAACTTCCTGGGTTTTTATGAAGACTAAATGAGAGATTGCACACAAAATCCTTATTACAGGGCCTGGCATGTAGTGTGTACTCAGTGTTCGCTGCTAATATGATCATGATGATGACGATAATCACGATAACAATCACTCTATCATTGGGCGTATCTTAGAAGGTGTTTCTTTCCATTTCACTTTACACAATCTTGTCTTTAGAGCAGACTCTCAGCCTTTATTCTGCCTCATCGCACTTGTTGAATAAGACCCACTCTCAGCAGTAGCCAGCCGTGACTCACAGTTTGGCCAGCAGGGTACATTGCGTGGGGAAGAAGGGAAAACAACTCGCAACAGTGGCTGGGAATCATCATTTCAGACTCGTGGTTCCCCTAATAAGAAAACACCTGTCAAGAAGAAGGTGGTTCAGCCTGACAACCAAATCCCCAAAGAAGCCAAACAGGTGTGCATATTCTTGGCGATGCCCAAGTGCATCCACCTTCGGGGTCCAGGCATCCTTCCTGGATTTTGAGAAGCTCGGCTGGGTGTAGGGGTGGAGCTGGAGGGATGGAATTGGGAGACTGGAAGGATAGCCAGCAAGGCTGAAGCCAAAACTGAGAAGCAGTCAGATGGTCCCATCCAAGTTCAAGAGGGTGGGCTAGGGGGGCACCTGGGTGACTCAGTAGGTTAGGCGGCCGACTTCGGCTCAGGTCATGATCTCGCGGTCCGTGAGTTCGAGCCCCGCGTCGGGCTCTGTGCTGACAGCTCAGAGCCTGGAGCCTGTTTCAGATTCTGTGTCTCCCTCTCTCTGCCCCTCCCCCGTTCATGCTCTGTCTCTCTCTGTCTCAAAAATAAATAAACGTTAAAAAAAAAAGAGAGAGAGAGAGTGGGCTAGGGACACAGAGCAACTAGAGAGGCACTGGCCAGGCTGGCAGAGCAAGCCAGTGGGCTACACCTTGCGCCAGGCCTCCTCCAGCACCTCCCTGTCCTGCACACCGGGCTACCTCCCAGGTTGAGTGGGAAGTGGGGCCCAGAGGGTGTGTGTGTCCTGGGGTGACCTTTCCCTACTCCTCTGGTGTGTTGGTGGGTACCTTGGATGTCTGGTCCCCAGGCAGAAATTCCAGAAAGAAGACAATCACTCTTGTTCGCCCTGCAGCAGTAGGGACTTTAGTGCATAGCTTACACCCAACAACAATGGGCAATTTCCTTTTTGCTGGAGGTTGTCTTACCTGCCTGGGGCTCTGAGATGGCCAGTTCCCCTGAGCAGAGCTGGCAGTCTTTGTTTGCTAGAAAGCAGAGCTGTCTGTACATCTCTGGCCCAGTGAGGCTCAGCAGGCTACAGCTGTCCACCTGGGACTCGACATTGGCCTTCTCAGCCATCCATTCATCTGTTCCAAAGATGGTTATTGAGCACTGATTGTGTGCCAAGCACTTGACGGAGCTAACAGACCCAAGGCTGGAAGTCCAGCGAGCCAGCTTATCCCTTGGGGACAAAATCATCCCGGGCACCTGCTTTTCCCCTCTGGAGAACAGCAGGCCAATTCCGGGAGATGCCAACAGCTGGACACCAAGGGCTGGGTCTGTTATGTTCATTCTGGTCTAGTCAGCACTTAGCACAGTGCCTAGAAAACAGAAGGCACTTGGCAGTCGTTTCTAGAACAAACGCTTTTTCCAAAAGGGAATGTGGGTAGATGACCCCTGAGTGCCCCAAACCAAACGGTCCACATAGTTAGCTATTACTCTCCATGGCATAGCGTCCACCACGTATGTCAACCCACAACTTCACACACACCAGCCACTAGGCCCCCTACACTGACATCCTTCCAGTCCCAACCTGACCTTTTACAATGGCAACCCAGAGAAGTCGGCATTAGTGTTACACTCCTACGACAGCTGGGGACATGGAGACTCAGAAAGTTTGAATGACTAGACTACAATCAAAGCAGGTTCCAAAGGCTGTCTTCCTTGAACTGTTAGCATGGAGGGCACAATGAAGGAGTTTGGGGTGAGGGTGTGGAGGCTGGCAAGGGGAAGGAAGGGCAGGAGGAGCAGATATTACCAGTTTGGGAGCTCCACAACAGGAGGCAGTGGCTTCTCAGGATGTACCTCTGGTGTGCGAGTTTTGGGAGGAGCCTTGCAGGTGAAGACTTCCAAGGCTTCTGTCCCTTCACAGAGCCAACGAGGTCAGCAACTCTGACCGGATGCCCGCTGTCAGAATGGGTGGAGAGGGCCTGGGGGTGTGACAAGACGGAAGGGAGGTAATTTCCTCCCAGGTAAGGTGCCGGCCCAGCATAGGGATGGGCCTAGAGTCAGGTTTACTAGGTGGGATCAGGGTGGGTCGAGACCAGGCTGTGATCATTCAGTAACCAACTTCCCTCTTCCCCAGGAGCCCCTGCCCCTTTTCAGGTGAACTTCATATCTCTAGTTAATAATTAACTTGTCACGAGCTCACCAATACCCCACAGAGGGAGAGACAGAGGGAGAGGGAGGAGAGGTAGGGGAGGGAAAGGGGGTCCAGCCCACACCCCAGCTGGCCACAGTCCCATGCTCACCTGGCCCATAATAAATAAGATGAAAGGCACTCCTGATAAATGCCCGTGTCAGGGAGAGATTTTACCTTCACTCAGAAACAATGTAATATCTCGGCTATTACCCAAAATAATTTATCAATGTGTAATAGCTTTGTGCAGACCTCAGATAGGAGGGGAGCTGCGCTATCAGAGATGGATGTAGCCTACCTTCGGCTTTTAATTTTTAATGTTCGCAGCCAGCTTTGCATTAAAGGCCAGGTGTCATATAAAGACTTAATGTAAGAGGGGAGTTCATGAATTCTAATCAAGGGAGGAGCGCTCCCTGGCTGGCGGCTGTCACCCCCTGATGGTCCTTATTGATCTTTTGTTTTCTCCCCTCCTGTTCTTCCAGCTCTACTGGGCTCTACTGTCTCCTCTCCACCCCTCCACCTCACTCCACCCCATCCCACCGCACCCTCCAGCCCAGCCCAACCCCTCCCCTCCCCCACCCTGGGCTCTCCCCTTCCCTCCGTACCTCCTTTCCTTCCACCAGAAGAGGGAGGGCCAGGATGACACAAGCAAAGACTCTGTGACATCTGGGCTTGATGCCCAAATTCAAGACAGCGGGACAGCAGGACTCTTTCTATTTCACTCATTCATGCCTTCATTCCATTTTTGTTTATTTATTAATTTCTTTTTCATCCGTCTCTCCAGAAAGTATTTTTAAATACTCATGAAGGGCTCACCTCTGTCCTAGGTCCCGTGGACCATGTTAGAGACAAGCAAGATAGTTTCTGCCCCTAGCAAAGTTTATGGTTTTGTTGGCAAAAAAAGTCACTTATACAAACATACACGCGTAAATGTGACTTGAGACAATTATGTGAGATTTCAAAGAGGATCCCTCCCGGACAGCCTTTTAAAATTCGTGCATGTGTGGCACATGAAAAGATGCTCAACGTCGCTCCTCATCAGGGAAATACAAATCAAAACCACACTCAGATATCACCTCACGCCAGTCAGAGTGGCCAAAATGAACAAATCAGGAGACTATAGATACTGGAGAGGATGTGGAGAAATGGGAACCCTCTTGCACTGTTGGTGGGAATGCAAATTGGTGCAGCCACTCTGGAAAACAGTGTGGAGGTTCCTCAAAAAATTAAAAATAGACCTACCCTATGACCCAGCAATAGCACTGCTAAGAATTTACCCAAGGGATACAGGGGTACTGATGCAGAGGGGCACTTGTACCCCAATGTTTATAGCAGCACTCTCAACAATAGCCAAATTGTGGAAAAAGCCTAAATGTCCATCAACTGATGAATGGATAAAAAAATTGTGGTTTATATACACAATGGAGTACTAGGTGGCAGTGAGAAAGAATGAAATATGGCCCTTTGTCGCAATGTGGATGGAACTGGAGAGTGTTATGCTAAGTGAAATAGGCCATACAGAGAAAGACAGATACCATATGGTTTCACTGTTAGGTGGATCCTGAGAAACTTAACAGAAACCCATGGGGGAGGGGAAGAAAAAGAAAAAAGGAGGTTAGAGTGGGAGAGAGCCAAAGCATAAGAGACTCTTAAAAACTGAGAACAAACTGAGGGTTGATGGGGTGTGGGAGGGAGGGGAGGGTGGGTGATGGGTATTGAGGAGGGCACCTTTTGGGCTGAGCACTGGGTGTTGTATGGAAACCAATTTGGCAATAAACTTCATATATTGAAAAAAAATAAAATTCGTGCATGTGCAAAAAAAATAATAAATTAAAAATTAAAAAAAAGGGGGGGCACCTGGGTGGCTCAGTCGGTTGAGCATCCAACTTTGGCTCAGGTCATCATCTCACAGTTCATGAGTTTGAGCCCTGCGTTGGGCTCTGTGCTGGCAACTAAGAGCCTGGAGCCTGCTTCAGATTCTGTGTCTCCCTCTCTCTCTGCCCCTTTCCCACTCATGCTCTGTCTCCCGCTGTCTCTCAAAAATGAATAAACGTTAAAAAATTTTTTTTTTAATTCATGCATGCGCAGACATCCAACATGCACTGTCATCTTTGCTGCTGTGCTTTCCCACAGTGTACTTATCACCTGCTATACTATGTAAACTGTCTGTTTATTTTGCTTATGATCTGTCTCCTTCGAGAATGTAGGCATCATGAAGGCAGGAATTTTGGTATACTTTGTTCCCTGGTGTGGCCTTAGTACATAGAACAATCCTCAATAGATACTTCCTGACCGAATTAAGCAACCAACAGTCAAGCTGAGAGGACAAGAACAGAGGTATTATGGTACAGTGGGACGGGAAGGGACGATTGTGGCTTCCGGTGGCAGGTCACTCCAACTCTTCTGCCCATTGTCCTTGCTCTGGAGGACAGAGCTCTAAATGCCCTTGCTCTAAAATGCCCATGTAGCTCCCTCAGCAATCCATACTGTCTCCACCTGGCCCCCGTCCGCCTCTCTTTGCTAGACTCCTCCCAGCTTCCTCTACCTGCCTTTCCACCCACCTGACTCGCATCACAGGTCGCCACCGGTGGGGAGGAGGACGGGGGCTGTGCACCTGGCCGTGAGCTCCTCCAGGATGGGGCAGGGCCTCACGCTTCTCTGGAACCCTGAGCAGGTGCTCGCTTCCCAGCAGGCCAGTTTTTATGTGAGAGGTGCATTCAGGACTAATTTTCCTACAGAAATAGACATAAAGTAGGATCTGCATTATTTCAAATTTTGGACAAACAAGACCTCGTTCGCATTGTTTGTATTACCCAGTTGCTTGAAAATGCAGCCGTGCTGTGTAGCTCTGGCAAATGTTGAGTCAAAAGGGGGCAAGTTCCCTCCCGTCCTTTCTGGACCTGCTGTCTCTTCTCTCTGCTAAGGGATCTCCTTCCACTGTTGGTGCAGTCAAGAATGTATGTCTTCTGGGGCCCCCCGGGTGGCTCAGTTGGTTAATCGTCCAACTCTTGGTTTTGGCCCAGGTCATGACCTCGAGGTTCGAGGGTTTGAGCCCCACATCAGGTTCTGCGCTGACAGTGCAGACTGCTTGGGATTCTCTCTCTCTCCCTCTCTCTCTACCCTTCCCCTGTTCATGCTCTCTCTCTTTCTCTCTCTCTCTTTCAAAATAAATAAACTAAAAAAAAAAAAGTGATATTCTTAAAAAAAAAAAGTGCACGGTTTCCTCCCTATGGTTCCCTTCTCCTCCTTTAAGACCCAAAAAGTCAGCCTCCTCCTTGAAGTCCTCAGGCACGGTAGGTCCCTCCCTCCTCTGTGCTCAAAGAATTTTGCTCGTACTTTTGTCACATTAGCAGTTGAATTGCTAATGAGTTGCTAGTGGGTCTACCTTCCTTACTAGATCTTGAGTCCTTAAAGGTGGACTCTGTGTCTAACTCATCTCTTTATTTTTTATTTTTATTTTTTTAATGTTTATTTTGAGAGGGAGAGAGAGTGGGGGAGGGGCAGAGAGAGAGGGAGCCATAGAATCTGAAGCAGGGTCCAGGCTCTGAGCTGCCAGCACAGAGCCCGACACGGGGCTCGAACTCACGAACCATGAGATCATGACCTGAGCTGAAGTCGGACGCTTAACCGACTAACCACCCAGGAAACCCAAACTCCTCTCTTTAATCCTAGCACCTTGAATATGAATGAATGAATGAATGAATGAGTGCCCAGGAAACTCCCACAGATATCTCCCAAAGCTGGTGTAAACTTTTAAAAAAATTCTTTTTTAATGTTTATTTATTTTTGAGAGAGAGACACAGAGCATGAGCAAGGGAGAGGCAGAGAGGGAGACACAGAATCGGAAGCAGGCTCCAGGCTCTGAGCTATCGGCACAGAGCCCGACACGGGGCTCAAACTTGTGAACCATGAGATCATGACCTGAGCCAAAGTTGTAGGCTTAACCAACTGAGCCACCCGGGCGCCCCAAAGCTGGTGCAAACTTTTAAGCTGCTTTCATCAAAATCACTTTTGGAACTTGAACAACAAAACTACCCAGATTCCAGAACCCCACCCCCAACCTTGCTTAGAAAGCCCCTTTGGGATTCTATAGTGGAGCTGGTAGGACCCACCCCTCTAACCTGAGTCTTCATTAGACTCACCCTGGGCACAAAGGCACATTAGGGATCATTCTGTTCCAGGGTTTCCAATCTTTGCCACCACTGACATTTTGGATCAGATCATTCTCTATTGTAGGGACTGTCCTGTGTATGATATGTTCAGCATCATCCTGGCCCACTGGGCCAGCCTCTCCCTCCTCCAGTTGTGACAACAAAAATGTCTCCAGATATTGCCATGTGTTCCCAGGGGGAAGAAATCGCCCCTGGTTAGAAATGATTCTGACCCTGCCCGGGGCTCAGAGAGGCTAAATTCTTTGCCCAAGGGAAGTTACACAGCTAAGATTTCAGGAAATAATTGTAGAGCAAGCAACTTTAACCTTTATTTTGGGTTCTTTTCCACTGGCCCCGAGAATTAAGTTGACATATGACAGGTCAACAGGAGAAAAGCATACAATTATTTAATGCACATGTTACGTGACATGGGAGCCCCCATCAGGAGTGAAAGCCCAAAGAAATGTCGAAACTTACTTGCTTTATATGAGGCCACAACTATGTGGGCAGGCTAAAGAAAGTGGAGTTATTTTAACAAGGTCTGTTTGGATAGAATTCTCCGGGTCTCAATTTCTTGTCCTTGATGATAAGAATGTTACTTTTCTACTGGTATTGGAAAGACATCTTTCCTATGGGAATTCATCTCCTGCTTTTAAGAAAAAGAGGGAAAGTCAGAATGTGTTTCTTACATTTGCTGTTTTTCAAGTGCCTTTGACTCAAAATAGTCGCTATGCCAGAGTGGTATATTTTGGAGTGATATGTTCTGAACTCCTTCATAATCAAAAGTCAAGATGACTATTGTATACAACGGAGACGCATCACAATATTGTTTATAATAGCAAAAAACTGGAAGCAGCCAAAGTGAATAAAAACACAAGAATGATTTTTCAAAACTTACTGCACTTTGTATGGTGGAATATTAGGTACCCAGGAAAATAGTGATATTGAAAATTAACTAATGACATAAAAAAATCATTCCAGGTTTAATGAGAAAAAGCAGTTTCCATATCAGGCTCCAGGCTCTGAGCTGTCAGTGCAGAGCCTGATGCGGGGCATGAACCCATGAACCATGAGATCATGACCTGAAGTTGGACGCTCAACTGACTGAGCCACCCAGGCGCCCTTCTCAGTACTATTTTAAAGTTGAATACAGACACAACTTTTTACTATTTTCCAGTGGAAACTTATTTAATTGTTTTTCCTGAAAAATATAATTGTAGTACAAAGTTAAAACAATACAGACTGAAGCATCTGACTGGCTCAGTCAGTAGAGCATGTGACTTGATCTCAGGGTCGTGAGTTCGAGTCCCATGCTGGGTACAGAGTTTAATTAAAAACAAAACAAAACAATGAAAGTGAAAGTTTCCCCTATACATTCTTCTCTCCGATCATAAGGCCACACAAATATGTAAGGGTTCCCCAGGCAGAGAAAGAATTAACACGGGTTATGCTGACAATCTTTAAGTACACATTTTTTTTTTCAACGTTTATTTATTTTTGGGACAGAGAGAGACAGAGCATGAACGGGGGAGGGGCAGAGAGAGAGGGAGACACAGAATCGGAAACAGGCTCCAGGCTCTGAGCCATCAGCCCAGAGCCTGACGCGGGGCTCGAACTCACGGACCGCGAGATCGCGACCTGGCTGAAGTCGGACGCTTAACCGACTGCGCCACCCAGGCGCCCCATAAGTATACATTTAACCCTGATTTAGTGTAAGCAGAGAGCAGCTGGTACTTACTACTGAACAAAATTATACACCTCTATTCTGAAATAAATCATTTACTGAAAAGGAGAAAGATTCTTTGTTTTCAGCTGCGAAAGATTTGAAACATACGGAAAATTATAGAAAACAATATAAACAAATTCTTTTTTTTTTAACATTTATTTATTTTTGAGACAGAGAGAGAGCATCAACAGGGGAGGGTCAGAGAAAGAGGGAGACACAGAATCTGAAACAGGCTCCAGGCTCTGAGCTGTCAGCACAGAGCCCAACGCGGGGCTTGAACCCACAGACCACGAGATCATGACCTGAGCCGAAGTTGGATGCTCAACCGACTGAGCCACCCAGGCACCCTGAATTCTTATGTACCTTAGCTCATTTGCTTTAGAACTTTGAGTTTTTAAGAAATGTTATAACGTTATATAGTCTAAGCCTCACTCTCTCATCTTTTTCTCTCTTACTTGTACTCAGAGGAATCTTTATCTTGAAAGTGATATAAATCATCCCCGTGCATTTTTTTTAAAGTAGGCTCCACACCCAACATGGGGCTCAAACTCACAACCCCAAGATCAAGAGTCACGTGCTCCACTGACTGAGCCAGTCAGATGCCCCCCCATGCATATTTTTTAATACATGTAAATTTTAATACATTAAAATAAATTTATATGACATTATATCACTGGACAGTTCATCCATTCTCTTGCTGAAAAACAGGTTCTTTCCAGTTTTCCCACTATTTCAAGCAATGCCATGTGAACTTCCTTATATACTTTTCCTTGTAAGAGTGATTTCTAAAGCAGCACCTCTCAACTTTTTTATCTCAGAACTCCTTTACAGTCTTAAAAACTATGGAGGACCTCAAAGAGCTTTTGTTTCAGGGAATTATATCTATCAGTAGGGTATCATAGTTAACATTTTATAGATTAAAATGAATTTTAAAAATAATTATTTATTAATTAATTTAAAATAATTACAAACCCATTATATCAATATAAATACCATATTTTTATAGAAAATAAGTGCAGTAAGATAAATATAGTAAGATGAATGACGTTCTTCATTTTTATAAATCTACAAAAACTATATTGTTTGTGTTGAAATTTTTGAGGATAACTTGGCCTCATATAAATACATAATTGGAAAAGGGGATGGTAACGTTCAGATAATTGTGGATATTCCCTGATAATGAACCAAAACTCAACAAGTGACTATTTCTTAAAGATCAGCTGCAATGTGAAATCCGAAACCATCTCAGTGAACTTTTTGTACCCTTACATGAAGATGCATTGATCTCGGGGTGCCTGGGTGGCTCAGGCGGTTAAGCATCTGACTCTTGGTTTTGGCTCAGGTCATGATCTCACGGTTCATGGGATAGAGCCCTGAGCTAAGCTCCATGCTGACAGCGTGGAGCCTGCTTGGGATTCTCTCTCTCCCTCTGCCTCTGACCCTCCCCTGCTCTCGCTCTCTCTCCCTCTCAAAATAAATAAACTTAAAAAAAAAAAAAGATGCATTGCTCTATCTTGTACTTTGCATACATCTTTAACTCGTGATTTTTGTAACACCATACACTAGTCATTTGGAAAATATTGGTTCACCGAGCCCTGTAGATCTTCCAGATGTTAGCACACTTCATTAGACAATCTCAGAATTTTTCACTTGTTAATATCACCTCTGATCTTCAAAAGCCTGAGTATTAGGAAGCTATTGTGCTCACAGTGGCAGACCTAAGGGTCCTAAAATTGGAAAGTTCAGATGTCATTATTGGAAACAAATATTATCAGTTGTTTCTCCTTGACGTGACAGGCTCACTTCAGTTTTGAGAAAATATCTGCCAAATATCCGAAAACCCAAATAACCATAGTTTGTTGGCAGTTCTTTCAAGGAAGAACAGTGCTCCGTGGAACAAGTGGCCAGTTCATCCTTGAGCTCAGTCACATACGTGCTTTCCCTGGGGACCGCTGTGCTTGAGGATTCAGCAGAAGGGCTTTATGTGCAATTTCCATTTCATCACGGGGAGTATTATAAAGACAGGGACTCTGGGTCAAGATTTTTAAAAATTAAAAATTTTACTGCTCCATCAAGAATGCTCCTCAGTAGGGGCGCCTGGGTGGCGCAGTCGGTTAAGCGTCCGACTTCAGCCAGGTCACGATCTCGCGGTCTGTGAGTTCGAGCCCCGCGTCGGGCTCTGGGCTGATGGCTCAGAGCCTGGAGCCTGTTTCCGATTCTGTGTCTCCCTCTCTCTCTGCCCCTTCCCCGTTCATGCTCTGTCTCTCTCTGTCCCAAAAAAAATAAATAAACGTTGAAAAAAAAATTTTTTTTAAAATAAAAAAAGAATGCTCCTCAGTAAAACGGTTTTCCTCCCTACAAAGTGCACGGCAGCACAGAGTACAAGCAGGGCTGGTATGGTTTAGGGACACCGCCTTGATTCGCACCAGCAGTTTTAGCCACCATTGCTTTTAAACCACCAATGCAAATGTGAACACAGCAGAAAAGACAAGTGACTTCTCTTTTAAAAAATTTTTTTTAAATGTTTATTTATTTTTGAGAGAGAGAGAGCATGAACAGGAGAGGGGCAGAGAGAGAGGGAGGGATCCACAGAATCGGAAGCAGGATCCAGGCTCCGAGCTGTCAGCGCAGAGCCCGACACAGGGCTCGAAGCCACGAACGTAAGATCATGATCTGAGCCGAAGTCGGACGCTTATCCAACTGAGCCACCCAAGCGCCCCGACGAATGACTTCTTAGTATTATTCTGAAGACATTTTTGACCTTGCAGTTCCCCTGAAGCACCTCAAAGATCCCCAGGAGTCTGGGATTACACTTGGAGCACCGCTGCTCTGGGGTGTCTACCCACAAGACAAACTGCTGGGTGGCCGGGCAGGCACGTTTTACCTTTACTAGTCACTCCCGAATCGCTCTTCTGAGTGTTTATTAACTTTAATCCCACCAGCAATGTATAAGCATTCTCAAGTCCCCATATCCTGGTCATCATTTATAATCCAACTTGTATTTTGCCAACCCAATGGGTATGAAATAGTGCCTCGTCACTGTATTCATCAGGGCATAGAGTTTCAAACATATTTGCAACGGTCTTTCAAATCCGTTCTCTAATCACTCATAGTGAGATGGTGTTTATTACTCTCACTAATAATTGAGGTAATTTACAGAGATACAGATATAAAAGACAGTCTCTTTCAACATATGTTTAAGAGGGCTTTTTTTTTCTCTAGCTTTCATGTTGGCAAAACATTTTCCACTTCTCTTCAATTTCCTTTTGCAATTTTCCAAATGAGAGAGCTTCTGGGGAATGCTATTCTAGGGTTTTTAATCATTTATTCCCTGTAAACACTGCCAGCCCATATGTGATTTGGTTTCAGAATTGCAGCTGATTACGCTGCAGATTTGATCCTTCTGGTCTTGGGGCTGGTGAAAACTGCCTAGTGCAGTTCCATGCACCTCGGTGTATACATTGTTGAAATGCTCCACGCAGATTTGTAGATGCTGGTAACACTGTCTGTGCAGGCCTTTGTGAGCAAGAGTTGATCAGTCTCCAATATGGCAACTTCCAGGAGACTTTCCAGGGTGAGTTGGGCTGTGTGTGATTTTCTCTTTACAAGTTGACTGCACAAGCTGTCCCGTCCCCCATGTAAGAAGCAACGCTGTTCTAAGTAGTCGCATGTGGGAGCTGGAATTAATAGGCATTAGTTCCTCTTCCTGTTGGTTTGGATCCTCAGCAGCTGTTCATCTAGACTGGGGGTTTGCCAACTTTTTTGGTAATAATCCAGATAGTAAATATTTTAGACTTTGTGGGCTGCATAATCTGTCATAACTACTCTACTCTGGAATAGGGCAAAAGTGGCCATAGATAATAGGTAGCCTGACAAGTATGGCTGTGTTGCAATAAAACTTTATTTACAAAAACAGGAGTAGTTTGTAGTTTGCTGACCTCTGGTTTAGATTGCTTCTTCATTTAGTTCTCTGGAGGAAGACTGCTAATCCTTCAATGTCTATTCTTGTAGTATGATAGTCTATAGTTTACATTTCATATCACTGTATGTGTGTGTGTGTGTGTGTGTGTGTGTGTGTGTTTGAATCTTTAATGAAAAAAAGTACATATGAGAAGTCAGAAATGACAATAATTTGGTTAATAAATAAGATTATTATTATTATTACTACATATTATTAGAGCACAAATACTCTGAGAGAGCTTAATACAACACATGCCAACTGGACCACGGTGACAATGACATATACATGGCAGTTGTTCCTTTGAGGGCCTCCACTGCTCTCTAGATAAGTGAACTCTAATTGGGCCTGGAAGGCTCCTTGGTGAAAAATCTGATTCCAGCTCTGGAACAAGGAAAGGACAAGAGGAGCCCAAAACACCTCATTGTGCCAGACAATAATGTGTGCCAAAGAATAATGGAGACACAGAAACCATATTGAAGGGATGGCAAAGTCTGGGACAATTTGATCATCAAAATTAATAATAATAGTAATCAATTGTAGCTCAATAAATAAAATAAGAACCCCCCCAATCCATATTGATTTAAATTGATAAACAAGTAAATGAGAAAGAAGGGATAATTTTTCCTTATAGTAGAATGCCAAGTAATAAACACAGAATGGATGATGGAGTTAGAAAATCATCACTAAATGCTAGAACGATAGTGAAATGATGGTGAAACAATGGTGAAAATCTGAGGAGGAGCAGGATATTTTCATAACCTTGAAGTATCTTCCCATAAATGACTTCTTCATTCCAGAGGGAACTTTGGTGACTTTACAATAGAGAAAGCTAGTGGACATCTTCTTACCAAATGATCAAAGTTGATACCACTAATATTGGGGCAAATCAACATCATGTGCCTCCTGATATGATGCACTGAAAAGAACACAACATTGTTTCTGTGAAATTCCTGTCCAAATGCATCCATTCCATCTAATCATGAAAAATAAAAAAAAACATCAGACAAACCCAGAATGAAGGACTACAAAATAACTGGTCTGCTCTCTTAAAAAATAATGTCAAGATCAAGAAATGCAAGGAAAGGCTAAAGAAATATTACAGATCAAAGGAGATGGAAAGAAACATGACAGTTGGATGCACTCTGTAATCCTGTAGTCCTGAGTCCTGGACAGAGGAGGAAAGACAGCTAGAAAGGATACTAAAGGGACCATTGATGTAATGTGAATATCATCTGTGAATTCAAGGATGGTGTTGTATCAATGTTAAATGATTTGATAATTATGATGTTACACGATTTTAATAATTATGCTAAGGTTATGTGAGAGAATGTCTTTGTTCTTAGGGAAAAAACACTACAGTATTTAGGATGAAAGAAAAAAACTGCTTCTGGTAAGATGAGGAAATACCTCATGAACCAAAGTTGGGCTCTAAAATCAAACACTTCATAAGGCTGATCTAAGGTGATGGTACCTGGGAGTGTGGCGGTGGTTTCTGGCTAATATCATGCCTTGGATTACTAGACCCCACAGATATTATAGACCATTTACTATAATTACTATGTATTTTATAATCAGGAAAAAAGTAATTTTTTTTAAAGCTTGGGAGGGTATTCCAGGTAGAAGGAAAGAAACTGAGCAAATTTATAGTGGTGAGATATTCAAGTGGTTTGAGGTTCAAAATATGTCAAGGCTGTAGCAGATACGTTGTGGAAAAATAAACTACAAAGTCTTATAAAAATAAGACTGAAAAGTTACAGTCAGATTACAAGGGATCTTAAATGTCATAGTAAGGAGTGTTAATTTTCTTCAAGGGCAAAGGGAAGCCATTGAGATCTATCAAACAGAAAACTGACAAAGAGCTGAACTTTGGGACAATGACTCTGGTTGCATGTTCAGGTGGGATTAGAAGGTGTAGAACCTGGATTTGGAGAGATTTTTGCAAAAGGTGGGTGACAATACACTTATTTAGTCAATCTGGGAGCAGGGAAACAGGAGGAGAAGGGCATAGAGTCATCTGCCTTGAGTTGCTCTTTGAGGCTAGCAGAGCAATGGACTTATCCAATGGACTGAATGTTTGTTTCCCAGCCAAACTCGCATGTTGAAGTCCCAATCCCCAAAGCAATGGTATGTGCAAGTGGAACCTCGGGGAGGCAATTAGGGTCAGATAAGGTCATGAGAGAACAGCCCTCAGGATGGGATTAATGTCCTTATAAGAAGAGGAAAATCCCCCTCTCTCTGCTCATGGGAGGACACAGCAAGAAGGCGGCCATCTACAAACCAGGAAGAGAACCCTCACCAGATGCCGAATCTGCCGTCAACTTGATCCTGGACTTCCAGCCTCCAGAACTGTGAGAAATAAATGTTGCTTGTTAAGCCCCAAGTCTATGTTCTTTGTTACAGCAGCCCCAGCAGACGGAGACAACTCGTCAGGGGGAAGAAGTGGACATGGCAGGACACAAAGAACTTCAGGAGGTACCTGAATCTAGGGGGCGGGAGGGGAAAGAAGAGCCAGCGAAGGAGACATGAGTGATTAGGGATGAAGGAGGAGAGCCAGGAGGGGGCAAGGTCATAGACCTATGAGATGAAGTGTCACAAAGGATGAGCAAGAGGTGGCCAGCAGGTGTGAGTGCTGCTGGGCAGCTGGGGGTGGTGGTTGTGTTGTTGCTGATGCTGTAGCATCCCGTTCAGCAGAGCAGGAGAGGAGAAGCCAGACTGGAAGGAGGAAATCGAGGTGCCGGGTGAAGGCTACTGAAGAAGTTTGAAAAAGTTTGGTGGCGTCATGAAAGAGGAAGGTGAGAAGGTAAAACTTGAGGAAAATGGGGTTGAGGGATGTTTTGATTCCCTTTTGGGGCTGGAGCAGACCCCCCCTCCATGCGGCTCTGAAAGACTCTCAGAGGGCAGGCACACCTCCTTGGGTCAGGGAGACCCCCGGGTGGGCACAGCCACCTCATTCTGCCTGAGGGAATGACGGAGTGGTGTCACGGTCATAGCCAATGTCCCCTTGTACTTGGTTACCAATATGGATATTCTAAATCACCAGACGTCTCAATTACGGACAAAGACAGGATACCTCTACAAGAAGACATTAACAAAGAAGAAAATAACAGGTGTAACAAGCAGAAAAACAGTGACAAATGCACATCATACATAGGCAGTGACAAGAAACAAATTCAGTGTTCCCATCTCCTCACACAGGAGTCTATTGGTCAAGGATGTCTTTTCATTGTCTACAATTCTATGTTCCTTTAAAAATTTCACTACCTAATTGTGATAATAATGATAGTGGTAGGGGCACCTGGGTGGCTTAGTTGGTTAAGCGCCCAACTTCGGCTCAGGTCATGATCTCATGGTTTGTGGGTTTGAGCCCCACATCCGGCTCTGTGCTGACAGCTCGGAGCCTGGAGCCTGCTTCGGATTCTGTGTCTCCCTCTCTCTCTCTGCCCTTCCTTCACTCACGCTGTCTCTCTCTCTCTCTCTCAAAAATAAACATTTAATTTGTTTTAATGAAAACAGAAAGAATCCTAACACATGGAGGGAGTGGGGGGCTCCTGTCTTTCCCCGGTGCCCTAGGGTTTCCCTGAGCTGACCCGGAAAGACTGCCTCTTTGAAGAGACCTGGCCACACTCCAGCCCAATGAATCCATCGAAGGTCCTGTTTGCAGAGAGAGAGAGAGAGAGAGAGAGAGAGCAAGGCCTCACCATCCCTCCCAGCTCCTAGCATTCCTGCCTCTGCTCTGGCTGTGTGCCAGCCAGGGTCCTCCTCCCCTGGGGGTGGGTGGTACAGCTCTAGACAGTTGACAGGCGGCATGGCCCTGAGCTCACTGAAGGTCCTTGGTGTCCCTCTGATCCCCTTCCCAGGTCAGGGCCACAGGGACAACACCTCCCAGGTACCTGCAGGTGCCCGATGGTCCCGGCTTCTCTAATCGGGGTCTCTGGCTGTCGAGTCTGTTGCTAACACGGTGACTCTAACTGCCGTGTACTACAAATTAATTCATTCCTTTAGGCCTTGCTGTTCGGTAACTGGCTGTCACAGCGATCGCCCCAGGAGCTAATTGAGAGTTGCGATCCGTGGCAGTATTTCCATTAGCAGCATAATGACAGCAGCCACCGCGCACACGCAAATACACATGGAAGCAAAAACACATGGGTACATGTATACACACACACACACACACACACACACACACGCTAAACATATACACACACACACAGGTGCCAGGCACACTAACACATATTCATCTGATTAGCCCCAGTGTGTTAGCACAGAGACAACTGGAAGGTCATGCTGCCAGGGCTGCCCGTAGTTTGGGAGCCCCCGTAAGAGGATGTGGACATGACACCCTGGGGGTGGGCCTGCGGGCCACTGCCAAGAGTGCAGGAGCTCACGCTGCTGAGCCTGCTGCCCAGGTGCTGGGGACCTGGCTTCCTCAGTTGACCTCCTTTGATCAGGGGGAGGAACTGGGTGGTGACCATGCAGAGACCCCGAGTGTGTGTGCACAGGCACAGAGGCTGGGACGGATAAGGAACAGGATCAACGGTTCTCATTCCAACCAAAGTTCACTGGGCCGTCTCCTCGTGCTGCAGATGCAGGAGTTGGTGACCCTCAAAAGCCATTTGGCTCTAGGTCAGGCACCGTTATGGGCACCCAGCTGCCCTAGGCTGGATCCCCCCCAGGGAGAGGCAGAGATGGGACGAGAGTGTGCTGGTTGGCTGGGATATGACCAGCAGCCCCAGGACAGGAGAGGGCTATTGGAAGTGGGGAGGGAGGTGAGGCAATGCGTGTGTGTGTGTGTGTGTGTGTGTGTGTGTGTACATGTACCTATGGGGGAGTGTGTGAGCCAGTCTCCCCTTCTGGAGGCAGAACAGGTGGGGTATTTGCCCTCCATTCCCAGCGGTTATTAAGGAGGGTCAAGGGTTGCTCCCAGGGGAGTCAGCTCCCTGGTGCTTCCAGCCTAATGCTGTATAGACCTAAACATGCTTCCTCAGCCAACAGGTACTCAGCGAGTACCTGCAGGGTGAGTACACAGAGGGTGCAGAGAGGAGGGGTGAGCGCACAGAGGGTAGGCCACACTAGCAGCCTTTTCCTCAGTGGCGCACAAGACAGACCCAGTCTCTTTCTCTAAGAAGCTTATTTCAGATGAACCAGACCAGGGCATCAAGTTCAGGAGTCAAGTTCAGGAGTCAGGACAGCAGTGGTTCAGAGCCAAGCCCTGGCATCCAGTGAAGCAGGGTAGAGGATGGCTTTGGCCACGAACCCCTCCACTTACTGGTGCTCCACCAGGCCCCGACCCAAGGCCTCCGTGTCTCGTTCTATACCATCTCCAGCCACTCCCCTGCACCTCCAGCTTCAGCGGCATCTGTAGACAAGAGACCCCCACTCAGGTAACTCTAGTCCAGCCTCCCCTCCAAGCCCTAGTTTGTGTGTCCGACTCCCTATCTGACACCCCCACTTGGAAGCTGTGAAGGCATAAGACACTAACATGGTCAAAACCAAACTCACCGGTCCCCTCCTCCCCAGACACCTGGTCCTCTGTAATGTGTCCCATCTCGGGACGGGGCAGCCATTCCATTCTCAAGCTGGAAGCCTAGGACCCAGCCAAGACACCTCCTTTCCCATGTCACTGATGGCCCATCTCTACCAGGTTTTGTTGATTTTACCTCCCTCTTGTATCTCCACTGCCACCAGTCTAATCTAAGCCCCTTCCCAGGCAAATACAAGACAGGCACTCAAAAAATATCTGATGAGGCACCTGGGTGGCTCAGTTGATTAAGCATCAGGCTCTTGATTTTGGCTCAGGTCATGATCTCACAGTTTGTGAGTTCAAGCCCCAAATAGGGCTCTGTGCTGAAGTGTGGAGCCTGCTTGGGATTCTCCTCTCTCTTTCTCTGCCCCTCCTCTCTCTCTCCAAATAAATAAATAAACTTAAAAAATATATATCTGATGAAGGCTCTACTCTACTCTACCAGGGGCCTGCAATGACACTCCACAGGGGCATGCCATCCACTTCTTAATCTGGGTTGTTCCATAGATAAACAAAAAGAAGCATTCCAACCAAACAAATTATAAAGCCCAGTCTGGTGGATCCATTCTAAGTGAATTATAATTAATAAACTTTCTGTACTAGTGATAGAAAATATGACTCAAACTCATGGCTCAAGCAAAGTAAGGAAGAGAGGTGGTGGTAATTTAATGGCTCAGATAACTAAAAAGACCAATAGTAGAGCTTCAGGCAAGGCTTGATCTAGGGGCTACTGAGAACATCAAACCCCAATTTCTCTCTGTTGATCTTTTGATTCCACTTTTTCTATGTGAGTTCCATTCTCTGGGAAGTTCTGACCTCACAATGGCAAAGTGGCTGCTAGAGGTCCAAACTGCAGGGTTGCAGGTTCAAAACTAGAAGAAAGAATTCTCCTTTTCTGTACAAGTTCAGGGAATCACTGTGATTGCATTAATTTGAAGCATGTGCCCATCCACCTTTGTGACCAGGGGGATTGAATATGTTTATTGACCAGGCTCGGAAGCCTCGGATGGGGCCCTATATAGTCTAAGAGTAAGGAGGACACATCTCCAAAAGGGGATCCAAGAGCTATGTACTCAAAGAAGGGAACTGGAAGCCCAGGGCACAGACCACAGACAACAAATACTCACTATTAATACATACTGCAAACAAGAGGATGCTTTGCCCGGGACCAGCAGGACCCTTGGATGGAAGGCCACGGGAGCTGGTTAGTGCAAGCCATTAACTGTGCAGCAGTCATCTGAAAAGAGCTCTGGGCATGAATCACCTGCTCCAAAGTCTACTACACAGGTGCAAGGCCACACCCTGCATGCATGTGATGCAAGGATGGGGGTGGGGGAAGGGCCTGGGGTCATTCTGCTTTCCCCAGGATTCCACTTACGGATCACAGTGCCTCTCATTTTGTGAACTGGGCTGAATAGCGTGCCTCCCAAAAGTGCATGTCCGCCTGGAACCTCAGAATATGAACTTATTTGGAAATCGGGTCTTTCCAGATGTAATTAGTCAAAATAAAGTCATACCGGATTGGGGGTACCCTAGATCCTATACAACTGATGTCCCTGTAAGAAGAGGAGAGGACCCACAGGGACACAGACATGCAGAGAAGAAAGCCATGTGGCGACAGAAACAGATCAGAGTCAGCCAAGGAGTGCCAAGGGTTGCCAGCAGCCACCAGAAATGAAGAGCTGGGAGGGAAAGATTCTTCCCTAGAGCCTTCAGAAAGAGCATGGCTCTGCTGACACCTTGACTAGGGACCCCTGTCCTCCACAGCTGTGAGAGAATATATTTCTGTTGTTTAAGCCCCCTCATTTGTAGCAGCCTCAGGAATCGAACACTCTTGGGCTGGCCTTGCTGTCCAGCTCCATTTCCTAAATAGCCACCCTCTCAACCACTGCAGACACAGGCAGGCATTTTGGTGCGTAGCAAACATTTTTGGAAGTTTGGAGGAGTTTTGTTTGGTCACATCAGCAACCCAATGTGACCCTCATGACACTCCGGTGCCCTTTTCTCCCATCTGCCTTTCCTCCCAAGTTCCCTCAGAAACTCAACTCCCTCAATGTATTGTGCAGGATGATCTAGGCCCCTGGTTGTCCTTGCTCTGGGCTCACCTGACCCTCCGAAGCCCTCTGCTGAGCTCTGCAAAGACCAGTTAGTTACTACAGGCCTCACTGCTCAGCCACAGAAAACACGGCAGGTGTTTGGACCTTTCTGTCTTTCTCCTCTTCCTCTCACAGGTCTTAGCTAGAGGAAGAAAGGAATAGGGAGCTTTATTTCCTTACTCATTTGAATGATTCTTTCCTCCCTAGAAAGCAGAAACAGTTATACTCTGTTTGGTTTTAAGTAGCTTTTTTTAAGAAAAAAACAAAAAACCCCACCAAGCCTAGGAAGGCCATGTCTTCTGCCATGGGGTGCAGGGCCACGACTGATCTTTAATTAGCTCTGGCGACCCTTTATCCACACGGATCCACCTCGGCTCCAAATCGTGCCCCACTCCCAACTGCCACAGAGAGATAGGCCATCTTCCCAGCTCCTGCTGGAGGACCTCGCTCCCCGATCTGTGGCCGTTTTGATGGTCAGAGCAGACGGACATCTGCTCTGGGATCTCAGAGTCCATCGAGTGAGGAACCGGAGGCTCAAGAGGAGAGGGACTTGCCTGGGGCCGCCCAGCAGGTGGCGAGGCAGCTGAGACCAGAACAGGGTCTCTTGTCTCTTTCAGCCTAGTCTGCTGCAGACAACCTGCTGTCCGGCTGTTTTAAAGCACTCTCCTTGCCTGTTTGCTAAGGTTTTCTCAAATTTCCCCATTTAAACTTGATCTCAGATTGTCTCCATAGGGCTTTGGTTAACGTGTTAAATTCTGGGACGCCTGGGTGGCTCAGTAGGTTAAGCGTTTGACTTCAGCCCAGGTCATGATCTTGCGGTTGGTGAGTTCATGCCCCGCATTGGGCTCTGTGCTGACAGCTCAGAGCCTGGAGCCCGCTTCGGATTCTGTGTCTCCCACTCTCTCTGCCCCTTCCCCACTCGGGCCCCATTTTTAAAAAATGTTCACGCACTGCCTCAAAGGTAGCATATTGTCAGCATTTGGCACTATAGTAATAGTAATTCATTACAAGGATGATAGCTCACACATTTAGCCTTACAGAGTGCTTTTCCATATAACTCAACCAGCAACTATTTTGTCCCCCAGAGGATATCTGGCAATGCCTAAAACCAGTTTTGATTGTCACAACTGGGAGTTGCTACTGGCATCTAGTGGGTAGAAACCGGAGACACCGTGAAACATTCTACCAAGTACAGAACAATACCCACGACAAAGAGTTATCTAGCTTAAAACGTTAGTGGTGTGGTTGTTAAGAAACACTGCCATAGATCATGTCATTTAGTCCTCCTACAACCTTCCAAAGTGGAACGTTCCAACCTGGGTGCCAGGGGCGCCAGTGGGTTACATACACACAGTGAAACCTCCCCTTCACCCTTGAGGCAGACAGGTAGGGCCCAGGAGCACCCCAGGCCCACTTGCATCTGGCTATTTACAGACTCCTGCTCTTGCAAAAGTGGCCAGAGCTGAGGAGGAAAGTGCTTAGCAAGTGTTCTCCAGTCTCTCGCTTGGAGTGAAATCCCTATTCCAAAGGGAAGTCAACTGAGACCCAGGAGGCCTGTCAGTTACAAAGTCACACAATTAAGTCCTGGTTCCAGGATTAGGGAAAAACCAAAGCAGAATTTTTTGATGCTCACCATGTAATATAAAGAATGAATGACAATTGCTATTTTGTGAATAAAGAAATTATTGCTGAGATTAATTTAACCAGGGTCATATAGGTCCTAAGTAGAGAAAATGGATTCAAACTCAACACCTGTCCTATTCCAAAGCTTGTGCCTCTCTCCCAACATATAACAGGTGTTGGGTCTTACTCCCCTCGTGGCTGAGCTCAGCATAACACGTGGTACACAAAAGGCGCTTGATAAATACTTGTAAAGTGAACAGAGCCATCGCTCTTTCCATCCTTGGCTTAGGTATCCAGATTGAGGACTACTGGATACCTCTGAGTGAACTGGCATTTCCCACAGCAACTCTTGCTAGAACTCTGTCTCCACCAACCTTGCCCCTCCTTTCCAAGGTAGTAGGTAGGATGGAAAGAAGATGAGGCTACATGCCAGGAGGCCTCATTGGACTTCTGTCTCTTTTTCTAGAATGTTAAGAGAGTTGAAAAGATCATAAGACCCCTTCTGAGGTTGGCCGAATAATGGTACCCAAAGACGTCCTGTTGTAATCTCCAAGAGATGACTAATTTCTCTAACGGCTACCTATTGGACACCTACCAAGGCTGGCACTGATATAGACACAAGAGGAGCAGTGGTGAGCAAAGTAAGATAAGCCCCTGCTTTCGGGGAGCTTGTCCCCCAGCGTGGAGGGGCCACTGGGGCTGCTGACAACAATCCAAATATGTGCACAAGGCTTTATGGTCTTTGGCATTCCTCAGTAGCCACATGTATGCTGAGGTCCAGGCAGGGAAGCCACCAATTCCCTCACTGGAACCTGTGAGTCAGGTCCCCCTCTGGAGGGACACATGCTCGATCCAATTGATAGAGGATTTCCACACATAAAATGTCACTAAAGATAAGCTCACAATCCAAAATTACAAAACTCACAAGGAAATAATACACTATGAGAGAATGATGGCAGATATAAGAGATGATAAGTTCAGATCCCCAAGAAATTCAGGTAAAGAGACTATAGGCACAACCCCGTGAATATCCTAAAATCTACTCAATTGTACTCTTTAAAAAGGTGAATTTCACGGCATGTGAATTATATCTCAATAAAGCTGTTATTCAAGAAAAAGGCCACAGTGTGGAGACTATCATATACATAGGTTTAAAATGACTAAAATCACATTATCTTCCTGTGGGGATTATTTAAGAATTAGAGAAAATGTATAATTGGCACAAAATAAGCACCCAGTAAGTAGTATCAGTTATGATTATTCAGTGCTTATGAATTTATCCTCATTTCCACATTTCCTAAGCTCCTTATCATCTATCAAAATGTACCTGTGCAGTGTCCCCATTCTTTTAGAGCCTTAGCACCACATTCTCTCAATTCTAAGACACCAACAATTGTAACACGTGCCATCAATTCCATAAAACTTTTCTTAACTAAAGCAATATATCAAATGAACTTATCTCTTCTAAGTTGCATTCTAATTCTGGAAATATTAAGATGAGAAAAACACATTTAAATTTATAGTACTTGATAAAGTTATTTGTGGTAATGTGATAATGGATGCCACTGAGCAGCTGACATAATGTTTTTTGGCTCTAAATCCTACATCATCGAAAGGCTGGCAGCCAGAGGCTGGCAATGTTAGAGGCTGGAGCATGAGATGAGTGTCACGGCCGTGATGTTTGTCCCCAAGGCAGTGGAGCCCACAGGCCTGAAGCAGAAAGGGAGACAACTCAACAAGGGAAATTGTTTTTGTAGCACGTAGGCTGCATTGGCTCAGTCTTCATCTTCCTATCAAGGACGTGATACTTACTCAGTGTTTGGTGTCATCGCCTACATGGGGCCTCTCCTGCCTCCTGGGTCTCAGTTTCCCAAGCTATACGACTCTATTAAGGAACAGGACTCTATTTTCCAATGGACCACAACAAGTAGAGGCTTATTCGGCTCAAAGCTCAGCAGGATTGAGTTCTCTTTCTTCCTCACCCCTCTTTGTTCTTCCCCGTGAGAGGGGATAAAGTCTTCAACAGAGAGTATTGTGGCCAAGGACAGTGCCCAATCTGAAGGTTTCAAGGATCCACTACTGGCCAGGACCACAAAGCTGGGACCTGTAAGGAGGGAAGAAGGGAAAAGAAGTAAAGGGGCAGGGAGACAAGGAAAGAAAGGATTTGCAGGTGCCCATACATGGCTGATTTTGACCACCCCGAAAGATCATATAATGGTGGTGATTTAACAATGGGATTTAATGATGCATAAAATGCTATCACAGAAGTAAATGTGAAATTCAACCTCCCTTCACCCACGATGATGGAGCAAGAAACCTTGGGTCATCAAGACAAAGGGTCTCATATATATGCCAATGTCTCTTAAACTTTGGCATATACGTGAATCACCTGAGGAGCTTGTCAAAAGGCAGATTCCGATTGAGGAGGTCTGGGGTGGCACCTGAGATTCTGCATTCCTAACGAGTGCCCAGGTGATGCCAATGCTACTGGTCTCTGAACCATACTTTAGTTGGCCAATATTCTACCATATTGGACTGGACCAATATTCATTCATTCAGTCAGTTATTCAACAAATACTTGTTGAGCACCTACTACAGGCCACACAATGAATATTCCAAGTGCTGGAGATACCAAATAGGAAAGACCAAACAGAACATAGAGCTTACATTCTAAATGACAATATGGGATTGAATTAATGACGGAAGCTTGTGTGTGGTGCAATGTAGCAATGAAGATGTAACAAAACCACATTTCTCATGTGACAATTTATCTTGCCAACCCAAACTCTAATCTTTGTTCATTGAAGGAGAGGGCAGGAAGCGGTGGGAGAAGAGAGGGGATCCTGGCCACTCAGGAGTGTTTCTTTTTTTTTTTTTTTTTTTTTTAAATTTTTTTTTTTAACATTTTATTTATTTTTGAGACAGGGAGAGACAGAGCATGAACAGGGGAGGGTCAGAGAGAGGGAGACACAGAATCTGAAACAGGCTCCAGGCTCTGAGCTGTCAGCACAGAGCCCGACGCGGGGCTCGAACCCACGGACCGCGAGATCATGATCTGAGCCGAAGTCGGCCACTTAACCAACTGAGCCACCCAGGCGCCCCTCAGGAGTGTTTCTTAAACTCTCTGGTCTTCAGGTTCTTTTAAAGAGGAGCTTACACTAACTTTACACTATCATCGTGAGGCACTTGATATATGGCGACTGCTACCATTTTATTATTACCGGCCAAAGTGTGAAAATGCAGCTGCTGGAGTCTGTGTCTCCCCTGCACCCCCACCTGGAGTTCTCCATCCTCCCCCACCACGCTTGCCTCCTGGAGCCACAAGGCTACCCTGATGAGCTGTGCAGCTTACTGTGAAATGCGTTGCATTTTCTCCCCAGCTGCCTCCTGATTGCAGTATTTACTTTTAATCTCCTGTGCCTCAATGCCCGATAAAAACTTTGTCACATTAGATGGTGACAGATGGGGGAAAGAAGGGGGGTAGCCCTGCGAGGGAGCATCGGGGGCTGCGCAACAATCCTTCACCACGCCAATTACGTCCTTCTGTGCTCCCCGGCATGGGCACCCATGTCAACGCAGAGGGAAATGGAAAAGCATAAATAAAGACAAAACCAGGCTCGGCGAGGCTTTAATCTGCAGAATAACATTTCTCATTTGTGTGAAATATCACTGGATCCTCTCCCTATGCTCCGGGAGGCACACATGATTGCACACGCACACACCCTGAGGGAGACAGGGGTTCCCAGCCCCCTGTGGGGAGTGTTAACTATGTGCCACAAGGCTTGGAGCTGGGTTAACCCATCCCATGTTCCCAACTGGGCTGTCAGGAATGCTTGCTCCTTCCAGTAGGCATTCGAGGGGAAGAAGGGAGACAGAAACTGGCAGAGAGGGGAACGTAAATGGTTAAGAAATTATCAGGCTGGTGATCAGAATCGGTTCTGCTTTCACAATAGTGGGATGATTCTTTCATAATAGTACCTGTGATGGTGCTTAACACTTTCCAAACCTCTTCTTTCACAGGTAAACTTCTTGATCCTCAACAATGCTGTGAAGCAATTAAAAACACACCCTCCTAAGTTTCCAAAACATGTCTGTTTTCTCTCTCTCTCTCTCTCTCTGTGTGTGGAGGTGTGGACTAACTTCCTGGTTGCCCTAGGGCTGGGGGTGAGAAACGGAGGGTTCCTCCTGGGCCCCTCTTTGTTCTCCAGAACCTGGTGTGTGCGTGAGAAGGGAGAGACAGAGACAGAGACAGAGATGACAGCCCGGCTGACTATTTAGCTAGAAGACAAGACCTCAAGTAAATTGGGGTGACTCCATAATATTATTCTTAATGAACTACATATTTCTATGTTTAACAAAACTACCCACAGTTTCCTCTCATGTAGGCTCAAGTTTTCTCAGACAATCCTTTTCTTGCCTTCCTAAGATCCTGAGTTCAAAGGCCCCTCCAGGATTGGGACTTGAGTCCACACGTATGGGGTCCACATGGAGATTCCAGATAAACAACACCCATGCGGTGTTTCTCAAAGTGTGACCGGGAGACGTGCGACACAAGAAGCTGGGGTACTTGCTCAAAATTCAGGTTCCTGCGGCTTCTGTGAGAAGCGTTCCTCTTTCTCAATGGTGGTCTTCCCACCAAAGTCCAAGAACTGGGTCCCACTGGTTCCCGTTTTTCTGGCTTGAGTCCTGTGCTGCCCAGAACCAGCCGTATGGCCGGAGGTGGGGGCAGGGCTGGAACCCTCTGTCAGGCGAGACAACTGGACAAGGGTGTTTTCCAAGAGAAACTGACAGCCATGAGAGACAGATTTTGAGTCCACAAAGGAAGCTTTTTCCACAACGACAGCTGACCAGTATCTGATAAGCTCTGTGCTAAGGAGTGAGCTCCTGGTTCCTGGGAGTCCTCGAGCAGACACCGGCTGACCAGGAATCAGGTTTGCTGCAGGGAGCTAAGGAGCTGGAATAAATGAGGGCCCTGCACTAGTCCTGTATGGCTGCTGTAACCAGTGACCACAAGCTTTGTGGCGTCGAACAACACGGACATATTATTTTACAGTTCCGTAGGTTAGAGATCTAACGTGAGATGCACTAGCCTAAAATCCAGGTGTCAGCAGACTGTGGTCCTTTCTGGAGGCTCCGGGGAGGATCTGCTCCTCGCTTTCCCCCTTATTGAGGCCACTTGCATCCCTTGACCTGTGGTCCCCTCCCTCCATCTTCAAAGACGGCATGGCCAGCTGAGTCCATTCCCCGTCACCTCTCTCTGACCTTCTCTTCTGCCTCCGGCTTCCACGTGGAAGGATCCCTGTGATCATATTGGGCCATTCTGGATAATCCAGGACAATCTTCCTATTTTAAGGTCAGCGACCTTCATTTCATCTACAGCTTTAGTTCCGCTTTGCAACGTACTGCAACAGAGTCCCAGGTTCAGGGGATGAGGATGGGGACATCTTTGAGGGGCGTTATTGTGCTTACCCTCGGACCTCCACTCCCTTCCTGGCCAGGGATTCAGTGGTCCTATAACTGATTGGATCACTGGGTCTTTTCGAGCAGGGCAGAGCCTGCGACCCAACCGGGTACAACAGTAACACCCTTCAGATGTGCCCCCCGGCCCCCCAGAGCACAGCACATGTGATTGTTTGCTTTGAAACCAGAAGGCAGGTTACACAGTAATTACCTCTTTGTCTATTAGCAGCAATTACACTCAAGTCAGTAGGAGGTCCAGAATGACTGTGGACGTGAGCTCTTTCTCAGGAAATGCTATTAAGGGTAACTAAAAAGTTGTTACACAGCACTTGAAATTATAGTGTCCCCTGCCTGAAAAGATCCCTGCCATCTCCCAGAGAGGGAAGAGAGAGTGAGGCAGCAGGTGGGTCGTGGGGAAGAGCCTTCTCCCCCTGAATCCTCATGATCCCTTGAAAGTTGGAACGATCTGGGCCTTGGTAGTGCCCAAAGGTGGCAATCTGTAAGAATAGCTATTCGTTGCTCCTTCCTGGGTGACAGGCATAGAACTGGGGCTTTATGCACCCCAGAGCCAAGTTCCTGAGTGACGCTCACTGCTCAGGGCCTTCCAAGGCTGAGAGGAACACCGAATCCGTGTTTCAAGGATGGAGGTGCTGAGGCCTCCAGGGATGGGGCTAAGCGGTCCAAGTGGGAGTTGGGAAAGGTGTTCTGGCCTCAGCCTGCCAGAACCATCCCACGCCAGCCTCATGTCCTTGGCAAATGCACGCACGGAGTGAGAAACAGCACTGAGCAGGGGAACTGCCAGAGAGAAGCTTGTTTCTAAAGCATGCAGTTTGGAGAAGAGGGAGGCTGGCTGGTGGCCGCAGCCAGGGTGTGGAGGGGCTTCGCCTCTTATGTTTAAGAGTTTACTCTGTCGTCATCAGGAACCAGTGAAGGGATGGGTAGGGACATGGTTTTACTCTTTAGACAGATCTTTCTGTTGGCTGTATAGATAAGGGGCCAGCAAACTTTTCTGGGAAAGGACTAGATAGTAAATATTTTAGGCTTTGCCGGCCATCTGCTCTCTGTCACAATTACGGAACTCTACTGTTGTGTAAAAACAGCCAAGACCCGATGTAACTGAAGGAGCATGGCTCTGTTCTGATAAAACTTTATTTACAAAAGCAGGCTGTGGGCCAGATTTTCCCCACAGGCCATGGTTTGTCAACCCCTGGTCTAGATGATGGATTTGAAGAGCATGTGTATTCTATGTTCCTGTAACTCATGTGGATTCCCATCCGTTGCTCTTTTATTCATTGGCGTATTTAAATGGATCATTGGACTGGTGCAAATGACAATTAACAGTGATAGCAATTTATCATATTAATATAAGTTTTATAGTTTGCAGAGTTCTTTCATATAAGCTATTTCACATGATCTGTCCATAATGTGGGCACATAAAGACTCAGAGATGTTAAGTGACTTGCTCAGAGTTGCACAGCTCATAAGCAGTTTGTTTCTGTTTAAGAGCAGTTTTGCCAAGGGTAGCATATCCCAGCTCCATGTTTTCCTTTCATTAGTAAGAAAATGTGACACTTGATTGAGCAGTTCATTCTTTGGAGATGTCGTAGGATGGCAGGAAGTCCTACCCAGTTTCTAAATTCCAGAAAGCAGACTAGAGAGCAAGGGTGGGTCTCAGGCATGGGGCTGGGCTACACAGTGGGGAAGGTCTTCGGGATTGTGGCTACGCCTCCTCTCTCTCTCTCTCTCTGCACCAAGCCAAGAGGATGATTGCTCTCAGGAGGATGACAGCTGTATCCAGAAATTCAGCTCCTGGAACGTGGCTTCAGAAAGATGATGTTGATTGACATGGGCCAGGCTAAAGGAATATGGAGTCGAATAAACATACAGAGGAGGGGGTTGCAAACCATTTCCTGGAGTGGCAGGAAGCCTGGCATTTCAGGCCCAAATTCAAGACAATTAATATTAAATGAATCCCCTTTCTCCTGCCCCTCCGCATGTTAGGAACCCAGTTCATGATAATGGCTCTTTGTGTATGAGGGGTAAGTGTTGGTTATTCCAGTGACCAGGTTTCCACATTGGCATTTCGTGGGTGTGTCCAGGGAGACTGGCGTCCAAAAACACACAGGGTAACCCTGCACAACAAAGACTGTCTCCTATCCCATGTGAATTTTGGACATTCCACTGGATATCCATGTACGTGAAAAACCTGATTTGAGTGATCTGAGTCTGGACCTAACAGTGTCTTACATGTAACATATAAAGCAATTTTTTGCAAAGTTTTAATATCACCAAATTTTCCAGCAGTTCATTTCTTGTGTATCAAGGTGAAACTAGACTTTGTTTTGTTCAGGACCTTGCCAAGAATTGCTCACCGTTTCAGAAAATGAAATCACAAAATGGGGACACCACTCATAGCATTTTGCTTGTCTGGAAGGATGTATCTGTCTGTATTTGAAGCTGTCAAATTCACAGTGAATCTACAAATAGGTGCAAGCATCCAACTTCTTTTTAAAACTTTTAGCTCATATTTTGAAATACGTATGGACTCAAAATAAGCTGCAAAAATAGTACAGAGAAGTGTCATATACCCATCACCCAGCCTCCCCCAATGGAAACATCTTACCTAACTATATAGTTCATTATCAAAATCAGAAAACTGATTGGCACGATATGATTAGACTGTAGACCTGACTCAGATATCTCCAACTGACTCTTCCTTTATGTTGGCTTATGCCATTGATTAGGTTAAAATATAAATGGTTTTGTTATAAATTATTTGGATTTTATTTTTCTTTATATTATACCTAAAGTCACTTTATTTTTTACATAAGTCACATATTTTTTTACATAAATGACTTTTATTTCTTCCTTACATTACACTTGGACTCATGATGTTATAGTTTAATTATACATTTAAGTAGGTTATATTATTTATGGATTTCCTGTTAGAGTGGTAAAGGAAGCAGTAAAATATTTGGTAGAAGACAGGGGTAGGGGGTGAAGAACTTATCGGGTCAATGTCAAAACTGGCACCCTAACCATCCCCGTGCTCTTGCCTTACGCTGCTGGGTCCCTGCTTGGGTGGTAGGCATCTTTGTCCAAAAGTATTTTAAGACCTTTGCTTCTACCTTTTTTTTTTTTTTTAACGTGTATTTATTTTTGAGACAGAGAGACAGCGAGCAGGGGAGGGACAGAGACAGAGGGAGACACAGAACCTGAAGCAGGCTCCAGGCTCTGAGCTGTCAGCACAGAGCCCAATGTGGGGCTTGAACTCATGAACCGTGAGATCATGATTTGAGCCAAAGTCAGCCGCTTAACTGACTGAGCCACCCACGTGCCCCTGCCACTCCCTTTCTGCCTAAGTCAGCTCAGGCTGCTGGAAAAAATACCATAGGTTGGGTGGCTTAAATGACAGATATTTATTTCTCACAGTTCTGGAAGCTGGAAGTCCAAATTCCGGGTGCTGGTTCAGGTTCCGATGAGGGCCCTCTTCCTGGCCTCCTCACTGTGTCTTCACGTGGAGACAAGCAAGAGCTCGGGTTTCTTCCTTTTCTTATAAGGACACTAATCCCATTATGGGGCCTCACTCTCATGATCTCATCTCAACCTAATTAATTACCCCTAGAGGCCCCGCCTCCAAATACCATCATACTGGGGATTAGGGCTTCAACATATGAGTTTGGGGAGGGACAAAAACATTCAGTCCATAGCACATTCATACCTTGGTTTAACCTGTTCAGGAAGCAGGAAAGCCACATTAATTGTAAGACAACGTGGCAGGTCTTGTGGAGAACACAGAAACGGATGAAGTATGGCTGCTGTCCTCCAGGAATTCACATCCTTGCTGGCATGTGCAAAGACCTGCTCCCTCCCATCCTCAGAATCCGGAGATCAAAATGCAGTAGCATTACCAGCAACGGGTGGCACTTCTCTGCCTCTCTTCTCCACCCATTGTTGGCCAAAGTCCATTCTGGAGGTTTCTGGGAGTTCCTAGTAGGTATGTCTTATGGTCTCATCAACAAGCCCTCTAGCCAGCAGGGAACGCCTTTCCGCTCCCCCCCCTCCCCCCGGGCCTGATACATCCTGGGTACTGTGGAAACACTCACCCTCACATCACTGCCCCTGTGGCTGCTAGGAGGACGCCACATGGGCATAGAACCCACCTTTACAGAGCTGGTGTTGGTTGCAGGCAACACCCAGGCCTCCAAAGCACCCTTCCTGCACCAGGAGCTCCCACAACTGCTATTGCCGACACATCCTGCACCAGAGGTCCCTTCCTGCTGTGGGTGCTGCTGACACACTGCCCTGGGGACTCCCATGTGCTGGAGCCCCCACCCCCACCCCCCACCCCCCGCTCCACAGAGGAGGAGGAAGAATTCCCTTCTTAGCTTCCACCCAGCCCACCCGACCCCCAACAGTGCTGGCCCGAGCTCCCAGTCATTCAAGGAGATTTGGAGTAAAAACAGCTAGAGTCAGAACACCTGCTTTCAGGTCCCAGCTCTGGTATTTACTCTGTGACCTTGGGCAAGAAACTTAAGTTCTGAGCCTCAGTTTACATGTGAGCAACACAAAGTAAGACAATAATAACTATCTCATAGGTTTCTTAAAAAGACGAATACCAGTCAGACTTCAACAAGCACTACTCTAAGAGATTTCATTCAACCGCTATCATCATCCCCTTTTCACAGATGGGGAAACTAAGGCACCCAGTAACTAACTTCAACTGCCAGAGGCCACATAGCTAATAAATGGCACAGCCAGGCCTCGTAGCTCCAGAGGACACGTGCTTAACCTCTGTGCCACATTGGCCCTCACAGGGAGCCCTGTTCTAAGTGCCTTGCTTGAAAGAACTCACTTCATCCTCACATAATCCTAGGACCTAAGAACTCTTAGTATACCCATTTTACAGAGGCAGCAAATGAGGCAAAGAGAGAGTAAGCAAGGAGGACGTGTGAGACAGTGCACTTCAAGTGTGTGGCACTAATCACGTTAGCTTACTGTTCCCAGAATTGGAATATGCGAGTGTGGTTAGTACGTCAGGAGTGACTTGGAACACCATCAAGTTTTCATTTATTGACATTTTTCAGGGTCCCATGGAGTCAAAATGCCTTTGTGTGAAGCCCAGTCTTCACCAAGTGCTGCCAGGAGCATGACCTTTTTGAAATTCCATTTCCACATCAATTATGTAGGTAAAGCAATGCCTTGCTGCTCAAAGTGTGGTCTGTGGACCAGCGATGGCATCACCTGAAAGCTGGAGGGAGATGAAGAATCTCACTCCTCAGAACTGCTGAGTGGGTTGCCTTTTAGTTTTCTCTTTGCTGTGCAGAAGCTTTTTATCTTGATGAGGTCCCGTAGTTCAGTTTGCTTTTATTTCCCTTGCCTTCGGAGGCATGTCAGGTGAGAAGAACGACCCAGCAATAGCACTACTAGGAATTTATCCAAAGGACACAGGAGTGCTGATTCATGGGGGCACCTGCACCCCAATGTTTATGGCAGTGCTTTCAACAACAGCCAAAGTATGGAAAGAGTCCAAATGTCCATCAAGTGATGAATGGATAAAGAAGATGTGGTTTATGTGAACAATGGAATACTACTTGGCAACGAGAAAGAATGAAATCCTGCCATTTGCAATGACATGGATGGAACTGGAGGGTATTATGCTAAGTGAAGTAAGTCAGTCAGAGAAAGACAGATATCATAGGTTTTCACTCATATGTGGAAGTTGAGAAACTTAACAGAATACCATGGGGGAAGGGAAAGAAAATAAAATAATTACAAACAGAGAGGGGGGCAAACCATAAGAGCCTCTTAAATACAGCGAACAAACTAAGGGTTGATGAGGGGGTGGGGGAGAGGGGAAAATGGGTGATGGGCATGGAGGAGGGCACTTGTTGGGATGAGCACCGGGTGTTGTATGTAAGTGATGAATCACAGGAATCTACTCCCGAAGTCAAGAGCACACTGTATACACTGTATATAAAAGAACCGCTAATTGGGCAACTTATTTTACCAAGAGTCCCGGGGATTCGTGTGCATTGTCACACTAGTCCCATTGCGCTTAGGAGGGTGGTGATAATGATGAACCTCAAATATTTAGATGGGGTACCAGATGCTTAACAGAAAATAATAACTGACTTTTTCTATGCACTCACCATGTGCTAAACCCTTAACGTGTTATCCCATATAATTTGTATAATGTCTTATGAGATGGTTTTTATGATCTCTTTTTTTTGCAAATTAGGAAACCAAGGCACAGGAAGGTTATGTGGTTGGAACAAAGTGATAGGTAGAAACAGGTGCCTCCTGAGTCTGCAATATCAACCACAAGTCTGGATGTTTCCAAAGCATTGTCATTAGGTCTCCTAATAATGCTGCCATGAATGTAATAATAATCCCTTCTACTAATTGAATCCCTTCTAGGTGTCAGAGAGTGGGCTCTGTGCATTACACATGTTATCTATGTCTCAACAGTCCTAAGAAGAAACAATTTCTATCCCTACCATAAAACCAAACCACAGAGACCAGAGAGGTTAAGTAACTTGCCCACAGTTGCATAGCCCGAAAGTGGTTGAGTCAGGTTTCCAATCAAGCAGTCCCACTTCAAAGCCCAGGGACTCCAGCCACACATCACGCTGTCTCAACTGCCCTTCCCATTTCAGATTGTGTTTTCATCATAATCTCCTAAGATCTGCCCCCACACCCAGGCAACAGGGTCCCTTATCCCTCACGCTGTGACTCTTCTCTAGCCGTGCTCTTCCCTCTGGGACAAGGAGTCCTGGAGCCAAGCCCGTGCCCCTCAGTAGACCATATTCTGCATCCTCCTAATTCCTGGTCACTTGGAATTCTGCCTAAGTGGCTTCCTGTGTCTATATGGGCCCCCTTCGTGGGTCCACGCCCGGGGCGGGGGGGGTCGAGCTACCACCGTGCTCACGCTGGCCTGCTGCAAGGTCAAGAGGCAGCTGTGTGGCACAGAGGGTCACAGCGCCGGGCGGAGGCTGGGATGTCCTGTGGGAAAAGGAGTGGGAGAGCCACAGGTTGGGGACCGCCCACCGTCCACTCTTGTTCCAGCCCACGCAGGTGAGGGGTGGGCCTCGTCTTAGCTTGGCCTCCAGGTGTGCCTGCTTCTAGCTCTATCTACACTTTGGTCTGAAGTTCCTGGTTTAGGAGCACTTGAACTTAAATTCCTCTTGGCCACCACCCCCAGGGCCCACACCAGGTGCTCTGCCCTCTGTAAGCACGTCGAGCCAACAAGGAGCCAGCCGAGGGGTCTTGTTGATTTAGCTCGGCTTCAATCCCAGCAGATGGGCCAATGGGCAGAGACCCACTGAGGCCTGTTGTCAGACCTCCGGGGGGCCCTGCCTAGGCGGGAGTGGGGTGGGGGGGACAGCTTGTCAGGACGCATGAACAATGCGGGGGGGGGCGGGCATCGGGTGGGGGGGGCGCTCAGAAAGATTATCTCATAGTTCAAACTCGTTAATGAAAGAAATAAATTAACCAAGCTCATTTTTCAGGGAATTCTTGTGTAAACTGGAAATTTTCCAGTCTGTGAGCCCTGTGCCAGGGCCTCCCATAAATCAGAGCAAGCAGGCTGTCTGCGTGGCAGACGGGGAACGGGCCGAGGGGGAGAGCAGCCAAACGGAGGGGAAGCAAGTCGCTGGCCGGGCAGCTGGGCCGGGAGGACCATGCTCTCGGGGCGCCTTCTCCCTCCACAAAGCACCAGGAAAGGAAAAAGGGAAAGAAAGAGCAGCATGCCCCCAACCTGGGAGAGGCCCCCGAAACAGGTCATTTTTTAATTGAATACGATATTAATTACCGCGTGCACCATTAACGGTTTGTGGGATTTGACTAATTAATGTAATAGTTTTTGAGTCACGCTCATTAAATATGAAAATTACGCTGGTGAAAGGTATTGGTTTCATTATTAATCTTGTATGGACAGGATGGGGGCAGGGGCCGGCAGAAGGGACGGACCCCTGCCTGTGTCTTCTGGCCAGGAAGAGCTGTATTGGGGTTCGGCAGTTGAGGGGAGCGTGCGAAAGGGCGGGGTTAGAGGAGGAAGTGAAGAGGGGTCTGAGGGAACGTGGCAAGTAAACTCATCGGGCATAAGCCAGTGCGACCACCAGGACTCTGGACACCAGCTGTCCAATTTCCTTTCTATCCTGGACCTGTCCCGGTGGGAACTCTCTTAGATTCATCATTCATTCATTCATTCATTCATTCATGCACACTGCAGCAGGCACTCGTGACTGGCTATCTGATACAACGCCTATCTGTAGCCCCTCATTCCTAGCCTGACGCCACCTCTGAGGCTGACAAAAAGGGAAACACATAGATTCCCAACCTCCTTTGCAGCTAAGAATGGTCATGTGACACCGTTGTGCCAATAAGATTTAGGGGGCAAGACTGAGAAGACAGTTACTGCTAATGGTACTGTGGCAGCTGTTTGTAGAACATGAGGGGAAAGCCAAGGGTTGTGCAAAATGCTGATGCTGTGGAGACACTGAAACTCCCTCCTTCCCATCATCTCCCAGACTCCTTGATTTGGGGGGATGGGGATAACCCTTTATGTCTCTAAAACACGGAAAGTTGTTTTTTCTTTTATTTGCATCTAAAAGCATCCCCCCCCCCCCAGGGCACATGAGTGGCTCAGTTGGTTAAGCATCCCAACTCTTGCTCAGGTCCTGATCTCACAGGTTTGTGAGTTCAAGCCCCGCCTCAGGCTCTGTGCTGACAGCTCAGAGCCTGGAGCCTGCTTCAGATTCTGTGTCTCCCTCTCTCTCTGCCCCTCCCTCCTCCACTCATGTTCTGTCTGTCTCTCTCTCAAAAATAAAACATTTCAAAAAAATAAAAAATAAAAGGGTCCCTAATAAACACACATGATAAAGGCATTAAGCCAGGTGCTGTGAGAAATTCATACAAGCTTACAATTTAGTCACAGGGAAACAGCAAAAAGCTGGAAAATTTTAAAACACCTACCATCTAAGGCAGCCAATGCTAAGTACCAGCCGGGTGGCTTCCAAGGGTTGCTCTTCAGCTGGGGGAGTCCCATAGAGGCTTATGGTTACAGCTGGGGAGCATCCTGACCCACTGGTGCCCGTGACATTGCTGTTCTCAAATATTTCGATCATCACCCATGGATACAGCAGCCTGAGGTGTTCAAAGAAAGATCCACGGGGTTGTCCAGGAAGGCTTTGTGGTCACAGGGGTGGAGGGGGGTGGGGGAGTAGCTGACTTGAGATTAATAGGATGGACGGGATTTCCAAAGGCAGAAATGGGAGAGGGGAGGAGAGGAAGTATCTCCGTGGGTAGGTAAGGAAGTGGCAGCAAGCCAGGCCCAGGGGTGAGAACGGGAAGGTCTGTTTCCAGAGATTAAAAGTAGCCCCAGTAGGTTACAGCGGAGGGAAGAGAGTGGGGTCCCTGCTGTTTTCCCTGCTGCGCCCCCTCCCTACCTGTGTGGGTAGGCTGCATTATTGTGATTAAGTTACAGAAACGCCAGTGGTTAAAGACAACCTTGGGCACAGGGTGACTGATAAACTGTGTTCTTCCTGCTTAGCACAGGATTTAACACAAAAATAACCGGCACTCAATAAATATTAATGGGATAATCAGGCAGAAATCAGGGTAGTAGAAATAAAAACAATTACCATTTAATGAGAACCTGCTATGTGCCAAGCCACTGTTTTAGCTACTTTATGTGTGTTGTTTCCTTTGATTTAACCAGAGATTTGAGTTCCAAATTTAACTGTGTCCTCCCTAACTCTGTAGTCTCAAGCAAGTTTGTTGACCCCTTCGAACATCAGTTCCCTCAATAGCAAAATGGTGAGAATAACACCCAATCAATATATTTACTGTGGTGAGTAATAATACTACCACCGAGAATAGTGATATTTATTGAGCATGTGCTGTATGTCTGATACTGTGCTCAGTGGCCACTGTGCTCAGTGGCATGTGCTCAGTGGGCATTTATTGCCCACTATCTCATTTATTCCTTATGATAGGCCTATGAGGTAGGCCTAATCTGCCTATTATAGACAAATAACATCAGGCTCAGAGAGGTTAAGTAACTTGTCCAAGGCCACACAGCTGGTCACAGGAGAGTGCCAGAAAAGCTGATTCGTGCAGTGGGTGCTGTGGGGAGATACAAGGAAAGAGAAGACGTGGTTCCTTTCCCTGAAATGCTTAGCAGGTGGCCAGCGAACCTCAAAGGTAGCAGCAGCCAACAAACAGGGTCAACAACCTGGAGGGCCAGCTGTACAGTGCCTCAGAGGACATGGCCAGGGAATGATGGGCCACCCCTGGGTGGGGCAGGCGCAGAACTCAAGCCAGGCAGGACCGGAACAGGCCTAGAGCAGTGCCGTCTGCAACACCTGCTCCACTCCCTCTTTCCCACAGCCGCACTGAACTGCCAGGGCATCAACTCCTTCCCCAGTGAATGTTAGTTGTGCTCTGGGCTGCGGGTGCCTGAAAAAAACCCTGAACTTACAGTGGCTGTGTTCATTTCCTGTGACTGCGGTCACAAACTACCACAAGCTTAGTGGCTTACAGTAGCAGTCCCAAATGGATCTTATCACACTAGACTCAAGGTGTCACAAGGCCATGTTGCTGTCTGAAGGTTCTAGAAGACAGCCCATTTCTTGCCTTTTTCAGCTGCTAGAGGCTGCCTGCATTCCCCGAGCACATTCCTTGGAAGGTCTCACGGCCCCTTTCTTACCCTCTTTAAAGCCGGCAACGGCCAGTCACGTCTTTATCACATAGAATCACTCTGACACTCACTCTTCTGCCTCTCTTCTACAGTTTAAGGAACCTGGTGATTACCGATGGCTAATTTTATGTGCCAGCTTGACCAGGCTATGATGCCCATTCTTTGGTCAAACACCAGTGTAGATGTTGCTGGGAAGTACTTTTTAGATGTGATTAACATTTAAATCAATAGACTGAGTAAAGCAGATTACTCTCCATAATGTGGGTGGGCCGCATCCAATCAGTTGAAGGCATTAAGAGCAAAGACTGAGATTTCTCAAAGAAGCAGCAAATTCTGCCTCAAGATCACAACGTGGAGCCCTGCCTGAGTTTATAGCCTGCAGATTCTGCATTCAAGACTGCAGTATCTACTTTTCCCAGAATTTCCAGCCAACTGGCCTACTCAATACATTTCAAACTTGTCAGCACCCACAGTCCCATGAGCCAGTTCCATATATATATATATATATATATATATATATATATATATATATAGTTCTGTTTCTCTGAAGAATACTGACTGACACAATTACATTGGGTCCACCCAGATAATCCACAATAATCTCCCCATTTTAAAGTCAGCGATTAGCAGCCTTAATTCCACCTGCTACCTTTAGTCCCTATTGTTATGTGATTTAGCACATTCACAGGTTCTGGGGATTAAGACACAAACCTATTTGGGGTGGGGGGCATTATTCTGCCTATGGTAACAACATAAAGAAATAGAGGCTTATTCTCCTACCATAATAAGGAGCCTGGAGGTGAGACTTGGGGCTTGGGGGCAGTGCTTCATGATTCAGTCTCCTCATATCCTTCAACATATTGCTCTTGATCCTAAAGGTTGGCACCTCATGCCCACAAAATGGCTGCCTTGGCTCCCAACATTATATCCTAATACCACCGTGCCAAGCAGGAAAGAAGAGAATAGGCAGAAAAGCCCTTCCTTTTAATACAACAAGACAACACACCTTCCTTGGAGCTTTCTAAAAATTTCTCTTGTGTGCACCTGTGGGACCTGAGTTACATGGCCACCCTAGCTGGAAAAGACGCTGGGAGTGTGGGTATGTGGCTTTCTGTCCTGCTTTGGGTAGCCAGATGGCAACGTCTGCCACACACGTTCACACAGCTTTGCTGGGAAGAGCTGGGACTGAACACACTCCTGCCTCAGGCTGGGGGCCACTCCTGTCCTCCCTGGTCCTGCTGAAAGAAGCAGGTCCTCTGCACAAAGCAGGGCAGCCTTGAGATAGAAGCGTGGCTCTCACTACCGTTTGAACTTGGGCACTGCCTTACCCGTGAAGAGGGGCTGCTCTGAGGATGAATAAAATTAAGCTGCAACTTACCTGCAACTGTCAGAGAAAGTTACTTTTCCACGGAAATCTCGGCCTCAGTGGTGTTGGAGAGGAGTCGCAGGGGGAGACAGGAGACCCAGCCCTGGGGCTCCAGCCCCACATCCCAGAACCCTCCACCCTGCAAGCTCTTTATTGGTGCTATTGATTATTCTAGTTAATTAATCAGTGTTTGCTGAGTGAAGGAGAGAGACCCATTTGGGCCAAATACTCTTTCAAGCTGCCAGCGGGCCTGGAGCAGGGCAGGGGGATCACAGTAGCAACACGGAAGGCAAAGCTCCCTCTGAGGAAAATCAAAGTCCCCTTCACTCTGGGCTCTCTCCTCCCAAGCACCGTGAAGGGAGCTGGGGACAAGGGCCTGTTAGCCACAGTGAGTGACTGCCGGCCCTGGGGAGGGGGCCGTGCCAGCTCCATTATGTTTATGGCCCTAGCTTGGCGGCTATGGCTCTGGGCTTGCTCCCTGGGTGAGCTCCGGGTGGCTGTGTGCCAGGTGGGGGGCTGTCGGAGGCAGTGTCTGTAGGGGGGATGAGGGGAGAGAGGAGGGAGGAGAGAGGAGAGGGAGCAGGGCAGTGGGAGTGCATAAAAACTAAGCCCTGGCTGCAAGACTGCTTGTTTCATTTTAGAGAAAGGATTAAGGATTATTTTAAAGAAAGGAAGCTGTTGGAACAGAAGTAGAGGGGGAAACAGTACAATAGAAAGAGGGACAGGGGAAGACCGGAGGGACAGGATAGGAGACCAGGAAGTAACAAGGCTGGCCATGGCATAAGGAGGGGCAGCGAGCCTCAGAGGTGGGGGAACTCGCGCAGATCTCCAAGAGCGGCTTTAGCCTTGGCCTCTCTGACCCCAAAGGGCAAGCTCTTGCACCAGGCCACAGGCCGTGGAGGTGGGAGTTAAGGACGGGGTTTCTGGGGACCTGAAACAAAGCAGGTCACACTGACTGGCTCATACTGAGGGAAAGGGGCCCAGGCAGAAAACCTGACTGGGCGGGGGTGGGGGGGGGTACTTGGTGCCCTGTTCTCTGATCATGTGGCAGCCCATGTCGTGTCTTGGGGAACTGGGCTGCCTCCCCTGCATCCCTGAGTTGTGGCATTGCCTAGAGGCTAAGCGTTAACCTCTTCCTTAAATCCTAATGCCTCAATTTCCTCTTACAGAAAATAAGGGTAATAATGGTTTTCATCTTACAGAGTTGCTCTGAGTATCCCACAAGGTGATGTATGTAAAGTGCTTAGAACCAGTGTCAGTGCTCCATGAGCGTTAGCTGTTCGATAATTCTTTACTAACAAAATCCTCATATTGTTGAGGAGGGCCACGTGCCCAGTTTAAATACTACAGTTCCTAGCTTCCCTTGCAGTTGGGACAGCCCATAGAAAAAGTCATTGTGTGGGGTTTCCAGGAAATCTCTTGAAAAGGGGCTGACTCTTCTCGAAAACTCATCCTTTCCCCCCTTCTTTAAGCCAGAAAGGTGGGCATGATGATCTGAGCTGCAGCAGCCATTCTGCAGCCCTGAGGTCCCTTGAGGATGGAAACCATGCTCTAAGGGTGGTGGAGCAGAAAGTTAAGGGAGCCAAGGACATTGACCACATCCAGGGGCTGGACCTCCTATCTCCACGAGCTCTTTGCCTGAGAGAAAAATAAACCCCTTACTTGTTTAACAACTGCTGCTTCAGGTTTCTGCTGATTACTGCCGAACAAACCCTACCTGACATGGATAAAAAAGTTAAATGGATTCCAGGAGAGTTAGAGACATGTGTACTATTAGATCCAAATCAGGTGACTGAGGAAGGTGCGGTATGGTGGGGGCACGTTTGAGGGATGTCAAGTAACCTGACGGGTCCCATGACCTGCCCCCTGGACTAGATTGTCTGTGAATCCAAGTCAGGTAGTGATTGTCTTAGTACTGTTCTCATCAAAGCAATGAGGACAAAGACCTTCTAGAAACCAGGGAAGCATGTGGGCTCCTGGACATCGACATCCCATTGTCAGGAAGGGCAGGAAGTCCCCAGAAGATGCGTTTATCAGCATAAGGTCACACGGGCAGACACTGACGTCAGTCATCTGCCTGGCTCAATTCATGCTTCTGAGGATGGCAGATGTTTCTGGGCCACACAGGAACCCTCCAGAAAGCCTCAAAAGATCACTATCGGGTTGGGATGGGGTTGAAGGAGGGCCCCGGGATGACTCCTAGCTGCAGTTCTCCTCTGAGTCCGTGTCCAGCTGGGGCTCCAGGCCGGGAAGGAATAATGACCCTTGGGCTGCGGCCACCTTGCCAGGGCAGTTCAGAGCAAGATCGGGGTTCTTGGCTCCTCCTGTGCTGGCCCTTCAGTTGGATAGTGGCTGCTTCTTGCAGGCAATGAGGAAGGACTATTTTCTTCTCGGGAGCAGAAGTGGGCTGCTTCCTGCGTGGTTCTCCCAATCCCAGCTCTTTGAAATGGATGCGCGAAGAAGGAGCCAAGAGGCTGTTCCCTGCGAGGACTCGAGGACTCGACGGAGGTGCACTGAGAAGCTGCCACGCCCAGGTGTTTGAAGGAAGGACACTGGTTAGAAAGAAGGTAGCACTGAGGTTCCTACTGATGGGCTGGGGCCTGAGGCCGAGGGGTAAGGAGAGGCGAACCCTGGGTGGTGGGCAGCAGGTCTCGCCTCCAGACCAGACACCGAGACTGGAGGCTCCAGCTCCGGGTGAGCGTGCGCGGAGGCTTGGCGGGCCTTCGGCTTCCATTGTGTTCTGCAGATCTCTGGTCTATGCCCACGCGTTCTCATCAGTGAGTTTCTTCGTTGACGTTGAGTCAAGGGTGCTTGCAGATCCAGAAAAAGTCTCCGATTCTCAAGTGGAGCTCCGGAGCTAAGGGGAGAGTGGGAACCCACCCCACAGAACCTGGGGCCCTCGGGATAAGGAATTCGCCTACGAGAGCAAAACAACGACGGTGCATGCCTGCAGAGAGCGCCGAGGAGGGATCAACACCAAGGAGGCTCAGGATACAGCTCTAGACCAAACTTTGTCACAGGTATAGGATTGGGGGGAGGGGACACAGAGGGGTCAATGCCCAGAGGAGCCCCTGTGAGGCTATTTTTACACAGAAGAGCAACCTGCGAACTGTGAGAGCAGCTGTGACCTGTAGGGTGGCTCCAGCCGCATGCAGCACAGTCAAGGTTTGCCTCCTCACCAACACATGCTCCCCAAGTCTTTCACTCATTCATTTAGTCCTTCCTTTATTCAGTCCACAGTATCTTTGCTGCGCTGGGCACATAATAAATATTTCACTTTAAGCCATATCTGTTGTTTCCTCCAGTGCTCAATTCTAGATTCACTGTCTGCCTCCTATTGCTGGGAGACCCTTCTTCGGCTCGTTGGGGATCGCTGATTTTCTACTCAGGGATCTGAATGCGGAAGGCCCAAGGGCAGCAAAGAACTAGTTAGAGCTGGCCATCCACCTGGCTTCAAAGTCACAGATGCCACCCTGCCCTGGCCACCAAATCGTCATTGCATAAGAGGTCCATTTCTGCCATTTTTGTACAGGGTCCCAGAATTTCTGCTACACTGTCAGGATCTACTCAACAGTCTAAAGTTGATCCAGTGCTGTTAAGAGTCTTCATTCATTTAATATGTATTTTTTAAGTGCTACTCTCATACCAAGCACTTTACTGCCTGTAGCTTTCCCTCCTGGGACACAAGCACCAGAAAGCCCACAAGAATGGCTGTACTCCTAAGACATACACACACAGGCAAGGTCTGCAAAAGAAAAACAGAATGATGGCACCAAGATCAGCATAGGTTCGCATCTCCCTGAACTCTCCCAGAGAAACAGATGGAGGAGCAAGGATAGAAAGACAAAAGATCCATAGGCAACATCTACAACAAAATTGGTGAAGAGAAATCCCATGAATCCCCAAATATGAGTGGGTGAGGCCAAGCCTCCAGCAACAGTAAGTCCTGTGTGGTATGAGCAACCGTGCCCGAGGCAGCAGAGACAAGGCCCAAATACTTCTGCCGGCCATGAGAATTAGACACCCTCCAAGCCACTGGCAGGTGCTGGCCTGAGTGACAGGCCAATGGGAAAAGAGCAGCCAGGCTGGATGTAATCTTGACGGGCTCCAGAATGCCGGTGAGGGCGTGCTGGCGGGGTCTGGACCCGGAATGCCGGTGAGGGCGTGCTGGCGGGGTCTGAACCTCATAACTGTTGAAACTAACACATGGGAGCTCCGTTCCAGATCAGAACCCCACACAGAGGAACCGCTGGTTGGATACTTTCAACTGAGGAGGCCTGGGACAGTAGGGGCAAAGGAGAAAGAAAATCTAGAATCCTGTGCTGGCCAGTGTGGGAGCCCCTAGCCACATGTGGCTTCTGGCACTGAAGCTAATTAAAATTAAATTTTAATATTCAATTATTTTCTGGTATTCATCACATCCCAAATTCTTGATGCATGTGGCTAGTGATTTCCCATTGTATGGCTACTGTATTGGACAGTGTAGCCACAGAACTTATCCATCACCCTAGAGAGTTCTATAGGACAATGCTGGAGGTAAAGGTGTGGGAGGGAAGCAAAGAGCTCGGAAAGAAAACGGTCATGTTTTTTATCATTTTGATAAAACAATAACAGACGAGATCTTGAACAGAAAGCTAGAAAGCTCTCTTGCCTGTGTCCCCTTCCTAATAGTACAGGACACAAATCTCCCTTAAACAAGAGCCAAGAGGAAAGGATTAGAGTCACGACGGCAAAAGGCCAAGTCATTTACAAAGGAGAGAAAATCGAATTGTCATCAGACTTTCAACAGAAATGCTTTGTGCCCCCCCCCCATATAAAGAATAGATCAGTATATTAAAGCAACTCCAGGAAAGTAAAAGTAACTGAAGGATGTTATATCCATACAAACTTATAGCCAAGTACAGAAGTTGCAGACAAACTTGTGAACTGTCATGAAATCCCCATGAACCCCTCCTAAAGACTACCAAAAATGGACTAAGACAATTAAAATGATTGGAGCAACACTGACCAAGACTACAGAGGAGCATTAGAAATGTAAATGTAAGGCCACCTGGGTGGCTCAGTTGGTTAAGCATCCAACTTCGGCTCGGGTCATGATCTCACAGTTCATGGGTTTGAGCCTCGCATCGGGCTCTGTGCTGACAGCTCGGAGCCTGGAGCCTGCTTCAGATTCTGTGTCTCCCTCTCTCTCTGCCCCTCCCCTGCTCATGCTCTGTCTCTCTCTGTCTCTCAAAAATAAATGTAAGAAAAAAAATTTTTGAAACGTAAATGTATTTAATACATAAACATATATATTTAATATAGAAATGTATTTTTATGTTTATATGAATATACACATACACACAGACATATATATATATAATTCCAATTATATATATATATAATTCCAATTATATATATATATAATTCCAATTATATATATATATATATATACACACACATATATATATAAAATCCCAATTATGTATATATAATCCCAATTATATATATATATAATCCCCAAAAAGGAGAGAATTTATGAAGAGTTATTTGAAATCCAAAATAGGCTTTCGGATTGCCTGATAGGTGTTAATCAGGAGTAAAAGGTTATTGTAAAGAATGAATAGTGGGACAGTCTGCCTGTCTATATGTGACCTTGGCCATGTAACTTCTCTGATGCTCAATTATCCCAGCTTGGAGATGGGGGGAATAAAACCTTCTTGTCTATCCTATAGGATATGAAGAAGTGGCCAGCATTCCATAAACATCAAATTGTAGTATTCTGAGACCTGGTAAAAACACTCCATTCTAGAGGTGAGGAGCCTGGGGGTGAGGGGTGGCAGGGTTAGCCAAGGTGCGTGAACGCAAGAAGGTGGGGACACAGTGGAGCTACTTAAGTCTTTTGCTTCTCTCTGGAAGAGGTGAGCTGTGGCCTCTCCCTAGGTGCGGGTGGGAAGCAGGAGGTAACCAGATTGCACCAGAAATTCAGGGCCACATGTTAGGGAAGTGAGCCCCCGCCCCCTTCAGGGACCTCTAAGGAAGTGTGTTGCTCTCGAAGAACAGGAAAGAAGGCAACGGGGGCCAGGGAGAGGGAGAGGAGAAAGGCAAAGTTGGAGGGCTGGAGACCAAGCCAGCAGGCTTTACAGCAGAGGCTAGAAAAGCTTGGCTGCAAGGGGAAAAAATCCAACAGAGGGGTAGTCCTTTGTTGAAGGGCATATTTAGGAGTTACAAGGTCAAGTAGCCCCCACAGGGACAGAGGAGCCAATTTAGCTTTGTGCTGATCTCAAAGAGACACCCCTTTTGCTTTCCTAGCAGGAAGGGACAGATGACCCTCATATGCAGTTAGCCACGTCACATTCGTAGAATGCACACCCAAGCCCTCCAGAGAAGGTTGGAAGCTGGGTTCCCACCCTCGGGGACCTGGCATATTCTGGAAACCTCTGGGGCTGAGCTGGTCCCTGACACTTGGTCAAATAAAGTTTGCCCATGGTCCCATCACTACTGCTGTGTCCCTGACTCCCTCTCCAAGGAACCCTGCTCTCCATTTGTCAATTTTAAGTGATAATTTCTATTCAATCTGATACATATTATAAGAATATAAACAAATGCCTCTCCCCCTATCGGCACCATAATCACTTTCTTTTATAGCTATCATTTATTACGGGACGACAGATGGCCAGTTCGCAGAATTCCAAAGAGGCTACCCGCCGGCCAGTCACCTGGGAACACGGGCACATTTACATTTCTCCAAAACAGATGGGAAAGGGAGGGGAGAAGGAGGCAGATTCCTGTCAAAACTTTGGCGCTTTCCAAAATATGTTTCTTTTGCTTCTCCCTCTATCCCTTTGCTTTTCTCACAGATGGCATTCCTGTCCTGTCGCCCCTTCCAAACCTCCTCATACCCCCATTCATCCATTTCCCATCAGTGGCAACTGATACCACCAATATGGCGGCCTTGATAGGTGGAGACTGGTGGGCCCTTGGCAGGCCACCTTCTGGGGATTTTCAGGGCCTGCAGTTCAGTATTCCAGCATCCCCTCCTGGCTTGTTATTTGAGGCTGAAGTAGGAAGCCAGAAGACAGCGAGATGGGAGTCTGCTTCACCGAGGGCAGATGCTGGATATTGCCATTTTCACAAAACTACAGAGCAGTGGGTCTCAGACCTGACAGTACATGAGATCATTTTTTAAAAAACATTAATGCCAGGGTTCCCACCCAGAATGATTAAGTTGGAAAGCCTGGGGGAGGGGCCCGGCAAGGTGTGCAGCTACGGCTGAGAACCCATTGCTGCAGAGTCAAAGGCAAAAGAGATTGTAGGAAATCAGGAAATGAAGAGGCCCTAGGGAGGAGAGGCTAATGTGTGCCCGGCATTACGAAAGTTGCAAAGTTAGAACTGGGTGATATAAGATCCCTGCTTGTGGCCCGGTGGGGTGAATGCAAGTTACTGATCACTACAACGGAGGAGGAGAGCCGTGAAAGAGGTGACACGGGAGAAAACCCACCAGTGAGGGCCTCAGGAACATCTTCCTATAAGAAGACAGCATCCCTAATGAAGAAAATAAAGGAAATAAGAGAATATCAAAAGCCCCTAATGTAGAGAATGATTTCTTATGACACAGGAGTGTAAACCATAAAGGAAATTATTGTTACATTTGCTTACATTAAGATCAAGATTTTTTTGTTCACCGAAGGATACCATAATGAGAATGGAAAGATAAGAAGGCATTTGTAACACAGGTAATTGATAGAGGGTTAATATCCAGAATACAAAAAGAAGGTATATAAATCAATAGGGAAAGAAACAAAAACAATAAAAATTGTCAACAGATGTGAAAAGGAAATACCCACTAGAGGAAATAAGGAATAGTCTATAAGCATAAGAGGGGGAAAAAAACCCTTTAGATCATTAGTAATCTGCAACATGCAAATTATAACCATACTGAGATACCATTTCACACATCCTAGATTGGCAAAAATCTGACTGTAACAACAGCAAGGATCATGAGGATGCTAGTGGGGGTGTGAACTGGCACAGCCACTGTGGAAAAGCCACTCAGCGATAACCACGAAGGCTGAACACACACACGCACTGTATACGCAGCCTTCTATTCTCAGTTCCTATTGTAAGCAACTTGTACATGTGCCCTAGAGATGCACACAGAAAGAATCTGTATAGCAATGCTGATCATAACAGCAAAACTTGCAAGCAATCCAAATATCCTTTGACAGCAATAGGGTAAGTAAATGTGGGTGTGATCGGGCAATGGAAAACCACACAACCGTGAAGCTGGAGAAACTATAGCTACACACACCGACATGGACAACACCCGAAAGCATAATGTGCAGTGAAAACAGCAGATTGTGGAAGAATACATCGAACATGGTTCTGTATATATTTACCTATGTGTATACAGTTGAAAACACATATATCTAAACAACATATTGTTCAGGGATATAGATAGATGTACCAAAACCGCAGATAAAGGCAAGAAATTGTCAACACAAACTTCTACAAGTCGGATGCCATGGACTGAAGGTATCCCTCTCCCACCAAATGCTGTGTTGAAATCTTAACCCCCAATGTGATGCCATTAGGAGGCCTTGGGGAGGGGGTTAGTTCATGAGGATGGAGGCCTCCTGAATGGGATTAGTGCTTTATAAAAGGGATCTCAGAAAGATGTCTCAACCCCTTCCACCAAATCTCCCAGGGCCTTGATCTAGGACTTCCCAAATTCCCAAACTGGGAGGAAACAATTTCTGTTGTTTAGAAGCCACCCAGTTTATTTATTTTTTATTAAGTTTATTTATTTATTTGGGGGCGGGGAGAGTACATGCAAGTGGAGGGGGGCAAAGAGAGAGGGAGAGAGAGAGAATCCCAAGCAGGCTCTGCACTGTCAACACAGAGCCCAGTGCAGGGCTTGAACCCACGAACCGCGAGATCATGACCTGAGCTGAAATCAAGAGCCAGATGCTCAACCAACTGAGCCACCCAGGCGCCCCTAGAAGCCACCCAGTTTATTATATTTTGTTATAGCAGCCAGAATGCACTAAGACAATGGGAGTGCTCAGATGGCATTGGGAATGCCACACACACACACACACACACACACACACACACAGATTTCAAAGATAACGGTGATTCTATATTTTAAACTGAGTAATGGGTACAGAGAAGTTCATTTTATTACTAGTCTTTAAATACTTTTATATGTATGATATAGGAAGAAAATTCTAATGAAAACAAAGTGGGTATCGCCACGAAAAGCTCGTATTATAAATGTTATTCCTTATCCCAAAGTTTATCCAAGAAAGTAGCCCAGTCTGGCCTATTTTTCTTCCATGGGAAACAGCCTTTCCTCCTTAGCATATTGGAAGAGCTTACTGGACCCATATCAAACATTAAGTGGACAGTTTCCAGCTGAGAAGCAGGGCTCAGGGGTTTGGAAATGGCCCGTGTCCTACAGGCCTCTCAATACCATCTCTGCATCGATCAGAGAGTCAACAAGCACCCATCCTCTGAAAATCCCTAGACTAGGCCCCAGGGAGAATTGATGGCCAGCCCTTGTCCCAGTGTGTATTGCCATCTAATGATGAGGCAGGACAAATGACCAGTCAAAATAGCCATTAAAGTAAACTCTAATGAGTGACAAACATATGGTACTCCGCTCATGTCAGGACGTGCGGTGGGGGTGGGGAGTGGAGGTGTGTACATGGGCTGATGGTCTGGAAGCTAGAAGAGGTCCTGGAGTCCTGGGATGATGACTCTGGCATTATGAACAACACTCTTATTTCCCTGGGCCTCAGCTTCCTCATTTGTCAAGTAAACACAATGCCCCTTCCAATTCTAGGCTTTTTTATCCTATGTATATTTGGGGCTAAATTCCCCCAAATACGTATTAGCAAATTATCCGTTTATACCTAGGCTGACAATTCGGTTCTCAAATTAATTGCATGCTTATTTGCATGACTTTGAGCACACAGAAAGTAAGGAGAGAGTCAGTGTGCCCCCATCTGTTCTTGTCTGAGACAGGTATCAGTCAGGACTAGGACTCTGGCCTTGGTCAGCGTCTGGGCAAAGATGAGATTGTGGGGGTGGTAGTGTCTGAGGGGATGTGGCAGGATGAAGATTCAAGAGATGGCCTGTGAAGCACCACAAATGTCGGAAGACTGGAGGAAAAGTGGGATGTGGGTGTCCTTGCTGACATTAGGGTATGAAGAAGGTTTGCCAAGGTGGAGGCAGTTCAGTGTTTGTAAACAGAAACTTCCTTGGGGCACCTGGGTGGCTCAATCAGTTAAGGGACCGACTTTGGCTCAGGTCACGATCTCGCGGTTTGTGGGTTTGAGCCCCATGTCAGGCTCTGTGCTGACAGCTCGAGCCTGGAGCCTGCTTCCGATTCTGTGTCTCCCTCTCTCTGCCCCTCCCCCACTCATGCTCTGTCTCTTTCTCTCTCTCGCAAAAATAAACAAACATTAAAAAAAAATTTTTAAAGAAACCTCCTTAACCAAGGGGTCCCTCACACTCCTGAGAAGGATTTCCATTCCAGGGGTCCTGACCCACAAGTCACCAGAGGAGTAGTGAGACAGGAGGTGGTGTTTTGAGGAAGGGGATTCCTGATGGCAAGAGCAGAGGACAGAGCTGGATAGGGAAGGTGGGGAACATGGGAGCTGCAACAGAGGCCAGCAGGGGCCACTAGTGGGGGGCAACGGTGGGAAGGTGGCTGATCCAAGAACCACCACAAAGCAGACCTCTGGGGACACAGCCTGGTTCTGTTTGCCACCACACACACGGCCCAAAGCCTGGCGTGTGGTCAGTGCTCAACAAGTAGTTACTGAATGAATGGATAATGATAATGGCTAACGTGTATCAGGAGTTTACTCCTAGACACCGGGCTAAGCCTGCGGCACACTTCACCCTTCAGTGGTCTAAGAGTCTGGTGCTATTCTTATAACCATTCTGCAGGGCGCCTATTGAAGTGCACAGCGGGGGTTGGAGGCGGAACTGGATGTGACCTTGTGGTCTGACTCCGGAACCTGCTTGCTCACCCTGCTCTCTTCTTGTCGGAATGCCCGTAATGACTCTGGCGGGTCACTGCCACATGAGAACATAGTCTTTTTTTTTTTTTTTCTAATATTTACTTATTTATTTTGAGAAAGAGAGAGAGAGCAAGTAGGGGAGCAGCAGAGAGAGAGACAGAGAGAATCCCAAGCAGGCTCCCTGCTGTCGGCATGGCCCAAAGTGGGGCTTGATCTCACAAACCACGAGATCACGTCCTAAAAATCAAGGGTCGGGTGCTTGACTGACTGAGACACAGGCGCCCTGAGAACATATTCTAATTACAATTTGATAGACAAAAAAAGCTGAGGCACAAGCTGAGGGCCACACCGCTAGTTAATGACAGAGGGGAGGATGACCCACAAGACTTTTGACTCCTCCTTTCTTGTTCCACTGGGGTGCTGCGATACCACATGAGCTTGGGCATTTGGCCGGCACACCTGGAGACACCTCATACAAGGTCACTGCCCTGACGGCATCTATAGTGACAGAAGGGCATGGAACCAGCTGGCAGTTCCTGCTCTGTGCTCCCCAGTGGGTGAGGCCCTGCACCTCTCATCTGACACCTGCAATAGCTCTAGAATGACATATTCTCACCTCCACTTACAGAGGAAGAACCTGCGGCAGAGAGAGGCGTGCATCTGGCTTGGGCGCCAGCAGCCGGGTCGGACTCGAGCCCGCATGGCCCATGGCACCAAGGCTCCTTCTTCTGCTGCTTCAGACTCGGCGTGGAAGGCGGGGCTGGGGAGACAGTAAGCTTGTGGACCTGCCACATCCGTTTGTCTCCTCTGCTTCACATGGTGCATTTAATTCTAGACAAGCATGATTTGCGGAGGGGCTGGCAGGAAGAAGGCAGAACATCTGGATGCACACATCCCAGTCCAGTGGTGTAGACTTGAGGTAAGCCTGGCTGTGTACCCTCTTGGTCGACACCCTCAGACAGTACCCAGAGGGCGGAAGGTAAACGATGAGGCCACTGCTCCGGGAGCCACTCGACACAAGGAACAGAGGCTGGGAGGTAGCACAGCTTGGCAAAACTGAGTTCCCTGAAAACTTTCCTCCAATTTTCGATCCCTGTTTCCGGGCCTGTTTCCTTCTTCTGGCCCCGTCTCTCTCTCATCCCTTCCTACCAAGCTCAGGTCTGTCCTGCTTCAGGGGTCTCAGCCCCATCCTGGGAAATGACGAGGATTAATCTCCACATTGGTACGATGAGGGGCTCTGGGCCCCGCCTGGATCTGACCTGCTAGGCCCTAGGGGCCCAGGAACTGTGGGCTGGAGCCAGAGAACCAGATCGAAATGCCCGCTTTGGCCCTGACAGGCTGCATGGCCCAGGATGACTTCCATTCTCAACCTCCAGCTTACCAGGTGTAAGATGCAAATAATAGCAACTGTTTCCTCTGTGAGTGTGAGGGTCAGCGACATACAGGACACCACGTGCTCGCCCAGGGTTGGCAGAGCCTAAGTGTTCTCTAAATGCTGGTCTGTGCTAAGTAACAGCCTTCCCGCTAAAGGGTGAGGCCCAAGGACTGACTTCGTCCAGAGCTATTTAGGCCCAAAGACTGAATTTCGATCTGTGGAATTTCAGGCATCAGTAAGCAGGCAACTAAGAGGAAAGAAGAACTTTTCGGTGACATTCAGTTCACATTCCTTAGCAACCCAGGCCGGGAGACGCATAGCTGTAAATACTAACACTGGTTAGCACTTTCGAAGCATATCCTGTTTGCCAAGACAGGGCTCAGCAAACTTCAGCCCAGGGGCAAATGGGGCCCACCGCCTGCTTTTTTGTAATCCAGGCTTTACTGGAACATGGCCGCTCTTACTTGTTTCCGTCCTGTCTGTGGCTGCTGTCCCGTTACCCTGGCAGAGTGAAGTTGCTGTGAGACAGGCTGTCTGGGCTGCAAAGCCTAAATTGTCATGATCTGGCCCTTCCCAGAAAAAGTTCGCCAGTCCGTGTTCTAAGTATTTGGTGCACTTAATTTAGTTTAATCCTATAACATTCCTAGAAGTAGGTAGTATTGCTGTCCCCATTTAATAGACGAAAAAACAGAGGTCAAAGAGGTGAAATTAATAGCAATTCAGTTCTGAATGTAGGTGATGCAGAACCCGAATCTGGGATCATAACCATTCCACTAGGTAGGGAGTTCTTTCCCTGGTAGGGTTGCCAAACTTAATAAATAAAAATACAGGACACCAGTTAAATTTGAATTTCAGATAAGCAACAAAGATTTTTTTTAGATTTAAAATAATTTCTTTTTAAGGAGGCTTCATGCCCAGCAGAGTCCGATGTGGGATTTGAACTCACGATCGTGAGATCAAGACCTGGGCTGAGATCAAAAGTTGGATGCTGAACCGACCAAGCCACCCAGGTACCTCACAAATAATTTTTTAAATACAATTATGTCCATGAGATATTTGGGACATACTTATACTTTAAAAGGGTTCATTGTTTACCAAAAATTCCAAATAACTGGATGCTCTATATTTCAACTGGCAATCCTGCTGAGGACCCGAGGAAGAAAGAACTCAGCCAGGCAAGTGGTCACACAGCAGGCGTGTGTTCCTGGAGCTTGGTCCCAGGAAGATCCCTTCTTGAAGCCAAATCTCGTCCTGGGAGGCTCAGGGATGGGTCATCCTATGCCTCTCAAGCTCTTCGTCCCACTAAGGTGACTTTCACGAGGTTCTTTGGGAACCATTGCCATATCGCTTCAGACCTAAGCAGTCAGGAGCAGAGAGAAAGGCTCCAGGGGGAAGCACGTAGCTCCCACCTCCCTTCCCCTTAGCACCTCTGTACCCTCCTCTCCTTCTCTCTCCTGTCCCCCTGGGCAAAGGCCCCCGCCAGACCCTCTCTCCAGATCGCATAGGAGTTTAAGAAAGAGGAAAAAATAGGGCAAGCCAGAATGACAGCAATCCAGGACCAGAGCAGGGTGGGGGAATGGGAGCAGAGAGAGAGGGAGAGAGAGACAGAGAGAGAAAGAGAGAGAGAGACAGAGAGAGAGAGAGAGAGAGAGGAGAGAGGAGAGGTGGGGGATGGGAGAGGGCCGTCTAATTTTTAATAGACTGAGACATAAATGCAACATGATTCACTTTGAGCAGGCCACCTGGATTAGATGGAAGTTAATTAAAACAATCCCTCATTTCTCAGCGTTTAAAACTTCTTAAGTCTCACTTGGGGAAGGGTGCGGCAGGACTTTTTATTACTCTTAGATGGTGTTCAGAAGGCCCATAAATACATCTCCTCTTCCTGTGATCCCATTAATCTTGCCGCCTCTCCTGCTCCTCTCTGCCAACAATCAGATCCCAGTAAACAACCTCAAGTGAAATTTGCAACTGTCAGATAAACATTAAAAATGCTTCTCTTGTCCTTTCCCATTGATAGTCCCATTAATATTGTAATGGAACAAAAAGTTATGAAAATGAATGCATGCTGGTTTTGGAAATGAATGATGCCGACTGCTGCTGGGATACAGACACACATGCATATGGATGGGCTCAGAAGATAGCGGACGCTGCCTACACCGACAGCAGGGCTGTGCGCCGACGGCCTGGCGGTGTGCGTGCCGAGGACCAAGGACAGCAGCACACAGCGCTGGGCACACGCGTGTCCACACATGTCACGGTGGGGAGGGCTTGGAAATGGAATAAAGGAATTCCGCCTCAGAAACTACTGTAGACACTCAACGGAGTAAAATATTACAACGTTTCCTATTTTATCATTGTTTCTCTCCTCCCTTATCTGTTTGCAGTCAGGGGTTGGGATTCTCTTGAAAAGATACTAAGATAACCCACTGGATAAGGCTCTCTTGACATTTCTTCCTCATTTATTTTCCATGCAATGGCCTTTTTAATACACATGCATGCTCTTGTGTGTGTGTTTATCTATCTGACGAATGAGGCCTTAAAATCTGAAGTGGAATATGTGGGGACTTTATAAGAAGAAACTTCTTAAGGAGTATTTTAGGTCAAAGAACCACATCTGATGTAAGAGGTGGGCTCAGGTTTTATGTATATTTTAAGTTCACTAGGAGAGTACACAATAAAACAACAAAACAACCAAATGAACAAAAAACCTGTGCACTGAAATCTTTTGTAGAGGGATGGGAATAACCATCTCATCAAGGCCTGGCCATGGGCTCCCGGTGGACAAGGACCCCTTTTGCTTTGGCCCATCATGTAACCCAGTCCCTAGCACAGGACCTGGCACTTAGTAGAAGCCCCAGAAAGATGAGGGAGAAGAGAGGAAAGAGAAAGGAAGGAAGAGGGGACAAATGTCCACTGAGCTCTACCTCTGTAGGGAAGCCTAGCAAACTGGAGGCAGGAGGTGGGTTTTAGCATTTTCACATCCGGGGAGGTCAACCCACAGGTCCAATTGAGGGCATCAGAACCTGGCCTGTCTCTGAGCATGTGAAAAAGGACACACTATTTGACTGGCCTCTCCCTGTGTCTTTGGTTTCGCACTTTTTCTTCTAACCTTTCTTTTTCATGATCTTAACTGGTCACGTCAATGTATCTCCTAAAAACTAGAAAAGTGTCATTGAGTACAAAGCTTCCACAGACCTCCCTCATGCCCATTCCAGCGATGCTTTGACCCTCACGCTCTGGTTTAGTGAATGTTCCCCCCTACATCAGGTCCACTCTGGAAAGCCCCTTTGGCCCCTCAGCAGGGGTTAAGTCACCCCACTATGACTTCCCAGACCACCCTTCTTACACTTTGCCAAAAGCCAACACGGGTTTCCTCCAGGCTATGAGCTCCCCCATGGCAGGAGCCTGGCTCAAAGCAGAAGCAATGCTGTTGATGGACTGATAGAGTAATGATTTTGAACGGAGTCCTACAAACCTTCTACCCTAACCTGTGAATGCCTGACTTACACCATTTGCAACGTGGCAGTGGAGTGACCATTAGCACCTGAGTCCACAGACCAAATCCTCCCATGCCCCTGATTCCCAGTGAAGTCGAAGGCAGTTCGTTCATGCTTTCTGTGCCTCGGTTTCTTTATCTGGGTTAGTAAAATGACCTCACAGAATGTAACTGCAAAGCAGACAAAACCAAGCGAGATACCCAAAATACGTGACATTCAATTTGGTATTACATTCATATAGAAGAGTTGTGTGTATATTAAAAAGATAGAAAAGATATAAAAAGAAGGCAGAATTTCATTCAGTTCCTGCCTAGGAAAGAAGACGTATAAATCTCAGGAGGGGGGCGGAAAAGGAAGACGCAATCCTATAACACCTAATTGGAAGTTGCGGGCTTTCTGGAATGTACATAATGTGGATATATGGGTAACGTACTTCACCACTACCCACTTTGAGTTGTGGAGACGTCAACATTATGGCATCCATAAATAGTATTTAGTGCATCCCAAAAGAGGCATGGGCTGGAATCCAGGTAGAATCCTGGTAAAATCTCAATCATCAGTAACCTCAGTTGACTGGTGTCATTGCTTTCTAAGGGCCATCCATCATTCAACCCAGGAAAATGTATAATCTAGGAAATATAATTAAAGAAATCAAAATTATATGTTAATACTTTTACATTAGGGAATCTTTAAAAATGTGACATCCTCTATACTTGCAAAGGATTTTGGCCTTGAAAGTAATAACTTTCTACTCCAGTTTAAAATGTATAATTACATAATTGATTTAAGACTTGAGATTTTACATTGTATGTGTTGGAACATTTAAGAGAAACTTATACTCACTTTATTAGCTTAATTTTAAATTTTCTTATTTTATTTTAGAGAGCGTGCAAATAGGAGAGAGGGGCTCTTTTCTATTCAAGAGAGAAAGAGAGAGAGAGAGAGAGAGAGAGAGAGAGAGAGAGAATCTTAAGCAGGTCCCACACTCAGCACGGAGCCCAATGTGGGGCTCGATCCCTCAACACTGGGATCATGACCTGAGCAAAAATCAAGAGTTGAACGCTCAATTGATTGAGCCACCCAGGTGCCCCTATTAGCTTACTTTTATAGATTATTTTTAAAATTTTTTTAATGTTTATTTATTCTTGAGAGAGGAATGGGGGGGAGAGAGAGAGAGAGAGAGAGAGAGAACAAGTAGGGGAGGGGCAAAGCAAGAGAGGGACACAGAATCTGAAGCAGGCTCCAGGCTCCGAGCTGTCAGCACAGAGCCCCATGTGGGGCTCGAACTCATGAGCCATGAAATCATGACCTGAGCTGAAGTGGACGCTTAACCAACTGGGCCACCCAGGTGCCCCTTAATTTTATAGATTCTTGATAATTATTTGAGTTCTTGGAGAGACATTTTTAAGTAAGGAAATGGAAGTACTTAAGAAGGAAATAAAGTATATTTACAAATGCAGTTTTAAATTCTCAAAAGCATTTAATGAACTAGGTTTTAAAATGGGGCAGAATTAGAATTCAAGGGCCCCTTAAAATGACTGCTGAAGTAAGAATAACAAGATTTGTAAACTGACTTATAAATTGAATAATAAGATTGCATAAGGTGATCTTAAAAACCTGTAGAGAAATCTCGTCACCTGCAACAACATGGATCAACCTTGAGGATATCATGTGAAGTGAAATATGCCAGTTGCGAAAAGACAAAAATTGTATGATTCCTCTTATATGGGGCCCCTGGAGTAGTCAAATTCCTAGAAGCAGAAAGCAGAATGTGGTGTCCTGGGGCTGGGGGAGATCAGAAAGAGGAGTTTAATGGGTACAGGGTTTCAGATTTGCAAGATGAGAAAGTCTGGAGCCCCGTTTTACACCAGCGTGAATATACTTAATACTAATGAACTGTACCCTTTAATACGATTCAGAGGGTAAATTTTATGTTATGTGTGGGGCTTTTTAATCACAATAAAAACAATGGGTGGGGGAAGCCTATGGAAGAACTTGGGCTTTTAATGTATAATTTTGGTTTATTGCACATTAATGTTTAAACCCCTAAATAACTACTTCCTTCATACAAAGGCCACCTCAAAGGCATAAAAACACCTCCCATCAACAGTTATATAATAAGGATAATCACGCATGGCAAAATTGCTATGAGGCCTGACAGAGATACTGTTCAGAACACAAGACAAGAGAGGTTCATTTTTTAGAGGTTCCTACAAGCCAAGCCAAACAGAAATGAGTCTCTTGGGTGAACCTGAGTCACATGCCTATCCCTGAGCCGGTGGTGCCATGGTCAGCGACCTGATGCACCTGACCTTATGACAATGCCATTCTCTATCCCTCTCATACTCAGCCTTTAAAACACGGCTTCATCAGACCTCCGAGAGCAACCTCCTTCATATCTTGCAGTAATTCCTGCTTTTCTTCCCCACTGGAACCCTCTCCCACTTCACACACGAAAAAGCGAATGAAAAGGTGTGTTTGTCTGGGAGTGAACACCTACAAAACACCTCCATGATCGGCAGCCACCTGAGCCTCAGCTCATAGACTGTTAATTTACCACATTCGCTATCAATGGAAAAAGACCAATATTCTGAGCATAGGGGAGCTCCCAAGTCCAACTGAGAAAATATTCCCATATCCAAACATTTTTGTTGATAAATATATACTTATGGCCTATTTGAACGATTGGCCAAATGAAAGACTGGAGTCCAGGGAAAGGAAATGCTCTTTATCGGAACATATTGGGGCATGGAGGGAGGGAGCTGTACTCAGGCAATTCTAGAAGTTATTAGGGAGACTATAGTGGGAGCCACTGGCTAACACTTGCTATGGGCCAGTTATTATTCTCAGTGTTTTGCACGTAGTAATCAGCTTAATCCTCACAATCACCCTCTGAGTTTTATTATCCCCATTTTACAGGTGAGGAAACCCAATCTCAGAGTGGTTAAGGGATCTGTCTGGTTACATGGCTTACCAGTGGCAAGGCAGCCTGTTCCAGGATTCACATACGCTCTCACCTACCAGACTAGACAACTGCCATGACCCTCTATTTGCTACAGAAAGTACAGCTAAGAGAGAGTAAGTGAGTTGACTGGGCTACACAGCAGACATTTGAAAAGACTGAGATTTCAGCTGGGGTTCCCTCGTGCTAAGCTCTTGGCAAGAATGCAAACCCAGGAGTACTGGGTCCTTCAGAGAGGACCAGCCATAAAAATGCCTTCTTTCCACTCACTCATTTGAGTGACAAGTCTTTCCACTCCATTCGTGAACCCACATTTTGCCACTATGGTTCAGCTGTGGCTGATTTTTAGAACCACAGTGACAAAAAGGAAACCATACTACATTTTGTGCAGTGGTTCTTGGCAATGGCTACAATTAGAATCACCTGGGGTGCTTTATAAACTATTGATGCTGAGGCTCCATCTCAGACCAATAAATCAGAATATCTGGGGAGCATCAGTATTTCATAAAAGCTATCCAGGTGAATTTAATGTATAGTCAGTGCTGAGAACTACTGACTTAGCCAACCCCAAACACATATGAGACCCACAGGATTTCTTCACTTTCCCCAGCAGCTTTCCTTTCCTCCCACACAAACTCTGCCCTAGATGGGCCCCTGGGAGTCTCTTACGCCTGGTTTTGTCTTTGCTCTCTTCTCTTACCCACCTCACCTCATCACTTCCCACCAGAGTTCCCGGCTTCCTCCCGGGAGGCAAAAGTGGATCCCCACAGAAGGAGATGAATTCACCTTTTAAAGTCTTCAGTGTGAAGTGCTGGAAGGCAGAAAAGCCTTTCCCTTGCTAATCCTGGCAGGTGAGGATGGGCAGGGAGGCAGAGGGTAAAAGAGGCAGAGAACACCATCATTCTACAATTACGGACTGAGAAGGGCTGTGAAGGAAAAGTGGATAACATCATGAGCAATGACAACAGAGCAAAGGCTTCAGCTCTCCTCTGAGTTCTTATTTCTACCTATTAAACCAGACTGCAACACCTAGTCATGTATCATAACTTTATGGCACCACTGAAGTCACTGAAAATTTCATCAGTTCCTTTTTCTGTGCCCCATCTGTGAACCAGCTCTTCCTTCACCATGTGTTGATGCTGGTTCTTTCCCCCAGTGCAGCAAATTTTCCATACTGTCCATAAAAGGATATTACTTAGGGGAAAAGTTTTAGAATACAGTCATCTTTAAGATAAACTAGGCAAGAAGTACACCGCAAGGGTGGGACCTTTGGGAGAGATGTCAAAAATAATTCAATATGCATTTTCTAAGCTTTTACTTGGGCTCGGGCCTTATGATGGAAAGAAGACACTGGATCTGTGCTTCAGAATGTATCTCATATAGTAACAATTCTCAAATAGTGCCTGAGGGGCTGCCAGTGATCCAGGAGTGTCTTCAGATAGAACAGTTCCCTGATGTTGCAAGGACTATGAAATGATAGTACCTATACTTCGTTGCTGGTGTGGATGACAACACAGCACTTCATGGGAAACAGTGCTTTTCTTCCATCTCTCCTTCTAAGTTCCTTTAGCAGCAACTAGAAATATGAACACAGTAGGCAGAAGGGCCATATAGTCTCTTATCAACTAAAGTAGTATGGGCCCTAAAGAAATTGGAGATCATTTTTGCATTATATCCTCAAGCTAGGACCTGTCTTCACAGGTCCTCTTGAACCTATGGTGGTTTCTGCCAGTTGCCAGTCTCTTATTTCTAATCCTTCAAGAGATGAAGTTGGAGAAGATGCAGTGCTGACTTGGACTTCAGGGAGTCAGGAGCTTAGATAAGGAGCATTCACGTTACGATTGTTCATAAGGAGGGTTCTAGAATCACAACAAGGCTCTGCCATATGACAGATGGCAAAGGCAGGCTCGATGACCTTAATGACCATGAGAAATAACTTACATACAACTGTCCTCTGCTAAAATACAACTAAAAAACTAAAAAATATGTGAAACAGCTGATTCAGACTTTGGACGACAGGTATCACAGGACTGAGAAAGGAAACAATCACTCCAGTTTTATGCCTAGAGATATTTTCCAAACCTCAGTTCAAGAAGAAAGTCTGTTTCTTTTTTTTTTTAATTTTTTTTAACGTTTATTTATTTTTGAGACAGAGAGAGACACAGCATGAACGGGGGAGGGGCAGAGAGAGAGGGAGACACAGAATTGGAAGCAGGCTCCAGGCTCTGAGCCATCAGCCCAGAGCCCAATGCGGGGCTCGAACTCGCGGACCGCAAGATCGTGACCTGAGCTGAAGTTGGACGCTCAACCGACTGAGCCACCCAGGCGCCCCCCAAACCTCAGTTCAAATAAGGAGAACCCAAGCAGAGAACAATAATTTGTCAAATTGAGGAAGCTGAGATTGTAACTGAAGGAAGCTGGAGTGGCTGGAATTTGAAGGGTAGGGCACCATAGATAAAGGAACTGTACAGAGAAAGATCCCAGATATCTTCTCGAGAGCCCGCCTTAAGACTATTGGTCACAAAGGGCAGGAAGATGTTAGCTGAACACCAGGGACATTGAGTAAAGATCCTAGAAGGATGATACCTAGGGGCACCTGCGTGGCTCAGTCGGTTGAGTGTCCAACTTCGGGTCAGGTCATGATCTTGCGGTTTGTGAGTTCGAGACCCGCATCAGGCTCTGTGCTGACAGCTCGGAGACTGGAGCCTGCTTCTGATTCTGTGTCTCCCTATCTCTCTGCTCCTCCCCTGTTCACACTCTGTTTCTCTCTCTCTCTCTCAAAAATAAATAAACATTAAAAAAATTTAGAAGGGTAATACCTAAATACTATGTCTAAGATGGCCCTAGAGTAAAGTCTACTTTAGACTCATCCTAGCAAGACTTAAAAACAAGCCTAAAAAGCATCAGGTTGATCTACAAGTAACTTGACAACCTACCAGAACAAATTTCTCTTCTCTTTAAAAGAAGACAACAAAATCTAGACACCCAATAATGTAAAATCTATAATGTCCAGCAGCCATTCAGAAATTACTAGGCATTCTGGGGCACTTGAGTGGCTCAGTCGGTTAAGTGTCTGACTCTTGATCTTGGCTCAGGTCATGACCTCACAGTTCATGGGATTGAGCCTCACATTGGGCTCTGCACTGACATCATGGAGCCTGCTGTAGATTCTCTCTTTGCCTCTCTCTCTGCCACTTTCCCACTTGTGTACACACACACACTCTCTCTCTCAAAATAAATAAGCATTTAAGAAAATAATTTTTAAGTGTTTTTATTCATTTTTGGAGAGAGCATGAGAAGGGAAGGGGCAGAGAGCTTTAGGGACAGAGGATCTGAAGTAGGCTCTGCACTGACAGCAGCGAGCCTGATGCAGGGCTCAAACTCACAAACTGTGAGATCATGACCTGATCTCATGAGTCAAAGTCAGACACTCAACTGACTGAGCCACCTAGGCACCCCCAAAAATAGTAATTCAAAATTAATAAAAGAAATTACTTGGCATTCAAAGAAGCAAGAATGAGACCCATGACCAAGAGAAAGGAAAAAGCCAATAGAAACAGATATAGAAATGACGAGATGATGAATTAACAAAAACTTTATGATCACTATTATAAAAATTATAAATATCCTCAAATATTAAAAAAAACATGAATGTAATGGAGAGAGAAATGTAAGATATGAAAAAGAACTAAATGGAACTTCTAAAATTAAACAATATAATATTAAATATAATTTTTAAAATAAAAAATCCATTGGGTGGTTTATTTAGTAGATGAGACACTTCAGAAGAAAAAAACATTAAAAGATATAGTAATTAGGGGTGCCTGGGTAGCTTAGTCGGTTAGGTGTCTGACTTCAGCTCAGGTCATGATCTCATGGTTTGTGTTCAAGCCTTGCTTCGGGTTCTGTGCTCACAGCTTAGAGCCAGGATTCTGCTTCAGATTCTGTGTTTCCCTCTCTCTCTGCCCCTCTCCCCCTCATGCACTCTCTCTCTCTCTCAAAAATAAATAAATATTTTTAAAAAGTAAAAAATATATAGTAATATAGTATAGTAGTAATATAGTATATATTATATACTATAATATATATATAGTATAGTAATATAGTATATAATATATAATATATAATATAGTAATATAGTAATTAAAGAATTAAAGATAGAGCAATAGAAGCTATACAATAGCACAGAAAGAATAAAATTTCCAAATATATCTCTCTATATACAAAGCCACTATGGGAAAATATCAGTTGCAGTTTAATACATATGTAATTGAAATCATAGAGGCGTGGAGAAGGAGAAAATAAATATATTTGAAGAGATAGTGTTCAAAAATTTCCTATACTTGATGGAAATTATACACCCACAAATTCAAGAAGTTCAGTATCGTAGCTTGGGCTTCTCTAACAAAATACCATAGAGTGGGTGGTTTAAACAACACTTAATTCTCTCTGTTCCAAAGGCTGGTAAGACCAAAATCAAGGTTCTGGCAGATTTAATTCTTGGTGAGGGCTTACTTCCTCGCTTGAAGACAGTTGCCATCTTGCTATGTGCTCACATGTCCTTTCCTTGGTGTGTGTGTGTATGGAGAGAGAAGCTCTGGTGTTTCTTCCTCCTCTTAAAAGGGCACTAATTCCATCATGGGGACTCCCTCCTCATGAACTCATCTAAACTTAATTACCTCCCAAATGTCCCATTCCCTAGCATCACAATGGGGGTTAAGGTTTCAACATACAGATTTTTGAGGAAACACAAACATTCTGCTCATAACACTCAGTAAACCCCAAGCAGGATAAACACAATGAATAGCACACTAAGACACATCATAATCAAATATCTGAAAACCTGTTATAAAGAGAAAATCTTAAAACAGTCAGACAAAAAGGATTTATTACATACAGGGGTATAGAAATAAGAATAACTATAGACTTCTTGTCAGAAACACTGAAAGTCAGAAGGCAATGGTGTTGAAAGAAAAAAAAATTTGTTAATCTAGAATTTGAATTCTACATCCAGTGAAAATATCCTTCAAAAGTGAAGAACTACATTTTCATCCAAATAAAAGCTGATCTGTACTATAGGAAAAGTCAAAGGAATTTGTACAGGCTGAAGGAAAATGATACTAGAGGGAAATTCAGAACTACATAGAAAAATGAAGATTGCTGGAGATGGTAAGTATTTATGTAAATATAAACTCTGTTTTATCTATTTATTTAAAATATATTTCATTGTTTACAGGAAGAATAACCCCTCTTGGAAAATAAAGAAAATGAGAAAGATTGTAAACATTGTTAATGATCTCTTTTATTCTTGTCACATTACTTTCTGCTTACCATAGCCTAGTAGGTAGTACCCTTCTTTGTCCCTACCTATCCACCATGGATGTGGCCAACAGACTACCTTCCTAAAGCCCAACCCTAGCATGACACTCCAACCCCAAGCACTATTCAATCTTTACGGCCTCCCATTCAGTGGTAAAATCTATAGTCCTTAACCTAGCATTCAAAACCTATAATGTGGACCCCAAACTGCCCACCCTAGTCTACTGCTTTCACTCTGCACAAATAATGTGAGTGCTTCTAACTTTCCATTCACCAGATACACCTCCCAGATTCTTATTTCTAAGCCTCTACTCACTTTCTTTTCTCAGTGACATTTTCCCTGTGTGCTTCCTCCCCAACAAACACACTTATCCTTCCTTCAAGACCAGGCTTAAGTCTGACATCCCTTCTCACCTCCTCTTAGCCTGGAAGTGATCTTTCTCTTTTGCCTACAGAAAGACCATGGACTCTGGAGTCCTGACTCCACTGCTAAATGAGTGAGGAACGTTGGGGAATGGTGTAACTTCCATTTCCCCATCTGTAAAACAAGGGGTGATTGTCTTAGATTATGGAGTTGTCAGGATTAAAACGAAATAGTGGCTGTTAAGTGTCAAACTTTTCATTCATACCCACCCTTCTCTTTTAAAATGTGGGGTTTAGAAATGAATATGGTATTCCAGGGACAAGTTGCATAGTAGATCGAATGACTCTTGTTCCCCTTATCCTGGATGCTATTTCGGTTAGTGCAAGTTAAGATCCCAGTGGCTTCCTCCTGAACTGGGAGCTACCTGCAGCCCTTAACTCTTTTTCACATGTTCTGTTGCTAAGTCATAGTTTCTCCAGTTCTGCTTGCTCCATTAGCTTTATTGCAGCTGACTAACTTGTTCCCAAGTTTCCTTCATCCACGGAGCTCCCACATGTGTCTATCCTTCATCTCTGAGTACAAAGGAGGCTGACTACTGATTCAGAGGGTTCATCACCCAGCTGGTAAAGGCACTGTGTTGTCTGGGTGTGATTGAAGGCCTTTGTCATCTCTTTGCTCTGTGATTCCCAGATATCTCTCCACCTCTCTGCCCAAATGACTACTACCTTCTTGGAGTTCTAACCACTGGAGACTTGGGTGTTAGTTGAGACACTCACTCTTCAGTCTGCTTTTCAGATGCAGAGTTTTGAATTTAGATGGAAAGAACCACAGAAGTAATATAGCTAAGCCTTTTCATTTTATACATGAGCAAACTGACACCAGTCAAGTGCATGGTCCAAGTAGTGGCATTTCTGATTCCAGGTGAGTGATTTTCTCCCTGGGTCAGGATGACCCAAAAGTTTATTCCAGGCTATAGGACTGCCTGTGTTGCTCACTAGTGTATACCCAAGCACCAAGCTTGGCACTAACAGGCACTCTATAAACATTTACTGAATGAACAAATAAATATTAAAGTGCCAGCTCTGCTCAGTTGGAGCCCTGGATTCTCACAGGCATAGCAGAAAAGTATGTTACGACCTCTTAATGATGTCTGTCATGGTGCAGCAGGGGGAAGGGGTGAAATCCCTGTATCAGACCCTTCAAATCCTCATATGTAAAGGGAGATTCAGGGAGCCACCGACACTCTAGTAAGAATTAGTTTGCAAGCCATAAAGAATTCACTTACATTCCAAGGGTCTGAGAGAAAAGCACTTAGAACAGGTACACTGGAATTACTGGCCCAGGAAAAGACTCAGGTTTGGGGACCAGGTGTTTCAGCAGTCATGGTGAGGGCTGCCCCAGGCAAGCTTGGATCAAAGTTACACTCGGCATTAGTTGCATTTGCCCTGTGTGACCCCAAGAAGTGCCACACATCACACCCTCCTTGCAATTATCTGCAAAGAACAGATGGCAGCCTGAAGAACATTTTCTGTAATTTAACAGGGATCAAGATCTTAAGCTAAGGAAACATCAGCCAGCAAGTAAAAATCCAGTCAAGACTTTTCCAGTGAATTCGTTTCCTGGGCTGTCATAACAAATTACCACAAACTGGGTGGTTTAAAACATCATAAATTTATTCTCTTGGAGTTCTGGAGGCTAGAAGTCCAAAGTCAAGGTGTCAGCAAGGCCATGCTCCCTCTGAAGGCTATAGAGGAGAATCCTTCCTCGTCCCATCCAGCTTCCTGTAGCCCCAAGTATTCTTTGGCCTATGGAGCATCACCCCAATTTCTTCTCACCCACCCCCCTCACCTAGCCTTCTTCCCTAAGTGTTTGGGTCCTTTCTCTTCTCCTACAAGCACACCAAGCATTGGATTAGAGCCTACCCTAGTTCAGGATGACCTTAGCTTAATAACATCTGCAAAGACCCTATCTCCAAATGAGGTCACATTCACAGTTTCTGGGGCTGGGACTTCAATCTGTCTTTCTGGGGGACTCACCTCAATCCATAACACCAGGCCTCCCGGCCCCAGAACAACTTGGAAGACAGTGATTTCCATATCCGCCTATGTCTGCCTCCATCCACTTCTGTTTTCTCCAAACGAAGGTCCTTTCCAATGGGGCCTGAGCCAGGAGGCCACAGCTCCTCCCTAGAACCAAAGTCACCGTCATCAGACTGAGGTGGCCCTGATCCTAATGCTTTCTCCCTGGAGCTGTGGAATTAAATTGTGAGGAAAATGACTCATTCTCCTCACAAACCTCCCTGGCACAGGAGTCAGGGGCCTGGTCGGAATCCTGGGTCGGAAGCTCTCAAGCTGTGAAACCTCAGACAAGTTTCACATCTCTGAAACATCAGGTTGAGGCCCCAGACCCATCCATTTGCTTCTACGTCAACAGATCCAGAGAGCCCAGAAATGGAAAAGCCCTTTGAGGTGATATGTCCAATTTCATCCCCACCACTAGGGGGACAAAAGGAAGACAAATAAAATGGCCATTTTAACTTATATCTTCTGCATTAATTTTCACAGTTAACTGCTGAACTGAATAAATTCTTTTCTTTTCTTAAGGACCTTTATAAATTCCATCATTAATAAAATCAGACATTCAATTAGCAGGGAACTCTGATTGGTAACTGATCGTTTCCTTGATACCTTTCTCTCCACTCTCTCTGTGCAGACTCCCTGGCTTGTCCTGGGCTTGGCCCAGCCGGCGTTCCATTCCCAAGTCTCTCCTCTTCTTCCCCCCGCTGCCTGTCAGGGCCCCCAACAAAAGCCAGAGAAGAACACGGGCTGATTCCATTAACCTCTGTCATCGCCTAACTCTCTCTCTTAATTAACATGAGTTAATATGATTAATCAAAATAATGAGACAAACCTATTAAATTAGGGGGGTTTAAATGACAGAACTTGGCAGGGAAAGTAAAAGAGGCATGAGAAGGGCCAGGTGGGGGGCAGTGAGTCCAGAGGTGAGGAGGGCAGGGAGCCGGTGGCCAGGCCAGTCCAGCCCAGTCCCACCCAGTCCAGCTTGGGGCTCAGGGGAGGGGAAGGTGGAAGACAGGGACAGCGGCTTTTGGGACATGTTCAGTGTCTGCACCAATCTCAGCTAATTATTACCAGTCCCCATACTTCTCTGGGGCCTTTCTGGCTCCTTCGTAGTCTTCCCCAGCTTCAGGATTCTTGGTGTCCCTACTGGGGCGTTCACACTGCCTGACATCTATATCTTCTCCCTCTGGAGGCCAGGATGACTGGCAGAATGAATGACACCCCAGCTTTGCCCCTCACAGGGCATGAGACTGGAAAGACTTACTTTAGCTCTCTGAGGCCCAGAGGACCCATGTACCAGGATGGGACTAATACTCCTGAGCTGGAATAACTGTAAGGATTCAGAAAGAGGCTACATGGAAATGCCTGGTGTATCAGGCCCACAGCAGGCCTCCTGTGAAAGTTCTTTCCTTCCTCCCTCCCCTGGTTTGACTATGATAATACCTTGAGATTCTACAGTGCTTTGTAATTCTAAATAGATTTCCATTTATATTGTTCCAAGAAAAACCTAGGAGATAAGCAAGACAGGCATGGTTTTGCAGATCAGTGAGGTTTTTGTCAGCACTACTGAGCACCTGTTCGGTGTCAGTCCCTGTGAAAAGTCACTCAGGGCCAGCAAGGTGAAGTGACTTATCTGGACTTATTCTAGAGCTGGGTCTCCTAACCCCTAGGGCCAATGGGGCTTGCCATTGCCCCTAATGCAAGTGACCAGGAGTGCCCACAGTGCCCCCAGGAGTTCCTTTTCCTCCTCATGATCCTTGAGTTGTGCCAGGGTCTCTCACAGGCCTATGGCTCTGTGGCCACCAGCTGCTGGGTTGCTTAGCAGAAAGTCTATTCAAAGAGAACAGCGGCTCTCCAAAGCAGGACATGTGGCAGATGGCTTGGGCTCATTATTAGAATTTCTCATTCCAGTGAAACCAGGCCCTGGAGCCTCTTCTGCATTCCGTTCAGTGGCCACCCAGGCAGCAGAGGTGGCCCACAGCCCTAGACCTCCATAGACACATCACTTGGATAGCAAAGCCCTTATGAAAACCCTGAGGCATAACCTCATTTGGGGCCTGAAACACCCCGACAGCCCCATGGAAGGTCTTTCCTTTTCTTTGGAAGCATACTTCATGGGTCTCACCAAGATCCATGGGTATCTTCCCAGAGATGGACTGAATATCTACAACAAAGGAGAAAATATAATGCCTGAAAATCCCCTGCTAAAAGGTCTGCTTTCTGTAGGATTCATATTTATTTCTTTTTATGCTTCTATAAAAGAATAGATAGAAAACTGCCCCTCCACATCCCAAATGAGGTAAGAGCCATGATCGGATGTCACTATAAGCTCCCAACTCTGCCCTGAAAACACACACACACATACACACACACACACACACACACACACACACACACACACACAGGATCAGAACACCCACAGCTCCCCACCCTCCCAGACCCGACACTTCACAGTCTCTGATGGTTCTCCAAGGAAGTAGATGTGCCTCTTCCACCTTGTCAGTCAATGAGTGGCCTGGCTCTGGGTCCAGGAGTGTCCAGACAACTGAATGACCCACCTTCAGACTCAGGACGACAAACACTACTAGTAATTCTGAAGCAGCAGCAGTTGGCATTGCACTTCATGGGGAATAAGTGGCGAGTAGCTGTTATAGATACAAGTGTCCCTCCAAAATTCACAGGTTGAAACCCTAACCCTCAATATTACTATAATTATTTAGGGAGAGCCTTTCAGGGGGGAATTCAGGTTAAGTGAGGCCATAAGGGCAAGCCCCTAACTGCATAGGATTGGTGCCCTTACAAGAAGAGGAAGAGACACCTGAGTGCTCTCTCTCACCAGTCATGTGCAGAGGAAAGTCCATGTGAAGACACAGCAAGAAGGTGGCCGTGTGCAAGCCAGGAAGAGAGACCTCACCAGAAACCAACCCTGACCGCACCTGAATCATGGATTTCCAGCCTCCAGAACTGTGAGAAAATACATTTCTGTTGTTTAAGCCACCCAGTGAGTGGTATTTTGTTATGGCTGCCTTAGCAAACTAACCTAGTGGGTGAGACTGGAACTGGGTCCTGTCTCCTGGTATCCTGCGACACCCATTTCACTATGAGTAAAAATAATAACAATAACACATTTAAAATAACAACAATAATAATAAATATATCACCTCATGCAGGGATCATAGGCAGCCTTGTTTTTTTTTTTTTAATGTTTCTTTATTTTGAGAGACAGAGAGAGAGAGAGAGAGCAAGCAGGGGAAGGGCAGAGAGAGATGGGGAGAGAGAATCCCAAGTAGGCTCCGCACTGTCAGTGCAGTACCTGATGCGGGACTTGAACTCATGAACTGTGATATCATGACCTGAGCTGAAACCAAGAGTTGGATGTTGAACCCAATGAGCCACCCAGGTGCCCCTTAAGAGCCTTAATTTTGACAACCCTAACACGACTGCCAAGTTTCCATGCTCTGATATGTGCTTCAGCCTTCCTCAGGCCTCCACCAACTTCCTCCTCACATGGGCAAACAAGGCTCTCTCTCTCATACAGTTCCTAACACCTTTTACTTTGTCTCCATAGCGGTTGGTTGTCAGTCATCTGGCTGACGATGTAGCCCAAGTGCCCAGTGCCATGCCTGGAACAAAGGATGTACTCAGTACCTATTAGTCAAACATGTGAAGACACTGGATGCTGCTTCCCAAATGCGGTCAGTCCTCATGATTCAAATACAGAAACTACACATAAGACAAGGAAGTCTTCCATGAAGAATCCAGACACTTAGTGCAATGCAGTGATGTGCAGGTAAACTAGCTAAGTCCTTCAAAGACAGGGGCAGTGTGTGTGTGTGTGTCTTTCCTTGGTCCTCCCCTCGCCCAGAGCACTTATTATATGTTCTGTGCCAGTAAGTGCTACCCAAACACTAGTGACTAGCACCGTGAGTAGTTGCCTTGGTCAGATTCTCAAGCGTGGGTCCCTCGGTGCTGAGGATTCCACAGATGTACCCATAAAGGTCCTACAAATTTCATTGGGATTGTCTCCACCGGCATACAAAAGTCATTTCCATGCTTCCACTATGATCTTCTTGCTGCCTTCTACTATAGCATCTGGAGAGGCAGGCACTATATTTCCCAATCTCTCTGGTAGTTAGAGGCCATGTGATCAAGTTTGGACTATGGAAATGGTGAACTGCTAGAAGGCTCTTAGACAAACTAACTTTCTTAATCAGAGATAGGTGAGTCTGGAGCTGCCTCTTCCTTCTCGTTTTTGATGTGAATGACCACACAATGCCTGGAGCCACAGTAGCAGTTTTATGACTCTTAGGCCATACACATCAAGCTTAAAAAAAAGCTAACACTCCTGGATGGTTGATAAAGATAGAAGAACCTGGATCCTCGATGCCATTTTGGCATTGCAGACCAATCTGAAGTCTGTCTACCTCAGGACTTCTTAGTACGTAAACAACAAATATCTAAAGTTTAAGCCACTCTTGGGGCACCTGGGTGGCTCAGTCCATTAAGGGTCCAACTCGTGACTTTGGCTCAGGTCATGATCTCACAGTTCATGAGTTCGAGCCCTGAGCTGGGCTCTGTGCTGACAGCAGGGAGTCTGCTTGGGATTCTGTCTCCCTCTCTCTCTGTCCCTCCCCCAACTTGCTCCCTATCTCTCTCTCAAAATAAATTATTTAAAAAAAACCCTTAAACTTTAAGCCACTCTTGGATGGGTTTTCAACTACCTGCAGCTGAAGCATTTCTGACAGATACAACTTCTTAAATTTGTGCTTTAACTTCAATGATTGTCTAAAAATTAATGTAAGCATATCCTGAATCATCTGGAAACCCCCTGCCTTACCTAACTGAATACTATCTTGATATTTCAGTAGTCATGTTGACATAAGTCAACAACTGTTTTTATGGCAAAGAGTACTGCAAGTATCCTTCGCTATCTAAATATTTGCTATCTGAACTCAGGAACTAAATAAAATCCATATTTAAAAAAATAGGGCTAATACGCCTTGCTATCTAAACTCTCAGGATTTGTTACCAAAACTGGGGAACAAAATTGCTTTGGATAATTTGGCACGCCTTGCCATGTGAAATCTCACCATATTGATTTTGCAACTGAATAGATTTAAATAGCAAGGAATACCTGCATTTTGTCTTCAAGGAAAAAAGAATCGTGACTACTTTAATACATAAATGATAGATTCATCAAAGCAAAGAACAAATTACGTTACATCACTGTGCCCAAATGAACACAGGCTTTATAGGAACTGGAACAGAATACGGAGGGGACAACGGAGTTACTTAGTACAGCACACAGAAAAACAGGCACAGGGAATTCAGAAGAAGCCGCAAAGCAATGGTGTGCTGGAAGCAGCGTGTTCTGGCTCACAAGAGTGAAGGGTCAGATTTTCAGGCATTGTGAGAGCCTGTTGTTAAAATGCAGCGAGTATGATGGGAGCCATGGTAAGAGTATTTACACCATGGAAATCAGCAAACACTATGACACAGGCTTTCTTTTTTCTGGAAAGGCAATTTACCAGCACATCACTCTCAGTAACAGCCAACACCATATTTGCCTCTGAGAGGCCATTTACTTTCAGCAAACATCATCATCTGGTCCACAACATTAATGTGGAATTTTATTAGTTTTATCTCATTTTGTATTTAATTGGTAAATTAGGTTTGATTTTATGATTCATATAAGAGATATAAGCATAAGGAGTTTTATATCTGTATATATTGAGGTATTATTATATTAACAATATATCTGTATATATTTAGGTATTATATCTATATATATTGAGGTATTCTTATATTGATAAAATTTTAAGTCAAAACTGGTGTTACCAAGAAATATTTTATTTACTCAAGTTGGAGAAACATTGATCAAAGTCCATCAAAGTTAATAACCCCAGCCTGGCACATCAGGTTTTCTAGGATCTGATTCCAGCCTGACTTTTCCCACCCAGTGAACTATCTGCTGCAGCCAAAGTGGTCTGTCCCTGTGGCTTCAACACATTCCTCAGGGATTTAAACGAGATAACAGAAATGGAAGCACAGTGTGGACACTCTACCCCACCACCCCCAACACTAAGTTCATTCATCCTTGGAGGCCTGACCCAGAATCTTCCTCCCCGATGGAGATTCTCCTCATGACACCAGCGGGAGGCGGTCCTTCTCTTCTTTGCACACCGCCCCCCGCCCCACCCTGGGGTGTTGGATTTTATCAACTGATGCCACTCACCTCCTTGACTAGAGGGGAAGCACTTGCAGGCAGGAAAGTTCGAAGTGTCCTTACAGATCCTTCTGTCAACTTGTCTCCACCTCCCAATTCACTCATTTCCTCATACCACTTTCCCTTCTGTACCATGAGGAAGGACTTTGCCTGTTTCCTCCCAAGTCAGCTCCTCCACCAGCGGTCTTGCACACAATCATTGCCATCCAACCGCCTCCCCCATCAACCCCCTTCTCCTCTGTTTTGTGTCTTTAATTTCTTTCTCATCTCTGAACTTTCTCCTTTGACCCTGAGTACCCTCCATCCTGAAAATAAAATAAAATCCACGGATATTCATCAATGATGCTTTCAGCTGCACTTAACAGAAAACTCAACTAACATGGTTTAAACAATCATAAATGTATTATTTCATGTTAAGGAGAAACCTGGGTGTAGGGCAGTCTCCAGACACCATTCAGATCAAGGTCCAGCTCTCTGTCCTCAGACTGGCTTCTCTCCTGGTGGTTATCTAGTGGCCAGTAGCAGCCATGGGCACACTTGATCAGTCTGATTGGACCACAAGGTCAAGTGCCCATCCCTGGAGAATAAATAACAGTTGCCAGACGAATGCTCTGCACTGATGGACTTAACGCTCATGTTCTTGAGTCCATCAATGGCAAAGAGAAATGGGATTATCATGACTGACTTAGATTAATCGGTACCCAACCATGTGACTCTGAGTCAAAAGGGTTTCATCAGGGTAGGGTGGAGGTGTTAACAAAATTGGGATTCTGTTAGGAAGCAAGAAGTGGGGGACAGAGCTTGGAAGATAACCAGCAGGTTCACTTGACCACCTTCCCCTCTCCCATCTACCATTTTCTCTCCTTTTCTTAGCCCCTAATCTCCTCTAAGTGGACACTACATTTATTTGCTGCCTTCGCTCAATGTGCTGCAATTCAGTTTCCCACCCTGTCACTCTAAACAAACCGTCTTGCTAAAGTCACTGGAGTCCTCCTTTGGCTTCTCTTCAGGCTTTGACACCTCCACGAACTCCCTTCTTTAACCTCATCCACCCATCACCCGATTCATAACCCTCAGGTAATCAATCCATCCTCTCCCAAACATGCTCCTCATCACTCAGCAATGTGTATTCCACAAACATTTTTTGAGCACCTACCATATGCCAATTCAGTATATCCAACACATAACACTTTGCAAATTATCCCTGAATGCATGGTTTAGTCTCATCATTTTTCACCTCCACCACTGCAATAACTTCCCAACTGGTCCCTATGCCACCAGTCTCTACCCATCAGCAATCTGTCTTTCTCGCTCACAAATGTGATCTTACCAAATGCAAGTCGAATCATTACATTTCCCTGCCTCCATCTCTCCTGCAGGAGAAAGCCCGAAATCCCCAACACGGCATGCAGGGCCATGGCAACCAGACCCCACTGACCTCTCCTAGTCTGGAGCCCATTCCTCTCCCTCTTCTATTTTAAGCTCTGGGCATAATGAACTACTATTTCACAAACACATCATGAGCTTTCTTACTTTGGAGTTTTGCTCATATTCTTTTTTTTAACTAAAATGCCCTTTCCTGTTTTTTCTGCTAAAAAAAAAAAAAAAAAAGCCCTAGTCATTTTTCAGAACGTAGGCTCCATGTCACCTACTCAGTGGAGTCTCCTCTGGGGCCAAATCAAGCACACCTCTGTGGTCCCAGAGCACTTTGTGCATAGTAGTAATGAGCCATTCTCAGAGTGTATTACAGTTAGGTTTATGCTCACAAATTCTTGCAGGGGGAGGACTGCATTTAAATCATCCTTCTGTACCAAGCACAAACACCTACCTGGCAATGCATGCTCAATATATCTTTGAAGAATTAAATTGAACTCATTATTTTATCCTCCTCATTTAACAGATGGGGAAACTGAGGGCTAGAGAGAAAGTCACTGACAATGGTCATTCTATGTATTTAATCAGCGTTCTTTCGCTGCATACAGGAAGAAAAAAGGATTTGTTTATTTATTTATTTATTTATTTATCTATCTATTTATTTATTTTTAGCTCACCAAATTGAAAACTCTCTCTTCAAGCACATGTTTTGTCAAGGATCCAAAAAGTATCATCAAGAGTTGATTTTTTAGCTCTGCTTCCCTCTCTGTTGGCTTCATTCTCTGGTCCTATGTCAGAACAAAATGGCTGCCAACAGCCACATGTTGCTACATGTTGCTGCTATAAGCCAAGGAATGCCAGGAGCCACCAGAAGCTGGAAGCAGCAAGGAAAGAGTCTCTCCTAGAGGCTTCAGAGAACTGGATCCTGCTGACACCTTGATTTCAGACTTCTGGCCTCCAAAACTATGAGAGTAAATTCTGGTTTTTTTTGTTTTTTTTTTGTTTTTTTTTTAATTTTTTTTTTCAACGTTTATTTATTTTTGGGACAGAGAGAGACAGAGCATGAACGGGGGAGGGGCAGAGAGAGAGGGAGACACAGAATCGGAAACAGGCTCCAGGCTCCGAGCCATCCGCCCAGAGCCCGACGCAGGGCTCGAACTCACGGACCGCGAGATCGTGACCTGGCTGAAGTCAGACGCTTAACCGACTGCGCCACCCAGGCGCCCCAATTCTGTTGTTTTAAGCCACCAAGTGTGTAATTTGTTCCAGCAGCCCCCGGGGACTAATGCAACAAGGGATCCATGTGGTGCTGGAACGCCTCTCTATCTGACTGTCAAGGTCAATACCCTGGTTGTGATATTGTACTGTCATTTTTCAAGATGTTACTGTTGGGGGAAACTTGGGGAAAGGTGCATGGCATCCCTCTATATCATTTCCTACAACTGTATATGAGTTCACAGTTATCTCAAAGTAAAGTTTAATTATGAAAATGTCCCTCTGAATGATGTGGTAAACAGATTGGAGGGTGGCTAGAGAGGAGGCTGGGAGATTTGTTGGGTGCTGTTGAAGCTGTTCAGCAGAGAGGTGATGGCACGTAGACCAAGTGGTGGCCAGGGAGATGGAGAGAAGGGGATGGGTGGGGGAGAAAATTGGGAGGTAAACACGACAGCAGTCGGGGATTTATTGTGGATAGGAGTTGAGGAGTAGTGGTGTCCATGATGACTCTGGCTTGTGTGACTAAGAGAATGGACACGGCTTTACCAGGGGCCTCTTGGGAAAAGAGCAGATCTGGAGAAAAAAGAATGGAGAGCATAGCATGCTTGGGACAGAACAACTCAAGGACAAGGTTGCCAGCTCTTTCTTGTAAGTGACAACTCATCGCTTCCTAACCCACCTCTGTCTGCATTTCGCACCCTTACTCCCCAAGAGAGATTTGGACCGGATCAGTTTGTCACAATCCAACACAAAGCATCCCTACTGGGCAGTCATGTACCAAGCTCCTCATGGGCCTTCCCTGTAATCACTGTACACTGAGCATCTCCCTCGGGCACTGCTTCCTGCTCACAAGGCACAAGACAGGGCCACTTTGTTCAGACAGATTGGGACCGTGGTACAGCAAGAACTTAGGGTTTCGGGTGTCTCCAGGACAGCCACTGGAGCTAAGCAGAGATGGCTAAGAATGAGAGAGTCTCTGCTTTCAGAGATTCAAGTCATTGATCAGGCAAAGAATGAGAAGCAGAACCCTCCACAGCCACTCCAGCATTGTTTCCAGATGAGAAGGAAAGAAAGTCCTGCAGGAGAACAAAGGTGGAGGACTACATCTAATTTCAAGGCTCACCATAAACTACAGTAATCAAAACAGTGTGATATTGGCATCAATATGGACAAACAGATCAATGAAACAGAACAGAGAATCCATAAATAGATCCGCACTCATGAATACCTGATGTTTGAAAAGGGTATAAATACAATCAGTGGTGAGAACATAGTCTTTCCCACAAATGGCACTAGAACAATTGAATATTCATATGGAAAACAATTGAACTTCAATCCATACCTCACATCATATACAAAAATTAACTCAAAATAGATCATAGACCTAAACGTAAAACCTAAATCTATAAAACTTCTAAAGGAAAATGTAGATGAAATATGTTTAGGATCTTGGCTTTGCAAAGATTTTTTAGAAAGATGCCAAAAGCATGATCCATCAAAACAATGGTAAGTTGGACTCTGTCAAAATTAAAAGTGCCAGTTTTTGAAAGATGCTATTTTTTAAATTTTTAAATGTTTATTAATTTTTGAAAGAGAGAGAGAGAGACAGAGCACAGGCAGGGGAGGAGCAGAGAGAGAGGGAGACACAGAATCTGAAGCAGGTTCCAGGTTCTAAGCTGTCAGCACAGAGCCTGATGCAGGGCTCGAACCCACAAGCTGTGAGATCATGACCTGAAGTTGGATAATTAGCCAACTGAGCCATGCAGGCGCCCCTGAAAGACGCTGTTAAGAGGGGGAAAAAAGCAAGCCACAGACTGGGAGGAATTATTTGTAATCGTATATCCAATAAAGGACATGTATGCAGGATAAAGACCTTTCAAAACAATGAGAAAATGAGCAAAAGATTTGAACAGACACTTCAGCAAAGAAGATATACAGATGGCAAGTAAGCACATGAAAAGCTGTTCAATTATTTTTAGTTGGAAACTAAACTATCATTATTCATTAGTGGTAATTAATGAAGCCTAAGCTCTCATTAGTCATTAGGAAAATGTAAGTTAAAACCACACACCTATTAGAATATCTAAATTTAAAGGAACAGCTGTATCAAATGTTGGGGAAAATGTGGAGCAAATGGCATTTTCAACTAGTTTGGGAAACAGTTTGGCAGTTTGTAAAATAAAAAAACAAACAAAAAACCAAAAAGCCGTATACCTAGTATATAATCCAGCCATTCTCCTCCTAGATATTTATACAAGAGAAATGAAAACATATGTTCTTACAAAGGCTTATACATGAATGTTCCTAGAAGCTTTATTTATAGTACCCCCAAACTGGAAACAAACCAAATGTCAACAACAAGTGCATGAATAAATGAATTGGTATATCAATACGATGGAATACTACTTGGTAATGAAAAGGAATGGACTTTTCATGCATAGTGCAATAAATTATAAAATAATTATGTTGAGTAAAGGAATCAGACAGATTTATAGAAAATGCAAACTAATCTATAGTGACAAAAGGGGATCAGCGGTTGCCTGGATATAGCGTGAGGCAGAGAAGGGCAGACGGTGGGTAGTTAGAAAGGGCATAAGGAAACTTTGGTGGAGGGGACAATTGATACATTAATTATCTTGATTGTGGTGGTGGTTTCATTGGTGTATAAATATGTCAGAACATCAAATTGTACACTTTAAGTATGCACCATTTAGTATGTCAATTCTACGTTAATAAAATTTTTTAAAAGAAGAATCTAGGAAATATAACAAAACAGCACTTTTCTCCCCTGTGTGCTTGCTGTCACTCGCCTCATCCATCATAGAGCTTATTTGTTACTGAAAAGTGGGGGCCATGTTTTCTTCCCCCACAAGCCAGGCATTTATAATTAAAGAGCAGTCTTGTGGGGGTTAAGCCTGGGTGCAGGAGAAAGAAGACAGGCAAACGATTCTTTATCAAAGTCAAGGCAATTCCTTAGCAAAGTCCCTGGAACCAAATAGATCTGGGTATAAACTATGACTCCATGACTTAGCAGTTTTTTAATTCCTAAGCTCTCTAAATCTCTGTTTCTCTACCTGCAAAATGGGATCAAAATGCCACACAAAGGATGCCGGGAAGATTAAGTGAGATTCTATTTACAAAGAGACCTACATCAGGCCTGACACAGAGTAAATGCTTCCTCCATCCAGAGCGGCAGCATCTAGAACGGGGACGGACTCAGAGTTCGAAACTGAAAAATTTGGGTTCTAGTTCTAACTCTGCTGCCAACCCCTTACATGACCTTGCTGCTGGTTTGTGAAGCCTTCCACAGTGGACGAAACATAACAGATCTCGACTCTGGTAAGTTCTCGAAACTATAGCCCTTGGGCCAAATCCAGCCCATGACTGTTTTTATATAGCCTACAAGCTAAAGATGCTTTTAATATTTTCAGTGATTGAAAAGAATTTTTAGACAATAATATTTTGTAACACGTGAAAATATACAAAATTTAAAATTTCACTGTCCATGAATAAAGTTTATTGAAATATCACCACTCCTGTTTTACACGTCTGTCACTACTTCAAGATACAAAGTCAGAATAGCAGTGGCAGCTGAGACCATATGGCCCGCAAAGCCTAACTCTTCGCTACGGATCCCTTTAACAGAATAAGTTTGCAAACTCCTGAGTCAGAGCTTCAGAAACAGCATGTTTGTCTTGCTACTGGCACACCTCCCCAAAGAAAAGCATTCAATGTGTTGAGACTTAATGTTATGCCCTTAATTTTTATAGGGTTCATAAGAAACATCCATTTGAATGGAACTTCTGGTCTCTTGCAATGAATACTTCCTTGAATTTTATGCCAAGAAAGAAGTTTGTCTTCAATTGACCTTACATATGTCATTTTATTACCCTCGTGTAGCTGGTGCATTTTAAGTGGCAGACAGAATAACTTCAGATTATTTTAAATTATATTAGCAGACAATTCCTTATTTTAATGATTATGCATTTATGTATGTGTTTATCCTCTATTTGTGGTAAGTGATGGTGGTCTTCCAGCTATGAAAATATCAAATTTTCTTTTCAATTTAATTAAGTGAAATAATTGTATTGATTAAAAAAAAAAAGCAAGCGCGTAAAAATTTGGGTAGATCCACAGGAAAGGCAAAAAACACGCAATGGCTGTTGAAGAATGATGGAAGTTTGGGAATACCATATTGGACAACAGGAACATGTTTTCCTTTTTACCAAGGTTTCCAGGAAGCTCAGGATTAAAGATAGTGCTCATTTGCAGAAATAACCAGAGTTGTGTAATCTATCTCATTCTACTTCTTTCCATCTGACTTTATTAAGAGCATTGACCACAACATATAGCTTTTGTTGGCTCAGCATGTCTGTCTTCCAAGCAGAATGGTAGCTTGGTATCCTACCATGTCCATATACTCAATTCTAGAACATATTAAACAGAAAGAGGTGCAAGGTTAATAAAGGAACAAAGAGATGAAAGAATGCATGAATGTAATGTTTATTTCCCTATTCTTTTCAACAACCAACTGGGAAGGATTCCAGACAGCAGGATTCCAGAAAGGGTGAAATATTCAGCCAGCCCTGGGGAGAGGAGCATTGTGGTGTCCCGGCTCCTTGTTTTCCTCTGAACTCTCATGAGTGGGCCCTCCAAATGTCTGAAGGGGGGGGGGGGATGTGGGTGTGGCTAGTGGCTAAGAGTGCCTTCCTGTGCCTTCCTGTGCCTTCTACTGTGCCTTCCCGCAGGACCTCAATCTACACAACAATTCTGTGCAAGTACCCAATGTTATTATCCCCATTTGGTGTCACAATCCAGCCTAGAAACTTGGATTTCATGGCTCAATAAGATACCCCCCAAATCAGGCAGGGACCCATATGGATGTTACAAACATCCATTTTCTTAAGTAAGGTCAGTAGAAAAAACTACCATCTACCCTTACCCTTATTTCATAAAAGAATGCACATCTTAACGATTAAATGAAGGGAGAGAGGAAATGACCTCAAAGAAAGAACAATTCTTTATATTAAAAACAAAAGTTAGCTTTAAAAGAAACCATCCATCACATTGTCCTTAATGTCCTCATTTCCCCCGCGATCAAAGAAAATGTTGACATGAGACGGGGTAGAATGAGTTTAGTGAGCGCCCGTGGAGACTACAGTAAGATGAACTCAGGTGTGCGGGGCAGAGCCTCAGGGTGGGGCAGAGGCTGGTGTGCCCACTTTGGGGGGGGTGCCCTCGGTACACACCTCAGCAGGCACTCAGGACACAGCCTGGGCACACCCCTAAACAAAACATTGGAGTGGAAGATGCTTGTGTCCACGCAAGGCATCTGCCCCAGCATCCCACAGAAATAGGAGCTCAAACCTGGAATACACCTGTGAGTCCATTCCATCCCATCCAACCCCTGACATTGCAGAGAGGGAAATTCAGTCTCAGAGAGGTTAAAGTGCCTCACAGAACCACGAGGCTGTCAGGCACAGAGCCAGGATTCCCAGTCTCCGTCATTTCCCACCATGCCACTGGTACCAGCCAAAGCACAGAAACTCTGCAGAAAGGATGCTAACTACGAGGACATCTACTTCTAGGGGTGGGCTATGGTTGTTTGCCATCTCCAAGGTTCAGGAAGGACACACTTCCTGGGAAAGGATGCCCCTTTCCTCCCCCATCTTCCACACATGTACCAACAATCACTGGATCTTGAAACTGCTGAGGACCCACATGGTGAGAAGAACACCCACCACACACACACCAAGAAGCCCCCAGGTGAGTTGACCCACCACTGGGAGTAGTCTGTGGGGTCGGGGCCCTAGGCTGGGAGAGACTGTGCATTCCCCAAGCTCTGCCTCTGAGAAGAGCACTCACTGGGCTTGCTGGCCAGAGCGTGGGGACAGTGAGCCGACCTGTTCCATTTCCTGACTCCCATTCCTGTCAAATCCATTGACATCTGATGCCCACTGCTTTCCTAAATCTACTCCCACAAACGTCGTTAATTACCTCTGAATGGCCAAATGCAAAGACGTCCCTTTCAGTCCTCAACCCACGGGACCTCTGCTCAACACGGCACTATGTTCACACACGTTCTTACGTATCGTAAGCTAATGACATCCCCGTCCACCCAAGAGCACGAGCCAACAGTTCAGTTATTCTTGACTCCTTGTTCGGCCCCACCCTCCTGTCCAAGCTCTTGTCCAGTCTGTCCTTTATCCCATCTCTTAACATTCTAGCCCCCACCCCCCGGAAGCTCTACAAGCCCTAACTCAGACATTCTCCTCGCTCCCCTGGATATGGCATTGGCTTTGCTCTCCTCACTTCTGCCCGTCCCAGTTCTTCTCCACTCAGATGATGGATAACTGTCTAAAACAGGAGCCGGCAGGCTATGCTCAGACTACGGTAGGTCAAGTCCACTCACCACCTGTTTTTGTATTTTTATTTTTTTAAGTTTATTTATTTTGGGGGGGGGGGTAGGGGCAGAGAGAAAGGGAGAGAGAATCCCAAGTAGGCTCCATGCTGTTAGCACAGAGCCTGATGCAGGGTTCAATCTCACAAAACATGAGACCATGACCTGAGCTGAAATCAAGAGTTGGACACTTGGGGGCCTGGGTGGCTCCGTTGGTTAAGCGTCCGACTTCGGCTCAGGTCGTGATCTCGTGGTCTGTGAGTTCGAGCCCCGCGTCGGGCTCTGTGCTGACAGCTCAGAGCCTGGATCCTGTTTCAGATTCTGTGTCTCCCTCTCTCTGACCCCCCCCCCCCCGTTCATGCTCTGTCTCTCTCTGTCTCAAAAATAAAGGTTAAAAAAATTAAAAAAAAAAAAAAGAGTTGGACACTTAACCAACTGAGCCACCCAGTTGCCCCTAGTTTTTGAATGGTTATCAGTACCTACATAGTGTCCTCAATTTTCCTCTTAGCCCACAAAGCCTGAAATATTTACTCTCCCTTTCCAGAAGAAGTTTGCCGACCTCTGCTTTTCCTCACCTGTGCCAAACTTCAGTACAGATCAGAGTGTCCTGAGGCACTGGCTGAAATGCAGATTTCCAGGCCCCAATTCCTAAAGATTCTGGTTCAGCGGGACTGGCACGGAGCCTGGAATCTGCATTCTAACAAACTGGCTGCACACACCCCAGGTGGTTCTCATGTAGGTTCTAATTATAGAACCAAGACCACACTCGTGAACTTCTACTCCACCTATAGAGACAACCCAAAGTTCCTAAGGCACTCCGGGCATCTTCGGCCATCTCTCACAGTTCTGTCTGCCCGGAAAGCTTGGCAAGCATCTTTCTCTTTCAGGGCTCCACACAAAGGCCACATCTTCCCAGACCCTCACCCCTGCCCCCTACAGTCACTGTCACCCGCACCTCTGCCTTGCTCCATAAAGCACCTGACCCTCTGCAACCCAGATGATGTGCTTATGTGTCTGTCACAGTTACCACGTGTGAGCCCTTCACGTGAGACATCACTTCACCGGGCCCCCAGCCCTTGAAGAGGAGGCACTTGATCAATATTCAAGGAATCAATGAATGAGTAAATGGACTTGGTCCAAATTGCCACAGGACGCAGTGCAAAGTCAGGACTGGAGTCTGAACAACGCCCCCCCCCCACTTGGGTGACCTTCGTGCCCGTCCATCAGCTGCTAGAGCAGACGGTTCAGAGCACGGGCTGGCCTGGGTGTGAATCCAGCTCCGTACCTTGCTAGCTCTGTGACCTTGGGCAACTTGTGCAAGCTCACTGAGCCTCATTACATCATCCCTAAAAGGAGAAAGATGATACTAATAGCACTTACCTCATAGAGTTGCTCTGAGGTTTCAGTGAAATAATCCACAGAAAGCTCTTCAGCGTGTGCAAAGCATTCAGTGGCCATTCATCATGGTTGTTATTTCATCATCTTCCTTTGTCCATGCCAGGCATTTGCCCAAGGGGAGCCCAACAGGAAGCCTTGGCTTTCTCTAGGGAGGGAACAGCAGGGACCATTCAGGCAGGTCCCAGGGTCAGCCAACTCTATCCCTCTTGTCACTGAAATCATCATTCAGGGGAAGCCTGGTCAAAGTGACCCAGAACCCTAGGAATATGCAGACCCCAGAAATCCTAAAGCTCATGAACCCCAGCCCCCAGGCCATCTCAAGAAATGCACCCTACAAATACCCTATTCCCTGGAGGGTTAAGGCAGAGTCATTTCCGGAGACACAGGACACTCAGCAGGCCAGAGGAAGCGGCAAGGGCAGGGATACGCAGACGATGCTGGCAGCGTGCCCGCCCGGGGCAGCAGTCTGCAACATCAAGTTTGTTGAGCTCCATCAGTGAGCACACATGGGGACAGATGCCGCCAACCCCAGGGAGAGGGCTTGACGGCAATGCAGCAGGAGCCCCAGCTACCCACAGCGTGGGCCCGCCATGCACAGAGAGCAACGTGGCGCATCCTGTGTGGTGAATCCAGGAGAGGGACTTCCCACGGCAGGGTGGTCTCTGGGATGCAGAGACCAGATTACAGGCCCACCTGCAGCCACGGCCACTGCCACAGAGCCCACACGGCTGCAGAATCAGAAGGACTTGCATCACGTTTGGCCTAGTACACTCTTGATCAACCATTCTTCAGTTGCACAAACCAGAAATCTACGAGTTGACCTTGATGCTTCTCTCTCCCTTAACCTCCCAGCCTCCATCACAGAAGGCTGTCATTTTTTAAAAATGTTTATTTATTTTGAGAGAGAGAGAAAGAAAGAGCACACGTGTGCACATGAAGGGGGAGGGGCAGAGACAGAGGGAGAGGGAGAATCTCAAGCAGGCTCCAGCCTATCAGCACAGAGCCTGAAGACGAGTGGGGCTCAATCCCATGAACTGGGAGGTCATGACCTAAGCCAAAATCGAGAGTCAAATGCTTGACTGACTGAGCCACCCAGGAGCCCCATAATGCTGTCATTTTTACCTCCTAAGGATCTCTGCCATCAACTATCCCCATTCCCAACTCACTTACTCTGTTCAACTTATTTTTCTTTTTGCATTGCACATAATGCTTCCCAACATCTCAGCTCCCTCACTTATTATGTTTACTGTTCATCTCCCCCCTCACTAAAACATCAGCTTTATGAGGATAGGGTTCTTTGCCTATTTGGTTCACTGAAAAGCACCTGGCATATAGTAGGTGTTCAAAAAATATCCATGGACCAATCCTCCATGACCATCTCCTATCTGAACCACTACTGTAACCTCCGGTGTGGCCCACGGCCGCCCTCTCTGGTCCATTTCCAAGCCACTCCCCAGTGTAGCATCTTCTCCAAATGCAAAGCCATCGCATGCTGCTCTATGCTGCTCACACCCGCACTCAAAGACTCAGACACATCTATGGTTTCCCATGGCTCTCAGGATAAAGCCCAGCCCCCACACCACGGGCCCCTGGTGGCCTGTTCCTGGCCTCTGCACTCCCCAACCTCCCTGCTCCAGCCCCACTGGCCCCCCTTCATCTCTACCTGTCTACCACAGGGCCGGAGTCCCAGAAGATTCCGTGCTTGGAAAAATCCTCCCTCCCTTCTTCACCCCTGTTCATTCGTCAGCTTCCAACTAACTCTGGGTGCTCTTCTCTACACGGTATGCAACCCTGCACTAGGTTAGACCCTCCATCATTAGGATCTCATACCACATCAGGGACTTACCCTCCATGACAGCACTTGTCATGGTCACATTTCAATACCTCTCCATGCACTGTTTGGTAACATCCTTATTCTTGACTATACCGTAAGCTCCAGGAGGGCAGGACTGCCTTCATTGCTCACCATTCTACCGCCGGTGCCTAGCAGTGAGCCAGGCACCTAGTAGACACTCAATAAACATCTGCCAAATGAATGAACGAAGTAAGGAAACCAAGGCCCAAAGAACAGACGTGACTTGCTCACACTGAAACAGCCTGAAGATGACTATACCAGGCTGGGAACACAGATGTCACGACTCTGTCCAGAAGTCATTCCACGTCTCTTCGGCAGTGACAAGGGGCCCCCAGCCAGTAGGGAACACAGCTGGCCAGCACAACCAGACAGGGGAATGGAGCTCAGGCCTGCCTGAAGCCCTTTCTGGAACAATAGCTCCAGGCAGCCAAGACAGAAGGTCAACGTTTTGGAGAACAGTCCACAGTAAATTCTCCTCTTGGAGATTACAATTCACATTTGCATATTGCAAACTCTGAAAAATCTACAGATCAAAAAGCAAAGGTTTACAATAAGCAGAGGGTTTTCTTTGTGCAAAGCAAACATTTCTGCACACAACCAGTCAACAGGTCCTGGAAGCAGGTCCCCGAGAAGGTCAGCTCCAGGCACAACCAAGTGGACCTTCGTTGTTTCAAGGAAAATTTATCCAAGCCCTACAGGTTTCAGGCTCCAGGAAAACAAACAAGACCCCTAACCTCCAGGAGCTTACATTCTAGGAGGGAAAATGCCGAACACAAAACCAATGAAATGATGAAATAAACCAACTGGCCACGGACAGAAATCACAGCAAAAGTGATGAAGAAACAGGACAGGCCGCGGCTGACTGTCAGGCAGAGCCCCGACCGAGGAGGGGACCACGCAGCTGACAGTTTGGGGCACTGGGCCAGTTTGACAAGAAGGCCAGGCCCAGACACTCCAAGCTCCTAGGAATCCCATCCTCCTGCTGCGAATTGGCTTGAGACAAATTCTAGTCCCCTGAGACGTACTTCCATATGCCTCCCCACCACCACCCAAGCGAGAAACCACAGGTCTCTCCAGGTTAGGACTTTGGGAGAGTGACGCGGGGGCTCTGTGTTGTCACATTTCAAACTCATCATTCCTGAGTGAAAAACCACAGACAGAAAGGAATGTGCCTCTTCCTAGGCATAATCTTGAAAACCAAGCAAGATTAACGTATGATATCCCACCGAATGCACTAAAACGCTTCTGGCGAGCAAAGGAATTGCTTAAATGGAAAATAATTGTTGAGGAGCCATTATTACTAATTCAAGATGTGTCAAATGACATTGAGGTGTTCTACTTAATGTACTGTCATTACTACCATCTTTTAGAGAATATAAAAATAAGCGTTCGCTTGATGTCCTGAATGCCCATACCTATTTTCCTCATAATATCTTATGACCATCCACCCGGAATTCTCCAACCTTGGGAGTTGTCAAGAACATAGCCCTCACCGCGGAGGAGGGGAAATGCCAGCAACATCCGGGTCCTAGATGGGCCCGAGGCTATTGGAATGTTAGGTACCTTTCCCAGTGGCTTGGCAGAGACAGCTGTACAAACAGACGTGCTCGTGCTGCAATCCTTCTGTTTTGCAAGAGGCAGCAAGGAGGGAAATTGGTTCCTGGGTCTGGGATCCCAGCCCTACAGCCTGCCCTGGTGGACCCTCACAGCGGAGTGCCCAAGTGGTTTCCCCCTGACATTGAAAGGACTCCTGGGTGCTGCAGGGAACTAGCAGCGGAAAAATAAGGCTTGCCTGACCCCTTGTGGTGTGTGGCTCGCAAAGTCCACTATTGGCTGTCCAGAGAGGACGGGCAGAGACTGGGTTCAGTCTGAATGTGTGCCTGCAGTGGATTGAATATGGACCCCAGAAAGGTATTTACGAGAAAGGTTCTCCCAACGTGACCCTATTTGGATAAATGGTCTTTTCAGATGAATTAGATGATGGTTTTAAAAAATGAAATCATTTTGGATTCCTCGAGTGCCCTTAGGACACATAGACACAAAGAGAAGGGCATGCGGAGATGGAGGCAGAAATCGGAATTCTATGGCTCTAAGCCAGTGAATGCCAAGGATTGCATCCTGCAGCCAGAAGCTAGGAGAGAGGCATGGGATGGATTGTGCCCCCGAGCCTCCAGAAAGAACCAGCCTTGCTGAGAACACGTTGATTTTGGACTTCTGGCTTCCAGAACTGTGAGAGATTAAATTTCTGTTGTTTGGAGCCACCCAGTTTGGGGTGATTTGTCAAGGCGTTCCTGGGAAACACATCCAGCGCCCTGTAAATTCAAGATGGGGTCAAGGGACAGGAAGACTCAAAGCCAGTGGTTTTCAAATGCTGGTCTGTGGAGGCAGTGCATCAGGACCCCTTAGGGCACTTGTTAAAACAGAGTCCTGATTCTGGATCAGATTCCAGGGATAGGGGCTCTGAAATCTGTACGTTGAACAAGGCTGTCCTCAATCAGCTCTCCCGCACAACCAGTTCTGGGAGCTGCTGCCCCGAATAACTCAGGGATAAGCTTTGTGGTCATTATTAAGTGCTCGTCACTGAATTATTATTCAGTGCTCGTCACTGAATATTTATAGCTCCTCACCTTGCAAGCACAGGATACGATTGCACTTTGGGCCCCCACGCCCCATGCTCGGGTGACTAGCTTGGACCAAATGAATTGTGAGTCAAAGTGTGGTATGTCGCTTCCGGTGCAAGGCCTTCCGGAGCTCTTTCCCTGCAATGTTTGGGGTGTAGTGGCCCCAGCAGCCCAGACTCCTGAGTGACAGAGCAGAGCCCCCCACCCACCTGCGACGGCCCTGTACCTCTGGGGTTTTATAGCCATTCAAATGTCAGGTTGTCTACCGCAGCATAACTTAGCCTATCCTAACTGATTTAAATACAGGATGTTTTATTTTACCTTCAAGTCGAGTTCCCTAAGGCATAACTTGGATACAGATACATTTTTTTTTAGCTTTCCAAACAATTTGCTTAACATGCCTCAGGCTCATCATCGGGGACACTTCTATTATGGGGGACAATGAACCGAACTCAGTATTAACTCCCAAACAAATTCCACAACTTGTTTTTCTTGCTATTTTCTTAACTCATTAAAACTCTTCTGTTTCTAGCCAGTGTCAGACCTTACTAGGTCTTGTCAAAATACTATTAAAATAGCCAAAATAGGGGCGCCTGGGTGGCTCAGTCGGTTAAGCGTCCAACTTTGGCTCAGGTCATGATCTCACGGTCCGTGAGTTCGAGCCCCGCGTCGGGCTCTGTGCTGACAGCTCAGAGCCTGGAGCCTGCTTCGGGTACTATGTCTCCCTCTCTCTGACCCTCCCCTGTTCATGCTCTGTCTCTCCCTGTCTCAAAAATAAGTAAAAACGTTAAAAAAATTAAAAAAGAAAATAGCCAAAATAGTATTAAAGGTCAGTAGTCTACGAGGAGTTCCACTCTGTAGTCCCAACAAACTCTCAGGTGATGCCAGTTCATCCGTGGACCGCGCTCTGATAGCAAGGCTTCAGGTAACGCTTTCGCACAAAATTAATTACTGAATTAAGTTACATTAATTTCATAACATCCATAATTATAATAGTGAATCGCTGTAACACTATCACACGTGTCCAGTTTTAGCCTCATCGTGGCCCCATCAGTGAGAGAGACCAGGCAGATACTCTTACACAGAGGGAGATGAAGAGACTTCCTCAGGATCATCTAGCTAGGAAATGCCGAATGCCAGACTCGGGCACAAGCCATGTTTCTTCTCTAGCAATGCCTGAGTAACAGTCCCCAAGATTTCATCAGTGTCTGAGAGCCGAGCAAGATTCTAAACACGGCGTGCATGTATGTGACTGGGAACCTCTTCAGATTCAAGTTCTTTGGTCACTTCAAGCTAGCCTCTCAGTTACACTGTGCACCTGCTGTGAGATGAACTCTTCCGCGGGGAGAGCACTGCCCTCTGGCGGACTTCCAGAGCATTAACTTTAGGACACAGTCTGGGTCACATTCTTCCAACTTGGGCTACGTGGCTCCAGCTCTTTGAATCAACCCAAGTGCTAGACGCTGAGTAAGAGATCCAGACACGGCACAAGTCATGGTCCTTAACCTTGTAGGGGCTCTTGAGGCAGGTGCAGCAACATAGCATTTTTCATGAAACGATCTGTTCTTAGCACAAAGCTTGTGATCAGAAGACATGCATACATTTTAACCTTTATTGGCTGTGTGGCCTCGAGCAAGGCACTTGACCTCTCTGATCCTCAGTTTCCTCACCTATGAAAAGAGGGTACGAATAGGCTTGCCTAGCTGGGTCACTGGAATGAAGATGAGAGATGTGTCTTAAAAACCAGCAGGACTTGGGGCGCCTAGGGGGGCTCAATCAGTTAAGTGTCCGACTTCAGCTCATGTCATGATCTCATGATTCATAAGTTTGAGTTCCATGCTGGGCTCTGTGCTGACAGTTCAGAGCCAGGAGCCTGCTTCAGACTGTCTCCCTCTCTCTCTGTCCCTCTGCTGCTTGTTCTCTCTCTCTCTCTCTCTCTCAAAAATAAATAAAACATTTAAAAAAAAAAGCGGGACTTGAGAAAAGAAGCTGTTGTAGGGAATGGAGGAAAAGGTCATGACTCCACAGTGGCACAAACACGTCGAGCCTGGTTCACAGGGGAGATCAGTGGATGGCCAGTTTGTGTGGGGAGAGGAGATGACATTTGCCTGCATATCTGGAAAGATACCAGGACTCTGTGTGGCAATATCCAAGACCGTGGGAAAGAGATGTGGGGTGAAGGTGCAGATTGGAAAAGGCAGGGGAATGCAGGGGCAGGTGCACAGGTCTGGAGCCCGGCGCCTGGCCTTAACTCTCAACTCCCACTACTCTCTAGCCGGGACCTCAGCAAGTTTTCTAGCCTCTCAGTGTCTCAGACCGTGCCCGGAGACACTGAAAGTAGCAGTGGTTGGTGTGAAAATAAAATGCATCGGTGCAGGCACATGGGTTGTAACACCTATTGAGCGATTTCTGTTCACTGGAATATTACCTCCATCAGGGCAGGAGGGTTTTGATTGTTTGTTTGCTTCTCTGTCTCCTGGTATAGAGTATAGAGTATTCAAGAAATAGGCATTGAGCAAACGAGTGAATGAATGGAGGAGGTCACAGGACTGATGAACTGAGAAGCTTTCGCGGGGAGAGGCTAAAAGGGAAGCCAGGAGACTGAGGCTCGGATGTTGCCAGGGTTTGGGGCCGAGGGTCGCCCTCCGACCATGCTCTTTGTAGAAGCACGAGATGGAGGTTCTTCCCACGGAAAGGAAATGTCAACTGGGGCTACCTCTGGAGGGGAGACACTTTTGGGTTTTGCAGTTGGGAAGATGCTACTGGCATCTAGTGGGGAGAGGTCAGGGATGCTGCTCGAAATCCTACTATGCACGGGACAGTCCCCATGATGAAGAATCATCTATTCCCAAATGGCAACAGTCCGAGGCTGAGATACCCTAGACGAGACTTAGCTGCCCAAAGGATCCTAATCCCCACTGTGTTTCTCACTGGCTCTGTGGCCTCAGCGGTCAAATCCTCGCTCTGAGTTTGCCTCTTTATGCGTAAGATGGGAATATTAATACCGATGAGGGTTGTGGGGAGGCACCGAACAGCGTGTTCGCAGCATCTGCAACGTGGTGGACTCGTGTTAAGTCCTCTCATTACTCCCAGTTATCACTCTGATGCGAAGGGATGCATCATACAGATGAAGCCTCCTGCGCAATGACTGAGTCTGAATCCTGCTTACGGAGCTTGATACGCGTCATGTGAAGAGGTCAAATTCACTCCCTCTCAGCTGCCACCGTCCCACACACAAATGCCATCAGACTAATATTGGTCTGGGTCCTCCCTTCATCCTGGCTGAGGATGTGGAAGGTGGTGCAAAGCCTGGAATGACTCTGGACTGGCCACCAGAGCAAACACGGGCTGAGGCTCCTCTGCTTAGAGTCAGCTCACAATGCCTCATAACCTTGACCCAAGCAAAAGTGAGCTGGCCTGAGTCCCCCCCCTTTGAAGCCATCCCGGCCGCTGGAGCATGCCTTGAATATCACAGAAGTTATAAAACTCCACTAAAAGCTTATGAAAGACCTGCCTCCACAACAAAGAAAAAAAAAAGACATCCGGGTAAATTCTGGTGAGGGTGACGTTTACTTACACATTAGTGTTAATGAGTGTGCAGCTGGATGCCCCGGCGTGCACGTTACGTACGCTGAGCTCCCTGCTTGCTGGACACACACACGTAACCCTCCCTAACACTGCAGGGCCAGACCCTGGCTGGTCTTTCTCTGGCCTCTCCAGCTGCGGCTACAGATGACTCTGGCCTGACTGACGGCACCTTTATTTCGTGAGGACAGAGACTCAAACATCAGTTCTTTCCTCTGCCCTGAATGTCTCCTGGAGAACGGACAGGGGGCCGGCGGCGGTGGGGAGGGGAGGGAGGGCAGGAAACGGAAAAAGAGAGAGGGGGCAAGAAATAAGGAATAGGAAAGAAATAGATTCCTGAGCCCCTCAAGGGGTAATAATGGCTAACAGTTTCTGAGCACTGACTTTCGATCAGACGCTGTGCTACCTTCGTGTTCAGTATTCAATTCTTCAACACAACTGTGAGCTCAGTTTAAGGACGTCCATTTTACAGAGGTCAAGTAAAGTGTGCTCCAAGAATGATGTTGCCTCAGCTCGGCTCATTCTTAGTCGAATCAATAATCATGACCTTGGGGTAGAATGCAAAGTGGTCTAAAAGGAAGACCTTCCCACGCAGCACTTGTGTGAGTGTGTGTGGGGGGTGGGGGGGGGCAAGGAGGGCATTCTTTCCCCATTCAGATAGCCAGTTAGTCACTATGCCTAGGGGAGAGGGGAACGCCACTGGTATTTAGTTGGGGAAGACGGAAGAGATGGAAACACCTTAGGTTGTAAAGAATAACACTCTGGTTGGGAAACACTGCATCCTCTGACCCTCAGCCGCCCCCCCCCCCTCCACCTATGTAGTGTGGACCACACCACCGGCATTATCAGGTTATAATGAATGACATGTCATCTGGAAGGCATCAGCTCCCACGGTGCAGCAGACCTTGTCAGAGCCCCAGCTGTACCCTTGGGCTGTGTACCATTTCTGAGCAGGCTGACCTCACCTCTACCTAAAGGCATCTGCATCTTTTTCCAAGAGCTTCTGTGGCTGTGAACGCTTGCTGTGGCCTCCTAGGACAAGGCAAGCTTGAGGCATGCCACGCCCTCCACTGAGGCTGGTGGAGGCTGGTGTTTAAGAGGCTTGTGAGCCGTACTGTTTCCAGAACTCTCCAGTAGGACGAACCTCCAGTGTCCTTGGGTGGTAACCAGCTTCCTTCCCTTCTCTGTGTCACTGCCCCCCTCCTTCTCATGCTGCCTGGGATCCCCTTCCAACTAAACCATTTGCTTCCAGACCTTGTCTCGGGGTTGCTTCTTGGGAGACCCCATTTGAGACACACACTAAACAGTTAAACGTTGATCCTCTTTCCTCCGTGCCCTTGTTGGTTTATATGTTTTTCCAACCTACAGCTCCTATCATGAAAGCCTGTGTGTCTTCACACAGGGGTCCTGCAACTTTTACTAACTGTGAAAGGTGAATTCGTTAGTTCCTCTCTCTGGCGCATTAGCAACATTATTAAAATTGGGTGGGGAGGGCAGTCCATTAAGCCTCATAAACTGAAAACAACTTCTTCCTGGACAATGTGCACACTACCATTTCCCCTTTAGGACTAGGAACCCCCACCACCCACCCCTGAGCCAAGGAGGAGAGCGGGCCTTGTGGGGCAACCGTGAGAGATGCGTCAGGCCCCAGGCAGCTGAGGGGCTGTGTTGGGGAGAGGTCCAGTGCGCGCATATGAACTGTAGAGCTGTACTGGCCAAATCGCACCTCATGAGCACAGCAGTGCTAGAGGCTGGCCCAGGCGAAGCTTCGGGGAGGCGAGCAGCCCTGCCCTCGAGAAAAGAGCCAAAGCTCTGGCTAAAGGGACAGCCAAACAACGATGCCATCTGGAGCCCAGCAGATCTCCATGAGCTCCAAGCAGGCGGCCTCATTATGGAAGGGCTGGTTTTGAAGCTGGTCCCCTGCCCCTTGAATCAGCTTGAATTCACTTTCATTCCCTCCTCAGGACGATTCTATTCCTTCCAAGTTTATGTCCCTTTCGGGGAAGCGAAGTCATGCCCAAATGGCTTGGGAAATGTCCTGAAGACATACACGTTGGCCACCTCATCTGCTTTTCTCAAATGCTGATGGCAAGGCCACCGTCACGCCAAAGCCCTCCCTGGGGACCTCTCAGCCCTGGTTGCCTGTGATGTGTGATGCACCACCCAGGGCGACGGCTGAGGGACAGACCTGGTCGGCCCACATCGATGTGTCTTGCTACGTAACCATCAGGAGCTTTGGTCTCGCCCAGCACTCGCCCACTTGGCCTCCCTGAGCAAGGCCTTCACCCATTTGTCCCAGATTCCACAACTACAGAGGTGATGTGTAATAACAAGCGTTTAAGAGTTTTGAGAATTACGTGAGATGGTGCACATCAGGAGCGCACGAGAGTTTCCGATGTGGAATACCCAGTTCGTAAACCTTAGCTAGGAGTAAGAAATAGTGATAGCAGCAGCAGAATGGGCAGAGGGGTGGAGGGCTCAGGGTGGACTTGTTTCTCGTGTCCTCCCTAGCAGTGGGCACAAAACACTGCCCATAGACCACGCCTGATAAATACTGGCATGGAAGAATGAGCCAACCATGCCAGGCTGAAGACACTGTTTAAAGTGGCAATTTAAGGGGCGCCTGGGTGGCTCAGTCGGTTAAGTGGCCGACTTCGGCTCAGGTCACGATCTCACGGTCCGGGAGTTCGAGCCCCGCGTCAGGCTCTGTGCTGACAGCTCAGAGCCTGGAGCCTGTTTCAGATTCTGTGTCTCCCTCTCTCTGACCCTCCCCCGTTCATGCTCTGTCTCTCTCTGTCTCAAAAATAAATAAACGTTAAAAAAATAAATAAATAAAATAAAATAAAGTGGCAATTTACTGCACGTTTACCAGATCCCGGTTCCTGTGCCAACCATGTCACATAGATCTCCTGATTTTGTGTTTAGATCATTCCCTACTGTTGAGGTTTCTTCCACAGGGAGTGAGGTCTACCCGCTGAAACACCCCTGGGTCTCTCTCTCTCTCCTTTAGGGAGCGACTCATCTGATTGGTGAGTTGGGAGGAAGAACTGAGTACATGCAGCAGAACCTCTGCCTACCAGCCTCTTTGGGGGAACTAACCCTTGGGCTCCCCGTCCCCGTGATTGTTCCTGGGGTGCAGGTTCAGGGCTGCTGGGGGCCAGGTAGGTCTGTCAGTTCTGGGGCTCAGTATCAGGAAATCCTGTCAATACGAGTCACATGTTATGACCTTTATCAATAATAATGGTGATGTGGGGCCTCCTTATGAGGACTCCTATTTATTTCAGGAACTGGTTCAGGCCCTGGTGGGAAAGGGCAGTATTATTTTTTTTTTTTTTTTTACTCCTTACTTAACATTAACATAATCTCTGCACCAACCCCATGATGTAGATGTCAGTAGCATCCTTTTTTTTTTTTTTTTAAGCATAGAGACATTAAGGGACTTGCCCAAGGTCACACAGGTGAGCTAGGATTCAGACTTGGGTGTTTTTGACTCCAAAGAACGGTTCTTACCTATGCTCTACGCCTCATGGAAAGTTTCTGTCCCCACCATGCACTAGAGAGCATTTCAGTTTTAGGAGAAGACACCTTCAGGATCACCTGCTCAGGGACACCGGCCTGGGCCTGCCCCACATACCTCCCAGGGAAAAACCCTGGCAATCATCATCTTGGGGCCCCTTCCACCAGCCGGACCTTCCCTGGAGCCTTCGTCTCTCAGAAGAGCCCCTCTACCTGCACGTTTTCTTCTCTCTACTCTTCACCACTTGGCAAAAATATCCCAAGCCCTGAAGGACATGAAACTCCAGCATATCCCTCCGTGAGCATGTTCAAGTTTCTCCCGGTTGGCTCTTCTTATAATTTCTTTTATTTATTCCTGGAGGCTCTCAGGACAACCCTACTAGTTTCTCAAATGACTTGTTGGTGCTGTCGTGTGGCACCGTGGTCAGGGACAGAGCACACCCTCACGTCTTTCCTATGCGATCTCGCCTCCAGGGCATTGGCAACACTCTTCGTGTGCTCCCGTTCTGCTGGCTGTTTACAGAGGCAAAGAACGTAGAATCTGGAAGCGACTCTGCCTCTCCTCATTTTCCTCTCCCTTCTCTTCTTCCTCCTTCACTTCTTTCTCAAATAACAACCTAGTTTTCTGCATCTGAAATATACTGACTTGTTGTAAACTCCAAGGATATGGAGCTGAAGGGGCCTCTACTTTTTTAATCTTATAGGTGAAGAATGAAGGCACAGAGAGGTTAAGGGATCTGCCTGAGGTCCCACAGCAAATGAGTTGCTGAGCAGACTAACTTGCAATCTCTTGACTCTCAGTCCAGTGCTCATCCTAGAATGCTGTGTGGTGAAACTGGTTCACTGGGTTTATAGTCTTGACTTAAGGAGTGCATAATTGAGCGAGGCAATCACATTCCATTCCTCACGCTACAGAAGTCAAGTTCTGTTGGATCTGTTCCATCAGGGTCAGACCCTATCTCCTCCCGTCCTGCCCCTTGCTCACTGTTCTCACTGTTGTGCAAAGTCAGTTCCTGTCCCAGGGACTTGACATTGGCTGTCCCCTCAGACCAAACTTCCTTCTCGGGTCTTTGAGTAGCTCCCTCATTGTTCAGATCTCTGCCCAGATGTCCCCATCTTCCTGGTATTGTCTCATCTTTCCTGTCACTTTCTATGGCTCCCACCATGCTTCATGTTTTAGAGCACCAACTACCTCTCTGAAACATCATTCGTACTTGTTCTCTTATTTTTGTCTGCCTCTCGGTAGAAATGTGAACCCCATGAAGGCAGGGACTTTGCCCTGCTCTCCCCTGTGCCCTGCTGTCCCCAGTGCCTAGCACTCAGTAGATGATCAGTAAATGATGAATTTGTCTACTCTGAATATGCTATTGATCAGTATTTGTTAGGACTGAGGTAGTTTATAGCACCGAGCATAGGGCAGCAGGCTCTCCAGATGGCCACTGTGAGACCCACAAGGAATTAAACGCCCGGGGTCCAGCCATGGCGAGCTGTCCTCATAAGTGTAACTGGATTCAAAAGCTCTTTGGAGCACAGCACATCTGACTCATGTAGGAGGAAGAGCCTCCACAGGACAATGGGGACACATCGCCTCAAATACCGGGTTGACGGACAAAAACACAGGACCCTGGACGGACCTTCGAGCAGCCCAGGCAGGATCAAGGCATTCTCTCCAGCACCCTGTTCTTACCAGATAACAGACTGTCTCCATGATGAGATGCCTCCTGCCCAGGGCTTCACTTCCTCGCTGGAGCCCCACACTCCATCAGACCACCTTAGGAATGCATGTTGTTGGTAGTCACTCCATCTTCCACCTGCAAAGATAAGGAAGTGGATGTTAAGATAAGAACGCAGCCTGGCTGAGCCAGAAGTCAGCAATGAATGATCTGCTTTCTGATCATGGAATTTGGGCTATCAGTGGTGAGTGGGAGTCAGGAGGGTGTATTTTCAGGTCCAGTGGTCCCCCTTCTGTGACCTCCAGCATCAAAAATCATCGGGAGCCCAGAAACCCTTCTCCTGCCCCATGAACCCCTCAGTCAAGGGAGGACAGAGTCACCACACCAAGACAGCCTCGTGTTCATCTCTCCTACACTGGTGCTGAGATGTTCAGATGGCAACCTGGTTCCATTTCCTGCCCTCAGCCCAAGCCAGGAACAGCTCTATCTGTGAAGACAGGAGAAGCCAGCCATGTACTGGGGTTGCACTGCCTTTATTCTATAGGGGAACATGAGAATGCTAAAATGCCCTTGAGGCTGCCCAGTGCTGCCCATCCCTAAAGATGGCTTCAGTATGCATGCTTCATTATACATTACTTATTGTTTTATTATTGTTATTATTATTTGAATAAATGTCCAGAATTAATAATTTTATGTGCTAAGCACTGTTCTAAATATATTCCTTGTATAAACTAATTCTCATAATAGGACCTTATGAGATAAGTACTGTTATTACATCCATTTTCAGATGTGGAAAACTGAGGCACGAAGTGGTAACTTTGAACAAGATTTTTATGAAGCTAGTGGATGGTAGAAAAGGGATTTTAACCAGGCTATTTGTACTGTATGTTGTTGAAGCTATGAATTTTCCTCTTCGTGTAGCTTTAGCTATAGCCTTGAGTTTGCTGTTTGTACGGTTTTCATTGTAATGACTGTGTAAATATTCTAAAGCTTCAGTATTTATTTCACTATTGAAGCAAGAGTTGTTTAGAAGACAGTGTTGAAATTTTCAAGTGGTTTGAAGTGTGTTCTTTTTGTTCATTTGCTTGTTTGTTTTTATGAGTTAGAACTCTCTGATTATAAGGAAAATATCTCCATCTGACTTAAGTAAAAGAGGAGATAAGGATATAAGGATATAAGAGCTTTGTGAACTTCAAGGGCAAGAGTGAAGGGGAGACTCTTACACAGTCACATATCAGTGACTGGGAAGTCATCAGGAGCTTCCCTCAGGATCTAATCTCTGTTCCCTCCTATGTATATATATCATTCTCTCTCTCTCTCTCTCTCTCTCTCTCTTCCCCAACATATTTCTTCTATCTTCAGTTCATATGGTAGATGGTGATCACTGATGGTTCTCAATTTTGTGTACTGAACATCCATCCATCTGAGAGAAGATATTCTTCTCTCTGTGTCTTGATTCCAAATTCCCAGGGAAGGAATTCTGGCCCATCTGGCTCAAGTGTCCAATCATCGATCAATCAGTCAAAGCCAGGGAGGTGGGGTCAAATTGTACTATATGGCTTCTGGAATCCCAAAGCAGGGAGACACAGTTATGCATAGTTATGTGACTCAACTGGGCACACAAAAAATAATGCTGCTTATTGTTTTATTATGTTATTTATCTGTCAGTTTACTACATTATGAACACATAGTGTACTCTGTTTTGTTTTTGCCTTTAGGAACTTATAGAGATTTCCTCAATTAGGTTTTTTTTTTCTCATTTGCTTTCATACAAAGAAAGATGTGGTAAAGTCTCCTGCCTCTACAGTTTCTGTCCATTTTTTACTATATTTTCATGCTATCTTGTTTGGCACATAAAATTTCAAGTATATTGCATTCAGTTTAAAAATTATATTCTTGTTCTCTGGGATGTTTGGTAAAATCATAGAGTCTCGAGGCTGGAGGAGATCTTAAAGTCATTTAGTTCAACCCCTTCAGAAACTTGACTGCCTTCTCCAACATTCCCCAAGTGGTCATTCAGCCATGTTTTTACTCTTCCAGTGATGGTGAACATGTGTCTTTCCTCCTATCTGGGAAGCCCACTCCATTATTGGACTGCTATGACAACCAGAAAGTTCATTCTCAATGAACTGGATGGGCTCTGCCTTCCTGTCACTTCTTCATCTTGGTTCTCACATTGAGCACCTTCTCTCCTTCACATTTTTCAGATCAGTTCCTAGAAACTGATCTGAAACACAAAACCAGAGCCCCTCTTTCTGTACCCCTTTTCTAGTGGCTCCTGATGTAACAAATGTATCACAAACTCTGAAATGCCAGTTGGGAAAGAGCTACTTTAATCCAAAAGTCTTCTTGTTTCTGCCCCTCAATTTATGAGGGATTCTTTTATTTTTTAAAAAAAGTTTACCTATTTATTTTGAGAGAGAGTGTGAGTGTGTGAGGGGGAGAGAGAGAGAGAGAGAGAGAGAGAGAGAGAGAGAGAGAGAGACTGAGAATCCCAAGCAGGGGCTTGGGGCAGAGCTCAAACCCATGAACCATGAAATCATGACCTGAGCCAAAATCAAGATCTGACACTTAACTGACTGAGCTACCCAGGTTCTCTTAGAAGGGATTCTTTTAAAAGTTAAGGCTGTGTTTTCTTTGCCTCCATTTCCCCTAATTTCATCACAGGTCCTAGGAACAAGTTTACAAATAGCAATTCTTCATGGGGCAGGGTAAGAGACAGAGAAGCAAGAAAGACAAAGCAAGAGAGAAAAAGAGAGAAGAGTGCAGTGTTTATGTCCTGGAGGATGCCTTCAGAGCCCTGGTGGGCAGGCAGTGTTTTGGAAAACAGAGCCACTTGGAGAGACTGATGACCATGGGTGGAAAATTGCTTACAGCTTGTCAGTGAATAAAGCTTTTGGAGTGAGAAGTAGATGTCACAGGGAGCACTGCCACTGTCCAGGTTGCTCATCTGAGCATCGCCATTGGAGGTGGGCATTCATTTTGTTTGTGTGTGTATGTCTCCTCCAACTAGGATGTAAGCTCCATGTAACCAGGGATTCCCCCCCTCCATATTATTCACTGCTGCACCCTCAGTGCCTAGAACAGCACCTGGCACATAGGAGGCACTCAATAAATACCTGTTGAATAAATGAATGAATCTACACAGCTCAGCTTTCTTAAATATTGTGCTCCCTCCTCCCCACCAAGTCATCTGTTCTTTCTCTTCCCTTAGATGCAAGAGAAGAACCCACTTTCACCACCCATTCCTCCTGGATTCTTCTCTTGGCCACACCATCAGGCTTTGTCAGTGACTTCACAGAGGGAGAACACTATTTACAGAGAAATAATGGAAACAGAATTGGAGAATATTGAGCTTCCTTGGTTCCACCCTTTAAAAAAATGTAACTTTCTGATCCCTAAAATTCCCACGTCACTAACATCTTTGGCTAAAAACATTTGCATTAGTTTCCTATGGCTGATGTAACAAATCATCACAAACTTGTGGCTTAAAACAACAGAAATTAATTTTTCTCACAGTTCTGGAGACCAGACGTCCAAAATCAAGGCATTGGTGGGCTCATGCTCTCTCCAGGGACTCTATGAGAGAATCCAGATTCTGACGGCTGCCAGCATCGCTTAGCTGGTGGGCACATCATGCCATCCAGGACATAAAGGACATAAAGGACAGCATCTTGAAATTTCTCTTTGCTGTCTTCACATAGCCTTTTCCTCTGTATAGTCAGTTTTCCCTCTTCTCCTCTTGTGAGGATACACTTGAGTGAGTGCCTTTAGGGCCGACTAGATAATTCAGGATAATCTCCCCATTTCAAGATCTTTAACTTAATCATGTCTGCAAAGACTGTTTTCGTTTATGAGGCAACACCTACAGGCTCTAGGGATTAGGACTTGACATCTTTGGGGGCCATTATTCAGCCTCCTAGGACACCGAAGGCCACTACTTAAATATGCGTTCAATTGACAAACATTCTTTCGGTATCTACCCTATGCCGGACTCTGGGGTGGACACTAGCAAACAAGGCTGATGCGAGTGCTCCTCAAACCCACACTCTGGTGAAAGATACAGCACAACAAGCAAGCCCATAGGCCCTGAGTGCTAATCAGCTAGTCAGTCACCTAGCAAGGTCTTGCCTCTGTAGATTCCAGGACAAGTATGTTTTGCCAGGTCAAGAGGACCGATGTGTTAGGGAATTTTGAAGGAAGGGGAGGAGGGGAAGCCTCAATCATAATTACCATCTACTTAGGACTTACTATGCCTTAGGCCCTATGCCAAAATCTGTAACACATTTCTAATCCAGTCCTTATAGTAAGCCCAGGATATAGGTCTGATTATCCCCAGTTTACAGATTGGGAAACTGGGGCTTGGAGTTGAAATGGTTTGTCTAGGGTCTCACAACCAGTAAATGACCAAGCTGAAGTTTGAACACAGGTCTGTCACACTTCAGGGTTGTTAAGCAGTCATGATTCCACCTAAGTCATCTGACGAGACAAGGCACCAGTTAGGTTGTGGGTACTGAGACAGGAGGGGCGGCAGTATTGGGTGGTGGAAAGAGCTGCGTTCTGGTCCTAATTGCTCAGTCATCAGTTTGCGTGTCCTTGAGTAAGTCACTTTACCACTCCAGCCTCAGCTTCCCCATGTGTCACATGAAGGAATGGGGCTAGATGAACTCAAAGGCCCCATTTAACTCACATTCTCTGCATCCAGCATGGAGGGCCAATATAAAAACTCTGGTATCCTCACTCTTTGGCCTTGGACAGGAGCTCACATCAAGCACCCAGGATCCCCCAAAGCTGAACACAGTAGAAGACAGTGGGCCATAGAGCCACTAGAGTAGAATTACATCATGATTTAGCCATCACACAAAACCAATGGCCCAGGGAACTCCAGTGGGGGATTTGGAACTGATTCTGCAGGCCATTCACTTGAGCCCAGCCTAGGTTCTGAGCACACAGAAACCCTATGGCTTCTCTACCCACCTCTCGGGGGAGGAGGGCGGGGGTTGGTGAGCGTCCTCAAGGGGAGAATTCCATAAGATATTCCAGAACCCAAGGGAGACCCAGAATCTTAGCTCTAATCTCCACTGATTGCAGGGTGTGGACTAGTGGTCTGACCCTTACAGAGGGTCATCGATCTCTTTGACAATTTGATTAAAACTTAGAATGCTCTCCCCAGAAATATTCTCACAAGTATGTATACAAGTATGTATTCTGTAAAGCCCATTCATGGTCACCAGGTGGAGAATCCTTGGTGTAGAGGATGAACCCTCTGATTGGACTTGTTCCAGGAATAAATGGAGGGCTGAGGAAAGGGTCAAGGCCACTCAGAAGTGACTTTATTTTCAGAGCATCTCATGTGATTCAAAAGCTAATATCTTTGTTTGGAAGGAAGGACTCTGAGCGAAAGAGAGCAGAGTGACATTTATAGCACATCTGTAGGGCGCCTGGGTGGCTCAGTTGGTTAAGCATCCGACTTCAGCTCAGGTCATGATCTTGCGGTTCCTGAGTTCAAGCCCCACATTGGGCTCTGTGCTGACAGCTCTGAGCCTGGAGCTTGCTTCAGATTCTGTGTCTCCCTCTCTCTCTACCCCTGTCCCTCTCCCGCTCACGCTCTGTCTCTCTCTTTCTCTCTCAAAAATAAACATTAAAAACAATTTTTTTTAATTTTTTTTTCCAACGTTTATTTATTTTTGGGACAGAGAGAGACAGAGCATGAACGGGGGAGGGGCAGAGAGAGAGGGAGACACAGAATCGGAAACAGGCTCCAGGCTCCGAGCCATCAGCCCAGAGCCTGACGCGGGGCTCGAACCCACGGACCGCGAGATCGTGACCTGGCTGAAGTCGGACGCTTAACCGACTGCGCCACCCAGGCGCCCCAAAAACAATTTTTTTAAATCCACTGCTTAAAAAACCATATCTCATACAATTCTGAACCGGCTGCTTTATTTTCTTTACATCTGTCTTGGGATTTAGAAAATCCAACCGTATTTCTATTTCCTTGGTGATCTGGAATTTCATCCAGAAAAACAGATCCTAGGAATGATACTAGTCGGCAAGTAGCTAGGACAGTCCCTCTCTCCTATGATGGTTTTTCCTTGCCTTTCAGCAGTCCTGGGTTGTCCCTTCCTCCATCCTATAACACACTTTCTGACCCACATAAACTGAGGTAAACTATCTATCTGGAATCAGAGCCAGCCAGAGTTTTGAAAGTCTCTGGGCAAGGTACCCTACCCAGCACTGCAGTGCTAAGTTTGGGTATCACAGGATGCATCTCAGAGAAATCTGACATTTTTTTCCCAATCTTTTGGGGGTCACTAATGCTTCTGAGAATCTGATAAAGCTACACACCCCTCATTAAAAAATGTGCCCTGAAACAGACCTTTACAACCACAAGGTTCACAACCTCCCTAAAGCTTACCCATGAATGCTCTAGAGCTTTTCCATCCAAGATGGTATATAACCACAAACCACATGTGGACCCCTTGAAATGCGGCCAGTCACAACTGAGATATGCTGTAAGTATAAAATACACACTGATCTTCAAAGATTTAGTATGAGAAAGAGAATGTAAACTATCTCATTAAGAATCATTCTGTGATTACAAGTTGAAATGACAATATTTGGCTATATTGAATTAAATAAAGTACAATATTAAAATTAATTTCACTTATTTCATAAGCCTTAGGAAACCCTGGATTTACAAATTACAAGTGTGTGCTTTAGATCCAACTCCCCACTGGCTACTTCCTGATGCAGTCAAGGTGGCAGTGCTAGGGAGCACTCCCCACGATATACCTCTCTGCCTTCTCTTCCCTGGCAACCACTCGGGGCTGAAAAGAGGCTTGGGACCAGGGAGAAACCTGCCTAAGGAAAAAGGCCCCTAGTCAGGTGCTAGGAAGATGTGACAGCCCCTTAGCAGAGACAGAGCACAGAGCCTTCAGATGTGGTCAGGGAGCCCTCAGCATGAGAATGCCCCAGGGTGAGTTTTTGCACTTCCTGCTGGTCCGCCAGCCTCACGCAGAGATCTCCAGGCCCAAGGTCTGGGGTCTGCAGCTCCTAAGGACCTGGCCTCAGCTGGCCACACAAAGAGGGATGCTCCCACGTGCCCAAGGAAACATGAGGACCACGTGGTGGTTTCTACCATTGCTCCCCAGATATATTCTAGTTCCAGGCAACAACAGCTAAAAGGACCCAGAAATGAAATCTAGTCTAACCCCTCATCTTAAAGATGGAGGAACTGAGATTCAATGGGTCAAGTGACTTGCCAGGCCACATAGCTGCTTGGTAATATCACCAGGGTCTGGCACAAAGCCTGGGGCTCAGTAAACATATGCAGCATTAATGAGAAAACAGTTGACCCAAGGAAGGAATGCAGATCTCTCCTGGCAAAGACCAGTGCCCCTCTTGCTATGCTCACGGACATCCTATCCTCACTCCTCCTTCAGAAAGTGGGGATTTTTACTCTATTAATGACTATAGGGAAGGATGTGAGAGAAAAACAAGGAGCAGAACAGGATCTGAAAGGAGAGATTTGACTTGAGAGCCATCATTAACTGTCACCATCCCTCCTTCCCCCATGGGGATTTTAGGATCTCCACAAACCCCAGGTCCTCTCACTTCTGGACACCCCATCGCACTGCTTATCTAACCCTACAGCCTACATTAAATAGAATTTATCCCTATTTGAGAGTTGATTTGAAATTAGCTGCTAACACGTTAGGATTTACAGATACAGTAAAACCTTGGTTTGCGAGCATAATTCGTTCTGGAAACATACTTGTAATCCAAAGAATTTGTCTGTCAAAGCAAATTTCAAGAACCATTGACTCGGTTGTGATCACGTGACATTCGGCATCCTGTACTACTCATATTACAAGACATCGCTCCTTTATCAAGTTGCAATTTACTAGAAATGTTTGTTCGTCTTGCAGAACACTCACAGAACAAGGTACTCGCAATCCGAGGTTTTGCTGTATTTAATTAAAACATTATTAACTTTAATAGTTGGCTTTTTCGTCATTGTTGTTAAGCCTCAGGCATTGTCACAGGACTTTGCAAACTCGGAACCCAAAGACAGGGCAGATACTCAGCTGGTGCACTCCAGTACGGCTGAGTACTGTTTGCTTCTCCTGCCCACTCCATTGGACAATGCCCATGCCCTCCAGATGTGAAGCCATTGAACATTACCCCTGCCCGTGGGATACGATGGCCCTGTCTTCCGTAGGCTTGCTTTGTCATGGATGAGCAACAACCTTAATTAACACTCTCTATTTCTTCTCTTGCAGAAGGAAGGAACAAGTTATAGGGGGTAAAAATCAGAGGTCTACTCGGGCCCCATCCTCACAGGGGATGGCTCACATGGCAGGAGCAGGGTCCCACAGCCACTGACCACACAGATGTTGACACTGCTCACTACAAATGATAACCAGGGGACGCACACACAGCACTGGAGAGCACATTCACACTCGTGTTTCCTAACAGGGGAATGGAGAACGTGACGGTGCATCTGCTGTCGCCTGCCTCTCCAGAAACCTGAGTCCTGGGGTAAACATCTGGGCCCCTCATCAGGTGCAGGGAAGACCACATAATCCCTCCCCTATGAGGTGCACACATCTGGCTCGTGGGAGGCAAGGGGCTGTGGAAGGGAGGTGTGCCCTGAGACCCCATGGAGGCCCCGCCCCCATCATAACGTCACGCTGCTGGGCGTGTCCAGCTGGTACCATAAAGTCCTCCAGGGGCTTGGGGAGGAGCGTGGGCTGTGGGTCAGACGCTCCGGAGTTCGAGCCTTGGCTCGGTCACTTGCTAACTGTGGGAAAGGCTACCAGATCTCTCTTCCTTCTCTTTATCTCTAAAACGGGGGGACACCTTGTACCCTTAAAGGGTTGTTGTGAGGATGAAGGGGGGGTGTTGCTTATAAAGCACCAATCCCATGAAGCCAATCAAATCACCTGCTTTCCTGTTCCAGGTCACATGGTCCTTTGAATACTCCCAGTCCAGCCCAAGGGGGGAGTTACACAGCCAAGGGGTTCAGACCCTGGAGTCAGGGGGCCTGGATCTGAATCCGTGCCCTGCCACTTACTACCTGTGTGACTTGGGGCCAGTAACTTCAACACTCTAGGCCTCCTCATGGGTAAAAAGAAATAAAAATACCACATATATCGAAGCGTTGTTGGGAAGATTAAACTAATTAATAGACTAAAGTGTTTGAAACAGCACCAGGACCGTAGGAAACCCTCACTACCTCCCAACTGTTGTTGCTATTATAGCAGGTTCTCAGTAAAAGCTAACCAAATTCAAGTTTATCTACAAGACGTCCTGGGGAAGAGATGAAACCTCCTTTCTACTTTCCCAAGCACCCATGCTTCCCTACTAGAAAACCCGCAAGAGGGTGGGTGCCACAGCCCTGCCTGGCTTGTGCTGAGCTGGACACTTTGGAGGTGCTTTTCTCATTTTTATTTCTTTTCTTTTCTCCAGTGTCCCTGAAAGGAACGTGAAAGGTGGTGTGGCAGAGGAGAAACTGACATCAAAACAAGAAGCAAAGGGCGCCTGGGTGGCTCAGTCCCTTGAGTGTCCAACTTTGGCTCAGGTCATGATCTCGTGGTTGGTGAGTTTGAGCCCCACATCGGGCTCTGTGCTGACAGCTCAGAGCCTGGAGCCTGCTTCAGATTCTGTGTCTCCCTCTCTCTCTGCCCCACCCCGTTCACACTCTGTCTCTCTCTCTCCCCAAAATAAATAAAAAATTAAATTTTTTTAAATTAAAAAAAAAACAACAACAAGAAGCAATCCTCTTTACCTTTCATATGTCTTGTCCACTCAGCTTTCATCCACATCGTACTCAGGAAGAAGCACCCACACAGGATAAAGGGAGAGGCCTGGAGGGCCCTGGAGGAGTGTGACCACATCAGGGCATCTCGGTCTAGAAGAGGTTCACTGTTCAAAGGGTGGGCCGTGGGCCAGCAAGCAGCATGAGCACCAGAGAGAGCTCATCAGAAATGCAGAATCCCAGCCCCACCCCCACGAAGATGTAGTGAATCAGAACCTGCACTTTAACCAGTTGCCCAGGTGATTCATTTACATTGTAAAGTTTTGAGAAGCATCTTCACCTGAACCCCTAAGAGCAAGTATAATGCCCCTCTCGATCTGTTAGGAGGATTACTGGAGCATGTGTATGGAATTGCTTTTGTGGAAGAGCCAAGAGGGCTCCAGCCTATTCCCTTTTTACTGGGAGGGTAGGACAGTACATCCCAACGCGAGCCCGCTCACACTGAAATGATGGTGGCCGCCCCCAGAGCTGCTCCTGCTTGGACAAGGTCCCTGTCGCTTTTCCCCAGCACTCCTCTGTGACTACCTAAGACCCGAAAGCCTCGGTGTGAAGGGAGTCCTAGCCGCCCACATGATTTCTAGGAGACCTACCAGACTAACATTTATTAAGCCATAAAGAGGGCCACCCTGGAATAGTGCAAAGAACATGGCTTCAGAGACGAACAGGGCTTTAAATCCTGGCTCTTCCCCCTTAGCTGTGATTTTGAACAAGTCAGCTCAGCTTTTCTGAGCCTCAATTTCTGCATCTGCACAATGGAGATACTCACACAGACTTTTTCAGACCTCTGTGAGATGAGGTACGTAAAGTATCTAATACAGAACCTGGCTCACAGGTGCTCAGTAGATGATGCTAATGGCATTAGTTACTGTTATAACCAGTAAGAATTATTACAATGTCCATGATAGATGTCTGGTTTCCCAGTGAGCATGAGGAGCCTGAGCTAGGCAAAAATTTTGGACCTACAATAGCTCAAGGGAAATAACCAGCCATTGACTCATTATTCAAGCATTTATTAATCTCCAACTGTATGCAAGGGAGCTTTGTGTGGCAGAAAGAGCAGAGACTCTGCTGTCAGAAGAGCCAGGTTTGGGATGCCTGGGTGGCTCAGTCAATTAATCATCTGACTCTTGATTTCGGCTCAGGTCATGACTTCACAGTTTGTGAGATCGAGCCCTGCATTGGGATCCACACTGACAGTATGGAGCCTGCTTCGGATTCTCTCTCTCCCTCTCCCCCTCCCCTGCACATGCATGTGCTCTCTCTCTCTCTCTTTCAAAATAAATAAATAAACTTAAAAAAAAAAAAGAGCTAGCTTTGAATCTCCAAGGCTCTTCCTTGATCTAGGATTCCAGAATGTGTTGGCTTTCAGTGGAGTGAGGGAGACAAAAGTACCCTAGAGCAGGATCAAGTCTGAGTGTCACCAAATCAGGGAGGATTGTTTCTTTGCTGAGGGAAAAGGATATGACTGGGGAGAAAAGGGATGAAACTAAAGAGTGCAGCATGGACTCCCTCCCCGCCCCGCCCCCATCACAGGGAGTCAGGGACAATCTCGCCTTCAAACCAGACTAACGTTTGATTTTCTATTCCTTGAGGAAGTTATGATACTCCTTTAGAGCCACAATCCTCAAACTCCCATGTGCATCAGTGTCACCCAGAGAGCTTGTTAACTCTGCAGATTACTGAGCTCCAGCACCAAGAACCAAATTCAGTAGGTCTTAGAATGCACATATTGAACAGATGTTTCTGGTACAGGGAAGAGGCATTCTGCCTTAGGAACAGAAACCCACTTCTGACTCCAAACTCTGTTCTTTCTTTATCACACTAAGGTCTCCTGGAAGGATGGATGGACACAGGGAGGTGGGTAGATGATGGGATAAATGGATGGGTGGATTGTCAGACAAAATGAATGACGGCTTCCCTCACCTGTGTCCCTAAGGCTGTGGACAGGTAATAGAAGCTGGGGCCCTGTTCTAGTTTGCCTCTGCTGTCTCCTTACCACCGTTCCTGGGAAGGAGTTGAGCTCTGGAGTGCTGGCCCGATGATTCCGGGACACTGATCAACGCCCGCTTAGGAGGGTGGAAAGGGTATGAGCTCTGGAATTAGAATATATGTGTTCAAGTCTAGGCTCTGGTACTCCCTGGTTATATAATCACATGGAATTCACACCTTTGCTGAGCCTTGAGTTTCTCATTTGTAGAAAGAGGACACAAACACCCAACCCACAAGATTGCTGACGACTAAAGTGTAATGAGCGCTAGCTCATTTCCCCAGATAAGAACACAATTGCCAGCCAGCCCGCATTGCCTTTTCCCTCCTGATCTGAAATCCTTAAGGACGATCGAGTAACGTCTCACATTTGCACACACCTCGCTTTCAGGGACATAGGTCCCGTCTGAGTCTCGCAACAGTGTGTTGCCCCTGGTGACGCAGGTGGGGGTTATGATTCCCAGTTGACAGGTTGCTGAGGGAATGAGAAAGCAGCAAAGTAAAGCCACTTATCCCAGATCACCCTGACAGTGGAGGAGCTACAGATCTCAAGGGCATCTTTTGATTCTAAGTCTGGGGGGGCCTCTTAACTGCTCCCCATTGCCCCTTCCTGAAGAGGGCAATCTCACATTAAACCCTAAAATTGCCTTTGCCGTAGCTTGGGAGGGGGGAGGATCACAGCTAAAATTAAACTGGTCCCTTAAATGTCATGAGATTGCAATTGGAAGCGTTGGAATGTTCAACTCCTACGCATCCACATCTTGCTGTTTAAGACTGGTCCCGCTGAAGGCACTCCTGGAAACTCTTGGAATCGTTTCTTCAAGTCTGTTTCGTGGACTCTTCACCCCTCTGGCATTCAGAAGGCATTTGCGTCCTGGTTTCTGATAGAGGAGGCTCTGTGAGTGGACAGAGTCTATTTATTCTAACTTGCTCTGTCGCCTCTAATGTACTGTCACACAAGTGACTTGCTGTGCGATGCTAGAAAGGAAACAATAAAATGCACGATTAAGAGTGTGGCTAATGCCTCCCAGGGAATCGGGTTCTCTGGAGGTCACATTTCCCCGTGAATTCATTGCCTGTGGAAGGCTTTCCCATGGCCTTCACGGGAGGCTCTGTTGTTGGTCTCTGTGGAGATCTGTGTTGCCCTTTTCCACATGGAGTTGAGGATTAGGTGGGAAGCGGGAAGTGGAGAATAGACAAGGCAGGCAGGGCCAACTTCCCCCACTGACCCTCCAAGGTGAGAAGGGACCCGCCTTCTGTGGGAGTTGTCTCTCTTCACCCCTGAGTCCAACCCTTGCTTGGAAGAGCCTGTCCAGCTCTGGCTTTTATGACTCAAATGACCTAGAACAAACAGATCCCACTGTGCTATTATTTCTCTGATTTTTTTAAGTAAGTCCAAGTCTTCCCAGTTCTCTCCTTTTGGAAGAGACTAAAGGTTTACGGTCTTCCTTGGATTCTTTTAACAAAGACAGTTGATAAGAAAGACAACTCCCTCCAGCCACATGGGCACAGTTACTGGGGCAATACTACCTCCATATTTTCAGTAGATGGAAGTTGCAGGGATCTAAGAAAAAGCTACAAGAAGGGAACCAATATGAATGACATATAATCATGTGCTGGGCCTTTATGTGGCCACCTCCAACCTCACACGGCCAGGCGTAGTAGATCTCTGGTCTGGCTAACTCTAAGGCAATATTCTTCCTTGGATGATCCTACATATGGCATTCTCTCAGGAGACCCATGAGGTAAGAGACAGTCTAAAAGCATCATTGACAACAAGAGTATGTGACACAGCCCTGCTGGGGACTGTAGCAGGGAAATTAGATCTCACTCAAGAAGCTGCATCCAAGTACCTGCCCAGTGGTCCTTGACCCCACTCTTGGGGGAAACCATACACAGAAGGCCACAATAAGGGCACACTAGGAAGAAGAAGGCACTGGGTAAATTGTGAAGTAGAAAACTTGGGTTTTAGTTCTTTTGTTCTCTCAAGCCTGGGAGTCTCCTGCTCCCTCCTGCCCAGCTTGCACCCTGTTAACATGCCTGTCCTTTTCTTCAAGATACCAGGATAGGTGTCACCTGATAGGACCAGGTGTCATATGGTCCGTCTGATAAATTCATCTGAGTTCCTGGAGGTCAGCAAGGGAGCCAGGGAAGCAGCAGTATCTGCAGCCTTCTGACGCCATAATCAGCACCTGGCATGCAACCCTCAGCAACTTCCACCTAGAAACTTCACGCCAACAGGGATGACGACCAGCCCGTAGGGAGAAGGGGCCATTTGACATCCTTCGAATCACATCCTGGTAGGATGGGGAACGACACCTCAGGCTCCTGTGACTCCAACCTGCTGGCCTATGTCCTAACAGAACCCCCTTACCATCTCTCGCTCTCCAACACAGGCTCCTTGGAGCTTTAACAGAGGTCTGATGTCTGTATGTTCTCCATGCATTTCAGTGCAAGATGCCGGGAAAACTGCCTCCAAGACTTTGCCTCTTCTCTGCAGCCTCCCCTTCTATCCCCAGCTGTTGCTACTACCACCATATCCAGCCCTGGGGGTCGGGGGATGAAAATTCAGCCCCCCTCCTGCCCTCCCAGCCAAGGAAGATCTCCAGGAGCTAGCTGGCGCCTATCCTCAATGCCACATTATAAAGGGGATCCATTCCAGGGTGAGGGGGGCGGTTGCTGATGAGTGGAGCTTGTGGGACAGAAGAGGCTGGGGTCTCAGGGTAAAAAGAGTTCCAGCAGAGCAGCTGCTCAGCCTCGAGCTAGAGAAGTGACTGGAAGGACAGCCAGGGTTTCAGAAGAGGGGCATAATCTGCATGGACATCGCAGGTATCCCTTGCTTTAAGAGAGAGAGAGAACAATTAGGGGCTGTCTTATGCATAACACAAGGAACCTGTACTTGATTTAAAAAATAGTAAGAGTGACCACAGGGTTCTCTGCCTAGCGACCATGCCCACCCTTGCCGGACCCCTGCCCACTGAAAGCATACTCGAGTTTGGGGTCACCTCTGCGGGCATCAGTGCACCCATACTGCACTGTCCCAGGAATCCGAGGACACCAAGAAGGCTTCAGAGCGGTCCAGGCTGGGTGGATCTCAAGACATGGGCTCTGCTAAACAAACCCGAAGGCTCTTTCCGGAAGTGACAGCCAAAGTGCCACGATGCAAATGGTGACAAATCAGAGCAGCTAGCGTAGGACTGGGCAGAGCACATTGTGCTTCTCTTTGTGTGTTTAATTTGGGGGCATCTCAGGCAGCCCAGGATGGGTTGGAGCTGCCAGTGGGGTAGGGGAGACCCACCGCGCGCTCCCAGCAGAAGGCAGAATGGCCAGTGAAAGGAGCTGGAGGAGAGGCAGCCAGGGGAGGACAAAAACCAGGGGCTCCGTGGGACACGCCGCTCCAGAGCTGAAACTTACAGATTCGCCAAAGCTGACTTTAAGCCGACCTTCAGCAGCGCTTCTTAGCAATGTACACCGGGCAATCGCTGGTAAATCTTTATTAATTTTAATTGGCGGCACCCATTTATAAGAACCATTAAAAAGGATAAATTGAGCCCATCCGGCGTAATGTCTTTTGTTAATTAGTTTGTCAGCACTGTTTTAATATCCCCTAATGACTTCATATTTCAGACCTGACATCAAAGGAGACGCTGTGAGAAAGGAAATGGTCTTATCACAGTGTACGGTAACGTTTTTCTTTTTTGAACAAAAAGTGTCCTTCCAAACGCTGACCAAGGTTAGATGTCATTTAATTCTCAAAGGTGGGCGCCCGAGGACTTCTGAGACCCCCTTTTCTGTAGCCAAGTCCTGTCACCCCCATCATTTCTCAACTTGCCTTTCTTCCAACCATCTTGGGCATCCCCCAAACACTCATTCATTTCTTCCTTCCTTCCTTCCTTCCTTCATTTATTCCACAAACACTGAGCTCCTCAGAATCAGGGAAGTAGGTTGGGATGAAGTCAAGCAAGATACAGACACTTTCTAGAAAAAAAGACCTAAAAGCTTCTCATTCGTTGGCCCACAGAAGGGCTTTGCTCACAAATTCAAGGCCATCGGTCTTGTCTGGGCAGGACACAAAATACGGAAGGGAAGAGAAGGAAAGACAAACAGTTAAGATGGGTCTTGACTACTGATCCCAACCAGTTATGTCCTAAAATCAAGGGAAGAGCGAAACTGGCACCGAGGTGGTCTCCCATGGAAAGAGCACAGGTTTTGGAGAGAGACAGACAGACAGAGAAGCACATTTGGATCTCAGCACTCTGCTTAACCAACCTCTGCCTCATGGAGCTCAGAGGAGAGGGGACAAGAGGAAGCACTGGGATTCTGGAAGCTTTTAGAACTATTTACGTAAGCACTTCTAAAATCTCAACAAAAGAAGGAAATTAAGCTTTCCACTGTGTGATGAAAGGTTTTGTGCCCTCCCCCTGCCCTGGTCTGTGTGTCCGGGTAGGGGAGGGGCACTGTGAGGGGTGAGGGAGGAAAGTCAGCACTGGGAGGTTAGCTCTCTGCCTATTGTCCACCACAGCTTACCTTTGCCTCATGAAGTGAACTCACAGGTAATATCACTGGGGTTGAACTGAATTACTCTCACAAGAGCACAATTAGAAATTGTAGCTTAAACCACAAGCTGACATGAAAAATGACAGCTGAAACTTCTCCCAATCCTGGTACAAGCTCTTTGTCAACCATATGATGAGGTAAAAATAATGTTGATCTAATCACATCTGACAAGCAATTGGCCAAAAAAAAAAAAAGTATGAAAAATTATCAAGAAGACTATATGAAATGTGGATTTACATCCACTATTATTCACAGTAAACTGCTCTAGGCATATTCTGTGCCTAGAGATATTAACTAATGAGCATGGGACTAATTTATGCTTTATGGATAAATAAACGAACATAAACGGAGGTGCATGCGTGTTCCAAAACCTTCTTACTGCTCGGGTTTGCGGCCATAAAAGTCTGGAGATCACCCAAATGTGGGACTCTTGGCAAGTAATTAGCCCCCCGGATCCTCAGTTTTCTCATCTGTAAAATGGCAGTAATTCTTGGTAGGCTTGTTCTAACGACTAGAAATGAAGCGTTTAAAGCCTCCATCACAGAGCCTGACGCTGGATGTAGGCACATCGCAGGAGAAGCTGTTACTCTCCTCGTCAACATCCTCAACCTCACACCAGTGAGCAATACTTTCTACACGGTCTACAGCAACAATTGAATCACTGGAGACTTTGAAAAAGCAAAGAAAACCCAAGTCCCGTTGAAAGAGGCAATAAGAGTTTCTTACAGGGCTTGATTCTCTGGAGGCACTGTCTCAGAACTTTCTGCTCTCCTACATTTTATGGATGCCCAGAGAGGGCTCTGGCAACCCCAACAGACAGATCATGCATATGAATGAAAGGAGCTTCGCGTGGGCCACTGTCTAAAGGGCTGAATGCTGTGGGGGCGCCTGGGTGGCTCAGTCAGTTAAGCACCCAACTCCGGCTCAGGTCACGATCTCGCGGTTCGTGGGTTCGAGCCCCGTGTTGGGCTCTGTGCTGACAGCTCGAAGCCTGGAGCCTGCTTCGGATTCTGTGTCTCCCTCTCTCTCTGTCCCTCCCTTGCTCATGTCCTGTCTCTCTCTGTCTCTCAAAAAAATAAGTAAACACTAAAAAAATTAAAAATAATAAAACAAACCAATAAATAAATAACTGGTCCTCTGGGATGACTGACATACACGTGTGCTGCTCCCCACCCAATACATACACACACTCAGGTAGCACACAGTATACCACTTATTACTGAATAACGGAGCTTCTGCTATAAATGATAGCTGTCCTTGGGGTAAACAGGGCTTGGAAAGGGGGACAAGGATATGTGACCTAACGTGGGGAACCCTGAAGATGCAGAGAAGTGGGAACCATTGAGATTCGGCCCTGGTGACAACACCCAGTTTCTAGGGACACCAGGTGACTACGCCTGCAGCCCCATGACCATGTCTGATGGTGAGGCCAGGCAAACAGGGTGTTGGGTGTTTAACAGAAGTGGTGACAGCTGTGTCATCATCAGGCTCGTCTGGGGTGCCATCTCTGCACTCCTGGGTGCCTCATGTCTGTACCTGCCCAAACCGATTCCCCAGCCTTCTCCGAGAGGTGGGGGCTTCTCAATATTCTTTCCAAAGAGCTACTTCACGTAGCTTGGAACTAAAATCTCAGATGACAATACATTCCTTCCCTAAATCGGGCCAAAAACTCTGATGTAAATCTGAGGCTGAGTGAGTGAATTTGAGGGAACCAAAAACCCTTAAAGTAACTGTCATCACCACCAATTAACGGTTGTTTTCCATGAGCCGTGCATTGTTGTAAGCAATGCATTACACCAGAAAGAATTATTTTTTTAAAAGTGTAACCTGGTTTTTCAGAAGAAAAGAAAAAAGTACAAGAGTGAAGGCTTAGGGAGACAAAAGCCAGGAGACCAAAGCAAAAACTGAAATGTAATTTATGGGCTGAGTACATAAAGGCACAGAAAAACAGTCTTCAAAGATACTGCAAAAAACAAAAAAGAATAAAGGGAAATGTTTCTCCTTTATTAGATGGGAACAGAGAGGAATGAGTAGCAGATGATAGAAAAAATACTAAATAACATTTTGAGCTGGTTTGATCTTGATCAATATAAAAAAAATGATAAGGTGCAGAAAAGTCTAGTTAACACATGGAGAAAGGAAGGACAAAGCTGCAGACAGCTTGAATCCAGGTTAGAAGCAAAGAAAATTCATTTGAATGAGTTGAGGTCCTGCAGATATGGATCTTAGGAAACTGAGAGGAGTCGTCACCGGCAGCTGCACACTCAGCAAACACGTGTGGGACAGTATTGTGTTCACGGTGCTGGTGATTTCAGATATCCCGCTTTCTCTGCACAACTGTGCTTTCCAGTAAGAATTCTTATCCTTATTCTATAAGTAAAGAGGCTGGGTCCAAAAGTCATGTAATAGGAGTGGCAGAGTTGGGGCTGAAACGTACAGCCTGAGTGCCTCCTTCCCATGGCTACCTTCCTAGATGGGGAGATGGAGAGATGGGGAAAGAGAGCAAGGTCCCAGGACCAAATTCAGGGTAGCAGGTGCTGGATGGTAACTAGTGTGCTAACTGCTGGCAGAGACAGAGAAGCCAAAAAGTACACTCGGCCACAGATCAGAACTAGGTCCTGCCCCAACTCTGCAGCCTACTAGCTGTGTGACCTTGGGAAAGTTAGTTTCCTGCTCTGGACCTCAGTTTCCTAGTAAAATGAGAGTGGTCCAGATGACTTTTGCTATTGCTTCAAATTCTAAGTCTATGATCCTGGGTATGATTTGAAAATTCACAGAGGGACTCTGAGAAAACTCATGAAATCTGAGAAAGACTATAGTTTTCCATTCACAGAGCAAATATATATTTATCTGGATTTCTGTTTTCTGCTTTGCCCAACATCCCTTTCATCATCTTTCTGAGGATAGCACCTTATACCCATCTCCTGGTTTTTCCTTTGATGCATTACCCTTCCTACATTCTTCTTCTTCTTTTTTTTTTTTTAATGTTTATTTTGGAGAGAGAAGAGAGAGAGGGAACAGGGGAGGGGAAGAGAGAAAGGGAGACACAGAATCCGAAGCAGGCTCCAGGCTCTGAGCTTGTCAGCACAGAGCACAACGCACGGCTCAAACTCACGAACCTTGAGATTATGACCTGAGCAGAAGTCAAATGCTTAACCCACTGAGCCACCCAGGTGCCCCTATCCTTCCCTGATTCTATGGGATTCTGGTGAGGCTGCCAATCACAGTACAGAGCCCCACCCCCGGCCTCCACAACTGGCCCAAAGGTTGGGCACCCTAGCCCAAGAAGACCAATCAGAATCTTTCTCTGAATGTAATGTGGACTTAGGGAGAAAAGAAAAGTACTCACTCCTGGGAATGTAAGACTGATATAAACCTAGATATATCCTCTCCCCACCCTCATCCTGACCACCACCACCCTGCCATAAAGATATTGCCTCACTTTTCATCTCATAGACAAAGCTTATCTAGGGTAGAAAAGAGAAGCAGAGGCAGGGGATGCAGGGAAGAAGGCAGGACAGGCACTGTGGAACCATATTTCTTGAGCACCTCTGATGTCAGCTCCATTCACAGCTTCCCAGCATGTGAACCCGCAAAATCCACATATTTGGGGGGGGGTATCAGTTTCCTGTGGCTGTTATGAGAAAGTACCAAAAACTTGATGGCTTAAAATAACAGAAATGTATTCTCTGGCATTTCTGGAGGCCAGAACTCTGATGTCAGTATCCCGGGGCCAGGATAAAGGTGTCCACAGGGCAGTGCTCCTCACTGAGGTTCATGGGAGACCCCGTTCCTGGTTCTTCTAGTTTCTGGTGGCTGCCAGCATCCATGGGCTGGTGGTCACATCACTCTAGTCTGCCTCTGTGCTCTCATTGCCCCCTCTTCTGTCCACATTGAATCTCCCATCCCCCTCTTCGTAAGACACATGTGATGACATTTAGGACCCGCCTGGATACTCCAGGATAATCACCCCATCACGCAAGAGCCTTAATTTAATCACACCTCCAAAGGCCCTTTTCCCAAATATATTCACAGGTTCCAGGGATTAGGGCCCTAGATCTTTGGATGCTCATGAGTCAATCCATCATGAGGTATAAACTACCTTGAGTTCCACTTCTATTATTTGCTACAGAATGAGTTGTAACACGTTTATTGCTCAAAATTAGGGAAACACCAGATATAAAGAAGAAAACAAAATCCAACCGCACTCCACAATTCAACTAATGAATGTCTAATGTGGGACAGGGCCTCGACTTCCGCCCACTCCCTGGCCTCACAGTATGATGAAAGAAAGGAAAAACAAGTAAATAAGGAAATACAAATGACTCTGAATAAAAATGTCTTCATGCTTTCCATTCTTTTTCTATGCACATTTTTCACCATTGACATATGTCCTGTTTTGTTCCACTTTCCTCACTGGATTTTATATAATTAGCATTTCTCATGTCATTAGACATTCTGCAAAAGCAAGATTTTTATTTATTTTTTATTTATTTTTAATTTTTATTTTTTAAGTTTGTTTATTTATTTGTTTGTTTGTTTGTTTGTTTAGAGAGAGGGAGAGTGCTCCAGGGAGGGGCAGAGAGAAAGGGAGAGAGAATCCTGAGTAGGTGCCACACTGGCAGCACAGTCTGATGTGGGGCTCAATCTCACAAACAGAGAAATCATGACCTGAGCTGAAAACAAGAGTCGGACGCTTAACTGACTGAACCACTCAGACATCCCAAAAGTGAGATTTTTATATTGCGAATATTCCTCTATATGGATGTGCTATGATATATTTAGTCATTCTCTGATATTGTTTTCTTTTTTTTTTAATGTTTATTTATTTCAAGAGGGAGGGGCAAAGAGAGACAGAGAGAATCCCAAGAAAGCTCTATGCTCAGCACAGAGCTTGACATGGGGCTTGATCCCACAACTGTTGAGATCATGACCTGAGCCAAAATCAAGAGTTGGGCGCTTAACCGACCGAGCCACCCAGGCACCCCTCTGATAGTGTTTTCAATCTTTTTACCATCATAAACAATATGATGAACGTCTTCACTTGACTGGCAAATCACTTCCTTAGGAAAGACTCCGAGGCATGAAGGGAGTTACTAGATCGGAAACCTTTTTTAAAAGGCTCTGGATGAATGTTACCAGGCGTCTTTCCAGAAAGAACACCAGTTCACATTCCTACAAAATCATCTCAGAGTGCCTCTCCCACTGCACACCTCATGTTTTATTTAAAACTTTTGAACAGTTGATGAACAAAATCATATCCTTCTTTTCCAATATGCATTTTTCCAATGATGAGGGCTGATTTTTTTATCTTAACAACCATCTTTATTTCTTCTATTTATTATTTTTTCATGTCCTTTGCTGTTTTTCTCATTAGATTTTAGTGTTTTTCTCATGGATTGGGAACCACGCTGTCATGTTTGTGGCAAATGGTTTCCTGGTTTTGCTATTTGCCTTTTTATCCTGTTTAGGACACTGATTCCACACTTCCAGCATCCAGAAGAATGACAGGCTACCAAGTTCGTGGCAATTTGTTACAACAGTCATTGGACACAAATACTTCCCTATGGGACTCCCAAATGGGAACTCTTTAGCTTTGCCTCTGGATTTGCTTTAGAGCCTGAAGCAGCGATCTTATTGGGAGGAGAGGACTGGCCCTCCAGCGGTCCCGAATCAGCTTCACAAAACACAAAACAAATGTGATAATGCTCTTTTTGTAAAAAAAGTGAAAAAAGTTCTCTAACCTGGACTTCACCTCCATTTTATGATTTTTCTTGTATATACATAAGGTTAATTCTCTAGATTTTCACGGTCTGAAAACCAGTGTTTAAGAAAACCAATTCCCAAAAACAAATCCAACCACGATGAGATACCACCTCACCCCTGTCAGAATGGCTAAAATTAACAACACAAGAAACAACAGGTGTTGGTGAAGATGTAGAGAAAGGGGAACCCTCTTGTACCATTGGTGGGAATGAAAACTGGTGCAGCCACTCTGGAAAACAGTATGGAGGTTCCTCACAAAGTTAAAAATAGAACTATCCTACAATCCAGCAATTGCATTACACGGTATTTATGCAAAGGATACAAAAATACAGATTCAAAGGGGTACATGCACCCCGATGTTTATAGCAGTATTATCAACAATAGCCAAACTATGGAGAGAGCCCATATGTCCACTGACTGAAAAATGGATAAAGAAGATGTGGTCTATATATACAATGGAATATTACTCAGCCATCAAAAAGAATGAAATCTTGCCATTTGCAACAACATGGATGGAGCTACAGCATATTATGCTAAGCGAAATAAGTCAACCAGAGAAAGACAAATACCATATGATTTTGCCCACATGTGGAATTTAAGAAACAAAACAGATGAACATATGGGAGGGGGAAACAAAAGAGAGAGAGGGAATCAAACCGTAAGAGACTCTTAAAGATAGAGATCAAACTGGGCGTTGATAGAGGGAAGTAGGTGAGGGATGGGCTAGATGGCTGATGGGCATTAAGGAGAGCCCTTGTGACGAGCACTGGGTGTCGTATGTAAGTGATGAATCACTGAATTCTACTCCTGAAACCAATATTGCACTGTATGTGAACTAACTTGAATTTAAATAAAAATTTGAAGAAAAAAAAAGAAAATCAATTCCCAGAAATATACATAAATTCTCTAAATTGACACATGTCCAACAAACTTACCCCATGTGGAAGGAAGGTCTTGCAAGGCCCAGCTGGGAGCATGCAGAGATGTATGAGAATATGTCACCACTCCCCAGCCCCACCCCTGGAAGAGCCTGCAGGTTTTATTGTCTCTACTGTTGTTCGTTGGGTTTTTTCTATGTTTTGGTAAATCATTTTATATGCCACGTGCCTGAGTATACAAAGATGGTCTCTAACTTCCATCCTAAAGTGCTGGGGCCAGCTAACGGTCTGGCTTCTGATTTAGCAGGCTGAGGACCAGAGTTCGACTGCTCAGGGGAAAGAGAAAGATTTTAGAGACCATAAAGTCAGAAAGAAAAAAGACAGAGGAAACGGTTACCTGGTACCTGAAGGGAAAGTGAGGAAGGAATGGAGATGTTTAAAGGAGATTTTATAAGTTTTATCTCGAGGAAGGTGATGCAAACCTTCTTTCTAATCTCTTGATGAAAACTTGGGGGGAATATACATGCCCCCACAGGTGCACTGGAATTGAGCCATCAGGTGAGATGAAATGGTGAGAACAGCCTCAAGTTGGATGCCGGGTGAGTACCAAGGTGAAGGGTAAAGGGCCAGCCAAGTCCGGATTACAGAGGCATGGGACACTCACTGGCAGAGGGACGGTCGCTCCCTGTGATGTGGCCGAGGCGAAGGTAGCAGCACTCTGGTTCAGTGGCCCACAGTGGGCTGGCGGCCCAATGACACTCTGTCCCTCTTGTGGCTACATTGACCACAGTGAGCTCTTGCCTTCACTACTTCTCACCTAGAACATTCCAACAGCTTCTTGCTCGTCCTTCCCCCAGCCACCAGTGTGATCTAACTCACAAATCTGCAGCATTTCCCCTTGATTATAACCTTTGATGGCTCCCACTCGCCATCACCACTTTCTTGTGTGTGCGAGGGCTGGAGACACGGCCCATGCAAGTCCGCATCCTTATCACTTCTTCCCTGCATGCAGAGCCACTCCTTCACCACACCGCTCTCTCTCTAGCTTCATGTAGAGAACAGCATGGGAACAGCATGTCATTTACCCTCGTAGCAGGCACCCAACAGTGGCCAGCCCGCTCATAGTAGGTGCTCAGGAAATGGACAGAAATGTGTCAGATGTCTAGAACTTATCAATGACTTTGAACAATTTTCTTCCGCTTCAGGCTCAGCTGGGAAATAGTTTTCAGGGGACGTCAGTGTTGGGGGCAGGTCAGAGAGAGTCACCAGGGCACAGCTGTTGCCTTGTTCCACACCCACACTGCCCCACTTTACCCCCCCCCCCAGACACCATTCTGAGTTGGGCGGAACCAGTTGGCTGGGGTCAACTAGTAGGGTAGCTCCCCAGGATACCTCTACGGGATTCCCGCATTTCCCAGCCATGCCTGAGCAATGCGGGCCTCCCAAGAAGACTCCAAGAGTGAAGACAGGGGCCTTGGCAAACACTGGTTCAATCCCCTGGGTTTCAGATGAGGGAGCAGAGTCCCATCCAAGTTGATTTGTGTACGTTCTTACAAAAGAAGGAAATTAGCTCTTTGGCCACCATATATTTGAAGTGTATTTTCTCAGCTTGTCCCTGGTCTTTGAATTATGTTTACAGTATTTTTTTCCCATGGTGATTTTTTTTTTTAAAATTTCCATGTAGTCATGTAGTATCAATCTCTTCCTTTATGGTTTTGGAAATGTATGCCCTACTGAGAATGGCTCCCCACTTCTTAATTTCTTCTAGAACTTATACAATTGTTTTGAGTGTGAAGAGTGTCTTAGGGATCCAACGTCTCCTTCCCCAGATTAGACCCAAACAGGAGAAATAACCCTTCCAAAGTCACAGAGTAAGTCTGGCGTCAGCCGGGATTAGAGGGTCTCATCTAGATAGAGCTCATGCTGTCACTACCTCCAACTTGTATAAAGATCTCTTCTTTAACCAGCCTCCTTAGAAGGCTGCGAAAGAAAAACTCATTTCCCCTACTTGTTTTCATTGCATTCTGTCCTGAATTATAGTCATTTGTGAGACTGGCTTTCCTCATATTCATTTCGTGACTACATTCTGTTCATCTTTGTGGCTCCCATCCACCCACAATACCTTGCCCAATCTTCTGCACACAGTAAATATTTGGGAATTAAACTGAGTAATATGTTCCAACTGGCTGTGCAAAGTGAAGACCCTTGGATTTCCTAAATGCAGAAATAAAGGGATTCGGTGGGCTAACTGACCTGAAGGCCTTTCTGCCCCCAAGACCTCATGACCATGGGAGGACTTGCCAAAGAGAGAGAGGTATGCAAGTGTGACCTCTGTCTTGCCCTTTCATGTGCCTTGCTTGGGAGCCTTCAAGCCAGAGGGCTCTGGAGCAGTTGCTGGGTTCACGGCGTCAACGGGGTTGATCGATGGAGAAACACACAGAAGGGATTAGACAGGAGGGGAGATTGCAGCTCCTGTGACTGATCTCATGTCGTCTCGCCACCCTACCTCTCTGACGTGAGTATTTCTTAGATCACAAGGACCAGAATGGCAGAAACTAAAGAATAAATGAAAGCTGATTAGAGAAGAGGACACTCTCCACTTCTTGAGGCTTCAGAAACAAGAACTTCCCAGTGTCCTCTGGGGTTACCATATCCCACCTATCAAGGCCAATACCCAATACTTTAGGATACTTGGGGAATGCAGTGTCCTGACCAATCGACAACCTTATGCACAGGGTCGCCACTATTAGTAAAGGTGCCTGGTTCCCTTATCCACTCAACAGCTACAGAATGCCTTCTGCATGCCTGACTCTGTGTGATACTCTAGGTGCCAAGAAAAAAACGAGTAAAATGGGAGAGAATTGCTGTTCTCGTGGAATTTACTTTCTGTCTGAGGAAGTCAGATAACGGAAAATTGACCCAGAATGCACAAAAAATCAGATATTGATAAAAGCTACTGAGAAAATACAAGCGATGTGTGCCAGGGAGTATGTCATAGTCAGGAAAGGAGGGGACATTTCCCCTGAGACCCGAATGATGAGGAGGACGTACCTACCCCATGAAGACAGGGAGGAAGAGCATTTCAGGCAGGGGCACAGCTGGGGCAAAGATTCTGAGGCAGGACCAAGTGAACAGATAGGAGGCCAGCTGGAACGTAGGGAGAGGGAAGGAGAGGAGACAACATGTAAAGTATTAGAAAACAGTGCACTCACGACGGCTGAACTTGTCGAGAGTAATTGTGAAAGATGTTTGTGACCTATGCCCAGAGGGGCTTCTATATCATAGGTGAGAGGATCTCCAGCCACCCTCTGGTCCAGTGTGTCTCAAACTGAGGCACTCCCTCAGGCAGAGAAGAACAAAAGCATATCCCCAGAGTTTCTAGAAGTATCTACCAAATTGTTTTTTGAAGACTTGTGCTTCGTTTTTAAAACAAAAGCAAATTTTGCATTCTATTCCCCAAGATAAACATATTTGCTTTTATATTAAGAATGATGTTCCAGGGGCACCTGGGTGGCCCAGTTGGTTAAGCATCTGACTCTTGATTTTGGCTCAGGTCATGATCTCAGGGTCCGTGAGATCCAGTCCTGAGTCGGACTCCCTGCTGACAGCACAGAGTCTGCTTGGGATTCTCTCTCTCTCTCTCTCTCTGCCTCTCCCCCACTCATGCTCACTCTCTCTCTCTCTCTCAAAATAAGTAAATAAGCATTAAAAAAAAGAATGATGTTCCAAATAATCAGAGGTTGGCCACATATGTGCTGTGGGCCTTGCCAATCGCTGGCATACCACCAGGCACCGCCAGTTACTTGCCAAATAAGGGGACAAAAGCCCAGAAAGATAGGATGGGGTGATTTTCCCAAGTCCATCCAAGTTGTTGTAGAAATACAACGTGCTAACGGTTGATACTTTCTGAGCATTAGGATTCTAAAGGACAGCTGTTTCCTGTGCATTTGGGTATATTTTGAGGGCATGTTTTGTACCCGCCTGACAGGCCCCTCCCTTCCTCAGACAGCCCTGCTGATTTCATCCTAATCACTGCACTGTTCTTTCAGGCTGTGGGAGATGAAGGGCCTGCCAACCCCGTGAAGGGGGCACCGGGGGACCGAGGACACAGTGCAGAGTCACTCCCCTGCCCCCAGGACCAGCTTTCCCCACAGACCAAGTGAAGCATCTGCAAAACTCTTCTGGGTCCCCTGCCCACAAGGTGAGAGAAGCCATCTCTCCAGCAACGAGAACTACTTCCCATGGCTTTAAAATCCCTGCGTCTGTACGCGAGATCATTGGGCCAAGATTTACAATGTGACTTACAAGGAAGTTGGGATGAAGGGGAGAAACTTACGTCCTAATGTTAGTTAGAGAAACAAGTGGCAAAATTTAACTTGCAGGGTGAGCTCAACTACATTAGTGGAGGGGGTGGGGGGAGAGAATGCATAAAGAAAAGACTAGAAACAATGAGACTAAAAGGTTAATAGTAGTCCTAGGAAAGTGGAGCTGTGGGTTATATGGGGATGGAGAGGTTGAGGGTAACCTGGGGATTGGGGGTTGTTGGTAACGTGGGGATGAGAGATAGTGGGGAATGTGGGGATGTGGGGTGGTGGACTACTTTTGTTTTTTACGTTTTCTAAATTTCCTGTGTGTGTGATCCAATGAGAGGCATGAAAGAGAAGGTGTCTTTTTCTCAAATTCCCAATTCAGGAAAACACCAGTGTGAACATAGAATGTTTTTGAACTCCAAAGATGAGTATTTTATTTTATTTTATTTTATTTTATTTTATTTTATTTAACGTTTATTCATTTTTAAGAGACAGACATAGAGCGCGAGCTGGGGAGGGGTGGAGAGAGAGGGAGACACAGAATCCGAAGCAGGCTCCAGGCTCTGAGCTGTCAGCACAGAGCCCCATGCGGGGCTCAACCCCAAGGACCACAAGATCATGACCTGAGCTGAAGTCAGACGCTTAACTGACTGAGCCACCCACGCACCCCATCGAAGATGAGTATTTAAGGTGTTTATAGAGAAAGCCGTGTGGAACTTACTAGGTCATTGTAGCTGCAAATTACTTAATAGTGATAAAAATAGATAAGAATAATTTATAATCAGCAAGTTGATTGTCTTCAAAATAGTGATTCTAAATTTTTTAACCTACTTTCCAATGGACTAATAGTTCCCTGTTTATATTCCTTATCATTTTGGGGACACCTCTGATTGTTTGTTTGTTTGTTTGAGAGAGAGAGAGAGAGAGAGAGAGAGAGTTCAAGCCAGGGAGGGTCAGAGAGAGAGAGCAAGAGAGAAAACCCAAGCAGCCTTTTTGCTCTCAGTGCGGAGGCCAATGTGGGGCCCGAACTCAACAAACCATGAGATCGTGACCTGAGCCAAAACCAAGACTTGGATGCTTAACTGACTGAGCCACCCAGGGGCCCCACGCTCCTTTGACAGTTTGAAAGTCAGCTTGACCCTTACCTACGTTATCACAAATTCATTGAATCCATGTACTAGGATTGATTCCATCCTGCCTGCAACAGAGGGGAGACTGCCTGAAGGAAATGGCCAGGAGGCGCTCATCCCAGCTGTTCCCCATCCCTGGAACGCTAGGTGGGTCAGTCCCTCTGTTCTCCCTCAGGACTCAGTTTTATGTCATATGGGGAGCATGCTCACACATACTGACAGTCTCTCCAAGTCATTCATCGACATTCACTTCTCTTTCTTGAGCACCCACAGGTGCACAGGCATGGCTGTAGGCACTGGGGACAGCACTGAATGAAACAAAACCCTGGTTTTCTTGGCATTTCATCTTCTTACCATGCCTATGAAGCTCTGAGCTTCTCTACCACCTGTTACAGAAAGGGCTCCTTTCTGTACTTATTCATACACTGCCTTGTAGCATGCAAGTTTAACCAACCTGCTAACTCAATTCTAAACATGAGGGAGCAGAGGCCAGGATTTCTTCTACTGTATTCCCAAAGCTCTTAACATAACCCTGGGCATCCTCATTTTTCAATTAGGAAAAGCACAGTATCTGCACATAGTAAAGACTTGATAAATGTTTGTTGGATGGGTACAGATCATACAATATGTTGGATATTTACAGACCTTTTCTCCAATAGTCCTCGTAAAAGCCCTAAGAGATAGCAATTTGTTGATGGAGCTTAGGTGTTTAAGTGACTTGCTTAAGACACTTAGTAAGTGGTGATCTGGGGTGAAGGCTCTATATTCATGAAATAAAATATAATGTGAAACAAGACTGTTTCTCAGCTATAGCACATGCATATTGGGGACAATAAGTTCTTTAGAGAAGGGAGGGATTTGTGCCGGCAGAGTAGGCAGGGAAGAAATTATAGCAGAAGCAGGGCTTCAGCTGGACTTTGGAGGATGGAGGAGGGGAAAAGGATAACAAAAATGGCAACACATGAATCCATGAAGCTCAGTCCCCAAGCAGAGACTGGGATTGGGATCAGCAGACTCAGGGCACCTTAGCCAACCAATGAGTCTGATGCATGTTTCTCTAACAGCTGGAAAGCAATGGGAAAATAATTGTTCAATATGTGCAAAAGATCACTAGCCTAACTAAGCATGTGGATTAGCTTGAAATGAAGCCTGATGACCTCCCTGCTGTGAACTCCAGACAGCAGGGCAGAACTCCAGACCTTGGTGCAGGAGGGCCTGCCCCTGAGCAAAGCACCGGGGGATGGGGGAACAGGTGCTCCCATGGGTCTTAAGTGAGGTAAGGGGGACCCTTCGTGTACTGCTTCTGCAAAGCCTTGACCCCTTCCCTATGCACTCTAACCCACTGGCCTCCCCCAAAATAGGTAATTTCACACCCATAGGACGCACCAAAGACCTCCCAGGATGATACAGGGAAAGCGTCCTGGACTTTGATCCTGGTGACCAGGGTTCTAGACCCAGCTCTGCCACTAATGGATCTGTGACTTTGAACATGACACCACATGTGGTCTCTGCATGGTACTATAGAATGGTATAGTGCCTTCCTCAAGTAGGGCAGCATCCTCATATGAGTTGAGATCAATTTAGTGCATCATGACCAGGACTTATTGGAAAGGTATGAAATGGAATAGCATGGAAATTGCGTCACATGTATGATGAAACTTGTATTTCCGTCGTTTATGCATAATGAGTGATCATGTCGAAATGAATTCTCATTGTGCACCATACTCAGAAGAGTTTGAAAACCCCTGCCATAGTGTCCAAGGGTCAGAGGTGCAGAGTCAGACAGTCTGAGTTTGAACCCAGCTCAGGCACTCGCGAGCTGTGTAACTTTGGACAAACTGTTTCACCTCTTTGAGCCTTGGTTTTAATATTTATAAAATCAAGACGATAATATTTCTAACTTCATAAGGCTGTTGAAAGAATTAAATCCTTCAATCAACAAATTAATATAAGGTCCTTAGGACAGTGGTTGGCATTCAGTAAGGGAACATTAGCTGCTACTGTCTCTGTGTTTGTCATTGAGGCATCTGGACCAGAAAACAACTAAGGTCCCTCGGCTCTAACCATAGGCCCTGCTTTTTGAGATGAGAAAGGCCCAAAGAGGTCCTGACACTGACCCAAGATCACTTGGCTATCACTCAGTCCCAAGAGCCTCATTTCACTTTGCTGAAGCCTCAGCCCTCGTCCAGGCAGGCCCAAAGGATAAAGTCATGTGGCACAACATTGAGACGGCTTAGGGTTCCTTTGCCCAGGCCCTGAGGTTTCCAGAGCTGCCCTTTACTCAGAGGTAAGAAGCACTGGAACGTTCTGACAAAGGATGTGTCCTAAAGCATCAAAAGGGACTAACTAAACTGTAATAGAAACTGGAAGAGTGTCAGTGGACTACACCTCCCAGGGACCTGAGACCCAGTATTGGTGAAAAGATGTGTACCCGGCAACCTTGTGTTTTGTTTTTGCTTATTTGTTCCTCCAAAGTAAGTCATGAATTTCACAAAACAAAAAATACAGATCACAGTTTATCAATAGCCTCACAGAATGAATTAAACATTGTTAAATTGTTCTACTGATATACAATGTACACAGTATTATAAATATGCCTATTTGTACATATGTGATATAAAGAGTAATTTGCAAATATCGTGAGTAAACATGTTTCCTCATAGCTTCACCAGCATTGAATTTTCCTTTTTTTTTTTTTTTTTTGAGAGAGAGAGAGAGAGAGAGAGGGAGAGAGAGAATGGGTAAGGGGCAGAAGGAAGGAGAAAGAGAATCCCAAGCAGGCTTCCACACCCAGCACTGAGCCCGATGTGGGCCTTGATCTCACAACCATGAGATCATGACCTGAGCCAAAATCAAGAGTTGAACACTTAACTCACTGAGCCACCCAGGTACCCCTAATTTTACACTTTTATATTTGCAAATTTAATAAGCATGTAGGGATACCTATTCTAATTTACCTATCTTTTTTTTTCTAATTTATTTATTTTTAAATAAAGTATAATGAGGCAACCTTTTCTCCCCCAGGTATTTACTTCCCGCTATCCTTTTTTTCCCCAACATGTAACCCCTCCCAGTCTTTCAGTAAGCAATGCTTACTGTGTAATCAATAAGGATTGAGTTTTATATTAGGTACTAGAAGAGGAATGTTTATCAAAGTAATTACAGATACATTTCCTGTTCTAAGAAGCTTACAATCTAACAGAGTTAAACCCAACTGTTGTCTTTAAAAAACTGAATATGGGGCACCTGGGTGGCTCAGTTGGTTAAGTGTCCAACTTCAGCTCAGGTCATGATCTCACGGTTCGTGGGTTCGAGCCCCACACTGGGCTCTGTGCTGACAGCTCAGAGTCTGGAGCCTGCTTCAGATTCTGTGTCTCCCTCTCTCTGCCCCTCCCCCACTCATGCTCTGTCTCTCTCTGTTTCAAAAAACAAATAAACCCTTTAAAAAATTGTTTTAATTGAATATATTTGCATTGTGGGTAAAGTGAGCGAATCTTGAACTCCTAGAAAACAATATCCCACAATGCTGGGAATCTATGATCAGGATAGCTAGATGCCTTCTCATTATCATGTTAGTTCACCTGGCAGTGACACATTCTGGATCTGTGGTAAGTCCAAGTCCAAACTCTAGAGAATGTATGGCAAGGTCTGACTTGGATGGGGTAGGGACCCTCCTCAGAGGATTGTTCCCTACACCCCTCTCCCCACAGATCCTGCTCAACACATATTATCAGCAGGCTTGTTCATGAACCCCAGGACCATAACTCAAGGCCATGAACACCCTAACCCAAGCAACCTAGAAACAGGAGTACCCGGGGACTCTGAGCTAATGCCATGCCTTTTCTCTCCAGTGGTCATCTAGTCAGATCAGCTTGTCATCAGATGACTCCTATTAACTAGACTGTGTCCCCTCAAAATTCATATGTTGAAGCCCTAATCCCTAATACTTTACACTATGATTATATCTGGAAATAAGGCCCTTAAGAGGTAATTAATATTAAATGATTTCATATGGGTGGGACCCAAGCTAATATGACTGTTGTCCTTATAAGAAGAAGAGACACCAGGGATGCACACACACAGAGGAAAAGCTGTGTGAAGATAGCCAGAAAGCAGCCATCTGCAAGCCAAAGAGAGAGGCCTCAGAGAAATGAAACCTACTGACACCGTGATCTGGACTTCCAGTACCCGGAACTGCAAGAAAATAAATCTTTGTTGTTTAAGCTACTCAGTCTGTGGTAGTTAGTTAGGTAGCCTAAGCAGACTAATACAATGACCCAACGAAAGCCCAGGGTTTGGGAACCCCAAAGAATGGGCACCCTTAAAATAAAACTTTGAGGTTTCCCCTCTCCAAGTTGTATCCATCCAAGATAGAGAGGTCACTGGTCAGCTTCCTTCCTTCCATCTTCCCTCCCCAACACCTGTAGAACATTTGCTTTGGGCCGGCACTGTCTCTGTAGCTATGCACAATGTCTACAAATCCTCAGGCTGTTCCTTTCACACCCCCGGGGTTCTGTGCCCACGGAGGCATCACCAACCTCAGCCAGCCTTTTGTTCTCCATACCACCCCATCCGACAGTAGAAGCTGGGGAAGGACCTCTCCCTGGAACTAGGCCAGAAGGCACTGGATTGGAGCATTATACCTTCTTCCCCCATCATCCTTAGCCAAAGGATGACCAAATTAAAACAGCTCGGGGCTGTCATTTCCACAGGCTTGTTAATTCAAGGAAATGGCTCTGAAACGGTCATGACAAGAACCAGCTTTATATAATATCAACTCCCACAACATGTGCCAGGCGAATGTCACTTCAAACAGGGTCCAAGCCAGCCTATTGCCAACGGCAACTCTTAACAATTATCTTGCCTTCAGTTCTTCCTTCTATGAAGATTATCTCTCTGTCAATGAAGACATCGCTATCAATGACACAGGCCTCTGGGCCATATATGAAACTGAGGAATCCAGAGGTAATATCATCTTGGTCAAAATCAACAAGACCACCTTCCAACCATCCTTGTTCTGGGAAAACAGGCTGTTCTGCCCTACAGCCAGCAATGCCTTCATGGCATGTGGCGTGCTGTATGTAACCAAGATGGTGTCCACAAAACTGAAGAAATATTCTACGTGTATGACACCAAAACCCAAGAGGAACCCACCTGCACAACAGCCCAAATGCCCGAAAATTCTACATATACAATGATGGCTACTAAATCTACCACAATGTTTATTGTTATCACGATATGTGAGGAAGACAACCAAAGTCAGGCCATGCCACAGGATAAGATTCCTTGGAACTATTAATAGGAAAAGTAAACACACTTGTATTTGTTTGTTTGCTCTGTGTGTGTTTCTTGTGTCTTTCTTACACAAGAGGCTTTCCTCAGATGTTCGGAAACCTTGACTATCTGTTCATCAGAGGTCGACTGGTACCCGGGGGCACCTGGATGGTTCACTCAGTTGAGCACTGACTTCGGCTCAGGTCAAGATCTCATGGTTGATGGGTTCCAGCTGTGCATTGCACTCTGTGCTGACAGCTCTGAGCCTGGAATCTGCTTCAGACTCTGTATCTCCCTCTTTCTCTCTGCTCCTCCCCTGCTCACGCTCTGTCTCTCTCTCTCTCTCTCTCTCTCTCTCTCTCAAAAATAAATAAGCATTAAAAAATTATTAAAAAATAAAATTAAATTAGGGGCATCTGGGTGGCTCAGTCTGTTGAGCATCCAACTTTGGCTCAGGTCATGATCTCACAATTTGTGAGTTCGAGCCCCGCGTCAGGCTCAGTGCTGACAGCTCAGATCCTGGAGCCTGCTTCGGATTCTGTGTCTCCCACTCTCTCTCTACCCCTCCCCTGTTCATGCTCTGTCTCTCTCTCAAAAATAAATGAACATCAAGAAAATTTTTTTTAATAATAAAATTAAATTAAATTTTCAAAAAAGTTGATTGGTACCTGCAACCTAGAAATTCCACTTTTTGGGTATATACTCAGCAGGCATGCATACAAATGCACACAAAAGATACAGGGAATGAAACTTGGCAGGCCAGAAAGAATTGGCACGAGGTTTTCAGGGTGCTAGACAGCAAAAATATGCAGCCAAGAATCCTTTATCCAGCAAGTCTGTCATTTAGAATAGAAGGAGAGATAAAGGTCTTCCCAAACAAACAAAAACTGAAGGAATTTGTCACCACTAAACCAGCCCTACAAGAGATCCTAAGGGGGACCCTGTGAGACAAAGTACCAGAGACATCACTACAAGCATAAAACATACAGACATCACAATGACTCTAAACCCGTATCTTTCTATAATAACACTGAATGTAAATGGATTAAATGCGCCAACCAAAAGACATAGGGTATCAGAATGGATAAAAAAACAAGACCCATCTATTTGCTGTCTACAAGAGACTCATTTTAGACCTGAGGACACCTTTAGATTCAGAGTCAGGGGATGGAGAACTATTTATCATGCTACTGGAAGCCAGAAGAAAGCTGGAGTAGCCATACTTATATCAGACAAACTAGACTTTAAATTAAAGGCTGTAACAAGAGATGAAGAAGGACATTATATAATAGTTACAGGGTCTATCCATCAGGAAGAGCTAACAATTATAAATGTCTATGCGCCGAATACCGGAGCCCCCAAATATATAAAACAATTACTCATAAACAGAAGCAACCTTATTGATAAGAATGTGGTAATTGCTGGGGACTTTAACACCCCACTTACAGAAATGGATAGATCATCTAGACACACGGTCAATAAAGAAACAAGGGCCCTGAATGAGACACTGGATCAGATGGACTTGACAGATATATTTAGAACTCTGCATCCCAAAGCAACAGAATATACTTTCTTCTCGAGTGCACATGGAACATTCTCCAAGATAGATCATATACTGGGTCACAAAACAGCCCTTCATAAGTTTACAAGAATTGAAATTATACCATGCATACTTTCAGACCACAATGCTATGAAGCTTGAAATCAACCACAGGAAAAAGTCTGGAAAACCTCCAAAAGCATGGAGGTTAAAGAACACCCTACTAACGAATGAGTGGGTCAACCAGGCAATTAGAGAAGAAATCAAAAAATATATGGAAACAAACGAAAATGAAAATACAACAATCCAAACGCTTTGGGACGCAGCGAAGGCAGTCCTGAGAGGAAAATACATTGCAATCCAGGCCTATCTCAAGAAACAAGAAAAATCCCAAATACAAAATCTAACAGCACACCTAAAGGAAATAGAAGCAGAACAGCAAAGGCAGCCTAAACCCAGCAGAAGAAGAGAAATAATAAAGATCAGAGCAGAAATAAACAATATAGAATCTAAAAAAACTGTAGAGCAGATCAACGAAACCAAGAGTTGGTTTTTTGAAAAAATAAACAAAATTGACAAACCTCTAGCCAGGCTTCTCAAAAAGAAAAGGGAGATGACCCAAATAGATAAAATCATGAATGAAAATGGAATGATTACAACCAAGCCCTCAGAGATACAAACAATTATCAGGGAATACTATGAAAAATTATATGCCAACAAATTGGACAACCTGGAAGAAATGGACAAATTCCTGAACACCCACACTCTTCCAAAACTCAATCAGGAGGAAATAGAAAGCTTGAACAGACCCATAACCAGCGAAGAAATTGAATCGGTTATCAAAAATCTCCCAACAAATAAGAGTCCAGGACCAGATGGCTTCCCAGGGGAGTTCTACCAGACGTTTAAAGCAGAGATAATACCTATCCTTCTCAAGCTATTCCAAGAAATAGAAAGGGAAGGAAAACTTCCAGACTCATTCTATGAAGCCAGTATTACTTTGATTCCTAAACCAGACAGAGACCCAGTAAAAAAAGAGAACTACAGGCCAATATCCCTGATGAATATGGATGCCAAAATTCTCAATAAGATACTAGCAAATCGAATTCAACAGCATATAAAAAGAATTATTCACCATGATCAAGTGGGATTCATTCCTGGGATGCAGGGCTGGTTCAACATTCGCAAATCAATCAACGTGATACATCACATTAACAAAAAAAAAGAGAAGAACCATATGATCCTGTCAATCGATGCAGAAAAGGCCTTTGACAAAATCCAGCACCCTTTCTTAATAAAAACCCTTGAGAAAGTCGGGATAGAAGGAACATACTTAAAGATCATAAAAGCCATTTATGAAAAGCCCACAGCTAACATCATCCTCAACGGGGAAAAACTGAGAGCTTTTTCCCTGAGATCAGGAACACGACAGGGATGCCCACTCTCACCGTTGTTGTTTAACATAGTGCTGGAAGTTCTAGCATCAGCAATCAGACAACAAAAGGAAATCAAAGGCATCAAAATTGGCAAAGATGAAGTCAAGCTTTCGCTTTTTGCAGATGACATGATATTATACATGGAAAATCCGATAGACTCCACCAAAAGTCTGCTAGAACTGATACATGAATTCAGCAAAGTTGCAGGATACAAAATCAATGTACAGAAATCAGTTGCATTCTTATACACTAACAATGAAGCAACAGAAAGACAAATAAAGAAACTGATCCCATTCACAATTGCACCAAGAAGCATAAAATACCTAGGAATAAATCTAACCAAAGATGTAAAGGATCTGTATGCTGAAAACTATAGAAAGCTTATGAAGGCAATTGAAGAAGATTTAAAGAAATGGAAAGACATTCCCTGCTCATGGATTGGAAAAATAAATATTGTCAAAATGTCAATACTACCCAAAGCTATCTACACATTCAATGCAATCCCAATCAAAATTGCACCAGCATTCTTCTCGAAACTAGAACAAGCAATCCTAAAATTCATATGGAACCACAAAAGGCCCCGAATAGCCAAAGGAATTTTGAAGAAGAAGACCAAAGCAGGAGGCATCACAATCCCAGACTTCAGCCTCTACTACAAAGCTGTCATCATCAAGACAGCATGGTATTGGCACAAAAACAGACACACAGACCAATGGAATAGAATAGAAACCCCAGAACTAGACCCACAAACATATGGCCAACTCATCTTTGACAAAGCAGGAAAGAACATCCAATGGAAAAAAGACAGCCTCTTTAACAAATGGTGCTGGGAGAACTGGACAGCAACATGCAGAAGGTTGAAACTAGACCACTTTCTCACACCATTTACAAAAATAAACTCAAAATGGATAAAGGACCTAAATGTGAGACAGGAAACCATCAGAACCTTAGAGGAGAAAGCAGGAAAAGACCTCTCTGACCTCAGCCGTAGCAATCTCTTACTCGACACATCCCCAAAGGCAAGGGAATTAAAAGCAAAAGTGAATTACTGGGACCTTATGAAGATAAAAAGCTTCTGCACAGCAAAGGAAACAACCAACAAAACTAAAAGGCAACCAACGGAATGGGAAAAGATATTTGCAAATGACATATCGGACAAAGGGCTAGTATCTAAAATCTATAAAGAGCTCACCAAACTCCACACCCGAAAAACAAATAACCCAGTGAAGAAATGGGCAGAAAACATGAATAGACACTTCTCTAAAGAAGACATCCAGATGGCCAACAGGCACATGAAAAGATGTTCAGCGTCGCTCCTTATCAGGGAAATACAAATCAAAACCACACTCAGGTATCACCTCACGCCAGTCAGAGTGGCCAAAATGAACAAATCAGGAGACTATAGATGCTGGAGAGGATGTGGAGAAACGGGAACCCTCTTGCACTGTTGGTGGGAATGCAAATTGGTGCAGCCGCTCTGGAAAGCAGTGTGGAGGTTCCTCAGAAAATTAAAAATAGACCTACCCTATGACCCAGCAATAGCACTGCTAGGAATCTACCCAAGGGATACAGGAGTACTGATGCATAGGGGCACTTGTACCCCAATGTTCATAGCAGCACTCTCAACAATAGCCAAATTATGGAAAGAGCCTAAATGTCCATCAACTGATGAATGGATAAAGAAATTGTGGTTTATATACACAATGGAATACTACGTGGCAATGAGAAAAAATGAAATATGGCCTTTTGTAGCAACGTGGATGGAACTGGAGAGTGTGATGCTAAGTGAAATAAGCCATACAGAGAAAGACAGATACCATATGGTTTCACTCTTAGGTGGATCCTGAGAAACTTAACAGGAACCCATGAGGGAGGGGAAGGAAAAAAAAAAAAAAAAAAAGAGAGAGGTTAGAGTGGGAGAGAGCCAAAGCATAAGAGACTGTTAAAAACTGAGAACAAACTGAGGGTTGATGGGGGGTGGGAGGGAGGGGCGGGTGGGTGATGGGTATTGAGGAGGGCACCTTTTGGGATGAGCACTGGGTGTTGTATGGAAACCAATTTGTCAATAAACTTCATATAAAAAAAAAAAAAAAGATACAGGGAAGAATACCATAGCAAATCTATTTGCAGTAACCCCAAACTCAAAACTACCCAGAAGTCCATCAATAGTTGAATGGATGGATAAGTTGTGGTATATACCCATGGGATAAAACACCTCAATGAGAATAGGCAATCTACAATGCCATGCAACAATATGGTTGAATCTAACAAACATTATACTAGATCGAAGAAACCAGAACCAAAAGCACACATGCTATGTGACTCCATAAATTTAAGGACAAAATAGGCAAAATTATTCATCTATGGTATCACTCAGAGGGAAAGATAGTGATTACCTTTGGATGGGAATGGTGAACCTCCATCTATAGAAAGCAGAAAAGCAAAGACAAATAGAAATGCACTACAGGGAGAGTTTAACACGCCATTCTCAGTACAAGACAGATCAAACGGAAAGAATATAAGCCAAGACAGAAATCTAAACAACCTCATCAACAAGGCAGGCCTTTAAGATTAATTTAATCCTGATTTAGGTACGTACATGTGCACACAAACACACACCCTTGGGATTCTGACTAGAAGAGCATTAAATGTATACATTAACTTCAGAAGGATTTATATTTTTATAAGTTGTCTCATCCATGAATACGAAATGTCTATTTGTTAGTATAGAGAAAGGCTATTGATTTTTGTCTATTTATCTTGCATATAGCCACCTTTCAAAATTCCATTAATTTTAATAGTTATTAATTTTAATTACTTGTTATCAGGCTGGGTTTGCAAGCCAGCCTGAGAAAAAAGATAATTTTCCCTTCTTCAGTAATATTCATACAGACTATCTCATTTCTTTTCTTACTTCATTAGTGAGAACCTCCAAAATATGTTTGACGTTAGCAATAACAACAGACAGCCCTGTCTTATTGATATTAAATGGACAACTCTCTCAGGCATTGCTCAGAATCAAGAGGGTCCTGTGTCCCTTGGTCCCCATGCTCAGAAGTTACCACGGTCCTGACTATCATCGCCCTTCACTGCAAAAGCCTACGAATCCTGGACCTGTGGTCCCTGGGCAAGCCTGGCAACCCCAGTTCTCTCTCCACTCCTTTCTCTTCTCTCTCCTGAGCTCAGGCCGCCATCCCCTGGCTCTGGAGTTATTACAGCCACCTCCCAGCGGGCTTTCTTTTGTCTCCTCCTGTTCCCTCCTGTCCCCTCCTGTGCTCTCATGCAATGTGGCCAGCACACTGCAGCCAGAGTGAGCTTTCAAAATGCAAATCTGATCACAACCCTCTTCCTTTTTCCCATTCTGTGAGGATAAAGGTGGGACACGGCCATATGAGTTGGTCCCTGCCTGGCTCCCCAGCTCCCTCTCATCCACTCTTCCGCACTGTGAGGGAGAACCCACTGCCTTTCAGTTCTCTGGATGTACCTTGCCCCTTCTCGCCTCAGCATTTTTACACCTGCCTTTATGACTGCCCCGAACACCCCACACACATGCACATCTGTGTGTGTGCACTGTGTGTATGCACACCCCCTACACACATGCACGTACATGCACCCTCACACACTCTCTCTCTGTCTCTCCCTAACTCCGAAGTATCACCAGAGTCATTGACTCCCCAAGTATATACTATATAACTATTTGTTCAGTGTCTTCATCTCTAGACAGTGCATCCCACCAGGGTAGGGACTATGCATTTCTGCCACCTTAACCCCAGCACCCGGCACAGGGCCTGGCCCAATAATTATTTTAAATTAATAATTAGTAGGCCAGCAACTATCAGCCTTTTAGAGTTCACAACCCACCAACTTCTGTTTTATCCCTGTAAGAAGTAGGTGGACATGAAGGTGCCTTTTATTCTTATTTTTAAAAATGTTTTTAGCTGGCCGCATAGTATTACAGGTTGGTGTCTTTCTAGTTTCTAGGCTGGGCACCACTTGGTCACATCATGCAGTTTCCTATCCTCTTTGCCAGCCAGGAATGGGATGTGTGTTGAGATTAGTGTTGTTCCCTGATTCACCACAGCGGGCAAGGGGGGGGCATGAAGGAGATAGAACTCTCAGGAACCCACAGAATGCCCGTGTTGCTTCTCCAGTCTGCACACACTTGGCCCAGCACCCAGCCTCTTCTTCCATTGAAACCCAGCCCTCAGTGCTGCTACCTAACTCTGACCCGCCCTTGCCCGGAGCCTCCACTCAGGGTTTTGTTCTTTTTTGTGTCTCCTCTCATGAGTAAACACTCAAGGGTCAACTGGCTGGGGGGAGGCAAAAAAAAAACCACTCCTTCTAATGATACGCTCTAAGAAAGAACTCAAGCTGGTGTCCCTCCCCGGACTCTGAAGAGACAGGATCTTATGGATACCTATCAATTTACCCTTCCTGTTAGCCTGTCCAAAGTGCATGTTGAGGACATGGCAAAGCCTGCAGGCAGAATTTCAGAGCAATTAACTACAAATCCAAGAGGCTTCCCCTCTCAGGTGTCAGCCAAACCACAAGCGGATTCCCTTCACTTGTTATAATCTAGCTAAGACAGTTAACTATTGTAACTGTGGCACAACTAAACCCCCTGTAATTAAGGAAGATGCGGATGAGGAGAAAAGGCCTCTGGTTCTAGAAGCTCAGCCCCAAAGTTGAGCAAAAGAGCAATGTATATATTCACCAGTAGATGGCAGGCTTCCTGCTTTATTCCCTAATCAGCTCAATTTTAAATTGACAAACGATTCCAAACCAGCAGCACTTCAACAATCCAATCCTCCAAAGTACCCAAACACACTCAGACTCATAAGAATGATAGGGGTGGACAAAAATTTGGTTACATTGGGTTTTTTTTTTCAGCTAAACTTCCCATTTCCAGAAGAAGAAAAGTGAGAGCCCAAGAGGTCACTAGACCCCCGAGTTTACAATTCTTCCAGGCCAGCTTGCTTTTCTATTATTCTACCCTGCCTCTTGATAAAAGCCATCCAAAAATCACCCTAAGAAGAGATACAATGCAGGTGTGGTCAGTTTCTTTAGAGCAGTGTTATGTGCACTTTTCTGTGTATATGTCATACTGACAGAGAGCAAACAAGCCTTCCACAGAGTGGGATATTTTACTATTTTGGGTCTTACAAATATTTGTGAACTTCACTAGTCAAGGACTAGTGAGGAACTTGAAGTCTGGGATCCCTTATGCAGCTCTGTGTTCCCACAAGCCTTATACAACACCTGTCAACAGGACAGGTGGCATCAGAGGTGGTTGGAGTAAATTAGAGTGGAGTCCCTGAAACCAGCTGGGTGACTTTATCTAAGGGACTAGCTTCTCAGGATCTTGACTTCAAAAAAGAGGATGTTAAATTTATACTCATCTAAATCTCTAAGTGAAAAAATATGAGAAATGCTTAGTAGAGTGCCAAGAAGTTTGCAGGCAAATGGTTCTCAAAGTGTGGTCCAAGGACCCCTAAGGGTTCCCCTTCCCTTTTCTAAGCACATGTCTGTGTGAGGGCAGGTTTTCTTTAGAAACTTCAGTCAAAGAATGAATCACAGGAGCACCTGGGTGGTTCAGTCAGTTAAGCATCTGACTCTTGATCTCAGCTCAGGTCTTGATCTTAGAGTCATGAGTTCAAGCCACATATTGAGCTCCATGCTGGGTGTGGAGCCTACTTAAAAAAAAAAAAAAAAAAAATATATATATATATATATATATATATATATATATATACATATATATATATATATATACACATATATATATATATAAAGATTGAATACATATATATACATATATATGTACATATACATATATTATATATATATATATAAAAGATTGAATACACAAGTGAATGTGAGAATCTATAAAGTAAACATTAAAGGGACTTGTAAAAATGCCATTCTCATATATTTCTTTGTTTTGGAAAATATAGTTACTGTTTGTAAAAATAGTAATTCACATTAACATGTGCTGGGTTTTTATAGTTATTTTAAAATACATTAAAATTAAGTATTTTAAATTTCTCAGTTATAATTTCTAATATAGTAAGGCAAGCATCTCATAGAAAGAAAAGCTCTTTCAGGCTCTCAGAAGAAATGTACGGGGTCCTGACCCAAAAAGTTTCAGAACACCTTTATTAGTTCTCTGTTATTTATCTTTCATTCTTCAAAAACAGAAAGCTCAATATCTAATGATGTTAATTTCAGGATTATCTACAATAATAAAAAAAGAAAAAAAGGACCTAAATGTCTAATATCAGGGGAAAGGTTTAATAATAATAAATATGCTCCACTAACCCAGTGGAATTAAATATTATAGTATGGTATAATAATAAAATGATTACATGACATAACATTAAGAGAGAAAAGACATAATTCAGGATTGCCACTGATTATAAAAATGTGAGATTGGAATCTAATACATAAAAATGAAAACACTAAACACCTGTTACATTATGTTTGGATACGAGATTATAGATGTTTCTGTTTAATTAAACTAGTGACTGTTACCATTTCACTGTAGATTATTTCTTTTTTTTAATTTTTTTAAACGTTTATTTCTTTATTTTGAGAAACAAAATACACACACACACACACACACACACACACACACAAGCGGGGGAGGGGCTGAGAGAGAGGGAGAGAGAGACTCAAAAGCAGACTCTGTGCTTGATCTTGATGTCAAGAACTTCGAGACTATGACCTGAGCTGAAATCAAGAGTCTGACATTTGACCTTGACTGAACCACCCAGGCGCCCCCAAAACAGCATTTTTAAGTTAGCATTTTTAAGACCTGGCTCCCCCAGGTCTCTTACACTAGCAGCAAAGAGGCCATTGTCTTTTTCCATTTAACAGGACAAAAAGCTTCCCAATTTTGAAAGCCAAGTTCCTCCAGCAGACTCCAACAGATGTCATTATCTGAACAATCCCTGACAAATGGCAAATCTGTACAAACACACAGCTGCCCCGGGCCGCAGGGACACCTAAGAGAGCAGGCACTGAATGGAAAGTGGTCAGTGTTTCCAGGCTGTCAGCAGTGGAACAAAACTGAATCTCCCCCTCACCGGGAGCTTCTCCTGCACCCCCTCCTCTCCTGCACTGCTACCCACCCCCGCCTACACACACACGCACAGTGTGGATTTATGTTTTGCTTCCCAGAGTATTAATAAACTCCCTCTTAAGCGAACTGCTTCTGAAGTTTTGAAGTGAAACACATTGCCAGGAGGAGCATGCATGCTTCGAGGAATCCTGCCTTTTACTCCATTAACTGGGTCCTGTTCACATCTTTCCCAAGACCATGTAGGGTAATTCTCCTTTTCAACTCCAAATACGCATATGGCACTATTTCAGACTCCCCAGACAGGCAGCCCAGTGTGAAAAAAAATGCACCGGAGGAGACGACTTTATTCAGGCTGTTGCAATAGGGAGGACATTCATGAACACAGAGGAACATTTCAGAGGAAAGGAAGGAGGGCTTGGGGCTTTACAGAGGCAAGAGAGTGGGGAGGAGAGTAGATGACAAGTCCTATAGGGGTGAGGGCAAGAGGGGGTGGGGAGTGCTGAATCCATGAAGGCAGGAAGGTCCTCTGCAATTTGTTTCTCATCATAGCTCTCTGGGAGCCCAGGGCTCACATAAACTTCAGCATGGTCAACAGGTTACCAAAAATCTGGCCTCTCTTGTAGCCTAGAGAGGACAGAAGAAAACAGGGAGACTGCAGTCCCAGATGCCTCCTGGTGGTGAGGGGACCACAGGTAGAGAACAGCGAGTGGACATATCTTCAGGTGTTCTCTTGGCAGCTGAAATTTTGCTCCTTAAATTCAGAAATCTTCTTCTCCCATCCTAATCCTCTCTCCTTCTTTCTTGGCAGGTGGATGTGGATATTGTTGAATGAAAACCAGTTCAATCACTGTTAATTCCTCTAAACACACACACACACACACACACACACACACACACACAAAGGGGGTTCCGTTCCCACCTCCTGGAAGAAAGCTGGTCATCGCCGGAAGATTCCAGCCAAATATTTGGGGTTCCCGAACGATGTCTTTTGAAGAGAAAAAAAAAAGTTGAGATGGTTGAATCACTCCAGTCACCATCTGAAATTCTAATTTTCCTTGAGAGCAACAAAAGCCTTCTCCTTAACATCTTCTGTGGTAAAGGCAGGCCCTCCCCAGCTTCTCTGCCCCAACACCCCTCGTTTCAACGAGTCCAGCCAGATGTGTTCATGTTTTCCATTCACACAGCACAGGGTTTAAGGATGGAAGAAAAGATGAGTTGTTCCCCCATTAGTGGATCTTTCCGCCCCTGCTGAGACAGTTTGTGCAGGGTCTGTGCTATTGGCTGCAGATAAAACAATGGGGGTGGGAGCTGCTTTGGAAATAGGGGGAGGGATGGAGATTTTTCCATCTGGAATCACACGGCTCTTGGTGGCAGGGCCAGATGGAGCCACAGTCTGTCTGTGGAGACAAAGCTTCTCTTTAAACTGGTCGTGCAAACAAGAATATGAGGCTTTTGACAACACAATGGCCGAGAGATAGAAAGCTGAGCGTGGTTATGAAATGCCAAGGGCAGATCGCTCCAACTTTGGTGGATTAAGCCCTGAATGTCATTCAGCAAGGAGCTTCCTTGAACTGATGAACACGAGACTGTAAAGCTTTGCATTCAAACAGACGTTTAGAAAAACAACTCTCTGTCAGCCAGTCTCTTTTCTCTGAATTTAAGTCATCTTTCAGCTGGGAGCGAACACGCATCCTTAATGCACCGGAACGGTGCTGGGACTTAAATTACCGTAAAGAATTTTATGAATGCTGAGTGTCCCTGTCCACACTATTAATGAACATCCCCTAAGCTGCACTTAAGCCAAAGTCCAAGGTATAATTAGGGATATAGAACAATGATACAATGTAGATTGCAAGTTTGCTTGAAGCTCCCAACATCCGATTAGAGGCACAGTAGCAGATTTCCCAGAGCCTGGGAGAGGGAGATGAAAACCATCTGTCACAGCCTGCCTCCTGAGCCCTTCCTTCCAGGAAAGCTCTTTGTGTCACTGAATAATGCCAAAAGGAAGGCCTTCTTGGCCCTCAAACCCATCTTCCAAGCAGAGATCCCTTATCACACTGTGTGCCCTAGAGAAAGTCACTTCCCCCTCCGAACCTTCATTTTCTCTCCCATAACATGCAGCAACTGGGCATGTTTCGGGGTTTTCAAACTTTTTTAGAGCTACAGACCATTTGTCCCCAAAAGAAAACTTTAGGATGGAACTCTGTAAATATCCTATGTCACTTGGAGGACTCATCAGCATGCCACAGATCAGACTGGTGGAGGGAAATAGCTCAGCACTTTGTGCCTTAAACCCCCAAGCAGACTCTCGGTTCCAACATATTGGATCACTTCCTGCAAACCTTGAGCGCTTTATAAATGTTGTATGGGGAAAAGACGCGTGCTTCAGTGGGAAACTAGGCATCATTTGGAACACACTCTTCCAAGTTATCTCACTAAGATGCGAGGGGACCCTTTCACTGCCTTTGGACTATTTTACAACTCTGTAAAGTGTAGACAACTGATAGCAATGCAAATAATTCTTCTTTACAGATGTACAAATGAATTCTGGCCTGTAGAGGTTTCATTGACTTCCCTCCCTAACCCCCAAGAGAAAACCAATGTCTTTCTATGTCAACATTCTTTTACTCCATGTAAATTTGTGCTTCTCTGACTTCTCATTTGAAATGGTTGTAACATCTTGCCTGCACTCTATAATAATGAGCTAAGTAAGGGGCGCCTGGGCGGCTCAATCAGTTGAGCATCAGACTGTTGATTTTGACTCAGGTCATGATCTCGCTGTCATGGGATCAAGCCCCGAGTCGGACTCCGTGCTGAGCATGGAGTCTGCTTAAGATTCTCTCCCTCTCTCTGCCCCTCCCCCCTCATGCTCTCTCTCTTTCCCTTTCTCTAAAAAAGAACTTAAAAAAATAATGAGCTCAATAAAGTCTTTAACGTGTGTTCATTTATATCTATATGTGAGTCATGGTTTTAGCTTTCTGTGAAAACCATCTTATTTTGAAATTTTATTAATAAAAAATTAACATTTGGTTAGTTGTGTGTTTTTTTTTTTTTAGTTCACCACTGATCTCCAATAGCATTTATACTCTCCACGCAATTTTTATGGAAATGCCCTTAGAAAAGTGACAAGTGGGGCTCCTGGGTGGCTCAGTCGGTTGGGTGTCTGACTTCCCCTCAGGTCATGATCTCACAGCTCATGGGTTCCAGCCCCGCGCTGGGCTCTGTGCTGATAGCTTGGAGCCTTGAGTCTGCTTTGGACTCTGTGTTTCCCTCTCTCTACCCCTCCTCTGTTCATGCTCTGTCTCTCTCTGTCTCAAAAATAAATAAACATTAAAACAAACAAAAAAAAAGAAAAGTGATAAGTGATCATTGGGAATAAGAAATAAAAGGAAAAGCCATATGACAATAGTAGCTGGGATCCTGCAGGCCAGACAGCACAAACACAAACAGAAGGGGCAGTTCGGCCAATTGGAGAGGGAAGAAGGGGACTGAGAAGGTCACCTGTCACCTAACGGGAGCTGGGAGCCCAAATAGCAGGAAGCACCCAACTGGACAGAAATGAGTATTCTGACCCCTCTATCCTCCCCTCTCCCCACTGGCCAGGGCCAACTGGAAGCAAGAAGGTAAGTGGGAAGAGATACAGACACGCGCGTTGGCCTCCGGGGTTCACGGCAGGATGGAGGGGACACCCCTGTCATGCAGACAGCTAACAAAGGCAGTTTGGGATGAGAACCAAACCACCCACAGCTTGTCTATACCAACATGACCTTACTGTCCCAGTGTCTTCATCAACATAACTTTACTATTATTCCAGAAGATTCTTGCCCAGGAAGATAAAAGTTGCAAGTGACTTTCCTATTCCTGAAAGACAGATCATCTCTGGCACAGGAAGCATCAAAAGAAAATTGATACCCCAAGGCTCCTTGAAGCCCTCAGCTGGAAATCTACACTTCACTGTATTCACCAAATCCAACTCGTTATTACATCACGATCCTTACCACTCCTAGTCAAACATGCTACGTCCATCTTGAAAGAGCCACCTTAAACCAGGCTTCAAAGTCTCAATAAAGACCCCAACTCTGTCCTCCCCTGGGAGAGACCCTGAGGAGCGGAGTTCTCCTCCACCACGGTGAGCAGTAGCTCAGCTCAGCCTTCCCTGATCATCACACTGCCTGGGGGTGTGGGGGAGATGGCATTCAACAGAAGGGAAAAATATTTGGAGGCAACTGTGTATGTGAGCCTGAATTATTCAGGAAGGTTTCTTCTCTGCTCAAGTTCCGTGGGATGATGGCATAAATATCCTTTTTCTTTATCCTCTGTGGATATAAAATCTAGAGTTTGGGGGCTGGCAGGAGTTCAGGAGATGATCTGATCCCTTCCTTCCTTTATGGATGTGGTCCCTGGGATGCACAGGGGCAGTCAGCCAGGGCAGAGTCTGAATCCAAGTCTGGAAGCTCTAGGCCAAGCACCCTGCATGCATACCTTCTCTCGCTCACTCGTTGGGTTTGAACAGTCACTTACAGCATGCTGCGCTCTGTGCCTTGGGACAAGTGCTCAAAGGTGGGGTCACAGTTTCAGATATCTGCCCCCTTTGCTGTCTGCCCCTGTTAAGCAGATCCTGAGCTCCACATTCTTTTCCTCAAGAAAGCAGTGAAAGGGCAGAAAGTTGAGACCAGTCTGAGAACGCCCAGCTTCCAATACCTGATGTCTCAACACTTGGGAAGAACACAGAAGCCTGTAGGTGACACCCAAAACATCTAGCAGAGGCTTTGTCTGGACTGGTGTTGGAGGGGAGAGAATGAGAACAAAATAGGACATGGGTCCCAAGAGCGGCAAAGCCCCAGGGATGCAGACCCCCAAGAGGGAGTGCCTGTGTGGACAGAGCCCTAGAGGGGCTCCAAGGTCTCTGTGCCACAGAGTAGCAGAGAGCCTCCACACCTCCCCAGGGCCACATGGACAAGACTGAGGGACAGCTCAGGAGTGAGTTGGGGGACCAATAACCTAGACCAAAACCCCTGGCACAATTAAGACCCTGAAACTTAAAAAAAGAAAAGAAAGAAGGAGGGGGGAAGAGAAGAGAAGAGAAGAGAAGAGAAGAGAAGAGAAGAGAAGAGAAGAGAAGAGAAGAGAAGAGAAAAGGAAAAAAAAGAAAAAACAACCATGGGAAGTTGGTGCTGTAGGTAGAGGGGCAGACACTCAGAGCTGATGAGGCTCCAGGATTTCTCCCCAGAACTGGGTCAAGAGGACAGTGTCTCCTCCCTCTCAGTCCAGACTAATCAAGCTCCCGACCAGCACTGAGGGTGGCCACAGCATAGGTGGCTTCCTTCACAGGGGCTGTGAGGAAACCTTCCACAAAGAGCAGCCCTGAACAAATGATGCAGGGATGACAGATGCCTTTGTTTTTGTTTTTTAACGTTTATTTTTGAGACAGAAAGAGACAGAGCATGAACGGGGGAGGGTCAGAGAGAGGGAGACACAGAATCTGAAACAGGCTCCAGGCTCTGAGCCATCAGCCCAGAGCCTGAAGCGGGGCTCGAACTCACGGACCGTGAGATCGTGACCTGGCTGAAGTCGGACGCTTAACCGACTGAGCCACCCAGGCGCCCCCCTTTGTTGCTTTTAAAATAAGCCCCAATCTTCCCAGCAAATAGAGGGTTTAAAGGGGGGGGTCTTTTGGAGGGAGTGGGACAGGGAGCACAAGCAGCCTCACTTCCTCTCTCCCTGGGGAAGCAGATGTGACCCTGGGCTGACCCCACAGGTGCTCCCTGTCCCTTGCTGGCTGCTGGCCAGATCTCCAATTCCAGTCTTTTCCACTGCCCAGACTTTCAAAGGGGGGAAGGAAAGAAGGGATCTAAGAGAATGGAGAGTGGAGGCTGGGGTTCTGGGGGAGAAAGGAAAGCCCAAGGAGAGGACACACAATGAGTACCTAATTATGAACTTGTGGCACCTGAGGCCTCAGTGCTTGAGGTCAGCTCTTGTCCAGCTGGGCCTACCACAGGGGCTCAGGAGGGCCGCGTGCTCCATCTCCTCAAATTTAGGTTTTCAGGGCATCTGGGTGGCTCAGCTGATTAAGCATCTGACTCTTGATTTCAGCCCAGGGCATTATTTCATGGTTCATGGGTTCGAGCCCCGCGTCAGACTCAGTGCTGACAGCATGGAGCCTGCTTGGGATTCTCTCTCTCCCTCTCTCCCTGTCCCTCCTGGCTCACACACTCTCTCTCTCAAAATAAATAAATAAACTTGAAAAAAAAATGTTTTCAAAGAGCTCCAAATGAAATACTGAAAGGCACAGACCTGTGTCTTAAGAAGACGATGTTCAACCTTGAGCTTGAAGCCTGTCCCCATCCTCGATGACTCCAGCCAAAATGCACTGAAACCCGTACTGTTCACAAATTCACAAATGACTGTGGCCAGTTTTACTGCAAGGTTTCCTTAGGGTTTAACAGGCTAATCTGTTAAAGGCAAATATTTAAAATAAATCACAAAGTCTATGTGTTCGGGTTCTGCTCTTTGTTTTTTAATTTACAGGGAACCTTTAAAAAGTGGAGGGGACCCAAGTCTCCCTCAAATCCCTGAGGGGTCCTGACACCACTTCCTGCAGCCCCAGGCCTCATGCCCTGGAGGACACCCACACGGACAAGGAAGGCCCCACCAAATGTTCAGGAAGGCAGTTGTCGCACCATAACTGCTCAAGAAAAAAATTATTCTGATACTTGTTAAAACGGTAAGGAAGATTTTATTTAAGGCTATTGCCATAGCTATCAAAACTGTTACAACAGGGGAGGGAGATGGGGCTCGACTCCAAAAGCAGAACAGGTGGGGATTTGCAGTCAAGGAGCAGGTTGGAGGGTGGGCATTTCTAGGAGGCAACAGCAAGGCCAGGGAATTCCTATTCGGCCCACTGCACAGGACTCTTGCTGAAGGCAGCCAGGGTTATGGAATCGAGGGATTCTCTCTACTGGAATATCAGAGGCCCAGTTCTTGCTACTGTAACTGGGCTATGCAGGCCCAGCAAGGATGGGGCCGAGGTCAAGGCCTGGTTCAGAGGAGGGCTCAGAGGAGCCTGACTCAAATGTGGTCACAAGACAGCCTCTGTCCCTCACAGCCACTTTGTCGCAGAGGGTCCCCGAGCAACTGTGACACCACAAGAACCCATTTCCCTTCATGAGAGACTACAAGGAGGGGAGAAAGGAGACAATCTGGATCCCAACTCAGGCAATATTTTCAGTCCTGGCACTGTACCCCCATTTGTTGGTGGCACACCCAACAGGCCGGCCCTGACTCCGTCCTCCCATGAGCCTACCTTTCACCAGAGGGGACAAAATGCCAAAGACTCACCTTCCCAGCCTCTGTTGCAGCTGGAAGCAGGCTCATGACCCAGTTCTAGCCACAAAAGAGAAGGACAATTCTCCCGAGTGGCTTTTAGGAAACGCTTCCTGGCTGGATGAGGGGAGGGAAGATACCAGCCTGCTACTCAGGCTGTCATCCCCACCCCCACTCCCTGCCAGGAGGTGGAAACCTGAGGGCAGGAAGCACGCTGACAGTGGAAAGAGAGGAGCCTGGTCTTTGGTGACATCGCTGAGCTGCTCCACCACCCTCCCGAATGGTCCAAGCCCAGACTTCTTAATGAGGTGAGATAATTGAGTGGGTTTTTGATACAAGCTACTCTTTCGCAGGTGCTCTACGACTTGCAGCCCAAAGCATTCTTTTTATATTTTTTAAGTTTATTTATTTATTTTGAGAGAGAGAGAGAAAGAAAGAGAGAGTGAGTACGAGCGTGGGAGGGGAGGGGCAGAGCGAGAGGGAGAGAGAGAATCCCAAACAGGCTCCGTGCTGTCATGCTGTCAGCACAAAGCCTGACGCAGGGCTTGGACTCACAGACTATGAGATCATGACCTAAACTGAAATCAAGAGTCAGACCCTTAACGGACTGAGCCACCCAGGCACCCTCCAAAGGCGCCCTTCTGATACCCCAGCTGTGCTGGAATTTGTAGAGGACACAGAAACATCTAAACCTTGGTCTTGTCCTTCTATTCTCAAAGTTTACAGTCAAGGTGGGAAAACTAGCCATATATACATGTGTTCAATGTCCTTCCAAATTAAACAATTTAGCATATAGACAAGTTTTAAACTGAAAGTAACAGCAATTCCACTCCTGGGTATTTTTCCTCAGGAAATCCAAAGATACCTGCTGAATTATATCACATGATAAAGAAAATGTAGTCATAGCCTGAATGTTCAACAATGGGGGTTGAAGTTACAGCCAATATATACATACTGTGAAATCAATCTACATGATGCTGCTGACCTACATTTAATGAAGAGGTTCTCTAGGCGACAATCAGAATAAAACAGATTATTATCTTGGTATTGCATAAATTCCCTCTTATGCATAAAAGCATCTCTGAGTATAGGTTACATGTGAAGCTAGCTGTCAGCAGTGATTATCACATTATGGTGGGATTATTATTAATTTTTATTTTCTTTATACTTTTCTGTAACTTTTGTATTTGATTCAATGGACACATATTTCTTTTATAATGGTTCCACTAAGAATGTTTAGCAATGCAACTGATTAGTAAGCGTATATATCTAATAGAACACAGGGGAGAGCTTTTAAAAATCTACCATTTTCAGAACAGTATGGTATGAGGAAGTAGGATGAAGAATACCAAAAATACATCCACAGTCCCACACGCAGCTCATGGCTTCAAAGACCAAGTGCCTACTTGGGGAACTAAGACATACACAAATGAAATGGCCCCATCCAGCTATAGAATGATTGTGATATTCCCATCCTCCCCAGTGATATGATATATATTTTTTTATTATTTTTAATGTTTATTTATTTATATTTGAGAGAGAGAGAGAGGAACATGAGCGGGGGAGGGGCAGAGAGAGAGGGAGACAGAGAATCCCAAGCAGGCTCTGCACTATCAGCACAGAGCCTGAGTGGGGCTCAAACTCATGAACCGTGAGATCATGACCGAGCTGATATCAAGAATTGGATGCTTAACTGACTGAGCCACCCATATATATATAATATGTTGTAATATAGAATGTATATATAATATACATACAATGTATATTATATAAATACATTATATATAATGTATATAATATATATTATATATGTTTATATATATAAATATTGTATATATATTATATATTTGTATAGATATATAAATATTATATATATGTATACATGTGTATATATGTGTGTGTGTGTGTATATATATATATATATATATATATATATATTTAATGTTTATTCATTTATCTTGAGAGTCAGAGAGCATGATCAGAGGAGGGGCAGAGAGAGGAGTGAGAGAATCCCAAGCAGGTTCCGCCCTGTCAGCACGGAGCCTGACACAGGGCTCCATCTCACAAACTGTGAGATCATGACCTGGGCCGAAATCAAAAGTCAGTACTTCTTAACCGACTAAGCCACCCAGGCTCCCTGATAGGATACATATTGAAGCAAAACTGAATTTTAAGTATTTCCCTTTTATGAAAGAAACTCTACACAAAATTTTTTGTATTAGATCTGGTATAAACAGAGAAAGTAATTCAGGCATTATTGTGTTGTTTTTTTTTTTTTATGTTTATTCACTTTTGAGAGACAGAGACAGACTACGAGGGGGGGAAGGGCAGAGAGAAAGGGAGATGCGGAATCTGAAGCAGGCTCCAGTCTCTGAGATGTCAGCACAGAGCCTGTGCAAGGCTCGAACTCATGAACTGTGAGATCATGACCTGAGCCGACATCGGATGCTTAACGGACTGAGCCACCCAGGTGCCTCTATAATTCAGGCCTTGTAAATAGCTTCTAAAAAATGCTTTCAGGCCTTTTAAGTTTTGCCTAGGAATTGTTTGCAAAGTCTGATTTAACACTTGGCCTGTAATATAGACCCTAATTCACACCAAAGCCCTTTGTATTTCTGCAGCATAAATACATCAGAGGGTCTCTCAATTTCTAGAATACTTCCAAATCATAAATACTGTTATCAGCTGAAACTCTGTGATTCTCTGATCAGCTCATCACTTACTTGGTGTGAGTCTGATGGTCCCAGCAGCACAGCTTAATTCCCGAATTTAACTCTGTCTGTTTCCCAGAATATTCTCGCAAAATAGGTAGCGTTCCAGCATCCCTTCGACTGGAACAGCATTAAGAAAAACTAAGGTTACATTTAACATTTGAGTACAGAAGAAGATGGTGAAGTCTGGCAGAAGATGTCACCCTAAAATATGCCACTTTGGCATAAGGACTATTTTGAGCTAAAGACACCGTAAGAACAACAGATGCAGAAAGGTCAATGTGACCTCCCCTTTTTTCCTGAAGGCAGAAGTTAATGCTTCCCTGTGAAGGATGCCCTCCCTACCCCAGGCGGAAAGAAACATTAACATCACCAGAGACAGAGGATGGAAGCAGAGAGAAATCTGTACAAACAGACCTTGTTAAAATAACTCTTAGCCTCCTTTAGTCTCCCTATATATTTTACTTACTTTTCCACAATTGCTACTCTTTGTTCAATCTAGTCTATAAGCAGTTGGTCCGACCTGCCCTTGGGGCTTCATTTTCCTACGGAAGCTCCCACACACATGCAGAACTCTGTATGCTTGTCTCCTGTCGATCTGTCTTACATCCATTTAGCTCTCAGAAGCAGCCAGAAACCCTGAGAAGGTAAAGTTATGCCTCCCCTTCTGTGCCCTATGCTTATTTACTAAAACTGTTGGTTGGATGTACTGAGCCACCCAAGATCCGGATAAGATTGATTCATCTCACATTCCTATGGTCGCCCCTGACTCTGAACTGCTTCTGCTGAATTATTCGACTTTAGGAATCATTCTGCCATCCTGCTCATGTGGCCAGTGCTCCACACACCCAAACCAGGCATTGGCCTCAAACCATTTCCCCAATGTGCAGAGGGGCAGGTGTGTGCTTGTATGTGTGTGTGCACATGTGTGGGTGCATGTGTGTGTTAAAGGCTCTACTAACAATCCGTGTATGGCCCTGTCACCTCTTTCCTCCCACCCCCAAAGGTGGGAACTGGGTTCTCTGTTTCGTTGCTGAGGTACCTGTTGGCCAGTGCCTTGACATCTCAACTTTTTTATTCATTCAGTCAGCAAATATTTGTTGAAGACCTACTACGTGTCAGGACCTGTGCTAGGTGGTAGGGAGGAAAAACAGTCATGGTCCCTAACTTAGGAGCTCACAAGGTTTGTCAAAGACAAACCTTATTCAGGGGCACCTAGGTGGCTCAGTTGGTTGAGTGTCCGATTCTTGATTTCAGCTCAGGTCATGATCCCTGGGTTGTGGGATCAAGCCCTGTGTCAGGCTCCATGCTTGGAGCCTGCTTAAGATTCTCTCTCTCTACCCCATTCCCCCACTCACACATACTGTCTGTCTAAAAAAAAAAAAAAAAAAACCCACTCACACATACTGTCTTAAAAAAAAAAAACCCACTCACACATACTGTCTGTCTAAAAAAAAAAAAAAATTGGAAAGACAAACCTTATTCGAAGAATGACACCATCAAATATAGTTCCTCTAAGTGCTTTTTCCTAACTTCTTATTTTGAAATATTTTAGACTCACATAAATTCCACAGAATTCCTGTATACTCTTTGCCCAACTTCCTTCAATGGTAACATCCTACATAATTATGGTACAATGATCAAAACTAGGAAATTTACATGGATACTATACTATTAACTAAGCTATGGCCCTTACTAAATTTCTCTAAGTGCTTTTTATTACATTAATTCTTCAGTCAGTTGAGCCTCAGACTTCAGCTCAGGTCATGATCTCAAGGTTCGTGGGTTCAAGCCCTGCATCGGGCTCTGTGCTTACAGCTCAGAGTGGAGCCTGCTTCGGATTCTGTGTCTCCCTCTTTCTCTGCCCTTCCGCAGTTCACACTCTGTCTCTCTCTCCCTCAAAAATAAATAGGGTGCCTTGGTGGCTTAGTTGGTTAAGCTACTTACTTTGGTTTGGGTCATGATTTCACGGTTCATGAGTACGAGCCCCACATCAGGCTCTGAGCCTGCTTCAGATTCTGTGTCTCCCCCTCTCACTCTGCTCCTCCCTCCTACTTTGTCTGTCTGTCTCTCTCTCTCTCTCTCTCCCCCTCTCTCTCTCTCAAAAATAAATTTTAAAAAATCTAAAATTTTATTATATTAATTCTTCAATAACAATCATAGGAAGTAAATACTATCATCATTCATTGTATAGATGCAGAAACTGAGATTCGGTACAGTTATAGTTGGCTGAAGATCCCGGTTTGCAAGAGGCAGAGTGAAGGATGCAAACCTAGCAGCACGGCTCTAAGGGATCTACTCCTGGTCCCTGAACTGTACCACCTATTAATGTGAGCCCAGCTAGCCAAAGCAGGAGTTCTTGTCCAAACCTGAAGAAACTTACTATCCTAGCACTACAAGAAAATGGCTAAGGAGGTAGTAGAACTTGTAAGGCTTGGATGCCATTTTTAGAGCCAAAACATTTGCTTCCAACATCAAAGTTTGCTTCCATAGCAAAGGCTTCCCAAAGGAAATTACTGTTGCAAGGACTGTGGATGAAACAATGTTCTTTGGGATAACAAAGGCTGACTTTCAAACATTTCCCTCTGGTGGAAAATAACTTCAGTGGATACATTTTGACTCTCCAAAGGAAGTTTCTTTGTTAAGAAACTGTAAGAAATGCAGGTGCAGTTAAGGCACAGCCAAAACAAAGGCTTCAGAAAACACGGACTTCCTCTCAAAATCAATCCCTTTCCAATAGTCTCACTCCCACATAACTTAAACCCAAATGAAATATGCCTTCATGAGTCCATCTACAGTGGAATCATTTGAGATTAGGTTGGGTGTGCTCTCCTCGGTAAGTGTCCTTCCTCTGATTACAAGCAGATAGCCTGCCCCTTTGGAACAGCTTACTTTCTGGATTTTGCAAAGCAGAAGGCAAAAGAGCTTCTAGTCAATGCCTTCTTCGCTATTTGGGGGTGAGGGTGGGGGGCAAGAACTAAGGAAATGTAGGGAAGAGCCATGTTCTACCTACATCAGGAGGGGAACATGAGTAGCCAAGGGCAGAAGAGAATCCCCCCAGACTGCAATGGAGAGAATGACACCCCTTTCTGGCAAGATCTGAAGGGAGAGATGGCTATCTGGTACACCTAGGGGTGCTGAGCCCCAGGCACCAAGGCTTCTCAAGTGTCCCTCACCCCAGACGTGACATAGGGCAGAGGCCTAAAGGGAACATGTAACTGAGACACAGGGGTCTCAGAGTGGCCAGTGGGATGGAGACTGGCAGAGTATTTCAGATGAGGTTTTAGTGTTAAGGTTTTAAGGTCTTTGTATAACCTGGAGAAGGTGGGGTGTTGTGGGGAAGACACAATAACCACTGACATTTGGGGCACCTGGGTGGCTCAGTCAGCTAAGCATCAGACTCTTAATTTTGGCTCAGGTCATGATCTCATGGTTATGAGATTGAGTCCCACGTCGGGGAGCCTACTTGAGATTCTCTTCCTCTCTCTCTGCCCCTCCCCCCACAAAATAGTAATTAATTAATTAATTAATTAAAACAACCACTGAAATCTAACTTCCCTGAGTAGGGGAAGGGTAAACATTAGCCAGGGAGACATAAAGGACCTTCAGGGAGAGAGGATGCAGCTGCAAGCGGCTGTGGAGTTTGGGAAAAAAGAAAATAAGGTAAACATGTTTCAGACCTGCCTGGGCCAGATGCCATGCGTGGAGTTTCACAAACTTTCTGATAAGGTCCAATAAAAAGCCAGGGGCAAAAATCCTCAGCGGTGACCCAGTCGGGACCCCTCTCTCTTGAGAGCTTTATACTTTCCCTCAATAAACTCTATCGCTTTGCTCAATCTCTGTTGTCCATGAAATTCATTCTTTGGCTCCATGAGACAAGGACCAGCGTCTCCCCTCCTCTCCTGTAACACCACCAATTCAACAGGTGGGATGAACCCAGGTTGACTCTAAGAATACAAAGAAATGTAGCATTCTGGAACATCTGAGTTTGTGGACTACCATTCACACCAACCAGATCCATCCATCCATTTGCTCATCTGCCAAATAGTTACAGAGCTTCCACTGTGTGCCATACACAGAGACGGGGACATGGTGGTTCCCAGACTTCCAGGGCTCCTGCACTTGGAGATGTCCACCCCAAACCAAGGAGAGGCCGCTACAGTGTCGCTGGTGGTAAGAGATGGCACCAGGACGTGGTACAGGCGTCATAAATGACCCATACAGCACTCGTATTCTTTCACTGTTAAGTTATGCATAATGGATCAAGTTTCAAAATTACGCACCTAGGGATTTATTCCAATGAAATTACCATGGGCGGATGCCATGACTTTGCTAAAATAACGTTCGTCTTACTGTTATAATAGCAAACCCCTAAAAACAGAAAAAATAGGTTAAATATATAACGATACATCTACTCTTTGGAACATATAAAAATTATACAGCTCTGAGCAAATATGATCATGTTTTTGTAATAATGACATAAATGTATATGTGTAAACATGTGTTGCATGTATAGGACGGGAGCACCAGGAGGATACAGGACAGTATTATCAAAAGTAGATATTTCTGGGGCGCCTGGGTGGCTCAGTTGGTTGAGCATCTGACTTCGGCTCAGGTCATGATCTCGCAGTTTGTGGGTTTGAGCCCCACGTCGGGTTCTGTGCTGACAGCTCAGAGCCTGGAGCCTGCTTTGGATTCTGTGTGTCTCTCTCTGCCCCTCCCCACTCATGCTCTGTTTCTGTCTCAAAAATAAATATAAACATTAAAAAAAAAAGTAGATATTTCTTTCAGGGTTGCATATGACCTTTATGGGCCTTAGGCACTTTTGCCTTCATAGACTTCTTCCCCCATAAAAAAAGTTAAAAATTATATTTCATAATAGCATTAGTATTAAGATGAATATGGTCCAGGCTGGATTCATTGTTATATGTTCATTATTATTATATTCATGTTTTCTTCTCACTTTAAGAGAAATAAAACTGAAAATATTCATAGGCCCCAGGTTCTGCGCCCCCAGGGGCTATCGGATGCATTGACCCTCATTTCTGAGTAATGGGATTATCTGACTTTTGTTTCCTATTTGCCTACATGCATTTTCTGAATTTTCAATACCTAAGATTTATTCTTTTATTATAACAAAAAAAATTTGAACAAGACATTGGTAAACATAAATAAATGGCCCATTGTGTGCAATGCTAGCATACAAAACTCAGAGCAAATGCAGCTTCTGGGGTCAACACCCTCCGGGACTTGAAAGGATTGCCCTGGATGCAGCTTGGATCCAAGGTGCTGATGTAGCCCATCGAATGACTTCCCGCTAGAACCGACCCCCAGGACAAAACCTCTGGTGTTCAGAACGAAGCAGCTCCCTGGCTTGCCCAAGAGAATGGGCCCACACCTTGTCCTTTACACACAAAGATGATGCCACCAACCCACATTGGCTCTATGTCTCCAGGGGCGGAGATGGTTTGTCGTGTTCCAGCCACACTCTGGCCCAGTCTGACAAGCATTTAGACAAGAGGGCAGGCTCAGTAACTGTGCAAAGGCACTAGCCGGCCCTTCTACAGTCTCATTCATGGCACCAATGCATCATAAACTTGCCAAACTATGACATTTGCCAAAACTTAATAGGTTTGATTTTATAAAGTGAGCCTTTCAAGCATGGATTTTTAATTTATACATTCGTTTATTTATTCATGTGTTCAACGAATATTGATTAACCATCCACTCTGTGCCAGGCACAATTCTCAGAGCAGGCGACACAGCGGTGAGCCAGACAGACGCAGTCCCTGTTCTCATGTTGCTGGAAAGAGAGATACTGAACAAGGTACAGAGATGCTTGAAAAGAGAGAAGCAATGGCTGTGTTGAGAATGTGTAGCAAGGGGACTGCACCCAGTCTAAGGAGTTGAGGATCCAGCCTTCCGAAGGAATGGAAGTTTAAACTCAGACATAGAAGGTAAGTAGGAGTGCGCCAAGCAGGGAAACGGGAGGGGCAGGAGGAGGAACAATGTACCAGACGAATGCCCAGAATGTAAGACTAGCGTCTGTGAGTCCTAAGGAGTTGAAGACATCCAAAAGGGTTGATGAGTGTGGCAGAAGATTGGGTTAGCGCGGCAGACGGGCCAGATGCGAAGGACCATTTTATTTAGGTCCAGTTTGGGAGCTGGAACTACATACTTACTCCAACGGGAAGCCATCTCAGAGCCTTAAGCAAAGGAGTGCTTTGGTGTCGTGAGTGGCCCTTGCGTCCCTGGCGATGGCTGTCTTATCACATGAACCCTAGGATCAGACTTACTCCAGCCTAAACAACTGAAAGAAATAGAGATGTGCACTGGACCTCTGTGCTTCCCACATTCTCCATCCCAGGCTTTAGAACCATACAAACAAGGAAAACTTAAAATAAAATGGGGCTGTGGGAGGAATCCCTCACTGCCCTACATACTAGAGCTTTGTAATTCTTGACTCTTCCAGCATACATCTTCCAACTTTTTCTTCTTTTAGATGATCTTAACTCCTCTTAGCTGTTTGAATTTCCATATGCATTTTAGAATCAGCTTGTCCATTTCCACAAAATAAAACCTGCTAGTATTCTTATTGGGGTTACACTGAATCTAAAGATTGATTTGGAGAGAAATGACATCTTTGAAGTGCTGAGTCTTCCTATCTATGAACATGGTCTAGCCCTCCAAGTACTCAGGTTTTCTTTAATTTCTTTCAATAATGTTATGCTGTTTGCAGTGAAGAAGTCGTGCACGTGTTTTGTTAAATCTGTTCCTGGATATGCAATGTTTTTAGGGGATTATAATGGGGAAATACTAAAAATATTAATTAAAGGAAATAATGTCTGAGAAAAATACTTTGCAAAATGTAAAACTTTATACAAACTTGAGACCTTCTTTCTCACCAACATTACTGAACACATCGTTGTGGAAAGCCAGCCTACGTCCCCCTGTAAGGCATTTTTCCCAGTATCTATTGATTAACCGAGATGCTGAGGCTATACAACCCAAACAGCCAAAAAAAGTGACATCAGAGGCCAAGAGGAGAGTTACTGGCCTAGAATAAAGTCAGAAAAAAACAAAACAAAACCAAACAACGAGTTCTCAATCTGAATTTTAATTTTACTCAACAGCCACCAGATGGCCTGGGGGGGGCAGTTTTTCAAAAAGCACATCATTCATTTCAAAACTCAGCAACTGGATACACTCCGTACAAGATGTCACTCAATCTATGAGCTCCTGATACTGTTGCTGAAAATTAGTCTAGACCAGTGATCAGTGGGAGCTAACGTCCTACTTCCATCTTCAGAGAAATTCTCATCTGCAGAACAGACTAAGGCCAAGCCTGGCCTCTTCCTGGGAACAGTCCCTGGCAATGCCAATGTCCTCACTTTCGGTGCCTCTAGTGACACTCACACCCCCTTCTCTGAGCCCAGCCTCCATCTGCCAAGCCCTGCCTGTCACTGACACAGCTCTGCTTCTCACCACTTTCCACTAATCTGGAGGAGGAAACAGCCAGGAATCAAGTTTTGGGGACATTAAGACTGTCTCTAAAACACACAAAAAAGAGAAAGACTTTGCTGTTATTTACCCCCACACCATTCCATCGCAGGCTGTTGGATCCCCCCTCCCTTGATCAATGTAGCAATAATTAACATTCATTGAATCAACAAATATTTATTGAGCACCTACCATGTGCCGGGCAGTACTTTCAGCACCAGAGATACAGCAATGAACAGCACAACAGAAGGCCCTGCCTTCTTGCAACTTACATTATTTGGGTTGGGGGGGAGGTGCAAGAGGGGTGTCTGTACCCCTAGGGATGGGGAAAAACAACAGGGAACAGGACCATCAGCTGCAAATCAAAAGGATTTTAAAAGCCTGAAGTCTTAGTTTGGGTTCCCCCTAAAGCAGGCCCTAAGATAAGGATTTGAGAGTGGGTTGCTTATTGAGGAAGTGATCCCGGAAAGCATAGGTGAGTAAACGGGGAAGTGACAGCGAAGAAGGAAAGCCATAAATAGTTTGTTAATGAGACAGTTACCACTGTGGGCAACTGAGGCTCAGCCCTGGAGGACCCTCGTAGAGACTGTATAGAACATGCCTCAAAAGTATCCCACTGAGGGGCAAGGAAGCTCAGGGGTTTGCCCACTCACTCCATCCTCATGAGTCGAGGGTACTGCCCAGGGTCTTAACTCCCTGGCACCTCCCGCAGAGACAGAAGGAGGCCATGTAGAGTCATAGAACTGCCCACAGGTGACCTCTGAAATGAGGGACGGGGATGCAGGTATAGCACTGGGAGCGTATGCTGCCCCCGACCATCCTGTGCCCTATTATAAGCCTAGAACCTAGTGGGGTTTCAGGTACATAGTAGGCACTCAACAAATATTAGTTGAGTAATTGGATGTTTTATTATCTGGATATGTCTTTAAAGCTATTCCAATGTCAGCAGGAGAGAGGGCCCCGGATGTGAACCTGGAACTAATGTGCTCAAAGCACATGAAGCCGTGTGACCTTGGGTGCATCCCTTCCTCTTCCTGATCAGTCTCCACAGTCATAAAGCAGAGACTAACACCTGCCTTGCCTGCCTGGTCAGATTGCGATGAGAAGCCAACCAGAGAAACGCCGTCAAAGAGCTTGGGAGAATCAGACTAGGTTAGAACTATTTTTCTTGTGCAAAGAGCCTGGACTATGGAATGAGATCTGCAAAAGGAGATTTTGGTCAAGTAAGTTCTCTGAGTCTGTTTCTTCACTTATAAAAGAGGCACAGTGATAACCAGACCACAACATGTCTCAGAGTGCTGTTCTGAGGCTCAAAAGGCAGGATAAGGGCTGCGGCGGGCTCCATTCCCTTCTGCATGTACACGAAAATGACAATGAAGGGATATGGATTGTTAAGGGGGAGGAGGGTCGTAAACCCATGATGACAAAGCAACAGGAAAGGAAATGATATCAACCAAATTTCTAGAATCAGGAAAGTAGATGGCCCATTAGCAAATGGCTTAGCTAGCAGGGAAAATCGAGTACTAAAATAATGCTGGGGAAAGCTAAGAAGGAACGTAGCTTGCCCCAAAATGAGGCATCAGCCACCTCTGGAAGGGAGGGTGGAGATGAACAACGACAGGAAGACTGGCTGAAAGGCTATATGAGAAGGCAGGGCGCTAAGCCCCTGCGCAACCCTGGCAGAAACTCTGGGGGTGTGTGTAGCCATTTGGGCTGCGAGCTCCCGGCACTCAGACACATGCTCAAGTTTGAGAAGTACTGCTGTGGCACATCCATCAAATGCTATCAAGATGCTGTGTTGTTCCTGACTGTTGAAGCCTTGGAACCTGACCACTTCATGTGGTCTCTCCCACAGCCTGTCTGTGACAGATGAGAACAGGCCAGGCCACCCCTCTCTCTCATCTCCAGGGATGCCTCAACTGTCCCATCATTTACTTCCTGTCTCTCCCTGCAGCACAAAGGGATGGAACAAGAGTCCCTTGTGAACCAGAAAGAACATGAATGTCGAGATATCCTTAAAGGGTTTCATCTAGAGTCTGTTTGCACCTGCTGGACTGACTCTGTGGCAGCTAAAACGCCCAAGCTGCAGAACTAATGGTCCCAGAGGGACCATGACCCCCAAGAGAAGGGAGGACAGAGATAAAATCTCAGAACCCAGCCCCAAATATGGTGTTTACTTTTTCTCTGCCTCCTGCAATAATAGAGTGTTATTTCACTGCAGGCAGATGCAACATAATGAGCCCATTGTGTGCTGATCTGAAGCACATATGTCACCCATTCGTCTTGCAGCCTGACTGGGCGCTCTGCCCTGTTCACAGGAAACCTTCCTGTTAGCCAAGCACCGTGTAAGCCTGATAATTGCCCTTCACCAGGGGAGGATCCACCAGAACCACCAGAAGCACTGCCTTCCCTTCCTCCACACCGTGGGACAGCAAGGGCATTCTAGCTACTCCTCACTCCCATGGCCTTCACGGCCCTAACCAGCCCCCCAAAGCACCACCAAGCCCACTGTGGCCAGCTGCTGCCCATTGTTCTCCTGGGAACTCATCCCAAGGGTACATACAGCCCAGTGGGCAGCCCAATGGGGCAAGGGCACTCTTGGGAGGCAGTAGCACCCAGGGGTTAAGAGAAGAGACTCAGCAAGGCCTGGGTTCAAATCCTGCCTCTGCCACTTGGCACAGGTATGAACTTGGGCATGTTGGTTCCCCTCTTCTGGCTGCCATTTTCCCCCATACAATGGGGGTGCTAAGAACACCCTTCCTCTAGGGGCGCTGTGAGGACAAAATCAGTTCACAATTATAAAGCCCTTAACACAGAGCCACAGGCCAAATGAGTGCTGGATGAGTGTTTGTACTTGGTGGAGGTGGTGGTGGTGGTTGATGAGGAAACAGATTCCCTAAAAGCTCCCTGGAAAGCAACTAAGGGCCGGAAGATGAAAAGCAGGCATTAACTACAGGCTGAACAGAGGCCAGGAAGGCCCTGGTCACAGAGAAAGCTTGCAATCCCTGAGGGGCCCCATCACACACTGCGGTCCCAGGGCAACTTCATGTGGCTGCTTGCTTTGTATGCTGACACAAGCAAGCCACAGGGCCAGTGGGAAGACCAAAGTGGAAAATCTAAATGGAAACTCTTTGTCAAGTGGAGAAACACTAAACAAACGAATGCTTTCCTCCTTCCTTCGGTTGCCAACATCCTTGTCCTATCTATAAGATTCTCATAGGCCCATGTGGAAGACCACTTCTTTCCCAAAACCTGTGATTCTACACCAGGCGTCACAACGGGGGACTTGTAACACGGATCTGGTGGGTAGAGGCTCCAGATGCTGTTAAACATCCTACCGAGCACAGGGGAGGCCCCACAACGAGGAATTATGCAGCCCCAAATACCAATAGTGCATAAAGCCAAACATTGTTGCCCCGATTAAAACAAACCTCTCCCTTCCTATGCTCTTCAAACACCTTGTTTGAGCTTGTGTTGGGGCATTGGCCTGACTCTGCCAGGTACTCTAGTTACATCTGATGGCCTCCTGCTACAGCAGAGAGGACATGGGCTCTGCCTCCTGGCCACCCCCCGGCCAAAGCCCAGAAACAGTCACTCAGCTTCTCCGAGACCATTTCCTCATTCGAAAAATGGAAATTAGAATCCATATTTGCAAGTGTATGGGAAGGATTACATAGAATTCTGTGTAGAACCCCTGACACATGGTAAGTTCTCAACAAGTTACAAGGATGTGTCTGTCTCACTAGATACAACCCAGAAGGCCAAGTTATGTCCTACAGATATGCCCGCTTCACCTGCAGCATCTTAGGCTCTGCCACACACAGAGTAGGCGCTCAGAAATAGTGGAACGAAAGTGAAGTCTTCCCTGGAAGCTAAGGATTAAGAAATAAACCCAGCCCATCTCACGGACCGACTTTCCCAAACTTTACACGATTTTGATTGAGTCTTCAGGATACACAAACATCTCAGCCTCTTGTTTCTCCCTGTCACCAAGTCTCAGTCCCTTGGTGAGCAGGCAGGCTGAAACTGGCCTTTTGATTCTTTCTGGGACCAGCGTCTTGGCCACTGCATGGGAATGGCTACTGCAGCCCCGCTCTTCCTAACTGACCAACTCCATAACTTGCTACTAGCCAAACACCTGCTATAGCGCATGGAGAAGAAAGTCAAAGGAAAGGCCAGTTTCCTAACAGGAGGGGTGCAAGTCTGGAGGAGTATGATTTGCCTGGAAAATGAGACAAGTCATCCTCCAGTCCTTCAGATCCACACCCAGTCCCCACCCAGCTACTGACACACGCCGGCCCCGCCCGCTCGGCCACACCCTGAGGCAAACGTGAAAATACCGTCTCTACCTCCTGCCACTGCAAAGTTTTCAGACGCTCCTCTACGACCCCATTTCCCCTGATACAGAAGACATCAGGAAAGGTATACGGAGCCAGGAGGGAGACCTGACTGCAAATGCAATCCCTACCTCTAACTGGCTGTAATTCAAAGTCCTGCTGGCTCACTAAGCCTCAGTTTCCCATCTGTGAAATGAAACCCGGAAAGCTCTCTAAGGGGCTTTCTGACTGTGATATTCTGTGCTCTTTCTACAGCCAGTCATGGCATGTCTCCCACAGAGACCCACTGAATGCCATGCAGACATGTCCTGAGCCATCGCAAGTGCAGCCCTTACTGTTCTCCCAGGCCAGGCTCTCCTATAACTACAGGAGGTAGCCCGCAGAGAATGGCAGGGGAGACACAGCTCCCGCACTGTTGAAGTCCTTTGCAATGGACACAATGAATCCTGTCCCTTCACAGCCCCCTGAGGCCAGGCCAGGCTGCCCAGGAAGTATCAGGCAGGCACTCAGATGCAAAGATAACGTGGTAACACAGACACTTTGCCAGCTCACAGGGATCCAGGCCAAAAATAGATAATGCTTATACCAAGCATATATCACGACAGCTAGGTGTCTAAGAGCTGACTGTCCCAGGTACAACACTGTTCTTAGCTGCTTCCTCCACATCCCTTAGTAAAAGGGAACTCGATACAACATTAAGTGAAAGAGAACTCCGCTCCAAATCCCCTCGTCTGTTTTATCCCTGAATCCCCCTTCCCTCCAGACGCCCAGTACTCTCACTGCTCAGGTCCTATCAGCTCCGGGGTGTCCTCTGACACACAGAGCACCTCATGTCACCTCCACTCACCTCCACAGAGCTTTCTTCACTGTGTAGATGGAGCACAATGCCACCGCCTGCCAGCTTCCCTGCACTCTGGGCTACGGGGTAGGTGCTGGGCGGCGAAGGGGAAAGAATTTGAGATCTGGACTTGGAGTCCCAGCTGTACTGACTTGGACAAATTATAATCCTTAACCTCCTTGCATCTCGGCATGCTCGTCAATAAACTGGTGTCAGCAAAACTCACTCCGTAAGGGTGTCCTGGGGATTAAATGAAACAGCATGTGAAGTGCCTGACCTACACTAGGTGCTCAAAACAGGCATTCTTTTTACAGGGAATTCACCAAATGCTGAATAACGCAGTTCCAGGCACGAAACAAGCACAGTTTGAGAAAGAGGTGATTTAAAACCAGAAGTTCTCTTGGCACTTTCCTTGAAGTGAACTAGCTTCTCTTTGGATTAAGGAAGAGCTAGCTGACTTGCTCTTCTCTAAGAATTTTGCATTTGATCGGATGGACGCCACGTCCATGGAGAGTTCTGCTGTTGTCACGAGAACCCCGAGGGCAGACACACCCAGATTCGGTTTTTGGGTTGTCTGAAGCAAATCACTTCCCTAGCCAGACCAGACTGTACTGGTTTGCAGGTCCAGCTATACCTGAGAACCACCTGGGGAGCTTTTCCATCTTATGCTCAGCCAGCCCCTTCCCAGACCCCTGTCACCAGAGTCTCTGCTGGGTGGAGCCTGGATATCAGTACTTCTAAGAGCTCTCTGGATGATTCTAATGTGAGACCCCCTAGACCAGGAGATCTCCAAGGTCCCTCTCTGGCATCCTGGTGCCAACAACAATGTATGATTCAGAGGAGACGCTTAGTACACGGCTGATGAATAAGTTAGTGAAAATTCAGATTCACCTTTTTTGGCTATGTCCCTATTTACAATGTATAAGGTAAAAGAAAAAAAAAAGAAACAGTTGAACTGCAAATAAGAATTCTAGAACAGTGCTCTCCAATAGAGAGTTCTGCAATGCTGGAAATGTTCTATAATCCGTGCTGTTCAGCACAGTAGCCACAAGTCCCATATGGCTATCAAGCACTTGAAATGTGGCTAGTGTGATGGAGAAACTGAATTTTTTATGTTATGTAATGTTAAGTAAATAGCCATGTGTGACCTCTAGCCACCATATTGGGCAGTGCAGACATGCATACATACAGTCTGCCTTTCAGAAACATACTTATAGTGTGTCCCTCTATGCCCTTCTTCTGCTAACAGTGCCCTATTTTCATTTAGGGCATTCCTCTGCCCCCACTGCCTGAGGTCTTTTGGGAGTGGCTAATGAAGTTGCTCTGGCCTTTTCCAGCCAAAGGGTGGGCCCAGAACCCAAGCTCAGTCAACCAGACTCTCCTCTCCAGGAATTTGACTCTAGCTTCAGTGTTGCAAGAAAATGAATTAGAGCAGATTGATACCAACGTTGATTCCCCAAGACACTGCATATTCGTTTCCAGAACATTAATCCCAAGTGTGACAATAACAAGCGAGATATGATGTGACCTAGGTGTCATTATCATCATCATCCCTGTCATCATCCAAGTACATCATCAGTAGCTAGCAGCCCTGACACGCCAGCCCCTAAACTAGGTAGGTAAGTTGCCCAGCCTCCCTGTGCATCATTTCTTCCTGTGTAAAATGGAAATTAACTCATTCTTAATTTCTTCCAGAAATTGTCTTTGTGAAGACAGCAAAAGAGATATTAGTCAGAAGAGCTTTGAGCCAAATGAGGAGTGACCCAAGTGTCATTAGAGATGTTGTTCCCTGGGTATAGGTATGCGGGATTGTGGGAGGGTTTGATCCCCTCCCCCTGTGGGAGGGGACCCAAGATCTGCACCCCAGTTCACAAACTCTGTGACCCTAGTGCTTTCGGCTAAAATGAGATTAAGACACATCCCTTTCTGGTTTCACCATTTTCTAATCTATCTGTATGCCCTTCCACCCTGCCTGACACCTGTCCCCTCCCCCTTCTACGAATATATCCCAGAAACCTCTCTCAGCTAGACCATGCTGGCCTTGTGCTCAATTCATTTCCTCCTTCCCCAGCAACCCACTTAACTGACCAAGTTGCCCTGAGTATGCACTCCCATAGCTTCCTGGTCTAAGACTCTGGCAAAGCACTTTATTAGAATCACGTTTAACCATCTCCTCCAGTAGTAGACCATAAGCCTTACCAGGGTAAAGACCACATTCCTCTTGTTCACCACTGTATCCCCAGTGCCTAGTACAGAGCTAGGCTCATAGAAGGTGCTCAATAACTACTCACTGTTGGTATGTTTGAATAAATACCCCAAATCCACTGTATTATTTGTCATTTCAGGAAATGTCATTTCACAGTATTATCTAATGCCACATAACGAAGTACCCCAAAACTTACTGGCTTAAAACAATAATGATCGCTTCTTATCTCTCAGTTTCTGTGGGAGAGAAATTCAGACAGGGCATGGCAAGGTTGGCTTGTCTCTGCTCCACGTCTGGGACTTTGGCTAGAAGACTCAGAGGCTGGCAGCTGGGATGATGTCAGTTCATCACCTATCTGAGTGATGCTGGTTGTGAACTGAGAGCCCTAACTGGAGACGTCAGCCAGAATGCGTCACGTCATCTCTCCGCAGGGCTTGGGCTTCCTTACAGCATGGTGGCTGGTTTCAAGCGTGCCTGTCCTGAGAAAGCAAGAAAGAGACAAGAGAAATGTCTCCTTTCTATGACTTAGACTTAAGAGCTATATAGCATCACCCCCACCATGTTGTGTTCATTAGAAGCCGGTTGCCAAGTCCAGCCAGCAGTCAGGGGAGAGGAATTAAGACAACATCTTTTGGGTTTTTTTTTTAATGTTTATTCATTTTTTGAGAGAGAGAGAGAGAGAGAGAGAGAGAGAGAGAGAGCGGGGGTGGTGCATACAGGGAGGGGGCCAGAGGATCCGAAGTGCTCTCCTCGCTGACAGCAGCGAGCCTGATGCAGGGCTTGAATCCACGAACCCTGAGATCATGACCTAAGCCGAAGTTGGATGCTCAACGGACTGAACCACCCAGGTGCCCCTAGACAACATCTGTTGAAAGGAAAAGCAGTAAAGAACTTGGCAAACATTTTTAAACTACCACAACTTAGCTAGCAGGAGCGGCAAAGTGCAGGGCGAACGGTAAGTGTCTGAAGAAGTAAAGCGTCAGTTGCAATTGTTAGCTGCGTGGGTTTGAGGAAGTCACTCTCTGAGACTCAATCTCCCCATCTAGAGGATGAGTAGGTTACAGTTGTTGGTCCCTGGTGGTTTCACATGCTTGGGGTCTTCCAGCCTCTGTAAGCTAAGAGGAACTCCCGTTTACGAGCTTTCTCAAAGTCCTGTGACCCTTCCCATCACTCATCACCCTTGGTTGCTGACCCTGGAGGCAGCAAGAGGGAGCTACCGGAGGGGACCTAGGAAATTCAGACACCGGGGACTTTAGAGAAAACAGACGGGGAACCACTGACCACCTCCGCGTTCCCCAAGGCCTTCTCTGTCCCAGCCCAGGTGTGGAAACTTCAGCTTGGCGGAAAGGGGCACGGTGAGAAATGCAGCAGACTCGGAGACCTAAGCAATCTGAATCTGCGGGCAGGCGGGCCAGGGCCCAGGAAGCTGCTTTGCCATTCATACTAACTCCTGGTGGGAGACAGGAGAGAAGTCTTAAAGCGCACATGGCTGTCTTTCAGCGAATTCTTTCCTTCTGCTCCCCCTTTGCGCCTTTTCCTTTCCGCGCTGCTGCTCTGTTGGGGGGTGCCGGGGGGGGGGGGGAGAAGCGTGTCTTGGGTCTCCACCGTCCTGGCCCGCACACAGCAATGGGCTGTGGTGTCCCCTTCCTCTGGGCCGGCAGGACCCTACCGACTGTCAACTCACTCCATGCATGGGTCGCCGTCCCAAGACCCCGGGCGGGGCAACCCCCCTGCAGGGGGGCGCAGGGGCCCCCATCGCCAGGTCCGGGGAGGTCGACGAGGGGGCGAACCCCGCGCACCCCGCTCCCACTGATGCAGGTCTTGGGGTGCAACAGGGTGGCTTTTAACCCTTTCGCTTCCAGAAGTCGTGACACTAACCCCCAGATGGCCTCCGTTAAGGAACCCGCACGCCAGGGCTCTGCGCTCACCCGGTGTGACGAGCTCGGCTGCCAGATGGGGAAACTGAGGCCCACGGAGGGAAGCGACCTGTAGGATGTCCCACAGGAAATGAGACCCTGTCCTCCAGGCCAGAACTCTCACTTCTACCCCCTGAGGGCCCCTGCGAGGTGCTTCCTTTCGGAAATTCCCGACCGCGGGCCTCCAGAGGCCGGAATCTCCACGCAGTTTGAGCTCCGTGTGGCACGTTGTGAGCTTCCTCCGCAGCTCGTCGCCGGCTTCGCCGCGCCCTGAGAGAGAGGTGAGAGCGGCGCGGACGACACCCTGCATCCTAGAGATAACTTGGGGCGCAGGGCTGGCGGCGGAAGGCGGAGGGCCCGCCGGGAACGCGCTGGCCCTTTAAGGGGGGGACGGAGCGCATGCGCGGCGCGGGCCGGAGTCGAGCCGGGTGGGCGGCGGGCGGGCAGGGGACGCGCGCGGCTGGCGGCAGCTGGGCCCTGGGGCGGCGGAGGCGGTGGCCTGAGCCTCGCGGAGCAGCTCAGCGTGGACCTCCCGCTCGGCGGGACTAGCGCAGCCCGCGCTTGCCGAGGCTTTGTCACTCGCCTCCAGCTCCCTCCGCGGGCTGTGGCCGCGCGAGCCTCCGAGCTCTCCCTCCCCGTCCGGCGGTCCTTCCTCCTCCCACTCAGCCCGGGCAGCCGGAGCGCGAGAGGACCGCCGCGGAGCATCCTTCGCCCGGCCCGGCCGCGCCACCGCCCATGCCGCAGCCACTCGGAGGCTGCGACCGCGCGGCCGGAGCCCGCCGCTCGGTGACCTCAGCCTGGCCCCTGCGCGCCGCCCGAGTCGGCCCCGCTGAGCCCCCGGCCCCGGAGCGGGACCCGCGCCCCGCGATGGCTCGGCTGGCGCTGCGCGGCGCCGGGTGCCCGCTGTCCGCCCGCTGAGACCCGCCCGGCTCGGGACCGGCTGGGCCTTGGCGCCCCCCGCCGCGCCCTTCCCCCTTCTGGGAGCTGAGCTGCTGCTTCCCGGGGGCGAGGGGACGGGGGCCGAGACAAAGCCCACTTTGTGCGGGGAGTTGGCCGCGGGCGTGGAATGAGCGCGTCGGCGTGCGCCCCCTCCCCGCGCCCAGCCAGCTGTGAGTCTTGGCTCCCAGGCTCGTCGCGTCAGAGAAATCGCGCCCCCTCGTCACCCTCTTGTCCGGGGGTCCCGGCTCCGAGCTGATGCGGCGCGGAGTCCTCTCGGTACCCCCCGGAGCGCGCGCTGCTGTGAGCGTGCGAGATTTTGGAGACGAAATTGTTCTCCAAAACTACGACTTGGGGCACCCGGTTGGCCTGGACCCGGTGCCTTGACCCTCTGTGGCCGCAGGTGTGAGCTGTCTGGCCTCAGTTTCCCTCCGACTTTACTCTGCAAGCCCAGACTGCTGCCCGTCATTGTTCTCGCTGTCAAATGGGGGAGCTTTGTGATGGCTGCCAAGTTGGGGTGTGTTCTCTTTATCCCGTTTTACAAAAAGAACAAAGCCTTTAAGGCTGACCCCGGACCGCCACCTCTCTACCCCCTACTTCACGTTGAGGCACTGATTTTTTTTTTCTTATTGAGTAGTATTTTATTGTACAGGAGCCACGCCCTGGTTTCTTAAAGGCGCCTTGCCCTCTGTTTGGCCATGTGTTATCTCTGCAGCTGGTGTGTGGGAGGCCTCCTGTGAGCCACCTATTTTTTCCTGCCTCCTGATACATACTCCTACCCCCATCAAGGATTCGGGGATGCCAGGGGGGAAGAAGGTGGTCGGGGGTGGCAGCAGCGGTGCTGCCCCCACTGCCGCTGCAGCCCCCTCTGGGGTCAGACGCCTGGAGACCAGTGAAGGGGCCTCAGCCCAGAGAGATGATGAGCCAGAGGAGGAAGGGGAAGAGGACCTGCGAGACGGAGGCGTCCCCTTCTTTGTCAACCGGGGTGGGCTGCCTGTGGACGAAGCCACCTGGGAAAGGATGTGGAAGCACGTGGCCAAGATCCACCCCGATGGAGAGAAGGTGGCCCAGCGGATCCGAGGGGCCACAGACCTGCCCAAGGTAAGCATCGTGTACGTGTGTTGGGGGGAGTGGTATATCGGGTTTTAGCGATGTTGGGGCTGAGAGAGCCAAATCACACTTTTCCTTGGTGGGGTAGGGGACCACTGGCATAGTAGCACTTTAAAAATACAGATAGGTTGTGCCTGTCCAGAAGAACTTTCTCTCAACTGCCTTTGAGGTTCTGTGAGATCCACATGCCCTGTTTCCAGGAGGCTTTCTTCCATCCCTTTTTTTTTTTTTTTTTTTTTTTTTTTTTTTTTTTTTTTACTTTTAAAAAGTAGTTATTTATTGAGAGAGCATGAGCAAGGGGGGCCGGGCATAGAGAGAGGGAGAGAGAGAATCCCAAGCAGCCTCCATGCTGTCAGTGCAGAGATGATACAGGGCTCGATCTCACAAACTGTGAGATCATGACCTGAGCCAAAATCCAGAGTCAGACACTTAACCGACTGAGCCACCCAGGCGCCTCTTCCATCCCTTTTTAAATACCCATGTTTTGTGGGCAGGGCAGCAGATTAACAAGTACACTAATGTGGCTTTACATCTTATTTGCTAAGCCGGTGAACTGTGGGCAGGCACGTAATAAATGACTAGGAGGACACAGGGCTTCAGATGTTGAGAAAATATTTTCATGCCCTATCCCACTGAGTTCTCCAACAGCCTTGTGAAACAAGTGTGGTTTGGGGCCCCATTTTACAGACGGAAAAACTGAAAACTCAGGATCCCACAGCTAGTAAGTGGCAGAGCCAGGACTCAGCCTCAGGTTTTGAAGTTCCATGCCCTCTGCTCTGCTGGACGCTAGATTCAGGGCAGTTAGAAAAAGGTCTGTGGAAACGAGTGAAGTGAGGTAACCTTTCGGTGGAGGGCTGGCTCCATGATGGCTGCCCTTCAGTTGCATCACCCATGAAGACTGAGGCTGTGTCTCATTCATCTTTGTCTTTCCAGGGCTTTCTGTGTGGCTGGCACAACACGGGCACTTGCGTGTGTTTGCCGAATGAAAGAGTGCTTGAGACTTTCAGGCGCACGATTTTTGGTCTTATAATATTACGGTTAAGACTAAAGAAACACTCTCAGGTGCAGAGACCTGAAATGTCCAAAGAAAAGCCCTTTGGGCAAAGGTCAGAGCCCAGCGCTTAGTCTTGCCGGCTCAGTTGGAAAGTAAGGGGGCTCGGGAGAGTGGCAGTTAATGTGGAGTAGACATGGAGATGGCCTGTTTTGTTTCATTTCTACCAAGTTATCGGCAGAGCCATCAGAAATTGTCTTCTTGGAAAAGAGAATTCAGAGGTTGAAGGCTGAACAACAACCCAGTATTTCCAAGGGAAATAAGATGGCTATGTAATTGTCCTATGTATAAACTTGAAATTTATTGAGCTAGTCCCCCATGATTGGACATGGTGTCTAATATTTTATTCTTAAGATGAACACTGCGGTGAAAATTCTAAAACATAAATTTGGGGGTCCATCCTTGGTTATTTCCTTGGGATAAATTCCTGGAAAGGAAGCACCATGCCAAAGAATATGGATGTTGGTTTTGATCGCCCACCTGTCTGTGTGAACTCAAGCAGGCCCTCAGCCCATTGGAGCCAGTTTTCTCATCTGTGCAATGGAGGGGATTGTGGTCCAAGTTAAATGAGAGACTATGCGTTAAAGCATTTCACCAACGGTAAAGTCTCAAGCCAGTAGTTGTTACTGGATGTCCATTCCCTCTTTTTTCAAATCTTTCCTCAGGAAGCCGGGAGGCTAGACTTCACTCGGCATCTGTAGCCCTAGGGCCAGAGCCACACGCCTCTCCCACAGCAGCAAGCTGGTGATTAGCAGACAGCTCTCCCGCCACCTTGCTTATATTTAAATCGGGCTGTGCAAGAGTGTGAAGGGTTCCCTGCAAAACTGTTACCACTCCTGAAGACTAAAATAAGTCAACGGATTCATGAGCCACCGGTCTGTAATGTCCTCTTGTCATCTTTAGCCATCACATATAGGAAAGACACCCATGAAGAAATGAAGCCAGTATCTGGGTGGTGGGGGTTTGGAGATGCCAAGACTGACAGGAGTGTGGTGGGAGTGGAAGGAGTCTTGAGAGCAGACTGGAAAAATTCTAAACTGACCGTCAAACCACGGGACTGATGTCACAGGCAGAGGACCTACATGTCTGTACGAGGTTCCTTTTGGACCTCAGCCCAGAGTAGAAAAGTGGAGTCTGGGAGGCACCGGTGGCTGGATCCCAGAGTGTCAGCGGCAGACAGGACGACCACTAGGGTGGCCCCTCCCCGCGTGGCCATGCCCTTGGCATTCTCCGCAAAGGTCACATCATGGTGGGCCCAAGAGCTGTTTTGTTGGGAGAGCGTCATGTTTTAAAAGATCACTCGAGCCAAAATGTATAATTGGGAGATTTCACATAAAGATCCAGATTTTGGGCATCTTTTCAGAAAATGAGAAGATCTGGGAACAGAATCTATGATCCCACATAGCAGCTGGCAGCTGGAGCTGAGGAGGGGTCCCCCCTCCTCCAATTGGCCACAGTCCCCACCACCGCCTCGCCGCCTGCCTTCCCCTGTGTGCTGCTTGCCCCTGCCTCTGCCCCTGCGGGCAGTTCAGTCTGGGAGCCCTGCAGTGTCGTGTGATAAAAAGAGCTTGGCAGAAAAATCCAACACATTCAAATCCTAGTTCTCGCATAGCTGTTTTTGTGAGGAAGGCATGTGACCTCCTTGTGCCTCAGTGTCCTCGGCTGTAAAATGGTGATAATAGCAATACCGGTGTCTGAGGGACTTGGGGAGGAGTTGATGAAGCCAGGCACGTGAAACAGGTGAGCATGTCATGTGTACCCAGCCAATGGAGCAAGGACTGAGGGTGCAGTGGTCACCCCACAGGTGCTTTAGGGGAACATCCTTTAAGAGGATGATACAGTTTGTTGAAGGACAGCCATTTCTAAAAGGATCTCAGGTCCAGGAATAGTTTGTGTTCTTTCATAAGAATCTCTCCTTGATGTTCCAAGCTGTCACCACCTTTAAAAGCTCAGTGGCCACTCATCCCAGACCCAGCTGCTGAAGGTCTTCTGACTGTGGCTCTGGCCACGGAGCTCCTGCAGAATGGGAATTTGGACACCTCCTCCAAAAAGGTAACCCTGCCGGCGGCCTCGGCCTGTGCTGACCAATCGCTTTGGCACACACTGTAACGACACCGAGCAGGAATTGAGCCTTCACTGCGCGCCAGCCCCTGTTCTAAGGCCTCAGCACATAGCATCTCATTTATGCTATGAAATTGTTTCTCTTATGCTGCCCATTTCACAAACGAGGCGTCTGAGGCACAGAGGGATGTTACGGAACTAGATGCCAGACAGCGGATGGCAGAGCTGGGATTTGGATAGTGATGGTCTGGTTCCAGAGCCGGCTCTATCGACCTCCAGGCTGTCCTGCCTCTTGCCCCCACATCCATCTGCGGGCTGTTGCACCTCCCCCAAGCATTCTCATTGCGCAGGGCTGACACGGCCTCCACCAGAAAGACTGTCTTATAGAATCCAGGACTTTAGGGATAATCCGTGGCCTTGGTAGTGGGGAAGGAGTTGTCCCCGGAGAGATCTGGGTAGTAGATCTCACTCACTGCCACGTAGCCCACTTAACCCCACCCCTTGACCCCTCCTGGCTCCCGGTTTGTAGGTGGGGGTCGGGGGGGGGGGCAAATCCGGGCTCCCAGTCCTAAAGTGGACCTGGCCGTTTGGATGTACAGAATCCTGCTTATTCGTTTTGAGCGAATGAGTGTGTGCGTGAACATTCAGAAGGATGGGGTCTTGCACTGATGCACACAAGGTAACGTGAGTCATGCAGCTGGCCAGACGGCTCCTTCCAGCTATGCCTTGGTGGTGGCAGCCTTTGAGGCCCTGCTTGTGAATCCCACGTCTTTTTCTTTGCCTCTCTTGGAGTCATTTCCTTGTCCCAGAGTGACAAGTCCCTAGGTTCTCCGTCAGGATGGCAGGTGATACCCTGACCCAGGGCCGGCTCTGGTGAACGTAGCTCCCTCCTTGTTTGGAGTGTCCCAAGGGAGGGCGTATTTTCCGTCTCTATCCAGAGCTCCTGCAAGTCCCCAGAAGGCCTCACTTGAGAAGGGGATGACCTGTTTGCCTCTCAGGGACCTTCCACCTGAGGAGGTCAGGCGCCATGCTGTTCACAGCACAGTGTGAAGGAATTTTTCCAGTTCCTCTTCCACCTCCCCACTAACCCATATGCTGACACAGGGGGAGGCTGGGCTAGCCCTCAGAGAGTTCTGGAGCTCATCTGGCAGAGTGGTCAGGAAGAGGGAGAGCCCCCCCCCCCACCGCCGCTCCGTCCTGGGGCTTTTATCCCCCTGGCGACTGTAAGCGGTGGCATCGGTTTGGGCAGCAGTGTAATGTGAAAAGGGGAAATAGCTTCCTCCAGAGAGAGGGGTCAGCTGCTCGGGACTGCCCAGACAGGAAGAAGGGGACTGGCAAGGAAGGGACAGGAAGTTCATGCAGAACTGTGCTCCGGACACGCCCAGCCGGGCCTTCCCTCCTGCATCTTTACCCTTTAGAGCCAGTAGGGGTCTGTCATAGCTTGTCCTGTGTCCCAGTCATCAGCGGCACCCCAGACGTGAGTGTGCAGTGGTCACTGGTGTGTCGCCTCCCTCCACATGAGGGCCCCAGACATTGTAGCCCCGTCGTTTTAAAGGCTGTGCCCTGTGGGCTCAGCTTCTCACTACAGGGAGAACCTCCCCTACCCCAGCCCTGCCCCAAGTTCACACAGGGCGCCTGCTTTGCCCTTTCCCTCACACATAACCCCTATCCATGCAAACTGACACCCTCAGCGGCCCCAGCCTGCCGGGTGGGCTCCATGTGAACTGAGGGGGCGGCTGGGTGGAGGCCTCAGGGGGAGCGAGAGAGACCTCTCTGTGAGGAGCCTGAGGCCACCTCCCAGCAGGATATCCTGGTGGCCAAGGGGGAGCCCCGACAGGTGGGCCTTGTTCCTGGAAGTCTGCTGCTTCCGCCTGGAGGAGTTCTGTAGCCCCAGAGGGCCCCCAGCTGGTGCCTTTCTGGGCCACCTCAGCCTCACTGGCTTGATGCGGCCAAACTGCAGGCTCCCCGGGCCTGAGAAGGGGGCCTGTGGCCTGGGGCACACAGCTGTGCAGTGCCTCTTTCCTGGAGACTGCCTGGCTGCGGGTCTGCGGCTCCTGACCTGAGTCCTGGCAGCCGGGCAGCCCACGGGTTCTGGCCATCAGGAGGTGCCTGCCTGGCACCCCCCCCCCCCATCTCCCCGCTTCCTGGGCCGGGCACTGGAAAGTCACTTCTGGTGAGGAGGAGAGCCCAGTTACCTGGTTGCTCGTGTTGCTTGCAGACGTGGAGCTGGCAGGAAACAGGGTGTGGAAGGGGGAACATGGCCAAAGCAGCCAGGCCATGGCAAGCAGATCCATGGCAAGACCTGTCCCGAAACATGTCCCTCCCGCCGGGCAGCGCTGACCTCCTCAGCAGCCCAGCTCGCAGCTGGAGGGCCTGTGCCTTCCCATGTGCTGTGATCCTGGGGCACACTCACCCCCCCCCCACGGGAGGGGCACCCCAGCCCAGGCAGGGCAGGGAGGGAAGGGGACACCAGGTAAATTAGTTTTGATCCAGCACTTGAGCCAGAGCAAATCCCGAATGCAAATGAACTTAACCCCAATATTGACATTCTTGTTAAGCCTTGAAGTTGATGAATTCAAATTGTTAACAACTTGAAGTTGTTACAATTCAAAACAGCTGGTGAGGCAACCTATGTTTTTCTAAAATTATTACAGAAGCATAAAATTCAAACCTGGACAGAAGCTCCAAATGAGGAATGCTGTCAAGTGCCAGGAAGGAGAGAAATGGCCATGGTGGGGGCCTGACCGGAGTCTCTGGCAGGAGTTGCCAAGGACAGAGGCTCGGGATAGGACGGAAGGGGGAGGCCATCTCTGGGTGGTGGCTTCTCTGGGGGCTAATCCTGGGTGTCGGGTGGCTGGAAGCTCCGGGGTGAGCCTCCCTGTAATGACCAGCGCTCTTTCTCGGTCCCTAGATTCCCATACCGAGTGTGCCTACGTTCCAGCCCTCCACGCCCGTCCCTGAGCGCCTGGAAGCTGTGCAGCGCTACATCAGGGAGCTGCAGTATCCTCCCTGGTTCAGGGTCATGGCCACCATCTGGCTGGCATGCTGGTCCAAACACCCAAGTGGGGCTTTTTTCAGACAGGGCTGGAGAGGCATCAGCAGAGCAGCCGGATCCCACAGCTCCCAAGAGTGCCACTCACAGGTGACCTCTGTGTCCATCTCATGGTGCCAGCACAGCCTGACTGCTGGAGGGTTTTATCTGATGAATGCCAGACCCACTCGGGCCTCCCTACCCACCCCCCACCCCCACTCCTCCTCCTCTGCATGACAGGGCAATGTCTTCTGAGCGACCCGCTGGTGGGATGGCCATGTCTCGGGCCGCCAGCACAGACCCTCCTCTGCTGTCCATCCAGACCCAGTAGGAGAAAGGAGCAGCTCCCGCGGGGCTGTTTAAAAGCTGTTTCATAAGCAATAAGTGGGGGGCAGATGGAGGAGAACAAGGATTTGACACTCCAGGAGGTACCTTCCACATCTTGGAACATTCTCCTAGTTCTTTGCCTTTCTCTCCCCTGGTAGGAGGCCAGCTGCCTAGCATGGAAAGACCTGGCCCCTCTGAGCCTGGTTCCCCGGGGTCCCTGCTCTGGGCCTCTCCATCCCCCTGTGCCTGCTCAGAGCTGTGTGTCCTGAGTCCTCTCCCTAGGCCCTTCAAGCTGCACATGTGACAGGGATGGAAGGACCAGGCATGGGTCCTGAGCAGGAGAAAAGACAAGCTCGTTAATGGAAATTGGGTCCGGTCCTTCCATTTCCCAGTGGGGAAGCTGTGGCCCAAAGAGGGGATGCCTTTGGCTCAGGAGCACCGCCCAGCACTTTGGTTGCGTTGGACCCCTGCTCCAGCCCGGTCTCTGTTCACGCTACTTCTCGGCTGGTTGGAAAATGGGAGTGTGCTGCAGAGGGCTGTCCACTGCTCAGTCTCCCCTCAGGTGCTCTCCTCTGCTCTCAGATGTTCCAGTCTTCAGCATCCTCCAGGGTACCTTGTGGAAGCACTTTGTGGGGTTCTTACCCAGCCTGCACCCCAGGAGTGCCGGGCCCCAGAACTTGGGGATGGGTGGGGACAGAAGGGCACAGCTCTTCCAGAACAAGCTAGGAAGCCCTTAACTGGCACCTGCAGGTACAATCACACAGGGACACAGTTCTTTGAAATTAAGAAGAGCAGACCTCTGACAGGGTAAGTTTGGGGAACACCCTGCCCCTCTGCATCCAGGCTAATAGTGCCCCCAGGTGGGCTGGAGCCCCTGGGGAGAGCCTCTGGGCGGAAGCTTATGAGGCAGGGAGGGACACTTCCCAGGAGAGCCAGCCAGTAGGGGCAAGTACCACTGTGGGGCTCTAAGGTTGTCGTACAGGGGGACCCTCTGGCCGAGATGAATATCCAGGGCCTCCTTGATGGAAACCCCAACATCTGTGCTGAGCTATGTGGGGTGATGGGCAGCCCCCCCCCCCAGTTTTCCTTGGTGATGACAGAGGGTGGTCCCAGGTAGATGTCCATACGTGAGCTGCCTTTTTTTTTTTTTTCTTTAATAAGAATTGAGCCTGACAGGAGAGAGCCAGCCCTCCCGTTCTCTCCTTTCTCTGCAACTGCCTGCATCCTCCCCGTTGCAGGGCACCTGTATGTTGCCCCACTTGCCTTGCTGGACTCCATCCTAGTCATTTAGTACAAGGCCCAGGGTCTGAGAAGCAGGGACCCCTGGGAGAGAAGCTTGCATCTCTCTGTTGCCCTTCCTTCACCCCATGCAGACCTCTAGCTGGTTTCACCCCAGAGAAGCCCTAAGGGCAGAGCAGAGTGAAGAGTGATCGCCACAGCTGGGTCTGGGGGCTCAGTCGAAAGCTGCCTGCAGGCTTAAAATCCTGTGTTTCAGAAATTAACTTGAATTTTACATCTTCATATATAGTCTGTCCATGTTTGCTTTCTTACGAAAACTACTTAAAATGGTTTGTTTGCTAAGCTGTTTCGTTACCCCCTCTCCAAACCCCTGGGTAGAATCCAGCCTCCCTAACACAGAAGCTTTGCTCTTGTTGTCCCGTGGTTGCCGTGTGCTGGGAGCCCAGCTCCAGCCTCGGTGGGATGGTGGGATGTAGGAATCCAACACCCTCCTGAGCAAAGTCAGTGGCCGGGCTGCATTCCCAGGCCTGAGAGCAGCATTTGGCGAGGAGGAAGGAAACAGCCTCAGGGATAGGCTGTCTTGAAGTGGCCTGAATTGCAAGTTCAGGAGCAGACCAGGGAGTCGCTGGGCAGTTAACTGCCTGAGATCCTGTGTCTCTGCCCTGGGCAGCTGGCCAGCTGTGGGGGAGCAGTTGTAATCAATTACAAGCTCTTTGGAGAAGCCATGGTTGAGTCAGGGGTGTTCACTGTGCTCCGGAAGGGACGAGAGCAATGCCAACGTCCCCAGCATCCTTGGTATGCTTTCCCACCGGCCCCTGCAACACCGTCTTCATAGAAGGCTCCCAGCCTGGTGGGTGTCAACGATCTGCCTACCAAGGCACAACCCCCATTCATGCTCCCCTCTCCCAGAAGTCTTTGGAGCCGGAGTCTGGGGTGGGAGAAGGAAGTGAAAGGAGGGGAGGGGAGGAGAGAAGGAAGGGGACTCCTTCTTTATTTTCAGTGGCTGCCTCTTTTCTCCCCTTCTAGGCTCAGGACAGACTTGGAGGGGTGGGCAGGTGCTGGGCCCGAGCTGGAAGGGAGGGAGCTGTCAGTCCTGTCGCACTTCTAGACTTGCTTCCTCCTTCTGACCACCCCCTGCCAGACTGGAGAATCTGTCCTCAGTGTTCTGCCTCCCTCCCCGCAGGCTGATGGACCTGGCCAAGGAGATGACCAAAGAGGCTCTGCCAATCAAATGCCTGGAAGCCGTGATCCTGGGAATGTATCCTTCCTTGGCCCTTGGAGACTAGGGGCAGGTGGGCTTAGCCCTTCTGAGCCTCAGCTTCCTCCTCTGGAAGAGGAGGGCTGGATGAGCTTCAGAGCCCTCCCAGCAGTCATGAACTTGGTCCCAAAGTGAAGGAGCTCGAGGGGGAGCTCAGTCCCCAACGACTCAGTTGCTAACTTTCCAGGCCCACCGGGCAGCTCTTTTCTGAGTCCTCTGGACACCATTACTGTGTTCTCTGAACCCCAAATCAAGGCACACTGTCTCACAAAGGCTCTTGTGCCATTTCTGAGAACCAGACAGTCTGGGAGAAGCCATTTGAATGCCCAAATGTTGGCATTTGCAGGACATGTTGATTTGTAGAGATGTTAGATGGGGTCTTTGAAATAGAACTGGCTTAAAAAAAAAAAAGTTTCTTGGTCACCCCCATCCAAAGGGCAGAACTGAGGCCTATAGCTGGGTCATCGGGTATCTAGGTGGGACAGACAACCCCCTGATCAGAGCAGGAGGGAGACTGGTGTTCGTGGCCAGTTCTGTGTTCTAGGAGTCCATGCCTCAGCTCTAGCCTTTTGTTTTGTTTTATTACAGAAAAATTTAAGCTTGTACAGACAGAACAATATAATGAATCCCATGTGCCCAGTCACTCAGTCTTACCAGTTCAAGGCTAATGTTGATTCACCTCTGCCCACCCCTCCCATCCCCCCCTTTCCATAGTACCTACCCGCTCTTAAACATTCTGTCTGCCTCCCCACCGTCCCGGGCCCCGATGTAGGTGCCTGGCTTAGTGCTACAGAGAGGGCAGCGGGGAAGCTGCCTAACAGAACAAGGGGTCCACTCCCTGGGACAGATTGAGGAGGAGAACACGGTGGTCAGGCCAGGAACACAGCTCCCCTGAGGAGGATTGTCATCTGAGGGGGGCACTCCCCCCACCCCTCATGGACATACCTACCTTAAATTGTACAAAGGAACTACAGGCCCACCTCCTCAGTCCCCTCCCGCAGAGGCCCCAGGAGCTCACTCCTGACAAGCTTTGCCCTGTCTGAAGCGTTCTTTGTCGGGATGTGCCTAAGAACTGATTCAGGCCACTGCCAGTGCCTCCGTCATGCTCCCACATCCTCTTCTTCAGGGGCCACGCACACCAAAGTGGAGACAGACAGAGAGAGACGGCTTCCTCCCCACAGTGCTCACGGAAAGCTGGTCCAGGCAGGATTATGTGGTCCCAGAGGCCTCTCAGAGGTTACCTCGTGGCTCTTGGACAGGAAGATGACAAGAGCAGCTCCCATCTGGACTGGAGCCCCTCAGCATCCCCACAGAACTGCCACTGTCTCCTCGTTTGTTGTGCACACGGTGGACGCTATACTGAGTTTGTTCCCGTGTCTCTTCCTCGCTGCTCCCTGAGCCTGTTGTGCCTTGTTCATCTATGTGTCCTCAGACACTTGCAAGGAGTTGGGCTCAGGAAGCACGGTAGTGACTGACAGCATAGACTTTAGGGTCAGGCCGACCTGGACTTGAACCCTAGCTCCGCAGCTTCCCACCGTGTGACCCCAAGCTCGTTCCTTAACGTCTCTGAGCCTTGGAGCCCCCTCTGCAAAAGGGCACGACGGTAGTGTCTGTCTCACAAAGTTGTTAGGACAACTGAACAAGTCACTGCGAATAGGACCCTTGGTACAGTGTCTGTTTGGGGTATCTGCTCCAAGCTTTTATCCGTTCATCTTCTTCTTCTCATGTGTTCAAGAAGAGTTTATTGAGTAACTGTTAGGTGCCTGGCTCCGTGCTGGTCCCCAGACAGGCATCAGGGAACATGGTCACACAAGGTCTCAGCTCTCAGAAGTTTGCATTCCGGCAGGGGAGACAAACACAAGCAAGCAAACAAAGAAGCAAAATCATTACCAAGTGTGTGGGGGGGGGGGGGGGGTGTGTCCCGGAGAAAAGAAACAGGAGAGCTGACTTGGATTAGAAGGGGAGGTCAGCCACGACAGCTAAGCCTGAGGTGTGACAGGAGCAGGCCAAGGCACAAGGGGAACAGCCCTGCGGTGGAAGGGAGGAGCTGGCGCAGAAGGTGCTCAGTGGGAAATCCAGGTGGATGGAGCGACTGACTGCACGGGCAGGGCAGGCGGGGTACGAGGTCGGAGTGGGCAGCTGGTCCGGGCGGTGCCGGCCTCCTAGGCCAGGCCGACGGGGGTTTTGGTGGGTAGGTATGTGTGTCCTTTGGCAGGGCGTGGGGGCAGCGACGGAAAGAGAAGTGTCTGCGTCTGGAGGGTTGTATGTGTGACAGAGAAAACGGGAGAATGTGTCTGAGAGCGAATGTAGGGGCGGGCGAGGGGAAATGTGTGTGACTGGTGGAAGGAGGGTGCGGGTGGGGGGCCCCTCTCGTTCCTCCTTCGGCCACGGGGACCCTGGAGAGCCCTGCAGTCTGGAGTTAGCTATTCATAGTTTGTGAGCCCCGCGTGACATCATGACAGCGGCCACTAATCGCTGGGCGCCTTGCCCAGTCGGTGACTTTCTTGGGCACCTACTGCATGCTCGGCTCCAGGCGGGGTGCAGGGGGCGGGGGCGGGCTGTGGATTCGGGCCAGACACGGGGTGTCCCCCAGGAGCCAGGGTGGAGGGGCCCCGCGGGGTGCGCCGACCCCGCGCCTCTCGCCGCTGTTTCCTTAGCCGGGCTGGCGGGCACAGTTACCTCACCAACAGCATGCCCACCCTGGAGCGCTTCCCCATCAGCTTCAAGACCTACTTCTCAGGGAACTACTTCCGCCACATCGTGCTGGGGGTGAACTTCGGCGGCCGCTACGGGGCGCTGGGCATGAGCCGGCGCGAGGACCTGATGTACAAGCCGCCGGCCTTCCGCACGCTCAGCGAGCTCGTGCTGGACTACGAGGCTGCCTACGGCCGCTGCTGGCACGTGCTCAAGAAGGTGAAGCTGGGCCAGTGCGTGTCCCACGACCCGCACAGCGTGGAGCAGATCGAGTGGAAGCACTCCGTGCTGGACGTGGACAGGCTGGGCCGCGAGGACTTCCGCAAGGAGCTGGAGCGCCACGCCCGCGACATGCGGCTCAAGGTCAGTGCCGGCGCCCACCCTCCGCCCGGCTGTGGGAGTGGAAGGGCCACCGCCGCTTCTCCAGGGAATGCCACCAATCCCCTCACCTCGGCCCCCACCCCAGCAGAGGTGGCGTGAGGCTCCAGGGCGTGATAGGGGTGAACCGGCTACCGTTGCTCCTTGTTGTTGACAGCGGGCCGGGGAAGGCCCTGGAAGGAGGCAGCGGGTGAGCTGGCTGTGGGCAGAGGGCAAGTCCAGAACCTGGGGAGAAGGGCAGGGGTAAGACCCTCCGTGGAGCCGTTGGCTGGGAAGCCATGGGCTGTCGGGAGGGAAAGTAGGGCCAGGTGCAAGCAGCCTCCATCAGTCTTGTGTCCTGACTCTTGAGTACCCAACCCCCACATTCAATAAAGGACTGGGAGGAAGTCAGAAAAAGGAAGAAGTCATGCCATGGGAAGATGATGAGGGTGCTTGTTCCTTCTCCCTCTTTCCTACCTGCAATGAACGGGGGGGGGGGGGGGGTAGTACCCCAGCAGGTGGGCCAAGCTGCTGAGAAGCTTGCCCCCACCCAGCCTTACAGTGAACAGATGGTGGTCTCTTTTTGGGTCCCCCTGGACCAGGGTACCTCCCCTGGAGCCTGCCTGGGCTCTCCTGGGTTCAGCCCCTCCCCATTGCTTGTTCACTATTGAACCCAGGAGGCCGGCTGGTGGCAGGTGGGAGCTCTGTTTTCAGGGCACGAAACTGAAGTGCACGTCGCCCAGTAGCTTCCTTACAGGTGGTGAGGAGGTGGGACAGGAGCTCAGTCTAGAAATAGGGAATGCAGGCATGTCACAGGTGCCCCGGCAGGGCGTGTCAGATCTCAGCTGGCCCCGCCTTGCCAGGCCTCAGGCCTGACCTTGTGCGGTGACCACACCTTTCCCCAGGGTAGAAGCCAGCTGTGGTGACCTTGCTTGGCTCTCGGGGGCTGGCCCTCCCCTGCACATCACCAGTTGGCCCAGCACCCTGGCTTCTGCTGCTGGAGTAGTACTGGGCTTCAAAGCGGGCTGGACCTAGAGTTGAAGCCAAGAGTTCCCTATTCTTTAGCACTGTGATTCCCAATCTATTTGGCGCTCAGGACTCCCCAAGTTATTTGTCCCCCTCTAGCACCCCCACGCTGTGTTTTGAGAATTCCGGTCAAGCTGACCATGCTGTGTAAAAGGGGATTCGGTCGCTTTTCTCATTTTTTCCTTTATCGTACATAGCCGCCAGTCTGAGCTTCTGCTCGTCTTGAGATAGCCAATGTTCCCCTTGGGGCTGGTAGATCCCGCCCAGAGCTCGGACATAGGCTGCTTCCCCAGCTGTCACGTTTGTCTGGCATGGGTAAATAGCCCTTTTCCTGAGGGCTTCTTACAACAGCACAAAGCTCGGTGACTTGCCCGTAAGTGCAGGCTGTCCTGCAGAGGAAGCTCTGCCCGGCAGCTTTAGTTCCTGGGAAACAGGTTCGGGATGACCCTGCAGACAGGGCAGTCTCAGGGCTTTTGGCTTGGACAAGGCAGGAGGGGCTCTAGGGAAGCCCTAAGTGAGACTTTGTTTCTTCCTCCACACCAAGATTGGCAAAGGGACTGGCCCTCCCTCCCCCACCAAGGACCGGAAGAAGGACGTTTCCTCCCCACAGAGGGGCCAGTCCAGCCCCCACCGTAGGAACAGCCGCAGCGAAAGGCGGTGAGGGATGGGGTTGTGCCTGGGGGGGTGGGGGGATGCTGGTGAGGGACCTGGGGGAGCCTGAAGAAGGCTTTTCCCTCTCATCTTCTAGATCCCCACGTTTTCTCACCCTTTTCCCGCCCTTCCTTTTTTGGCCCCCGCCAGAGGCAGGCGATGTAGGCTTGGTGGGTTTAGGCGTTTGTGTTGCTACCTCCTGGTAGAAGTGCTGTCCCGTTTCCCCGGAGAAAATGCCACTCACTGGCCCACTGGCTACTCCATGCTCTTGCCAGAGCAAGAGGACCCACACAGAGGGTCTAAGATAGCTCGTGTGGGAGGGAGGGTGGGAGGGGTGGGCCCCTGTCAGGGAACTCTCCCAGTGGTTCGGAGAGGTTAACATCAGATTGCGGCTAGCAGGCCACGTTGATGGTGACTTTGCCCCTGCGAGAAACATCCCATTAAAATACCAGGCCGCCTCCTCTGGTGTGTCCCCTACATGTGGGTCTGGCTCTTGATTTAGTATCATTGTCATTCAGGAGCCACAGCTCGGGGATGATTAAGGGGCACAAGCAGGCCTCTGATATGCAGTGTCATCCGCTTGGACCTAGGCAGCTTTTGTAGAGAATAGATTCCCCACGCAGAGAGGCACACAGTTCAGCTGTTACAGCCAACCGCGGACTAGGGGACCTCCAGCAAAGAGCAAGAGCCTGCAAGAGAGTGGAGGGACCACACTCAGGACAGCACAGGCAGGACAGGGTTCCAGAAACACACTTCCACGTGGACTTTACTGCTGCATTTGGGGCACCTTGAAGAAGGGAGGGGGAGTGACCAGGAGCAGCCACTGCTTGTTCCCTCCTCCCCCACCTCCCTGCCAAGCCCCTCACCCTTTCTCCATTCTCTTTTCCCTGCAGGCCATCGGGCGAGAAGAAGCCTTCTGAGCCCAAAGCCATGCCGGACCTCAACGGGTACCAGATTCGGGTGTGAGGCACGTGGCAGTGCCCAGCCTCACCACTGCTGGCTGGGATCCATCTGCCAGAACCAGCCTCATTCGTGGGGAGGGAGGGGCTGGTGACCGGGCAGGGTGGGAGGCAGCAGGAAGAGCCTGTCCCAGCTCAGCCACCCAAGCTGCTGCCCCTCCCGCTGGGCCAAGCCCCCTAACTTTGGGCCAAGAAGCAGTTAGTATTTTCTTTGGAGTTTTTAACCCAGTAACTGAAGTTTAAGGGATTTGGGGAAAACAAAACTAATGGATCTGCCGGTGGCTGGAAGGCCAGTGCTTAGGACATCTAAGTGCCACAAGGCTGAGCAAGGAGGGGGTTGCTGGCTCTGCTGGTGTCCCTCCGGGATTTGAGTCCATCCTACCTGTGGGAAATTTCCCAGCCCCCTAAGCCTGTGGCAGGATGGGGGTGGGGAAGGGGGAGGGACGGAGGTGTTCCTCCAGTTCTGTCTGCCCTGGCAGAATCTTGAGCCAGGGAACGGGAAGCAGGGTAGAAATCATCCTGGGAAAGGTCTGTGTGGCCAATATCAGGAGCTTGGCACAAGGCCACATCTGCCCCAAGAGCAGAGTCCATGGCCCAGGACAGCCCTGTGCGCTTGTGGCCCATGGACAGTGCTGTGTGGGCTGCAGGAGAGCCCAGGAGAGACCACTGGGGGAGGAAATCCCAGGCCCAGCTCCTACCTAGTCTCCTTACTTAGCCCAGCTCTGCCTGTTGCTGAAGCCCAGGGGGCTCCCTGCAGAGGGGCTGAGCCTCGCCAAAGGCCCAGAGTTGCCCTGGGCTCAGCATGACTGTAGGGACTGAGCAGACCCAGTGGGTCCAGGAAGCATGGCTGGGGACAGAGTAAGACACTTGGGCCCGGGGCTATCCCCTGGCAGTCCTGTCCCCAAGGGTGGGGGTGAGAGGCACTGCTACTCCCCCCTTTCTATTACCTCAGTCCTTGCTGTGAAAACAAAGACCAGATCAGGATGCTTGTGCCTCGTGCCTGTCTCCCCTCATTTAGCAACCTGTCTAGGTTTGGGGGTACCAGTGATGATCAGATTTGTTGCATGTGGCTTGTCAGGGAAGAATCTGAATAGCTGGAGACTACACAGTCTGCCTGGCAAGTGTGAGATACCTGGCAGGCAAGTGAGAGGTGGAAGGAAGTTGGCAGGGTTGGGGGAAGGTTCTGGAGGCTCAAACAACAAGGACGTGGTAGGGCAAGGGTGCGGCTGACACCACAGAGGAGTAAAGACTGAGAAATGAGGAGCGTAAGTGAGAAAAGGATGTGGGGGAGAGTTTAGAATCGGGCTGCTTGGGGAATAGTGAGTTCTCTGTTGCTGGAAGTATCCAAGCAAAGTCTGGATGGCTACTTGTCAGAAAGCTGTAGAGAGGGTTCAGGTTATGGAAGGGGTAGCAGGATGAGAGGACCATCAAGGTTTCATTGCACTGAAATGGCTGGGGTTCAGCCAGGGGCTAGGCCCTGGAAAAAGGAGGACCAGAACCTCAGATGCCCACGGGGCCAGACGGGGGATTAAAAGGGCAGCAGGGCTGGGTGGGCACTGTGGCAAATGAGAGAGGGCATATCCCTTTCAAGCAGCAACTCTTGCTCAGCTATTCTCAGAATGTGGGCCCTGCATTACCAGATTGTCTGATTTTTTTTCCAGAAGCCAGAACTCTGAATTTTTTATATGAAATATCCTGATTTTTAAATGTTGGCAATCAGTTCAGAAAATGTAAAAACCCAACATGAAAGAGAATGCCAGTTTGTAATCTCTGAGGTAGAGTTTGCGCTGGGGAGAAGTCCAGTGAGATGCTTTCAGAACAGTTTGAGGCTTCCCAGAGCAAGCTGGGCCAGGGCAGCGTCCTCGCCGCTGAAGCTTCTCCCGGGGAGGGCAACTGGCCCAGGTTTGTCCTCTTCACGCTCCTTGCCGACCAGAGACCCACCAGGGTCACCAGTGGGGGTGGAGTAGAGATGGCACAGTTCCCAGCCTGCCAGGGAGATGGATGGGGCCTGAGAAGCAGAGAAAGAGGGAGGGAGGGAGACAGGATGCCTTTGCTGATGCGAGTGCTGTCGGGGAAGCCCCAGGGGCTGGCAGCTCTCCACACCAGCAGCTTCTGGCCCAGAGCCAGGCCCAGCAGGAGGGCCAGCTGGGCAGTCCCTTGGGTTATTCAGGGGTCACTGGGCCCTGGGGAGGGACCTAACCTGCCCCTGGACTGTAGTCCCCAGCCAGACCAATTCAAGGGCCGTCATGACCCCTGACTCACCATCCCATCCCATCCCTGTTTTTAGGGAGTGGGGTGGTGGTCCCCATGTTTCCACATCGACCAGAGGCAGGGATGGCTCACTCTGGGAGGCGTGCAGCCGAAAATGAATGAGGCCTTTTCTAGGTCTATGTGTGGGTGCCTCCTGCAAGCCACTTAGCAACAGGGGAGGGACTCAGGACCTGTGGACCTGTGGACCCCAGGGCTCGAGAGAAGAGAGGGGAGAGGGGATTAGGGTCAGGGAGACGGGGAGGGGGGGGGAGTTGCTCAATCCACAGGCTCCTTCCCCAGAGCCCTCTGGGGAGACAGAGTGAAATGAGGCCCACCCCTGTTGCTGCCCGCAAGAGGGAGCTGATCACCCTGAGCTGATAACCCCCAGGAGCCCCCTTCCTCGCTGAGACCTTGGGCCTGTGGAGGCCACCACAGGATACAGCGGTGCTTTTTAATTTATTTTTAACATTTTCTCATATGTAGCAACCCCTCCTCCCCTCCTGAGCATGTTTACACAGGCTCTGCTCCCTGGGGCTGGCCTGACTGCAGTTTCTGGGGAGGCAGAGGCAGGGACTTTGGGGCCTTAGTCACCATCCTTGGTTTCACCTCATCTACTTCCTGTGAGGAACAGGGGTCTGGCTCCTGACTCAGGACTGCCTTCCATCACCCAGTGGGGGCTCCTCTGCCCCTAGGGGTGGGAGCTGCTGGCTGAGGAGGGCCCAAGGTGAGGTCAGAGAAAGCTGCTTAATGAAGGTGGGTCGGGGGTGGCGATGACCGCTCCCCAAAGCCCGGCTCCTTGTGCTCAGTGCCAGCTCAGAACACTGGGAAACAGTGTTTAGAGCACCTTCCTGCCCACCTTAACTGCCAGTCCTCTCCCTCCCATGGCCTCAACACAGTCATGTTCCCCTCATGCCAGACCCCATCCTTCCTGGGTGTGGCCAAGTGGGGAGGGTAGCAGCCCCCAGCCCAGGTACCATGAAGCCTAGGGCCAGGGTTCCAAGGAGCAGAAGGGGCCCAGAGGTTGGCTGTGTCTGATTTCTGACCCTGTCTGCCAGCACACGCCCCATTCCTTCCATCTTGGACTTGACCTCCTGGCTCCGAGCTAGGGTCCAGTTCTGGTCAGCAGCGTGCCCAGAGGCCCATGTATCTGTGTGCACCCTGGGTCCCCTGCCTGAGTAGCTTTTTGGCTTTGATGTAACATCCCCAGGCCCACCCTCTGGCCTCAAAGTACGGGAAGGCGCAAAGCTGGGCTGGCACACTGACTGCATTCTTTGTGCCAGAGCACCCTGTGCTGCAATCTCCACTTGTTCCTGCTGAGAAACCAGCTGAAGGGTGGGAGGGCCTCTGGAGTGTGGGGCTGGAGGGGTCCTGCCCCAGGCCGCACAGGGCTGCTGTGGTGCTAGCTGCACGCTCAACAGTGTTGACCTCCGTGCCACATCCTGGTGTTCCTGGTCCCAAGGGGTCCCAAGTTCCCCTTTCTCTGGTGTGCTTGGCCTCAGGGGCCTGGTGATGGGAGATTCCCCTCCCTTAAGCTTTGTGTTGGGCTGCCTGTGGGACCAGACTTTGTCCTTCCTGCTCTTCCCATGTCAGTATTGTTCTCTCCCCTCTCACTTTTACACCCCTCTCATTGCTGTGCTCAATTTTTTCCTGAAATGAATAAAGGCTCCCAGCTCTGGTTGCACGGGCTGGGCAGAAACCACATGGAAGCCTTGTCTCCTTTCCCCTGGGAGCCAGGCCTGGAGCCTGGCCACCCACCAGTGTCAGCCTCGGTGGTTCCAGAAAAAAACCTGACCAGAGGTGAGGGGAGCCCGAAACTAGCCAACAGGAACCCTTAAGGCCTCTGAAGTCAGGGTGACTCCTGAGGTCCCAGACTGTCACCCTGAGCCTGCTGAAGTCGCTCCACTCTTGTTGATCCTACCCTGGGAGATCTTTCCCACTGGCTGTAAATGAACCCTTCTCCCTCACACAGCCGGCTTGAGCCCCGCAGGCCAGCACCTGCTCCTCCTATCCCAGTCCCTAACAGGTCCCCAGCAGTCCCCCGGAAACAGAGGAGGAAGGATGAGTATTCCCCTAGGAGGGAAGGTTATTTCAGGAAACCACAGCAACAGGGATCTGAAGTCCCTTCTCAGCACCATCGCCCACAATTTCGCTGCAAAATCAATGGTGGCTAAAGCCACAGCCTTGGAAAACACCTCTGATTCCACTCATCGTCCCTGCTCCCTCCAGCTCTGGGCCCCTTCCGAACAGTTGCAACCAGACTTGCACAGAAATAGCTTTAGACTCCACAGCCTTACTTTTCACCTGTACCCTTCCTCTCCCTACCCTCTCATTTGGCTGAGAGTAAAGCCTGGACTTGAAAGAAGAGGTAGGGCATTTACCCCTCCTCATCCCAGCCAATCCCCATCAAGTCTTAGCTAGAAGTGTAGTTTAGCACAACAGGGCTCCCTCACTTTCAGTGGCATGGTGGTGAGGCATGGCACCTGGGAAGAGAAGAAGCAGTCTGCTCAATCCATGAACATCTTAGACTGTAGACCATCCAACAGAGGCTATTTTGTTACTTACGGGTTCATTTAAGTCCAATTTAAAGGATACCAAATAAAGACCTTTCAACAGAGGTAACCAGAATCTGTGAATAACATGGATTGTACACCTTTACCCAAAGGCAACATTATAATGTACACACTCATGTCCACCTAAGATACCAAGTAAAGGACCTGTGGATAGACTTCAGCGACACGGGCTAATACACAGAGAGCCCGTGGATTGCTCATGTACAAATGAGGGCTGCTGGGTCAGTGCTGGAGCCAGTCTGTCATGAGTCCAACAGGCTCACTGTGGACACTGCTTAGAATTGACATAGAGGTAAATGTCATCGTGGACTTCCAGGAGGATCAGGGCCCAGCTTACGGGGGCTGGGGGGTTACCTCATTTCCTGCTGCCCTGTTTCTTTCAGGCTCTCAGCAGGTCCCAGCCTCATTTAGGCCCATGACTAATTTGTGTTGGACTTTTGGATGCAGGTGGCACTTCTTGGAGCCCTGAACACGAAGAGGTTGAAAGCCCTGTCATCCCCATCTACCAGGATCTGACCTCTTGACTGCTACTGTGGAGGGCAACGGTGACAAGAGGTGATCATACCAAGGCCCAAGCCAACTGGCTCAGATAGTCTTCAGTGTTTGCCAGGTGGGTTAGAGGACCCACTGCTGAGGCTTGGCAGGTGGTGGAGATGGGCCACCTCAGGTCGGCTGAAGGAACAGCTCTCTGGGGATGTGCACTTCCTCTAAGTCCCAACAAGAAAGGGCTTGGTCATGGGAAAGACAACCTCCCAGAATTTAAATTTAAGTGTAGAGATGCCACTCTTCTCTCCACAGCTGTGTGAGGCCTCGGGGGCAGAGGAACTGAGGAGGGATGGGGCAGGAGGCAGAATCCCCTTAGAAACACATTCAGTTCCCATTCTCCTAAGTGGGGCTACATCTACACCCTACCAGGCTCTCTCGTCTGGCTGGTCCCTGCCTGGAACAATTTTGTTTTCATGCACTTGCTCAGGAGGGAAGAAACAGAGGGGAAAGGCATACCAGGATGAGTCTGGAAGTGTTGGGGCCGCAGGTCCACTCTCCTTGGGTGGAAACTAGAGGAGGTGGGCCCCTCCAACTCCTAGGAAAAGGGAGGCCACACTACACATTACATAACCAATCAAAAGTAACCCTTCAATTAGTTGCTACACCAGGGCAAGAACTGGAGAGAAAAGGTTTAAAGACAAAAACCAGCAGCAGCAGCAGCAGCAGGCTGGTCGATCATTTCTCCTTCACCCCCATGTGTCCGCCGTCCAAGATAACCTGTCTCTCCTACCCCAGGAAAGGCTGTGGTTCTGAGGAGTTTGGGGAGTCAAGGAATTTGGGAATTCAGTTTCCTCAGATGTAAATAAGGTAACGTAGGAACAGCTGCACCTGCCACCGCGTGGTACTATCGTCTGTGGACAGTGGGTGTAGAAGCACTGCTTAAACTTACTAAAAGTCTGTGCAAATGTTACGCGACTCAGGAAACCCTCCAGGCTGGAAAGGGTCTCTGGGCATGCACCTCAAAGCCTGGAGCTGTGAAAGAACTCCTCACCTCTGGGCAAACCACGCAGCCAGATCGGGGAGAACTACCCACCCTCAGCTCCTGCCAGTGACACTCTGCAAGTCTTAGTCCCTTGCTTGCCAAAGCCCAACACCACTATTCCAGAGCCGACAATTCCTCACAAGCTTCCCAGGATTATTACTTTAATTCCCATTTCACCAAGATTTTGAAACACAAGGGCTTAACTTACCCACAGTCACCAAATGATCAGGCCAACGTGACAAGTAGTGTTCCTTATCCCTGGCTGTTTTCTTTCGACTGGATCCCAACCTGGGTGGTTCAACAGAAACACCAGGTAACTTTAAATAATTCAGATGCTCAGGCTGATTCAGAGGTGTGGGGTCTGGAATTCCATTGAGGTAAGGCAGGAAGCCACACCTGGTTTCAGGGTTTCACGTGGCCATGTGGGCTTCATGGACCTGCTGCACAAGAGGAGCTGGAGGAAAACGAAAGTACCAGCAGAGTGAGGCCCGGGAAGGAAACCTTTCCAGCAACAGATGGCCCACAGTCCAGCTCTGGTTCCACAGTGCAAAAGAGATGACCAGAAACAGACACTCAGCAAGTAGCAACTGCCACACACGTCGTGCCTCACACAGCGGCCGTGGCTTTGACCAGGAAAATACTTCTCACCCCACGTTCGGCACAGACCCTCCTGAAATGCATGTGGACCAGGGGTATGGTAGTAGCAGATGGAATGGGAACGAAAGAAGCTGAAAGAGCTGTTCTCTAGCTTGGTGAGGAGGGAGAAGCGAGCTAGACCCCAACAAAAGGCAGGGCACGAGGTTTCTTCAAGCCCTGCTCTCCCAGGCCTCAAAGCAGCGGGAATACGTGTCAGTTATCACAGGACGATTACACCTTTCTCCGGTTGAGATTCAGGACCTGAGAGCCCAGCCCAGGATGTCTCTTCCTCTTGGCCACCTCACTCTCCAGACCTTCTCCCCCATCCTCCCCTGCCCTTCAGGATCCTAACAAATGACCAACAGCAGGGGGGAAATGGTAAACCTTTATTTGGAAAAGAGCTTAAATGACCACTTAAAACCCCCACTTCAATTCCAAAACAGAAACAAATAAGAAAACAAGGAAAAGATAATATATAAAACTCCTGCCCTCTGCCATCTTGAGCCGTTTAAACCGCATTTCCTGGCAGAAGAGAACAGTGATAGGCCATAGTCCTGACAACCAATAGGGCACTGACTTAAGACCATCTCAGGAGGCACCCGGGGAGAGACAGAGTGAACGATGGGTGGGGTGTGGACAAGTGGGCCTGGGGCTCAGACAGGCACATGCCCAGTACCCAGGAAACAATGTTCAGAAATATACACGCACAGATAAATTCCCCAGTACCTAGGCACAGAAAGCTTATAACCATGAACACAGCAGCAGAATTCAAGCTGGGTCTTTGGCTTTCAAAAAAAAAAAAAAAAAAAAAAGGGAACCTCTGGCTAACTGTCCCTAACTCTAGCCACTCAGGTACCCCCTTCAGTCCCATTCTGAAGGCCAAGCAGGGCAACAGCAAGGCCAGTCTGCAAGGACCAGCAGCTACTCTGGGAGGACCAGCTGGCCCGGTAACACCTAGGCTGTACCCCAGCTATGAAAGATTAAGGCATGCAGTAACACAGGGGGGGCAGGGCAAGGCCATGAATGGGCCAGGGTAGCCCTGTGCTAGAGGGGCAACACTGGCAATGAGCAGCTGAGGTCTTGCCAGCAGGAACAAACCCTAAAACACTGCCACCTTGACTTCTTGGACAGGCTCTGCCCAAGGCCACCTTCTGCAGAGAGGGTTTGGCCTGAGCTGAATACCTGGCTTTTCTAGAACAAAATGGAAAGGAATGGGGGAGGGAAGGAGGTAAAAAGAGGTGGGAGGAAAGGAACAGAAAACTGCTTCTGAGGTATGCAGAGGAAGAGAACAAGTCCCTGAGGTCTTGGGTCCCAGCTGAGGCAGCTGCACAGCCTGCCTGCTCTTTCCCCTACCAGGACTCCCACCCTTGCCCCAGTTCCGCAGGGGGCAGAATCCAGCAAGACAAGAGTTTCTTGAAGGTTCTTTCTCATCCTTTTAAACCTCAAACTACTATTCCAGCCCACTGACTCCATACAGGGGTTCAAACTTTTGCCTTTCTCACAGCAGCCTGGGGAAAGGGACAAGCCCTAGAGAAAGCATGCCAGGCCTTTGGGGAGCTCTGGGTTGGAGGCTCGGAGGCAGCTGGGGCAGGCGGCACATCCCTGAATCCGCTGCTCCAGGCTGTGTGGCCCATTCTTTCCCAGAGCCCAGATGATGAGGATGCCCTGGTTGGCATGATGTGAATGCCTAATGAGACACACAAGATAAAAGGGGAGAAGGGTCCATGCTCCTGCTGCTGCCTGGCAACACACAGCAGCCAGGTCATGCTCTCGACCTGCCCCTAGGCTGACAGCCCCCGTGTGGAAAGTGGGCTGATCAGAGGCAGGCACGCTGTACAGAGCAGTCCCACCCCGAGAGGACACACATGCACACTACGCACATCTCACATGTGTACGGGCCTGGCAAGAGGGCTGGGCCCAGAGGTCAGGAAGGCAGGAAGAACACTGGGTTCGAAGATACCATCAAGAAACGGCCTGAAAGCAAATAACCAATGAGATCAATAGCTCCCGCAACCCTGGTAATTAAAAATCAAGGGGGAGCACTGGATACATGGAAGGAAGGGGGATCTCCCCTTCGGCCTCTCCCAGGGCCACTGAGTATGTGGCACAGGATTAGGAAGAGGTTGGGGTGGGCAGGGACCACAGGCAGAGAACGTGGACAGGCCTGGAGAAAATCTAACCATAGGAAAAAGGTAACAGGGTAGGGGAAGGGAGGGGAGGGGACGGAAGTTTCTTGGATCTAAGTTTCCAAAAGCATGGGGTATTTCCACAGTCTCTGATCCAGTGAACTCTTCCGGAAGAGAAGCTCTCTTCCCCTGGGAGCCCCGTCATGGGGCGATGACTTGCATCCCAAAGCTGGCCAGCAGGCAGAGGTGGTCTGAAGAGCAGAAGGGGTTGGGTAAGCCGTTGGCAGCCCAGAGAATCTCTTCAGAGAGGAGGGAGAGACGGCCCAGAAGTTTGAGAGTCCCATCTTGACACAGCCTGCGATCTGGGGCACAAAGCAGAAGCCAGTGGAGAAAGCAGCCACGGGTCACTGCATGGGGGTGGCTGGGGCCTGTGGGAGCTACACAGGGAGGCTGCATCCCCTTGATGCCTCACCCTCCCTCACTTCCCCTGCTGCCTGTGGCTGAGGCCTCACTTTCTCAGATACTCTGTGATACATCAATGAATTAAACAAGGTGGGTTCAGGGAAACTGCGGCAAATGGAGAATGTATGCCCAGGCTCAGCATTTACCAAATCTTCAGATTTTCCAAGAAAAGTTGGAAATCCAGATTTTCTACATAAAATCTGATTTTTCAACATAGGCAACCAATTCCAACATTTAAAAGACTTGCTTTAAATAAGATAGGCATGGGGCTGACAGACTGCTACACTGTCTGCTGGTTATCAGGGGAAGAAACAAGAAATAGGATCTCTAACTTAACCAAGCCCCTCACTAAATGGCTGCCTTGTCCAAAATCCACTTAACTTCCTGGTGCTCTATTTTTACCTCTTAAATAGAGGTGGGGCTGGTCTGCCCACCTCTCTCTAATGCTGCAAAAAGAAAATGCAGGCAAATGGTCTAAGGGAATTATGATAAGGACGACCAGTGCCAGGTTAGGTATGAAATCTGCTACTTTGCGAGTCAGGTCCCAGTAGCCCAAGCCATGTGACCAAATGCCTGACCTACTATCAGCTGTTCCCAGGGACTTCTGAGGGTGGCTTCTATGAACCCAGGACCCACCAGGCTTACCAGTTCTGTTCCTATTCTCACAGGACTCAGCTGAGAAGAAGATGTAATCCACTGTTGTTCCAAGACCCAAGGGCATTGTGGTGACCTCTGGGCGGCCATGCTGGGGCAGGAAATGAGTATATACCGAGGTCAGGTGAAGACAGTGCTGGATGGTACCTACAGTCCTACAGGGATGAAGGAGAAGATGTCGGTCAACAAACAATGAACGTTTCTCAAAGTCACTTTCTCTGTGGGTTTTATAAAGTTTTTTAAGGGACGATCCCAAATAACTCCATCTCAGCAAATTACTTCCCATGCTAATAAGAGGCAGATGGTCTTAGCTAAAATTAGCCTAGAAACAGACACATTTATACTCAATCCCGCTGACTTTCCTCACCCCACCCCCCAACTCTCCTCTTACTACCTGGTAAAGTATGTATACCTAATGTGCCCCTGTCCGGGGAAGGGGGGTGGTAGGGGGCGGGGGGAGAGCAGCAAATTTTTCTGTGAAGCCTTACTCCCTCAGGAAAAGTGCATGGGCTCTTTGTCTGCAAGAACTTAAGTGAGTCACCTCTGGCCTCTGCACACCAGCGCCTCCAAAGCTTAGCACATCTTAGGAAAAGAGAGAGCTCAGCAAAAAGTGTCCCCCTCAATCAGCCTCAGGAGAGCCAATGAGAATCTCATACACTCAGGGGCTAATAAGCAAGCTGAGGGGAATTGGAAGGAAGATCACCTGGGCAAGACAGGCTCAGGCTCCAATGTGTCTTCCTCAAGGACAGACTCAGCCCAGCCGGCAGGTCGCTCTGTAGAAGACCAGAGAAAAAAGGTTTTATTCTTCACATACAGTTAAGAAGGGTCAGAACCTTGCACCCTGAAATCTTTCTCAGATCCTTGACCGGACTCCAAAAGGGAAAAGGAGAAATAGAAGGTGATGGGAGAAAGTAACAATGGACCAAAGTCAAGAACCACAGGAAGGCAGACAGAGGCCTTGAACACAGACATTTCTTCCTTGGCTCAGCACCTCTTCAAATAATTTATTTCAATTTATTCTTTAGAATAGGTAATAGAGTAACATGGTATAAAAATCAAAATGTAGAGAAAAATATCAGTGAAAAGTTTCCCTCCCACTCTGGGACTCCTGCCAATCTCCCTCTCGAGAAGCAATCAATGTTACCAAATTCCTGGTATATTCCTTCAGAGATTTTCTATCACACACCATCTGTTATGTGTATATACACGTATGTGCTCATACACATATGTGCACATACCATATAACATGTATGTATAAACTCTTAAATACACATAAATCTGTACACACACATAAAGAAAAAAAATACATATCCAACATCAGTTAAGAAAGAGGGGATATTATTACAGAGCCTACTGACATTAATAGGTGTTATAGACGGAATGTTTGTATCTCCCCAAAGTATGTTGCAGTCCTAATCCCCAATGAGATGGTATTTGGAAGTGGGCCTTTTGGAGGTAATTAGGTCATGAGGGTGGAGCCCTCATGCATGGAACTAATGCTCCTATAAAAGGAATCCCACAGAGTTCCCTCACCTGCTTTCCACCATGTAAGGACACAAGAAGTCAGCACTCAGCAACCCAGAAGAGGGCCCTCACCAGAACTAGACCATGCTGGCACCCTGATCTTGTACTTGGAGCCTTCAGAATTGTGAGAAATAAATTTCTATTGTTTATAAACCATCCAGGCTGTGGTATTTTGTTATAATAGCCCAAACTGATTAAGACAAAAGGATACAAGGATCAATAAAACTGACAAACCCTTAGCTAGAATGACCAAGAAAAAAAAGACTCATTACAAAAACCAGGAATGAAAGAAGAGCCACTGCTACCAATCTTATAGAAATCTTTAAATCATGAGAATACTGTAAACAACTGCTTATAACCAACAAATGAGAAAACTCAGATGAAATGGACAAATTTCTAAAAAGACACAAACTATGTAAACTGATTCAAGAAAAAATAGAAAATCTGAATAGCCTGTAAGGAAAGAAATTGAATTAGTAATTTTAAAACTTCCCACGAAGAAAAGTCTAGGACTAGATGACTTCGCTAATGAATTCTGCCAAACATTTAAAGAAGTAATACAAATCCTTCACAAACACTTGCAAAAAACAAGATGGGATACTTCCCAACTGATGCTATAAGGTGTTACTCAGTTAATCAAAATTAGACAAAGACATCACAAAGAAAACTACAGAATATCCCCTGTGAATGTACATGCAAAATTCCTCAATGACTGTGATACTGTGATTTATAAGAAATATTTATTCGGCCTCATCCACAGTTCCTGGCGCATGGCTCCCCAAACCCTTAGAATAAATATCCTGAGATGAGCGTGATAAAGGTGTCTTTTGTTATATTATGAGGTGACTTTTGGAAAGCACTGGAAGATGGGAGCTGGTTACCAGAAAAACCAACCTGTTATTAGAGGGTTGGAACTCTCTGTCCCAATTCCCTGAACCTCTGGGAACTCTCTGTCCCAATTCCCTGAAGGGAGCGGGGCTGGAGTTTGAATCACCAATGGCCAATGATCTAATCAACCCTGCCTACATAATAAAGTTTGTCAGAGAGCTTCCAGGCTGGTGAATACCATGGAGATTTGGAGAGAATGGCATGCCTAGAGAGGGCATGGAAGCTTCCCAAATACCTTGCCCTATGCATCTCTTCCATCTGGCTGGCTGTTCCTGACTTTTATCCTTTTATAATAAACCGGTAATCTAGTGAGTAGAATGTTTCTCTGAGTTCTGTGAGCCATTACAGCAAATTAATTAAAGCCGAGGAAGGAGAGGGTCATGGAAACCTCTGATTTATAATAGTCAGTTGGTCAGCAAGTACAGGTAACATCCTGGACGTATGACTGGCATCTGAAGTCCATGGAGGGGGTTGTTGGAACCTATAGTTTGTCAGAAACACAGGCTGGGCTTGTGACTGGTGTCTGAAGTTGGGGAAGGGGGCAGTCTTCCAGGACTGAGCCTTTATTTAACCTGTGGAATCTGATGCTCTCTGGGCAGATGGTGTCAGAATAGAATTGAATTGTTGATGTGGGAGGAAACTCCCATCTTCCCAACGTTGGAAATTAAGTTTCAGAGCACCAAAAGAACATTATATTAACAAACCAAATCCAGCAAAATATAAAAATGATTACATACTATGACCAGTTACAATTTATCTTAGGAATGTAAAGTTGGTTTAACATCTGAAAATCAATTAATGTAATACATCATATTAATAGAATACTGAAGGACAAAAACCACATTTCCATCTGAGCACACACAGAAAAAAACATTTGGCAAAATTCAACACCCTTTATGAAAAAAAAAAAAACCACACATAAAAAACTAGGCACAGAAGAGAACATCTCCAACTAGATAAAGGGAACCCACAAAAACTCCAGGGCTCACATCACACTTAATGGTGAAAGATTGAAAGCTCTACCTCTACGGTCAGGAACAGGACAAGGATGTCCACTTTCACCACTCAACATTAACGAGGCCTAGCCAGGGCAATCATGGGAAAGAAGAAATAAAAGGCATCCAGATTAAAATGGAAGCAGTAATGCTGTTTCTGTGTGCACGATGACTTAATCTTATACACAGGAAATACTCAGAAATCCACTAAAAAACTATTCGAATAAATGAGTTCTCAAGACTGCAACATACAAGCTCAATATACAAAAATTGCACTTCTATACATTAGCAGTAAAAATCCAAAAATGAAATAAAGAAAACATTTCTATTTATTTACAATATCAAAATGAATATGATAGATAGTACTAAATTTCACAAAAGTGTTAAGACTTACACACTGGAAACTACAAAACATGGGAAGGAATGAAAGATCTAAATAAATGGAAAGACATTCATATTCACTGGTCATCAGACATTATTTAAATGCCATACTTCCCAAACTAACCTACAGATTTGTAGAAATCTATCAAAATCCCAGCTAGCTTCTGTGCAAAAATTGACATACCTACCCTAAAATTCATATAGAAATGAAAAGGACCCAGAATAGACAAAATAATCTGGAAGATGACAAAGTTATAGGATGTACACTTCCCTATTTCAAACTTATACAAAGCCAAAATCATCAAGACAGTGTGGTAGTGGCATAAGGATAGACATAGATGAATGGAATAGAATGGAGTGTCCAGACACCCATATGGCCATGTTCAATTAATTTTTCACAAGGGGAAGAAGAGTGGAAAATGACAGCTCACAGATATAGGGGTTCCTTTCACGAGTGATGAAAATGTTCTACAATTAGACTGTCAAGATGGTCACACAATTCTGAATAAAGCCACTGAGTTATACACCTTAAATGGGTAGATTTTACGGTATATGAATTTCAATACAACAAAGCTGTAAAAAGGGTATTAAATAAATCTTACTCTAAGTTTATTTTTGAGAGAGTGCGTGCACGCACAAGCAAGGGAGGGGCCGAGAGATAGGGAGAGAGAGAATCCCAAGCAGGCTCTGCACTGACAAACAGCGAGATCATGACCTGAGCTGAAATCAAGAGTCGTACACTTAACCAACTGAGCCACCCAGACACCCCTATTTTCTAATTCTGTTGGCTGGAATCTCTGAACACAGTTGAATAATGACAGTGACCATCCTTGTCTTACTCCTGACTCTGACAGGGATGCTACTACAGTTGTCTTCTTTTAAGCAAGACGCTGATTTTTGGAGCTGAGATAAATGCTGTGGTTTGGTTTTGGTATCGTTTTTAATTTTCAGGCCTGCAGTGGCTCCATTCCCTCCTCCCGCTCCTGACCTCTGCGGTGCAGGCTGCCGCCACACACTCCGACTGACCAAGATTATTTTAATAGTGTAAGAGATTACAGGCATACCTCAAAGATATTATAGGCATACCTCAAAGATATGGCGGGTTCAGTTCCAGACCACCACAATAGAGTGCAAATAAAAGTTATGTTTATACTGTACTGTATTTTAAATGTGCAACAGCATTATGTCTGAAAAAACCAATGTACATACCTTAATTAAAAAATATTCTATTGCTAAAAACTGCTAATGATCACATGAGCTTTCAGCAAGTCATAATCTTCTTGCTGGTGGAGGGTCTTGCCTCAATGTCAATGGCTAATGACTGATCAGGGTGGTGGCTACAAACGATTTCTCTGTAGCATGCGATGCTGTTTGATAGAACTTGTTCCCACAGAACTTCTTTCAACACTGGAGTCAACACTCTCACACCCTCCTGCTGCTTTATCAACTAAGTTCAAGGAATATTCTAAATCTTGTGATGTCAACAATCTTCACAGCATCTTCACCAGGAGTAGATTCCATCTCAAGAAACCACTTTCTTTGCTCATCCATAAGAAGCAACTCCTCATAAGTTAAAGTTTGATCATGAGATTGCAGCAATTCAGTCCTATCTTCAAGCTCCACTTCTTTTTTTAATTTTTCTTAATGTTTATTTACTTACTTTTGAGAGAGAGAGCAAGAGAGAGCAAGAGAGAGCACGAGCACAAGATGGGGAGGGACACAGAGAAAGGAGACACAGAATCCAAAGCAGGCTCCACGCTCTGAGCTGTTAGCACAGAGCCCGATGCGGGGTTTGAACTCACAAACCGTGAGATCATGACCTGAGCTGAAGTCAAACACTTAACCGGCTGAGCCACCCAGGCGCCCCTTCAGGGTCCACTTCTTTCTAATTCTAGTTTTCCTGCTGTTTCCACCCCATCTGTAGTGACTTCCTCCACTGAAGTCTCAAACCCCTCAAAATCGTCCCTGAGGGCTGGAATCAACTTCCAAGCTCTGTTAATTAATGTTAGTATTCTGACCTCTTCTAATGAATCACAAATGTTCTTAGTGTAAAGGAATCCTTTCTAAAAGGTTTCAGTTTACTTGGCCCAGATCCATCAGAGGAATCACTAGCTATGGCAGCTACAGTTTTACAAAGTATATTTCTTCAATAATAAAACTTGAAAGCTGAAATCATTCCTTGATCTATAAGCTTCACAATGGATCCTGTGTTGGCAGGCACGAAAACAACATTAATCTTGCTGTGCAGTTCCATCAGAGTCTTGGGTGACCACGTGCATTGTCAGTGAGCAGTAATATTTTGAAAAGAATCATTTTTTCTGAGCAGTAGCTCTCAACAGTGGGCTTAAAATATTTAGTGCATCACATTGTAAACAGATGTGCTGTCATCCAGGCTTTGTTGTGCCACTTATAGAGCACAGGCAGAGTTGATTTAGCATAATTCTTAAGGGTTCTAGGATTTTTGGACTGGTAAACGAGCACTGGCTTTAACTTAAAGTCACCAGCTGTGTTAGCCCCTAATAAGGCAGTCTGTTCTTTGAAGATTTGAAGCCAGGCAGTGATTTCTCCTCTCTAGCTATGAAAGTTCCAGATGGCATCTTCTTCCAATAGAAGGCTGTTTTGTCTACATTGAAAATCTGTTAACTGTAGCCACCTCATTAACTATCTTAGCTGGATCTTCTCGAGAACTGCAGGCTTCATCTTGCACTTTCATGTGATGGAGACGGCTTCTTTCCTTAAACCTCAAGAACCAACCCCTGCTAGCTTCAAACTCTGCTTTTGTTATTTTCCTCACCACTCAACCTTCACAGAATTGGAGAAAGTTAGGGCCTTCCTCTGGACTAGGCTTTGGCTTAAGGAAATGTGGCCAGGTTGATTTTCTATCCAGACCATTAATACTTTTTTTCATCTGTATCAGTAGGAAGGCTGCTGTGCTTTCTTATCATTCACATGTTCCCTGGAGTAGCACTTTTTCATTTCCTTCAAGGACTTTTCCTTAGCATTCACAACTTGGCTAACTATTTGAGGCAAGATGCCTAGCTTTTGCCTGTCTCAGCTTTTAACATGCCTTCCTCACTAAGTTTAATCATTTCTAGCTTTTGATTTAGTAAGAGACATATGATTCTTCCTTTCACTTGAGCATTTAAAGGCCATTGTAGGGTTACTAACTGGCCTAACTTCACTATTGTTGTGTCTCAGGGAACAGGGAGGCCTAAGGAGAGGGAGAAGGACAGGGAAATGGCTGGTCAGTAGAGCAGTCAGAACACACAAAACATTTATCAATTAAGTTTGGCATCTTATATGGGAGTGGTTCTTGACCCTCCAAAACAACTCCAATAATAACATCAAAGATCATTGATCACAGATTACCGTAACAAATATAGTAATAATGAAAAAGCTTGAAATACTGCAGAAACTATCAAAATGTGACACAGACACAAAGTGAGCAAATGGGTGTTGGAAAAATGGTGCTGATAGACTTGCTCATTTCAAGTTTGTCACAAACCTTCAAATTGTAAAAAGAACACAATGTCTGCAAAAGAGCAATAGTGAAGCTCTTTAAAGTGAAGCACAATAAAACAAAGTATGCCTGTATCTAGTTTTTCCTTAATTTTAGGGCAGGGGGGGTGGTCTTTTAAAAAGAATTTAGAATAGGGGTGCCTGGGTGGCTCAGTCGGTTGAGTCCAACTTAGGCTCAGGTCATGACCTTGCAGTTCATGAGTTCGAGTCCCGTGTTGGGCTGCTGTCAGCACAGAGCCCACTTTAGATCCTTTGTCCCCCTCTCTCTCTGCCCCTCCCCTGCTCTCTCTCTCTCAAAAATAAACATAAAGGGGCGCCTGGGTGGCTCAGTCGGTTAAGCGTCCGACTTCGGCTCAGGTCATGATCTCGCGGTCTGTGAGTTCAAGCCCCGCGTCGGGCTCTGTGCTGACAGCTCAGAGCCTGGAGCCTGTTTCAGATTCTGTGTCTCCCTCTCTCTCTGGCCCTCCCCCATTCATGCTCTGTCTCTCTTTGTCTCAAAAATAAATAAACGTTAAAAAAAAAATTTTTTTTTTAAAAATAAACATAAAAAATAATTTAAAAATAATCTAGAATAGATGTTGAATTTTAACAGTCTCTTTGACATCTATAGGATGACACACATTTCATGTTTTAATAGATTTCATATATATTAGTATGTTATATTAATAGATTTCTCAATGTCAAATAATCTTTATATTTCTGATAAACTCCATCTGGTCACAGTATACTGCTCTTTCACTGCGCTGCTAGATTGTCTCGTGATCTATTTAAAATTTTTTGCATCAGTTTTCATAAGTGGAGAATATTAGCGTCTATGGTTGTGTGTAATGGTCAGGTGTCGGTGTCAAATACTTGTTGCCCCTTTCTTCCTCTGTGCACTGTAATAATTTAAATAATAACGATTTTACAAATTCTTTGAAGATTTGATAATATTCTATCAATCTGAGCCTAGTGTTTTCATGGGACTGCATCTCTGAGAATTTTATGTATTTCTTCCCTAGATTCTCTTTCTTCTCTGTAATCAGTTTTACTAAATTACATTTTCTCAAATTAATATATGCCTGTAAGTTTAAAAATTTTTTTTTTTCAACGTTTATTTATTTTTGCGACAGAGAGAGACAGAGCATGAACGGGGGAGGGGCAGAGAGAGAGGGAGACACAGAATCGGAAACAGGCTCCAGGCTCTGAGCCATCAGCCCAGAGCCCGACGCGGGGCTCGAACTCACGGACCGCGAGATCGTGACCTGGCTGAAGTCGGACGCTTAACCGACTGCGCCACCCAGGCGCCCCTATGCCTGTAAGTTTTAATTTCTTTTGCACTTAGCTGGGCCAAGAACCCCCTTGTAATCCTATTAATTTTTCTGCATCTGGATACCTTCACTTGCTCCTTTCCCTGCCCTTTGAAAATAGGTTAGCTAATGGACTCACCTAACTGACAGCTGATTTTTGCCCAAACAACTAACTCCTAGATTTTATTCCACTATTTTTGTTATCTAAATTGCTCCCATTTATCTTCTGCTCTCTTTGTTCTTTTTTCTCACTTCTTGAGTTGAATGTAATTTACATACTTTTTTCTTCTCTATTAATATAATTCTGTGATTCTAAATATTCTACAGAATTCTACGAACTTTCCATTGAACGCTGTTTTAGCCATACTCCACAAATATGGCACTTTTGTTATTATTATTTTCTAGATATTCTGCAATTTTTCTTAAATTTCACCTTTGATTCAAAAGTTGCTTGAAAATTTCCAAATCTCCAGATGATAATGTTTTGTTTTTAATTTCTATCTTTACTGAATGTGTGATCAGAGAAAGGCTGTACAACTTCTACTGTTTGAGATTTACTAAGGTTTTAATGATGGTCTTTTTTTTCTTTAAACGTTTATTCATTTTTGAAAGACAGAGAGACAGGGTGTGAGTGGGGGAGGGGCAGAGAGAAGGGGAGACACAGAATCTAAAGCAGGCTCCAGGCTCTGAGCTGTCAGCACAGAGCCCTGAACATGGGGCTCAAACTGACAGGCCGTGAGATCATGATCTGAGCCAAAGTTGGACGCTTAACTGACTGAGCCACCCAGGTGCCCCAATGGTGGTCTAATTCTTAAGAATTTTCCATGAATACTTAAAAAGATGTCTTTGCTCTACTTTCAATATTCAGAGTTTGATATGTACCAATCAGATATACCATAATACATGTACTGAAGACTTCCATATTCTTAAAAAAATTTTTTAATGTTTATTTATTTTTGAAGGAGAGAGAAACAGAGCATGAGCAGGCAAGGGGCAGAGAGAGAGGGAAACACAGAATCTGAAGTGGGCTCCAGGCTCTGAGTTGTTAGCACAGAGCCTGATGCGGGGCTTGAACTCACGAGCCATGAGATCATGACCTGAGCCAAAGCCGGACGCTTAACTGAGTCAGCCACCCAGGAGCCCCAAGACTTCCATATTCTTACCTTTTATCTAATTGTCCTGTTGTAGGCTGAGATTATTTAAAACCTTTTACCATTAGTTATTTTCTGACTATTGTTCCTTGTTAAAGTCTGCAGTTTCACTTTGTGATTGTTAATGTAATGTTATTCAGAGCATAAATATTCGTAACGCTAAGATCTTCATTTTGAGTCACATCTTTTACCATTACAACATACCAGAAAAATCTCAGTGACCATCAGGATACTAAAAATGGTTTCTCTCAACACCAGGCTCTGTCCATGCAGCACTGGGTACAAACAGCAGCGTTCTGGCAGTCACACAAGACTAGAGGCCTCTCCATGCCCCACTAGGCCATTTGACCACATGGGCCACAGCTGCCTCTACCTGAGCTGCAGTGGCTTCCTGACCCAGTCAGCAAAGTAGCAGCCAAACAAGTATGTTCTTCTGCAAGTACTTGGGAAAAAGATAAATTGTGTCCAGGCATGTGGAGAAGCGAGTGAAGAAGCTGGATTCAGAACTTCCCTGGTTAGAAAACTGATCAGACAGCCTTTGGTCTGTGGCCATCTGGTCAGTTTGTAAATAGTGGTTACATGGGGCGCCTGGGTGGCGCAGTCGGTTAAGCGTCCGACTTCAGCCAGGTCACGATCTCGCGGTCCGGGAGTTCGAGCCCCGCGTCGGGCTCTGGGCTGATGGCTCAGAGCCTGGAGCCTGTTTCCGGTTCTGTGTCTCCCTCTCTCTCTGCCCCTCCCCCATTCATGCTCTGTCTCTCTCTGTCCCAAAAATAAATAAACATTGGAAAAAAAAAAACTAAATAAAATATTAAAAAAAAATAATAAAATATTTCAAAACTGAATTTCAATACAATTAGTTCCTTTTCATCCAAATATTTTATACATTTAGAAATATATTCTGGGGGTGCCTGGGTGGCTCAGTCGGTTGAGCGTCCGACTTCAGCCAGGTCACGATCTCGCGGTCCGTGAGTTCAAGCCCCGCGTCAGGCTCTGGGCTGATGGCTCAGAGCCTGGAGCCTGTTTCCGGTTCTGTGTCTCCCTCTCTCTCTGCCCCTCCCCCATTCATGCTCTGTCTCTCTCTGTCCCAAAAATAAATAAACGTTGAAAAAAAAAAATTTTTTTTAAATAGTGGTTACAAAAATAATCTGTTAGCAATTATTTTTTCCTATAATGCACTTTATTGGGTACATGCTTTGTTCTTATCTATAAAAAGACCCGAAGGTCCAGAGTTCAATGGAAATGGGCAAGTGCTCACAAGAAAAAAAAACACAGTAACCCCTTTTCAGTGTCTTTAAGGCCATACTGGAAAGAAGAAATCATTAATAACTGAAAATGTTTACAAGCAGAGGACTTGAACTTTAGATTCCCTCTTTATGAATTATTCCCCCAAAAAGGGAGTTGGGGAGAGAACCACATGTTTTTATTACACAGCTTGGGCAACGTACAATGCTCCAGGGCAATGCAACGTCAGCCTACAGGAAGGTACCATAATTACCTAGCATTGCAGCTTCTTTTGCAACTCACGTGCTGCCCCTTGAAATCAGCATCACAGTCAAGTCAGCAAGTTTTGATGTGCACTAGTGGGTTGCATGACTCTAGTATTAGACTAGAAATATTATTTGTTAGCACATCTAATACATCTTCTTAAAAAAAGATCACATATTATCATCTCCTTATTGCACTTAAGTCTTTCTAGTCACGGTCTAAAAAAGGTGGTAGATTTTTAGATTTGGAGTCTTTAAAAGACATTCATCAGATAAACATTTTTCCAAAGAAGACATACAAATGGCCAACAAAAACATGAAGTAAAAAATACTTGCTTTAAGTATAGTATTATTTTGTTTTGTTTTAAATTTTGTTTGTTTATTTATTTAAGTAATCTCTACACCTGATATGGGGCTCGAACTCACAGCTCCGAGATCAGGAGTCACATGCTCCATGAACTGAGCCAGGGGAGACCTGTTTCATTTTTATTTTTTTTGTTTTTTTTGTTTTTTTTGTTTTTTTTTTTTTAATTTTTTTTTTCAACGTTTATTTATTTTTGGGACAGAGAGAGACAGAGCACGAGCAGGGGAGGGGCAGAGAGAGAGGGAGACACAGAATCGGAAACAGGCTCCAGGCTCTGAGCCATCAGCCCAGAGCCTGACGCGGGGCTCGAACTCATGGACCGCGAGATCGTGACCTGGCTGAAGTCGGACGCTTAACCGACTGCGCCACCCAGGCGCCCCTCATTTTTATTTTTAACGTTTATTTATTTTTGAGAGAGAGACAGAGTATGAGTGGGGGAGGGAAGACGGAGAGGGAGACACAGAATCTGAAGCAGACTCCAGGCTCCGAGCTGTCAGCACACAACTTGATGCAGAGCTCGAACTCACAAACCGCAAGATCATGACCTGAGCCGAAGTCGGATGCTTAACCAACTGAGCCACCCAGGACCCCCATTTTGTTTTTAATCATCTACTCGTAACCTGAAATGTGGTATCCTACTACTGTTTAACTTTAGGTTTTTGTAATTCTAAAACACTGGCACGTGGCACATGCTAGCTGCTTAATGCACGAGGGCCGTCAGTATTGTTTTCGCTAACGCTACAGTTAGAGAATTGATTTAGCTTTGCAATTAAAAAAAAAACTGAGCCACTGAAATGTTCATTACTCTGTGCAAAATGCCAATTCAAATTAAATTCCTACAAGAAAAAATAAATTCATTGCTTTATCACCAGTCCTTCTATAGTTTTTCCAGTCATCGCTTGGCTGTCTTAGGTTATTGTAGCCGTTCGGTCAAGAAACGCTTTTGGTTGAGTATGAAATTCTTGAGCCACACCTTCTTTCCTTGAAGCCTTGTTCTCCTGTCTTCTAGAGTTGAATGATAATGTTAAGAAGTCTGAAGCCAACCTGGTTATTTTTACCTTTAAGAGTAGCCCAATCTTTTTGGTTCAATTGCCCAAAGGATTCTTTTATCTCTGGCTTCCAATAACTTCACAAGGATGTCTTATTGTTGATTCTCCTATTTCATTTTTTACTGAAAATTGGTACATCCTCTCAGTTTGAAGATTCAAATCTTTTAATTTGGGGAAAATCTTCCTTGAATCATACCTTTATACATTTCTTATATGCCATTATACAGACTTTCTTGTGAACTTCAATTATGTGTATGCTGAGAATTTCCTTATCCTTCACTACTGTCATTTCTCTCCAGTCTCTTTTATCTTTTTACTTCTTTTTATTTTGCTTTTTCTTTCATGGCCTCTGTCTCTTGTTTTCAGCAGTATCTCTTCCTATTCCTTCTTATGCTACACCCAATTTTGTCTTCATTTTATGTGATTTTTAAAATTTTTTATTCTACTTCTTTCCTGAGTTCTGCAGCTTCTGTTTCATCTTCCGATGCCTTGCCATTTGCATGAACTTATTCTATAAAGGCAATTGTTTTTGTACTCTTATTTTATAAAGGCAATTGTTTCACTTTTTTATTCACGGAACAATGTTCATAATTTTTCACATGCTTCATGGCAACAATTTTTATCTCTGAGGTAAGCATTCTTTATCTGCCTTTTATTTTTCCGGTTCCTTCTGCTTTTCTTTCTTGCAGTATTCTAGCACAGATCTCATGCTGGCTCCTTTTAGGCAGCCCAGCTTTGAATAAGTCGAGGTTTTTCTATACCAGCTATCTGTATAGTTTCTCTAAGGGAAGAACTGTGTAGGCACTCCAAGGAAAAGGAATATTCCTGATGACACAGGGCCATATATGAATATATGAGTCCTTTTAATCTTGATTTCTCCCTCCAAAAGCGATATGCAGCTCTGTAAGTATCTCATCTCCCCCCTGCCACTCAAACTGCTTAATGCAAATAGGGCTTGATTCCTTGATCAGGCTTTTCTCCAGCGCCTCTTAAGACCAAAGCGGGTTCAGAAAATCTCCTGTCACAACCTGTGCAACTTATTCTTGCTTATGAAACAAGGGATTTTAGTTTTGTGGCTTAAGGTACACTCCTCACCTTGGAGAAATGCACTGTGCTGATTCCTTGTGAGATGCATACAGTCCCCAGATAAGTCCCTCCACACTCCCTCCAGCACCCCTGCACGATCTCCAGTGCTTTCTGCAGCTATTCCACCTGTGCTGTGATCCATGGTTTCAAATACCTTCAAAACTTCTTTCTCAACGATAGAGTTTATATTGCTTTTTTCCATTCTCCTTGTTGCTTTGGAATGTTTCAGAGACGAGAAGAGGAGAATGTCAAGTATACTCTGCCATATTTGATCTGGAAGTTCTCAGTAGGAGTAACTTTTTATTACAAGCAGGACTACTGTCACCTTATGATTCTGAAAGCCCTGTCATGTGTACCTTCCCTCCTCTATGCCGAACACATGCTAGTTATTAGCAACTTAAGCCTAAAAAGGTTACATGGCTCATTTAAGGTCTCAAAGATGACTGGAACTCAGGTCTCTTGATTCTTGGCCTATGTTCTCACTGCACTGCACACCCATACGTGCATATGGCCAAAGAACTCCATGGACCTTCCTTCTAAGCATGTTTATCACCACAAGCTTACCTCTAACAATTACACTTACAAAAAGACTAAGGAACCACATAACTGACAAATATCAGGGGTGAAGAGGAAAGAAGACCAAGAAAACAAGCTTAGTTCCTACATCACCTGGCTTAGTATCTGTCACTCCTTCCATAAGAACCAGTCCCACTGGTCGCTGACAGGCGACATCACAGAAACGGAATCGCAGCAGGAAGTCTCGGCTATACTGTAGTCTCTCTGTAAACCAGGAAAAGCCATACAGTGAGAGAAAGGAAGACAAGCCACATGCTGAAACCTCCTTAATACCAAGAAGCTTCCAGTGTAGGGACACAGGGGAAGCCTGGCTCTGAAGACAAGCTGAATCTCCAACAGATAGGATTTAAAGTTGTCCATTTCACTGGGAGATCATGAGGACAGTGAGAAAAACAAAGGAATTTGCTAACAGAATTGAAGGAATTACATTTTCTCTTGTCACTGAAATACTAGCTTTCTTCCAAAATGGGCACAGAGGCACAGCCAACCAAGAATGGGGTCCATGGGGGTACCTGGATGGCTCCGTTGGTTAAGCCTCCAACTCTTGATCTCAGCTCAGGTCATGATCTCAGGGTTTGTGGGTTCAAGCCCTGTGTCAGGCTCTGCACTGACAGTGCAGAACCTGCTTGGGATGCTGTCTCTCCCTCTCTCTGCCCCTCCCCTGCTTGCTCTCTCTCGGTCTCTCTCAAAATAAATAAATTTAAAAAATGTGGTACATGCTCACCTGATCTCTTGGGGTGACAGAAAGTGATATACTGACAGCAATCAGTAATACCCAGGGAGCTGGGCCATAGTGGGGCTTGTAGCTTCCTCTGGTAAAGCTGATGGGAGAAGTCTTCCTGTCCAGATACCTATAAGGAAAGAGCAGGTGGGAATGAGGACACCAAGATGGAAAAAGAAAATAGCCCATGATTTGGGACATGCAGACAAACACACGCACACACACAATCACGCACTATATACATAATATAAGCAAAACATGTAAGTCTCTGGGTAAGGTTAAAAATAAGGAGCTAATTAAAACCTTATTTATTTATTTATTTATTTATTTATTTAGAGAGCACGCCTGTGCGCAGGCAGGGGAGGGGCAGAGAAAGAGAGAAAGAGAGAGAGAGAGAGAGAGAGAGAGAGAGAGAGAGAGAGAGAATCCCAAGCAGGCTCTGTGCTACTGGCACAGAGCCCAGTGCGGGGCTTGATCTCACAAACTGTGAGATGATGACCTGAGCTGAAATCAAGAGTCGGATGCTTAACTGACTGAGTCACCCAGGTGCCCCGTTTTATTTATTTGTTTGTTTGTTTTGAGGGAGAGAGGGTAAAACCCTTTTTGTTTTTTTAACTAGAAACACTGAATTGTCCATGAGGCAGAAATAAGGGGTAAGAGAATGAGGTATGTGCGTGAAAGAGAATAGAACGTGTATGAACATATAGTCTCCTAAATTTCACCTCAGAAAAATCTACCTGAGTCTCCATGGAGAATATCAACTTTCAGGGGCTTTAATCTGCAGTGGGAAAAGGTTTATCCTTATCTTTGGATCTTCTGGATCAAGGTCTAGCATCTTAAGCCTATCATGAGGAAACCACAGGGTCAAACCAAATGGGAAATGCACCAAAGCACTTTACCGTATCTATGTCACCATCCTCGGTCAAAGCCAATGAGCAGCCTGGGAACGGACAGAACGCAGTAGGGAAACACATTCCGCAACATCAGTCATCTGCATATCTCCAACGTGTGTAGCAAAATTCCCTTTATTTCATTTGACAACAACAAATATTTGAATGCCAAGTATGTGCAAGACACTAGCTAAGTGGGGAGGCAAGAGCAGTGATAGAAACAATCTCTCTGGCCTTGAAGGACATAAATTTTCAATATGCCACCTCAAGTAAAACAGACCTGGAATCTAATGGCCACTTTCTGTGTGACTTTGGGCAAGTCAGTTAACTCCCTTGGGTTCAATATCCTCTACTATAAAATGGGACAGTAATACCACATACAATTAATGATCTTGATAATAATAACTGATTGTTAACCGCTTCCTTTGAAGCAGGAACTGGAAAATACTTTACTGTGCATTATTGTATTTGATCCATCAAACAACAACAAAAAACCCCTCTGAAGTAGCTCCCATTGTTTCCCTAGCATATGGATGAGGTGCATGGGGCTTAAGGAAGTTAAGTAACTTGCACAGGGTAGCAGAGCAGGGTCTGGAACTCAGGACTGACTGGCTTCAAAACGAGTGCTCTTAATCACTATGCCTAATGGTGACAGTCACATGGTAGGCACTTAAATTATTTTTCCCATTCTCTTGAGCTCCTAGACCATGGCAGCTTTCCAGCAGGATAAGGCCTTTCTCTGCATACATGAGAACCAGGATATTGCTAGCACTTGAGTAACCTCATTAAAATAAAAGTCCAAAGTGCTTAATAACAATTCAGCCATTTTTGTGCCCTGCCAAAAGTTAAGCAATAAGATGGACAGCAAGGACAAGACAGAGGACCAGGGAGATTAAGGGACATATAAAGAAATCAGTACAAGCTGAAGGTCTACCAGCAAGGCTAAATACACATGATAAAACTGTAAGATACCTATGCTACCAACATTCAGCATTTAAAAGGAATAAGATAGATCCATATATACGTTGCTGAGTGAAAAAAAACAAACTACAAAACGAAACATAGAGTACACACATACACACAATAGATCAAATATCAGCAGTTAGAAGCAATCACAGCATAGCACTGGTGGGGCAAGAGCTCTAGGGCTTGCAGATCCTGGTTACAGATCCTGGCTCCACCACTACCTACCTGCATAATCTAGAGCCATCAACTGCCTAACTTCTCTACGCCTTAGTTTCCTCACTTAAAAAATGTTAAGCGATGACAGAAATTGTGAAAGTTGAGTGAGTTAATACATGTAAAGTGCTTAAAATAGCACCTGGAATCCAGTTAGTACCTAATAAGTGTAAACTATAATTACAATATCACAGGAACATAGATATCACCGTAAATACATACAGAATGTTCTGGAAGACAACCACCAAACTTCATACAGTTACTACTTCACTCTAAGGGGAAAGGTAAGGAACGTAGGTAATAAAGGTGGGTTTGGTCTTATTTTATGTTTGAATTCTTGCAAGGATGTACTTGTGTATTACATCTCAACTACAAATCAATGATAAAAATTGAAGGGATTTCAAGACGCCAAAGGCACCCAGGAATTTCTAACTTTCAGGTTTCAGAACAAAAACTATTCAACAGAACAAGAAAAAGCAGGAGGGAGCCAGAACGGGTATAACTGAGGTCCCTGCCACAGAAGCAGCACTAGTTGCCAACACCTGAATCTCTCCCTTGGCCATATTCCCACCCCCGAAGTGGTTTCCCCCATTTCACCTTCCAGGCTGGCATCCCATGGTACTGGAGCTCCCCATCCCTGATGAAGTTGTAGAGAGGTGAATCAGGAACAGAATTCAGGTCCCCACACAAGATGATGGGGCAATGGCTGCCATCTGACAACCTGGCCACTTTGTCCACTTCTGCCAAGAGAATGGCCATCTGGGCCAGCTTGACATCACCCCGGCGTGGGTTGTATAAGACATGGGTATTTGCCACACAGAGAGGGGCCACCGAGACTTGCCCCAGGCCTTCTGGGACTAGTGGCTGCAACAGCAACACTAAGCCCACGTTGTCCCGATTGAGGAGCTCCAAGCCAGGCCGAAAGTACTCCACAGGGCTGGCACAGAGCAGACGGAATCTCGTGGGCTTGTAGCAGACAGCACAGCCATCTGTCTTACATCCGGTCCTCCTCTTGTAGAAACAGGTAAAACCTGCAAGGAACACCCGGCCAAGGAGATGGGTCAGAGTCCTTGAAGCCTGAATCCCTCCAAGCAGTGGCAGTAGCCGAGGCGTGTATGCCTAAGGCACTGCTCCCGCTGCTCCATAAGGGGAGTTCCTGTCCTTGCCAACTCCTTGGTTCTGCAGAGGTTCCCTTACAGTGGTAAGCAGATGACTGAGTGGCTAAAGGGGAAGTAGGACAGAAGGGTATGAAGAGACAGAACTCGACAGGAAAAGCATGGATTCTAGAGTCAAACAAATTGGGAGTCTTAGCTGCACAACCTACTAGCTTTGTAGCATGGTGACCTTGAGCAAGTCACACAAATTTACAGAACCTCAGTTTCCTCACTGTAAAACAGGGATAACAATACTCAACCTCACAGGGTTGGTTACTTCAAGGATTAAAGGCAATTCATGTCAATTAATTAATTCAAGGCAATTAATGCCAGAATTGCTTTAAAACTACAGAACTCTTTCTTTCTCACCCATACAAAGGAGGAGCTAGTGCACAGGTGAGAATGAGGATTTACTGAAGCAAAAGAAAAAGATGGTGCCTTCAGGAGAGAACAGACAGGGCCATAGGAAGCAAGACTGGTGAACACGCCAGCATTACCCATCATTCGCAGAGAAGGCTCCAGCTGCTCCCAGTAATGATCCTCCTGGACTTCCTGGAGACACAGGATCTGGAAAAGTGACAAGGAAACCAATCACTCCAGAGTACCAAGAGTGCTGGAGAGTGACTCCCACCCCAGGTGCAGGGACTGAGGGCAGGTGGAAAGCTGCTGTTGGTCTCAGGCAGGGTCACACTGAAGCTTCCCGCAGGGCCAACTCTTCCCATACAGCTACCCCCAGCAAGGAAAAGCCTAGACTTAAGCTGAGTAGACCCGAAGCATGTGCTGGGTTTTCCTGTTCCTTGAATCCCTCAAGTCTCCCTCCCTGCATAAAGGTGTTGGAAAGTGTGTACCCACGGAGTCTTCTGAACACCTGCCAAAAACTCATTTATTCCAGGCAAGAAGGCTCCAGCCCTAGGCAGAACTCTGACCCTATACACATATAAACTATAAACTCATTTTTTAAGAGCATTTGGGAAATAGCCCCAGGTCCAGAGCAAATACAAGATGGCACCTTCCCCCCTTCATCACTCACATCAGGGTCCCAGTGCTGGAATTCCTGCATGAGATTCGCAAAGCGATAGTTCCAATTGAGGATGTCTGGGTGGCAATGCAGGTAGAGCTCTGAGCTCTGCTGCATCAGGTCCTGGGCCAGGATGTTATAGGACATTAGAGTGAACTGGAACTGAGGGCCATCCCCCGCCTCCAGGCCCTGAGCATCTGGCTGAGTAGAGAAATCCTCCCATTCTCGCCACAAGATTTCTGCAAAGGGGTTGGGGAGAAGAAGTCCACAAGAAGTACATGTTATCCACAGGCCCCACCATCTCCACTCCTGACTCAGAGATACTGTGTCTGAAGTTCCTTTTTGTCATCTTTCCTGTCACCCATCCCTCTCTCCGGCTATTTGAGTAGTACTCTATGGACATTTCCAGACTAGACAGCAAGCTCCATAAAGCCAGAGACAATCTTGGCCTGTTCAGCGTGGATCCCCAGTACCTAGCATAGTACCTGGCACCTAGTACATGTTCAATAAATGAAGGCTGACAATTTCTCACTTCTGATAAATCCATGGGTCTCTGTGGAGGATCCCTCGGATCAATGTGTTTAATAGTCACCTGAGGTTAAAGACATTTCGAGAGTAATCTTAGCCTTGGGTGTTTTCTAACCTTTATACTTGAAAAAGCCTGTGGAGCTGTAAACCACATGTTCCCCATCTCCCCTAGAGCATGGAGATGCAAGTGGGCTCAACCCACTTGAGCCACAGAACTCATTCTTCAAATTTTAATGGAAGCCAAATATGTAGGTAAAACTAGAAGATAAAATTCTGGTTGAGGCAGAGTACAGGCCCTGAGATCTCTCCACCACTACTCCTAGAAACAGCGTCATGGAGAATCAGAATCAGATGCAGTGCTTTCGCTTCTGCATCTAGCCATGTGACTTCAGGCATGTCCTGCTACCTCTCTGCATCATGGTTATTTCATCTGAAAGACCATGGGGCTGAATGAGACGATCTCTAAGGCCCCTCTAGATTTGACACTGTAAGATCAGAATGCAGAGAGAGAGCTCCCCACCAGAGTCTTTTCTTTAGCAATGGCTCTGCCCAGAGTGGAGACAAGCTGCTACCCTGGCTCACTCAGCCAGTTGTCAGACTCACCATGATATGGGATTTCCATCGGGGGAGGCTGCAACTGCCCCAGGCCCTCAAAAGGCCAGATGAGAGCCTCTTCCTGGGGCATAGGCTCAGGTGCTATGCTCCAGGCCACCACTGCAGGGTCCTCTTCCCACTGCTCTGCAGCCAGGGCACCCATTGGGAGGGCAGCACAGTCTGCATACTGGGGGCCGGTCTGCATGGGGACAGCCGTCCACACTGGGCCCTCGACCTCTGGCAGTGGCTCCTCTCCTAGCACCTCAGGGAAAGGCTCCTCCAGGTTCTCTGCTGCCCGTAGATCACTCAGCTGCCTGCTGGACCATTTGTCCTCTGACACAGCATCCTGTTCTCCAGGATTATCCATCAGAAGCGCCAGGCTGCTCTGGGCTAGTCCCTTATCTACAAGGGGACCCTCACTCAAAGTTGAGAGCACCTGGCTTGACCCTTCTTCTCGCCACTGCTGTAGCAGGCCCTCACACTCCTCCTGGTCGGGCCCCCGAGGGGCCATGGCAAAGCTGCCCTCTACCTGGGTGGACGAGCTCTTCGCCAGGAGGGCATTTTTTCGACATGTGAAGAAAGCATCTAAGAAGCAAGGCAAAATACCATGTTATAAGATGACAACATCACCCAACCCATACTCTTCTCCCAACTAGAATGTAAGTCCCATACAAGCAAGAATCATATCCACCTTGCTCATAGTTGTACCATCACTGAGCCTGCCCATTTTAATACCTGGAACACCTCATCATTAGCATGAGGTGCTTACTACGTGCTGGGTGCTATTCTAAGTGCTTCGTACATATTAACTAATATATATGGTAGGGATCTAAAAGTATTCACTGTATGAATGAAAGAACAGCTATCCCACATAATCTAGGACAAAGATGGTCACATGGAACCACATCCCTGTTATCTGGAGGTTAAGACTCCTATTAAACATCAGAACCAGAACTCTCTGGTTCTAAGGGCCATATTACATTGGAACCAGCACTTGACCCTGAATCAGAACCGTGGGTTACGACCTAGCAATGAAATTAACAAACCATGTGACCTTGGACAATGCCTCTGGTGAGATGAACTCATTCTTGCCTATAAAGTGGAGACAGGGGAAGTTTGAACTAGATAATCTCCAAGAGCCTTTCCAGTTTTATAAATCCTCTAACCTACAAATACATTCCAAAAGAAAAAGTCCTAAAGTAGACAAAAAGAGTGTCTCAAAATCTATACAATTTACTTCCTAGCAAAGGCCCTTGCTCTTTGTCTCAAAGCTATGTATTCTATTCATCAATCTTCACAAACTTCATTATCAGCTTTCCCATTCCATAACACACCAGAGGCTGTAAATCAGAAGACACCAACAACTGACAGCAAGAGACAGCTGTCATCTCTCTGCTACGGCAGCCACAAATGACAGCCAACAGGCAAGAAAGCAGGTGGGAAAACTCTAAAATTAGAGCCCCCAAACTCCAAGCACAGTATTTTGGTGCGAGCAAACACCCACACTCACTAAATCACTTATTTACAACACAGGACAAGTGACATGCACGACACTCACCCTCAATCACCAGAGATTCATTTTATCAGCTCTATTTTTTAAAAGGCAAGAAAAACTTCAAAATGGTTCAAATGTTGAAAGATACTATCTTATTTATAGTCTATGTTGATTTATGGCCCTCTAAACCAATGGTTTTCAACCAGAGGGTAATTTTGCCCTCAGGGGACATTTGATATTATCTGGAAACACAGTGGCTGTCACAACTGTGGGGATGCTACTGGCATCTAGAGGTCAGAGGAGAAGGATACTGCTGAACATCCTAGAGTGCAAAGGACAGCCCAGGCCCAAATGTCCATAATGCTGAGATTGGGAAACCCTGTTTTAAATCCACGGGCTGTGCTGCTGGCTTTAACCTCAGGGATTTGCTAATCCCCTGCCCCTGGAAACATCCTCTGCATACCAGATGGAAGAGTTTCTCTTGTTTACAAGTGTGAAAGTATTCGTTTTCAAATTTAGCAGATTTTTGGTGGTGGTGGCGCGGCGTCCGTTGGTTTTTCAACAGAATCGTTTTATAAGGGAGGGAGGAAGGGAATGGGAAGCATAGAAAGAAAACCTTCTGTAGGAACCAATACACAAAGTTGAAAGAAGTGGCACTACTTCTATGGGGGAGGGAGGGAGGGAGTGGCCCCTCCTGTGATCTCTCTAAACTCTGACTACTGGTCTATAAACCTGTGGACAAGTATATGTCACTAAGGCTGTCACGGGACATCGGAAGGGCTCCAGAAATAGCAGCACCGTGGGTAAAGGAATCTGCTTTAATTCTCTTAAAACAATTACTTCCGCGGAGCTTCTCATTCCTCAGAAGTACGGACACACAAATACTGCTTAGTTGAGTGCCTACTATATTCTGGACAGTGTGCTAGCGCTAGAGCTACAGGGAGCGGGACAGACATGGCCCTGCCCTCCTGCGGCTTGCATTCATTCTAGCGACAGACACACACAAATAAATACCTGAGTGGCTATTTTACATACACACGTTGCGTAAAGTTCCGGAAACGACAAGCACAGAATGCAGCTGAACCGCTATGTCTAAGAAAGTAGTTCTTGGTCTGTCCCGCCCTCTAAATTGCCGGAGAACATTCTGGGAGTTCTGTGGGATCTGTCACAGGGACGGACGGTCTCCTAAGAGCCTCGGGAATTTCAAAGACCAGGAACGGGAGCGCGGGCAGATCACGGAAAAGTGACGGAATAACTCTCTTCTCTCTGGGCGCTGGCTCCACCGCACGGACTCTCTAAACCCAAACCCACGGGAGACCGCTTCAAATCTGGGGGTTAAGTGGTCTCCGGGTTGCGAGCACCGGGTTTTCAACCAGACACTCGGCTGGAGAGCGGAGAGGCGGCTGTGAAAGGTGAGTGTGGAGTAACCCAGGGGAAGGCAGGTGCGTTTGGGTCTTGGGCTCACACCCCCCGCCCCCAGGGAGTTCGGGCGTTCGCCTCGCCCCGAGTCGCCAACCCTCGCCGACCCCTCCCAGGGCCGTGCCTCGGCGGGCCCCTGCCCCTTCGCCGGCCTCTTCCCACGTTAACCGTGGCGCGACGCCACCAGGCCACAGGCGTGAGGGGGACCGCCCGCGAGGCTCGTCGGCCAGGCCCGGACCTCGTGGGGTCCAGGAGAGGCACCGGGGGCCGCCTCCCCACACCTCGGCCGGGGGGGAAAGTGGTCGTGACGCCCGACGCGCCGCACGCCGGCCCCAGGCCCCGCGGGGCCCTGCCGACGTGGGCCCGGGCCTGGCGCCCGCCTGCCAGGACGCGGGGCCGGTACCTGAGAGGGCACGGAAGAGGCGCGCGGCCGGCAGCAGCAGGTAACACAGGCACGACGCGATCATGGCCGGCCGCCGCGCTCGCGCTCGCGCCCGCGCCCGCGCCCGCCTCCCCTTCTCACGGCCGCCTGCCGGGTCTCTCTCAGCTCGGCCCCGCCCCCGGCCCCGCCCCCGGGGCGGCTCACGTGGTACCGCTGCGATTCAACAACAACTTTATTGGGAGCGCAGAGCCACGTGTGGGACCGCGAGGTGGGCGAGTCTGTCTCCGTGGCAACGGGCCCGGCCTACCTCCCGGAAGCCATCCAGGAGCCCAGTTTGAAAATTAAGCACCTCATTGGAGGCTCCCATAGTATCCATTCTAAGGCCACAGTTTTCACAGCTACTTTTGCCACGGAGCTAGGGGGCCCACCTCGGGTACACTATAACCTCTCTGCCGCTCAGTTTTCTCATCTGTAAAATGAAGGGCAGAATTTTCTTAGTCTAAGGCCTCACACAGCCCTGACTTCTATAATCTCTTCTCATCCCAGAAAAGAGAGCCAGTTCTTCCCCCATTTGTTTACTTTTCCTGACTCTACTGTCTTACAGCTCAGATTCTAGGTCACAGAGTCTACACATTTGTCTCCTCTCCCATCCTATTCAAAATGGGCCCTTTTTTTACCCAATCTGGGAAAAAAATGGGGGAGGGGTATCCCATTGGTAAAGGGTTCAAGAAAGGTGGGGAAAAAAATTCCACAAGGCAGGGACCAAGTCTGGTTTGTTGGTTAGTTTTCATTGGGGTATATCTCTCTAGTGCCTCCAACGATGCGAGGCACATAGTAGGGACCAAATCTTTGTTGACCAAACAAAGCATATGTCACTAAATGAAGGCCAGGTCTTCCGTCCATTGTGCGCTTACCCAAAGACCTCTGAGTTTCTCTCCCCCATCCCTCACCCTCAGTCTGGCTCAGCCGCACTCTGAAGGAAGGACTGTGTAATACTCCCAGGTTCGGTACCTAGTGTCTGAGCTGTGTGATTTCCGATTTGTGACTGGAGCCTCGGTTGCTCGGAGAAGCCCTCTGGAGAGTCACCAGATCCAGGACCAGCTGGGTACATCATAACACTGAAAGGCTAAAAGGAAGAAGAAGGAGAGAGTCAGTCTGGCTTCAAGTAACAGCACTCATGCCTTTGCCTGAGAAGAAGCAGGACCCCCAGGGGCCATCTGAAGGTTGAGAAGCCTCTTAAAAACTAGTGCACAAATATTAGCTCTATCTAAAGAGCCTCCAAAGCCAGGCCCACTCCTTTTATGTGGCTTAAATAAACCTTCCTTGTACCTTCCTTCTGTTTTGTCCCAGTGGTTACCGAGAAGTCCAAGTTGTAAATCAGATCCCAAATCAAGGTACTTACCTAGGGACTGTGTTTCATTTTGTGAAATGAGGGTTCCCTTATCCACTTGGAAATGTTTTAAGTACAAACTCCTAGGCCCTACTCCCAGGGTTCTGATTTAACAAGTCTGGAATGGGGCCATGGACACTGACCAGGTTATTCTGGTATACAGTTTGGGAACCTCTGCTAAAGGACCTAATCCTCAACTGTGCTGTTCAATGCATGTGTGAGCAAAATGTGTCAGGCCAGCTCATGCCATATTCTTTCAGAGGCTTTTCCCGAGGCCAAGTAAGCAAGACTGATCTCTTTTTGTTTCCTAATCCACTTTCAGCTATGTTGGAAAGGGTAGGGGGTTGCGAGCATCACATGTTTTGGAGTGAGGCCACCTGAGTTCAGACCATGGCTTTGCCAGTTCCTACCTGTGGAACCTCTCGGGTTACTGAACCTCTTGAAACCTCAGTTTCCTCGCTGTGCCCAACCCAGGGTAAGCTCTTAGTGTTTACCATTATATGCATGTTTTTAACGTAAGCGCAACAGCTCTGGCTACTACTAATGTAGGGTCACCTTCTACAATCTCTGGCAGAAATAAGGGCCTTCCAAACTGTAGTGTGGTACTACAATTTGCAGCTTCATCATGTCAGAAATATTCCAAGAAGAGAGACCGGATGAGTCCCTCGATTCATCCCAACTGTGATAACAGTGGAGGCAATGATAAACCACTGGGTGGTTTCAAGGATGCAGAACCTAACGAATAGGGCGAGTGGAAGGTTTTGCAATACTTTGAAGGATATAAAATGTTCTTTTACAGGGAAATTTTCTGTATGCAAGAAACTTAAGTTCTTGCGGGTTCAAATTTCACTTATGCCAGCAGGTATGTGTGGAAGTTCAAGATGGCTGCCCTTATTAATTTATTGGTCGAACGTGTACATTACACAGGCTGTCATGAAGCTTCCTTTCAGGATTGCAGAGGCTACTGAGCAAGGCCTAGAGCAAAGGTGCCCAAGAGAAATATAATGTGAGCCGCATATGTAATTGGAAAATTTTAGTAGCCTCATATAAAAAGCACAACAAAACAAACAAAAAAACAACAAAAAAAACGGTGAAATTAATTTTTAATAGTATGTTTTATTTAACCCCATTTATCCAAAAAATCAGCATTTCAACATCATCAATATTTTAAAATAAGGCAGCTTATGTTCTTTTTTTTTCTTCTTTTTTTGTACTAAGTCTTTGAAATCCAGTATATGTGATAGCACATCTCAGTTTAGATTAGCCACAATTCAAGTGCTCTGTGGCTACAAGGGGCTTGTAGATATCGTATTGAACCTGCGCAGGTCTAGAGGGCTCAACAGCCTCTCAGATGGGATACGCTGAAAAGAACTGCCTCCATTCAAATCTTAGGATAACCTGACACCCGTACACTTCTCCTACCTTGGCTTCTGTTAGCCTAGTGTTTCCTCCTGGATCTTGGGATTTATGGCTAGATATTCCCAGAATGTGCCAGATTAGTCTGAATTGATACATTCACTCATTCAGTCGTTCACACATTCATGTATCCATTAGATGTTTATCAAGCACTCATCAGTGTTACCCCAGCCTCATCCTGTGTTTTCTTGACCTCCAGCACCCTCCTCCTCTTTCATTGCAGACTCTAGCCTTAGACTCCGTTTTTCCTACCTCAAATCCTCCTATGCCCAATGTGGATGAGCCATCCCAAGCCCTAGAAGCTCACTGTCACCACCTCCTCGGTGGCTTCATTCCCACTGTACATCACATACCCTTGGAGTATCATTACGGGGTACTGCCCTGCCTCCGAAATCATAAATTCACACACCCACTCTGACAGATCACCTCATGGCCCACTTTTGCTTCTACTTCAGCAGTTCTCTAACTCCATCAAACCCTCGGGTTCTCTATTCTGTCCTCACACTTTCCCTCAATCACTATTTCTTTCTCTATCCAACATGGAATCCCCATGAGCCATCTTTTTTTTTTTTAATATTTATTTATTTTTGAGAGAGAGAGAGGCACAAGTGCGAACAGGGGAAGGGCAGGGAGAGAGAGAGAGGGAAACACAGAATCCGAAGCAAGCCCCAAGATCCAAGCTGTCAGCCCAGAGCCCAACACAGAGCTTGAACTCACAAACTGTGAGATCATGACCTGAGCCGAACTGACACTTAACTGACTGAGCCACCCAGGTGCCCCCCCCCCACCATGAGCCATCTTTTAAATCACTGTCTTCCCAGTATCATCTCTCTTGCCCATTGTTCTTTGATTACTCCTAGGTCAAGTAAAACCATTCTCCTTCTTGGCTCTTACATCTGGGCTGCTGAGCACTGGTGAATAAAATTACCGCCCCTTGGACTGGAGCTCCTAGTGCGCTGGCCTCCAACCTCACTTCAGCCCACAACCCTCCCCAGCAATCCTGTGCTCTTAACTAGGTTTCTCTCCCTTTCCACGATGACCATTCTTCTCATACTTGTTGTCCTGTGATGTTCCTTCTTGTTCTCTGGAGATCGTCTCCCTACCAACTTGAGAGAAAAACTAGAGCCACCAAGTGAAAATTCTCTACTGCTTGTTGCCACACCAACTCACTGACAGGCAACTCTAACTGCCTTCCTTCCCTCCCAACACGATGGCTGGCCATTCCATCTTTCATAGGATCCTCTCCTCCTGCTTCTTCAGAGATTATGCTCCTTCTGCTCACCACTCTCCTTTTTTTCCTGGACTCCTTCCCATCAGCATTTAACCATGCTTCGGATCTCCTATACAGAACTCTCCCCCAGCCCAAGTCCTCCTCCAGCCATCCCTTCATCTCCCCACGTCTCCTTCATAGCCAGGCTTCTTGAGTTGTCCACTCCTGATATCCATACTTCCTCATCTCTCATTCGTCTCATCTTCATCCCACTGCAGTCGGGCTTCTGTCCTCATCACTCCACTGAAACTCCCCACCAGATTTCCCAGTGCCTTCCTTGTGGCCACATTTAATGGGCACCCTCCAGGCTTTATTATTTCTTGAATGTTCTGTAATCTTGCCTAACTCCCCGCCTCTTGTAAGATTCTCTCCTGTTGGTTTCTTTGACATTTTTGTTTTCCTTCTGACACTATGGACATTTGTCCTAGTGTCTTTTATTTCTGTTCCTCTGAACACCCCCCTTTCAATGATGGTGTTCCCAGGATTTCACCCTTGGTCTCTTTCCTCTTCTTACTTTAAAATCCCTCCTTGAGAAATGTTCACCCTTCCAATGGCTTCAGATACTATTCACATACCTACCAACAACTCACATATCTACATTTTTAATCCTTTCCCTGGGCCACAGACTCATAAATCCTTTTGCCTATCGGCCTCTCCAATAGATGGCCCGGAGGCACCTTAGAGATTCAACACACCCCAAATTGCATTCAGCACCTTTCCCCACCATTCTCCAAAAATGACTGCCCCTCTGTCCCCTCAGCTCTTCTGTCCTCTTGGCTCTGAATGGCACAGTCATCTACCAAGTTACCCTGGCCTCAGGCTTTTTATTTTCCCTTTTACTCTCATATCCGAGCTGTTCCGAGTCCGAGTGTTTTGGCCTTCTTTATATTTATTCAGTAAGTCCACTTCATCCCTGCAGCCACTTTTTTTTCTTTTTTTTTAAAAAATTTTTTTAATGTTTATTTATTTTTGAGACAGAGAGAGACAGAGCATGAATGGGGGAGGGGCAGAGAGAGAGGGAGACACAGAACCGGAAGCAGGCTCCAGGGTCTGAGCCGTCAGCCCAGAGCCTGACGTGGGGCTCGAACTCAGGAACCGTGAGATCGTGACCTGAGCCGAAGTCGGACGCTCAACCGACTGAGCCACCCAGGCTCCCCAACAACTATCATTGTTTTGAAAAACCCTTGCATAAAATGGGATCTTATTACATCTAATAATAATGGCATCTGTTTCTTTCTTTGGTTGTGCTTCCTAATTTTTAAAATATGTTTGTTTATTTATTTTGAGGGGCAAAGAGAGGAGAGGGGAGAGAGAGAGAGAGAGAGAGGGAGAGAGAGAGAGAGGGAGAAAGAGAGAATCCTAAGCAGGCTCCATGCTGTCAGCACAGAGCTCACCGTGGGGCTCGATCCCATGAACCGTGAGATCATGACCCGAGCCAAAACCAAGAGTCAGTTGCCCAACTGACTGAGCTACCCAGGTGACCATGTGCTTCCTCATCTTGCCTTCTAACATGGTTTCTGCCAACTTTCTTGGATTCTTTTCCCTCCATTCTTTCCTTGGAGAGCTGGAACCTTCATTATCTTATGATCTTATGCTAGTGGCTATCAAATACAATGGCAAACTTTTCCTTAAAGGACCAGATAGGAAATATTTTTGGCTTTGCAGGCCACGGGTCTCTGTAGCAACTGCTTGACTTTGCCATGTGACTGCATGAAGGCAGCAACAGATATACCTAAATGAGTGATAGTGACTGTATTTTTAGAAAACTTTATTTACAAAACAAGCAGTGGTCCAGAGTTGGTCCTCTATATATACTCTACTATAGTTTGACAATTCTTGAAATATATCACCCGCACCCAGACCCTTCTAAACCATGAACAGCAGCTGTCCTGAATGGAGAACAACCTTGTCATGTTAAATTAACAGCAAGGGTGTCAGTGCAGAGAGGCAGCATGGGCTTTGCAGCCAGACTTCATCTATATCCCAGTTCTGCCACTTTTTAGCTGTGTGATCTTGGGCTACTTACTTAGCCTGTCTGTGCTCAGTTTCCTCCTCTGTAAAATGGTAATAAAAAATAGTATCTCAGGGTACCTGGGTGGCCCAGTTGGTTGAGCATCTGATTCCTGATTTTGGCTCAGGTCTGAGCCATGGGGTCAAGCCCCGCATCAGGCTCTGTGCCAAGCCTTGGGGTTCTCTCTCTCCCTCTCTCTTTGCCCCTCCCCCCTCAAAATAAATAAATAAAAGTTTAAAAAATAGTATCTCATATGCCCCTCTCCCACTGGCACTCTGCCTCTCTTTCTCTCTCTCTCTCTCTCAAAAAATAAACATTAAAAAAAAATTTTAAACATAGTATCTCATAATAGCATAATAATAGACAATTTAAATGTAAACTCTACAGAACAGTGTGGTCACTTACAAGTGCCATATAAATGGTAGCTTATAGGATAGTAAAGGGTCCCTCTGCAGTGTTCCCCACTAGTGGAAGTGTTGTAGCAATAAAATTGGCTATAAAGGAAGAAATTTTCATTCTCTTAGTAACTGGCCATACCTCACCCAGGGTGACATTCTCTTTGACTCATTCCAAGTCAAAATCACAGCTCCCCTCCTCCCCAGGGACTCTCTTTTGTCCCTGCTCTGTGGATTAACTGTGGAGTTAGTTTACCTGCCGCCCCCTAAATGCCTATGCCTACCTCCGAGCGCCTCAGGGGCTCATCTCACAAATTAGTAGTTTAAAAGTACAGCATTTTGATTAGATGGAATGTAACATGCTGGTTATACAGTCTGAAATGCTAGCCCCACAAATAACACCAAAGGATACATAGAGTCAACAGACTTTTGACAGTGGTAGAAAGGCAATTAAATGGAGAAAAAACAACAAATGGTGATGGTTATACAACATTGTTAATGTACTTAATGCCACTGAATTGTGTCCTTTAAAAGGGTTAAAATGATACATTTTATGTTACCATAAATTTTAGTGGATCCCAGACCTAAATGTAAACACTAAAACTGTAAAGCTTCTATGATGCAACACAGGAGGAAATCTACACGAACTTGGGGTGGGCAGAAAGTTTAGCTATGACACCAAAAACATGATCCATAAAAGAAAAAAAATTGATAATTTTGATAAATTTTGAAAATGCTTTGATTATGGATTCTGAAAAATTATCAAAATTATTTGACTTTATCAAAACTGAAGTGTGTTCGCTGTGAAAGACGCTGTTAAGGATAAGAAGCGAAACCACATTTCTGACAAAGGACTTCTGCCCAGAATATATCAAGGACTCTCAAAACTCCATCGGAAAATAAACCACCCAACTTAAAGTGGGCAAAAGATCTGAACAAACGATAAAGAAGATATATGAATGGCAAAAAAACCCAAAAACATAATCAAGTGTTAGCGAGAATGTCGAGCAACTGATGCTACCATATCTTCCTACTGAGAATTCAAATCGGTACACCCCCTTTGGACTTCGGGTAACAACATGGTGGTTTCAAGGTTAAACATACACCTGCTATATACACGTGACAATGCCACTCCTGGGTATTTAATACTCAAGAGGAATGAAATCTTACGTTCACACAAAAACCTGTATGTGATGGTTTATAGCTGCTTTGTTCATAATCACCAAGAAAGGGAAAAGATGCAGAGCTAGCAGGTGAATGGATAAGTGTGGGACATCCTACAGTGGAATATTACTCCGCAATAAAAAGGAACAACAAGCTACAGCTTCATGCAACAATAAGGATAAATCTTAAATGAAAGAAGCCACCCCCAAAACTACACATTGTATGATTTCATTTATATGACTCCGGAAAAGGTAAAACCATGATGTTGGAAACGGAACAATGATTGCTGGGGGTTAGGTTGGGGGAAGGGCTTAATCATAAAGGGGCAGCATGAGGGAAAGTTGGGGGTGATGGAACTGTTTCGAGTGGAAGCATGGTCGTAAACACATGATTCTCTGCATTTGTTGAAACCTACAGAACCGTGCTGCACGAAGTGGATGTTGCTGTATGTAAATCAAGTAAAATCAACCAAGAAAAGCAGAGAAAGATGAAACGCAGGCTGTGACAAGTGCACCTATGTCACAAATGCATCAAATAACCACAAAGAAGGGGCTAGGAAGAAAGAGTAGACCTAGATAATTCGGGGGGCAGGGCAAGTGTCTTAACTGGATACGTAAGGATGAACACACACTCACAAAACACAAAAACCCCTACATAATAAACACTGTATTCTAGTTGGTAAATTTGTTTCCCCTGTTATGGTTTACCAATCCTGAAACTATTTTATATGTATACTAGAGATGAGCAAATAAGTAAGTATATGGTAGAAAACAAGAGCCGGGTTTCTTGACGAGAAAGAAATGACAAATACACACTGGGGGAAGACATGAATGTCTCCTGTGGTGCTGGCTTACAAGCAGAGGTATTGGCGTATCCGTGGCTTCTGTTTCACATACGTATAGATAGATGGGTATGGAAATAAATACAGATGTGTGTTATACGCAGGTCAGTACCCATACATACATGCTAGCACCCATTTCCTCGCTCTACCCATTGAAAAGGACTAGAAGCAGTAAGAACTTAACGCTGATGGGGCGCCTGGGTGGCGCAGTCGGTTAGGCGTCCGACTTCAGCCAGGTCACGATCTCGCGGTCCGTGAGTTCGAGCCCCGCGTCAGGCTCTGGGCTGATGGCTCGGAGCCTGGAGCCTGTTTCCGATTCTGTGTCTCCCTCTCTCTCTGCCCCTCCCCCGTTCATGCTCTGTCTCTCTCTTTCCCAAAAATAAATAAAAAACGTTGAAAAAAGAAAAAGAACTTAACGCTGATGAGCATGCCAGCACCCACATCTAGGTTTTCACTAGGTTTTCACTCTCCTGGGAAAAGTGCTTGATGCCTGTGGTATGAAAACAAATAAAAATGAAAGGCAAAGAGCATGTCAAAAGGGCACCGGGGCCAGCCTAAATGAGCTCCCATAGCCAAAGTTGGAATGTGAACAGCAAAATAATGATAGTATTGTATTGTAACCCGAATAATAAAATAGGCATCCATGATCCCTATTAATATAAACAACCAAATAAATAAATGAGGGAAAGGGACCACTCTTTCTTACAAAATTCCAATTAACAAAGAAGGATGGTAGGAACAGAAAATCACCATTAGAACACGACAATAGTACTTGTTGAGGCAAGATCTCAATAAAATCCATGGGTGCTGGGGTGCCCTGGTGGCTCAGTTGGTTAAGCATCCGACTCTTGATTTCGGCTCAGGTCATGATCTCACAGTTTCATGAGATGGGAGCCCCATGTCAGGCTTCACACTGTCTGCATGGAGCCTGCTTGGGATTCTCTCCCTCCTCTCTCTCTCTCTCTCTCTCTCTCTCTCTCTCTCTCTCTCTGCCTCTCCCCACCTCAAAATAAATAAACATTTTTTTAAATGTTTAAAAAAATTTTTTAATTTTATGATATTAAAATTATTGAGCAAAAATTTTAAGCAGAAATAAGATATTTGCATAAAATATCTTCTCCAAAATATGTATTAATTACAAAGGGGAAAAGAACTTTACAGTAGATAAACCCAGCAGATACCACCCTGACCAAGAGATCGATGTGATACATATTGATATCATGTGTCCCTGATACACACTGAGAAGGGCACATCAACTTTGGCACCCTTCCCAGTAATCATGAGAAAACATCAGACAAGCGCAAATTGAGGGACATTACATAAAATATCTGACCAGTACTTTCTATAAGGGGTCAAGGTCATGAGAGGCAAATACTAAAGAAATGTCATACTTTGGGAGAGACGTGATAACACAGTGTGGGATCCTGGATTGGATCCTGGAACAAAGAATGGACGTTAGTGAAAAAACTGATAAAATATAAAAATGGTCTGTAATGTAGTCAATAGCATTGTAGCACTGTTAATTCCTCAGTTTTGGTAATGTTTCTGTGCAAGATGTTAACACAAGGGAAAGCTGGATGAAGAGTATACAGGAACTCTACTATTTTTGTAACTCTGCTATAATCCAAAATATTTCAAAATTAGAACTTGAATTAAAACAGGATATAATAATAAACTTTCAAAATAACACATGAAAAGAAGCTGAAGGTATTACATTTCATGATTTCTAAAAAGATACACAATTTTTAAATTGTGGTTCCTGAACATTTTTATTTCTCCAGAATGAACTCTTCCCCAAATAAGGAAATAATTGCTGCTCATCATTATAAAGAGAAGCCCTGATTAAATCGTGCTCCTGTTCAAAAATCTTTAGTGGCTTTCTATTGACTTTTCACTGCATTTGAATCTATTTGTGAAATAGCTCGTGTTCCTTTTGCGCCTCTTTTTCCCACTACTCTTTGCACCCTATACTCCTCCAAACCCACCTTGGGCTCTGTTTCCTTCCTTTATTCTGCCTTCCTAGAAATGCCTTTTGCCAGGACTCTACTTGTCCAGAGCCCACAAATGCTCCACAGCGTGAAGAAACCTCACTTTCCCTTGAACTCCCAGCAAATCTCCCTCATGATCCTTATCAATTTCCAGTACTGCCTGGTGCCTCTGCCTGGTGGCTAGAGTGCTTTCCTCCAAATTTTCTAATTTGCCCTTGGGGCCTGAGACCACATGGTGCTGTTTAGGCAGAGCACCTAGAGTTTAGACCAGGATCTACATACTTTCCCGTCCCCATTTTTCTCCTTTAAGGACATTTTCTATCCTCTTCGCCAGCATGGTGTAGACCAGATGCCCAAAGAGTCTCCAGGACTCATGCTTACCAAATCATCGTGGGAGTTGACTAGTCCCCCTGGTCTATTTGGTGTTTCTTTCAAGGAACTACATGAGATGGGACCCCTAGACTGTGTGGCCATGCTGATTTGGGGTGACTCCAGTTCTTTATGTGAACAGGAGCTCTGCCAAAAATATTTGCCCACAACCCTCATACCCTAGGAGTAGCTGTGTCAATTTCTATCTTGTATCATACATGCCTTGAAGGGTCCAAGCCATAATCATGTCTGCATTCCCTCCCCACAGTGGTGCCTAGCATAGTGCCTTTTACATAATAGATGCTCTATAAATAGTTTTCAGAACAAATGCCTGAAGGAATGAGTAACGTGTCAGATGTACGTTTCTTTTGGTCCAAGCCTCTAACTATGTTCTCCCTACACAAATTCCCAGATGTTCCTCATTCTTCTGAGTGGCAGAGAGGGATTTCCGTGTCCCCAAGCCCTCCAGTCACTGACCTGACCGTTGATGTGCTGGAAGCTTATCAAGAAGGAACAAACACGCCTCCAGATTCTCTTGATAGTAAACTGCAAGTGAACTTCAACTCCAAGACATGTGAAAACAGCCAAGCGCGGGAATGATGGTTGAGTGGTTTCAAGTTAGGCAGCCCGGTAGTTTGGATTGAACAGTACTTCGGCTGCAACAAATTGTAGTGATAGAGCATATGTTTGTCGTGCTTTGCTTTTGATCTTCTGCTCCAATGTGAGGATACTCTCCCAAGGGGGAAAGAAAAAAGGAATGAGAACAGGGTAGAAGAAAACTGACTTCACCCATCACTGAAATATTTCGTACCTGAAGCACAACCACCTTGAGAGAAGAACATGGTGGTGCGTCTTCACAGTCACCTGATTAAGGGGCTTGGATTTGTTCCTGACTCAGAGGGAAACGCCACCACCAAGAAGCCCCCCCACAACACCTGCCCACTCACAGCCGAGCCCGGGCTCGGCCCCAGTGGACATATGAGGAAAGAGGACTGCCAGAGCCACCAAGAGGGCGGGAGGCTAGCTGTTGCCAGGTCCACCCATGTGGATCACAATGGCTGCATGAGGTCATGGAATGTTGAAGAGGTGACATTAAAGTGGCTCTTAAGTCACAAAGTCGCAGGAGGGTGGGCATCCTTTTGACAGGGCTCCCGGGAATAGAGCCATACCACTCTCCCTGATGATCTCAGCAATTAGCTGCTTCTCCCAGACAGAGTTGGGGTCAAATCCACGCATGTCCTCTTCCCACCAAAGCCCACTCTCTCCAGGCTTGCTGGGGAGGAAGAATAACTACAGCCCCCCTGGGATTTGTCTGTGTGAGGGCAGGGTGCACGAAGTTTGAGGCAGAAGTGAATGGACGGGTGTGCTTCTTAGGGAAGCAGCAGAAAGGTGACAAGAAGTGGACAGTGGCCCCCGAGAGGGCCCTGGCACCATGGACAATGATGAACCTCTTGAGCCTGAGACAAAAGGTGAACAGGCATCCCATCTCTCACCACTCGGGCCCTTCTGGGCTGTCTCAGTATAACACCCAGTGATCACAGGGACCCTGAAGCCCCCTTCCCTCCTCACCCGGGATCCTCTAGAATTGGGATGATGTGTTACGTCAACTTGGCCTCAGGGCCTCCCAAACAGGGAATGAGACAGTTGGAGGCAATGCTATGCTGGAATTGGCTCGTACTAGCTCTGGCCAACTTTAATTTCCGCTTTGTGAGCTGTCTGACATCATGTTGGTAGTTTGAAATCAGCCATGCTGGGAATATTTACCCCACCTGAATTAGCTAACTTTACAAATCAAGGATTTTTTTTTTTTTTTTCCGGAGAGCCAGTTAAACACGTAATAGCATTCTACTGGTTGGATGGAATTCCAAAATTGTGTGTCTAATGAGAATATTGAGACTCAGAAAGTCATAACTTTTTGATGGCTGCATTTGATGGCTAAGCTGCTGTATATCTTCTAACTGCTGGGCCACTATTACTTCCACCCCTTATCACACAGACCTTGTCTTACAGTCTCGGAAATAATTCCTGGAGCTTGGTGTACGGAGAAGGACTAAGAAAACATCTGCATGAACTTATTAGGAAGCCCGCCATCTGAGAACTTGGGTGGTTAAAACTGGGGACCCCTGCCACAAATGCTCAGTCCACCCATAGAGTAGATTGGCTAAGTTTTGATGGGTTACCTGCTGGTAGAGCATGGCTCCCCCAAACACTGCATCCTGTGGATGTGGGAGGAGTAGCTCTAGACTCCTATGTGTGGCTTTCAGGAACTCATCCTAGTCCCAGATCAGTGGTCCAGCCGCAGAAAACTCAGGTCCAGCAAAGTATCGGGACTGCTATAAGGGAAGCTTAGGACACGTGTATTTAATCATAGCAATTAGTTTCAACCCCAGCAAGATTTTGAAAGCTCTTCCTTCTTTTTTGTTTTAATGTTTATTTATTTTTGAGAGAGAGTGCAAGCCAGGGAGGGGCAGAGAGAGGGCAACAGAGGATCCCAAGCAGGCTCTGCGCTGACAGTAGTGAACCAGATGCGGGACTCAAACTCATGAACCGTGAGATCATGACTTGAGCCGAAGTCAGACGCTTAACCGACTGAGCCACCCGGGTACCCCCTGAGCTCTTCCTTCTTCATGATCCTAAAATAAATGTTGGATTGGAAGGAAGAGAAGCTAGGTCAAATTCTTAGGAATCAAATTATCCTTCTTTCTCCTTGGGACTGCTTGTGTTCCCTTGCATTTTATGGATGTCCCAAGTCACCCACTCTGCCCTGCCCCTCGCCTTCTGCAACATCGTTTGTGCCTGCCAATGAGGCAGCCTAGGCATCCACACACATCCTCTCCCTGAAAGAGTAAAGCAGGCCCTGAACCCCACCCAAGCCGACAAGAAGGAAAATAGTGGCAAAGAGCCAATCTCTGAGATGGGCCCAAAGCAGGGAATGAGCAGGGAGTCTGCAGAGGACATGAGGGGGTGTTTAGCACAAGACTCTACAGACGATCAGGCGGTGGCCCTGCGTCCGAGAGGGAGGGCTTGTAGAATGTAGTCCCTGACGGGACTGAATGCACATCGCAGTTCCTTGGCTGGTGGGGGGAGGTCCTCCAGGACCTAGCTGGCAAAGGAAGGGGGTGGGGGTGGGGGGAGAAGCCACAGGTAGACTTCACACCTGAGAGGCCCTCAGGTTTCATTTCCAGAATCAAGGAGATGAGTTTTTCTTCTAGATGAACCTGAAACCGAGCCAGCAGCCCGGAACAGTGACGAGACCTTCTACTGTGAGGCTGAGGCCACTGTGGCTGTAGAAAAAGAGAAGCCAGGCGGGGAGAGCTCAGAAACAGACCTGGAGATCGAAGGTGACCATGGGCGCTTAGTGGACAGGGTGGGGGTGCGCCTCCTTCCTCAGAAGCTGGAGACCTCAGCTCTCCCGGGTCGGCCGTGGCTCTGCCCAGTGGGCCACCCCACAGAAGGAACGTGGCAGCAACCTCTGGGGCAGTCCTATGCCACGTCCTCTTCGAGGCTGGCCTGGTGGCAGCAGCTGCCCCATGCTCGTGGCCTACCTGCTGAGCACAGTGGTCGCATCAGCTTGTTGAAAGTGGAACCAGTACTTACACAGGGATTTCCGGTTTTCTAAATGTTTCCACGTGTGGCATCTTATGTCCTCTTTGCAATAATCCCAGGAGGTTGTCATCATTACCCTCCTTTTAAAGAGGAGGAGACTGAGGCTTAAGGAGATTGTGTGAGTTGCCCAAGGCCACAGAGAGCTGCCAATGTTTGCTGATCCCCTGTTCACGCTGCTCTGCTGATCTGCCTTCGTGCTCGGTGTTGTGGGGCCGCTGGACCGTCTGTGGCCCCTCTTGCAACCCGGTGACTTTTCTCTTTACTCACATTAGACTTCTTGGTTACCCTACTTGAGAGTTTGCTCTGGACAAAGCCAAGTGTGCCCTGTGGGGGTGGGGAGGAAGAGGGCCGGCTGAGCTGTTATTGCAAACAATGCCTCCACCCTCTTCGCCCTCTCCATTTCCCCAGGGAGGGAAGTGCCAAGAACACCTGTGAAGCAAGGTGAGCACATGGCTCGCCCCACCTGAAAGCTCAGCCCAGAACTTCCAGGCTGAGGCTAGCCCACTGCCTTCGTCTCCTGTGTTCTGGCGGCTGGGTCAGTCCGTTCATAAACCTCCCTACCGTGGCCAGCGTACAACTTCCCCTCCCCATATGCCTCCTCCCTGCCCCCGCCCTCATCTCGTTGCTTTTTCTGACTTCTTTTCCACGTCCAGGCTGCCGCTAGTGTGCTGATGTTGGTTTCAACCCGGACCTTTACCTGGTTGGTGGGGGGGGGGGGGGGGGGGGGGTGGCAGATAGAAACTGGATGTTTTGTCCCAGACTCCTGCTTCTGTCGCGTCTTCCCCCCACCTGCCCCCCCCAGCTCCCCACAAGAGATAACACGGTTGCCAGCTGCCTCTAAAATATAACCATAGCGACTACAGCTAGAAAGGGTCAGCAGAGTGAAACAGAGCAGAATTAGTGTCGAGGACAAAGGTGGGGGGTACCTACCGCCTGCCTTGGCAAAGAAGAATCTCTACAGGCAGCTAGGCTGTGCTGGGGCAGAAACTCAGGGCCCAGCTGCTCTAGCAGCTGGTGCCCCCTGGTGCCGAGGAGCTGGGAATGGGGCCGGAGGGCTTCTCTGAGCTGGCCTGAGACGTGAGCCCCCGGTGGAACAGCAAGCTGGCAGTGAGGCTACAGAAGAGGGAGAGAAGGCAGAAATTGGGCACCTGCCACGTGCAGTTTTGCTTATGCGACAGCGGTCCTCAGTCGGAGGCGATTTTGCACCCCAGGTGACATTTGGCAACCCTGGGGGGGGGGGAGGGGATGCTACTGGCATCTCACTGGCAGAGGCCAGGAATCCTGCTAAATATCCTTCACCGCTCAAGACAGCCCCTTGTGACAGAGAATGACCCAACTCAAAATGTCAGCAGCGCCGAGCTTGAGAGAGCCTACCCTACAACCATCCCAAAGAGAAGGCCAGTTAGAAGCTGTGCCTGCAGAGTGAGCCTCCTCGTAAAGTTGTCTGTTCACCAACAAATCTCACGTTGTCTGCCTCATAAAATGTCCGAGGTGGGTTGGCTAAAGGCCCTGGCATCCAAAGGGATCACAGATGCACGCTTAGACCCCAGCTAGCCACGCGAGGCCCAGCTGTTGAAGGGACCCACTTAATGAGGACACAGCTGTGAGGGCATATGGAATCCAGGGAGGGCCATTGACCACGAGCCAGGCCCATCTAAAGTCCAAGGAACAAAGGCCCCAAGAGCTTGGAACGGAGAGATAAAGTCCCCAATTCTGGTAGCTGGTGTTAGCACCGATGAGCTGTGTGTGATTTGCGGCTAGATTTGTCATTGGTAAAGTAGACACAATAGTCCTTTTTGTCAGGAAAAATGACATACAAGTCTTTGAAAGAGGAGTATCAATTCAAATACAAGTTTGTTTGTTTCCACGTGATTTGGGGAGGTCTCTCCATCTTGCAGTGATTTGCCACCTTGAGAAACCCACTCAGTCCCACTTGGGGTTTTGAAAGTTGGAACCTCTCTAAATCTTTAGTAAGGCTTTATTCGTGGCTCTCAGTTCAATAGTGGTAGTGAAACTGAAACAAATAGAGGTTCCTTCAGCCGTCACAAATCAGCTTTCGGTTTGGCCTTTCAGAGCCATCCCAAGGTGGACAAGAGAGCTGGCCTTTATGCATCCTTGATAATCAGTCCTGGATGTGGGCAACACGGGAAGGTGTGGGCACGCTGCTCCCTCTCCTGGGAAGGCTTGGGGCCTAAAACCAGGGGCCTTATCTCTTACTCAGAGGGAGATTTGGGGCTTTCTGGAGTTTGGGTCTCCCCCTCCCGCCTCTGGCCGTCTTCCGATTAGAGCTGCCCTCCACCACACACACCCACAGGGACATCCTCAGGCAGAGGGGACACCGGGCAGAAGCGTACTTGGCCCAGGGTTAGAGGAGAAATGAGGCAAAGATGGAAGAAAAACCCCACTTCCTCCATTTTTTTGTGTAGATACGGAGAAACTTTTCACCACCGGACAAAGGGAACTGTACCTGGAGGCCTGCAAACTGGTGGGTGTAGTGCCCGTCTCCTACTTTATCCGGAACATGGAGGAGTCCTACGTGAACCTCAACCACCATGGGCTGGGACCCAGTGGTACCAAGGCTATTGCCATAGCCCTGGTGGTGAGCATGCTAATGGGGGCCCTTGATGATGGGTAGAGGCGGGGGTTGACAGAGTAGTGGGCTCAAGACTCAGAGAGACCCCCCATGGGATCCTAAATTGCAAGCTTTATGCCCGCCCTGCCCTAGGCTCTGCTTGACTGCCAGTCGATTTACGTAATAGGCATGGATGCCCCACTGGCTCCTGGGAAGGGGGCTGCTAGGGACCTTGGCTTTGGAAGTCTATGCTCTTTCTGATTCAGGAAGTAAAGGCAGCAGCCACAGGTAAGTGGCTCGGCTTGTCACTAATGCTGGTGCATGATACAAAATGCCAGCCTGGATCTCAATTCCAAAGCTCACCTTTGCTATAAAGGTGTTCACTACTGAGCTGTTCTATTCAAAGTTTGCCTTTTGCAATGTTGCAATTCTTTTTTTTTTTTTTTAAATAGTGCAGCCACTTTATTTTTGTTTTGTTTAATGTTTATTTATTTTTGAGACAGAGAGAGACAGAGCATGAACGGGGGAGGGTCAGAGAGAGAGGGAGACACAGAATCGGAAGCAGGCTCCAGGCTCTGAGCTGTCAGCACAGATCCCGACTTGGGGCTCGAACTCACGGACCGTGAGATCATGACCTGAGCCGAAGTCGGACGCGTAACCGACTGAGCCACCCAGGCGCCCCATTTTGCAATGTTGCAATTCTTAAAAAGATCACACTGTAAAATAACTCATGTTTTTGCATAGGAATAATGTCCTCTCTCTCTCTCTCTCTCAGCCTGGCATGAGCAACCAAGGACTTGACCTTGAATTCATCATAGCCTTATATAATTATAATTGATTGTATACAAACCAGCTTCCATCCCAGAAAAACAGATCATGTAACAACTGTATGTCAGCACAACACTGTTTGTTCATTTAGGACGGTAAAGAGAAAGTTTGATTTAAAAAAAAAAAGCACTCATTCATTTTGGGAAATATCATAGCATTTGCATTTGGCACATGCCCATTAAGAGGCCACGTGAAATACGAGATCGTGCTGCTTTCTGGAGGAGGGAGGAAAGAGGGGAAGAGCACAAAAAGAACAAAGGCATCTTGAAATTTATTGAGTGTTGAAAGACTGATTAATGAGGTGTTAGGAATGCACCATTACGGCATGAGTTTCACGAAAAAAACGGATAATGCAATTCTCTCGGGACTTGGGCTGCTTGCCTCTTAGTGACAACAGTTTCTGTTTGGGGGGAGTTTCTTTTTCCCTGATTCTCTGTGTCACTAATTTGACAATTAATCACTGTGACATGCTGGGGGACTGAACTGTTATTTATCTTTTGTACTGTTTAACTTTGCACATGTTGTGTTTCCCTGGCTCGGCTTAAAAGCACGCTGATGGTAGTGCTCATATCTCATGCTTCCCGTCCATCTCTCACCTGCCTGCCTCGACGCCCTCGTGCTTGGCGGGGTGCAGGGATGTCCTCTGCTCATCCTTGTTTCTCCAGACACTGGCACAAAGAGCAACCAGCGGCCACTGGCCTGTGTGACGTGAATGTGGACAGGCCTGGTGCGGGCTCTGCCCGCTGCCCCACACACTGCGCTAGTCCCCAGGGTGACTATGCAACTGGTCGTCCGGCCCCCGATGCTGGGCACTAACTGACACCTGGCCCCCTGAGCCTTGACCCTTGCCTCTGCACACAATGGAATTTTGCCCACCTCGGAGAGCTGAGGCCAGAAGGCACTTGGTGAAGGCCCTGGGTGGACTGTTAGGCGCTGTGTTATCCGAGCTGTCACATTTGCTCTTTGCGGGGGGGCTAGGACTCCTTCCCGGTGGCTGCCTCTCCTGCCGCTTGGTGCACTTTGAGAATACCCAAATCCAAAGATGTGTCTATTCTTCATACCTTTCTGCACCGGAACTGAGGTGGGGAAGGGAAGAATAACAGTCCTGACTAGAGCTGACCCCGGGCCCTCATGCTGCACGTCGCTTCCTCTCACCTTGCTGCCTGTGGGAGTGCTGACTAGCTTGGATATGGATACTTAAGACTGAAATCCAGGTCCTTCCAAACAGCCTTGGGACAACGTCCTGACTGAAAGAAAGTACCAGATAAGCCAGAGCCTAAACTAGAAGAAAGACCTGTGAAAGAAACAGGCACAGTAAATGCCTTATGTTTAAATACGTTTATTAAAGGCATCAACTTCTCCTTAATGTCAGAGTAGGTCACAGCTTCTCTCCTCCCTGAGAAAGAGCTACAGTCTGTTTAGCTCATCCCTGTGCCCCACACTTTTTAGGGATTTCATTGTTTTTTCTACTTAAAAAAAATTTTTTTTAGTGTTTATCGTCTTTGAGAGAGAGAGAGTACTAGCGGAGGAGGGGCAGAGAGAGAGGGAGACACAGAATCTGAAGCAGGCTCCAGGCTCCACACTGTCAGCCCAGAGCCCGATGTGGGGCTCAAACTCATGAACCCTGAGATCATGACCTTAGCTGAAGTTGGAGGCTTGACTGACTGAGCCACCCGGGCGCCCCAGGATTTCATCGTTTTAATGTCCCCTTTCTAAATTCCCCTGCAGAGCCCCCTTTGGTGGAGGTGCCCAGAATAAGCATATTGTGCTGGCAAAACTCAGCGGAATGGATCATCCCTGTGCTTTCTCCAGAATTGCTAGCCTGCCTCTCCGTACCCTCTGAAAAGGCTGGGATGGTCAAGAGAGAGGACGGGTTCTGGGAAAGGGCAGGGAACTGACTAGGTCGCCGACTACCTCTGTCTTTCTCCCCCTCCTCTTGTGGCGGCTGAAGTCCAACACGAGTGTTGTCACCCTGGAGCTGGCAGACAACTGTATCATGGAGGAGGGCACCTTGAGCCTGGTGCAGATGCTGCAAGAGAACTACTACCTGCAAGACTTGGTACTGTGCTCTGCTCTGCCGATCCCTACCACCTGGGCTCTCGGAACACACCCGACACGGGCCAGAGGCCCCTGCCCAAGCCCTGGCCAGCCTCCGGCTTTCTGCAGCCTGGAGGCCCTCTCCTCCAGATGTGACTCCTCAGAGGAGGGCCACACATCCGAGGCTGGCCGCGGGGAGGGTTGGGAGGGGAGCTGTGTTCCCTGTGGTCCCAGGAACCCTAAGAAACCAATTCTGTCTGCACCTTATAAGCCCTTATTTCTGCAGAGTCACTCTAAAGTGAACCTAAAATAAAGACACGAAATACTTTCATCAAACACAATGTGCCTGGAGATAGATGGTGGTGATAGTTGCACAACCAGGTGAATATACTTGAGACCACGGAGCTATACCCTTTAAAACGGCTAAGATGGTAAATGTTGTGTTATGTCTATTTTTACCACAAAAAAAAAAAAAAAAAGAAAGGGGAAAAAGAGAGGGGAGAAACAATTATGATAATAATGGCTGGTTTATATGAACGTCCCTCCCACTCGCCTGAAAGGAATGTGTCCATTTGTATCCCTGCGTATCCCCAGCAGATTCATTCATGCTTCACCAATCAATGAATGGAATTTATAACAATGAATTACTCAAAGCTAATTTTTCAATTGCCTTACACCAAACTAAACAAAGCTCTCTTGGATTTCAAAAAAGAAATGTACAGTGTGCTTATCTAAAGTGCTAGAGCTGAACTGGAGAGGTGGGGAGTCACCAAAGCCAACTTCAGAAAAACTGAGACCAGTGGGAGGGGCCCTCCAGCCAGGCATTAGGAGGGCTGAGTTCCCATGGTCCTCTGCTCCTTTGCTCTTCCTAATCCATCCTGCCCCTCCTCTCCTGCCCCTCTCCCCACCCAGCCCTACTCCCTGGTGCAGGCCTCAAGTAAGGCTCACACTGGCACCATTCGTTAGTAAGGGCCCTTGGGTGGGATTTTTACACACATGAATGTGTTCTTGCCTTTTAGAATATTTCCAACAATGATCTTGGCTTGAAGGGGGCCAGCACCATCTCAGAATTTCTTCAGAGAAATACCTCTTCGCTCTTGAACCTCCAGCTTTCGGGTGAGCCCTCGGAAGAGGTGGGAAAGGACAAAGGGATGAAAAGAAGAGAAGGGGAAGGGCAGGGAGAATCCAGGGTCTAAGTGAGCCAGACCAGGCCCCTCCGAGTTCTGAGATCAGAAAACTGTGTCCACACCCGCTAAACCCTTCCAGTCATCCTTTCCCCCTCCCCATGGCCACACTGGCGTGCTGGCTTTCCCAAACAAGAAACTTCTGATTCACTCAGCAGCATGCCTGCCTCTGCTTGAAAGTCTCTACCCCAGATAACTGCATGGCTCACTCTGTTGCTTTATCCGTGCTCCTGCTCAAATGTCATCTCCTGAGGGGGCTTCCCTCCCCTCTCCTCCATCACCATCACTATCCTGTTTCCATTACTTGTTTTTTCTTAACAGCATTTATTGCCCCCTGGCCCCTTATTGTACACTCACTTTTTAATTAGTCTGTTATCTGTCTCTCTCACAGAAAAAAAAAAAAAAGTCACTTGAGAACCCAGGTTTGTGGTTTGAGTTTATACTGTCTTCAGGGTCCTGGAACCCCTAAGAAATTAACCTAAGTCGTCCTATACTGGTAATACCCTGGGGCATGCAACAGACACAAACAGAAAACCTCATTGGAGGAATGACCCTTGACCCAGGCTGCAGGCTGCTTGGGATTCCCACAGATAAAGCTCCCATGAAGATGGGCTCAGAGTCCAAAATTGCAAAACAAGGACACAAAACACCGTGAGAGCAGCCAGATTCTAACAAGCAGCAGCATCAGACCCTCAAGGACTACAGAAAATAGAATTATCAGAAATAAACTGTACATTTGGTGACCATATAATTTATCTTCCAACTGCATAGAAGCACTATTAATTAACTAAAACTGCAAGCAAACAGATATCTTGACCCCAACAGTAAACTACGTTTAATATGATTAAGAACATAAAAATAAAAACACACAAGAACAAAATACTATTTTTTAAAAGACCTCCCCAAAATAGAATTTCTGGAAATGGCAAGTATATAATCATTCAAACTAGAGACTCAATGGATACATTTAACAGCAAATTAGAATCGGGTGAATAAAATTAATGACCTTGAAAATCCTTTGCAGTACAGAAAGATAAAGATGGGGGTGCCTGGGTGGCTCAGTCGGTTAAGTGACTTCGGCTCAGGTGATGATCTCTCAGCTCGAGTTCAAGCCCCACGTCGGGCTCTGTGCTGACAGCTCAGAGCCTGGAGCCTGCTTCAGATTCTGTGTCTCCCTCTCTCTCTGCCCCTCCCCCGTTCATGCTCTGTCTCTCTCTGTCCCAAAAATAAATAAACGTTGAAAAAAAAAAATTAAAAAAAAAAAAAAGTATCCAGAGAGAAAATGCAAAAATAGAGTTTGTGTAATTTTTAATATCAATGTTATGACATATCAGGTTCTCTTCTCCAATTTCCTCTTTTTCACTCTAAATATATCTCCTATTTCTATAGCAAGTAGATTTATCTCATTCTCTGGAACAGCTGGATAGTATTCCGTGGGATGGATACAGCATAGTTTATCTAACCTCTCTCCATTTGTGTGTGTATGGAAGGGGCACATTTCCAGTTTTTCAATCTTTCAAATAATTTTTAAAGAACTTTCTTGTACATGCAACTTTTGGACATATGTTCTAGTATTTCTAGATAGACACCCAAGAGCAAAATTACGGAATATAAAAAGATACACCTATTTTTCTGAAGTTGGAAAAGAATTTCCAAATCTCCCCTCAAGAAGACCGTGCCAGGGGCGCCTAGCTGCCTCAGTCAGAAGAGTGTGTGACTCTTGATCTCAGGGTTGTGAGTTTGAGCCCCACGTTGGGTGTAGAGATAACTTTTAAAAACGGCCTAGGGGGGCGCCTGGGTGGCTCAGTCCGCTAAGCGTCCAACTTCGGCTCAGGCCATGATCTCACGGTCCGTGGGTTTGAGCCCTGCGTCGGGCTCTGGGCTGATAGCTCAGAGCCTGAAGCCTGCTTCGGGTTCTGTGTCTCCCTCTCTCTCTGACCCTCCCCCATTCATGCTCTGTCTCTCTCTGTCTCAAAAATAAATAAGCATTAAAAAAAAAAAAAAAAAAAGGCCTAGGGGCGCCTGGGTGGCTCAGTCAGTTACGCATCTGACTCTTGATTTCGGCTCAGGTCATGATCTCGTGTTTCGTGGGATGGAGCCCTGCATGAGGCTCTGTGCTGATAGCAAGGAGCCTGCTTGGGAGACTCTCTCCCTTTCTCTCTCTCTCTCTCTCTCTGCCCCTCCCCCGCTCACCCTTTTTCTCAAAATAAATAAACATTTGAAAAAAAAAAAAAGAAGATGGTACCAGGTTACAGTTCTACAATGAACTGTTTTCTGTTTCCCTGTACTACGTCCGTTTTGGCTATCAGCAAGTTATCTGTGAATCAGAATGATTAAAAGTGTGGATGTTGAGGTCAGCGCTTGGGTCCAAATTTCAAGCACTGGGTTTACCTCTGTTTCTTCAAGTCTTTTTTTTATCTTCCTCAATAAAGTCCTATGCTTTTATTCCATTAGAAATCCTGCACATTTCATATCAGGCCCAGGTGTTTTATCATTTTATTCCTGTGTGAACAGAATGTTTTTTCTATCATATATTCTAAGTGGTTATTACTGATATGTCTGGCAGCTATTAATTTCTGTACGTTGATCCTATGTCCAGTGACTTTATTGAATTATCTTATTCGTTCTAACATTCTGTCAGTTAATTTTCTTGGATTATTTAGGCAGGCGATCATGTCTGTAAATTATAGGAGTTTTGTCTCTTCTTTCCAATAGCTGCAGCTCCTAATGATTTTTCTAGTCGCATTGGCTAACACCTCTAATATAACATTAAATAATACAGAAAGCTCTGTAAAAATACAAATTACCCAGCCCTATCCCAGACTGCTGAATCAGAATCTTGAAAGGGATGGGTTTGGGAATCTGTATTTTATCAGACTTCCCAAATGACTCTGTTACTGCCAGCTCCGTACTATTTGTAACCACTGATGTAGACACAACAATTTGAATAGGTAATAACCTAATTTTACACATTGACTAGCTTATCATCTCGTTTTATTGCACTGGTACAAATACAACCAAGAAGCATTTGTGTCTAGGTGGACTCATTCATTCATTCAGGAAACATTTACGGAGCACCTATCATGTGCCAGGCACTATTTAGGTGCTAGAGATACAAAGATTATTAAGGGTTTAAAGAAGAAATTTGGGGATAAGTCTCTATATCATTTATTTCCCAGAAATCGCATATATTTTCCAGAAATCTTTTAAACTATTCAGCAGGGCTGGGGTGAGAGTAAGATGAGGAAGGCACACACCTCGATCACAGAACTCAAGGGGCTCAAAAAAGTCAGTAACTAAGTAAATAATATCCTGTTGCAATATTTGTCAAAGTCAAAAATAATGCGAAAAATGCCTGTGGTGAACAAAATATCCACACTTTAAATACAAAATAGGATCCAACAGGGACAGGTTATTGGTGAGGTGAGTGAGGCCTAACCATTCAAGTACAGTGTCAGATCCTGCCTTTATTTAAAATTTAAAAATTTTGAGGGGCGCCTGGGTGGCTCAGTCAGTTAAGCATCTGACTCTTGATTTCACCTCAGGTCATGATCTCATGGTTAGTGGCTTTGAGCCCCCACGTTGGCGGGCTCTGTGCTGGTAGCTCAGAGCCTGCGTGGGATTCTTTCTCTCCCTTTCTCTCTGCCCCTCCCCTGGTCACACACACACTCTCTCTCAAGATAAATAAGTGAACATTAAAAAAAATACAATTTTGTTGATCATAGATGTCTTGCATTAGTTTTGACTTTTACAAATATTAAGACGTTACTCCCTGTGATTACGGAGCTTAGATTTTGCACACAGAGGGAGTGCCTCACTTGTGCCTCTCTGGTCATGGCCCTGCCGCTGGATTCATATTTTTAATAATGTTACAGAATTTAGGCGCTAAGCTAGGGGGTCGATGCTGCCAGTGGGGGCACAGGGCATGCTGTACTGACTTCTGGAACTCCCCGAGCTATCATGGCAGAGAAAGGAAGGGATGTTAAAGGGGATGGCAAATAGTTGCCCTCTTTTCTCTTGTTTTCTTCCATGTCCATATATTTGCTTTAAGCACTTGCCACCTTTCCTGTGGCTGATGGTTGCAAAGGGGAGAGACTGGCAGGGCTAGAATGCAGGAGGGTGAGGGAGCCCTAGTCTGGACAGCATTGCAAACACCCACCTTCACTACAGGAAATAACTTCAAGGACGAATCCGCAGAGCTGTTCTGCCAAGCCTTCTCGGTAAGTAACAAGGGGGCAGGAGCAACCCAGCCCTGTGGGGGATGGCCCTGGGAGATGTGGGGGATCTGGAGGGTGGCTCTTGGTATAGAGAAGTGAGGTCACTTGAATGTTTAGGGAGCTGGTGAGTGGCTGAACTCTGCCGATCCTGACCAAAGCGCAGCAGAGGGAGGGCTGTTTGGATGGGACTAGACCCTCCTAGCAGTCACCGACGGTTAAACAAAAAAATGCACAAGAAGTCATCTTCAGTCTAAAAACTCTAGTCCACCCGATTTTTGGTGTGTGGGAGCCCTCCATCACAACGCCCTGAGATAAGAGAGGTATTTGCGGTCACATAAAAGACAAAAATCACCTCTCTCTGCACCGTTTCTCTCTCCAGGCCAATTACCGAATTAAGACACTGGATCTCAGCCACAACGAGTTCTCTGATAAGGGAGGAGAACACCTGGGGCAGATGCTGGGTGAGTCCCCCACGGGGGCAAGGGGCCAGCCTAGGAGAGGGCACTCGGCAGACAGTCACCTGTCAGAGCTGCATCTCCTGGTTTTTATTGTTATTGAACGTTCTGGTTATAAAAAGTGATGTAAACCACACCCCAAATACATTTAAAGTGGAGCGAGCACCTAGATGCGGGAAGTAAAACTTTAAAATGATTAGAAAAACAGGGGTGCCTGGGTGGCTCAGTTGTGGCTCAGGTTATGATCTCACAGTTGATGAGTTTGAGCCCCGCGTCAGGCTCACTGCTGTCGGCATGGCAGTGCAGAGCCCACATCAGATCCTCTGTCCCCCTCTCGTTCTGCCCCTTTGCCACTCATGCTCTCTCTCAAATAACTAAACAAATAAAACATTTTTTAAAAACTATAAAATGACTAGAAAAACATAACTTGCTGACCTCAAGGAAGCAAAGGATTATTAAATATGCACAGTGGGCATAAACTGTAACAAAAATGATTCATTTACTTGACAACAATAAGTTTAAAACTTATTTATGATAAAAGATTGGGCAATGTTAAAAGATAAGTGACAGAAAATAGATAGTTGCAGTATTTGTATAATATAAAAAATTTGTCTTTAGAATATTGATAAAAGATCCTACAGATCCATGACAATGATAAATACTCCCAATAAAACAATGGTCAAGGCCTATGGACAGTGAAAACAGAAAGCCAAATTCCTAAGCTCTTTAGTAATTAGAGGAATGCAAAACAAACAAAAAGATTCCCCTTGTCATCTACCGAAGCTGCAGAAATTACAAGTGAGAGAACATCCAGTGAAGTAAACACAAGGGAGAAATAAGAACTCTCTGAAGCTGCTAGGTAAAGGCACCTTGGAGATTAGTTTGACAGTATTTAGTGAAATTAAAAATGTATTCTTTGATATAGCAATTCACCTGTGCATGTCTCGGAGAAGCTCTCACACGTATGCAGAGAGAGATGTCCGAGGAGGTTCACTGCAGATTTGTTATAAAATTTTAAAAAAGAAAGAAAGAAAGAAAGAAAGAAAGAAAGAAAGAAAGAAAGAAAAAGAAAGAAAAGAAAGAACCTAAGTGTTCATTCCTGGGGAAATTAGTAGGGGGGGGGGTCATTATGAGCAAAGGAGATGCTACTTTAGGTGGAGGAGTGAGAAAAAGCCCTACAGGGAAGGTGGCTTTTTGCTGAAACCTGAATATCAAAGAAGAGTCAGCCATGCTAAGTTCCAGAAGCACAGCATTCCAGGCGGAAAGAACAGACTGGGGGGGGGGGGGGGGCGGGTTTGGAACCCTGTGGCTGCAGCAGAGCAGGGGAAGGGAATGGAAGGAGGAGGTCACCAAGGTGGCCTGCAGCCGCTAAGGTCGGGCTTTGTGGGCCATGAGGTGCATGAAATCTGGATTTTATTCTCCATGTGCTGCGAAGCCATTGAAGGACGTTAATGCAGGGGAGTGACATGGCTTGATTTGCAGTTCCTCTAAGGAACTGTTTTGTGACGTTTTACGCAGTTTTATGAAGAACACAACTGAAGACAACCAGACTCTTAAATACAGAGAACAAACTGGTGGCTGCCAGGAGCAGCAGGGGGGCGGGGGGGGGGGCGAGGAAGGGGGGGCATGGGTGAAATAGGCAAAGCAGATTAAGAGGTACAAACTTCCAGTTCATGGAGATGAAAAGTGTAACATAGAGAATATTGTCAACAGTACTGTAATAGCATTGTTTGGTGACAGATGGTGATACACTTACGGTGGTAAATGCTGTGTATAGAATTGTTGAATCAATACATTGTACACCTGAAAGTAACATAACATTGTATGTTAATGACACTTAAAAAAAAAAATGGAAGAAGGGAGGCCAGTTAGGAGGCTAATGCCGTAGTCCAGGCAAGACAGGACAATAGCTGGAGCTGAGGGAGGAGGTAGTAATAGGAGTGAATGGATCCAGACTTACTTTGGAAGTAAAGCCAAACCCACTTGCTGATGTGCAGAACGAAGGAAAGGGAGAAAGATAGATGCCTGGTTATTTTGTTTCAGGAACTGGTTGGAGGGAAAACTCAGGGAGTAACAGGTATGGAGGGACATGAGTCAGGAGCCAAAATTCCCATTTTGGCCATGTGATGTTTGTGTTGCCTGTTTGACATCTACATGGAGACACCTGATTTGTTATATGATTTTAGAGCTTGGTGAGCAGGTCAGGACTGGAGATACACGCATCTGGGAGTTATAGGCATTCTAATGCATTTAAAACCACAGGGCGAGATGAGATCCTGGCAAGGAGTGTGGATAGAGTTGAGAAGGCAGCCGTCCCATCACTGCCTGGGTCACTCTGACACTTTTAGGTGTACCAGAGGCGGGGAGGAGGAACCTGAGCAGGAGTGGTCAGTCAAGGAGGGGAAGGTGAAGTATCCAGGAGCCAAGTAAGGGATTCTTTCAAGAAGGGGGAAATCTTCGGCGGGGTCAAGTGTTGCTTAGTGGTTAAATAAGATGAGGTCAGAAAAGCGACCACAGGACTCGTCAACATGGAGATAATTGGTGACCTTGACAAGTGCCATGAGTGTGGAGACCCGCCCCCAGGGGGTGGAGTTGAAAATGGGACGCCAAGAAGTGAAAGGCAACGTGGGCACCTGCAGAAGCCCCACTGAGACGAGGCTGCGCCAGAAAGATGGGTGATTTGAGAGCAGGAAGGTTCCCAAGGATGGAAGATGCTGATAGGAAGGAAGGAAGATACACGTCTGGGGAAGGAAGGGGAGATGGTGGCAGGAGCAGAATCCTTGAAAAGGCTGGCGGCCACGGAGACTGGAACCGACAGGCAGGGCGCAGCGCTAATAGAGCGAGGAGAAGGAGCGAGCATGCGGGGGCAGGGGGTCTGTCCTGTCGGGAGGGGGGAGCTCTCCCATCTCTCTGCTGCCGCCCCCTCAGTGATGTATGAACAGCACCTTCCTGGAGAGAGGGTTCAGGCCGGCAGGTTTGAGGGAAGGAGCAAGGTCTGCAAGCATTATGGGGCAATTTGAGTCCATCTGAAAACTGATTTTTAAATATTCTAAAACTAAATTTCAGGGATGCCCGGCTGGCTCAGTTGGAACCTGCAGTTCTTTATCTCGGGGTTGTAAATTCAATCCCCATGTTGTGTAGAGATTACTTAAAAATAAAATCTTAAAAAAAAAATCTAAATTTTAAAACAACTTTTTTCCTAATGTTTATTTGTTTTGAAAGAGAGAGAGAGAGAGAGCGCGCATGTTTGAGCATGCCCCAGGCAAGCTGGGGAGGAGCAGACGGGGTCTGAAGCAGGCTCCCCGCTGGCAGCACAGAGCCCGATGGGCTCCAGTTCACAAACGGCAAGATCATGACCTGAGCTGAAGTCGGTTCCTGAGTTCAAGCCCCGCATTGGGCTCTGTGCTGACAGTCCAGAGCCTGGAGCTTGCTTCGGATTCCGTGTCTCCCTCTCTCTCTTCCCCTCCCCAGTTTGCACACACACACTCTCTCTCTCTCTCAAAAACAAAAAAAAAAAAAACATTAAAAAGGGAGAGAGAGAATGAGGGAGAGGATGAAGGCGGGAGAAAGTTTGTTCTCAAAATAAGATACTGTGTTCACTTTATGCAAAGTAGCTCCTGGTTGTTGACACAAGAGACCCACAACCAGCACACAGGGCACTGACCATGGAGAAGAAAATAGAGTAAGACATCGTCCTGGGCCTGAGGGTTGAAGGCCATGCCTCCCACCCAGTAAAACTTCAGGAGTGCTTCAGCGTCTTTCCAACAGTGTCCTCAGCATATCCGCCCTCCCCAATAAAAATAACGATGATGATGTGTTTCCACATGATGTTTTCCCCAACCCTCCGCAGCACATAAGGAAAAATATTTTTAAGTTAAAAAGTTCTATGCAAGTTAAAACGTCTGTGCAAGTCAGCTTCTAGACAAGCCTGATGCTGCAGCACTTACAAGTGATAGTGTCCCGAAAGCTTTCTGGAGCCACCTCTGCTCCTGAAGTTCTCCAGGAAAAACACATCACGTGGGGTCATATGCCCTGCCCACCACAGCCTCCCTCCCTAAATACAACCCCTGTTCTCCATGCTCTCTCTTCCTAGTGTAATGGTTGCACAACATTCTACCAAATGGATGTTTATTCTGTACTTTACCCTTCCCCTGTGAGTCATGAGTGTTACTTTTATAAGTGATGCCATGATAAACACCTGATAAATCACTCTTCTCATATCCTGCACTGTCTCCTTAGGAAGAGCCTCAGGGTGATATTGCTGTGTGAGGGGGCACACACAGTCTGATAGCAAAATATCTGTGACCACCTCACATTTGCCAAATTGTGGCAATTTGCTTGCCCCCTGCGATACAGGAGTATGATTATTTGACTACATTACTGCCAACACTGGGAATCATCTTACAATTTGGGGTTTAAATGAATAATGGAAAAATTATTGCCCCAGCGTTTTACTTTGAGTGAGTATTGAGTAGTCCTTATTCCCCAATGTCGTGGCTATCTGTCAACTCTGAGAGTGGGTTCTCTGGGATTTGGGGCATGCTGAGATGATTCCCTCCCTCCTCTAGCCCTCAATATAGGACTCCAGTCACTGGATCTGAGCTGGAATCAGTTCCACACACGGGGAGCTGTGGCCTTGTGCAATGGTCTCCGGGTAAGTCTCTCTCTGGCAGTGGTGTGTTGAAACCAGTGAGGATGGTCAGGGTTTCGCATCCCACCATCTTGAACCTCTTCCTCATGACCCCCCTGATGAGTACACACTGAGCTCTCATCAAGTGCTTTCACATTGTTAGCATCCCTCCCCAATTCCTGGATGTGCCTTCTTCTTTAGGATAAATCCTACTTCAGCAGATTCACCTTGCTGGGGTCTTGGTGTCATCTTTGGGGATACTTCAAGAGGGCAGTTTAATTAAGGGCTAAAGAATGACCAGACTCTGACTCCCCCCACTGGGAGGGATCTGACTGAGCTCTCCCTCCTGGGGACCACTGAGCACCCAGTCTGGATGGCAGCAGGGGAGAGAAACCAGGGCCTCTTGGCTGGGTGAGTCACATGCAACCTTGATGCTGGTGCTGTTCTTTTTCCTCCCCGGAGGCTAATGTAACCCTGCAGAAACTGGATCTCTCTATGAACGGCTTTGGGAACGAGGGGGCTACGGCCCTGGGAGAGGTCCTCAGGCTCAACAACTCCCTGGTCTACATAGACGTCAGCAGCAATGACATCAGCAACGAAGGAGTCATCAAAATCAGCAAAGGACTGGAGTTCAATGAGAGCCTCAAAGTTCTGAAGGTAAAGTCTTTACTTAAGCTGGGGATGGGCCACTTTGTGTGTGTGTCCGTGTGCATGTGTGCACGCCCATGCTTCTGTGTGCGTCCGTGTTTCCATGGCACCCACGTGTCCACGCTTGTGTGCCTGCATCCATGTATATATCTGTGCGTGCACACCCATGCATCTGTGTGTGTACATCCACGTGTTTATGTGTGTTCATCTGTGTGTGTGCATCCATGTGTGTGTCTGTGCATCCTTGTGCCCATGTGTGTGTATCAGTGCGTGTCCCTGTGTCCTTGTGCGTCCACGCATCTGTGTGTGTGTATGTGTGTATCTGTGGGGGGAGGGTGGGGAGAGCAGAGTGATGGAGTTGCATATTGCTGGAGAGAATCATTGGGAAAATTCACCTTATGTTTCACATGTGCATAGGTTCTTGACTGTCTCTCTCCTGTAAACCTAATGTCACCCTCTGCTGTCACCAGGTGCATGATGTCAACTCCTAACCAGTCTTCCTTCCTCCCATCTGGGTCTCCTCCAGACTCTGCTTCACCCTGAAGCCAGAGTGTGTGTTTTGAGCATAAGTCTGACTTCCACCCCCCCCCATCTAGTCCCCTCCAGCTTAGACTCCCCACTCCGTGGCCTCCTGTGGTGCAAATCCAGTTCTCTCACCCCGGTGTGCTTCTCCAGCCTCAGTTTACCCCATGTTCTCCCTTGTTGTCCAGCCACGGCCTCGGGGGTTTCTTTCAAGATTCTTCCTTATACTCTCATTTCAGTGACTAGTTGACTGGTCATCTCCACTGGTATGAGAGCTTCCTGAGAGCGAACACTGTGTTTGGTCCTGCCCATTACTATTCCCCCGGGCCTAGCTTAGTGCTGGGCCTATAGGAGATGCCTGATGAATGTCAGCTAAGTGAATGAGTGGATCCACCTTTCATTTTAAGTTGATTGGCTTATAGACGCTAATGTATAACATGGCAGCTCCTGGGTGGTTGGAAAACAGAAGAAAGATGAGGACTTCCACTACCGGTTCCCCTTTCTGGGGCTCCTGCCGTGAGCCAGGGGCAGACAGGTGGTTTGCTGCTGGCTCACAGCCCGACCCTCCGACGTGCGCTCCACTAGCTCCCCTGTCAGATGAGAAAGCTGAGGCTCTGTGACTTGCTCGGGTGATGTAGCTCGAGAGGCAAGGAAGTCAGCCTTGCCAGGCTTCCCCGCTGCAGTTCAAATTCCTCAAGATGTGGGGGCGATGCGGGAGGACCACAGGTGTGGGGGTGCTGGTGGAGAAGGACGGGAGTTAGAAATCAGCGATTGGGCGCCTGGGTAGCCCAGTCGGTTAAGCATCTGGCTTCGGCTCATGGTGGTTTACAAGTTTGAGCCCCGCGTCAGGCTCTGTGCTGACAGCTCGGAGCCTGGAGCCTGCTTCAGATTCTCTCTCTCTCTCTCTGCCTTTCCCCCACTTATGCTCTCTTGCTCTCTCTCTCTCTCTCTCAAAAATAAATAAAAACATTTAAAAATTAAAAAAAAAAAAGAAAGAAAGAAATCAGCAACAATGAGCTGCCATCCGAGAGGACAAGCACCTTAGAGCTGCGAAAAGGAAGTCAGACTGCCAGCACTGGAGGGAGCAGGGTGACTGTCTAGTGACAGTGAGAGCTGGGAACGAGGCCTGACCAGAGCAGGAGGAGGAGTAACTCAGAGAAGAGAGACTGATGCAGCCTGCCAGTGGCTCAGCCTCTGTGGAACCGTGAAGCCAAGGAAAGTGCAGAGAACCTGCATCTTCCAAGATTGAAAGGTTGCCTCAACAAAATGGCAATAGGGATTTTCTCTAATTGGTGGCGGTACTGGTGACTTTAACATTTTTTTCTACCTCTTTTTGGATTTTTTCTATAATGACCATGCATCATCGTTTAAATGTTTAAACACGTTGTCCCGTGTTTAAATATACTTAAAATTTGTAAATGTTTTGGGGCGCCTGGGTGGTGCAGTCGGTTAAGCGTCCGACTTCAGCCAGGTCACGATCTCGCGGTCCGTGAGTTCGAGCCCCGCGTCGGGCTCTGGGCTGATGGCTCAGAGCCTGGAGCCTGTTTCCGATTCTGTGTCTCCCTCTCTCTCTGCCCCTCCCCCGTTCATGCTCTGTCTCTCTCTGTCCCAAAAATAAATAAAAAACGTTGAAAAAAATTTTTTTAAAAAAATTTGTAAATGTTTTAAAATGAAAGAAAAAAATTGTACTGATTTATTTTTATTTTTTAAATAGGCTCCATGCCCAATGTGGGGCTTGAACTCATAATCCCAAGATCAAGAGTCACACGCTCTACTGACTGAGCCAGGCTCGCACCCCAAGAAAAAAGTTTTAAACACATCAAGTGCCACCCTCCTTTCCCTACTCTTGGAAAAATAATGATGTTCCCAGGGAAGGGAGTCAAGCAAAGGATTCTAGAAGCTAAGTTTTGGCTGCCTCATCAAGAAGCCACCCGGTGGAAAGCCTTCAACAGTATTAACTAACATTCGTTTGCTGCTTACTATGTACCAAGCACTCTCTTGAATACTTTGCTTGAATTGATTTATTGGATCCTCAGAGTAACCCTAAGTGATCGGTGCCCAGTGGCCAGGGAAATAACCCAAGGCCAGAAAGCTAGTAAGCAGAGCCACTGGGGTCTATGTTCCTTGCTGTGAACCACCACACCAAGCTTCATTGGCTCCCAGCCCCATTGGAATAATGCCCTGAGTGCTTAGCTAAGTCCACATGGTCCCTGTGATCTGGCCCAGCCCTGTTCTGTGGCCTCGTTCTTTCTGCTCCTGCTCATGAAATGTTTGCTATTGCCCAAACACCTCTGCACCTTTGCACTTGCCTCCCCTTTGCCTTCTTTGGTGCGTCTCATTCCCTCCTCTGGTCCTAACCCTGCTTCTTCAGACCAGAATAATCCCCATTAGTCCCGCAAGGCTTAGCTCCAGTGTCCCCTCCACTGTACCAGATGCCCCTTTCCTTGCTTCTGCAGTACCAGTGTGTACCTCTCTGTCACTGCCCTCCCCACACGTCTGATGCCATGTGCTTGTTTGCCTGTGTCCCCCTGTAGAGTGTAAGCTACGTGAGGGCAGAGACCTTGTCACATCTGCCTGTGCATCCCTTAGCACTCAACCCAGCAACTGGCACATGGCAGGCCTCCAATAAATGCTGGATGGATGGATGGATGGATGGATGAGCAGTGAGATGGGTAGGTGGATGGATGACTGGACAAACAGACAGGGAGACAGATGCCTACAGAGGAGTCTGGGTGGAAGATAGAGATTACGATTTGATGGAAAGAAATGGAAGCCACACTCTGAGCCAGGCTCTCCTATAGCCAGCTCATCCTCCTTCTGTCTCGCCCCTCCTCCCACAGCTTTTCCTGAACCCTGTGAGTATGGATGGGGCTACGTTACTTATCCTGTCCATCAAGAGGAACCCCAAATCCAAGATGGAGGAGATTGACATTTCTGTAAGTGATTAGATCGTGGTTGCTTGCACCAGGGAGCATGCCAGGTACCACGGCCACGCTATGTTGGCAAGTGCCAACAGCTCTGTCCCCTCATGGGCCCTCACACAAATACTCCATGAAAAGGTCACTCCTTCTGGAGTACGACTTGGGCTTCTCTTGGGGTCCTTTTAATAGGAGTAGCCGTTCGGTTGATAACATTGTGGTGTGAAATCATTTACAAGATCCCGATGGGTCTAAGAGCAGAAACACCAGAATCAAAGGTGAGAGGCCCCCAGAACAGAATTTGTTCACTGCCACCTTTGCTGATGGACAGCCCTGGGCCCCAGAATGGTTCCAGAATCATAGAACTTTTAACTTTTTTGGTATTGATTGATTGATTGATTTAGAGAGCATGCATGAGCACGTGCAAGTGGGGGAGGGGCAGAGAGAGAGGGAGAGAGAGAATCCCAGGCAGGCTTTGCACTGACAGCACAGAGCCCAATGCGAGACTCAAACTCATGAACCGTAAGATTGTGACTTGAGCCGGAGTTGGATGCTTAACTGACTGAGCCACCTAGGCGCCCCAGAATCACAGAACTTTTAGAATCTGAGTCCTAAAACATGTAATAACTTGTATTCTTATTTTGTGACTTGGCTGACTGAGTAGAATTTGAGGGTAAGGCCCCCTGGTGGAGGAGGAAGGCGTGAGGAGGTGACTTCACTGGACCAGGTATTCTTTTTTTTTAAATTTTTTTTTTCAACGTTTTTTATTTATTTTTGGGACAGAGAGAGACAGAGCATGAACGGGGGAGGGGCAGAAAGAGGGAGACACAGAATCGGAAACAGGCTCCAGGCTCCGAGCCATCAGCCCAGAGCCTGACGCGGGGCTCGAACTCACAGACCGTGAGATCGTGACCTGGCTGAAGTCGGACGCTTAACCGACTGCGCCACCCAGGCGCCCCTGGACCAGGTATTCTTGCCTGAATCCTCAGAGAGGTGGTAGCTGGTAAAAACAATATCCTAGACCCGCCCGCCACTTTATACGGTTTTCCCCCAAAGGGATTTTATAGGCTTTGGCTCATTTGATCCTTCTCTGGGAGGCAGGTAGAGTGCACCCACGTCCTAGAGCTGTTCAAACCACGCAAATGTATTGTCGCACCGTCCTGAAAACCAAAGCCCAAGATCAAGGTCATGGTAGAACTGGTTCCTTCAGAGGACCACGAGGAAGAATGCGTGCCGTGCTCCTGCCAGCTCCTGGTGGTTTGGTGGCAATCTGTGGTATTCCTCGGCTTGGTGGGAGCATCGTCTTGATTTCTGTCTTTAGCTTCAAATGGCGTTCTCCCCGCGTGCACGTCTGTCTCTGTATTCAAATGCCCCTTTTTATAAGGACACAGTCATATTGGATTAGGGCCCACCTTAATGACCTCATCTTAACTTGATCATCTGAAAAGACCCTATTGCCTAATAAGGTCACATTCACAGGTTCCCAAGGGTTAGGACTTCAACATCTTTTTTTTTTTTTTAATCTTTAATTATTTTTGAGAGAGAGAGAGACAGAGCATGAGCAGGGGAGGGACAGAGAGAGAGGGAGACCCAGAATCCGAAGCAGGCTCCAGGCTCTGAGCTGTCAGCACAGAGCCCGATGCGGGGCTCAAACTCACAGACCACAAGATCATGACCTGAGCCAAAGTCGGACGCTTAACCGACTGAGCCACCCAGGCGCCCCAGGACTTCAGCATCTTTTTGATGGGAACACAATTCAACCCATAACGAGAACTTTCCCTCATTTTCCCATTTTACATACAGGGAAACTGAAACAGAGAGGTTGGATCACTTGCCCAGGAATACACAGCAAGTGAAAAGCACAACAAAGAGTAAAGCCGAGGCTTCTGCCTCCTACTCTAGTGCAGTGTTAAAGTCTTGTGTTATTTTAAAGCCACACAAATATGACGTTTTGCCAAGATTTTAATGCCTTACAATTATATCAGTGATGATATTTTGAATATTTAAACCCAAACACCTTGGAACTTAAATAATAAGTAAAATTTGGACTTAGGTTTGCCACAGATTATAAAACATTAGAAAAACATACCTGCTTTTCTTTTCAGTCTGTCCCCTGGTTCAGTCGGTTTCTCCTTAGGGGGCTTCTCTCTACGCTCATCCTACAGCTCTGACCTTGTACCCCTGAGGCTGCCTTAGCTCCCACCCCACCCTGCCTCTGGGTCTCAGTTATGTGTCCAGATTTTGTTGGCATTTGCTCTCCCTCCTTCCCCCCGCCCCCAGGGCAGGTTGGAAGGCATGGAGTCAGGCACTCTTTTGGTGTCTGAGGGAATGTTAGAAATGGTGCTGTTGAGGCCCCAGATGGCACAGAAACCCACAAGCTGGGATCACACTGGCATTTTGTCACAGGTTCCCAAGGGTTAGGACTTCAACATCTACCTACCAGGACAGACAGGTCTGAATTAGCCTTTTCCTTCTCTTTTATCATCTCTCCTGATGTGACTCTAAACAGCGTTGGAATTCCTTCACTGCTTCTAGAACTTTCTCTAGAATATCTACAAATCAGGATGGGGGAAGCCGTCAGCCCTTTAGCATGAGTTTCATTATTTGAAGTGGCAGAAGATGGTCAGAACCACATCTGAGGAGTGAAGCAGGCTGACTGAACCAGTGAAGGCCCAGTTTGGTCAAACACTGCTTCATAGACCATGTCTTCTCCTGTGGCCTACAACCCAGCTCTGAGGGCACTTCCAAAAGGGGAGTTCCCAATGGGTTTTGAGCCAGGACAGGGTGGTTGGAATGAGGGATCCTCGTCCGGGGCACATGCTCCCAAGACCAACACTGGTGTAGAAATGGACATTTTAGGACATTTGCCTCAGGACCAGTCTCCTAACCCCATAGCTGTGTCTCATCTGTCACATGCAGACACCGATGCTCGCCATCTAAGAGCAGAGCCAAGCTGACCGTGTGTGACACAGGCTGCTGGCACTCAACTAGGACATCTGATCACACTCATGTGCAAACTTTACAAGTCAAATCACAAGCCCTAGGAAAGATGAACTCTCCCAGTCTAGAAGCAGCACTGCAGAACAAGCTGGAAAAGACCAAACAAAAACAAACAAACAAAAAACAAAAAACGAAAAAAAAAAACCTCTCTGCCTTTGGCTTGGATGGGGCGGCTGGTCTGCAGGGGGGTGGGGGATGGGCGTGGGGGTAGAGATGTTACAACAGCGGGCGATGCCTTCCTCACGATGGGTCCCCTCTCTCCCCTCCTCAGAATGTGCTGGTGTCTGAGCAGTTCGTAAAAATATTGGATGGGGTGTGTGCCATCCACCCCCAGCTGGACGTGACGTACAAGGCGGTGCAAGGCCTCTCTGCCAAGAAGGAGCTGCTCTTGTGGACAAACCCCATGAAACTGATCCAGGTGAGCCCTTGCTTTCCTCTCAGAGACCCCAAGGACCAGCGTCTCCCCTCCCCCGAAGTGTCTGCACAGTCCTCTCTGACAGGGAATGTCTCAGACATGGAATATTCCCTGTGGATGTTGGGTCCCTTCAGCAGGAAGAGGGGATCTGGGATCTGGGTGAAGAGGGAGGGGCTTGGAACAGGATGGTTTCCACCAGCCAGGCTCCTCCACCTGTTAATGTGCGGCTGAAGGCAAGTCGCTGTGCTCTCTGTGCCCCCAGTCTGTTCACCTGGAAAATGGGCATAACGATAGGACTCACCCCGGGAGGGCTGCTGTGAAGATTCAATTCTATAACACACAAGAAGTGCTTAGAGCAATGCCTGGCCAATAATAAGCGCCCAACAAATGCCAGCTCTTTCCAATAGCCAGTAAGGATGCCAAGACACCCCTGTGGTGAAGACAGCGGTTTGGTGGCTCCAGCTAAAGTGGGACCCTCAGATCCTTTATATCTAGTGGTGACCTGCCCCTGGCTCTAGTCTTAGATCACAGGAGGCAGGTAAAACCATGGAAATGAAAACCCAGACAATTTTAGAGCTGCCAGGGAGCTCCTCTGGTCTGACCACCTCACAGAGTAGCGCCCAGCCCAGGCTGGTGTTCCCATGCCTGGCTCTCACTGGAGGCAGAGTTGACGGGGAAGCTGGATACAGACTGCTTGCTACCTGGGGTGATACCCATGCAGATGTAGATTCTAGAGGACGTGTGCCGCTGGGGCTACCTCCTGCCCCTTGGTTGGTCTGCTCTGTGCCTCAGTTTCCAGGACTAAACAGAAGAGCTCTGCATGGCAATTATTGTTGTGTGGAAAGTTCTAGAAGGCAAGGGGGGGTATTGAGTACCTTCACAAGTCAGATGACATCAGATGGAACCGAGGGGAAACCTGTTTTGCAAGGGGAGGAAGATGATGCAGGGAATAGGAATGGAGATCTCGGATGGAAAGCGGGAGCCCCACCCCTGCTTAAAACAGCATAGAAATCTCTAGGGATCTCATAGGAATCTCAATTAGAAACTGAGCCAGATATGCGATGTAAAACACAGTCCTTCCCCTCTGGGGAGAAGGGACAGGCAACAATCTGGTTGCAAAGATGGGACAGATGCAGTAACTTCTCATAGAAAGCATCATACGATAAAAAATAAATGAGTGACCAAGGCAACAAATACCATCTGAATCCAGATTAGAGGCCACTGTGGGATTAGGCAAACAGAAAGGGACACGTCCTGGGGAAGGGTCTTGAAGAGCAAGAAAGAATTCAGGTCAGTGACAGTGACAGGGAGGGAGTTCTGGGGAGAGGGTTCCCACTAGCAGAGGAGCAGAGCAGGGTGCACACAGTGTGCTTGGGAGATGGGGACAGAACCATGTGGCTCCAGCAGGAGAACCGTGTGGTTCCAGGCTCCTGCAAAGCCTGGAAGTCAAGGCTACCCAGAGAGGCTGGGGCTAGATGTGGCAGTCCTCAGATTCTAGGCTCAGGGCTGGGGTTGGATTCCACAGGGAGCGGGAGCCAGCTACAGTTGCTGAGCGGTGGGTAAGGTGAATCCGGTAGGACCAAAGAGTAACCTTTCAGGCAATGGGGAGGGAAATAAACTGAAGGGGGTAAATATGAGAGTGGGAATGCTAATGAAGGCACTATGGTAGTATTCTCCGTGTGCTAACTAGTATTCTAGAATGGTGCCTTGCCTGAGGATAGCAGTGGAAGTGGAGGGACAGATGTAGGGGATCCCCTAATGGAGAAGCTCCAGGATTTGGTAAATGGCTGGGCACATGGTGCATGTGGGCAAGTATGCGTGTGTGTGTGTGTGTGTGTGTGTGTGTGCTGGGAGAAGGGAGGCCTGTGATGATAGGAGCGAGCCAATGATAACTCCAAAACGTCAAGCCCAAGGGACTAAAATAAAGGTGGTGACGCTGCCACCACAGGGAGGTCTTCTGTAGCCCCACCCTCTCCACCTACCCATCCCCCCCTGGTTCCCGGAAATCCAGCCCCACAAGATTTCCCCCTGTTTCTCTGCACTAGCTCTCACTCAGCTCCAGGCCCGTGCACGTGCAGGTTCCTCTGCCTGGAACACCCTTCTTCCTGTCCTCAGTGTCGTACTCATTCCTACTCTTTCTCTAGGTCTCTATTCAAGTTCACCTCCTTGGGCCTGCCAGGTCTGGGAGCCTGGGCAACCTTTTGGCGGAAGGTGGCAGTGGAGGGTGGGGATGGGGTGGGGTGTTGTTAATAGATGTTACAAAGTCAAGTATTTGCTTCTGGTGTCTCCGGTTTCTCTCAGAGCTATGCAGACCAGCACCAAATCACGGTCATAGACTTCTTCAAGAGCTTGAACCCTAATGGAAGAATGATGATGTCTGTGGGTGACTTCCGGAAAGCTATGATACAGGTGTGCTGAACCCTAGTGGCAACAGCCAGTGTGGGGTGTGTGTGTGTGTGTGTGTGTGTGTGTGTTTAGGCCTGGGAAGGGGTAGGCAGAGAGCTCCATTGACTTTGCATGTTCCATCCACTTCTTCAGCAGGACAAGGTCCCTATGAACCCGTACCAAGTCAGGGAGCTGATAAAGAAGCTGGCTGAGAAGACAGGCATGGTGAACTTCAGGTCAGTCTAGGCCCAGCGCCCATCTTATCCTGCTTCTGCCCCAGGCAGGCCCCCAGTTCTCTATAAGGCGTCCCGGTGGTGTCTACATTTGATCAGGTACAGCCTCCCCTGAAGCAGCTGGCCGCACCCTCCCTGGCTTCCGAGGCTGGCCCCACTGTCTGCCCTCCTCCTCAACTTCCAATTCACCCTCCCAGCAGAGCTGCAGCCTCAACCGTGTGCTGTTGGCTGTGGGACCAGATTCTGGGGACACAGTGTCAAAGCCAAGTAGGAGGGGACGTAACAGAGCACGTGGGTAGGCCCTGGCATGGTGAGAGGTCTGTGGCAGGTGCCTGGGTAGCTCAAAGAGGAGGATTACTTGGGCAAGAAGCAAGTGCAGAAGCGTGAGCCTCACGTGGCTGGGAAACTGCAGCCACTCAGCTCTGCTGTGGCCTAGGGGATGATGCCGTTGTGACTTGGGCTCAATTCCTTAAAGAGACAGGAAAGGGCCTGTGTAACAGTAAGAACTGTAAGAACACCTGTGAGCCCCTACCTCGGGCCAAGTACTCTGTGGGGCCCCAAACCTGCCCAGGTGCCTGACGCTGTCATCGCCCATATGTGGCCCAGGTGCCCAGCACTGTCACGACCCATATGTGGCCCAGGTGCCCGGTTCTGTCATCACCCGTACGCAGTGAAGGATGAAGGCTCCCAACTGACCCAGCAACCTCTTGTCTTAGACACCAGTCCTTAGGGAGCTCTATCAGAGGGACCCCCCTCTGGTCCTGCCCCCCGAGCCTCCCCACCCTGTACCTCTGTTCTGTGCCCTCTTCAATACTTGCCACGGGGAGAAGCCAGGGCAAAGATAGGAAAGGCAGCCGGACCCATCTGCACACCTTGCTTCTAGGGAGGGGGCAGCTCTTCACAGGGCTCTTAGTCTCCAAGTCTTTAGAATGGGGTGTAACCACAGCACCCAAGCGGCTTTGTAAGGATAGAGTAGGGACAATGTGCATAAGAGGCTGGCACATGTCACCCAGCAAGGGGGCTCTTTCTGAAGATGTCTCAGGCTTGCACGTCCCCCACACCGCGTCTCTGTCCTGAAACTCCCCACCTGCCCCCCCTAAAGTGGTGCTTGTTGTCCTTGGGAAGCTGGTGGGAAGTGCCCAGGCAGAGGCCAAGAGACCAGGTTCCAGGTCCAGCAAACCCTTCAGCTTTGCAGATGAGGTCAAGTGGCCATCAAGAGGCAATACTGGGGTCTGGGTCCCCGTGTCTTGGGAACTGAGGGGGCGGTCTCTCGTGGGCACCTCAAATTGTCCCTCAGCTCTATTCTCATTGAAGAGCAGAGCGGTCATTTTTATTGTTGCGTGAATTTTTTATTTTCATTTTTGTTACAAATAATATCTACTTGTAAAAATTCTAAATCCACAGAAGTATAGCAAGAAGAAAGTGAAGGTTCTTTTTTTATCTCTTCTCCACGGTACATGCTGCCTCCCATGAACAGTCCCAGCGCACATTTCCGTGCCTTTCCCATACTTGCCATCGAGTGTGCATGTGTGCGTGCACACGTGAGTGTGTGTGGTGTCGTGGTTTAAAACGTGGGCTCTGAGGCCAGACTGCCTGAGTTCCAAGCCCAGCTCCACTCCTGTGCAAGTTACCCAATCTCCGTAAGCTTCAATTTCCCCATCTGTACCGTGGAGCTAATAATAGTACCCATGGCATCGGAGCTTTTGAGGAGTAAATGGATTAATGCCTGTAAAGCATTTAGAACATTACCTGGCATGTGCTAGGCTCCGAGTACACATATGTTTTATTATACATTATTGTACCCTCACACTGACAAACACACGGTTTCTTGTTTATCCTAAATAGAATCATGCTATCACGTTCCTCTGAATTTGCTCTGCCTTCCAGTATGTCTTGGCAATCTTTCCGTGTTTGTGCATTTAGATCCATCTCAGTCTTTTTTAACTGCCGCGTGCTATTTCATAGCACAGAAGTCTCCTTATTTATCTCATTGTTAGGGACATTTAAATTATTTCCATTGTTTTGCTACTACAAATAATACTATAACCAGCATCCTTTTGTAGATGGTGTTTGCCCACACGTTTCTCTAACAAGGTGGAGCGGATCCAGGGCAATCGCTGGGCCAAAGGGTGTGCACATTCTAAATTTCAGTCGACTGCTAAACCCTTCCTTGCCAATGGCAAAAACCGATTCTTCTGCCCCCTCCCCGGGCCGACACCAAAACTTACCCATGTTCAACCCTCCTGCTGCGATGGGTTTACAAATGATCCTGCTTGGATTTGAGTCTGCCTAAACACTCCCTTCAATCAGGCGGCATTGGCACTCAGCATTATCCCCTTACCTTTCAAACCAGTTTCCTAAAAACAGAGAAGCGGTAGCAACAAGTCTGGTCTGAAAAGAAGTCGCCGCGACGGAGAGGTCCTGGCAAGTCGATTGGTGGCATTCAGGAGGCGAAGATCTGTTCTGACACCTCCGTAGACAAACACCAAGGCCAGACTGCGAGCGAGCCAATAAAGTCTGCCTGGGTCCCCACGTCTCTGGGCTGCAGGTGGCGTGCCCCCACCCCCCCCACCCCCCGCAACTGGAGCAGCGCCTTTGGTTTTGGCGACCAGCAGGGGGCGCATCCTTGATGGCCTTAGTAGGAGCCGGAAGACAAATTGGGAATGCAATGGCGTTGCTAGGCAGCAGGAAAAGAGCAGTTTGGGGGGGGGGGGTGGTGTTGGAGATCAGTGCACAAAGGCAGTCATCCTAGTAAATGTAAACTGTATCCAGGAGAGAGATTTTGGAGACGCGGGAGGCAGTGGAGAGGGAGCAGATGCTCAGGAACAAGGACGTGGGGCACCCGGGGGGGGGGGTGCTTTAGAAGCAAATGCTGAGGGGTCATGTGGAGAGAGCCCAGGATGGGAGACAGACCTGGCATGTAGTCATAGCCCGGTGCCACCTCGCCACCTGAGCGTGGAGCCTTACGCTTCCATCGGAAAAAAGTAGGACAGCCGAAATTAAGGCTTCCCAATCTGTTCTGGGAATATACTGTTCTACATTTCTTTTTAAAATTCCTTGGAAGCTAAGAGGACACGAATTGCTGAGCACAAGAGCAGGGATAGTCAAGAACAGCATGCGCTGAGCAGGTGCGGGGATGGGTAACTGGCGGGTTCTGATTAGCCCCGCCAGTCGTCTCTGTGGATGCACAAGGGCAGGGACTGAATCACACATCGCTGTACCACCACACAGTGCCTGACACATAGGAGATGCTCAATAGAGACCTATGGGGTGAACAAACACATTCACCTGGCAATTTTGGGGGGCAAGTGGTGGAAAAGTGGGAAAGTTTGGGGGTGACCGGGAACCGACCCTTTAGAGCCCTGATGTGTGACGCATGCTGAAACGGCATCTCGGAATCCAGTCACTGCCTTTGGCTTTCCCTTTGCTTCACCAGGGCTGGAGCGGAGGCTGAGGCCTCTCTGCCCGTGTGGCAGAATCATTATTTGAAATAATTTATACCCCCTCCCCGCAGTGCATTTTCCCCTTTCCCTTCCTTATTCAAGGTCTTAGCCCGAAGTTGAATTTCCATTAATTGGGTGACAGAGGGGCTCAGAGTCAAAATTAGGATAATAAAAGAAAATAAAGAAATGCACTAAGGGGTTCGTGGGCTGAAACTCACATCTCTCATACTTGTCAGGGTATGTAGATGTCTTTGACTCCACAAATAAATCGAATCCCCTTAAAATCAGGAGCCGTGTCATTTAGGTTTATTATAATCTATAAATTTCCCCCACCAAGTCTCTTGTCCAGCAGCTGCTGGTGTCTGGGTGGAACCCTGAAGACTATGAAGCCAGGGGGTATCAAAAATTGTGGATTATGTTATGGATCAATAAAAACAGCAAAGTTTTCTCCAGATGCTTTTAATGCATCTCTTGCATAAAAATGAAAGGCAGCAATTTTCTGATCAAATGTTATGTTTTGTTTGGGTAGCTTTGGGGAAATTATGGAGATATAGGGAAGCTAAAATCCACCCCCTCGCCCCCAATCCTCCAGGCCAACCCTCAACATTACCAATCCCAAGAAAGTGAAGGACGAGAGTCAAAACCTGCCTGCAATAGTCTGGGAACCTTCCCAAAGTTGGAGTAATTCCGACTAGTGGCCACTAGGTGTCAGGTCAGCTTCAAATTCCTGGTGAACACACCGCTTCCATATCCTTACAGAACGCTTTGCAGCCTTTGTACTTTCTGTGATCTCCCAAACTTCTGCCCACCACCCCCCAAAAGCCCGACACATGAAATCTGAGCCCGGGAGTGTCCAGCAGCCTGACACTTGGGCAAACCTCTCCAACGCTCAATGTCCTCGTTGTGAATTGCGGTTTCTAACAGGGAACTTTGCACCCGTACTGTGAGGCAGAAAATCAGGGGTGGGCGGGTAAAAACTCCGTAAATATTCAGTCCCCTCCCCCAGTCAGTCCACCCTGGAGCCCCGCAAAACCACAAGAGGAGACAGTGTTTCATTTGGATAGGACTGCACGAGGAACTCATCCTCTATCAACTTGCCCAGTCTGGAGGCTGGTGGGCGGGAGCTGCAAGCCCAAGGTGGAGGTAGAGGAATCTTGCAAAGTAGGAGAGCCCAGCGGGTCAAAATGACCCAGAGGCATTGGACTGCGTGCCCAGCACTGAAGGAGGTCAGGCTACAAGCGAGGGAATCAGCACCTGGCTGTGCCCCTCCTAACCTGCCCTAATTCGGTGAGCGTCATGTGGTAGCTTTTTGTTCCTCACAGAAACCCGGTGCAGGAAGACTTTATTATCCTATTTTACAGTTGGGGAAACGGAAGCATGGAGAAGTTAAGCATCTCACTCAAGCTTTCTTGCTAGTAAGTGGGGAGGCGGAGATTCAGGCCCTAACAATATAGCTCTGGCTCCCTGGGGTCTTACCCACTGTGCTTCCCTGCCCCCTGCGGCTTCTGTGCAGCAGCTCCACATCCAGACCGGGGAGTTTAAATGCACTTACTCTGTCTACACTGTGTCTACAACAGAGTGAGGAACTAGATTGATAAGCAAGCACGAGCTGCAGGCCAGGAGGGAGGCAAAGGCGGAAGATACTGTTCTAGTGTGGCTGATTGCTGAAGGTCAGGTTGACAGGCCGTCCCTGCTCCCAGTATTGAGCAGAAATTGTGCCAGGGGAGGTGGGATGGGAAGACAGAAGGAAGCACATGGAAAGCTCTGTGCACCCGCGTCATAAAGCAGTTAAGCATACGGGGTTCTGGCACCGGACATTTTGAGGTTTGAATTGCGCCTGGCTTTCCCACTTAGCAGCTCTGTGACTTTGAGCCACTCAACCTTTCTGAATCTCCGTTTCCTCACCCGTCAATAGAAATGATAATGGTCTCCCCTCCCCCACGATTTAATGAGATTGTGCCGGTGAAACCCAAGGCCTAGCATACAATAAGTGCTTCCTAGAAGGATGACCTCATCACAGTGGCTTTCCTTTCCGAGAGGTGGGGGGAGGGGAGGCCTAGGTCCTGCAGGGCACAAGAGGGGCCACACCAAGCAGCCATCTTTGAAATATCTAAGTACTGGGCCTTTGAAACATCATGGGAAGTATTCTCATCTCAGGGTTTGGTTTAAGGCTTGCATCAAATCAAAAGAATTCATCCAGAATCTTAGGAATTAGAGGGAGGAGGGTGGACCAGGGACTAGCAGCGCCATGTGGACAACGCAGGGGACACGGTAAAGAGCTGGCATTTTTCTTGGCCACTGAGGTCCGAACCCCTTTTCCTCGGCTGGGAATGCCTCACCTCGGGGGAGGGGTGGCTGTGACTTGCAGCCGGGACCTAGGATCACACCTCCACCAGACGCTCAGAACGAGAATCCAGAGCTAGCATCCCCAAAAACCAAAGGCCACAGTAAATTCTCTCTAACAGCTGCAACACAGCAGCTGGATGCGTGGCCTCAGAGCGGTGGCGAGACTGATGCGGGAAACACAGGCAAATGAAAACTTAAATTCCCTTACGACCTACAGCCCATCAACAAGTCCTTGACACAGGCAGAGTGACATTCGCCAGGAACTCTGCTGCCTCAATGCGATACTTTGCTAAAGGCAAAAGGCAATCTTAGCCTACTTCCCAGAATCCTCTAAGTCTACTTTAACATATAAAAATTCCTTTAGAAACTTCCTTTATCTCTTCCCGCCCCCCCCCCCCCGCCAAATATATGTTAACCGTCATCCTCCAAGCATATGGCTCACTGACAGACATCTGAAGAGCCTCATGACTGTTTACTAAACAGTAATAACTGACCTTTTCCTAACAGCAGCTAGCCCCCTCAAAGTCCTGGAAACCTTGCTTCCAAAATACCTTGGAGAATTACTCTATCCCTAACCTCCTCCCAACCTGAAGGCATATATTCAGTCACCCGTCACAACCCCAGCACAGTTCTTTCTGCCCACGGGTCCTGTCCCCGTGCTTTAATAAAACCACCTTTTTGCACCCAAGACGTCTCAAGAATTATTTCCTGGCCGTCAGCTCCAAACCCCGACATTTCCACATCAGTACTGGTGGGATGGGCCAGGATACAGAACCCGCGGCTCGGCGGGGTGAGCTGCAGGGTTGCTGTGTGGCCACAGTGGCAGCTGCAGTGTCCTCGAGGGACCAGGCTGCTTTGCCAAGCGGGGGCTCTGGATTGGTTTTGTTTTGATTTGTTTTGTTTTAAGCAAAAGAAAACAATGATTGGCAAGGCAAGCCTGCGACCTAAATCCTGGCTGCAGACCAGTGGCCTTGAACTACAGGAAGGGAACAGTTCTCCTTCAGGAAGCAGACATCCTGGAGGGGGAGGGGGACCAGGAGGCTGGGAGGCCCACCTTGAGGCCCAGTGGTGCCTTTAAGGAGGGTCCATGGTGTGACCCTGGGAAGACTGCTTTTGCTGTCTGGCCACCACCTTAGGGAGTCTGTGGATCAGCTGGAGGAGGGCTGACCGGCTGGCTGCCATGGTGGCCAGGATGAGTAAGACAAGACTCCTGTGTGTGTGTGTGTGTGTGTGTGTGTGTCTGTGTGTGTGTGTGTGTGTGTGTGTGTATGTGTACACGCGTCGTAGTATAAATCAACATACCACGTTTTTCTCCCAGACTGCTACCAAGCCTTAAAAACCCTTGGGGGCCACCTGCATGGCTCAGTCCGTTAAGCGTCTGGCTCTTTTTTTTTTTTTTTGTAATGTTTATTTATTTTTGAGAGAGAGAGAGACAGAGACAGAACGCGAGCAGAGGAGGGGCAGAGAGAGAGAGGGAGACACAGAATCCGAAGCAGGCTCCAGGCTCTGAGCTGTCAGCACAGAGCTTGACACGGGGCTCGAACTCACAAATTGCGAAATCATGACCTGGGTCGAAGTTGGACACTTAACTGACTGAACCAACCGGGCGCCAAGCGTCAGGCTCTTGATTTCAGCTCAGGTCATGATCTCAGGATTGTGGATAGAGCCCTCATGGGGCTGAGTGCTGATAGCGTGGAGTCTGCTTGAGATGCTCTCTCTCTCTGTCTCTCAAAATAAATAAACATTTATCAAAAAGAAAAGAGTCTCATTTTAAAAAGTAACTAAAAAAATAATAAAAACCCTTGGAACTTCCTGAGTGGCCAGACTGTCTTTGTTATGCTAATGAGGGCTGAGTGGGCCCTTAGATCGCTCAGGGATGCTGGTAGCTGGGAAAGACCAACCTGGGAGTAGAGGTGGTTAGAGATTGAGTTCTAGTGCGCAGCCAGTGTGCAATCCTGCCTCCCTAGAGTTAACTCCAGTGGAAAGTCTGGACAGCGCCGCTCAGGGGAGCTTCACGGGAGGTGAACACCTGGATGTCCTGGGGTGGGAGGGCATGGAAGCTCTCTGCACCCCCTTTCAGGGCTTGCCCTGCACACACCTCCATTTGCCTGACCCTGAGCCAGATCCTTTCTAATAAAACTATACTCATGATCATAGCACTTTCCGCGAGTTCTGTGGATTGTTCCAGTGAGTTATCAAACCCGAGGGGGTCCTGGGAACCCCCCTCACCCCGTTGTAGCTGGCAGATCAGAAGTGCAGATATCCCAGGGGACCCCATTGCAGCTGGCATCTGAAGTAGTCTGTAGGGGACTGAGCCCTTCACCTGTGGACTCCAAAGCTCACTCTAGAGATGCTGCCCAAGGTATGATGGAAAAGGAGCACGTGTGTACAAATGTATGCTCACATTTGAATTATGGAGACATGGTGCGTGTACCCAAATACGTCCAGGAACGGGGGGTGTCGGGTGGCTCAGTCGGTTAAGCGTCTGACTTCAGCTCAGGTCATGATTTCACAGGTCATGATCTTGCGGTTTGTGAGTTCGAGCCCCTTGTCCGGCTCTGTGCTGACAGCTCAGAGCTTGGAGCCTGCTTTGGATTCTGTGTCTCGCACGCTCTCTGCCCCTCCCCCGCTCATGCTCGCTCGCTCTCGCTCGCTCTCGCTCTCTCTCTCTCAAAAATAAACATTTTAAAAAATGTTTTAAATATGTCCATGACCAACAAGAGGGGGTCGGTGCCCAACAAGAGGAGCTTACCTGTGTACTAACCCCCAGAAAGGATGAAAGCAAGAAAGGATACTTTCAGGCATCCTAAAGGCCAAACCGGGTCACTCTCGGCTTGTACCTCTCCTGGCTGAACCTCCGATTTCCCAGCAGAGGGCGCTCCAACCTCACAAATCCTCCACCTCCGAAAGCTTCCGCTCTCTAAGGTGGGGTCGGGTGGGGTCGGGTGGGGTCGGGTGGGGGGTCTGGGGAGAGTAGAGAAGAAGAAAGCAGGACCCCAAACTGGCTCCAGGAAATCAAATTCAGACGAAAAGGGCAGCGGTGCAACCGGCTTCGGCGATACTGGTCATACCGGAGGAGCATGGGCCGGAACTCTCCACCTGCCTGGAGAGCAAGTTTCTCCACCCAGGGGTCGTCCAGGTTCTGTGGTGGCTGAGCTCTGCAATCTGGGGGACCTCTTTAAGAAATAAAAAATTACAAATACAATATGAGGTATAGTAAGTGGATGTTTATTTGGAATTGGGGAGAAATCCACACATCTTCTAAAAGCTGACAGTGGCCTGAACATCAGCCCAGGCCTTGGTAGAGGGTCTCACTGAGTGACGGTCTTCTCAGCTCCAGACTTTTCAGCTTCTTTAGGGGTGGAGGTGATTCCGCCTCTGCCTGCATCACCGCCAGCAGCGGCCAGACGCTTGGGAATGGGGAGTCCCACTTGCCTCCTGAGTCCATCCTGCCATGAAAACAGGCTAGAAAGACTCAGCTCCAACCCCTCTCTCCCCACCACAGTCCTCGGAGCAACCAGTTGAAGCCGCACCATGACCAGGTACGTGTGCAGGACGCTGTCCCTTCCTCTCTGCCACACCCTGGAGCCTGTCCCCTCTGCCCTTTGAGGAACCAGGGAGATCTCTCTTCTTCCTTGAGTCCTGGCTTCACAGTGGTTTCTCAATCCACTTGCCATTATTTCAAGACTGTAAAACTCACAGCCCCTAAAATGCCTTTCGTAAGGGCCCTGTGAGGCAGGAAATAACCTTTTCTTAAAAATTAGTGGGGAATGCAAGTCTGAGGGATGGGGTGGGGGAAATTACGTACATTTATTTATACTAAAGTGTAAACGACTTCAAGTAAATTCAACAAACATTTATTAGGGGCTTAACTGGTGTCCACGGCTGCTGTGGGTATGTTGGGATACATCAGTTAGTAAAAACAAAAGCCATCCCTTACATGGAGTTGATGACATTCCAGCAAGAAGAGACTGACCACAAACAATAAATACAATCGATAAGTGAGTCATACAGTAAGTTAGAAGATAATAAGAGCTATGAGGGTGGGGGATGAGCCAGGGAAGGAGGTTCAGGAGGTGCATTGTTGGGGGTGTAAAAAGAGGTATTTGAACAGTGACTTGAAGGACGTCTGGAGGAAGAGCTTTCCAGGGAGAGCAAAGGCCCCAAGCAAAAGCCGTGCAGGACCAGTGAACGAGCCCGTGCAGCTGGAGCTGAGTGAGGGGAGGAGACTGCTCGGTGTGAGGGGTGAGGTGAGAGGGAAGGGCCAGCCCAGGTGGGGCCCTGAAGGCCAGGATAGAACACGGGGTCTGGGTGAAGGGCGCCCTTGCAGGGTTTGGGCAGCAGAGGGCATACTCAGACATCTTTTGGAAGGGTGTTTGGGCCGCTGCTGCGTGAAGACAGACTTTAGGGAGGCGCCTGGAGAGTGTCCAACTTCAGCTCAGGTCATGATCTTGCATTTTGTGGGTTCTAGCCCCGCGTCTGGCTCTGAGCTGTCAGCACAGCAGGGAGCCTGCTTCAGATTCTGTCTCCCTCTGTCTCTGTCCCTCCCCGGCTTGTGCTCAGTCTCTCTCTCTCTCTCTCAAAAATAAATAAACATCAAAAAAAAAAAAAAAAAAAAAAAGACTGACTTTAGAGACTCAAGGGCAGAATCAGGAGAGTCACTTGCGAGGCTATTACAATAACCCAGAGGTGAAGGGGGACCTGTGGAGGCGATGGGGGTGGCAGAACCTTGGGTATATTTAAAGGTGGTGCCAACAAGATTCCCCCAGCAGATAAGATGTGGACGGTGCAGAAAGAGAGCAGCCAAAGGTGACCCAAGGTTTGGGGCCCCGAGCACCTGGAAGAATGAAGTCTTCATCGCTGAAACAGAAAAGTCTCTGAAGGAGCAGATTCGGGTGTTGGAGGTGGGGAGAAGGAAAATCAATTAATTCAGGGGGTTATTAGATGGTGCAGGGAGGAGTCACACGGGTCCAAGAATGGGCTCTGGGGGAAGCATCGGGACAGGGGTGTATGCTTGGGGGGAACTGGGTGTGGTAGAGATGGCATTTAGTGCCAGGAGACCAGCGGAGGCCCCTGAGGGGCTGAGCAGAGAGACGGGGGGTGGGGGGGGGGCCAGGGTGCAGGGAAAGCAGCCAAGCCACAAAGACTCACTCCAAAACCTCTCCTAGGAACAGTGTCGGTGGGTGGGCAGGACAGGGAGAGCTCGGACAGGCTGAGGGCAAAAGCGACGGGAAGAAAGGGACAGGAGGGGGCCCTAAATATCAAATCTCCCATCGGGGCCCCGCAGGAGTCCTTAGCTCGGTGCTGTCACACCAGCCAAAGACTCTTGGGCTGGGAGGGGACCAGAGGTGGTAAACCTCATGGTCTCCACGGCTGGGGTAGCTGCCCGCTACCCCTCCCCCACCCGCCTCCCGAGGAACAAGTAAGAGGAAATAAACGAGAGCACATTATGAACTGTAAAGCTGTATACAAATGTGAGGGTTTATCAACATGCATTTGCCGGAATGTGAGGAGGAGGAGAGTCGGGGAGAGGAGGAGGGAGGAGGGGGGAGGGGACCCTTCACTCAGCTACAGAAGCCCTCCTCTTCAGAGCTCAGTTCAGTCAGGGCCAACCTTCCCTAGCTTCTCAACATGGCTTAAGGAAGACTAGATCGATGGTTCTCGACCGGGGGTGATCCCACCCCCTCACCCCGAAAGAACATTTGGCAACGTCTGGAGACGTTTTTTGGCCGTCATAGCTTGGGGAAGGGTGCATCGAGGAGGTAGAGGCCAAGGGTGCTGCCGAATCTGTGATGCACACAGGAACCCCGCTGTAGATGGAGTGTTTGTGCTCCCCCAAATCCGTGTGTTTAAACCCCAAGGTGGCAGCATTAGGAGATGAGCCTCTGGGGTGTGATTAGATCACGACGGTAGAGCCCTCATGAATGGGAATAATGCCTTTATAAGAGAAACTCCCAGAACGTTCCCTTGCCCCCCCACCATGTGAAGACACAGAGATGGCCATCTGTAAACCAGGGACCAGCTCCTCAGACCGCAAACGCGGTGGCACCTCATTATTCCAGCCTGCAGAACTGTGGAGAGAGAAACTTCTGTTGCTTATACGCCACCCAGTCCACACTGTTCCTTTGTAGCAGTCTCAACAAACTGACACTAAATGGAGCAGGGGGCAGGCAGGTGCCCCTCCCTGTCTTCTAGTGAGAACTGACAATGCCTGGCCCTCGCTTTCCCAGCCTCCCTTGCAATGAGCTGTGCCCATGTGACCCAATGGGGTTCTGAGATGCGAAAGGCAGGCCACTAGGGGCTTCTGGGAAAATCTTTCCTCTTTGATAAGAGGAACAGGCACCGAGAGAGCCTGCCTTCCACTCTGCTCCTGGGCATGGCTGTGTGAGGACGTGATGCTTCACATTGTGGCATCCGTCGTGCGAACTGGAGGGGGCATCACCAAAAAGGCTGAGGGCAGCAGGGCAGAAAGATGGGACTCGCCCGACTTCAATGACATCACTAAGTTGCTAGGCAACCCTGCCTCACACTCGCCTGTGAAATGAACCAATAAGTGTCTTTCTGTCTTAGGCTTCTTTGAGTTGAGTCCTGTTACTTGTACCAAAGCATCCTAGGAGACACAGATCACCCTCCCCGTGCTTCCTGTGCACAGCATCACTGTGCGACCACTGTCTGGTGACACACGGCCCTCTCCTGCTGGACTGAGAGCCCCTGGAAGCCGGGACTGTGTTCCCATCTGCGATCTCCACGCGTAGTTAGCAACATGCCTGGCACAGAGTAGGGGCTCAGCGATATCTGATGAATACATTGAAAGAATGGAAGACGGAGTGAAGGGATCCCTGCTCTCAGCCCAGCTGTTGGGTTTCCTGTGAGCCGCTCTGGGGGACACAGCATCCCAGCCGCCTGGCAGTGCCCGTGTGTAAACACGTCTGGGGTGAACGCCCACAGATGCCTGAGATGACAGAAGTATTGGCCCAGAGGTTGTGGCTCCAGCACAACTCCGAAAGCAGAAATTCCAAGTGCATGGGGAAAGCCGAGGACTGAATCGTTCCATGGGGCCAGATTGGAAACATGCTGTAAACGCAGATGTTTCTTCTAGAACAGGCCTCCTTGCAGACACCCACCCTGCTACCCACCCACACAGAGATAGACTCTTCCACCTGCCAAGACCCCAGCCTCCCAGGGCTAGGGAGGCAAGAAGTCAGCCAGGAACCAGCTGGCCCATGGGGTCTCCCACGAAGAAGGGGTCTTCCCAAGAGCTCAGTGGTAGGGACCCTGACCGGGGGTGGCGAGGGTGACAAAGCGTCATTCCTCCTCACCCCAAGCTCCTTCCATGATGCCAAGGTCAGTCCTGCCCCCTTTCCAGCCTCGACTGGGTGCAGAGCCCCGTTTGGGTTTGCTACAAGGACCCACGTCAGCTTGGCAGGGAGCCCTCAGTGAGAGCGAGGTAGTGTCGTCCAATGGTTAGGGGCGCACGCTTTGTGTCAGGCTGGCCTATGCCGCAGTCCTCACTCAGCCGCCCCCTTCCTCCCTCCTTCCCTTCCTCTCTTCCTTCCTCCCCTTACCATCTATGAGGTCCTGCTACGTGCTGGGTGCTGCGTGTGGCAGGAGGGTGACAGCCTTAAGCATCACAGTCGGCCAGATGTGAATTCACACAGCAGCTCCACTGGGTGACACGGAGCTGAAACCACAATCAGGGAGGCTCACAGAAACAAACAGCCACCCGAACGTCGCCATGGTAGGAGTGCTCCGGGACAGCATGGCAGCCGTGGGGACTGGCACCAGTCATTCAGTTAATCAGACTCTCATTACTGGGACAATAGGACCCACCTCCCGTGGCTTCTCTGAGAATAAATGAGACACCACCCACGGGCCACTAAGCCCGTCACCAGGCCCTAAGTGCCTCCTGATGGGAGGAATGGTGGCCACAATCAGCCTCCACTTCAGGAGGCTGATTGCAGGCCTGGAAACCTGGGGACGAGGCTGCAGAAAGGAGGGTCTTGCAGAGGCTTGCGCCCACGGGGCCTGCCAGGGCGGAGCAGCGCTGGTTTCTGTTCCCTTCAGGCCCACCTTCCCTCTGGCCGGGCATTGTCACGCAGCCAATGGGTGGGTTCCAGTCCCCGGGCAGGGCCTGCCTGCTTTCCCTGACCTTGGCCGAACTTCAGCTCCTGGAGTCAAAACAGTATTCCGGAGTCAGTACACTCCTGGACCCAGGTCCCACCGCTCCCCTGGCTCGGGACGCCACGGCCCCAAGGGCAGTCACCCTGCCAGCTGGTAGCTGAGCCGGCTACTGTGCAGAGGTGACAAAGAATGAAGCAACTTGGCCACGTGGAGGCCTGGTTTGGAGCTGGCAAAGCAGCCCTGCAGGCCTCTGCTCCCTCCCCTCGGGAAGGACGGCTGACTGACGGGGACCTGACCTCCCACCCAGAGCTCTGGGGCTGGCGCACATGGGCAGCTAAGGGGAGCCCCTGAGCCCTGCTATCACTGCCGGCCCTCCCTCGTCGTCTCAGGTGGGTGGGACTGCATGGGATCCTGAGGCTCCAGTCTCCTTGCTGCCTCAGTTTTCCCAGGTGGAAGGTCAGCATGGGAACAGCCAACCCACCATCCTCTCTGCAACAACACAGTGAAGATCCAGAAACCAGAGAGGGCCTCCTCTCTTGGCCAGATGGAGTGTGTGTTTTCAGAAGAGTGGAGAGATCGAGAACGGCTCTGACTTCAACAGGTTGCCCGTAAGTCCGAGAAGAAAGAAGGGCAGGGGCCAGGAGAGGACAAGCCCCTCCTCCTTAGGCCCTGGTTGCCTCTTGCACAAATGAGGTAGTGGGGAGCACTGGTGACCCCCCTCAGCTGGAACTCGCCATTGCAGGAGGCTTCAGTTCTGAGGCGGGCAGGCGGAGGGAAGTGGGGCAAAGAGGCAGGAGGTGGTGAGGCCTCAGAACCAGGAGAAAGTCTCCTCTAGGTCCTTAGCCAGCAGGACCAGCCCAGGCCTGCTCTGGCCTCTGGTCTCCAGCCAGGAAGTAATTCAGAAATTCCTCCAGAATGCTGCCAGGGCCTGCTCGCCTTGCCCCCGCCACCCCCTCCACCCCCCCCCCCAGCCCCCCGCCCGAGCCTGCCTGCTTGGACCAGGCAGACTGCTAGTTTTCATCCCCCAGAAGCCTGCCAGGGACTCCTGCGGCCTCCCTACCTCACTCACAGCTGGTCTGGGGTCAGACGGTGCCGGGAAAGAGCTGGCCGGAGGGGAGTGGCCCTGCATCCTGGGCCAGGGCTGGGGAGAATCCAAGCTCCCAGAAGAGGGTGGAGAGGGGGCCCAACCCTGTGTGTGTTGTGCAGGGGGAAAGAGGGAGGCTCAGCCTCCAGGATCTGCCAGGGGCCCAGCCTGGAGCCTGGCCTGGCTGTCAGAAGCTGGGCCCAGTGCCGTCTGCCCTCCCTGGCAGGGACTGGCCAACTTAGGCAGAGGCCAGGAGACTGGGCAGGGCCTGCCTCGACATCCCCACCTTCTGTCCCTGAGGCCACCGAGACTCCCTCCTTGGCATCTCCCGGGATCCCAGGCGGCTAATCCCCTCCCACGAAGATGTCCCAGGAGGCCTGGAGAGGGCGGGCCTCCCTCACATCAGGTTTTTGTCCTTCACACTTGTGGGAAGTTCGGGCTTGGCCCACCTGGAGTAAAACCCCAAGGAAAGGGCAAGGGAGGGATTCGGTGTAATCGGCGGTGAAGATTTGCTTTTGTCAGGGGGCAAGAACCTAGGCAGAAGGGTAGATGAACTTAATCTGTTCAAACTTGGGTCCCGGCCGGGCTTCCCAGCAGCAGTCCCGGTTCTCAAGGCTCACAACCGCCTCCTGCCCCCTTCCTTCTCCCGGCTCAGGCTGGCGCTGTGGCTCCCGGGCTGCTTCCCTCCCGTTTTCGCAGATAGGGAAGCAGAAGCACTGAAACGCCGGGTGACATCAGCAGCTCGTGGTAGGACAGAGCGAGGCCTCTGCTGCCAGCTTCCTGGAGGCCCTCCCTGGACAGCTCAGCAATGGCCCAAAGCCGAGCGGAGCTCTGGACTCAGATCTCAGCTTTGCCGCTCGCTGGCCTCGGGAGCTCGGGCCAAACACTTGACCCCCAGCTGCAGCTGGCTTCCCTATAAGCAGGAGCGCACGGCCCCTTCCTGGGGTCACTGTGAACACAACCTCAATAAGGCTCATGAGGGGCCTGGCACCAGGCCTGGCTGCAAGGGAAGCCCTTGGTCAACTGATACTAGCCCTTTCCATGGTGGTAACTCTGCCCCGGACCCAAGTTGCGTCCCCCACATCGCCCAGTGTCAATTCCAGGCCTGGTTCTCAGACGTAGGGTGTTATCAAACTAGAAGGGGATCTGGACAGGTCCTTGCCAGAGCTTCCCAGGCCCGGCTGCAGCTCTGGTCACCAACACAGTGAGTTGTGTTTCCCTCCCTTGCCTTGCCTCAGTAGTGAGGCCGGCTACCACGGATGCCGATCAAATGTCAACTGTCCCTGGAGGCCCAGTACGAGCTCCTTCCATTGTTGAAAGAATGCTAAGCACCTTGATTCATGTCCTGATCTCTCAAATCTGCAAGAGCTGCAGGACACAAATCTTCACTCCTCACCTCCTTTAATAAGAGGAGGGCGCCTCTGGACAGGCCTCCACATCCGCAGGGCTTTTGAGGGTCTGAAAACAAAGCATGGTCCTCTGCACACACACACACACACACACACACACACACACACACACCTGCTGACCACTCCCACCTCTCACCAGATCTTCCTGACCTTCACCCCTAGTCACTAATCCAGGACCCAAGGCCTCTGCAAAGTGCCCCCTAATCCTTATCAGGAACTTCTGGAAAATTCAGGGCATCTTGAGTGCATTCACAGACCAGGCCAATTCATCACCAGGTGGCACCTGGGGGTTAACTGTGTGGGCACCAGTGACACTTGCCCCATCCCTATTCTTAAGGACACTGCCCTACCTGGAGTTACAATCATGCTCCTATCCATGTACCCAATTCCAGGGAGAGAATGTCTCTGTTCTTGCCGTGTCTCACTCTGGAAAAGCCCCCAAAGCCGGGCTGCTTGCGCTCCCACTGACACAAACCTTTTTTTTTTTTTTTCAACGTTTTTTATTTATTTTTGGGACAGAGAGAGACAGAGCATGAACGGGGGAGGGGCAGAGAGAGAGGGAGACACAGAATCGGAAACAGGCTCCAGGCTCCGAGCCATCAGCCCAGAGCCTGACGCGGGGCTCGAACTCACGGACCGCGAGATCGTGACCTGGCTGAAGTCGGACGCTCAACCGACTGCGCCACCCAGGCGCCCCGACACAAACCATTTTTAATAAGAATTCTTCCCGCTATAATTTTCCACATTCCCTTCCATTTCTGCCTCTAGTTTCTACATGGCTCAAGTGTGACAGGAATCCTCGTATTACCCCCACCCCCGGATGCCTCTAGGTCCTAGCACTTGCTACATGACCCTCTCCCTGGAGATGAATCATAACTCACGGACCCACTCCACAGATTTCTAGAAGGCCTTCCTGCACAGACAGGTCTTCAGCGGAAGCTGGGACCCTGCTACACACCCGTCAGCTCAGCCTGGCTCCAAGGCTGTGCCCTCTCCTCACCAAACTCCGCCACCTGCCCGAGACTCACTCCTCTCCGACCGTGCCCCCCCTACAAGAGATCCTGTCCTTGATCCTTCCGCATCTGAGCATTTCATAATCCTCTCCTGTCTCAACACAACCCGTGCGGAAGCCCGCCTGGCAGATTCCACTTTACCCTCCTCTGGCCATGTTTTTGTCTCTCCCACGTCTTGTTTCCTGGATGGCATCCCTTCTGGCGCAGGGTGAAAAGCGAGCGCGGAGCACTGGAGGTAAGGCTGGCGGACCTCTCTTTCTTTCCACGAATTCAATGGGAGGCCTGCCGAGGGGCGTCTTTCGTGTCCATCCATTCCCCACACCTTCCCGTCTCGGGGGAAAACGCTGCTGCTGCCAAGCCCACGCGTCGTATGTTTACTCCCCAAGATGACGGACGTAAAGATATTTCGGAAAGGAAAAGTACTGCTCTCTTCTTAACCATGGTAATGGCATTTCCCCGTCGCCCCTGACCAGAAACAACCCAGTGAATGTCATGATTACACACGTCCTGTGCAAAACTCCATGGTGAGTGGCACCTCAAGAAACACAAAGATGTCCAAGATAAAGTCCCTGTTGGGGGCGCCTGGGTGGCTCAGCCCGTTAAGCATCTGACTTCGGCTCAGGTCTCGATCTCACGGTTCATGAGTTCAAGCCTCACGTCGGGCTCTACACTGACAGCATGGAGCCTTCTTTGGATCCTCTGTCCCCCTCTCTCTCTGTTCCTCCCTGGCATGCTCTCTCTCTCTCACAACATAAGTAAACAAACAAATAAATAAAAATAAACATTAAAAGAAAAAAGTCCCCATCCTTAAAGTGTCTCTTAGTATATTCTAGGACACAGACTCTTATGAAAACTATGAAGTGGCCCCAGAAAAACGCAGCCTCCCCCAATGTTGCAATTTCAGGGGTTCTGCTGACCCTCTGTAGACCATCCTTGGACCTCCCACGGGTACATGCCCACAGGATTAGGAATCCATCCTCCGGGCAGCTTACAATCATCCGTGGAAGAACACCAGATGGGAATTTCGAAGGAATGTGGGCATGAGGCCAGCCCTGTGAGAAGCAGAGCACTGTGGGGTGGTAGTGGAGGACGGCATGACTGTCCATGGACAGGACTAGGAGGAGCCGGAACGGGCTGGCCGAGCTAGACTCAGCACTGGGGCGGGGAGGCCACAGTTCGAATGCAGTGCTGGTGAGCATTTGGGGTCCACCCTAAGCTGAGAGGAAAGCAGGAGATAACAGGCCCAGAAGACTCTGCAGGGCTAGAGAATTCCAGGTTATAGTTGCAAAAAAAGACATCTCTGGGGGCACCTAGGTGGCTCCGTCAGTTAAGCCTCTGACTCTTGATTTCGGCTCAGGTCATGATCTCCGTGAGTTAGAGCCCCGAGGCAGGCTCCGTGTTAACAGCATGGAGCCCTGCTCCGGATTCTCTCTCTCCCTCCTCGCCCCCTCTCTCTGCCCCTGCCCCCTCTTAAAAAAAAAAAAAAAAAAAAAGAAAGAAAATCTCTATCTAGATGTTCTAGTGGAGAAGCTTGGAAAGCTTATTAGAGTGCAACTAGCTTTCTCCCAAGTTCTCAAACTTCAGTGTGCATCAGAATCAGAGGGGCGGGAAGCCTATGAAAAGTGAAGGCATAAGCCCTTCCCCTTCGGTCCGAGGGCCCGGAGATCTGCATTTTACAGCACCCAAGTGGTGCAGCTAATCCACAGACCAACCGTATTCCCTTGGAGAGGGCGGAAAAGCTCCCACATCCACAAGGATTCATCTGTCACGGCTCTCTTTCCCTCGAGGTGCAAATCACAGATCAGCAACCCCAACATGGCCCACACATAATTTGCCACCCCTTCCCGTGAGAAAGCCCCTTGCCTCCTGGCCCGTGGGACTTGGGGCTTTGATGAAAAAGTGGGGGCAGGACCACCTGGCTGGCCTTGCTTTTGGGGACTGGGGGCGCTAGGAGTGACATTGCCGCCAGCGCCCCAGGACGGCCAGCTCAGCAGGGTGGGGGGAGGGGCTGCCTCCTCCCCTCCAACCCCTTCCCCTCCAGCTGCCACACACCAGCCCTTCCCCTCTGGTCCCACCCTCACCTCAGCCTGCGCTTTGGGAGCACACAGTCTGTGTCCTCACTGGGGCCTCTGGAGCTGGGACCGGCAGGGCTGAGCCTAGGACCAGGATTGGAGGAGCAGGGGGGTGACAATGAGGAAGGGGAGCTGCTCAGAGCGAAGCGGCCCTGCCTGGCTGTGCCTGGGGAAGCCCGCCAGGCAGACAGAGGATCTGAGGCCCATGCTGCTGTGAACTGTGCAGGGCAGAAGGGGGAAGGGTCACAGAAAGGGGCTCAGACACTGCCAGACCAGGGATCACCTCGATTTAAAGCCTGAAGGCAGCAGGTCCTGTCACTTTTGGAGATGAGGCTTGGTGGCAAGGAAACTGGGGATTTGCCACTCTCCCTCGCCCCCCCCCCCCGCCACCCTCCCTCCTCCCTCTCTACACCCCCTCCCCAGACACTTGCTTGGGAGAGAGAGGGAGGAATCACAGGGTTCTATCAAAGCCTTTAGGACTCATCTGGTCCAGTGCCCTCGTTTTACAGGTAAAGAAACTGAGGCCCAGAGAGGAGAAAGACTGTGTGTCCAAGGTCACACGGCTTACTGGAGACAGAGCTTGAACCCAGAACCCCTAACTTCCCTCAAAATGGCCTTTCCTCAACCCTGAGACAATAGGTCCCACGAGGGGGGATATTCAAATATTTTAATGACCCCAGCAGCACAGCCTCAGCACTCAGAATGGGCACTGTCCTTGGCAGTGGGTCAGGGTCCTGGAGGCCCCAGAGATGTCCCTGTAGTTGTGGGATCTGGGAGATGTCCCAGAGTTCCCTGGGAGAGTGACTGGGACAGTGGTGGGGGGTTTGGTGGGGAGGTTTGGGCAGCTATGTACCAACTGGAATGTAAGTATTTCAGTCTCAGCAATGCTGTACCCATTAAATGCCAGCCAGGGAGCCAAGGGTAAAAGAACCCCGCTCCCCCTTTAGAACAGGTCTCTTGGGAGGGGACTTCCCTCCCTCAGTGAACTGAGCCCCTGGCTTGCCAGGAACAATCGGTACCCCCATTTGCATGGGGTGGGGGAGGGAATGAGAGAAAATCAAATGACGGGGACCAAACTTTAGCTTCTGGACACCTGGCCCAGGTCACCCAACAATGGACGATGCAAACCCCAGTCTTTTCCCTGTGGCCAGCAGCTTTGTGTGCTAAACCTGGAAACGGCTGACAAAGTGGGTGTTTTCAGCTCTTGGCAGCTGCAACATCGCCATTTGGCTGCTGAGGGGGTACAGAGCAAGACCGTTGAGGGCTCCTCTGCGTCCTCGACACCACAGGGTACCCAGAGCCTGGGGTGACCCAGCTCAGCATCGGGAGCCCCTTCAAACTCTGTGATTCAGCAGGGTACAGACACCTCGGGAGGGGTGAGTCTACAGTCCTACAGAAAATGAGGGCACAGACGGAGTGGGCAGGGAACTCTCACCCCTAGAGAGCGAGCGAGGGAAGAGGAAGGGCACAGGCTTTGGCATCAGACCAACAGCGCGTAAATCCTGACTCAGCCCCTCGCTGGTTCCTGCGAACTTGACTCATTGAGTTGTCTGTAATGGGAGCAATCATACTGACCTCACAGGTCACGGTGAGGAGAAAACGCTGTGCATAGTCCTCAAGTGACATGGTGGGTTCACACATGGCATTTGTCAATCGTGCTTCATGACTTTTATATTCTACGCAACATCCGTCGTTTGTACGTATGGAGCTGACGTGGAGTCTAACAAGGTTCTTTTTTTTTTTATTTTTTTTAATGTTTTTATTTAGTTTTTAGACAGAGAGAGACAGAGCATGAGCAGGGGAGGGGCAGAGAGAGAGGGAGACACAGAATCCAAAGCAGGCTCCAGGCTCTGAGCTGTCAGCAACAGAGCCCGACGCAGGGCTCGAACTCACAAACAGAGAGATCGTGACCCGAGCCAAAGTCGGACGCTTAACCAACTGAGCCACCCCGGCGCCCCGTGAGGTGCGCGTTATTGAGGGACGTATTACTGCAGCTCCCCCACGGACTTGTCACTCTCTCCTTCCCCGGTGACCAGAAAGGATCCCCTGCACCTTGCAGAAAAGAATCACAGGAGACATCTTAGCTTCTCACCTTGTAAGAAGGTCCCTTTGCTTTCGGAGCAACATGGGGACACCAGGGGGGTTGTCCCCCTGCTCTTTATCCAAACATAAGTGGGGCCTCCAGCGTCTGCCCTGCTGAGGGTTCAGTGCAGCCGGGAAGAGGTGAGAAGGGCCAGGCATAGCGCCCAGATGTTCGTTGTATCGTTGTGTTACTGCCCACACCCAGCCCAGATGTTCATTGTCTCACTGCAGCTGCTTTCTTTCCCTCTGACCTGAAGACCTTCTCTCTCCGGGGGGGTTGCTGGGAAAAGGGGCAAAGGAAGGGGTCTTGCCTGATCACATCCCCCAATCATTTTATTTTTAACCTTTTACAAAATGCAAAAGCCCCAAGTTTATTCATCATCTTGCAGCTGGCTGGCTGAGGAGTGTCCTGGGGTAAAATCACCCTAAAGCTGGCGCTTGCCCAGCACCTTATAGCCCCGCGAGAGGGCTGAGTGTAAAACCTCCTGTGGAAGCCAGGCGGAGAGGTCGGTACCCGCCAGTGTCCCCTGAGCCCAGAGTCAAAGTGTGCACTGCGGCGGGGGAGCTGGGGGCTGCCCGCTTCCTCTCCCAAGGAGATGGAGAAGGTGACCGTCACTCTCAGTTCTGCCCCTGCTCAGCTTTCTGTAGCCTGCGCTGGCCCAGCTCCTTTCAGACCAACACCTAGATCCCACTCTGGGTTCTTCTTCCTCCCCACTCATTGGAGGCCTGCACGCCCTGGTGCAGAATGGGGGCTCAGCGTCAGACAGACTTGGCCTTACCTGCCTCTCCCAGCCACCACCTGTGTGACCTCGGCAGGTTGCTTAAAAGTGGAGCCACAGTTTGCTTGTCTGTAAAATGGGAGCAGCACTCACCCTCCCAGGGTTGTGAGACAGACAAGATAGTGCACGTAAGGTGTTGAGCCCAGTGCCTGGCTCAGAGTCAGACAAGGGTAGTTATTTTTATTCTTATTATCATTGCCGCATCACGGCAGGGAAACAGGTTAATAAGCTACCCCCTAACAGAGTCATTAAAGGAGGCCTGCTGGGCAGCTGTCCAGATACTAAACCAGGAGGAGGCTCACATTCTGGGTGCTAAAACATCACGGGTCCTAACACGACTGAGCAGGCTGCCTTCTCCAGCACCTCTCCAGGAAGGAGAGACCTCAGGAGACCACAGGACCCACTGGGACAAGCTGCCTAGGGCCAGGGAGAGACTTTCACCAAGGAATATGCTCCATCCCGAGCCACCTTCCAAAGAGGATAGTCTGGTCACCAGCAGGGCATTCACTGAGGAAGAGGGGTCGAAAACCTGGGGGCAGGACCAAAGCGCCAAGGAGAGTCCAGGAGAAACTGAAGCCTCTGCCAGCCTCCTTCTCCTACCCCTGCGCCCCAGGCAGGACTCAGCCTCTCCTCCGAACAAATGTTGAACAAGTACTTAAATAACACAATGTGTAGGCATCCTGAAGAATGAACATGCCAGGACACCACTCATCCCAGCTTGGCCTGCCTGATTCTCCAGGGGCTTCTCCCAGCAGGAGCATCAGACACCAGGATGTGGGCGAAGCCCGGAAGGGGCGGGGGCGTGGGGGCGGTTGGGAAGGAGCGCTCTCAAAGCCCCACTCTTTGGCCATCTTCTCTGAAGCTTTCGCCACCTCGCTCGCTGAGGCTCTCTCTCTCTGGAGCAGGGCTGCTCGAAGCGTGGTCTGGCACGCCGTGCACGCTGCTTGCTCAGATCCAGGATGAGAGAAGTCCGAGAACCGTCCCCAAGCATTTAGATACTGTCACAGCAATTCGACAGAACGGTTTTATGTCAGTTGAATCTAATAAAAAAAATTGGGGGGGGCGCCTGCTGGCTCAGTCGGTAGAGCATGTGACTCTCACTCTCAGGGTTGTGAGTTCAAGCCCCACGTTGGGCATGGAGCCTACTTCAAAAAAAATTGGCTTGTATTTTATGTCCCTTGTTCATTTCATTTTCTTCCAGCAATTCTTTTGTGTTATGTTTTACAAAAGAAACGGCTCGTCATTGATTACACATTAGGAAAACAATTGGCCCGTGACCACAGAAAGTTGGAGAAGCTCTGCTCCAGATGTTTTTTCCTTCTTCATCTTAGAAACCCTCACGTCAACGTGGTACGTTAAAATGTGCCACTTGGGGAGCGGGTGCCCAAATGGGGCAAAACGCCCCAGTCCCAGGACCCAGCAACATACCTGACCCCGGTCACCTCCCCTCCCCACCTGATCTGCCCAGCTCAGAATTTCCCCCTGGACAAGTGCTCCCGGGGGTCCGTTCACAGCCCTCTGTCCTCCCCTGGAGCCCACAGGACTTGCTGTCTCCACCACTCATTTGGCAATTTCGCTAATTAAAAAAGTTTTTGAGTACAAAGCTTTATGCTATGGAATGAAATATGGGCCCCCTCCAGCTGGCCTCCGTGTGTTGCCTCTTGTGGCTACTTTTCAGCCTCTGTTGCCCACGCATGGCTGCCTGTGTGTGGAATCTTGCACTCCCAGCTCCCGGGCTCCAGGGGTGCCAAGCCTACCTCCCACCCTTAACGCTTGGCCTTGCCGGGCACCTGGCGCTGCAGGAGGCAGGTGCACAAATATATGGATAGACTCACAGGGGAACTGCCGAGAGGGCTGGCCACGTGGGGAAAGGGAGGAGCCGAGAAACTCCTTTCTCTTTCTTCCGTGTTTATTTGCAAGCACGAGGGCATTTTCCTTTTTGCTTTGAAGCATGCTGATTTTTTTTTTCTTTAAGTTATACATGCAGAGGGTAAAAAATTCAAAACCTGTAGAGAGGAGACAATAGGAAGGTTATGGGCAGCCCGCCAGCCCCAGGACCCCATTCCAGAGACCACTGCTCGCACCCCGCCTTTTCCAGGGTGTCCCGTGCATCTGCGGGCACTTTAGTGTAGATCTACCGCGTTGTTTTCGCGCCCATGAGAAGGCACCGCACAGCCCTCCTGCACTTAACAATTGGCCCATGACCACAGAGAGCTGGAGAAACTCTGCCCCAGATGTTTTTCCATCTCGGTCTTAGAAACCCTCACGTCAGCTTAGTACGTTAAAATGTGCCACTTAGGGAGTTGTTCTGTTTTAACAACAGATCCTGCAGCCAGCTACCCATTCTGGTGTGCTTTTCTCAGTCTTTTCTCACAGACCTAGAGCTAGAAGGTTCCTCAGAAACCTGCTCTTCCAGGGATGCCTACGTGGGGCCTCGGGAGCAGAGCAGATGTGTTGGAGTCACCTGACCCAGGTCTGGGCCCGCACCCCGGACCAGGGGTGAGTGGAGGGTACTTGGGAATCGGGGTGTCTTTAAGACTTCTCAGCCTGGGAATTTCGGGGGAACCTCACGCCCTCACGCCAGATTTAGGACTGGCAGATTGCCTACAAGTGAGGAAAGCGAGGCTCAGAGAAGGCAAAGGATTGCCCAGGTTACACAAGAAGTTGGTGGCAGGGAGACTCCCAGCCTGGGGTGTTGTATTCGCCCCTGCGTCAGGCCTGAGGGCCTGGGTGAGTTCCCAAGGACTGCCTATCCCATGACTGCAAACCACATGGCTCAAGACAACAGAAATTTATTCTTTCGCAGCTCAAGAAGCCAAAAGTCCAAAACCAAGATGCTGGCAGGGCCATACTCCTCCTGAAGGCCCCAGGAGGGCATCTTTCCTTGCCTCTTCCAGCTTCTGGTGGTTCCTAGCGTTCCTTGCCTTGTAGGCACATCGCTCCAATCTCCACCTTTGCTGTCACGTGGTTCTTTCCTGTGTGTCTCTGTGTGTCTTCCCTTCGTATAAGGACACTCACCATTGGATTTAGGGCCCATCCCAAATCTGGGACAGATTATACCTTATATAAATTATACCTTATATAATCTGGGACAGATTATACCTTATATAAATTATACCTTAACTTAAAACATCGGCGAAGACCCTATTTCATATACTGGGGTGCCAGGTGGACGAGAATGTGATGGGGACATGATTCAGTCCGCTACAAAGCCTTCTTTTGTAAGCAGTTCCTTGGGCAAACTAGAGGCCTGTTTTGAGCCCCCAACTCAGCCGCAGGCTTCCGGCAGCCTAAATCTTGGGTGCCGGTGGGCCCAGAGAGGCACCTTCAGGCCGGGAGCTGTGCACCCAAGTTGCTGGGCATAGTGACCCAGATCCCTGCGCCAGGCTGGCCCCCCCACCCCCAAGCACTGTGGGGGTGAGATGCTCACAGCTGACCCCTTCTTCTGAGAATTGCCCCCGGCCTACTGGAGCTGCACAGCCTGAAATGCTGGTTGTTTCCTGACTGAGGCAATGACTGACCAATACTGGGACACAAAAGGCCAGTCTCCTTGCCTCACGATGTGACCGATTTCGTGGCGCTGCTCCTACTCCAGAGCTCCCCCAAAAAACAGCTGAGGCCGTACCTCAGCCGAACACACCAAGATGCCAAGATCTTCCCTGCCCCCTCCTGCTCCCCTCACTCCCCTGGCAGTCACCTGAGAGCCCTCCCTCAAAAACTCACGTGTGCAAGAATCCCCACCTCACTGCTTCTAGGCAAGCTGACCTAACCTGACAGTGGGGCAATGAGGCTGTGTGCGACCGGGAGGGGAACAGAGAGGGTGGCTCTCCTTCCGGAGTCAGCAAGCCACGCAGCCTTCCTCACCCAGCTCTCCCTCTACATTCACCAGGTAGGCACACCCTGGGTACCAGGCGCCAACCGGGAAGAGAGGGTAGAATGGGCACAGCAGAGGAAGAAGGGGTAAAATAAATGGGTTTCACCATGGAGCTTGTCATAAGGAAGTCAGATGCACAGACATGCGCTGACTTGAGAGCAATTACGGGATAGTGCGTGAGCATGCCCAAACCAACCAGTATCTCCTGGTTATCTCAAGGACAAGTCACAAAGGGTTTCTGAGCAGGAATCCATTGCTACGTACTCTCGCCACCCTCCCCCTTTGGCTTTATGTTGTTAGTTCAAATCCCAGGAGGTGAAGGATCAGTGGTGCCAAGGGTCGGTAGGGCTCACGATCGACCAGCACCCAAGCTACTCTTGTTAGTTAATTTGTTGGGACGCTAGTTAGTTAGCTGGTTAGTTCGAGAAAGAGGGAAATGTGGGTCAGTCCAGGCAGAGAGAACAACATGGACAGGGGCCCAAAGACATATGCATGGCCCGGTTAGGGCAGTGCCACGAGTTCCGCGTGAGGGAGCGTGAGAAGTGTTGCTGGAACAAAGCCCTGGAGTGAGGGCAAGAGACCAGGTGGGATAGAGGGGGCCTTGAGTGCGAAGCAAAGGAGTTAGGATTTCTCCTTGAGAGTTGTGAGTAGGCACGGGCAGAATTTTAGAAGGAAAACTACTTGATTGTGGGCTAAGCGGGTGCAGGGGATTAAGAAGTACAGCACAGCACAGCACAGCACAGCACAGGGAATATAGCCAATAATATTGTCAGATACTTATTGTGATGAGCATCTTGTAATGTACATGTGCTGCATCACTACACATTGTACACCTGAAACTAACTTAATATCATATGTCACCTCCTCACCTATACTTCAAGTTGAAAAAATGTTAAGTACTTGCTCAGATTTTCATTTTAGATAGATTACTTTGGCCGTGGTTTGGAGGGTAATTCCATTGTTAGAAGTAAGTCCGTAAGTCCAGCCTATACTCAAGGGGAGAGGAGTCAGCCTCCGCCTTTCGGAAGGAAGAGCGTCAAAGATTCGTGGACATGTTTTGAAGAGACCATAGGGCGTGTTTAGGAGACTATAGGAGTACTCCAGGAGAGAGATGTCACGGCCTGAGCCACGGCAGGGGCAGTGGAAACAGAGAGGAGAAGTGTCTTGAGAGTTATTCTTATGGGCTGGCTCACAGGTGCAGGGAACTGTGATGAGTCAGGAGCTAGTTGGCAGGAGCCGCCTCGGCCACAGGACCCTTCACATGCAGGGGCGGCCTGAACTGCCTCCACCTGCAAAAAGGAAGAGGCTGGCAGGCAACCAGCGGTCTCCGGGAGTGTTTGAACGTAGTAGACCTCTGTAGCAGCTCGGGGAACGGAACCAGCACTAACCAGGCTGAAAGCTTCCCAGAGCCCAGCCATAGAACCTTTTGGACTTATCCCTCCAGAGAACAGTTAGGGTGAGAGCCCTGCCCCTCACAAAACACGGAAGCCAGGGGTGGACAATGATGACAGCAGAGCAACACGTGCTAAGTCAGGGTGTCAAGGTCTATAGCTTCACCAACCTGAATGTGACAAGCACTCCCGGGGTCACTCACTCATTCAATAAACATTTGCATCGGTCCTCGCCACTGTGACACTGGAACAGTCACAACGAACAATGCTTTCAAGGTGCTGAGGAAAAAACTGTGTCCAGCCCACAATTCTATATCCAGCCCAACTGCTATCAGTCAGTGTGAGGTGAGAACGCAAAGGTTTCAGACATGCAAGGCCTCAAAATATTTACTTCTAAGGCACACTTTTTCAGGAAGAAAGGAAGGATTTGTGCCACCAAAAAGAGAAAGGAATAAAGGATCCCCAGGATGATGGAGGGAAGGAGCATTCTAGGATGATGGCAGAGTTAGCTAGTTCAGCTTGAAGCAGGACAGAGCTCCCAGAGAGAGGAGAAAAAAAAAAAAAAAAAAAAACCCAAACAGCTAACCAAGCAGACAAAAAAGAAAGAAAGAGGCAAATCTAGTAACTCCAAGTTGCATAAGAGAGGAAATATAATCATGGTGCACTACAGGGCTCAGCTGTGAACTAGTTTTACACGCACATAATAATGTAAACACTAAATAGTGGTTTCAGCAAAAATGTCAGAGAACAGGTGTGTTAGGCTGAGGAGTAGGGTGTGTAGTTAGAGACCTAAATCCTAAGATTCCACTATAGAAAGTCAACTGATAATATCTAAAATATTATAAATATCTAAATATACAAAAATATCTAACACATATTAAATGTTATATATATTATATACAACATCTTTAGGGGAGCCTAGGTAGCTCAGTCCGTTGAGCATCTGACTCTTGGTTTTGGCTCAGGTCATGATCTCACAATCATGAAATAGAGCTCCACATCGGGCTCTGCACTGAGTGTGAAGCCTGCTTAGGATTCTCTCTCTCTCTCCCTCTCTCTTTCTCTCTTTCTCTCTTTCTCTCTCTCTCTCTACCCCTCTTCCCCACTCACACTCTCTATCTCTAAAATAAAGTGTAAAAAAAGACATCAAAAAATAAATAAAATAAAAAAATATACAGTACATTGAGAAATCTGGAGGTAAATAGCATAACAAATTACTGAAAAAGTGAAATGTAGGGGCACCTGGCTGGCTCGGGCAGCAGAATGTGCAACTCCTGATCTTGGAGTTTTGAGTTCAAATCCCACACTGGGCATAAAAACTACTGAAAAAAAAATTTTTTTAAGTTAAAAAAATAAAAATTAAAAAATAATAATAAAGATAGTTGCCTCTGGAGGTTTCATTATAAGTCCCCTAGTGTATTTGATTTTTAAAAACCTATTACTCTGATTAAAGCAATAAAAATACATACATACATACATACATACATACATACCAGAATGGCCTGCTGATGAGGGAGTCAAGGCAGCACCTCTTTCCTTTTCCGTGAAGGGGCTGGAGAGGCGGTGGTCTCCAGAACCCCAAGAGCGAGGTTTAAGTGGGCAGCAGGGTTAGAAGTCTTCTTGGCTGAGTCACATCAAATCCACATGTCGAAAAGCCTAGCGTCTTCATTTGGGGAAGTTCTACCAGTGCCTTGCAATGGCAGGTGGAGAACTAAAGGCAGAAAAAGCCGGTAGAAGTTCCTGCAAACAGCATCGAGGTCCCAGCTGAGCTGGATATTGAAGTCATAAACTTTTACCTGGTGAGCCAGGCTGCGTTTATGCTTCCTAATGAGTCTTTAACTGGTCCTCCTTTTCTCCCTTAGAGAAAGACTTGGACAGTTTTGACCACGTGCATGGACACCAAGATCAGGGACTAGCCTTCAGCCAGACTGTGAAAGGGAGGCTGCATGCCTACACTAGAGAGATATCTGTTGCTTTACCCTGACCAGCACGGATGGGCCTTCTTCAGGGTGGGACCCCCTCCTTCCCTCCCTTCAGTGGAGGTAGGGCAGACATCTCACCAGACTCCGTCGAGGAGCACATGACTCTGACATAATCAATGGCAGCACTGTGTGTCCTTGACTTCCATGATTGGCCAAGAGAGGGCATGTGACCTCGCTGAGCCAACGACAGCCCTCGTCAGCATTTTTGCTGAATGACTGGAGAAAAAAGACTGTTTCACTGCTGGGGTTGCTGTGACGCAAGTGTGACATTGCCATCTGGCCACTGCCAGGTGAGAAACTGCCTCAGAACGAAGCCCACTCAGGGAAAAGCGGCACTGAGAGAGGAAAGGAAAAAAGTTCCTGATGACAGCATCGGGGCACCCCGATCCAGCCATGCCTGAAAACCACAACCCCTAAGACTTTTTAATTGGGTCAATAATCCTTTGGGGGACTTTATGCCACTTGTAACTGCGGGGATTTTGAGTGCTAGACCCCCTGGGAGATAACATGACAGAAGAGGGAGACCCCCGAGGGAAAATACAAAATCAGAATAACCAGGTTATCTAAGCCAGCCACCATCCCCCAACCACTGTGATTCTCCCTCCAGGGCTACCCCTGTACCGGGAATTGTTTTATCAGGGGAAGCTTATTCCCTTACATGTGCATATATACAATCCTGCAGACTCGTTATTAGGAGGGTCATGTGTTGACAGACCCTGTCACATGTTCAGATATGTAGACGTCAGCGATTTGCCTGTTATCTGATCCAAACATTGTTTCCGCATCTGGCCCCACTTAGGGTCATCCAGTTTCTGCTCAGACTCTCCCCTGGGTGCGGACTGCCCCTGACTCACTGTCAACTTTTCCATTGAGCCAAGAACCAAGAGCAGAGCTGGAAGGTTCTTCCTCCATCTGCCCAAGCCGGTTTCTGTTTCCCGAAACCTTCTGCAGTCACTAGCAACAGAGGAAAAGTCCAAGCCCACTTCCAAAGACAGTCCTTCAGGTGTTCAAGGAGAGCTGGCATCTCCCTTTTTACTAGTAGGGATTGAGTTCAGCTGCACGGAAACAGAAACCAGACTAAGGCGGCTTAACCAAACGCAGAGGAAGAGAGCTCTTTGCATTACAGTAGGGCTGGGTGGGTGGCCCAGAGCTGGGGCGACAGCTCCATGACCACCTCAGTGTCCCCATTCCTTTCTACCTATCTGCTCCACCGTCCATGATAGGTACCTTTTATCCTTGGGGTTGCCTCATGGTTGCAACGTGGCTCCTGCACCTCCAGACTCCAGTCTACACTCCAAGCAGGAAGAAAAAGAAAAGCAACAAGGAAACAAAACCTTCCCAGAAAGACCCAGCAGACTTCTGTTCGTGTCCTACAGGCCAGAATTATGTCACATGGGCTCCACAAGTTGCACCGGAGCAGAGGACGTCTTCTGTTTATTTGCTTCCATTTGAACATCGCTGCCTCAAATAAAAATAAAATGATGCCAAGCACTATTGGTAAAGAAAAAAGGGAGAATGGTCACAGGGCAGACAACAGCAGTTGCTTCAAAAGCTTTCTCTAGACCAAATTCTTGTATGGAGAGGCTCAGGTCTCGACTTGGGAGGGGTGGTCAGATAGGCTCCCAACTCCAAGTCCAGCCCCACTACTTCCTTAGTGGGGTCACTTTAGGAGATGTTCTTGAGCTCTTTGAGCTCCTCTTTGCTCATTTGTTTAAAGAGGATAAGTGTGCTTTTCTCAAGGGTTTCTGGAGTGATTAAAGCACCTCCATGCAAAGTACCTTAACATTTAGACACTCACCAAATGTTAATTACTCTCTTACTTCCTGTGATTGCTCATCACATGACATGTTTCTAGTCCTTTCCTCCTGAACACGCTTCTAAGATCTGCTCTTATGTCTCTTCTAATGTTTTCAGTTTTTAAAGTAATCTCTACACCCAACATGGGCCTCGAACTTGTGACCTAGAGATTAAGAGTCTCACGCTCTACCGACTGAGCCAGCCAGCCGCTCCCCCTACCCCGAAGCTACCTTTTATTTTTTATTTCTTAAATGTTTATTTATTTTTGAGAGAGAGAGACAGAGACAGAGACAGAGTGTGAGTAGGGGAGGGGCAGAAAGAGGGGGAGATACAGAATCTCAAACAGGCTCCAAGCTGTCAACAGAGAGCCTGACTCAGGGCTTGAACTCAACAAACCGTGAGATCATGACCTGAACCAAAGTCAGATGCTTAACTGACTGAGCCACCCAGGTAACTGGGGCTACCTTTTAAAAGAGACATTAGATAAATAAACATTAAAAAAAAATTTTTATTTTTAAAGAAGGGGGCGCCTGGGTGGCTTAGTCGGTTGAGCATCCAACTTTGGCTCAGGTCATGATCTCACAGTCTGTGAGTTCGAGCCCCGCCTCGGGCTCTGTGCTGACAGCTCAGAGCCTGGAGCCTGCTTCGGATTCTGTGACTCCCTCTCTCTCTGCTCCTCCCCTGTCTCTCTGTCTCTCTCTCTCTCTCTCTGTCAAAAATAAATAAACATTAAAAAAAAATTTAAAAGAGACATTAGAGGGGCACGTGGCTAGTTCAGTCGGTAGAGCATGAGACTCTTGATCTCCAGGTCATGAGTTCAAGCCCTACATTGGGTGTAGAGGTTACTTAAAAAAAAATAAGATAAATAGGGGCGCCTGGCTGGCTCAGTTGGGAGAACTTGCAATTCTTAATCTTGGGGTTGTGAGTTTGAGCCCTACCGTGGGTGTAAGAGATTACTTACAAATAATCTTTTCTTAAAAATAAATAATAAGGTAAATAAATTGTAGCCCCAGGATGGAACACAAAGTCCATTGTGTCTTGCTCGGGGCACCGTATTTCTCGTACCGCCTAGCCAACAGCCACTACTGTGGCAGGCATGGGGAGCTCGGCACTCACTTCTTCCCTTGGGCTCTTGGACCATCAAGAAGAAACCAGAAGGAGCTAAGCACGGACCTGCCCACAAGGTTGGCTTTACTAACACAGAGCTGGCGGGGCCTCCAACTCCCCGCCCCCTGAAATCTTGACCCTGCACAACCCTAATGGACTCTCCAATCACAGCTGGAGAACCTGGAACGCTGGGAGCAGGCACCCACCCCAGGAGTGTCACAATCTCCAATCAGATTGGTGCCTCTGCCTCCAGCAGGGAGGAGAAAGGCGGTGAAAGAGGCTGTGGTAGGCCGAATGGTGCCCCCACCAACACTCCCAAGATGTCTGCATCCTAATTCTCGGAACCTGGGAATGTTCCCTTGCACAGCAAAAGGCATTCTGCTGGTGAGATTAAGTTAAGAGTCTTGAGATGAGAAATCCTGGATGATCCCAGTGGGCCCCATAACTGCAAGGGTCCTTATAAGAGGGAGACAGGAAGGTCAAAAGCAGGATGGAGGTGGGATCATGGAGGCAGAAGCAGGAGTCATGTGCTTTGAAGTTGGAAGAAGGGGACCATGAGACAAGGAACGCAGGAGGCCTCTAGAAGCTGGAAAGGCAAGGAAACTCCCCGAGCCAAATGGATTCTCCCCTTGCTTTGAACTTCGTAAGACTCATTTCGGACTTCTGGCCTCCAAACCGTAAGAAAATAAGTTTGTGTTGTGTTAAGCCACTAAGCTGGGGGTAATTTGTGACAGCAGCAAGAGGACCCTCATCCAGGGGCTGAAAAGGGAGGGGAGTGTGGGGAAAGGAGAAAACATCCTCCCAAGGATGTTGTTTTGAAGTCACCCAGTCACCCAGGCCTCCTGGGGCTTTTGACAAGCTCAGGCGTGTCCTTCTTCACTCCATCCTTCAAGGCTCAGCTCAAACATTGCTCTTCCTGAGCTAACCTGACTTGGCAGAGTTAGCTGTCTCTTTGTCCTGGCATGCACAGGGCACTCTGTCTATACCACTATTGTGGACATCCCAACTCGGTATTGTCGTTCCTGGTCTGTGCGTCTGTCTGACTCCCTCGGCAGAGGGGGAGCTCCTTGGGAATTGCAGCTACGGCCATTTCTCCTACAAGTGTGTTAGACTGAACAGAACGAGGCCAGGCCCTCCCCATCCCCCACACGCACTACTGGTATCTCTGCTTTCATTTCAACCCGGCCCAGACCCCAAACAGGAGCTCTCCCTGCATCTCTGACAAGCTGTTTTTCAGTATCCTGCCTTGGCCATTGATGTGTATGTCACCATGGATATCTAGTATATTATTTGCACACCCACAATCAAAGTCCTTCCCCAGAGATCAGGGATCAAGACCACGAGGTTCCAGCCCAAGCCGGTTGCTTCTGAGTGGAGGACACATAGATTCAGCTACTGTTGTTTTTATTGGATATTCTCTACCCCAAGTTCTGTACTTCCAGAAAGCAGGGCTGTGCATGGGGAGAGAGGAGCAGGAAGCAGAAGGTAGAGAGGGGAGGAAGGACTCTCCGTGTCCCCCACAATGCCCTGTCTCTGGGTTGAGTGCATCCCTGAAGCCCAGTGGCAGGCCTGCCCTGGAATTCTTGAGATACCTTTTGGGTCTTTCCAATAGATTTCCTGTTTAGCTTAGCCCAGCCAGAGTTCATTTCCATTCCTTGCAACCAAAGTCCTAAAAAATCTGGAATTAGCAAGCCTGAGCCAAGAACAGAGTGTTGGCACGTTATACATATGGTACGTTCCCAAACCAAATACGGTAAAATGTCACTTACCCAGAGGTCACAAGTGTGACCCTCTTGCCTATGCAGGACACTGTGGAAAACCCAAAAGAAAGAAAGAGGGCCCACTGTTCTCTGCCTGGCTGCAGGATGAGGGCCAGGAGGAGCCAAGTTGTAGAGCAGAGTGAAACATGGGGGATGGCCGTGGATTGGAACATTGGGGAGCAGAAGCCAAAGAGAAGCGAGCCAAGGTCCAACCAGGTGGGAGGAAGCCAACCTTCCAGAGAGAGAAAGCCAGGTCTGTTCTGTGTGTTACGGACCCCCCTTTCGAAGGCCCAGGACCCCTGTCCCTGGCACCTCCCTGCCTTTGCTAGAGCCACTGAGTCCTATGTTTAGTTCCAAAGGCCCAGTCCAGCCCAAGTCAGGTTCACAAAGTTCATGCACTTGACTCATGAGAAGTCCATGGGGTTGAATACCACACCTCTTTATTCTCATTTCAGAACGGGTCCTAGCAAGCTTGGTTAACCAGTTCCCCAACCCACAGTGGACTAAAAATTCCACAGTAGAAATGGGGGAGATGCTGGCAGAGGAAACACAATGATCCGACTGGAACTGATAAGCTAGTGTCTCCACCTTAGCACTAATGATGTTCGGGGCCAGTTATTTCTTTGTCACCGGGAGCTGTCCTGTGCAGTGCAGGACATTGCCGGCATCCCTCCACCCAGTAGAGGCCAGAAGGACCCCCTCCACCTGTGTCAACCAAAAAAGGTCTCTGACATTGCCACATGTCTCTCTCAGAGACAAGGCCACCCAGGTGGAGGACCACAGTAGTACAGGAGACAGAGAAACAGGTAAAATATTCACATGAACTGAAAAAGTGCAACAGCTGAGGCCAGTGAGTCAAGGGGCAGAGACCAAGAACTGTCTGTGACCCTTAAGGGTGCATTGTTTGTTTGTTTAAGTTTATTTATTTATTTTGAGCGAGAGAGAATCCCAAGCAGGCTCTGCACTGTCAGTGTGGAGCCCAAGGTGGGGCTCAAACCCATGAACCTGAGATTAGGACCTGAGCGGAAATCAAGAGTCAAGAGTTGGTCGCTGAACCAACGGAGGCACCCAGGCGCCCCAAGGGTGCGGAGTTCATGGCAGTGAGCAGTTACCCCGGCCACAGCGAGCCACTGGCCCAGATCTTCCCTGTCGGAAACTCCCCCAAGAAGCGGCAGAGTGGTGCTGCCCAACCCGTTTAAGAAGGTCTTGTCTCAGGAAAAAGTGGGGGTGGCTGTGCCCCCAGTGGGGGACAGTGCTTCCCCTGGGAGGGTGGAACACAAGGAATTTTTTTTACCTCCCTAAGTATTGGTTGCCTTAAACTCCACTGTAAAAGTTTCTACACTGATTCCCTCTTCTGCACTGAAACCCCCAAGGTTTGGGGCTTGTTGGGGGGATGAAGGTTCCCACCTTTTCTGATGAGATCCTCTCAACACTTCCAGGATCGTCTGCAATCCCGTTTCCTCCTTGAGGTCAACTTGCCTCCCTGCCCAGGGCCTCTCTCTCACACCCCTTCCTCACCTCTCCCAGCGCTTTGACCTCCCGTGCTTACTTTCCATGTGGGTCGAGAGGAGATAAGGACCTCTTACCCCAGTCAGAGCACCGTACGTGGTCGGACAAATGGGGTGCCACGGTGGGCGTACCGTCTCATTTCCTGTTTGCAGTGCATGCGTCTTCTAAGTACTGCAGTCTGGCATCTGGGGTCTCAAGTCCCTACTCTTCCCACTTTTACCTCTGAACATCATGACCAAGCCCAAGCTAAGTTACATAAACTGCTGTCTGGCACCTGCATTGGGTGGTTGTGTGTGTGTGCACATGGGTGTGAGACTATGGGAGGGATGTGAAGAAGTGTGTGTGTGTGTGTGTGTGTGTGTGTGTGTGTGTTTGCGCGCGCGTGCACGTGCGTGCACAGGGCCTGTGCCTAAGTTTTCTATTTGGGGTTATTTAGGGCCTGCATTCTCGTTGTTGGAAGCAAATATCTCTGCTGAGAGGCTGTTTTTGTAGTCAGGGGTGTGGGCCTGGGCATTTCCTTTTGCAGTAGAAATGGGCACTGTGATTAGTCATACCAGTGGCTAGGTCCTGGGGATGCCTGGCTGTGGAGAAACGTGGCCCCCCAAGCTAGTTCAAGGCAGGCCCGGTCAGACCTTCACACAGGGTTAGAGTGGCCTGGGGCAGGTGTGTGACGTTCCTGGACCATGGCTGCTGTCCAAGAGTGTCACATCTCTGGACATCAAGGTGGGAGCACACAGCCTGGCAGGTGCCCAGGGACCTGAGCAGACCTGCCCCTCACCTTGGAAGAGGTGGGTAGTGAGTCATTCTTGCTAGCCCAGGAAATTTACATCATGGGAATTTCCAAAGGCTCTGCTCTAAGAGATCTGCTTGGAAATCCAGACTCAGCCATGGAAGACGTTGGCCTGGTTGGTAGTCCAATCCCCACTGGGTGCTAGTTTCCAGTCCAGAGTCCATGATGAGCTCGTTCCTTCAGCCAAGAGCAGGCAGACGGCCTCCTCCCCTGAGAATGATAGTCACGAGAAGGCCATCTTTCACGGTGGCCAAGGCACACATGGAGCTCCCGAACAAGCAGAAGAAAGCGCAGCAGACAGAGAAAGGGATGAAGATTTCACATCGAGGAAGCACTCCTGGGGACGCGTCCCAGGCACTGTGCCAAGCACTTCATCACACAACAACTTGGGGGTCTTCAAAGCAACGCCCAAGGGCACGGGGGCGTTTGACGACTCAGTGGATGTGCGAGCAAACCGGGGCTCAGCAAGAGGAGATGACTTTCCTGATATCACACAGATACTAAGTGGCAGCGCCAGGATTCAAACAAGGTCAAAAACGAGGTACAAAATGTCCAGCAATCAATAAACTAGTTAAATAAATAATGGTTTATTTATAGAATACAGGGCCCTCATTGACATTTCTTGGTAGTAGAATACTTCATGACCCGGAAAGATATTCACGATGTATAGTTGGGTGGGGTAAAAAAAATCAGGTTACAAAATAGCATGTGTTAAAAAATAAAATACAATGCAGAAGCATGATTTCCAAGAAAAAATTAAAAGATTAGCAAGGGCTTTCTTGGGATAACAGGAGTAGGTGTGATTTCTCTTCTGTGACTTTGTCCATTTTTTCTTACAACGATCACTTTGTAACAAGGACAGATCTGATGGAAAGAGCCCAGGCTGCGGGGGAGGGGGGGGGGCGGGGAGGGGAGGAAGGGGCTCTAGTCAAGACCAGAACTGAGCTGTAGAATCCCTAGGCTGAGCCTGCCAGAGGGTGTGGTGGGAAGCAACACCCTTCCTTGGAAAACATCAGACTTTCTCTAGATCAGGCAGCTGGCAGGCGAGGCTGGGTGCCTGCCCCGACTGTGAGTATCCCGGCTCTGAGCTCTACCCTTCTGGGCCCATACTGGCAGTGCTGGGGGCTCCAGGCAGCTGGGCACTGGCGAGGGTGGGAGAGGGCAGAGTTGGACTGGATCTATCCTGGATGTGGGTACAAGGGTGGGGAGAGCTGGTAAAAATTGCTTAAATGTGTGCATTTATGCCAAGCTTTCAGTTGGTGGGCGTGCCCTCACTCAAAAATAGCAGAAGTAGGGGTGCCTGCGTGGCTCAGTCAGTTAATCGTCCGACTCTTGATTTCGGCTCAGGTCATGATCTCACAGTTCGTGAGTTCAAGCCCTGCATCAGGCTCTGTCTGCACTCACAGTGCAGAGCCTGCTTGGGATTCTCTCTCTCTCTCTCTCTCTCTCTCTCTTTCTGTGTCCTTCCCCCCCCCCCGCTAATGCTCTCTCTCTCTCTCTCTCTCAAGATAAATAAACTTAAAAAAATTTTTTAATAGCAAGACAGGCACTATGATTCAATTATCTAGAACTGTGTCTCTCAGCCCCCATGAGCCCCAACAACGCTCCTTTTAAAAGTTATTTTAAAATATTGTGTAATAATTTAAAAATCTGAAAGTCAACTTGTTAACCACCCTATAGACATAATATTTTTTAATCAATCTAACACCTGAACTGTATTATAAAGAAAAAACATAGTTTTTAATAGGGGCACCTGAGTGGCTCAGTTGGTTAAGCGTCTGACTCTTGGTCATGGCTCAGGTCATGATCTCATGGTTTGTGGGTTCGAGCCCCATGTCGGGCCCTGTGCTAGCAACGTGGAACCTGATTGGGATTCTGTCTTTCCCTGTTTCTGCCTCTCCGCCGTGCCCCGTCTCTCTCAAAATAAATAAATAAACTTAAAAAATAGTTTATAATAAAGCAACACATATTTCCATATGCAAATACTCAGGCATGACTATAGTAGAAGACCTCTCCCCACCAAAGGCACACACAAATTTCCAAAACTTTCCCAAAGGGAGATTCAATCCTAACGACCACTGATTAGAATAATTGCTGACATACAGTGAGTGCTTTCTCTGAGTGAAGCACCTTTCTAAATTCTGTGTGTGTGTGTGTGTGTGTGTGTGTGTGTGTGTGGTGTGGGTGCGGGTGTATAAAGCCATCTAAAGATGTCTTCATAACACTATGAGGTGGGTACTCTTATTAGCCCTATTTTATACAGATGAGAAACAGAGGCCCAGAGAGACTGAGTTAGTTGCACAGGATTACACAGCCAGTGAGCAGGGGAGCTGGGAGTTAAACCAGCACACATTGGCTTTGCTTGGGGCGGAGGCTCAGCCTGAGGAGACAGGAGCAAAGCTGGGTAGCACTGCCCCAGACACTCCAACATGCAGGGCTTTTCAACCTCAGCACGATTCCTGTGACGGGCTGGATAATTCCTTGTTGTGGGGACTGTCCTGTGCAGTGTAAGAGGGTCAGCGTCCCTGGCTTCTATCCATTAGATGTCAATAGCAGCCCCCTGACGGGGGTGACAACCAAAACATCTCCCCACCTTGTCAAATGTCCCCTGGGGGGCAAAATTGAAGTTGAGGGCCACTAGCCTACAGAAGACACAACCCAAGCCAGGTCCGGAGCTATGGGGTAGAACTTCAGGGGCTAGAGAAAAGCCGGCCAGTGTTCTGTGGGGAGGGGTGTGGATGACGTGACAGCAGCAGGCAGAGGGTCACATGGAGGACATGTGCAAGCGGTTTGGGGTGGCCATGTGACCATGAATAAAGAGAGAGCTTTGATCATGTGGCCAGAAGGAGGAAGAAGCTGCCTTCCTTCCTGGTTCCCGCCCCCCCCCCCCGCTACACACACACACACACACACACACACACACACTGGACTTAACGTCCTGCCCTGGGTGAGGACCTCTCTTAAGATGACAGCTGAAAATGTTTCTGCTTGAGGGTCCCGTGTTGACCAGAATTCACCAGGCTTTCCCAAGGTGCCTCCATCCCCTAGGTTAGCCTGACTTTTAGACCCTCAGATGACTCACCCCCACACACTGAGACCCACCTCTCTGTTTTGTACTCTCCCCGCATTCCTAGCCAGCCTCCCAGGCCTACCTTCTCGTGTCCTGATGCCCAGTGACCGTCTCCTTGGGGTGGGGGGCTCCTGCCTTATAACCCTGAGAAGCCTGAAGAGTAGGGGAGACAAAGGCCTTGGGCTGATGGATAAGGAGCTAAGGAGCCTCCCACTATACTGTCCTCATCCCCTGGCTCTCCTCTAAGTCTCTGGAAGAAGAGGGGATTCTCAGACAACCCTTTTGGCCACTGCACTTGGCTCTTGACTAGAATAATTAGAGATGGAACCAGGAACGACGTCATGCCTCTGCAGAACACAGGATGACTCTGAGCAAGGCATTTACCTTGGCCTCAGCTCTCTCCTTTGTCAAGTGAGCCAGGGTGGACTTGAGAAGTTTAACACTCCTGCACTGACATTCGGATTTGAAGAGGAAAGCCCCCTGGGCAGGTCCCTCTGAGAAGAGTAGCTGTGGCTTTGCATACTCAACTCATTTCCCCGCCCCCTTCCCCCAGGTGGTGCTGATGCAGCTGTCAATCATGGTGCCCTCCCCCCGCCCCCCCTTCCAGGGATGTGAGGGTCAGAGAGTGTCCCAAGCCACCAAGTCAGAGGACCCTATGTGGATGGGTTCATTAATGGACATGCTCCCAAGCAAGTCAGTTAAGAGTCCTTCCTGGGATATGAAAGACAGAAAAGATGTTTCTAGAGACTTATTAGGTTGGAAAAATGTGAATCTAAGGTTACTGGCTGTCACATTCCTGACACAGGAAGAAAGCCCCTCTGCAGAATAAATCCAGGACACAGAATGAGACAAAGCTGAGAGCCAAGAGAGAGATAAGTCCCTGATGACACTGTTTGAACCCCTGGATCGAACTGTGCCTGAAGGCTGGATGCCCAAATGTGTTAATAATTTCCTTTTTTTCCTAGTTTGGTTTGGAATGCTGTAACTTACAACTGAAGTAGTCTTAACTGATACAACGCTTCAGCTGTAAGGCTGTGAGGGGAGGTACTGAGCACATTGGAGGGGTAGAATCTACCAATTTATACCTCCAGCCCAGGGCATACCCCATACCCCCGGCATATCTCTCCTGCCACCTTCTTTGACAGTCTTTTAGCTTCAGCCTCGGAGGAGAGCTCTCCTAACCTAATCCATGGCCAACACCACCATGCACATTTTTCAAGCTCAAATTTGACCTTTGACCGCAGCCTTGAAACAGAACGTCCTTGGCCCAGGATATAGCACCCCAGGCAATAGGCAAGTGAAATCTATAATACACAGCCTACAGCAAGGTTGGAGGGATGGGGAGCAGGGGTTCTCCGGGGTGTGGCACACATCAGCAGGGGTTCTACATTCATACTCAACCCCATCGTAGGGGTCTGCATCCCCTGGCACTGAATTACAGGAGCCTGGGGCTTAGAACAGCGTGCCAGCCCAGGGTGATGCCTGGCAGGTTGGAATTAAGCTTTCTACTGCCTCAACCTGCTGACTGGGGAAACCAGCTCCAACCACGGGGTCTGCGAGACACTGGGTGGTATTCCTGCAGCATCTGGGTTCCTGATGGTGCGGATCCTGCTTGGGATTCTCTCCCCCTCTCTCTCCCTCTGCCCCTCCCTCCCCCGCCAAATAAATGAATAAACTTTCAAAAACATTTTAGAAGCACCTTTTAAAAAAAGAAAAAATGAATAAATAAAAGGAAACTGAATTCCAGCCCCAAAGTCCAAAGCCAGTAGCTGTCAACACTGAGAAACCGAGAAAAGAGATCGGGAAAATACTGTGCACCATCACCCGCGAGAATCTGCAGGAAGGAAGCCGTGGCCTTTCAGCTCAGCATCTAGATGCCTGGCAACGCTGTGCTCTGGAGCGGACCTAGGTCCCCCACTTCGCACAGTCCACAGGAAGCGACCTGTCACTGCGTGCCCTCCAAGCCTGTTTTCCGCTCAGTTGGGTGACCTTGCCTGAGTCACATCATGAAAAGTGAGAAGTGGGTGACAATGCTGCTCAGAACCCTTCCTGGTCATCGTTCGGTTCTAAAAACACAGAGGCTTGGGGCCCCCCATGTGGATGGTGCCATCAGGGGAATTGTGCAGAACCGGTTCACCTAGCATGTCCCCGTTGGCGTGTTGTAAGCCCAGGTCAGGGCCTGGCAAGGATTCTGACTCAGCCCTGAGGAGAGCAGCAGAATCTGCTTTGCACCTCCAAATGTCCCCAGGCACTGGAGCTGAGGACCCATCCTGGGCCCAGTCCCTCCTAGCCCGTTCTCATCCAACCAAACCCCACCCAACCCTGGTGACCAAGCACCATGGTTTCACCATTTGGCCAGACCCCCAAAAGTCCTTGTGTGATGGGGCATTGAATCCTGCCAAGGCTCATCTCCTGGGGTCCGGTGGTCCCCAGCGCCCCAGACTTTGGGCCGGGGGTGGTAATGGGGGTTAGCCCCCTGGGGCATTGGCCTGGGACAACAGCCTAGCAGCTTGGTCCCCTCACATGCCCAGTGCGATGCTGGAACCAGGGGTTTGGCCTGCAAGGGGGGCTCTGGCATCTTCTTGTGACCACACCCAAGGCCCACCAGGTGTCGCTGTGTAGCCAGCAGGCTGCAGGCTGAGGTTTTTTTTCTCCAGCACCGACCCTGGGGGACTGGGAAGCCAAGGCAGGAGGCCTGTCCCCCTAGCAGTGGCTCTGTCCCCCTAGCCTCAGGGCCAGCAGAAGCACCCCTGGAAGGCATGTGTCCTGGTCTACAAGCCTGGGGACAGCAAAGGTCTCCACCCATGGCCTGAAATGAGGTGAGGATGAGAAAAAAGAATAAGTCTTGACCGATCTGCTGAGTCTTGCTTTCTCATCCCAGCATGCCACAGGGTGGGCCCCGAGGCCCCCTCCACCCTTACCATGCTCCTCTGCAGGAGCTCAGCTCAGCTTCCTGGGGCCCTGCCTCAGGCTACACCCTCCCACCACCCAGCCCCATCCACAGAAGGGGTCAGTGAGCTGTGCAAACCCACCATGCCCGGTGACCGAGGAGGTATTTCATCAGCTCCAGCCCCGGCCCCTCCCTCATCAACAAAGTTGGTTCAAGGTCAGGCAGGACTAGGAGGTTCAGACTGGTCATTTCCAGCCTAACCTGAGCCCACAAGGCATGTCACCCGGAAACCAGCAGGTACTGAACACTGGCTTCCTTCCCATCCTTGTCAGGCCCAGGGAGGGAACTCACCTGTTCTAGCCCTAAACCCTGCAGCTCCGTGCACAGCAGACCCCAGACGTGGCTGTGGAGAGACTTTCCTCAGGCCCGCCCCACCTGAGGACAGTTGAGGGCTCACCCTGCAGCTCCCCAGAGGTCCAGCGCGGGTCCCGGCACTCCTGGTGTGCAGCTGGGCCTCAGGGGAAGGACAGTCCAAATGAAGTGGTGCTGGGAGGCCAGTCCCTCCAGCTCCAAGTCCTTCTCTCTCCAGCAGCTGCTCAGATGCCTGCATCTGGCTCCTCCCCGGAGAGGAAAATCAAAAGGGGTGAAGGGGCTGAGAAAAGGCAGTAGTTCAGGGAGAACCTGCAAAGCTCCACGTAGAAGATGGAAAAGGAGAGTCAGGCACAGACAGAGACACAAGAGAAGCAGGGGGTGCGGGCATACCTTTCCCAGGATCAGCAGTTGTGGGTGGGACCGCTGAGCGAGGAGCAGGCTTAGACAGGAGCTTGTGGGTTTGGTCTGGGCGGCCGCTACCCACGGTACCACAGGGATGGGGGGTGCACCTCACCCCCTAAGTCCCGTTAGTATAAGTCATCCAGTGTCTTTGCTTTACTCGTCAATGCACGTGTACAAACTGATCACCTGCTAGAAGCGTCTCTGCACTGGGCAATATAGGGGAGACACCAGAAAACACCCTGTTCCCATGGGCGTTAATTACAGTCCAGGCCAAAGGCAAGGATACAAGACTTATGAACAAGAACACACATGCACGTGCATCCCACACAACAATGGCTGTGAAAGCCCGCTGATAACTGCACAAATGTGTGAGAACCCCAACTGTTAAATGTTTGCTCATAGCTGCCCCTGATCATTCCTACCGTGAAAAATGCAACACGCCAGACTCCCGGCAGCCCTGCTCAATTTCCATAGAGCGTCTACAACGTTATTCAAGATTTTGCACTTGTGTGTGTATGCTGTGTGTATGATGTGTGTACATATGTATGTGTGCATGTGTGACCAGGTAGCATCTGTGACTTTGTGCTTACAAGCCCTGGAAGAAAGAAATTTCTAAGAACTGTGTCAGAGAAGCAGAGGAATGGGGAGGTTTCATAAGCCTCTTTCTCCTTGTACAGAGGGGGAGAAGAAAAGGTCCAAGGGGTCGAATGTGATGCCTTGGGTCACTCAGAAGTGAACAAGTTAATAAAACTGGCCGTGAGGCTTGTCTTGAATGACACGTGAGCTCACCAGAGGGCAGAGGCGGACCAGTGTTGGAACAGGAATATCAGAACACTTGTCTCTGCTGACTGTGGCAATAGCGGGGAAGGTGGTGACAGCTGATGTCACTCACCGAGGCCAACCCGGAGCGTGATAATCAGTGGAGACAATGGAGGAAAGTGGTTAAGGGCTGGGCTCTGGAGACAAATTTCTATGGCTGGAATCCTGACCCCATGACTTCCCAGATGCTTCTTAACATCGCTGCACCTCGGTTTCCCCATCTGGAAAATAGGGACAGTGACACTGCCTCCCTCATGGGGCTGTTGTGAAGATAGATGGATGGATAAATGCAACACACTTGGAAAGGTGCTTCGCGTGGAGGAAAAGCTGAATCGAGGTGCATCACGATGACCATTCTCCACTTGCGTGCTGGTCAGCAGGATTACAGCAAGCCCACTTCTGCTCAGAAACAGCGCTGGAACCCAGAGTTCACCACCCTGTGCTTCCTTTTTTCACTGATGTACCTTGTAGTTCCCAAACCTGACTGGCAGGCAACACACGCAGAAGCTCTAACCACCTCCTGGTGAAAACAAGGACAGCAGGCAGGCTGTTGGTGACACTTTGTCCTGTGGCCGGAGCTGGGGGGCATGGGTGGAGCAGAGGGGCTGGCCAGCAGACTGCTGTGCCCCAAGTAGGGAGGCTGGCGTCCTCAGAACACGATGCTGCACATTCTCTGCCTTGGGGTTGTTGAGTTTTGCCGAACTTTTGTGGCAGTATACAAAATAGACATTCTAGAGAGTTCCTGCGGTCAGAGCTTACATTAGGCTGTTGACATCCACACAAAGAGTTGTCTCTTTGTGCAGCTCGTTTTTATTTTTGTCATTTGCTCCAGTCTCCTAATTTCCGCCCCCGCCCCACATCCTTGCGTGTCAAAACCAGCAGGAACCATGGAGCCGGCCTTGTCTTCATTTTAGGACTGAGGGCCCTCAGCACAGATGGATATTTTTCTTGTAGCTGGTGTGAGCCTTGCCGAGCCCGCTGAAGCCAGGCTGGCCACAGCGTATCCCTTGAGGCCAGGTACCGGGCCTTCCTTAGCAACCGCCACTGGAACACAGCAGAGAGTGCTCATGGGACCAGCCCCTGGGGTGGGTGCATTTAAAGCAGCCACACTTGAGCCTGAGCCCGGCGGAGCTGGCGAGAGGAGTATGGGCTCTGCGCTGGCATGGGGCCATCTGCCCCTCTGCCTCTTCAAGAACCCGTGACAAACAACCTCGCCGGGTGCCCAAGCTCTTGCCAAGCCCCGTCGCAGTAAAACCCGGGCAGACTCAGCAAGGAGTCCGATTTCAGCCCAGCGGGTGGGGAAACCAAGGCAGCAAGAGCCCAGTGTGTCCAAGGTCACACATGGTGCTGGCATCTAGAGGCCAGGCCTCCAGGGCTGCATGCTGAGCACCGAGCAGTCAGGCCCACCCCAGCCAAGACTCTGGACCTGGGACACAGGGGGAGCTGACATTTCCTGAATCACATCAGCACAGAGCCCAGAGAAAGGCCCAGCACTTCACATCCGTGAGTCCTCACGGCAGCCCCCTCTCGCCAGGGGAACGGAGGCCTCCACGGAGGCACTGAGGCTCCCTAGAAGCCCCCCAGGGGTGTCACGTCCAGGCCAGGAATCCAGCTCTAGAGGACTCCAGCTTCCAGCTGAGTGCCTGGATCACCAGACATCAAAAACCTGGCAGGCCCAGGGAGAAGGCAAGATTAGATCATTATAGCAGAATGAAGGAAACCGAGAAACCGAGGGAGGGGAGGAGGGACAGAGGCCAAGAATGTTTCAAGGCAACCTGAAAGTTCCTTCAGATTAAAGCAGGCCCAGACACTGGCAGCTTCCCACTGCCTGAGTTACTCAGCCTTTGGAGACCAGGAGCGTCTCCGCCCCTCTTCGGGGTCAGTGCTGGTCCACACACGTGTGCATGCACTAGAACCTGAGGGTCACGAGGGCGACGGGAGCTGTGAGCATGTGTCGGTGTCCCATGTGATGCGCGCATTTGGACACACAAACATGCGTGTGCAGGTATCCAGGCTAGGCGTGCGGGCTCACAGGAGTATACGTATGTGTTTGTGTGCAGTCTACAAACATGTTTTCACCAAGCTCAAGGAGAAGCAATCAGTCATCTCCCAGGAATCTTAGCAACAGCCATCCCCAGGAAAGGCTTCTGCCAGCTGGGGCAGTCATGAGTCAGCAGAGGCTGCCGTGGGAGGAGGAGAGCTCTCGCCCCTGAGCCGGCCGCTCCCTCTCCCGGCCTGGCCGCCTCGCCTGGGTCACTGCTTTGGCACTGATGTCCGAGAACACATTCCTGGAACTGGCCAGCACAGGCGGCTAAAGGGTTTTTCCCTCCTCCTCCCTCTCCCCGTCCCGTCCCTCCCCACACCCGCCCTTTTTTTTTTTTTTTTTTTTTTTTTTTCCTTCTTGCTGCAAAACCAAAACACCGCATTCACGAGTTCAGGAGCTACAGCCAAATGGCAGGAGCTGGCAGTGGAGGGGATGGGACAGGGGGGCTGCCTAGGCCTGAGCAGGTCAAGGTATAGGACATGTTCTGCCCCGTGGCAGAGAGGGCCCCGCTGGGGACTGCTGAGCTCTGCTTAATTCCTACGGGACAGAAGTGTCGTTGCCTGGGGCCTCAGAGTTCAAGGTGGTGGCTCCCAGAGAAATGGATGGCGTCTTGCCTTTGCCCTGATAGCAGAGCCTGAGGTCGCCAACACAGAGAACCAGGGCAGGGACATGAGCAGAGGAACAGAGAGGCACGATTATTAATCCTGGATCTATTACCTGAGTGCTCATTTTATCTTCACAGCACCCCTCAGGGTGATAGAATTATCTCCTTTTACAGATGGAGAGATGGAGGTGTAGACAGGTAAAGGGATCTGGCCCAAGGTCACACAGCTATTAGCAATGGAGCTAAATGGAATTAAACCAGGTTAGAGCTGCCTCGGGGACTTTGACCGCTAGACCACACAGCTTTTCTTCCCGAGCTGCACCTATAAGGTGTGTGCCAGGATCACTGCACCTAGAAAAATTACATACAATAAAAACCAAAAGGGCCAGTGCTGTCCCCTCTCCCTCTCCTCTCCTGCAAGCAAACAGATCTGGGTGAAGCGCAATGTGCCATCTCAGCAGCAGCAGAGTCAGGGGCAGTAACAGCCTGGCCCAGCCTGAATCCCTGGCCTCTTTACTGGAGGCAGGAAATGAATAAAAGCTAAATGAGTTTGAAAATGCCAGGAGGCAGTGTTTATCCCCTTCCCCCTCCCCCTCCCCCTGGCAAGGACCGTGTATAGTTACAGTTTAATCTTGGAAATGCCAGACAGCTGTTCCCCGTTGCTAAGAGACTGGCCCACATTATGCAGATGTCAGGGACCTCAAATGTCTGCCGGAAATTACAGATCATGTTGGAGGAGCAGAGGGGCCTTCTCTCGGCTGGGGAAGCGCAGCGGGAGACCTGGGGGGGGGTGATGGCAGAAATAAGGGGCCCACCCCTTCCCGGGTCCCCCCTCCGTGGCTCCGGATCCTTCACTGTGCTTGCTCTGCCGCCCCGGCTCCCTCCTTCCCGGAGCTCCCACCCCACATCCGGGCCTTCTTCCTTTGACGCCGGTGCCGAAGCCCAGCTCCACCCTCCCGCTCTGGTTTTCCTTCTGGGGCATCTTTCTTCCGTCCAGCATCCCTCTGTCTGTCTTACAGTCTTTTCTGCCTCTGGGATGCAACTGAGCTGGCTGGGCCTGAGCTGGGAGGGGCCAGCCCACCCCAGGAGGATGGGATCCCACTCCAGGAGCACCCCCACCCCACCCCCTCCAGTCACCTGAGGCTGAAAATGGAAACACACATGCATACACACGCCCTCCCCAATAGCCCTCCCACTGCCGCCAACGACCTAGCCTAGCCAGGGCCACTATGAGGCTGCTGCGTCCCTGGCCTCAGGGGAAGGTGACCGCCATGGGTAGGGGGGCAGGAGAGGAGGAAGGGAAGCCCTTTTCCAAACCCACAGTCTAACACGAGAACCCTGATTGAAGGTGACAGGGGAATCCGCCGGAGCCGGGAGACCCGGGGCAGGCAAGAAACAGGCACAGCTCCTCACTGAGGCTGGCCAGTGTGAAGAGGCTGCCAGGTGGTGCCAAGGGAACAACGGCACCCACGCCACCTGCAGGATGAGCCCTAGGTATTGGGGGGGGGGGGGGATGAGGCCGGGGTGGGTGGGTGTTGAGGTCTGGGTACGGGGTGGGCACAGAGTGCCTACTACTTTCCTGAGAACCCACAGGGTACCTTGGGACCAGAAACTTTATGTCACTGCCCACGCATCCAGATGGTATCCACTGTCCCTGCTGCCAACAAGGTGTGACCTTAGCTCTCTCCAGCCACATAAAATAATGCCAGGTGAACTTTAGGTGCCATGGAAGGTGGCTGTGAAGATAAGAATGGTGTGTGTGTGTGTGTGTGTGTGTGTGTGTGTGTTCACCCATATATAAAAGCACTTAAAAAAATTTTTTTTAATGTTTATTTATTTTTGAGAGAGAGACAGAGCATGAGTGGCAGGAGGGCAGAGAGAGAGGGAGACACAGAATCCAAAGCAGGCTCCAGGCTCCGAGCTGGCAGCACAGAGCCTGACGCGGGGCTTGAACTCCCGAACCATGAGATCATGACCTGAGCCGAAGTCAGACGCTTAACCGACTGAGCCACCCAGGCGACCCTGAAAGCACTTTAGAAAGAGGTTCACAGGAGCCCCCATGAAAGCAAGGACTTCTGAGCACCCACCTGACCTTCCCTGGAGATGCCCGTGAGTCTGGTGAGAGGGGAACACTGTTTACACAGCTCTCTTTCCAGATACCCAGGTCTTCCTCCCTGCCAATGGACATCACCCGCAAGGAACGCGTCACTGGCTCTGTGTCCTGACTCCTCTGGTCAGATTCTCATCTGGCACATTCTTACAGCAACAGTGATGCCAGATGGGGAAACTGAGGCACAGGCTTCTGACACCTGCCCAAACCATCACAGATAATAGCTTCTCCATGGGCCCCCAGAGCTACCAATGCCATCCCCTGCAGCCCCAGCAGAACCATGACCTCTGTCCCCAGAAGTTAGATGCCAGGCATGTGAGCTGGGCCTCCTTAGCTCTCATGCCCCTCCTGGAAAATGGAAACAATAGTAGTACAGACCTCTCGGGGTCGCTGTGAGGATTGAGTGGGATAAAGTATAACCTGCTTAGTTGCTGCTAAGCTCTCGATACATTTTCGTTCTTTTATGAAGGTGGAGCCATTCCTGTGCCCGGCCTCCTTAGAAAGGTGCCAGGCTTCAGCAGTGAAAGGAGGGGAATTTCCTTGGGCAACATGCACACCTGCTCCCACCCTACCCCATCCTCCCAGCACAGCAGCTGGTTTCCACCTCTTTGGAAGGTTCCAGAAAGGTTGCCCGGGACAATCTGTCTGGGAGAACTCTAAGGGCGGGATCAGCCGCCAAGACCGGGGAGGTGGGGGCTTCATGGGGCCTCAGAGAAGATGCTGCAACAGAGAAGGGGTGGGCGGTGGAGGACGTGCCCCCTTCCCCATGGAAACTGCTGAGCCAGGAAGGATTTGGCGGGCAGGAGCCTCGGAGACTGAGTCATGGCTGGCTCCCAGTTCATTCAGCCACTGCGGCCCTCTGAGGCCTTCGCTTGGCGGGAGGGAGGACGGCAGCTGCTCAGTTCGGCTCAGTCTTTGTTCCTCTTTCTCTCTCCCTCAGCCTCTCCCCTCCTTTCATTTCCTCTCCCCTGCTCCTCTCCCTCATTCACTTTCTTGGCCTCCTCCTTTCTCTCATTCTCCCACCAACCTCAGTTCCCTCCCCCTTTCATCCTGCCCTTGAAGCGTATTTCTTGCTTTCTCATCCTTTCTTCTCCCTCAGAGCTCAGAATCACATTTGGCAGTCTCCCCTCCCACCTCCCTCCCCTCCCCGGTGTCCTTCCCTCCCCCCTCCATTCCCTGGCTCCTGTCTCTCTTTCCTCCTCCCTTTCTCCTCTACCTCCCCCCACTTCTCTGTCTCCTCTTCACCTGAAGGAGACACTTCAAGTCCCCAGACTGACAAAGCCAGGTCAAGGTCATCTATCAAGCCCTCACCAGCCCCGGTCTGGGACACTGGAGTCCAGAGACCAAGGTCAGAGCTGAGCAGAAAATCAGAATGAGTTGGGGAGAATTTGTTTTGGAGTCCAGACAACCCCTACCAGGACTGGAGCTGGCTCCCTACCTGGAAATTCCTATGCCAGGCCACCTGCTTCCAGCCCCCCATAGCTGTGGCTAGCTCCCAGGGTAGCAGGGGACCATCTGAGTCCGACCCTCCTTGGTTCTGCTTACCTCCTTACTCTCTGCCCTGGTGTAGGGAGGCCAGGCGAGAAAGGCAAGAAAGAAATCAGAAGCAATAATAAACTGCTTTCAATCAGAAGGAAAGCAGCTGGGGGAGGATTGTACCACGTATGAGGTGCATGTTGTGGTAAGAAACAAAGAACAAGGCACCAGACAGGGTGAACCTGAATCGTGACCCTGCTTCTTATTAGCCAATGACCTTCAGCAAGACACTCACTGCACCTCAGAGTCCACCTCTGGAGAATGGGGGTAATAAAAGGGCACTTCCCTGCCCGGGCTGTTGAGAGAATGCAGTGAAAAAGTGCATAGGAAGTGCCTGGCAGGGTGGCTGCTCCCTAGCCCTAGTTCCTCCCTCTTTAGAGAAAGGAAGGCTTCCTGGAGGGTATGGAGCTTGTTCTGGGTGTTGAGGGATAGATAATGATAGCAATAATATTTCTGTTTTTCTTGATACTGGGCACGAAGCACTTTGAATGTATTGTCTCTTTCAACCCCCCAGCAACCCTATGGGGCAGTTAGTTATTTTCTTATCCCTGTTTCATGGAAGAAGCCCTTGAGGTTCAGCAAGGCTAGGCAATTTGCCCAAGTCACACAGCGAAGTGGAGAAGCAAAATTCGTATCGCCTCTGCTATCAGTTGGTGTGTGTGGGGGGGCGGGGGGCGGGAACAGCAAGAATGACAGCAGACAAGACCATGCACAGTGCCTAGGTGAGGCAAGGGCAGGGGGACAGCAAGGGTCTGGCTGTGGCTACGGGAAATTTTAATTGAGCCCGATGCACACCCACCTCTCAAACCCCAGGTCAGACTTGGAGCTTTCCTGTTTCCTATGTCAGCCTGCCTTGAATGCTTGGCTGTTGAGGCTTGGTGGGGAGAAGAGAGGTGGGGTCCAGGTTCCCCTCTCTGCTGGAGCACCATGTCCCTGAGGCACCCCCCACCCCCGCTCCTTCCCAAACACACCCTATATTCCAGATAATCCCTGCGGTAACGTCCCCACCCCCGTATGGCAAAAATGATCTCTCTTGGTTTTTCACCCCCTCTGTTGTATAACAGGGATAATCGCTCCTTCTCTGGGGAATCAGGACACGGCCTGTAGGGCTACTGCCGGAGATCACGCACAGGCGTGGGGCTAGAGGGCACTATGACGATGATGGGAGGCAGGTCTCTTGCAGGCAAGAAGGGCAGTGAGGCCTGTGAAACAGATGGTTTCTCGAGGGAAGAGGTGAACTAGGGGGACATTAGCCAAACAGGTGTAGTTGCCCCACCTAGGTATCCCAGCCCCCACCCTTCCCCCAGCCATCTCGGATTTCACCCGGCACCGCTTTCGACTAGAACTCCGAAGTTTCCATGGCAACTCACCCACGTGGTCTCTGCCTTAGAGGCTCAAGTGGGGAGCGGTGAAGGGCAGCTGACAGGAGGCATGAGGCGCTCCTAGAAGGTGAGGGCAGAGTCCCACCCTCCTGCCATCCACTCTGCCCTCCAGGCCCCTGGCCGAGGCCTCATAAAGCTCCCAAGGAAAGAGGAGGTAGAGCCCCAGGACAAAAAGGCAGCAAGGTCACTTCCCCACAATATGCGCTTGGCCATGAGCCCTAGGGCAGCATCCTGTCCTGCCTCTGGACTCTTCAAGGAGAAGCGGAGGGAGAGCCTTAGCAAGAACATGCCCTTGGTTGTATCTCATCTTCCCTTCCTTCGAAACGGGGTTGCCATTCCGTTCCGGAGCCAGGGCCTGAATTCTGGCCTGGCCGCTGGTTGAATTCTTGACCCGCGTTAACTTGGGAGAGGGGCTCGGCCTCTCCGAGACTGCGTCCTCTTTACAGTGAGGACGGACACATCCGTGTCTTGGTTTAGCCAGAGGGGAGCAAATCAGGTCACGTTTGGGAAAATGCTTTGTGAGAGAAAAAAAAACATAAAAGAGTTAAAGAGGAAGATGCTTCCGGTGAAATGAGAGGGTATTCAGAGCCCCCCTTTCGCCCCCCCATCTGGCCAGGGGCCCAGGGATACTGCACGGAGCCCTCGTATTTATTAAAACCCTGAGCTGTTAAGCCCTCACCTTCCTGTGCTGACTGTGTCTTGATTGATCTCCCCAGAGCCCAGCCCCAACCACGAGCATCTCCTTCTGGCCAAATAGCTCATCTAGAACCAAGTGCCCTGCGAACATGACTTGTGGTCCCACCTCCAAGGCGCTGATGTCAGGTGGCGGGGCTTTCCCTGGAGGAGACAGAAGACGGCAGAGCTTTCTCTGGGTGGTTCCCATTCTTTCCTCCCCTCTCCCGTCTTTACCCTGGGAAGCTCCCTCGGGGTCTCTGGCTGGCAATTTCTCTCCAGCCCTGCTGACGGGGGCTCGTCTGAGCTTGGTCCCCTGAGGCACAGCCAAAACCCTGTGAAGCCAAGCTTAGCAGAGGGGTGGAGCACAGGGAGGGGAAGAAAGAGGCCGAGGAGGCCTGCAGCACACACAGCTCGAGCTAAAGGGGCTTGCACCTGGCCCTCGCCTCTCTCTTCCTTCCCAGTCTCCATGCACTGGCTGCTGAAGAACCCACAGGCTTGGCTCAGCCACCCCAGAGAAAAGGCGTGTCCGTCCCCTTCTCCCAAGAGCCCCCGGGTGTCCCTCAGCTGCTTCCTCCTGCCCTGGGACCTTGAGTGAGCTGCCCACCTCCCTCCCAAAGCCTCCCTCCCTCATCCATCAAGTGGGGTGATTCTGGAAGCCCCCTTGGCTCTAAAACACTGACTCGGCAATTCTCTGCAGCAGGCAGAAGCGCCTGGCCGTGTAGCCTCCTCCCCCACAGCCCAGCCCCCTCCTTCCCTTTGTCACTTCACTTGGCAGTGCCCCCAATCCCAGAGAGGGTGGCTTTCATTATTTTTTCTTTATTTTTATCAAAGGGTATTTTTTGTCAAAAATTGTGTCTCCCCTGAGACAGCACAGCCTTTGAGCAGGCTCTCCTTGTTTCCATGGCAACAGCAGCTGGCTCACATGTGTGGTTGCTATGGAAACCGGGCTGGTTCTCCTCCCCTCCCTCCCATCCTCTCTCACTTTCCCTTCCTTTCTCATCACCTCACTACCCCCTCCTTCTCCTTCACACCGCTTGCCATGCAAAAAAAGGGCAATGAGTGGCCCCAGCACGGTGGGAGCAGACTGGGTCCCGGCCCCCCCCACCCCCCCGCGAGGTAGTAGCCATGCGGGCTGACCTCTGGGACTGGCCAGGGGGCACGTCTGCAGGGGCCCTTCCTTCATACACTGAACGCTGAGATGCGGTTTTTCCGGGACAGGGCGTGGGGCTCAGGCAGACTTCAGCGCTCTAGACAAGGACCCAAAGGAATCCTGCCTCTGGCAAGAATGGGGGCTGTCTTCTGGCCTGGCCAGCACAAAGCCCACCCCAGACATGGGTCCAGCACCTTCCCTTTGCGTGTGAGGGCTGTTTCTGCCACAGCGAATATATGCAAAAGAAAAGTAAGGATTCTTGGGCAGGAGATCAATGGCCAGAGATGGAGACAGAGGGGAGAGGAGAGATCTAACGGAGAGTTAGATCTTGTTTGTCAGTAGCTGTTCCAAGGATTATGTATCATTTTTCCCATGGACATGTAAGCATGAGCCAGGGTGAGCCCTTGCCTCCCCATCTTCTGTCTGTCCCTCGAACGGAGGGATGATGGGAACATTAGCACGACCCCTGAGGCCCCTGCACGCCCACAATCCAAGTCGCTTTGGGCCCACCACACACCCCCTGTGTGTTGGCTGTAGGTAGGAGGAAGGAAACAGAGACGTGTGCCCTTGGGAGCCCTGCCTGTCTTGTCACTGATGAATCTTCAGTGTCTGAGGAGAGAGAGAAAAAATAGTACACACCAAAATGTTCATGGTGATAGTTTTTAGGTGGTGATTCTTATTATAGACTTTTGCTTCTTTTCTTCAGCAAACATGTATTAAATGTATAAAAAGAATAAACAACAGGTGTATTGGTTTGATCTGAGAGGATAAAGGGAAGGGGATTTGAAAGAGGTCAGACTGTGGAACGAACCACAGGCAACTGTCCCCTAAAAGCCAGAGCAGGCTATCTGCTCTGTCTCTCGTGTCACATGCTGGGCCCAGAGGGGCGAGGCTGACTCTCAACTTGGCATGAGAAAGGCACCAGGGATCTTAAGTCAGAGCAGGACAGAAAGGCTGCCAGGCCAGGTAAGGGCAGCTGCGAGTGAGACTCTTGCCATCCGCGCATACTGAGGTGACAGTGATGTCAGGAGGCCAGTCCCGGAGGCAGTGGGTGCTGGCATCCCATGGCCCACTCCCACCTTGTCTCTCAGGCCTCCGACTAGAAATCTGGCTCAGTCATGCCGGGGAACTGTGAGAGCCGCAGACGCTGATTTGCCCCAAGGGGCAAGTTTCAGCTCCCCGTCTCCTGAGGGACGGGGTGGGCAGAAGGCATTCTCAAGGTCAAAGAAAATGTCATGCAGATCCTTGTCCTCAGCCAAGGGCACACTTCCCTGTTTCCTTCCCCGCACCTACATCCAACACACAGGGGGCAGACACCCAGGCACCTGGGCAATCCGGAAATCTGAGCGTCTCGGATTGTGGGGGTGCAGGGGCCTGAAGGGTCATGCTAACGTTCCCACCGTCCCTCCGTTTGAGGGACAGACAGAGGACAGAGCAACGAGGGCACGCCCTGGCTCATCCCCAGCCAGCTAATCCTGCCAGCTGTAAAGGCAGAAAGAGGGCAGAAGGAGAACAAAGAGAGGCCGAGGAGGAAGGGAAGGGAGGAGAAAGCGGGAGCCCGCTCTCCGCCTGGCCACAGCCACCACCCACACGGCCTTGCCTTGCTCCTCCGTGCCCCTCTGTGAACACACAGGGAAGCACTGGAGGTCAAAGAGGAGGGGGAGGCCAAAGCCGGGGAGGTGGGCATGAAGTGGGGGAGGGACAGGAGGCGGGTGACGGGGTGACGCAGTCAGTGCCTGGTAATAACAAGAAAGCCGAAGACTTAGTTGCATTTTTGAGGCCACGAGACCTTCGCAGAAAGAAAAGCACCACATCACAAGGTTCTGATTTGCCCAACACTACCCAGTCTGGGCCAGAGCACTGAAGCGGTGCTGTCTTTCTGCTGCCTCCACACCAAAGCAAAGCTAGGGTGCCTCCAGGGTGCTGACCCTGGTGGAGGAGATCCAGGGGTCAGGAAGCGTGGCCACGAGAACTGGGTTGCATGCACTGTAAAGCCTCAGAGGAATCTACAACACCCCCGAGGAGAGGTTCCTCCACTCTCTGCTTGAATGCCTCCCGTGACAGGGATCTCATCCCCTTACAGATATCTCATCTCCCCAATCCTGGGTTTCAATTCCCTCTTGCTAATATTTGTGCTACCATTTCCCTTAAAAAAAAAAAAATGTGTTTCCCATTCCATCATCTTTATAGAGAAGATCCATGACAAATAACATCTGGGTATATCTGTCATCCACGAATGCTAAATTAGCCCTCACCCCATGGGTGATTCTAAAAAGCTGATTCTAAAGAACTCCCTATTTTCCCTCCCCCCATCATCACTTTCCAAAAAAAGTGTTTTGCCGGTGGCCCTTTCTGCAAGCCCGAGCCCCAGGTGGGGTGCAGCGGGCTGAGTTCTGTTCTTGCCATCGCTGTGGAGCCTTTATTCTTGCCCTTGGTTCTGTGCCCTTCCTCCAGCTTTGAATGTGTCCTTCTCCAGTCTGAGCTCATCTGCCGGCTCTGCCGAGATGCACTTCATCTCGTGGGCTCCTCCCCTTCTCCTTCTCATCAAGACCTTTCATGATTACACAGAGAATTTCATCTTCGAGGGCGTCCCAAACCAGCTCGACATTCTTTTCAGGCTCCTCAATAGGATTGCACCTGCCTTGTTCCTCCGGGTTTTAAAGGTTTTCCTGACCCCGAGTTAGATACACCACCCACTTCCTCTCCGAGCCTCTGTTTCTTTGAAGTGGGGAGAGCGTATTAGTATCCTAAGGCTGCCGTAACAAATCACCACAAGCTGGGGGGCCTAACACATCAGACATTTCTTCTCTCACCGTTCTGGAGGTGAGACGTCCAAAATCAAGGTGTCAGCAGGGCCATGCTCCTCCCGAAGGCTTGAGGGGAGAATCCTTCCCTGTCCCCTTCCGGCTTCTGATGTTTGCCCGCATCCCCGGCCCCTCCTTGGTGTGTAGACCAATTACTCCGATTTCTGCCTCCACAGGCACATGGTTTCCCCCCTGCTTGTCTCTCTGCGCCTGTGTCCATATTTCCGTCTTCTTATAAGGATATTGTCTTTGGACTTAGGGCCCACCCTGCTCCAGTATGACCTCATCTTAACTTGATTACATTCTCGAAGACCCTATTTCCAAATAAGGTCACATTCACAGGTTCCTGGTGCATATGAATTTGGGGAGGATGCCATCCCTCCCACTATACTCCCTCACCCTCTCTCCTTTATTCCCCGCTCCCACCCCCAAGAAGCTTTCCTGGCTCAGTCAGTGAGCCAGACTCTTCACCAGTGACGTCCTGCCAGTCTGTCACATCTCATCATCTGGACAGCTGCAGCCTTTCCGTACTGCTCAGCCTTGGGCCAGACGGAGCGTGGCTTCCCAGCATGGATATGGGAGCTTGAGAATGTCACTTCACCCCCTCTGGGCCCCAGTTGCCTGGTCTGCAAAGTGGGGATAATAGTATACAGGCTAAAGAGGATTGTGGTGGTGATTGAGCGAGTTACTCTTTGTAAAGAGAGAGGCGTGCAGGGCACACACGCGGCCACAGAAGCATGAGGTGGCGTTTCTAGACTTCATCCTTTCTTTTAAGCAAGGACTGCTAGAACGGCTTCCTAACCAGCTGCTCTCCGGCTCAGCCTCCAGCACCTAGTCTGTCCTCAAAACACAGATCTTACCCTGTCACCTAAACGCGCCCCGCTACCCTCAAGTTAAGGTACAAAAACTCTCAGCAGAGAACACAGGACCTGTAGCAAGGCTGCTCTTACCTACCAGCGCGTGCACACACACACACACACACACACACACACACACCTCGCTCAAGCCACGCTGTGACCTGACTGCAGCTCTCCGGAATCAGCAGGCTCTTTCCTGCCTCTGGGCCCTTCCATGACGGCTTCCCTCCCTGATGTCTGCTGCTTCTCCCTCGAGATGGAGTCAGCTCTGTCCACCACGTCCAGGATGCTGACTCCCGCCCCCACCACCTTCTAGCCCCGGTCAAGGTTCTGCCTTCAGGAGCCCTGCCCTGTCTCTGCCCCATCTCTTGAGCTTCTCGGGGACCAGGACTGTGTCCTTTCTCTGCCTCTCCAGAACAGTCCCTGCAGCGCACAGATGAAGCATGTGGGAATAAGTGATACCGTATTTCCAGACCCCGCCAAGGAGACTCCTCTGATCTGCATTCCTCTATTTTCCATTTGACTTAACACCCGCTTGTCTTTATCGGGTCCCTGGGACCTCCATCCCCTGCCAGCCCCAGAGCTGCCTCCTCTCTGACTTCCAGCTGTCCTGCAGCCTTACCTGGCATTCTGGGCTTCTGTGAACAGCCTCCCTTGTCCCCCAATCTCAGCTGAACTTGTTTCCTTTCTTCCCCTGCTTGGGCCGCACAGGGCTGTCCTCTCCCTGGACTGCTATTTGCTCCTGTAATTGGATTATCTGCATGCACGTGCTGCTTGGGGACGTGTTTACGGGAAACTGTTCCGTGGCACAGCGGTGGCGTGGAGTTGGGTGCAGCTGAAGAGGACCCGGGAGCCCCTGGGGGAGCTGGGAGGCAACAGAGAGCCTAAATGGGGGCAGGCTTGCGCTCAACCCCCACCACCGCAGGGCAACACCCCAGGGCCCCCCTCGGTGCTTGCCAGGGCACTCAAGCCCCTTGGGGCTTTTTACTGGCAGAGAAAAAAATGGAAGCCTTTCTCCTGGGGTGTTGCCCGTGGGAAAGACATCTCAGGGCTGCTTCAGGGCCTGTCTGCAGGCAGAGAGAAGAAAGGCCTAGAGTGCCCTGGGCTTCTGAGGCCGGAGGAACAAGGGCGACGGAGGGTCCCCTCCTGGCAGGGACGCTGCGCTGGGTAACAGAACTACCCAGAGCCCCAGGCCCTGGCTGGGAGGACCGTCCTCATGGGCAGGGGAGGAAGGAGCAGGCCTGCCTGTACTCACAGCGCCCAGCAGCAAGGCGCGACCCCAATCTCTTGACCCATTTTCCAGTTGCCAGAGGGCCAAGAGTCTCAAAGTAGGGTCTTCCCTCCATCCCCCAACTCCAAAGCCTCGGGGCTTCTCTTCTGGGTAAACGGCACCCCCGGCCACCCGGCACCCAGTTTTCCAAGTCAGAAGGCAGGCAGTCTCCTTTGATGCCTCTCTTCCCCACTGCCACTGAGCTGGTCACGGAGTGGTGGGTGTGGCCTAGGGACCTCGGCTCCCACCATCAGCTGCAGCTTAGACCCTCTGCCACACCAGCCTCTGCTCGGGACTGCTCTGACAGTCCCTTCGCTCGCCCATGCCGTCCCTCTTTCCAAATCACAGAGCAACCACCAAGTCTGGAGACAGAAGTGAGTATAGACTGACTACGTGGCTTGTGGCTCTCACATAACTATCCACGACACGATAATATTACCCGCGTTTCCAGGTTCTCTGGCCAACTCTGCAGTCTCCACCTACTGGCCTGAGTAAATGTGCTCACTCAAATTTGATTTTGCCTCTATCCTGTAAAAGTCGTCCATAGATAACCATGGGAGTTGGGGGAAAAAATGTCCAGAGGGGCCCCTGGGTGGCTTAGGTGCCTCGTTGAGCACGTGGCTCTGGATTTCCGCTCAGGTCATGATCTCACGGTTCGTGAGATCGAGCTCCGCATGGGGCTGCACACTGACAACGCGGAGCCTGCTTGGGGTTCTCTCTCCTTGCCCCTCTTCCCCTCTCTCTCTTTCAAAATAAAAAAATAAACATTTTTTTTTTTTAAGTCCAGAGGTGTAGCTTTGAGGCATCCTGGGCTAGACGGCTGTGCGTCTAAGGAGGTGGGTACCTTTCTACCTACACTTACTGTACATCTCTTCTGATGGGACTTCCTCTCTTCTTTTTTGACTCTTAAGAACACCCCTCCTTAAGAATTCCCCAAATTCCCAAGCTGCTGAAAGTGTGTCCCCCTCTCCCAATAGGGCATCTCTGGAAGCTCCCTCAGTTTCCCTGAGAAAGTTCAGCCCCAAGCCTTCCTTCCACGCTGCTCGCCAGCGCCCGCTCCTCTGGGAGGTAGTGACCGTTTGCTGCGGCCCTAACCAACTGGAAGGCTGGCCTGGGGCAGCTCCCAGCACTCGGCCTGGTCCACGAGCCCAGGGTAGCTGCGGATGCCATGGGGAGGCCCATGATAGGACCTGGGCCCAACGGAGGGCAGAAAGTCCCTCAGTCTGGAGCCCCAAGGGCGGCCCCAGCCCAGCTTTCCCGCCCCGGCCCCTCCCTTCGCGCCCCAGCCCCAGCCTCCCCTCCATTTTGTATTCCAGACCCATTCACTGCTTTAATGAAACTAACCATTTTCTAGCTGCCCTGTGCTCCTCCCTGCATTATTCATGGGCCTCACTCTTTGCTACCGACAGGCACAGGCTGATCTCATGCTCCATTCAGAGAGTGAAAAAGTAAAGGCCCTGGTGAAATCGTGCCCCTCCCTGCCCCTCCCATTCTTCCTATTCTCCTCTGCCCTCTTCTTAAGTCAAGAAGGTCAAGAAGAGGGTCGTGATGGCCACGTATGCCTCTCAGGGTCACTGGGATCCTTCAGTCATTTGCTTCTCATCATGAGATGCTGCCGGCTCCATGGGCCTGGCTCTGGACAGGCGTCCCGGACACCTGAGACATGACCTTGGGGAAGCCCTTTTCTACAGAGTGGCCTCAATTTCTCCCAATGTGCTCACAGCTCTCACGTCTGTCTTTCAAGTGAAGGAAGTCCCCTGGGACCACTGCACCTAAGGAGACCACAAGAACGTGTCTTCTTGGTCATTGTCCAGCCCCCAGGGCCTTGTTCTCTTCCACTCCCCCCACCTCCAGGGCTGGTTGCAGGGCAGGGCTGTGTTCCACACTCCCTGGTTCTCTTGTCCAGTCTTCCCTGCGCCCTCCCCAGGCCCAGCCCAGCCGCCCAGCCCAGCTAAACACCGGGGGCACCAGGCGGGTGGGGCAGGTCCTCCTCCTGGAGCAAGGAGGCAGGAATGGTACCACCTGCCTCTGAGGCTCCCCAGCTGCCCGCCCCCTGGACCCTCACAGCCTCCCCGGAGGACAAACAGATAAAGAAACAGGCTCAGGGTGACTGGGCAGCTCAGTCAGTTAAGCATCCAACTCTTGAACTCCTCTCAGGTCATGATCTCACGGTTCATGAGTTCGAGGCCCACCTCAGACTCCAAGCTGACAGTGAGGAGCCTGCTTGGGATTCTCTCTCCCTCTCTCTGCCCCTCCCCCACTTGCATGCATGCTCTCTCTCACTCTCTCTCTCAAAATAAATAAATAAACTTAAAAAAATTAAAGTGAAAGAAAGAAAGAAAGAAAGAAAGAAAGAGGCTCAGAGCAGTTCATGTGAACCAAAGTCACACAGCCAGCAAGTAGCAGGGCCCAGAATCTCTGGCTGGAAAGCACGGGTTTGAGGCAACTCCAAGCAAGGGGCAGGGGGAGTCTCTTTGCAAGCATGCTCGCTGCCACCCCCCCCCATTTCCTCCTTTGCCACTTTTCCAAGGGCTGGTTCAGGAGGGCCTGGGCGCACCACGCCCAGCTGGCTGGGGATGTGCAGACCGGGCTGCCCCAGAAGGACCCAACTGCTAATCAGAATCACTCGTATCCAGGAGACCAGCCTCCCTGGCTTCAGATAAGCAAAAACAGCTGGGAGTTGCCGAGGCTGGGAAGCTGTCAGTGGGGAGGGAGTCGGGGAGCCAGCCAGCCGGTAGGTTGTTATTTTGAGCCTCTTATTCTCACCTTCCCAGACTTCGGCTTGAGCTAGGGCCTTTCCCCCAAGCTTGTCCTGGCCACTGCCTCTGGGGAAGGGCCTCCTGGGGCCTCTGCCGAGCCCTGAGTCCAGCACGATTTGGGGGAACCCCCTCTCTGTGAGTAAGGAAGGGAAGCTGGTCACAGGCTGCCGAGGTGCGGGGGCTCTGGGGTCATTTAACAAACAGAAGTAGCGGAGGTCTACCTTTTGAGACCTGCAGGCCCACGTGGGGCCAACTGTGAGGACAGGGCCAGCGGACAACCCCCACCTCCACCCCCACCCCGTGACAGCAATAGTAATCGGCCATGGGGAGTGGTCCTGCGGGCGATGTGAGGTCATGGACTGTCAGGCCAGCTGGGTCTGGAGCGGTCCCAGCTCTGCCCATTAGAAGCTTAGCTATGCCTCTCTGAGTCTCAGTTTCCTCATCTGTGAAATGGTGACGGTGATGCCTACCCCGTAGACGGGGAGGTGGGATATTATCGAGAGAAGGCACGTGAAATGACTGGCAGGGCGTCCAGCTCAGTTGGTGCTGGTATGGCTCTCTTCCCTTCCTCCTGTTTGGGCCTGCCCCTGCCCAGCCTGGACGTCTCTCCCACGCAGATCTGTCCTCTCCCGGGCTATTTCTGTCTCTGGTTCTAAAGGTCAGCGTCTTTCCCGGGATATGGCAGCTGCTGTCTCTTCCCCACCTCTAAGTGGCATTAGTCCCATGCCTGGGAGGAGATGGGGGTGGCCTCAGGTGACGGTAACGGGCTCCCTGCTCCCTCGCCTTCACCCAGGACTGTTCTGGGCAGGCCCACCCCCACGTTGGCACGTGGTTTTCCAAGGCTGCCACTAGGCCCAGAGCATGGACAGTTACTGACTGACTCACTGACAGCAGCCGGTGGCCAGAATGCTCTCACGGCTCCTTAAGCACTGGGGCTGCTACGAGCTCACCGCTGATCCCCTAGGCCTCTCTCGAGCTCACCGCTGACCCCCTAGGCCTCTCTCACAGAGTTCTGGCTCCAAGCCCTCCCAGGCCCTCCACAGGGGCTGACGGGCTTTTCCTATCGGAAAAGGAGGGAGGGATAAAGCTTTCCTACAGAAGGCTCAAAGGAAAGGACCAGAAGAGGCAGCTCGCCCACCCCGGTAGGAAATCATCATGGTAACTTCAGGATTGTACTCTCCTCCGCTCTTCACTCCTCCCTGCCTCCAGCTGCCTCTGCCCCCCTCTCCTCTGCTAACCCGTCCTTCTGGGGTCTGTGGTTGGGGCCCAGCAGGAAGACTATACTCTAGAAGCCCCCACCCTCAGGCAGCCAGGAGGCTGGCCTTGCACCAAAAGTGTCCCTTGCCCCCAGCGCTGGTGGGGGACCAGACCAGCACCCTGTGTTTCAGGGAGGAGGGAGAGGAATTGGTGAGTGACACACGCCTGTAACCAGAGCTTCAGGGGCACCTGGCAGCACCTGGCTGAGGCCAGAAGACCATCTGCCTATTGATCTCAGGATTGGGAGTTCAAGCCCCAATTGATCTCAGGATTGGGAGTTCAAGTTGGGTGTAGAGAGTACTAACAGACTTAAAAAACGCAAAAACACTAATTCAAAGGGATACACGAACCCGTATAGTTATTAAAAGAAAAAAAGAGCTTCAGCAGCCAGACAGTGACAGGGTGGAGAGCTGTGGGGAGGGGCGTGGCTTTCTCCAGGGGCTGCTCAAAAGATTCTAGGACACTCATAGCCCATCAACAGCCCACAAGCACCCCTAGAGGATGTGACTGACCCGTCCTGTCCTCACAGCCCTGGCTCATGGTTACCCAGTGTCAGTAGATTCACCGTTTCATTAGTCCTAACAACATTTCCCTCCTAGGGAACATGCTGCTCCTGTACATTTTTAGGTAGAAGTTCCTCCAAGGCACCCACAGTGTGTCCTGACCCAGGGGCAGGGGTCTGAGGGCCAACCCTTCCTGCCCACCCCACCCGGGGGGGTGACCTGTCCAGAGGGCCCAGGACAGGGAGAGGACGGAGCTGCCCATGGCCTGGGCTGGGGGTCTGACAAGCGCGGTGAGGTCTTAGCAGAGGTGGTGGAGAGGGAGGAGGGCTAACTTGGTGGCCCCAAACCTAGGACAGGCTGAAAGGAGGAAAAGGCAGCCTGGACCTGGGGGTGGGGGTGGGGGGGGAAGGAGCAGCTCCCGCTGCTCCCCAGGAGCAGCCGCAGCCAATTTCTACTCTTCCTGGCACCCCTAGTCTCCTCCCCTCACCCACCCACTCCGGCTGCAGAGCCTCCTGGAGAGGAGCAGGGACATAAAAGCAAGATAAACAGCACTGAAGGGGGCTCCGGCAGAGCATTCCAGAGCTAAAAATAACAGGGTCAGCTGGCTGGAGGAGCTAGTGGCCCCCAGCCCGCCCCCCCCCAACCTTCCTCCACCCCTCCCCCTCCCCTACCCAGCCAGGTGGCCCCCAGCTCTCAGCCCAGCCCCCAATCTGGAATGCTAATCTGCTCTCTCCGTGCCCTTGGTCCCCTTCCCCGACCCTGTCCCCAGGTGTGGTACCACAGCTCTGGACATGCAGAGCCCACCCCAGCCAGCCACGCCCCATGGCAGCCACGGGGGAGCTCAGGAGCTGACCCTCCCTCCTGCCTTCTCTATTGTTATTTTGGACTGAATACAAGTTTGCAGCCCTATCAGCAAAGGCAGGGCTCCTTCAGACTGCATGGATCTTGCTCTCCCTACAAGCACACCTCTCCCCACCTTGGTGAGCAGCGCTACTCCTATAGATGATATGGGAGGGGAGAACATGGAGGAAAAAGAAAATGCCAGAGAAAACTCACCGTCAAGCACTACTAAGTGCCAGGACGGGGCTAGACTTGTCCTGTCCCCATTCTCACAGAGAGCAGGGATTATCATATCCCCAATTTCCTGATAGGTAACAAAGAACCAGTCATCAGAAGTAGACCAGAGATAGTGATGGTGGCCCGTGGCCTGGGGCTGCCTCCACCGGGGCCGGTCCTTTCTCTCCAGAGCTGCAGACCCGTCAACTCTCTCCCCTCCCGAAGCTCAGGGGGACCCACTGCAGTAGCAAAACAGTCCTGTCTGAAGGGTTAGCTCACCCCCCCGCCCACAGCGGGGACCAGGCAGTGGGGCTGCCTTCCCCCGGGGACTTCAGGGTAGTCCTCTCCCTCTGCCCGCTTGCTGCTCTTCTGCGGGGCACCCCCGGGAACAGGAGCAGGGCGGGGGGCTGGGGTTGCCCAGATGGCTTGGTCAAGGACAACCTCCTCCTCACCCCGACGGCGCTCTTAGGGTCTCCCGGTAGGAATCTAGCTGGTAAGTGGAGGCGTTTGAGGGGACCACGCCAGGCTCCAGAAGATTCCCTTTCCTGAAAAGCCGGGAGACCTCAGACAGGCCTGCACAGCATCAGCCTGGCCCCACGGCCCCACCCATGCTGGGGTTTGCCCTCCTGCCGGCCATGGGCGGGGAGGAAACAGAGAGGTTCAGCCTGAGCAAACAGAGCAGGCTTAGCTGTGACTGGGTTGCTGCCTTTAGCGGGCCAGCAGAGGGGTTTTTTTGTTTTTTTTTTTTTTGTTTTTGGCAGGTCCTGGGAGGCAGTGGCTGATCTCCTGAGATGCAGGGATGCTAGAGGAAAGAGGTGTTCACAACTGTAAGGATTCAGTCTCCTTGGAGACTGGCTCCCCGGTTGGGGAAGCCCCTGTATCCTGCCAGCCTTGAATACATCTAGTGATGAGAGGCTCATCCCTGTGAGAAAGCTCTGATTGTTAGCAAGCTCTTCCTCGTCGTATTGAGCTAGAATCACCATCCCTATGCTTATCATCTGCCCTTTAAGTTACTCCCTTTCCGCAGGAAGGCCTTGCAAAAATAGAGTACTGTGTCTAGATGATTGGGTCCAGGCACGCTCTCAAGTGCTAGAATTGGGGGGAACAGCCACAGGAAGAATTAGATGACCCTAAACCACACCACACTGTTTGATAACAACACTCCCCAAGCTCTGCTGTCGCGACACGGTGTCTCAAAGACACGAGCCAGGTGCCATTCACACAGGGGCTCTTTATTTAATCAGCAGCAGCAAAACCTCCTACTGCCCAGCCCGTTTGGACTCTGGAGGAAAGGTTCTCATGTGTCCAGTAAACACAAGGTCTTTCTGTGACGGCGGCTGGGCGTTGCAATGTTCACCAGGTTTCTTGGATTGCTCAGACCAGAAACCTGGGCGTCGGGAGACTTGTCCCATTCCCTACCCTCAGCCCTTCATGAACAATCCTCTCAGCCCAACCCCAGCCAGGTCTCATTTCTACCCACTTTTCTCCACCCTCCATTGGAGGATGGGGCTTTCCACCCCACCCCCAATGCTTTCTGCACCTAGAAGCCAGAGCACAGGTCACATCCTGTCATTCACATGTGTAAACCTACCAGCCGTTGTCAGCGCACTTCAAATAACCAGATTGGTCACCACGGGCCATGCGGCCCTCTGACACCAGGTTCTGCAACACCTCCTTGACCACTGGCCTCCCAGAAGCATGTCAAACTTTTTCCTGCCTTGGGGCCTTTGCATTTGCTGGTCCCTCCCCCTGCAACAACATTCCATTAGCTCTTCACATGCCTGGTTCTTTCTCAACCTTCAGGGCTCAGCTAGAGTGTCATCTTCTCAGAAAGACTTCCCCTGACTGCCCTATCTAAATCAGATTCCCTTTTTCACCCTCTGCTATAAGCCTTTTTCCATTCCATCTACAACGCTTAACAATGTATTTACTCTTTCACTCTTTCATTTATACGATTGTCTGTCTACCACACTAACATGTAAGCTCCATGAGAATATGGACCCTGTGGGTCTGGCTCACTGCCCCACCTGCTGTGTCCCACACTGGTCCTGGCACCTGTAGGCACACAGAGAGTATTTGTTGAGTAATAAATAACACTGTTGCCCTTGTCCAGTCTCCAGGGGTATCTGGAATCCAGCTCTCCTTGGAAACAGCAAGATGGACAAGAAAACCACTCAATGGCCTCCTGAACCCCATCAGAGGAGGAATGCATAAGAAAAACTGGCAGGGATCACCTAGGTGGCTCAGTTGGTTGAGCGTCATGATCAGGTCATGATCCCAGGATTGTCCCCCTCACCCCCCGTCGGGCTCCTCTCTGAGAGTGGAACCTGCTTGAGAGTCTCTCTCTCTCTCCCTCTCTGTTCCTCCCCAGCTTATGCGTGCACACTCTCTTTCTCAAAATTAAAAGTTAAAAGAAGAAAGAAATACTGGCCTGTTTTCATGGTTTATCTGTTCATTCATCCACTTATTAACTCTTTTAGCAAACTCTGAGTGCTTCCTGACAGCCAGAAACTGCTCTAGAAACAGAAACCTCAGTGAGCTATACCAAAGTCCCTTCTTCAAGGACCTTACGCTCCCACAACCAACATTTGATTATTTTTTTTAAGTTTATTTATTTATTTTGAGAGAGACAGAGACAGCATGAGCGGGGGAGGGGCAGAGACTGAGAGAGAGAGAGAGAGAGTGAGAGAGAATCCCAAGCAGGCTCCACACTGTCAGCACAGAGCCCTACACAGGGCTCGAACTCACGAAACTGAGAGTCAGACGCTTAACCAGCTGAGCCACCCAGGCACCCCTCGACATTTGATTATAAACAAGTAAACAGAACAATGACAGGTAAGGGTTCGGCAGAGCCTAAAACTGGGTCTTGGGAGGAGAGTGTGAGTTAGCTGGTCTGTTAGAGAAGAGGTCCGTGGACTGAGCACGGGGCAGACCTGGATACGCATGAGCTCCCTTGGTGCCAGCCCGGTTATCCCCAAGTATTAAGACGTCCTGGGTAGGCAGGCAAGAGCAGGTGGAAGGGATCAGATAAAGCGTGCCCTTGGCCAGCTAGTTCCCCTTAAAAGTGACAGGTAGCTGTGTCCCTGTGAAGCTCCGGGTCCACTGAGCCTTCAGAAGCGCCCGCAGCCTCAGCCTCAAGGCGCCTGCGCATAAAGGAGAGCAGCAGACTCCTGCCCAGAGCGTGAGGGCGACACCGCTGGGCCCTCTGCTAAATATCCACCCGCTGGGTCTGCTTACTTAAAGCGAGAAGGTGCCTGCAAACCAACCATCCTCACTGGTAGATGTGTTTTAGGGCTCAGGAAACAGGGCTCCACCCTGTATTTAAACTCTTAAATACAGAGAATAAACTGAGGGTTGATTGGGGAGGCAGGGGGAGAGGGGAAAATGGCTGATGGGCATCGAGGAGGGCTCTTGTTGGGATGAGTCCTGGGGGTTGCATGTAAGCAATGAATCACGAACCCCAAAACCAAGAGCACACTGTATACACCGTATGTTAGCCAAGTTGGCAATAAATTATATAGAAAAGAAACTTAAAAAAAAAAAAAGGTTTCACAGCAAAAACAAAAACAAACAAAAAAGCAACAACAAAAACCTCTGCCGTGAGTAAACCCGAATAGAACTGGCTCGTCTGGTGGCTCCGTTGGTAGAGCGCACACCTCTTGATCTCGGGGTCGTGAGTTCGAGCCCCACACTGGGTGTAGAGCTTATTAAAAAAAAAATCAATAATAAATGAAAACAAATAGAACTGCAATGAACTTGTGATACCTGATTTGGATGCTAAGATGACCAAAAATAACAAAAGCAATCACACACACTTAGGTGACAAAGTCCCACAAGATGTGTGCTCTCACCCGTACAGCTTTGTCTTTGCTCGGGCTTCCTGGGGTGGTGTGCATCCGGACGCCTGGTGCGCACTTTGGTCGAGTGCATCTCTCTCTTATTGGTTGCACACACTTTTTTATCTCTCCCTCTTTCACTTATTCATTCACCAAACTTGGGCATCCCCACCATGATCCAAGTCCTTAGTAGGCTCTACGGTGGGGAGCAGATAGACTGCGATGGTACAAGACAGCCCCGATCTCAGACAGTTCATGTCCCTGTCTCCTGCCTTGGGGAGCGCGGCCCCACCTACCTGCTGCCCCGGGAGATAGGTGTTCTAGATGCTTCCGCGTCATCAGCTTTCTCGCACCCGAGCACCAGATGTAGTCACTTCTACCTTTAAGTAACTCTGATCTCCTCCCTACCTCCTGCTGGTGCCCTAGGTCGGGCCTTTGTCTTTCTCCTGGATTGCTGCAACACCTGCCCCCCAGCCTCTGGGTCCTACCACCTCATGTACCCTCCAGAAGCCCTCTATGGGCACAGCCATGTTTAACAAACACATCTGGTCCAGCCTTTTCCCACCAAAGGCCCACAGGCCGCCGAGAGTCTGTCTCATCCCCGTGTCCAGCTGTATGGCCCTGTGACACCTGTATGGCCCCTCCCTCCACACTGGACTGGACGAGTCATGTGCTCCCAGAAGTTCTGGTGGCACCTCCCGGGACCCTGTCTCCCTTATAGAGTGCTGCACAGATCCTCTAGCACTACCGGTGACACGCTGGGCCAAGGCGACCCGTCAGATTTTTCCTCCTCACCGAGCTGGGTAACCATGTGGTGGCAGACGAGGCCCCGCAGAAGGAGCCAGCCAGCGCCCAGCGCAGGCAGCAGCTGGTGTCACCATGGAAACCGCGCACAGCGCCGCACGGGGCCGGCCTTTTCACTCTGCCTTTTTGGCAAGGCTTCCTCAGCCACCCTGAAACCCATTCATCGGGGTGAGCCAGGGCCTTGCCCCTGCCCCCCCCACCGCCCTTGGTCCTCTTTGGCCAGCTCTTCCTCCCCCAGCTCTTCCTCCCCTCTTCCTCCCCGGCTCCCTTTCCCAGCCACCCTCCCCTCTGCAGCCTTTGCCAAAGCGCTGGGAGGGGAAAGCTGGGCCAAGGAAGGACTCAGATTTTCAATTCTAAGCAGATTTCCCCTCCACAGGCAGCGAGCCCTTTCATGCATTTTTTCCCCTATTATCATAAACGCAGGAACTTGCATCAGGGTGAATGAGCAGAAACTCCTGTCTTTGTCAGAGCCTTGGCAGAACGCCAGGCATAGAATGACCTAAAACATTCAGAATTAAATGGAGCTGGAGAGGGGGTGGAGATCCCTTGTCTTGTCGTGAGAAATGGAATGGTGGGGGGTGGGGGGTGGCCCTTGTCTCTGATTATAATAATAGTGCTCGCCATGTGCCCAGACACCGTGCTAAGCAAGCCCTTTGCACAGATTCTTGTTTATCCTCACAAAATTCCTATGCCCTATTTATACCCCCCTTTGTACAGATGATGAAACAGAATCAGGAATGTCAAGGAACAGGCCCGAGGTCACACAGCAAATGAGTGAAGGGGTGGGATTCGAACCCTTCAAACTCTGGAGCCTAAACCACAACTTCAAGGTCACCTTCCTTCGGCCGGTTCACGGACAGCTCCGCAATCAGTTCCCATCCCCATCCCCATCCCAGACCCTCCAGACCCTCCTCCTACCCCATCCCTCCCCTCACTCTGCAGCTCCTTCCTTCCCATTTGTCAGTGTGATTTTGCAAATCAGACTGATTTAACTACTTCCTGCCCCAAAATTACATCTAGAGAGGACACCCCCAGGCAGAGGGAAGAGAGGCTCTTCAAGATCCAACCGGGGCATGTTTGCACCCCCTGGAGGGTAGAGACCTTGCCCTCTGTAACCCTTCATGTCACATGTTTGTCTCTGGCATACAGACTCTGACACAGAACAAGTGCTCAGTAAATGTCTAGTGCGTGCTGTGCTGAATGTTCCACGTCCCCCACTCCAGGTTCACAGTCCACCCTCTGCTACCCTTTCTGTGCCCTGGAGCCTGACCTCTACAGGACGTTGTCACGGAGCTCTTTTGCTGTCTGGCTTCTGGATGGATTCAGCCAATGGGAAGCTGCAGCAGGAGGTAAGACGCAGGAGACGGACATGGGGGTCTTTATCCCCCACTCACTTGGAACCATGGGTTGGCCTTGGCTCCTCTCTTCCACCAAAGGCCATGGCTCCTGTCCTGTCATCCTATCCTACAGCTCAGCCGGGCCAGGCTCCCTCAGGCCCAGCCCCTACCCTGCTGTTAGCCCAGGGAGGCCTCGCCATCTCTTATTAATTCTCCTTACCATGTCTACAACTTAGAAGTGATGCTCTCAAGCAACTTGCCTGGATCCCTTCCAGGCCTGGTCCCTTCCAGGACACAGACAAACGCAGGCCCCTGCTGCCTGCCGCGCCCTCTTGTAGGCAACAAGATACACAAAACCCTGGGCCTCGTGGAGTTCACACGGAAGACAACAGCCAGCAGACAAACAGAACAGATCCTAGGTCAGGAAGTGGCGAGTGTCGTGAATGGGGCAGCACACAGATGAAAGAGTGAGTGAACGTCATCACTTAGGTGTCACCACTAGACTTTAGAAATGGTCTGGTCTAGGGGCACCTGGGTGGCTCAGTCGGTTGAGCGTCCGACTTCGGCTCAGGTCATGATCTCATAACCCACGTCAGGCTCTGTGCCGACAGTTCAGAGCCTGGAGCCTGCTTCAGATTCTGTGTCTCCCTCTCTCTCTGCCCCTTCCCCGCTCATGCTCTGTCTCTGTCTCTCAAAACTGAATAAACATTAACAAAAATTTTATAAAAAAAAAAAAATGGTCTGGTCTAAGCCCCCTACTCGACAAATGAAGGAAAGGAGGCCCAGAGAGGGATGCTCAAGGTCTCACGGTGGTGAATTATTGGTAAAAGTTGGGTGGATTCCAGCTGTCCTTGACTCTTCCATAGCCATGGCCAGAGGGGTCTAGCTCAGCCCGTGGAAGTGGTAACAGGTGGATGCGAAGGCCTTTGAAGTTCCTTCTGGTTCTTTCCTTTCTTTAAGGACAGTCTTCCAGAAGCAACAGCGGGAGCAGCAGTGGGTTTGCTGGAAGGCTGAGGCAGCAGGGCAGAAAAGAAGGTGTCACCTGGCAGGAACAATGGGAATGTCTCTGTTCCCCCTTGGGGGCGCCTCGATGCCTCCCTGCACAGAGGGACTGTGGGCCCTGGAGCCCCCAGGATGCAGGGGTGGACAGGCCTGCGGAGCAGGGTACTAGGGCTGCAGCATGGGGGGAACTGGCGGAGGGCTTGTGCTGTGTTTGGGAGGGTATTGTCTTTTTGTTGCTGACCAAGCCTCAGCCCACGTGCAGGGCTTGGCTGGGAATCTGCAACTGCCCTGGTTGACTGGGTCATCCGTTTCCCACCCGGCTTACCATCTTGGCATGCCCCCAGTGCCCTACTGGGTGCAGGGAAACCACAGTAATCACGTATTGAATCCGCAATATGCCAACCGCGGTTCATGCATTATCTCAATACGTGGTCATCTTTGCAACTATCCTATGAGACCAGTTATCCTCCCCCATCTTGCAGATGGGGAAACCAGTTCATCGGAGTTCTGTGACTTGCCTAGTACAGCAGGAGGATTCAGCTCAGACTTGTCTAACAGGAAAGCCTGGGTTCTTGCCCCATACCCTCACAGACTCCTGCCAGGGGGCTTCCGGGAATCTTCCAGCCCACCAGCCCACTCTCCCAACTGGCCCAGGGCAGGGGCTGTGGGTTGTACCCCTCTCCCCTTTCCACCACCTCCTCGGCATTGGCCTGCAGAGTCTTGGGCCAGTGCCCAGCGCGGCTTCTCTGCCATGTGGCCGTGCACCAGGCTCTTGGCCCCCAGGCCAGGCTGGGGTTGCCATGGCAATGCCCTACCCTTGGACTGCCTCGTGAGCCCAAAAGCCACTGGAATGTCTCAGAAATCCCACCCTTCAGGCCAGCATCCAAACTGCCTCTCCCAGACGGCCACTCTCATTATGAGCAACAGGAAAATCTTTTCAGGTCGTGTCCTGATTTTCAGTTTGGAAAACAGATGGCCACCATTGTGAGGTTCCCATCCGCCCTTTATTTTCCTTTTCCCTTCCATTCTGTCCTCTCTTTCTCTCAGCACCCAGTAGTGCGTGGTGGTTGCAAGCGAGGACAGAGCCTGAGCTCAGATTTCAGTTCCTCCACTTCCCAGCCATTTGACCTTGGACTCATCCTTGGGGCTTGATTTCGTTGTCTTTCATAAGGGTGATTAATCTTGCCCGTGTCCTTGACTTTTGTGCAGATCATCCTGCTTGCCTTCCTTGTCACTCTCGTACAGACCACTTCACCTATTTTGTTTTGTTTTGTTTTGTTTTGTTTTGTTGGTTGTAGACTCTTTTCCCTCTACTAGAATGCAAGCTCCATGAAGACAAGGATTTTTTTTTTTTAATCTGTTTCCACGGCTGTGTCCCCTGTGCCTAGAGCAGTGCCTGCACACGGAGGGTATTCAAAAATTATTTGTGGATTATAAGTGGATGGATGGAGCTAAACAGGCCGATGGCACAGGAGTTTTCAGACGCTGATTCTGAGGCACCCGGGACTGTACCAGGTGGCTGAAGCACCTGGCACGGGGCCTGGCCTGTGGTTAGTGCTTGAGGTTGGCCGATGCTATTGTCTTGTTCCTTTCACTTTCCTCCACCCACACCCGTACCTTGGGCCTCCCAGTGACGCCCTCGGGAAGCCCTGTTGGGAGCCCGCAGAGGGAAGCCTTGGCTGAGGCAGCATCCTGAGCCAGAGCCGGCCAGTCCGGCTACGGACACATCCCACAGGGACAGCCCCTGGCTGCCAGGCCTTTCTCTTCCCTCCTCTCACCCACGCACGCACGAGGGAGGTTGAGTCAGGACGGAATGCTGGGGAACAGCAGCCTCAGGCCACCCACGCTCTTGCTGCCCAGGCAGCCTGCTCTGCCCAGGACTGCTACAGGAAGGACCCCAGGCTATGCAAGCAGCACCGGGTAGGGGACCTGGGAGCAAAGAGCTGCCCTTCCTGCCTGGGGTCCCCGTGCAGACAGCTGGCAGGCTGCAGGCTCCCCGGGGCCACTTTCTCTTTCCATTTTCTCCACCAAAGCAGAAACAGCCAGGCCAGGGGCTGCTCCACCAGCTCGTGGAGATGGGGGGAGCGGGGCTGGGGTGTCAGAAAAACCAACCCTGGGCATGGGGAGAAAGGGAGCTCAGCACCTTCCTGTGCCCCACATCCCTGTGAGTAAATCTCCACTAATGATACTCCCTTACATTCCTCCAGCAAGGATACTTTCCAAAGCATCGTCATGATTATTATCTCACTGGATCCTCATTCTGGGATGGGGGGGGGGGGGATGGAAAAGATGGGAGTTAACAAACAAAAGAAAAAAGAAGTCCACCAGCTTAGAGGCGACCAAAGCCAGGACGCGAGCACTTTGTCGTGTTTCTGTCTTGCCAGACTTCCTCACTGTCCCCAGAGGTCCCGCTTTGAGCAGGAGAGTCCTGCTCGATCCCTGTCCACTAGGGGGAAACTGAGGCATGGGCCTGGCAGGACCTGGCGTGGAAACATGGCTGGCACCTTCAAGACACTCCTAAGGAAGGGGATTGGATTCGCTGGAAGAGTCCGGTGTGTCAGGAGCTGGTATGGAGAGGAAATGACTTCCGGGAGGGGAGACAGAGCCTTCAACAACCTGGAAGAAAGGCTGGTGTGCACTCTCATTTTCTAGATAGTAAATAGCTGGCCTAAAGACACGGAGCTAGCAACTGTGAGAGCGGGAATTCTCAGCCAGGCCTGGATTACTCCAAAGCCTTCTCATTGGTTTCGGGACTGGTGGCTACCCCACCTGTGGCACCTATCCACAGGCCCTGCACACAAGCACTCCCCTCGCAGGCTCTGTCCCTCCCTGCGCGAGTCTCCCCAAGGAGATGTGTGCTTTTGAAATCATGTGTTCCGTTTCAGGCCTGCCCCTCATCTGTACTCCACGTAATAAATGTTCCTGAACACCACTACGTCCCAGACGCTATTCTAGGTACTAGGGACACAGCAGGGTCACACAAGACAGAAAAAAATCTTTGCCGTGATGAAACTTTTGTGGAGGGAGGGGCGGGGGCAGACAGAAAGGAAGTAAACAAATAAAAAAGATAAGCCCAGATAGCCGTAAATGCTGTAAGGGAACGAACACCGAGTAATTACACGGAGAATAACTGGCAGTAGGATGTCAGAGACAATCTCACCTAGGAGGTGAGAGTTTATCTCATTTCTGCTAAGATTAGGGCCAGTCATGCAGAAATGGGAGTGAGGACAGAGGAGGTGGGAACAAGCCGAAGGTAGGGCTCAGTGCCAGGGACAGTCCCGGGTCCCACGTTGTCCTAATGTCATTTGTAATAGTCCCTCCTTCCATGGTCAAGAGCGGCCCATTTGAAAGACATTACCAACGATGAGGGGTTGAATTTATTTTAAGTGTGGTGGGTAGCCACTGGAGGAAATCATGTGATTGATGTCTTGAAAAGGCCTTGCAGCCTGTTTCCTGAAGAATAAATTACAGAGGCAACAGGGCAGAAGAGTGAGGCCAGGGGGTGGCTGCGACCACCCAGGCCCGCCGTGATGTCCCCTTTCACTAGATTCCAGTGTGGACGTTAGGGCGCAAACAAGAGTGTTGACCAAGGCCCCCAAAGATTTCCCAGACTCAGGCCCTGAGGGAGACTTGGGCACGCCTGAGAAGACCCTCGGAGCTCAGGGCCCTCTCCTCACGGTTCTATTGTCTTGATTGTGGAGCCCAGAGAGTGGGAAGGGCCAGCCCCCTGCCTGTGCCCCACCTGCATCCAGCCTCTCCCAGGCCCGACCTGGCCAGCCCAGCACCAGCCAGTCCACCCCTCCTCCCTGCAGGAAGCCGGCTGGCAGCGCCTGCTGTGTGACCTTGGGCTGCAAAGTCCGGCTTTGCAAAGTCAAAGTGAGTCACTTCCTCCCTGGGGCCTCCCCCAGAGCGGGCAGCCCGTGGCCGCTCCCTGCCCCCTCGCCGCTGGCCCGGGACTGGCGCTGGCACGCACGCGCTGCTCCGTATGCTAAGTGCTCTCGCTGCGCCCGCCGCCCCGGACGCTCATTTGTCACCCGCTGCTGACTCAGCACTTCTGGGGAAGGCTTTTCCCTTCGCCTTAGAGGAGGAGGCCGGGAAACGAGGCGGCCTGGCTCTTCCCTCCCTCCGGCTGTGTGTGTGTGTGGGTGTCTGTGTATAAGTCTGAGTGTCACTGGGTCTGTGTGTGTCTTTTGTGTGCAGCTGAGTCTCTTGTGTGTGTCTTTTATGTGTGTTTTTATGTGTGTGCCTGTCCAGGGGGGTCTTTGGGTGTCTGTCAGCCTCTTTCCTGTGTGTGTGCATGTGTGTATGTGTCTGGATGTTGTGTGTGTGTGTGTGTGTGTGTGTGTGATATGTGTGTCGGGATGAGTGTGTGTGTGCTTCCCCATCACCACAGGCCTTTCCCTCCTCTCTCCCTCAGTCCTGCATGCATCCTTCAGACCTCACCTTACTCTCAGAGTGACCCCCACTTTTCCTCCCTAGTCTCCCCCAGCTCCCGTCTGCACCCCCTCTGTCTCCTGCCTTCTAAACACAGGACCTCAGTGATTAAAAGCACAAGCTCGGGAATCAGACAGATCTAGGTTTCAACCTCAGTTCTGCCCTTGCCAGCTGAGTGACCTTGACTGAGTTACTCACCTTTCTCAGCCTCAGTTTCTTCACTTATAAAACAGAAGTGCTCCTATCTGCCTACGGGAGAGAGAATCTCGTGATAGAGCGTGCTGCAAAGGGGGCCTGTTATTTCTTCTTAAAGCGATGGGCCCAGTGTCAGGCACACAGCCAGAGTCTAATGAGCAGCACTTAAGAACAAAAGCACTGAGCGCCGTCTCCTTGGCTGCTGGGGAAGGGAGGGGTGTGGGAGCCAGTGACCTGGATTGGGAGCTGGGCAGGAGCTGTCTGCACGACAGCTACTGCAAGGCAAGACAAGTGGTGACCTGATTTAGTGCTGCTTTGGGCAGCCAAGGAGGCAAGGGAGGAAGTCACGGGAGAGGGGCTCGGAACTGCTAGTCCTGGCCTTCCCCAGACCAAGTACTGCCTGACGCCCCCAGCTCCAGAGAGGGCCCGAGGAGAGCAGGACAACTCCTCCAGCCCCAACCCCAGAGCAGCCTCCTGCTTCGTCCCTGGGAGCCCCCCCACATCCATTTGCTTGGATCTTCTTAACAGACGTGTGAGGGGGGTTCTTAGCGTCCCCATTTTGCAGCTGGGCAAACTGAAGCTTTGGGAGGTTGAGCTCCAAGGTCGCGGCACTAACACGTGGCAGAGAGAACCCCGGCGATCCAGCTCCTAGCCCAGGACTCCCTGGATGTCTGCACCACCCGGCCGCTTCCTGCACACACGTCTGCACCAGCGCACACCCTGGTGGGCCCTCCCTCTCTGCCCGCAGGCAGGGCTCCCACACAGATTGGCACCACGCCCTCCCGAGCGCCAGCTCCTGGAGCAAATTCTTCCCAGAGCCTGCCAAGCCCTGTTCCCCTTCGTTGAAAGTAGGGCTTTTTTCAGAAGGTTTAGTATTTATCGTCTCGAGGCCCGCAGTGTGGACTGTCACTCCATCCGCTTGCTATGTCTAGCAGGAGATGTAAACCGGCTTGGGAAAGGGACACAGGGGACCTTCCCCGACTGGCAGGGGACATGGATCAGCCAGCCCCGCACGCACTCCAAAGGTGCTGCCTCCGCTTGGTTCTGGCTTCTGAAAGTGGGAGGTGGAGCCAACTAGAAAGCAGACCAGGGATCCAGGCAGGTGGGAGTAGTGAGAGTGGGAGCTCGGAGGGCAGGAGGCCCCCGTTCACGCTTCTGTTGCTAACTGGCTGTGTGGCCTTGGGCAAGTCACTACCCCTCTCTGGGCCTGAGAGTCCACATCTATAAAACGGACATTGCTCTCAGGTTCCTTCCAGCTCACACACAGTCCTAGGTGCTACTAGACCTGGATCAAGGCCAGGTGTGTGCTATCGGGAGCTACCAAAGACCTAGATGGCAGTGGAGACTCCAGTTCCATGCCCTGTCACAGCCCTGTCTCCAGCTCGCCCTGGGAACACCAGCAGAGGAGGGGCAGGTGGGCAGAAAGAGCCAGCGTGAGGGGTCTGAGTGCTGAAGATAGGACTTAGAAGAAGTCCAAAGTATAAGGGGGCACTAGACAGCTTCTTTCACTCCTGCTCCGGGGGATCTGGAGACAGAACATTGGGTTCTCTGCTCAACCCTGGCCTGGATCTGTAGGTGAAGCCAGGAGTCATTTCCACTTTTGGGGCCTGTGACTCGTGGAGAAAAAAGGGATGATAAGCATCTCTGGCCTTCCTGATTCACAGGGTTATCCGAGCATGAGGTGGGGCCCCTTGCAAAGCAGACATGCCCATTTCTGTCCAGACACAGTCCAGGCGGGCAGTGGGCGGCTGCAGTCTGTCCTTACATGGGGCTGAAGGGACCCAGCCACTCAGTGACTCACTCACCCAGCCAGCTGAAACCCAGGCCCCACCCTTCCCTTCCCCTGCTACCCACAAAAGCCCCTTAACATAGCACTCTTGTCACACTGAGACCAAGGTAGAGAAAGGCATTTCCAAAAGTTGGTGGATAGCAACCAGGAAATAAACAGAAGGCCATGTGATCCCTTCGTTATCCAGCTCTGGAGCCACCTACCTCTGGGCTTCCTGGTGTGTGATTGTATTCACCCCTTATAGTTTAAGTTGCTTGAGTTAAGTATTTTATTCTTGGCAGTAATCTTGCAGCTGAAAGCAGCCTACCACATAGGAACCCGGTGGCCCTCCTGGGACGTTATCCTTATCTCAGATAGTCGGCCAGGAACAGGGGCTGGGGGCATCAGAGGAAGTCTGATTGGACCAGATCTGCTAACCCGATGATGGTGGTGACTTCCGGGACTATAGATCTGCTACAGGGTGTTCTCGTAAGGAGAACATGGAGGGAAGGAACTCATCAGGAAAGCTGGGGCCAAATTCCAGCTGTCAGGAGTTGAAGACCCAGCAGACTGAAGAACCGACTCCTCCTTCGATCGTGAGTTGGGACCTATTAGTGGATCATGAAATCAATTTGGTGGATTGCACCCCAAATTTTTTTTTAGAAAGAGATACAATGAAAAAATGTAAGCACGGGTTACATATATAAAAAGGAACGTCTAGTTGCATAAAACTCTTGTTTCAGGATACATATAAAGGGGCGCCTGGGTGGCTCAGTCAGTTAAGCATCCAACTTTGGCTCGGGTCTGATCTCACCGTTCACGAGTTCGAGCCCCGCGTCGGGCTCTGTGCTGACGGCTCAGAGCCTGGAGGCCGCTTCGGATTGTGTCTCCCTGTCTCTCTGACCCTCCCCCCCCCCCCGCACCCTGTGTCTCTCTCTAGAAAGTAAATAAAAAACATTAAAAAAAATTTTTAGGGGCGCCTGGGTGGCTCAGTCGGTTAAGCGTCCGACTTCAGCTCAGGTCACGATCTCACGGTCCATGAGTTCGAGCCCTGCGTCGGGCTCTGGGCTGATGGCTCAGAGCCTGGAGCCTGCTTCCGATTCTGTGTCTCCCTCTCTCTCTGCCCCTCCCCCGTTCATGCTCTGTCTCTCTCTGTCTCAAAAATAAATAAACGTTAAAAAAAAAATAAAAATTTTTTTAAAGGACATGTATGTAAACACTCATCAGAGTAATGAATTGAGGTGAGAAATGCACTTCTTACTTGTGGGTCAGGGTTTTTGTTGTTGTTTCCTAAGATTTTATTTTTAACTAATCTCCACACCCAATGTGAGGCTTGAACTCACAGCCTGGAGATCAAGAGCCACATGCTCCACCAGCTGAGCCAGCCAGGCACCCTGGGTTCCAAGGTTTGAAAACCACTGCTCTAAAAAACAAAGGAGGGAAGACCAAAATGTGCCCTTTGTGTGGGTGAGAAGCAGGGGTCTCTCGTCCTAACATTCGATTCCGGTACCCCCAGGATGGTCTAGGGGGAACAATTGCCCTCCACTTTCCAGAGCACAGAATGAGGCATCCCTTTTGCACCTAAATGTGCTACCTTCTTTAGTGGGAAGGCAGAGACGGTGACTTTTACCCCGATTCTCCATCCCTGGAATGTTTTTCTGTTTCCCAAGAACCTCCACAGGGCAAGTTGCTCGAGATTTTTGGATGTAGGGTCACTTGCTGAGCCTTCCAAGTGGCAAGTGCCACCTTGTCCCCAATCCCTGTCTTAAGAACCTGCAGAGAGGCGGAGGGCAGCTTGGGAAGTCAGGAAAGGCAGGTTTGGCCCCTGGGTGTCTTTCCTCAGATGCCTTCCCCTCCCAGTTCCACTATTTGGTAGAATCTTGAATGTAGTGGGGAAGGACAGAGAAAAAACTAGAAAGCTCGATTTCTGCCACCGGGAAGGAAGCCCCACGGTAGCCAGAGCTGGTGGTTAGCCCCCGTTTGTCATTTGCAAATCTTGTCTACCCACCTCCAGCGAAAACTCCCAGCCTCACCCCAGGGGGCAATGACTAATTATGAAACACATTTTCTGTCTTTTCAGTCTGCTCAGCTCCCCGCCCACGGTGCCCCCTCCCTTCCTAACCCTGTGCCAGCCTAGACTGACTCCCTTGCTAGACTGGGTTGAATGAACTCTTGGCCCGGCCCCTCCCCAGACTGGGCCTTCTGGGGCTCTCTCCTCCCCAGTCAGCTTCACTTTCACTTTCCAGCTGCTCTCACTTCTCTGTCAGCTCCTCACCCTGGAGCTCCGAGCCCTGGCCCACGTCCTCAAGGTGAGGGCCATTGCTGAAGTCCTGGGTGGCACCCGATTAGTCAGGTCTTGACTCAACCGTAGTCAACAAATATTTATGCAACATATTCTGTTTCAGGCTTCAAGTGTACAGGGAGAGCAATGTGAGCGAGGTTCCTGCATACAGAGTTCCAGAAGCCTGGGTGATGCAGAGGTGCGATCAAGCAATTAAAAATAGTGGACAAGCTAGAGCATGGTGCTAGAGAGGCACATGGAGAGGGGCAGCTGAGGCCACCCTGGGCATCCAGGGAGGGCTCCCTGGAGGGAGAGAAGCCTGTACCGAAGCCTGAAGGGTGACCCAGAGTTGGCTGCCCGGCGAAGGAAGGGAAGAGCCTTCTCAGGCCTGTGAGTGGTGCCATCTTGGGGGAGGCTGGCTGGAGCCCACAGATGGGGGGGGGGGGAGGGAGGGTAAGAGTGCAAGGAGCTGGGGTTGCAAAAGTAGAAGGAGCCAGATCTAAAAGAACCATAGTGGTGCCTGGGTGACTCAGTCAGTTAAGCATCTGACTTCAGCTCAGGTCATGATCTCACAGTTCGTGGGTTCGAGCCCCGCGTCAGGCTCTGTGCTGACAGCTCAGAGCCTGGAGCCTGTTTCAGATTCTGTATTTCCCCCTCTCTCTGCCCCTCCCCTGCTCGAGCTCTCTCTCTCTCTCTCAAAAATAAATAAACATTAAAAAAACTAAAATATAAATAAATAAAAGGACCATAAAAGCCCGCTAAGCCATTTGGACTCTGTCCTGAGGTGAGGGGTGCCACAGAATGGTCTTAAGCCAGACCAACGTAAGGCACAGAATGGAGTTGGAAGGCAAGACTGGACACAGAGAGGTCAGTCCGTCGTGTCTCTGCATGAATGGTGGTTCTCTGTTCCCTAAAGGAGGAAGAGGTTGGAGGTGCAGGAGGTGAGGGCAGGGATGAAAAGGTCGTTCTGGGACAGGTTGAATTCCAGGTGTCTGTGGGACACTAGGCCGCTGTGCCCGGTGCTCTGGGCCCCCGAGCAGGGCCCTGAGGCAGAATTCTAGACCAGCGGCCCACCCTCAGAGCTAATGGCAGGTGAGGTGAGGTGGACAGCGAGAAGATGAGAAGGCCTGGAGTAGAGAAGCCACCGGCAGAGAAGGACACCAGCCAAGGACCAGAGAAGAAGCAGCAGGAGAGGGAACCCGCTGCTTCAAGGAGCAGGATGTGGTCAACAGTCCGGCACGCTGCTCACAGGCCACGTGTGGCGAGGCCGGAAGAGCTTCCCAGAGACAGAGCAAAAGGAGGACCCTTGAGAGCCGTAGCCCCAGCAGTTTGGGTGGCGGTGGCCGAGGGAGAGTGACAGAGAGTAGTCTGGTTGTGAGGCTGGGGAGTAAAAGGCAAGGAGAGGAGCAGCCCGAGGCCAGGCCAGCTCACAGGGGCCTCTGGGCCCCAAAGAGCCTCTCCCCCTTTCAGTCAAGCATTATTTAAATGTCTTTACATTTCTTACGAGATTATTTCTTATGGCCAACGGACACGTGAAAAGATGCTCAACATCACGGATCATCAGGGACATGCAAATCAAAACTACAATGAGATACCACCTTACACCCGTCAGAATGGCTAAAATCAACACCACAAGAAACAACAGGCGTTGGCAAGGATGCGGAGAAGGGGGAACCCTCGTGCACTGTGGCTGGGAATGCAAACTGGTGCAGCCACTCTGGACAACAGTGTGGAAGTTCCTCAAAAAGGTAGAAGTAGAACTACCCTATGACCCATCAGTCGCACTACTGGGTATTTGCCCAAAGAATACAAGAACAGTAACTCAAAGGGATACATGCGCCCCGGTGTTTATAGCAGCATATTTGCAATAGCCAAACTATGGAAGCAGCCCAAGTGTCCATCGGCTGATAAATGGATAAAGAAGATGTGGTATATAAATATAAATATAAATATAAATATAAATATAAATATAAATATAAATGTAGTGGAATATTACTCAGCCATAAAAATGAATGGAATCTTGCTTTGTGCAATAACGTAAACGGAGCTAAAGAGTATAATGCTAAGCAAAATAAGTCCGAGAAAGACAAATACCATATGATTTCACTTATGTGGAATATAAGAAACTAATGAGCAAAGGAAAAAAAAAAGATAGAGACAAACTAAGAAACAGACTCTTAACTCTAGAGAACAAACTGATGGTTACAGGGGGAGGTGGAAGGGGAATGGGGAGTAAACTTATGATGAAAAATAAAATAAAATAAAATAAAATAAAATAAAATAAAATAAAATAAAATAAAATAATAAAATAAAATAAAATAATTTTTCTTTAAAAATTTAAGGAAAAGAGAAGATTCTTTTCTTATTTTGTGTCCAAACCAGCGGCCTTGTAAATTCTGCTCCTGGAAGCAACATACAATGTGACCAGTGAGTGCCCCCCACTCCCATTCAAGAGCCAGTCCAGGAGATGTGCCCTGCCTCCCCTCTCTCCCTCAATCTCCTCTCCCCAGATTGAACGTTCCCACCTCTTTCCATTCTTCTTCCTCCCTTCACGGACCCACTTCTGCCTCAGCGGCTCTCCCCTGACCACCATCCAGGGCGTTGGCCGTTAGAGACACATCCAGATCTGAACCCTGCCCACCTGCCGTGTTCTGCCAGCATTTGGGATGGGACCATCACCTTCCTCTTTCTAGACGCCTCTCCCATAGCCACATTGCCCTCAATCATGGACCTAACTCTTAGACTGGAAGAGAAGCTGAGATTCTGTGGGACCTAGACGAGAGCTCAATATCCTAATCTTGCGGGTAAAGAATCTGAGGACAGTCAAGGCCACAGAACTAGTGATTCCAGATGAACTGTTGGAGCCCCAGGGCCATGCAGTGGGCAAGGCCCGCTCGGCCCAGGTAAGCAGGCGGCTGGGGCTGTGCGGGCTGCAGCCGTGGTAACTTGTGGGAAAGCAACGGTCCAAGGGCTGCAGGTGGGAGCTTATACTGGTAGACACATTTTGGAGAGTGTCCAAAAGAATTCTATCCTACAAAAATATAGGGCTGTTTACAGATCAATGTTTGAGGATGTTGTACGAGAGGTAGCTAATGATCCCACACTAGATGTTTCTCTCCTTCTTCTTTTAGCAACAGAACCCCCGACTCTTGGTGGGGCATTCAACCACCCAGTGTAAAGTTTATATTTCCCAGGCTCTCTCACAGCCAGGTGTGGCCACGTGACCCAGCTCTGGCCAATGGGTGTGAGTAAAAGTGATGTGCAACTTCTGGGTTGGAGGTAAGGGGTCTTCTGTCCCGTTCCCCACCGCCACCTTCCAATGGCTGGAACCTGGACTCAGAGGACATGGTGTTGAGTCATCTTCAACCATGTAGACAATGACATAAGACAAAAGGGATCTGTGGGGCGCCCGGGTGACTCGGTTAAGCGTCTGACTCTTGATTTCAGCTCAGGTCATGATCTCACTTTGTGAGACCTCACTTTGCGCTGACGGTGCGGAACCTGCTTGGGATTCTCTCTCTCTCTCCCTCTCTCTCTGCCCCTCCCCTCCTTGCTCTCTCTCTCTCTCTCTCTCTCCCTCTCAACATGAAAAAAAGAAACTTAAAAAAAAAAAAGAACAGACAAAAGAGATCTGCATTCCTGACAACGCTGAGCTGCCATCAACCACGTACTGCCTACACACCTACTAAAATCCAAGAAACCAGTTCTTTCTTGTTTAAGTGCCTTGACCGTGGCTCTTTGTTAAAGCAGCTGAACTGTATCTTAACCGGCACAGATGTTCGTTTCAACATGGTTGATAGGTTGTATGTATGTGTGTATTGTTCTTAGTTCACTAATCCTCTCACGAAAAATCTGCACAATCACCACAGAAAAAGTCACTGCAGAATCTCTGCTCCTTCTGCTGTCCCGTCTCCGGCTCGAGCTTTTTGTCAGCGCCAACAGCAGCCATTAAGTCCCCCTTGACTTTCTTCATCCTGTTCTCGCTCTCCTTTCGCTCTTTCCCTGAGGTCTTTTTCTTTCTCACACAGGCCGTGTCTTGCAAGTCTATGTTTGGGTTCACTTTGCTTTGCGTCATCCAAGGAATCGTAAATCACGCCAAAGCCAGTTGTCTTGCCACAGCCAAAATGGGCTCTGAATCCAAATACGAAAATGACATCTGGTGTGGGCTTGTACGCTTTGGCTAGTTTTTCTCGACTTTCCGTCTCAGGTACCGTTGCCTTTCCGGGCTGAAGAACATCAAGGAGCATCTGTTTCTGCCACTGAGGTAGTTGGTTGGTCCTGAGCTTCTTGGTCCGGATGGTTATGGTGTCGTCCACGATGGTGGCTGAGCTTCAAGCAGCCAGGGAGGAAAAGCAACTTGTTCATTATTTTAAGATTTTATTTGTAAGTAATCTCTACACCCAACGTGGGGCTCGAACTCACAACCCTGAATCGAGAGTCACATGCTCTACAGACTGAGCCAGCCAGGCACTCCAGGTCATTTTGTTTTTAATGGAAACGCCAAAATGTCCATCCAAGAGAGAGTGACAAAAGATGCCATGCTGACTGCACGACTAAGTACATGAAGTGATTACAAAAAGGATGAATGTATGTGTATATACACCACCTCGGAACGATGTCCCTGATGTAATGTTAAAAGGAAAAAGACAGGGGACAGGACAGTGTAGAAGATGCTGTGATTTGCCGGGTTTCCAGGGACAAGTCTTTCCTCCCTCTCTTGGAGAGGCTACAGAGGACACAGTCACCCTCGCCTCAGACAGAGTCGTGGTCTAAGGACAGAGGCCCAGCATTGTGGCAGCCTTTTTGTGCCATGTGGGAAGACCCTAGAGCGGGTGAAGGGGGCAGGGGAGCAAACATTGAGTGGAGCCTGAAGAGAAAGGCCACACACACAAAAGACAGAAAAAAGAGAACCAGGTCTGAGAGGACAGCGAGTGGCTGCACCAATCCTTAACTGAAGTCAGTGTGTGATCTGGATGTGTGGCAGTCACTAAACCTTCAAACTCCATTTTGCATATTGGTTTAAGTCCCTTTTAGCTAGGTTTTCTTTCACTCCAAAACAAAGACTTTTTTTTTTTTAATGTTTATTTAGTTTTGAGAGAGAGAGAGATCGTGAGCAGGGGAGGGGCAGAGAGGAGAGGTGAACAGAGGATCCTAAGCAGCCTCTGTGCTAACAGCAGAGAGCCCGATGTGGGGCTCGAACTCACAAACTGTGAGATCATGACCTGAGTCGAAGTCGGCCGCCCAACTGACTGAGCCACCCGGGAGCCCCAAATGAACATTCTTTATAGTAAGGATATTTATTACAGCATCATTTATAAGCAACATATTAGAAAATCTAAATTTCCTTTAAAAAAAGGATTAAAGAAGTAATGGTACTTCTAACTGTGAAATATGGTGCCACCAACATTTAAAAAAAATAACTATCTATGATAGGAAAAGACATACATACCCAAGATAGATCATTAAATGAAAAAAAGAAGTGCACATTATGTAAAGTACGCTATCATTTGTGTGAGGAAAAATAATGCATAAACTTACATGTTTATAAAAATGCTCGAAATATCTCTCAAAGGATACTCAAGAAATTGATAACAATGGGGGCCTGTCCAGCTAGGAAACTGAGAAGGATGTTTATTTTTCACTGTATGCCCTTTTTTACTTTTTAAATTTTATACCATGTGGATGTAATGCCTGTTCAAAACATAAAGTTGCTTTAAAATTTTTTCTTTAAAGAAAGAAAACTCCTAACTGATGGAGTAGGCACACAGGAATATTTATAACTGTCACACGCACCCGCATGCAGAAAGTCTGGAATGATACGCGGACTGCCAACAGCGGTTACCCCAAGGAGAGGAGTTGGAGCGCGCATGCGGGCAGCCAGGAATGATTTCCCAACTGAAAGGTCACTCCACGCTGACATTTACTGCAAGGCAACGTTCTAAACTTTACAAGTATCAAGTCATTTTACCCGTGCCCAAGATGCTGAGGAAGATCATCTCCATCACCCTAAATCAACAGGTGGGGAAACAGAGGCCGGGAGAGGTTAGGCGGCCTGCTCAAAAACCCTCAGTTAGTGAGAGGCAGGGCTGGGATTGGAGGGGGGACGGTTAAAGGCCTCACCCGCCTGCGACATTAACCCCACCTTGCTGGCTCCTGGGCGGGGCTTCGGGAGCCACAGGAAAACCCCTTCCTGCCCTCTTGTCGCTGAAGCTCTTCCCACCCCACAGAAAGGGTGGTGGCCCCAGCCCGGGGTCTTCCTCCTTTCCTCTTGCATATTGCTGCCAGAAATCACTCCCCGCCCCCCATCTTCATCACAGCTGGAAAACAGGCCCCTGGAGGCTAGCAGGGCCCCCACCAAACTGCACTGTGTTTAAACTCTGCTCACATGTCCCGTCTACCTTGGGAAATGTGATATAAAAGGTTACCAGCAAGTCCTAGTGCTGACGAGGTTAGGAGGAAGAGGATGTTCCGGTGGGACGACTGTACAAAATCCAACCCGTTTAGGAATGCACGTACTTTCAGAACCAGCCATTCCGCTTTTAGGACCGTATCCCACGGAAATACCTGAACAAGTTGCTGACGGCAGCCTGCGTGCCTATAAGAGTCACAGGCCATGGACTTCTATGCACCTGTCAAAAGGAGTAAAGTAGGTCTGACTTATGAACAGGCAGGGAGTGTACTGTTTAAAAGACAAGCTGTAGAGCATAACCCAAGTTTTAAAAAAACAAGAAAAGCAATGTATATAGAAACCTGTATATATAGAAAATGGTCTGAAAGGCTATATACCAAAATGATAATGGCAGGAAGCAGAATTAGGGAGGAAATGTGAGGAAAGGAAGAACTTTTCATTGTTTTTTAATCGGTATATTTCAACATTGTCCATATCTTTACAAGAATAGTTCCGTTGTGTGGGGCCCCTGGGTGGCTCAGTCGGTTAAGCGTCTGACTCTTGATTTTGGCTCAGGTCGTGACCTCACGGTTCGTGGGTTGGTACCCCGTGTCAGGCTTTGCAATGACAACGTGGAGTCTGCTTGGGATTCGCTCTCTATTTCTCTCTCTCTCTGCCCCGCCCTCTCTCAAAATAAATAAACTTAAAAACTGATACGTATTTTTTAAAAAAAGAATATTTCAGTTGTGTAATTACATATAAAAAAATTAGTACCAATACACAAACTTTTTGTGGCCCAAGCGGCAGCTTGCCCACCGTTCCTCCTCCCTTATCTCTCCCTCCTTTCCACACAAAGTCTTGTCTGCTCCTTCTCGCATTTGCTATCTTTGGACCTCAGACTCCTGAGCTGGCTGCAAGACCCCAGAGCCCCTCCAAACCACACTCACTAATCCCTCTCTAATCTCAGCTCCCCAGCAGCTCAAACCGGCTGCTGTCTCCTGTGGGAGGTGGGCAGGAGTCCCCTTGGTTGATGCCCATCATAAAAAGAGGAACACAGAAAAAAAAAAAAGGAGGAGCAGCTGTGGCCTATGGATACTCAGAGCTCTAGGACATGGGGCCCAGATTCTCCCAGGGAAGCGTATTTCTTCCTCTCCTTCCTGACATACCCAATGCTATCAGAGCTTTTTCTAAGAATTTTCTAAGGGAGAGTGTTGGTCAAAACCATTCTGAGTCCCACACTCTCCCTTGGCAAGTAAGGACCCTACATCCAGGCTAAGCCTTTGCCACCTGCTTCCCTCCAAGCGGGGTCCCTTAACAGTTTCAGAGTCCGAACACTCACTTTGTTAACTGCTCGGGAGAGGGACTGCATCAGACAAGCAGCCATCTACACCCGTGGTTCTCAGGTGTGATGGTACACTGCAATCGCCGGGGGAGATTTGCAAACTACTGACATCTGGATCCTACCCCTAGAAGTTCTTTTTTTATTTTAACTGGAAGGTGGCCTGAGCGCTGGGATTTTGTTACTCCCCAGGTGTCCCTAATGTGCAGCCATAGCTGAGAACCATTAGTTAATGTGATGTGTGTGTGTGTGTGTGTGTGTGTGTGTGTGTGCGCGCACCTGCTGTGTGCATATATAACCCATGTGTGGAAACCTATATACACACACAGAGTGCAAAACTGGATCTCCCAGTACACAAAGTAACATGTGCTGCTGAGGTCACCAGCAGAGCAAGACAGCCCCAAAGAAGTGTGATATTTAAAAAATGAAAAGGTCATCCTGGGGAAAATCAGAGTCTTTTTTGGGCATTTTTACTTATTTTCTGATGTGGTTTTCTCGCATTACATGGGGGGGGGGGAAGGGGCCCACAATCCTTTCCAAGCTGAGCCCTGATCTGGCCCCACACATTCACAAAGAGGGCTGTTTGCCCAGAATTGTGCTCGGGTTTTCTGGTAGAAGCGTCCAGTCCCTCTGAGGGAGGGATAGGGCACATTGTCACCTGGTTCCCCCAGGGGAATGCCCCAGAGTCCTGACACTGGGCTGAGGGTCAGAGGAGCCCAAGTGAGTGGTGTTCTCAGTCCTCCAGGGGCCCAGGGCTTGCCCGCCCCCCATCGGAGTGACGGGAGTGAAGGAAGTGTGCTCCTATACTTGTGAGTGGCCCCAGGTACCTGGGGCTCTGGCCTCAGGGTGAGGGGTGCACACGTATGAGATGTACACACAGGCCGGCCTAAAGCAGATGAGAGTTGGCCAACTTGCAGGTCATTTCCACATCTAAGCCTGATGAATCAGGTATACAAAGCGAATCAAGACGAAGTCCTTGTGAAAGTCCTGTGAGGAATTGATTAGTTGATTTTGATCTGGGCAGTCAGGGAAGGCTTCCTGGAAGAGATAAAATTTGAACTGTGCCTTTAAAGATGAGCAGGATTGAAGAGAGAGAGGAGAGAAAGAAGCCAGGGCTGTCCCATTCCTTCTCTCTTCCACTTCTCCTCCTTGACCTCAGAGAACCAGGCTCTGACCCAGGAGCCTGCTGCAGCCCTGAGAAGACAGAGGGCTCTGGGGGTGGCTTGGAAAGAAGGCAAAAGATCCCTCCTTCTCACTGACCTCCTTATGCGATTATCAGCCCCACAACCGAGCTAGACCATGCACACCTAGACCAGTGGGGCTCAGTCCTGTCTCCTCTGACCCGTCTTTGAGGCCCTCAGTCTTCTTTAGAAACCCCCATGCCCAGCCCTCAGCACCAGCTCCAGGTCAAATCTGGGACAAATGCCTTTAGGCCGTCCCTGTAGGCCTTGGAGCCAGAATCTGAACCTACAATTGCTTCAGAAAGACCTGGAGAGCTTTAAAATCTCCGGAGGCCAGGACCTCAGCCCACACGGGCAGAATCTGACCGTCCTGGGATGGGGCCTGTGCTTCATGAAGGGTCTTCCAGAGTTGCTGATGGGCAGCCAGGATTGAGAACTGTGGCCAATGCCAAAAAGTAGGGGAGAGACAGCTGCCCAGGGGAAAAGCTCAGAGGCCCTGAGACAGGTGGAGTCAAAGGCCCAGCCGGGAAGGGCTCTGTAGGAAACAAATGTGCGGTGGACAGCCCCTGAACTCTGCCTCTGTGCCCCAGGCTCTCAGGGCGGGACCAGGGACAACTGTTCACCACCAACCGAGGGAAAAGACACAAAGGCCCCCACAGAGGGCCTCCTGTTTTCTAGGGTCGGTGCCTCCATGACAGCAAAGACTATCTCTGTTCACCACTGTCTCCCCAGTGCCTGGCACACAGTAGATACTCAGTAAATACCTGCTGAGTGAAATGGCTGGATTAAAACTCCAGCCCTTCTCCTGTGTCAGGACTGTCTCAGCTTTCCGTCTGTGGGTTTCTTGAACAGAACAGGGTCAAATAGTGAAGCTGAGGAGAACTTTGAGAAAGCGGGGAAGGTGTCTGGCCTGGCTTCCCCCTCCATCCTCCCACTGACTCCGCTTCCTCGGGGTTGGGGACTCAGGAAGTAAGTGGGGGGAGCCGTGGGCTGCCCACAGCTGCCCTTCCCAACCAGAAGGCTGGAGGGTGGAGGAGATGCGGGGAGAAGGGTGCAAGCAGAGAAGAAGAGTGTGCTGGGAGCAGGCATGGCCGCTGGCACCCCTGAAAGGTGTTATCTGATTGTCTAGAAAGAAAGGGGAGAGCCAAGGGAAGGCCCCCACGTGGTTGCTGGGCTCCCCGGGATCTTGTTCCAGAGCCTCGGTGGAGAGGATCCAAAGCCCTGCCACTCTGCGTCCCACACCTGTGGGGGACCCACCCCAGGCGCATCCACTCAGGCCTGGAAACACTTCCCTACAGGGGCAGCCTGGTCCCAGCCTCAGGGGTCTGACATTCCCACACTCCCAGACCTCCAGACCTCAGCCTCCAGACGTGGCCCATCCATCCCTAACACACACGCCCTGACGACCACCACAAGAAAACGTGTCCTGCCCCAGAGGGCTCCTGCCGCCTCAGGGTTGGGGACAACTCAGGGCCACTGAGGGGCTCTGCCAGTGGCATGCCTCCAGACCTGCAGGGGGCACAGGCAGTTCTTGGCCCCAGAGCCTCTCCCGGGGAGGGGCAGGGTGCTGGTGGGGAGAGCTGGCCGCAGTGCTGCCCTGACATGTGGCCAGGGCCACCATCGTGCGGGCACAGACTGTTAGAGTTGCAAAGGCCCCGGATTTCACAGGCAGAGAAACTGAGACCTCAGGAGACTTGGCTGAAGCCCTGTAGTTGGTGGGTGCAGAGCTGGGACTCAGACCCAGCCGCCCACCTTCTAGAGGAGGGCTCCTGTACCGGTCCACCTCGGGGCCTTTGGCCGGCAGCCCTGGGCGGAACCAGTTACCTGGCTTGGCATATGCCTTGCTAAAACAGTTTTCTGGAACATCGTATAAATCAATCAACAGGCCTCCCTGCGCCCCCTCTACCCAGCTTGCTGCATGTAGGACTTGGCCACATCTTCCCCTCCACTCCTCAGAGTCTCTCTGCATCAAAACCATTGGGCTGCTTGAGTAAAATGCAGATTCCTGTTCCCCTCCTGACTTGCCAAATCAGAATGTCTGAGGGGGGAGCCCAGGCATCTGCCTTTTTATCTAATACCCTTCCCCTACCCCCACAACTATCCTCAGCCCGCTCCCCCAAATTTGGCCAATATGCCTGTCAAAAATGCATGTCCGTGGGTGCATGGGTGGCTCGGTGGGTTAAGCATCCGACTCTTGGTTTCGACCCAGGTCATGATCTCATGGTTTGTGGGTTCGAGCCCCGCATCTGGCTCAGTGCTGACAGGACGGAGCCTGCTTGGGATTCTCTCCCCCTCTCTCTCTGCCCCTCCCCAATCACATGCACCTACGCATGCTCTTTCTCTCTCTCTCAAGATAAATAAACTTCAAAAAATAAAATAAACTTCAAAAAATAAAGTAAAATAAAGTAAAATAAAATAAAATAAAATAAAATAAAATAAAATAAAATAAAATAAAATAAAATAAAATAAAATAAAATAAAATATGTCCAGACTCATCCTCCAGAGATTCTGCTTCGGTAAGGTGGAGGTTGGGCCTAGGAACCTGCATTTGTTGCAAGCATTCTCCCGGACCACTGGGAAGTACTGCTTTACCAATTGGGGCAAGTTTTGTAATGAATCCTAGGAAGTGTCTACAGATGGGCCTGGGCGGTAGTAGCTGAAGACTGTGTAGGAATATCTTCCTGGGATGGGATCCCTAGATTTTACAAATTCCTCAAAGAGGTATCTGACCCCAAACAGGTTACAAACAAGGAGTCTTTGTCCTACAGGGATGTATGCAGAAGAGGGAGCCCCTAGGGGGTGTCCCTCTGGGTCAGCTATGACTGGAGGCCTGGGCTCAAATGTCCCCCTTAACCTGTGCCCACACCCCAGGCCCGCCTGAAGCCTGAGGTGAGGCCTGGCTTCCCACAGTCGTTTTGTCCACCCCAGACACCCCGCCTGTCTCCCGTCTTCCCATTCCTCCCTCCCCTGCCCTGCCCTGCCCCTTCCTCTCCACTCTAGCAGTCCCCTTAGTTAGGATGCAGCCTTGTGCCGGATGGGGATTTCAGAGGCAAAGCCATGACGGTGCTGTGATCACTTGTGAGCTTTGGTGTTGGGCACGCAGCCCTCCTCGCCCGTGAGGGCAGCTGTGTGTAATGTGTTTAAGTCTGTGGGAGTGGGAGGGAGGCTCGGCTCTGATATTGGAGACTCACGCCCAGTTAGGTTAACCCTTTCCTGCTAAGAGCCAGCCTCTGTCTCCCTGCACGCCTTACCACTCCAGCTGCCACACTCCCTGTGGGAGTGACCTTCAGAGAGTGGGGTGAGTGTGGAGAGGAAGTGAGGCATAAAGGAAAGCATCACTCTCCATCTAAGTAGTAGTGGCAATTTCTCTCCCTGGTGTCTCCACCCCAACAGGAGATGACCTCGTGACCATGATGATAATGACGTGACACTCTTTCTATGGCCCGTGGGTGCCTGCTTTGGAAAGCTGGCTAGTCTTTAAGGGTTCAACTGTGTGTGTGTGTGTGTGTGTGCTTGCGTGTGTGGTATACAAATGCAGATGTGAACGTGCTTTGGGGGTGCTCACAGGGGCCGGCAGTGTCACCTCTGAGAATGCCGTACCGGTGGGCACAGGCCTGGAAGCAGACTCATCAGGTCTCAGGTGAGTGTGTATTTCAGCTTTTTGTAGCTATATTTGTTTGTCCTAAGCAGGGTGCACAGTGGGGCCAGCCCCTCTGGCCAGAGGTTTATTTGAAAGTCATCTCGAATGAGCACGATGGCCTCTCCATAGCCTTGGCACCCCAGGAAGAGCAGACTGCCCTTGACCTTTCATCACACTTGGAACCCCAGCCTTGTCTGAACACTGGGAGGTGTTTCAAAGTCACCCGCAGCCCCTCTCATCTGTGAGGATCTGAATGCAGGCCTGGGTGTGAACTCAAGGCTGGTCTTGGGGCAGTGAGCAGAGGAGAGGGCAGGCCAGAGGTGGTTCTGACTGGAGGCTGCCCAGGGCTGCCACTGGAGCCCTCCAGCTAGCCGATGGCCAGGCTGGAGTCAATCCCTCCCTGCCCAGGGCTGCATTCTGCCCCACCACGGGCCCCCCTGCCCCCCGCCCCCCAACTTCTGCCAGCTAGTACACCTTTTCCCCAGGGGTGAATGAATGGGACAGGTGAAAGGCATTACTTGTCCTTTTCCTGCCAACTCTTCCAACCCTTGGCTTACCAGAGGGATAGCCTCCAAATCACAGACCCCAGATATACCCCAGACAGCAAGCTTGGCCCATTTCTAGGCAGCCACGGGCATTGCCTTATTGCCGCACTCCCCGCCTCACTCACAGCCCCACAGGGGTGAGCCCTGCCTGTTGGATCACCATCATATTCCAGTCCCCAGCACAGGGACTGCCCAGGCACCATCTTCAATGTTGGAGACCCCACAAGGAGAATGGCCCTTCCGAACCACCCGAGCTCTTCCATTCTTCCCCAGCTTTTACTCAAGATTCAGACTCAGCAGGTTCCAGTAGGGCCTGAACGCATCCACGCTGGGCCTGTCTGCCTTCACACTGCGTTGCTGGTGTTCCAAGGCTTTCCTCCATGATGTTGGCATTCCAGAAAAGGACAGATAGCCAAGAATGGAATTTCAGGTAGTGGAGTGCAGTGGTTATGAACCTGAACTCAAGAAGTTCAAATTCCAGATCTTAACGCTGAGCAAGTCAGACAACCTCCTGGTGCCTCCAAGTCCTCATCTGTAAAAGGGGGAAATAATAACATTCACCTCAGAGTTGTTGTGAGAATTGAGTACCTGTCACCTAATGTATATAAGCATAAGTATGCGTGGCTATTATAATTTGTGGTGTTTCTAGGGGCAGATCTGTCAAATCGTCTGCAAAGGTGCTTTCTTATCTCATGAAAGGCTAACCCAGCCAACTGGCCAAGACTCACTTTCAGAGAGCTGGTGGAGGGTGTGTCTGATCTGGGTTAGGAAATCAAGGCCTTTGAAATGTAAATGAGGATCGTGTTTTGACCCAGCCAGTTCCCAGGGAAACGAGAGTGGAAGCACCTTTCCCCTGGGAAGAGGGCCGGAAAGCCCTAAGGTTGTGGGGGAAGGGCAGGAGGGGAGGCGGCAGGTCATCAAACAGCTCTGTGGAGAACTGAAGAAATCCGTGATGTGCCAAGCCCAATCCTCCCATTGTACAGATGGAGAAGTCGGGGCCTTGCCCGAAGGTGAGGATTTGCATCCTCTGAGACTCAGTTTCCCTATTTTCAAAGCAGTAGGTGTAACCTTTCTGTGCAGCTGCTGGACACGGGTAGGAGGCAGCGAAGGTGAGGTGGTGAAGGCCCTTGAGGGAAGCGTGTTCCCTGCCATAGCAGGCACCATGGAGAGGCCCAGGGCTAGTCAGGCAGAGCTGGGTGTGGGGCCAAGGCCAAGCAGGGCCAGGCTAGTTTGCTTACCGCTGACCCATACTTCTGCCTGACCCTTCCATAAGGGGGGAGGGCAGTTCAGGCCAACCCTATGGGAGTATGGCAAAGGATGAACCGAGGCCTGTGGCCACACGAAGGACACCTGGAGGCTGGTTTCGCATCACCAGCCCCGGTTCTGGGACAGCTCCTGGATCATATTTGTGCTGCCCTAATTTTTAAGAGTTTAGATACTCCTTTGGGGAACCAGACTCATTAGGGGAATAAAAATTCAATTCAATTCTCCACTAAAGCCATTTCCTCTGTTGAAATACTTGGCACAGGTGTTGGAATCTGACAAATCCGGGTTTGAATCCCCATCCCACCACTTACTGGCGGGACGACATGGAACAATCTTGGTCCTGTGTGTTGGTTGGTTGTTTGTTTTTGAGAGAGAGAGAGGAGGGGGCCGGGGCTGGGGGGACAGAAAATGCCAAGTGGGCTCCATGCTGACAGCAGAGAGCCTGATGTGGGGCTGGAACCCATGAACCGTGAGATCATGACCTGAGCCAAAGTTGGACACGTAACCCACCGAGCCACCCAGGCGCCCCAAACAAATCTTGGTTCTTGGAGCTTCAGTTTCCCCATCGATAAAGTTGGGAGCGTCATCTCTGCCTTGCAGACTTGTTGAGAAGATTAAATTAATTCAGTTATTTATTTCAACAAATCTTTACTGAGCCTCCGTAGTGTGCCAGGCATTGAGGATACAGCTAAGAATACAAGAGAGACAAACGGGGGCATGTGCTCATGGGGCCTTCGGACAGGTATTAAGCGATCATGACCCTAATACCTGTGTTACAAATTGTGTTATGTGTTATGGAGAAAAGGTACTCATGAGGAAGTAGTGTGAGCTCAGTTTTGAGGCATAACTAGGTGTGATCTATTTCAATGACTCTAAAGCACGGATTGTCACCACACTTTTAGTTTAGATAACACGGAGAAAGAAACTTTGTGCCAATTAACCATGACATAAAACATTCTTACCCCTAGAAATGTTAGTTTGTGCTTCCAGAAAGAGTTCTTTTTAGACTTTCCTTCAGCCCCAGAGGAGTTTCCTATCTCCTACTCGATTGAAAACGGAAGGGGAAGTCAGAGATCAGTGTAGGGTAAAATCCAAGAGAAGTGCACCTTGCCCTCAGCAAGTTTGCCGGTGTAAAATCCCTGAGATGATAGCGGACAGGCTCCTAGGTGCTGGTTCCATGGAAAGGGGAGACAGGACAAGAAGGCTCTGCGGAGCCAGCAGAGAGAAGGGCAGGAAGGGTGGGAAAGGGGTCCTGGCTGGGTGCCCACTGTTGGGCTCAGCTTTGGCTGCTAATAGAAGAGTGGCAGAAGGAAAAGAGCCAAATGCCCAACTGGGGGATTGTTAGACATTGTAGTCTATAAAATGAATCCTGCTGGCAGAGATTTAAACGTGCATCTTCCCCAGAAGCACAGAGCACCCCAGTTTCCAGATCTTGGTTTCTAAATACCATTCTCCACTAAAAACAAGCAAACAAACAAACAAACAAACAAACACAAGCCACTTTGGGGAACAAGCCAATTCCAGGGCTGGCTCAGGGAAGGTACAAGATGACCCTGGAACATCTTGTTGTGCTAGAAAATGACGATGTGCTAAAAAAAAAAATTAATGAGGACATGCCAATAGGAATGGGAGCCAGTGTAAAAGGGTTTCTACTGGATGAATCTGGCATAACTTGAGCACTGAAATAAATAATATGAGTTATAGGTTATAAGCCAAAGAATAAAATAACAATCCATGAGTCCCTCTCATTTAAAGAAAGAAATGAATAAGTAAATGAATGGGGGAAGAAAAGAACACTCTTCCTTAACAGAGAATGCCAAGAAGCAAATGTAGAAAAATGATGGAATTAGAAAATCATCATTTGCCGATTACCACGATATTAACTGTTTCAGGCAAGAATCATGAATGGATGCTACCAGTGGTGGATGATAAGAAACAGGATGTTTACACAGAGTAAGACAGTACACAAAGCAGAAAATACTTTTGCTATAGAGACATTAGTAGGACAGTGGGATCCGACACTAGAAGTGTAACCACACAAATTTCCCGATTTTGATCAATGTACTGTCGTTATTTGTTATATGAGAATGACCTTCTTTTTAAGAAGTACATGCTGAAGTATTTAGGGATAAAAGGGCATATCTGTCACTTATACTCTTAAAGAGTTCAGGGGAAAAAAAGAGTATATCACACACACACACACACACACACACACCCCTCACATGCACACACACAGAGAAGAAAAAGATACTGATAAAATGGTGGCATGGTGGTAAACATAAGACATTTTCCAGCGTACAAAAGGCCAATCACCAGTTTCTGTGGTGTCAATACTCTGCCTCCATGGCCAACTTCCGCCTACCAACATGAAGTCACTGAATAGGGAGCTGGGAACAGAGTGGCACAAGAGCTCTCGTAGCCAGCACACCTGCATGCCCGTAAACATGGTAAAAGGGTAATATTTGGGGAAACTGAGTGCAGGGAATATGGGAATATTTGTACTATTGTTCTGCAACTTTTAGGTAGTCTGAAATTATTTCAGAGTAAAAAGCTGGCTTTTTTTTTTTAAGTTTATGTATTTATGTTGAAAGAGAGAAAGAGAGAGAGCAGGGGAGGGGCAGAGAGGGAGAGAGAGAATCCCAAGCAGGCTCTGTGCTATCAGTACAGAGCCTGACGCTCGGACTCAGGAATCCTGAGATCAAGACCTGAGCCGAGATCAAGAGCCAGACGCTTAACCGACTGAGCCATCCAGGAGCCCCAAGTTGGCTTTTGAAAATATGGATCTTACAACTGATAAGGTACAATAAATGAACTGTGGAAAAACCGTGAAGGAGTCCCCAAGGAGAGACACAGGAGTGTGTAAAAGCCCTGAGGCTGGAAAAGCACAATTCACTTGAAAACAAACAAACAAATAAACAAAAAACAAAGAAAGCCTAAGTGGCTTGCGGGGGGGGGGGGGGGGGAGGGTGGGGGGTGGGGGTGTGGGGGGGTGCGGGTGTGGGGGGGGTGTTGCAGAGGAGCTGAGAGGTAGGCAGGGGCCAGGACACATGGGGTTCACAGGCCATATTGAGGGTCTGGGTCCTAGTAAGGACAGGAGGGAGAAGTCACCCAAGCACTGAGCAGTGGGTGGGGGAATGTGGCCTTATTTGCTTTTATCACTCTGGCCCCTGGCTGACCCTCAATAAATGGTGGCCATTAATACTGCTAGGCTCTCTGCTGTCACTTCCCCAGGGGCCTTTCTGCTCAATTGGAGTTGACAGCAGGCGGCCCCCATACCCGCAGGCTACCGGGCCCAGCCCCACCTTACCCCTTCTCACCCCACACCAGTCAGACCTGCTTTCTGAGCACACAGGCCCTTCCCCCTTCTCCATCAACTTCCTTCTGTCGGTCTTGGTTTCTAGGCTGGGAGTCCCAGAGCCCAAGGGGGCCTGGAGAGGTTTGAGTTCAAGGTGGAATGAATGGGCTGTTTGATGGGAATCTCCCAGGGCAACCTCCAGGCTTGGTACAGTTGGAGTGGCTCTGGGCTTCCTTTTTTCCAGATGAATCACTGCTCTGTGTGTCTGTGACTCTGTGTGCCCTCCCCCTGACGTGCCCTGGGGCCCTGCAGTAACAGGAGGGGACTGGATGTGTGCACGGAGCAGCTCCTCTCTTGCGACCGGCATTAACCGCGGCGTGCTCTCTGCCAGGTACCCCGCGAGGTGTTCCTGTGCGTTTCTCATCAACCCTGCCGGTGACCCTGCAGGGGGACACATTAAGTCCGTTTTGCAGGAGAGGACACAGAGGCTAGAAAGGTTTACTGGACTGCTCAAGTTCGCGTAGCTGAGCCAAAGATTCAAGCTGCGTCCTCCAATCCCTAAAGCCTGCACTTCTGCCCGCGGTTCCTGTGTTCCGTCTCTCAGCCTGGGCATCAGTGTTGTGGGCGTCCAGGCTGCGTGGACAGGCAAACTGGGGGTGACTGAGGGCTCTGCTGTGCCAGGAAGGGGTTAACTGGGATGCCCTCAGCAAGCTGAGGTTTGGCCAGGCTAGTTGCCATGGCAACGGCAAGGTTTGGGGAGTGGGAGGCCTGCATGGCCGGATCTTCTGAATCACTGGGTGTTTATTTGGTAGCGAACCCCTTGCAGAGTCCTCTGCAGAGTCCTCTGTGACTGCACGTGGCCACCAGGAGTGGCTTGCGGGGGACCGGGGTGAGGGCGCGAGTTCTCTGAGAGGGTGAAGCCCAGAGGCCTCGGCCAGGTTGCCCCTCACCAGCGCTGCCCCGGGAGCCTTTCCCACCAGGAAGACCCCAGGCTTCTGCCTTCAGCTCCCAGATCCCCAGGCTAGGTGGGCACCGGGCCCGAACACAGATCTGGGGCCAGAGGGGGTTAATCAATCATTAATTTATTCATTCTTTACCAAATATTGATTGCTTGCCCTAAATACACCAGTCACTGTACCAGGGGCTGTGACCTGGGGTCAGCTTCCAGAAGCCAGACGGGCTCTGCACTCACAGAGCTGCCTTTCCAGTGGGCTGGAAGACCCCCGCCACGCGCTTCCTGGGTGTCACCGTGGGCGAGTCCCTTTCCCTCTCTGAGCTCGTCTGCAAAATGGGGCCCGTGACGCCCACACTGCAGGGATGCTGGTGTGGACAAGGTGATATATTTGAAGCATTTCCCCGGGTGCCCAGCACACAAAAAGGGGCTAAACATGCAGCTGTGACATAAACTCCTGTAGGCCGCTCACCTTTCCTCCCAGCCTCAGAAGCCAGGTGATGATAAAACTCACCAATGAGGAGCCTAGACTCTAGACCCCAGGCTCACGGTGAGGCAAAATCTCAATACTGACCCGGTTAGACTGGCTTTTCCACCAGCGGGCCTGGGACCTTGGCTTCAGTCTGCCCCTTTGTAATGCGGGAGCCTTCTTCCTCCACACTTAAAGGCGGCAACATACCTGAGCTGATGGGAGGTACTACAGTGGACGTTTGAGTCCACTGGGAGAATCAAGGCCATTTCCCCCACCGCCCACACCCTGATAAGACCCCATCCTGGCCTTCCTCTCCAGCCCAACTAAGCTTTTTGCGACAATATGGATCTCAGCAGTTATCTGTTGATTTGATTCAAATTTGCTTTTCGAAGCTCGACTAGCCTCGCCAGGGGGAAGGCCTCCTCCCAATACCCATTCAGGGCTCTGCCCTCTCATGTCTCCCCCTCGCAGCCCCCAGCTGGTGTGCCCTGGCAGCAGAAGCAAGAACTTGATTATGTGACCCACTCCACACTGCACCCCAGGCCTGTTTTCACGAGGGAGGGAACCCCGAGGTCCTCGGGGTCAGCCAGAGAACCACCCTCTGTGGCCTCAGCACGGGACAAGGCTGCTTGGGGGACAGGAAGGTCAGCCAGGCCAGTTACAGTTAGAAGGAACATGTACACCACACCTACGCTTAGAGAACCAGCAGAGAAGGAGAAAAACTTACAAGAATTTCAGATTTGATAGCTGAGAAATACAAAGCTTCAAAGTAGTCGTCATGGGAAAACTCAGAATGTTGGAGCACTTTCTCACACTTACTTTGTTGGCTTAGTGTTGATTTTGTTTTGTACTGCTCATGGGCCGATTGTTTTGGGGGCTGGTGCCTCTAGAAGTCTCCATCAAGGCCTGGAAAATGAAAGTGGGGCGCACGGTCTGTGGGATCCCCCCAAGTCTGTCCCCAAAGGACAGAGAAGGAAGGCGTTTTCCTCTTTCTTCTGTCAGACACCAAAGGAGGTGAGCTTAAGCTGGGTTGGAGGTGGTGCTAATGAGTCATCCAGGCATCCAGGATTTTCTTCTCTCACCACTCTTGAAAACCTTCCCCTCGGCTGGGTGTCCGGGCACACGTTTATCCTGGGACAGGGCTCATGGAGCAGATCATAGCTGTCATTTGTTGGTGAAAGGTCAGTGGGCTGGGAGGAAGCTGTTGGGGGTGCTGGGAGGGATGACAGGAACTGCGGAGATGAAGAAGCTCCCAGCCAGCCCCGCCCCTGAGCTGGAAAATCTTTAACAAAGGATCCGGCCAAACCATAAAAGAAAAGGACAGGCAGACAGACATGCCCAGCAAACACATCCCCCCGTGAGGAGGTCAGAAAACGCTTGGACAGCAGAAGGAAAGGAGACAGATGGCCCGAGAGAAGAAGGAAGCCTGGAGAGAATGTCTGAGGATTTCTGTTCTGGTCTGGTCTGTTCTTTTTTCTCTATTCTATTCCTTCCTTCTTCCCTTCCTTCCTCCTTCCTTCCTTCCTTCCTTCCTTCCTTCCTTCCTTCCCTCCCTCCCTTCCCTTCCCTTGCTTCCTTCCTTCCTTCCCTCACTCCCTTCCTCCTTCCTACTTTCCTTCCTTCCTTCCTTTTTAAATAGACTTTATTTTTTAGAGCATTTTTGAGTTCACAGCAAAATTGAGCAGAAAGTCCAGAATTCCTACATATCCCTGCCCCCGCTCACACACAGTCCTCCCCGGCCATCAACATCCCCACTAGAGTGGTACATTTGTTATAATCAATGAACCTATGTTGACACATCATTATCACCCAACTACATAGTTTACGTTAAGGTTCACTCTTAGTGCTGTACATTCTACGGGTTTTGATAAATATGGGACAATATATATCAACCAATATGGCATCATACCTCATGGTGTCACTGCCCTAGAAATCCTCTGTGCTCACCTATGCATCCCTCCCTCCCACCTAACTCCTGGCTACCACTGACCTTTTTTTTTTTTTAATGTTTATTTATTTATTTTGAAAGAGAGACAGCAAGCACGAGCAGGGGAAGGGCAGAGAGAGAATCCCAAGCAGGCTCTGCACGGACAGCACAGAGCCCGATGCGGGGCTCACACTCACGAACCCATGAGATCAAGACCCAAGCCGAAATCCAGAGTCAGCTTAACGACTGAGCCACCCAGATGCCCCAACCATTGATCTTTTTACCGTCTCCATAGTTTCGCCTTTTCCAGAAAGCCCTACAGTTCGAATGTATGTAGCCTTTTCCGATTGGCTTCTTTCACTTAGTAATTGCACTGAAGTTTTCCCCATGTCTTTTCAAGGTTTGATAGCTCATTTCTTTTTAGTGCAGAGTAATATTCCATTCCTGGATTTACCACGGTTTGCTTATCCATTCACCTACCGAAGGACAGCTTGGCTCCTTTCAAGTTTGGGCAATTATGAATAAAGCTTCTATAAACATCTGCATACAGATGTGTGGACATAAGCCTCAGCTCCTTTGGGTAATACCGAGGAGCATGAGGGTTGGATTGTGTAGGAAGATTATGTTTACCTTTGTAAGAAACCGCCGAACTGTCTTCCAGAGTAGCTGTACCATGTTGCACTCCCATTGGACAGTAGTGAGAGGTCTTTCTGTTTTTAACTTTTTTTTTTTTAATGTAAGCTTTACACCCCACGTGGGGCTCGAACTCATGACCTCCAGATCAAGAGTCACCCGTTCTACTGACTGAGCCAGCCAGGCGCCCTGAGTAAGAGCTCCTGATGTTCCACGTCCTCACCAGCATTTGGCGTCAGCGGTGTTCCAGAATGTGGCCTTTCTAACGGTAGCAGCTCAGTGTTGTTTTAATTTGCAATTCCCAAATGACATTGGATGCGGAGCATCTTTTCATATGCTTATTTGCCATCTGTATGTCTTCTTTGGTGAGATGTCTGTTCAGGTGTTTGGCCCATTTTAAAAATTGGGTTGTTTGTTTTCTCATTGCCGAGTCCTTTGTACATTCTGGATAACGGTTCTTACTTAGATCTGGCTTTTGCAAATATATTCTCCCCATCTATGGCTTGCCTTCTCATGCTCTTGAACCCCAGCTTCTGAGCTGATGGTTCCAGCCCTTGACCAAGCCCAGAGGTGGTACAGGATCTAGCCTTTTGCACCCAATTCAGGACTCCTCCAATGGGCAGGCTTTGCTCTGGGTGCCTCAGGGGCTGGCAGAGACCTTGTCGGATGTGCACGTGGTCTGGAGGCCCCGCCCCATCCGATCCAGCGTCCTTCCTACTGCAGGGGGCTGCTCCCACTTACCTCTGTGCAGAACTGACTCTCAGGCTCTGTTAGTGCCGGGAGAAAAGAAGTCGGAGAGATGGGCCAGAGAGAGACTGAAGATGCCGTTTGTTTTAAGCTTATTTCTTTATTAATTTAAGTAACCTCCACACCCAATGTGGAGCTCAAACTCACAATCCTGAGATCAAGAGTCACATGCTCTTCCAACTGAGCCAGCCAGGAACCCCTGGAGGTACCAAGTTAAATGGAGAAGTCAGGGAAGGTGCCACCGATAATGTCACCATGTCGAGCGGAAATCTGGAGCCAAGACAGCACCCCACTGCAAAGGGGTCCAGGAGAAGGCAGGTCAAGTGCAAAGGCTCTGGCCTATGTGGCTGAGGCAGAGGGTGCCAGAGGACTGGGAGACGAGGCCACGAAGTTTCAAAGATTGGAATGGAGGCAGGCCATAGTCGGAAGTTTGGATTTATTCCAGATGCGGCGGGAGGCCACCGGAAGGTTGTCAGGCTAGAAATGATTCGCATTTTTAAAAGCTTGCACTGGCTGCTAGGTGGAGGACAGCCTACAAAGGAAAGAGCGAGAGGGGAAGCAGGGAGACCAGTTGGGCATTTTATGGTTTGGGTTAATATAAATATGCCAGCCTAACAGCGTCTCCCTTGCAGAGGATCATGGGGGCCCGTTGCATAGAATCCCATGCATAGAATCCCATGCACACTCACTGCAAACCCACACACACCTCAGGTCCCCCACACTCATACACACCCACAGCCTGTCCTGGACATAAGTGCACATGCGTGCATTCACGTTCCCCCACATGCACAGAGGCATACACGTGCTGCCATGTATGGCACCAGCAGAGACGTTTTCAGGCAAGTACACACACACACACACACACACTCCCATTTATACACTTCCTTACACATGTATGAGATACTTTCTTTTCTTTTTTTTTTTTTTTTTTATGTTTATTTTTGAGAGAGAGACACAGCACCAGCAGGGGAGGGGAAGTGAGGGAGGGAGACCCAGAATCCAAAGCAGTCTCCAGGTTCCAAGCTATCAGCACATAGCCTGACGTGGGGCTTGAACCCATGAACTGTGCGATCGTGACCTGAGCCGAAGTCGGACACTCAACCGACGGATCCACCCAGACGCCCCTGAGACGCTTTCATCCACAGACACACATAAAGCTACACGCATTTCTACACAGCTTCACATATGCACCATTTCGCATTTTCCAAAGAGAAGCAGGTCTGAGCAGGGGAAGTGGCTGGGGAAAAGGTGTGAGGGGTTTTACAAGAGGAGGAAATAATTGCAAACCGACTTAGTCATTGGAGAAAAAAATGCTTGAAAGCCTGCTTTACCCTAAATTGCAGCTGATGGCTGGGTCAGCCAGTTATTAGCAAGACTGCATTAAAACCTTCATCCCCCAGGTTGGGGGCTCCCCTTAACCCCTACTTTGGTTCATCCTCATGCAGCCACTGTGGGCCACCTGCCCAGCCACTCCTCACATTAAGCAGCTGTCACTACACTCCTAGTGACTCACAAGGCATTGGGGTGAGGGGACAGAGGCTGCTCCCTGAGGCCTGAGAAGCCCTCCCAGGATGGGGAGGGATGGAGGGAGCGATGGGAGGGAGGCTTCACAAACCTCAAGCCTCAGCGGGCAGAGGACAGGCTGGGGGTGAGGTGGGTGGGATGGGTGCTGCTTTGGGGAAATCTGGACTCCTTTTCAAGGCCCCATAGGACTCTACCACCCTCCTCCTACCACTTCCTGTCCAGCACTTTCCACTTCCAGCTCTGAGAGCCAGCCACAGTGACGCGCCAGGAGCCAGTAGCTCTTTGGACACACACCTTTGGATCTTTGCAGATGCTGCTCCCAAGACCACCTGAAACACCTTCCTTATCCTTCCAGACTCAGCTTAGAAGCCACCTCCTCCAGAAAGTCTTCCCTGATTGTCCCAAATCATCCTTGCAATTGGAGGTCCTTCCTGTGCTCCTGTCTAGCATTTACTGGACTGTCCAGCACCCAGTGTTATACTTGTCTGTTTCCCCATCAGGGCAAAGAACATGTCTGTTTGATGCATTGCTCCCTGGCACATAGTAGGTGCTGAACAAAGTGTTCTTGAATAAATAAAAATTGCTCCTATGCGCCAGTGAAACTAGAAAGGAGATCACTTCTGAAAAAGAATCCTTGCTTCCTCTACCTTTTTTGCTACTCCAAGAGCCACCTGATGATCACTAAGTCTCCAGTTCACACAGTAGGACACCTGTGGCCATGATTCTCTTCACCTCTTCTGTCTTCAACCTCCTCTGGTGTGTGTGGCTGGGATAATGCCAGGCCCCCTGGGTTGGGGCAGGAGATAATGGGGGAGATTTGGAAAGTGAGGTGACATGAGGCAGAGAAATTCAAGTTAAATGTATATAATTCCCTATTATTTTCTATGGAGAGAGGGTGGTAGACACGGAGGGGAGAATCAGGCTGGGCATTTGGGGACTGAAAAGAGCAAGAGAACGTTCCCAGAAAAAGAAGACCTTAAACAACCCAGATAGGGCTGAAGCAGTTTGCTGATCAAAGGAAAGGGCAGGTCGGAGCATCGGCACTACTGAGGAATCTGAGATGTGCCAAGAGAGGTAGCTCGATGCCTCAGGACCTGGGCAGCACTGGTGGTCACATAGGAATCCGACTTCCCCTCCCAAGAAGCAAAGAAATATAAAACTTGATAGCTATCACTCAGTGGGTGTTTACTACAGAAAAGGCAAGTGCATCCTACTGCCACTTCCCAAGCTACACCATGACAGACATCACTAATCAATCATGAGTGCACCCATCACCCCCAGGCCAGGATGAGATGTCAGAATTCTTCACCCAGGGCTCCCAGGAGCCCTAACTGATCAGTTGGAGCTGACACATTAAGGTAGACCCTTCTTGCCATCACTGGTGTCCTGAGTGCTTAAAAATTTGTCTCATTCAATTCTCACAATAAATCTATGACATCCATATGAACTTTTATTTCCCAGGTGAAGAACAAAGAAGGGTCAGCCTGGTTAAGAACTTGACCAAGTTCACAGAGCTACTAAGAGTCAGGCTGAGAATTCAGACCCTAGTAAGTCTGTCTCCAAAGTCCATGCTCTTGCCCTGTACCATGCACCCTGCCTCCCCTCGGCATCTGGACCACCACGTTGTGGGCATTTGCTGGGGCTCTGTTGCCTCCCAATCTCCAGACTTCCTGTCCCATGTGAGGTGCCAGCAGGTAAGAGGCATTACCCTCAACTAGGGCAATTGAGGAGTCTTTCAAAAGGCACTATTTGCCTAGGGCGGGCAGTGCTAAAAGAAACCAGAAGGAATTCTGCAGACCTTGATGTGACAGGGAGGGAGATGGCTGGAAGCTGAAGAGAGTCAGAGCTGCAAAGGAAAGAAACAAGGGGAAAAATACCCCGACCTCTCTCCGCCCACCTTCCTAGTCTCCTCCAGTGGGAGACCCTGGAAGCCAGAGGCATGGGATTTCGGCCTCTGGGCGAAATGGGATGAGGCCCACACAGGTTAGCCTCCTGGACTTCGGAGCTGGGGGAAAAGATAGAAGGATGGAACTCTGGAGGGGCAGACTGAGAAGGCCATCCAGAGTGTTCCTTCCGTATTTGGGGGGGATGGGGTAGGAATTTCCCTTCCTGAGGAATATTCATGGGACAAGAGTCTGAATCCAAAGACCTGGAGGACCAGGAGAACCGATGGGGTAAATCCCAGTCCAAGGGCAGGAGAAGACTGACTTCCCTGCTCAATAGGCAGAGAGAACATTCTCCCTTCTTCCACGTTTTTGTTCTATTTAAGCCCACTAGCATTGGAGAGGGCAATCTGCTTTACTCAGCCTAAGGATTCAAATGTTAATCTTATCCAGAGACACCCAGAATAATGTTTGACCAGATATCTGGGCATCTCATGGTCCAGTCAAGTTGACACACAAAATTACCTGTCATCACACCATTGATGGCAGAGGGGAGGTAACAGCAAAGGCATCCTAAGCAGGCTGCCCTGTGGCATGACCTTGGCAACGACGCTGACTGCCTAGCATCTCTTGGATCCTGCTCACCTTCCAAGCTGGGACTCCAGCCTTCCCACTGATGCTGTGAGCAGCCCCCAATCCTTCCAGCAAATCTTTTCTCTGCTTGAGAATGTCAGAGTCCATTTCTGCCTCTTACAGTCAGCACCCTGGCTGGCACAACCACCCAGAACAGCGTGATGATGCACAGAGTGGTGACCCCCGACAGGTGCATCCGGAATGCATCAAGCGGGGACACATCCTCAGAGGATCCCGGTTCCCCTTCCGAATATCACGGCTCTGCCATTCACGAAATTTGGCAAGCTTGCTTTGAGGCCATTCGTGCTTATGGCTGAGCTGCCTCTGGGACACCCCAGGGGATTTCATTCTACCGCGTGTGCCCCACTCCCAGACATGGTTTGCTTTAGGAGGCTGGCAGAAAATAGACCGCACTGCCCCAGGAAAAGACCCTGCCACAACCCATGTGTGGCTGCTTTGGAAATCCACAGTCACGCACCAGTTGCCCTGAAGGAATCCTCTGAGGGAAGGGCCCCTCTCTGTCCACTGGACTAATGCCCCCACCCCCTCAGCAGCCTCCCTCGGCCAGAGGCCTGGAGCTGAGGTTGATCTTGACTGAGCTGCCCCAAGAAGTAGCCAGTTGTGTCACCGCCTCCACCTCCCACCCCACGCCGAGGATTCGGATGTGTCTCTGGATGTTCAATATTTGCTCAGAGAATCAGAAGGGAAACAAAGCGAGAACCATCGAGGTGACAGGCTGGTGCCTGCAGTTCCTGGGCTGCACCAGCCCCGGGGTTTCCAGAGAAGGCAGGAGGGGCCGGGGGCAGGCTGGCACAGAGACCCTCAGCCCCAGGGACAGCCCGAGGACTAACAGGAAGGGACCGAGTGGGGTTCAGAGATCCAGGTGGCTCTGCTCCCCCACTCCACACACTCCCTCCAGGGCTCCATTCTGTGGGGTCCATACACGCACATGTCAGCACCAGGGTCCCACCATTCTGCAGAACTGATGCATCAAGCTCGGGGCCAGGGCGCATGTAGCCACCAGGCTGCCGTGAGAGCCGTGCGTCCATGTCTCTTGCCCTCGGGAAGCCTAGGGCTCGTGGGACACAGCCACACAAGTGTACTCGTGAGACACTGCAGGGAAGCCCAGGCATGTCACAGGGGGGTCTTGAACCAGCTCCTCTCCCTGAGACCCCTGACCTTCCTCTTCCTCCAGTCCCATGAGTCCCAAGGACAAGCCTGTGGCTGGCTCTCAAATGTCTTCCTGCACCTCTTCCCCCTGTCCTCACAACAAGGCTGGAGAGAGATCCTGGGAGGTGACGTGGGGAGCCCAGGCTGCCCCCTTCCTGCCCTCTCACTGTCCCAAATACACTGTCTGTCTCTTCCCTGGGGTGTCACTGGACTGGCCAGCAGCTCCCAAGTTCTTGGAGGACGACCCCTTCTCAGGCCAACAGGGCGTGCACCCTCTCCTGGGAAGCGGCGGGGCAGGGGGGTGGGGGTGGCCATCCGCCCCCACCAGGGTCTTGCACCAAGCACAGCTTGGTCGTACTGCTGATGGTGCACGGAACAAGACCCCTGCCCAGAAAGGAGGCCAGGAACAGAGGGCCATTGGCCCGTGCTCCAGGGACCTCAGACTTGAGCCTGGCTGTGGCTGGGCCACCTGTTGGTCCCCCCTTGTCTGTGGCAGCTGAGCAAAGGGGGGCCTCCCACGGCAGGCCTGCACCTTTGCCCACACTGGCCCCTGCCTCACTGGTCTTCCCGACATCCCCTGGCTGCCCACTTGGTACTTGGCTCCAGGCTGCCCAGGACAAGGGGTTTCTAGGCACTTGTGAGCCTCTCTCTCCCCTGGGGTCTGCAGCTCAGGAGGGATGGCTTGTGCAAGGAGGGGGCGGGGGGGGGGGAGGCCGGCCAGGGCCGGGAGGGCCAAGTGCAGGAGGGGCAGCCTTTTATCTTGGCTCTGTAAAGCAAAGCCACCCCCTGCCCGAAGCTGGCCGGCATTGGCACGCACCATAAATCTCCAGGATGCCGCAGCTGTGACTGGATTATTTATAGTTCCCGTCTTACATTTCTAACACGAAAATATCACACAAAGGGAAAGGTAATGAAATCTCACCTCTCCCGCACATCCCTCACTCCAAACTGCAGGGCTTTCCAGAAGCCCTTGTGGCTGAAGGAGGGATGAGAGAGGCCCGCTGCCCGCACCCCGCCCGCCTCCCTCCCTCCTTCTGTCAGTCACACGCACATTTCTCCTCACCCACCCCTACATTTGCTCTCAGACACATTCTCTCACGTTTTCTTTCTCTCACACATACATTTCCTCCCAGATGCACAGACAATTCTGTTCTCTCGCTCTGCTCGCTCCCAGCTCGCCCTGCCTGAGCCCTTCCCATCCCCCAGACACACCCCATACCTCCCTGCCCTTTCCCTGTCCCCACCGCCATCCCCGTCCCCCGTCGGCGTGACTAACTCCCCTCAGCTTGTGTATTTGCTTTTTTGCCTTGTCAATGAAGATGCTGGCACATTAATTACCAGGTCTGTCCTCTGCGAGGCCTGTCAGTTCCTTGTCAATAGAGGGGGGAAGTGTCAGCCTACATTCATCTTGCTCTGCCTTTAAAACACCCATGGGCATTGCCTCCGCAGGGAGACCCATTCTGGGGCACACGGCAGTGAGGACACTGGTTCCTGGGCTTGACATACACGGACATACAGAAAACACAGGTCACAGAACACGCCTCTCACTCTGCGGGAGGCAACACCTAAGGATGTGCTCTGCAAACTGGATGCTGGGCCTGGGCGGGGGTATTTTAAGGTACAGAGGATGAGAGGTCCCTCTTGCCTCCTGCATTACTGCCTGGTGGTGTTAAGTAGGATGAGCCTTGTGCGACACTGTCCCACAGGCACAGACCAGAAACTCTGGAGCCCTGGGCAAGCTTCCATGGAGAGTCAACGCCCAGCCCCTTCCCTGCCTGCCTCCCCCCCGCCCCACCCCTGGCGCAGGCCTGAAGAAGAAAAATCAGAAAGCGACACTTCATACTGTAGCCCAGCCTGACATGTTCATGACTCACTTCTATCCAGACGTCACAGTGACTGGGGACGCCCGCGCTCGCTCGTTCTCTCTCTCTCTTACACACACACACACACACACACACACACACACACACTTGTGCTGGGATAAGGGAAGTCTGCCACCCTGGGCTGGGAGTCAGGGGAGGGGACCTGGGGATAGAAACCCTGCAACCCACCAACAGGGCTTGGACGCCTCCTTTTTTATCTTAAAAATTCACCTGGCTTTTTGGGTTATTCGCTATAACATATGGCTGCATTAAAAAATGTCTTAAATGACTTATAATTAAAATTTCATTTTTTTCTGAAACCTTTGCCTTACATTGACCTTCCTGGAAGTTGAGTCTCAAAAACGCTTTGGCTTTTCCGAGAAACACAGGGCACAAACACCCCAGTGAAAGATCGAGGGGACCAGTCTAGGGGGTAAGGATATGGAGTATATATCTATGGGGTAAGGATAAGAACAGGGGCTCTTGGGTTTACATCCTGGCTCTCCCAAGCATTAGCCGTGTGACCTTAGCTAAACCACTTGCTTCAGAACCTTGGCCTGTAAAATGGGTGTGATATTACTACCTGTCACATGGAGCTTTTATGAGCATGAAATGCATTAATATACGCAAAGTGCTTAGGACAGCAGCTGACATGATACAGATGTTTGCGATTATTTTTCTGTAGAAGACCAACACAAAGCCACCAAATCAACTGCAGCGACTGAAATTAGAGATCACTCCTGCCTCCTTCCTAGGATGTGCTTCTGCCCTCGGCCTGTGCCGCACACCCAGCTCCTAGCCTCTGTTCATGCATCTCTGTGTGCCAGGCGGTCGGTTCACAAACGTTCTCCTCTGTTCCAAGGGCTATGCCTGGACTGGCGGCTCAGTATTACAAAAGACTTTCTAGAGGGGGAGACAGACACATGCAAACAACATGGTACGGACCACGTTCCGAACCGAAGACCCCCCACGAGCAAATGTCATGCTTTCTTTCTAAGAGTCACTGCCTGGCTGTGGGGGCCAGCGGCAGGCAGGTTAAAGCGGTGTGTTCAGTAGAGTGTGATTATGATGATACTGTCTAGCAGCCTGGAACATTCTTGCCTCGTGTCTACATCAAGTCTCTTCTTTGATGTCACCTCACCTGCAGGGCCTTCTAGAACCACCGGGATAAACGACAACACTCTTCCCCAACCTGTCAATCACTATCCCCTACTTACCCTATTCATCTTCTTAGCACTTACCACCACCTGACGTATTTTGACATGGTGTATTTCTTTGTTGTCGGTCTGCCCCACCAGAGTGATATAAGCTTCCTGAGGACAGGACCTTTGTTCTGTTTCCTCCTGAATCCCCTGTGTCTCGAGTAAAAATTGGCAGGTAAGTAGGTGGTCCATAGGTATCTGTGAAATAAAGGAGCTGTGAGCAAATCCCCCTTGGTGTCTTGACTTTCCCTTTGAAACCCCACTTTTTTTTTTTTTAATTTACATTTATTTATTTATTTATTTTTGAGAGACAGAGCACAAACATGGGAGGGGCAGAGAGAGAGGAGACACACAATCCGAAGCAGACTCCAGGCTCCGAGCTATCAGCACAGAGCCTGACGCGGGGCTCGAACCCACAAACCGTGAGATCATGACCCGAGCTGAAGTCAGACGCTTAACCGACGGAGCCACCCAGGCGTCCCAATGAAGCTCCACTCTTACTCGCCACATGGGGAAACTCTAACTTGAAAGTCGGTAAGATCCAGGGGCACCTGGCTGGCTCAGTGAGTCGAGCACGCCTTTGATCTTGGGGTCGTGAGTTCAAGCCCCACGTTGGGCATAGAGCCTGCTTAAAACAAACAAACAAATAGGGAGAGAGAGAGAGAGAGAGAGAGAGAGAAGAGGTAAGACATGATAGACCTTTCATTCGTTGAAAGAAATTCAGCTGAGACCAAACCCACTTTGTACTCCCTACTGCTTAGGTGATGAGGCGCTGTGGTCACAAATGTTCCACGTGCTCCGCCCTGCGGCTGGTCCATCTGGTCCTGGAAATGATGAACCCTGGCTCTGCCATGTTCGAGTGGGTGACTGCCTGTGGGCATGGAGCTTAGGTCTGGGACTGTGACTTTTGGGATTCATGAGGACTTACCTGAGAGTCCCTAAGAGGGCTCCAGAATCAATCAGGTGGTTTGGGCAAGCTCAGGACCTCGGGAATGCCTGAAGATAGTCATGCAGGAGTTTAGGTTCTGAACCACTGAGCCAAGTGAGAGATCTAGAATGGCAGGTCAGGGCCCAGGCTGGGCTGTTTCAGGACCAGGCAAGAGCAGGTTAAGAGGGCGTCCCAGGCAGGAGGTGCGGTCAGGGTGGGGTGGAAAGCCTCTCATCTGTGTGCTCACTCTCTGCAGCACCACTAAAAGGTCCTCCCTTGACCTCTGTGCTCACAGCTATCCAGGCGCTGGATGGCTCCCTCAGAGAGAAAAATTTAGTTTGGCCAAATCTTCTTCCGGCTGAGCCCAGGGAAGGGCTAGAGGCCTGATGGGGGGCGGGGGGGGGGGGAGGCCAAAATTCCAGTATCAGGGAGATTCACCATCAGACCCGGAATGGCTTCATTCCTGAGTCATGCTTTCCTACAGACTTAGAGCACCTCCCAGCACTCATATATTCCACGAAGGGTGGTTTCTTATCTTAAATGGTGGACAAGGAAGACCTGGAATTTCCCTCTCGCTGCTCATGAGCTCCTACTCACCTGTCAAAACCCAAGCCAAAGTGCCCAACCTAAAACCGAGGTCCCTCCATTACCAAGCCGTGTGTTTGTGGAACTCTTCCTCATTAAGCTGAGCACATCAACAAGGACTTTGGCTTATTTATGACCACATTCCAAATGCTGAAGAAATCATGATTGACTAGAAGACCCCATAAAGCAAGGACAGGCCATGCTTCCTGACTGAGAATGTGATTATATCTCTCATTCCTCCCAAATAACCCAAGCATCTGCGCAGCTGAGGGGGGCAGGATGTTCCTGTTTGGCAGGGACTGTTCCCAGTTTTGATGACCTGCCTCAACCAGATGGGTATCTCTTCCAAGTTATCATGTGTACATACCCTGCAGGGGGCTGAGGGAGATGGTTACATAATCTAGGAAGAGTGCATCAGCAGGAGGGCCCTCCTCCTCTAGCCATGGACCCCTGGCTCCATTCAGGCAGTTTCCTTCTATCCTCCAATCGCCCCACAGCTACCAGGCTCATTAGAAACAAGAATCCCTGACATGCGTACCCAGGCAGCTTTCCAGACACGTCAGAGAGCCCCTCTTTGGGGGGAGGGGACTCTTGGGGGTAGAATCAGCTCGGAAGGGAATGTGGCCGCTCCTATCTGGCAACAGGCCCTGGGGCCCTGCGCTCTGGAGGGTCAATTGGTGCATTCCACCCCTGAGCAGTGTGAACACCTGTCACTCCCCCAGCAACCCAAGCAAAGTGAGGTTCTTGATACGCCAGGGCACAGGGGACAGCCCCCACCTGTCGCCTTCCCCCTGTAGCTCAGGAGTCTCAGGGCTCTGGGGCACAATCCACATTACCAACAGCTTCCCAGCCTTCCACTTGTCACTCTCCCAACCAGCCACCTGCACTAACCCCCAAACTGACTCTTTCCTTTAGGAAGATAATAGCATCAGTGCATCGCAATCAACAATTAGAGAGGACCTCATAGTTCACCATCATCTGGTATCTCACTTGACTCCCTGTATCCTGCTTTGAAGGAAGCACCATTCTTTCTACCTCACAGAACAGAAACTTGACTCTCGGAGTGACTTCTCCAAGATCACTAGTACAGAAGAAATCTGAACCCCCTTCTATCTAATCCCAAAGCCTGAAAGACTTCTTTCCAAGCACCCCATCTGTGTATTTTAGGGCCTTTTCTGGGCAAGCACTTGGTGAGGAAGGAAACACAGCCTAATCAATCCCCCCCAGAACAATGGGGACAAAGCTAGAACCCCCAAAAAGGGCAAGAGAGCAAAAGACACACATGTCAAGCTGCACTCTTAGCCCATATCGGCAACTCCTCCTTGCCAAGCCTTACCAGAGTGGCGGTCTGCCAACACCAGCTTCAGAACGAGGACCCGCAGCCCCTGCCCTCCCCAGGGAGACTCCAGACACCTGGCTTGAAACACACAGCCCAAGACCGCAGGCCATGGGACAAGGGGCTGGACGTGTGCGGCAGGACTCAGACCGCACCGTGATCAAGCACGTGGACCTACAGCATGAAGCCCTGGGTTCAAATTCCAGCTCCGATCGTTTCTAGTTGGGTGTCCCTGGGCCTCAGTTGCCTCCCCTGTAAAAAGGCGGGATAGCAGTGGCTCTGTCAGGGGCGCTGTAAGGATGAAATGAGATCATGCAGACTGCTCACTGCGGGCTGCAGCCTTCAGGCTGGGTTGTAAGGTTGTGCACTGCAGAAGCAAGGGCATAGGTCTGGAGGCAGGCTCCAGCCGGAGCATGGCTGCTTTGAAACCTTGAGCCCAGTGTTTTGAAACTGTGACTCCAGGGCTCATCACTGGGATAGAGGTACTCCCAAGGTCACAGTCATGTAGGGGAAACGCCCTGCACCTGTACAGTGCCCCAAATCTACTCATTCCTTCCCTTCTCTCCCCTGGAATGTGAAATTGCCTGCAGAAAACATCTAACCTCTGGCTTTGGTTTGTTATGCAGAAGAACACATGGCTTTGTATGGGCCAGACACTCAACAAATAAATGAGTGTTCCCCTGGTGAGGGGAAAGGGGACAATGGATAGGCCCAGGGTGCTGATTGGGTGGAGGACAGCTGAGCAAGAAGGCAGGCAGGGTAGCAGGCAGGGGACGCTGGGGGGAGGAGCAGACAGGGGTAGAGGACTGTCCTCTTGCCTCACTCAGGGAGAACGGAGGACTGAGACAAGGCCAAGAGGGCTTTGTTCGACCTGCCATGTGTCTGCTGCTCACCTTGTGGAAACCACCTGCTCTTCTCTTTCTATCTAGGCCTGTTTTCTCTCCGCAGAATGGAGTGCTCTAAAAGGCCCCTCCCACTTAGAATTTTCTAGGATGCTCGGGATCCTCTTTCTCTGGGGCGCTCCCTGATTGTGCTTGAGGAGGACTGGACTTGCTGCTTGTGCATCGACTCCTGCCTCACCTTCTCTACCTCCTACCACTGCACCCTCCTCGTCAGACATGTGGGGTTCATTTGTAACCAGAGTTTACAGGCAGGATCTGGAAAAGCCAGTCCGCAGAAGTCCCAGCACTCGCCGGCTCCCTCCCCCACAGGGAGGACGAGGAGTGGCTCAGGGCAGGGAGACCTGCCTGACAGGTGTGGAGTGCAGGGCAACAGGCCTAGGGACTAACACAGCCCAGCCCAGCCGTCCTTGGCCAGCTGGAGGACTGGAAGGGGGCCCGGGCTGGCTCTGGCTGCTCTCTAGTGGGGAGGAGAGGGTGCACCCCACCCCCCCAACCCGTGGCAGGGGCGGAAGTGGAACCTTCTGGGCTTTCCTGATGTCACCTCCCCAACAGGGGCTGATTGGCCCTGGGCTTCCCTCTCCCCTGGGGAAGTCTCTGGGCAGAGTGACCCAATGCCCTGTATTGCAGGCCAGTCCTCTGTCCGGCTCTGGCACAGGGGAGGGGGCAGGCGAGGCCAGGTTGCCCAACAGACAGATTAAGCGTGTGCTTAGGGCACTGGCAGTAAAAGGGCATCAACAGTGTCCTGGTTTTCGTTTGGTTTTTTTAAAGGGCTGATTCCTAGTACTTCAAAAATAGCAAGGAAGTAGTCACCCTGGGAAAAATCAGAACTTTGTTGGACTTCCTCACACTAATTTTACGGTTTAGAGTGGTCTTTATTTTGAGTTTGCATGGAGATGAGTGGGGGGAGGTACACCTCAACCTCTCAGCTCTCTGGGCTGCTTAAAGGTCTTAATCCAGCTCAGGGTAAGTCAAGGATCAGAAAAGGGGTGGGGACAAAAGGGGGTTGAAAAGGAGGCGGCATGTGACCTCAGGCCATGGCTCTGTCCCCAGGAGGGGGAGGGCCTGCGGAAAGAAGGCTCACTGCTATTATACAGGGAAAGCTGGGCTAGCCTAGACACCATGTGCAGAGGAAGGTCTGCGTCCCAGTGGAAAAGGTCTCGGGAAACTAGGCTGTGCAAAGGTGCGGGGAGGGTGGAGCAGGGTCCCTCAGGGCCCCGGAACTTGTCCTGGCAGCCTAAAATTCTGACCGCTGGACCAGAGCTGGGATCTGTTCTCCCTATGGGGGCCACTTTGAAGGAAGAGCTGACCACCCATTTCCTGGAAGATGGTTCCAAGGATGGCAGAGGGGGGCCTCAATGCCTCTTCTCCCACAGTCGGCTAGAGCGGGAGCATGTTACCCTCAATCCAACTGCCCTTCTACCCCAACCACACACTTACCAGCAGACATCAGCTAAGCACCAGCTATGAACCAAGTACTTTCCATACATTAGCTAATTTAACCCTCGTACTGTGATGTGGTCACCCTATCCCCATTCTACAGATGAGGAAACAGGCTCAGAGATGTCCATTACCTGCTTAAGAGCACACAGCTGCCTGGTGGCAGAGTGAGGATACAAACCCAGTTGTCTGACCAGCGTGCTTTACCCAATACCACAAATCTCACCCCTACCCCAGGCCTCTGGAGGGACAGAGACACAGGCTGCCTTCCCCAGCCCCTCTGGCCTGGCCATGAAGCTCTCAGCTTCTGTCACGTGCAGATGCGGGCCCTCCCAGGTTCATTATGGGCAGGGAGACCGCAAGCACCCCAGGGCCGAGAACCAGGACAGGCCACATAATTAGCAGGGCCCGTGCAAAATGAAAATGTAGGACCCCTTGCTCAAAATCATTAAGAATTTCAAGATGACAACAGCAAAGCATTAAACCATCCCTTTCAAATCTGGGGCTTGGTATGACCCCCCAGGTCCATGCTCCTGAAGCCAGTCCTGCCCAGAACCCACACTATCCCCGGAACAAACTCCTCCCGTAACTGGGGAAATCATGCAGCCAAGTCAAGTGGGTTTGATTTCAAGGAGCCCTCAGAGCAAAGGTCTTCGGAAGCAAATCCTCCGCTGGGCCAGAGGCCGGGCTTCCCATCCCCAGGTGCACACAACCCCAACTCTTATCTTCTAGGTCGCATGTGCATGTAACCAGGGATCTGCCCATCAGCCCACAGAGCAAATGCTGTCCCAGAAGGGGTGAGGCAAGTGATCCCTGAGGATATCTGAGGGTGCATGTTATGGAGCAAAGGGGCGAGGGGGGCTCTACCCACATTCCTCTTCTAATTAATTCTAGCACCTCTTCCTTCACCTGTTTCTCATTCCATGCAGGCAAACACTTTACCAGAAGCCCTCCATCAGCCCTGTGCTGGCTTCTTCCCGCTGCTCCCAGTGGAAGAGGCACCCAATCCTGTCGCAGGTGAGTCCCTCCACCCGCGCCTTCCCTGTCCCAAGCCCTTCTCTGGGCGTTTTCCGGGCATTTACACATATAATCCACCCAGCAGCACTACGAATTAGGTATAATTCTCATACTTATCTTCCTGGTGGGGAAACTGAGGGACAGAGGGGAAAGCAAGTAAACGGAGAAGCTGGGATACAAACCCGGGCTGTCTGGCTCCAGAATCCACGCTCTGGGCCATTACACATCTCTGGGGGCACCCTGCCTGGGTTCAACTCCCAGCATACCGGCAGCATCACATGGTAGCTTTATAGCCTTGAGCACGCCACTTAACCTTTCTCTGTCTATATCCTCCCTCTGTAAAATGTGCGTAATAACAGCACCTACCTCCTAGGGCTGTTGTGTGGACTGAGCAGGTTAGCATCTATAAAGCACTTAGACCGGTGCCTGGCACATAGGAGACACAATGTAGATGGCGGCTATTTTAGTAGGACTCTTCAGTACCCTGCACTGCTTCTCCTGATGTCTCCTCCCCTCTTGGGGGCTGTCACTCATTCATTACCATCCCCCTTCTGGTATATTCAACCACTCCTTCTCCACTAGCTTTTCCCTATAGATGTGCTTATGTCTCTCTCAGTGTGCACCAGAGAGACCCCACCCACCCGCCCCTGGCTGCCAAGGTCTCCGCTTCCCTTCAGGGCCAAGACTCTGGGGACAAGCTGGGTCTTCCGCTGCCCCTGCACTTCCCCCCACCTCCATCCTGCACATATTGCTCTGGTTAGGGTCTCCGGGGACCTCCCTGCTGCCGAACTGAACGGACACCTTTCCGGCCTGATCTTCCTCCATCTAGGCCAGCACCCAGCCCTATCCACAGCATCTCCTTTGGCAGGCAGGACACTCTTTCCTGTGGCTGTCCTCCCACCCCTCCGGCTACTCATCTCCTCCCCCAGCCCTGGAACGTGAGTGCTCCCAGTATTCCACAGCCTTGTCATTCTGCCCGCTTTCCCTCAGGGACCTCTTGCAAACTCACGCCTCCGATGCCACCCACAAGGAAGACAACCCCTCTTCTGCTCCTGCCCAGACCTGTCTGCAGAGTCCAGACAGGCATGTCCACCTACCTACCTGGCATCGCCCCCCCAGTTGGCCCGTGGCACCTCAGGCAGTGTCCAAAAGTGACCAGACCTCTTCCCCTAAACCTGCCCCCATGCTGCATTGCCTGAGGGCTAGGCCAGCCTTCTTCCTTCCTCTGCCTGTCCCTCATGCACCTGAGTGCATCTCGCACTGGGGCCTGCCTTCCCTCCTCCCAACATCTCTGAGCCCCTCCCTATACCACTGCCCTTCCTTACTTTGGCTTCAGCACCTCCTGCCTGGATCCTACCGTCGCCTTCTAGCTGGTTTCCTAGCCTTCGTTCTCTTTCCCGGCTAATCTAGTCCTCACGCTACTGCCGGAAAGTAAATCAAACAGCAAATCAGACTGTGTCCCTCCGCTTGTATTTTTCAAAGGCCCTTCAGGATTAATTCCAAGCTCCTCAGCTTGGCTCAGGAGGTCCTGCTTGTTGGACCTCTCCCCACCCACCAGCCAAACCAAGCTAACTCCTTGCCCTTCTCCAATGGAACCGTGATCTCCTGCCTCCTAGCCCCCTTCCCCCCACCTCTCTCCTTCCTTTATAAGCCTGACCTTCTGGAAGGGGACTTTTCCAGTGCCCCAGATGGGACAGGCCCCATCTGTGCTCCTGGGGCCCCTGGGTCAGAGCACTTATCCGTCCTCTGCCCCTCCCAGCACTGGGGGCAGGGGCATGCGAGGGAGGGAGCACCTGGGCCAAGCAAGAGTAAGGGCAGCAATACTGCCAACATTCATTGAGAGCCTTGCTGACTTGCATTATGTGTTTTAATTCTTCCAACATCCTTGTGAGGGGTAATCCCGTTTCACAGGAGGACCCTAAGGCCCTGAGAGATCAAGCAACTTGCCTGAAGTTAACAGCAGAGCCAGGATTTGAACCCAGACATTAATCAGTCGGTATCTGTTGGGCGATGAGAAGCACTGAAGGAGAAGCAGGAGGACTGGGGGAACAAAAGGAGAGGGTGCAGCCTTTCAGAAAAGCAACAGCCTGGGCTCTAGGTGTCTCCCACCGCCTCTGCAATCCTGAGGGAACAGGAGCCCTGCTTCAGGCACTCAGCCTCAGTGTGGAGGAGAGAGAGCCCTGGGAAGAAGTCACCGGCAGGTGGGACAGGAGATGAAGGGATAAGGAGGCTGCAGGCTCTGACTCAGCTGCTTCCCAGGGAGAAGGGCTTGACCTGAACCATGTGCAATTAAGAAAAGTTGGTGCAGGCTGTCAGAGGCCCTCCCTTTCCCCGGGGCGCTGGAGGCAGCCAGCGGCTTTGGCTGGCAGACACCTGCTGACCCCTTCCGCCTCTGTGGGGGAGGGGCAAGGCGGCCCACTGGTGGGAGCCGGTTACGTGTGGGCTGTGCCTGAGGCTGACCAGGGGCTGCAGGGTGCCAGCTCTCCCAGCCTGGCTGGGGCTGGCCCTGCCTGCCAGCTGAGTTGTTCCACTCACCCAAGTGGCATGGAGATCCTTCTGGGGCAGGACGGGGCTGGAGCCGGAGAAGCTGCCTCCGGGCAGATGGCCTGGCCAGGTAGTTTAACCGCCTCCCCGTCATGGGGGGCAGGGAGCCCACAGCAGCTCTTGCTCTGGGGTCCCCACCTCTTCCCCTTTTCTGTCCTACCCTGGGGAGCTCCCCGGACACCTCTCTCTCCGTCCCCTAAAACGATCCTAATGCTAGAGGGCTCCCTCGCCCCCAGCGAATTGGGCTTGTTGGCAACCCCCCCGAGCCAGGAGTCTCGGGGCGTCGGTCGCCTGGCCCTGGCCAGACAGAGCACTGCGGGCCTACAGCTCCAAGCCGACGAGGAGGGGAGGGGCGAGTTTGTAGGAGGTGGTCACGTGACCGTCTGGGCCGAGACCCAGGGGCGCAGAGTTAATTCCTTCGCGTTCACGTGGCCGGCATTCCACAGCTGCCTCTCCCGGGGTGCTGGCCGCCAGCGTCGCCCCGGCTCCCCCAGCGACCCAAACCTGTTCTCCGAGGCAGCCGGACCCCCTGGAGTCGTGGCTCCTGAGCCACCAACCCCCGTGGCCTGGATTTCAAGCGCTCAGTCCTTGCGACAAAAGCCAGGCCTCCCTGGAAGGGTTTGCGTTGGGGAAGAGTGAGGCAAGAGTGAGGCTGGGAGGGAGCGTGGGGCCAGGGGAGCGCGAGGTTAGCCTCCAGATGGGAGAGGAGGCCCGAGGCCAGGCAAGGGCAAGTTATTTACAGCTCTGGCCTTCGGTTGTGTTGTCTGGGAAATGGGAGTGATAATAGTACCTACTGTGGGTACTATCCTGTCCCCGGAGAGTAATGCAACAAGCAGCCATAATAAAAGAGAAATAGTATATGACAATGCCTGGCCGGCTGTCTGCTCCAAAGGTGTACTCAATAATGTTCCTCCCTTGCTCTTTCTTTTAGCCACAGGTTCCTGGTCTGTCACCTAGGGAAGCAGTTGAGCCAGCTTCACAGAGCTGTCTGTGGTGGGTGTTGGGAGAGGAAGCACACTGCAGGGACTACCTGGCCTCCATGGCCACTGCCCCACTTCTCCCCACCCCCATTCCCTCCAGAGAACCCCCTACACCACACAGGGGAGCCCAACACATCACAGTGGTGCAGGTGCACTGGGTGTGGGCCAGGGACACACACACACACACACACACACACACACACACACACACACACCCTTTGTCCGGAGCCTGTGAAGAGTAACAGCTAACCCCTGGCTGTGGGGTTAGGAGACACCCCAGACTCAGATACCCCTGACTCAAGTCCGGCTCCTTGCCTTGGACCTTTCGTCTTGTCTTCGGCTTGTCTCGGTATCTACCCCCATAAGATACATATTATAAACCTTAACTTCTTTGTGCATCTAATACTGAAAGTATAGCCCAAATAACTGCCCACAATGCTTCCCTTGGGAGAGCGGGACTGGAGACCTGGAACGGGAAGGAGAGTGACTAACTTTTCACTGAGCCTCTTTTCGTGCTGTGTGATTTTCTTTTTCTTTCTTTCTTTCTTTTTTTTTTTAACCATGTACATGTCATATCCTTTTAAAAATTAAAATACCCTACCCCTGGCAGAGGGAAATTGTGGAACCAAGGAATCTGGACTTTATCCTATAGGTAACAGGGAGCCAAGGGATGTTTCTTAGCAAGGGTGTGACATGCTCAGATGTGTTAAAGAATTGACTACTACGGAGGCGTGTCCTGGAGTGAGCAGCGACTACAGCCAACAAGAGACCAGCCGGGGGGTTGGGACACTCCGCTTGAGTCTGGCCTGAACCAGGGACCCATTAATTGGGGGTCCACAATCTGGTGCTCACAGAGAGGTATGCTTTCCTGGATCAAACCCCAACATTAAACACAGACTTCATAGAGACTGCACACAATCTCTTATACCTTATATCAATCTCTGATTCCTATCTGAGACGCCAAAAGAGACAGGACAACCAAGCCAAGCTCAAGAGTTCATTGCCTCTTCTTTTCCCCTAACTGAAGCAAGAACGCCAGGGAAGATGGTGGCTCATAAGGCTGATGTTCTGCATCAGAAGCGATGTGCCCTAGAAATTAGAATCCTCATTTGCTTCCTGCCCACCTCTCTGTTCAGTCAAAACTGAGACAGAGGTGCGCTCATTCTTTAAGTTTGCAGGTAGCACGTGGCTGAGGGAGACTTGAGAACAAATCTTACTCTGACTGCACATATTGTCTGAACAGCACCACTGCGTGTCTCCAAAACACTGAGCCCAAGAAACGCCCTCTCCTAGGGCATCCCGACAGCCCCTGCTGTAGGCAGTCTTGCTCACTGGCACTGGCCAGGCTCACACTGAGACTCCGGAAGATGAAAGGGGGCTGAGGGACGGGTTTAAGCTCTGAGCCTGGATTTCCTGGGCCCTTAGGGTCAGAAGTCAGAGGCATTTTGCTTGGAACAACATAGGAGTCCTGGGAAGAATCCAGGCTGCCCTGGACTTGAATAACATAACAGGGATGCCCTTGTGTATTTAAGCTCTCTGAGCTCAGTTGGCACGTCTGTAAAATGGGAATCATCACACCCTCCTCCTAGGCTGGCCTAAAGCTTGGATGGCCTAGTGTGCACCTACCCAGCACATCGCACAGCACATGGGGTGCTCCTTGTCCCCCTTAGTTCCCTCTGTCAGCAGGGAGACACAGCCAGGCAGAGGTGGGTGACAGGAAGGGAGGAGAGAGGCCCCAAACTAGCTCACTGGAAGGCAGGAAGAGTCCTGGTTGATCTTTTTTCTCTCTTCCTACTTACTTCTATGCCCAGATGCTTGCTTATCTGTCTAAAAATCATCAGAAGTTTCTGATCGGCAAAGGGGAAGGTGGTGGTGCAAAGACCCACAGCTCAAAGGTCAAGAAAAGACCACTGGCTCAGGTTCCTCTCACGTTCACAGTCAGGAACCTGGAAACTTCTCTGAACATCCTCGTCCCCAAGTGGAATGGCTACAAGAAACCAAGGGACAAATAAATGCCTGTCCCTAGTCCTCCAAGAGTTAGTGAAATCTCTGAGCCTCACCCCATCAGGCACTCACAGTCCTTTGCCTGCCTTGTCGTCGCCTTTTCTCATATACTGCTCTGGTTAGGCCAAGTGTCCTTACTTTATTTTTATTTATCTATCTATCTATCTATCTATCTATCTATTTATTATTTACTTACTTACTTACTTACTTACTTATTGTAGGAAATGTCCATCAGAGCAGTTCCCTAACAGGGATTTAGTCCAGGCTCTGCCACTGTGTGACCATAGACAAGTTACTTCCTCTCTCTGTGCCTTGGTGGCCTTATCTTTATAAGGTGGATGGACTAGACCTAAGTTCCAACCTCAGGTTCTGTGGTTGGGCTTTATATGTGCACAGACTCCTCTACAAATCAGGGAACACTGGTTGTATCCCAGAAGGGAACTGAGCACGGGCAGGGCCTTTCGCACAAAGAAGGCCTTACAATGGTACCGTATTCCCCTTTGCACCTTCTGAATTTTTGAACCAAAGAAATGTTTCCTCTATTTAAAAATAAACACATAAAATTTATATTAAAAAGGAAAGAAAATGTATGCAAATTCATATGTGTGAGGGCACCTGTACGTTCTGGGGAAGGATCCATCATTTTTATCAGATTTTTTTCTATGGTGTCTCTGACCTCAGGTTTAGAAAGCATTTCACTAGATGACTATATGGTCATTCCCGGTTCTCATTTCCTGGATTTGATAAGGTCTGGGAGAAAGCAAAAGTGAATTTCAGTAGTCACTACCTTAACAGCTTGGGCTAGATGCACGTGCGAATGCACCCATGAATCGTACATTTGGTAACGCTGGCATCCATGCCCACATGAGCGGAGTGGGTTCACGTGTGAGTGCAGGATGCAGTGGCTCTCTGATGGTGCAGTCTTCAGAGATCAAGGTCAAAAAATGACCCCATCAGCCCATTCTCTCAAAACCCTCTTTGCCTTACCCCTGTGTCCTCTAAAAGAAACATCCAACTTGGATTAGCTGTGCCAACAATGCATATAAATAAACACAATATGTATTATTAAATGTTGGCCACCTTGGCTCTGTGGGGGAAGGCAGCAAGAAGGACAGGAAATGGCAGAGATGGGGAAAGCCAGGGTGAACTGGCGATAAAGAAGCCTAGGCTCATCCAGACATCTCCATCTGAATCTCTGAAACCCGTAAGAATCCTTTCGTGCGGGAGAAGAAAATGCTTCCTAGGGCGCAATGCGGAAAGCTTCAGGGAAGGGGGAATCTAGCTGAAGGATCAAAGCAAGACTGGTTAAGGCAACCAGACTAGCGGCTGAATGGGTCTGAGCGAGGAGAAAGGTCACATGGTTCCAAAAAAAGAGAAGAGAGAGCCGCCATTTAACAAATGGCCCCTGGCTATGGTAAACTTTAATTAACTGTGCCATTATAATTCACTTCCAGCCAGAGTTCCACCCAACCCGTGCTCTCCCTCCCACTCCCTCCCTCCTCTCCCCCAGGCCTCATCAAGGCAGGCTTCCTTAGTGAAACCAAACTGGCGGCCTTTGCTGGATGCCTCATTATTACAGCTACTGCCTCTCCCGCTAATAATGCACCCAGCAACAAGAAGGAGCAAACTCCACTGTTCTCAGCTCTTAATGACAGGCCCCTTTCCTACCTATGTGCACTAAAGCAAGGATCTTGTAATCCTAAAAGTTCCTGAAGGTAATACCATAGCAATGAAGACACAGTGGCAGGCCCCCGGCAGCAGATGTGCACACAGAGGCAATAACAGGACCAAACTCCCACTTGGAGCCACTGGACTATACTTGACTTGGAGCCACTGGACTATACTTGCAGGTCTATGTCCAGACAGGTAATCCACACATCAAAGTCCACATGCGCAGTTCAATGCCATGGCGGCACCCACGGCTCCTTCATTCAATGGTGGTTAAAATACACCCATGACACTCTCTCTCTGTATTCTCAGGCTCCTGTGCTTTACCCATTTGAAGAGTGTATGTGCTGCGAGTGGGGGTTGGGAGCACCTTAGAGGATCTTCCAGGCGAAACATGCTTGGTTTTTATTAATGAGCTTATGAGAAAAGCCAACCCAGACCTTTAAGTGAAATGCGTGATTGGTAGCCGGCGAGGATGGGTTTTAGAATTAACTCTTCCTACAGTCTGCTATGCATTATCACCCCCAAGTTAATTACCCCTGAGGATGAAAATAGGTTTCATGACTCATAAGCACCAATACAACACTTGGCAGCAGACAAAAATGCAAGGACACATTTGCAGGAAGCTGACACGCATATCTATTTATATGTGGGGAGATTCTTAAAGAGGTGAGACAGGCACCTCCCATGTACCAGGATTAAGAGGCTGCAGCAAATCCATCAATTGCCAGTTATCCACACCCCCAACACACACACACACACACACACACGCGCGCGCACACACACACACACACACACACAACACACACACACACACACACAGAGTCATGGTTTCCACTACTTCAGTGATGGTGGTGGCAAAGCAGGAACAGAAACTAAAAGGGTGTTATTAACAGCGAGTCCCAACACCAACCCAACCTCCACACCGGTGTTCTGGGCTAACCAGTGATTTGCTTTTCCCCAAACATGCCTGCACCCATACCCGCCTCCCTCCCCACCTGCTCCTGCACCCTCTTTGATGGGAGTGGGTTGGAGACACCAGGTCTCTTCTCTTGTTCATCTATTCCTCACCTTGATGGGAACTATCCTGGCCCAGCCCGCACCCCTCTCAGGACTGGGGTGTGACCAGGAGTGAATTTCAGATAGGTTTTGTTTTGCTACCTCCCTCTGTTTTCTCCTCTTCCATTTGCCTCCCACAAAGTACAAGGTCCAAACCAGGTTTGTTTGCCTTGCCCTAGCTCTGGGAGAGCTCCAGTCTGGTCTCAGCCCAGGGGGCTCAGAGCTCTGAGGGACATTCCAGTCCTGGTCCCTTTCCCCACCCCTCTGTACCTCACAAAGGCTGCCCAAAAGTTGACTAGACGAATACTTGAATTTCTTCACCAGTGGGAATGGGTTTTACTTGATGTCATAAGTGACCTTTGCCTCAGGAACTGGATTTGGCTTTTTTTCTCTTCCCCCGCTCCCCACAATTCTCACCAGCTAAGTGTCCAGCCTTTGGAAGTACTTATCATAAAGAGAAGAAACAGGAGTGATGAATGAGGTGGCCCTGCTTTTCCAATACATCAGCTGGAAGCTGCTGGCAACTCTCCTGGCTCAGTCCATGCTTGTGTTTCCCTGTTGCCCACACCCTTCATGCCTCTGCGGACAGCTCCCAGCTCTCTGGCGTTTTTGCTTTACATGTGGCGTGATTTCTGCCACATCGAAGAGGCAAAGCATCTTAGCTTTTTTGTTTTGCTTTTTCCCACTTGAACTCAAGTCACAGCTGCACTGGAGAGTTCCTGACAATGCCATTTGCAGCTGGGGCATGCATGGGGAAAATAGAGATGCAGAAGAGTAAACAGAAATTGCTTAGTCAGCAACCATCCCGCGCCCCCCCCCCCCCCAGAGGTGAATGTAAATAGCCTGGTACGGGGGGGGGGGGGGGGGGGGGGAGGAGAGGGGGGAGGGGCAGTCAGCCAGCATAAGGCCTTCCACAGATGCCAACCTCTCAGGGCTTGCAAAGGCACCAGCATTTGTGTCCTCTGCTGGTAGGGAGGGTGTCCCCTATGTTGGAACTATGTGGCCTTAGCTCTAGAAAAACACACTTGCTGACTCAGGGCAGAATTAATATCAATTGAATTTATTACAAGTTACTAAGCTCCAAGGCACATTACAGTGTTCTGTTAACTACAGAAATGTATAAAGGACAAACAGAGCAGACTCCCCATGTCTAGCATTTCGCTCTACTGTTCAAAAGCATCCGTGCATCAATAAAACAAAAACAAAACAACACGTGAAGATCCAACACATCCAGGTCAGTAGAAACAAACCAAAACATTTTCCCTCACAAACTTGCAACAAAAAACACCCCATCCCCCCCAACACCTCCCCCTTACCATTTTGCAAACAAAACAGAGTAACAAAACAAAACGGAACAAAACCAACAAAATAAAGTGAAGACTTCAACACTTGGGGCTGTTTAGAAAGAAGCTTTCACCATTTTATAGCTTTTTTTTTTTTTTTTTTTTTTTTTTTTTTTAGGCAGCAACACTGGCCTTGGCAAAACAAAACAAAAAGTCATTTTCTTTTGTGTTTTTTTTTTCCTTTCAGAGAGTGCATAACATTTACAAAAATACACACCAGCAGCAGTCGTTGCTAAGGGCTATTAATTCGGTACCTAGGCAAACACTCTGCCACCAAATAAATGCTAACGAAATGATGCAAATGACCCAACCAATATTATACTGCTTAACACAAACCAGCTTATCCTTCAAATGAAGAAGTTACATACCTTTTGTTTCAAAATATAGAAACATACGACGAAAATAATGTCTATACATAAGACTAACTTTTTGCAGTTTGTTATATTCACAATTCTACACCTTGGGGGTGAGGGAAGGGAGGGGGGAGGGAGGTGGGGGGGGGGCCCTCTGGATCGGAGAGGAGCCGGTCAGGGGCAAAGGAGGTGGCTGTCTTGTGGTTCAAGGGTCTCTCTCCTTTTTCACTTTAACATCTCCAGCTAAGATCGTCGCGATTTCGCCCTGCATGAAGGCCCAAGGTACATTCGACCCAACCAGGGGGCATTTCTCTCCGCTGGGGCAGTACACCTCGCCGGTGGCCCCCTGGGCCTTGATACTCTCTCTAGAGCAAGGGAAACAGAATTTGTGGCTGGGGACGGATGGGCACTGAACGAAATGCGTGTCCTCCAAACGTTCGTGGCAAATGGTACAGCAGAGGGGCCCGCTGTTGGCCATAGGGGAATCCGGAATGTTTTGGGGGTGCACTTGGTCCATGCCCGGGTGGGTGCTAGGAGGCGGGGGCGCCACCTGTAAATTCAGGTCCCCGTTCCGTGATGCCAAGCGGCGCTGCCCGGGCACCGAGGCCGGTGACACCGGGCTGCTGCTGTTGCGCCGCGCGGACGCAGTGGTGGAGTGCACGGAGCTGCCGTCCTTGGGCGAGTGCGCCGTGCCCAGAGTGTCTGCCACCGACATGAGGGCGGCCATGGGGGAAGGGCCGTTCTGGGGGGCTGACTCGGGCGGGGTGGTCCGGTTGGAATGGGGTCCCAGGGGCGGAGGCGGTGGGGGCGGACCTCCGGCGGCATGCCCGGGCGCCGCAAAGCCCCCGGCCGTCATGGTGAGCTTTAGTGCCTCGCTCTGGTTCGCCATCCACTGCTGCCTCTGCTGCTCCTCGCCCAGCTTCAGGGCGCCCTCGGCGGAATCCGGGGGCTCAGGGGACGCCTTCCTCTTGCGAAGACTGGCAGCTGTGCCCCGACCCGAAGGGGCGGCAGGCGGCAGGGCCCCGGTGCCCGGGGGCGCGCTGGGGGCGCGGCTTAGACTCACCAGCGCCGTGGGCAGCATGGGGCAGCTGGCGTCCAGGTAGGGCTGGGGCAGCATGTCGGCGCCGGGCACGCCCTCCTTGAAGAAGCGCACGGCCTCAGGCAGCAGGTCTCCAAGTAGGCGCCAGTCCCCGGAGCCGTGCTTCTTTTCGTACTCCAGATACTTGAAGCCGGAGGAGAGACCCCGGCCGAAGTCCTTCATACAGTCCTGGTACATCTGCTTGGCCACACCAGATGCGCTGGAGTACACGTTGCCTGAGCCCGTGGGGTACTCGATGAACAGCTTCAACTCGTAGTCCATGCCCGGCTTGGAGACAGCATCGAAGGCAAAGACGCGGCCCAGCAGAGAGTGGTCCTTCTTGAAACGCACCTCGTAGGGCGTACAGCCAGCCAGCGTGAGCAGCGTGTCGCGGACCATCTTAGGCTTGTTGGCCCACTCCTCCGCGCGGTTGCGCAGGCTCTCGCTCAGCTCAGCCAGGGCCTCGGCGTTCCGCTGCTTCTCCTTCAGCTCGCGCTCCTGGTCTGTACTCGATACCGAGCCGGGCCTTTTGCCGCCAGCACCTACACCCACCTCGGCCACTGACGACGAGGTGGAAGACGACGCTGAGGACGACGCGGCTGATACGCCTGGGGCGCCCCCCAGACAAGCGGGGCCCCCGGGCGCCCCTGGGGGCGCGGGCGTCGGGGGCCCACGGCTGCCCAGGCCGTGCGGCGGCGGTGGGGGCAGCACGGCGGCACTGGCCGGGCCGTTAAGCAGCGTCTGCGGCAGCAGGTTGGGGGGCACCGTGAGCTGGGGGCCTCCACCGCCCCCCGGGTTGGGCAGCCCCGTCACTAGCCCACCGTGCGTCCCGCGCCGAGACGCCACCGACGCCGCAGCTGAAGAGGAGTTGGGGCTCTGGCGGTTCAGCTCTGGGGGTCCCTCCTCCGGTGTTGGCTTGGGGAAACCATTTGGGCCCCCCAGGCCGTTGGGCAGCCGCGCGGCGTGGCTGCTGCTTCCCAGGCTCACCGGCGGTGGAGGATACTCGAAGCGGCTGCGCTGCTCCACCGCGGCGGCGGCGGCGGCGGCAGCGGCGGCGGCAGCGCTCAGGCCATAGCGCTCCAGGCCGGACGGGGCCGCCAGCACCGCAGGCTTACTGGAACCATCGACGTGGTTGAGCTGTTGTTGCTGTTGCTGCTGCTGCTGTTGTTGCTGCTGCTGTTGCTGCTGCTGCTGTTGCTGTGCGGCGGCAGCTGCCGCCGCTGCCGCAGCCGCCGCCTCTTTAGCCGACAGGGCCACCGTCTTGACCCCGACGGGCGGCGGCGGCCCGGGGGAGCGGCCGTCCTGAAAGCAGCCGTGCGCCCGCTTCAGCTGGCGCGCGGTCTCGATCACGAACTCGATGCGATCGGCGCCCTCGTAGTTGACGCAACCGCGGCATACGGGTTCCGAGAAGTCCCAGATCATGGCCCAGGGCATGCGGGGCAGGTCGCACAGGTAGCAAGATTGTCTCCGGGACGAGGACACCTGCGCCGCCGACATGATGCCCGCCCTGGGGAAGGTAGGCCCCCGCCCAGGCTGTCTCCGCGGCGCCTTCTCCTCCGGGAGGACTGGCCGGCTGGGGAGGGAGTCCGGCTGCGGGGGAGGAAGGGGGGGCGAGAAAGTTCTGCCCCAGGGGTTGGAGGGAGCGCGAGTCTCCACCGCCGGCGCAGCGCCTCTCCGCGGGGGCTCCACCGCCGGGGCGGCGGACGAGTTCAGCCCGCTCCTCGCCCCCACCTCCTACTGCGGCTGTCTCGTCGGGAGGGGAGCTCAGGCGCCTTCTTCCTGGTGCCGCGCACCCGGGCTGGAAGCGTCGGGCCCGAGGGGAGGGGGCGAGGGTGCCGAGTGCTGGCCGCCGTTGGCTCTTGGCCCCCTCCCCGGAGTGGCTGGTGCTTGGAAGCTCGAAAGGGGCTGTCTCTTCCTCTCCCCTAGGGGCCCCGCTACGAGCTGCGTCCTCTCCCCGCCAGGCTCCCCGGGGCGAAGGCTAGAGGGTTCAGTGCCACCCGGTGCCCGGGTCCAATCTTGCTGAAGTCGCTGCTTCCCCGGAGGGCCGGGGGAGGGAGGGGGTGGCAGCCGAGAGGTGCTTCTCCCCTCCGCAGCGTCGGCCGTTCCGCTGGCGGCGGCTGGGTTTGCACGGCCGAAGGGAGCCGCCGCGGCCCCTGCTTCCAGAACGCACGAGAGCAGAGGAGAGGAGCGCACGCAAGCAGGCTCCCGCCGCCCCCAGGCCTGGCCGGCGCCCGGGCCGCCGCGGCTGGCGGCGCTCACGTTGGCTGCAGGGCGCTCGCGCGGCGCCTCGGCCCGGGTCGCATCCCTTCCCGCTCGCACTCGCCCGGAATGTGGGGTTGTGATTGTTACTCTACGTTCCGGAGGCGCGTCTCGGCGCTCCCGCTCGCGCTGCGGCTCGCGCTGTCCCCGGCTTGGCCGCGCGGGATGCCGCCCGGGCGGAGCGCTGACGTCACCACCATGCTCTGCACCAGTTCTCCCCCCCCCTCCCCTTACACTTCCTCTGTCTGTGGAGCCCACTTGTTGCTCGGGGAAGGCGCATGCGCGGCAGGACGCCCAGATTCCTCCCAGTCGGCCCCGCCTCCGCGCCTCCGCCTTCCCCTCCCCCCTCACCGTGTGTGTACAACAGCTGAGGCCGGGCGAGCTAATGCTGGAAGTCCAGGGCTGGGGGTGGAAATTAAACAGACGATGACCTTTCCTTTCCCCGCCCGGCTTTCCCAAGTAAAAACGCATTAAAAAACCACAAGCGTCATTTCCGATCCCGCTCCCTACCCCACCCCGGGCAGTGAATTTAAATGTCCAGTTTCAAGATTTTCGTTGCGAATTTCGTTTAGGGTACTACCCATTTCATCTGTAATCAAACCTCTCCCACCCCCGCCGGTATGGATGTTACATTCATTGCTACCATTGATGCCAAAGCACCTGCAAAATTAGCTGTTTTCCATTGGTCCAGAAACTGCCTTTTCGATTTCTTTTTGTGCTCTCGTTTAGGAGCCCGAGTTTCAACGACAGAGCTAAATGAATTCAGGGTGAGCTACTCCTCCCCCCCAGTCGCACTCTAAAAATTTTGGCTTCATGTCTAAAGACGCTACGAGCGAGCACCCAGAGCACCCGGAGGCCTTTAAGGAAAACAAGCTACTGGCTGCTCACAGCTGCAGTTGGGGGCAGGGAGGGGAAAGGTGCTGCAGAGGCCAAACAGGTGAGTGCTTTTTCCCGGTTTGATAAAAGAAGGTGGAGCAGCATTTAATAATATTGCTATCTCTTTGTAAAGCACAGTGGCAGTTTCAAGATTCTTTCTCACATGTTGTGATTTCATTCCGTAGTGCTCAGAAAGCTGAGCAAGGCCGTGATGTCTTTTCCGTTAGGGGATCACTGCTCATCATTATTGCTTATTGCAAAACAGATAAGGTTGGTCGTAGCTCTAGTTAGGACAGTTCCACTGATTCTTCTAAGTACTGGGTCTGCTCCTCCCACCCTCATCCCACCCTCATCCCACCCTCATGAAAACTGAGATTATCATGGGCTAGGCTGGAGGAGAGGAAGCAATAGGGGCTTTCAGGTTCTGGAGTTTGTTGAACCTGGTTGGAATTTCCTCTGTATCATTTACTAGCTTTGTGACCTTGAGCTAGTTACTTTCTTTCACATCACCTGTTTTCCCTCTGTAAAATGGGATCATAGCCCCCACCTTCCGAGAATTGTTTGCGATTTTGTTTTGTTTTTTGTCATAATAGGAGGTAACTCACTGAGATTGCTGTGAGCCAGACACTGCCAGGTGGTTTTCCTGCGTCATCATTAAACTCTCAATACTGTCTCCCAGGTAGATTCTATCATTAGCTGTTTTGCAGGCTCAGAAAGTAAAGAGGTTAAATGACTTGCCCAAGGTCACACAGCCATTAGAGATGGAGGTGGGATCTGCATCCAGTAATTCTGGTTTGCGAGGTAGTTGTGACAAGCTCAGGTTCTCAAAGGCGATTTGCAGTGTTCACAATTTCCATCGGCCCTTCTTTGTTACATACAATCTCATGTAAAGTGTATGCAAAATACACCTTCATAACCAACCCCCATCCTTCCCTTTCCAAACAGGTTGTGCCAGTGAGTTCTCACACATAAAGAAGTTTTGGATCTGCCACTGCCACAGACTGAAACAAACACACCGTGCGCTGTGTAGAGCACAGTGTCAGGCTTCACAGGAAGCAAGCGTTGGTTATTAGTAGTATTGATATTAATGTTGGTACTATTGTTACTTAACATGTGAAAGTACTTTGTAAATTGCATAAAATGTGAGGGTCATTATGCACATCACTACTGTTACTACTAATTGTAATAAAGTTGAGTGTAAGAAACAAGATGTATTTATTTTTATTTTGACACTTGACCTTCAGAGACTGTTCTGCCACCCAGCACTCCTCAGCACATGGTTCTCCCGCTCATTCTGGGGTCAGAGGTGCAAAGGAAGGGGAATTTTAAGGATGGGGAGAAAAGGGGAAGGAAGAGCCCTAGGGAACCCCTCTTTCATCTCAGAGCAGCCGGATTTCTGTTATTGCAAAAAAAAAAGAAAAAAAGGGAGCTCACTGTGCACCCCCCAACAATAATAAACTTTCCCAGGCTGACTGGCTCCCAGCAGTGATTCCTCTGTAAAGAGCTGCTCCGGGGCATTGCCTCACCCTTCCAAACTTCAGCCCTCCCCACACCACAGCTATCCTGGAGTGAGTCAAAACATAGGGCTGGGAAATGGAGTGACATCCCCACCAGCCCAGGGCTCCAGGCTCATTAGCTTTGGCTAGGCTGCTTCACCCATTTCTTTACATTAATATTTATCCAGCCCATCCCTTTATTAAACCAAAAATACTGAGGAACGGCAACCTAGCCCCAACCCTCTAGCCAGGCTGCTAGAGAAAGCAAGTTGGAGTCTATGTCACAGTGTTATGTTTGGTATGCGTGCACATATGTCTCCATCTCCCTGTCTGTCTCTGTCTTCGCTGTTACTAAAGGAGAGATATATATACACATACATGCCGGGTGTCTTCAGACACACTGAGTTAGAAATAAACATGCATTTAAACAAACTTCCATTACAGTCTCATAATCCTTTAATTTAAAAAGCATCGTTCTCTTGACACCCTTCCACCCTCAAAGAATCACCGTCATTTATGGTGGTCAGTTTTGTCCTAACTGCTTGTCTGAGATGGCCCTGTTTGGGGATGTGTCCAGGATTGTGAGAAGCAAGAACATCAATGTTTTGGAGGTAGATTCTCCCTGGAAGGCGAAGCCCCTGTGACAGTGCTGTGTCCACAGTGTGGGTGGGAAGGATGGGGTTGGTCTGGGGCTCGACCTAAGACAGCAGGTGGAGAGACTGGAGGTGGGGTCTGGGAGACCAGCAAAGCCAGGTTCAACCAGGCTCAAGGAGGAAACGCCTGCAGTCCTCCCTGAATTTACTTCCTATGGTTGTCGCTCCTCCAGCGTGCCATCTGAGCTGACACCCTCAGAGAACTGTCCCCCTCTAAACTGGTCAACTCTCCACTTGGCCTTGCCAGAGACCACCGCCCAACCTTAAGGGTGAGAAGGTCGCAGCGTGTCCACACATTTCTGAGCTCCCTGCAGTCTCCCTTCTGTCCCCGAGCCGTTTCGAGCCCTTTGTGGCAGAGATGGGTCGGGCTGGGGACTCTTCGGCCTGGCATCCCTGCCGCCAACTGGCTCAGCCTTCGAAGAGGCCCGGGCTGAACCTCGCGTCACCCCGCTGCACAGCCGTACGCAGCCAAGCGCTCTGGCAGGAGAAAGGCCTTTTTTGGTAACGCTGTGCCTGGCGGTAAGCTGGACCCGGTGAAAACAAACGTCTGGGTTGGGCCTTGCTCCGGCCTCTCCAAGGGACCCCTTCCCCAGGAGCCAGGAACCTCGGGGCTCTGGGGGAGGGAGAACCAGTCAGCGGAGTAATTTACACATTTTCTCGGGTTCTGTGGCGGAAGTATTTGCCTTTTCCTAAAGTATTAATTCTGGTATTTAAAAAAAGTATTAACTTAGGCCAGGGCGTAGGGTTACGCAAGAGCCACTCGAGCGTGAAAGCCCAGGAACAACGTGATTCGCTGAGAATCCCTGGGGAGGGGAGCCAGCGCCACCCGCCAGGACCTGCCCAGCCTGCGGCGCGCGGGCAGCCGGGCGCTCTGGGCAAAGCTGGGTGGAAGAAAAGGAGGACGACGTAGTGGTTGGTGCTGGCACAGCGGCCTCAGCGAGCGATCAGATCTCTGACTGCTTTCTTCCTGAAGGGGCGGGGAGCAGGGAAGGAAAGAAAGGCCGAGGGAGTCGCGTCTGGTTCCTGCCTCCTCCCCGTTTCCTCTTCGCCAGCGTGCCAGGGCACCGGGGAGCCCAGCGCTGCCCTCAGCAAAAGCTGCTGTGTGTTTTTAGGTCCAAAAATAAAGGAGCCCTGGAATGAGCCTCCTAAGGACCAGGCCTAGAGGGAAAAAATGGGAAGCGGCAGACAAGGGTTCTATTCACTGGCCCAGTTGGGTTAAAACAAATATCCACACCCCAAGAAGGGGAGTAACCGAGAAGGAGACCTTGGAGGACTAGAGTCAGAGGAGAGCTTGGCAGGGGAGCAACTAAGGCCACAGGTGCGCAGAACCCCGGACCCTCCATCCTACCGGCTTCCGCATGGGCCTCAGCAGGGAGCAGGGGTGCCAGTGGGTTCCCACCAGTCCGCACCAGTGCTGGGGATTTCCACTGCCTAGCTTCGGAGACCGGTCGCCGCCGCCGCCGCCCGCTTTCCTGCTGGGGGCCGCCAGAAGGCGGGGCCTCAGAGCGGGAAGCCCTCCCTGAGGCCTCCCGGTCCCACCGTCAAGTCGGTCAAGTCTGGTACAGATGGGCCATCATCATCACTGCTGTCACTGGTTGGGGTGGATGGCTATGATCTGCAAATATTTTGACTTGCCTGAGCTGGGCAGTCAACCCCTAACTCAGGAGGAGGAAAGGAAATATGTACATTGTACATATTTACATTATGTTGTTCGACTTGGACTTGGCTGACCCTAACTAAGTAGCTATCTGACCTTGAGCAAATCACTTGAACTTGGTTTCTTAAGTCTGTAAAATGGGAATAATTTCACTGCCTCCTTTGCCTGACTCATTGGTCTGCATGGAAGATACAAGATTATAATGTACTTAATAAAATGTAAGAGATTATGAACAATATAATGACGGCCATTTGTCTAGGGCCCTGCAGTGCATTCCCAGACATTATCTCACCGATCCCCCACCAGCCCTGTGAGGTAGGTGTTACTTTCATCACTCTCCTGTATAGGTGAGGAAAGCAGGTCCAGAGCTAGTTCAGAATTACTGGAAATCAGGTTCTCTGGCTTTAAACCCAGCATTCCTTATTCTCCCCCACGAGTTGCTAGCTTTTTGGGAGGGAGTGGGGGGAAGTCCCCGGATGCCTCTAAGAAATTCAGAAACTGCAAGAAAGTGAAATGCATCTCCCCACAAGAGTTTGCAGGTTAAGAATGTCACTACTGTCCCAATAGATGCAGAATTATGCACAAATTAGCACGAGTTATTTTGGAGGTACAGTCACTAGTCAGCTTTGAGCAAAATGGTGTAACTGCTTCCCTGGCATCCCCTGAGACTTTTTTCTCTCTCTGGGTTTTCTATACCCGGCCTTAGGAGGGAGGGTTTGGAGGAAAATCTGAAGCTCTCGAACACACCGAAGCATTGGGAAACTTACTAAATTACCCTCACCGAGGATAGCTGCATTTTATTTATTTATTTATTTATTTATTTATTTATTTATTTATGAGAGACAGAGAGAGCATGAACAGGGGAGGGGCAGAGAGAGACAGAGAGGGAGACACAGAATTCAAAGCAGGCTCCAGGCTCCGAGCTGTCAGCACAGAGCACGAAGCAGGACTCCACCTCACAAACCGCAAATCATGACCTGAGCTGAAGTTGGGCGCTTAACTGAGCCACCCAGGCGCCCCTGAGGATAGCCACATTTTAAATGTTCACCCCTGAGGAGGACCCCAGGCTGAATGATGAAGGGGAAGGAGGAAAGCCGAGAGCGTACCTTTTATGGTGGAAGGAACCTCTTTCCAGACCCACAAGCGATATCACATAGGAAACAACCCTTTGTTGTCACAGACCCACAGTCCATATCACATAAGAAACAACCCTTTGTTCTCACCTAATTCAGGTAACACTGACTACACACCCACCCAAACTGTGCAGGCCTGTATTTGGGCTGGAGGCCACTTGGTAAGTACGGCTGCTGTCCTCAGAACACTTCTCGCCCAGGGGAGGTCTATACCCCTGACAACCAAACCTGGCCTAGGCATCATTGGAGATAGGAGGTGAGGGAACAAGGGGTATCCCCAACCCTGATCCATCTAGAGGACCACCACGCTTTAATTTGAATTTCCCTCTCTGGCCAGACCTAAAGGATCCAAGCCTGATATGTCCCTAGTGGGTGTGAAACTATTCTCATCACTTACTTTTGCTTCAAAGCTGAAACTGGGCCACCAGATGGCCTGGTGGGTTTCCATTCCCCAGCTCCTTGACGTGTGCCCTTCCATTTGCCATTCATTCCGTTATTCAACTATTTTTTTTTTAGAGAGCACTTTCTCTCTCGGCCCTGAGGATCTAATGATGAACCAAGTCAGATTGGCTCCAGCCCCAAATCCAAAAACCTCCATTTCCTCCTAGATGTCCTAGTTTCCTGGTGTTAGAGCATAAAAGTCATCAGAGGCAGTGCTTGTTCAACACTCCCACCAGCCACATGACTGACTTAGAGCAATCTATTTATTCTCTCTGGGCCTCAGTTTCCTCACCCATTGAGTGTGAGTATTGATATTGAAATTTGTTCTCCCTACTTCAGGGGCTTACTGTGAAATCATCTGTGTGTGTGTGTGTGTGTGTGTGTGTGTGTGTATGTGTGTGTGTTTGTACACATACATATAGCGCTAGGGGCACTACAGTTGGCTCAATCTGTTAAGCATCCTTCTGACTCTCGGTTTCGGCTCAGGTCACTATCTCACAGATCATGAGTTTGAGTCCCTAGTGGGGCTCTGAGATGCCACTGCAGAGCCTGCTTGGGATTCTCTCTCTCCCTCTCTCTCTCTCTCTCTGCTTCTCCCCATTGGCGCACTTTTTCTCAAAATACATAAATAAACTTTAAGAATATATATTAAAAAACTGCATAGAGCTATAGAAAGGTGGGCCATCGTCTTAAAACTCTTCCAGCTCTAAGCCCTTCTCAGTAAAATAGCTGGAAATTGAGGCCTGATGCTAAGGCCTGGCCACACTCTTCATCCTGTTCCTGGAAGATTTCCTTCCGGGGTGGCCAGCCTGGCATCTCTGTTCTTCTGGGCTGGCAGACAAATCAACAGTCACTGCCCCTCGACCTAAGAGCTAAAGTAAGAGGACAGGAGCTCAGCCTGTCTTCTCTCCTCTTTCCTACAGGGACACGGATTTCCCATCCCCAATCCCTGGTGGTGCTGAAGCTTGGAGCAGTTGGATTTATTTGGGGTTTTTACTTTTTTGTTTTGGTCAATTTGGAAAGAAAAGAGGCAATGACCTCTTCTTTAAAAAACAAAACTAGGCAGGAAGTGTGCTGGGCCTGAGTGGCAGGGACTAAGGGTGTAATTACAGGGTTTTGTTCAGCATTTTCATGTAATTAAATCCAAAGGAAAGCGAGCCTGGCCCAGGCTTCTTGGATGCAGAGTAGACAAGAGGGGTGTGTGTGTGTGTGTGTGTGTGTGTGTGTGTGTCTGTATGGGTGCCTGTGCCTGTGTGTTGGGTGGGGAGGAGAAGCAGGAGGTGAGAAGTGAATTTGCTTTTCAAGCTGAGAAGAAGCGGGTTTCTTGCCTTTATTAATATTTTTACATTTCTCTTCCAAAAGGTATCCAATTATTCACCTTTTATTCAGTGCCACTGCACTCTCCTTAGTGACATTTCCCAGCCATGCACAGCCTTCTCGGCACTGATTTCTCTTCAAGGTAGACTCTCCCCCTCCCCACTTTTTCATATTGCCGCTTTCTGCCTGGATGCCCACACAATAAACCCACTGCAAAACCCACAGCCAGCTCTCTTGCCTACAGTTTCAATACCAGCAGCGTCCGATGCAGCAAAATCATCCCTCCTTTTGTTTTGAACATCTTCTGTCTTTCCCTGTTTCGCTTTGCAATACTTCCTACCACCACGGGCCCCACCCAGGCTTCCCAGCCGCTGCCTCGGTTTCCCCCGGCAAGCCTTCTGTGTGCACACTGGCCCGTGGTCTGCAACGCCCAGAGCGCCCTCCCTTTGCCCCCTGCTCCCTGAGGCCTCGGTGTCCCTCCGACATTTCCTGAACGTTGTGAACTGGCAGCAAGAATGGGTTCACTGTCTGCTCACATTCTTAGGGGCAGGAAACCCGACCCACCCCAAAACCACGCGCTCCAAAGGAAGGACACTTGCATTTCCCAGGCGGGTGGTGAGAGTTAACTAGGCTGGCCTCCGCCTCCCCTCCTTTCCTCCACGCACCCCCCCCCCAGCCACCACACCCGGAGATTACCCCCCTCAATTTACGCCCCCTTCACCTACTCTTCCCAGGAACAGATTGTTTATCAGAACGGGCAGCCAAGAAACCTACTCCTGTTTCTGGCCTCTGCCAGAGATTAATCACACTTGGGAAAGGCACAAAACTTGACTGTGTTGGGGCAGGGAGGGGGGTAGTTAAAGAAAAGACCAATAATTTTGACATTTGACAAGCTGATCAAATTGGTGCTACCTTTCCCCTCCTTCGTTTTAGTAAATCAGTGCAGAGGCCTGAATTCCATTTCATTCCCACTCCCTCCACCCCCACCCTATATTCCCCCTCCTGCTCTAAGTCTTGGTGTTTGATGCTTTAATAGTACTGACTGGCTTTTAATTCTGATTAACATTCTCAGCTGGTGTGTGTGTGTGTGTGTGTGTGTGTGTGTGTGTGTGTGTGTGTGTGTGTTGGGGGCTGGAAAGACACATTCACAAACCTGACCGCCTGACAAATCCCCCCTTTTCATCCTTCTCTTTGAAATGACATCAAGATGGACTGAAGTGGGGGGGGTGATGAGGAGAGGAGGCATGGAAAAAAGAGAGGGAGGGGGAAGCAATTTATGTGCTTTTCTAAGGCAGCTAGTAAAATTCCTAAGGGAGAACAAATGCCAAAATTGACTGTCTTGGTGTATTTTAGACCCAATCGTTGGGGTGAATCATGTCAGGGCTTTGCACTGGACCTGGAAGCCTGGGACAGGCACACAAAACATCCTGTGGCCTGGCGGTGCCCCTCTGAAGGAGGTAAGAGATAGGTATTTGCTCTTGCCAGATTCCTTTCCATCAGGATTTTTTTTTCTCTAATTCATTGCAAGATGGATTAAAATAAAAACTGGGGCTGATAAAAACCAAGGATAGAAAACGCCCCATAAAACATGGCCCCCAAAGGGAAGGTGCAAAACCCATTTGATCCAAGATATAGATATCTCCACCCTGGATCTTTCTTTTTTTTTTTTTCCCTTTGCTTTACAACTCTGCAGACATCAGGTTAGCAAAAGGTAATAAATAGTCCTTGCACAGCAGGGTCTGGACTAGTGAAAACAGTTTACTGAAATTAATGGGCCTCGCTTGAACCAAAACCTCCACTTTGGAATTAATGCCAGACATAGTTTTCCTGAACTCTATCCAACCGCCTAAGCGGCAGACAATTTTCGTTCTATTTGTACTGGAAAATAAAGCCTAGGCCCTTGATCTCAGTGTAGATTATAATTTTTTGAAAAAATTCAGCACAGTGAACACTATGCCAATTTCCAGTTTCTGCTAGTAGAAGTCCTTGTGCTGTGCTTGACGGTCAGAAGTTATCTGGTAAACTTTCCATTGAAAACCATCTCTGAACTCCCTCCCCACCGGTGGCCTCAGAGCTTTCACCATGACACCCGAGAGATTCAAGGAAAGCTCCAGAAACTGGCTCAGTTCTCAATAACAACCCTCTTCCCCAGGGCTCTTGGAAAGGCTGGATCTGAACAGCGCGGCCTGCATGACCTCCATTTTCCACCCTCAATGAAGCTCCAAAGCACCCAACGGAAACCTACCCCCACTACACCCCCGGGGCTCAGGGTGTCTCGAGCCCTGAAGCTGCTTTTACTTTTACTTTCATTAATGTATTTTTAAGGGTGAGAGGCGCGTGTGCGCACACACACACACACACACACCCCACAGGCTCACACCCAGCGGTTATGGCAGGTACAGCAGAGAAAGGGTGCCCCGGCTGTCAGTGTCGGATCCCAACCTGCCTCATCCCCGCACCCCCCTTATTAATAAAAAAGACCGGCCGTGGGCAGCCTGCGTTCTGGTTTTCATTGTACAGCCTGCACTGGTGACACAGGACATGTGGAAAATTTTGAGAGCACTGCAGTGAATGGCGTGGAGGGGGAGTGTGAGCAGGGGGAGGGGAGGACGAGAGGAGGGGAGGGGAGGGGAGAGGAGGGAGGGGAGCGAGTTACTTTTTAGCTTCCGCTAAGTACTTGGCAGCTCGCCAGGCCCGGAGGATTCTGGGAAGCGAAAGCCTCCCCAGTATAAACTGCCAGCTTTAAGCAGCCCTGACAGTTCTGCTCCTTCCAAACTTGGCAGCCGTTCAAAGTGCTCTTTCATTTGAAATGCTGGAAGCCTGCCATGTGCAATGCAGATTTGCTGGGCCTGTGCGCAGAAGGAACTGATAAATGCCGTTGCAGTTGCCATGGGGACAGGAGGCTATCAGAATGGCCTTGTGATCCGCAGCCTCTCAGCGCGGCAGGCTCTCGCTCTGCCTCCTGCCCCTCCTCCCTCTAGTCAGTGAGATGGTGAAATAAATGTTCTGGAAAAAGGTTAACCCTGCCTGCTCTGGTTCCAAAGCCGAGAGAAGGTTAACCTCGAAGCACTTCCCGGGCTTTAAGTGCCGGGCCAGGACCGCAGGCCTAAGAGCCCGTCCTTGGGCGGGTCACCACACCCTCCCCCCCCCCGCCCCCACCCCCCTACAGCACAATCACGCACACCCCCAGCCCGGCTTCCTGCTCCCTGGGGGCTTTCACAAAGCTGTGTTTTTAATAGAGCTTTTCAGCAAGCCCGAGTGTAAGTCTTTGAGTCATCAAAACCCGGATGTAAACACAGCAGCCCTACATTCTGCACGGTTCGCGTGTATTTTATCTTTTTAATAATATTTTGCTGGCAACTTAAAACGGCAAGGATGCCAGACGTTTAGCCAGCCGCTTACATCATGCAGCATCCATCTTAGGGAGAGTGGCTGCCTGCCCTTTCCTGTTCACTGTGTCCCTACCTTGAGACGGCAGGAAATCTGGGTCTTTCTGAAGCCATTTTATTGCAGTATAAGCGCAACCCTTAGAACCCTGGGTTTAAGAATGAGCATGACATCACCTTGGGCAACAACAACAGAGACTATGTCCCTGTGAGGGACAAGACACTGGGTGATCTGAGGTGAAACAGGTCTGTCATTGACACTTTGAGCGAGGGCGCACCAGCCTGCGCGGCCGTCCCCCGCCCCCTCCCCCCCCCCCCATTTTGCACAAGCTGCTGTTTGAAACACAGTCTGATTCAATGTACAGAAACAAAATAGCACATTCAGATTTGGTACATGTTCAGGTCTATAATGCCAACTCCCCGGGTGGCCTGTTTAATGGGGAAAAAATGAAATACTCCATTCCAGCCAAGGCCTAGGAAGGCCAAAGAGGTTTAGTGATTTATTTACATTGAACAGTATTCCTTCTCAACCCAACTTGCTATTTCCTGAAGGTTTCCTGAACCTAAACCTTCGTTAACATCCCAGGAAGAGAACATATTTTTCCTGTGGCTTTCAATATTTTCTGCTAAATATATTTCAGCGCACTGTTTATCTACGGTTTCAGCTTTCAGACCTTTATGTACTTTTGACACCTTGAGGCTGTCCCACTGAAAAATGGTGTATGTTTATTAAAGAGGACTTTATGTGCTGGGCGTTAAAGCAAGGGGAATTTCTGTTTCGGTCTGCCTGTATAATGAGGGCTTCAGGATGAGATCCAAGTCAGAGGCCGGTTTGGTTTATGAAGCCCTCTTGACAAAGCAGGCTCCACATAGCTCGCACAAACCCTTGACCACCGCAGAATGTTGAGCCAAACGAGGTATTTCTTCATAAGCGCACTGCTGACATGGAGGCCGGGGCCGGGGAAAGACGAAAAATCCAAGTTCCTGGCGCTTAGCTGCAGTTTCTTTTAACCCACCTCTCTCTCTGGGTGTCTGCTTATGATTGTCACAGCAGTTCTGGCCAGGGCAACGCACTCTGTCTCCCTGGAATTTCCTGACTTCAAAGTAGCCCCTTCCAAAGAAATAAATTAATCAATAAAAGCCATCCGCTTCACCTTGACGGCAGGCGCAGAGCTGGAAGGGGTAGTGTTAAACACGATTTTTAGGAGCAGTTGGCCCTTGAGACATCTCGAGGTGGGTTTTGGCTTGGAATTAAACAGGAGGTGGAGGCACACAGATCAGGTGATTCAGAAAGCCCCTCTTTCTCTACATTCTCCCCACTCGCCCCCAGCTACCACCTTCCCCAGACAACCCAGGCAGCTGGGTTTTTGGCTCTGGCAGCTGCTAAGCTGTGGCAAGCCAAAAGCACATTTCGTGGCGGTGATTCCTTCCCCAAGTTGACGGACATGTTTCTGTACTGAGCGCAAGAGATGTTTCCTGACTGTGCGCATGAATCAGAGGCTGCATTTTTCATCCAGCGCTTCTGGGTGACAGTTTTAAGCTGGAAGAACAAAGCAGATCATGATGAGTAGTCCCTATCATCAGGGTCCAGTAATAAAGGATCCATCCAAAAAGCTAGCCACACATAGTTCGGATGTATGATTTTTCTGTTTTAAACATGCCAGGAGCAGCCCGTTGCCCCGGAAGGTGAGGCCCGCGTCCACATTTCAGACACGGCCCTTCCTCTTTCTCTCCGCGTCCTTGCCGTGTTTGCTTATGTGTTGGCTTCAGAGGTTCTTCCTTTTTTCAGCCTTCCTCTCCCAAATGGGAAGATTTGCAAAAGCCATTTTGTGGCCCTTGAGTGACTTCCCAGATGGAGGCAAGCTCTGAGGTCCCAAACAGCCTGGACACCGCCCGTGTTCCGCCCCTGTTGCAGCCGGGTGATGACAGAGGGGAATCAGTGGCGTGGCCCCTCTGTACCAGGGCCTGAAGAGCCAGCTTCTCAGAAGTCCATGGATTAGGAAGGTCTGTCGGCTGCTTCAGGACCTGCCAGGGAACAACTCCCTTTTGTTTTGCTGTCTAGCATGTGACCAGAATGCTGCCAGCTAATTTTAACCCCACCAAAGTACTGCTGGAAAAAACCCCAAAAAACAAACAAACAAAAAAAACAAACTGTCTTGCATCTGGAGAGAAAAATGCTGTGGGCTGGATAAAAGCTTTTTCAGCCTGTGTTCCTTCCTGTTTCAGTTTCCAAACTTGCATTATCGGTAACCTGAAAAATGATGAGTTTCACCAAATTCCTGGATATTGCACAAGAGGACAATGAGTCTATTTCGGGTGCTGTGATTGTGTCTGGCACAGACCCTGGAAGCCATTGTTTTCGAGAAGGAGAACGCTTTGGGGTTTCCTGGTGCTTTCCTTCTAGGGTCTCAAAGCCCCAAATGGTACGGTGGGGGGGGGGGTGGGGAGGGGTGCTCTCCATGGCAACTCTACAGGCTGCTCTCTAAAAGGACCTGGATGAGAAGTGGGTGGTTAGGTCAGGGGGCGGGGGTGATGGTGGCAGTGGTGGCCCTGGAGGTGTTAAAAAGGTGGATCACAGGGAGTGTTTGAAGTGGGACAGCGGGAGCAGGAAGAAGGGAGAGGGCACTTTCACAATAGCCGGGTGGCCCCCTGGGACACAGGCCACCAGCTCTCCAGCTAAATTTCCATATCGGCTTTCAGCGCCAGGAATTAATGGAGGACTTCGTGGGGTTCCTCACCCCAGATGCTGGGTTCTCAAAGCATTCCCATGGTGGTTAATTGTTGCTGTCTGGCTGGGTGGCCGGTGATGCTAGCGAATAAGTACAGAATCTCAGCCGCCAGGGAATGAAGCGGTTTGGAAGAGGCAGCGTGTAGCTAGGCAGCTACTGCCGACCGCTCTAAAACCAGGTAGTGAGATGGGATCATTAACCCAAGGGTCTCCAGCGCAGTCCCAGGAGATAATACGATGGCGATGAGGCTGAGCGGAAAGGCCCCAGTCAATGCTGCAGCGCTCTTGGCAACCGGGAGGCCTTGGTGGCAGTTGTTCTGACAGCTGCTGAGGGCTTCAGCTGCCTAAAAAGCCATTTGCTCGGGCCTGCCCTGTCTGGCCAACTTCTATGTATTTAAAGGATCCTCTTTGGTCTCTGAGCCCCCCTCTCCCTCCTTCCCACCTGAATCGTCAGGCACAGACACCATCTCTGGGAGGGCAGGGAGCCTCCTGGACTTTCAGTCCATCGTCTGCCTCCAAACTGCTGCCGTAACCTGCCCGCAGCAGTGGAGATTGGTTGGCGAATTCCTAAATTAAGGTTCTGTTTACTCTGCTGTTCCAAAGGCTTGTTTTGAGCAAGATGTTGTGCTTTAATTAAAAAGACGAGAGCTCATGAGTAAGTGAAAATATTTTTGAATCTTCACAAATATGTCTGAATTTGGTTGCTGGTGTTTCACAGTGACGGGGGCTGGGGGGGGTGGGGCGCGGTCAGGCTGGTCAGCACTTTTGTCTGTAAGATCACTAAAAACTTTTTCGGGAGCTCACGGCCGCCTCTTCGGCACAGTAGAATTATGAAGGGAACCCGAAGTCAAAGCTGTGTTCCTGGTGCTTCTCTCCTTGCAGCTTTCGCCAGCATTCAGGTGTTATTAGGACACATTCTTCATTTACCTTCCAGCCAGAGGATTCCTAAATGTTTCATAATAGCTTCACAGCTGGAATGCAGCTGCTGCTGGGTGGAGCAAACAGAACTCCTTATGGGTCAGCAGGGTGAGGGAGGGCAGGGAATCTTGGAAGGTTGGGAAAGTCCTTCTTTCTGAAGCCAGAGCTCAGGAATGAGTGGGGCCTCTGGTGTGAAAGCTTTCCAGATGGGGGAAGGAAGGGTAAGTTTTTGCCCTCTGGGTAGATTCCAAAAAATCGCTTTGGGGAGGCCAACTATTTTGAAACTGCCTTTAAAGCAAACAGCACAAATGTTTAAATTGACCTGGAAAACCCTTCTTTTTTCCTTTCCCTACAATCCAAGTCTGTTCCCTTGAACATTAATCAGTGGGAGCGTTTGCCCAAGTTTCTCTCCTCCCCCACCTCTATTATCATCATCATCATCATCATCATCATCTTTGGTTTGGAAATTTTTTGGAAGCTTTCCCAGGCTGGAGCTATAGCATGTTTCCAGGAAAATGTATAAGGAGTGTCTGTGTTTTGAGTTCCTCTGGAGGGGACTGGACATGTTTTTTAGAGAGACTCAACTGGGGGCAGCCAGGTCTTGTGCAAGAGTCCAGCCAGGCAAAGGGGCAGACGATGCCGGAAAGATCTGTGCGCATGCAAAAGTGCTGAGACAAAGGTGTGGTTTAGCCGGCCTGCCTCTTCTCGATTTCTTTCAGCCTCTTATTATCGCAGTTGCCTGTGTCAGTCTGTGCTCGGAAGCACCCCATCTCCAGGAGATATGCTGAGAACTGCAGGGGGCCGGGCTTTGAACTTCATTCTCAAGTTAGCAGCACTTGTGACTTCTGCCTAAAGAAGGAACGCTGGAGATTTAGATGGAGAAGTGTCTGGAGTCAATACTCACCCAGCAGGCAGGAGCTCCACCCAAGCGTGGAATGTAATAAGCAAAAGGTGTCCTGGGGCTGAGGCTGCCAAGGTGGTGCCAACCTCCGGCCCGTGCCAGTGGAGCTCCACTTGGGTCCAGAGACACACACACAGCTGCATGCATGCATGTATCACAGGCATCTGTACACAAAACCGGAAAGTACATACGATGGGAACTAGAAGGACCCCTCACTGACGGGTGTGGTTCTCAAAAGCAAAAGCAGCCAGGGTATCCTGGAGATACATCTCATTCAGGCTGGTTCATGGGAAAAGGAGGCAGAAGTAGCTTCATGGGAGCTACCCCAGCTACTCTTCCAGTGGGAAGGCCGCTTCCTCCCGGGTCCATCCCCTGGGGCCATGAGGACCCAGGGACTCAGGAGAGAAGGAATAAACAGAGGCCAGCAGTGCTGGAAATGAGAGCGCATAGCTCCTGGTTCTCCTCACCCCACGAGCCTAAGACTATTTATTTACCAGCAATGCCGATCTGGTTCCTGCAGGAAAATCTCTTTCCTTTCCACCCAGGGGGCACACTGATTCCAGAAGGCATCTCCCCCACAGCAGGTTGGGAAGGTGCTTAACAGCCCAGGCTTTGGAATATTAATAGCAGTGATGATAGACACAACTAATATTCATCGGGTACCTCTTCTGTGTCTGGCATCGTGCTAAGTGTTTTAATGCATTCTCTCTCCTAACCCACACCTAATGAAGTGGGTTCGGTTATTATCCTCATTGCGTAGGTGAAGAAACAGAAGCTCAGAGAGGTTAAGTAACTTGTCCCAGGACACACAGCTAGTCAGTGGTAGCCACAGTGGGAACTTAGGGTTGCCTCACTCTAGAGTCTTTATCAGACCTGGGTTCGAATCCTGCTCTGCTACGTGTGATCGTGTGATCTGTGCCAACCACCAGGCTTCCTCATCAGTTTTCATAAGGTAATCACATCAAATATTGGCAACTTCATATAACTTAGCTTAAACCTTCCTTACAAGGTTTAAGTAAGAGTTAAATAAGATAGTGCATATGGGGGACTTAGCAGAGTCCCCAGAATGTAGTAAGTACTCAATAGATGCTAGCTTTTCATAATAATCTCAGAGTCAGTGTGTTTGTTCAGTATGGATACATCAATCAAGTTATCCATAGTCTTTGTGGGTCTTCTCAAACCCGTGCAAGGTTCTGCACATCCCTGTACAGGCACATTGGCTCCAATTACAGTGAGACGTGGTGCTAATGCCCAGAGGCATCGTTCCTTGTCAGTGACTTCTCTTAACTCATTCTGGAATCCACGTATCTGTAGCTGAGCCACGGACATTGTCCACTCACGTTCACTGGGGCTCATTAGGGGGTTCCAAATCTCCAAAATCATTCAAATTTGATCACTTTACTTTCCCACTTAAAAATCTTCCAGGTGCCTAACAGAATTAAGGCACACTTCCCACCTTGGAAGGCAAGACTCCTGGGAAAGTGCTTACAACCCCCTTTCTGCCTCTTCCTGCCCCTCAATTACTTTCTGACCGCATTAAATCCCTCTTTGTTCCTCAAACGTAACACGAACTTTCAAGCCCATGCCTTTTTCTCTGCCTAGAAGAAATGTGTTTCCCCTCTTCTTCTTTAAGCAAACTTCTAGGCATCTTTCAAAACAGCAGGTAAAGTTTTTACCTTTCCTGTGATACTGGTCTCCAGCATGTCCTGGCTCTGTACTTACATGGCAATCTGCATATATCACAAAGAGTTGTACTTATCTCTTCATACAACTTCCTCATTGGGGAGTCTCTAAAGGTCAAGGCGAGGGCTTACCAGTCTGTCCCGAAAGTCAAAGTCTCTTTCTAGAGACCTTAGAGGCCCTAGAGGCCTTAGACAGATGCTGGTCCAAATGAACATACCTGAATGTCAATTCTTATGACATAATTGTATTGGCAGTAAAATAGTGTGCGAGTGTATGTGGATATTATTTATACCCTTTGTTCCAGCAGAGATGGATATGGATATACGAATCTTTCTTACTCATAAGCACATATAGACTAGTGCTTGGTACATCCTGTAGTAGAAAGAGCCAGGGCTTTGGAGTCAAACAATTCTGGACTTACGTCCTAACTTGGCCTCTTAATGTGACCTTAAGTCATTGTTTCATCTCTCTTAGCCTCACTTTTTCCATCTGTAAGGTGGAGATAACAGTAATTATCCATGTGGCAGACATCCAATGGCAGACATCACTCTTGCTTTTTTTTTCCTTTATGCTCTGGTTTTTTTTTTTTTTTTTTTTTTTTTTCCAGGAGTCCACCTCCTCCTGGAGCTGCCTGGGGTGGGAGGGGGAAATCCTAATTAGTCTAAACTAACCTTGGTATGCCATTCCCCTCGCCAGTGATTAATTTTCTGACGAATCTACAACCCAATTCTGGTCAATGAGATGTGAATGTGAGGAAGGATCTTTTGGGTGTGTGTGTGTGTGTGTGTGTGTGTGTGTGTGTGTGTGTGTGTGGAGGGTTGTTTTAGGAAATACTCCCTTGCTCTTAAAGCATGAGAGGAAGTAAATTGTGCCTTTACAGCCCGATGTCATGTCTGGAATGGTGGCTGGGACATTAGCAGCCATCTTGTTATGATGGAGATACCTACTCGGAGAACCTAGCCCACACGGTAAAGATGATAGAATGGAAACATGGCAAGAACCTGGGTCGTGGTGGCTGGAGCCGTCTGCCCCTGGACTATTTCCTGAGCTCATCAGTTCCTTCATCATTCGGTGAGGACCCCGGGCTCAATCCGATATCACCGAATTCACCGTGACTTGCGGCCAAAAGCATCGGCTTCGTGGGGTTGTTCTGATGACCGAATAAAACAAAGTTTGTAGAGTACCTGAAGTTTATAAAGTGCCCCACACATAGTATGTTCTTAAAAAAGGTTAAAGACTCTCCAGCTGAGACACGCTGAGGTGAGTGCTTGCTTGAATGACTGTGATGGCGGCCCCAAGAACTTGGCAGATGGCATAAAGTGGAGAGCAGTTCTGAGGTGGGCGGGTGCTGGAGGAACATGGCAATGACGATGAAATTCAAACAGTATGTTAGGAAGTGTCCTGATGGCGCTTCTTGGGGCTGTCACTGTGGTTCCCCTTTGTGCTTCTCAGGCCTTTTCTTACCCCGGTCAGAGTTAAACCATGCACGACACAGGCTTTTCTAGTTGTGGGTGGCCACACTTGTACGATCGGGGTGGTCCCTGTTACCCTGGGGCATGGAAGCGCTGCTACAGGATGGAGGCTAGAGTGTAATTTGTAGCTCCAGGAGGAGCCAAGATCTGGAAGCAGCACTAACATACCCACACAACGGAAAGCACAGACTGCATCTGACAAAAGCACACAAAATCCGGCCCCCTCCCCGCGTGCCCGGAGAAGCCTTGCAGACTTCTGCAGCTTCAGGAAGGCCTGCCTTCGGGGGCCCAGACGACAGCGGCCCCCCTGGCTTTCGGCCTGCTGACCAGGCCACAGGATTCTGTTCCGTGCCAGCCCCATGGCCCTTTTGAACCTCATTCCGGGAGAGCTCAGCCACACCAATGGCTGCCAGACTCGTGTCCGCCCAGCCGCGTGGGCGGCCCTGGCAGCAGGGGATGGGCAGGGTTTGTGCAAGGACGCCGTGGCCCCTGCGGGAGGGCTGTGGAAGAGGTGGTGGCCCACTTAAGGGGCAAGCCAGGAGGGAACCCGGAGGAGGAAGGGAGCAGAAACCGCAGGCTCAGGGCAGCCTCGGCCCCTTTTCAAAGACCACCTTCACCTTGGAAGCCTGTTCCAGGCCCCCTTTCCTTCCAGCTGCCTTCTGGCCATTTACTTCCTGCTCGCGTGCCCCTTCCCTGCCCAGCCAGGCTTAGCAGCCCTCTGCTTCCCAGCACTGCCATTCAATTCCATCCGCCACATGTTTATCGTGAATGCTCTGTGTAGGATGCCGTATTCCTGCTAGCAACGGGAGGGGTGAGTGAAATACAAAAATTAACAGGATTAGAAAGGACCTCAAAATGGCTTTCAAACTGTCTTCACCACCTCAGAATCTTCCCCTCGGAAAGAAAAAGGGAAAAGCTGCCGCAGCTGAATCCAAGCGGGGGCAGGATTCCCTCTGGCCAAGGCAGACCCTACGGACAGAGTCTGAAAAGCACTGGTGTAGACCACAGGACCACGGAGGTCCCGACCTCCTGAGACACGCTGCAGGTCAGTGGCCCAGCCAGGTTGCAATGCAGGTGTCTGAGCCCCTGGCCCAGTGCCCTGTCCAGTGTACTGCTCTACCCGTTGGCACCTGTCTCAAACATCAGCTGGGGAGATGAGACAAGTCAACCTAGATTGGAAGGCATGTGCTTCAAAGAGAGCAAAGCGGTTCTAACACAGGGAGAGAGAGCCTGCGGGGAAGAGGGGCGGGAGGCTGGGCCTAGAAGAGGGCGCGCAGCAGCTGACGTGGAATATGGCCAGGATGTGATGGGGAGTTGGGTGGTGGGAAGGGGGCAATTCTGGGCCCTGGAGAACATGATTGCTAAAGCTTGAAGAAAGCCTGGCAGCTCAGACACCTGGGTTCCGGCCCCGGCTCTGCCGTTACTAGCCAGGTGACCCCGGGTCACTGTCCTCCCCTGTCTGGGTTTGTTTCCTCGCATGTAGAATGGCAGAGGGGCCGGGCTAGCTGGTCCTACTGTGACATGCTGTGAGGCCTTCTCCCCTCCTATGGGGCTGGCCCTCTCCCTGCCACCACCACCGTCCACCCGGGACACTCCTCAGTGTTTGCCAGGGAGCTGGAATTGACACCAGGAGGAAATGTCCCTGGGTGTCCCTGAGAGCAACATGGAGCTGGAAGGCCTGTTCAAGGGGCCCACCCAGAGCTCCGAGGAACAAACCCCAGAGAGGCAGGAACCCGGCACAACGAGAACAAAAACTATTCCTCTTCTGAGAAGCATTCTTCCCAAGCCAGCCCTCTCCGGGGAGGCCCAGGCCTCAGCCCGTTGCTCCACCCCCATCCCACTGCCCAAGTCTGCCACCTGGGAGCAGAAAGGAGAGGCCTCAGGGGCGCCTGGGTGGCTCCGTCAGTTGGGCGTCCGACTTCGGCTCAGGTCACGATCTCACGGTCTGTGGGTTCGGGCCCCGCGTCGGACTCTGCGCTGACAGCTTGGAGCCTGGAGCCTGCTTCCGATCCTGTGTCTCCCTCTCTCTCTGCCCCGCCCCTGCTTGTGCTCTGTCTCTCTTTATCAAAAATAAATAAATATTAAAAAAAAAAAAAAAGAAAGGAGAGGCCTCAAGGATAGGGGTCATGAGTTACTTGCTAGCTCCAAACCTAAGTATTCTCCTTTGAAAAAATGAGGTAAAATTAGTACCTTAGTATTTTCGCTTATAAAATTGATCATTTCAGTAGCTCGCGTGATGAAATGAGGTCATGCTTGTCAAGCGTCTAGCACGGTGCCTGGTGGAGGAACCACTCAGTACATATTAGTCCCATCCGTTGCCAGAGGGCTGCCTGCGGGGGGAAGGCCACACAATTTGAAGACTCTGGGCAGGAAACAGGCTGGTTCCTATCTGGCTCCTGTATGTCTCAATCACAGAAGGGGAATGGGCTGGGCACCTGGAGAGGTTGGTGGGAAGCCCGCTGGAAACAATGTGTGCAACGCCCCCTGCTGGCTGGGAGCAAAGGAGCAGGGCTGTGGGCTCAGGGAGCTTGGGGGTGATGCAGGGGGATCCTCGCTAGCACAACTGGCTGTATATTGACCTGTATATTGTATATTGACCTGTATATTGACATATATATTGACCCAGTATTCACAGAGCATGCCCCAGGTGTTACCAGCCAGGATTTCAGAGGGATGCAAAATGAGTGACAGGTGAACTAGGTTTTCGGAGCCAACTTATTTTGAAGTCAACCAGGCAGGCATGGGTTCGAGCTCAAAAACCACCCCAGGAACCACCATCTGTATCGGATACAGCACTTGCAAAGCTCCTTGCATCTTGGACTGGTGGTCTGTGGAGGGACCTCGGACAAGGCACATAATCCCTCTGAGCATTAGTGTCCTCATCTGTGACCCAGAGGTCTTCTCTACCCTTCCCCCAAAACCAGAGGGGAGAGACGCTGTCACTTAGGGGAGTGGAAAGCCACCCAAGCCGTCATGTCTTCTCTATGGAAACCTCTTCCCTTTGAACTTGGGCTGTCACTCATTTGGTTCATCCAGAAGGGATCCTGTCATGTTCTTGCGGCATGCCAGGCTCCCCACGCTCTCCCATCCACCAGAACCCCGGCTGAGCCCAGGCTCCGGGCCCTTCTGATGGAGATTAATGGCAGAGCCCGAACCTCTCCTTGAGCCCACGAGAGTGGACGTGGCAGGATTGTGCAAACAGCAAATCTGACCATGCAAATCCCCACACTGCACATTCCAGGCCACGCCTGGTTATTCCTCCTCGAATTAATTGGACTGCTTAGCCTCACAGGATCAGACTGGTGAGGGCTACCTGCCCTCCTGGCTACCTGTTCTCTCCCAGACTACTGGGCAATTCCTGTCACTGGGAATGGCTGCAAGGGCTTGACAAGGATGGGAAATACATTCTCAATGGATTTTTATTGACAACTCCCATCACTACCACAATCAGCAATTTCCACTGCCAGTGGCATTTACTGCACATATGTACATGTGCACACACACACACACACACGTGTGCACGCACACACAAAGCAAAGGTGAGCACTGGAACCCCTCCAGGCTAGAGAGATGCTTTAACACCTGTATTAACAGAACCCAAATTGGGTCTGTTTTGCTTTTTGAGGATGTGTTTATGTGCCTCTGCATTCATTCACGTAACAAAGTTTTATTGAGCTATTGATTGCGAGGTATCGGGACAATAGCAGTAAACGAAACAGACACAAATCCTTGCCCAATGAGGGTTTACATGCCTGGGTGTGTGTGAGTGTGAGTGTGTGTGTGCATGTGTGGTGGGGGCATGGGACAGAGAAGTAAATAAACAGGTGGCATAAACATGTTTGATGGTAACGTGTGCTATGGGGAAAGCCAAAGTAGACGAGGCGTTTTGTGTGTCCCAGGATGGGGGCCAAGTTTTAGTAACGTGGTCAGGGAATGTTGTGTTAAGAAGGTGACATTTAAGTAAAGATCTACAGAAAGTGAGGGAGTGAAGCATGTAGTTACTCGGTAGAAGAGGGTCCCAAGCAGAGGAAATGGCAGGTGCAAAGGCCCTGAGGCAAGAACACGCCTGTTGACAGGGAGGCTGTCCTGGAGACAACAAGGGAGAAGAACAGGACATATGTCAGAGAGAGAATGAGGAGGGGCGGGTGATATCAGGCTCTGAGGGCCATCAGGAGGACACTGGTGTTTACCCTGAGTGAGCTGGGAGCCATGCAGAGTTTTGAGCAGACAAGTGACATCATCTGTCTGGCACTTGAACAGGCTCATTCTGCAGGGAGTAAGAGTGGGAGAGCAGGGGGCCCAGGCTATGGGAGGGATGCGGACAAGGAAATGATGGCTGGGACCAGGCTGATGGTGGCAAAGTTGGTGAGAGAGTGTCCACTGCTGGACGTACTCCAAAGGTAGGGTGGGTGGGGGGTGAGTTAGATGAGAAATCATCCACTTTGATTTGTGTAAATATTTCCCTGGCATATTTTGTTTCTAGTCCATAAGGTATGTAGGGAGAAGGAACAGTGTCCACACACACAAACACAACCGACACGGAAGCAAATCCTCGTCAAGACCCCACCCAACTTCTCAGGTGAGAGTGGTTGGTAACAGGACTTCCTTCACAGGCGTGCCGTGAGGACAGTGCATGCAAATCAAGTGGCAAACTCTTGGACTCAATAATGAGGAGCTATATTTATGAGCAAAGTATGATCAAGGGTCCCTTACCCCCTCTTGCCATCCAATATAGTTCATTTCAGCCCTCTTCTGAAAGTTCAGAAATTAGCACCTGTCTTACAAGCAGGATATGACAAAGCTCTATTTAGAGAAAAGGGGTGGGGAGAGGTTAATCAGGGTAGGCTTCCCAGAGAAGGAGCTGGTCTGACTGCCTCACTTTTCAGGTGAAGAAACCAAGGTTCAATGACTTTAAATAACTTGTGTGAGGTCACAAAGCTAGAAACTGGCAGAGAAGGGCTTGTGTCCATGCTTGTCTGGCTCAGAAGCCACGGCTCTTAGCCAAGGTGTCACCCTGGTGACAGGCCATTCCCATTAGAGGAGAATGATGGCCACTCATGCGAGGACGTGGGACGATATGATCCGAATGGCCGTCACTTAGGGTGGAGCCGGATGTGGGCATCTTGGCACCACCTCGCTAACAATCATACATTCTTGGTATGAGCATGAGCAGTGTGCCAGGCCCCGCGCTCGGGGGTTTGGATGCGTGATCTCACCTGCCCGCCATCTTGCAGGCCAGAAAACAGGGCCGGCAAGCTTACTGATCTCGCCTGCGAGTGTCCGAACTGAGACGAGAACCCAAGTGTTTTGGCAATCTATCGCCGTGGAACAATCAACTAGAAAATTTAGTTTATTCTTTCTCGTGATTTCGTGAGTCAGGAATTTAGGCAGGGCCCGCCTCGGTGGTTCTCCGTTCATGAGTTACCTGGGGTCACTCGTTTGCATTCGGCTGCCCGCTGGGCTGGGAGGGAAGGGCCCAGAAGGCTTCATTTACACGCCTGGCACCTCAGCCCTCCTCCACATGGCCTGTCCATGTGGCCGGCATGGTGGCTTCAGGGTAGTTGGATTTCTTACGTGGCAGCTGGCTTCCAAAGGAATGAAAGCAGAAGCTGCTGGGCTCCGTAGGGGCCAGCTGGCACAGTGTCACTTCTACCACGTTCTGCTGGTCAAAGCAAGTCATGGGGTCAGCCTGGATTCAGGAGGAGGGGAAACAGATTTCTCCTCCTGAAGGGTGTGGCGAAGGGCGCGTACCAGAACGGAAGATGCTTGTGGCCGTCGCGGGACACTGACTACCATCCCCAGCCTCCTCGCTGCCTTTCTCTCAGCCCCTGGGCCTGACCCATGACACTCTTATGAAGCCTGCTAGACCCCTGATACAAAGCACATGCCCATGTTTTGTCTTACCAGGCCCTCCTGCCCAGTGACACCTTCGTGTTCGCAAGAATTTATTGTATCTTGTTTGCTTGAGGGCAGGCACCAATGTTTCCGGCTTCCTAGGGCCCCAGCACCTAAGTTAGCCTAAGCTTGTCTTTTTTTTTTTTTAATTAAAAACAATGTTTTCACGCGCATTTATTTTTGAGAGACAGAGAGCGGGGGAGGGGGTCAGAGAGAGAGGGAGGACAGAGGATCCGAAGCGGCTCGGCACTGACAGCAGAGAGCTCGACGGGGTGCCTGAACTCATCACGACCTGTGCGGAAGTCTGACGCTTGGCCAACTGAGCCACCCACGCGCTCCCCCCCCCCACCTTTTTAAAAAGTAAGATCTATGCCCGACATGGGGCTCGAACTCACAACCCCGAGATCAAGAGTCGCACGGGCTGCAGATCAGCCTAAGCCTGTCTTGTTCTCAGGCATCTATAAGAACCTAACATGTGACTCGCAGGCAGTCCGCCACCGGAACAAAACTGGGGGCAGATTCACTTTTGCAGACCCAGCACATGGCCTTTCCCAGAAGAAGAGCTTCATAAACAGGACTTTCTGGCACCTGACTTCATGTGCTTGGGCCTAGAGCAAAGGATGAGAGAGTCTTACTTCTCCAGGACCGGCACCATCATCATCTCCTGGGATGTGTTTAGGAACGCAGGGCTCCCCTCCCCACTCCAAGATTTCCCCTTTTAACAAACGCCCAGTGGTCCATATGTATGTTCAAGTTTGAGAGGACTCTGGTAGCGGTTCCCAAGGTAAAGAGAACAGGACAGGTTGGGAGGACAGATGCCGGCTGAGCCCACTTAGGTCAAGCCCAGGCATCAGAATTTCCTGGAAGCTCCGGGGTGATTTCCATGTGGAGCCAGGATCAAGAGTCACTGGTTTAGAGTGTTAGTTCTTTAAGTATGGTGTGTGGATCGTCGTACCCAAATCACTTGGGGCGCTTATTAAATACGCAATTCCTGGGTCCCACACCATGTTTTGGTCTAAATCTCCTGGGGCGGAGCCCAGAAGTCCACATTTTTAACCATCTCTCTAGGTGACGTGAACGTGGACTGAAGTTTGAGACCGTTGGTTTAGGGCCACGAGTGAGGGATGACGGCGGCAATGAGGTTTGCAAATGTTACAAATAATAATGTGCAAAAGTTAGAAAATACAGACAAGTAAAAGTGGGAAGCAAACAAACAAACAAAACCTCCCTGTACTCCTACGGCCTAGAGACAACTGGAGTCCTCCTCGGCACCCACTCTAGAGACAGGAAGGAGCCTCCCTCCCCCAGGGAGACTGCCCCCCATCGCAGCGGTGGGGCTGTGATTTGGGTTCTGTTCTGCTGGCAGGGTGGAGCCTGTCATCTGGCCCGGACAGAATTATTGCCTCAAATTACATGGTTGATTATCAATTACTTGTGTCCGTGTGAGAGCATGTGTGCGTGTGTGCATAAGTGTCTTTGCAAGTCATTAAGGGTCGTAATTCTGGATTATCGTTGATTAACGAGAGGGAGGCCTGGTACCTCCAGCAGCCGGGATGGCAGCCCCACAATTATGTCCCAGCTGATCAGTAATTGGCGCAGCGCAAGATGATTTCTCTCTCTCCGCTGCCTCCTCCCGGCCTCTCCTGCCGGCTCCGCAATTAGGGCCATTGCTCATTCCCTTCCAGCCTGGGCTGAGTGCACGGGCCTGCTTTCTGGCAAGCGGCTGCCGTGGGGCTGGCTGACGGTGGAGGGGGCGGCGGCAGAGGTGCAGTGATGGGGTGTGGAGCTGGCATGGGCTCCCGCTTGCTGAGCACGGTTCTTCCCAGGGAGCCCGGGAGCCAGTCTCCAGGGCTTGCCCCGCCCCCACAGCCTGGCTGGGGAAACTGAGGCCCGGAGAAGGAGAGGGGCAGCTTAGAAAACAAAAAAAAAAGCCAAAACCGGTGACTCAGAATGCTATGGCCACCCCACAGAGCCGAGGCAAAAGCAAAGACAAACCTCCAACCATCACTCCCATCCTTGGGAGGCTGTCAGGTGGCCATCGGTTGTCTCAGATTTTGTCCTCCAGAAACTGCGGACCGATGCTCCAACTCCCAGACTGGGGGAAGAGCACTGAGGAAGGTGCCGTGTTAATTCGAGGCAGAATCATCACCTGCCTGGATTCTGGCAACGGCCTCCTAACCGTTCTCCCATTTCCACGCTGGGCCCCCAACATCCATCACGCTGGGATGGAGGGACTTTTACAACGCCCCGTTGCACACTGTGCAAGATACCCTCGCTCCACCCCAGCTAACTCTCCGTTGCCCTCAGGATAAAGTCTGGGTCCCCAGTCTCCACCCCGCCCACCTCCTCTGCCCCCGCACAGACGCCTCAGGGCTCCAGCTCTCTCCCATCCTTTGCCCAGTCTGGCCCCTCTGCCTAGAAGCCCTTTCCCTCCTCCCATCTTCTTTCACCTGGAGCGCACACCTGTGGTGGGGGCCGCTCACACTTGGGCTCTGTTCCCGAGAAAGGGGTTCTGCCCTCACCGGGGACCAGCAGTTAGAGAAGCAGAAACTTTCAGGACGGCTTTACAGGGGTTTGAGAGGATGGGGAAGGCGGGGCTGTTCCGGAAAGCTTCCACATAAAAGACTCTGCAGAGCCACCAGGCAGTTTGTTTCTGAGCCTTGCAGCTGTCTTGGCCATTTTCATTTTTATCTACTTAGGGTGGTCAGCAGGTCATGGCAAGCGGGAGACGTGATGCTAATGACTCCGGCTCCACGTGGCGACCATTCAGGAAAAAGCTGCAATGTTCTCTCTGCCACATTAATCAGAGAAACACATCAAGAGCTGTTGCATGGAGACAGCTTTCCTCCCAGTACCTGCCCTGCATGCTAATCACCACCCCTCCTGGCGGTGAGTCAGCTCCATGCCAGGCGGGTGGTGAGGGAAGGCCAGAAGTGCCAGCTCCTTGCGGTGGGGAGCAGAGGGGTGGGAGCCAGGCCAGGTGGGAGCCAGACCCCTGAATGCACACTGCATGTGACCATCACTGAGGCCTCCGGCAGGTGGGATGACAAATCCTGGGAGAGTCAATCCAAAATGGAAACCCTGGGCTACTTCCTTGGGTCTAGTGCTTACCCAAGTATACTAGCGAGAACTCTCCAGAAGCTGATCCTTGGACAGAGTCCAGGGTTCAAGCAAGAGGGACCCCATTGCTAGGCACTCTGGTAACAATAAGACATAACCTTTGCTAGTGCTTAACATATGGCAGGCATCCCTGTAAGCACTCTCCATATATGACTCATTTAATCCTCATAAAGCCTATGAAGTGAGTGCTATTACTATTCCCACTGTGCAAATGAGCAAGGCCACACACAGAGAGGTTAAGTAACCAATCCAAGGTCACACAGCTAGTGACAACCGACTGGGTTTGAACCCCAGAAGCCATGCCACAAAGCACTCCCATTCCATTGCTTCTCATTGCTCTAAAAGAGCCAGAGTCACCTGAGCCCGTGGTGACCATGGAAAGCCTCTGAGGGCCTTTGCCTTGTCTTCATTCATTCATTCACTCCTACAGCTGCTCTTCACAGAGCACCAGCTCTGTACGAGACCCTGTACAGAGGGAGGCAATGAGAAAACAGACGCAGGCTTCAGAGAGAGACTGGCATCAACATAGTATTTCCACAGATTCATAGTAATTGCAAAATGCGATGAGAGTCATGAGAAGAGCCAAGTGCCATCAAAGCATATAATGGGAGGCCCTTTCGCACATGGGAGCCCTCAGGGAGGGCTCCCAGGTTTTCAGATCCCTCCTTCCATCATTCTGTCCACAAATACTTATCAATCGTTTGTTCAGGCACAGCGCATCAGGACACGGTGGTGAGCAGGACAGAGAGTCTCATCCTCAGGGGCAGCCTGGTGGGGAAGGCAAATCAATACAAATGTTCCAGAAAAGGGATTAGGGCCAGCTGTGAGGGTTCTGAGTGTTGTTGTTGTTGTTGTTATTGTCATTATTATTATTTTTACTAGGAAACGCGTCATTTCTTTAAGGGCCTCTTGCAGGAAGAAAGAAAGCTAGCTGCTAGAGATGTTCACGTTGGCTTTGCCCACAGTTGCTATCAGGCATCCTTGCAGGACCTGTTGGTGGTTGAGCTACTGAGTGCACCAGGCCCTTTGCATCTCCCTGAGGACAGGCTGGCTATTGTCCACTGCCTCCCCCTCCCCCAGCTGCCCCACCCCCTCCCAGTGGGGCTTTTCCACAAGATGCTGGGGGAATTCCTCTTCCTACCACTGCCTATAGAAAAGACCCCACCTCTCTGCCCTCCCCGGGTGGAGTCCCACAAACCTGACAGGGAGTTATGGGAGGTCACAGCTTTGGAGAAAGATAGGGAGCAAGAAACGGAGCGTTTTAAAACGTGTCTCTGTTATTTCCCTTCTTGGCCTCCATCATCTCCCCACCTGGCATATGAACTTGTTCTTCCCTTATACGGCTCTGAGAAAAGCACCATATGGCAGTTCATCAGGCCCATGGGCTAGTTTCCATCCAGCCCACTCGGATTTCCGCCCAGGCTTGGGTCTACAGGATGACCTACCCTTCACGAGGCCCACGGAGGAAGAGAGACAGTAAAAGTGAAGACATACAGAGCATGAACCGGCAGCCGGGAGTTGTTCTGAGTACTGGCTTGTGGTGATGCTGGCAAAAACCCTCGCCGCTATCACCATCCCCATTTCACAGAGGAAGACACTGACGTGTGGAGATGTTCAGAGACACCCTTAGGTCGCATGGCTAGTGATGGCAGAGCTGGGATCTGAGCCATACTAGCCATCAGATTTTGCTGATTTGCTCTCATGGAAAAACCCAATCTTGGCTAAAAGGTCTTGGCAGGAAGGGGTGAGAGTTTAGAAGAAGGGGTCCTGCCCAGGTGTCTAGGAGAGGGGATGCCAGAGGAAAGACTGGTAAATCCATGAGGCGGGCAAAGCCCAGCCTGCCCCACCTCCGATGGAGCAGGGTCTCAGCTAGGTAAGTGAAGCCAGCACAAGCCAGGAGGATCCCTGGAAGCAACCCCCTTGAGCTGGGTAGGGAGGTTCCAGGAGCCCTCAGGAGACCCTGGAGGCCGGTTTCCCCCTTGGGCTCCTGGCCCAGCCTAGGTCCTTACCCCTGGCTCCCTCCATCACTGTTTTCTCTGCTCTCCAGGAGTGAGTGCCAAGCACACCCCCCTTGAAGCCTGCTGAGCTGTGAGGCTGCACCAAGGTGTGGTGGGACCAGAGGGACCTGGACGCAGATCTTAACCCCATGTTTGCTGTGTGGCCGTGTGGCCAAGCAACACCCACCCCTGCATCTGTGAGCCTCATCTACGGGTGGCGTGGTGAAAAGGTGTGAATGAGCTAAGTGTTGAGAACCTAGGTAGGCTCCTGGCACAGAAGAGGTGCGTGATCCATGTGTCCTGCCCTCATTCCCTGTGCTTCCTTCAAGAACAGGAGGGGGAAGCAAATCCTTCTGGGCTTGGGGGCTGGGCCTACAAGTAGGCCAGGTGGGCATACAGGGCCTGGCTTGACACTCGCCCCCCCCCCAAGAAAAAGGGGCTTTATTTGACACAGCTCTACCCTCCGAGCCCCCTCAGCCTTGTTGGGTTCCTTCCCACGTGTTTCCCCTGCTGCACATCTGCAGAGAAGGGCCTTCACATCCCCACGGGCTGTGTCTGCAGCGTCTCCTGAAAAACATGACCCCCACTGGACTTGGGTCAGAGGTCCAGGACAGATGTCGGGCTCCTGTCCGTCCCCTCCAGTGTCCCGGGAGCCTTTTGATGCGAGTCCAGGCAATGCCCAGGTCTCCTGCCCAGGATTTCCCCTTTGAGAGGAAAAGCTGAGGGACCTTGGAGGGACTCACTGTCCCAAAGAGGATGGTAAGGAACAGGAATTTGGTGGAGGCTGTGGTGTATGAGTGAGTTAGGCAAGCAGCACACAGAAAAGGAGGGCACTTTTCTTTACACTACCCTTTTTGCTTTCCATAAAAAAAAAAAAAAAAAAAGGGAACACAGAGGTAAAGAAAGAAAAAAGTGAAAAGTTCCTTTTATTCCCATCTCTCATCAATTATCACTGCTTTCCCTGGCAGTGACCTGTATTAGCAGTTTGCTGTGTGTCATCACGGGCTTTTACTAAGCATTTACACACACGCACAGGTACATCCATGCACGCATGTGCAGGGTGCCAGGATCTTTGTTTTTCCTTGCTTTTACGCAAATACTCTCCTGTTGACCATATCGCTCTGCAATTTCTCCCCATAACAGTATATCCTGGACATCTTCTCATGTCAACATACACGGGGCATCCTTGTTGGTTGTTTTTTAAAAGTGTCTGCGTCATATTGTCTGAATGGATGTAACACAGCCGATTCAATCCTACCCTTTCCACTCACACCCTCACTCAGGGTCCCCGTTGCCCGCCCAACTCTGGGAAGCAGGAGTCAAAAGGATTTTATGGTAAATAGTGCCTCTGCACAATCCCAAGGGATGCCCTTCACATTCAGAATGTGGCAGCTCCTCCCATCCCGCATGAACAGATAAGGGCGGCTCCAATTTTTTTCCACGCAAACAATTCTGTAGCCAGCATCCTTGCCCATGCCTCTCGGTGCACATGTGTGAATAGTTCTCTGGGCGTTGCTACCTCAAGGCGGAGTGAGTGGGCAGAAGTGCAGGCGTCCTACATTTGACAGACCCTGCCATGATGTGTGTCTGTGTGTGTGTGGGGGGGGGGTGGTCGCTTACAGCTCCTATGCCCCGCTCGGCCGCACCAGTCCCCCAGCACATATCCATCATGTGGCTGCTGGCCGGCCAGCCGCTTCCAGGAAATCAATTGCATAGACAGGCGATTGTCATCAGCTTGAACACTGGAGGCCATCCAGGGAGTAGATTCAATTGTAGGAGAAAATCATACTGGGCTCAAGACCGCTTGTAATGGAGACCCCTTGGTGACCTTTCTGGAGAAGTTAAAAGAACACAGGCAGACACACTCTTGATCATCTACCACCAACCCAACTGCTGAGAGCACAGCCCTCTGCCCTTGGAGAACCTGCTCCTCATTAGTAGCCATACGGGAAAGGGACGGGGGTTGGGGGGGGGGTGCTGGTCCAGGGCCCAGGCTGCCGGTGTGCAGGCAAGGCCAGTAGGGCACCTGCTCCCCGGGAGGGTGGATCCAGTTGACCATCAGGTCCCTAGTTGCTCAAGGTCACAGTACCCGCCCCCTTCTGCTCACTGGAGAGGTGGTCTGGCAGCCAGGCAGCGATCCTCCAATGACCACGCCCTCTCCACCTAGTCCCTTCGCCAGGGTCCTCCTGCTGAATACAACCCTCTCTCCCTCACCTGCACAAACACAGGTGCAGACATCGAGACCTCTGTTCTTATTATCCAGATTGAGAACCATGCCCTGCACCCCCACCCCCACCCCGGGGACCTTTTCAAGCGCAGTATCAGGGAGGGAGGTGCGATATGGACAAATCCAACATATTCCTTAAGTGGAAGGGTGACCAGAGCCTTTACCTGATTTCAGAGGAGCTATGATTATAAGCCCTCACTCTCCAACCCCCGGCCCCATTACTTCCTCTCTAGATCCCAACTACCCACACCCACACCTGGCCCTACACAAAAAAACTCAGCCATAGCTGTGGACTTGGGGAAATACACATTCATCTTCTATGTGCAGCTGTCCCCCAGCTCTCCAGGCCCACGTACCTAATAATGATCAAAATAACTCTGGCTACCATCAATTGGGTACATGCAGTGCAATTTGCCAAGCGCTTTACATGTATCATCTGACTTCATTTTACAAACTTGATAAGCTATGTGCCGCTATGATTTACAGGTGCAAAAATGGAGGCTCAGAGAGGTTAAGTAACTTGATCCAGATCACACAGCTGGTTGTACCAGCTACCAGAGCCAGGATTGGTAGCCAGGTCCTTGTCAGACTCCAGAGACTATGGGCTTAGCCACTGTGCAACCTTGGCTCCCACATACCGCATTTGTACCTCTCTCTCCATGTGGCCTTGCCCTCTGTTTGTCCCCGCCTCATCCACTGGTATTCTCCTGTGTCAGGGGCCAAAGGGGTCAAGATCATCAGGGTTCTGTTGGGAAGGCATGTCCTTATTCTGCAACAGCTCTGTGCCTTGCTCGACTTTAACCTTCCCCAGCTGCCCAAGGACCAATGTCCAGTCCCAAGCCCGGTGCAGGCACCCAGGTCATTTTTGCTGGCCTGGTCATTATCTGCTGGCCTGAAAAGATGTCCTAGTATATTTTTCTGTTAAAAAAGACAAGAAAGCAGGTTTTACTTATTTATTTTAAAAGTTTATTTATTTATTTTGAGAGAGAGAGGGAGAGTAAGCGAGCACGGGGGAGGGGCAGAGAGAGAGAGGAAGAGAGAATCCCAAGCAGGCTCCGTGCCATCAGCGCAGAGCCCAATGCAGAGCTCAATCTCACAAAGTGAGATCATGACCTGAGCCGAAGTCAAGAGTGGCACGTTCCACAGACTGAGCCAGCCAGGAGCCCAAGATGGCAGGTTTTAAAGCAACGTACAGCAAGAAAACATTTTATTGATGAAACAAAAGTATTCTCTGTGATCTAAGCATAGAAACGGGCTATTTGCCAAGATGTTAACAGATGATTTGTCTTCTCTTGGCTTATCTGTGTTTTCTATTTTTTTTCAATGAACATGTATTATTCACATGATTTTTAAAAGCAATAAAAATAAACCAATCCCGGGCCGATTGTACTTCTCCCTGTCCCTACCTCCAACAGTTCTGAAAAAACAAAAAACAAAACACCACACTTCCTAGTCCTGGGTCTTCCCTTCCTTCCCATCATTTCCACATCTCAGTAAAAGTGGGGTTGGCCCTACCTGCTCCAGGTAGACCAAGGGGAGGTGTGAAGGCTGCACCCCTCGACCGCCCCGATGATGCGATGCCTCAGTCCAAATGCACGGTGGTCGAGGTCGTCTTCCCTCTCTCCTGCTGACCCTGCACGGAGGAGAAAATGCTCTACTTTCTATTACATGTTTGCTTCCCAGGCTGAGCCAACTTCCCTGAGGCCAAGGAGCTCAGAGGCAATGCCTTCTGGGTCCTGCAGATTGGAGCCCCAGGGCAAATAGCTCCAGAGGCAGAGAGAGAATTCTGGCAAAATGAAGAGAGAGGGGAAGGAAATCAGAGCTTGCGATCATCAGAAAAGAAAGAGCAGTGCCTCAGGATGGGGCTAGGATGGCCCCTTCCAGAAGGCTAGGAGGAAATGAGGAAGGATGGGAATGGAGCTTCCTGAGCATCTACTACTATGACTACGACTACTGTACATGCAACGGACCCTCCACAGACAATGCTCTCGCCCTCACCCCTCAGAGCAGCCTTCCCTTTGTGCAAGTGGGCTGTGACCTTTTTGTTTTTAATGTTTGTAATGCTTAATTATTTCTGAGAGAGAGAGACAGAGAGACAGAGAGTGAGCAGGGGAGGGGCAGAGAGAGAGGGAGACATAACGAAGCAGGCTCCAGGCTCCGAGCTGTCAGCACAGAGCCTGATGCGGGGTTGGAACTCCCGAGTCGCGAGATCACCACCTGAGCTGAAGTCAGAAGCTTAGCTTAGCCGACTGAACCACCCAGGCGCCCCCGGGCTATCACTCCTTGCATCTCTGGTGCTTCACTTCCAGTCAGAGCTCCTAAAAATGATTCTGGAGGGAGAAATTTGTGTTGGCTGACACCATCCCCACCCCTGCCAAGAGCCTTAAAGACCCCTCTGCTCAGAGCCAGCATTGTCCTGAGGGGCTGGCTCTGTGAGCACCTGCCTTAAGGATGAATTGCTAATTCCATTGTTCCTGCCATTAAAATAGCAGAAATCAGAAGGCAGCCTAGAGGGCCCTGAGAGCTGGCCTAGGGCTCAAGGGAGAGGAGCACAGGCCCTTCCGTGTCACCCTGAACCCCCATCTTCAAATCACATTCCCTAAGGTGGCCGTCCCTCAAGACCCAGAAACCAGGCTCCTGTTCCCACCGAGCCTCTTGCACACACAGGACAGGTGTGGGGTCGGCACACCTAGCTGGGAGGCGGGAGGCCCTGGTAATCTACTAGCTCTGTACCTCACCCCCGGGTCACCTGGGCCAAGTCACTCCTGGCCACCACACACCCTTCTACTCACAGTGTGTTGCGGTGTCAAGAAGGGTTCAAAGGGTGTTGCCGAAGATCGCTCAGCCCCTCGTAACGCCTTTTCCCTGAACTGGAGTCTGCTGTTGAGTTCCCAGCCCGGAACAGCTTGGTGTGGCTGCAGGTAGTCGAAGTGTGATTGTTAGCGACATCCTGTGGACATGATGGGTAACTGCACTCACCTGGATGGAAGCCACAGGTGACGTCCAGCTTTCCTCCTTATGTGGAGAGGAGACGATCGCAGTTAATCACACTCATCACCTTACACAGGGAGCTGTCTTGGAGCTGGAAAAGAATCCCTCCAAAAAGCAGAAAACAGCCTTCCAGCCACAAATTTCTATCAGCCTCCAGCTTTATATCCGTTTCACTTAAATTCGTCCCTTTTCAAATATCGCCCTGGTAGAAGAGTCTCGTGGCCATGGGGGGCGGGGTGGGGGGGACAGTCACGTCAATAATATCAAAGGAAGAAAAACGTCGTGGGCTGCTTACTCTTGCCATGGAATTCACACGTTATCTCATCTAACCGTCCCAACAACCCAAGGAGGTACGAGCTCTTATCCCTGTCTTTCAGATGGGGAATCAGCAGCTAGGAGCATAAGAGGAAGCTAGGTTGCAAACTGGGCAGTCTGGCCTTAGACTCTTTCTCTTTTTTTTTTAATTTATTTTTTTGAACGTTTATCTATTATTGAGAGACAGGGAGAGACAGACTCTGAGCAGGGGAGGGGCAGAGAGAGAGGGAGACACAGAATCTGAAGCAGGCTCCAGGCTCCGAGCTGTCAGCAAAGAGCCCGACGCGGGGCTCGAACCCACAGACCGTGAGATCATGACCTGAGCCGAAGTCGGACGCCCAACCGACTGAGCCACCCAGGCTCCCCTAGACTCCTTCTCTTTAACCACCACTCTGTGCAACCTCACTGCCCCGTGTCTACCCACCACAGTAAACCCTCGAGGCTGGAAAAAGTCCCAGTTCCTAGGGTCCTGGCTTAATCCTCAGACTGAATGCCTCTTAGTCACCCTCTGGGGCAGTGAGAGGCAAGTGGGACATTATCCCCAACTGCCAACCGTGGGTCATAAGTCCTTGCCTTAGAGGGTGCTGTGAAGATTAGAGGAATCACTTGCTGTTGAGTAGATGCTACAGAAATGGTGGTTATCCTTATCTGCAAGGTATGCAAGTTGACCTTGGGAGGGACCAGCCTGGAAGGTTTCTGTAGGTGGCAAAAACTGACTAAATCTCTCTAGAAAATAGCAGTAAGGAGGGCTAGGACTGGGAAGGGCCAGCCTTCTCACCCTTAGGCTTTTCAGAGGGAGTGGCCGATGTGTCATGGTTCAAAGGATCCCCAAAGGGAGGGACTTAGCCAAGTTGGCAGAGCAGAAACAAGATCCTGGGACTTTGGGCTCCCATCTTTCCACAGAGACACCATTATCCAAAGAACAGTGTCCCCGGCAGGATTTGAGTCTCTGCCTCCGAGGATGTGCAGAGACCCTGGTGCCACGAACCAGCCTCTGTGCTATTTAAGAAACACAACTCCAAGACCCCAAGTGGGGAGTCGAGATGCCACCTCCAGCTCTACCTCCCACCACTCTGTGGCCCCTGGAACTTAGTGCTCTTCCTGTCTTCGAAGGATCTTACTGCTGAAGGCTTCCCCTCTTAAGGCCTCCATGTCCCCTCTTCCCTCTGGCTCTGCAGATGAGTGCAGTCTTTCTTACCCATACCCGTCTACCAGCAGAGGTACGGCCATCATGGCAGCTGGCCGTGAACAGACTGTTCACACCTATAGCTCCAGCCCCTAACACAGTGCCTAGCGCATGGAAGGTGCTCACTGGTAAATGAGTAATTGGGACACCTAACCACAGATGGCCTGGGAGCCCGTTGCTGGAAATGTCCCTGAAGAGAATGGCACTGGGGCCCCTGACCGTTCCAAGTGATGTATGAGGATTCCACAGTGCACCTCTTCCTGTTTGAGGTTATACCGAAGCCCCAATATATAGATATCAGTGTTAGTTATCTATGGCTGCATAACAGATTACTCCAATGATCCGCAGCTCATATAATAATAAACGCTTAACACCTCACAGTTTCTGTGAGCCAGGGACTAGGGAATGGCTTAATGTTCTGGCTCCATGTTTCTTGAGAAGTAGCAAATGTCAGCAAATGTCAGCTAGGTTGCAGTCGTCTGAAGGCCTGGCTGAGGCTGTAGGACCTGGTTCTAAGGCCTCTCACTTGTGTGGCGGCAAGTTGGTGCTGGCTGTGGACAGGAGGCCTTGGTTCCTTGCCCTGTGGACCTCTCCGCAGGTCTGCTTGAGTAACCTCGTGACCTGGCAACCGGCTTCCCTTGGGATGAGTGATTCAAGAGAGATCAAGGAAGAAATCACAATGTCTTTTATGACCGTATTAGGTTCTTAGGGCTGTTGTAACAAAGTAACACAAACAGGGTGGCTTGCACAACAGACATCCACTCTCTCACGATTCCGGAAGCCAGAAGCTGAGGTCAAGGTGTCGGCAGGAAACACAATCCAAGACCAGAAGTGGGGAGTCTGGATCCTAGTTCTAGTCCTCCCACCAAAGGATCTAGGGGAGAATCCTTTCTTGTCTCTTCTAGTTTCTGGTGGCCCCAGGTGTTCCTTGGCTTGTAGCTTTGGCATAACTCCAAATTCTTCCTCTGTCCTCACATGGCCTCTTCCCTGTGTCCGTCTGCTCTGTCTCTCTTCCTATAAGTCATTGGATTTAGGGCCTGTCCTAATCCATTATGCCCTTGATAATACCTGTAAAGACTCTTCCCAACTAAGGTCACATTCACAGGTACTGGGGGGTTAAGGCTTCAACGTATCCTCATAGGATACACAATTAAGCCCATACAACAACCTAGCCTCAGAAGCCACATACCATCGTGTTTGTCATAGCAAATGGTTACAAGGGTCAGCCCTGTTCGGGAGGGAGGAGCCCACACAAGGTGAGAAAATCAGGAGGTGAGGACAACTGGGGGCCATCTCAGAGGCTGGCTACTGCAATGTCAGATAGCAGACAGAGCAGGAGACACATGCCTTATGCAGTATTTACAAAGGAAACAATGGAGACCCAGCTGCACAGCACTCGGGCCCCTCAGCCTATCAAGGATATGAAAAGGGCCAGAGTATAGAGAACAGCAGGGTTTGGAAATAGAAACCTTCCCAAAGAGTAAAGCTATCCTGTGAGTTCCACCCTCAACAAGGTGGGGGCCCTACCACCTTCACCTCAAGCCTCATGATGGGGGCTCTCACGAAGCCATTCAGAGCTGTGGGCCGCCACGGGTCTGTGCCAACAGGATGCATTGTACTGGGATTGGGGCAGGGGCCCTGTGAGTGCTTTCCAGGGACCAGATGCAGGCTGTGGGGGAAGAGGTCCAGCATGGGGCCATTTTAAGCCCCATAGCACCTCCTAAAGGGGCAAAGGGATCTCAGCAGGGAGAAGTTGGAGGGGGATGCTGGACTCCCCAGGGGGCTGAAGACGAGTCACAAGTGGTTTACCTGTAAGGGAGATGCAGATCAGAACCCTCAGGAGAGAGCCTCAGAGATGGGAACCCCTGAAGAATCTGGGAGATGCCCCAGCCAACAGCTTTTACCATCTGCTGGGCCCACAGGGCTGGCAACTCTGCGGTCAGATAAGAATTGCCCTTTTCCTCTGTTCTCACTTCTTCCCCCAACAATCCCTCCCACTTAGACCTTGGACGCCATCAGCAAGGAAGGAGAGGCAGTCAGGTGAGAAAACAGACAAAATTCTGCCACAGACCAGTCCCTGAAGGCCAGCAGTCCAGACTACAGACCTTAGAGCAGGAGGGGGAAGATGTTTTTCTCTGAAGGGAGGCAAGTGTCATATCTATGACGAGATGAGTTTTTTTAAGATTTTATTTTCTAAGTAACCTCTACACCCTATGTGGGGCTGGAACTCACAAGATAAGGTGTCACCACCCTGAGATAAGCACTCTCCACTGACTGAGCCAGCCAAGTGCTTTTAGTCTCTAAATGGATTGTGGAATGACCTTACCTGAGCCTGAACAGAGGGGACGTGCCTCCCTTGCTGAACAGTTCACGTGGACCAGGGAGAGGCCAAAATGGAGTGACATTTTGATTACACCCACATTCGAGGGATTGGTTTCACTGAACTCAAACTTTCTCGAGGGAAGTTGGGTCTTCCGTTCCCTACCCTCCACCCCCAACCGCAGAGCCCTGACCCACGGAGAGGGTCCTGGAGAAAATTCCATCTCCACTTTTGTCCATAAGTGAAGAATGTTTACTGCTTTTTTCCCCCTTCTTATCTGTCTGGAAGTGACACCAAGAAAAAAAAAAGAAGGGACTCCTTGTCCCCAGCCAAACACCCACACCCTCCGAATTCTTCACCCTGTGTTGGCCTGACTTCACCCTGGAGGGGGAGGCAAGGCATGAGGTCTGCAGGCTGCGTGCTGGAGGAAAGGTTCCTGGGAGGATACAGCTCCGCCTGGAAACAAAAGCTGTTTTTCGAAAGCTTTGTGCAGTCAACTAAGTGGGGGAGGGGTCTGGGCAAAGCCAGGCTGAACATCTGGGGGGAAAGTTCCTCTAAAAAATATCTAAATTCCCAGGGTTGTTGGAGCTGTGATTTGATCAGTGCTTGAAGGGTCTTATTTGCTATTATTGGCGGGGGGGGGAGGGGGAATAAAGTTGTCTCTGAGCCCCCCTCTCTCACTGTCCTTGCAGCAAGGGTGGGTGGCTCTGTCCCTTTATAGGAGGCAGGCTTGTAAAGAAGGGTGAGCCCTGGAGAGAGACACCCGGACCAGGCAGCAGCTGGGGGTCTGTGAAGAGTCCGGGGGTCTTCAGAGCATTGGTCTGCTGATCAGACACCCACTAGGAAGCTCTTAGAAAGGACCCCGCTGAGCAGAGGCGTGGGCTGCAATGCAAGTGGGGATATGAGCCTGGAAGCAAAGGCATTCCACAATCAGGGCTTCTGGAAAAGCCCCCCTTCCCCAGCACAGAGGATTCAGAGAGGAGAGATCCCCGGTTCTCTATATTTCAGTAAAAAAGCATTTACCCTGCAGGCTAAGGATAACAGCGGTATTTCAGACCTAAACAAGTCTCATTTTTCAGTCTGTTGGAGAGAGGGCTCCTAACACTCTTTAAAAGATGCTAGGCCTTAAATAAAATCTGTCACAGGCCACCCATTTCTCTCTCCTGGGTGCCAAGAAGCAGTCTTAACCCCCACCAGGCAATGGCTGCCCTCTTTGGATCAGTTTCCCAAAGAGCTTAATCATGAACAAGTTGCTGTCACTTCGCCTGGAGCTAACGAGCCCTGGAGGGTCTCAGGGTGAGGCCTTCCCTGGTGAGAACACAGCTCTTTCTGGGAGCTCACTTTCCCGAGTATGTTTGGACTGGGGAGTCCCTTCAGAGTGCCTGAACTCTGCATGGGGTTAGCGGGGCTTCTCAACTTGAGCACTGATGACATTTGGGGCTGGATGGTTCTTCGTTGTGGGGGCTGCCCTGTGCATTGTAGGATGTTTAGGATGTACCCTCCATCCACAAGAAGCTGCTAGCATCCCTTCCTTCCCCTTCCCCCTCACTTTGACAATCAAACCCCCCTCTGGACATTGCCCAATATTCCTGGGGACAAAACCATTCCTGACTGAGAACCACTGGCTGGAAGCTGGCTCCAGAGATTCAGGGAAGAAGTAGGCTGCATACAGCCCAAGAGAATTTTCACTCTACATACAAAAGACCAAGTCTTCATGGTCCTTGTATCAGGACTCTTTTGGTTGCACTAAGTGACAGAATATTCAACTCAAAATGACTTAAGGGCGGGGGGGGGGGGTGCAGAGGTCATCTCTTGTAACTGAGAAGACCAGGGACTTAGGCATAGTACTGGCTTAAGCGTAATCTGACCCAGGGACTCAAACAATCTTACTGGGACTTGGTTTTATCTTTACCTCCTGACTTTGCTTTTCTGAATATTCTCTTCTCATGTGGGCAAGATGGTCACCAGCGCTTCAATCCTGTATGTTCCCAGTTTGAGATTTGTGGAGGAAAAAATGCCAAGTAGTTTTCTTTCTGTATTCTCAGCAAAAGTCCCATTGTACTTCATTGCTCTGATTTGGTCGTGGGTCCATCGCCAAGCAGTACACAATAGCTGGGGAATGTGATGACCTAATTGGTCAGGCTGTAATCACATGACCCCCTCTGGATCTAGGGGTGGAGTCAGCTCTGTGTGCAGGACATCCAAGACGGAAACGTGGGGGTTCCCAATAGGAGAATCAGGGTACAACTACCAGAGGACAGGTGAAAGGATTTGGGATGGCAAAAGGCAACAGATAGGTAGCAGTCTTTATACTAAAAAGAGCTCATTGTTGGTAAATACATCAAACTGAGAGATAACAGTGTAAAGAGGATGTTGCTGAATGGCAGTACAAAGCTTGTGCTACAGTTGTCTGAATCAACTTCCAGGTGACAAACAAAAGCTTTCCTACATGTCTCTAGGACAAAGTAGCAACTGACATGGTTCATTCAAATGGGTTCTTAGGGCACCTGGGTGGCTCAGTCGGTTAAGCCTCCGACTTCGGCTCAGGTTATGATCTCACAGCTTGTGGGTTCAAGACCTGCGTCGGGCTCTGTGCGTGCTTCAGATTCTGTGTCTCCCTCCCTCTCTGCCCCTCCCCTGCTCACGTTCTGTCTCTCTCTCTCTCTCTCTCTCTCTCAAAAATAAAGATTAAACAAAAATTTTTTAAATGGGTTCTTAAAATGGAGACTATTAGAGTTTCACCAAGATTCTTCCTCCCTTTCTTCCATAGTAACACATTTGTAGTTGGGCCCATAGCTGCCCAGCTGGGGACAGCATTTCCTGGCTTCCCTTGCAGCTAGGTGTGACCATGTGATTAAGTTTGCACTGTCTGAATAGAAGGGACCATCAGACCTATGCTTGAAGATAGTGGGCTTGCCTCACTGACACTCTTTCCCCTTCCCTTAACCCAGAACATGAACTTGCCTGAGACCCAGCTTTGACCATGCAAGTGAGAAGGATGCCCTAGGGGCTGAGAGAGGGAAATGAAAGGTACCTGGATCCCTGAACCACCGTGTGGAGCAGAGCCCCCTTCCAGCCCGGAATGAAGACTACCCCAAGTGAGAAAAAAGTTGCTGTCTTTTCTAAGCCACTGAATTATTGCATTTCATCTATTTTGTGATCAACTTTTTTTCATATTCTAATACTTCTGAAATTCATTGTGTCACTGGCCATACAGCAGTGCTCCTCCGGGACCACCTTAAGTCAGGCCCCAGGAAAATATTTTCATGGGGTTCCTGTCTATACAAAAAATGAACTAAAATCAGTGCATTACAAAATGCATAAGCCCATATGCAGTATAGTGATTTATCAATGATTTAGAATAATGGGTAGAGAATACCTGCTTGTGTATTTATTGTCCAATCAGTGCACATGAAGGTTCCCCATGGCCAGGCACCATCTCTTTGTGCTGAGATCCAGAAACCATCTCTTCATAACTTCCTATCCACCACTATGAGAAAACAATAGCAACGTATCATTATGTTGATTAAACACTGGGTACCTAATATTACCTTTTAAGAACACTTGTATCCACGCTCTATTTCAGCCTTTACCTGCCTCTGTCACATACTACTGATTTTTTTAATGTTTATTGAGGCTTCCTCTCCCTTCTAGAAATTGCATATTGTATAGAAGTGACGTTTTGTGTTCATTAGATAGAAATCCTATGAGTTTCCGGTCCCAGACACCCTCATTGGCTTGAACAAGTAACAGTGGTAACAGAACATTTGGTTTTGAACTTAGAAAATACTTAGACCACAAGAGCCAGTTTCTACAGTTTCTTTCACCATATGAAGAAGATATAAAGTGAGTTGCTGACTTGTTTTCCAGACTTTGGGTAGGACCCAACGCAGAGGAATCATGTTTTCTAAGGCAACAGCCTGAGGGTCAAGTGCCTGCAGCCACCAACCCTTGTGCCGCAGTCCTGGAGACTGCTGTGCCAGCGTGCCTGCACACACGCACCTGCAGTTGGGCAGTCCTCCCCAACCACACCTCTACCCCCTACCCCCTACTCCCTACCCCGTATAGTGCTCTGGGTGCTCCAGGTGGTGGCCCTTAGGTCCGCATCATCCAGTGGGACAGGGCCAATGAGTGGCCTGGGCATCAAGGAGGAAGAGGATGAGAAGAGCCTGGGAGGGATGGGGTGCAACAGAGGAGAGGTACAGTATGACTAGCTAGCAGAACATGGGTGGGGGGGATGATGGGGGGGATGATGCCCCCCACCGGGCCAAGAACTTCACCTTGGGGACTGCTGAGAGACCATGAGCTAGGGGGACAGCAAGGTAGCCATGGGTGAGTGAGTAACAGTCCATAAGATGTGCAGGATAAATATTATACAGAAACAGCAAAAGTGGAGCGTGGGTGGCTCAGTCAGTTAAGCATCCAACTCTGGATTTTGGCACAGGTCACAATCTCACGGTTAGTGAGATTGAGCCCCGCCTCAGGTGCTCAGAGCAGAGCCTGCTTGAGATCCTCCCTCTGCCCCTCCCATGCTCGCTCGCTCTCTCTCTCTCTCTCTCTCTCTCTCTCAAAAATAAATAAATAAATTTTAAAAAAGAAAAGAAACAGCAAAAGAGACAAGTTTCTAAGTGAGAAATGGCAGCCTGTCAACAGACCCTTTATATCACAATTAATTTAAGGCCAATCTTAAAAAAAAAAGCTATTCCATCTGCTACTGTAACTCCAATCATCATCCAATACACAGCACTTCAAAGCTCTCCCTCTTAGATGGATCCAGCCCAAAGTTTGGGAGATGGGCAAGGGCTGCCTAACCTGAGGGCAGCCTTTGCTGCTGGGGTTGGATCTTTGGTGGAGCCAATCGCACCACCAAACCTTCTTAATGCCAAAGTCATGACCATTTAGTGACACCCGCTGGACTTTCCAAGGATAGGAAAGATAACATGCCTTTTGTTGTCATATTTTTGTGCCAATGGTGAGTGGGTTGCAGGCAGGAGTAGGAGCCCTGCTTTTCCTGGTTTCAGCAGTGCTGTTGTTTGTCACTCCCTGCATATGAAGGGTCCTTCTGGTAAGATCAAGAAACTGCCAGCATCAAACTTGAAGAAAGAGTGTCCATGGCTTGGAAAAAATCCCAGACATAATAATGAAACACTCTTTTAAGATATGCTGCATCACGAGTGCCCTTGGTATGAAGAATAATATTGTTGGGGAAAACAGCAATGATTCTGAGATGAGCAGAGGTTCAGAAGAGTTGGCCTCCAATGGAAAAGGGGATTTGGTTGATTCTAGACGTCAGTGAGCACATCCACATCCACCGAGTCACTGTCATTCCCATTTTCTCTGGTTCTAGAACTGGCTTCATCAGAATGAATTTGCCACTGTAACTAAGGACAAGGTGGCACGTCAGGATGTGTTCTGTCAGTTCCAGGGCTCGTATTTATGCTGGAGACACAGGGTAGCATGATGTCTGGGCACAAAACCACTCCCAAGAAAGACTCCGCCAGCCTACGAAAACCACATTGACGTGACTGAGCCGCTGTGATTTCTTCCAGCTCTCCCTTTAGGGAATAACAGACACATTATAGTTTGCAAAGCACTTTTATTTACATTTATTTTATCCCATTCCATTTTCACGACCCTGGAAAGGAGGGCAGACATCATAATTGCTCCATTCTATAAATGAGAAATAGAAGCTCAGAGAGGTAAAGGGACTTTCTCAGGGGACCCTAGCTTGTAAGTGACAGGGCCTGGATTCAAGTGAGATCTTTAATGCCATACCTTGGGCTCTGTCCGCTGCACAGTAAGGTCTACTTTTAGGGCAATCCCATTGCTATTTTTGCTTTTTTTCATTATCTAGATCTAAATACATTTGGCCCTTGAACTATGAGGGGGCTGGAGTGCCGACCCCTGCACAGAGATCAAGTATAACTTTTGACTACCCCCAAATTTAACTAGTAATAGCAATACCATTGACTGGAAGCTTTACCAATAACAAATTGTTGATTAACACATTTTATATGTTGTATGTATTATATACAGGATTCATAAAATAAAGTAAGCTAGAGAAGAGAAAATGTTATTAAGAAAATCTTAAGGAAGAGAAAATACATTAATAGTACTCTACTGTATTTATCCAAAAAATCTGCGTGTAAATGGATTCATGCAGGGGTGCCTGGCTGGCGCAGTTGGCATGGGATTCTTGATCTCGGGGTTGTAATTTCAAGCCCACATTGTGTGTAGAGATTAATTTAAAAAATATAATCTTAAATCAATAAATGAAATAAACAAATAAATAAAAGGACTCATGCATTCCAAACCTGTGTTGTTCAAGGGTCAACCAGTTTGTTCTGTGTTCACTTTTGAGAGGTGGAGGAGAAAGATGATGGTATGGATGCTTCTTGGAGTCTACAGAGAAAATTCTTTTTTTTATAAATTTTTTTTTTCAATGTTTATTTACTTTTGGGACAGAGAGAGACAGAGCATGAACGGGGGAGGGGCAGAGAGAGAGGGAGACACAGAATCGGAAACAGGCTCCAGGCTCTGAGCCATCAGCCCAGAGCCCAACGCGGGGCTCGAACTCACGGACCGCGAGATCGTGACCTGGCTGAAGTCGGACGCTTAACCGACTGCGCCACCCAGGCGCCCCCAGAGAAAATTCTTATAAAGAACCCTAACTAACAATACAATGCTAAAGTTTGAACTGTAACCATGGCTAATTTCTCTTAAAATGGCATTCTCACAGATTGCCAATGAGATGGGAGTTTATCATGCATTATACCCCTTATGGAAATAAGAGGTGCCTTTAAGAAGGGGGTGAAAAGTCTTTACCTCATTTTCAAATTATACAAGAAACCAATACTCCTGAGTTTTATTAATTATGGGATGGAGTTTACAGAATACCACCAACAGTCCCCTCAAGTATTAGTATGTTTGCATCGATTGGCACACTTTTGTTATTTTTTATTAAAATAGAAAAGTTTTGAGTTTTCTTTTTTGAAGGTTTTTTTTTTTAATTTTTGAGACAGAGTGCAAGCAGGAGAGGGGCAGAGAGAGGGGGGCAGAGGATCCAAAGCAGGCTCATGCTAACAGCAGCGATTCTGATGTGGGGCTTGAACTCACAAACCACAAGATCATGACCTGAGCTGAAGTCAGGCACTCAACTGAGTCACCCAGGTGCCCCAGACGCTTATTTGTTTTGTTTTGTTTTGTTTTGTTTTGTTTTGTGTGAGTTGGTTAGTTTGGGTGAGGAGCTCCCTGTGGAGAAAGAGCAAGGAAGGAACTGATGAACTGTCAACCCCCATCTTGGCCATGTTGGCCTGAGAGATTCCTTTCTAGCCCCAGTGAGAGATGAGGTTGGATGAAAGAGGAGTAATCAAGTTAAGACTTTGAGCAACTGAACATACAAACAGTTTTGCTTTGGGACACAGGTAACAAAGTACAGCCAATCAGCAAGAAGGTCATTTGTTCCCCAGTGTTCCATCCTGCCCTCCACTTTGGCAAGTTGGTGACTTGGGAGAGAAGGCTGTGCCCAGCAGGTGACTTGGGAGAGAAGGCTGTGCCCAGCACAAGTGACCATTATAAAAACACTGTTCTCACAGGGGACACACATGCTGATGAGGTACCCTTTTGTAAGGGGTTGTGAAGAGTAGACCACCAATGGGGAGGTTGCAGTGGGAGAGCATCTTGGATCTGCCATGAACCAGATCCCTCAGGGGCATCAAATCACTGAAGGTGAGTTAGTAGGAGGAGGGGACCAGGAGAAAGTTCTATAGGCCTTCAAGAGGGCTCAGAACTAAGGAAATTTACGTCTGGATGTCAATATGACAACCCACAGGCTGGTGAAGGCTGGTAGTGGGATGTTGTAAACACTGGACTTTATTCTTCTACTATGTCATTCAACCTCAAAAATTCTGTCTTTAGTGAAGATGCCCTGAAACATGCTTACAGTGCAGACTCTTCCAAGTGCAATTATTTGGGGCACGCATCTCCATAGCTGATTGCCCTGTCTCCCCCCACCTTTCCAGGAAGCACCCTAATAGGGGGGGCACCTCTCAGAAACTCTTCCCTGGGGCAGCAGCTGGAGAAGTCAAGCTGCAGGGTTTGGGGTAGGAGGAAAATAGGTTTTGTCCTGTATTAAGGTAGAGTACCAGAGATGATTTACTAAAGGCTTCTGACTGACTAGGTTACTAGGCAATGATTTTTGCTATTTCAACTGACATTGGAATGAGAGGCAATACAGGGTATAAACTGCAGGGGAAAGAATTTAGATCAGAGCAATAAAGGATTTCCTAACATCAAAGGGACACAGACGCTCTGCTCTTGGCCCATTCCTAAAGGTAAGTAGAGAGACCTCCCTGGTCCGCCAGCCTCCCGGGTCTAGTTGAAGGGTTAGACACATCTCTTCCTGAACTCCCACCCTCTACCTGAACTCACTGCTCTTCTGTCTCTGTTCCCAGTCCTCATTATAGCACCTAACAGAACCGACTGGTGACCTGCTCAGGGGTAGAAACTGTGTTATTCTTTACCATGTCCCTGACCCTTAGGAGACACACAGCACATGGTAAATGTTGGTTGGTTTGATCATAAGTGAAGAGCTGCCTTGGGACAATATGCTCATGCTCAGTAGAACGGTGGGTATTAGCACTTCTGGAGTTTCATCTGCAGAGCGGGCCAGCAGGAGCTACCGAGAAGACGAGAAGACGTGTGAGGATAAAATCAAGAACAAGAAGGCAAACATCAATACAGTGTCTCCTTTTGTCTGGTCCTCCTCTCCCTTCTGCCCCCTTTCTTCTGCCTGCCGTCGGATCTGGAAGCAAAGGTCAGATGCTCTGGGTGAACACAAGAGGTCTGGGTGATTTCTTGAGAATGGCAAAAGATCCGAGGGAACTAGATGGTGGAGACGATGAGCGAGACACCAGTCCCACACTGGATCTGGGGAAGGTGAGCACAGAAACCACAGCGTGCTAACAGAAGGTGGTGGAGGAGAACGCTGGTGCCACAGCCCAGCTGCCCTCAAAGGCTTCCTCTTTTCTTTGTGGATTCCAGATGGAGTCCACTCAGGAGGGGCAGCTAATGAGGGTGCACAGGGTGTGCACCAAAGCCATCAGGAACAGTTCCTTCACGCCAGGCCCTGGTGCCTTCTTGAGGAAGATGCGAGACCAATCCACCAAGCAAACCAACTCAAGGGAAAGGGGCTGGTCAAACCCCAGGCTCTGTCTAGCAACCATCTTTCCAGTGGGAAAGAACTTCACTCGAGTGATCAAAAGACTCCCTGATGCAAGATATGGAACATTCTAAAGTCCCTCCTTAAGTGGACAGAGGCTGATGGCACTGCTGCAAAGTAGACAAAGAAAGGCAAGGGGCTTCTTTTAAACTGGAATGTGCAGAATAGAGGTGGGAAGGCTGTGAGCATCTCAGCAGCAATTATGCAGAAAGACCGCGGTACAGACGCAGGGCAGCGCCGCGCCAGCCGACAACACTGGTGGTGTCACATCCAACACGAGCTGGGTAAGAGCTGCTAATTACTGAGATGCCAATAAGAGTGAGGTCTTAAAAGTGATTTTGAACTGATTGCAGCTTTTTGAACGGATCGTCGCTATAAGCTATAAAGGAAGGAATCTAAATAAAAGTGAAAAATCCTTTGATCAAACACAAAGGAACCCTTCCAAATAAAAATACCTTTATTTTTCATACACATCATAGCTGTCTGTTTCACACGTGTAAACAACAGATTTATACACATCTACTAAACACAGACGTTCCCTGAGACAGGGACCACACTTGTTCTTCCTTATAACTCTTTATGGTATCTGGTATAGTATCCCGTATATAGAGGATGCTTATTGAATTGAATTTAATCGAAGCAATTGCTATGTTAACAGTTTGATTAGATGACTGTCACTTTATAAAATGAGTACTAGGGTGAAGCAATACAAAAGGCCATTTTAATAACCTGAAATCCAGGAAAACATACCTATTTTTCTGGAGGCCCCAAAGAAATATGCAAATACAGTCATTCTTGAAAGCCAACCACTCTACATTCCACAACAGAGACCATGTTGATTGTGCTGAGTTGCTAGGCAACCACTTGGCAATTCCGTGTGTAACAGAGATGAACCTGTCATCTGCTTTCTTGGCTATATGTGACATGAGGAGACAACAGGTAAAGGATAGCCAAGAACACTTGCACCTGGATGACATAATCACTCCTGAAGTCTGATGACACGAGAAAATCCCCATGCCCTGTCAGAAAGTGCTGGAGGGAGAATTTCGTTAAACTATTAGCACAAGACATTCTGGTGAATTTTCTTGGGTTCACCCTGTGGGTTATCCTCTTATCCCTGTCCACAAAGCAGGAGACCAAAAGCACTGCGGTTCTGCGTGTGGATGGCTGTCAATTCAGTCAAGGCTCCAGATCAGCATGTCCTGTAACTCCAGCTGGGATGAGATTTTACCAGATAAAAAGCAGTCTTTTGAGTCTTAAAATGGGACACTCAACATCTCAAAGAAACCAAAGTTCTGGGTGAATAAACTACACTTTTTTATACCTGAAGAAAATGCTCTTGGTAATTTCTTTGTCTGGATGTGACTTCCCAGACATTTTAGGCAAATGAGTTGCCTTGTAAAGACTTCACTCCACTGTAGGTAGTGACATCATTATCTTTGAAATAGGCTGAAAACCCAATGAAGCCCTGGAGAATGGATAAGAAATGCCTCAAAGCTTCTCTGGCATTAAGAAAAATGGAAATCAAATTTAAATGCCACTTCAAATTTGGAAGGCCAAGAGTACTCATCTTTTTCATGTGAAGTTTCTTTTTTTTTTTTTTTTAATTTTTTTTTTTTCAACGTTTATTTATTTTTGGGACAGAGAGAGACAGAGCATGAACAGGGGAGGGGCAGAGAGAGAGGGAGACACAGAATCGGAAACAGGCTCCAGGCTCCGAGCCATCAGCCCAGAGCCTGATGCGGGGCTCGAACTCACGGACCGTGAGATCGTGACCTGGCTGAAGTCGGACGCTTAACCGACTGCGCCACCCAGGTGCCCCTCATGTGAAGTTTCAAAAGGACCACCTCCTAGATTAAAAAAAAAAAAAAGAGTATTTGTCCACTCCCAACTCCCACAAATATATTTGAAACTTCTTGAGAAATTGTTTGCTTTTCAGTCTCCTGTTTAAGATTGAATTTTAAGATCTTTGACTCTGGGATTAGGCAATCAGTTGGAGAGAGAAGAGATTCTGAACTGAGATAAAATCAACCAAGTTGTTTTGATGAACAGCTGGGTAAGCCTTCAACCCAACATCTGGTGCCCATTTATCCAACCTGTTGTGATATTGACTTAAGCCCAGCCGGCCAACCCCGTGGAGTAAAACACTAGCCGTGCACATCCAGTGCCTGAAGGAGTGGTGGTGTGTGAGGTGCTGGGCTTGTCTCGGTCTGCAAAGTAAAGACACTACATGGGTCATCTCCACTGACTACTGAGTCTTATGAGGTTCTCCGTGGAATTCCAACTAAAACCAGCCATTCCAATAGAGCTCAGTCAAACCTCAGGCAAGATTCAAGGGTATTCTTGAGCAAATGCCCAAAACAGAAAAGACCTCCAATGACTGGGGAGGGGGTTGGGGAGTACAGTAGGAACATTGAAGGCTCTGGAATTTCTTTGCCAGAATTACTAAGTGTGGAGCAGAACATACCAGCAACAACCTTCACTCCACCTTTCAACACGCCCCAGTGACACATACAGTTGTGTGCAAGAGGCCTGGAGGTGGGGCAGAGCAGAGCATGTCAGGGAACCGATAAGAGATCTCCAGTCTGTTCTTGCACTGGTGGCCACCTAAGTGACTCACTTCCCTGGCTGGTAGGGTCTTCCTTTTCTAGATTCTGGTCAGTGACGTGTGAGCGCACTGTTAAATTTTCAGGCATCTGGGGTCCCACTGAAGACAACTCGTTTGAATACTTAATATGTAGTGTTTTTTGCTTTTTGGGAGAAAAACATTAGATGTAATCTCTTCCCTGAAGGAGCTTAGACTCCAATGGGGAAGAGATAGGTACCCAAGAAATTACAGTGCAAACCAGTCTTGACCAAGTCCTGAGAGACAGCAAGTGTTTAATCTGGGGAATAACTACTACTGTCTGTGTCGAGCTGCTCCTGATCTTGGGCTTTGTAGCCAGCTTCCTATTACTGAAGTGTCAGGTTCCACTAAAAGCCCCAGCTCCAACTGGCTTTCTGCTGTGGTGGCCTGTGTGCCCTGCCTTTTGGCAATCCCGTGCCGGGGAACACAGCTGGGATCCGAGGGCTATTTACAGAAGGGAGGAGAGCCGATAAGGCAAGATAGGAGATGTGGCCAAGGAGAACCGACAAGTTAAAAATCAAATGGTTCCACACAAAGGGGGAAATTGAACGGCTTTCTGGGCCATCTAGCAAAAGAGAAGTTGTGAGTGTTAAGTCAAAAACTTCACACTCAGTGGGGGGGAAGAGGACACTTTTAAAATATTTCCACTAAAAGGATCCTAGATAGGAGATCTAATAGGTAAAAGGCAGCTGCTGAGGGGTTTGGAAACATGTGGTTTGAAATCTGCATGACCTCCCACCCCCACCCCACACCAAATACCTGTACCATGTGCAGAGTAGAGGACCAGATGGAGGTGTTTCCTGCAAAGCTCGCCTCTGTGGTGGCCAGTCTCCATTCCTGGCATCCTTTCCCACACAAGTGCCTTCTGGCTCCCCACTGGCCTCCCCACAGCAGGAAAGGGTGTGGCGGTACCGCTTCCACATGGACATGGAGCCGTTCTAGCAGGATGGCTAAAAGCAAGGACACAGGAATTCAAACCCTGCTCCGCTACTTACTACTAGGGACCTGGACAAGTGACATGGCCTCTTTACCATAGTTTCCTCCTCCGTAAAACGAGAATAATAATACTGTAACGGTCCATGGGACTCTGAGGATTAAATTAGTAAATCTAGGCAAAACACTTAAGACAGTGTCTGGCAAATAGTAAGCACTCTGTGTTAGCGGTTGTGAAAAACTCTGTCTTGGTTTCTAGAGTATTTGCATGTTGAGCAATTTTACTTAAAGGAATTTCAGGTACCAGCCAGAAGATGGACAGCTATTTGGGAGGGGCTTCCATTGCCCCTGAAATCAAACCTGTGTCTGTGTATTAACGTCCTGATTGTAACCAAAATGTTATCCATTGTTGTTCCCACTCTTCTAGATAGCCCCTAAGAACATGAGCCCAAAACCAGCCTGGCTGATGGGGGCCTAGTCACCTGACTGCTAAGAAAAAAAGGAGTCTGCATCCCGCTCTCACCCACTTCTGCCCCTGCCAGCCTGGAAACTCTGGATCCCTCTGCCCATGCACAGGCTGGAGCCCCCGACCTCTTCTCTTACTGACTCACGGCTCTGGGTCTCCGCAACATACACACGCCTACCATCCCAGCAAATCCTCTTATAACACTGAAGTGGTCAGCGCTAATAATGCTAGATTCAGACTAGAGGGTAACTACTTTCCAGATGGCCAGACTAAGGTTTGGAAAAATAAAATAGATGGTTCTCAAATGCTAGTCCTTGGGATGATGTTTTCACTGATCCTCAGCAAATTCTGAAAAGAATCATGCAATGAATTCTTCATAAGGTAGAAATTATTTAGTTTTTAAATCATGAGATTATGGCCTATCTTCCTTCCTGTATATATGTGGGGGAAAATGTTAAAATGCCCTTCTTTTATAAAATGATATTGACAGAAGCTGGGATTTGAAACTCGATCTATTGAATACTTTCACTGCTATTACACTATTTTAATTACTTTAAAATAGGTTTAAACGAACTTTAATTTTATTTATTTACTAAAAAATTTTTTTAAGTTTATTTATTTTTGACAGACCGAGCATGAGTGGGGGAGGGGCACAGAGAGAGGGAGACACAGAATCGGAAGCAGGCTCCAGGCTCTGAGCTGTCAGCACAGAGCCCGACGCGGGGCTCGAACTCACGAACTGCGAGATCATGACCTGAGCTGAAGTCAGACGCTTAACCGACTGGGCCCCCCAGGCACCCCTGAACTTTAATTTTAAATTCAACCTTAAATATTAAAATACGTATTTAAAACTATTTATAAATATTTTAAGTTATATGCCATATTGAATACTTGAAAATATCTTCAAATGAAACTCAGCACAAGGTTGACTCTTCATGGCATCCTTATGGGATGTGGGACTCAAAAGGCAAGCCCTCACGTGGACGGGGGAGTAACATCTTAATGAAGCAGTCTGGGTCAAAGTGCAGCCTCTGCCTCCAGACTGGCACTCTGTGACAGGAGAAAGGATAAGAAGCCAGTTTGTGAAGCCTTTGAACGTACCATTTAAGGGAGCAGGACTCCCCCTGCTGGCAGCAGTGGTGACAAAATGAGTCTTGAACTACAGCTGGCACTGAGGACTCCAATTGGACTTTTCTGCAAGAAAAAACCGTGCTTTGAAACCCACTCTCTGTCCCAGGAACCTAAACTCACATTTAGGCTCACCTATCAGCAAAGTTTAAAGAACTCATGGCACCACAAAATTATCAACAAAGATGCTATAAACCCTGGTGAATTAACAAAGTCAGGCAATTTTTTTACATTGGCTTGGCTATATAAAAATATTACCCATTTTCATGAACGGCTTATTTTGTATGACTATATAGAATACTCAATAAAAATTAAGTCTGGGGCGCCTGGGTGGCTCAGTCGGTTAAGCATCTGACTTTGGCTCAGGTCATGGTCTCATGGTCCGCGAGTTCGAGCCCCGCGTCAGGCTCTGTGCTGACAGCTCTGTGCTGACAGCTCAGAGCCTGGAGCCTGTTTCAGATTCTGTGTCTCCCTCTCTCTCTGACCCTCCCCTGTTTATGCTGTCTCTCCCTGTCTCAAAAATAAAATAAACATTAAAAAAATTAAAAAAAAAATTAAGTCTGTCAGTAAATTGGTCTAATTCATTTGGTTCCATTAGCAAACGTGTCTTTGAAGTTCAAGTCATTGATACAGCATGGATGTCTGCTCATAAGATAGGTAAAATCAGAGAAGTCTGGTTTACTTGCACCTTTGGAGGACTAAAATTATCCTCATGCTTTGGCTTATTTCATTTATTCTCTTTTGCCTGGTATGCCTTATGCCCTCATCTACTTCCATTATTGTAAATCCAACTTTTATCTGTCCTTCTTAAAGCTTTACCTCCTGCTCTCTTCCTCCTCTGACAACAAACAAAAAGCTGAGGGTTTTTTTTTCCTCCCTTGATTTTATTAATTAGATTCTATTCCAAATACTTTGGCATTTATCACATTCTCATATAATTACAGCATGTCTTCCCCATATCAGATTCTAAGCTATCTGAAGACAAAGGATGTTTTATTCGGCCCCCAAAGAAGCAATATAGCTAATGGTTAAGATCTTGGACTTAGTAGTTTGTGTCGTCATGAGCATAAACCTCAGTGCCCTCATCTATCAACGGCAAATACCAGCACCGACCTTATAAATTTGCAGAAGCATCATAAGAGAATGCATGTAAGGCTGGCTGGCTCTTAATTACTTGATAATTGTTAACTATTGTTTCCACTCCCTCCATCCTCTAAACAAAAGCTTTACATGCTGTAGTCATTCGATTATTATTTGTTGATGGGGCTTATGCTAACAAACACATTCATATGTAAACATGCATTAGCATGAACTGTGTCTAGAGGACTAACGTGATTAACCATGACCTAGCAGCGCTTACAAAAAGGCTTGGATTACCAACACCGGGCGATTTCCCCGTCCCGGGATCTAGATCCGCGGCGCTGAATACAACTTTCTGTAATGCTGGCAATGTGGTATAATCTGCGCTGTCCAATAAGGTAGCCATTCGTTACATGTGGTCATTGGCGGTTTGAAATGTGGCTAGCTTAATGTCCCCTAGTCATTAGTGGCTACCCTAGCGGACAGCTCTAGAACTTGCCTCCACCTGTCTCTTTAAATTCACCTGAGAAGGAATGTTTTTCTTTCTTTTGAGAATGATTTTTTTTTCTAATCTAATTAGTAACCCTCACTGATCTGACGCAAGAGAACCGATCCCACCCCCCACCCCCCCCCCCTTTATCTTTTCTTTAGGTGTTACACGTGTGCTCATTGTGGCACTTCACCAAAAGCTGGCAGGAGAGCCTGTACCCATATACAACCCAGGAGCTCGGACAGTAGCACCAGATGAAGGGACTCAGACGTCAAATGACATGAAACCATCCAACAGAAATACTGATTGCGTCCCTGCCTCGTGGAGGCCTGTCTCTGGAGGTAGACTGGAACGCAAGCGAACCGCCGCGGCAGGCGTGGCAAAAACGTGAGCAGCGCGCGCGCGGGGCTCTCAGACACGCCTCCGCCGGGCCCAGACGTCTGCAAGGGTGGCAACCCCTCCTCCCACGCCTGACGCCACCGCCTCACGTGCACGTCACCCGGCGGGTCCCGGTCCCCAACCCTAAGGGTGTCCCCGCGTACACACCGAGAGAGCCAGTTCCCCCTGGCCAATCTCCACCGGCTCCCACAGGAGAATCACGCCACCTGCCGTCTGCTAGAAGCCCGCCCACCCGCCGCTCCTCCAAACCCCGCCTCAAAGCAGTGCCCCCGCGGCTCCTCGTTCAAGGTCCCCTGTACAAGATGGCGGCGAACGCGCGGAATCAACCATAGAGACGCCCGCCTTCCTCGGAGAGCGCTCAGGCCTCTTAGGGACGTCCGCGGCCCTCGGAGAGGGGTGTCGGCCTCGCCTTCCGGCGGAGGGCCCTTCTAGGAGTACCGCCGACAGTCTCCATGGTGCCGGGTCCTCCGAGCCGAGTCACGTGGCTGGAGAATTCAGCCGAGGAGGCGCGGGGAGGAGAAATGGGCGGGAGGTGGAGGGGTAGCTTGAGACTGGGCGACGACGGGGTTGTCATGGAGCCGCGGGGCCGGGCTCGCGCATGCGCCACCTGACCCGCGGGTCCGGTCGTGGAGAGGCGACCTCGGCCCTAGGTGAGAGAGGGAGGGCTGGGCTCGGGGGCAGAGGGTTTGCGCGGGGAGCGTGGGGAAAGGAGGCGGGAGTAGGAGAGAGAGAAGGGGAGCGACGTAGGCAAGAGAGAGCACCCGGACTTTCAGGGGACTGGAGGGCCAAATGGTGGGAGCGGGAGGCGGTGCGGCTGTTCCGCTTATAGTTGGTGCTTTTGCTGCGAGGGGCGAAGCTGCGTGGGAGAGGGGATCGCAGGTGCCTAGAGGCTGTGTGTGGGGAGAGGGTTTGTGTGGGGAACGAGTTGGGTACGCACTCAGGAAGGGTGGGCCCCCGTCTAACCCTGCTGAGAGTCCGGGCAGCGGGCGGAGAGCCTGCAGGCCTGCAGAGCTGTGAGCAGAGGGGCAGGGAATGGGCAGGTGAGTGGGCGCGAGGCTGGTGAGCCGGTGAGAGTCCTGGGCCTCCAGTTTGGGGGTGAACACAGTGCCCGGTCCTGGGCCCGGAACGCAGGTGTGCTGTCACCCATTTGGCTGGTTATTTCCCCTGGGTGGCCAGCTCGCCAGGTATGGTGCCAGGGGGTGGGGAGGTAGAGGAGAAGGTGGGTGTTGCCAAGTAAGAAGTTAGTGGGTGGGTTTCGGGGAGCGCTGGTCCAGGCCCAGGGCACAGGCCGCAGCCAGACTCCGTGTTATTGCCCAAGTCCTGGCAGTATGCATTGCCTGGGCGTTTGCCCTGGGAGCCTGGTGGTATGCCAGTCACAGCACAGTCCTAGGGTCTGCCCAGTTCTGCCCTGCTGAGCTGGCAGGCTGTTGGATGCCTGGAGGGTGCTCCTGCTGTCTGGCACAGATGCAGCGTGGGCTGGTGCGAATGGGGAGGTGGGCACTGTTACTGTGAACCCTTCTGGAAGCAGGGGATTTGGAGACATTCTCTAATCTCATCTCCTCTTTGAAGGAGGAGATGGAGTGAGCCATATCTGGTTCCAAACAGAGGACATTGTATGGAATTGGGGTTCAGGATCTTTGACATAAATTTGCAGCCAAGTTGGAGAATGGAAATGGATGCCAAGGGGAAAATGAATATTCAAGGTTTAGGTTTTAGGTAAATGGGTCGGTCCCCCACAGCCCCCTGTTAAAACACATAGACATTTCCCCAGAATGGTATCTTTGGAGACCAAAAGAAAACAAACCTCAAAAGAAAAGCTAGTAATGTATTTCTAATTCTAACTGGGATTACTCATGATTTTTGGGGTGGTAAGGTCTTAGTTTTCTATGGCCTTGTCCTTTTTTGTATTTAAGCCTCTGGGCTTTCACCTCACACCTCTGTCCATGCACGCATGCTATGCACGTGACACATTTTAAAGGGAACTTGAGCTCTTGGGAAAGTTGCCAGGTGTCTATAAAAGGAAAGACCCGAGAGCAGCATTTCAAATCCTTGTAAACATTGGGTCTCCTTTTTATCATAAGCCTAAATCTCCATAAAGACTGTTTGTGGATTAGACAACCTTTTAATTTGGTGGGTGGATTTATTCCTAAGGCTTCACCTTAGAATAAGGAAGTTGGGTCTGGAAGGTAGGTCTTGAGGTGACCACAGTGTTTGGAGATGCACAGTCTTGACCTTCATTCAAGCTGTTCAGGTATTTCAGTGACAGCTAAGCTGCTAGGCTGTCCGCAAGACTCAGCAGGATGGAAGGTTTGTTGGAATGTTTTATTCTGTTGAGTACCTCACACATTAATGGGAGGGGGGGGTGGGGCTGAAGTTGCAAAGATGAAAAAAACAACTCTTGAGGTTGAGGAGACAAATAACTAGACTCCAATGTAAGAAGTATAAAAATAGAAGTGCTATGGTGCACTTTAGTTAGAGTTTTATCTTATACCTATTTATGTCAACTTATGTATTTTATCGATTCACTTTCCCTTATGAGTTTTATGTGTACTATTCTGTCTGGGAACTATTTGGAGAATATGTTACATACGCAGTTACCAAAGGTTCGATTAGGGTCGATTCTGACAATCCGGGGAACTTAAGTTGGAGACCTTTCAGTGCGGAGTCCGGCACGTGAGGATCTCAGATGTTTGTAAAGCAGCATTAGTGGTTTCCAGTCAGTGCCAGGAAGCAGGGGACGGCATGGTGGGTAAGGGCTTAGTAACCTATTTTTGACTGCTAGTCAGCTTATGAGCATCTGACTTTGTGGTAAAATAATATTGAGGAGGAAAAAGAATCTTAAGGTTTTCAGACTGCCATTTGCGTGGCCCTGGGTTTGACAACAGCGGTAGTAAATGCCATCACTCTGTGTGCTGCTCTCCTGCCGAGGGCCTCGTGGTGCTGTGTATGAGTGGGTCTGTTGTTCACTGGCTAATTGATGTCCCTGGTGCCACTCTCAGGAAGGAAGTACGTTTCCTCGCAGAGAAGAGAGGTCAAGGTGGGATGATGTAACCTTTCATTGTCCATCCTGCTTGAACTTTCCTAAGACCCCAAGGCTTTCTGTTGCTTAAAAAGAACATTACTTAGGGCAGAGGCTTTCATACTTTAAGTCACTTTCACATCCAAAGTAGTCGATGGCTATTCTTTTTGTTTTTTTATTTATTTATTTTGAGAGAGAGAGCAAAGTGCACACATGTGCACAGACTGGAGAAGGGTTGGCTAGGGGGGCGGGGAGAGAGAAACCCAAGCAGTCTTAATGCTGTCAGCACTGAGCCCAACTCGGGGCTTGATCTCACAGACCATGAGATGATGACCTGAGCTGAGATCAAGAGTTGGATGCTTAACTGACTGAGCCAACCCGGCACCCCTCAATTTGCTATTCTAAAGTGGATTATGCGTTATTTCCAACGACCACTCATTCTCTAAGACTTAGTATTTTTGCATCTGTTCTCTTTTAACCTGTTTCAGCATTTGTGTTTTGATTCCATAATTAGTATTGTCCTGCACATTTCCAATGAGCCAGAAAATTCCTATGTATCTTTTTTTTTTAATGTTTATTTTTGAGACAGAGACAGAGCATGAGCAGGGGAGGAACAGAGAGAGGGAGACACAGAATCCAAAGTAGGCTCCAGTCTCTAAGCTGTCAGCACAGAGCCCAATGCGGGGTTCGAACTAAAGAATCGGGAGATCATGACCTGAGCTGAAGTCAGACACTTAACCTACTGAGCCACCCAGGTGCCCCTCTTGTGTATCTTCTGTAGCTGTATTGGCTACACTTTAATAATAGTAGCAAGACATTTTTCATTGTCAAAGGGATTGTAGACTAAATTGGGATGCTTTATCTAAAATACCTGGGGTCACCTGGGTGGCTCAGTCATGGTCTCCTGGTCGTGGGACCAGGCCCCAAATTGGGCTCTGCGCTGGGCATGGAACCTGCTTGGGATTCTCCCTTTTTCTGCTCCTAACCAGCTCTCGCGCGCACCCTGTAATAATAAGTAAGAAAGTAAGTCAGACCTGAATAAGTGATTGCCCATCCACAAGCTATATCTACTTCCCTTTTGAAGAAGCTTCCTATTCACTTTTGGATGGTATTATTTCAGGGAAAAGAAACTGCACATTCGTTGGGTTCCATACAAAAGGATCCTGATTTAATTAGAAATACAGTTTTACATTTTGGTTTACTTTTTAAACTGGATTATTCATGCTGTCAAATTTCATAGCCACCCAATAGAGACATTGCTTTGCAAGATGGTGCTATGCGAGATGGGGGGGGAGGGGCATTGTTTATCTTTTACGTTCATAGGACTTAACTTGGGACCTGTGGAAGAGTACTTGGTTTGACATGGGTTGAATGGGGAAGCCAGTCCCCTTACATGAGTTAGCTATGGTACAAAATAATTTTTACTTGTAGTTGTGTTTAAAATTCAGCCTCATTCAGGGGCGCCTGGGTGGCTCAGTCGATTAAGAGTCCTGACTCTTGATTTTGGTTCAGGTCACGATCTCAGGGTTCGTGAGATCTACCCCTTCACTGGGCTCTGAGCTGACAGCATAGAGCTTGCTTGGGATTCTCTCTCTCTCTCTGCCTCTCAGAGTCTCTTTCTCTCAAAAATAAATACATAAACTTAAAAACAATTTTTTTAAATAAAATTTAGTCTCATTCAGATGTGTTCCCTTCAGTCCACTCTGTATGCAAAAGTATGAGCAAGAGGGTTGCTCAAGGATGCTTGTAAATACCTTTGTTTTTAATTTTTATCCTGAATCGCTCCTCTGCTTCTTCACTAGACCCTCTGCTAGAGAAGCGTTCAGGCCTGGCGTTTCGGGGTATTCCAGATACGGTGCCCTTTGGCATGGAGCTTGTGTCTCTCTCCACTCAGAAGGGCAAATGGACTGTGAACTAAAACTTCACCAGGCATTGTTTCCATCTCTTTCATGCTGCAGTAACGAAATACCACAGACTGGGTAGCTTTTAAACAACAAAGACGTATTTCTCACAGTTCTAGAGGCTCGAAGTCCAAGATCAGGGTGCCGGCACACTCAAGTGAGGGCCCTCTTCCGGGTCACAGTCTGTTTCACCGTCCTCATGTGGTGGAAGGGGAAAGGGATCTCTCCGGAGCCTCCTTTATAATCCCATTCGTGAGTGTCCACCTTCATGATGTAAGCACCTCCCAAAGGCCCTGCCTCCTAATACCATCCTCTTTGGGGGTCAGAGTTGCAACATAGGAATTCTGGGGGGACACAAACATTCAGACCATAGCACCTCCCCAGTTTTCATTGTTATTGTCGTTTTCCCCATTCTCTTTATCCCTGAAGTATCCTTTGTGTATTCCTCTCATGCCGTCCTCACCCCTGCCATTCTGTGGGGACTCGGGCGGCCTTGTTAAAATATCTGGAATGTTCCCGGCCTCTGCCAGCCCTTTGAAGGGCTCATTGGTCTCATTCTTTGCACTGTTAGCCAAGTTCTAGGTCTGCTGTGGACCAGTTGTGTGTCAGTGGGGCAAGTGTAGGCTTCTTCAGCTTTTCGGGGCTCCTGCTTGTGCATGTGACAGCCCACCCGGCATCTCCACCTGGATGGCCCACAGCCACTACTCTATGTGACCAAGACTGGAACAGCCTAGCCACCCCACCCAATCTCTTTTGTGCTCTTCTTGGGCTGCTTATCTTAGGAAGTGGTACCACCGTCTACACCCCCAACATGCAGTCACCAAGCCCCAAGTCTTCCTCCTGCATATGTCTCCGGTGTGTTCACTTCTCTCCATTTCCATTGCCACCACTTTAATCCACCTGGCTACCGGGGCAGTATCCGAATGACCTCAGCGCCTCTCTTGCCTCTCTCCACTTGAATCTCAGTTCAGCATCCAAAATGCTTTTAAGATGCTGACCTGATCATGGGTCATAAGGCACTGCCTGTCTGGCCCTCACCAATCCCTCGAGGCACAAGTGCATGGCCTTCAACCCTCCCCCCCCCCCCCCCACCATTCACTGTGCTCTGGCCTCCCTGGCCTCTCAACTCTTTGAATGTGTCAGACTCTTTGCACCTTTAGGGCCTTCTCACTTCTACACCCCACCCAGCCCCCTTTCCCTGGCTTCTCCAGATCCTGGGCTACATGTCACTTCCTCAGGAAAGCCTTTTGCCCAGTCCCCTCAGACTGTCAGCCCCTCCCTTTCATAGCTGTTATCAAATAGTAATTAAGTAATTGTGGGATTGGTTGATTAATGTCTGGCTGGCTGTTTAGACCGCAAGCTCCAGGAAGGCAGAGACCATGTCTGTTCTATTCACTTTGTACTGGTCCTAGCCCAATGCCTGCTTCATAGTGGGCACCTGATAAGTATTTCTAAACGACTGAGTATAACTTAGCTGAGCCTCACCTTCCTTCTCTGTAAATGGAATAGCAACCGAGGAGGACATGAACAGCAATAATGTCGTGTGTGGACTTCTGTAGAATCGAAGCACAGTTATATATGCTCTTACTTTCGTGCAGAAAAGTTCTTGTATGTACCTTGTATGAGGAGCTGTGTTTACTCTGTTTAGTACCTCACCCAAAGAAGTGAAAGGTTCATTGGAGCAACTGTGTTACGGGAGGTGGCAGCCCAGAGCCCGCCAGTGCACGCTGGGAAAGCAAGCCTTGTCCGAGGTGGGCATTACCTCTCCTCACTCCCTCAGGGAGCAGGGGGAGTTGCCCCTTCCAAAAAGCCTAATCAAGTGTGCCTTTGTTCGCAGTTTACAAAGCTTCCACTGAGTGTGGTTTGTGTGCCCTGAATTCGTAATGGAATTTGAGGGCAGGAGAGGACAGTGAACCTTCTTTTGGGTGGAAACCGTTCTAGTGTTTAGCAAACTTGAAGCCTTTGTAAGCTGAGACCTCTGGGAAAATTCAGAGGAAGTGGGCGAGGCCAGTGTTCTTTGCCCTTCCTTTCCTCACCGTTTGGATCACCTGTTTCAGCTCTCCAGGCAGTGTCTTCTTATGTAATTGTTGTGTCTCACAGGGCAATCCAGATGAAAGACAGGACTTGATGAATCCACTTCTAGCCCGGTAAAACATGGAGAGGAAAAACCCACCCAGAGAGAGCCCCAGAAGACTCTCGGCCAAACTGGGCAAAGGCACAGAGATGAAGAAAGTGGCTCGTCAGCACGGCATGGCAGCTGCTGAGTCAGATAAGGACTCTGGATTTTCAGGTTAAAAATACCTTATTCCTTCCACATTGTGATGAATGATTTGCCTGAAAAACGCCCTCCCTAGAACTCATTTGTGTGATAAAGGTGGGAAGCTTTCATGTACAAGATAAATAAGTCTCTGATCTCTTAAAATGGTAATTCTGGTGCCACATGGTGGGCCACTTACCCAGCAGAGTCACTGGGGTTAGTTCTGAAGGAATGGTCTGACATCTTTTTCCAGTGCAGACTCTCAACTTTAAACCTTACATTTCCAGCCGTTGCAGTTAGTGGGAAAAAAATATTTAAATACTGGTAATTCTGTTGTCTGAGCTCCTTTTTCATAGGAACAGCTACCTTGCTGGAAAAAAAGTACTGCTGTATGCTGTCTCCATGTAGCAAACGAAACAGGAGTATGTGATTTAAGACAGCTGTTTTTACTAAGAAAGTAATTTGCCGTGTTTAAAAACATTTCCCCGCCACAACCCATCCCTGCCAGTACCTGTGCGTTTGTATTTGGGCTTGGAGAGCCTCAGTTCCAAACTTGAGAATCTACTAGAGACAAGAAAGTAGAACGGTTTTCCTCATTAGTTTGTTTCAAACCTTATCTGAAAGGGCTAGCTGCATATGCAGTGAATCATTTAATTTTGTGCCCGGCACTTCTGTTTCCACATTTGAGTGTTTCAGTGACTTGACTATGGCTCTGGGGGCAACATTTTTGGTCCAGAGGATGCAGAGAGATGAAGCCAGGGGATTCTGGCTGGGTCAGCATCCTGAGAGCAGAGCCCTCCCCGAGAGGAAGATTTATGTTATCCAGCTTCACAGAGACTTATCAATCCATCTTGTTGATTTATTAATTTATAGTGAGAAATGCAGCTGTTAGGAAAATTAGAACTCTCTCATCCCTAGAGGGGTGTGTTTTCTGCCTGTAGGCATGCTGCACGAGAAGCCAAATTATAAATAGACAGTTGCTCAGACAGGAACAGAACACCAGCCAATCAAAGGACTAGAATAGGGACAGTCCAGTGAAGGGAGGGCCAGCTTATAGCCCTTTGGGTTTTTCTTCTCTCTCAGCATTGTTTCCCAAGCTTGACTCATCACAAGGCTCATCTGAGGTTCTTGTTAAAAATACCAGTCACCACCATCCAGGTATATACTGATTCCCCTGAGGTAATCAATTGCTGAAGGAATTTCATCAGTGTTATTTATTTAATTAGCAGCATGCCTTCTCAAGACTCACAAGGGAATCGGTGTACCTCCTGAGTAATGATAATGACGTTAACATTTATATAGAATTTACCATAGAAGTTCTATATAACCAATGGCTGGCCCTGATGAATAATGTTTGCCAGTTTCCATGATGTGTATACTCTCACCAGGACCAATTAATTTCAGGCTACTAATAAGATGTTACTGAATATGGGGATGGGAGGATTTGGGGAACTAGAAAACATGTATACCACCAGTCCTTATGAGCTGGTAAGAACCAGCTGCAGCCCATCGCTGCATAGATCACAGTTCACGTACAATAAATCATAATAACTATCCCGTGAGAAAGTATTATGTTCCCCATTTTACAGATGAGGAAACTGAGGCATAGAAAGATTACATAATTTCCAGTATCATGCAACTGGTCAGTGGTAGAGCTGGATTTGAATCCAGGGACATGTGTTTCCAGAGGCCCTACCTTTCGACACCATTGCCCAGTATTCTGGAAAGCTCTGGTGAAATTCTTTAGGTCAGTGTCAGCCAAATCCACCTCATTTATCATTTATTCACTCAGTGATTGATTAGGAGTAGTCAGTGATGGGGAATACACTTTGGCTGGGATGCTCACAGTTGCGACACTGGAATGCAAATATTCTGTGTGGGGACTAAAATAAACCTACATTTGGTGTGACTAACACGCTGCTGTGTGATAAAGTTGTACTTCCATAGGACAGTCAGAAGGTTCCGTTGCTTTGGCATTCCATACATACTGAGCTTTAGCCAAAGCTGCTGATCAGGGAATGGGCTAAGCTTATGGTGGAAGTTTGGGTGGGCTCCTGGAAATGTGTGTAGTTCTGTTATCTGGATGGTAAGAATATTGTCCTGGATTAAGCTGAGGTTACTCCAGCCAGACTTCTGTTGGTTAGGATAATGTATGAGTTTGCTAGGACTGCCACAACAGAGTGTCGTAAATTGGGCGGCTCAGAAAACAAATTTATTGTCTCACAGTTCTGGAGGGGAGAAGTCCAAGATCATGGTTCCTGGTGGACAGGGTTCATTTTCTCGGGGCTGTGAGAGAGGAAAAAAAAAAGAAAATACTGATCACCAGACCCCTCTCCTGGAGATTGTGATAGCAAGGGTCTGGGGGAGGGCCTTCAGGAAAGGTGGATTTTATTTTATTTTTTTACAAGTGTTTCTGGTGATTTCTGTGATCAGACTGGTTTGGGAAACATCGTAGGCCTAATACCTCTTACTTTTATTATCATGTTTGTTTTTCGTCCTTTTTTCTTACTGTGAAGGTAATGCGTGCTCATTGAGGAAGCTTAGAAATTTAGGAACATGCAAAGAAGAAACGAAACATTCTCCATAATCCTATCACCTATTATTCCCAATATGTTGACATTTCAGGATACCGTTCGACAACCTCAACCTTGTCAGGCCGGTTGTTCGGTAGTATGTCCCAAAGTCTGGGGCATAGTTTTTCTGATAGTTTCCTTATTGTCTATGTAGAAGTGCTTTCAGAAGCATTGAGTTGTTCAGACACAAGATGATATTAAAAATAATCTAACTCATTATGCCCCCGAAAATGGTCCCAGTGGATGCCTCCGGCCGCTCCTGGGCCAGGTGCCAGTGAGTTAGTTCAAGGAGTTATTGTTCCAGTTACCTGGGAGTGTGATGTGATTTGTAAAACCAAGGTAGTTTTTCCCATTGTAATTACTTTTCCATATTTAATTATTCCCATTTTAGTTATTTCCCCAACTTTGTATTTTGAAAAACTTCAAATCTACACAAAAGTGAGTGAATGTCACAAATGTCTTTCATTCAGATCCACTGAGTGATATCATTTTGCCATATTGCTCTCTCTATACACAAGCACACCTCTTTATACACACACATAAATATATATATATAATATAATCTAAACGTGTATGTGTAAAAAATGTATTTATGTACTGAACTATTTGAAAGTAAGTCGCAAACACTTGACCCTTTGTCCGTAACTACTTAAGTACAAATCTCCAAAAAGAATAACCTTCTGTATAATTATAATATCATTGTCGTAACCGAGAATTTTCACCTTGATGTAGTTATCAATGAGCTAGAGTCCATATTCCGATTTTCCCCATTGTCTCGATAATGTCCTTTGTTTGTCTTTTTGTGTATTTGTTGGTTTTGGATCCAGGATGCAGTTGAGGATTGGGCATTTCATTTAGTTGTCCTTTTTAGTCTTATGTAGTCTAGAACAGCTTTCTCATCTTGCCTTGCCTTTTTTTCCCTTCCCTTCTTTCCTTTGTTTTCTTTTTTAATCACAGTGACATTTTTTTCAAGTTTATTTTATTTATTTGAGAGAGAACATGAGCAGGGGAGGGGCAGAGAGAGAGGGAGTGAGAGAATCCCAAGCAGGCTCTCAGTGCAGAGCCTGACGCGGGGCTCAAACCCATAAACTGTGAAATCATACCCTGATCCAAAGTCGGACTCAGCCAACTGAGTCACCCAGGCGCTACAATGACAGTGACATTTTTTAATCAGCTAGCCTGTTGTTTTGTAGAATGTCTCACTCTCTGGATTTTTCTGGTGTTTTCCCCATTATTTGAATCAGGATAAACATTTCCTTTTTACCAGAGTGCTACATTTTTGATGTTACATCCTTCCCATCGCAACACATGATGAGACTCCTAAATTTGTCTTATTCTTGACGAAGCCCTGGCTGATCACTTGTTTAAGGTAGTGTGTAAGCCTGTACCAGATTTCTCTATCGTAAAAGTATCCTTTTCTCTTTGTAATTAGAACGTAATTTATGGGATGATACTTGGAGACTGTGTGACTCTCCTGTTTCCCCAAAACTCTTGACCAGTGGTTTTTGCAACCACCACTGATTATCCTTAGCTGAATCAGTTACTACATTTGTGGCTTAAAAAGGGTGATCTGATTTTATCGTTCCTTGTACATTTTATTAGCTGACACTCTTCTGTAAAGAAGAGTTTGTCCTCCTTTTTTGAGTATCGCTATGGATACATGGAATTCTTTTGTAATTCAGTCTGTCAATCCTATATGATTGTTCTTTTTGATACTCAAATCGTCCCAAGTTTGGCCAGTGGAAGCTCCTTCTTGATAGTTCCTGTGTCTTTTTGACTTGACCGCATTTATGTTTGAACACTTCCTTGCTTTTGGGGACAATAAGACGTCCAGGCTCATCTTGTACTTTTTACTGCCAAAGACTTGAATTGAACTCACCTGTGACACTTAGAAACCAAGATCCATCCACTAGGTATGCATTTTGCTTCTGAGGTCCTTTGTTTCTGGCCATGGTTCTTAACTAGAGGCACATGTTTGGATTACTTGTGCTTTGTGAAAATCCACTTCCTGGGCACCAGATAAATCAGTTCAGCAGATTGAGGGGAGGACCCCGACATCTGTAAATTCTAAAAAGCATCACGAGAGATTCTGATTAAATGCAAGTGTTGACAGTTATACTCATTTAAATTATAGTCACATTTCGGTCCTGCCTCATCCAAATTACTCTGAGATTCTTGATGAGCATTTAGTGTATTCCCAGACTCCTCACTAGCAGGGTTATAGCAATCTCTTGGTTTACTCTAGCAGGTAGCTAATTAAGTCTTTTTTGTATGGATTTCCCGTAGGGCAGCCTTATCTTCTTTACCGTAGAGAGCAGCGTCTTTCTATCACCGGTTGTGCAGGGTCCCTAGGAGGCACACTCAGCATGCATTTAGGACACCCACAAGAGAGGTGCTTAACTGGGTGGAGGTGGGTAACAAAGACACATTTCAAATTTCAGCTCTGATGAGCTTACCCAGAAGTGTACAATTAGAAAACTTAGGATGGAGCTGTTTACATTTCAGCATGGATGTAAGTTTGGAGGTTTACAGGTTCATTTTGTTTTTATTATCGTAACTCTATTTTGTGGTGCCCAGAGCCTCTAAAGGTCTTAATCCTGCCCCAGGTCACGCATGTACTCCGTTCCCCTTTCAGCAACAGATTCTTGAAGGTAATGCTCTCGCTCTGAAGCCTTCAACCCATTTCTCCTGAGGTGGTGATGGTTACTTTCACATACACCTTAACTGATGCAAGCTCTGGTCTGTAATAGAGTTAGAAAGGAAGCCTGCTGTCCTAGGGCAGGGATTCTTAATCTTTGGGGATAGGAGGGATTCCATTGAGAATACAATGAAAGCTAAAGACCCATTCAGAAAAATTCACAAAAACTTCTATCACAAATGTTCTATTCCATTTCAAGAAGTCTGTTGACTCCTTTGAAGGTCTGCTTAAGAGCCCCTCGCCTAGATCCTAAGTGAACTGACCACTCTTCTGCCCACCAGATGGGAGCTCAGAATGTCTGAGCTCGGCAGAGCAGATGGAATCCGAGGACATGCTGAGCGCCTTAGGCTGGGGCCGGGAAGACAGGCCAAGGCAGAACTCCAAGACTGCAGGCAGTGCCTTCCCTGCACTGTCCCCGATGGTTGTCATGAAGAACGTGCTGGTCAAACAGGTGAGGGGGACTACTATCTCCTGCCGTCTCTGCACGGGAATGTTCCCGAGCTTCCTGCGTGCCCTGCCTCTCCCTATCTGCCCAGGAGAGATTTTAGAAGTAGACCGCCAGTGCCACACCGATGCACACTTCTGTCCTGGGGAGACGATGTTTCCTTTCAACTACTGACAGTGTTTTCCACAGGACCACAGCGGTCATGACACGTGTTCCCATTTTCCAGACGGCAGGCCTACTTCATTTCTATATTCCTAGTTTGTCCAAAAGGACCCCAGCTTTCTTTAGTCACAGATAAAGGAATGAAGCAGTAATGTCGTCACTTTCTTAATGTTTTATTTATTTTTGAGACAGAGAGAGACAGAGCGTGAGCAGGGGAGGGGCAGAGAGAGAGGGAGACACAGAATCTGAAGCAGGCTCAGGCTCTGAGCTGTCAGCACAGAGCCCGACATGGGGGTCGAACCCACAGACCGTGAGATCATGACCTGAGCCGAAGTCGGACGCTCAACCGACTGAGCCACCCCTGTCGTCACTTTTCTGGTGCATTCTAACGTTTGACAGAAGTGAGGGTAGCAACAAAAGAATCTCTTTTTAATTTGAATTGCCCCTGAATTGAGGAATGAAAGGTGTATTTATTTGTTTGAGAAGTAGGGGCGATTTCCATGTTCTCCCAAAGCCATGTCATTAGTGAGAAAGCAGCTCTTTGGTTTGGGTGTGGCCATCCCAGCAGCCTCCACACAGCATTGTTGTGGCATTGAAAAATACCCTGCTTTGGGCTTTATTATATAACTATGCATATTGTGTGATTATTGTCTGGATATGAAAGAAGAGAAGATTTAGATGACAATGTAAGCTAAGACCCAGTGTTTGAAACAGAGAATTCAATCATGTGAATTTTGTCAAAGAACATTTAACCTTACCCTCCTTTGCTCTAAAACATACCAGTTCTCGCATGGGTCCATTCGTTGATGAGGCTGCTTGAAACTAGTGACGTTTGAAATCTGGCTTTGTGTTGTGGACCTTCCCACCTTAGGCAGAAGAACATGGCTAGAGCCTCACAGGAAACCCTAAGATCTTAACTGTTTACCTAGTAGTTGTTACAGAGGAACACAAACTGATTTTCAACAAGGCAACCTAGTGACTCTGGGAAAAGAATTTGAAGATTTTTACTTGGCAGATCGTATCTCAGCTGGAAGCATAGTTCCCCTTACTGAAATGAAGAGAGAAAATAAAGACATTACACGGAGCCCAAATGAGACTGTCCAGGCCCCACCAGTGCCGCCTGCTTCTCAGGGCTTCCTTTCTCCGGGGCTCTTTTTCTCCCTGCCTTCCTCTCTTGTTCCCTTAGCTCTTTCTGGTGTGTCTGTGTTTATACGCCTTCTTTGTTGTAGGCGAGGCTGGCAGCTCCCGGAGCTGAGAACAGCCCACGGGTGAGGAGTGAGTAGGCTTTTCCGGCAGAGCTGCATTCTTCAGGACAAAGACCTCCGGGAAGGCTGCTGGGCTGGATCAGGAGATTGGAGGCCCAGGGGGCAGGCTGACCTAGTGGAGTAGTCTAGGAGTTTTGTTGTTTTTTCGTACGTGCTAGAATCTGGCACATTCCAAAATTAAAATAATTATACGCTTAAAAAAAAAATCTCCTCATATTGTGTAATGTCTTGATTATTGCTGCTTGCTTTTAGGTATTTTTCTTTTGAGGGTCTGATTCCATTTCTGCCGCTGGCCCATGTGATCTTGCACGTAATTACTCAACCACCGTGGACTTCAGTTTGCTCATCTTTAACGTGGAGGCTTTATGTGAAATGTGCTGAGATCCTATCCAAGCTGAAAATCTTGTCCTGTGTTTCCTCAGATGATTTCAACGTGAATAATACATTGTAAAATCTAAGAATGAGGACAAGTGAGCTAAGTATCTGTTAGGGCAGTGGGCATACAGCAGCGGTAAGAGCCGTCCACTGAAATCATCTTGGGAAAGCAATGAGTTGGATCTTGTCTGGATCCATTTGCCTTGTGGGGCTATTCTTAGGGCACGAGTGACTAGCGGGACAGCCTGAAGTTTTGCTTCTGACTGGGCTAGGCTGACCTCTACTTCAGAAGACCCCTAATTTTGGATCTCTGACAGGGAAGTGTGGCTGCTGGGCCTAGCATTGCTTACACGTACTCCCGGCTATGTTTGAACACCAAGTGGGCCCCAGAATGGGCTCTCCGGGTAATCCTAGCCTTTGTACAAATGAACTATAGTTGAATTTGGCCTCAAGTTCCTAGCCAGGCATCCAAGAAGCTGAAACGTGTGCAAAATGGTGGGCAGATGTGGGAAGACAGTCCATAGCTTTCTTCAGATAACTCAAATGACCCCACCAGGGATAAGAACCTTTGTCGGGTTCTCTCTCTTCCTAGCCTCGTCACCACTCCTATCTTTGGGACCAAGTTGGAAGTAGACTGGCTTTTGAATATTAGAGACAAGTAGCCATGCCCTTCTTTAATAGGCTTCCATCCAGATCAGTACCTGAAGAATAAAAGTGTATGATTGAGGAGTAAGATAACAAAAGCAGAGTTAGAGAATGGTTAGGCTGGGTTTTAGAGTCAGACCCAGGATGGAATCCTAGCTCCGTCACTTAGTAGCTTGGAGGCTTAAAGCAAGCCGTTTCCACTTTCTGAGCTTCCATTTCTTATTTATGAAAGGAGACGGTAAGGACCACATGGGTTGTTAGGGAGATTAAATGGAAGCACCCCCAGAAACCATCACACACAGTGCCAACCCCTAGTAAGTACGAGGTAAGCACTGTTCGCTTGAGTGGCTTTCTGGTTGCTGGGGCATCACTGACTTCAAAAACAGGGGCCCTGACAACGTGTAACTTTCTAATCAGAAGTCGGTTTCAGGGGGCGCCTGGGTGGCTCAGTCGGTTGGGCGTCCGACTTCAGCTCAGGTCACGATCTCGCGGTCGGTGAGTTCGAGCCCCGCGTCGGGCTCTGGGCTGATGGCTCAGAGCTTGGAGCCTGCTTCCGATTCTGTGTCTTCCTCTCTCTCTGCCCCTCCCCCGTTCATGCTCTGTCTCTCTCTGCCCCAAAAATAAATAAACGTTAAAAAAAAAAAGTTAAAAAAAAAAGTCGGTTTCAGGTAGAAGAGGTTCCAGGTATAACCAAATGAAGACAGACTTTGGCCTGAAGACACATTTGTAGGCTTGAGACTAGCACACTTCAACTTACGCCAGGCAGTTGTACTCGCCCATATTTTAATTGCCTCAGTTGTGACCTTAACCATGTCATGGCTTCACCTACCTACAATTTCTTTTTCTCAGTGATAGCACTTGAATAAAAACCGGTATTTCCTTCAGTGTTCCCGTAAGTAGGCTTAAAAAACAACAGCCCAATGATAGCAGACTCAGATGGATTTTCCAGGCACTTTTCCGGTCGGGTTCTCTAGAAGGGCTAACCCCCCCCCCCCCCCCCCCCCCCCCCCCGCCATGTGAGGAAGCCCCGTAGTTGAAATCGATACAAGCATCCGGCAGAAGGCCGCAGCCCCTCTCCTTTCGGCGGGTCACAGTAGCGTGCCGCTCTTTTCCTTTGTTTTCAGGGCGGCAGCTCGTCCCAGCTCCAGTCGTGGACCGTCCAGCCCTCCTTCGAAGTGATCTCGGCTCAGCCACAGCTGCTGTTCCTCCATCCGCCCGCGCCCGCTCCCGTCAGCCCATGTCACGCCGGCGAGAAAAAGTCGGACTCCAGGAACTACTTGCCCATTCTAAATTCTTACACCAAAATAGCCCCCCACCCGGGCAAAAGGGGCCTTTCCCTCAGCCCGGAAGAAAGAAGGGAAAACGGGGTGCAGAAGAAAGTCTGCACGGAGAGACTTGGGCCGAGCTTGTCTTCCAGTGAGCCCACCAAGCCTGGTGCCGCGCCACCCAGGCCCCCCGCGCCGGCACCCCCAGGCGCCAAGCTCGCCGCGGACTCCGCCCCGCAGGGTGTGCCCTCCCTGGTGGCAGGCGGGAGCCCACAGACTCTTCAGCCCGTGTCCAGCAGCCACGTGGCCAAAGCCCCCAGCCTGACCTTTGCCTCCCCCGCCAGCCCCGTCTGCGCGTCAGACAGCACTCTGCATGGCCTGGAGAGCAGCTCCCCGCTGTCGCCGCTGTCAGCCAGCTATGGCTCGCCTCTGTGGGCCGCGGAGCACCTGTGCCGCAGCCCCGACCTCTTCGCGGAGCAGCGGCGGAGCAAGCACAGGCGCTTCCAGAATACCCTGGTGGTCCTGCACAAGTCCGGTCTGCTGGAGATCACTCTGAAAACCAAGGAGTTGATTCGTCAGAACCAGGCGACTCAGGCGGAGCTAGACCAGCTGAAGGAGCAGACCCAGCTGTTTATAGAGGCCACCAAGAGCAGGGCTCCTCAGGCCTGGGCCAAGCTGCAGGCATCGTTAACATCGGGCTCTAGTCGTGCCGGCAGCGACCCAGAAGCCTTCTCTGACCACCCAGACATGTAACACAGGAGGCGTATTTCCCTGTTACTTGAGCGGTTCTTTTTAACTCTTGCGGTTTCTACTCCTGTTTCCCAGAGCTTATGTAAGAGCTTTTCCTTCTGAACTTAAACCATTTGGCAGTTCACTTACGAAGCCACATGCCAGGACCTGGCTGTCTTAACCTGTGGTCTGTGCACAGTTTACACACGTCTCCGTTCTTCTGAGGACCTCGGATGCGGAGTGTCCTCGAGTCCCCCTTAACTTAGCCTGCAGGCTGGTAGATGGGTCACGGGGCAAAGCAGGCGAGCTGGTTGTGTGGGGCTCTTCTGGCTGCCACCTCCCACCATCCCACTCACTGTGATCAAGGGCACAGTGACAGGGATGAGTCCACAGAGTGACATCTGTCAAACCAGGGAGTAGGTGACATAAGGATCCCTTTGTGGATCTCCTCATGGATATCTTATGCACAGAGAAAAATATGAGGTGTGCTCATGTTCCACGAGGCATCGTGCCATTTGGGTGAAAACTAAAATGCCGTGGGCACAGGTTGGGCCGAGGGTGTAGGCGCTTAATCATGTGAAGCTTTGTCTTCCTCAACTGGAAAGTCAAGGGGAGAGAAGGGTAGCACCATTGAACTCTTACACTTTAGTTCCAAGCCAGATTTCTCTTCACTTAAACTGGTAGGCAAAATACTTCAGATTTTTAAAGTATGGAATAGATTCGGTACCATCTGGAATTATAATTGCTGAATTGCTTTTTTTTTTCTTCCTTTTTTTTTTTTTTTGACTTAGACTCTGAAGAAAGTAGACATGGCCAGCATCTCTTGATTGGGAGCTGGAAGATTCTGGAAATTTGTGCTTCCCCCACCCCCTCTTTTGAAACAGTGCAACCTGTTGTATGTATGAAAATCTCCAAGGTAGCTTCGTGGTTCCTAAGAATGGATGTAAGTTAACCCCTCTGCTGCCACTTTTTTTTTTTTTCCTTTTGTTTTTGTCAAACAGGAAAGAAATGATTACTGAGCTTGGTAAACTTTGAATTAAAACCATCCTGAGGTCATGACACAGAAGTCCCCAAAATATTGGAGACCATTCTTTGTACCGATTTTATTTTCATACCCAAAGTTTTCGTTTGTCGCCTGTCACAGTGACGTGGAGCAATGTGGGGCGGAGTCTTCTGTGTTGCCTACGTGCATTAGATATCGGCAGCAAAGCCAGAGGTGTGGTGTTGGTTATTTGAAGTTCATCTAGAAATGGAGGGTGTGATAAGAATTTCCAGATGATCCCGATTCTTTCGGCTTCGTGCTAAAGGTAAATGGGATTTCTAAGTAGTAGCATTTCAGACTTTTTATCCTTTCATCTAAAAATGTTGAAAAATCTTGAAATTTTGAAATTTCAGATCTTGAAATTTGAAATGTTGAAAAATCATCTTGAAAAATCTATGTACAAATTATCTTAAGAAGAAGTTCTGTATGACCAGCTTCGTCTTTTCTGCACTAAAATGTTCTTGAAGTTTTACCAAGGCCAGAAGCTAATGCTCAGATTTACCTGGTAGTTGTTAACTGTAACATGGTTTTGAAATGACAAGACTTCAGATTGCCCACACTTTGTTGTCCACCATGTATGATTTACATACGGCTGACCAATTTAGAAATAGCTTGGTAAAATCTCTACACTCTCCTGATCCAGGGCAGAATTACTACCTGCCATTTACTTTCTGAAAAAGAGTTTCAAAATCCCAGCAAATGTGTCTTTAAGCAGACCCTCGGCTCCTTTGAATATTCTCCTCTTGGCCCACTCCCTTTGCCTCCCCTGAATCTGTGCTGCTACGACAGCCCTGCTCTGCGCACCATGCTAGGAAGCTTCCTTTTTGGCAGAATATGTTGGCAGCAAAGCTAGAGAGACAGGTGGATTCAGAAAAGCCTGGGCACCAGTCATGAGTCTTACTGAGTGTCAAAAATCTGAACATACTTGCTGAGAACCAAATTTATTCCATCAGAAAAACCCTCTGTGGAGCTATAAGCCTCTTGGACTCTTCTTCCTAGATCAGGGTTTGCATTTCCCTTCCTGTTATGGTAAAAGATGATGAGAGCCATCATCGATCTGCACTGCTGAGTGGCAGGGCGAAGCAGCACCTCCCCGGCTCTTCTCTGATCGTGTGACTTAGTGTTGGAAGTCGCTCTAGGCTGTTAGCATGGGTGTTCCTTCCCTCGTGGAGCTGTAAGCAGATGAAGCCAAATAGGGAAGCTAGTTCTTGGAAGAAGAAGTCCGTTGAGGCTCCCAGACGTTTGGGGCCAGAAGCCAGATCGGCAAATGGAGGAACCTCGGAGTAGACCAGAAAGATCTCCATTGGTTGCACACGGCTGTAAGTAGGAATGGTCTTAGAGAGCATGCTTTGATCTGGTATGAACTACTGTGGCAGGGCTGCTGGCTTCTGAAGGCGAGAAGCAATTCTTAGTTCAGACCAACCCTTAAAGAGAACTTTTGGCAGATTTTTTGGCCATGTTGAAACACATCTAGAAAAAGCTGCTGGTTGAATTGGCTATGGGAATGGAGTTTAATAACATTTGTAATTTATTACAGTCGTTGCTTTTTATTGATTATAGTATTGTCTGACTTTACTATGAGTCCTTCAACAGAAAAGTAACCCTTGTGCATATATTGAAGTGTTTTTCCTGCTATGAATTCTTTAGGGTAGAGATTTATTTGCCAAATGTGAATTCTTTTGAGGAAGTATGAAGTTTTGTAGAAATCGACTGTGAAATGTCAGAGAAAAATAAAAGTCACTTACTTGAAAACTACCCGGCCTTTTTGCTTTATAACTGCTTAAAAAATACTAAGCGAAATCTAGAGTAAGTACATTTGACCCTTGAATAACATGGGTTTGAACTGACCCGCTTACCCACAGATTTCTTTCGATAAGTACAGTACCGTGCTGCAAATGTCACTTCCTTGTGGTTTTAATAACACTTCCTTCCCTCTAGCTTACTTAATTGTAAGAATACAGTATATAATACATATAACACATAAAATAGGTGTTAATCGACTCTATTACTGGTAAGGCTTCCGGACAACAGTAGGCTTTTAGTATTTAAGTTTTGGGGGATGCGTGGATTTTCAACTGCGGGGGGGTCGGCACCCCTCAGCCCCATGTTGTTCAAGGCTCAACTGTATTTGAATTAAGTTTCAAACATATGTACTCCTGTCATTTGGGAATGTTGGGATCAGATACTGAACCGGTGTGAACTTAAAAGGAAATGAAGGCGATCTTAATGCATATTAAGTCCCATGTTACCTGGCATCTTAGAAGTTTATATTGGGTAGGTTGGAGGAGTAAGAGGAGAATACAGTCCAGTGGTTTCTTTCTTCCTTTTTAATGTTTATTTTTAAGAGAGAGAGTGTGAGTGGGGGTGGAGCAGAGAGCGAGGGAGACACAGAATCCAAAGCAGGCTCCAGGCTCCGAGCTGTCAGCACAGAGCCTGACACGGGGCTGGAACCCACGAACCGTGAGATCATGACCTGAGCCGAAGTCGGATGCTTAACCAACTGAGCCACCCAGGCGCCCCTCCTTCTTCTGATCTGACACTTTCACAAATGTCAAAACTACAGTTGCCTGCTGGGATAAACTAAAACCACATGAAATGAAGTTCTTCCTACAACAGAAGTCCTTAGCAAGTACAACTCCAAGCCTCCCTCTGTGCTTCTTAGAGTTCATTCCTAACACTCGGCTCCTCCCTGTTCCCCAAGGCCAGTCAAGCCGTCCCTCCCCAGAGTTTTAAGACGCTGCAAAACTATGAGCTTATCCTCATGTAAAGGCCTAGAGGGTTGATGCCAGAGTCTAATTCTTAGAGCATTATTTCTGTCCTACACAATTTTCTAAGTAACTTTAAAATATACAGCTATACGACCCTTTAAATGAAATGTCAAGATGGCTAGAGGAGGCCCCTCCTGGAACTGACAGCCATCCTTGCATCTGAGTGGCACTGAGAGAGGCAGACCACACACAGTGGATCTCAGGAGGCTAAGGTAAGTGAGGTTGAGTTTGTGGCCCCGGTCCCTTGGCCTGATTCCTGTACAGGGAAATATCTGTCCACCTAGGACATCTGTTTGGTCCACCTTGTGGATGGCATCACGGTAGATTGTAGCCCAGTGTGATGGGGTCTAAAGACCTGCATGCACCTGTCCCCTCTGTTACTCATCAGCTGGGTGGCTTTGGGTAAGTCACTAAGCCTCTCTAGGTGTCACTCCTCCTGGCTGAATAATAAAGAATTGTAACTGGTTCTCCATGGTTCTTCCCAGCCCTCACCAGTCGAAAGATCTCTAGCTGTGTTATAGGTGAGCCATAAAATTAACAGATTTTTAAAAACCTGGGGTGCCTACAAAGTAGCTCCCTAGTGCTCTGATAAGATGACTTTATAAAGTGTTCCGTCGGATTTTTAACTTCTGTGTGGCTCTAAGAGAAGCATTTTGCTGGTCTGCCTTGGTTTTGCCTTTCTTATGATTGCCTGGTTGCGGCTAAAGTGGATTCACTACTTCTCATATAAAAGCCTGCTCTCAGAGATTACGAGCCCCATAGCAGAGTTGTTTGGGGTTAAGTCAAATCACCGCCTTCCTAGTCAGTCATCTGCCAACGGCTCCTTCCTTTCGTCTCTAATGAAGGATAACTCATATATTTTGGAGGGCATGTCAATTAGCTTTTATTTCAGTACAGATTTCTCTCTCCCCAACCAGGGAAGATGTTGCTGTGAGTGTTATAAGGAGTGTCTGAGGTTGACTTAACATTGTTTTTAAGGTAATAGTCATAGACCATGTAAATGAGGTGGTACTTGATGAGGACTTTATTCTGTTCCCAGCCTCCTGGGTATCACTTGCATCTGCGCGGAAGAGGGGTGGAGATGAGGTCCTCCTGGAGGCAGCCCGATCAGAAGGGCAGGAGGAAGAGGCAGTAGGAAGCATCCTTTATCTCTGCTACCTCAGTTTCCTTTATCATAGGAGGGTGTGATCTTGTGTTCGCTTGGCATCCCAAGATGTTGGTGAGGTGCAAAACAGTGCCGTCTCTAAAGTGTTTTGAGATCGCAACACAGAGCCAGGCAGCCTCCTGCAACTCGAACCCATCAGCAGAATGCAAGTGAGGGCATTACACCCTTACGAGTTGTCATTTGCTTGGAATAATTATGACTGTCTTTTACCAAAGTCTCATCTCCAACTAATGGGAAGACAGCAAATATCAACCCAGCCTTTGGCTTCCCGGAAGGAGATATTCTGTGGGTCCCTGGCGTCCTGTGACCCACCCTGGCCTTTTCCACTCAGAATTCCTGCCTCGTTCTTAGAGCACGTGGCTTTCCTCCCTCTCTCTCTCAGAAGGACAGTTATGCAAACCGTTAGAGAATTGCTTGGAAGAACAGTCTGTATGGTTCCTGCCTCAAATTACAGCAGCTGGAGGAGATGAGCAAGAAAGAGAAAAGCCTGTGGAGCAGGAAGTTAACGCAGCGAGTGGGCGGAAGCCGTTAGGAAAGGAAGGGACTGAAAATTGGAAGCAGGATCCCGAGGCCAGCCCGCGTGAGGGCCCAGGCAGCTTGGAAGATTAGGGTTTGGAGCCGGGCCTTCCTAGTGGCTTGAGAGCAGGAGTGAAAATAGCTGCCTTTAGTTTTCCTAAAGACTATCTAAGGAACTGCAGTGGCTTGGAGGAGGGGCTCGCTACTTCCGGTGGAAGTCCAACAGGCGGCCGACTGTTCCGGCAACCCTCCCCCCACCAAAAGCCTTGACCGCTGGGGGGCAGACAGGAGCACTTGGCCTGGAGCCTGCCCTCCATTCGGGGCTAAGAGCACGGCTGCTGCTGGGTGTGAGGCTGAGAAAGCAAGAGCTGCTGCTACCTGTAGATGGCAAAACGGGAACCACCCCTACGACAGCCAGGTTGCAATCACCCGTCTTTACCCATCCCATGTACAAATGCATAATCTGTTGCAAAGTCAAGGGAAGAGGAGACACTTAAAGATGCCCACAAATAAAAAACCTGCACCGTCAGCGGGCCCTGCATCATATTTAACAAATGCGGGAAGGCCTGGTTCCGGAGGCCTAGAGGTCCTCTAGCCAGTGTTTAATTCCTGCTCCCCTCTGTTCTTCAGCAAGGCTCTGGGCTTCTTATTACTGAGCTGCTCAGGAAATGCAAATGAGTGTTCACTTAAGCAAAACACACAGAGGAGAGGCAGTGAACCGCCAAAACAAACAGCCCAGGATGCCCACAGCTGACGGGGAAGCTAAGGCAGCGTTTAGACGTGGGGTTTTCACTGACGGTTTTCACGCTCCAGCAGGCCCGAGAAGGGCCAGAATAACTTGAAGGTGAAAACCCTTTTTTTTAAAAAAGCCTTTCAGTTGATCCTTGTCTACTCAAGCTATATTTGGAAGTTTGTGCTTCACAGTCTATGCTGCTTTCATTCTTGAAGCATTTTCCAAGCATCAGTTACACTGTGAAGCCTTTAGCTACTAAGTTGCTAATGTTGCTGGCTGTACCAGTCAGGTTGGGCCACGGTGACAGGTCTGGCTTCCTGGCCCCCTGCCAACTGCAGGACTGGGGGCATTGTGGGAGCTCACACTCAATGGTAAATGCCTGCCATGCTGATGTTTTGGTTTTGATTTTGGTTTTTGAGAGGAAAAGGGCTCTGGGACCCTGAGGCTCAGAAGTGAGCAGGCCCCTGACATCACAGGTCCGCCCTCGAGGCAGGTCCCACTTTGGGGACCTTTAAAAATCCTCAAACCTGCGGTCTTCACTACTTGATTTGTCACTCCTGCTCCTCCCTCCCCTCAAATTTGTATTTTTCTCAAACCCTGATCATTTCTGCTTCTTGTGAAAGTTTTAATGATTCCTGAAGCTTACCTGATGTAGACATTGTCATGGTTACTTCAGAGTAACAAATACATAAAGTTGTCAGCACGTTTATGTCCCAGGAACTGACCTAGTTGTTGGTGGTAAACAAAACAGGCATCATCTCTGCTGATATTCTAGTGGGAGGGTAGCAATGACCATCAATTAAGTCCATCATCCCTTTGTTGGTTTGGGTCTCACTAGGTCTCATGGATCCAAAGTTGGGTGTGTAAATCTGGGCAAGGTGATATGTCCTACTCACTTCTACTTTTATTTTAAAGATTAACATTTTGATAACCTGGGGGGTTATCATCCTCCGATTAGGGCAAGGGTCCTTAACGTTAAGCTACTAACTGAGAACAGAAGTGTTGATACAGGCACAATATATTAGTTAAGTCCACCCCAACACCCGCCCAGGCACACTAGGAGAGAGTTCTCACAAGTGGATTATCTGTTTGGTGACTCACCTTCAGACCTTTTGTTTTTTAATTAAAGTATAATTGACATAAAATATACTGTTAGTTTCAGGTTTAATCATAGTGATTTGATATTTTTATACATTATGAAATGATCCCCACAACAAGTCTAGTTACCATCTGTCACCACATTCCCAGATTTTTGAGCTCACCCACAATAGCACCTGCGTCCGCATTCTCACTGCATTCTCGCAGCTGCGGCTGGCAGGAACATTCATGTGACCCCAAGCGTGAGCACCTTCTGAGGTTCTGTACCATAGGCACCTCACTTGCCTCACCCTAGTCCCGGCCCTGGCAGCGCCAAACACTTACGAAGGCCCAGGGCCCACAGAAAGGCACATGAGGTCCCGGCCCTGGAGCCCTCAGAGCTCAGCCAGGAGATGTGACTCACCGGGAAAGCAGCGACACTGGGTAATGTGGCCTGGTGCCCAAGGCCACCTACAGACCAGAGCTGCAGGAGCTCTCCGAGGTCTGAAAAGGAACTCTAGGGGAGTTGAGATTTGAGCCCAGTCGAGGCATATGGTGCAGTTTAGATTAGCTGAGAGGAAGGGGCCAGCATTTTTGGCAAAGGAAAGAGACTGAGTAGAGGCATCATGGTGGGATGGAAATATCATAGCTCTGGGTCTGGGTCCCGTTGGTTTCTGTATGATCCTAGCAAGTTAGATAGATGACTTCTGTAGGCTTCGTTTCCTCATTTGTTAGGTTACTATCTACTCTCAAAGATTATTATGCCATAATGTATAAAGTATCTAGTCCAGTGGCCCCACATGGTGGGTGCTCAATAAACAGTACTCATAAGATTGTTACTACAGGTGAAACGTGAAGCTCCAGGAGTGAGGACAGGGCCAGCTGAGGGGGCCTTGGTTCAAGGTCAGTCTTTCACTTTGCACAAGGAGTAGCAGCAGACCAGGCCAGCTCCCTGTCTGCTCCCACACCCTGCTGCACCCAGAACAGAGCCCCTCCTGAAGTACACATCCTGCAGAGTACTTGGCAAACACATTCTCCCCAGCCTGTCCCAAGCCTCACCCCTGTTCAGGGCTACACAGTCAGGGGGTGGGGAGCTATAGAGGAATCTGGAGTATTGATTGTCGGCCCCACCCTCACCGGGAGACTCCATTTCATACCTGGCCCAGCTTCCTGGCTGGTGACTCTGCCTCCAGGCTCAAGTACAGTCCACCTTCCATGCTGCATCAGGTGAACTTCTGTAAAGCCCCACTTGCTCGCACTGCTGCCCTCCTCAGGCACCCCACTGCAGCGGCTCTCTGGCCTTGGCTGCACAGTGGCAGCCTCTTGGGAGCTTTTAAAATCCAGATGCCAAGGCCACACCCCAGACGAATCCTAGTAGAGTCTCCAGGAGGTAGGACTTCCCCCTTTCCCACCCCCATCAGTAAGTTTTCAAGCTCCTCAGGTGACTGCACATGTGCAGACCAGGCTGGAACGAACTACGCAGGGACTCCCTATCACGGGACTGATATTGGGCTCGGGGCTGGTGGGGAGGAGGGACTAGTGCGGGTGCCAAGGGGGGGCTCTGTTCTGGGTGCAGCAGGGCGGTGGAGGCAGGCTGGGAGCCGTGCTGGTTTGCTGCTCACTGTCCCTAAGGACAAAGTGAACGGCTGACCTTGAACCCAGACCATCTCAGCTGGCCCTCTCCTCCTGGTGCGATCAGTGAGTGATCAGAAGCAGCGCCATCCCCTGGGAGCCTGTCAGAGCGCGGAATCATAGGCCCAGCTGATTCCGAACCCGCGTTTTCACCGGATCCCCAGGTGATTCCCGCACACTGGCAAATTTGAGAAGCACTGGCACCAGTTTTGACTAGATGCTCACAGTGGTCCGAGTGTGGTGCCAGGTGTTTTACACACACGGTGTCATTTCATCTTCCCAGCCTCTCAGCTGTTAGCACCGGCTCTGACAACCAAGAAAACACCTACCATTCATTCAGCAAATCCTCACTGAGTGCCTACTATGAGAGAAGCGTCATGATAGGGATTGGGGATCAAAACCCGGTGTTCCCCTGCTGGAGAAGAACTCAGAGGCCAATGGGGTGTGATGTCAGTGTCATGACTTACCAGCTGTGTGTTCCTGGGCGACTTCCTGGGCCTGTCTGAGGAATTGCACCCGGGAGGGGGCGGGATGCGGACAAGGCTGCCCGGTCCTCTAACTCTGTGACTCCATTTCCCTGGATGAGTCTCGGGTCAGACCACTATTAGCACGGGACCCAAATCTCGCCCTTTTGCGCCCGCGAAGCCCTGTGTGGCTCGGCGAGGCAAGACACCCAGCAGCCCGTTCAGTCTCGGGCTTGGTTCGCCCAGGTCCTCTCCGCGCCCACCTTTGCCGCGCGCGGGAGCGCGGGCGCCTGGAGAACAGGGCTGTGGCCCGGCGGCGCCCCCTTCCGGCGGAGCCGGGCCACCGCAGCGGGTGCCGGGACGCCAGGCGCCGGGTAAGCCGGGCGGGAGAGGCGGTTGAGGCCCCGCCCCGCGCGGCCGCGTCCCACCTGCTGTGGTCCCGGCGCACGTGGGGGTCTGGGGAATCGGTTTAGGGGTTTCGTGTTCCTCAGAGTGCACCACTGTTTCCTGTAATTTAATTTTCTTTCTTGAAAGCGTTGCTAATTAAATTCTTTCTCCGGCGAGCCGCGCGTCCCCTCCCCTGCTCCTCTGTTGATTAAACTATCCCGCAGCAGCTCAGTCATTCTCTGCCTGGGCTGCGGGTGCTCAGGTGGAGGGACCTCGATGGCCGCTCACCTGGCTGCCCCCTCGGCGGGCGTCCCTCCTCGGGTCTCCTGGCTCCCTTTCCACCTGGACCATGCGAGCAATCTTTGTAGCCTGAATAAAAGCGGGCACAGCCCTTCCCCTGCCACTGGTGACCTCTGCTGGCTGGGAATCCATCAAAATCAACTTCATGTTATTTCACGTTCCCTGTCCTCTCATCTCTGAATCCTACCCCTCACTGCTTTTTTCTCTGCAGCACTATTCCTACCTTCTCCCCCACCGTCCACAGCACAAAACGCGAAGCAGTTTTGCCAGGCTGCCCAGAGACCTGGGGAAGGTCATACAGCCTACGTAGGGCCTAGCTGGGACTAGAACTTGGCTCCCCTGAAGCTTAATCTCTCAAGAGTCACAAAGTCAGAAACCTCCAGGTGCCAAACAGGCAAGGGAAGAGTGTGGGGTTGCCCTCTGTGGGGTAGTGGGGAGGGGTGGGGTCTGTGGCAAAGCAGAGTGGCTTGCCCTTTCCGGAGTCAAACATCATGCCCCGCTGAAGGCCAAGAGTGTCCAATTCTTGGTTAAGTCTAAGAGGGAGTCCAGTGTCTGAGGATGGCAGTGACTTGCCCAGGGTGACAGGGACTCAGCAGCAGCAGCAGTGGGCACTCTGGACTCAGTGTGGTCATCTTTCTAAGATGCCACTTCCTGGGTGGGGATGTGCAGCCCCCTGCTCAGTTCTGCCCACTGAGGCCTAGTTCCTACTGCTCCTCCTCTCCCACGCTGCAGAGAAATGTCCCAGGACTGCACCCCTCCCTCTGCTCATGGGGGCCCCCTGCCCCTCAGAGTATGGGGGGATGCCATGCTCCCCTACTCTCTATCTGAAATCCCTTATGCACACCGCTCCTGGCCCAATTCTCAACTAGCTGTCAGGCAGAGGAAGAAGGCAGCTCAGGCAAATCCCAGAATTTGCAAGGAGGAGTTTGGGGGACCAATGCTATTTTTAAGGAGATATTACTGGTGGGAATTTCAGGCATCACAAGCAGGCCAGAAAGGGGGCATTTGGGGACAGGGACTCTGGGAAGAAGCCCACACATGGGACTGCCTCCTCCCCGGAAGGCCTCACGGCCGGTTCTCTGTTGCTCTCAGCTCAGGGTTCCAGGTCAGTGCCCTGCTCCCTGCCAGCAGAGCTTTGTGCTAATGCTGCTTAAATTGGGGGAGGGGCATTAACACGTGATCCCACTTCACCAGCCATCGCTGTGGCCCCTCCAGAGGCCTCTCTTCTCCCATATGTCATAGATGAGCTTTGGCAGATGTTTTTCTCCTCGGAGCCTGCTCCATTTTGGGGTCTTTGGTGGCCCCCATGCCCTGGTCTCCAGGGGGTGGGTGTAGAGACAAGCCAGTTGTGCTCAGGCCTCTGGCAGTGTCTGGTCCCCTCCTGCGGGCACCCTGACACTGCCTGGGAAGGCAGCAGCCCAGAAACAGCTCAGGCCTTTTTTTTTTTTTCCCTGGTTAGACATCATCCTTGTGACCTGGGGTAGGGTCCCCAGCCGGGACTGTCTTCAGACGTCCACAATTAGCCTCTGGAAGAAGCTGCTTCATCCTGGGCAACTTGCCCATAATCATCAGCCTGGGAAGGACCAGATACATCCCAAGGATCCCAGGGTCCTGAAGCCAGCCTGTTTGCTCCCACAGTCACCTTAAGCAGCTACTGTGAGCTCTGTGAAGGCAGAGGCTGTGCCTAATTCCTTTCTCTGTACCCACCAGAGCCTACTGAATACCAGGTGCTGAATAACAGTAGGTTAAATGAATAAATCGATCAATGGATGAATGAATGAAAACTTGACTGTTACTTGTCAGCAGGGAGTTTATTGGATGTCTACAATAGTCCACAATACAAAGGCAGTCTGGTGTCTGGGTTCACAAGATTAACTCAGGAGCAGACAGCCTGAGTTCGAATCCCAGCTCTGCCACTTACCAGCTGCATGGCTTTGGGAAGCTTATATAACTTCTCTGGGCCTCAGTTTCTTTACCTGGAAAATAGGGGTAATAAAAAAGCATACCTCGAGGGGTTGCTATGAGGAATAAGTAGTTACTATAGGTAAAGTGTGTATGACAAGGGCCTATTCACATAGTGAATGTTCAGCAAATGTTGGTCATTATTACTCATTGTGACTCATGCATCAACAATGGTGTCAGTGCTGTATACTATATGCTAGGTGCTAGGGGAAACCAGAGAATTCCACCATTGCCATTCCTGCCCTCCAAGGTTCAGCTGGGAGACAAAACCCATACAGGAGGGACAATTTCCCTGGACCAGTCAGGGCTAACGGAAGAAACATGTGGGGGCCACTAGGTGATGGTGTGGGGAGAGGGCGGTGCAGAGGGCCATGAAAGGAACATGGGCCTCGCCAGTCAGGATGAGAGGATTGTACATCATGAAAGGTCACCCCTCTTCCTGAGCCCCTGGTAGCCATCTTAGTAGAAACGACTTCCTTCTAACCCCCTTGCTGAAGTTCTATGGGAAGGAAAGAGTGATGGGGAGTTCTTCCCAGAGGCTCTTCTTTGAGCCCAAGTGTCTCTGATGTCCCCAGTTTGAGTTCTCCAACAGCTTTGAACTGAACCCTGGGGAAATAAACGTGACCCTCTGCCTTTGGTCTCTAATGTAGAGGATTGTGCTGATCATTAGAAAAAAAGTAAACATCAGTTTGTGCTTGACTCACCCAAGCAGGACAGCCTGTAAGAAGCGATCAGAGGGAAGAGGCAGGTCCATGGGGAACGTGGCCTGAAGACTAAACTCTGACTGTAACCACAGGACGCTTACTCATGCCCTATCACTCCTAATGGCGACTCACAACTCCCAGGAATCACCTGGCATTCCAGCCCCTGCACAGTCCCTTCTAATTGCACTCCTATCCACAGCCCTGCTTTCCTGTCTGGCAACTCCTAATCATCCTGTATAAATTTGACGTTGCCTCCTCTGGGAAGTCTTCCAGCCTACCCGCCGAGAGGGTGCTCTCCTCCTCCTGTGGCACCCTGTCCTCCCTCATAACTGTCCACAGTTGGTCCTCGTCCCTTTGGTCTTCCCGGGGTCAGGTAATAGGTCTCATTAATCTTTGCATTCCTGGTTCTTGGCATCATTCCTGGCATGGAGTCGGCATCAATGAATGCCTGAGGAATGAATGGAGGAGCTGGGCCAGCACTACCCACAGAGAGAGGAATGAGGACAGAAGCAGAAACCAACATCAGGAACTATCCCAGATCCCCCAATCCCACCAACAGGCTCACCCTGGTTGGTGACCAGGTCCAAGGTTCTGCCTTATCTCCAAAGCATCTCAGATAAGGCAGGAGCAATGCATCCTAGCTCCCTACCCGTCCCCTCCCTTTCTCCCCAGCAGGAGGAGCTGCCTTCCAAGCATCCTTGAGAGCATGCCCAGAGGAGGAAGATGCAGGGAGCAGTGAGGCCAGTTGCAGGATTCTGAGTACAGAGAGGAGCCAGGAGGACCAAATTCATCAAGTGACAAGACAGCCATGATCCTGGGAAAGGAGACTGGCTAAAGAGTGGCTGCTGGGACCTAAGGATTGGTTTCTTCATTATAGCAGGTGGGGGCTCAGGTTGCTTCAAGGACTCATGACCTCTATTGCCGCAGGCAGATGGTTTCTCCCAGCTTTGGCAGCCAGAAGGTTGTGCTGCATGGCACGATGTGCAGATTGCCCTGAATCTCTTCCTCCAGTGCAGGGTTACGGAGTGGTTAGTTAAGAACAATAGCATCGATCACCAACTGATGGGCCATTGACAGAGGCCAAGTGATCCCCGTTACCTTGAGTCCCAGGGTCATGATCTTCTCTGCTCCTGATGGCCTTTCATTTGAGGTCACCTTGACCATTCTGTCTTCACCTTCAGGATCATCTTGGGCCTTCTCCCCAGGACCTCTCCAGTCATGCTCCATGTCGGTGAAATGGCTCTGATACTTTCCCTTCCTTACCAGCCCACAGCCAGTATTCCCACCCAAACCCTGGTTATGTCACCCTCAGCTCATAGCAAATGCCTCCTCTTGAGTCCCTCCACCATCTCCACTTCTGGTCTACCCACCAAAGCCCTACTTTCTGAAATATATTTCTAATCATGTAGTTCCCTTGCTCACAACTTTCAATGGTTCCCCTGTCAACTTTAGTCCAGATCTCTTAGCTTGCCATTCAAGGCCCCCTCTGCTCAGATCTCAAATCCCAGATTTTTTTTAATGTACATCCAAGTTAGTTAGCATATATAGTGCAACAATGATTTCAGGAGTAGATTCCTGAATGCCCCTTACCCATTTAGCCCATCCCCCCTCCCAAAACCCCTCCAGCAACCTTCTGCTTGTTCTCTATAATTAAGAGTCTCTTACGTTTTGTCCCTCTCCCTGTTTTATATATTCTTGCTTCCCTTCCCTTATGTTCATCTGCTTTGTATCTTAAATTCCTCATATGAGTGAAGTCATATGATTTTTGTCTTTCTCTGACTGACTAATTTCACTTAGCATAATACCCTCTAGTTCCATCCATGTAGTTGTAAATGGTAAGTTTTCATTCTTTTTGATTGCCGAGTAATACTCCGTTGTATATATATATACACCACATCTTCTTTATCCATTCATCTGTCGATGGACATTTGGGCTTTTTCCATACTTTGGCTATTGTCAATAGCGCTGCTATAAACATTGGGGTGCATGTGCCTCTTTGAAACAGCACGCCTGGGGGCGCCTGGGTGGCGCAGTCGGTTAAGCGTCCGACTTCAGCCAGGTCACGATCTCGCGGTCCGTGAGTTCGAGCCCCGCGTCGGGCTCTGGGCTGATGGCTCAGAGCCTGGAGCCTGCTTCCGATTCTGTGTCTCCCTCTCTCTGCCCCTCCCCTGTTCATGCTCTGTCTCTCTCTGTCCCAAAAATAAATAAACGTTGAAAAAAAAATTTTAAATAAAAAAAAAATGAAAAAAAAAATGAAACAGCACGCCTGTATCCCTTGGATAAATACCTAATAGTGCAATTGCTGGGCATAGGGTAGTGCTATATTTAATTTTTTGAGGAACCTCCATACTGTTTTCCAGAGTGGCTGCAGCAGTTTGCATTCCCACCAGCAGTGCAAAAGAGATCCTCTTTCTCCGCATCCTCGCCAATATCTATTGTTGCCTGAGTTGTTAATGTTAGCTATTCTGACAGCTGTGAGGTGGTATCTCATTGTGGTTTTGTTTTGTATTTCACTGATAATGAGTGATGTTGAGCATTTTTTCATGTGTCTGTTAGGCATCTGGATGTCTTCTTTGGAGAAGTGTCTATTCATGTCTTTTGCCCATTTCTTCACTAGATTGTTTTTGGGTGTTGAGTTTGATAAGTTCTTTATAGATTTTGGATACTAACCCTTTATCTGATATGTCAGTTGCAAATATCTTCTCCCATTCCCTGGTTGCCTTTTAGTTTTGCCGATTGTTTCCTTTGCTGTGCAGAAGATTTTTATCTTGATGAGGTCCCTGTAGTTCATTTTTGCTTTTGTTTCTCTTGCCTCTGGACACGTGTTGAGTAAGATATTGCTGTGGCCAAGGTCAAAGAGGTTTTTGCCTGCTTTCTCCTGGAGGATTTTGATCATTTCCTGTCTTACTTTAGGTCTTTCATCCATTTTGAGTTTCTTTTTGTGTATGGTGTAAGAAAGAGGTCCAGGTCCATTTTTCTGCGTGTCGCTGTCCAGTTTTCCCAGCACCATTTGCTGAAGAGACTGTCTCTGTTCCATTGGATATTCTTTCCTGCTTTGTCAAAGATTAGTTGGCCATACATTTTGTGGGTCCATTTCTGGGTTCTCTATTCTGTTCCATTGATCTGAGTGTCTGTTCTTGTGTCAGTACCATACTGGCTTGATGATTACAGCTTTGTAATACAGCTTGAAGTCCGGGATTGTGATGCCTCCAGCTTTGGTTTTCTTTTTCAAGATTGCTTTGGCTATTCGGGGTCTTTTCTGGTTCCATACAAATTTTAGGATTGTTTGTTCTAGTTCTGTGAAGAATGCTGGTGTCATTTTGATAAGGATTTCTCAACTCCCAGATTTAATTCCACCTGCTTCTCCATGATGGCCGCTATGCTCACCATCCCATGATCACTCCAGGGCTCCAGGCCAGTTCCCTTTTCCTGGAAAGCCTTCTTATCCATGTCTGCCTTCTCAAATCTCATCCATTCCTCCAAGCTCTGCACACATGGAAGCTCCCTGGTCCCTACAGCTGAACATGCTCTCTTCCTCTTCTGGGGCTTCCCAGCAACCTCTCCCAGGATGTGAACCCCTGGAGGACAGTGTTGTCTCATCTGTCTTCCAGCCCCACAGTGTGCACAGCAAAGAAGAGATGTGGAGTGAGCAAATGAGCACAAAATCTAAGCATCCATTTAGTCAATATTTACTGAGCACCTACTATATGCCTAGCCCCTGCTAGGCATTTAGGATACAATGGTGAAAAGGCAGGTGTGTCTGCCCCATGGAGTGTAGACAGCCCATGCTCTACAATGTGCCGAAGATTAGTCACAGCTCCATTCATCCCCTCCCCACCCCACCGCCGGCATATCTTGGGTCTGCCTTTTTGGTTGCTCGTTGGCATGTATCCAGGGAACGCAGACCTTTATACAACACTGGCCTAGGCTGAAGGCTCTTCAACAGCCCAAGAAGAACTAACACTTTGTAGTTGTGCCTCTACTAGTCCAGGCCTGCTCATCTTTAGGATGCATCAGAGGTCATGCCCATTCATCTGCTCAGGGACCACTCCCTCCCTGCAGGGCTTAACCCACTCTCAGCTGCCCTCAGGACTGGGCAGCCTGAAGTCTTCAAGTTTTGTAGGGGCTGAGAGGTCAGGGGGCCCTGGCTGATCCTCAGGGGGGCAGTCAGCTCTACCTGTGATGGAGGATCAAGTGGCGTCTCCTCTTCATTCTCTCCCCACCTGTCCTCTGACATGGGAAGGAGTGGGAGGAGGAAGAGGAAAGTTCCTACATTACACATTCTACTCCTGGCCTCCATGGGTCCATGATCCCAGCACATAGACCTGCTACCAACAAGGGGTGGTATCCACACATTTACCAGCCACACAGCACAAACCCTGACCAGTCACAAAGGACACTGGCTGATGGGTTGGAATAAACTCCTGAGGGTTCCATGCAGGTAACAGGCATTGCCCTTTTCATTGCTGGATTTTGAAGCTAGCCAGGAGTCCAAGGGAGGAGCAGGAGCAGGTGGGGCAGCAGGAGTGGGTTCTCAGGGAGTCTGGACAATGGTTACTTACCTACTAGAACAGAAGTATTTTTAATACTTTACCTTAAATATTTCAACAGCTTGTTTGACTGTGTCGGTGCATTCCAGCCTTGCCTGCCCTGCTACCAACCACAGTGCCCGTGTGATCACATCAAATCCAATTTAACACCACATGTTTTATTGATGTTCTTCATCAACAATACAGGGACATGTGTACAAATGCTACTCAAGTCCCACACCTGGCAACCCCCCCCCCCACCGTCACCGCCCACTGACCAATCGGCCAGAAGCCGACTCCTGCAGGTCTCCCTTTTAGTTCCTCTCCCCATGTCAAGTCTCGCAGTGCTGAGCCTCCAGGAGGCTGGGAATGGCATGGCTAGCTTCCAAGCTTGAGCTCTGCAGTCAGGGAAGAGCCAAGGTCTGGATTGCCCAGGGAATCTCTTCCCTCCCCTTCCACTCCCACTTTTTCAGTATGGCCAGAAGTAGGGGGTGAAGATGCTCCCCAATGATTCCTTCATCCAGCCAGCCCGGCTCCTCTTCAGCCTTCTCTGCAATATCCTTCCCCTCCAAGTGACCTGCCCTGCTGACACCAAGATAGCAGAGTAACCATTTTCCAAGGGGTGGGATTCAGTGGGTGGGGGCAGGGACAAGATGCCCCTGATGGCAGAGATTTTATTGTCTTGCTCATCATTTTTGTTTGTTTCAAGTTTTTATTTAAATTCCAGTTAGTTAACATATAGTGTAATATTAGTTTCAGGAGTAGAATCTAGTGATTCATCACTTACATATAACACCCAGTGCTCATTACAACAAGTGTGCCTTGTTCATCATTGTATACCGGTGCCCGGAAGAGACTTGGCACAGAGTTGGCACTCAAGAAATATATGTAGGATGCATGAATGAATGAAAATGGGAGGGAGTGTGAGCCAGTGGTGCCATTACTACATTAGCCCTGTAGGGGGCATGAAAGCAGGACCAAGGTAAAGTGCTCCTGAGCTCTGCTCAAGAACTCATAGTGTTGTGTGACAATGCTTGGGGTGCCTGGGGCCGCCAGCTGGACACTGTAGGGTGTGGGCTTCAGCTCTGCTGCCTGCACGGGTGGTAGACTGGCCTTGGGATCCAGTCAGAAGGGGCACTTGTGTTGTCCCCCCTCCCAAATATGCCCCAGAGGTTTGATCTTCTGGGCCCCAGAACACAGAGCAGTGCCCCCATCCAGAGCCAATTAGATAACCAAGGCTGGCTTCACAACTGCCTGACCTTCCAGCCTTGCTCTCCCGCTACGGCCCCTACCTGCCCCTGACACTGCTCCATCTCCCTTTCCTCAAATGCCAACCCCCTCGGCTAGCATTAACACCCAGTCTGTCCTGTCTCACCAGAGACCCCTCCTCAGTGGCAAGGTAGGGTCCTGAAGGTTTGCATTATGATTTTCAGACCCTTCCATGCCTTCTTCCTGCTTCGTGAAAGCAAATAATTCACAGGCATCTCTACAGATCTTGCCTCTGGACCTGGCAGTCACAAGAGTCACTAGACTCTTGGGGGTGGGAAAGGATCCTCCCTTTCCTGACCCTGTGCAGAAATTCTTTCCCCAGCATGCATGCCAGATGACTGACCAGTCCCTGCTGGAATACCTCCAGTGGGACACTCTTTACTTCCCCAGGCAGCTTTTCAAATTCTGAACAGCTTTAGATGCTAGAATGTCCTTCAGAAATGAGCCCATTTTCCCCTCTCATTCTCATCTCCCAAATATCCCAGTGCCCAACCTCTGTGTGACCTCTCTCCTCCCCTCCTCTAAGCATTTTCTAGTTTCACAACACTCCTCACCACCCCCCCACACACACACACATGCACACGTCCCCTTCTGTATGGTCATGCAGCCACATGCTTCTCCCATTTATCAGTATTTCTCCTTTCCTTCTTCCTTCCTTTTTGCCTTCCCAACATCTAACAAAAACCCCAAAGACTAGACATCAGAGAGAAAGCCAGAAGAGTGCCAAGGAAAGGAAGCATCAAGGCAGGTCCCAGACTGGGCTGGGGTGGCCATATGGAGCAAGATGGACAGACACAGCACCTAGAAAATCCAGGCCATTGGCTGCTGTCTCCCAGAGAAAAGGCTTTGCAACTTGGGGGTGGGGCAGTAAGCTCCTGAGTTTCCCTTCCACTGCTCACAAATCCACAGAGAGAATAAGAACACACCTCTCCTGTTTCAACCTCCCTAGCAGTTGGCAGAGCTGACTTGGCTATCTCTCACACATGGTAATTTTAAACATTTTTGCCTACCTCTAGGTCCTGGGAGCATCATACCAACAGCAAGAATCCACTCTCCATCCTAACATGGGTCTGAGAGGAAGAGCTCTAGCCAATAGCAGTGATGACATGAGACATGGGAGAGAGTGGATGAGCCCGGCAGAGGGGGAAAGCAGGGGCTCCAAGGGGGAAGGAACAAAAGCAGAGGCCTCCTAGCAGTTGGCTGGCTCTTGGGAGCCTAGCAATGCCTGAGTGGCCATTTTTCCTTCTCGCCACAATCCACCAGCCAACGCTGTTCTCTATATGTCACAGACCAGGGGTGGATGCTAGGACCTTACTGGCTCAAGGTTGTATTGGGTCATGGGCGGAGACAAGAGTGCCACGGTCTTATGTTCAGGAGGAGTTAAGACACACACACAGAAATGATGGGAATGCCTGCTATTTGTCACGCTGCTTGGAGCTCTCACCTCCAACATTGAACATGGGGACCAGCAGGCCCAGCAGCCACCTCTTCCCGAAGACCTCCTGTAAGTTCTTGCGCCAGGGCCGGGCCCTCACCGCCACCCCCTTCCGCACCTGGTGGCGGGTTTGCCCCCTGAGGATCAACAGCAGCTGATGGCAGCAGAAGCCCGCGCAGGCCAGGCCGATAGCAAACCAGAGGTAGAGCATGAGGATGACGAACATTTCAGAACCGAGGACAGCTCCTGCAGGGGGGAGGGGAAAGACCAGAATCGCTTTACACCCAGGCCACGTACTGAACTGCGATCCATGCAGGCGCTTTCCACTAGGGAAGGAGGGAGATTAATGAGACTGAAGCTATATGCTGTAGCAATCTCAGCGCTGCAGCGAGGGAAGGAAGGATGAACTAGTTGCCCTAACTTTTTCTTAGTGCCCACGGCTCCTGAAGTGAGAGGGGAGAACTGGGGGACGTGGGGGAGAAGAGAAGGTAGCTTCTTCTCCTGGCAGATGCCTAGATGCCACCATTTCCTTAGGGTCAGAGATGCCGTCTTGCTCTACCTTCTCTTTGTGATCTGGAAACAGGGAGAAGGTGTTTTTTCAGGAGCAGAGGGGGGTGAGCTGAGGATGCAAGGGAGGGAGCTGGCTCCTGGGCAGTTGCCTTGACTGCAGCCCCATCTCCCTACAGAACTGGGAACACTGGCGGGGAGGACTCTGGAAAATGACAGCATGATGGAGAACAGGGCCTAGTCATCAAGAAGAAGTCACAAGCTCCAAGGGCAGTGCAGAGCGCTGACTTAGAAAATAATTCAGTCATTAATGCTAACAAGAGGACAGTATGGCCACGAGAACATTTGGCCAGAGCTGTCAGCCAGGGCCTGCTAAGGCTGGAAGAGGCCCCCAAGATCATCAGTCTAGCTCCCTGCCTTGGGCAGGACCTCTCCAAACCCCTCCAAACTAGCATTCTCTATCATTGGTTTTAAACATCCACTGAATAAGAGATCCCACACTCTTCATCAGAACTGGGGTGGTCAATCTATGCTAAGTTTGACTCTCCCGGCTCTGTGGCCTTGTATAAATTATCTAATCTCTCCAAGTTACAGTTTGCTCATCTGTAAAATGGGCATAATAACAATGACTCCATAAGGTTGCGTGATTCAGGGAAATGGTGTACAAAGTGACCAGCATTCTGGTTCACACTCCGTGCAGTGCTCCCTGATGAGGGTCATTTATAGATGAGGAGACTACATCCAAGAAGGGCTCACATTTAACTCCCAAGACCAGCCAGCTTTCTCCTTCTTTCCAGGGCTTTGAGTCCTGGATGGGCTGCAGCCTTGGCAGCCATGGTAGAGACACCTACCTTGACCTGCCTAGCAGCTAGGGCATTGGGTCCAGGAGAGAACTCAAAAGCCCTCCTCAGCCCCTCTCTCCCTGCAGCGCAAGCCAACCTCCACCCCTTCCAACGAGATGAGGGTGTCTGTTCCAGAGACCCCACCTTACAATCTATTCAGCCTCTGCAAATCTCAACCATATCCTTATTCTCCAGCATTCCCCTGGCTCCAACCCACCTCTTCCCTGGTTTCCCCAGTCCCCAGTTTCCAGACCCCCGAGGGTTGGGCTTTTAAAATTTGTCCAGTCTGAGCAGCGGTGGACTCTGCAGCCAGGAGGATGTGGGCCAGGTTCAGGTTTGCTCATTAACAGCCTTGTCTTGCCCTCAGCCCTAGGAGCTTTGAAAGGTTTCTCCTTGCAAAGTTGGAGACAAATAAGTCCAGCTGCCCAGGGGATGGAGAGCTCACTCCAGCTGGCATTTGGAGCAGCCCCTCAGCTGGCATGGGGGCGGCAGTGGGACAGGGTTTACATAGGGCTGTTCCATCCCTCTGACCCACTTCTTCCTTGTCAGCACAGGTTAGCTCAGGCAGCCACGTGCAGGATGAAGGATCCCGGGACCATGGTGCCTTCCAGGCTCCAGGAATGCTGACAGGCAAAGATGGCCCTCGAGCTGTGATGTGAGAACATCAGAGCTGTCAAGTGCAGGGCCTGCCTTGCAACTCAGCCGCAAGGATAAGCCTGAGTTGATGGAAGCTGTTTTCCATAGGCTTTTTTCTGGCACTAAATCAAGACATGCGGAAAAGACCTCGTGGCCTTTTTCTGGCCCCTTGCAGCAGCTACAAAAGGCTATTCTGGGGACCTGCTTTCTCTTGAAGTGTTTGAAGTTGCTCAGCCTAGCTGCCTCAGCTCCTCTGAATTATTTAATAATAGTTCTTCTTTTAGAAAATCACAGAATTTTCCTAAAGGGCCTGATTGGTCACACCATCCAATCTTTCCATCTCTGCTTCCTACCAAGCATCTATAACACCTTTGACAGATCATCACCCAGCATCTTTAATAGACAGCCAGGGACAAGAACCTCTCTTCCACCCAAAGTAGCCCGTTCAGCAAGAAGCAGCTCCAGAGGCAGTGTGGTGCAGTGGAAAGAGTATGCGCTCTGGAGGCTAGCAGCTCTGAGTCCAAATCTTGGGTTGGGGTCACACTCGTGTGGTTTGGAAGCAACTTAACCTTGCTGAGCTTTTAGCTCCTGAGCCTTTAAAATGGATGTGATAATCCACATACTATGTGTTCAGCAAATGCTAGTCCCCCTTCCCTTCTACTGGACTTTCTGGTGGCACCCACCACTCTGGCACACTTATCCCAATGACACAGGTCAGATGGTGTCATCTCCATTTCCCAGATAAGAGGACTGAGACTCAGAGGGCTGACACAACCTGTACCAACCCCCCTGAAGCCCAAAGAAAGGACAACTTCCAAAATTGAACTGGCTAGTCTCCCACCTCCTTGGCATAAGCTGAGGGCCAACACTCCCAGCCATGCTGTGCTCTTGTGGCAGATCTGACTCAGGTCGGTACCACAGTTGTGGACAGCTCAATCTATTAAACAGCTTGTCCCCTCCTCTTCCCTCCTGTCCACCTGCCCCCCTGAGCAGATGAGAGAGGGTGTGCCCGCAACCATTCGGGTTGAGAATAGAAGGAGAAGACATAGGAAGGGAGACACTGATGGGGTCAGGTGCATGTGTGGGCGGGGAGGGAGAAGGCCTGGTGAGGGGGAAGAAGGAAGGTCAGCAAAGGAGGACGATGTGTGGGACGGGAGAGTTGGAGATTAGAAACCTTGGCCCCCTTTTCCCAGTGGGTATGGGGAGGAGGTAAAAAGGGGTGCTGCAACAAGGATCTGGGCCCCAAGGTAGTCACTGACTGGCTCTGTTCTCTCCCAGATCAAAGTAAGAGCCCCTCTTCCCTTCTATCCTGTCTCCCAAACCTAGCACATATGGACAGGCCTCAAGCCCAGGCTTATCTCAAATCAAACCATTTCAGGATCCTCTCTTTGGAACCATTCATTCTGATGTGATGATGCTACTTGGAAAAGAAAGTGTAATCAGGCTCTCTGGCTCTCCTCATCCCTCCACCTGTCTGTGCTCACACTCCACCCCCTAGCCCGCCCACCTCCCCTCCCCCGGTCTGGTTATTTTGGTCCCAGCAGCCTCCTAGGCCCGTGCCAAGATCCAGAAGGCCCCAGAGTTCCAAGTTCTGGGCCAAATTCAGCCACCAGCCCTCAAGGCAACCCCACAGCTGTGGCCTTCCTGAGTTTCTGAGTTCCCACTACCCAAGGACACAACAATTCTGCTCCTGTGAAGGACCGGGCTGCAGACCCAACAAAGACCAAAATGGTGGCTTCCCCCAGAATGGAGCAGAACTTTTATGAGGGTCCAGCCCAGGTACATCTAACTAATCTTGGGATCTCAATGGATGTAGCTGCAATGTCTGTCTTTGTCCCTGAAAGGCCAATGGTGTGCTAGATTCCCCATGCTGCTGGGGGTGGTTTAAGTACCTGAGCAGGGGTGGGGGCGGGGCAGAGGCTGCTGGTCAGTAATAGTAAGATCCTGGGCAAGCCATTCAATCCCATATGAGCCTAAGTTTCTTCATCTGGGAGGTGGAGATAACAATCTCAGACACACACATGCATGCATGCTAGCAACTGTAAGAAACAAGTCAGCTGAAGTCAAAGGCCAGGGTAGGGATGGAATGGAAGGAAATGAGGTAGGGGCGAATTTCAAGGCCAGGTAAACTGCCAGGAGCCAGGTCCCTCTGTGCCAGGAATCATGGAGCTCTCCTTGGGGGCACACTATAGAAAGTACAGTCCCCACCAGGGTGCTCAAGAGAGTGCTGGTGTGAAGGCCCACGTGCCTGGCTCCTGCAAGCGTGAGAGTCTCCCTGGAGGGTCAAATCGCACGCCAGTGCCACAGCACTGTGATGTGAAGGTGGAGCCATTAAACACGGCTGCGTCTCTAACCAGGGTGGCCCCTGCTCTGCGCCATCTGCAGGCTAGAGAACAGCCTGGTGGGGACAAATTTAGTGGGCAGGAGGGTAGGGCTTACCCTTCTGCGGGGGCTGGCCTGGCACCCTGGTCAGTCTCACTGTGGTTGGTTGGCGAGACCTTTGGAAGGCAAAATCCTTGGGGGAATGTGTGAACAGGACTGGAGTCCAGGCAGAGGAAGGTCATAGCATGGGTGTACCTCACAAACTGCATGGAGGGATGGCCAGCACCCAGCCCTGTCTTGCACAGAGCAAGTGTACTGCCTGGATTGCCACACAAGTCTATGAGCAAATAGTCAGTGGCAAACAAGGAGGAGATGATGAATGAGGATGGGTGGGGGGCGGCGGTTGGAGAGGGAGGTGGCCGGGTAAAATACAGTATGCCCAGTTAACCTGAATTTCAGCTGCATAACAGAATATTTCTTTATGTATTTCTTTATTTATAGAGAGAGCATGAGCAGGGGAGAGGAGCAGAGAGAGAGAGAGAGAGAGAATCCACGATCAGCACAGAGCCCAACTCGGGGCTCGATCCCACGATCCTGGGATCATGACCTAAGCCAAGATCAAGAGTCGGATGCTCGACCAACTGAATCACCTAGGCGCCCCGTTAACAGAATTTTAAAAATAATATAAGTATGCCCTATGTAATATTTAGGACATACTTATATTAAAAGAGTTATGCATTGTTTATCTGAAGTTACAATTTAACTGGGCATCCTGTATTTTTCTTTACTAAATCTGGCAAACTTGGGGTTGGGGTGGAGGGTCCCTATGTAGGGCCCAACCTGCCTGCCAAGGCCCACTCACCGGAGAAGAACTGGCTGATGGAGGTGGGAAGGAGCGTGAGGAAGGCCAGGGGGTGGGCGAAGGAGATGGAAAGGACTGCTGAGATGTAGGCCACCCCGGCCACCATGGAGTAGAGGCAGGCAAGGGAGGTGTAGAGGCAGAACAAGACGAAGTTGCGCATGTTCCTGCCGCCGATGCAGTTGCCGGTGAAGAAACAGTGATGATCGTGCCTCAGGGTGACTCTGGCGCACACGCGGCAGAAGTGGGTGCTGGGCGGGGGGCACGGGGCCCTCCTGGTCGAGGGCCCCTGGCAGGCGTCCAGGTCGTCCGGGGAGTTCTGGATGACCAGGACGTAATTGCCCAGGGCATTGGTTGAGAGGAACAGGAAGAGCGCCCCGTGGAGCAGCGCGGGAGAGAAGAGCCAGGCGGCCGAGGGGTCCTGGCGCATGCTGGGCAGGAAGAGGAAGAGCTGCAGCACGAAGGTCACCAGGGAGATGCACAGGAAGTAGGCGGGGGCCACCACGTTGAGCAGCCTCAGGGCCAGCATCCTCGATTACATTCCTAAGGGGCCCAGGGTGAGAGGAAGACTTACTGCAGTGTCCAGGGGGCACAGTTGGTCGCTCCCGCCCCACTGAAACCCAAGCTCCCCACCCCTGTCCCTTGGATCACGCCTCCTCTCTTCCCCAATCCGAGCCCGAGCAGGTGTCAAACCCCAAGACCCAACTGGCCTCTGGGGGTCAGGCCCTATCTCCCAGTGCCCGCTTGGTTTTTGAGCAACCTCTGAGGCTCTAGAACCCTGGAATCAGGCACAACGAGGCAGTCTGGGGGGTGGGGGGTGGGGGGAATGAAGGGCGTGGGGCCAGCGCTCCGCTCCTTTTTGGCAGTGGAAATGAGCCCAGGTTTGGGATTTCTCCTCCAGACTCCCTTGGAGGAGAAAGCAAAGAATTTGGAGTGGGGCAGAGAGAAATGACCTGTTGGAAGTCCTGCTTTACCTCCTTTTCTCTGACCCTCTGGCCACCCCCCTCCCCCAATGTTGGGCAATACTCAGGGACCACACCCCTAACCTAAGGCTCCTTGGAGGTATGTGTGCTTATAGGTCTGTGATGTGTGTGTGTGTGTGTGTGTGTGTGTGTGTGTGTCGTGGTGGTGGTTGTGGTGTGGTGAGTGTGTGTGTATATGTGGGGGGCATTCCTTGTGCATGACTGTCCGTGTAATCTGTGTGTGCCTGGGTATCTGTGTTTGTGTATGTATATATCTGTGTATCACACACGCAGCCGCTGCCACCTGGCTTTTAGAAAAAAAAATCAATTAAAACAATCAATACATTCACACACGCGCTTAGGCACCGGGTGAGGTGAAGGGGGGCGCAGTCGGAATACCTGTGTCAGCCGATCCTGGTCAGCCCATCTCCCCGACGCTGGCTGCCCTGGCTATTTCTTTGCAAAGAGCGTTTTCATTTGAAGCGACGAAATTAAAATCCCCCTTCGCGCCCTCCCCCCACCCTCCTGAAGCGAGAACCCAAACAACCCCGATGGCGCCGAAACCCTTTCGATGCCAACAAGCCCGCCCTGGGCGAAGGAGTGGATGTTTGGCCAGCCTTTTCGGCGGATCTACCCCCTGCTGCCGAACACCCCCACCTCATTCCCCACTCTACCCTGCCCCCCAAAGCCCTGGTTCCTGCCCAGCTTCGGAAGCCACCGGGAAATAGGATTCCCGGCGCCCGAGAGAACTTTTCCAGGGGCTAAGGAGCCGGCGAGCCCTAGGCGCAGGAAAAGTTCTGGGAAGGCGGCTGCACCCAGGATGGGCAAATGCCACGAGGCCTCCGTCCAGGCTGTCCCGTCCGGATTGGGCGATCGATCACCTTGGAGTCCCCTTTGCAGGTGCCAGTGCCCCCGGGGACCTGCGGCCGCTACAGGGAGCGCGAGCCAATCTCCTCGACAGGAACTCAGCCCGGAGCAAGCCCGGGGGTGGTCGCTAGAGGCCGGGCACCGCCCCCACCCAGGCGCCCCCGGGGGCTGCGGCGGCGCTGCCCACCCCAGAGAGCCCTCGGTTCCGGTCTCCGGCGAAGCAAGTGTCTTCCCCACGCCGGTCGCCAGGGGGGCGCGGGAGCAGCCTCCAGATGCGCCGCGGCGCCTGGCAGGCGGATAGGGGCTGGGGGAGCGAGGGGCGCTCGGCCGGCGGCCCCCGCGCCCTGCACCTGATCAGGGAGCGCGGAGACCGCCCGGGCGGTCCGGGGGCGCGGGGAGCTGTCCGCTCCGCACTGGCGGCCGCCTCGCCCGCGGCGGAGGGCGGCACGGCCGGGAGCCCTAGCGAGGCTGGCGGCGCGGGCGGCCGCCGGCGTCTCGGCCACCGCCTCCTGGACGCCGGGGAAGCCGCCCCCCGCGCCGCCGCCGCTGCCGCCGCCGCCGCCGCCGCCGCCGCACCGCCGCAGAGGGGTGGGGAAATGAACTCACCGAGCTCGGGTCGCGGACAAGAGGAGCCCCGGACACCGGCTCTCACGCTCCCCGAGGCTGCAAAGTTGTGGGCTCGGCCCCGCTGGCTCGCAGCCTCCTCACGCTTCGCTTCGGGGACTGGGCAGGTAGCGGGGACGTGGGGAGGAGGGAGCGGGCAGCTGCCGTCCTCCCACTTGGGCGCCAGCGAGTGGGGGCCAGGAGGCGGCGGGGATGGCAGCTGGGCACCCCTCAACCCCGCCACCCCTCCCTCCCCTCCTGGGGGCGGCGCTCTGGCCACCCCTCTCAGCATCGTAGACTTGCCCCCCCCCTTTTCCCCTGGAGTGGGCTGGGGCGCTCTGCCGGACTTCAGCCACCAACTGGGGGATCTGGATTCAGCGCTGATGTGGATGTGTTAGCCATCATCTGCTCCTTCCTTCCCTGCTCCCCACTCTCGGAAGGAGGGAGGCCTGGGGGGGGGGTTGAGAGCTCAGTTTGCCAGGGGCAACACCCATAATGATCCACGTTGTTGTGCACAGAGGCGTTGAGAGCCGCAACTCTGGAGCCTGTCTGCCTGGGTCTGAATATCCCCCATCCACGGCCGTGTGATTTTCACATTCCAGTTTCCTCATCTGTAAAACAGAGATGTGAGGATTATGTGACAATGTATGTAAAGCCGTTAAACAGGGCCTGCCCGTGGCAAGCTCTATTTGAGTATTAGTTCATAATTACTGCCACTGTTCACTGGGCTCTCGTTACGTACCAGACACTGTGCTAAGCCTTTAGCATAAGACAGCTTTGTTAGTCCTCAGCAGAAGTTCAATCATCCCCATTGTGTGGATGAGGAGGTTGAGGCACAGAGAAGCTAAGTCACACACCCAAGGTCATACAGCGGAGAAGTGACAGAGCCTGGGTTCAAACTAATGCATATGCCTTCAGCCTCTAGACACCCGGAATCACCCTGAGACCCAGGGGGAGCTCTCATTTGGGAGAAGGGAGGACAGCAGAAGGTTTTATCTGGACCAGAAGCTCATGCCTAGAGCCCCACCCCTTGCCCCCTGTTCCTATGTCTTTCCTCTTCCTGACTCCACTATTCTGAGGTGGGTACTGAGAGGCACCAAGAGGGTGGGGACACCTGGCCCCTTGCATTTCAGTGGGGATGAGGAGGAAGCAGAGAAAGCTTTAGATACACTGCAGGCATAATGGTGTCACCACTACCCCAATTTCCTGGGCTGTCATAGCTCACTCATCTGGCCTATTCCTCTCCTCTGGGTGAAGGCTAAATTAATAAATAAATGTTTATTGCTTTCTCATCTGGTTGATTAAAACAAGGGCAATCCCTCAAAATGAGGACCATATGTTTATCAGCTCGGCCTATAGTTTTGAGTCAGCAGACACCGTTTTCTCTGTGTTTTATCAGTATACATCAAAATAAAAAAGGGGCCAGGAAACCTTTTTATATTCTGAAGGGGTCTTACATGTAAGCAAAAGCCTAGCTTGCTAAGGGCTGGTCTCTGAGAATCTGGTAGCCCTGTGACTCGGGGGGCTACAGGGCAGACACAGAGAAGCACAAATAGCCTTTTTCCCTTTAGAGCTGCTTTGTGTAGAGATCATGGCTGGCTGGGCCCTCTTTGTAAGCTCTGCTGGCCCCGCCACGGGCTGGGGAGGGAGGGAGGCCGGAGTGCTGGGTTTGGGTTATATTGATTGAAGATCTCCATTCCTTAAATACCTTGAGAGTCGCGCAGTATTTCTAATTTTATTTTGCATATGGGTGTGTGGTGGGAAGGTGTGCGTCTGGATTTGCGTGTGTGAGTGTGTGTGTGTGTGTGTGTGTGTGTGTGTGTGTGTGTGGGGAGGAAGGGAGAGAGAGAAGATGTCAGTGGGGGAAGGGAGCACTCAGCCAGGAAAGAGTCTGGCTGTGGAAACGCAGATGGGCAAGAACAATTACTTGTGTAGAAATATAGTTTATCAACAGGAGAAGACATTAAAGCTTCAGATCTCCAGCTAGCATCTCCTCAGTGCCCCCCACCTTAGTGAATTGAGTAAGAGGAAGTACAGCCAAATGTTATTTTGTTTTTCTAAAATTGGTGCTTATCCCTGACAAAATCAATAGGGAAGTCAATTTGAAAACCTCACCTCGATTCTGGACCCATCGGAATTAAGCAGACCAAGAATGAACAACTTTACTGCTACTTCCCAGCTGTGGGACCTTGAGCAGGTCACTTAACCCCTCTGTTCTCAGTCTTCTCACCCATAAAATGGGATGAAGATGTTACCTCGTGGTGATGATCAAATGGGATAATGTAATTTAAGCACTTCTGTCCTGGCAGGAGATTGGACAGTGTTAGCTTCTTCTCTTCCTATCTCTCTTCTGGGCCCTTATCTCTACCCACAAGAATATCTTGCCTTTCCAGCTAAAATGAGAGCTCTCTATGTTGGAAATGTTTGGGGGTCTCTTCCATGTCTCCTAAAATGATTATTTGCCCCGCAGAGACACTGAGTAAAAGTGTACTGACTGATGAGTTGATACTGGTCTCTCTCTGAGAGGAAAAGCTGTGTTCCAAGGTCTTTGGAATATCTGCTAAGGACACAGACGCCATTGATCTTGCGTCCTGCCACTACCCATGCCCCCCCCCCCCAACTATGGTCTCATCGTCCATAAACAGCATCAGAAAATAATTTATAAACTACACTCTCCATTGCCCTTGTCATATATTCTTAGAGTTAAGCTATGACTATATCTGCGGGCGGGCCCAAGGGAGCGGGAACAAGACAGGCATCTGATAGCTGCCGAGCACTTTCCCAGAAATACGTGCCATAAATCTTGCTATTTGGTGCTATTATTTGAATAAAATGAATTCCCTCCCAAGTGGCTATCTTCCATTTTGCCTCAAAATGTTGTGTACCCAGAGAGGAACTCTGTGCAGCAAGCGGCATCTCCCCTGGGCGGGGAACCCCACACACGTGTATCTGGCCCTATAACTCCCAGCTGTTTGGGATGGAAAACATTCCAAGATGCAAGGGGCCACAAAGAAGGAGGCCGTGGGGATTTTCCTTCATTCTCATACCCTTATATCGTATTGATTAGGGTGAAGATAAACTGGGGTCTTAAGGTTAACTGGTACCCTGAAATTAAGATTTTAATAGACATCCTCAGACGGGATGTTTTTTTGCTGCAGATAGCAAGTCACAGCCAGGGGCAACCACAAAGTGCTCCCCGAGTCTCAGAAGGCTTAGTGAGACACCATCTCTGCCTGCCTGGATCCAAAAAGCATATAAGGGTCATCTTTGTCTTATCAGACCCAATACATGGAATTTGGATTATCACAGAATTTCTATTTGGAGGGGGTAAGGTACTTGGTCGACGATGTCTTCATTTTAGCAATAACACGTTACTTTGATGTAATAAAGTGCTTTGCAGGTTGCAAAGTACATCCACAAAATTAAAATTTTATTCTGTGAGTCTCTCAACAGCCCTGGAAGCTAGCTGGGACAAAAATTATTAAGCCCATTTTTCTTAGGAGGAAACTGAGTTCAGAGACTTGCCCCATGTTAATTTGCAAGCCTTGCGTATGTTTGATTTAAAATGTGACTCAACATGCAAGAATATCACTAATACTCAACTTTTTTGGAACATCTCAAGTGCATAAAGGAAGCAGGTATATGACACGGTCCTTCAGAATAAAAGACCTGAATGATCTTCCTTTACGTGAGATATTTATATAAAGCTACGTAAATAAAATAAGGCAAAGTAAGCCCGCAGCACATTAATCAAATGTTCTCAAGCATTCTGCTGTTTGTGGTGCTGGAGAGCGTGTATGGAATTAGGAGCCGTGATGCTCTTCGGCAAAGCCTACGTGTCAAGGTGGGAACAGCAGGTCTGAATGTCACCCTTGGGGTGACGGGTAGCCCCGGCAGTCTCCCTGGTGATTGATGCATAAGAGTGGAATTCTTGGCTTGGCTTGACAGCGCCTCCTTTAGAGAGTTCAGGCGGTGGAAAAACAAATGTGATCTTTTACCAATTAGGCATGGTTTCCGGGTCCTGGTAGGGAGGCCTGTGCCTGTGGGCCAGTGTGCAGCTTAGCCAAGGTGGTGGCAGCAGGATTAATTGGCGCTTTGGTCTCAAAGTGTGCAGGAGGTGGGGGGCGGGGAGCGGAGTGGGGGGGGAGAAAAAGGGGGCATAGGAAGGGAAAAGAGGAGGTGGGCAGAGAGCAGAGGGGAGAAGAAAAAGAGAGGAAAGGAGAGGGGCTGAGAGAGAGCACACTCATCTGTCTGACACAACCTCAGTATGTCTTCATGATGGACGATGCTCAGGGGCGCGGGGGGAGATCCGCTGTCTCCATGGAGAGCGCTGCGAGGCCAGGTGTCCAGGATGGGAGGGAATGAGGCTGAAGGTTGACATCTCAATCAGAGGAGGAGGGAGGTGAGACCAGGAGAGGCACTGCAGTGCCCTTGGCTGCTTGTAAGACTCTCGATATGTTGTAATGGTCGTAGAGAAGCGGGCAGCCCAGACCTCACACCCCTGAACCCCTCTGCCTCCGTCTCCCCCAGTGCTCCAGCAGAGATGGCCCAGGGCCCAGGGCCCAGGAGAGAGGCAGTGTGGTGTGATTGGAAAAAAAAAAAACAAAACAAAAAAAACAACCATGAGCATTTGGTGTGAGCTTTCCGTGTCCGCTGGCCTTGGCCTAAATCCCTGTGTTCCTATTTACTTGCTGTGTGACCTTGAGCACCTTCCTTAGCCTCTCTGAGCCTCAAATTCTCTGTCCGTTAACTTGCATTTTGTCATCAATTTTACATGACAAAGATGCCAACTCAACAGGCCCTGAGCTTTCTACTTAAATAATCCCCCAACTACCAAATCATCTTGCATGCTTCCTAACACTACTGCCTCTGCGATGATCTTGTTTGTGTGTTTCTTTACTTGTTTACTGTTTCTTTTCATCTGATAGACTATAAACCCCTTAGGGCAGGGACTTACCCATTAGCTTTGCCTCTGTAGCTAGGACCCAGCACAGAGCCTGGCACACAGTAGGTACTCAGCAAATATTGGAACAGTCTGGGGGACAAAAAGCATGAGGGACTGACGTGGGGGTGTAAAAAATACCTTGATTGTGGTGATAGTTACATGACTATATGTTTACCAAAACTTATAGAACTGTACCTGTCAAAAGGGTGGATGTTACTATATGTAATTATACCCTTAATATCTGATCTTTATTTTCATTTATTTATTTTTATCTTAGAGAGAGTGTGTGTGGGGGTGGGCAGTGAGAGGGACAGAGAGAGAAAGAGAGAGAGAGAGAGAGAGAGAGAATGCCAAGCAGGCTCCATACTCAGCACAGAGCCCGATGTGGAACTCTGTCCCACAACCCTGGGATCGTGACCTGAGCCAAAATCAAGAGTCGGACATTCAACTGGCTGGGCCACCCATGTGCCCCCTGACTTTAAAAAATAAACTATAGGGAGCAATGGATCAACAGAATTCAACTAATAAAGACTCATTTTTATTGACACTCATTATGTGTCAGGCTGAGAGGGGGCCAAGTGCCTTTGCATTGGTTAACTCATTAAATCCTTGCAACAACTCTGCCTCACGGAAGTCTGACTCTACGTATTTTGTAGAGGGGAAATGGAGACTCAGAGTGGTTACAAGATTTGCCAAGATTGCAAAGCTCGCTGGCAGCAGAAATGAAATCCAGGTCACATGACTCCAATGCCCAAGTCTCACCCAATGGGGTTTCTTCTGTCTCTCACCCCTAAACCCTCACACTGACAGAAATACAGAGGCTGTTTTCCTTATGGCAGAGTCACATATTATGCTGATGTTTACGATGTTCATCTCTTACTCTTTCGCATGAATTAGCCAGTCAAAATCTTTTCTTAGTGAAACAGGGCGTAGAGAGAATGGGCTTTTGTCTGGAGATCGGGATTGGGGTGGGATGTGGCATAGAGTTAATACAAACAGGCCTGCAGGAGGGCGTGGGAGGGTCTGATGGGACCAGAAGATAAAAGGGAACCAAAGGAGAGGGTGTCCAGAAGAGCGGTGAGAAGACAGTCTCCGGGGTCCGATGATCTGGGTTCAGATTTCAGTTCCACTAGTCACCTGTGCAACCTTGAGCAAGTCAGTTGACCTTTCAGTGTCTCAGGTTCCTGATCTGTAAAACAGGGTTAATTGTAATTCCCACCTCATAGGGTTGCCGTGCAGATTAAACAAGATAACATCTGCAAAGCACTTACGATAGTGGCTGGCGTAGTAAGTATTAAACAAGTGATAGCCGTTGTACCTATTCTTAATTAATTAAACACTGGTGTAAGCCAGGATGGAAGTTCACTTCAGTCTCACATAAATGAAGTTTAAAGGAGCCAGTCCAAGGCTGCTATGGACATTTCATGATCATGTGGGACCCAGATTCTTTCTCTTGTGTTGCCCTGTCATCCTGATGTCCCCTCCTGCCTCATGGCCCAGAATGGGCCAGCCATCATGTCCATATTCCAGCCAGCAAGAAGGAGACAAAGAGAAAGGACATACCCTTCTCCTCAAGGACATTTCCTGGAAGTTAGAATACATCCACTTACCTCTCACCAGCGAGGACTTAGTCACGTGGTCACACCTAGCTACAGGTACCTATGTAACCAGCTAACACTTCTGAGTTGTATTGATAAAGAGGAAAAGGAAAATTAATTTTGGGGCCAACTTTTGAAAAGTTCTGAGGGTAAAGCTGAAGAGCATATTTTGACCAGACCCTAAGCTCAAAGCCAGATTTCATCTTCTACTATGGAAAAGTTTAGGCACATCAAGTTGTCTGTCCCCCAAGTCCCAGGACAGAAGCAAGAGTTTCCTGGCACTTTCGGTCACTTAAAGATTCCTGTTTCCCGGGGCCCCTGGGTGACTCAGTCGGTTGAGTGTCTTACTTCGGCTCAGGTCCTGAGCTCATGGTTCATGGGTTCGGTTTGTAGGTTTGAGCCCCCCATCGGGCTCACTACTGTCAGCACGGAGCCCGCTTTGGATCCTCTGTCCCCCCCTCTCCTTTCCCCTCCCTGCTCACTCTCTCTCTCTCTCTTTCAAAAATAATAAATACATTTTTAAAAAGATTCCGGTTTCTCATTGGTCAAATGGGGCTACGACCTCTGCCTTTTCCCACTCTCCCACTGCCCCTTGCCTTCCCCTGGGCATTTCTCCTCATAGAAACAAACCCAGGAAAAGCAGCTCCAGCCTGGCAAAGGCTTGACCTCAAATGAACACAGACAATGGGCGCTACAGGCAGCTATGGTCAGTGTCCTAGGCCATCTGGCCAGCTCAGCAAGCAGGACATCTGACTCTGATGATACAGAGAGAGACACAAAGGATGTACTTTAAATATTTTTTTATTTAAAAAAACCATATGAGTGGGGTGCCTCGGGTTAAGCGTCTGACTCTTGGTTTTGGCTCAGGTCATGATCTCAAATGCGTGGGATCAAGCCCCATATCAGGCTCTGTGCTGACAGAACTGATTCTGCTTGGGATTTTCTCTCTCTCCTTCTCTCTCTGACCTTCCCCCACCCACAGGCACACGCTCTCCCTCTCTCTCAAAATAAATAAGTAGACTTAAACAAAAAACCTATGAGTAACATTTTTTGCATGAAAATTTGAAGTTTTAATTAAAAATAAGTCAGAAATCCTTTGATCCTAAACCTAAAGATAATGATCATTAATATTCTGTATGTGCCTTTCAATCTTCTATTTATTCAGATTTTTTCCTTTTAATTATAAATTTGGGGCTCACATCTTCATCCTCTTTTATAACCAGCATTTAAAATTCCACCATAGTGGGGCACCTGGGTGGCTCAGTTGGTTAGGCGTCTGACTCTTGGTTTCAGCTCAGTCATGATCTCAGGTTTCGAGTTTGAGCCCCACATCAGGCTCTGTGCTAATGGCATGGAGCCTGCTTGGGATTCTCTCTCTCTTCCTCGCTCTCTGTCCCTCATCTGCTCATGCTGTCACTGTCTGTCTCAGAATAAATAAATAAACTTTAAAAATAAATAAAATCCCACAGTAGTAAGACAATCTTCCCATGTTGATAAACACACTTCTCCCACATCATTTTTAACAGACAGCTTGGTTGCTTCTCTTACAGAAGGGACACAGTTTAGTAGGGATACACCAAAATTTGGCTTTGAACTTAGTGTCTCGTCAAAATATACTCTTCAGCTCCAGCTTCAGTCTTGGTCTTTGAAAGGCTGAATAGCTCAAGTTCAGACTCCAGTGTCATTTCTGAGTTCCCTAGACTTGTGTACGATTCATGATCCCGTGACCATATTACATAATCTTTGTATCCAAGAAACATAATAACCTCTGTTATACACACATGGCATGTCATTTGGATTTACTGTTAATAATTAGTTTCAAATGTAGATAACCTTCCACATGTGGCTTGTAATGAATATCTTCTTTTATGCTTTATTTGTTGAAATCCTATCAGCCAGCTAAAGCTTAAATGTATATTTATTATTACAAGGGTGAAATGCTGTATTGCTTATGACAGTTATAAACACTGTCCCTTTTATGTTAAAATTTTTCCAGTGTTAAATATAGAAGGAAACATTGAAAACTGATACAAATATTGAGATGCATGCTTTCAGAAGATACTTTTTTTGGGGCAACAACAATAAAACATTAAAGTAATAATATGAAGCAGATAATGGAAATTAGATTATATAATAGTTCTAACCTTTGTAGAATTGCTTGGGATGCTCGCATTTATAACACTGAACAAAATAATCTTTACAAACGTCAGTTTTTTAGTTACTGTATTCTAGTTAGGCCATAAGGCTTTAGTAAAAAAGCCCAGTTGTGGATATCTTTACAATTCGTCTTGTACAGGTAAACTAAAAGATATCTGTAAAGATAAAAACAGGATGTCAATCAACCTCCCCATTTCATAAGGAAGAAAGCCTCTATCACATGTAACAATATCCATGGTGAATCATATTTGACCCAATGTGGAGAGGAATATAAAGACTTTGAAGAGAAGAAGAAATTATTGGGAAAAGTGAGGATCCCACTCCTTCACCATCATCAGTCAAAAGGAAGCTTTGATTTATGAACACAAACATGTCTATAAGATACAGCGTAGGAGCAAGCCAGCAACTACAGGTACAAGGAGACAATTGTGCCTGCCCTGTCGTGTTAAACTGCACAGCGTTGACAGTGCAATTCATGAATAACGAAGTTATCATCAGGAACAGTCTCCGATAAAATTTTAGACATACTCCTTTATCAAAAATATTTGCCCCATGAAGGCGATCGTAGGCGTTGGCCTAGACTTCGGCTGAATACTGATCTTAACACTCGGCCACCTGGCATCCAGCCAAAGTGTGTTGAGCGCATCTCTAACTTCAGATTACTTCCGGTTTCTCACTATTATTAGCAACATTGCAATGAGTGTCCTAGCACAAACAACTCCATGGGGCTCTATGATTATTTCTTTGGCTGGGTTCCTAGTAGTAGAGTGGCTGGGTCAAAAGGATCCCTATTGCCAAACTACCTTCCAGAAAGTTTGCACCAACTTGCCTCCCGCAAGAGGAGGGGAGTAGGGAGAGATCGTATCCTGGGTCCTCACCAGCTACGGCACCTGCATTTTCAACCTCCCGCAGCGGTTGGCAGTTGGGTGGTTGAGAGTAGCATCCTTCAGACGGCTCCAAACTCTTCTGGACCCCATCATTGTGATTACAGCTATAATTCATTTTGTGTTTATCTTCTCTCTGGCATTATGGTAGACTCCTTGGGTGCTTTTTGGACTTTTTGGGTCACAACGATCACGAAAAGTAAATGTTGCTGGCTTAAATTTATAGATAAGGAAACTGAATCTCAAGGGTTGGGTGGCCCTGCTCCTAACCCTGATGGAAGTTTCCAGAAGCCTGACGAAGCAATAGTCTGAAAGCCTTCTCTTGTAGGTAAATGAAGACTAGAAGGTCCGATCCCCATGACCCCAGCTATTCAACCCCAGGGGAACTCGAGCAGTCCCCAAGTCCTCCTAGCTGTGTCCATTTCTGGCCAGGGTTTGAATGTGGAAGAAAGGTGAAAGCCAGTACTTACTGAACCCTGCCTCTGCTCTGGGCTTGGTTGTGTGCTAGGCACTTTACCTGGATTCACGTCCAGGGCTTCTTGGTTGTTGCTGAAGGAAACTGCGTCTGAGTGTCTGCCCTCCCCAAGTGAGCTGCCCGCCTGCCTGGTGTGCGTGTGTGTGTGTGTGTGTGTGTGTGTGTGTGTGTGGTAACAGACTAACAGCGCTAGGAGCAGGTCAAGATTATTGGCCACTGAGTCCTCCACCACAACAGATTGGCAGCTGACCACTTGGGGGGACGGGGTAAAAAGAGTGACCACGTGACTGGGACTTGCTATACATTATCTCATGTAGGTCTCAAACTGCCTGGTGAGATAGGATCCACATCTTACGCGGGTGGAACCAGAGGCTTAGGAAATGTTCCAGAGCTCACAGCTAGTAAATGGCGAAAGACCCAAATAATCCAGGGTAGATGCACATACTTTCTCTGATCCAGACAGGAAAACATACTTCGATACATTTCTATAACCCTGGTAAGAGCCTGAAGCCTTGAGAAAGAAACAAGGAGCCTTCAGAATCCCCCAGCAGCAGGAAGGCTGTTGTTCTGAGGCCTTGCAGAGGAAGAATGTACTGTCCCCAAGCTGAGGGGGACGCACGAGGGTAGACAGCCTTGGGCAGGTACTGCAAGCGACCTTCTAGCCTGAAGCAGAACTGCCTGGGCTGCACGGGTGGTGGCAGAGGAGTGTTGTCCTCGCACGTGAGGACCTGCCTCCTCCTTCCTTCCCTTTTCCACTTCTGGAACCCGGGAACTGAGACCTGAAAGCCTAGAGGGGGTGAGGAAGGAGCCAGCCTGCTGTCCTCACTGGCATCCTTCAGCAGAGACACACACAGCACCCGTGGGCAGCCAGACCCCAGAGTCAAACAGATCTGGGTCTGATCTGATTCAGTCACTCTCCAGTTACGTGACCCTGAGAAAGTTACTTGCTCTCTGAGGCTCAATTTAAATCACAGAATGTGGGCAGAGTCATCGTTCCTCATCAGTGGCTATAAGACTGAGTGAGCAAAGGCTCCCACCCCATTGCTGCCTCAGTCAGAAGCCAGCCCCCGACTCTCTCTAGTCCCCACCTATGCAAGGAGCCTGTCCTGGGCAGCGTCCTGGGACCCCTGGAGCTCCAAGGACCCACCTGAGTGGGTGGGTCCAGATCCTATCCAAAGTCTTGTAGACTGCACACTCACTCTAACCTTCAGACTAACCACAGCATGTGCTGTGGCCCCACCTGAAACACACTTCCTGCCCCTGTGTCTGCCTTATTGTGCTCACACTTTATGCTTCACATAGCTTCATGCTTCTCCAGGAAACCTCCCCTAAGCCTCCAAGTCCAGCTGACACATGTCCTACCACCATATCGTACCAAGTTTTAATGGCCTGGTTGATTGTCTTCCATTGGACCGTGAGCTCAGGAAGGGCAGGGACTAGCTTCTGCCTATGTTGTACCCGCAGTGCCCAGTGGATAGATGCTCAGGGTAGATGTTCAGGACATGTGCACAGAATAGCAGAATTGAAGGGAGGATGAATGGATGCTTACACGGGTCTGGATGGAGTACCTGTGGGAGACAGACCACTATAGACTCTCTGAACCAGGGCCTCCCAAACAGGAAAGAAGAGGCCAGGACTTGAACTATCATGGTAGCAGTGACCCTGTCTTTTATTCTCTCCGGCAAAGGAAGATACATCTAAGTTCGCTCTGTCCAGTTGTTCAGGTTCTGTACTTTACAATTCCGGGGGCACATTTTTCACATTTCATAGATCTGTGTGGTTATTGCAACAATTTTCCAGCAGATGGCAGTAAAGTATCTTAAATTAAGGGTGCTTTTTGCTGTTTGTGCAAATGCATTGTTTGGGCTATCTGTGGTGCTGGGTGCAGCTGTCTCCCGGCCCTCCCAATCTGCTGAGAAATTGCCTGACACCCTTTCCCAGCCTTGTCCCTCCTCCTCTTCGCTTCAAGGTTTTACAAAACCACACCCAGGACCTCAGCTTTGGCCTGAGAACTTCAGCAGAACTTCTGACATTAGAGTCAGAAATCCCACCTGCACCCGTTGCTCCAGAGAAGGTAATGTTCGTGATTGGAAACCTTGGGCTCAAGTCCCAGCTGCTGTATTTCCTAGTGAGTGATCTGGGGCAAGTGACCTTGCGGTTCTGGGACCTAGCTTTCTCTTCGGCACAGAATGCAGTAACATCCCTGCCCCTGAGGCTGTGAAGAATAATCGCTACCCTGAACGTGCCCACGCTTCACCACCGGTAACGCACCTCTGCCCAGGAGTATCCTGCATTGATAAAACGCTGGACTCTTCACACTACCCTGGGAGGATATATTGGGGCGGGGGTGTGTCACAAGCCACGTGACTCCCATCTTGTCGCTCTCCCCCCAACAGGGTCGTCTTCTCCTAGGGAATCCCTTTCCCAGCCTCCGGCACCAATCCATCACCCTTCAGGGGCTTTGGCCACCACTGCAGTCTCCGCTCCAAACTCCTTCGTAGAGTCACAGTCAGTAGGCCAGTGAACAAATATTTATTGAGCACCTACTATGGGCCGGGCTCTGTGCCAGTCTCTACCCTCTACTCCCTTACGGTCGCATGACGGGCAATAAAATTAGTATAGTTGCCATCTTGTTCCTGAGTCATCAGACCCCATCCCATTCCTCTGGGACTCTAAGAAGAAAGAATTCTTGCCCAGTCTCACCCTGTTTAGTTCTTAGGCCACGTAATGACTGGGTTCTGTAAGTACCATTTTGGCCCCAACCACCACAAGTCTCCTCCGAGGTCCAGACCAAGAGAGGCTCAGCTGGGGTTTTCCATGCCCTTCTCATACTGGGGCAAGGTTTGGGAAGCAGCAAACAAACTCACCATGGGTTTCACCTCAGTTTGGTCTGGCTGTGAAGAGACAGGAAACCCAAAGTAGTTGTGGCCTAGACGAGATAGACACTCATTGCTCTCACGTGTAAATGAAGTCTAGAGGCAGGCAGTCCAGAGCTAACATGGCCATTGTACGGTGTCAGGAAGGACTCAAGCTCTTTCCAGTACCCTGTTCTGTCATCTGTCAGGGGTAGTCCTCACGGTGGAGGTAGCATTTCAGGGCTGGCAAAGCCCTTCCCTTATGATATCAGGACTCAGGCCCCTTCTATAACATTTCCCTACCATTCGTAGCATGCAGCTCCCACTTCATGGTCTGAAATGGCTGCTTGAACTCCAGCCATCAAGTCAACATTCCACCAGCGGGAATTAGGAAAGACAACTGAGCAAGGACATGCCCTCTCTCCCTAAGGACACTCCCTGGAACTTATTCATGATACTTCCATTTATTTCCCATTAGTTAGAACTGAGTCACATGATCGGATCTAAATGCATAGAAGGCTAGGAAATAGTCCTTATTTCAGATGTGTTCAATTCCTAAGGGAGAAAAAGAGCATGGTTATTGAGGAACCCTAAGAATTCTCCAGCACATCTTACCTGTGAAGTACCAATTCCTGCCTACAGGAGGTCCCTGGCATAGATTAACCAGGACAATAACTCAACAACCATAAGATCACAGAACAAGAATAATGGAAAGACCGTAACGACGTAACTTCCTGTGTGTAAATACCGTTTACATATCCCTGTTGCCAACATTCACCACCGCAAACCCCCAGCTCTCAGCTGCCCAGTCCTGTTCCTGCAGGTTCAGCTTTAGCATCCCTTCCCCCACCCCTGAGACAAACCCTCCCATGCACCCGACACTGCCCCTCCTCCCTTCCTAGAGTGGAGTTTGGCTGAAGAGAAGGTGTGGGGTGCAGTGACGGGGAGGCCCTGTGACAGCACAGGAGCGGTGGCGGTTGCCTTGGTGAGCTGGGCAGAGGTTTCTAGAATGCTGCTAAATGTGTTTTCCTGACCCGCCAACGCCTACTCTTTCTGGCTTAGGAGAACTTCTTGGGAGCTGAGGCCCCCTGGTCCCACCTTGTTATCTCCCCCTGCCACCCTTTAGAAATATTCATTTGCCCATTGACTACCTCTTCCCTTAAGAAGGGGCTCTCGGGGCGCCTGGGTGGCGCAGTCGGTTAAGCGTCCGACTTCAGCCAGGTCACGATCTCGCGGTCCGTGAGTTCGAGCCCCGCGTCGGGCTCTGGGCTGATGGCTCAGAGCCTGGAGCCCGTTTCCGATTCTGTGTCTCCCTCTCTCTCTGCCCCTCCCCCGTTCATGCTCTGTCTCTCTCTGTCCCAAAAATAAATAAAAACAAAAAAAAAAAAAAAAAAAAAAGAAGGGGCTCTCAAGCCCTCAGACGCCCCAGGGCGAGGAATGAGGAAGGGGACAGTAACAGTTTTCCCTGCACCCTCATGCCAGCCCTGTGCCTTAGGAGCCTCATCCCCATTTGAGAGATCCAACCTCTGGGCCCGAGGGCCGCAAGGCAGTGGCCCCGGTCAGCCCGCTCACGGTGGAAGCACCGAGACTAGAGCCAGCTCTGTGACTCCCAAGCCACTGCATCTTCGTGAGTTATGCGTCCCAGGTAGGGTTCTGATGGCGGAATTTTAAGCAGACTGTCAGATGTGTTTGCTGTACTGACTGTCCCCTCCAGCTCTTCATGGGGACGTCTGAAGCAAGGGGAGAAAATATGACCCGGCTGGGAATGTTGGCAAAAAGCCACGGGCCCGGTCTATGGTTTGAGCGGTCACGGGACACAGATTGCTGTGGGCACCCCTGCCCGCTCCCCTTGCCTGTCTGCCCCACGCTCCCCGGGCATCTTGCCCACACCCTGATCCCTGATGTCCAGGGACACTGGCTCTGCCCCCTCTTCAATCCCTCCAGGCCCAGAAAAATCACCCCTCCGCTCAGCAAAGGAGGCCACATCCACATACCCTTGCATTCAGCTCCCTGTTCCTCCCCGCAGGCTGGTCATCCTCCCTCCCTGCATCTCAGTCCCAGGGCTGCTGGATCAGGGAAGTGCCTGGAACTTTCCAGAAGGCCGTAGAGGGGAGGGCGCCCTCTCGCCCCTCCCAGAGCCAACTCTGCAGAGTCTGCACATGGAGGCCTGTCCTCGTGGCCTGCTTCTCTATCGGCACAGTTTGTGCAGCACTCCCTCCCGGAGGGGGCAGGGGGTGAGGCTGTTAGGGGTGGAGGCCATCTCAGCCCACATCCTGGAAAACCCACTTGGGACCAGGAGTTGGATGTTCTTGTTTGGGAGTTGGATGTTCTTGTTTGTTTGTTTTATTTTATTTTAAAATTTTATTTTTAAGTAATCTCTAGACCCAATGTGGGGCTGAAACTCACAATCCCCAAATCAAGAGTCACATGCTCCACTGATTGAGCCAGCCAGGCCCCACAAGAGCTGGATGTCCTGCTAGTTTATCTGCATAGCCCCGCTCCCACAAATACACTCTTACTCGTGCACACAAGCATGCTTGTACTCCAACATTCACAAACAGACCTGCACACACACACGTGCACGGGACCCTTAGTTTAAATTCTTCTAAGACAGTACACTCTTGGGTGTCAGAGTCTGAGCTCTGAAGTCACATACGAAGTTTGCTTTTATATACTGCATTGTGGTTTTTAAACAATGACTTCTCATTTTCAGAGGGCAATATACGAAATTGGAACCACACATAGATGTAATAAGGAAGGGTCTTCCTCCCCCTCACTGTTCCCAGTCTCTTGCTCCCCTCCCCAGGGACAGCCATTGTCACCACTTCTTTGTGTCGCCTTCCAGAGCTCGTTCGCAGATGAGAGTCTATAAGGCTGCTCACTCACACACGGGCGCGCGCGCGTGCACACACACACACACACACACACACACAGGATAGCACACAGGCGCACTGCTCTGCACTCTGCTTTATTTTGTTTATGCAAATGCACCACTTGGGCCACGCCCGGTGCATCTGTCTACCAGCCCTCCAAGCTGCTAAGTTGCCAGTTGCCCAGCACCCTTTCCCAGCCCGATTGCTGTACCTGGTGATTGCTCACGTTTAAGGACACACAGAGCACCTCAGCCTTTTTAATGGGGGCATGGTGTCCCATCATGCAGATACACCATGATTTATTTGATGCGCCCTACTAGGTGAGCATGAATTGTTTCCAGCTGTTACCCACAGTTTTTTTTTAAAGTTTATTTATTTTGAGAGAGAGAGAGAGAACGAGCAGAGGAGGAGCAGAGAGAGGGAGAAAGAGAATCCCAAGCAGGCTCCATGCTGTCAGCAGGGAGCCTGATGTGGGGCTCCAACTCACAAACGGCGAGATCGTGACCTGAGCCAAAACCGAGAGTTGGACGCTTAACCGACTGAGCCACCTGGGCGCCCCTCTTTTTTTCTACATATTTGTTTATTTAAGTACTCTCTACACCCAATGTGGGGCTCAAACTCACAACCCCAAGATCAAGAGTCTCACGCGCTTTCACTTGAGCCAGTCAGGTGTCTCTGTTACCTACAGGGTGCAGTTCTTTAGTGAGTGCCTGCCTGTACAATTCAGCCCACGTGGGTGTGTGTTTCCTTCAGAACTGGGTAGGAAGGAGGGACCCAGCCTCTTGTACTTCACTTTCTGAATCCATAGGTGACAATAGTTAGAACACTGACCTCACCACGTGAAGACCAAATGAAATCAGCATGCTGAATGCCTAGCACAGCATCTGGCTCAGGGACCCAGACGTGTTAGCTCCTGAGGAGGGGAGAGGAGAGGGTAGGAATGGGGTGAGTAGGGGCCAGCTGCCCCCCAGGAAGCTGCCCAGTGCCTCTCCTCAAGGCCACCAAGTTAGATGGCAGCGGGCCTCAGCCTGGGAAGTCTGCTGCCCTGATGATGGGGTGGGGATGGTCAGGGAGATTCATACCTAGGGTGCCACAGGGAGAAGTAGGGGGCAGGAAGCCATGAGTGGCTGGGGGCCCAGCTACTGCCTTGGAGCCAGAGTGAGGGGCAGGCCTGGCTTTCCTGCTGAGTCATTCCCACTGGAGCTTTGGAGGATGGGGCAGGCCTGCTTCCAGAGAGAGTGAGAGAGAGAGAGAGAGAGAGCTCTATCGTGGTGAGAGCTCTCAGGCACGCACACACACACACACACACACACACACACGCACATACACCCCTCCCGGCTTAGAAAAAGGAACCCCTCCCAGCAGAGAGAGGCTTTGTTCCTCACAAGATGTAAAAGCCAAGGAGACAAAGGAAAGGCAGCTCCCAGGGCCCCTGTCCCTCAGCAGCCATTTCTCCACCCCTCTCTCTGTCCTCACCCCATTTCTACCAGCTTTCTCCTCCATCCAACCCACCCCTGCCCCTAGGGTGACTAGCCATCCTGGATGGCCCAGGATGAGGGACAAGTTGATCCCCCGGCTTGTCCATCTCATTTCCCCTCCTCATCTTGCACCTGTCCCCTGGCCCCAGGGTTACCTGTAAATCGCACCTCACAGAGGAGAGAAGCCTTCCTGCCTCTGAGGTGGTGTTCTGATGTAACAGGCCTTTATGAGACTTGTCCCACACTGTGGGGGACAGAAGTGAATGAGGCTGGGGCCCTGGGTCCAGAGGGACTCACACTGCGAGGGTGAGGAGGCTAAGGTTGGAGTCCTGCCCCCAGAGCCAGCACCACAGCCTGTGAGAAGCAGGGTCTGGCTCAGAGGGTGGGCTGGTTGGAGGACCTAATGCTTCCTTCCATTGAAAGTGACTCTTTGTCTTAGTACAAAATCCCCAAACCCAACTGTGGTCTAACACCTAGCTCTATACCCTTCCAGACATATTTCTATTCATGTGCACCTGGTTTATGGAAAAGTCTGAGGCTGACAGGATCCAAACAGGAAATGTGTCTGCTTTGTCTCTCTAACCACAGCCTTCAACCTGATTTGCTAAATCTTTTCTGGCCCTGAACAATATTCCAGGCAGATTCCTAGTTTTCTGATCAGACTTCCTGTTTGTTTGTTTAATTATTAAAAGCCCAGGCTAATCCAGTCCAATTTAAAAATTAAGCATCAGGGCACCTGGGTGACTCAGTTGGTTAACCATCTGACTTTGGCTCAGGTCATGATCTCATTCATGGTTTGTGAGTTTGAGTCCCACATCAGGCTGTCTGCTGTCAGCAGGGAGCCTGCTTCCGATCTTCTCTCTCTCTCTCTCTCTCTCTTTCTCTCTCTCTCTCTCTCCCCCTCTCCCACTTGTGCTTTTTCTCTTTCTCTCAAAAATAAATAAACGTTAAAAAATTAAAAATTAAACACCATATGCAAATCTAGGGTGATTCTCCTCCCCTGCCCCCATCAGAAGGCTTTTACCTCCAGGGTCTGAGGTTGGGATGTGATGGTGGGGGGGTGGGGGGATGAGAGCTGGAGAGGGGCACAGTCACAGGTCTTGTTTCCTTGGCCAACACTCCCTGATGACCAGTGCTTCCTGGGGACAGGCTTCCAAGTGGGGTGCAGCTGAGTTGTCTGGGGAGAGGCCCCTCTGCCTGGACTTTTTCCAACACACCCTGTCATGTCTAGCCCCTGGAGGCTCACCACTAGAATTCCTCCCCAGCTACACCTCCCACAGGAAACTCCTGCACCTTTGCCTGGCCAGATGGAGGCATGTGGGGTGGGGGGTGGGGTGCCCTGCACTGCCCCCAGCTCTGCTTTGCTTCTCTGTCCATTCTTCTTCCCAGGAGGCTATGGGTGGGTACCCAGCTGAGGCATGGGGTGCCAGTCCTCCCGTCACAGGTACCCTACTCAGGGAGTAATCTCTAGCAGACCCCCTGCACTCCCAGAAAGTAGAAGGGGAACCCCTTGCCCCAGTCTGGGGTCATGTGACTTGTGCAGTCATACAGAGTCCCAGGACCATCAGTGCCCCCCATGCTTGGTCTAATGCTCTGCTGTCTTGAAATTCTTAGTAACTTTCAAACAAGAAGCCACTCATTTTCGTCAAGAATTAGGGAGCTGGTCCCACCTGGGACTGAGGGCTTGGACCATCCTCATCTGTTGGCAGAAAGAGGGAGGAACGGAGGCTCTGGTTGGAGTAGCAGGGCTCGTTCTGGAGCCTGTAAATGCCTGGGGAGTGCCACATGCCTCACTGCTTTCCCCCTCTCCTGGGAGTGAGGGAGCCTGTCCGTGCCAGCCCCACTCCCCACCCCCCATCCCACCCCCCCATTAGGTGTCCAGTCATCATCTCCCAGGCAAATAGGATCTGAACTAATCAACATCCTGTTAGGGATACAAGCATCCTTCCACATCACACACTACCCAAATCAGGAATTGAATAGATTCAGATTAAGTGCCTTTTTTTTTTTTTCACAACAGTGAAATCATGTTGCATATATTGTTTTATAGCCTGCTTTTTTTCGCTTAACAACACACTGTAAATACGGAGAAAATTTTCATCTACCATCTAATCTTCAGCATCTGTTTTAGTTAAATATTGCTGTGCAACAAACCACCGAAAACCCAGTGGCTCAAATCAACCACGGTTTATTGTTTCTCATTATCCTACAGGTTGCCCAGGTCCTCCCGACCATCCACAAGAAACACAGAGTCTAGAGAGAGAAAAACTCTGGTCCAGAGTTAGCTGAGCCACTTCCTGCTTGTGTGACCTTGACCAAGCTACTGAACCTCAGGTTCCTCATCCGTAAAGTGTTCTAGATGAGAACCGTGATGTCTCCCTTACCTGAGATATTTTGAGGATCAAACGAGAACTGTGAAGAATGGGATCTGCCACGTAGGGTCAGCATGAAGATTAAGAAGTCTACCAAAGGTTAGCTGCTATGTAGGCTAGTGAGGGAATTGCTGGGGCAGGGAGGGAGCTGGGTCTCCAGCCCATCAGACCGAGAGGCACAGAAGAAAGGGAGGATTCTGCAAGGACTAGAAGCATCTGAAAGGCTGCAGTGAACAGAGCTAAGAGTATGAAGCATTGCTCAGCCAAAGAGGAAATGAAATCTGGGGGAAAGAGTCGCCTTGCCACAGCATAAAGGCACTCATGTGTTAGCCATATTTTCTGCATTCTAATAATATGCTGGTAATAAAGTCAGGAGTAAAATATACTAGAAAGCAAGTAGTGCCAGCCTCGAGGCACCAGAGTCAACAAATGACCCACGGGTGTCCACTGCCTCTATCCCTGCTCGCTCCATCACGGGACCCCCTTCGGCTGCTTCAGGAAAGAGAGAGCTGAGGCAGAGAACCAAATGCATCTCGGAGGGACAGGAGAAACAGTGCCAGGGAGCCAAAATCTAGACCCCAATGTTTTCTGTGCCCCAATATCTTATTTCAACGCTTTCATTACACTTTCAGAGATTTTAACACATACAGATTCATGTCCTTGGGCTCTTTTAAAATTCGGTAATATTTAAAGCAAACCGATAATAAAGAATAGCACAACAAAAACCCCATGTTCCTGTCACCAGTTTAAGAGACAAAACATGCCAATACAGTTAAACTTGCCCTGGTGTGTTCTTCCCGTCTCCTTTCCCCACCTTCTTCTCGTGGCGGGGGGGTGGGGTGGGGTGGGGGAACCACTATTCTATTATGTCCTTGCACTCTTTGTACTTTTTCAAATACACAAATAAATCCAAAGGAAAGGATAAGTTGCTTTATAAAGATTTGAGTTCCAGTTAAAGGCCTACAGGTTTGGATGACTTCTGGAGAGGCTGCAGGAGAAGCAGAGAGAGAAAAAAAAAAGTCTGAAAAAAAAAGGAACAGAATGTCAGTAACCTGTGACAATACCAACTGGAATAATAGATATGTAATTAGACTCTGGGGGCTGGGCAGAAACACATTTGAAAACATAATGGGTGAAAATTTTCCAAATTTGATGAAAAATCTAAGCCCATAGATCTGAAAAGCTGAATCAATGCCAAGCACGAAGATCATCACACCAAGGCACAGTATCTTTAAGTTGCTGAAAATCAATGATAAAAAAGATTTAAATTTTTTTTTTATTTCAGAGAGAGAGAGTGGGGGGGGGCGGGTAGAGGGGTAGAGGAAGAGAGAAAGAGAGAGAGGGAGAGAGTCTTAATCAGTTTCCATGCTCAGTACAGAGCCTGACAAAGGGGCTTGATCCCAAAACCTTGGGATCATGACCGGAGCCAAAATCAAGAGTGAGATACTCAACAGACTGAGTCATTCAAGCACCCCTGAAAAATATTTTTTAAGGAGCCAGGGGAGGGGGGAGGGACATTATACACAAAGGAAAATATAAAAATAATCTCTGACTTTTCATTAGAAATAATACAAGTCAGCAGACTATGGAATTAAATCTTTAAGACTTATTCATTTTTTAATTAATTAACCAATTAAAGATTTTTAAAAAATTTCTTTTTTTTTTTCAACGTTTATTTATTTTTGGGACAGAGAGAGACACAGCATGAACGGGGGAGGGGCAGAGAGAGAGGGAGACACAGAATCGGAAACAGGTTCCAGGCTCTGAGCCATCAGCCCAGAGCCTGACGCGGGGCTCGAACTCACGGACCGCGAGATCGTGACCTGGCTGAAGTCGGACGCTTAACTGACTGCGCCACCCAGGCGCCCCTAAAAAATTTCTTTTAATGTTTATTTATTTTTGAGAGAAAGAGGGACAGAGTGTGAATGGGGGAGGGGCAGAGAGAGAGAGGGAGACACAGAATCCGAAGCAGGCTCCAGGCTCTGAGCTGGCAGCACAGAGCCCTACGAGAGGCTCAAACCCACAAACTGCGAGATCATGACCTGAACCGAAGTCGGACACTTAACCGACTGAGCCACCCAAGCACCCCTAAAGTGTATTTATTTATTTATTTATTTATTTGGAGAGAGGGAGAGAGAGAGAGCACAAGTAGGGGAGGGGCAGAGGGCAAGGGAGAGAGAGAATCCCAAGCAGGCTCCACACTGTCAGCATGGAGTCTGATGCCCTACTGGAACTCATGAACTGTGAGATCATGACCTGAGCCAAAATCAAGAGTTGGACACTTAACTGAGCCACCCTGATGCCCCTAAACCTTTAAGATTTAATTGAATGGAACAAAAAACTGTCAACCCAGAATTCTGTAGCCAGTTATAACGCTGAGGGAATTCATTGATGGCAGGCATGTTGAAGGCTTGAGGGAAATGATACCAGGTAGAGAAACTCAGATCCCCACAAAGAAATAAATGGAAAGAAATAAATACCAGACATGGTAAAAGTAAGAGATGTTTCCCCCTCATTAAAAAATTTATGTAAAAGAAAAATAAGAGTTTATGTAAAGCAAAAAAAGTAGCAGTGTACTATAGAGTTTATAACATATGTAGAAGTAAAATGTATGACAAAAAACACAAAGGACGAGAGAAGAGAAGGAGCTATAGTGTTGTAATTTTCTTCTGTAATCTGTGAAGTGGTATAATATTATTTGAAGGTAGACTGTGAGAAATTAAAGATGCATATTGCAAACTTTAGAGCAAACACTAAAAAAAGAGAGAGGAATAATTATTAAGCCAACAAAAATAAAATGGACTCTTGGGGCGCCTGGGTGGCTCAGTTGGTTAAGCCTCTGACTTCAGCTCAGGTCTTCATCTCACAGTTTGTGGGTTCAAGCCCCACATCAGGCCCTGTGCTGACAACTCAGGGCCTGGAGCCTGCTTCGGATTCTGTGTCTCCTTCTCTCTTTGCCCTTCCCCTGCTCACGCTCTGTCTCTCTCTCCCTCAAAAATAAAGATTAAAAATTTTTTTTAATTAAAAATAAAATGGACTCTTAAACAATATTCAATCCAAAGGAAGGCAGGAAAGGAGGAAAAAACCCAAAGAACTCATGGTACGAATAGAAAGAAATAGCCAGATGGTAGACTTAAACCCCACCACATAAACAATGATATTAAAAGTAAATGGAATGCATGGATGAACTTTGAAAATATTACGCTAAGTAGAAGAAGCCAGTCTTGAAAGACCACTTATTGGATGATCCCATTTATATGAAAGGCAAAGAATAGGCATATCTATGAATACAGAAAGTATTTTGTAGTTTCCTAGGGCTGAGGGAGGGATGGTGAGGGGAATGGAAATGACTGCTAACTGACATGAGATTTCTTTTTGGCATAACAGAAATGTTCTACGATCAGATTGTGGTGATGATTGCACAATTCTGTGAAGATACTAAAAACCATTGAATTGTACACTTTTTAAAAACTGAAGTATAATTGATATGTAATGTCACATTCATTTCAGGCATACAACATCTACTGGTTATGCTGTGCTCACTAGTGTAGCAACTGTCTGTCACCACACAACACTATCACAATACCACTGACTACATTCCCAGTGCTGTACCTTTTATCCCTATGACTTATTCATTCCGTAACTGGAAGCTTGGACCTCCCACTCCCTTTCACCCATTCTGCCCATCTCCCCACCTCCCTCCCCTCTGGCAATCATCAGTTTTTTCTGTCTTTTTATGGGTTTGTTTCTGCCTTTTGTTTGTTTGTTTGTTTATTCATGTTTTATATTTTAGATTCCACATATAAGTGAAATCATATAGTATTTGTCTTTCCCTGTCTGACTTCTTTTCCTCAGCATAATGCCTCAAGTTTCAACCACATTGTTGCAAATGGCAGGGTTTCCTCATTTTTACATCTAAATAATATTCTTTTGTGTGTGTGTATGTGTGTGTATTCCATTGTGTGTATACACATATACACATATATGTGTATATATATACAAATGTGTGTATATATATATGTATATACATATATATATGTATATATATGTATATACATATATGTATGTATATATATTTTCTTTATCCATTCATCTGTCAATGGACACACACTTAGGTTGTTTTCACGTTTTGGCTACTGTAAATAATGATGCTATGAACATGGGGGTGCAGATATCTTTTCAAGTGTTTTCATTTCCTTTGGATATATTCCCAGAAGTGAAATTGCTGGATCATATGGTAGTTCTATTTTTAATTTTTGAGGATCCTTCATACTGTTTCCCATAGCAGCTGTACTAGTTTACAATCCCACCAACAATGCACAAGGATTCCCTTTTCTGTTGGAAGTTTTTTGATTACTGATTCAATCTCTTTACTTGTTATTGGCCAATTCATATTTTCTACTTGAGTCAGTTTTGATAGATTGCGTGTCTAGGAATTTATCCATTTCATCTAAACTACCTAGTTTGTTGGCATATATTTGTTCACAATATTCTCTTATAATCCTTCTTTATCTCTGTAGGGTCAGTAGTAATGTCCCCACAACTTTTTTTTTAATTTTAGTAATTTGGGTCTTTTCTTTCTGTTCAGGCTAGCTAAAGGTTTGTCAACTTTGTTGATCATTTTCTAGCACTATTTTTTGGTTTTGTTGATTCTCTGTTGTTTTTCTACTGCCTATTTCATTTATCTTCACTCCAACCTTTATTGTTCCCTTCTTTCTACTTTCTTTGAGTTCATTTACTCTTCTATTTCTAGTCTTTTAAGTTGGAAGTATAAGTTATTGGTTGCAGATCTTTGTTCTTTTTTAATGGAGGCACTTGCAGGTATAAATTTCCCTTTGAGCATTGCTTTCACCACATCTTGTAAGATGTAGTAGTTGTATTTTCATTTTTATTCATCTCCAATCATTTTTTAAATTTCCTTTGAGATTTCTTATTTGACCCATTGTTTATTTAAGGGTGTATTGTTTAATTTCCATGTTTTTGAGTTTTCCAGATTTCTTTGTTATTGATTTGTGTAATTTTATTCCACTGTAATCAGAGAACATATTTTGCATAATTTCATTCTTTTTAAATATTGAGACTTGTTTTGTGGCCTAACTTATGGTCTATACTGGAGAATGTTGCATGTGCACTTGAGAAGTATGTGCATTCTGCTGTTGTTGGGTGGAGTGTTCCATAGTTGTCTCTTAGGTCTAGCTTGCTTATAGCGTTGTTCAAGTCTACTGTATCCTCACTGATCTGCATCTAGTTGCTGTAGCCATTATCAAAATAGGCATTATTGTCAAACTGTTTACTTCCCCCAATCTTGTCAGTTTTTTCTTCATATATTTTTGGGGATTCTGTTGCTAGGTGCATATTTGTTTACAATTTTTATATCTTCTTGAGAGAGTGACCTTTTTATATATTATTATTATATATTTATATATATAATTTTTATTTTCATTATTATATAATGTCATTTTTCATCTCTTCTAACAATTTTGTCTTAAAGTCTATTTTTTCTGATATTAGTATAGCCACTCCAGCTCTCTTTGGTTACTGTTTGCATGGAATATCTTTTTTCATCCTTTTAATTTCAACCTCTTTGTGTTTTTGAATCTAAAGTGAGTCTCTTGTGAGCATATACTTGGATATTTCTTTTTATTTCTTTTTATTTTTTTAAACATTTACTTATTTTCTGAGAGGGAGAGCGTGTGCGTGCACAAGCAGGGGAGGGGCAGAGAGAGAGAGAGAGAGGGAGACAGAGGATCTGAAGTGAGCTTTTGCTGACAGCAGAGAGCCTGATGCAGGACTCAAACTCATGAACCAGGAGATCAGGACCTGAGCTGAAGTCGGATGTTTAACTGAGCCACACAGGTCCCCCAGATATTTCTTTTTAATTCATTCTCCCAGTCTCTGCCTTTTGGTTGGAGAGTTTAATCCACTTACATTTGAAGTAATTACTGATAAGGTAGGACATACTTCCATTAATTTGCTATTTGTTTTCTGTATGCTTATGCTTTTTATTTTCTCCATTGCCATTTTTGTGTTAGACATTTATTTTCATTTTAATTTCTTTGTCATTTTTATTATTATATATTTTTGAGTTATTTTCTTAGTGGTTGCTCTGAGGATTAAAATTAGCATCTTAATTTAGAATAATCTAGCTCAGATTAGTTTCAATAGTATGCAAAAAGCTTTGCCCCATATAGCTCTGTACCCACTTTTATGTTGCTATTGTCACAAATTACATCTTTATATATTATGTACCTATTGACATAGATTTCCAATTTTTGTTTTATGTAGTTGTCTTTTAAATCAAATAAGAAAGAAAGGAGCTACATAAACCAATAACACATTAATACTAACTTTTATATTTACCTGTGCAGTTACATTTACCAGTGTTTTTTATTTCTTCATGTGAAATTGAATTACTATCTACTGTCCTTCCATTTCATCCTGAAGGATTTCCTTTACCATTTATTAAAGGGCAAGTGTACTAATGGTGAGCTATATCAGTTTTTGTTTATCTGGAAATGTCTTATTTCTCCTTCATTCTCGAAGGATAATTTTGCTGGATAGAGAATCTATTGATTGACAGTTCTTTTCTTTCAGCACTGTGAATGTGTGATCCCACTGCCTTCTGGCCTCCATGGTTTCCAACAGTAAATCAGCTATTAATCTTCTCAAGCCTTCCTTGTACATTATGTGCTGCTTCTCTCTTGTTGTTTTCAAAATTCTTTTGTCTTTCAGGGTTATTTAGGCAGGTGTAGGTGGAATCTAAGTGATCAGCAGGACGCGCGGTGAGCCCAGCGTCCTCCTACGCCGCCATCTTCCCAGAATCCCTGAATTCTTTTGTCTTTCAACAGTTTAATTATAACATGCCTTGGTGTGGATCTCTTTGAGTTCATCCTGTCTGTACTTCATTGAATTTCTTGGATGTGTAGATTGTTTTTCATCAGATTTGAGAAGTATGGGGCCATTATCTCTCCAAATTTTCTTTCTATGCACCCTCCCCCCCCCCCACCCTTTTCTTCTGGCTCTCCCATCATGCACACTTTAGTATTCTTGATTGTGTACCACAGGCCTTTTAGGGTCTATTCATTTTTCTTTTTCTTTTTTATTTGAGGGAGAGAGAGAGCATGAGCAGGGGAGAGCGGGGAGAGGGAGAGAGAATCTAAAGCAGGCTCCATGCTCAGCACAGAGCCCGATGTGGGGCTTGATCCCATAAACCTGATCATGACCTGAGCCAAAATCAAGAGTCAAATGTTCAACCAACTGAGCCACCCAGGTGCCCCTATTCATTTTTCTTTATTCTACCCAGACTGGATAATCTCAGGTGACCTATCTTTAGATTTGCTGATTCTTTCTTTTATCTGCTCATATCTCCTGTTGAGCCTGTCTAGTAAATTTTTCATTTCAGTTATTGTACTTTTCAACTGCAGAATTTCTATTTGGACTTAAAAAAATTTTTTTTTCTCTTTTTTATAATTTCTATCTCTTTTTTTGGTGACACATCATTCTCATGGCTTCCTTTACTCTTTGAGCATATTTTAATTGGTCAGCTTAAAATCTTTTGAGGGAAGTTCCATGTCTGGGCTTCCTCAGCAACAATTTCTACCAACCATTTCTTTTCTTGTATGTGGGCCATACCTTTTTGTTTCTTTTTTTTTTTTATTTTTTAAATGTTTATTTATTTTTGAGAGACAGAACATGAGTGGGGGAGGGGTAGAGAGAGAGGGAGACACAGAATCTGAAGCAGGCTCGAGGCTCTGAGTTACCCACACAAAGCCCAACACAGGGCTCCAACCCACAAAACTGTGGGTTCAGATCATGACCTGAGCTTTGGCTCTGGTGCTTCACCAACTGAGCCACCCAGGTGCCCCATACCTTTTTGTTTCTTTTCATGCCTCATAATTTTTTTGTTGAAAACTAGACATTTTGAATATTATAATGTGGCACATCTGGGAATTAGAGGCTTTCTCTCTCCAGGGTTGTGTTGTTGCTGGTTGATGTAGAAGTTGTTTGCCTAATGTCTTTTCTGAACTAATTTTGCAAAATCTATATTTTTTGTTTTCCGTGGCCACTGAAGTCTCTATTCCAGTAGCTTTGTGGTAAGCTAGTGATTTGATGGAGGTTTATTTAAACATCTGGAATAACAACAACAACAAGAAAAAACATCTCCCAGTCTTTGGAGATGGACTCTATGTTTGTGTTGGGGCAATCCTTCCAAACTTAGCCAGGCAGTTTACAACTCTGTTTTACCTTTTACTTTCTGCTTGCACAGAGACAGAAGGGCAGCCAAAGGTGAGAGTTCAGTGCATACTATACAGTAATAATAAACTACACCTTCATGCTAAAACATGGAGATATGTTAAGAGAAGCCCAATGTAAAGTATATAGACTCTGATTCCATTAACGTTCACTTAAAAAACAGACCAAACCAGGGCACCTGAGTGGCTCAGTTGGCTAAGCTTTGGACCCTTGATTTAGGCTCAGGTCATGATCTCACGGTTTTGTGGGTTGGAGCCTTGTGTCGGGGCTTTGCACTGACAGCTGACAGCACTTCCAGCCCGTTTTGGGATCCTCCTTTGCTCTCTGCCCCTCCCCCGCTTGCACTCCGTTTCTCTCAAAATAAATAAACTTAAAAAAAAAAAAAAAAGACCAAACCAAACTATATGGATTGGAGATGGCAAAAGTGAAAGAAAGAGAAAACAGGATTGCCATTAAGGTCAGGATAGGGTTGGTTATCTCTGGATGGAGGTCTGATGGAGGCAGAAGGAGCGTGATTGGGAAGCAACACAGAGAAATGTCTTGTGATAATGTCGTCTTTCTTGACTTGGGTAGTGGTTACACAATTTTGCTTTACGATTAATCATTATAGTGCTCATTTGTATATTATATATATACGTTTTTGTATGTGTATTATATTTCATGAAGTTAATAAAGGCTATAAGACAACAAAAAAAAGGGGCTCGTATACTGAAACAGATGCCAGCTCCCAGTGGAATGGATATAACAGAGTTGATTTCAAGAACCTCGAAATGAAGAGGGGATCCTCTCTCTGTAGCCCAGAAAAAATAGGAAAGCCATATTTCCATCCTGCGAGGATCCACCTGGATGGTCTTTAGCCTTAATATCAACATGAAGACTCAAGTATTCTTATCGACCTAATCTTGCAGGGCCTCAGCCAGACTCAAGACAGAATTGAGGTGAATCTGCACAGGCTTCCAACACTCAGATCTGACTGGTCATGCTCAAGCTTATTTCAATTCTAGAGACCCCTCCCTCTCAAATGCCTCCAGAGTTCCAGCACAACAGAGGTGCTTCCTTTGTGACATCATCAACATCTGCCTCTGACCAGGCCGCCAGAAGTTTCTAATATTGGTAATTGGTAGTGGCTGTTGGTGGTGGATGAAAGTGACCTCCCACCTGTCATGAATTTCCCGTCATGAATTTCCCCTCTTCCGGGAGAGAAGTACTAGTAAAAGAGGCTGCTACTAGCTAAGAGCATCTACCTGGTGGGGCGTTGGTGAGTGGGGCTCCAGCCTGAGGCTAAGGGGAGGGGAGGGCAGGGAGGCCAGGCTGTGCCAGCACAGGGGAGGCCTAGATTCTCTGCTATGGAGGGCCAAATTGTTATTGGGACCTGGCTTCTCTACTCTGGCCCCACCAACCTGGGGAATGCCAGCTTCCAATGAGGGGTTTTTGCTATGTTTCTGGACTGAAGTCTGAGACCTTATTCTATCTTGAAATGTACCACCTTATGTCTGGTTAGATGGAAGACACTGGGAAAATAGTTTTCCCCAGTGCTCCTCTGCCTTCTGCACAGGAAAGCAAATTCCTTTCTCTTCAGAAAAGCAGATTAGAGTGTGTGACAGAAACCCAAGTTCCAAAAATGGACTCACATTCTCAGAGAGCTTTGATTTGGTCCTTGGGGACAGGGGATACCCTAGAGTATCTTGATTGTCACTTACAGTGTGAATAGTGATGTGGTTCTGCCTTAAAATGAGTTTACATTCTGGGTCTTATAGCAAAATCTGTGGAGTCTCATGCCCATCACCTCTGGACCCGCTGCCCCCCTCCCCTGCTTACTCCCTCATAGTCTTATCTAGCACCCAGCAGTCTTAAACTCACACCAGGCCTGGGGTGATGGGGACTCTAGTGTAGCTTTCCTGCCTTGAAGCCTAAAACCAGTAGAGTCAAACTAATTAAAAACAGGCAGTGAGCACACCTAGATGACTCTTTCCTGGGTCTCCCACCTTTTTCCTGTCATTTCGAGTTTTCCTGAACATCTCATCAGGGCAGTGCAGAAAGGCCATGAACAGTTGTGTAGGTTGTGTAGTTGCATTTGTTTTTAGCAATTACATTCAATTCTGCCATTGAAATCCTTGTGCATGTAGGCCTTTATCAGGGGAATGTTTCGGATGCAATGATCTCTAGACAACAGTGGGGAGGTCCCAGAGTCACCATGAGTCCGCAACACTCTGGTGAGGGCTATGTGCTTGCACCCCTTCATGAGAATGGTGAAGGACCTCAGGAAATGTCACTGATTAATAATCCAAATCAGTAAGACCTTGCTAAGCTCGGGGATATAAGATAAGATAACACAGACTTCACCCCCATTGCCATTAAGAAGTATTTATTGAGTCAGGGCACTGTGCTAGATACTAGGAATAAAAAGAAAAAAAAGATATAATCTGACTTATAATCTAGTGGGAGAGAATGTAAGTATCAAAAATCAAAATTCCTGCTTTCTGACTCTTAAAGAAAATTATCATTTTAGATGGCTGAATTTTCTGGATAATGAAGGTTCCAACCATTAAGCATATATTTTATTTTATGTTAACCATTTTTTATTAGAAATACTTTCTAGGGGCACCTGGGTGGCTCAGCTGGTTAAGCATCTGACTTCGGCTCAGATTGTGATCTCATGGTTCATGAGTTTGAGCCCACATCAGGCTCTTTGCTGTCGGTGTGGGGCCCACTTAAGATCCTCTGTCCCCCTCTCTCTGCCCCTCCCCTGCTTTCTCTCTCAAAAATACATAAACATTAAAAATAAAAAGAAAGACTTTCTAAATAGGCCATTGCTTCCATTTTAAAATAAAATATTTGCTCAGAACTAATCTTCCCTAATGATTCAGCACATTTCCAACACTACCCTATAATACAAGGATGTCCCCAAGCCTCTTGGAGCAACCCTGAACTAAATGACTTTGTTTCACAGTTGTTCTATGTCCTCTTACTCTTGCTTTCACTGTGCTTGCTTTTTTATGAGTCCTTTCTTCTTCCTGCCCCTCCGCTGTGGGCTTGAAAATCAGGAGACTAGGTTTATCAGTTAAGCTATTGGTTCAGCTGTTGTCACAGAGACAACAGTCTCTGTGGTCAGCAGTCCAGGGCTCTTCTCTTCCGGGTCATCATGAAACAGGCTCTTAGTGTCTGATTGACTGACCAACCCTAGGATGTTCCTCTTCTCAGCTTCATCAAAGCTGCCCCCCACCACCACCTCCATCCCCACGCCCATGGCCCAGTCTACGCAAGGGGAAAGAGGAAGCTGGGAGCAGGCAGCCTCCTTTTAAGAATGTCCAGAAGTGAAACAAAGCACATTCACTCATATCTCATTGGCTAGAACTTAGTCCCATTGCTGCTCCTGGCTGCAAGGGAGGCTGGGATATGTAGTCTCTGGCAGGGGAGCCATGAATGCAAGTTTTAATCTTGAAAGCTCTAGTGCTAAAAGGAAATGGGAAGGAGAGATTATAAGGGGGCCCTTGGCAGTCTCTGCTACACTGGGTCTGTTAAAATTGTGTGTAGAGTAAATGTAGGTGGGCTCTCATTGAAGATACAAGGTGCTCTTCTGCACAGAGAGCACCCAATGTTGACAGTTTGACGGTTCCAACCCCAACTGTTTGGGTTGCTCAGAGGCCCTTGGTTTCTTTGCTGTTGTTCTGGATTATGTCTCCAGACAAGCTGCTGGAGGTTAACAAAGCAATCATAAAGACAATAGGATAACAGTTATTGTCTTTCAGGGAGCACCTACCTCAATCCACATGAGAGCATGAAAAATGTTCTCAGCATCCACGGTTTGGAAACACCTCTCCTTCAAACGCCTCCCAAATCCACAAAGTCTCAGCTATTCATTCTTATCCACCTTTACTGAGTACCTTCTACTGGCTTGACACTCATCTAGGAGGTTGGTGTTCAATTGGTTAGGACATTGGGGTCATCTCTTTGATTGTATCACACACAGGCCATGTGGCATTTTCCTGGGTCCTCCTTCCTCCTCTTTGCGGGTATATCCGTGATGCCTTCCAGGTCTTGGGTCTTATCAGTCTTATCCCTTGCTTCTGCTCAAAAACTTTCCATGGCTCCCTTTGGCCTAAGTAAAATCCAAACTTCTGTGCCTTGTCTTGGAGGTCTTTGAAGACCTGCTTCCAGCCTTCCATTCTGGCCTCAGCTCCCACCAGAGGGCATGTCCAGGGTCAGGCTCATCTAGGGAGGCCGGTTGCACCGATTCTGTGTGGGTGGCACCTTGGTGAAGGGGTTGGAGAGCTGAAACAGCTCTTGGTCTGGGCTAGAATACCCACAACTCTGTTTCCTCACAGGACGCTTGGTCCAGGAGGCCTGGGAATTTCAGTGTAGTCTCTTCCTTTCTTTTCATCTGGGTCTTTCTGACACTGACTCAGGTCTTCTGTATGTGAAAAACTGAGTTAAGCACCTTCCAGGCACCTTATACTCCTAGCCGCTCTATGGGAGTAGGTACTATTATGGGGCTCCTTTGATTTGTGTCCGGGCACCTCTCTGACAGATGGGGAAGTTAATCTCAGCGTGGTTAAGTAACTTACACAAGGTCACAGAGAGAGTAAGAGACAAAGCTCAGCTCTGAACTAAGGTTCAACTGGGTCTGAAAACCATGTTTTTTCCCACTTAACACAGGACCTTTCTAAAGGAACAGCTATTAGCCTCATTACACAAGACGCTTAGTCCTTCCACCCTGGGGTCAAGACACTAGTTCTGTGATGAGGAAGCAGAGAGAAGAGAGGGCAGGCTTTTCTCTCTGCACCAGCACCATAACAATGGCAACAACTACTACTCTTCACTGAGCACCTGTTTTGTACACAGTATCTCATGTCCGCACAACCAGCCTTTAAGGTTATTATTATTTCCCTCATTTTATATGTGTAGAGAGTGATGTTCAGAGAGGTTAAGCCCCGTATTTAGATTCGAATCCAGGAAGCTAGGTCTCTTCAACACTGCTCTTGGATTCATCGGGGTTAATCTTTGTTCCCACCAGCCCTTATCCTAGAAGTGGTACCAGAAGTGTTAGGGCCAGAGAGGCCTTAGACTCCCGCTAGCCCAGCCCTCTCAGGATTACAGTTGAGAGGGGAAAACAAAGTCAGAGGGACTGAGTGAGCTACCCAAGGTCACACAGCACACTAACACCTGAGCCTGGGCCTGGACCCCAGCCCCTGATGCCCTGTTGACACTGCACAGTAGACGTCCCAAAGCCTTCCTGTCCCATAAATGAAAAACGGATGAATGAGTGAGTGAAGAAATGGATAGATGTTGAGAGAATCTGTCTAGTGGCTCACTTTGGATTTTCACAGGGTGGCTGGGTAAGAAGAAGCAAGTTGTGAGGTGGGGAGTAGGCACGTGGCTGGGAAGGACATAGCCAACGTGCGCCAGTCTGGGAGGGGGCCATTGTGCAGCGTGTTAGGGGTAACCGGTCCATGGAAGCACAGCTACCCTCCCTCCAGCATCCCTCCAGCCTTGTATTCAACTGCTTCCTCTATGGCCTTCTCTGCCTGTTGCCAGCAAGTCCTACCAAGCAATATCTTAGTGTCATAAAACTGGGGAGAGTCCCTTTCAGAGACTGGTCCGCAGCCCTCCTCACCCATTAGCTATTGCACTGAAAGCACCCATAACGGATAATGTCTCTTAAGTTAATGTGCCTGAGCCCCTGCCTGGGCAAGTGAGGGCCACGTTCACTGTTACCCCTCACTCTGTATACCGATCTTTAGGGATTCAAACACTGGTATCTGCCTCCAGGCCCCCTAAGCAGTTGTCTCCAGCAGAGTAGCCAGGACTTGGATGAAACTGGAGACATGCAGGACTGTGGCTCGAGCACACTGGAAATGACCCAGCCCATTCCTTTTGGGTCTCCTAGGCAGGGCTGTGGCCAATCTGTAGACCTCTCCTTTGCTGGGGAAGGAGGCAGAACTGGGTACCAGGCACTGGGCGCCAGGAGCTGGTCCCTGGGCGGGGCAGAACCCTGCTACCTTTGTGTGGCTGTGCATCTTTTCTGGCTTTGGCTGGCATCCGTGGGGAGGGGAACAAGCCTCGGAGGAGAGCCTGGAGTGGCGGTGAGGCTGTAGGGTGGGCCGAGAGCAGCGAGACTGCTGCCGAGGCCCAGGGCAACAGAGGGTGCTGGAGACATTGCAGCAAGGGACCGGCAGCCTTGTGCGTTTGCAATGGTAATTTGCAGATGGTTCCTGGTAGCTACAGGGTCTCTGAGGCGGAGCCTGGGGCTTCGTATAAGATAATCCAGCCTGGGTTCCCCCGTGGGTCAGATCAGTCTTGGGGCGGAGCCAAGGTTGGCTCCTGCCGGGGAGGAGCCGGGATGCCGCTCCCGCGGTGATGCAGAGGGGAATTTGCTGACAGTCCCTTGCCAGGTGGGGCTGGCTTCACCAGGCCCGCGACGAGGACCGGCTGGCTGTCTCCTCCCAGGTAAGGAGCGTGTTGCCTGTCACCGTGTCCCGGCGGCCGGTGCACCCTGCCTGGGGCTGGGTCGTGACGCTCAGGGCGCAGATGTGGTGAGCACGCTGGTGGTACGAGCCAGGAGTGCTCCGGCCGGGAGAAGGGGAGCAGAATCCGGGTCCTGGACAGGGGAGGGGGTGGGGAGGGACTGCTTGCCCTCAGCTTTCCGGGACCTCGGACTGGGAGGGGTGGGGGTGGGGGAGACTGCGCCACACTCCCTTGCCATGCAGGCTGTCTGCCGGCCTGGACCCAGGGAAAGGTGGAATGAGCCGCGTATCCGGGAGGGCCGTGGCTTGGTCGACCATCTTCACTGGGTTGGGGGGAGGGTGGGGCAGGAGGCACCCCCCTCCCCCGCCGCCGCCGCCGCCGCCGCCGCCGCCGCCGCCGCCGCCTGCATTACAGCCAGGTGGGGTTGCCTCTCTGGATCACCCCCACCCAGGGATTCCCCGGGGCAGTGCCGCCCACTAGCTGGGCTGGGAGCGGTGTGCGCTTCCCCCGCAGTCTACTTCACCGTTATGAGTTATGACAGCGTCACTGCTGCGCGGCCGGGTGGAGGTCTCATTCTGTGCTGGTGGGCTGGGCTCCTGGGCCCGGGGGTAGAGGGTGCCACCTTATATTCTTCCAAAGAAAGGTTCTTGCCTCCATCCTTATCTTGGCCTGGAGAGAGGCGCTTCGGATTTGGACGATGGACCTGGGGAAACTGAGGCCTGGGGTGCTGTGGCTTCACCAAGGTCACTTAGCAGGTCCTACAGCTGGCCTCCCAGGCACTGCCTTGATCTGATGTCCTCTGGAGGGGCAGGGGCCAGTCTTGCTCTCTAGATCTCTGGTCCAATTTGGGGAGCACCGCCCCACCCCAGCGCCCCCCTTGCCCCATCCCTGAGAATGGAGGAGGTTGCAACTTCTGTATGGGGCTTGGGGTGTTCTGGGTGTGAACAGCGCAGGGATAAGAATTGTCCGGGGACGGGAGAAAATTACTCCCAAAAAACGTTCATCTGAGCAGACCGAATTGTGGGCCTCTACTATCCTCGTGGGTTCAGGGAGAGGAGAGTTGGCTTCTGGGAGAGGAAGGCCCGAGGGGGCAACTCGGTTCCGGCTTTAGTCTCTGTACCGGCCTTGATGAAAACCTGCACGTTCCCAGGCCACAGTGGGAAGGACAGGGGATGAAGAGATGGACTTTTTCTCCTTTGATGGCCTGTGTCTCACTGGAGAAGAGGCCGGGGAACCATGTTGGTAAGATGGCCTTCTCCCTATGCCGCCCTCTGTGGTGTAGCATCCCACCCTTGGCCTCTCCCCAGCTCCTGTCCCCGGGAGAAATGGATGGGCTGCTGTTGGATCTGTGGCTCTTGGAAGTGAGCTTTTCCCGAATTCACCTTGTCTTCCTTCTGCCTGAGGCAGATGACTTTCTCTGGGGGAAAACTGAGGTAGGGGGAGAGCTGTGTTTTATTTCAGAGCTGGAGCCAGCCAGCGCCATGGTGCAGGTGAGGAAACCGAGGCACAGAGGGTGCAGCGAGTTGCTCCAGGTCTCTCACCTACACGCAGGTCTCTTACTCCCTGGCCCACCACAGGGCTGTGGATGAGGCCCCTTGCTCTCTCCTCTGGTCCCCCAGCCCCCAGCCCTGGTAGGGTGAGGCTGTGAGTACCTCCTAAGGGGTGAAGGGGGGGTGTCAGGGAGAGGGGACAGCTTCAGCACTTTCTCCTTTACGAGATGTTTTCAAGTTACTTGGAAAAGAAGCAGCTAGAAGAGCCAAAGTCACTTGGTTGCCTTCCCATCGTGCCCCCACAGGAAAGACACCATTTCTCTCGGCCTCTCGGAGCCAAGTGCAGCTATCCCGCCCGCCCTGGTACCAGCAGCTGTGGTCGCCCCTGGGAGATGACCCCTGGGGCCAGTGCCTTCAGTTACTTCTCATCACAGGAAGGGAGTTTCTGCCCAACCCAGCCTTATTCTGCGTGAAAGGGAGTTACCTTGTGCCTAGCTCATGAGTTGCTGCTCTTTGAATACACTATCTGAGCACAGGACCCCTGAAGCTGGCCCCTGATGATTCTGCCTTGGGCTACCTGATGATCAATCGCCAGCAATCACTGGGGCGACCTGTGGGAAGGGATGATGTTCCCAGTAAACCGGATCAGAACTAGCTGTCCATGGGGTGACGGTACAATACCAGAGAGAGAAGAGGACCCGCCATGCATCTGGATGCTCCGAGGGTCCTTTCCAGCCCTTCACCAGGAGGAAGGCCACTGCTCCGTAGTCCTGGGAAGCTGGTGGTGTGTCCTTCCTGGTTAGCAGAGGCAGGGGCAGGCTGCAGAGAGGCTCCTGGCTCGTGGCAGAAGAACCACTAGGAGAGGAGCATGGCACCTGGTTCTGGACCAGAGTCCCTGTTGGCTGGCGCTCTGCCCTTGGTTTTCCTACCTGACAACTGGGCATGAAAACACCTTCCCCAGTTGGGTGGGAGGGCTCTGGAAACATGTCAAGCATTTATTACGGATGGGCGGTGTTATTCCTGGAGTCTGTGGTATAGATTGGAGCTATCTGTTTCCAGCCCCTATGGGGAAAACGTGGCTGTTTCCTCTGTGGAGGGCGCCCTCTCCCCCATGGCCAGTCGAAGCCACCCTTCTAAGGCCTGGAAGGCAGGCCATCCCTCCCCAACGTACCTCCAGTTGTGTTTTGGCCCTTGAAGGCTCCATTCCCCTTCCTCGACTGCCTGTGCTATTTAACAGGATTCCCACGCACTAAAATGCTGGTGACTGGTGGCACAGCGGACCTTGCTGCCGGCCTGTATCTTCCCCACTGACTCTCACATCCCAGAGACTCTCAGCTCTGCTTCCTCCTGGGAAGCAGCTGGTGGAAGAACTGTGGAGATGATAGGCATAAGAGCTCTTTGCACACAGCGTCCAGGGTGCGAGAGTCCACGGGGGGCCTTCAGGGCCTTGGGCAGGCTCACTCTGGGACCCGCCGTAATGAAAGCACTCTGAGGAAGTGAGATCAGCAGCTTTTAGTGCACTGTGTTGCCTGTGGCGGGGGCCCGTGTCCTCTCCTCCTCTCTCTCCTGGAGAGACTGGTTTTCCTGGCTTACTCACACGCCAGCACGGGTGGTGTGGACCGGACTCCTTGTTCTTGCCATGAGTTGGCGGGTGGAACTGGTGCAAAATAGGGTCCCAGGGGGAGCTGAGATGAGAACCTGGGCAGCTCATGAGGTACCGTGTGTGTCCTTGTTCTAGATCTGTCTAGACGCCCATGGGCAAACCAAAGGTGGCCCTTCAGAAGAGCACCCGTTGGCCAGAGCTCTGTGTCCCGTGTTTCTAGGGAACGGAATGCAACCGAGCCTCCATGTTCCTTCCCAGCACCCTGTGGCTGGTACTGAAGCATGCAGAGGCAGGGTTGGGTGGGGGTGGAAGGGATGCCCGCTTTCACCTCCTGCCTGCTCCTGGTGATTCGTCATATTCTGAAAGGGAACTGAAGCCTGGACCCGCTTGCAGAACCAGGATCCAAGTGTCCTGGGCTCCCACTGTCTGTTTTTCCCACCCTTTCATTCTGCTGTCTTGCATGAACACCCTCAAGACCGGGTCGGAAGAGCTGGGCTGGGGGTGGCTAAGGTAGGGCACGGCCCTGTGCCTGCAGACCCCTGTTCATGCCAAGCCAGGGCTCTGGCATCCAGAGGACCAGGGGCGGAGGGGCCAGGCCAGCCTCCAGTGGGAAGCCAGACGAGTGCTCCCTTCACCGAATGGCCTCGGCAAGGAAGACGGCCCTGGAGACAGGAGGCCACTCTGCACTCTGGCTGAGTCTCCTTAGATTGTGCCCGCCACAGCGATGCTGGCCGCAGGCCATGAGATCCTGTCCGGAGAAAGGCATCCTGAGGTCTTTGGAGATACAGATGAGCAAGATGGCCGGTTGGCAGGGGTATGGCTGTTGGTTGCTTTTTGATGTGGAGGTCTCATCACCTCAGGCGTCTGAGTGGCAATGATTTGACCATAGGCTGGAAATGCTTCAGAGGTCAGCTGAGCCCCATGGGGAAACCGGCTGCTTTGTCGGGGGGCATGGGAGCACGAGAACGAGGCACACAGAGACATCTTGTCCAGGGGGCACTTGGGAGCTGAGTTTCCACCTGCTTCATTATCTGCTCACTTCACCTCTGTGTTCACAGCGAAGTGAAATAGTCCCTACTGCAAAGGGCCAGCTGGAGGATGAATGGACATAAGGAGAAAGGTGCACGTGCCTGCACGTGCCTAGTGACCGGGAGCCCCCTTCTTCCCGTGTGCTCCCCCTTTACCTGCTCAGTGGTGGGTTGCCCAGGGACTCTGGGCTGGCTGGCCAAGCTTTGGTGACAGTGCTGATCAACAGTGTTGACTGCCTCTGGCACTGTTTGAACTGAGATGTCCCCTCCAAAAGAGCTGGCAGATGGGGAGGTCTTCTCAGAAGCAGAGGGTGTGTGTGGGATGTGGGGGGCAGGCGTGGGGGAATGTCTGTCCTTCGGTACCGCAGACAAGCTGTTGTTGGGCCCAGGATCCCTTCTGAGCTGGGACCTCGTGTGCGCAGGCCTGCAAACTGGGCCAGGCTTTGCGGAGAGCTTCTCAGGCAACGGAGCAACAGCCTGAACCACATCCCCGCTCTGAGGTCCTGGTGCCACTCAGTGACCTCACATTCCTCATTACTCCTTTTAATCCTCTGCACGCCCCGGGGGAGGGGCAGAGCAGGTGTGAGGAGCCCACTTGATAGATGAGAACACTGAGGCTCAGAGAGGTTTTAATGGCCACAACTGCACACACCCACACGTAGGCACAAAAGCTCCGAACCCAAAGTAGCTCCAGGCCAGTCTGACTCCAGCGGAGTGTCTCTTCTCCCCAGAGCACAGCCGGCACGTCCTCCGGTCACCTGCTATTTGCTGCTGCTCATGGTTTTGCTGAAGTAGCTTAAGACAAAAGGACTTGGAAGTGAAGGTCGTGCGTTTCTCCCCTTCCCCTCTACTCCGGGCAGGGTGCCCAGAGCTGGGCTCTGCTGAAGGACAGCAGGGGAAATGGAAGAACGGGAGGCCCTCTCCACCCTCCCCTCATGCCCCAGGACACACAGTGGGCTTGGTCAGAGGGGCTGAGTGAGGCAGGGAGAGCAGATTCGGTTTCCTGTCTTCCTGGAGGCTCTCCCCAGCCCCCTGGCCTGGGGAACCGGCATGGACCAGCCCGGATGGAGGGGACAGGAAGCCATGGCCTGGGCTCCCAGAGCTGCAGAGTGGAGGAGGTGGAGGGGCCCAAGTCCCAGTGCTGTCCTGTGGGTCTGGGGAGGAAGTCCAGGTCTGGTGGCCTGATCTGTCCCCAGAGAAAGAGGAGGGAGAGAGGTTGGGTGGAGCGAGCCTGTTCCAGGGCCTGGGTATCACAGCTATATGCCTGCTTATCAGAGGAATCATCTTTGAGCCCAGCTCTGACCTAGTCACTTATTGTTTACTTATTTTGAGAGAGAGAGTGTGTGTGTGCTGAAGGAACAGAGAGGGAGGGAGAAAGAGAATCACAAGCAGGCTCAGCGCGGAGTGGATGCCGGCTCGAACTCACAAACTGTGAAATCATGACCTAGGATGAAATCGAGAGTCAGACACTTGACCGATTGAACCCAAGCGCCCCTGACCTAGTCACTTCTTACTGGCTCCCAGGAGCCTGCCATTGAAGACTGAGCTTGGATTAAACCCAAATTACCTTTCTCTGCCTGCCCTCCTGCTTCCTTCCCCCTTCCCACACACTCTGCTTTGGCTCAGAGTCTCTTCCTGCCCGGGGTAGGGGATGGCTCTGATCACCTTGAAGATTACCAAATACACACACTTGGCTTTGTACCCCTCCTCCCCACTCCTGCTCACCCAGCTCAGCTAAGAACAACCCACCCTGGCAAATCAAAGCTTCCACCCACCCCCTCCTCCCAGCCCAGTCCTTGGCCTCATCCCCATCCTCATCTGGTCAGGCCCCCCCCTGCCCTTCAAAGTCCAGCTCGAATGCCACTGCCTCCATGAAGCCTTCACTGGATCCCAGCCAGGGCCAGTCTCATGGCCTTTAATGCACTTGTCCCATTAGAGTCCGTCTCTTGTGCTAGACAGTGAGCTCACCCTTTCATCTGTCAAGCATTCACTGAGTGCCAGCCAGGCACACACATGCCCTCCGGTAACTCGTGGGGAGGGGGCAGGTAGGCAAGTCAACCGATAATGATGACAGCTGCAGAAATGCTGTAATAATGGCAGGACAAGGCACCAGGGGACATTTTGGCAATGGCATTTAAAGCTGAAAATGTACACACTTGATGGCCAACAGTGTTGCATCTAGGTGTATAATTACCTAGAGAAATTCATATGTGTGCGTGACGAGACAGTCCCAAGGACATCTAGGGCAGCGATGTTGGAAACACAAAAGAGGTCTCCACCTCAGTATCTTCAATAATGGAGTAGACAACTACAACTGTGATGTTAGGCAGCAGTTAAAATATATGTAATTGGGGACTTTTATGTTTTGTAACTTATACCACAATAAATACACACAACTATCTGTGTTAACACAAGTACATCTGAAACAATATTGCAATAAATAAGAAATTGCAGAATAATGCCATTCATGAACATTTAATTTTAATGGAAATAACACTATTTATGATTTATGGATACAAACATGTTGCAATATTCACACTTGTGGTCTTTGGCAAGGGAAAGAAGGAACTGGCGCTGGCGGGTAGAAGGAAGGACTTTTATTTCGTCAGTAATGCTGCTTTGAACAAACAAGATCTGAAGCAAAAATGATAGAATGTTACCATTGGTTAATTCCATTGGTTTTATTCTTTTAACTTTCTGTGTTTAAAATTTTTCAAAATTAGGGATGCCTGGCTGGCTTAGCAGGAGGAAAGTGTGACTCTTGATCTCCGGGTTGTGAGTCTGAGCCCCACCTTGGGTGCAGAGATTAATTTAAAAAAATAAAGTCTTTAAAAAGAATGTCAAAAATTAAAAGAAAAAAAAAGTAATCTTGAATGTCAGAGGAAAGGCGTCAGCTTTTCCCAGGGAAGCCAGGAAGGGTTCCAAGAGGAGGTGACAGCTGGGCATTGAAGGCAGGGTGGGGGTTGTCAGGTTCTACCAGGTATGGGGACTTGTGACAAGGAGATGCAGAGTGTTCAAGGACAGGGTATGTATGTGTGCATGGGCTGTCTGTACTTTTTAAATGTTTATTTAAGGAGAGAGAGAGCACAGGGGAGGGGCAGAGAGAGAAAGAGAAAGAGAGAATCCCAAGCAGAATCCTTGCTGTCAGGGCAGTTCATGACCTGAGCCAAAATCAAGAGTCAGATGCTCAACCGACTGAGCCACCCAGGCGCCCCTCTCTGCACTTTTTAATACTTTTTTTTTTAAGTTTATTTATTTATTTTTGAGAGAGACAGAGAGAGATAGCACAAGCAGGAGAGGGGGGCAGAGGATGTGAAATGGGCTCCATGCTGACAGCAGAGAGCCCGATGTGGGGCTCGAACTCATGAACTGTGAGATCATGACCTGAGCCAAAGTCGGGTGCTTAACCAACTGAGCCACTCTCTGTAATTTTTTTAAAATTTTATTTATTTTTTAATTTACATCCAAGTTGGTTAACATACAGTGCAGCAATGATTTCAGGAGTAGATTCCTTAATGCACCTTACCCGTTTAGGCCATCCCCCCTCCCACAACCCCTCCAGCAATCCTCAGTTTGTTCTCTATGTTTAAGAGTCTCTTCTGTTTTGTCCCCCTCCCTGTTTTTATATCATTTTGGCTTCCCTTCCTTTATGTTCATCTGTTTTGTATCTTAAATTCCTCATATGAGTGAAGTCATACGATATTTGTCTTTCTCTGACTAATTTCTCTTTCTCTGACTAATTATGCTTAGCATAATACCCTCTAGTTCCATCCACGTAGTTGCAAATGGCAAGATTTCATTCTTTTTGATTGCCGAGTAATACTCCATTGTATATATATATACCACATCTTCTTTATCCATTCATCTGTCGATGGACATTTGGGCTCTTTCCATACTTTGGCTATTGTTGATAGTGCTGCTATAAACATTGGGGTGCATGTGCCCCTTCAAAACAGCACGCCTGTATCCCTTGGATAAATACCTAATAGTACAATTGCTGGGCATAGGGTAGTGCTATATTTAATTTTTTGAGGAACTTCCATACTGTTTTCCAGAGTGGCTACACCAGCTTGCATTCCCACCAGCAGTGCAAAAGGGTTCCTCTTTCTCTGCATCCTCGCTAACATCTGTTGTTGTCTGAGTTGTTAATGTTAGCCATTCTGACAGGCGTGAGGTGGTATCTCATTGTGGTTTTGATTTGTGTTTCCCTGATGATGAGTGATGTGGAGCATTTTTTCAAGTGTCAGTTGGCCATCTGGATGTCTTCTTTGGAGAAGTGTCTATTCATGTCTTTTGCCCATTTCTTCACCAGATTGTTTTTTGGGTGTTGAGTTTGATAAGTTCTCTATAGATTTTGGATACTAACCCTTTATCTGATATGTCAGTTGCAAATATCTTCTCCCATTCCCTGGTTGCCTTTTAGTTTTGCTGATTGTTTCCTTTGCTGTGCAGAAGATTTTTATCTTGATGAGGTCCCTGTAGTTCATTTTTGCTTTTGTTTCTCTTGCCTCTGGACATGTGTTGAGTAAGATTTTGCTGTGGCCAAGGTCAAAGAGGTTTTTGCCTGCTTTCTCCTGGAGGATTTTGATCATTTCCTGTCTTACTTTAGGTCTTTCATCCATTTTGAGTTTCTTTTTGTGTATGATGTAAGAAAGTGGTCCAGGTCCATTTTTCTGCATGTCGCTGTCCAGTTTTCCCAGCACCATTTGCTGAAGAGACTGTCTCTGTTCCATTGGATATTCTTTCCTGCTTTGTCAAAGATTAGTTGGCCATACATTTTGTGGGTCCATTTCTGGGTTCTCTATTCTATTCCATTGATCTGAGTCTCTGTTCTTGTGTCAGTACCATACTGTCTTGATGATTACAGCTTTGTAATACAGCTTGAAGTCCGGGATTGTGATGCCTCCAGCTTTGGTTTTCTTTTTCAAGATTGCTTTGGCTATTCGGGGTCTTTTCTGGTTCCATACAAATTTTAGGATTGTTTGTTCTAGCTCTGTGAAGACCGCTGGTGTTATTTTGATAGGAATCACTCTGCACGTTTTAAGTGTTTGTTGAATAACTTGTGTTTGTCAAGCTGCCCCTCCCTTCCTCATTCTCGTCCTTGATTCCAGCTCCTCTATTTCTGGGCTGTGTGCATAGTCAGTAGGCTACTGCTTGAACAGCATGTGTCAATTTGGTGATTTTTTTTTTAAACTCTAAGTAATCTAATGGGGGTTGGGGAGGAATGATCCAAATCTATAAAATTGAACATTAAAATGGGGGAAATACCCCACTAAGCCAGGGAACAGAGAAAGAATTCTTGGGGGATAATGTCCTAGACTACATGTAAATTCAGTTGAAAACAAGCTGAAACTGTTTTCTGAGAAAATATAAATCACCAGTTTGACCCCAGCAGAAGAACTAACTAGAAAGCCTCAACAGACCAATAATCATGAAGAAAACTGAGTTTTCATAAAATCCCACCCCCAAAAACCTGAGGTTTATCAAACCTTCAAGAAAGGGATGATTCTACATTATTTAAGGGTGACCAACCATACCAGATCATGGAGAAGAAGAGGTTCCAAGTTATTCTATGAAGCCAGCGTGACACTGACAAAGAACACAGAAAAAGATAAAAATTACTGGAAAAAAATGAATTTATGAATATTGGTGCAAAATTCATAAATTAATTTAACAAATAGGATCATACAGTGTTATGTTTAAAGTATATATATATTTTTTTATTTTTTTTCAACGTTTATCTATTTTTGGGACAGAGAGAGACAGAGCATGAACGGGGGAGGGGCTAGGGGCGCCTGGGTGGCGCAGTCGGTTAAGCGTCCGACTTCAGCCAGGTCACGATCTCGCGGTTCGTGAGTTTGAGCCCCGCGTCGGGCTCTGGGCTGATGGCTCGGAGCCTGGAGCCTGTTTCCGATTCTGTGTGTCTCCCTCTCTCTCTGCCCCTCCCCCGTTCATGCTCTGTCTCTCTCTGTCCCAAAAATAGATAAACGTTGAAAAAAAAAAATACACCACAAACAAATATCTTAAACAAAGCAATAGGTCAAAAGAGGTGAAAAATCACATAAACAGCTCCATAAATGCTAAAAAGGCCTTAAAGGCATTTTATGACAAATTCAAAATATGTCCCTGATAGTAACTCTTCTTTTTAAGTGTTTTTATCATGTTATTTTGTTTTCATTTTAGTTTATTTCATCATATAATTGTGCTCTTTAATCTGCATTCTCTATTTCACCCACCCCCCACCTACCTCCCCTTTGATAACCATCAGTTTGTTCTCTATAGTTAAAAGTCTGTTTCTTGGTTTGTCTCCCTTTTCCTTTTGCTCATTTGTTTTGTTTCTTAAATTCCACATATGAGTGAGATCATACAGTATTTTGTCTTTTGCTGACTGATTTATTTAGCTTAGCATAATACTCTCCATCCACATCGTTGCAAATGGCAAGATTTCATGCTTTTTATGGCTGAATAATATTCCATTGTGTGTGTGTATACACACACATAGTATTATATATATATATATATAATTATATATATGTATATATACACACACAAATACAGAATGTAATATATATAATGGAATACATGTATATATACACACACACACACTGTATATAATGGTATATATTGCAATGGTATATATATATAACACAGATATATGTATACATATAAATATACCACATCTTCTTTATCCATTTATCTATGGATGACACCTGGACTGCTTGCATAGTTTGGCTATTGCAAATAACGCTGCAATAAACATAGGGGTACATGTATCCCTTTGAATTAGTGTTTTTGGGTTTTTTGTTTGTTTGTTTTGGTAAATACCAAGTAATGCAATTACTGAATAATAGGGTAGTTTTATTTTTAATTTTTTGAGGAGCCTCCATACTGTTTTCCACAGTAGCTGCACCAGATTGCATTCCCACCAACAATGCAAGAGGGTTCCTTTTTCTCCACATCCTCACCAACACTCTATTGTTGATTTTAGCCATTCTGACAGGTGTGAGGTAATAGCTTATTGTAGTTTTGATTTGCATTTCCCTGATGATGAGTGATGTTGAACATCTTTTCATGTGTCTGTTGGCCATCTGTATGTCTTCTTTGGAGAAATGTCTGTTCATGACTTCTAACCTATTTTTTTAATTTGATTATTTGTTTTGGGGGTATTGAGTTCTTTGTATATTTTGGAGACTAACCCTTTAGTGGATATGTCATTTGCAAATATCTTCAGTAGGTTGCCTTTTAGTTTTGTTGGTTGTTTCCTTTACTGTGCAAAACCTTTTTATCTTTGATGTAGTCCCAGCAGTTTATTTTTGCTTTTATTTCCCTTGCCTCAAAAGATGTATCTTGAAAAATGTGCTACAGCTGATATCAGAGAAATTACTGCCTGTGCTCTCTTCAAGGATTTTTATGGTTTCAGGTCTCTAATCCATTTTGAATTTATTTTTGTGTATGGTGTAAGAAAGGGGTCCAGTTTCAATCTTTTGCATGTGGCTGTCCAGTTTTTCCAACACCATTTGTTGAAAAGACTACCATTTACCATTGGATATTCGCTTTTCCTTTGCCAAAGTCTAAGTGGCCTTATAATTTTGGGTTTATTTTAGGGGTTTCTGTTCTATTCCATTGATGGATGTGTTTATTTTTGTGCCAGTCCATACTGTTTTGATTACTTTAGCTTTATAATATAACTTGAAATGTGCAATTGTGATAACTTCAGTTTTGTTTTTCTTTTTTCAAGATTGCTTGGGCTACTCCAGGTCTCAATTTTAACTCTTATTTAATAGGAGTAGATGGATATTCCTTAACATAATTTTATGCATGTGTATGTATGTGTGTGTGTGTGTGTGTGTGTGTGTGTATACAGATATACACACATACAAGGGGAAAAGGACCACCATTACCTTGAGCATTCTTCAATACTTCTCTAGAAGTATTAAACAATCCAATACAAATTTTGAAAATAAAAGTTATAAAAGGAGGCCAATTTATCAATTAAAGCTGTAGATGATGAGATTGACCACCTGAAGGAAAAAAGAACAAGATCATCCACTGAAAAACTAGAAGAGATAATAAAAGAATATAGTAAGATGGCGGCTAATAAATATTAAAGACAACAATGTATAGCTCTATTACATATAAACTTTAGCGTCTTATATAATGGAAAGAAGCATTTATAATATCAGTAAAAGTGCTAAACATAATTAGAAGTCAGTCTAAGCAGAGGTGGCAAGAGCAGATTCTTACTACTGCCGTTCACTCCTGGTGCCCCAGCACTTAGAATAGGGCCTGGCAATGGTAATAAATATTTGTCAAGTGGTGGTATGGCTCCCAGATCAATGGAACAGAAGTTTATCCAGACAAAGACCCACGCACGTCTGATAGACAGCAGGGATGACAGTAATCGCTGACACGAAGTGGTTCCCATGTGCCAGGCACAGTAGGACACCCTTCACCTGTAGCCTAGCACGTGACCAGTTCTGGGACACAGTCTGTGCACTCAAGAAGAGTGTGTGTTCTGCAGCCGTTGGGTGGGGTGTCCTGCACCTGTGTGCTGGGACCAGTTGGTCTGTAGTGCTGGGTATATTCAAGTCCTCTGTTTCCTTATTGATCTTCTGTCTGGTTGCTCTGCCCATTATTGAAAGTGGTTTATTAAAATCTCCTACTGTTGGGGCACCTGGGTGGCACAGTCGGTTAAGCGTCCGACTTCAGCCAGGTCACGATCTCGCGGTCCGGGAGTTCGAGCCCCGCGTCGGGCTCTGGGCTGATGGCTCAGAGCCTGGAGCCTGTTTCCGATTCTGTGTCTCCCTCTCTCTCTGCCCCTCCCCCGTTCATGCTCTGTCTCTCTCTGTCCCAAAAATAAAAAAATAAACGTTGAAAAAAAAATTTAGATGCATATATATTTATAATTATTATAACTTCCTGGAGAATGGACCCTTACATCAATATGTAATATCCTTCTTTGTGTCTTGCTGCAGTGTTGGACTCTTAGTCTACTTTGTCTGATGGAAGGAAGTATGGCCACCCCTCCTCTTTTTCAGTTACCATTTGCATACAGGGTCATCCCCCATCCTTTTGCTTGTGGCCCATGTGTGTCCTTACAGCTAGCTGAGGTGAGTCTCTTATAGACAGCGCATACTCGCATTTTTCTGCACCTTTTACCTGAAATAACTCACTTAATCTTCACAATAGACGGTGCTATTGTTATTACCATTTTCAGATGAGGAAACCAAGGCACGGGAAGGTTAGGTAACTTCTCTTAGATCCAGTGAAGCTAGAATTTGAACCAGCACTTGACTCAGAGGTCATGCTCTTTGTATCCATCCTACTACATAGTTAAATTGAGATTTTAAATTTAGAAAAAGGGTGACTGGGTGGAGGGAGGGAAGAGATTATTCATACGTGACTTTGGGACAACTATCTAGCCCCTTGGGGGAAAGAAATAAAGCTGGGCCATACTCCTTCCTATAGGCCTTACTCCTATAAGGAGTAAGCTATACTCCTTACACCAAAATATATTCTAGAAAAAAAAAAAGATTAGAAAGAAGGAAAGATTAAAAAGAAAGAAAGAAAACCCTAACAGTACTAGTGGTAAACAGGGGCAAATGATTCTTAGGATGCTCTAGTAAGAAATACTTTTCACCACAGAAAAATCTGAAATTTTGTGCAAAAGATGGCATAAATAAAGTAAAAAAGAATATGACAGTTTGCAATACACATGACAAAAAGTTAATTCATTGCCTTAGTTTAGAAAAACCTTTTAAAAATCAGTAAGATAAATTGGAAAGGACATAGGCAGTTCACAGAAAAATGCAAAGGCCAGTTAATCAATAAACATGAAGATAATGTCTGCCCTTTCTGATAATTAAAGAATTACACACCGAAACGATAACCATTTTTCAACACTCACACTGGCAAACTTTAAAAAAACTGGAAAACGCACAGTGTTGTCGAGGTTGGAGGCAACAGACACTCTCGTGCGTGGCTGGGCAGTTCAAACTGGCTCATCCTCTTTGGAAGACAATTTGGAAACACCTCTCAGAATTTCAGGCCCACCTAACCTTCGGCTCCTTACCCCTGGGGATTTATCCTCCAGCTAACCTCACACACGTGCACGACAATTATAACCAAAGACGTTTTTTTTTTGTTTGTTTTTGTTTTTGTTTTTTTTTTTAACGTTTATTTATTTTTGAGGCAGAGAGAGACAGAGCATGAACGGGGGAGGGTCAGAGAGAGGGAGACACAGAATCTGAAACAGGCTCCAGGCTCTGAGCTGTCAGCACAGAGCCCGACGCGGGGCTCGAACTCACGGACCGTGAGATCATGACCTGAGCCGAAGTCGGCTGCTTAACCGACTGAGCCACCCAGGTGCCCCCCAAAGACGTTTTTTGCAGCTTTGCGCGGCAGAAAGGTAGAAACAACCTAAGCATCCATCGACGAGGATGGATTCACATAAATTATAAGTGCATTTTTCAGCAGAAGGCATGAGCTGCCGCAAAAATGAAGGCTCTGTCTGTGCTGGTATGTGGGGACGTGTGGTGTATGTTAACAAAGCAGAGTACTGGAAATATGTTCCTGGCTGAGTTTAAAATAAAGAGGCAGGCATACATATGTATTTGTCATTATTTATGGGAACATTTTTGCAGAAATGCACAGCAGGAAGTGTGGCTCTGTTTGGAAGTGGAGCAGGGGTTTGGGGTCGCAGGGGGAGGTTTCACGGTGCATTTGATTTTTTTTTTTTTCCCCTACAACTGTGTTATTTTCAGAATTTAAAAAGGAAAAGAAAGCAATTAGAAAGGGAGAATACCATTTAAATGCCTCACCCTGAACTATCTCTTTAAATTTGTTTCTCGGTAGGTTCCCTCTTGTTACATCTGTAATTTTAAATCTGGAAGGGCTGAAGAGATGTCGCCAAAGGAAATGAGGCCTAGTGAGGTTTCAGCAGCTGCCCAGGGCCCCTGGCTGGGGGCAGAGCTGGGACTCCTACGATGCTACTTGAAATCCCCTGCTGCTTATGGGCCCCCCTGAGCTCCCCAGCTCAGCGCTGCTGGTGGTGTCTGGGTATCTAGGCTGAAGGCCCCCGTGTGGGAAAGTGGGGGTGCTCCAAGTCACCAGGAGGGAAGTGGCAGAGGGGACCTCGGTGCTTGGACTCCTAGAACAGTGCATCCCCAGGCTCATGCTCACCTGGGATGAAGGGTGGCTCCTGGCTCACCCACCTCAGGGATGGGCAGCTGGATGTGGAGATAGGGCAGACTGGGGGGTCATGGCTTCATCTGGGGTGCCCCTCGCTCCAGGAGAACTCCCCTGAGGCAGGCCTCATGAGAAGATGCTGACGAGCATGTTGGGTGAGGGTGCTTGGCTTGGGGAGGCTGGGGAGACCTGAGAGTGCTTTGTTGTCCCTATGCCACAGAGCCTTGGAGGAACCACCTTCATTGTCAGGAACTGAGCAGGGACAAGGCTGGGCCGCTCAGAAGCACCTGAGGACCGATCAAGAGGAGGGAGGGCCAGTGAACCACCCATCTGCCTGAGCCACAAACCTCACCTGCTGGTCCAGGTAGGTGCCCTTGCAGCCATCCCACCCAGCAGTGCTAAGACCCTCGTGCCAACTCTCTCTCAGGCTCAGGAAATGTGACCACCCCACTGCCCATGGCCTGTGGCTTTCCAGTCAGTTCTTGGGTGAAGGTTCTCCCTAAACCCTCCTAAACCCACAACCTGAAAGAGGTACAGGAAAGCCCAGTCCTCTCTCCAAGGGACACTGCCACAGGTGACCTCGACTCCCAAAGCCTGGGAAGGGGGCCAAAGGCTACTCTGGCTCCAGTAGGATGTCCCCTGCCTGAAGAAACACCCACTCTGAACCCTTAGCTGGGTCTCGACTGGCTCCTGCCCAGCTGAGCCTGGTTTGGGACACGCCTAGAACGCAGCCAGACACAGGGATTGGGACAGATGGTATCTCCATAGACTCTTAGAACTGGAAGGGATCTTAGTGATATAATCCAACCTCAGTCTCTTTTAACCTCTCAAGCATAATATCAATAGTGTTGTTGACAATGTTGTAGCTGAACATGTCTAAGGAACCAGCTGTAATCTCGTCAAAACAGCACCGAAAGCCCTTGGGTCTCAGGCAGCCCTTCGTGGTTCAGCCCCTTCATCCCTGCCCAGCCTCAGCCAGGAGGACCCCCAGTCCTTTCCCCTCCTTCCACCTACCCAGTGACTCGTAGCAACTCATCCCCCTTTGTGACAGGGACACTGGCAGTGATCAGACATCCCAAGCAGAGGGCATTAAAGCCAAGTTAGCATCGCAGTGAGGCTTTCTCCCTAGTTTAAGTAAGTTAATAAAATCAAGAAGGGGGGTGCCTGGGTGACTCAGGTCATGATCTCACGGTTTGTGGGTTCAAGCCCCATGTCAGACTCTGTGCTGACAGCTCAGAGCCTGGAGCCTGCTTTGGATTCTGTGTCTCCCTCTCTGCCCCTCCCCTGTGTGTGCTCTAGCTCTCTCTCAAAAATAAATAAACATCAATCAATCAATCAGTCAAATCAAGAAGGGATTGGGTAGTCAAGACAGGCTCTCACAGTGATAAGATCTCTCTATCTGAGAGTCTCTAAAATCTCTTTTCTACCAAAGAAGTTAACCGCTGTGTAAGCTATTGGCCAAGAACACTGATTGTTGCCATTATCAATAAAAGCGATCATAGATAGAGTTCTTTTCTGTGCAGATCAAAGTGCTTGATGTTCACATCTCCCTTATAATTTCCTGGCCCGGCCTGTGAGAGCTCTCCAGGTCAAGGAGTCTTAGCCACAGGCGAGTAGTTCACATCCATCTTTCTGGCCATGCGCACCCCCCAGCCCGCACTGGACCCTGGTCCGCCTGGTCTAGATTGCCCCGAGAGGCAGCATCGAATTGTGGTGGAGAGCGCAGGCTCGGGAGCAAGGAGGGCGCAGGTCCCAATGCCACCACCCACTAGCTTTGTGATCTCTGTGTACGCCAGTCTTTTCATCTGTGAAATGGGGATACCAGCAGTCCCCAGATATTTAATACAGATATTAAAGTTAATATCTGTAAAGCGCTTGGAACAACCTCCAGCACTCAGTGAGCGCTGACCCGTGTTAGCCCTGGTCATTACAAAAGCCACACTCTGCTTCCTGATTAACCTCCCTAAAGCAAAGTAGTCATCTCTCTGCCCTGCTCCAAAACCACCATGGCTCCCCATTGCCCGTTCAGTGACTGTGTCTAACCTGTCCTTTAAGGGCCTCAAAAGCAGCAGCTTTACTGTTTTCCTTGCACATAATAAGGAATCAGTAGTGTTTGCTGAGAGAGAGGGTTTCCACCCTCAAGGTGGGTGAACTGAGTCCCTAAGGAATGGAAGCACAGCCCCTGGCAACCCCACAGCTGGGGGCTAGATCCAGGCTCTTCTGCCTCCCCCGTCGTGCCCCGTGCCCCGGCAGGAGCCCCCCTGGTTGTCTGTCGCTGCATCTGCCCAGGGGGCAGATTTGGTTTTCCCGGAGCTGCGGGGGCCTCACGTGCAGGGGGCGCCATTCGGGCTCCAGCCCTCCTGGTACATGTCAGAGTGAGGAGGGGATGCCCGGCTACAGGCCAGAGCAGGCAGTGACCGCAGTTACAACTCACACTCGGATGAGTTCCAGCCAGGTGGCAGACGCGACGTCTTTGTCCTCATCCATCCCTGGGAAGTGGCCAGAACCTCAACTCCCATAGCTCAGGTGGGAAGCCCAAGGCCAGCAGAAACCACCCGCGACATGGCACCTTGGTCAGGAAACCTGGCAAGCCCCCCATCCTGCACCTCACTGCTCCCCTGGCAGAAGGAGCGGGCACCGGGTTGAAGTAGGACAGACTCATGTCCAAAACCGGCTCCTCACTGGGTGGGGAGACCTTGGCCATGTCAGTTAGCTTCTCTGAGCCTCTATTTTTCCATCTATAAAACGGGAGAACAGTACCCGTTCCATTGGATTGAGGGAGGCCAAAATGGATCAAAGTGCCCAGGGGGCACCTGTACAGTGCCTACATGGGGCGGGGCACCCTGTAACTTGTGGTCATTTTGCTCCGTCCGTCAGAGGTGTTCTTCCAAGCTGCCAGGTGCAGCTGCCTCCGTCCTGCAAGCCTCTCACTTTCCTTAGTTGAAAATCTCCTCGCTTGGCCTCCACTCTAAGATGAAGAAAAGCGGTGGTATCTTTGGCAAGGGAGGGGAGAGAGAACAGTCCAAATCTCCGAATCCTGGCAAGGGCGCGAGGCTCGGTGGAGAAGAAGCAGAGCTCTGTCTGGCTTTCGCAGAGATTTTCCACACCGGTGCTGCCATGCTCAGGAAGCCAGGAGTGAAGTGACAGAGAGGGAACACAGTAGACCATGCTGGTTCCTGCACGGAGGCGTGTTTGGCTTTATTCATTCATCAAGTGAATGAATTTGTTGGGATTCCAAGCGGTATGCTAAACACTGGAATATTCAGCAGCAAGACAGATAGACATAGATCCTGCCCTCATGGGGCCTTCATTCTAATGAGGGCGAGGACAGACAATAAACAGCATAAACTATGGGCAAAGGGTGGTAGGAGATAAATCCAGTGGAAAAACAGGGGAGGAGAGGGGATGGGAGGGCCTGGGGAGTTTGATTATTAAATACGGTCATCAGGACAGGCCTCACCAAAAAGGTGACATTGGAGACGCCGATTGTCTGCTCCCCTCGGGAACCTCTGAGAAGCCCGTGAGCTCAGAATCGGGGCCAAGTGCCCTTCACGAGATCCCAGGATAGGAGCTAAATCTAGAAACCCTTCTAGTCCCAGCCCAGATAATGTCATGCCCTTCCTCTGAAACCTTCAATAGTTTCCTATTGCCTACGCAATTAAGTACAAATCATTCATTCTGAAATTCACGACCTTCCTTTTATCTCACCAGACCCTGCTCACCCCACCTCTGCAGCCTAGTATACCTGCCGTTTCTGGAATATTCCACTCTCTGCTTCTCTCCATCACTCATCTGTTCTCTCTGCCCCAAATGCCCCTGTCTCAATGGTTTCTGTTAGCCTGCCGCCTCTCTGAAGACTTCCCTGACCCTGGGGAGCTGTGGTCTCTGAGCCCCATTACCTTGGCTTTACCTTTCTCATGGCCGTTACTCTCTGCCTTTGGTATAGGCATTGGTTTAACTATGTGATCTTTCCATGAGGCAGGTGTAGGGCTCAGCAAACATTGGCTGAATTGGGTATGGCCAAGCTCAAAGGTCCCCAGAAATACTGGGACAAGTGGTCGTGGGGGTCGGGGGTTGTCCCACTCACACAAAGAAGGCAGAAGAGGGAGACGAGCAGGAAGGGAGAGAGGGAACCGAAATGTAGGTGAGACAGGATGGAGGTGCTAGTGAAGAAACGGGACAGAGGTTCCCCGCCATGTTTCTTCTAGTTGAGGCAGGTTGTCAAGAGACAGAGGGTGGGTTTTTTCTTCCCCAGAAATAGCTACTACCCCCTTCAGCATCCCAGACCAGTGTTTCCTGGTGTCTAACTAGAATACGTCTTACCGCGGCTGGGGCTCATTTCCTCTGGTTCTATCCTCTGAATTCAAGGAGCTCTTTTGAGTCCTCATTCAGTGAGGATCAGAATGACTTTCTTGACTCCCCTGTCCAAGAGGCAGGAGCCAGGTCACGATGAGGCTGGCCCGTGGCCTGGGAGTTTATGCTCTAGTTGAGGAGGCCAGGACCCCTCTCAGAGATTGCTTGGGGGCCGGAGTACGGGGACCACCCTATGTCACAGAGGCTGTGCCAGCCCGTCACTCCTCAGCCACTCTCCAGGGCTGGCCCTCATCATGGTCAAATCTGTAACCAGAGAGCCCCCACTACAGCGGCACCGTCATCCTCAGGCCACTTGTGCCCTGGACCCTCTCTGTCCCACAGGTCCCGTGAAGCCACGTGAGCCAGCCTCACAGCCTCTGCCATCTGGCTCCCCGCCGCCGTGGCTGGAGCAGCTGCGCTCTGGGCTCTCCCTCTACCTCTCTCCAACCCCCTCCCCCTGCCACCACCGCCTCCCCCCGCCCCCCCTACCACCACCCCTGCCAGCAGCCAGCCTGGCTCCTGCCCTATTTAGACAGATGGGAACAGAGCTGGGTGTCCCTCCCATCTCTGCCGCCCCAAGGGGTGGTGCGTTTCTATATGGGGACCTGAACTCCCTCAGGGGACAGTCCTAACATAATCCGAGCCCACCTTCCTCTCCACTTTTGTGTATTCCTGGTCTCCTCCTGGAATGTCGTGTGCCCTCGGGAAGGCATTCCCGTGGCTGTAACCCCAGCTCCAACTCCGGGGCAGAAGCCCCATGTGCACCCAAGGTTAGGAATGTGGCTGCTGGACTCAAATCTCTCTTTAGTGACAGTAGTTCCCACCTTGGAGTTGTGAGGATTAAAAGAGCCCATGCTTACAGACTCTGAGCACAACATCTGGCAGTAAGCCCTCAATTCACGTGACTACTGCTGTCCGACTTTGAAGAGCCGCCTTGGCCAGCACCACCTCCAGGCAGCCTTTCTGGATTGTCCAGGGCTCCTCCTCTGTGCTCCCGGCACCCCTTCACCAGGCCTCTGGAGTGCACTTATGCAGACCTGTCACAGTTTCTTTGGGGTCTTTGTACCCACTAGAGTCTTGTGCTTCGACTATAAGCACCTTGAATGCAAGGAACAGTCTGGCCCATTATTTTGCTGAATGAATGGTTTCATGAGTGACAGGCAGCCAGGAGAGACGGACTGAGAGAATAGGATTGTGCCTTCCAGGCCTGACTTTTCCAGGGCCTGTCCTAAAAGACCAGGATGCCCACACCGAGGCCTGGGGGTAGGGTGAGGAGGCTGAAGACCACCCCGCCCCGTGTCCCATGGCCCAGTGCACTGATCCTCGAAGCCCCATTCAGCAATGTCAGCATCACCCAGGAACCCAGGAACTTCTAGACTCCACCCCAGACCTGCCACATGAGAAACTCAGGCAGGGAGGCAGCATCTGCGGGAAACAAGCCCTCCAGGTGATGCTGAGGCACCAGAGTGTGAGAACCACTCTCATGTTTCAGAGTAACTCAGGTCCATAGGAGGTAGGGTCTCGGGGGTCTCTGCTCTGCTGAAGGCTTCCAAGAAAGCTGTCGGCTAGGTCCCCAGGACATAGCTCCTGCTGATCCCACGCTCCTGAGCTTGAGACCCTTTTGCTGACAGGGCAGGTGCGGGGGAGAACACTGTCCCCACAGACCTCTCCTTTCCCAAGCGGCACTAGACCAGAATGGGTCCAACCGGGTCTTGGTGCTAGGCTCTCCCCACTGCCATTGACCAGCAGCCCTTCGAGGCCAGCCCCTGTAGCAAAATTCAGGGCAGACTTCTGGAATATTAGGGCTAAGAAGGACCCTAGAGAGCATTGGCTACATCCATGAGTTCTCTCCCCACCCCCCCAACACACATGCACACACACATACACAACTCAGCATGCCCACATACAAATACATAAACATGCATGCTCCCCAAAGCACACACAAGCACACAAAACCCAAATAGTCATAAACACATTCCCAAGCACACCCAAATGCCACTCCCCCTACTCAGATGCACACACACAATACACCGATACACCTCAAAATACACAAACATAAATGCGTAGGGCCACTTGATCCATTCCGAGGGCAGCTGTAGCAAATTACCCCAGACCCTGCAGCCACAAACCACAGACGTTCATTTTCTCAAAGTTCTGGAGGCCGGAAGGGTGACATCCAGTGTGCTGGCAGGGGCTGTGCCCTCCTGCAGTCTCTCGGGGGGGGGGAAGCCTCCCTGGCCGCTTCTGGCTTGTGGGAGTGGCCGGCACCCCTGCACCTTGACTTGTGTGGTTTCATGTCTCTGTCTTGGCCTGTGTTCTCGTGGCTGTCTTGTCTGTGTCTCCATGAAGACTTCGTATGGGGACACCAGGCGGTGGCCTTATGGCCCACCCTAATCTAGTACGACTTCACTTTAACTAGTTCTATCCACAGAGACCCTATTTCCAAATAAGGTCATATTCTGTGGCTCCAAGTGGACAGGAATTCAATCCAGTGCATTCACACATTCCCAAATGCACAGGTATGGAGACAGACACACACACACACACACGCACACACACACACACAGAGCCCTGGCAGATGAGAGCCCTCAGATCCTGAGGGGAGAAGAGTCCTCAATGTTAGAGTCCCCGCCTCTGGAACCAGCACAATTCGGGTCACACCCTGCTATGGCACTTATCCCGGCGCGGCTTTTCATCTTGGTTTGGTTTTTGTTTGTTTGTTTGTTCGTTTTGCTTGGTTAGGTGTGCCCAGTACAACACTCAAAAAGCGAAAAAGAGAATATAATGAAAGTAAGTCTTCCTCAGGAGGCTTCAGCCTCCACCTAGTTTCCTTCCCAGAAGGCAACCACTTAAGTGTGTCCTGGGTTTCCTTCCAGAGACCAGGCAGACGTGCAGGGCGTTTTCCCTGCGCCATCGTCCGTGTCTTGTTTTCTTCGCTCAACAGAGCATCTGTTACTCTTTATTCCGATTACCTGCTTTCATGTTTTGGGGCCTCTCCCACCTGATGGAACGAACACTCACTGCGGCCAGGTCCATGGACCACTCACTGAGGCCAGGACCACGGACCGCTCACAGAGGCCAGGACCATGGAACTCTCACTGAGGCCAGGACCACGGACCGCTCACTAGGCCAGGTCCACAGAACGCTCACTGAGGCCAGGACCACGGGACGCTCACTGAGGCCAGGACCACGGACTGCTCACTAAGCCAGGTCCACGGAACGCTCACTGAGGCCAGGACCATGGACCGCTCACTAGGCCAGGTCCACAGAACGCTCACTAGTCCAGGTCCATGGAACGCTCACTGAGGCCAGGACCACGGAACGCTCACTGAGGCCAGGACCATGGAATGCTTACTGAGGCCAGGACCACGAACCGCTCACTAGGCCAGGTCCATGGAACGCTCACTGAGGCCAGGACCACGGACCGCTCACTAGGCCAGGACCATGGAACGCTCACTGAGGCCAGGACCACGGAACGCTCACTGAGGCCAGGACCACAGACCGCTCACTAGGCCGGGTCCATGGAACGCTCACTGAGGCTAGGTCTATTGTAGTTTAGCTTTCCTCCCCACTTCCTAGCCCAGTGCGGGCACAGAGCAGGTGTCCAGTTAAGGCTGGTTCTAGTTACACATTGACCAGTCATCGACAGTGGGTTGGGTGTGCATGGGCTGGGGCTCAGCCCCTCTGTCTCCCCAGCATGTGGCACAGTCCACCAGAGGCCGTCCTAGCAGCAGCAGGAGCTGAGGGGGACGGCACCCAACAGTGCCTCCTGCCTGTTAGCTCCTGCTGCCGGGCACCTTCATCCTGCTCTAACTGGGGCTGTGCCTCCCCTCCGGAGCCCTCCCCTCCCAGCCCACTCAGGACTCCCTCAGAGAAATCCAGCAGGCAGGAGGCTGGGGAGAGAACAACAGTGCTGGCCTGACGACGACGAGCCCTTTGCCCAGTCTTTGCTAGCCGAAGGCTCAGTCCCGCTTGTTACCACAGAGACAGGAATTACGGCAGTAAATCAGGGTCGAAGTGAAGCCTGCAGCTTGTGGAGGGAATGTGTTCGCTCCACAACACTCAGATAAGAGATGTGCCAGGTGTGTGTGTGTGTGTGTGTGTGTGTGTGTGTGTGTGTGTGGCTGCTCAGCCTGAGATCTCACCGTGCCCTCAATCTACTGATTGAGCTGAGCTCCAGGGGGGATGGGGTGGCCAGGGGCCACCCAGCCCTGTGAGACTGGAGGCCAAGGACATACTCGGCTGCAGCAAACCTCTGCTCATCTGTGGGAGGAAGGGCTTAGATTCGAGAATTTGTAGGAGCCCCTCCAGCCAGACACTCTGGGTTGGAGATCGGGGGGCCAAGTGAGACCCACCCCAGCCTGCTGTCAGTCATTCCTTTCTTCCACAAATATTTGCAGAGAGACAGAGCACGAGTGGGGAGGGGCGGAGAGAGAGGGAGACACAGAATCCGCAGCAGGCTCCAGGCTCCGAGCTGTCAGCACAGAGCCCGACACCGGGCTCAAACCCACGAACCCACGAACCCACGAACCCATGAACCCACGAACCCACGAACCCATGAACCCACGAACCGCAAGATCATGACCCGAGCCAAAGTCGGACGCTTAACCGACTGAGCCACCCAGGGGCCCCTTTTCCACAAATATTTGTAAAGCACCAAGCTCTAACCAGCACAGCAGAGAAAATACTAAGCAAACGTAGCCATTAAGGAGCTTTGCACCCACTGGTGGAGCCAGCCATTTAGTACGTCATCTTGTAAATGAACGTCAAATGTACTAGGTTCAAACAAGGAAAATAATACTTAACTGTATTGAGCCATTGCTATATAGCAGTACCGTTCTAAGTGTTTTATGTGAATTGGTTCATACATTCCTAACACCCAGCCAATAAGGTAGATGCTATTAACATCTCCATGTTACAGATAAGGAAACCGAGGCACAGGGAAGCTGAGATATTTGCCCAAGGACATGGAGCTTATAAATAGCAGAGACAGGATTTGGGACCCACTCTTAAATGTCATACTGTGTCTGTGACCCAAGATGCTCTGAGGCATGGAATGTGGGGGCTTCACCTGGTCTGGGGTTCTTCCCTATGGAGGCAAAAACCGAGCTGCAATTAACTAGGGGAAAATGAGTTAACTAGTGGGAGGGAGGAATATTCCAGGTGGAAGGTCTAGCATATGCAAGGGACCTGTGGTGGCAAGAGAGAAGGTGGCATGCCACTTACTAGCACCATGACCTTAGGCAAGTGATTTCACCTGTCTGGGCCTTAATTGTCCTCTCATCAGGGGATGATTTTAGTACCCTTAGGTACTTGTGAGAGCTACATACTTAAATGGGAAGTATTTCTCCTATAGTAAGTGCTCCATAAATGTTAGCTATTAATAAGATCGTGCCCCTCCCACACACACCGAGGGCTTCCTGGGCTGCCCTAGCTGTGGGATCTGGGCTCCTCACACAGAAGACTTGGCCTTGAGATGAGGAGGGCCTGGCCTGCTGGCCTGGCTGGTTAGGACAGCAGTAGCTGAAGCCAGGCCAGGTCTGGAAGGAAGGAGGTGAGCGCCAGACCAGGGGACTGACTAATAAAGACAGAGCTCGTTCTTTTTGAAGCTTTTGCCCACTTCCCCAAGCAAACCTCGCCTGCAGCCTGGGACTGCCCAGCCTCCAGCTTCTGCCACTAGAGGCCAGGACGGGGAGAAATGGGAGGGGAGGAAGGCCACACACGTCCCCATCAGATAAGATGTGCAGCTGAGGAGGGGACTGAGGATCCTGACCCCCCAGCCGGCATCCCCACCGTCACTCACTGCCCCTCCTTGGCCCAAAAAGCCAGGCTGACATTCGTTTTTCATGCATAAGAAGAACAGAGGCAGCAGCCTCCAGACTGCAGTTTGTGGGGTCTTGGACAGTCCTCCCCTGGTCTGTTCCAGAACAGAGTAGACGGGAGGAGACCAGGAATGGTCCAGTCTGGGCCCTTCACCAGCACGTCGCAGATGACCTGGTGCCAGTGACGGTAGTACTGGCTAATGGCACTGCTTCTCAAGCATTTGCAAAGGGGTTTGTGTGAGTTAACTCATTCTGTGTTCACAACAACCTTGTGAGGCAGTGCCATTATCCCCGCTTTCCAGAGGTGGAAACTAAGACCCAGAGAGCTGAGGTCACTGTCCGTGGTCACACAGCGAACAGGGGTGGACCTGGGATTTAAGCCCAGACAGTCTGGCGGCAGACAGTCCACTTCTTCCCACCGCCCTGAATAACCTCCCTGTGTTCATGCCTCCCTAAAATTCATGCCTGAAGAGAAATTCCCTGATGCCCCTGCACCGGGCAGGTGGGTGCCCCTGTTCTGTGTTCCCTTAGAACCCTCAGATTTCAAGTTGCATTCTTTCCACTGCTGCTACTTTGGTCTCCAGAAAGCTCTCTACCCCTCTTCTTCACACCCAAGAGCTAGAAAGAAGGAAGAAGGAAACCTCTCCAGAAAGGAGGTCCAGTCGTGGTTTAGGGGTGAGGACAAAAGGCAGGACGATGCTCTGGGTTTCCATGACACTGCCTCTGCTTGCTGCTGAGGAAGCTGAGGATGGTGCTGAGATGGGGGCGAGGCTCTCTTCTCTCTTCTCTTTCCTCACCTCCTTCCTTCACCTGCCTCACCTTCCTGCAGGCTGCACCTGCCCAACCCTGCCAATGGACTGCATCCCACTCCAGGTTAGAGGCTCGGACCTTGTGTCTGGAGGCCCTCCTAGGCAGAAGGGCAGCTGGGCCATGCCTCTCCCAACAGCAGTCGTCTCCCCAAAACCCCAAACACTGGGAACCCCCTGAAGAGGAACTTGCGTTTGTACTTCCTGGGAAGAGTAGATTTGCCACGAATTGTTGTTGAACGAACAAATGAACAAGTGAAAGCATAAACCAGTGATCCATCCTGCACTCGAGCCATGACTACTCGTTTTCACATTCCCAAAACACCATGCTCTGTGCCCCCTCTGGCTCTTGGCCAACTTGGTTCCCTCTGTCCATGCTCCCCACCACACTGCTGATTCGAATTCCTCGCATCTCAGCTCAGAGGTGACTTCCTTGCAGAAGGCTTCTCTGACCGCTCAAGGTGGGCCCTCCCCATGACCCCCTTTACCTGGGTTACCAAAGTGTGCCAGAGTGTGTGGTGGCTCGTGCCTGGCATGCTTACAGGTCTCCCCAGTGAGTCTGGGAGACTCATATTGGTGAGAAACGGAACTGCCAGGCCCCCAGGGCCTCGCATGATGGCTGGTGCATGGTAGGTACTCAGCCCTTCTTTGTGGAAGGAAGGAAGGGAGGAGGAGGGAGGGAGGAAGGGGGGTGCTTTTGGAAGGAGAGAAAATGAGTGTGTAGGAGTTAAGTGGAAAAGAGCAGCACCCAGGACTCAAACCTCCTTAGAGCCAGATGGAAGGCAGAGCTCTTCCCAGCCCGGGCCCACCCCCTTCCCTCATCATGTACGGTATTAACCAAATAAAAGTCACACGTCCTTCTGGCTGTGCTGTTGGTCACCAAGCACTTGCACATCCCTGCCCTGGTTCCAGTCCCCCAGACAGCCCTGACAGGGGCTTCCCAGCTGTTCCCCTCGTTTTAAAGATGAGATCCAGCAAAGGGTGCTGGGCAAGTGCATAGCCACTCGCCAAAAGATGAACTTAGACGCTTACGTCACAGCCTCTGCAAACTTTAACTCAAAATGGATCATAGACTTCAGTGTCAGAGCTAAAACTATAAGATTTTTAGGAGAAAACATAGGAGTAGGCAAAGATTTCCTAGACACCATCACCATCCCCAAAGCACGGTCCATAAAAGAACATTTGATAAACTGGACTTTGTCAAAATCCAAAACGGTGGTGCTTCAAAGATACCACGAAGAAAACAAATAGACGAGCAACAGACTGGGAAAAAGTATTTGCAAAATACACGTGATAAAGGACGTATATCCTGAACATAAAGATGTTCAGGAGCCCTGAGAGATGATGCCGCCCTGGCAGACGGCCTGGGCCCCTAGGCCTTGTGGTCTTCAGATTGCATTTGTTCTTTTGCAGCTTCCGGGTAGCTGAGCGAAGCCCCCAGCCTGACTTAGACCCTCTCTGGAGAACTGACGCAGGTAGGGATCGGCCCTCCAAGGCCTTCAGATCGCGCCTGCGCCTCCCGCGCCCCGCCTTCCCCCGCGGCTTCCTCAGCGCGGGCTCCCCCAGGTGGCCACCAGCAGAACTGTACCTTGGTGCCGCAGCTTCCAGAGATGCCGAGAGAAACGCCCCTCGGGCTACTCTGGCTTCTCCGGCAGAAGGCTTGCTGTTAAACGGGAGCGCGTGCAGGGGCACCTAGCAGCTCAGTGGGTTAAGCCTCCGACTCTTGGTTTTGGCTCAGGTCATGATCTCACGCTTCGTGGGATCGAGCCCCGTGTCAGGGCTGTGCACTGACAGTGTGGAGCCTACTTGGGATTCTTTCTCTTCCTCTCTCTCTCTCTCTCTCTCTGCTTCTTACCCCACGCACTCTCTCTCTTTCAAAATAAATAAGTAAACATTAAAAAAAAACTATAAAAAAAGGTACCATGTTCAGTGTAAATCCTTGTAAGTTTGTATTTAGCTAAACATGCTTGTGTCAATGAGTTAAGCAGTGACCTGGGGTAGTAAAACCGTGGGCAGCCCCTGCAGAAAGAGAGGGGAACAGAAGGATGCTGATCTGGTAGGTAGAAGGATGAGTTCGTGTGTTTCCCTATTTTTGTGAGTTAGCACAGGGAGCCCCGGACCCATCCTGCACACCACCCTCTCCTTTATTCCCTTATCTGTCCCCATCTCCAAAGCCTCCCCAACTCCAGACAGCATTCCGTTGTGCCCCTTGGAGCTCTGCGCCCACTTTTCATTTGACAAGTGTCTGTGTGATACTTCTGTGTCCCAGGCATTGCTCTCCATGACTGACAAATCTTAACCCAGTTATCCATCTTTTTTAAAAAATGTTTATTTGTTTATTGAGGGGGAAGGGGCAGAAAGAATGAGAGGGAGAACCCCAAGCAAGCCCCATGCTGTCAGTTCAGAGCCCAACATGGGGCCCCACCTCACAAAGCATGGGATGATGACCTGAGCTGAAATCAAGAGTCAGACACTTAACTGACTGAGCCACCCAGATGCCCCCACTTACCCCTCTTAATAGCACTGCAAAGTGAGTACTAGTTACTAACACCACTCCCCTTTTGTAGATGAGTAAATGAGGCAGGGAGACCTTAAGTAGCTTGCTCGAGGTGACTAGTAAGTGTTGGAACTGGCATTCAGTGCCACAGAGCCCAAGATGCCCAGAAACACCCCCAGCTCCTGTAGCACCTCGCCTGCCCACTGGGAACTGAAACCTTAGACTCCCCAGGACAGGGCCTCCCTTACCACCCTCTCAGGCCTGGGGACAAGAGAGATGTATTCCTTGCTCCTCTGTGCATCTTCCAGACTCTTCTTCCTTCCTTCCTGCTGAAGCCCCCATCTTGGACCCAAGGTGTCAGCCTAGACATCTCGCTCCCCGTCTTTGGTACAGGCGCTGACTCCCCCCCGCCACCAGATCACTCCCCTCCTTCCCAGAAGAGTTCAGTTCTTGCCTCACCGTCACGTCAGTGCTGTTCCCGTCTTCATTCTTACCGATTTCAAGATCCACCTGTCCATAAAGGACATTCCAGCCTCCCAGTTCCTTGACACCACTCAGTCGCTGTCTCTATTTTCATGCCCTAGACCTCCTCTCTACCCATAACCGATCCCTTCTTAATCTCAGTGCCACACAGCTCATTTTCCAACAGCCACGTCCTACGTGTCGGCTCACAGCCTGTGATACCCGACAGTTCTACCTCCGTGGACCCCTGTCACCATCCCTCGCCCATCTCGTGTGTCCTTTCTGTCCTTACCTGGCCAGTCATTAAAACGACTCCCTCATGTACAACTCCAGCCCTCTCATTCTCCTACTTACTTGGGAAAACGTCTGCCCTGGTTAGGTCGAGCTGTCTGCCTCTTCCACAGCGGCTCACCTGCATCCACACCGATGAGCACAGCTGGGGGAGAGGCCCAGTGAGTCTGGCTACTCTTGCTGCAGATTCAAGACCGTGAACCTCAGTGGCCCCTTAGTGCTGCGCGACAGTCCCACCATGTTCTCATAATGCATTCACTCCACCACTTCTCCAGACTTCTATTTCTGCCTTGCGTCCTGTCCTCAAACATCCCACATCTGCCCACCACCTGCGTCGCTCAGCAACCTTGAGACTTGTTCCCCCTGCATCTGAGAAAATAGAAGCCTTGGGTGGGCGCACCCGCGAGCTCCACCTGTGCGCCTGCCTCCCTCCTGCTGCCGTGGGTCAGTACCCAGCTCTCGGCCAAGACCAACGCCTGCACTTGTGCACCGGTTGCCGGCCCTTCCCACATCCTCGCATTGCGTCGGCATTGCCCTCTCTCCCCCGTATCGCCAGCCTTTAAGTTCCCACCGGCCCGTTCCCACCAGCATTCCGTGCTGCTGCACGGGTTTTTGTTTTGTTTTGTTTTGTTTTGCCTATTCACTATTGCGTCACCAGCATTAGCCTGGCACAAGGCAGTTGTTCACTAAATACTTGTTGAATGAATGAATGAATGAATGAATAACGAATGAGCCTACTTTTCTTGTGCTGCTGCCTCTCCCGTCCTAACCACCTCCAAACTCTCATTCCCGTTCAAAGGAATCGTTCATGCCCACCGGCTCCAATTCTCCGGCCACCATTCTCTCTCGCACCTGTTCTAGTCTGGCCACCGACTAAACCTCCACGTTGCTTCAACTATGGCTGGTTCTCAGTTGTCATCTTACTTGGCCGCATCAGTGCAGCCTATCCCTCCCGTCTAGAAACATTTTATTTAGCTTCCAGGATGCCACCCACTCCTGCTATTCCTCCTTCCTCTCTGGCCCCTCTTCTAGTCCCTTTCTCGTTTCCTCCTCATCTGCCTCACCTCCCCGTGTTGGGGCCTCACCCTGCACAGACTCAGACCTTGAGCCTCACTCTGAGCTCACGCCTTCGGTGACCCAGTCCTATGCCTCCAACAGTCACCTGTCTGCTGGTGACTCTCACAGTTATGTCTCCTGACTCTCTTCTGAGCTGCGGGCTCACGTGTCCAGCCACCCGCCTGGCATCTCCACTTAGCATGTCCAGCACCCAGCTCCTGACCCCTCCCCCCACTCCTGGTCTGTCCCACCCAATAAAGGCACTTCTGCTCTTCGGCCCCAAAACCTCAGGGTCACCCTGGACTCCTCTCTTTTACACCCTGCCCCCAGCACCCATTGTATCAGCACATGCTGGCTTCACCTTCAGAATACTTCCAAAATCTGACTGCTTCTCACCGCCTCCTCCCCTTCCATCCCAGGCTTGTTACCTCTTGCCTGGATTGCTGTAATTTCCTCCTAACTGACCTCTCTGTGTTTACTTCTCGGCTTGCCCCGCTCCCATTTATGCTCAAACCAAGGGTCAGAGTGATGCCTTTAATACATAAGTCATTTCACGTCACTCCTTGGCTCAAGCTTCACCCCCCTCACTCTCCCCTGTCCAAGCTTCACCCCCTTCACTCTCCCCTGTCCAGCCACATAGGCCTGTTTGCTCTTCTTGGAGGCTCCAGGCAAGCTTGTGCCCCCAGACCTTCTGCTGTGCCTGCCATGTGGTTTGCTCCCTCTGCAAGTCTTTGTCCAAATGTCATCTTCCCAGTGAGGTCTTCCCAGTCACCCTCTTTGCCCTTCTGACCCACCGTCACCCCTGCACTGCCTCTCCCCACCAGGATCCAATGATCCAATGATTTTTTGTTTTGTTTTGCCTATTCACTATTGCATCACCAGCATTAGTCTGGCACAAGGCAGTTGTTCACTAAATACTTGTTGAATGAATGAATGAATGAATGAATGAATAATGAATGAGCCTACTTTTCTTGAATGGGAGTGAAGAGTTTCTAGGATGAGACAAGGTCTGGAGACAAAATGAATGATTTTTTTTTTTGTAATGTTTAGTTATTTTGAGAGAGAGAGAGCTCGGATCGGGGAGGGGTAGAGAGAGAGGGAAAGAGAGAGAATCCCAAGCAGGCTCCGTGCTGTCAGCATAGAGGCCAACGCAGGACCCTATCTCATGAAATGTGAGATTATGACCTGAGCTGAAATCAAGGGTTGGATGCCCAGGGTGCATTGGTGGCTCAGTCAGTTGAGCATCTGACCTCGACTCAGGTCATGATCTCAAGGTTCGAGCCCACATCAGGCTCTCTGTTGTCAACATGGAGCCCATTTCAGATCCTCTGTCCCCTCCTCTTTCTGCCCTTCCAGCTTGCACATGTTCTCTCTCTCTTTCAAAAATAAATAAACATTAAGAAAAAATTAAAAACAAAAAGAGTTGGACGCCCAACCAACTGAGCCACCCAGGCGCCCTGAAATCTTAGCTATTCTTTTTTTTTTTAATAGGCTCCATGCCCAACATGGGGCTTGAACTCGCAACCCTGAGATTAAGAGTCACATGCTCTAGCTACTGAACCAGCCAGGTGCCCCTGAATGATCTTTTAAAACCAGAACACTTTGCAGATAAATTTAAGCAGCTACCAGTCACTTCCAGTTTTCATCTGTGCTTCCTGCTCTTTTCTGAGTCTGGAGACCTATTGATGCCCATGACCATGAGCCCTACATTTGAGTCTCACCAAAATGCTCAGGCTCACTGGCTTGGCTCAGGCTCTGGGCAGGTGCTGATCTCCCTGGTTCAAGTTCGACCTGAAGACAGTAACGTTTACTGAGTCACTGCTATGTGCAGGGCACTCTATAGCTTTACCTCGTTTACTTTTAGGAAACTTCCTTTCCTGGAAACTGGATCAGAGAATCATAAGATGTTAGACCCTATCTGCACAGGCTTCCCATGAATGCAGTTCTGTTCTCCAAACCGAATATTTCCACTCTGGGGTCCTACCCACCTCTGTGAAGTTTGTTCATTTATACATAAGAAAAGTTTCACAAAGGTAGAAATAGGAAGATCCATTTGGATGTGCATCTCACAACTCTTGGTAAAGGGAGCGAGTGGTACAAAATAAAATCTCTTCCAGGGGATCTGGGACCTGGGCTCTTCTGCCATCACGGCCCTGGGTTTAAGGCAGCTGTGCTCCTCCCGGGTAGGGCTCTATGCCCTTTCAGGGCTGAGCCTCCCTGCCTTGACCTACTACAGGCTGGCAATGGACACTGGGTCTGATGGGTACTCAGTGCACCTACCTCCCCCCAACTCCCCATCAGCCTTCTGCATTTGCACAGTGAGAGGGATTCCTTGTGTCTGACCTGAGCACCCCTCTGTCACCAGGAAGATCCCAGGATGGCTGCCGTGCAGGGCAACCTGAATATGGTGAAAGAGACACAGAACATGACAGCACACAACTGCTTCAATTCTCAGAGCACCGTCCTGCAGGGGCAGCCCTTTGGGGGAATCCCCACTGTGCTGTTCCTCAACGTCATCTTGTGGGTGGTAAGTCCTGTGCCCCACGGTAGGCAGTGAGGCCTCAGAGGGGCGGACCGTCACACTGTCACAGGTGATACAGCAGGGGCCTCAGCTCTCCAGACAGACATCAGCCACAGTGGTGGGGACTCCCTGAATGTCAGTCATGCCCAGGGCAGCCCGGGGAAGAGGGAACTGCAGGAACAGGCAGAATTCCTAAGATTCCCTTCCATGCGCCACTGTCCAGGGACCTACCCGGCCAGTGCCCTCTGGCCTCCCTTCTCTTTCCTCTTGCTGATTTCTTCAAGGAATGTTCTTGTTGCATCGTTCTAAACATGACACCGATGCCTTCACGCTGCAAACTCTGAGAATCCACTCTGCTGGGAAGCTGCTGGGCACTGGGGATCCAGAGTTTAGAAAGGCATGGACTCTACCCTAACAAAGCTGGCCACTTGTTGGAGAGCCCGGGAAGCCCCTGGGAACCTGAGGGACAGGATCTCCCTCACGGAGTTTCAGACACCAGCCGAGCAGGAGACATATTCCCACATTCCCTTTCCCGGCCTGTAGGTCATCATTTTGGTTTATTCCTTCCTCCGGAAAGCTGCGTGGGACTACGGGCGCCTGGCTCTGCTCATTCACAATGACAGGTGAGGAGAGGCCGGGGGTCAGGGCGAGCCAGCTGCTTGCTCCCTTGGGGGAGGTAAGGCCACAACCAGGATACAGTAGGTGTCATGCCGTCACCCACTCCTGCCCGGCTCTGGCCCTCCTCAAAAGAAGGGAACTTAGTGGGGGCAGTCATCTCTGGGCACAAGCCCACTTTTTTCTCAGATCTCAGACTTTCTGGATCGCGTGACTCCCCAGATACGTTGGGCACCTGGCAACAGGGGTGATTACTATCTGTACCCAGAGCTGTGTGCTCAGCACACGAGCTGAGATGTGTCTGGTACTGTATAAGAGGGTGTGGCGGCTCTTGGCTTGGGAGCTGGAGAGACAGCAAGGCGGGTGGCCGAGGCCTTTTCTCTCCTTCTCCGCCTCCCTGCTCACTGATCTTCCTGGCCGGCAGCTTGACTTCACTGATCTATGGGGAGCAGAGCGAGAAGACATCTCCCTCGGATATTTCCCTGGAGATGGAACACAAGGACAAGGTGAGCGCTGGGGTGGGCCTGGGCCCAGCGGGTTCCTGGCTCTGCCACGTGCAGGAAGGAGCCCGCTCATGATCAGGGGCTTTGCAACCAGCTGCACTCAACCTAGCAGTGTGACCTGGGACACACTCTTCAGCCTTGCCAAGCCTCAGTTTCCCCATCAGAAAGATGGGGATATTAACCATTCCTAACTCCTAGGATGCCAAATAAGAGTTAGTTAATGCCAGTATTTTAAAGGGATTTATTTATTTATTTATTTATTTATTTATTTATTTATTTATTTATTTTAGAGGATGAGAGACAGTGTGCAAGCGGGGGAGGGGAAGAAGGGGAGGGGGAGAGAGAGAGAGAGAGAGAGAGAGAGAGAGAGAGAATCTTAAGCAGGCTCCACACTCAGCACAGATCCTGACTTGGGGCTCGATCTCATGACCGTGAAATCATGACCTGAGCCGAAATCAAGAGTCCGACCCTTAACCGACTGAGCCACCCAGATGCCCCCTTAAAGGAATTTCTAAAACTAAATTTCCTGCTTTTCTCAAATCTCCAACCCTCGTCACAGTCCTGGTCCTGCCCCAGCCCCGCCTCTGAGCCAAGGACTCACCTCCCACTTCATAGAGGAGAGTCCAGACATCAGGCAGGGACTCCCTCAACGTCCCGCCTCCCAACTCTGCTCGATGGAGCCCAGTCTTCCTTCTCTTGCCTGTCGGATGCCAGGGCTCCACTCGAGCCTGTTCATTCACTTAGCTGGCTGCCGTGGCACACCTGCTGTGGGCCACCGCTGGTCTGGGACCTGGGCAGTGAACTCAATGGACCAAGTCTTGCTTCATGGGACTTTCTGTCTGGGTGAGAGACACCCAGACAGATGCACATATTGGTGGTAAGTGCATGAACTCAAAAAGCGGCAAGGAAGGCACTACACAGTCATGGCACAGAGCTGGAGAGTTCCAGGTGGTGTCAGGGACGATCTTGGGCCCTCCCTGCCACGGCCCACACTGCCTGTCTCCCTCTACACCTGTGCTGCCCACTTTCTCACTCCCACTTACTCCTCCACCCCTCCAGAGTGGCTCCCACCCCTCCGTTCCACCCAGACGAGCCATCGGTTGTCCCAGGCCATGAAATCCCAAGGGCTTTGCTGAGTTCTCATCTCATCTGGTCTCTCAGAGACATCCGGCCCTGTAGACCACCTTGCCTTCTTGAACAGGCACTTCCAGTCGCTTCTGTGCCATCACACTCTCTGGGTTTCTCTTCTGCCGCTCCTCTGTTCCTCCCCATCCCCTCTGCAGGCTCCTCCACCCCAGGGGTTTCCCTCAGCTGGTCCCAGACCTCCTCCTCTCTCTGCTGGGCGACGTCACCCACACTCCCAGCCTCGCCTGCCACCTCTGCACAGAACCCTCCTAAATTTCTGTCTCCAGCTAACCCTCTCTCTGGGTTCCAGACACATTTATCCAATGATCCTCAAAATATCTCCACGTGGAGATTGTAAAGGCGTTTGGAGTTCAGTATGTCCACAACATGCCACAACATCCCTCCACCCACCTGTTCCTAGATCCCTGGTTTCAGACTCTGCCCACCACCCACCCAGGTGCACCCCCTGGGTCTGGCCCAGGCCCCCAGGTACAGCCAGTTCATTACCAAGTTGTATTGCTGTCACCCTCCCAGTCTTGTTTCTCTCCACCTCTCCCACCACCCCCCAGGCCAGGCCCCCATCAGCCTCTTGTTGGATGAGGCAGGGTGGCCTCTAACCAATATGTCCACGCCTGTGTCCTGCCCCACCCATTTTCCACCTCATCTGTCCTTGCCTCCCAACTCCCCCATCCCTGGCCACAGTGGCCACCTTTTAGATCCTTAAAAGTGCCACCTCCTTCCCTCCACAGGGCCTTTGGCCTGTCCTTCCCCCTCCCTCTCCCCAGTGGCCCCCCCCCTCAGGTTAACACACTCACCCTTTGTTCAGATTTCAGCCCAAACACCACTTCCCCAGGAGCCCCATCCCTGCCTTGTGGGTCCAGATCTTTGGTTTTACACGCATTGCTTTTCTTCAGAGCTCTTAACTCAGTCCGTAACAGTCCCTCATCTACCAGATCGGTCCAGGGTCTCTGCTCCCCCAGCAAGAGCAGGTGCTGACCTGGGCTTGCCCACCACTGTCCCCCCACCCCCACCCCCAGCCAGGCCAACCTGCCATGTAATTAGCATCTGATTTGTGTTTGTTGGAGGCAGTGAGTAAAACCATATTCCTTCCATTATCATCCCTCCAAGAGACCTTGTCCCCTTATCTGCCAGGATCTGCCCCAAGCTGTGTGGAGAGCCTCAGACAAATTTGTCCCTTAGAATTCCTCTATAGAACAGGGACAGTCACGCCTACCTTACAAGGTTGACTCTCAGGTTTATTTTCGGAAGCATTGCTTTGGTTGGGGTTTTTTGTTGTTGTTGTTGTACAATGGCAAAAAGATTATTTATTTAAAAATAATCTGAGGAATCATTACAGCAGCAGTGAGGTAGTCAAACTGCAGAGGTAGAAATGAGACGGGCAGGGAGAGAGTCTGGTGAGGTGGCCCGTGGATGCCCCGGCCAGGATGCTGGGGCCTCAGCCAGGCCGAGTGGCGTGGGTAAAGCAAACGGGTCATTACCCCATGTGGTGGGAGTGAGGAGCTTGGGGCCACCAAGCGAGGTGCGATGAACTGACCACTGTCACTCAGTCTTGTCAGCTGAGCTGGTTCCTAGGACCTTGTGGCCATTTCCTGCAGGGATGGGACAGGAGGAGAGGCGGCATCTGCTTCTCAGGCCTGCTGTTCAGGTGCTCTGTCTTGTGAATGGCTTGCGCCTTCCCTAGCTGCAGTGTAAACCCAGGGGAGCACATCCGCATGTGTGGGCCTGTCGTCCGTGAGAGAAGAGAGATACTGCACACATGCTCGCTCACGCATCTACGTCTGTGCAGTTTCTACAGGCACATAGGCCACACTTCTTCTCACGACCTCTGCCCTCTCAAGGACAGTCCTGTCCTGTGTGAATTCCAGGACTTGTACGTGCCATGTGGGGTATACACCTTTGCACCTCCATAGAAGGGGTGGAAGTGACTCCCAGGAAGGTGTGTCCCTCGCTGTGCACAACAAACCTCCTCACCCACTAAATAAAACACACCCCTGTTTGCCCATAGGTGGTGGTGCGAAAAACTCTCCGATGCGGAGAGTGGAGTTCAGACTCTCAGCCCAACTCCTGTTTAGCAACTCACGACTTCCCTGGGGACTTTCACAATCAATGCCACCAGCGTGCTAGTCCCCTTCATTGCTGTGACCCATACTGGGCATCTGTATTTTAGTTCTTCAAGACATAACTGAGGACACGGTCCCCCCTAAGGTGGATGTCTGACCATCAGGCAACCCCATACAGGGAAGGGTACTTGGTGGGTCTTATACTGAATGGAGCGAGGAACTTCCTTCTGTTTTCCTATCACTTCCTTTTGGGAAATACCCTTCCCCAATCAGCGTGGCGCAGGGGAATGTCAGCCAGGCAGGCTGCCTGTTTCACTCACGTACTTGTGATCAAATGGGGCCAATCAAGAGTTAAACCTTTTCCAAGATTTTCCTAAACCCTAGAGTATCCTGGAAGGAATCACGCACCAGGGCTATCAGATCTGGCCACTTTTAGGGCCATGGGCCCCAGCCCATCATCATGCACACTCTCCCCAAGCAGACTTCCCTTCTAGGCCCCCCCATCACCTCCACGGCTGAGGCTGCCTTTCCCCACCACCCAGAAACCCCAGACAGCAAGACCTTGAGAGAAAGGCATAATCAACAGGACTCTTCAAGTTTGTTTATTTAGTTTTGAGAGAGAGAGAGAGAGAGAGAGAGAGAAAACAAGTGGGGGAGGGGCAAAGAGACAGAGACAGAATCCAAAGCAGGCTCCAGGCTCTGAGCTGTCAGCACAGAGCCCGACGCGGGGCTTGAACCCACGAACCATGAGATCATGACCTGAGCCGAAGTCGGACGCTTAACCGACTGAGCCACCCAGGCGCCCCAGTAGGACTCTCAGATGTAGGAGAAGAAACCCATCTCAGACTAGTGTTTAAAAAAAAAAAAAAAAGGTAACACGTGGCTAGAGTGTGGGGAAATCCAGAGAGAAGTGGCTTCTTTGGGTACAACTTGATCCAAGTCCTGTGATGCTACCAGGATCCTCTCTCCAGGCTTTTTTTTTTTTTTTTCCTCAGACAAGCTCCTGCCTGTAGCATCGAAGATGACACCAAGCCACTGCAGGCTCCATGGTGTTCACCAAGGTGCAGGAGCTCAAATGGGGAGAGACCCTCTCTCCCAACGCCCCTCTCAATCCCTCTAAGAGAATTTTGATCAGCCCCACTTGCATCATGTTCCCGTTGATCAGCTGACCATTGGTGGCGGACCCCTGCTTGACGGACAGCCCACCGGGCCACATGCAATGGGGGGGGGCATTTCCCAGGCAGAAGCGATGAGGGACAGACAGAAAGTAGCCAACGTCCACTCTACAAACGGTCCCTTCTCTCCCTCCAGTCCAAGACCCACTAAGCCCCCATTTCCTGTAACAGGATGCCACATGGCAGGAATGTGAACTCATAGCTCACTTCCGGGGAGACCTCTCCCTGGACAGTCACCACTGATTCCAGATGGAGCCCACTTCCCTCCAGGACCCATGCCCTTCTTGCTGCCATCTCTTGCCTGGAAGGAGGCCCCTTGCTGACGCTGCCTCATGTTTCCCAGGTTCCCACAGCTGAGGAGGGCAGGCCTGGGCCTGGATTTTCTCACATGTTCTCTCCTTTTTCCCCAGGGCTTCTATTCCTGGTTCTTCAACACCATCACCATGAAGTAAGTGCCTGAACTTTCCCAGCTTGTGATAGCAGCTGCTATATTTGGGTGGTGATGGGGGTGGGGCGTGCTGCCCTGCACGTCTGGGCCCCAGCCGGCCTGCGTTCTGGACCCTCTTCCCCACTCCCCACTGACTGCCTCAGCCCTGCCCAGGCAGGGGACGCTTTCTGGGTCACAGTGGGTGAAATGGGACCTAGGCACAGCCCACAGCCCTCAGGAAAGGACCATTTTCTCATGCTTATAAAAATGCTTTTATGGATCCCACACTAGGAAAAAGAAATTCTTCTTGCATAGCTATTTGCTTTCTTTCTGTGAACACCATTCATCGTATTGAAATGGAAAAGAAAATACCAGGCAGAAGGGCATACTTCCTCTTGCCTCAGCACTGATTACAGAGGGACAGCCCCTTGTCCGCTTGCCTTCTGGATCTCTTTAGGGCCAGACCCCACTTGGCAAGGAGAAAGACCCCAAGTCACCTGTTTTCTCCTAATTACCCCATGCTTCATGATTTTGACTGCACCCTCCTGACTCTGCCCGGCTTCAGCTGAGCGCTTACCAGAACTGTCTGTCCCCACTGTGTGTATGTGTGTGCACACACACTCATGCCTGTGCACACGGCTCTGCCTCCACCTCAGAGCCCTGTACATTCCTGGGTGCTCCCTAAATATCCCCCATCTGTCCTGCCCTGTCCACCTTTCAAAGCCCTCCTCCAGGGTCCTTTCTTGCCTGGTGATGCCTGCCTTAGGGTACAGTCTCACTGCCCCTCAAAGGCCACCTGCAGCAAGGGGCCTGAATGGGCCTGCTAATTTGCTTTTTTGGCAAAGGTTCATAGAACTTCCTCTTGCGTGTGCCTCCACACCTACCAGTCAGGCCCTGGCTGGGAGCATTCACACATTTTTCCAAGACCCCATCCCACCCCCTTGGGCCACCTCAGGGCACCCCCCCCTTCCTCCAGACCTGCTGAATCGGGCACGAGGCACCCTGACTGGGCCCTGGGAATCCTGAGCTGGGCTTAGGACCACTGGCCTCTGGTGTTTGAGCTCCAACCCCACTGATGGGGGAGTCCCCGTGGCCTTGCCTCCTGGGCTGTCTTCATCATCCATCAGAGTTCCTAGTATCCAGAAGTGATACAGCTAGTTTGTGTGTGTGGTTCAGGGATCTTAGCCACATGTAGGGGGAGTGGAGGAGAAACATTTTATTTCTTGGCACCTTCTCTGGGTTTGCTTGGGTAAGTTTTAAAACATGCACAAGCTCACATTAAATATATTTTCATTAAGAGAGACCTGGAAGCCACCTCCAGGCCTCCTGCAGAGAGGCAACCCTTGTCCACAGTTTCAAGGGAATTTACTTTTTTCCTTTCCGCAAGATTTGCCGATTTAAAACATGTTTAAATAATCAATAACGTGTCTGAACACTTGGAGCTGGTTACCCTGGGAAGCCATACGAGCTGGCTGTGGGTTCCTGGGCTTAGCAAGTTCGTGAAGGATGGGCCAGGGCAGAATGGCACATTAGCCAGCTCTTTACATGGGGAAGAGGGAGGGAAACCTGGGGTACATAGGCCGGCCTGAGCTGACCACACCCTCGGTCTTGGACAGCTGACTTTCTGGGTTTTCTGTTGTCTGCTGACCCATCAGCGGGTATATATGGGGGCAGGGGGAAGTGTTGCAAGAGAGTAGCGTACGTGTAAAACTTAAAACTTCATGCAGTACGCATCTCTGTGGTGCACATGTGAATATCAAATAAAAGAGGCACGTCACTATGTTGGTGCAAATCCATGTATACAGCTATTCATGTGTGCATACCCAGACCTGCGGGTCAGTGGGAGGTCAGTGTGCACAGTAGTGTGTGTTTCCGGGTGAGAATCCTCCCCACCCCCCCCCCCACCCTACTCCACCCAAAGGTTCCTCCATGGGGAACTCATCGTCCAGGGAAGGAGGAAGGCTGGGCATTGTATTATGCATCCCGCACCCTTTGAGAACAGTGTCTAGACGGCAGCTTAATACATTTACTGATCAGGGACAAGGAAGCCAGAGTCCCAGTGTACAAAGCCCACGGAATCTAGTTGGAGAGGCAAAGGTTAACAAGACTCACTGTATATAATTCATAATGGGAAAGTTATCATTGCTGTGCAGGGGGTATTTGGGGGACAAGAAATTAATTCCAGCTAGGGCGTGCAGGAGAAGCAAGCTTTGAGCTAGGCCTTGAAGGATGGGGAGAATTTCCACTCTATGCCAAGTGCAGGACCCATCACAAATAAAGGACTACATGAGTGAAGGTTTGGGGCAGAGATGGGCAGGGAGCATCCAGCAATGGTCCGTCTAGTGTGGCTAGAAGCAAGGATACACGGCAAGAGAGAGGCTAAATGGTTGGGCCGGAAGGATCAGCTGGGATCTTGACTGCCATGCTGAGAATTCTGGGCAAGACATCAAATGCTGTTTATGCTATAGTCACTAAGTTAAACAAGCACAACAACCAAAAACTAAAGGAGATTAACCAAGATGCTTAATAGTCATTATCTTGGGTTGGATGAGATTCTGCAGGAATGATTTTCTTCTCCTTTGTATTTCCCAAGATTTCTTTTTTTAAAAATTATTTTAATGTTTATTTATTTTTGAGAGAGAGACAGAGTGCAAGTGGGGAAGGAGCAGAGAGAGAGAGGGAGACCCAGAATTTGAAGAAGGCTCCAGGCTCTGAGCTGTCAGAACAGCCTGATGTGGGGCTTGAACTCACAAACCGTGAGATCTTGACCTGAGCCAAAGTTGCAAGCTCAACCAACTGAGCCACCCAAGGCACCCCCAAAAATTTCTATAATAAAATTTCACTTTTCTTTCTTTCTTTCTTTCTTTCTTTCTTTCTTTCTTTCTTTCTTTCTTTCTTTCTTTCTTTCTTTTTCTTGAGAGAGAGAGAGCATGAGCAGGAGAGAGGGGCAGAGGGAGAAGGAGACAGAATCTTAAGCAAGCTCTATGTTCAGTGCAGGGTCCCATGTGTGGCTGAATCCCACAACCCTGGGATCATGACTTGAACTGAAATCAAGAGTCAGACACTCAACCGACTGAGCCATCCAGGCGCCCCATACTTTTAAATTTTTTATTGAAGTATAACACACACATGGAAAAGTCCACAAAAAATAAATGTCCAGCTCAATTACAGCAAAGCAGATCAAGAACTGGAACATTGCCAACACTCCATCACTTCCTCCTCTCCAAAGGGAGAGTATCCTGACTTCTAACTCCATAGTTCTATATTGCCTATTTTTGAACTTTGTATACGAAACCATACAATATGTACTGTTTGTCCCTGGATCTTTCACTCAACATTGTGTTTGTGAGGTTCAGCTATGGTCATTCATTTTTATCTCTGTATAGTATTTCGTTATTTTTACAGTGTTTTATATATATATATCATTATATATATACATATATATATGTACATATATATACATATATATATATATATATATCATGTATATACATACATTATCTCACAATTCTTGTGTCCATTTCCACCTTCGGTAGACGTTTAGGTTGTTTGAGGCTGTTATAAACAAGGCGTCTATGAGATTCTTATACATGTCTCTTGATATGTGTATGTGTTAATACTAGACCTGGAGTTACTAGGTCATAGGCTGTGCATACATTCAGTTTCCTTAGATAATACCAACTGCTTTCCAAAGTGGCTCTGCCGGAGTCGTACCCATGAATGTGGGAGAGCTCCCAGTGCCCCCATACCCTTGCCAAGACTTGGTATTGTCTGACTTTCTAGCTTTGGTCAATCTGGCAGTATGGAGTGATATCTCTTTGTGGTTTTAAGAATTCCTTTTTAACTGACACATTAAAAGAAACAACTTTTTAAAAAATAGGATGCATCTTGATCTCGCTGGTGGTTTGTCTGGTGCACGCACCATGGCAAGCACTCAAAATGTATGAAGAAGCAATAAAAGATGGAATGAATGCTTGATTTCAAAAGTGCTTCTGGATTCCTGAGTGAGTGTCTGTAACATAACTTCTGCCTTCGATATGCCTGTGAAATTCAGTGAAATACATTTGAGGCATAACAGAGGCTTTGAGATGAAGGGTGATATTTCTAAAAAAAAAAAAAAAAAAAAAAAAAAGAGAAAAGAAAGAAAAGAAAACTTGGGGGTAGGTTGATAATCTTCTCTTCCTTTTCTCTACCTCCCTCCAACTTAAGCTGTGGCCACGCTGGCTCCTGAGGCGTGTCCTTGTCTGTGTGTCTCTTCCAGGAACGAGGATCTAATTAGCAAGTGTGGAGACGATGCCCGCATCTACATCATGTTCCAGTATCATCTCATCATCTTTGTGCTTATCCTCTGCATCCCCTCCTTGGGCATCATCTTGCCCATCAACTACACTGGAACCGTTCTGGGTAGGTGGAGCTCAGCGCGCCCTGCGCCTGAGCCACTCGACCTAACGGGCGGCCTGGTAGGCGGGGCAGAGCTTGGGTCTTGGTAGTCTAGAAATCTAAAATTTAAGTCCACATCTCGAAACTAGTTATGTGACCTTAGGATAACCCAAACTTCTGTCCTCCCATGTGGAGACTGGACCTGGGGCGTCCTTCATCACAAGTGTGGCCCAGGACCTGGCCCATGGCAGACACACAGTAGTAATTCAGTCTGGAGCTGAATGTTTACCTGCAGCTCCACCCTACATCTTGCCAGGTCTTTGCAGAGGCCTTTTTATGGCATGTGACCTACCGCAAAGATCCCTGAACTTGATCTCTCCCCATCCCCTCTGTGACAGACATAGCACTGGAAGTGTAAAATTGGTCTGATAGGAAGTCTAGCCACACTCGTTATAAGAGGGTCCTTTTGACAGAATGACATTGTGGGTGTAGACTTGACCCGTGTCTGCTTCCCAGAAAATACCTTTGCTCGATCTAGCAAATGACTTCTTATTATATTAAGCACATCAATCCCTCCAGGCCTCAGATCCTCAGCTGTCATGGGGATCGGGAGACGATGCCAGAGCCTGGCACGTAGTGAGTGTCCGGTGAATAACAGCCAGTATTTCACTTAGAAATGTGAAGATGTACGGAGCCGAAGGCTGTACAACTAAGTGGTGTAGCTTAGCACCTTAAGTGCCCATGTGGCAGCCAGTGGTACCCTGATTCCTCAGGCGTCTGTTTCTCCTCAGCCAGAGGCAGACCTCAGTTAATTCAAGGTAGCACACAATGTGCCACGAGATACCACTGCCACAGTAACTTCTGTCTTTCCAGATTCCCTTCCTAAGAGCTTGTGTGTTGGCAATGATACGTTATATTACATGTAACATAGATATGTATAGTATATCAACGCAAGATTTCTGGACACATTTCATAATACCCAGAGATGTCCAAACTGACAAACTAATACATTTTGCCAGAAGGCTTTACTCTGTCGAAAGGAGGCAATGTGACATTCTTGTGATTGTTGCCAGGGGTAACAGTGTTACTGATTTCTTCCCTCCACTCGTGCTGGGGCCCTGGGCTCCTTCAATAAGCATTTACTGGTGTCTGCTTGATCCAGTTGGGCACTGGAGATGCCTCGTCAAGACCTGGCTGTAGAGCCCCAACCAGCAGTCTCGGGAAGAAGAAGAGGCCTCTTCTGGTTTTGTGGGGAGGTGGGGGCAAGTTCTGGGGAACAAGAGGGGAGGGGAGGATGTGGGCAGGCATCTCTAGACCCCGGGCATTCATTTGGGAACCTCGAACGCAAGCAGCTCCCACACTCACTCAATCAAGGAACCAGCTTTGAGATCAGTCACTTTCTTCTCTTTCAGATTGGAATAGTCACTTCGGTCGGACCACCATTGTCAATGTCTCCATAGAGTAGGTACCTGATCGTCTTACCTCCCATTCTACTGGCTCAGGGTTATTGGTGGGGAGAGAAGGTCCAACTTGTGGGTCAAAAACATGGGCACTGCTCTGCTGCTAAGAAAGGCCTGGTTTCCTTGGGACCCATGCACTGAGTAGGATGCCAGAAGTTGCATTCTCTTAGGGGGGCAGGACTCCTGCTGCCTCAGTGTCCCCACATCTGTAGTAGGTAGAACTACCCAAACTGGCCACTCCTGAAGACTTGGAAAGATGGTCCTGTTTGTTTAATATGTCCAGCCCCCAAGTGGCAAAGACCCTGTAGCAAGCAGAGGCTTGAGGTATTATTTCCTGCTCACAAAATAGAGCAAGTTAACCCTCATATAACCGAATAAAGTGTAGACCTGATTCCCACAGCAGGGGGACTGAGGAACCACATGACCTGAGTTTATGCCCCACCTGTGCCATTAGCTGACCCTGGGTCTGGGGCAATGCACTGCCACCCTGAGCTTTATTACTAGTCTAGTCTGTGGTGGAGAAAGAACTGTTGGACGTGATTCGTGGATTTCAACAGCAGCCAACCTGATCAGATCAACTTGTACTGAGCCAGATGTGGCCCTGCCGGTCCTTGCTGAGAAAACAGGCCCCCAGGGTGTCTCGGCCAGGTGTGGCTGACTTCCTGACAAAGCCGAAGCCTCAGGTGTGAGAGGGGGTTCACACGCTCCTGCCCCACCCCGGCCCCTCTGCCCCCGCACCCTGCAATCCATCAAACTCCCAAATCAGCAGAATGGGGCTGTGGCATCCTCTTAGCACCCCTTCCAGCCATCTCCTCCCCCGGTGCTGCCGACACCAGAGCAGAATTCACCACCTTCTCCCCGGCCAACCACGGTGGGGGTGCGGTGCCTACACCTTCCCAACAAGATGTCAATTTTTATTTTTATTAAAAAAATTTTTTTAATGTTGGTTTATTTTTGAGACAGACAGATCATGAGTGGGAGGGGCAGAGAGACAGGGAGACACAGAATCCGAAGCGGGCTCCAGGCTCTGAGCTGTCAGCACAGGGCCCAACATGGAGCTCGAACTCTCGGGCCACGAGGTCATGACCTGAGCTGAAGTCGGAAGCTTAGCGGACTGAGCCACCCAGGCGCCCCCAAGATGTTAATTTTAATAGGGCAGGAAAGACCCTTCAAAATCCATAAATCCGTATTGGCAGAAAGCAGGAATGTTCTTTAGAGACCGTATAAACTTGCCAGCTCTCAGGAAAGGAAGATTGAGACACCTAGCTGGAGGGGGATGTTACGTGAAACGTCAGGCACTGGGATGAGTGGCGAGGAGATATTTTGAAGCGACACAGCTTTTCTCTCCTCAGACTGCACCAAATAAGGTGGGCCCTATTTCTGAACAGTCAGCTTGGCCAGATGCCCCGGGACAGCATCATCTGAGCCCAAAGCCCGCATGCCACCGCCCTTCCTACCCCATAGAGGCAGAGCAAACCCGCCGGGCCCTCCTCCCTCTGGACGCGAGTGTGACCCCCTGTCCCTCGCCACAGAGGTCAGATGACCCCTCCGCCTGGGCTGCTGGGCAGCCATGGGAGCCTGAGCTGCGGCCGCCAGCAGCACAGCACAGTGGTGAGGAGTCAAAGCGCTTCCTCTGCCAGGGCTGCCCTGGCTAGAAGTGACCTCGGACAGGCCACCCGCCACTCTGATGAAATGAAGATAGTCACAGTACCACCCTCGTATGGTGTTAGGGTCTAGTGAGAAATGTACATAAAGCATCTAGTCCCAGCCTGGGTCTGCCATATAGGAAGCACTCAACAAACGTCAGCCTTCAGCAGCCCACATGGGGCACCCGCTTCTTACCATGGCCGTCCCCTTCCAAGGTGCCCCAGTGTCTGGATGCACCAGAGGGTGGCCCAGGGGAGAACCGGATGGGGTGGGAGAGGATGGTCTCACCCCTCCTGTGTCTTGTTCTTGGCAGAAGTAAGGTCCTGTGGCTGCATAGCTGCTTCTCCTTCCTCTATTTCGTCATTAACTTCGTCTTCATGACCCATCACTGTTTAGGGTTTGTGCCCAAGAAGAGCCATAAGGTGAGTAAGCGAAATGGACTCCCGGAACTACTCCCTGCCAGCCAGAGCCCTCCCCAGCTGGACCGTCCCACTGCCAGCCTGCAGAGGCACCCCACACGGGCACGTTCTGCACACCTGTAGGGGGCAGTCTCACCTGAGCGGCGCAAGCCTCCTGCTCTTAGCCCGGTGAATCAGCACCTGGCCCCTAGCGCAGCTGTCCTGGGTGGTAAACCACTGAAACTCTGCCAAGCCAGCTGGCAAACAGCTGTCCCAGGTGCCTCCTCCCGCTACACCCCGCTGCCTGGCCCCTCTCCAAAGACCCCCGGACCCCCACCATCCACAGACTAAAGGATTAACGAACCCCTGGGCCAGCAGGGGGGCTCCCATCCTCAGTGTTCAGTGCCCCCTGCTGGGGAATGCCCAAGTTCCTTGCCCTTCCACAGTCTCTGAGGTCAGAGACCCCAGGTCCTGGCCCAGTATCCTCCCAAGCAGGCACTGCGATAAGGAATAGCACAGCACTCGCCTGTTTTGAAGGTGATTCTAGGAAAAACCACTGGGCTGGGTGGGGGGGAGTGGGAGGGAGAAGAAGATGCAGATAAGAGGCAGCCATTAAGGAACGGGCACTTTGGGCAGCCTGGGGATCAGGCAGAACATGCCCCCCCCCCGAGTTTTCCCAACCTGAGTGGGGTGGGGGGCAGTCGGGCACCTTCCCACCAACTCCCCATCCATCAGCAGTGGAGCCTGAACTGGGGCCCTGACGCTTCACACCTGCTCCTGCTACTGGCAGTCCAGGCGCTTGAAGTGCACAGCTGCCCTGAGGGTGTAGACGTGAGGCCCAAGGGCGGCAGGTGGGCCCTCAGCGCTGCCCGCCTGAGCTGCACCCAACCCGCACCCTCACCCTCACCGGCACCCCCACCTGCACACTCACCCTCACTCGCACCCTTGCCCTCACCCGCACCCCCACCACCACCCGCACCCCAACCCTCACCCACACCCTTACCCGCAGCCCCACCCCCACCCTCAACCTTACCCACACCCAACCCTCACCCTCACCCCCACCCTCGCCCCAACCCTCACCCCCATCCTTGCCCACACCCCCACCCGCACCCCCACCTGCACACTCACCCTCACCCGCACCCCCACCCGCACCCCGACCTGCACACTCACCCTCACTCACACCCTCACCCGCACCCACACCCTCACCCGCACCCCCACCGCCACCCGCACCCCAACCCTCACCCACACCCTCACCCGCAGTCCCACCCCCACCCTTGCCTCAACCCTCACCCCCATCCTCGCCCACACCCCCACCCTCGCCTGTACCAGCACCCCCACCCTCACCCACACCCCCACCCTCACCCACACCAGCATACCCACCCTCGCCTGCACCCGCACCACAACCCTCACGCGCACCCTCACTTCCACCCTCGCCCACACCCCGACCCTCACCCCCACCCTCAACCTCAACCTCACCCTCACCCCCACCTGCACCCGCACCCTCACCCACACCAGCACACCCACCCTCGCCCACACCCTCACCCACACCCCCACCCTCACCTGCACCCGCACCTTCACCCACACCAGCACACCCACCCTCGCCCACATCCTCACCCGCACCCCCACCCTCACCTGCACCACAATCCTCACCCCCACCTGCACCCCAACCCTCACCCACACCCCCACCTGCACCCGCACCCTCACCCACACCAGCACACCCACCCTCGCCTGCACCCGCACCACAACCCTCACGCGCACCCTCACCTCCACCCTCACCCACACCCCGACCCTCACCCTCACCCACACCCACACCCCCACCCTCGCCTGCACCAGCACCCTCACCCTCACCCCAACCCTCACCCTCACCCACCCGACAACCCTCACCCACACCCTCACCCGCACCCTCACCCACACCCGCACCCCCACCCTCGCCTGCACCCGCACCACAACCCTCACCCCCACCTGTACCCCAACCCTCACCCGCACACTCACCCACACCCACACCCTCGCCCTCACCCACACCCTCGCCCTCACCCTCACCCCCACCCTCAACCTCACCCTCACCCGCACCCCCACCCTCACCTGCACCCGCACCCTCACCCACACCAGCACACCCACCCTCACCCTCACCCTCACCCACACCCGCACCTGCACCTGCACCAGCCCAGCAAGGGAAAGGGTGTGCGGGCCGTCCAGACTGTGGCAGGGAAGGGGATCCATGAAGACTAACACCCTTGGCTCTGGTGGAGTAGGACCAGCTCCCTTGACGCCATCCATCTTGAAGGACTGATGTGCTCTACCCCACCCCAGATCGCAAATCCACATACCCCTGAAAGGTTATTCTGAATGCTTTGGCCTGCAGGCCTAGTGGCTTGGGCACCCCTGAGCAGTATGGACTCAGCTACATCAGCTTTCCTTTTCGTCACCAGAAGCATCTGCTGAGACTCCTGTCTCTTGCAGCTCACTGTCACCCTGAGGGGATGGGTCAGGAAGACATTTGAAGGGCTTCCCCATCACCTCCCCAGAGTCTAGCTCACCTCCTAACCCCCTGCCCAGTGTAATGTTGGAGACGGCCCCACTGACTTCTCGCGACATCCCGTGGCACAGCAGAGGTGCAGGGAGGCCAGAGTGATGGCAGGGTGAGGCCGTGCCGTCAGCCAGGAGCGGGAGCAGCCCCTGCCAGTCCCGGAGCTCCAGGCTCCCTCCCCGGCCCTCCCTGTTGACAGCTTCTGCCTCTTTCTCCCTTGACCTCAGCTTTCGTTGGCAGTTATTCTGGATCAGGATCACGGAGAATAACAGAGGCGTGGCATGCCTGCCTGCAGCTTCCCGCAGCCCACAGCCTGCTGACCTTGGGGACACAGGCCAGGGAAGCTGGCACTGAGCTTCCCCAGCAAGAGGGCAGCCTGGTTGAGTAGCAAGCCTGTTCCAGACAGTTCTGGGCCACCAAAGACCCAGACATCCAGGAGTCCTGTGTAAACACACTCTTCTCTCTCCATTTGCCTTCCCCACTTAGGTCACCAGGACACTAATGATCACCTATGTCCCCACGGACATCCAAGACCCAGAAATCATCATTAAGCATTTTCAGTAAGTCGGTCAAATGGACTGAAGCGTGGATTGCCTCTTCCCGGTAACCTTGCCTGATTCTTCATGTGGGTAGTAAGCTGGCATAGGATGGTGGAGCAAGAGAGACACCCCAGGTGATAGCTCATCCTGGGCTTGGCTCAGGATTAGCTTTCCAGAAAGGGGGAGGCCCTGTGGCCAGAGCAGACTTTCTGAAGTCAAGGGATTTCCCGCATGGCATGCGCATGGTGGGTGTAAATTTCCCTTCCCTTGCTGCTCCAACCAAATGCCTGGCAAGCTCCTGGACCAGTTATCTAGAGCAGGTCATCTTGGAGCGTCTTTCGTGACCCAAGGTCCTAGCCCCAGGAGATAATTATTTCTCGTGGGCAGCGATTTCTAGCTCTGTCCCCACCTGGCTCTATTCTGGACCATATGGGAAGGATGTGGCAAATCTTAGATGACCGGGGATCAACTCTGAAATTTGACCTTAGGAACGAGTAATGGGGTCTCCCATCCAAGAATCAGGGACCACAGACAGCTGAGCCACTCAGCCCTGTGGGCTATAGTTCCGGGGGGGTGGATAGTGTGGGGAGGATGGCATATTCCCAGCACCACAGGCTAGTTCAGCATCCATGTCTGTGGCTACAGTGAGGCCTATCCAGGATGCGTGGTGACCAGAGTCCACTTCTGTTATGACGTCAGGACCCTGATCGATTTGGATGATCAGAGGTGAGTCTGCAGCGGGGTCTGTCTGGATCTGGGGTGGGGGTACAAGGGGAGGATGTGGCTCTGCTGGTCCCCAGCCACAAGATCCCTCCTCCCACTGCCCACTGGCCAACAGGCGCCATGCGATGCGGGGCCGGCTCTACTACACTGCCAAGGCCAAGAAGAATGGGAAGGTGATGATCAAGATCCACCCCTGTTCCCACCTGTGCTTCTGCAAGTGCTGGACCTGCTTCAAAGAGGTACCTGGCCCGGGCATCAGGGGACACAGCAGAGGAGGGGCTGGGGCACTGGGTCTCCAGCTCTGTCCAGGGCTCTGGACCCTTGGGCCCCATTCAGATCTGCTCTGGTGCTGTGGCACCCAGCTCCTCCCTTCTTTTCCCTCCTCCTCCCTCCTGCCTCCCTGTTGAGAATGTAGAGGAGCTGAAGCCTTTCTTGGGTGATCCAGGGAGGCTTGCTCATGCCCACTTCTAGTCTTGGATGGGAGGACCAGAGAGAACACAGTAGACTGCTGTAGGGTGCCAGGCCTTAGGCTCTCAAAGGGCTAGGACTGAAACATTTGAAGGCACTGGGCTCCATCTTCTTACCCAACCACCGTGGCTAGGAGGAGGCCACAGGGTAGGACCGAACTCTAGCCAGTCCAGAAAAAGAATCATCCCTCTTCTCCAAAAATGCCGCAGACACATTCTAACGCTCCTTTAGAGTCCAGCCCAAGTCCAAAAGCACCCCCTAACCCCCAGGTGTGCCTTACCTTCCCCAGATCTAAGAGCAAGGAGCTAATTTCAGAGTCACAGCCTCTCCCTGTTCTCAAGTTGCGATCTTGGAGCCCACTGGGATCCTGAGCTCTTTGCCAGGCTTTGAAGGGGGTTGGGAACGGAACTAAGGCCTCAGGCCCACCACTCAAGTGGAAAGAAGCCAATGCCCAGGTGAGGTCTTCCTGGAGCTCTGGCTTCCCCAGCTCTGAGGGCCAAATCTCACCCCAGGTAGATGCAGAACAATATTACAGTGAGCTGGAGGAGCAGCTGACTGATGAGTTCAACGCTGAGTTCAACCGCGTTCGGCTGAAGCGCCTGGACCTGATCTTTGTCACCTTCCAGGACTCCAGAATGACGAAGCAGTGAGTGCCAGGGCCAGCAGCTTGCTGTGCCCAGCCCAGCCCTGCGAGTGGGCTTCTGCTTCTCTGAAACCATCCTCTTTCACCTCATTCCAGCCAAGGGGGGAAAGAGAGAGAACCTCCCTCTAGTTTGCCATGTTCTGACCGCCCCTCCAGCCCGCTGTGTTCTCCGCAGGCAGCCGCCATCTTGCTTTCCAGAGCATGTCTGCATCCATTTCCCCACAGCTGCCAGGCTCAGCTTGTCTCCAGAGATACCCAGGCCCTGGGCTCCCCATTCCCTAGGTCCTTGCTTCAGCACGGAGGTGTTAAGAGTAGCCATCTTGGTTCCTCTTCCAGGCCTTGACAAGAGTGAAGCCATTTTTCCCCCATTACATATTCCCCTGTCCTCACCACAGGTGAAAGAGTCAGAGTAGAGACGCTCTGCTTGCTCTTTCTCCTCTCCTGCTGCAGGTCTCCCCTAATTCATAGCCTTACAGCCTCCTCCCTCCTCTGCCCCAGCCTCTGGCAGCTCTACCTTGATAGGGAGTGGGTTAGATGCACTCTGGAATGTTCTGGAAGGATCCTAAGGACAGGGTCAAATAGATGGGAACCCCAGAATCAGTCCCTTGAGGACTGTGGGGGCCCTCCTTTCTCTTAGGGAGCCTGGTTGTATATAACACTTGGTCTTCACTCACCCATACCCTACAAAGGAGCAGTGGAACAGCCTAGAATTTAGTCAGATACAATTGTGTGCAATTTTGCAAGTCGCTTATACTCTCCAATTTCTTATCTGTCAAATTTGGTTCCTTATATCTTCCCTGTCCACCTCCCAGAGGGATACGAAGGGATATGTGTTCTATTTAGTATATATGGTATATCAAACAATATACCAACGTGAGACAACACTGTTTCTTTTCCGACACACTGTCATTCGGTAGAGAGGATCTGAGGTTTAATTACAGCAGAGATGTGAATTAGAAAACCAAAGACCCAGGGCCAGCATCTGCCCCTCTTTGGTTGTGTCTCAGGCACCTCAATTTAGTAAGCCGTGCAATTGGGGCTATATTCATCAACCATTAGCTCAGTGTCAGGCATACAGAAAGAACTCACGTGGTAGCTATTAATACTAAGATGAGGCTGAAATTAGTACCTCTGGCACCAACCTCAAAGAGCGTGTCTTTGTGCTGTCACTGCTATTAAGGGGGAAGGACATTAACTGAGAACCATGTGGTCCCCTCCCTTCCGGGGTGGTCCCTCCCTCTGTGCCCCTTTTCTCCAGGGACTAGGCTTTAGGAACTGCCCACCTCCAATGTCCTGAGAGGCATATCTGAGGCTTCAAGAGTCCCTAGGAAGTGGGGTCCATCTCTCTAGGACCCTGGCATGAGACCTCTCCTAAGTCTGTTGTCCTCACACCCAGACCTCTCTCTCCTGCCCATCCCCGCCCCCACCGTCTCTGCAGCATCCAGGAAGATTACAAGTACATCCAGTGTGGCGTGTCCCCCCAGCAGTCCTCGGTGTCCACCACCGTCAAATCCTACCGCTGGAGGGTTGCCCTTGCCCCACACCCTAAAGACATTATTTGGTAAGCGCCCCCCTCCACTGCTCTCCTCTCCCCCGTTCCTTTGAGCTTCGCTGAGATTGAAGAAGGGGTGGGAAGGGAATCGGGACCCGTTCTCCTACTCTGTTACCCACGTATGGCTCCCACTGGGCTGGCAGGGCCCTGTCCTCTCCTGAGCACCACGGCCTCTGCCCCCGCCCCCCAAACCCAGCCCACCACAGGTGCCTTTACAAAAGGTGTGACTGAGGGGAGGATCCGGGCCTGTTGCAAGCAGGTCTGGGCCCAGGGGGCTGAATTAGACCAGGGCAGTCTGGGTCTACAGCTGGTGTGCAAGAAACCGCACGTGGGGCCTGTCTAATGTCTGGGACCCGAGGTCCTAAGTGCATCTCCCTCCTCCATCCCTCCCCAGGAAACACCTGTCCGTCCGCCGCTTCCATTGGTGGGCCCGCTTTATCGTAATCAACACCCTCCTCTTCTTCCTCTTCTTCTTCCTCACCACGCCTGCCATCATCATCAACACCATCGACATGTACAACGTCACCCGCCCCATTGAGAACCTGCAGGTGCCACCTCTGCTCAGGCCAGGCATGGGGGCCCCAGGGAGATGAGGGAAGAACCCAGGCGAGGACGGGATGGGGGGCCCCTGGAACGCGGCTCCAGAGCCCTTGCACCACCACCATTGTGGAGGTGGCCATGGCTGTGTAGATGGTGGTGTAGAGTTTCCTTTGTTCTAAAGGGGATAAATGCACAGGTCATTGCCTATCTTAGGGACTGGAGCTGGCAAGGAAGGAAAGGGGGTGGTGGTGCTGCAGGCAGGTTCTGGGGTGGGGAGTTGGGCAGGGGATGGGCGGTCCAGTCTTTAGATTGGGCCACCCAAGACTAGCTGGAGGCACAACAGGTGCAAGGGTGTGGCAAGTGTGACTGCTCTGCACTCCCCACTTTCTCTCAAGCTGGGGTCCCTGGTTTGAGGGTTAGGGTTGAGGGTGGGGAAGTGTGAGGTCAGCTCCCAAGCAGCCATCCAAGAGAAGCAGGACTTCCATTTCCCTCATGCCAGGCACACCCACTCCAGGCTGAGGGCGGTAGGCCCTGGAGGGGCCACCCCTGAAGTTAGAGGATGCTTCATACTGACATGGGACATCAGAGAAACTGGACTGGCCCGTCTCCAAATCCTATAGCCTCAAGGCCATTATAACAGACCTAGAAGGCCTCCACTTGCATATAATCCCCATCCCTACTCCAGCAACACGTGCACACACAGGCCACACGCCTGCTGCTGCTTCCTCCTGCCCTCTGTTGTCAAGCTCACAGAAGGCCCACAAAGCACCACCCTAGGGATTCTTCCTTCACACCTTACCCACTTCTATACCCCTTTCACACGACATCACAGGGAAAGTAGTGTCTTCTCTGTGAGCTCTGCCATATCAGTGACAGCAGCTGGCTCTGGCCCTAGGGCGGAGTCACCAGGAAAACCCCAGGCCATCCCTCTAGGGACCTCAGCCTAGAACACCTGTGCCCCTTGAAGACAGAACTTGACCTTGGGGTGTCAGCCTCTGCCCGCCACCAGCCAGGCAGACCCCTGGCCAGGAAGGCTGACGAAGAAGGCCAGGTCCGCTGCGCAGCCTCAGGGAAACCAAGCCTGCTCTGGGACTAAGCCGGGGAAGACGAGGCCAGAGGTGTGGGAGAAGCAGGGGTGGCCCGGAAGGGGAAGGGGCGCTTCTTGCACTGATGTGTCTCTGCCCTCCTCCGCTCTACCCTACAGAGCCCAGTCATAACCCAGTTCTTCCCCTCCCTGTTGCTCTGGGCATTTACAGTGATAATGCCTCTGATGGTCTACTTCTCTGCCTTCCTAGAGGCCCACTGGACCAGGTGAGATGGGGGGGCCTCCTCTCCCAGCCCTGCTGTTTGCTCAGCCCCGGCCCCTTCCCCTGCCCACTCCCCCACCAGCCATCTGGCCTAAGGAGTGGAATTGACATAGGGGTGGATTTGATACCCAGAACCATCCCAAAAGACTAACTTTTTTTTTGAAAGAGGGGTCTGAGTTGTCTCTGGGCCTCTGGGCTCAGGGACCCTGAGATAGGACCACCATATCAAGCATGTGAGGCCCAAACCAAGCCCTTCTTGGGCTGCTCCCACAGCCTCCAGCCATGCACTGAGGCGATGGAGCTGTAGGCAGAGCTACAGTGCTAGGAACCCCAGACAGAAGGCACCGGGGGAGGAGGAAAGAGCAGGACTCATCTGAAGAAGGTCAGGAAGGCAGTTGCAGAGGAGCCCGTGAACTCAATCTGACTGTAGACACCTGTGGCCCGGGCCGTGCAGCGCCAGCATTTTAAACAATAGGAGCTATTTGGCCCTAATAGTTCTATGGTGGTAGCTGGTGGGGTAGAAAGTATGTACCACATCCTGGGCTTTTGCCAGAAGGCTGTGTGGGTCTCAAAAGTTATTTCCTGCACCAGAAGCTCCTACCATCCTACCAGGCAGTAAGCCAGGGGGCTTGTCCTGACAGAAACCCTTACTGGTCTTTTATCTGGCCAAGAACGTGGCTTATGTTGATTATTAAAACTGCAGGGATCCTGATTATCATTGGTAATGTCCCTCTAACAAAGGTGTCAAGCACGCAGCACATGTGTGCCCCTCCTCCCCATCCCGTGCCCAAGGCAGACATCACTAGTTGATTATGCTACTCTTCCCTGCTGCAGCATAGCTCTCAGCGCTCTGTGGGGATGGTATTGGATGCACTGTTCAACCAATTTTCTAGCCCAGGCAGGTGCCTCTGTCTTTCCCGCCATTCTGTAGTTAGGTCCCTGGTTCTTATCTCGTATTTCTTTGTTCCCTTCAGATCAAGTCAGAATCTGATCATAGTGAACAAGTGCTACATCTTTCTGGTGTTCATGGTGGTTATTCTGCCCTCTATGGGACTGACCAGGTACCTCACCTCCAATTATCCCTCCTCTCTCAGACAGGCTCACCCTAGAGTTGGGACCTCCTGTTTCAGATACCGTAGGCCTACCTGTGCTTGTGGCAAATCCATTCCTCAAAGGACAGTCTGGTGCCTGTCATGAGCCTAGCATGAGCCAGGTATCATGTGAACTCTAAGGTGTCAGCTGTCAACTCTGCCTTCAAAGAGCTTATCATCCAGCTGGGGAGACGAGCATGGCTGTCAGCTGAGAGCCCAAGGTGGAAAAAACACAGCCAACCTGCAGTAGAAATTTGGAAGAGGGAGAGAGCACTGTGGGAGAAATACCTGGTGAAAGTTTGCTAGAAGTGGCCTTGAGATGAGAGGCCAAAGGGTTAGGGGTGGGGGCGGCCCAGCACGAAAAAGGCAGAGAGGCAGTATGGGCTGTCCAGCTGGAATATTAGAATGCAAGAGTCTCTCTAGGGATTGAGAAAGGGAGGACAGCAGGAGGGAAGCCAGGCCAAGAGGAACTGAACCCCAAGCCTCAGCACGTAGGTTCATTGACTAAAGGACCTACCTTGTTCTTGTTTCTAGTTTGAATGTCTTTTTCCGCTGGCTCTTTGACATCTACTATCTGGAGCAGGCATCCATCCGGTTCCAGTGAGTACTAGAGTGCATGCTACAGGTGTACTCCCAGTGTATGCTGGGGCTTCCATGGGTCCATACTAGGGAGATATGTGTGTCCTTTATTTGCCCACATGGGTAGAGATGAATGCATACACAGGCTGTCATTAAGAGAGCCCGGGCCATGGACCTATTTGGCAATCTGGTAAAGCCCTGGGATCCCTTCTCTGAATGAAGTTTTGGAAATAATTGTAGATTTACAGGAAATGGCCCCCACAATGTCCTGTGTACCCTTTATCCAGTTTCCCCCTCTGGTAACATTTTGCATAACCATAATACGGTATCACAGCCAGGAAACTGACATTGATACAATCCACAGAGCTTATTCAGATTTTTCCAGTTTTACATAGTCTCTGAATAGATGCCTGTAGATGCACAGAATACCTGGATCACAAAGAAAAACAATTATACTGAAATGGTGTTATCAAAATATTTTAAAAGTCAAATTTGTCATAAAATCTTTATGCACACATTTCCTAACAGGACAGTGGATTTTAAACACAAGCAAGCTGAAATTACATTTTATTGTGTTAGTTTTTGTTAATTTAACTTATTTATTTTGAGAGATGGGGAGAGAGAGAATCCCAAGCAGACTCTGCACTGTCAGCACAGAGGCCGACGCAGGGCTCGATCTCACGGAGTGTGAGAGACCATGACCTGAGCCAAAATCAAGAGTCGGATGCTTAACCGACTGAGCCACCCAGGCGCCCCCATATTTTATTATTTTAAAGGCATTAGTGTGACACCGTTAGCTAGCAGAAGAACATTAAGTTGGGGTGAGGTGATGGGATCTTTGACAAAGCAACATGTGGGTCAGGTTGGACATCCGGCCAATTTCGATTTTGTTTTGTGTTGTTTTCAGGTTAAAAATATTGAAAATCCCAATTTTCAAAGATGTCATGTTGCAAATGACACGCAAACTTTCACAGCCTGCTTTATAGGGCAAGGACCAGAATTCTGTAAGGTTTCTACAGTTAAACTATAATTGTGATAAGTTGGACTTTTTTTTTTTCCTGAGATGAATATTCATCTTTGGTGAGGTCAATATCTTCAATACAGTTTATGTATGAGAGAGTAGCTCTATGGCTCAACTTTGAGGCCATCAAGAAAGAATAGTTTTTGAAGGAGTTCTGAAATATACCCAGGGAGCTCACAGATTTCTCTTTTCAAACAAGTGGACAGAATTGTGTAGATGGGGCGACTGGACAGCCACAGAGATGCCTGGGTCACCAACGTGAGAACAGGCAATGCGGCCATTCATTCAGGTGGCTGAATGACTCCCAGCTGAAGCTGGCCAGCCATGCCAAGTACGCAGCTGCAGACAGGAAAATGTCGATCCCGTAAAGTTAGCATGTGTCATTCAGCAGCCTGTTTAATAACTACCCTTATTTTGAAGTGATGGTGAGTGCAAATAGTATTGTCATATATCACTAGCAACGGCAACGTGATATGAAAATATCTGATGTCAACTACTGACAGAGTCACAGCCATAGCTGACGTTGCTGTGATTTGTTGCCCACGTTCTCTTAATGGGAAGAAATGCTACACTGCAGTTAGAGGTTAGTGAAAATAAAGACGTAATTCTTTTCACTCTTCAAGGTCACAGACCTCCAAATTTCTACTCATGGACTCTCTGGGGTCTGTGGACCCCGGTCAAGCACCCCTGCTTTAGATTTTGATTGTGTTTTGCATGTATTTCCCAGTTGCACGTATTTCCCAACACATCCATACTTGTACACCAACCTCATCCCTGCTCAGAAGGCCCCGCATTCACTTAAATTGGGCCCGGGGCACATGTGTACATGAAGCTTAAAATCGCCATCCCCACCCCTACCCTCTACCTCTCTTCTGACATCCCTGCCCTTTCCCTCTCCCTCTGGCTTCTGTGCTGTCCCCCACTCTCCCAGGTGTGTGTTCCTGCCAGACAATGGCGCCTTCTTCGTCAACTATGTGATCACGGCAGCTTTGCTTGGCACGGGCATGGAGCTCTTGCGCCTGGGGTCACTCTTCCTGTACAGCACCCGCCTCTTCTTCTCCAGGTCGGAGCCAGAGAGAGTCCACATCAGAAAGGTGGGGGCCGGGCCCTTCCCTGAGCACAGCCTTCAGAGTTTCCTTTGGGAGGGTGTCAGGAAAGGGGGCCTGCTGGAAGCATGAGGGACTCGAGGTGAGAGGCGAGGTGTCCTGGGGCTGCAAGGGAGCCTGCCTCCAGGCCCGAGCTGCCTTCCGGCTCCCACGGGATAGACAAGAAGCCACAGAAGCAGCCGAGCCGAGGGCACCGAGCCACCTCAGGTGACCCCTGCCTTCTGCCCTAGAGCCACGCCATGGACTTCCAGTACGGGCGAGAGTACGCGTGGATGATGAACGTCTTCAGCGTGGTCGTAGCATACAGCATCACCTGCCCCATCATTGTCCCTTTTGGTGAGTCTTCCCTCGGACACCTCCAGGGCTGCCCACCCTCATATTGGGCGGAGGAGCTGAGCCCCGCAAGGTCAGGCCACCTTCTGGAGCATGAGGAGACCTGGGACAGACTGTCAGCAGAGCGAGGAGGGGCCTGGGCCAGATCAGGGGAGGTTGGGTAGCTGCAAATGTGGGATGTTTCTCGAGTGAATGACCCTTCGCCAGACTGGCAGAATAAGCTCTGGGGGCCCAAGGGAAGCTGATGGTCCCGGGGGTCGGCACCACAGAACTCCGACGCCCCGTCCTTGGCCCTCACTGCCCCGACAGACCTGACTCTGGCTTCCCAGGCCTGAGGAGCCTTGGGACAGCACAGGGCCCCGGCTGAGGAATCACCACTGAATGTGCCTCGGCCTTCCTGCCCCGCAGGCCTGCTGTACCTGTGCATGAAGCACATCACGGACCGCTATAACATGTACTACTCCTACGCGCCCACCAAACTCAACGAGCAGATCCACATGGCTGCTGTCTACCAGGCCATTTTCGCGCCACTCCTGGGTCTGTTCTGGATGCTGTTCTTCTCCATTCTGAGATTAGGTAGGTACCAGGCCTGCCGGGCAGTCCCGCCTCCTCCTGCGCCCCACTGCTGCAGAAAGCCCTCAACAACACCTCTGCTCTGTTAAAGCAGAAAAGGCCCGGGAGGAGCAAGGCTTGCTCACGGATTACAGCCACCCAGGTGGCTTCTCTAGGCTTAAGGGGCTTATATCAGAGTCCCAGCAGACCTTTGAGGCTAAGAGGAGGGCTGGGACTGACACGGACCAAATAGTATGCATTTGGGTTTATGACCACCGGAGCAAGAAACTTCACATTCCTTCATTATTCCTTTTTTTTTTTTTTTTTAATATTTATTTATTTTTGAGAAAGAGAGAGAGAGAGCGTGAGCAGGGGAGGGGCAGAGAGAGAGGGAGACACAGAATCCGAGGCAGGCTCCAGGCTTCGAGCCGTCAGCACAGAGCCCGACGCAGGGCTTGAACTCACAAACCACGAGATCATGACCTGAGCTGAAATCAGATGCTTAACTGATTGAGCCACCCAGGCACCACTCAGATTTGTTCATTCTAACTCAAGGCTGGCAGGATAAAATATTAGCTCTCAGGCTCAATTCTGTGGCATCCCCACTGGGATCCTGGAAGATGCGTGGTCTTACAGATTGCCGAAAAGCTGGAGGAGGATTTGGGGTGTGCCCCAATGACCAGCTTTTCCCCTGCTCTTGGCTCCACAAAGCTGCTGTCCTGTCCCCTGAGGCGGGAAGCTCACACTGACCTCCCCATCCTCTCCACCACCAGACCATTTCCTGCCTTCTCCCCACACTGGCCTGTCCTCAGAGACACCGGACCTTAATCCTCTCAGTGGAGCAGAGAAGGCAAAGTCCGTATTTTCTTACTTCCTGTCGAGGTGGCAGCTGGAAACAGCTCTCAGGATACAGGACCCGAACGTTATAAAATGGAAATCACAGGTTCCTGATTTTGAGCTGACGGGTCAAGAAGGACATGTTTAATGGGCACTTGAGCGGATACTTATGGCAATTAAATTTGTGTGAATTATCCATTTGTTGTCCATTCCCAGTGTCTTATCGCCCAGCCTTTCCCCACCGCCCAGCGGACTTCAGTTTTTAAATAATTTTTCCCCTAACTGTAAAAGATTACATTATCAAAATTGGAATGACCCATAATCTCATCCAGGGCCTGAAGTCTGCTGCTCTCAGACCTCATTCTCTGGGCATATTTTGGGGGAGAGGGCAGAACAGGAGGGAGTTTACTGGTTTAATCTTACTTTGCAAAATTGTGATTTCTGTTTTATAAAGTTCTTTCATCACTCAGCATACTGTTCTGAACAATTTCCTGCGTTACTGCAATACTGTTGGAGCACGTGACTTTGAGCAGCTGCATTAAATTCTACCCGTTTCAGTCAGCTCTCCATTGTTGGATACCGAAGCTCTTTGCCACTTTTGCTGTTATAGAAACACGATGATAAGCATCACTACGTGTTAGCCTCTGACTGTAAAGACTGATTTTTAATCTTCACTTCTGTAGAAAACTGGTAAAAAAAAAAAAAAAGTTACCAAATATCCCTAAGCAAAATGTCAGCGACTTAAATTCTGGATTGCTCTTCTGTGCCATTAGCAGAGATAACTGAGCACGCCAGGAGCTCACAAAAACAGGCGTGGGTCAGAGGTTGTATTTGTGGGCAGTGGCATGAGCAAGTAACTCAGAGATACTGCCCAGGGACTGTGATGTGGGAGGTGAGCTGATGGGTCGAGAAGGACGTGTTTAATGGACACTTGAGTGGATACTTAAGGCAATTAAATTTTTTTCATGGAATCCATAAGATGCCAAATTCTAAACTGGTCAGATGGCACCGAGAGATGGTCTCATGGGTCAGGCTCATTGACTCCAGTTGCTAGGAGGAAAATTGGGGCAGGGGCCTCTCTGCCCCCATAGAGGCGCTGGGGTGGCCCCTAGTGACCCAGGACCTCGGCTGGCAGACTTCTGCCCACAGCTCCCATCCTCAAGCACGGAGCCCCACGGCCTTGTCTTCTCCTTGGCAGGTTCGCTCCACAACATCACCTTCTTCTCCCTTTCCACGCTCATTATTTCCATGGTAGTTGCCTGCCTTAGCACTCTTCTGGGGAAGCTCCGGACGGTATCTTACTATGAGGTGAGTTGCCCTCACTTTCCTCTCTTCATTCTCCCCGGCCCCTGGGGACACGGCTCTGGGCTACTCCTGACCTGGGCACCCACAGCACCACGGAGACAAAGGTGCCTTTCCGATGATGGGGTGTGCAAGCTCAGTGTGCATGGGTGTGTGCCCGTGAGCCAGCCCCGGTGCCGGGCCCCCCCACACTCTGCGGAGTTTTAAAAGACAACCGTCCTCTCCTCCTCTCCCTTCTGCCGCCCCCTCCAAACAGCGGGCTGCTGGCACATCCCTCCTACAATGTGAGCCTGTCGAGCCACTGAGCTGTGAGTGCCACTCCAAGGATGGAGGCTTGAGAGAGAGAGGATGGGGGGAAGGACAGGAGTGTGGGGCATGGAGAAGGACGATGAAGAGGGAAGGGGAATAGTCAGCACACTTTGAGGAGCCCCAGGCTGTTGAAGTTGAGGCCTGGCTCTCTGGGAGCCCGTGACTCCTTTGGCTCATTGCCAGTGGGGTCAGCCTCATCATTAGAGACGGGAGCCAATCCCTGCCCGCTGAGCACCCTGCCAACAAGGGTCTGTGCCCAGAGCGGCGTGTCAGTACGGGTGTGCTAGAATGATTTCCAGGGACCAAAACATTTGTTATTTTTCATGGTTACCCGTCTTTCTGTCGGCTCACGTTTACTTATATTTCTGCTTATTTTCAACTAACTCAGGTTTTCTGTTCATAATAGTAAATTGTGTCCTTTTAAAATGAAGTTATATAAAGAGAAGAAAGTAAGCTGATTTAAAGTTCTGGTATCCTGCTGAGTTAGAGGAACAAGCCTCTTGGAAGAGGATCCTTTTGCCTGTAGTGGCCTTATACCTGGGGGCCCTGAACTCAGACCCCCACCACCCTCTCTACCCGGCCTCCTCCAACCCCCAGCTCCAGTGCCATGACAGTGAGGAACCAGAGTGGACGATGCCTCTGGCCCTGTCTTCCCGATACAACGATGCCATGTGATCTGGTTGCCCAGGTGTCCACTCTAGGGAACGAAGGTGGCAGAGGACCTAGACCGTGATCTCAGACCGGTCGCAAGATCGAGGGGGAAACCCCAGGAGGAAAGAAGAGACCGTTGAAGCCAAGGCTTTTACTAGAGTCAAAGCAGGCTCATCTCTGAACCCCAATACCAATTCTCCTTACTCCCCCCCCCCATTATGGTCCTTGGGAATGGAATATTCTGGAAGGGTCACCCAGCATCCCGGTCCTCCTTCTGTCCCCCTGGGCTTCAGCCCTACCAGCTGGGCCGTAGGTCATGGAAAACAGAAGACGAGTTGCGTTCCGGGGGAGCAAGAGGCCCAGGCGCAGATTCGGGGAGGGAGCGGGCAGAGGGCAGACACCCCCACTGTGTGACCCTCCACATCTCTCCCCACTGCTGCAGCCCGAGGAGGAGATGGAGACCGTGTTTGACATGGAGCCAAGCAGCAGCACCTCCACACCCACCTCCCTTGTGAGTCAGTGCCTTCACCCCGGGGGACAGGTCAGGAGGGGGGTACCTGTAGGAGTGGGCTACTCCAGCAGCAGGGGCGGGGGCCACCGGCATTTAGTGCCCTCCCCGGGTGTTGGGGAGGAGACGGGGGGCCCCTGGGCGCCCTCCCCTGACACAGCAGGACTTGGCCCAGGTCAAAGTGCTGCCATGGCCCTGGCTGAAGAGCTGGGAAGATAGAAGAAGCAAGACAAACCCTGAAAGGATCTCAGAGAGGAAGAGAAAGGTCAGGGCGAACCCAGCCACAGCGAGCTCAGTCGTGTAGACGCAGGGACGTGCTGGGGCTCGGCCTCAGGACCGAAGGCTGCCTCCAAGGGCACAGATGCCAGGCAGAGCTGCGCAGACAGAGCTGCAGGGAGCTATTGGAGGCCCGCGCTGAATGGTAAGGCAGGGGTGGCGCCACACGAGTGAGCCCATCAGCCTGTGAAGAGATAAGGCCGACTGAGAATGCAGGGCTCTGGCTGGCTGGGCCTTGGCTCCCACGCCTGGAGGGGCCTGAGCACTCACCCACGTCCCTGCCACAGGTGTAGATGTGGGGCCACCAACGCACGCACTGAGCTGGGTACCGGGTTGGCCCATGCCCCGATGCCAGGGTGCCTTGGAGAAGTACTGAAGAAGGGTACCAGCCAGCCTGGGCACTCGGGGAAGGCTTCCCGGAGGAGGGAACATCTAATCCAACTCCAGGAATGGGAGAAGGGGTTGCTAGGTGGAATAGGTTGTGGGGGAAGGGCATTTAGAGGAGCAGCCTGTGCAAAGGCCCAGAAGAGAGAATCTGGAGCGTTTGAGCACCTGAAGAGTTTTGGGCCTGGTGGAAGTGTAGAGTGGGCGGCAGGACCCAGTGGGAGAGGAGACTCTTTAGTCGTGGCAGAGTTGGGGAAAAGTGCACAGACACAACAGTGGTGGACGTGCCCACCCCACCCCGTGCAGAGAACTGCAGGTCTGCCTCACACTGGGAAAAACTCCTGCACAGAGGGGCACATTTCCTCTGGGAGGCGACGGGAAGTTGCTTCGCATAGCATCTCCCCTCGGGGGTCCTCCCAAGATGAGCCCTCTGGAATATTGTTAGCAATCGGTTATTGAAGTCTTCTTAGGAACCTGACACTTCGCTGTGAACGCTCCTAATCTTTATGATACACCCACATAGTAGGTGTTTTCATCCTCATTTTATAAATGGGGAGACTGAGGCTCAAAAGATCATTTAATTTAGACGCCAGGGCATTCCTGAGCAAGGAAGTCACAGAACAAAGTTTGAACCAGGTCGGTCGCACTCTAAAGCCTGGGCTTTATTTTTTTATTATTTTTTTTTTAATTTTTTTTTTTTCCTTCAACGTTTATTTATTTTTGGGACAGAGAGAGACAGAGCGTGAACGGGGGAGGGGCAGAGAGAGAGGGAGACACAGAATCGGAAACAGGCTCCAGGCTCTGAGCCATCAGCCCAGAGCCTGACGCGGGGCTCGAACTCACGGACCGCGAGATCGTGACCTGGCTGAAGTCGGACGCTTAACCGACTGCGCCACCCAGGCGCCCCTAAAGCCTGGGCTTTAAAAAACATTACTGGAATTGATTTTTTTTTAATCTTTCATGATAATAAGCAAGTAGCATATGAACATTGCATGTAATTATGGGCAAAAAACGGATAAGCAAAAATAAGAAAATAAAAAGTTCATATTCCCACCACCCAGAGATGACTGCTGATAATTTAGCAAATATTCTTCCAAGTATATGTATAAATTTTGCTAAACTGAAATAATACTGTACATACTCTTTTATAATCTGCATTTTTAGTTAACAAGCTCCATCTTTCCATATATATACATTTCTGTGTCTTCCAAGACCCAGTCCATATTCAAGTTGTCCCAAGTGTTCCAGAAATATCTTTTACAACATGTCCAAATCAAGATCCAATCCGATCTCTGTGCTAGATTAATCTGGTGCCTGTGCACGTCTCTTGTATTTTAGCCCAGTCTCTTTCTTGTGACTTGTCAGAGACTCCAAGCCGGTTATCCTGCAGAATATCCCACCTTCTGGATATTTCTGGGTATTTCTTCCTGATGTCTTATAACGGGTTTTACGGTCTCCTGTATTTCCTGAAAACTAGTTAGATCCAGAGGCTGGACAGGTTCAAATTCAGCCTTAGGGGCTAAAACACATTCTAGGTGGTGCCGTGCACCACACTGGGAGACGCGTCACATCCCATTTATTCCCACTTATGACACTGGTTACTCCCAGGTTAGGAGGATCACAGCTGGCCTCTTCCATTGTTCAGTTACCATCTTACCCCTTATGACCAAAAGGTTTACAGGGGGTTTGCTTTGGCATTATACAAGTATCTAGATTCTTCCTACGGAACAATCCATCAGGGCACTTTGGTTTCACTGAAATGAATACACAGGAACGGTTTAATTCTGTCCCATAATTACCTGTTTTCAAAATAAGGAGTTGGTTTAAAAGCCACTTCGAAGGATGACAAAGAGCTCTGTCCCTAGTACTTCCTGTTTTTCTAGTCTGCTGCCCTCCTGTGCATTTCTGGGTCCATTCCTGGGTGTCACAGACACAGTTTGTAAGACCTCAGGTAGCAATCTGTTCCAAATCCTGATTCCCGGGCCAGCCGGTGATCCGCGCCACGGCGGGTATGGACATGCCTCGTAAGCTGTATTGGAAAGTGCGCTAGCCCGGGCATGGGGTCTCTCCAGACCCCAGCAGAGGGGAGCCTCGCATCCTCTCTCTCCAGGGTCATCCTGACCTGGAACCAACAATGAATGGGGCTGCACTGGAGGAGCAGTAGGCTGGGAGCTAGGAGGCCTGCACTAACTCACCCTCCGAGTTATAATTGCTCATTAAATGGTTAAGGGCCCCTCAGCAGGTGGGGATGGCCAGGCCCCGGGCTGCTGGGGTAGAAGAAAGGATCCGTGGCTCGTGGCTCTGGCTCGTGGGTCCAGAGAGGCAGAAGCTCTGGGGGTAGGGCTTGAGGGCAATGGCGTGCCCAGGGCGTGGCCCCAGATGTGACCTTAGCTCTTTCTCCCCTCTCTGTCCCAAGCAGCTGTACGTGGCTACTGTGCTGCAGGAGCCGGAGATGAACCTGTCCCCTGCCTCCTCCCCTGCTCGGCACACCTACGGCACCATGAACAGACAGCCTGAGGAGGGAGAAGAGGAGAGCAGTGTGAGGGGCTTTGCGAGGGAGCTGGGTTCCGCTCAGTTCCAGGACGGGCTGGAACTGGAGGGCCAGAGCCAGTACCACTGACCAGGACCAGAGGCCTCCACCTGGCGACTCCAGCGGGAGCAGCGGCCAGGGGAGGGCCCGGCGAGTAGGGGGGAGGCAGGAGGGCCACCCGGACCTCCCCACTACCTCCCGCAGACTCTGGGAAGGCCCCAACAGAGACACCTGCGCCCTGGGTGTTGGCCACATGGAGACCCAAACCTGCTGACCAGCTAGAATGGAAGGTGCCGGGCACTGCAGAGGGCAGTGCCGAGGGCCCCCGGGATGGGATGGAGGATACAGGCAGCGCCACGTCTTGGGAACAGCCGCCAAAGCCCTGAGCACAGAGACTACAGGCTAAGGGACCTTGCTGGGGTCGAAATGGAGAAGGTATGCATAAGGGAGGAGGCAGAAGGAAACCCACCGAAGACTCTTCAGGGTCCTCTCCACGCTTTCACCAGCTGCCCTGCCAAGGAGCTTCCACCGCTGCTCCTACGCCATCCCCCACCCCTACTCTAGTCCCTCCCCTGCGGTCTGAGGAAGCCCAGGTATTTGTGCTAAGCCTCATCAATGACATCCCCAGCGTGGGGATCTGTAAAGAGAAGTTTCTGCACGCACCTGGGGCATGCGGCAGCTGAGACCATAGACCTGAGGGGAGGCAGTGGAGACCTGTCCTATTCCTCTGCCCCTCGGCAGACATCCCCAGGAGCAGCAGGGTGGAGACCCTTATCCTTTCTATTCTCACAAGGGCAGCTGGGACACGATCACTCGGGGCTCATTAAACGGGACCTGTGTGCATTTTGATGAAGGCAACCTTGGCTGGTTACTATAAGGTGGGAGGGGCAGAGGCAGAATTCATGGAGAGGGGTGCTGTCCCAAAATACTGGGTTATGGGAAACCAGATACAGCTTCCCCAAGCCCCAGGCCTAATGAGAGGACCCTCAAGGTCAAGGATGTGGCCACTGAGAGCTGCTCCTGCCTCATACCAAACTGAGTGCCTGAGCCCCCAGCATAACCAAGGTGGGCAGCAGCTTGGGGTGAGAAGTCCATGCTTCAAACGGAAGGTGACGGCCATTCCCTGGCCTCTGAGTAGGACCCTTCCTCTCTTGGGGCCACCTGCATGCTGGACTGAAGACCACTCAAATGGCCTCCAATATGGTCCTGGCCCAGACACTGCCCATACCCTGCTGGGGATGGGGTGGGAGTGGGGCTGTGTCCTCCATAGAGAAGCCCTTATCTGGTGGAGGCCTCCTTCCCAGAGCTGCCACCACCCGAGACCTGGAGGAACCAAATCCTGAGTAGGAACAATGCTGGTGACACCCGTCCCCTTTGCCACAGTCGGGGGTACAGACCTCTGCCTCTGGGGACAGGCCCCCATCAGGACCACCAGGCAGTGCAGCATGTTAGGATACAGACAGGGGCCAGCTGAGGCCTCAGGGACCAAAAGGAGCTAAGCTGAGCGGGGTCTACATGGTCTGGAACTCTCCTGAGTTCCCTCCTGCAAAGATCTGGGTCCATGTGGCCAACCTGCCAAAAGGAGGCCCCAAGCTCGCCTCCCCCGGGCATTTCCCACCACCTCCCAGGCACACGGGCGGCCCTGAACTCAGACCACCTGGGTCTTGTCCCTCTTCCACCTGTGCCCACATCTCAGCTGTAGAAGCTCCAGGCTTCACCAGAGGAGAAATAGCGCTCAAGAGACAAACATTGCCATACCCCCGGGGCTTGGCCCAGACTTGGCATGAAGGATCTTTCCAGAGAGCTTGGGTCAGCCGGGGAGTCGGCAGTCTCTCCCACTCCTTGTCTGGCTAGGAATAAGGAGGAAATTATACCCAGCCAGTCCCTCCTGAACCCAGGCCCCTCAGGGTCCCCTCCTTCTAGCATTTCACCAGCCAACAAGGAGAAGGGGCCTTTCCCAACAGGGAGATCTGCCCATGCCACGGGAGGTGGCCAGCTCCAGGCCCTCCGGTCCCCAGAAGGTGTATTTGGTGTGCGTGTGGCTTTCCTGCCAGAAGCTGGCCTGCAGGCTCACGTTCACCGGGCACTGCTTGCTGGGCGCCTGCCCCCCAGCCCTGCAGCCCCTGCTGGGTTATTCCTGCCGCTTCTGCCACTGTCCCTCTTCTGTCTTCCCCCTGCCCACCTGGCAGTGTACGGATGCTGCGTATGGAAGGGTCCCAGCAGATTACATGGCAGCATGGCTGGGGGTTTCCCCCTCTGCATTTGGGCCAAGTGCAGCTGGTTCTGAGAGAAGGTGGTGCAAATGTTGGGGAAGTTCCAGAATCCATTCACTTCTCGACACTTCCTGGAGACCCAGGGCAACTGGCCAGCACCCCCGGCCCCACCCTGACACACAGCCGCTCAGCCTCCACAGTCACTGTGAGGGTGGGATGGGCGTGCTCTGGCTCCTTAGGGCCTACGCATCACATCCAGGCCCTCTCCAGGCACCTCCCCTCTGGCCTGCCCTCTCGGCCCACCCTTGGCCTCCACCCATCACTATCTCACCCCACCCCACAGCCCACTTCCCAGCTGCCCTTCTCCATCCTTCCACCCAAGCACCACCTCTCAGACTTGATTCTTTCTGGAGGGGGCTGCCTCCGAGGGAACCCAGGATTGCCTAGAGCCTCTAAGAAATGCCCCACTGGGCCTAGAGTAGCTCCATGCCTGCCTGCCTCTTCCTCAGATGCTTCTGGAAGCAAAGTGCCTATCAGCAGCATTGCATCCTCTGGGGACCCCGGTGCGCGGTGTGGACTTCCCTTGGCCACCACCACTAAAGGAATGTGCCAGAATGCCGAAACTTCTCGTTATTAATGCTATGATTGTGCCTTGAATAAACAAGTTCTCCCAACCTCTGCTGGCCTGTACCTCTGCATTGGACCGGCCCAGCAGGGTGTCCCCCGTCCTGAAAGAGCCGGAGATGCTAAGGGATGAACCTCCCTATGGCTGCCAGGCTGGAGCACCGTACCTTCATGGCTTTAGCCCCTGAAGCCTTCCCAGGCCCCTGTCCTCACAGGGAAGGCCTGGCAAGTGCCTCCTGGTCTGCTGGAGAGACAGGAAGTGGCTCTGCCTCACTCATTCTGCTGTGAGTGCTCTCAGAGCCCCCCGGGCAGTAGCAGAGAACTTCCTGGTCCTCGAGCTACCATGCGGCTGTTGGAACAGGCTTCTCCTGGGCAGCAGAAGCCCCAGGGTGAGTGCTGGGCCCCTCAGTGGGTCGCTGGCCGGACTTGCTGCTGGGCTTGAAAAGATGAAGATTTCAGGAGGAGGCCACCAGAAAAAGTGGCAGACAAGGCTCAGGCCCGTGCTGGTCTCAGCCCACAGCACAAGGGCAGGGGGAAGTGGAGAAGAGGCTGGCCTCGGGGAGGTATGTGCGGCTGCCAGGTCAGGCCCGAACGGGATAAGAAACACCCTGTAGCAAAGGCTAGTTATGCTTGCTATGTTGGACCCGCAGTAAGTTGGGGAAAACGTCCCTGCTCTGGGGAGTGTGTCCTGGCCCGGGAGACCAAAGTTCTGGCCTTTCCTCCAGCCGTGACCCTAGGCTGGTCACATCACCAGAAGATAGGGGTAGGGGACACTACTCTGCCTTACTAGTGAGTAGAGCAGACTCAGCAGACCGAGTGGGGCTGCAGGGGAGGCTTCCTCCCTCACTGCTCCCTGTGAATACACAGGACAATCTCAGGCTGCTCCCCAGCCCCCATCACTAGACCCTCCCCTCAAGCTTTCGTAGTCCATTGACGGGCATGGGTTCGAAGTGCCCCACTGGCATGAGCCTGGGCATAGGGCCAGGGCCCACTCCCTTGACCCCTCTCACCCCAAAGCAATTCTTTTCCAAGTCAAGTCAGATGAGAGCCGCAGGGCTGCTTCAGAGGAGAGAGACACATGAAGGCCACCGTGGCTGGGTGGCAGGGGCTGTGCCCTGAGGCCTGGAGACAGGGGTGGGCTGATGGCTGCTGGAGGACCAGGGGCCTTTTCCTAGGATCCTCAAAGCCCTGCCACAACAGCTGCCCCTCAGGGTCTCCTCCCAGGGTCCCCCAGATCACAGGCCCTGGGCCATCCCTTGGTTCAGCAGACCTTTCAGGGGACTTTGCTCAGGGAGAGACAAAGACACAGACAGGCAAGCTACAGAGGGCGGGTCCTAGCCCCAAGCATGTCAAGTCCCCGACAATGGAATTGGTCAGTCTTCTCTCAGCAGGCCAGGAGCACTGGAGGCCCAGGAGGTCCATATAGCTGGGCTGGAGTGGGACTGGGGCACAGGCCAAGAGGGAGGCCAGGTGCCAGGGAGGCCCAGGATCCCAGTCTGACAGGACTCTGCCCAACAGGGCACTGGAGCACCTGTCACGCTACACTCTGTGGGGCTGGGGAGGAAGGAGAAGGGCACTGGGCTCCAAGAGGCTGTGCCCGGAGGCCAAACCTTGGGGTGGTTTCAGGCACCTCCAGGGCTGGCTCCCCACCACCTAATCCCGTCGTGCTGGGGGTAGCTCAGTTCTGCCCCGAGAACACTCCAAGCTGTCCAGAGCCAGGTTTCTAAGTCCACTCTGGGGCAGGCCCTGGGGGCGGTGGTGTGGCGGGGATGGAGGAGCCTGGCTTATGGGAAGGCAGTGCACAGTTTTCTCAATAGAGCTGTTTTCTAAACATCGGGTGGCCCCTGGGCCTTGACAACCCATAGCTGCCCAGCATATCTCCAGCCTCAAATGCTGGGGTTCTCTATCTCGGCTGCAAATGAGAGTCTCCTGGGAGATTTTAAACAACCCCAGTGCCCAGGTCCCATCCCTAAACAAATCTGGGATGGGGCCCAGGCACCCCTATTTTACAAAAGCTCCCCAGGGGACTCTAGTGTCGAGGAGGGTTGAGTGGGCAAGGCTCTTGTGGGTGGGGAAAATAATCACAGCCTAACACCCCTGGAGGAAGGGAAACTGGTCTAAGCACCTCACACTGTCTCTAGCCTTGGGGAGGAAGTAGGGGGCCCCCAACCTGTACATAAGTACAAAGCCACAGGCTGAGAGGCCACTCCTCCCCTCACACTGCCTCCGGGGAGCTCAAATATCAGGCAACAGGTAGGTAATCAACAGGCCCAACGTTTGCCTTCTGTCTTATAAGCCATTAATACCCAGTGCCCACACAACTTCCATTATAATCATCTTACTTTGTAATTGTTGTTTGGGCTGGAGAGACACACATGGGGCCTCAAGGGTCCCTTCCGGCTACCCTGTCCCCTTCACCAAGGGTCTGAAGAATCACCTCTTCTCTCTCCTCTAAACACAGAGCCCAAAGTCTTCCCGTTTTGTTTGCAATAGATTATAAGTGCGATAAACCAATGTATATGGTGGGTGTCAGGTAGGGGCAAGGGCTTTGAAGAAAACACAAAGCTGGAGAAGGAGGGGAGTGACTGTAGATGGGAAGGATCTGGAACGAGCTTTTCTGGAGATGAGGCATGTGGGGGCTGCATGAAGGAGGTGCTGGGCCAATCTGGCCCGGGAACAAATACAGGGCCCTGGGGCAGCGGGGGTGGGGGTGGGGGGTCAGGGCACACAGCAGAGTGAGGCCATATCTGAGAGGGCAGCAGGACCCTGGGCTTTATCCCCGTGATGTGGAGGCTACTGGAAGTTTCCAAGCTGGGGGTGGGGATGGGGAGGGAGATGTGATCACCTAAGGTTCTGAAGCAATCACTGCAGCCTCTGGGTGAGAACAAGGTGGAGGTGAAAACCTGTTGGGGCTCTGCTGGAAGCATCCAGGAGATGTGGCATGGTAGCTCCAACAAGAACGAGGCGGGGAGCGAGGAGAGAGATGGAGAAGTTCGGAACAGGTCTGAGGATTCATGGATGGATTAGATGTGGTGTGTGAGAGAAAGCAAGGAAGTGAGGACGGCTCCCAGTTCTTCTGCCTGAACAGCTGGGTAAACTGGTTTACCAAGGCAGAGGATGCTGGAAGGTGCAGGGAAAATACCAGGCTCTACTTTGGTTGTGTTACGTTTGAAATGCCTAGTAGGGACATTGGGCAAGGGTCTGGATACCGGGGTCTGGAGTGGGGGGCATCAGGCTGGAGATGCAACCCAGAGTCATCAGCATCTAGGTAAAGCACGGGACTGGCTGAGACCTGGGCAGGAGCTAAGGGGAGGTCCGAGGGAGATGAGAGGGGGGTCCACAGGGAGAATGAAGAATGAGAAAGGAGGAAAACTAGGAAACCCTGGCATCCGGAATCCAAGGAAAGGAAGGGATTCAGAAAGTAAGCACGGAGCCTCAGCACTAACCACACTTGACAGTGAATACAGGGCAGAGGGGAGTGAGTTCAAAGACGCCCTGAGGAGGCATCAGCCAAGTCAGAATGCTGGAAATGCCACTGGACAAGTGAACTGGTTTCTCCCACACATCAAAGGCGTGGGGAGAAGGGAGAGGGGAGGGAAAGTTTAAGAGACACAACCAGATGCAATCTGTGGCCCTTGACTGAATAAACCACCTGCAGAAAGACATCAGGGAAATCGGAACGCAGACTGGGCATTAGGCAATGTTGAGGAGACACTGCTCATCTCTATAGGTATGCTGATGGCGAGGATTAAAGCGGAAAGGGAATCAGCTAGATGTCCCTATGGAAGACTTTACAAGGGCATGAAGTCTTAGATTTGCTTTAAAACTTTCCAGCAGAGGGCGCCTGGGTGGCGTAGTCAGTTGAGCCACTGACCCTTGATTTTGGCTTTGGTCAGGATCCCCGGGTCATGGGATTGAGCCGCCTCAGGTTCCCCCGCTGAGTGTGGAGCCTGCTTAAGATTCTCTCTCCATCTGCTCCTCTCCCCAACTCGTGCGCTCTCTCTCTCTAAAGTTTTTTTTTTTTATGATTATTATTTAAAAAAACTTTCCAGGAGAATAAAAGAGGTGGGGGAGATCTTGAGCTGCTCACACGGATGCTGGCTGAGGTACACAGAGATTCACTAGGCTCAGGTTTTTGTGCATGTTATATTTTTCCATAACAAAAAATTAAAAAAAAATTTTTTTTGTGTGTGTGTTTATTTTTGAGAGAGAGAGACAGAGTGTGAGCAGGGGAGGGGCAGAGAGAGAGGGAGACACAGAATCTGAAGCAGCTCCAGGCTCCGAGCTGTCAGCACAGAGCCCGATGCGGGGCTCGAACTCATGAACCGCGAGATCATGACCTGAGCTGAAGTCAGAAGCTTAACTGACTGAGCCACCCAGGCACCCCCATAATAAAAAATTTAAAATGAAGGAGTGGGCTTCAAAGGGCTACTGAGCCGGAGAGCAAGGTGAGGAGTGGGACTCAACCTCTGAACTGGGCAGGACGGATGTCCTGGGTGACTTTGGTGGTAGCAGATCAGGGGCGGGGACGAGAGCCTGGGTGAAGGAGGCTCCCATTCTCTCATAGGCGTGAGGAAATGAAAACAGCAAGGAAAGACACTTCTGTAGAGTTTTGCTATCAAAGGAAGTAGAGATGCAGGGCAGTAGCTGGAGTGGGAAGGGGCTGAGGGAGGGCTGGCTCCTTGTAGAAGATGGGAGATGGCTGGGAGAATGCGGAAGAATACAGGAGAGAGAGGATTCAGGGCCGAGACTGGCACAGAGGAAGAAGGAACCACCCCCCATCCCACATGCACGCATGCTCAAATGCACACACACTCACATGTACACACACACACACACACACACTTGCATGCGTGCGTGCACACACAAGTAGAAAGGCAGCCTTCAAGAGAGGTGAACGCGCCCATGCTTACAATGGCTCAAGACCCAGGTCAAAGGAGGGTGTTCGGCCTTTCCAGAGGCAGGTCACCCCAGACAAACATTCAGGAGCCTCGCTGCCTGAGTCTCAGCTGTTAGGTCTCGTGAAGGAGGCCTTCTCTCACTGGAGCCTTTGGGGCTTGAGAAAAAAATGCTTTTGGTGCCATAGGGAGAAAAGCATCCCCAGCATGCTCCAGACCATGTCTGCAATCACACAGCCTGGGAGGCTGGGTCACCAGAGCTTATCCAAAATGAGGCCCCAGCTGGGAGCTAGAGAGGCCCTGCAGGCACCAGCAACATTGGTCTTGGCAGAGAAAACCGAAGCCTCAGGGCAAGGGCAGTGGGCCCAAGCGGAGCCCCTCCAACCGTTCACAGCCCAGCCCCGGGGCCCCACAAGGCTGTTCACATGATGCCCACTCTTTGTTTTTTAAAAATGTTTATTTCGGGGCGCCTGGGTGGCTCAGTCAGTTAAGCGTCCGACTTCAGCTCAGGTCACGATCTCGCGGTTTGTGAGTTTGAGCCCCATGTCGGGTTCTGTGCTGACATCTCAGAGCCTGGAGCCTGCTTCAGATTCTGTGTTTCCCTCTCTCTCTGCCCCTCCCCCACTCACGCTCTGTCCCTATCAAAAAATGAATAAATGTTTAAAACAAATTAAAAATGTTTATTTATCTTTTTTAAGAGAGAGAAACAGAGAGCAGGGGAGGGGAAGAGAGAGAGAAAGGGAGAGAGAGAATCCCAAGCAGGCTCCGTGCTGTCAGTGCAGAGCCCGACGCTGGGTGAGATACACCATGAGATCACGACTTGAGCCAAAACCAAGAGTCAGTCACCCGGCCAACTGAGCCACCCAAGTGCCCCATCATGCCCACTCTTAATGCTGCTGCACGTTCCTGGCTGGGTCTCTACCCCCATCTGCTCACTCTTCCTGACCACACACACACTCGCACACACTCACACATTCTCACACCGGCTCTTCAACTCCAAGGTGCACTGCAGGCAAACTCATTCAATCTCCTTTAAAAAGCCCACCCTGGGGCGCCTGGGTGGCGCAGTCGGTTAAGCGTCCGACTTCAGCCAGGTCACGATCTCGCGGTCCGTGAGTTCGAGCCCCGCGTCGGGCTCTGGGCTGATGGCTCAGAGCCTGGAGCCTGTTTCCGATTCTGTGTCTCCCTCTCTCTCTGCCCCTCCCCCGTTCATGCTCTGTCTCTCTCTGTCCCAAAAATAAATAAACGTTGAAAAAAAAATTAAAAAAAAAAAAAATAAAAAGCCCACCCTGGGATTGGCACCTGCCCAACCAGGGAGGCTCTAGAAGTTTTCCTCAGGGACCCTATGAGTCTTTGGTGCCCTTTGCTGCTGTCCTGGTGCCTGGCCCATTCCTGTCCCTGGCCTCACTTTGTCCCCTACGAGGTGGGCTCTCAGACCCCTGACCAGTGAACTGCTTCAGACTCTGGATTAGTGTGGGTGCATGTTGTAACAAAACAACCCCAAATATATAATGGCACAAACACAATAGATGTTTGTGTCTCTTTCCTGTAAAATTCAAAATGGGCCCTTGCTCCACAGGATGGAGAAGTTCCTTGGCCCTACCAGGCACTTCCGATTAGTGGGTGCTCTCCTCCAAGCAGCAATTCGGGGACCCGGGCTCCTTCCATCTTGTGGCTCTGCCACAGTCAACACATGGCCCTCAAGGTCACTGTAAGATCTCCATCGGGCTGGCAGAGGGATGACAGAGCACTGAGGAACTTGCAGGAGTTTGGGAGGACCAGGTCTAGAAGTGGCGCACAGGTCCACACATTCCGTTGGTCAGAACTAGGTCACATGCCCCACCTGTTTGCAAAGGAGGCTGGGAAATGTAGTCTGGCTGTGTACCTAAGACGAAGAGGAACCAAATTTGGTGCCCTGCCAGCCAGTTTCCATCACAGACCCCTAGGTCCATCTCTGCCATTGGCTTCTTGCCTTCCCCAAGCCTCTCCTTTCTTTTATATCCACTCTCTGGCCTTGGCCCTCCTGACCCCATCCTCCCACCCTGCCCTAGATCCCCCACCTTACAGCTTCATCTGGCCACAAGCTGACACCCAAGAAAAGACCAGTCCCAGCAGGTCAGAGAGGCACACAGAACAGGTTTATTCCTCATGAGTTTATACAACCACAGCACAGAGCAAAAGGTAAAAGTGCAGACAGCTTGGGCAAGGGCAGAGGGCCTCCCCTGCTGCTTTCTCTTCTATCACAGCCTAAGTACAGACACACACCAGGTATTAAACGTGGGGAGCTGTGCCCGGCAGTGGATGTGGGCAGCATCAGAGAGGCAGCGCGGGGCAGGTGAGACCCAGCCCTGCTGGGGCGGGGCGGTGAGGAACAGCCACCAGAACTCAGGCCTCTTTGGAGTGAAATCCCCCTCCTTCCGTGCCCTTCCCCAGCCCCACCCCGCCCTGGCTGGCTAGCTGGCTTCTACAGAGTGGTACTAAAGGAGCTCCCAGCAGCAGCACTGAAGGAGGGAACTGGAAACAGCAAAAGAAAAACTACTCTGTCACGTGACATCTAAGCAGGCCCCTGGGACCCCGCTGAGCCCATCACAGACCCAGGTCAGCTCTCCCTTCCCCAGCAGTTCTCTTGATCACCTGCCCCTACCACCTGTGATTCCACCATGAAGGCTAAAATGGTCCCTCTTGTTTTCTTATGAAAGGCAGACACCCCTGGGAGAGAGAAGAATGGAAAGCACCCCTGCTTGGCCCAGCTCACCTGAGAAGGATGGATGACCAGAGCCCATGCTCTCAAAGATCTCCACCTTCCCAGCCCCGTGCCACCTCTGTGACCCAAACATTGCTCCTCTCTTAGCAGAGGAGGGGATGCTAGAGGGGGAAAAAGGCAGGCAGGGAAAAGCTACTGGGGACACAAGGAAATCCAGAAGCCCCTTCTTGAAGGAAAAGCCACCCCTGTCTGCAGTCAGGGATGAGGAGGACTGAGACCCAGCCCTGCTCCATCACCTCTCCAGGGTGGTCAAGGGGACAAGGGCCTAGGTGCAAGGAGGCCTAAGGGGAGCTGGGCTACGACAGACACAGAGCAACAGACAGACACAGACAGATGGGGGCCCCCAGGTGGGGCTGCTGGCCAGGGGCTGCCTCTTACTCGCCATCCCAGCCTCGACTCATGGCCCGTACCACGGCCCCGTAGAGCTGGCTCCAGGCGGCCCGCATGGCTGGTGTGAACGCAGGGCCCAGGCACTTCTCCAGCATGTAGAGCAGGGACTCACCCACCGTCTGCAGAGGCAAGCGGCACCTTGTCATTCCTGAAGGCAGGAAGGCATCGTTCCATTCCACAGGTGAGAAAACTGAGGCCCAGACCTTTCTTTTCTCCTGCACAGGGTCCATGCTTCCCAAGCAAGATTCTGCCCCAATCCTTGGGTGCCACATCGGGTCCCCTTTTCCCTTAAATGTGAGGCCTTAGAGTGAACCAAGCATTTCATTCCACTCAGCCTTGTAACCATCCCATGGTTGCCTGGGACCCCCAGCTCAGACCAAGCAAAGTCACTGCCCCCAGGACTCAGTTTTCTCCTCTGCACGGCAGCACTCATGGTATTAAGATCCCAGACTCTGCAACCAGACAGACCTGAGTTCACTTCCTGATTCCACCATTTATGAGCTGTGTGGCTTCAAGCAAGTTTTACAACCTGAGCCTCAGTTGCTTCATCAGTAAAACAGGGAAAGTAAAAGTTCCTACTTACCAGATTGCTGGCATGATTAAATGAGACCATCTATAAAGAGCCCTTAGCACAGCATCTGTACACAGTGAGCCTTCAAGAATAATAATGGCTCTTGTTTGTTATTAACCATAACAAAATATCGCTTACTTATTCCACAAATGTTTACAGAATATGCACTAAAGACCAGGCACCGCACCAGTGCTCTAGTTAGAGAGGCCAAGGTGAGCGTGGTCCCTTCCTCGGTGTGCTGGCCATCTGGCAAGGTGACTGGACTATGGGGTAGGCTGTCACGTCCGTGGCCCCCAGTGAACCACACTTCAAGGATTCACGCCCCCTGAGTGGGGTCCCTCCACCTGGAGCCTGAGCTCATCGCGTGCCTGGCTTTGGCCAACGGGCGTTACCAAGGGGGCTGCAAGCGGAGGCAGGAAGTGTCCTGGCACATCGGGGTTCTGCCCTCTTGGAACTCTGCGAGGAAGCTCAGCTAGGCCACCGATAACGAGACACCACAGGATAACGAGACACCACAGGGAAAGAGGCCCCAAAGGATGACAGGCCAACTTGGATGCACCAGCCCCAGCCGTGCTCTCGGCTGAGTGCGGTACATGAGTGGCTCCAGCCCCACCATGCGGAGCAAAAGCACGGCCCCGCCGAACCCAGAAATCGTTTGCTTGGGATGGTTTTATACACAGTGATAGGAAACCGGGCAGACCGGCGAATCCCAAAGGCTCCTTAAGTTTCCACGGTTCTAAGAGAAGCCACACCACGGAAGAAGAATTGGAGGCTCAGAGAGGTCAAGGCAGTGCCGGGGGTCACATGGCGGGGGAGACACAGATGCAGGCCCCCAGCCCTAGTCATCTCAGGGTATGGAATGGGGAGAGAGAACAGGTGGGCAGGGAGGACAGGGAGAGTGGTGGCCTCAGGTCAGGAGCTCCAGAGAGAGGGGAGCCCCATTACCCACCGAGAAGGAGCTGAACTTCACACCCACGGCACGGTGCTTCTTGCCCAGACCAGCAAGGTACTCCTCCAGCGAGGACAGGTCCTCTACATTGGTCACCGCAGTGTCAATCACGAACATCACCTGCCAAGGCAGAGGAGCAGTGAATCAGAGAGGTCAGAGCAGTGCCACCTGTTCACAACCACAGTCTAGATGGGGGTTCCAACCAGAAGTAAGAGAGGTCACCAGGACCCTCAGTTTTCCAGGATCAGAAATGTAAGGCAATCAGGGCAACCTGGCTGGCTCAGATGGTAGAACGTGCGACTCTTGATCTTGGGGTTGTAAGTTTGAGCCCCATGTTGGGTGTATTGATTACTTAAAAATAAATAATAAAATGTTTTAAAAAGAAAGAAAAGGAAGAAATCAAAGGAGGAAGAAAGAAAGAAGGAAGAGAGGGAGGGAGGGAGGGAGGGAGGAAGAAAGGAGGGAAGGGAGGGAGGAGGGAAGGGAGGGAGGAAGGAAGGGAGGGAAGGAGGAAGGAAGGAAGGGAGGAAGGAAGGGAGGGAAGGAGGAAGGAAGGAAGGAAGGAAGGAAGGAAGGAAGGAAGGAAGGAGGGAAGGGAGGGAAGGAGGAAGGAAGGAAGGAAGGAAGGAGGGAAGGGAGGGAAGGAGGAAGGAAGGAAGGAGGGAAGGGAGGAAAGAAGGAAGGAGGGAAGGAAGGAAGGAAGAAAGGAAGAAAGGAAGGAAGGAGGGAAGGGAGGAAAGAAGGAAGGAGGGAAGGGAGGGAAGAAGGAAGGAAGGAAGGAAGGAAGGAAGGAAGGAAGGAAAGAAGGAAGGATGGAAGGAAAGGAGGGAGGGAGGGAGGAAGGGAGTGCAAGGCAATCTGAGTTTGCATGCAGGAAGTACTCAACAGTGGCCAAACTACTAATGTTATACTGTGAAGGCAGCTCCTCTCCTCTAAGGGTCTCAAAGCCCTAAACTTGGCAGCTGGATGGTGCTGTCCACCCTGGACAAAGAGAAACTGAGGCACTGTGAGAGTCACAAGCCTCTAAGGGGAACCCCAGCTTGGTTGTCATAGGCAGATGGCCCTAGTGGATCAGTGCCGACACCACCCTCAGGAGCCAGGGACAAGGCTGAGGGCAAGGGTGGGGCTGGGACCAGCTGGCTGAGCACAGGGTGCCCCAGACTCTGCCCGGCTCAGCACAGAAGGCAAGGAGCAGATGCCCCTGGCATGGGGGAGCAGCAGGACGGGAATGAGACCAGGCCAGGGCAGGAGGAACTTTCCCTATCCCAAGTCTCTCATTCTCTCCCAGGAAGGCGTTCTGCAGGATCTCAGAGGCCGCTCTGCCTTGTCTCACCTTCCTGATGTGGTCCAGGAACTCGGGGGAGGACAGGCAGTCCTCTGGGCTGGAGAACTGGCGGCAGTTGTACTGGAAGAGGGGCAGCAGGTCAGGCTCCAGGTCAAACAGCCTGTGGGGGGGAGGCCCAGGTGTCAGTCCCTACAGGCCCCCCCCCGGCTCCGCGAGCCCTAGCTGCCCAGCAGTGGCGGTGGGCATGGGGGGGGGTGTGTGTGCAGGGATTCAGCCGAAACCTAGAACACACCCACCAACCGAGCACTGACCCCTTTGCCATCTTTGCCAGTGCTCCTTTCCCTCCTCCTCCACCGGCTCTGAGGGGCATCCTCAGTGAGTCTCTAGGCCTCTCACAGGACCCAGCATTGAGAAGCCCCTCCATAAACAGTTCAGAGGGCTGGGACAGGGAAGGGTCCTCAAATAGGAAAGCCCTTCTCTCTGTCTCTGTCTCTCTCTGTCTTTTCTCTGTCTCTGTCTCTCTCTCTTCCACTCTTGGGTCAGAATGTCTGAGTCTCATCATGTCTGGGGGGGCTTGGGCCAGTGATGATAGTCATACTACTGAGAATTTCTTACACCTACTGGTCATTGAATACTTTACATGTAGTTAACTTCTGTATCCCTCACGATCCTAAGCAGTAGGTATAACTGTTATCCCAGGCTTACAGCACAGAGACTCTAAGTAACTTGCCTATGGTCACACAGCTTAGAAGCAGCAGAGCCACAGAGGGCTCCCCTTTTCCCTTTTTGTTGGTGTGTGTGTGGGTGGGGGGAGGTGGTGGTTTGCAAAAGCCTCCTCAGAAGTTCGGGCTGGCTTTGGGAGCCAAGGCTCCTGAAAAACCATGGTGACAGAGCATTGGCTCTGGTGATGACAGAGGGGTTACCTAGAGACTCTCAAGGTAAGGTTGAAGACTGGCCTCCGTGCCCTTGGGTCTGGGCAACCCCTTCCCCCTCTCCCCAGGGGTGAGACGTGGGTGTGTATCGTCCCCTCCCTGGCTGTTCTCTCCTCCCAGCCTGGTCCTTTCCTCCCAAAGGTTTATCCTTCTGTTGGCGGCCTGAAGTGTGCACTCCTAGGGCCTGGCCAGTGCCTGCCCTCTGGGAGCCAGGCACACCCTCCCCTCACGGGCCCTCGGGGCACCCCTCAGACACCACCCAAGGAAGGAACACTCAGGAACAGAGCCAGGGAGAGGGCGCAGCGCGGGGAGCAGAGCCCGCTGGCCAGAGTGTAAGGAGATCTGCAGGGGACGACAGCCGCCCGCCCCCGGGGAGCCCCCCCCCCCCCCAACCACCACGGCTGCGCCCACCGCCCGGGGAAGCGCAGGAGGGGCTGCGCCACCCGTCGCCGCGCTCGCTCCTTTGGCGCACTTCTGGAAGCGCCCCGGCGCAGCCGAGGCAGAGGGCCAATCTTTCCTCCTCCGGCGCCGGTGCAGCCGCCGGGAGCCCGTTTCTGGCGAGGCACCCCGCCACCCGCACCCCCGGGGCGCTCGGGGAACCCTCACCTGGCGAACAGCACGGTGCCATGCTCCAGCGGGCTGCGGCTCACCGCCCGCCAGCTCTGCCGGATCAGCTCGGGCTCCGGGCGCTCCATGCTGGCCCGGGGACGCGGGGCGCGAGGCTGGGACCCTCGGGGCGCGGGCACCGTCACCGCACGTGCCGCGCCATCTCCGCGGCGACGCGGGCCACTCCGCACCCCCTACGGCCCCCGCGCCTCAGCCGGGCGGGGTGTAGCCGCCGCTCCTTCCCGCCCTAGGTGGAGGCGCCCCGCCGTGCCCGCCGGGCTGGCGCTTCCGGGGACCCCGCTCCGGCCGCTGCGCCCTGCGCGCCCCGAGGCTCCGAGAGCGCCCCGCCCCGCGCCGCCCGGCTGGGGCGCTTTAAAGCAACCGCGGCCCCCGCCCTCCTCCGTCCGTCAAGGCGCTCATCTCTGGGCAACCGGCTGTGGCCAGGGACGACCTGGTGGCCTGGGAAATGCCTGGGCGTCAGAGCTTAACAGAAAACGTCGAGCCTCTCTGGGCCTCAGGTTTTCATCTGGAAACTGGTGATGATTTCACCACTTGCTGGTTAGGGCACCCAGTTGAACTTGATCACCTTAGGAGGCTCTGCATGTGCCATCTCTCCACAAGCTTCCCTCAAGCGCTACCCGGAGGCATTAGACTTTGTCCCCCTTGGCACAGGTTCTCCTTCCTTCCACCTGGAAATCAGACCAGGGGACGCCCAGCACCTGCCTGTGTGACCAGGCCCAGGCTGGAGAGGCTCTCTGCCCTAGCTCTGGGTCTGAGGCATCCGCACTCCCCATCCCTGCACATTGGGGGCCACCAGGGCTCTCAGCCTTAGGGACAGGGCCGAGACTGCAGCCATTTCCAGGCAGGGCTGGGTGTTCTTGAGATCATCTTTAGCAATCTGTGAGCTCCAGTTCTAACCCCGGCTCTGCTGGCCAGGGCCAGGTCTGGGGTGCAGCGGGAGTGACCACTGCAATACCTGGACATTGAGGGAGTTAAGTGCCAACATGCTATTCCACGACTTTCAATAGACTCAAAAAATTTAAATGGAAGTACTACTTCATTCTCTAACTTGAAGTTCAGGTAGTGCAATCTCTTGCTTGCCATTCAGAGTGTGAAGCTGACCACTTGCCAGGCCTGAGCCTCTCTCTTTCAAGCACCAAAGTTCCCCCGGTCCCACCCCAGTGTGAGTGGCCCGGGCTTTGCAGGGCAAAACCCTCGTCTATCTTTCATCATTTCCAGTCTCAGAGCCCAGCTCCTCCCAGCCTGACTGCCTACTTCTCTTTCAGTGTCCTCGGCATACGGTAAGGGGGTTGAGTAGTGAGGTCTCTAGGGGCCTTTTGGCCCACCTCCTTTCGTTCCATGGACACAAGGCGGTGCTCAGGGCCAGTGGTCACGAATAGCCTGAGGCTCCATGCCCAGGAGTTTGTGGGGGTGCATCCCACCCCACCTCCCCACACATCTCTGGGGTCTCTGGGCTGAGCAGGAGAGCCAGGCTAGAAGGCCTAGCTTGTGTCCTAAAGAGTCTGAGATCGGGGACTAGATTTCTCATTCAGTATCCCATGACCCTACAGCCAGGTCAGCAGGTCAGGGGGGAGAAGGCCATATTATGTCTCTGGTGAGCTTCACCTTTCAGTGCCCAGATGTTCTTTGCTCTGTGCAGGCCACCTGGCTTATCTAAGGTTTCCCACTCTACCCAGTCTGCATTTCCTGGCAACAGTCTCTACTTGAGAACTTCTTGCTTCCTTTCTCCTTTGGGAGAAAGTGTCTGGGTCTAATAAGTTAGTTCATGGCAGTTAATGGTTTTAGCTGGTAAGTGGTAGAGTCAGCACTCACTCTGCCTAGAATTCTAGAGCCAGGAGAAGGGTTGCTAAGTGCACTATAATCCCTGCTTCCCTGGGAGAAAAGGCTGGAGAAACTAGCTGGGCCTCTGCAGGGCCAGCGGGAGAGAGGGGAGAGGAGGTTCCAGGAGACAGAAGGTCTGAGTCCGTATCAGAAGTTCCCAGGATCTCCCCTCCTTGCCTGGCATCTGCCATGACTCAGGCAGGAGGTGCTAACAGAGGAGAGCTGAGTGCTGTCCTAGAGCCAGTGCTGTCACTGAGTGGACTGTCAACAGTAGACAGTGACAGAGCTGGCATTCATGGAGCACTCCTGTCCCAACTCTGTGCAAGGCTCTTTGCGTCATTTACTCCTTGTCTTCACACTGTCTCTGCCAAGAAGGTACCATTTGTTTCAATCTGGTTATACCGTTGAGGAAACAGAAGCCCAGGGGTTCGGTAACTAGCCCAAGGTCACATGGCTGTAAGCGGTGGGGCCAGGAGTTGCCCTCAAGTCTGACTCCAGCCTGTTCTCTGGACCTCTGTGCTCCTCTGCCCCTTCACTTTAATGGACCATGACCAAGAGCTCTATCCGTAGTTCAGACCAAACCAAGGTCACTGGGTTTGGGTCAGTGGTTCCTGACTGGTGTACTGGTACTGGTATACTGGAGCTGGCTCTTAGATAGCCTCGGAGAGCCGATGGTGTGCACTGATCTTTCCAGATTCTCATCTAGTGACGTCAGGTTGCTAGCCTGAAATGGGCCATGGTGAGAATATGTACACCATGGAAATTGGCAAGTGCTACCCACCAGGCCTTTTTTCCCCTCCCAGAAAACCACTGGTCTGGGTGCACCAGGAAACACTGGGCCCCGGGTGCACTGTGGATGTGTTAAGCAGAATGCACAAAGGAATGTGCTAAACGTGGACACCTCTGAGCTGAGTCCAGGCCTTCTCCCCGGGGACCCAGGGTTGTCTGTTGTTCTGGGAAGGTGCTTCTATCCCAGGACCAAGCTGGAGAAACAGAAAAAGCCCAACTTGGTGTCCAGTCCTGGCCCTGATATTGACTAATCACAAGAGTTGAGGCAAATAATTTAATCTCTCATGGGTAGAATAGAGACAAAAGCAGCACTGACTTCACTGTGCCTTTATGAGGATGAAGTGTCACTGATGTGTCGGTGCTCAGTAAATTAAGCTGTGCCGGTCAGGTGTGTTTGGTCCCTTCCTAACTTGCCTGGACTCGGCGTCTTCCCTCCCCTGAAGCTCTGCACATCCCCCTCCCTGCCTCCTCTAGCCCCTCTTGTCTCAGGGGGGAGGGGGAGTCAGGCCGCCTGCACCTCACAGGGCAGTGCCACTCCTCTCCTCTTCCACCCACTGCCCCACACACACCAGCGCTCACCTCCTTGGGATGCTCGCCATCACTCCCGATGACAGAAGACCCCTGCGAGATGGGGCCTCTGGCAAGCACAATGGCAGTTGCTACAGTGCTGGGCTGTGTGGCTGTCTCAGACATGGACACTCTTACTCTCCACTCTCCTTGCCCTACTGGGTGGCAGGTTACCAGAGTAACAGTCCAGCTTCCGACTTATTTTGGGATAAGTTTAAATAAAAGAACAGCCCTCATTACTCAAGTAACCTTGTACGTGGGAGGGCCCCAATGTCCCTCGGGGTGACGGGGCTCACCTGCCCAGCCAGGGCCTCTGCTGAAATTAGAATGGCCTCAGACACCGGGACACGGTGGAACGGTTCTTGCCTCCAAAACATTCTTCTCTTTCTGGGAGCCCGAGGGAAAGTCAGGTTCAATTAAGTACAACAAGAACACCATGGCTTTCAAAACAAGGGCTATTTATTACAAAAGTAAATGGCCTCTGATTATCTGTGGAAACCTTTTTTTAATATAAAATCGTGGCTCAAGAAGCTGGCTGGAGGTTGTGCTCACAAACATCTTCTTCCTCCACCAGCAAGTTTGTGGGGCAGATCACATTTCCGCCGATTCCTGGGCACTGGAGCTCATACTCAGGGCACCACCCCGACAGCCCCTCTCCCCAGCATCTGCCAACAACAGAACCTGAACACTTGCAGCTGCGTCCACCCGCACAGCCTCGTCCCCAGAGAAAGGTCTGTTCATCTGGGCTAAGAGGAAGCAGGGGGAGTAAGCAAGCAATTCTCTCATCCTTGGAACATAGTAGAAGAGATGGAGGAACCCTTCATTCCCAGTGTGGCCAAATGAGGAGGGAGCCACGGGGAGGAAGCTGGCTGAGCTTTCTCATTCCCCACCCTCCCCCAGAGTGGCTGCCCCTCTGGCTCCTTCAGGGTTCCTCCCTTCCAACAAGTTCCTATTAGGAAAGAAGAAGGTGCAAGGGAACAACGGCCACCTCCCAGTTGTCATCAGGCCAGTGCTCTTAGCTGAGAGGCAAGCGCAGATTCCTGCACTCGCCCTGGGTGGGCAGGAGAGCCCACCCAAATGGCTGTCCCCACCCAGCTCAGAAGAAACCAACTCTCTGCCTTTGGGGAGGAGAGACAGCGGTGCGGTGGAAAGCGCAAGCAGAGGTTCTCCATCCCTGTTCTTTCCTTCCAGAAATACAATTAAGCACAGAGCCCAGACTCAGCACACAGGCAGCACTTCCTGCCAGGGGAAGTCAAAAGGGCTGCAGCCCTGGGAGAGGGAGGTCATCACACCCCAGATCTAATTAACAAACCTGCCTTGCTTTTGACATTGCTGCATTTCCTCTATTAACATTAATGATGGCTGGTCCGAACGGCTAAGGATGGCCAGAAGCTTCCCTCCCCACCGCCCAGTAGGTAGCACAGTCTGTCCCTGGGACCAATTTCCAGTCTCCGTGGCAACCGCCTCCCAGAGATGCTCTAAAGAGCTCTGACCCTGTCAGAATTGGTGGGGGCTACAGAGGAGGGAAGATGAAGTGTGGCAGAGCCTCATCATTAAACCTGGAAGCATCACAGCCCTCCGAGACAAAATACTCTGTCATGTACTGGCGGGAGGGAGGCAGGCTGAGGAGCTGGCCTTGGGCTGGTTCGGTTCTCACCCAAGGGTTTCCTTAATCTCTTCTATTTGGGGAAGAAGTGAAAGGAACAGCTAGCTCTGAGCTTCTTCCTTGGGCTTTAAAGTGGCAGAGAGTAGAAGTTTTGCTGCATTTCTAGGTGCTCTGGGTCCTTGGGGAAAGAGATTAGTGAAACAGTGACACAGAGAAAGGGGAATGAAATGGAAATGGGGTGTCAGCAGGGGAAGACTAGAGAAGTAAAAGGAACACCTCATGAGTGACAGGGACATCAATCCGGACGGGCCACACGGCCTACTGGGACCCCAGCCCGGCACCACAGATCCCTGCCCTGCTGCCCATCACCCTCGGCTGCTAAGAAAGGGGCCCCAAAGGCTCTCCCAGCCATCAGGAGAGTGTATCTGCCCCACTGGCGCAGCCAGGCTGGATGCAGAGGGAAAAGGACAGTAGCAAGAAACACCTCTGGCAAGCAGGCCCTGCGAACACAGAGCAGCCCAGGATAGGGTGCCATTCCTCCCACAAGACATCACGGAATACTCTGAGAGTGAGGAAGCCAGGGCTGGTGAGCTCTCAGCTGCCTTGCTCTGGAGACTTCCTAGCAGCTGCCACCCGGGAAGCAGCTGGGAGGCCGGCCCTCCAGCCCAGAGGTGCTCTGCTCTGTTTGTTGGGAGGAGAGCGGCGCAGCGTGGACAGTCCCGTCTGCTCTGGCCTTGGTGATATCCCAGAGTGGGGTCGGTGAGCTCAGCCTTCTTGGAGGTCAGAGAATTTATGATGGTCTTACTTTCAAACCAAATCCAGTGTGAAGGAAAATACCAGAAAATACTACTGTAGCCCTGGACTATTTCTTGAGTTTATGACACTCAGCTGTCCACAGTCACAGTCTATATTCCACAGGTATATGGGCACATGTACCCTCACACCCCCATACACATCCCTCCTTATGTTGCACACTTGGGGAAACAGACCAGAGAGGTGGTGTCCTCTATTGCTGGGCCATTCCCAGTGGTGGGACCTCTGCAGAGAGAGCCGCGGCTCTCCCTTGTGTTGGGTTAAGTTCCGGGTGTGCCCCCAGAGCTCGGTCCTGGAAGGCAGCAGAATTCCTCAGGCTCCTCGGGCAGCTTCGCCCGCAGCTGGGAGGGTCCAAGGGCTGGCTGCACAGCTGGCTATGCCCAGAAAGTTCCTGGACTCAGGCTGAAGTCCTTGCAGTAGCCTCAAAAGTCCCATGATTCAAGCCACCTTAGTCCTGCCATGGGACTTCGGGGATCCTGGGCTAGGGGACCAACCATCCCGTAAGCCAGAGGGTGGAAGAGGTAGAAGCTGTGAGAGAGAATCCAGAGGGGGGCGGGTGGCATCCAGTGCCTTGTCATCGGCAAGCGGCCCTACAGACCCTTGAAATTCAGCCACCCCCCTATCCCCTCACCCCCCCCCCACTAGAGTTCATTAGGTCTTCTCCACCTACAAGATCTGCTTGTTCTTGTCACCACAGTCTGTCTGGGTTCGCTGTTTGGGCACACTGTTGTCTGAGAGCTTAGCAGATGCTGACTTAATGACAATGAAGGAAAGGGCTCCTCCCAAGAGGCCCCAGGGAGAGACCAGCCCAGGGGTCTGGTCATGGCTGTTTGGCTCAGAGTATATGTTATAATGTGCATGTGCTCTCAGGTCACAGACCCACCATTTGCAGTTCATGCTTTAATGCTGCCTCCCTGGCAGCACTAAAGGCCAGTGACTCTCAATAGGGGATCTGTGAGACTGGCATGAAGGTGGGGAGAGGAGGGGAGGCTTGCCAAACACCCTCCTTCCAGTTATTCTGAGCCACAGCCCACACCACTCTTCCCATCCTCTCCCTCACCCTGCCTCCTCCAGAGCTGTCTGGTAGGGAGCCATGGTCATATAAAACCTGGAACCTACTGGTAAAAGGAAACAATGCAGAGTTAGCCCCTGTTTCTCCTATCTGGCTGCACATTAGGGTCACCTGGGGAGCTCTGAAAAATGGAATCAGAGACTCTGGGGGTGGGGCTCAGTTACCGGAGTGCTTTAAAAGCAGAGTTTAAAAGCAGAGTGCTTTAGAATCCCAGGGGATTCTAAAATGCATCCAGGGCAGAGGCATCAGACTTGTGGGTGGAGAGTGGGGGACAGCTATGCAAGGAGTGGGGAATACTCACCTGTAGGCAGTTCCCAGGAGCAGGCTCAGGTTTCCCACCACATACAGGCCCCTGGCCAGGGAAGAGGAGGCCAGGCTCCAGGCCCAGAGCCGCAGGAGAGTGTCCCACAGAATACCTAAGGGAAAGAAGAGACCTAGCACCAGTCTGTCAGAGGATGACTTCTGGGATGCAGCACGAAGGAGCCACTCCAGGTCAGGAATCAGGGAGACCCCCCTCAGCATTGTTCCTCTGCCCCTCTCCCCCAGGTCCAGGTAGGCAGTGCTGACCTGTCAACATGCTGGAGAAGAGCATGGCTGGGAAGTAGTGGTGGAAGTAGAGAATCCGGCCCATCAGGAAGAACGGGAAGTAATGGAGAATCCAGCCAAGCAGGAGCTGACCGCCTCCTCGAAGCAGGACCTGGGACAACCCTGGGCCCCAAGCAGCACAGCCCAGGTTACAGCCAGGGAGAGGGCAGAGACCCGGGGTCCTTGTCCAGCTCTGCCCCTTCCCTGCTGTGTGACTGGACCGGGCTGCCTTTCCTCATCTGGAGAATGCTGAGCAAGCCTAGGCAGCTGGAAGAGAGGAGCAGCTGGCCCTCGAGAGCCTTGCACATTACCCACTCAGGGAGGCTGGCACCCATGCAGGTGCACCAAACACCAGCAGGAGGCAGCCTAGCCTCTAAAGAAACCAAGATGCTCACATCCCACAGGTAGCTGCCCCCATCCCACCTCCGTCTCCCACACCTTTGCTGCCACACAGATCTTTGCAGCGGCCGACAGGAGGGAGGTGAAGTTGGAGATGAGGATGGAGGGGGACAGTGGGGGCCTAGGACTGTGGCTGTTCACAGAGGGAGCAGCACAGGGTAAAAAGAGCCTGCGGGAACGTTTCAGGGGCTGCAGTCCGTGCCCTAGGGGCTCCTCCCTACCCCACTATAAGATGGGCCATGGAACAGGGAGGAGGCAGAGGAGAAGAGGTGGGTAGCTCTCTACAGAGTGTAAAGGTTAAAAGCGAAGGCTCTGGAGACACCTGGGTGGCTCAGTCAGTTGAGCATCGAACTCTTGATTTCGGCTCAGGTCATGATCCCAGGGTTGTGGGATCAAGCCCCCATGTGTTGGGCTCCATGCTGAGCATGGGAGCCTGCTTAAGATTCTCTCTCTTCCTCTGCTCCTCTCCTCTGCTCTCGTGCTCGTGCTCGCGCTCTCTCTCTCTCAAAGAAAAAAAGTGAAGGCTCTGAAGTCAGACTGCTTGGGTTTGAATCTCAGCTCTACACTTACCAGTGTATGTTCTGGGACAAGTCTCTTCTCTTTGTGCCTTTGCTTCCTAATCCATAAAATGGGGGTAAGAATGTTCTACTCTACAGGGCTGTTGGGAGGATAGGCATTCGGTGACTGAGCTTTAAAGAAGGGAGAGAGAGAGTTGGGGCGCCTGGGTGGCGCAGTCGGTTAAGCGTCCGACTTCAGCCAGGTCATGATCTCGCGGTCCGTGAGTTCGAGCCCCGCGTCAGGCTCTGGGCTGATGGCTCAGAGCCTGGAGCCTGTTTCCGATTCTGTGTCTCCCTCTCTCTCTGCCCCTCCCCCGTTCATGCTCTGTCTCTCTCTGTCCCAAAAATAAATAAACGTTGAAAAAAAAAAATTAAAAAAAAAAAATAAAGAAGGGAGAGAGTGGGGGCTGAAGGCAGAATGGCCCAGCAGAAGTATAGGCCCCAGCCAGCTGGTAGGTCAGGGGAGGGAGAGCCCAAGGGACCCAACCTTCAACCTCCGCAGGCAGGTGTGCCCCTCTCTGCACAGCTACAGCAATGATGCTCCCCAAGAGGAGGTAGAGGGCAATGCTCAACAGATTCAGCCACCAAACCACCTGCATGGAAAGGAGAATGGGCAGGTGAGAGGAAAGCCGCAGTCCCCAGGCTGAAGGTCTACACAGGGAAAGGGCTGGGTACTCACCGGGTTGCCAAGCAGATACACACGGAAGTCTGTGTCATTGATCCCTGAGAAGCGCAGGCCCTGTGGGGCAGAGGACACCCTGCTGATCCAGGGCCCAGTGCATCCAGGCCACACGTGCTCCAGTGGGGGGAAGACCAGTTACCTTTCACAGATAGGGAGCCCGGGCAGGAGGCTCAGAAAGTGCCAATTCTACATGAGCTCTCGGGGAAGGTGGGTCAGATTCAGGACAAAAAACAGAGCCCTGTCGGTCAGCCACCTCATGCCACCTCAGGCCTTGCCTAGTTACCCTAGCTCACCCCACCCAACCAAGTCTCAGTGACCTCTTTTTTGGCTCCATTTCCTGGGATAAACTCTAGCCTTGAGCCCTACCTGATAGTTGACAGGCCAGTGCCAGGGTTTGGACGTGAACTCATTGTCCTTGGGTTTGAGACCATTGTTCCCCTGCAGGAAAATGGCAAAAAGAAGCTAGTCAAGGCAGAGATCTAGAGAGCTGACAGAAGTGTGAGCAATGGGCATCTCTGACATATGGCCAAGTGTCCAGAGGAAACCTCCCCCTACCGTCCCCCTCCCGGCAGGGAAGTCAGGTGCTCATTTTCAGTCACTGTTCACCTGCTTACAACTGCCTTACTTCTCCCAACACACAAGCCTCCATTTCCACCAGAGACAGTCCATTCAGACCCACCATGCTTGAGAGAAAAGAGAATGAAAGACTTGTTTCCTGTGAGCACAAAACATACACCCATCTTTCAGACCAAGGAGAAGGTGTGAAGAGAGCTAGTGGGGATACAAAATCAAGCCGACTTACTTGTTCCCTCAGGAACCCAATTTCAAACACAGAACCAGAAATCTGATGAGTTCCCAGACTTGGAAAAAGTTACTTTAACCTAGTGTTTCTCAACTTTTTTTTTTTTCATTATTGCCCCTCCTGGAACTTTTCAGACATTTTTTTCCTAAATGCCTCCAATGACATTTTAATACCACAGCAATACTGTAAATATGTTTATATACTGGATGACTACCTATGCTTCATACATGAAAAAGTTAACGGTTTTCTGCCCTCCAAGAACATATTTTACCCTCTGGGTGATATTACGCATTGAGAATACATACTTTAGCCTGAAGGAACAAGATTCAGCCCCTTTAATCCAGTGGCTAAGACTGTCCTCTACACGGCAAAATCAGGGCTTTTCAAAGGCAAGAAGGAAAGGATCAGGACCCTGGATACTAAGCACAGGTCTGGTGTCAGCCTCATTATCAGAACAAATTGAGAAGGCACTTCCTGAGAACAGTTGTAAGATGCTGTGAGTTAGGTCAGGGTTTCTCCATTGAAGGGCCTCAGAATGAAGAATGAATCTGGACCCCAAAGGAGCTGTGGAGGGAAATGAATTCCTTCAAACCAGTGCAGTTCAGTCCCAGGCTCAAGGACTCCAGCCAGAGCTATAACAAACCAGGGGCATCCTATTTACTACATTAGTGTCAGAAATCCAGTTCCTTTACTAAACCAAGAAATGGAAGGAAGGAAAAGTCTGTAACCATTACAGGCATGTACATTTGTACACTGTTCTCTATGCTTAACACCTTGAGTGGGCTCGTTCCAGCTGACCTCACCAGACGAGGCAGCCTTCTCTGCACAGGACTCAGGCCCTCCACTCAGCTGGCAGAAAAGCCCTCTCCCGTGCAGTTTCCATCATCTGGACTATTTTGATCTCTTTCCCCATCTTGATGCTACATTGGTTGAGTAAGAAAGCTCCCTTATGCCCTTTTATTCTTTGGCTCTACCTCTTAGATAATGAAAAAGAAACGAGACTATTTAGACTTAGTCTTAAAATTCTACCCAGACGAGGACACCTGGGTGGCTCAGTTGGCTGGGAGACTGACTCTTGATTCCGGCTCAGGTCATGATCTCACGATTCATGATATCAAGTCCCATGTCAGGTTCTGCGCTGACAGTGCAGAGCCTGCTTGGGATTCTCTGTCTCCCTCGCTCTCTGCCCCTCCCCCGCTCGTGCGCATGCACACACACATGTGCTCTCTCTCTCAAAATAAGTTAACAAAACTTTAAAAATAAAAAAATTCTACCCAGACCTAGAATGATATTTTGACTGACAGGCACATATTCAAAGGAGCTATGTCATCAGGCCACAGTGACAGCTACAAGCAGAGAGTCAGAGAAGAAGTGACCCAGAGATCACTTGATGTGAAGTCATCACCTCGCAATGTGCAAAAATGACAAAATCTGAATTTTTTAATTTAATCTGGTGGAAGAAGTCAACTATATTTACTGAGTACCGCCTATAAAATCACTTCCAGGGAAGTCCGCTTGACAACGGCTCAGCAGGGGAAAAATAACAATCACTAGACCTCTCTGCTGCCCTGTGGGTGGAGTGATAATCACAAACCTGACTTGGGATACAGTGACTCTTAAACACCATTCCTGCAGAACACTGGTTTCCATAAGCCAAAGGAAAGGGGTCTCTTCTACACATCCACACCGCAGCAAGGTTTCTCTAACACACCGGGAGAAGTTAAGATAATGGGTAGAACTTTCTCAACTTAAAGCTCTCTTCTCTCAATTGTTCTTACGCCTTTGAGCTACGACTGCTGTCAGATACCAATGATGGAGAGTACAAACAAAGAATCTTACAAAACCTGCAAAAGACTCAATCAGGCCCCCTAAATAGATCCCAAGTCTAGGAACTTGAGGGGGCTCATGGTAGGGATTTTATGCTGCAGCTAAACAACATGCTCAGGTTAGCTATTCATCCTAATTCATTCTAACCTCAGGTGATGGAATGAACTATCAGCATCTCATGCTCTTCAGGCAAGAGCACTCTGGCTTTCAGGAGCTCTGCCATTTGAACAGATTTGAGAATCACTTAGAAATGGAAGAGTGTAGCAGTAACCAGCACTGACTCTGCCAGCCTCGCTGTGAAGCCCGGATCCACCTCTTACATTTAGCTGTGTGACCCTAGGCAGCTTTAACCTCTCCGTGCCCCAATTCCCTCATCTATAAACTGGGGACAATAATCTCCATAGGACTGTAATAACCACTGAATAAGTCAGTTCACGTGCAGTGCTTAGAGTGGTGACTGGCACATAAGAGCTACATACGTGTGCACTGGTGTCTGTTATCATCATCATCATCATCATCACCACTATCATCATTCTGTGATAAGGGAAATGCCTTTGAAAACCACGTAAACTGTAAGTGAAGACCCTTTCAAAGTCCTCCATGAGGGGGCAGTGGATCTATACATGGCTCCTGATCTGTGATGCAAATCTGTGGATGGCAAGAGCTCGTAGAGAAGCCATCGAACGAGAGGGGCCACAGTACCCGGATCATCACCATGTGGGACTCCAGCAAGACCTCAGGAAAACTGGGCTGCAGCACGTCCAGGCTGATGTTCGGCACTAGGCAAAGAAATGACAGAGAAGAAAACCTTGGTCGCACATTCTCCCAGCTGTCCACGGCATCCACACTGTGGCCAGAGTCTGACTGCAGCCTTCCTGATGCTCTGGCTAACCAGTAGGTAGGAGTGTTGAGGAGACAGAAGAAAGCTTGACCCAATTCTTGATCATCCGCCTTCAGCTTGTGTGAAGCACTCATGAGGCATTTGGAGAAACACAAAGGCAACAGATGATGAGGCCTGTCCCCGGTCGGTCCCTGGTGTGGCCACCGCTCTCGGCACCATCACCCTTCATTATGGTACAGCCTCAAATGCTGCTCTCCCTGCCAAGCAGGTCTGTGAGGACAGGGGCCAAGTCCACCTCATCCACCAGTGTCTTCCTGGGACCCCCAGTCTTCCCGTCATACTCACTAAAGAGTTGTTTAATTGGTGAATTAATTAGCTGGTTGGTTAAATTAGGTAGTAAGAAGAATGTAAAATGGGAAGCATGGAGAAGGGAAATCAAGCAAAAGCTTGAAAGGGGTGGTTGGGGAGGACAGATGATGAATCCAAAGATTCACTGAGCTGAAGATGACACTGATGTAGAAATGTCAAACAGGAGCCTGGGAGTACAGATACGGGGCTCAGATCAAGGGCTGTGGCCATCGCTTTCTGTACAAGTGTTGGCTGGCTGTGGGGAGGGGAGGAGCTCTACATAGGGGCATAAAGGGAAAGCACCAGCCTGCTCTAAGCCTTGAGAGTGGGAAGCACCCCTGGTACAGGGGACAGAACAGCCCAGAAGGAGATGAGAGAGGTGGGCCTGCGCTGCAGGCAGTCAAGGCGAAGCATTAAATCCAGAGAGAGGCAAGGAAAATGAAAAGAGGAAATTAGCTCTGGTCCTGAGTGAAGTCACTGGTCACTTTAGGGAGAGTTTAAGGAAGACGGGAAGTTCACATGGATGGGAAGAGAAAGGAGCTACCTTCATACAAAAACTCGTGTGAAGAGATTCAGTTTAAAAAAGGCAAGAAATGGCAATAATGATACAAAGTGACAGCAGAGTCTATAAAGGTTTATTTTTCTAAGATAAGAGTTACTTATAAATGTTTCCAGGAAGTAAGTTCACTCACGTTTGGGGTTGATATGGTCCTCCACATTCCAGATAGAGTTGAGGGTTTCCTTTAGGTATGGGGTGCAAGTAACCTCCAACTGCTCCCAGCCCCTGTGAAAAGCAGTCACAGATGTCTCTCAGAAGATGTGAAACTCACCAGAGTAGCACTGTTGAATCTCTTAAATACACAGGACTCTGTTCTTTTCAATCCAGGGGCTATGCTTTTATCAACCTCACTCTTGTATTCCACGACTATCACAGAAGTCATCTAGCATAGAGCATTCCCACTTTAGGAAGGTCCAGAGCAGTTAGAAGGTCCAAACCAGATGAACAAACATTGAACTCTCAGTACACATAAAATACCCAAGGGACTCTGGAGTTCTCTGCTCTATAACACACCCGATGCCTTTTCTCCCTCTATTTACCATACAAAAACATGAGGGGCGCCTGAGTGGCTCAGTTGGTTAAGCGTCCAACTTCAGTTCAGGTCATGACCTCATGGCTCATGAGTGTGAGCCCTGCGTCGGGCTCTGTGCTGACAGCTCAGAGCCAGGAGCCTGCTTCAGACTCTGTCTCCCTCTCTCTCTGCCCTTCCCTGCCCCACCCCCACCCCCATGCTCTGTCTCTCAAAAATAAATAAGCATTTAAAAAAAATTATTATTTTTTTTTAAATACAAAAACATGAGGTAAACATTGACAATGGAGAAACAGAAGTTTCTGGTATACTGCTTGTACTGTGAAAGGAGAAGAATGAGCCTCAACTGGGACATCAGTACCCCAAAGACTCACCATTTGGGCAGGACCTTTCCCGAGGAGCCCAGGACACAACCTGTGACCAGATGGATGAGTCGAATTCGACTTCTCAGCACTTTGATCCGGTTTCCAAATTTTCTGTTTACAACCTCAATCCGCCAGAAATCATTGGAGTCTCCTGTCCCATTCTGCCATGTAAATCAAGGAAAAAATACAAAGAAAGCAAGATGACTTTATTTTTTTTTTAATTTTTTTTTCAACGTTTATTTATTTTTGGGACAGACAGAGACAGAGCATGAACGGGGGAGGGGCAGAGAGAGAGGGAGACACAGAATCGGAAACAGGCTCCAGGCTCTGAGCCATCAGCCCAGAGCCTGACGCGGGGCTCGAACTCCCGGACCGCGAGATCGTGACCTGGCTGAAGTCGGACGCTTAACCGACTGCGCCACCCAGGCGCCCCTAAAGCAAGATGACTTTAGAGAACGCATGTCAGGAAGGGGAAATGGCCCTTTCAGATGCCACCATGTTACAAACGTCAAAGACTAAATGGGCCTCAATGGATAAGGTGGGAAAGGGAACACAGCAACACCCCAAGTGATACACATTCCTCAGCACTCACTATCACAACCAAGAAAAGTAGTGTAACTTCTACAGCCTGCAGTCCGATTCTTCACTTCATGGGACTAGAGTTTAAATTCTAAACATACGTTTTTACTCTTAAACCAAACTCAAGACATCGCCCTGAACCAACAGAAATAGATTTGGGTCATTTGCACCCATTACTTGGCCATCTGGACACTTACTCATCTAAGCCAGAAATTAAGACACTTATGTCTAATTCTCCTCAGGAGATACCCACAAGAAAAAGATGAGTTGTGGCTCCAGTACTGTAGGCTGAGCAAACAGAAAGAGGGTTGGGAAGTCCACCTAGCAGAATCGTTACTGATTCTGCACCAAAGCCTCTGCAAGGGAACATAAGATGGTCCTAAGTCTAGCTGCCCACAAGTTGTTTTGTTTTCAAATTACTCCCCAAGCCATAAGTATAAAGCTTCTTCTATTAACTACATCACCCCAAGGTAGTAAAAATCTCAAAATAACGTGGTGATTAACATCGCTCTGCAGAACAGGCAAGTAATCCTTAAAAACAAAGCCAATGAAGATTTGGGATCTGGCAAAGGATAAACTTATATATTCACCTAGGATCATATTGTGGATCCATGGCTTCTATGTCCAATGTGATTTTATTTTATTATTACTTATTTTTTAAGTTTTTAATGTTTATCTATTTTTGAAAGAGAGACAGACAGAGCACAAGCAGGGGAGGGGCAGAGAGAGAGGGAAACACAGAATCCGAAGCAGGCTCCAGGCTCCAAGATGTCAGCACAGAGCTCGATTCAGGGCTTGAACTCACAAACCATGAGATCGTGACCTGAGCTGAAGGTGGGCGCTCAACTGACTGAGCCACCCAGGCACCCCCTCCAATGTGATTTTAAAAGAAACCCAAATAGTATTCATATGTAACATTTATTAAGTGTCAGAACATAAGAATGGCCTGGTGATTATCATGGGAGGAGAGAGATGGAGACAAATGGAAGCATATGTTGCTTTTCCCACAGCAAACTTAGCCAAAACGTTCCCAATGTTAACAGAGTCCCTGTGCAGCCCCCAATCCTTACGAACATTGCAGAATTCCAGGGAGGATGTGTTCTGCCACATGGCCCTGAGCCAGGCCTCACAATTTTTTACATCCTACTCACACTCCAGTTGCTCACTTACTATGCCATAGCCAGTGACCTGATAGTGCTTTCGGGTCAGGGGGGCCTCATGATAGTGACTGTGCAGGTTCCGAGAAGTCCTAGAAGTTAAAAGAGAGAGAAATATCATCATCCTGGAAAAAAGAGACATGCAGTGTCTCCTCTTTTACTGAGGATATTCACAATCATCTGTTAGGGCAAGAAAAATTAGAATCTGAACTAGGAAATCCAACTTATCAGGAATGTCTTGCCTACTTACTTACAAGAAATACCCAGAGAATCAGAGAATCCCAAACCAGGAAGGACAGATGGTAGGAGTCCTGGACTACATGCCAAGAACGGGGTTAACTTCAGCAGTCAGAGGGATGACTTATCACATTTGGTGGCTTTGAAACACTTAGCTTGCCTGACTCATGAGGCAGCTTCGGGGAGAAGAAGTTAAAATCTGTATTCTATACCTGCCTGAGCCAGCTAAGCCTCCTCCCTCCCATTTACTCTTTCTACCCTCATTACCAGTTTTACAAAGTGGGGAACTGTGGGGTAAGTAGGGGGATTAATTTAGCTTTTATTTGCTTTGTGCCTTTTATAATAATTCTTACTTTTATCTAAAATAAGTGTTCATTATAAAAATTTTGGAAATTTCCAAAAATAAAACTTAACAATAAATAATAACTTTTAATTTGTTTATAAAACAAAATGAAATTTAAAAGTGTCTATAATCCTACCGGATAGGAAAAAAAAAAAAAAAACCAAACACTGCTTATAGCTTTTCTATATACATAATCCTTGATTTTCAAAAAAAATCTGTACCTGATGATTCTTGTATACATAATTTTTGCAGGGTTGCTTCTGCAATCTATTGTTCCTGTTCGCTCTTGCACATGGTGCCCTATTTCCTTGTGTGCTTAGTTATTTTTTACTATGTACTATTCACTGTCACTGAAAAGCTACTTATGGGAATGGATGACAATGTATTTCCCAAAAGCGGATTTATATTTGCTTTTAGGCAGGTACCTAGGAGATATTACCAGTCTAGGATTATGTTTGTTTAAATTCATGGCCTAAAGATATCGAGACCATCCAGATAAAATTAATTTGGGCCACAAATTCATGTGAGGATCAATTGGTAGTTACAACTTTTCAGGAACCAGAGATAGCCCCTCTTCATCCCTGCTCCCCCTGCTCAAGCCCTTTGGGGTTCCAAGTTTAGGGGAAGGATTACTTAATAAATTTACCACATTGGGTGAGCTTAGAGCTTTGAATTTACAACTCTTTCTCTCAAGGCAGACAAAACCAAAGATCGAAACTCAACATCGTGGGGTCAAGGCAGAAGGGGCTGCAGCACCCCACTCATTTCTCTGGATTCCCACTTTCACTTAGATTTTGGCCTGGTAACTCCCTACTGTCTGTCAGCTCTTTGATGCTTTAAGATGTTTTCATATCATTCCAGCATTTTTAGTCATTTCCAGTGAGAACATTGCTTAAATAAACTAGCTTGCCATATTCTCAGAAACAGACTTCTATGTTTTCCTAAAGGCAGCCACTTGAGAAGAAGCTCTGGATAACTCAAATATATATATATATTTTTTTTTCTCTAGAAGAAGGGAAACTGAACAGTGCCTTCAAAGTTCGAACTCCCCAAAGCCAAAAGAGGTGGACAAAACTGGCCTGCTTGTTTGATCAGCCTTCATAAAATGGCTCTCCCATTCTAGCACAGCAGCCTTGTTCTATTTACTAGAGCCTCATCCAATCTGACTTCTATTTATTTCCAGCTTAAAAGAACTCTCTACCTTTGGTGCCCATACCACTCATTCATCCCAGACAGCAAATTTACTTACTCTTTGTGTTCTAGCCGAATGATGTCTCCATGTCTTACAAACTCCACTGGTAATGAAGGGTCTAGGGGATCTGCCAAGAAGAAACAATCACTGATATCTGAAATCATTCACTCATTAGTGCCAATTGAGGGCCTACAGGTAAAGAGTTATGGTACAATATGGTATATTTGAGAGGTACAGATAGAGTGCTGGGAGAACAAAGAGAAAGGTCCCCTCACTGTCTCAGAGAAATGCTTGAAAAGACTCTTCAAGGAGGGGAGAATTTTGTCAGGTGAACAAGTGGGGCACAGTTGTATGAAAGAACAAAACACTTTTGATCAAAGGTAAATGGTTTCATATGAGTGGGAGAGTGGGCGGGAAAGACAGTGGGAATAGGTGAGGGTGTGAACAAGTAGGGCCAGACAGTGAAGGACAGGCCTGTATCTGACAGGTACCGAAGCCCCCACAGGAAGATTTTTAAGCTCAGAAGGCAAATAATAATATTTTCCTTTTAGTAGTAAAAATATAGTATTCCAAAAATTAATTCCATGTAAACGACCATATGCCCAGCTTTCCTCAGAATCCAATGTTAAACCTACAAATTTTGCCAGTCATTATCTTGTCTCTGGCAAAAACCTGCTAAGTGTGAGGCAAAGAAAATGATGAGGTAACAAAAGAAAGGACCACATCTTCCAGAAGCCAAGAGCAATCAGGTCTAGCAAGGCAGTGACAATGGCAAAGTTGCTGGCAGTAATCAGCAACACAAAAGGATCCTTGCAAACTTCTGTCCCAGACAGCGAGATAGTGACACTCAAGGTCAGGAAAGAGAAATGTGCCAGAACAAATCACTGGCTCTCAAGAGAAGTAGAGAATTCAAGTGTAGAGATGCCCATTCCTCTGTGGACTTTAAGTCTCTGAAAAAGATTAATCAGCAAAGTGACAAAATAAGTCAATGGGGAGGGAAGAGGGAAGTTTCAGCTCACATGGATTTGGCGGGGTGGGGGCATTTACAGCCATCAAGAACACAGAGACCTAAATAAATAAAATCACAAATGAGAGAGGAGAAATAACAACTGAACCACAGAAATATCAATAATCATATGAGAGTATTATTTTTAAAAACTATATGCCAACAAATTGGACAACATAGAAGAAATGGATAAATTCTTAGAAACAAATAAACTATCAAAAGAACACAAAGACCTCAGTATATATGGCCCCCACTTCCCAAAGTGCTTATACCTCTCTGTCTTCACACAAAGCCTCAGTTGCCTAGGTGAAATGCAACCACCCTAATCTAGAAGCCACATCGAATAACAGATCCTAGATGTTCAAAGATTTGGTCGATGCCCACATAGCTTTAGAAGTAAAGAGGTCTTGGGGCGCCTGGGTGGCTCAGTCGGTTAAGTGTCTGACTTCGGCTCAGGTCATGATCTCACGGTTCGTGGGTTTGAGCCCCACGTCAGGCTCTGTGCTGAACGCTTGCTCAGAGCCCAGAGACTGCTTCGGATTCGGTGTCTCCTTCTCTATCTGCCCCTCCCCCGCTCACGCTCTGTCTCACTCTCTCTCAAAAATTAATAAATCTAATAAAAAAAATAAAAAGAAAGAGGTCTTGCCTTACAACCCCTCATTGTGATAGACCACTTATGTTTATCCTGTTGGATGAAAACAATCAATACTGGTATTATAAAGGTATACAAACAGACTCTGACCAGTGGTGTCACAACATATATCACTGAGGAGTAGGAGGCAAAAACAGTGGTTGTGTGTGCCACATTTCTAGTCTCAAGACCACAGCAAGAAGAGTTGGGGAAAGGAACAAAGAAGGTGAGTTTAGATGAATAGCCGCCCACTGCCACACAAACCCTCAGGAGCAGCTGACTCAAGACAGGCTGAGCCAGGTGGTGTTTACTGAGGAGTCACAGAGAATGCCTGTGACATAGGACAATCAGCAGGGGCTCAGAAGGTGAGCAGGAGATGCCCTCTGTTCTCTTCCTAGCTGTAGCAGAAGGCACAGCCTGCAGGTAGCTAGATCACTGACCAAAGAAAGATCCAGATATAGCCCATGTCATAAAGTCCTGAGAGCCCATTAAGTGTGCTTCAGAGCAGCTCTGCCCAGGCCAATCAGGGGCAGGCCAGCAGGTACTGAGTGAGGGACTAAGCACCAGGCTAGACGAGCCCAGCCACAGGCCCTCAGATCAAGACAACTTGAGCTGCACCATATGCTGGGGTCTGCAAGGCTTGGTGTGCTCTCAGTTAGAAAGGACAGCAGCTACCATGTGCCCTCAGTTGGGGCTACTTGACCAGCCCCTGGCAGCAAGTCCAGGCAACCAGTTCTGGATTAAGCCTGAACCTTGGCCCCGCTCTCTAGCTTCAAAATGACAGCTGTCAAGAGTGAGATCTTATCCGTCTTGCTCACTGCTTATCTCCTATGTTGACTGCAGTGCTTGGAACATAGTAGGTGCTCAAAAAATAACTGTTGAAAGGATAATTGACCTCAGTAAAGGTATTGCCCAAGAATGATCAGGAGATCCCACCTCTGTACCATTTGAAGGCATGAGAAATGTTAAAAATGGCTCAGAGTGAGCAATAACACAAGAGACATCACTTAGTTCCCTACCGTATTACCTGCATTTGTATTATGTTTCTTGATAATCCACAGATTGTTGTAGTCCTTGTGCAAATAGGTGGTGACCTGAGGGGAAGGGGTGGGAGGAGGTAGGGGGGAGAATACCATCACTATCGGCACAGCCACAGGACAATCAACAACAAATCAACATTGCCTAAGCCTCCTTCAGAATCCCGAGCTGCTGACCCGAGGGGCCATGTTTCCCAATGGGGTTCAGAAGTAACACTGGTAAGATTCTCTCCTTCCATCTGCATTTAGAGGTTTCTCCCACAACAGCTTTTTTGATTTGTCTCTTCATATCTTTCTGCATCTTGTCTTTAAAGTTTCAGCCACCTAGAGGAGGAGCCATGATACCTTGTATAACATAGTCTCCAGCATACAAAGAGGATTTAGTGCATTTTAAGAAGTAATTAAGGGATGCCTGGGTGGCTCAGTCTATTAGGTGTCCAACTTGTGATTTCCGCTCAGATTATGATCTCACTGCTCGTGGGTTCAACCTCCACATCAGGCTCTGCAGCACAGAGCCTGCATGGGATTCTCTTTCCCTCTCTCTCTTCTCCTCCCTCACATGTACACACTCTCTCTCAAAAAAAAAAACAACAAAAAAAAACAAAAAAAAAACTTAAAAAAAAAAGTAATTAAGACCATGCCTCAAACTTTCTAAATGAAAAATTCATGCTATATTTTCTAGAATGTGGCCAAATGAAACTAAAAAGCTCCATAAATATCTCATCCTAGAAGCCTGAAGTTTTAGCCCACAGCCATCCTATATACAGATTTTTTAAAAATTAGGGGCGCCTGGGTGGCGCAGTCGGTTAAGCGTCCGACTTCAGCCAGGTCACGATCTCGCGGTCCGTGAGTTCGAGCCCCGCGTCGGGCTCTGGGCTGATGGCTCAGAGCCTGGAGCCTGTTTCCGATTCTGTGTCTCCCTCTCTCTCTGCCCCTCCCCCGTTCATGCTCTGTCTCTCTCTGTCCCAAAAATAAATAAACGTTGAAAAAAAAATTAAAAAAAAAAAAATTAAATGTGTGTGTATGCATGTGAACATGCCTGTAACACTGTGATGAATCTAACAGCAAAAATTGGAAAACAGTATAAATGTCACTACAGGAATAGTTAACATGATGGTATGTCCCAGGACAGAATATTACACAGCCACAGGAAACGTCTCTGAGCATTTTTTACCAGCATAGGAAAAGGCTTATAAAATGCTGATGCTGAAAATGGCTGCCATTTATCACTAGGTACTATTCTAAGCACCAGGCACGTCTTATCTCCATGCTATAGGTACTTTGGTTATCCCCACCTTAATTATAAGGAAACTAAGGTTAAGTAATTTGTTAAAGGTCACCACAGCCTATCAATGGAGAGACATGATTCAAACCAAGGCAGCTAATTCCAATGCTCCCAGGATAGAGACCATCTAACAAACAATTATGCCAATTATGTAAACAAGAACATAAATACCCAGAGACAACAGAAATACTTACAAAGTGAGTTTTTATAACTCCAATTGGACAAAACATGACTGATTTACTTGCAAAGAGATTTGCAATTAGCATTTAAGGAAAAAAATATGCATGTATTATGGCCAATTTGTTTTGGTGGCTTTTACATTCTCAGAAAAAAAAAATTAGGACTAATGGTATTAAGAATATACAAGAAACTAAAATATTTTGGCAGCCATAGAGAAAGCAAGTCCATACTCCTGAACACAGATATACAGAGTCCACCTTAGATTTGCTTATGGATCTTAAGATTTTTCTGGTGGTTATGTGTGTGTACTCTGTGTATTTTTTATTTTTTTATTTTTATTTTTTTTTTTTAAATTTTTTTTTTTTTTAACGTTTATTTATTTTTGGGACAGAGAGAGACAGAGCATGAATGGGGGAGGGGCAGAGAGAGAGGGAGACACAGAATCGGAAACAGGCTCCAGGCTCTGAGCCATCAGCCCAGAGCCCGACGCGGGGCTCAAACTCACGGACCGCGAGATCGTGACCTGGCTGAAGCCGGACGCTTAACCGACTGCGCCACCCAGGCGCCCCTACTCTGTGTATTTTTTAAAATAAAACCTATTATTAGTAAAATTCCTGTAAGAAAAATTACTTCTTTATTGTGAGTATAGTCCACGGCCTCTTTTTCCCAGCCAAACATTTGTTTTTAGAATGCATTTTTCAATAACACGAGGTCTCCAAGAAACGCTGGTATCCTCTAACAACAGAATGTTGTGCACCAAGTCACGTGGATAAAAACTGATCTTCCAGAATTATGTGTAGCTTTTATCTTTTGGGGGTTTTTTGGTTTTGTTTTTGTTTCGTTTTTTACTTTTCTATATTTCTCAATTTTATAAATGTTATGCTTTAAAAATATTTAGGGGTGCCTGGATGACTCAGTCGGTTAAGTGTCTGACTGCGGCTCGGGTCATGATCTCGCAGAACATGAGTTCAAGCCCTGTACCCGGGCTCTGTGCTGACAGCTCAAAGCCTGGAGACTGCTTTGGATTCTGTGTCTCCCTCTCTCTCTGCCCCTCCCCTATTTTCATTCTGTCTTTCTCTCTCTCTCTCTCTTAAAAATAAATAAAACATTTAAAAAAACTTTTTTTTTTTAATATTTAAAAATGGACACTTAGAGTTGTTGACAAGACATTAAATCCCAGGGCAGTGAGGGTCACTAGAGGTGATTTAGTCCAATCCCCCAGTTGGCAGATGAAGAAACAGGCTCAGAAAGGCTTAGTGTGATTAGGACATGACAGAGCCAGACTCGTCCACTCCTTGGCCCCCACATGCTCTCTCCACACTACCATCATGACATCACACCTCCATGTATGGGCCACAAGTGTGTAACCCTAGGACTAGCATGACAGGGTCCTTCTCTCCCTCTGTACAGTGTAGATGTTCCTGGCCACCATGTCTGTAACTTTACCTTGTACAAGATAGCAGCAGCTCCCCATAGAAGGGTGAGCTATGGTTTTCTGCCCTGACTGTACATAATGACTCTTCTGGAGAGCCTCAAACCAAAACAAAGGCACAATGAATGGGCTCCATCCCAGATTAATGGAGTCAGAGGTGCTGTGTGGTGCCCAGGCATCAGAATGTTTTAAAAGCTCTCCAGTGGGTTCTAAAGTGCTAGAAACAAATGGAGAATCAGGAATGAGAAACTGATACTGACACCCAACACTCTGGGTCAACTTTCTGGTACACTAGTAAATTAAGGAAATAATAATAAGGAATTCTGAAAAGCAAAACTTTTTTGCAAAGTAAAGATACTGGTCATTTTTCAGGAAGAGAAATGTCACTCCCAGCTTCTCAGAACAACAGCCTGCCCTGGAGCCTGTGCACCTCCCCTCCCCTCCACTCCCTGTCACTGTGGCTGAGACTTCTGGCCCCACCACTTTTCAGGAGTGATCTCAGTTAGTTACGAGGCCCTTTACTGCCATCCAAAGACCTCTTTCTTAGCCCTCACCTTCTCTGAGGCCTTTGCAGCACCTGAACTGCTGACCACCCCTCCTCCTAGGGACACTGTCTGTCCTGTACTCTCCTCCAACCTCCGTGTTCACAACTTCCTTCTCAGCCTCTTCTACTAGTGCCCCTGGGAGCACCTCTTACCACTGCCTAAGTATTGCTGCTCCCTAGGGCTCCTTTGCTGGCTCTCCTCCCTCTGCACACCCTTTTGGGGCAATGCCACACATCCTTCTGTGTTGCTGACACCCATGTGCTACACACTCAGATCTCTTTCCTGAAGACAAGCCCACAACCTAAAATACACAAAGGAAAGTCATCTCCAGAGCTATTCTTCCTCCTCCATTTCTGACTATGGTGAAATAGCATTATCACACATACACCTTGACCAACCTACAGACTTAGACATAGCTCATCCCTGACAGCCACCAGTTTGGGGGCTCTAACACTTGACCTGTAAAGTGTTTCCTGAATCAATTCCCACCTCTATCCATGGTCTTTGCCTCCATTCATCATCCTCTGTCATGATTATTGCACCCTAACTGGTTCCTTGCCTCCAGTCTGCTCTTCCTTTCAATCCATTACCCTCCTGCTGGAGTTACCTTTCTAACCTAAAAATCTAATCACATATTATCATGCCTTAATAAATCTCAACGCCTCGCCAGTGTCCACAGAACAAAATCAAATCTACTGTAACATGGAAGGCCTCTACACAACCTGGCCTCCCCAAACTCTCCCGACATCCTGCTCCTCCCTCTCAGGCACTGTCCACCACAGCCACACCCGACACCGTGACATGGACACAGTGTCACTCACTCAGGTAATAGTCGTGGCTAATCCCCCAGTGTGCATGTCACACATATTATCTCGTACTTTTAATCTACACAGCAATGCCATGATGGAGAAAGGCACTATTTATTTTCCTCAGTTTAAAGATGAGGATACTGAAGCACAGAAAGGTTAAGTAACTTGCTCAAAGTCATATTCTAGTGGAACCAGGATTCAAACCCAGATAATCTAGTCTGGTTCCCGGTCTGTGTTTGTAACCACAATACTTGACTCATCATCCATGGCATGCCAGGCACTGTGCTAGGTGCTTGCACCATCAGGAAGTGGCCATCAAGTAGCAGAGAGACGGAAGGAAGCACTCACAACTCAATGTGGAGAGAGTTATCACATAGGCTTACAAAGCATGCCAGGCAAGCCTCTCATGCGAGAGGCACCTACCACAGTATCGAGTGGAGGTGGGTCATGGTAATCAGAGGGAACACCTACGCTGAAGTCTCAAGAAGCTGGAGCTAGCTAGAGGAAAGAGCAGGAGGGTGCAGGAGGAAGCCTGTTTCAAGTGGGGAAAACAACAACGAAGGTAAAGGACAGCGGGGCAAGAAAGAACAGCGGGTTCAGTCACATGAAACACTCTGGTATTGCTGCAATACAAAAGGCTCTCTGACCTGCTGCTGGCGGGCGCCAATGCCCTCGGGGTAGAGGTGCCTGTGGGAGTGGAGATAGCCGATGGCCATCCGCAGGTTCTTCACGGTTATCACAGAGCCATAGGCCAGATCTGGGAGGAAGGAAGACAGTGAAGGGTGTGAGCTGGCACAGTGGCTCGACTGCCCCTGACTGGGAGGAGCCCCTGAAGCCAAAGAACTCACCGACCCTCTAACAGACTCCACTGGGCCCGTGACCACCTAAAGCAAGATGCGAAGTTACCCTCCAATTTCATCAACTCAAGTGGGAGTTCGCTACAGGGTCTTACCAATGCCCTCACCCCCTCTTCCCTCCTCAGGACTTCAGAAGCAGCTGGTATTAACAGTGCACTATAATAATCAAAGCACTATTTCTAACAGCAAAAGATTAGAAACAGACTGTCCTTCAGTCAAAGTCTACACATACAATCAACAGAATAAAGAAGAAGACATTTCATGTCCTACCTAGAATATTCTTCAAGATAGGTATAATGTTATGATAGACTGTTAAGATAATTTTCACTTTGGATCTTGAGAAACTTAACAGAAGACCATGGGGGAAGGGAAGGGGAAAAATTTGTTATAAACAGAGAGGGAGGGAGGCAAACCACAAGAGACTCTTAAATACAGAGAACAAACAGGGGGATGGGGGCGGGGGAATGGGTGATGGGCACTGAGGAGGGCACTTGTCAGGATGAGCACTGGGTGTTGTATGTAAGCCAATCTGACAATAAATTATATTTTTAAAATAATAAATAAATAATTTTTACTTTTGCGAAATCCTTTTGTGTCTTTTGAATCTAATACTATATAATAAAGTTCAACGGTGTTCGTTGTTTTTCTTTTTAACTCTGAATTGAAAAAAAAAAACAACAAAAAAACAGAGTAAATAGTTTACCCAAGAACATCCCCTCTCCTTGCAGGCCCTGGATTACTGAGAAGCCTCTTTTCCTTCTTACTGTCCCTCTTCTCAGTCCCTTGTAATCTGGCTGCCCTGCCAACCCCCGTCCACTGACACAGGTCTCACTCTGCCAGTGATAGGCTACTCCCATCTTCCTTTGTTCATTCTTCCTTTGTGCCAATTACACAGTGGATCCAAAGCTGGAGGAGGCCTGGCTGTGGCCCTGGGAGAGCCCAGTCTTGGGGAAGGTGGCTATACACACTAATGAACACAGGACAATGGGCAAATGCTCCAGTAAAGGAGTAACAGTATGTGACATGGGGGGAGCCCAGAGCAGAGTAGGATGAATTCCCATGCAAAGAGTAAGAAGAGTCTGGCTCGATGGAAGAGATCACAGCTGATCTAAGCCTTTTAAATACCGGGTAGGAATCTGCTAAACCCCACAACTCCATTTTTCTATGTTCTCACTCAGGCTAACATATGCAGCCCTATACACTGATGACCATCTTTGCTTCTTGAAATGCTCTGTTCTCCCTTTTCAATTCACACTCCCTCATGGACTGTCCTCTACAGACTTTCCTAACCCCCTTCTTCCTGCATTCCCCGGTGACCTGACTTCAACCCTGTTCTCTTTCTCTTTCTACAGTTTCCGTACAGACATTAGCCACCGTCACAGTATCAATTACTCCTTTAGCTGGCTGATTTCTGCTTTGAAAGCATCAGCTCCAAGCCCACTGGCCCCATTGCATGGATTTCTCCAAGCGTCTCAGTCAAACTCTCTACAGCAGAACTCAATGTTTGTCTTTGTAAACCAATTTTTAACCTGCTTTCCAATCTCTCATTCTATCCATGGTCTTGGTGGGCCCCCTGTGTTCTAGGCACTGTACAAAGCACTGGAGAGACTAAAAGACAGTCATGCCTCCAAGAGACAATTATCTGGGCTCAAGTCCTCAGTGACATCTTTCCTCCTCTTTCCATGTCCGATCTCCCCTCTACATGCCCATCAGCCCTACTCCTACAGCTGCTGCCATGACGCCCAGCTCAAGTCCAGGGGGTATCCTCTGCCTCCAATTCCCCCCCCCCCCGTCCCTTGCCATCCTATACTTTGTCATCAGTGTCACCTCCCTATAGCACAGCCTTCCTGTCCTCTTCCCTACTCAAAGGCCCCCACTGAATCTCCAATGTCTGTTTATGAAGTCAAACACCCAAATGTTTCAAACCCTCATAATCTGGGCCCAACTTATCCTTTCAGCCTGATCTTCCAATCCTTCTCTGTGGATAATCTGCACCTTATGTTGTGTCCTGTTCTTGGCCTTGATCATGCTATCCCCTATGCCCTATATGCCCTCTCCTCCCTTTCCACCCATTCAAATCTACCCATTCTTCCAGAGACTGACTCCAAGGCAACTCAGTCTATGAGCCCATGATGCCCTCCAACCCTCTAGCAGAAGTGATCTCTTGCACCCTTCAATTCACATAGCTCTATGTTCCCTCTTTATATATTTAACATATACAGTCACCAGATCCTATCCTCTGGAGGGCGTCTATCTACAGCCTCCAATGTGGCAAACATGTGCTCAGTTCTGATCTGTGAATAACTGGATGGATGTGAGTCACAGGATACCATGGTGGAAACTGACCACTAGCACTGGACAGCCTTGCCCTTTCACCAGATTCTCTCTGGCTGGCTTCCCACAGAGCTTACTTGGATGCTTCCACAGTCACAAATAAGTCATTCTTTAGCAGCAAAGAGCTCGCTACTCAGGGTGTCTTTCTCCACCCTGTGTCCCAAGTCACTCTTGAGTGCCTGCCTGTACCAGATCTAACTGGATCTTTCTCCCAGTTCACCATCTATAGGCTAAAATAACTCAAGCTATCATACATGTCTTTTCCAATTCACCTCTCCAGAAAGGCTTCTGCCCTTCTACTTTCATAAAGGCCAAGAGATACTCACGTTCAGGGATGGAAGCATTATGAAGGTTGTTGCCTGAAAGCCGGGCCTGGAAGGCAGAACTGAAGAAGCCATCACCAGGACCACTGTGGGGAAAGGAGAAGAGAGACAAGTTCATGGAGGGAAACTGCAATTTCCCGGGAACCCTAGGAAGAGTTCTGTACAATCAGTTTAAGAGAATTACAATGGAGTGGTGTAGCCTCCATTAAGTAGTATCTACTTGTTAAATGGGAGTATGTAAATGGGAGTAATGTAGTATACTACATTAAGTAGTATCTACTTGTTAAATGGGAGCTGCTGCTGGTATTGCTGTGATAATTATCCTCCAACCACACAACTTATTCTGGCCCATCCCTGTTAAACACAGGGACTCTGTTTAGGGATAAGGGGAAGCTCGGCTATTGGGAAATTCTCCTCTTCCTTCAGGTCAGGGTGCTTGCTTTTCTGAGCCCTCTGGATACCCAGAAGATAGAACATAGGAGGAAACAAACAGGTAAAACCTATCCGTCTCTTTAATATCCCAACCACAGACCCAGGAGATCACATGCCCCCCCCCCCCATGGGCTTAGAGGCAAGAGGAAGACTATAAGCGAGAGGCTAGAAAGGCTCTGCTGTACCTTTTGTTCAGCACCATGAAGTGAACAGCGTAAGTGGCTGTGTAGAGAGTCAGGGGCAGCACTATGAGGCACAGGATGCGAGCAGTCAGGTGTTTTCCCACGGTCACCTGCAAACAGAGCCAGTGCGGGGTACTGGGCAAATGGGGCTTTATTCTACCTTATACCTTATATGCACCTTATACATGGGTTTTTATGTATCAATCAAAATCATAAAAGATGGAAAAACTAACAGCCAACGAGAAAGAGTATGTGGAAACCCTAGCCTTTTCATAACACCCCACCACCTAAGCACTGCAGGGGGTTGAACATGGGCCAGCCCTCTGCTACCTGCCCGGGCCCTCACCCAGGACCTCAGCCCAGCACTGTGCCAACAGCAAGACACTGTGTGCATCTTCAGCCTCATCACTCATTAGTCCCCTCTGCATGGTCACCGTGCTTCCAGTACTATGCCAGCCCCACCCATCACACACATAATTGCTCCTTATCTTAACATCAGGTCTCAGCCTCCTCCCAGAAGCCTTCCTGGACCACATGACCTGGGCTCATACTCTCCTCTGTGCTCTCACAGCACTTTTTGGCTGGACTGTAATTGCCTGTTTAATTATTTCTCTCTCCATTGTCTCTGGAGAACAGGAATCCTTATTTTATTCATCTGTATATTCCATGTTTCACACTTAAAGGGTAGTCTGTCTATATTTTCTGAATGAATAAATGAACTTGGAACTTTGGCTCAGAGGTGATGGAGAAGCGTTATAGCAAAGTAGCTCAGGCCTGGAATCAGCTTCCCCTAAGTCTGAATCCTAGATCTACATTTTACTCTTGTATGGTCTTGGGAACATAATTACCTCTCTAGGTCTTGATTTCCTCATTTGTAAGGAGAAGGTAATAACTACCTACTTCATAGGACTGTTATGGGAGGTAAATGAGATAATGAACTAAAGCATTCTGCACAGTGCTTGGCACAGAATCAGCTAATAAACTCTAAAGTAATAAACTCTAAAGGCCCTTATTGGCCTCCAAATCTGGAGACCTTGGGTGAGAAAAAGAAAATTGTGAGTTCAGAAAGTCATCCTACCCAATTGACCTAGCATCCCATGCAGCCAGCGTCTGAGCCCAGCTGGACAGAATCCCGTGGCTAGATAGTTTGTAGAGTATTTGAAAAATATCACAGAAACAAATGCCAAAAGAAAATTCCAAGGATGTTAGTTCATCCTCTCCCTTTACATCTCTCCAGCTTCTCAGCCATGGCCTACTTTCTGCTGTCACGCTGCCTACGGACAGTGGCCAGATGGATCCCACCTCAGGCCCAGAATACAGCCACTCCATCACCTGCACCAAAGGCAGAGAAATGCCCCTGGCTCTGCTGAGCAACACCACGGAGCAATGACATTTCTACAAGCACTTGAGTTCTCACCACTGAAAGACTGAGGTCTCCAAACAGGTGCCAAAGGTCTGAAATGGTGTTCCACCCCACTTGCAGGATGATAAAGAGGCCAACAAACTTGACCCCTAAAGCACCAGCCAGATTAACGCCAGTCAGGCTGAGCCAGAACCACCAGGGGGCAGAGAAGGGCCTGAAAACCAACAAGACACAGAGTTCAGTTTGGCAGCTGGGACCAAACTCAAAAGCAACAGCAATAGTGGGGAAGGGCAGAGGTTCTGTGACTCTGAGAGGCTGTGCCTGCCATCCTTCTTGAGGGCCCCTAACCTCAGGGGACCATGACTTGGCTCCAAGGAGGATGTGGTCACATGCAGGAAGCCATGCGACAGTGAGGAGGGTATTTTTCTGGGGAGAGGGGTCATAGCTTTCAAAGTAAGCAGGCTTATTCTTTAGTAGTGACCAGTCAAGAAGAAAGAAAAAGAAAATCCAGAGAATCCCACTGATTCAGTCAGCCATCTCCTTGGTGTCACCTGTGGACCTTGAAAAGCCAGCAATTATTGAGTGCTTACTATGTGTCAGGTGCTGTTCCAAGCACTTTACACGTATAAACTCTTTAACCTTCACTATAAGCACATGGAGGTAGATATTATTATCTTCTTTTCACACAGGAGAAAATCGAGGTACAGAGAGGGTAAGCAGTACAGCCAGCAAGTGGTGGATGGAGCATGGTCCTAACCCCGGCAGTCGCTTCCAAGGTTTGTCATACTTACAGCACTCTGTGCCGTGATTTTCTGATTAGCTGGCTGCCTCCCCAGCCAGAGTGAAGGTTCCTTAACTGCGAGACCTGTGTACCTCTGTACCTCCAGCTTCTCACACAGTAACCTGGCACATAGTATGTATTCAAGAAATGGCAGGTAGAAGTGTATGTGGTAGAAGGAGAAGATAACCCAAAACCACAGGGAGATGGTAGTCACTGGATCCGGCTTTATTAGCATAACATAATTTAATGAGCCTGGCCATGGTGAAACCAAGTTGACTCCTGGAAAAGCCTAGTTAAAGTCAGCTCGTTTGGTTTGAATAGAATGAATAACCTACTCTACTCTCTAGGGGCAGAAGGATGATCTGGAAAAGACTATTCTGGAGGAAGACCAGACCCTCCAGAACAGCTCCAGAACTGACCAGTCCTCTTGATGGGTATGGATCATTTAAGTCAAACTTTATATATGTTACTCCCATTGGTAGGTTGGGACTGGATGCAACCACTGAGGGTAGGGACACAAATAGTTCCCAGGCAGTTTATGTCCTGATGCCCTCCCCTCTGGGACAGAGAATGTGGAAGATAAAGAAGAAAAGATAAAGAAGAAAGATAAAGAAATGCCCTGGGATCTCCTAACCATCTTTGGTGCCAAGGGGTGGCTTAGAAAATGGTGGGGTTAAAAAAAAAAAAAGAGGTTAGAGTGGGAGAAAGCCAAAACATAAGAGACTCTTAAAAACTGAGAACAAACTGAGGGCTGATGGGGGGGTGGCAGGGAGGGGAGGGTGGGTGATGGGTATTGAGGAGGGCACCTGTTGGGATGAGCACTGGGCGTTGTATGGAAACCAATTTGACAATAAATTTCATATATAAAGAAAGAAAGAAAGAAAGAAAGAAAGAAAGAAAGAAAGAAAGAAAGAAAAGAAAAGAAAAGAAGAGAAAAGAAAAGAAAAGAAAAGGAAAGGAAAGGAAATGGTGGGGTGGGGGAAGGCACTAGGACTCCCCCATGATATCCACAAACCCCTACCCAAATCCACCCCATTGTAAAAATAATAATAATACTCTTAAAAAAGACAACTGACATTTTCTTAATCTCATGTAAGGCAAAAATACATAGAAAACATTTTAAAATATATTTTTATGATCTAAAATGGGCAATCTAAGTTCTAAAAAAAAAAAAAAGTATGCTTGCCTTAAGTTCAGCTTTAAGACAAGTCCTGAAGGCATCTACCCTGTCTCTGGCCATGATAGAAATTTTGGAGTTTCCACAGCTTCTGACCCCACCCCCATGCCAACCCCTGAAAAGATGGTGTTTCTGACCTGTTGGCACAGGAGTTGTACTTGACCATGCTCAGCATAGCAGCCATGATGAAGAACATCAAGATGGGGTCAAGGAGGATGTACTGGGACAGAGTGAGGCATCCTGTGTCTGAAAAACATGAGCTCAGTGGTCAAAAATGTAGAATCAGAGATGGGCCCCTCTGAGAACCAAACACCCCAACAATAAGAAATAGTGCCCCTTACACTTAATCGCATGTAAGCATTTATGCAGTCAAGACCAGATAAGCCACTGAGTCACCAGGGAGGTGGAAGGCCACAGCTTTGGGGTACACCGAAGCCCAGGAGTAGGAAACTGTATCTCACACTGCTTTCAGACCCATGACCCAAGAAAGGACCATGTCTTTCAATCAGATGGAGCAGTCCTGAGACGAGGGCTCTTCCTCATTTCCACCAGCAAACGGGGAATTCTGCCGCCCTGCTTATGTAACCGCAAACTACCTATACCTAGGGTAGAGTCTTAGATTTACATGAAGTCTCTGTTGGGAGCTGATCCTCCACACAGGCACCAAAGTATCATTTTTAAAACAAAATTTCATTACATCAAGCCCCTGCTTAAAGCCTCCAAAGTCTTGCCATCTCACTCAGACTAAGCAACCCCTCATGACAGCTGCCAAAGCCGGCACGGTCTCCCTCCCTGTGCAACCTCCTCTCCCAGCACTCTCTGCCTCACAGACTCCACTATGGCCACACTGGCCTCCTTACTGTTCCCTGAAACCACTAAGTGCTGCCCTGTACCAGGACCACTGAACATGCCGTTCCCTCTGCCTGAACACTTTTCCCTCAGATCTCTCCATGGGTTAATCTTCTGCTTCACTCAGGTCTCTGCTCAAGGAGGTCACCTCCTCAGGGAGCTGCTCACTGGCCACCCTACCTACAACAGAATCCCTCCCCATTACTCTCTCCCCTATACCACTCTATTTTCTACATCGCACTATTGAAGTTGTTACATTTCAGACTTACTAATTTACTTGCTTATTTATCATCTGCCCCACTTGAAGGTTAGCTTCATGACAGCAAATTGTCTCATCAGCATACCCTCTGAGGCCAAAAAAAGTGGCATGGCACAGAGGAGATGTTTGAAAAATAGTTATGGAATGAAAAAAGAATAAATGCTGAATGGGTGAATAACTGAAAAAGGAAATCAAAGACACAATCCTCTATAGAAAGGCCCTATAATCTTGCAATATATCTGTCAGAACAAAGCCAGATTCACCCATGAAATACCCACCTAACTTGGCCTGGACTTCTTTAAATGTAAATTCTATGAAGTCATGAACTCACTTTCACAAAAACAAGAACAGCACAGGATCAATTTCTATGGATCAGCTCTCATTTATCCATGTGAGAAATAGCCACAGAAAATATTTAAGTTCTCATTTTGCCACCTCCTGCCACCCAGCTACTTCTGAGACATCTGTACTTGCATTCAGTTGAAATCAGTTACCGAATGCGAACTTATAGTAACCTGAGAGAAACAGAATTAGAATCATAAGCCTCCTTCAAATACATAAATGCACACATGCACACACACAAATTTATCTTCTTATCTACACCAAAGTCAAATGTGGATAACTTGGAGGTAATCTATTCCTTGGGATTATGTATGCGAGCTCTCTCCTCTAATAATATAAAGGCTTGCTACATACAACTATTCATATATGTAAATATTACTGGTGAAGAAAATAAGATTTGTAATACTTTACCCAATCCTAAAGTTACTGGGCCCATGGATAGGATCCTTAAATATATTGATTTCTAACTATATTCACACTGGGGCAGTCAATTTCCTAAGAAATATGGCATAAGACAACTTACCAAAGGTGAGAAGGGCAGCAGTGAGCAGTGCTGCTGGGAGGGACTTGGACAGCTCCAATACAATGAGGTAGGCAAAGGGGACCAGCAAGGAACCAAGGAAAGCACAGAACTATGGAAGGAAAAGAGAAGCAGTCAAACAGCCAACTAAGCTAAGTATCAGAGACCTACTTGACTTGGTACAAACTAATGTTTAAAATGGAGGACTTTGGGGCGCCTGGGTGGCTCAGTCGGTTAAGCATCCGACTTTGGCTCAGGTCATGATCTCACAGTCCGTGAGTTCGAGCCCTGTGTCAGGCTCTGTGCTGACAGCTCGGAGCCTGGAGCCTGCTTCAGATTCTGTGTCTCCCTCTCTCTGACCCTCCCCCATTCATGCTCTGTCTCTCTCTGTCTCAAAAAATAAATAAACATTTAAAAAAAATTAAAATGGAGGACTTTGATGCAGGCGTGACTTGGTGACCTGAAATCACCTGGAATATCTATAAATAAGAAAGGGCTGGTGTGACAGTGAATCGTCATATCAAGCAACATTCATGTGCCTACTGAGCACCAACTTGAACACTGATATGAAATCAGCAAAGTTCAGCCAAGTAGATGTGGGCAGGATGGCACAGTGGTTTCAAGTAGGGACTCCGAAGTTGGACTGCCCCATCAACTGCCAGCTGTGACCTTGAACTAGTGTATCTCTGAATCTCAGCCTCCCTATCTATGTAATGTGAAAAATAAGGGTTCCTACCTCATAAGGTTTTCTCTGGAGATTAAATGAGCTAGTTTTATTAGCACACACAAGGTACTCAATAAACATCAGCTTCTATTACAAAACTGTGGGTGCAAGTTGAGAAAGACTTCTCTAAGGTGTTTTCATATTCTAGAGAACTCTAATGTTATTTTTGTTATTTCTCCCTTGGCTCTCTTCTTCGATCACACCAGAAATCACTCTTTAATCTACAGGTTGCATTTTGATTCTGGAAAAAAGATTACCTGACACTTAAGTATCTGGAGAGCTGTATTTTGTTTTGTTTTGTTTGGAACCACCAGCCTTCTCTCCACCTCCCTACCCTGTCCATCAAAAGTAAATAGACAAGCTGGGGGAATGGAAACTCTCACATCTTGGTTGCCACTTTTTATCAATAGAAAGCAATGTATCCTAGTGTGAAAGAATACAAGGCTGTTATATTTGGCCTTCTCAATTTCCACAGTAAGTCCATAGTGAGTCAGACCTATATCCAATTACGTACGCTATGTGATGTTCAAAAGTCACTAGGAAGACACAGAATCACTTAAGAATGTGAACTTGAGGGTAGGGGAAAACCTTGTTTAATATGGTATGACCATGCAAATCATCCAATGGTTAGCCCAAATAAGCATATAGCATTTATCCAAAGCGTTTTGAACTCCTTAAGGAGCTTGTAAATAAATACAACCTGCTTTGAGAGCTCCATGTCAGAGGTCAGATTTTGCAGGTTTCATTTAGCTACAGATAAGGGTCCCCACAGAGTTGGGTATTTAGGCCTGGCCATGCTTCATCAAGGCTGGTGCTGGGATTGGGGACAAACATATAGCCTCCCCTAAAAGACTGGAAAACCCCTTTTGGGTGCCTGAACCCTTCACAGGGAAAGAAGCAGGGGCCTGATGGCAGGGGTGTAAAGATGCTAAAATCTTAAGAAGGGCCCTCAGAGGTAGGCAGTGCTCTAGCAGTTGTGGCCATGGAGAGGGATGATGTATAGCCTGTCAATGTGCTGAGGCCAATGTCAGGGCTGCAGGAGACTCCTGGCTGCCTGGATCCTAGGTTACTCTCTAACTCAACATCTGAAGCCTCACATGGGCTAGGCAATAGGTGACACTGTGTGCTCGCTCCTACCTATGCAATCTCGGTATTATCTGCGGCCTCCCTTCCCTTCTTACTCACCCAGTTCTGAATCTCTATGCCTGAATATCTACTACAGGATGTGGGTCCAATCATCTTCCCTTCCACTGCCACATAAAGTCCCTTTGTCTACATTTGCTACCCTCCAGGGCTTCCAATTATTATGTTCTGAGTGTGGCCCCGGGGTTCAGTCTAGAGCAAGTCAGGAAGCCTTACTCCTCTCATTCCCATGTAGTTGTGATGCTCATATTTATCCCCGGGCTTCTGGAACAAAAAAGTACCATCATACCCACTCAGGTAGCCAGCAAGACCTATCAGCATCTGAGGAGAGAAGGAGAACAAACAAAAAGATGATGAGAGACTTTTAAGATTCCTCTGTCCCCTGAATTTCCCTCCAGCTGCACCCAGACTTGGTTTCCCTTGACAACTGTCCACAGGAGTTGCCAATGTGACATTTTCTCCTGCAGCTGTTGCAGAGCAAAGAATCGTTTGTCCACAGAGCTCTTTGCTTGAAACAAATACTCTCTTGTGTTGAGGCCAAGTTCTTGGGAATAGGGCAGATTGAACATTTAGGAAGAAAAATCCCACAAAGAAAAATCCCACTGGCAAGGCCAGTGAGGGGCTCTCTCGTTCAGCCTTCTTTCATTTGCTATGAAATAAAACGTGACAGCTCATGGGGGAAGCCATGGGCAGGGGCTGATTCCCGAAAGACTGATCCACTGAAAGGGAAATGAGATTCCAAGTCAGAATGAGGACGGAGAAAAGTGGCCAAGGAGTTACATACTAGGAATGGGCAGAGGGAAAAAAGAATGCTAAGACAGACAGACTTTCCCAGAGGAGAAAAGTCCCAGTGGAAAAAATACAAAAAGGCCAGAGACCAGTTTCTCTTATTTCTAATATTTCAAAGGAGGGCAACCTTGGCACGTTCCAAACCAGAACAAATCAACTATTATACTAAGACTGAGATTTGTGAGTCCTTCAAAATGTTCAAGAAGATCAGCTCCTTCATGTCTATCTTTCCATGGCTATCAACAGTGTAAAAGTCTAGTTTCCACACAAGCAATCAGAAGCTGCTAAGACATAAAAAGTGTCAGCAAATACCAAGCATTTTTAACAGCCCCAGAATGCCCTAGCTGGGCCCCTATGCCCCACTTAGGCTGCGTGGAAGGATAGAGGACATTGGCTGTATTGAGAAAGTTCCTCCCTGAGACGCTGCTCGTGGGTCTGGACCACTGGGTCTAGATCACTAACCAGCTCCTGTTTTACTTTAGTTCTAACCAGTTCCACTCTCTATAATTCCATGGCAAGGAACAGAAGCCAAAATGCTTATAAATGATTATAAAGCCTTGTTAAAAAAAAAAAAAGAAAAAAAAGAAAAAAGAAAGAAAGAAAAGAAAAAGGAATCCTAGGGCTCAGAAGTTAACATAACTAATTTAATATAAAATAAGAGAAGGAATTGAAAAGACAGAACTATCCAAATACCTAGATGGACAAAAACGAACAGGTGACAATCAAATGGATGTCCCTTCCCACCTGGGATCTCAGAAGACAAATTCGCCTGGAGCTGGTATAAATTCCCAGACTGCTTGGCTGGTCTGCTAGAGTGAAGAAATGCACAGATGGTTTCCATCTCAGCTCTCTGATTGCAGACAACACTTAATATCTCTGAGCTACAAGTAATAAAACCTTCCTTGCAGGGGGTTGGGAGGATTAGAGACAGTGCAATAAGTCAAACGCTGGCACTGTGCCAAACACCAGTTCCCTCACAGTTAAAAGGGTAGCCCTTAAGGTTAAAAGTAGCCCTGAGCTAATTTTCTAACTAACTCGTTCAAATCAATAATAATAATAATAAAAATAATAATAAAAATCCTACTAGAATAATGGGAAAATTCATAGAAAACAAATAATAACGGCTAATTAACATACGAAGAAAATGTTTAACTCAACTCATAAAGACATGCAAATGAAAACAGTGACACACAATTTTTCATTCTCAAATTGGCAATGTTTTGAAAGTATGATCATACCAGTGCTGGCAATGGTGCGGGGAAAACAACGCTCAGACACTGTTGGTAGGAGATATATCACTATAATATTTTTGCAGAAAAACTTAGCAATATGTAACACAAATTTAAGTGTGCATATCCTTTGACTCTTTAGTTTGGCTCCTAAGAAACTTTTAGATACACCTACATAAATAATTATGAAAAGATAAATGTACAAGGATGTTCATTGCAAAATCTTTTGTAACGTCTGAAAACTGGAAGTAAACATAAATGCCCACCAATTGAAGACGGGTAAAATAATTCACGGCACATCTGTATAATAGAATAATATACAACATTAAAAAGAATGGACTGCAACAGCCATAAGGAAGGATGAGATCATGCCATTTGAGACAACATGGATGCACCCAGGAAGTATTATGCTAAGTGAAATAAATCAGACTAAGGAAGACAAACACCATATGATTCCACCCATAAATGGAATCTAAAAAAAATGAACAAACAAAAACAGAATCAGACCTATAAATACAGAGAACAAACTGGCAGTTGCTAGAGGGAACGGGGTGACGGATGGGCAAAACGAGTGAAGGGGAGAAGGAGATACAGGCTTCCATCTATGGAATGAGTAAGTCATGGGAATAAAAAACACAGCATAAGGACTACAGTCAATGATATTGTAATAGCAGTGTAACACCACAGCTACACTTGTGAACACAGCATGATGTATAAACTTGTCAAATCACTAAGTTGTATACCTGAAACTAATGTAACATTGTGTGTCAACTATAATCAAATTAAAAATAAATTAAATAAATTTTTTAAAAATGGAGTACATTTTTATGTACTAACATGGAAAGAAGTTAAGATCTATCATGTTTAAAATATAAGTTGAACAATTTTAGTCTGGTCTGATTTATACATGTCAATTGTTCACGTATATGTATAAATATACACACATTTGTATAAAGAATTTCTAAGAAAACATTTAAGAAACTAATAGAAATATGGGGAAAGGTAGCTTGTGACCTTTTACTTTCTTCTGTGCAGATCAAATTTTTCACTACATGCAGGCATTTTTCTTTAACCCAGGGCTGGGGGCCAGTGTGGAGTAGCAGGTATCAGCCTCAGTACTGTAGGAGAAAACTTCCCATTTGCAACTTCAAGGGGCTTTCTGAGTCTTTGACTGGTTTGGCCTTAGAACCTATGAAAGCTGCTGTGTTCATCACTCTCTTTCAACCAGGCAGAGCACAGGACCATCAGGAGATAAATCGGTGGGGCAGGGGTGGTTTAGAAAGAAGCCTTACATTTCTCCCTTCACACAGGGATGTGAAGCAATGAGGGCTTAAGTAAAAACAAATCAACCAATATTCCACATGCTTCACTGTGCTTAGCACTGGGGGACTCCAAAAACACACAGGCAGTCCCCAGCTGGAAAATTGTGCTGGCTCTCCTAGGAAAAATCTCCTCCACTGCTAGCCCAGTGCAAACATTCAACACATTCCACTGCTTAATTGTATGGTAGTAACAGATGTCATCCGAGTACTAGGGCAAGGCAAGTTTCATGAGGCAGTGTGGTAGAAGAGTTGAGAGTAGACGCTAAGCCAGCCTAAACCTTGACTCTGCCACTTAGGAGCTTTCCTCCCTATGGCAAACTTCTTTTCCTCCCTGTGCCCCAGTTTCCCCACTGGCAAAATGGAGATACAATGGTATCTACTTCATAGCTTATTCTGAGGATGATATAAGATAATGTATGGAAAATAACTAAAACAGACTAAGTTTTCAATTGCTCTGATTTTTATTGCTGTTATCTTTAAAAGGAGACAGAAAGAGGCATATTTTCTTTTTTAAAACTTTTTTGAATGTTTATTTATTTTTGAGAGAAAGAGAGAGTGCAAATAGGGGGGTGGGACAAAGAGACAGGGAGAGAAGAATCCAAAGCAGGTTCCAGGCTCTGGGTTGTCAGCACAGAGCCTGATGCGGGGCTGGAACCCACAGACCACGAGATTATGACCTGAGCCGAAGTTGGACACTTAATCAACTGAGCCACCCAGGTGCCCCAAGGCATATTTTCCACTCTGGCTCTGGGCTCAGAGCTAATTTTGAATTTTTATTTAATATTTATTTTTGAGAGAGAGACAGAACATAAGCAGGGGAGAGGCAGAGAGAGAGGGAGACACAGAACCCAAAGCAGGCTCCAGGCTCTGAGCTGTCAGCACAGGGCCCAGCGTGGGGCTCGAATTCACGAACCATGAGATCATGACCTGAGTCGAAGTCAGATGCTTAACTGACGAGCCACCCAGGTGCCCTGTGGGCTCAGAGCTAATTTTGAAATAAGCCACCATCCCACCACCCCCTCCAACCCTCCCTGGCCCCTACCCAGTGCTCTTGCGCCCCTAAGCCTGCCTATCACAGCCTACCACCCCTGTCTCTCCTCACCCATGCCTTCATCCCCAAGTACTCCATGCTCCAAGATGACTCCCCAACTTCCTAACAGACGAGTTCCTGTCCCCTTGGTGCTAATGATCTCAGCCTTCATTTAGGAAGAAAAGGCTGATCCATTAGCTTTCTCAGAGGTGGTTGTTTTTAAAAGACTAAAATGAATTCGGATTGTGGGATTTCTAATTGTAAAACATGTGAGAGGTATAGGTCAAAGAATGTGCATGCTGGGAGTGGGGAGGGGGAAAGGTGTTGTGCTCCCTTGTAGACAGTCAGCTGCCCTAAGCAATCTCTGCTTTATGCAATATGTTCCTTCTCTTCATTTCTTTTAGTTTTTGGAATTGAGATAAAATCCATATACCATAAGATTCACCATTTTCAAGTGTACAATTCAGTGGTTTTCAGCATACTCACAAGGTTGTGTAACCATCACCTCTACCTAATTCCAGAACATTTCATCACCCCAAAAGAAATCCCATACCCATTTGCAGTCACCCCCCAGTCCTTCCCCACCAGACCCTGGCAACTACTAATCTGGTTTCTGTTTCTGTGGATTGGCCTATTCTGGACATTTCATATAAATGGAATCATACTATGTGGCCTTTTGGGTCTGACATCTTTCACTTGGCATAATGTTTACAAGACTCATCTATGTTGCAGCATGTATCAATACTTCATTCCTTTTCACGGATGAATAATATTCCATTGTATAGCTAGCTGTACCATATTTTTAAAATATCCATCCATTGGTCGATGGACTGCCTCCCCATTTCTGAGCCCAGAGGACTCCTAAAAACACCAAAGATTTACCATGTAAGCAGCTGGACTGGAATGTCAGGGATTTCTTTCCACAAACCCAAGAATTAAATACAAGATTGAGACTCTGCTCCAACCATTTGAAGAGAGCTGTCAGTCATCACACTGCTTACCTTCCCCAGAGGTGGGTGTACATCAAAGAAAAAGGTACGGTTGATATAATAACTTCCCATTTTTCCAAAGTGAGTCTCATCCCAACTAAAGGAAAAATAGAGAAATGAGAATTTTAAAATTATCATACAATCCAAATAGCCATAATACAACATTGTTAAAATTACAGTTAAAACCAAAGGCTGTAAGTTTTAATCAGTTAATGAGAAAATATGGATTAAAAATTTTTTGACACGTTGGGACATGTAGCTGGCTCAGTTGGTAGAGTATGCAACTCTTGATCTTGGGGTCGTGAGTTTGAGCACCATGTTGGGGGTAGAGCTTACTTAAAAAAATTTTTTTTGACACAAGTAATTGGAGGAAGACATCACACTGATAATTAACCTTTATTGAGATAGATGAGAAAGGTTAGCAAATATTTACCAACCAGTTAAAAATTTAAGTGAAATCTATACTTATTCTGTAGCTTGAGCTTCTATTCATTTTATTTATTTTATTTTATTTTTTTAACATTTATTTATTTTTGAGAGACAGAGCATGAGCAGGGGAGGGGGAGAGAGAGAGAGGGAGACACAGAATCCAAAGCAGGCTCCAGGCTCTGAGCTGTTTGTTAGCACAGAGCCCAATGAGGGGCTTGAACTCACAAACTGAGAGATCATGACCTGAGCCAAAGTCGGGCGTTCAACCGACTGAGCCACCCAGGCTCCCCAACTTCTATTCATTTTAATAGAACAGAGTTTTCCTATAAAATAAAAAGGCTTGAGGTAAGGGTTTTCTCTCAAGTCTGTTACCTTCTGACTCCGAGACTACTTTGCTACTAGAAGGCAGATTACTATTGCTATTACAAACTACACCGTGGGGCTATTGAACAGTAAGAGACTACAAACTGGTTGTCACAGGAGTCTAATTTCACTCATTAACCCTCTGATACTTAACCTGCTGACTATGAACTCACTGAGCTTATTATAATGAACTAATCAGTATATAAAAATTGAGTTAAGAGCCTACCTAGAAGCTATCCTCGTTGCACAAATTATTAAGCAAGTAAATAAGTGATTCTAATATGTTAGCTTTTAAACACAATGCAGAGATCTTGTTCTTCTATATGACCTTTTCACATCCTGCACAAAGACTTTACGGAAGCAGCCCAGTTAATCCGGTACAGCCTGGCTATTTCTGTCAGTTCCTCCCTGCAGCTCAGAAGAACGGTTGCTTTCTAGGGACTAGCCATCCCCAGATCAGCTTCCATAAGCAGTTATTACCAACCTACAACGTAAGGGGCAAAACATGCTTTTCCCCAAAGTGTAGGGCTCTTTTTTTATTCTTTAACTCAGTGGGTCCAATAGTAAGGCAGAAGAGTAAATCTATTTCTGCGTCTGTTTGCTTAATGCTCTGCTTGACACGAAGTAAGAACAGTGACATGGAGATGTCAAAGAGAGAAGTAACTTCTGAGCAGTGTGACAAAATGGATTTTCAGAAAGAAGAGAAATCAGTCCCAGTTCCACCACTTACCAACAGTGCAACCTGGCAAAATCACCCACCCTCTCTGGATCTCTGTTCTTATCTACACAATGAAGACAATAATATCTGCTATGTGCCCTTCACAGGGAAGTATTAGGACTCAATTTAGAAAACATGTGAAAGAACTCTGTAGACTATAAAATCCCATACATTTATAAATTGTCCCAACTGGGCACTATTTAAACTGCCCCAACACCTCTGGTTAGTGTTGAGGTCTGTTTGGAAACATATTGACAAAGGGGTATGAGATTTTTACTTCAAAAATTTCCCAAGTAAAACTAGTAGTAACATTCACGTCTCTTCTTGGCTTTCATTGTGCGTTTGTGTTGGGAGAGACGATCCTCCCTGACTCTCTCTTGCTCCTACAGACCTTGCTGGGTATGCCAAGAATGCAAGGTCCTGGCTGCTCTTCACTCAGGCCATTTCTCAGGATACGTTTGCAGAAAGGCAACCTTGAGAGAAGAGTTAGCATCTTCCTCCGGGACAGAGGGCACTCTTGTTTACTGCTTGTTATAAAACAGTGGATTCCCCAAGCTCAGTATCCCTCAGCTGTGAGGCAACCCACTGCACGTGCAGGCATTCATTCAGACCCATGGCATCACATGGGAATTGGGGAGCAAGAGGAACACATGCCCACCTGCTGATGCTCTCATCTTGCTTGCTGTGCCACGAAAAATAAAGTCTTTTGTCTCTGACCCAGTACTTCGTCTTCTGCCAGCATCCATAAAATAATGACAGGCTAACGTACTAGTTTGTAAGTTGGGTAAAATAAAATCCTAGACCCTGACTGTGGTCACAAGCATAAGATGCCAAGACATACCTTTCCGTAAGAGAAAGGACAAGGGCCCCATAAACTGGGAATGGAATCTGGTAAATAAATGCCCTTATCCAAGTGGTGGGCAAGGAAGGTAGTAAGAGTCTCCCACCATCTTACCTATTAATGAGGCTGAATGGAGAAAGAAACAGTTTGAAAGCTGCCTTGGTTACTGCTCACTCTTCTGGCAAAATGAGAAAGAGATGTAATCATGACAATGGGGCAGCAAGCCTAGCAGGCGCAGCTAAAAGGCAATATGCATATGGCTGCTGAATCAAGGAGTCTCCAAAGCTTTCATAAGTGGTGCCAGCAGTAAGGAGATCTTGCTATTCAATATAGAAAATTGGGGCAAAATGAACACATTGAAAGCTCCTTGGGTGAGCTGTGTGCTCAAAAGTAAATGTGCCTTGCTTAGTGGCTCAGAACCACTCTCTCCCTGTGTCCCATGATCCCTCCTCCTCTACCACAATCTCAGCTGTGTTAAAAAAATAAATAAATAAAATAAAATAAAATAAAATAAAATAAAATAAAATAATTAAAAGCCAAGGTCTCTCTCTCCCTAAAGGGGACTGAAGGCCATACACATGTACCCTACCCCCTGCATCCAGCACTCCACAGTCTCCACTGGGGAATGGCATAATCTTTGGATGGCTGTCACTATAATTACCGATGCAGGCCTATTAGATTTATAAGTTCAAGGGGGAAAAAGCACCCAAATTCAACTGACAGGGTCTGAGCCAAGCTCCCAGTGGGGAAGGAAAGGTAAAATGAGCTGTGGGTAAGGCCCCTATATTACTATTGTGGTTCCCACAGTGGGATGTACACTGGCATTGATCCTATAAGTGTCAAAGGGGATTATCCCATTCCGGGACTGCTGTGTGTTGAGTGGTGATCCTATCCTATCCTGGGTGGTCCAGAAGAAATAATATAAATCCCAAGAAGGGAAAGTGAAATCACGGCCATAAAGACATAGGGCAGCTAGAGCCAGGAGAGGCCATTCTCCAGGATAACAGCGCCATCTGCTGGACACAGGTACCAAGCACATACTATTTAAAAGGGACAGCTATCAACCCACTAAGCCTTTATTAAAACTGAGTGCCTGGGGGCGCCTGGGTAGCGCAGTCGGTTAAGCGTCCGACTTCAGCCAGGTCACGATCTCGCGGTCCGGGAGTTCGAGCCCCGCGTCAGGCTCTGGGCTGATGGCTCAGAGCCTGGAGCCTGTTTCCGATTCTGTGTCTCCCTCTCTCTCTGCCCCTCCCCCGTTCATGCTCTGTCTCTCTCTGTCCCAAAAATAAATAAACGTTGAAAAAAAAATTAAAAAAAAAAAAAAAAAAAAAACTGAGTGCCCGACCCATGAAGGCCTTAGGACTCTTTGGCTTGATACTGCCACCTTGGGGTGAGTCAACTTAGAATCGAAGGCTACAAGGGAAGGGCTCAACAGGCTTGCTGGTCAAATGGAAGTGATATAGCTGGTCTGGCCCTAGGGGCATCTTGATTTTTTATAAGAAGAGGTAGGAGCTCCCACTTTGGAGAAACTATCTTCCACTCCGCCACCTGAAGCAAAACCACTGGCTCAGTGGAGTCTTGATTCACAGAGGTTCCTCTCAAGGCCTGGTTCACTGATAGCGTCCACTGGGCAGCAACAATCATCCGGTCTCAGTAACAACTCTGGAAGGGCAACTGTAATAATGGTTGATGGGCACAATTGGCTGAATTGAAAGTCATCGCTCTTGCCTTACACAATAGTTTTGAGAAACAGACAAGTTAAACTTTTATTGGCTCTTGGGCTTTTACCACTAACCTAGCTTCTGTGTGCCACCTAGAAGACTATATACTGAGAAATTTCAAACACTCCTCTTCAGAGCCAAGAACTGTGGGGGAAAATGTCATGGCTTCCTGTCAATGGGACAATCTGGATCACTCACACAGATGCCCACAGTAAGGACCAGTATTCTGATAAGACCAGTATTCTGATAAGCTGCAGATCAAGCTTGTACCAAATAGACTCCTGCCATTGCCACCTGGATTCATGAATGCCCCAGGCATGGAAACACATCTATCATCATGGACTGGGCACAAAGTAAAGGACTATATGTTTCTGAAGCAGAAGGCATCACTGCGTTGTGGTGACTTGTGACTCCAGCCAAAAGCTGACCAGTTTGTCTTGCAATAAAGGAGGCCACATCGCACTGGGCATTGACTCTGCCCACTCCAAGGAAACTAACTGTTTTAGGACTTTGTTCCCCTCTCCGGGCTATAACTGGTGCCTTACTGTTATGGACACTTTTTCAGGTTACAGTGTTGATGATGCTGTTCCAGTCTAATTATCTGACTCCACATATGTCACTGGGGTCCTTGAAACTAAACAATGTCATTCCAAACCATCCACAGTCTGACAATAGTGCACTTATTATTCCCTTATTATTATTCACATAATAATGAGCCAATAGTCAAGGTACTTGATGACATTCCATACTCCCTACCCTCCACAGGCATTTGGTATTGTCAAGCACAGAAAGATTTCTAACTCTGCTTCCCTCACCTCCTCCTGGTTCACACACCTTAGTTAAGCAGTTTGGTCACCTAATGCAGTCATCATCAGAAAGGGCTCATCTCCTCTTGGCCAACAACTGGGTAATGATCAGGATAAAAGAGGTGGAGAGTTATATAAACCTACATTTTGAACATTTTAGATTCTTCCTGGACTACTCCTGAGCATGATTTGTCCTTTCCCCTAACAACTCCAGATCAGCAGGGGGGAGGGAGTGGGAGATTCAAACTTAAGCCAATATGCTGATATTCATCCTACTTCCTGCCCCATGAGTAAGTCCTTTATCTCTGACCCAGGAGTCTTGTGTCTTCTGCCAACACTCATGAAACAATAATAGGCTAATTTATTCACCTCCCAGTAGGATAGCCCAGATAGGTTGATAGCTGGCTTTTTGGTCAAAGAGTTCCATTTCTAACATTTCCTACACTAACTTTCTTGTCAGGGATACTGACAAAACATGGTATCGCTTGTTCACTAATAAATTAACCATTTTCAGATTGTATAAAACTTTTTCTCCTTCTAGTTGGAGACTTTTTAAACTTATCTCATGAAATCTGAGTCCTACAAAATAAAGCCTTTAAGAACACAAGTCTCTCCTCACAAAAGGGCCCCAGACCTGCTTCCTGAGACCCCTGTCATCATCCCTGGACACACAAATTGTCGTCCCCTCTCCCCAGGATGATTTTTGCCTCCCATGATACCTGGAAATCCTGCAGATTAGGAACTCAGGCTTTAGGGAATTCTATACTAAGAATTTCCAATCCTCCTTGAAAGTTCAAAGCACCTTTAAAAGCCACAATCTGAAAGACCGCTTTATCGGATCTTAAGGAATCCACTACCAAAGCAAATCCCACTGCCAGAGCAAAAAAAAAGACTCCTCTCACAGAGACTGCGCCTGGCCAAAAGCAACCTCCAGAAACCTGTTTCCCACTCCAGCGCAGCCCCGCCCCTCCTCCTGTGATTCCCGCCCCCTTCGTGCCCCCGGGCCAATCAGAGGGCGCATCCCTCCCACCCGGTTGCCATGGGACCCGCCGAGTCCCTCCTGTCACTCACCAGACGTGCGGCGGCTCGTCCAGACGGTGGAAACGGGTGGCGAAGGACAGCAGCGTGACCAGGGCCAGCAGGGCCCACCGGCCAGCTGCCTCGAAGTGCCGCGAGCCCCAACCAGGCCGTTTGCGGCTCCGCGCTGCAGGCTTGGCGGTCTCGTCCGGGCCCACAACCCTAGCAGTCTGGGGCCCACAACGGCCCCGCCGGGGACGCAGCTCGGACCGGGCCGGGCCTCCGCCCACCGCTGGTGGCATCCTGCCCCTCCTCAGGATCGCCCTCCGGCCCACCGGCACGCTCGGTCTTGCGAGCCGCCCGGTCAAGAAGTCATCCAGGTCCAGCTCGGGGTGCCCTGGGAAATGTAGTTCCCTGCGCCGGCAGCGGGCCCCGGGGCCACGGCCTCTGGGCTGGGCAGGGAGTGCGGTCGCCGTCCGGGCCGCTAAGAGGCGGCTAGTGGCGCAGAGCATGACGGACCGCGCGGGCCCAGCGGGCCGGCCAGGGAGAAAACGGGCTCAAGGAACTGCAACTCCCAGCAGCTCCGGGAGTGGGGGCGTGGCGGCAGGGCGGGGCGAGCCAGAGGAGCCCTTAAAGATCATTCTAGTCCAACCCCTAGCTTTACCACAACAGAAGTGTAAGTTCTGACGTGTCGGGGTCTCACAGGGCCACAGCCGTCGACGAGTCGGAGAGTCCCAGACGTGAAGTCTCCGGGCCTGGAAGAGGGGTGGCCCGAGGTGCGAGATGCAAGCGGGGAAGGTCTGTACCACGCATACAGGGAGAGGGAAACTACTTAGAAACACTGAGAAACCCTGGGGGGCGGGGGCTAAAGGTGAGCTTGGACAACGCACGCTCCCGGCATGCAGAGCGCCGCACGGGCGCCGCTCTGCGCCTGCGCGCTGCCAGCTTCTTGTTGCCCGCTGGGGCCTGTAGTCTGGAGAGGATTGGGCCCGAGGCGGCGCGGGTTGGTGGACTGTGCGGGGCGCTGTGGAGTCGCTGTACCCTCGCGCTCCACCTGCCTCTTACCGTTCTTTCTGCTAGGTTTTCAAGACGTTGTCCCCTGCTTCCCTCTTCCGTACAGCCCCGTGTGGTCTTTCCCAGCCGGTCGGCCCGACGGGTCCTAACACTTAACCTAGGGCCTTCCCGGGTGGTTTGCTTTATGAGAGAGCACCTGGACGCTTTAAGTCATTGCCAGCACCTGGGGAGCGCCTCCCCGCTTGGCCCAGAGCCACGGTGTCACCTCTGGGGGAAGGGGCCCGAGAATCTGCATGTTTAATAAGCGCCCCCGATGAACTTTTAAAGTCTTATTCAAGTTTGAGAACCACCAAGGAAGGTAGCGGGCATGTCAGATGGGATACAGCATCCCCGTAATAATATATAGCTCTCCCACTCACAAATGGGATTTTAGGAGTCGTTCTCTCAAAACATGCGTGAGAAATGGTTTAAAAATAAAATCTGCTAGACTCGTCAGAACCCAGATTTGAATTGGGAACGAAGTTCCTCCAGGGGTAGTGATGAGATGAATTCTTCACTTGGGCTTAAAATCTAGCTCTACAAGTGCACAAGGGAACACAGGGTAGTTGACGCAATTATCACTGGTAAGAGGAAAAGCAGAAACTGCTCTCCGCTACGTTTCCTGATGGCCCATAAGTAGGAAACCTGGGGGCAGTGGCATTCGCAGTGACTCTGTGGTCACCCTCAGCACAGGTGAAGATGTAACATTCAGTAATTAGGTAAGACATTTCGTTAAGGATTCTAAGCTAATGTCTGAGGCTCTCTAGTGGTCCCGGCCCTCACCAGCAGCCCCTGCTTCTTGGCCCCAGGAGCCCCTCCAGCCTGACCTGTTAGGGAAAGGGATGTACCTCTGAATAGGGTTCATCTAGTTCCTCTGCTTCCAAAGACACCTGCCGTCTATCACCTGCCCTCTGCACCAGAGCCATCTTTACTTTCCCCACAAAAGGTGCCTCCAGTACCGGCTGGAACTCCCAGGCTCAGAAACCAACCTGGGAAGGCCTGGGTGATAGTTCAGGGATGTAGTCTAGAGAGGATTGGGCCCTCTCTAGAAGACGGAGTTGATAGTTCATGGATGGTGAAGGCAGGGCCACAGAGCAGTTTGGTGTGCTCGGGGGTGCAGAAGGGAGAGGGAACTTGGGGGAAATGTCTGTAGTCAAAGGGATGGTAGTCAGAGGTGATCTAGAAATCCTGTTGTGTTCTCCCTCATCCATATGGATACACACGTGTCTGCCTGGAGATTCATGAGTGCTAACTAATTACTAGTCCTGGGCCCTGCTTTGAAATGCTGACTACCCAAGAAGGACCAGAGAAATGAACTTTGAGTCTTTTAAACTTTAGAGGAGAGATTACACACACACTCAGCCTCCTCCAGGGTAACAAAAATGAGAGAAGAGGGCCAGGTAAGGAACATGGCAGACCAGAGAGGGCATGCCCTGACTGAAGGAGGCCAGTAATTGTCTCCAATCAATTGTTGCTACTCAAGAATCCGAGTCCACTGTCTCCAGATCTTTTTAAGAAAAAACAGACAATAGGGCTTATATACGAAACATCTTGATTTTTCAATGTTGGCAACCAACTAGAAACATTTTTAATTTTTTTAATGTTCATTTATTTTAGAGAGAGAGAGACAGAGTGCAAGTGGAGGAGGGGCAGAGAGAGAGGGGGACACAGAATCTGAAGCGGGCTCCAGGCTCTGAGCAGTCAGCACACAGCCCAGTGAGGGGCTCGAACCCACGAACCGTGAGATCATGACCTGAGCCAAAGTCAGACCTTAACTGACTGAGCTACTCAGGCACCCCGAAACATTTTTAAATATAAGTAGACCAAACACAATACACTATAGGCTGTCCTTTTGTGACCTTAGCTTTGGAGTCCATGGGCCTATCCCCCAGCTATTTTTATGAGACCATCCTAAAGGACTGATGGGTGGGTGGTGGGTTGAGAGAGACGGGCACTGCAGCATGAAAGAACTAGAATTCCTGGTCTTTCTGTCGCTGCTGGAAGGAATTATGCTATCATCTTACAGCAACCCCTCATTTTACAGATGAGAGAGAAAAGACTAGAGAATAGAGAAGGCAGGGATCTGCCCAAGGTCACACAGAGCTAGTTCCTGCACTGGGACCAGACCCTAGGTATGCCAGCATCCAGTGCACCACACTACATGAATTACTGCTTCCAAAACCAGGCCACCTTGTCTGCCCAAGACACCAAATCTGGCTCCACCGGGAACATAGAAAACTTCCCACAAGTTGGAAAGAGATGTCCTTTCTGACCAGAGTCAAAGTTTCCCCGGAAGCCTATCTAGCCCAGCTTCCCCATTGGCTCATGGGATCCACCCCTTCAGGGTTCCTCCCCCTGCTCTGCAGCTCTGGGAGAGGGGACATTCCTTGAGAGGCCAAGGGTCACCACAACACCATGACTGAGTCTGGCAAGGTAAGGAAGATGTGCAGGCTGGCTGCCCTGTTGGGGGCCCCTTGGACCTCAGGGATGCACGATAGCACAGTTTGGAGCTGAGGGACCCCACCTGACTCCCAAGGCCTCTGACCCAGAGAGCTCGGAGTCTGGCCTGAGTTGCAGACACGGGTCCGGGAACGGAGGCCTGCTGACTTGGAGCCCCCCGGCTGAGGGCCGTTGCCTCACCAGCGGGCTTCTGGGGCTGAGAACCCCCACGAGCATGGGTTAACATGTATCTTCATGCTGTCTCTCCTCAGCCCATCCTGTACTCCTATTTCCGGAGCTCCTGCTCATGGAGAGTTCGAATCGGTAAGAACTGTGCTCCCACCAAGAGCCTGGGGGGATGGAGGTGGAGAGAGCCCTGCGTGGAGAGTTGGCCTGGGACAGAGGGGTATTCTGTCAGACAGGGCACCACCCCCAGCAACCAGTGTCCCCAGTGCCCTGGAAACTTTAGCACCTGCACCTTGAATGGCACCTCCACCTAGGAAGTGCCAAAAAGAGGAGAGTGGGGGTGGCAGGAAGGTGGGTTGTCTTTTCCCTTGGACCTGCCACCTCTCCCACCCTGCTCTCCAAAGCCACTTAGCAACCACACTTAAAGCAGGCTCACAAAACCCAGAGGTGCTTGGTAACTGGCAGGGAACAGCTGGCCTTTCTCAGTTCTTATCTTATTTGATCTGGCAATTAAACGGAACTGGCCAGTGTCAACCCCAGAGGCTTCAAGGAAACAGAAACCAGGGCCCTCCGGTTTAGTCCCAGCTTGACCCGTCCCTCCCTCAGCTCAACACAGCCTGTGGCAAAGATCATAGTCCCAGCTCATACTGCGGGAAAACCCGTGCTGGATGTTTTTATGTGCATGATTCCATTTAAACCTTGGCAACCCTAGGAGGGAGGGATTATTGTTGCCTTCATTGTACAGGTGAGGAAACTGAGGCACGGGGACATTAAATAACTTGCCCAAGACTAGGTAGCTAGTAAGAGGCAGAGCTGGAATTTGAACAGCTAGTCTGCCTCCAGAGTCCGTGTTCTTAACTACTCTACTGTCAGATGAGGAAACCAAGGCACAGGGGCTCATTAAGTTTCTTGCCCAAGGCTGCACAGCTAGCAAATGAATGTGATGAAATCTGAACCCAAGCAGTCTGCCTCCGGTAGTCTGGCCGTAACTGGGAAGCCATCTGCCATGACCCTCCCCCGCCCCACAGTCAGTTGGCAGTTGCTAGAATCAGTAGGCAAGTGCACTGGGGTGCCAAAGGACACAATCTCTCCAGGCACCTCCCCTGGGCCCAGAACCTCTGCCCTAGCTGGGCCGGACAGGAGCCACAGGACCCATGTGCAATGACCTCTCCCTCCTGGCCCCAGCAGCCACTTTGTCCAGAGTGGGGCTGACCAGCGCTGAGGAAGAGCCCCGTGCCTCCCAGTCTCTCTTCAGACTGTGACACGTCTCATCCCCTCCCCTCGCTCCTTTGCCTTTGCCCAAGACTAGCCGTCACCATATTTCAGTGCACATGCGCGCGCACACACACACACACACACACACACACACACACACACAGAGTCTTCACTAGGCTGGTCCAGTGTTTACCCTCACTTTGCCAGGGGAAATTATCAAAGGGCACAGAGAGAAAATCTGGTCACTAGGAGTCATAGCAGATACTGTGAGGCCACTAAAGAGCCCTGGTGCCCTGCTTGGAATGGTAGTAATCAGCTCTGAGAACAGAGAAAATGGATGAGAAAGGGAATTCTTCTCTGGAGAGTGTCATCTGCTTGTGTATGCACTTTGTGGTCACTTGAGCACCTGCCCTGGGCCCTTGGACACCTTCATGAGAGAATAATTGCAGGTCTCCAACAAATAAGCCCTGCTTGCCACTGTTCAAGGCCCTGGAGGGGACAGAGGTGACCAGAACACTTCCCTGCTGCCCTCCAGGAGATCCCAGGGTGCCAGGGCACACGCCTGTAGGCACCACTTGGGTGCGGGGACCCTGTGCGGGTATGGAGAGGATGGTCCTGAGAGTTTGGGGGCAAGAAGAGCCTCAGAGACCTGAGGGAGGAGAGTGGGTAGTGACCAGGGAAGCTGGAGAGATGAGGACAGGGCCAAGTTGGGCCTTGGTCACCTAGCTGCCTGGAAAAAGAAGCCTCCTTCTGGAACCTCATGTAGCCCTTGGAAGTATAGCCAGAAGCTGTCCCCTGACTCTGCTGTCTCTCGTAGCTCTGGCCTTGAAAAGCATCGACTATGAGACGATCCCCATCAACCTCATAAAGGATGGAGGCCAGCAGGTGAGGAGGCCGCCCCCGGACCACCATGTGAGAGTTGGAGGTCTGGTAGAGGGACCCAGAAGAGGGTGCAGACTTCTTCCCCGCAAGAAGTGAACCTGCTGGCTCTCCCTGGAGGGACGGGGTGACAAACTGTGCAGCATGAGGAGTCATGGGAAGGGCCCGGGTTCCAGGCTCCGTGCCACAGCCTGGCCTCTCGGTGCCTGACCCCAGGAGGGTGAGTGGCGAATGGGGGTCCTTGCCCCTTGCTGGGCCATCTGGATGTACCTTGGTGACCACGGTGTGAGGTACAAGGGGACACACACAGCCAGGCCATTGGGATGAATCTTGTAGTTCAGCAGCCAGTGGATTTTGGAATACTGCCTGGATCCCTCAGGCCTTGCCCAGGGGAGGAGAGTGCAGGTGGGCCGCAAGCGTGGGGTCTTCCTGTGTGCCCAGTCCAGGCCACCTCGTCCATTAGGTCCTTGTCTCCACAGTTCTCTGAAGAATTCCAGGCACTGAATCCCATGAAGCAGGTGCCGGCCCTGAAGATTGATGGCATCACCATTGGCCAGTCAGTGAGTGCAGGGCCTGGGAGGCCCCTTGCAAGAGGGGTGCCCCGAACAAGAGGACCTCACGGCTCTTCTTTGCTTGTGTGTGGCCAAGCGCCTAGGCCTTAGTAGGGACATGATAAGTTCCTGGCAGAGGGAGGGAGCTCAGCTTATTGTTTGGGGAAGTGACGGGAGGCTCGAGCATATGGGGACCAAGTTCTGCAGGACAGGGGGCCACCAAGAGCTCTTCCCTGGGGGAGTGTCAGCCTCGCGGGCTCCAGCTGAGGAGGGCGAGGAGGAGTTTGCTGGCCCCGTCACTCTGGTCCAGGGGTCTGCGGCCCTCCCGTCCCAGTGTCTCGCTGCTCCCCTCCCAACAGCTGGCCATCATTGAGTACCTGGAGGAGACTCGGCCCACTCCACGACTCCTGCCTCAGGACCCGAAGAAGAGAGCCCACGTGCGCATGATTTCCGATCTCATCGCCGGCGGCATCCAGCCCCTGCAGGTGTGGCTCTGGACTCGCACCCTGCACGCCTCTCATGCCTCCCCTCACGCGCTCTTGCCTTCAGAGGCACACTGGGTGTGGGGCCTCATAGTGGGGTACCCAGCTTGGGAGTGGGGGCGGCAGGAGGACAGGAGGGCTCCTCAGGGGCTCAGACCCAGACCACGTGGCAGAGGGGCGAGGGATCCCAGAAATCACCTGCCCCGCGGGGCCCCCAGCCGCATTCTCAGAAGCCCCAGGTTTCCAAGGACAGCCCAGAGGTTCCCAAGGAGGGGAGGGGCCAGGTGGCAGGGGAGAGGCTGAGTGCTGCAGAGCCAGACCCCTCCCCACCTTTAACCAGAACGGCCTCCCTCTCATCTGTTCTGTAGCATAGATTGGGAGTCTCGAGAGATTTTTATCTTTTAAAATTTTCCCTGCTAAAAAATAAGTGTTAAAGCAATTCATCTGTGCTAACCCCTGGCTTAAATGAGGAAGTAGCCCCAGAAAGGTGGAGGGACTTTGCAGAGTCACTCGACTAAGAATGGCAGAGCAGGGGCCAGGGCCCAGGACCCCTGACTGTACCTGTGCCCCCATCCCCATGTTACCTTGTTGTTTGTAACAAGGAGATTGGAGCAGACAGATAGCCCCATTTTATAGATGAAGAAACTGAAGCCCGGAAGTGAAATGGCTCCAGGGGTGTAAGGATGGAACAAGGGTCCAAATCTCCTGAAAGCCACCTATGCTTCTCCCCCATCCACCTCTCATGTTGCACCCCCCTCTCCTCACAAGGGGCCACATAAGGGAGACCCACTGGTTGCAGGGGAGACGGGCCTCAGGTCATGGCCGCGTCCTGTGCCCCCACCCTTCCACACCTCCGCCAGGGTCACAAGCTTCCCGACAACAGGGGGCACTGGGGCAACCTGAGAAGGTGGCTGCTGGGATCACTCTCTGTCCCAGCCCCCATCCACCCTCAGTGCCCAGATGGGAAGAGGGGATTCATGGAGCCCAGGAGGGGACAGATGGACAACCTGGGGCAGAAAGGGAACTGAGCTTCCCTGAGGGGGCTTGGCAGGTGCAGGCGGTTCCCAAAGCCAGTCACAGATTATCATCTTTGGTTGCATAGAACCTGTCTGTCCTGAAGCAAGTGGGACAGGAGAACCAGCTGACCTGGGCCCAGAAGGCCATCACTTCTGGCTTTAACGGTGAGTCCTTACTCCCTCGAGCCATCCCAGGGTGACCTCTCAATGACACAGCTCTCGTGCCTAAGGCCGTGGGCATCTGAAACAGCTTCCCAGGCTCTTTGGTCCTGACAATGACATGGGTGAGGGTAGGGGGGCAGAGCAAAGGAGGAAGTGGGACTGGATAGTGTCCAAACCTGGCCTCAACCTCTAGTACTTCTGGGCACCTCAGCACCTGAGGCCCACAGCCCTTTGGAGCTGGATGGCCCAACCTCTGCTTCACTGCCTGCCCCAGCCGGGAAACGAAGGCTAGCAAAGCACCAGCCCATCGTGTGAGAGCTGCTACTTCGGCCAGTGGCCGGTCTTGTCCCTTCTTGGGGAGGGAATGGCCACTGGGCTGGAGGAGCCCGGGGAAACATCATCTGCCTCCACATCCCCGGCAACTCTCTCCAGATCTGGTTGTCGCATTCCCTCCAACACACATGCCCCAGCCTGTCACTCAGCTGCCCATTTCAGAACTATGGGGGCCAAGGCCCAGTCTGTGCCCCGAGTAAAATCCATGTGGCCTCCCCACAGCTCTGGAGCAGATCCTGCAGAGCACAGCAGGGAGGTACTGTGTGGGAGACGAGGTAAGCTCTCCCAGGCCTTCCTACAGCGGCCTTCTCCCTCCACCCTGGGGCAAGAGCAGGCCAGAGAGATTCCGGAGAAGGCATAGGGTTGGGGTGGTTTCAGGGCCCCTCACCTCATCCTGAGGCGTCTCCTCCCTGCTGGGCGCCCAAGGGAAGTGCCTACGATGGTGGTTTTTAACAAGCACGCTAAGATCCACTGAGACCATCAAACCTTTTCTGGCCCCCCACAGAGCCGGTTGTCAGGACAACTGGATCCTGGCCTGGGAGACCCGTGCTCTGGGGACAGATGGGGGAGAAGAGGAGGGGGATGGGGCAGTGGGGATGGGGTGGAAGACCCAGGAGCAGAAGGGAACCGTCAAGGGCTGGCAGCCCGTGGACACAGCCAGCCCAGCCTGTGAGTCCGGGGCACACACCCTGATGCAAACCCACCCGACCCTCTTTCAGGTGTCCATGGCTGATCTCTGCTTAGTGCCTCAGGTGGCAAACGCTGAAAGGTAAGAGAGGCCCACTGCCCACCCTCTCCCACCTGGCTCCTCTCCTCTAAATGCCCAGCCTCCTCCCGCCATCAGGCCCCAACTTCATCTACCGAGGAAGCGTCTCATGCGGAGACTCCCTCCAGCTGGCCAGGGAGCCCCGGGTGCCAGGCCACACCAGCCACTGTGGTCTAGAGGAGACAGGCAGAAGAAATCAGGGGAGCGCCCCCGACCATGCCCATCTTAGCTCATACAATCCCGTATAGCCCCTGCTCCTAAGAGGAGGTGGCTCACCTGGTGGCCACCCCTAGAGGAAACCTCCCGCAAGAGCCTGCTGCCCCCGACATGGTATGTCTGTGCCCAGCAGTGAGCTCTACTCTGCTTTCCTCCAACAGCCCTTCAGGGAGGCATGAAAGAGTGCCTCTCTGGAAGGCATCATGTCAGGCACCATCAGGATACAGAGATGTTATGACACATTGGCTGCCCTTGAGAAGCTTGGGATATGGGTAGAGAGATTATCTGTATATGTAAATGCCAAGCACTGTGCCTTATGTGTAGTAGGTTCTCGATGAACAGCCATTGCTTGGAATGGGAACAGTAGGCAACAGAGATGCTAGACAGTACTGCATGAGACCCGCCCATCCCAGAGCCGCCTGTGAACAAGGCCCCCACGTGGCAGGGCCACCTTCCTGGTCCTTCTCTGGTCAGCTCCAGGGGCCCCATCCAGCCCACCTCTGTGCTTCCCTCGCTGCACACAGGGCAGTCTGCCCGTTCCCCTGCACACCTGGTGTTGAGATGGTGTGAGACAGGTGTTTCTCTGCTACAGGTTCAAGGTGGATCTCACTCCCTACCCTACCATCAGCCGCATCAACAAGACGCTGCTGACCTTGGAGGCTTTCCAAGTGTCTCACCCCTGTCGGCAGCCAGATACACCCCCTGAGCTGAGGGCCTAGCCCTCAAACTGTACCCCGTGGGTGAGGGGGCAGGAAAGGGGTACAGGAGCAGAAGCTAGGTAGGCTGAACAGGCCTGGAAACAGGCAAGCCCTAGGTGGAGAAGCAGGAAATTTGAACTCCTAGCCCTTGAACTTGAAGTCTAGCCCTGGACCTGCCTTCCCACTGAACCTCTTTGTGCTTCCAGTACCCACAGTCTGTCGAATGTGGGTAGGGTGGGGGAGAGGATGCTGGGAGGGAGGAAGGCAGGAACATTACCTATTACCTATGTCATGGGCAGTCATGAAGATGCAGGCACAGTGTAGACTAAAATGCCTAGCAAGTTCACCGGAGAGAAGTCAGGAAGCCCGAGCGCCTCTTCCCTTCCCTGAGACTGTACCTGACTGCAAAGAATGTCCACACTGAAATACGGTAATTAAACTGAAGCCCAGGCCTCTAGGTTATATTCAGTTAAGATGCTTTCCAGAAAATGAACATTCTTCCTAGCTGGAATCCCCCTGTGTCTGGGCCAGGAGAGGAAATCAGCCAGCCACTTGCCCACCCTGTGGTAGGCCTGGCCCCTGGCACTTAAGAGCACTGGAGAGAAAGAAGTTCAAAAGCCTGCCTGAGAGAACCAGACCCAGATGCAGAAGAGAACAGATAGAAAAAGCAGAAGGGCGCCTGGGTGGCTCAGTTGGCTGAGCGTCTGACTTCAGCTTGGGTTATCGTCTTGTGGTCTGTGGGTTTGAGCCCCGCGTTGGGCTCTGTGCTGACAGCTCAGAGCCTGGAGCCTGCTTTGGATTCTGTGTCTCCCTGTCTCTCTGCCCCGCCCCCACTTGCTCTGTCTCTCCCTCAAAAAGAAATAAAACATTAAAAAAAAATTTTTTTTTTTTTTTTTAAGGAAAATTAGGAAAGAGCGTTTTGTGACCAGCTAAGTTTCCAGGGCTAGAATGGTACTATTAAGTGTTGACTGGAACACGGAGAGGGAAGTTGGCCCACATCCTCAGGGGCAGCATTCTCCGGATCAGTCCCAGGAGTAAGCGCTTCAAATAAATCCAGTCGTGAATGGCCTTGGGAATTGGAGGCAGGCTCCTGCGTGGGCAGTGTGAACAGCCACTGATCAGGATGGCTCAGGACCCCAACCAGGTAGCAGCTCACCTTGAGGTCCCTTCTGGAAGTGGAATCAGATGACTTTTATGTCCTGTACCTGAGATTTCATTTCCCCTGCATGGCTAGGGTTTAAACAGTGAACTGAGATCGATGTGTCTGGTTCAAATGGAAGCCGCCACTCTCAGCCGAGTCCCTTCAGCCCTGATCCCAGAGTACCTAGTTCTCCCATCATCCCCTTTGTGGCCTCTTCTTTCTTGAACTTGGGTTCCAGGCTTTAGAATGACCAAAGTGGGCCACTCTTGTTCCCAAGCTGCGTCTGTCCTGGCAGAGCCAGAAAAAAGCACAGGACAGTAGGTGAGACACAGCAGTGACAAGGGAGACTCGGCGGTTCCTCCTGTCCTGCCGCCATCTTTCCCTCAGCTTACCCCAGACTTGCCTGGCTGGGTAAAGTTCACCTGGCCTCCCTCCAGAAAACCTTGACTCAAGAAACTAATCTCAGCCCAGGGATCAGGACTGGCACCTGACTTGGACATTTGAAGTTGAAGGTGATTACAGCCCCCGTGGATTTTAAAGACAGAACGAACTCTGGGGAAAGGAGGCTGGCCACTTCAGGCTGTGCTCCCATAGCCCCATGGCAGTCAGCCTTCCTGGCTCTGGAGAGACAGTGGGATAGGTGAGGAGCTGTGGGCAAGGCCAGACGGGCTGCTGCCGCCACTTCCCTGGGATTAAAGAGACAGCTGGCTCTGCCCCTCGCCAGCAGGCACCTTGGGAGCCCAGATGATTGGAACTGATTTCCAACACTGCTGAGGTTACCAGGTTCCTCCACCCCTTCCTCCTCCCAGTCCCATCTCCGGGCAACAGAGAGACTTCCGGGAAAGCAGGGAACTAGACAGAGTCTGCATCCAGGACAGGGCACTGAGACAGACAACCTGAGACCACTCCTCCTGCCCTGAATGATTCTAGAGAGAATTAGATACAGTGAAGGGGGGAATGGGTTTTCCTGGAAGAAAAGTGGTGACTGTCCTACTCCAGCTAGTAATGGATTTGCCACCCCCTCCATTCAGTCCACCAGCTTGCAGTGAGCCCTCCCAGGTGACCCTCCCACCACCCCCCACCCCGGCGGGAGCAGGGATATGTGGCCGTGCCACAGAGAATGTGGTAGACATGGCCCTTGCTCTTCCTGAGCTTTTGTCCCTCCCCTTACTGGTGGAAGTTTAATTGGCATGTGAACTCCACCACCCAACAGACCCACCATTGCTTCTCTGCTTGTCTGTCTGATCCAAGATGACTTCTAAGAGTTCAGTTCAGGTCTTCTCTTGGACACTACCAGATATTAACCCTTTTAACCTGGGACTCTATCAGCCTAAAACTGGTGGCAAGAGCTTAATGGGTTTTAAGGAAATCTCAATCAGGTGAAGAGGTGATACAGCCTCTGTTGTTAAAACATGGAAACCATCCCTCATCTGTGGCACACTTTCCATATTTTTCTCATAGTTCCCATAGTTTGGTCCTCTGATTCAACAGGAAGTTTCTGGTACGTGTCAAATGTAAGGTGAATACCAGCTGTGGGTGGGTAGGGAGGAGAGAGATGAATTTGTGGCTTTTCCTCTAGGCTCAGCAGACATCCTTGGAGTCCCATTTCTGAGGCGCTCCTTTCTATCTGGCTCTCCCCAGAGCCCCCACCCCCAAACTCAGACAAACCTGACCTTCTCCACAAAAACCAGAAATGTGTCTAAGGCAGAGAAACTCGCTCCGGGCTCCTGCGAGGTGACTCACCTGGACCATGCTGGTACTTGCAGCACCTTCACCTGCACCTTCACCGCATCCTTCACCTGCACCACCCAGAGGAAGTGCCTAAACCTTTGTGGCTCTCGGCTGCACTGGCTTTAGGAGGACAGTCGTCTACCTTCCCACCTCACGATGTTTTTGTAAAGGAGATTTTTGTATTTGAAAGACAGAACCTAAGCTCTGGGATCTCGCCACACAGCTGGCAGCACCACGGGCCGGTCTCGGGACCCGGGCTAGGACCACCATGGCTGCCTTCTTCACTGAGACCTGAGGACAGTGCTTGAGCTCTCGAAGGCCCACGACAACTCTGGGTGTCTCCTGCAGGCTAGGGTACCAGGCCTGTTGAGGAAGTGCAGGAACTGGAGATGAGACTTGGGAGCCTGCAAGAGAAGGCAAGCGGCGGGGGGGGGGGGGGGGGGGGGGGGGGAGTGGGGGGGGAGCCACCAGTGCAGGGTGAACTGAGGGATGGAGGAGGGGAGTGTGGTGGAAAGGGGCGATGGGATGCGCAGAGGCTCTGGCCTTGCCGAAGGACCACAGCCCGAGAAAGGAGAGCGGTCTGGTTTCTGGGCCTGTGGTTTTGAGTCAGAGTGAGGCTACCACTCCGTGTGTTCCAGCCCCAGGCCGTCTGCGGAGTCCAGGTCACCAGCACAGTAAGCTGACCTGCCCTTGAGGGATGTGGAGACCTGAGATTTTGCTGGCTTCAGCCCTCCCCATCGGGAACTGTCCTCGGGGGCTCTGTGGCTGGTTTCATGGGAGGGAGGAGAACCCTCTTTATTCCCAGAAGAACTTAGCTGTGCTCCTGGGAGGGGAGTAAAAGAATGTGGCCTTTCTAAGCCATCTTCCCTGCATGAGAAGAGAGTGAGTTTGCATCTTCCCTGCATGAGAAGCTGAGTGCTCTCAAACTCCTATAGGACTGTACTCCCGACCTCCCTGTGACCCCCGTGCCACACAAGGTGACTAGCATTACTACGTAAGGGCATGTTAGATGGAACCATGTCCTTCCTGTGCAGCCATGGCTGGCCACCCCCTCCCCTCCCAGAATGTCCCTCTCTTCTTCCGGGGGCCCTAGAAGATCATGAAGGAGCAAATATTTCCCTAAGTACAGAGATGACTTAGAGGTCAAGCCAAATGGTCCTGGGACTTGGCAATAATTAGGATTCTCTAAAGCGTTTTGAAAACTGCCTCTTCTGTGACTCCCTTAAGTCTGCAAATAAGTGGTTTTCAGGGGTCAGATGTATCTTTCAATTCAAAACCATCACCTATTTAGGGCATGTTTCCCAGCAGGAGCCTCTTTCCAAAGGCTGAGCGGGTGGTAAATGTCAAGTCCTTCATTCCCACCTCAGTTGTCAGACCTGTGGGGAACAACTGGCAGATCCCTGACCTGGTATGTCAGAGGCCACAGGGAGACCTGATCTGCAGTCACAGTGGGAGTGGCCACAGGGAATGACCGGCAGATGCTGGAGTGGTAATTAGGTGTGGAGGGTCTTTCCCCTCTACGGAAGCGGGAAATCCCGGCAAATACTTGAGAAGGGTGAAACCAGGAAGGAGGTGCTTCCCGGACACACTTGAGAACAAAGCAAAATATACGGGATTTTGTTCCAAAGCAATTTGACATATCCATTAAGGAAAGTAGTACACTTATTGAACACACAGGTGGATACACATACTCAGAAGGACTCATTGTATCGGCTCCTCCTAACTTTTAAACATAACTTACTTAGCTCTCATTCCAAAGTCACCAGCAGGCATCATTCCACTGCCAGAGAATATGTGAACTAACATGGGTGCCGAGTTTAGCCGGAACCTCATAGGTTAAAGAACATAAGACTAAATGTCAAGAGCTGCAACATATAATCCCGAGCTGTGTCAGGGTCAATGATGTGACAGAAATGAATGCCTTTAAACGTTAAACAATAACCTTCAATGGGCGCCTGGGTGGCTCAGTTGGTTGCGCATCCAACTTCAGCTCAGGTCATGATCTCGCGGTTTGTGAGTTCGAGCCCCGCATTAGGCTTGCTGCTGTCAGCCTCTCGGCGCAGAGCCCAATTTGGATCCTCTGTCTGCCTCTGTCTGCCTCTCTCTGCCCCCACCCCGCTTGTGCTCTCCAAAAAATAAATGTTTAAATAAAAAATAACCTTTAATATATTATGACTTAGCCATTACACATTCCGCATAGCCAAACATAACTCATAAAAGGTCCCTAGCTCCATGTAGTCTGCCTGGGCTTTTTATGGTTGGTTGTGCCCTAGCTTGGTGGGCAGATCATATCCACTTAACTCACAATTATTTCCAATCTCTTCCTCCCTTATACAGCAGCCTCTAAAATACGACGCAAAGGAAAACAGAGAGAGCTCTAATAGGCTTGTCTTAGAATCACAGATCTCACTAAAGTAAAGATTTCAAAGGTGCTCCTTCCTCCTCAGATAGGAGTCTTTCTCATTTTGTAATAAATACCAGAGACACACACAGGCAGCATTTTAAGAGATGTCTAAGACATTTTTAAAATGTCATTTCAGTGTCATTTTTAAAATGAAAAAAAGGCTGAATTAATATCACCCGGACTGCGTTAATGATTACCCTGGTGTCAAAAGTACCAGTTCCAAATTTGAACACAGTAAGCTCATTGGAAAATGAACATCACTGGAAACCAAATACTGATAAAACTATAATGTTCTATTTAGTAATCATCACTGCGCGCCCACCTGTTCTGCCCTTGGGCCAAACCCAGTCCCCAGTTCGTAATACTCTGCCATGAATTTAAACACGGCTGAAAGATCTCTCATTAATCTTTCTCAATCTTTTCTTAATTGTTAATTTTTCTTAATTTTTATAATCAAGAGATTACAGAATTACTCACACAGATTTACAGAATACCTTTCTTCCAGGAGGAATACAGAGATGAATAAAAAATGTCAAATGTAAATCAGGTTCATTAAGATATAAGTCAAATGTTTCAGGTGCATAGTGAAAAAGTTTATTTAGGACAGATTTCAAAACTTGGAAGAGAAGACAAAGAATGCACAAAAGCTTCACAAAACAGTTACGGAATATAAAAACACAAGAACTGAGCTATTTAAAGAACCACAGCTCAGGATCATCTGTGTATCACAGCAACAAATTCAGTGCCACAGGGTGGTAAGAGAAGGTATTTTAAAGGAAAAACCACTCAGCAGGACACAACGATTGAGTAACAATTTGGTACAGAGCTCTTAGAAATCATAGGATCTGTTGACAGCATTTCTCATGATACAGAACATGTAAAACAAGATGACTGCAATAAATGATTGGTTGGGCTACTTTTATACTTTAAAGAAAAGACTGTTTCCCTTTCAGACCCCTTTTGTAACATCAGCGTCAAAGCATGATATAGAATAAGGAAAGGACGCCTTTGTGGTTGCCAATTTGCCAAGAAAGCATCATCATCTTTCATTCAATGGACAGATCTCAGTGCACAGCACCAAAGCAGGCCTTTCAGAAATATAAGTTAAATGGCATAAAGTAGTTTAGGAAATCTGCAAGCACCTCCCTCTATCCCAGTTATCCTTCCCCAAAGTCTGGCTTTCTCATAATCCATCCCTTTGATTACAAAGCAACTTTCTTCTGGGAATTTCAAAATGTTTCCCATTATTAAGGGCAAATGGGCACACCAGAGTCCATGGGTTACAGGACTGCTTTCTCTAGACTTCACACTTGCTCTTGAACATGGCTAAATGGACATAATTCAACTTATTAAATTAAAACAACTTCATTTATGGGACAATAATCTCAGAAATGGAGGTCAGTAGAGTTTTTAACATGTAATTTCTTAGTACAATGTACTACTTAGGACGTGAGAGAAGGAATTAAGATAATGTTTTCCAGACAACTGTCAGCCTGAACCTAAAAATCAACAATAACAATAACAATAACGAGGAACATTTTACACAGAGATATTTCAAACCTGAGTGAAGAAGTGAGTTCAGGAAGAGAACTCTTTAAACTGTTGGCTAAGGGCTCTTCTGGAACCCTATATGCTAGAATATCCCAAACCTAAACTTCAGACTTGTTCATGACCCTATATCAGAACTTTTAGAAAATGCACTTTGTCCCCTGGAAGTCATTTCACGTATATTATTTTACCCTTAGATAAGTACTTTAAGTGACAGAAAACTGTGGAATCTAATAAGGAAGCCTGTATATCTGTATTTCTGGGGCACTTTCTCCTCACATCTTAGAGTAAGGAAGAGCCATGAAATTAACCCGGTCCACATGCCTGGGACCTAAAAGAAATCAAAGTATGTATAACGGTAATCAGATCATGAGTTCAAACCAGTGACCAGAACCACAAATAATTTCAAAGCCAGCATCTTACATGTGGACTTCATTTGTGAAGGAATAACTATAAATGAACCCCATCAGGCCTTGGGCCACTGGGTTTTCTTAGCTTAGTGACAAGCGATTCAAACAGCAGGGGTTTGTGTGGCCTTCATGGTTCAGGCAGGAGCAATGAAATCTGGTCACATAATACTTAGCAAAGCTTCTCTCACCCTCTGGGTCCTAAATCCTGCCCTAACCTCAGAATCTAAATAAGTGGGTAGAGGCCAAAGAAGTGCTCACAGATACTAGATGGGTTAGACAGAGCAAAGGGGTAACACCGACCATCACCAGGTACCAACTAAGCCAAAGCAGTTTTCTCCTGGATGCCTCCCCCATCTCCAGAAAACTGCCCACCAGGACCCAACTTCCAGGGGGTTCCTCTCCTTCTGAGAACACGGAGGAGCTGCAAACTCACACTACAATTGCATTTATAACCTGTGACACACATAGTTCCCAGAGAAGGAGGGCTTGCTCTAGTTATTACTCGACTCAATTAACTTGTTGTCTTCATCAGTATCCCATTGGCATATCCTCTTCATTCACTTGGTAAGGTTAACAAGAGTTCCAACTGATGATTGTATAGTCATACACCAGTAACTCAGCTATCCCAATATGGGACTATAAGTCATAATCCTTCCCCAGTCCTACTTCCAACCAAGGCTGACTGCCTTATCCACTCAACTCACACTAGATGATTAATCGGATAAACAGAGGCCTTGGATACCATACTGCCAGTGCTAAACAATATCATAAATAATCAAGATATCATAGAGAAATGGAGGGAGCCTAGTCCCTCTTTATCTCTCAGGTGTGTGGAAATGAGGGCCTAGGAATGGATTCCATGCATGAAGACTGGGACTTTGGCTGTAAAGAGGCTCACCACACACTGGGTTACTGGAGAGCACCCAGCTTGTGATTGGTTCTAGATACCCATTTCCTACTTACTTCCCAGAGAATCATGCATCGTGGCTTCCTGAGCACAAACACAATTCAAACAATGACTTGCTCTCTAAAGAGCATTAATCCCTTAATGTGCGGCCCCTCACAATAAAAGAAATGAAATTACCTTCCTTCAGACAGAAACTCACCTTCCAACTCTCTTCAACCACTGAGATTCTATAGGGATGGTGCTTTTTCCTTTTCCAGCAAATTCAGGTTTCCAGGAGTTCTACCCTTGCGGCCAGGTGGAAAGAGACTAGTTAAAGACGCTGATGTGGACCTTTTAGACCCAGGAGAAATTCCAAATGGAAGCTCTTTAAAGAGAGAACTGTCCCACTTACTGCTATGTGTGTGACCATTCCACACAGGTTAAAGAAGATAGTGATTCCTACACCTCACAGGGAGGTCAGTCTGCAGGGGCATAGCTGGTTCGCAAACATATGCCTGTGGCCTGAGGCCCTTCTGTGATGTTGGTCAAAATTAACTGATTTCATCCCTTTCTTGGCCAAGTCAAAACCAACGGGGGCTGCCGAGACACAGCTGCACCTCCTCCCAGCCCCTTTCTAGTTTCACCATCCTTCTCCACGGCCCAGAGAACACGGAGATGAAATCCAGCCTCGGGTCAGGGGATTACACTTGGTAGAGAAGACCTACTCAGAAGGAGTCTATCCTGTTGGGAAAGACAGCAAAAGGGGTTTGGAGGTTTCTCCAACAACCATAATGAGGACCAGCAAGGCTTCTGACTTCAACAACAGTTCCAACTAATGAAATACAGACTAAAGAACAAACAAAATTGGGATATGAGCAAAACTCTGGGATGCATTTGATAGCTTATCTCTCTTCCCCTCATTTTACTCTCTTTTTCTTCCTTACTATCAGTTTTAAAAGGTAGTCCCTAAGCTGCACAAAACTCATTCACGCCTCTCCCCCTCCCTCCACTAAAACAATCATCTTTTACGTAAATGTTAGAGTCACTCAACTCCATGCCTTAGAATCATATACTTTGGGGTTAAAAGGCAACATTTTGCAGAAAAGTGGTCTTAAAAAATAAATATAAAGATACAGACTTTAGGATTTGGGTTTTCGCCTAATTGTTCCAAAGAGGAACTGGATAGGGCCCATCAAAAACATCAAAACTCAGATATTTTCTGTAACTGGTAAGTTTTGCAATAATGTTGAGTCCTACTGATAAACATAAGACAGAGAACTCTCAGATTTAACTCTTTCATATACACGTAGTAGGGGGCAATATGTACTTTAAAAAAGTCTGAGGTTTCCCTTCCTAAATAACAGATAAAAAAATATTTTAAAAATACATGAATGGCCTTATTTCAGGTTGTTACCTACTCCCATTATAAAGCTATACATTGTCTGAGGATTGAGTTTTAACTCTGGAGTCCTGAGGACCTGTCATAAAGCAACAGATTAGAATAAAGTCTTTCCAGAGCAGCATCACAGTTACACTTACTCTACTTTTAAGTCCTCTGCTTGCTGAAAATTCTGTATCAAAAAGTGTTAGAAAAAATTAACACTTTAAACATGTCCTCCTTTCTAAAAGCCCCATCTCTCAACAGAGTGGCCAAGCTAAACAGACTGAAGAAATTTAAGAAGTCAGCTACTGTGTGTAGAGAATTTCTATCTCTCTCCCACTACAAAGCATTCTCAGAATTCTGTTTGTTAGTATTTATTTGTGCTCTAGAGAATAGGGTGACAGGGGAAGCAGAGGACTTTGATTTCATTGTTTGCTTTTAAGAATTTGGACAGGGAGAGATTAAGGAAAGGATGATCTCTGAGGATTCGCTGGGCTATGAAATTCTCAGTAATTACATGTGCTTCCACAAATAATATTTGGTCCCTACAGTTCAATGATTGCAGAAATTTAATAGGAGAAGAGTAAATGGTTAGACAGCGAAAATATCTTTTTAGCCATTTTGTGCTAATGGAACAAATAAACGCCAGTGCAGGGTGAAATGTAACAATGTCCAGGATTTCAAAAGTGACCAGACAAAAAGAGGCACACGGAGGTGACAGGAACAGGTCCCTCAGGCTTCCCTGATGCACCAGAACCAGGATGCCAAAGAAAGTAAGTACAGAGATGCTCATGGCAAAAATAAAGAGTGTTTGTTGTCCCAGGGAGCTTGCTAGGGCCTGACAGCTCCATTTTAAGAGAAAGCCAGAAGTTAATAATAAACAGGAAAAATAAATAAGCAAGGCTTTAGCTGACTGGAGAACAGCTCAGTAGAAAATTATTTTATAAAGATTAGACTCAATTAGCTAAGGCAGGATTCAACTTCATGCTGAAAGAGTGCTCACTCCGTTTATCTCATGATTAGATGATGTGCAGCGAGTTCGCTTTTCGCTGCCCGAACAGATAGTCCCTAAAATCATTTCTAATTTCTTACAAGGTAGATAAACGCTGGCCAGTGTAATCCTCTACAAAACGCATTGAAATATAAAACAATGGTGGTGTGATGCTGCTCGGTCCACAACATCCTACCCTCCTTGGGGCTTCGCTCCCAGGGGAAGAGAAGGTACAGGCTGTACGGCCCTTTGTTGGTGACACAGGTGCTACCGTGAGGAGCCCTGATCGAGTTCCTGCTCCTGTAGGGAGGACAGGTTTGGTGTCAGACACCTGCACAAGAAAGGGATGAGCCAAAGGAAACATCATGAGGAAGAGGACTCCTCAGAGCAGGCAAAGGACTTCGAAATCCCAGAATCATAGGATATCCTTGATTGGCAAGTCAACTCCCCTGCACTCAATCCTGGGTGAATGGGCAGGGCCCCTCACGGCCTGGAATTCCTCACAGGGAATCCTGGGGGAGGGTGGCATCGTCCACCCCAGAAGGGCAGAGTCCTCCCAAAGCATCCTAGGACTGACCTGCAGGAAGGGAATTATCACTTCCCAGCTTCTCCTAAAATCATCATCTCACTCCACAGAAGAGGAGGCCTAAATGGCTCAGAGCAGACAGAAGCCTTCTAAGAAACAGATGGAAAGTATCTCAGAGGCAAAAATGAAATGTGCCAAAAAATAAATAAAGTAATAAATAAATTGAATCATTCCTCAAAATTCTAAGGCAGTAACAGACTCAACACAAGGAATAAGAAACAAGGAGGTACAGACAACCACAGTGGTCCCCTCTCTGCCCGAGGCCCAGCCACCCCACCGTTTTGGCTACTGACTGAAGCTCCCCTATCCTCCCGTGGCACTCCTGGGCCTCATGACTAATACAGTGGGAAGGCTGTGACCCAGAAAATGCAAGCTTTGGCCTGGTAAAGACAAATCCCATCAGCAGCAACAGTGAAGTTTCATTACCACCTTTTCTAAGAGACTTCGAACACCGAAAGCTTTAAACCCTCAATCCAAGAAACCTAAATCCAGAAACTTGAAGTCAGATTGTTTCTGAAGAAAAATTACTAAATAACACTCCTACCCTCAAGATAAAAAAGAATGGTGGGGAATCTGGAGTGGTTTCTGTTTTTTAACCTTGTCTCTCAGATTATACCCCTTCTTTGATTATACGAAAAATAATAATTCAGTAACATTTGACTTGCAAAGATGTGGATTCTGAGATCAATCTAGTACCTAATTTCCACCTTTCCCCTTCAATTGCCAGCACCCTTGCTAAGGGACACTACCTCTTGAAGCAGGAAGTGATGGAGGCAGTTTCTCCCCTCTGGATCTTAGACTACGTGATCGTCACTTAGACTGCATGGACATTCTTGCCGTGAGGCAAGGACACAGGCGTGGGAAAGGCAAGAGGAGGGCACGAGGCGGAGTTGAACAATCTGGACTACTAACACCCCTCCAAAGGCAGTGAGGGCTCCCGGCCTGTGCTACAGACCAAGAAGAACCAGCAGGCGGGAACATGGCAGTGGTGAGAGGCTGGACAGAGCTTTCTCCATCCAAAACACTGGGTTCCTTCATGGACAATGTGCTTTTCCTCTTCCAGCACTTTCAAAAGATGAAGACTGGGTGCCACTAAACACATCTGCAATATAGGCTGTGGGAGAGGAGAGAGCAGCAACTGGAATAATACCTCGTACCAAAACAAGCCTATTTTTAAAAGACAACACCCAACTACCCTTTAGGCTTTTGCCCAATGGGCTCCTTCACGGAGGGACGTGGCCGGAGTCTGAAGCAAGAGGAGCGTGAGTCAAGGACCACAGAACAGGAGCACTACACCACCACCTGCAGAAGCCGAGAAGGGGGAAAAGCTACATGGGGTCAACAGTCAGGCATGCCAGGCAGGACGTGAGGGTCAGGAGCCTCACGCTCAACTTTTAGCTCTTGCCTATCCAAAACGAGAGGCACCAGCTGGCAGCCTGCTCCAGCCAGCAAATACCCGCCTGCCTCCTGTCCCGGCGGGCCTTCAGCTAGTGTAGTAGATGTGGAAGTAGAGAGTCTTGTTGCGGAGCAGGGAGTAGGAGTTGTCGAACTTGAGCAGGTAGATGCCCTCGCCAGGGTAGTCGTGGCTGCCAGCCTGCACGTCCCGGTGGCTGTCTCGCCGGTACACGGGCATGACTTCCCCATAGCGACCTCGAAGGGAGCTCCTGGAGCCTCTCTCTACGTCTCCAACTGGGACAGGGTCTGCATAAGCAAAATGGCACAGTGTTGGGATATGACTTCAGAGACTGAGTAATCCGACCTCAAGAGAAAAGAATGGACCAGTCACGCCACGTGACTTAGTAGCGTTTAGCCGGGGGAGTGCTCTTACCCTCCTACGGGAATTTGGAGATGTCTGCTGACCTTTTGGCCATCAGAGAAACTAGTGGGTGATACTGCATTTAGTGCCCGAGTGTCCAGGAGCACTTAACATCAGGACAGTACCTGCCCAGCAAAGAAGCATCCCACCCCAAATGCCAATAATGTCTCCACTGAGAAACAATGATTTAGCCTTATACAGCCCACCTAGTTCCGGAAGTGTCTGGACATCTCCAAGGGGGAGAAAATATTTCGAAGGGAAGATTCTGACACCTCTTCATTCAACAGGAGAAAGAAACAGCTAATGGAGGTAGGAAATACAAACACACTGAACAGAGTGACCCAGGACTTCTACTTGGCCTCCTAAAGAACAGCAAAGTAAGACACAAGGTTCCCCCCACTGCCTAAAAACCTGAAGATTTCCCTGCAGACTTGCCTTTCCACGAAGAAGCAAGGGATTGATTTTAAAGATTATATAGAAAAATCAAGATGCTTGGAACCTACTTAGAACCTACTCATACTATTGTAAAAAAAAAAAAAAAAAAAAAAAAAAAAAAAAAAAGCCTCTGAGTCATCCTGAGTAGGCATTGCAAATAACAACTGGAATAGAGCACAGAAACTATGTTTAAAACTACTCTGGGCCTATTTTGCAATATTTACAGATATTAAGTCACTATGTGGTACATTTCAAACTAATATGATGTTATACATCAATTATATCTCAATAAAGATTATTTAGGTTAAAGAAAACTGCTCTGGACATGAAATGAAGGAAGTAAACAGTAGTCGGCGAACTGTGACAGGCTGGAGAGGAGTACAGTCAGCAATGTGCAATCATCCAGTTTGGTTCCAGACTAAGAACAATGGCAAATATCCCAAACTATGAGAGAAATATAAAATAATCTCGGTTTATACGTGATCTATATACTGCAGCACTGACCCACCCCTTTCCTGCCCATCCCATCCCTTTCCCCAAGGAGATGTTGGGGAAACAGCTGGATACTGATTAAAAGCAAAAGAAGCTTTCCACTAAGGCACCAATACCAACCCCACCAGAATGTTCTTTGAGGGTCAGACTTTGGCCTGTACCACTCAGTTTAGCTTACAGTGCTGAAAGCGGGATTCCTCGCCTGCATTCTAAGGAAGGGAAGGACTGGTATAATACGGGAAGTGGTCATTAGAAACTGGGTTGAGCCAGAAGAAGTAAATTGCAAATTATGCTAAAATTAAATTTACCTTCAATCTCTTCCTCCTCTTCTTCATCTTCATCCTCATCCTCACTGGAATCACTGACCTGCACAGTTATGTCAGTGCTGGTTACAGGGGTCCAGTCAAAATAAACTCCAAAGCCAATGTCATAGTCATCAGTCGCAAACTCCCAGCAAACACGCTTTCCCTCTGGATGGGTAGGTACCCGGATGGTCACCACCTCACCCCGCTTCACCACCAGACGGCTGTTCTTCTCTTTGCCCAGCTTGCTTTTGAATTCCTTCATCTTGGTAAAGGTCCAGATGCACGGAGGAGCCATCAGAGGTGGGGACACTAAAAGGACAAGCAGCTTACTACTGAGAAACCAAGAGAAAATACAGCCAAATCTGGCATTTTGCTTAGGCAGGGTGTCATAGTCAAAGACATTCTTTCTACTTCCTGGCTTCTTTGACTGCCTTCCACAAGTCACCTTCTTAGTTTCCTTCCATCTGTCTGCCTGTCTTTATTTAAGCACCCACTGGGAACAAAGAAACTACCTTCCATACCCCCAAAGCTCTCACCTTTCCTGTGATCCCCCAGGAGATCTGCAGATTCCAAATCAGCTGAAAGGATATCTATAGCTCCTGTGTGCTCAGACTGGATCATAACGATGTCCCCGGACCTTTGTGGAACTTGGTACTTGGCCATCTGCACAATGGAAATCTGATTAGAGCACTTACTAGCGTGGCAGATTCCAATTAGCCTCCTTCTCAAGGGGGCTGCCCACCCCTGCCCCATTGCCTCCACTTTCCATCAGCTCAAAGCCTGATGTGCTATGTTCCCTCCTCCCTTTTGCAGCTCTCCCACTCCAGACCCTTTATAAAATCCTTGCCCGTGAATTTCCTCCAAGCTTGCTACTGACTTCTGCACCAATAGTGTTTCTGTGCCGCACCGTGACCTGCACAGCACCTCCCTGTGGCCCCTCTCATGACAGCGCTTGCATCCGGGGTTTAGCCCGGCTCTGACTCTACCACACAGCCTCCCGCTACAATCCCCACTCCCAGGCTACCTCCAGATCCCTGTCAATCAAGTCACCAAAGCACTGCAGAGAGAGCCTGTGGTTTATATTCTCTGTCCCTGGCTTATCCACGGCACATCCGGGATGTCCCATGCCACTGGCTGTCACATCCACTAACAGTGCTCTGTAAATAATTGTCATTTCACCTGTTTTAATGTATTTAAACAGTCCATTTGCTGCCAGATATCTAACCTCCACGGAAGAGTACAAGCATCCCTTGAAATTCGAAGCCCTCGCTAACCCATGGCAGGAGGTTGCAGTCTCTCTCTAGCGGGTTTCACATGAAACCACTCAGATCAGTGCTCCCGTTTCTTGTTTTTATGCCATAACTTCTTGATCCTTCTCCAAGCAGTCAGCAGGCAACTCAAGAAATGTACACCCACTGGCCACACGGGACAGCATACCAGTGAGATAGCTATCCAGTTAAGAAACCAGAATTATATTTGCAAGAAAGAAAGAAAGAAATTTTGAATTCATCCCAGACTATATTCTCATAATATCTCTTTCTGAAGATATTACCTCTATTGCCAAATGAGGTGAATCAGACTTTGGCTAACCTGCTTACATGAGTCTTTCCTTTTCCACAAGGCTAAACAAAGGATTTAGTTTGCAACATATTAGCAGCACAGCATTAGTAAAGTCACCAACAGATCTTGGCTTCAGTTCCCTCATCTGTAAAATGGGAACATAATGGTACCTGTCTCATAGGTTTGTTCTCAGAAGCAAATGAAGTATTGTGGATAAAAATGCTTCATAAAGCAAATGTAATGATAATGTTTGGCATTGTCTTTATTGACCATAATACCATTAGTTATTATAATATATGTGTTAGTAATAATACAAACAACTCCTTCCTCCATGGCAGGGAGATTACTGCTATCTACACCACTTCTATGGAACCTTGACCATAAATCCTGAGTAGATCTACCACAAAAAAACTGAAGCTAAAACACGATCTCATGGTTGAAGGCTCTTCACATCCAGAGGATGTCAGACGCCACATGAGCATCCATTCTAACACTTCATTTCTTGAGTAGCTGCTAGTTCAGTGATGGGCCCTGAGGGTGACACACATGACCATTCTCCAAATAAATAAAACTGAGACGCCCCAATGCTTTCTAGGTCCAACCCATCCACACACATCTAGATTCTGGTGCCACACACCGCTCCTCCCGAAGAGACTGCGACATTGCCCTCCCTACCTTGTTGAGGACCTGGGCCTGGTCTGCAGGCAGCGATTCCTGCTCCACCAAGGCCTGCGCCTCCAAGGCACCAGCTGTCTTTCGCAGATCTTCGGTGGCATCCTCACTCGCTCGAGATACCGTCTGTGGCCTCTCAGAAGAAGACAGCATGTCAATTCAAGGACTCTTTCAAAGGGCACAGTAGTCTTGGAGAAACTTAGAAATAAAACAACCTTCAAGGGACATCTCCCAACCTCTGCTTTCCTCTGGCATTTGGGTCCACTGTCAGTTTAGCTGACCACTGCCCCGGGCTGACTTGGCCCACAATAAAGCGGTGACAGCGTGTGACGGCCCAGGACTGATGAAGCCAGGCCCCAGGTTCTGAGAACTATGGCGAACACGCAGGTCAGTCGTCTGAGTTTTGTTCTCTGGGACCCACACCATCTGTTCCACACAGGATTTCAACAAAAGAAAAGTCAGAATCCCAGTTCTGTTCTACACATAAAACTTCTGTTAGAAGCAAACAGAGGAGGCCTCGCCAGGGCCAGAAATCAATCACCAAAACACAGGGGGCGCAAACTTGATTAGCAAGGCACTCCCTCTCCAGTCAGGCTGGGAGCAGTCTTTCAGCCTTTCCGCCTCACACCATCCTCCAGATCACACTGGCTAATAAAAGAAGGTCATCATTTTCTTTCCCTTTTTAAGCACGTTAATCTATTATCCCAATGACTTAAGGCCTGACAATTTGAATACTTTTAAAGAAGCAGAGGAATAATTTCGGCTCTCTTCCCTTTCCCCTGGCTTCTGGAAAGACCACAAAGTGAGCTAGGTGCCAGGGCAATGGCACAATACCCCAGGTCTCTTGGAAATCTGTTGTCAACAAAAGGTGGCATGGGATTCTTTAGAGCAGCAGTCATCAGAGTTCAGTTCGAGGACCGCTGGGGCTCTTCAGACTTTTTTTTATAATAATTCTAAAATGTGATTGCCTTTTTTGATTTCCATCTTCTCAAGAGAATACATTAGAGTTTTCCAGTATAGGACACGAGATGTTGCAACAGAATGTACGCGGAAGCAGATCTAAGAATCCAACTGTCTTTGTGAAGCCAGACATGAAAGAGAGTTACAACTCTCTATTCTCACTAAATTATTTCTGCTTTGGAAAACAGTTGTTTTCCATTAAAAACATATTATTTATGTTTACGTGCAATGAGTTCATTATTTTCATTTTTAAATCAATAACTATTTTTTAATTTTTCAGTTTTAATTTCTAATATAGTAAACATTGATAGAGATAAACCACAGGAAAAATTCTTTGGGATTCTCAATAACTTTGAATTGTGTAAAGGTTTGGGAACCACTGCTTTCAAGCATCATTTCCCCACTGAGTAAATGACTGGAAAACAGTACCAGAGACAATATGGGGAAACAGGACTTATTTGGTGTTCATTAGTTTCTTTCTCTCTTCTTTTTTAAATTATAAACAAGAAAAAGCACTCCTAGTTTACAAATTACCTCTTTTCAGATAAAATAGAGCCATCTTTTGGAGTATACAAGTCACCCCAACCTACCTCAGGACAAACAAGAGGGAGTCACTATAAAAACCAAAGGTATGGGATACTGTTGATTTTTATGGTTTTGCTTGGGTAATCCTGTGTAAAATGTAAATTAGTCTAGGCTGCAAGCCTATTTTTTCTCTTAAGCCCAGAAATTCCAGTCTGCTTTTGTTTCTTGACACTCTTTATCCCTATCTGTGTCTTCCATTAGTAAGTGAGCCTGATGGCAGGGATGGGCCCTGTTCCCGGCATGCATGGCATCTACTGCCAGGCCCATCACATGGAACCCTCATCTCCTAAAATGACCTCATGTCGTCGTGCCCAGTCCATTGCAGTCACAATGGCCTCTTGAATCTCTGAGGGTCCTCAAACACCTCAAGCATTCAAGGGTTTTGCACCCGCTGTCACCTCAGCCTAGAATATCCTGCTGCCAGTTACCTGAGGGCTTCCTTCAGGCTTCTGCTCAGCTATCACTTCTAGGGAGGCTCCCCAGATAGCCGCATGTTGAATGGTTCACCCTGCCCTAGCCCCATCAGTCCTTCTAGCCTTACCCTGTTCACCTGTCTTCACTGCACTCACTACTGCCTGACATATTACGTCTCGTATCTTGTTGACTGCAAGGTGTGTATTTGTTTTCAGATTTTAACACAAATGAAACGCAGGATGTCCTAAAAACTGGTGGTGTCTTACAACTGCCCGGGGCCTGGACTGACACAGTCTTTGCCCAGGAGATTTGCCTTTGCTTCTGCCAGTATTCAGGAGGGCTTCCAACTGAGACAACTTGAATAAGTTCTGTGTGAGGGTTTTGTTCAAACTCCAATGGCACGGTGAATTTAGACCACAAACTGGTGACTACAGACTCATGGTTCATATTCTCAGGGGAGATCTTTTTCTCCTCCCCTTACACAGAGCCAAGATGGAAACATTCAACTTTCCTTGCGGTCCTTCTCTGTGTGGAGGGATCTTTTTTCTTGTTTACTTTTCACTGAAGGTTCACGCTTTTGGTGTCCTAGCTCCATGAAGGATGGGAGCGGGTGGGGGTGGGAGGGAGTGTCTATTACTAGACTCTCTGCCTGGGACATTTTTCCCTTTCTTGGTAGTTCATTAAATAACAGTACATCTTACAGGTGATGGCAACTTAGAGTCTATGAAATAGGATGTATGCTTGCTTTCTGTCTGCCCTTCCCACTAGAATATAAACGCCACGAGACCAGGGACTTGGACTGTTGTATCTCCATTGCCTAGAACACTGCCAGGTAAGTAGCAGGCTCTCAACAAATATCTGTTGAATGAATAAATAGTAGACGGTCCCAAAATATTTGTTGAATAAATAAATGAATATATTAATTTTTGTTTAGGAGCAAAAGAGAAATACTGGCATGTGAGAATACAAGTTAATCTGACCATTAGCCTGACCTTACTGTACAAGGCATCTAAAATTAAGTCTCCTCTGTGCCTTTGTGTATGCTACTTTGTATAAATATTGTTCTGCTTATTAAAAAAGTTTTAGGGGTGCCTAGACGGCTCAGTCAGTTGAGCATCCAACCTTTGATTTTGGCTCAGGTCATGATTTCATGGTTCATGAGTTTGAGCCCCACATCAGGCTCCACACTGATGGTGTGGAGCCTGCTTGGGATTCTCTCTCTCCTTCTCTCTCTGCCCCTCCCACGCTCTCTCTCAAAATAAATTTTAAAAAATCTTTTAAAAATAAATAAACTATTTTAGAGAATAGTTCTTTTTAAATTTTTTAATGTTTATTTATTTTTGAGAGAGACAGAGAAACAGAGCGCAAGTGGGGGAGGGGCACAGACAGAGGGAGACCCAGAATCCAAAGCAGGCTCCAGGCTCCAAGCTGTCAGCACAGAGCCCAAAGCGGGGCTCGAACCCACAAATGGCTAGATCATGACCTGAACCAAAGTTAGCCGCTTAACCAACTGAGGTACCCAGGCACACCAACAAATAAACTATTTTAAACAGGACATGCAACAGCCACATGAGTTTAATGTTCACATTAGCATTTCATGCTCTGAAGAATCAATGAAGGGTATTTGGGGAAAGATAAATTGCAAATCACTTGATGCCAATGATAAATCACATAAAGGAAAAACTCCCACTGTAAGCCTACTGGTTTGTGCTGACCCAGAGCAGGGAGGCCATCCCAAGGGAGGGGACAGCCTGACCAGCCTGCCAGCCTCACTGGCAAGAGAGAGAGTTGGGCCCTTCCATTTCTAACATACACAAAACATAAACACTGCACTTCAAGCGTCATTTGGACTGGACTTCTTTCTTCACACACTAGATTTTAGAAACAGAGCTTTAAAATTAAATCTCCTTTTTTCTAAGAATGTTGTAGATTCTTCACTCAAAACTTTATTCTTAGGAGGAAACATCAGTCCGTGTCAAAAGCCAGCCCCCAAACATCCCTCAGATCAACATCCAGAAAAAGACTGGTGGCAGCAAGAAGGAAAAGGCGCTCCCTCCTGGGATTTGAGGAGAACAGGAATTGTCTCAAATCAACACAGCCTTGGGGAGGCTTGGTCTTCTAAAGGGACTGTTCTATAAATAACCTAGTAGCTCTAAGCATAGAACTCAAAACCCCTCTAATGCTACTTACCAGAACGAGCTTTAGAGAACAAACCTAGAGCTGTGTGAACTTGGGCAAATTTTTAAATTCACCATTTGTTTTCCTCATTGGAAAAGAAACACCTGTTTCAGTAGGGCTGTTAGGAGGATTAAACGGTAGGATGCATTTTCGCACCTAGTATAGTACTGAGCAAATAGAAACATTCTGTAAAAGGGGCGTCTGGGTGGCTCAATGGGTTGAGCAGCTGTCTGACTCTTGATTTCAGCTCAGGTCATGATCCCAGGGTTGTGGGATCAAGCCCTGCATCAGGCTCCACACTGAGCATGGAGCCTGCTTAAAATTCTCTCCCTCTGCCTCTCTCTCCTGCCTGCACTCTCTCTCTAAAATAAAGATTAAAAAAAACTTTTTTAAGAAACATTCTGTAAAAAGTAACTATTTTATTATCATTATTATGGAGAATATTCAATGAAGCATGGCTATTATATTATTATCACTAACTATATTACCATAATCATTATATTAAACATTATTATCTCCCATCATCTGAATTCTGGGGGAAAAAGCTTTATTTCATATGCAAAAGTAAGAAGAAAGAAATTCTACTCAAGAAATAACAAACTGGGGCACCTGGCTGACTCAGTTGGTGGAGCATGCAACTCTTGATCTCAGGGTTGTGAGTTCTAGCCCCACAATGGGCATAGAGTTTACTTAAAAATAAAATAAAATAATGTTTTTAAAAAAGGAAGTAACAGTAGCACCTGGGTGGCTCAGTCGGTTAAGCCTCCAACTTCAGCTCACATCATGAACTCAGTTCATGAGTTCGAGCCCCACATCAGGCTCTCTATTGTGGGTGCAGAGCCCGTTTCGGATCCTCTATCCCTCTCTCTCTCTGCCCCTTCCCCACTCACATTCTCTCAAACTCTATCTCTCCCAAAAATAAACATTTAAAAAAAGATTTTAAAAAAAGGAATAACAGATTGTTTAAATATCCTGACATTCCTCCCTACGCCCAGCCATCAACTTTGTGTGGGGCATTGAGACCACACTGGTTCTACTCAACAGTACTGTGCCATGAGCAGATCAGTTGGGCTATAATATCCATTTGCTCAGGGTTCTCCAAAATACAGTTTTTCATTAATTATTCCATCAATTTTTTGGGTTTCCACTTATTCTAGAGCTCAGTACAACTGTTTCCTTTCTGCTATATACTCTGATATTAATGACAGTAGATAGATGAAATGGATGGAGCAGGAAATTAAGAAGAACAATCTGAGGGGCACCTGGGTGGCTCAGTCAGTAAAGAGTCCAACTTTGGCTCAGGTCACGATCTCACGGTTTGTAAGTTTGAGCCTCGTGTCGGGCTCTGTGCTGACAGCTCAGAGCCTGGAGCCTGCTTCGGATTCTATGTCTCCCTCTCTCTCTGCCCCTCTCCCACTCACATTCTGTCTCTCTCTCTCAAAAATAAATATTTAAAAAAATTTTTTAAAAAAGAATAACAATATTGAAGGTTCTCACACTGGTTTAATCTAAAAATTACATTAGAAAAAAACCCCTCCAAAAGTGTGTGTGTGTGTGTGTGTGTGTGTGTGTGTGGCTGTGTATCTTATGGGTAAAAACCAAACACACATTGTCTTGAAAGTCTACCTGGGATCCATGTCTAACGTTTTAACATTTCAACCTGGGCTTCAAGAGAAGATAAAAAAGGGGCGCCTGGGTGGCGCAGTCGGTTAAGCGTCCGACTTCAGCCAGGTCACGATCTCGTGGTCCGTGAGTTCGAGCCCCGCGTCGGGCTCTGGGATGGCTCAGAGCCTGGAGCCTGTTTCCGATTCTGTGTCTCCCTCTCTCTCTGCCCCCTCCCCCATTCATGCTCTGTCTCTCTCTGTCCCAAAAATAAATAAACATTAAAAAATATATATATATATTTAAAAAAAAAAGAGAAGATAAAAAAAGACTACACTTTTTGTTACAATTTCATCTCTGGGAGTGAAGAAAATTTCATAATCTGAAAAAGATCTGACACTGCCCCTAAACACACTTAAGGGCTAATTAGTCACCAAACCATCCATACTCTTCACTCCAACTTGCTGTCCCCCTCAAAGTTGCCATCCACATCTCATTAATCCCTTATCTCAGGAGATAAACCTCTAGGAGCCAAGCAGTTGCTGTCCCTACCTGTAGGGTGAGGAATGGGACTCTGGATCAGAGGCAGAAGCCACTAGAGAGGTCACCTTGGTGTTTTCTAGATCTTCATTCTCTAGAAAATCATGGAAAGAAATATTCAATATTTGAGAAGAGGCACAATCATAATTATCTTGTACCTTTAAAAAAATCTGGCAGTTTCAACCAACCTTCTCTTTACAAAAATATCCTGGGCATCAATTTCTGAGAGGCCCAGTGCATAAATTATGCAAGTCCTCACATCCAAGTATTCTCAGACCATCATAACCCATTCATGAAAGAATAAAACCCTTTCCAAAACAAGTCCCCACAAAATTCATTCTAATTTAAGAATCACACTTCTCAGAAAGCATATGGTTAAATTAGGTAAAATACAGAAGGCAGAGTGAGATTTAGGATGAAATGAACTGGAATCAGAGCCAAAGGATGGAGGGTCATCTCCACATTCGGTAGGCTCCCACCACATATCAGAGGGAAAGGATTTTTATAATTTCTTTCACTTACTCACTCACCAATGACTTACTGGAGAACTGTTAGGTAGCCTCAAGGAGCATACAGGTGAAATGCATAATGAAGGCCATGTCCCCCAGGTCACAAGCCTAGGACTGGTATCACTGCCATTTTACAAGTAAGAACACTAGGGTACAGACAGATTCAAATGTGGGCAGTCATGCTCCTAACCTTTAGGTGCTACTAAGTCTTATGGTTTATTCATCTAGACTTTCCTTGAGCACTCAGAAAATGGTTCAGCATATTTAGATAATCCCTGGTTTAACCTCCTTTAGTTAAGACTGAAAGAAACTGAAACCCAAAGTCCACTTCTCAGTACAAAATACAACTTAATGAAGTAAATGTCAAAAACTGCAAATTTCAGAGTTTGGTAATAACATAAAAGTGCAAATGATGGACAAATCCTTCTGATACAACTTAAATCCAACCTCATTTTTTCGTATGTGAAAAGATCTATTTTTCTTTCTGTCAACTCACACTCTCATAGATAGAAAGACCTTAGAGCTTATGCCACCCAATTTTCTTCTTGGGACGTAATAGAAAATACATATATTAGTCTCTGCCCCCAGTTCCTGGCACAGAACTCCAAAAATCCTGATGATTTCCTAAGTGAAAAGAGCAGTAGGAGCATGTTTTGTTCTAATACTTGGTCTTTGATTCTAGTTCCTGACACAGAGTTCATAAATCCCTTGGCATTTACTAGGTGTTAGTAGTGTCTTATGTTCTAATGAGGTGACTCTGGGTGGACGCATGGATGGGGGCTGCTCACCAGAGAGACCAAGCCATGATCAGAGGCTTGGAATTGTGACCCCAGCCCCATTCTCCAGCGAGGGGAGAGGGGCTGGCAATGAAGTTAATGGTTGATCATACTGACGTGATACAACCTCCACAAAACCCCCAAAGTACAGGGTTTGGAGAGCTTCTAGGTTGGCGAACACATCCATATCTTGGGAGGGTGACGTACCCCAACTCCCAGGGGACAGAAGCTCCTGCACTCAGGATCCTCCTGGACCTCACCCTCTGTATCTCTTCACCTGACTATTCATCTGTATCCTTTCTCATATCCTTTAATCAACTGGTAAATGTAAGTATCTCCCTGAGTTCTCTGAGCTGCTCTAGCAAATCATCAAATCCAAGGAGGGGGAGGTCATGGGAACCTCCAATTTATAGCCAAATCAGCAGGAGATTGTGGGTAACCTGAGACCTACTACTCGAGACTGGCATCTAAAGTTGGCTGAGGAACAGTTTAATGGGACCAAGCCCTTAATCTGTGGGACATAACACTATATATCCAGGTAGAGTGTCATAATTCAGTTAAATTGTAGGACACCCAGATGGTGTCACAGAATTGTTTGGTGTGAGGGAAAAACACCCACCTCTGGTGTCAGAAGTGCAGTGAGAGGCAGTCAGTGTGAGAATAAAGTAGAAACTCAGAAGGACTAAGCTTTCTTTAAACCTCCCAACAAAGGAACTGAGTCTCAGACAATTGTCAAATGTTTCCCAGTTCTGTGAAGAGGCCCTTTTCACAGAGACAATGAGAATACAAAGTTCTCCCCTATGTTGACCTAAGTAAAATCTGTTTCCTACTAAGCCCTGCCCTTCTATCCTTCCTCGCAATATCCTTTCAAATATTTACAGCCTGCTATCATCTTTCCTGCAAATTCCTCCTCAGGCTGACCATTTCCAGTTCTTTCAATCATCCCTCAGACGACCTCTGACCACACTGGCCTTGTTCTGTTGTTCCTCTTTGTTCCATTTAAAGTAAGGGACTTGGGGCACCTGGGTGGCTCAGTCGGTTGAGGATCTGACTTCAGCTCAGGTCATGATCTTGCAGTTCATGAGTTCGAGCTCCGTGTCGGGCGCTGTGCTGACAGCTGGGAGCCTGGAGTCTGCTTCAGATTCTGTGTGTGTGTGTGTGTGTGTGTGTGTGTGTGTGTGTGTGTGTGTGTGTCTGCCCCTTCCCTGCTCGCACTCTGTCTCTCTCTCTCAAAAATAAACATTAAAAAAAATTTTTTAACTCCTACAACTCAATAGGAACAATCCAAATAACAATCCACTAACAATCCAATAACCCGATTTAAAAATGGGCTAAAGACTGAAATACACATTTCTCCAAAAAAGACATCTAGATGCCCAACAAGTATATGAAAAGATGCTCAGCATCACTAATCATCAGGAAATGCAAGTCAAAACCACAAAAAATGAAGTATCACCTTACCCTGTTAAGATAGCTATTATTAAAAAACAAAAACAAAAACACAGCAAGATAAGCATTGAAGAGGATGTGTAAAAATTGGAACCCTTGAATCTACATGAGAATGTAAAATGGTGAAGCCACTATGGACAACAGTAGTATAAAGATTCCTCAAAAAATTAAAAATAGAATTACCATATCATCTACCAATCCCATTTCTAGGTATTCATCCAAAAAAATTTAAATCAGGATCTGAAAGAGATTAGGACTCCAATGTTTCAGTGTGACACTAGTCACAATAGCCAAAATGTGGTAACAACTTAACTGTCCATTGACAGATGAATGGGTAAAGAAAATGTGGCAGGGGTGCCTGGCTGGCTCAGCCAGTAGAGCACACGACTCTTAATCTCGGGGTCATGAGTTCAATCCCCACATTGGGCATGGAGCCTCCTTAAAAATGTGGCAGTTTAAAAAAATGTGGTATACACACACACACAATGGAATATTATAATATTCTTTAAAGAGAAGGAAATTCTGCAACATGTGATTACATGGATGAACCTTAAGAACATTATGCTAAGTAAGCCAGTCACAGAAGGATACATATTGCACAATTCCACTTATATGAGGTATCTAAAATAGCCAAACTCACAAAACCAGAGAGTAGAATGATGTTTGTCAGGGCATGGGAGGAGAGGGAAATGGGGAGTTGCTAGTCAATGGGTATAAAGTCTTAAGTATATAAGATGAATAAGTTCCAGAGATCTGCTGTACAATATTGTGCCAATAATTAACAATACTGTATTGTACACAAAAAAATTTTAAGGAAATATTTAGAAGCACTTCACAGAAATAAAAAGAATAAACATTAGTAAAATAAACAAAGGAAACACCATGACAGTTCGGTGTGTACAGCAAGTTCAGCGTGTCCCGCCAATTTAACTCATTATTTAATGAATTCCTAACAAGTGGCTGGCCCCACACCAGATACTCGAGATGATGCACTAAAGCAGACACAGTTCTGGCCCTCATGAAGCGTTTGGTCTAGCAGGGCAGACTGTGAAGGGCCCTCATCCCACAGATGATCAAGAATTTAAAGCTTAAATTTAAGCTAGGAAATGACATGATCAAATTTATATTTTTTGGTAGAATTCTATAGCAGCTGTTGGTAAGATGGATTTTGCCAGATCAGATGGGAGGCCTTTCCCCAGTTCACGAGAGATAATGAGGACCTAATAGTGATAGCTGAGAAAGAGTAGAGACGACTCTCTTAGAAAATCATTAGGTGGTCAAGTTTGTTTTCAGGATGCCCATGCTGGTGACGCTTATTTTCATATATATATATATATATATATATGCATGCTCTTGGCTTCAGAGTAGATTCCCATAATTCATCACTTACATAAAACACCCATTGCTCATCCAGCAAATGCCCTCCTCAATGCCCATCACCCATTTTCCCCGCCCCCACCCCACCCTTCAGTATATGTTCACAAACCATCTGTGACATATTCTAGAACTTTGCTGAGAAGGTGCATCAAGTTTAATGGTCTACATTAAACCATGGTCTACTGGTCTAAACAATGGTCTACTGGATTCTAATCTGTTCTTCCCTTTGGATAACTGATATATAGGTTCATTTCTAGTCCCTGACATTCCTCAAAGATAGCACACAATTACATTTGCAGATTCTTTCGGGACCCCAGATGTGGTAGTCATCTGTCAATCTTTTGGCTTTCAAATATCCAACCTTCTCCTGGAGGGGATGGGCTTTGTAAACAGTGAACAATGGAAGTCAGAATGGAAGATTCTTCTTTTTCCAGCCCCCAGGAAATTAGGGAACAGGCACATGACCTAAAATATTCCCACCAAGAATTTGAACTAGGAGTGGCACAAAAGAGAATTCATCTAGTGGCAGCCAGAGAGCCCTAACCAAATTGTTCTTGCTGCTTAGCCTCTGGATTGGCCTACTCCTCAGTTTTCCAACAATATGATGGGCCTCCTGTATCCTTGCAATAAGCCACTTTCTGCTTAAAGCAGCCAAAATTAGTTTGTACTGCTTGTAACCAAGAACTCTGACCAAAATACCTAGATAGTATTTGCGTAGGTCCAGAAATCTGAACTTAAAGTAGCCAGACATCCTATCTTCATTCTGATTATCTTTATTATTACAGCCAAGACTTAGTGATCTTTACTATATGCCAATTACTTTCTAAGCATTTTGCAGGCAGCATCTTTTTGAATTCTCACTTAATCTCACTGAAGTTAATACTAACATTACTTCCTTTTTATCACTCAAGAAATTGAGGCTCAACAAAATCAAGTTAACTTGCCCAAGATGACCAGCAAATAGGAATAGAAGTGACAGGAGTTCAGGCAGTACACGTCCAAAGCTAGCACTCTTAATAACTAGATTATACACTGAGACCTCTTCAAATCTTTATTGTGAAATAGAACATAGAGAAAAGTACACAAAAATGTGCAGCTCAATAAATTATTACAAAGGAAACATGCAAACTACTACCTAGGCAAGAAACAGATCAATCCTAGCACTCCTGAAGCCCCACTCATGATCCTCCCAAACATTACCTGCTCCCTTCTTCCATAACCATTGTCCTAACTTACAGAATCATTTCCCTGCTTTTCTTTACAGCCAGACCACCTAAATATGTATTCCTAGTGTTACTTCATTCTGCCTGAATGTAAAGGGGAATAATTTCCATGTAAAGAGAAACAATGCAGAATATATTAAAACAAGCCTCTTTCACTCAACGTTATGTCTGAAGGACTTAACTATGGGGGCACCTGAGTGGCTCATTCAGTTAAGTGTCCGACTCTTGGTTTGGCTCAGGTCATGATCTCATGATTTGTAAGTTGGAGCCCCACATCAGGCTCTATGCTGCCCACAAGAGTCTGCTTGGGATTCTCACTCTCTCTCTCTCTCCTCTTCTCTTTCTGCCCCTCCCCTGCTCATGATCCCACTCTCTCTCTCTCTCAAAATAAATAAACTTAAAAAAAAAAAAAGAGGGGCACCTGAGTCGGTTAAGCAGCCAACTTCAGCTTGGAATGATCTCATGGTTCGTGGATTCGAGCCCTGCATTGGGTTCTGTGCTGACAGCTCAGAGCCTAGAGCCTACTTTGGATGCTCTCTGTCTGCCCCTCCCCTGTTCATGTTCTGTCTCTCTCAAAAATAAGCATCAATAGGGGCGCCTGGGTGGCGCAGTCGGTTAAGCGTCCGACTTCAGCCAGGTCACGATCTCGCGGTCCGGGAGTTCGAGCCCCGCGTCAGGCTCTGGGCTGATGGCCCAGAGCCTGGAGCCTGTTTCCGATTCTGTGTCTCCCTCTCTCTCTGCTCCTCCCCCGTTCATGCTCTGTCTCGCTCTGTCCCAAAAATAAATAAAAAACGTTTAAAAAAAAAATAAGCATCAAAAACATAAGAAAAAAAAAGAGAAAGACTTAACTATGTTGTTGTGGGTAAGTTTGTTCATTTTCATTGCTATATAATATTCCATGAATATACCATAATTCATTAATATACCATTGATGAAATTTGGGTTCTATGTTTTGGGCCATTATGATTAATGCTAATTTATCAATATACCGTTGATGAAGTCTGGGTTCTTTCTAAGTTTTTAGCTATTATGAATAATGCTGCTATGAATATTCTTGTTCATGTCTCTTGGTACACATGTGCATACATTTACTTTGTAATAAACCAGAAATGGAATGGTTGAGTAATAGAAATCTGAATAAACTTTTATAGACAATGCCAAACTATTTTCCAAAGGGGTTATACCAAATATGTACTCGTGCTGGTATTGAAGAATATTCCCATTATTCTGTAGCCTCTGCAATACTTGGTCATAGTAATAGTTTTTATTTGGGCCATTCTGATTGGTGTATGCTCATTTAGTTTGCATATCACTGATGACTTACCATGTTTCTCGGCCATTTGGAAATCCTCTTTTATAAAATGCCTGTTCAAGTCTCTTCCCTATTTTACTGTTGGGTTGTTTTTTTTTTTTAACAAAATGATCCTTTATTGAAATATTTTCCTTTGTAGTTCTCAACTAGCTGAGCATTCCACTGTACCACTGTTGATGTCATCTATAATGCCATGAGGGTGACGGCCATCAACATCACAGCTCACAGTCTGGTGGTCCCTAGGATCTCTTTAATGGTTCCAGACAGTTCTCTAACTAAAAGATGGGTGCCTCCTCTGTCCAGCAATGACGACAATCTCATCAAAACTGATATTTCCATTGTGCTTAATATTCTTCTGTTTCTTTTTATATCTTGGCAGTTCCTTGAGGGCTTCAATAATGAGGGCAGACACAGAAAGTACCACCTCAATCTGGGCCTATCCATCTTGGTCATTTTCATTGTAATCCTCAGACCCTTCCAATCACTGGTTGCTTTGGCTACGTCATTATCAACCTTTTTAGGAGAAAGATTTAGGAAGCCAATCTTGGGGCCAGGGAAGATGTAGCACCAACCTCCTCACTGGTGCACCTCAGGTACATGACTTTGATCTTGTTGGGGTCAAATTTAGGTGGCATGGTGGAAGCAGCTGGAGTCAGGTGACCTTAGATTAAGGACAGCTACAGAAAATTACACCTTGGCCACCTCCAAGCCAAAAGCTGAAAGCTGGATTGTCTTTTTATTTACTTATAAGAGTTCTAAATACAAACCTTTTGTTAATTACATGTGTTACAAATACCTGCTTCCACTCTGTGACACACCTTTTCACTCTTAATGGTATCCTTTGGTGAACCAAAGTTCTTCATTTTAATGTGTAGTCAAAATATATCACTCTTTTCCTTTATTAGCCCTTCATGTGTCCTGTTTGAGATATCTTTCCCTATGCTGAGAACAATATATTCTTCTATATTATCTTTTAGGAGCATATTGTATTGCTTTTCACATATTGGTGTGCAAAATCCAACTAGAGTTGATTTTTTGTGTGTGTGCTGTGTGAGGTAAGGATCAAGTTTCTTTTCTTTCCCTTCTTTCCTTTCTCTTAGGATATTCAATAGTCCCAGCAACATCTACCATTCTTTCCTCACTATTCTGCAGTACAATCTTGGTTGCAAATCAAAGATTTTGTTTCTAGGCTTTTATTCCATTCCTAGGACCTAGTAAACTATTTTGTAAAAGCTTTAAAATAAATCTTGATACCCTGATAGAGCAAATCTTTCCATCTTGTTCTTACTCAGAGTATTTTTATATACGCTATTTATGGCCTTTCATTCCTATATATACTTTTTAGAACTAGCTTGTCAAATTCCATGCAAAAAAACCCATCAAAACCCCACTGGGATTTTTACTGGGATTGTATTTTATTTATATATCAAGTTGGGGAGAACTGACATCTTTACAATATTGAGTCTTTCAATATAGGAATATGATACATCTTTCCATTTATTTATTATTTCATCTCTCTCAATAATTATGGGGTTTCAGCCACAGAAATGAGATGACAAAGGTGACATCGTCATTTGGAAAGCATCATAATAAGACACACATGTTGTGGCGCCACTGTGGCTCTAAGGCCTACCACCTTTGGAAGTCAATCTGCGGCAAATGTGTCTATCCTGCCAAGCGGAAGAGAAAGTATAACTGGAGTGCCAAGACTAAAAGACAAAATAATACTGGGCCAGCTGAACGAGGCACCTAAAAACTATGCTGCAGGTTCAGGCCTGGATTCTGTAAAGGAACAACACCTAAACCCAAGAGGGAAGCTACTGTGGCATCCAGTTCATCTCAAGGATTTCAACATTTAGTCACACAATAGATGTTCTGGTTTCAAAAATAAAATAATAACAATGTACTATAATCTTCTGCACAAAGGCTTTGCACATATTTTGTGAGATTTATTTCCAGGTATTTGAACTTTCTTTAATCTATGGTAAATAGTACTTTTATATATTTTTAACTTCATTTGATAGGCATTTGATAGGCATACTTCATTTGATTGTGCTTCACTTTATTGCACTTTGCACATATTGCAATTTTTTAACTTTATTTTTGAGAGAGAGAGAAAGCATGAGTGGGAGAGGGGCAGAGAAGGAGGGAAAGAGAGAGAATCCCAAGTAGGTTCCACACTGTCAGTTCAGAGCCCAATGCGGGGTTTGAACCCAAAACCGCGAGATCATGACCTGAGCAGAAGTCAGATACTTAACCGACTGGGCCACCCAGGTGCCCCAGTTACTGCATTTTTGACAAACTGAAGGCTCATGGCAACCCTGTGCCAAGCAAGTTTATCAGCACCATTTTCCAACAGTATTTGCTCACTTCACGTCTGTGTCACATTTTGATAATTCTTGCAATATTTCAAACTTCTTCGTTACTATATTTGTTACAGTGATCCATGATCAGGGATTACACCTCTGCTGAAAGCTCAGATGACGGTTAGCATTTTTTAGCAATATTTTTTAAAATTTAAGGTATTAACTTTTTTAAGACATGGCTGCGATTGCACATTTAATAGACTAGTGTAAACATAACTTTTATATACACTGAGAAACAAAAAAAACTTCATTTCAGATGCTTTATTGCGATATTTGCTTTACTTCAGTGGTCTGGAACTGAACCTGCAATATCTCTGATGTATGTTTGTATATGTAAGTGCAAGGAAATTTTGCATACTGACTCTATACCCAGTAATCTAGCTAAACTTATTCTAATAATTTATGTGTAGATTCTTCTGGATTTTCCATGTACATAGCCATCATCTGCAAACAACAGATTTAACAGGGTTCCTTTCTAATCCTCATATATTTTTTTTTTCTTGTCAAACTGTATTAGCTAGAATATCCAATAAAAGTGGTGAAAGTGGGTACCCTGTCTTATTCCCAATCTCAAGAGGAAAATTTTCAAATCTCACCATTAAGTTTGATGCTGCTTATAGGGTTTTTGTAGAGACATGCTTTATCCAATTAAGGAAGTTTTCTTTTAGTTTGCTAAGAGTTTTGAATCATAAGTGGAGGGTAAATTTCATCAAACACTTTTTTCTGCATTAAGCTGATCATTTTTATCCCCTAATATATTAAAATGATGATTTACACTTACTTTTAAAGAATGTTAAAATGACTTTGCATTCCTGAAAAAAACCCAACTGGGTCATATATATTGCTGGATTTAGTCTGCTAATATTTTGCTCATGACTTTTTGCATCTATATTAATGAGTGAGATGAAATTGTGATTTTCCTTTCATCTGGGATCATTTTTATTCTGCCTGAAGAATCCAATTGTTCCTTAAGTGCCAGTCTGCAGGCTGACAAATCCTGTAGCTGATTATCTGAAAATATCTTTCTTTTACCTTCATTCCTTTTTTTTTTTTTTTGATGAGTACTTTTTTTTGAGAGAGAGAGAGGGTGCAAGTGAGTGAGGGGCAGAGAGAGAGAGACAGAGAGAGAGAGAGGGAGAGAGGCAGGGCTTACCCAAAGTGGGGCTCAAGCTCACCCAACATGGGGTACAAGTTCACCAAGTATGGGACTCAAACGCATGAACTGTAAGATCATGACCTGAGCCAAAGTCAGATGCTTATCCAACTAAGCCACTCAGGCACCCTACCTTCATTCTCAAAGACTATTTTCCTGGGGATGCCGGGGTGTCTCAGTCAGTTAAGCATCTGACTCTTCATTTCAGCTCAAGTCATGATTCCAGAGTTGTGGGATCGAGCCCCGAATCAGGGTCTGCACTGAGTGTGGAACCTGCTTAAGATATTCCCTCTCTCTCTCTCTCTCTCTCTCTCTCTCTCTCTCTCTCTCTCTCCCTCTGCCCCCTTTCCCCCACTCACACACTCTCTCTAAAATTAAAAAAAAAAAGACTATTTTCCTGAAAAAAAAAATCTATATTGGTATCTTCTTTCAATAATCTAGCTTCTAATGCCCTGTGCAGAAGTCAGCTGTCAGTCTAATTACTATTCTTTTGAAAGCAAACTGTAATTTTTCTCTGGCTACTTTTTTCTCTCTGCTTTGGTTTTATAGCAAGTTTAACTTAATGTATACCTACTGTAGATTTCATTGTACTTATCCTGCTTGGGATACACAGGACTTCTTAAATCTGTGCATTCTGTTAGCTTTGGAAAATTCAGAGCTATTATCTCATCAAACATTGCTTCTGTCCATTCTGGCTCTCCCCGCCTTCTGGGACTCCAATTATACAAACGTTAGACCTTCTCACCATACCTTCTATGTCTTTTACCTCTTTCCTGAATTTTCCATGGTTGCATTTTTACATATTTCCTTCTGGATATTTTCTTTTTTTATGACCAAGTTCACTATTCTCTCTTCAGGTGTAGTAACTTTTTGCTAAACCTATCAATGGAGTTTTAAATTTTCATCTGTATGTTTCAATTATACAATTTCTATTTGGTTCTATTTTTATAAATTTCAGTTCTTTGCCAAATTTCTGAAACTTGTCTTTGATCTCAAACATAATAAATATAATTATGTTTCAGTCTGGTGCCTCTTGGGATCGATTTTTACTGTCTGTTGTTTCTTTTGATTTTTGTTCATGTTATCTCTTCTCAGGAATCTAGTCATTTATGATATGTGCCAGAAAACTGTTCTCACAAAATTGTTTGAAGAAATCATCTGAAGCCTAATCTGAATGAGCCTTCGGAGATGTGGCTTTGCTTCTTCCATATACCTGGAGGCATTAGCAGCCTGAGGGTACCTTAACCCAATTTCATGAACTTAGATTTTTCCGAAGGTGAGCTGTAATCCTGCAACGGTGCACTTCTGATTTACCCCTACTTCCAGAACGTGGCCTTTCATAGTCCCAACCTAGAGAAAACGGGATTCACCAGGGTTCCCCCCACTTGGTTCTGAACATTAATGCTTGTTGCATTAGTCCAGAGAAGCACATTCACAACCTTGACAAGCCTCCCCACTCAAGAATCCAGCACATGCCACCAGAGGAGAAAGGACCCCCAAAATGGACTCTCATCCTTGAACTTCTATCTTTATACTTCTGCCCTCACATTGATTACAGCCTGGTAATTCTTCATTATCTAGCTAGCTCCCCAGGATCTTCAAGCAAATATTTATATGTTGACAATTATTTTCTAATTGTCCCCAATGGGAGAACTGATCCGATTACCTAGTCTGCCATTACTCAAAACAGAAAGCAACATTGCCTCTTTACCTTTTTCAGTTTGAAAATACCTTACTGAATAAAATGGAAACCAAATAGAAATTTTAAAAGTCTGCCTTCTTTCTGTCACTGGCTAACAGTATCAGCTGATCTAAGCAGTGGTTCTATCCCCCTTTGATTTATCCTTGGGCGTAAATGAAATTACCACAAAAATAATGAAAGGCAGTAGTGGACAGAGTAACAAAAAATTAATCCCTAAGGAGACTTATAACCTGTATTTCATAAAAAATTCATCAGAGAGAAAAAGGCCCAGAAAGGGTCAATTCCTGATGAGCACAAAGGTAATAGAGATGTCTCTTACAATATAAGAACAGTGAAAAAATCTCATGACCCATCTGCGTGTATTTTTTCTGAATAGGTAATATAGCCACATTATTCAAAATTCAAAAAGCATGAAAGTATACAGGGGAAATTTCCACTCATCTCAGTCCCCACCTCCCAAAGCAACCAATGTTATTAGGTTTTATACAGTCTCCCAGAGATACTATACACACATTAAGTGTGTGCATATATATTCTTTTTTATACAAATAATGAGGATATTAAACATACTTTGCTTTTTCCATTTATATCTCAGAGAGCTTTCCGTAACTATATATTAAAAGCTTTCTCATTTTCCTCCACAGCTGATTAATATTTCATTGGCTGGATATTCCATAATTTATTTAACCAGTTCCCTACTGATGGACATCGATGTCCTTTCTAACCTTTCGCCATTACAAACCATCCTATATATAATAACCTTATGTCTGTGTCATTAAACAGGCACAAGAAAAATCTAGAGGATAAATTCCTGGAAGGAATGGATCAATGAGGGCATATACTATAATTTTGATGGATATTGGCAAATTGCCCTCCACAGCATTTGTGTCAATTTACACTCCTAACAGCAACACACAAAAGTATTTGTTCCTGCACAACAGTGAGACACCAAGTTGCCCAGAGTTTTATGATTTCCATGTCCCTTATCATAAATTAGGTTGAGCATTTTTCATATGCTAAGAGCCACTTCTCAGAGCATCTTAATAGCTCAATGTATGCAGGAGAAAAGAGTGAAAAGAGATAGTGCTCTTGATTTTTAAGGTTAAAGGTACATGCTAAATTATGTAAGAGCTACTGGTAAAACAACGTGTAACTAGATTCAGAGAGCTAGGAAGTAAGAAAAGGAGAAAGAAATACTTAAGTTTATTTCCAGAAGTATCAAGTGTGGAAGATGCAGTCCTGCTATAGAGAGAGAAAACAATTACAAACACAGCTTTTCAAGTTTCCTAAATTTATTTAATGAAATTTAGACCACTATAAAGAAGAAAAAGCCATGTTTTCCTATAGGATAGCTTTTAATATGCCAGCCAAATATAGACAAATTCTACAAGCAATCCTCGAAGAGACCAGAGAAACCAGGACAGGTTTTGCAAATTTAGATGGCATATGGGAATATGGGGGGGGGGGGTGGTTAATGGGTATATATTTATTTCAACACACATTAGGAAAAGTTGATACATCAAAATAGTAACAGCACAGATACCATTTAGAATGAAACAAAAATTTTAATGTCATTTAAAGAAAAAATAATAACCAAATAATTTTGGAATGTATTCTCTAACATGTCAAAAACCATGACTGTGATACCTGCACAGCCGAAGTATTGGAAACAATGGGCAGAGAAAGGAAAATGGAAGCTCAGGAATAATTAAATTTATAATTGATAGCCCCTAAAGCAAGGTAAAGAGGGAAAAAAACTTTCCTATGATTTCTTTTATATTTGACAATATTTAAAATACTAATTTTGTTCCTGTTACCAGAATATGGTTTCAAACATTCTGATCATGTTTCAGATTTAAATTTATGGTGTACTTTGTACTTTCTCTACAAAGAGAACCAAAAAAGTGTTTTTTTCCTAAAGCATTTGAATATCAGGTCAGAGTTCTTTAGAACAGGTCTCATAGGACTTCCCCTTCACTAAACAGGCTGCAAAGGCATAATTAGCCTGGCCTTTTAGATTCAAGGGCAGAGGAACCAAAAGCAGGTTATGTGGTTAAAGACTCAAGAGGCTTAAATAAAAAGAAACCGGCTGAATTTACATTCCAACCAAATCCAGAGACCATGTGGTCCAATTTTTTGTCAGTCCTTATGAGCGAAATAAGCTCTTAAGTGGTCATTCATATTACAAACTTTGGGTTATGGAATGAATTACGACAGGACTAATTGGCTATCTCAACACAAAAACACAACTACTATCAGAAAAAAAAATTACCACAGGCAGACAAATTTATTCCATTTTATATAAAACTGCAATAGAAAACCAAAACACTATAAGGGCTCTTTGGCATAAATTTCCACTCTTTTGCTCTATGCAATATGGTAGCCACCAATTTTTCAATTCCAATGTAAATTGAAATAGCCACAGTAGGCAACATTTCCATCCCTGCAGAAAAACTGCACTGCTCAAAGACCTACATAAGAATCATGAACAAGTTCACATGACCTGTTTATAGTCCTTAGCATCTCAGTACCTCGATAGCTCTCAGGGTCATATACACCAAACCAAGTACTGCTGCTAACTTCATGGTCATAACAGATTTGCCCTTTATTTTCCACAAAGCTCAATAAATTAAAAAAAAAAAAAGTCTGTTCTTAAGTGATGCAATATGTATACCTCAGAGAGTTACACTATATAAAGAGCAGTAGCCCTCTCCTCTTGGGGACTAAAGGACCCAGGTGTCCCAAATAAAAGATTATTAAAAACAATTACAGTTCACAAAACAATAAGAACGCTGTGGTCACTGCAGAGCTGAGTTCAGAGAAAATAAACAGTTTTCTTACTTCATCACTAAAACTTGAGCTAACATGAAGACACTCAAAAGGTACTTTCTGCAGAGAATATTATTAAAAAACAAGTTATAGTTACAATGGATAATGGTAGATTCCTGCTTTCAAGGAATAAGATACACCAAAAAATCAAAACCTTTAATTCAGTAACAACTGAATGTCCAAACTCATTTCTTAATTGCTATTTTCCCTCTAAGAGAGGATGGCAGAAATCTTTCAATTTCATCCTTTCTTAGGCCTCCACTGCTTACTTATTGGATCATTTTCCAGAGGAAGGTGGCATAAGGATCCAATCAAACTCTTAATTTGAAGCAGTTTTTTAACTTCATTCCCCAGGTTATACAACACTGAGCCAAGCCAGATACATGATTTCCACACTGCTTTGGAAACCCTGCTGCATGCTAACTCAAGGTTTCTCAAAGGAGCAGTGCTGACATTTGGGGCCAGATAATTCTTCATTGTGGGGGCTGTCCCGTGCATTGCAGGGTGTTTAGCAGCACCCCTGGCCTCTACCCACTAGGTATCAGTCATAGCCCTCCTACTCCTCCCCAACCCTAGTATCGACAACCAAAACATCCCCTGAGCATCCCCAGGCAAAATCAGTCCTGTTTGAGAACCACTGCTTGTCTTTCTTTCTTTTTACGTTTATTTATTTTTGAGAAAGAGAGAGAGAGAGGGAGAGCGAGCGAACATGAGTAGGGGAGGGGCAGAGAGAGAGAGAGAGAAGGAGACACAGAATCTGAAGCAGACTCCAAGCTCTGAGCTGTCAGCAGAGAGCGCGATGCAGGGCTCGAACTCACAGACTGCGAGGTCATGACTTGAGCCGAAGTCAGGCGCTTAACCGAATGAGCTACCCAGGCGCCCGGAGAACCACTGCTTTAACCCAAGGAACGTTCTTGAATATCTCAACCCTAATTCTTCATATGCATTTGGTGCTCCACCAAATCTCTGTGTTGAGACTCTGTCTCACAATCCAGCAAATATCTGTAGAACCTCTAGGACACATCAAGGGCTATAGGAGATAAAGAGACAAGACAGATTCTTCCCTTCCCTCAAGCAGATTTCTTGGGGTAAGTGCATAAAGAACTGTAGTATCACATTCAATTATATGTTTTGAATTGCTGATGTTTTTTCCAGTGGTACTCTTGTCTTACCAAACTAAAAACACCTTGAGGGCAAAGACCATAATCTGCTCTGGAACACCAATACTGGCTCAACAGCCAATAAAAACAAATGATTGTAAACTTCATCACAACAAGGTGACAATTTCCTATAGGCAGTAAAATCTCCACAGTTAACCTGGACAGTAAGTTAACCTCTCTCAGCTATAGTTTGTTCCCCTATAAAATGGGGAGGGGGAGCCTGGGTGGCTCAGGCAGTTGAGTGTCTGATGCTTGATTTAGGCTCAGGTTGTGGGATTGAGTCCCATGTCAGGCTCAGTGCTGAGCATGGAGGCTGCTTAAGATTCTCTCTCTCTCCCTCTGCCCCTCTCCCTTGCGCGCGCGCTCTCTCTCTCTCAAATAAATTAATTAAATAAATCAAATGGGGAGAAAATGACTCTTCACAGGATTAAATCAGATAATACAAGTAAATCTTTTTCTACTTTCTGGCACAGAGTAAGCATTCAATTAATGTAAGTTACCATTACTATTATTTTAAGAGCAACAAATCCTACCTCAAGGGGAAGAACTTGCTCTGGGCCACAGTAACAAACCCCTACATGACAGAAGAAACCAACACTCACCCTGTTAAGGACAAGAGGAAGAAACTAACCAGAAGTATTTTATCAATGTCCTGGGAACAAAAAGAGAATTCAGGAACCAATTAAAAGGGGTAAAGGGGAGAGGAGACTCACTCAGAGGCAAAACCACCATCCTCCAACATAGTCCTGGACTATTCTTAAGACTTTTCTATTTAAAATGTTTGGGTTTGTTTGCCATAAGCACACAAGGAGCTAAAGGGGAAGTTGAAAAGAAAAGAAAAAATCCTCAACTTATAACTATTGACATATGCAAGGGACAGATGTTTATGAGACTTTTGAGTGTTCATTTGCTGAGTCTCTTAGAAATTATGCTTAAAATTTTTATTGCTATAATGTTAAATACATGCCATCAATTTTGAATATACTACAAAGCATAAAAGTTCACATGAAGGAAGAAAAGACAAAAATTGTTAGATATTTTAAAGAGAACATAAAGTCATGGGGAAAAGCTGGGTGACTCAAAGGTATGTGTGTGTGTGTTCCACTCAAGTAGCATTAGAAGATGGGAGAGATTTGGGATAGAAGTAAAAGACGAGAAAAACCATCGTGCTGGAAGACACACATCCAGGAACACCTCCCACAGCACCTTATTCTCGTAATAACGAATACCACCAGTATGGTTATGTACCAGGAGCTAGGCACCAGTGCCTCGCTCTCACTGGCTCATGTAATTTCCCCAGCAGTCTTATTAGACAGGTACCAGTAGCACCCACATTTGACAGATGACGAAACGGAGATAGGGAGAAGTGACTTGCCCAAGGTCAAATCAGTAAACTGAAGATTCAGACTCCGACCCAGGCGCCACCTCTACCGCTACAATTTATGGTGCCTATTTTAATTTCAGACTTGGAAATTAATTTATACTTGCCACTTAGCGAGACCAGTTGTCTCCCCCTACCCTTTGAACCTCCTGGTGTGGTAAGCATAAGGAGGCCCGAAAGGTGAAGTGCGCCAGATGCACCCTTCGCCCCTGGGATGGTGAACCCTTGCCGAGGAACTGGCGTGGGTAGAAACGGGGACGGTCTCCCGAACCAGAAGAGGAGGGTGCCGGCGAATGAGGGAGGTCGCCAAAGTCCCTAAGTCAGCCCCTACGTCCTGCCTTGGCTCTGGCCATGACGTTCACTCAGAAGACCCGGAGCCTACCGGCTCCCGCCCGGCTCTCGTCTCCCGCACTTTGAGCGACGGAGAGGGGCGGCGAGGCGCGGGGGCCCGCGTGCAGCGACCAGGACCAAGCGGGGCTCAGGCCAGCGGAAGGCGAGGCTCCCCAGGCGGACGCGGGCAGAGAGCGCGCGGACAGGTGGGGAGCGGGGTGCGGAGCCACAAGCAGGGGGCAGCGAGGCCAGAGGGGCTGGGGTCCGCGGCCGAGGAGGAACCGGCGGGCGAGCTCAAGAGGCGCCGCGGGCAGAGCAGCCCCGTCACCGCCAGCCGGGCCGATGGGAGGACGGAAGCGGGGCAGGAACCACGCCATTTCGAAAGAGGAGTAGCGAACAAGCTCGAGCGCAGCCCCAGGCTGGGCGGCGGGGACGGGGGCAGGGGCGCGGTCAGGGGCAGCGAAGGCGGGGGCTCTGCGCGGCAAGGGGCTGCCCGGGCGGGTCCGCTCCGCCGAGGGGCGCGGGACAGAGCGGGGCAGGGCGCGGCCCGAGGGTCGCACGACGCGCCGGGCCCCGAGGCCGGACGGACCCACCCGCCGGCCCCCGGCTTGCGTACCTGAGGCGGCCGCCTGGCTCCCCTCCACTCCCGGGCTCTCCCCGGCGCGGCCCGCCGGCCCCCCGGCTGCCTGCCGCTCCGACATCTGCAGCCAGCGCCGCGAGCGCCTCCGCCGCCACCAGCGAGTGGCTCCGGAAACAGCCGAAGGCCGAGCGAGCACGGCGGCGGCGCTCCGGGAGGAGCCGAGTGGGGCCCGCGGGCCGGAAGGGGCCGAGTGCCGGCCCCCAGGGGCCGCAGGGGCTTTGGGCAGCGGAGGCTGGCGACGCGGACGCGGGGAGGGTGACTGCGTGCTTTTGAACGCAGGTTTTTAGTCAGGGCTAGACAGAACAAGCAAAACCTTGGGAAGATTCAGGAAGACCCGACCGGAAATCATGGTATCCATAGAGACGCTATCGGAAGTTGGGGTTGCTAGGAGGCCTGAGCGCGTCGGCCAATGTGCGTCATGGCTGAAGTCCCAGAATATTACGATTCAGGCTCGGATGAAGGAGACCTGGAGTATGAGGACCTCAAACTGCCTAGGTCACTTAAAATGGCTCAAGATGGCGAAGTTGACACCACGGCAGAAGTAGGCCTGGAGCTACAGATTGACCAGGAGCCACAACCAGAGGCGGAGGAAGAGGACCTCAAATTGGGGGCGCCAGAGAATGTATACCTACACCTAAAACCGACCAGCATGTCTGAGGAAGAGATTCCCAGGGAGTCAGAGATAGACCTTTCTAGCAAGACTGATCCAGGGATGTCCCGGGAGGCACAGTCAGAAACACTCAGAAAGATGGAAGAGCTCTTCCAGGATTTGGATGTCCTTATGCATGATAAGGAAGAACCAGGCTTAGAGTCACCAGAGGAGGCCAAACTAGATCTTAGAGAGGATGTACTCATAGAGTTGGCTGAGGAAACATATCTGGAGCTACCAAAGGAGACCAAAGGGGCCTCAATTAGTGAGACTAATTTAGAGTTACCAGAAGAGACCAAATTGGAAGTTCTGGAGGATTCACTTAGAGCACAATATGAAGAAACAGGTCTAGAAACTTCAGAGCAGACCAAACTTGAATTTCCGAGTGAGAAACCAAGAAAATCAATTGAAGAGGCAGATCTACAACCGCCAGAAGTGACCACACCAGAGATTCCAAAGGAAGCACAGAGAGAGTCACCTAGGGAGGACAGGACCGAACCATCTGAGCAGGCGAAACCAGAGTTGCCAGGAGGGAAACCAAGAGAAACTGAAGAGTCAGGTCTGGAGCCCGCAGAAGAGACTAAAACAGAGGCTCCACAGGAAATACAAAGAAAAGCAACTGAGGAGAAAGAGACAGACCCACCTCAACAGACTAAAGCAGAGTTTCCAAAGGAGAAACCAAGAAATTCTACTGAGGAGGCAGGTCCACAGCCCCCAGAAGAGACTAAATCAGAGATTCCAGAGGAGAACGGAAGAAAATCAACTGAGGAGAAACAGACAGAGCCACCTCAGCAAACTAAATCAAAGTTTCTAGACCAGAAACCAACTAAGTCTAGTGAAGAGACACAAAGGAAATCAACTGAGGAGAAAGTTCTAGAGCCACTAGAAGTGACCAAATCAGAATTTCCTGAGGAAAAATCAAGAAAATCAATCAAGGAAACAGGTCTAGAGCCATCAGGAAAGACAAAACCAGAAGTTCAAGAAGAGATACTGAGAGAATCAACTGTGAAGAAAGTTTTAGAACCACTAGAGGACACTAAATCATCAGGTCAAAATGATAAGCAGAGAAAATCTACTGAGGAGATAGGACTAGCACCACCACAGAAGATCAAATCAGAGGAGACAGTAAAAGAGTCAACAGAGGAGAAAGGTCTAGAGCCACCAGGACAGACTAAACCAAAGTTTCCAAAGGAAGAACCAAGAAAATCAACTGAGGAAACAGGTCAAGTGCTGCCACAGAAGACCAAACCAGAGGTTCAAGAGAAGACACAAACAGAGGAAGCTACAGAGAAAGATCTAGTGTTACCTGATAAAGCCAAACTACCACTAAGAAAAGAGACACATGTAGAATTTTCCAAGGAAGATTGGCCAGAACTAGTTAAATTTAAGCAGTCTGTAGACAAGGATCAGCTAGAGTACTCTGACTATCAAACAAGAACGTGGTCGGTAAAAGAAAGCAAGAAAGCTAAAAGAGATTCTATGTTTGGGTCTCCCACAATAAGTGAAATAGACTCAATAAGTACAAGTTATGAGTTCTCCCAAGAACATAATGGACTGTTTGAGATTACTGATACCAGTAGTGACTTCTACGCATATGTCTCAGATTATCAGAGGGATTTGGGGGAGCCTTTTGGTGAAATAGTTGAAGATTTGTCCCCAGAGTTGAAGGAACTGGCACACAAAGATGAAGAAACCTCGCCAAAAGAAAGTATAGAGCTACAATTTGAGTATCTTAAATGGAGCCCAGAGAAAGTTGCAGAGTGGATTAGCAAGCTAGGCTTTCCTCAGTACAAGGTATACAAAAATAATGTTTTTAAAGATCACATTCTCTCATCTTTCTACCTCTTATTCCTCTTACCCTTACCTGAGCTCTTGCTTCTTCTTCCCTAGAAGGAGCATAGAAAAGTCCTGGACTATGGTAGAGGTAACTTGGATTTTAATTTTGGCCTTTCTACTGATGTATTTTGTATTTTGATAGAGGAAGGGAGGGTCACATCTGTTTCCCTATTTATCACAGTAAGTATACTTCTTTGTAATTCTTGAATAAAGACTAAAAAAATTATATAGGCCTCTTTTCATAGATAAGTATCTTTCTTTTTGACAGATTTTGTCCAAGGTAGACTATTGGTACTTTGTCAAGTTTAGTGTCAGCTCCCTTAACTTGTACTACTAATTCTTAAGTGTCTGCCCCAAAAATGTCATATGTATCATGAGCACCTAACAGTATTAATGTAAATAGTTCATCAAGAGTAGTTCTATTAAAAAGATAGAGTTAATGCCAACTATACTTCAATAAAAAATAAAAATAAAATTTTAAAAAAGGAAGCTGGGAAAAAAAGATAAGAGAAAATCTTATTTCGTTGATGCCAGCTATGTTCTTAGGCTGCCCAAAACAACATAAGATCTGTAATCTTTTGCACCCCAGTACTTAGAAATGTAATTGAGGAATGAAAGAAGCATTGGTTGTATCATGCAAAAAAAAAAAAAATATATATATATATATATATGAGCAATGTGAAATTTAATCAAGAGCTCAGGTGGAAAAAAATGTGGGATTATTAGGATTATTGTTAAATTTCAATTTGCTTTAAAATTTAATTAAAATTTTTTCTCTGTATTGAACCAGAAACAAACATGATTTGTCTCTCCCTTCCTTCTCTTCCCCCAATTCTTTCTTCTCCTTCCCAACTTCCTGCTATTTGCCATAAATCATTTGAGTGATGTTCTTGTTATACTAACAGGAGTGTTTTACCACAAACTTCATCAGTGGCCGAAAACTCATTCATGTAAACTGCTCAAACCTCCCTCAGATGGGGATAACAGATTTTGAGGACATGAAGGTGAGTTGTGTTTAATGTTTCCCTATAGAGCACTGTATTGCAGAAAAAGACCACTTATTACAAGTTGGTATTTCCAGTCATACCCTCACATAGCTACCAAGTACCACCAGATAAATATCTTACTCTTTTTATGTTCCAAGATGATACAACTATGTGTATGAGCTCTAATTTCAATTTACATTAATAGTGTACTGGATTTTCTAAATAAAAATAAGGAACAGAATTAGCAAATTAGTAACTTGTAATACAAATTCCTGAAATGTCTAAATACCAAGAATTTCAGCTTCTTATGAGAAAACATTTTTCAGAGTCTGCCAATTCATTTTGCTTCTTTGACATTTTGATTCCAAAAATACAGTATCAACAATGCAATAAGAAAAATTCTAATTATCCTTTTCTGGTCTTGCAGGAGAAGGGACACCTGGCTGGCCCAGTCAGTAGAGCATGCAATTCTTTATCTCTCAGTTGTGAGTTCAAGACCCATATTGGGTATAAAGCTCAGTTAAAGAAAAATTGGGGTCCCTGGGTGGCTCAGTCAGTTAAGGGTCTGACTCTTGATTTCAGCTCAGGTTATGATATCATGGTTCGTCAGATCAAGCTCCTTGTTGGGCTCTGCACTGACAGCTTGGGATTCTCTCTCTCCCCCTTTCTCTCTGCCCCTCCTCTGCTCATGCTCGTTCTCTCTCAAAATAAATAAGTAAAACATTTTTTAAAAAATTGAAATCCTCAAATGATGAATCCAGTGGTCTATCCTTATACCTCAAGAACTTTGAATAAGCAAACTTCAGAATATTTATCAAAGTCACCAAAGTGTGACCCTCTCCTTGAGGTCACTAGAGTAATAAAAATTAAGACATTTAAAGGTATCTTAGATAAGCTTTGCTTGACACATAGGTCCACTTAAAAAAGCTAATTATACACTATGACACAGGTAACTTTTTAGAGATCACACATGAACTTAATGTTGGTTCTCAACCCTTTTGGGAGCTCTCTTGTGTCGTCTGAAATTGGCCCCTGTACTCAGAGGGCAGGGAGAGACTGAAGAAACATGTAGGCCACTCCAGGTTGGTAGGTGGCAGTTTTAATAATAACAAAGAGAATTTACATATGAGGTTTCTCCTGGGTGGCAACAAGATGAATGATTTCCATGCCTGTCCTCTAAATCTCAAAAGTTTATAAAGAAGCCCTAACAGGGGTCAGTCATGTATACTGTGCAAGTGTTTTCAACACCACATCACCTTTCCAAGGCCATGTCCTTAGAGCAGCCTCAGGAAGCGGGAAAGGCAAGTGGAGCCCACATTCCAAGGACAGGGAAGGGGGTAAGGAGCCTCTGGGTGCCCAGGTCCAGCTCATAGGTCAATCAGCAGTCACATCTTTTTTTATCACATTCCCCCACACTTAAGCATGCTATAGATACCTTTTTTACTGATAAATAAGCACTTTTAGTTCTACCATTGTAATTACAACACCTAGTACATCCAAAATTCATCCCATAACAAAACTTACATAGTGTAATGCTCTTTTCCATGATAACTCTCCTGTATCATCATTCATGGACTTGGGCAGAATAGCAGGACTGGGAAAAGAGCTGGTGGCTTGAGAGTGCAAAATTCTAGGCATGCTGATAAGAAACTGAACCCCATTTGAATGGTGCATCCCATTTACAAGCCTTGCAGTTAACATATGGCCAGTTTCTATTCTCTTCAACTTCCTTAATTATGCAATTATTCATGCCTCACCTGTAGAAAGAACTCACCATTCCCTTTGCTCTTTCTCCAACTTACTGAGAAGATGACAAAAGAGCTAGTGGGGTGGGTGAGACTGATGGGGAGTACAGAAGGGACGAAGCACTAATTCTTCTTTGAACCTGGCCAAAGGATCTCTTAAAACCACTATCCTATCATTCCCATTTGTAGTGATGCATTAGCTTGGTAAAAAGGGGAAAGGAAGTCAATCGTATTTATTCTAGGGACAAGCTAAACAAGATAGCATTACACCTGCTTCAGCTTTGTCTCTTAGAGAATCTCAAAGCAAAAAAATTTTTGAGAGCACACGTGCACACACAGGGGAAAGGGACACTGGGAAAGGGAGAGAGAGAATCTCAAGCAAGCTCCACACCCAGCTCAGAGCTTGATGCAGGACTCAATCTCACAACTGCAAGATCATGACCTGAGCCTAAATCAAGAGTTAGACACTCAAATGACTGAGCCGCCCAGGTGCCCCAATTCTCAAAATATTTTTAACTGTTCACTCCATCAAGTGAACAAAAGAACCCTTGGGAAATATTTGGGGAAGAACATAGGTGAACTGCTTATTCCTTTTGTATGCATGATTTTATATTATAGAATATAACCTCATAAGCTTTATATCCCAGCAATTTTACTACACTTGCCTTGTTTCAAACTATTTGAAAAGCACAGATTAATAATATGTGAGCAGATTCTCACAAGACAAAATATTTTTCTTTAACTTTCAATTTTCAGGTAATTGTAGTTTTATAGAAGAGTTGCGAAGATGGTACAAAGTTCCTATGGACTCTTAACAGAGCATTCCCTAATGTTAACATCTTATGTAACCATGGGGGCATTTATCAAAACAAAGAAATTACCACTGGTACAGTATTCCTAAGTAAATTATAGACTCTATTCAGATTTCTTATATTTCTCCACTGATGTCCTTCTTTTATTCCAGTATCCAACTGGGGATACCACTTTGCCTTTAGTTGTCATTGTTTCTTTGGTCTCCTCCAATATGTGACAGTTTCTTTTTTGTTGTTCATAAAGTTTTTTATTTAATTATTTTGAGAGTGAGAGAAGCGCAAGTTGGTCAGGGGCAGAGAGAGAGGGAGAGAGAGAGAATCCCAAACAGGCTCCACACTAGCAGTGTGGAGCCTGATGCAGGGCTCGAACCCATGAATCATGAGATCATGACCTGAGCCAAAGTTGGATGCTTAACTGACTGAGCCACCCAGGCACTCCTATGTGACAGTTTCTTGATCTTTGTCTTGACGACCTTGACACTTTGAAAAGTAGTGGCCAGGTATTTTGAAGACTTCCCTCAATTATGGTTTGTCTGATGTTTCCCATGAAACAAGAGATCACAGAGGTGATGAGCCCTTTTCATCTCATCAGGGAGTACATGATATCAATGGGCTATATTACTGGAGATGTGAACCTTATCACCTGATTAAGGTGGCATCTGCCAGGTTTCTTCATTATAAAGTTATTGTGTTTCCCTTTTCATATTCTATTCACTAGGAGTGAGTGAAGTAGGCCTGGCCTACACTCAGAGACACAGAAATTAAGATCCACCTCCTGGAGGGAGGAGTACCAGAGCTTATGGACATATAGTAAAACGACCTCAGTTTGGCCCATGTGTCCTTTGGACAATGCTCCCCTTATTTTTTTCTAGTACTTTCTGGCACTACACATCACTTCAGACTCATTTTTTACTTTCCTTGCTGCAGCTCTGGAAGCAGCCATGTCTCCCAGAAGCCCTGGTTGCTTTTATCAGGGAATGGAATTTAGAAACCACGATGTAGCACCAGTTGTGCTTGTTGCTATGGGAGTATCATTACTTCTAGGCACTCTGAGCAGAAAGATGTAGGAAACATACGTAGATATGCAAATCTCATGTAGATACAAATTTCTATTTATTTCTGTAAGCATGAGTTCATCCTGTTATCTCTGACTCTAGTCCAGCACCACTGGGTTCATTCTAGCCTTCCCATCCTTCTGATTCCCTACCCTACTTTGCTTCTTTATAACTTCTTTCTCTGATAGGAGAAACCTGATTCTCTTTATCTATAAATATGTATATGAGAAACAAATTACCAACAGAGTACAGTGTTTGTCTACAGTTGTTCTTGTCTTTAGCCTTACACCACCTAGACAAAGCACTGTTTTTCAAAGTTATTTAGGTCAGCTAAATAACTTTCTTCCCTATCTCCTTCAGTGAAATTATGTCTTACTTTGTAATACAATTATATTCATTTGTCCACAGCCTATATTCTATATGGGTTCCTGAGACGTCCTGGCTTTTTAAAAATTTGCATAAAGTCACTCCTTGCAGTCTATAGTTCTGTGGGTTTTGACAAATGCACAGGATCATGTATCCACCACACAGAACCATAAAGAACAATTCTGTCCCCCTTGTGTCCCTTTGGTAGTCAGCCTATCCCCTCACCCCAATCCCTGGCAACCACTAATCTGTTTTTAGTCCCTATAGTTTTGCCTTTTCCAGAATGTCATATAAATGGAATCAAATAATATATAGCCTTTGAGTCTGGCTTCTTTCCCTTAGCAAAATGCATTTAAGATTAATCCACATTGTTGGGGCACATGGAAGCCTCAGTCAGTTAAGTGTCTGACTCTTGATTTTGGCTCAGGTCATGATCTCATGGTTTGTGGGTTCAAGCCCCCCATCAGGCTCTGTGCTGACAGCATGAAGCCTGCTTGGGATTCTCTCTCCCACTCCGATCCTTACCTCCCCTGCACTCCCCCCCCCCGCCCTCTCTCTCAAAATAAATAAATAACCTTAAAAAAAAGTTTAATCAACATTATTATATGAATCAACAAGCAGATTTTAAGGAGACTATACAATCTGTTTTAATAATGGTGGTATATTTGAACCATAATGATGACGTCTTTAGGGTTTTTTTTTAAATTTTTGTAATGTTTATTTATTTTTGAAAGAGAGAGAGTGCAAGCTGGGGAGGGGCAGAGAGAGAGGGAGACACAGAATCTGAAGCAGGCTCCAGGCTCCAAGTTGTCAGCACAGAGCCAGACACGGGGCTCGAACTCACGGATCACTAGATCATGACCTGAGCCGAAGTCTGACACTTAAATGACTGAGCCACCCAGGCACCCCGACATCTTTAGGTTTAATTATAGGTTCCAATTATGTAAATGTGCATAGTTACATACATAAGGTAACCACAAACAGTATGTATTATATTGTTAATGATGAAGCAAAACTATCCGTAGCTTACAAATAAAAGAATAGCAGCCTTTAAAAACCATAATCAACACAGAATACAATGATGATATAGTAATAATAGAATCCTCTTGAAAACTAGACAGATTCTGCATGAGACCATTTGCATTGAACATGAGGCTCCATCCTAGAACACAGAACTAAGAATCCTTAGGAAACTCTTTTTTTTTTTTTTTTTTTTTTTTAAATTTTTTTTTTTTCCAATGTTTATTTATTTTTGGGACAGAGAGAGACAGAGCATGAACAGGGGAGGGGCAGAGAGAGAGGGAGACACAGAATCGGAAACAGGCTCCAGGCTCTGAGCCATCAGCCCAGAGCCTGACGCGGGGCTCGAACTCACGGACTGCGAGATCGTGACCTGGCTGAAGTCGGACGCTTAACCGACTGCGCCACCCAGGCGCCCCAGGAAACTCTTATAATCTTCATAAATATCTGTATTCCTGTAATCCTTACTAACTTAAGTAAGTTACTAGTAAATTGCTCTAAGTCTTCGGCAAAAATAAGATCTGCTGCTTATCATTTATCAGACCTAATGAAAGAACTCACAGTTTTATATTAATTTATAGCCCATCAAAGGTCCCTCATGGTCCATTGATGAACTTCAGACATAGAATTAGATGAGAGACGGTTAGATTTTATTTCCTGATTCCACATCTAACCAGTAGCTTTGTAACACTTTTAATTTCTGCATTAGAATATTAAACAGTATTGGGCTCTCTCAGCCTGCAGTAGGCACATAGTTCTTTTGGTTAATAGTGAATAAATCTGTCTATGATTACAGGGTCCCTCCTGGGGGCACCATCTGTTAACCTCAGTGAATTTGTGAAAGAACCTGCTCTGGTCAGGGGCACTCAGGGTGAGGTGCTGACCTAACAAGGTGCTCGGTGTAGCAGCATCAATTACAAATGAGAATTCTTAAGAGCCACCTGTAGTAATTTGGATCTCTAATTCTAATAAAACAGCTGGAACTTTAATGTCTGCTTTTTAGTGTTTGAGATTTGTTTTTAGTCAAACAAATTAAGTAACTATTTGAGTTATTATTTTTTTCTTAATTGCAAATTAACTGAGCCCATTATAGACAAGTTATTTATTAACCTTCCCAGAGACAGTCATGGCTCTTAATCTGAACATATTATCTGCTCATATGGCTGATCAGATTGCTCAGCCAAAAGAAAGAAATGAACCCATCCGTGGCAAGCCATTGCCAAGAGCCTAGAAACACCTTTAAATGGAACTTATAAAAAGGTAATAAATCATTTGATGTTTCTTATAAGGACTTTATTTTGAGAAGGCCAGGCTAGTAAGCATTTCCATGTGTTATTTCATTATTTTATTTTCCCTTAGAAATAACTTAAAAGGTTACCATTCAAAAGGCCTAGGAAAATAAATAAAGCTTCTTTAATTTATATTTTCAGTTAACCCCATTAAAAAAATTGTTCTTGTATTTTAGGTAATTTCTCGGCATACACGGGAGCTACTGGGAATTGAAGAGCCATTATTCAGACGCACCATCACCCTTCCCTACAGGGACAATATAGGCTTATTTTTAGAGCAAAAAGGTCATACTGGGGTAAAATCTGATTCCTTGACCTTATCTGAATTTGTGCAAGCAGCAGGATTACAGGACTATGCTCCAAAAGTAACTGCCCCTGAAAAGAATGAAGCATTGTATTACACTGAACCGTAGGGAAGAGCCATTTCACTTACCTGAAAGATCAAACTAAACTACTTGGGGGAAGAAGTATGGTCTTTTGGGTTCTCTTTTTATCTTCTTCATTAAGGATCAGAGTCAGAACTCCTGGCTCCACCCCTAGTTCTGTCAGCACCTCGCAGCACCTTCCTTTTATTTGGGTTTCAATTTAGCTCCATGTTTAAACAAAGATATCAATATTTCTCTTTCTGGGTAATTATAAGGATTCCTGATAAATTTCAGTAATGTATCTGGTATAGGAACATGTTAGGGAAATGGAATTAAAAGTAAAATCTCCTGCCAACCTAAATAATCTTCTCGACAAATGCAGAAAAAGAAACAGTTGTATTATTGAATCAGCATTAAATCAGTCAGTGATGTATATCACAGGCAAGCTGCTAAAGAAGACTGCAAAGTCGAGGAGATCTCACCCTTTTATATAGCCAGCCAGACAGAATCCATTACTTACATGTTAACTGTCTGTATCCAAAAGAAAAAGAAAACTTCTCATATCTTTATGACAAACATGAAGTTACTATTGGAGCCAGGCACTTAGGCCCAAGAGATAAGGTGCCATCCTCCTTAATGCTCACATTTCAAAGAGATGGCCCCAAAGCCCCCCAAACAGACAGTCTTGGGATGTAAAACTGGTAGGTGACTTACTCAACTTTTTAGAAGATTTATGTACATGTCAAAAACAGAAAAATGACTTAAATTACATGTTTTGTAAAGGAAATGTTGTAAGGAAAGGGAGGAGGGGAGTTCTTTCATTTTTTGCATCAGAGAAAAAAATTTTAATATTTTTTAAAATGTATATTTATCCTTACAAACAACATGGCTTATAGGAGTACCACTGGACTATGGAATACGGACTGGAGTTTGTTTACCAGGCTCTTTTATGTGGTACTTTCCAGACCTTTATAAAATAAAATTCAGGGTGTGCCTGGCTGGCTCAGTCAGTAGAGAATGCAACTCTTGATGTCAGGGTTATGAGTTTGAGCCCCACATTGGGGGTAGGGTTTACAGAAAGGAAGGAAAGGAAAGGGAAGGAAAGTAAAGGAAAGAAAAGAAAGGAAAGAAAGAAAGAGAGAAAGGAGAGAAAGAAAAAGGAAAGAGAAAAAAAGGAAGGAAAGAAGAAAGAAGAAAGAAAGAAACAGAAAAAGAAAGAAATTGAATGAAAGAATGAATGAATGAATTCAGAGTCTACCCATAACTGACTGCTCAAAAAAAAAGATAAAATAGTTCGTGTTGCTTGAATGACTCCAGTTCCTCTCTAGTTTACAGGCTTAACTGTTCTTTCTCTTCCCAGCCTCACTTCTTAGTCCTAAAAGCCACTAAAGGGCTACCATAATCCAGAAAGGCAATGATGTACCCTGTCCAGTTCCCTACACCTGAATGAATAGTCAAAGGAATCAATTTCTTTTTTTTTTGTACTGAGAAAAGGAACAGTACCTCAAGTTAGCATTCGTACCAACTGTTAATATTTGATGATGCATCTACTTTTTTCCCACATTGGATCAATGAAATTTTATCTCAAACCATTCTACACCATACCATTGAGTTTGCCTGGCTCACAATTATGCAAAAGAGAAAAATGTAAATGATTAATCTAACACAATGGTGGTTTACAAGTATAGTGAACGGTTTTGTTCAAAAGCACTTTAGCGTTTAGCAAACAATTGTCCTGTTCAATGACAGAGCATAGTCAGTGTCCTCCTTTCTCAACCTGATGGTCACTGCTATTGTTTTCTACTCTATTATAACTGACATAAAGTATTTGCAAAATGTAAAGGCAATAACTTTGCAGTGTAGGAATAATATCTATATTTTGCAAAATTATTTTTAGCCATGTAATATAAATGCCAGCCATTTATAAAAATGGTTTTGTGGTTTAAAATGGTTTAAATGGGGGCGCCTGGGTGGCTCAGTCGGTTAAGTATCTGTCTTCAGCTCAGGTCACGATCTCACGGCTCGTGAGTTCGAGCCCCACGTCAGGCTCTGTGCTGACAGCTCAGAGCCTGGGGTCTGCTTTGGATTCTGTGTCCCTCTCTCACAGTGCCCCTCCCTCACTCATGCTCATCTCTCTCTCTCTCTCTCTCTCTCTCTCTCTCAAGGATAAATAAAACATTAAAAAAATAAATACAAATAAAAAATAAAATGGTTTAAATGGGAACAGCTTTAAATAAGATAATTCCAGAACAGTCATATATAGCTGAAATAAGCATGAAATGAGTCATAATTCAATTAAGATTGTTTACCACACATTTTACTTCTTTATCCAAAATGGTAGGAAAAGCAAGCTGTATCGTTTGTCAGCTACTCACTGCTACAGGAGAACAAGCTGCAATATATACTGTCTAAACAGCTAATAATTTAGCTTTTAGAAGTGAAGTAATTTATATTAACACGGCTTTCCTAGGGAAGCGTCTTACTTAAGTGTGTCAGGTTATATAGTTTCTTTTGGTTGCTTCCAAAAGCCAGACATACCCAGATATACTGATGTAAAAGACTTCTTGTTTTATTCTATATTTTAAAGAACATCAGTATAATTTTCTAATTCCTTAATGCCCAACATGTGGCAAACACAATGTAATCACATGATTCCTAATGTGAATTGTGATAATTAGGGTACAACCATTGTGGAAGGGAAAAAACCCCTGATTCCTGAGGTCTCTTCTCTTATTGGGAGGGAGAGCCTCTGGAGACCACTGGCTGCTGTTTTTTGGTTAGGGAGATGCCAAATGAATCACAGTATAGAAGGGTAAGGTGGTCCTGGAGAGCAGTACTGGTTGAGAGCTGCTGACTAAAGGGAGTTTCCTTGAGTTGCACAGCAGTCAGATCAAACCAGGGGAAAGGCCTGGAGTGAAAAAAAAATACTGTTACTTTTTAACGTCTGTTCAGTACATCTGATTTGGCTGTTAAACAGAACAGGAAATAAGGTACTTTATTTTTATATCAAACTAATTAAAATTCATAGTTAAACATTCAGCTAGAACTATTCACTATGTGGATTTAATTGTACTTATGATTTTTGTACTTATGTACATTTTTCTAAGTGTGCAGGAATTCATAATTAATTAAAGAATGATTATAATAATGACATTGATGTTCTTTTCAGTATATTTCCCTTGAATTTAGAAATAGAATATGTAAGAGGATCATGGACATTAGGAATACAAAAGATCTCATTTCTTTTTAGCTGTTCTCTTCAACAGGGGTGCCTGGGTGGTTCAGTCGGTTAAGCGGCTTACTTTGGCTCAGGTCATGATCTCATGGTCGGTGAGTTTGAGCCCTGCCTCGGGCTCTGTGCTGACAGCTCAGAGCCTGGAGCCTGCTTCGGATTCTGTGTCTCCTTCTCTCTCTCTCTCTCTCTCTCTCTCTCTCTCTCTTTCTGCCCCTCCCCCACCTGCACTCTGTCTCAAAAATACATACTAAAAAAAAATTTTTTTTAAAGATATCTTCTTCAACAAATGGGGTGCCTGGGTGGCTCAGTTGTTAAGCGTCCAACTTCAGCTCAGGTCATGATCTCACGGGTTTATGACCGGGGTCTGTGCTGACAGCTTGGAGCCTGAAGCCTGCTTCAGATTCTGTGTCTCCCTCTCTCTCTGCCCCTCCCCAGCTGACACTCTGTCTCTATCAAAAATTAATAAAAAGCATTAAAAGAAAAAAAGATATCCTCTTCAACTTATTAAGGTATATAGATCAACACATGTATAGGGACTTTCAAGTCTTTTTTTTTTTATCTATAAGTTCCCCTTCCTCTTTTTTTTCCTTGCAGTTTTTTTGTTGAAGAAATTAGGTTGTTTATCCTCTAAAATTTCCCATATTCTAGATTTTGCTGATAATATCTCATGGTCATTTAACATTTTCCTGTCTCTTGAATTTATATCTATATTTGATCAAATTCTGGGGTTTTTTATAAGAGTATTTCATCTGTATCTGTTTTTATCCAGAAATATATTGTCTCTCTTTCTGCAGTGTTAACACTGATTAATGGATTCAGTCTGATCTATTCATTATAAAGCTCCCCCATCAACTTTTCACCTATAGTTGCCTAGATTCATTATTTCATTAGAGTTTACAAAATGATGATATTCTACCACTCCTTCATTTAAGAAGGAATCTTTCAACTTTATAAATAGTGCCAGAAGCCAAGAGCAAACATCCTACTCAGTAATTTGACATTAAAAACATAGCCTATTTTCAAGTTCATTTGTCACAGCAAATATTGAGAGTAGTTACCTCTTGAAAATGGGATTTAAGGGAGGTACTTTCACTTTCTGTTTGGTACATTTTAGTTGATATCCTATTTACTATAAACATTTGTTACTTTTCTAATTTTTAAAGTCATTTTTTAAAAATTCACATGAAATGGCACAAAAACAGACACATAGACCAATGGAATAGAATAGAAACCCCAGAACTAGACCCACAAACGTATGGCCAACTCATCTTTGACAAAGCAGGAAAGAACATCCAATGGAAAAAAGACAGCCTCTTTAACAAATGGTGCTGGGAGAACTGGACAGCAACATGCAGAAGGTTGAAACTAGACCACTTTCTCACACCATTCACAAAAATACACTCAAAATGGATAAAGGACCTGAATGTGAGACAGGAAACCATCAAAACCTTAGAGGAGAAAGCAGGAAAAGACCTCTCTGACCTCAGCCGTAGCAATCTCTTACTCGACACATCCCCAAAGGCAAGGGAATTAAAAGCAAAAGTGAATTACTGGGATCTTATGAAGATAAAAAGCTTCTGCACAGCAAAGGAAACAACCAACAAAACTAAAAGGCAACCAACGGAATGGGAAAAGATATTTGCAAATGACATATCGGACAAAGGGCTAGTATCCAAAATCTATAAAGAGCTCACCAAACTCCACACCCGAAAAACAAATAACCCAGTGAAGAAATGGGCAGAAAACATGAATAGACACTTCTCTAAAGAAGACATCCGGATGGCCAACAGGCACATGAAAAGATGTTCAGCGTCGCTCCTTATCAGGGAAATACAAATCAAAACCACACTCAGGTATCACCTCACGCCAGTCAGAGTGGCCAAAATGAACAAATCAGGAGACTATAGATGCTGGAGAGGATGTGGAGAAATGGGAACCCTCTTGCACTGTTGGTGGGAATGCAAATTGGTGCAGCCGCTCTGGAAAGCAGTGTGGAGGTTCCTCAGAAAATTAAAAATAGACCTACCCTATGACCCAGCAATAGCACTGCTAGGAATTTATCCAAGGGATACAGGAGTACTGATGCATAGGGGCACTTGTACCCCAATGTTCATAGCAGCACTCTCAACAATAGCCAAAGTATGGAAAGAGCCTAAATGTCCATCAACTGATGAATGGATAAAGAAATTGTGGTTTATATACACAATGGAATACTACGTGGCAATGAGAAAAAATGAAATATGGCCTTTTGTAGCAACGTGGATGGAACTGGAGAGTGTGATGCTAAGTGAAATAAGCCATACAGAGAAAGACAGATAGCATATGGTTTCACTCTTATGTGGATCCTGAGAAACTTAACGGGAACCCACGGGGGAGGGGAAGGAAAAAAAAAAAAAAAAGAGGTTAGAGTGGGAGAGAGCCAAAGCATAAGAGACTGTTAAAAACTGAGAACAAACTGAGGGTTGATGGGGGGTGGGAGGGAGGAGAGGGTGGGTGATGGGTATTGAGGGCACGTTTTGGGATGAGCACTGGGTGTTGTATGGAAACCAATTTGACAATAAATTTCATATACTAAAAAAAAATAATAAAAATAAAAAAATAAATAAAATCAAAGTCCACTAAATAATTAACTAAAATAAATAAATAAATAAATAAAATAAAAAAAATAAAAATTCACATGAAAAATAAATGCATAAGGATTTTGGAAAATAATAGGGGTACCTGGGTGGCTTAGACAGTTAAGCATCCAACTTCGGCTCAGGTCATGATCTCGCAGTTCGTGAGTTTGAGCCCTGTGTCAGGCTCTGTGCTGACAGCTTAGAGCTTGAAGCCTGCTTCAAAGTCTGTGTTTCCCTCTCTCTCTCTGCCCCTCCCCTGTTCATTCTCTATCTCTCTCTAAATAAATAAACATTAAAATTTTTTTTGGAAAATAATAATGAAGAGGACTTGCCCTATCAGATACAAAAATATAGAAACACATTACAGCAATTAATCATAGCATGGGAGCTTTGGCATGGCAAAGGAAACAATCAGCAAAACTACAAGGCAACTGACAGAATGGGAGAAGATATTTGCAAATGACCTATCAGATGAAGAGTTACTATCCAAAATCTATAAAGAACTTATCAAACTCAACACCCAAAAAATAAATAATCCAGTGAAGAAATGGGCAAAAGATATGAATAGACACTTTTCCAAAGAAGACATCCAGATGGCTAACAGACACATGAAAAAATGTTCAAAATCACTCATCATCAGGGAAATACAAATGAAAACCACAATGAGATACTACCTCACACCTGTCAGAATGGCTAACATTAACAACTCAGGCAACAACAGATGTTGATGAGGATGCGGAGAAAGAGGAACCCTATTGCACTGCTGGTGGGAATGCAAACTGGGCCACTCTGGAAAACAGTATGGAGGTTCCTCAAAAAATTAAAAATAGAACTACCCTATGACCCAGCAATTGCCCTACTAAGTATTTATCCAAAGGATATAGGTGTGCTGTTCTGAAGAGGCACATGGACCCCAATGTTTATAGCAGCACTATCGACAATAGCCAAAGTATGGAAGAGCCCAAATGTCCATCAACTGATGAATGGATAAAGAAGTACATACACACACACACACACACACACACACACACACACACACACACTGGAATATTACTTGGCAATCAAAAATGAAATCTTGCCATTTGCAACAACACGGATGAAACTAGAGGGTATTATGCTAAGTGAAATGAGAGAAAGACAAATATCATATGACTTCACTCATATGTGGAATTTAAGATACAAAATAGATGAACATAAGGGAAGGGAAGCAAAAATAATATAAAAACAGGAAGGGAGACAAAACATAAAAGACTTAAATTCAGAAAACAAACCAAGGGTTGCCAGAGGGGTTGTGGGTGGAAGGAAAGACTAAATGGGTAAGGGGCATTAAGGAGGGCACTTGTTGGAATGAACACTGGCTATTATAGGTAGGGGATGAATCACTGGATTCTATTCCCGAAATCATTATTGCACTATATGCAAACTTGGATGTAAATTAAAAATAAAAATAAAGTTGATGACAAAAAAAATCATAGCATAGGAATAGAAAATAGGCCCACAGTTCAGAATACAGTCCAGAAATATACCCATAAATATCCTGCATTTTATTAAATAATAAAAATCATATTTCAAATTGGTAGGAAAAGGAATGGCCACTCTATAAATAATGTAGGACAATTGGCTTTCCAAAATGAATAGAAGATACTAAAAATCCAAAACTGCTTAAAGATTTAAATATTTTAAAAATAAAATACTAGAAGAAAATATAGAATATCTTAGGATGAAGATGGTCTTTATTAGTATGATTTAAAACCCCAAAGCCATAAAGCAGTGATTTGACACTTTCGACTACAAAAATGAGAATCTCTGAGCAGCAAAAGGTACCAAAAAGAAAGAAAAATATGGAAATTATTTCCAATATACATAATGTATTCCTACTGAAAACCTTCTCTGAAACAATATATAAAAGCAAACAAAAGAGAAACCAATAGGCAAAGAATATATAATGAGAACGAGGGAGAACACAAGAGCAACAACTTGGAAGCTGGAAAAAATATGGACAAATAATAACACTGAGCTGAATCGAAGTCAGCAACAGGGAGAACCAAGACACAGTCCATTTACGTCATAGAACCCACAAAAGACTCAAGATGTAGTGGGACTCAGTACATCAGAAGTGGAGATGAGATGGGACTCAAAATAGGATGATGGACTGAAAATCTTAAAAAAGAGAGAGACCCTCACAGCACACTACCCAATGCTGCACAGTTAGGAGACTGTCCCTCCTCCTCCCCAACAGAAGATTTATTCTCTAGAAGAGTTAAATAGAGGGTCTTGGGGGGCACCTGGCTGGCTCAGTCAGTGGAGTGGGCAACTCTTGATCTCAGGGGTCATGAGTTTGAGACCCACATTGGGTGTGAAGATTACTTAAATAAATAAGACTTAAAAAAAAAATAGGGAGTCTCTGGACAAGGAGACAATAGGCACTGTTGCGGGCAAGGATTTGCTGAATAGAAGGGATATAAAGTAAAAAAATATAAGCAATAAGATGACCCCTCTTCTTATACACATACATAGCTTTCTTTCCCCCAGTTGGGTCCCAAAGACTTAAACCAATATTCAGCGTTTCCCAAGGAAATAGCTGACCAAATCATTCTGTAGTAATGACTACAGTAACAGAGTTTCCAATCAACTTTTTAGTAACCAGGACCTTAAATATAAGCAAAGCTCTCCATATACGTACTTGAATAAAGCTTCTCAAATCCATGATAGAAACCAAAACAAGTGATCAGTACAGATTCCTCACAGAAGAAAAAAAATTCATTTACATTCTCAAAGGGATAAGAGATGGTATTGCATAGTGAAATGACAACAGGATGCTACATAAAAAGGAATATTTTGAGACTTAAAAATTTTGAAAAATATTCAGAATATACCAAAAATTAAAATATGCTCAAAATATGATAGCAAAAACAGTATAGTTGAAATCTCTCAGAAAATAGAAATAGACAAAGATATTAAAAATAGAAAAGAGGGGCGCCTGGGTGGCGCAGTCGGTTAGGCGTCCGACTTCAGCCAGGTCACGATCTCGTGCTCCGTGAGTTCGGGCCCCGCGTTGGGCTCTGGGCTGATGGCTCAGAGCCTGGAGCCTGTTTCCGATTCTGTGTCTCCCTCTCTCTCTGCCCCTCCCCCCTTCATGCTCTGTCTCTCTCTGTCCCAAAGATAAATAAACGTTGAAAAAAAAAAATTTAAAAATAGAAAAGATAGGGGCACCTGGGTGGCTCAGTCAGTTAAGCATCTGACACTTGATTTCAGCTCAGGTCATGATCTTGTGGTCGTGGGATCGAGCCCCATGTTGGGCTCCATACTAAGCATGGAACCTGCTTGAGATTCTCCCTCTTTGTCCCTCCCCATCTTCCTAAAAATAATAATAATAACAACAACAACAATAATAATAATAATAAATAATTTAAAAATAGGAAAGATAAAGAAAATCAGAGTTTCAGTCCAGGAGGTTCAACATTGGACTAAAGAGAAGAGACAAAACAGGAAAGGGGAGGAAATTATCAAAGACATAACTGGAGAAAAGTAGAGAATTTGACATTCAGGTTAAAAAGGACTGCTGAATGTTCTGTTTCTTTTATGGGTACCAGTTACATGCATATTTCCTTTACAATAGTTCATTAAACTGCATTATTTAGGAATTAATGGAATATGCACTTTTCTGCATAAGTGTTATATTTCACAAAATTTTTTTTAATTAAGGGGGAAAGGAGAAAGGCTCACCATGTGCCCAGCACAGTGAGTTAAAATAGACCTACATCAAAAATAAAATAGACCCAAATTCATCACCCATCATAAAATTTCAGGATACTGAGGTCAAAAGATCCGAAAAGCTTCCAGGGAGAAAAGGAACAGATTTCAAAAAAAGTTTGAATTCAAGAATTAGAATGGCATTGTACTTCTCAACAGCAACTCTGTCTGGGGCGCCTGGGTGGCTCAGTCAGTTAAGCGTCCAACTTCAGCTCAGGTCATGATCTCATAGTTCATGGGTTTGAGCCCCTTGTCAGGTTCTGTGCTGACAGCTCAGAGCCTGGAGCCTGCTTCAGATTCTATCTCTCTCTCTGCCCCTCTCCTACTCGCGCTCTGTCTCCCTCTCTCTCTCAAAAAATGAGTAAAAACATTTAAAAATTAAAAAAAAAACAAAAACCCAGCAACTCTGTGAGACAATGAAGCAATGCCTTTAAAACTCTGAGGCAAAATTACTTCTAACTTAGAATTCTACACCTGGCTATGTTCTCATAAAATATTAGGTTAGAATAAAAACATTTTCAGATACAGTCTCTATAATTACATTGTTTTCAAAAGAAGCTACCGAAAGAAGATATGATCCACCACTATGAAAGAGTAAACCATACCAGAGGAAGAGGGATCCAGGAAAAAGAGATCCAATGTAAGAGAGAAAAAGGAATCCCAGGCTAAGGGTGAAGGGAAATCCCCAAACTAGAAGTGCTTCACTGGCCTTTGGTGATTAATTAGAATTCGAGAGATGGGAGACAATCAAGGATTACTTCCAGGCTTCTGTTTAAACAACTTGGCAAAAGAGCATGTAATTAGGTAAGAAACACCAGCAGAGCAGGTATGAGAGCAGGTATGCTTCTGGACATGTTGAGTTTGAGGGGAGATGGTGACTACAAACTTAACTTGGGTATAGAGTTGACTCTAGGCTAGAGAAAGAGTCATTTGCTGTCAGTGCAAAGATGGCAACCTAAGTCCCTGAACTGGAAATGATCACCCATGAACAAAGTGTAGAATGGCAATAAAGAAGGCCTAGGACAGAGCCCTGAAAACTCCCAGACATAAAGATGAGGCAAAAGAGGAGCTGGCAAAGGAGGGGCTAGAGAGACAAGAAGAAAATGAGAAGAACCTAAGGGTATCATGAAAGCCAAGAAAAGAGATTGCTTCAAGAAGGATTCAAGAGTTCCAGGTTTAATAGTCAAGGAAGAGGAGGATTAAAAATTGCCAAATGAGGGGCACCTGGGTGGCTCAGTCGGTTGAGTGTCCGACTTCAGCTCAGGTCATGATCTTGCAGTTCGTGAGTTTGAGCCCTATGTCAGGCTCTGTGCTAACAAACGGCTCAGAGCCTGGAGCCTGCTTCAGATTCTGTATCTCTCTCTCTCTCTCCCCCTCCCCTACTCATGCTCTGCTTCTCTCTGTCTCTCAAAAATAAATAAATGTTAAAAAAATAATAATAAATAAATTGTTGGGGCACCTGGGTGGCTCAGTCGGTTAAGCTTCCGACTTCAGCTCAGGTCATGATCTCACAGTTCGTGGGCTGGAGCCCCACATCAGGCTCTGTGCTGACAGCTCAGAGCCTGGACCCCGCTTCGGATTCTGTGTCTCCCTCTCCCTCTCTGCCCCTCCCCTGCTTGCTCTCTCTCTCTCTCTCTCAAAATAAATAAACATTTAAAAAAATACTTAAAAAAAATTGCCAAATGAATTTAGTGGCATGGAAGTCACTGGTAATAAGGGCAACAGTTTTTCCCTATTAGATTATCAAAGATTAAAAAGATTGATTCTTATAGCTATCAAGCTATGGAGAAATGGCACACTCATACACACTGGTGGAAATGTAAATAAGCACCACGTTTTTTAAAGAATTTTTTTTTAAGTTTATTTATTTAGAGAGAGAGAAAGTGTGTGCGTGCAGGCATGCGAGTAGGGGAGGGGCAGAGAGAGAATCCTAAGCAGCCTTCACGCTGTCAGTGCAGAGCCCAACATGGGGCTCAATCCCAACAACCTTAAGATCATGACCTGAGTCAAAATCAAGAGTCAGACACTTAACCGACTGAGCCACCCAGGTGCTCTAAGCACCACGTTTTTGATAAGCAATTTGGGAATACCTATCAAACATAAAATGTATATACCCTCTAACCCAGAAATATTCTTCTAGAATATTCTAGATATTCATCCAACAGAAATATTGGTACAAGTGTGCAAGCTATGTATAAAAATGTTCATATGCAGACCCTTATTCAGATTTTGAGACAGGGAGAAACTACATTACCATCAAGAATAAATAAGATGAATAAATTCAATGAAATAATATACCCAATGGACCCCTATGCATTGGTTATAAATAGAGTAGATATGATTGTACTGACGTAGAATGGCATCCACAACATAGTAAATGAAAAATCAGCATATATAGTCCCCATGTGTCAAAAATGTACAGATATAGATATGCATACACATTATAATACCATGATAATATAAATATGTTTGTAAATACATAGATTAAAAGACAAAAATATAAAACTCACTGGAGGTAAAGTCTATGAAACGGTATTTGAGGAGCAAAGGAGAGCTTTCGCTTTTCCACTAGTTGGATTTTTCACAAGAATGTATTATTTTTATAAAATTTTAAAGATCACATGAAAGGAAAAAGCATCTGCTAAGATGTGTGGGAGAAATTAGAATAGCCAGCTGTCTGATGCTTACCTTTTCTGAGATAGGTTCTTGGTATAGACTTGGTTGACAAAATCGCCTAATTGAAATTTGGGGCAAGATGCTCCATCCTTCTCACAGTCTTCAAAGTGCACAGAGAGGAACAGTTCATTCAGATGTTGCAGCACTTGTAAGTGGGGCATGTCCTTTGCGGTGCAGATGTTTAGGATGGCGTAGAACACTCCCTCCAACCACTTGATATTGAGGATTATTCCCCCTACACATTAATGGGAAGGGAAATACCAGTCAGCACCACCAAAAAGGTTTGCTGGGAACACAGGACAAAGAACAGTCACCTTTTTTCCAAGACAGGTGGCTCATATGAACCTCAAGATAAGCAAACACTACTCTTTCTGGGCCAAGAGCCCTGATTGTGCCCTTTATAACAAATCATGTATCAACCCCACCACAGGAGGACAGGTATGACTAATGTAGACATTGCTAATGGCAAAAGCATCTCTAGAAATCTCTAGAATGATCCTCCCAATAAGGAGAAGAAACTAAGGAAAAATGCAAGATTAGAGCAGGGAAATGCCATTTAATGCCAGACAGTACATCCTCCTGTTTAAATAGGCTCTCCCCTCTGGCTGTTTCTGGCTCAGCCTTAACAGGTCCAAATATTCAGACTTGTCTGCTTTCCTTAATGGAGGCTGCTTTTTGTTACCAAAGCTGTTCCCATTCAAAACTAAACAGCTGAGAATGTATCCAGCTTGTACTCCCCCTACACACATAACCCAAGACAGACAGACAGACAGACAGACACACACACACACACACACACACACACACACACACTGGGATTATAAAATAGTACCAGGCCGAGAGGAAGTAACTTTCAAAAGAGTGCCAAACACACAGCAAGCCTTTACCAGCAGAACTGTAGGGGCAGGTAGCCTGAAGGGTCGCAGGATCTTGGAGGGCAGCTGTGATCTCCTTATTGGCCCCCCAGATGTTGACAAAATCTTCAACACACTGATACTGAGGCCGCAAGATATTGGTGTGGTTCAGCAGGAGTTTCAACCTGAAAGGAAATCCCCCAAGACATGGAGTGCTGGGCCAGGACCATCATAAACCACAACAGGATCCATTGCATTGGATCATATCCAACCCCAACAACATCCTCCCCTGCACAACACCGCTCAGAGGCAAACATGGGTGGAGGCAGCACTGAGGGCACTGCTTATTAGTTGGACTCTTTCAACCACTAACATTTAGTGAATGTTGTCTCATGCCAAACACCAGGCTAGACAATAGGGGCACAAAAATACTATTTGACACATGCTGTGAATCATTTTTCATGTTGGTCACTGGTGGTTTCCCTTCCCATTAATGCACAAGGGGAACGCTAGTCAGCCTCAAGTAGTGGGAAGCAATGCGCCATTGCAGTTCTAAACATTTGCACATCAAAGAAAATGTTCCACCCACAAGTGCTGTTTGTGGAAAAGTGGGGAAGACACAATTAGAAAGGCTGGCTGGGTGTGGCAGGAGAAGCTGCTTCTACCTTATTACCGGGAATGACCAACTCCATGAGGTAGGGGGCCGGGGTGGAGGTGGGGGGTAGAAGCCAGATATGAGGGGATATGGTTCTGCCAGTTCCGTGCTCTCCCTAACAGGATACCTGGCTATTGGGATAGCAGCTGCGAAGCTGTACACAATGCAACCTTTTTCCAGGCGGGCTTGAATTTCCAGACAGATAGTAGGCAGCTGAGATGGCAGGCAGCAGAGGAATATCAAGTTGGCCCAGTTCACCAGATAAGGGTTATGGTAAAAGCACTGGATTCCCAGTTTCTGGAACTCATCTGGGAGGGATAAAGGAAGAAAGAAAGATCATAGTACAAATGAGTTTGAGCTAAACATCAACTATGGGGAGAGGATGACAATTACTTCATCTCAAGTCCTGTCGACACATAAAGAATTCCCCTCACATCTTCTAGAAGACACAGGTAATGCCCTAACCCCATTATCAAAGCAGCTAGAACCACTGCAACAGTGCTTGAGATTACAATTCATCCTTATCTTCTTTTAGACCTAATGCTAGAATTTTTCAGGTTTGTTTGTTTATTTTTGAGAAAGAAAAAATCTGGAAGAAGCCTTCTTGCTCTAATTTACTGAAGGCTTACCACATGCCAGATAGTGTACAAAGTACTCTACGTACATTGTAAGGGAATCCTCACAAGGACCTTCTGAGACAGAGATTGGTATTATTCCTATATTACAAATGAGGAAACTGAGGTTTCAAGAAATCATTTGGCTTGCCTAGAGTTACACAGCTAACTGGCTTGAGCTCTCAGGTAGGAATGGCTAAGAGAGTGGAAGAGTATAGGGCAGAGGCTGGAGGAGTCTGGAAAGATATACTTATGGTTTCAGTAAAGTAGACACAACTGACTGTTAACAAGATACTTTTAAATGTTGAGAGAAATGTGGTAGCTCATGTATTTTCAGTATATCAGTCACTGATAGTTAATCATTTGTACTTTTTCAATATGGATTTCAAAAGTAAAAATGTAAACTCACATAAGGCAGCATGTTTTAATTGTTATTGGAAAACAGAATATTATAGACATTGGAGGGGTGAGTTTTTATTTTCACTACCAAGAGTACATGATACATGTGATGGTATTGGTATCTGGGCACTTGTAAACCTAGAAGATGGACAGGACAAAGAGGAAGTTTAAAAAATATACACAAGGGCACCTGGGTGGCTCAGTCAGTTGAGTGTCTGACTCTTGATTTCAGCTCAGATCATGATGCCAGGGTCATGGGATTAAGCTCCGCATCAGACTCCATGCTGAACATGGAGCCTGCTTGAGATTCTCTCTCTCTCTCTCTCTCTCTCTCTCTCTCTCTCTCTCCCTCCCTCCCTCCCCTGCTCATGCTCTAAAATAAAAAAAGAAAACATGCACAGCCATTCTTCTTTCATGTTTTGCTCTCAAAAGTGTACAGACTCTGATGCTAAGCATTTTGAGTTCCTGCTTCCTGACACAACATGCAGTGATATTCTAAAACTACAATTTCAGGGGCACCTGGGTGGCTCAGCATCTGACTCTTGATTTCAGCTCAGGTCATGATCTCATGGTTCATGGGGTTGAGCCCGGCATCGAGCTCTGCGCTGGTAGTGCAGAGCCTATTTGGGACTGGACTGTCTCTCTCTCTCTCTCTCTCTCTCTCTCTCTCTGCACCTCCCCTGCTCATGCTCTTAAATTAATTAGTTAATTAATTTTAAAAACTGCAATTTTATTATTAAAAAATATAGTGCTTTCCAAGGAATATATGTACCTTATTGAAATATCACATATACTAGTCCTATTGATAAGATTTAAGAGATTTGTCTTGGGTGGTAAGATTTTTTTCAAGTTTCTTTAATACAGAAAGAATGCTTGCAAACTAATAAGAAAAAAATTAGAAAAAAAATGTTCAGCATTCCACACAAAAGTTGAACAAAAAGAACTCAAAAAAGATGAAATAGCAATAAACCTATAAAAATATTCAGTTCTTCTTGGAGAGTGTTATGCTAAGTGAAATAAGCCATACAGAGAAAGACAGATACCATATGGTTTCACTCTTATGTGGATCCTGAGAAACTTAACAGAAACCCATGGGGGAGGGGAAGGAAAAAAAAAAAAAAAAAGAGGTTAGAGTGGAAGAGAGCCAAAGCATAAGAGACTCTTAAAAACTGAGAACAAACTGAGGGTTGATGGGGGGTGGGAGGGAGGGGAGGGTGGGTGATGGGTATTGAGGAGGGCACCTCTTGGGATGAGCACTGGGTGTTGTATGGAAACCAATTTGACAATAAACTTCATATATTGAAAAAAATATAAATAAATCACCTTTATAACCTGAAAAAAAAATTCAGTTCTTCTAGTGATCAGTGAAGAATATATTAAACAAGAAAAATTTTAGTCATATTTAAATGATTATTTAAAAAAAAAGGATTCCCAGAACTGACAAGAGTATAGTGAAATGGGTGTTCTTTTTTTAAAAATATCATTTATTGTCAAATTGGCTTACATACAACATCCAGTGCTCATCCCAACAAGTGCCCTCCTCAATGCCCACCACCCACTTTAGTGAAATGGGTGTTCTTACACAATTCTGGTGAAAGCGTACATCCCTTTTTGGAAGTCAATTTGAAAAACTATATTAGAAGTTTCTTTAAAAAACTAAACAACGTACCATACGATCTAGCCATTCCATTTCCAGGAGTTTACCTACGAAAAATTGAAGCATTTGTCCACACTAATATCTGTACACAAATGTACATAGTAGCCTTATGTATAATAGCTAAAACCAGGAAACACCTGGATGTCCACCACCAGCTAAACAGATAAACTATGGAATACTCATGCCATGAAGTACTACTCAGAAATAAAAAGAATATCAATATGTGAAACAACATGGGTATGTCTCAAAATAATTATGCAGAGTGAAAGAAGTCAGAATGTAAAAGTACAAATTGTATTATTCCATTTATATAAAATTCTAGAAAATGCAAACTAATTGATGGTGACAGAATTCAGATCAGTGGTTTCATGGGGAGCTGCAAGGGGGTAGAGAGAGAAATTACAAGGAAAGTTTTGGGAGTGATGAATAAGTTCATTACCTTATTTGTGTTGATGGTTTCACAGGTGTACAAAGATGTGTCAAAACACAGATGTGTCAAAACATCAAATTGTACACTTTGAAAATGTGCAATTTATTATACACAAATTATATCTTAATAAAGATGTACTTATTCTCTGACCTAGTAATTTTATTTTTTAAATTATGTGCAAGGAAATCCAACCAAATACAACATAAATTACCATACAGCCATATTTTGGGATACTAGATAGCCTTAAAATCATTATTTTGAAGAATGTTAATAGGAGAATATGCTTATGATAAATTAAGTGAAAAATGCAGAATGCAAACAACTTTGTACAGTATCAATTACTGATATAATCTGATATGAGCAGAGAAATATAGGAAGGAAATGGTAACCCTGGTAAGGGGATTATAGTTATTATTTACTTCATTATAGAATATTCTAGATTTCCTATAATATACATAAAATTATGTTATACTTTTATTACTGAAGTATAACTTATATACAGGGCACACACACATCTGAAGTATCTAGTCTTATCATTTTTGACAAATGCATACACCCATGTAACTCATACCTTTCTCAAGATATTGAACATTTTCATCTCCCCAAAAAGTTCCTTTGGGTCCCTCCTCTGTCAGTCTCCCCAGAAGCAACCACTCTTCTGACCTCTATCATCATAGACTAGTAAGTAAAATTATTATAAAACATTTTTTTCAAATTTAGTAATTGTTATTTTTAAAATCACAAGGCCAAATGTTTGGAACTGGTTAATACCCACCAGACTCTAACTGGTCCAATGAGAAGATCTGAACTCTCTTTAGAAAACTTTTCTGTATCAAAGACTCAGAAAGCTATTTTATCACCAAGGGCACAGGGAGGAGAGATGGATATAAAACATTTACAGGGAGAAGAAAGTTTTCCTCTTTTTTTTTTCTTCCAGTAAAAAGCAAAAGATTTATTTGATCTGAAGAGAAACAGAAGCATGAGAAGAAAGTTGTTTTAAGGAACAAGTTAAAACCCATCTTTCTATGGGCCCCTGGCTGGGTCAGTTGGTGGAGCTTGAGACTCTTGATCTCAGGATTGTGAGTTCAAGTCCCACATTGGGTGCAGAAGTTACTTAAAAATAAAACCTTTAAAACACACACACACACACACACACACACACACACACACACACACACACACACACACACAAACATCTTCCTAGCTTTTCTCAGGGCTAGCAAGCAGAGAACTCAGTGTGTTGCGTGCAGGGGTTCCTCCTTCAAGGAACCTCTTCAAAATGGCCTCATCAACACCTAAAGAGCTACCACACACTGCTCCTCACCCAGGGCCTCTGGCCTGCGAGTGGAAATCCTCAGGTTCTCAGCAGGGATGGGGACAAGCTGAAGCAGTGCACGAGCCAGCTGCTTCCCAAGGTGGCCACCTCCAATGATGCCCACCTTTAACTCATCATCATCATCAGCGGGAGTGTCAGCAAGCAATCCAGTCAAGAGACACCTGGAAGTGTGCTTCTCACGTAATGATTCTCTGGAGAAGGAACACATAGACACATAAATGAATATATGCCTGTAGCTCTTAACTGTCAACCTCTGGTGTTCTCTGCTTTAACTTCCTCATATGGCAGCCTGGTGGCACCTTTAGTACTCCAGAGATAAGGCATTCCAATCAAGTGCCACTTATCCAGTATTGCTAGGGAATGAAATGTTTCTCCTGAGTGAATTTTCCAGAAAGAAAAGCATACCCCTTCAAGGGACTGAAACTTGTTTAAAACATTTTTAAATGAACATTTGTTGCTGTTGTTGTTGTTGTTGTTGTTACATGCACTGTGCATTTCCCTGCCTTAGACACAAGATCTGAATATTGAACTGTTTGACTCAGGACTATCATTGTGAACAGCCAACTGTTTATACATCATCCTGGAACACTGTGGGCCAGTTCCTTCACTGTTTCCTATGCAGACAGCTGTCAATTTTCATTGACATCATGATAAGCATACCTTTTCTCACCCTACGCCTACTCTTTCTAGTTTGCTATTTCGCTTTTGCATAGATCTGGGTAACCAGATAACTTAGCTTTTTTCAAACATGATTTATAAAAGTGGTGTATAAGGGAAAACAGACCTGAGAAACTGAGGACCAAGGGTTTGAGGCCACTCTTTCCAGAGGCTCACTTACTGGTTCTGGATGTGTTTCCTTGGCCCAAGGTGAACAAAGTCTAACCTCTGAATATATAAGGCATTGTTTTCTGTTGTTATACTATCTTATATTTGTTCTATATTTCTGTAAAAATTGGTCTTAAGCTCTGGAGTTTCCATATATACATCACAAGCCACATTCTATTTAAGTTTTCTAAGTTGAAAGGAAAGCATTTCCTCTGTGTCCAATCCTCCCAAATATAAAATGCCTCCGGAAGTTTCATATTTTGATTTCTCACCACTCATCTGGGATGCAACCAAAAGGTTTATGTATTCTCATCAGTCAACCAATCAGCAAACTCATTAAGCAGACTACCTCTTTGAGTTTCTGCTGTATCTGTAACATGCTCAATTTAGATCTGGTCCCACCATCTAGGAGTTGATCTAATTTCCGAGAAAAGTAGTCTGGTGGCAGGGGAGCTACCAATGTTAAGGAGTAACCTAGAGTTATAGAATCCAGGAGTCTGGTCTTAAGTACCTTGCTCTCACACACTTCTTGTTTAAGTGTCTGAAGCCGCGTTGTACAAAGACACGAGAGGTCAGGACTAGCCTGAGAGTATTCCTGGAATACTGTATTCATGTAAGTAACCTGGCCAAAAGGACCCCCAAAGTTTCAGGTGGTTTTCCTGTTAGGGAGAATTCCACTATTAGCTTAGCCCCCAAATTTTCGGCCAATAGCCAGAGAATAGCTAGATATGGTAGCTGTAGAAGCCAAGTTGGTGGTCCCAATGAGGGATGAATGGGTGAATGAATGAACTGATGATCATTTAACCAATCTACCCACCAAAAGGTAATCACAAGCCATGCTTTGTTATGTAACCACAGCCAAGGGATTCTGGTATGCATTTCCTGGTGCTTTCAGACCAGGAGTGATTGACTGTGGGTTGGAAAAGGTAGGAAGACACTCCCCCTGCCAAGTCTATCCTCCAATATAAAAAGTTTAAGTCGTTTGGATTCTCTGCAGTGGGATTCTTCTCCATCTGCCTGACCTTGGAGACCTAGCTTACCTCAAATTACAGAGTAGCTTGCAGAAGAAAGTTGCATGGGCACAGGCCTTGATCACCAGCCCTCGAGAACGGCCCTGCAAATACAGCCAGCTGCAGTCTTCCTCTTGAATCCCATACTCAAACTGCAGGGATTCAAGGTCCTCAAGCAAGTCCATTTCCAAGCCACCATCTCCTGCAGTGATAGATACCAATCAGTTTGGCTCCCTCTCTTAGAAGACAAGGGAGTCTACGCAGGAAGGTGTGTGCCCCAGTCACAAGCTCTTGTGATGGTGGGCTTCAGCACCTCTCTCCTCTCAGATTCTGTACTTGCAGTGTGAGTCCTGGAGGATTCCTAAGCTCTGACTGCTCGCGGATCAGGAATATCTGGATTCATGAAAAACCTGAACAAAAATCCAAAGTGATGGCCATCTACATAGGCTACAGCCACGTTTTTCAGCAGATGCATTTACTTTAGCAGTGGGTTTCACAGGTGGTTGTGGGCCAGGGCCTTGTCCCTTCTATTCCCTCCAAGATTTTAGAAATAGGACTGAACATGTACACACCACTTCAAAGGAATTCTTCCCTTTCACTCAACTCTGTGTTCCCCACAGGATAGGAAAGGGCCCAAATTTAACATGGTCTCTTTTCTAGGCCGAGGACATCTAGAGTTTTAGAAAATGAAGCCAGAGATATGTAAGCCCATTTACATATATCTCTCACCAACCAAAATGAGGAGAAGGTGGCTTTACTCCTAGGTACTTCTGGTCGTGGAGAGTAAGAACTACATTTCTAGGGAGAATTACCCAAGAAAGTTGTCATTATGACTCCTTAGCTACCAGATTACTTCAGTCTCTGAGCCTTAAAGGGGCCAGCCCCACCCAGAGGTTTTCTAGACTTGCCTCATGAGGACAGGAATTCTTTTTGCTACTCCTAGGAGCACTACACCAGGGCAGTATGGGATCCTCCCTTTCCTAACAGAAGGTTCTGGACATCTAGATTTTTCCCAGACTGGAATATCATACAGATCCCAGCACTACTCAAGGTGTTATTTTTCATACCTCTTCTTTTTGTATTCAAGCTACTGAAGAATAAGACAAGTAAATTCTTGGGATATAATGTACCCCATAGTGACTATAGTTAATTATACTAGATTATATACTTGAAATTTGCTAAGAATAGATCTTAAATGTTCTCACCACACACACAAAAGGGAACTATATGAGATGACAGATGTGTTAATTAATTGGACTCTGGTAATCATTTCACAATATATATAGCAAATCATCATGCTGTATACCTTGAACATATACAATTTTTATTTGTCAATTATACTTCAGTAACGGTGGGAAAACAATCAGTGATATTCAGAACTCTATTTTATAGCAATGGCAAAATTGAGACCAGAAATCAAAACTATTCAGTTCTCTAATCCACTTTTTAAAAAGTAATCTCTATACCCAACGTGGGACTCGAACTCATGATCAAAAGTCTCATGCTGCATGGACTGAGCCAGTCAGGCACCCCTCAAATCTACTTTTTAAATTAAAAGAAATTGAGGTAAAACTCACATAACACAGCCATTTGGAAGTGAACAATTCAGTACATTTGCAGTGTTGTACATGCTCTGGAACCTCTAGTTCTAAAATATTTTTATCCTCCCAGTGAAAGGAAACCCTGTACCCATTAAGCAGTTACCCCCCACTTGCTCGCCACCCTCCTCAGCCCCTGGCACCGCAAGTCTTTTTGTCTCTGTGGATTTACCTTTTTTCGCTATTTCATGTGACTAGAGCCATACAATATGTGACCTCTCGTGGCTGGCTTCTCTAATCCTTTGCATAGAAGGGCTCCTATGTCACTCACAATCTCAGCACTTGAAGTGAAGAGTATGGAAATTCTCGTCAAGTCTGAGAAATACTTCCTTTGATCAAAACAGCGAATAGGTCATCCTAATGTTGCAAGTGATATTTATTGTTCCAAAGGAAAGACAAGTTCAAAACCTCCCCACTCAGCACTGGTTAACCTGTACAGGCGTGGATCCTAGGCCCATCCTTCACTAATACATCCTCAAAAATGTGGATCCAGTGGTTGTGGCTTGGTAACATGTCAAGTTGGCGAAGCTGAACTACATTTCCCAGAACTCCCTTCCCTCAATGTTTCCAGTTAGGGTGTGCCACAAGACTTTTGCACAGGATCTGGAAGGCTGAAGCAGCAGCCAGTTTGTGTTGCTTGCTTACAAGGCCTGGGCAGGTACTTTGCTGGTGACCGTGTTGATGCGGAGCAGCAGCTGGACCCATGATCACTACACTTTCCCCTGGATCCTCTTACAGCTTCTCACACTCCTGGGCCAGGTTTGTGTTCAGTTTCGTGACAAAGACCACCAGCTAGTTTTGCCTGCAGGACACCCACATCCTCAACATTGGAGGCGGTGACAGCTGACACGGGTTCCTGTCCAGCCTCATGGCCTCCATGTTGTCCTTGCTTTCCCTCACATTTTATTCATCTTCCCTTCCCCAATGCCTGCCCTATGGACGTCCACCTCTACCACCAGATACAAAGAAAACCTTCTAAAGCCTGTTTAACCAATGGCCATACTTGAGTAAAGTCAGATCCCTGTAATGAATGCCACATATAGACAGACTATATACTCCTAGACATTCTGCTTCTCTAAATGAACCCTGATATACTAGTTAATAAGGTTAATGTGGTTTGTTATCGGCAAATAACTTGAGCACAATTTAGCAAATCCTGTTTCTTGAACAGCAAGACAGATGGTTAGGGAAGGAACTATGAGGTTACCTGGAATTGCAAAGGGGATCTCAAAGTGGAGGAGCAAGAGATAGAGTCTAATCCCCCAAAAGCAGGGTTTGTCAGCATTTGCATTACTGACATTCTGGGCAGGATAATTCTTTGTTGGCGGGGGCTGTCCTACATGGTAGGATATTTAGCAGCATCCCTTGCTTCTACCCACTTGATGCCAGTAGCATTCACCAGTTGTGGCAACAAAGCTTCTCCAGATTTGGACAGTCTCCTGGGACCCAAATTCTCCCAGTTGAGAACCACATGCATTTAAGCATGCTCTGTGCCTCTATACAACATCTCTTCTTTCTACCCCTTCACCTGCTCCGCACAGTCACAGGAGCATAGACTTCTACAAGTTCCAAGAGAAACATGCCCCCCTAGGACAGGTTAAGATAGTGAGTCCAGAGAGAAAGGGATTCACCCAACATCACACAGCTTGTCAGCAGCAGAGCTGGGACAAGAAGCCAGGTCTTTTGTTTCCAGGTACAGTGCTCTGTTAACCACACGGCTGTACTTTGCCATAAGCACCGTTACTCCATGACCTGACGTGTGTTGACAGACTACTGAATGCGGTCACTGAGGCAGGTTTGTAGTGGTCCCAAGAGACAAGGCAATTATTTCATTGTTCTGCACAAAACAATTGGGAGGGAAAAGAGAAGGCACCAAGGACGAAATAGCTTTATTAGGAGTCTAGGCATGTCGGGGAAACCCAATTCAGTGATAGAGAAGAGAGGCTTCTATTGGTACAGAGCAGGAGGCTAGCACTCCAGAATACCCTCTTGAAAACCAAGCGTGAAACTAAAACCTCCATCTTAATTAATATCCTAACTGTCTGAAATGCTGCTGAGTTTAGCCCTGGTGGACCTTCTGAAAGCTCCTAGTGAAATAATGAGATTTGTGCATAAAGGAAGAGCTCTCCAGCACTGCTGAATCTTAGCTCCATATAAAGTTACAGGTCTGGGGTGGGAGAAGTAGAGGAAACAGAAGTAGATAACAGGGATGTCCTTATCTCCCACACAAGGCCATCTTGGTGTGCAGGTGAAAGAGGAACCACAAGTCTCGAACAGAGGCTAGACTGGGGCAGCAGAAGGACACTGGCTGAAGAAACACGACGTCTGGGCACTCTCTGTCATTATGTGGAGGACTCTGTGCAGTCTGGTGTGAGGACACCTCCAACAGCTCCTGGCTATACTGGCACCCCTTCCTGAGGTCCCTTGAGAGAGAGCCATTTTGGTTCTATTCTGACTTCATTCAGAGCAGAACTGCCAATGTCCAGCACCAAGTCCAGGGTCATAATTAGCTGAGAGGGATGGAGTGGCCATCCTATGATCCCTGACCTCTTAGTCTAGGAGACTTCTTTTCTAGAGCAGTCATTTTCCCAGACCAAGAGAGATCTTGCCCAATATGGGCCCAATCTAGAAATTATTCCCACCTTCACTTGAGCACCAGGTGGAGAGAATCTTTCTCATAAGTCAGAGCTTTAGATCTTGGCCCTTAGATGATGATTCTTGGACAGAAGATCAGTCTGAAGCTGTCTGTGCCCAGACGCTGGTTTCTGTCCTAAGAGTAGCAGACATTGCCTGTTGATGATGGGTCCAAAGCGATGTGATACTGTAATTCTCCCAACAAAGAGCACTCTCTACTATAGGCAGGAAAGGAAGAAATGAGGCAGGTTTCAGGGTAGCTAATGCCACTTAATTCTTCCATCGAATTTGCTGTGGAAAAGAACAAACAATGATCAGTTTCCACTGACCCCTACAGACAGGCAGGGGTTTACAATAAAACAAGGCTCACAGCTAGGTAAAGTAAGAATAAGGAGAATGGAGGGGGAAGTTGAAAAATGTTTTTCTAATATGTAGGGGAGTTTGCTTATTCAGAGATGAATTAAATACCCATTCTGTATCTTACAAGCCTGATTTAGGGCATTTATTCTGGCTCTGCCCTCCTCAGGACCAAGATTCACTAGCTTTAGATGACTCCATGGTAGGCTCCCAAATATCTAACAGGGAGCTAAGCTCTATGTTAACAAAAAGCTCAGTAATTTCATGCTATGAGAGATGAGTCAGTTGTGTTGCCCAAATAGCTAAAAGCTGTTTTAGCCACTTACTTCCAACCAGTAGATCATACCTGGCCCCAGAAAACTACCATCTGGATATTTTACGTCTGCAGCAGTCATTCCCATGGTCCCTGGGCGTGTACCTCCTACCTGATGTGTTTAACGATTATCAAGGTACTATGTGAAATCTCTGCCCAAGGTCTCCAGATTACCCCTGGATCATCCCACATCTCAGGAGTAATTTCTTCCTTTCGAAGCAGCGCTTCAGACCCTTAGGCTCACAGACTCTTATATCTATGATGCTCAGCTAACTGTGACCCCATCTTGGCCTTGGGAATATATACTTGATGCTACTTTGGGGATCATCTCCTGAGACTGCTTGCAGGGGGTAAACTGTAGCTGCTTACCGAGCTATTCAGAATGGCATCAATCTTCTCCTCCTCTGCAGATCCTTTATCCACTTTGCTCCTGTATGCTAGCAACTGCTGACGATCCTTCAGGTCCCGGCAAGTCTGTACCAACACACAGCAATAAAACTTCCAATGAGCCTTCTCTACAAGGGCCTTTTTCTTCCTGTCACTCCCACCACTGGGCCAAGGTTCAAGGAGAGACTGAGAGGCTACAGTGGGAGGACAATGGGGTCAGGCACCTACAGAATTTCTTACTGAAGAGCTCATGTGGCTGGATTCAGTTCTATGAATTCTCTGAATGCAACAAATTTATAAAAAAAGAGAGGTCAAAGGGCTGGGAAAATAATACAGGAGAACAGGTCTCCAAACTAACTCTTGCCAGATCATCTTGTCTGTTAAAGCCAAAATTGAAAGAAGTACCATAGGATCTAGACAGAGAAGATCATAATCCCCCACTCTCCACTGAGGGTCTAACTCAGGCTTCTCCTTTCTTAGGGACTCACATCAATGACGACATCATGGCACTTGAATTTGGTGGCTAAGTTCAACTTTGTGTCCGCATCTTCCACCAGATTAACATACTCTTGTAATATCTATAGGAAGAGGTACTTCTGATTAATGACTCCCAGACTCATAAAACAAAGAGTTCTAAAAGCTACACAAAAAAAATCCTGAGGAAGGCATGAGTTCCATATCTGATGTCTACAATTCCCACCATCAACCATAAGACTAGTTCTGCAATAGGGAGTGAGGTGGACTCTGGCCCAGGAGAGACAGGAAGAGCACACTCTGCCTTACCCTATAATTAGACATCCATGCCAGCAACAGGTGTGTTCTAGATCTGATCCGGTGCTGTGCTCAGTGCTACTTGATGTCCTTTGTCACTGAGCTCTCCTTTTGTATCATTTGAGTAATATGTCAGTGCTCCACACGGGCTAAACACAGTAGATGCTCCTCAGAGAGGGGCAGTCTGGGATTCCTTCTAAAGGGCAGAGGACAACTTCCCTACCTGACCTTTTCTATATCAAGATCCACTGCAGCTACTATATTGTCTTTAAGATAAGACCAGAGCAGATCAAGTCTCCCATCACTGACCAGTAAGAGGCTAAAAGTTAGGTCTCCTAGAGGATCCTGTACCCAACTCTCTTTAGGAGGCCATTACCTGGACAGGGGCACTATTCTTGTGCAAAATTTCTACAACCCGATGGAAGCCAATGGGCGCTCTCTTCTTGGTGTAGCCCAGCCAGTTCTGAAAAGGGAAGATGAGGCAGCAGTAGCTAGACAAGAAAGACTCAACACACTTTGTAACCATTCATTTTATGGTCAGACTAGAATAACACGGTAGGGAGTATGGATGGATGGGAGGTTTATATGCTCTCATATAATATATATATATGTGTGTGTGTGTGTGTGTGTGTGTGTGTGTATGCATATATACAGCAGGGAGGCTGGCTGGCTCAGTTGGTGAAGCATGCGACTCTTGATCTCAGGGGTTGTGAGTCTGAGCCCCAGCCTGGGTGTGAAGATTACTTAAAAATAAAATCTTAAAAAACAAAAAAACAAGTAAGAACCACCTAACAAAGGGAAGAAACAGAAAATTCTCAAACCTATAGTAGAAAAAAGGATATTTAAAATATAAACAAATAGAGACAACCAAAGTAATGTAAGATCCTTGATTGGATCCTGACAGCAAACACAAAAACATAAAGTTTTAAAGAGCCAATTTGAATATAGACTATACATATGATATTATATTAATGTTAAGGGCCTGGGTGGCTCAGTCAGTTAAGCATACAACTCTTGATTTCAGCTCAGGTCATGATCTCACAGTTCATGTGATCAAGCCCCCTGCTTGGATCAGAGCCTGCTTGGAATTCTCTCTCTCCCTCTCTTTCTGTGACCCTCCCCCACTTGCGTTTTGCCTCCCCCTCTCTCAAGATAAATAAATTTTAAAAATATATTAACATTAAATACCCTGAAATTGATAATATTGTGGTTATAAATGAAATAAATGCTTAAGTATTCAAGGGAAAAGTGTCACGATGTCTGCAATTCACTTTTAAATGGTTCAGCAAAAAAAGAGAAAGTAGATATGGCAAAATGTTAATAAACTAGTGAAATAAGTAAAGACTATTTGTGTTTATCATACTATTCTTTCAATTTTTCCTTCAGTTTGACAAATAAAAGGTTGGAGGAAAAATGTAAACCAGTAACTAGAACTCGAGATTCCCATGAGGCATGAGGTCACAAGACGGTAACTCCGAGGCCCCAGCAGCACCACACAATTCCAGGGCACCCACCTTTGTGGTAAAGAGGGCATCTACATCATGCCAGGCCCTAAGCTTGGCACGAGCAGCCAGGGCCGTCAGCACATACTGTTTATCTGGGATCTAAAAAACAGAGACCAGAGGGATTAAGGGTAAGTAGAAATGCATCAGGGAGAATTCTAGAAAAGACAGGCAAAAATATCCCCTGGGGTTGATTCTGCCCCTTAAAATGCACAAATCTCTCAAGTCATCAGGAACCTCCTCACTCCCAAGCCCCAGCACCACCGTAAGCCATTCGGTTGCAGTCTTTCTTCACTTCCCACAAACTCAGTCCTTTCCACCTTTAACTGTGAATATTAAGGGACTTCTTGTGCAGGGTTACAAAGCAATATCCACTCCACATAGTTATCCTGATACTATCTTACCCAACAGTGACCAATTTATAGCTACCTTAAATGTCTTCTTCAGGTTGACTGGACTGCTGAATGTCCCCTAGAATGAAAGTAGAGAAGGAATTTTAGTGTTACTGACTTTCTCAAATACCACCTAATCTAACATTTTCTTTTTACTACATTTCACTCTGTAGCCATTTAAACACAGAAAATAATTTAAGAGAAAAACTCCAGCAGGTCTAATAGGATATCACAACTTGGCTGAATGAAACTGGATTAATACATATATTTCCCAATTTTAATGTTAATCTTGTGACCATTATGATCATTCCCACCTACTACCATTAAACTCAAATCTCTTCAAAAAACAAAATTTTTTAGAGTACTCACAAATACTTAATACCCTGCTGCTCTTCTCTGTACCATGCAAATCCATTTGAAATTATGGACCTTTGAACAGGGACTGCTGTGGGACCAGCACTGGTGAGACAGAATGTGCTATGCTAGCATGCCAGCTCACCGGAAGCCACACAAGCCCTTACAAACCTCTTTTTCCCACTTGGCCCACCCCTTCTGAGCATAGAAAGTCAAATAACATGAAGTTCCTTATCCATTGTTCCTTATCCTTTCTGAGGGCCAGGAAAGCTTCCAGGTGGACTTCCAAAAACTATACACACCCATTGTTAAGAGCACAAGGAAATAACTGGCTTCAAAGTATATTCCTCTTGTGCAGTGCGAGTGTATGGGGTCTTTCTTTCACATTTTGCCTATACCTCAGCCTCCGTGTAATGGTAGAAGCAGGAGTAGAAAAGCGTGGTCACTAATGGCATGTTGAGGATAGAAGCTTTGCGGGGGTGCTTCCGGAAGATCTCAGTCTGTCCTGCTGATTCTAGATGCCGATCATTTGCCTGTGGTGTAGTGAAACAAGTGAAAAAAAACAACAATGTCCACAGAGTAGAGGTAGGAAAAAAACATTAAATACTACAGCAGTTGTGTTTCCTATCCTAGGAAAGAGGCAAAGATGAGAAAAAGAAACTGCCCAGGATATCCCAAGGGAGTTTAAAAACCATAAAATGATGACAGAGCCATGTTGAATGGAGGAAGACTGGAGAAGTAAGGATGAAATGGGAGTTCTAGGAGAAAGAGAAAATACTTCCAGGTTAAGAGCAAGTGAGAAGGAAAAGGATGCCTGAGAACAATGGAGGGAAAAGGGCGATCACGTAAAGAGGAAATGAAAGGCTCTCACAGAGTGTAACAGGAAATGACATATATGACAGAGCACAGAAGTCTGCTAGATGCTGAATGACACTGAGCACTGGCATTGAAGCAGAAAATGTAGAGATAAGGAGTCTAACCTCAATAATGATCTGACGTTCCAGGAGGGTGTAATGGTCTTGGATATGTGCAGAATCTTCTGCTGAAAATGGCAAACTGGTAGAGAGCCAGAAGGTTAGCGCCTCTTTTTCTACTAAAACAAGAAACAAACCCAACTAAACCAAAACACCACTCTAAGCACAAGAGGCTCACAGCGCTTCACAAATCTGATCCCAATGCACCTTTAGACCATCCCTGAAAGGCAGAGAGAGAGAAAGCAGAAAACAGAATAGACCTTTGACTAGGATTTTGTATTTAAGGTTTTGCCACTTCAGGAGGGATCCTGATCAGCACCTGGCTGGCTCAGTTGGTAGAGCGTGAGACTCTTATTAATCTCAGGGTTATGAGTTCAAGCTCCATGTTGGGTGGAGAGATTACTTGAAGAAAAATAAAATCTTTAAAAAAAAAAAAAAAAAGGGAAGGAAGGATCCTCAAAGTCCACAAGATGTATGTAGTCATCAGTAGTTTGGCTGAGGAATTAGTTAGAATCCTCTCACTGTGGGAGCTGGTGACAAATGAGATACTGAGTGAGTGAGCTTAGCCAACTGCCTATCACCCGCAACCCAGTGAAGTGCTGTGGTTTCTTACTGCAGAGAAATAAGGTACAATTAAATTATAAGGCATGGTGATACGTTTATAGATTGATAAAGATCTCACAGATCTACACAAACTTGATCAAGGGTCCCCACCTTTCATCTTACATGTGAAAATGTTAAGAGACAAACAGTGTCTTGCCTAAAAGTCATACATGGTAAGTCAAGAGGTAAGGCCAGGAATAGAAGCCAGATTTTAAGCTTCCGGTTCACAGATCTCTCCTTTAGAAAGTGCTGTCTTAGTCCCATACTCCACTCACTCCTGGAAGAATTCTGAAACTCAATTACACTATCCCAGAGAAGCATGAGCCACAGCCAATTTTTGCAAGAGATAAAGAGAGACAGCAATAGGTTTCAGTTTCTTCACTATTCCAACTTTTCTCTTGGTTCACCAGAGGCCACTATGACATAGCTCAGTATTTGATAATGTTCAAATTAAGGATTGCACAAAGACAAATTTCTAAATGTGAAACCGGGCACTCACGTCCCATTAGGGACTAAAGCAACGATGAATACTGAACCTGGAGTAAGGCCTACCGGGAAGACTCTATACCTGTCTTGAAAGATAGAGGGAAGCAAGTTTCAGCCCAAGATAACAAAGCATTTTACGATAATGAAGGTTATTCAACAATAAAATAAGCTACTTCCAAGAGCAGTGAGTGCTCATCACTGGAAGAATAATATGTGGGGCTGGTTTTTACAGGGACTTACATCCTGGATAAATACCTAGGCTGAATCAGTGGTTCTTGTGCTTTGGGGTCTCAAGGACCAGTAACACTGAAAATAATATGGAAGGTAAAGTGTTGCTGACTTTTTATTTTAATATATGAGGTCATTTAAAAAAATTCCAATGCATTTTGTCACCAAAAAAAGGAAGGAAAGGAAGGAAAAAAAAAATTCCAGAATAAAAGGCAGTCTTCAAATAAAATAAATTTAGCGGTAGAAAAAATCCTCTTTTTATTGCCTTTATTTTTCTCAATTTACTACCCATCAGTGAAAACTCTACTGGGGAATTAATTTTGGAATCACTTCACTGAATGAGACCATCTTTAATGATGCTTATATGACCCACTATTAGGCTTTCCCTTTAACTACCTATCCACTCCTTAGTCTCTTCGCTTCTCTATTTAAGAAGATTTATGCTTCAAAACATTTCTCCCCCATACTTACCCAATGCAGGTCTTAAGAAATTCTTTTCGTTTCTCGGGGTCCTGAATGTTCAAGTGCTCTCGATAATGAGACAACTACAATTTAAAAAAAAAAAAAAAAAAAGGCAGGCTTTGAGTTATTTTGTCTCCTTAGAAGGCTGAGTTAGCTATGTAACTAGACCTTCCATCCTTAAAAACTAAATTCTTCATTATCAGAGATTCCTCTGGGTGTGGATGGGTGTGTGGGTGTGGAGAGGATAAACAGTGATTCAAAATTGCTCTTCAGGGGCACCTGGATGGCTCAGTAAGTAGTGCATGTGACTTTGTTTTTTTTTTTTAATGTTCATTTATTTTTGAGAGAGAGAGAGAGAGTGAGTGTATGAGCGGGGGAGGAACAGAGAGAGGGGGAGACACAGAATCCCAAGCAGGCTCCAGGCTCTGAGCTATTATTAGCACAGAACCCAACGTGGGGCCTGAACCCACGAACCACGAGACCGTGACCTGAGCTGAAGTCGGACACTTAACTGACTGAGCCACCCAGGCACCCCAGTGTATGCGACTCTTGATCTCAGGGTTATACAGATGACTTCAAAAAAAAAATCTTCAAAATCACTCTTTGGTTTATTTATAACTGCAATATCTAATACAGTAACCACTACCCATATCTGGTTTACATTTACATTTAAATGATTTAAGTTAAATTAAACAATTCAGATCCTTAGTTACAGTAGTCATTTTTTTAAGTGTACAAAAGCTACATGTGGACTAGTGGCTACCATATCCAGTAGCACAGATACAGAATGCTGCCATCATCGTAGGAAGCTCTATTTGGACAGCGCTGGCCTACAATGAAGCACTGAGTAGCTGAGCACCCAGCTTTACTCCAAAGTTTGGCTTTAGCCTATTTAACTAAAACCAGCTTTTGCTTCAGCCTTAGTCTTTCAAAAGGCCAAAGAGCTAAATGCTTACTTCAACATTATTTTTGGCACCCTTGACCTTATATGCAATCAATGGTAGCATTATCCTGTAAATACCTAATAATTGACAACATCAGTAACACAAGTAAGGCAAGTCATCTGATTCACTGTTGACACGTGAAGACTCACATTCAAATACCGTAAGTCATACATATAACTCTGAAAGACAATCTCCTTATGTGCTTTCTATTTTGGAATTCTGAAAAAGGAACTGAAGATTAAATCCCTATCTGGGACGCCTGGGTGGCTCAGTCGGTTAAGTGTCCAACTTCAGCTCAGGTCATGATCTCACATTTCCTGAGTTTAAGCCCAGTGTCAGGCTCTGGGGCTCTCTGCTGTCAGCACAGAGCCCACTTTGGATCCTCTGTCTCCCTCTGTCTCTGTCCCTCCCCCACTTGCACGTGAGCACATTTGTGCTGTCTCTAAAGTAAACATTAAAAATTAAAAATAATTAAAAAGTTAGCCCCTATTTATTATTACAAGAGCTAATTGATGCAATAATTTATGATGGTTATAAAAGTTGAGATTTTATGCACAATTATTAAAAACTTTCCAAAAATAAAAAAATAAATAGATTAGGGGCACCTGTCTGGCTCAGTTGGTAGCGCATGCAACTCTTGATCTTGGGGTTGTGAGTTCAAGCCCTACGTTGGGTGTAGAGATTACTTAAAAATACAATCTTTCATAAATAAATAAACAGATTGACAGTTAATATGAATATTAAGAGAATGAACTGGCTTTAAGAAGGACAGTATAGGGGCGCCTGGGTGGCGCAGTCGGTTAAGCGTCCGACTTCAGCCAGGTCACGATCTCGCGGTCCGTGAGTTTGAGCCCCGCGTCAGGCTCTGGGCTGATGGCTCAGAGCCTGGAGCCTGTTTCCGATTCTGTGTCTCCCTCTCTCTCTGCCCCTCCCCCGTTCATGCTCTGTCTCTCTCTGTCCCAAAAATAAATAAATGTTGAAAAAAAAAAAATTAAAAAAAAAAAAAAAAAAGGACAGTATATCCTTTTAGGAACAAGTATATAAAAATGTAAATGATAACATAGAATAGAAATTATATCATAATCTAATCTTCATAAAATGTTTGGTATACAATCATTCCTAGTATTAAAGAAAGCAATCTTTGAGAGCTATGGTTTATTTTTATTGTTCAATTCCATTTGGCCTTAAGTCTTTCAGGAAAGTCCTACTTAGGTAAACTTCCCACTCTGTGAGGAGAAACTGAAAGGAGACTATCATCAGCTTTGTCAATTCTCAAGTTCATAAGGTTGGAAAACTCCAAATTTATATACAACAGCATGCATGTAAATCTGAATCTTCAATTCAAATATAATAGAGAATAGGAAGAAAATAAAGCTTTAGAAGAAAATGTGTTACCCAAACACATCTATTTTCACTAATCAAACTTCAAAACAACAAACTTTATAAGAATGCTGTATGAAGAAAATTCCCTACAGCTTCCAATCTGTGGAGATTAGGGGCGCTTCAGTGGCGCAGTCGGTTAAGCATTCGACTTCGGCTCACCTCATGATTTCATGGCTCGTGAGTTCGAGCCCCGTGTTGGGCTCTGTGCTGACACTCAGAGCCTGGAGACTGCTTCAGATTCTGTGTCTCCCTCTCTCTGCCCCTCCCCTGCTCACACACACACTCACTCTCTCTCTCTCTCTCTCTCTCAAAAAAAAAAAAAAAAATGAACATAAAAAAACACAACAAATCTATGGAGATTAAAAATGTAAACAAAAAGCTTTTCAAAATGATTGCTACAGACTGCCAATCACTTTCAGTAGATTAAGATAAAGGATTTTTGTGATTGTTCCATGCCTTGAATATTAAGTAAAAGTTCCTTTTACAAAATGTGACTGAAAAAATATTTTCCTCAATTTTATTCTGCTGTGTGAAGAAGGTTAGCAAGATTATTAAGCGTGCCAGCTGAATGTGAGCACTGATAACACCACAAACGTGTGGTGTAGTGACTGAAGGGACAATCCTGCCATGGATATGCTGAGGAATTCTTACCCCTGCACTACAATGACAAACTTTTAAAAGCATATCTCTACATTTTTAATAAAATAATGAAATTTTTGGTACAATTTCAGATTTATTCTGGTATTTCAGGAGTTTATTCTGTAATGGTGAAAATCTGCCAAAAATCAGTTTGCACACTTGGCCATTCAGCCCTCAGCCAAAATGTGTATTGGGTGCAGCCCGGCTTGACCTATCTTCCTTCTTGACCTATATCTGCTTTCTAATCCCTCTTAACTCTCCAACATTTTCTGGTATTAGAAGCCAAAACCCAAAAGCTCCTACAAACCAGGAACTGAAAACAACTAAGAACTAAAAAACAAATTACAAATTGACCAGGCCAGTTTTTTATTCATTTATTCAAAAAGTGTTTACTGACACGCCCAATCAAAAGAGCATATGAAAAGAAACAGAACATCATTTGGATTTAGTTTTCAGGCTTCCCAGTGCCTTTCTTTTCCGGATGCAATCAATACCAAAGGAAGGAAACTGTTAACTAGTCTGGGATCTCGGAGGCTGGGTTTTGGCTTAGATTTCTGGGATCTTGGAGGCTGGGTTTTGGCTTAGATTTCTGTTAAACAGGTCCCCAACTGAAACAAAGGCCACACTTACCGCAAGCTCTTCTGTTCTATCTAGGAACCTGGGAAGAAGCAGAAGGGAGCAGGGCATTTTTATCTATTGATGTGTGGCAGTATAACCTCACAAAAATAGGATGGCTGCTATTCAAACTCATTTGCCTCCATAAATGAAATAAGCCCTCCTCTTAAAATTTCTATGAGCAACCTCTTCAAAACACATGGTGGATCAGGTATGATTGTTCCCCTGATCGCTCTAGCTGAGAAAGAAGCAAGGACAAGAAGGCATTGCAGGACAGTAATAACTTTGTAATGTTAACAGGTCTGATAGGCTCAGAGCCTCCACAAAACCTTAGCCCACAGTAATCTTACAGGGTTTTTTGGAAAGATTAAAGCCCTCTTCTCTGTCAGAACAATCTTGGAAACAGATTTTCTATATTATTCTGTTGTTTTCACGTAGTGTAGAATGGGTTTTGTCTATCCCAAAGGTGGTAAGACCTTGGAGAACAAGGACATTGTCTTCTAATTCTTTCTTATTCTGAATGGACCACTGTAACTAACGTCACTGCTTTGGCCTAGAGGTGATGCCTAATAAAGCCTCGTTGATCGGGAGGGAGGGAGGGAGGGAGGGAGGGAGGGAAGGAAGGAAGGAAGGAAGGAAGGAAGGAAGGAAGGAAGAGAAGGAGGGAGGGAAGGAGGGAGAGAACAGCCTGCCTCAATGAACACGTCTTCTGCAAATTCCTGGCTAACATCTGTAATCTTGGCCCTGACTAGGTGATCTGCTTTTCCCACCATAGTCTTGGGGCAGCTCATCACTGTGCTGGAGTCACGAGATAATTGGAGTTACCATGGGCCACATTATCAGCCTAAACAAAGGTTCTAACCCCTTTCCTGACATTGAAGACAAGACATAATATACATTTTAAGCTAAGGGCAGGAAAGTCTCTACTGATTAGAATGAGATAGGGAAGGAAGGAAAACATGGTAGAAGATATTCTCCTGCCCCTGACCACCAGCACATATGCCTACCTCTTGCCTCTCTACCTATTAGAATCCTACCTAGTCTCAATTCCTAAACACCTCCATGAGGCTTTCCTTGGGTATCCTGACTAAAGATTGTTATTTTCTTCTTTTGCTCTTCCACCGTACTTCCCACTGGCATCATTGGGGACCAAGCAATAAAAGATACCTTTATTCTGAGTCTTTTATAACAAAATGCTTAAAAATATTAATACAGACTATGTATTAAGCTAAGTGCTTTTCCCACACTAACTCTTTTAATCTTCATAATAACCTGCCAGGTACAAATCATCATTTCCATTGTACAGGTTTGGAACTAATGCTTGGAAAGGTTGGGCAACTTGCTCAAGGTCACTCTATGAACTAAGTGGTGTTGCCAGTATTCAATGGAGGTATGTTTGACTCCAGGGCCTCCTTCTTAACCACCTGCTATACTGTCACTTTATCACAGGCTGAGGTGCATTATTAGTTATCCCATCACCGTTTCAGTATCTTATCTAATAACAAAAAAAGGACAATGTCTTTTCTCTTTGTATTCTCCAGCGTGCTTTGAATAAAGACTCAGTAAACTTCATAGACAAGATGATCAGTTCTTACCTGAAGAGGTCTAAAAGCAACTTTTGATCCCCTATTTCTTTAAGGAAGTGAATGAGATGTCTCAAAGCAACCTGTCGCACCTCCAGCTCTCGGAAGAGGATCTCTGGCAGGCAGGAAATAGTTAGGTGGGGAAATTAAAGCCTATTACTCAGGTGTGAAATTGGTCTCCCTCCTCATACATTCCAAATATCTCAGAGCCAATCACAAGCAAGGAACAGTTTTTTATGGTACCCATTCCTCTGGCTCAATCCACCATCAATGCACTCCATGGTCCAGGGCAACTCTTAGCCATTCAGTCAGCCTTCACCAACTCAACCAACAGGCACCTAGCATGGACTCTGAAGTCCTCAAATCAACACAGCCATCTGTCTGTCTAGCAAATAGGGACACTTTGAAGTTAATAGACTTATCACCCTACAGGATGAAAAACTGCCCTCAAGAGATGAGATGGATACTCTGAAGTCTTAGGCCATCCCAGCTATCTCAGAAACAGACCTGATGATGGTGAATTCTGATAAAAGCCACAATGACATTCTCCCTTCAAATGTAGCAGGTATCTTGTCGACTGAAGATTTCTCTCAACCCATGCTCACCTTTGCTCAGTGTCCTCTTCAGGAAGATCAGAACCTAGAGGAAAGGAGAACAAAGAATAAATTACTCTGTGTAACCTTTCAAACGCAAAGCCCTGCCCTGAGCTCCTGATGTCTAGAAATGATGTCAGCAACACATCAGGCATCTTGGCAGATGTCTAAGAGAAGTCCACCTGCCCATTCCCACACTGGCAAGAGACACCCCCTCTGAGAGACTGCTCTCATACGTCTTCTCTCTCAGATTACTTTTTAGAAGCCAACCTGCTACTTCCTGATTATAATCAAGAGTTCCACATACAATGCAAGTCCTGCCAGCCGAGCCTCAGAGCATGTATTACTGAGAATCCTACACTTTAAGAGGAATCGAGGGGGCGCTTGGGTGGCTCAGTTAAGCATCTGACTCTTGGTTTTAGTTCATGGTTTGTGAGTTCAAGTGCCGCATCAAGCTTTGTGCCCACAGCAAAGCCTGCTCGGGATTGTGTCTCTCCCCCTCTCTGCCCCTTCCATGCTCTTGTTCTCCCTTTCTCTCTCTTAAAATAAACAAATAAATAAGAGAAATCTAGGATCTTTACTAGACATTTAACCTAAAATGTTAAAGTCCTATTCTGAATGGACTCTGAGAAACTACTGAAAACAACAATTAAACAAACGACAAACAAAACCCACAACTTACTGCAGTAATGACATTTCCATCATGCATGCTTACTGCTTCCTCTAGGAGTTGTAGCTTGTCCTGTAAGGAGCGAAATCTTTCTAGTGAGCAGGCCTGGCAAAATAAGAACAGAATTAGCGTGCAAGAAAGTCCTGATGTCCTGATGAAGTCCTGCCAAAGTCAATGGGTAGAGAGATCACCTGTTCTCTTTTTAAGGAGGTATAACTTACATACAATAAAGTCTACCCTATTCAACTGTAATATTCAGTGAGTTTGACAAGTTCATATACTACCATAATCAAGATACAGAACAACTCCATCACCCCAAAAAGTTCCCTTGTCAGCTTTGATGTCAATTCCCCCCCCACCCAATCTCTAGCCCCTCGCAACCATTCACCTGTTTTTAATCACCAAAGTTTTCCCTTTTCTAGGATTTCAGAAACAGAACCATACAATATGTACTCTTTCACATTTGGCTTCTTTTACTCAATTTCACTTTTTTTGTTTGTTTGTTTGTTTGGTTTTTAGTAGGCTCCACACCCACATGACTTGAACTCATGACCCTGAGATCTAGAGACACATGCTCTACTGACTGAGCCAGCCAGGTGCCCTTCAAGATCACATTTCTGAGATGAATCAATACATTGTGGTGAGTACCACTAATTTATTCCTACTTACTGGTAAACAGTTTGCCATTGTATGGACATATCACCATTTATCCATTTATCTCCTGAAGGATATTTGGGTTATTTCCACTTTGGGGGCTATTATAAATGAAGCTGTTACAAAAATTTGTGTATAAGTCTTTGAACATAAGTTTTCATTCCTCGTGGATTGTAAATATCTAGCAATGAAGTTAAGTGTATGTTTAACTTCATAAGAAGGTGCCAGACTATTTTCCAGAGTAGTTTTAACATTTTCCCTTCTTGCTCTCAGTGTACCAGAGTTCTGGCTCCTCCACAGCGTCCCAATGCTTGGTATGATCAATACTTTTAAGTTTAGCCATTCTAGTGGCTATACAGTGGTATTTCACAGTTTTAATTCACATTTTCTTGATAACTGTTAATGTGAAAGAACTTTTCAAGTGCTCTTTGGCTATTCACGTATCTTTTTTTGACGTAACTGGTTACATCTTGCACCAAGTTTTTTACTGAGTTGTTTATCTTCTTATTGAAGATAATCATTGTTCTTTATATATTCTTGATAAAAAAAATCCTTTATAACATATGTATTTTGAAAATGTTTTCTCCCAGCCATGGTGCTCTTTTCCCACAAGAATTCTCTCTCCAGTGGCCTTACCTTGCCCTTCCGAAGGCGTCGCACTGTGTCACTGGGGCTCCAGTCATTGCTATAATCCTAGAATATTAGCAACACACGAATCTCAAGAAGTTAAGGGATCAGCATTATCAGTGTGCCAGCTCCTCACTTAAAACTCTTATCTTTATGGGGCGCCTGGGTGGCGCAGTCGGTTGAGCGTCCGACTTCAGCCAGGTCACGATCTCGCGGTCCGGGAGTTCGAGCCCCGCGTCAGGCTCTGGGCTGATGGCTCAGAGCCTGGAGCCTGTTTCCGATTCTGTGTCTCCCTCTCTCTCTGCCCCTCCCCCGTTCATGCTCTGTCTCTCTCTGTCTTAAAAATAAATAAACGTTGGAAAAAAAAAATTAAAAAAAAAAAAAAACTCTTATCTTTATTCCCTAATGGGGAAATATTTTGTGGGAGGGAATGAAAAAAAATGAAGAACAAGAATGGTCTTGTTCTGAGCGTCTGAAGAAATTACAACAGGGACAATACAGGCAAGAAGAGATGGATCAAAAAGGGAAAGAACCAACTGACAAAACTGACATCAGGACGTCACCCCTTAGATACAATTAGTCACATTTTGGGATTCTAACTGACGGTTATGCAGACAGAAGGAAAAGAAGGAGACATGTTTCTCTTCTGGATCTTATGATATACTTCCTTCCTTATGAATCAATTTACTTTGTTATGTGCTTCTTGGGAATATGAGCTCCACAAAGCTTCCAGACCACAGCGATGATCAAAAGTTTCAAAATACAGCCTTCAAAAGGCAGTATAATGGGTAAGGGAAGTGCGCTAGGACAGAATCAGAAAATAAACGGAGTCCCAGTTCCACCATTTAATAGCTGTGAGACTCAAGGCAAGCCCTGATATTTAGAAATCCAGTTTTCTTCTCTACATAAAAGTTAAGGTATTAGCTGGTCAAAAAGTTAGGAAGATCAAGCAAGATAACGTATGTCAAAGCACTCTGCACTGTGTGAAGTGTCACACCAGTGCAAGATATAACTCACCCTGTACTCCCCCTTAGGTCTGCCCAGCTCTGGAGCATAGCTTTTGGCAGGTGTGTCCGACAGAGCTGGAAAAAATAGGCAGCTGATTCAGAAAGACACCATCTTCATGTCACTCCTCTCCTCTACTGCTTCCTTCTCACATGCATTTTGTTGACTCGTGAAGTCCCAAGGCATCTTTATGGCCCAAAGTAGATCTCAGCTCCTCCCCAGAAACAGCACCCCTAGAAGTCACCCCTTACCCCTATAGCCAGAATGATCTTGACCTCCTTACTCAAAATCAGAAAATTTCTCTAATAATGGTGGTAGACTCAGAAAACATTTCATCTAATTACCACCTATCTCCATGACCCTGCAGAGTGTACCCCATATCAGTAACTTCTCCCATAGTACTCCAGAGCAGAGGGTCAATGCTTACCATCCGAAAGAGACTGGAAACTTCCAGGTCTAGTTCTCCCTGGAAGTAAAGAACATGTAAGGGGAGAGGTCAATAGTTCCAGTCAGAAGCATTTCACTTGGTTAAGGATGCAGTATGTATAGAACCTTTTTTATGCAATGTGGGAACTCAAGGCTTAAAACAAACCTCCATTCAACTTCAGAAATTTGAGGTGCCATGAAAAACAAAGTCAGGGAAAAAAAATTTTTTTACTTGTGGTAAAATATACATTACATAAACGTTTTTTACCATTCTTAAATGTAGTTTGGTGGCACTGAGTACATTCACACTGTACAACCATCACCACTATCCATCTCTAGGATTTTCTCATCATCCCAAACTAAGACTCTGTACCCATTAAACAATAACTCCCCATTTCTCCTAACCTCCAGTCCCGGTCACCACTATTTTACTGTCTTTATGAATCTAAATATTGTAGGTATCTTATAGAAATGGAATCATACAATATTTGTCCTTGTATGTCTGGCTTACTTTTTTAAGGAACTGCCATACTGTCTTCCGCAGTGGCTACGCCATTTTATATCCCCACCAGTAGTAAACAAGGGTTCCCTACAGCAATGCACAGGGGTAGGCAGGAATCCTGACCTAGGTAAATTTCTTCAGCACCTGCCACAGAACTAATGTCAGTTTTGTTCATCATGTTCCTGCCAAATCCCTCTGAATGTCTCTCTTCTCTGACTTCTAATCCCTAACTGCCAGTTCCAAAGATAATTCTTTATCCTTCAATAATCTTTTTCTTCCAGAGTAAATGAAAATTATAAACTGAGTGCTTTTTTTTTTTTTTTTGGAAAGAGAAAAGGAGGGCCCCCCTACCCCTTTAACAATCTCTTTACCTCTAAAAAAGCTGCTCAGGGAGTAGGTAGAAGTAGGTTTGGGTAATTGTGCATAGGAGGAGAAGCTGTTTCGGCTCTTGAGCTGTTCACGCCCTTCCTGGTTTGACCCACTGTTACCAGCAGTCTCTTTGATGGACCATGAGATACCTGTGAGATAGAACTAAATCAGTGATTCTCATACAAAATAATCCTTGATATACAGCATTCTGATAAATACTAAAAGTTTTTCACCAGAGGCCCCGGTCTGTTATTGACATGGACTTAAAAAATTGAAGTAGAGAGAAAAAATAAATTCAAATCGACTCATCAACAGAAAAAGGAGCAAAGGAAATTAACAAATGGATCACAGAAAAGGAAATTCAAGTGGCTATTAAACATACGAAAAGATGCTCAACCTTACTTTTAATAAAAGAATTACACAAAGTAAAAGTGCACTGACATACCATTGGCCCCTGTAAAACTGGCAAAGATCTAGAGTTCAATAATACCCTGTGTTGGCAAAGCTGTGGGGAAACAGGAACACTCAAACATCGCTGATGGGGGCAGACTGGTACAGTCCCTGTGGAGAACAATTTGGCAATATCTAACCCATACAGATACAAATACCCTCTGCCAGTGATTCCACTCAAGAATTGATCTTTCGGGGCGCCTGGGTGGCTTGGTCGGTTAAGCATCCGACTTCGGCTCAGGTCATGATCTCACGGTCCGTGAGTTCGAGCCCCACGTCGGGCTCTGTGCTGACCGCTCAGAGCCTGGAGCCTGTTTCGGATTCTGTGTCTCCCTCTCTCTCTGCCCCTCCCCTGTTCATTCTCTGTCTCTCTCTGTCTCAAAAATAAATAAACGTTAAAAAAAAGAATTGATCTTTCATATACTCATATATGGGCAGAAAACAAGGTTATTGATAGCAGTATAAACAAAAGATTGGAAACAATCTAAAGTTCATCAAAAGTGGACTGTTTAAACAAATTATGGTAAACCCATACAACATAATCGATGCTGTTGTTTTAAAAGAGAGAATGAGAGTGGGGCGCCTGGGTGGCTCAGTCGGTTAAGTGTCCGACTTCAGCTCAGGTCATGATCTCACAGCTCATGAGTTCGAGCTCCACATCGGGCTCTGTACTGACAGCCTGGAGCCTGTTTCAGATTCGTCTCCCTCTCTCTCTGCCCCTCCCCTGCTTGTGCTCTGCTTCTCTCTCTCTGAAAAATAAAATAAAATAATTTTAAAAAATAAATAGAGAATGAGAAACTTCTTTACGTACTGATATGGAAAGATCTCCAAACTATATTGTCAATTGAAAAGAGCAGGGTATAAAGCATGCTACCACTGGTGTAAAAGAGGGGATAAGAATATACATATTCCTATATGCATTTCCAAATGTAAAAAGAATCTTTAGTTGAACATACAGGAAGCAAACCACAGCAGTGTTTTGGGATAGCAGGGACTGAGAACAGTAAATGCACGATAGTGTTGGAGGGAAACTTTTCATTGCTTGCCTAAAATACTATATTTTTAAAGTGTGATGATATTCCTACATTAAAAAAATTTTAACATTCTCAAAAATCAGATGGACTCTGCAAAAGCGTTAAGTGGTATTATGTAACAGCTAGACGATGAGACTTGGTGGCTAAGGAAGTCAGTCCTGCCAGCCAGTTAGGAGCAATTAAGCCAATAGTCCCAAATATGACTGCATATTGGAAGCACTTACAGTACCTATCATAAATTAAGACCCTCACCCCCGAGACCTACTGAATCAAAGTCTCTGGAGTGAAGCCTAGGAATTTAATTTTAACAAGCACCACAAGTGAGTCTGAAATACCCAGCCAAGCATTAACCCTAAGACAGCAGACTAGACAGCCACATGGGAACTACTGTTATTTCCTCAAGTATCTTCTGAGGTTAAATTTCCAAATGTATGCTCATCTGAAAATAGTCTACCCTAGGGGCGCCTGAGTGGCGCAGTCGGTTAAGCGTCCGACTTCAGCCAGGTCACGATCTCGCAGTCCGTGGGTTCGAGCCCCGCGTCAGGCTCTGGGCTGATGGCTCAGAGCCTGGAGCCTGTTTCCGATTCTGTGTCTCCCTCTCTCTCTGCCCCTCCCCCGTTCATGATCTGTCTCTCTCTGTCCCAAAAATAAAATAAACGTTGGAAAAAAAAAAAAAAAAAGAAAATAGTCTACCCTCATTCCCCTTCCTGACAAAACACTGAGAAGACAAGCAAATGGAGCCCTCATTAGTGACAAGAACCCTGAATATCAATCCCCTCCTATAGCCTCTTCTACTTACTTCCCACTGGCTCCCCACTCCAGCTGACTCTCTCCAGGTCATCGTCATCATCATCATCCACGAAGTCTCGAAGACTATTTACTGCTCTCTTGGATTCCTTTAACTGCGGAGGGACATAAGGCAGGGCACTCAGGTAAGCAGTATTTCCCACCTATCTCTTTGACAATCAAGGTGGCTGAGCAATTGACACTTAAAGATGGCAAACACTTTCACCCTTTGCAATCTAGCCTGCCAGATACTTGCCAAGAAAACAAATTGTTCTTTAGCCAACACTGCAGTCCAGTGGCAAGAGTTAAAAGGAATCAAAGCTGCTTTTAGGTTCTAATAATAGGGGCACCTGGGCGGCTCAGTCAGTTGACTCTTGATTTCAGCATAGGTCATGATCTCACAGTTCATGGGATCCAGCCCCATATCAGGCTTTGCACTGACAATGTGGAGTTTGCTTGGGATTCTCTCTCTCCTTCTTTCTGCCTTGCCCTAGAGTGCATGCGTATGCTCTCTCAACCTCTCTCTCTCAAAATAAATAAATAAACTTAAAAAACAAACAAACAAACAACTCTTGAGGCGCCTGGGTGGCTCAGTTGGTTGAGCATCCGACTTCAGTCAGGTCACGATCTCACGGTTCATGGGTTCGAGCCCTGCATTGGGCTTGCTGCTGTCAATGTGAAGCCTGCTTCAGATCTATCTGCCTCTTTGTCTGCCCCCGCTCCCCTCAAAAATAAGTAAAACATTAAAAAAAAAAAAAACCTCTTAAAAAAAAAAAAAAGTGCTAATCATATTCCTGGCAATGACTTACTGTGTAAACCTGAGTGAGTTTGTCCATCTCTCCAAAATAAATGTTTCCCCATTTGTAAAATAGATGCAATAAAGACAACTTCCAATCCAATTCATTGTTCAAAAATAACAATTACATCATATGATAAAAGACTTGGGGTTCTGAGGGAAAAAAAAAAAAACTGAAAGGAATAAGTTACCTTAAGAACAAAAGTAAGAAGGGTGGAGAGTTGATTTTTACAATCTTTCTGGCTTTGTTTTAAAACCTCTTTTCTATGAAGATTTTTCTAAAGGTCTGACCCCAAACACTTCTGAGCTTAATGGAGACACAGTCAAAAGCTAGCTTACCAAGGACACAAGGGGAAGGAATTTTAGAGTGGCACTGTGGAAGAGGTGTGACCTGCAGCAATTGCTCAAGAAAACCCACCTGTGACAGTTCATCATCTTCATCATCAAAGGTGAAAGCCTTGAACTTGGAGCTATTCCAATACTCCTCCTCATCACCTTTTGTCCGATTCATCTGGAGTAAGAGTAAGACAGATACATGTCATTTCCTGGATCACTTCCCACAGAGCTCCAAAAACTTTAATTTCCTTCACTACAAACTCTCCCTCCCACCCCACACCCCAGTAATTTGGGGACATTTCAAAGAATTAGATAGAGCAAATATTGAATCTGCCACATAAAATCAGATCCTTGCATCTCCAACTGATCAAATCATACTTTTGATCCTCAAATTACCCACGAGTACTCTTCATTCCTAGACTACCTACTTTGTTCAAGGCACTCTCTCAGGAGCTGTGAGGGATATGTAAAAAATGCAAGACAGGGGCACCTGGGTGGCTCAGTAAGTTAAGCGGCCAACTTCAGCTCAGGTCATGATCTCGTGGTACGCGAGTTCAAGCCCCGTGTTGGGCTCTGTGCTGACAGCTCAGAGCCTGGAGCCTGCTTCGGATTCTGTGTCTCCCTCTCTCTCTGCCCCCCTCCCACTCACACTCTGTCTCTCTCTGTTTCTGTCTCTCTCTCAAAAATAAACATTAAAAAAAAAAAGTACAAGACACAGCCCCTCTTCTGAAGCACCTACAAGAAAGCTGGGGTATTCAGCATAGATATGTATAAAGGTAACAGCACAAGACAGGCAAGTGTTATAAGAATGCATCCCAAATTTTGCTGAATACACAAGATCAAAGTATCAACAAAACCAGGGCACCTGGGTGGCTCAGTTGGTTAACCATCCAACTTCGGCTCAGGTCATGATCTCACAGTTCATGAATTCAAGCCCCACATCAGGCTCTGCACTGACAGTGAGGAGCCTGCTTGGATTCTCTGTCTCCCTCTCTCTCTGCTCCTCCCCTGCTCACACTCTCCCCCCTCTCTCAAAAATAAATATTTAAAAAATTAAATTGAAGAAAAAGCATCAACAAAACAGATAAAAATTGCATTCATGTATTCAACATTTATCTAATACTGAGTGCCATCTTTGAGGCACTATTCCAGGCTCTGGGAATACCACAGTGAATAAAAACGGCTCTTGTTCTCATACATGCTTGCTAAATGTCAGAAGAAAGAAAGCAAAGATTAAATGAAGTAGAATTATCCTGCCTGTATCTTCAAATTATGATTAATTTACGAATAAGTATTGGCCAAATTCTGGGAACTGAGAGCATGGCCAAGAAAAGAAAATATATGTATAAAGAATCAGTCAAAATACCACAAGTCCCTCCCATCACTATTCTAAAATTAGATTTCACTCTGAAAAAAATTATCAATGCCAACTGGACAGAGTGAAAACCGATTTAAACTAAGAAACAGTGGGGTGCCTGGGTGGCTAAGTCGGTTAAGGGTCCGACTCTTGATTTCAGCCTGGGTCAGGATCTCACAGTTTCTGGGATTGAATCCCATGTCGGGCTCAGCACTAACAGCAAGGAGCCAGATTAGGATTCTCTCTCTCCTCTCTGCCCTTCCAGCCTGCTCACACATGCTCTCTCAAAATAAATAAATATTAAAAAACAAAAAACACTAGGACGGAGTAACCAAAACTCCCAAAGCAACAAAAAGAACTCCAAAGGCTACACAGGGTTAAATTCTAAAGAATTCATTTGCTTTTCCTTTTCTCTCAATGGTACCTTTCACAACAGAAGCTTGACATACACTCATCACGGCAGCCCTGTTGAAGCTTCTGATGGCCCTTAACATACTCTACAGATATTCCTTAACTTACAATGAGGTTAACATCCTGATAAACCAAGCATAAGAAAATATCGTGAGTGGAAAACACTGAACATCATGGCTTAGCCTAGCCTACCTTCAATGTGCTTAGAACACTTATATTAGCCTGCAGTTGGGCAAGATCACTTAACGCAAGGCCTATTTTATAATGAAGTGTTGAATATCTCATGTAATTTATTGACTACTGTACTGAAAGTGAAAAAACAGAATGGCTGTGTGGGTGCAGAATAGTTTAAATGTACCAGTTGTTCACTCTTGTGATGTGGCTGACTGGGTGCCGTAGCTCACTGTCACTGCCAAGCATCACAACAGTGCAGTGCTGTATATTGCCAGCCCGGGAAAAGATCCATATTCAAAACTCACCCTACGGCTTCTCCTGGATGTGCATCACTTTTGCACCATCATAAAGCTGAAAAATCGTAAGTCAAACCACTATAAGCCAGGAAATCATGTGTACTCTCACTTCCTGACTCTTGTGTTTTCAGAGGATATAGGGATTGCAAAGGTATGGTGGGAATTTTCTAATGTCTGATCCCTTCCCATGGCAGACATCACTAATCAATTTCTACTGAACCCAGATGTAACTTAAAAATCCTTTTGTATATTTAAAGCCAAATAAACAAGTAGACAGATGCAATGAAATCATCCTTCATGGTGGTACAAGCACAGACTTTATAGTAGGCAGCTTTGAATTCAAATCTTGGTCTCCCAATTCTGAGGAAACTGGGTAAATAATTTTACTTCTAAACCTTGGAGAAAATGATATCCTACCTCACAAGATTGCAGTGAAGAAGAAATAGGACTCAGGGAACACCTAGCAGAAAGTAAATACTAAGGATCAGTTCTTTTTAGTGTAGGATATTTTACTGACACCTTTCCATCTTAGTTTCCTCATCTGTAAAATGGGCATAACAATAGACCCCTTACCTTATAAAATTGTTGTGAAGCTTAAACTAGATCATACATGTGGAGCACCTAGTGTCTGATACAAAATTAATGCTCAGTATTAATTTTTATTAGTAAAGCATCATGGTAGCTTAGAAAAAGCTAGACAGAAAATACTTTCAAGCAATCCTAAAGACTAAAAAAATTAATCTGACACAAAAATGCTGAAAGTGGCTATCACCAACACTGAAGACGTACATAGAGCATGTAAATGTCCCTGGCACAGATTGCCAACTTAATAGAGCACTCTCATCCTCACAACAGCTCTGTAAGGTAGGTCTGGCAGATTCCATCTCTATTTCACTGATGAGGAAGATGAGGCACAAAAGAATAAGGTACCAAAACCACTTTGCTAATTGCTCCTATAATCTAGGTTTTCTAGCTCCTGGATCACTTCCACTCTGACATGCATGGTCCTTCTGTTTTACTCTAGGGAAAACCAGGGCAGTAAATAAATATCTGGAAATATCTACAGATAAGCATAGAATGTGTCTAACACACCCGATAATCCACCAGAGAATTTCTGGAATCGTTTTTAACCATGCAACCGCAGGAGATACTTGCCACCAATTTGTACTTCTAGCCAAATCAGAACGTAAATTTACTTGCCAAGTAAAGAGATAATGATAAAGATTTAATGGCTCTACAAGTTGCAGCAACCAGGTACAATTTTAAGAGTGACTGGAAAAAGTGCTTCAACATGATTTCAAATACAGCAGAGGCTTGTCCCTATCGTCACCTGTACTGAGAGCCCACAAGACAGGGAAGCAAATCCGAGGTACAGGACAAAGGAAGGACAACAGGCAGGCATCAGAAAAAAAAAAAAAAATCCACAACCAACACGCTCCCAGCCTCAGGACACTTCAGAAACCAGCTACCGAGAAGTTACACTCAGATTCAATTATCTTCTGAGCCAGGCTTCCACATGTGAGGCTATTAACGGAGACCGGGGAATGTGGGTTAACCTAGGAAGACTCTACAGGCGAAAAGTCGAGGAAGCCATGGACCTACTGCAGTCGCCAGAGTCCGGCGGATCGCTGGCAGAGTAAATGCTCTTTCAAAATCAAATGTCGAGGCTCACTCACAGCCCCAACCTCGAGTGCACTCGGGCTCGTAGCGTACTCGGTCGCTCCGACTGGAGGAGTCGGGCCCGGGGGGGGGGGGGGGGTCTAGGGACACCTCAGAGAGTAAAAGGAAAGGATATGTCTGCGGCGTGGCCGGACTCAACCGGACACGCGGCCCAAACGTATTAGGACACCCTCACCTCTTCCACACCGAGCCCACCCTTTCAGGGCAGCGTCAGACTCTTCCGCCGCTGGACCACCCTTTCTAGTCAGGCTAAGCTGCATAGAAAATGGGCGGAAGCGAACAGTCGCTGGGTGGGACGGAAGGGGGGAACGTGAGTCAAGAAAGAGGCCGCAGAGCATGCTGGAAGTTGTAGTTTTCCCGCCTTTGCCTTTAAGCGCTGTCCGGAGGTGCCACAGGGCTTCTTGACTACAACTCCCAGAACTTCTGGCGCTCCGTGCCTAAGTAGTTTCCTTTACTTTTAGCGCGACCTTCCGCGGTTATCCAGCGGGTTACTAAACAAGACTACAATTCCCATGAGGCTCGGCAGGGCCAATGCAGAGACTAGGGAAACAATGAGACGTGTTCTTTGTGGCCTTAAGGGTGATAAATGGTCGTGTGAGCGGTTGCTTTTCCGGCCCATTTAGGGATAGCCCAACGGAGCTTGAAGGAACTCTAGAACACACATAAACTAAAGTCCGAGGAGGTGGAACGGAAGTACCCGGTGGAAGCGAGGAGGAGCCGGAAGTTAAGGCGGGGAGGGGCGGGGGGTGGAGGGAAAAGCAAGCCAGGAGGTTCTGCGGCCGCTTCTAGTAGTTTCCAGGCGCTGCCGGGCGGCTGGGACCAGGCAGTCCTGAGGCTGTGGCTGTGGCTGCTCGGAAGCTGGTGGCGGCGCGACAGGAAAGCTGATGGCCAAGTGGGGTGAGGGCGACCCACGCTGGATCGTGGAGGAGCGGGCGGACGCCACCAACGTCAACAACTGGCACTGGTGAGGGCCAGCGGGCCAGGCCGCGGGAACGCTACGGCCCGGCCAGGGGTGCGGGTCCCTGGAACCTCGGGCGGAACAAAACTAGGGCCGATACAGCCCTGCCCGGCGATGGGGGTGGGTTCTTCCTGTGGCAGGGGTCCGTAGTCCCAGGTCTCTCCACACACGACCACCTGCCTCTGTTTCAGTGTTTAGAGGGCAAGAGGGCGACGTGGAGGGCTGCGCCCAGAGGAGGGGTTTCAGAGATACAAGAACATAACCCCCGTGGCCGATGCATCCAGCCTGAGCAAGGACATGCTTCCCACACGTGGCCTGAGGAGTCCGTGAGACCCAAATCGGCGTGGATTGTGTTGGGAGATCGCTGTGTTAGGCTCGGGGCTAGTGGGCTGGAATTCTTATTTTGCGGCTTACGGGTGAGATTCAGAGTCAGTCGTAGAGAACCACTGCCTCAGTCCAGAGGACAAAGGTTTGGAACGTGTTCGGTGGGTGCTCAAGAGCACAGTGATGCTGAAGATGCCATGGCCTCTCACCCGGAACTATTCATTTGGTTGTGTTGTAACTCCCAGGACTACCCCGGTTGCCGGGCAATCACGGTTTTATAACTTAACCACTTTTAAAAGCTTACTCTCATTTATGAAATGTCCTAAAAGTACTATTTCTTTATCTTTTAACTCCACTGAACTTTGTTCCCGTTGCTTTCATTTTTACTTTGTTGCAGCCCTTTTTGCTGCTAGGTTCTCTGCTAGTTAGTATGTTGGGAGGCAGATAGTGATTTTTCTTATCTATATTTCAACCTATCTCCTCTCCTTTTAACATACATAGTGCTTTGATCTAATTTGGTTTGAAGCCCTGGATTTAACATTGTTTTCCTAGACGTTTAGAGGACACAGAATGTGTAGGGAATTTATAGCACAGCCTGAATTTGACAGGTCAGAACACTGTGCTAATGAGGTCAAGATTATTGCTTTCTTACTTACTGGACTTGTTAGCTAAATACTGCATTCTAGGGCCCACTCTTAGGCTCCTGACCTCAGCAAGATGGTCACAGTTTTCCATTTGGTCAAACGGGGGCGCCATGTTCAAGTGTCAAATACTGACTTTAGCACCATCATGCTGAGAAAGGAACGTATAATTTTCCATTTGATTTGTAACCATTCCACACAGCAGTTATCTTTCTTGACAGTATGGGACTCCTTATCTTCCTAAAAGAGGATAAGATGTTTGTGGATGTACGGGAGTGGGACTGGTCTTTTCAGAGTATTTGTCAGGTCTCTTTTAGCCTTGGATTCTCTCGCACAGAGCAAGCAGTGTGTCTTCCGTTTGGCTGCTAGTCCATAGTTTTATTTCTGTTTTGCAGGACAGAGAGGGATGCTTCAAACTGGTCCACGGATAAGCTGAAAACGCTGTTCCTGGCAGTGAGGGTGCAAAATGAGGAAGGCAAGTGTGAGGTGACAGAAGTGAATAAGCTTGATGGAGAGGCATCCATTAACAATCGCAAAGGCAAACTTATCTTCTTTTATGAATGGAGCATCAAACTAAACTGGACAGGTAAGTCTGTGCTGGGCCATTAGAACAAAGGCTAACTGCATTTTGGTTGACCTATTAAGGAGCCGGGAGAACAGTTTGGGAAGGTTAGGAACTCTTCAGGGGACACAGGGCTCTTTACTTTTATAGAAATCAGTATTGGGTGCCAAAATTTCTCTGCTGCTGTGGGACACTAAATGCATTTCCTCTCTGTGGGCCTCATAAGCCGCCACCAGTGAAGCAGCTGGGCCACTGAATCTTTGGGCCACATGATATGTTAGGACATTTTATGTCAGGTAACGTTTCCTCAGACTAGCTAACTTTTGTCTCTTGGATGATTGACTTAAAGGTGGGAAGGGGAGGGTTTTTTTGGTCTTGATTTTTTTTTTTTTTTTTTTTTACTTTCTCCTGTGTGAATCTACCAGTTTAGACTACCCTGCTAACGAAGTTTCTGTGTGACTATAATTTGGGGTGGTTTTATCCTCCAGTTTTTGTGTCCCTTCTGTGGTGGTATTGGCAAAGAATTGGAGCCATATATGTGCCCTAGCTGGATGGTCCTGACAATTTTAAAAGGCACTAAAGCTAAAGGAATACATGTGTGGGGCAAAGCATACATTAGATTTGTGCCTCGATGAGCATTTTTCAAGTAAATGGTAATAAAGAGGAGAAGAGTAGATCTATCTGTTCGTGACTTTTTTTAAAAAAACTGTAGTAGTCTGAAAGGAACCTTGGGTATCATCTTACCCAGTCCTTTTTTTATAGATTGAGAAACTGAGGTCAGGAGAAGTGAAGATCAATAATCATATTGTTGGTTCATTTTGAAATACAGTCAGTTCTGCTGTAACGTCACCCGTGTGTTCCTAAAAATCCCCATACTGTGCAAAATTGCTCAACCAAAACCACAGGGCTTATGGGGAGGATAGGGTTAGGGACACGACACAACACCCAAAAACCTTCATTGGTGACACATTTTTAAAATTTAGGAACATAAAAATTGATAGCACAGTCCACACGTTATATGGGAAGAAGTACATAAATAATACAGTAAACATGGTGCTTTACCTTGAAAAAGACCTGAAGTTCACTTGTGAAAGTGGGCATCAGAAGGGTTGCAGCATGTGGGTTATTGTCGATTGGTGGAAGGAAGGTCAGCTGAAATCAGAAGTTGTAACACCAGTGTGGGTGGCGTGGCTCATAGCACATGGGGAACTGAGGCTGCTGGCAGATAAATGTTTGAGATGTGTGTGTTTTGTGTATTCCTGTGCAGCTCATTTCAGCTGGGTGTGGTTTTGTGTGGGTGTGTGTTCACCTAGTGTTTCTCGTGAAAGAAATCCTGTGTTAGCAAATGTGAAATTCATGCTGTGATCAGATTGACCCCTAATGTGTCAGTCACATCGGAATAAATTTATATTTTCAAAACAAGCATTCTAGCAGAACTGACTGCATTGATTGTTGACCTAAGTTCTCCCTGGCAGAATTCCTGCCAGTGCCACATCCACACAGCTCTTAGTCCCATACAGTAATAACGCAGTTGGCCTCAACAGATCTAATGAGGAAAGACATTTCTTCTAGGGGAGAAGCGGGGAGGGTTGGTTGCGTCTGGCTTTATCTCAGAATAAAGAGGGTCAGTTCAGTAGTTCAAAAGAAGTGCAAGCAAAAAAAAAAGTGCAAGCAGAAGAGTAGCTAGGACTCTAGAGCAGCCTTTTCCTGCAAAGGGGGAGACTAATGATGTTGCATTGCTTTTGACAGGTACCTCTAAGTCTGGAGTACAGTACAAGGGACATGTGGAGATCCCCAATTTGTCTGATGAAAACAGTGTGGATGAAGTAGAGGTTTGTGCTTCCTAATTCCTCATCTGAGTCTTCCACATTCTCTATTCTCAGATGAGAAAAATGACTTCCCGTTCAGGATTAAAGCCCAGGCCTGGCCCAAGCATTCAGAACCTCACTTTGTAGATGATTTCCTAGGTCTGTGGTGCCATTGAGAGCTTCCAGCACAGCTTGTGCTTGTTTAATTACTCCGCTTTAGCTAGTAACTTGGGTTCTAATGTTAGCCACCTTGGCTTTGGCAGAATGCAAGAAGGAACACTCATGGGGATTGGAAAAATACCCCAACCCTCACACGTTTCCTTTGGAAATGTCAGCAGCTATCTGATTGCTCAGCACCCACATTCCATGTCTGGGTGCCCCTCAAGTTATTTACCACCTACTTCTGATCTTTCACTCAGATTAGTGTGAGCCTTGCCAAAGATGAGCCTGACACAAATCTCGTGGCCTTAATGAAGGAAGAAGGGGTGAAACTCCTAAGAGAAGCAATGGGAATTTACATCAGCACCCTCAAAACAGGTATCCCTTGAGTAGTTACGTATGCCTTGAGGAGGTAGTTCCCTCCCACCCCCGACCATCAGACTCTGATTAAGGGTCCTGACAGTCCTTTCTTTGCCAGATGGGTAAAAGATTTGTGGGGGAGGGGGCTTATTTCACCTCAAAATCAATCTATAAACTCTGAATAAGGGAAAGATATAGAGATGGATTATCTGATATATTGACTGATGAGCACTTGAAATGCAGATAGTCCCAAGTCGAGCTGTGCCGTGAGTAGAAAACACGGTGGGTTTTGAAAACTTGGTACCAGAAAAGGAATGTGAAATTACTAATAGCTTTTTATATTGATACGATAGCTTGGATGTATTGGGTTAAATGTGTTACTAAAACTAATTTCACTTCTCTGTTTTAACACTTTACTGTGGCTACTAGAAAATTTAAGATTATATTTGAGGCTGTCATTACATTTCTGTTGAACGGTGCGATCTAAAGACTTGGCACAGTCTTGTGCTTGAGCACAGTCCTGGACTATCTTTGACATGCATTCTCCAGGGACACTTAGGGGGTCATTAGGATAGCGGTCAGCTCAGCTGTCCCCTAGAATTCCAGTTCTGCCAGTGTGTTCTGATCTTGGTGTTGGGAGTACATAAAATGACTGTCAAAGGGCACCAGCATACGAGGTGATACCTCTTCTGGTGAGAACGAGTGCTCTGGTGCACTAGGCGTGGCTATTCTACTGAGGTAAGGCAGAGTGGAGAAGGGGGACTAAGTATGCATCTGTGGGTATCTTGCCCTGCTCTTGAATTCCTTGAAAGTGCCACTACATTCGTTGGCTACCATCCATAGGAGACCTCATGTACATTTAACAAGTTGTATTGCTTCTAATGGAGCGAGATTTAGAATCATCCTAGTTAACATTCTGTGTTCTGTAGCATACACTCAGATACCTGTCTGGCATAGTGCAAAGGTAAAGACCTAAAGTAAGTAGACTCTTTCTTTCTTTGTCATTACTTCATTTGGGGGTAAGACGTCCATGTTTGTCAAACTCTAAAGAAGCCACAAATCTCAGCTACTAGGAAATAACTTCCAGGAGTGGGGATTTTATTTTTTCAGAGTTCACGCAGGGCATGATCTTGCCTACAATGAACGGAGAGTCAGTAGACCCAGCCGGGCAGCCAGCACTGAAAACTGAGGAGCGCAAGGTAAATAAGTGCTATTTCCATGTGCTCTTTCTCTGACCCTAACCTCCAAGCCACAGCAGCCTGTGATCTGCCCATGGTGCTTTTTACAGAGTCTACAATGTGTAGTTGTTTGTCCCTCTTTAACTGGGTTTTTAATCATTTATAACAAACCCCTAGAGCAAATGGAAGCCAGCAGGGGCTTCAGAGTTTCTCTTGATTGCATTTAACACCGGTTAGGTTGTGAACACAGGATGGTCTTCAGCTATCTATGTTTTCAGTATTCTTTCTAAGTGGGGTGTTGATATTTCGTACTTTGACACTAGAGGGGTCACAAAGGTACCGGGCTTAGATCATGACATTCACCTATTAGGAAATTGATCAATTTCACCACATTTGCAGGGTGAGCAGCTAGTTTTTGTGGAGCTAGAACTTGTACAGTTCAGGCTCAGCACTTGGTTTGCAGCCCCGCTGCCCTTCTGCCAGCACAGTGAAGGAGATTCCCGAGGGGAGGTGGCTACTTCCAGCTCTTTGAGCACAGAATTTTTCCTGGAGAATTACACTGAGTGCTTCAGAAATGCCCAGTGGTTTGCCAGGTCCTTTGGTCAGTGGGGTTTCCAGTGAGGATCTGTCCTTCACTGGGAGTGTTGTTTTGGGTGGGAACTGAGAACACTCTGGGAAGGTTCCCCTAATGACTGAAACGTCCATCCAGCCTCCTGGAATAATTAGCACTGGAGGCGAAGAAGTTTGTGAGAATGAGTGACAGGCCTGTCCTGGAAGCCACGTTAATGGAGGCTTCCCACCCTCTAAACCTTTCTCGCTGCCGCTTCCACAGGCTAAGTCTGCTCCTTCAAAAACCCAGGCCAGACCCGTTGGTGTCAAAATCCCCACTTGTAAGATCACCCTTAGAGAAACCTTCCTGACATCACCAGAGGAGCTGTATAGAGTCTTTACCACCCAAGAGGTAAGTATAATCTTGTCCGTCAGGCCTCCGGGCATTTGCTGCTCAGGTGACTTGGGATGTTGTAGGCACATCCCCTCTGCATGCAGAGCAGGTACTAAAAAGTGGTGCCATGAGGATTTCCTCGTACAAGTAGCGACAAAGAAAAAACCCTTCTGTGTTCACTCTACTCCTCAAAGTGGACTTGCTCTCTGTCCTCCCGTATAGTGTTTTGGGGTGGTTTAAGTGGGCACCACTAGAAACATTCTTGTTGGAAAAGTGAATGGATCTGAAGTATTGGCATCATGGATTTACAAAGAGTTACTCAAGTCAAAGCCCTGAGCAGTGGCTGTCCCTTTGTAGTGGGACATAACAGAAGCCAGTCATTGGACAGAGTGGTGCCTTTGGAAATGAGAGCTAAGGTGTGCAAGTATCACCTGGCGTTTGTCCCTAGGTCCCACTGAGAGGGACATCTTCACTACCTCTTTTTTTTTCCCCCCCACAGCTCGTTCAGGCCTTTACCCATGCTCCTGCAATGTTAGAAGCAGACAAAGGTGGGAAGTTTCACCTGGTAGATGGCAACGTCTCTGGGGAATTCACTGATCTGGTGAGTGCCTGCTAGCCCCAGACCCAGGATATAGTCTCAGGTCAGAAGAAAAACATTCCTTTTTTCAGCTCTGTAGGTAAAATTCAATCTCTCTGGTTAGTAAAACCTCATTTTTGTATTTTCAAAAGAATGTTGCAGTTGAATTCTCTTGCTTTCCTAGAATTTTTCTCCTCAGAGTTAAATTAGTTCTTCCTGAAGAAATCAAACATGGAAGAGAGGTCATGTATATTGGCGGCTGGTAACTTTCCATTTGTAGCACTGAACTGTCTGTCACCTGGGCACAGTTGACCGGACTGGACTTGGGAGTGAGAGGAGAGGCCGTAGCCTGTGTTGGTGCAGATGCTACCAACTCCACGGTCCACTTTGTGCCCCTGAGGTGTAGAATTGCACAGACCGTAGGCCGAATGAAAGACAGACAGCTGGTCCCAGCCAGGATCTGGCGCATTGGAGTCTACGGTACACACTGATCTCTCTGGTTATTTTAGGTCCCTGAGAAACTTATTGTGATGAAGTGGAGGTTTAAATCTTGGCCAGAAGGTAAGTATGCATAGTTGCTTAGTGCCATTACCCCCAGAACTCTTTCTTTCCCCCTTAGTCTCCAGCCCTGACGGAAACCCTGGATCTTAAACCCCCCTCCCCTCTGCCTTTCCCCAGGGCATTTTGCCACCATCACCTTGACCTTCATAGACAAGAATGGAGAGACTGAGCTGTGCATGGAAGGCAGAGGCATCCCTGCCCCCGAGGAAGAGAGGACGCGGCAGGGTTGGCAGCGGTACTACTTTGAGGGCATCAAACAGACCTTTGGCTACGGCGCACGCTTATTTTAGGGCTGGCAGCAAGGGGCTGCCCAGTGCTTCGGTCCAGCCCTCTCCTGACTGGGGCTTGGGACTCACAGGATTGCACCATCCCAACCACTAACTTGGGGCTGGGGCCCCTTCCCTCCACGTATATCTTGGGTTTGTGCATGTTTTCTGCTGGGTGGGATCAGAGGGTGATTTCTCTTTTATGTGTACATACGCTAAATAAACGTAATTTAAAAAACGTGCATATCTGGAAACCTGTGTTGCTTGGGTGGCTGGTATTAATGAGTTCCCTTGAAGACACTGAATTAAAGGGAAAACCATTCTGGGAAAGGGCAGGTAATTAGGAGGCAGGAAAGAAACCACCTCACCGCATTCCTGAGCTAGTCTCCTTTCTGCAGACTGGCACAGAGCTGCTCCCCTCACTGCGAGAAGACAAGGCAGGGTTCTCGGGGGTAAACGGTGCCAAGAAACTGCACCCTGGGCTTGCCTCTCTGTGTGGCCTCTTTGCAAGAAGAGACGAGCACCAGGTGCTGGTTTGATACATGGGAAGATCCCCTGCCCTGTGGCAGGGGGGACTGTGGACCTCAGGTTCAGAGCTTCTGCTTACTGAGCAGTTCTATGTACTGGAGACTAAGTAGCCCCCTTGCATTAGCTCGTTTAACCCCCATAATAGCCTTATGAAAAAGCTACTACCTGCCTTTCTGTCTTAGAAAAATCTAAGTCTTGCTTTTCTTCAGTAACCTCCCAGATCCTACAGCTGATACTTTGCAAGAGTTGAGAAGGACTGGAACTTGCAGAGCCAGTGCTCCAGTCTAAACCACTATGTCTACTGCCCTGTTGCTGGGTTCATCTGCTTAAAGAGGCTGCTGTATTTCTAGTGTGTTAGGCATCCCTCCTGGAGTAAAAAAATGCCAGGCCTCTTAGTACTCCCAGAAAGAGGAAGATATGAATATCCTGGTCAAGTATTTTTTAAGTACCTGGTTCCGTTAAACAAGTTTACTGAGCACTGACCACAGGGCGGGGGTATGTTCAACTGGAGTTCAGGCCACCACGTGGCAGAAGTAACTACCTGAACAGGGAGGGCCGCTTTCCCGCACAAGCCCTGCCCTGGTGCCCTGTGTCCCAGTATGAGTCAGGGCCTTCTAATCCAGACATGCTACCTCCTGCAGGCACAGCTATTTCCTTCATCTATTTTTGCTTGTTTTATTAGGTGGTAGTGAGGCCTGCAGGCTAATCCTACCAAGGTGACTTGGCCAAAACATTGTAGTTAAAGCAAAAGACCAGTACTGATCTGGATAATTTAGACCCCCAAGAGCCACTTTTGGCTTGAATTACTCATAGGAATGGTGGACTAAACTAATTAGCATCTAATTTGGCATTAGATCTGCCTCTTGGGGGTCCAAAAAGAAGTCTTTTGATAGAGAACCTGGACTGTAGCTTGAATCAAATCTAGGGACCCTTCCTAACAGAATCCTCCTCTTCCTCACACAGAGACCAGTGACAAAATAGGAGCCCTTTCATGCCTGGCTGGAGAGTTAACCAATTCTAGAGTTCTTTAAAAAATCTGGGGGCGCCTGGGTGGCTCGGTCGGTTAAGCGTCCGACTTGGGCTCAGGTCATGATCTCACGGTCCGTGAGTTTGAGCCCCATGTCGGGCTCTGTGCTGACAGCTCAGAGCCTGGACCTTGTTTCAGATTCTGTGTCTCCCTCTCTCTGACCATCCCCCGTTCATTCTCTGTCTCTCTCTGTCTCAAAAATAAACGTTAAAAAAAAAAAAAAAAAAAAGAAATCTGAAGTAAAGATTATAAACACCTTAAAAAAACCAAAGCACCAGGCAAATGAACTCTCCTGTGACCTGCTCAGTAACAGTTGACATCCCCAGTACTAATGATGGCTGTTCCCATTTTTACCACTGCCATTTTACTGCTAGCATTTTAAGTAGGCTCCATGCCCAGCATGGTGCCAAATACGGTGCTTGAACTCACAACCCTGAGATCAAGACCTGAGCTGAGATCAAGGGTCAGATGCTTACCCAACTGAGCCACCCAGGTGCCCCTTGCTGCTAGCATTTTTTAGCCTAAAATGCAGATCGAGCTAAATACAAAACTGTGGACTTGGTTGGACTTGGGTTGAATCATACCACTTCTAACAAATGGGGCAAATTTTCCCACCTGTATAATGGTTATAACAGGTACCTTATGAGAGCATTAGAGATGACGAATATAGAAGCATAGGTAATAGTACCTACTGACTTCCAGACTCAAGGGCCCAAATGTTCTCCCTTGAGCAAGAATATTTTGAAAAGCTAGTTAGCTGGCTAAATTGCAAATCATAGGCCAAGGATTCACCTAAGAATCATCTGGGGGGAATCTGTTAAATTCAGAAAATGTGGACTCCACCCCTAAAAGATTCTTACTTGGCGTGGGGTGTGGCCCATGAACTTACATTTTCATAAATACCCCAAGCGATACTGATGTCAGGACACATTTTGAGAAGCACCCCCACCTGTTAAAATCTAATTGTAATGGAGGAGCCAAAGAAACACATTTGGGACCTTCTCATGAACAATAGGACAAAGGCTCTGAAAACATTCTATCTTCCAACAAAGGAAGTCAGCAGGATCTGGAAGGGACGTACTATGTTGCTTTAAACCCTAGTAAGAATTCGATCTGACCAGTCTTGCCTAGCCTAGGACCCTTTATGAGGTACACCAGATGGAGACAAATTGGGCAAGCCATCCTGATGACGGGCAGCTAAACTAGAAATAGTGGTGGTGTTCGTGCTGGGTGTGCAGCCACGAGGGCTGGTGTTTGGAAAAGTAAGAACAGCTAGGCAAGACAGTTACCTCACTAACACTGGACCCAAACGGGGGAGGGCCCCCGCCTGATTCTGGTCCTGGCCGCTCCTAAAATCCTCCCTTTAACAGGATCAGTGACCTCTCCATCACTGTTTCTCCTCACACACACCTATTCCCTGAGCCCAAAGTCACCTGCACAGTGCCTCTTTCTCCTTTGTAGAGTTTGAATAAACACTATTTTATAGCTGACCTGCTCTCCAACCTCTTCAAGACTCCTTTCCAAACCGCCTTTATCTTCTGTCATCTGTGGTCTGAGATGGTAGCAATTTCCCATGTCACTTACAGATCAAAAATGTGGCTGGCTAAACTCAGTTTTTGGGTAATAGACAACCACTAGGTATAGATTAAATTCAGACAGTGTGTTCAAGTGTTAAGGTGAGTTATATTAGAAAGGAGGAGAATTAGCAGATTCCTGTGAAAAAGGACTCTAGGATATTTTTAACTTATAAAAAAAAAGTTTCTGCGGGGGCACCTGAATGGCTTAGTCAGTTAAGCGTCTGACTCTTGATTTCAGCTCAGGTCATAATCTCACGATTTGTGAGATTGAGCCCCAAGTCGGGGCTCTGCGCTGGCAGTGTGGAGCCTGCTTGGGATTCTCTTCCTCTCTCTGCCCCTTCTCCACTGGTGTTCTCTCTGTCAAAATAAATACACACACACACACACACACACACACACACACACACACACACAGTTTCTGCTAACAGATAATTAAATTATGCCTGTACTAATCATGTTGATTTTCCCAGACAAGAGAATGGGAGGGAACTTGGATCCCATCTGGTGACGAGATCCTGCCCTCTCTGGCCCTGTAATATTTTAGTTGCACCAGAGTATTTTTAGACTGTGGCCCAGGACCAGACTAATAAACTTACCTCTAGGTGTGATGGTTATGGAAACATCTGGTTCTCTGAGCGTCTCCAGGTGGTGGCTCTGGACATACCTTGCCTCATCCTACTTCCTGATGTGTCTCTGTCCTTCCCCAGATGCTAGTAGTGACAGTGCAGTTTCTGTTAAGGGTAGCAACCAAGGCAGGGTACAGGTCCACTTCTGTCATCTTATAGGGGTAGTCCTTTGGGCAACTCTGCCCAAACTTGCAGCAAGGTACTTGGGGAAATAGGGCCACTTCCTCTGGAGTGCATGCTAATTGACCTCTGCCTTGGAAGTCTTCCTGTTCCCCAAGAACTAGTAAATGTGCTCTGAGGTCCGTACCTCCTAGGAAACCCTGTACAAGTATGAGTAGGGATAACTCACATCTACATCTAAACTCTGTATCCCAGGAGCTCTGCCTGCCCGGCTAGGTTAAGGAGTCACAAACACGACCATGGGGGCTTGGCTTGGGCTGTACACAGGGCTCCCTACACCTCTGGTGAGGCTCCAAATTCTTCATCAGACAGAATTTGAAAATAAAGTGCTTTATTGCTGAGGATCACAAAGAGCTTCAGGGCGGCGGTCTAGGGGCTGAAGTTCCCACCTTTTGGAGCTTTTGTGAACAGGATGGTGGGGACTTCAGCCCTTCAACAAGGCAAGGAAGTAAGATTTTGGGAGTGAGGAGGGCAGGGAAGAAGCACCAGGTTTGCTAGGTGAGCCGATTATGTGCATCTCTTCCCAGCTCTGAGCTCAGTGCGTTCAATGACATCACCTCGGGAGCACCAAGTGGGCCATGGCGGGAGCCTTTACAAACACCACAGAAACCACCCAAATCTGGGCTTCCCTGCCGCCAACCCCGAGCCAAGAACTGGTGTACCAGCTCACCATGGTGCACATCCTCCTGAGCTGTTCTGAGCCCACCCAGACGTGGCAGCTGTGTCCATTCAGGGCAGTGCCATCCAGTTCTGCACATCCCTACAACCTGGACAGAGCAGAGATCGCTGGACAAAGAAAGGGACCTGAATTGGTTGACCCATTCCCAGCCAGGAGCCGGCCCTGTCTCGGCCACCTCAGCCTGTCTGTCCACGCTGGGCCCCACGGGTTGACTTCAGCCCTAACCAAAGTAGTGTCCACTGAAAAGCAGCTCGGAGTTGAGGAGAACCTGTTAGGGCCCCGGTGTGGGTCTGTGGTGGCTCCCAGCAGGGGTGGGGCAAGAGGGCCTCCCGCAACCAACCAGAGATAAAGAGGGCTGGCTGCTAGGCTGGCTGCCAGCCTGACAAAATGCAGCTGTGGCACCACAGGCCCTGGGAATCACGACGTGTGCCCACAGCCAGGGTGGAAGAGCCCAGCTCAGAGGGAGAGGGAGGAACATGAGTGGCCAGGCTGGGACAGCACCTCCCAGGGGGCAGGAGAGGGCAGCCCCCACAGACACACACTTCCCCCCTCGCCCATCACCCAGAGACCTTGGGGGCTGAGCTCCCTCCCTCAGCCTGGGCCCTGTACACCCCTCGACCTGTCCCCAGCCCCACACCCCACACCCCACACCTGGGGTGCTGACCTGCCTTGGGTTCACAAGCAGAGGGCCCGCAGCACCAGGCCGGCCGGCCTCACGGGGTCTGGGCAGAGGCAGGGTGAGGGGTGTGCAGGGGAATCTTCTCCAGAACAGCAGCCCCCTGGTTAGTACTGCTTGGCCTCCTGCAACTGGGCCAGGTACTCCTCCTCGGGAGGGTTGTCGGCGCAGGCCCGGCCATTGTTGGGAGGCCGCACAGCGTGGTAGCGGCTCCAGTCCCCCTTACAGAGGATCCAGGGCAGCGTGTCCACCTTGAAGTGCAGCTCGGGCGAGAAGTCAGTGCTGACGAGGTCAGGAGCACCGGCGCCCTTGCCCCGAGTCAGCAGCCGGCTGCCCGCATCGTAGCAGCAGTGCTGGGCGGCCAGGGTGCTGCTCTCCACGGACAGCAGCGAGCGCAGGCAGAAGCGCGCCGTGGGCTGGTACACGTCCAGGTGCTCTCGAGGCCCGCTGGCATCCCTCCACTGGAAGCTTCGGCCCCGGTGCTCATCCTGCAGGCTCACCGCGCTGTACACGGCCTCCAGCGGGTACGCGCATGGGCAGCTGGGCAGGTCCTGCAGCACCTGACTCAGGTACTTGGCTAGGAAGTCACTCTTGCAGTTCAGCCACTTCTCACAGCTGTCCACATCTGCAGAGGGGAGGGGAGCCAGTCAGCCCCGCGGTGGGGTGGGGGCTGCTCAAGGGCCAATGCCTGGAGAGAGAAGGCCCCGCAGCGGAGCTGAGTGCAGCCCAGCTTGGCCTCCTCTGTTGCCAGATAAGGGCTACCACACAACCACCCAGGAAACCTGGAGCCAGAGGCTACGGCTCAGAATGGATGTTGGCCAAGGGGCTGGAGGAGGAGCCCGGAGGCTGTCTGAAGTGCCAGGTGCTGTCCCTTTATGTGCTGGATGGTGGGGAAGATCTGGGGTCTTGGGGAAGGAGCTGGGGTGGTCGGGCACAGGAACCGCTGTTTTAAGCAACTGGTAAGAAAGTGTGTTGGCCCACTCTCACCTCTGCCCGCTGTGACCCCCTCCATCTATGTTGTCTTCCTCCATCCTCTCTACCTTGGGAATGTGGCCGCTGACTCTGGCCACACAGAAGGAATGGCTCCTTCCTCCTCGCTCCAGAACTTTGGGGCACACTCTGCAGCATCGTGCTCAAGTTGGTCATGTGTGTCTCTCCCCCTAACGCCCGAGCTCTTTGAAGGCAGATCCCGGGCCTCAGTCTTCTGGGAACCCCTGCCCTGCACGGTGCCAGGCCCACCACACCAGCTCAGGGAGCTTCACAGTATTGAGCATAGGTCCCACCCGAAAGGGGGCCTGTTGGCAGCTGCCTACCTCCTTGTGAGGGGCAAGTGACACCAAGAGACAGAGATGCAGAATGTTCCAGTGAAAGTATCGTCTGCTCCACACTGCTGGAAGGAGCAGTCCTGGAATTCTGGCCCCTAAACTGTTTCTGACAGCACCCCTTCCCACACAGAGCCTACCCAGGAGCCTCCAAGAGCACCCGGGAGTGGAAGCCAGAATGTCCCCATCCCTTCCCGCAGCCAGGGAGAATATGCCCCACCAGGTGGATCTCCAAGCTCAGTGGCTCCCATCAGGACGGTCTTCCCAGCAGGAATATCAGGTTGGGAAAGGCCAATGGTCTGGCTAGAAATGACAGGGACTCAGAAATGACAGGGCCTCTTTGCTGGGGAGACTAATCTTCCAGCTGGAACATGTATTCTGCCTCAGTGGATGGGGGTGAGATTCCTCCTGTGCAGTGATGCTCCACCCTCCCGAGAGAGGTTCTCCCCAAGCCCCCAGGAGCAGGGCCTAGCTCCCCACTGACCTGGGTTGAGCATGTCCGTAGCATTGTGGGCCAGGGGCGGCCACCCCTCACCGGGGAAGCCCGAGGGGTCCTTGTCCTCGGTGCCTTTAGGAAAAGAGGAGGCCAGGCTGGTGGGGCCCCAGGGCACCTCTGTGCTCCCAGTGGGGAAGCCCAGCCCTCATTAGGCTCTCGGTGCCCACAGCATCTGGACTAGGCCTGGGACGAGGCAGAACCACCGTGTCTATAAGCTTCCTGCATCCCTTCTCCAGGCCCCACCCTCAAACAAGGCCCACATTCCCAGGGGGCCAAGCCCAGAGTGTAAGCCTCTGCCTGTGTAGGAGCTGGGGTTCGTCTCACCAGGACAAAGGGGCAGGTCGCAGGCACGGGACTCGGTGGCAGTGCAGGCGTAGCCGCAGGGCCGAGTCCTCCTCTGGCTGCCGCTGCCGCAGCTCCCACTGCAGGGAGACCAGGGGCTCCACTCCTCTTGAAGCTCATAGTCTGGGTCAAGGCAGGGAGCCAGGGGTGAGTGAGCACAGCCCACAGGGCGCATTGGTGCAGATTAGCTAAGGGTACCCCTTCCTCAGGAGGGTGCCATCCGTGCCAGGGCTCCCAGCCTAGCGGACAAAGCACGGGCTGGACTTCAGCCCCCACCTGTCCCTCAGCCGGGGACCCTTGCATGGTGGACACCCATGTAAATCATCAGGTGGCTCTACAGACACAGCAACAATCCCAGCCACCCACTCTGTGCCAACACAGCGATGAAGGAAAAAGATATCTGGGGCTGGAAGCTACCTGACCACTGTCAATGTGACCCTGGGCAAGTCCCCCTACGTCTCTGACCTAGAGGGTTTTGTTTTTTTTTTTTTTGTAATTTTTTAATGTTTATTTATTTTTGAGAGAGAGAGAGAGAGAGAGAGAGAGCAGGGGATGGACAGAGAAGGGGGGGATGGACAGAGGATCCGAAGTGGGCTCTGCACTGACAGCAGCAAGCCCGATGCAGGGCTCGAACTCACAAACAGAGAGATCATCACCTGAGACGAAGTCAGATGTTCAACCAACCGAGCCACCCAGTCGCTCCTCTGACCTATAATTTTTATGTCAATTAAAACCAAGGCTGACAACACTTCCCCAGCACTGGGGACATGAAGGAAAGTCCTGACTTTCCATGATAGGGACCAAGACCTGGTCTGAGGAACCTGAAATACACCATGACTGCACCCTCAGACCTCTGGCTGTTGCAGGGCTGAGACCCAGGGGGCTCTGTGGAACCCCCAAAGTACTGACATACCCAGCTCTCTCCTCACTTCCCAGGCAGGCCGGAGCAGTTGGGCACCAAGAGTTTAAGGAAAATTAATGGAAGAAAAGCTGAAAGGCATGAAAACTGCCAATTTACATCATTTTGGTGAACCAGGGAAAGCCTGCTATGCCTTAGTCTTAATGATGGCACCGCTGTCCAAGGATGAAATACCAGGGCTCTAGGGAGAATGGCTGTAACTGTCCATGAAACACGTCTGTACCCAGGAAAACCTGAACGACAACAAGAATGGCTGTCATGGGAGCTGGCCAGGTGTTAGGTGGTATTTTCTGATAGTCTGTGCTATGTTGTTTTCTAATAAAAATAATAAAAACAGCCAATACTTAGTTTACTACATGCTGGCACTTTAAATGTATTAACTCAATACCCTCTACGCCCAATCTTATGTAGTTAAGGGTTGTGCCATTCTCCATTTTAGAGAGGAAGTAAATTAGGCATAGAGAGGTTAAGTAACTTGCCCAAGGTCACTCAGCTGGTAAGCAGCAGAGCCAGGATTCAAGCCCACACAGTCTGAAAATGAGATCAGTTATGAGTGGTGGGGTTTACCATATTTCCCAATTTGTTGGAAAGTGACAGCTATGAATATATATAAAATTAACAAACGTCGATTTGCTTAGGGGGTCTCAGGGCTGTTGTGAAGGTCAAATGTTTGGGGGAAAAACAGATTTTGCAAGCTATGGGTAATGTTGCTATTTAGCAGATGATGGTGTTTGTACAGGCCTAAGCTTCTGGCCTTCATAGCTGCCCCTGCTCGGTGAAGCTCTCAGGCCTCCCTTTAGCCCCAGTTACTCTCAGAACTTCCAGAAGCAGCAGCCGGGGATGCCAAGGTGGGGATGCTCACCATAGCCGTCTGGCTCCTTGAAGGCCCAGTCCCCAGGGGCCAGCCAGCCCTGCTCCCAGCTGCCTGTGGCCCCACTGAACCCAGGCTCCTCCTCCTCCTCCTCTTCCTCCTCGTTGTCCTCCTGGTCCTCACTCTCACTATACTCTGCAGGGTAATCCTCCTCCTCCACTTCTTCCTCCTCCTCTTCTTCCCCTGGGGCTCTGCCCTTGAGATTGGTCCTCCCCTCCTCGCCCTCCAGGTAGCTCCAGAATAGGGGCCAGAAGAGCTCCTTGGCGGACAGCCAGCTAGAGGCACCCTGGGGCCAGCGACTGCTGGGCTCAGCCAATAGGTCCATCTCCACCTCCGCCTGGGGATCCTCCACCACCTCGATGGTCACCTGCAGGGGGTCAGACACAGGCCAGCCAGTGAAGGAGTACTCAGAGCAAGGCTCCAAGGAGAGGAGAGATGACAAGTGTGGGGGCAGGGGCAGAGGACCAACCTTTCCTCCAAACCAGCTCATTCTCTTGGCCAACCTTCCTGGCCTCCCAGGGCACACGGGGTCACAATTTAAGACTTGGCTGTGCATCAGAATCCCCTGGATATTCCAGACTCCTTGACCTAACCCTAGACATGAATTTAATTATCTGAGGTGGGGCTAGGTATGGTGGCTCTAACATGTGCCAAGGGTAGAGACCCACTAGTTTAAGAGAAGCTGGCTGTGAACTCTGCTGCAGGCTGCCCAGAATTTGGGGCCACTAACAGCCTTGGGTCTCGCTGTAGGGCTGGAAAATGATAGCAAAGAGAGCAAAGCCCCACAGCAGCCCTGGGGGGGGCGGGGGTGGGGGGGGCTCTCATTCACCACATTGTGGATGGGAAATAAGTAACATGAAATCATTTACATGAAAGTGAACTTTGAAACATTGTTTTTGGCTATTATAAAATAATACGAGATCGCCGAACACAATTTGGGGGAAAACCAGCAAAATATAATGAAAAAAATTAAAATCGCTCCATCTCTGACAAATAACATTTTGATAATTAAACTTCCAGGTTTTACACATGCACGCGCGCGCACATGCATACACACAAACTCTTAAACAAGTTTAGAATGTTAGTTTCTACACTTCCCCGTTGCCTTTTCTCTTTTGATGAAAGTGTTTTGCAAACTGTAGGTGCTGCACAAAATGCAGGACTCTTATCATCAGGGATTGAGGACTGGCAGTGGAGAATGTAAACTGGAATTCCACTGGCTCCATAAAGCCCCTCCAGCGGGCAGCCCCCTACCACGAGCCCACCCCATTCTGCACTCAACCAACCCTGCAGGAAGGGTTGGGCCTGGGTAGGGGCCACAAGTCGCCCCTTCCCCATTTCCCTAGAAGGCCCTGCCATCCAGAAAGCTTCCCCACTCCTTGGGTCTTCATGACAGCCCTACCAGGCTGGTGCTGTTTCTCCTTTGCTATGGACTGGAAAACACAGGCTCAGAGGGCCACATGCCCTGCTTGGCCCGCAGCTGGGAAGTAGAGGAGCAGCCCCCACTACTCTGTGACCCCAAAAGAACCCCCGCCCTCCAAGGAATACAGGATGGGGACGCCTGACCTCAGGATGGAGCCGGTCAGCCCAGTTCCTCTCTAGGTGTCCACTGGGCCTATGCCCTCCTGTAGCTCTCACCTGGATATTGGGGTTTGGGGCAGTCAAGTCTGTGTTAGCCAATCCTGGCAGCTTCTGCAGCTCCAGCAGCAAGGGAGTGTCCTCCAGGGTCCTTGGCATGGACGTCTTGTCCAGGCTCAGGGCTGCTGGCTCACTGAGATCCCGGCGCCTATGTTGGCGTGGCCCTGCCTGGAGGCGGGTTCTGGGGAGCGGGGGGGTCCTCTCCTCTTCCCTAGGAGAGCTGGGATCTGGGGAGGCTGAGACCTGAAGGAGAGAGAAGGGGAGGCGGGGGTGACTGGGGTCAGGGCTTACCCCAAATGGACCCAAAGTAGGCAACGCAGGAGTCTTGGGGTCTGACCAGGCCACAAATTCACCCTGTGACCATGGATCCAAACATACGTGTTTTAACGCCTCAGAGAGTAAATGAGGCCATGTGCACAGAGTGCTTGGACAAATGGTGCCAACATGAGTCATAACAGGGGGGGCTAAATCAGGTTTCTACATGTGGAAGAAACATAAGCCAACCTCCTCATTTTACAGATGAAGAAACTGAGGTCCATAGAGGGAAGCATGTTGTTTAAGGCAGTGTTTCCAAGTGCAGTTCACAGACCACATGCCTCAGAATCCCCCAGGGCTCTTGCCCAGGAACAGATGGCGGGTCTCACAAGTCAGGGCAGGAAGGCCCAGAAAGGCTGACAAGGAGGGTAGTGGCAGACCTGGGCCTTCCCCCAGCAGGCTCCCCTGTCACTGACCCTCCCAAGCTGTCCACGTGAGGGCTGTGTTCCTTAGCATCTCTGACCACTGCTACCTTCCTCCTCCTGCCCGTCTGGGACCCAGCACCTTTTCCTAGTTCAGGTGCCGTCGCAGCTGTCTGTCTGCCAGGTAATTCCCTCCACCAGCCAGTGCCCATGGGGTCCACACCGTGACAGTCCCTGCCTCGGCTCAGATAGTAAGTGAAAGGCCCTGGTTGTCTCTGACTCCAGCAGCAGCCCTCACCTGCTCAGACAGTGGGACACTGGGGTGGCCATCCACCTACTTCCAGGCTACAGCCATTGCTCAGGTCTCTAGAACAGGACAGAGGGGGCACTGTCCAGAGCTGCCTTATGATGTAAAGCATGCCCCACCCAGGCCACAGCCTTGACCTCACTTCCCATCTCATACCTAAAGCCATGTGAAAAAACACAGGTCTGGACAGTCAGATCAGCTTGGGTTCAAATCCTAGCTCTGCCTCTTACTAGCTCATTCAACTTGATCTGCAAAATGAGGATAATTCCTACCTGGAAGGATTGTCAGAAATTTATTTATCAAACACTTACTTCCACAGCATGTGTGTGCCAGGCACTGTTCTAAACACTTAATCATTCATTTCATTCTCCCAACAACCCTCAGAGGTTGTCATCCCCATTTTGACAATGGAAACTAAAGCACAGAGAGGGCAAGTAACTTGCCTCAGGTCACACAGACATTTAGTGGCAGAGCCTAGGATTTGAAACAGACAGCCTGGGTCCAGAGCCCATTCTCTCTCTCTCTCTCTTTTTAAAATTTTATTAAGTAATCTCTACATCCAACGTGGGACTCGAACCCACAACACTGAGATCGAGTCACACACTCTACCAACTGAGCCAGCCAGGCACCTGAGAGCTCACACTCTTAACTGTTTTGCTGTGACACTACAGGCAAGGGTGTGGAGAGTCTATTTCACATATCAGGGGCTTATTCAGTCTAATTTCTCACTATGACTTTCTTTCCTTGGGTTGAAAAAGAGAGTCAGAACCTTTGGCCTCTCCCCTTTAACCCCCTCCTTCGGTGTTGCCCAAACACCTGGTTCCAAGGCTCCTGCACTAATCACCATGGCTCATCTGAGCCTGGCCCTGGAGTCTGTTACTGAGTCAAAGTGCTCTGGTCTCAACAGCCAGGCCAGACGAGCAGAGAGGATGGACAGATGAGTAAGAACAACTTAGCTCCTTCACTGACCAGTCTTGGAGGCCTGGGACATCCCCATATGCTGCTTTCCTGGCAGCTCCCACTCACTATGCCACCAAAGCCCTAACTGTCCCGGTGCCTTGGCTCAGTAGCTCCTCTGTCCGCAGCCTCAGGACTGCAGGAGTTCAGGGGCTGCAGCCTTTCTGGCTGATGTGGATATCACCGCCTTGTGAGTGGGTAGTTAAGCAATGGTTCTCATCTGAGAACACTTGGCAATGTCTGGAGACATTTGTGGTTGTCACTTGGAGAGGAGTTCTACTGGCACCATGTGGGAGATCCTACAACACATAGGACAGCCCTCACAAAAATCATCCAGTCCAGAATGTCAACAGTGCTGCAATCAAGGGGCACCTGGGTGGCTCAGCCGGTCAAGCGTGGACTTTGGCCTAGGTCATGATCTCATTGTTCCTGAGTTAGAGCCCTGCGATGGGCTCTGTGCTGACAGCTCGGAGCCTGGAGCCTGTTTCAGATTCTGTGTCTCTCTCTCTCTTTCCCTCTCTCTCTCTCTCCCCCTCCCCCACTTATACTCTCTCTCTCTCCTCAAAATAAATAAATTAAAAAAAAATTTTTTTTTATGTGTGCCAGGGTGGCTCAGTTGGTTAAGTGCCGACTTCAGCTCAGGTCATGATCTCACGGTTCATGGGTTCAAGTCCCACGTCGGGCTCTGTGCTGACAGCTCAGAGCCTGGAACCTGCTTTCGATTCTGTGCCTCCCTCTCTCTCTGACCCTCCCCTGCTTGCACTCTGTGTGTGTGTCTCTCTCTCTCAAAAATAAATAAACATTAAAAAAAAATTTTTTTTTAAGTTTTTTTTTTAAAAACAGTGCTGCAATTAAGAAACCCTGCTCTAGGGGGCGCCTGGCTGGTTCAGTTGGTAGAGCATGCGACTCTTGATCTTGGGGTTGTGAGTTTGAACCCCAATGCTGAGCGTAGAGATTACTTAAATAAATAAATAAACTTAAAAAAAAAGAAAAGAAAAAAAAACCTTGCTCTAAAGTCAGGTTGCTTAGATCTGAATCCCTGAATAGTCTGGTTTCTGACCTGTGGAACACTGATGGGACAGAACCTCTGTGAGCATCCTTATGTGTAAAATGAGAACAATGATGGGAGAGAGCTAGCATCCAGCAGGGCTCAGAATATTCATTTCCAGCCCTCTCCAACCTCTAGGCCACAGAAACTCCTGGCTAACCACCACAGCCACACGTCACAGCCTCCCTTCTCTAGAGCTGCTTAGAGCCCCTGCTCTGTGCTTCAGGCCCCAGAACTCTCAGGAGTGGAATGGGGCCATGGGTCTTAGTTTGGGTTTCTTCAGAAGCCAATGCTGACACCAGAATTCAAGGGCATTCCTTTGGAAGGTGATCCCAGGAGACACCAGCAGGGAGTGGGGGAGTGGGTCACGGGTGGGAGGCAGCTAATAAAGAATGCTCCATCAAGTTAGTGACCATGGTGGACAAGTGGAGCTCAATCCTACTGGTGCCTCAGTTATTCCCCCAGAAGTAGGGAGCTGTGCTACATACCTGCAAACCTCACCAGTCACTGATTACGGGCTTCTGGGTGGAGGAGAGGATTTGTTCCCCGGGGAACCTCAGATCGGTCATGTACAGCTGAAAACAGGCCCTCGTGCCAGTGACAGCCCTCAAGCAACTGGACACTGGCAACAGGGAGTAAGGCAGAGATACGGGCAGAGCCCCCTGAGCCCTGACCCGTGAGTACTGTCTGAGCACATCTTCTCTACCAGGCCTGAGCTAGTAGGCCCTGGATGTGCCTTCTGTCACCCCAGCCACCCCAGCTAGAGTGCAGGTAGGACTTTGTCTGCTTGTTTCACGCAGTATCCTGTGCCTGGTACATGGGAGGAGCTCAATAAATCACTGCTGAGTGACTAAATGAACACTAGCACCCCAAGGGGTGAATGTGACTGTCTCTATGTTAATGATGAGGCTATGGAGGCTCAGAGAGGGTAAGGGATTTACATAAAGTCCAAGGTTGTAATAATATCGAAGCTCGGCTTCAAACTCAGCTCTGCCTGAGAGACAGCCACTCACTAGCTGCAGACCCGAGGCTTAGTTATTAGACCCACTGTCTGTTTCCTCGTCCCTAAAACAAGGAAAACAAGACAAGGACCACAAAATGCTAGGCACTGTGGCTGTTTGGGTGGTGTTTGGATCCTATCCAGAACAGAAGACACCCAAGGCAGAGTTCTGTCATTCTTTCTTTGCCTGTCTGGTGCCCAACAAACCCTTGTGGTTTTTTTTTTTTTAACTATGTTATGAGTTTGAATCTCTTTTTAATGTACAGAGAGAGCAGAGAGAGAGAAAGAGTGAGCATGGGTGAGGGAAAGGCAAAGAGAGAGACAGAATCTCAAGCAGGCTCCACACTGTCAGTGCAGAGCCCGATGCGAGGCTCAAAGTCACGAACTGTGAGATCATGACCTGAGCCGAAATCAAGAGTCAGATGCTCACCCGACTGAGCCACCCAGGCGCCTCACCCAACAAACTCTTGTAACGACAATGCCACACATGTGTACGTCCAGTGCTTTCTCACCCAGCAGGCCATCCGACAGAATGGGTTCTCTTATTCCCATTTGACTGTGGGAGTAAACTGATGCTCAGCAACAGGCCTGACCAGAGAGAGGGTGGCACATTTTGTTCACGATGCCAATGATTTCAAGACCTTTCAAGACTTACGATGAGCAGGCTGGGGCATGATATACAAAGATGGACCCTGAGGTCCCGGGTCTAGCTCTTGAAATGACAGACCTGGCTCCCAGTCTCAGTCAGGCTTAATGTCTCTGTGCCTTGATTTTTTTCATCTGGAAAATGAGACTAACACCCATCCAACACCCATGGGAACAACACCGAGGGGCCGTATGTTCTTCAGCTTCATCATAAAAGTCTCTGGAGTTGTCATTTATTTCTGACATATCACCTAAGGCCCTAGAAGAGCAGTCTGCATTATGTCAACATAATGTCTTAACTACCACCTTGATTACATAACAGCTTTAACACACATCACATGGACTTCTGAAGCAGTATTTGAACTGGACGGGATCACAGAGATGACTTAGCCCCTTATTTTAAATGTCAGGAAATCAGGGGCGCCTGGGTGGCGCAGTCGGTTAAGCGTCCGACTTCAGCCAGGTCACGATCTCGCGCTCCGTGAGTTCGAGCCCCGTGTCGGGCTCTGGGCTGATGGCTCGGAGCCTGGAGCCTGTTTCCCATTCTGTGTCTCCCTCTCTCTCTGCCCCTCCCCCGTTCATGCTCTGTCTCTCTCTGTCCCAAAAATAAATAAACGTTGAAAAAAAAATTTAAAAAAAAAATAAATAAATGTCAGGAAATCATCTGAGGTGAGTCATACCTGAGTTAATGACCCACTGAGACCAGAACCCCAGGACCTGAGCTCTAAGCTCTGTTTTTCATTCATGGCACTAATTTAACATATGTTTGAGGGTTCCACCAGGCCCTATACTGGAGCTGGGGGTATGACTTTGGCTCTGAAATAACCTATCCTCTAGACTGGTCTCAGGGGAAGATCTGGCAAATATATCAAAAATAATCACAATACAAGGCAGTAAGTACTAAAATAGAAAATATGTCAAAATGAGTAGGAAAAAAAAATGCCAATTCAATTAACTTTATGACCACTGCCACCTCCACCTAGGAGGTGGGACTGGCCAGGGGATGTTCACTTCCTCTGGATTTGTCTACAGCAGTGGTTGTCAGCAACGGTGGGGGAGAGGGGTGTCCGTCAGGAAACACAGGGCAATGTCTGGCTCTGTCCGGCAGTGGGTGCTACAAACACCTAACAGGTTAAAGCCAAGGATGCTGTTAAATGTCCCACAAGGCACAACAAAGAATTATACAACCCCAAATGACAGGACTGTGGAGGATGAGAAACTCTGGTCTACAGGATGTAGTCTCAACAGGAGACAAAAAATCTTAGATATTACAATGGTTTGTAACATACCCAAGTGCCATGATACATAAACAGTATATTCATGAAATGGTATATCCCAATTTCAGTGGGAGAGGCATTTAGGGGGGAAAAATGTCTAAAAGACTCCTTAGAAAGGCAGCGTTGAAAAAAAACGTGGATAAAACACCAGTCCACAGAGACCTCAAATGCAGGCGGTGCTCCCGGCCGCCTCTGGAGGGCCTCAGCAGCCTGGGCACCGCTAGCAGCCCGAGCTCTGGTGCCGCTCACCCACCGGTCTCCTGCACGCACCCGGCGGGGCCTCTCAGTGCCTTCGTCTGGAAAATGGAAAGAACTACTCTGGTCTCCTCCTCCTAGAACAGCTCAGAGCCTGGAAGGAGCCAGGATCCCCTACCACACCAGCCCGCAAACCCTGGAACAAGTCGGGAGGGTTTTGTCCCCAAGGGGACAATCCACGCAGTAATGGCTGGACTGTGGACCCCTGGTGAAGGGAGACAGGTGTCGACAGACCGTGGTTCCTCTTCGCGTCTAAACTACTCTTCTCCGACTCGCTCCTCTGTTTTCGGTCGCATCCCCAAAGCCCACTCACGGGCCACCCAGAAAGTGTCCCCCCACCCCCACCCCGCCACGTCTTAGCGACTTCTGCTCTTAGAACTACATAGTAATATCAAGGTCCCTGGCTGATATTACTCTCCAGCCAAGTTGAAAGACCCCACTCACTACCTCATCTCGTCTCAATTCACATCCAAAGGGACTCCAATCTTTTGCAGGTTTGATTTGAGGCTGCACCGGCCGTTATTGGGCGGGTTGAACCTCAGCAACTCCGCGGAGCGTCGCGTTCCCCTCCCACCCTCCCTACTCCTCTGGGAACGCGCCCCCGGACAGTGGGGGTTGCAGGAGAGGTTCGCTCAGGGCGAGGCGGCCGCAGGTGGGAGAGGCCGGGCCGTTCGGGGCGTGTGGGGGGAGGTCCGCGCCCGGCCCTCTGCCCACTAGCGCAGTCTGTCCTCGGCCGGCCAGCCACGCGGTCGGGGCGGGGGCTTGGGGGGGGGGTCCGCCGCACCTGGTCCCCGCCCCGCTCCCGCCCTCGGAGGTCGCCGCTCGCGCCCCGGGCCCTGCGCCGACCCCTCTGCCCGCCGCTCACCTCCGCCAGCCTCGCGGGACTCCGGGGCCGCGGCTTCCTCAGGGGGAGAGCCCGGCCCGCGGCCAGCAGCGCCGCCAGCAGCACCACGCCGAGGAGGAGCCCCGCGCGGCCGGGCAATCGAGGCATCGTCTCCCTGCCGGCGCTGCTCCGCGCCGAGCCTCCGCGCCTCCTGAGCAGCTCCCGCGCGTCGGTTTGCGCCGGGCCTCGCCTCCTCCAAGGGCGGGAGCGCGCCGGCCGCGGGGGGCGAGGGGCGGGGGCGGGAGGTGGGGGAGACCGGCGGTCGCGGGGACGCGGGGGGCGGGGGAGCCTCGCGGCTCTCGGGTCAGCGCCCGGGATGTCCCCGCCCTTCCCGGAGGGGCGGCTCCTCGACGCGCCCGGACAGTCTCGGCTCCCTTTGATCTGGCCGCCTCCCCGCCCCCTGTCCCCGCCGCTGGTGCCGTCGCAGCCCCGAGCGAATTCCTGTTCAGGGGACGTCGCGACCGGCCGGCACGGCGCGCTCAGGCTCCGCACTGCCACTCTTGCGGGTCGCCCTCCCCGCGGGCGCGCAGACGGCGCGGGGACACACGGACCCCCAGGACCCCGCGAGCGGGGAACGCGCCGCAGCCCAGCGTGAGAGCCCTCCGGCCTGGGGCAGATGTTTGTTTGTGCCTCGAGGTAGGTTTGCTCAGGGAAGCGGGCCGGGAAGTAACTCCTCCAGGGCTCTCCGAGCTCCCCAGCTGGAGGTGGAGCCCAGAAAAACACCTGCCACTGTGCACCCGATTTCCTCAGGATGTTCTCAGAGCACAAAAACCGAGAGAGAGTTGAGACTCAGATGTGAGGATAGAGCCCCAGGAGCACAGCAGCTAGACACGTTGAGGGAGTGGTCAGAAGATCTAGCCCGGCCACTGGGTGTCACCTAGTTTTATCCCGGATAAAACAATGGGACCACCCACTCCCTCTAGCGAGACTCTTGTGCAGGGATCCTCACGTGTAGCATATGCGGGTCATGAAATAAAACCTCAGCTCGTGATAGAGATCAGGAACCCTGAAGGGCAGTGACAATTTTAGTGGCCTGGATGGGGGCTGTGAGGGAATGTGAGCGCAGTGATGCAGGGCGGGGGCAGAGCGGTTTGGACAGGTCAGTGAGGAGCTGTGGGAAGACACTAGGAAGAAGGCCTATTCAGGGACCACAAAGGCTGCCTGGTTTCAGGGCAGGAATAGCAAATCCCTGGAGGTGCTGGGAGGATGGCCAGGAAATATGCCATAGGGTAAAGTGAAAAACTTAGGGGCCCAGGCACAGTTCTGAGAAACCATTCCAATCCCCAGCGGCACAGGCCAGGGCTCTGAGTGTTTTGTTTTGTTTTGTTTTTAATTTTTTTTTTAAATTTACACCCAAATTAGTTAGCATATAGTGCAACAATGATTTCAGGAGTAGATTCCTTAGTGCCCCTTACCCATTTAGCCCATCCCTCCTCCCACAACCCCTCCAGTAACCCTGTTTGTTCTCCATATTTATGAGTCTCTTCTGTTTTGTTCCTCTCCCTGTTTTTATATTACTTTTGTTTCCCTTCCCTTATGCTCATCTGTTTTGTCTCTTAAAGTCCTCATATGAGTGAAGTCATATGATTTTTGTCTTTCTCTGACGAATTTCACTTAGCATAATACCCTCCAGTTCCATCCACGTAGTTGCAAATGGCAAGATTTCATTCTTTTTGATTGCCGAGTAATACTCCATTGTATATATTTACCACATCTTCTTTATCCATTCATCCATCGATGGACATTTGGGCTCTTTCCATACTTTGGCTATTGTTGATAGGCAGTGGTTTGAATAGTAGTGCATCACAGGGATTACACTGGGTCTGGAGTTGGCCACCAAGGTTTGAATCCGGCTCCCACCATTTACTAAGAAGTTGATATTATTGGACAAGTTCTTTGACCTCTTGGTGAATTTGTCATTTATAAAAGTGGGGGAGTGGGGGGGTGGGGGGTACCTACCTCACAGGTGTAAGAAGTAAATAAGAATCTATGCTAAGGATTCTTATTAGGGTGCAGTTACCATTTTTTGGTCAAAAGTGCCAAATATTGGCAATTTCATGAGGTTCAACCTAATAAGATGCTTGGTACATGGTAAACATTCAACTGTTAGCCCAAAGAAACCTGCATTTGAGCACCTGCTTTGTCATACTGGTTTTTTTTTTTCTAGACAAAAAGTGAGACTACCTTGTTCTTTAGCATTTAAAAAACAGTTTTTAAACATTTATTCATTTTTGAGAGACAGAGACAGAGCACAAGCAGGGGAGGGGAAGAGAGAGAGGGAGACATGGAATCTGAAGCAGGCTCCAGGCTCTGAGCTTAGAGCCTCACACAGGGTTCGAACCCATGTACTGAGAGATCATGACCTGAGCTGACGCTTAACCAACTGAGCCACCCAGGTGCCCCTCTTTTCATCAAACTTTTACACCTTCTGCCAGCTCAAAGTCAGAGCTCAAGTTCATTCATTTGTGCATACCTGTCTGAGTCAGTCACTACCACTGTGCTCCAGGCCCCTCTCCCCCTTACCTGGACAGCTGTAGTAGCCTCCTGACTGGTTCTATTATATCCTCTCCTGTTCTCACTGCCTCCTCACGAATGCTCTTGGTTATCTTCAGTGGAAAACAAGGCATCGTCTACATACAGTACATGCTTCTGAGTTCATCTGATTCTACTCTTTGATTCTTTGAGCTATTTTACAGCCCTGTATAGGTTGTAGGCAAGAATAACGAAGTAAAATAGTTATTACATATGGAAATGCAAGTTATGCCCTGTCCTCTGAGGTTCATTTGACCTCCCAGTATAGAAGAAACCAGTTTTGCCTACAATTTTTTTTCTTAATTTTTATTTACTTTTGAGAGAGAGAGAGAGACAGAAGCGCGAGCAGGGGAGGGGCAGAGACAGAGGGAGACACAGAATCTGAAGCAGGCTCCAGGCTCCGAGCTGCTAGCACAGAACCCGATGCGGGGCTCGAACCCATGGACTGTGAGATCATAACCTGAGCCAAAGTCAGACACTTAACCGACTGAGCCACCCAGGTGCCCCCAGTTTTGCCTACATTTGCACATCCATTTCGATATTCTTGATCTATAAATGTTCTTGTTTTTCAGTATCTCCTTTGATTGCTTATAATATCTTTACCAGTTTCCTCATTCGGGAGTTAAAGAAAATCTTTAACTCGTGTTCATTTTTATATCTGTAAGAGAATCATTTTGTTTTTTTGAAAATTATCTTTTTAAAAAACATTAATGTTTATTTATTTTTGAGAAAGAGCGCAAACCGAGAAGTGGCAGAGAGAGAGGGAGACACAGAATCCGAAGACTCCAGGCTCTGAGCTGTCAGCACAGAGCCCAGTGTAGAGCCAGAACCCACGAACCATGAGACGTGACCTGAGCTGAAGTCAGACACTTAACCAACTGAGCCACCCAGGCGCTCCAAAATTATCTTTTGAAAATCCTGTTGGATGCACTTCATTCCTACCTTCCCAATCTTAGCTCCCTGGCAACCACTTACCCCTCTCTGTCACCATGGGTTACTTTTGCCTTTCTAGATTTTTGTATTAATAGAATCATATTTATGTATTCTTTTGTGTTTGGTTTATTTGAGCATGTTAAGACTCATCCATACAGTTGTAGGTATCAGTGATTTGTTCCTCTTCATTGCTGAGCAGTATTCCATCCCATGAGCATAATACTACAACGTCCTTGCCACTCACAATGACAGCATTTGGATTGTTTCTAGTTTGGGGCTGGTGTGAATCTAGCAGCTGTGAATATTCAAGTTCAAGTGTGGGCATGCTTCTCTTAGGTGGATGAAATCACTGCCCCAATCTGCCAAATTGTTTTCTCAAATGGCCATACACTTTGTATTCCCATACCTTTGTCAACACTTGGTGTTGTAATTCTGTTTAAACTCAGCCATTCTAGGGGCACCAGGGCGGCTCAGTCGGTTAAGGGCCTACTTCAGTTCAGGTCATGATCTTGCAGTCTGTGAGTTCAAGCCCCACATCGGGCTCTGTGCTGACAGCTCAGAGCCTGGAGCCTGCTTTGGATTCTGTGTCTCGTTCTTTCTCTGCCCCTCCCCTGCTTGCACTCTGTCTCTGTCTCTCAAAAATAATAAACATTAAAAAAAAATTTTTTTAACTCAGCCATTGTAGTGGGTAGGTGAGTAGTGGAATCTTAGTGTAGTTTTAATTTGCATTTCCCTGACAACCAGTGATGTTGAACATTTTCCCTGTGCTTTTCTGGCCATTAGCACATCTCCTTTTGTGACAATTCTGTTCAAATCTTTGGGGCATCTGGCTGGCTAGGTTTGGAAGGCACGAGACTCTTGATCTCAGGGTTGTGAGTTTGAGCCCCACGCTGGGCATGGAGATTACTTAAAAAATATAAAATCTTAAAAAAAAAGTGTTCAAATCTTTTGCCTGTTTTTTATTGAATAGCCTTGCCTTATTGAGTTTTAAGGGTTTTTTTCCGGATAGAAAGCCTTTATTGGATATGTGTTATGCATGTTTTATCTCAGTCTGGAGTTTGTATTTTCCTTTTGTGGAAACTTGAAGTTTTCATTTTTTTAAGTTCATTTATTTATTTTGATAGAGAGGAGGGGCAGAGAAAGAGGGAGAGAGAGAATCCTAAGCAGGCTCCATGCTGTCAGCCCAGAGCCCGGCATGGGGCTCAATCTGACGAACCATGAGATTATGACCTGAGCCGAAACCAAGAGTTGGATGCTTAACCAAGCCACCCAGGCGTCCCTTGAAGTTTTCATTTGGATAAGTCCAGCTTATCAGTATTTCTAAGCCATGCTTTTCGTGTTCTAAGAAATTGTTGCCTAATCCAAAGTCACAGATTTTTCTATTTTCTCTTGGAAGTTTTACAGTTTTTATGTTCAGATCTTTGCTTTAACTGTTGCATATGTGAGGGAAGAGTTGAAGGTCATTCCCCCTAGATATTCAGTTGTTCCAGCACCGTTAGTTGACTAACTGTACCTTCCGCATTGAATTAATTTGGCACTTTTGTCAAAAATCGACTAACCATATATGTGTAGGTCTATTCCTGGACTTTCTTATTAAGTTTTAAATTTTAATTCCAGTATAATTAACACAGTGTTGTATTAGTTTCAGGTGTTCAATATAGTGATTGAACAATTCTATACATCACTCAAAAATGTGGAAGTCTTCACAAATCCGTGTCATCCTTGTGCAGAGGCGTGCTAATCCTCTCTGTACCGGCCCAGTTTTAGTATACGTGCTGCCGAAGTGAGCACTATTTTTGGACTCTATTCTGTCTTATTTGTTCAATATGACCATCCTAATGCCAAATGCACTCTTGGTTACTGTAGCTCTGTAGCAAGTTTTGAAATCGGGTAGTACAAATTCTTTTTCAAAATTGTTTGGTTATTTGCATTTCTATGTGCATTTTACCAACTTGCCAATGTCTACAAAAAGGAAAAAAAAAAAAAAAGGACTCTAGTGGTGATCTTTTTCAGCACTTGCAACTCCACACTGGTTTTCCCCAATGCATAAGATAACCCCGCACCCTGACAGCCCAGGGCAGCAAGCCTCTGCCCCCTCTTCATCAGCACCACCTCCCCCCACCCCTGCACCCCAGCATCCTTCCCTTTGCTCACAGAGCATCAGTCACACTTTCTTTTGGATCCCTCATGCCTTAGAAATGTTTTCTGTATCACCTCTGTCTAAACCATACTGGTTACCTGTTTTTATCATGCTCTTTACTTTTCCTTCACAGACTTACCAGTTTGTAAAATGATGTATGTGTCCGGATGCTTATTTGTTTGCTGCTGGTGCTGGTAATGCCAGAGCCTGACATGGAAATAACACTCCATATTTACTGGTTGAATGAATAAAGGCGGAGATAGCTTTCTGAATAGTTTATTTGGGCAAAACAATATTATTTGCATGGGATGATTCTTAAGTCATTTCAAGTAGTCCCCCTTCAGTTCTTAACATGTGCTCTCAAAACTGATAACTGATACACCTGACCCAACCCATTATTTATAGCTTCACAGTCATCCAAGGTAAAAAAAAAAAAAAAAAAAAAAATCATCTGGCAAAAAAGGTAGATGGGGATAAGGGAGAAAGAGAGAAGAGTGACATTTTAACACAGTACTAGAGTTTAACATTTTTTATTTACATTTCCCCCTCTCACACTTTCTCAGATTAGATAAGCATCCCAGCAATGGAGAGGGGTTATCACAGCACCTCTTGCAAAGTCCAGCTTACAGGCAAATTGGTCAATGAAAAAAAAAAAAACAAAACAAAACAAAGGCCAACAAAACAAGATCTCAGCTCCCCATAAGCTATCTCTCTGTTCTTATTCTCTTTCCCCCTTCTCTTAATGTTTGCTACCTTTCTACAGAGAGGGATCATCAAGACTGTATGGACATGCTGGCTGAATTGACATGGTGATTTCACCAGTATCCTGTAAAGAACCATCAAGGATGCTTTTTATCACTCCAACCACTGGTTTAACATCACTGAGGGAACATGACCTAATGTTAAGGGTGAAGACAAGTTACCATCCACCCCAGTCAGGAATATGTCCCACACTCCCTTTGAAGGCCTGGGCCAAGCGACCAAGCTTTGCATGAGAAACCTGAGAATTGTCAGAAAACGCAGGCTCTGAATTGACTCAAGCGTCCTCACGCATGGAGGGATCCACTTATCCATGGAGATGGCAACAAGGCAGGACACTTAGCACATGAGGGTATTGCTCTTGTCTTTACTTTCCATTCAGCTTCCCCACAACCACTCCAAAGAACAGAGCTTTGGGTATTCCTTCAATAAAAATGTGTAACTGCAGTTTAAGAACCACTGCATTCTTTAGGATCGGTTTATAATAACTCATCATACCACAAAGAATCACAGTTTAAGGCCATCTATCATGTGCACTGTGTAGTAAACAAGACCTTGCCCACAGCTCCCCCATCAAGCCACCTCCAAGCGTGGACTGCCAGACCCACCAGAGAAGACTAAACAACTTCAGTAAGTATCAAGCTAACTCCTTTGGTTTCCACCTAAAAAAGACTCAGTCTATAGCGAAAGGTGCTTGGAAAACAGAAGTCACTGGAGATGACAGAAGGGGCAACATTGTCCATAAAATTAAAAGCAAAAGGATCATTGGCTGGTCGTGGTGTCTCTTCTGGATGAGAAGGCAGGAAGCCAACCTTCTCATTAGGCTATCTGGGCACAGGGGAATTGGGCAGGAGCCCAAACACTACATTTCCTGTGGTCAAAGCTGAGGAGAAGATAGATATGCTTTTCTCCGAGTGGAAGGGATTTTGATTAACTGGCTTAATGGATTAAGATGCCTGCGGGGCACTGAGCTTCTGTGTTAAGCAGGTAGCAGTTTATCTTATGTTCTCGGGCTGCATTTAAGCAAATAGCTGCTCAACAGCCAAGAAGAATCTTTTGATTTTCATGACTCCCCGCTTCATGACCCCTTCGGCCTATGCTGATTTTACCTGTGGGAGACGGTCAACAGTTCTGAACTTCATGAAGGCAGACAGAGGAAAAGCACTACACTCTTTCCCCTTTTCTAACCGCACAGGTTATAGCCACCAGAGATTAAAGCCCATGGTGGCTTACCTAGAACACCAGGGAAGGAAAGACACCCTGGGAATTCGGTCCCAGCCGTTCTTCACACAAGAGAGCCAGGAGACAGTCAGTTGTATTTGATCTCCTGTCGATGGTTTTGCCACATCCCGACAAATTCTTACAAAACAAGAATTGCCCAAATTCTTTTTCTTCACTGCCTAAGCTGCCCAATCTGGTATGATTGGGGCCAGAGCCTTATCAATTAGGAAAGGGGGCGGGGTGGGGGGAAAAACAGGGAGGTAGTGGTAGATAGCGTCCCCTTTTCCCCCTTCCCTGAGAAGCCAGGAAATCTCTCCACGTAAGCCATTTTCTCCTGGTTTTCACTAACAGAAATGAAGCAGAGCATATTAAACACTAGGAAGTTCAGCTAGACTGTAATAGTCATAACAAACTTAGATATAAGTTCCCTCAAGTAGGGCACAAAGAAGCTATCTCCCCTGAAAGGTAAGGCTGAGTGTCCCAAGAAAAGAGTATCTGACCTAGCGATCCTCCAAACACAGCACCACCACGTATGTTTTCTCTGGACTTGAAATTCTAACAATCAAGAATCGGAAGGTAGAGAAAGAAAGGCCAAATATAGGAGGGAGGGATTACAGAGAAAAATCATTGGCAGAATATTCAATTCCTGGGCTTCTGAAAGGGCACTGAGCAAATACCTAGCCCTTAGCAGTTGTACAGGGTATTTCTGTTCACCTTGCATGACTGCATCAGGAAGAAGGATGCTGTGACCTTCTGAAGTCCTCACCCTATCATGAAAACTTAAGATAGTAACTACAGGACTAAGATGTCAAGTTCTTCAAACAAGCAAGCAGTATTTGGGGGTTCTGGAGATGATTTATTTTTTTATTTCTTAGAGCATGCACACGAGATGGGGAGAGAGGCAGAGGGAAAGAGAAAGAATCTTGAGCAGGCTTCACGCTCAGCACAGAGCCCCACGCGGGGCTCCATCCCATGATCCTGGGGCTCATGACCTGAGATGAAATCAAGAGTTGGATGCTTACCCAGGCGAGCCACCCAGGTGCCCCTAGACTAGGATGATTTTTTTTAAGTTTGAGAGAGTATGAGGAGTGTGCATGTGAGTGGGGGAGGGACAGAGAGAGAGAGAGAGAGAGAGAGAGAGAGAGAGAGAGAATCCCAAACAGGCTCTGTGTTGTCAGCTCGAGCCCAACTCAGGGCATGAACTCACAAATCATGAGATCATGACCTGAGCTGAAATCAAGAGTAGGACACTTAACCAACTGAGCCACCCAGGTGCTCCTAGGGTGCTTTTTAAAGGGAAGACATTTTCTAGAGCAAAGCAAAAAGTTGAAGTGCTCCAAAGACCCCAGTCCTGAAAATACTCTTTGCATATTTACTTGCTGTAGAGCGTATGCCATATTCTGGGGTAAAGCTTTTAAAATAAAGGCAGGAGGAGAATCTGCCACTGCCTCTTGATCCATTCTTTGTGATTGTGATGTCTCCTAGGTATAAATTTCCTGGTTTCTGATGTGATCTGCAAAAAAAGGTCTTATAAACCTGAAATGGATAAAGGCAATGCTAAATAGAAAGAGGGATGAGAAAAAGTGGTAAGCTTAGCCCCATCTCTACTGATTGACTCCGATTCTCAGCTTTGGCAGTAATAGTTAGCTGCTACCTGTTTGCATCCCATCAGATTTGTGAATCAGGCTGTGTTAAACCATGCATCAAACAATACCTATGTCTACTCATTCCCAATGACTGTATTTATATATACACCTGTATTTCCCCAGATGCTTGGTTAAATAATGATACTTGTGATATGACTGGACCCTAGATTTATATTACAGTTTCCAAGAAGAGACAACCAGCGAGTGTAACATTTTGTTCTCTAGAAAGCAGATATCCTGCTTTGCCTCACAGCTTTGTCTCTTCAAAAATAAACTTGTAACTTAACTACATTTATCCTGACATAACTTTGCACCAGCAAAGTGATGTGTGTGTGTGTGTATCTATCTATCTATATATATATCTATACATATATATACATAGATATATATAGATATATATATATATATTTAAATGCCCATACTGACATTTTAAATTGCAGTGACTTCATGCAAGCCAAAGTAAAAAGAGTAGCAGGTAAGTTCATTGCTTAAAGTTTGTGACTTTTGCAAACCCTACAACATTTGACAGTAACTACAGTGCAAACTCTGGTGCTCTAGTGGGGTTCTGTGGTGAGGAACTAGATGTAGGGGAAAGGTTAGCAATATATTTTTACAGGACTACTTAGTTGACACAATCTCTTTACTTCCATTTACACATGCTAAATATAGTCCCTGCATTTCTACTTGCTTCTTTCATTCACCTTTTCTATTGTTTAAAAAAGTAAAACAAAACCTTGGAGTATTTCAAAGGCTGAAGGCTCTCAAGATGTTGAGAGTGACCAAAGGTAACATAAGATGTGAAAACAAAACTTCCCCAACAATCATATTGCTTCTGTCCTCCCCTACGTGTATCTGCACAAACACCACAGCTGATGACAAGATACCCAGGAGAATTTGGACTGAGTATTTTTACCAGTTCAAGGAGTGATTTCAAAAACAGAGACGTGCAAAACTACTTTCACACAGTGTTCTTCCATTCTGTTCCCGATCCTTCCCCCATAATTACTTGATGGCTACTAAAACACAAGCTGATTTTGGATATAATAAAGTCAAAAGTCCTCTTCACTTAAGCTTTGGTCAACAGAAAAAAGTAAGAGCTTTAACACGGTGGTTTTCAGATTTGTTCTTTGGTCAGGCAGTATAAAGCTCTCTGAATGAAGTCCCCTTACCTGCAAAGAGTCGAAATAGAGGATCCCAGTTTAGCAAAGAGATACAGGTGTTCAGGATTGCTCAAGAGGAAAAAAAAAAAAAAAAAAAAAAGGAAAAAAGAGAGAGACCCTAACCTCCAGATGCCAGATTAGAATTGTCTTAGGACATCAAGAATAACAAAAGAGAACTAGCAGTCAGAAGAGTAATATTTAAATGGGTCAGCTTCTAAAAAGGGTAAGTTAATAACTTTAATCCTTAAAGAGGAACATGACAAATGATTTCTGAGTAGAGGATTTACCAACATTTTCCTTTATCAGTTTAAATCCTAATCTGGACCCAGACCCAGGCAGAAAAGTAAACAGTATGAATCAACCACAGATGTTCCACCGGGAGTAATCCGTTCTCTCCACACTGCCCCGGCCCTCTGACCCCTGCAGGATGGCAGGTCACTCTGCCAAACAGCTGTAGACACAGAACACACAGCGAGGTGTGAGTCAGCTCCACCACAACAGGTCTGACCAGGGTGGGATGTGGGTACTTTTTGAACAATTTAAGTGTTTTAAATAGCAAGTGGGAGTGTTAGTTTAGAGCTTGGGGAAAACCCAAGAAAGTGGACATAACCCTCAGACGGTGACCATTACAAAGAAATATTTGATGGTGAAGGAAGAAATCATCTGGTGACCAGAACAAAATGGAACAAGATCAAGCCTTGGGAGGCTGCTGGCCAGAGGGAGATACATAATGAGGGGCGGTTTTAGCAATGTTAGTGTTTAGGTTTTCCTTAAATGGCTAAACTTGAGATGAAAGGAACACTTTGGTCGAATCCTTGACAGGTTAAATAAGGATTCTGAGGTTGGTGGCCTCTGAGACCTGGATGGGAAGTAAGTGGAAGGCACTTGCTCCCTGGGAAGGAGGGCCGGGTGAGTCTCTAGGCTGTAGTGCGGGGGACAGCAGGAGCTTTTGTAGCCAAGTCTGCAGGCGGCGGGGAGAGGGTAACGGCCTGCGTGGTTAGCCAGGGACAGGCTAGGGTCAGCGTGATTTCACAAGGAGAAGAGTTATAAAATAAAACATTTTTAATGGACAAAAAAGTAGAGCGGGTCACCTCTTTTTTGAAAGGTGAAATGTAGCAAAGGAAGAACGTGAAGCAGTTTTTTACTATTTACAAAATGCCATTTAGAGTGAGGTGGCCACCGTCAGTAGTTGAGGAAATGTCTTTCACGTGAGATGGCCACAGAAGTATGGTTCCTGGAACTGGCTCAGAAAAGCCACACACTGTCCTGGTAGGAAGAGTTCCTCCAAGGGAGCACCAAAAAGGCTCAGTCTTCTGTTTCTTCATATGTAGTCTCGTCAAAGGGCCTGTCCAGTAGAGGTACCAACCGATGACGGGAATACTTCAGTTGCAATAGGTCCCCAACTTCATCTATCTCTTTTAAAGCCTAAAATATGTAAGAGCAGAGGTTAGTCAGAGCCAGTAGGATGCAGGCATGCCTGGTGCTTTATTTTTCTAAAAACACTCATGGCAAGATTATCCTTTATGAGACCATTCGTGTCTAGTGCATTTACTCTGATCAGACTATAGGACAGCTGTGGAAAGAGCTGCTTTTTGAGCAAGAATGTCAGGCTGGTCATGAATAATGGGTTGTGAATAGCAATTATGCAGGATAAAGGGTATAATTCATCAAAGGACATTATGCTTGGTAGAAAAAGGAATATGCACCCTGAACTTGTCAGCCTGGCTACAACTATCCTCTCTCCTTTCGTATTCCAGTACTTGTTGTTTCTATTATTAAAATACAAGAAAACCGATGAGAGGTCTGTGTTGAGATGCCTTCTACATGCAAGATGAAGAGAGCACCCAAGGTGGACTGCTGATCAGACTTAGTAAGAAAAAGAGGAAGCTGGGGCGCCTGGGTGGCTCAGTCAGTTAAGCATCAGACTTAGGCTCAGGTCATGATCTCACCGTTTGTGAGTTTGAGACCCGTGTTGGGCTCTGTGCTGACAGCTCAGAGCCTGGAGGCTGCTTTGGATTCTCTCTCTCCCTCTGCCCCTCCCCTGCCCCTCCCTCTGTCTCTCTCTCAAAAATAAACAAACATTAAAAAAATAAAAAAGAAAGAAAGAAAAAGGGGAAGCTGTTAGGAGACTCTGGGTAGGTAATGGACAAGGTGTAAGTGAGGGAGCAAGAACAGACAGAACCAGGATTTAAACTCAGGTATGAGTCTGAACTCCAAAATCCTAATCTTGAGAGATCATCTTGTCTTCCCATCAAAACTGATTAGCTCAGTATAACTTTCTTTCTTGTAAAACTTGCTTTTTTGTTTTTCAAAGAAATTCAAATGCTAAGATAAGTTATGAAATGAAAAGTCTCTCCCTGTCACCCCGTTTTTTTTTTGTTTTTTTTTGAGAGTGCATGTGTGAGCGGGGGAGGGGCAGAGAGAAGGAGAGAAAATCCCCAGCAGGCTTTGCACTGTCAGAGCAGAGCCCGATGCGGGGCTCAATCTCACAACAGTGAGATCATGACCTGAGCCAAAATCAAAAGTTGGATGATTAACGGGCTGAGCCACCTAGGCACCCCAAAAAATCTCTTCCTGATTGCTACACCAGTCCTATCTGGTAGAGGTAATTGTTATTTTTTATACGTGTATGTTTTTTAAAAAATGAACTCTCAGCTGAAGTATAACATATATACGGCAAAGTGCACGAATCACAGTCAGTTCACACACTTAATCTTTCCAAAAAGCAGCCCAGAGAGTCAGATTAGAGGATCCAATATAAGAAAGCGATATGTGTTCACAATTTCTCAGAAAAAATCTAATGGAAGGACAGAGAAACTCTAAGCCCAGATACTTCCCAAAGAAATCCAAAGACAGCAAAAATTTGTAATCCTAGGTTCTAAGGCTTTTTACTAAGAGTGCCCCATGCAGGTCACAGAATGCAGTTTGCATGGCAGCTCTCCGGCCCTATTATTCATTCCCCAAGCGCCTGTGGATGTTACCCCGTGGATCCAGTAACAAACCTGGGGCGAAGGGCCCCAGCTTTGGAGACAGGGCTCTGTCTAGGACACCCTAATTAGACTAAGAAATGGAAAAGGTGGGCAGTAGTAGCCGAGTGTGACTCTCTAAATTTCCATCACGTCATACACATCTTCTGTTCACTCTTACGGTTACAATTTCATATGAAAATGTACACCTTCACTTCATAAAAGGGAATCAACTGATTATCAGTAAAAGACACATTTGCCTGTTCTTAAATTTAACTTTTTTTTTTTTTTCCAACGTTTATTTATTTTTGGGACAGAGAGAGACAGAGCATGAATGGGGGAGGGGCAAAGAGAGAGGGAGACACAGAATCGGAAACAGGCTCCAGGCTCTGAGCCATCAGCCCAGAGCCCGACGCGGGGCTCAAACTCACGGACCGCGAGATCATGACCTGGCTGAAGTCGGACGCTTAACCGACTGCGCCACCCAGGCGCCCCTTAAATTTAACTTTTAAAACTCAGTGTTTGTAGAGAGAAAAAAAAACCCACTGGTAAATAGTATTCCTTAATTTATGTAGAAGAAAAAAAATTTTTCACTGCAAATGTGGAAAATATAGAAAGCAAATTAAGAGCTGCACTTCAGAATGCTATCAGAACAGTGGTATCTTCAAGAAAATGTTTAACCGAAAGTTCCATATGTAAATAAATTAAGAGTGACTTCAGCTGGAAGAACCCATTAACCATTTATCCCCCTGACCTCTGATACAGGATTTATTAATTTAAAACAACACATGACTTATGGAAGATCACAAAGGAAAGGACATTATGACCTCTGACTTCACAAAGACCTGATTTTTTTTATTGATGTAAAAAAGAAAATGAATAGAAAGAAAAAAAAAATCCACAGTATCCCAAAGGGATCTAGATTACATGATTTCCTCTGATCCCACACCAAATATTTCAGATAAATTGGTTTTATTTATTTATTAAAGATAAAGTTGTACCTAGAAACTGTTAGTTTGCCATTATATAGGTTACCTGGTTAGATTAGAAATAAGAAACTGCTACAAGTTCCACCATCTGTTAAATAATCTACACTCAACCTCTGGACAGGGTGAGATGGGTTCTTAGGAAAAAAAGATGAGTAAATCAGAATTGAGTTTGGTCCTTGAATAAGAGAATATTCTAGGACAGCTGTACCCCAGAGATGATCGATAACCTTGCCCTTCTCATTTTTAAAAGTAACAGTTTTATTGAGATACAATTCATATGCCATAAGTCACCTTTTATTTTTAATTGATTAATCTTTATTTTTGAGACAGCAAGAGAGTGTGCGAGTGGGGGAGGGGCAGGGAGACAGGAGAGAGGGAGGGAGATTGGGTGGGGGTGGGGGGGGGGTGGGGGGTGGAAGAATCTTAAGCAGGCTCCACACTCAGCATGGAGCCCAAAGCAGGGCTTGATTCCATGACCCTGGAATCATGACCTAAGCTGAAATCAAGAGCTCAACCTACTGAGTCACCCAGGCACCCCAAATTGTAAAGTGTACAATTCAGTGTTTCTTAATATATTCACAGAGGTGTACAACTTTCACCATGTAATCTTAAAGCATTACCACCTCAAAAAAGAAACCCCACACTCTCATCCTCATCCCTGCCTCCTCCCAGACCCTGAAAACCACCAATCTATTTTCTGTCCCTATGGATTTGCCTGTTCTGTACGTTTCATATAATGTGGTCTTTTGTGCCTGGCTTCTTTTACTCAGCATAATGTTTTCAAGGTTCATCCATGTTGTAGGGGCCAACTTCATTCTTTTGCATATAGTTATTCAGTTGTCCAGTACCACTTGCTGAAGAGAACATTCTTTCCCCATTAACTAGTCTGAGCTCTCCTGTGGAAAAATCAATTGGCCATAGGTGCATGGGTGTACTTATGGACTCTCACCACCATTGGTCGATATGTCTATCCTTAAGCTAGCACCCCACTGATTTAATTACTTTGCAGTAAGTTTCAAAACTGGAGAGTTTGACTCCTCCAACTTAGATTTTCCATTTCCATACTGTTTTGGCTATCAGGGGCCCCTTACAGTTCCTTATGAACTTGAGGATCAGCTTTTCCATTTCTGCTAAAAAAAAAGCCACTGGAATTTTGACAGGGACTGCATTAGATCTACACATTTTAGAGTTTTCAGTATACAAGTTTTTCATATCATTGGTTTAATTTATTCCTGGGTATTTTATTGTTTTGAATGCTAGCATAAATGAAATTTTCTTAATTTCCTTTTTGTTTCTTCACTGCTGGTATTGGGAAACGTCCTAACTTTGTGCTGATTGTTTATTTTTTTATTTTTTTAATTTTTTTAATGTTTATTTATTTTTGAGAGACAGAGACAGCATGAGTAGGGGAGGGGCAGAGAGAGAAGAAGACACAGAATCCGAAGCAGGCTCCAGGCTCCGAACTGTCAGGACAGAGCCCAACGCAGGGCTCGAACTCACGAGCTGTGACATCATGACCTGAGCCAAAGTCAGATGCTCAACCAACTGAGCCACCCAGGCGCCCCTGTGCTGATTGTTTACTCTGCAACTCTGCTAGCTATGTTTATTAGCTCTAGAGGTTGGTTTTGGTTTTTCTGTGTGTGAATTTTATGGCATTTCTATGTAATCATGTCACATGGCTCATTACACACAAAATGCATTTGTACCTCATAAGGCTCATGTTTACCTCCATAAAATATCGGAGGACAAAACAACTTCAAGAAACCTTTGGTTTCAAAAAATGCACTTTATGCTTCAAGAAAAACTAAATGGGAGGCAAAATCAAACAATTCCTTAAGTGGATCTTACAGAAAGGGTGAGAATTCTGAACTGGCAAACATATTTATTGGCAACATAAATCTACTTCAATATCTTGGCTACATCTAAATTCTTTCATGAATGTGTATAGTCTTTGGGAGCCAAAGCTGTTGTTAGAAGACAGTGTATTGCTGTAGCCACTGCTTGTAATGACACAGATCTTTTGTTAAAGGCACATCAAACTTTTAAACACCCAAATAAAAGAGAATAGAAGAAAAGTTGGTATCAGTGGGTTAAAAAAGAAATAATGAAGAAACTGACCAGTAAGATTTTTGAAAAATTGGAAAATCTATTGGACAAAATTTGAAAGGCACATCAAAATAAAGAAAAAGAAAAAGATACAGTATCAATAATACACTGAATCTAATTTCCCAGTGTTAGAATGTGATTAAAAATATAAATAAAGCTAAAGAAAAAAAAAAAGGCTTGCAGTAGAAATAGTGCAAGGACAATTACACAGTTATAGTGGCCATAATAAGGGACAGAATAGAACAAGATAAAGCGAGAAATTCCCAGAGCTCTGATGGGTCTAGTGGGTGTTGCTAATGGCTTTGCGATTTATTTTGTAAACTGCAGTGTTTGAAGCAGCACTGTATACTCCCTCCTCCATTTTACCAGTCAATACCTCAGGTGCTCAAAGAACTTCAAGATCAACAGATGATTAATTTCATCTGACATCTAGGTGTGCTTAGTGTAGGTATGTTTATATCAAGGTCAAAGTGTCTACTTACAGTATCAAGTATTTCTTTGGTATGAGCTGCTGACAGGCAAAACCTGGCTCTGGACTCAATAATCGGAGTAGCAGGAAATCCCACCACAACTACCCCGATATTCCGCTTCAGCATCTCCCGTCCAAAGGCGCTGCAAGGGGAAAGCAGGGTAAGAATCAGGAAGAATAATAAACTACGGTCCAAAGGTCTTTGGTCCTGAATGATTTAAACTCAGGTGACACAGGCATTGGAGACTTCTATTAGAAATTTCCTCTAACTTCTTTTCAAGTTAAAATTGCCAGACTTCTTTAATTCAGTCCTAAAGTGGTCTTCTCCCAAATGGTTTCCTTCACAAAGATAAAGAATATAGTTGTCACAGACCAATTTTTAATAGGGCTTGACTAAAGTGATTTGCAGTTATAGCCTTAAAGTGTCCCTGACACATAAGAGTGGTTCAGACGCTTCAAAATGAACTTGAGTTTATTTTTTTTAATATTTTATTTATTTTTGGGAGAGAGAAAGAGACAGAGCAAGAGCCGGAGAGGGGCAGAGAGAGAGGGAGACACAGAATCTGAGGCAAGCTCTGGGCTCTGTGTGGACAGCTCAGAGCCTGGAGGCTGCCTCGGATTCTGTGTCTCCTTCTGTCTCTGCCCACCCCGCTCCCAAAAATAAATAAATATTTTTAAAAAACTAAAAATTTTAAAACCTTGTCCTTGAAATATTAGAATTGGCAGTAAATTTAAAGAATTCTTAAGATTACGGATGCAGAAGATCTGCTGTAACACAGACATCTTTCTGCTGGCAGAATGGCCGATTAGTATTAGCCCTCCAGACCAGGTATTTCTTTTTTTTTTTTTTAAGTTTATTTATCTATTTAAGTAATCTCTACCCAACGTGGGGCTCAAACTCACCTGAGATCAAGAGTCGTACAACTCTTCAGACTGAGCTAGCCAGGTGCCCCAAAGACCAGGTATTTCTGATTTGGAATTTAGGATTTCCTTTGGTGTCTGTGAGGCAAACTCATCCCCAGGCTTCAGCTGATTTCCCAGACTACACAAAATTTATTTAACTCTCCACCCTAAACCAAAGTGATGGCACGTGGCCTCACTCCACATCTATATCTTGTCTAAATAACAGAATTCTAACTTTCATGTAAGTTCTTATTTGCTAATTATGTTGTTTCTTGTCTTTCCCTCTTGCTGACCTACCTTATTCCTTCTTGACTATTCCCTTAGCTCTTTAAAGCATTTGTTTGAGAATAAAAAATCCTCCACACTTTAGTTACATGAGTAACCAATTATGTAAGTGCCACCCTCTCTCCACTTCCTCTATACTTCTTTTGACCCCAAGCACCCTGCATCTTCAGTCACCCTCCCAAACGGTCTAGTGCTTTATTCACCCTTTCTAAATCTTAATCATTTTGCACAGTCAGGTTTCCCTTGTGTAGAATAGGTCAGACATAGTCCTCTCTAAAAAAACAGTTCTGGGGCACCTGGGTGGCTCAGATGGTTAAGCGTCCGACTCTTGATTTCGGCTCAGGTCATGATCTCACAGTTCATGGGTTTGAGCCCTGCATCGGGCTCTGTGCTGGTGGCTCAGAGCCTGCTTGGGATTCTCTGTCTGCCCCTCTCTCTCTGCAACCCCCCCTCGCAAAATAAACATTTTCAAAAAAGGAAAGAAAGAAACAGTTCTAGACTAAGTCCTTCAGACCACACAACTCTTTGTTTATTTATGATAATTCCATTTAAAGAAGAGGGAGAAAATCTACACCTCTGCTTTGGTTCATTTCCTCCATCCCTGTAAGGCTATGAGGCCAAATGCGCATAGGACTTCCTGTTGAAAACTGAACTTTTTTTCCCTCAGTGGGCACTTTTCCCCAATTTCCTCATTATCTTTGCAATCACCATACTTCTCCGCTTTAATTTTCCCTCCTATATCCACTTTAATAAACATTTACTGAGTGCCCTCTGAGTGACAGGGATCACGGTGGGCACTGGGGATTCAAAGATGAATAAAAATATCTGCTTCTTTAATGAGTTCAATTAAACCTGAGAAACGATCCTTATCCAGTTTTATATTTAAGATCAGTCAAAACCCACAAATCTGAAAAAATGTGCCTTTTTTTTTAACCCGAGTCTATACTAAGTAGATAACTCCTTTCTAAAAAAAATTTTTTTTAACGTTTATTTATTTTTGAGACAGAGAGAGACAGAGCATGAACGAGGGAGGGGCAGAGAGAGAGGGAGACACAGAATCGGAAGCAGGCTCCAGGCTCTGAGCCATCAGCCCAGAGCCCCACGCGGGGCTCGAACTCACGGACCGCGAGATCGTGACCCAAGCTGAAGTAGGACGCTTAACCGACTGAGCCACCCAGGCGCCCCAGATAACTCCTTTCTAATCTCTGATGCAGTTTTGCTTACTTTGCAAGTAACTATATTTGCTCACTCCATACTACTTTTCTTTCTTCCTTCCTTTTTTTTTTTTTTAAATTACTTTTCAAATGTCTTCTGGTTTTGTTATATACCTGGACTTGTCAAACACACTGGAAGCGGTTCCAGAGCAAGGCTTTCCATTATACACGAGTTGCACAAATCAAAGAAACTGGTGTAATCTGCAACAACACACCCTGACCTCAAGGCTCACGACTCCCCTCCGGGCACTGCATTTCAGCTCCACTCACCTTCTTGCTACTCCTCTATCGGCTAAGCATGTTCTTGTGCTATGGCATTTGCAGAGAACTTCTTTCTCTAAGTGGCTAACTCAGCTCCTTCAAGCTCACATGTCACCTTCCCTTTCCACTGGCTCACCCTGACCATTCCAAGTTAATACTGTCATCTGCCCACCCACAGGGTACTCTCCCCATCCCCCATGCCCTGCTCTACTTTTCCCCATAACATGTAACATCTTCTCACAAATTACATAACTTATTTATTACGTTTGTCTGACTTCTGCCCCATTAGAACATTAAGCTCCACAAGGACCAGGATTTTATTTTTGTGGTTTGTTCCCTGATCTATGCCAATCTCCTAGAAGAGGGCACTGAACTCAATATTTGTTTAATGAAAGACTAACAAGTTAACATTATTTCATAAATTGGAATCCACTATTTATGGAATTTCTAGCAAATGAAGGTAGGTTAATATAATGAAGCCAAGACAATTTTTCCTGACAAAATACATAAGCCTGAGTCTAACAGCACAGAAACCTTAAGTCTAATTAGAGACCCATCTGTAATCTGCAATAAAACATACCCAATTTTGGCTGGCATGTAGAGCATCAAAGGCACCACTGGAGAATCTTCATTTCCATAGATGATGAAGCCCATCTCTTTCAGACGTCTTCTGAAATACCTGGTGTTTTCAGCTAACTGCTGTATACATTCTTTGCCTGGAAAATCAAGAGGAGGAAAACAATAACACTAAGAAAAAGGAGTGGGGAAAAAGAGAGCAATCTCCTCTGTCTCCATTCTATCAATCAGTCCTATGTTTGGTTTCTCCCTCCTAACATAAAATATTTTCACATAACAAACTGTATGAAATATAAATACAAACAAATCTTGCTTTGTATTCTGTCACAGTAGATGTTGATAGCAGATTTTGTAATAATGTACAAAATGAAGTTTAACAATTAATATTTTCACGGCACATTAGCATCATTAAACATTTTCAATATATCTCATTTAACATTCTTCTATCCCTTAATAGTAGGTACAATATTAACTATTATCTTCACTTTGCAGGTTGGGTGACTCCCACAAAGGTGGTGACTGGCCTGCAGTTACACATTAACAGGTGGCACAGCCAAGACAAGAATCTAGGTCCCTCGACTTCAATATTCATTCCAATGAACTGTGCTGCAAATAATTTTACACACGAGACCAGAGATGGAGCCATTTAGAGCCCCAAACTTTCCTCCTAAGAGTTTGGTTTTATGTTACCATTTCCCCGAAACTACTATCAGACAAAAATAGCATATCCGTAATAATGTAAAATCATATTTTTAATCCCAGTCTGTTCATCTTCCTTACATAGGAATGGATTATAACAAACATTTCTCAAACCGCGGACTAAATATTTGAACTGGGTTTTGACATTATGGTAGGTAAATCTATGAACAGACGTCCACGAACAGACATCATGGAGAGCAAGCCTAAATTCAAAAGATCAGCGCGCAAAGGGCTCAGCACTGCTTAAGGGTCTTCCCAACCACAAATACTCACAAATAAGAAAGGGTTGCAGTCATCTTCTCACATATATTAGGGAGCCAACAAATTTGTATTTTTTAAAGTACAAGTGTCATATACCTCCAAAGATAAATTAATCAGTTGATCAGAGACACAGATGGTTAACAAACGTGCTTAGAATGCTAACATATCCATCCACTGATGCAAAGCCACTCTAGATAAGTCTGCTACAAATAACCCAAAATTAACACTTTGTGTAAATAATTTCAAGTTAACCAGAGAATAACACTCAAACTTAGACTCGATTAATGTGAACACTGAAGAACATCACTTAAGTTATGACATATGTCCTACACTAAAGCAGACATTAAAGTATGTTACATTTAAGTATATTGAGAATCTCTGAGCCCTGTGCCCAAGTTTTCCCTAGAAATACCAATACACGCTTAACTCTACATTTAGAAAAAGAGACTTCTACTTCTGGCCATGGTAAAATACCCGGGACCAGTTTTACCTTTCTGCCGTTAACAACAGAAAACTGGACAAATCACATAAAACAAAATGTATATACAATGGTTTTCAAACACCAGGCCACAGGCAGTGCAGGACTATGCTGCTGGAGAGAAGGAAAACAATACAGAAGCCTCTGGATTGCCCCGTGACTGCCTAGAGGCAGGTCCCAGGCTGCTGCCCAGGGACAGGAACCTAGTCTCCTCAGTTGGGACACCAGCGATCAGAGTTGGGGATGCTAAGGTGGCTAGAATTTGCCAGGCAGCGTACAGGAAAGGAGGGAGAAGTGTACAAAGAGAGAAGTGTGGGGGTCTACAGAAGGGTCCCCTTGAGCCTCTGGCTGAGTGTCATCTGCTTGTGCTTGAGAAGAAACCACCAGGGGCTGGGGAAAAAGCCAGCAGAAAGCAGCAGACTCAACAGTTCCCAGAGCTCATACAGAATTGGCAACAGTGTGTACTGTCACCTTCCAAAATGGAGAGTCACACGAGTGGTGGAGCTAAATTAGCCCTAGACTCAAAGTTGCTGTGGATCCACCCTTACAAACCTTAACAGCAAGTCTCAAAAGGATCCAACTAATTCCAAGAACAAAGTCCAGCACTACCTAAAGGAATACAACAAAGTGCAGCCCCTGGTAATGTAAAATTTACAACATCTGGCATACAATAAAAAATTCCAGCCATTCAAAGAAACGGGAAAATATGACCCACCAACCAGGAGGTAAGTCACTCAATAGCAATAGACCATAAATAAGAGTACCAGCAGACAAGGATGCACAAAATGCTATTGTAAATATGCTCCATACATTCGGAAAAGTGGGGGGAAAACACGATAAAAGGGAGAAAGGAAATATGCTGATGAATCTCAAAAAGCATTATGCTACATGAAATAAGCCAGACACAAAAGACTATACACTGAGTGCATTCATATATAGGAAATTCTAAGAAAGACATAATTATAGAGACAGAACACAGGTTAGTGATTGCCAGGGAGTGGAGAGAGGACTGGCTGCAAAGGGGTATGAGGGAACTCCTGGGGAGTGACAAAAACATCCTATTCCTCGACTGTGGTGTGATTGCCTAACTACATTCATTGGTCAACGCTCATGGAATTATACGCTTAAAGCTGGTGAATTTTACTGTATACAAATGATATCTCACTAAAGATGGTTTTTAAAAAATTGAGTGATACACCTGCATATTAGTATACATTTTTTTCTGCATTCACCTTATTATTTTGCAATTTGCTACCTTTTTCTCATCACAAACCAAATAGCTAAGAAAATTTTTTTTCATTGCAAATGGCAAGACTTCATCCTAAAAAAAATTTTTTTTTCTCATTCCAAGAATATCAAGAAAAATTATCAAGGGAAAGGGGGAGCCTGGGTGGCTCAGTCGGTTAAGCATCGACTGCGGCTCAGGTCATGATCTCACGGTTCGTGAGTTTGAGCCCTGCGTCGGGCTCTGTGCTGTCAGCTAGGAGCCTGGAGCCTGCTTCAGATTTTGTGTCTCCCTCTCTCTCTGCCATTCCCCCCTGCTCCCACTCTGTCCCTCTCTCTCTCTCAAAAATAAATAAAAAACATTAATTAAAAAAAATTTTTTTTGAAAGAAAAATTATCAAGGAAAAGAAGAAATCTTAGGAGATGAAGACCTTAACTTTTTCAATTACTATATCATTCTAAGCAAGTTTTCTCTAACGGAAGGAAGTGAAAATCTCAGGTGCACGATTCATCACCATCTGCCCCCAGACAAGAAGAGTCCCAGGAGAACATACATCTAAAATGACACTCACGTCACACAACCTGAAGACAGTGGGAGTAGGCATTTAGGATCCCCAACTTATATAGCCCCATTATTGCTGACTAGCGTTCCTTTGTAAAGATACACCACTTTTTTTTTGTTTGTATACTCACGTGCTAATGGACATCAGAGATCACCAACCTTCATTTTGGCAGCTATTAAAAGTTGAGATTAAAAAGAATTCTCTCCTAAATATATATCTAGGTATCATAGTCACACTAGAATTGAAATACAATTTAAAAATAAATTAAAAAAAAAGAAGAAATTAACTGCTCCATTTCATTTGATCCCAACTGCTTTTAGATGGGTATAGTAAAAGAATGTACTATTGACAAAAAGAAACTGCCCGCAGGTGTTAAATTACTTTTTCTAAGGCCTTTCTTTCAGTAGGAGGCAGATCAACGTTTTCTGGGTCTGTCAGTGTTTTTTCTTCTACACCACATCAAGAAATTATGTATTTTTCAAACTTTAAAGAGCACAGCCCTTTACTGGGTAAGAGTATCTGTGTCCTATTTTTAAAACAGCACTTACTGGCAAATGAATAGGGTAGGGGTGAATGGGTGCAGGAGCCTAGGGAGACACAGGGCAAGTACAAGACAAGTGAAAAATAGTTCTTCCAATGAACTCACCCTGAACAGCAGACCGCAGTCACTGCTGGTGAGTACGGGGAATAAAGACCGAGAGGAAGTGTCAAGACCAGTGCTAAAGAAAGAAGTCAACTCAATCACAAATGGCAGCAAATCATACAAGTTCAGTGGTCTATTTATGCTACAAAAGTCGCAGCCTGAACCATGAACTGCTAATATTTGACTATTTGTGACCTAAAAATGGCAATTTCTTGTGGTACAACCTAATAATATCAAAGATAATAATAGGAAAAATAAACAAATAATAGCACACAATTCAGTAAGCTCTGGCATTTACATATACTGGGAAGTAGTTAAGTGGTTATTCCTTTTTTTGACGTGACACTGAATTTTGAAGACAACACCGTTACCTATTTTGAATTAAATATCACCTAAAATACTAGTTAACATTAATGCAAGAAGTGTAACTGCTACTTAAGTCCAATCTGCTAGCTCAGTTCTAAGAAGTTTTCTTACTACAGAGTTGCCGCAAGTTATAACAGGCTGGAAGAATAGTCTAAGAGGGATTTACACCATTTCTTTTTCTTTTTTCTTTTTTTTTTTATTTAAGTAAACTCTACACCCAATGTGGGGCTCAAACTCATGACCCCAAGACCAAGAGTCTGACCAACTGTTAGGGATTTAAAACATGTAAAGTGTAAAAAGAAGGTTTTAGTCTTGTCTTAAAAAATCTAACTCTTAAAATGTCTTTATCTTTTTTTTTTTTTTTTTTTTAATTTTTTTTTTTTTTCAACGTTTATTTATTTTTGGGACAGAGAGAGACAGAGCATGAACGGGGGAGGGGCAGAGAGAGAGGGAGACACAGAATCGGAAACAGGCTCCAGGCTCCGAGCCATCAGCCCAGAGCCTGACGCGGGGCTCGAACTCACGGACCGTGAGATCGTGACCTGGCTGAAGTCGGACGCTTAACCGACTGCGCCACCCAGGCGCCCCTGTCTTTATCTTTTTAAGAACACAGATGGTAATAGAAGAGGCCAGCATTCTTCTCTACTTTGCAAACATAAATCTTTACTTTTAAGGATGATAAAAAGCATCAAAGCAATTAAAAAAAAAAAACTTAATACTGATTCTCTTTAACTTTACAACTAAGCCTTGCTGTGTGGCCGTGAGTTTGGAGTTCTTCAATATGGTTAAATGAAACCATTTTTAGAACTTCCTTAATAAAATCTACAGCTTGGCATGAAAAAAAGAAAAGGAAACAGGAGCACATAATTTCATTTCTCAGAAAATGTAAGAGATAACTTTAATACATCATTTTTAGTCCTCAACTTCTTTGCAATGAATTTTATGCTTAGGAAGTAATGAAGGATCAATAGATTGTGATGGCATCATTAGATTTAGTTCTTTTAAGGAAACAAAACCTCAAAAGGTGGGGCATCACAACTATCTACCTATTGATAACCACTATGTATTAATAACTTCAAGTCACCATTATAAGATAGGATTAGATTTGGAGCTATAATTATTAACCCTGCCAAATAGATTGTGAGGTTGTACCAAATGCATTCCAGATGTTCTCCAAAAGGAATATTTTTATCAAGTCTTAATCCAGATTCCTCACGATTGCCAGCCATGTGAACTTAATGTTTGAAGGAACTACTGGATTATTACTCAAATAAAATTTCGTAAGCCCTCCCAGACAGGTATCAATCAGAACAGCTAGTGTTCTATGAGCTACAAATTTTCTGAAGTCTCAGGACTGGTTACAAAAACAACAGGACAAGACCTATGTATAGAGTAAGGGGATAAAAAAGGGAGCATTTTGTCTGAAATGGCATTAGTGCTAACTACTCAGAACTTATTCTTCAAAAATTATAGCATGTACTCACCTGCTTAAATAGCAACATAATTGTCAATTTAGCTGATGAGCTTTTATATAACTTATAACATAATCAACAAAATGTGTTTGAGTCTGCAACTTCAAAAATAACATCTCTGGTGTTAACTGAAATCTTTCAAAATAAAGGACACAAATATAAATGATGTTCAGCCAGATCTGATCCCCTAACTCACATCATACTCCATTACACAGTTCCTAATCTTCTTAGATTTCCTGGATATGCTGATATAATCTGCTTTCCTGGGAAAAATAAAATAAAATTACTGCTACTCTTCAGACTTACACTTTCCAATTAATTATAACGGGCTGAAAGAATGTGAAATTGAAGAACTTCTTCTCCCTCCCCCCTTTTTCTTCAAGGTCATAATCTCAAAGTAGGTAAGGGTTTTCTTAATTGAGGGTCCCCCAAACAAAACAGCCCCAAGAATGGGTTCAATTGGTTTTCAGCTTTAACTACAAGGTAAGGGTTATTAAGGCAGGATAAAATATGGAAAAATACTACCCATCACCTTGTTCTAATTTAAACTATAAAAAATGTTATATTGTGGACAGTTCACATAGAATCTCTTTAATACTATAGGTCTAAGAATTGAATTTAACTATCAATCTTTTAGTTTAATCATCTATCCAAATGGCTTATTTTTGCTATTTGGAAAGTTACTTTTTCTAATATTTTACTTTGGTTAGATCATACTGCCAAGTGAAAAGCAACTATGTTTCACTCTAGTGGTTTTTCTCTTGAAAAGCATTTTAGAAAAGTATAATAAACTCACACATTGTGTACTTACTTTGCCTATGTTAAACATGTGTCTCCACTCAAATCTAAAATGGGGTTATATCTTGAAGATCTCTTAAACAAGTATTATATTGTATTAAGTAAATGAGATGACATGCAAACTATGTTTTCAAAGGCTATTCCCATAGTGATTATGGAAGCTCTTAGTACTGATTCCCTTCAAGGCACAGAAAGTATGTAGTATAGCAAGCAGGGTGCCAGGCTCACTAAATGCTTCTTCCCTTTCCTTTGGCTGGTAAAGCAATTTCCAAACTGTATTTCATTTCAGTTGCTCTATCTCTAAATATTACCAAGTCCATTACAAGCCAGCCTTATCTTCTAATAAGATACTACTGTATAGTCTCCCATAAGTGAATGGAAGAACATGTTGATTTATATTAATGTAAATGAACTTGGAATTCTCTTTTTTTTTTTAATTTTTTTTTTTATGTTTATTTATTTTTGAGACAGAGAGAAACAGAGCATGAATGGGGGAGGGTCAGAGAGAGGGAGACACAGAATCTGAAAGAGGCTCCAGGCTCTGAGCTGGCAGCACAGAGCCCGACACGGGGCTCGAACTCACGGACCGTGAGATCATGACCTGAGCCGAAGTCGGACGCTTAACCGACTGAGCCACCCAGGCGCCCCTTGGCATTCTCTTATATGAGTGGTGCTACATCTAAATGTAATGTTAGGACAACAGCTCAATCTCTTGCTTGGCTGGAAGTATTCTGGGCTTAGCTGAAGAGGGAGTCAGGTCTGCCTTAACTATTGCTATTACAGCAGTTCCACGAACTGTAAATTATTTGCACGGTAGAAAATCTCAGATGCAATCACGACACTTTCAAAAGAGACAAGTAAACCTTGGCTACGATACTTAAACCACAGTGTCTTTCCTACACCACATCAATAATTTCTGAGAAGAGACTTAGTGGGGTTGCCCTCCTTTCCCTTTTAGAAACTGGCAAATTTAAGAGTTATTTTGCAGCTGGGGAAAGTAAACCAATGCCAGGAGAGGCTAAGTAACTCCAAGAGGAGGAACCAGGATTTGAACTCCCTGGTTCTTCTAGTTTCAAAGACTGTACCCTCAACCACTGCTCACAGATCCTGTTTAGCTTCTGTATTAAGTAGGACATAAAAGGGAATGGTAGTTAACAGGAATGTAAAAAAAGAACTGAGTAACTGTTTAATTAAAGTCACTGATGGTGCCTGCTGGAGCCTCCCTTGGAGACTTACCTGCCTCTTAAGAATCTTACACTAACCCTGCCTCCACCACTCCAGCTCTGGAGGCCACACATCTCCTTGATTCTTGGGCCCTGATCCATCTGTTCCTAGGGAAAGAGTTGGTGCCGAGAGATTTCCTTTCATCCCGCATCCTTCGTATAATAGCACTTCAACCAGTATTAAGGGTTAAATTGTTTCAAGCTTATTCTGACCCAAGTCCCTTGATCTGTAGGAGACCTGACTGACTTTCTCTGAGATTTGCAGACCACTGGCCTTGAGGAGTGAAGGACCAAACTTTCTCAGAAGATAAGATCTGACTACATTTGAAAGCAGTTATTGCTGCTGCCAGCAATTCTGTTCACACTCATGTCAACAGAGGAGTGGCTGCCTGGGCACCTGCTTCTCTTGCATATATCCCCCTCCCTTTTCCTGTGCATTCCCTTTTAAAACCTTCTGGCTTCCCCTGGATGGGGCAGATGGTCTCTGAGATATTAGTCCACCATCTTCCTATGTTGCCCGCTTCCTGAATAAAGCAACCTTTCCTTTGCCAACATCACCTGTCTCTCCACTATTGACTTTTGAGCGGCAAGGAACCAAATCTAAGATTGGAACGAGTTCTCTTGTCTAGTAACACTTCCAAATTTCCATTCTAAGATTTCAGTCACTGCTCTATCTTCCAATAGGGGGCATCCTGCAAAATTTCAGTCAACCACTGCCAGTGTTTCTCAATAAGACTGCTATTGGCGTATGGGACACAATTCTTGGTTGTTAAGGCTGTCCAGTGTCCTGAAGAACACTTAGAATCATTGGCCCCTTGGCAATAAATGCCAATACCACCACCCCACAGCCTAATCTGTGACAACCAAAAATGCCCCTAGATTTTTCCAAATATGTCTTAGGAAGGCAGCACTGCTCCTGGTTAGTTGAGAGCCACTACTGGCCCTAACGTTCTTTCTTCATAGGAACCATGGGTTTCTTTTCTCTTTACCCTTAAACTTGAGTTGGAGACACATTAGCTATATGATCTTGGGTATGTTTTTACCTCCCCTAGATTCAATTACGATATTACCAATTATGTAGAGGAAGATATAAATGTGGAGCAATCTGGTATATTTAAAGTGTAAAACCACACATGGGAAAACCCAATGTAAAATATGAACTAAATGATTAGCAGTACATTAAAACACAATACTTTATGATTAGGTAGGGCTTCTTTTCAGCAGACCCTTTTCTTACCTTTCTGGAATTTTATTTCTATTCCATTACTTTGACTATTACAAATTATTACAGTTTATATAATAAATTGTACTCCCCCATTACTCTACTCTTTTCAGTTCTCCTCCTTTTATTAAGATATAATTCACATCCTGTAACATTCACCCTTTTAAAAATGTACAACTCAATGGTTTTTAGCATATTCAAAGTTGTGCAGCCATCACTAGTATGTAATTCATCTCTCACAAAAGAAACTCCTTACCCGTTAACAGTCATTCCCCATTTCCCTCTCCCCACTGCCCTGAGCAACCACTGATCTACTTCCTGTCTCTATGATTTGCCTATTCTGGACATTTCATATAAATGGAATCATATTTTATGTGGCCTTTTGTATCTTACTTCTTTCACTTAATGTTTTCAAGGTTCATCCATGTTATAACGTATCAGTCCTTCATTCTTTTTTAAGAATTATTTTTTAATCCATTCTTTTTTAATGGATATACTACATTTTGTTTATCTACTCATCAGTTGATGCACACTGGTTGTTTCTACTTTTTGGCTACTGTGAATAATGCTGCGTATGTTTTCAATTTGATTGGGAATATACCTAGGAAGAGAATTTCTGGGTAAAGTGGTAACTCTTTGGTGTCTGCTTTTTGAGGAACTGGAACTGTTTTCTAAAGTGGCTGGGACATTTTACATTCCCACCAGTGATACGGGAACACGCCATTCCAATTGCTTAGATCCTCACCAACATTACTGTCTTTTTTACTTAAGCCATACCAGTGAGAGTACAGTGGTATCCTGTGATTTTCATTTGCAAATCCCTAACGTCTAACAGGTTTAAATACCTTTTTTTCTGTGTTTATTGGCCATTTACCTTTTTTGGAGAAATACCTATTTGTATCCTTTGCACATTTTTAATTGGGTTGTTTAGTTTGAGTTGTAAAAGTTCTTTCTATATTCTGGATACTAGAGTCTTATCAGACATGATTTGCAAAACTTCCTCCCATTCTGAGGGTTGTATTTTCACTTTCTGGATGGAGTGTCTTTCAAAGAACAAAAGCTTGTAATTCTGATGAAGTGCAATATATGTTTTTTGGTTGCTTATTCTTTTGGTGTCATAACTAAGAAAGCACTGCCTAATCCCACAGTCATGAAGACTTACATCTACATTTTCTTCTAAGAGTTTGGTAAATTTGGCTCTTACACTTAGGCTTTTGATCCATTTTGAGTTATTTTTGTACAAGGTGGGAGGTAGGGGTCCAACTTCATTCTTTTGTATGCGGATATCTAATTGTCTCAGAATCATTTGTTAAGAGAGACTATTCTTTCCAATTGGATTGTCTTATTGAATACCAACTAATCCTAAATTAAAAGTTTACTTCTGGACTCTCGTTTGTATTTCATGGTCTATCTATACTTATGCCAGTTTGACACTATCTTGATACCACAGCTTCGGGACATGTGACTCCTCTTTGTTCTTTTTCAAGTTGGACTATTCTGGATCTCTTGTCTCTTGCATTTCCAAATGAATATGAGGATCCACTTGCCAACTTCTACAAAAAAGGCAGCTGGGATTCTGATGGGGATATTGTTGAATCTGTAGATCAACTTGGGAAGTACTGTTGTCTTAACAATACCAAGTCTTCCAATCCATGAGCACAGGAATCTTTCTATTTGTTTAGGTCTTCTTCCTGTTTGTTTCTGTACATTTTTTTTCCTTTGGATGGAATGTAGTAAATATTCTCAAAATATTGAGTTGGGTTGAGAAGGCAAGGCAAAGGGAGAAATAAATAAACATATTAAATACAACATGATACAGGTCCTAATTTGCGTAACAATAAATGTCTCTTCTTTTTTCCACTTCCCTCTCTGATTTCCCCTAACGAAAATGTGTCTTTAAATGCATTAAAATATGTTGGAGAGGCTCTAGCAAATGCTGACAAAAATATGAAACCTCTCATACGTTGCTAGTGAGATGGCAAACTGGGACTTTGTAAAAATGACAATATATGCAGGGTGGTCTCAGGCGGTCTCCTGTCAGCCTTTGTTAGTTAAGACAAACCTGGAAAAATAATGAAATTTGCTAGGTGTTCCAGGAATTTGTAAGACAGGGAAAGTGTCATGAAAAGCATACTTTGGAGTTAAAGCCCTTGCCCCGAGGCAGGAAATGAAAGCATAAAGGGGCTGGCCCTTCCTCTTTTTCCTCCTTTCTCTTTTAAATGATATGAACAAATGCACAAATCAGACAATACTGGCCATAAAAATATTTATTTTCCACCTGTGAATCTGCTTTCATTCTCAAAGTCATTTTTCCCTAGATGTTTTAGTATTAGGTGTTTTGTCTACATAGTTCGCAAGGGGGGTAGCTGATGAAAGGTTGGCACAAGTATTGTTAACGAATCTGGTTCCAGCTGCCCTACTGGATGAAGGCCTTTTAGGAGAGCTGCAGGGCATTATCACCGGGATTATCAGCCTGCAATGGGCACAGAACTAATCAGATTAGCAAAGGAAAAGTTAAAATGACGCCAATCTCTCAGTAAGCACAAAATATTACCGATGTACAAAAATGGGTTCTCTTGAGATTGTGCTTTCTAAGGAAGACTCAAATCTGAAATTCTGACCATCAAATATGGCAATGGCAAAATATTAATTTCTTAGGACTAATGCTTTTGCTAAATTACAATAGAAGGATGGGTTCTTTTGGAAAGGAGTAGAGTTTGATTTCCATTTTAAAAGGTAGAGCTGAGCAGAGGGTGTAGATGTAGACAGACAGTTTAGGGAAGGCTGGACTTGTCCCAGGGTTTAAGATATTCCTGAACTAAATAAACCCTAGGTAAACAGAACATTCCTTACATGTGCAAGCATATCCTTTAATAGGGAGAATTGCTGGGATTCCTGACTCCACGTAATCAGGAAATCAGAGGTCTAAAAATAACTTTTACTTCTTCCAAGAAAGAGGAAGTGGGTTGGCAAGTGAACATTTAGATTTGATAATCAACAGTAATGAAAAACATTCTTAAGTCTCTGGGGTTTTCAAGAGCTTAAAGGAAAACAGCTGAATGTTGAATCCCCATTAAAACTGCTACTTATTAAAAAAAAATTTTTTTTTGTACATTTACAGAAGTCTCAATAGAATGTGTAAGTTTGTTTCATACAAATTATTTACTCCATGTAAATGATGAACCACTTAATCAAATTCAATATAGTCAATTAAAACAAAAGTGCTCATGGGGCACCTGGGTGGCTTAGTCGATTAAGCGCCGACTTTGGCTTAGGTCATGATCTCACGGTTCGTGAGTATGAGCCCCACGTTGGGCTCTGTGCTGACAGCTCAGAGCCTGGAGCCTGCTTTGGATTGTGTCTCCCTCTCTTCTGCTCCTACCCTGGTCATTCTCTCTCTCTCTCTCTCTCTCTCTCTCTCTCTCAAATAAACATTAAAAAAACTTTTTAAAAAGTGCTCAGATTTGAGAAAAATGACCAATTTATATTAAGGTCACCAAATGAAAGAAACGGTGCATATACAGTAGTTGTGAATATGCTTCAGGATTTCTGTTGTGTTTTTTTTTTTAAGTCTGCTAAAATACAATTGGGATGTTTATTACTTTTTCTATCGGCAGCAATGAAAAAAATCACTAGAAATCATATTTTTGTCTTTTTCAAATAATCTGCATTCAGTGTCAAAATCCTCAAAACGTTTAGATATCAAAGACAAATACTGATTTTTTTCATTAATGATGAGAAACAAGAGATCCAGTTTAATCAAGATCTGACATTTATAAATTTTAAGCATGCAAGTGAGCTAAAAGATTAAGAGATTAATTATAAATAACAACTACAGGAAGAGATGATCATTTGTGTGATTTCTAGGTTCGTTAGGATAGTATACATCCAGAGAACTAACAGAAGTTCTCAGATCCGATGTCGAATAATGGAATGTGGGCAAGCACTCTTAAATGACCTTTATTATTTTTTAAAAAATTTTTTAATGTTTTATTTATTTTTTGAGACAGAGACAGAGCATGAGCAGGGGAGGGGCAGAGAGAGAGGGAGACACAGAATCATAAGCAGGCTCCAGGCTCTGAGCTGTCAGCACAGAGCCCGACGCAGGGCTGAAACCCACGGACTGTGAGATCATGACCTGAGCCAAAGTCGGCCGCTTAACTGACTGAGCCACAGGCGCCCCAAATGACCTTTATTTACTGTGCACTACATGCATACTGTATGCTGCAAGCAGAGAAAGAATCCATGCGTTAAAGACAGATTGGTACTATTGCCAAACTATAGACATGCTATCAAGGTGAGTCAACTAGGATGTTGTTCAAAGCTCTTTATACTTAATGGTTTCCATGAAAATAAGTGCAGAAGCAGAAATGCGTACACATCCCAAAGCGTCTTCTTCATTGTTTCCAGTGCTTTCTTTGCATTGTTTTTCTTTTGTTTTTTCTACTAGTGGCATTAACTGCTAGTGTTCTGCTAAAATCTTTAAAAATTCCATAATGAAAGGCAGATAATTATGCTACCCTCTGATATTTTTGATCTCTTATCTTTTTAGTTTCTGTACTATTTCTTCAATAAGCATCTGAGTTTTGGCAACCTCTGACTGAACAGCACTTAACATATTATTATCCTGATCTGCATCCAAGAGTTCCTCAGCAAGTTGTCTTGTAACTGCTATCTGTTCATGTCTCATTTTTCTGTCAGACACAACGGCCATCAAGTTAAATCAAATTTCACTGTGCTTTTGTATCCGTTTTTCTATGACTGCTTCATTGTGCTGTCATCTTGATCTCATGCGTCTAAACCAGTCGGTCCTTCTCTTAATCCATCTAATCATACAATCTTCTGTCCACAGGAACATAACTGACAGAGTGAAAAGCATCTTCTTCTTTTGCTGATGTCTTTGCATCAAATGCAAACATCTGCTGTCTGGACAAGCTATTGTGGACTTGTCGAATCACACCTGGATTGCTCAATGCAAATCTTTCATAGCTGCATCAAAGCTTTGTGAACGTTCTTTAAACTCTGATAATGTCTCTTCTAAATGGAGACCTTGATGGGTACAATTCAATAACACACTTACTGTGGCTTGACTAGCACAAACATTATTAATTATCTGCTTGGCAAAAAATATCATGTCAAGTCTGGAGTCCTGAACTAAAGATACAGAGGGTGCTGATTCTTTTCCTGGCTGACACTTGAAAAAAAAAAAAAATTAGCCCATGAACTGGCTTTAACTTTTTAAAATTCTTAGGCTCTAAACTCCATATTTCTTCTACTTGGGCTCCTCAGCAACCAAATCCTTTAATGAGCTCAGTGAAGAGACCAGGGTCGTTTTCCATGAAGCACCATTCCCCAGCATTGGCTGTCATGGCCTAGGCCACACACTACCCCTGCTGCCACCTAGGCTCTGCCCACCCCTCATCCCACCCGGTACCAGCTGCCACTGGCCACTGAGCTCGTTGATCTCAGCAACCCTGCTGCGGAGTTCATCAACCCAGGTCATTCCTCCTACTTCCGCCGACAGCCTGTTTCAGAATTTCTTACAGAAACTTAAAAGCAAACATTAAAGAAGTTGATTTGGGGGGCTACTAACATTTTTGAAGCCTCATCTACTTTTAAGACACAAAACTGTGAAGAAAAACAAATCTAGCACATAAAAATAAATAATAAAGATGTCATTTATTTCAGCATATATTTGCTAGAAATAGAGGAGATACAAAAGTAGCATCATAGTCACTACACGAAAGACAAAAATCTCACCAGGAAGGCTACACAGAAAAGGAAGAACGTACTACGTGCTAGGCAAGCAGACGTTAAATAAATACACCCTGAGTACCTGTCTAGTGTGTCTGTCAGACATCTAGGCCCTGGATACACTGCATGGAATAAAAGAAGCAAAGTTCATCCAATGTGGGAAATGGACAACAAAAAAGGTAAATGTCTCACTCAAGTGATGTCTGAGAAATGACCTGGATGAGCAAGCACTATCTCCATAAAGCACCAAGGCCCAGAAGCAAAAGCACATGTGGCATTTCCCAGGGTGGAGTGAACCAGCAAGGTTGGAACTGAGCCAGTAAAGGGAGCGTGTGATACAGGCGATCTATAGAGGGCCAATCCACAGGGGACTCACAGGTCTTCACTGTAAGAAAGACTCTGATTTTGACTTTGAGAGGTGGGAGAAGCCCCACAAGGGTTCTCAAACAGAAGATTGATAAGATCTCCTGTTTCAACAGGGTTACCTAAGTGCTGCATTTAAACAGGTGAAGAGAGAAGCAGACAGGGGGCATGGGCGATGATGGCTTGTACTAGGGTAACAGCAATGGGTATGAAAAGTGGATAGGACATGTATTTTGAAGGTGGACAGAGTGTTACAAACTGTTAAAGCACACAGAAGATACAAAATAAATATTTGATGAATGAATGAATCTTGGATAGGAAGGAGAACCAATGTGGACTAGAGTACTCAGGAAAGGCATCAGACTTACCACGTTTCACTTGAACTCTCTGCATGGATGTCTCCTATTCCTTATTATAAGCATGTTTATTTATCTTAATTCTTGGAAATTATTTTTGCTCGACTGATCCTTCTAGGACTATTAAATCCAAGTGAAAGTAGACAGAAGTCTAAGTAAATAACAGTGGCAATAGAGTAGTGGACAGATTCAAAGATATTAAGGAGGCACAATCTAAAGGCTCTGGTGATTAAATACATGGAATAAAGAAGCAGAGAAAATATAATAGGGGTTTCTTATTTGGACAACTTGCCGTTATCTGAAGGAACACAAAAGAAAAAGCATGTTTGAGGGGGAAACAAATGGAAAAGGCTAAAAATTTTAGAGAAACAAAACTCAATTTGGGGGAAGCAAGTATTTTTAAAGTCTAAAGGTTTAAAATTAAGTAGGTCAAGACTACTGCTTCCAAACTCGGATTGGCATATTAAAAGTTAATTACTGTTTGGAATGATGAGAGGATTCTGGAAATGGACAGTGGTAATTGTTACACAACATTCTATAATATATTTAATGCCAGTGAATTGTACACCTAAAATTAGTTAAAATGTTACCTTTTATGTTATGTATATTTTACCACCATGTTCACTCACTAGAGGTCAAGTGGTTTTTTTTTGTTTGTTTTTTTAACGTTTATTCCTTTTCAAGAAACAGAGACAGAGTGCAAGTGGGGGAGACGCATAGAGAGAGGGAGACACAGAATCTGAAGCAGGCTCCAGGCTCTGAGCTGTCAGCACACAGCCTGATGCGGGGCTCAAACTCATGAACTGCTCGTGATCATGACTTGAGCTAAAATCAGTTGCTTAACCAACTGAGCCACCCAGGCGCCCTGAGGTCATTATTTTAAATGAGATATAATTCACATTCCCATTTAAAGTGTTCAATTCCAAGTTTTTTAGTGTAACTATAGAACTGTGTAACCAGGGGCGCCTGGGTGGCGCAGTCGGTTAAGCGTCCGACTTCAGCCAGGTCACGATCTCGCGGTCCGTGAGTTCGAGCCCCGCGTGGGGCTCTGGGCTGATGGCTCAGAGCCTGGAGCCTGTTTCCAGTTCTGTGTCTCCCTCTCTCTCTGCCCCTCCCCCATTCATGCTCTGTCTCTCTCTGTCCCAAAAATAAATAAACGTTGAAAAAAAAAAAAAATTTAGAACTGTGTAACCATCACAGTAACTAATTATAGAACATTTTCACTGCTCCCCAAAAGAAACTGGCATGTATCACAGTCAATCATTCCCACTTCACCCCAGTCTTCCAGCCTATATGTCAGGTGTAAGCAATACTTTTTGTTCGTTTGTTTGTTGAGGAATAATTTATCCCAAAGTCGCTTTTTTCTACATAAACAAGAGACTTAGGGGGATAACTTCTGAACAAAGCCCACACATCTTTCTCCATTGTTAGCTTGGTGGTAAATACACAGCTCTACTAACAAAAATTCCTGTGGACAATTTTTTTCCAGTAGGTGAAAATCATACAAATCAGTAAATATAAGCAATTTGTTTTCTCATTTTCATTTTGTTTTTGTTATTTTCTACCCATGTTTATATAGTTCTAAGTTTCTGAAAAACCTCAAAGGAACCAATAGCATTATGAAAGACAAAGGATAGAAGCAAAAAATTAGGTCGTGGAAAAATTCCTGGTACCCTTTAAGACATGCCTCTACTTTGTATGTCATTAATTTGCTCTTTTTATAAGTTCCTGTTTCTGTTCTTACACCTTTGATGTGTGGCCTCCTGTCCTCAAAACAAACTGCAAACTCTGAGGGCAAATAAGGTTTTCTCCCCCAGCACCTCCCCACCAAGAATATACAAACATTCAAGTTGAAATATTCTGAGAAAATGGAAACCTTTTTTATGTGTTCAAACTAATTTGAATTCCACAGAATGACCTAATTCAATTACACACACACAAATACAAATAATAATGAAATATGAAATAGCTCATACACAAAAAGCATCCTCACACTGGACACCCAGGTTCAAATTCTGGCTCTTCCAGTTAGTTAATTCTGTGACCTTGGGTAAACAACTTAACTTCTCGGCTGTCTCATTTTCTTTTTTTTTTTTTTTTTAATTTTTTTTTTCAACGTTTTTATTTATTTTCTTTGGGACAGAGAGAGACAGAGCATGAACGGGGGAGGGGCAGAGAGAGAGGGAGACACAGAATCGGAAACAGGCTCCAGGCTCTGAGCCATCAGCCCAGAGCCTGACGCGGGGCTCGAACTCACGGACCGCGAGATCGTGACCTGGCTGAAGTCGGACGCTTAACCGACTGCGCCACCCAGGCGCCCCTCATTTTCTAAAAGAAGGAAAATCATGTCTAATACATATTCTGAGAATTTAAAAATTTTGAGCAGTGCTCAGTACATAGTAAACAGAATACATGTCCACTTTATTATTCTCTGCCACCTGTGTATATTTTTCCCTTAAAATTATGCCATTTACATCTTCCACAACATGACATGATCTGGCTTTAGCTTAGCCTTAGCTTTTAAAGATTAAATAAAGTACCCTCTTGCTTTCCCTCACTGTTTCTAGTTCCCCACTTTTTAATTTAGTATACTCTTAACACATAACATAGGACACAGCTGACATTACTAACATATAAACACATAACATATAAAGGTTTACAACTTATAAATACGCCTCAACTATCACACCATCATACTATACTATCAACTTTCCAAAGCTAGTTTTAGCCAGTGTTCCCTTACTCACCAATTTAGACAATCTCTGCCATCACATTATCCATTAATTACCATCCAGATGAGGCAAATTACCTTTGCAGTTGGGAGTATTCAAGATGGCAAGCAGACACCCTTATTTTCTGAAAACCACTCCTCACCTTAACAGGGATGGGACCTGGTCCCTATCTGGGCTAAACTGATTCTTCCACCTAATCCAGAAGAGGCATACAGATATGCTTGCACTAAGGACATTTTATTTTATTTTATTTTAAAGCAGGCTTAAAAGTCCCCAACAAGGGACTTGACCTCATTACCCTGAGATCAAGACCCAGAGATCAAGAGTCAGATGCTTCACTGACTGACCCACCCAGGTGCCCCCACTGAGGACATTTTAAAACCTGAAACCATCAGACAACCATTTTTAAGTAATACATCAAAGCAGTAAAAGCAGGTCTGAGAAAGAAAGGAACTAGTAATTCTACTGTCTTCCTAAATTTTACTCATGAGCTTTAGTTTGGTTCTTTGGTGGCACATACCCTTCTGAAGTCAGGCTATCTGGGTTTGTATCCTGGCTCCATCATCTACCAGCTGTAAGGTTTTGGCTAGGTCACTTAATCTCTCTGAGCTTGTTTCCTCATCTGCAAAATGGAATTGATAATGATGATTTCACCTACTTTGTAAGGCTGTTTGAAGGATGAAGTGAAATAATACATGTAAAGTGCTTAATAAAATGCCTCACATTTGGTACTTAAAAATTCATTAATTATAAGAATTTATTATTTTACCTATAACAATGTGTTGAGGCATTATTCTTTCTTCCAATCAGAAAAAAGCCAGAATAGATGACTATATATACTTTGTCTTAATAAGGAGATATTAAATATCTTGAGCAAAAAGAGAAAAAGCCAACTGACTCTTCTAACTCTAAAGCCTAATAAGACACCAAAAACGAGAGAATAAAAATTAATAAAATAAAACACACAAGGGGTTAGGAGGTATTAAGAAATACTAGGAAAATGTTGCTTATTTTGAGAATTCAAAAACCTGAATGTTTTGCATTAAGAAGTTTTTGAAGATACTATGTCATTTTCCATAGCTGGCACACAGTAGTCAAAAACTGACTGCTGAGGGGCGCCTGGGTGGCTTAGTCGGTTGAGCGTCCGACTTCAGCTCAGGTCACGATCTCGCGGTCCGCAAGTTCGAGCCTCCCGTTGGGCTCTGGGCTGATGGCTCAGAGCCTGGAGCCTGCTTCCGATTCTGTGTCTCCCTCTCTCTCTGCCCCTCCCCCGTTCATGCTGTGTCTCTCTCTGTCTCAAAAATAAATAAATGTTAAAAAAATTAAAAAAAAAACTGCTGAGTGAATGAGGTCTTACTGTGGCTTAAACTAAAAAAAATACCATACCATACCATACCATAACATAACATAACATAACACAAAATTTTTAAAAAGCCAAAACCAAATAGAGGAGATAGTAAGCAGCTCCCTCTGGATGTTTTAAATCAACATCTGGATGATATCAATAAAAGGAATAATATGCCTAAAAAGACTAAAAAATATAAAAATGTAACAAGATACAGTTCTTATCTGCTACTAAAATAAATTTAACAACATATTCTCAATTAACTGTGCAGATGGGAGAGGGGTGAGGTACAGCAGCAAGGGTGCTCAGATAACCAAAAAAGTCTCCATTTGAATTTGAAATATATTTTGTTACCTTAAAAGCAGACTTCCTTAATTGCTAACATTTAATTCTGGCCTAAGTCCACATATGGCAGTTCCACTGAGAAGGGAACTAACACATAGTTAGGGGAAATGATACATTTAGTTGCAGAGGTGGATTATGAGAACAAATGTGCCATAGATAATGTGTTTGCAAAACCAAAAATATATGAAACATGCAAAATCCAAGAACATGCAAAAATTAACTATACGAAGAAGGTCTGTTTGCAATCATTTTATTTTTTTATTTTAATTATTTTTGAGAGAGAGGGGGAGTGGGGGGGGGGGAGAGAGAGAGAGAGAGAGAGAGAGAGAGAGAGAGAGAGAGAAGATGCACAGGTGTGCATAAGCCGGGAAGCAGCACATTCATCGATCAAAGAAACTTTTCCCAAGCAAAGTCTTATCATGGCCTATTTTCATTTCAATTTACTGTTTTCAGCTTAGAAATGCAAAGATTCTAGGTACGCAGACTGCATTATCTGGACATACACATAACCCCGTTTAGGAGAGGTGTGGGATCTGTAAGGAAATGTGTTTGAGCATAATCCTACAGAGATGTACTTTCAGACAGGAACAGAGGAAGCCGCTTCTTGGCATCCTCTGTAATTATGGCAGGCTTCGGGTAACTCCCCTGTTTCCTCTACTATCCTCACCATTACTGGTCAATACTCGCAGGCTGCAGGGACATCTGTGATGCTTTACAGTATCAAAGGCCTTAACTAACTAATCCTATTTTTTTTCTTTTTTTTTTTTTTGCCGATCATTACTAGCTGAGTCCTCAACCATTTCCTTGAAGAAACATCCAGAAGCCATGAAATGTGCATTTGAACACCTGGCATAATCCATTCCTCATTTGCATGATAGCTCTATCACTTGCACACATTTGTCGGTCATAACACACAGGTCAAAACTGTTTGTCAGAATACAAAATACACTGGGAATGCAAGCTGGTGCGGCCACTCCGGAAAACAGTATGGAGGTTCCTCAAAAAACTAAAAATAGAACTACCCTATGACCCAGCAATCGCACTACTAGGCATTTATCCCAGGGATACAGGTGTGCTGTTTCAAAGGGACACATGCACCCCCATGTTTATAGCAGCACTATCAACAATAGCCAAAGTATGGAAAGAGCCCAAATGTCCATCGATGGATGAATGGATAAAGAAGATGTGGTAAATACATACAATGGAATATTACTCAGCGATCAAAAAGAATGAAATCTTGCCATTTGCAACTACGTGGATGGAACTGGAGGGTATTATGCTAAGTGAAATTTGTCAGAGAAAGATAAAAATCATATGACTTTACTCATATGAGGACTTTAAGAGACAAAAACAGATGAACATAAGGGAAGGGAAACAAAAATAATATAAAAACAGGGAGGGGGACAACACAAAAGAGACTCAAAAATATGGAGAACAACCTGAGGGTTACTGGAGGGTTGTGGGAGGGGGGATGGGCTAAATGGGTAAGGGGCACTAAGGAATCTACTCCTGAAATCACTGTTGCACTATATGCTAACTAATTTGGATGCACATTTTAAAAAATAAAAAATAAAACTAAAAAAAAAAATACAAAATAACAACAGCAAAAGAAGACACCAACATGCTCAAGTCAAGACAGAGAAAGAGCTTCCTGCACAAGAGTATCTGTGTTCTGCCAGGGCAATTCTCACTGGTCTAAGGTGAGGAGAGCAATTGGCTAGACTCACCTCTCACCAACTCTTATTAACAACTGACAGTAACATGGCTTATTTTGTTTCATTTTTTTAACACTTCAGAGAGAATTAACATTGTAATACATTAGCCTTATGTGGGGTGCTCTCTCAGATGAAGGTGTATGCACAAGAAATGCTGAAACAATACAGACAATTCCGCTTACCATAAGGACAAGATTCTGACCTTCAAGCCGACTTGGATATTAGCACTTGCTTAGGCGTTGTTAATGCCCCCATTTATGGAGAATTCACAAGCTGACAGCCCTCTCACAATGTGATTTCTTTCTCTTCTGTAATACTTAAGTACTATTAAACACAGACGGTAGAGGAGGTATCCCAGCAGAACTCATCTATTTTTTGTTCTTGCCAAAATTACGGAGTAAAGTGTAATAATCCTAGAACAAAACTGTCCCCAACAATGGTTAAAAAAGCAATAAATATTCTCATTTTCTTCCTTCCCATGACTACCAGTCAAACTCTTTCTAATCAAGTGGTTTCATTTACACGCCATTGCTAAAAAGGAGTAACCGTGATAAACATTACTATTTGTATAGAAGGGCATGTAAAATCAGAAATCTGCAGACTATATGCCAAACAACGACATGAGTTATCCCAAGACATAAGATCATAGGGACTGTTTACTTTCTGTAATATTTGGGCTTGAAAATAAGCATGTTGTTAGTTTTATAAACAAAATAAAGAATGAATAGATGGATACATTTAAATTGGTATTAAAAATCCTGTATTTTGGATCCTTAACAGACTGATTCCTGAGCTGCATATACTCATCATGTTACTGATGTTACTTTACAGCAAATTTCCCAGAGTTTGAACATTATTAATGAAACCAACTAAAAATCAACTAATAAACTAAAATATAAAGTTAACAAACAATATTATAAAAACTGTTTACATTTGAAGAGAACTAGAGTTTAGAACCCAAAGCCGGTTCTTCACTGCCAAGCCCACTACAGAGGGAGACAAAAGTGACAGGCCTAGAACAGAGTTTATTCACGTATTTACTTCTAGCGAACCTGGAAAACTTTGCAGGCAAATTTTAGTGTTCAAAAACAAGAGGGCTGGGGTGCTGGGTGGGTGAGTCAGTTAAGCATCTGACTCTTGATTTCAGCTCAGGTCTTGATCTCACGGTTCGTGAGTCCGAGCCCCTGTTGGGCTCTTGCTGACAATGTGGAGCCTGCTTGGGATTCTCTCTCCCCCTCGCTCTGTCTCCCCCCGCCCCCAGCTTGTGCACTTGCTCACACACACATTTTTTCTCTCTCTCTCTCAATAAATAAACATTTTTAAAAAAGAGAGAGAGTGCTAATCAACAGAGAAGAAAGCTGTGATGGCTAATTTTATGTGTTGTCTTCACTGGGCCACAGAGTGTCCGATGTTTGGTCAGACATAATTTGGGTGTGCTTGTGAGGGTGTTTTGGATGAGATTAACATTTGAATAACTGAGTAAAGGCTGTCCTCCTTAATGTGGGTGGGCCTCATCCAGTTGGTTGAAGGCCTCACAAGAATAAATGGGCCTTCCTGAATAAGAAGGAATTTCTCCTGCCTGCCTGTCGTGCTGGCAAATCAGGTTTTTTCTGCCTTCAGACTTGAATTGAAGCATCAGCTCTTCCTGGGTCTCAAGACTAACGGCATTTGGACTAGAACTACATCAGCTCTTCTGGGCCTCCAGCTTGCCAAATGCAGATCTGCAGACTTGTCAGCCTCCACAACTATGTGAGCCAATTTCTTATAATACCTCTCTTGCCCACTCTCCCTCTTCCTCTCTATAAAAACACTGCACAGGAAAAGTCCAGCAAATGCTTTATGATGATGATTGCAGCTTTGATGCCTCAGAAAGCTTCAGATCCTCTCCAAGAAATGGCCATTTATTCATCTAACCAACTTATCCCAAGCCCAATGGGACTAAGATGATACTTAATAGAACATTTTCTTGAATAATGGCCACACTCTTACTTAGATGTTAAAAATAATCTCCAACTGCTGTTAAAGCCAGTCATTTTCTACCATCTTCTTTCTACTTCTCTCCCCAAATGGTCACCATCCCCACTGCAACCACTATCTGAAGAACAAGCACAGAATTGGAAAGAGTACTAACCCATATAATTACTGTACTTCATCTAAATAGTTTTGATTATGAGAGAGAAGAACCCCCCTTCCCATAACAAATATAAAAATAGCCAGGTACTTCCTTTGCTCTCTGTCAATGGGCAAAAAACAGCACTCTAGGTCTCTAGGGAAGACAACATCCTATCATTAATGGGGTGTTTTTTAGGAATCATTGAATGGTACACATTACTCAAAATCACATACAGTAGCAAGCATCTTAGAGCAAAAAATCTTGCAGCCATACTCTCTGCACATTCCTCCGAGAATCAGGGTATGCTAACGAATTAAAACTGAATGGTAAGTTCAGAAAAGGTGAAGATCCATTAATGGAAAACAGAAAGCCTTTCTGGCAGTAGTGGCAAACCCTTGGTACCTGTTGACATTTCTTAAACTTTTGTTTATCTTAAGAATCTTATGAGTGCTTAAGTACCAAAGCTGATTTCCCTGCCAACAGAAATATACCGAGACTTAACAAGGTTACACTACAAAGGAACTTCTACTCCATATTATTATTTTTATTATTTCACATGTAGATGATACCTTAATGTAGGGGCTGGGAAGAACAGGGATGAATTCTTAACAAAGTCATCCAGTTTCTTTCCTAAAGAAGCAGCAGTCTCTCCTCACTCATCTTTCTTAATTACCAATGGTCACCTTCTATGGACAGCTCTAAAGTGGGTGGAGAAGGCAGCAGACAACACTTTCCACTCATCAGAGAACTTTCTAGATCAATAAACTGTACATGTGTCACAAGCACCCAGTCGGGATATACCAGGGGAGTAGGATCTCATGGTTTACTGGAAAGGAGGGACAAAAGAATGCCTAAACACACAAATCAACTGACCTATGAGGTCATCCTTTGTTCTTTAACTTCTGCATGAACACCTGAAAATTTCAATCTGTAAATGAAATTAAGATCACTACACCTAAAAATATCTTTAAGTACCAAACAGGACTAGAGCAGGAAACAGGAGTGGGAGAGAGAGGAGACCATGGGATGTAAAGAAAAAACATTAGCAAAACCACACTATGTTGGAATTTGAATGTATGAGTTCAGGTTTTTCACGATTTCAGAGAAAGAAGGATAAAGTATCTTATCCGGAAATATTACTTAAGACAAAAATAAAAGATATATTAGCTAAACGGCAGGGCAGACTGATTTGAATACCATGTTCCCCTTAAGTACCAGCTAAATTGCCCTAGAAAATCTTTCTGTTTGAAGGTCCTTATAAGAGACATAAGGAATAGGACAATAAATGTACCTCTAACCCACTCTTAACAAGCTATTTTTGTGCTCCAGCAAACAGTCTTATAAAAGAGATATTTATAAGGCACTTCCAGAAAGCAAGAGTTCAGTAACTTTAACACTGAAGCAAAAGGAGTAGGAACTAGTTTCACCATCTCCTAGAAGCAGCCCCTCTATTTTGCCAGACTGGCAACAAACAAAGCACTCAGTTTGGGCAACTGTCAAACTAATGAACATCAAAGCAGACAGCCTGCCTCTTCCTCCCCTAGGGACACTACTGTTCCAAAGTGGACTTTGGCGTTTAGTCTCCCTCCCTACAAGAATGCAGCCGAGTTATCTGAGTCTACTCTCCCACATTACTGTTGCTCTTTCTCTCATCCGCAACTAGAGCAGCTTCTGCTAACACCAAGCACTGCACAGTAAATTACTCTCTCAAGTACTGCTTATCACTCCCTAACCATAGTTTAATCTCTTAATTAGTTTCAATGCCAAAAATTAGGATTTCCTGAGGACTGCCACAGGATGTGCACCAGGCTGCAGGGGCCAACGCTTAAAGTTGTTGATTCAATGCAATCAAGAGTTCAAAAGCATGGTTGCTATTGCACAGCCAGAAACAGAGGGCCCTAAACAAAAGGAAGAAAGGAGGCCAAGTGCTTTCGAAAAATTAAGGAACTGAGTTTAAAGGGTGCCAGCTCACAGTCAGGACAGAAAGTCTTAATTTGTCCAAAGACTATGCTTTGGGGCTGGAATACATTTAGGCAGAACTAAAGGGATGTATTGCCCTCAAGCATCCACCCTCAGATGAGGAGGGCCAGGAAATAAGACACTTGCTGGTAAGGCTAGGCTTGGAATTAAATTAATAGTTACCAGGGGTGGAAGACAGCAATAATAAGTTTCACAAGCTAATTAGTATTGAACTTTTTAAAGTTTATAGCAGGGAAAGCCATTCGTAGGTTATGTACTAGAAAAATTTGATTCTGAATTAATAGGCCATTAAAAAAAAAGAGCGAAACAAAAGTAATTCCAACCAGACTTAAGAAGCATGATCATGGGTCTCTGAATTCTTACTTCTCTTTGTCCTTTCCTAGTTGGTTTTTGACTTCTCCACCTGTGTCAATGATTCATTCAGGAAGGATCATCAGCTCTTTAGAAGAAAGCATCAAGGCATCCAGAGTTCCAAAAACAATTAAAATTGGCAACTCAGTTTTACCACCAAACTCCTGTTCCACAAGCCAACATGTCCCTTTATTTTTCTTTCAAAAGAAAGAGGTCATATATCATGCCTTCCAGACACCTACCAGTAGAGCAGCTCTTGGTTCTCTTTGAAGTAAATAAGCAGGGGGCGCCTGGGTGGCGCAGTCAGTTAAGCATCCGACTTCAGCCAGGTCACGATCTCGCAGTCCGTGAGTTCGAGCCCCGCGTCAGGCTCTGGGCTGATGGCTCAGAGCCTGGAGCCTGTTTCCGATTCTGTGTCTCCCTCTCTCTCTGCCCCTCCCCCGTTCATGCTCTGTCTCTCTCTGTCCCAAAAATAAATAAATGTTGAAGTAAATAAGCAGAAGAAAGAAAGAGAGAGAGAGAGAGAGAGGGAGGGAGGGAGGGAGGGAGAAGAAAAAGAAAAAAAATAACCCTTAAATTCCTTAAAAACTAGTTTGCATTATTAACTGAGGTTTTCTTTAAAATAAACATTCTAGGGACACCTGGGTGGCTCAGTCGGTTAAACACCTGACTTCGGCTCAGGTCATGATCTCACAATTTGTGGGTTTGAGCCCCACGTTGGGCTCTGTGCTGACAGCTGGGAGCCTGGAGCCTGCTTCAGATTCTGTGTCTCCCTCTCTCTCTGCCCTCCCTCTCTCTCTCTGCCCCCTCCCTCTCTGCCTCTCTCTGCCCGCTCACACTCTCTCTCTCAAAAATAAATAAACATTAAAAAAAAATTTTTTTTTAATGCACATTCTAGGGCCTTGTCCACCAAGACTCAGTGGTCTGGTAGAATGGACTAGAATCCTCATTTCTAACAAGCTCTACAACACTGGTGCTCAACTTCGAGGTGCTTTTAAATAACACCCTGCAGGGGTCTTACCCCCAGATACTCACAGGGTCTGCAAGGGACCCTGACATCAGCATTATTACTAACTTTAAAGCCTTCCTTTGTGTGAGCAAGAACCACTTCACTAAAAGTGCCTTTGATGCCCAGGGTCCATGGACAAAGCTTGAGAACAGAGGCTTACAACAGTGTATCTTAATGAGGTCCTTCTGAACCTTACTTCACCACCGGAGCAGATGGCAGGCAGATTAAAATATTTAGATAATTAGAAAAACCATAGGTGACTTTCTGTTTGTTTCCTTAAATCAATTCCTCTTCAAAAAGCTCTCAAATGTGGCAAGGCTTCAGAAGGGTATCTGGTTCTTAATTGAGAACAGAGTCCATACACCCTCTCCTTTTTTTTAAATATGTAGCAAAATTGGTGAAAAACTAGGATCAAGTCTCCTAGACAAAGTCCTCAGAAATAATTCTGGGGGCAGGGGGGAAGCAATTCTAATCATGCTAAGGTTTAGAAAGTTCTTCTCCAACAAACAAAACAGAGCCTGGGTTATAAAGGTTCACAAATTAGAAACGATAAGAACAGGCTTAAGGAATGGTCATAAGGCTCAGCTAAACAGTAACTGAATAAATCAAACTGTGGGGAAAAAAATCTTCAAAATAAACTTGTTTTTAATTTTTTTAATGTTTTATTATTTATATTTGACAGAGAGAGACAGAGCATGAGCAGGGGAGGGGCAGAGAGAAAGGGAGACACAGAATCTGAAGCAGGCTCCAGACTCTGAGCCGTCAGCACAGAGCCCGACACGGGGCTCGAACTCACAAACCGCAAGATCATGACCTGAGCCAAAGTCAGACGCTTAACTGACTGAGCCATCCAGGCGCCCCTAAAATAAATTTGATTATGTAATGAAACTAAGGTAATTCACCCACTTTCATCTTAAAAAACAAAATGACGCTGTACTGACTCACAGTGCTTTAATTAAGAATTAGCTTCCTTATATCATCTTACTACATCTCCCAAAGGAGGAACATCCAGTGCAGGCTCCTTTCCTGTCCCATGGGAACCTCCAACTCCTTATTTATGTTTTGCATTAAGAACCATATTCTACGAACTGAACAAGTCTACATTTGTTCAAAGGTTAGCTCCCAGCCTGCTGCCTGTGGGCATCTTAATAGCTAGTTTCAAACAAACTCTGAAGCAAGACACAAAGGGAGAGACCACTCTTGTGGTGAGACACTTTTATTAGCATTTGGATGTGGAAGAAAGAGATGGGAGTGGAAGAAGAAACAGACTGTGCAACAGAGCTCTGGAGTATTCCTAACAGATTCCTAAAACAGAGAAGGAGGCTTAAGGGGTTATTGATCCACGGAGAGGAAATAGGTAGGTAAATACCCCAAAGGACTTTCATTTGCAGGGCTAATTACTCACAAATAAATTTAGCTGTTTTTTGGAATACTAGCATACCAGAAATCAGAAAATTAGAATGAGGTTATAAAGGTCTATTTTAATAAAATGTTAAATACCATTAATGCAATTTCAGAAGAAACGGAGTTCAAGAAAGCCACATTCTTTCAATTTAGAGACAAGATATTGAGAAAACTTGCATCATTTGTGGGCTGAAATTTCTCCACTTATGAAGCGGTCATATTGCTTGCTGATTTTTTTAAACTTTTTTTTTAAATGTTTATTTTTGAAAGAAAGAGAGCACAAGCAGGGGAGTGGCAGAGAGAGAAGGACAGAATCCAAAGCAGGCTCCAGGCTCTGAGCTGTCAGCACAGAGCCCAACGTGGGGCTTGAACCCACAAACTGTGAGATCATAACTTGAGCCGAAGTTGGATATTTAACCAACTGAGCCCCAGGCACCCCTGAAGTGGTCATATTGCTTGCCGATTTTAGAAGGCTTAAGCTATTGGTTAAAAAGCCCTTTAGGCTACATAATGATGAAGTTAATTTACAAAAGGAAAATCTTTCTTTTTCTTTAATTGCTGGTAATTTACTAGAGTGAAAGCTTCTATAGAAAAAAATCCACTTAGATGGGCCACCTGGGTGGCTCTGTCAGTTAAGGGTCTTGACTCTTGATTTGGGCTCAGGTCATGATCTCACAGTTTGTGAGCCTGCGGTGGGCACTGCGTGGACAGTGCGAAACCCACTTGGGATTCTCAATCTCTCTCTCTCTCTCTCTCTCTCTCTCTCTCTCTCTCTCTCTCTCTGTCTCTCCCCATCCCTCCCTCTCTCTCTCCTCCGCCTGCTTAAGTACACTCTAAAAATAAACATTAAAAAAAAGGGAAAAATCCATTTAGAAAAATTAAAGGAACATAAGATTAATAAAATCTGAGTTTGCCTCAAATAATTAACTAGCTTCAAGGAAGTTTAAGATTTTGGGGGGATGATGGTGAGGAAGGAGCTTTTGGGGGAGGAGACAGAAGGAGGAACCTGAGAAAAGAGGAAGCTGAAAAAAGGAAGAATTTACCTGTGGCTCTGAGACCAGGTCTTTTCTGGAATCCTATCCCTAGCACTAGACAGTAAGATTTTTCAAAGGCAAGTATCATGTTTGAAACCTACCACAGGATACACAGTAGATGCTGGATAAATGTTTTATAAATGTCGAAGCCAGTATCTTTTTTAACGGTGTTCAAGGAAGTCAGTTATAAGAAAGGAGGTAATCTGGTTTGACTCGCGATGTCAGATATACTGCTAAGCTATACTAAGAAGAAAACTGTTTATTAGAAAACTTGATTTTTATTTACATGAATTTCTAATATTGAATTAAACACTTAGGTAAAAGCAGATAAATAATGACAACGAAAAAAGCGAATCCAAAAACAGTCCTGCACGCAGAAAACTCAGCACTTACAGAAGGGTGCCCAGGCTTAGCCTGTCCACCTAATGTAACAAATGGATGGAAAAGCTGCAGCCTCCTGCAGAAAAGCAGGAGATTCTCCTTATGCCTACCTCTCCTCCCAAAAAGACTCTTTTCTTTTCTTTTTAAATATTTTTTTAACATGTATTCACTTTTGAGAGACAAAGAGTGGGAGAGGGGCAGAGAAAGAGGGAGACACAGAATCCAAAACAGGCTCCAGGTTCTGAGCTGTCAGCACAGAGCCCGATGTGGGGCTCAAACTCATGAACTGTGAGATCATGACCTGAGCCGGAAGTCAGATGCTTAACTGACTGAGCCACCCCGGTGCCCCAAGATTCTGTTTTCTTTAAAAGTTCAGCCTCCTCAGCATGGGACTCCTGGAATGCTTTTTTAAATTATTTTTTTAAGTTTCTCAGTTCTCCCTAAATTAACTTTTGACAGTTCCTGGGATTCTCAAGATGATCATTTAACACCCCATTAACAAGTCTATTATAGGAATTAATTCAAATGAGCCCAAACTAATTTTAATTAAACCTCAATCTGCCCAAGGTATTCCTTTTTTCTACCATACAATAACCGCCTAAATAGGCTCAGTTCTTTCGAAACTAAGAAGTACAAAAAGTACAGTTTTCCGGAAAATTACTTGTCATCGTTTTTAAATTTACCTAGTAAAATGTACCTATCTATTTAATTTGTTCCATGATTTGGCCATTCCGTTTAACATTCATCTACTTAAGCAATACACTTTAAGAACCCACTCATTTTCTAATAGTTATGGATGTGTGCATTCATTCATTCAGCAAATTTATCAAAGGCTACTACTAGATGCCAGACACTAAGCTGGGTGCTACGCATGTTATTAACTACATCTCTAGCCAGAAATAAAATACAGCCAAGCACAGCTCTGGAAAATGAAAAAGCACAATTTTAGTTGCTTTTGGTCAGTCATGTTTTGCCTGGACTCATGAATAGATCTTACAGCTAAATTTCCATTATTGGAGGTGTGCTAAGTAAAAGTTAGAATTTCAAATGTCTGGCGGAATCTGTCAGAATTTCCTAGCTGTCAGTTTTTCTAGCCGGCCTGTTCTAACTCCGTGTGTCCACTCAAAGCACGAGCCCCCCTCCTCCCCGCACACTTCCCACCCACTCTTCTCTGGCTTCGGTTCAACAGCTCCTCATCAATCCAGTCACATGACCCTCTCTTCTTTGGGAAAAGGAGAGGAACTGGAAGGAGAAAGGGGGAGAAAGGGAAGGAGGGAGGGAGGGAGGGAGAGGAGGGCTTACAAAGTAGGGGAGTGGGTGGATCTCAACCTCCTCTGCGCCATTGCGGCTTCTCTGAAGGCTCCACACTCTTATCACCACAGAGCAATACATCTTCCCACAAAAAAGATGAGAACATTTCTTAACCATCAACCATGTAACATCTGTGTATGTTTAAGCCTTACTTTCATATTTTAGGCAGGATTTATTTCCATGTAGGTTATCCATGTAGTCTGGCATCTAATAACAAAAAAGTTGTACTCACAAAAGTGACATACACATAGGATAAAAGTCTAGTAGTACCGAATATTAAATACAAAGTACAGAAGTGCCCCCTGCCCACCTCCAACCAGCCACCTCCCTTCCCATCCCCGGAAGCAGGGCCGGGTTCTCCATCTAGCTTGTTGGCAGCTAGCACCACAATGCTGATTAACACGCTCACACCCCTGCTTCGGTTCCAGCAGCGCTGCAGGGTGGTGGTGGTGGTGGTGGTGGTGGTGGTGGTAGTGGCGGCGGCGGCGGTGTGCCAAGACAGCCGTGCTTCTGCTACTAATCACCGCCCAGTTTTGTTGTATGACTGTTTTTAATTCTAGTGGCCAGCACCGTCATAAATATGAAGATGATTCCTTTACTTTAAAATACTTTATTAACTTAAAATAGTATCTACTGACTCTCCACCAAGTACATAACAGAAGCTGATACACCTTCATGTCCCTCACCTTCCTTTACCCCTTTCGACACCTCCTGTCTTCCGTCTGCTACTGTTTACAATGCCGAGGTTTTTTTAATTTACATTTGGTTTATAACCACTGCTAAACTTTCCATGCTTTACCTGTAACTGATTCTATAAACTAGAAATTAATTATTATGATTATTTCACCACACTTGTGTGAAACAAAAGAAAGTCTTCCAAGTGTCAAAACTAAGTGATTTCTTTTTTTAACACCCAACAATTCAAGTCACATTTTAGTTTTGATTTCATCTTTTTTTCTTAATTGTTTTTAATGTTTATTTGTGAGAGAGACAAAGCATGAACAGGGGAAGGGCAGGGAGAGAGGGAGACACAGAATCTGAAGCAGGCTCCAGGTTCTGAGCTGTCAGCACAGAGCCCAATGTGGGGCTCGAACTCACGAACTGCAAGATCATGACCTGAGCCAAAGTCGGACGCTTAACCGACTGAGCCACCCAGACACCCAATTTCATCTTAAATGAAGAAGAGTTGTTCACTATTTCATAGCTCATCATATTATCATTATTTTTTTTAAGTTTATTTATTTTGAGAGAGAGAGTGAGCATGCTCGTGAGCAGGGAAGGGGCAGAGAGAGAGAGGGAGAGAGAATCCCAAGCAGGCGCCATGCTGTCAATGAAGAGCCCAACACAGGGCTCGATCTCACAAACCACCATGAGATCATGACCTGAGCCGAAATCAAGAGTCGGAAGCTTAACCAACTGAGCCACACAGGCACCCCCATGTTATCATTATGAAACAACTATTTCAGATCCACTAACTCTGGCTTTGGGGAGGGGCAGGGAGAAAAATCATACTAAGCACATAACTGGAGAGAGAACAGTAGCTCCTGTGAAAACAACGAGTGCCATAAGTCCCACATTCTGATGCAGGTCATATCTTTGCTTAGAATGATGTTCAGGGACAACCCTAAGCTCAACTAGAGTATTTAATGACAAACAAGCATTTATATTATAATCCAAGTTTTATCTGTTTTACAGTTACCTATAAATCCTATTTATATGAAACTAGGTTCAGTGTCTCTATCCTAATCTGATTCATAACATTTCTCCAACAATTCTTAGGCTCCATTTCTTTATCACTGATGAGATACAACACCTGCCAGTGAGAATGGAGCAAATGTTTCTCAGGCTCAGAAAGTCAGCTTACAAATGGTTGCTACGTTACAAGTGGACCTGGTTAGGGACAGCAAAGGTCAAATCACCTGTATCATCAAAGTTTGAGGATTTATCCCACTAAGGGAAAATCAGTAACAACATCAAATCAAAGATACATTTATATTTTAAAAACCAAATTATTAATCTTAAGTCTCTCGTACGTTTCTTCCTAAATCCTATAATTCTAGGAACATTGGTCAGTATACATACATGAGGCTTCAATTCAGGAATAATCCTATATGAGTGAATGAACGATCTTTTCCTCTTAGGTGCATAGCTTTATCAAGTCCTCAGCATTTACGAGCACAAAGAATATAAGGGACTAAATCGTAGGTCATTAACTCTTAATAATGCCTCTCTTCAAGGCACCAAAGTATTCATTTAATCATCCCCCAAGTATTTACTGCATGCCTACTATGTGCCAAACACAGTTCTAAACAGAAAGAATAAAATGAACAAGATGGCCAAAACTCCATGTTTTTGTGGAGTTTATATTCTACTTTGGGAAGATATAGGTAACAATTATGAGAATAATCAAGTCAAACAATTATTGACTCTAAGTTCCTGATACAGGCACTATTTAAGGTGCGAAGGAGGAACAAGATAAGGATCTTAACAGGGCAGGTGACATACATACAGAAACATTACAGCCAACAGTTAGGGAACTTCAATACATTATACAGTGAAATCTCCACACTACTGGTCTAGCTCCAGCACCTGACCAACAAGCTTTTCAAGTTACTACCCAGTAATACTGCCAAAACTGAACGTTCATTTTTGGAAAAGTTTCTGTCTTTCTATAACAGCATTATTCTATGACAGTTCATCCTTGTATTACCAAAAATATTAGCTAAAGGGAAAAAATAAAGTGTGAATACTAACACAGCACTCAGAAACTTAATTTATCTGAGACAAAACCAAAAATGATTAGACTCGCTGAATATGACAATAATAAACTTTATATGCTCATTGGAATTGTACTGTAGCTACACAATCAGTTATGAAGAAAAAAAACCCAAAAGCAAGTAACATAAAATACTTTAAAATACTTAAAACAGTCAAAATTACAATGAAAAGGTAAGGTTTAGAGATTTCATCACATATTTGGTGTTTTAGGACTGGACACCAATTTTAACATCTAGCAGTTAAGTCTATGAACTGACTTACATACACACTTTAGACAAAACACTGTGTTCAAACATTAAACACCAACCCTGTGAGACAAAATTATAAGTCTGTGATACTATAAAGCTGTGAAAAAAGGCTTTTGAGAGAAAAAGGGTATTAGCACAAAGGTGTTGTAAAAGAGCCTTTCAGTTGGTCCTGAAGAATGAACAGGATTTGGGGGATAGGAGGATAAGCATTCCGGCAGAGGGACCAAGCTGGTTTAAATAAGGATACATGAGAGGATACAGAAAAAGATGGGTTAAGCTACTGTTAAATGTAGAGGACCTTGAGCATCGTATCAAGAATTTGGACTTTATTCTGCGAGCAACTAGTAGATACTGAAGACTGCTATTTTCTATTTCTGCATCTTTAAGCAGATGCTGACAAACAGCTGTCTGTTAGGAAGAGCAACAGGTGGCCGTGTTCAGGAAAGATTGCAGCAAGAAAAAGGCAGTTACAGGCTGGGGCAATAGTTTGGGCCATAGGTAATCAGGGCCTGAAATAGAAATGTGGCAATGGGAGTAAGCAGAAGTGAGAGGCAGAATCAACAAAATCTGACTTAGATATGGGGGAAGTTGACCAAGATTTCAGGCCTGAATAACCTGAAGATAGAAAACCGCAGTGTAACTTCTGTGCTGTTCCTGTTCAAGATACATTCCTGAGTCTTAATCATGAGGAAAACACTGGGTGAACCCAAACTGAGGAATATTCTATAGCATAAGTGGCCTGTAATCGTTCGTGGTGTCAAAGTCATGGAAGTCAAAGAAAGAGTGGGAACTGTGGCGGCGGAAGACTAGAGACAGGGACCATTAAATGCAACACGTGATTCTGAACCACACCTGCATCACTCGGACACTGGCCAAACTTAAAAGGGGTCTGTGGAATAGACAGTAATAACGTTTCAGTATTAGTTACTGAAATAACATCATGCCATATTGTTTAGTTAATTGTTAATTGTTTCAGTGTCAATTTCTGGCTTTGTATGGTTGTATTGTGGTTATGTAGGAAAACGTAGGAAGTACTCACTAAAGCATTTGGGATGATGAGGCTTCTCATCAGCAGCTTGTTTTCAACTGGTTCAGGAAAAAAAAAGTCTTTTGTGCTTTATTTCCAACTTTTCTGTGTGATTGTTTTAAATAAGAAAATGATTTAAAAATACTATGCTCAGAAATACTGACTCTACCATATGGCTATAGCTAGTTCTACATCATGGAATTTTGAAATATTTGAATAATAGTTCAAATTGTTGTGATTTTTTTCCCACAGTTTTTAGTTGTCTTCCCCTGCCCCAGTCTCTTAAAGCCAACAGGAAAAGCCAAGAACACGGAGCAAGATCAGAATGCTCAAATTTCACATCCAGATGGCCAACCGACACACTCATCATCACGGAAATACAAATCAAAACCACAATGAGATACCACCTCACGCCTGTCAGAATGGCTAACATTATCAACTCAGGCAACAACAGATGTTGGCGAGAATGTGGAGAAAGAGGATCTCTTTTGCACTGCTGGTGGGATTGCAAGTTGGTGCAGCCACTCTGGAAAACAGTATGGAGGTTCCTCAAAAAACTAAAATTAGAACTACCCTATGACCCAGCAATTGCACTACTAGGTATTTATCCAAGGGATACAGGGGTGCTATTTCAAAGGGGCACGTGCACCCCAATGTTTATAGCAGCACTATCAACAACAGCCAAAGTATGGAAAGAGCCCAAATGTCCATTGATGGATGAATGGATAAAGAAGATGTGGTATATATATATTCAATGGAGTATTACTTGGCAATCAAAAAGAATGAAATCTTGCCATTTGCAACTACGTGGATGGAACTAAAGGGTATTATGCTAAGCGAAATCAGTCAGAGAAAGACAAATCTCATATGACTTCACTCATATGAGGACTTTAAGATACAAAACAGACAAACATAAGGGAAGGGAAGCAAAAATAAGATAAAAACAGGGAGGGGGACAAAACATAAGAGACTCTTAAAATGGAGAACAAACAGAGGGTTACTGGAGGAGTTGTGGGAGGGGGATGGCCTAAATGGGTAAGGGGCATTAAGGAATCTACTCCTGAAATCACTGTTGCACTATATGCTAACTAACTTGGAGGTAAATTAAAAAGAAAAAAAAATGCTCAAATTTCTCCCTACATTTTCTATTTTCTTCCAGAAGCTGCAAACTTTCAAAAAATGAAACCTGCACACTTAAAAATAAAAGACATAAGAAAGATGATCTTTGTACGGCAACAAGAAACTTGTGCTGCAAATCAACAGGGGTCCATACTTGGCCAGGAAAGAAGAAAATAAAAACTACCTTAGCACAGGTAATACATGAACTTCCTAAATCAGTCTCAAAATTGACATTCTGAATAAAAGCCTCAAATTTATGACCACATATAAAATGCTAAAAACTCGAATAATAGATTATCTTAAAGAAAAGATACATAATCAGGGTGCCTGGGTGGCTCAGTCGGTTGAGCGTCTGGCTTTGGCTCAGGTCATGATCTCATGGTCCGTGAGTTCGAGCCCCGCATCAGGCTCTGTGCTGACAGTTCAGAGCCTGGAGCCTGCTTCAGATTCTGTGTCTCCCTCTCTCTGCCCCTCCCCCACTCATGCTCTGTCTCTCTCTCTCTCTCTCTCTGTCAAAAATAAACTTTAAAAAAAAAATAAAGATATATAATAAATTCATGATCTTAAAAACAGAAAACTAAAACACATCTATCAAATACAGCATGTTCAGAAAAGTGAATCTGAGTGCCAAATAGGGTAGAGTGTGTGGTAATAAGGGTAGATTCAATTATATGGTACTGCAAGTGGTCAAGTGTAAACACAAAAACAAAACAAACAAAAAAATGCCATGCTAATAACTGCAGCTTATTTAAAGCATCTAGCTATAATTCTTTGAATTATCTGAAACTGACATGAGAAAGAAAGAAAGAAAGAGAGAGAGAGAGAGAGAGAGAGAGAGAGAAAGAAAGAAAGAAAGAAAGAAAGAAAGAAAGAAGAAGGAAGGAAGGAAGGAAGGAAGGAAGGGAGGGAGGGAGGGAGGGAGGGAGGGAGGGAGGGAGGGAATCAAGTTCCCAGTGACTTCACTGCCTTCAGCCCCATCTGCAACAGAACTCCATTGGGTTAGCATCCTGTTTGAAGTGGTCCTACAGCAAGGACTAGTTATGGTGAAATAACTTTACACAACACAGAGATTGAAAACGTGCAAGTAAACAGAAACTGTCATATCTTATAAAAAGGAGAAAATAGTATGTCAAAAATGAACTTATTCAAAATAATGCTTGATATTTTATATCCAATAGCAGAAATCAGAAAATTAGAGGGTAAGGCATGAAAAGAAAGAAAGCCAGCTTCTTAGTCCAACATTCCCTAAAACTAAAATCAAAGCCAGGACCAAGCACTTACATTACGTGACCTTTTCTCCCTCCTTCCTATACAGAAATTAAACATGAGATATCTGACACAAGGTAGAGAAAAGGCTCTTCACATTGCAAGTTCACTGTCATGATGTAAAAGTGTCTTCAGCTCACATATGGGTTATCTTTAGCTCTCCCCATTTCCAATTCACAGCACTGTGGAAATTCAATGAAAGAAATACTGGTGCAGCTCTTATGTAAATCTGATTCCTTCCAAATAAACTTCTTCAACATATAAAAAGTGAAAAACAGTACAATATTAAAATGCATGGTTCTAGAAAGCCTAGATAACCCAAGATGAAACTGAAAAATGCCCCTAAAATGAGCCATGCACATACATATATAACCATAAAGACATACTACAAATTAATACAAAACAGAAGAAAACAATAAACACTTACAGAAGATATATTTGACTCAGACTAAAGAAAAGATTGTTTAAGGCACAAAAACATTGTCCACATGGGAAAAGAATCATAAATTCTATCACATTAAGAATGAAAACTTTTGGGGCGCCTGGGTGGCGCAGTCGGTTAAGCGTCCGACTTCAGCCAGGTCACGATCTCGCGGTCCGTGAGTTCGAGCCCCGCGTCAGGCTCTGGGCTGATGGCTCGGAGCCTGGAGCCTGTTTCCGATTCTGTGTCTCCCTCTCTCTCTGCCCCTCCCCCGTTCATGCTCTGTCTCTCTCTGTCCCAAAAATAAATAAAAAAACATTGAAAAAAAAAATTAAAAAAAAAAAAAAAAGAATGAAAACTTTTGTGAAAGTTTTGTGAAATTATTAACAAGATTTAAAGAAAAGCCATGTCTCTCAGGTTGAGAGACAATAGTGGTAAAGAATTATTATCCAGAATACATGAAGAACTCTTAAAAATACCCATCTAAACAAACAGCCAGGGGCGCCTGGGTGGCTCAGTAACTCTTGATCTCAGCTCAGGTTTTGATCTCAGGGTTGTAAGTTCAAGCCCCACCTTGGGCTCCACACTGGGCGTGGAACCTACTTAAGAAAATAACAAAAACAAACAAACAAAAACCCCCAGCCAAAGGGGCAAATGATCAGGAAAATAGAAATAAAAACTACAATGAGATTCTGTTTCACGCAGATCCCATGTGCAGGATTAAAGGGACTGACAGTATCTACAAAGACAAGGAAATGGGCATATGATAACTTTCATATACTAGAAGGGGAGACTGAACTGCTGTAAGGACTTCTGAAAGAATTTGGCAGCCTCTGAGGATGTCCACCAATATCACTGCAAGATAAAGACTCTCGGCCACACTGTTGCTGCAGCACCATGTAACAACAGCGAAAAAGAGCTGACAACCTAAATGTCCATCAATAGAGCGATGAACACAGAAGCTGTGGTAATACTACGTGGAACATGTAACGGCAAAAACAAATGAATGAGAACCTCACACTCAACAGAAATAATGCAAACAATATTAAGCAAACAAAATAAATGGCAGAAAAACTTCCCTCATATGACCAACTTATGTAACATTTAAAAACAGAAAATACCATAGACAGTCCTCACTACTGGAATCCAGTCTGTTCCTAAGTGTGTCACACTGTGAATTTCAGGCGGCAGAGTCTGTATATTACATCATTCAAAAATAAGAGAAATTACATGTTCCTGGCTCATCCAAAGCTCCAAACTGAAACAGTCTTCAATATCTACATAACAGCCTACAAGAATTTCTATAAAATAGAAGGCACCTAAAATACCAATGACCTATTTTAACCCTCAAACAACTGAAGTACTCTAGCGTGCATCATTCAGTGATGCTGCCCAGTACGGAGTCTATTATATTTCTACTTAGGCATTCACTCGTCTCCAGGAGCATGAGCACTCCCATGTTTTCTTCAAATGCAGGGACATCCGTGGGCCTCTTGTGCTCACCTATTTCCTTCATAGGCTTTCCTGCATATCACAGGACATTTTCATTAGTAATATAGGGAAGATAAGAGATATTGCACAACACATTTTACAACACAAGTGGACAAGGGACCGGGTCCTATCAGGAAAAGAGGAGAAATACAACTGAAGTGCACTCCACAGCCTCTTCCCCAGACTTGTGCACAAGTGAAAACATCTTTGATGGTGTGCACATGATGGGGGTTTTGATTCAGACAGTTAAATTCCATAAGCATTTCTGGAAGTCATCACAGCAAAGAGTGAGCCTTCAAACAGTGGGGGATACTTACATTACACGGATATGGTCCTAGTAAAAGCATAAAAGTACAGAAAGATAACTTCAGAATAGTGGTTATCTCTGGGGAATGGGTGAGAGAAACAGAAACAAGAAGGGACATTACAGGGAGTTTTAGCTATCTTTTTCTTTTTAAAAAGTGGATAAATGGGGTGAGATATTAACATCATTAAAATATTAGATCATGGGTACATTATTTTCTGTACCTTTTCATCAAATCTGAAGGACCAATAACATTTTTTTTAATGCTTATTTATTCTTGAGAGAGAGAGAGGAATAGAGACAGAGCACAAGCAGGGGAGGGGCAGAGAGAGAGGGAGAGACAGAATCCGAAGCAGGCTCCAGGCTCGAAACTGTCAGCACACAGCCCGATGCAGGGCTCGAACCCATGAACCATGAGATCATGACCTGAGCCAAAGTCAAACACTTAGCCAGCTGAGCCACCCAGGTGCCCCTGAAGGACCAATAACATTTTTAACCTACCTGAAGCATGCCAGAAGCCTGCCAACATTAGTGAGGCCACAGATTCATAAGAATCTGAACTCAATACTAGACAAGAATCTGAATTTGATACTAGGGCAAGAGAACCAGTGTGTCTGTTTTTTTTGTGTGTCACCCTAATACCCTTAACAAGACAAGTGTGCCTCCTATCAGAACTGCCATCCTCCACACCTCACCTGCAACCCCTCTACCCGTACTATTATGCTCAGGCCACAGTGGACTCCTTGGTCTTCCTGACCACAGAGTTGCCTCCATCTCTAGGCCCTTTTATCCCTGGATTTTTCAGGGCCAAATCCTCACTTCTCTCAAATTCTTGCTAAAATCTTGCCTTCTCAATGACAACTTTATTTAAAATTGCAAACTGGGTCCCTCAAAACTTCTCTACTTATTCTCCGGAGTACTCACCATTTTCTAGCATACTCCATAATCTGTTTCCCTCACTAGAAACCCCATTAGGCAAAAATTTGGGGGTGTTTCATTCTTGATGAATCACGAGTGCCTAGAAACAGCACCTAGCACACAGCAAGCGCTCAAATATTTGGTAAAATAGTAAAACTTCAATTTTTCTGTTATAGTACTCTCCAAGACTAACACAACAAGCCACTGTCCTCTGCATCTCCAATACTGCCCAAGTGTATACTCCACTCAAATGATCTGCTTGTAAGCCCATTTCCTGTGGATTGTGATTCACAGAGCCTAACATGTAGTGAGATACTCAGTGTTTGTGGAATGAATGAAATTCAATGTCTCGAACATAAGAGAGTAAGTTTCACTTAGGGCAGGCCACTTCTATTTTAAAATCACACTCAGGCAATTACTTGCAGATACCTCTTTTTAAAAATCACTTTAAGGCATAGTCAAAGGGCTGCTGCTTGAGTCACACTTTTTTCCTTCTGCAAGGACAACGAAAAGATGCATTCAGTGATACCATAAAAATAAACATTACCTTACACAGTCAAATCTAAAAGAAATCAGGTCATATTTAATTAAGACTGGGTAGCTGGATTTAAGAGATACAGAATTTATCTCTACTTTTGGTTTCATTTTTATTATCCTCTATTTTGGCAGAGAAATAATGTAACCAAAAGAAGTTTGTCACTACTAATTAAAAGTTTTAGAGAGTAATTTTTAAAATGTATAAAAGCTGGTAGTGGCAAGTTGTAAAAATGGCCACAAACTCTTGGACCCACTTCCCATTTGAGACGGTGTCTGATTTCCCTGCCCTGCAATCTGGACTGGCCTTAGTGACCTGCTTGTTAACAACAAATCAGAAAAGGTCATGGGGTTACAGCACATCCTTTGGAAACGCCTGCTCTGAAACATCCCTCTGGATTCCCAGTCACTGTACGATGAGGAGCCCAGCCTCGCGGAGAGGGAATGTGAAGGTGCTCTGGTCAACAGCCTCAGCTGAGCCCAGAATTCAAGACACTTGGGCCCAAGTGACATGGGAGGGAAGAAGCCTCCAGATGATCCCAGCCCCCAGCCATCTGAGTCTTCCCCAGCCGTTTGGGTCTTCCAAGCTCAAGCCTTGGATATTACGGAGCAAAGACAAGCCATCCTGCTGTGCCCTGACCGAATTCCTGACCTGCAGAATCTGTGAGCATAATAAGACGGCTCTTATTTCACACCACTATGCATAGGGGGTGGTTAGAGAGGCGAGAAATAAACTGGAAAATGAGTGCTAACCCAACGTCTATCTATAGCTAATTACCATATTTCATTTTCTCACTGCCAGCAGAGCCTAGATTTCATTATTTGGTATGGATAAGTCATCTATCCAGAGGTCACACATCACACAGATCCATGCTCTAGGACAGGGCAAAAAAATTATCCAAAATTAACTTTGATAGCTGTTGGCCTTTCACTGCAGTCACCTCAGTCCATATACTGGATCAGTAAGGTTGATGGCACCTACGTGAAGGAGGTAGATCACTGCTAGCTATATATGTATATCTCAGATCAGAACATGCTACTTGTAATTAACACCATAAAGGAAGGAGAGGAGATAACATAGATACTGTTAACAGGGGGTTACTCACAAGGCTCCATACTGTGTTCACAATATGAATGAAGTATTTCCTCCCCCAAGGAATGAATTCATGAAACTGAAAATAACCAACACTTTCAAAATCCATTTCCAAAAATCTCTTACTAGAGATAATAAGGATATATCACAGATGAGAAAAAATATGAAGGTAAAATTCTGATTTAAGAAAACAGGCTTACATTAATCAAAATCAGACATACTCCTTCCTTCCTGTTTTTCAGTGCAAACCAAATAAATCTTACCACAAAATATTATATAAATGAAGACAGCTCAAGGCTGATAATGCAGGATCTTTTACAAGAATAAGACTCATTTTAGACGCACTTAAAAAAGCAACAACCAAAACTAACGTATGTCTCATACACACAATGGAAATAGTTCAGAAGTGAAAAAAACAAAACAAAAATCCCAATTGTTCTACATTTTCTGCAGTCAATACTGCCCTCTAGTGATGCAAAATAAAAGCCAAATAGAAAGTACTACATTTTATTTATTGTTCATTTTAGTATGTTTATGTCAGGGCACCTAGCTTGGACTACAAATCCCACCAAAGACAGAATAAACAAATCCAGGATGACTTTTATTATCCGCTCTTAAATTAGAAACTCTTTTAAAAGGCACTGAATCAAGGACACTAATATATGCAAACAGCAGACTTTAAATACATTGGGAACAGATTCTCACTACACACAGTGAGTTACATCTTCATATAAAACTGTACAATTTGAGAAAGACTCTGGGGCTCATTACCTAAGACTTATGAAGATAGGTAAGATCGTAAGATTAAAGTGTCACCATCTGTAGACAAGAAAATTCAACTGGAAGCAAGCCAGGCTAGTTGTCATGGCATATGTGTACCAAACACACTGAAAAGTGCCCATAGCAACCAAGGCCTCACACACCTGCCAGTTCTGCCCATTAGTAGACCTGACTCCTCATTTGAGGAAAAAAGTTCAAGAGAAGAGCATGTTTGGTTGCTAAGCATTTACCGAACATAGGAAATTTTCCAAGAAAACACACTTACCGAGGGTAGTGCCATCCTGCCCCATGATGCACTTCATAGAGGTGACAATCTGCTCCACAACAGGCGGTGACAGCGACGTGGCATACACTGCACTATGGGAATGTGTTCGCAGATAGTCTATCAGCTCCTGTGGAGTTCACAGAAGCAAGTCATTAGAGGTAAAGCTTGAATCCTCGGGCGATATCACTGCCTTCCTTCCAGGTGAAAGCACTCTTCCTCCCTTCAAGAGCATGGGGATGGGGACACTAATCTGAGATTCAAGATCAACCAGCATCAACGGTCAAAGGACACCACCAGCAACAACTGCATCTGACACATGGCAACAGCCTCAGGCTTTGTTTTGTTTGTTAAATGTGCCACAACATGAAAGAAAGAAAAACTAGTTTTAAAGAAGCTCTCTAAATTTGGAGAACATACCACTTAATGTTATAAACGTATCTGCAATGCTGTGTTAATAAACAAGGTGTATGGATTGCTTTTTAGATACAATAATTTCCTTTTTTTTTTTAAGTTTATTTATTTATTTTGAGAACACATGCAGGGGAGGGGCAGAGAGAGAGGGAGAGAGAGAGAATTCCAAGCAGGCTCCACACTTGTCAGCGACTTGGGGCTCAATCTCACAAACCACGAGATCATGACCTGAGCCGAAACCAAGAGTCAGACACTTAACCAAATGAGCCACCTGGGCACCCCACAATAATTTACTTTTAAGTATTACAAAAAATATTATCTACATGCTACCCTATGTCTGCTAAGCCCATCCTTACACTTCTGAGTAAGAGTAAGACCGTTCTCTAGCATCAATTTTAAAGGTATTAAATATCCTCTAGGGCCACCTGGGTGGCTCAGTTGGTTAAGTGTCCGACTTCACCTCAGGTCATAATCTCATGGTTCCTCAGTTCAAGCACCCCACCAGGCTCTCTGCTGTCAGAGCAGAGCCTGCTTCAGATCCTCTCTGTCCCCTTGTCTCTCTGCCCCCCCAACATTAAAAAATCTAAATATCCTCCAGATACACAGATTTATAAAATAATATAAATATGGCAGAATAGAAATTCACTGGGTCTTTCATGAGAACAGGAAAGCCATCTCACTGAGTGAAGAAAAACTTTGTATGCCAGTTACAAGGAGTCCAAAACAATCAGGTCCATGTCCCTATTCTCTCCTTTTAACTTCACTAAATCTTTAAATAAAATGTGCAAAGTAGCTCATGTATCAGAACCCAAAAAGGACACACAGAATAGGACTACAAAAATAGTATATCACTTCAAAAACACTAAAAACTATTCAAAACCCACAAAAGCAAAGATATACCATACCTAAATGATCTCCCAGAGTATGATTTCAAGTCCTTTGGTTTGGCAATAAATCTTAGCAATCAAACTCTCCAAAGTGAGCCTGGTTCCATTAACAAAAATTTGAGGTAAAACTCTATCAGCCTTGACTAAAACCACTAATAATGAGTTTTTTCTAAAAGGCAATCAATTATTAAGAGAAAGTCCATGCTTTAAGCCTCCCAATGTCAAGGTTTAAAAAGGAATTAGAGATATGTATGAGCTCCTACCACATACCTCATACAAATACTAACAAATGATGTGTTTTTTTCTAACACCATGGAGAGTTTTTTTAAATAACAGTTTTACCGAGATGGAATTAACTTTTCTAAAGTATACAATTCAGTGGCTTTCAGTATACTCATAGAGCTGTGCGACTTTCATCACTATCTAATCTTGTTTTATTTATTTTTTTAAAGTAGGCTCTATGCCCAGCATGGGGCTTGAACTCATGACCCTGAGATCAAGAATCACATACTCTACCAACTGAGCGAGCCAGGCCCTACTATCTAATTTTAGGACATTTTATTACCTCAGAAAGAAACCTCATACCCATCAGCAATCACTTGCCGCTTCTCCCATCCCCTCAGCCCTTGGCAACCACGAACCTACATTCTGTCTCTGAATCGGCCTGCTCTGGATATAAAAGCAATAATATAAATCATATAAAAGCAATAATACAATGTGACCTTTGTGACTGACTTAAGTTCATGTAAACTGACTAACGTGAACTTTCAAATTCATCCATGTTGTAACATGGACGTACATTATTTTTTCAACCCTTACTATACAATCTTATAAACTAGGCATATTTATCTCTGTTTTTAGTGATAAGGAAATGGGAAGGTTAAATGCTTTGCCCAAGGTCTCACAAAGTTAGGGAAATATTCAAACCTAGGCCTCTGTCTCATGATTCAGCCATTTCCATCACACCACATTGATTCTCAAAAGCCTCAGAATTCATTACATAATTTTTCAATTGAAAAATACAATGCCTTGTAGTACACCAGAGCAGGCAAAATAATCTTTTTCTTCCTGTCTCTGTGCTCACCCAAGATGCATTCGAGGTCAAGGGGAGGGAAAACTGGTCTTCTATTCCCACTGGCTCTCATTACAAACTCTACTTTTGAAACTGTGGGCACAACTCAAACCCAGTAGAAGACTGTGGCAAACAGGCAGCACCACTGTGTGTTCTCTCATACAAGAGGGTGTTCTGTATCTCAGACCAGTGTGTAGTTTAGAGCGAAGCTCAAATAAGAAAACAACAAACAATGAACAGAACCCGCCTTCAGTTTATCAGTCACTCCCTAAGCTGAACTGTGAAGCCCAAAGGCACTGGGAGCCTAAGCCACAAACAAATTCAGGGTCTCCACATCGGGGTTCCAGATTCTTATCTGTCACAAGTGAGTTACCAAGTCTAATCACCAGTCCCTTTATCCTCAATTGCTCAATTCACATGGCCCATTTACCTTCTTGCCTCCAATGTATCCTCCAGAAGCACCAAAACTCTTTGTGAATGTTCCCATCATAACGTCCACATCCTCAGGATCCAGGCCAAAGTAATCTACCACCCCTCGACCTGTAGGGCCCAGAGCCCCAATGCTGTGAGCTTCATCTAGATACAAGTATGCCTTGTATTTCTTCTTAAGAGCAATCACTTCAGGAAGGCGAACAATAGATCCCTCCATGCTGGCAAGACAGGAGAAAATACATACAGAGACTTCTTAACTCAAAATTAGGGGCTGGTCTGTCAACTTACTGTTATTATTAATTTTTTCAGTTTATTGCTTTTTTAAAATAGTTTGACAACTCTGCCTGTGATTTTATTTTTTTTTTTATTTTTTTTCAACGTTTTTTATTTATTTTTGGGACAGAGAGAGACAGTGCATGAACGGGGGAGAGGCAGAGAGAGAGGGAGACACAGAATCGGAAACGGGCTCCAGGCTCTGAGCCATCAGCCCAGAGCCCGACGCGGGGCTCGAACTCACGGACCGCGAGATCGTGACCTGGCTGAAGTCGGACGCTTAACCGACTGCGCCACCCAGGCGCCCCATCTGCCTGTGATTTTAAACTAGCAAAGTTAGGTGATGCCATGGCCAGGCAGATGTCTAGGGGAAAGGAGAGTGGATCTTTTAAAACAAGCGTCAGAACAGAACTGATCTTAATTTACCACAGAGGGATAAAGGTCACCAGATTCTTCCAATGCTTGTAATTACAGGCAACATTAGATTTTGTATTACGTTGCATGTGTAATTAAAATAACAGAATAAAATGAAATAAAAGAATTAAAAAAAAATAGGACGTAAGAAAGTAAGTGCGAGGACTGCAAATAAACCAGAATTAAAATCTTTCTTCAAATGAAATGATGTATGATTTGTTTTGACATATTAGAAAATATATTCCAATTCTTGGCCCTCTGTATAAATTCCCTCTATAAACAGCAGAAAAAGAAAGGACCCCAACAGAGGGGTGATCTGGAGACTATGAAGCACAACAGAAAGAATAAAGAAAAGCCAGAGAAAAAGACTTCTGTTCTAGTGCAAACTCTGCTTCCAGGTTTGTTTGGTTTTTTTTAACCTTTATTTATTTTTGAGACAGAGAGAGACAGAGCATGAACGGGGGAGGGCCAGAGAGAGAGAGGGAGACACGGAATCTGAAGCAGGCTCCAGGCTCTGAGCTGTCAGCACAGAGCCCAACGCGGGGCTGGAACTCACAGAGCGCGAGATCATGACCTGAGGCGAAGTCGGCCGCTTAACCGACTGAGCCACACAGGCGCCCCTGCTTCCAGGTATTTTAACAAATCATAAACATTGTTTCCTTAGTTTCCAGAGGGGTCTAGATTACCATTCCCTTCTGCTTAAAAATTCTGTAACTTCATGGAGCCAAATCAGAAAAGATAAGAATAGGAAAGCAGGATTACCTATATATTCCCTCCACAAGGATTAGAATTTTCTTCCAGGGCCTTCGAGTCCGAGGCTGACCATAAACAATGGCATCTTTCAGCAGCTTCTCTAGGCTTTGCATATCTACATCACACAAAAAAGAATTTCAGCACAAAGTACCTTCCTCTTTCTGAACTTTATTTCAGAAATGCAAATACACATTTCTTATTCAGGAAGGGTGTCTCAAATAGCAAAGGACATTAACTTATGGAATCAGAACTGAGCAGAAAAAGGCAAAATGGGTGAGCTACTGCTAGCTTGAATGACAATATGAAATGTAATAAATGTTCAAAACCACAAAAACTCCACCAAATAACTGTGGCATAGGTGATTCAGAGTTGGTTAGCATGCTTGTGAAATGGCTCATGTTTCATGTTAAATACCTGACCATTCAGTTAGCTTTTTTTTTTTTGTATTCGTAGAATCAACTATATCTTTAATCCTAGTGAGTCATTCAGAAATACACACATAAAAGACTCAGCAAGAAAGTGCAAATAAACTATTAAAAATACATGCACCTCTTAAAAAGCAAATAGGAGGGAAAATTCATGCGCATGCTCCATTTCCTTTCACCCAGGATACACTCAATAACTGCTTATTAAACAGCTTTAACTTAGTAGTGTGCTAAAAATACGCCAGTGGCATCCATGAGACTACGTGGTAAGAAAGCTTGGCAATTAGTTAGCCTTTTGTTTGACTTGATCTGCTGTCTGTACATTATCTAGCTCTCATGGCTCTGTTGGTCCTTAAGGATGGTTAACAGGCCCAGAAACAGCTTGGCTGGTACTACCATTAATGAGGATCATAATTTTCCTGTTAATGATAAATGCTCTGGGGACACCTGGGTGCCTCGGTCAGCTGAGCATCTGACTCTTGGTTTGTGCTCAGGTCATGATCCCAGGGTCAGGGGTTCGAGCCCCATGTCAGGCATCAGTCTCGACGCTGTGTGTGGAACCCACTTAAGATTCTCTCCCCCACCACAAGCCCTCCCCTGCCTCTCTCGAGGCACCTGGGTGGCTCAGTTGGTTAAGTGGCCGACTTCAGCTCAGGTCATGATCTCACTGTTCATGGATTCAAGCCCCACATTGGGTTCTGTGCTGACAGCTCAAAGCCTGGAGCCTGCTTCGGATTCTGTGTCTCCCTCTCTCTGCTCCTCCCCTGCTTGCACTCTGTCTCTCTCTCTCAGAAATAAATACACATTGGGGCGCCTGGGTGGCGCAGTCGGTTAAGCGTCCGACTTCAGCCAGGTCACGATCTCCCGGTCCGCGAGTTCGAGCCCCGTGTCAGGCTCTGGGCTGATGGCTCGGAGCCTGGAGCTTGTTTCCGATTCTGTGTCTCCCTCTCTCTCTGCCCCTCCCCCGTTCATGCTCTGTCTCTCTCTGTCCCAAAAATAAATAAAAACGTTGAAAAAAAAAATTAAAAAAAAAAAAAAAAGAAATAAATACACATTGAAAAAATTTATTTAGAAAAAGTTGAAAGCCAAATAAAAGGAGAATCTTGTATTTTGTACCAAAAGGCTTCCTTTAGCCTTTATTTCTATTCTAATGAGGAAGAGAATAACTTTTTAAAGTTTATTTTTTTGAGAGAGAGAAAGAGAGAGACAGAGACAGAGAAAGAGAAAGAGAGAGTCCCAGGTAGACTCCACTCTGTCAGCACAGAGCCTGATTAGGGGCTCGAACTCACAAACTATTGATCATGACCTGAGCCGAACCCAAGAGGCAGTCGCTTAACCAACTGAGCCACCCAGGTGCCCCAAGAATAACTTTTAAAAGACTGGACCAGAAGGACATTTTAAATGTCGCAACATGCTTCATTTAGATTTTCTATTATTAATGTAACTAATGGTACCACTGCCACTAACCCAAAAAATATTAAACACTAAAGTCTGAAGTGGATTCCACATCAAACTCACTGTTGTGTTTGAAGATTCGAATGGTTGCTCCCGAGAGTCTGGCTCCTAGAACCAGAGATGCATGGTTTAGTTCGTCACTCAAAATCAGGCAACCCTGCAAAACCACAAGCACAGGAAGGTAAGAAGCTGGGAGGAAAGATGTAGTTACACAAATTATAAAACGCTAAAATCATGAATAATGCTATCTTATTAAGGAAAGCTTGTACAACAGCAAAACTATCAATTTCAAGAAGAAGAAAAGTATACATATTTTTGTTTTGCAAAATTAACTTAGAAGTAGATGCAGAATTCCAGCCTTTTCATTTCTTCAGTCCTGTGACTGACTGAAATATTCAGGTATACAACAACAAGCTTTTATTTACATCCAAACTCTGAATTTCTCTTCTGCAAGTCTTCAAATCCTTTACTTGCCACTCTTGCATTCCACTGTACCTTAAAAGGATCCTCCTCCTTTCCCTCCATACAATTTTATTTTCTTCTCTTTCCAGCTCATTTTTTTTCCTGACAAAATCTGCAATATGATTTGTTATTTACCTTTTTATGTATTTTTTTAAGAGTTTATTTTTAAGTAATCTCTGCACCCAACGTGGGGCTCGAACTTACAGCTCCGAGATCAAGAGTTGCATGCTCCATGGCTGAGCCAGCCAGGAGCCCCTCACCTCCTTTTTAGACATTCTTATTCACCATTTCTGTGTATCAATCTACCATGAACTATCATCCTTAGTTCAAAAATAAAATAAAATTAAATTAAATGTCAGCAGTTAACAGCTAAGTACTTAATAGGTTCCTGGCATTATGTTAAGGCTTTTAAAGGCATTATTACTTTTAATCCTCATTAAAAAAATCTCTGAGGCAGGTACTATTATTATCCCCACTTTACATATGAGGAAATTCCCTTTCAGAGAAGTTAACAAACCTTGCCCAAGGTCACAAGCATGCTAAGTGATTCATTACAAAGCTTCTGCTACCAGAACACATGCTCTTATTCTACAGTATACTGTTTCCCCCTTCCTTGAAGCTGAATAATCAACAACCTCACATAGAATTTAGTATCAGACTCAAAGAAATATTAAAACTGTATTGGTTCCTGCCTTTAATAGATTAAATGATACTTAATAACATTTCAACTAAAATACTTGATTTGAAAGATAAATCTTTAAGGTAAGACCTTCCGTGTCTGTATATAAGATCTCTAATTCTACATGATTAGAGTTTCTGAACATACAGGGAAGAATAGAACAAGATTATTTAACTCTTTACTGTGAAAAATTCTGAGAAATTCCAAGTAAGAATCTCAAGATTTATACTGCTAAAATGCAGGACAGGAATGTATCATAATCAACGTGACGAAGTCAAAGAACCATACATTTAGGTCTTTCAAAGAATGTGTCCACTCTATCTAAGTTGTTGAATTTACTGGCATAAAGTTCTTAAAATGTCCTTATTATCCTTTTAATGTCTATAGGATGTGTAGTGGTGTGCCCTCTGTCATTCCTGCCACTGGCAATTTGTGTCTTCTTTTTATCCTCACCAGTCTGGCTAGAGAGTTATCAATTTTATTCATTTTCTCAAAGAACCATCTTTGGTTTCACACATTTTTCCCATTGTCTCTTTTCTAAATCATTGATTTCTGAATTTACCTTTATTTTATCTTTCCTCTGTTTGGACTCTTTGGGACTCTTTAATTTGCTCTTCTTTTTCAAAGTCCTTATTTAGATGGCTGATTCAAAATGTGGCTTTTTTTTATATAAAATTTATTGTCAAATTGGTTTCCATAAAAATTCTTTTTTGGGGTGCCTGGGTGGCTCAGTTGGTTAAGCATCTGACTTTAGCTCAGGTCATGATCTTGCAGTTCGTGAGCTTGAGCCCCACATTGGGCTCTGTGCTGACAGCTCAGAGCCTGGAGCCTGCTTCAGACTCTGTGTCTCCCTCTCTCTCTGCCTCTCCCCTCCTCATTCTCTGTCTCTCTCTCCTTCAAAAAAAATGTTATTCTTTTTTTTTTAATGTTTATTTTTTTCATTTTGAAGGGAGGGGTGATAGGGACTGAGAGAGAAGGAGAGAGAAAAGTCCCAAGCAGGCTCCAAGCTGTCAGCATGGAACACAGGGCTCCATCTCATGAACCATGAGATCGCAACCTGAGCTGAAATCAAGAGTCGGACGCTTAACCAAATGAGCTACCCAGGCACCCCAAAACTTTTCTTTTATTAATACAAGCACTTAACACTATATATTCCCTGAGAATTGCTTTAGCTTTGTCTCACAAATTATAATATGCTTCACTTCCATTTCATTCAAATTATTTTCTATGTTTCCTTTCTGCTTTGACTCATGAGTTATCTGGAAGTATGTTTTTTCAAATATTTGAGCATTTTCCAGGTATCTCTGTGTTACTGATTTCTTTCTTTTTTTTTTTTTTTTTTAATTTTATTTGTTTTTGAGAGAGAGAGCAGGCATGTACGAGTTGGGGAGGGGCAGAGGGAGACACAGAAGCAGACTCCAGGCTCTGAGCTGTCAACACGGAGCCCAATGTGGGGCTCAAACTCATAAACCGTGATATCATGACCTGAGCCAAAGTCTGACACTTACAGATGCCACCCAGGTGCCCCTTATGTTACTGATTTCTAATTTAATTGCATTAGAATCAGAGAACATACTTTGAATAATTTAAATTTTTAAAATTTTGTTAAGGCTTGTTTAATGGCCCTGAAAATGGCCTATCTTGGTAAATGTTTGCTGTTATTGGGTAAAATGTTTCATAAATGTCAATTAGGTCAAGTTGGTTGATAATGTTTTTCAAGTGTTCTCTAACCTTGCTGATTTTCTGCCTAGTTCTATCAATTATTCAGAGAAGGATATGGAGATCTCTAGTAACAATTATATATTTGTCTATTTCTCCTTTCATCAATTTTTGCTTCATGTACTTTGAAGCTCTATTTAGGTACCGATATATTTTAAATTGTTATCTTTTTAATGAATTAACTCCTGTATCATTATACAATGTTCCACTTTACCCCGAGAAATATTCCTTGCTCTGAAATCTTTGTTTATATTAATATAGTCACTCTAACTTTCTTTTCAATTATTGTTTGCTTGCTGTATCTCCTTTCATCCTTTTACTTTTAACCTGTGTCTTTAAAGTAGGTTTTTGGTAGAAACCTACTTAATTTTATCTAATCTGACAAGCTCTTTTTTCTTTTTGAAAAAATTTTTTTAACTTTATTTATTTTGAGAGAGAGAGCACGTGTGTGGGGGGAAGGGGCAGAGAGAAGGAGAGAGAGAGAAACCCAAGCCGGCTCTGCACCGTCAGTGCACAGCCCAACGTGGGGCTTGATGTCTCATGAATAGTGAGATCACGACCTGAGCCAAAGTCAGATGCTTAAATGACTGAGCCACCCAGATGCCCCCGACCTCTCTTTTTTAATTGGAATGTATAAGCCATTTATATTTAATATATCATATAATATCAATATAATTGGGTTTAAACCTCCTCCCTTGGTATTTGTTCTCTATTTGTTCCATGTGTTCCTTGAAACCATACATTATAGGGGCGCCTGGGTGGCTCAGTCGGTTGAGCGTCCGACTTCGGCTCAGGTCATGATCTTGCGATCCGTGAGTTTGAGCCACGTGTCAGGCTCTTTGCTGACAGCTCAGAGCCTGGAGCCTGTTTCAGATTCTGTGTCTCCCTCTCTCTCTGACCCTCCCCTGTTCATGCTCTGTCTCTCCCTGTCTCAAAAATAAACATTAGAAAAAAAAATTAAAAAAAAAAAAAAAAAGAAACCATACATTATATAACTGAAAAGGACTTTACCGTTAACCTAGTCCAAGTACCTCATTTTACAAAGCAAAATCTGAGGCTCAGAAAGTCTGTGACGGGGTGCCTGGCTGGCTCAGTCAGAAGAGCAGGCAATTCTAGTGTCTCCCTCCCTCTCTCTGCCTCTCCCCCACTCACACTGTCCCTCTCAAAAAATAAATAAACATTTAAAAAAAAAAAAAAAGAAGAGCAGGCCAATTCTTGACCTTGGGAGATCATGGGTTTGAGCCCAGGTTTGGGTGTAGAGATATCTTAAATAAATAAAACTTAAAAGAAAAAAAAAAAAAAAAAAGGAAGGCTGTGACATGCTCACAGTCATAGAGCTAAATTTGAATACACAAAAAAATAAATAACTTTGAATATATAAGCAACCAAACAAAAACCCAAGCCTTCCAACTCAGTAATCTACCAATTTTTCAATATACAATTCCTAAACATCAATATTAAAAAACCTGGGGCACCTGGCTGGCTCAGTCAGTGGAGCATACAATTCTTGATCTCAGGGTTGTGAGTTCAAGCCCCACATTGAGTGTGGAGCCTACTTAAAATAAAATTTAAAAAATAAATAAAATTCCTTGAGGGCCCTTTCAAGCGGAGAGTGTCAGTCTGCTAAAATGTGATTTACAAAGTCTCTTATCTCTTCTCTCCTTAACTGCCTCTTACAAACTCTACCCACAAGGGAGTAAAAAATACACAGTTCTTAAATTATTATTTTTATTAGTACTACTACTTTTAACCTTCATTATTACTTTTTTTTAAGTTTATTTACTTATCTTGAGAGACAGAGAGAGAGTGCAAGCACAGGAGGGCAGAGAGGGAGAAAGAGAATCCCAAGGAGGCTCAACACTGTCAGTGCAGAACCCAATGCAGGCTTGATCTCATGAACGGTGAGATCATGACCTGAGCCGAAATCAAGAGTTAGCCACTTAACTGACTGAGCCACCCAGGTGCTTCAAACCTTCACTATTATTAACTTATATTCTTACTTTTAACCTATAGTATTACCTTCACTTTACATATATACCTATAATTTGCCTATATTATCTCTGAGCAACACGCATTATAAGAACAAGTATTAGGGTACCTATGTATTTTCAAATTTTTCTACTTAGGAAAAACCACCTGTTAAACAACCTTCCAAATTAAACATTCTTTCTTTCAAAATTTTAGCATTTTATGAGGTTTTTATCAGAATCCCTTTCAAAACCACATGAATGACAAAGGCAAGAGTCCTCTAATGGAAGAGTAAAGAATCATGAGTTCTAGCAAGAAAGCTTCCACTAAGTCTCCATGTGATATTGTTATTCAAAAATTTGTGATAGAAATATCTTTCGGCAGACCAGGTTTGGTATGAAGTTTACAACAGCCTTTGGCTTGTTCTGAATGCTTTACAACATACAAGAGAGTTTTCATAAATGACAAGTCTTACTTTGCCAACAAGAGCAGGAATGTTCATTGAATTTGTTGCAAATCCCATGCCATATGCCATAGCAGCTTCTACTCCCAAGAAACTTGCCACGAGCTTCTCTAGTTCTTCATGCTTGTCCAGGTTTCCTGTGTGAAGAACTTAGTGAAGTTAACACTGCCAAATCCTGTATTTAAGAGTTACTCATTACTTTATAAAAAGAAATCACAGTCTTCATGTTACAACCCTTTCAGACTAAGCTCTATGGAAGAGTAGTATGAATAGAAATGGCTAACGAAAGACATCGTGGTCAATACCACTTCAGATCTGAATACCTTCAGATTCAGCACCTGTGATGGAATTTCTGTAAAGAAGATTGCCAACAATTTCTCCCATTCCTGCTGACACATGATAGTTCTAAGTCTAGGCCTTGAGAGGCCTGGCAACATCTGCTTTTATACTTTTGAAGTCAGCTGCCACACAAAACAGTCTAACTAGCCTGTTGTAAAGAAAAGCCACGGGGAGCAGGAGGGCCTCTGGAGGATAAGAGACTATGGAAGAGGAATGCAGAGCTCAGCCAGCCCTTGACTGATCCCACTACCCAACTGAGGTACCAGACATGTAAGTGAAACCACCCTGGATACTCTATCCTCAGCCATAATGCCCCACCCAACACCACATGGAGCTAAGATAAATATCAAGGCTTCTCCAAATGGCAGAATTATAAGCAAATAAATGTATGTGTCTGTTTTAAGTCGCTAGGTTTTAGAATGATCTGTTATGTAGCAAAAGACAAGTTAAAAAACATCCTCCCTCACTTTGTATTGTGATTTTATGTCAATCATCAAATCTGTTAAGGACCGAACAAGACTGATCAATGCAGAAAAGATGATGGAAAAAAGACTGCTGAACTGAGATGCTACAAGTCCTCAAAGCTTTAAGCAAGTCATTTAACCTCCCTGGGCTTCAGTTTCATATCTGCTAAATACCAATAATAATATTTGCTCTATCTACCTCATGACATTGTTGTGAGGATCAAAAGAGAGAAAAGGCTCAAGAAATTTATAAACTACAAAGTGCCATAAAGATGTAAGGTCTGATTACCATATATCGTCATTGCACCATGCTTCCTAAACTATGTCATTAAGGACCTGAGTACAGATGACCCAGCTAAACTTGCCAATCTTTAGACCTATGAGAAATAATGATGAATTACTGTTTTAATCCACTAAGTTTGAGGGTGATTCATAGTAATAAATATCCAGAAGTTGCCTTTTAACCTTTATAGTTATCAGTTCTCTGGAACAAAACAGAAGAATTTGAAATCGTCCTATGAACAAAAATGAAATTTATTTATATAAATCTATTCACCTTTACATTTTGTAAAGGTACAATAACAAAAAGTTAACATTTACTGAATATTTACCAAGTCACAAATGCTTTATATGAATTAATTCTTCAATAGCCCTATAAGGTAGTAATTATTCTCACCCCCACTTACCAGCATGGAAACAGATTAAATAACCCTCATATGCCCACAGGGTCAGGCCTAGGAAACAGCACTCTTAACCACTACCATTTGTAAAAGCCAACAAAGTGAACATTAAAGCTGTAAATGAGTCAAATACTTATGGAACTTTTCTAGAGATATTTTGTATTATAATATAATGGAAAAGATAAATATGACTCAACATGTGTTGAACCCATTAAAATCATCCGTTATTTCAGAAACTATGGCAAAGTATGTATTTGGATGCTTACTACTCTAGCTCTGTATCAGCATTATTCCCTCCGGAGTAGCACAATTAAGAACATTAGCTGGCCAAACAGAGCCTGCACTTACCAATTTCCTGCCGAGTGCTGCACACTCCAACTCCATACTCCTCTAGGACTTTGGCAGCTGCTTCTTGACATGATCCAGTATTCCGTGCAAATCCAAGATAGTTGTAGGAACCCATGTTTATAACACCTTTAATTATATTCCCTGTGTACCTGTATTTCAATACCATAAAAGTTCATGAAACTCATGAGCAAATCAAATATGTACATGTAATAATAAACACACTGATGATATAAAAGGAAGCACCTTATACAGAAAGTAGGGAGAATATGGCCTAGTAGAAAGGAAGCTCAAACTCACTAAGAAACTAAAATTAAGAAAATGAAAGTTAAAACAAAATAGTAATTTTCACGTATAGATAATGATAAAGATTTAAAAACTGACCATAGCCAGTGTTGGCCAGGACAGTCTCACATACTGTAGATAAGAATATCAGTCAGTAATTTCTTTTTTTTTGGAGGGCAGTTTGGCAGGACTTCTCCATTAAAAGAAGTACATACCCTTTGACTCAGCAATTTCCACACAGATACGAAAGGATAGCTGCATAAAGATCCTTTCAGAGTCACTGCACAATTTATCTACCATGCCCCTTCTCCAGGCACACAGACCAGTGACATTCCATATGATGGAAGCTCAATCAGCCTGGGCCCACCAGTGAGAATAACATGGTTCAGAGGCTCCACCAACCTAAGGTGGACGGGAAGTGTGGACAAGAAACTGCTGCTGTTTGAACTCTGAAATTTTGGGGTTTTTAACAAAGGATGGTGCAGCCCAACCTGCCATACACTATATACATCTATACTATACGATGCTAAGTAGCCACTGCTAATATTAAGCTGGCTGTGGATACAGACAAGCAGGATATTACCAACATGTTAGCAAGAAAAAAGCAAGATATAAAATGATTTCTGTAGTATGGTCCCATTTTTATAAATCAAAAATTACCTGTACGTAACCCCAGTGGATTGACCACCTACATACCCCACAGAAAACATCTGGAGGAATCATACACAACAAACTGGTAACAGTGGTCACCTCTGGGGAGTGAAGATTTGTGGGGAAGTAGATTTGCAGAAGGGATAGTGGTTAGTTGTCATGGGGGAATGTTTCATTTATCTGTATTATCTGTCTTTTTCTTTTTTTAATAGTAACAATGCAACCATGCAATACTTGTGAGATCTAAACAATAAAGTTTTATGAATATGAAACGTTTTCTAAACTATTCAGCCTATTTAAGTAAAAGCATTGCATATATCCTGGAACCATTTGAGAAATCAAAATATCTAGAAGTATATTCAGACACTTGATTCTGGTAAGTGGCATAACAGGACAGTTTTTCTTTGGCTTCTTGTTTTTCTTTTTAATTAGTCAAACTTTATTTTCAGTTATAATCCAACACAGTATCAAATGTAACAGAAAAATATATTTTAAAAATCTGGATAACGATGAACTATATGCAAGGAAACTAATTATGTTGTGCTGTACTCTCAGCTTCGACTCTTGTTTTAACAGAATACTCAATTTGCAATAGAATAAATTCTGAAGTGAAGAAATTCCTTTTTGTTGCTGTCAAGAGATAATTTCCCAACTGAGACTCACTTGAAGGACCAGTTATAATCATGAGACTGCCTCTCCATGATGTCCACCCTGGCTCCAGGCACACTACAGATCGGTCGATTCCAGTTGTCTCTAATCCTCATGTAGAGGTTTCTTGTATAGAAGTTTTCGAAATCCTGATACAATGACACAAAGTCCTGCCAACAAATGGTGAAATACCATGAATTTAACTAAATTGCTTTAGAAAATTTTTACAACTTCCCTTTTCATGTTGTAAGAGCACTTAAGAATGAGAGGTCAATTATATTGAATTCGCTGATAAGGAAAACAATCACAAAGGCATCAATTCTCTATGTTAAAAACAACTTTAAAACTTTAAAACAACTCTGGGGCACCTGGTTGGCTTAGTAGAGCATGAGACTGCCGACTTCAGGGTTGTAATTTGAGTCCCATGTTGAGTGTGGAGATTACTTTAAAAAAAGGGGGGGGGGGAACAACTCTTTTTTTTTTTAGTTTTTTTATTTGAGAGAGACAGAGAGAGTGGGGAAGGGCAGAGAGAAACAGGAAGAGAGAGACAATCCCAAGCAAGCTCCGCACTGCCAGCACAGAGCCCCACACGGGCTCGAACTCACAAAACCATGAGATCATGACCTGAGCTGAAACCAAGAGTCCCATGCTAAACCACTAAGCCACCCAGGCGCCTCAAGGTAAAACAACTCTTAATCAGGTAAAAACCACTTGGCTTTGATGGCTAACCTATATGAAATCGTTGTAAATAATCATCTGACTGCATGAATGTAGAGTCAAAGAACTTAACTTAATAAAGTAGGTCTTGGGGCACCTGGGCGGCTCAGTCGAGTTCGGCTCAGGTCATGATCTCACGGTTCAGTTCAAGCCCCGCGTCGGGCTCTGTGCTGACAGCTCAGAGCCTGGAGCCTGCTTTTGTCTCTCTCTCTTTCTCTCAAATATAAATAAAAACATTAAAAAAAAATTTTTTTTTTAATAAAAACACTGTAATTTTAAGGGTACCTGGGTGGCTTAGTTGGTTAAGCATTCAAAACTCTTGGTTTTGGCTCAGGTCATGATCTCATTGTTCACGGATTTGAACCCCTTGTCTGGCTCTGCGCTGACACTGTAATTTCAGTTTTAAACAAAAAATAATAATTCTGAAATTAAAATTCCATCCTCTGCATATTTTTAAAATCAAAGTGAAACATATCCAAAGAAAAATGGTAAGCAAGAAAGACTAAAAGTTTGCTTATATAGAAAGACACCTATCTCAGATTTCTTTCCTTGGATGGGAGTTTGAAAAAAAGATTCTCGTGATGAATTCCCATGATGAGGGACGTAAAGCCCTCCCTTCTTCACTGAAATAAGATGCACTAAAAATTAAGTGTATAAAAAAATAGTCTGGGTGGAGCTAAAATGAATGCATAATGTTATGACTGATGTGATATGACCACATGATCAGACCACATTAGAGCAACTGGACTCCTGAAGATAAGGGGTAAACCAAATAAAAAGAAAACTATACTACAGTTAGCAAACTGTTGAACTTCTAGCCCCGAGATCTGGACTTGGTGTCAATCTAAATTAATCTGTTAAATAAGCTAATTAGAAACATGCAAAGCTTAAGCCTTATTGTGTAAGATTTTTATTGCTAAAAAAGACTCTTCATAAAATTTTATAATTAACCTTCTATGACATTGGACTATAAAGTAACTAATAAGTAAGCCTCACAGTAGATAAAATCTTAAATAAAGCTCAGCAGAGTCAGAAAGTACTCTCTGGAATGTGCAGTACCCGATACCATCTCTTTCACAATTGCCCGAACATTTACATTTCCTTGAGAAAATATCCATAAATAATGTGTCTATCATAATTGGAAATTTACTACTTAAATAACGTATCCTTTTTGATAGTCTCTTCTTCCAACAAGAATATTAAGTGAATGAAAACTGGAACAAAGACATCCAAATTCTAATTTGGGACTTTCCCTTGGCTGTCATTCACCATGCATTTATTTCCCAAAGTAGGATTGGGGGAACAGGGGGAGTTGTTTCCAATCTTTGTCCATTCACATCAAATAGGGTAAACAGTACAAACTCTTCTTGATCTCATTTCTTTAAACCCTTTCTAAATACTGCACATTAATGTTAAAGGTATTAACTCAAACACCTGAGAGAAATACTCCATCACAAATTTTTATTAGAAGAAAGAGCACTATTTTTGTTTTACTATATAAACATCAGAAAACGCTTAAGACAGTCTGGTCCCATTTATTGGAAGGGTTACCAAACCCAAAACGGTTGCAGCCTCAAGTGAAGTAGAGCTCTGGGCAGCCAGGGTGTGGCTGAGAGGGCAGAGACTGTCAAGATCAAGGAGCTCACCACTCCTCATTGTTCCGATGAGACAACACCTCAGTCCCTGAGACAGGAACAGACTTACACAGAGTGACAGGAAAGTTGCCACAGTGAAGGATGTTAGAGACCAAAAGCTGGTGGGACAGAACGGCAGAAGAGAGGGACTCCTGGCCAGGGTAGAAGCTTGACTACAGTTAGAAGGTTCAGTGAAAAGAACTGAAAGGCCGCTAACCAAAGTCCCTGCAGCTTAGCAATGAAGCAAGAATGGGGATGGAACAGGGTAACTATTCAGGGTTCCAGTTTAGGCAACAAGAGTGTCTGTTCCCAAAAATATCTCCTACAGTTTAAATATTCTAGGACAGGGTTAAAATAGATGACTTATCCCTCCCTCCCTCCCTTCCTTCCTTCCTTCCTTTCTTCCTTCCAATGCCTTTTGCTGAATACTTCTGCCAGACTCAGGATATATTAAAAAACAAGACAGTTCTCTCCACAAACTACAATACCCCCACTACTCCTACCCTCCCCCTCCCCCAGCCTGTCCCCCATCCCCACTCCACATCCTCACCCTCCTCTTCCTCCATCTTCTTAATTTAGTCACTGTGAAATGACTTTAGTCAGGCCAACCTAATAGTTGTTTGCTCAGTCACTGAACAAACGTTTACTGAGCTGTCCTTTCCAGGCACTAAGGTAGGCATTAGGAATAAAAATGAGTAAGACACAACCTTTACACTCCTAAGGATCTCTTAGTGGAGCGGAGTGGCACACAAATGAAGTTATAATACAATATAACAAGTACTCTAAAGGGATACTTGCTCAGACAAAAAATACTTAACTGGCAGGTGAGTGGCAATGGTAAAGTACAAACAGCTTTCATGCGCTGTTTGAACTTGATGTTCATGAGTTTGAGCCTCACGTCGGGCTCTGTGCTTGGAGCCTGGAGCCTGCTTCAGATTCTGCGTCTCCCTCTCTCTGTTGCTCCCCCACTCGTGCCGTCTCTCTCTCTCTCTCTCAAAAATAAATAAAACATTAAAATAATAATAATAATAAAATTAAATTTAAAAAAGCTACACTGTTGCTCCAAACAAAAAAGCCCAAAAGGTGACAGGGAAACTTTTGCAAACCTACTAATGTCACTAGTGCAAAAGGATAAGGTGGTAATCTACTACAAAACTCTTTGAAAAGGTTTATCTGGGATACAGCTTGGTACTAGTGAGAAATCCCTAGAGTAAATACAAATAGATGACTTCTATACAGTGGAATATGATTCAGCAATAAACAGAAATGAATTACTTAAGCATACTACAACATGGATGACCCTCAAAAAACATTATGCCAAGTAAAAGAAGGCAGACACAAATAATCACACATTGTATGATCCCATTCATATGAAACATCTACAAACAGAAAGTAGATCAGTGGTTGCCTAGGGTGATAAGGGGGAGTAATAAGTGACTGCTAACAGCTATGGGGTTTCTTTTTCAGATGATAAAAATGTTCTAAAACTAGATTATGGTGCTGGCTGCACACTTCTGAAAATACATTTGACCCTTGAAGAATAGGGGTTTGAACTTTGCAGGTCCATCTACACGCAGATTTTTTTCTAATAAATACAGTATGGTATTATAAATGTATTTTCTCTTCCTTATAATGTTCTTAATATTTTTTCTCTAGCTTACTTTATTGTAAGAATACAGTATATAAGGGGCACCTGGCTGGCTCAGTTGGTGGAGCAGGTAATCTTGGTCTCAGGGTTGTAAATTCAAGCCCCACCTTGGGTGTAGAGATTACTTAAAAAAGAAAATAAAAGGTGGGGATGCCTGGGTGGCTCAGTCAGTTGAGTGTCCCAGTCACTTGAATGTCCGTCCGACTGTTGGATTTGGCTCAGGTCATCATCTCATGGTTCTTGAGTTCAAGCCTGCATTGGGCTCTGCACTGCAGCTTGGGATCCTCTTTCTTTTCTCTTGCTCTCTGCCCCTCCCCTGCTGGTACTCTGTCTCAAAATAAATAAATAAACTTAAAAAAAAAAAAAAAAGAATACAGTATGATACATATAACTTACAAAATATGTGTTAATCGACTGTTTATGTTATCAGCAAAACTTCAGGTCAACTGAAGAGTATTAGTTAAGTTTTGGGGGAGTCAAAAGTATACATAAATTTTCAACTGCATGTGGGGGGGTGTCGGCACCCCTAATTCTCCACATTTTTCAAGGGTCAACTGTAATGCTAAAATTAACTGAATTATATGTTTTAAACAGGTGACCTTTATGGTATATAAATTTTATCTCAATGAGGCTTTTTAAAAAAAAAATAGATGACTGCTGTCGGGGGGTCCACACACACCACAAAACAATGGAAAGTAGAGCTCTTTGTAAGTCCACAGAACGAAAAAAGACAAACCAACTGATAATCCCTCAGCTTAATACATCAAGCAACTATACGACATTAATGGTTTCCAAAGATACTGCTACAATGGCAACCATCAGAATAGTCTTAGTAAACTACTTTTTGAGGAAGGTCAAGAATAAAATACTGCCAGGAATTTCTATTAATCTATTTCAAATAATTTTCTTCTTTTGTATCTTGAAAATTAAACATATCAGGATGTGGATAAATAATGTCCCTTCCCAATATCCTATCCTTCCCATTTTTGAATATTTGATCATAAACACACCGTAGAGGCAAGGCACCGTAGTTGGTAAGTTGTATGGGAACTACCTACCATGATTTGATCCTTAAATTTCTTAGGTATTTCTTGTCTAGATACTGGAATGTTTTAAATTCAACCTTTTGCTATATCTAATCACATACATGTTTCTAGAGGACTAGTAGCTTCATCTCACATAAAAAAGAAACAGACTACAGACTGGGAAAAACAACACTCTCCTCCAAAATAACACTAATAGGAGAGGATCAAGCAGTAAAGAATTCAAAGAATTTTTTTTTTTTTTACAATTTACATAGAATAGAACAAAGTCATGCTAACTCATTAGTTGGGACCATGGGATTCAGTTCTACCCAAAGCAACATATAAAGAACTAGCATAAATGGTTAAAATGGACTCTCTTTTATAATGGAATGGGGAAGAAAGTAAGGAGACAGTTATAAACACCATTCACTCAGTGAAATGAGGAAGTGGCAACATTAGATTTGCATTTTATGATCCCAAGCACTTTCCCTCACTTCTTCCAATGTAACACTTAAAACTCTGCATATCCCTCTCACTACATCTAATCCAGTATCAGAAAATAAACATGCTCTACCATAGGGCTGAATGATCTTCCTTTCCCTCTAAAAGCTAAACTTTGATAAGAAAATGGCAGAATTCGGGGTGCCTGGGTGGCTCAGTCGGTTAAGTGTCCGACTTCAGCTCAGGTCATGATCTCACGGTTCGTGAGTTAGAGCCCCACCTTGGGTTCTGTGCTGACAGCTCGGGGCCTGGAGCCTGCTTTGGATTCTGTGTCTCCCTCTCTCTGCTCCTCCCCTGCTCACACTGTCTTTCTCTCAAAAATAAATAAAGATTAAAAAAAGAAAGAAAGAAAAGAAAATGGCAGAATTCAACTGTTTTAACTGTTAATGTTATCTACTGTGAAAATCCTATTGAAAGAATTCAAACAAATTAGTACAGTCCTCTAAACCGTAGAAGCAAATGTCCCCCCTCTGTCCCACATATTTCCTATTACTTCCCCCTACAATTATTTCCTGATTAATTCAATGATAGTCAGCTATTTTTTTGTTCTACATCTGCATACAATTCAGACACTATTTACATGTATAGTGCTTTGCAAAGAGCCGTTAAATCTGAAGAGTTTATGTTTCCTCAACAGAATTAGAAACTACTTAATAAAATCTATGTGTTCTGACTCCTTAACACAAAGGTCAAGTACACACAGGCAGCCCCAATACTCAAGAGTCAATTCACCCTCTGGAAACACAGAACAAGTTCGAAACGTGATGTACTCTTTTACAAAGTAATTCTGATGCAACCCCATTCATTCTTTATCACACCATGACACAACACCAGCTATGCAAACTCTCCGGCCACTCCCCTGCTCAAAAACTGCCCAGACTCTTCACTGCCCACAAAGTTCTTAGCTTGACATTCAAACCACAATCTCTCATACAGCCAAAACCCAGCTGCTCCCAAACATTCCTCATACCCTTGCCCACCCCATCCCCTCAGCCTGGAATACTCTCCACATCAAAACCAGTACCCCCACACCCACCTCTACATGTTAGTTAGTAGGTCTCTGAAGTATGTCCACACTAGGAGAGGTCCCTGTAGACAAAGATTTTTGAATGTGGCTATGTGAAGCAAATGTTAGCTCCCATCAGTGACAACCACCATCAACTCAGTCTAATAGGAAGATACTGGCCCATAAATAAGTAACAGCAATACCATACAACGAGTTTTGCCTACTGGACCAAACTTCTGAATGCAGGGCTTTGCTTGCATTAGGTATTCAAGAAATACCTTCTTGATGAAGTGAACTGTAGGCCCTTCAGCGCAGTGAAGGATGGCCAACTTGTGGTTCTGGTGCTGGGGAGGATGCAGAATGACTGACATGAGAGAGAAGACAGCCTGGGTTCTGGGTTCTCCCAGGACCAGAATCCCCAATTCCATACAGACTGGTTTTGGCTTTCTAGCAGCTGATGAGGTCCCTTCTTTGCCCACATTTCTGGATGCCCCCATCCCTCCCCCCACGGGACCACCATCCATGCCCAGTGTCTAATGGCTCCTCTCTCAGTGGTGACCTTGCTGCCACCACATCCGCCTCTCTCCTCTAAAACCCCACAAAAGTGAGAAGTATGATGGACCAAAAAAATCTAATTTCTGAAGCCCTTCTATAATCTATCTCTAATCTAAATCTAATCTATCTACCTAATCTATCTCTAATCTAAATATTCCTTGGGTTAGAGAACAACCTCTGCATACTTCACATGCCAAGAACAAACAAGTTTGTTTTTAGAAACACCAGGCATTTTTCACCTTAATTTGGCTGATTTTTGAGAATAGGCAATACATACATACTGTACAGAACTCTAGAGGTGCAAAGGAGTATAGAGAGAAAAGTGAAGTGAGGTCTTTCCTCCCTGAGACCACCATTATTATCTCTGTTTACAATTACTCAAACAAGATTGTTTTTCTACCATGAACAGAGCTCAACCACATTCTGTTTACAGACTTGTTTGGGGAGAGGAGCTGATCTGTGAGCCAAACATCTATGTACAATGTGTCTATGAGAAAACACATCATGAGTTCCCCAGAACTTCATCTTCTCAGACGAATGGAGCCACAACTTGGGATACAGCACAGTACCACGAACAGAAAGAACATGGCTTCTGGCACTTCACAGACCTGTGTCTGTGTACCAGCTCTGACACGAAGTGTCTTAGGAAATGTTATTTTAACTTGTGAATTTTAGCTTTCTCATCCATCAAACAGGAATAAATTCTTGTGATGACTAAATTAGAAATATCTTAAAGACCTTGATTTCTCCATGCCTTAACCTTGTTTTCTACTTCCTTTGTGAAATGCTTTCATTTAACTTCATCTGGAATATTTTTATTTTAACGTGTCCCCAGATCTCTAAAGAAATAATGAGTGAAAATACCAAGATCTCTATAAAAGGCTTCCATTTATAGAATCAAAGACTCTTAACAATTACCTGTTGTTCTTTTCTTTCTGTTGCATGATGACACTTTTCAATTCTCCAATGCCTCAAGAAATCTCGGAGATATCCAAAGAGAGTGAGTACACCATACCCCACATAAGTAAGCACAGCGACCAGCATCGGTGTTTCTTCAAAAGCTTCATTAAATGGTTTTTTGTAAAGTCCTCCATTTTGTGTAACATGATGGACCTAAAAGGGAGTTTAAAAATGTTTATTTCAATCCCAGTAAGAAAAAGATTAAGCTCTAAGTCCTTACAGATTTGCATAACTTCAGAATTCTCTACCAGTAAAAATAAATCCACTAAAATCTAAGCAGGGCATAATTTTTTTCAACAGAAATATTGTAAGTTATATATACTTTAGATAAACAGCAAACAAAGAAAAACAGAGGGAGAAGGAAGTGCCCAAGAACAATGCTTAATGCTCATTTCTATCATTATTTGATTTTATGAAATAGATCCTAAAATGCTATGGTTGGAGCATGTATAATTTCCTTTGTTCTAATAAAGCAAATTAAAAAATAAATCAACAAAGAAAAAGCCTGTCCTGAAAAATAGTATATTAACTTACAAATGAAGCAAAGTAAATCAGTCCTAGAATAAACTATTTATAGCGTTTTACTGCTGTATAGTCTTAAAGCCACCAGCCATAGTATTCCAAATAATGACCAGTACTAGGTTCCTATGGGAAACACGTGGTTTATTAACAGCCTTTGTTGTGGTAACACATATAAATTATGCACAAAAGTAAAATGCTTACATAAGAGTGGTCCAGCACTGTAAAGAAGTAGAAAGTGAAATGCAACACAAGGGAAAAACAGTTAAGAATGGTCAGCAACTGTCATGAAATCATTCTGACCCCTTCATCTTCACCTAAGTACCCATTTCCACTCTAAGATTATCCCTGGTTTAATCCTTTGGGACACTTGAATTTTAATATAAAATACCAAGCTACTGTACTTTTGATCTCATACCTCAAAGCTTTTTACTTTTTGGTCTTTTTTTTTTTTTTTAATTTTCTTTTAATGTTTGTTTATTTTTGAGACAGACAGAGACAGCGTATGAGCAGGGAAGGGGCACAAGAGAGGGAGACACAGAATCTGAAGCAGGCTCCAGGCTCTGAGCTGTCAGCACAGAGCCTGACGCGGGGCTTGAACCACGAACCGTGAGATCATGACCTGAGCTGAAGTCAGACACTTAACCGGCTGAGCCACCCAGGCACCCCACTTTTTGGTCAATCTTAATGGAAATCTTGTTTTATAGAAAAATCTCATCAGAGGAGTTTATGTGTTAACTTTTTTTTTTTTAAGTTTATTTATTTTGACAGAGGGAGAACGCTCGAGCTCACAAACCAAACCGTGAGATCATGACCCAAGCTGAAATCAAGAGTCGTACACTAAACTGCCTGAGCCACCCAGGCACCCCTGTGTGTTAATTTTAATCTTAACTATGAAACAGCCAATTACAGTGAGGATGGTCATTCACAATTTATCAGGAACACATTTTCAATTGAGCACTGTACTAGAGTTATGAAAAGTCCCAAAGGAATAAACGATTCTTTCTTGGCCTCTCAGGCAACTTGATACAAGGGTTAAATATATTTTAGAATATTTCATACTGATAATATTAATTTGGGGAAGCTATCTGAATGCTGCAAGCTAGAACAGCTGGAAAATAAACACTTGTTCTTAACAAAGGAACGGCATTCAAATAGGCATGATACTTAGAATCTGATGGTACTGCTTCAATTTGATGGCCTAAAGAAACTTGTGAAAACTAATTGTAAAACTGATATAGATCTTCATCAATCTCTTCCCAAAGGGGTAGAAGTTTATGTGGATGTTTACTACTGAAAGTTTTATGCAGGAGCAAGGCTGCAATGTGTTTAGAATAGAATAGCTAGAAATGAGCCAATAACTGAAGACAGGAGATTGTTTAAAAATTAACAATATAACATATAAACAAGTTACTAAACTGGGCAAAGCAGGGGCACCTGGGTGGCTTAGTCAGTTGAGCGTCCTACTCTTGGTTTCAGCTCAGGTCCTCTTCTCAAAGTCGTGAGATGGAGCCCCACACTGGGCTCAGAGGTGATAGCTCAGAGCCTACTTGGGAGTTTTTTCTCTCCCTCTCTCTCTGCCCCTTCCCCATTCACACGTTCTCTCTCTGTCTCAAGATAAATAAACATTTTTAAAAACCTGGACAGGAGCACCTGGGTGGCTCAGTCAGTTAAGCGTCCAACTAGGTTTCAGCTCAGGTCATGATCTCACGGTTCCATGAGTTCAAGCCTCGCATGGAGCTCTGCACTGACAGTGCAGGGCCTGCTTGGGATTCTGTCTCCCTCTCTCCCTCTCATGTTGTCTCTGTCTCTCTCAAAATAAATAAACTTAAAACTTTTTTAAGCTGGACAAATCAAAAACACTTAAAACACAACAAAAATAAAATAATATTCTGATCATCTCTTTTAAAAACTGTATCTAGGGCACCTGGGTGGCTCAGTTGGTTAAGCGTCTGACTTCAGCTCAGGTCATGATCTCACAGTTCACGAGTTCAAGCTCTGCATCAGGCTCTCTGCTGTCAACACAGAGTCTGCTTCGGATCCTCTGTCCCTCTCTTTCTCTCTGCCCCTGCCTGGCTTGTGCTCTCTCTCTCTCTCTCTCTCAAAAATAAATAAACATTAAAAAAAAATAAATAAGTAAATAAATAAAATATAAAAAATAAAAAACTATATCTAAAAGAACACTGTATTTAATACCAGTACCCAACTCTTAACTCTGAAATTGTTTAAACTATTTTCTCGCAATAGAACATACTAGTAAAAAGACAATTTTCAGAGCTCCTAAGTAACAAATGTGTGGCAGGTGTGTATGTCAGGAATGCTGTGAGTGTATCTCTTTAAAAGATATCCGCCTTGATTTGAGACACACCCAAACCAGCACTACCCACAGTGTATTCATACTGTTGGCTGGACTGTCTAGGAAGTAGTAAGTTAAATCATTAGTTTGCTTTTAAATATTATAATTATAATCACAGTGTCACTTTAATTGCATTTTAAGGAACTGAGATTCAACTAAGTAACTCTTGGAAAACAGCCTCAGTCAAATCACTGGGGGTCACTCTGGGGGTGCCTAGGTGGCTCAGTCAGTTGAGTGTTCAACTTCAGCTCAGGTCATGATCTCAAAGTTTGTGAGCCCCTCATGGGCCTCGCTGCTGTCAGCGCAGACCCCGCTTGGGATCCTCTGTCTCCACCCCACCTCTGCCCCGCTCCCACTCTCTCAAAAAAAAAAAAAAAAGGTTAAAAAAAAATACAGGTCACTCTGATCATTCAGGATCAGAATGTACAGGCCAACTGGTATGCAAACCTCTGATAAAGGTGACAAAGTCTTAGAACTCAGAGAGAAAAAAATCAATCCAACTACTGATGCCAAATTTTCTTATTGACATGATTCAAATAAAAATGATAGTATTACTATCTTATACATGTATAATGTTCCATAAAGGAAAGCACCAGGTTTATTTTGCTCATTATTGCACATCTAGCACTCAGGATAGTATTTATTAAGAGCTAACAAATAGTAAGTACTAAGCAATGTTTCCTTTTATTACTATTAGTATTACAGAAAGCAGTACAAGTGTTTGTTAAATGAATGAAAATACACATTATGCTCTTTGCTCTTTCAACAATAAGTACCCTGTAATAGAAGGGTTTAAACAAGTTACAGTGATTGCACAATTAACATTAGGACATTTCTCGAAACGACATCTAATACCTTTTAGTCTCAACTAGACTGGAGATCAAATCCATGCTAAAGAAAACATGGGCTACAAACTTTTCCAGTGTATTTTAGTCTCTGGATTCACCAGGCAAGAGGACTCTTAAAAGGCTTTCATTCATTCTAATGAGCATTACACTGTCAACAAGGCAATCAAGAAAAATACTAGCTTATCACTACCTCCAGGTTAAAAAAACAGTTACTAGTCTGCTCACATTAAGCAGACAAGGTTGTGACAGTGTTAGTACTATTAATCGAGGGAAGATTTAAGTACTACAACGACTACTAAGATGTTTGCCTGAACAGTAACATTTTTTTCCAAGAAAATGCAAAAGAAAAAAAAGGCAAAAGAAGAAAATTTTTTTCCAGTCGAGATTATAAGCATATCATCATAAAACACATTACAGGACAAGGGGAGGGGGGTGGGAATCAAACTAATAAGCCATACTGTTCACATGCCTGTAGGCTGTCAGCCATATTTATTAAACTGCTGCCACTCTTAACCAAAGCAATACTGGAAAGGAATAATCAAGATAACCATAAACATAATATGTATGCACTAAAATCATCTGGAAGGAGACACAAGAAACTGGAGTGGGAAGAGAGCATACTTCCCACTCATAACCCTCTGAACCGATGTGATTTTTTCATTTTTAACAAAGAGTACACATTACTGAATTTTTATGTATCATTTTGTTTTAAAAATGTTTACACCAGGGGCACCTGGGTGGTTCAGTCAGTTAGGCATCCGACTTTGGCTCAGGTCATGATCTCCCAGTCTGTGAGTTCGAGTCCCACGTCAGGCTCTGTGCTGACAGCTCAGAGCCTGGAGCCTGCTTTGGATTCAGTGTCTGCCTGCCTCTCTGCCCCTCTCCTGTTCGTGCTCTGTGTGTGTGTCTCTCTCTCCCTCAAAAAAAAATAAACATTAAAATTAAAAAAAAAAAGTTTACACTGAATTTTTCTCACTGATTTTATGCACTATTAATAAAAACAGAATTAATAAAAGCAACATATGCCTTTCATGATAACCTTGGGTCTCTATAGCGTCTCTAGAGAATTCTCATCTTCTTGCTGGCTCTCAGACCGCAAATGCTGATGAGTATACACAAATCCACATGTCAGTTCCAAACTTTCCCCAGAACTCCAAATTTACACTTCCACCCACCACCAAGTTCCACTTGGACATCCCAACTCAGCAAGTTCAAGGCTGAACTCTCACCCTCTTAACTCCTCCCTTAATGCAAACCAGAATCTCCTCCTGAACCACCCACCTCGTTGACAGCATCACCACCCAGTCTACCCAGTCTCCCAAGTTTGGAGTCATCTTTAGCACCACCTCATTTTCTAACTTCATTCTGGAACCAGTAATGCATTTTTGTGCCTTAGTTCAAGACCTTCTTTTGGGGCACAAGGACATTTTAAGGAGGCTGGAAATGTTCTACAATTTGAGAGAGGTACTGGAGACACAGTATACACACAGGTTAAAAAAGTCAGGGAGCAGGATGTACTTTATGCACTTACCAGATGTATGTTACTGCTCAATTTTAAAAAGCCCTCAGTGCCTCTTCCTTCGGTGGACTATTGCAATGCCCTCCTCTTCCCATCTGGTCTCCCTGCCACCAACACCCTCCACACATGCCAGTTATCCTTCTAGTCACACCAAACTTCTTGCTGCAGTCTTTCCAACAAAGATCCTCTCCTAGAGGGACTGCAAGTCTTCTAATAGCAATAAGGCAATAAATAATGTCCAAGGTGAACAGTCAAGAAGCAGTAACATAAGCACGTTGCAATGTGGAGGTCAATGCCAAAAAGAAGATGGAGAAAAGAGTAGAAGAGAGCAGGAGACTGCTGTATATTTCAAAACAAGCCTTGTGGAACCACCTGATGCTTGAAACCATGTGCTACAGGCTGTTAGGAATTCTTAGATCCTAGAGGACTGGACCATAGGGTTATTTGGCTGTGATCATGTGCTATTTTCAAGACAAGAAAAGAATAACTCCAAAGACAATTCAGAGACCATCGGGTTCCCTCCTCAGTTTCAAAGGTGGCAAGGAGGGACCATCACTTCAGATCCAATAGGCAACCTACTTAAAAAGAGGTGGCGGGGGGATGGCGCCTCTCAGTTGGTTAAGTGTCTGACTCTTGATCTCAGCTCAGGTCTTAATCTCAGGGTTGTGAGTTCAAGCTCTGTGCTGGGCATAAAGCCTACTTAAAGAAAAAGAAAAAAAAAAAAAAAAAAAAGATTCACTAGGTGAGTGACTCCAAAAGGCAGCCTGAAGCATATGAGGTAGAGGAAAGTGACCCCCCCCCCCACAACCCAGTGGGTCCAGGGGGCATAGCATCAAACCAAGGAGGATTTTTCTTAAGCCTTAAAAATCTCATGGAATCTGCCTTGCTAAATTTTGGACTTGGTTTGGACCCATTACTCCTTTCCTCATTCTGATTTCTCCCTTTTGGAACAGGAATGTCTATCCTCTGTGTCCCACCATAGCATTTTAGAAGCACATAATTTACATGGCTTTACAAGCTCACAGCTGAAGATGATTGTCTCAGGATAAATTGTGTCTTGAGTTTCACCCATATCAGATGTAGATGATATTTAGATGAGACTTTGGATTATAGACTTTAGAATTGATGCTGGAATGAGTTAATAAGACTTTTGAGGCTGTTGGGGCAGAATGAATGTATTTTGCATGCAAGAACATGATTTTAGAGGGGTCATAGGCAGACTGTTATAGGCTGAATGTTTGTCTCCCCTCTTTCCCACCTCATTTATATACTGAAGCTCTAAGCCTCCAGTGTGATAGAATTTCAAAGTGGGGCCTCTGGGAGATAATTAGGTTTGTATTAGGTCATGAGGGTGGGACCCCATGATGTGATTATGCCCTTGTAAGTATTGGAAGCAGAGATCTCCACTGAAGAATGACCCTGTGAATGCACGATGAGAAAGCAGCCATCTACAAGCCAGGAAAAGGGCCCTCACCAAGAACTGAATGTGCCAGCAACTTGATCTTGAAATTCCTGAACCATGACAAATATCTATTGTTTTCTTATTTTTTAAAAAATTTTTCAGAGAGAGACAGAGTGTGAGCGGGGGAGGGGCAGAGAGAGAGGGAGACAGAATCCAAAGCAGGCTCCAGGCTCTGAGCTAACAGCTCAGAGCCTGACGCAGGGACCGAACCCATGGACTGCGAGATCATGACCTGAGCCGAAGTTGGACACCCAACCGACTAAGCCACCTAGGCGCCCTGACAAATATCTATTGTTTAAGATAGATATGGTATCCATACACCTATGGTGTTTTGTTACAGGTGCCCACACTGATTAAGAAAAAAGTAAGGGGAGATAATATACAGAACTTACTTTCAATTGGCTCAGGAAAAAATAATTGTGTGTGTGTGTGGTGTGTAGAGAGAATGATGGAGAATTTTCTTCAAGAACCATTGGTGAGTCAGTTGCAGTTATGATGTACCTCTATAATTCATCATGTCTCTCTTAAAAACAAAGATATTATCTTACATAACTACAGAATAATTACTAATCAGGAAACCGATAGGGTACTGTACTAATAGCTAGTCTACAGACTTTACTTAAATTTTGCCAGTTTTCCTAATAACGTCTTTATAGCAAAAGAGTCCTTGATAATGTGCTGCATTCTGGCTTTTCAGTTTCAGAAAAGGAAAAAGGTAAGTTTTGATTACAGGGTAAACTGACTTACAAGGAATGATCCTGAGCAGAGGTTTTGAGAATCCCATGAAAGAATACAAGATAACTACGTAATGATACAAAAATGGGGAAGCAATTATTGGGAAACAAAAGCAAGTATATTCATACATTTGACAGGAATACAAAACCATACAAGCATGATTTTATAAGCAAATAGATATATCCCCACTGAATGTGACAGCACGATGACAGAACCTGCCCACCCGGCAGACATTTTGGAACATTACAAAAGAAATCAATGTCCACTATGAACACCTATTATTCTTTGGCAACCAAAGGACTGTTATCATCCTTTTCTGCTAAATGAACCCTGTTTACTTCCAGTGGTATACTCTGTTGTTCCTTAAAAAGTTCTACTGAAATGGCCCTTTCTTGGAATCCTACTGAAATGTACTATCCTCTCCCTACCGCATACCACACATACTAACGAAAATAGTTTGGAGCTTTGCACTGGTCACACAAGCTATTCCACACTCTGAACATATATTCCCAGAAGTGTCCTCCTTTTTTCAGCAGGGGAATTTTGAAAAGTAGGGAGTCCACGTTTTTTTTTTTTTTTTTTTTTTGCAATCAGGATAAATTCCCTCATTTGTGTCAATAGCATCCCCATATGGAATGACTGAAAAGTGCTTCCGAAGCTAGCTGTAAAGCAAACATATTTTGACATTACTGTTTTCCTGCCTCAAAAATGGAGACCCCCAAGTATGTATGCACGGGAGCGTTTTCAGTTAGTTCAGTGGCATCCTGTGCACGAGGGCAGCGAGGCTCTGCCCCGGAGTTACCGTTCTCACCTGCCGCCCACATCTCCTCTGTAGCGTTTCCCAGTCTCCAGGTCAGCGTGTCACGGCATCACAGACCCGCGTAACAGGAGAGCGGAGCACGAGGGTGGCTCTGCCACAGGTGACTGCACCTTCATCTCGGCTCTCTTCCACCTCTGACACGTTCTGGGCCTGTGGCACCACACCCTCCGCTCTGGCTGTGTGGTGGATGCCGACTGAGAGGCAACCTGGTGCCTTTGCCTTCTCTGCGAATAATCTCGGATTATTCCGGTGGTCGCCTCTGTGCGACACGATCGCGTTCCTTCCTTGGTCCTGACTGACACGGGGGTAGGCTCCTGTGCCACAATGAACCTAACAACACTCTCTCACGGGGATTTATGGTTTCAACAGGGAAAGAGTCTGAAGGGCACTGGATCTCCAACATCCTGGAGAAAAGGTCTGTGAACTCCTGCTGCTGAGGTCCCAGGTGCTAGTTCCCGTCTGACTTTTCTGAGTTGTTCATCAGTTCTACCCTGCTCCCTCCTTTTATTTATTTTTTGCATGCCTATGATCCTTGCAGTAAATCACCTTTTTGGTTAGCTAGAGTCAGTTTCCACTGCTATCAACTGAGAGAAATTTAACAGGTATATATTCTGTGTTAAAATGTCTTAGAACTTCTGTACACTTACACTGACTAGGCACCTACTGATTTTCAGAGTGTCAGTAAAAATTTTTAAAAGGGCTCCTAACTCTGTTAATTTTGTGCATTTGGAATATTGTTTACTCTTATCTGGGATAAGGGACATCTGGTCCAAAATTATAAGGCAGTACCTTTCCTGTTTTGAAGACGTGAGAGTCTCATTGCCACCTATAACTAAACCCTTTCCAGGTTCTCATTAACACACGTGAAGACAGACCAAAAAAGGAAAAACAAAAATCAGAACTAGTATTTTTAAAAAAAGACAACAGAAGACCACAGATCAAAATTCAGACAGTATTTGTCTGCTAACTTTGCCTAACTATGGAGAACATGCTCATAAACATTAAACAAGACTCATTCAGGGTTGAAAAATCACAAATCAAAGAGGAAGTAATAGACTATTTAGTACAAGAGTTTAAGAAAATGGGACTATTTAGAAGAAAACTCTGGTTAGAGCTTCTCCCCACACCATAGCATCACAGAGACTGCTAACTGGCCCCCTGTAGATATTCCTATCTCCCCTTTGGTAATAGAAGCTCTCAGATTTAGCTGGGTCCATGGTCACCCAGCTACAGTCTACATTTCTCAATCTCCCTGACAGCTAGGGGTAGCCATGTAATGAACTTTGGCCAACAGGAAGTGAACAGAAGGGGCAGGTACCAGGGCCGGATTACATCCTTTAAAACAATTGTTCTCCTTCCACTTCTCTTTCCTGGAGAGAAAGAGAATGAAGTGCCAGTGGCCTGGAATGTAGATGGATGTGGTTGAAGACGGAGATGCTGAAAAAACAACAACAACAACAACAAAACATCCTGGTGCCTGGGTGGCTCAGTGAGTTAAGCCTCTGACTCTTGATTTCTGCTTCAGTCATGATCCCAGGGTAGTGGGATCAAGCCCGTCGTTGGGCTCTGCTCTGAGCATGGAGCCTGCTTAAGATTCTCTCTCTTCCCCCCCTCTCCCCAGCTCATGCTCCCGTACTCTCTCTCCCTCTCTCTCTCTCTCAAACAAAAAATAAACAGGAGCACCTGGGTTAAGCGTCTGACTTTGGCTCACATCATAATCTCACAGTTCGTGGGATTGAGCTCCCTCCTTGGGTTCTGTGGTGACAGCTCGGGCCTGGAGCCTGCTTCAGATTCTGTGTTTCCTCTCTTGCCACCCCTTCCCCACTTGTGGGTTTTTTTTTTTTCCCCTCTCTCTCAAACATAAACACTACAAAAAGAAATTTAATAAATAAAAAAACATCCTAAAAGATTACAAAACAAAGATAGCTCATACCCTACTGAATGCTACCTGTCTACCTTCAGACTTTACAAAGAGAATTTCTATCTTGTTTTTTTTTTTTTAATGTTTATTTATTTTTGAGAGAGAGAGCACGAGTTGGGGAGGGGCAGAGAGAGAGGGAGACACAGAATCCAAAGCAAGCTCCAGGCTCTGTGCTGACAGCAGAGAGCCCAACACAGGGCTTGAACCCGTGAACCATGAGATCATGACCTGATTGGACCCTTAACCGACGGAGCCACCCAGGCACCCTCTATCAAAGTTGTTTGAACAACTTTATTTTGATGTCCCATTTACATCAACAAAAACAAAAAACCATACTGAGACTTCTGCTTATAGTTAAAATTAATAGGTAGAGACAAACCATCACTTTCACAGAACAACTAGATAAAACTACACAGATGACTCAAAACAAGAAATAGTTTTAAAGACATTGAAGAACTGTCTCTCATGCAAAGCAAAGAGGGCAAATAAACTAAAATTCCAGAGAAGAAGAACCTTTCCTTAGTGAGCTGAAATCGCTAGTCATTTTCTTCCCTGGTGTTATTTGCAGAGTGTGAGCACGAATGATCATAAATGGGCTTGCCACAAGCAGAAGAACTCTGCCAAGAGGAAGAAAAACCAGTGGAGCTTATGATAGCTCTATAGGATGGTGTGACAGACTGAATTCTAGCAGAGCCCCAGACCTATGGCCAGTTTTCTGCACAGGACACTTATCACGTGCTAGAGAAGCTAGAGAGCTAGACTAGAAAGGTGGCTTGAAATCAACCACAGTCTTACAATGCTAGAGGGAGGGGCTTGCAACAAACACAATGGATCCCATCCTTAGATGGAATCTACCCAAAGTTTTAGCCCAGTCCCACCTATCTCAGCCCCTGGTTAGAGCGCGGGTGCTCAGAGCAAAAGGAGAAAACAACATAGACTTGAGTCTCTGCAGGTCCTTTATATATAGTGTCCAGCAATCAATCAAAGATGTCTGCTTTTCTAGGGGCAGGGTGAGAATGTGGACATGCCTGAAATAGAAAGCAGAGAAGACAATTGTCTACACATTCCCTCTCTTCACTTCGGTACTACCAACCCTGGGAAATCCCTTACAACTTGACCCTCTCCCTCTCTCCTTAATTTCACGTACCTGGGAATGGACATTCCTCCTGTTTCATTTTTTAACATCCCAAAACTGCACAAATAACTTTCAGACATCAAAGCCTCTCCTAGGAACCCAGAGCCCCCTTTCTACCAAGGAGCTCAAAATCAGCGTTATCATCTCATTCTTCTCAACAAATATTTAATCTCTCTATCAAGGTTTGTACTCTGTATTTGAAGACACAAATAGATAATCCTTGTATTCAAGGACTCTTCAGGGTTGTTTTTTTTTTTTTTAGCAAAAAAGGATGCAAAAATCAATATGGTTTTTGAGATTAAAGAGAATAAGGAAACTACTTTAAAGAATACTGTCAAAAGGGATTTATATTTAAATACACAGGATGAAAAATACACCGACACAGTGAGAAGTCCTTCTTTTACAAGTGATTCTGAGTCCTCTTCACATGACTAAATGACAGCACCAAGGAAAGGAGATTGAGCAATGTGTCCAGTCACACACATTCTAGGAAACTGAATTCAAAAATTTAATTCTTAAGTTCTAAATTGCGATTAGAATCCAAGTCTTTACATTTTCAATTTATGGCCATTTCTTAGTCATATTTCTCAGATTTTCTATGAATCAAATTTTCCTTTAATTATTTCAGAAATACTACAACTTAGTCTGTTTTAAAATCATCAGTGGCTTAATATTAGAATTTTACTTAAAATTCACCATTTGTGCTCCTTTTTTGCTACTCATACAGTAATTAGATAATTTTGCTGCTCATATTACTTAGCTATACTTGGATTGAGATAAATAGTTATATGAGCTTCCACTGCTAAGAAAACGTCTGCTTTTAGGAAACCAGGACACTAATTTAGCTGTCCTAGAAATAAACTGCTCCCTGTGCTTCTACATGCAAGCCAAGCCTGCACAGGAGGCAATAAAGATCCTAGCTGTTAGCACATAAACAGGGGTCTCCAACATGTACTTCTGTTACAGTCTAATTGGTGATCACAGGTGTCTCAGCCCAGCTTCATGGCATTTCAAATCAAGGTGAGAACGGGAGACATGGCAGAAAAGTCCGTGCTGACAGGCTTCCCTTCCCTTTGAAGCACTAACCAGCATGTCACAGCTTAGACCCCTCATTGGACAATGGGAAGGGGTGCTACAGAAGTCCCACTTCTGGCCACGCTGCCCCTTAGAAAGAACTAATGGAAAGGCGATAAAATACAGTAGGGTCTGTGCCATTTCCAGACCATCGGACTGTCATCGGCCTCTTCCTGCTCCTCCTCACAGGCTGTCACTGCCACTACCAGGAATGTTCAGTAAGCTCCTGCTGAGTCTAACCACCTGTAAACCTGAAACAATTAAAACTTTGCTACGAGTTTCTTGAACGGCAAACGTACCACAACTTGTTTCTTGTGTATATTTACAACATTATTTTGGGAAACTGGTTTTTGACAACTAGCAAGTATATATGAAATAGCACACTGTAATTAATACAAAAAGCAGATTAAAAGATACTCAACATATAGATTTATCAAAACTTAACAATTAGCTTACAGGCTTTAGATCTTATTTTTTCCCATTAAATGAAACATTAAAGCTATCATTAATTCTTTCATTTATTCCATTAATACTTCCTGAGCCTCTATGAGCTAAGCATGATCTGAACACTGGAATACAATACCATACACTCCAATGGGAGAGGCAGACAATAAATAAGCAAATAGATATACACTAAAATACCAGGCAATTGTAAGCTCTATAACCAGGAAAAAAAAAAAAATCATGGGAAGAAGAAAGCATTTTAGACAAGGTGGTCAAGGATAACCTGTCAGAAGCAGGTAAGGGGTAAGCAAAATGTACACAGAGGCAGGGAGAAAACTAATGAGAGAAGTTTTCCAGGCTGGAGTTACTGTGAGGGCAAAAGCCCCGCGGCGGAGGGTGGAGGAAGGGCAGAGGTGCTTCTTGATGTGTTCAGGGAAGAGCAGAAAGGCCCACTCGGCTGGAGTGCAGTCACCTGACGGGATATGAATGAAGTCAGAAGTATGGGAGAACCTGATGACACAGGGCCCTGCAAACCAACAGAAACTGTCTTTTGTTGTCAGTGATAAGAAGCCCTCAGGGGAGTGTTGATCTGACTTATGTTTAAGCAACTCCCCCAGTCCATTTAAGAAGTTTGTCCTAGTGAAGTGTTAACTTCCCTTTCTCCCCCAAAAGTATAAGAACTACCCTCATTTTGGTGAATCATTACCATGCATGAAAAAAAATACCTTTCTGGGATGCCTGGGTGGCTCAGTTGGTTAAGCATCCTGATCTCAGCTCAGGTCACGAACTCCCCGTTGGTGGGTTCAAGCCCTGCGTCAGACTCTGATACTAAAAGCAAAGAGCCTGCTAGGGATTCTAGCTCTCCCTCTCTCTGCCCCTCCTCCACGCGCGTGCAAGCACTCTCTCAAAAATAAACAAATTATTTAAAAAGATGAAAAAAATACCTTTCCTTTTATAAATGAATGAATGAATGAAACCTTCCCTGTAGACACAGCCATAAGCAATACAGTATTCTCCTGCATGTTTTTAATCCTTATATACATATCACACCATATGTATCTTTCTGCAGCTTTTGTTTAACAATATGTTTCTGAGATTTGCCCATGTTGATAATACAGATCTAGAGTCATCTCTTCACTGCTGTATAGTATTCATTCTAGCAATATGCCATACTGGTTTTTGCTTGTTTGTTGTAGGAGGGTAGGCATTCTCCTACTAATGAAAAACTAGGTTACTTCCATTTTTTTGTTATTACATTTCTACAATAAACATTCTTAAACATGTCTCCTTGTGGCATGAGCAGAATTTCTTGGGAAAACAGCATGTTACAGGTTGAACTGATCGCCCCAAAAGTAATATGTTGAGGTCCTCATTCCCAAGACCTCATACATTATACGTGCGTTAGGTTGATAGAAAAATGTTCATCCTTAGTATAGGCTAGAACAAAAATGTTTGCAAATCTCAGCTATTGTATATATCCAGATAAAAACTTAATGTCATTATTTCAACTTTTCTAGAAATTGCCACTATTCTCCAAGACAACTGTACCAATTTATACTAAGAGCACCTGTATATAAATTCCCATTGCTACATAACATTGCCAACATTTAATATGGTCTTTTATTTTTACAGCTTTCAGAAAGGTAAAGATGGAAACAGTTACTTCATTGTTTTAATTTACAATAACTTGGACTAGTGAGGATGAGCATATTCATATATTTATTTTGCCATCAAGTTCCTTTCTCTGTGAATTGACAGTTCCTATCTTTGGCCCATTTTTCTGCTGGAGTGCATACTAGCCTCTAATTTATATGGCTTTTGCACCTGGATACTAACCCCTGGTGTTATTGTGTTTATGATGTCATATTGTGCATAAGGCCTGTTTCTTACAAAACAGTTTTATTGAAATGTAATTAACAAATCATTACATTCGCCCTTCCCAAGTGTACAATTCATTGCTTTTTATTATATTCACATAATGGTGCAATCATCACAATGTAACTTTAGAACAGTTTCATCACCCCAAAAACAAACTCCACCCCTGGCCCTGGCAAACTTCTAGTCTACTTTCTGTCTCTGTGGATTTACCTGTCCTAGACATTTCATGTTAGTGGAACCACAGAGTATGAAGCCTTTGATTTCTGGCTTTTTATAATATGCATAATGTTTCTTTCATCTTTAACATGTATCATTACTTCCTTTTTATTGCTAAATAATATTCCACTGTAAAATTATTCCGTATTTTGTTTATCTGTTCATCAATTTATGGACATTTGGATTGTTTCCACTTTTTGACTCTTAGGAATAATGTTGCCATGAGCATTTATATAGAAGTTTTTGTGTGTATGTTTCATTTCTCCAGGGACTAGAAATGCTGCATCATATGGTAACTTTATGTTTAGCATTTTAGGAACTGTTTTCCAAAGTGTCTATATCATTTTGTGATCACACCAGCAACGTACAAGGGTTTTAGCTATCCTAGTGGATATGAAGTAGCATCTCACTGTGATTTTGACTTGCATTTCCCTAATGACTAATGATGCAGAGCATCTTTTCGTGGATTTACTAGTCATTTGTATATTTTCTTTGGAGAAATGTCTATTCAAGTCCTTTGTTTTATTTTTTTTTTTATTTAAAAACATTTTTTTTTTAACATTTATTTATTTTTGAGACAGAGACAAAGCATGAACGGGGGAGGGTCAGAGAGGAGACACAGAATCCGAAACAGGCTCCAGGCTCTAAGCTGTCAGCACAGAGCCCGACGCAGGGCTCGAACTCACGGACCACAAGATCATGACCTGAGCCGAAGTCGGCCGCTTAGCCGACTGAGCCACCCAGGCGCCCCTCAAGTCCTTTGTTTTAAAATTGGGTTGTCTTTTTATTGTTGAGTTGTAAGAGTACGTTATGCATTCTATATAACAAGTCCCTTATCCACGTATGATTTCAAATATATTGTGAATTATCTTTTCATTCTATGGACAGTGTCCTTTGAAATACAAAAGTACAAAGAGGGAAAAAGTTAATTTTGATCTACTCCAATTTATTTGTTTTTGGTTGCTTATACTTACAGAGCCATATCTAAAAAACCACTGCCTAGGGGTGCCTGGGTGGGTCAGTCAGTTGAGCAACTGAGTCTTGACCTGAGCCAAAATTAAGAGTCAGACGCTCAACCAACTGAGCCACCCAGGTGCCCCTGTAAAGGTTTTAAGCGATCAAACTTATCAACCTTTATTTTGTAATTTGTGCTTTGGTAGTTTTAGGAAAGTCACTCTATACTTTAAGGTCATAAATATTTTCTCCTCTATGCTAGAGTTACATATATATAATTTTCATATTTGAGTATCTAACAACCTGGAATTGATTTTACAGATTGGTGTGAGGTGGGGATTTTTTTTTCCTTCTTTTTCTATACAGAAAATCACCTCTCTCAGCACTAGTCCATTCCCCCACTGATTTGAAATGCCACCATCATTATCAATCAAATTTCATATTCATAGTGTGCTCTTTCTGGGTTTTCTATTCTGTTCCATCAAAATCATACTGCCAATATCACTATAGGTTTATGCAAGTCTTATTATCTAATAAAGGTTATTCCTCCTACCTAATTTCTCTTCAAAACTGCTTTGGCTCTTCCTGGTCCTTTGCTTTTGCACATGAATTTTAGAATCAATGTGTCAGGAAAGAAAGCATGAGGAAGAGAGGAAGGAAGAGAGAGAGAGAAGAAAAAAAAACCAAAAACACTCAGAAGGTAGGACTGGGTAACCTGAAACACTCTGACTTAAAGATCAGGTGAGGAAAGTGACATTTGTATCACATTTTCACCAATGCATTTTGGGAACCCAAGAGGATTCTGTGTTACATTATATTTTGAGATAGTAGTTTTACTCATTTAAAGATACGGTTTGGATCACTTAAATTGCAGTGAATTGCACTTTAGAAATCAGAAAGCTTAAAAAATATTTCTACAGCTTCCTTTAAATTCATTTTAAAATGATATTCTGATCAGAATCATATATATACACATACATACATATACTTTTTTTAATGTTTACTCATTTTTGAGAGAAAGAGATAGAACATGAGTGGGGGAGAGGGAGAGAGAGGGGGAGACACAGAATCTGAACCAGGCTCCAGGCTCTGAGCTATCGGCACAGAGTCTGATGTGGGGCTTGAACCCATGAACCACAAGGTCATGACCTGAGCTGAAATCAGAAGCTTAACCCAGTGAGCCACCCATGCACCTCCCTCTTTTTCTTAAGAGAGAAAGCGCAAGCACACACGGGAGAGTGGCAGAGAGAGAGGGAGAGAGAGAATCTCAAGCGGTCTGTGCCCCACATGGGACAGGATCCCCTGACCTTGAGATCATGACCTGAGCCAAAATTAAGAGTCGGACGCTCAACCAATTGAGCCACCCAGGCGTCCCACACATATACTTTTTGAGTGGGCAATCTCATTTCCAGGAATTTATCCCTATGAAAAACTCAAAAGTGTGAGAAGATATACAAAGTGTTGACATACTGAAAATATTGGGGAAGTGTAAACATTATGCACAGGGATTGGTTAAATAAATTACACTATATATTCATACTGGGAAATTTTTGTACCCCTTAAAAGAATGATGTTTGTCTTACTGACTGGTGATAGAATATATTAATGACATTAAGCAATTTCTTTTACATAAAACTGTACCCCCTCCCTATTACATATATATTTATATATTTATAAATATATAATAAATAAATAAACATATTAATCTTACTATTAATAAATAAAATAAAATATAATTTTAATATTTATAATAATTTATAAATATCTATAATAAAATCTTATTAATAAATAAATATAATAAATATATATATACTTATATATTTGTGTGTATGTGTATCTATCTACCTACCTACCTATCTGGCAGGATATACATGAAAATGTTACAGTGGTTATCTCCGGGTTGTAGAACTTCAGGAGATTATTTTCTTTATACTTTAATGTGTTGGTTTAATGCTTTCCAAGTATGGTGTTTTTCTAATTCCAGTATTTTGCATGTAAAATTGTGTGTAACGTATGCTGACTTTACAACAGAAACACTACATATGCCCACTTTAAATTTTATTGAAAATATGCAAACGTTCAAGAATACTTGTTAAAACTAAAAATTTGTAAAAGTTTTCAGATATGTTAACTCTGATGGAGAGTATATAATACAGATACTATTCTACTTAAGGACAAACTCTCCCCATGGAAATTTTAAATCCCGTGAGAGAGTGTTGTTAGGTTCATTGTGGCACAGGAGCCTACCCCCGTGTCAGTCAGGACCAAGGAAGGAGCGCGATCGTGTCGCACAGAGGCGACCACCGGAATAATCCGAGATTATTCGCAGAGAAGGCAAAGGCACCAGGTTGCCTCTCAGTCGGCATCCACCACACAGCCAGAGCGGAGGGTGTGGTGCCACAGGCCCAGAACGTGTCAGAGGTGGAAGAGAGCCGAGATGAAGGTGCAGTCACCTGTGGCAGAGCCACCCTCGTGCTCCGCTCTCCTGTTACGCGGGTCTGTGATGCCGTGACACGCTGACCTGGAGACTGGGAAACGCTACAGAGGAGATGTGGGCGGCAGGTGAGAACGGTAACTCCGGGGCAGAGCCTCGCTGCCCGCGTGCACAGGATGCCACTGAACTAACTGAAAACGCTCCCGTGCATACATACTTGGGGGTCTCCATTTTTGAGGCAGGAAAACAGTAATGTCAAAATATGTTTGCTTTACAGCTAGCTTCGGAAGCACTTTTCAGTCATTCCATATGGGGATGCTATTGACACAAATGAGGGAATTTATCCTGATTGCAAAAAAAAAAAAAAAAAACGTGGACTCCCTACTTTTCAAAATTCCCCTGCTGAAAAAAGGAGGACACTTCTGGGAATATATGTTCAGAGTGTGGAATAGCTTGTGGCATATCTAATTTAAACTCCTCAAAACTTACCAGTAATTTCTAAACTGCCAAATCCAGTGGCTTAATAGAGTAAGACAAGCCAGGTTCTATCAACTTACTAACTGGACTGGTTATTTAAATGATCTGGAATTCAGTCTTATTTATAAAATGGGGATAATATACACCCAGAAAGGACCTTGTGAAGACTAGATACGTGAAGAAGCTGGAGGAGGTCCTGGCCACAGTAAATGGTGCCTGTTACAATTATAGCCTTGCTTTCCCACCGCCACCATGTTGCATACCCTCCTTAATGAAATGGCCTCTCTCTCTCCTTGGGCTTTCTCAAACCACTTCCCAATGATTCTGTTCTTGCACAATCAGCCTTCTTCAGCAGTGTGTGTGTCTTCTCCCAGTAACATTATGATTCCCCCATATTACTTCCTAGGTGCCTCCTCTTCTTGCTTAGTGCCTTCTTCTGCTTCACCAATTCTCATGGCTTCAACCACCACCAGTTCATTCCTTCAACTAAGATTCCCTAAGATCCTACCACACCCCAGGCACAAGGCAAATATAGAAGTCCCCCTTACCCATGTTTTCCAAACCCACAGTCAACCACAGTCTGGAAGATGATCCTCCTTCTGACGTATCATCAGAAGGTCAACACCAGTCTTAATGCTGTGTCACAATGCCTACATCATTCACCTCATTTCGTCACATCCTGTAGGCATGTTATCGTCTCACATCATCACAACAGTGAGTACAGTACAATAAGGTATTTTGAGAGAGAGAAACCACATTCACATAACTTTTATTACAGCGTATCATTATCATTTTCTATTCTATTATTATTTATTGTGGTTAATCTCTTACTGTGCCTAATTTATAAATTAACATTTATCATGGGAATGTATGTAGAGGAAAAAATAGTATATACAGGGTTTGATACTATCTACTGTATACAGTGGTTTCAGGCATCGACTAGGGATCTTAGAAAATATGCCCCACGGATAAGGGGAACTATGCAGTAAAATCTCAGATGTTTGCTGAAGGCTTACTAATTAGACAGCAGGAGGCTTATTTAGAATAAGTCAAAACCATTAAATTTGGGAAGTCAGTACTTTACTTTCTAAACCTACCAGATTACCAAATTTGTTGAATACCTTCCCCAACCTCAATATGCGTTATTTGGAGTAAGGCTGGGCCATACCCATAGTCTCAGTACAACTGCGTATTTCACTGTACTTAGAGATTAGCAGAAAGCAGCAGGCTGGTAAAACAGACCACACTAAAAAAAATCAATACCCCTACACCAGGGATTATCCCAATCCTTTTGGGTCCTACAGTACACATGTATTATTTCTACAATCAGAGGCAAAAATTTTTTAAAGAGGAAAAATAGCAACCTTAATCTTTATTATGGGTCTTGAAGGTAGCATTAAAGACCGCAAACATCAACATAAATGTTCTCAGATTAAATGGGTTGAGAGAAAGGGCTTACTTGCTTAATCAGTCACAAACTACAAATTATATTATGGAAGCCTTCTTAGAAGCTATTCAGAAGGCAACGGACTTCTGAGGCCACAAACCACGGATTTAATCAAGTAAGGCACACCCACTCAGAATGCAAACACAGTCTCTACCCATCCCTCTCAATTGCCTATTCTGCCAATAAAACACTACTTCTTTCTTTCAAAAACTGAATCTAATTGAATCTCAACCAATTAACTATCTTGCCCCAGAGCACTACAAAGTTTCTAGGGCACCTAGGCCAACCCTAAAAAGTGGGCAAGCCTGCTTTCCCTGAATATCCAAGTTTTAAAATACTGTCTTAAGAATACAGAGGTTTACGTATTAAATACTGCTTTCATTGCCCAAGAAGTTTTATTCGAGAGAATTCCTGAGTGGAATTAATGACTCTGGAATCTTTCAGATCCAGCTAGGAAGATTTGAAATGTTCTCCTCCTTGGAAGAAGTGCATTCAAAACAAAAATCTAGTCCCACAACTGTAGTTACAACATTATTTTGGCTCAATGCCTTGAGGTCTTTGGATGTCTCATGAGACCTGTGAAGTGTGAACAGGTATCATGGCCAAGTGTGAACAGATACTCCTCCAGCTCTTGTCTTAAAACTAACTTCTTTTCACAGTTACTGTTTCCTTTCAGTGGAAACAAAAGCTAGTAGCTATTTAGTAAACCACCCTCCATTAGTTATTCATTTGCCTCCTAAGTAGCAAGACTGGCCCTTTGTTCTTTCTACTTTGCTTGTCTTATATTTAAATAAGAACACGACTTGTGCCCCAAGTCCTCCTTAGGATAGAATCTTATTCTGGCAGCTAGAAGGCTGTCATCATCCTAATATATCATTAAAACTACTTCTAAAACTACTTCTACAGGTTAGAAAGTTAGGTTCAAAATGGTCTCAAAGGCAGGTAATTTTTTTTCCCCTTCAATACTTATTAACTAGTTAAGGAAGGTGAAATGTGTGCCCAAACCTCAAACATTCCTTAAAGAAATGAAAGAGATTTTTTTAAAAAGGCTGTAAACAAGGAGCTCTAAAAGTAAAAACAAGTATTCTATTTCAGGTGCAACCAAAATACGGCATTTATTTGATCAAACGTTAAACCCACAGTAAGAAACTCTGGCAATTAAGATCACTGAATGCTGCAACACGCTGAAGAAAAGTTCCTGCAAATCCTCTAGGGGTCTTTAAAAATAGAATAGAATCATCTATCAAGATTACTTTTTAATAAAGTCCTACAAAGAGATAAAAGAACTGAATTACATAAACCCCTAAAGGTTCCTTCTAGCTCTAATTCTGCCAAAGCTCCCAATTCTAACTCTTTCAAAGTTTTCCTAGTGCTAATTGCCACCCTTCACCTCAAATAAAGGCTGGCCCTCCTCTCACCCCTCTGAATGGTAAGGGAGGAAAAATTACTGCTTTATTGCTCCTCTTCCTTGTGAAAACTCCATGTCTACTGTCATCGTTAAAAAACAGTCATGTCTACACAGGGCTCCCGTAGAGAGCAAAACCCAATGCTCCTGCGATGTTCCTCCCCTCTCTCCTCTCACTGAGCTACCACACTCACAGCACTTCTCACACCTGATTGGGGCGGGGGGAGCTGTTCCACCGTGACACCAGCTGGTGTCGACTTAACCCAATTCTGACACTCTCTTCCTGGAGATAGTGTCAGATCCCTCAGGTGAAGGCCCCACCCCCTTCAGATGCCTGTCACAAGTCCAGGTTGTCCCATGGCTTCTGACCCATCGGCTATAAATCAGGTTTCTCACCACTTCCTCCTCTGGTTGATAATTTGCTAGAATGGCTCACAGAACTCAGGAAAACTGTTTATTTACTATTTCCCAGTTTATTATAAAAAGATACGATAAAGGACACAGACGAACAGGGACAATGTGTGTGGGAAGGGGCGCCACTCTCCTAGCATCTCCATATGTTCAACAACCCGGAAGCTCCCTGAACCTGGTACTTTGGGGATTTTTATAGAGGCTTCACGCATCAGCAATCATTAACTTCATTTCCAGCCTCTCGCTCCTCTGTGGAGAATGGAGGTGGAGCTGACACCTGGCTTGGTCTTTCTGGTGAGCAGCCCCCATCCGGGAACCCACACAGAGTCACCTCATTAGAACAAAAGACACTGCTATCACTGGGGAAATTCCAAGGGATTTAGATACTCTGTGTCAGGAATAAGGGTCAAAGACTAAATATTAGAACAAAAGACGCTCCTAGTATTATCACTTAGGAAATTGCACAAGTTTCATGAGCTCTGCGCCAGGATATGGGAGCAGAAACACATAGACACATTTTTCCCTATTACCTCACAGCTACTATGCAAAAAAAAAAAAGAGAGAGAGAGAGAGAGAGAAAATAACAAGTGTTAGCGAGGATGTGAAGAAATTGGAACCCTTGTGCACTGTTGATGGGAATGTAAAATGGTATAGCTGCTGTGGAAAACAGTACGGTATTTCCTTAAAAACTTCAAAATAGAATTATCATATGATACAGCAATTCCACTTCTGAATATATATCCAAGATGACGGAAAGCTCGGTCTTGAAGAGGTATTTGTATACCCATATTCAAAGCAGCATTATTCACAATACCTAAACCTTGGAAGCAACCCAAGTGTCAATTAACAAATGGCTGGGAATGCAAACTGGTGCAGCCACTCTGGAAAACAGTATGGAGGTTCCTCAAAAAACTAAAAATAGAACTACCCTATGACCCAACAATTGCACTACTAGGCATTTATCCATGAGATACAGGTGTGCTGTTTCAAAGGGACACATGCACCCCCATGTTTATAGCAGCACTATCAACAATAGCCAAAGTATGGAAAGAGCCCAAAAGTCCATCGATGGATGAATGGATAAAGATGTGGTATATATATACAATGGAGTATTACTCGCCAATCAGAAACGATGAAGTCTTGCCATTTGCAACTACGTGGATGGAACTAGAGGCTATGATGTTAAGTGAAATTAGTCAGAGAAAGACAAATCTCATATGACTTCACTCATATGAGGACTTTAAGATACAAAACAGATGAACACAAGGCAAAGGAAGCAAAATTAATATAAAAACAGGGAGGGGGACAAAACATAGGAGACTCTGAAATATAGAGAACAGAGGGTTGCTGGAGGGGAGATGGGCTAAATGGGTAAGGGCTTAAGGAATCTGCTCCTGAAATCATTGTTGCACCATGTGCTAACTAACTTGGGTGTAAATTATAAAAAATACAGAAAAATAAAATAAAATAAAAATAAACTCCTACAAGAAAAAAAAACAAATAAATGGCTAAGCAAAATGTGGTTTATACATACAATGGAATATTATTCAGCCTTTAAAAGGATATTCTGATACACAGTGCTACATGGATGAACCATGAAGACATTATGCTAAATGAAATAAGCCAGTCATAAAAAGAAAAATATTGTACGATTCCATTTATATGAGGTACTTACAGCAAATTCATAGAGACAGAAGTAGAATGGTGGTTGCCACGGACTGGGTGGGCTAGGTGGAGGAGGGAATGGGGAGTTACTGTTTGATGGGGACAGAGTTTCCGTTTTACAAGAAGAAAAAGTTGGGGCGCCTGGGTGGCTCAGTCGGTTGAGCGTCCGACTTCGGCTCAGGTCAAGATCTCACAGTCTGTGGGCTCGAGCCCCGGGTCGGGCTCTGGGCTGATGGCTCAGAGCCTGGAGCCCGTTTCAGATTCTGTGTCTCCCTCTCTCTCTGACCCTCCCCTGTTCATGCTCTGTCTCTCTCTGTCTCAAAAATAAATAAACGTTTAAAATTAAAAAAAAAAAAAAAAGAAGAAGAAGAAACAGTTATGGCAGTGGATGGTGGTGGTGGTAGCACATTATGAATGTATATAATACCACTGAACTGTATACTTACAAATGGTTAAGACAGTAAATTTTATGTTATGTGTATTTTACTACAATGAGAAGAAACTGGGGGGGGGGGACCTAGAAAACAAAAACAAACAGTAATGTTTGATTGTTTTATATGCCCATTCTACCAAAGGATCTATTTACTCAGACTCTAAACCCAAATAGAACAAAGGGCAAGCATATATATCCATCCCATCAGACGCAGAAACTCTTGAGAGTGTAAAAGGACCCTAGAAGTTTCTAACTTCTCTCCTGTTCATCCAAAGACAAATGCTGGGATATGGGAGGAAACAAACCTGTATCTTGGGGTTTAAAAACTCTCGATTTATATTTCAGTTAAAAGACACAAACCTGCAGACTTAATATCTTATGTGTATTTTTATGGCATAATTGGGAACATTTCCCCAGCAACTGAGAAAAAATAGAGGTTGGAGCACTAATGTAGCACTTTAAAGTGATTAACTTAACTAATCACTTTAATTAAAACAAAAACAACTAAAAATTTTTTAAAGATACTCTTGCTCCCATGAAGTTACCAAAAATCTCTTTGGCTTAAGGAAAAACAAACAAACCCATGGTCAATATTCCTCATATTCATGTACAAAGCTGTATCTCTAAAGTCTCTGTTTTAAAAAGACTTGTGACAAACAGTTTTCTAGAAGGGACACTGGAGCCCTAAACATTCTTTCAGGCCTTCTTCTAGACCATTTTTCCAGATGCCACCACAGTGCCTTGAGTGGAATTTTTCTCTACAATATACTAGAAAAAGTCAGCCAGCTATTAGAGTCATACAAATTTTTAAATTTCACTTTAGCAACTTGATGTGTCTTCATCTTATTATTAATCAGCTGTCTCTGAAGAAATATCATGCCAGGGCGCTTGGGTGGCTCAGTTGATTAAGCATCTGACTTCGACTCAGGGCATGATCTCGAGGTTTGTGAGTTTGAGCCCCACATCAAGCTCTGTGCTGACAGCTCGGAGACTGGAGCCTGCTTTGGATTCTGTGTCTCCCTCTCTCTCTCTGCCCCTCCCCCTACTCATGCTCTGTCTCTCTCTCAAAAATAAATATAAACATTAAATAAATATGTATCATGCCTACAAATGTTAAATTGCTAGATTATGGGAGGGAGAAATTTACTATTAAATCAGAACATAACTCCTTTGTTAGGTGAAAAGAGCAGCTAAACACAAAACACTTCCTGAAGTGCAAACACCTTTCTCCTGTCTTCCTTTTCCTTCTTAAAAATCATAATCCACTCATTCATCTGCAATGTATTCTCTGACTCCTACCCCTTAGGTTTCCATGCTGTACCCTATACCACAAGTTTCTTATTACCCATTTATGTTACTAAAAAAACAACCCTTTACACCATTAATAACGAGAGCATTCTCACCACTTCTCTCACACATTTCTTTAAAAATGAAAATAAATCTTTTGTTTTTTAATAGTTTTTATTTACCTTTTTTTCTTAAAAATTTTAAGGTGTATTTATTTTTGAAGGACAGAGAAAGAGAAGGGCAGGAGAGGGGCAGAGAGAGAGGGAGACACAGAATTTGAAGCAGGCTCCAGGCTCCGAGCTGTCAGCACAGAGCCAGATGCGAGGCTCGAACTCATGAGCCTCAAGATCATGCCCTGAGCCGAAGTCGGAGGCTTCACTGACTGAGCCACCCAGGTGCCCCGAAAATAAATCTTTTGAATCTGTGAATTATGGTGCCTTCCATCTTACGACTTCAAGGGAGGTCAAGTCTTTTATTCGTCCCCCAACTCTCATAGTTTTACTATGTCAGCATGACCTGGAGAAATGCTCTATTTTCTATTTCACACCAAACAGTAACAGGTCTATCTACCATATCACATCTACCGACTTGGGGGGGGGGGGGGGGCGGGGGCTGCTAGATAATTAAAGCCAAATAAATCACAATAGTCACACTACTGCTACTGGGAACAGATGGCTTTGGGAGGGAAAAAAAAAAAAGTTTTCCTTAATATCTGATTGGGATTTATAAGTATTAAAGTCAATTGCAGGGGCACCTGGGTGGCTCCGACTTTGGCTCAGGTTATGATCTAGAGGTTTGTGAGTTCCAGCCCCACAAAGGATTCTGTGCTGACAGCTCAGAGCCTGGAGCCTGCTTCGGATTCTGTGTTTCCCTCTCTCTCTGCCCCTTCCCTCTCTCTCTCTCAAAAATAAATAAACATTAAAATTTTTTCATTAAAAATAATAAAAATAAAGTCAATTGTAAATCTCACAACACTTTCTTCAAGTAACACTGTCCTTTAATCTTTTTAAACAGCTCGTCTTTAAAAACACATCTCAGGCATTATGTCATCCAGAGAATTGGAAGGCTGTTAACAATTATTGTCTTCAATTCACAACTTTTCAAAATATTTCAGAACTGCCTGAACTTGGTTGGTGATTCAACCTTGGTTAACTGGTATAGAGACGCATCACAAGTCACCACCTGCGTTCAACAGCCCCTTCTGTGATAGCACGCTTGCTCACAGGGACCACCTAACTCTACCTAGAGCCCGGGATGGGGTTTCACCAAGGGCTGGGTAGAAGCATAATGCTTGTGAGGCACCAGGCCCGGTTCACTGTCAGATCTGTGGTCCAATGCCTTGCTTGCAGAAGGGGTAGGTATGTGTTAGGGAGAGACGGGGTGTGTTTCCGCCTGGTACCACCTCCTAACTTTTTCTGCCTCCTGAGGACCCCGAGGGTGTTTCTCAGGACTCTTAAAGGAAGCAACCACCTCGAGGACAAGAGGAGGGAGCCTCCAGGGAAAAAACCAAGAGCCCCGGAGTGGATCCTCCCAGGGTCCGCAGGGTCACTCCCTGCCTCCCCGGGGGAGGAGGGGCACGAATTTCTGGTCAAATCAGGCGGAGGAAGGCACTGTGGCTTTGAGCAGAACCCAACCTCTGGAGGAAAAGAGGAAGACCTCAGACGCGGAGAGATGGGGGAGCCCCTACGCCTCCCTTGAGCCTCCCGCTCCGGGCAGGCCCGGTCAGCGCCGGGACACCGCTTCCAGCACACCTGAGCCGTGCCCGGCGCCCGCTCCCGGCCCCGCGGACGGTCACCGCGACCTCGCCCTGCCCGGCCGCCCCCTCCGCGGACTCGGCACGGGCGCAGCTCGCGGGGTCCCGGCCCACTGCCTCCGGTTCAGCCCGACCGCCCAGTCCCACCGTACCTGGCCGGCGGCGGCGGCGGCGGCGGCAGCGGCAGCGGCGGTGCTCCTCACGTACCCGTTCCGCACTTCCCCGTTCGCCACGCAGCCGTTCGCCCGCACAGGGCGACGGTAGCAGCAGCCTCCGGGCCCCGGCCGCATCGTCCCGGTAGCACCAGGCACAAGGCGACTCTGTAGGCGGCGGCCGAGACGGCAGCAGCTTCAGTCCCGCTCCGCACCCCACCCACCTCCTCGAAACCGGAAATGGTTGCACGCCCCCGCCAATTACCGGCCTGGCCGTCACATAGGGGCGGGGCCCACTCCCGCGGAGTAGGTGGTTCGCCCAAGGCCCCGCTGCCAAGGGGAAACGGGGCGGGGCCGGACAGGAGGGTCATAAGCCTAAGGACTGATGGCCAATCAGGAGGAGGAGGAGGCAGACCCCATGCTACTGTCTGGCCAATCACGGGGGCGACAGCAAAACAGCTTGCTGGTGTTGAGGAGGTGGTCTGAGAAGGCTTTGGCGGCTTCTTGGTCCACGCAAAGGAGGCGGGGCCCAGGAAGAAGTAGCCAATTAGAGTGTGAGAAAAGGAAGGGGGCTGAGCCCAAGTGTCCAGAGCGGGTTCCTGGGTTCTCCCGGACAGGTGGCGCCCTCTTTGCCCTTGCCTTCGGGGAAGTTCTCCGATGTGAATCCCAGCCCGAGACAGGGATCCTTTATTTAATTTGCGAATTCCTATGTAGGTGTCTGTAGAAGAGCATTTTCAGCATTCTCTAACCATTCCTCGATATGCACCGTACAATAACATATTTCTTAGTAATTCGAACGTCGCTTGGCCCTTCACATCTGCCCCCAATCAGGATTTTCTGTACAATTTCCTTTAAAGGGTACTTATTTGAGAGCCAAGAAACCTGAATAACTGAAAGCTAAACCTTGAGTAGCCACTTTGGGAGCCAAATTCTTTAAAGTTAACACTTGTTTCATAGACTCACAGCAAGAAATATATTAATAAAACATCATGCACCTATCATAATGCCTGGCCCATAGTAGGAGCATAATAAATATTATTTTCGCACCCCTTTAGTTCTCTCTTCCCGTAGAGGTTAGAAACGAAATGGATCTACATCATAACACGAGACTTTTGGGGGAGCCTGGGTGGCCCAGTCAGTTGAGCCTCTGACTTTGGCTCAGGTCATCATCTCACAGTTATGAGTTTGAACCCTCCATGGGGTTCTCTGCTGTCAGACCAGAGCCCGCTTCGAATCCTCTCTCTGCACCTCCCCTGCTCATGCTCTCTCTAGGTCTCAAAAATAAATAAACATAAAAAAAGAGAGAGAGAGACTTTTGGTTACCCATAAAGAATTTCGTGTCACAGTCAAGAGCATGGACTCTGGAGGTGGTCTGGGTTTGAATCCTGGCTGCACCACTTACTACTAGCTGAGTGACCACTATATATCTTCATCTGTTCAGTGAAGACAATAATAGTTGTCCTGGGGATTTGAGTTAATATATGTAGTGTATTTTGTATAAGACATGGCCATGGGTAAAAATTCATTCAATGTTGGTTATTTTTAACTGCTGAATGGGCCTATGAGAGCCCCTGCATTCTCCCCCCTACCCCATATTTAGAAAAGGGATAGACAAGGTATCAGTTTTGTGTGGTTTAGGAGCTGAACAATCTAACAGCAGATGGGCAGAGAGTTTTCTTCTTTGAGTTAACAAACACTGTGATCCCAAAGAATATAAATTTGTGACAGAAGTATGAGGCTAAAAGAAAAGCATGTGGGGACCCCTGGGTGGCTCAGTTGGTTGACTGTGTGATTCCTGGTCTCGGCTCAGGTCATGATCTCATGGTTGGTGAATTCAAGCCCCATGTCAGGCTCTGTGCTGACAGTGTGGAACCTGCTCGAGATTCTCTGTCTCCCTCTCTCTCTCTGCCTCTCCCTTGCTTGTGCTCTCTTTCTCTCAAAAATAAATAAATATTTTTTTAAAAAGAAGAAAAGCATGTGTTTTGCACCTCATGGAGCTTACATTATGGTGAGAAAAGATGTACATAGATAAAGCAAACAGCAATAAAAGTCCTACGGAAGGCTGGAGTTCTGATGAAGAAAGCTGGACCGCAGTGACAAGTCTAGTCTTCCCATATAGAAAGTTTTCAGGGCAGGAATCTGGTTGGAAGCAGGGCTAAAGGATTAAATTGAAGCTTAGATATTGGATTGAATGAAATTGGAAAAGACTTGGAAAGACGGTGTAGGATGAGCAGGATTTGGAGAGCTGAGAATGAGAAGGAAGGGGACAGTGTTCCCGGGAGAGAGAACCTTCAAAAACTCAGGTGCAGAGCCTGGAAAGAACAAAGACTAAAAACTGGAGCATAAGGGTGAAGAATGCGGCTAGATTAGAGGAATCCTGTTAGCTAGTGCCTCCCTCCAGAGGGCAGGACACAGGTCCTTGTCTTGTTCTGCCACTTACTCACCATGTGTGGTCTTGGACGAGTCATACAACATTATCCTTAGTTTCCGCACCCATCTTACAAAATTAATACCTGTAATACTTACCTTGCAGGGCTTTTGTGAGCATCAATGATATGATATGCAAATGATCTGATAACCTTGCACACCATTGCTAAATCACAAAACGGATGCCTCAGAAGGCAGTAGGAAACACCCCAGGCTCCATGCAAACAGAAAAACAGCTCCTTCCAGATGCATAAGCCACCTCATCACCATTTTACTGAGTTCATATGCAAAGTTCTGGGCTAGGCACCAGAGTTACAACCCTTCCTTCAAGATTGCTCAAACCAACTGTAAAACCAACTGTAAAACCTTTCTTGAACTCCAAACTCCTCACAAAATTAGTCTCTTTCTTCACTGTGAACTTATACACACCTGTGTAAGCATGTGTCACATTACTTCTTTGGGATTCTTTTTTTTTTTTGAGAGGGAGATTACACAGTGGTTAGAAGCAAGAGCTCCAGGGACACCTGGGTGGCTCAGTCAGTTAAGTGTCCAACTTTGGTTCAGATCATGATCTCATGGCTCATGAGTTCATGCCCTCATTGGGCTCTCTGCTGTCAGCACAGAGTCTGCTTCAGATCCTCTGCCCTCCCCCCACCCCATCCCTTCCCTGCTTGCATGCTCTTTCTGTCTCAAAAATAAATAAACATTAAAAATAAAATAAAATAAAAAGAAGAAGAAGAAGAAGCAGCAGCAGCAGCAAGAGCTCCATAGTCACACAGAATTGGAGACCCAGGTTCAGCACTTAGAAGCCTTGTGACTTTAGCAAAGCTGCTTAACATCTCTGTGACTCAGTTCTTTCATCTGTAAAATGAAGCATAACTCTGTTGTGAGAATGAAATAAGAAAAGCATTTACTTACAGGGCTTGTCACATAATGGTAAGTGCTAGCAATCATTTTTTAATAAATGAATTATTTGTTAAATGAATAAATGATTGATTAAATATATTTATACCCCCAACTAGACATAGAGCAAGCTGCTTGAGTACAGGAGATTGTTTAACTCACCTTTGGGTTCCCAGCACCCAGTACAGTGCCTGGAACATACTAAATGCTCAAGAAATGTCAGATGAATAATAAATAAACGGACAAATGAATGAAAATCTGGCCCTGCCTCCAAGGAGCTTTCTATCACATGGAGACTGTATTAAGATTCTTATGATTGAGGCTAACATAAGTCAATATTAGAAAACTTTGTCAAGAAAGGTACATTTATTGGAATTCTCCTCATGATAGGGAAGTGTGGGGACTCAGGAAAAAAATCCCAAACATCAGCAACAGAAACTTATAGACCTTCCTCCTAGCACCAACCCACTTCTGAGGCTTAGCTCTCAGCAACCGACCCCTTTCAAATTCCCTAGGTCAAATTTATAAAATGCCAGGGAAGAGAAATCTAATTGGCCCAGCTTAGGGTGAGATGTCTAATGCTTGACCAAAAACATTAGACATGGTGGCCAAAGCACAAGTCCAAGCTGCTGGAAGTGAGGAACCAGTTACAGAGAAAGAAGAATCAATGCAGAGAAGAAAGGACAACCCTATCATTGTCTGCTACAAGGAGATAGAACTTGGGAATGAAAAGAACCGATAACAATCACTTGGAAGAAGTATTGAAGGAGGAGGCTTCCGGTATAGCATTTGTTTGTATGTGTGTATGTGTGTATGTATGTATGTGTAAGCAGGCTCTACACCCAGTGTGGGGCTCAAACTCACAACCCTGAGATCAAGAGTCACTTGTTCTACTGAATGCCCCGGTATGGCATTTTTAAATGGCCATGCAGAATGCCTGCCTAGAAAGAGAACTGAAGTGAGAGAAGGCAGGCTATTTAGCTGGAGGAGCAGGCGGCCTGCACAATAGGATAGGGGTCTCGGTCACATGCATGCAAGTTAACACTGGCTGACTTAGAAGGGGATTCAGTGGAAGGTTATTAGCAGAGCAGCTCAGTGCATGGCTGAAGGCTGGAGGACAGGGCTTAGAAAAAGTCAGGAGTAAGGGGAATCTCCATAGGGCTAGGCAGCAAGGGCTGTAGCAAGGGTTTGTGGCAGAGACTGTCTGGTAAGTGTATCACCACTAAGATAAATGATCTCCAACCAGCTTTTTCATCCTTGAGTCATTTGCCCAAGAGTCAAAGTCCTAGGAGAGAGCATCTGATGGGCTGAGTTTAGGTCACACTGGTCCATACAGAGAGTGGCTGAAAGGGAGGCAAACATAAGGATGTGATTCCTTTACCTTTCATGGTGGGAGCTGCTTACCAAAATTCACCCTTCCCACAAGAGGATACAAAATGAAGACAGGTGATTTCCCAAAAGGAAATTGAGGACCTCTTGAAAACGGGAGCCAACACTGGGCAGGCAGAAATGATGAAAATCAGTTAAGACTGCAGAAGAGGGGCACCTGGGTGCCTCAGTTGGCTAAACACCTGACTTCAGCTCAGGTCATGATCTAGAAGTTCATGGGTTCGAGCCCCACGCCGGGCTCTGTGCTAACAGCACAGACCCTGGAGCCTGCTTCGGATTCTGTGTCTCCTTCTTTCTCTACCCTGCCTCCCACCTCTCTCTCTCTCAAAAATAAATACACATTAAAAAAAAAAAAAAGACTGCAGAAGAATCATAAGGGAAAAGGGGCCCTTTAGTTGTTCTCTGCTTTGGTACAAAAACTAGGGCTGGACACCTCGGAGGTATTATCTGATTCTGACCCTGGGATCATCATTTGGTTTTTCCTTTCTAAACTTTTCATGCTCGTTCATTCATTTTTATATTTGACCAGTCATTTGACAAATACTTTTTTTCTAACCATCATGTTATTACATCTATAGGCGCCCCTATAAATACAATGACAGGGGCGCCTTGCAGGCTCAGTTGGTAGAGCATGTGACTCTTGATCTTAGGGTTGTGAGTTTAAGCCCCATGTTGGAGGTAGAGTTTACTTTTAAAAGTTATGTATATAGGGGCGCCTGAGTGGCTCAGTCGGTTAAGCAACTGACTTCGGCTCAGGTCATGATCTCACGGTTTGTGGGTTCAAGCCCTGCGTTGGGCTCTGTGACAACAGCTAAGAGCCTGGAGCCTGCTTCGGATGCTGTGTCTCCCTTCCTCTCTGCCCCTCCCCTGCTCATTCTCTGTCTCTCTCTGTCTCTCAAAAATAAATAAAATTTAAAAAATAAAAATTATATATACAGTGAGATCCACAGTCATGAATTTTGGGTCCAAGAACTTCTAGCCGCCGCCTTGGACAGGGGCCGCTTTCCACTGGATCACTTCGGTGAATGTAAAAGCTTTAAAGAGAAATTCATGAAGTGTCTCTGTGACAATAAATTTGAAAATGCTTTGTGCAGAAATGAACCAAAAGACTATTTAGAATGCAGAATGGATAGGCAGCTGACAGAACAAGAACCACTGGAAAAACTGAGATTAGAAGATTTGATCAATAGAAAACCAAAGGCAAAGACTAAGTTTTGATGGGAAAAAGACTGCTGGCTGCTGGGTCGTCCGTATGGACCTCATCACCTGACAATTTATGGTTAGGTGCTGTGACTTAGAAAGGGGCTTCCAGAACACCCTCCTTGATGGAAACATCTCATCCTGACGTTTACCAGGTTATTTTGAAAAATTATTGCTCCTTTTAGATCTCATTTTCCCCCAAGAGTGTCGGGTTTTATCTTCACATCGTGTGTGGCAGAGTTCCTAGGGAGACCCATGGCAGGTGGGAGTTAAGAATGCGAATCACACCTGCTTACAGAGGGGACACGTGAAACAGTGACTCCATATGGTAATACTCTGCATAGCTTCCCAATAGTGATATGCTCAATGTTCATGGCTTCAGATATTGTCAGAAAACCATTCCCTAGCAAAACAGTTTCCTTTTTGTACTCATAAATACGTATGTCAATTTCCTTTTTTAAAAAACAAAAATAGAGCATAAACTTGGAAATGAGAAAAAAAAATACAGTGATAGAAAGAAACATAGTCTCTGCCCTTGTGGAGCTTATGGTCTTGATTTACAAGAAATGGGTTTGGTATTTCCCTTTTTACTACTCCTGATACAGTGAGTGAAAAAGTCTGATTCTCTCCCTGAGTTTCTGGCCCTCCTTTTGCTGGAAAATCTTGGATAACATTTTTGGACCATTTTTAGTGGCAATATTTGCATCCACAAAACTGAGTAGGCCCTGGGACAAGAGTTTAGAATTGCATTATTCTAGAATTGCATTATTCTGCTGAGGCCTGGGCTGTTTAAAGGAATGATTGCTTGCAAATATGAAGTTTTAACAGGAATGGTGGTTCCTGATTGCCTGCTAAGCAGCCCAGAAGAGTGACTCGAATCTGTGTCTAACAGGCATTTGCAGTTGGAGCTGGGAGATAAGACTGATGCATGCTCCAGGAATAGGCAGCTAGAGCCTGTGTCTCAATGGTTGCTCTCCTCCTGTATGTTTCCTCGGCCCTAGAAGCACCTCGAAGCCTCCTACTCAACCACCACACCCCACACTGCCACTCCATACTTCCTGTGGGTATTCACTCAGTTGACTGTCGCAATCATCTGATGTTCTGCTTCAGGAAGTGGACTTTTGCTTCTGGCTCCAGGAAGAAGGGGTGGTGCTGAAGATAACGATTATGATAACGGGTGGTTGTATTAGTCAAAGCTCTTCGAGTTGCAAGGTTTTTTTTTTTTTTTTTTAATGTTTATTTTTGACAGAGAGAGAGAGAGAGAGAGAGAGCGAGCAAGCAGAGGAGGGGCAGAGAGAGAGGGAGACACAGAATCCGAAGCAGGCTCCAGGCTTAGAGCTGTCAGCACAAAGTCCGATGCGGAGCTCGAACCCACAAACCATGAGATCATGACCTGAGCTGAAGCTGGACGTTTAACCCACTGACCCACCCAGGCGCCCCTGAGTTGGAAGTTTTGAAACTGAATTCAAGTTGGATTAAGCATAGAGATTTATTGGCTTACATAACCAAAAAGAGTAGGGATAGATCTGACAGGATTCATGTGCTCAAATGATGTCATCAGGAATCCAACTCTATCCTTGGCTTGGCACCCCTCTGAGTTGGCTTCATTCACACAGAAGGGGTTACCCTATGATAGTAAAGATGGTCTATGGCTTGGCAAGCTTGCATTCTACCAGTTTTAAAATCTCAGCCTAGAAAAAGTGCTTCCTTTCTGGACTCCCAGTGGGAATCCTAGCTAAATTCCCATTGACCCAGCTCAGGTCACAGGCCCCAGGCAGATGTTGAATTGATTGGCCAGGCCTGAGTCTTATGCCCACCCATTCCCTCAGTTCTGCTCTACAGGCTCTGAGAATGGGTGACCGACCAATGGTTTCCCAAATAGAAAAGATGGGTTCTGTTTCCAGAAAAAAGGGTGCTGGGCAGGCATAAAAAACAGATAGACTGCTCATACTGGATATGATGATAACAAGAAGAGGTGGTAAGAATGCCTAGGAGATTCTCAACATTTTTAGAAGATGTTATTAAGAAATACCAGTTTTAGACTTTCCCTCCTGCCCAAATCCAGCCTCCAAAATTCACCCCAGATTTATGTTTATTTAAACTGATTAAAGTTGTTGGTATCTTATTATTTTCATCTTCATCAAATCATCATCCCACAGCAATTAATAAACAGACTCTGTGTATGTGGTTGTGTAAGAAAAATATAAATATCATCTTTACAAACTGAGACTTTATTCCCAAAGGGAGCATTAATGATGACAAAGGACTCACAGACAACCATGCTAGCTCTGAATGTTACATATTGTCAATTTTATTTTCTAAAAGTTTTTTTTAAATGTGTATTTTTGAGAAAGAGCAAGTGGGGGAGGGGGAGAGAGAGAGGGAGACAGAGAATCCCAAGCAGGATCCATGCTGTCAGCACAGAGCTCGATGTAGGGCTCAAACTCACGAACCATGAGATCATGACCTGAGCTGAAATCAAGAGCTGGACGTTTAATCGACTGAGCCACCCAGGCCCCCCTGTATTGTCAATTAAGTGACATAAATTGAATTGTACTATATGCAAAGGATACCTCAGTAAAAGAAAAAAAAATAGTTAAAAGAAAAATGACACAAAGTAGAAGGTTCATTCGTTGTGGGCCAGGGTGTCATACGCATTCTACAGAGTGATGAGATTTGCTTATTTATTTATTTATTCATATTTATGTATTTATTTATTTATTAAGTAGGCTCCATGCCCAATGTGGGACTTGAACTCACGACCCTGAGATCAAGAGTCACATGACTGCACTGACTGAGCCAGCCAGGGGCCCTGAGTTTTTAAATGGAATAGATTCAAGGTGAGGCTGCCATTTCTTTTCTACTTCATTGTAGAACACTTTAAAGACTTTGCTGTCTTCTTCATCACTCTCTTTATATCAATTTGGCAATGCTATATATTCTTGGAGAAAATAACTTCTTTTAAAATGGCCTTCTGAAGCTCTTGCCCATACCCTCAATATTTCCTAACTTTTCCTCACATATTTTCCTATCTTACACAATCCCCAAACCTGTCATTTCCGGTGCCTAATGTCTGGGAGAGCCATTTTAACCTGTACCTAGAATGTGCTACTTTGTTGCTTGTGCTCCCAGGGTATCTCCAAAATCACATAAGTTGTCTCAGTAGATGTCCTAGGACACCTGGGCGGCTCAGTGGGTTGAGCAGTTGAGCATCTGACTCTTGATTTCGGCTCAGAGCCTGATCTTATGGGTCTGTAGGTTTGAACCCCATGTCAAGGATGGGATTCTCTCTTTCCCTCTCTTTCTGCACCTCAACCCCCTCAAAATAAATAAACTTAAAAAAAAAATAGATGTCTTGGAAAGCACAGGAATTAGGACAGGCAGTGAGAACCAGAGAAAAGAAACTTTCTCATACCTACTGTAAGGCCCTGTCACTCTAACACTTTAAAATATAGCATACCTCTGGGGAACCTGGGTGTCTCAGTTGGTTGAGCATCTGACTTCAGCTCAGGTCATGATCTTGCAGTTCATGAGTTCAAGCTCCACATCGGCTCACTGCTGTCAGCCTGTCAGCACAGAGTCTGCTTCAGATCCTCTGTCCCCTTCTCTCTGCCCCTCCCCCACTCTCCCAAAAAATAAATATTTAAAAAAATATATAGCGTACTTCTGTTTTGTATCAAGAACACCTTTTAAAACATGAATGATGGGTTGCCTGGGTGGCTCAGTCTGTTAAGCATCTGACTCTGGATTCTCATCTCAGGTCTTGATTTCAGGGTCATGAGTTCAAGCCCCACGTTGGACTCCACATTGGGTGTGAAGGCTACTTGTGGTAGGGTCCCCTCCTTAAGGAGAGAGAAAAAAAAGGGAGAGAAAACTTCAAGGTAACCTGGCTATGCACCTACCCGACCATGACCTTGTAAACTGAGACGACTTAATCAGATTGCGTGTTTATGTGTGTTACCATAGATGGGAGACAAAGAAATAGAAACTGTATAAAGAAGCTATGCCATGTGACATTCGGTGCTCAGTTCTTTGGGTACGAGCCCAACTGAGAGGTGCCGGCACGAATAAAAGTTGCTTCCTGGAAATTAAAAAGCGTCGGTGTCACAGCTCTCTGTGGGAGAATCCTGCTACATACTTACAAACAAAAACAAAAACAAAAACATAAACATAAATGACAATGTTATTTACTTACTTACTTACTTAACCAGCAAAAGAAGAGTTTATTCAGAAGTAGAAAATTGCCATACCATACAAACAAGCCACAGGCAAATCCTCTAGGTGACATCTTTGGAGTCACCTTCTATTTCAATCCAATCTTGACTTTCCCCACGCTGACCATTCCATACTGATTTGCCGATCCACATCTCACATTTCAACTGGTTGCTTCTCTCTCATCCGTTCCACTTTTCCTTTATCAGTTAGGAGTCATATCCTTAGAGTTGGGTTCATTGTTGCCCTGGTCCTTGCCACAGTGTTTGGTTTAGGGACAGACACAGCTTAGTCAATTCAATCACAGTAAGACTGGAGATTTGGGTTCAATGGTTGGGAGAAGGAAACCTATCTGTTCTCCTAGATGTGCTCTATGAATGTGAAGCCTATACCTGTTGTAGTTATTTGGCTACTAGAAACGAAACCCATGTAAGGATGAAGGCAGCATCAGAAAGCAAACAGACTGGCTCACAGACACATGGAGGTGGTGCCCTGATCAAACCATGCCTGAAGCCTACTCCTAGACATTTCAATTATACTGAGTCAAGAATTTTTAATTGTTTATGCCAGTTGGGTTTTTTAAAAAAAAATGTTTTTAATGTTTATTCATTTTTGAGAGAGAGGCGAGGAAGGGGGGGAAGAGGGTGAGCAGGGGAGGGGAAGAGAGAGAGGGAGACACAGAATCTGAAGCAGGCTCCAGGCTCTGAGCTGTCAGCACAGAGTCCCACGTGGTACTCTAACTCATGAAGATCATGACCTGAGCCAAAGTCGGACTTTACCTGACTGAGCCACCCAGGAGCTTCTGGATTTTTTTTTTTTTAATTGTAACTTAAAGCATCCTATTAAACTCCCTCAGGAGAATCTTTTTTATAACATTATTGATGTACATTTTACATCATGTAAACTATATATATTTAAGTGTAAGATGTAATGAGTTTTCGCATATATACACACCTGTAAAATCATCTCCACAATCCAAATAATGAAAATACTTGTCAGCCTCCAAAGATTCCCAGTACCTTTTGGAATCCCTCCCCCCCGTCACTACCCTTCCCCATCCCTTTCTGACAATAGACTAGTTTACATTATCTAAATTTTATCTAAATGGAAGAATAGAGCGCCATACACTAAATGTTTGTGTCCTCCCCCCACTTCATAGGTTAAAATACAAATCCTTAAGGCGATGGCATTAGGAGGTAGTACCTTTTTGAGGTGAGTAGGTCATGAGGGTGGAGATTTCATGAATGGGATTAGTGCCTTTATAAGAGAGGCCCCAGAGAGATTCCTCCTCTCTTCCCTCATATGAGGTTACATTGAAAAGGCAGGTTCTCGGGGCACCTGGGTGGCTCAGTTGGTTAAGCCTCCAACTTCGGCTCAGGTCATGATCTTGCAGCTCATGGGTTCAGGCCCCGAGTCTGTGCTGACAGCTCAGAGCCTGGGGCCTGTTTCAGATTCTGTCTCCATCTCTCTCTGCCTCTTTCTCTCTCTCTCTCAAAAATAAATAAACATTAAAAAAAAAAAAAAGGCAAGCTTTCATCAGATACTAAACCTGCCAGTGCCTCGATCTGGGACTTCCCAGAACTGTGAGAAATAAATTTGGGTTGTTTATAAACCATCCAGTCTATGATATTTTGTTATAGCAGCCTTGACTGACTGAGACAGACAATCGGTACTGACAAGTAGGGTGCTGGTACAACAAATATCTAAATTGTCGAAGCAGCTTTGGATGTGGGTAATGGATAGAGGCTTTAAGTTTTCAGGTACATGACAAAAATTTTCCATTGTTGTTAATGGACGTTTAAGGGTGATGTTAGTGAGAGTCCAGGGAGTAAAGAGAGCTGTAGAGAGGGTCTCAGACTTGTTAGAGAATACTCAAGTAATTATAAACAGAATGTTGACAAAAACATTGACTATTTTTTTAAATACACTTATATATTTTTTAAATGTTTATTTATTTTTGAGTGAGAAAGACAGAGTGCAAGCGGGGGAAGGGCAGAGAGAGAGGGAGAGGGAGAATCCCAAGCAGGATCTTTGCTGTCAGCACAGAGCCTGATGAGGGGCTCGAACTCACGAACCGTGAGATCATGGACCTGAGCTGAAATCAAGAGTCGGATGCTTAACCAACTGAGCCACCCAGGTGCCCCAAAATATTAACTATTCTGATGGGATCTCAGACAGAAATGAGGAACATGCTTTTGGACAATGGCTGAAAGGCCATCCTGTTATAAAGTGGCAAAGAACTTGGCTGAATTGTGTTTGTATCACAGTATTTTGTGGAAGGTTAAACTTGTATGTGACAATATTAGATATTTCGCTGAGGAAATATCCAAGCAAAGTGTTGAAGAAGTGACATGGTTCCTCTTGACTACTTAAAGTAAAATGTATGAAAAGAGAAATGATTTAAAGATGAAATTGTTCATCAAAAAGGATGCAGAACTGAAAAGACTGCAAATTCTCAGCCTATCCATCTTGTAAAGAATGAGAAAATATGTTTGGGAGAGAACACAAGGGGTGTGGCCAATCATTCGGTAAGGGGATTAATCAGCCATTTCAACAGAAAGGCCGAGCTGTTGTTTAAAACAATGGAAGAGCGCAAAGGAGGGGTCACCAGTACCTGTGATTCCCCAGTGCACTGCTTTGTCTCAAGTCACAGGCTCGGCTTCCTGCATTCTGGCGCCTAGCACCTAGGGCACTCCAGGTGCAGCTCTTGTGGGCCCCCAAGTGGAGTCTATTTATTTATTTATTTAATTTTTTTTAAACATTTATTTTTGAGAAAGAGAAAGCATGAGTGGGGGAGGGGCAGAGAGAGGGGGACAGAAGCTCTTTAGCAGGCTCTGTGCTGACAGCAGAGAGCCCGATGTGGGGCTTGATCTCATAAACCATGAGATTGTGACCTGAGCCAAAGTCCGGCTCTTAACTAACTGAGCCACCCATGTGCCCCTGGAGTCTTTTTATTTTTATTTTTATTTTTAAGTAATATTTGTTTCTATTACAAAAGCAACATGTATTTAATACAGGAAAATTAGAATATAAGCAAAAGGAAAGAAATTAAAACCACTACTAATATATATTGATATATGACCTCCCAGGAATAATAAGCAAGAAAAAAATAGTGAAAGAAAGATGGGAAGAAAATTTGGGGCAAAACGAGCAGCATGAGCAGTCAGTCACCAAGATACAAAACAGCCTAGAATGTGGGCAGACAACGCAGCCACTTGTTATTTGTGGAGCAGAGTCCTAGAGAAGTAGTCTCCCTGCTAAGGCAAATTTTGTTCAGGTACAGGGAAGAAATCCCTTGATCTCAGAGAAGCAGATGCCCTGCTAGACCCATGAATCACAATCATGGAAATCCAGTTCCCTTTTCCTTGCCAGACACTCAGCTTTCCAGCCCATATTGCAGGTAGAGTAAATATATGAAACAGTTCTAGCTAACAAGATATAAGAGGGAGACGTCTATGGAGACTCTAAGAAACAGGATTTTTCGTTATTAACAAAAAGTAAGCCTCTTTCGTCAGCTCCCTTCCTTCTTAACTTCATGCAGTGATGTGAGGACATGACATCTGGAGCCATGGCAGCCATATGGAGACCATGAAGCAACAAGCACAGAATGAAAAGTCAACATGCTGAATGGCATAGCCAAAAGATGGAAAGAGTGTGGGTCCTTGACGATATAGCTGATGATATAGGTGAAGCCACTCCTTGGCTACACCTGCCTCCAGACTGCTTAAGGAAACAATGCATCCTAGCAGTTCAAGCCATGGTCTTTTAGGTTCTCTCTTACTTGCGGTCAAATACATCCTAATTCCTACAGACTTATACCACATTCGCAGTGATTATCAAGGAAGCCAAGGGCAGCTGCTCTTAAACAGGAAGCAGGAACTGGAAAGTTGTCACACCCGTAGTCAGTTGTTTATTCTCTGCCAGCCTTATCTCCGCTTGTGTCTGAAAATTTGTGTCTTTCTTCATTCTTCTCTACAGACCAGTTTTCACGGATTCAACATCCACACAGCAAAGCCTTCCCTGTCTGCATTTCCTGCATCTAAGAGACCAGCTTAGGCTGTGACTACATCTCAAGCTCGATTCCAAAGTCTAGAAGGGAGAGGAGGCTGGACCCAGTTGTTTCTGCACTCTCTGGACACCCTGGGGGCAAAATCACACCCTCAAACCTGGCTGCCAAAGGCCCATCCACGTGTGTGTGACTCTCAGGGAAAGGAGAGGCACGGGCTAAAAGACACCCCGAACTATCTACCATACTGGCTGCGGTTAAGTATGTTAGACAGTGGGTGGGAAGGGGCCATTCAGTATGAGAGAGACGAACAGATTCCAACACCAAGTGGAAAAGCTGAGAGAGGGCTAAGCTAACTCAAGGCGGGGTAGCTGGGAAATTCCTCCCCAAGGAAGTCAAAATTCAATCTCCCAAGGCCTTTCCTTGAATGAGGAGTGAGGGAAAGAAATAAGAAGGAAAAAAGGAGTGGCCCTGGAAGCTGTCACTGAGAAAACGGGGCGTAGGCTTGGACGCGCCTCTAACCTCCCCGCCCCCACCCCCAGAGAAGGGAAAACCAGGATTTCTGCTTATTTTAGGTTCAAGTCCCACCGAGAGCGTGAGCTTGTGTGCGTACCCTGGCAGTCGCTGGCAGCAACGTTTCGGTCGAGAAAAGGTTACTGGAACAGATTGGGGTCAGCATTAATGCTGTTTCCGTACAGAGATGGGAACAGCGTGGAGGCCAGAACGCTGCCCCGAGGGTCACCAGCTTCCCACGTGGCCTGCCCAGTAACAGGCGACAACCGGAGGAGGGCCGCTGGGAGGCAGGGAGCAACTCCGAGAAAGGCGCGGGGACGGGCCGCGGGGCAGCGGTCTCCGAGGAGAAGGACGAGATTCTCAAGCCCCCTCTGCCCCCAGTGCGCGGGGCAAGGTAGGGCGGCAGAAGTGCGCAGGCGCAGGCGCAGACGCAGGCGCTGGCGGTAGGGGCAGGGGGAGGACGAGGATAGCTGGAGGACGTGTTCTGGGAAAGCGCAGGAAGGAAGTCAGGGCGGGCAGATAGCGAGGGCTGTGGAGTCACAGTAGACAATTCTGGGAACACACAGGCTGGGGTGGATTTGGATCCAACTCTCCCTTCCTCCCTCCCGCTTTCTCTGCATTCCTGCATAATACATCAGCGGGCACTGGGCCCCTGCGAAGGCACTTTCCACTTGCCACCGGGAGGGACCGGTCCCGCTTGGTTCACTACAGGTCATCCAGTGCAGGGCTCTGAACTGGGAAGGTGCTCAGCAAATATTTCTTTCATGAGTAAGTGCGTGGAACTTTGTCCGGGAGAAAGGATCCAAGACATAAATAAACGTGCCGGTCGTCCAATAAGGGAGTACTTCAGAAGAGTAACCTTCACACCATTTTTGGCTGTACCCTTTGAAGTGTTAACTAGTGGATTTCTTTTGTGCCGGTAGCCTAAGGAGGCAGGAAAAAATGTTTGGAATCACTGGGCCAATTAGTAATTTACCAAACTAATTCGTAGGAGGGGAATTCTTTTGTTTACGTGAAATTTCACCTGGAAGCCTAAACAAATAATAGAGATTAACAACAACAACAAAACCAGCAGCGGCTCTCCTGCCCATCCTCAGTGAAGAGCTGGTTTTCAAAAAACCATTCACCCTGGTGCCTGGATGGTTTTCCTCTGTTTTGTGGGTAGAGCATGCGACTCTCCATCTGGGGTCATGAGTTCAAGCCCCACATTGGGTGTGGAGCCTACTTACAAAATAAAAAATAATTTAAAAAAGAAACAAAAGCATTCCTCTGCTGCTACTCCACGGTTACTGGTAAAAAGTGAGGTCCGGATGGATAACTAAAATTACCGTAATCATTTCACAAGATATGTATGTCAAGTCATTATGCTATACATCTTAAACTTAGTGCTGTATGTCAATGATAATGAAACTGAAAAAAATAAGTAAACAATTTAATTTTAAAAAAAGAGAGGGGCGCCTGGGTGGCGCAGTCGGTTAAGCGTCCGACTTCAGCCAGGTCACGATCTCGCGGTCCGTGAGTTCGAGCCCCGCGTCGGGCTCTGGGCTGATGGCTCAGAGCCTGGAGCCTGTTTCCGATTCTGTGTCTCCCTCTCTCTCTGCCCCTCCCCCGTTCATGCTCTGTCTCTCTCTGTCCCAAAAATAAATAAACGATGAAAAAAAAAATTAAAAAAAAAAAAAAGAGAGAGAACCGAGGCCCAGAGAGGTTAATTGACTTACTCAGTGTCACACAGCAAAGAAGGAAAGAAAGAGGGCAACTACTAAAATATCACAGGAACTTGAGTAAAAAGCCTACAGAAAATGATGACCCACAGTTCAGATTCTACTTGTTGCCTGTTTTTGTACAACTTGAGAGCAAAGAATGTTTTCTACATTTTTAAGTGGTTAAAAAAATAAAAAATAGTATTTTATTATTTTTCTTTTTTTTAATGTTTATTTATTTGGGGGGGGGAGGGGCTGAGAGGAGAAGAGAGAATCCCAAACAGACCCTAAGCCTATGTGGAGCTGGAACTCATGAACCATAAGATCATGACCTGAGCCGAAGTCAGATGCTTAAATGATCCAGGTGCCCCGAGAGAGAAACTCTTAAAATGATTACTTCTGTGAAGTGGTACTGTGGGTTGGGGGAGGGAGGATTTATTTATCACATTATACTCTGGTATGCATTTAATATATGTGTCACTAAAATAAATTAAAAATACTTCACTCATAATGGATTTGAGCCAAGGTATGCACAACCACCTTAAAGACACAGAGTGCCTTCCAGATTAACAGAACTTGACACAGTAGCGTAATTGGAACCATTGATCTCTCTCAAGAAAGAATATGCCTGTTAGAATGTGGTTACCAGATCATACCAGAATATATATATATATATATATATATATGTATGTATATATATATACACACACACATATACACACACATATATATATGTCTGTACTTTTATGTATCATATTATATAGACAGAACATTTTATTATATATTATAAACTTATAAGTTTAAATTTATGGCATTTACTTCTCAATGAGAGGATATATATCATTTTGATAAATAGAAAAAGTTAGGATTATTGAAACCTATTATGCTATCAGCCTCAGCATCAGAGTTAGCATGTTTGGTTTGTTTGTACATGTCTTGGTCGGGATAGGTTAGGTTAGGCTGCGATTACAAATGATCCCAACATTTCAGTGGCATGTAACAAAGGTTTATTTCTCACTCAGGCTCAGTGTCTGGCAAGGGGCAGACTCTACTACATGTTGCCTTCTCTCCAGGACATAGCTATCCTCCTTGTGGCCAAGAGAAGAAAGAACCATGGTGAACATCTGCTAGTTTTTATTTTTATTTTATTTTTGTTTTAGAGAAAGAGAGAAAGTGTGAGCAGGGTAGAGGGGCAGAGGGAGGGAGAGGGAGGGAGGGGGGGAGAGAGAGAGAGAGAGAGAGAGAGAGAGAGAATCCCAAGCAGGCTCCACACTCAGCACAGGGCCCGATGCGGGGCTTGGTCCCACGACCCTGGATCATGACCTGAGGCGAAATCAAGAGTCGGATAGTCAAGTCGCTGAGCCACCCAGGCATCCCTACATCTGCTAGTTCTTAGAGCTTTGTTTCTGAAGTGGCCTATATTACTTCCACTCACATCTTATTGGCCCAAACAAATCACATGGTCAAGCCTGAGGTCAACAAGGCAAGAAAATAATCCCATCCAAGGGGGAAGCAGTGAATACTTGTAAAGAACAATACAGTCTATCATAGCAAAACACTGCAGAAATCGGGATTAACAGAAAAATCCTTAGAAGTGATAAAAACTCACCTGACAATCTCAAGCTCTCTAATTACATGAGTCACCAAGCTTGAAATAAAAGTGAGAAAATTTGTTTCAAAGTTGGATCACTAAGCACTGAGTTTATCACTACTCGTAAATATAAAAATCAGCTACAAGTATCCATCTGAAACCAAGCATTAAAGTATCTACTTTTAGGGGCGCCTGGGTGGCGCAGTCGGTTAGGCGTCCGACTTCAGCCAGGTCACGATCTCGCCGTCCGTGAGTTCGGGCCCCGCGTCAGGCTCTGGGCTGATGGCTCAGAGCCTGGAGCCTGTTTCCGATTCTGTGTCTCCCTCTCTCTCTGCCCCTCTCCCGTTCATGCTCTGTCTCTCTCTGTCCCAAAAATAAATAAAAACGTTGAAAAAAAAATTTAAAGTATCTACTTTTGGACATTCTCCCCATGTGATGAGTTAAGTATTCACTTTTTATTGCCCAGCTGATTCTTAGCCCTGTGACAAAAGCATGTCTCTAGGAGATACACCTGACCTTCAGCATTCACTAGCGTGCAGAGGTCACGTGTTCCAGGGTGCACCCACTTGGATAATTTCATGTGCCCAGGCCTGGAATTTTCAATAAGAACCAATGCCAAACTAGCGGCTTGGTGGGTTAAGCGTCCGACTTCAGCTCAGGTTATGATCTCACGGTTCATGGGTTTGACCCCCCATCGGACTCTGAGCTGCCAGTGTGGATCTTGCTTGGGATTTTCTCTCTCTCCCTCTCTCTCTGCCCTCCCTGACTCATGCTTTCTCTCTCTCTCTCAAAATAAATAAGTAAACTTAAAAAAAAAAAAAAAAAAAGAACCAGTGCCAAACTACAGTCTTCCTAATCAGGGTCCCGTTTACAGGGTGTTTAAATACATTCACAGGGGCGCCTGGGTGGCTCAGTCGGTTGAGCGTCCGACTTCTCTCAGGTCACGATCTCACGGTCCGTGAGTTCGAGCCCCGCATCAGGCTCTGTGCTGACCGCTCAGAGCCTGGAGCCTGCTTCAGATTCTGTGTCTCCCTCTCTCTTTGGCCCTCCCCCCGTTCATGCTCTGTCTCAAAAATAAATAAATGTTAAAAAAAAAATTTAAATACATTCACAGACCTGGTAGGAAAATCCACCCCGAGCACTGCTCTGAAGTCTGGTGGGTATCATGCCACGGAATCCAAATAAAGAAACAGAGAAGTCTTGGAAATTCCAATATGTGGAGGAGCCAGGCTGATCACTTAGGTGGTCAAAAGGATGAGCAACGAACCTTCCAGCAGTGTCAGCAGGCTTCAGAAAGGGAGGAGACTGGGAAGCTGGAGAACCTGCGCTTCCAAAAGAGACACCTACTGGTTGGCCCTAGCCAGCTGTTGCTATATAGAAAAAACAAAACAAAACAAAACAAAAACTTTTTTTAGGTTGCAAATCAAACTTGTATGTGAAATCTGCCAGTTTAAAATACTGACACGAATTCAAAATTGTGAAATACGGGGTAGGCCAAGTAAGCACATTTGTAGGCCGTGTTTGGGGTTGTAAATCTGTGATCTCTGAGGCAGGTGACCAGGGTAAAGATCTCAGAGGAGAGAGGAGAAATCTGGAGAAAAGAAAGAGGAGTCCCCAAATGGGGCATGTGGGAGGGAGCAGAGAGCGGGAGGTCAGCCTCTGGAGGGCAGGATGCTGCGGAAGAGACAGATGTGGGGACAGGACATTTAGCCAGTTTTGTGATGTGTAACCTCTTCGCTCTCCTTTTCATAAAACCTTCAGGGAAACAGGCTTTCGACGTTGGCGTCAAATCTGTGTTTTCCGACTGGTGCGTCGTGGTGTTGAGACCGGCTCCAAGGAGGCCCAGTTACGCCTGAGCTGTGTTTGAGCCTCCACCTAAAGCCCCTTGCTTTGAGTCCACATTGCAGGTTTCCCAGGTGGTTGGAGAGGCAGGAGAGGTGGTGGCGCATTCAGAGGGTGGGTCTTGGAGGCAGGCAGAATGGGGTTTGAATCCTGGGCCCCCGCACTTACTTGCTCTAAACATTTCTGAACCCTGTTGCAAAGTGGGGATAAAGTACCCCCACTGCAGAGTGGTAGAGATTTACATGCAAAGATGAAGACAACACTCTCAGGACCGTACCCAGCACATCGTGTTACTCAACAAAGAGTAACTGTACTGTTATTAGTGTTATTTATATATGATTACTTTCATTTGCAATCATAAGCCCGCAGGGAGAGAACGTGCTGATCCTCAAACACAAGTAATTGCCCAGTAAAAGCTGGGCAATCCGTTTAAAACTTTTATTTCTTATCAGAAAACAATTAAAGTGCTCTCCTGGCCTTTATGCCTGAGTCTCTTCTGAGTTTGGTCACACGATTCAGTCCAGCGGAGCACAAGTTCTGCTCTACACCTGTCTGGCATCTTGCCTTAGGCTCTACACCTGTCTGGCATCTAACCTGGGTGTCTCCGCACTGCCTGGAGGAGAGAGATTACTCCCACAGCCTGCGTGCGAGGGAGCTCCGGGGAGAGGGAACCATGTGTCAGCTCCTCAGTCAGTGCTCAGAGTGAATTAAAGCCTGCTGCCTGCTGAGGTGACTTCCTCTCTCCCTCCTTCCTCCAGTACTGCACATCCTCTGCCTTCCTTCTCCTCCTCCTCTTCCTCCTCCTCCTTTTCCTCTTTCTCTTTTTCCGCTTCCTCTGGCTCCTCCTTTTCCTCTTCATTATTACAGGGGAAATATCACGCCAAAGGGCTCCCTTCGTTTTGGAAATCTGAGCAAGTAGAAGCCTTGCTCTGAGGAGGTAGTGTAAGAAGACTTCCTTTGGCATACTTAGTGAAAGGCACTTTCCACATAGACTTTTTATGACCAGGTATTAAGGAGCCCAGGAATCTTCTAGAACCAAAGGTTCCAATATCCCCTATTCTTAGTTCTCTCCAGCTGAAGTTAGAGAATTCTGTTGGGGATGAATCTAGATAGTTCTTGACCAAAACCTTGCAGCAACATGGTCATTTTTTCCCAAGAGATTATTTATTTATTTATATATATTTTAAAGTTTATATTATTTATTTTGAGAGAGAGAGAGAGAGAGTGCTGAAGGGGCAGAGAGAGAGGGAGAAAGAGAGAATCACAAGCAGGGTCCTCACCATCAGAGTGGAGCCCAATGCAGGGCTCAAACTCACGAACCATAAGATCATGACCTGGGCTGAAACTGAGAGTCAGACACTTAACTGACTGAGCCACCCAGGTGCCCCGCAACATGATCACTTTAACCTAGGACTGCTGGAATAAAATGACCATGAGAGAGAAGTCTTTTCTTATGAATCAGACTAAAAATGAAATGAATACACACACACACCCACAGAAATCTGGAATGCCATAAACCAAATTGAAAACAGGGGTTATCTTTTAGTGGGATGGCTGACAACTTTTACTTTCTGCTTTAAATATTTGTGTTTGCATTTTTTTCCTACAACAAGACTATTACTTTCATAATCAGGAAGAAAAAAAAAGGTCCTGTAGTTCCATTTTGAAGAAAAAAGAGAAGGAATGGATATAGCCTTGTGGCTGGAGCACTGCAGGTGGCTAAGAGTGTCTGTTTAATGCTCATGGCTGGTTTACAGAACAGAGAGTAGAGAAGGAAGGCAGGGAGGATGGGGGAAAGGATGGAGGGAGGAAGGGGGAAGGCTGGTGGGGCCAGCAGGGGAGGACGGCAGGCAGTCCTTCAGGAGCAGCGGGGTACGTGGGTGCAAACCCGGAGGGTGCTGGCCAGTTTGGGGTGAATTAATTGAGAAATGGGGGAATTAAGGATCAGTTGTTTTGGCAACCAGCCCCAAGTTAGACCCTATTTCTTATCCTCAGTGAATCTGTGAACTCTTCCCACGGCTTCTGGCCTCACTTGTCCGGAGCGTGTGACTGGCTCTGAGTCCGGAACAAGATTTTTAGCCTTAGATGGGAGAAAAAGCATAGCAGGCAGCACCAGCCCTTCCTGTCTGCCACTCGATCTGGGCAATCAACTGAGTGCTTTCCAGGCACAGGGGGCTTCATGCTCCATGCTGGGGGTTCGGAGACAAGAGAACAAGCCTTCTGTTCGGAGGAGCTTGTAGGCAGGAAAGAAGGACGTCTGTCTACGAGCTGCGGTTGAGGGGGTGGCACTTGTGACCACAGGCCTCTTTCACTCGCTGTCTGTGTGACCATGGGCACATGACCTGACCCGGCTCCTCTCAGCTTCCCCATCTGTAAAATGGGGATGGAACTAGCACCTGGCTGTTAGGGTTAGTGTAGGGATTAAAGAGACTGCCTCTGGAGCCCTTAGCACAGGGACTGGCATTACGTGCTCAGTGTTAGCTATTGTTCCATACACAAGTGCTCAGGGGAATCCTGTGAGGGGCGGGGATTCTCCCTCAGGGGGTGAAGAAAGCCACAGAGGTGTGAAGTGGGTCTTTATGGAGGAGTAAGAGTTTGTTTGGTGGACAAAGGTGGGCAGTTTATTGCCGGCCAAAGAAGTAAGGCAAGGAAATATTTGGTGTGTTGTTGAAGGTGGTGGCTGTGTGTGTGTGTGTGTGTGTGAGAGAGAGAGAGAGAGAGGGAGAGAAAGAGGGAGAGGGAGAGGGGGAGAGAGAGGGAGAAGCTGGCTTTCAGTGGCCCTGGAAATGTAGGCTGGCTTGAACTTGAGAAAGACCTTGTAAACCAGGCCAACGGGCTTGGGCTTTATCTTTCCCTTGAAGGCACAGGGTGTGTGGAGTGGGGAGGTATGAGAGAGTTTGCTGTGTTTTTGAGGTTTCTAAGCAAAGAATAACAGAATCAGATATATGTTTCGAAAAGTAGGTTCTGGGGGTGCCTGGGTGGCTTAGTCGGTTAAACATTCCACTCTTGATTTCGGCTCAGGTCATGGTCTCACGGTGGGCCTCACATCGCCTGCTTGGGGTTCTCTCTCTCCCTTTCTCTCTCTCTGCCCCTCCTCTACTTGCTCTCTTTCTCTCTCTCTTTCTCTGTCTCTCCAAATAAGTAAATAAACTTTAAATAAAAAAGAAAAGAAAAGAAAAGTAGGTTCTGGAAGAGATGTCCATTCTGTAGAGTGGCCAGGAGCCCCTGGCTGTTGTGCCCAGACTGGTCACTAGAGGGAGGCCTGGGTTCAGAAGTGGTACCACACTAGCCCGTTTTGTGGGGCTGCTGGTCCCTGGTGGCTGAGTAGGGGCGCCACGGAGGCAACCAAACCTTGACTCATATGAGCCCCTCACCTAGGCTGGGGTAGACTTGCCAGGTTACAAACAAGGGCACTGGGCAAGTTTAGAAGAAAAGAAAAGACGTGCCGTGGGAACCTTGATTTCCATGCATCTCACAACTAACCTCTTCATCTCCCTCCCAGTTCACCCTCCTTATCTCCCTATTCTGGATTCTGGCCCACTCCAAGTGTGTGGACACCCCAGCCTGCATGGCCAAGTTTTGTCCACATGCCCACAAATAGCCCAGGGGTGCACATACTGGTGGAAAAATGAACCTGACGACAGACCCCGGGAGAGGCTTGGGTCATTAGAGAAGAGAATTCTGGGGTCCTGTGTACTCAGAGCACGGCTTACAAGGGGGTCAAGGGCTCTAAGTAGGTACTTCGTTTGGTCTCTAAGGGAGGGACAGGGCTAAAGGAGGGCCCCAAGGATGTGTGCTCTTTGAACCACATCTTGAGTGAAAGTACCTTGTGTTATTTCTGCCTTTATACACAACATGTGGCAGGGAGTCTAGCAGTTAGTAGGTTTTCAACAAAAGCTGTTTGAATGAATGACTTGTCCTTCTCCAGCTCTTGACTGGCTTCTTATGTGAGAGAGCTGAGTCACTTTTCCTTTGTGGAGCGTTCTGTGGTTTTAAGAAAGATCCACATAGTCTTTGACACTCTCCTGAAGAAATGGGGCCTAATTCCCCTTCTGGGCCAGCCTGTCAGCGACTTGAAAGTGTGGATGTGCTACTTTGGGAACTAGGTCGTAAGGGCACTGTGACTTTCTCCCTTTGTCACTCGGATCGTTGCGGGAGAAGCCCGCTGCTGTGTCAAAAGGACACTCAGGCAGCCCTGTGGAGAGGCCTGGGGTGGAGCCGATGCCTCCTGCCAACAGCCATGTTGGAAGCTGCTGGTGCCCCAGCCCTGATCAATCTTTCGATGACGGCGCCTGACCTACCTACAACCTCATCACCACCCCAAGTCGCCCCCTGAGAAACAGTATGAGATAATACACATGTGTCAGTTTACATCATTACGTTGAGGGTAATTTGTTAGGAAGCAATAAATAACTACTACAAGCTCCAAAGTAGCACTCTTGCTTTCTGCTTAGGTTTTGTGTAAGTTGAAAAATAAATCAGAAGTAAATATGGAAGGTGAAATGTCACCTTCATTAGTGGCAAGAGGCCAGTCTTTTGCCAACTGAGCCTGCTAATACTGAACTCCAGAATTTAGGCAGACTGACCCACCCAGTCCTAAGAAACACTTGGTGGAGGGGCGCCTGGGTGGCTCGGTTGGTTAAGTGTCCACCTTTGGCTCAGGTCATGATTTCATGGTTCACGGGTTTGAGCCCCGCGTCGGGATCTGTATGGACAGCATAGAGCCTGGAGCCCGCTTTGGATTCTGTGTCTCCCTCTCTCTCTGCCCCTCCCCTGCTCACACTCCATGTCTCTCTCTCTCTCTCAAAAATAAACATTAAAACAGATATGAAAAAAAAAGAAGAAAAGAAACACTTGGTAGAGACAAATCGCCCCTCACAGAAGGTTCCAGAGGGGGAATAAAAACCCGGACAGGAGAATTTCTACTCGACTAGGAGAGAAACAAGGTGTGGGTCAAGGACGCCCGCACGTATGTTCTTCCCAAAATTAACAGAGCAGGAGGAGCAAGATGCTTCAAGCACGATGCTTCAAACTTGTCATTTTGAGACCGAAGTTTTCTTTTCTCTTTAGGTGGGCCCCTTTTTCCTGGGAGTACTGTTTCGTTAGATCACCAGTGCCGATGGGCCAAACCGCCTTTGCAGGAATATTGTATAAATGTGAAATCATCACTCTTTTTTCACAAAGATCTTATCAGGGAGAATCAATCCCTTTTACTGGTGGGAACGTTGTTCTAGAAAGTATTTTTTTTTTAATGTTTATTTATTTTTGAGAGAGAGCACGTGCGAGCAGGGGAGGGGCAGAGAGAGACAGGGGGACAGAGGATCCAAAGTGGGCTCTGAGCTGACAGCAGAAAGCCTGATGCGGGGCTCGAACTCACGAACTGTGAGATTATGACCTGAGACGAAGTTGGACGCTTAACTGACTGAGCCACCCAGGTGCCCCCGGAAAGTATTTCATAACCAGTAAGTGGTGGCAGAGAGCCAGAAGAGAATGAAAAATCCTGTCATCCTTCCTGATAGCTGAGTAATAATACGTACATCTGTTTCTTTTTTTTTATAAAGTTTCTTTTATTTCTTTTTTTTTCAATATATGAAGTTTATTGTCAAATTGGTTTCCATACAACACCCAGTGCTCATCCCAAAAGGTGCCCTCCTCAATACCCATCACCCACCCTCCCCTCCCTCATACATCTGTTTCTTATGCACAGCTCCTTCAAAGTCTGATTATAATTATTTGTCGTTGTTGGCAATCTAGTGGAGTAACAACAATTTCTCTTTTTCACTCTTTCTCTGAGATTCAGGCTCTTCACTACTCAGCATTGCCACATCTCTAGCTTTGGATATTCCAGTCTTCATTTCCTCAGTTGATTGAAAAAAAAAAAAAAAAAAAAAAAAAAAGCTTGTAGGCTGCCTGCCTGGCTCAGGGCACGAGCAAAACTCTTGATCTCAGGGTTGTGAGTTCGAGCCCCATGTTGAATGTAGAGATTACTTAAAAAAAAAAACAAAACAAAACAAAAAACTTACCACTAACCTTGAGGTCATCTTTGATTTTTCCATCTGAATTTTGCATCAACCAAGTCCTCGTCATTCTTTCATATGTCTCTTGGATTTACCTTTTCCTGCTCATGTTTAAGGAACACATGAACGCTAAGTTCAGAATTATACACAGTAAAAAGCGGAAGGTGCCCGTGGCTGTTTACAAATTCTTCCCATCCCAACGCAGCTGCCCAGCTCACTTTGCCATTCGTCTCTTCAAGAGGTGGCCTGTTTCCTCGTCCCTGAAAGTGGGCTGCCCTGGCACTTGCTCTGACTGACAGAACGTGGCGGTGGCAGACGTGCCAGGCCTCTGCCTTCAGCAGTTTTCTGCCTCTCCTCTCACGGCCCCAGGAACGCTGCCTGGGGCCCCCGGGAAGAAGCAGGTGCAGCCCACGGTGGCCACAGGCCACCAAGTACCCATCGCTGCGGCTGGGTCAGAGCTCAGGGGCCCCCAGCGCGGGAGTGACCGGGCTGACCCGCGGAGGTGGGGAAAAGAATGTGCTGTTGGTGTTTTGAGTCGCTCGCGCTAGGGGTGTTGTCACGCAGCAAGAGAACTGAAACCGCCCCCACCAGCCCTCCCCATTCCCTCTTCCCAGACCGCTCCCGGCGCGTTACAGACACCCCTGTGTACGTAAGTCCGCGAACTGAAACACAGCAGCGCGAGGACACTTCACGCGCCCACGCACTTCCGTGTGGATACACACGCCACGCAACTCGCGAGTCTCCGCAGAGCACGCTGTTGGGTGCCGCCATTTTTGCACCTATGCCTCACTGATGGGCGTTCAGCCCGCTTCAGATGTTTCGCGGCTCCAAACGGCGTCCATTGAGCATCCCCGGGCCTTCGTGTCTCCCCGCTCCAGTCGGCCCAGTCCGCCACTCCGCGTCAAGGGGGGGGAGGGGCGAAACAGGACGTCAGTGGCTGAGGGGCTCCTGGATTAAGTCCCTGCAGGGTTTTGGCCTCACCCCTCTCCTCTCAAGAAGACAGAGACGCGGGTCTGCACCAGGGCCACCACCGTTCCGCTCCCCTTTCCTACCACCCCCCCCCCCCCCGGCCACGGTTAACGGGTGGGAGATGAGACGCAAAGGGGGGCTTATAAAGGAGACGGAGACTGGGCCGTGCGTCGGGAACGCCGGAAAGCACATGGACCCCAGCGGGCTCCTCCGGGGGCCCGTCGCAGAGGGCGTGCACTCATCTGGCACCCCACGGGCCCTCTGTGCCGTCTGGGGGTGCTGCTGGAATCTGCGTGATTGGCCGAGGTGTCGCAGGGAAGGGTGTGAGTGTGAGTGTGGGTGTCTGTGACGGCGACGAGGGTGCTGGGAATGGGCCCTGCTCCCCCAGAGGGATTTCTGCCAGAGGACTGTGTGTGCGAGTCGTGGGGGCTGCTGCTGACGGGGCGCTGTATGTGCCTGAGTGTGGATGTGACCAAACTCGGCGATATGCTGCTGTTAAATGAAGCGAGGCATCGCCATGGCAACACAGCTCTCTGCTCCCAGCCAGATGCCAAAGCCCTTAAATTATATTTTTCTGGCTGAAAGCACCTCGATCGCCTCTGGTCTTCAAAGCAATGGGGCTGTGGGGGCACCAGATGCCTCGCCCTCATCTCCAACCTCTCAACAAAGCCCAAGAGGTGATAAGGGGAGGGGAGATGTGGCTGGGGCACTGATGAATTTTGTTTGGGGGAGAGTGTGGGGGTAGCCTCTGGTGAAGGGAGTGGGGGGAGCCCTAGACAGGCCCCACTTCTGTTACCTCCTGGTCCAGTGATCCGGGGGAGGGGGGGGGCCAACATTCTCCAGCACTTCATTCTAGAGGGCAAATTGTACGGTGAATGTCAATAGAGGTGCCAGTCATTTTTTCCACTAATCATTTCCTTGCCTTCTGTCCACTGCCCTCCCTCTGGTTTTGAAGAGGAAAGTATCCCTGCTTCCTGGGCCACAGCCGACTGACTGGACTGGGGGTAGACAGCTGACCCAGAGAAGAGCAGTCTGATTCTCTTCCAGCAATTTGGATTTGGGTTAACTATCTATCTGCAACCAACCTGGAAGGTCAAGGACTGAAGGTGCCACTTGGGGGCAGCCCCGTATAAGTAAAGTCAGCAAGGAGGGTCATAGTCAGTCATAGTCACACAAGGACAGGCAGCGGGAAGCCAAGACCAGGGAGGGAGGGAGACGGGGGAGAGGGAAACAAGGCAGTTGCTGTGGTCCCGTCTTTCCTGATTCTAGTTCGCAGGGAGGCCAGGTGCACTTCCAGCCCGTGGTTGCTTTTCGTAATCTGCTGGGTTTGTGTCTTGTAGTGGAATGAGCCCTGATTAAAACATCAGGAGTACTTGGATAGGATTTGGCTGATGATGCTGGAAGTGCTTTTCTAGCCATATTCCTATTCAGGATAAGGAGCGGATCTCTCAAAAAAGGCTGCTTGGACACACACACACACACACACACACACACACACACACACCAGGCTGCTACCTTTCTGCAGCCAGTTATTTGCAAAGAACTTTCATGATGCACAAAGTCTCATCAAGAGTATGACTAAGGAGCGGATCTCTCAAAAAAGGCTGCTTGGACACACACACACACACACACACACACACACACACCAGGCTGCTACCTTTCTGCAGCCAGTTATTTGCAAAGAACTTTCATGATGCACAAAGTCTCATCAAGAGTATGACAAAGAGGGGCTCCTGGGTGGCTCAGCTGGTTAAGTGTCTGACTTTGGCTCAGGTCATGATCTTGCCATTGGTGAGTTCGAGCCCTGTGTCCAGCTCTGTGCTGACAGCTCAGAGCCTGGAGCCTGCTTCAGATTGTGTCTCCCTCTCTCTGCCCCTCCCCTGCTCACTCTCTGTCTCTCTCTCTCAAAACTAAATAAAAAAACAAACAAACAAACAAACAAAAGAGTATGACAAAGAAAACTTTCTTCAATCAGCAACAATATTTTGCTGAGCAGGTACCATGTACCAAGCAGTATTCTAGATGTCAGGGAAAGGTCAGTGAGCAAGACAGGAAAAAGCCTGCCCTTAAGGAGCTTATTCTTTGGAGGACACAGATAATAGAGTGAACAAAAGGTGTAAGAGCAGACATTGCTAAGGGCTATGAACGAGATAAACGAATCTCTCAATGTGAGTCGGACAGAATCAGCTATTAAGGCTTGAAAAAAATCCCCAAAAGTTTGCAGATGAAACAAAAGAGATAATAAATAGCCTTCAGACAAAGAGGAGGGTAGTGAAGCTAATCCAGCTGAATTCTTTGTTGGCTCTTCTTTTACTTCCTACAGGGAGCCTTTCCCTGCCAATTCTGGATTAAGTGCCTCTCCCACTGCACCTTGCACTTAGCCCATCACAGCTTATGGTGTACTTATGGTGATTGCCTACTTATAAAGGTGTTTTCCCCCACTCACTGCAGGACCTGAGGGCAGAAACAATGCCTGTCACATTCACATAACACAGTGACTCACACTTCACAGACACTCAATAAATAGTTGCTGGATGAATAGACAAGGGCTGATGCCTGAGCGACAGCATTGATGCTGATGTTTCTTTTACCTCTGTGGGCAATTCTCCCACCCTGTGACCCCGCCAAAAGCACTAGTTCGTTAATAACACAGACATGGCATGTTGGTCTTCAGAGATGAAAGAAAATTATTCCACAGCCAGAAACCCAGGAGAGGTGGTTTGTCCACTCTTTTCCAGCTGTTGAGACTGGACCCTTTGGGCTGAGCACCTTTTAAAAATGAAGAAGCAAAGTCTGTAGGGCCTGTATCCGGTGGCTCTCAGGAAGTGCTGGGAGCAAGGAAAGCAGCCAGCCGCTGGTTGGGCACACTGCAGGCCTGATCTCACTTTGGGAACAGGACAGTTAACGTGTTAACAAAAGGGAACACACAACGCACCCAGGAAATGTACACACGCACAAACACCCACCAGTGTGCCAGAAACAGATTTTACATCTCCTCCTCTGTCTCTCACCACAGAGCTAACAGAAAGAATATAACTTCTGGTTTCAATGTGATCTACCCAGCCATGTCCCTAGAAGAATACAGTCCTCCTTTTTTTCAGGCTAGCACTGTGGTCCTCATAAACTGGTTCAACGTTGACTATTGTCCTGGCAATCAAAGCCAGCTGCCTTCCTTTCTTTCTTTCTCTTTCTTTCTTTCTTTCTTTCTTTCCTTCCTTCCTTCCTTCCTTCCTTCCTTCCTTCCTTCCTTCCTTCTTTCTCTTTTTCTCTCTTTCTTTCTCTCTTTCTTTCTTCATTTTGAGAGAGAGATAGAGACCAAGTGGGGGAGGGGCAGAGAGAGAGGGAGACAAAATCCCAAGCAGGCTCTGTGCTCTCACCACAGAGCCTGATGTGGGGCTTGAACCCATGAACTGTGAGATCATGATCTGAGCGAAAGTCAAGAGTCAGAGGCTTAACCAACTGAGCCACCCAGGTGCCCTGGTATTTTCATCACAGAGGCAGAACAAGGTTTCTAGCCACAACAAACTACTTGAGCTTAGGATGGACAAAAACATGACAGAAGCTGGTTCTCTAGCCTGGATAGGTGTGAGCAAACATTCTCCAACCAGCCCAAGGAGAACCCAACCCAGAGACTATGGCTGAAAGCTTCGTGGTACCTGCTGAGACCTGCTGCTTTCTGCATCACTTGACGCGATACCAGATCTTATCTATAAAAAGGAAACCTCCAGAGTTTGGAGAAAGATGAATTTCCACCATTCCTTATTACCAAATGATTCTTTATAGGGTTTTCCATGCATAATTTAAAATACTTATATAGGTAATGCATAAATGTGCCCTTATAAAGAAATCACATACACAAAAGCATGTAAAGAGTCCCACTACCACTTCCCAATCTCCTCCCCGCTGTTACATTCAGATGTATCTTTCCCACCATGTATTTATAAACAGGTATGTGCATATACAGATAATAGTCTTTTTAGTTTTTACCTAGTATTTTTCATATATACATTTACATGTACATAATAGTTTAACACATTGGGTTTCTTTTTTTTTTTTTTTAGGTTTATTTATTATTTATTTTAATTTTTTTTTTTCAACGTTTATTTATTTTTGGGACAGAGAGAGACAGAGCATGAACGGGGGAGGGGCAGAGAGAGAGGGAGACACAGAATCAGAAACAGGCTCCAGGCTCTGAGCCATCAGCCCAGAGCCTGACGCGGGGCTCGAACTCACGGACCGCGAGATCGTGACCTGGCTGAAGTCGGACGCTTAACCGACTGCGCCACCCAGGCGCCCCTTATTATTTATTTTAAGAGAGTGAGTGGGGTAGGGGAAGAGAGAGAGGGAGAGAGAGAATCCCAAGCAGGGTCTGCACTGTCAGTGCAGAGCCCAATACGGGGCTCAAACTCACCAACTGTGAGATCATGACCTGAGCTGAAGTTGGACACTTAACTGACTGAGCCACCCAGGCGCCCCACAATTCTTTTTCTATTCACAATGACGTAAAAGATTTAGAAGGTCATTAATTTGCCAGATGAACTCAGTTGGTAGAGCCCCTGGCCACAGACAAATAGTAACATATAAGCTGGACCAGAAGTGTCCACCACGCAGTATGTGTTCATCAAAGCTGACAGAAACAGGTGACTGGGCCTTTGGCTTCTTTGCTGATGTTCTCTGCTCTTTACTGCCTCCCCTTCCTCCTCCTCCTCCCCTCCCCCGCCCCCTCCTCCTCCTCCTTTTATAACATAAAATACAGGGGCACCTGGGTGACTCAGTGGGTTAAGCGTCCAACTTCGGCTCAGGTCATGATCTTGTGGTTCGTGAGTTCAAGCCCATGTCGGGCTCTGTGCTGACAGCTCAGAGCCTGGAGCCTGCTTCCGATTCTGTGTCTCCCTCTCTCTTTGCTCCTCCCCCACTCATGCTCTATCTCTCCCTCTCTCTCTCAAAGATAATTAAACATTAAACAATACTTTATAGCATAAAATATAAACATTTTTATTTTAGGGCACGAAATCATAAACCAAAACTTTACTTGGGGAGTTTGGCCAAAGATACAAAAATATATAGAAGGGAAAGTGTATTTAACTAATACCGTGTGCATTTTTACAATACAGCATGTGACATTTGGATTCAGAGTTTTAACTATAGTAACCTCATCTGTTTAGTAATGATTTTTTAAATGTTTATTTTTTAATTTTTTTATTTTTAATTTACATCCAAGTTAGTTAGCATATAGTGCAGCAATGATTTCAGAAGTAGATTCTAGTGATTCATCCCCTATGTATAACACCCAGTGCTCATCCCAACAAGTGTCTTCCTTAATGCCCCTTCCTCATTTATCCTATTCCCCCCCACAACCCCTCCAGCACCCTTCAGTTTGTTCTCCATATTTAACAGTATCTTATGTTTTGTCCACCTCCCTGTTTTAATATTATTTTTGCTTCTCTTCCCTTGTGTTCATCTGTTCTGTGTCTTAAAGTCTTCATATGAGTGAAGTCATGTGATTTTTGTCTTTCTCTCCCTGACTAATTTTGCTTAGCACAATACACTCCAGTTCCATCCACGTAGTTGCAAATGGCAAGATTTCATTCTTTTTGATTGCCGAGTAACACTCCATTGTGTGTGTGTGTGTGTGTTTGTGTGTATATATATATATAAATATATATATATATATATACCGTATTTTCTTTATCCATTCATCCACTGATGGACATTTGGGCTCTTTCCATACTTTGGCTATTGTTGATACTGCTGCTATAAACATTGGGGTGCACGTGCCCCTTCAAAACAGCACTCCTGTATCCCTTGGATAAATACCTAGTAGTGCAATTGCTGGGTCGTGGGGTAGTTGTATTTTTAATTTTTGGAGGAACCTCCATACTGTTTCCCAGAGTGGCTGCCCAGATTGCATTCCAACCAGCAGTTAACACATTGGGTTTTAACTGTGTATAATGTTGCAATTCTTTATTTTTCAAATAACCAATGCATCTTGGAGCCCTTTCTGGCAGCCATTCTTGTGAAGGGGTACATAGTATTAATGTCCCATAGTGTACATGAACCATAATTCAATTAACTCTTTCCCTACTAACATTTGGGTCCGGTCCAGTTTTCCACTATTATGAACAACACTGTGATGAACATTTTTTTACACATACCATTGTGTCTCTCCTTAGGCATTTCTATAGGGAAGATACCTGGAAGCAGAATTGCCAGATCAAAGTTTCGCTAAACACGGACAATGGCCTTATTGATTGACATTCCCCACTGTAGTGTGTAAGTGTTCATTTTCATACATCCCATCGACTGTGGATATCCATTCATTATACAAATATATATTGAACAACTATTACGGGCCAGGCACTGTCCTAGAAAAGTAGGGCACATTTCTGCCTTATGTCACTTACAGTGTAGTAGAGGAAAACAATAAACAATTTAGGTCATATTTTCTTTATGATGAAAATATGTCATATTTTCTTATGTCTTATGTCATATTTTCTTTATGATGAAAGCATGATTTCTTTAGTAAATTATGTAGAATGTTATGTCATAAATGCTATAAAAGAATAGAGTATGGCAAAGAAAATTAGGAACGCCTGTGGGGTTGAGATTTTGAATAGGCTAGTCAGGAAGGTGTCCCCAAGGTAATATTTGAACCTTTGAAGGAAGTGAGAGTGTGAATTCCCAGCAAAGGAAACAGCCCAGTGCCAAGGCTCAGCGCAGGAATGTGCTAGGTCTGTTCAGAGATGTAGTAAAGAGGTCACTGTGGCTTGAACAGAGCGGCTGGGAGGATCAGGAGAAAATGAAGGCCAGGGTGGGTAGGGACTTGTAGGTAATGGAGTGATATTAGAAAGTTTTGAGCACAAGAGTGACATGCTCTGCCTTAGTGTAATGGCCTTGCCCTGGCTTCTCTGTTAAGAGTAAACTATAGGATCAGGGGTACAGGAGCATGGAAGGAGCCAGTGAGGAGGCTCCTGCAATAAACCAGTTGGGATATGGGAGGGCCTTGGGCCAGGGTAGTAGCAGTGAGGTGAAAAGAAGTGGTTAGATTCTGGATACTTAGAAGGTAGAGCCAATATTTACTGTGGGATTAGGGTGTGAGAGAGAGGAGTCAGATTATAATCTCCTTGCTTTTGCCAAGTGGACGAGCACAAGTTTACATCTCATGCTTTTAGTTTTCGTTTCCCTGTCTACTAGTGAGGTTAGCTTCTTTTCACGTGTTTACTGACTGCTTGTTTTCTTGAGAAGTTTCAGTTTTCCTTACCTTTCCTCTGGTTAATGCAATGATTTCCTTAAAAATCTTGTCTGTGGGGTAATTTTGCTTTATGTTTATCCAGATTCTAAAATTAATTTCTCATTTTAGAAATACAGCATTGTTGGAGCTCCTGAGTGGCTCAGTTGGTTAAGTGTCTGACTCTTGATTTCAGCTCAGGTCATGATCTCAGTTTGTGGGATTGAGCCCCGTGTTGGGCTCTGCACTGACAGCATGAAGCCTGCTTGAGACTTTCTCTCCTTCTCTCTCTCTGCCCCTCCCCTGCTCACACACCCTCTCTCTCTCAAAAATAAACTTAAAAAAAACCAAACAGCATTGCTGAGCCTGTAGGTAACCTGGGATTACTCAGTCAAATCTCTTTATAGATGAGAAAACGCAGGCTCAGTCGAGTGACTTATTCAAGGTCACACAGCTCAGTGTTAGAGCTGTTACTAAATTTTAGTTTTCCTGATCACTGCTCTATTTCAATTTCCATCAACTATACCATCTTAAATCTTTTTTTTACCAATAAAACTAATGAGAGTCAACAAACTCATCTCCAAGAGGGTTCAAATTTGGATAGGATAGCTGATCAAAAGGAATGTCAATAAAAATGTACCACCCAGGCTAAGACACTAGATTTGCATTGCTTTTTTTTCCCCACCATAACCTTTGGAACAGGAGAAAACAGGCAGGGTGTCTTTCCTGCCTGCTGGCCCTCTGGCTCCCGAGCCACACTGAGATCAATAATCATTCAGGCTCCTTTCCGCCTCATTACCATTCTAATTCTCCTTAGTCGAATCCACCGAAGGTGTAATTTTTTTTTTCCAAGCTTTCTGAAACCAAGCTTTCAGATTAAGGGAAAAGAAAAAAGGGATAAAGCCAGTTTATCTTAGTGAAAAACGAATTGGGAAAATTAGAACATGCAAGCCAGTTCTTGCTGAGTCTGGTTTGTTCAGCAATACAGCTGTCTCACTGAGGACCTGGGGTCCTTCTAGGAAAAACCCTATGTAGGGTGCTGGAACCAGGCAAGAGGCTCTACTGAAATAATAAGCAAAATGTCTAAAGAGAATCCATCTTTTTTTTTAATTTTTAAAAAATGTTTATTTTGAGAGAGAGAGACAAGAGTGAGCAGGAGAGGGGCAGAGAGAGAGGGAGACACAGACTCTGAAGCAGACTCCAGGCTCTGAGCCGCGAGCACAGAGCCTGATGCAGGGCTTGAACTCATAAACTGTGAGATCATGACTTGAGCCAAAGTCGGATGCTTAACCAACTGAGCCACCCAGGTGCCCCTGAAGTTGGATGCTTAACCCACTGAGCCACCAGGCATGCCACAAGACAATCCATCTTAATCAGACTTTTTTTTTGTTAACTAGGCTCCACACCCAACTTGGGGCTTGAACTCAGGACCCTGAGATGGGGACTCCTATGCTCTGACGGACCAGCCAGACATTTTGTTAAAAATAAGAGGAAAAACAGAGACTGAAAGGGCCCAGGCTGGGAAGTGCTGAGGGCACACACTTGGAAAGGTGAGCAGACACTAGACAAAGCTACTGCTCCTGAGCTCTGCGGGTCCAGATCCGCTCCCTTTCAAAAAGCATCACAAAGGCCTTCTTCCAAAGAGCAGTTATGCCTGCTACAGAAAAGTTAGGAGATCTAAAAATACGCTAACCCTCTAGCCTTTTCTGTGCATGTACACTTTGTGCATACAAAAAACTGGCAAAATGCTATGCATACTGTTTTTAAGCTGTTTTTCTCAGTTAACTTATTGAGCATTTCCTCCATGGATTTAATGTCTCTAAGACATGACTGATAGTGGCTGTGTATTTTATTACATAATTTTTTTCCTCAAACAAGCCTCTTTTGTTAGACAATGTTGATGTGCTTAGATTTGGAGACTGACAAATTTCAAGTAGAGGCAGAATTGCCAGATTGGAGTACTTCTTAAAGAAAAAAGAAAAACAACCAAAACCCTCACAAACATTTATTCTTTAAAAAAGAAAGATTTAGAAGGATTTTCAATGTAAAAAAATTAGAAATACAGAAAATAAAATAAACAACTATATTCCCATCAACATTCACATTTTGTATGCATATGCTTTCAGTTTTTTTAAAAACATGTAAACATTCTATACAAAATTATGCATGGTTTCATAACAGAATTTTCTCATTAAATATATAGTAAGAGTATTTTCTCAGATATCTACCGCTTCTTCTAAAAACATAACTTATATTTTTTTATTTTTTTAGTGTTTATTTTTGAGAGAAAGAGAGAGAGAGAGAGAGAGAGAGAGAGTGAGTGAGAGTGGAGGAGGGGCAGAGAGAGGAGACACAGAATCCGAAGCAGGCTCCAGGCTCTGAGCTGTCAGCACAGAGCCCGACATGGGGCTCAAACTCATGAATCGTGAGACCATGACCTGAGCCGAAGTCAGACGCTTAACTGACTGAGCCACCCAGGTGCCCTGAAAACATTAACTTTTAATGGCTACAGACTTCCACTGTACGGGTATAGCACACACTCACTAGCACAGAACCACAAAGGCAGGTACTTTGTGCAAAGAACAGCACCCCTTGCATAGAAAACAGTGCTCAATAACCACTTAATGAATACATGAATTTACCAATCAACTCCTGGATATTTTGCTTATTTTGGACTTCCACTATTACAAACATTCTTACACAAACATCTTGTGAACAGCGCTACTTCCTTACACTCAGTTCCTAGAAGTGACATTTATTGGGTTAAATGGTACACATTGTAAAACAGATTTAAGACCATCTGACTTATCATCAAACCACATCACTTCTGAGAGGACAAGGGACAGAATTTAGGACTGTGATAACATTCCCACCAGCAGAGTATCCTATGCGTATCAGTTTCCCCAGGCTTAACACTGTGACTCCATTTTTTTTTAAATTCTTTAATGTTTATTTATTATTGAGAAACAGAGACAGAGCATGATTTGGGGGAGGGGCAGAGAGAAGGGGAGACACAGAATCCGAGGCAGGCTCCAGGCTCCAAGCTGTCAGTGCAGAGCCCTACGCGGGGCTTGAACTCACAAATCGCAAAATCATGACCTGAGCCAAAGTCAGACGCTTAACCAACTGAGCCATCCAGGTGCCCTGTGACTCTACTCTCGACATCACATACATCCTAGATTGTACTATCACTCTGCATCTTTGTTATAAAATAATGAATAAAAAAAAAGATCTTCCCCTTGGTCCCTTCTCCTGGTCTCAGGTTCCTTAGTCTAGGGGTCATTCGAGCATGACAAAGCAACCATGGGTTGTCTATAAATGAATGTGACTGTAGGGGGGCTTGGGTGGCTCAGAGGGTTAGGCGATCGACTTCAGGTCATGATCTCAGTTCATGAGTTCAAGCCCCGCGTTGGGCTCTGTGCTGACAGCTCAGAGCCTGGAGCCTGGTTCGGATTCTGTGTGTGTGTCTCTCTCTCTCTCTGCCCCTCCCCTGCTTGCGGTCGGTCTCTCAAAAATAAACATTAAAAAAATTTTTTTAGAAATGAATGTGACTGTGTTCTCATAACACAATTTATGGACACAGAAATCTGGATTTCCTCTAATTTTCATAGGTCACAAAAATATTATTCATTTAATTTTTTTCTCCCCAGCCACTTAAAAATGTAAAAACTATTCTTAGTCCGTGGGCAGTACAAAAACAGGAAGTGGGTCAGAATTTGCTGACTCTTGACTTAGAAAATGTCTGGTAGACAACTAAAACAAACCTAGGGGATCACCGTCATGGAAATGTGGAAGAAATCATCAATTTTTCCTTTTTCCTGAATTGCATAATTTTCTGCTTGCTGTCAAAGTAGAGATGCAGTATATACATCTCCAACTATGTTCCTCATAAAAACAGACATAAATAAAAATGAGAGAGAATTTAATGGTATACACAAGTTTGCCCACTGTCCCACTCAATCGGCATATCCTTAGAGGGAGCACAGGCTGGGAGACCGGTTGCTATTCCCTCGGTTCGCCGCAGTTTCCACATGCTTTTCACAGCATACATATCTCACCTCATGGAGTGTGAGTTTACATTTTGAGTATGTACTTTTTTGTACCACACTGGTCCTAAACACAAGCCAACACCTTTATCTGATACTCAACTGAATAAAGAACCAACTATCCTAATGCTGAAGGATAGGCTGATCTATTGGATTTGCTAATGACAGTATGTTCGATTCTAGTGGGTCACATATAATGTACACTATGGAAAATTTAAGGGATTTTTCCAGTGGTAATTTTAATTACATAAAATTTTCCTATCATGCACTAAGTTTAAAGCCTTGCTACTTACACATAAGGGATGAATCTATTTTTATTTCTTAGAAAACAAGGATTAAAACATGAACTCAATATACAATGTTCCTAAGGAAAAAAAAAAGAAGGCAGGACAGAGGAATGAAGGTTTGCCGCAAGCAGCAGGTAGCCAAGTGGCTTCCAGCCAGTCGTCCACATAAACAAACAAACAGGGATGTTTCTAAGAGCCCACGTAATAATAAAATATTGACACTACATTTCTAGAAAGGAGCACTAAATTCCCATTATCATTTGAAATATTAATATTCCCTAGAAGATGGTAGTAAATATTATCTTCATCTCTGAATGAGGAAACGGTGGTCCGGAGTCCAGAGAAATGGAGAACAACTCAGCTAAGGGTACTGTGATTCAAGTTGCTGGGGGCACAAAGATTAACACTTGGTGCTTCATGCATTTTCCAAGCTGTCCACAATCACAAAAGACAGCAGTGACTGGAATATCAAAGCAGATTCTCTCTTGTGTGACAGTCACAAAGAATACTTAGGGCAAAGCAGGATGGTATAGGGCAGAAACAGCTGGAGGGCTTCTACAGCATGAACAATGCAGCAAGTAAAAATAGGAAAAAACTAAACCCAGATATGTTAACCCTCAAAAATAGATACAGATCTTTAATTTAAAATAGAGAAAGTTTATTCATGGAGAAAACAGTTACAGAACACCCTTGGGGCTTTTTTAGCCCAACAATTAAAATTGCATTTAAAAAGTCAACAGGAAGAGTTTAGATCTAAAAGAAATCCGGAGAAACTCCTATTCCCCTTTCCTTGGATTTAGGTATACTTTATCTTTTAGGCAAGACAGACAACTATGATTGATTTCTTTTCTAGGAGATGATATGTCTAGTTCCGCTATCTTAATGTGTATAGGACTCTTTTGTGAAGGCCAGAAAAGCTGGAAGAGAAAATCGCAGACTCTGAGGATGGCTAGTAGGATGAAAGGGAGGCGAACAGTTGGCTCTTGGAAGCACAATCTAACCACAAATCACCAGATGGGGTAGTGGCAGGGGCTTAACGTTATGTTTCCCATTAATAAAATCTGAGGTATTTAATAAAGCTCCATTAATGTGGAAACTCACTTCTACCTCCCCCAGAGGTAACGGCAGAGGCTGAGAGGGCTGTTCTGGAAGGTCAAAGCTCCTTGGACTTCTCACGTACATTAGTGCCAACACCTAACCAGACTGGACCATAGCAAACGGTCTCTGAGCAGAGTGATGAACTGCTTTCCTCTTCAGGATGGGTTCCAAGGCAACAGTGTGATCGATGATGAGTTTTTCCCTGTTTTTGGCTTGTCTTGGTGCTGAAGTCTACAGCAATACAAAAAGTGTGGTCATTTACTTAAGACCTGCCTGAGCAAAAGAACGGGCTCTCCAAGTCTCAGCTGTCAGGGTTTAACTTTGCTCGTTTTACTTGGCTATTCTCATCATCCAGATGGCAGAAACCTTCTGTGGTGATGTCTCTTTTCTTCTCCTCTGTGGGTTCCGAAGGGAAGTCCTGGTCTATGGCCAATACCTGTCGGACAGTCATGTTAACACGAGCCGTTTTCAAGTAGCTGGTGCATACCTGCCAGTCCTCCTCAGAGCAGGGCTCTACCACTGAGTCTCTGGGGAGGACGGCTGGGAGAGGCGTCTCCAGGCAGCAAGGCAGGCCTTCCCCCTGAGAACTTGGGAGGACCCTCGGGACTGCATGGTTCAACAGGCGGCTGAAACCTGACATTACCATGATGTCACCGCTGTGCATAAACATGGCCGTGGGGGCTTCATCTCTTTTGAGACCACCCAGGAGAAAGATAGCAGACTGTCCGAAGCTACGAGAAAATAAGTAAAACAATACACAGTAGTAAGTTTCTGTTACTAACCATGGCTGGGAAAGTTATTGCCAACTGTACTTTTTTCTAATTTCAGCCTGATATTTATTGCTTGCATATCCTTTTCAAACTGTGCTAAGACCCTTCTCTTCTGGCTTGTGTAAGTGACCATGATCTGCTGTTTACACTTATAATAGCCCACAGTACTGCTGCAAAATAAAATTTAAAGCAGTTAAACAAGTAGATTAAAAATTTTAGTATTACCCATATAAATTTTAGTGATGCACTTTTTAAAAAAAATTTTTAATGTTTATTTATTTTTGAGAGAGAGAGAGAGAGAGAGAGAGAGAGAGAATGCGCACGAGAGGCGTAGAGAGAGGGGGAGACACAGAATCTGAAGCAGGCTCCAGGCTCCGAGCTGTGAACACAGAACCTGACGTGGGGCTTGAATCCACAAACCATGAGACCATAACCTGAGCTGAAGCCAGATGCTTAACCGACTGAGCCACCCAGGTGCCCTGTGTGATGCACTTTCAAGATTTAAGCCTTCCAATAAACTGAGTCCTTTACTATATTTATCATGCTTGTTCACTTTAAAGATAGGACAATTAATAAAAGACTCTGTTCAGGCACTTTATTTGTGAGATACAGGTGTAGCACTTTGCCCAATTTCATGTCTGTTTAGGGAGACAAGGCGAATAAACTACTCAGGGTTCTGTGCTTTCTCTTCCCTAGTCCAAACAGGTCACTCACTTTGCCTTACAGCCTTCCACTGCCTATTCCACACACCACTGATGATACCTGTCAATACAAAAGGCAGATTCCACACATCTTAAACAGAAATATAACTGTAATTTGGTCATTACTCTTAAGGACTAGGCAAATTTTACTTATAACACTGTTAAGATGTCCAAGAGTAAAAGATTAGAGAGTCCAACCATTTCTTAAAGTTATAGCTTTTATTGATTTATTTTAGCTTAAAAACGCCTTAAAAAAGGAATGAAGTTTTAGGCAGTAATCCCAAATCCCTGGAACCAGCTTACCTGAAAGACAGCAGGGGTTTGGAGTGATCTAGTTCAGATCTGTCTACATGGATTCCCAGAGTGGAGTCCAATCGGTAGTAATTTAGGATGCCTGCCTCGGCTCGGAAACCCTGAAATCCACAGGCTGCGGCTACTTGCTCTGAGAGGAAAGCCAGGTCAGAAGGGAAAGGTGTATAATGATCGGCTGAGTATTTCTTTGATAAAAGTAGGGAAAATAAGAAAAATAAACAATGATCTCAGGAAAATAGGAAACTGTGGCAGAAAATTAATTACCGCTTTAAAATGATCTAACTTACATGTAATTCTAACACAGCATGATTTATCCATCTGTTTTTGAGGCATCCGGTAATCTTATAATGAGACATTCAAAATACTGAGCACCTGACATGAATAGTCACTTCTCTAAACAAGACATCCAGATGGCCAACAGGCACATGAAAAGATGCTCAATGTCAGTCCTCATCAGGGAAATACAAATCAAAACCACACTGAGATATCACCTCACACCAGTCAGAGTGGCTAAAATGAACAAATCAGGAGACTATAGATGCTGGAGAGGATGTGGGGAAACGGGAACCCTCTTGCACTGTTGGTGGGAATGCAAACTGGTGCAGCTACTCTGGAAAACAGTGTGGAGGTTCCTCAAAAAATTAAAACTAGATCTACCCTCTGACCCAGCAATAGCACTGCTAGGAATTTACCCAAGGGATACAGGAGTGCTGATGCACAGGGGCACTTGTACCCCAATGTTTATAGCAGCACTTTCAACAATAGCCAAATTATGGAAAGAGCCTAAATGTCCATCAACTGACGAATGGATAAAGAAGTTGTGGTTTATATACATAATGGAATACTACTTGGCAATGAGAAAGAATGAAATATGGCCTTTTGTAGCAATGTGGATGGAACTGGAGAGTGTTATGCTAAGTGAAATAAGTCAAACAGAGAAAGACAGATACCACATGTTTTCACTCTTATGTGGATCCTGAGAAACTTAACAGAAGACCATGGGGGAGGGGATGGGGAAAAAAAGTTACAGAGAAGGGAAGGAGGCAAACCATAAGAGACTCTTAAAAACTGAGAATAAACTGAGGGTTGATGGGGGATGGGAGGGAGGGGAAAGTGGGTGATGGGTATTGAGGGCACCTGTTGGGATGAGCACTGGGTGTTGTATGGAAACCAATTTGACAATAAATTTCATATTAAAAATAAACAAACCATTAAAAAAAAAAGAAAAACAAAATACTGAGCACCTATAACATGGCAGGCACCATGTCATGCAGTGGTAAATTAAACAAGTTCACCCTGTATGGAGTCTATACATGAAACAATTATTATGTCTCTCTCTGGTATACTTTAATCCCAAATAGGATCATTCTCTTAAGATAAAAGAGCAACTCGGGGTGCCTGGGTGGCTCAGTCGGTTGAGCGTCCGACTTCGGCTCAGGTCGTGATCTCACGGTTTGTGAGTTCGAGCCCCGCGTTGGGCTCTGTGCTGAAAGGTCAGAGCCTGGAGCCTGCTTCTGCTTCTGTGTCTCCCTCTCTCTCTGCCCCTAACCCACTCGCATTCTGTCTCTGTCAAAAATAAACATTAAAAAAAAATTAAAAAAAAAAAAAGATAAAAGAGCAACTCAAAACTGTCACTGCCAAGAGGTACATGATGACTAAATGTAATGTGATGTCCTGGAACAGAAAAAGGACATCAGTTAAAAACTAAGAAAACTGAGGGGCGCCAGGGTGGCTCAGTTGGTTAAATAGCCAACTTTAGCTCAGGTCATGATTTTGCGGTTCATGAGTTCGAGCCCCGTGTCAGGCTCTGTGCTGAAAGCTCAGAGCCTGGAGCCTGCTTTGGATTCTGTGTCTCCCTTTCTCTTTGCCCCTCCCCCACTCACCCTCTGTCTCTCAAAAATAAATAAACATTAAAAAAAATCTAAGAAAATTGAATGAAAAACTAAGGAAATGTGAATGAAATATGGACTTCACCATTATAATAATGTATTAATATTGGTTCATTAGGTAAGACAAAGATACCATAATAATGTAAGATGTTAATAATAGGGAAAACTGGGTGTAAGGTATATGAGAACTCTGTACTATCTTTTCAACTTTTCTGCAAATCTAAAACTATTCTAAAATACAAAGCTTATTAAAAAAAAAAGCAACTCAAACATGATAGCCAGTTTGGTTTTAGGACCTTCAGCCCATATATGGCCTACTGCCAATTTCACTGGTCAATTTGACGAGATGCCATGCTCAAAACTTTGGAACTGAAACTGACTTATACCGTGGTCAAGGCGGGACCTTAAAATGGAAGTAATTTTCAGCATTCATCTCTCTGAACTGTTTTTATTTTTTTTTTTTATTTTTTTTTTTAACTTTTTTTTTTTTTCAACGTTTTATTTATTTTTGGGACAGAGAGAGACAGAGCATGAACGGGGAGGGGCAGAGAGAGAGGGAGACACAGAATCGGAAACAGGCTCCAGGCTCTGAGCCATCAGCCCAGAGCCTGACGTGGGGCTCGAACTCACGGACCGCGAGATCGTGACCTGGCTGAAGTCGGACGCTCAACCGACTGCGCCACCCAGGCGCCCCTCTCTGAACTGTTTTTAGCACATAAAGATCACAAATATCTTTCTCTTAAAAAAAAAAAAAAAAAAAAAAAAAGAGGCCAGAAGACTCTTTCTCTCCAAAACCCAGCAATTCAGGAGCACGTCAAGGTGGTAGACGAGGGTGAGGGCTACCCCAGTGAGGTAAGCCTGCAGCAGCCCCAATCCCCTTTGTCTCGCTGCTGCTCTCACATCGCCCTTTGCCCAATCAACCTCAAAATGATTAGAAAACCCACTTCTGTCTTAAATCTCCGCGAGTGTCCTGATGTACCCCAGCTGTAGCAAAGCTCTGGAGAGAATGTATTTACTTTGGCCAGAAGTGAGCTTTAACTTCAGGGTAAGGATGTGATAAGTCTTTGATGGATGGCCAAGTCTCCTCAGTTGAAATTTCTCTTTTATTTTTTCCTTCTCCTTTTCCTGAACTGTAAATAAGAGTTCCTATTTATTCTTGAAGAGAACTTTAAGGGATTTTCTCCACCCTTTCAAGTTTCAGTTCTTCACAAGATCAACTACTCAGAGCCGCTGTTCCAACACAAGGCTGGCTGTGCTGTGATCAAAGAAGTGCCTTTGTGGGCTTCTAACTCCATCCAAACTGTCTATCCACTAGTCTTCTTATGTCTCTTCCACTTTTCTCTGCTTACTCATTCAGTTTCTGGTAATTTTTCACTCCACATTTTTCTTAGTAAATGAGAGTACCTTTAAGTCCTGGGGGAATAACAGTACCACCAATAAAAATAACATCATAAAAAACAATGAGCTAACATTTACTGTGTTAATGCATTTAACTGCACAGAACAGCCTAGCACTGCTGTTATGTGGGCATTGAGCCTCTGACTCTCACACCCACCTTATGAGGTAGGCACTATCCTATTCAATATTGAATACTGAATATTCATATTCAATCCTGGGCTGGCTAAGCCAGAAAGAATCACAGGCTATTTCCCCAAACACAGGTATCTATATTTCCACTGAATCTGCATCACTGAAAGTAAGAATTATATCATGAACATTTCTGAGCAACATTTATCCTTATTTTGAGCAGTTAAATGTATTTGTTAATAAGCTGGTTTCACTGAAACTATGGAGCTTTTAGAAAGTAACTAGTTAGTGGGAAGATGGGTCTATACCATTCTGTTTACTCAGTTTATTCTAAGAATTAGTCCTTCCACTTGGTGGCAAACATCTCATGGAGACAGGCTGCCAGTGATAAAGGAGGAACTTTTGGAAGCAGAGAGGTCAGGAAAGGAAATTGTACTTTAAGAAAAGAGAACTTTGTTAACTGTAGGACATTTTTTCCCATCTGTGTCTTACTCAGACCTTATATAGCAGGCAAAGGTGTCTTTTTTGAGTTCATGGAAAAGTACACCAGAAGTATATGGAGCTCCTTTTTTTACACCAAATAGGTATCATGTAGAAAATACAGGCTCTTAGCATAACACTCTCTAGTTCCAACCACATCGCTACAAAAGGCCGTATTTCATTCTTTCTCATTGCCAAGTAGTATTCCATTGTGTATATAAACCACAACTTCTTTATCCATTCGTCAGTTGATGGACATTTAGGCTCTTTCCATAATTTGGCTTTTGTTGAAAGTGCTGTTATAAACATTGGGGTACAAGTGCCCCTGTGCATCAGCACTCCTGTTTCCCTTGGGTAAATTCCTAGCAGTGCTATTGCTGGGTCAGAGGGTAGATCTATTTTTAATTTTTTGAGGAACCTCCACACTGTTTTCCACGGTGGCTGCACCAGTTTGCATTCCCACCAACAGTGCAAGAGGGTTCCCGTTTCTCCACATCCTCTCCAGCATCTATAGTCTCCTGATTTGTTCATTGTAGCCACTCTGACTGGTGTGAGAATGTATCTCAGTGTGGTTTTGATTTGTATTTCCCTGATGAGGAGTGATGTTGAGAAAGACAGATACCATGTGTTTTCACTCTTATGTGGATCCTGAGAAACTTAACATAAGACTATGGGGGAGGGGAAGGAAGAAAAAAAAAAAAGAGAGGGAGGGAGCCAAATCATAAGAGACTCTTAAAAACTGAGAATAAACTGAGGGTTGTTGGGGGGTGGGAGGGAGGGGAAAGTGGGTGATGGGCACTGAGGAGGGCACCTGTTGGGATGAGCACTGGTGTTTATATGGAAACCAATTTGACAATAAATTTCATATTAAAAAAAAAAAAGAAATTGCCAGGGTTCATATCCATCCTAACCAATGATGTATTTTCCACACAATCACTCCAAGTATATAAGTCAAATCATCTACCAATTCTAGATGATCTTCTTTGCTGTCAAATTTATTAAAATCTGTGCTTTTGCTTAAAGACCTCTGGTAGACAAAGACAATGTATAAAGATATATCTATAACTATAAACATATCTCAACATGTATTAAATTATTTGATGGAAAAAAAAAGAAAATACAGGCTCAACAAACACTAAACAATAATGGAAATAAAGATTTTAATTGAGAATTGTTCTTAAATACAATAAAGAAAAATCTATATCCCTGAAATGTACTTAGAGCACCAATGACTTCTGATGAAATAATATAACGTAAGGGCATTTGAAGAAGAAATTTCATCCTGGGAAAAATTACTCATTCCTCTTGAGATACTGTTATCAAGAGGATTTTAAGAGACAGATGAAAGAGATCCCTGCACAAATGGATAATCTGATACTTTAAAATAGTGGCCAGGAAGAAATCCAATCACTGAGCCCAAGGAGTGTAAAAAGTGGAAGACAATGGAATTAGCAAGAAAATGTGAATACCTTACTGTCCCAGTTATAATGGTAGCCTAGGGTCACCCAGCGCAACTTCTCTAGTAAACTTCGGGGTCTCCGTTTATTCACTTCCTTAAGCCTGTGAAGATTAGGGACAAAAGAGGATTGAATTATTCACCTCAATTGGCAGCAAAGGCTCTCTGCCTGGAGTAAATCTGCTTTCCTTGGTATAAGCTGTTGGCCAAGATCTTGATAGGAAAAATGAGAAAAGACAAATGAGTTGACCAAGAATATAATAACACTAAAAAAACATGTTAGCATCTCTCATTTTCAGTCCTTGTTCTAAATCCTCTGCTAAACGGGATCAATTTTAAGTGGCAAGTCTCCGGCATCTCAATAATGACAAAATAAGAATAACAACAGAAATGTTTTTACCCATCCACTGGAAATGGGACCACAGACACTACGGGTAATTGAAAAATTGGCTAACAGAGCATGTTCTATTTGGTTTGCTCAAAGTGGGGTATGATTAATCACAGGTATCACTATGTCTAATGATGGTGGCTTCCCAGAATTATAGGTTGGGGGAGAAAGTTTGGCAAAATATAGTATACAACCAAAAATAACCGGTTTAACAAGATTTCTTTAACCCTATAAAACAGCTTAGATAATTGAGGCTTAGCTAACAATTAAGGACCACTGTAATTGATTTGGTTCTGGACATCCATTTCAAAACACAGGGGGTTTCTGTAAAACAGAGACATGCACTTCCTGCAATTACATCCTGTCTCATCAAATCTATGGGATTAACTATGTTTTTCCTTTTCTTTTAATGTTTATTTATTTTTGAGAGAGAGAGACAGAAGTCAAGCAGGGGAGGGGCAGAGAGAGAGAGGGTGACACAGAATCCGAAGCAGGCTCCAGGCTGAGTTGTCAGCACAGAACCTGACGCAGGGCTTGAACTCACGAACTGCAAGATCATGACCTGAGCTGAAGTTGGACACTTAACCTACTTGAGCCACCCAGGCACCTCACCTACTCTTTTTCTAAAGAGGAAGAAGCTTCTTTGATTTACCTCTGAATACCTAAAAATGCAAGAATGCTAGGCCTAGTAATTTTAGTTTTTTTTTTCCTATGTGATTTATATCATCAATTGATCGAATTTTTTTTGGTCCCAAAACCACTCGTGTTTAAAAAGAAAAGATTAAACTGCTTTAAGGAGTTTATATTTGACAAGAGATGACAGATAAGTATAAGAAGAAAAAATGAGGGGAAAATTCAAGGCAGTATAAAATCTGTACTAAACTGAACATCACAAGACTTTGAAGGACAATAGAATTAAGAAAAAAGGAGAGCTCAAAGTTAGCTGTCTAATCAGTTAAGGCTTCATGGCAGAGTTGGGAGTTGAACAAGGCATTGAAGAATGGCCAGCACTTAAACAGGGAGTGGAGCAGTGGGCAATACAGGCATACGACATGAGCAGAAGCAAAGGATTTATTAGAGACTCACACTGTAAGTGGCACTCGTCTTGATGTTTGACAGAGTTTACAGAATAGATGCTATCTGTCCTCACAGAGTTTACATTCTAAGAAAGACACCATGACACAGATATACATCAAGACCAGCAGCTAAAAGGAATGGAACACTGATTTATTTAGGACAGCAGTGCAGAAAAGAAACACAGCAGATCTGACTGCTATCCTTTGAAAGGCCTGGTCATTGGCAAGCATCTGGAACTCGGAATTTGGGGAGGTTCACACCGTTCCCAGAACTGCTGCTCACTGGGCCTAAACTTTTTCTGCAAAATAATAAGGTTTACGTTAAACACCAGCTTCCTTCTGGGAGTCTAGAATTTTGATATATGTCAGACAGAGACTGTCAATGTGACCAGCCCCTAGTCAAAACCTGGGAACTGAGCTTCCCGGGTAGACAACATTTCAAATTTGTCACAACTTGTTATCAGGGGAATTAAGCACACCTTGTGTGACTTCACTGGGAGAAAACCCTGGAAGCTTGAGGCTGGTTTTCCCAGGACTCTGCTCAATTCATCTTTTCCCTTCACTGATTGTGCTCTGTATTCTTTGAACTGGAATAAATCCTATCCATGAAGACAACTATATTGTGAGCCCAGCTGGTGAATCACCAAACTCAGGTAAGGTCTCAGGGACACTTGGCATGAGAAAAAATGGATAACTAGTAACAATTTAGGGGAAACAACATGTAAGCTTGGCCAGTTACTGCCACTATCTGGGATGAACAGTTATCATGCAGAATGACCATACATTATTTAAATTTTCTACATGTAAAAACTAAAAACTGAAAGAAAAAAAAAAAAGGAATGCACAGTTACTAACACAACCTGAATTCTATCTATGTGTCTTCAACTAAAGGTACAGATAAAAGAACTCCCTAATGATCCCCCAGGAGAATACAATCTACCTTACTAGACTTGAGACAGAAAAATAAGAACGACCTCTTATTTCTGGACTCAAGTGAATCTGATGTATCAGTGTGTATGCCACTTAGTTTCTGCCAAGTGGTTTCCAAATTTTAATGCTCATGAGAATCATCTAGAGGGCCTGTTAAAATTTGCATGGCTGGGCCCAGGCCTACAAATTCTGATTCAGCAGGTCTAGGGTGGAGCCTAAGAATCTGAATCTCTAAGTTCCCAAAGTGATGCTGATGCTGATGAATCAGGGACCATACTTTGGGAAACACTATTTCAGCCAAAATTAAAAAACAAAACAAAATACCTTCCATCTTTCTAGATCAATAAAAGATCATTTTATTCTTGATGAGAAACCCATACTATTATACTAAAACTAGACCAGGGGTGCCTGGGTGGCTTAGTCGGTTAGTCAGACTCTTGATTTCAGCTTAGGTCATGATCTCATGGTTCATGAGATCAAGCCCTGTGTGGGGCTCTGTGCTGTCAGCTTGGGATTCTCTTCCCCATTCTCTCTTTCTTAAAATAAATAAACACTAAAAACAACAACAACTAAAACAAAAACTAGACCAGGGCACCTGGGTGGCTCAGCTGGTTAAGCATTGGACTCTTGATTTCAGCTCAGGTCATGATCCCAGGGTTGTGGGATCGAGCCTTGCACTGGGCTCTGTGCTGTTGGAGCCTGTTTAGTATTCTCTCTCTCCCTCCCTCTGCCCCTCTCCCTGACTCGTGTGCTCCAAAAAAAAAAAAAACAAAAACCAAAAAAAACCAGGGAAATTAATTAAAAACAAACAAAAGCCCCCAAAACTAGGGGCGCCTGGGTGGCTCAGTCTGACTTTGGCTCATGTCATGATCTCATGGTTCATGAGTGCAAGCCCTGCATCGGGTTCTATGCTGATAGCTCAGAGCCTGGAGACTGATTTGGATTCTGTGTCTTCCTCTCTCTCTGCCCTCCCCTGAGCGCACTCTATCCCTCTCAAAAATAAATAAACTTAAACAAAACAAAATAAAAAACAAAAAAAACCCAACAACCTAAAAAAAAAACCCCAAACCCCAAACTAGACCAATCTGAACAAATAAAGATAACAACAATGCAGCTCTAAAAATAATATAGAGGGTGATGGTATTTCAGACATCTGGTATGGCATCAACAAGCTGCTTTTCCATCAAAAGATTCAAGGTATATGCTATTGTAATTAACAAAGATTTATGGTATTAGTAAAATTATCAAAATTATAGTAATGACCAAACATGACCAGAATCCTCCTGTACCTTTTTAAAAAATTTTTATTTATTTTTGAGAGAGAGAGAGAGAGAGAGAGAGAGAGAGAGAGAGAGAGAGGCAGGCAGAGTGTGAGCAGGAGAGGGGCAGAAAGAGGTAGAGACAGAATCTGAAGCAGGCCCCAGGCTCAGCTGTCAGCACAGAGCCTGACACAGGGCTTGAACCCACGAACCATGAGATCATGACCTGAGCTGAAGTTGGAGGCTTAACTGAGACACCCAGGCGCCCTGCCCTCTATGATATACCTTTCACAATTTTTTCCTGTTTTAGGAAACCAAAAGAACATCTCTTTTCTACCTTAATTGTATCACTATAAGGATGGCTTTGGGTTTTGCCTTGTATTCTTGGGGGGATTGGTGTAAGCGTATAAGAGCATTAAGCCCAGGCCACATAACAAAAAAGAAAAAAAAAGGCTTAAAGACTTGTGCAGTAAGGGGTGCCTGGGTGGCTCAGTTGGCAAAGCATCCAACTCTTGATTTTGGCTCAGGTCATGATCTTGCAGTTGTGAGACTGAGCCCCACATCAGGTCCCACACTGTTAGTGTGGGGCCTGCTTGGGATTCCCTCTCTCCCTCTCTCAAATAAACAAACTCAAAAACAAAAACAAAAACTTAAACAAACTTAAAAAAAAGCCGACTTGTGCAGTGAAAGTACAGTTGCGATGACTGAGTGTGCCATTGTGAGGATAATTACATACACACACACACACATTTTGTGTAATGTGTTAGACCCATGTAGTTAGTATATGATTCCACCCTTGATTTCATATTGTCTTCTGAGAACACAATTTCAATTCTTGTCTTTGAAGGAATTTCTGGAAGGAAAGTCACAACAATTATAAGACCAGCTTTGCAGATGTGAGAGCACTACTGGCTAACACTGGCCACTTCCTATCTCAGCACTACTTAGTGACATTCTGGTCCCTGTGGGCTTTGGGTAACAAAGATTCCAAAATATTCACCCTTAAGCACTGTGAATAGTTTAAAGCCAAAACCAAGTTTAACGCACTCCCAGATCATTTGCAAGCAGGAAATACTGATGGATTAATAAAGGGGGTGGGCTGTTCTCTTTTTAAACCTGACTTGTCCAAAAGGAGGCCAAGAAGGCTTAAGGCTTGGTGCCAACAGAGCTGCCACATCCACTCTAAGGAATGCAAGGGGTATGCTGGCACCTAACTTTAAATCTTCATCCAATTATCTAAAAGAATGTTTTCAACCAAATATGACCTTGATTACTGGTTCTCACTGCAAGCAAACACACTCCGCTCCCTGCCTCTGCTGCAGCTCCAGGCACCCATGATGGATGGGTCAGCTGGCCACCTTCTCCCCTGGTCAATGTGCCCACACAGCAGTCTGCTCATTTCCTGTCATGGCTAAGTGCTTTATGTACGCGCTGGCATTCTATGGTGCCGCTTTCAACTGTACCTAACTGGGTGAAAATGGACTGTCCTGCCTGTCCACTCGTTGTGCAGTGGGGAGTTTGGGTGTCATAACTAAGCACTGGCATGGTCTTTTCTTCCTTGCTTCAAGGGACATTAGCAAATCGTTGTGAAAGTAAACGTCTGAGGGCAGAAAAGGTCTGAAGGCTGTTTTTGATAAAATACTATTACAGGTATTTATTTTTTTCAATCATTTTTAAAAGCTTGGAAATTGTGTCCTTCCTAACTCTGAATATTTCCCTCCATAAGAACAACTTTCTGTTCTTCCTCTCCTAGTCTCTCACATCCATTAAACCTAAGGTTCCACCTCCTGTTCTCAGAACTCCATTTTCTCAGAATTTGAGTGCTTCCAGTTGTCTCCCTTCTCAACCTAAACCTCACAGTCAAACCCTGAACATGGACATCCAGTTAATTCCATCTGGACTGCCAACACTGTTTTGCTATCTTGCAAATATTTACTCTCAGTTAATCTACCTTCTGTTCTAAACCTTCAGCATCCATCTTAAGTTGTGAGTCCTGCTCTTACTCCCTTTGAGGACAACAAGAGTCCAGAGGCCTGAGCAAAAGATCCAGTGAGCAACTTTGAGCTTTCTCTCCCACACCTCTAAACTTTGCATAATCTTTACTCTGTCCTTCCCTCCCTCCTGGTTTCAGCAGGGGTTCTACTTCTTTCCTCGAAGGCCAATTCTACAGCTATGTTGCCTCCCATTTCCCTGACACAGCCTCAGAGACATTCCTTCATTCATCACCTTTCTGCTCCTATTTTCCAGTCTTCCTCTGCACTTTGGTCTTTCTCTTGATCTGCAGAAACGTTCAACACTTCCACATACTTAAGAAAAAACAACAAGCATCTTCTTAACTTAACCTCTTAGTCGAGTACCCTGCCTATGTCCCATTTCCTTCTGCCCCACCTCTCTCCTTCCCTTCACAATCGAACCTTCCCAAAAGGACTGCACAGTGGCCACCCTCACTGCAACCTGACTTCTGCTTCCACCACTCCACCAAAAGTAGTTTCTTAATTTCAAGTACACCACTTAATTGTCCTTAGGCCTACTGACATGGTTGGCCCTTCTTTTATTCTGGAAACATTTTCCTGTCTTGACTTCTAATAGCATTCCCCCAACCCAAGCTGATACTTTCTAGAGCTAATGGCTTTCTTTTCTCTGTATGTTTTCCACTAAACAAACAATCACATCCATTCTCATTGCTTCATTAGTCTTTTTTTTTTTTTTTTTTTTAAAGTAAACTCTATGCCCAATGTGGGGCTTGGACTCATGACCCCAACATCAAGAGCTGCACACTCTACTGACTGAGCCAGCCACGTACCATGCTATACTATGGTCTTTATGTAGAACCCCCACATCTCCCTCTCTGACTTCACTCCTAAACTCAGTTCCATGTTTCCAGAGGGATACTGGACACACTTACCTGGATACTCCACAGGCATTTCAGAAACATGAATCTCTAAACTACACTAAGGATTGTCTCTGCTCCTTCTTCTCTTCCTCTAATCCTATTTCCATTAAAAATCTTAGATTATAATGTTACAATGAATGTGGAGGTGTAGTTATCTTTTCGAGACAATGTTTTCGTCTCCTCTGGAGATATACCCAGCTGTGGAACAGCTGCACCCTCTGGTAGTCCTATTTTTTATTTTTGAGGAACCTCTACAGTTTTACATAAATAACTGCAGTATTATTTGTAACAGCCAAGACAAAGAAACAACCTTAGTGTCCACCGATGAATGAATGGATAAAGAAAATGTGATACACAACCCATACACGAATATTATTCAGCCATAAAAAAGGAAATCCTGCCATGTGTGACAACATGAACCTCGAGGGCACTGTGCTAAGTGAAATGTCAGACGGGGAAAGACAAATACTGTGTGATCTTACTCATACGCAGAATCTAAAAAATCCAAACCTGCAGAAACCGAGAAGACTGAAGGTGCCAAAGGTAGGAACGGGTGCGTGTGGGCGAGATGAGTGAATGTGGTCAAAAAGTGAAAACTTCCAGCTATAGGAAAGTAAGTGCTGGGGATGCAATGTACAGCATGGTGACTATAGCTAACAATGCTGTATTGTGTATTTGCCAAGAGAGCAGATCTTAAAGGTCTCATCACAAGAAAAATAAATTATAACTCTGTAAGGTGACTGTTGTTAACTTATTACAGTAATCATTCTGCAATATATACACATATCAAATTGCTATGTTGTACACCCTGAACTAATAAAATGTACATCAATTATATCAATAGTACTGGAAAAAAAACTCACAACAAAAACCTCAGTTTTGCCCTATTATCCGTGGATAATCCTTAACTTCTTGTCTCTTGATTCGCATAATCTCTTGGTCAGCAAGCCTTGTTAACAATGTCTTTTCCAGACCTTTATCATCTTGTGCATGGATTATTAAGCTAGATTTTTTTAAATGTTTATTTATTTTTGAGAGAGAGAGAGAGAGAGAGAGAGAGAGAGAGAGAGAGAAGAGAGAGAGAGCATGTACGCGTGTGGAGTAGGGGCAGAGAGGGGGGACAGAGGATCCGAAACAGGATCCATGCTGACAGCACAAAGCCCAATGTGTGGCTCGAACTCACAAACCGAACTGAACCGTGAGATCATGACCTGAGCTGAAGTCAGATGCTTGACCAACTGAGCCACCCAGGTGCCTCTAAGCTAAATTCTTAATTGTGTTTTTTCCAACAACTGTATTTTCAGTCCATTTTCCTCATGGTATAAGAAGTATCTTTCTAAAGTGAAAAATCGGTTACTAATCTTGATGAACTCCCACTGTTTATAGGACCAAGTCCACACTTTGCCATAAGGCATGCAACCCCCCTTATAATGTGGTTCTAACTCACTTTTCTGGTTTCACCTCCAAGCATTCCCCACAGGGAGGGTCCATTTTTCATGGCTGTGCCTTTGGCCATACACTTTTCTCTACTGTCATGTTCTCTCTCCTCTTCTACTCTACTCTTTGTACAGCAGATTTTTCTGACTTGCACACACTTTAACCTCCCTTCTTCTTCAGGGAAACTGTTTTCTAGTTTCAGTCTCTCCCTCTACTGTGCCCCCACAGCAACTTCCTCAACTCACTTACATGGCTTATTCATCTATAAATTCTGTATGTAAGTACTTGAAATCCTTCTTTAATTAGTCCCTTCCTCAAAGGCAGGGAGTGAATTTTAATCTCCGTATCTGTGCTAGCATCAAGTATTTCCAAAAACACAAGTAGATAAGTTAACAAATTAATGAAAATAAAGTGGGAAGATACTATACAATCTTCAATTGATCCTTCTCAAATTCAGCATGTTTTTATCAGGCTAACTGAGAGAATATCAACTTAGTTAAAATAATATTTAAAGAACACCTTCTAAAATATATAAAGAACCGTGGTTGGTATCAAGGTTACAAACTTTTCAGAATCTGGGGTGGGGGAAGGGCCACGGTAGTGGAGAGAAGTGCTTGATGACTGGATTCACTCTAATAAATGTTTATAATAAATAGCACCACAAAGTTTTAAAGGAGTAGAAAAGGAGAAGGGATTAATTCTGCTTCCACACTGAGGACATTAATGGAAAAAACTTTCACATATACAAAAACAGGTGCAAAGTATTTCAAAAGCTAACTTAAGGAATAAAGCGACGTCGCTTCATTTAAATTAGTACTTCCCCTTGTCTTATTCTTTAAAGTTGTTTTTGAATAGATAATACATTCACAAAATTCAAACGGTGTAAGAAAGGATCCACTAATTCCACAAATACTTATTGGCAATTACATGCACTGAAGAAAACAAACAGAAGGCAAGAAGATAAAGAGTGAGGGAAAATGGGGTACTATTTTTAACTTGATAAGGAAATCATCTCTTATAAGATGATGAGATCCAAAGACCTAAAGGAAGGAAGTCATTGGTTACCTAAGGGAAGAGCTTTCCAGGTAGACGGAACAGCTTACACAATGAATCTGAGCATTTCTCATGTGTTTAAGGGAACAGCATGGACGCCACTACAGCTGGAGGACAATAAATGAAAAGGAATGGTAGGAGAGTAGGTTGGAGAGGTGGCTGGTGGCTGGATCACCAAGGCCTTGTAGACCATGGTAAAGACTTCTGATTTTATTCTAAATATAATGGAGTTGCATTAACAACAAATTTTCACTGGCCTTTGTTCCTGGTTCTTGGGAGAGAGCTTTTAAATCACTGGAGTTTCCAGGGGTACCTGGGTGGCTCAGTCAGTTAAGTGTCTGACTCTTGATTTCAGCTTAGGTCATGAGCTCACGGTTCTTGAGTTCAAGCCCTGCACCAGGCTCTGCACTGACAGTTTGGAACCTGCTTGGGATTCCCCCCTCCCCGCCCCCACCTTGCTTGCGTGCTATCTTTGCCAAAATAAATAAACGAAAACTTAAAAAAAAAAATTCCTTGGAATTTCCAGGAGGAAAAGAAGTATCTTTGTTATTCACAGTGGGCCCTAGGACCACAGCTAAGTTAACGCTAAAGTGATGACTCAGGATATGAGCTTATGAGGCTAGGAAAACCAACTATGTGATTAGAGGGGTTGAGACTTTTAGTCAAGTGGTATTAGCTAAATAAACCCAAGGGGCTGAGTAGGGGGCTAGAGACTGAGTTAAACCATAGGGCTAATAATTCAGTCGTGCCTAAGTAGTGAAACTCCAACAAAAAACTGAATGCTAGGTTTGGGAGAGCTTCCTAGGAGGGTGACACATCCTGAGTCCATGGAAAGAGGACATGGAAGTTCTGCATTCAGAACCCTCCCAGACACTGCCCTACATGTTGATTCACTGGATGATCCTGATTTGTATCCTTTATAATAAACTAAATTCCTAAGTATAATCTTTCTTAAATTCTGTGAGTCATTCTAGTGAGTTATGAACCTGAGAGGGTTATGGGAACTTCCCTGAATTTGTAACCAGTTGGTCAGATGTGTGGGTAGCCTGGGGAATCTCCCAAACTTGTGGCTACAGTCTGAAGTGAGGGTGATTTGCTTGGAGACCATGCCCTCAACCTGTGACATCCTTGTCGACTCTGGGTGGTTGTATCAAAGGTGAACTGCAGTACTGTAGATCAGAAACTATAAGAGAAGTGATGTGATTTCTATACTAATTAGAAAACAGATGGAAGGGGCTCCTGGGTGGCTCATTCGGTTAAGTATCTGACCTTTGATTTTAGCTCAGGTCATGATCCCAGGGTCATGGGATTGAGCCCCAGGTCAGGCTCTGCACTGGGTGTGGGGCCTGCTTAAGATCTCTCTCCCTCTCCTGCTGCCCTCCTCCCTTGCTCCCACTCTCTCTAAAAGAAAAAAGAAAACAGACTGAAGAGGCATGAAAACAGACACAGGGCGACAGGTTAGGAGGCTGCTGCAGTAAATGATGGTGGCTCAGACTAAGGTGGCTGTGATGCAGATGCTGAAAAATGATTTTATTTATTATGATTGTAGCCCTACTATATTTACTATAGGGTCAGATTTAAGATCTCTGAGTGGCTGCATAGTGGCTGCGTTGTACTGCTAGGTATGTCATACTTGATTAACCCGATCTCTTGCTGAGAGAAACTTAGGTTATTTCTCATTATTTCCCGTTATGAACAATGCTGCAATGAAGATGCTTATACCTATTATAATCTTGTGCAAGAATCTCTAGCTATTCACTCACAATAAACTCTGAACAAAACACAGAATTGAGGTGCCCTAATTTTGTGAACAGATCTATTTTTCCCTCTAAGTTCAAGTATTTCTTCTTCATTTCCTACTTAAAAAGTTTCTTCTTCCCTGACCACAGAAACCTAGAAGATTAAAATGGAAAGGATCCTTAGAGATCCTCTAGTTCAGTGGTTCTCAATGTGGATGTTATGGTCAAAAATCCAAATCTCTAGGGAAATCTTGTATGACAGACCCTCTCCCTTTCTCATATGCTCTGGGAAAGCAGGGGAAGCTGGCATGTACTGTCTAGGTGACTATAATCCAACCACCTGAAATGGCTTCTCCAATCTAATTCCTTTGTTTCCCAGAAGAGGAAGCTGAAACACATATCACACAATGACAGAAGGAGAACTAGCATCCTAACTGATTTTCAACCACCAGCAATGTCTGAGACTATCAATTTCTTCCAACCCATGACAACAGAAGACAGGACCACCACATTTTAAATTTTTGCTAATTTACTAGAGAATTAATTAGTAGCTAATTAGTAGAAAAAAAATCTCACCATTGTTTACTGGATGATTTATTAAAGAGGTTCATCTAAACTATCTTAAAAGATGACATTGGGATTTCTGCAGTCATTTGTCTGAAGAAAGAAAAATCAATTACTTGAAAACACAGGCTGGTTTAGCAGCAAACTCTAACCATGATCTTCCTTTAGTTTACTCTCAGTTCTAAACAAGATACCATTAAAAGCTTTAAGATAGTTTTTCCCACTGCTCCTGACTTTACCATAGCCTGCAGACCAAGAAGATGTTAAAGGAAAACCAATGAATTTTAAGTTTTCCTTTCCCCTTTCAACTTAAGGAAATCTTATTTCCCCTATTAGAAGTAACATGACAATTTCTGAAAGCTGCACTATTAGTGACCCTAAGTCCAAACAACACACAAAACCAGTGTAATGGTTTTAATGGGCTGTTCTAAACATTTCTCACAATTCTCTTGTTTAATCCTCATGCTATTAAATGAGGAAAGGACTACCATAAGGCATAGAAAGGTTAAGAAACTTGCTCAAGTTTACACACCTAGTTCAAGTCGCAGAGCTGGGATGTGAACCCAGGTGATCAGACTCTAGACCTAGTGCTCTACATCACTGCACCCTTTACAATCTGGCCCTTAATTTTTCTGCTTCACATCTTTTGCCAATTCTATCCATGACTTTCAGGAAGCACCTTTTATAAACTACCTCCAGTCTAGCCACCTGAATGGCTATTTCCGTATCTTATAAACTATATCTCTGTACCTGTTTATTTTATGTCTCTGCCATCAGCTAACCTACAAATTCCTTGAAAGCAGGAATTGTGTCTTGTCTTTGAATCTCTAACACCCAAGCACAGTATCTGACACACAGTAGAAATCCAATAGGTATTTGTTGAATCAATACATGAACTGTACTCCCACATCCTGTACTACTATTTCACAGAACTTATTCTACCTTGAATATTCCCTCTTTGCTTAGGCTGCTTTCTCTACCCCAAACAGCTTTTCTGCTCTTCTGACGGGCAAACTCCTAATCATTTTTGAAGACCCAGTTCAAATCAACAGAGAAAAAAGAGGATAAAAGACCCAATTAAAATACAATTTTTTTCAGGGCACCTGGGTGGCTCGTTTAAGTGTCCAACTTTGGCTCAGGTCGCGATCTCATGGTTTGTGGGTTTGAGCCCTGCATTGGACTCTGTGCTGACAGATCAGAGCCTGGGGCCTGCTTCAGATTCTGTGTCTCCCTCCCTCTCTGCCCCTCCCCTGCTCACGCTCTGTCACTCTCAAAAATAAATAAACGTTACAAGAAAAAATTTTAAAAAATAGTAATGTTTTTTTCTTCTTTGACATCTCTTTCTTGCCTAGAGGAATTATTTCTCCCTCTGGCCCCCACAGTATTTTCCTAAACACCTATCATAATACTTTCTAAGCTTCCTTATAATTATTCCTGTTGACACTGAGTTGCTGCCATAGACTATGCATTCTTGAGTACAAGGACACTGTCCTATGTGTCTTTGTATCTCCAATGCTTAGCCTTATGTCTGGTATACAACTAACCCTCAATAAGAATTTGTGGTATGATAGGATGTCTGGCTGGCTCAGCCAATAGAGCATGTGACTCTTGATCTCAGGGTCATGAGTTCGAGGCCCATGCTGGGTATAGAGATTACTTTAAAATAAAAAAAATTGTGAATGAATAAATGGTGATACTACATTAAGGTGCAAATGTTAGTTCTCAAGAGGAATAACTAATCCATCATAAAACTGCTAGTAGCAGTGACTTCATCTAGGAGAGTGGAAACCAATAGCTTTTAGTGTTAATTTTTTCAGAATATCACAAATCTTCAAAGGAACTCACTTTATTTTTTTAAAAAAGATTTTATTTTTTTAAGTAATCTCTACACCCAATGCTGGGCTCAAACTTACAATCCTGAGATTAAGAGTCACATGCTCTATGAAATGAAGCGGCAAGGTGACCCTGGAACTCACTTCAAGCAGAAAAAGGGCTGAAGCTGAATGAAAATGGACCAGCTGATGAGTAAGGAGGATGAACTTGAGATCCAAGTTATAAGCAAATCTTTTTTTTTATGTTTATTTTTGAGAGAGAAAAATAAATGATGAACCTAAAACAGATCTCAGTTTAATATAACTGTCAAAGTGTCTGTCCAAATGTTCCCAGGGGAAAGAAAATAATTGTGCCATATTTGCATGGGAACGAGGGGAAAACACGTCAGTCACATTCACTGAATTGTTCTGGAGTAGTTCCTATAAAGATGTGCAGTGACCTGAGCTGAATACGAACACTTACCTCAGAAACTCTTTGCTCTGTTCCCAGAGGTCTTGGGTCTCTTCTTTAGTCATGTGTTTGTCCAGGTTACACACATTAGGTTTCTGGGAATATAACTTAAGACACTGCTTCACCCAGTGCCACTGGTAACCTGGGAGGAAGGGGTTTGGGATAAAAATAAATCCTACACAAAAGATGGGTGGGGAAAGAAGGAGAGGAGAAAATTCTCCATCAGTTATATTTAGGTAATTTATTTTTGTTGACATCCTTATACCCATTACTGTATTATTTATGCCCCATACCCTTTGCTCATGCTTCGTGGCTTCCACATGTATAAGCAAATGTTCTCCTTTCTATCCTCCAATTTTAGAGAAAGGGGGGAGAGAAACAAATTCTTAAGAGAAACAAATATTCCACAACTATCAACCATGTTACCCCTAAGCAAACCTTAGAATTGAAAATGCCAAAAGTCACTCCTCAAATGCACCAGGCATTTATCACTTACAGAGGTGGTAATCCCTTTCTGCAACAGCGGTCTTTGTGGTATCTCAGTGTTCCACCTTGGCCTTTTTTGTTTTCTAATATCTGGCTAACAACAGTTATGTTAAATTCTCTCAGTTAAAATAATTGGTGTGATTTCTGCCTCCCAATTGAAATCTGACAGAACAGCGAAGAAAGATGATATATACATCTGCTCACATGGCAGGATGCAAATACCTCCAGCACCTGTGCTGAAAGGATCTTCTGTGACCTTGAAAGTAATCTAATGTCATTTTTCTCCTGGATAAACGAGGAATAACAATAATGAACAGGAATCCAATGCACGGTAAGGATCCATTCATTGAACATTCAACAAACACATACTATGTACTTTCTGAAACCCCTGGAGACAGGACAGCAGAGACAGTGATGCAGACAATGAATGCCCTGCAGAAGCCTGGCTATGAAGGGAACAAAGGCTGAGGAGCAGTCACAGAGGAATGAAGAATTTAAGGGGAAAATTTATGGTTTTTAGGGTTTGGAAAGACCTAAGCATGCTTACAGATTATGAGGAAAGAACCAGCAAAGAGGAACTGGTTGAACACAAAAAGAGGAAAAGAGCAGAGCAAGGTTTTGAAAGCTGGAAGAGGTAAAAGAAAGTGGGATCTTTTCATAAGCCCCCCCCCCCAAAAAAAAAGAAAAAGAAAGAGAGGTGAAGGGACTGGCTTTGAATGGGAGGAGCTTTTCCTCCTCTAAAATTGGAGGACAGGAGTGAGAACATTTGTTTCTGAACGTGGAAACCACTTTTGCATTTCACATACAGGCAAAATTCTCCAAATAATTTCAGAGGTGACAGGGGATTGTCAATATTTTGAGAGAGGAAAAAAAATATGAAAAATACCCCAACAACCTACCATCTATCAGCATTGATTATAACATTCCCCAAAATATCAAATGAAGAATACCTCTGACTTAGTGTCAGGAAAATAAAGACCTCTTTAGGCAGTCCACTCTAGACAACTGTTGATTTCCTTTAATGAATTAAACTTTGCCTTTTAATTTTCACATATTGATCTTAGGTTCGGACTCACAGAGCAACCCCAAATTAGTTTCTTATTCTTCTTCAAAAATACCTCTAGCTTTAAGGCTAACATTTAATGCTCATTTCCTGTGTGCCAGGCATGGATCAAAGTACTTTACATGTACTCACATTTAATCTTCATAATAACCTTACAAAGCTGGTATGTTTTTTCATACATTTTGCATACCAGGCAACTGAGGCCAAGAGAGATTAAGAAACTTGCCCAAGGTCATACTGGATGGTTAGAGCCACAACATGAAGCCAGGTAGCCTCATGTCAGAACCTAGGCCTTAACCAGCCCTTTGTGTGTATGGCAACCTTTCAAATGTTGGATGCTGTCAGGTTCCCTCTCAGGTTTACTCTTCCCCAGACTCAATCTTCAAACTCATGACCCTCCCGCTCATTCTTGTAAGGACAGGTTGTGGTTGCTCAGGTTCCTTTATAACAAGCAGAATCCAGAAGTAAACACAATCCTTCTGATCAAGCCTGAATAAGAAGACACTGTCATCTCCCATGTTCTGGACATTACACTTCTATTAAATGCAGCTTACAATGGCAGGGAAGATAAAGTCTCTAAGGACATAATGAGGTACCAACTCACAAAATGTGGCTTAAATGTGAAATCCTAGAAAACCTCAAAATCAAGTATACCATTGGACAACAGAAAATGAGAGTGGGGTTGGTAACTTTGTAGTCTGAACAAACTTTTTGTTCCCGTTTTAAGGGAAAAAGGCATAGCAACAGAGAAACACAGCCTTGAAAACAGGAGGTAAGCTTGAAAGGTAAAAGGCAGCCTTGAAGAAAAGTACATAAAAGACTGCTGGTGATGCATGCTCTCATTTACTCAAACTCATGGAGAGCCGTGCTTCTGTACATAAAGCCATCATTTGACATTCATTCATTCATTCATTTATTATTATTCTTTTATTTTTGAGAGAGAGAGAAAGAGAGAGAGAGCACATGAGCATGCACACACAAGCAGGGGAGGGACAGAGGGAGAAAAACAATCTTAAGCAGGATCCACGCTCAGCACAGAGCCTGACATGGAGCTCGATCCCATGACCTGAGCTGAAATCAAGAGTTGGATGCTCAGCTGAGCCACCCAGGAGCCCCTTGTTTCTTCTTTTACACATAACTAAAGTGCATGAGGTCTTTTAAAGGAAGTATTGAAGCTGTTAATACTGTCCTATGTTATTAACCAATACATCAGTGATCACAATGTAGTAAGAGCTGTAACACAGATCTGGCCCGTGGTACAATGAAAATTAGTATTTCTTTTTAGGATTTTTTCTTGCTGTTAATCCATATTTGAAATCACAAATACAATGTTAACTTTATGTCCTCTCCAAGAAAAAGGATGCCAGGTAAAATATATTTGGCCAAATAAGGCATTTCTGTAATTTCTAAATAGTTCATAATCATTCAACTACTATGTCCCCATGATCCTTAACAAAAAGATTAAAGGTGTCTGGCTGGCTCAAGCAGTAGAGCATGTGACTCTTGAGCTTGCAGTCGTGAGTTCAAGCCCCATGTTGGGAATAGTTTACTCAAAAAATAACAATGAAAACATTACCCATTCTTCGTTATCATCTTAATTTCATTACCTGTAAAGTGAGCTACCCAACATTACTGAAGTTCAAAATGCTAGATTATTTAGTCTGTTAGGGCTTTTGATCTCATTAACTGTAACACTTTTTTCAAAAGCTCAGCCTTAAGGACAGCAATAAATTTTAAGTTTTTTGTTTTGTTTTTTTTTTGGCCATATGAGAACATAGTCACTTTGTGACTAGAGACCACTATGAATTAATCTATCATTCAAAGCAGTTCTTCTCCCAGAGTAGGTGCTTGGAGTTGTGGCAGGGAGCCTAGAGTAAACATCCTTATTTTTGATTTGTACCTGGTGTCATTTCCTGCATTGTAAGGTAGGCACTACTGAATCCTGTTCTATCCTGCAGGAATGTTAAATAAACGGAAATTTTAGATGAGACAGAATTTAAAAGGGGTTTGAGAGTGAAATATTTCCGTGTTTATTTTCACTCTTTGTCTGCATACTTGCTTACAATTCTTCCCCACTCTCTTCACAGCTCTGAAATTAGACAAATGATTACATGATCTTATCTCTTGGGGTCTGCTGCACTCACCAGGATAGCCTTGGAGTCCATAGGCTTGCCACTTGCTTACTGGCTGAAGTCCTGCTCTATGTGCATCATGGTCACTGACTGAAGACACACTCAGCTGAGATCTGATCACCTGACAGGAAGGAAACAGAAGTTGGAGGGCTAAAGTTACTTTGCAGGTCAGCTCTGAGAATCTCAAATTTCTAAAGTTATTTCCAGTATGAGACAAAATTCAGAGTCTTAAGTCTGGGCTCCTAAACTTAGTTCTACCACTTACTTGATGCAAGACTTCGATAAGTCACTTCTTAGAGCCTTAGTTTTCTCATCTATACACTAACAAACACTAGAAAGTAATATAAAATTAAGCAGAAATGAGAAGCAGGCTGATTTTGGCCTTCAAGACTACCTTTTTGTATGACACCACACTTTTGTGATTTCTTCCAAGACTCTAAATCATGAAAGGTGTTTGGTGTACTGAAATACCCTTAGTCAAAATGCTGCCCATCTCAGTTCAGGCTATCAATGCTTTTGAGGCACTTATACACAGCTGGTGCTTAAACAGACCAATGAGGAACATCAGGCAGGAGAGGGTAAGAGAATGGAGAGAGTGCTCTCACCAGACAGAATAAACGTTTCAGTGAAACACTGGAAACCCTGTTTGCTGAAAGTATGATATTTATTCTTTTTTAGATGAAACTTCAAAATGAAACTCAGAGCTTTTGCCTTTGTGAATTACTTTGAAATTAAGTTTTTCAGGGGCTCATGAAGTTTTCTTTGCATATAAGAGTATCTTAGAGATGCCTTATTAAATTGGTTAAGGGATCCAACATGCAGTCACTAAAGGACATTTACAAAACAAAAACCTTTATTCTTCCACTAATAATAAACTTAGGATCTTGCTTGCCTTAGAATACATCAAATGTTCTCTTCCAAAAAGACAGGATCTCTCATCCTATTAACTTCACCAAGTGTAGAGATTTCCAGAAAAAAATACCAACAAGTGGCTGGTGTATTACCAGTTTCTGTAATAAAATGGCTACCTGGAACTCTGAGAGTCTTAACCAGCTAATTTTTCCAGGTACTGATGTTTTTATTTTAAACATTTTGTAATGATTTCTTAAACAGACCATATTTAGTAATGTACTGTAATTCAGCCAACACTCCCATAGTTGAAGTAAGTTTGTGGACCTATTCTCCATGCTAAGCTAAACCAAACCTCGAAGTTTAAAAAAAAGTTCTGCTTTTTCCCTTGCCTATTAGCTGTCACTTTCTCCACTGCTCATCAGTTGCTCTCAGAGCAACTTTCTTTTCCAATTTGCGACTTTCAATCTGTTTTGAACTGGGAAACTAAATACTGAAGTTTTCATGTATTCAATGGATAGTGTATTTATTGAACGCTTACTGTTTCAGATAGTGTGCTAGACACAATGTCCTCTTCTCAGGTGGCTTATATTCTAAAAGTATTTAAATACTGCAGCAAAATACAGGCAAAAGGAAATGAATGAGGGTCTGTCCCATGTACATTATTCTTAGAGTTCAGACTTTCTGTATGTTATTTCGACAACTCTAAGACCATTTTTGCTAGCAAATGAAGTTCCTAAAAAGTTCTAGATAAGTATGGGGTTACTACAGCATTCCAATTTTACTGAGAACTATTATTAAGCTTAGAGGGAATGCTCCATCCAGCCATCTGTGGACAACACCAAGGGCAAATTAAGGGATCAGGGATCCTCAGTGTTTTTTTTTTTTCAACGTTTATTTATTTTTGGGACAGAGAGAGACAGAGCATGAACGGGGGAGGGGCAGAGAGAGAGGGAGACACAGAATCGGAAACAAGCTCCAGGCTCTGAGCCCTCAGCCCAGAGCCCAACGCGGGGCTCGAACTCACGGACCGCGAGATCGTGACCTGGCTGAAGTCGGACGCTTAACCGACTGCGCCACCCAGGCGCCCCAAGGGATCCTCAGTGTTAACAGCGATTATAAAGAAATTATGCATACTATATACTATAACTGTGATTTTCCCTGTGTCCCCCTTTATGTTACTTTTCCTACTTAACATGGGGAAAGGTAGAAATAATGCATAGTGCTTGAATTCATTTTCCCTTTCCTTTCAAACGTGGAGAGATGATCTCAATCTTTCAATGCCCTTTTTCTGAGAGGTCCGGAGATAACAGGGATCTATTTTATGGACGACGGCTTAACTAACAAAATCGATCCTTCCCAGTGGTGGGGATACTCGGTGGTTGTTTTTTTCAAGCTGCAAAACGCTTCGCTACCGTGTAAGAACACGGTTTATGGGCTTTTACACAAACTGAAGTAGAGACGTAAACGAACAGTTAATGTTAGGAATGAACACCAATTCCCAGGCATTCTCTGAGGCCGCAGCCAGGAAAGGCCGCGTGGAGTAACTCGGCAGCACAGCTCTTCACCGCCAAAGTGTCACTCTTCATGGACAATTCAACTCCGCGCCCACCGAGGCCGGGGATTACTCAATAACACTCAGAGAAAAGAGATGAGGTGAGCTGTGAAGACCCTCAAAAAAGCGAGGTGAGGCGACCGGTGATGCGCGCCGCTCCTCTGTCCGTACCTTGCGGGCATCAGGCCCCGTGCCGCGGGCTGTATGGGCCGCCGAGAAGTCAATGACCGCTCCCAGGTCTGAGGAATCGGGGCGGCTCTGCCGGTAGAAGCGGAAAAGCTTCCGAAAGGCGTCCTCCCCTGGCTCGGCCGCCAACGTCACTACAGAGCCCACGGCCGCCGCCATCTTCCCCATCTCGTTGCCCGGCCTCTTCTGACCCGGAAGCAGAGTGCCGTGCTCCGGATCCGGCAGGTTCTTCCGGGGTCGTGACCACTGGTCACAGAGGTCCTTAATCTAAAGATGGCGGCTTCAGCGGTGAGGGGCGCTATGGCGCTGCGTACTAGTGCTAGCCGGCCGGTGGCTTTCGTCAGAAAAATTCCCTGGACCGCAGCCTCGAGTGAGTGATGGAGACGTATTAGGGGCGGAAGTTTGAGGCTCAAGCGATCCTCAAAAGCACTGCTTTTGGCGGAGCGCTGTAATCAGCGTGGTAGCTGGATTAAGAGCTGTTGCTCCTGAGCAAACCAGTGAGCAGAATTTTTTTTTTTTTTTTGTAATTAATTGGGGATGCGTCTTGAGCTTTTGCGGCACGTATTCAGGGTCTCCTGCCTGCGGGAGTGATTTGGTGGAACAGTTCGTTACTTGCAAACGTTAAGATGTACGATTTAGAAGGGACTGTTTTGATTGCGGTATGGAGGATGGATTCAAACTGGTAAGGTTGAAGGCGGGGAGACGAACTAAAAGGCAGTTTCAGTAATTTAGTCCTAAGAAGAGGACCTGAAATAGTGTAGTGGTAGAAAAGCGGGTCAAATCCACCCATGTTAACAGAACAAAATCAACGGCTTTTCGCGATGGTTTGAATGGGAAAGAGTACGGAATGACGGAAAAGGAAGAACAACTTCCAGGTTTTTAGCGTTGGTGAATATCGTGGTTAGGATGTGGAAGCAGCAGGTTTAAAGAAGAGGAGTTAAAGGTTAAATGTGTTGAGTTTGAGAAAAACCTGTGAGGTCTCCGTCAGCAAGTGGGCAGAGAAGATTGTGTAGAGATTGAGAAGTGCCCTTTTAAACATACTGCGCAGGTTAGAATTCCACCTCGGCCATTTAATAGTTGTGCAACCCAAAGGGAGGGAATTTGGGAAAAAGGCTCACTACTGTAATTCAGTTTCATCTGTGAAATGGAGTCAGTAATAACTTTCCTCATAGGATTTTTGATTGGGTTAAAATGAGTTTATATGTAAACCGCTTAGACCTGTGCTAGATACATAAGTGCTCAATGAATGATAATCATTTTCATGATTACTGTAATTGAAGCTCAAGGGGAGAGACCTCGGCTGGAGATAGAGGGTTGGGAGTAATCAGTATGGAAATCTCTCACCAACATTGATTTTTGTCAGTTGCAGTTTTGAGAAAATGTTTTTATATTTGCCTACCAAAAATTAAAAATCCACAGTCAGTTTTATAGGTTTTCATGTATCAGGTCATCTCCCTTAAAGAAAAGAATGGAACTGGGATTACTCACCTCTTAGTTTTTGTGGTCCAGGTGTGGGTAGTGGAATGGAAAATAGATCAGTTTGTGCCTCACTTTCTCAATATGTGGCAGGTGAAGATCAAGCCAGTACAATGTCTTGCTTAGGCTCCATGAAACTGTGTAAAGGCCCAGGCATTTCATCAGCATCTTGCAGTTGCAGGTGTACAGACCATAATGGGTTGGTTTAAAACTCTTACAAAGGGTCTATGTAACATACAACTTTGAAACATTCTCTCTCAGTTTATTCATTCATTCAGCAAATATTTAAGGAGTGTTTGTGGTGGGCATTGTTCTTGGTGCTTGCAGCTGTTTTCCCTTAACAGTTATAGGTAATTTGGGAAGAGGGTTACCTTCCAGAACTAGTTTGTTTTGGAAGTGAATGTTTTCTAGAACTTTCAATACCTGGTTTAAAACGTGTATATTTAACACTATTTTGTTTATTCTCCAGTAATATGGTCTCTGAGGTCCTGATCTTGACAACTGATTTGACCAACTGGGAGAGCTCTTCAGAAATTTAGTCCCTATGGGTTGCTGAAGCATTACTAGGCATTTATTCATTCACCAAATATTGCCCTACTGTGTATCAATTACTATTGACATAGTGGACTCAACACTCGGGAAAGTTACGGTGTTGTGGTGAGGGTGAGGAGACTTACAACAGATACAGGCAATTGTTGAAGCAGTGAGGTTTAGATGCACTAGGGGAAATAACCAGGTAATATGAAATATCAATCAGGGAAAGTACAAGCACTGTAGTTCAGAAGAGATCATGTATTTTTGATTTTTAAGATTACTATGCATCTTTGAGGACTCGGGTCAGGATAATAACATTGTTTTGTATTGGAGTAGATCCCCGATAAATTAATATTCAGTGGATATATTTGGCTTGGATCTTGAAGGATAATTACAATTTAGGCAGGAAGAGATAGGATTACCAACATAACAAGGGGAAATAACGATAGACAAAGATGGAAATCCATGGGACACACAGAATTTCATTTGCTATACTAGAGAGTAACTATGGGCCAGCAATGGGAAATAAAGCAGGAAGGGTAAGCAGGGTCATCTCAACAAATTTTAAAGTATCAGCTTTTTAACCGAGTGTAAACTTTATGGAAGGCAAGGGCTTAAACAACACACTACGGTTAAATTGTCTTTTGTGTGACTTTCTCACAAGGATTGTTATCCATGCACCTAACACTATGATGAAGATACTCCTCTGCAGGGGATGAAGACTACAGTCAACTCAGCAACTTATCTGTGTGTGTCCCTACACACACTTTCCCCAAATCTGGTACATTGCAGCTTTATAGAAATGGTTCTTGACTTACAGTGGTTTCATTTACAATTTTTTGACTTTACAATGGTGCAATAGTGATACACATTCTGAAGAAACTCTGCTTTAAATTTTGATTTTTTTCCCTGTGCTAGTGATACGCAGTATGATACTCTTTTGTGATACTAGGCAGCAGCAGCAGCAAGATGCAGCTCCCAGTGAGCCATGTGATTACGAGGGTAAACAACTCATAGACTTACTCTTTGCCCTTAACCACCATTATGGTTTTCATTTTCAGTAGTCAATAAATTACATAAGAAATTCAACACTTTATTATAAAATAGGTTTTGCATTAGATGGTTTTGCCTAACTATAGGCTAATGTAAGTATTCTTAGCATGTTTAAGCTGGCTAGTCTAGGGGTGCCTGGGTGGCTCAGTCAGTTAAGTGTCCGACTTTGGCTCAGGTCATGGGTTCAAGCCCCGTGCCAGGCTCTGTGCTGACAGCTCAGAGCCTGGAGCCTGCTTCAGATTCTGTGTCTCCCTCTCTCTGTTCTTCCCCTGCTCATGCTCTGTCTCTCAAAAATAAAAAAATAAACATAAAAAAACTTTTTTATGATGTAGGCTAGGCTAAGCTATGCTGTTCAGTAGGTTAGGTGTATTAAATGCATTTTCAACTTAGGATATTTTCAACTTACAATAGGTTTATCAGCTGTAACCCCATCATAACTTGAAGATCTGTAGTCAGTACCATAGCTGCTTCCTAAATCTTAAGGCTTCAAGGAAATGCACAGTAGCTCCTGTTCACAAAATGTTTGGGAACTCTAGGCCCACTTTTGGTTTCTACCTACAATCTAGGATGAAAGATACAAAATATATTAACTCCTTTTTTTGTTGTTTAAGTAATCTCTGTGCCCAATGTGGGGCTTGAACTCACAACTCCGATTTCAAGAGTCACATGCTTTACCGACTAAGCCAGCCAGGTACCCCAAAATACATGAACTACTTTTAACATGTTTTCTCTTCCTATACAGGTGAGCTGAGAGAACACTTTGCACAGTTTGGCCATATACGAAAGTGCATCATACCTTTTGTGAGTATTCTCTTTGAAAAAAAAAAAAAGTTATCCTTTCATTATTGATCCTCAAATTTTATCCTCGAATTCTTGAGTTTTTGTCAAAACATATCAACTTGTATGACTTTCTAATGAACTAAAGCTGTTCATCAGAGTCTTTATGGATAAAATTATGGGTGATACTGATTAAAAAGTAAAAAAAAAAAAAAAAAAAAAAACTTATCCTGCACATAACAAATTACCACAAACATAAGGACTCAAAACGACAAACATATGTTATCCACAGTTTCAGCAGATCAGGAACCTGGGCATAGCCTTACTGGGCCCTCTGCTCAGGGTCTCATATAGCTGCAGGCCAGGTGTCAGCTGGGGCTTTGGTCTCATCAGAGGCTCAACTGGGAAAGACTGATGTCCAAGATCCCTCAGGTTGTTGGCAGAATTCATTTTTGAACTGTAGGACTGAGGTATCTACCTTTTTGCTGGCTTTCAGCTTGTAGGGACTACCTGCAGTTCCTTGTTACCTGGGAGGTCTGTAGGCTCCCCCAACATGGCAGCTTACTTCTTCAAAGTCAGCAGAGGAGTTTCTCTGTCTAGTCTGTTAAGTTTGTCTTAGAACATAGTCATGGGAGTGGTATCCCATCATTTTTGCCATATTCTTTTGGTTAGAAGCATGTCACAGGTCCCACACACCCTCAAGGGGAAGGGGTTATACAGAGGGTAACTTGGTGGGACATGTGTAGATCACAGGGCCATCTTTGAATTCTGCCCACTCCAGTATTATAGTAAGGACTTGATACTAAAGGATGATTTTATCTGAAAATTAATTGGTGGAGGGGCACCTGGGTGGCTCAGTCGGTTAAAGTGTCTGACTTTGGCCCAGGTCATGATCTCATGGTTCACAGGTTTGAGCCTTATGTCGGGCTCTCTGCTGACAGCTGAGTCTGGAGCCTGCTTCCAATTCTGTGTCATCCTCTCTCTCTGCCCCTCTCCTGCTCATGCTGTCTCTCAAAAATAAATAAACATTAAAAAAAAATTTTTTTTCAACTGGTAGAGAATATGTTTTAATCTTTATCCTTATTAAGTTGAATGCCTTTTTTCTTTTAGTATTTTTATATTTGTTATATTTCCTTTAAAAATTTTAATGTTTATTTTTTTTTTATAAATTTTTTTTTCCAACGTTTTTTATTTATTTTTGGGACAGAGAGAGACAGAGCATGAACGGGGGAGGGGCAGAGAGAGAGGGAGACACAGAATTGGAAACAGGCTCCAGGCTCCGAGCCATCAGCCCAGAGCCTGACGCGGGGCTCGAACTCACGGACCGCGAGATCGTGACCTGGCTGAAGTCGGACGCTTAACCGACTGCGCCACCCAGGCGCCCCTTAATGTTTATTTTTGAAAGAGAGAGAGACAGAGCACACGCAGAGGAGGGACAGAGAGGTAGACACAGAATCTGAAGCGGGCTCCAGGCTCTGAGCTGTTAGCACAGAGCCTGACGTGGAGCTTGAACTCACGAACTATGAGATCATGACCTGAGCTGAAGTCAGATGCTCCCCGAACTGAGCCACCCAGGCACCCCTCCTTTGCTTTCTAAAGAAGGTTTAGAAATCAGTTTATCAATTTGTTTTGCTTTATTCTGGGCTGTATTTTTCTGTGGGCTTTCTAGAATTACTGGATTTTTGATGGTGTAATGTGAGTACACACAAAGTTTACAGGTGCTTCACTAAAACTGCCCCTTTTTTCCTGACACTGAGAAGACTATGGTAAAATATCAACTTAAAGAAATTTAAATTCTTAACTCTTAATGTTTGTTGCTTTCCAAGGATCTAATAGATTACTCCTATCTAGTGCTAGTGAGGGTGTAGGGAAGCTGGCACTGAAATTGCTCAGAAGTTTACTTCATTTCTGAAGGGTAGTTTGGTAAAATCAAAATCCAGAATTTGTATTTGCTTTGATCTAGCAATTCCATTTTTAGGCATTTATTCTGCAGAAATGGTGTGGTTAAGAATGCTCAAAGCAACATTGTTCACTAATATAACTGGAAAGGGGCGCCTGGGTACTCAGTTGGTTAAGCGTCTGACTCCTGATTTCGGCTCAGGTCATGATCCCAGAGTTCTGAGATCGAGTATTGCATTGGGCTACGCGATGAGCATGGAGCCTGCTTAAGATTCTCTGTCTCTCCCTCTGCCCCTCTCGCCTGCTCCCACTCTCTCTCTTTAAACTAAATAAAAAAAATAGTAATATTACCACAAAGAACCTAAGTGTTTATCAATGGGATTAAATAGTCATTGATACAATGGAGTTTTTTATACAGTTGATTAAAAGAATGAGGCACATGTATTACTGACATGAAAATGTTTCTATAAGCTTAAAAACTGCAATTTTACAAAGAGTATGAAACTTGTGTTTTTTGAGGAGCATTAAAAAATTTTATCCAAAAATAGTAACACATTTTTCTTGGTTCCCATTTCCCTCTTAGAAGTATAAATAAAATAATTTAGGACCTGGAGTTAACAGGTTTAGATTTAAACAAAAGAAAATTTTGATTCTTGGTAAAACTAAATAAAATGTAACAGGAAAAAAGTTTCTGGTAAACAATTCATGTACTCAAGTTAGAAATCCAGGTTCCTATCTTAGATACACAGTACTTAAGTTTTACACAAACACAAAACATTTTTTTCAAATGTTTATTTATTTAGAGAGAGAGAGAGAGAGAGTGTGTGAGGAGGGGAAGGGCAGAGAGAGGTGAGAGAGAATCCCAAGCAGGCTCCACGTTCAGCGTGCAGTCTCACGACCGGGAGATCATGACCTGAGCTGAAATCAAGAGCTGGACACTTAACTGACTAAACCACCCAGGCTTCCCCCACACACAAAATTTGTAAAGCTTTTACAGCAGTGGTCATAAGGAGGTAGAGGAGAAATTGTATTTTTCTGAGGTAAGGAGTGAATCACTGGGACATTACCAGAAATTTCCTGCAGTCTAGGTTTATACTTAAAAAGTTACCTTTTAGGAGTGCCCGGGTGGTTCAGTCAGTTGAGCCTCAGATTCTTGATTTTAGCTCAGGTCACGATCCTAGGGTCGTGGGACTGAGTCCTATGCTTTGTGCTGATCATGGAACCTGCTTAAGATTCTGTCTCTCCCTCCATCTGCCCCCCTCTCCCACTATTTCTCTCTCTCAAAAAAAAGTCACCTTTTAAATATGGGGGCAATTTCTAAGAATTTGGTTTGGGGGTGGTGTGGAGCACAACATAACTTTGTAACAAGATTGATGATGATGTACGGAGTGAATAGACATCTTTGTATCTGTTCTTTTTATTTGGGTGGGGAGGGGCAGAGGGAGAGAGAGAGAATCTTAAGCGGGCTCCATGACCAGCACAGAGCCCAAAGGCAGGCTTGATCTCACAACCCTGAGGTCATACTTGAGCCAAAATCAAGAGTTGGATGCTTAACCGACTGAGCCACCCAGGCACCCCTCGTCTTTAAATAGCAGGGTGCTTCGAAGCACACCAGAATCTTTTCCACACGTGCTGATGTATAGGTTGGGTGATAAGCACTCTTGTTCTATGCACAAAGGGAAGCACCTTGAAGTCTGGAGCTAGGTAAATAAGGGTAATACTGTATATATTTTTTCTTTTTTCCTATTTTTCATTAGGAATAGGGAGTATGTGATTATAATGGTAGTAGTGGTGATGAGAGTAATTGGTCTCCAAAATTACCAGAAATGCACCTAGATTTTGAGGCTTAATTTTTTAGTTTCTAGAAATGAGGAAGTTAGAGTACTCTATTTATGTGATTAAAATTTCCCTTATTTTAGTGTGGTTTGTATCTTGAATGACAAAGAAACTTTACTACCTATATGTTACTTCTCTAGTGGCATCAGAAAAGCAGAATGTTAAGATTAACACGGCGGTTAAGCCTTTGGTAACTAAGTTTTTCAACATCTTTAATAATGTCTGTTATGCCGTTTTGGCAGATGAACAGTTGGTAGTTTGTTTTGGAGCTCATGGAAACGTTTTTCAAGTTCATGATTAATCTCTTCCTAAATTTTGAATTTTTAGGACAAAGAGACTGGGTTTCACAGAGGTATGGGTTGGATTCAGTTTTCTTCAGAAGAAGAACTTCAGAATGCACTACAGCAAGAAAATCATATTATTGATGGAGTAAAGGTAAATATTTTTCTGTATAATGTTGTGAGCTTTCTATATATCAGTCAATAGGTCAAAAGTATGGAATGACAAGGTCTTTGGGAGATTTGTAACTAAGGTTTCCTTAATATTGGTTAAAGAATGGTGATGGTGGGAGAGTGCCAGTTCTAAAATGTCTGGGGAGGGTAGTACAGGAAGACCCTTTAATGGTTAGCAAGGTGTATCTAACATAGAACAGTGGGAACTTACTTACAAGGTAGGGAGACTTGTTGAAATCCTGGCTTTTCCACTTACCATGCAACCTTGGGTCAAACCGATTTAGTTTTAAGAGCAGGGAACAAATAACATCCTCTTGACTTCTAGCTGCTGACTCCATAATAAAAAGGCAGTCTTAAAGTGGCAGTTTTCAGTCAGTTGTAATGTTTTTGCAGATAGTGTCTTTCCTTACAATGCTTATTTGATTTTTCTCAGCTCCACATTCAAGCTCAAAGACCAAAAATTTTACAAGGGGATCAAACATCTGATGAAGAAAAAGATTTTTGAGACTGTTACTACCTATTAAATAAAGTAAACAAAATTGAAAATTTTGCCTAAATGTTTTTATTTGAAACAAGTAGTTGCACCAAGCAAGAGCTTGCTTTCCCCACTCCAAATGAAAACCGAGCTCAGGAGGGGCAGGCGTCATTTGGCAGGACAGTTCTAGTATGTGAACATCCTTCTACTCACTGTGATTGGGGCAACTGTATTCATCAGCAGTCCTTCTTACACAAAATATTATCCCCAAAGTACTAACGTCACACAAAAGGAAGTGGTCTTAATTTCATGTGTGGAGCAGTATGTTCTATAAATGCCAAAAGGTAGGAGAAACACAAACACAACCCACTCTTTAAAAAAAACTAAATAGTTCAAAGAATTTTCCACCACCCCCCCCCTTACTCCCGTAATAAAAAGTAGTGCTGGGGTCTGACACCCAGATTTGGTTTTTATCCTGGCCATTTACAAAGTGTTTCCCCATCTGACTTGCATCATTAGGGTTATGGACAAAAGTTCATTCACTTTGAAGAACGGTGTATCTACTCCTTCCTCCTCTTCTTGCCTTCATGCTCATGTTCCTTGGGGCGGCTGCTGTCTGAGGGTCTTTTAGAGCCACCGTGCTGTTTGGCTTCTTCCAAAAACTTGTCTAAACCAAAAGGATCTTCCTCAAACTGAACTGGTCCTTCTCGGCCTCTCTGCCTACGGTCTGAACCAGAAAACTCCTTATCGGGAACAAATCTAGGGAAAAAGAAAAAGGACTATGAACCACTTTGTTTTCACTAGTGCAAACAGTGAGACTGAGCTGTCTGCCTTGGTACCTGTTGGTCTTTATTCTGGCTTCTAGGTCATCACCATACATGTCCTTGTCCAGGTTTTTACTGGGCCTGTAAATATTCTGGGCCATATCTTTACCACCTCTCCAGGCTTGATCATAAACATTGTAAATTTCATCTTCTCCACCTGCAAAACCACTGTCCATACCCTGTGGAACAAGGACATTAAAAGTTCACATTTTCAGCAATCTGAACTGCAAATTAAAATGATCTTCATTAAAAAAAGTCCGTAAATTTTCATTCTTACCACCTTTGGTCCTTAGATTAAATACAGTGCTAATTAACAAGTCTGACTACTTTAGTGAAGTAGTCCTTAAAATTGGGGGATAGTAGTATAAACAGGTACTTGACAATTTCAATTTTACAGACAATGGCAAAAAGATGAAAGAATTGTCAAGTACCATTTACCTGATGTCACTCACTGATTTATTTATCATGTAACTTCTATGCCCAACATGGGGCTTAAACTCACATCCCTGACGTCAAGAGTTGCATGCTGTATAGGCAGGCATCCCTGTATGATTTCATTTAGAATAGGGGCACCTGGATGGCTCAGTTGCTTAAGTGTCCAACTTTGGCTCAGGTCATGATCTTGCAGTTTGTGGGTTCAAGCCCCACATTGGGCTCTGTGCTGACAGCTTGGAGCCTGGAGCCTGCTTTGGATTCTGTGTCTCCCTGTCTCTCTGCCCCTCTCCCATTTTCACTCTGTCTCTCTCTCAAAAATAAATAAACGTAAAAAAAATTGTTTAGAATAAATGTCACACCCCTTAACTCCCTGAGAACATCGCTGTCTGCCTGCCTGCCTGCCTGCCTGTCTCTATCTATCTACCTATCTATCTATCTATCTCTATATCTAAGAGAGAGAACATGTGCTGGGGAGGGGGCAGAGGGTGAGAGCAAGAATCTTAAGCAGGCTCCCATGACCCTAGGATCATAACCTGAGCTGAAATCAAGATGCTCAACTGAGTCACCCAGGCACTCCAAGAACAATCACTATTATAGCAAGAGACAATAAGGCTCTTAATGAAAATCCTAAGACAACAAGGAACTTGCTTCATATATTTGAATGGTTCCTTAATACGGGATGTCCTTTGTTAGGAAAATTTTTATTACAACTTTGAAATAATTTAAGCTTAAGCTTGTAAGAGGTGACAGTCATAAATATTTACTTACATGAAATTTTCATGCCTAACCCCTTTGCTCAGCCTGGTAAATTACCACAGCATAGTGTTTAAGAACATAAACTTTGAAATCAAGACAGCCCATGTTTTAATCTTCTATCAGTTTCTAGCTAAACCTGTGTCTCAAACATACAGAAATTGTAACAAATAGTATGAAGTCATAGGGTTTTTTAAAGGATTGAAATAATACAAGTAAAAGAACAATGCCAGGAATGTAAAAAAGTACCTAATAAATTATTAAACTGAAAGAACTTACTCAAATGCTACCTTCAAATCTCCCTGAAGCCTCGGAGTCAATAAAGTTTTCTGTTCCATATCCCAGTAGAACTTTATTTTTATGTCTATATTTTTATTACAGCCTGCCTTGTCCTTATTTATATACATATATGTCTTTTCCAGTAGACTTGAAGGTTCCTTGAGGGCAAAGCACATCTATCTTTGATCTAAAGGTCTTATGCCTGTAAATAATCAATGTTGGGTAGATTAAAACATAAAGATACTTCTTCAGTCCTAATGTGTCCTAGCTAGTTAATAACAATAGCTTCTAGGAATCAGATTTCCTGATAGCTAGTTTAGCACTTAAATTTAGTTTTTTAGCTTCATCTTTTATATCAGTTTTTTTTTAATGTTTATTTATTTTTGAGACAGAGAGAGACAGAGCATGAACAGGGGAGGGGCAGAGAGAGAGGGAGACACAGAATCGGAAGCAGGCTCCAGGCTCTGAGCCATCAGCACAGAGCCCGACGCGGGGCTTGAACTCACGGACCGCGAGATCATGACCTGAGCTGAAGTCGGACGCTTAACCGACTGAGCCACCCAGGCGCCCCTAGCTTCATCTTTTAAAGATCTCAAGTTTATGTGATTCTACAGCATTAAAAAGTTGTTTTTTTTTTTTCAAAGATCAACAAAAAACCAAAAGAGATAGTTTTGTAGGACACTGGGTCTATTTTAGAAATAAAAGACCAATATATTAGGTTTTTTTTAAATCACCTAATTTCTTTCATTTTCTACTAGTGTCTTACATCTTAGCCAACTGTAAGAGGGCAAAATCAGAGTTGTTTCATCTTACTTGCATCAAAGATCAAATAGGATAAAGCAGCTAAGTTATAACACATAACTTGTAATATTTTTCTCTCATTATGCCAGCATACCTTACTTAGATTGATCCAAATCTATGATACGTTAATTTTCTTTTCCCTGAGGACTATATTCATATCAACACTTAAGACATGCTATTTCTAAATTCCTTGTACCTTGGACTGGTTGAAGAGCCTTTGGTCATACTGAACTTCATTGGACGTCCGAGGATTGGGTACACCAAGAGCAATGACTTCGCTGATATCTCGATTTTCATTTCTCTGCAGTTTTGACCTGTTTTGAAATATAATGTTGCTAACTGAAAACTCTTCACAGACAAGCTGAATTTCAATTTCAGCCTAACCAATCTCAGAAGCAAAGTTAATGAATATATCCTGTTCAGATCTTGTGAACATATATTCCCTGATAATGCATAATTGGGCTGGCAGTCCTTACAGCACTTCAGAGATGTGATTATTAGAAGAGGTGGGGTTTTACAATCAGGCCTTTCTGTTCAATGAAAAGAACTGTCAAGAGACTCAATCTAGACATGAAGTGTTTAATACAAGAAATCACCTTACAAAAAAAAAAAAAAAGGAAGAAAAAAAAGAAAAGAAATCACCTAACAGAGCATGCTGAGATAGAAAATTGCTAGTCTATATTTGCTATTATGCGAGGGTTGGGGGGGGGGACTGGATGCAAATTAGATGTATCATATGAATCACTGTCAGTAAGCCAGAATCAGTTCTTTACCTGAACCACATTTAGTAATTTTATCCTAGAAGAATTTTGAGAAAAACATATCAATGACTGGATTACTCAGTATGATTTTCAATATTCAGATTATCTTAATTCCCCTGCTGTTTCAGTATGTATGCAATCTATATCATAATGAAACCATGGTAACTGTCGTCACTTATTTTACCAGAAACTCAGGTCTGTCAATCTATTTTTTTTGAGAGACAGAGCGCTACTGTTTTTGAGAGAGAGAGAGACAGTGGAAGCCGGGGAAGGGCAGAGAGAGGGAGACACAGAATTCAAAGCAGGCTCTAGGCTCTGAGCTATCAGCACAGAGACTGAAGCTGGGCTTGAACTCATGAACCATGAGATCATGACCTGAGCCGAAGCTGGATGCTTAACCAACTGAGCCACCCAGGTGGCCTGAAACTCAAGTCTTAAAATGATTTCTATAGACAACCTAATTTTCACCCAGTCATAAGTTTACAGTCTTTCTACATTATCAATTCTCATAACCACTTTACTGTTTTTAAGGGCCCAATTTATCTACAGAGCCATTTTAATTTTTTACAGCTTAGGAATTTCAGAGCAAGAGTATCATTAATTGTGCACTTTCACATTTCATTCCACTCTCTTCTACACTGCTATTATCCACAAGTTGAAATTCAGATTTTCTGCTTCTCCAGGGCTCCACTTACCCAGGGAGATGAGCTATGCCATTAAATAACAAAGACCACCACCAGCAGGAATCTTTTTCATGTTTAGTACATGACTTGAAAAAAAAATGGGGCGCCTGGGTGGCGCAGTCGGTTAAGCTAAGCGTCCGACTTCAGCCAGGTCACGATCTCACGGTCCGTGAGTTCGAGCCCCGCGTCAGGCTCTGGGCTGATGGCTCAGAGCCTGGAGCCTGTTTCCGATTCTGTGTCTCCCTCTCTCTCTGCCCCTCCCCCGTTCATGCTGTGTCTCTCTCTGTCCCAAAAATAAATAAACGTTGAAAAAAAAAAATTAAAAAAAAAAAAAGAAAAAAAATGGATTTTATCAATAGCTCACAAAATGATGAGAGTGTGGAAAACTGCTCATATGGAAAGACAATGTTTCATAGTTGTATTTAACCCTCACTCAGAATTCAGGCCTCAGCCTTTGGTGAACCATAAACTTTACCAATCCCTACTTTAGCCCAAGTCCCCATGCAAGTATTTTGTTTGTTTCACGCAGGTCTGTACTTATTAACAGTGCTCTGGTCCATTTTCCCAAGTAATTTTACATGGTAGCTCTGTCTTTGAATTTTAATAGAACTGCTCATGACAAGAGGCTGATTTTCACTTCTCACAAAATCTGCTCTTATCTGCCACCGTACTCCGGACGGTCCTCTGCATGTAGGAGTATTTCAATGAAAGCACAGAAGCTTTGGGGCGCCTGGGTGCCTCAGTTCGTTGAGCATCCGACTCTGACTTAGGCTTCAGTCATGATCTCACGGTTCATGAGACAGCCTCACATCAAGCTCTGTGCCGACAGCAAGGAGCCTGGTTGGGATTCTCTCTCTTCCCCCCCCCCCCGCCCCCTCCCCAACTCATGCATGTGTGCGCTCTCTCTCTCAAAATAAACATTAAAAAAATAATAATTTTTTAAAAAGTACAGAAGCTTATTCTCTGCCTGGAGGAATAGGCACATAATGTTGGTCTCACCATTTAAAATAGGAAAAGAACAGACCAGACAGTCCTATCTACTACCTTCACAAAGATGATCTGAACTCCCTTTTCTTTTTTTTTTTTCAATGTTTATTTATTTTTGGGACAGAGAGAGACAGAGCATGAACGGGCGAGGGGCAGAGAGAGAGGGAGACACAGAATCGGAAACAGGCTCCAGGCTCTGAGCCATCAGCCCAGAGCCTGACGCGGGGCTCGAACTCACGGACCGCGAGATCGTGACCTGGCTGAAGTCGGACGCCTAACCGACTGCGCCACCCAGGCGCCCCTGAACTCCCTTTTCTATATCCCTCTGTCATTCGCAATTCTAGCTTATTCTATACATCTACAGGGTGATAAGAAAGGATTACTTCCAGGGACAGTCAATTCTTCTTCTAAGAAAAAGTAAATAGTTTGGTGTGAGAAAATAGTGCTGATCTAGTAAGTTATCAAACTAAAAAGGAAAGGCAGAGAAGCAAAACTGGGCCCAGTGGACTAAACCTTCTCTCTAAAAGGTTCAGAAAAGCCACTCCTCATAATTCGTATTTATCTCAAATAGCACCTACCTCTTATCAGGAGCTGCCCTGGAAAGATTCCGGTCGTGCTGTCTTTCTTTTCGCCTGTCATGCCGGATTTCATCCCTCTCACGTGCCTCCCCATCCTCTGTGTGAACAGAGTTGAAAATTACTTCACCACTATGTTACCCATTAATATCTGGAACCAGAGAATATTCTTTAACCTACGACAGAAAATTCCATGAATTTCTTTATAGTCACATTCAACCCTTTTAACTTACTTGCAATTAATTTAAATCCAACAGTATTGATCTAATTTTTTAAAGTTTATTTACTTATTTGTGGGGGGTGGGGCAGAGAGAGAGGGTGAGAGACAATCTCAGGCAGGCTCCATGCTCAGTGCAGAGCCTGACTTGGGGCTCGATTCCCGAATGTGAGATCATGACCTGAGCTGAAATCAAGAGTCGGCTGCCTAACTGATTGAGCCACCCAGGCGCCCCAGTTTAATTTTTGAATGTGAATTCCATAATTATGCATGCAGCTGCAGTGTTTACAGGTAAAGTATACTGATGATGTCTTTAACTTAACTTGAAATGCATCAAAGTTGTAAGGTGAACTGACGGTGGATACAGATGGGTAGACAGGTAATAAAGCAAATTTAGCAATGTTAATTGTGAAAAAAAAAAAGGTTAACTGTAGAATCTAGGTGGTGGAGTTATGGTTGTTCATTGTATAATTCTTTCAACTTTTCTGTGTGTGTGTTTTTTTTTAAGTTTATGTACTTATTTTGAGGGAGAGAGAGAGCACGTGTGCGCACATGATCACGTGAAAGGGGCAGAGACAGAATCCCAGGCAGGCTCCACATTGCCAGCACAGAGCCTGATGTGGGGCTTGAACCCACAAAATTCGAGATCATGACCTGAGCTGAAACCAAGAGTTGAATGCTTTACCGACTGACCCTTGATTTCAGCTCAGGTCATGACCCGAAGGTCATGGGTCTGAGCCCCACGTTGGGCTCCCCTTGAGCACAGAGACTGCTTAAGATTCTCTCTCTACCCTGCCTCTGTACCTCTCCCCTGCTCGCTCTCTAAAAAAATAAAAAATAAAAAAAAATTAAAATTGTCATATTAAAATTTCAGGAAAAAAAATTATGTGTAAATGTACCCTTGTATTTTTTTTTTTTTTAATTTTTTTTTTTTCAACGTTTTTATTTTATTTTTGGGACAGAGAGAGACAGAGCATGAACGGGGGAGGGGCAGAGAGAGAGGGAGACACAGAATTGGAAACAGGCTCCAGGCTCCGAGCCATCAGCCCAGAGCCTGACGCGGGGCTCGAACTCACGGACCGCGAGATCGTGACCTGGCTGAAGTCGGACGCTTAACCGACTGCGCCACCCAGGCGCCCCTACCCTTGTATTTTCAAAGACTGGCTGAATAAAGAATCTTTTGCTTGTGGTCCACCACAGCTGGCTGCGTCTTGATCTCTACCTATGGTGTTTATGTCTATCTTCACCTTCTCTTCTCTCTCCAGTCTGAAGGGACACAGTGTGAGCATGTGCTTTGGTGGAGCCAGCCTGTCTGGATTCACATCCTGTTCCTATGACAGGTTAGCAATATGACCCTGTGCAGGTTACTCTACCACTCTGAGCTTTAGTCTCCTCTGTAAAACAGTGACAGTCCTACAACCACTGCATGGGGTCGCTGGAGGGAGTATATAAGGCAGTACATGTAAAGTGCTCAGAGTAGTGTCTGCCATAATAAGCACTCAATAAACGTTAGTTATTAGTATCTGGCAACACATTGGTCAAAATTTTAACTAATTCTTCAAAAATCATTCTGTGCCTTCTTATCCTCACCAGTGTAGAGAACTTAGATACAGGGAAAATCTTCTAATTACCTTCCGTGGCTAAGTATATGTACAACAAGCAGGTTTTTATAACTTGCCTTATTAAGTCATTCATATATGATTCAAGGGTATGGATCACTACTTATAATCCTGGTTCTTTCTCTACAGCTGAACTCTGGACTCCTATATCCAACTGCCTGCCTGACACCTCTATCTTAAACTTAACGTGTCTACAACTAAACTCCTAATCTTTCCCTCCCAAACCTCTTCCCCTGCAGTCTTCCCAATATTAGTAAATGGAAACTCAATCCCTCCCAACTGCTCATGAAGTTCTGGAAATAATCCCTGACTCTTCTTCTCTCATACCTCTATGTAACACATAAGCAAATTTTGACGGCTCTCCCTTCAAAACACATCTGTATCCGACCATGTTTTCCCTACCTCTCGTTATCTCTCATCTGGATTACTGCAACAGCCCTCCAAATGGTTTCCCTGCTCCTCCACATGCCCATTCCACAGCCTGCTCACATATGGCATATTGTGCTGCTTTGCTCAAACCCTTCAAATGCTTCCCTTGTTATTTGAAGTAAAAGCCATGTCCTTAAAATGGCTAAAAGGCCACCCAAGATCTGGCCATTAGTCTTCGTATTTACATTAACTACTCTGACACCTCATCTACTACTCAGCGTGCTCCAGTCCAGCTACACTGGCCTCCCTGCTTTTCTTTAACACACCCAGTATACTCCCAAATCAGGGCCTTTGCACTTGCTGTTCCTTCTGTCTGGGATGCTTTTCCGCAGAGTAAGACTCACTTCCTCACTTCCTTCAAGTTTTTGTGCTAATGTTATCATCTAAGAAGTCAGGTCCATTCTGACTATCCTTTCCTTCTGGTACTTTTATCCTCCTTGCCTGTTTTATTTTTCTCCATAGAGATTATTATTATGCTATTGTTATTAATTATCTAGTAATGATAATTAACTTTTTTGGTCTGTTTACATTCACTGCTATACTCTCAATTTAACTGAAAACCTTGTGTCTAGAAGAGAACCCTGCATATAGTAGATGCTCAATATGCATTGAAGGAATGAATAATTGTACTAGTCTAGGATTGATTATTTGAAAAAAAATTTTTTTTAATATTTATTCACCTTTGAGAGACAGAGCACAAGTGGTGAAGGGGCAAAGAGAGAGGGAGACATAGAACCTGAAGCAGTCTCCAGGCTCTGAGCTGTCAGTGCAGAGCCTAATGTGATGCTCAAACCCACAAACTGTGAGATCGTGACCTGAGCCAATGTCTGACACTTAACCGACTGAGCTACCCCCTCATTATTTCATTTTTTCAAAAATTTTTAATGTTTATTTTTGAGAGAGACAGAGCACAAATGGGGAAGGGGCAAAGAGAGAGGGAGACACAGAATCTGAAGCAGGCTCCAGGCTCTAAGCTGTCAGCACAGAGCCCGATGTGGGGCTCGAACTCATGAATCATGAGATCATGACCTGAGTTGAAGAGCTGAAGTCAGACATTTAACTGAGCCACCAAGGTGCCCTTAGAAACTTTCTTTTTTAAAATGTTTACTTATTTAGAGAGAGAGAGAAAAAGCACGGATGTGTGAACTGGGGGAGGAGCAGAGAGAAGGAGAGAGAGAATCCCAAGCAGGCTCCATGCTGTCATTATGGTGCCCAATGTAGGGCTCGATCTCATGAACTGTGAAATCATGACCTGAGCAGAAATCAAGAATCAGAGGCTCAACCAACTGAACTACCCAGGTGCCCTGAAAGAAGAAATCTTAAGCAGGCTCCACATTCAGCACAGGGCCTGACATGGGGCTCAATCCCATCACCCTGAGATCATGACCTGACCACTCCATAATATGCAATTTTAAATGATTTTTAATTTAATTTAAAAATGTCCAGTGTAGGAGCACCTGGGTGGCTCAGTTGGCTAAGTGTCCAACTTCAGCTCAGGTCATGATCTCACGGTTTGTGGGTTCCAGCCCCGCATCAAGTTCTGCAGAGCCTGCTTGGGGTTGTCTCCCTGTCTTGCTCTCTGCCCCTCCTCCACTTATGTGCACGTACACGCTCTGTCTCAAAATAAATAAACTTAAAAAAAAAAGTCCAAGCATGCCTGGGTGGCTCAGCTGGTTAAGCATCCAACTTCAGCTCAGATCATGATCTCACAGTTCGTGAGTTTGAGCCCTGCGTCGGGCTCTGTGCCAACAGCTCAGGGCCTGGAGCCTGTTTCGGATTCTGTGTCTACCTCCCTCTGCCCTCCCCAGCTCGTGCTCTTTCTCTCTCAAAGATAAAACATTAAAAAAAAAAATTCCAATGTAGTCTCATACTACATTGAAGGCCCATCTTCAAATATATATTCTTTATTTTCTACTGCTACAGCTCAGTAAAGCAGAAGTTATTGTTTCATTTCTATATTATTTCTGAAATGTCTACATTTTTATAGGTGTGTACTAGTTTCCTATGCAGTAAAAACAATGGCGAGTCTCTAAATGTTCACAATGTAAATTCAACTCAGTAAAGAGAATGTCATACCTTTTTCCACATGGGTTTTGATCCCAGCTCTTCTCTCCCTGGCTTTCTGGGCCATTTCTCTAAGTTTCTCTTCATGTTTCTCCTTTTCTTTCTGAGCCATCTTTCTCTCTACTTGCGCACGCATTTCTACAGCTTCACGAGCCTGTTAGTAAAGTCAGATGTTAAATAATACACAATTGGAGGGTAAGTCACAGCTATCATCCAAAACCCTGACTGAAGTCTGGCTTCAAAGAGCAGTTATAAGAATTTAGATTTGTTTGTACTGATTAAAACAAAGATTCTTGTCCACTAAAACAAAGCTTGCCTAAAAGACACTGCGAACTTAGATTTTTCACTCTGGAAAATGTTTTAGTGGTTCAAATGATAACGACCCCAATAAATCTTGTAAGTCGCTGTTTCACTAATGCTTTCTCAGAAACAACCCCAAAACTACGTTAAACCAGGTTCCAATTAAGCAATTTTCAGTATCAGTAACATAGCAGAAACTGGTAATGTGTTCAAAATCAATCAAGACAATTCAAGATAAAGCCTTAGCAGGAGATGATTTTTTAGAAAGGTGCTTGCTGTGATGTAGGATGTATACTTATCTATGTTTTAAACATGTGCCATGAGGTATGTGAACTTCCAGGTCACATATTAATAATATTAATGCCATAATATTAATAGACAATTGCTATTATGACTACCATTTTCTACAGCATTTAATTCATCAGGATGTTTATTTGCCCTTCCTTGCTGACCTTTTGGGAGACATCTATATTTAAAACAGAAAAAATTATTAAAAGAAAAAAAGAAAAACATTGTAAAACCTAAAAATAGTAGTCGACAATGTCTTTAAAAATGAGATGAGCCTAGTGAACCACCATTCTGGAGTGTTCTGAGGAGGCTGGCTGGCCAGCAATGGAGTCTATGTACAAGTCTACAAAGGCTGAGACCAGGCGCAGAGCTGCAAATAGCACCTGCCATGTCTGGCGTCCATGCTACAGGGGACTGTCTCTCTAGGTACCCAGTACTGTACCTAAAACAGCAGTATCTTGTGTTAATCAAACCATCATGTTGTAGGACTTAAAATTTACAGTGATGAGTCAGTTATTTCTCAATAAAACTGGAACAAACAGTATTTTAGGTAACCAAAAATGGATTTACAAATGATCAAGAGCATTACAGCCGTTAATTATGACAGACCAACCTTCCGATCAGCAATATAGAGGGCTTCAGCCAGCTTGGCAAAGTTCTCATTGATGTGAACTGTCTGCAGGCCTCTTCCATCAGCAGCCAGACGCTTGTCTAATGGAATTGTATAACCCTGTGCGAAAGCAGGCAGGAATCACCAGTCATAAAAAAGTAGTAACAGATTCTTTAAAGCTAGATTTAAATATGTCCGTTTTGACAAACACTGAGCTGAAGTTCTTGTTCTTACATCTTTCTTCCCAATTGTGAAACAGCAGCAGAGGCTCACACTGAGAGCTTCGTGTAAAGTCTTAACTGAAAGCACTTCATGTCTGCGGTCTTATTTAACCTTCACAGTGACTCTGTAAGGCTGGTAACGCTGTTGTTTCCATTTCACAGCTGATGATGCTGAGGTAGGGAGCTTAGGTAATGTCCCCAAGGTCACACAGTTAATAAACAGATGAGCTAAAATTTAAACTTGGACAGTAGGATACCAGAGCCCAAGGTCAGGGCAAAAAGATTCTCATGTTAATAATTATGAGTTAGGGTAAAAGGAAATCACTATCAAATAGCTAAACAGTTGTTCCTCAAGTAATAGACCAATCATACAAAAGTGGAACAAATCACTAACATCAGAGTATACATAGGTAGTTTAACGTGTTGTACTGTTTTAATGACTTGTCAGATTCTTGGAATACTGTAAGTTTTAGTAAATGGAAAAAAGATATTTTGACAAATTAAGATTCTGTGCTCTGAAATTTTGCATCCTATTTTCAGTAACTCAAGGAGTATACTTGAACACCATGGACATTTCAGGCTTAGCTTTATTCTTCCAGATTTATGATTAGATTCCTAAATGTTGACTCTTGTCCATGGTCTTTACTCCTAATACACCAAAGTACACCCTTTTGTTTTAGGATGAGTACATAACTTCCTTTAAGAAATAATTTAGGAGCACCTGGGTGGCTCAGTCTGTTAAGCGTCCTACTTTGGCTCAGGTCATGATCTCATAGTCTGTGAGTTTAAGCCCCATGTCAGGCTCTGTGCTGACAGCTCAGAGCCTGGGGCCTGCTTCAGATTCTGTGTCTCCCACTTTCTCTGCCCCTCCCCCACTCACTCGCTCACGCTCTCTCAAAATAAAGACACACAAAAAATTTAATAAAAAAATAAAAAATAAATTTAAAAAAATAGTTCTATTTAATCTACAAATTAAAGTGGCCTTCATCACCCATCAAAAATAGAATTATAAAGTGTGATTTGGGGGAAAAGGGGAAATAGTGATCAGAGAATTTATTTCACATTATTGTACAGATTCTTCATGACTCCTGCAAGCTTTGGTGCTTAGAGATGTAGAGGATTTAAAAAGCTTATGCATATATTCTTATAAACAGAAAAAAAATGTTTGAAACTTAAAGCACTGCATATATCCAAACAATTACTCTTTTTTGTCATATTATTAAACTGATTTCTTTCAGAAATAATTTTAGATATCAATTCCAGTTTTCTAAAGAAGACTATCATTCATTGATATGTCACTTTAATTTACCTATTTCTTTTCTATAAGCTTCTGATACCTACTATTCACTAAAAGAATCTACATAGTATTCATGTGACTGGCATACTATATTTCTATTACATTACAAAAAAAAAAAGTCACATAAGTTGGGTGTTCCTTTTTGAAAACATTCAGCTAAGTGAGATGGTGAGGATTTAATGAAAGTTTTTCAGGCTGAACATCTTTCCTGAGTGTTTTCCAGTAGGTTCTAAAAGTAGGAGACTGATTTTATGACAACTTCATTACCTTTGCATTTTTCCAGTTTGAAATACAAGGAGGAATCTTCCACTCTTGTTGTTCCTTCACAGTCATCTGAGTTGACAAAAGAACAGAAAAAGAGACATTTTTAGATTTATAGTCTAGCTAAAAACCCAAGCGCAATGTTTCTCTTCAAAGATAGTTCAATATACACTGACATATGAATGAATGTAGTCCAAGGCCAAAGTTCCATTTGTTTGGTAGCACTATATACTATGTTCCTTCACCATGGATTCTAGTAGTAACTTTAATATAAAAAAATGGAAAATAATCTATACATTATTTTTGACTATTATAAATGGTTAGTATTTTTCCATATTTAAAGTGACATGGCTTCTTTGAGATGAAAACTTGTTCTTTTAGTTGGATAATAAATCATATCTAAAAAATGCCACTCAGATTATCAGGGGCCTATTAATCCCAGGCACTTACTTCTTATAACTATGACAATATTCTGCTTGTCAAATAGCAGACCCTGTTCATTCCATTAATAGCAGGGGTTAGGCTAACAACAAGAAAACTAATAGCTAACATTTCACATACGTTCTCTTACACACTCTGGAACTACCTACAAATTATAGCCCTGAGTGGCTCCCCATTTGATCTTGAAAGATAACTTAAAAAAGTAGTAAGTGTGGCAAAATGTACCTGTATAGGCACCTAGATTTTGTTCTATGGAAGGTTATTTATAAAATTAATAATCATGAATACAAAAAAAGATGTTAGACTACAGCAAAGATTACCTTCCGGCTAGGGGAATGCATGACAGGTGCAGGAGGAGAAGGTGGTCCTCGGGGAATTTTCTTATTAATCCTGAAGGATAAAATCAAAGCAAAACCAGAGAATGTTACACAGTTTTCCATTTTAGCTAATATGTCTCAAGTCTCCCCCTCCCATTTTTATAAAGCTTCAAATATATAAAAAAAGAGAGTGTATAATATATGCCCATCTATCATATATCAGTCACTGAGCTTCGACAACTGTTAAACACAACCAACCTTGTCATCATCATTACCCACCTTCATCTCCACAGTATCATTATCACTTCATAGAGTAATATACTTTTAGTAGGCTCCACATCCAACATGGGGCTCGAATTCACAACACCAAGATCAAGTCACGTGCTCTACCAACTGAGCCAGCCAGGCACCCCCACTTTTTTTCTTCTTTTTAAATAACAGTTTTCTTAAATAACAGGTACACCTGACATACAATTAACTATAAATATTTAAATGAACAGTTTAAGTTTGACACAAGTATACACCTGTGAAACCATCATCACAATCAAGATGGCAAACACACTCATCACCTCCAAGTTTCTGCACGCTCCTTGCCTATCCTTCTTATTCCTCCCCTCACCTCTGTACTCCCCTCCTTCACCATAGGCACTGATCTACCTCCTGTCACCTCAGATTAGTTTGCATTTTCTAGAGTTTTATAAAAATGGAATCATACAGAATGTATTTGTTTTGTCTGGCTTCTTTCACTCAGCATAATTATTTTGAGATTCATTCATGTTATTTCATGTATTAAGTTTATTCTTTTTTATTTATTCCATTTTAATATTAATCGTATTCCATGTATAGATGTCCCACAATTTATTTATCCACTCACTTACTGATGGACATTTGGGACATTTTTCTCCTCTGATATCTTTTTTAAGAATAGAGGTTTATTCTTTTTTTTTTTAATTTTTTAAAATCTTTATTATTTATTTTTGAGAGAGAGAGAGAGAGAGAGAGAGAGTGAATGAGCAGGGGAGGGGCAGAAAGAGGGAGACACAGAATCCGAAGCAGGCTCCAGGCTCCTAGCTGGTAGCACAGAGCCCAATGCGGGGCTCAAACCCACGAACCGTGAGATCATGACCTGAGCCGAAGTCGGATGTTTAACTGACTGAGCCACCCAGGTACCCCGAATAGAGGTTTATTCTTACAGGCCATCTACTTACTTGAACCGTGGAGGCTCCATTGGATCTTTTTGCATTTCCACCATCCGAATAACTCTCTGTTTAGCTCCAGAGTTGAAAGCCACTCCTTGTTGAGATGGTGTGTATCTGAAGAATGCAGATGAAACTAAATGTGTAACTAGTTCAAGCTCAATGGGTTATTTCCTTCTGTTATAATCCTAGGTTAGACTATATTGTCAATTCCTTTCACAAAGTATTAATAGAAAATTACAAAATATTTAGGTAGAGTAGATAGCAATGGAGATAAGAGAACAGCAATTATGAGTTATAAGCAAAATGTGAACTAGAGTCATATTGGTTTGCAAATAATCCATCCTTGTCCATTTTCCACCACAGAAGGCATGGTGTTCAATTTCACAGGTAAGAGGTCTAGAAAATGGTACCTATTTTGTAAGTCTGCATTTGAGGAAGAAACACCCCATAATATTTCAGCAGGCAACTTAGAATTAGTAGTTCCTGACTAATCATGGGTTGTAAAACAGAGAAGAATAATAGTAGCAGCCCTATAAGCTCTGCATTTTCCTATACATGTGAATCATCTCTCTACACAAAGATTTAGTTGAATGAAATCCCTCACAATTTATAAGTATTATAAATATGCCTATCATTATATAAATATTAGTACATTACTATTATTCTATTATTACATGTTATATAACTATTATATAATGAATTATGACATTACCAATATACTAATATTATATCATTATGAAAATATTATATAAATATATGATGCTTATTATATATAAATGGGAAACTAAAATAGTATTTGTGGTTTGGGTCACATGCTGTAAGTAACTGTTAATTTCTAAAAACAAAAAAATATATTTTGAGAACAACATAATAGTTAATATCTTCAAAAATATCTTAAAAAATTCTGCTTTCAAGAGTCTGCACAGTCAACAGACTTTAAGTCATTATTCAAAAAATTGCTTGTCTAATTGTGACTAAGTAGGATAGTGAAGGAATACCAGGACCCCCAAACCCAATCTAGTCCAACATGAAAGTAAGACTTCCAGGCAAGATCATACCGGATATACTGAGCAGGAGCCAGTTTATCAGCTGCTCGGACTGGCATGGCTGCAGCAACCTTCTGTGATACAGATTTTTCTAAGGCTACCCTTGTCTTTTCTGTTATCTGAAATAAGAAACACAGCAATGAGTTGTCTGAAAGCTAATAAAGACGTCAAAAGCCATCTAAAATAATTATATATGTATCAATGCCCAGTTACCTCTTTAATGGCTTCCTCATCAGGTCTTTGCAGGTCTGGGTCATCTGCATTCATGACTTCCTTGGGAACCAGGTCAGTGTACTTGCTATAAATGACCTAAAATGTTCAAACACAAGCAGGATCAAGAAAAGCAGAGAATGAGAAGAAGCAACCTCATTAAGTCATTTCAGAAGTCAGCACACTTATAAATTTAGGACACAGATTTTGTCTTTTAGATTTTAAAACCAAGGAAGCTTAAAATATATACACAAATTACTGCCCCAGCTATATAAGTTAATAATTTTCCTTTGACCTCATGCATTTAAATTATTTGAGATCTTCTAATCAAGTCAGTATCCAAATACATTGTGCCAACAAAATCTTATGCATCAGTGATCCCTATTTTTGAGACTCACTAAGACTTGAAATTAATGATGATATAAATTGCCTATTGCACCATTATCTTGGATTACAAACTCATCAGAATTTAAGTCAGGTTACCAAATAATTTCCAAATTCACTGGGCCTGGAAAATTTCATTGACCTCACCCTACTTAATAATGTTTGTCTTTTCTGACAGCAATTCTATTCACAGACTAAGTAATGAACACGTGTCATGGTCAAAAAACCCAGAACACTTCTTCTGGGGGGGGGGAGTAAAAATATATTCTACATACACCACTTATATTCATTATCCAAATTTACAAAGGCCAGAATTTTTACTGGGCTCCCCAAGTCTCTATGAAGCTGACGCTGATGTAGTAGGCCCCTGACAAATAGAGTATCACTTACTTTTGTGTCCACCTATACTTTTCAAATACTTTCATAAAAACTTACATGGCAGACTTTATTGAAAAAAAGAAGTACTGAGAATTTAGCAAATAAACAGCAATCTAGATTTTACTGCTTTAGTAGGGAATTTTTGATACACATATAAAGAACTAGTGATTATAAAAGAAAACCCAATTCTCAGGTACTTGAGACCTTCAAAAATTACTACTATAAGCCAAAGTCTTCTATCAATAACTGCATTCTACCAGGACATTCCTTAAAAATAGCTTAAAGGAAATGCTGGCTATTCTTAATTTCTTATTCCAAATGGCAGAACAAAAAACACTTCATAGCCTATAAGACCTGACCTGGCTTTGCCTACACCTTTAATCTCCCCCATACCTCTTGCTTCCTCATTTATTTTGCTTCAATCACATCAGCTCTTTGTTTTTTTGTTTGTTTGTTTTAAACACAACATGCCATTCCCAAATTCTGGGCCTTAAATAGTGTTGTTCTTAGTTCTTCACATGAGTTCTCAACCTCTGAGTCTCTGTTCAAAGGTCATGACTGCACTTATGAGTCCTCCTCTGACTACCCTGCTAAGCAGCAACCCCTCCTCATCCCAACACTTAGTGTCACAGCACTGTTTACTGTCTTCAAAGCATTGCTCACAGTATGAAATTATTTTCCATTTTGTCATGTATTCTATTAAAGTAATAATAATAGCTAAAATTTATTAAGCACTTATTTTATGCCACTATTCTTTAGCTTTATATATATAATTGAATTTGTGTATCAACCTTGAGGTATGCATATGCACAATGATTACACCTATATTATTGATGAGGAATGTTTTATATAAGCTGTGGATTTCCCAGAAAAAACTATCTCATGACTACAGACTAATCCTTTAGCTTGTTTTTCTCAGGAATGAGACAAAGGATCAGGCAAGAAAAGTATAGATTGTTTACCACAAAACATAACCACTGATATGTGAGCTGTAGTGTCACCATCCTCTCAGTGTTCATTTGGAAGGGACCTAAAGCTCACTCTGGGGAGAAGAGTAAGGCTCCATACATTAACATCACACAGCTAGTAATGACCTTAAAAATCTTATTTCTTTTCAAGATGGAAACATCTATGCCACTTGAGTTTAAAATTACATATCAATACTCTAGAAAATAGTATCTAGACTATGAAGAGTTAATTACTTTTACACAGCAATCATTACAGGAAAGGATTCTAAGTAAATGGCTCCCTGGTAGTCATATATGCTCAACATAAAGTCTCAATACTAATTTAGCATACAAGAGCCATTTGCTGCTTCTTATTTGGGTATTCCAAAGTTAATAACCCTTTAAATGAGCATCAATAAGATTCTAGCATCTCACAAAGCTGAGTGAAGGACATCTGAAGAGCAAGATTCCTCCATGGTAATTAACTATAAAACCTCAAATTTTTATTGCCTGAGAACCAAATGTGCTGAAGAAACTCAGAATATCCCAGGAGGCAAAGGGGCTGGGGAGGGTTATCTGAAAAATACAATATACTCCAGAAGGTAAGAAGAGCACAAATGGGCTCTGGGAACAAGATAAAGCAATAAATGATCTGTGAAACTTTTTTTTTTATTACTGAAAACTGGCAAAGGACCAGATTGACCTGACTGGATAAATCTGTCAACATACTCACCATTTTGAAGGCAGAAAGAAAACACTATCTTTAGGCTTAGCTAGTTTGTGAAATCATGAACAAGGTAATATATGATTTATCTCGGGGTCAGTTTAAAGTTGCTGGGAGTTATTTGTTTGGGGGGAAAATGTTGAAGGCATTCTTTTAGGTAATATCATATATGTAACATTTGCTATGCAAATATTTCAGAAGGAAAAATGTAAACACCAAGGCTTTTTATTGATGTATCACTCAAATCACAATTGGAAAAAAAAGAACATTTTAGTTCCATCAAAATTTAATTCAAGAAAATTTTTTTCCCTCCAATTTTGTATTACTGTAAGTCTTGTCAATACGGTATTTATTTTACATGTAGAGAGATCTAGGGCCTAGACTTATCCCTTGAAATCTTGCCTTTTTCTTAATCTCTTATACCTAGAGCTAGCATTTACCATTCTTGACCTTTCACTATTAATATTTCAGTGATAACTTTCTGGTTTCTGAAGAAAACCAGATCCCTCTGATATAAATCAGAAATCTTTACACTATAATGCAAATTCAATAATCCAATAAACTATTTTCATCCTATGTCAAAGACTCTGAAAAATCAAGCCTCCTGAATGATAATGAATTTTTAAAGACCCATTTTGTACATTTAGCAGCCAATTCCTACTTCTAAAACTGGAAAATCAGTGGTTTTAAAACAGGGCACTGCTGCCACCCCCAAGGCTCTACAGGTATTTAATAGGTAGTGGCAGTTACATTAAACATTATACAACGCGCAAGACGGTCCCGAACAATCAAGTGTCCCCTCTTCCAAATGCATTTGCCAACGTGTACTCAGTTAATGTTGAATTAAATGCATTCAAAAACTTCGTGCATTAATCCATCCACTTTTTAAAAAATTAAAATACTTATTTATTAAATTTGTGTAAGAAATTCAAGTGTATATTCCAGGGCATAATGTCCAGCAAGGAAATACATCCACCAGAAACAGTATCAGAACAGTCCAAGTACTCACTCTGTTCACTATCTTTCTTCTCAATTCATTTGGTACCCTGCTCATTTTTTAAAAAATCTTCATTCTGTGTATGCATGTACACACGCGTATGTGTATGTGTTCAAAGACATTAGGTTTTTAGAGTAGTTTCAGGTTCACAGCAAAATTAAGAGTAAGACACACAGATTTCCTATATACATCCTGCCCCTACACATGCATAGCTTCCTCCATTAGGGTCAGGGTTAGTATGAACCTCTGAGTGGTGCCTCCATAAACTACTAGTTTTGGATTCATTCCTAGTGGTTGCATTATAGACAAACATGTAATGCTTTCAGTGTATAAAGAAACATTACTTTAGAGACCTTATTTGGCCAGAATACTGAAACCTAAAAATAAATAGTTATAACATTTCTACTCTACTTTCTTTTTCTTTTTTTAATGTTTTATTTATTTTTGGGGGGGGAGGGGCAGAGAGAGAGGAGGAGACACAGAATCCGAAGCAGGCTCCAGGCTCAGAACTGTCAGCACAGAGCCTGATGCGGGGCTCAAACCCACAAACCGTGAGAACATGACCTGAGCAGAAGTCAGACACTTAACTGACTGAGCCACCCAGGCACTCCCTCCACTCTACTTTCAAAACAAAATAATCACCAGTATATATGGTTCTTAGAGAAAGAAAAAACTTTCAGACACTTCCTAGACGTGAGAGAAAATTGTTGGTTTCCAGTCTTGAAATTTAATGCAAAATGGGCTACAACTGTGTGTCATTCAAAATTAGTCAACCTGCCAATGCCAAACTGTTGTCCTAAAGTGTTCTTTTTCCTAACCAATGAGAGAGGAAAGGCAGCATGTACCAATAAAGAATAATGACTATTCCAAAGAAGGAGAGATGTACCAAAACAAAGGCAAGTGAAGCCTAGAGAAGGCCTCCACAGCACAGGGCATATTTCCAGTATATGTCCTGCTGTATAGGGACGTGTTTTTCCTTTTGCAGGAGTGGACTATGCTTCCCTACTGGCTCAGGAGAAGTGATTTTCTGTTATTCAATGAAAACTGCTATCACTCCTCAAACAAATCACTGATGAAAGTCTGTGCGTCAAGCTGTCAGGCACTAAATTAGGTGCCAAGGAGGAAATCTAAAGATACAATCTCTGTCCTCAAAGAGCTTATAGTCAAATGACATAGATAGTAGTGAACTGATAAATAGAACAAAATGTGATGACTGCTAAGATAAACAGGGAAGAGGAAGGAAGGATACCCCATCTGGCCAGGGAAGATTAGGAAGAGTTTTCTGAAACAATGAAGAGTGAGCTGTGATTTGAAAGCAGCAGAATTTAGGGACAGCTGGGTGGCTCAGTCGGTTAAGCATCCAAGTTCAGCTCACGTCATGATCTCACAGTTCGTGAGTCTGAGGCCCACAACAGGCTCTCTGCTCTCAGCACAGAGCCCGCTTTAAATCCTGTGTCCCTCTCTCTCTGCCTCTCCCCTGCTTGTGCTCTCTTTCTCTCTCAAAAATAAATAAACATTAAGAAAAAAAAAAAGCAACAAAATTTAGTCAAAGAATAGGGGGAGAGCTTTCCCACACACAGGAGGACATCCATGGGAAGTTCCCAGGGTAAGAGAGAATGTGCCATATTAGGGGAGCTGCAAGAATTCCTTGTGGCAGATCTTTACAGAAAATGTCTGCAAGTTTCTTCTTTTTTCCTTTTTTAAAGACTTTTTTTTATTTTTAAGTCATCTCTACACCCAACGTGGGGGCTCAAACTCACAACCCTGAGATCATGAGTCGCATGCTCCACTGACTGAGCCAGCTGGGTGCCCTGAAAATTTTTTCTTAACAACCACATAATAGTGGCGATTACTTTGTACTGAAAATAAAAAGAATGGCTAAAACTGGACTGTTTATTTTTGGATTTAACTTTTCTGGTCAGGAAAGTTGAGGCTAGGCTAGAAAGATAAGGAAGGGACCAAGTATACCATAAGGAGCTTGGCTGGTTCTTACCCTAAAGGCTATGGAAACATTTTAAGTGTGCACACTTGTGTGTGTATACGTGGGGGAGAGAGAGAAAGCTAAACATATAAACAAGGATGAGTTTGTTTTTCTAAGCAGGCAAAACAAATGCAAAGGAGGTGGTTTCAGACTCTGCTGCGGTAAATAAAGCAAGAAGTGATAAGGGCCTGAACTAAGTAGCAGAGAAGGGCATATACTTGAGAAGTGTTAAGGAAGAAGATAAATCACAATGACTAACAGTTGGAAGGCCTGAAGGAAACACAAAAGAATGGAATGACCGCTCAGCAAAGGCTTTTTAGAGAACTATAGCATTATGTGTCACATCTCACATTTGAATAATCTTTGACTCAGTAAGTTCACATAAGTATTTATTTTACGCAAATATTCATGTGCAAAAAGGTATTTGTATATGGACCTTGAATAAAGTACTGTCTGAAAACTAAAAAATTGAAATCTGAAAACTAAAAAATGCTTAAAAAAAACTTAGGGCACAAACACACCTGGAATTCTATATAGACTTTAAAAAAATAAAGCAGACCTATATACACTGATAAAAACCTTCCAAACATACTAAATTTAAAAAAGCTATGAAAGTTATGAATATTAAAATCTCATTCATGTAAAAAAAGATATGTGTGTGTGTGTGTGTGTGTGTGTGTATTAAAGTGGGAATATATATATATACATCAATATCTAAATCCATAACAAAGGTCTGGAAAGATATGTATTATAGTAGTGGTACTTACCTATGGGAAGTAAAGTGGGAGAAGTAGGCACTACATACATACTTATGTACTGTTGATATCTTCTACCATAAGAATTTATTATTAGTGTATCTTTTTTAAATCAACAAAATAGTGGGGGGAAAAATAACTCCCAGGCTTTTAGCATAGTCAGTCAGGAAGATACCACTGCCAATCACTGAGTTAGAGAATAGAGAAGGTAGATTAAGTGGAAAATTATGAATTTAGGTTTGGATTTGATGAGTGATGTTTTGAGGAAATCTAATAGAGCTGTCCTTGCGGATAGTAAGATATAAGGACCTACAGCTCAGGGGAGAAAACTCAGCTGGAGACATAGATCTAACAGTCATCAACATGAGTGGCAATTTTAGCCAAGGAAATAAATTAGATTAGTCAAAGAGATGGTGTTGTGAGAAAAGCCTTAGAGACCTTTGCTTAGAGACTGGTTGAGGTGAGGTTGTATTACAGTGAAATGAAGAATGAAAGGGAAGTGAAGAAGTAGAACAGATAACAACAAGCAAAAAGCTTGAAGGAAAATAAAGAAAACTAGGTGAAAATTTGGTGGTAGCTAGAGGGAGCCTTGAGGGTAGTCAGGGAAAAACTTTTCTTTCAAAAGATGATAAAAGCAAGCATATTTAAAAGCTAACAGAAAGGAGCCAGTAAAAGAAGGGGAGGTGGAAGTCATGGTTGAGAAGAATAAAGAAAAAGCGAGGCTGTAAAGGAGAGGGGGAGGAATGAAATCCAGGATACGCTACAGCACACCTGGCAAGATTAGGTTTAGACCGAAGACATTTCTCATAGAGACAAAAGGAAAAGTCAAGACAGAAAGCCAAGTGCAGGATAAAGAAAGCAGACAATTTTCTTCCACTAGTCGTTATGTGCAAACAGATGTCACCTGTAAGCTGACAGGGGACGGAGAGGAGTAGGAGTTAAAGCTTGGAGGAACACCAAGGGAGCGCAGCCTAAACCTGAGACATAGATTTGCATGACTGGGTAACTGTTTTCCCCAAGAACCCAGCATCCATGATGCAGGAGTAGAGGATGGGGTCATTACTGCAATTTTAGAGGGTAAAATGAAAACATTTAGGGAAGAGAAAGAGGCAAAGGACAAGTACTGAAGGCCCTCAACTATTTTTCGCAACATCTTCAATTCTAAAGAGATCTTTACCTATGCGTGGAGTACTTATTTACGAGGGAAAAAACTAGGTCTTCTCTTAAAAACAGTTCCTTGGCTCTGAGCGTAGCTGCTCTGTGAGGAGATTATTTTAAGTAAATTTTATTTTTGGTCTTTGGATTACCTGTAAGCAGGCCATCAAAAATATGGACAGCAAGTGCCAGTTTTATACTTAGGGGAGAAAAAATTTTAATTCATTACATTCAAGTGAATTATTAAAATAATTAAATATCTATGTAAGTACTTTGTAAGTATATGAGACAGAATTAGAAGACTATAAACAAATCTAAATTTTGATTTTTTGTGTTTTAGGGTGCTAGAATTATAGATTTTTAGCAATTTTCTAGCATTTGAAAAATGTTAGTACTATAAAAGAACTTAAAACAAAATTTAACAATTTCAAATTGCTTTTATTTATTTTTTAATGTTTATTTTTTGAGAGAGAGAGGGAGAGAGTGAGCGAGCGAGTGAGAGAGGGAGGGCATGAGCAGGGGAGAAGGAGACACAGAATCTAAAGCAGGCTCCAGTCTCTGACTGTCAGCACAGAGCCAGACATGGGGCTTGAACCCATGAACTATGAGAGCATGACCTGAGCCAAAGTTGGAGGCTTAACCGACTAAGCCACCCAGGCACCCTCAAATTGTTTTTAAAATGCTAAACAAATAAGTGAAAACCCTAAGTATATATAAGCTATCATCAATTTGGGAGATTTGAAATGAAAAAGTCATTGCTGTTATGAAGTCATGATACATTGTTCATATAATCATGAAGTCATATTTTCAGTTAGCCTAAGTACTAACTGCTACTCATTGCTACTTTTAACAAAGCTAAATGGCCAGATACGTATTTATCAATAGAGGGAAAAATCAACGAGAGGATTACCTTGTCTTTTGACTGTCCCTGCCGGGCAATTGCATCATATTTAATTTTTCCTTCAGCATCCACCTGAATGGCCAGAGCATTTGACATTTTTTTCTTTCGTCCCATATCCAGTGGATACTGGGCCACATGGATCTCTGGAAAAGCACCGCCATCTCCAAAATCCTACATATTAAAAAGGAAAGAAATAAAAAGAATACTTAATAATTTGAGGTTCAAGATATATTCATTCATTCACCAAATAATTATTGAGCCCTTGTTATAGTAGATGCTAAGAGATACAGCAGTAAAGAAACAGAGGTCGCTGGTCTTGTACAGTGTACATTCCAGTGGGCAAAGATGTAAAAAGCCTAATCTTTGGCTTGTAATAAATGCCTTGAAAATATAATGGGACTGCAAAGAAAATCTACTTTCCTTTTTTTTTATTAAGCTTATTGATTTATTTTTGAGAGAGGAGAGAGAATCCCAAGCAGGCTCTGCCCTGTCAACACAGAGCACTACTATGCAGGGCTCGAATCATGAACTGTGAGATCATGATCTGAGCTGAAATCAAGAGTCAGACACTTAACTGACCGACCCACCAAGTGCCCTAGAAAGTCTACTTTTGATACTGTGGCTAGGACAGCCTTTGTGAAGAGGTAATGTGAGTTAAAGCTAAATAATGAGAAATCAGGTATGAGAAGATCTGAGGGAAGCATTTTTTAGGTAAAGCAAGTAGCATGAAGGTACTGCTATAAGAACAAGCTTGGGATGTCCTTGGAAACAAGTGTCCAGTGAGGCTGGAGCTTACTGGGACAGAGGAGCAGACACATAGGTGATAACCTTGCACGGGCAGACAAACACCAGATCATGAAAGGGCTTCTAGACCATGGTAAAGATTTTTATATACATGACAGGATGAAATTAAGTAGAACGTTTAGGACAAAGAAAAGATTTTTAGTTTTAGCATACATAATGTTCTTAGTGAGGCAAAGGTCAAGGTACAACAGGGCAGAAATGTAAAGAATTTTTTCTTGGAACCAGATTTTAATAACATATTTATTCATGTTCCAGGAGAAGCAAATAAATAGAAAGGAAGGCTCTAGAAATGAGTTCACCACATTTCTAATGGTGATGATATACAATTACTTAGAAGAGAAGACTAAGACTTCTCAAGTAGCACAAGCTAAGTAACATCTGTTGATGAAGTTTAACATTACAAAAAAGGTAGACGGTCAAATAAACATATGAATGTTAAATACAATTTTTAAATAGCTTTGTTAAACTTAGTAATATTTGCTTAGGAATTATATTGTACACTCAACAATCCACACTCATTTAATTCCTGTATTTCAACAATCATACTTTCATATGGAAAAAATTCAAGTTTAGCAACATTAAGTGATTTTCCCAAGATGTCCTGCATAGGCAGGACTTGAACTCAGATCTTTTGACTCCAAAAAAACTGTATTTTCTACTGAACTAAAATTCTTTCCTTTTTAGCTCTAAAAAGGGCAAATCAATACAACTAAAAAATGATAGGAAAAAACATTAAAATTAATCATTTACAGGGGGTTTGATGAAAAATTTTATGTAAATAACTACTTTTAAAGACCTCCTCCTTCAAGAAATATTCCATTAGATCCTGGATATGTGATTTCCTAGAGACAATATACTGACTTGCTAAAGAAAATTTTGACATTTCTAAAAACAAACAATAAAGCTGAGGGAGACATTTCTTATGAATTCGGCAGAAAATAGTTAAAATATTCCCAAGAAAGGTGCTACCTGTAGCCAGGACATCAATCTGACATATGCTCAGATCTGCTGGGGTTCTTCAACTATAATAAGTACTTCTGACTGTGGATGTGGCATTATGCGGTCATTAAGCTTGCCAGAAAATCATAGCTTTTACTCTGAACACTAGAACAAAATGCTTTCTCCACAGAACGTTCACTCCCCTCAAGAAGCATTCACAGTCTTTCCAGATTGGCTGGCCATTTTGGTTTGATTTTCAAATAAACTGTTCTGTTCTACCAAGATGTATGAAACCTTTAGTCAAGTAAGATTTTAAAAAGTACCTGAAAGTCATAATGCTAAAATGGAAGCCTAATCTTTGGATGAGGTTTCTGTTGTATGTAAAATGATGTCTGCTACCCCCACTCTGTAATCTATTGAGAGGCAAACGAAGAATATCTATAATCCCTCAAGGGACACATTATCCTTCTATCAGATAATGTCAATCACTACCTTTTTGCCCCAGATAAGAGGGCATTCCAGCCCCCTTGATAATCTTCTTTTGCCCCACACCTCACAAATTACACTATCAGTGAAAACAAAAGTAACAACAACAAAAAACCCTTAGTAATTTTAGTAAGACTTGCTTTCACACATTAGAATTAATAAGGACTAGAGGACAGCTAAGGGAAAAAAACAAGGAAATTTTTTAAAAGACATGATCTAGTTGGGAGTTTGTCTTTTAGGCTCTATAGAGTGTTCTGGCAGGCAGGGGGAAATGCCAAGCATGGGAGAGGCTGAGAATAGAGACAACAACAAATTTCAGTCCAATGAATACTTAGTTCACCATGATCTGCACTTGGAGGCATACGAAAAAAAGTTGAGGGCACAATTCCTTCACATTTGTAAGGCAAAAATCACAACCATAAAAGGACAGAATGTAACAGAGTGATAAAATGAAAATAATTGTGTACAAACATGAATGGTATAGGCACAAAGATTTTTTAATAGGGCAGGCACATTCCTTGGGAAGTGGAAGAGCGAAATTTGCAGGAGTCAGAATGAACACTGAGAGACAGAGAAGAAAAAGGCTTGATCAAAGAGGAAGTAGTCTTGGGGAGGCAAAATAGTTGTCTCAAATGTTTGCTTTTCTCCCTAGATGAAAAAGGTGGTCAAGCATGGGAAGACTGCCCTGGAATTAGGGAAAAGAATATGTATTGATCTGCTCTAAAGGATACAGAGTAATTAGGAAGATAGGTACTACCAAAGAAGTTTGTTTTTTGGAAATAAGCTAGAAATATAAAAAGATCATTTCAGAGTCTTCTTTCTCCCTCACTGCCTCCAAATCAACCATCAAATTCTTTTATACCTTCTAAAATATTTATCTAATATGTATATTAGACTTATATTAATATTCTCAAATTGAAGACAAGAAAACTGATAAAGAGGGGTCAGGATCTGCCCAGTGTCACACGAATAGTAAGCAGCATAGCTATGATGCAAAAACACTTATTTTTACTTATTCTTTTAAACTTCTCGTCTATGCTCTTTCCAATATACTTGACAAGAAGGAAATCAGAAATAGAAATGCTGCTGGAGTTTTCCCTGAAGGAAGGCTGTCTCTTCAGGGTTACGTGGCATTGTGTATGTGGGGAGAAGGGAGGGAAAGGCACCCGAACATGAACTCTTCTTTTCATTTTCTCCTTACTTTCCCATTATTTTCCATATGCAGTAATCCCTGGATTTATAGAGAGTATGCTAGTTTCTTTTGTACATGTTTAATAGTTGGACATAAGAAGAGACATAAACAGGTAGAATTCTCTTATGATCACAAAGAAGTGGTAATAAGCCAGAAGAAAAAGATCAATCCTCTAAAAGGAATATATGTCTTAGGAACTCACGACCAGAATTTCTAGCATATTGGCATTCATGTGCAGAGGTTCTAGGGTATTTTACAAGGGTATTATAATAAACGTTAACACAATTATTTACCTCTAATAACCGAGGTATCCAGCCTTTCCGGTACCCGTATGGAGGAGGTTCTCTTCGGGAGGAGACCAGTGAGGTCTGTCGTGATCTCTGAGATCTTGCCTTTTCTTCAGCCTCAAGCTGGTCCTGAGATAGCTGAGTAGGTGCAGGTAAAAAGCTATAAGCAAAGATAATAAAAGTCAGATTTAAAAAAAACTCCTACATTTGATCATTGCAATTTGGCCATCAGAGACTATTTTACCATAATACTTTTTCCCTTAAGCAAAAAAGCAAACATTTCAATGATTCATGGCAGTATTTAATATCAGCCATTTTACTGTGCCTGGAAAGAAATAAACGCTCAGAGACATACAGTAAAAACATCTAAGATGCAGGCAAATGATGCCCATAATAAAAAACTAACAGATATTTCATATAATAGATAAACTACTCAGTGGTTATGCTTCCACATTTCTTTTCTTGTAACAAGCAAGAAAACATTCTCAATTACCCAGGGGCCAACTGTCCAGTATATGGTGTCTTAGTGCCTTTACTACTTTTACACTCCTTATTTTTAACTACTTTACTCTTATTCTTCTTACTTTTAACTATTTTAATGTCAACAACAACAACAAAAAATAATAAGGATTAGCACTGAATGTAACAAAGAGGTGCATAAAAGAAAGAAAACACAGGTTGCATATGTGAGTGTGTTTTCCCAAAGGTATCTAATTTAGAATGCAATTTAAAACTTGAGAGGTCAAAGATTCAAAGGAGAAATTCTAAAGATGTAGTTTGTCATTCTTTAATCACAGCAGCCTTTTTACCAAGCTATTCTTAACAACTTTCAAGTATGATAAATGTTATTATAGAGATACCCCAAAGTATCACAGAAAGATTCCAGTAAATTGATATGTTTAATGGAAAAGTTAGGGTTCCTTTGTGATTCTTGGCGACTAAGCATATTTGGATAAGCAGAACTTATTTATTCAAAATATTTATTGATCACTTGGGTGCAGGTACTGTGCTATGTAAGCAATGAGACTATAAGAGAGAGGTTACAGCCTTGCAGAGGAGAGACAATCAAATGCTTACACAATTCCCTAATTACAAATTGTATCAAACGATGAAGGAAAAGTATACAGTGCTATGACGGTATACATCAGAGGGATCTAATCCAGTCCAGAATGTCAGGAATGTGACAGCTAAGAGCTCAGAGTTCAAATCCAACCTATGCCAGGTAGTAACCCAGATAAGTTACTTATCTCTCTGAACCTCTGTTTTCTCATCTAATGACAGATCAAAAGACCACCTACGTCACAGAATTGCTCTAAGTAGTAAATGTGAAAATCTATGACCCCCTTGGCACAGTGTCTAAATACTCATCAATGCATATTGTTCCATACATATTTGATTATGCGGAGCCACTCCGTGATTCCACCAATTTGGATCAGTTGCGCCCCACCCATGCTCCCACAAGACACTCTATGTGCCACTACTATAACATTTATCTTACTGTATCACAATCATCTACTCATTTACCTCTTTCTCTCACCAGACTGAGCAACTTGCAGGAATCATGGCTTCTGCTTCGTTTCATCCCTAACTCTAGGCACTGTCCAGCTCACAGCGAGGGCTACTTATATGTTTGCAGGAGAACTAAATTCACTCTGCCCTTTGCTCTCACCATCTTTATGTCACTACAATCTTATTGCCTTTCCTTTTGCCATCTCAAGATCTTTACATTTGCTACTCCATCTACCATAAAATGCTCCATTTATTAAGAACATTCTTTCCTGTAGTGCTTTTATGGAAAACTCTTTCCCAGACCATTCATTCATTCATTCATTTTAAAAGATTTTGTTTAAAAAAATTTTTTTTAATGTTTTTATTTATTTTTGAAGGAGAGAGAGACAGAGCATGAGCGGGGGAGGAGCAGAGAGAGAGGGAGACATAGAATTTGAAGCAGGCTCCAGGCTCTAAGCTGTCAGCACAGAGCCCGATGCGGGGCTCGAACTCACGAACTGTGAGATCATGACCTGAGCCGAAGTCGGACGCTTAACCGACTGAGCCACCCAGGTGCCCCTAAAGATTTTATTTTTAAGTAATCTCCACACCCAATGTGGGGCTTGAACCTACAACCCTGAGACCAAGAGTCTCAAGCTGTACCAAGTGGGCCAGCCACACACCCCTCCTAGATCTTTTAGTCCTTGCTTCTTAACATTCTTGTCTCTGCTCATTTATACCTCTCCACAGCTGTTTTCTGACCACCTTGTCCAAAACAGGACCCCACTCCACATTTTGAGTCATTCTTTGTCCTTTCATTTTTATTTCTAGTAATTCCTATCTGAAATTGCATTATTGATTTGTTTACTCATATATAGTCTATCTCTCCTAGAATGTAAGCTCTTTGAAAACAAGGAGTTTGCAACACTGATTTAATACTGTAAAACCAGCACTAGAATAGTGCCTGGCACATGGTAGATCCTCAACAAATATGTACTAACTGAAGGATGGATGAATGGATGAATGGAGCCAAAAGTTTTGGGTGTCTACCATAGTTATTTTCAGTATACCATGTATATCCAGTACATAGAAGGCATACAAAGACAGTTCCAAAGAAGCTACAATATTTACTTATTTTACTCTTCTTTTTACCTTCTGCTGGAGGAACTGGTCACTAAAATGATCAAAAGGCAGGCAGCCTGTCAAAGTGGAGAATTCAGACAATCCAATAAACAGGTTACCTGGCCTGGATTAGGGTCTGAACATACTCTAGCCTTCCAGAGGGTCTTAAATTTGCAGTTCCTTGTAAAGGATGACATTCCCACAAAGAGGCACACTCCTGCAGTAGCAGGGTAGGGGGAAGGGGTACAGAGTGGGCTGCATATGCAGGCCGAAAGGCTACTTCAGTGGTTCTCAACTGGGGGGCAAAATATTTACAATGCAGGTGTATGATAATACCTAGATACATACAATTCATTAAGATTGTCAAGACTTGGGGGTAGAGAATGGGGGCAGTATCACCGGCATCTAGTGGGAGGAAGCCAAAGATATTGCTAAACATCTTACTATACGCAGGACAGCCCCATACCAGAATGAATTATCCAGCCCAAAATATCAACAGTGCTAGTGTTGAGACAACTTAGTCTACTCTCCCCCTTTACTAAATAAAGCATACTAAATGCAAGTGATGTTATTAGACACATAACCTTAAATATACTTGAATTTAGAAAACTTAATCAGGAGGACTTTCAGTCTTTAGTAACAATAACTGGTGACACCAAAACTATAACATATCAGTTCCGTCAAGTCTCTGCTGTTAAGAATCCTTGGTAGATCTTGGAGATAAATAACACTTCACCTGGAAACTTGAGACCACCTCTAAAAATCAAATTAGTCAGAACTCAACAAAATCAGAACACTATGTAGTCCCCAAAACTAGTCATTTGAAGACTGCACTCTGTCACTGCAATTTTAAGCACACAATACCCACGACATGTTATTTTTCCTGTGTGTCCTTTTCAAATTCCAGCTTTTCCACAAAACCTTTACTCATAACTCTAGTAATCGTTGCCACTGTGCCTCCCACCTGGAGGTGCACTCAAAAGTCTGCTTTTGTAACATTTACTAAAGAAAACTCCCAGTCCATTCAACTCATTTCATCTAATTCTTTTTGCACTTAAGGTTAGTACTACACAAGCGAGCATTTGTGTGCCCTTACTTCTTTCATATCTGTATGCCTTGTACCCCCATCTTCCCTGCAAAGACTGTTAGGTTTCCTTTTGTATATACACAACCCCCAGGGTAAAGCAAGGAACCCAAACCTAATTCCCCCAAGAATTTTCTGCTTAAAACATTTTCAGGATTCATCAGCCAGGAAGATTAAATATAAGGAGAATCAAATGTGTTTAGAGAACTCAAGCTTATGTCCTAAAATGATTACTTTCTTTACGACGAACTTAGACAACTCAACTTTTCCTGCTTGCATTCGCATGGAAAGTTTTTCCACTCAGATGGGGCAGCAAGGTCGCACACCAGTAGTAGTTACGTAACTCCTCGGAATCTCCCACTTAAACATATTTTTCTCAAAGGCGGGGACCACTTTATATGCGGTTACCAAGGCAACCGGGAACAGCAAAAATCTGAAGCGGTTCTACCTACGGAAGAAATTCTAAGGTCCAAAGTTATAGTGCAGAGCAGCGACGCCTTATTAGCACGCAGCGGCCACTACAGTAGCTAATTTAAAATCTCTGTCCAGCACCGGGCCCGCTTTTTTCAAGAATTCTTGTTTCGGGACAGAGACGAGACTTCGGCAGACCCACCGCCGTTAAGCCGGGCAGTCACCTCCCGCCGCTTCACTCCGCCCAAATAAGCTACTGCTCTCCACATTCCCACCGTGCCCGCGCAAGCCGCGGACCGGACGGAGAGCTCGCCACATCCCCAAGATGTTCAAGCGAAAAACACGTGCGACTCCTTGCCATCTGAGACTGAAAAACTATTCACCACGCCGAAGCTTTCGGCTCTAATGGGGGGGGGGGGTGTACTCAACCCGGGAAACCGCTCAGGAAAGACCCCAGCTTCGCTGAGGCCTAGTAGCCCCGGAGGCCGTCAAGAGGGCCTAGCCGTGGTCGCGGCCCACGTCGCTCTGTGCCCTGAGCCAGGTCACCGCCCGGAGACAGTGGGCAGAGAAATGAAAAAGGTGGGTACTCCCAGACCCTTCCGTATCGAGGACCCCAATCAACAACCCACCTGGTGAGCGCCATCTTCTTCCGCTTCTTCCAGCGCGAGCGACAGCACCGCGGGGCGGGTCTTTCCCCTTGACGAGAAGTGGAGAGGAAGAAGCACGCGATACGCAGGCGCCTCAGCCGAAGGGCCTTCTGGGATTTGTAGTTCTTTGGACAAGAGTACGCTTTGGTTCTGTCCTAACCAGACCGACTGGTTATTAACGGGATGAGGGCTTCATTTAAGAAAGGCAGATGTACACTGTGACATGATGCAGCGTTCCCTAGGCAAAATAACGAAGGTGAGAGATGCCCTTTAAACTGCTTTATTTTATTCCCCACTCAGTCTCATTCCCCATGTAGGGAGGGATCCCAAATACAAGAGTATCCCGGGAACAGCAACGTTAAATAAAAGGGTGACAGGGCTTTAAAACAATAGGAAATTGTGGGACCGTCGAATGGAGAGTTTTAGGACGCTCTGCAAACATTCACACCCGAAACTTTTCTTTCCACACCCCGCCCCCAAAATACTCTACTGGGAAGATAGTGTGACCCTTGGTTAAGTTACCTTTACAACACTTCCTTTGTATACTATGTATGTTTGTGTTTTAGGTAGTTTATGTGTTTCACTTAGATTATGGATTAAATATAATCTTTGATGAACTGATAGGATAAATGAAATCTGCTTACAAGTATTGGAGAAAGGGAAGTGGGTAGAGTACAGATGAAATAAGAATAGCCATTTTTGATCACTGTTCAAGCTGGATAATGGGGAAATGGATGTTCGTTATACTCATATATTGGACATTTTCCATGATAAAAAGTAGATACAATCTTTTAGGTGCAGTATAGCACACATACAGAGAGGTGCATACACTGTAAATGTGCAGCTTTTTGAATTTTCCTGAACCAAACACACTACTTTGAACAGAAGCAGCAACATCCCCTACCCAGGATGAATCAATTTCTGGTGTGACAAGATGTTATAGGCTAATCTAGTACTTTTTCTGCCCCAGACTTGGAATCAGTCATTTCTCCAAGGAGCCCTCCTTTAAGTAGGAAAGTGATATTTAGAGAAGACAATCTAGATGCTACAAATATTCATGGTTACTGGGTTGATTATTGTTTGTAAGCCTTTTTAATTGGCAAAACTAAAACATTTAGATATACACACATATTTTTTGAGAAAATACATCATGCATTTATATTAATATTTCTGGGGCAAACTTAGGATTCCACAGATTTTGCTTAACTTTGATTTTATATGCATATCTCTTCTGAAAATCTTGGTACCTATTGGCATTAACATAATTACATTTGGCAATAATGGCAATGACATAATCAATTAACATAATTGCTTCATCCTACTGTATATATGAAATAGTTTCAGAATAACAGTACTAATATGATTACTTATTGAAACTTAATAGTTTCTGATTTTTTTTTCAATTCTTTTTGCCCTTAGAGTATATCTCTCTAGGCATGTATAGTCAAATTGCACGGCTTTAAAGTGACTTGGGGCAGGGTGTGCCTGGTTGGCTCAATTGGTAGAGCATGTGGCTCTTGATCTCAGGATTGTAAATCTTAGTCACACGTTGGGTGTAGAGATTTCTTAAAAAAAGAAAGGAAGATGGGGCGCCTGGGTGGCGCAGTCGGTTAAGCGTCCGACTTCAGCCAGGTCACGATCTCGCGGTCCGTGAGTTCGAGCCCCGCATCGGGCTCTGGGCTGATGGCTCAGAGCCTGGAGCATGTTTCCGATTCTGTGTCTCCCTCTCTCTCTGCCCCTCCCCCGTTCATACTCTGTCTCTCTCTGTCCCAAAAAATAAATAAACGTTGAAAAAAAATATTTAAAAAAAAAAAAAAGAAAGGAAGAAAGTAAGAGACTTGGAATAGTTCCTCTCTGTGGGACTATGCCACTAACTTGATAGTTTTATTTCTTTTTGCTTTGGATTCTTAGGAGTCGCTTAAAAAAAAAAGTTTTGTGAAACAGTTACATCGTTCCAAAGCCAAAATTTACCAAGGTGGTACATTTAGAGAAGTCTAGGTTCTTTCCCTGACTCTTCTGTCATTTTCCCTTCCTCACCTTATAGATAACCTTTAAAAATTTTTTATTGTTTATCTTTACATTTAAAAAAAATACACAAATACATATATATTTGTATGCTCCTTTTCCTTTCCTAGACATATGGTAGATACCATACACCCTTTTTTCTACCTTGCCTTTATTCCATTTACTGTATCGTGGAGATCACTCCTTTGCAGTTTATGGAAATCACATTGGAAATTTTGAGCAGAGAAAATTTGATTTATGTTTTAAGAAGATCATTATGACTGCTGTGTTGAAAATGGACTCCAAGAAGCAAGAAAGGAAACAGGGAGACCAGTTGGGTGGCTTTTGTGATAATTCAGGAATAGATGCTGATGGTTTAGGGAGGGAGGTAGTGGTAGAGATGGCAAGAAGAGATTGGAATCTGGATCTATTTTGAAGGTAGAACGAACAAATTTTAATACTAGAATTGATGTGAAATATGAAAGAATAATCACGGATGGCTCTGAGGGTTTATGTTTGAGAAATTAGAGGCATGGAGTTGCTATTTACTATGATGGCAAACTGCAAGAGAGTCATGTTTGTGGGAGATCAGGAGTTTGGTTTTGAACATCTTACATTTGAAATGGCTGTTAGATATAGATAGCCAAGTAAAACTGTCAAGTAAGTAGTTGTATATACAAGTTTGAAGTGTAGGGGAAAAGGTCTGGGCTGGAGACCTTTGTGAGTATAGATGGTATGTAAATTTATGATACCAGATGAGATTATCTAGAAAGTGTAGCTACAGAAGAGAAATTTTTCAAGGACAGCCTTCTGGAGTGAATTCCCATATTTAGAGATTGGAGAGATGAGAAACCAGTAAAAGAGACTGAAAAAGAATGGGCAGAAGTTTGATCAATAGAATCAGTGGAGAGGAAGCATCCCTCTATCTTTTGGATCAGAAGCTATAAGATTGAGTTGCCAGTATTTATCTATCCTGGCATATAGCAAGACCCTGTGACAGGAAAGAATGAGGCCACCATGCAAAAACAAGGAGACCAGAAGGGTAAAGAGACGGGAAGAGAGATGTTGAGACCTCTGACAACATCATGGAAGTTCCTGGATTCAGCAGTGCCTGAAGACCACACCATCCTGAACTTAAAAAAAAAAAAAAATTATTTAAGTAATCTCTACACCCAACATGAGGCTCAGACTCACACCCCCAAGATCAAGAGTCACATGCTTCTCTGACTGAGCCAGCCAAGTGTCCCACCGTCCTGAATTTTTTAAATTAAGTGAGCCAATAAATTATTTTGTTGGCTTAAGCTAGTTTGAATTGATTCTCTATCATTAGCAATGAAAAGGACTTTATACAATGTTTGTTTTCTGTGCTCCGGTAATACTTGTTCTTCCCCCAGTCTTAACATTTATCACACTTGATAGATTTTGATGGTTTACTTTACTACAAAGAAGATTGAATCTCTCTCCTCATCTGTGCCTGAACAATGTTGGGCAAGTCCTCAACCCCTCAATGGATATAGACTCTTTATCTGTAAAAGCATAGAGTGGGCCCAGATAATATCAAAGATCTCTTTTAGTGTCAATATCCTTTTATTCTTGGTACTTTATTCTGTTGTTGTTTTTTTTTTAATAGTAAACTCTGTGCAGTATGGGGCTTGAGACCCTGAGATTAAGAGTTGCATATTATATTGACTGAGGCAGGTACCTACTTTTTTCCAGTTTTTAAACTTCTAGATAAAGAGTTTTAGGGGTGCCTGGGTGGCTCAGTTGGTTAAGCATCCAACTTCAGCTCAGGTCATAATCTCACAGTTCATGAGTTCGAACCCCATGTTGGGCTCTGTGCTGACATCTCAGAGCCTGGAGCCTGCTTCGGATTCTGTGTCTCCCTCTCTTTCTGCCCCTCCCTTTCTCATGCTCTCTCTCTCTCTCTCTCTCTCTCTCTCTCTCTCTCTCTCTTAAAAATAAACATTAAACAAAATTTTTTTAGGGGCACCTGGGTGGCTCAGTTGGTTGAGCATCCGATTTTGGCTCAGGGCATTATCTCACGGTTTGTGAGTTCAAGCCACACATCGGGCTCACTATTGTCAGCCTATCAGCACAGAGCCCACTTCAGATCCTCTGTCTCCCTCTCTCTGCCCCTCCCCAGTTTGCACTCTCCTCCCAAAATAAATAAATACTAAAAAAAAAGTCTGACTTCGGCTTAGGTCATTATCTCATTGTTGGTGGGTTCCAGCCCGGCGTCAGGCTCTGTGCTGACAGCTCAGAGCCTGGAGCCAGCATCGGATTCTATGTCTCCCTCTCTCTCTGCCCCTCCCCCTGCTCGCATTCTCTCTCTCTCTCTCTTAAAAATTAAACATTTTTGTGTTAATTTGCCATTCTATGAACTGTTAATACACATAACTTTGATGAATCTGAAAGGCATCATGCTAAGTGAAAGAAGCCAGTCTTAAAAACTTATATATTAAAGTTGGCCCTTGAACAATGCAAGGATTAATTAGAGACATCAACCCTCCATGCAGTCAAAAATCCTTATCTAAATTTGAATCCCTGAAAACCTAACTACTATTACTTAACATAAGATAAAATAACTTAAGGGGCTCCTGGGTTACTCAGCCGGTTAAGCATTCAACTTTTGATTTCAGCTCAGGTCATGATTGCACGGTTTGTGGGTCTGAGTTGCACATCAGGGCTTGGGATTCTGCTTGGGATTCTTTCTCCCTTCTCTCTCTCTGCTCCTCCCCTGCTCTCTCTCTCTCTCTCTCTCTCTCTCAAAATAAATAAAAATAAACTTTAAAAAAGATTAAAAAAAGATAAAGTAACTTAAAACTTACAATATGGTGAACTAGAAAAAAGAAAATGTTATTAAGAAAATCATAAGAGAAGATACACTTACAGTACTGTATTGTATTTTCAAGTCCACGTATAAGTGGACCTTGTGATTTAAACCCATGTTGTTCAAGGGTTAACTGTATAGAATTCCATGCAGTTATTCTTGAAAAGATAAAACTTAAGTGACAGAGAGTGGTTGCCAGGAATTAAGGGTGGGGGACAGATGTGACCCCCACAAGGAAGTTTTTTTGGGTGATGGAATTGTTTTGTATCCTGATTGTGATGGTGGTTACATGCATCTATACATGTGTTAAAATTCATAGGACTGTATACCAAAAAAGTCAGTCTTACTGATTGAGAACTAAAAAAAAAAAAAAAAAAGCCTGGTCTAGCTCTAATGACCCTGTTAGAAAAGAAATGGAAAATGCATTAATTTTCTTCTTTTTTTTTTTAATGTTTATTCACTTTTGAGGGAGAGAGTGAGCAGGGGAGGAGCAGAGAGAGAGGGTGATAGAGAATCTGAAGGGGGCTGTACACTTATAGCAGTGAGCCCAATGCGGGGCTTGAACTCATGAACCGTGAGACCATGACCTGAGCTGAAGTCAGACGCTCAACCTACTGAGCCACCCAGGCTCCCCTGTGTTCATTTTCTATTGTTGTGTAACAAATTATCACAAACTTAGTGACTTAAAACAACACCCTTCGTTAGCTCACATTTCTGTAGTTCAGAAGGCTGGCACAGCATGATTGGGTTCTCTGCCCTGGGTATCATAGGCTGAAATCACAATATTGGCCAGGCTGGATTCTCATCAGGCTGAGGTTCTGTAGGAAAGCCCATTCACAAGTGCATTCTTGTTGTTGGCAAAATTTCGTTTCTTGCGGTTGTAAGATTGAGGTTCCTGTTTTGTTGTGTGCTGTCAGTGGGGCTGACTCTCACTTCCTGCTGGCCACTCTCAGGTCCTTCCCACCATGGACATTTGCTTTCTTTCAGGCCAGCTGGGGCACATCTCTCCAACGTTCTCTTCTGCCGCCAGGTGGAGGAAACTGTCTGCTTTTAAAGGGCTCATTGATTAGGTCAGGCCGATCCAGATAATCTCTTTATTATAAAGTCAACCTAGGGGCACCTGGATGGCTTTAGCTGGTTAAACATCCAACTCTTAATTTCGGCTCAGGTCATGATCTCACTGTTGTGTGTTCCCCTTTAGGCTCTGCATGGACAGTGCGGAGCCTGCTTGGGATTCTCTCTCTCCCTCTCTCTCTCTGCCCCTCTCCCACTGGTTCTCTCTCTCTCTTTTTATCAAAATAAATAAAGCTTTTTTTTAAAAAAAAGTCAGCATTAGAAAAAAAAGTCAACTTTGCCATATAACCACATAATCAGGGGACAGTTGTCTCATATTAACAGCCCCAGAGATTATGCTGGGCATGTACCTAAGGGGTGGGCAGGGAGGAGATCTTGGGATAGATCTTAGAATCTTGTCTGTCACAGCATATAAGCCAAAAGGAAAAAAAAAACCAAAACAACTATTTTGGTAAATGCAGGATTATCGATCACATTGTGTAATGTAACAAGCACAGTAGGAGTCTGAAGATATAAATTCAGGCTATAGCTTCACCAATAAACTGTGTTATCATGGTCTATGTGACATGGACTAGGAGTGAACAGTGTAGAAACAATTCTTGAGGCTTTACGGTGCAAAAGGCATTTTTATTAAAGCATGGAGACAGGACCCGAGGGCAGGAAGAACTGCACTGGGATTGTGAGGAATGATTGATTGTATACTTTTAAGTTGGGGGGGGGGGGGCGAGGGTGAGTAGAGATAAAGGAAATTTCTGATGAGATTTTTATATGTTAAAGAAGACTTACGGGATCCTGGAGGTCTGGCTATAGTCACTGAGCTTGCTTTCTGCCTCTAGCAAAACATTAACATTAAGGCAGTTGTGAGTTCCTTGAGGAATGTCATACTCTGCCTGTCTCAAGAATTTATCAATGGGCTACAAGTAGTAAGGAAATTTAATTTTACCTACATTTCTTTTGCCATTGTTCTCCTTATCAGTCGAGATGCTTCTCTGGGCCCCGATTTTATCAAACTTAATATGCTGATCGTGTTACATGCTGTACATCTATCATGGAGTGTTTAATTGAGGTAGTGCAGGTGAATATGTTTTACTCAACTCTAAAGCACTATGTAAATATATTGGTTATTACTGTTAATATTTTGGTTGACATTGATCTGCTTTAACCTCTGCTCCAGGAATGTATTATTTCTAGAAAGAGTATAAAAGAGCAGCAAATTAGACAAGGTCCCAGAAGCCAAGATCAAGGAGCTTAGATTTAATTCAGCAGGTGATGTGGAGCTGAAGGAGGGCTAAAATAGAGGGCTGGGTCACAGAAACTGGCAGTAAAGACAGTTCTTAAGTCCGAGTGGGTTTCTATGGTGATGAGAGACAAAGGAGGCCACTGAGGACAAGGTTAAAGTAATTAACATGGGAAGTCCGTAAGATACCGACCAAGACCAGGGATGCTGGATTGAAAGAAAGGGGCGGAGAAGTGTTTCTACCATCCACTCTCGTTTCTCACAGAAGCACCTGCGTGTGAAGCATTTCTACCAGTCATGGTCCCTCACTGTCCTTGGGGTATATGCAGAAGAGCAACTGACTTTAATAACAATCTTGGCAAAACATAATTAAGAAGGCAAATCTACTGCACAAATAATATGATATTATACCCCGAGGCCAAGCCCTTTATTCAGTTCTGTGGGTGAGGGGGTTTGTGTTCCTCTGTGCTGGGTCTTCCTGCCACACAGCCCTCCTTACCCAGGTATTAGCAGCTCAAAATGGAGGGCCCCACGTGGGTCAGAATTGGTGCTGCTCCAGTTGGCCAGGACCCATCTGCTCACTCCACTCTTGGTATTCCAGGTAGAGGGGAAAATTCATTCTCAGAGAAGCGAGGACCTAACCTGATTCCTAACTAGCTGTGACTCTAGCCGCAAGTGAGGTGACAGGGTGGAGTGGTTAAACACACAGATTGTGAAGTCAGTGTCCGAAGTGGTTAAACAGACAGATTCCGAAGCTCCTCTCCCGACTCGCTTATTTACTAGCTGTGCATCCTGGGCATGCCACCTTGATGAGGGAGCATGAGGCAGGCTAAGGGACAAAGAACAAGCTAGCACAACCCCCCCTCCCCCGACCCCCAGGTGGAATATGTGTGATATTCCTCAGACACTCCTGGCTACCCGAGAACAAAGGAAAGGGGTTTAAGTGCTTGCCATGGTGAAGTGGGAAACTAAGGCAAATGAAAAATTAAATTCCCTTACTGACTAGAGCCCATTGACAAGTCCTTGAGACCGGCAGAGTGACCTCTCTCTAGGACCTTAGCTGCCTCAAGGATGACATTTTGCTGGGGGCAAAAGAGAACCTTAGCTTAACATTATCCCAAACTCCAGGATCCTGCAAGTCAATTTCTTTTATCTCAACTTCTCAAGATATATGCTGGCAATCATGCTCCAAGCTTATGGCCCCCCATATACACCGGAAGGGTCTCATGACTGAGGTTTTATTAAACGGTAATAAATGGCGTTTTCCTAGCAACGGCTAGCCCCTCAAGGTCCTAGAAACCTTGCTTCCAAAATACCTTAGAGACTTGCTCTATCCCTGATCCCCTCCTAACCTGAAGGTATATAATGAGTTACCTGTCAGGACCCCAGTGCAGCTCTCCTGCCCATGGGTCCTGTCCCCATGCTTTAATAAAATCACCTTTTTACACCAAAGATATCTTTAGAATTCTTTCCTGGCTATTGGCTCCAGACCCCAAGAACCCCCCCATCACCCCAAAACTTCATCAACCTAACTTCTCTCTCAGTTTGCTTACTTATAACTGTTTGCATTTCTGTGATGTTGGTTGTTATTTTTCCTCTCTCATTTGTGATTTTATTTATTTGGGTCCTTTCTCTTTTCTTTTTCATGAGTCCAGCTAGAGGTTTCTCAGTTTTAGTACTTTTTTCAAAATACAGCTCCTGGTTTCATTGATCTGTTCTATTGTTTTTTTTTTAGTTTCTATATCATTGATTTCTGCTCTAATCTTTATGATTTCCTTCTTTCTGCTGGCTTTAGGTTTACTACCAGCATTTTTCACAGAGCGAGAACAAGCAGTCCTAAAATTTGTATGGAACCACAAAAGACCCCAGATAGCCAAGGCAACCTTGAAGAAGAAAAGCAAAGCTGGAGGCATCACAATTCCAGACTTCACGTTATATTACAAAGCTGAAGTAATCAAAACAGTATGGAACTGGCACAAAAATAGACACATAGGTCAATGGAACAGAATCGAAAATCCAGAAATGAACCCTCAGTTACATGGTCAATTAATCTTTGACAAAACAGGAAAGAATATCCAATGGGTAAAAGACAGTCTCTTCAACAAATGGTATTGGGAACACTAGACAGCAACATGAAAAAGAATGAAACTGGACCACTTTCTTACACCATGCACAAAAATAAATTTAAAATATATTAAAGATCTAAACATGAGACTTGAAACCATAAATATCCTAGAAGACAACACAGACAGTAACCTCTTTGACATAGGACCTAGCAGTTTCTTTCCAGATATGTCTCTGTAGGCAAAGGAAACAAAAGCAAGTATGGGGCGGGGCACCTGGGTGGCTCAGCTGGTTAAGCCTCTGACTCTTGGTTTTGGCTCAGTTCATGATCTCCACAATTCTGTCAGTGCAGAGCTCGACGCAGGGCTCAGTCTCATGAACTGTGAGGTCATGTCCTGAGCTGAAATCAAGAGTCGGGACGCTTAACCAACTGAGCTACCCTGGCACCTGCCTCTTAGTTTTGATAATTCATTAGAGGGACACACAGAACTCACTGAAAGATGTTATCCTCATGGCTTATTACAGGAAAAGGATCTAGATTCAGATCAGCTAAGAGAAGAAAGAAATGCATAGGGCAGAATCCAGGAGGATTCCAAATATGAAGCAACCAGCTGTCCTCTCCCCGTGTAGCCAGGACAGCATTGCTCTCCTGGCAGTGATACATGACAATCTTCAGGAATTATTGCCAACCAGGCAAGCTCACCTGAGCCCTGACATCCAAAGTTTTTACTGGGCCTCCATCATGTAGGTGTGACTGATTGCTTATGTGGCTGATCTCAGTCTATAGCCCCTCCAGACATCTACTGATACTGGGTAACCTAGACCCCTACACTAAAGCACATTGCTGGACTTTCTGGCCATCCCCTACCCTGACTATTTGATGTGCCCAGTACCCACCCTAAATTATATTTTTAGACAATCTGGTGACCCAAGACTCCCAGGCAAACAACCATGCTCCTCTTAAGCATGACATTTCAAGAGCTTAGAAATTATTCCCCAGAAGCTGAGGACAAAGGTCAGATCTCTGTGCAAGGTTAAATTCTTGACTATAGAAACCTTGGAAACATTATGTTAAGTGAAAGAAGTCAATCACAAAAGGCCAGATATAATTCCATTCATATAAAATTTCCAGAATAGACAGATGGTAGGGACAGAATGATTAATATTTACTGGGGGGGGGGAGGTGCTCTGGGTGGCTCAGTTGGTAAAGCATGCGACTCTTGATCTTGGGGTCATGAGTGCAAGCCCCAATTTGGGTGTAGAACTTACTTAAAAAAAATTTACCTGGGGCTGGGTTGGGTAGGGGTTGGAGGATGGGAAAGGTGAGTGACTACTAGTGGGTACAAGGGTTTATTTTTGGAGTGTTGAAAAATTATATAGTGCTGATGGTGGCACAGCTTTGTGAATATACTAAAACCCACCAATCTGTGCACTTTAGAAGGTGAATTTTATGGGATGTGAAATATATTGCAATAAAGCTGTAAAAGCAAAGTCAAGTAAAATGCAAAATTAATAAAATGAATAAATAACTGAATAAGAAGTATGACATAGTATCCCTTCATTAATTTTTTCCAAATTAAATTTAGAATTATTTTGACAAGTATTAAAAAAATTTTTTTAATATTTATTTTTGAGAGAGAGAGAAAGAGAGAACGAGTGGGGGAGGGGAAGAGAGAGAGGGAGACACAGAATCTGAAGCAGGCTCCCAGCTCCCAGCTGTCAGCACAGAGCCTGAGCAGGGCTCGAACCCATGAGCCAAGAGATCATGACCTGAGCTGAAGTCAGATGCTCAACCGACTGAGCCACCCAGGTGCCCCGAGTATTTTTTTTTAATGTTTATTGCTTTTTAGAGAGAGAGAGAGAGAGAGCATGCGCACGCAAGCGCGAGCATGAGTGGGGGAGGGGCAGAGAGAGGGGGACGGAGAGGATCCTAAGCTGGCTCTGCGCTGACAGCAGAGAGCCCAATGCAGGGCTGGAACTCACAAATCATGAGATCATGACCCTACCCGAAATCAGACACTCAACCGACTGAACCACCCAGGCGCCCCTATTGAGTACTTTTTGAAAAGCTTTTAGGAACATTGTTATTGAGTTGACCATGAATTAACGTAGATTAGCTGGTTATCTACCTTTACATTTTTATGTTTTAGGAACACTGTTTGGGTTCTGACTTATTAAAATCTTCTTTCATCATTTTCAATAATATTTTGGAGTTTTCTTTATATAGATTGTACCCGTCTGTCAGGATATTGGTTCCCAGGTATTTCATTTCTTTGTTATCATGAGTGCAATCTCTGTTTTTATATTGTTACTAAAGATAACAGTAATTTTTATTAGACAAACTGAAGTTGTTCTGGAATGCAGCAATTTTTGAGTAGAATCGATTATTCGACTCTAGATGACTTAAAGTTAAGGTGAACTTGTATGTGGTGGGACGGGCTCCTGCATTTCCTTCCTGGGACCGAGCGAGCCGAGCTGTTCTTCGTTTTGAGGTACAGGAAAGCAGCTTTGCTGTCAGCTGCTTCCCTCCCTGAGCTCTGAGACTTCCTGTTTAAAAGCACTGCAAGACCTGCTGACCCCATTTCTTTTCAGATTTAATTATTCTTTTTGAAAGCTGGCTCTAACCTGAAAGGGATTTGAAACGTAAGGCTCCAGTGGGGATGAAGCTTTAGACCCAAGATAACTATTCCTTTTTCTGTTGAATAGCCTGGCAGGGGAACAATTTGCCCCCTGCCCTGAGCGCTGTCATTTGTTTTGATCATTTTCATTCCTATCGAGTGTGCTGCCGGCTCAGAAGGCAGCCATCTGATATCTGAAGTGACTCCTTACATTACTTCCTTGTCTCTTCTCTAGTAGCAAGATATTCCACCTGAATATCCCCGATTGTGGATGAAGAAGCTTCAGTGTGTGTGCTTGGCTATGGATTTAATAACCCTAAAGGGGAAAATACTGGCACAATAAGAATAGTTATTTGCTGATGAGCTCCTCTGTGTCTGTTTAACTCATTTGCCCCTTAAAACCTTATGAATAGTTAAAACTCTTTTTTTTTTTTATGAGAGAGAGAGAGAAAGGGAAAGAGAGTGTGCAAGCTGGGGAGAGTGACAGATGAAGAGAGAGAATCTTAAGCAGGCTCCATGCTCAGCATGGTGCGTGACATGGGGCTTGATCCCACGACCCTGGGAATTTGACTTGAGCTGAAATCATGATTCAGACACTTAACCAACTGAGTCACCCAGGCAGCCCAGTAGTTAATTCTTATTATCTCCATTTTACAGACCAAGTAATGGAGGCTTAGAGATGTTATGTAAATTGCCTGATGACAAATAGAAAGTGACCAATCTGGACCTTAGTTCCAGAGAATATGATCTTAACTACTATTCTATACTGGGCCTGGAATGGAAGAGTCTACTTTTCTTTATTTTTTTAATATTTATATATTTATTTTTGAGAGAGTGAGAGAGAGTGAGTGGGAAGGGGCAGAGAGAGAGAGAGAGAGAGAGAGAGAGAGAGAGGAGAAAGAGAATCCCAAACAGGCTCCATGCTGTTAGCACAGAGCCCGAGGTGGGGCTCGATCCCATGAACCATGAAATCATGACCTGAGCCAAAATCAAGAGTTGGGTGCTTAACCAACAGAGCCACCCAGGCACCCCTGATTCTACTTTTCTAAGAAATCTGGAGTCAGACTTGAGTTTGAGTCCTGCCCCCTTTGCTTCCTAGCTCTGTATCCTTCAGCAAGTCTACTTACCTCATAAGGCTGTGAAGATGATGTGAGATAATGAATGGAAAGTTCTTACATGCTTGGATCACAGTGAGTGCTAAATGGTTATCTGCTGTTATTCTTCAAAAATTTATCAGAAATTTTTTTCTTAAAAAAAATTTTTTTTAATGTTTATTTTTGACAGAGAGAGAGAGACAGACAGACAGACAGAGCATGAGTGGGGGAGTGGCAGAGAGAGAGGGAGACACAGAATCCGAAACAGGCTCCAGGCTCTGAGCTGTCAGCACAGAGGCTGACTCGGGGCTCGAGCTCAGGGACTGTGAGATCATGACCTGAGCCGAAGTTGGAAGCTCAACTGACTGAGCCACCCAGATGCCCCTGAAAAAAATTTTTTTTCTGTACCAGCAAAAAAAACAAAAAAATTTTGTTTTTTCTGTACTAGACCCTGAGCTAATTTGGGGGACTCAGTGAAATACTGATGGCCCAAGTCCTAACAACCAGCGGATTGGTCCATCTGGGGCTTGTGGATTAAACCTGGTCTTCAGAAGTATTCTGTTTGTCCCCCACACATACACTTTAAACTTTTTGAATTAGTTGCAGATAATTCAAAATGGGGAGATTTCAATAAAATCTGGAATTACCACTGCTTTTGGAAAACAGCAGAGCTGGGCCTGCATTCTCCCATGGTGGCAGTCCTCTAGAATGCATTTGGTCACGTGGCAATGTGGGCCACAGACCCCGCCACCCCCTGTTGCATCCAAAGCTGAGGGAGTCACTGGCTGTTCATTGTTGCAGCTGTACTGCTTTTCTTATGATAGAAGTAAAACCTTTCATTTACCTAGGCTGCTCTCAAAAGAGATCAAAAGATGGGTCGAAGTAGCTGCATGATTTCAGAAAAATGAATGATCTTTTTGTTTAAAAGCCAGGATTATTCTCATGTCGGACTGGCTTCACTTATTTTGATAATTTGCTTGGCCTCTGTAGGCATATGCATTTGCAGCCCCTGGTGTAAAAAGGTAACCTCACAATGTGATGAGTGCCATGCTGGAGGTAAGCCCAAAATGCTTTGGAAGTACCAACAAGAGTCCCTTCACCAGGTCTGGGAGTTCGGAGGATGCTTCCTGTAATATCTATCACCTGACCAGGGTCATATACTATTAGTGGGTGAGGCCTAGAAGGACAGTGGCAGAGGTTTAGGCAGTGGGTGGGGTTGAGAGGTTGTTTAAGCAGGTGGAACAGCTTGAGAAAGGTCTCAGAGGTAGCAGCAGCTGACTTTGGATCTTCTTTGCCTATTGACCTGCCTTTGACCTTCTACCCTGACCCCTTCTCAGAAGGGGCCATGTCCCTAGCTGTCACATCACTAACAGACAAAAGATGACTGAAGCTGGTCAATGGCCAAGTCCTCCTGGTTCCATATACCAGCTGCACTCACATCTTCACATTTCCCTGACTTACCAGAAGGACACACGTGTACCCTGGGGGACCACCTCTCAAAATTCCATCAACACAAGTTCCTAACAGAAGGAGTTTTCACATCCATCACTCAATTACACATCAACAATAATATAAAGCTATTCCTTTAGATGACAGTTTGAGAATATTTTAGTGTTTAAATAACAGAAATCAGAATCTGTGTAGCTGGTGGAATTTACACCCCTCCATAAAATAAACTATCTACATGCTTGTTCCTGACAAAGGCAAATCAAAATTTTCCCAGGGCAATAAAGAGAAGCTTCCAGAGGTGAGAGTATTTCTCTTTGAGCAGTCCAGAGGAGAGAGAAAGAATCCAGGATCTCTCAACTTGACAATGGAAGACTGAATGGTCAAGGCCAGGCTCAACCCATAGGAAAAGTAATGATAGTGGGTAGACCCTGTGAACTTTTTTTTTTTTTTTTTTTTGAGGGCATGCATCCAGCAAGGGAACTAGCAGGTCTAGCTGTGACTGGTGGGAAGGTCAACTGAAAGTGAAGGACCAGAGCCTATCCTTGCTCACAGACATGAGTCCACTCCTACAAGGCGTCTGAGAGATGTGGCAGAGGTTTTGTGAAGGCTTGAGGATGGAAGAGACTTCCCTTGCAGAGATCAAGGTCAAGTTCAACCTACAGTCAAGAACTCTGCTCCAAACCATAATAAGATACCATTCCACACTCACTAGGTTGGCTATAATAAAATAGATAGACAGGGGCGCCTGGGTGGCGCAGTCGGTTAAGCGTCCGACTTCAGCCAGGTCACGATCTCGCGGTCCGTGAGTTCGAGCCCCGCATCGGGCTCTGGGCTGATGGCTCGGAGCCTGGAGCCTGTTTCCGATTCTGTGTCTCCCTCTCTCTCTGCCCCTCCCCTGTTCATGCTCTGTCTCTCTCTGTCCCAAAAATAAATAAACGTTGAAAAAAAATAAAAAAAATAGATAGACAATAAAAAGTATTAATCGGGATATAGAGAAATTGGAACCCTCATACATTGCTGGTGGAAACAAAGGGTGTAGCTACTTTGGAAAACAGTTTGGCAGTTCCTCAAAATGTTAAACATAGAGTTATTATATGACCTAGAAACCCCACTCTTAGGTATATACCCCCCCAAAATGAAAACACGTTTACACAGAAACCTGTACAAAATACTCATAGCTGTACAAAATACTCATAGCCCAGCATTGTTCATAATAGCCAAAAGGTGGAAACAACCCAAATGTCCATCAACTAATGAATGGATAAACAAAATGAATCTCCATGGGATAGAATATCATTCAGTAGTAAGAATGAAGTAGCAGCACATGATATGACATGTTTGAACCCTGAAAACATTATACCAAGTGAAAGAAGCCAGTCACAAAAGACCAGATATTATGATTCCATCCATATTAAATATTCAGAACAGACATGACCATGACAGAGCACGGGTTAGTGGTTGCCTGGGGCTAGGGCCAGGGTTGGGGGATCGGAAGGGGGGACCAGGAAAGACCAGTGACTGCTAATGGGTGCAGGTTTCATTTTACACTATTGGAAAGGTTCCTAAAATTAGATACTGGTGATGGTTGTACAACTCTGTGAATATAATAAAAACCACTGAATTGTACACTTTGAAAGAGTGAATTTTATGGTATGTGAATTATATCTCAATAAAGATGTTATTAATAAAAAGATCTCTGCTCCAAGTTTCCTGAGACCCCCTGTGAGATAACTGGAAGCCACAATGGACTTTCTCCTTTTTTTTTTTTTTTTAATTCTTGAGCCTCTATTTATTAACTCTGTATCTGCTGGTTTTTCTTAAGGTTCTGCCTTAGAGTATGCTCCATGAAGACAGACTCCTGGCTTTTACCACTAGTTGTGTGATACTGAGCAAGTTAGTGAACCTCTTGACTTCAGTTTCCTCATTTGAAAATGGAGATAGGGGTGTCTTGGTGACTCGATCCATTAGGTGTCCAACTCTTGATTTCGGCTTAGGTCATGATCTCACAGCTTGTCAGATCGAGCCCCAAGTCGGGCTCTGTGCTGACAGTGTAGAGCCTGCTTGGGATTCTCCGTCTCCCTCTTTCTCCGGTGCGTGCTCTCTCTTCTCTCTCTCTCTCTCTCTCTCACTTTCTCTCTCTCAAATAAATAAACTTAAAAAAAAAAAAAGCCAATGGAGATAATAATTGTACCTTCTTCATGGGTTAAGTGTGAAATATATGATAAATATATGAGTAAATACACGGAGCCTATTTAGAAGAGTACCTGGCACATAGTTAAGTTCTGCATGTATTTGTAATGATTAGTATCAGCATTTAGCACCTAGTAAGTGCCCTTTGAGTATTAGTTATTGTTATTATTAGAGAGGGTATTGGCTAACTTGTCTAAGACTTTCTGTTCTACTACTGATGAGCACTTGGGCGCTTACAATTTGGAGTTAGTAAAGAACAATGCTGCTGTGAATATTGGTGTGTCAGTTTCTCTAGGGTACATATACCCAGGAATGGTTGCTGAGTCATGGGGTATGCAGATCTTCCTGCTTGTGGATAATGTCAAACCAGTGTCAAAGTGGTTGATTCGGTTTATGTTCTCACCTCCACCACTTGATATGCTCACCTTGTAAAATTTTTATCTGGTATGTAGTGATGGCATCAATTTTAATTTGCATTTCCCTAATTAGTAATGAGGAGAGTGCCTTTGGTTTCCTCTTTTTTAAAAATTTTTAATATTTATTTATTTTTTAGAGAGACAGACAGACAGACAGAGGGCAAGCAGGGGAGGGGCAGAGAGAGAGGGAGACACAGAATCTGAAACAGGCTCCAGGCTCTGAGCTGTCAGCACAGAGCCCGATGGGGGGCTCAAACCCACAAACCATGAGATCATGACCTGAGCTGAAGTCGGACTCTGAACCGATTGAGCCACCCAGGTGTGCCTGATTTCCCCTATTGTGAAGTTCCTGTTCTAATGTCTTGTCCCTTTCTTACAGGTTATATGTCTTTTTCTTGTTGATTTGTGGGAATTCTTCATGTGGTTTGGAAACTAGTCCTTTGTCTACCACATGTATTTCTATTCCAACATGGTATCTTTTGATGAGCAGAAAATTGTGATTATTAAGCAAATTTATGAATCTTTTCTATTCTGGTTACTGCTCTTTGTGTCTTGTCTAAGAAATTCTTCTCTGTGCCAAGGTCTTGAACATGGTTCCTGTATTATCTTATGAAAGCTTTCTAGTTTTTCCTTTTACATGTAGGTCAATTCCACCTGGAACTGATTACCGTGCATGAGGTGAGATAGGAATGTAATTTCAATTTTTTCTACATGGATGCTCAATTTTATCAGTGTATTAAAAAGTGTATTAAAAAGTCTGCTCCTTCCTTACCGATCTGCAGGCCACCTCTGTCATGTAGCAAGTGTCCATAAGTGTAGAAAGTTTGGGGTTTCTTTTATTCTGTTACAACTGGTCCTCTCACATTGGTCTCCTTATTCAGTAGCCTCAGATTTCAGTATTTCCTCTTGGATCTTTACCTTGAGAATCAGCCTGTCAAGTTCCACCCCCCCCCCAAAAAAAAATTAAAAGTCAAAAAATAAATAAAGCCGTGTCCCCAATCAGTGTACATCTCAAGATCTGACTGGAGGGTAGTGGGCAGGAAGTCTTTCTGGAAGTGAATGAAGAAGCATGGAGATTTAGTTGCATCTCTTTTATTGGAGAGCTGCCTTATCCCAGGGACATTGGCATGGGGTTGAAAACAACAGACAGAGAAGGGCAGAGCTGCCAAAGTCACTAAAAACAGAGTCAGACCATGTCTTCTAAATCCTTCTTACCTTTGGGTGCTGCAGCTTTATCATTTTGACTTGAGGTTTCTTTGAGATCCAACCAGAAGCATCCTAACTTATCTTAAATACAGCTGGAATGCAGAGGTAAGTAAAAAAGGCTTTTCATGAAAAGGAAAGCAGCTGTCACAAAAGCTAAGAATTTTTTTCTGTAGGAAGGTAATATATAATAATAATAATGATAATGATGGTAGTTATAACTAACATTTACCAAGCCTGGCACCATGCTAAGAAATGTCCAGGTAATATATCATTACATTTCTGATCTTACTCAATGGCCATGATGTCCCAGTGTTATTCTTTTCCCAGATCCAGAGAGGTCAAGTAACACTCACAATGTCACAGAGCTAATAGGATTCAAGGATAGGTCTGTCTGGCTTCAACACACTTATCAATTGCTCTTTGGACTCAGAATTCCTTATGAAATAGGGAAAATTAAAAACTCCCAGAAGGGTAAGGTTTGGTAAAAGGGGAATTCTACCTTACTCTTGGCAGGAATATAAATGGTTATAACCTTAGGGAACAGTTTGATAGTATGTATTAAATACCTGAAAATATTTATCTTCTTTTAACTACTAGCTCTACTTTTAAAAAAAGAGTGGGGCCTCCAAATAAACATTTTCAAGGATGTTCAGAGCAGCAAAATTTTTTAGTAGCAAAAATAGAGTTTTGACTAAATGTTATGAACTAAAATACTATTGCAACTATTAAGAATAGCGTTTTAGAATTTTTAAAAACATTTATTTATTTTTGGGAGAATGAAAGCAGGGAAGGGACAGAGAGAGGAGGACAGAGGGTCTGAAGCAGGGTCTGCACTGCCAGGCTGACAGCAGTGAGCCTGATGTGGGACTTGAACTCACAAACCACGAGATTATGACCTTAGCTGAAGTTGGATGCTTGACTGACTGAGCCACCCAGATGCCCCTAGAATTTTTAATGACAAGGAAAAATATACTATCTTAAGTGAAAGAAGCGAATTATAAAACAATATTCACAGCAGTATTTCTGTTATATTTAAAAAGCAGAAGGGTATACAGCAAAATGTTAGTAGTGATTATCTCTGTGGGGTGGGATTATGGATAATTTAAATTTTCTTCTTTTACTTTTCTGAAAATTTCAAGTTTCAACTATGAATATGCTGAAAATTTTATTAAAAATCTCAAACATAGGGGCACCTGGGCGGCTCAGTCAGTTAAGCCTCTGACTTCGGCTCAGGTCATGATCTTGCACTCTGTGAGTTCGAGCCCCACGTCAGGCTCTGTGCTGACAGCTCAGAGCCTGGAGCCTGCTTTGGATTCTGTGTCTCCTTCTCTCTCTGCACCTCCACCTCTCATGCTCTCTCTCGCTCTCTCTCTCTCAAAAATAAATAAACGTTAAAAAATTAAAAAAAAAATCTCAAACATACTCAAAAGTAGAGAGAACAGAAAAATGAACCTGATGAATTTACCACCAGCTTTAATATTTTTCACCATGGGGGCAATCTTGCTCATGGTACCCCTGCCACTCCGTTCCCCAGATTATTTTGAAGCAAATCTCAAATATTGTATTTTATTTGCAAATATGTCAGCACTCTTCTCTAAAAGATATGGACTCCTTTTCAAAAACCACAAAATACCAGTATTATACCTATATTTAAAAAATAATGAATTCTTCAGTATCATTAAATATCTACCCAATTTTGGTCTTTCTCTGATTGTCTTAAACGTTTTTGTTTTGTATGTTTCTTGTATGTTCTTGGTTTTGCTGTTTTAATATATATATATATATATATTTTTTTTTTTTTCTTATTTGAATCAAGATCCAAATAGGGTTTATCCATTGTGACTGGTTGATGTGTCTCACATCTCTTTTATAGTTTCTTATTTTTTTCATGCAATATTTTGTTGAAGAAATTAGATAATCTGCCTCCTAGAGTTTCCTATAGCTTTGATTTTGCATCTTTGTGATATTGTTCTTCCTCCGTTTCCTGTAAATTCTTCATTAGCTCTAGAGGCTTGATCAGATTCAAGATTTTGTTTGGCTTTGTTTTTGTTGTGGGGCTAGGGGAGGGACAAAGCAACTTCATACATGATGGTGTTTACTTCTATCAGGAAAATCCAAAGTCTGGTAGTCTTTCTTGTGATGTTAGCAGACATTCATGATCATTGCTACACCCATAAATCATTAGGAATTGCAGAATTGTGATGTTCTAATTGTCATTCCTTTTTTACTTATTAGCCGGCATACTTTTATAAAAGAGAATTTCACAAAGGAAAAAGAGAATGAATGCCAGATTCTTTCTTTTTAATGACCCATTTTAAAAATAATTAGGTGGTTTTCTTGCATTCTTCAGCGATGACTTAAAAATTTTTTTTCTTTTTGGAGTACCATCATAAACTCACAGAGGTAAAGATATTTGATGTGTTTCAATCCATTGATATTTTTAGCAGATTATCAAATTGTCCCATCCTTTTGCAAGTGGAGGCTCTTCATGTTCACTTCTGAGTTTTTCTGACCTAACCCTAGTAGTCGTCGATAGCTTCCAGGCTTTCTGGTATGACAAGATATTTCAGGATCATCTTATCTCATACATTTCCATCCCCAGGTGTGGAATGAGGCTCTAAAGAGCCTAGATTTCTTTTAGTGGGACAATTGGTATACTAGGAAGTGGTAAATAAATGCTTTTTAATAAAAAGAGTACCAGAGACTGGATGGTGAATAATGGTACAAAATGAATAGAACTGTAAGAGTATCACCACCCAGGACCCCTTTAGAGAGGGAGACATCAACAGAAATGTCCTCACCATATCATGGACATGACTCCATGTTTTCACCAAGAAAACTTACACTCTGTTCAGCAAACTTATTTTACAAGGAAGTGTAAAACTCTTTTTTTTTTTTTTTATTTAAAAAAAAAATTTTTTTTTTCCAACGTTTATTTATTTTTGGGACAGAGACAGAGCATGAACAGGGGAGGGGCAGAGAGAGAGGGAGACACAGAATCGGAAACAGGCTCCAGGCTCCGAGCCATCAGCCCAGAGCCTGACGCGGGGCTCGAACTCACGGACCGTGAGATCGTGACCTGGCTGAAGTCGGACGCTTAACCGACTGCGCCACCCAGGCGCCCCGGAAGTGTAAAACTCTTAAAAGGTTACATGTGTGGGTAAGTCCTAGTAACCTGCAAAATTAACATAAATAGAATGTTTCATTCACTTCAGTCGTGGTTCTCAGGCTCGTGCTGAGAATACAATCATTTAGGGAGCTTGTCAAAATACAGTTTTCTGGGCTCCACTCCAGACAGTCTGAATCCAGGGAGTAGTGCTTGGAATTTGTATATTACTAAGACTTCCAAGTGATCTTGATGCAGGTGGTCCTAAAAACCACCCTTTAGTGAACTCTGCCAGATAGATAGATAGATAAAGTAAGGGGAGGAGGAGAGATGCTTTTTAAGAATGTACCCGGGAGTGTACTTATGAGAATTAAATCACATTAAAAAAATTTAGTGAGTCTCATTTTCTGATTTTAAAAGGATTTTATTCTCTGTGAAAATTTGAAAAATAGTAAAGCAAACAGAATAAAATAACCACCTGCAATCCTATTCCCCAGACACAATGTGCATTAAATAGATATATCCCCTTCCAGCCTTCCTAGGGGCATTTCATTGCTCTTTTTCCCCAGCAGACACCATCACTGACTTGCCTGGGGGCACTCAGCTAGTAAGTGGGAGAACCCACACTGGAACCCAGCTGCTGAACCTGAACTTCATTATGTTCCATTCTAACTGAAACAGAGGAGCTCCCTGTCCGCCACCCCCCCCCCCCCAGTATTACTTTACACATGTCTATATAGCATTTTTAAAATTGATTGTAAAATTAAAAAACAATAATCTGTGTCTACCATCAGACTACGGGATTCTCAGCATGGCAGGAAAATCATATTACTTACATCAGTATCTTCAAAACAAGGTGCTTAATAATGGCTCAGCACCTGGGACACAGTAGATACCCGACAATGTTTCTTCCAGGTGGAGAGGGGAAGACAATTAGGTCTTCGTGGCCTCTTATGGAACCGAACTTCAGGTGTCCTAGATTTTCCCAGACTGGCCTGGTTTTCTCCCAAAGAAGCAGTTTGTAGCATCCCAGTATTAAGAAACAGAGGACCTTCGTGAAACCATGATGTGGGAACGTGTGAGGGTGTAACCTTTCAGACATTTCCTGTTGAGGCAGCTTCCTTCCGCCCTGTTAATTTTCTGGAGGATGGGACAGCTGTGAACTGTTAGCAGCCAACACTCACAGGAGCTGAGTAATGGGGATACTGGCCTGGTAAAGGGGACCTGGGCAGAACACTAAGCATGTGTATTACACCACCGAAAAGTACCTAGTGTATACCAGGGGCACCTGGTGTATACCATAGTGTATACCATAGTTGAGAAAGTCCCAGTGTAGAGAATGGCATAGTGAATGCGGTGTTTTAGGTGGTGTTTTGTGGAATGTCTGTGAGGGGGAGGAGTCTGGAGAAAGGGGGACCAGATGGAAGTCTGTGGAAAAGTCTAGACGTGGGATGTGTGGGGAGCCTGACAATGCTTGTGGCGACAGGAATGGTGAGGAAGGAGAAAGAGGGAAGGATAGATGGAAGGAAGGGTCAATAGCCTCAGTGAGGTGGGACTGAGGAGAAGGAAGGGAAAAGGAACCTGGGAGCCTGGGAGAATAGCAGGGTCTGGGCAGCCATCGAGGTTCAGGGCGAAGAAGCTAGCTTGGTCCTTCTGTCAAGACCGAGAGAACAAGTCTCTAACACTAATGTTTGTGGGAATATCTTCTCCTTTGCTTTTGTCCAGAATATCCATTGTTAAAGATAAGGATTTGCTCCTCCACAGATTTCAGTCAAAGGGGCCTCCTGATAGATAGCCATCAAAGCCCATGTGCCCTCCTCTTCCCACAGAAATGCTAACCCACCCACCTGCCCCGTCAGCAGGGTAGGGCCAGGGTGTCAGCAGCTCTTGTGGGAAGCTATAAGACCCTTGCCTCTCTCAGGAGGGTCGAATTAGCCCTTGACATGAGTCACATTTCCAATTGCCTGTCTTTTTTGATAAGAGGGTCCTCACTGTCTCCTCTGCCTCCCTTTCTTGGCAACAGAAGGGTGGTGTGAGATTTAATTTCTCAAGAAAATTAAAAAAAAAAAGACACAAAGATCCCTAGTCTCCATTTCATGTGAGCTAAGATCTTCGTTGGGTGTAGAGGGTCAGTGCAGACAAAGGCACCCTGATCACTTGTCATAGTTTCTCTCTCTAATTATAGAAAGTATTTAGTTATTGTTCCATAATTGCTCATTGCAGTTGGGTTTGAGCATTGTGGTTTTTTTTTTTTTCTTTTGTTTTTGTTTTGACAAAAGCCTGCTTTTCTGATGAGTTGTTCTTTTTTTCTGCTTTGGTCCACTGCCATCCCAGTCCCTGGCTATTCCACTACGTAACTGAAGGAGGTGACATGGTATTTCTGGAGAAGCCACTTTACCTCATCAAATTGTTTTCATGGCTTCCCCACTCCTCCCAGTTTCGTAACAGAGAAAGGGAATTAAATTTATTGAACATCTACTTAGTCTTTGGCGGGCAATGTACTAAGCCCTTGCATAGGCTGTTTTATCTGGTCCTTATAGCAAGCCTGAGAACAGATACTATTATCCCCAATTTACAGAAGAGGAATCTAAGGCATTTTTAAATAGACTTTGGCTAGTAAAATAGTGTTGTTGATGCTCCCAGCGCTGTGGGAGAATTGGGAATCCTGCTCCCTTACTCTGAAAGTGCCTATCTCTAGGTCCCCTGCTAGTGGTAGGGCTTGGTGGAGAGGCCTGCAGGACCTTGAAAGGAGGTGGGATTCCTGTGTTGTGGAGTTCCTGTGTTGAGGTCTGGGATTCTGTGACATGGAGAAATTTCTGATGTCATGGTAGCAGCAACAAGGAGGGAAGCCGCCTCACCACCAAGGGGGCAGTAGCAGAAAGGGTCCTGCGGGAAACAGGGGGCATGTTCAAGGGTTTCAATGCAGGGTGTTGAATGAACGAATTGTTCAGTGGAGGCATAAGCAGTTAAGGGAACCAGCCAGTGGTGGGGAAACAGCTAGAAACTAGCACAGCAGGAAGCCATCAACGCTCTCAGGTCTAAGGGGGCACAGTGTGGGAATGGTGGTGTTCCTTCAACCCAATGAGAGCTGGGGCTGGGCAGAAGTGCCCAGGCGGGAACTGTGGCAGGAGAGGAATCCAGCCTCTGCTGGAATGCAGACACAAAGGGCAGGAGCGCACACAGGATGCAGTGTGTGTGTGTGTGTGCGTGTGTGTGTGAACAGATATACAGATATCTGGGCCTCCCTCTCCTTGGGCCTACCTGTCTCCTGCTCCTGTCTCCTGCTCCTACCACTGGCTAAACCACTTTAAGAGGACAGGGGAGCCCCTGGGGATGCAGCCTGCGCTGGTCAGTCTCCTGGGCACAGGGCAAGGCAGAGAAGGGTGGAGAGAGGACCTCTGGCAGGATACAGAGAATATTCAGTGTAGGGGCTTACTCAGCTATGCCCTCTGTGTCAGTCTATAGGAGGTTGGACATTGCTTCCAGACTCAAAGAATCGTGGAATGTGGAATGCTGGAAGAGACTTTAGAGTTCTGCCCCTAAAATTCCTTTGCTTTACTAAAGAAGATCCTGAGTCCGAGGGAGGAAAAATGACTGGTCCAAGGTCCAAGGTCGGCAGCCAACAAGTAGCATAGGCAGGACTGGAACCAGCTAACCAAACTCCCAGTCCATCCTCCCTCTTAACTGAAAGCTGTGGCCACTTAATGGTTGATAATAAAGGATTACTGCTGAGCCAGCTTGCCTATTTCCTGTTAAAACTGCTCAAAGACCTCAGGGCCATAGATTACCTTGGCCCCAGAGACATTTGCCTCAAATGATTCCTTCTAAATATACCTATGATCAGAGTGAACTGCTCATTCCAAAGTATGGGATGTGGAGTCAGATTTGTGGGGTGGAATCCCAGTTCCACCCTTACAGAGTGATCATGGACAAGCTGCTTAACTCTCAACGCCTTAGTGTGCTCAGCTATAAAGTGGGGGTAATAAAGATGTCTATCTCATATATCATGAAGGTAATATGAGAAAATATACTTAAAGCACTGAGACTAGCAGCTGGAAATATTAAGTGCTTGATAAATGATAGCATATATATGCATATATAACATTTATACATATATATAGTATATCCCATATATATGTATATATGTGTATTTATGGGATATATATGGGATATGCACACATATCTCCAGTAAACTGATTTAGAATTCTGGTTAAGAATTCATTTGGTTCTTTTTATCAGCTGTTTCTTGCAAGGAATTTTTTTTTCTTCCTCATGACAGATAAGGAAACTGAAGGGTGTGACAATTATATCTCAATAAAGCTGGAAAAAGAATAAGAAAATTGAAGAGCCTGTGTGATGTGCTTTTTGTGGGATCCCTCAGCCAGTCAGGGGCAGATAAGAAATCCGTGCTCTCCATGTCACTCCAGCCCCTGGCTTGGAAATGAATTCCAGATTACTCATCTTGATTTACTTCTTCCCAGGTGTTAAAAAATATCCCTTTAAACTCCCATCAAGTCCAGGCCAGTCTGGCCATCCCACGGGGCAGGCTGAGCAGGTTTCTATCTCATGGTCATTGATACCTAGAAGTGTCCAGAGCCAGCAGGCCTTGCTCTCTTTCCAGCCCTAACCTCTGCTCTTTGACCCTAGCACACAAATGTATATGGCCTATGGATTGGCCTGCAGACTTTCTGGCAAATGTTCAACTGCCCTCTGGGTAGCTGGAGGCTGACCTTCTGGTCCTGGATCTAGGTTGATTGCTTTTCTCCTGCTGGAACACTCTCTGTCCTGGGCAGGTGCTAATACAAGCTCCAGCCCTCCAGCTCAAGTCTCCTTCTGTGGTTGTTACCCAACAGGGCATTGTTCACCTTTGGAATACTGGTGGGAACCAAATGCAGCTTTCTTGCTTCCTCTACTATAGGCCCTAAGACTTTCTCCCTCCTGCATAGAACACAATTCCCTTATTACTCTCTCTACAGTAATGTTTTCTCATTGCCTTAAGCAAGAATCTTGCTCCTTGGATTCTCTTGCTTTTCCTCTGGTTGGCTGCTGTGACGCTTCCTTCCAGATAGTCCACTTCCGAGATAAGACACACAGCATCCTGAATGAATGCCTCTCATGAACAGCATTCTAAATATTCAGTTTACTAACCCCAGGCCTTACTGCCTCAGAAACTCAACTGGGACTTTGTGGTCGGTTGTGAAATAAGTTAGCCACTTCCCCTGATAGCTTTGGTTGCTCAGTGCATTTTCTGTTTAGCTTCTTGGGTCATATCCCATCTCAACAAAATCCTTCAATGGCTTTCTAGTGCACTTGTACTAAAATCCAAACCAGTGAGTGCTCCGAGGTCCTCTACCTGCCTCTCCTACCTCCTCCTATACCATTCTCTCTGCTTCAGTTCCACTAGGCTCCTCTCTGTTCCTCAAACCTGCCAGGCTCTTTCCTACCCCTGGGCCTTTGCACTTGTGTTCCCTCTGCTTGGAATACACTTTCTCATCTTCCTCATGGCTGGTTCGCTCATCCATCAGGTTGCAGTTTCCTCAAAGATGCCTTGCCTGACTTCTCCTTCCAAAGACGCCATCTCTGGCCTCTGTTTAGTTATTCTTTATCACACACCCCTACTTCTTTCTTTCACAGGGCTTATTATGTCATGCAACGATCCTGTTATTTCTTTGCTTATCTGTTGTCTATCTCCTTTCTAGGCACCGAAGATCTAAATCCCTGCTCTCATAAAGCTTTAAGTCCAGTGGGGGAAACAGATAAAAGCCATCTAAACAAATGAATGATATAATTTAAAGTACTGATGAGTGTTATAAAGCAAGGTAAGGGGATAGAATGTGTCTCAGGGAATGTGTAGGGTTGGTGGTGGTTAGATAAGGGTAGTCAGGGATGGCCTCCCTGGAAGGGTGACATTGGAACAGAGAACGGATTGCTGGGATGGAGCAGACCTTTGAAATTATGGGGGAACAGCAAGTGTAAGGGTCTCATGGCAGCAGCCAGTTTGGCAGGTTGAGGAACAGACAGGAAGCTGGTTAGGCTGGAGTGGCCTGAGCTCGGGGGGAGAAGGGTGGTGAAGGTGGAGACGGAGGGAGTAGGAACAGGCCCAGGGGTGCCATGTGAGTTAAGAGTCTGGATTTTCTTCTAAGCTTAATGGAACATGTCTTCACAGCAATATCTGGTTTTCAAAGCACATACCCCTTCTCACCTGATCCTCCCAAGGACCTCTGAGGCAGGTAGGACAGATGGTGGTTAACACCTTTTATCAAGAAGGAAACCACCATTTTATCATTTTACCATTGGTAAATCAAAAGGAAGGTCAAGCTCTGCCAAATTAGAAAACTTACTTTAAGTCACACAGTCCAGACAAGACTTTTTAACTCAATGGTGTCTAACCTTGACTGTGCATTGAAACCATCTGGAGAGCTCTACAAAATAGTTACACCTGGGTCCTTTCCCCAGAAAATGACTTAAGAGGTCCAGGGTGTGGGCCAGGAGGATTGTTAAAGCTCTCCAGGTGATTCTAACCTGGCTGAGAACCACTGTTCTCAATCCACCCACTTTTCACAACACGAACTGCCTCCTTGACAGAGCTTTCCACTAAGCTGCCCATTAAAATCACTGAGGGAGCTTTCTAAGAATTACAAAGGGAGATCCACATCCCAGACTAGACTCTAAAATCAGAAATTTCTGGGGCTGGGGCTCACAGGCTTGTTTATAAAAGTCTTATTTCCCTATCCGTGTTGGAGCTTCCCACATTTATTTTTTGATTTTTCCTATCTGCTGTTGTCTCTTGTTCCCTTTGGCTTTTATGACTTTTTTATTTCTTTCCTGTCATGTTCATGGGATTTCAGGAAGGAGTGGATTTAAATGAGTATACTCAACATACCACGTTGAACTGGAAGGCTTAAAAATTATAATAATTTTTTTTACATGTTTAAGTAATTAAATTTTAGTTGTGAAAGTTATATGCACATTCACTGTAAAAAAAATTCAAATATGATACAAGGGCACAGAATGTAAACTGAAAGTTCTCTAGCCTCCCCTCCCCATTTCCATTCCTCAGGGTAGCTGTTAGCCTGCTGGTAACATTTTCATAGTTAAACTTAGGGGGGCAATTAGAGGAACCATATTAAGTTTTTAATATATTTATTCTGTCTTCTCTCTCTGGTTTTAAATTTCCCATTTTAATTTAAATACCTTTATGTCTTTTACTGTATTTTACTGCATTTTTATGCTTTTTTTTATAGGATTTTTTTGATGCCAACAACTTTCTCCAGGGGAGCCCCTATTCAGACTTTAATTCCCAGCCTCCAAGTCAGTTCTTAGTTTATGGAGCATTTCAGAATCTCCTGGGCAAAATTACTGCTCCCTTCTTTGTGTTCCTATATCACTTTGTTCATGCCTTCAGCTCACACTTCTTACACTGCTTGAAAATTATTCATGTTTTTGTCTTAGCATGCATACACTGCCCATGTGAGACAGCGGGGCTGTATTACGCAATTCTATACTATTGCTGTCTCTGTACTGCAATTGTCTTAGTCTGCGGCTTGTTTTGTAATGCTTGTCGATGAAGAGAAGTTATTGAATTTAATGTTGTCCAAATTTATCAAGGTAGTAAATACAGTTTGTGTCATTTAATAAACCCTATCCTGAGATCACAGAATGTTTTCCTTTATTTTCTTTTAAAACATCTTATTTTGCTTTTCCTGTTGAAAGTCTTTAATCTACCTGGAGTGAGGAATCCAACAGATAACTAGTTGTTCCAGCTCATATACTGAATAATGTGCCTATCCCCACTGACCTATAATGCCAGCTCTATCATATATCAAGATCCCACCTATTCCTAGATCTGTTTCTGGGTTCTCTAGGCTGATTTCTTCTCTCTCTCCCCACCCGGGCCTATCTTCATACTAATACTAAATGGCCTCAATTTTTTATAGCATTATAATAAATATTGATGTATGAAAGGCCAAGTCCTTGAAACATGTCATTCTCCTCCAGGAGTGTTTTGGTTATGCTTTACCCACCCCCCCTTTTTTTTGCATATAAATTTTAGATTAGCTTGTGAAAGTCCAGGCAAAATCCTGTTGGAAATTTGACTGGAATTGATTGAATTGATAGATGACCACCCCCCCCTCCCGCCCCCATCTCTGCTCCCCGGGGAGTGGCTCAAGAGATATTTGTGGAATGAGCGTCTGATGAATGTCTCCAAAGCACATCTTATAATCATGCGATACAGGTCAATGAATGAATGAAGGGGGGCCAAAGATAACTAAGATCAATCAGCACATTCTCACCACTCGGCAACTGTCAGTGAAAGTCTTCCTCGCTTGTTCTAATACCTTATTTGAAATGCACAAGCCCACAACTCCATCCTCCACGGAACACGAATCTACGCCTCCTTCGGAAAGACTATTGAAAACAAATTTCAGAAAGATTGTGTGTCCGCAGCCCGGGCAAAGAAATAAGTGCCCCTGGCAGGTTAGGTGTCTTGACCCCTCTACCTCCTCGGATGGAGCGGTCCACGGGGAGCGCGGGTCCGGTGGCTCGCTTGGCCGCGGCTTAGGGAACCACGAACTACAAGTCCCGGCAGGCCGCGCGGCGCCTCCGCTTCATTAGGCGCAATCAGCGGGTGGCTGAGAGCCAAGTCCCGGCGAATCCCATCACCCGGCTGCGGCGCGGAACTCGGCGCCGCGTCCCCGCGTCCCTTGGGGTGAGTAGGGCAGTCGCACCAGGGTCGCGCGGCGCGTAGAGTGCTGGGGTGGCTGTGCAAACGCCCCGGACGCCCGCCTCCGCTGGAACTGCGCAGGAGGGAACCCGCGGCCTGTGACCTTGTTACCCAGGCCGGCGCGCGGCCACGTGACCGGCAGGGCCCCGCCTCCTCTGCGGTCACTCTCCAGCCCGGCTCACCAGTGGGCAGAAGTGTGGACTGGCTACTTCGATGGCGCAGTCTCGCATGTAGGCAGGGCTGGTGCTGGAGGAGGAGGCATCGGGTGGCTCACCCGGGCGACCTCTGCCTAGGCGGCGTGTGGACTCCGAGCCACGGGCGGCGGGGGGCTGGGCGTGATCTCTGGACTAGAGCGTGGGGTGCCGCCCAAATCTCTGCTTTCCATCTGGTAGCTTGGCGTGTCCCGGAGCGCCCCTGATCTCCCACACTTTGCGGGGCCCTGCGCTTCCAGTTCTCCTGGAACTGGAACGTGCTGATGACAGCTGTGCATGGAGAGCAGCCGCTGGAAGACACCTAGCACAGCTCTCTCCCCAGGTTAAGTGGCATTTACTTTCTACTAGGTAGGAAGTCAGCCAATTCAACAAGTATTTATTGATCACGTCCTTGATAATTGGCACTTAATGGGTGCTCAGGAAATATTTACCGAGCTGAAAGTGAACTAGACTTTATCTGTGCCTTTGTATGTTTTCTTTAAGCATTTTCTTATTGAACAAGCTATCAAACTGCATCAGAATCATCTAGAGGGCTTGTTACTATACGCAGTGCTCGACCCCATCCCCAGAGTTTCTGATTCACTGGGTCTGGGCTGGGGAGCAAGAATTTGCATTTGTAACATGCTCCCTGGAGATAGTGATGCTGCCCCGGACATAATTTTGAGCACTACTGCTTTATAGGAAAAAAAAAATCCTGTGAATTTAAAGCACCAACTTCTCACACTGGGTTATGGGTCTTTGTGTCTTTATTTGCCAGTTTAACATTTTGTCATGATAAACATGTGCATATCACTGTGTACACTATTAATTTGCCCCTACATTATTTTATATACAGATTTACACTTCTGTCATTTTTCCTGGATTACATCATATCCTCTTGTGTTATTATTGGCTTGGCTGTTTCTCAACAGCCTTTACAGATGTAAGATTTTACCTCTGCCGGGAGAGCTTGCATTTTATTCCTTCCTGCTAATATACATTTTCTTGCAGACAGGGGACCTATAAGATAAGAATAGTGCTTGGTTCTGGTATCCATTCTCCGACTCCCTGTCCAGCTCCCTGGCCCCCAACTAACTAAATCTGGATTTAGATTTTTATGCCGGAGGGACTCCAGTGGCCTACCTTTTACCTGCCACTTGCTCTTTGTGCTTGATTTTCCACTGTTTTCCCTGAGTCCCTACTTTCCCAGGATGAACTGAATGGGGAATTTCTATTCCTTGCCTGGGTGAGATTTATTTTCCTTGTCTGTTCTGGGACCGTGGCATCAGCCAAGGATTCCTTTGTTTAATCAATATTGATTCAGCCACCTTCTGGACATATGATTATATTTGGACTGCATCATTGGTGGCAGGTCAGGTTATAAACCTCATCAGGCCAGTTAGATGGTCCCTGGGCATTGGCTGTGCATCTTTCCAGACTTGAGACATGATGATATTTTCCACCTTGTTTGCTTATTTTTTTTTTCTAAGTTTATTTATTTTGAGAAAGAGAGAGAGCACATGTGCATGAGTGGGGGAGGAGCAGAGAGAGAGAAAGAGAGAATCCCAAGCAGGCTTGGCATTGGCAGCACGTGGAGCTGGAACTCAGGAACCTCAAGATCTGAGGTGAAACCTGAGCTGAAACCAAGAGTCAGATGCTAAACCGACTGAGCCACCCAGATGCCCCTCACCTTGTTTGCTTTTTATCCACATCAATTACCAGATTTCCCTGAAAACCTGATCACTCTCTCCAAGGGTATTATTGAGTCTTTTCCAGTCTTGGGAGTAGACCAGAAGAAATAATGCCCATTTCTCTAGTAGCCTCTTTAGGAAATGGGAGGAGGCTGCGGTCACTATATGGGATTGATGGAATTAGAGCCCAGAGTGCCTTTCTTCTGACCATTCTCACCTGCGCACCAAGCAGGGCACGGTGATTCCATGCTTATTGACCTGGAATGTGGCATGGGGACTGCGGATGGGTGGTAACTGGTGGGCCTAGCCACTCTTTGGCCCACCACAAACTGTAAGTGCTTGATTCCCCATTTAGTTCTGTCCAGGGGATGGACATTCCATTTGACTATCAACTTCCCATTTGTAGAGCTTTCCACACTTGCCTTTTGCCTCATTTCATCACCTGCTGGGTTGTTCCCTATGGTCCAGCAAGATGGATTCCATTCTTATAGATTTGACAATAACACAGCTCTCCTAAATGTTTCATAGACTGGAATCGGTTATTTCTGGTGAGGTTTGGTTGATATTCTGACATGTTGATTTCCAGGGCTCCAAGCAGTGTCTTCCACATGCCTGCCATTTGGGCAGGGTAGAGGGTCAGAAGGCAGAGTCGCTGCCCACAGTGACTGATACGGTTATTTGTGAAGAGTGCTAAGGACATGGGTGAACAGAGTCCCTGCTAAGGAGGCCGTGTGCCATAGACAGCCTCAAGCTCCAACTCTGCCGTTTACTGGTTGAGCGCTTGGGAAAAATCTCCCAACTTGTTCCTTTCCTCGTTTATGCCTGTGGATGATGATAATATTTGTCTCATCTTACTGGGTTGTGTGGAATATCTAATGAGATAATGAGTGCAGAGGGCTTTGTAAAGGTTAGTTGTTGCTAAAATTGTCATCTAATTTTTACGTTTTTAGGGTCTTGGTGTCCTTAAGGCCCCTCCCAAAAGTGTGTGCTCCTGTGAGAAGTAACTCAGGTGAAAGTCAGAAAGGCAAATAAACAGAACAGGGCAGGTGATTCATTAGCAAAAGGTTTAATAATGAAAGGTGTTTTTCATCGACAGACATATTTCACGGCTGACAGGGTCTTTTAAAATACCCTGAGGGAAACAACTTATTTGCATGTTAAAGACTCACTGACACCGTATGGAAAACTCCAGCTCCAGTCTATTTAGGCACAGTTTGGCTCCTCTATAATCTATTTTATGTTTTTCAATTTCCACCTCTTTTATTACTGAGGACATTTGCATGAAAACCAGGTCTTGGGAATTGTGTCTGTTTCTTGCTGTGGCTTCCCCTCCCAGGGTGGGATGGTCTCAGGGCTCCATTGCCTATAGGGACAGGCCTGGAGGATGGCGCACCAGGAAGATGGGGTTTAAGAGGCAAGAGCTGGGAGGTGGTGCTGGGGTGCTGGGGTAGGATGGCTACTGAATTGATAGCCCTGGAGTGATTCTCACCTGGGGACCTGTGTTGTTACTGGCTCTGCACAGGCCTAGTGGGGTATAGTTTCTCCCTTGATTCATTCATTCAGTAAATACTTTTGGAGCACCTACCACGCCGAGGCAGAGTTTGGCAAACTGTAGCCTCTGGGCCACATCTGGCCACACTCATAACTTTATATTTTGTCTCTGCTTGCCATTTGCCTTGTGCTACAATGCAGTATTGAGTAGCTGTGACAGAGGCATTATACATAGTCTGCAAAGCTGAAAATATTTAATATATGGCCCTTTACCGAAATAGTTTGTGACTCGTGTGCTTGACAGGGAGAACAGCAAGAGCAAAAGCTGTAAGGCCACAGTGTGCCTGGTGGGTTTGATGAATAGCTGGGACGTTAGTGCTTTTGGAGTGCGGTAGCAAGGGGGAAAAAGGAAGGGCCTGAGACCTTGGAGGAAACTGGGGGGTCAGATCAGATAGGGCCTTGTCGGCCAATGCCTTGGGTCTTCATCTGAGTGAGGTGGGAGCCATTAGAGAGTTGAGAGCAGGGGAATGCATAATTGGACTGAAGTTTCTATGTTTAGGTGGAAAAATTCACTCTCTTACTCATTCAATTATGTATTTGTTAGCAAACTTATAAATTAGTTATGTAATATATTAACAAATTCAGCCCTTTGCATCTAGTAGAAGAGGCAGATACAGGACCAAATTCTTAGAGATAAAAGCAATGCATAATAAGACCAGATGGGAAGGAGCAACTAATTCTAAGTGGTCGGTTCACTTAGAGGCTTCATAGAGGGATGAGGGGGGGCTGAGTGTGCAGAGGTATTTGGGAGATGAAGCAGGCAAGGTGGGGCGGGGTGAGAATAGAGTGGGCCTTGAACCCCTTGCTAGAGAACTTGGACTTTTCTGTAGGTGGAGGGGAGGTAGGATAATGAGTGCATGTGGAGGTTAGGGTGGTGACGACTCTGGTGGAGAGTAAGAGCCAGGTGAGATGTGGGGAAATGGCTTTGGAATGGAGAATGGTTGAGCAGTTCAGTCAAGATAAGATGGGCTTCCTCCCTTGCTTTGTTAATTGTACAGGGTTGTGCCAAATCCTGGTCTCTCAGGTGCTATGAGTTCTTAGTCTACATAAACTTGTCAGTGTTTCTGGGAAGAAAAAATGAAGTTTAAAGTGACAGTAAGGAAAAGACGTCTTGCTGAGTATGTTAGGTATTATGTTAAAACAGCATCTCCTCTAATGCTCACAGTGGCCCTAGGAGGGAGGTACTATCAAGAACTCTTTTGTAGATGTTTACCTGGAGGCTCCAAGAAATGTGGCTTGCTCAAGGTCACAGAGCTGGTGAGCAGCAGAGCAGGATTCTTCCTGGCTCCAGAGGCTGAGTTCCTGACTACCAGTCCCTCCATATGGCCATTTATCTATCTATCTATCTATCTATCTATCCATCCATCCATCCATCCATCCATCTACCTACCTACCTACCTATCTACCTATGTTTATTTATTTATAAATGTTTATTTATTTTGAGAGAGAGAGAGAGAGAGAGAGCGAGCACACACAGGGGAGGGGCAGAAGGAGAGGGAGAGAGAGAACCAAAGCAGGCTCTGTGCCGTCAGTGCACAGCCTGACACGGGGCTTGATCCCGTGAACTGTGAGATCATGACCTAAGCTGAAATCAAGAGTCAGTTTAACTGAACTAGCCACCCAAGTGCCCCCAGATGACCTTTTTAATGTGGGCTTCTTTTCAGGCCCCACAAGGAATGGTCCCTCATGGACTACACTGATGATCTTGAAGGAGGAAGATGTGTAAGGAGCTGAGTGCACTCAGCCTAATGTAAAGCCTGCTTCTGGGTCCATTTGGGAACCTGTGTTTTGGCAAGACAAGGTAGAGGGTGAACTGAGCATGCTGATGCCCTTTTTAAACATTTTTTACTTTGGGGCGCCTGGGTGGCTCAGTTGGTTAAGCGTCCAACTTTGACTCAGGTCATGATCTCACAGTTCATGGGTTCGAGCCTGGCGTCAGGGTCTGTGCTGATAGCTCAGAGCCTTCTTCGGATTCTGTGTCTCCCTCTCTTGCCTCTCCCCTGCTCACGCTCTGTCTCTCTCTCTCTCTCTCTCAAAGATAAATAAACATTATTTATTGTTTATTTATATAAAAATATAAAATATAAAAAAACGTCTTTTACTTTGTGTGTGAGAGAGAGGGCATAAGCAAGGGGAATGGCAGAAGGAGAGGAGAGAGAGAATCCCAAGCAGGCTCTATACTGTCAGCATGGAGCCTGATGCAGGGCTGGATCTCATGAATCGTGAGATCATGACCTGTATGCTACCCTTTTTGAGAGCAGATCCTGCAGGCTGAGGGTGTAGAGAACAAGGGGAAAAGGTAGGAGGAAGTGGGAGCCTGCCAGGATGTTAGAAGTGGGGCACGCAGAAGTCCTGCAGAAGCTGATAGCAGTGTAAATGAGGTCCTTTACTGGAGCATGGCATTGGGAGAGGAAATAATTACTAGTAATAATATAATAAGAGATAACAACAGTGTTGGTGGTGATAGCAGTTGCTGCTGTGTTCTTACTGTGGAGGTGGCTCTTTGCTATACATTTTGCATGACTTCCTCGTCCGTCACCATCCCATCCAGTAGACACTGATGTCATCATCCCCATTTTATAGACAAGGTCACAAGATTCAGAGAGAGTTAGCAGTGTGGCTGCTAACCCTTTGGGCAAATGACTATAGGGGCTCCAATGCAGGCCTGCTGGAGTGCATGTTCTCAACCACCATGTCTCTGGTCTGGAAGGAGCCCTTGGCTTACTAAAATGTTGGCAGAGGGGTGCCTGGTTGGCTTAGTGGGTAGAGCATGTGACTCTTGATCTTGGGGGTTGTGAGTTCGAGTCCCATGTTGGGTGTAGAGATTATTTAAAAAAAAATATTAAAAAAAAATAAAATTTTGGAGGGGAAGGAAAAAAAAAAAAGGAGGGAGCCAAACCATAAGAGACTCTTAAAAACTGAGAATAAACTGAGGGTTGATGGGGGGTGGGAGGGAGGGGAAAGTGGGTGATGGGCATTGAGGAGGGCACCTGTTGGGATGAGTCCTGAGTGTTGTATGGAAACCAATTTGACAATAAATTTCATATTAAAAAAAATAAATTTTGGCAGAAAAAATAATTAAAATGCAGAATGATGTGGGGATAGGGAGGCTTTCCTAAATAAAGAGAATATAAAGAAAATAAACCACATTCTACAAAACAAGGTTTTAATTTAATTTATTCTTTTTATTTATAAACTCCTTTTTTTCCCCCAGAACTGAACCAGGAGCTGAGCCAGAGCATTTGTGTTTAGGGAAAGAAATGAGTTTCTGAAATTATTTCTTTAAAAATAATTGTTTGCAGTCACTCTTGTGTGCCAATTGCAGACACTGGGGGTTTGGGAGTAGGTGCAATAAACTGAGAAGACTTGATTTTTGGGCATGGTTTCACTGATGGATTTGAATGCAGTGGAGCCTCTTTATTAAAGAGTAAAAATCACCCTTATGTTATTAAAATGCAGATTCCTGAGTCCCATCTCCAGGGTTGGTGATTCAGTGGGTCAGTGAGTAGACTTCAGAAATCTGCATTTTTGTGTGTTAAAATTTTTTTTCTTTTTTTCTAAAAGTTTTTATTTTGAGAGCTAGAGCACGTGGTGAGGAGGGGGCAGGGTCAGAGAGAGAGAGAGAGAAAGGGAGAGAGAGAATCCCAAGCAGGTTCCATGCTGTCAGCACAGAGCTGGACGTGGGCTCAATCTCATGAACCGTGAGATCATGACATGAGCCAAAATCAAGAGTCAGACACTTAACCGACTGAGCTGCCCTGGTGTCCCTAAATTTTTTTCTTCTGATGAGAACTTTTAGGATTTACTCTTAGCAACTTTCAAATATGTAATAAAATATTGTTAATTAAAGTCCATGCTGTATGTTACATCCTCATGAGTTATTTATTTTATAACTGGAAATTTGTACCTATTGATCCCCATTGCCCATTTTGCCCACCTCCACCCCCTGTCTTTGGTAACCACCAAGCTGTTCTTTGTATCTGGAGTTGGTTTTTTGTTTTTTAGGCTTCACATATAAGTGAGATCATATAGTACTTGTCTTTCTCTCTCTGACTTATTTCACTCTAGGTCCACCCATGTGTCACAAAAGGCAAGATTTCTTTCCTTTTCATGGCTGAGTTATATCCCATTATATTTACATATATATCACATTTTCTTTATCCGTTCATCCATTGATGGGCATTTACGTTGTTTTCTTACCTTGGCTATTATAAACAATACTGCAGCAAACATGTGAATGTATATATCTTTTTGAGTTAATGTTTTTGTTTTCTTTGGATAGCAATTCCACTTCTGGGTATTTGAGTCATATGGTAGTTCTATTTTTAAGTCTTTGAGGAGCTTCCATACTGTTTTCCATAGTGGTTGCACTAATTCACATTCCCACCAACAGTACACAAGGGTTTCTTTTTCTCCATTTCCTTGCCATCACTTGTTATATCTTGTCTTTTTGATAGTAGCCATCTTAGCAGGTCTGAGGTAATATCTCATTATGGCTTCAGTTTGCATCTCCCTGATGATTACTGATGTTGAGCGTCTTTTGGTATAACTGTTGGCCATTTGTATGTCTTCCCTGGAAAATATCTATTCATATCTTCTGCCTGTATTTTAATCAGATTTTTTAAACTGTTGAATTGTGTGGGTTTTTTATAGATCTTGGACATGAATCCCTTATCAGATATATGATTTGGAAATATTTTTTCCCATACAGTAGGTTGCCTTTTCATTTTGTTGGTGGTTTCCTTTGCTGTATGGAAACTTTTTAGTTTGAGGTATTCCCATTTGTTGTTTTTGTTGCTTTTGCTGTTAGTGTCAGATTCAAAAAGTCATTGCCAAGAGCTATGTTAAGGGGCTTATCGCCTATGTTTTCTTCTAGGAGTTTTATGTTTTCAGATTTTACATTCAAGTCTTTAACCCATTTTAAGTTAGTTTTTGTGTATGATATGAGATAGGGATCCAGTTTGATTCTTTTGCATGTGGCCATCCAGTTTTCCAAACACTATTTGTTGAGAAGACTGTCGTTTCCCCACTGTGTATTCTTGGCTCCTTTGTTGTAAATTAATTGCCCATATGCGCGTGGGTTTATTTCTGGACTCTCTATTGGCTTCCATTGATCTATGTGTTTGTTTTTATGTCAATGCCATACTGTTTTGATTACTACAGTTTTGTAATATAGTAGTATAATCAGAGACCATGATACCTCCAGCTTTGTTCTTCTTCCTCAAGATTGCTTTGGGCATTCTTGGTCTTTTGTAGTTCCATATAAATTTTAGGATAGTTTGTTCTGTTTCTGTGAAAACTGCCTTTGGAATTTTGATAGGGATTGCATTGTATCTGTAGATTGCTTTGGGTAATATGGAAATTTTTTTTAAAATTTTTTTTTAACGTTTATTTATTTTTGAGACAGAGAGAGACAGAGCATGAACGGGGGAGGGTCAGAGAGAGGGAGACACAGAATCGGAAACAGGCTCCAGGCTCCGAGCGGTCAGCACAGAGCCCGATGCGGGGCTCGAACTCACGGACCGCGAGATCATGACCGGAGCTGAAGTCGGCTGCTTAACCGACTGAGCCACCCAGGCACCCCAAGGAAATTTTAATAATATTCTTCCAATCCATGAACACAGAATATCTTGCCAGTTATTTGTGTCTTCAATTCATTAGTGTCTTATAATTTTCAGTGTATAGGTCTTGGTTAAATTTATTCTGAGATATTTTATTTTTGACGCAATTATAAGTGGGATTTTCATAATTTCTCTTTCTGATTATTCATTATTAGTGCATAGAAACCCAACAGATTTTTGCATGCTGATTCTGTATCCTGCAACTTTACTGAATTTGTTTATTCTGATGGTTTTTTGGTGGATTGCTTAGGGTTTTCTATATATAATATGTTATCTGCAAATAGTGGCAGTTTTACTTCTTCTTTCCCAATTTGGATGCCTTTTACTTCCTCTTGCCTAATTGCTCTTGCTAGGGCTTCCAGTACTGTGTTGAATAAAAGAGGTGAGAGTGGGCATCCTTGCCCTGTTCCTGATCTTAGAGGAAAAGTTTTCAGCCTTTCACCATGGAGTATGATGTTAGCTGTGGGCTTATCATATATGGCCTTTATTATGCTGAGGTATGTTCCCGTGTATCTACTTTGTTGAGAGTTTTTAATCATTAATGAGTGTTGAATTTTCTCAGATGCATTTTCTGCATTGTTGAGATGATCTGATTTTTATCCCTCATTTTGTTAATATAGTGTAAGAAATCTACATTAAAAAAGATTTTGGTATAATATGACTTCACTCATATGAGGACTTTAAGATACAAAACAGATGAACGTAAGGGAAGGGAAGCAAAATAATATAAAAACTGGGAGGAGGACAAAACATAAGAGACTCTTAAATATGGAGAACAAACAGAGGGTTGCTAGAAGGATTGTGGGAGGGGGGATGGACTAAATGGGTAAAGGGCTTAAGAAATCTACTCTTGAAATCATTGTTGCACCATGTGCTAACTTACTTGGATGTAAATTATAAAAAATAAATTATTAGATTAAAAAAAAGATTTTAGGGGTGCCTGTGTGGCTTAGTTGGTTAAGCCTCCAGTTCTTGATTTTGGCTCAGGTCATGATTTTGCAGTTTGTGAGATTGAGCCCCGTGAGATCTGACAGCGCAGAGCCTGCTCGGGATTCTCTCTCTCTGTCTCTCTCTGCCCCTCCCCTACTTGTGCATGCACACATGCTTTCTCGAAATAAATAAACTTTTAAAAAAATAAATAAGATTTTATTTTTGAGTTAAATTTATCCTCAACATGGGGCTCAAACTTACAACCCTGAGGTCAAGAGTCTCACGCTCTATCCACTGAGCCAGCCAGGCACCCCCGAGATCTGCATTTTTGAAATGGTATTTTTACAGGTATTCCTCTGACCATACGTTAGAAATGTTGGATTAGGAAAAGAAGACTGCCAAGGAGAAAAACAACAGAATTATAAAAATTATTGAGTCCAGAAAGGGTCAAGAAAGGAGAGACAAAGAAATAGAGCAGGTAGGAAAAATAGAAGACATAGAAGAAAATGCTAAAATTAAATCTAAATACATAGGCTATATTAATTGCAAAAAGAGAAAAATCAACTATATGTTGTTTAAAGAAACAGTATAAATTTAAGTTGAAAGTAGAAGAATGGAATAAGATGTACCTGTGAATACTTAAAAAAAAAAAAAATCTGTGGGATGCCTGGGTGGCTCAGTCGGTTGAACCTCTGACTCTTGATTTTGGCTCAGGTCTGTAGGATTGAGCCCCGTGTCAGGTTCTGTGCTGAGCATGGAGCCTGCTTAAGATTCTCTCTCTCTTCTTCTGCCCCTCTTCCCCACTTGTGTTCTTTCACTCAAATAAAATTAAAGATTTTAAGAAAATCTGTGGCTATACTATGAGGCATGAGTCCAAATGCATTTTAAAGAAAATGAAGACAAGACTGTGTGTAGCAATAGTTTTCATACAAAGAGGAAACAGAGGCACAGAGCAGGGAGGGGATGGTCACAGACTGACTCCAAAGCAGAGCAAACAGTGATGGCCTGAATCTTCCTGCTGCTTCTATACAGGTTTGCACGTGTGGGTGACTTGGTGATTCACTTCTCCTGGGTGGGACTTCTCCCCTGGTACCTGCAGCTATGGTCGAGGATTTTAGTCTGATATAGAGTTCCCAGAAATTGAAGAGAAGCAGCCCATTGGGTACAGTGACCTCCAAATGCTCCAACAGTCCACCTGGTGGGCTGAGCTGGTACAAGTAGGGTGGGGAAGGGTATCAAAGAGCCTTGAGCCCACTTGATCCTACCGACTGGGAGTATGTTTGGTTGAACAGATCAAATCACGTGGACATCGAATCCCTAACGCATAGTATCCTGCAAGACTGTGAGTGGACGGTGTACTAATAGTCATGGTATTTGCCTTCAGGCAAAACTTCAGGGAGCTCACAATCTAGACAGGGAGCAGTTTACTCTAACTGAAATAAATATTTTGGAAATCAGCCAGACACTGAGAGCTTATCTGGCTGATTCTGACCAGCTGCCATTTTGGCTGTGGCCTGAGCACTTCAGACCTGGGCACAGAGGGCTAATGATGCCTATATGTGCATGGTGGTACAAATAATAGTTACAAGTAATGGTGGTTAGCATGTTCTGCCACTTCCCCTGTTTAAAACAGCACCTCTGTCACATATTCATCATCCTAACTCTTACCGTCTTTTTCTTCTCCGTACTTAATACCAGTTGCTATTCTAATATATGTCTGTTTGCTTCTGATCTGTTGTCCCATCTAGTGTGTAAGTCCATGTGGGCAAGAACTTTGTTTTGCTCCTTCTGTCCCCAGTGCCTAGAATGGTGCCTGGCACTGTGGAAGGAAAAATGACCTTGAGAGTTGGCTTGTGCCAGGTACTCTGCTAAGCCTTTTATGTACATGATCTCATTTTATCCCAACGACTTTTGAGGCAGCCACCCCAAAAACGAGGAAACAGAGATCAGCAAGATTGAGAAAATGGCCCAAGGTTGTATAATCTATTAAGTGGCGGAGCCTGCATTTGAATCCTGGTCTGACTAACTATGGAACTCAACTGTTCCTTTTCTCTGCTTTCCTTCGGCAGGGTCTGGGGACATGGCCCGAAAGGCTCTCAAGCTTGCTTCGTGGACCGGCATGGCTCTTGCTGCCTCTGGCTTCTTCCTCTACAGCAACAAGTACTTGGATCCTAATGACTTTGGTGCTGTCAGGGTGGGCAGAGCAGTTGCAACGGTAGGTTTTTCTTATTGTCAGGGTGGCAGAGGAACTGCTGTATTACCTGCAGGTGTTTGTACATGTAACAGATATACGTGCCAGCCACATGTGTGGAGCTGCATGTGTGCCCTTCCTTGTGCAAAGCTCCCTCTGCACAGTGCACAGGCATGGGTGTGCACCCTCAGGCACCTATATTCCTGTACGCCCAACCTCTGTCATACTAAGCCGAAATAGAATGGGATTGCACAGGGTCTCTGTTCTGAAGCTTTGACATGTTAGATTCTGTATGTAATTTTAGAGACAGACCTGGACCGGTGCTCCTCAGCAAATGTACGTGGAAAGACTTTGCAGCCTTGGTTAAACTCTACCAGAAAACTTGGCTTTCTCTTCAGTGCGCTAGTGTGAGTGGTTCCTGATGCAGGGCTCATACTCAGAACATCTGGGCCTTGGAAAACTTTGGGGCTCCCCTCCAACCCTCAATCTAATCTGAGGGGTCCTGGGTGGCTCAATCAGTTGAATGTCTAACTTTGGCTCAGGTCATGATCTAATGGTTTGTGAGTTCTAGCCCTGCATCGGGCTCACTACTGTCCACACAAAGCCCACTTTGGATCTTCTGTCCCTCCCCACTTCTTTGCCCCTCCCCTACTCACACTCTCTCTCAAAAATAGATACACATTAAAAAAAAAAAGAGCATCTTAGTTGAATATTTCACCATTAGAAGTTTTCTCCAGTGGCTCAAGAACATCCTCCCTGTTGAATCATGTCCTCCTCACTCTGCTGAAAGGAGCTCTCCCAAACGCGCATATATAACTACCCCATTGGTGGGTCATTTGCCACGTGCTTCGTGCTTTCTTGCCTCCTCTGTCTGCTGCAGGATGAACTCATCCTTTCTTCCCCTTGGCATAGATATACTCTGTGCGCTGTCTGTTTGGGTTGTTGTCTGATCATTTCCTTAATACTCAGTGTTGTGAAGTCTTCTCCCTAGCTAGTCATAGAATCTAATGGACAAATAGATAAATAGATAGGCCATAGAGTATGAAATGATTCCTGAGTGTTTATCAAGTGCTTTTTGGGGGCCCAGTGTGGTCTTTACAGGCTTTGAGAGGTAGAAATGTACCGTCCTACCCACATCCAGCTTTGAAGGAGGTGATGGTTGAGGAGTGCTCATGTGAATGGGTCAAAAAGCAATGGATTTGTTTTAAAGCCATGGATCGGATCAAGATGTGTGATTCAGGTGACCACTGCTACGGGACCTCAGACACAAGAGTGAGACCCGTAGGCCGGGAGTCAGGATGAGTGTCCTAGGGGAAGCAGGCTTTGATGGAACCTTAGGGGTTTGAATATAGTTGACCCTTAACAACGGGTTAGGGTGCTGACACCCATGCAGTCAAAAATCCACGTATAACTTTTGACTCCCCCAGAGCTTAACCACTAATAGCCTACTGTTGACCGGAAGTCTTACAGATAACATGAAGAGTCGATTAACACATCGTATGTCATATGTATTATATACTGTATTCTTATAATAAAGTAATCTAGAAAAAAATGTTATTAAGAAAATCATAAGGAAAGAGTGCCTGGGTGGCTCAGTTGATAAAACGTCTGACTCGGCTCAGGCCATGATATCATGGTTCGTGGGTTTGAGCCCTATGTCCGGCTCTGTGCTGTCAGTGCAGGGCCCGTTTCGAATCCTCTGTCTCCCTCTCTCTCTGCCTCTCCCCCCACCTCTCTCTCGCACATGGGTATGCTCTCTCTCAAAAATAAATAAACGTTAAAAAAAAAACCATAAAGAACATACATTTACAGTACCATACGGTAATTTACCGGTAAAACCCCACATGTAAGCGGGCCCGCACAGTTCAAACCCATGTTGTTCAAGGGCCAGCTGTAGCTGGGAATGAGGGAAGAAGGCATTTACCAGTGATTTATAAACCAGCCACTAGGCTGTGCATTCTTTGAAGGCCAGGGCTCTGGTCTTGATTGGCCTTGTGCTTTGTTCAGTGACCAACTCTTGTTCGCGGTTGGTGCTCAACACATTTATATCGAGTGGAATAAAGCTTTGGGAGTGTAGACAAGGGAGCAGACTCCTCTAGGTATCAGCCTTGTAAGCCTCTTACCTTCCAGGGGCCTCAGTTGCTCAGTTCTAAAAAGGAAGGGTTGGCCTAGGTAATCCTCAAGCCTCCTCCATGTCTGAGATATCTGGAAGCCTGTAATTTCCTGATTTCACCAAGAACATGGGGACTTCTCCTAGACTTTTGGCCAAGGGACCCAGAATCAAAACTTAGGCTGTTAGAGCAAACATAAATGTAAAATGATGTTTACTTGTGGTAATACGTTTATCCAACAGCATTCGTTCAACTAGTCTTTACTGAGCATTTACCTGTGTGTCTGGCACTGTAAAAAGGGGCTGGGGATGCAGTGATGAGCAGGAAGGACAAGCCTCTGTGTTTATAGAGCTGAAATTCTAGCAAAGAGGAGATAGTCCACCTACCAGGAAACAAATGAGTGAGGTAATTTCGGATAGGATAATTTTGTTATGATGAATAATTGAGAGTTCCTGGTGGGTGGGGCAGCCTTCGATTAGGGCTCTCTGCAGAGGTGGCGTTTGTGCAGAGCTCTGACTGACAGGAGGAAGCCGGCCAGGCTAAGATCTGGGGGCAGAGCATCGCAGCGGAGGGGTTGTCTACTTCTCTAGACACACTGCCTCTGTCAGGGGCCGGCAGCTGTGGGACCGGGTGGATGAGCGATATTGAATGTCCAGGTGCTAAGCCTCTCGTTTCCTTGGTTCACAGACAGCTGTCATCAGTTATGACTATCTCACCTCCTTGAGGAGTGTCCCCTATGGTTCAGAGGAGTACTTGCAGCTTCTATCCAAGGTAAGGAACCCTGGGCCCAGCTGAGCCAGGCCAAGACTGGGTAAGTCCTGAAGTACCTGCCAAGCCAGCGAGCTTTCTGTGTGGAGCTGAAGGGGGGCAGGGGCTGTGCGAGGATTGAGGCTGGAGGCTTGGAGGCAAGGAGCAGAGGATTTTTCCTCATTGGAGGTGTTTTTGTGCTGATGGTCCAGGCTACCAGGCTGACATCAAGCTGGATCCTGTGATACTGAGGTTATTAATCTACAAGGCACTGTTGGGGAGGCTGGTGTATGTTTCTGGGGAGCACAAGGTGTCTGGGATGACTCAGGAGGGATGAAGGCTCTGTTCCTGAGATAACTCAGTTGGCTTCTGAAGTGCTTTGTCAGGCAAAACCCAGTTGAAAGAGGTTAATTGCTTTCCTGTCCTCTCAAGGCTACACTGGGGCTTCCTGTTAGGCCTCTGAGTGGAGCTGTTGACCCCACTCCCTGTCTCCTCACTTGGAACCGTCAGTTGATTTTGATGCTACAATGAGATGAGTTGGGGCATCACACAAGAGGGCATTTTTTTGGATGTGAGTTGAGTTTGGGGTCAAGTGTAGATACTTTTGGTTCCTCCAGAGAGAGGTTTGTGATAGATCTGTATGTCTTTGCTCAGCCTGCAATGCCCTTGGCCCCTTAGAAAATCTCTAGTCATCCTTCTGGTCTCAGCTCAAATACCTCTCCTCCGTGACACTTTTCCTTCTCAATCATTCCTGGTGGATGGGGTAATTAATTTTAAAGTTTTTATTTAAACTTTTCATTATACAAATTCCAACCATTAACAAGAGTAGAGAGAATAGTATAATGAACCCTATGGAACTATCATCCAACTTCAGACATTATCAACATTTTGCCAATCTTGTGTCATCTACTCTCTATTCATTCATTTATTTTTGCTGAAATATTTAAATTTTTAAAAATATTTATTTGTGAGAGAGAGACAGAGAATGAGTGGAGGAGGGCCAGAGAGAGAGGGAGACACAGAATTTGAAGCAGACTCCAGGGTCTGAGCTGTCAGCACAGAGTCTGATGCGGGTCTCGAACTCCTGAACCGTGACATCATGACCTGAGCCAAAGTAGGATGCTTAACGACTCAGCCATCCAGGAGCCCCTTTGCTCAAATATTTAAAAGCAAATCTTAGGCATTATATTATTTCATCTGTAACCACTTCACTTTGTATCTCTAATAGATAAGTACCTTAAAAAAACTATGATACCATACTCCTAATTAACAAAATTAATAATATGTCCTTAATTTCTTTTTTTAATTAAAAAAATTTTTTAATGTTTATTTTTTGAGAGAGAGAGACAGAACGTCAGTGGAGGAGGGGCAGAGAGAGAGAGGGAGGCACAGAATCCGAAGCAGTTCTAGGCTGTGTCAGCACAGAGCCCGACGCTGGGCTTGAACTCACGAGCTACATGATCATTACCTGAGCCAAAGTTGGCGCTTAACGACTGAGCCACCCAGGAGCCCCTGTCCTTAATAATTTCTAATATCTAGTGTATACTCAAATATCCCTGGTCCCCAAAATGTTTTTTTTTTTTTAAAGTTGGTTCATTGCAATCTGGATCCAAATGAAGTGGCATATATTGCATTAGGAAACAGCAACCAAAATCTTCTCCAATCTATAATATCTCTCTTTCCTCCTCCCCCTCCTTTTTTGAGCTATTTGCTTATTGAAGAAAGCAGATCATTTGTCCTGTAGAATTTTGCATATTCAGGATTTGGCTGATTGCGTCCTCAAAGTGTTGTTTAATGGGAACTAGAGTCACCTGGCATGCGATTCCAAGTTTGAACATAGAAACATTTGAACATAGAAAATGATCCTCCTCCTGCTGTTCTTCACATAGCTAGTTTTCCTGCCTGGGAGTGATGATCATCTTGTCTTGTGTATCCTTCCAGAGATATCTTCCTGTTTGAATTTAATCACTCTGTCGCCTTTATTCCTACGAAAGATGATAATTGGTTACATGTCTCTCACTTTAGAATATAGATTCTTTTAGATCAGGGATTGGCTCATCTTTTCCATATTTTCTACTTCTAGAGATGATGCCTAGGACTGAGTTGACTTAATATCTGTTTCAGGCTGCACCCTGCTAGCTCCTTCCTCGGGAGAGGACCTAGAAAGGGTGCTAGGTTTGTATTCGGAAGACCTGAGTTTGTGTTCTGTCTTTGGGATGGTCATTTAGCCTTTGGAGCTGCCATTTTCCTTTCTGGAGACTGCAGTTGGCTATGCCACATATTGCAGATTATATAGATATCTGAGAGGGTGCGTTGTGAAATGTAAATGTCCAGCAGGTTTCAAAAGTAAGTCCAATGTCTACTGGGAGATGTTCTCCCATGAGGACAGAGACTTGGTCTGTCTGTGTATCTCCATGTCTGTAGCACCTACAGCAGTACCTCAGACATGGTAGGTTGTGAATAAAGGTTTGTTGAACAAATGAATGAACGAAATGTTAGTTTGTATTGGAAAAACTCAAAGCCCTCCATTTCTGGGACTTAATGCCAAACTCCTGCCTTTCCCGGCCCCTCTTTCTCCATCTAACCAGTGCTCCGGGCCTTGGGGCCCCCAGAGTGACGTTCTGCACAGAGGCCAGGCCGAGACACAGGGGCAAGTGCTCTGCAGAGGAACAGGGGATGGGTAATGTGCAGACAGTTGCCCTCACGTGTAAGTCATCTGAAAGACAGTGGTGCCGCAGCTCCTGGAGAAGTTGGCGACTTTGGGGGTTGCAGGAAGGAAGGTGCAGTGTGATATTTGACAGGAGGGCAGCATGTGGTAGTTGGCACCGATAACGGGTGCAGACTGGTCCCTGGGAGTTGTGCCTGGGAAGGGGAGCTGGCTGGCACTAAAGAGCACGAGTAAATACTGCAAGAGTGTGTTCTTCCATTGGAATGCTTATCTGTTCTTGTCTTCGTGACTGATAAAAGAATGAGTGAAGGGTAAAACATAATTATCTTACCTGTCAAGCCAGTGTCCCCAGGTCCCGGAGTATGCTAGAGCCAAGAGACAGTGACTTAGAGAAGCACTTTCAAGGTTGGCGCTCAGCTGGCTGGTATCTCAGTGACTCAGCTTCACATCAGGAGGGGGTAGGAGTCAAAGTGAAGTAGTGTTTTTTAGGGGCTCAGTGGCACTTTTTGGGCAGCTCAGGGGGTGTGGCAAAGCCCCAGGGCTTTGGAGAACCAGACTCTCGGTGTCCAGGATGCTTATAAACAGAGATGACAGGTGTGAACCAGTATATCCACAAGGCAGAAAGAAGTCACAGCTGGTATGGATGTCCAGACTGGACTGGAGGAGGCAGGATTGCGTTGATTCTGACCAAGGGGTTGGGGTGTGGTAGACATACATTAAATTTTCAGTCCCAGAGCCATTCTTGTTTTGGGAAGTAGCATCCAAAACTTCTTTTGGGGAGCCACTCATGTTTCATGTAGTCACCATGAGGTTTGAGTGAGGCTTACCCCATCCTCAGCTCCAAGAGGGGGCACTTGACTTAGGTCATCTATAGAGTCCATTCCTCTGGTCCTAGAGATTGGTTCAAGGACGGGCATTTGAACCAGTATTGGTCAGTGAACATCAGGTCCAGGACTTTTGAGGGTATTCCCCACAGGACACTGCCTTTTCTGCTGTATTAGCTGTGGGTATAGGATGTTGACTCGAGCTGCTGGAAGCCATTTTGCCACCATGAGGGGAAAACCTGTCTGTGAATGGAGTCAGTATTGTGGAGGGAAGTAGTCATTTGAGTCCCTAGATCTTGCTGAGCCTGAAATAGACTTTCTAGTTATATGTGCCAGGAAATTCTTTTTTTTGCTCCAGATGGTTTGAGATCAGTTTTCTGTTACTTACAATCAAATGAATCCTGATAACACTGAGGATTCTTGGAGAAGCATGCTGGATTTTTTTTTAAGTTTATTCATTTATTTTGAGAGAAACAGAGAGAGGGTGCAAGCAAGGGAGGAGCAGAGTGAGAAGAGGACATAGGATCCAAAGTGGGCAGAGAGCTTGATGTGGGGCTTGAACTCGTGAACCATGAGATCATGACCTGAGCTAAAGTCAGGTGCTTAACTGACTGAGCCACCCAGGCACTGCATAAGAAGCATGCTGGATCTTGAAACACAGTTAAGGTTTTGATCATAAAAGGTCTGGTAATTCAAAGAAAGAAATGAAATAGAAATTCCAAGGTCTAAATAGGGTGAGGAGAGGTTTGCATGGTGCAGAGTAGTATTTGAGCCATTTTGGCCCTGGAGCCAGGTTCTTAGGCTCGTGGCCTGCCACCAAGCACCTGTACTTCCCTGTCTGTAAAGTGGGGGCCGTGGCCTTTGCCTCAGCTAAATTTGTAAGAGGTGAGAAGCTTTATTTAATTAAATACTGTGGATTATTTAATCTAGCTAGAGAGGAGATCAAAGTGCACAAGGGTTGCCTCAGCGGCTCCTTATCGTTTTGATGAACAAATTAATGATTTCTTATTTTCCTTATTTCTCCATTTGTTAATTGGCATTCTTTTGTGAGCCATCCCTTCTCCTTCAGTTGTTTAATTATTTTTATCACTGTGAACTCATGGATATTTATTTTATTCTACAGGTACCAATCCAAAGCAATCATCAGTTCATTGTTCCAATTATTCTAATTTTGGTCATTGGGAGCTCTTTCAGGTTGATTCCTGTGTCCTTTTGTATGTCTCAATTCTTTACTGAGCAGTATCTTATCTTTTTTCCTTTTTTTTCTTTTTTTAATTTACATCCAAGTTAGTTAGCATACAGTGCAACAATGATTTCAGGAGTAGATTTCCTTATTGTCCCTTACCCATTTAGCCCATCCCCCCCTTCCACAACCCTCCTGTAACCCTCTGTTTGTTCTCCATATTTAAGAGTCTCTTATGTTTTGTCCGTTTTTATATTATTTTTGCTTCTCTTCCCTTGTGTTCATCTTTTCTGTGTCTTAAAGTCCTCATGAGTGAAGTCATATGATATTTGTCTTTCTCTAATTTCACTTAGCATAATACCCTCTAGTTCCATCCACGTTGTTGCGAATGGCAAGATTTCATTCTTTTTGATTGCCGAGTAATACTCCATTGTATATATTTACCACATCTTCTTTATTCATTCATCCATTGATGGACATTTGGGCTCTTTCCATACTTTGGCTATTGTTAATAGTGAGCACTATCCTATCTTTCTAAGCCCCAGACTCCTCTTGTATTTTCCTTGCCCCAGCCCCAGCCCCAGGATCAATCACTTCTCCAAAGAGCCCTGGCTCCTTTTCTTGGAGAATGGTATTTAGAAACCAAGATGTTGGTGCTAGGTCTGCGTATTGCTCCCAGAGTGCCATTGTTTCTAGCCCCTCCCAGAAGACAGGGCTAGGAAATATATGTATGTGTACTTACTCATGCATACACACACTCATCTATTAAAAAACCATGAGTTCATACTGATATCTCCAATTTCAGTCTAACATCATAGAGTTTATTTTAACTTTCTCCCATTCCTTATGTGTAACTTACTTCTCTGACAGTGAGAAACCTGCCTCTTATTATCTATAATATATTCATGTACACTTGTTCAACCCTAATATACCCTAAGACAGTTAAGACTCCCAAGGTATATCAGAGCAGAGAGAGTGGCCCAAGCTGGGTGAGATTGAATGAGTTAAGTGGGTATTTGAGCTGGGTTTGGAAAGGGGGTAGGGTTAAAACATGTAACACTGCGGACAGGTGATTTTGGCTGAGGTTGATGGGTAAAATTTTGGGGATTGTCTATAAGAAACAGAGATTAGTTCGATGTTATTTGGGACTAGGGTATGGGTGAGTGAAGGGGCATAGCGGCAAAGAGAATTAGAGCTAGGTCACAGAGGGATGAGAGGCCAAGTTTTATACCAGATGTAGTAGGGAGCTATGGCAAGTTCTTGGGTAAAATATTTTAAGCCTTCAGGGAATAAGAATGCTTAAAGTCATCAGTCACTGAATATTTTTTGTGCTTCTGCACTATAGACAATGAGTAGAAGCATATGAGCCGGAGGGTGGGGGGAGACCAGGGGGAGAGAGAGGGAGGTATAGGGAGAGAGTGAGATCACAGGTGGTGCATCTTTCTTTGTTAATCAGAGTCCTAATGTAGGAGGGACCTCAGCTGCTGCTGTGACTGGGAAGTTTTTTTTTAGCCGAATCCAATTTCTTGTTTCTGAGCAGGTCACTGGGCTTCTGTTGTATCAGATGCTTCAGGTCAGCAGTGTGTGTGTGTGTCATATTGTTCTAGTACTTACGACTTGGGCCGGAGGAGGTAACAATTAATACTCTTTTCCTCTTTGTCTGAGAAGCAGAGCCAAGGAGATGCAGGTCTCTGCCAGGAAGAGCTCAAAATGTCGGCTTTATTACTGATAAATGCTGGGCTGGAGCCTGTGTCTTGGGTCTGTGAGCAAGTGGGCTTGTTGAACTTTCACTCCTGAATTTGATAGACTTGCCACGCAGGCACATTCGTGGCAGGACAAGCCTCTCACATGGGAGCCTGCCTCTTAGGGCAGGGAAGGGCTGAGTATCAGTGTCCTGCGGGTGTGTACAGATCCCAAAAAGGGAGGGGAGTGGAAGGGGTGGACTGAGCATGAAATGTTTCCTTTCCCCAATTCACCATTCTGATTGCCGATTCGTCCTCCCACGGGGAGTGAGAGGGAGAAGAGAGGTCAAGAGCAGTACACCCCTAGTGGGGCTCCTATATAACTTAGAGATAGGAGGTTCACCAGCAGTACTTACCTGCAGATAAGAGGTTGCTGTAAGAACCTTTAGTGCCCATTAAATTCTGCTAACATTTATACCTGACCTTGTTTAGGGACACAGCAGCTTTGGGCTTGGGTGTGGGATAACAATTTCAACATTACTGAAATGTGCATTTAGAGGGAAGGATCATATGTTGTCAGCTTTTAGAACCATGGCATGTGGTAGGGTGTTTTGGGGGAAAAGGATACTGATGAGAGGAGTGGAGTAAGGGGCTTAGGTGGGGGGATAACTCTATTTATAATTATGCCATTGACCTTGAGAAAGGTATTTTCAGCACCAGTTAGCTCAGGCCTCTGATGTACAGACAGAACTGAAGGTCTAGAGGCGTGATAGGATTTCTTTAAGTGCCCCCCCTCCCCTGACTCTGCAGTTTTGTGGCAGATCTTGGGCTTGGACTTGGACATCTAGATCTTGCCTGATCTCATGTTCTTTGCACTTTAACACCTGGTTGTCTCCCTGTTTATCCATTTGCAACCTGGGGGAAAGCACCAAGTTGGATAGAAGTTGCCTGTGCAGCCACTCTTGCCAACCAGCTGCTGCTGCTGAGTTGCTTCTCCCCTGGGTCCATTCCCCTGGTGTGAGCCCTGAGGCTGTGGTCCTGCTGGGATGGGTTTGGAAACACAGAGGAGGAGGAAGAAGGGCCATAGAACCTCCTCCTGGGAATTCCTTTTTTTTTTTTTTTTTTTTTAAGTTAATTTATTTTTGAGAGAGACAGAGATAGTGTGATTAGGGGAAGGGCAGAGGGAGGGAGAGAGAGAGTCCCAAGCAGGCTCTGTCCTATCAGCATAGAGCTCCATGCAGGGCTCGAAGTCACGAAACCATGAGATCATGACTTGAGCTGAAATCAAGAGTCAGATGCTTAACTGACTGAGCCACCCAGGTGCCCCGGGAATTCCTTTTTGTATTTAATCAGTCAACCAAAGAGTTAATTCAACAAATATTTGGAATTTGCATTTCCTAGTGGAGGGAGGTATAGACCCTCCAAAGGAATCCGTAGATGCTAGCTCCTTGCTTTGGGAAAGGGTTTCGACTCGTAAGCTATGGAACAACTGCCAGTTTTGAGGATAAGTGTGCTACCAGCTTAGTGAAGGTATGATGACTCAAGCAGTGTTTTAAAGATCTTCTTGCCCAGCAGGGGGAACTGTAGCAGTGTCTGGCTCGTCAGGCATATTCTCTGAAACCTGGGGACTGTCCTGGCCAAACCAGGACATGTCTTCACCGTTCTTCCAGCCATCTGTTTCAACAAACCTTAACTGAGCCTGCTCTGTGCCAGGGCTTGCATGAGGCTCAGCCTCAGAAGATGTAAAGGGAAATAAGACTTGACCTCTGCCCTCCAGTTGCTCACAGTCCAGTGGGGGAAGCAGGGATGAAATCACCAGTTGCAGAAGGATCGATTTGTCTTCATTCCAGCTTTGGCTCCTGACAGCAGCTAACTTCCAGCCAAGGAGTGGGGGGTGGGGAGGGTAGGAGCCTTGCATGGGAGGGGCTCCTAACCCATCATGGGGGGTGAGGGTGGAGTGCATACCTAGGAAGGCCTCCTCTGGTGTAGTGGTATCTACTTGGGCCACTGTTCCTCTGTGTGTGCACAGTAAACCTGGTGTGGAAGCTTTTGGTGAGTTTTTGTGTACTCTGTCCCTAAGACCCCCTTTTGCTGCTTTCATTTCTCATCCTGGAACATTTGTCAGAAAGTCTTCTATACAGAAGAGGAGGAGAGAAATGGAATCCTTGCTGTCTTGGTGACTGGCTTTCTCAGAGTTTGTGATAATTTTTGCAGGAGCATGAGCTGCATTTAATTTGCTCTGCTTGGGTCATCTAAGGACCAGGCCTGTGGAACAGGGAGCCAGAGTCTGAAATGGCAGCCAGTGCCTCCTTTTTAGCTTTCTGTGTACCCAGACCTTTCTGAGTACTGCATTGCAAACCTGCAGAACTTTCTGCAGTGGCCCTGATTCGGGAAGAGTTCCACAGAAGTAGGAACTGGGACCTGGGCATGGTCTGGGGAGAGATGTGGCGGGTCTCCTTCTGTCCTTGGGGACCCTGGAGGGAAATGTGGCTTGACTCGGGCTTCTCCCTGGAGGTTGCACTCGCTGTGCGGTGGCTTCTCTGTAGTTCTCAGACAAGGCGTGCAAATGTCAAGTTGTCTTCTTGATTGCTCTAGACTTATCAGCGACCTATGGACCTGCATACCCCTTGTATTTTTAAAAGCATGTGAAATGTATGAGACCTAAGGAAAGGTATAGAAAATAATTTAGTGGTCACTCGTATACTCACTGCATAATTTCAGAAACAATCCTTACCCATACAATTGTAGCCTCCTGGGTACTACCCTGATTCCAGCCTTCCTCCTACAAAAGCAGAAGCAAGCACTATTTTGAATTCATTGGTTGGCCTTCCTATGTACTTCTTTGTAACCAACTATTCATGTATTTATATGATATTTTTCATCCTGTTGACTTTTTCCTTTACTTGGTTTTGTTTTAAGGAAAATTACAGGCTTGATAGACTAGCTGTCTCTTTTTTGGGGGTCTGCATATGCAAATGAGAAGTGCCCTGGGTACCACCTGAAATTGCTGCTTATACCGTCTTTGTGCACGCTATCGCTGGTGCCAGGTCACCCCTTGAAGAAGCAGGCTGCAGCATCTGTAGCAGATGCTGGGCCAGACTCTGGCTTGCACCCATCCTTGCCTCAGTCTTTCCCCTGCTGGGTGTCGCCACTCTGTCCAGCTCTTCTCTTGTCTTAGCTCACCCTATTTATCTCCTGAGGCTGATTCAGACTTGAAGCTGCCTGATAGGATGGTATTTGCTGCTGCTCAGAAACCGTGATCTCTTTCCAGAGGCCACAGCAGAAATGAAATAAAATAAGCCCTTGTGTTTCTGGTGATGGGATGCCATTGCCATGTGCTGGGCATCTCTCTGTACTGGTCAGCGCAATTAATGGCATTAGCCAGTTCCTCGTTTGCCTTACACAGGCTGCCTGGGCACACAGGGCTGGCTTCTTCCTGCCACAGAGCTGATCACCACTTGCCCCTGCTTCCTGGCTCTTGTGGGGGGGGTGGAGGAGGCCAGAGTGCCCTGCTTCTCAGGGATAGTGCTATGTTAAGGTTAGCCTACATCAAATGGGGCAGGAGCTGGAGGAACCCCAGCTGGAGAACCTGACCTTGTCCATCTCAGACTCCATCTCAGACTAGCTATGCTGGGCTTCTCATTACTTTATTGCTTTTCCCACTGAAAACCCCACACCGTTGCCTTTCCTGCCCTGGATTGGGTGCTTCCACCATGACCCAGCTGTTTTCTACTTGTGCTGAACAGTGCTGGGGAACGGGGTAGTGCTGGGGAGTGGGATGATGCTACGTGATGAGAGATGCCATAAACTAGGACTTTCTTACTGCAAAGGTAATTTAGTACTGCAATGGGTTACCAGGGACAGCTGTGAAATCTGTATCTGGAAGGGCAGCTTTCCAGAAACAGAAGAGATTCTGTCTGTCTGTTATGGAGGTGGGAATGTGACAGCTCACTGGTGGTTTCTAACTTGTCACACGATCAGAGACCCCTGAGGGTCTTACAAAGTGCAGAGACCCCTGAGGGTCTTATAAAGGAGCCTTATAAAGTGCAGATTCCTAGACTCTGTACTCTAAAGATTTGTTTCCAGTGATTCTGGGGTGAGGCCTGGAAAGCTGTATTTTTAATGAGTTCCCCAGGCAGGCTTCTGATGTTAAGAACAAGTGTTTACATTGATTGAATCCTGTGGGAAAGGCACTGCACTAAGGGTTCTTTCTATATTATCTCCTTTAACTTCACGGCAATCTGAGGTAGATACTATTGTCATCATCTCCATTTTACAGATGAAGAAACAGATTAAGTGACTTGTCCAAGGGTCTGTGGCTAGTAAGCAGGTGTATTAGCTTCCTGTAATTGCCATAACAAGTTATCACCAATTGGGTGGCCAGTGACAACAGAAATTTATTCTCTCACAGTTCTGGAAGCCAGAAGTCCAAAATCAAGGTGCTAGTGGGGCCGTATTCCTTCTGGTGGCTTCAGACATGCCTTGTGGCTGCATCACTCCAGTCTTTTCCTCTGTCTTCTCTTGCTTATGAGGACACTTGTCATGGGGTTTAGGGCCTATCTGGGCAGTCCAGAGAGATCTCATCTCAAGATTCTTAGTTACATCTACAGAGATCCTTTTTTCTTTTTTTTTTTTTCTTTTTTTTTTTTTTTAAACATCAACCCATCATTCTAAATTTTTTTTTTTTTCAACGTTTTTTTTTTTTTTATTTATTTTTGGGACAGAGAGAGACAGAGCATGAACGGGGGAGGGGCAGAGAGAGAGGGAGACACAGAATTGGAAACAGGCTCCAGGCTCCGAGCCATCAGCCCAGAGCCTGACGCAGGGCTCGAACTCACGGACCGCGAGATCGTGACCTGGCTGAAGTCGGACGCTTTACCGACTGCGCCACCCAGGCGCCCCCCTTTTTTCTGAATAAGGTCATAATCACAAGTCCAGGGGGTTAGGACAAAGGCATATCTTTTGGAGTGCCACCATTTGACCCACTACAGGGTCTTCGATTTAGTCACAAATAGTGTGGCTCCCAAGCCTGTGTTTATAACTGTGTGACTCCTGGCTCTCTGATCTGGACTGGATGAGCTTCAAGGGTTCCTCCAGACCAGCAGCCAAGGCATGAGTTTCCTTATTGTGCAAGGGAGTTTGGGCTATTTGTCAAGTCTTGACAAACCAGTGCTTTCCTTGCCTTCTCTCCCACCCCCTCAGCCCTTTACTGTTGTTCCTGAAACCCTTTGAGCTAATTTATTCCTGACTCCGAAATTCTCACATCTTCATGTACTCAGGAGGTTAGGCCACAGGGGCTGTGAGGCCTAACTCCTACTGGCAGGGGTGGGATGCATTTCTCCTGCTTCAGTGTCCACGTCTCCAAAATGGGAATTGCTAGAATAGCAGGGGTAGATGGAAGGCCGTGAAATAACTAATAAAGTTGGTGGAAGGCAGTCTGCAGCTATAAGGTTGATGGAGACGCTTGTTAACCACACTAATAATCTAAGAGCCTGTTCTTGATTTCCCCGCTTCTCACTGTCTTGGCCCCAAGCAGCTATTTTCTACCAAATTAAAATCCACTCAGCTCCCTTCCTGTCCCTGAATAAAAACTACCCTCAAAGCTCTTGCCTGTTACAGCAAGACTTTTTAATAGACTTTTTCTTGTAGAACCGTGAGACATATGTCCAATTAGCAGAATAACTTCACTTAAATATACAAATAAACTGTTGACTGATAATGGTGTGACATATGTGAAGCTAATTTAAGGCAACGTGTCTCGAAAGCTGGGGTACTGCCCCCTCCCTCACCCTCAGATCCCATGCCCCACACTCTGTAGGACGAAGAGGGATGTCTCCAGGCTCTGCCTGATCACAGTGCAGAGCACCTAAGCCACTCACTGTTCATACAGCCAATTATGTAGCAAATTTTAATTGAACACCTGCTATGGGCCAGGCACTGTGCGAGGTGCTAGGTATACGGTGGTCTATTCTTGAGGGGATAGGAGATATTTAACAGCGGTGGAACTCATGAGAACATCCTTTCCAGGAGGGCAGGTGTCTGTTCTGCTTGCTGCTGTATCTTCAGCACTTAAAACAGTGCTTGGCACACAGTGGGCTCTTTTTAGTGCATCAGTGAGTTAAGTAAACAAGATAATGTTGGCTCTTGCTGAATGTCCGAAAAGAGATAAACTGTGGTCATGGAATAAAAAGCGACCAAAGCTGGGCTGGGGAAGGGGTCTCTGGTGTAGGTTTTCCAGTTGACACGGGAAAGTGATGGAAGAGCAGCAGGTGAAGAGCAGAGAGAGTATTGTTGCCGGAAGAGGCGGGACGGGCTGCCTCATTTATAGGGCTTAGTGCAAAATGGGGCTTTGGGTTTCCGGCTGGGGGTGGGGAAGTTAGTCTCCCCTTTCCGTGGCCCTGCAGCCCCAACATACCATGAATGGGCAGCCCCCAAGAGATTGCTGCCTCAGTGCTGGTATGTACTCAGGGTCTGGGTTGGGGGTGGGTAAGGGATCCCTGCTGAGTCTCCTGTTGAACTTGCCCTGGTGAAGCTGGTCTAAATTGGGGAGGCAGGGGCGCCTGGGTGGCGCAGTCGGTTAAGCGTCCGACTTCAGCCAGGTCACGATCTTGCGGTTGTGAGTTCGAGCCCCGCATCGGGCTCTGGGCTGATGGCTCAGAGCCTGGAGCCTGTTTCCGATTCTGTGTCTCCCTCTCTCTCTGCCCCTCCCCCGTTCATGCTCTGTCTCTCTCTGTCCCAAAAATAAATAAACGTTGAAAAAAAAAAAGTTTTAAAAAAAAATAAATTGGGGAGGGATACTGTGTGCCGTGTGCGTGAGTCTACCCTGCCTAAACTTACACTCAAGCCCCCAGCGGGGACGGAGGATAGTGGCAGAATGCAGGTCTTCTCCACCAGTGTGACATGATTGCCACTGTGAGTGGAGAAGCAGCCTGGCTGTGTGGTGGGGAGACTGTGTGCAACCAGGGCATGGGGCTGGGGTGGGGCGTGGCCAGCCGAGAACTCGCTGGGGAGGTGGGACTGTGTTTGGGAGCTGAATCCCCCTGGGGCCTGCTGCTTTGTCCCATCTGGCTTCATTTGCAAAACACAAATTCAAAGATAAAATGAAGAATTTCTGGACGCCTGGGTGGCTCAGTCGGTTAAGTGTCTGACTTGGGCTTAGGTCACGATCTCACTGTCCGCGAGTTCGAGCCCCGCGTTGGGCTCTGTGCTGACTGCTCAGAACCTGGATCCTGTTTCAGATTCTGTGTCTCCCTCTCTCTCTGCCCCTCCCCCGTTCATGCTCTGTCTCTCCCTGTCTCAAAAATAAATAAAACGTTAAAAAAAATTAAAAAAAAAAAAAAAGAATTTCAAGCCAGCTACTGTATTGGTTTCCTACTGCTGCTATAACAAACTACCACAAACTTAGCGGCTTAAAATACTACTTTATTCCCTTATGGTTCTGGAGGTCAGAAGTCTGAAAGGCTTCTCTCTGGACTAAAATGAATGCGTCAGCAGGGCCGTGTTCTTTCTGGAGTCTCTTGGGGAGAACTCACTTGTTTTTCTTGCCTGCATTCCTTGGCTCATGGCCCCCATTCTCCATCTTCAAAGCTGGCAACATCCGGCCAAGTCCTTGTCCTGCTGCCGGCTCTCTGGTTCTCTTTTTCTACTTCCCTCTTCCACTTGAAAGAACCACCTAATCATCTGAGGTCATCTCTCTAGCTCAAGGTCAGCTATCAGCAGCCTTAACTTCATCTGCAACTTTATTTCCCCTTTGCCGCATAGGTAATATGGTCACATGTTTCAGCGAGTAGGTGGTGGGCATCTTTGTTGGGGTGCAGGCACTATTTTGTCTTCCACATTAAACCATGAGTGTGGGGTCCTTCCAAGGGTGGGCCTTCCTTTTTTTTTTTTTTAATTTTTTTTAATGTTTATTTTTGAGAGAGAGAGAGAGACAGAGAGAGACAGAGAACATGAGCGGGAGAAGGAGCAGAGAAAGAGGGAGACACAGAATCTGAAATAAGCTCCAGGCTCCGAGCTGTCTGCACAGAGCCCGACGCAGGGCTCGAACTCACAAACCGTGAGATCATGACCTGAGCCAAAGCCGGATGCTCAACCGATTGAGCCACCCAGGCACCCCCAAGGGTGGGCCTTCCAAGTGTGGCTGCACTGGTCACGTGCCCATGAAGCTGGCCCTCTGAGAAGATTGCAGCGTAAAAGCCTTGAGATGGGAATGAGCTTGGCTTTGTTCAGGGCCCTGAAAGGAGGCCAATGGGATGGAGTAGAGTGAATCACAGGACGAGTGGTACAAAATGAGGCGGGAGAGGCCGGCTTGGGCCAAGAACACAGGGCTTCTCGGCCACAAGGAAGGGTTAAGAACAGCAGGCTAGTTAGGATCTGTCTTTGAACCTTAAAAAAAAAAAACAAAAAAACTCCTGTATGAAAATTCAAATGCAATTAAAAAGTAGGAAATATGATGAACCCTGGCACCTAGATCTAAAATATGTTGCTATAATTCTTTCACTTATTTTTTTTCTGCTGAAGAATTTTAAATTGCAGAAATCATGCCATTTCACCTGTAATTTCAGCGTGTATCTCTAATAGCTGATGTTTTCTAAGTATTCCCCTCATTATCACAATGCGTGAAATTAGTGAGAGTTCTTTAATTTCTTCTAATTCCTATACGTGTTATGTTGTCCCCCCAAATGCTCCTACCACTGACCTTCACGTCGCACATGTGCTTTGCACGTGTTCCCTCTTTCTGAGGTCAGAGTGAGGCCTCCTTCCCTGTGTCGAGGATCTTGCTTTCTCTTCCTTGCTACCAGCCCCCAAGATCTCAAGGCTGTGAGAAAATGAAAAAGACTCCTGTCCCAGACCCAAGCCCGTGGCCTGAACAGGGATGATGGGGAAGGGAGGGGAAGCAGGCTGGCTGGATATGTTATTCTGCTTGTGGCCTAACATTTATTCTTCTTGTCTGTAATTGCCATTCCAGAAATGCCCTCGCTCTTCTAGCCACAGAGCAACTGTTGAGAACAAATTAATTATGCATCTTCTCAGTGTGTGTGATTAAGGGGCAGATGGAGAGAAGGGTTCTCTTCAGTTTTTCTGGCAACTAGGTTCCCAAATGGATGCTTTCCAGACCAAAGAGTGCGTGTCCTGGGCTCCTGTGGGCATCTGGATTTGTCTGTGTGGTGGCAGCCTTGCTCACTGGCACGCAGAGTCACAAGTTGCCAGTAATAATATTATTAATCCCTTAAATTTGCAGCACATTCACTGTTTGCTGAGGGCTTGCGCACTCACATCAGTTCATTTGTTGGGATTTCAGGGATGCTGGAACAACTTTCTTTGCTTAATACCTCCCTAAATCATTGCTGATACTTGTAATTCTACCATTAGAGATTAATTCCTTTGGCCTAAAACTCTGTTCCCTATTAAAATGCAAGTATCCTTGGCAGCTGTGATGCATGTTTTATTCATGAAGCCTTCTCAGCCACTAGCAGCTGCCCTCCCCAAATGCCCCCTCCTACAACTTTCTTTTTAGGATGGCCTTCTCTGAAACAGAACCTATATTTGGAACGTATCCCATTTCATAGAACTCTGTTCTCTCAGTTGCCGAGGCTGGAAAAATGGACAGGTAAAGAAACTCCTGCCAAGGTGGCAACGACGGATAATTTCCGGTATTATCACCTCTAGTGTGTATTTGGAACTTTCTGGAAACACAGTGCTTAATGCAAAGGAACCTGTATCCCTTCATCCTGTCATGTCATCCTGCCATGGTCTTGGATCTCCTCTTTATCGGGTTCCCTTACAGGAGCAGAGGAAAGGGGCCTGGCAGGACCATGTTGAGAGCAGATACAGTCTGTATAACACAGATCAGGCATTGGCTTGGGGCATTGTTTATCCTAAAGATGAAAAAAGTAGAGCTGGCCATGTGTAACATAATGCCCATTTTGCAGATGGAAGACTGAGGTATAATGATGATCTGGTTGCAGTGGGACTAGAATTAAAGTTTTGCCTTTAGAACCCCAGTAACACAGTTGTAAATTCTGAGAGTCGGAAGACACCTTAGAAACAATCTAGCTCTGGGAAGGCAAATGCATTTCATTTGCCAACTCCAGTTGTAGGTAGTGGTTGTCTGACCGCGGCGTAGAGAATGAGCATGTCTTCACGTGGGCTCAGTGAATGTGTGTTGTGGTTGGTCGCTGATGTCTGATGTGAGCCGTGGGTATGGTAATAGGGGGGAGACATGTATGCCACCCACGCTTTTGCTGCTTCTGTCCAACCTCTCATTTTACAAATAGGCCAGCTGAGGTCCAGAAAGCTGGGAGGATTTGTTCAGGACTTGTACAGTAGGAGCGGTAAGGTAGAGGCAGAATTGGTCCGGAATCCAGGGTTCTTGAGTTCTGGTTTGGAACCTTTTCATCTGATTGAGCTAGGTATTCTAACAAGCGTTTCACTGTTGCTAGGGAGCATTGCGGTCTTAAAGTCACACTACCTGGGTTCAGATCCCAGCTCTGCCACCAGTTAGCTATGTGCCCTTGGCTGGGCAATGTAACTTCTTTGAGCCATTGCTGCTTCATCTGTAAAATAGGTGATAATATTTGTGCCTACCTTATGGGGTGGTTATGGAGTGAAATAAGACAACACACATATAAAGTGTTTAGATGAGAACCTAACACCTAGTAAATAGTAAATGAATATTAGTAACTTAATCTAAACATTAAGTTTTATTTTATTGTCCTTTTAGATTCTTGCTCGATAGTCACCCCCTCTGCAGAATTTAGACACCTGCTCTTGTCCTTCCCTGTTGAATGCTCTGCGATCTTCTGGGTTTGCAGTACTCTTGGAATTTGTAATTTGGTGATGAAAATTCCCGCAGTACCAATAATCAGGTGTGAGATGGTGCCAGGTCTGTCAATGCCTGCTCTTCTGGATGTCCTACTTCACAGAAGTTTGCTTTGGTTTCGGACATGTGACGAAACCCTGGAGGCCTGCTGTGGTTCTCCGAGGGCCAGCTGCCAAAAGGGGTCCTGGTGACCATTTTGCCTGGTTTTTCCTCTGATTGGAACATTGCTATAACATCTCCCCCAGACAGTCCCTGCTCCCTTATGCCAGTGTGTTCCTAGTCTGCAGACTGGGTGTCCGTGCCCAGCTGGTGCCAGCCTTGTCCCTCACACCCATTTCTCCTATGGGCTTAGACGGCAGGGCCCAGTCAGAGCCCAGACCTGAAAGCTGTGCTGTGGTTACTTCCAAGCCTTAGTGTAGCCGCGCAGGCTGTCGGTAGTGGTTCCCTTTGGGTGGCCTTGACAGGGAGGCCTGGGGAGTTGGAGGAGTCCAAGATCGTCCTGGGAGTCTGGCCAGGGGTGACTCCTGCAGGATAAATGGTCTGCCCCTGGAATTATTTGACCTTGCCTCCTGGTAGAGTGGCATTTCCTGATGGCAGCGGTGTCCAGAGCCCCCTTGGAGAGTTTTTAGGGAATGGCAGCGGTGGGGAGGGCTGCCTGGGTGGTGTGTGGTGATGGGCTTGTGGCTTCTGTTGAGTGAATCATCACTGGGTTCAGTCTTGCCTGGTTGCAGAGAATAAAACCTCTGCTTCAGACCCCCGAGGAGGCCTTCTTGGGGTCTGTCTGCTCCCTGAGAAAGGGATGAGGACTATGGGAAGGAGGCTGCCCTCCTTGGAAGATGGCTCCAGCATCATTCCTCACATTTGGAAGCTCTGTTGCCCTGGCCTCTCACCTTGGGCCCAGCCTGGTCTGGTTGCAACCTGGCCATGTGTGCAGTTGCCTCCCTGCTGTTTGTCATCTAGAGCAGAGCCTATGATCATAGCCACAGAGGTGCAGCATGGGCTGGGCCCGGCTTTGTCCCAGGGAGGCACAGACAAATGGAAGGCTGAGCCACACTGGGGCTGGAACTCTGGGCTCTGCTGTTAGTTCTGTGATGGGGGAGGCGGTAGCTGCATCTGTAAGAACGAGGGGCTGGCAGCTGGCAGGGAAGAGAGTGGAAGGGGCCAGGCTGGGACTGGGAGGAAAGGAGGGGTGGGGAGAGAGGCCTGGGTCCAGGCCGAAGAGGGTTTTGACAGGTGAAAAGAAGTGAGGCGTGGTGAAGATTGTGGAGTGTCCTGTGCAAAGGCCGGGGGGCAGAGTATGGTGCACTGGGTTGGGGGATAGCTGATGAGGGGAGGGCAAGAGATGAAGCTGGCAGGCGTCTGGGCTACATCGTGCTGGGCCTGGTTGGCCCAGGTAGGAGTTTGAATTTCATACTGAAGGCCCTGGAGACTTTTGGAAGGTTATCAGTGACGGTTGTCCTCCTTTCCCACTGTGGCCAGTGTCCTGCCCCTTCCTGGGCCTGCCTCCTTGGGCTGCACAAGCCGGTGGCCTTGTCCAGTTGCTGCACTGAGAACTTACGCTTCTTGGGCCTTGCTCACTTCCTTCACTCAATAATTCTCTGATTTCTGTATGACTGGTGCTTTCCAGGCCTCCGTGACTTCATGAATTTGTTCCTGGTCTTAGTGTTGTAGCCGGCTTACTGGAACAGCTCCTGGGAGCCCAGACATGACCAAGCCCTGTGGTGGCCATGTGGCCTGGCTGTGGGAAATAGCTGAGGCTCAGCAAGGGGTGGGAGTTGGGGGATTGTGAGCACATAGGGAGGGCAATGCTGAGGGCCCATAGCAGGCACTGGCTGCCTGGAGTTTCCTTCTAATCCATGAGGAATATTTAACAGTGTGTTTGGGGGGGCGGCAGAATTTAGTAGGAGATAGGTTTTGGAATTGTACAACAATGACTCAAACCCTGGATATACTATTTACTGGCTCAGTAATCCGGGCAAGCCCCCTAACTGTTTTGAGCCTCAGTTCCCTCATCTGTGCAATGGGGAGAGCGATAGTATGCTCCCCCCACCCCCTTCAAGGGCTCTTACCTGGATCAGGTGAGGTAATGTGTGTGAAAGGTTTCATGCACTGTAAAGGACTGTGCATTTACTACTGAGGACCAGTAGTATGGAGTGTGTGGTGAACAAGATTTTGTTTTTTAGCAGCTTATATTCTATGCTGGTAGAGTGAGTCAGTAATTCAAACAGAAAGGATGATTATGGAGAAGAATATGTGAAAATTATAAATCAAGGACCTATTTGTGCTTCCATTATGCTGACAGGTCATTTGGCACCTTAAATTTGATCCTCATTTTAATATACATTATTAGATGTTAGTAAAACATTAGATGATAAGATACTTGTACATACTTAGATGTTCACAACGTTTATCACCTATTAATGAGTACGATAGACTGATTGAAGACAGAAATTTTTTCATTGCAAAGACTCAGGACTTCACATATACATGAAGTGGGACTAAAAAAATATAATTGATTTATAAACATAAAACAATGTTCTAGAATTAGGTAGAGGTGACAGTTGTACAACTTATTGGATATAGTAAAAAAACATTGTACTATATAGTTTAAAATGGTGACTTTTATGGTATGTGAATTATTTCTTAATTTAAAAATAGAAAAGCAATTATTAAACCAATAATTATGTTAACAAATTTAGAGATTCAAGAAGCAATTACCTATAATTTCACCAAATCAAACTCATCATTATTTTTATATACCTTCTAATACTGTTCTGTTACATCCACAGTATCCTGTCAATATGATGAACTGTTTTTCTCACTTAACTTGTTATCCTTAGTATTTTCCATGTTGTCCTGTAGTCCATTTAAAAGCAGTTTAACTCACTGTGTGACTGTTACCTGATTTACTTAGCTTTTCCTTTTTCCCACTTTCAGGATGCGTCTACATATGTTTTTCCATTATAACTAACACTGTGCTGAACATCTTTGTACATGGACTGTTTTCCATGTCTTAGATTAATTTCTTAGGACAAATTTCTAAAGTGATGTATATGAATCAAAACATTGCTGAGAGAAAATTTTAAAAAGACCTAATAAATGGAGAGGGGTGTATTATATTCATGGGTAGGGAGACTCAATATTGCTAAGATGTCCATTCTCCCCAAATAAATCTATAGATTCATGGGAATCCCAGTCAAAATCCTATCAGGCTTCTGTGTATAAATTGACAAGCTGATTCTAAAGTTCATATGGGAATGCAGAGGGTTTTGGAATCAGTGCTGAAAAATAACACTGAAGAAGAACAAAGTTAGAGGGTGAATACTGTTTGGTTTCAAGACTTACTATAAACCTACAGTAATCAAGACAGTGTGGTATTGGTGTAAAGACAGACAAACTGATCTATGGAACAGACTAGAGAGTCCAAAAATAGACCCACACATGTATGAACAATTAATTTTTCACAATGGTGCAAAGGCAATTCAGCTTAGAAAGATTTTTTTCCAACAAAAGTGCTAGAACTATTAGATATTCTTATGCAGAATTGAACTTTGATCCATATCTCCTACTACATACGAAACTGATTCCACATAGATCACATACCCAAATATAAAAACCTAAAACTATAAAAATTCTAGGAGAAAGCATAGAAAATGGCTGTAGTTTGGGATAGGCAAAGATTTCTTAGGTGTACAACACCAAAAGTATGATCCGTAAAGGAAAAAGTGGTGAATTTTACTTTATCAAAATGAAAAATGACTTCTTTTTGGAAGATGTTGTTAACAGAAAGGAGAGACAAGCTACAGACTGGGAGAAAGCATATGCAAATCATATATCTGATAAAGTACTTATGTGTGGAATATATGAAGAATTCTGTAACTCAGTTATAAAAAAGACAACAACAAATAACCCAATTAAAAAACAGACAAGAGATTTGGACAGACATTTGACCAGAGAAGATGTAGAGATGGCAAATAAGCACATGAAAAAATGCTTAACACATGAGTCTTAGGGAAACACAAATTTAAACCATAATGAAATATCATTACACATGTATGAGAATGACCAAAATGAGAAAGACTTCTTACACCGAGCGTTGGGGGATGTCGAGGAGCTCTTCCACACTGGTGGGAATGTAAAATGGCACAACCACTTTAGAAAACAGTTTAATTTCTTAAAAACTTAAACATATACGTGTCACACAATTTGACCATTACATTTCTAATTTAATGAGAAATGAAAGCATATGTCTGAGCAGAGATTTGTACATGAATGTTTATAGCAGCTTTATTGGTACTCCTAAACTGCAAACAACCCAAATGTACATCAGCACATGAACGAATAAGGAAGTTTGGTACATTCATACAGTAGAATACTACTCAGTAAGAAAAATCAACAATAAATTGTTGATAACATGCAGCAACAAAATGGATCTCAAAAAATTATGTTGAGTGAAAAAGTCTAGACTAAAAAAAAAAGTATGTGCTGTATGATTTCATTTACATAAAACTCAAGAAAATTCTTGACTACTGAAAGAAAGCAGAGCAGTGGTTGTCTGGAGATGGAAAGTATATAGAGGGATGGGGCTTGACCAAAGGACACTGGGGAGTGATGGATATGCTTACCAGCTTGATTATGATGATAGTTTCATGAATGTATGCATATATAAAAATATGAGATTGTACATGTGTAGTTTATTATGGGTCAGAATACCTCAGGGAGGCTGTTAAACAATGATAATAACGGATTGTGACCTATTGAAAAAAACAGACATTCATGAATCCAAGTGCACAAAAACAAACAAGATGAATAAATTGAGAATTTGTAAAGAACTGGTTATTTCTAAAATTTGGTAGTGCTTCCTCACATGATACTTATAAAAATAAGTAGCTTTAAGTGAGGAAGCCAGGTGGATAACTGTCTTAATGAAGTGATGAAAATTAACATTGCCTGTAGGGAGACAAATCAAAATTGTGCACCACTTGATAGGATGTAATGAGAACAGAGCCTTTTATTAAATTATTGGATTTGATTAGCTAATTTTTTTTAAAAAGAATTTTTACATCTATGTTCACAATTAACATTGGTCTGTAGCTTCTTCCCACCCCCGTTGTATTTAATGTCTGGTTTTGATATTGGGGCAGTGCTGGTCTCATAGAATGAGTTGGGAAGTATTCTGTCTTCAACTTGCTGGAAGAGTTTGAGTGAAATGTTAATATTTCCTGCTTAAATGTTTGGTAGAATTCAACTGTGACACCATCTTGGATAGAAATTTTCTTGTCTGATATAAACATAGGCATTCCAGCTTTATTTTAATTAGTGTTGGCATGATATATCTTTCCCCATCCTTATACATTTAACCTGTTGGTATTTTTATATTTAAAGAGCATTTCTTTTTTTTAAATTTTTTTTTTCAACGTTTATTTATTTTTGGGACAGAGAGAGACAGAGCATGAACGGGGGAGGGGCAGAGAGAGAGGGAGACACAGAATTGGAAACAGGCTCCAGGCTCTGAGCCATCAGCCCAGAGCCTGACGCGGGGCTCGAACTCACGGACCGCGAGATCGTGACCTGGCTGAAGTCGGACGCTTAACCGACTGCGCCACCCAGGCGCCCCTAAAGAGCATTTCTTATAGGCAACATATACTCAAGTCTTTCTTTTTTATCCAAATTGACAATCTCTGGCTTTTAAACTGGGGTGTTTAAACCATTAATATTCAATGGATTATTGGTATGGTTAGATTTACGTCTTTCATCTTGTTCTCTATTTGTCCTATTTGCTCTTTATTTCTTGTTTTCCCTGCCTTCTTTTAGATTGGATATTTTTTATGGTTCTATTTTATTTCCTTTGTTGCTTTTTTTTTTATTAGTGATTGTATCAGTTTACATCATACATTTTTTAATTAAAATGCATTTTTTAATTAAAATGTTTTTTAATGTTTGTTTATTTTTGAGAGAGAGAGAGAGAGAGAGAGAGAGAGAGAGAGAGAGAGAGAGACAGTGTGAGTGGAGAAGTGGCAGAGAGAGAGGAAGACACAGAATCTGAAGCAGGCTCCAGGCTCTGAGCTGTCAGCACAGAGCCTGATGTGGGGCTTGAACTCATGAATGCAAGTTTGTGACCTGAGCCAAAGTCGGACGCTCAACTGATTGGGCCACCCAGGCACCCCTACAGCATACATTTTTAATTCTTCACATTCTGCATTCAAGTGATATTATACCACGTCACAGAGTATAAAAATCTTATAATAGTATACTATCATTTTTTTTCTTCCTAGCCTTTTGCTATTGATGTAATACATTATGCTTTTACATATGTTGTAAACTCCACATTACTTTATTATTTTTGTTTGAGCAATTGCTTATCTTTTAAAGAGTTAGAGTATAAGAAAAGATTCTTGTATATTTACCAATGAAGTTACTATTTCTAGTCTCTTTTCCTTCATAGATCTGTATTTCTCTCCTGTATCATTTTCCTTCTACCTGAAGGAATTTATTTAACATTTTTTGCTGTACAGGAAGATGAATTCTCTGAGCTTTTATATATGCCTGAGAGAGTTTTCATCTTATCTTTGTTTTTGGTGGGTATAGAATTCTGGGTTTTCTTTCACTGCTTTCAATTTTTCTTTATTATTTTTTAATGTTTATTTTTGAGAGAGAGAGATAGAGCATGAGGGGAAGGGGCAGAGAGAGAGGGAAACACAGAATCTGAAGCAGGCTCCAGGCTCTGAGCTGTCTGCACAGAGCCTGACGTGGAGCTCCAACTCATGGACTGTGGGATCATGACCTGAGCTGAAGTCAGACACTTAACTGACTGAGCCACTTAGGCGCCCCTCTTTCACTGCTTTCAGAAATGTTGCTCTACTGGCTTTTGCTTGTATTGTTGCCAGAGAGAAATCTGCTGTCATTCTTATGTTTGTTCCTCTGTCCATAATGTGTCTTTTTCTCTGGATACTTCTAAGAGTTTTCTCTTTGTCACTGATTTTGAACAATTCCATTATGTGGTTTCCTTCATGTTTCTTATGTTTGGAACTTTTTGAGATTCTTCGATCTGTTGGTTTATAGTTTTTTTAGAAAATCAAATTTGAAAAAATTTCAGCCATTATTTCTTCATGTCTTTTTTTTCCTACCCTTTCCTATATCCTCTCCTTTGGAGACTCCCAACCACATGTTTACTGGGCTGCTTGAATTTGTCTGTTAGATCAATGATGTTCTTTCCATTTAAAAAAACATTCTTTTTTCTTTGTGTGTGTGTGTGTGTGTGTGTTTTTTTAATAATTTTGTGTTTCAGGGGCACTTGAGCGGCTCAGTTGGCTAAGTGTCTGACTTTTGATTTTGGCTCAGGTCATGATCTCATGGTTCATGAGATCAAGCCCCACGTTGGGCTCTGCGCTGACAGCATGGAGCCTGCTTGGGATTCTCTCTTCCTCTCATGAGTGGAGGAGGGGCAGAGAGTGAGAGAAAGAGAGAATCCCAAGCAGGCTCCATGGTGTCAGTGCAGAGCCTGACGTGGGGCTTGATCTTATGAACTATGAGATCATGACCTAAGCCATAATCAAGAGTTGCATGCTTAAATGATTGAGCCACCCAGGCACCCCTGTGTATTTTGTTTTGAATAGTTTCTACTGCTAGGTCTTCAGGATTACTAATTTTTTTTTCTACCATGTCTAATCTACAGTTAATCTCATCCACACATTTTGTACATCACACATTACAGTTTTATCTCTAGAATTTTCATTTGGATCTCACTCTATTTTTTTTTAAATATTGTTTTTGTGTCTGCTTAACTTTTGAACAAATGAAATGCAGTTACAACTGGTTTTAAGGTCCTTCTCTACTAATGCTAATATAGGTTTCACTTCTGGTTTTTTAAAATTATATTTTCTTAACTTTCATTTTTAGTTCTGAGTTTTTTGTGTTTTTGTTTCTTCACTTCTTTATTTCTTCAAATTTTTATTTAAATTCTAGTTAGTTAACATACAGTGCAATATTGGCTTCAGAAATAGAATTCAGTGGTTCATCACTTAACATGCAACACCCCAGTGCTCATCAAAACAAGTGCCCTCCTTAATACCCATCACCTATCTAGTCCATTCCCCACCCACCTCCCTCCATCAACCCTCAGTTTGTTCTCTATCATTAAGAGTCTCTTGGGGCGCCTGGGTGGCTCAGTCGGTTAAGCGGCCGACTTCAGCTCAGGTCATGATCTCTCGGTCTGTGAGTTCGAGCCCCGCGTCGGGCTCTGTGCTGACAGCTCAGAGCCTGGAGCCTGTCTCAGATTCTGTGTCTCCCTCTCTCTGCCCCTCCCCCGTTCATGCTCTGTCTCTCTCTGTCTCAAAAATAAATAAATGTTAAAAAAAAATTAAAAAAAAAAAAAAGAGTCTCTTTTGGTTTGTTCCCTCTCTCTTCTCCCCTGCCTTCCCATATGCTCATCTGTTTTGTTTCTTAAATTCCACATATGAGTGAAATCCAATGGTATTTGTCTTTCTCTGACTTATTTCACTTAGCATAATACACTCTAGCTCTATCCATGTCATTGCAAAAGGCAACATTTTATTATTTTTGATAGTTGAGTAATATTCCATTGTGTATACATATATGCCACATCTTCTTTATCCATTCATCGGTTGATGGACATTGGAGCTCTTTCCGTAATTAGGCTATTGCTGATAGTGCTGCTATAAACATTGGGGTGCACGTACCCCTTCAAATCTGTATTTTTGTATCCTTTGGGTAAATACTTGGTAGTGTAATTGCTGGATTATAGGGTAGTTCTATTTTTAACTTTTTGAGGAACATCCATACTGTTTTCCACAGTGGCTGCACCAGTTTGCATTCCCACCAACAGTGCAAGGGGGTTCCCTTTTCTCCACATCCTTGCCAACACCTGTTGTTTCTTGTTTTGTCAATTTTAGCGATTCTCACAGGCATGAGGTGGTATCTCATTGTGGTTTTCATTTGTATTTCCCTGATGATGAGTGATGTTGAGCATCTTGTCATGTGTCTGTTAGCCATCTGGATGTCTTCTTTGGAAAAATGTCTATTCATGTCTTCTGCCCCTTTCTTAACTAGATTATTTGATTTTTGGGTGTTGAGTTTGATAAGTTCTTTATAGATTTTGGATACTAACCCTTTTTCCCATAAGTCATTTACAAATATTTTCTCCCATTCTGTAGGCTACCTTTTTGTTTTGTTGATTATTTCCTTTGCTGTGTAGAAGCTTTCAATCTTGATTAAGTCCCAATAATTCATGTTTGCTTTTGTTTCCCTTGCCTCCAGCAATGTGTCTAGTAGGAAGTTTCTGTGGCCAAGGTCAAACCAATTGTTGCCTGTGCCTTTAGGATTTTGATGGTTTCCTGTCTCACATTTAGGTCTTTCATCCGTTTTGAATTTATTTTTGTGTATGGTGTAAGAAAGTGGTCCAGTTTCATTCTTCTGCATGTTGCTGTCCAGCTTTCCCAGCACCATTTGTTGAAGAGACTGTCTTATTTCCATTGGATAGTCTTTCCTGCTTTGTCAAATATGAGTTGACCATATCGTTGTGGACTCATTTCTGGGTTTCTATTCTGTTCCATTGATCTACGTATCTGTTTTTGTGCTGGTACCATACTGTCTTGCTGCCTACAGCTTTGTAATATCATTTGAAGTCTAGAATCATGATGCCTAAAGCTTTGCTTTTTTCTAAGGATTACTTTGGCCATCTGGAGTCTTTTGTAGTTCCATACAAATTTTAAGATTGTTTGTTCTAGCTGTGGAAAGAATGCTGGTGGTATTTTGATGGGGATTACATTAAATGTGTAGATTGCTTTGGGTAGTATAGACATTTTAACAAAGTTTGTTCTTCTAGTCCATGAGCATGGAATGTTTTTCCCTTCTTTGTGTCCTCTTTAATTTCTGTCGTAAGGGTTTCATAGTTTCCTAAGTTTAGATCTTTTACCTCTTTGGTTAGGTTTGTTCCTAGGTATCTTATGGTTTTTGGTGCAATTGTAAATGGGACTGATTCCCTGATTTCTTTTTCTGCTGCTTCATTATTGGTGTATAGAAATGCAACAGATTTCTGTACATTGATATATCCTGCAACTTTGCTGAATTCATATATTGGTTCTAGCAATTTTTTGGTAGAGTCTTTTGGGTTTTCTACATGGAGTATCATGTCTTCTACAAATAGTTGAAGACTTCCTTGCCAATTTGAATGCCTTTTAATTCTTTTTGTTGTCTTATTGCTTAGGCTCTGAGATGATTTTGATTGGTTGGATTTCCTCTCATTTTGTATTTTTCTTCTTTGCATACCTGGCAATTTCTTATTAGGTGCTAGACATCATTGTACCTTTATATTTTTGGGTGTTAGATGTTTTTGTATTCTTTTTATTTTTTATTTTTTAATGTGTTATTTATTTTTGAGAGAGAAAGAGAGAGAGAGAGAGAGAGAGAGAGAGAGAACAAGTGGGGGAGGGGCAGAGAGAGAGAAGGAGACACAGAACCAAAGCAGCCTCCGGGTTCTGAGCTGTCAGCACAGAGCCCAGTGTGGGGCTTGAACCCACAAACTGTGAGATCATGACCTGAGAGGAAGTCAGACACTTAACCGTCTGAGTTACCCAGGTGCCCTTTGTATTCTTATACTCTTTTTTTTTTTTTTTTAAATTTTTTTTTTTCAACGTTTATCTATTCTTGGGACAGAGAGAGACAGAGCATGAATGGGGGAGGGGCAGAGAGAGAGGGAGACACAGAATCGGAAACAGGCTCCAGGCTCTGAGCCATCAGCCCAGAGCCCGATGCGGGGCTCGAACTCACGGACCGCGAGATCGCGACCTGGCCGAAGTCGGACGCTCAACCGACTGCGCCACCCAGGCGCCCCTGTATTCTTATACTCTTGAGCTTTGTTCTGGGACACACAGTTCAGTTACTTGGAAACAGTTTGATTCTTTTTCAAGCCTTTCTTTTAATATTTGTTGGATGGGAATGGAGCAGTGTTTATTTTGGGATATTCCCCACAACTGAGGCAAGGCCCTTCTGGGGATTATAACAAGTGCCTCCAGAATTATTGGATTTTCCAATCTGGCTGGTGCAATGGGCCTATATGTGCACTGGGTACTGTTAACCCTAGTCTTTTGGAGTTGCTCTCTCTTGAGGCTCATGTGGTTTTCTCATGTGCATGTGCTGAATATGTGACATGGACCCTCCACACATCTTTTTTTTTTTTAATTTATTTTTATTTTTTTAATTCACATCCAAATTAGTTAGCATATAGTGCAACAATGATTTCAGGACTAGATTCCTTAATGCGCCTTACCCACTTAGCCCATCCTCCCTCCCACAACCCCTCCAGTAACCCTCTGTTTGTTCTCCATATTTAAGAGTCTCTTATGTTTTGTCCCCCCTCCCTGTTTTTATATTATTTCTGCTTCCCTTCCCTTGTGTTCATCTGTTCTGTGTCTTAAAGTCCTCATATGAGTGAAGTCATATGATATTTGTCTTTCTCTGACTAATTTTACTTAGCATAATGCTCTCTAGTTCCATCCACATAGTTGCAAATGGCAAGATTTCATTCTTTTTGATTGCCGAGTAATACTCCATTGTATGTATATATACCACATTTTCTTTATCCATTCATCCATCGATGGACATTTGGGCTCTTTCCATACTTTGGCTATCGTTGATAGTGCTGCTATAAACATTGGGGTGCATGTGTCCCTTTGAAACAGCATACCTGTATCCCTTGGATAAATTCCTAGTAGTGCAATTGCTGGGTCTTAGGGTAGTTCTATTTTAAATTTTTTGAGGAACCTCCATATTGTTTTCCAGAGTAGCTGCACCAGTTTGCATTCCCAGCAGCAGTGCAAAAGAGATCCTCTTTCTCTGCATCCTTGTCAACATCTGTTGTTGCCTGAGTTGTTAATGTTAGCCATTCTTACAGGTGTGAGATGGTATCTCATTGTAGTTTTGATTTGTATTTCTCGGATGATGAGTGATGCTGAGCATTTTTTCATGTGTCGGTTCGCCATCTGAATGTCTTCTTTGGAGAAGTGTCTATTCATGTCTTTTGCCCATTTCTTTACTAGGTTATTTATTTTTTGGTTGTTGAGTTTGATAAGTTCTTTATAGATTTTGGATACTAACCCTTTATCTTATACGTCATTTGCAAATATCTTCTCCCATTCCATCGGTTGCCTTTTAGTTTTGCTGATTGTTTCCTTCACTGTGCAGAAGCTTTTTATTTTGATGAGGTCCCAATAGTTCATTTTTGCTTTTGTTTCCCTTGCCTCCAGAGATGTGTTGAGTAAGAAGTTGCTGTGGCCAAGGTCAAAGAGGTTTTTGCCTGCTTTCTTCTCGAGGATTTTGATGGCCCTCCACACATCTTTAGGGCTCCTTCTTTGTATAGCTCTCTCCTCCCCAGAACTCTGTCCTGTGAACCCTAGTTGCTTTGGCCTTCCTGAACTCTCAGCTCCATCTCCTCAACTTAGGGAGTTCTCTGGGCACCTCTTGGGTTCCCTTTCCTGATGCTGGGCCTGTAAACTTTTAATGCAGTGAACTGGGACAATCGTAGAGTTCACCTTGTTTGTTTCCCATTGCTCAGGAATCACTGTCCTTCGCTGCCTGATATCCCATGCCTTAACAGCCATTGTTTTGTAAATCTGAATAAAAAATCAGCTGGACTTTTATATTTGTAGAAGATGTTGAAGGAGGGATGATTAAAAAAAATTTTTCCCCATTATGGATGTAATACATAGGAGTTATAAGAAATTTGGAAAATACACAAAAACCTATGAAGAAGAAAAATACTTTTGTAATCTCACAGCCTAGAGATACTACTGTTTACATTTTATTTTTTATTTTTTTAAATTTTTTTATGTTTATTTATTTTTGAGAGAGAGAGAGAAAGAGTGTGAGCAGGGGAGGGGAAGAAAAAGAGGGAGACACAGAGTCCAAAGCAGGCTCCAGGCTCTGAGCTGTCAGCACAGAGCCCGACACGGGGCTCGAACCCATGAGCTGTGAGATCATGACCTGAGCCGTGAGATCATGACCTGAGCCGAAGTCGGAGGCTTTACTGACTGAGCCACCCAGGTGCCCCTACTGTTTACATTTTATTATGTTTCCTTTGGGTCTTGAATTTTTGACTAGAAGAATTAATCAAAAATCTTTGTTTTGTTTTGGGGTCTGTCTTTTACTTACTCTTTCATGATCTCTCTCTTTTTTCTGTGTTGATGGGGCATGTCTGTGTGTCTGTCTCTTTCCTCTTTGTGTCACAAACACGTATAGTCAACCCCACTAAAGATACTGCCCAGTTCTTTTTTTTTTTTTGAACATAACCCCAAGATTTTATTGTCTTCATAATGTAACAAAATATGAAGTTAGAAACTAGATCACTTGGCCCTTTCTCTTCTTATCTCCTCCCAGTTCAAAATGCTTGCATCTCTTAATAGCCAGCATTCTCTTAAATCTGCAGTTGGGCTCAACACATTCAAGCCTCAGCACAATCTTCTTTGTAGTTTCAGCCTTTTTCTGGAAAATCGGCTTAGTCTGCCCACCATAGCCATTCTGCTTCCTGTCATAACACCGCTGTCCCTGGGCATAAAGAGAATCTTTGCCTTTCTTGTACTGTGTCACTTTGTGGGGCTGGTGCTTGCCACACTTCTTGCAGAAAGTCCGGTGGGTTTAGGAATGTTCACCATGGCTGTGAGAAGGCTATAGGCACAGAAAGATACTGCCCAGTTCTGATGAGGAGCCTTGTTGATTCAAAGGCTTTGACTTTGGTACCTTCCTGCTGAGTTTGGAGGCCCAAGCCCCTGCTCTTGGGTGTTTAGACGTGAGTCAAGAATTTCCCTCTTTGGGCCTTTGTTCCCTCCCTCCCAATCAATAATTAATCAGTACTGAGTTGATCTTATTAGCTATTCACTTTCAAAACTCTAAACCAAGCTGGCTAATAACAATGCTTTTAATTAATATGAGGCAGATTAAAACTCATTACAGCAAGGTTATTGGTAATGAGATAATCATAAGGCAAGTTATTGAGCTGGGAGTGAAAATGAAGTTGGAGGAGGGGCAGGGAGACCACGCCAGCTGTTCCTGCGGTTATTTTGGGAGGGACAGAAGGGGGAATGTCAGGCCTCTGCAGTGAGGACGTGCTGCAGCTACACCCCCAACCATCCAGAGAAACCAGGTGCTTGGTTAAGGCAGCACTTGGGTCAGTGAGCTGATGGGTGGTCGGTGTTAGGGTAGTAGAGGAAATAGGGTCTTGGGGCAGAGAAAGTTAAGCCAGTGTTGAGAATAATGCTGTATCGCTGTTTGCATTTCTTGTGTATGGATGCTCTGCCATTTAGATGACAGAGCATGAAATTAGCTATTGTTTCTATTAGATTGTGGTCTAGACGTGTTGGTCTGAACAAAATATAGGGAGTTTGGATGGGCCCGGAGTGTTCTTTTTTATTTTTATTTTCAATTTCATTTTTCTAGGAATAGTGGTTTCCACTCCCCCCACCATCTTTTTTGATTCATATATTGAGCAATGACTGTGTGCTGAGCCCTGTACTAAAACTCCTTTTTATTAATTGCTTCATATGACCATCACAGTGACAGTCACCATTTTTCTCCTCCTTTTACTGATGAGGAAACTGAGGCCCCAAAGTTAATTAACTTGTCCAAAGTTATAGGGCAGGTAAGTAGCAAAGTAGGATTTAATATGGTTTTTTTTTTTAACGTTTATTTTTGAGACAGAGAGAGACAGAGCATGAACGGGGGAGGGGCAGAGAGAGAGGGAGACACAGAATCGGAAGCAGGCTCCAGGCTCTGGGCCATCAGCCCAGAGCCCAACGCGGGGCTCGAACTCACGGACCGCGAGATGGTGACCTGAGCTGAAGTAGGACGCTTAACCGACTGAGCCACCCAGGCGCCCCCAAAGTAGGATTTAAACTCAGGTGTTTTTAATTCCAAAGCCATTGCTATTAATCATGTTTTATGACTCCCGTCTTCTTGTGTTCAAGGCCGTCTGCAGTTTTCATTGGCCTTTTAAATGTATACGCTTGATTCAACTTCCATGGCCGCCCTGGTGCCAGCCAGGTGCTGTCATACCTGGGAGTTACTGGGCAACTACCTTTATTGCCTGCCATCGGTGATTCTAGTGTCATGGTGCGTGGCCACCTCTTGGTCTGCATGGTGAACTCCTTGCCCACGAAGACCATCCCCACAATGCTTGCATTCCCACTGTGTGAACACGTGGAGAAATTCAGTTCATGCCTGCCCCCTGGCACATGCTTGAACACACCACCGTTTCACCCTTTACTGACTCTAGGACCTTGGGAATGTTACTGAACCTCTCTGAGATCATTTTGTCATCTTTAAAGACACATATTAAGATCTATTTTATGGATATATGGGGCAGATTTAAAAACAGTATCAACCACGTATATTTCAGCATTTACTGTAGGCCGGGAATAGTACGTAGACCAAGGCACTAAATAAATGATTATTTGTTATAGTTATTCCTGATTTATAATCCTGAGCTGTCCAGTATGGTAGCCATTAGCCACATGTGATTATTTAAATTAATTAATTAATAATTAATGAGTGAGAGGGAGCAAGTGAGCAAGGGGCAGAGAGAGAGAAAATCCCAAGAGGAGCAGAGAGGGAAAGAGAGAGAGAGAGAGAGAGAGAGAGAGAGAGAGAGAGAAGCAGGGCTCACCTGAAGCGGGGCTTAAACTCATGAATGTGAGATCATGACCTGAGCCAATGTCAGATGTCTAATGACTGAGCCACCCAGCTGCCCTGATTTAAATTTAAATACTTTAAGGATGCCTAGGTGGCTAGGTTGGTTGAGCGTCTGACTCTTGATTTTTGGCTCAGGTCATGATCCCAAGGTCATGGGATCTAGCCCTGCATTGGTCTTTGTGCTGAGTGTGGAGCCTGCTGGGGGTTCTCTCTCCCTCTCCCTCTCTCCCTCTCTCTCTCTCTCTCTCTCTCTCTCTGTCTCTGTCTCTCTCTCTCTCCCCCCTCCCTCTCTCCCTCTGCCCCTCTCCCTCGCTTGTGCTTTTTCTCTCTCTAAACATTAACAAAAATTGGAGAATTCAGTTCCTCAGTCACACTAGCTGCATGTCAAGCGGCCAGCAGCCACTGGTAGCTGCTAGTGGCCACTGTGTTATTGGACAGTGCAGATGTAGAACATTTCTGCCATTGCAGCGATTTCTGTTGTACAGTACTAGTGTAAACTAACTTTCATCGTCCTTCCTGCTGCCTTTGCCTATGTAGGTGCATGCTTGAAGATGTGTAGCATGAAGGAGTAGATTCAGGGGAATGCAGAGATCCGAGATTCCAGAAGCTTTGCCTTTTCATTGAGCACGCTCCTTGTTGGGGGAAAGGTTCCTGGGTGGTAGAAACCATGGGATCCCTGTGGATGGTCCCTGCTGCCAGCAGGTACTGCCCCTTAAGGTATCAGATTAAGGAAGTAAATGCTGAAAAGAGGGGTTTTTACTAAGCTAGTAGTTTCTTGAAATTTTGAATGGGACCCACCTTCTGATCCCAAAGGACAGTGAAGCCCTAGGAGCTGGAGCTGAAAAGGGACCCTGGAGATCAAAGGCCCTACTCTATTCTTCAGCATTTGTGTCTTTTGGCCTTAAAAGAATGTAAGTGTTTGGTGAGTGGCAATGTTCTTCGTGTGTGTGTGTGTGTGTGTGTGTGTGTGTGTGTGTGTATTTAGAAGCTGGTTGAAGGTGACTTTGGAGCTTCTTTAGTTGAAATGTGGGTGCCATTTGCAGTAGATGCTGACTCAGCTTCATGGATGGCGGTTTTGTGAGTATATAACCCATAGTTGTCATTAATCTACATTTATGGCACATGGACAGCTTGCCCTGAGGTACACAGAGCGTATAGGGACACACATGGTCTCTGCCCCCGTGGCTGTGTGCCGAGTAGCTTGTGAGTTGGGGACTGACTAGCTTTCCTGGGCTTGCATGACCAGAGAGGGCTCCCCGTATTGCCCAGACAGTGTCTTGAAGGTGACCATTACTTTGTGCCAAGAGATATCCTGGGTTCAAGCCACAGGTGAGGGGCAGTAGGCTGATGCTTTCCTTCTTTCTTTCTAAGTTTATTTATTTTGAGAGAGAGAGAGCGAGCACATATAAGTGAGCATGGGAGGAGCAGAGAGAGGAGAGAGAGAATCCTAAGCAGGCTCCATGCTGTCAGTGTGGAGCCGTACATGAGGCTTGATCTCATGAACTTAACCGTGAGATCATGAGCCAAAATCAAGAGTCAGACTTTTAAGTGTCTGAGCCATCCAGGCGCCCCTAGAATATTACTGAGGGCTGCCAGCAGCAGAGACAAATGCAGATGTGAATCCAGTCTAAAGAAAACGAAGTTAGGTCTTCAACAACACACATACATGCATGCAGATATGTAGTCCTGTATTGCTCTCTTGATCTGAAGTGCCCTTTTTATCCTAATTTATTCAAATTTGATTTCAAGGACTAATCCTGTGTATCCACCAAGGACCATTCACACCAGTAATCTCTCTGGGGAAGACTTTTTAAAAAGTTTTTTACACTTCTGGTATCTTTATTTCACATTGATTATTGTGTAAGTAAATTGTATAACACACACTGTATTAAAAAGTTTAGAATGGAATCCACCCTATTTTTGACTATTTTTGAAATTTTTATTTAAATTCTAATTAGTTAACATACAGTGTAATATTAGTTTCAGGTGTACAATATAGTGATTCAACACTTCCATACTGCACCCAGTGCTCATCACAAGTACACTCCTTAATCCCCATCACCTATTTCACTTATACCCCCCCCCCTTCCCCATCTCCCCTCTGGTAACCATCAGTTTGTTTTCTGTAGTTAAGAGTCTGTTTCTTGATTTCTCTCTCTCTTTCCCCCGCTTTCCTTCTTTGTTTTGTTTCTTAAATTCTACTTGTGCGTGAAATCATATGGTATGTCTTCTCTGACTTACTTCATTTAGCATAATATACTCTAGTTCCATCCACGCCATTGCAAATGGCAAGATTTCATTCTTTTTGATGGCTGAGTAATATTCTATTGTGTGTGTGTGTATGTATATATCTATCTCTCTGTATATGTATACATACATACACGTACATATATACACCATTGTGTATGTGTGTATATGTGTATATTTATGTATATATATATATATATTTATCTGTATATCATATCTCCTTTACACATTCATTAGTCGATGGACACTTGGGCTGTTTCCATAGTCTGGCTATTGTAGATAATGCTGTTTTATTTAAAAAAAATTTTTTTTTAATGTTTTATTTTTATTTTTGAGACAGAGAGAGACAGAGCATGAACGGGGGAGGGTCACAGAGAGAGGGAGACACAGAATCTGAAACAGGCTCCAGGCTCTGAGCTGTCAGCACAGAGTCCGACGCGGGGCTCAAACCCACGGACTGTGAGATCATGACCTGAGCCGAAGTCGGACGCTTAACCGACCAAGCCACCCAGGCGCCCCGATAATGCTGTTTTAAACATCAGGGTGCATGTATCCCTCTGAATTAGTGTTTTTGTATTCTTTGAGTAAATACCTACTAGTATGATTGCTAGATGGTAGGGTAGTTCTATTTTTAACTTTGAGGAACCTCCATACTGTTTTCCACAGTGGCTTCACCAGTTTGCATTCCCACCAACAGTGCAAGAGGGTTGAGTGGGGAAAACTTAATAGAAAAGATGATTAATTAGGAAAAGTAAAAGGTAGTTAACTCGAGGAGTGATAAAAGATTCTAAGGGTACAGAAGTAGTAAGCATATAAAGCAGCTGTTCCCTCTGGGGCTGAAGGGTAGTGAATAAGGACAGAACTCAGCTGTGGGCCTCCCACCTGCAGGGCTGAGATGGAGGTCTGCCCAGTGGTGAGGAGACATGGTAGAAGGCAGGGTCTGTGGGAGTAGCCTCCTGGGTGACAGTGAAATCTGTAGGAGTGTGGCCCAGAGCTAATGTACAGGAACCCTCTACTAGCTGGTCAGAACAATTGGCTGGAGGGTGTGGGCTTGAGCTGGGCCATTAGAGGGGCCTGCCAGTTATGGGAAAATTTAGTGAGGCAGGTCTGGTCTGGGAGGGCCACTGAAGGGGGCACCCTCAAGCCACTGGCCTGCCGGCTGCTGAGCTAAAATGCCACACCGGCTCTGGTAATGGGGCCTCCTTGCTCTTCTGTGGCCTCAGTGTCCCTCCAGAGTCCCCTAATAACAAACCATCTGATAAAGGAGAAATGACAGGCTGCAGCCCCAGGATCACAGTGCAGGGTGGAGAAGGGTGGATTTGGAGTCTGGAGGCCATAGTTCTGATCAGCACACACCCACTGCCCTCCTGTGAGCCAAGCCTTTGCTCTAATTCCGGTCCTCCCGTTTCTTGCATCTAAGCTCCTGCGGTTCTCAGTGTGATCCTGTTGTGGCAAGTCATTCTCTGTGCACGAATGGCTCTGTCACATCTTCCCATGTGCTGGAGGGCACGGGACTGGCCTGCTGTAAGTCCCAGTGAACACACAGTGGTTGATGCCTTTCCTGGGCAGGGAGGGGAAAGTGGGATGTGGCCTCACCCCACCTTCTAGTCCTCTGCTTCCATGTGGCCTTGACCCCAGAGCAGCTTTGATGTAGGGGCTGAGCCTGCCTCCTTGGGGGAGAGGGTGGCCGGGTGCCGGGGCAGCCTAGCCGGGGGTGTCTGGTTGGATGTGGGCTCCAGCCGTACTGTATCTTAGGACTAGTGGATTGTGGATGCCTATGTGTTGCGTCTTATTCTGCCAGTGATTTGGATCTCTCTTCTTCTGGGTTGGAATTTGGGGAATGATTGTTCACACTAGCCTGGACCTTTGTACCATGAAGAAATGCCCAGTTCCATGTTTGACCACAGTTTGCCCTCTTTCTCACTTCCTCAAAACCAGGGCTTGAGCATGGCCTTGGCCAGCCATAGCATTGATTTACTGCCCATGTGCCACTGGCCAGCTGAGTCCCCAGTTCCAAATTCTTTTTTTTTTTTAATTTTTTTTTTAATGTTTTTATTTATTTTTGAGACAGAGAGAGACAGAGCATGAGCAGGGGAGGGGCAGAGAGAGAGGGAGACACAGAATCGGAAGCAGGCTCCAGGCTCCGAGCTGTCAGCACAGAGCCCGATGCGGGGCTTGAACTCACCAGCTGTGAGATCATGACCTGAGCTGAAGTCAGACGCTCAACCGACTGAGCCACCCAGGCGCCCCCAGTTCCAAATTCTTAAAGAGAATCCACCCCATTCCCACGATCCTTTGATCCATCTAAAAGCTTTCTCTCCTCTTAATCCTTAGGGTTAATTTCCTTTTTCCTGTGCCCTCCCGGCAGGGTAAAAAAGACTCTGTGGCCCAGCTTGGACCAGGTGTCCACATCAAGGCTGGGCTATACTACACAGGCTATACTCTGTGTAGGGGGATGGAGTCATGTGTATATAGGGTTCCCCAAGGGTTCATTGGGGTGGGAGGTAGAGGTGTCCAGTGGAGCCAGTAGTGGGTGCCCACAAGGGTCTCGGCACAGCCCCGCAGTGCCTGGAGTCTGGGGCATCTGTTGTGCTATGGTGGAACAGGGCAGATGGGCTCCTGGGCTGCTAGGACAAGGGTGTTCTCTTCTTAATTTCTAAAGTAACAGTTTTATGTACGATGCACTTGGCAACTAACTATATAGGATCTTTAACTGTTTGTTCCATCATTGTTGCCAAAAGTTATTTAACTCCTCAGGTGGTTTATTGCCTCCAATATGTGCTTAATTATGTCGGCATTTTCCATAACACTCAAGAGAGTATAAATCCGTGTAGATGTTTACTCCCTCTTCGTTGATTGCATGGGTGGAAGAGGTTCCCACAGGGCACTGGGCTCCCTTACCTTCTGTGTGTGCCCACAGCCCCATCCTGCCTCAGAAGCTGTAGCTCCAGGAAGACAGGACCTCACAGTTCCAGGACCTTCAGCTGAGCTGGGGTGATGACTGGGGACACATAGCCCAGTGTGTCCCCAACGGGGGCCAACCCCCAGCTCTGGAAGGACAGCGGGCATCAGGCTGAAGGCTACCCTGTCCTAGGAGACCTGTCCAGCTGCCTGACGCTTCCCAGTAAAACTTTTCTTCCAGTTAAGAGGAGACCCCTGCTAGGGTTGCTTGGGTGGCTGAGTCTGTTACATGTCTGACTCTTGGTTTCTGCCCAGGTCATGATCTCATGGTTTGTGAGATTGGGCCCCACGTTGGGCTCTGTGCTGACAGCATGGAGCCTGCTTATGATTTTCTTTCTCCCTCTCTTCTCTGCCCCTCCCCTCCCATGCTCACTCTTTCTCTCTCTCTCTCAAAATAAAAAAAAACTTAAGAAAAAAAGGAGACCCCTGCTAAAGTTTGTTGAGTTAAAAGAGCCCTAGGTTTAGCCTGTTTTCTAGACTTTCCTTTGACATTTATTAGCTATGTTAGCTATTTCTGTATAAGCACAACATCTGAGTTTCTTATTTCTATCATTTATTTATTGTTTATTTATTTCTTAATATTTTTTTAAAGTTTATTTTCGAGAGCAAGAGACAGAGTGTGAGCAGGGGAGGGGCGGAGAGAGAGGGAGACACAGAAACAGAAGCAGGCTGCAGGTTCTGAGCTGTCAGCACGGAGCCCGATGTGGGCTTGCAAGATCATGACCTGAGCCAAAGTTGCACGCTTAACTGACTGAGCCACCCAGGTGCCCCAAAGTTTATTTTTGAGAAAGAGAGAGAGCAAGAGAAAGAGCAAGCACCCGAAAGTGGAGGAGGGGCAGAGAGAGAGAGAGAATCTCAAGTAAGCTCCACACTGTCAGCGTAGAGCCCAACTCAGGGCTCAATCTCACGAGATCATAACCTGAGCCAAAATCAAGAGTCAGATGCTTAACCGGCTGAACTACTCAGGCACCCCTGAGTTTCTTATTTTTAAATATACCAATACCTGACTCCCTGAGCTGCCGTAAGGATTAAAAGAAAGAATGCGTATGAGCATGTTTTAGAAATTGTAGACCTCCAAACAGATAGTATTATTGGTATGTCTGAGGGTTGGGTGGCAAACACATCAACTCAGTGTACCCACAAATGAATCATCAGTAGATTAGATTTGCTTAAAAGCCTTGAACAACTGCTCTGGTTCCTGGGCCAGGTAAGTTTTGATGGAGAAAAGACCAGAAGCATGGGCACACCGGGCCCTATGAAGAGGCCAGCCTCACTCAGTATGAGGTCAGAATTGCTGGCCCTAGGTACTGAGACCGAAGGAGAGCATTGAGGCAGAAGGTGAATGAAGGGTGTGTGTGTGTGTGTGTGTGTGTGTGTGTGTGTGTGTGTGTGTACGTACTCTCGGAGCGAATCAGGCTCTTCAACCAGTGGGGGCAGGAAAGGGAAAGAATGTCCAGTGGGCAGTGTGCACTCACACCTCTCTGTTCCTGGCCCATCTCCCTGCAGGTGCACCTCCGTTCTGCCAGGCGTCTCTGTGAGCTCTGCTGTGCCAACCGGGGCACTTTCATCAAGGTGGGCCAGCACCTGGGCGCTCTGGACTACCTGTTGCCTGAGGAGTATACCAGCACGCTGAAGGTGCTGCACAGCCAGGCTCCACAGAGCAGCATGCAAGAGGTCCGCCGGGTCATCCGTGAGGACCTGGGCAAAGAGGTAGCTGCCCATGCCGGGAGCGATGGGGGCTGGGATGGGATGCTTCTAAGGCCCTGGCAGAGCTGTCCCTGCTGGCTGCTGGGGCTTCACCCCTGGAATGGAAACATACTTCGTGGCAACTTTCAGCAGTGAAATCAAAGGGGTGAGAAGGAACCTCAGTGGCCCTCAGTGAAAAAGGTGGTTGAACCGTATGAAATAGTTGATGTGTGATTGTTTTTGCCCTGCAGTGTAATGGGATTCATATGGTTCAACCTAATCATATCTATCAGTTATGGAGGGTTTACTGTGTGTGGGTGGCAGTGCTGTGTTCCCTGCATTATCTCACCTGATCCTCACAGCAGTGTTAGGTACCTACCTGTCATTAACCCCATTTTGCAGATGAGGGATAAAAGCTTGGGTGGTGGAGATTAAGTGGAGGGTAAACCCGATTTAGGGCTAGAGTCAGGAGCAAGCCCACAAGCCAGGAGGAGCAAGGTTAGGATGGAGATACCCCAGGCAGAGGGGACCAGATTGGCATGGCACAGGCCTGTGCATGGCTTTGCTTCTTGCCAAGGCTGTTGGCCTCCTGCTTCCTATAGCACGAGATTCACCCCCCAATTAAAACTAAATAAATCACTGTAATAACAGTGTGAAGTGCATCATTGCTGGCATGTGGCAGCTCGTGGGGGCGGATGCAAGGGAGGGAAGGCAGCAGATTAACCCTTCTAGGCCGGCTTGTCTGTGGAGGGCTGGAGTGGGAAGCAAGAGCGGGTCAGTGGCCCCCTGTAAGCCAGGGTAGAGCGAGACGAGAAGTTTGGGGTGTCAGCAGTCACAATGGGCCCACCCAGCTGGCCAAAGGATGTATGGGGTTAAAAGATTTTGTCTGTATCTTCAGGGCCTCTTCTCTAGGCCTCCCTGGCCATGTGGTCCTGAGCATGGTGGCCTGCGGCTCCTGCACCACAGGTTGTCTTGAGCCCTCTGAATAGGGCAGGCTAATGTCAAGGTCACGGTTCTGAGGGGGCGTCCTTCACAGCTGGGAAGCTCGGCAACCTCTGCTTTCTTACCCCGGCCCCCACAGACGCACAATTGAAGTCTTTCCTCCCCCTCTTCCTCCTCCTCCTCCCTCCTGGGAAGATGGCATTTGTTCCCTGGTGACACACTTTCTCATTCTGTGGGTGGAGGGAGGGGAAAGGGGCTATGTGGGAACAGGGTAGGTGGGTGTGGGGGTGTGAGGGCGGGGAAAGTCACTCACTTTGTACTTCCCTCCTCCTCCTGCCTCTTCCACGACACTTCTTGGGGAGCAGCTCTCCCCACCAGGAAGATATCCGAGTGGACCCCACCGATTGTGGGCTCTACACCTGCCCTGGGACCTCAGTAGAAAGCTTTGTTTCGTCCCCGGTTTCAAGAACGTGGTTAAAGGAAGCCAAGTCTGTCCTGTATCCCCATCTGCTGTCTGGGTTCGAGTTCTTGGATGGGCTCCGAAGACACCTGGAGCTCAAAGACTACATAGCTGCCCCTAAATCTCAGACCGAAGTGCAGGGGGGTGGCCAGAGTGTTCTGGCTGTGCTGGTTCATTGTATCTACCCTTCCCATCAACAGAGGCCTTACAGGGTCACTAGTGTCCTTACACCAGTCCCTGCCCTCTCCCAGGCAGATGGGGCTGGTCCTGAGGGGTCCCCCAGCAGGGTGTGGGAGATGAGCATGAACTTGCAGTTCTTCTGGACCCTGTGATTTACATGTGATTCTGGAGCAGTGCATAATCTCTGCACTGCAGCCGGTGCCATCAGTGTGGAGGGGAGAGTGAATAAAGGGGCACTGTCCTGGCGTAGGGATGTGTGGGGTGGGGATGGGACCACAGAGCTAAGGGAGGGGCGTGTGAGTGACAGGACGAGGCCTTGGATCTTCTGATTACCAGACCAGTGCTTTGTCTTCTACAATAGAGCTTCTGTCTGGCAGAAATCTTTCAGAAAAGTTTTTTGTGTCTGTGTCTTAGAAGTTTCTCAGCTAGTATTACCAGAAAGAAACTTGCTTTTTCCCTTTTATTTTGAATGTTAGGCCTAAGTCCTGAAGGACACGTTCTGGGAAGCAGTTGGAAGCCCGAACTCTAGGAGGTGGCATCATTTCTGGTGTCTCCAAAGTCACCTGGGTCTGGAGTGCGTTGGGAATGGTCTCAACCTTGGTCTCCTAACTGCCCTTGGGACTGTAGGACTAGGTGCAGTGCTGACGTTGGCCAGCAGATGGTGCCGGAGCTTGAGCGTCAGGGAAAGGTACTGAAGGCTTGGCCCTTTTCAGCAGAGGGGAACCCTGACAGGTGGCTGAGACTTGGGTTCCTTATTCTCCTGGGCATGATTCATGCAGAGGAAGGAGCCCAGGCTGACACCTTTGCACTCTGAACAAGCTGTTGACTTCTCTGGTCCCCAGGAATTCTTTCCTTCCTGCTGAAGGACCTGGCAGGGTTCTGACCACAAACCCATCCTTCCACATTTCTCTTCTGGGCTAGGACTCCTCAGATGCCCCCTGCAGTCACTAACAGCCTGCAGTTCTGTGTTTAGACACCTTTTCCTTCATTTTCCCTTCCTTCTCTCTCTCTTTGTTGCCCAAACAGCTGGTATTTAGTGAAGAAAGCACGGTTCTAGAAACTTTGGATGCAGCTAGGTTCTTTCCTAGTTCTAAAATTCTATGAGAGACTGAAGGAAATGAGGTCAGCTGCCAGAGTGATGCACAGAAATGCCTTTGTTAGGGGCACCGCTTGTACTGGTGTTGGGGGATTGGGGTCTGGCTTGTGCACTCTGACACGTGTTTCATTAGTCTTTTACCCCTGAGCTCCACATGGTAGGGATCTAGACTCGTACTTGTTTTATAATTTCCCATAGTACCTGGGGAGAAAGGCTGTCATAGGAGATCGGCATTCTTGATGGACCATCTGACCAGAGCGGCCACTGGAACATGGAAGAGAACCGCTGTGTATCAGGTGGGGGAATGCATACCTCATTGTTTCTTATGAACCTACAGGAACAGGTGGAGGGTGATGTTCTTGTCTTGCTTTGCTCAAGGTGTAAGCAAAAGTTCAGGGAAGAGATAAAATAGCTCTTCCCCCAGGAACCTCCATCATTTATCAAGCTTGGTTGGGGTGCAGAGAGAAGGTGCTCTTGGCATGAGGACCAGCAGAAGCAGAAGTGGAAGCAGGGAGGTGAGGCAGGAGACTGTCTGGCCTGTGTGAGGGGCTCCTGGTGGTGGGGGTGCTGAGTGGGGGCAGTGCAGAGACTGGACAGAGACTGCAGCAGGGGCTTCCATGGAGGCCTCAGGGCTGGGGGAGGGGATGATGGGCGTGGATGGTGAGTAGCAAAGCCTGGGATGACCCCTGTCATTACTGCATGCCTGCATGCGGGCTCTCTGCTGGTGCATGGAGAACTGTGTGAGCAGCAGTAAAAGGCACCCCCTCCGGGCATCCCTTCCTTCAGGTGGCAGCTCTGCCAGGGCTGGATTTCATTCTTCTGTTAGTCAATCTTCACCATAGAAACAGAGCCAAGAGGGTGTGTGTGTGTGTGTGTGTGTGTGTGTAAGTAAAGAGAGATTGATTAGTTGGAAGGAATTGGCTTATGCGATTTGGAGGCTGGCACATCCTGCATCTTTGGAGGGGGTGTCCATCTGGAGACCCAAGAAGAGCTGATATTGCAGTTTGAGTCCAAAGGCCATCTGCTGGCAGAACTTTTGGTGCTCCAGGCAGTCAGTCTTATGCTATTCAGGCCTTCAGCTGATTAGACGAGGCCCACCCACATTAGGGAGGGCAGTCTGCTTTGTTCAAAGTCTACTAATTTAAATGTGAATCTTATTCAAAAGCATCCTTATGAAAGTATTAGAATAAAGTTTGCCCAAATGTCTGGGCACCATGGCTCAGCCAAGTTGACACACAAAATTAACCCCCCTGGTTCCCACGTGGCCCTTAGTCAGGACCAAACATTTCTACCCTTGGTCTTGCCTTCATATGACAGTTAAGCTTCCTATTGAGTCTTGAAGGTGGGCTGGAGCTAAACTGCTTGCTGGTTTATTGGCTGTGTGACCTTGGACATGTTACTTATCTTCTCTGTCTCTTATTTTCCTCATTTGTAAAATGGGGAAGTACATGCCTGTGGGGATTACATGAATTAATGGATGTGGAGCATGTAGAGCATGCCCGGCAGAGAGCAAATGGCCAGCAAATATTAGCGATGATTTCTGTGTTACGCTGGATGCTTTATATGTGTGAGAACCGAGATTCTGAGAGATTAAATGGCAGCGTTGGGTCTTTAACCAGGTTTTCTGATGCTGGTACAGTTCTCTGTCCCAGATACTATTTTGCTAGTAGAATCCTCCTTTCTCTTCCGCGATCAACACCTGGTGTTCCACCTGTTGGTCAGCCCCTTCCCTTCCACTCTTAGAAATGTCCCACAGGCTGCCTTGGGAGCCTGTCTCCTGGGCTTCTTGAGCACTGCCCCGTGACCCCCAACCTGGGGGCTGCTGGCAGCTCAGCCAGGCAGTTTCAACCGTTGCAGTGTCCTGAGGCCATCAGTAGCATCTACGTTGTGCTCTTGGTCCCTAAAGGTGACACATTGGGCGTGGGAACAGCCACAGGTGCCCAGGGTCAGGAGTTGGTGGCTGTGCTGTGCTCCTCCTTGCAGGATGGCAGCTGGCTCTGCTTCTCTTGTCCTGGAGGAGCTGGGTGTGGGCAGATGCAGGGATAAACACGCCCTAGGTTGGACTGGGGCAAGGGACATGGGCAGAGGGGCCAGAGGAGCCGATTCTACCTGGGGTACCTGTGGCCGGCAGAAAACTCCCCCCCTACCCCCCCCCCCCCGGTGACACATGCCTCCATGTCATATTCCTTGCTGCCTTCTTTCCAGCGCTGATCCACCTTCTCCCTGTCCTTCTCTTACTTGCTCACAAATATTTACTGAGCACACCTCTGGGCCACGTGCTGTGTCAGCCCCCGGGCGTCCCCGCTCTCTGCAGCTCTCGCCGCTGTTCTTGCACGTTGCCAAAGATCCGCCTGAGGCCAGCTCACCCTGACTCACCACCCCTGGCTGCTCCACTGGCCTGGAGCTGAGGGCCACCTTGAGGGCTTCAGCTGTCTCTTGGCCCTCAGCACAACCTTTGTTTGTTCCGGCGTCTGGTTTCTTTGTCTCCCCAGACGATCCCTGAGACGGCTGCCGTGTGAGCATTCTGGGAGTGGAACAGAAGGAGCTGGTGGCCACAAAGCTGCGTGTGGGGAGGACTGGGGGGCGAGGGGGAGAGAGTCACCTCCTCCAGACTTCCCAGCAGCTCTCAATAAAAAGTACATTTATATTGAAAACATAATGAAGAATAAAAAAAACATTTTCCCCCCAATAATGCTGAACATCAAAAGGAGATTTTTATCAATTATGAGAGAGAGATTTTGGCCATAAAATGGTAATTTAACGACTAGGAGATGGATGGCGGGAAGCATTACTGTCAGCCGGGACGGATGGTGTGCCATTAGTCACTGAGGGAGAGACCGAGGTGGCTGCCGTGGCGGTGGCTCCTCTTCCCCAGGCCTCCTGGCCCCAGCCTCCTCGCTGAGTGCTGCCCTACCTCAGCCCCGAGAGGCTCCTCCCTGGGGCCCCGCTCCATCTCCCAGGCACCTTCGGCCCATTGTTGGACAGCTTCTGCATGGCCCTTCCACAGCCAGTGGAACAGAGCCCCCAGAGAGCAGGTCAGGAGCTGCTTCCCGCTTTCTTTTCAGCCTCATGGCCTGCTCCCGTCTTCACACGGCTACGCCCTGGCCACACGCTGTGGGGGTTCACTCCATGCACTCTGGGTCTGTCCTCTCTCATCCCCTTCTTAAGTCACCAGGCTCTTTCTCATCCTCTGAGCTCGGGGTCTGACAACAACAACATACACATGCACACACACACCCTGAGTGCTTGCCAGGGGCAGGCACTGCCTCAGAAATTCCACACACATCAATTTACTTCTCACTAAGACCCTCTGAGAGAGGTACTGTTATTACTTATTTTACAGATGGGAAACTGAGGTACTGTTTCCAGTGAAATTGTACCTTGGCCTCCTCACATACCCCCTGAGTACTTTCCGTCCCCTGTCGCAGCTCTTAGGCAGTTATTTGTTGCATTCAGGTGGGCTGCTTTCCCATCTTGAACCTCCCATGGGGCCTAGTGTGGACTCTGCACATAGTAGGTGTTAGTAAGTGTGGTTGAGTTGAATTGCAGAACTACTTGGAGTGCCCCTGTCCCCTTGCAGCCTTCGGTGGCTTCCTCAGCCAGGTTGGACTGTGAATCCAGAGCACTTGACTTGTGTCTGGTCATTTCAGTTCTGGGTTTATGTTCTTGGGGTGGGTGGTCTCCTCCCACTCATCCTGGGGTCCTCTCAGAGCACTGTCCAGTGCCTGGCACAGCAAAGGTGCTCAGTAATGGGTTGTTACCTGCACTGAGACACTCTGACGCGGGATGTCATGGCATGGCGTTATGGGTCCTAGAGTCCTCAGGGTGGTCAGCTCTGCTCCTGCCTCGGTCTCACTCTCATAGCTCCCTGGGACGTACCCATGGGAGCCTGTGGAGGGCTGTGTGAGGGCGTGTCTGGGGCTATCTAAACTACGGGGTGAGGGCAAGGGCAGGGTCTGGCTTCCGGAAGGAACAAAAGGTTCATTTCTGAGGCAGTATGGCCTCATAGTTAATAAAATAGGCTTTAGAGGCAGGGGGCCTTCCAAAATCCTAAATGCTACCAGACTTTAACTGTGTCGTTAGTTCTTTCTGAGTCTAGTTCCCTTGTCTGTAAACTGGGATAAGAGAACCTGCTCACTAATAGGGTCATGACAGGGCTTGAGAACTATAGCCCATCTGGGGGGCGGGGCCTGGTGCACAGTAAATCCTGCAGCTGTTAGCTCTGGTTGTCACCTGCAGAGCAGTTGTGAGGACAAAATGAAGCAGGGAGACTGGGACCCCCAGATTATATCCAGCACCCCACTGGGGTTGACAAACACTGACTCTTCTTGTTTGGCCTTCATTGTTCAGTGGCAAAGCGCCTTAGATGAAGGTTACCCAAGGGAGTAACTAACTCCCGGGTTGTAATGGTTTAGAAGTCACCTCATCCAACGCTCGTGTTTCAATGGTGAGGAACAGGGGCTCAGAGCAGGAAGTCACTGGCCCAGAGTGGCACAACTGGGTGGCAGGAGAAGCGAGACTTGAACCCAGGCCTCCTGACTCCTGATCCAGTGCTCGTCCTCCTGGACTGTTCGTTCTGTTCAGGGCTGGGAGCTTACTGTCTGGAAGTGAGACGGCCAACTCTCAGAGATGAGGCTGGTCTTACTGGCAAAGAAACGTGGAGGGGCTCAAGTGGCTTTCACCTCCTTGGGACCTTGGAGTCTCCTGTGGACTTTAGGAAGCTCTATTTTCATAAGTTGATCCATCATAGTAAGAGGATTCTAGGGTATTCTTTGTATCCTTCAGCCAGCCTTCCCGCTTGACGGTGGTTGGGATGGTCATATCCGCGTACTCACTGTTCCCCTTCAATCTGCAGACCATGCTTGCGGCACGTCCCCCCTCTTTGGGGTCTAACCTGCAGGGTGGTGCCCAGACCCAGACCCTCCGCTTAGCTGCTGTGTTGGGCTGTTTGCTGGAGAAACTGCCTCAGCTTATGGTGGCCCCATTCACAGACTCGGGAAGGTTGGGGCCCACCACTGACTGCTTTGCTCGCTCAGAAAATACAGACTTGTTGAGCAGCTGATAGGTACTTACCTCTCTGCCAATGCTGTGGGGGATCTAGAATATGTCAAAGCCACGTTCCACCCTCCCTCTCTCCCAAAGCTGGGCAGACAGAACAATTCACAGAGGAAGTAATTAGAGAACAATTAAGCACTCAGCTGTGGGGCTGATGCAGGGAAAGTTCAGGGGGAAGTTCAGAAGAGGGTTCTTGGGGGAGGTGGCCCTCGGAGGATGAGTGAGATTGGCAGAGGGAAAGGATGGGGCCATTCGAGGGTGGTGAGTTCTGAGCACAGCTCCAGGTGCCCAGGCATAGAGAGCAGCAGGGCGGGATGGCAGGCCCTTTGGGTGGGGTGTGTTAGATTACGAGGGCTGCTGTAACAGAGCACCACAGACTGCTGGCTTAAACAACAGGAATCCGTAGTCTCAGTTCTGCTGGGCAGGAGTCTGAGACCCAGGTGTTGGTGGGGTTGGCTCTATCTGAGGCTGCGAGGGGCAGTCTGTTCCAGGCCTTTCCTCCAGCCTCTGGTGGTTTGCTGGCTATCTTTGTCATTCTTTGCTTGAAGAAGTACCCCCCTGATCTCTGCCTTTATGCTCGCCTAGTGTTCTTCCTGTGTGTGCGTGTCTGTTTCTGTGTCCAAATTGCCCCCCTTCATAAGGACACAGTCATATTGGATTAGGGACCCCCCCCCCCCACACCAATGCCAGTGTGACCTCATATTAACTGATTACATCTGTGATGACACTATATCCAAATAAGGTCACATTCTGGAGGTTAACTCCTGGAGGTGATGGCTTCATCATATGAATAGTTGGAGGCCGCAGATCAAGCTGTCATAGATGGAGGCATTAGTGCTTTTGTGGTCACGAGGATCAGAACCCCAACTTGAACGAGCCGAGGCAAGAGGGCAGACTTAGTGTGTCCTGTACCCATGCTTTAGGAAGGGACGGGGTTGAGTGGGGCTTTTGGGGTGCTCTTCCACTCCTCTCTGTCTCTCATGTTCTCATGTTCATCCTGCTGGTCAACTTCGCTCACAGTTGGTTTCCTCCATGACTCGCTTGCTGCCTTTGGCATCTCTCAACCTCACCTCTTCCTAGGTTTGCCCCTAGCAGGGACTCCCCACTCCGCAACCCCAGTTTCCTTTTATGAAATTCTGGATCAGGACTCTGCCTAAGTGTTGTACTGGGTTACCTCATGTCCCCCACACTCCTGGACCCCATTGCTGTTCTACCTAGAGCCTGAGAATGTGAAATGAGGTGTTGGCAGCTGTCATTCGGTAACTTAAGGAGTTTATACTGGATTGGGGTGGGTCCTAAATCCAACAACTGGTGTCCTTGCAAGGAGGCCATGTGACAGTGGCAGTAGAGATTTGAGTGGTGGCTTCAAACTCAAGAAACAGTGAAGATTGCTGGAAATTAGGAAGAGCAAGGAAGGCTTCTCCCTGGGGCCCTCAGAGGGAATGCAGTCCTGCCAGCACCCTGATTTCAGACTCCTAACCCCCAGAACTGTGACACAGTACATTTCTGCTGTTTTAAGCCACCCCATCCGTGGTGATTTGTTATGGTAGTCTTGAGAAACAAATACAGATGTCCATTCTCTGACCAAATCACTGAGGTTAGAGGAGGTGGGGTCCATGAGAAGATGCCATCCCTCTCATTTAAACCCCAAGGTGACCGGTGGGGTGGGGTGGGAAGCAGCAAGGCAGAACATGGCGTAAAAGATGTTCATGTCCATGGATGATAATGATGTTAGAGTTTCTGTTTGTGTGGTACGTGCTGTGTAGCACACGTTGCCTGGATGTTTTACAGATATTGTTTCTAACCCTGCAAGGTTAGAAACCCTGTTTCTAATTCAGCAAGGTTGGTAGATTTGGCCATTCCAGTTTTCCAAATGAGGAAGCAGAAGCCCTGACAGGTTAAGTAACAGCCACCGTCTCATAGCTTAAAGTAGGTGGAACCAGGTTTTGAACTGTGTTGGCTCACAGTCGGCCACCCCACTGTGTTGGCCCACCCCTCTTGCTATGCATCTGCTATCCCCGGGAGGGCCTGGTTTCTGGGGGGCAACAGAGTGCGTGCGGGTGTTGGATCTTGATGTGCAGGCTTTGGGGAGTCACCGCAGGCCCCAGGTCTTAGAACCTGTGTTAAGTCATATCAACTAATAGTTTCCATGTGCATGTGCATGAGTGTGCAGGCCTCCATGGCTGATTTCGGGCAGAGTCAGCCAATCGTGCAGGATGGCTTGAGGGGTGCAAGGCAGGAGCTGTGCATGGAGGCCTTTTTCTTCTTCCACATCTGGTAAAGGTGAACTCTCCCTTTTGTGAGGCTATGTTAGTTGTCTCCCAGAGCTGGGGCATGGCCACTTTTTCTCCCCTTGCCATCTCCTGGAAGCTCAGTGTGAGCGTCCCAGGCTGGGCCGTGGGTCAGGAGGCCACAAGCCAGAGAATCATTGCCACAGCCACTGCTCTTGAAGGAGCTTCCCTGACAGATGACCCTATGCCTTCTGGGACTGCCAGACGGACCGCAGGGCCCTCATCTTCTCCTTGAATAGAACTTGTGGCCTTCCTTTCCTCTCCAGGGAGGGGGAGTGGGTCTCCTCTTGCAGGCTGTTCGGGGCTAAGGTTGGCAGTATGGGCAGGATGGATGTGATTGCTGTGGTTCTGATGCCTTGTCCTTACGTCCAAGTGAGCCAGAGGATTGTCTTTACTGCTGATGGCCGGGGCAGAAGCAGTGATTTGAAACCCCAGGTCTTGCACTGCCTTAGAAGGCACATAATCATCAACTTCAACTGGGTTCCCATCCTGATTGGGCACTCCCAGAAGATGACTCCGAGGAAAGGATTCTGGTGTAAGTGGTTTTGTGGGAAGGTCAGGTGCAGCCAGTAGGGAAGTAGGAACATGGTTCAGGGAAAAGAAGGCAGCCGGTGACTGTGTGCCCTTAAACTAGCTGTGGGGACACTCGGAAATAGTAGCAAACATTCACCTTAAGATCATCCCACCCCTCAGTTGACTGAGTGTATGACTCTTGATTTCAGCTCAGGTTGTGATCCCGGGGTCGTGGGATCAAGCCTTACATCAGGCTCCTTGTTGAGTGTGGAGCCTGCTTGGGGTTCTCTCTTTCTCTTTCCCTTTGCTCTTCTCTGCTGCTTGTGTGTACTCTTTCCTCCTCTCTGTTTAAAATAAAAATAAATAAATAAAAATTAAAAAAAGTCATCCCACTCCAGGGCCAAGAGAGAAGGTTGGGTGTTTAGACCCCAGCATCCTAACTTCATAGTGATGGTTGCTCCCGAGGGCCGTTAATCCCTGCAGCTATGGAGAAAGAGCCCTCTCTGACTCAGATGCAAATACTGAAATTATAGCAGGGAGCAGGGGGAAGTTTGGGAAGGAATCGGCGGGCACTGCACAGCACTGCAGGTACTGTGCAGTGCCCTCTCCTATAATCCCCACAGTTGCCCTGCGAGAGTACTATTATCTCCATTTTACTGACGAGTAAGCCGAGGCCAGAGAGGTTGAGTCACGTGTCTGAGGTTGCACAGAAGTCCGAGGCTGAGTCAGGAGCAAAACCAGGCCTGACTCCAGAACCCAAGGTCCTGACCGCTGCGTTCTGTTGCTCCTTATAAGGGGACCTGGGCCTCTCCCCAGGTTTTGTGTCCTAGCAGTGTATGATTTCTCCCAGAATTCCTGAGTGGGAGGTGGGACAGATGGATGGGGAGCCCCAGCAGGTCAAGGAACTGTTTATTTACTGTTTTCTCCTTCCCTAACATGTGTTTAGATGTTTCAAACACACAGTCTCATTTTAGTCCTCACGGAAGCTCAGCCAGTCAGGTATCCCTCTCCCCATTCTTCCCAGATGTAAAAAACAAGATTCAGACATACTAAGTGACTTACTCAGGATCATATAGCAGGACAGCGGCTCAGCTGGGAACGGAACCTGAGTGTCTCTGACTGGAGGGACATACGTGCTTCAGTTACACAGGCTGCTGCTACACACGCCAAAGGGCCTGTGAGACCCAGCCTGCTTCTGAGGGCCACGCTCTTTCCCCTACCAGCACACTAGCCTGCCACCTTGCCTTCAGCCCTAGGCTGGCCCTGGTGCTGTGTTGCCTCACCAATCAGATGGCTGAGGAGGTGCTCTGAGAAGCATGCAGTGAGGTTGTTTGGTCCTTCTCCTTCTCCTCTGGAAAAGGTGCTGCCCCTCTGTGCTTGCAGGTGGGGGGCCAGTGATGGGGGTGAGGAGTGGTCTGCTCTCCCTTGTACCTCCTGAGAGCTGGGCCCTTCTCTAGGGAGGACCCCTAATCTCCTCCTACTGCCCTGGGGCCCCACGCACTGTCTACCTGCCGCAGCTCCTTGTTGGCAGAGAGAAGCAAGCCATCCACGTCTGGCTGATTTATGTTCGTCGTTGAAACAATAATGTTTAATCTGGAAAGGGCTAATCAATTTTTTATGCTGATTATGAATAGGCCAGCTGTGCCTGTTTCTTTATTCATGGGGCTTCAGGAGCAAGCCGATGTCCTAGGTTAAGCTTCCTGGGTGGTTTCTGCGTGGGGGGCCCTGCTTCAAGGAGAGCCCATCAGTGGCCTTGCTTGTGACACTTTGGAGGTGGCTCCTTGTGTGTGAGGGCACCTCTGTGTGTCACTGGGAAGGGTCAGCTGACTCCAGGTGGACAGCCAGGTTGGAGCGTGTGTGTGGAAGGAGGCTGGTGTGGGCTGGGGCACAATCATGGGAGTGCAGCATGGGAAAGTAAGAGTTATAGGGAAAGTCGTCAGGGACCAAGTACCCCAACACCCCCCTCACTTGTAAAAGTGAGCAGTTTAGACCCAGAGAAGCTGAGCATCTTCCCTAAGGTCATGGGGCTGGTGGGTGGCAGAGGTGGGACGGGAACCCCAGTTTGCTCGCTCAGAGGGTAGAAATCTTTGCACGGAAGTACAACCGAGGCGGGAGAGTCAGGAAGGTGCTGTGTAGCCGCTCTTGTTGAGTTACTGACTCATCACACAACTCTGACAGCTCAGGAGCTTAGGTACAGAATGCACTAGAGACATAGCTCAGCAGGAGGTCAGGATGAGATGAAAGTCACCTGAGGTTTGGGTTACCGCTTTTAGAAGTGTCCTTGGAATCCACAAATAGGGCCGCAGAGAGGGGTGAATTGGGGTCTTCTGGAGAAGGCAAAACCTGAGTAGGACTTGAGTGTTCTCAGAAGGAGAACAAACACAAAAGCCCGGAGAGGGCATTTTGGGCAGGTGGAGTGGCCTGAACTAAGGATGTCGTCTCTGGTGGGCATCACCTTGGGGAGGTGCCTGAAGCCAGAGTGAGACCCGAGGGGCCTGTGGCTGGAAACGTGGGGCCCTGGGCTGGGTGAGGGCAGGTGCTTGGCTTGGACGGCTTGGTCGTCCCACAGTCGTGTGTTTGGACCCTCCGCAGCCTTCACCAGCCATTTGTTCGTTTATTGGCTCAGCCGATGTTTATTGAGCTTTTGTCGTGTGTGTGCTGGAGGTTGTATGGCTGAACAAACTGCTGTCCTGGTGCTTAGGCTCTAGTTGTAGGGGAGCAGCGGATGTTAAACAAGCGATCACAAGAATAAAAACTTAATGACCCTTGTGATGAACACCATGAGAGAAAAGCATAGGGTGCTCTGAATTTGGGGGTCTGGGGAGGGGTCTTTCCAAGGACTCAGTGGCAATTAAGCTGAGACCAGGGATAATTAGGGGAAGGAGGGTAGGACAGAGAGAACAGAGAATGCAGAGGCCCTTGGGTAGGAAAGAGCATGGATCTGTGTGGGGACAGAAAAGGGGTGGTGGCGGCAGGGCAGAGAGATACCAAGAGATGTGGCTGGAGACGTGTGCCAGGCACTTTCAGGAGATCCGTGGTTGGTAGCCACTGAAGGGCTCTGTGCAGAGAGTGGCACGGTCCAGTCCTCAGTGGCTACTTGGGGACCAGGAGTGGAACTGGGTGAGAGTTACAAGGCACTATGGTCATTTGGGCAAGAGTGACAGAGGAGGAGTGGACAGACATAATTTGGAGACTGAATCAGCAGGACTCAAGGAAGAATTAAATGGGGAGGGGCTCAGGGGGAGGGAGGGCCACTAGCGGCTCCAGGGGCTCTGGTAAGAACGCTGGGGGCCGTCTGAGAACAGACACGGTGCTGAGAGGGCTGGTGGGGCAGTATCGGCAGGTCACCCTGCTGGCAGTTTGGGGAAGGATGTTTCTGCGGGGCTGGGCTTTGCACAGTGGCCCCCTCTCTCCTTAAGAGTCGGTGGTCAGAGAGTTGGTGGAGGGTCCATGGGGGACTAAGTGATTTGGGGTCTAGCATTGAGAGGTTGCGCCCAGCACTGGGTTCCTGATTTCCAGACTTAAAAAAAAAAGTCATCAGCACCCTGATCTAAGGAGAGGTCTAAGTGTATGCGTGCGTGCGTGTGTGTGTGTGTGTGTGTGTCTCCCCATAGCCGGGTTTGTAGGAGAGGTTGTTACTTCAACAACTGGAGCGCCTCCTGCTTATTTATTGGAATAAATCTCCCCAGGCCCCCACTGCTCTTTGGTTTTTGGTGTGAGCTGATGACTGGTGGTTTCTCGTGAGCAAAAGCAAACTAAACTTCTCGGGAGGAGGGGAGGCTATCCTTTCAGCCAGGCTGGTTTTAGGATTGGGCGGGAATAGCGTGTATGTGGCAGTGGGGGGAGCAGAGGGCCCCTTGCCCCAGTGTGGGGGAACAGGACCGGTTCTGGGTGTTGCCTGGCACAGAACCAGAGTCATGATGTGTCCTCTTGGTGCCTCAGCTTGGGCTTCACATGTGACCTGTGTTTCCACACTGCCAGGGCAGCTCCTGTCTCACCCCCCCAGCTCTCTAGCCTCAGCACCACCCTGGGAAATACAAAAGGATGAAACTGCTGTACTGAGAGTGTTAGGCTAATGCGCTGCATCAGAGGTCAGCAAACTTTTTCCGTAGAGGCCTGGGTTAGGGTCCTAGTGCTGCTGTAACAAATTAGTGTGAATTTAGTGGCTTAAAACAATACACATGTATTATTTTACTGTTCTGTGGCTCAGAAAGCCTAAAACTCCAGTGTTGGCTGTGCTGCATTCCTCCTAGCGGCTCTAGGGAGGAATCTCTTGCCTTGTCCAGCTTCTAGAAGCTGCCTGCATTCCTTGGCTTATGGCTCCTTCTTCGTCACAGCCACCAGTGTGCCGTCTTTCAGTCTCTCTCCCTTTTATCTGGACTTCCTTTGTCATAGTTCCTGCTCTGACTCTGACCCTTCCACCTCCCTTTTATAAGGACCCTGTGATTACATTGGGCCTACATGGTAATCCAGGATGCTCTCCCCATCTGAAGATCCTTAACCTAATCACACTACTGGGGACTGGGGCATGGACATCTTTGTGGGGGGGGGGGAGTCATTTTTCTGCCCACCCTAGGGCCAGCTAGTAAATATTTTAGGTTTTGCAGGCCAGGCAGTCTCTGTCACAACTGCTTACCTCTGCCATGGCAGCATGGGAGCCGCCACAACGTGTAGTGAACGGGTGTGCTGTGTCCCAGTCAAACTTCACTCAAGGATACTGAAATCAAATTTCATATAGTTTTAATATATCACAAAATATTATTCTTTTGGGTTTTCCAAGCATTTAAAAATATAAAAAAGGATTCTTAGCTGGTAAGCTGTAAAAAAAACCAAAACAACACAAAAAAACAACCGACATTGACCTGGATTTGGCCCAAAGGCTATCGTTTGCTGTCCTCTGTTCTAGATGCAGAGTGTCCTTTAACACTTAGAATGCCCTTGCAAAATAGGTGTTGTTATTATCACTCCCATTTTGCCGAATGGTAGTGGAGCTAAGCACTGCCCAAGGTCACATGGCTAGATGTTGGCAGGTAGGGCTGCTGACCTCAGAGCTGATGTTCTTTACAGTCTGCTTCGCTGGGGTCAGCCAGGAATGTGTGTGGTTTCCCCAAAATGTGGGCTTTCTCTTCCTGGTAGATCCTGAAAGTCTGGGTTTGCCTTCCTTTAAAAAATCCCTGGGCACTGCTGCTGTCACATGCAGAGCACATCTGGAAGACTTCTTACTGGGTGGAATGTGCTTCGATCTCAAGGACTTTGGTACCTGAGCTCTCTTATTGGGGCTCTGAGGCATAGGGACATACCTTAGCTCTTTTGCCATGTGGCATTTTGCCACCTCCCAAAGGCTAAGGAGGTCTTTCCTGACAGCAACTATTGCCACTGTGAGCAAGGATGTCTGTGCTTTATTTCCTCTCTTCCTTACTTTTTGGGTATAGGAACATCTAAAGGTTATTGGAAAAAGGCCTTTGGAGTTTTAGGAGACTGAGCCCATCAGGTTTTAGAAGTCCTGGGACCTCACCAGAAATGCGTGCGAACTACAGAGTCCAGGCTTTTTTCTCCATTGCAGGCATGAGCTGTAGTTAAGGACTTCGCCAGGGGAAGACCCGGGGGGCCCAAGGCAGCCTGGATTCTGGGTTGGGAGTTGTTGGCCATCTCTTTCCTGGCTCTCATGTCACTGTGTCTTATTCCCCTTTGTAGGGTTCGCACAAGTCCTTCTCTCTGTCTAGATGGCTCTTCTTTCCTTCATCCAGTTGAACTGGCTCCTTATCCTTCAGATCTCAGGTCTTTGTCACCTCCTCCTAGAAGCCTTCCCTGATAGGTTTAATCCTCTGAACACAGCTTCTATGGTCAGCTACCTCTCCCTTTGTAGCACTTATCGGAGTTGGCCATTTACCTTTATCTTTGATGACTTCATTAATTCCTGTCTCACCACTTCAGGTTCCAGTAGTGACTCCAGAGGGTGGTGGCTGTACCTGATTTGGACCCAGTTCCCATTAAGTCCCTGGTGACTAGCACAGTGCCCTGCTTATATTAGTCACTTAAACATTTGATGGATGAATAAACAAAAGACCTTTAGCCAATATATTCCTCTCTATAAAGTGGGCGCAATTATATCTCCTCTTCCTAACCTCGAGAGAAGATTGAGAGCACTTTGAGGGCAACGGACATTATGCAGCAGTAAGGAAGTACCCATGGTTGAGCATTTAGTCCCTGTGACCAAAGATGTCCTGACATCCCTTTACCAAACCAAGCTATACCAAACCAAGTTCAAGTTCAAGGAGGAGATGTGGGTAGGTTGTAGTAGAGGGGGTAGAGCTGTCTGCCTGGTTCTTGGGGCTGAGCTCCTGACTCCATCTGGCTCTCAGCCCTGTGATGGGGTATAAGCACTTGGCTCCCAGACACCCCATGGCTTCAAGGATGGCTCACTGCCTCACTGCTTCTATACTGTGGTCACCCTGCGGATACCTACCTGGGCTGGGCCCTGGCTGTGAGGTCCTGGCTTCATAGTGCACCTTGTACCGCACAATCTCTTCTATCCCAGAGATCTCTGTCATAGGCAGAGACATAGACATGTCACCCCGTGAGGCTGTACAAGTTATTAAGATGGGGAACGTTGAAAGATTAGATTTATGACAGCCAACGGTGGATTATGAAGAATAATTCATCAAATGTCAGCGCCTGCAGCCTACAATTTACAGAAGGTTTGCTTAAGCTGAAGAGATCTGATTGGACTGCCCCCTCCCCCACCTCTAATGAATGACAGATCTAATGGATGGCTTCCCAGGCTGGCCAACCACACTGGGTGTTTATCTGCTTTTTATTAATCATTATTATCACAACATTTCCATAGAGTCCCTCCACCCGCGGCTCTCGAAGTGCCCAGCACCAGCGAGCCTCCCTCAGCTACTTTGGAGGAACAGTAGCCGCCTCTGGGAGATGTTTTAGCTCCCCCAGGTCAGCTGGAAGGCCCAAAGTCCCCCCACCAGGAAGAGGATAGGGAAAGTTGAACCTCATGCATTCATTAAGAAATATTTATTGAATACTAATTATGTGTCAGGTGCTTTGGATACAGTATTGAGCAAAAATGGAAGAAGTCTGTCATTTAGAAGGAAAGAGGGAGATTAAGCAAATACAAATCGAGGTAGAATGCAGCTATGTTAATTGCTCTCTAGAAGGGCACCCTGAATTCTGAGGATATACACAGGGAGGCTTCCCTGAAGAAATGACAGTTGAGCTGTGCTTTGGAGGATGAGTAGGAGTTACTTTGATGAGGAGCAGAAAGGGGAGCCTTTTGGGCAACGACGACAGCATATGCAAAGGCCCTGCAGTGGGAAGGGAGGGAGTGTGCTGGTGATTGAAAAAGGCTATCTGGGCAGGACAGAGAGAGCTCTGGGGGCGGGGGGAGGAGATGGGGCAGAATCAGACTCTGGATTGTGTTAAGGATTTTGGCTCTGGGAAGCTGGCGATGTGGTTTAAACAAAGAGAAGTGACATGATCAGCTTCTGTTTGGAAAATGCACTTTAGCTGCATGGGGTGGGTAGATTGGAGGAGAAAGGAATGCAAGTGAGTGGACCAGTCAGGAGGCCATTACAGTCTCTGGGTGAATGAAGACAGTCGCTTTTACTCACTGACAGAGGAGAACTGAGAGCCTAGAATTGCTAACTCTTTGTCTAGCGCCCTCCTCATATACCACTCTGTCCTCTTCGTGGAGGCATTAGATAGGGCACCCATTATTGGGGGTCTTCTGTAGGCTCTATTCTAGATCCTTTACGTGTGTTGTTTCACACAACAACTCTGAGGTAGGTACTAAAATTCCCATTTTACAGATGAGGAAACTGAGGTACAGATGGGTTGTATAATTACCCAAGCTGGTGCACCATGGAGCCAGAATTTGAGTGTGGGCAGCGCCTGCAGCCTATGATTAGATTTGCATTGGCTAATTCCAGCCTACAATTCCAGACCTTGCATTGGAATTACTGTGCCCTGTTGCCTCTCAGGACTCACTATCCTGGCCAGCTGGTGGGCATTCCCAGGGAACACGCCTGCAGCCGTAGGGTATGACTGCTCCTGGCTTCATACTTCTCGGTCAGCTGCTTGTTACCATTCTTTGGGAGGATAGAAGCTTGGTCGGGACTGTGATGCCCTTGGCAGAGTCAGGTGGACGATTGTCTTATACCTAGAGGCTCTTTAGCAAACTGGTAAGGGTTGAGTGTTGTGCCAGCCTCCTTGTGCAAATTTAGACAGCACCACTGTTTGGTAATTCCTGGGGTTGGCCCTTGTCAAGAAAGGCCTCAGGTGCTGCCGCTGGGCCTTCGTTCTTTCTTCCCAGCTAGGCAGTAGCAATAGTTAATGGCTCTGCAGAACCGACAGTTTGATCTTTCAAAACTCCAGAAGGAACACAGATTCCATGGAATACAGGGACTATGTGTCCTTGAGCTGTTATTGTCATTATTATTTTTATTATAATAAATTGCTCTGTCTGGGAAGCTGTGGGTGGGGGTATTCCTGGCTTGAGTTAGGGCAGCCGCTGAGTGGGGAGGAAGAGACATTTGGATGCCTTGACCTCTCCCTTGACCCCCCAGGGTCTACATAGTGATATCAGAAGTCTCCTCTTACCTTGCCAGAAAGTCCCATCAGGATTGGGTGAATTGGTACTGGGCAGGGAGCACTGCCTCCAGCAGGCCCTGCTAAAAAGCAAGTATGGGGCGCCTGGGTGGCTCAGTTGGTTGAGCCTCCGACTCCAGCTCAGGTCATGATCTCATGATTCATGGGATCGAGCCCTGCATCGGGCTTGCTGCTGTCAGCATAGAGCCTGCTTCGGATCCTCTGTCTCCCTCTCTCTTTGCACCCCCCCTGCTTGAGCTCTCTCTCAAAAATAAACATTAAAAAAAATTTTTTTTTTTTAAAAGCAAGTATGTTTTCTTGGGGCTGTTGCCTTATTCTGCAGACTGAGACCTCCTCATGGCGAGAGGTGGTGTCTGTTTTGTTGGTTTATGTACCTAGGATGGTTTCTGTCATGTGGCAGGCCTGCAGGTAAGTATTTGCTGATTGACTGACTGACTTTAGCTAAGGAATGGCAGATTGATTTCGTTTCCTATATTAATTCTGATCTGTTGGTAGTGGCTTCCTGGAGTACTGTGTTGAGAGAGATTCTGAGGCATCATCTGTGCCCAGAAGAAATGAATGCTGTGATTGATTAGTGATATCTGGCATGAGTATGCTTGAGGCTTATTAGTCAGCTATTACTGCATTACAGATTACCCCCCAACAACAAACATTTGCTACGTTACAGTTTCTATGGGTTAGGAATTTGGGAGGACCTTACTGGATGCTTCTGGCTCAGACTCTCTGTGAGGTATAGGCAGGGTGTTGGTGAGGGCTGCAGTCATCTGAAGGCATGAGTGGGGAAGGAGAATCTGCTTCCAGGATGGTTCACTGTGGACAGGAGGCCTTGGTTCCTTACCCCATGGGCCTCTCCACAGGCTGCTTGAGTGTCCTCATGACATGGCAGCTTGCTTTCCCAAGAGCACGCTCTCCGGGAAAGGACAGGAAGGATGTCTGGTGATGTCTAAGAAGGCATGCACTAATTTCCTCCATATGCCAGGTCTCGAGTCTAGCTCACACTCAGAGGTGGGCAGGCAGTAGGCTGCACCTCTCAAAGGGAGGAGTTGTTAAGTACCTGTGGACTTATTTTAAAACCACTGCAGGGGGAATGAGAGGACCATGTGCCACCTATTTGCTGTCAGCATCATGTGTTACTTACAAGGTGCAGGAATGACCCTGAACAGGTGGGATATAAACCAGGCATGTTTAACGGGGAGAAGGAATTGCAGCAAAGTGGGGTATCAGCCGACCGGGTGACTGTGAGATGGAGGCATGCCTGGGGCAGGTCCCTGGGAAACGGTGACAAGAGGAAGGATTGTGTGGGTTTTAAGCAACGGCATATAGGATGTGATGGTGGGTTTTCTGTTCAAGGCAGTCTGTGCTTTGCAGAGTCCTTGGTAGCTGGGCCTGTCTTGTCTGCCTCAGGCTCAGGGTGGGGTAGGTTCACTCCAGCTACTCCATTAGTACAGGGACTTGTCCCTCTCCTCATCAGACTGTAGTGGATGGCTGCTGGCACCCAGCCAGGCATGGGGAGGGGGGCATCTCTAGACCTCGAGATCCAGATGTTGTTTGCTGCTGATGCCATGGTAACCTTCCCCAGGTGCCCTGGGCAGTCTTCCCAACTCCTAAGTGGGAGCTGCTTGGCCTTGGCAGCTAGGCCTGGACTTGCCTGCTTTGAAGCAAGCTCCTGTCTTCAACCGGAGCCAGCCAGTTGTGGGTTTGTTCGATTTGTTGGCATTATCTTAGGTCAATGTAGCTTGATGTAGTAAATCCAGAATAGGTCCGATGTGCATGACTACGGGGACGCCAGGATGGGATATTTGAATTTGGGCCATCTTGGAAAATCCAGGACATCCCCCTTCCTGTGGCTGGTGAGGGGCCTGAGGCTGGCCGGCTGAGAGGCTTATGTGAAACTCCTCCCCAGGAGTCCTACAATGGTGTTCACAGAAGATCCTCACCCTCTTACCTTATTTTGGGTGAAATGAGGACCCTGGCCAGTGCTTGGCTGCCCAGTGTGGCATTTTGGAAACATTTATCCAGAAAACTGACTTCATGAGAATCGGCAGACCTAACTTCCCAGAGAGTCTCATACTCTGTCCTGTACCTGGGTATGATGTCATGTGGCTTCGGTTTCCTGGACCCCAGCTGACGCCAGTCCACTGAAGTCTTAACCTGAGCCTGTGGGGGAAGACACATTTCTTCTTGCCCTTCTGATGTTTTCTGCTCATAAAAAAACAAACACCGCCCCTTACATTTGCATGCACACACATACACACACACATACACACACGTACCCTGAAAAACCAGATAATACAAAGCTAGAGAAACTTTTTTCCTGATTATTTTTCCTTTTCTAGACAGGGACATCAGTATATTTGAATCATGGGCTGACAGTAATTAAAAAGCACAGCTCGTCATTTTAAAATACAGTTGTCTTACTTAATTGATTTTGCTGCCAGACCCCCAGGAAAGAAAGAGGAGCGAGGGAAAGAAAGCCCTAGAAGGGGAGACAGGTTTGTGTGAGGGACTGAGGCAGCTCAGGGCCCCGCTCCACTCTAATTGCTGTGCATGCTGCCGTTGGCCTCCGCTAATGGCTTTCTGCTCAGAGGGCTGGGGGCCAGGGCCTGACTGGAGGGGGTGGTGTTTGTGTCAGCCACGTGGGGGGCGTAATTCTGCTTTCGGGACAGTGTCTATTTTTCCTTACTATCTATCAGCACAAAGTACTTGCACTGAATACTTTGAATCAGGTTCCATTTAGAGATACTTTATTCATATTTAATTACAGGCTGTAGCACCAATCTTTAATTACCTTTTTTGTAAGCCAGCTAGGAACATTCACTAGCAATCAATTGTGTGTGTGTGTGTGTGTGTGTGTGTGTGTGTGTGTGTGTGTGTAAGCACAGGAGGGTGTGGGTGTGTGACTTGGTTCCTGATAGAGGGGAAAGGATGGCTGCAGGGGCCCTGGGAGGTGGTGGGTGGGCAGGGGTGGGGTGAGGAGGGGATGTGCCCAGCAGGTTCCCTGTGCAGAGTGAGTGGTGCCTCTTCATTCCCCATGCCTCTCTTTGCCTCCATCCGTCAAATTGGGGATTAGGGCAGGTCCTCACAACTGGGCCTTGTTCAGGGTACTGAGTTGAGGCACCTGAGTTTGGGTGGTATCCTAAGCTCTGGACCCCCTGCATCCCCTGGTAAGAGCAGGGGATTGTGGGAGGCCCCTATCTTGTTCCCTGGGGAGATGGTGGGCCAGGCTTCCTCTCCCCCTGGAGATTGGGATATGCTTGCCTCAGCCCTTTCCTCCCTTCACCTCTCCCTGGAGTGCTCCTGGCAGCTGTTCTTGCCACACAGCCCTAGTGATGCCATGTCACTCTTCAGTTGCAATGACTCTGCAGCGTCCCCGCAATGACACTGATTTGAAGACTGGCTGTCCTTAGAAAATGAGCAAATGTTCCCAGGAAGCCAGGTGGAGGCTTGGGGTGGGGAGTGGGGTCAGATGACCCCCAAGTCCCTTTGCAGTGGGAAGATGGGGCCATTCCAGCTGCCTGGGAGATGAGGGTCTGAGTTCACAGAAATGCTCCAGAAAACGTTCTCCTTGGTGCTCCTTTAGGAACAGCCAGAGGGTTTCTAAAGGAAGTTGTTGTTGATTTCATTATGTAATGGCCAGGAATATTGCTGAAGCTCTCCCTCCCTTCTATTCCTGGATCTCTGTCCCAGCAAGAGGCCACCGAGGAGAGGAGAGAGGGGAGGCCATGGAACTCATGTTTACTGAGCCTCTTGGGGGTGCTGGGCACCATGCTCATGTTTCTTTCATCTACCCCAGATGGGGCCCAAGAAATATCAGAGCGCCTCTAGTCCTATGTGACAGAAAACAACTCAAACTGACTTAAGCAGAAAAAGGAATTATAGGGTGGGTATTCAGGCATGGCTAGATCAAGGGGCTCAACCATGGATTCACTCTCTATCTCTTGTCTCTGCTTTCTTCTTTTTGCTATTGCGATTCCTGATAGCTCCAGACTTCAAGTTCAATTTTTATGTTCAATTTCAGCAGAAAGAAAAAAATCTCTTCTCCTACAGTTCAAACAGAAGTAAAACAGTTGAGTCTGATTGGATCAGTTGGGTCACCTGTCCATCTCTGAACCAGTCAGTGTGACCCAGGGTATTCAGGGTTCTGATCGACCAGGCTGGGGTCTCATACCTGCCCTGGAGTAACAGGGGGAGTCCACCTAGGTAAATCCCATACAGGACATGTGCTTTTACATTTGAGGATTTTGGATTAGTAGGAGTGTGGGAGCAGGAAGGCCCAGTCATTTCAAAAGGAAGAAAGAGTTGATTCAGTTCCTCTCCAATGGAGAGAATAGTGGATTCAGTCTTTCAACAAATATGTGTTTGGCACCAACTGGTTCTGGGGCTCTTCTAAGTGCAGGGAATTTGACAGCTAACAAGAGGGACAAAAATCCCTGCCCACCTGAAGCAGATGTTCTGATGAGGTTTACAAGATGGTGGTTCTTTCATTCTCCCAATCCAAGCTCAAGTCCAGAATAAAGGGTTCTTGTATGGGGAGACTTGGGGTGATTGATGTAAGGGAGAATCTGGCCCTCAGGGAGCCTTGAACTCAGGAGGGAGGGAAAGAGACAAGTATATGGTTGGGGAAGGAGGCGGGTAAATAGGCACTGGGAGGAGTACAAATAAAAACCCAGGAAGAAGAAGGGGGACAGGGAAGCCAATCCATACCCATCTCCTGTGACAGAAGTGTGGGCCCCTCCCATGTTGCCTGGACCTTTGACCTCCAAAGGATGTTGATAAATGGGATGGAGTTTAGTGAAAGATACAGAAATGATGACAGGGCTGGAGGGAGTGATTTATGAGGGAGATTAGCAAGCTACTAGTGCAGCCTAGCAAACAGAGGGATGGGATGGTGGCCATGGGCTGTCTGACTGCTGAAGCCCCAGGAGAGGAGGGGGCTGCGGGGCAGGGTGGAGTGCCTGCTGCAGAAGGGGGGCGGCAAGAAGACTGAATGGGTGTGAGAGCCTGGGGGACATGAGAAGGAGGGCCTTGGGACTAAGCATGCATGGGCACACTTATGTGTGTGTGTGAGAATGTCTGGACCTTCCAGGATTGGGAAGCTATACAGGGACTTAAAGAAATGGAAGGAGTGAGAATTTCAGCCTTGGACATTTTGGCAAGAGGTTTTTGGGGACCTCCTTCCCATCTGGTAGAATATTCATATCTGGACCATGTAGGTGTGACCACTCAAGTCAGAAAGACTTTTTTCCTTTAGGAAAATTTGGTATGGCATTTCTAAGAGGAAAGGAAGGAAGAAGAGAAGAGAAGACAGAAAAGTTAGGAGTACATGTTCCATTTCATAGACAAAGGGCAAGGGATCTGCCCAAGGCTCCCTTTGGGTGGCATTGCAGGTAGGGGCCAAAAGCGAGGCTGGGGTGTGCGGCCCTGGGGTCCCTGCTGGGTCTCGGCTCCACTGGCCGAGAGTGGGCTTGAGGACCCATGTTGAGCCTGCTGCTCCGGCAGGAACAAGAGGCGGCTGTTAGGTTTGGAGTCTCCAGCCTGGGATCCCTTGAGCTCTCCATGTTGGCTGGTTGGAATATCTGATCCCTGCCTTGGGCTGTCTGGTGCCCTGGTTCTGCTTACTCTTGATTTTATGTGTGTGCATGAGAGTCCCAGGGGTGCAATGTTGCATAATTAAATGAGCAGACGGTACTCCATTTTGAACATTCTAGACAGCACTTCTTTGGCCTTAAATGGAGGTGCTCTGAGCACCCATGCATGTGTATGGGGACACACCCTCCACATGTGTTTTCTCTCTCCCTCCAGATGCTTGCTGGGAATCTCCATGGCAGCAGGGAGCCCAGGCAAGGTGCTGGGTTGACATACAACCGGTGGAGCAGAAAGTCTGTTTTGGGGCATCAGGCAGCACTGGCCCTGGCCCATCCTCTTGGCTCCTTTCACTGAACTGGGTCATCTTATTCGTTCCATTCTCTCTCCACTCTTGACAGATCCATGATTTGTTCATGAGCTTTGATGACACCCCCCTGGGGGCCGCCTCCCTGGCCCAGGTCCACAAGGCAGTGCTGCATGATGGGCGGACGGTGGCTGTGAAGGTCCAGCATCCAAAGGTACAGGCTCAGAGCTCGAAGGACATTCTCCTGATGGAGGTGAGAGCCTTCCCCTTTCTCTTTCCTTTATCCTCATTCTATATTTCTCTGGAAACTAGGTGGCTCCTGTGACACTGGCTCAAGGCAGCTGGGTGGAGTGTGACCTTTTGAGCAGAAAGGCAGGAGAGGAAAGCTTGAGACCATGACAAAGGAAGTGTTGTGACTGTGCTATGACTGGGGTGGGGTGGACCCTTGGCTGGGTTGGTCAGTTCTTCTTAATTTGTTCCTAGGAACTATCTGGGGATGGTCTCAGAACATGATGGGCAGCTGTTGGGGCCAAGGAGACCTCAGTTGCATGTTGTAGAAATGAGATGAACCAAAAGTGATTTCCTTGGGGGTAGAAAAGTTACAGCTTAATTTGTTAATTTATAACAGAAGGGAGCATGTGGTCAACCCAGGGATGTAGAAGTGACAGGAAGATCACATAGAAATATTTACGTAGACTGTATGCTCATCTCCCATGTTTTGATTGAACAAGCTTGTCTACCTAAAAACGTTCCTGGGAAAAGCCCTGATGGAAGACTGTGTCTCTGGACTTTTCTAGCTCTGTCTGCAGAGCAAGGGAGGGTGAGCCAGGTGCTGGCTGGGCAGTAGCCAGCACCCGGCCTGGGAGGTCAGTGCATTTAACCTGCCAGCATGTCCCTCCCCTTGTCTGCTGTCTCCCTTCCATTCGTTTCCTCACTCTGGACTCTCAGTTTGTTCCCTCAGCTTACCTTGACTGAACTTCGCACACACATGGAAGGTCTCTTTTGCATCAGGCACCAATGGGTGCTGGGGACACGGGAGTGAGGAAGCTCTGTCTTCATCCCTGTTTAGCAGAAGGGCAGGTCTGGACACAAACAGCCACCGTGTGGGGATATGAGCTCCACGAAAGGGGTGTGTGCACAGTGCTGTCAATTCTGTGCCTGGTCTGTTGGGGGCGTCCTGGGTCGGGGAGGTGCTTCACTGAGGCTCCGGTGAGATAGCCAGGTGGGGGAAGGATAGCCCAGCCTGTGCCAAGGCCTGAGTCTCGGAGAAACAGGGTGTGCTTAGAGGAGAACTTGAGCTGGTTCAGGTGATGTGTCTGGGAATGGTTACAGATGGGGCTGAGGAGGTCGACAGGACAGCACGGAGGGCCTTATCTTGCAGGCGAAGGCATAGAACAGTATACGCAGCAAGTATGGAACTGCTGTGGAACTGAGCAGATCTGATTCTCTGCTGTAGTCCGTGGGGAACCACTCAAGAATTTTAAATCAGGGGAATGTCATGATCCGATGTACATTGGAAACAGAAGTCTGTTGGCAGTCTGGAGGATATACTGGAAGGCAGAAAGACTGTAGCCAGGGAGACTAACGGAGGGGCTGCTGTACTGGTCGGAACCAGAAATACTGTTGTGAACCAAGGCAGGGGAATGGGAGTGAAGGGGAGGGATGGGCTCGACGGACAGACTCATCAGGACTTTGTGACCAGCTTTACATGGGGTGGTAGCAAATACTGGCATGAATGAAAAGGAGGAGAATAAAACAAATTGTACGTTTCTGGCTTAAATGATTAAATATGGATGCCTTTAACCAGTGTATCCATCAGGGTCCAGTCGGGAGGAAAGAAAATTGCTCTAGGTATTTCCAACAGAGGGAATTTAAAACAGAAAATGGGCTGGGGCGCCTGGTGGCTTAGTCCGTGAAGCGACCGAGTTTGGCTCAGGTCATGATCTCATGGTTTGTGGGTTTGAGCCCCGCGTCAGGTTCTGTGCTGACAGCTCAGGGCCTGGAGCCTGCTTTGGATTCTGTGTCTCCCTCTCTGCCCCTCCCTTGCTCATGCTCTCTCTCTCTCCCAAAAATAAATAAATAAAATTAAAAAAACAAAACAAAACAGAAAATGGGGCTCCCAGGGGATGGAATTGCAGAGAAGACAAATGGGATGGTGAAACAGTTACCAACTGCAGGAAGCCTCTGCCACCCTCATGGTGGAGGGACAAGGAGAAGAGATGGTTCTCTGGACCCCAGGAGCTGGGGCCACCCAGTGGAGCTGGCCCATGATGAGCCGGTCCTCTGAGAGGCCGATCACAGCCATAGGGCCCATCACCTGAGAGGTGGAGCCACAGGCCCTGCCTCAGCGTTTTGCCAGTGTTGCCCCATCTGGCCAAGCCTAGATGGAAGCCAGTTAGCAAGGGAGCCTGGGAAATGCAGTTTCTTATGAGATCAGTAACGTCAGGATGACCTCAGAACAAGGGGGGACGGGTGGTGGAACCACCGTGAGGTGTAAGATACTGTGGTCAGGAGATTGGATGGGGATCGCTCTGCTGGTCTGCATTCAGGATGGAAATAGAGATGTAGGATTTCACAGCAGGGACGCTCATGGTAGGTAGCTGAATCTGGGGGAGTAGTTGAGGTCACTTAGGAAGGTCAGGCAAAGAGAAAAGGAGAGGGCAAGGGAAGAGCTGTGAGGAACACCGTCATGGGGGGTGTATACCCAGGAAGATAAGCCCCCGCAGGACTGGAGAGGGCAAGGCCAGAGAGATTGAAGGAGGACCAGGACTGAGCAGTGCTGCTACATGCAATGGAAACCATTCAAGAAGAGAGTTAGAAAACAGCAGCTTAGGGGCGCCTGGGTGGCTTGGTCGGTTAAGCGTCCGACTTCGGCTCAGGTCACGATCTCGTGGTCCGTGAGTTCAAGCCCCGCGTCGGGCTCTGTGCTGACAGCTCGGAGCCTGGAGCCTGTTTCGGATTCTGTGTCTCCCTCTCTCTCTGCTCCTCCCCTGTTCATGCTCTGTCTCTCTCTGTCTCAAAAATAAATAAATGTTAAAAAAAAAAAAAAAAGAAAACAGCAGCTTAAAACAATGGTCGTGTGCTTTGCTCCTGAATCTGCAGTCGGGTAGGGTTGGTAGAGAGACTCACCAGCGTTTCACGCGGTGCCAGTGAGGGGGCCTGGCTGATGATCTGCTTCCAGGTGGCTCGCTCACATGGCTGGCAGCTCAGTGGGGGCTGTGGGCAGGGCCTTGGGTCCTTCCGAGTAGGCCTCCCTGTGGCTGTTTGGGCTTCCTCACAGCATGGTGGCTGGGTTCAAAGAGCAAGTGTCCCACGAGAATAAGGCTGAAAGCACAGGACACTTTTATGACCTAGCCTAGCACTACTTCTTCCTTACTCTGTTGGTAAGAACAAGAGTCACAAAAGCCCCCTCTGCGCGACCAGGTTCTAGAAGAGCATCAGAGTGGGAGATATTGTTGCAGCCATTTGGGGAAATACAGTCTGCCAGTATTACTCAGTGCTGTCAAATTGGAGATAAAATTAGTAAAGCTCTGGAAAGGGCCTTTCGGATTTGGTTATTGGGAGTCCTGTGGAGGGAGCAAGGAGAATGGGGTGAAGGGGTGGGAGAAAACTGAGGCCCCAGGTAGTGGAGACGGTTGATGTAGAACACTCTTCTCAGATGTGGCCATGACACTGGGGAGGACCATGTTGTGCTTAGAGCAAAGCACAGGATTAGAGGCGGGGACTGGAGCAGGCTGTTGCTGATGGGGAGGGTGGCCATGGAGTGTGGGGGGACTGGAGATCTAGGAAAGAGAAGTAACTGACAGATCTGATTCTGGGGGAGACTCTCGGGGTTCGGCTCTAAGGACGTGGGTGGAAGCATTAGCCCCAATCAGCCTAGATTGAAACTAGAGGAAGATGGTGAGGCTGCACACAGATGAGTGTGTGGGGCAGAGGGGGATGATGGAGGGAAAGTGGGCAGCTGAGTTGTACCAGCCTGATAGCCTCTATTTTTTTCGCTGCAGTAGGAGGCAAGACCATCTGCTGAGAATGAGGGGGTAGGAGGTGGCATTGGAGGCCCAGGGTGGGGGTGAAGGTTTGGAATAGCTGCTTTGTGTGATGGAAAAGGGAGCTGACCAGGGCTTGGGAGCAGGGTTCCCGAGTGGCACTGGGCATCCATCTGGAAACCCAAGTTTTCTGGAGCACCTGTCAGTGGCTACGGAACAGCCATACTTGGGAGTCAACTGGGAGCCTCGGAGCATCCTTGGGTGTCCTGGGACCCAGCAGCCACTCCTGTCCCCAGTGGTGCCATCAGGACCCACTTGGTTTAGGAGAACCGCTGCTGGCATTTCTGTACTCAGAGCCTCATTCTCTAAGTAACGGTGGCTGTCAGGTCAATAGCAATAATAGCGGTAATAAAGATTTGGCATCCTCCTCCTGGAGATAAGCATCAGATGCTTTTCTTGGGAAGTATAGCCTGACAACTGTGTGCCGAGTACACACAGAGTGGCTCATGCACAGTGACCGAGGCAGTGCTGGGGCTGGGGTCGCAAGGCTGATCAGAGATCTATACTCATCACCTTTAGAAGAGAAGCCGGAAACGAGGTGACCTCTGTCCAACATCAGCGTTCACAGCAGCACCAGTGGCACTGCCTTCTCACTGGGCTTGGTCTCTGGTGGAAAAGTGTCCTACCTGGCCTCACCCTTCTCTGTAAAACTAAGAAGGGCCTAACTGGAAAGCTCATTTCATTTTATATTTAGGAATGAAAACCCCAGAAAGGTTGTCGTGTGTGTTAGCAGGAGAAGAATGATTTCTAGGGGGCATTAGGGTGACCTTAGCCACCAGAAACTTGGAGACAAGGGAGAGGAAAAACATAGCCTTCTGGTGCTTTCTTTTATGACCACTGCGGGTATTTTGTGTCCTCATGCTTCCCTCTTGCTGCACACTATTGTCCCTCTCTCCTCTCCAACCCTATGATTCCTCACAGCATGGTCTTGAGAGGAAGATAATCTGACCAGAGTAATTCATAGTAAGGAGAGAGTGACTAATAGGCTTAACCTTTGAATATTTGCAGTGTAAGAAGTGAACTTGTAAATCTAAATTCATGTCTGCTATAAGGACAGGTTTGGGAGTGAGGTTTTTGAGTGAGGAGGTGGGGGGGCTCCTACCAGTTGTATCAGTTAAGATGCTTTTGGCTGCAGGGGCGCCTGGGTGGCGCAGTCGGTTGAGCGTTCGACTTCAGCCAGGTCACGATCTCGCGGTCCGTGAGTTTGAGCCCCGTGTCGGGCTCTGGGCTGATGGCTCAGAGCCTGGAGCCTGTTTCCGATTCTGTGTCTCCCTCTCTCTCTGCCCCTCCCCCGTTCATGCTCTGTCTCTCTCTGTCCCAAAAATAAATAAATGTTGAAAAAAAAAATTAAAAAAAAAAAAGATGCTTTTGGCTGCAAGTACCAGAAAAATCCAATTAAAAGTGGTGTAAATGATAGTAGCCTGTATCATATCACATTCCAAGACAGCCAGAGATAGTGTTGACTGTTCCAAGGTTGACTGATCCAGCACAGCACTGTTTTTTTTAATAATTTATTATTATTGTTATTAAAATTAAATTAAATCCAAGTTAATTAACATATAGTGTAATAATGATTTCAGGAATAGAATTCAGTGACTCATCACTTACATATAATACCCATTGCTCATCCCAGCAAGTGCCCTCCTTAATGTCCATCACCCATTTAGCCCATCCACCCACCCAACACTCCACCAGCAGCCCTTTTCACTGTGGTTTTTAAGGACCCAGGTTCCTTTTGTCTTCTACTTTGCCATCTCCACATCCTGGCTTGTCCTTCTAAGGTAGTGCTCCTCATGGTCCCAAAATAGCTGCAGCAGTTCCTGCTATTACAAGTAAGTGACATCCCGTGCCAAAGAGGGCCTGTTTCTTCCCTCCTATTCCTTATCAAAAAAGAGCCCCTCAATAGAATTTCCTTCATATCTCATTGGCCAGAAGTAGGCCGCATGCCCAAGTCTAAATCAATCTTGGCAAGAGACGTAAGAGACTTGATCATGATTCACCTTCTCCGACTGAGACCTGCCTTCCTTGGGGGACATGAAAGATGCACAAAATTGGGGTTCTGTTAGCCAGGAAGGTGAGGGAAATGGCTTTTGGGTTGGCACCTAGTAGCATAGGCGACCTTAGTGTTTTGTATCTCCTGCGAACCTGGCACTTTTCTTGGGGAAGGGGACGGTCTCTCGGGTAGACTGTTGAATGGTGGCAGCCAGGTGGAAGCCGACTCTCAGTAAATGGTGTTTGATGAACCTGATGGTGTTGGTGACTTTGCACAAAAGACAAAGGCACAGCCAAGGGTGTTTTTCAGCTTTGTCATTATCACCTGATATTGTCCCTTTAATAGTTGGGGCACCTCTACTTCTAGATGCACGGCCAGTGACTCTTATTGATTTGAGTGGCTGTCCAGAGCCAGACTCATTGGGCCCAGAGATTGGAACAGTGATTCAGCAGGAAGGGGTGAACTGACACGGCCGAGTCTGTTCGGCTGCTGGCCGGCTGGCTTTGCAGCAGCTCTTGGCCACCCACAGGAGCAGGGAGCTCAGCAGGCTGGACCTCACTGCCGTTCTCACTGTTAGAGACACAGCAGGACTCAGTGGACGTGTGAGCTGGTGGTAAAACCATAATACCCAGGTCCCAGTAGCAGCACCCGGTATCACCCCCTGTTGTCTCGTAAGCTTCTGAAACTGATGATGAATACTCTCGTGCTCTGTCACTCTCTAAAGAGTCTAAGTCCTGTCCCCAAGGTGCTGTGCCTCACAGGGGTGGGACTCTGGTCTGAGCACCAGAATCCACTGTTTGATATCCTCTGGCCCGTCCCAAGGGCCTCTAAAAATAAAGACCCGTGACGGTCATGTTTTTGACTTTTTTTGAACAACATTTTCAGTGCATGCTGTCTGTCATCTTGTTTCTTTTCTGAATGTGTTGATTGAACAGTGGGTGGCTAGGTAATGTTTGTGTTGGCACAGACTCCCAATAGCTGATTTTATTTTCTATAAAATACATTAAAAAACCCCCAGAGATAGACTATCCCATGGAAACTTCTCTTCACCCTATCATTCTCTTTTCTAAAAACTGTGCACTTTAATAACTTATCAGAACAAAGATAAACCCTGTGAATGGCAAGCTATTTACATCACTCTGAATTGATTTTCGATCCTTGTCGAACATGCATTTTTTACCAGTTCAGATCCGTGCAGGCGTTCTATTTAGTGTGCTGTTTTCCCATAAAGCGTTATTTCTTTTATAAGATATAATAACTTAATAATAGTCGTTCTTATTTCAGTTGGTTTTAACAGTTCACAACAGTTCTTTTTATGCCTTATCTCAAGCTTCCTATTGTATTGTCCTGTATTGTATTGCATGAGTCAGGCCTGCATAAAGAAAAGAGTGAAAAAAGCCTGGGTCCAAGTCCTGCATTTGAAATTACAAGCTATGTGACCTTGATAAATTCTTTAACCTCCTGGAACTGCCTTCTTTCTCTGTAAAATGGGCAAGAAGGGGATTAAATGAGAGCATGTATAGAAAGTGCCTCGTAGCACAGTGCCTGGCATGGGGTAGTCACTAAATAATGATAATTTCCATTTTTTTGTTGTTTTAAATGGCAATCGGTAGTTTTCAAACTTTGATGTGACTTTCAATTTTTCCATTATATTTCTGTGTGGCTCACAATTGATTTTTCTTCCTGTGAGCCAATGACCCTATAGGAAAATAATTTCATTATTCCACCTTGAAGGAAATATTAATGGTTGAACATACCTCGATTGATTCATAAGGTTTCAAATCACGTAGAAGATTCTCAGGCATTCCAAAATTGTGTTTACCGAAAATTCAGAGGTAATCCCTCTTCCCACCAAAACCTCAGAAATAGAAAAATTTGATGTATTTGAGTAACGCACATGTGAACATATTATTCTCTGGGGAGAGGACAAACCCTTTGAAATGTTCATTTGTTCATTCATTTATTCACTCATTCACGTGAATATTCAATAAACATCTGCTGAGTATTGAGAACATGCTAGGCACTGGTGGAGACATTGGCTTTTGGAAGAATTTTATGGAGAAGATACATCTTGGGAGAAAACTCAAAAAAGCCAAATTGATAACAACACCTGTTTTATTTTAGTTGGCTGCAGCTGTTGTCAAAAAGGGAAAACTTCAACCAATGTACTTAGGGCAGGCTCTTAGGAAAGAAATTGAATGAAAACAGAAGGTGAAACTGTTTTGTTTTATTCTCCTCAGCCATGAAAAGTCTAAAATGGCAGCAACCTAAGCCATTTTAGATTTGGACCAGATGACTGACCCATCTCCCCACCCCCTTGAAGTTCAAGGGGTTGGGAGCTCCCCTCGATTATGTACAAAATTATGTGAGTATGTACATCTTCTGGGCTTCATAGCCAGCATCGCATTTTCAAGTTGGTAAACTTACTCTAAAGGGGATGGTATCCTTTTATCAAGCTGTGAGCCACTAACTTCCATTCAAATAGACTCTCTTGTTTTATGTTAACCAAGGGAGTGACTCACCCACTATGCGTGCAATGCTTTAGAAACCAGCTTTATGAGTACTGTAAAGTTTTTTGGATTATGAATTGGTTTACTGATTAGCTATTAGCAATTAATATCAATCAATAAAGTCTTTGCTTTTATGATTAATGACATTAGGTATTTATAACCAATCGTACTAGTAATGCCTAATTATATAATTGATTAGTAACAGAAAAATCTTTAAAATGCCTTTCAATGCTGTTTGGATATTAATGATAGTTTAAAATATCACAAATAACAGTGACCATACAATAAGTGATGAGGATTTATGGTTTGGCCAGAAGCTTCATCCCCAGGTAGAGACCCCACTAGGGTACATGTAGCTCCCTGTGTATGCCCATGTCTGGCCCAGGGTAACTGCCTGGGAGGTAATCAGTAAATACTGATCAAACAAATGACTGAGTCCCATTGTGGTTCCTTTCCTTGGCCCTCCTGGGTGAGAACTTCTGGAACTTAGGCTGGAGCAAAATGTCTAAGAGGTTTCTCCCTGAACTTGGAGTCCAGAGAGTAGAATTCAGGTGCTTCAGCTGACAGGTGTGGCCTGGACAAGTGCTTCTGTTTCCTGTGCACCGGTTCTGCCTCCCCATTGGTGGCAGCTGAGGGCATGGCAATGAGAGGCGATGCCCCGGGGACTGCTGCTCCCTGTGCTCGGCTCTGACACATGCAGTATGGGCTTCACTCTTGCCACCTCTCCTTCCTAGCTCTGTGTGACTCAAACAGAAACAAAACATAAACTAAATCAATTATCATAAGGTCACAGGTCTAGCTCATGAAAGACTAGACAAGACTTAAAAGAAATTAGACTGCAGCAGAATGTAATTAAAAAGGGTTTTGATAGGAATTGAGTGTAATAACTCTGAGTGGTGATTCCTTTAGAATGGCATCTGGTACATCGTCTGGGACATAGGGTTTAAAAACAAAGCTGTAAATGCCTTGTAGTTAATGGCCCTGCTTTAGATCTCTTTCTTTTGTATTGTGTGTACCTATAACCGTGCTGGGCAGGATACAGACCAGGACATAAGGAAGCATATGACAAGCTTCATAGCTGGGGCTCAGTGAGTCCTTATGGATAGATGGGATGGTGTCTTGGTCTTTTCAGGCTGCTATAACAAAATACTATAGACTAGGTGACTTAAATAACATTTATTTTTCATAGTTCTGGAGGTTGGAAGTCTATGATCAAGGTGCTGGTTAATTTAGTTCCTGGTGAGGATTTTCTGGCTTGAAGAGAACCACTTTCTCTCTGTGCCCCCACATGGAAGAGCGCTCTGTCTCTTCCTCTTCTTATCAGGCACTGATCCCATCATAGGGGCCCTGCCCTCATGACCTCATCTAAACCTAATTACCTCCTTGAGGCTCCATCACCAAACACCATCTCTCGGGGATTAGGACTTCAACATTAAATTGGGGAGAGGGATACAAACATTCAGTCCACAAAAGATGGGGTAGGTCTCTTGGTACCAATGGGCCCATGGTTTTCTAATTCTTGCTCATTACTGTTTGGTGTAACCGTGGGGTAGAGATGGGTATTCTCAGAGAACTTGGACTATAATTCATGTCAAGAATTTCTGGGAGGATTGATCACTTTGAACACTGACAGGAAGGCTTATAGTAGAACAGGAGAGTTGCCTTCTGTGTTTCTCTTGGGGAATACTGGAACATCTCCCATGTTCCTGGCCTCCCTCTCATCACCTACTGCAGAGCCATCATCCATGAACTTTCTAGATCATCTTAAATCTAGAGCCCCAGTGTGCAGCAGCCTCAGAACTGAGTCCCAGACCATGGAGGGGACATGGCATACTCTGCAGATATCACTGGGCTCCTGTTCTCTGCCAGGGTTGTTTAATTTCATATTACTAAACTGATAAATGCCCTGTAAGTCCACTAAAATCCCACTTTTCATCGTGTTCTCACTCAAGAATCCAAAGGTGGCCAAATTGCCAGAAACCTGAGCTTTTTGTCCTAGTAGTCACATCCCTTGTCTCTTACTCCTCTTGTCTTGTCCAGCCTTGTTTTCTTATTGCAGTGTACTTTTTATCAAGAAATATTCTAGACAAGGGAAAAGTATAAAAAAAAATCACATTATAAATGCTCGTGTATCCACTGCTCAGCTTAAGAAATAACAAAATGCTGGGGCGCCTGGGTGGCGCAGTCGGTTAAGCGTCCGACTTCAGCCAGGTCACGATCTCACGGTCTGTGAGTTCGAGCCCCGCGTCAGGCTCTGGGCTGATGGTTCGGAGCCTGGAGCCTGTTTCCGATTCTGTGTCTCCCTCTCTCTCTGCCCCTCCCCCGTTCATGCTCTGTCTCTGTCTGTCCCAAAAATAAATAAAAAAAAAAAAAAAAAAAAAAAAAAAAAAAAAAAAAGAAATAACAAAATGCCACACAGTTGCAGCACCCTCCCTGCCCTTTGTAAACAGGACCATGAGGGACAAGTCTGGGAGCAGCAAAGGCTGAAGGCAGCAGTTCAGTAAGTGAGGAAGAGCGAGGATTTGGGGGCGAGGTCGACTCAAGTGGAGTCCTGACTCGGTGCCTCCTTGCTGGGCGAATTTGGGACAGTCCTATAAACTCTCAGAGCCTTGACTTGTTTGTTTATAAAATGGGGATAAGTGCATATGGTTGACGCCCCAGAGTTGTGAAGACCAAATGGAGTCACGATATAAGCGCTCAGCCCAGCACTGGGCATGCGGGGAGGGCTTGGCACATGGGAGTCGTGGCTGCTGGCAGCTGTTGGGCTTTTATCCTCTTGGATTTGAACTACAGAGATGGGCCCCTGGGGAGCAGGGAGGCCTTACTTCAGAGGAGGCCTGGGGAGCTGTTTCTGCCTGGACCCAGGCGGGAGGGCAGGGACCCGAGCTTCTGTGGTGGGTGCCGTGGGCTGACTGACGGGGTGTTTGGTGCATTTCAGGTGCTCATCCTGGCTGTGAAGCAGCTGTTTCCAGAGTTTGAATTCATGTGGCTGGTGGATGAGGCCAAGAAGAACCTGCCTTTGGAGCTGGATTTCCTCAACGAAGGGAGGAATGCTGAGAGAGTGGCCCAAATGCTCAAGCACATTGACTTCTTAAAGGTGGGAGGGGCATGGCAGTGGAGGCAAGGTGGTCTGGTGAGAGAGCACAGGGAAGGCCTGTCCCTGCCCTGAACACTCCCCCTGCAGGACATGAGTGGGGATGCCCCCTTCCTGAGTCTTCTTTCCGAGGATGGATGATTTGTCCCTAGTGTTGCTCCTTAAAGCTCTTGAAGGTAGCATTACAAAGAAATGCCAAATGTGATCGTTGGCCTGTCAGTCAAACAGATGTTTATTGAATGATTGGCAATTCTGAGACATTGAGTGCTACCCAAGGGCCTGTAAGCTGGGTCTCTGCCTCCGTGAAGCATGGGATGCCGCTGCTGCTGCTGCTGATGGTGGCTAACGCAGCTGAGCTCTGGCGCCGTTCCTACCATTATATGTATATTACCTCGCTTGATATAGTCAGTTCTGTTATAATACAACGTATGGTTTCCTAGAAATCTCCACAGGATGCAAAAATCACACAACAGAAACCACAGGGCTTCTTGGGGGGAAAATAGGGCTAGGCTTACCCCAGTGCCAACAGCCACATGAAAAGGTGTTCTGCATCACCCGTCATCAGGGAAATGCAAACCAAAGCCACACTGAGGTATCACCAGGTACCAGTCAGAATGGCTAGAATCAAAAAGACAAGAAATAACAAGTGTTGGTGAAGATGTGGAGAAAAAGGAACCCTCGTGCACATTTAGTGGGAATGTAAATTGGTGCAGCCACTGTGGCAAACACTTTTGGAAGTTCCTCAAAAAACTAAAAACAGAACTAACATATGATCTAGTAATTCCACTCCTGGGTATTTACCCAAAGAAAAAGCCCACTAAATTTGAAATGTGTTTATTGAAGCATTATTTACAAAAGCGAAGATGTGGAAGCAGCCCAAATGTCCATCCACAGATGAATGGATAAAGATGTGATACATGTATATGTACAGTACTTACATATATATATAGTCAGTATATAATATTACCAAATGATATATATACACACACACATCTATAATATTCCATTGTATATATTATATATATATTCCACAATATATATTATGTATATATAATATGTATATTATATATGATGGAATATATATACTATTATATATGATATTATATAATGTATAATATTATTATACATATACCATTATATAATATATAATCCATTGTATATATTATATATACATTCCACAATATATATTATGTATATATATAATAATATATATAATATAACACATAATATATATACCATATACTGAAATATATATAATATATATGCCATTATATATATTATATATATATTCTAGTATATATATTACATATATTTCAGTATATGTTATATATTATACATATTCCAATATATATAATGGAATATTATTCAGCCACAAAAAAGAATGAGATCTTTCCATTTGCATCAATTTGGATGGACTAGAGTATGTAGTGCTAAGTGAAATAAGTCAGAGAAAGACAAACCGCATATGATTTCACTCATGTGGAATTTAAGAAACAAAACAGACGAACAAAAGAAGACAAAACAGGCTGGAATACAGAGAACAAACTGGTGGTTGCCAAAGGGGGGGATGCGGGTGGGGGGATGGGTGAAATTGATAAATGGGATTAAGAGTACACTTATTGTGATGAGCACTGAGTAATGTATAGAATTGTTGAATCACCCACCTGAAACTAATAGAACGTTGTATGTTAATTACACGTCAGTAAAAAAAAATAACAAAAAGAGACAATTCGCAAAAGAGAAAATGCACATTTTAAGAAATGTCACCAGTGACCCAGAAAATAAAAGAAGGTAGGAACCTAGTGAAAGCAGTGGTGTAGTTTTTGCACACATTAAATGGCTGAGAAGTACGTAAGGCAGCAGAACACGGGCCTCTACCTTGACATCTGCTTGTGAAACTGGGCATCAGAGGAGTTGTTGGAGTGTTGTTCTGAGGTGTGGACGGAGGGTCGTCTGAAACCGGATGGAAAGTGATGATGGCGGGTGTATGCACGTGGCGATGTTTAGGTGTGCGTCTGTGTGTGTTGTGTGTGCCCATGTCGTGCAGTTCAGCTGAAGCAGTTTCCTGAGGTCATACAGTGCTTCCTGTGGATGACAGCCCATAGAAGCAAGTGCAAAATTTGGATTAGGATCAAACTGACCCCTGGTAGATCAGTCACATCGGAAAAAGTTTGTGTTTTCAACTACTGTAGAACTGCCTATATGGTGACAGAAGACTCCTCCTGAGGGAAATGATATCGAGTGATACGAAGTAGCAGCTCTGTACGAGGTCCACTGGTAAGTGTTCTAGAGATTTGGGAGAGGGGACTCCCATGGTAGGGAGTAGGGTAGGGTAGGGAAGGCTCTGCCGAGGAGGTTGCCACTGGCGCTGGCCTTTGAGGACTGGCCTGATGGTCCCCCACGGGCTCCATGGGGGTTGGGATGAGAGAGATGCATGTCACCGCCACTGTTCTTACAACACATTAGGTCTGTGGCGGGGTGTGGACCCGTTTACCCAGGGGCTCCTCTTCATGGTGCAGGGGCTGGGCCCCTCTGGTAGTCTGTATAGAGAGCTTGGCTTTCAACTCTTTGAAGAGATCAGGCCCTTCTCTCTTCACTCAGGAAGCCTGGAGCATGTGGGAAGGGAGGTCACAGAGCCTTTAGGAGCTCCAGATGCTTGTTCCAGAGCAAACAGTCAAGCAATGCTCTTCTTGGGGAGGAGGGTGTTTCAGTGCATTGAATGGGAAGGTCTTTTGCTCTGGACTAAAGTGTTCGTGGCTTCTGAAGACATCCGAAGAAATGGAGGTAGTGTTTATACTTCTATCCAGATTAATTAACAGAGATAGGGAGACTGAGGGTGTGTTTCTACTAGCCACCTGAGAATCCTGAAGCTCAGCTCATGGGAGGGAAGCTGCAACTGTGGGTCAATGTAGTCTTGACACTGATTTTGGTGAAAGATGTAGCCATTGGCAAAGTTTGACTCTGAGTGAGTTGAGAGCCAGGTCTGTCTAAATGCCTGCTGGACGCTTGACTGGCTTTTCCTTGTAAATCTGCGTGTACAGACCCTCTTGTGCCTGTAAATCCAGATGTGCAGACTAGATCTGGTAATCCTGCCCCAGCCTTGAAGTTCAAGCCACCAATAAAATAAAAACTTGGCTCTCTTAGACAAGGAGTGAGATTAACTAGCATAGTGCTGTGGAGTCTAAACTATGTTTGCTTTTACTTGCATGTCCCGTTCCTTCATTCCTTTATCTCACATTTCCTGAGCTTGTTGCTCTGCTAGGAGCTAGGGGTTCCTGGATGAGTAGGAGAGGGTTTGGCTTCTACCTGAGCAAACTTCCCATCTAGCGGGGACAAACACACTGTTGCCACAGTGCAGGTCTGTGCCATGCACGTAGGTACATACTGTGGCAGAGACTTTGCTGTGTTTCTGTGGATGCCCGAGAGCAAGTACTTAATTCTACTCAGGATAAAGGAGCTCAGAGCGGGGTTCCAAGAAGTGTTGATTGTACAAAGGGATAGGCAGTCCTTACTAAATGTTTCTTCTGCTGCCCTGAACACTTTGCAGGTACCATGACATTGAATCCTGCCAGCAGCCATCATCCCCTTTTACAGATGGCAGTCTTAGAGTAGAGGGGCTAGGGCTACAACCCAGATTTTCTGATTTCATCTCTGGTGCTCGCCTGAGGACATTCTGTTGCCTCTTACCCGGCAGGGGTGCTCCTCAGCACCAGAACTATGAACCTGACAAACAGAACCATCTCCTTCACCGTTCCCATGGAAACAGCAGATCGTCCTCTGGCTGAGGCCAACTAGCGCCTGCCAGACCAAGACATGTAATAATAATAATAACACAAATTTTTGAAATGAGGATGCCAAATGGGTAAATAATTAATGTAACGATTCGACCTGCTGCTTCTAAAACCCACACACTGTTCCTAAGACAATGGTGCTACTAGGGCTCCTGAGTAATTAATTTTGCTTAAACACATAACAAGTGGGAAGCGAATTTTGCACTGTGAACCCAGTTCAGCTCTTAAAACTGGAGATAGATTGCTTTTGCACACTGGCACCCCATCACAACATCTGTGCGTAATTAAGCCTCAGTGAAGAGTTTACCTCTCAGTGTGTGAGGCATCTTCCAGTGGGGTTTAATAACCTCAGCCCCACGCCATAAATCTCGGAGCCTCAGACGAGCTCTGAATGCAAATGTGGTGTCAGGGAGACTGGGAGAGGGCGAGAGGGCAGCCAGGCTGAACGGTCAAGACCAGGGCATTTGTGGATTTGTAGTCAGAGTGTGTGTGTGTTATGGGGAGGGGACAGAGCATGCGGTGAGGTTTGTGACTAACCCAGGGGACAGCTGGGGACAAGGTAGGAGGGAGAAGCCTTATAGCCATGGGGTTTGAGGCCGGAAGACATGAGAGTGCGCCTGCACATGTCAAGGCAGGGTAGGTAAAGTGGTCGTCTCCAGAGCGCGGCCACTCCAGGGTTCCTTAGTGCAAGGTTAGGATCCTGCGACTATCCAGAAGTTGTGGGCAGATCTTGAGGGATGTGTATGCTTTTGGAGAATAATTTTCCACAAATAAAGGTTAAGAACCACTGATATATGATAATTTGTGTGAGTTAATAATTTTCACATGTCTATGCAATGTTAGCTTTTTAAAAGTGCTTTGTGTATATTTACTTTTTAAAAAATGTTTATTTTTGAGAGAGATACAGAGCATGAGTGGGGGAGCGGCAGAGAGAAAGAGGGAGACACAGAATCCGAAGCAGGCTCCAGGCTCTGAGCTGTCAGCACAGAGCCTGACGTGGCGCTTGAACTCATGAACCATGAGATCATGACCTGAGCTGAAGTCAGATGCTCAACCGACTGAGTCACCCAGGCGCCCCTATTTACTTTTTAATGTTTGTTTATTTTGAGAGAGAGAGAGGGACAGGGAGGGGCAGAGAGAAGAGGGAGGCACAGAATCTGAAGCTGGCTTCAGGCTGCTGTCAGCACAGAGCCCGACGTGGGGCTTGAACTCACGAACCATGAGACTGTGACCTGAACTGAAGTCAGAGCTTAACCTACTGAGCCACCCAGGCGCCTCGTATTTGCTCTTTAATCCTTATCTAGCCATACGAGGGAAATGCCATGATTAGCCCCATGTCAATGGTGTGGAGATTAAGGCCCAGAGAGATGAAACCATTTGCCTGAGGTTACGCAGCTTCCCCTAAGGGGCAGAGGCAGGTTCTGGATGGAGGCAACCTGGCCCCAGGGCCTGCATGTTAAATCACTGTGCTATTCTGCCTTCATGATAATTCATGGGGCACAATGATTTATTGTGCTGAACTGTCTGTAGTATTAGCTCTTAGCCCTGGTTGTGTATCAGAACCACCTGTGATACTCTGCACGACTGTCATATGGCAGCTGATGCTTGTCTAGCAGGTGCTAAGTGTGTGCTGCTGTGTCGAGTGCCAGGACTCCACACATGCTAGTGGGAAGTTGGGGATGTTGCTTCAATGTCATCGCCTTTTTTCAGGTAGAAAGCTGGCACTCGGAGAGGTCATGCAATGTACCTGCAGTCACATAGCTTGGAGGTGGCAGAACCAGGGCCCCAGCCTGACGATCTGACTCCGGGTCTGTGCTCTGCTTCCCTGGGCTCCCTCAGGTGATGGGCACTGGCCCAGGCAAATTGGGGCCTGCTTCACAGTTGTGTTCACCAAAGCGCAGGAACAAAATAGAAGCGCGAGGTCATGGCCAGATTATGAGGTTGAGGCCCAAGGTCTTGAGCTGGAATTTTCCATAATCTGTGCCTTCCTTCTTTGGATCAGGACTGGCCCCAGCATGGGGGTATGTGGAGCCCACGGGAGTGGGGCCTGTGATCTTTATCAAGGAGATAGACTTTGGATCTAGAGTCCTGATGGCCAGGGTGTGACCCTTGGGCCTCACTGGCCATGAACCTCCCTAGGTTCAGTTTTGTTTGGAGGAGGTGGTGGGTTCTTCTCATTGCCTCTTTAAAATGATTCTCTTTCATCTTTCCCTACTCTGATGGGAGGAGAAGAGTAAGGCATGGGGATGAAACACTGGTTTTGGGGTGAAGGGAATTTCACCTTACACTTCAAACCCTCCTGCCCACAGGGTAACTTAGGAGCAAGTTGTCGACCTTACGTCCCACTGTCCAGCCAAGTTTCTCCTAACTGTGCAGGGAGCAGATCTGCCTTTTGAAGTCCTTTCTGTGGTGTCGCCATCGGGGGGCAGTTGCCATCCTCCCTGAACTCTCATGGCAAAGCTCTCTGCCTCCCGGTTTGGTATTCTGTCATCTGAGATCTAAGCAGGTGCCGCAGAGGGCCATCGTGTTGTCAGACAGGGATGGCTGCATCTGGGGGGAGACCGGGGAGAAAGGTGGAGGCGCGGGGAGTGCAGCCTCCCACTGCCCTTATTAACAAGGCCAGAGTCTCCAGTCTTTGGGTTTTTCTCATTCCATCTGTGGCTCTTTCAAGCTGTTTTCCATGTTGCTCCAGGCAGACCCAGATGGGGGATTCGACCTCATGTTCCTGGAGCCCCTGGTGCCCACTGCCAAGCTTAGGTTTCCAAACAAACCCGGGGAAGAACTCAACCCCAAAATGTGTCCCTTCCCTTTGGAAGCCATGGTCAAGGACAGCAAACTTGCACTCATATTTTTAAAGGTAGCTTTTGAGAAGTGCCGAGCAGGACTGAAATTTCAGTTCACAGTCCTAGAGAGTCACAGATTTCTCTAGCCCAGATTTTCAAATGGCCCAAACTGTAGGAAAGTAGCAAACCCAAATGACACCTTGACTTCAGTTGGGACCCTCGTTCCAGGAAGCCCAGGGTGTTTTACTGGTATGCGCAGCCCCAGTTATCCTCAGAGCTCCTTGCAATGGGGCAGGAACAGTCCTTTGTAAGGAGGAAAACTGAGGCATTGGAGGTTAAGTGGCTGGACTAAGACATGGCAGAGTTAGCAGAAGTAGGAAGGGAAACAGGTTTCTTGACTTGAGCACTGGGGTCTTGCTGCCAGATGAGTTTTGGGGGTCGAGATGAGGGAAGTCCTTATTCCCCAGAACCCTTGAATTAGCTGCCCTAGTTTCTTTATTTGTATGTGGAAACAAGCCCATCAAGTTGTTGGGGAAACATGACATGCTAAATATCCCAGTAATTCCTTCGTCCTAACATTGGTGGCACTCTTGGCTGTCACTCACTCATATGGCAGCCCAGCAGCCATTGGTGCGGTCTGACCTCCTGCCTAATCCTGGTGAAATCTGTTCTTTTTTTTGGCTATTGGGTGTTCTTAGAGTCCAAGGGAGTTGGAGAGCACATCAATTAGGAATGCATTTGTCTACAGGTAACCAATAGCCCAATTTAGAGTGTCATAAACAAAAAAGATTTATCTTCCTCACATGGCAAGAAGGCTTACAGCAGTTGCCTGCTGATATTGTGTTAGTGGTTTGACCGTATCAGGGCAGGCATCTCTGATTTTCTTGGACTTTTCCTCATGGTTGCAAGATAGCTGCTGCAGCTCCAGGTATCACATTCACTTTCTTTTTTTTTTTTAATTTTTTTTTTTTACGTTTACTTATTTTTGAGACAGAGAGAGACAGAGCATGAACGGGGGAGGGTCAGAGAGAGAGAGAGGGAGACACAGAATCTGAAACAGGCTCCAGGCTCTGAGCTGTCAGCACAGAGCCCGACACGGGGCTTGAACTCACGAACCGCGAGATCATGACCTGAGCCGAAGTCGGACGCTTAACCAACTGAGCCACCTAGGCGCCCCTCACATTCACTTCAAAGTAGGACAGAAGGGTAAGAAGAGCTGCACCATTTACAAACATCCCTTTTTATGAAGAAAATAAAAACCTTCCCAGAGCTTCTAGCAGACCTCCACTCATAAGCCAGAACGGTGTCCTGTGGCCATACTGATTGCAAAGCAAGCAGGGAAAATATTTCGTTTTTCCTATCTCTGGGGAAGAGGAGGATTGGGAATAGGTACTGGGTTGGGATCCAGCATTGTCTGCCACAGAAGACCTGTAGGAACAGGCATGAGAAAACTCAGGACTTCCTTACTGAAAAATTTATCATCCAGTAAAAAAATTTGTTCTTTGGTTAACTCATTCATAAACATATACATATAATATATCCATTGCACAGGTGTAGAAGCTGAGGCAAAGGGATGAGATTCATGTGAGGAGCTTGCAATTGGCCTAGTGAGAGAGGGAAATAGCTTTTAATGCCAACTCTGGCTCAGGTATGGGGGGTTCCACACCTTTTCCCCTAAGTCCCAGTTTTACTTTTGGCTCTTAATTGTGTCTGGAGGCACTGAGGAGGGTGGGGAAGCCGTTCTGTGGTCCCCAAGCAGGAGGGGGTCTCTAACGGAAGGACCAGAGGCCTTGCTGGCAGAGGAGGCAGCCTGGCCTGCCCTCCTGTCTTGGCCCGACCCTCGCTTTCCCCACCTGTTACTGCTCAGGTCCCACTCAGGCTTCGTCTCCTGTTCCTGGCAGGAGCATCTGCCCTTGCCTGGCTCACTGTACCTTTCTGTGATCCTGGCCCCTAGCTTCCGGCCCGCCAGCCCTTCTGACCTGCTCTTTCCCATTTCAGGTCCCCCGCATTTACTGGGAGCTGTCCACCAAGCGGGTCCTTCTGATGGAGTTTGTGGATGGCGGCCAGGTCAATGACAGAGACTACATGGAGAAGAACAAGATTGATGTCAACGAGGTGAGGTTGAGCCCTCATGGCTGCAGTGCGAGGGACACGGGCTTTGTCGGGGCTGCCCACCGAGGGCAGGTATGTCCCGGTGAGGTCTCACTGCCTTGAAATGGACCTGTTGACTGAAGAATTACAATGTCGCTGAGCACCAAGCACCCTTCCAGGGCGTCCAGTCCAGTCCTCTGCCTTGTCTCCTAAGGTGGGGGTTGGGAGCACACAGTGGGGTGCAGGCACATGCTGAGGCCCTGGTGGTAGCCCCTGCCTGGACAAGTGATTACCATGTGTCTTCTTGGCCCATCTGCACCCCACAGAGCTGAGCGGCCCCAGAGAACAGTGGTGTGAAATCTGTGGACTTACTTCTTCTGCCCCCATGGGGCGTGGGCACAGCTTCTTCCCACTTCCGCCGTCCCCTCTCCCTGCCACTCCCAGGCCTCAAGGGATCAGGCCAGCAGGGGACAGCAGGAGCCAACTGCTTCTACTTCAAAGAGCTATGAGAAAAGTGAGGCTTCTGTCACCCACCTCCTGCCCTGTTGATCTCAGGGAAAGAAAGCTGGCCAGTGGGGTGGGGACTGTACCCCATTTTCTTCTTCTTGATTGCCATAGGGTCTTACAGGTATGGGTGGAATTGTACTTTTTCAACAGCGCCCATCATTTTTGTAGTCCTTCCTGTGAGCTGAGTATGTGGGTTCAGAGGGAACCACACATATTTCCCTTCTCTAAGGAGCTCCCCACCTAGTGTTGCAGTCGGGTACACAGCTAAATCCTTGCCACCACCCCGCAGCAGCAGGAGGGGGGTGGGGGAGATCCCAGAGAGCAGCAAGGAGGAAGTGCTGGCATCTGCTGTGGGTGGGCTTCCCCAACAGGATGAGTAGGGATCTGCGGGGTAGAGGAGTTGTGGGGGGGGGGGGGGCAGCGATGGCACTGCAAGGAAGGGGAAGGGAATGGTGAAGTTTGGCAGGGTTTCCAGGGAGAAATAGTGGAGGAATAGGGTGGGCGCAGGTAGTGAAGACCTCCGGCAGGACCCCGGAGGTCCTGGGGAGTCACAAAGGGTGTTAAGGATCGTAATGACGTGATCTAGCACTCTGGATAGGCGAGAGGAGGGAGTGGAGAGAGGTGAATGCTCTTCCTTTCCCTACTCCAGGCAACATATGAAGATGAGCCTGTGGTCCCAGTGGTGGGATGGCCCAGAGGAGGAAGCCACGCCCTGGCTCAGCACATGAGCCAGTAGAATGGTAGGAGAGTGTGTGGTTTGGGAGCCCAGGCCTCCGGGTGTCTGTGTGGCCTCTGTCAATGGGGGCAGTGACAGTACCTCCTTCTACGAAGATTATGAGGACCACACGAGTGCTTAGCATGGTGCCTAGCATGTACTTAGTGCTCTGATTTGGAAGCAAGATTGTTGTTGTTTTCATTCTTTTTAAAAATCTTTTTTTTTTTTTTAATTTTTTTTTTCAACGTTTTTTATTTATTTTTGGGACAGAGCAAGACAGAGCATGAACGGGGGAGGGGCAGAGAGAGAGGGAGACACAGAATCGGAAACAGGCTCCAGGCTCTGGGCCATCAGCCCAGAGCCCGATGCGGGGCTCGAACCCACGGACCGTGAGATCATGACCTGGCTGAAGTCGGACGCTTAACCGACTGCGCCACCCAGGCGCCCCAAAAATCTTTTTATTTAAAATTTTTTTATTAAAAAATTTTTTTAATGTTTATTTTTGAGAGAGAGAGAGAGAGAGAGAGACAGAGAGACAGAGTGCATGCAGGGGAGGGGCAGAGAGAAAGGGAGACATAGAATCTGAAGCAAGCTCCAGGCTCTGAGTTGTCAGCACAGAACCCGATGCAGGATTCGAACTTACGAGCCATGAGATCATGACCTGAGCCGAAGTTGGACGCTTAACCACTGAGCCACCCAGGCACCCTGATTGTTGTTTTCATTCTTACCTTTGGGCTCTGCCCTTTCCTCCTTCTTCCTTTTCTCCTTCTTCCTTTCCTCCTTCCTCCTTTATTTCCTTTTCCCATTAATGTTTATTGAATGCCTAACTCCCTGTGCCGGGCCCTTTTCTCTATTATAAACTTGGGAGGAAGGTCTTAATGTCTTCATTTTGCAGATGAGGAATCAGAAATTCAGAGAGGGAGGTAACTTTCCCAAGGTCACACAGCTAGTAGAGCTAGGATTGAGACCCAAGTCCCTCTGACTCCACTGTTTTTTAGTTCATAAAAGGAGGGGCTTTTCTGGAAGAGAGCTCCCTTTGGGGGCTGGGAAAATATAAGAAAAGGACTGTTTTTTTTTTAAATTTTTTTTTTAAGTTTATTTATTTTTGAGACAGAGAGAGACAGAGCATGAACGGGGGAGGGGCAGAGAGAGAGGGAGACACAGAATCGGAAGCAGGCTCCAGGCTCTGAGCCATCAGCTCAGAGCCCGACGCGAGGCTCGATCTCACAGACCGCGAGATGGTGACCTGAGCTGAAGTCAGACGCCCAACCGACTGAGCCACCCAGGCGCCCCAGAAAAGGACTGTTTTAATTGAGCTCTCCACTTTACAGATGGCAGGGAACTCAGAGGAAGAGCAGGTGTCTTTCCCTAGGTCGCTTGGCCAGTAGCACAGCTTGGGTCTTCTGACTGCTTCTGTCACTGTTGCCTTCTAAGGTGGGCCTGGGGAGGGTATTTGGGTCAAGCTCCCACACAGGAAGGAGGGAGGAGACCTGCTTGCCCATCTCTTCCACTATTGGTTGGGATGGGGTGGGTCCTGTGTTTAGCCAGGGATCCTCTGCCCACCAGGACCTTCTAGTACAAAGTCTTTGGCTCTAGTGGGGAGGGGAGGGAGATCGCTTCTGGCTTTTCCTGAACAGCTTTAAAGGGAGCAGGATCTCTGCCTGCTGATCAGGAAAGATGCCAGAGGCCCATGCCTTCCCTTCCCCCACCAGGTTGCTGGCATTTACTTACTGCCAGCTGTGGTGGGATTTTCATTGCAGCAGCACCCCCAAATCCATTAATCTCTTTGGATACAGTGAGTTCAGGGCTGTAATGGTGTTTTATCAGAGGCAGCTTTGATTTTCAAAGACAACTGCAAACAAAGATGTGCTCTGCTATAGTTTTTGCTCTCGTGGCTGAGTGCTGTCCTGGGAGGACGGGCAGCTGGGCTGGAGGTGGCCTGCAGGAGCTGGGCAGGGTGATGCCCTCTGAGAGCCTGGGCTCATCTGCCCCTGCCTCTACCCCTCTTTAAATGGCCTTGCAGATAAGGCCAGTGTTCTGTGCAGAGCAGACGCTCAGTGGACGTCCTCTGAATTAGTGGAGAACAAATAAGCCGGCCTCATGCCCTGGGTTAGCCTCTGTGAGGCAGGGCTGGGGTAGAGCGTTGGTGTTTTGTTCTCTGTGGACATGCAGAGTGGGGCAGGCTGATATCAGAGTGATTTGGGGAAAACAACAGCAGTAATAATAATTATAAGCAACTAAGATGTGCCAGGCACGTGACACATGTCTCTACTCCTTACAGCTGTCTTGTCAAGGGTGAGATGAGAGACCATAACCCCATTTATGGATGAGAAGGCTAAAGCTCAGAGAGGTCAAATGACTTGTCCAACCTCACACAGCTAGTGGGGACAGAGCCCAGCCGTTTGAACACAGTTCTGTAGGACATCAAAGTCTTTGCTCCTCCACCTTCTCCCTCCCCCTCTCGGGGATTGGCCTGGGGCTGCGGTGGAACCAGGGCCAGCCGGGTGACGGCCGCATCAGTAACTCCTTGGAGAAGGAGGTGTAGAACTGACTGAGAAGCTCTGTCCACCACACAGGCACTATCTGAATGCAACCCTTCCCTCTTTAACTCACGTCAGGCACGGTTTTTTCCATTTCATGTAAACATTGTTCCGTTTTTAGAGAGATGAGGAGGAGATAAGCAGTGCGTGAGCAGGGCTGAGCATCACGCCTGATGTCTGGTTGATGCTCTAAGTTGGTAGTTGATTATTAGCATCATGGGGCGCTATCCTTTCTTCCTTTACCTCCTTATACCATTGGCGTTTACCATCCCTGTGCCAGGCCCTTTCTACATTGTAAACTTAGGAGAGACGGCTTAGTGTGTCTGTATTTGCAGGTGAGGAATCGGGAGACCCAGAGAGGGAAGCTCCCAGATCTGGATGGCACACTTCCATCGTTTCCACATGGATTTCCCATGTAATCTCCAGCCAGATAAAGATGCAAATTGTTTCTAGCCCTCTGGCAGGCTCCCTCACCCTCACCAGAATTGCCTTTCTGACTCTGTCACCAGAGGTCACTTTCACTCACTGCTGAAGTTCATATACGCGGAATCACACAGTGTAGTCTTTTGTCGTCAGTCACCTGTGGGTCTTTTCTGGAAGCTGTGTTCTCTTCCATTGGTCTATTGGTCCATCCTTGTAATAGTACCACACTGTCTTGTTTACTTAATTCCTCAGTCCCCTGCCCCTGGCGTCTGGGGTCTGCGTGATCTGGGAGTGTCTTTGGTATTCTGAGATATTGTCATTAAATACGTCTCCAGAGAACTCAGGCTGGGCAGTGGGTGGTGGCCCATGTGCTCTACTGTGCTGTCACTGACCATCGGTGATATTGGGAGAAGACCGGGGACAGGCCCTACTTTACAGAAAATAATCTGTTGTGTCTCTTACCGAGCAGCATCAGAGCCACAGGCCGCATGGAACAGTAGTGGGGGTGAAGGTGTGTGTGTGTTTGTGTGCATGTGGTTTGAAGACTCCACGTTCCTGAAGCCTCTTCTAACGGACTTCTGAGGTTCTGAAGTCTCCTGAGGACTGTGGAGCTCCGTGGGCCTGTCCTGGAGTGAAGCCCTCCATAGGACAGCCTGGCTAGGAGTGTTCCTCGGACAGGGAAGTACAAGGGACAGACAGAAATGATACGGGGCAAACATCTCACTCCGTATCCTGGGCACTAGGGTGTTTAGTGGCGTCTCGGCTGCCACAGGCAGGTTCCTCAACTTGAAGTTGGGACTCAGGAAGTGGCTGTAGAAGGAATCGCTTTGCAGGTGGATGAGGATGACTCCAGACCCCCAGCTGCTTACCGGGTCAGCCCCACTGCACTTTGGAGAGGCCCCTCACCCTGCAGCATCCCAACCTAGCTGAGCCTAGCGTGTGACAACCTGAAGACCAGTCTTAGTAGCCAGTATCCGATAGACTCAGGTAGAGAAACACCAGGTTCGGAGGCAGAAGACCTAAGTCCAAGCTCTAGCTCTGCCAGTGGCTTGCTGTGTGACCTTGGACAAATCACTTCCCCTCTCTGGGCCTCAGTTTTCTTGCGGAAGGCATTGGATTGGCTGGGCTTGAAGGGTACGTCCCGCTTGAATATTTTACACAGCAGTGATTCCTGGCTTGCTGGGGAGCTAAGACTTCACCCATCTATTTCAGAATCACCAGGGGGAGCTTATTTTACAATACAGATGCCTGCTCCACCCCAGATTTATTCCAGAATCTGGAGTGGAAAGGGTTGCAAGAATCTGCATTTTAGCAAACTTCAGGTGGTTCAGATGCTGACTAGAGCCCAGCAGCCACCCGCCACCCGCCACCCACCACCCGCCACCTGCCACCAGGCCAGCCTCCAGGCACGAGGCAGCCTGCCCAGGTGTGCTCGCTCACCTGGCAAGCATGAGGCCCTGGGGGGCCAGCAGCCTGCAGGGGCCCTCTTTTGTTTTAGTCTCTGCACCCGGAAACAGCACATTACCGAGGGCCTGACCTGCTGATCATATTTGCCAGTCACATTAAGAGCTGGTGACAGTGACTGTCATTGATTTTATTAAAAGTAAAGGTCGAGCAGGAGCATGCTTTCCTAGGCTGGATGGAGCCTCCTCAAACCAAAGGACGACTATTGATTGCAGACCTTGTATCGAAGGTTAATTGGATTTCAGTGAGTGTGTGTTTAAGACCCTGCCTGGGCTGAGGCTCAATTGAATTTGTGTGAAATTAGCTGAGAGAAAGGTGACAAAGTTGGGAGGTTGGGGGTGGTGGGGATGGGGCGTGGGGGCCCGGCAAGCAGACGTCTTCTGTCTGCCAGGAGTGGGGGTGGGTGCAGGGATGGGGGGCTTGCGAGAGATGCCTGGGAGCCAGCTGGGGGAAGAGGGCAGGGGGCTCCCAGTGCTCGTTTTGTTGACTTCGATTCAGTCCTCTGTCCTTGGGATGGCCCTCTGGGTATGTTGTGTGGCCCCCAGAGCCTGTCTTTTTGCCTCTCCGGAAAGTAAATCTTGCCTTGAGTCAAAGGTGGCGGGGTGGGTCGGGATCTGGGGTTCAGCTCTCTGAAAGCCTTCCCACAAATCCTCCTTTTTCTTCTCTTTTTTTTTTTTTAATTTTTTTTTCAACGTTTATTTATTTTTGGGACAGAGAGAGACAGAGCATGAACGGGGGAGGGGCAGAGAGAGAGGGAGACACAGAATCGGAAACAGGCTCCAGGCTCTGAGCCATCAGCCCAGAGCCCAACGTGGGGCTCGAACTCCCGGACCGCGAGATTGTGACCTGGCTGAAGTCGGACGCTTAACTGACTGCGCCACCCAGGCGCCCCAATCCTCCTTTTTCAAGACCCCCAACTCCTGTTTACAGAGGTGTCAGGGGCCCTCAGTCGCTGAGCCTCTGTGGGCTTGGGGCAGACATCAAGCGCCGCCCCCCCCTTGCCAGCTTAGGGTCCCTTGTTGTCCTAAGCCCGTTCTCAGTAGCTGTCTGCTCCCCCTCTGGCAGCACAGTCTTGCTCATCTCCTTTTCTCTGCCCTGTTGTTGGGGGCTCTTTGTATGGTTTCTGTTAGTCATTTTAGTGGGGTTGGGGATGGAGTGGAGTCAGTGCGCGGATTCAGTCTGCCACATTTAGCCAGAACCCCTGGCCGTGCTTCTTCCTTCCAGCAGTTTTAAAACCCATCCCGTCATGCTGGGAGCCGTGAAAGGGTCTCAGCTGTGTCTTTCGGCAGACGTGTATCACGCACCTACTGTGTGCAGGCACTGCGCATCGGTGCTGTACCTGAGGTGGGCACAGCATGTGGGAGAAGGTGGTGCTGGGTGAGGCCTCACTGAGGCTGGGCGCTGTGGTGGGAGGCGCAGAGGGTTTCAAAGTAGCGGCACCCCGGGGTTGTGCCTGGCTCTGCCATTTGTTGGTCAGGTGCCCTTGGGTAAGTTACTTAAACTCTGATTTTCCACCTCTGTGCAGGTGGCGTCACACTGGTACTTACTTCACAGGGTTCTTGTGCAGACTGCGGGCTGTGAAGTTTGTAAAAAAATCATTCATAATTTATGGTATCATTATTCACAGAGGCATGTCTTCCTGAGAATGTTCTTTGCGCCCCCTCCTTTCCGTCTTCCTCTGTTGTCCTGGGTATGTAGACTTGGAAAATGAGTGGTGGTCATCGACTGAGCAAATGGTGACTCCCCATCTGTAAACGCCAGACTGCAGTTAGTCCCCCAGTTTCCCTGTGGTGAATACCACACTCAGTGGACCTCTGGCTCTATGTTAGGAGGTGCTTAGAGGACCAGGGAAGCAAGGCTGAAGAGGCACCAAGGACCCTACTTACTGAAATCACTAGAAAGAAATCATCTCCTCCCATCGTCCACATACAGAACTCCATAACTTGTCAGACCAAATCTTGAGAAGCATAGGGGATGTTAGAGAGATACAGGTGCATGAGACAGGTTCCTGGAGATTTCTCTCCCCAACAGCAGGGGTGTTAGGAGTGGAGTCAGCCTTCCTGGATTCTGGTACCAGCTCTGCTACTTACGAACCATGCTGCCTTGGTGAAGCCAGTCACCCTTTGGAAGCCCCAGCTGCCTCTTGTAAAGTGGGGTGCAGGAGAATAACCCATAGGATTGTTTGATGATTGAAACATGAAGCGTTGGGTGTAGTGCCCACAGCACATGCTCAATAGAAGTTGTTTTTATGCTGGAATTCCAACCCTCAGCCCCCTCTGTGGCACTAGTGGTCAAATAGTTGCGGAAAGAGGAAATGTGTAGGGAAGAAACCCTTTCCCCATTTCTTCTATTGACACAGGTAAGGTGGAAGGATGTGGAAATATTTCTCTGGAGTGCACTGTGCCCAAGGCAGGGGATGTCAGATGTCGACAGCTCTTCCTTAACTGTGTCTTCAATAGTCCTAGCCCCTAGGACTCAGTCCCTCTGGTCGCTGTGATCATTTGAACCTGTCTGGCCGGGAGACCCTTATTGGCCTTGGGGATACTCCCTGTCCTGGCTCTCAGGTGATGTGTAACCCAGAGAAGCTTTTGCCAGGCTCCAAAATTAGAGTAACTCCCCCAGCTGCCTCTAATTAACCCACTCGCCACCTCTGTGGTTGGAGAGGCTCCCCATGTCTTCACATTTAGGGATTTCATCTCAATGTTGGCTCGTCCAAGATGGACCCTCTCCATGGATAGATTTGGCCTCACTGGGCAACAGCAGGTAATCTGAGGTTTATGGGTCCCCAGGGAGGTTCCCAGGGCAGTGTAAGGGTGGAGAGTAAAATTCTGTAGGCAGTGGTCTGGTCTGGTCTTTCAGGCTCTCAAGAAGCCTGGCCATAAACTGACAGAGAGCAAGGAGAGTTTGAATTATTAACCTCTTTATAGTTAATATTGGGCTACTTACGTGATTATTAATATCCTGCAACACCAGCCTCCTCTTTCTTTGAGAGTTCTTGGCCTTGCTTGTATGACACCCCCAAGAACATAAATAGACGTTCCCTTGGGGGTGGGAATAAATTAATCCTTGCAATTATAGAATAATTAAAGCACTTTCAGCCAATTCAAGTTTTGAGAAAAATCCAAAAATAACTCCTTGATTTAAATATTATTTACTAAATTAATTCTTTACTCAGCCTTTTTATAGATTCCTGTTTTTTTTTTTTTTTTTTAACCTCCCCACTGTCAGGGAATAAAGGCATTGAGTAATTACTAAAGTCACTTACATGAATGGACATTCTTTTTACACAGAACAATTAAAAGACTTGTCACTGACTTTTTTTCTAAAAAGAGCTATACTATGGCTTTAGTTAACAGTTTTTTGGTTAGAGAAGCAGTCCTGGATTTCCCTCTGAGACTCTTTTCTCCAAATGGAATGCCTTCTTGGATGCTGTGAGGACCTTCAGAGGGTTTTGCTGCAGCCCCTGCCTTTAGGGGCTTCCCTGTGAGTGGAGGAGGAGTATAGCGAGGTGATTGACAGCTTGTTCCCTGGACCCAGACCACCTGGGTTTGGAGCTTGGTTTCACGAACTGCCGGCTGGGCGGCCAAGCTTCTTTCCTTTTTTATGTATTTCTTCCTCCACTTGTCTCCTACAGAGGATGGCTGTGAGTCCATGGAAAGTGCCTGGAATGGTGCCTGGCACAGAGTGTTAGCTGTTACCATTCTAAGAAGATGGCATTTCCTTGTCTTTATGCAAATGCCACTGTCACAGGGCAGGGGGCAGCCTTAGAGGAACTGAACATTTTTGCAAAGGAGACATACACGTGGCCAACTGGTACATGAAAAGGTGCTCAGCATCACTCGTCGTCAGGGAAATGCAAACCCAAACCACAAGGAGATATCACCTCACACCGGTTGGAACGGGCATCGAGAAGCTAAGAGAGCGAAGTGTTTGTTGGTGAGCATGTGGAGGAAAGGGGACGCTTGTACGCTGTTGGTGGGACTGCAGATTGGTGCAGCCACTGTGGAAAACAGTGTGGAGGTTCCTCTAAAAAGTAAAAATAAAATGACTGTATGATTCAGCAGTTCACTTCTGGGTATATATCTGAAGGAAATTAAATCAGTATCTGGAAGAGATACTTGCATCCCCATGTTCAATGCAGTATTTATATTTGTTTGCTCTTAATCACAAGACATAGCTAAATTATTATGGAAAGGGGATGGGAGAGAGGGTTGTGTGCCCAGCGATGGCCTTAGGTTTCTTCTGGGATCCTCGGTGTCTCTGAGTAAGAGGGGGGCTGGCTGCCATTCTCTGGGCAAAATGGTGCCAAGGAAGTATTTACTGAAACTCTGACAGATGTTAAGAAAAATTACCCAAAATTTAGAAATTAAGGGCAAGAGTGTGCAATGTGTCCTTTCACAGTCCTCCTTGGGTATTGTGCAGGCAGCCCACCGAGGGCTTTTTAATATCTAGAGAAATGTACTTTTGTTTGATTCTGCTGTTGACAATTAATTAGGGGCTCAGACTGAAGTCGTATGTCAACCTGTAGATCTTATCCTGTAGAGATATGCAAATAATTTCTGCCCAGGGGAAAAGATAACCTCAAAGGTTACGATTTCCTTACTGCTCTGTAGAGCAATAACCAGTTTTATATCTAATCCAGGAATCTCAGTCTCTTATTCCTGTTTAAGTTCCCATAAATACCCAGTCCCTCGAAATTCTCTGAACCTGCTCTTTTTATGTGCTCCTCTATTGGCGAGGTGAACAGTCTTTGACATGTATTCATCCTATATTCTTATGAGTTATGTTTTTAGCCTTTTGAAAATGAAACTTTGATCAAAGTGATAATGGTTACGTTTTTTTCTCCAAGTCTTAGATCATAAGCTGCCACATCACAACAAACACATTTGTGTGTCTTCTGTAGTATGAAGCACCTTGAGGTCTATGCAGATCTAGCAGACACATAGTGTATGGTATCGTATATAGTGTGGTATACAAAGTGCTTTCCCAGATGCAGTCACATTTTGACCTTGAATGTCGAGGTTACCCTGGGAGGAAGTAGAGCAGCTGGAATTAGTTCCACTTGACAGCTAGGGGAACTTAGACCCGGACTGAGAAGGCAGGTCACTTGTCCTCGGGTCACCCATGCCATGAGTGGCAGTGCCAAGAGGGCTCCAGAGCAAAGCTGACGGCATAGGCTGGTTTCCCCTCTTGTCTGTCTCTGTTGGTGAAATCTGGTGAAGGTGAACATCAAGAACAGCTCCCAGATGCAAAGACACCCAAGGAGGGGCAGCTGGCTGGGGTGTCGAAATGGAGGGGGCCACTTGATGGCTTTGCCTGCATGTGTATGAGCCTCAGTTGGCAGTGTCTCTTGCTCCTCCTGCTCCGGCAGCAGCTCACTCCTCATGGGCAAGGGCTCCCCCGTCCTGAGTCCCCAGATCCCCGGGGGCTATCTTTCAATGTAGTAATAGGGGGCCCAGAGCGATTAGCAATATTTCAGAGAGCTCAGGGGAGATCATACATCTCCCCATGACAGGTCTGCCCAGACTAAATGAAATGTCATTTCTCTGCTTTTGGCTGGAGTTCTGTCAGCTCAGTCTGGCTGTACTGCTTATCTTGGGCTGATCAGGAGCCCTGATTGGACCTTATATGCATCCTTGACAAATAAAAATGAATTATTACTTAATAAATGCAATTGGTTTGGCAAATGCATCCTTTCAGAGCATGGCTCCATGGAGCTCCGGAGAGCCTAACAAAAGGGCTTCTCAAAAGGGGACTTGCCGGCTCAGCCGGGACCAGCTCCACTGGGCCCGCCTCCGAGGAAACAGAAAATGGTGGCCCTGGGACATCTGACATCTCAGCCTGAGGCTGAGCACCCGACCTGGGGCAAAGTCCTCCCAGGAGTGTTGAGAGGAGTCAGTAAAAACAGGGCTCCCAGGAGGGGTCACTGGGCTCCAAGCACCCGGATGTTCTCACTTGTGAGTGGCACTACTGTTGTTTCCGTTGTACAGAAGCTGAGAGTATCAGCAGCCTGTTTAAGGTCACAGAGTTCACTTGAGAAGTGCAGACGTCATGAGCCTGTGTTACTAGAAGGCTGCGGGGTCACACCTGGCTTGGGTCCTGGCTCCACCTATCTGTAGTCCTTAGCTCTGTATAAGTTGCACCCCGATGAGTCTCAGCTTCTTATCTGCAAAATAGGGATCATAATTGTACCTACATGTAAAGTTGTTATAAGGCTGTCAGCTATTGTAGGGTGATTCTTGATGATTTATTTTGGAGCCAATTACAATTGATTGGGATTCAGAAGAGATGAAGGGGGTTAGGATAAGCATGAAGGCAGGAACCACAGCATCTCAAAAAAACATAGGCAAGGGTTTTATTCATGTTGAAGGCAGAGTCCTATATTCACATGTTTGGCTTATTATTGGCAAGTGGATGCTGAGTAGAACCAGTCTATGGTATGTAAATTATACCTCAATAAAGCCATTTAACAAAATAGAGCCAGTCCTTGCCATCTTAGGAGCTCATAATAGTGAGCTACATGGTCATTAGTCAAATAATGACACAAATAGTGTGCTAGTACCGTGAAAGAATAGTACAGAGTTCTATGAGAGTTTATGCCAGGAGAACCTCATCTAGGCTGGGAGGTCAAGGAAGGCATCCCCAGAAAGGTGATGCTGAGCTGGGGTGGGGAGGAAGACAGGGGTGAACCAGGTGAAGGGAGGGAGGTGGGAGGAAGGCTCTTGGCAGACGGACTATCATGTGCAAAGGTCCTGAGGTAGGAAGGTACAGGGTCATTGGAGAAGAGAAAGAGCACAGACATGACTGTAGTGTCGTGGCATGAGATAAGACCGGGGAGGGAGGCTGGGCCTGGTTGTGCAGGGCTTTGTAGGCAAAGGAAAGGAATTGAACCTTCATCTTAAGACCCTACTTCATGTGTTTCCCACCCGTGGGCCCCAGCTCCTCTCCTCTGGCTAGGACATATTTGCTAGTTACCATGGGGTCCAGCAGGGACTGAGAGAAATGTCAAGGGCAGTGTGTGTCCTGGGGCATCAGCTTTGTGAGTTGAGCCTCTCTTTGTCCTCTGGAAACCCATTGGCAGACCATCTGTGGGCCCAGGTCTGGTGCTATTCAGCAGCTGTTCCCTAGCTGGGAAGAGGCTTTTAGCTTTAATAAAAAGGGAGTAAAGATAAGAAGACCGCCTCGGCATGGAGGGCAGCAGTGACAGGATGATTTAAATGGCCTCTCCAGTGTCATTTCTTCTGTGCAGACATCATAAATCAGATTAGCCCTGGTCTCTGGCGGGGAGGCATGAAGGGAAAGGGGCCTGAAGGAAAGGGGAGCAGGGCTGTGACTCTGGGTCCTCCTGGGCCTCCAGCCCAGAGCTGGTGGGACAGCTCTAGGGGGTGCCAGGGTAACGTATTCCTGATCCACAGCCCTCTAGACCTGCTTGTTGGAGAAGGGGAAGTTGGGATGGTGTCACAACCACTCCAGCTCTCCAGCTCATCTTTAGCTTTGGTGGGAGAATGAAGATCCTGAGAAGAGAATAGGAAAGAGAAGGATTGGGGAAGAGTGGAGGGCAGGGGTTGGGGGTGGGAGTTACAGCCTTTGGGCATGCTTGAAGCAGTGGTTCTACCTCGTTCTATATTATGGTCACCTTGGGAACTTTAAAATAAGTGCTGATGCCTGGGACCACCTCTAACACTTCTGAGTTCTCGGTGATTCTAATATGTGGCTGAAGTTGAGGATAACTGGATTAGAACTCAGCTTCTGTCTTAAACTCAAGAACTATACAATCACAAGCCATTCGTCCCACCATGACCACTCAGGCCCACCCAGCACTGCTGGCCTTCCTCTTGAAAGTGACCAGATTGAGGGGCCAGTGTCGAAGTCTCTGAGATAGGTATCCATGTGGTGTAACTCCCACCTGCCTCCCTTCTCTTTCAGATTTCACGCCACCTGGGAAAAATATACAGCGAGATGATCTTTGTCAATGGTTTTGTGCACTGCGACCCCCACCCTGGCAATGTGCTGGTGCGGAAGCACCCGGGCACAGGAAGGGCAGAGATTGTCCTGTTGGACCACGGGCTCTACCAGGTAGAAGAGGCCTTTTTCACCCAGCCAGTCCAGGGTCTGGTCCTGGGATCAGAGGTTGCTGATCTCCCGATCGGCCACAGACATGGGAGGCAGATATCCAGGGCAGATGGAGAGGCCCTGCCCTACCCCTAGAGCTATTGTTCTGTGTAAGTCACATCATACGAGCTCTCTCCAGTTGAATGAGGTTGGTAATGCTTCCTTTATAGGCTGCTGTGGGGAGTAGATGGGGATATGCCTGGGTATGTGCAGGTGCTTTGTCAGCTGTAAAAACCTTGCTTCCCAGGGAAGCCCAGGCCAGCCCACTGGGAAATGAGCTGCCCTTGGATGAGCTGGAAATTCAGGGTAAGGAGGTAACTCAGCCCCAGGGAGGATGTAATGTGTAGTGGGAAAGAGGGCCAGGAACTGATAGGGGCTGGATACCCCCAGACTCTGTTCTCTGGAACTTGGGACTCATCTGGGTTCAGGTGAGCCATGGTCTCCTGCCTGGAAGTTGGGAAGTTCACTGCCAGTCCTGGGAACCAGGGCCTATCTTGAGTTCATGGCAGATGGTCCTGGGGAGGTTTCCCCAATGACCTCTTACTCTTCCCCTCAGGGCCTTGATCCCACCTCCCAAAATCTTGGCCTCCTTTGAAAGACTTACTGACATTGGGTATGTTGGTTTGAGGTAGGCCAGCTGCTGTCAGACACAGCCCCCCAAACAAATGATGGCCCAGACACAACAGACATCTAATTGTTGTCTCGGGTAGGTGGAGGTGTCTGAAGGCAGGGGCTGACTGAGGCTCTGCCCCACAGGCTTCCCTGGGGGTGGGGGCTCAGAGAAGTATGGTGGGAGAGTTTTTGGCAGCTGGATGTGGAGCTTCTGCCACATTCCATTGGTCAGAGCTCGGGCAGAGGGCCACATCCAAGTAGGAGGGAGGCGGGGAATATGATTTTAGTGGGCAATTGGTAGCTTCTGGCCCTCAAGACCAAGGCTGGCCAGATAGTAGCTTTGAACTTGGGCCTTCAGGGATGGCTGAACTTTGGGAGAGAAGCAGATGTCATGCCCTAATTCCCCGGTCTTCCCCTTCAGTGTGATCATACCAGCCAGGGTCTAGGTCTTCTGTGGGGAAAGGAGGCTCAGGTCCTGCCACATTGTCCCCACACAGGTGCTCACGGAGGAGTTTCGGCTGGATTACTGCCACCTCTGGCAGTCGCTGATTTGGACTGACATGGAGAGAGTGAAGAAGTACAGCCAGCGCCTGGGAGCCGGGGACCTCTACCCCTTGTTTGCCTGTATGCTGACGGCCCGGTCTTGGGACTCGGTCAACAGGGGCATCAGCCAAGCTCCGGTCACCGCCACTGAGGTGGGTGGTCCCCTCCTGGCCCTGTCTTCTCCTGAATGCAAGGGGTGGGGCCAGGGATGGTCTTTGGACCCCTGCCAACCCAGGGCCTGAGGTTGTGGGCTGGTGGGCTGTGGCAATGGGACTGTGGGCAGCACTGGAGATATACTGGAGGAGAAGCTGCAGCCCTGGATGCAAGGAGGGAGAGGAAACGGTGTCTCACTGTATCCCTCCTGGCCTTACAAACCTGGTCGTGTTGACTGTATAATCCAGACTGCTGTGGCTTTTGCTCCAACATGCTCACATGAGATTTCAGGCTTCCACCAAGTTATCCTCCAAGACTTCTAGAAATCCCTAGGGACTGTCTCATCGATAAGTCTAGTTCCACTTGAGCTGTCTCCTTCTGGGCACGGTCTCCCATTGCAAACTTCCTGTAGGGCTCCCTACTGGGGAGAGCACCTCAGTTCCCCACGCGGCCACTTGTCCCATTGTTCTCCCTGAGTGTGTAGCGAAAACAGCTTTGTAGTTCATTTCTCTGTTGGATCTAGATGAGATTCCCATGGAATCTGGGCTGAGACTGGTCCTAGGAACCCCTCCTCCCTGTACTCACTGCCACCTCCCTCCCAGGCTTCTCATTCTCTCATGGAATTGGCTTCTGTCTTCCCAGCTTGCTGGACCCATGCACACTTGCCCATAGCTGTGTGGGGATGGGCTTAGGCTCAGCCGAGGCCCCTGCTCAAGGTTCTGCTTGTGCAGTCAGATAGACCTGGATTCTAGTTGCAGATCCTGCTCTTCCTGGTGGCATGGCCTTGGATGGTTCTTGCCACCTCTTGGAGATTCACAGTCCTCCCTAAGCTGCCTTGTGATGGGGGCCTTTAGGAATGGCTGGATGGAATCTCAAATGTCGTCACCAAAGAGACCACCTCTCCTGTCTCTTGGCTCTGCTTTCCTGCAAATTGACATCATTCCCCCTCAAGCTTGGTGGCAGCATTGACTGCCAGCTGCCCCAGGCTTGTGTGGCTTTAAAGCTCATTATCTTGGAAGTGAGACCATCTCCTTCCTTTGTTAAATAGGGATGATAATTTCAGGGATGCTTTATTGATAATGCATGTAAAGTGCCTGCCCATAGTTCCTGAAGTTTGTTCATTGAACAAACATTTGTTTTTGCTGGAACCTAAACTAGGTGCTGGGGATCCAAAGATGAACAGACAGGCCTTCCATGTAATTTGCACTGTGATTGAGGGAGACAGACAGTAAACAAGTGAACAAACAGGTAAATGGAATAATTGCAGGTTACGGGTACAGGAGGCAACAGGTGGGGTGAGTAATGGGGGTGCTGTAGACTGGGTGCTCAGAGATCTTGCTGGGAGCTGACATCTGAGTTCTGGAGGACAAGAGAAGCAGCAGCCAAGGCAGAGCTTGGAGAAAGCATTCCAGGCAGAGGGCACACGATGCCACAGAGCAGGAGGAGAAAGCGTCAGCATGGTCTGGATTGTGGGGAGGTGGGTGCTGGAATGGGAAGAATTTGGGGTGCTGGGCAGAGAGAGCATCACACGGGGTCTCATAAGCCATGGGAAGAGGTTCGGATTAGTTCTCAGTACCAAGCAAAGCAGGTGTCAAGCAGGAGAAGGATGTGCCCAGAGTTGTTACTTTAAGTACCTCTCTGGACGGGGCAGGATGAGCACAGGGGCAGTCGGTCAGGAGGCTGGAGGTGAGGGGGGTGCAGACCTCACTAGGGGCAGCAGAGCTGGAGGGAAGCAGATGGAGCCAGGGTGTACTTTGGATGGAAGATTGGGAGGCCTTTCTGTCAACTTGGGTGTGGAGAGGAGGCAAAGGGCGGGGAGTCAAAGTTGCATCCCAATGTGTTGGGGTCAGGCGTAGGGTAGGGGGTGAAGCTACTTCCTGGCATAGGGAAGACTGGGAAGGACATAGTTAGGGGGCAGGAGACAGTAGTTAGAGCATTCAGATGGAGGTGTCATGGGCAGCCAAGCTTGGAGCTCCAAGAACGAGTCCAGGCTCAAAATACAAATTTGAGAGTTCTCAGGGTATACTTGGTATTTAAAGCCTCAGAGATGGGTAAGATTGCATGGCGCACAGTAGGTACTTGGTGTATCATATGTTTTTTTTTTTAATTTAAAAATCTTGTTTTTGTTTTTGAGAGAAAGAGCACGAGTGGGGGGAAGGGCAGAGAGAGAGGGAGACACAGAATCCGACATAGGCTCCAGGCCCTGAGCTGTCAGCACAGAGCCCTATGCAGGGCTTGAACTCACGAACCATGAGATTGTGACCTGAGCCAAAGTTGGACTGAGCCACCCAGGTGCTCCTGATATGTGTTCTTATGAATTACTCACTTATAAAGACTCAGCATAAATGCTATGTATTAGTCTGCTTGGGTTGGTGTAGTAGAATACCACTGATGAGGTAGCTTGAGCAACAGAAATCTATTTTCTCACAGTTCTGAAGACCAGAAGTCCAAGATCAAGTTATCATCAGGATTGGTTTCTGGTGTAGCCTCTCTTCCTGGCTTGTAGACAGCTGCCTTCTCGTCATGACTCACACGGTCTTTCTTCCATGTGTACATGCTCCTGGCTTCTCTTCCTCTTCTCTGAGGGACATCAGTCCTATTGGGTTAGAATATAAAGTCACACTTCACCCTTATGAAGTCACTTAATTTTGTTGACCTCTTTGAAGGCCTTGTCTCCAAATATAGTCACACTCGGGTTAGGACTTCAACATATTGATTTGGGACACAATTCAGTCCATAGCACCAGCCAGGAAGCTCCTGTTCATCACCTTTGCCAAACATGGCCCCTTAATACTTGTATCACTCACATACACGCCATCTTAGACTCTGAGAGTGGCTGTTTGTATACCTCTGTGAATTCTCCAGCTAGGTGGTGAGTACCTGGAGGGCAAGAATCCTTTCTTGCACATCTTTTTATAAAGGCCTGCAGTCCTGGAACCACATCTAACAGAGAGGTATTGGTGTAGGTTCTGGAGACATGGAATCCATTTCCTCACTTTGGACGAAAACCCAGAGAGAGAATAAACTTAGCTGCTCCAGACCAGCCCCAGCCCAGTCTCTGAGATGTAAGGGTTCCATTTTTCTGAGTCTTAGTCTTATTGAGAATGAGTGTAACCTCCAACATTGTGTCAGGGTAGATGTTTTTCCAACTAAAAGTGGCTTAAACATTTAAGCATTTATTTTCTTCATAACAAGAAGCCTGGAGGTGTGTGGGTCCAGGTTGGTTAACTGAGTAGATCAGCAATTCAGGGCTCTGGGCTAACTCTCGTGGTTCTAAGATGACTGTGGCAGTTACAGGCTTCACACCTTTATGCCCTGATTGATGTCCAGAGGTGGGAATTAGGGGCCATTTCTTCTCATATATTGTTCCTTAACAAGAAAACCTTTCCCAGAGGGTTCAAAAGACTCCCCCCTAGGTCAATTGGCCAGAATTGTGTCTCATGTCTATGCCTGAGCCAATCACTTGGCAGAGGCATTCCGCTCAGGGCACACCATGGCTGAGATCAATCAAGATCCCCCACCCTGGGGCTAGGGAGGGGCTCACCTCCCTGATAACATGGCCCCAAGGGGTCAAGCGAACAAAAATGGGGTTCTTTTGAGAAAGGAGAATGAGGAATGGCTGTTGGGTAGGCACCCAACAGAGTCTACTGCAGACACTTACCATCAGGATAGTCCAAGCTTGAAGAGATGCCCCCTAGAGGGAGCCTGCATGGGTGCAGGTGCTCTGAGAGGGGCTGTCTCCATCCAGGTCAGTCCCGACCTTGCTGAGGGGGTCCCTGTGGTGAGCAAGGCCTTGATCTGGCCTTAACCCTCAGGCAGGGTGGCCTGTAGCTATGGTGGGAGGCGGTGGGGAGACAGACAGCCTCAGTGTCTGGCTTGGTGTTGAGATGTTCCAGTCTGATAGCTCCTGCCTGAGGGACATTTCGAGTTTCACAGCTACTCAGTTATCAGCAGTGCGCACGTATTCCAGAAAGGGCTGAGAGTCCTGCTTTTGCTGCAGAAGGCGGCCGCGTGGGGAAGCCTTTGGCAGCATTGCTGCGCCCCTTGTCATGACTTGGATTAGCACCAAGCATCTGCCCGATCCTTATCTCTGCTGTCCCTCTTGGTCAGACTGGGAGGTGGGCCCAGGGGGCCTCAGCATTCCCAGTTTTTAGGTGAGGACCCTGGGTTCTTAGAGATGAAAGGACTTGCCCAGGGTCGGGGTCCCCGCTGTGAGGTGAGAGGAGGCAGATCCTGGTGGTGGTGGTGGCCTGGGCTCTGCAAGGATTCCAACCCTGACTTACCACTTACTAGCTGTGGCCCGCAGGCAGGTTGCCTAACTTCTCAGTGCTTTGGTTTCCTTTTCTCAAACGGGGGTGATACATTTACCTGATAGGGTCATCGTGAGGATTAAATGAGCTAATGCCTGCAGCCATTTTCTCTGGAGATTGAGAAGAGGTCAGAAGTGCACCATCATGCTCAGGGCTCTGGCTGGGGGCAGGTGTTTGCGCAGAGCCCTGCAGAATTCAGGGGCAGGGAAAGAAGCCAGACCTCACACTCAGACACCAGCATGGGGTAAGCCCTGGCTCCTGCTCTTTGGGCAGCGGGACCTCAAGCACTGAGTGGGCGGCGGGGCTCTGGGTGTGTCTGGTGGGGCACAGAGTCAGGCAGGGGATAGAGCTAGACTTTGGAGTTGGGTTGGGGTCAGGAGCTGAGGTCTATGAACTGCACCAGCCTGGGCTTGGCTGAAGGGATGGGGGACATGACTCAGCTGGCACCAGCTTCCAGGGCTCCTTCCAGGCCTGTCATCAAATTGGTGGCCAGTGAGAAAAGCCTTGGTTCACCTCACATGGGTGAACCCTTGGGCCAAGAGGCTAGCTAACTCCAGCCTCATCAAATGGCTGATGAGGAAGTAGACTTCCTGCCCCAGTCAGTACTGGCTCGTGGGCTTAGAGGATCGGTATTGGTGACCTTGGGGAGCCAAGAACGGCAGAGGTCCTGTCGATGTGCTCCTGTACTGCATCCAGTGCTAGGCCAGAAGTTGGGGTGAGACGTCATATCCAGGTTTGTCAGACTACAAAGCCCCCGTGTTAAGCTTCCTTCTGGGGAGCTCCCTCGTGGCACCGAGTCAGCCATATGCTAGAAGATCCCTTCTGGAGCCTCCTTGCAGCCCCTCAGCCATAGGCACCTACCACCCTGAGCCCCACTTCCCACACCAACTCTCCATGTCTGTCTCCCTGTTGCTGCTTCAGGACTCGGAGATCCGCAACAATGCCGCCAACTACCTCCCCGAGATCAGCCAGCTCCTCAACCACGTGCCTCGCCAGATGCTGCTCATCTTCAAGACCAATGACTTGCTCCGTGGGATTGAGGCTGCCCTGGGCACCCGGGCCAGTGCCAGCTCCTTCCTCAACATGTCGCGTTGCTGCATCAGAGCGCTGGCCACGTGAGTGTGGGCTCTGGCCTCTCCTTCCCTCCTAGCTCCCTGACCTGCTCCAGGGCTCTCATTTGCCTCCACTTTCTCCTACCAGTCCCCAGGGCCTTGCCTGAGCTCCCTAGTCTGCACCTGTCCTTGGAGGAAAAGTTAGGGGCAGGAGACAGCTCCAGTGAATTCGCTGATTCCGGGCTGTGTTTTTGGGCGGTCCAGAGAGCCACCTGTACTTTAAAATATGTGGATTTTAGGACCTCACCCTCCTAGTCAGGCTTTCCAGGTAATTTTTTTTTAATTTTTAAAAATGTTTTATTTGTTCTTGAGAGAGAGAGAGAGAGAGAGAGAGAGCGCAAGCGCATGAGCAGGGGAGGAGCAGAGCGAGAGAGGGACACAGAATCCAAAGCAGGCTCCAGGCTCTGAGCTGTCAGCACAGAATCCAACATGGGGCTCTAACTCACAAGCCATGAGATCATGACCTGAGCCAAAGTCGGACGCTTAGCCAACTGAGCCACCCAGGCACCCCTAGGTGATTCTTACCTTCGCTAAAGTTTGAGATGCTTTCTGAGAGTCTCAGTCCCATCCAAGTGTCCCCTGGGCTTGGAATCAGGACACCCTGATGCATGCATCCCATCTCTAACTGGTCCCAGGACCCGTCTCCGCAGGATCGGCTAAGCGGCAAGGCCAATGTTCTTTTCCCTGCACGTGTGGCCCTGACTCAGGGAAGTGTCACCAGCAGGCTCACTTGGGATATCAGATCTTTTTAGATGCCTCAGTGCCCTTGGAGTATTGGTGAGGGAGGGAAGGTGCTTCCTCAGGGAGGTATTGCTAGAGAAGTGAAGGTTCTAGGCCTTTCTCCCTGAGTGTGCAGATACATGGTAATGGCCATGCTCTGGCTGAATTTTCTCTTCTGAGAGAGGAGGCCTAGACTGGTGTCAACTCCCATCCATCCAGTGCAGGGAATGGGTCATTTTGGCAAATTGATGAAGGGAGTGTTGACCACATACATCATGCAACCATGATCAGATATTGAATTAGATTATAGCAAAATAGACTGCACACAGAAAGGTCTGAGCATGATTTATTCTTTGAGGGCTCTGGGAACCAAGTCTTAAAGGGTCATTATCATAGCACCAATTTTTGTCATGTTCTTTTGTTAGTGCAGAAGGGGTTGAGCTGGGTTGAATCCATACTGGCCTCAGCCTCTCAGGGCCACCTGACCTAGTTTCCAGGTGATTCAGTCTCAGAAAGTTTGGGAAAGCTTTTATACTGAATTTGGGGAATTCAGGATTAGCATATATTTACTAACCTTCCAGAAAAAGGGACACATTGGAATGTTCTACCCAGTGGGTCCATTAGATCTTTGATGCCCTGTGAAACCGCTGCTTTTATTACCCCACTTATCTGGAAAGTTCCTTTGGAGTAGTTGAGTCCCTCTGGTCTCTGGGTGGGTGGGCAGTGCTATGATCATGTAACCAGGAGTTATCCGCTAGGGCAGGGGCCTGGTAAGTTGACTAAGTCAGGATCTTCTGTTGTTGTGATACTGAGTGCTTCTTGCCTCTTTATCTCTTGTTCTCTCCTCCCTTCTTGTCTGTCCTGCAGGCACAAGAAGAAGAGTACCTGTTCGTCCTTCAGAAGGGCCCAGATCTCTTTCAGCGAGGCCTTCAACTTATGGCAGATCAACCTTCATGAACTCATTCTGCGTGTGAAGGGGTTGAAGCTGGCCAGCTGGATCTTGGCCTTTCTTTGCTGGCTGTTGCCCACTCCATACTGAGTGGACTTGCTGTCCCCTTTCCCTTTCCAGTGTGATTCTGGTGGGCAAGTTGACTTTTCACTCCACTCCTCTGTCATGTCTCCACCCAGGTGCCCTATTTCTGTCACATGGTGGCCTGGGGCCCCATGATCATTGTCCATGGCACCACTATACTTCACACCTCTGGAATCCCTCCCCTATGCTGTAGCCCTTGTCTCTGGGCCCGCAAGCTGTCCCCTGCAGTAGGCTTCTCCCCTGATGCAGGGAGATGGCCCACCACTCTAGGTGGGTGCCATGGGGCTGGATGTCACCCTACTCCGGTAACAACTCCTGTTGTCAGGATGGACCATGAATCCCACTGACTTCCTACATGAATTCCTACATTTAACTTGTGGGCACTTTGATTTTGTTGGAAAAGAGCATTGTTTCTGATCTTGCTGGGAACAGATTCCCTCTCCTTGTCCTGTCACTCCCCAGAGGTGTTGCGCCTGAGCAAGGTGGCTCGGCATCCGGGGCATGAGTTCACTGCTGTCACGGTGACCCCTTTGGTATTTTATGTACTGTGTTTCAATAAAACCCCTTGAGGGTTGCAGGGAAGGGCTTTGTTGATGGGATTTTTATTCTAGGTTGGGGGTGAGTCCGCATTGGCCGTTAGGTAACAGTGGACCTGGGTGCCTTGTGCCACTGTGTTCTGCTTGGCATCTTGCCCCTGTCATCCTTCCAGCCTTTCCCTGTGTGACCACTTCCTGCCGCATGTAGGCTTTTCTTACTTTCCAAGACTCTGACGCTTTGGTCAGAGGAGTTAAGAAGCCCAAGGCCAAGAACTCAGAGGCTCATCTGAAACCTCTGCCTTTGGTTTCTCTGGGTTCTCCACCTGCTTTGTTCTACTCATTGCATCCTGACTTAGCCCTTCGGCTCCTCATTTGACGCCCTCAGTCCTGGAGACTGTAATGTAAGCCTCAGTCACTGTGGCTAGGGTTCCACTCTGGAGCCTCCTTGTCTCCTGTCTGGACTCCATGCTTCCATCTGTTGCCCACGGCCAGGGCTGCCCCGCCCCCACTCAGTCATCTGCTCCTGTTTCTGGGTCATCCCCAAAGTCCTGCTCTAACTCCAGGTCCCTGAGAGACTCCACATTTGGCAGGTCCTACTATTACCGAGCACCTGTGCTCACCGGCAGCAATTGTGTTTGAGTGTCTCTGATCTTACTTCATCCCATTCACAGGGGCAGAAAACCCCTGAATCCAACTCTCATCTTCTCTTTGTTCACAATACAACAAGCAGGTTTTCCGCTGACCAGAGATGATTTTCAATCCCTTTATTTCCTGAAAGAATTAATTGTTCTTAGTGACCAGTTGGATGCACCCGGGGACCTGGGAGAATAATTTGCAAGATCTGTTATTAATCATGAGGATGCATGCTGCATATTATATTTTATGGTGTCTTTTATAGCCACTGAAGTAAATATATAATGTCCTTTTTGTTCAAGGTAATGGTTACTTCTCACTTTTAGTTTAATGGTTGGCTCCCTCCTGCCCTGGGATCTAAAACATCAGCATATTGCCAGTGGGCCCAGCACCCAGAACAATTATCCAGGGAGAGTAGAGAATCTGGGAGGGTTTGGGGTATAGGGAAGTTTGAAAATAGGAGGAAAGTTGGCTGATGATTATTGAGTGCCTTCCATGGGGAGAGACCATGCTAGGCTCTTTGTAAATAAATTACATCATTAAATTGTCCTGTCAGCTCTACGAGGGGGAGAAGTCATTAGTCTCATCTTCCAGAGATGAGGACCAAGGCTCAGAGAGGTTGACCTACTTCCCTGAAGTCACAGAGCTGCTAAATGGTGGTCCATTGTGGAACTCCATTCCGCAGTGCTGTAGTTCTAAATCACACTCACTCTTTGGCCTGTCATATGTGCCCGAATGGAGTCTCAAAAACTTTGATTTCAGAGGGAATTGGATTTTCAGTTGAGATAGGAGAGTCCAGCATGTTCCCTGGGGCCTGAGGCAGGGTGGATCTGGACCACTGCGGCCTGCATGCAGTTCTGACACTGACCACCCAGAGCTAGTGCGGAGTCCAAAGGCTTCAGGGCATAGAGCCTTTGAGACTCATGTCAGGCACAAGCCGCAGGTTTGGAGCTTCGCCGGGCCACATGAACTTCTGACCGGCTGACTACAAATTTGGGTGTCCCCATACCCACCCTCCCACCCCCAAATTCTATAATTTGCTAGAATGACTCACAGATCTCAGGAAAGCAAGATACTTGTGATTACAGTTTTATTATAAGGGATACAAATCAGGACCAGCCAAATGAAGGGACATGTAAGGCAAGGTCTAGGAGGATCCTGAGTGAAAAGCTGCCACGGCCTCTCCCCTGGGGTCAGGCATGTCGCCCTCTCAGCGTATCCGTGTGTTCACTGAGCTTCAGTGTGCAGAGTTTTTCTCGGTTTCCTTGCATAGACACGATTGAATCGTTGATCACATGATTGAACTCTGTCTCCAGCCCTCCTTTCTCCCCACTCCCTGGAGAAAGTGGGCTGATCTTGCCCTCACCCTGGGCCATCTAGTAAAAACCCGGGTGTGATACAAGGGACACACTCTGAAAAGGATACTCCTATCACCGAGGAATTCCAAGGAGTTACAGTTACCTTCCCAGAAGCCGGGACAAAGACCAGACAGATTATTATATAATAGCTACTCTGTTGTCTTCTTGTCCTGTGCCCTTGACCCGAGGTATACCTGTATGGACTGACCGCTGGCCTGTGTTTTCTGCTCGGCCTGGGTGGAGCCATATCTGGAGCCCAGAACTGTAGGAGATCATTCTGTCTCCATCTCTATTCCGCGGTTCAGCGATAGCATGGCTGAGTTTCTATGTAGGACCTTGCTCTGATCCCTTCTCTGTGGAACTTGCCGTAAATTGATTTGGGTTTGATGCTTCCCAGTAAAATCCTGTGACGGTTTTTTCTCCCAGCAGCGACAGTGTGTCAGGAAATCACCAGCTCACTCTGAAGAATGTTTTACCTTTTAACACTTAAATTCTTATTCAGTTTAGGTGTTGGCTTCTTTGATTTCGGCAACATGGATATTTCCTCCTGCTTCCTCTTTTCGGTGGAGTAGAGAGAAATTCCAGCTCTATGGCCATGTGGTCTACATCCTCTCAAGTATGTGCTCAGTTCTTAGCAAGTTCAGAATCCTGGCTTGTAGTAAGTGCTAAATAAACATGATAAACATGTAAGTATTTTCTTTTTCAAATTTTTGAGAGAGAGAGAGAGAGAGAGAGAGAGAGAAACAGAGAGGGAGACACAAGATCCAAAGCAGGCTCCAACCCCTGAGATGTCAGCACAGGGACTGACATGGGGCTTGAACTTGTAAACCACGAGATTGTGACCTGAGCCGAAGTTGGACACTTAACTGACTGAGCCACCCAGGTGCCCAACATGCAAGTATTTAGAATTTCAGAATACTTTATCTTCAGGGCTCCTGAAATCCGTACATTAAAAATACACTACATGTGTCGCTCATCCCCTGCATAAGGAATATTGCCTTGTCCGATAGCCAGGTTAATTTCCACAGAGCTCCAAGCCTGTTCCCAGGCCTCCAAGAATGTGAACAGCCAATGAATGACCTCTCAGAGAGCCAAAGTGGTTCCTAGAGGCACCTGAGCAAATCCTTAGAGGCAGGACTCATTGGGAGGTTGAGAATTACCCTCAGTGTAAGCAACTGAGAGAAGAGGTAAATGGAGCCGTGCAAGTGACACTTGGGGCTGACGTAGTTTCCAGGTATAGCCATGAGGGCCTAGGGTCTAAAAGTTGGGAACTGGTAAGGGGTCAAGATCTTAGTAGGCAGGACAGACAAGTCCACAGAGAGTGGCATGTTCTTTGCAGCCTGACATTTTGGGACGGTGGTGTTTGTTGGGCTGGATCAGGAAGGCCTGTATTCAACAAGAGGCCTTGAATGCCAGGTGTCCTGGTACCCACTGCTTGCAGGTAACTGGCCAAAGGGAAACTGCAGGAGGCCCAGTCTCCTCAGCCTTAAATCTATAAACATTTTGGTAAAAGCTCGTTAGTTCAAAAAGGCTATTCTCACCTCCTCTCTTCCCTCCTTCCTGTAAAGTAAAGCCTCTTATGAAGCTGCACAGACTGGCTTGGCACTCTCTCCTTTTTTGGAGGAAAGATGAGGTCAGTCCTCAGCAGAGTACATGTTAAACCTTGGGTTAGCTGTGATGTCCATTTTCCTGTGGTGAGTGCCTCCTGGCCTGCTTTCTCTGGAGGCTGCCTCAGCCGTGCCATCAGCCAGGTCACTGTGCCCCTGGCAGGCACTGCTGGGGGCAGAAAACACTCTGCTCAGTTCTGCCTTCAGCTTAACAGTTGCATGGTTCTGTCGATGTTTCTTCCTGTTTTTCTTTTTCCCATATGTGAGAGGCAAGGACAAGCTCTTAAGACTGGTGAAGTGCTAGGTAGGAAGCCCTTGACCTCTGCCTTTTCAGCTCCCATGACTTCATCCCCTCTCCCTGCACTTTCATTCTAGAACAGCGTGTCTCAAAATTTTGTGTAACAACCATTAGAACACAGGATTCTGACTCAGTGGGTTTGGGGCCTGAGAGTCTGCATTTCTATCAAGCTCCCAGGGGATCTCTTGCTGCTGGTCCACAGTGCACACTTTGAGCTGCAAGGACCTAGATGGTTCTGAAGATGTGGTTCTGCCCCGGCAGCCGCAGCATAACCTGGGAGCTTACTGGAAACGCAAATTCTCAGCCCCCACCTCAGATTTGCTGAATCGGAAACTCTGGGGCAGGGCTCAGCAATCTGTTTTAATAAGCTCTCCAGGGAATTCTGATGCACATGCTCATGGTTGCAATCTCGGGTCTATAGTTCACAACCCTACCTGCACACTGGAATCACCAGGAGAGAGCTTTGAATGCCCAAGATTCTGATTGAATTGCTTGAATGAGGGCCAGACATTTTTTATTTTTTTTTGTATTGTTTTTATTTAAAAATTTTTATTGTTTATTTATTTTTGAAAGAAAAAGCGTGAGCTAAGACAGGGCAGAGAGAGAGAGAGAGAGAGAGAGAGAGAGAGAGAGAGAGAGAGGAGCACAGAGGATCCAAAGCGGGCTCTGTGCTGACAGCAGACAGCCTGATGCGGGACTTGAACTCATGAACCTCGAGATCATGACCTGAGCCGAAGTTGAACACTTAACCGACTGAGCCACCCAGATGCCCCTGGTTTTTCTTGGGGTGAGACTAGGATAGGATGAGGGCTCCTGTGTGTGGGCTGTGGTTTCCATAATTTGAACTTTTCCACTAGTATCAATGGAGGAAACACTTGGGCTTTCATATCAGTTTGCGCAGACTTGTGGCCAAAAGGAAAAGAGAAAGGTGGGGCTTAGAAGCTGTCAGAGTAACCTCAAAAATGGAGTCAGACTCTCCCCTAAGAAAATCCAACAAGCTGAGGATAGCCCACCAGAAAGATGGAAGGATCCTGGGTCTTAGATGAACCCCTGCTAAGGCCCCTTGCTAAGTAGTGAGTGTGGTCATGTGTATTCATAAGAATAAACATGATAAATATTTGTTGGAGAGATTAATGTGAATGGGGTTCTTTTAGAGTATGGGGAGGCCTTCTTCTGAGCGTTCTTTAATAAAATGCTCCCTACACCCATGCCTTAAGGGTGGTAGTCAGGAGCCCCATGCCAGGTCATGGTGATGCTGACCACTGAGTGGCTTAAAACAACGTACAAGTTCGTTATTTTACACTTCTGGAGGTCAGAAGCCAAAAAGCAGGGCATCAGACAGGCTGCATTCTTTCTGGAAGCTCTAGAGGAGGATTCTTCTCCAATTTGTAGAAGCTGCCTGTATTTCTTGGCTCATGGCTGTATCACGTGTACCTCTTCTTCCTTTGTTGTGGCTTTCTCTGACTCTGACCCTCCTACCTGCCTCTTATAAGTACCTTGTAACTACTTAACCACCCCCAAGGTAATTCAGGAATCTCTCCCCATTCTCAAGTCTTAATCACCCCTGCAAATACTTTTGACCACCATGTAAAGTCACATTTCCAGGTTCCAGAGACTAGAAAGCACACCTCTTGGGGGAGGGGGAAATACTATGCTATCTACCACGCAATTGAATTCTGTGGGTAGGCTTGGGAATCCTAAGGTAGACTTTGTTCTGAGTAGAAGAATTAGTTATCAATAAATGATAAAATATTAGCAATAATAATAGCTAATTTTGAGCCCTGACCATGTGCTGGCCTTGGATTTGATTTCACTTAATTTACATGATAACCCAATGAAGTCTAGGGGCCACTATTATCCCGTTAGTACAGGTGAGTAAACTGAGGCACAGAGGGCTTAGGTTGCTTGCTAGAGGCACACAGGCAGTGAATGGTGGAGGCAGGTTCTGAACCAAGGTGGTCTGCGGCCAGAGCTTAGGCTCTCAACCTCTGACTTTCCATTTTCTTCTGTAAGAGTAGACTGTTTCCACCAAGCCTGCGAAGAAGTTGGACCCTCCCTGCCTTCCCACAGCCTCCTCAGTCTGGAGCTGGGGAGGCTCTCGCAGTGGGTTCAGCTGGGCAGGGACACCCTGTGAACAGCCATCTCTCTGTGGAGGGTAGGCCTGTGTGGCCCGGAGCTCACCTGGCCAACAGCGTCTCAAACATCAAGCCCCTTAGGCCACTGTGGACGCTGGGATATGCCCCCTTCTAGGGAAATCCTTGTGAAGGGAGCTAACAGTGGCAGAGATTGCAGTGTGCTCCATGGAAAGTAGGAATATAGAGGGGGTCTGCCTTTTTTACCTTTTCCTCTCTCTCCCAAGTATGCAGGGAGAGGTGACAAAAGATGGGGGAGGGGGAAAAACCACCAATGTGGGACATTTATTTTTTTTAATTTATTGAGAAAGAGAGCAAGAGAGAGTGTGGGGGAGGGGGAGAGAGAGAATCCCAAGCAGGCTCCACACTGTCAGCACAGAGCCTGGTGCAGGGCTCAATCCCATCAGCTGTGAGATCATGACCTGAGTTGAAATCGAGTCAGATGCTTAACCAACTGAGCTACCCAGGTGCCCCCAACGTGGGCCATTTTAATGAGTTGGTTAGAAGTGACTTCTGACTTGTAACAGTTAATGTCTCTAATAATCTAATGGCAAGATGTGTCCAGAGCAGATCTGGAACTTCTTCCTACCTTTGGCCTGGACCAGCGTCTCTGCCCATACTGGGCCAGGCAGCTGGAAGTAGTCCCATCGCCCTAGTTCTGCTACCGGTGGACAGGTTGCTTTGGTCTTGGGGCTTCTGCTTCCCCTGCTGTGAAATTGCCTGGTTTTCCGTAGGTTGCCCTTCTCAGAGGACTGTGGTGAATGCGAAGAGTTAGTGCTAGTAAAAGCGACAGGGAAAAGCAAACATAGATAAACAGCATGCAGATAGACAGTTTATCTACCCAGTAAACCTTGCACTTGAACAGAATTCCCCTTTCCTGCAGGGACACCCATTCCTGCAAATGTGCTGATCCAGGAGCTCTCACAAACCATGGGGGTAGACAGATGGCCACCTCTCTGGATGCAGAGATTGGTTCCGGTAGGGGCTCATGACCCGAAGGACCTTCCTGTAACTTCAGCTAGAGATATGGAGAATGACTACCTTCCCACTGGTTGCTAAGCTCTGGTGGCTATCTTGCCTGCCTCATCCTTTAAACCCCTAGATCAAACCATTCCTGTAGGTCAGATCCATCCTTGATTTTTCAGTTACTTGAGCCAACAAATCTGCCTCCCCTTTTTTGTGTAAGTTGTTTTAAATTGGGTATCTTATGTTTAACCAAAAGGGTCCATATCATTGCAGCTATTATCTTTAAGGGCCCTGGACTTATGTTTGGAGGATGTGGAGAGCCTCGAGGAAATCTAGAGGAAAATAACAGACACATCCATAGAAAAAATAGAGATGATTATAGACTGGATGCTCTCCATACAACTGAACAAGAACAGACAGAGTTAAATTACAGTAGGACTTTTATTGCCATTGTTGAGACAGAGTGAGGGCTACTAGTTGGTTACTTTAAATGCCATTTTCTGGTCAGAATGAACACAGAGACCCATGCCGTTCTGGCTGGATGCCATTTGTGTGGATGTGCTTTTTATAGTAGTCATGCCTGTTTTCTAATGACCCGTGGGGTTCTCAGAAGCTGGCTCTTTGGCTGAAATAGGCTTGATTTCTCTTATTGATTTTGCTAGTTGCTGTCCACAGGTCACCCCCAGAGAGCTGGCGGGAGCTCTTTCTTTAATCACAGTGTTAGGTTGATAGAGACGTCCCTGGGAGCATTTAAGATAAAGACAGGTGTTCCCTGTAGACCTGAGAGCTGCACAGGCCAGTTCACGGAACTCGAGCTTAACCAGGGACAAGTTTAGGAATGGGACTGTGTGTGTGGAAACTTCTGTCCCTGCTCCGCTCCCTAATGCCACATGTCTGGCTGAGTGAGATGAGGGCTCACATGAGGATTGTTACCTCTCTCTCTGTCTGGGTTGTGGGCTTCTTAAACAGGCTGATCTCAGTGTGTTATAGACACCAGGCTCACCCATCTGCATGGCCTTGCTCTTGTCCACTCTGCCTCCTCTGCTTGTCCTTATATCTAAGTCCCCTTTGCTTTCTGCTCGTGACAGCGTTCAGGCCCTGCTTTGCGTAGGGAGCCTCCCAAGGCCACTGGGCCCCTGTGGCTTCTTTCTCCTCCCAGTTCTGACCCTTCTCTCCATTTCCACTATCCACACTCAATTGTTTACCCTCTGTCTGCAGGTCTTGGAGGGGGAAGAGCACTTCTTTGTCTCATGTGTGACAGTGGAGGCCATAGCAGGCCCTTTACTGGTCATTGTGTGGCCACCTACACATGCCTCAGTTCATGCGTATCGCATGTATTCCCTCAACACCTATTTATTGGGGAGGGAAGGGGAGAGACAAAATGCGACCTGTGGTCTCTCTGACAAAAGGAGATGGCCTTGGGTAAGGAGGGAGGCTATTGCTGGTGGAGGCAGGGGTGAGCTGGGAGTCTGTGGCCTGGGAGGAGAAAGGGATTTAAACAACTCATGGGGACGAGTGCTGCCAGTCGGCAGCTCCACCTGAAAGCAAGATTTGTTGAGACTATCTCTAGGTTCTCTTTTGGGCTATTATTTCTCCAGATTTCATTTTGACCAAAGGGCCCACTGTTTCACTGGATGGTGTCGCCCAGGTCGAGAGCCAGGCATCAGCCTGTACCCCTCCTTGACCTTCAGAGCAACCCCTCCCCCCATGTTCAGCAACTCTTCTCTACCTCCTTACCACCACCATCCTGGTCTGGATCTGGTCCCCTCCCTGTCCTCCGAGTCTCCCATCTTGTCCCACCAAACTGGCTCCTGTCCAATTCACCTAAGGCCAAAATGTCTATAGTCACATTGCCAAAAACCCATTTGCCTAAGGAATGGTTCTCTCCAGAGACAAGTTTATCTCAAATTAAGTGTTCTTGAATGTTTACAGATCCATTTGACCTTCCTATTTCTTGCCTTTTTTTGTTTCATTTGTAAGATTAAAAAAATTTTTAACTTTATTTTGGGAGAGAGAGTGAGCAGAGAAAGAACGAGAGAGAGAATCCCAAACAGGCTCTTCCCTGTCAGCACAGGGCCTGACTCGGGGCTCAAAGTTAACAAACTGTGAGATCATAAACAGCCAAAATCAAGAGTTGGACACTTAACTGTCTGAGCCACCCCGGTTCCCCCCTTTTTAAGATTTTTAAAATCAGTTCACTTAAGAGCATTTGACTTAATTTTGTATTTCTTTATATATATATATATGATTTATATACATATATATGATTTATTGTCATATTGGTCTCCATACATATATATACATATACATATATATACATATACATATATATACATATACATATATACATATACATATATATACATATACATATATATGATATATATGATATATATGATATATATAATATATATATATATGATTTATTGTCATATTGGTTTCCATACAACACCCAGTGCTCATCCCAACAGGTGCCCTCCTCAATGCATTATACAGGCAACTTTTTAAAAAATGTTTATTTTTGAGAAAACGTAAGTGAGAGAGGGGGACAGAGGATCTGAGGCAGGCTCCATGCTGACAGCAGTGAGCCTGATGGGGGCTTGAACTCACGAACCAGGAGATCATGACTTGAGCCCAAGTCAGATGTTTAACTGATTGAGTCACCCAGATGCCCCAGGCAGCTTTTTTTGTCCTGTCTGTGTCTGTCTGTCTGTCTGTCTATCTGTCTATAATGTATCATCTATCTATAATGTATCATCTATCTATTGAGAGGGAGGGACTGTGTGAGTGGTGGAGGGGCAGAAGTAGAAAGAGAGAGAGTATCTTAAGCAAGTCCCATGCTCAGCCCTGAGCCTGATGAGGCAGAGTTGGGGGAAGGAGGGGAGATCAGTCCCACGACCCTGGGATCACGATGTGAACCGAAATCAAGAGTCAGATGCTCAACCAACTGAGCCACCCAGGAGACCCAGGAAGCTTTTTAGAATGATCATTTCGTGTTCTTCTAGCTGTCTTTTTTCTAGGTCACCTACTTTCATTGACTTTAAAGATAACCAATATTTCTGGGGGTCCCTGGGTGGCTCAGTCAGTTAAGTGTCTCTTAATTTCAGCTCAGGTCATGATCTCATTGTTTGTGAGTTTGGCCCTGCATCGGGCTCCGTGCTGACAATGTGGAGCTTGCTTGGGGTTCTCATTCTCCCTCTCTTCTGCCTGCCCCACCCCTGCCATTCTCTCTCTCTCTCTCAAAATAAATAAACCTAAAAAAAGTTAAACATAAACAATATTTAGCCATTTTGTCTAAAAGACACTTGTACTCAAAAGATAGTTGTCCTAGCAAGAAATAATAATTAGTTAAGAAATTAATAGATGCTATGAACATCTGCCCCCTAAGGTACTCTTAATCATGGCACTGGTCTTTCCATTCATAACCCTGTCCTCTCTCTCTCTCTTTCTCTAGTTACAATCAGTCATTATGTACTGTGTCATCTTGATCCCTTACCTAAGGATACATTAATTTCAGGTGGAAAATGGTGGATACTCATGTTGAGTTTTGTGTGATGCCTATTACTTTATGAATTCGGGACCCTGAAAAAGGATGATTCTTATGTGCAACGCAACAGGCTTGCCAATGACTGGTGTATAACACACTGAGCTTGTGTGTACTGAGTGAGGGAGTGAGATTCTGAGGCAGGGTCCTAGTACCACCACTCATAGCAGATTATCTCACGATTGAACCGTGTCAACCATCAGGATGGAGATATTTGCCTGAAATTTTAAAGAATTAAATGGAATGAAATAGACTGCCGTTGGTAAAACTAATGAGCTTCTGACCTAGGCAAGTACACTGGATTTGTCTGGGGTTCGAAAACAGGTATGGCAATACAGCATGGTGTTGCCAACCCCTACCATGGCCAGCGCAAACTCTGAAGTGATCACTGCATCCTTTTGGTTTGAGCTGGGATGTGATTCTAGAACCCTTCTTAACACAGCATACCAGTCAACTGCTACTGATGGAACAGTGTTGGCAAACGCCCAGTTGCTACTCTTGCTCTCAAAGCTGGATCCTTTCTTTACCTGCGATAGTTTCAGGGCTCTCATTAGCGAACACAGGAGGACAAACAAGTTTACTTTTCCACACTGACAGAACGTTCCTAGCTTTCTGGTGATGGGGAAAGAGACATCTTGGGCTCATTTGGACAGATTGATTTAAAGGCATTGTGATGTCATTCCCTAGCTTAGAGGACTTTATCAACACTGCATGGCGGTGTTTTCTTTTGCAGGGAGTTTGATCTTCTGGGGTTTGCAGAGCCATCCTGAGTTTCTGCATTGGAACCCAAAGGATTTCTGAGCAAAACCTTGATCTCCTCTGACCCTGTTCATCTTGGGGAGCTGCAGCAGGGAACCAGGAGGGATCCTGCAATGGGAATCCAGAGACCTGGAGTGCTGCTGACCAGCTGGTCACTTAGGGCAAATCTCCCCCTCCCCCACCTCTGACTTCTCACTTACACATTAAGGAGAATGGGTTATAATCAGTGGTTCTCAGTGGGGGTGCTACTACCCCCAGGTACTTCATGGAAGTGCTTGGAAACAGTTTTGGTTGTCACAATGACTGGGGGTTGTTACTGGCATTGAGCTGGTGGGGTTGAGGATGCTAGATGTCTTCCTGGGGGCAGCACAGCCTCACTCAACAAAGAATTTTCCTTTGACCTTGTGTGATTTCCAAATGTCCCATAGGATATTCGTGTGATGAAAATCATATTTATAATGAACTGAGTCTACAACCTAACTCAGTTTTACATGTAAAGGTAAAGCATTTTTTTTTTTGCATGGTTTTAATACCATTACATTTTCCAGAAATGTAATTGCCATGAGAATTGAGGGCTGATTGGTTTCTTTAGGAATTATTGTTCACCTGCATTGGACCTGCATTTGAATGGTCATTACAACTCACCTGTATCGATCTGACTTTGAAAAAATCATATATATAATTATGTAGGTAGATTATAGTTTCTATGGATTTCATTTCAGATGGGAAGGGGCAATACAAAATATTTGTTGTAAAAACGCTGTGTTAGGTCTGACTGGGCTAAAAACCATTGTTCTAAAGATTCCCCCAAAGATCCTTCTTTAGCTCTAACACCCTCTGGGGCTGTGAGAGTTGAAAAGAAATTCACATGGCATGAAAAATGGAAAACATGCAGCAGTAGAAATGGATCAAGGCAAATTAATGTCCCCAAATTAAGCAGAGTCCATAGCAGAGCGTGCCCACAGCTCCGTAAGCTTGGTATTGTAGCATAGGCCTTGATTTTGGATTCTGCATCCAAATGGGATTCAAGATCAGAACCCCTTAGTTACGTAGCTGTGTGAATCTTTTATTGCTGGCAAGGGGGCCAACTCAGCCTGCACCATACTGTACACGGAAGCTTCAGTCACAGCTCCTTTCTATCTGAAATCCTTCTACCAGCCCTGTTTTCATGATGTAATTTTAGTAGAATTAAACCTGAACAGCCCAAAATCATATAATTAATTACATTCAGCTTCAATTACAATTACTAATTGATCAAAGCCTGCTAGCACAACACTTTCATTATTTGGCACACAATTATTGAGCGCCTACTTTGCGCTAGGAATAAAGTAGGAAATGGTCAATTTCTCCTGAGGTGGGAGGATGGGGTGGGGGCTAGGGTTGTCATGAAAGGCCCCCTAGGGACATGGGGTAGGGGCAAGGGGTAGGTGGGTAAGTCCTGCTGGCCTAGTAGTTCACTTATGAATGTTTATATGCTAAAAACCTTACATGTGCCACACTCGGGGATCAGACAGGCTTGTTTGATGCAGGTGACACATATTCTATCGTAGGTATCTCTGGTTTTTTTCTTTGTCAAATAATAATTAGTTAAGAAATTAATAGATGCTATGAACATCTGCCCCCTAAGGTACTCTTAATCATGGCACTGGTCTTTCCATTCATAACCCTCTCTCTCTCTCTCTCTCTCTCTCTCTCTCTCTCTCTCTCTCTCTTTCTCTTTCTCTTTCTCTTTCTCTTTCTCTCTCTCGGCTCTTTTCTGTCACAGAAGGCCTTCCTACGGGAACCTCACTATGCATTCTTGTTAAATGCAGAGTCTGATTTAGTAGGTGGCCACATGTGTCCTCTGACCTCACACCCCTCTGGAATCCTGAGACATAAAATAGCAAGGAAGAGGGTTTAGGACTCCAGTCTGGGACCCAGTGATAACTCAGCTTTTATAATTTTTTCTTGGCCATCTCCCCTCCTACCAGACTGGAATTTTTTTTTTTTTTATTTAGTCGGGGTTGGGTTGGAGAAAGTGGCAGAGAGCATAGAAGGGCGGGGGAGTCTTGTTCTTACTCCGAATATTTCTCCCAGATCCTTCGCTTAAGTTTTGAGTCTATTACATTCCCTGAGGGAAGATCCAAATAGCTCGCTGTTTGAAATCAAATGCCAGGAAGAGATTCCCTCCCCAACCACCCCTTCTGGAAGCCTTAACTTTTCCTAGGCATTCAGCGGAGAGAAGCCTGGTGGCCCCTAGATGGTGACCCTGGGGAGGAGGAAGCTGGACAGGAAATGGGGAAGGGGAGGATCCCATCACTGAAGAGTGCAGATATCTTAATGTGCCACAGCTCTGCCACGTCTTCCATTTGCTAAAGCATCTATAATATACTTCTAATTTTTTTCTCTTTTGGCTTGCTGGGCCCTCCAACTGTCAAAGGGTGCCTGTCCCTTCCTGTGCCCCTTCTTCTCCCCCAGACGCCATGCCGCAGGCTCATCCTAGCTCATAGCAGAGCCTTGTGCCGGTGAAGCAGGGGTGTGCAAGATCTCTCAGTGGGAAACCATGTCTGCTTTGTTTGTTTATGGTGGTTTTGAAGTTTTAGGCAATTCTCTGCCTTCCGGTTATGCCAGGCGTGTGTTTCTGTGTAGCTTGAATTTCTTGTTTTCTGTTGTTTCTGGAGGAGATCTGGGGGTGGGGTGGGGTGGTCGGGACACAGATGAGGGCACACATCCTCTGGCAGGTGGGGGTGAAGGGGATAGGAGGCGAAGGGGCCATTTAATATCCTGCCGGATGGAAGGTGTTTCACAAAGTTTATTTGCATGGAATTTGGGACACAGAGCTGGATTAAAATTCTGGGTCTGCCTTCTATTACTATTATTATATTACTATTATTATCATTACTATTACTAGTATTCACTCACTGTCTCAAGCTCATCCTTGACAAGCATACACTCTGATGAGCATGACTTAAGGAGGCCTGATATATTTTTGAAAGTTTTTATTTAAATTCCAGTTAGTTAACATACAGTGTAATATTAGTTTCATGTGTACAATATAGTGATTCAACATGTACATACATCACCCAGTGCTCGTCACAAGTGCCCCCCTTAATCCCCATCACCTATTTCACCCATCCCTCCCACCCCTTCCGGTAACTTTGTTCTTTGTAGTTAAGAGTCTGTTTCTCGGTTTGAAGGAAGCCTTATATTTCAATATTAAACATTTTCCCTTTAATTTTCTTACGTGGTAGCAGTAATAAATTTCCAGTTTTAGTTTCAAATCCTGATTAAATTCCTAGTCTACTGCCTTGCAGACAGTGAGTAGGTGCTCAGTAAAAAATGAATGATAGTCCATACTTAAAAAATTTTTTTTAAATGTTTATTTATTTTTGAGAGAGAGAGAGAGCGTGAGCCGGGGAGGGGCAGAGAGAGGAGACACAGAATCTGAAGCAGGCTCCAAGCTCTGAGCTGTCAGCACAGAGCCCGATGCAGGGCTTGAATCCATGAACCATGAAATCATGACCTGAGCTGAAGTTGGATGCTTAACCGACTGAGCCACCCAGGCACCCCAATAGTCCATATTTTTTATTATGATCCCAAACTAGTGGGACCATCTTTTAAATTTTGAATGCTCTTTCTCTCTAGCATATGCATTCAGGCACACCCCATTTTTAAACCAAATTCAGCAAGGCTTTGAGTAGATTTAGAATGTATATTAACTTTCTACTCTGTGTAACAAATTACTACAGAGAGAATAAAGATAGCAGACATTTTTTCTCACACTTTCTGTGGCTCAGGAGTCCAGAAGCTTAACTGGATGCTCTGCTTAGGGTCTCACAAGGCCACATTCAAGGCTAGACAGTGTCAGCCTGGCTGTGTTCTTTTTCCAGGCCTGGGGTCCTCTTCCAAGTTCATTCAGGTTGTTGGAGGAATTCAGTTCCTTGTGATTAGAGGATTGAGGCCCTCAGCTCTCACAGGCAGTTTCCACAGGCAGTTCACAACATGTCTGTTTGCTTCTTTAAGGCAGGAAAGTATCTAACTTCCGGAAGGACTCCGCCCCCTTAAGGGCTCACCTGATTAAGCCAGGCCCACCAGGATAATCTCTATTTGGGTGAGTTCTGAATCAACGATACTGCAAAAATCCTTTAACATAACAGAATTATGAAGTGACATCATATTCACAGTCTCACCCACATCTAAAGGAAGGGGGTTATACAAGACGTGTAGGGTTGTATTGGGGGTGGGGGAATCTTGGGGGCCATGTTAGAATCAGCCTATGACATCATGTGATTTCCACATGCCTAGGGCAGTCCGGTAGATATTTTTACAAATACTCCAAAATACGTTTACTCCTAGGTTGGAGTTGAGATACTTTGGGCCTTGTTGAGGGCAGCCCCTCATAAACACTTTGTGGTGCTTATGAGCACCATAAAGCCCATGGCATTAATAGTTTCTAAATGCCAGGTGCCGCGCAGAGGAGAGCTGGGGTGTGGACCTGTGCATTACCACTCTGGGGCCTGTTCGCTTAACTGCCGTGTCCTAAACAGAGTTTAGATAGATATGCACTGACAAACGAATGCATGATAAATGATTTGAAATGACGATTGTGATGGCACATTTTATGCCGGGCTTGATTCCTCTCCCTCTCTCTCTCCCGCTCTCCGCGCCCCTTCCCCCGCCCGCTCTGTGACATAAATGCTTGGTTACTCAAGGCCACAGTTACAGGATGCTAGGTAAACAGTACACCCCCACCCCCACCCCCCTTTCTTTTCAAGACGCGAAAAGGGAACAGAGCGTTAGGGGAGGAGGCTGTCGCGGCGTCTCAGGGGGCTGGTGGGCCTGTGTGGTGGCCGTGAGGTCGTGCGGACGCCTGGCCCAGTCCCTGGCCGGCGATCGCGATCGGCGGTCACGGCCACCCGGGCTGCTCGTGTCTCCCAGGGGACGCTCCGCGCTGCTCTGACCGCGAGTGGTTAGGTGTCGCCCGAGCGTCTTTCTGGGGGCTAGGATGTCCCTGGCCCAGCGCATGTCCGGAGTAGACAGTGCGACCCTCCGTAGCCCCTGCAGAAACGAGTCTGAGGCACAGAAGACGGGAGGTCAGCCAGCCGGGGCTCCGCACTGCCTCCCTGCCCTTCCCATGCCACCGTCTCCCCTCAACCCAGGGCTCGGCTTCTGACCTCCCCCAAGCCGCTAGAGACCCCATCTGGTGGGCTTTCCTGCCCGCCCCCTCGCGGTGAGTGACTGCAGCACTGTGCCTGCTCGCCAGGGGTCGCAAAGTCCCGGCTCCAGGGGTCAGGTGGGTTCCATCTCTGTGCAGCTACTCTGGGAATTTGTACACATACACATAGTGTTTGCATATGAAACCAATAGAAATAATTTTTTTTTTTGCTTTTGTAAAGAACTACGAGCTCTCCTATTTTTGGTAGAAACATGCAGCTCTTTTATTTATTTCTTCTGAGCACACTCAAGAACTAGCCCTTTCTCAAATTCATTGCAGGTGGTTTAGATAGAGCTAACCCCCCCCCACCACACCCCTCCCCACCACACCCCCCACCCCCATACACACGAGTCTGTGCACAACCCAGCCCTCATCAACTGGGTCATCTCGTTCCTCTGACCATATTCATTGGGTAAGACATGGTTGGATGAGCTGTGCCGGACCAGTCGGAGTGCTCCCTGAGACTTTCCTCCTCCCAATTTCTAGGGAGAGAAGCTCTTCCTTCTGAGGCTAAGCTGGAGCCTGACTGCTGACAGCTATTCCTATCCCTAGAGAAATCCTGTCTGAGAAACGGCAATGCAGGCAGAGCACTAGTGATATCAGTTGAGCTCCTGGATACCACTATGCCTGAAGCCTTTGCAGCTTTACTTTGTGAGTATATATAAAAATACCACCCCGCCTCCCTTTTTGGCTTAAGTTGGGATCAGCTGGTATTCTGTCACTTGTGACTGAAAAGTTCTTATATAGGAACCAACATTCTGGAAAGTTCTACCACGTGCCAGGCACTGGGCTTTAAATACTTACCGGTTTTACTCTTTTGTTTAAGGACCTTGCATGGTAAGCATGATTAGTCTTACATCAGCCTTACAAGCTTGGAGAGGGACAGAACAGTTAAGTAATTTTCTCATGACCATACAGCAGGTGGCAGAGCAGATATCCTGTGCTTTCTGCCCTGAACTCCTATGATACTTATCATCTTTGCTATTCCTTGATATTTGGGACATACTACCTGATAGCATTATTTCACTTCTTCATAAACCCATATCTGACTAAACTGTCTAAATTGTAAGATCCTTGATGGCAGGGATCATGACCTATGCTCTGTTTGCTGACCCCAGTGTTATTACCACTATACGAGACAATAGTACCTACCGTTGGGTGAGGTACATCATAAATCTTGAACAAAGTCTTATTGAACTCATGACATGTCCACGGCCCTTCACTAAAGCCTTGTCATAATCCAAGTCATGGAAGAGGAGGCATGGAATGTGCAGTTGCACTTTCTGAGCTAAACAGATTCTGTGATCACTATAACCGATTTTCCCCAGGAATTGACCCCCATGAGTCTCTATCTGATTCATTCATTCAATATCCATCCATTCTTATTTTTAACAAACTTTTTTATGAACACTTATATACCAGTCATAAGATTCAGGATACTGAGTGAATAAGACATGACTCCTGTCCTCAAGGATCTTAATTATAATTGCCTTTTAATTACCCTGAAGCACACTTCGATGGTTCATCACTGGGACTTAAGCATTATCCAGGAGGAAAAACAGCAGCCCCTATAGTGGACTTCATCAGCTAACTAAGCCCTACGTCAACTAACAGAGCTGCCACAATGCACAATTCCAGGGGGCACCATTCTCATAGACTAATGACATTTTCAGAAGTTGAGCAGTACACAGCCTATACAGCTGTACATGGCAGCCCTAACCAAACAAGAGCCTTTAATGATGCCCCTTTCTGTTCATAGTCACATTGGTAGAGCACTTTTGCAGTTTGTAAGGAATTTTATGTGCATTATGTCAGTTGAACTAAGAAATTATATTTTGGTTCCCATAATGCAGTCTCTCTACCCTTCACCCCGTGGGATTCTCCATTGGCTCCATGAGCTTCCTGTAGCCCCCTCTCAGCTGGTGACAGCTCAACTGAACTGGTGACAATTACCAAGCACCTAGTCGCATTGCCAGCCCCAGGCTTCCTTCCACCCTACAGCACTTACCTGGAATTAGCTGCGGTCGCAGCTCGGCAGAGGTGACTGTGCTGGTGATTACGAACGTACTTCTTGTTTGTCTTTTCAGCCCCGAAATCCTGTCAGTGAGGAGAAGCGATAATAGCATGTTATTAAGTTCTTTCTGGGTAATGTAATTCAGGAGTCAGGAGGCAGCTTGGTCATTTATGTCTTTGAAAAGCTTAGAATAATTTTCAGTGTCATTATCCCCCATTTTAAAGAGCCAGGCTCCAATAGAAAAATATATACCTGGCCAATCCTATGGGTATATATAGACACACATGTTCTCCTAGGTGTGCCCGTGTGGACATGTGTGTGTGCACATGTGCATACGCACAGATTATGGACAGGTGTGTGGAGAAATCAACACAAGCTTCAGCTTATTTTTTTCTTTTTAGGTTTTAACTGTATTTTCCTCCTTTTTAGATTTATGTTTTCTACAATCCAGGCTTTCAGGAATTAAATTTTATTCTTGGCCTCTCCCCGGACATGTTGTAGAGTCTCCAACATTATTATTTTTACTAATAATTATAATGCCAAAAAGAAGAAGAACCCTAGTAATGAACACGCATCCAAAACGTGCAGCGCCACCCTATGGGGACTACATTTTAGCTGCCCAGGCTTCTCCATAGCTCCCTTTTCCAAGGCCCTAGTTCTTAGTAACCTTCTTAGAGCTGTCGATTCCATCAGAAAAGTCTGTCTGGCAGGCCCCAATTATTTATTGATTTTTCCCTTTGGCCTTGTAGCTGGTGTTACAGGAAAGGTGCCTCTGTCCTATGTGCTTATCTCCCTTGACTATAGACCGTGGAATTTCCAAGCCAGAAGGAACTCGAGGGATTATGTGAGCCAGCCCACTCTTTGCACAATGGGGCAGGGGACAGTCAGAGTGTTCAGTAACCAGGCTAAAGGTCCAAAGAGTTAGTAGCAAAGCCAGGCCAGGAACCCATGCTGGTCCTCTGCCCAGAGCTCGTTCTGGTAACGTGTTTCCGCCCTTCAGAAGGCCACATTGCCTCGCTCCATGTATGCTCTTCCTATATTTCGTGGTGAGCACAGAGATGGAGACTGGAGATGGGATCGTCCACAACCTTGGTACAGTCCTGATCAGCTCTCATCAGAGAAGTCATAGTAAAAACACAAAGACTAAAGCCCAGCTTCAGACCCCAGTTTTGCCAAACGACCCCGGGCAAGTCCTTAAACCTTTTGTACTCATTTAGTTGTCTGTAAAATTAGGAATAGTAACGGTATTGAACACATCGGGTTGTTGTAATTTAATACATATAGGGTGCCTGACGTGTTTTATGCGTCGGCTGTTACTCTTAACTGTCACCTGCTCTACAGCATTTTCATCCTGTTCTCACTAAACTCTTCATCTCCAGGTTAGACACTTTGCATGGCTTGTGAGTTCATATCTCCCGTCTGTAGCTTTACCTCCTCCCTCCAAGGTAATTTCATCCACTCCCATGGCTTCCCAAAGCTACATCTCCTGGTTCTGTTTACATGAGTGTCCTCTCGGCTATATATTAGCTTTATTCATTCATTTATTCACGTAGATACTTACAGAGTGCCTGTTATGTGTCAAGCACCATTCTAGGTGCTAGGGATTTAGCAAAGAATAAAATAGCCTGAAATCCTGATTCTCACAGAGCTTACAAACCCTGTTGGGAAGGGAGAGGTTGTGGTGTTGGCGGACAGGGGCTCAAATCTTGTCATGCTGTGATGAGAAAGCAGGAAGAGGGGGTGGGAATTCCTGGAGGGAGGGCAGAAGCGACTAGGTTAAATAAGAAGGGCCTCCTCAATGAGATGGCATTTGAACCCCTAAGAGATGAGGGAGCTGGCAGCTTGGCCTTCTAGGAGATCATTCCAGGCAGAGGGAACAGCAAGTGCAAAAGCCCTGAGGCTGGCATGTGCTTGGTGGATCTGAGGTACAAGGAGGCTTGTATAGCTGGAGTGGAGAATAGGAAAGGGAAAGCAGTAGCAGTAAGATTGGAGACTTGTTAGCCAGGAGGGCAGATCAAGAAGGGCTTGGTAGGCTATTGTAAGAGCTGGAAGGTACTTAGAGTAATATGGGAATCCAGTGGGGTGTTTTGACTAGAGTGACTTGATGTGACATATGTTTTTTTTTTAATCTCTATTTATTTTGGGGAGATAAAGACAGAGCACGAGCGGGGGAGGAAGAGAGAGAGAGAGAGTGAGACACAGAATCCAAAGCAGGTTCCAGGCTCTGCTGTCAGCACAGAGCCCAACGCGGGGCTGAAACTCACAAACAGTGAGATCGTGACCTGAGCCGAAGTCAGATGCTTAACCCACTGAGCCACCCAGGCGCCCCATATGTGACTTATGTTTTAGTGGAATAATTTTGGCAGGGATGCTGTGAGTCGTTGGTAGGGGGCAAAAGTGAAAGCAGGGAGATCATTTGGAGGCCACTACAATAAGCCAGGACCCATGATGGGACGGCAAACATCCTGTTCTGGATAGACCTTTAAAGTAGACCCAGTAGGTTGCCAAGGATTGGATGAAGAATAATGGGGGAGAGGAATCAAGGAGTCCTGGTTTTTGCCTGGTTTGTGGCCTGGGTGGCTGGTGAGAAGGTGCTGTGCTATTAACTGAGAACAGTGGGAGGCGAAGGTTCTATTTTTTTTTAATGTTTATTTATTTTTGAGGGGGGGGGGAGGAGCAGAGAGAGAGGGAGCCCAGAACCTGATGTGGGGCTCAAACTCACAAACCATGAGGTCATGACCTGAGTCAAAGTCAGACACTTAACCGACTGAGCCACCCAGGTGCCCCAAAGTTTCTATTTTTTTGTTAAGGGAGGAGTTGAGTTTGGTTTGGACATAGTTAGTCTGAGATGACTTCTAAACATCAAGTGGTCATTTCGAGTAGGAGAGGTTGGAGCTAGAGATATAAATTTGGGACCCTCAGTGTAGAAATGTTGAAAGTCATGAGCCTGGGCAAGATCATAGATGATTGGGTATCAACCAAGAAGGCATGAGGCCTGAGAGGCCCAAGGCAACCAGATAGTACAGAGCTGGGGAGATGAGATGGAACATGCAAAAAGAAGTGTGAGTTAGGAAAAGGAGGACAGTATGAGCTCTGGAGGCCAAGGACAGCAAGTGTCTCAAAGAAGAGGCATGGCCATTTTTGTTAAATGTTGCTAGTAGTATAAATTAAAGAATCAAAGGTTGACAACTGGATTTGGCAACGTGGAGGTCTTTGGTGACCTGATGTGATTAGGGGCCTGGGTTCCAAGCCTTGAGGTTGCAGCTGTGTGACAGCAAGCTAGTGGCACAATGCACAGAGAAAGCAATCCTCATGGCTTCTTTAAAAGAAAAGTTTATTTAATATTTTTTTAATGTTTATTTGTTTTTAAGAGAGAGAGAGAGATAGAGCATGAGTGGGGAAGAGGCAGAGAGAGAGAGAGGAAGACACAATCTGAAGCAGGCTTCAGGCTCTGAGCTGTTGGCACAGAGCCCGATGTGGGGCTCAAACTCACAAACTGTGAGATCATGACCCGAGCTGAAGTCAGACGCTTAACCGACTGAGCCATCCAGGCGCCCCTAAAAAAAAATGTTTATTTATTTTTGAGAGAGAGAGAGAGAGCACAAGCAGGGGAGGGATAGAGAGAAAGGGAGACAGAGAATCCCAAGCAGGTTCTGTGCTGTCAGCGCAGAGCCTGATGTGGGGCTTGAACTCACAAACGTTGAGATCATGACCTGAGCCAAAAATCAAGAGTCGGATGCTTAACCAACTAGCCACCCAGGTGCCCCTATCCTCATGGTTTCTAAACACATGGAAAGATGTTCACTGTCACTGAATGAATGAAATGCAAACTAAATTGCACTAAGATACCTTTTCCACCTAAGAGATTAGTCAGAAGACAAAAAGTTTAGTAATACACTGTGTTGCTTAGGCTATGAGAAAAAGTGGCAGTTTCCAACTTTGCCGATAGAAATGCAAATTAGTATAAACACTATGGAAGAGTTTATCAGTCTTCAGGGAATCAGAATGACTTGAGGTATTTCAAGCAGAAAGGGATTTAATAAAGGGACTTAGATGATGGCGTCCACTGGATGGACTAAAAGAACCAAATTTAGGATGATAGGATTATGCAATGATTTTTTTCTCTTTTTTTGGTCACACTGCCCCAAGCTGCCATCCAGAGACTAGGAAGTCACAGCTCAAGTCACAGCTGCCTTGTAGCCCTGAAGCCAGTGATAGGCTTACTATTGCAAAACTCACAGTGGCCAAAGCCTATGTGTGTTGGCTGCCATCAGAACCAGATTAAGAACAGCTTCTATCCCTTTAGTCTTTTGTGTTTCACTGTGAACACACTTCATTGGCAAAAACTGATTGTTTGGGAAACCAAACCCAACTTCCAGTTGGGAAGAAAATCTGGAAAGTGTAGTTCCTGAGTTTCTAACCCCTGTGTTCTATATCATATCTCCCTGTGGGAGAGTATAGGAGGGCATTGAAAGGGGTGCTGAATGACAGTAGATAGCATCTCATATGATCCAGCCCTTTGGCTTCCCAGCATCCATATGTACCCTTTTGTCCATATTTAAATTTCCAGAAGCAACAATTCAACAACATGCTTCCATCTAAAAGAAAGCACAGTTACACAAAATAATGCAAACAAGAATGTAGCCACTCTGTCGTCAGTCACGGTGCCCATCTCTGGCTGAATGTTTTCTCCCCTTCTAGTTCAGTCACAATCCATCTGATATTCTAAAGACTACATTATAAGGTCAGCTGCCACTAACACCCCTTATGTAAAATAACAGGGGGAGGAAAGAGGAAGAAAATACTTAACAAAACCAGGAAGAATATATATGCATGTTTACTACATTTTGGTCATTATAACTTCCTGCCTCTGCCATCTATTCCTATTCCTTTTGCCCTCAGCCAGCATTCAGCTATTCAGGGTATTCTATCTGGTGGAATGATCCAAGCCTGCTTTCCTGAAGGATGTACTCTCTTGGTGATTCTGCCTGTATGTGGTTACTATAGTTTTCCATTAACTTTTCCTAATGGACAAGTAGGCATCCCAAGGAATCCTGTCATTCCAGACATATGCCTCTCAGGTCACCACTGAGTAGCATCAGTCTTATTTTCCCTTGACAATCAAGATCAGTCAGAACTGAATTCCACCAACAACTTCAATGAGGTTAGAAGAGGAGCCTGGGCTCCAGATGAGAATGGAGCCTGCTGACATCTTGATTTTAGCCTTGTGGTACCCTGAGCAGAGAACGTAGCAATGCCATGCCTGACTTCCCACCTGCAGAACTGAGTTAATAAGTAGGTGTTGCTTTAAGTCTCTAAGTTTGTAGTAATTTGTTGCACAGCAATAGAAAACTAATACACGTTCAGAGATCAGAAAGCTACAGGAACCCAATGCTCAAAATTAGTATCATTAATAGTGGGACAACTAGACATTACCTAAGGATGTGATAAGAAGTTCAATGGAAAGTTCACAGCATCACTGTAAACTATTTTGACCAGTGGTGTAAAATCTGAATCAAACCAAGCTTTTAGATTACATGACTGTTTGCATTTGTCAAAATGCAAAGAACTGTAAAGTAAAAAACATGATGTTTACAATATATAAATTATACCTCAATAAATCTGACCTGAAAAACCTCCAAGCCTTTTGATCTACCTCATTTTACAGGAAATACCAGGGATAACTAAACGACAGCCTAAGGAAATAGATGTATTTAGAATGTGGGACATTCTACATGACAGCAGGCCTGATCTCTTCAAAGAGTCAATGTCATGAGGGGGATTGTTCCAAATAAGACAAGACTTAAGAGGCATAACGAACAAATACATTGCATGAACCTATTGGATCCTGGTTTCAAAGAAACAACTATAAAACGTATTTTTAGGACAGTTGCAGAAATTTGAATATGAAGTGAGTTTTAGGTGGTATTAGTGAATTATTGCTACTTTTATTAGGGATATTATTGGTCTTGTTAATTGAAGAACTGTCCCTACTCTTTGGAGATATGTATTTAGGGGTGAACTGTCATGGTCTTTTTAATTTACCATAAAATGATTCAATTATGAGGCAAAAATGACAAAATATTAATGATGGCTGAAACTGGGTGGGATAGTACATAGGTAGGTGTTCATTGTATTCTTTTCTTTCCTGCATGTGTGAGACCAGAACTGACATTACATTGAAACAAAGAGCAGGTGAAAGCTCTTCCTGGACCTACCCAGCTGCCCTATCCAGCCTGGAGATCCAAAGTGGGTGATGGATGGACTGCACAATGTGGAGCCTTATAGCCAGTGCAAAAAGTCGTGAATGCTGAAACAGATGCCCCAGCAAGTGCCAGTGGCAAAAGAACAAGGGCGTTTGCCTCCCTTCAATCTTCCAAATCATGGGTGTGTGATTGATCAGTCTGAATCCAGAACCTTGCTGGCCAGGGGCATTTTACCATGCAGGTAAGGGAGCTGAGCCTTCAGAGCCCTTCACTTGCACAGGCATTGCCCTGGAGAGCCTTAGCATGTTCACATGGTCAGGTGCTCTTGTGACCATCTTTGCAGAAGTAACATATTCTAACTGCAAATGGCTCAGCCTGCTGTCTATTTCTATTCTGCTTTTCCTTGTGTCACGCTTTCCCTTGGGTTGGCTGGCATTGGAATGGTCATGGGAATTTGGAGGACCCAGCCAGGAAGAAGAGGAACTGGGGTTGCATTTAGTTGGTGTTTAACTGGACATGCTTCTGTGGTTTGCAGTCATTTGCTCATCATCTTTTTGTGGGAATGGCTTCCATGAACACCCCTGCTGGTCACTGGGCCGGCTCCCCCTGCTTTGGATACCAAGTCATATCCCAATGTGAATGAGTCCTATGCCCAGCATCAGAAATCTTTGGTAGTGGAAGAGGAAAAACGTTAAAATGTATGGAGCCAGAAGCTAGTCTGTGTAATATTTCCCACTTAAAGAGATATACAAAATTGCAGGTGGAGAATTTGGTATTCACTGATGCCACATAAAATGGGAACTTTCTCCTATTGGGAACATGTTCAATAACTTAGCTTATACATTGATAAACACACCAGATATTTTTTTTGATGGGCATTGTGAAACATAGACTTTATCAGAATTCCTATATTTGTAGGGCAAAATCTGTAGTAGTACTAGAAATAGTATGTGTCACATGTTTTATGCATTTCAACTATCAACAACAATGATAAATTTTAGCGAGCTGTGCTGAAGGAAAAATTCAATTATCTTTTTATTTACTTTCCAGGAGGTATTATAAAATCTTGTCCTGTGATAAAGTGATCAAAGATCATGTAGCCAAAAAAAAAAAAAAAAAAGTAAGGAAAAAAACCTATTATAAAGATACGGTGGGTGGTTGAGAGGTTATATTGTTTTTCCCAGATGTTGTGATGTGTGTGTTATTTCAGCTTTTAAGAATTTGTATATATTATTTTTTTCTCACTCTAAATGGGTATGTGTAATTTTGTATTCTTTTACTGAAAGAAGGCCTCCATAGTTGTATAAGCTTTGAATGGAGAACGGCACAGCAGAAAGATAGAATCCTGGTCCCTCTTGACATTTGGGAGCCCATGGCAAATGGATGGCCCACTGCCAGACTCCTTTTATTCAAGGGAGAAATAAATCTCTATCTTGTTTAAGTGACCATTATTTTGGCTTTTCTGTTATGAGCAACCAAACAGAATCTGAGTTGATATGCCCTTTGTCTCAGCAGTTCTATTTCCAGGAATTTATTCTACAGATATACTGGCACATATACACAATGATGTATGGTCAAGGTCATTCATTGCAGCAGAAGATGGGACATAGTCTATATGTCCATCAATGGAGGCTGGTTAGATAAATTATGTGCATCCATACAGTGAGATAGTAAGCATTGTAAATTGGGAGGAAGCTTGTCATATCGATATGAAATTATCTCTGAACTGTACTGTGAAGAGAAAAAGTACAGAACAGTGTGAATGCTTATTTGTGTAAAATATAGTTGTACATACACATGTACACACACACACACACACACACACATATATGTATTTATATATAGGCTGCCAGTTCCTGTACAGGCAACTAAGTGGCTGAGGACAGGAGTCAGAGGGAGACTTTTCTCTGTGTTCTTTTTGAATAATCATTGTGAACTTTAATCTATTTTAAAATAAGTAAAATTAAAGCTAGAAAACATTCTTTTTTATTTTATTTTATTTTTTTTTTAAATTTTTTTTTAACGTTTATTTATTTTTGAGACAGAGAGAGACACAGCATGAACGGGGGAGGGGCAAAGAGAAAGGGAGACACAGAATCAGAAGCAAGCTCCAGGCTCTGAGCCATCAGCCCAGAGCCCGACGCGGGGCTCGAACTCGCGGACCGCGAGATCGTGACCTGAGCTGAAGTCGGGCGCTTAACCGACTGAGCCACCCAGGCGCCCCGAAAACATTCTTTTTTAAAGTATAATTTGTTGTCAAGTTGGCTAGCATAGTGTGTACAGTGTGCTCTTGGTTTTGGGGGTAGATTCCAGTGATTCACCGCTTAATACCTGTATAACAAAACATATTGTTTGTTATAAAAAAACCTCTTTTCAGATTGAAAAAAAATCCCTGAAAGTCACCGGTAAATAGTGATGTCATATTCCTGGATTGCTCAGTACAGTCTTACTTTATGCCTCTTATTCTGGTGTAATTATCAACATTGCCTGACTTCACTTTCAGTGGTGTCCCGGCTTGAATGATTAACTGTCTGGGCAGCTTACAAAGTGCATCACAGCCCACAACAATTCCAGCCCACTACACTTACCACGGTGAACCCTGAGTAATGTACAGAATTGTGGAATCATTATGCTGTACACCTGAAACAAATATAGTATTGTATGTCAACTATATGGCAACAATAAATATATTAAAAAAATAAAAAAGTAGTCTGGCCCACCCTGTGATGAAACTGATCCCGCTTCTTTGGCTGATGACCAGATGAAGTGGCTGGCTTGAGTTTAGGGGCCTTGAGTGAAGAAAAATGGGGCTTTTTAATAGTGAACAAATGTCAGTCAAGCAGGCAATGATCACACCAAGAGAGATAAAGGCAAGTGGAATACATGGAAGGTACACTAGTTTCACATCCTACTTCATGCCAGTGCTGGGGCATCGCTTAATGGGAGGAATGGTGGGTGAAGCACTGTATTGTTTATCTGATTTTCTTTCTTTTTTTTTTGCTGTATAATTGCATGCACAAATGTTACATGCATATGTCATGATTCAACTCTGTAGAACTTAACCACAGTGTGTTTGCAACCTGCTTCTATGTCATAGGCTGTGAGCTCTCTGACAGCAGAGAGCATGTGTGTTTTCTCCTTGTGTCCAGCTTATGGTCATACTCACTGAATGTTGAATGAATCGATGAACTCTGTACAGACCTATGCTGACATCTGGTGCTCTCTTCTCCGTAGATTCTGGTTGTCAGATTTTGAAGACTATTATCTTTATGAAGACAGGAACTAGATTTACTTGAATCAACATTGGAACCTCACTACAGAACACTGATATAAGTGCTAATTAATATCAGTATATGCCTAGTATATAGTAAGTACTAAAAAATATTAGTTTGATGAATGAATGAATGAATGATCCAGTTTTTGCAGCAGTCACCTGAGGACCAGCTTTTATACTGATCACTCCCATCACTGGTGTTATGGAATGAATGTTTGTGTTCCGCCCTGCCTCCCCAATCCCTATGTTGAAGCCCTAACCCCCAAACTGATGTTATTTGGAGCTGGCATCTTTGGGAGGTAATTGGAGTTAGATGAGGTCATGAGGGTAAGACCCTCATGATGGAATTGGTGGCCTTATCCACCAGAGAGACATCTCTCTCTTTCTCTCCACTTGCACACACCAAGGAAAAGCCACGTGAGGACATAGCAAGTAGGTGGTTATCTGTAAGCCAGAAAGAGTCCTCACCAGGAACCCCATCTGCTGCACCTTGATCTTGAACTTCCCAAGCCTCTAGAACCCTGAGAAATAAAAGTCTATGGCTTAAGATGTTCAGTCTGTGGCATTTTGTATGGCAGCTGAGCAGACTGGAGCAGGTAGACGCCCCTGGCCCTGGGAGGGCTCTGGCCTTGGACCAGACAGTTCTCTCACACTGGTGGAGGAAGAGTTCATGGGGGGTGCAGTGTTTGGATACCTTCTTGAATGAATACAGGGAGCATCTTACAAGCTGTCACAACTTCCTATTGTCTCAGCAAAGTGCCCTTTTGAGCCTGCAGTTTCTTTTGAGCTTCTTTTCCTAGCTGTTGTGTTCATGATGGATGATATTCCCGTGTCAGGGAGTATATTCCCTGGGGATACTCAGGTTTTGATATAGTCTAAAAAAAACCTGGAAGAAAGTAAAGTGCTGTAACAATTCCTAAATGCCACATTACTAATAATATAGCGGTCCTGATTATTCACTTGGATTGTGCCATATTCAGAATGGGTTGTGAGTCATGCACTTACCAGTGAACCAACTGCCATGCCATCCTCTCTCTTCCATCAAGAATACATACATATCACGTTCAAGTCACTGTGGTGTGGTTTTAAGAAAGGTCCTGAATTTATTCCAGTTTTCCAAAACCTACCTAATCCACAAATTTTAGTATTTTCACTGCCAGTAGTGAAAATCACCTTACAACTGATGGGGACATTCTAAGGTAGGGAATCAACTCTTCCTTTTAGTATTGCCTCCTTCTGCATCCACTTTAAAACTGCATGCTCTTGAAGGATAACACGTCCCTAACTCCCTAGTCACTTCTCTATATAATGTTGGAGTGGTGTCAGTTGTGTGTGGCTGGGGAGGCAAGGGGTTTGGGGTAAGGCTGCTGGAAAGGGGATGGATGGTACAGAGAAGGGGGGGCTGAGGGCTCTCAAGTCTCACATTTTGCTTTGGGCCCCAGAACAAAGCTCAGAGGCCAGCATAGGGCCATATGTGATAGTCACCACTTCTCCTTACCTGTGTATCATCAGACCTCACCATCCTTTGATAATCTATTGGCTCTGGGACACCCATCTTCTAAAGAGATGTTGGTGCCTGGCACACACTTGGCCTCTCTTTTGGTGTCTAGGTCCTGGCTGATCTCTGGCAAAGGGTGAGTGGTTTGGTGATGGGAGGAAACTGAGAGCTTGGGGTTGGATGGACCTGGGCTTGAGTTCCAGTTCTGTCACTTACTAGTTGTGTGGTCTTGGGCAAGTCACTTGACTTCACTGAACCTCAGTTTCTTTATAAGTAAATGGGGTTTATAATAAAACTTTCCACCTCATACAATTGTTAAATTAAAACTGATATAATGCTTAACATGGGTCTTGGCACATAATAAGCCTTTGATAAATGTGAGCTATCATTTTTTTCTGTATGTTTGCTTATTCTTCTGATATGTTGAAGATCAGGTATAAAAAGATTTTAGGTGGGATGTTACCCAGTTGTCACTGACCATTTGCTGTTCAGCTTGGGATGAGGTTTGAGGCTAGGACAAACCCCAAAATGGCAGGGCAGAGCCTAGTGAGTGTCCATTAGGGGAGGCTTGTCTTTACTGAGTCATTTCCAGATGCACAGAGCACCTGGGAGCACTGAGCTTCTTTGAGGAGTCCTGAACATGCAGGAGTAAAGCAAAAGTTCAATCCTGGGAAGGGTTGTTGGAGTCCAAAGCACAAATTCTAGAAAGGTGGGGTCTGGGTGGTCTCCCCAGAGCAGTCCTTTGGAGGGAGAAAGGAAATGTGGCAGTACCAGGCTACAAGGACAGAGGTATAGGCATCCTACACATCACTGATTGCTGATACAGAGCCTGAAAGGCATCTCTCCTGGACAATGAGCTGCTCAAGTTGAGGACAGTGCTGTGGGAATCTGAGCCTACAGCCTGGAATGGACCAGCCTGAGGCTCTGATTTTAACAAACAGTGGGCAGTGAGTTCAGCATTTGGAGGCTTGTCACTAATCATAGGACCTTCACTAGAAAGCGCCTCTCTGGGTTTTGGTTTCCTCACCTGTGTGTTAAGAGGATAGATGTTTCCTGAGATACCTTCCATTTCTGCCTTTCTGTGGCTGGGAGATGGTAAAGGAGGAATAAATAGTTTGGTTTTGATGGACTGCCTTTTTTGCATCTCATTGTGTATGCCCCCTGCCATTCTCTCCTGACCTCGGGGACATTCTTGCTGCTATCTGATGGACTAGGACTCCAAAATTTACTGTCATCTCAGTCACCAGTACTGGTTACTGTGAAAAATATCTCATCTGCCTTTCTCTGCCCATGCACAAGGATGAGTTTTGCATTTCTCCTCTTACCTTTCCTTCATGAGAATGGCGCCATTAGGTCATTCATTCATTCATTCACTCACTCATTCATTTATTGGTTCATTCACTAGGTACCAAGCACAGTGCCAAAGGCACAGGAGAGAGCAATGGGCATTGTCCTGTGCTTGTGGAGTGGGCATGATGTTGGAAGAGACAAATCTGGTGACAGGTGTAATGAGAAAGGAGAGGCTCTGTGTGGAGTAGGGGTGGGGAGAGTTGATGGGGAAGGGGGCAGTAAGATCTTTTTGAGGATGGGCCATTTGAGCTGAGACTTAAATGGTAAGTAGAAGTGAGACAAGAGAAGCAGGCATCTGTGTTGGGGAAGGAGAGGAAGGGGCACAGGAGGACAGATGTCAGCTCCAAGAGGGCGGGGACCCTTGACTCTTGTTTGCTGACTCTTGTATCCCAATGCTTTAAATGGTAGGCAATCAACGAATAGTTGCTTAATGGAAGAATAAATTGAGCCACTGGGGTAAAGTCTCTGTGGCGGGAAAGAAGCTGAAAGAAGGTGAGTGTCCCTGCAGTGCTGTCACTCAGAAGCTCAAAGAAGTTACGAGTAGAAGTTGGGGCCAAGTGTGTATGTGTGGGGGGCGCTCATCTAGTTTGGATTCCCTGAGAAGCAGATGCTGAGAGGGGGATTTGGGTGTAGGCAGTCTTTATTTGGGGAGCACAAGTGAGGGAATGGGGTAACTGAGAAGAAAAGGGAAAAGCCAGTAAATAGAGGGGGGGGGTGATGAATGCGGCACCACTGTGGGCCTGGGAAGAGAGGCTGACTTTTGTGGGGGCCTCAGAGGAGTCTTGTGGGTATTGTCCTCCCAAGGGGGGGTGGTTACTTATCAATGAGTCTTGTTCTCATTGGTTGAGGAGGGTCCCTTGGGCGTTAAATCCCTAACACTGCCTGCTGCCCAGCTCAAGGGCTGAGCAAGCTCTTGTGCTATGGAAGGAAGCCCTGGGGTGGGGGTGGGGGGGCGCTGCAAGCCCACCCCCACCCCCCAGCTGCAGATGAGCCCGGAGGAGGCTGAGAGGGTCTGGGGTGAGTACCAACTGTGTCTGCTGCAAAGACAAAACAGGGGTTCCAAACGACAGAGGGTGCTGGCTTTGATTACGGTGGTGGCATTGCATGTGGAGGGAAGTAGGTAAATCTGAGGTCCTCTTTGGAGGTGGAAAATGATTAACAGTAAAGGGTCAAAGCTTTTTCTTTCTCCTTGTCTCTCCTCTTTCTTTCCACAAATGCTTATTGTTGTGGTTTGGCTTCCTGGCAAGCGACTCTGAGGCTAAGATTGTGGAGTGGGCTGTTTAAGGAGTGTCCCTGGACCAACACCTGTGGAAAGGAGGGCAGAGATGCAGGAATGGGGCACAGGGAGGACCACTGATGCCCTCGGCCAACCCCACGTACCCCTTGGAGCTATACCTGCCCTCCGCTGCTGTCCTGGGTGGGGCCCAGAAGCTGCATTGCATACTGCTGCAGGTGCTGGGACCATAGCAGTGAATGACAACGTCCATAACAAGGGAGAGGCAGTAACAAACAAATATATATAACGTCAGACAGTGAGAAGCGCAAAGCAGAAAACAAACAGGGTTAGCTGAGTGATGGCTCGACCAGGAGGGGGAAGGTGGGGGTGGAGGGGAGGCAAACTTGGGAGAGGCCTGATAGTTTAGAGGCAGGACAGCCCCTCCCTGCAGCAGCCAGCTCCCATCTCTCTGCCTCTGTGTATGGGGTAGGGGCACCACCCCCTCCCATGGGAAATGTGCCCTGGGACCCTCTGCTTTCTTGTTTGTGGGCAACCTGGGGTTTTAGGAGTTGGGGGATGGGGTTCACACGGAGTCTCAATGGTGCTGCTGCCTTCCACCTGGAACAGCTGGCACAGCCTCGGGCCTGATCATTATTAACCCAGGGAGGGGGGTGGATTGGCAGAATGCACGCCTGGGCCCCAGCCAGGGCAGAGACTGTGTGTGTGTGTGTGTGTGTGTGTGTGTGTGTGTGTGTGTGTCTGTCCTCATGCGTGTCCTTGGCCCACCTCACCTGGGCAGGTGCCTGCAGGGAGCCAATCGCCTGCTCCCTATTGGAGGCCAGGGATGGGGAAGGACCCCCAGCCTGCTGCCCTCCCCCGACCCAGGCCCTTGGGTTTGCAGAGGAAGGTCGAGCAGCGCAGCCAGCCGCTGGGGGAGGCCAGGAGCCGGTGTCTGCGCGGTCACGGATCATTAGGGCCGCGCAGGCTGGCGCAGTCTCGGCCTGGGCGAGGGCGGCCAGTCTGCCAGCGGAGGGGCGGCGGGCGGCGAGTCCTCCTCGCACACAGCCGACCCCGGGCGGTGTGGCAGCTCCCGGCAGGGGAGGGCGCTGTCCAGGGGGTGCGCAGCTGGGGCCCGGAGGGCGTCAAGGGCCCGAGAGTGCAGCCCAGTCTGGGTCTTGGTCCTGCTGCGGGATTCCCATAGGAAGCCACCGCCACTGCCCCCTCCCCACACCCCCAAATGGCAACCAGCCCCTCTGTTTCAGATGCCTCGGGTCGGTTCCCTGGTGACCGCAGAAATGAAGCCGTGGGTGACGACTTTTGGAAGACCCAGCACTTGCTCACATTAGCTAATAAAAACAGTACTGACTTGTAAAATAAATGTAGGGAAGACAAAGTTTTTAACTGTTGGTGCAGTTGTGTGCAGTGGTGGGTTGGCTGTTTTGCTGTTGTCCCCCGCAGCCGCAGCCCCGGTGTGAGGGCTTCCTCCTCCTCTTTTCCCTTCTCTGGCTTCCTTGGGGCTGGGCTGGCAGAGGCCAGGGACTTTTTAGCGTTGCAGCACTTAACAAATAAAAGTACCAGTTAAATTTGAATTTCAGATAAAGGAACTTTGTGTGTGTGTGTGTGTGTGTGTGTGTGTGTGTGTGTGTAAGTATGTCTCATTCATTATTTGAAACATGCTTATACTAAAAGTATTCATTATCTGAAGTTTGACAAATTGTAAAGTGTAAGTATGTCCCAAATAATACATGGGATATACTTATACTAAAAATATGGTCATTTATCTGAAAGTTACCTGAAATTCAAACTTAATTGGAATCCTGGATTTTATCAGGCAACCCTACTCTGAGAGCCACATCTCCTGTGTCCCACCGTGTCCAGGAAACAAGGAAGGATGGTAGAGCCCTCATCGCATCGTACCTCACCTCACTCCCAATATTGTGAGAGCTTCCCAAGCTGCTTCTGAGGTCAGGCTCTGGCTCAGAAGTGGCTTGTGGGTGTTGAATTAGGAACCAGCAGGCCTGGGCTCTGAGTCCCTGCCCTTCCAACACGGAGTTAGGCACGGTTAGCGTCCCTGAGACCCGCTTCCTCAGCTTTAAGAGGGTGTAATAGCAGATGATCATGTGGCTGGAAGGTCATCCATCCTAGCACATTCACTCTGTGCATTTTAAGGAGCAGAGGGCGGGGGTCTCAAACTCTGAAGACGATGGGTGCTGTCTGGGTAGGTGGAGGGTAAGTGAAGTAAGAGCGGTTCCTCAAAGAGCATAATCCAGGGAGGGAGGGAGGGGGCAGCTGTGGTCTGGTTCCAGCTGGTAATTGTCACATGGTAAAGTGAGGTCACATCCTACAATTTTTCTAAACAGCCTAGATATCAGGACTTTTACACAAAAAAATGTGATTTGAAAATATTGGCAACCAATTAATATTTTTGGTTAAACATTTTAAACACTGTGTAGTCCTAACAAATGAAACCTAACAGTTGTGCCAGATACTACTCTGAGAGCTTCCTGTATATTAATTTGTCCAGCCACCCTGGGAGATATTATTACGATCCCCATCTTACAAATGAACACGTGGAGGCACAGAGAGACTAAGAGCTGATGCCATATTTGGTCTGAAGGCAGCCAGTTGGTTGTCTTTGAAAAGCAGTCCTTTCTGAGCCTGCGGGCACTAGTTATACTGAGCCATGCTGAGGGCAGCACAGTGGCTAAAAGCCCACGCTTAGGAGTGAGAGAGACGTGGGTTCAAGGCCCAGCCCTTCCTTCTCTCACCGGCTGTGCCATGCTGTGCCGGGAAATGTCTAATAGTGGGCTCTCCAAGGTGTTTGCCCGTTTCCATGGTGTAAATACTCCCACCACTTTTGATCTGAAGCTACCAAGGTGCTGGCCGTTCCGTTAGCGAGAGAGGCGCACAACTCGCTCTGCTATGCTACTGCTGCTGTGACCTTAGACAAGCTGATTCATATTTGCGGTCTCCTTGCCTGTGACACTGAAATCTGAATGCCCACCTTTCAGCGTGAGAAGTGAAGAAATGATGTGAGTGATGTGCTTTGGCCTTGTGCTTGCACATCTAGTACGTGTTTAGCAAAGATTCAATGAGTCTTTTTCTTTAGGCTCTTGACTTACAAAAATCCTCCTCCTTCTTCTTCTTCAAGCCCAGGCACCTTCTACGCCTTCCATGATGCCCTCCTGCCTTAAATTGCCCCGGTTAGGTGGGGAGGTTTCTGACTCAGGAGATGGGGGCCCAGGGCATGGGCGCCCCCTTGTGGCAAAGAGCAGCAGCAACCTCTGGGGGGCAGAAGGCTGGCCTGGTTGCAGATGCTAAGACATGTGTGAGGCCTTAGGAAATCTTGCACCTTCTCTGGCCCTAAATTTCTCTGCCTGTAGAATCGCGGTGGTAGTGCTTTTACTGTTCCTGCAGCTGAGGGGCAGATATGTGCCCCCTGAAAGGAAAATGCTTTGAAAGTGAATTCATCACATCTTTTAGCACCAACCCCTCCCGCCTCTGTGTGCTTTCCAGTTTTGTCATCTGTAGAATGGGAATAATAACTGTTGCGATCTCAGAGTCTTTGTGAGGATTAAATGAGTTAATTAATGTAAATTAAATTAGAATGGACCTGCCACATATTAAACATTACGTATATTAGCTATTCTTAGAAATAAAATATAACATTGTAAATGATTGTAAATGATATTGAGGGGTGATAAACTGTCAGTTTCCCTTTCAGGAGCCTGAGGGGTTCTTTTGAATAGATTCTGCTGGTGTTTCCTCCTTGCTGGATGCTCAGAACCCAAAGCCACCGGGCACCTGAATTTACTTCTTCCTACTCTGCACGCAGAACCCTGTGGGCAAGCGCACACATCTCATACATGCTGGTTCCTGAGAAGTTGTAGACATAGCAGTGGGCTGGAAACCTGTCTATGCCTGTGGATGCAGAGATGTCTCCATCCTACCTTTCCCTTTTAGCCAAAAATATTTTTTTAAGTTTATTTATTTATTTATTAAAGAAAGTGCACACACGTGTGAGGTGGTGAGGGGCAGAGAGAGAAGGAGAGGGAGGGAATCCCAAGCAGGCTTCACACGGTCAGTGCATAGCCCAACATGGGGCTCGAACTCATGAACCATGAGATCATGACCTGAGCCAAAATCGAGAGTTGGATGCTTAACCGACTAAACCACATGGGTGCCCTTAGTGAAAAGTAGTTTTTAAGCCCCAAGGAGGTCCAATGCCTAGACTGCACTGGTTCTGATCTCAGGGGGGACAATATAAATATCATAAAGTCAGGACTGGAGTCAGAAAACCAGACTTTGCCTGAGTGCTCTTGGACAAGTTATTCAGCCACCCTGAGCCTCAGTGTTCTCATCTGTGAAATGGAGGGATTGATCTCTGAATATTCTTTCCATTTCTAGAACACTGTGCGTTCCTTGGTCGTCTTCTTCTCTTGGCTGTGGAGGTCGGTAGGGGTGGAGGAAGTGGGAGATGTCAGGACTCCTTTTTTGGCTCTTGCTCACCCTGGATGCTGGCATCTGACCGGAGTGAATCTGTAAGGGAGAAATTGTTGAGTAATAGGGAGGATCTTAGCCCATTTGTGAGGAGCAGTGTGATGGTGGGTGAGAGCTCATGGCAAGAGAAGGGGGGTGGTAGTGGAAGCTGAAGAAACTTCTGGTGCATAACTATGGTGCTCATGCGGGTCATTGGTTCCTTTGTGGTTTGCTCTGCCTCCCTTCCTTTAGGAAACTGTCACTCCCCAATACCTGTGTTTCAGGTGACCAGTCCCTGACCTGCAGTGGGCTTATGACCCAAGCTGGGGAAAGCAAATACTTTTCCAGGACCAATATGGATGGTGAGGGAGAGAAGGGCAGACTCCTTTCTCTGGCGTCGCTGCCTGTGTGACTGCCTGGACCATCTTTGTTGCCACATGGAGAGAGCCTGCCTGAAAATGGAGCAAACTCAAGGGAAGGCAGAATAGCAGCAGAAGGTCCTAGGGACATAATTTGAGCTCCTAGATGCAGCCATGCCAAAAGCCAGTCCCACCCTTGGATTTCCCATTTATTTGTACTTAGAAATTCCTCCTTTTTATTATTCCAATTTGAGTGGGGTTTCTATTGATGACAGTTGACAGAGTCCTGGAAAATGTAGTGTCCAATAAATGTAATAGCACTTCAGGATGATATGTTAGATCCTTTCTACTCAAAGTGGTCCATGCACCAGCAGCACGGGCATCCCCTGGAGGCTGAAATGCAGAATCTCAGGCCCATTTCAGATCTAGTGAATCAAGATCCCAGGATTAACAAGATCCCAGGATATTCACATACACATGGAAGTCTGAGAAGCATTACTCTAGACCAGTGGTTCTCTGCTCTAGCTGCATACTAGAAAGTCTCAATACCCTAGCTATACTCCAGGCCAATTGAGTCAGAATCTCTGGGGGGGGGGCAGACCCTGGCATCAGCATTTTTGGGAGTTCCCCTGGTGGTAACAACATACAGTCAATGTTGAGAAGACCTGCTTTGGTGTGATTTGCTTGGTGGGAGCAAAAGGCCTCATGTTTTGTGATTTAGCCTGGAATGGGAACCTACTTTTGTGGAAGGTACAGCAAAGGGACTCCCTGGTAGTGATGGGGATCCCTTTGGAATGACATGGGAGCTGCCCTTGTCAAGCAGAGGGGCCAGACCGGACTGTACCCCATAGGCACTCCAAGGGGGGTTTACCCAATCTGGGAATACTTTCTTTTTCTGTCACCTCAAAATGTCTTCTTTTCTCTGAATCCATAACCCAGGACTACATGAAAAGCTCTTATGCTTTCAAAAATCCAACTTCCTCCGACACAGGCACTTGAACATAAGTACAACCTGAATCCCAAACTGAACCCAAATATTATTTTTTTATTGAACCGTGAACTACCCCCAAAATATGTTGTGAGTTTTCATTTTCCTTCTTAAAAATCATTGTTGTGGTGAATCAGTTCACTCTGGAACTAATCCAGATGCTTTCTAAAGCCAGTCAACTGGAAGAAAATGGGGATATCAAAATATTCTCTGAATTGAACCTGAGGGAAATTCTTTGCATTGGAGACTTTGCTACGACTGGTCACTGTGGGAATTTGGCCCTGTGGCCTCATCTTTCCAGTGACTAGGATGGTGTGTTCTCCTGCCTTTCCATCTCTGAGTGAGGACCTTGCCAGGACCTGTGGGGGCACCTGTGACCAATTATGGATAGGTCCAGGTGGCCTCATTAGGATGTTAGCAGGTGGCAGAGGTTGGTGGGCTCAGAAAAATGAGGAAGATGGAGGTATCCTGTTCAGGAGGAGAAGAAGGATGGGCAGGGGCTGCTTTGTGTTTGTTCTTTATGGTCTTAACTGCTGGCAAAGAACCATTTCCTGCCTGGAGCTCTGCTTGGAGCAGGGAGAGGGGTGGGAGTGCTGGGGAGAAAGCTGGAAGCCCTTCTCCTACTCACCTAGTCAGCAGCGCATTAGGATTCTAATCAGGCAGAAATAGCTTCCCGTCAGCTCATTACAAACTCTTAACAAGGTCCCAGCTCCAGGTCGGGGCTGCTTTTCTCCTGCTGGGGACAATGATGAGCAGCTTGTTGGAACCTTTGGTAACTCATTTGTTACAACATGTGATTCACAGCAGCAGGAGGGCTCTAGGGTGGAGGCGGTGGAGGAGGGAACAGGGGAAGAGATGGAGACAGGGACCGCCTCACAGAGGACAGGAAGGCAAAATTGTCCAGTGCTTTAGGGAAGCCAGGCCCGCACCCTAATGGACAACTAGAATCTTCTGTGAATCTGGGCCTAGTTATGTGTGAGGTGACAACTGTGTGTGGGAGCAGGTGGCATCATGACCACTTGCTGGCAGAGACAAGGCCAAGTTTTTTATCCAGTGGGGACAGCACTCAGGAGCTCTGCTTTGCATGCCCGCATAGCCTGAGGCCAATCCTTGAACTTACTCAGTGATTTGAAAAATATTTGCATGCCATAATTTTCCAGCTCAAAAACTATCAAGGGTTCCCAAATTCCCATTGTCTTACATTTAAACTTCTTTATTTGTCTATCAGGACTCTTCCTAAAACAACCCTACACATACTAGTCGTATTTCAAGTTTTTACCCCTATCCAAAATCCTCTATTGGAAACTCTTGAGGGCCTGATTTCTTCAGTACCTCATAGAAATAGTTAATTTTACCTTATCCCTGGTTTTCCTTCATATTCAAGATCTCTCCATTCATCAAAGCTTAACCAAAGCATTATATATTCTATATATCTTTTCATGGTTATGCAAACGTTCACTGGATGCCTACAGCATGGCTTAAAACAGGAATCAGCCAACTACAGTTCGTGGGCCAAATCTGGCCCACTGCCTATTTTTATAAATAAAGTTTCATTGCCACACAAGCCATGTACTGCAGTTACTTATTGTCTGTGGCTCCTTATCTACCATAATAGCAGAGTTGAGTAGCAGAGACTGTATGACCTGCGAAACCTAAAGTATTTACTATCTGCCCCTTTGCAGAAAGTTTGCCTACCCCAGCTTAAACTATAAGACATAGAACACGCTTCCTTAATTTCTTTCGAAAAGCCTCACCAGATTCTTCTGTACTCCTCCTCTCCCTGTCGAGTGCCCGCTTCCCATCTTTTCCTGCTCTGAACGTCCATCACGTTTTACTGTTTGTTGCTTGTGATACTTTTCTCTAAAATTTTAAGTAGTCACCTATTGAAGGGCATGTTTTGTGTGATCCTCTAATCTGTAAGAGCTTTGAGGGCAGAACCTGTTCAGACCCACCTCCACAACCCCTCGGTTCTTAACACAAAGATCAGTAAGTGGGGAGAGGACCTTGTTGGTTGAAGTCTGCTGTGGCTCCTGAATGGCCTCCTTGAACTGCCACAAGGGCATCACCAGCTTCTGGAAGGTCTGTGTAGATCATGGCAGCATGGTGACTGTGTTCCCACTGGGCTATGGCCATCTAGTCCCGCCCTTTAACTGGGAGCCAGACCCTACATCCTTAATATTGAGACCAGCATTTCAGGGACGGAGGGATGTTCTGCAACTCTGAGGATGATTTATTGGATGCTATTAATCCTGGCCCATGTCCATCCCTCCTTCCTTTAACTTGAGCCTACATTTTAGGGAATTCTAGGTGTAGGACCATCAATTCCATGGAGATATTCAAGAAAAATAAAGGCTTCCTATCTCTCAATCCTTGTTGTAAAATCACAGTGTAACTGTGGTAGGCAGAATAATGGATCTCCAAGATGCTCATGTTCTAATCCCCAGATTTAATGATGGTATTAAAAATTTTTTTCTTGCATTTATTTATTTTTGAGAGACAGAGCACAAATGGGGGAGGGCAGAGAGAGAGGAAGTCACAGAATCCAAAGCAGCCTCCAGGCTCGAGCTGTCAGCACAGAGCCTGATGTGGGGCTTGAACCCACAAACCGTGAGATCATGACCTGAATTGAAGTCAGACGCTCAACCGACCGAGCCACCCAGGCATCCCTAATGATATTATTTTAAAGTGCCAACGTGAGTCTGAAGCTATGATTAAGGTTAAGAACTTTGAGATGGGAGATGACCTTGGATTATCTGATTGGGTTCAATTCAATCACTTGAGTCCTTAAAAGAATAGGCAGGAGAGGCCAGAGAGCTGCCATGTGAGAGTGATTTGATCCACTGTTGCTGGCTTTGAAGATGGAGGCAGGGAGTCATGGGCCCTGCAGTGAGGTCAGCCTCTAAGACCTGGAAAGCTAAGGAACAGATTCTCCCCTAGAGCTTCCAGAAAGGTAGATGGTCCTGGCAACACCTTGGTTTTCGCTCAGTGAGACCCATGTCAGGCTTCTGACCTCTAGAGCAGTCAGCTAATAAATTAGTGTTAAGACTGAATTTGTGGTAATTTGTTACAGCAGCAGCAGATGACTAATACAAAATACTCCCTACCCCGCTTTTCTTTTTAGCCTGGAATGGCTGACCCTCCACTTGCACCAAATGGTTCAGTGACTCAGAGGCATATTGGGGAGGTGGAGGTCAGATGGGCATTTGCCCATTCATTACAGAAAAAAAGCCATGTTGTCCTGGAGCTAAAGCTGCACTGGTTGTCTTTTTTTTTTTTTTTTAATTTTTTTTTCAACGTTTTTTATTTATTTTGGGGACAGAGAGAGACAGAGCATGAACGGGGGAGAGGCAGAGAGAGAGGGAGACACAGAATCGGAAACAGGCTCCAGGCTCCGAGCCATCAGCCCAGAGCCCGACGCGGGGCTCGAACTCACGGACCGCGAGATCGTGACCTGGCTGATGTCGGACGCTTAACCGACTGCGCCACCCAGGCGCCCCATGCACTGGTTGTCTTTGAAGTCATGACCTTTGCCTCTAAGAATAGATTGGGCAAATGTGAATGACCTTTTGCTGGCAGCCTATCGGGGAAGGGATGGACCAACCTTGTGGGTTTTTTGTTGTGTGTGTATATAAAATTTAGGTTTTTAGCACCAGCTGGTAGAACTCTGGTCCTCAGAGAACCAGGAGCCCTAAAGTTCAGGGCCTGGGGTGCTTTCCTCTGGGCACTGCTGTGGTTACAAGAATAATCGGATGAACCTTGTATCCGTGATCTGGTGACATGATGATACTATACAACCCACCACCCACCGAACCTTACTGACTTAGAATGATAACCCTTTATCATAGCTCACAGGTTTATGGATTGGTTGGCCAACTCTGCTGATCTGGGCTGGGCTCAGCTGGGCTTGCTTATGCATCTGTGGTCAGTTGACAGGTTGGCGGGAGGCTGATTGGTCTAGGGTGAACTCAGCTGGGGAGACTTAGCTCTTCTCCATGTGCTCTCTCATCCTCCAGAAGGCTAGTTGCTTTTATTCTCATGATGGAGACAGAGAGGGGGTGTGGGGAGTGGGCGAGGTCTCTTGAGGCCTAGGCTTGGAACTGAGACATTGCTGCCCACTCGTGCTGCTGCAGTCTGTTGGTCCAAGTAAGTTACAAGGCAACCTAAATTCAAAGAACAGGGAAATAGACTCAACCCCTTGATGGAAGGAACTACTGAGTCACGTTGCAAGTGGTGTGGGAAGGATGGAGAATTAGGGCCATTTTTGCATTCAATCTGCTACAAACTCTGGGGAGGAAATAATGCCCTTGTTCCAAATAGCTCCTGACGGTTGAGGTGAACTAGGCTCCTGCCCACTTCTGGCTCCTCTCTGTAGGCTGTGAGCCATCAGAGCCTCCAGACCCTCTCTCCTCTTCACTACCTGCCCCTGCCAGTAGAAGCCATAATTCTCCCTATGAATTGCCACCCGCCAGCCCCTCCCTTCTATGTCTCTCTGCTTCAAGCCTGAGGGCTGTCTTGGGCGACCTGCTGGCTTGATGAATGCGGCCTCTGTAAACCTTCCCCTGGCCTCTGTCGCAACATCAGCGTGAAATGAACTTGCTAATACTCCGAGAGCCACAGTCCTTTTCCTCTTCCCCAGCGCGACGCATCAGATCGATCTGGCCGGGTGAGCCACGACAAACCCCACAGAAAAAAGCATCAGCAAATTTAAAGCCTCGTTCGAGGTCTTGATTCACCATAAACTAAGTTGCCGGCAGCAGGCATTGACACTTCTTCCACTGAGGTTGATACTGGGATTTATCGACTTGCCGTAAGATGTTGATATTGACCAAGACTGAGTTCCAAATGAAAAGGCCCATGGCAGTATATCTTCATTGCTCAAGTAATCCGAGGACTTGCTAATCCTTCCTTGTCCCACTCAATAATGTTTTGCAGAAATTCTTTTGGAACGGAGAGACTATCACTTAGACACAACAAGATGCTCTTTCCCCACAAGCACTCATTAAAGAGGGATGGAATACAAGCAGTGTGTTGAGAACACGACCAAAGTGCTGGAAAATCTATTCATGCCCACACCCCAAAACCTTTCACTTTTTAGAGACTCAGTTCTATCCTCCTGGGAAACTGCCCAGAAAAAAAAAAACACAATAGGACTTCACACAGGACCTGCTCACGAATAGTGTCAGCTTCCCTTTCTCCACTGGTCCTCAGGCTAATGGATCCCGATCCCAGGGGATGCTCTGATGTCATCCTGAGCCCTGGTCCCTGACAGTGAAATTAATGTGACATTTGGTTCTTGCTAATTTCAAGGCCCACTAGGAACACAGAGAAAGAAGGGAAAATTTATTACCTGCTAATTTATTTTCTCATTGAAATACAGTCTGCAGCCCTCACTTTAGGGGAGGATATGTTTGCAGTAGAATCATATACAGTGAGTTTTGAGTTATTTTAGGTGTCAGGGTCCCTGGGGAAACCAGCAAAGAGAAGATGAGCAGACAGAACAGGGCCAAGGAAGTAGCCCGGAGAGGCAGATAAAGGAGTGAGCCAGAGGGGCAGAATTTCCAGCCCAGCTTCCTTACTCAGCTCTGTTCTGCCTGATAGTCTCTAAAGGCCCATTCAAGGGGGGAAAAAACAGAGGTCAGCAGGGAGAGGCCAAGGAAGGCAGAGCCACAGGAAGATGGGGCTTTCACAGATATGTGGTCAGGGAGGCACATGCAGGATGCCCAGATGTTGATCCACAGTGGGACCCTTGCTCCATGCTCCATGCAAGACCTTTGATGTCATTAGCAGTGCGATCACGACTAGCCCTCCAGCTTGACACTCCAGGGAGGGAAGGAATTGGTCATTGCATCAAATGCATCCCAAAAAGGTACTGACACAGAGATTCTGAGCACAGGCTTGGCAGTCGGACAGTACTGGGTTTGAAACCTGGCCTCAGCATTTACCAGCTGGGTGACCTTGGGCAAGTCTCTTATCCTTTCTAAGCCACAGTTGCCTCATCTGCAAAGAGGAGGAAATAATAACACTGCCACGGCAGACACCACATATTGCCTCCTTTCCCTCTCTGCCAACAGAAGATCAGTTTTGTTCAGGTATCAGTTCAGGTGTGATCTCTGGGGAGGTGGGCCCACTTCCTGATCCAGGAACGAATGTGTGAATGAGATACAAGGGAATATTTCTGGGTGATTCTGAGAAAGATGTTCACTCCCTGATAAGAGAAGTTTTGACATGTACTTCCTTCCTGATGTGGAGTAGGTAAGGGAAGAATCTCCCTGATTTTGCTGCCTTCTGCTTCCTATGGTGGAAATTTGAAAAAAAAAGTTTTATTTATTTATTGTTTTGAGAGAGAGACACTGTGAGTAGGGGAGGGGCAGAGAGAGAGAGAGAGAGAGAGAGAAAAGAAGAGAGACTCCCAAGCAGGCTCTGCAGTGGCAGTGTAGGGCCCGACATGGGGCTCAAACTCACAAAACTGTGAGATCATGGCCTGAGCTGAAGCCAAGGGTGGGACACTTAACGAACTGAGCCACCCAGGTGCCCCAGAATGTAAGTTTTCATTTCTTTAGGATAAGTAACTAGTAATGGGATTGCTAGTATGTGTATATTTAACTTTTTAAGAAATTGCCAGATTGTTTTCTGGAGTGGCCATACAATTTTGCATTCTTACCAGCAAGTTCACAGAGTTCCAGTTATTCTACATTTTCATCAACACTTGGTCTTTTGGGTACTTTAAAATTTATCTTTAGCCATTTAATAGATGTGTGGTGGACAAGTCACTGATTTTTAATTTGTATTGTTCTAATGGTTAATAATGTTGAACATTTTTTTTAACATCCATATATCCTCTTTGATGAAGTGTTTATTTTATTCCTTTGTCCATTTAAAAATTGTATTATTTGTTTTTGTATTGTTGAGTTTTAAGAATTCTTTATGTAGTCCTTTGTTGTATATGTGATTTGAAAATATTTTCTTCCAATCTGTAGTTTTTCATTCTCTTACCAGTGTCCTTTGCAGACCAAAAATCTTCCATTTGGAAGAAGTCTGATACTCAATTTTTTCCTTTATGGATTATATTTTTGGTGTTAAATCTAAGAATGTTTTTCTAATTTCACATCTCAAAGATTGTCACCTGTTTTTTCTACAAGTTTTATATTTTATACTTAGATCTATGATTTATTTGGGTGAATTTTTGTGTAAGACGTGAAATTTAATTTGAAATTCATTTTTTTTTTTTAGCATATGGCTGTCCAGTTGTTCTAACACCATTTGCTGAAAAGACTGTCTTTTCTCCACTGAATAGTTTCTGTACCTTTGTCAAAAATCAGTTGGCCATATTTGTGTGGCTCTATTTCTGGACTGTATTCTATTTCATTGGTGTGTGTGTGTATTTTTTTTCTTTTTAAAAAATGTTTATTCATTTTTGAAAGACAGAGAGACAGAGCACAAGCAGGGGTGGGGCAGAGAGAGAGGGGGACACAGAATCTGAAGCAGGCTCCAGGCTCTGAGTTGTCAGCACAGAGCCTGACATGCGGCTCGAACTTCGAGCCGCGAGATCTTGACCTGAGCCGAAGTCGGATGCTCAACTGACTGAGTCACCCAGGCACCCCAGTGTGCGTGTGTATTTCTTTGCTAGTACCATGTCTTGACTTACTGTACCTTTGTAGAGAGTGTTACGATCGGGTAGTTTGATTTCTCCAATCTTATTCTTTATTTTCCAAAATTATTTAAGCTATTTATCAGTTTGGGCTGCTGTAACAGTACTGAGTAGCTTAAGTAATAAACATTTGTTTCTCAGCTCTAGAGGCTGGAAGTCCAAGAAAGGGTGTTGACATGGTTGGGTTCTAGTGAGGGCCCTCCTCCTGGTTCATAGATGACTGCAGTCTCACTGTATCCTCACATGGTGGAGACAGAGAAGAAGCAAGCTCTCCTTTGTCTCTTCTTATAAGGGCACTAATCCTGTCATGAAGACCCCACCCTCATGACCTAATTAGCTCACAAAGGCCCCATCTCCAAATACCACTACATTGAGAACTAAGGTTTCAACATATAAGTTTTGGAGGGGACACATACATTCAGTCCATTAGCACCATTTTGTTCCTTTGCTTTTTTGTATACATTTTAGAATTAGCTTGCCCAAATCTATACAAAAATCCAGTTGGGAGTTGGATTAAAGCTGTATTGAATCTATTGATCAGTCTGGGAAAAATAGACATGTTTACTGTATTGATTTTTCTACTTCATGAGCATGGTATGCCTCACCATTTATTTAGGTCAAATGTGAATTATTTCACCAGCATTTTATAGTTTTCAGGATACAGATTCTACATGTATTTTGTTAGATTTATATCTAAGGATTTAATTTTTTGAAGTTATAAATGGTATGTATTTTTGCTAGTATCTGAAAATATGATTGAGTTTTCTGTGTTTATCTGGTAGCCTGTGACCTTGCTAAACTCATTCTTGTTTCCAGGAATTTTGTTGTTTTCTTAGGATTTTCTACCTTGAAAATTGTGAATAAAGTCAGTTTTATTTCTTCCTTTCCAATCTGTTAAGATTTTCACCTGAATGGGGCTGGTGAGACTATGTTTTCTTCCCAGTCTAGGGGAAAAGAATTTGATGTCTCACATTTAACATGATGTAGCTGTAGGGTTTCCCTAGATGCCCTTTATTAGGTTGAGAATGTCCTCTTGCACTCCTAGTTTCCTGGGATTTTAGAGTGATTAGATAGTGAATTTTGTTAAATGCTTTTCTGCATCAATTGATACAATCCTAAGGGTTTTCTTCTTTGGGCTGTTGATATGGTGGATTGCATGGATTGATTTTCAAATATTGAATCATCCTTGCATTTCCAGAATAAACTCCACTTGTCCTTCTATATTTTCCTGGACTTAATATGATAATATTTTTTTGAAAATTTTAAATCTATATTTATGAGGGATATTGGACTCTAGTTTTCTTTCTTTTTCTTTTTACCTTTTTTTGGGGGGAGAGGTGATATAGTCTTTGGTTTTTGGAGTCAGGGTAATCATAACATCATAAATTGAGACAAAATGCTCCTTTCTTTTCTATTTTCTGGAAGACATTGTCTAGAATTGGTATTATTTATTCCTAAACGATTGGTAGAATTTGTTAGTGAAATCATCTAGTCCTGTGGCTTATGTTTTTTGGGAAGGTTTTAAACTATAAATTAAATTTCTCTAATAGTGATAGTACTATTTGGGTTATATATTTCATTCTGGGTGAGTTTGGGTAATTTGTGATTTTAAAAGACTTGATCCATTTCATCTAAATTTTTGAGTTTATGTGTGTACAATTGTTCATAGTATTTCTTTATATCCTCTTAATGTCTGTGGGGTTTATAGTGATAGCACCTTTTTCAATCCTGATATTGGCAATTTGTGTCTCTTCTCTGTTGTTTTTTGTTTGTTTGTTTGTTTTTTGTTTTGGTTGGGTTTCGTTTAGAGGTTTTCAGTTTTATTGATCTTTTCATATAACCAGCTTTTGGTTTTTGTTGATTTTTTTTATTTTCAATTTCATTGATTTCAGCTCTCTTTATTACCCCTTCCTTAACTTGTTCTCTGTTTATTTTGCTCTTTTCCCCGCCCTAGTTTCTTACTATGAAACCCTGGATTATTGTCTTTAGACCTTGATTATATTCCAGTATAATCATTTAATGCTATGCATTTCTCTGGAAGTACTGCCTTAACTACATCTCACAAATTTTGATGTGTTGTTGTATTTTCACTTTTATTTAGCTAAAAATATTTCCTAATTTCCCTTGAGACTCATCTTTGACCCCTGAGTTATTTGAAAGTGTGTTGTGTTGTTTAATTTCCAAGTGTTTGGAAGTTTTTCTCTTATCTTTCTGTTCCTGATCTAGTTTAATTCTAGTGTGGTTGGAAAACATTCTTTGTATGGTTTCAATTCCGTTAAACTTGTTAGAGTTTATCTTATGACCTACAACATGGTCTGTTTTTGTGAATGTTCCAAGAAAATGTATATTCTGCTGTTCTTGGGTAAGCTGTTCTATTGAGAAGGATATGTTTTATTAGAGAAGGATATTTTTCTGTGGTTGGGTGGAGGGCTCTATTAATGTCAGTTAGATCCAGTTTTTGATGGTGTTGTGTAGTTCATCTATATTCTTGCTGTTTTTCTGTTTACTAGTTCTATTTATCATTAAGGGCATTCAAGTCTCTAGCTATAATTATATATTTGCCTACTTCTCCTTTCAGTTCTTTTCAATTTTTGCTTCCTGTGTTTTGATCTCTGTTGTTAGATATAAACTTAGGATTGCTATTTTTTCTTGGTGAATTGACCCCTGGTAATTTTCTCATTTCTTCTTCTTCTTATTTTTTTTTTATTTGGCTGATATTAATATTGCCCTGCTGACTGTCTTTTGTGTAGTGTTTGCACAGTATACCTTTTCCCTTATTTTTACTTTTTAACCTGCCTTTATCATTATTTTTGAAGTGAGTTTCTTATAGACAGCAAATAGTTAGGTCATGGGTTTTAAAATATCTATTCTGACAACATCTGCCTTAATTGATATGTTTAGATCACTTTCATTTAATGCAGTTATTGATAAGTTTTGACCTAGGTCGACCATTTTATTATTTATTTTATGATTGTACCCTCTTTTTTTGTTCCTTGAATCCCCCTTTTCTTGCCTTTATTTAGACTATTTAAACAGTTTTAATTTTTTAATTGTTTTTATTTTAAAATTTTTAATGTTTATTTATTTTTGACAGAGAGACAGAGTGCAAGTGGGAGAGAGACAGAGAGAGATGGAAACTCAGAATCCGAAGCAGGTTCCAGGCTCCAAGCTGTCAGCAGACAGCCCAATGCAGGGCTTGAACCCATGAGCTGTGACATCATGATGTGAGCTGAAGTCAGACAACTTAACTGACTGAGCTACCCGGGAGCCCCTAAACAGTTTTTAGTATTCCATTTTAATTAATTTATTTTTTGCTTATGTCTCTGTACATTTTTTCAGTGGCTACTCTAGGGATTACAATATACATCTTAACTTTCCACAAACTACTTAAAGGCAATATTTTACCATTTTAGGTAGAATGTAAAAATCTTAGCAATTGTCAGACCCTCTCTTCTCTCTGTTTTATGGTATGGTTGTCTTACATAGTACATCTGTATACACTGAAAGGTCCACCAGATGATGTTATAATTCTAGTTTGGATTATCAAACATATTTTAAAGAATTTAAGAGATGAAGAATAGTTTATCGTGCTTAACTAGACACTTACCCTTTCTGGTGCTCTTCTGTCATTCTGATGTTCCACATTTTCTTCTGGTATTATTTCCCTCTTGCCTGAAGAACTTCCTTTAGCAATTCTCCTAGAGTAGACTGGCTGGCATTAGATTCTCTTAGTTTTCCTTCATCTGACAAGGTCTTCATTTCACCTTAATTTCTGGAGGGTATTTTTGATAAGTATAGACTCCTAGGTGGTAGTTCTTCACTCTCAGCAACTTTAAGAAGGGTGTGACTCTCTTCCTGGTCTCCATGGTTTCTTACAACAAATCCACAGTCATTGGAATTCTTGTTCTCCTATTGATAATGTGTTGTTTTTCTCTGGTTGCTTTCAAGACTTTTATTTGGTATTTAGTTTTCACCAAATTGATTACGATGTGTGTGGGCATGAGTTTCTTTGGGTTTATTGTGTTTGGGTTTGTTGATCTTCTTGAATTTGTAAGTTGATTTATTTTTCCAGATTTTGGAAGTTTTCAGCCATCATTTGTTAAAAAAATGTTTAGCAGCACACTATCTCTTCTCTCTGGGACTCTAATAACACAAATACTAGAACTGATTTCTCTAATTCTTAAATCATGCTCTTTTGCCTTAGTCTCCCTTTTTTTTTTCTGCCTCATTATTCTCCATAAGTTTGTCCTCTATATTGCTGATTCTCTGCTCTGCCTCATCCATACTTGCTACCATGGCATCCATTCGAGATTGCAGCTCAGTTATAGCATTTTTTATGTCATCCTGACTAGCTTATATTTCTTTTATCTCGGCAGAAAGGGATTCTAATCTTTTTTCAATTCCAGCTAGTATTCTTATTATTGTGATTCTAAATTCTGGTTCAGACATCTTGCTTGTATCTGTGTTGGTTAGGCCCCTGGCTGTCATTTCTTCCTGCTCTTTCCTTTGGGGTAAATTCCTTCATTTCATCATTTTGAAGGGAGAAAAGGAATTAATGAAGTAAAAAAAGTTAAAATTATAAAAATTAAAATAAAAAAATTAAAATAAAAAAATTAAAATAAAAAAATTAAAAACCACACACACACACAAATCAAATAAATGTTGCTAGATCCTAGGTGTGTTTTGGTATGGGTGTTGAAAGGGGCTTGACAGATTAGAGAAAAAAGGGGAAAGGAAAAAAAAAGGAAATCATTTGAAAATTTGAAAAAATGAATACACTGAAATAAAATAAAATGAAATGATAGAAGTAAAATAGAATTTGAAAAAAATTTACACAGAAGTATGAAATATAGTAGAAAAATTTTTAAAAATGTTTTTAATAAAAATTGAAAATAAAATTTTTTTTCTCTTTCTGTATTTAAGAAAAAGAAAAGAAACAAAAATGAGAGAGAGGAAAAAAAAGAAAATGGAATAGATGGACCAGTGAACAGACTGAAATACAATTCAAATTACTTCGTTTTCCCCTAGAAGTCAAGCTATGAAGCACTTTATAGTCCATAAACTAAGCAGGAGGAGAGATTTGTGTTCCTGAAGAGTGAGGTTGACCCAGTTGGGCGGTGCTTGTCTAACAGCTCCGTTCTCCACTAGATGGTGCTGCTTAGTTTACTGGGGTGGATTGTCGGGGCACTCATAGGTGTGTATGTACATGTGCGGGAGTGGTGAAAATGGCGTCACCCAGCTACCCAGTGTCTAGTATCGGAATTCTGTTCTCCCTGATCAGCAATTGTGCACCTGTCCTTTGTCTTCAGCCTCCATCCTCTCCCTACTTTTACACTGTCCATGACGAAGCCCCAGGCAGAAACTTCTTTCTGAGTTTTATTTTAGATGCAGCTTTTTTTCCCCAGCCCCTTACTTCTGAGGGACTGTGGCTTTGACCTGCTCAGACCTTCTGGGGGAGGGTCTCACTTAGCAATTGCTGGTGCTGGCTGCACCCAGGAACGTTCACGGGACTGTGCTGTGGCCGATGCCCAGAGACTGTGGCTGGGCGCCAGCCCGCCCCAGAAAAAGTTCACACGATTGTGTAGCAACAGTGTTTCAGGGGTTATGGTAAGTCACAACACACATCTGGCACCAGGCTTTACTCCCAGAGATCTTGTTCCAGCACTAGCAAACAAATGTGGTTGTTCTTCCAGGTCCCCTGGGGCCTTTGCCTGTTGGGGGACCACACAGCCTCTACCAGATGTCCTCCCAGCAGGGGAACCGCCTCTCTCAATGTGGCCCGAAGACCACAGACTTCACTCTGCTCCTGGGAATTCACCCTTCCTGCCAGAGCACTGCCAGGTATCGAGCTGCATAGTTTCAGACTCTGCGCTCCCCCTGTTTATAGAGTCTTAATGGAATTTAAACCCTCTCCTTTCTCCTTTCTCCCTTTTTAGTTCAGTCCCTGCTGCCGTTTCCACTTTCCACTTTCTCTCCAGCTGCTTTTGGGAGGTGTGCTTTTCCCGTATTCTCCCCCCCCCCACCCTGATCTCCATCCTCTTTCTGCACACAAAAACAGCTCCCTGCCCTCCGTGGCTTCTCTTTCCCCCAGTTCACCTCTCCATGCCGTGTACTTGCTGAGTTCTGTGGTTCAGGTTGTGCAGATTGTTGTGTTAATCCTCAAATCAGTTTTCTAGGTGTGCAGGATGGTTCAGTGTTGATCTGCCTCTTTTTCATGGACATGAGACACACAGAAAAGCTCCCATGCTGTTCCACCATCTTGGCTCCTCCTTGATCATTGTGTTTCTTAAATACATATTGACATACAGCTAGGTCTCAGCTTCTTATGCTTACAATGTTTAATCAACTACAAAACAAAAGGATATTTATAAATTAAGTGCAAACAAAAGTACAACACAAAACAATTCAAATCAACATCGTTTATTTAATGTCACAGATGATGTTTGCTGAAACTGAATAGCTGTTCGTACTGTGAATTGTAGTGCATGACTGGGGTACAGACTCTTTTGGCACATCACTGCTCCCTTGCCCTGAGTGATGACTCAGTTCTCCCACAAATTTCTCTATCGAACCACTATACCACCCTGAAGCTTCCATCTGCACAGTGTGATATGACATCATTTGGCCTATCTTTAACTCAAGAAGAATTTACATATAAGTTAGTCTCTCTTTTTCTGTCTCTCTCTCTCTCTTTCTTTACCAGCCTAACGTCATTAAAGTAGTAGTCATTGGTGCCAACACTTGTGTGAATGGCATCAAAACCTCTGATGCTGAAGTCTTTCAGCAGGACTTAGTTCTGAGGCAGTCAGCCAGAGAGGATCTGGAATATGTTAATATTAGAATCTTAAATCTACTAGCCAAATGGAAAACTATTCCATTAAAAACGTAGTTTAAGAAAATTATTAAGACTCAGAAAACATGTTTGTAGATTCCCATTTAAGAAACATTGAAGTATTGTTCAATATAATTATTTCAACAAACATTATTACCTCCATCCTACAATGAGGAAACTGGGGCTTACAGGTTAAATAACTTGGCCAAGGTCTCATAGCTGATAAATAGCCAAGTTGGTACACACAGAGAGCACCCAGCCTGTCCATCTTCAGAGCCTCCACTCCTAACTGTGACTTACTCAAGGCTGTTTTCTCATAAAAGCTCATGCTATGATCTGGTGGCTCAGTTGGTTAAGGCTCTGACTCTTGATTTTGGCTCAGGTCATGAACTTGAGGTTCATGGGATGGAGCCCCACGTGGGGCTCTGTGCTGACAGTGCAGAGCCTGCTTGGATCCTCTTTCTTCCTCTCTCTCTTCTCCTCCTCTGCTCACTCATATGCTTTCTCTCAAAATAAAATAAATAAATTTAAAAAATATCAAAAACATAAAAGCTCGTGCCATAATCTGTTTTTCCAAAGTGGGCAGAGGCTACACAGGACCTCCAAACTACCTCACATAGCTTCCCTTCATTCCTTGATCTAAGTCCTTTATGTTTCTCTAAAGAAAGACTTGTTGAATTCTACCCTCAAGAAAAGGAAGAAAACAAGGAACATAGAACAGTGTTCACTTTATTACTCTAAATTTCCTTTATGTCCTTATTACTGTACAGAAATGCATTTTTCCACAGGTGTGATACTGCACAGTTAATCACACAGTTAATCACTCCCTTTTCTCTTCAATATATGGTACTCTAGCTCACAGGCCAGATGTAGCACTTTTTACATTATATCATACTTGCCTTTCTTTTCCCAAACTGTGAGCCTTTTGGGGACAGAGAATTCATCTTCCATATCTTTGTAGCATTGGAAGAGCACTGCACAGTTTGATGCGCATTTTCTCAGTTGAATTATGTCATGATCTCATATGTTAATTAGACACATGTTAAAATAAACCTGATCTCTTGGTTTTCTCCCTGGATGTTTTCCTACCTTAATCGTGTGTGTGTGTGTGTGTGTGTGTGTGTGTGTGTGTGGTGACTGTTGCTGTCTTCATGATGATGGAGAGGTAACTTTTGCTAAGGGCTGTCAGAGTACCAGAGCCAGTAATCAGCTGGAGAAAGTGGCTATAATCATGTTTCCTGCTTCTATCAGTGCCTTGGATCCTGCAAGACACTATAGCATCTTGCTGGAGCCCATCCCACGTGGGAGGCCCCAGGAAAGGCCCAGAAACACAGCTATGGGGGCTTTGTCCATCCTCCTTTATAGTCTACAGGGTCTGGGCTGAGAAGGCAAAGTTTTTGGAAACTTGAAGGTTGACTTCTGTGTATGTCATTACTGTTAAATTAGGGATTGGAGGAGGCAGAGAAACGGGACCTCTGTGATGAAAGTTCACACCTGCTTAGAGACTATTTGCCCTGGTGGGTGTGAACTGAGTGGGCAGTGGGCTCTTGGATATACTTGATGTAAGCAGTGAGGGATAAAATACTTCTGGGCCCTCTGAGGACACATATATTATCTCAGGAATCTCTGAAATGAAAAGGGAGGAAGGGAGGCTCTGCTTTTACCATTTTTCTTCACTCTCTCCCTCTTCCTCATTTTTCTTCAAGAATTTATTGACTGATGATTGGGTAATATGATGTGGTCTATATATACAGTGAAATATTACTCAGCCATCAAAAAGAATAAAACCTTGCCATTTGCAACAATGTGAATGGAATTAGAGGGTATTATGCTAAGTGAAATAGGTCAATCAGAGAAAGAAAAATACCATAAGATTTTACTCATATGTGGAATTTAAGAAACAAGACAGATGAACATACGGGAAGGGGGGAAGAGAAGAGAGGGAAACAAACCATAAGAGACTTAACAATAGAGGGGCGCCTGGGTGGCTCAGTCAGTTGAGTGTCGGACTTCGGCTCAGGTTGTGATCTCAGTCTGTGAGTTCGAGCCCCGCATCCGGCTCTGTGCTGATAGCTTGGAGCCTAGAGCCTGCTGTGGATTCTGTGTCTCTGTGTCTTTCTCTGCCTCTCCCTCACTCTCTCTGTCTGTCTCTCTCTCTCTCAAAAATAAATAAAAACATTAAAAAAAAATTTAAAGAGACTTGACAATAGAGAACAACTGAGGGTTGATGGAGGGAGGTGGGTGGGGGATGGGCTAGATGGGGGAGTGGGTATTAAGGAGGGCACTTGTTGGCATGAGCACTGGGCATTGCATATAAGTGATAAATCACTGAATTCTACTCCTGAAACCAATATTGCACTGTATGTTAGCTAACTAGAATTTAAATTAAAAAAAAAAAAAAGAATTTATCTGAGCACTGGCCATGTGCTAGAGTTGGGTGATATACCTATAGAAAAACCACACCAAGAAGTTCTCCATTTAGCATGGGACATTACAGACAATTATGTAGAGCGACAATGACATCTATACAAGGAATCAGGGGGGTAGAGTGGGGAGCACCTGACTACTTAGAATGGGAGGTAGGAGCTATGGAGGGGAAAGGTTTGTGATGGAGCTGGCATTTGTCATGAACACTGGAGGAGTTTTCCTGGTGGAGATGTGAGGCAGGGCACCCAGAAACAAGAAACGATACAAAGAAAGGTTTGGAGGTATGAAGGGGAATTGGATAGGTGTCCAGGAAATAGGGTGTATAGCGTTCCAATAAAATTTATGTGTTAGCAACTCAAAATAAAGTCTGCTCTGTTGTAGACCATTATCACAGTACACTGGTGTTGGTCTTGGGAATTTTGACTATTAGTGACTTTGAGAAAACGGAAATTGATATTAGTTAACATCTAGATAAAATACGTTAATAAATTGTGAATGTATTTTATTAGATAGACATGGGTTGTTGTGTATCTGGAACATAACATGTCAGGAGGGTGAGAGATTGGAGAATGAAATGAAGATGCATAGGGCCAACTTAATGTTGACTTGCTACTTGTGTGAAGGTTTTTTCTTTTTTCCTCTTTCCCCCTTTTTACAATGGAAAAATCTTAAACACACATAAAGATGGATTAGTATAATGAAGTCTTACATACCCATAGCGCAACTTTAGTGACCACCAACTAACTTCCACTTTTGTTTCTTTGATTCCTTCAATTTTCTTTTTTAATTGTTGGAGCATCTTGAAGCAAATTCAGTACCCATAGATACTTCAGGATAATTTCTTTTTTAAAAAATATAACCACAGAGGGGCGCCTGGATTGCTTAGTAGGTTAAGTGTCCGACTTCAGTTCAGGTCATGATCTCATGGCATGTGAGTTCGAGCCCCACATCGGGCTCTGTGCTGGCAGGTCAGAGCCTGGAATCTGCCTCAGATTCTATGTGTATCTCTCTCTCTGTCCCACCCCCACTCTCACACTGTCTCTGTCTCTCTCAAAAATAAATAAACATTAAAAAAAATTAAAAATATAACCACAGATATATATATATATATATATATATATGTATATATATATATATATATATATATATATATATATATACACATACTGGATTATTTCTTTTAAAAAATACAACTACAATATCATTTTCACACCTGACAAAATAAACAAAAATTCCTTAGTATCAAGTAAAATCCAGTCCATGCTCAATTTTCCCTGATTGTCTGAGAAATGTCTTTTTTACAGCAGTGTTTAAATCACAACCCAAACACAGTCCACATATAGCGTATGGATGATTTGTCTCTTGTCTTTCAATCTGTATTAGTTCTCTATGCACTCACCCTCTGACTTACAACAAATTTTTAAAAAGTTTTTAATTTTAGTAAAAAATTTGTTAGGAAACTGGGTTGTTTTTCCTGCAGAACTCCCAGAGTTTGGATTTGGCTGATTGTACCCTTGTGGTGCTCTTGAACAAGCTCTTCCAACTGCCACATTTCCTAGGAACTGATAGAGCTAGCAGCTGTTCAAATACAGGCTCTTTCTTTTGGCAGAAAGGCTTCGTAGTTGATGCTTCCTATTGAATTACTAGTTGTTCCGGGGCGAGTGAAGTTAACTTTAGTTACTGGGTTCAGGTAATGTCAGGCTAATCCATTCATTATAGAGTTTGTATTAAGGTTTTGGGCAGGCTAGGCAAAAACAGGTTTGCTTTACAAAGACCCACCTGCTGACTATATCGAGAACGAGACTAATGAAGTGATCCTGGAGACAGTGAGATCAGTTGAAAACAATTGCAGTGGTCTAGGTGAAAAATGAAAATTTCTTGCTAAGGTAAGGGTTGTAGAGGTGGACAGGAGGGTCCACATTTGGGAGATATTAAGCAGGAAGAGGGTGTCTACTGGAGGCAGGGGTAAAGAGGGAGAATGCAGTTAATCATTTAGCCTATTTGTCTTTTTTTCTCTAGATACATCATACCTTAGGTGATTTCATTCATTCCCTTGGTTTTTAATCCCCTTATATGCTGGTAACTTCAGAAAGTTGTATCTTTGTCCTTAGCATTTCATCCTGAACTTCACACATTTATATCCGATTGCCTGCTGAATATCTTCACTGGGATCTTATCCTTCCATGTCCAAAACTACTCTTATCTTGTCCCCGCCAACCAGCTTCTCCCCCAGTCTTCCCCATCCTATTAATGGCACTACTAGTTGTTCAGACAAAATCCCTAAGAGTCTCCTTGTTTCTTACCTGTCCCTTATACTCCCATCAAGTTTTGTCAGCTTTACCTTCAAAACATATGTGAATTTGAACCATTCTCAGTGACATTGTTCTGGGCCATAATTTAATCATCTTTCAGCTCATCCTCAGATCTCACTGTTTTTACTCTTGCAGGAGACCAGGTAGGAGAGGTAGACAAAAAGATTTAAGGCTTGAGGGTGGTGCCTGTTAGAATTCCTCTTCAGTTCTTGGCAAAGACAAACTGCTCATTCTTCTTTGCTCATCTTTACTTTCCCTCTAGTCCTAAGGCATTCAGTACACTCTCTTCACAATGGTAATGTGGCAGATCACACAATGGCCCAAGTTCTTCAACCCTATCTGGATCTACAACTTTTGCCACATAATTTGGCAGTGCTCTCCACTGACCCTGGGCTTGATGATGTGACTTGCTTTGACCAATGGAATGTTAGCAAAGTTTGATGCAAGCAGTGGCTTGAAAAATGCTTGGACAATTGGGCTTGGTCTTCCACTCTTGCACCTCTACCATTACTATGAGAATATTCTTGAACTAGGCTGTCAGGGCATGGGAGATCTGTGAAGCAGAGAGCCAAGGCTGGCCTGGATAAAATAACGGCCAGTGGACTCCCAGATATATGACTGATTTGAGCCAGGATCAGAAGAGCCTCCTAGCCAGTCAATCCAGCTGCACGAACAATTAGAGTTTTGTGGTTGTTTCTTTTTGTTATGCAGCATTGTGGCAATAGATAACTAGGGGATTCCAAATTCGTATCTACCACATGGATCTTTTCTCTTAACTTCAGCTTTGTATATCTCTCAGGTGCCTCTTTTGGATACATAATAGACAGTTCCAGCAAAACATGACCAAAGTCTTTGATTAGCAGCTCTTTCCCCAAATGTTCCCATCTTATGACAGCTCCATCATTCATCTAGTAGCTCAGGTCATAAAGTAGGAATCATTTTTTATTCCTTAATTTTCATTGTATCTCTCATCCAAATTATCAGGTTGTTTCTCTGTTATTTTCAGAATATATCTAAACGCATCCATTCTTCTCTGTTTCTACTACCAACCACTTTAGTTCATGCCCACATAAACTTCCTTCTGTATCATAGTCACCTCCTACCTTGTCTCTGTTTTCATCCTTAACTTATAGTCAAGTCTCAAAATGCCAGCCAGAATAATTTGAAAAAGAAAATTCCTCAGATATGTATCAAAAGAACAGAAAATAAAAGAACAAACAGATAAATTGAAGAACGTTGAAATTTCTTCAATGCGCTTCAAAGGGCACTACCAAGCAAGTGAAAAGGCAACTAAAGAATGGGAGAAAATATTAACAAATCATATATCAGATATGGGATTAATATCTAGAATATATAAAGAGCTCCTAAAATTCAGCAACAAAAACCAAACAGTCTGATTAAAAAATGGGCAAAGGATTTGCATAAATACTTATCCAAAGAAGATATACAGATAGCCAATGAGCACATGAAAAGATGTTCAACATCACTAATCACTAGGGAAATGCAAATCAAAACCACAATGCAAATCAATACCACCTCACATCCATTAGGATGGCTATTATCAAAAAAACCAGAAAATAGTAAGTGTTGGCAAGGATATAGAGAAATTAGAACACTTGTGCTTTGTGGGTGGCAATGTAAAATGGTGCAGCTGCTATGAAAAAGAGGTGGTTTCTCAAAAAATTAGAAATAGAATTATCATCATCTAGCAATCCCATTTCTGGATACATACCCAAAATAACTGAAAGCAGGGACTTGAACAGGTATTTGTACAGCCATGTTCACAGCAACACTTTCAAAATAGACAACAGGTATAAGCAACCCAGTATTTATCAACAGGTGAATGGATAAACAAAATGTAGTACATACATACAAGGTAGAATTATTAATCCTTAAAAAGGAAGAAAATTTTGACACATACTACAACATGAATGAACCTTGAAGACATTATGCTAAATGAAAGAAGATAATCACAAAAGATCAAATACTGTATGATCCTACTTACGTGTGTGGTACCCAGAGTAGTAAAATTCATAAAGGTAGAAAGTAGAATGTTGGTTTCTAGGGTCTGGGGGAGAGGACAATGGGGAGTTATCGTTTAATGGGTACACAGTTTCAGTTGTAGAGAATGAACAAAATTCTGGAGATGAATGGTATTGATGGTTGTACAATATAAATAGGGGTGCCCAGTGGCTTAGTGAGTTAAGCATCTGACTCTTGATTTCAGCTCAGGTCATGATCTCACAGGTTTGTGAGTTCAAGCCCTGCATTGGGCTCTGTGCTGACAGTGTGGAGCCTGTTTGGGATTCTGTCTCCTTCTCTTCCTGCCCCTCCCCCACTTGCTGTCTATCTTTCTCTCAAAATAAATAAAAATAAACTTTAAAAAATTAGTTAAAAATCAGTATAAATAAACTCAATGCCACTAAACTGCACATTTAAAAACGGTTAAAATGATATAATTTTTGTTATGTATATTTAATACCCCAATTTAAAAATATGGCATGAAAAAAAACCTTTCCTCAGGCATTCAAAATGCATTTCACAATCTTTTGATCAAATCAATAATATAGCAAAAAAGAAACTCAGGGACAATGAAATAAAATTATTAGCCTTTTTTTTTTTTTTTGGTTTACTATAAGGTAGTATCTATTTTTAGACTATTATTCCCCAGAATCTATTTTATATTCAGGTTACACTATAACTCTTTAGCTCCTATCTTACATCTAAATTATTTTCCCTGTCATATGAAGACTGACAACAGAATGTGATTCATGGCTAGTTAGTTATCCCATTTTGTATATTTTGAATGCAATCAAACAGATTAAAATTTTAAAAATTGTTTAGCATTTGAGATGTACAATTGAATATATGTATTATACATGTATGCATATCCATAATATATAAATACATGTGTAAGTTATATGTTTTTACAAGAATATACCCTGTATTTTATTTATTTATTTATTTATTTATTTATTTATTTATTTATTTATTTATTTTAATATATGAAATTTATTGTCAAATTTGTTTCCATACAACACCCAGTGCTCATCCCAAAAGATGCCCTCTTCAATACCCATCACCTACCCTACCCTCCCTCCCACCCCCCATCAACCCTCTGTTTGTTCTCAGTTTTTTTAAAAAAATTTTTTTTTTTCTTTTCAACGTTTTATTTATTTTTGGGACAGAGAGAGACAGAGCATGAACGGGGGAGGGGCAGAGAGAGAGGGAGACACAGAATCGGAAACAGGCTCCAGGCTCTGAGCCATCAGCCCAGAGCCCGACGCGGGGCTCGAACTCACGGACCGCGAGATCGTGACCTGGCTGAAGTCGGACGCTTAACCGACTGCGCCACCCAGGCGCCCCTGTTCTCAGTTTTTAAGAGTCTCTCATGCTTTGGCTCTCTCCCACTCTCACCTCTTTGTTTTTTTTTGTTTTTGTTTTTTTTGCCCTTTCCCTCCCCCATGGGTTTCTGTTAAGTTTCTCAGGATCCACATAAGAGTGAAAATATAGGGTATCTGTCTTTCTCTGCATGGCTTATTTCACTTAGCATAACACTCTCCAGTTCCGTCCACGTTGCTACAAAGGGCCAGATTTCATTCTTTCTCATTGCCACGTAGTACTCCATTGTGTATATAAACCACAATTTCTTTATCCATTCATCAGTTGATGGACATTTAGGCTCTTTCCACAATTTGGCTATTGTTGAGAGTGCTGCTATAAACATTGGGGTACAAGTGCCCCTATGCATCAGTACTCCTGTATCCCTTGTATACCCTGTATTTTATAATATAAATGTCACGTCTTTCACCCCCTGATTGGAAAGCTTTCACGTTTCCCATCTCAACCCTTTCCATGGCCTTCAGGCTCCACAGAACCCAAATTGATCTATCTTTTCAACCTCATCTTTTACTACCTTTCTCCTAGCTTATTTTGTTCTGGTGACCTTGGCCTTCTTGCTTGGATTCAAATTCCCAAGTTTGGTACTGCCTCAAGACCTATATATTTGCTGTTTCCTCTGCCTGGAATATTTTCCTTCCAGACATCTGCCTGTCTCATGCTTTTGCTTCACCCTGACCTGGGTTCAAATGTCAACTCCTCAGAGGCCTATTCTGGCCATTCTATCTAAAACAGACCCCTCCCTCCACTTCATAACCCATGACTTGCTACCTCATTGTTCTGTTTAGATTTCCTGTTAGTACTCATTACTACATAAAATTACATTCCATACTCATACCTTTTCTGTCTCTGTCTTTCATCTACCTTGTTGACCACAGCATCCCCAGCTTCAATAAGACTACCTGACACACCAACGACATTCAATAAATGTGTGTTCAATGCATGAACTCTACAAATGTTTATGGAGTTCCTACTATGTGCAGACACTGTGGACTTAGTTTTGTCCTCTGTGTGGAAGATTATACTATTGCCTGGCACAAGATGTTGAGATAGGGAGTATTGAGGACAGTTAAGTTGTTTAGATGGGTTTGGTTTGAGATACCTTGGACTAGCAGGTAGAGATGGAGAAGGGAAGTTGTAACCCTGGTATGGAAATCAGGGCCTCTAGAGAGATAGGCAGGAATGTAATAGAACTTACAGAACTCTACACAGGGACTGACTACCAGTCTGTCCAATCTGGGATTCTATCTCTGATGGGGAGAGAGGGGGTATTGAGGGAAGAGTGGTCATGGTGGTTCATAATATCAATAGTAAGGTCCATCCTAAGTGGAGCTTTGAGTTATGTGGCTATAGGACCTATGAGTAATTGTCTGTCCCCAGAACCACAGGCTTTCTCACCATCTCCCTGATGTTGGACATTCCCTCAGGCAGGAAAGCGGCTCACTTGGTTACGAGAGGGAAGATAGAAAGGCAAGCATTCCCCCTCCATCTCATTTGAGAGACATATAGATGACTTATACTGGAATTTCCCAGATGCCAGGTTTTGGGAGTTGGATGGAGAGAGAATCTGAAGTCTGGGGCAAAGAGCAAGGGAAATAGGAATATGGGTCTAGAAATTTCATATACTAAAGAGCACTAACTTCTGACAAGTCATTTCCCACAAATTTCCTATATAAAAACTTCCCTGGGGGTGCCTGAGTGCCTCAGTAGGTTAAGAGTCCAACTCTTGAGTTCAGCTCAGGTCATGATTGTGGTTCCTGAGTTCAAGCCTCACATCAGGCTCTGAGCTGACAGTGCAGAGCTTGCTTGGGATTCTCTGTCTCCCTCTCTCTCTTCCCCTCCCCCACTCACTCTCTCTCAAAAATAAACATTAAAAAAAACCCTGCCGTTACATTCATATAACACTTCATAGCTTATAAAATATTACATTGAAAAGTCAGGTGCCCCTAAGTTGCATCCCACATGTGGGATCTGTGGAAAATTAACCTCTACTAATGTCCTCATTTATAGACCACAGTAATAACCTGTTCCTCATGGTACTAAAAGAGACAACTTATGTAAAGTGCTTACCCCACTGCCAGCACATGCACATTCAATCAGCATTTGTTTCCTTCACTATTTCCTTTACATTATCTCGCCTGAAACTCACACCAATTCTGGGAAGTAAGTTTGGCGGGTATTGTTATCATCCCACTTTACAGATGAAAAACCAGGATCAGAGAGATTTATTCTGACTTTCCTAAAGCCATAGAAATTTCAAATAGGAGAGTCAGGATTTGAATTCAGGCCTTTCATCCCTAAGTTGTCTCCTCCCACCCTGCTGCCTCTTGTTCTTCTCTGACCATGTTGGAGTGTCCCATGGCGGAGACAGAGTTCACCACAGGTCTGTCCTGTAGGTCAGGAGGATGCTGCCATCTTTGCTTTTGTTATAATATGCTTTTGAAAACATATAGAAGCAGAATGTCTGAAAGCTGGACAGTGGACTTACATGTTATCAATGGCATTCTGATCAAATTATATAATCTGTAATTACATCTTGCCTTTTAGACATAACCTTTGTGTCTCTATTTCTAGCGCTTCACTTGCCTTTAATTTCACTTTTCCTTCACGGTTGAATGCAGACTTGGCTGGCTGGAGAGCCCTGAGTGGCCAGTCAAAGCTAATGGTTCACCTTTGCCTCCATTGTCCTAAGTTTATGAGACTTTTCACTTTCTTACTAGTATCAACACTTTCCCCTTCCCTTTCCTGATTATTAAAAAAAAAGTGGCAAATTGAACACAATATTTATTTTTTTATTTTATTTTATTTTATTTTTTTCAACGTTTATTTATTTTTGGGACAGAGAGAGACAGAGCATTAACGGGGGAGGGGCAGAGAGAGGGAGACACAGAATCGGAAACAGGCTCCAGGCTCCGAGCCATCAGCCCAGAGCCTGACGCGGGGCTCGAACTCACGGACCGTGAGATCGCGACCTGGCTGAAGTCGGACGCTTAACCGACTGTGCCACCCAGGCGCCCCAAGAACACAATATTTAGACCATTGCACAGCTGTACTGACAATGGTAGTGATCTTGCTGACTCCAATTGGTGAGTGGAGGCATGGTCATTTTTCCATGGCTCAATGGAGTCGGCTAATTCCCCAAACCTAGAAGGGTGACTGGTGTGTAAGGCACTGAAGATTGTGCTGCTTGCACTTTAGAAGGGGGGATGTGGGTCATGAACTGCCTGCATTGTCCTGAACTCGTGTCTAGCCAGGAGGTGGCGCCCTTTCGCTGCCCAGTTGATAGTGGTGGGTCCATACTGTGGGGAGGGAAAAAATGAGCTTCTGTAGCTTGGACTGCCATTTCAGAGGCTCTGAGACACAGGGCCCAGGTTTGCCTCTTCTAAACAGCCACATAATGCACTTGATGAAGGAAACTGCATGGGGCCTTACTTCTTCAGCCACCAGAGCCATTTCTCTGTCCCTTCCTTCTAGAGATTCTCTTCCCTGAGAATGAGCAGTGGGGTCTGGGAAAATGATCAGAACGCAGCCTTGTAATGAAGGTGAAGGGAACTGAGAAAGATGACAGATGAGGAGCTGCTTCTTACAGTGCTTGCTTCTCTCTCTCTCTCTGAATCTCCCTTCTGCTCTTGTTCTGAAGTAACAAAGTTGTCCTGTATTTCTGCACACAGAACTCCATCCCCAGGCAGGCTTGTGACCTGAGCTGCTATTTGCCCTAAACCTCTTTTGTTTTAGATAGACTGTGGGGGATCTAAGGTCTAAACTGGGAAGAAAGGAATGGGAGAAATGAAAATCAGAGAAGAACAGGAGGAAAGAGACAGCCGAACAGACATCAGAGAGAAAAACAGAAAGACAGATACACAGAGAAAGGCAGAGATACAGAAAGAGACAACGTGGGACATATGCGAGGGTGGGGGCACTGATTTGGAGGCAGAAGGATAGATTTGCATCCCAGCTCATCTACCTCAAGCTCTGTGAAGTTGGGAAAAATCACCTGACTGCTCTGAACCTCAGTCTTCTCATCTGAAAATGGGAATAATTTTACTTCATCTGTATCACAGTGATGAGGACCAAAGGGAATGCATTGACATTCTAGTTACAGTGGCTGTTACCTGATGTCAAACCAGGCCTTAAGAGAGAGGTTGTGGTCCTGGCTTATGTTGAATCCTAAGGGTGGGCATAAGCGCTATCAGAAGCTCTGGGAGAAAACTCTAGTCCCCTGTACCCTAATCCTATTTTCCCAGAGGATTTTATAGCAGGAAGTTTTCCTGGTTCCAGCTCCTGGGCAGAGAAGCCTCATTGCCCAGGGTGGCATTGTGTGTAGCTAACATCTTATTGAGTTTACTATGTGCCAGGTGCTTTTCAAAGTGTGCTACATGGATTAACATTTAATCTTTATAACTGTCTTATGAAGTAGGGACTACTGTTAACCTCATTTTTACAGATGTTGAAAATAAAGAAACAGAGAGACAAAAGGAAATTGCCCAAAGTCACACAGGAAGTGGCAGAGGAGATTAAAACCCAGGCCATCTGATGCTAAAGTCCTCACCTAACCTTTGTGTTATCCTGCCTCTCCAGGTAGGTTTTGGTCCCTTACCCTCTCATCTGGCAGGAGCAGCAGAAGGCAGCCTCAGCGGAGACTTTAACTGGCATATGCATCTCATTCTGGGGAGCTGTCCCTGTACTCAGGGTGTTGGGGGTGCCCCAGCTTGTGATGCATCCTGATCAGGTCAGAGGTGCCATCATTCCTTTATCTTGCAGCGAGGTGGCGATTTCAGCACTTTGAGATAGATGGGGAAAAGGACTTCACGTGCCCTTTGTTCCTGTTCAAATGCAGCACCCAGACAGGGTCTAGACACTACCAGCCTTCCTGCCTCCAGCTTTGCTTCTGGAAGTGAGAACACCTGTTGTCTGAAAGGTCCTGGACTCTAGAGCTGGGCTTGGTTATACAGCAGTTGGGAGCAGACAGCGGGGTTTCCAGTGCAGTCGTTCCCACAAAATGAAGGGTACTCCATGATTTTAGTTACTTTCTTTGGTGCAGAAATTGTGGGCCGATAGTGAAATCCAATAACAGCTTCAGTTTGCCTTGTTTAATATTAGAAAGTGGTATGAAAGTGACCAGGTGAATGAGAATCCAAAGAGGCATCAAAGAAGGACTTTGTAGTTACCCTCATTTTGCTTCCACACAGATGCACTTGATACTCATTGCCTGAAAATAAGGTTCACGGTCTATTGGTCTCATTTTTCCCCGAGAGAAGGGAAGACTTCCACATGGCCTCCTGGGAGGTCTAAAAGCCCCATGTAGGAGATCTTCTTGAGGGCTTCTAACATATTCCCTGTCCTGGTCTTCTTGTTTCATTGAGTAGTTTTTAAAAGAAGGTGCTGAGATTCTCTATTGCCTGCATTCTACCATGTTTGAGAACATCCGATTGTGCCCTTCATTTGAACACAGTCTTCCATAATTTGTAAGTATGTTAGACTTGCTTTCCCTTAGACCTTCATAGACTTCATAGACCTTCATAGACCTTACATGAGTTGAATGTTTCTGTGAGAAGTCTGGAGCCAGTCTGATTGTTTTCTCTTTTGCTTATTCCATTTATTCTTTCTTTTTCTCTGAGGTCTAGTGTTTTAACTAGGATGTGTTTTCTTGAAGTCCATTATAACTTGTTTATTTTGATTATTCTTTTTCTTCAGCAACTTAACTAAGCTCTATTTTGGTATGTATTACTCTGGAATAATTGTTTTTGGTATATATGATGTACCATCTTGTTTGCTGATTCTTGCTTCATTTCAGTGAAACTTTCCTATATTATATTTCAAAACATTTCTGGATTTCTTTTTTTTTTTTTTTAACTTCAGGGGCACCAATTATCCTTAAGTTTGACAGTCTTTGTCCTCTGCACCTATCATTCCCTAATTACTTCAATCTCTGTTTTATTTTCTCCTCATGCACTGTGATTACATCAGGCTTTCCCCAATCCTGTCAGTTCTATTTTTCATCTGGGTCGATGCCATTTCATTCAGCTGCTCCTAATTTATTCAATTTGTAATACATTTATTTTAGTTTGCAATTTGTTTCTTTAGTTCTGTGACATTTCTTGTAATTTCATTTTATTGTTCTATCATGTTCTGTTTACTGATTTTATATTTTCAAGTTATTCTATAGAATAAAACTCTCATGGGGACCTAGTTCTGTTTGTTGGGTTACTTCCTCCCATACTCCAACTTAGATTAGATTGGGTTTATACTCTTTCTCTTTCCTCTTATCTGTCTCCCTGGAAAGATGGCCAGCCCCAGTGGCCCTTGTTGCTTCTGCTGAGGCCCCTGGTGTGATGGAGGGGCTTCTACTCACTGGAGCTTTTCTAGTAGCTTTACCTAGATCTGCCTCCTTACTCTCTGAGGACATACCTCCCCAGCTGTACGATATTGTGAGAATTCTCAGGAATCCTTGGACTCAATTACTTTCCTACATTTTACCTTGTTCAGAATAATGTAAGGAGCCAGAATATTCTTTTGTCTTTTCTTGGCTACCATTTTGGGTTTCTATGGTACGAAGTTCTACTCCATTCTTTTTTTTTGATTGCTGCTTGTGACTTTTTATTGGTTTGTTTCACTTTTTTTTTGCTTTATTTCATTGAGTAGAGAGATTCTGTGTACTTGCTCTACTTAGATGATTCTGCCCAGAAATCTGACTTATTTTTATAATGAGAAAAAAATTGCTATATGACTATTAAAATAAAACAAAGAGATCTCAGTCATCTCTAGTTTCCTGACCAACTGTTCAAGTACACTTTTGAGTACATTAATATCTGCCTGCAGGAATAAGTTGAATAAACTCACCCATTTTAGCTTGGCTGCTTCTTTGAAAACAGACTGGGACAAATCTATAGAAAGCAAAGTTGTACCACATTTTCTCTCATTACATGAGCTTTACCTTCTCAGACAGTTCTGAGACTGACTTCAGAAAGGGCATCAAGCAATGTTTAAGATTTGAGTTTGCATTTCATAATATTGATCTTAGCTAACATTTCTCTTCTTTTGGTGCAGAAACTTTAGAGAGTTTTTTCTTCATCCTCTGGGAAACTTCAGTTATGCTCTCAAAGCCTTTCAGATGATTAGATGAAGCTCACTCACGTTACTGAGGATAGACTTTACCTGAAGTCATCTCATGATAGATGTTAAGTACATCTTCACAACACCTTCAACACAACACCTAGATTAGTGTTTGTTTGGATAACTGGGTACTGCAGCCTAGCCATGTTGACACATCAAACTAATCATCACATATGGGGTGGGCAAGTGGGACAGCAGAAAGGCAAGATATCAGAGGGGTTGATATCAGAGGGGTTGGCATATTGCTCCATCCAGAATTTAATAGGTTAAATACATTTTCCCACTCCTCCACTCCGGCAGACACGACCAACAATGAGAACACTCACATTTATATAACTCAGCAAGTGAGTTCCTTGGAAACACTCACCATAAAACTGTCCATGCGAAGGTGTACTGTGGGCAACTCCGTACGCTGTATCTCCCTGCTGGAGACTCATAATACACGTCACCATATTGAAAACCATGAGAAATCCCACAGCAAAGAAAGTTATTTGTCTTTTTTTGTTGTTGTTGTTAAATCCAGCTTTTCCCAAACTCATTTGACCATGAAACCTTTCCATTCTTTTCCTCATGTGATATCTATCAACAGAACATGCTTAGGGAAAGTCTGGCTTAATCTCCTCTCCCTAAAGTAATAGTTCAGTTTGCTTGGGTACCACTGAGGTTTCCCTGATAACACACACACAAAAACAACTTTTTCAATTGCTTGGTGCACATAAACATTTCCTGCTTTCTCGGTGTTCATGAAAAGTACAAGATTGGCTGACACAGGAAAGTGGAATTTTGCTGCTTCTGTCTTGTATATATGACAAAGTGTCTTACGAGATAAACAATTCAAAATCATTTTCACCAACTCTGAGCAAAATGGTCTCTAGGAAAGTGTTGTTTTGCATATCACTCAACATACCACAAGGTATCCTCAGGAGCTTCAGTACCCCCGTGGGAAAGCTTGATCTTACACACTTGTGAGCTGGTACCCCAGGCAGCAGGGAGCAGTGATGCCAGCAGTGTGCAGTTGATCTCCTCCAAAAACAAATTTCTCAACTAGTTCTTGAGCATCTGCTGAAGGCTCGACACAGTGCGTGTGTGTGTGTGTGTGTGTGTGTGTGTGTGTGTGTTTGTGTGCACATGGGAATAAATAAAGAGCTAATAGTTTGAGTTAATGGACTTTTTGGGTAGGATTTGATTTAGCATGAAGGTCTCCTTAAATAGTAGTACCTTAGACAAGCCTAGGGTTTATTTTTTTGTGCATGTGACCTAGTCTGTAACAGCGAGAAGGGGGTTCCAAGGTGAAAGGGATACAAGCTCTGCTTTGTCTAAGGTGTTTGTCTCATCTTATCATATAAAGTGGCTTAGAACCACATCCTCATTCTAGCTAGGAAGGAGGTGGAAATGCTGTCAAGCAGGGCACATTCTCTCTTCTTGAGATTCAGCTCAGAAGTTTCATACATCACCTACTATATATCCCATAAGTCACATGGCCACATGCAGCTTCAGTGAGCGGGAGGCCACTGAGCAGCCAGTGAGCCGCTGAGGCCACTTATTCCAGGTGGCCAGGAAAACCAAAAAATCAAGGGTCTTGTTATTCTGGAGAATGGGAGAATGGATTCTGGGGAACAAGTAACATTCTATTCTACAGGGTTATGTAAAATGTGAAAAGACATTTATTAAGCCCTTGACTTTTTCCAAGCAAGGGTGCACCACAGGCCTTTCATTCCAAAGACTGGATAAAGAGAGGATTTGGAGTCCAAGAGCTGAGAACCACAGGTGAGTAACATTTATACTTCTGGGTGGACTGGAACCATCCTAGGATACCAAAAATTTGAGGCTAATACTCTTGACTGTTTTCTTTTTTTTTTTTTAAATTTTTTTTTCAATGTTTATTTATTTTTGGAACAGAGAGAGACAGAGCATGAACGGGGGAGGGGCAGAGAGAGAGGGAGACACAGAATCGGAAACAGGCTCCAGGCTCTGAGCCATCAGCCCAGAGCCTGACGCAGGGCTCGAACTCCTTGACCGCGAGATCGTGACCTGGCTGAAGTCGGACGCTTAACCGACTGCGCCACCCAGGCGCCCCTATCTTGACTGTTTTCAAAGTACTATCAAAGTACTTTTATTTTTAATAGCAACTTAACTTATTGCATTATAATTACTTTTGAGTGTGGATGTGTCTGCCTCCCCAATTATACTGTGTTCCTTGAGGGCGGGGACTCTGTTCTGTGTCTGACTCATGGTAGGTACTTAGTAAACATTGGCTGAATCCAGTGTGGGGAGTTAACACCCACTCCCATTCCCCCTCCTGCCTCCAAAATGACCTGAACTCTGAACTTCTCTTGTGAATTAATTAGAAGAACTGGGTGGGGGGAGAATCCAAATATTAGCTGGAGATTTGGATTCATGGCATAAAGTCTATTCTTGGGATCCCTGGCTGTTGGCTGCTCGCTTACTGAATTTAACTTCATATGGGGAATATCTGCTCTAGCTTCTGGGTACCACCCATTCTGGCTATCCATTACCACGTCTCAAACTACCCCACAACTTAGTGGCATGAAATAACTGTTATGCTCAAGGACTCTGCTGGTCAGGAATTTGGAAAAGGGACTGTGGGGATGGTTCACTTCTGTTCCCCAAAGTCAGGGCTTCAGCTGGGAGACTCAGGCTGACTCAGCACCTGGGGGCTGGAATTATCTGAAGGTTTCCTTGCTCTTATGTCTGACAATGGATGTTGGCTGTGACCTTCACTGGGGCGGTTGCCAGAACATCTACACGTGGTCTCTCCTTGTAACTTGGGCTTTCTCACAGCCCAGTGACTGGGCTCCAATGGTGAGCTTCACAAAAGATAAAGCCAGGTAGGAACTGTATTGCCATAGTTCAAACTTAACTTGGGAAGTCATGCAGCATCATTTCTGCCATATTTTGTTCTTTGTGGCAATCAGAAAGGGACTCCCGAGATCAAGAGGAGAAGAAATAGATTCTACCTCTTGATGGGGTGGTGATGGTGGGAAGGTTCTGCAAAGGGCATGAGGGATTGTAAATATAGGTGCAGCTATTTTTTGGGAAATACTTTATCTGATGGGTTCATCCAGAGGACTGAAGAGTGAGGATTCTCAGATTCACGGAGGACTTCTGGCAGGATGATGCCATCAGCCTTCTTCCAGATGGGCCCAAGAAGAGCCAGGAGCGTTGGCAAAATCTCTGCATCCCCCTGGCATCCTGACAAGCAGCATGGGGTGGTGGAAATCTCCAAGTGGGAGTCAAGAGGTGATCTGATTATTGTGTGATATAGGATAGGCTACTTAATCCATCTGAGCCTCAGTTTCCCCTATCTGACAGATGAGAAGTTTGGATTAGATTCATTGTTTTCTAATCCCTTACAGGAGGGAAGGATTTTTCTCCTTTTAAAATTTGTATTACTTCCAGGGTGACTGACTGGCTCGGTTGGTACAGCATGTGACTCGATCTCAGGGTTGTGAGTTTGAGCCCCATGTTGGGCATGGAGACTACTTTAAAAAAAGAGAAAACACATAAATTTGTATTATTTCCAAATAAAAGTTTAGGGGAACCCAATATATGAGCTGGATAAAGGTCATTGAAAGGGGTTTTGGGGGATACCTATGCCCACTTATTCCTTCCCATTCCTTGAGGATTCTCCATGGAAACTCAGTGCTCCTCAGAGAACATTTGGAAAATCTTTGGACCAGGATGTTTCCTGAGGGTCTCTAGGATGGGGTTGGGTGAGAGAGGAAAGACCCCTCAACCATCTCTCAGATTTTCCTCAGAGTAGTTTGTTTCCTTCCTGCTCCCTGTTTGAGTCCTCATGGCCACCTGTCAGCCATCTGACACTGAATTAAGTAAGCGTCCAGCAGGTGATCTGGATGAGCCAAAGTCCCACAAGTACCTGGGGAAAGCACTATTTAAAGAACTGGGGTATCTACTGGTATTGTTTGAATTTGAAGCCCTTACAGCCTGTAATTTGTGCTGGACCAGCCTAGTATGGGGAGAGATTGGGACTCTATGCCAATGGTGGTCCCACATTTCCACCTTTGGGGCCTCAGCTGGTGACTCAGGGTGACCCTGCAGTTAAGAGGTGCCCTGGGTTGGCTCTCATGGTCCTTTGTCTTCTCTGCTGCTCCTGTCCGCTTTTCCACCGCTGTCCCTCCATCTGTCCCCTCCCCTCCCCCTTCCCAGCCCACTCCCACCCCCACTTTTTCTCTCCCACATTCTCTGCTCCCTATCTTTGTCTCTCCATCCTGTTCTCTCTTTAAAGAAAAAAAAAATACACAGAGCGATTAGATTTGCAAATGAGCGGGCAGGAAACTGGGAACAAAGGGAACCAGAGCCGAAGAGGGAGCAGGTATAATTACTGTAATTAACTCAAGCAGCAGGGACACATCCCCTAGTCAGTGGTTGCTGTGAGGCACTGCAGGGGAGGCTGAGGGGAACTGGGGGCCCCAGGAAACTCAGACGGCTCCCTGCTCCCTGGGGCTTAGACATCGTCTTGCCCCCCCCCCCCCCAGGAAGCTCCACCTGGAGCAGGGGGGCGGGGTGCTGTGCCAGGTTCCATTTCACCCCCTGTCCTGGCCTCACAGAAGCAGGGAGGAGAGGATCCAGGCTCAGAGAACATGATATGGTCTCTTGCCCAGCACAGTGGAGCCAGAGAACAAAGCCCCTCTCTCATCTCTTAACTGGACCCTTAGCTCTTTATCTGCTTTAGGACATCCTGAGAGCCTGCTCTGCTTAGCTGGGATCCAACCATTTCTAGAGGCTTTGGAAGGGAACACGTCTCCAATCCCATGAAACTGTCATTTCTGTGTCCCCAAGCATCCCAAGTATACACCTCTTGAGGCCTTTCAGGGCACCTTTGCAGCCTTACCTTTCACCACTGCCCCTCATCACTCCATCCTCTAGCCAGGTTTGACCGTGGGCTGCACCCTGAACATGCCCACGTTCTTCTATTTCCGTGCCTTCACATGTGAGGCAGTCCCTTTCTTGTGGTGCTGTACTTTTCTCAAATGCCAGTTGGTAAAAAAGTTATCCACCTTTTGAGGTATGATTGAAACTAAAGCTGCTTCTCCAAAGTCTATACTTATCTCATCCTTCACAGAAGCCCATAGCCCTTGTCTCTTTTATGGACCTCACCTCACTGTACTCCTGATCTCCTTTACTTTGAGGAAGGCAGATAGACCCTGGCTTAGGATTCCTGGGGCTTAACAGCAACCATCTTTGGGGCTCTGTGTCAGTCAGACCCCTTTCTCTTGTCAGTAACAGAAACCCCAACTCAAATCGGCATAAACAAAAAAGGAAATTTGTTAGTTGGAATAACTAAAAATTCTGGGGATGTTTGAAGGTATGGCTGCATCCAGGAACTGGAATCTGAAACATCAGATCTCTCTCCCTCCTGTCCCTTTTCCTCAGTGTGGGTTTCACTCTCAGGCCCCTCTACAGCATGACCCCTAGGATCTCCAGGCTAATAACATTCCTAGAGCCAGCCATCCTGGGGAATTTTTCCTTCCTAATGTTCCAGCACACACCTGAGATTGAGTCTCATTGGGTTGGATTGGGTCCAGAGCCAGTCATTGGGTTGGGGGAAATGAAACTGAGTGGTTGGCCAGGCTGGCCTCAAGTGATCCCAGATGGAATCTGAGGGAGAAGTCAGGCCAGCCCTGTCCAAACTACATGGTTCCCAATGGGGAGGAGTGGTTCCTTAAAAGAAGATAGAAGGACATAATAGTGATGCTGCACAGGTGGAAACAGCAGGTGTCTGCCACTGACAGAGCACCCAGGTGAGGGCCCAGCTCCTAGAAATATCCTTTCGTTTTTATACTCAACCCATCCTTCACTACCCAACCCATGTCCACCAGCCCCATGATGCCTCCTCACCTGCTCTAGGGGCCCAGAGTCTGTACCACTTCCCAGGCACACACCTTCATCCTGCCTTTTCATGATCTTTGTTTTCATTTGTTATAGCCTCATTGGAGCAACAAGATTATAGACCCATTGAGAGCAGGGATGTGGCCATTCTTGTGTACCTCCTCCCACCCTGCTACAGCCCTGGACAACAGTCCAGTGACCCAGACAACACTCCAGTGACCCAGACAACACTCCAGTGACCCAGACAACACTCCAGTGAGCCAAGCATAGAATGCAAGTCTTCTCCACGCCTGCGAACTGGCTGGGTCACTTACCAGTGTGTGACCTCGGGGCGTCCCCTGATCTCTCAACTTCCTTATCTGGAAGCTGGGGCTATGAACACACCTGTTTTACGGAACCATGACAAATAAAGGAGATACTATGCGCAGAAGTACCTCGCACTCTCTTCCCAGCTAAGCCCAGGCTGTCTTCCTCCAATTACATAATTGGGTATTTAATTACCACTGAGGTAAGAAACAAGAGTTCACCTTCCTTATTTCTGTGATGCTGGCCTCTGCTTCCCTAGACATTTTTGTTCTCCTTGGCCAACTCCCCTTACTTTATCATCTACCTTTTAAATGTATGCTTGTACAAGGCAGCAGAGTGTGGGGTCAATAGCATAGGGCGAGGTTTAGGTTGCCACCATTCCAGTTGTAATTATACCACCTGCTAGAGTATAACCTCAGGCAAGTGACTTAACCTTCCATGACTCAGTTCCTTAACATTGAAATGAAAAATCACAATAATATCTACTTCATGGGGCTGGATTGAATAGATTAATTTGTGTAAAGCACTCAGGACAGGACTTGGTGGGGAGTAAGGACTATAAGAATGTTCACTATTATTCCCATTTTAATGTTTGAAACTGAAATACGTTATTGGCATTAGGTCCAGTCAGTTCTTTCTCTCAAAACTTCTCAAATTCATTCTTTCACTCCTTCCCATCCCTACTAATTTCTTCATTAAGTCCCTCATAATTCCAAGCATGGATTTCTCCCACATCTGCCTGGTTAGTCTCGCCTACCTGTCTTGTGTTTTCATCTATTCTCTGTACAAAAATCTGATCATATTCCTCTCTTGATGTAAGTCTTTAAATGGCACCCTGTAACAATTAGCATACAAAGTTTGTATATATATAAGTTTATTTTTGAGAGAGCACGAGTGGGGAAGGAGCAGAGAGAGAGGGAGACACAGAATCCGAAGCAGGCTCCAGGCTCTGAGCTGTCAGCACAGAGCCCGACATGGGGCTGGAACTCGCAAATTGCGAGATCGTGACCTGAGCCTAAGTTGGCGCTCAATGGACAGAGCCACCCAGGCGTGCCCCCCCCACCCCTTGTTTACTTTTTCAACCACATCTCTCTCTGCTGTCCCTCCTGTTTGTCCCGCTCCCCCAAGCATATCTGTTTTCTCTCACCTCTTTGTCTAGAATGCTTTTACTTTCTCTTTTCTCATGGCCACTTCTTCAGCATTCACTGAGCCCCAATTTAGGCATCACCTCCTCACAAAGGCTTTCTGGATGTCCAGCCTGTTCCTCCCCAGGATGCTCTCTGGATGTCTCACCTAGAGCACCCTGGGAATATTTCTGTCCCAGAAGCTGTTGCTTTGCATAAGTGTCTCCTCCACTAGAGTATACACTTCCGGGGGTCAGGGCCTCATATTTGAATACCTAGCTCCAGGCACAGTTTCTGGCACTTCATGTGGGCTCAGTGCTTGTTGAATGAATTGAATAATGATAACCCCTACTGAATTTGCCAGTCCTCTTCTGGTTCTGGTAACAGAACCTGGCTTTAGGTATGGCTGGATCCCAGTACTCAAGTGACATCATCAGGACCACATCTGTCTCCATCTCTAGGCTTTGCTTCTTTCGCCTCTCAAGCTGGTTCCCTGAAAATGACCAGTGGCAGCTTCAGCCAACTCACTTAGCAACCCAGTGAAAAACCAGCATCTCTGTCTCAATATTTCAGCAAAAGCCTCCATACCACTCTCATTAGACCAATTACTTGCTGTTCCAGGGGCATGAAATGTGGTCATAGGTTGGAAATAACTGAAATGCATCTCTTACAGTTCTAGTTCTGGAGGGTGAGAAGTCCAAGATCAAGGTACCAACAGAGTCAGTGTCTGGTGGGACCTGCTTCCAGGTTCATAGAAGGCACCTTTCCACTGTTACCACGTATGGCAGATTAGGCGAGGGAGCTCTCTAGGGTCCCTTTTATAAGGTCACTACTCCCATTTTTGAGGGCTTCTCCTCATGATCTAGTCACCTCCCAAAGGCTTTACCTTCTAATGCCATAGTAATACATCTGTTCTTGGAGCTGGGGAATGGCATCATGGTCACATGGGTGAGTGGGGCATGTGTGTTTCCCAAAAGAAAAATGGGATGCTTTGGCCAGAAACATGGGTCATGGGGAAGCAAAACCAACATCTGTACAGAAGTGCCAGGTGTTGCTTGTGTTTCTATAAACATGTCAGTTAATATTCATAATGATTCAAAGAAATCCATCCCACTACGAGGACACATAGTGGTTGAGCAACTTGCTGGGATTTATATAGCTCATAGGAAATGGAGTCAAGTTCTCACCCTGACAGTCTGATTCCAGAGACTTCCCCCTTTAAAAAGTTTTTAGGGGCGCCTGGGTGGCTCAGTCGGTTAAGCGTCCAACTTCGGCTCAGGTCATGATCTCGAGGTCCATGAGTTCGAGCCCCGCGTCGGGCTCTGTGCTGACAGCTCAGAGCCTGGAGCCTGTTTCGGATTCTGTGTCTCCCTCTCTCTCTGACCCTCCCCCATTCATGCTGTCTCTCCCTGTCTCAAAATAAATAAATGTTAAAAAAAAAGTTTTTAAAAAGGAGTGCTTACATACAGTAAAAATTTGAAAGAATGTAAAAAGTTATACAGTGAACAGGCAGGTTCACTTCAAGCCTTGACCCTGAGGCCCAATCTCCTCCTTCCTGACCCCAATCATCCACCCAGAGGCCCTACTTTTATGCTTTATTATGCTGGTCACAATAGCCTCTGGTCTAGGGCTAACGTGTCCCCACTTCTGAGGGTTTTGCCTCATGCTCCATGGATTATGCGGTCTTTCCACTTTGCCTGGTTGGGAACAGAAACCATCTCCACCCCCATGTGAAGTGGGGACATTGTTGGGCTTACTGCTTTGCAGTGGGTCTTCCCAGCTTCTGGTGGCTTCTCATGTGTGTGATGACCGAGGTCAGGCCACAATTAGAGGGGACCCCTCTGCAAATTGCTGGAGTCTCTCTTCTCTGACGCTCTTCCCTGGCAATCTGGCTGCTTCGCCACCCTGAATGCCATCTCGGTCTCTTGAACTCAGGAAGAACATCAGGCTGTATGCTTCGGGTCCTCCTCCCTGGTTGGTGGCCAGAAATGAGCCGCCAGCAGTAAGCTGGGGCAGTTTAGGACTCACCTTCTTCTTCTTCCTCCTCTCAGACATCAGTGACCCTTCCCACACTGTCTGCTGCTCAATATTTAAAACCATTGCTTAATTTTGTCTGTTTTTTTGTAAGAGCTATTTAAGGAAGTAGGGTAAATTTGGTTGGATGGAGTCTCTAGTACTCTCTCATGGCCAGAAGTAGTGCTACTTTTACCGTTTTTTCTTTTTTTGTGTGTGTGAATCCTTCCAGTGATAGGCTATGCATAAACAAGCATTTGTATCCCCTCTTCTTTATACATACCTTTGTGTACCTTTGCTACACACTGTTGTGCACCTTACTTCTGTCACTTATCATCCTACAGGTCATTTTATATAGACTGACCTCATTTTCTTAAAAGGCAGAGTCTGCACTCCTAACCCCTACACTATTCTGCCTCAGTGAATGACAGCTGAGCTATTAGTGGCTATAATTGATGCTCGGTAAATAGTTGACGAGTTGAATAAATTATGGCAAAACTGCACACAGGTGGCTGGACTCATGTTCTGATGATGGGAGGAAACAGGATGCTCCATATTCAGTTTGGGGTCCTGAGTATTCCAGACTCTTTTCTCTTCTCCCACTTCTCGGAAGAGTTTCCCCTCATCTGGTCTACGGTAGGCCGAGACATATTTAAACCTCAGGTCTTGTCTCTTCCTCCCATTTCATAAGAATTCAGTTTATACCACAAAACCACACTTGTTCTATAAAAGAGATACACCTGTACCCATTCTGGGAGACACTGTAGGATGATATGCAGTGCGCCTGGGTTGCTAGTGCCTGCCATCCAGAAGCTCAGTAAATGCTCTTTGGATGAACTTGGGATTAACTTGTATCTTGTGCAGTTGAAATCTAGCTGCCCCCATCACCCCACAGAAAAGTCCTCATTGTCTAACAACTAGTTAGGACCTGTCAAAGATGAGTGTATAGAGATTTTCACTGGCTCATTATTTATAAAAGTAAAGCTTTGGAAATCACTAAACGTTCATGGCAACAGAACAGTTAAGTGGTGAAAGATTAGCATATAGCATTAGTATTGTCTTAGTCTGTGTGGGCTGCTATAACAAAAATACCAGGGACTCAGCAGCTTATAAACAAAAATTTATTTTGCACAGTTCTGGAGGCTGGGAAGTCTAAGATTAAGGTGCTGGCAGATTCCATATCTGGTGAGACCAACTTCTTGGTTCATAGATGGATATCTGCTTGACACATCCTCACATGGTGGCAGTAGTGGGGGGCAAGGGAGCTCTCTGGGGTCTCTTTTATAAGGGCACTAATCCCATCCATAGGACTCCGCTCTCATGACCTAATTCCTCCCAAAGATCCTACCTCTCAATACCATCACATTGGGGGTAGAATTTAACATATGAATAGGGGAGGACAAACATTCAATCTGTAGCAAGTATTTAGCTCTTAAAAATATGTATTTGTGTGTGTGTATAGGTTAACCTGGCTCCCTCAACTGACTCTTTCCCTTACCGCGGTTTTTGGAAGCATGAGACCCAAGTTCACTATTTATCACCTATTCTGGTTCTCACAGCAACCTCATAACATTGCTTATTTGCCTCAGTTTCTACAGAACAACTAGTTCCAGGCCATATGCATGTATGGAGGAAATCGGATGTAAGTTCAGGTCCTCCTGACTCTAAAACCTGAACTCCAGCTGCCCGTGCGGTTAGAACATTGTTCCCAAAGTGTGGTCTGCAGAACTCCACTCCTACTGAATGTTACAAGCAAATATCCCCTGTCAGGGGATATTTGCTTTTGTTCTTGAGGTATTTGCATTTCTGTTGTGATCTCAAGTGATTTGCGGCTTACACAGTAGTTTCTAGCATCTGCCTGTGGTTGAAAGAGTTTTTTTTTGATAGATGGTGGCTGGATTGATACCTTGGAATTATTCTAGATTCAGTACTTGATAGGAGTATTAGGTGGCCCTTTCTACAAACTGCGTGGGTCATAGAAATTTGGAATATCAGAGTGAGAAGGACTTTAGAGAGAATAATTTAGGCCTACCCCTTCATTTTACAAATGAGGAAACTGAGGCATGGGGAGAACTACCTAATCAAACCACTTGGTTTGGCGGAGGGAGGGCTAGAACCTGGGGCCTAGGCCTCCTGACTCTTAGTACTCTTTCTTCCTTCTGTGAATAGGAGAACTATTTTGTAAAATTTCTGGCAATCAATTAGTGGTTTTATGTATATTCTGCCCGTTGCCACTTCTCTCTGTTTTAGTTTGTGTTCTTACTCTGTCTCAGGGCCTCTTCCTGATTGTGTTTGAGGTCATAGTGAGATGGCAGGTGGATCCCATAGAAAAGGGGACTAGAGAATTGAGCAGAAAGAGGCTTAGGGTATTGGGTTGTGGCCTAGCATCAACTCTGATAGGGATAACTGCACATGATTACACATTGGATTTGTGACTGAAAAACTGTGTGTACAGGTGAGACTTTACCATTGAGTTATATCAGGGTTATATCAGAGAGTCCTGAGTCATATCAGTTGTATCAGTATCCTGAGTTATATGAGTTATATCAGATAGTCCTATTTAAAGAACTATCCTATTTAAAGACTATCAAGAACACCCTTTGCCTTATCCGTTCTATTTCAAGAAATTTATCTTATAAAGATGTGCCTAGGGATCTTTTAAAACAAACATTGTATACAATAACAAAAGACAATAAACAAATATCCACTGATGGGGGATGGTTATAAAACCTATGGTACACACATGCAGTTGAGAACTGCACAGTCATGAGACACAATAGGACAGACTGCATGGGCTGACATCGTGCAACCTATAAGATATATCAAGTGAAAAAATAAGGTGTTTGCATGTCTTGGTTTGGGGTCCCTTGAAAGCAGAGCCTCAAACAGAGACTTGGGTGCAGGTGGTTTATTTGGGAAATAACCCCAGAAAAAATCAGTGAGAGGGTGAAGACAGTGAGATAGAAAATGCAAAAATGACAAACAACCCCCCCAAACTCCCCAAAACAAAAAAACCCACCCAAGTTGTATTATTGAGTTGCTGCTATAGGTAAAGGAAGCCTAAGTCCAGACCTTTGGAAAACACACAGAATGCCTGTCTCCCAGAATTGCCTATCTGTTGGCAAGAAGGAAGACTGGGGCGTTTATTAACCAAACCCAAACCCATCCTGTATTAGTTGGGGTGTTCCAGGGATTTAACTCCTGTTGCTTAAGGCTGCCTCTCCCTGTCGGCTGACTAGGCTCCTGTGACTTTGGAGAAAGTGGTAGTGTTCAAGGTGGGACTCTTGTCAGTGTACAAGGAAGGGACTGACCATGGGGGTTGCAGCAGAAATCAGAGGTGGTCTAAGGGAATACTAGGCACCAAAAAGCATCTGCTATAATAGAAATATGTCTACTTGTATATAAACAAAGTATATGTGTGCATTTGTGTGCATATATCTATATAAATATCCATATACAAATACCAGTGTAGAGGTGTATACACATATACACACAGTTTTTGAATAAGGCATGAAATCACTGGAGATTACCTTTGGGTAGAGAGATGGGGTATTTGGAGGTCTGGACATTTGATGAAAGTGTACTAATTTTTCAGTGTTTACTTGCTGTTTTTTAACCATATGAATATATTTTTTAACAATGTTTTAATTACTTTTATTGAGGTATAACTTACATATAATAAAGTGTACCTATTTTAAGTGTACACTTTAATAAATTTCCTTGAGTGTATGCACCCACACAAACCCCCCCCGCCAAAGTCAAGACATAGAACGTGTCCATCAAGTCCCCACTGGCTTTTTACAGTATATCCCCTCCTCTTGATCTTGTTTTACGTCGATATTTTGTTCCTTTTTAACACTGAGCTATATTCTGTTGTAGGGATATTACGCAATTTATTCACCATTCACCTTTTGATGGACTTGCAGATTGTTGTCTACTTTTGAGTTCTTATGAATAAAAGCCATCATGAAAAAGTTATGAACACTTGCAAGCAGTCTTTGTGCAGACCTACATTCACATTTTTCTTATGTAAATTTACCTAAAGGATTGCTGGGTCAGATACTATGTGAATATTTAACTTTATGAGAAATCACTGAATTTTTCCAAGTGCTGTATTATTTTGCATTTCTACCAACAAAGTGTGAGATTTCTAGTTGATCTACACCCTTGCCAACACTTGGTATGGTTTCTCTTTTTAATTTTAGCTATGCTAGTGGGTGGTAGTAGTATCTGGGAGTTTTAATTTGCCTTTCCCCGATGACAATGATGTTGAGCATACTTTTCATTTGTATATCTGCTACTTATATTTTTTCTTCTGTGAAGTGTCTGCTCAAGGTTTTTTCTTTTTTGCCTATTTTTGAGTTAATATTTTATTATTAAGCTATAAGAGTTTTTTTTATATATTCCAAATATAAGCCTTTTGACAGATACATGTATTACAGATATTTTTTTCTGCATTTTCCTTTTGTTTGTTTTTAATGCTGTTTTTCAAAGAATAGGAAACTTTAAATTTGATATAGTCCAATTTATCAAATTTTTTCCCTTTTGGAATAAGTGCTTTTTGTGTATTGTCTAAGAATTATTTGCCTATACTAAGATCATAACATTTTCCTTCTCTGCTTTCTTCTAGAATTTTTTAGTTTAGCATTTATATTTAGGCCAGTGATCAATATTAAGGTATTTTTGTGTATAGTGTAAGGCAATGTTCAAGGTTATTTTCTTCCTGGGATATTCAATTGTCCTGGCAACATTTGTTGAAAAATTTGCCCCATTGGATTTCTTTGGCATTTTTGTCAAAAATTAATTGACCATATATGAGTGGGCCTATTTCTGGACTCTTTGTTCTGTTCCATTGATCTATATGTCTATCCTATGTTAATAGCACACTGTCTTTATTATTGTAGCTTTATGGTAAATCTTAAAATAGTGTAGTTCTTACACTATTTTAGGCTGCAGTGTAGGAGGTAGTCTAAGTCCTCCAACTTTGTTCTTCTTTTCAAAGTTGTTTTGGCTATTTTAAGTTCTTAACATTTACATACAAATTTCACTATCAGTTTGTCAATCTCTATTAAGAAAAAACCTGGTGGCATTGTGATTCAGATTACATTGAATCCCAATACATTGAAAAGTATTGACATCTTAATATTGAGTCTTTCAATCCATAAACATTGTATATATCTTTACTTATTTAGGCCTTCTTTAGATATTTCAGTAATTATTTTGTCATTTCAGTGTAGAGGTTTAGCACATATTTTGTTAAATTTATCCAGAAGTGTTTTATGTCTTTTGATGCTATTATAAGTGGTATTTGTGGTAGCCAGCCTCCAGATTGGCCTGAAATGCTCCTTCCCTCCTGGTATTCATGCACTTGTATAGAACCCCTCACCCTCCACACACTTTGTACCATGGTTGATCTGTGTGACCAAGAGAGTATGACAGAAGTGACAGGAGGCCACTGCTGAGACTAAGTGATCGAAGGCATTACAGCTGTTTCATTGCTCTCTCTTGTATTGCTTGCTCTGAAATACATTGGAGCAGATCTACCGGAAGAATGGTGGTGAAGAAATGAGACCTTCATAAAGGAGAAACTGAGGCCTCTACCAGCAAGACGTGAATGAGTGATCTTGGAAGTAGATCCTTCAGATGAGTGCAGCCCTGGCTAACATCTTGATGACAACCTCCTGAGAGACCCCGAGCTATGCTGCCCCCTGAAACTGCTCCCTGATTCCTGACTCTCCAAAACTATGTGAGATAATAAATGTTTGTTGTGTCAAGCTGCTAATTTGTAGCAATTGAAAACTAATACAGCAGTGTTTTTTTAAAAAATGAACGGTATCTATTATAATTTCTAATTCTTTGTTTCTAGAATATAGAAATTCTATTTTTTTTATAGACCTTGTATCCTGTGTCCTTGCTGAAATCAGCTCTTTTGCAGATATTTTAGGGTTTTCTGCATAGGCAATCATGTCATCTGTGACAAAGACAGTTTTACTTCTTTTCAAATATGCATGCCTTTTATTTATTCTACTGCCTTATTAAACTGGCTAGGATTTTTAGTATAATGTTGAATAAAATGGTGAAAGCAGATATTCTTGCCTTGTTTTTGATCTTAGGGGAAAGCCACTCAGTCATTCACCATTAGTATTGGTGTCAGCTGTAGGTTTTCTGGAGCTGCTCTTTATCAGGTTGGGGAAGTTTTCGTCTGCTCTTAGTTTACTGACATAAAAAAATGTTTCCCCCTAATTCCTATCATCAATACTAGATTTATAGTTTTATTATAGTAACAAATACTTGTTACAGTTTGTTACAGTGAGATCTACACTCATACACAGAATTACTATATTTAAATTGATATAGAACAATATTTACATTTTTAAGTTACACTTTTGAAATTAGATGATGAAGTGTAGCTTAAGTTTTACAACATAGAAAAGAACACATGAGACAAAAATAGAGGTAACAGTAAAAATATAACTATCTGTTCTTGAGACAGCATGTGGAAATTTTTTGTCAGAAAGCTACATCTTCTCAATCGGATTGTCCAAATCATTAAAATATGGATGATTCAATGTCATTTGCCAGAAACTTGTTTGTTGGGATTAACATTTTTGAAAGCAAATCTAAGCCATTTTCAACCAAGTTTTTAATATGGGATGCTGGACTTCCTGGTTTCCACTTGGGAAATTTACAGTCTTCTAAAGAATCCACTTCTGCCCACCCTTCATTATTGGGGGTGCCCAAAGCTCTAAAAATCCTGAAGACTTGATAAATTTCTGAATCCCTATGGAAAAGTGGCTTATTAGTTGCTAATTCTGCAAATATGGTCAACCGGAGTTGAACAGAGAGCTGACCCCAGCAATACTTGGGCAAAACTATGCCAGAGTGTTACTACCTCATGTATATATGCTCTGACAGGTATTCCAAAAGCTCTGGCAAGGCCCAGACCAGCCAATTTAGTTGTTCCTTTGTGGCCAATGGATTTCAAGGTTTTAAGCCTCTGTGGGGAGCTATTCTAGAGGGACAAAACAACATCCCTTGAATGATTTGGTACGAACACGTCCTTTTTTTTTCCTTTTCAAATTTTTGTTTAAATTCTAGTTAACATACAGTGCAATATTGGTTTTAGGAGTAGAATTTAGTGGTTCATCATTACATACAACACCCAGTGCTCATCATAACAATTCCCTCTTTAATACCCATCACCCATCTGGCCCATCCTCCACCCACCTCCCCTCTAGCAATCCTCAGTTTGTTCTCTATCATTAAGAGTCTCTTGTGGTTTGTTTGCCTCTCTTCTCTCCTCCTCCCCCTGCCCATATGTTCACCTGTTTTGTTTTTTAAATTCCACATATGAATGAAATCATATGGTATTTGTCTTTCTCTGATGGACTTATTTTGCTTAGCATAATACATTCTAGCTCCATCCACATCAGTGCAAATGGTAAGATTTCCTTCTTTTTGATGGCTGAGTAATATTCCATTGTGTGAAGATGTGAGATATATATTTATCCATTCATCAGTTGGTGGATGTTTGGACTCTTTCCATAGTTTGGCTATTGTTGATAATGCTGCTATAAACATCGGGGTGCATATACCCCTTTGAATCTATATTTTTGTATCCTTTGGGCAAACAACCAGTGTAATTGCCAGATTGTAGGGTAGTTCTATTTTTTTTAGGTTTATTTATTTATTTTGAGAGAGAGAGCATGTGCATATGTGCATAAGTGGGGGAGAGGCAGAGAGAGGGAGAGACAGAATCCTGAGCAGGTCCTGCTCTATCAGCGCAGAGCCCTATGTAGGGCTCAAGCTCTCTAACCCGTGAGATTATGACCTGAGCCAAGATCAAGAGCTTGATGCTTAATCTACTGAGCCACCAGGTGCTCCACGGTAGTTCTATTTTCAACTTTTTAAGCAACTCCATACTGTTTTCCACAGTGGCTGCACCAGTTTGCCTTCCCACCAATAGTACAAGAGGGTGTAGGGTTTCCCTTTCTCCTCATCCTCTCCAACACCTATTGTTTATTGTATTGTTACTTTTAGCCATTCTGACAGGGGTGAGGTGGTATTTCATTGTGGTTTTGGTTTATATTTCCCTGACGATCAGTGATGTTGAGCATCTTTTCATGTGTCTGTTAGCCATCCAGGTGTCTTCTTTTGAAAAGGCTCTCTTCATGTCTTATGCCCATTTCTTAACTGGATTATTTATTTTTTGGGTGTTGAGTTTGATAAGTTACTTATAGGTTTTGGATACTAACCCTTTATCAGATATGTCATTTGCAAATATCTTCTCCCATTTGGTAGGCTGCCTTTTAGTTTTGTTGATTGCTTCCTTTGCTGTGAAGAAGCTTTTCATCTTGATGAAGTCCTAACACTTAATTTTTGGTACAAATAGCCTTAACAAGTGAAGAATCCATGAACTGACGAGGAGCGATGGGATCCAAGTATTTCTTAAGAGCCAAGGAATTCAAAGATGTGATATAACCTTGAATCCTGTATAAGCATATCTTGAAGACTGACTATATTTGAATGACAAACTTCTTTTAATAAAGAAATTTCCTGAATTATAGTACTAGGAACATCTTCCTCTTTACTTCCTAGTCTGATTTTCTTCCTGGCTACCAGTTGACTTGTAATTTTTTGTCTACCCTTATATACAACTCCATAGGTACATTCTTCAATTATCTCTATTTTAGTATAATATTCCATACTTACCCAATAAGTAACGGTGGATACTGCGATGGTGGGATTGGGGAGTTAGAGGCATGGTGGAGGCAGGAATGGCAGCTACCTTGTCTATGTCATTCTTTCTTAAACTTCCAAGTTTACCCCAAGATAAACCCCACTTCATCATCATGTATGAATTGTTTTTGAAAATATTTGATGAATACTTTTCACTTTTCTACTATTTGAGGCACATTTGCATTTCATGCATCATCAAGAGGTCAGGAGACTCTACTCCCCATTGGCTGCTGTTGGATTACAGTGGTGCCTTGGTGCCTGAACGTGGGTGGACAAGTGTGTTTTGTAACCCTCTGAGATCCTTGAGGGGAGTATCCAGACTGAGACACATGGGAATCTTGGTGGACTGTTGATAATTTCTTGCCCTCTTGTATCAATTTATTTGTTCAAATCAAATATTTGTTCAGCTTTAGTCTGGAGGAGGAGCTGAAAACTGAGATAATAAAGGGAGGATAATAAAGGGAGAAGGAGGACTATTAGTAGAAACCCCCAAATAGGGAGAACACTTAGATGCTGACTCCCCTAAAATGACAAATATTCATGATCAAAAGCATGGCTCCTAGGTGTCTTAGTCGTATCTCCAGGATTGTTTTATGGTATTCCTTCTAGTTTTTCTGAGAAGTGCTTTGAAATTCCATTTTTTCCTCCATTGCCTTAAGTTTTGTGGTGTACAAGTGCCCTGGTGACAGATGAGCACACTTTTCCTTATGTGTACCAGCACAGAAGGCAGCTGCCTGGTGGACCCATTCCTTCATCTGACTCTGGCCTATTTTCTTTTAGTGCTTTGAGCTCATTAGGAGTTTGATCAGTATTTGGTGAAAGCTCAGTGTCCCCCTTCTTTGGGACTCCAAGGATATGGGTATGAGATACCATAAAATGTATTTTGACTTGAGAGCATTAAGACCAAGGATTAAAAAATGTCTCTTGGTCTGTCTTGGAAGCTGGGGTCACTGTCCATATGCTCTGAGCAGCGACACTGAGACATGAGACTGGGAAAAGGAAATTTCCAGTAGATAAGAGGGTAGGAGAGAGCCTGAATGGCTCCTCTAGGTCCTGAACAACTGCCAAATTCTCAAGGAAATATGTGGAGAAGGGTGAGAACCTCTTGGCTCTCTCCCACATCCAGTCAGCTGTGGATTTTGGAGTCTGTGAAAGTCCCTCTTTTTCTCTCCATTATCCCATTTTGCATTCTCCCTCACCTTTCCCCCTCTAATCTAGACTGGGACAATCAGAAGACAAAAGAATTCTACTTAAAAACAAGTGTAGGTAGGTATTTATAGTAGGGAAATGGACTGAATAATCCAGCTGCTAAAAATAGAAGATCTGACTTAATCCATTCAGGAAGATTGTGGCCCAATGCATTTAGGGATAAAATAAATCAATTCAGATCTAATGTTTAGAAAAAGTAGCCCAGACTGGGATAGTTGGCTTCTCATGAGAAATGATACAGATTTTCCCAAATTGGCAGAAATGGTGGGGATGAGCTTTGCAGGCAAAAGACTTGACTCTTCACCTGGATATCAGAAGATCTTCTAAAGTCTGTTTTAATTTTCTTCTGGGAAAATTGGTCTAAGCCCTCTAAGCTTTGCACTACATAAATTTCAGTCAAGTCTGCTGAACCCATAAGGGAGTTTTGGAGCTCTGACTTATGTTTGTAGAATATTAATTCTCTGTCAATTTAATGGTGGATGCTCATTCAATTTTCCCACATGTGTAGGTTCTTTGAGTGAATAAACAAATGCACAGCATTTATTGAGCACTTACTGAGTGCCATGCACCATACTAGGCTCTTCTCATGCTATTTTATTTAGGCCTCACCACAACCCTGGTGTATGCTCTCCATTTTTATGATCTACAAACCGAGGCTTAGCTAGGATTTTCCAAAGCCATGCTGTTTGTGGGTAGAAGGTTGAGATTTGAACTCATTTCTAGCATTGGAGACTCAGGTCTTACAGTGTTTATTCAGTCCTCTTGGCATTTTATTCTGGGCTGTGTACTTATAGGCCCTCAGTTGGTGTTTATTTATGATGAAGGCTTTATCTGTTTTACTTCTTCCTACTTTGAGGTCAACAGCCTACTTGCACTGTTCAACATCTTGTCTACTTTATATTATCTTGTATCATCTCTTCTATCAGTTAGGAATGTAAGTTGCAAAAAAAAAAAAAAACCACACCTCACCTGAACCAATGTGGTGGTTTAAAAATATGACTGCATGGGAAGATGGCGGCGTAGGAGGACGCTGGGCTCACCGCGCGTCCTGCTGATCACTTAGATTCCACCTACACCTGCCTAAATAACCCAGAAAACCGCCAGAGGATTAGCAGAACAGAGTCACCAGACCCAAGTGCAGACGAGAGGCCCACGGAAGAGGGTAGGAAGGGCGGCGAGGCGGTGCGTGCTCCACGGACTGGCGGGAGGGAGCTGGGGCGGAGGGGCGGCTCGCCGGCCAAGCAGAGCCCCCGAGTCCGGCTTGCAAAAGCGGAGGGGCCTGATGGACTGTGTTCCGACAGCAAGCGCGACTTAGCGTCTGGGAGGTCATAAGTTAACAGCTCTGCTCGGAAAGCGGGAAGGCTGGAGGACAAAGGGAGGGTGAGCTGCGGAGCCCCCGGATGACAGAGCTCAGTTTGGCGGGGAACAAAGGCGCTCGCCAGCGCCATCTCTCCCGCCCATCCCCCAGCCAAAATCCCAAAGGGAACCGGCTCTGGCCAGGGAAATTGCTCGCTCCGTGCGAACACCCAACTCTGTGCTTCTGCGGAGCCAAACCTCCGGCAGTGGATCTGACTCCCTCCGGCTGCCACAGGGCCCCTCCTGAAGTGGATCACCTAAGGAGAAGCGAGCTAAGCCTGCCCCCCCTGCCGCCGTGCACCTTGCCTTCCCACCCCAGCTAATACGCCAGATCCCCAGCATCACAAGCCTGGCAGTGTGCAAGTAGCCCAGACGGGCCACGCCACCCCACAGTGAATCCTGCCCCTAGGAGAGGGGAAGAGAAGGCACACACCAGTCTGACTGTGGCCCCAGCGGTGGGCTGGGGGCAGACATCAGGTCGGACTGCGGCCCCGCCCACCAGCTCCAGTTATACACCACAGCACAGGGGAAGTGCCCTGCAGGCCCTCACCACGCCAGGGACTATCCAAAATGACCAAGCGGAAGAATTCCCCTCAGAAGAATCTCCAGGAAATAACAACAGCTAATGAGCTGATCAAAAAGGATTTAAATAATATAACAGAAAGTGAATTTAGAATAATAGTCATAAAATTAATCGCTGGGCTGGAAAACAGCATACAGGACAGCAGAGAATCTCTTGCTACAGAGATCAAGGGACTAAGGAACAGTCACGAGGAGCTGAAAAACGCTTTAAAGGAAATGCAAAACAAAATGCAAACCACCACGGCTCAGATGGAAGAGGCAGAGGAGAGAATAGGTGAACTAGAAGATAAAGTTATGGAAAAAGAGGAAGCTGAGAAAAAGAGGGATAAAAAAATCCAGGAGTATGAGGGGAAAATTAGAGAACTAAGTGATACACTAAAAAGAAATAATATACGCATAATTGGTATCCCAGAGGAGGAAGAGAGAGGGAAAGGTGCTGAAGGGGTACTTGAAGAAATAATAGCTGAGAACTTCCCTGAACTGGGGAAGGAAAAAGGCATTGAAATCCAAGAGGCACAGAGAACTCCCTTCAGATGTAACTTGAATCGATCTGCACGACATATCATAGTGAAAGTGGCAAAATACAAGGATAAAGAGAAAATTCTGAAAGCAGCAAGGGGTAAACGTGCCCTCACATATAAAGGGAGACCTATAAGACTCGTGACTGATCTCTCTTATGAAACTTGGCAGGCCAGAAAGAATTGGCACGAGATTTTCAGGGTGCTAGACAGCAAAAATATGCAGCCGAGAATCCTTTATCCAGCAAGTCTGTCATTTAGAATAGAAGGAGAGATAAAGGTCTTCCCAAACAAACAAAAACTGAAGGAATTTGTCACCACTAAACCAGCCCTACAAGAGATCCTAAGGGGGACCCTGTGAGACAAAGTACCAGAGACATCACTACAAGCATAAAACATACAGACATCACAATGACTCTAAACCCGTATCTTTCTATAATAACACTGAATGTAAATGGATTAAATGCGCCAACCAAAAGACATAGGGTATCAGAATGGATAAAAAAACAAGACCCATCTATTTGCTGTCTACAAGAGACTCATTTTAGACCTGAGGACACCTTTAGATTCAGAGTGAGGGGATGGAGAACTATTTATCATGCTACTGGAAGCCAGAAGAAAGCTGGAGTAGCCATACTTATATCAGACAAACTAGACTTTAAATTAAAGGCTGTAACAAGAGATGAAGAAGGACATTATATAATAGTTACAGGGTCTATCCATCAGGAAGAGCTAACAATTATAAATGTCTATGCGCCGAATACCGGAGCCCCCAAATATATAAAACAATTACTCATAAACAGAAGCAACCTTATTGATAAGAATGTGGTAATTGCTGGGGACTTTAACACCCCACTTACAGAAATGGATAGATCATCTAGACACACGGTCAATAAAGAAACAAGGGCCCTGAATGAGACACTGGATCAGATGGACTTGACAGATATATTTAGAACTCTGCATCCCAAAGCAACAGAATATACTTTCTTCTCGAGTGCACATGGAACATTCTCCAAGATAGATCATATACTGGGTCACAAAACAGCCCTTCATAAGTTGACAAGAATTGAAATTATACCATGCATACTTTCAGACCACAATGCTATGAAGCTTGAAATCAACCACAGGAAAAAGTCTGGAAAACCTCCAAAAGCATGGAGGTTAAAGAACACCCTACTAACGAATGACTGGGTCAACCAGGCAATTAGAGAAGAAATCAAAAAATATATGGAAACAAACGAAAATGAAAATACAACAATCCAAACGCTTTGGGACGCAGCGAAGGCAGTCCTGAGAGGAAAATACATTGCAATCCAGGCCTATCTCAAGAAACAAGAAAAATCCCAAATACAAAATCTAACAGCACACCTAAAGGAAATAGAAGCAGAACAGCAAAGGCAGCCTAAACCCAGCAGAAGAAGAGAAATAATAAAGATCAGAGCAGAAATAAACAATATAGAATCTAAAAAAACTGTAGAGCGATCAACGAAACCAAGAGTTGGTTTTTTGAAAAAATAAACAAAATTGACAAACCTCTAGCCAGGCTTCTCAAAAAGAAAAGGGAGATGACCCAAATAGATAAAATCATGAATGAAAATGGAATTATTACAACCAATCCCTCAGAGATACAAACAATTATCAGGGAATACTATGAAAAATTATATGCCAACAAATTGGACAACCTGGAAGAAATGGACAAATTCCTGAACACCCACATGCTTCCAAAACTCAATCAGGAGGAAATAGAAAGCTTGAACAGACCCATAACCAGCGAAGAAATTGAATCAGTTATCAAAAATCTCCCAACAAATAAGAGTCCAGGACCAGATGGCTTCCCAGGGGAGTTCTACCAGACGTTTAAAGCAGAGATAATACCTATCCTTCTCAAGCTATTCCAAGAAATAGAAAGGGAAGGAAAACTTCCAGACTCATTCTATGAAGCCAGTATTACTTTGATTCCTAAACCAGACAGAGACCCAGTAAAAAAAGAGAACTACAGGCCAATATCCCTGATGAATATGGATGCAAAAATTCTCAATAAGATACTAGCAAATCGAATTCAACAGCATATAAAAAGAATTATTCACCATGATCAAGTGGGATTCATTCCTGGGATGCAGGGCTGGTTCAACATTCGCAAATCAATCAACGTGATATATCACATTAACAAAAAAAAAGAGAAGAACCATATGATCCTGTCAATCGATGCAGAAAAGGCCTTTGACAAAATCCAGCACCCTTTCTTAATAAAAACCCTTGAGAAAGTCGGGATAGAAGGAACATACTTAAAGATCATAAAAGCCATTTATGAAAAGCCCACAGCTAACATCATCCTCAATGGGGAAAAACTGAGAGCTTTTTCCCTGAGATCAGGAACACGACAGGGATGCCCACTCTCACCGTTGTTGTTTAACATAGTGCTGGAAGTTCTAGCATCAGCAATCAGACAACAAAAGGAAATCAAAGGCATCAAAATTGGCAAAGATGAAGTCAAGCTTTCGCTTTTTGCAGATGACATGATATTATACATGGAAAATCCGACAGACTCCACCAAAAGTCTGCTAGAACTGATACATGAATTCAGCAAAGTTGCAGGATACAAAATCAATGTACAGAAATCAGTTGCATTCTTATACACTAACAATGAAGCAACAGAAAGACAAATAAAGAAACTGATCCCATTCACAATTGCACCAAGAAGCATAAAATACCTAGGAATAAATCTAACCAAAGATGTAAAGGATCTGTATGCTGAAAACTATAGAAAGCTTATGAAGGTAATTGAAGAAGATTTAAAGAAATGGAAAGACATTCCCTGCTCATGGATTGGAAAAATAAATATTGTCAAAATGTCAATACTACCCAAAGCTATCTACACATTCAATGCAATCCCAATCAAAATTGCACCAGCATTCTTCTCGAAACTAGAACAAGCAATCCTAAAATTCATATGGAACCACAAAAGGCCCCGAATAGCCAAAGGAATTTTGAAGAAGAAGACCAAAGCAGGAGGCATCACAATCCCAGACTTCAGCCTCTACTACAAAGCTGTCATCATCAAGACAGCATGGTATTGGCACAAAAACAGACACACAGACCAATGGAATAGAATAGAAACCCCAGAACTAGACCCACAAACATATGGCCAACTCATCTTTGACAAAGCAGGAAAGAACATCCAATGGAAAAAAGACAGCCTCTTTAACAAATGGTGCTGGGAGAACTGGACAGCAACATGCAGAAGGTTGAAACTAGACCACTTTCTCACACCATTTACAAAAATAAACTCAAAATGGATAAAGGACCTAAATGTGAGACAGGAAACCATCAGAACCTTAGAGGAGAAAGCAGGAAAAGACCTCTCTGACCTCAGCCGTAGCAATCTCTTACTCGACACATCCCTAAACGCAAGGGAATTAAAAGCAAAAGTGAATTACTGGGACCTTATGAAGATAAAAAGCTTCTGCACAGCAAAGGAAACAACCAACAAAACTAAAAGGCAACCAACGGAATGGGAAAAGATATTTGCAAATGACATATCGGACAAAGGGCTAGTATCTAAAATCTATAAAGAGCTCACCAAACTCCACACACGAAAAACAAATAACCCAGTGAAGAAATGGGCAGAAAACATGAATAGACACTTCTCTAAAGAAGACATCCAGATGGCCAACAGGCACATGAAAAGATGTTCAGCGTCGCTCCTTATCAGGGAAATACAAATCAAAACCACACTCAGGTATCACCTCACGCCAGTCAGAGTGGCCAAAATGAACAAATCAGGAGACTATAGATGCTGGAGAGGAGGTGGAGAAACGGGAACCCTCTTGCACTGTTGGTGGGAATGCAAATTGGTGCAGCCGCTCTGGAAAGCAGTGTGGAGGTTCCTCAGAAAATTAAAAATAGACCTACCCTATGACCCAGCAATAGCACTGCTAGGAATCTACCCAAGGGATACAGGAGTACTGATGCATAGGGGCACTTGTACCCCAATGTTCATAGCAGCACTCTCAACAATAGCCAAATTATGGAAAGAGCCTAAATGTCCATCAACTGATGAATGGATAAAGAAATTGTGGTTTATATACACAATGGAATACTACGTGGCAATGAGAAAAAATGAAATATGGCCTTTTGTAGCAACGTGGATGGAACTGGAGAGTGTGATGCTAAGTGAAATAAGCCATACAGAGAAAGACAGATACCATATGGTTTCACTCTTATGTGGATCCTGAGAAACTTAACAGGAACCCATGGGGGAGGGGAAGGAAAAAAAAAAAAAAAAAGGACGTTAGAGTGGGAGAGAGCCAAAGCATAAGAGACTGTTAAAAACTGAGAACAAACTGAGGGTTGATGGGGGGTGGGAGGGAGGGGCGGGTGGGTGATGGGTATTGAGGAGGGCACCTTTTGGGATGAGCACTGGGTGTTGTATGGAAACCAATTTGTCAATAAACTTCATATATAAAAAAAAAAATACCAAAAGCAAAAAAAATAAAAAATAAAAAAAAAAATAAAAATATGACTGCAAATTCTTTGATACTCCTCCCATTGAGAGATGGGGTCTGTGTCTCCTTTCCTTGAATCTGGTGACTACTTTGACCAACTGAGTACTGCAGAAGTGACATTGCATGATTCCTGCATGAGGCTAGGTCATAAAAAGCCATGCAACTTTCACTTAATTCTCTTGGGATGCTTGCTCTCTGTGCTGTGAAAAGCCAAAGCCATATGGAAAGGTCACATGTGAAGGTACTCTGGTCATCAGTCCCATCTGAGTCTAGTCTTTGGTTAGCTCAGCTCAAATACCAGACACACGAGTGAAGAAGCCACTTCAAAGTAGATCCTCCAGGTTTAGCTGTTCTAGTTCCTAGGTGTTTGAGGCATTCAGCTGTTTGTTTCCTCTGCAGAGGCTCCAGTCATGGTGGAGTGGAGGCAAACCATTCCTGCGGGACCCCTGACCCACATCTGAAATCCTGACCCACAGAATCTGAGGAATGTAAGGAATATTGTTACGTTTTAATTATGAGCGTCTCTTAAGTCATATATTAAAATCATATAGTGGTCTATCATTCACAATGATTGTTTTTAAACTATTTATTTGTTTATTTATTTTAAATTCCAGTGTAGTTAACATAAAGTGTTATGTTAGTTTCAGGTGTACAATACAGTGATTCAACAATTGTATACATTACTCAGTGCTCATCACAGTAAGTGTACTTTTAATCCCCATCACCTATTTCACCCATCCCCCCAGCCACCTCCCCTCTGGTAACCATCTGTTTGTTCTCTAGAGTTAAGCATTAAAAATTATTTTTAATCTACCAGTTGACAGCTCAGTTAGGTCCTCCTTGGATTATGTGGAAACCATAATCCAATGATGTTTTTCTGTCACCATGTTTTGGGTTAGCTTGTTACACAGTAAGAGTAACTGGAATATCCAAATTGGTTCAACTAGATGATGAGTTTTGAAAACAGACGATGCTGATTACTTCTCTGGGAAGCTTCTCAGTGTCCAATTCAGCACTGAGAACATCAGTTCTGTTTAATATGTTTACGATTGTTGGGATGAGGACTGGATATTGTATGGAAACCAATTTGACAATAAATTATATTAAAAAATGTTTACTTATTGAAGAAAGAGGAGAAGGAGGCGGTTTTCCAGAGCAGAGGTCTTCAGAATTTTTTCCTTGCATGTCCCCTGAAAGGATTTTGAGAGACAATGTACCCCCTTGCATGTTTTTAACTTGATATCTACAGTTTCCCATTATAACTTTACATAGTTGCAAAGAGTGTAATTTTTGGCATATTGTAAATACTGACATTTAAGAATAAACCTTTGTTTGCTCTTTTTCAATTCCCAATGAAGTCTAAATACCATCATACTACTACCTTTGGTTTATAAATACCCAAACAAGATTTTCTTCAGTAGTCAGACATTTTTACATCATTTCTTTTCTCCTTAACTTACATTTTCATTCTGCTTTCCCCACAGAATTTTATCCTAATGTAATATATTTTTATGCTTGAAAGTTTTTTATTGATTTCTGTATCATACTTCTCTGCAACAATAACATGCATATAAATTGAAATAGCATTTGAAAATATTTCACGTGACTAAAAGGCTTTAAGTATTGAAACATTTCTTCTGGATTGAATTATCGTTATAATTATTATTACTATGCAGTTGAGAAACACATAAATATACATTTTAATATATAATTATTAAATATAAAAAGTGAAATTCATTAGAAATGCATCTGTAGGGGATGGATAGGAATTTTAAAAATTATTTCATCTACCTGTAGATGAATATTACTTACTGCTAGAATGAGACAAGTTTACTTACAATCCTATTTTTTGTTTATTAAGACACAAGTGCTGAAAATGTTCACATAAGTAGATGGAAAATGTTCATAGCAGTAGATGGAAATATAAGGAATATTTCTTTATCTGAATTATTTTGAGTATGTTGAAGTCATATATTAAAATCACATTGTGATCTATCATCAAAAATTATTTTTAGTGATCTATCAGTTGATAGTTCAGTTAGATCTTTCTTGGATTATGTTGAAAACATGTGACTTGGAAAAGGACAGGTAACCAGTCATTTGAGTTGTTCACTTGCAAATGGCTTTGTTACCCGCTCATTAGAGACATTCACATAAATATGTCTATTTACACCCTCTGTTTGGAGCCCTGGAAGTTTATACTGCAGGCCGGATCCTATTAAGGTTTGGGATGAGTGAGAACTATGTCTTTCTTTTGATCAGTGGGAGGAAGACTTCCGTGAAAGAGAAGGTCAGGAAAGAGAACTTGCCTGATGCCCCCAGTTCAGGCAGATCAATTTGAGGAGAATCTGCCAGAAAACTGAGGGTTTGGAAACTGATCCTCATAAATCTGTCAGTGCTCCCGGATCCTGAGAAACTTAACAGAAACCCATGGGGGAGGGGAAGGAAAAAAAAAAAAGAGGTTAGAGTGGGAGAGAGCCAAAGCATAAGAGACTCTTAAAAACTGAGAACAGGGGCGCCTGGGTGGCGCAGTCGGTTAAGCGTCCGACTTCAGCCAGGTCACGATCTCGCGGTCCGTGAGTTCGAGCCCCGCGTCGGGCTCTGGGCTGACGGCTCAGAGCCTGGAGCCTGTTTCCGTTTCTGTGTCTCCCTCTCTCTCTGCCCCTCCCCCGTTCATGCTCTGTCTCTCTCTGTCCCAAAAATAAAAAATAAACTTTGAAAAAAAAAAAATTTAAAAAAAAAACTGAGAACAATCTGAGAGTTGATGGGGGGTGGGAGGGAGGGGAGGGTGGGTGATGGGTATTGAGGAGGGCACCTTTTGGGATGAGCACTGGGTGTTGTATGGAAACCAATTTGACAATAAATTTCATATATTGAAAAAATAAATAAATAAAAATTAAAAAAAAATAAATTTTTCAGTGCTCCCAAACCAAGTCTGCTTATACTCCCAAGGGTCTGTGTACCCCAATTTGAAGACCGCTATTCCAAAGGCTGCTAAAACCGTAGAGATATTGACACTCTCAGAGGGGATAGACTTTCTTGAGTTTCTTCCAGGATATTGGTTCTCAGTGAGCTGCTCTGTGCTAAGTGCTTTATAGGGAATGTGTCACTGAGTTCTGAGAACAACTTGCAGATGAGGATGCAAGGGTTAAAGGAAGTAGCAGCCATCAAGTATCAGATCTGGGGTTCAAGCCCCAGGCTGTGGGTTTACAGAATCTGAGCTCTTCAGCCTCTGTGTTAAATGGTGTAGCCCAGTGGGTATCATGAGCACAGCTCTTCATGTGAGCTGTTGCCTGGACTGTTGTTGCTTTTATTTTTGTCTCCTCCTTGGTAAGTTTCTCCAAAGCAGTGGTTCTCAAATACACATGGCTGGGCCACACCTCCACCATTTCTGATTCAGTAGGTGTGGGTGAGGCTGAGAGTATGCATTTCTTATAAGGTCTGGGAAGCACACTTGGAGAATCACATCTCAAAAGCATGTCCAGCCTCATGGGAGAGATTCCATTTCTAATGCATTTGGGGACTGATGTTTTCCTTTAAATTTCTTTTAGGGCTGAGGTTTTTGGCTGCCTTGAGGTGAGTATATGTAGCTATGCACATTGCATGTATATTTCAACACCAGAAGCGACTTTGGAAAAACTTGTGCTGCAGGAATTTTTGCCAGAGATTAAAAAAAAAAAGTTTATTTCTTTTTGAGAGAGAGAAAGAAAGAGAGAGAATCCCAAGCAGGCTCTGCACTGTTAGGGCTTGACTCACAAACCATGAGATCATGACCTGAGCCAAAATCAAGAGTCGGATGCTCAACCTGCTGAGCCACCCAGGTGTCCCCCAAGATATACATTTTAAATTGAGACTACTATACATGTGTACACACACACACACACACACACACACGCAGACACTTAGTGGAAGCAATACTTATTATCATGTGTGGTGCATTCTTATATCTTTTATTTCACTTAAAAAATACCATTAACCATGCACCCCAATGTTTATAGCAGCACTATCAACAATAGCCAAAGTATGGAAAGAGTCCAAATGTCCATCAATGGATGAATGGATAAAGAAGATGTGGTGTATATATATACCTGAATGTTACTCAGCAATCAAAAAGAATGAAATCTTGCCATTTGCAACTATGTGGATGAAACCGGAGGGTATTTCGCTAAGCAAAATTAGTCAGAGAAAGACAAGTATCATAGGACTTCACTCATATGAGGACTTTAAGAGACAAAACAGATGAACATAAGGGAAACAAAAATAATATAAAAGCAGGGAGGGGGACAAAACATAAGAGACTCTTAAATATGGAGAACAAACAGAGGGTTACTGGAGGGGTTGTGGTGGGGGGGGGGGGATGAGCTAAATGGGAAAGGGGCATTTACTCCTGAAGTCATTGTTGCACTATATGCTAAATAATTTGGATGCAAATTAAAAAATAAGATAAAATAAAAATACTGTTAACCCCCTCATACATTTTACCACCTACTAAGGAGAAAGGACTGGCAATTTGATAAAACAACTGCCTTAAGAGAATTTCTTCTTTAATGTACACACACATTCCATCCATAGATATGTTAATATTGCCAGGTAGGCTTTGCATATCTTTGCCCTGACTGTAAAAGACAGGCTCATTTTCTCATTTTCAAGTTCTTGAGTGGTTACATTCTGGTCAAGAGAGACAGTTTCTCCTGTTCCAGGGCTGGATACATCTCTGGGCTGGGGCTGGCCTTGAGATTTGTGCTTCTTTCTGGTGCAACTCTTCCATGAAGCTCTAACTTTCTCAGGGCTGGGTAGACTGGAGCTGCCACCTGAAAGTAACTGTGTCAAAGGCTGTGTGCCATTTGGGCAAAGTTTGGACTTGGCTAACATAATGCTGTCTTTACGGCCTCTTGGTTTGAATCCTTCCACCTAAGGTTGATGGGCGCCTGCTGTGGGAGGGCCTTGGTCTTACCCTGCCCCTTGGCCCATCAGATGTAAGTCATCACCACTCCTCCTCCTGACATGGGGCTTTGGCTCTTGGGCCCCAATTCTACAAGGGGAGAACTTCTGCTGGCATACCCATATTCCTGAGTTTTTGGTGTCTGCAAGGGTGAGCAGGAAAATGTGACTTGAAGCTGGAGAACTGTGATGGGCTGGGCTGTGCTGTGGTTGAAGGAGAGGGTAGTGGAGCATGTCCTAAAGTGGGTTTTAGAACTGTAAACTCTAGACAGAGGTGCCTTTTGAAACAGATGTGCCTGAGCTCCATTTGCTGCTCTGGATCTGGTACCACTCTCAATTTTGTTGAGTGAGTGGTAAGGATAGAATTCTTGGGTAATTTTCTTGTCAAGTCACCAGCTTGGTTCTTTTCAAGGCTTGTGTATAAATGCCACCTGTGATACTAATTCAAGTCCAAGGAGAGGAAGGAAAAAGGTTACAGGGCCAGGGGAACTAAATATGTCAATGATACACTAAAAACTCCGGCTACTATTTATTGGGGGAGGGGGAGTGTCTCTGAGCTTTGACACCTGTGGATTCCATCCTCTGACTCAAAATGGTAGCTGTGTCTTTGCTATTATAGCTTGTGTCCACTATTCATCTTTGTTGTTCAAACATTTTAAACTCCATTCCATTGTTTCTTGGAAATGCTAGAGCTAGTTTTCCTAAACCATGGCCATTTAGGGCTCTTGTTTTTTCTGGCTTTAGACAGCGAATACCTCCATCTGTCTTCCCACATTCCTTTTGTCCTTGTGTTCCCCATCAATTTCAAAAATGTTAGAGCGTTAGTATATTCCCCCAAAGACTCAGTAATGCAACTCTTACAATTTGCTTGTTCTGTATATTTTCACATTTTCCAAGTATTCCCTAGTCTATTTGTTGTCAATAGTTATTTTTGCAAAGTCTTCATAATTTCCAAATTGTTTAAATGTGTATCTTGCCCTCCCACCTTTCCTTTTTGTACTTTGCCTATTCAAGCAGTGGGTCCTAGATTTTTGGATTTCATGCAGTAAATTTTTTTTTGTTTTTGTTTTTTGTTTTGTTTTTTTTTTTTTTAAAGGAAGTCAGGGCAACTTACATAGGATTGCTATCTTTATATTTTTTTCAAATAAAGACAACCACTGTTTGCATATCTTTGCCCTAACTGAACAACATCTCCATGAAAGAAGATGCCCAGTGGAAACCCAGTAGATATCAGTTGCCTTCATGGAGATATGGTCTTACAGAAGCTGTTTCCTCACTGATTCCAGTTCACTGCAATCTCATGGGCACCTGCTGTGTGCTCAGCACTGTGGTGGACACCAAAGAAGGATTAGACTTTTGCATTTATACCCAGGGACCCACAGAGGAGACAAAACAAGCAGCTGTGTAGAGCTGTAACTTCTGGGTCTATCTTCCCCTGAGACTGTGAACTTCTTACAGGGAAAGATCATATCCTGTGTCTCTGTGTCCCACTGCACCAGCATGGTGTCTTATATATCATACATGCTCTATCAATGTTTGCTCACTGAAAATGAGTTACAGGACAGCACAAGATCAAATATATATAGATGTTCAGCTGTAGTCAATCATGCACCCCTGCTAACAGTGCTGTACCATGAACAGTTGTAGTCAATCACGCACCCCTGCTAACAGTGTTGTACCATGAATTGTAGGATAGAGCAGGAAGGTTAAGGTTCACAGCTGACTCAAGTTGACAGGAAGACTTCATGGAAGGAGTTGATGAGATTTGAGAAGGGCCCTCATGAGTGAGCAGAAGTCACATGACCTGGTAGTAAAAACTGGGAAAGCAGTAAGAGGTTGGAAAGCAGCTTGAGGCCCAGGTGATACTATTCAGGAGAGGTCATGTCTTTGTTTTGCAGGCTAATTGCTTACTTGGAGTTTATTTGGTAGCATGGCGTGGTGACGATGCCAAAGAACTGTTTAGGGCAGTGGTTCAAAGTTGGAGGTGATTCTCCTCCGTTCCCCACTCCTCACCCCCACCCTCTGCCCCAAGGGACATTTGGCAAAATCTGGAGACATTTTTGGTGCTCCTGGCATATAATTCTGGAATATGGTAGAGGCTAGGGATGCTATTCAACACCTTACAATGTACAATGTACACCTTCCCCCACTAAACAATTGGCTGGCCCAAGTGTCAACAGTGCTATTGTTTAGAAACCCTGATGTAAAGTGATTTGATAAGGAAAATGGAAACAATTACAGTGCTATATGACCACAGCAGTGCCTGGATGCCACTGCTGCTATAATAAGGTAACACTTAACCTCTCTCCTCTCCAAGGGGCTTACCTTTCCCGACCAGTTCCTATCCTACTTTTCTTCTTGTCTTGCGTTGCCAAATGTCCTTCTCTTCTATTGTGCCCTCCCTCTCTTTGGCTGAGTATCTCTAGAACTTCTCTTGGCCTCCTGCAAGTCCAGACCTCAGAGATACCCAGGACACTCTGGAAGATTGCCCAGGAATAGAATTTGGAGCTGAACCCAAGCTGTCTTGGCCCAAGATACATCTTTACCTTCATGTCATCTAGGCTAAAATCCTTCTGTTAAGTCTCATGGTTATGTATTTATTCAGAGGATGTTTTGGCTTGCTCACATTTCTAACCTGATGAATCCACTTTAGGCTTCTCTTTTTTTCTCTCAGGTGTGCCATAGGGATATTTACTGACCTTAGGAATGACAGCAGGGTATAGAGAGGTATGTATTCTTGTAATGTTGATTATCTATACATTAGTAAGTACTCTTTGAAAAAAAGAGTTCAGAGTGGAATCTAGAAACAGAAAAAAACCAAACCAACCTAACAAACAAAAACCAAACGCATGGATACAGAGAACAGATATGTGGTTGCCAGAGATGGGGTAGGGAGGGGATCAGGGTGAGTGAAATAGAGTAAGGGGTGAAAAAATACAAATTCCCAGGTCTAAAGTAAGTAAGTCAAGGGGATGTAATACATAGCATGGGGACTATAGTTAACAATACTGTATTGTATGTGTGAAAGTTGCTATGAGAGTAGATCTTAAAAGTTTTCATCACAAGGAAAAAAATTATAATTATGGGTGATGATGGATGGTAACTAGGTTTATTGTGGTGATCATTTCACAATATATACAAACATTGAATGATTATGTTGTACACCTGAAACTAATATAGTATTATGTCAATTATATATAAGTTAAATTAAAAAGTTCAGAAAAAATATTTCAGTGGCCACTTATGTCTAGGACACTATTGGGTTAAATAGCTATTTTATTGCAAGACTTCTCCAAGCCTTTATTATGCATGTGGGCATTTTGAATTTCCAAGGGGAAGACATGGTATTCTATATTCTCAAACTTAACTGACCACAGGACACCTTTTGTATAGCACAAATCGATAACTTAGTTTGGGAAGCATTATTATAGTGGAAAAGTATGGACTTCAGAGCTATGTGTCCTGAATTCAAATCTCTGCCTCAATCATTGAGTAACTCATTTCATTGGATAAGGTACTTAACTCTTTGAAGCCTCAGCTGCCTCATCTGGAAAATATAGTCATAGGCAAAGAATACGTCCCTCACAAAGTATTGGGTGTTACCTCCCAACCTCATGCTGCCATTATTTGTCATGTGGTTCTGCAATTTATTGTTGACATGAATATTTTTTTCCTATTGGACTAAAATCATTGAAGGCCTGGATGGTATCTTATGTTTGTATTCTCAGTTCTTCCCCAAGTTCTGGTACATCATGGTGCTCAATAAATGTTAATTGAATGAATCAATGGGTAATATATATATTGTGCCTTATACAGCCTCAATGAATGTTAGTTCTTGCCTAGCTCCTTCCTTTATTCTTTCTCAGTGGGTAAAAGTTTTTTGGAAGAGACAGGACGGAGGTGGAATGGGGTGATGAAGTGATGGTGACTTTGACTTTGACATTTTGATTGGCTAAAAAGGCTGAATGAGGACCTATGCTTTGTGCCTGTGACAGTTAGCCAATGTACATCAGAGGCTTGCTTAAGGAAGGGATGCTTATTTATTTGTAACTTCATACCACAGAATGGCATTGGTTAGGTCTCATCTGGAGCATTCTATTCAATTTGGGACATCAACTATTAGGAAGGAGGGGATATTGATTTCTTCAATATCCCTAATGCTGACAGCTTCTTGAAAGGACTATGGAGGAGGTTCAAAGAGACATTCACAGCTGATGAGGGTCTTCCTGGAAGGGTACTGGAACATCTGGATGTCCCCAATTATGATAACAGTGAAGGAAATGGTAATATGACAGGGACACATTTTAACCTTCTTCTAAAAAGCAGCATGTCATAAAGAAAAATACTTTGGACTGGCGTACCAAACCTGGGTTTCAGCGTCTGTATGACTGTGAGTGAGTTTCCTGCCCCCTGGGTCTGAGTTTCCTTGTCTCTAAAATGAAGGCTTGGGGGTCACCTGGCTGGCTCAGTCAGTGGAGCATGTGATTCTTGATCTTGGGGTTGTAGGTTTGAGCCCCATGTTGGGTGTGGATATTACTTTAAAACATCTTTAAAAATAAGATAAATTGAAGGTTTGGGGGGCACCTGGGTGACTTAGTCTGTTAGCTGTCCAACTTCGGCTCAGGTCATGATCTCCCGGTTTGTGAGTTCGAGCCCTGCATCGAGCTCTGTGCTGGCAGCTTGGAGACTGGAGACTGCTTTGGATTCCATGTCTCCCTCTCTCTCTGCCCCTCCCCTGCTCTCTCTCTTTCTCTGTCTCTCTCTCAAAAATGAATAAACGTTAAAAATTTTTTTTAAAAATGAAGTTTTGGGACTGCAATATGTTTGCACGTCTCTTTGGATTTGATAAAGCATAACTCTGAAACATTTGAGGGCATATTGGAGAAGGGAGTCTAGACTTCAAATTTCTTTCTGGGGTTTCAGAGGACAGAACTGAGATCAGAGTTCTGAGTTCTCTAGGCGAGAAAAGAAGAGGCCAATTTGCTGCTCAATGAAAAAAAGTCATTTCATAGGGAGGGAGAGTGTGGACAAGTCCTATTACCAGAAGTGCCTCCAGAGCCACCTGCTTGGGCTGTTCTAGAGATGAACTTTAAGAACCTTGCCTTCAATTGTTTTAAGTAAACATTTTATTTTAGAATCCTTCTAGATTTACAGAAAATTTGTGAAGATAATACAGATAATTCCCATATACCCTCCATCTAGTTTCCTCTAATATTAACATTTTATAGTAATATGGTATATTTATTATAATTGATGAACTGATAAGGAAATACCGTTGTTGACTAGAGTCCACTCTTTATTCAGATTTCCTTAGTTTTTTACCTAATATCTTTTTTCTGTTCCAGGATCCCATCTAGAATATCCCATTACATTTATATTCCTCTTGGCTGTGACAATTCTCAGACTTTCCTTGTTTTTGACAACCTTGACAGTTTTGAGGTGTTCTGGTCAGGCATTTTGTGGACTGTCCCTCCATTGGGGTTTTTCAACAGTAGACTGGGGTTGTGGGTTTTTGGGAGGAAGACCACAGAGGTGAAGTGCCCTTCTCATCAGATCATGTCAATATGATTTATCACTAATAATGCTGACCTTGACCATGAGGCTGAGATAGTGTTCATCAGGTTTCTCCAATGTAAAGTTATTATTATTTTTGTCCCTTTTTATACTGTGCTCTTTGGAAGGAAGTCATTAGGCACACCAACACTGATGAAGTAGGAAGTTATGCTCTACCTCCTTGGGGAGAGTCCTCAGTTTTTAATGAAAAAAAAAAAAAAACTATTTTGACTTTTGCTTGCCTGCCAGGTCTCATGACAAGCCCTAGGCTCGAGTGAGCCCCATCTCATTTCTTTGTCAGAGTAAGACAGCTAATCAAGGCATGGGGATTTACTTAAGCTAACAAATGATTATCCTTCCCCATAGAAGGGTTATCAGAATGCTGAATTTGCTAATCACTCTCTCTCTGCTTCTCCCAAGCAGCGATCTTGAGAGGTGAGACGAATCTATCTGAAATGAGGGCTGCATCTACTGAGGAATCTGGGAGTCTGAGGAAGAGTGAGGGCAGACACTTACCAAAAACGGAGGGAATGGGGCACACACACACCTGAAGTGGCCTGAAGGGAAACAATGTGGGTAAGAGGGAATTAACAGGAAGTTTGATCTATGGGTCTAATTGAAATTTCTCAGTCTGTGCTATCCATCAGCATTTCTTCTGGAAGACTGCTTGTACCTCTGCTAATGGGGGTTGAGGAGAAATGTTTATCTTGGGGCAGTGGCTGGAAGGAAAGGCTGCTTGGATGGAGTTTCTTGGCCTCTGTTCTCAACTGACTGCCATTATCCTCCAAATCAGGCTTTTGCCAGCCTTGTTTTCTCTTATGCTCATACCTAGAGTTGATGTTTGTGATCAAGACTGCCATTAACTGGCTGTGTGATCTTTGATCTCCCACTCCTCATTGGTAAAGTAATGTTAGTTTACTTTACTTTACTTGAGTTAGTTTGAACCAGAAAGGAGAAGTATAGGCACTGGTGATGCTTTACTCCTTTTCACACTTTTGGCAGATATTGCTAACTGATCACACCACTCTCTCCTGCTGAGCACAGATATGGCCTCAGAATGCTTCTCATCACAGTGTTCTACATATTAGTTATATATCAGTTGAGGTGGGCAAGCCAGTCAATGATTTGGGGCCTGTGTACGTATGTGTGCCAGGCACTGTGCTAGACACTGGGTGGACACGGCGGATAAAAGAGATATGGTCCCTGCCTTTGTGGAGCTTATAGTTAGTAAGGCCTTTAATAAAAGTCACGTGTGTATTCCTGTAGCTCTCTGTACAGTTGAGGGAAGTCAAAATCATCTGATGGTAGGAGAGGTAGGAAGCGGATTTTATTAAGTACGTTGGGTAAGGTTCAAATGTATTTTCTCATGTAATCCGCACAGCCACCCTCTAAGTGGGGTAGCAGAGAAAGTTGCCCAAGTGCCAAGATTGGTAAGTAGTAAAGCAGATACTGGATCTTTGGTCAGTGTGATGCCAACAGCAATGGTTTTTATACCATGCCTCACTCATGGTACCCAACCTTTCTGTTCTTCAATAAGGAGGGTGTCTTCAGTGAGGAAGGAGGGAGGTTAGAGTCCATGCAAGGGAGAAAGTAAAGGCTGGACCTGTTTAGTGCTGACCTATACTTGCTGGAGGCTCTGGCTGAGACTGCTGTGTGGGGCTGATGCTGTCAGCTCAATGGCACAAAGCTCTGGCTAGAATGATGCTGTAAATGAGCCCAGCCCAGAGAATGTACCTTCTCTTGCCCCCCTGGATCATTTATCATATATCAGCCCCTATTTCTTCCTAGGCGTAACTTGCACTTTCAGTGTAGCCAATCCTTTTGGTTTCTAAGCTGCTTAAAGCTCTACGATTTCTCCCTATGCTCTTGTGCTGCCTTGAGATGGGTGGTGCCCTGGGGAGATGTGTTTAGGGAAGAAGAGGAAAGTGGCAAATATAGGCACAGCCAGGTTGAGCTTGCTCTCCTGGATGTAGCTCTGCTCCAAGCCTAGACTTCAATTAGGACCTGAGCACCCAGCCCAGCCTTGTACAGTTCTCATGCCTTGCACAAAGCTTTCCACAAGAACTTTGCAATTAAGCTGCTGAATGCCAGAGCTTCATTCACAGAGACCAATGATGTTCAGTATTTGGAGATCCAGAAAGTCCTCCATCAGTGGCAGGTTCAAGCTGGGTGTAACAAAGGACTTTCCTGAAAAAGAAATAGGGAAGAAAATTCCTAAGGCTTCGTTCAGATATTTCCAGAGACTACAAAGTCTCCCTTTTCCCATAGAGAAGCTCTCCTTTTCTTCTTTTCCTAAATAATTTAGTGAACTATGGAAATCTCTCCTCCCTTTTAAGTGAACTAATCATCCCAACTGGTCCCAGTTGTTTTTAGTTTGGTTTTCCTGAGAATAAAGCTTGAAGCAAAGACTTAAGTGCAGGTAGGGATATGGAAGGGATAGTGGATGGTGGGTGTGCCGCTTAGAACTTCTGCAGGAATACAGGGCTGGGAGGCGGGGCCAACATGGTGGAGAAGTAGGTGGATGCGAAGTTCCCTCGTCTCTCAAACACACCAGTGTTGAGGTCAAAGGACTTTGAACTCCAAGAGTCCAGGCAGCAAAGTGATAGAGACGCTTCCAGGGACCCACTGGACAACCTGACGGGCGATAGGTGCGTGATTGCGAACTGGGAGAGATAAAACGAATGGAGGGGAGGGATCCCCTTCTGCGCAGAGACAAAGGGAAGAGAAAGAGAGGCTGGGGAAGCATAGGACTGTATCTGGACAGGAGAAAAGCCACAGACCGGGACGGAGAGGGATCCCATCTCTAACTGCAGGGCTTTCTCCCAGCGGGGCTGGCTGCCCTGTTCCCGCACCTGGGGAGGCGGGGTGGGGGCAGCTCCAACTCGGTAACTAGTTCAGAGGCACGGTCTGCCGTGGGAGAAACTAATCCCCTCCCTGCAGTGCTGTGGGAAGAAGGTATATATCCGCTCCCTGAAACCAGGGCGAACAGAGTGGGAACCTTAAAGACATGGCAGTTTAAGTCCCAGCCGAGCGCCAGGAAGGCAGGGAGTCGGAGGAGCTGGACAAACCCGGTAAGGCGGCTGGGCGACTTTTTGCCGCAACTGGGGCACATGGAGCAGGACCCTTTAAGACATCGCGGTTTAAGTCCCAGCCAAGCGCCAGGGAGGCACGGGAGTCAGCGGAGCAGGGCAAACCGCCTCATTCGCCCCCGTGGCACAGTGAGGACAGCTTGAACAGACTGGTTTGGGACACCGAGTCCGTGGAGAAGAGACTGGGGTGTCGCCATTTTTCTCCGGGAACCGGCAGCGGGGCCCACAGTGGAGGCGGCCATGGCTACACCAAACCACGCCCCTCCGTCCCTGGTAACCGTGTATCTACTGGAGCGGGAGTGTCTTGAGGCTGACGAAGCAGACAGCCCCTCCTCCAGACCAGCACTGTTGCATTGCCTGATTTAAATCTCGGACAGTTCTTATTATATAGATATATCCCCCCTTCCTCTTCTCCTTCTTATCTCTTCCCTCGTCTAGTCTGGTTACTCTGGTTGTTGGTTTGTTTAAGCAGAGGTATTTACTCTTCTCTTGATACATGTTCTACACGTCCTTCTTTATTTTCCCTTCTCTCTGGATTAAGCCATATAGTTTCTCTGGTCAGTTTTTTTCTTTTCCCCCTCCCCTCTCATTTCTCTCTTTGTATGGAATAAGTCCTCTTCCATCAGCACTGCCTCCACCCTGTTGTTTACTTGTAGCTGGTGTTTCTGGTTTTTTGTTTTTTGTTTTTGTGTGTTTGTTTTTGTTTTCTGTTTGTTTTTTTGTTTTCCTTTTCAGGGCTACTTCAACAAACAAATGAAAGCACACCTGGTGGAGGGTCCAAAACATCACTACGAGTAGGGAGATAAAGTAACCAAAGTCACAAAAACAGAGAGCAAGTAACACTCTCCAAAAACACCTCCTGAAGGGCCAGGCACTGGACAGTGTATGACCCTTCTCTAATATAGTAGTGTTTACTGGTTCAGGTGCATAATAAGCTTTTAAAACACATAAGGGACAGAAAACTGGCCAAAATGATGAAACAGAAGAATTCCCCTCAAAAGGAATTCCGTGAAGAAATGACAGCTAAAGAATTGATCAAACAGATATAGACACTATAACTGAACAAGAATTTAGAATAATAGTCATAAGATTAATCGCTGGGCTTGAAAAAAGCATATTAGACAGCACAGAATCTATTGCTGCAGAGATCAAGGAACTAAAAAATCATCATGATGAATTAAAAAATACTGTAAATGAGGTGCAAAATAAACTAGAGGCAGCAACAGTGAGGATTAAAGAGGCAGAGGGGAGATTAAATGAAATAGAAGATAAAATTATGGAAAAAGATGAAGCTGAGAAAAAGATAAAAAAAAATTCTGGACCACAAGGGGAGAATTAGAGAACTAAGTGATTCAGTGAAACAGGACAATATCCATATCATAGGGGTTCCAGAAGAAGAAGAGAGAGAAAGGGGCTGAAGGTGTACTTGAACAAATCATAGCTGAGAACTTCCCCAATCTGGGGAGGGAAACAGACATTGAAATCCAGGAGGCACAGAGAACTCCCTCCAGATATGACTTGAATTGATCTTCTGCATGACCTATCATAGTGAAACTGGCAAAATACAGAGATAAAGAGACAATTCTGAGAGCAGCAAGGGATAAACGGGCCTTAATCTACTTTATGTGTCTAAAGGGTAGACACATAAGGGTAGTTACAGATCTATCTACTAAAACTTGGCAGGCCAGAAAGGAGTAGCAGGAAATTTTCAATGTGCTGAATAGGAAAAATATGCAGCCAAGAATCCTTTATCCAGCAAGTCTGTCATTCAGAATAGAAGGAGAGATACGGGTTTTCCCAGACAAACAAAAACTGAAGGAATTCATCACCCCTAAACCAGCCCTACAATAGATCCTAAGGGGGACTCTGTGAGTAGAATGTTGCTAAGACCACAAAGGACCAGAGACATCACTATAAGCATGAAACCTACAGATAACACAATGACTCTAAATCCATATCTGTCAATAATAACACTGAATGTAAATGGACTAAATGCTCCAATAAAGAGACATAGGGAGGGTATCTGAATGGGTAAAAAACAAGACCCATCTACTTGCTGTCTACAGGAGTCCCATTTTAGACCTGAGGACACCTTCAGATTGAAAATGAGGGAATGGAGAACCATCTATCATGCTACTGGAATTCAAAAGAAAGCTGGAGTAGCCATACTTAATCAGACAAACTAGATTTTAAACTAAAGGGTGTAACAAGTGATGAAGAAGGGCATTATATCATAATTACAGGGTCTATCCATCAAGAAGAGCTAACAATTATAAATGTTTATGCACCAAATTCGAAACACCAAAATATATAAAACAATCACAAACATAAGTAATTTTATTGGTAAGAAAGTGGTAATTGCAGGGGACTTTAATACTCCACTTACAACAATGGGCGGATCATCTAGACAGAAAATCAGTAAAGAAACAATGGCCCTGAATGATACACTAGACCAGATGGACTTGACAGATATATTTAGAACTTTTCATCCTAAAGCAGCAGAATACACACCCTTTTTGAGTGCACATGGAACATTCTCCAAGATGGATCACACACTGGATCACAAAACAGCCCTGAATAAATATAAAAGAATTGAAATCATACCATGTACGCTTTCAGATAACAATGCTATGAAACTTGAAATTAACCACAGGAAAAAGTTTGAAAAACCTCCAAATGCATGGAGGTTAAAGAACATCCTACTGAAGAATGAATGGATCAACCAGGCAATTAGAGAAGAAATAAAAAAATATATTGAAACAAAGGAAAACACAACAATCCAAACCCTTTGGGATGCAGCAAAGGCAGTCCTAAGAGGAAAATACATTGCATTCCAGGCCTATCTCAAGAAACAAGAAAAATCCCAAATATAAAATCTAACAGCACACCTAAAGGAATTAGAAACAGAAAAAGAAAGAAACCCCAAAGCCAGAAGAAGAAGAGAATTAATAAAGATCAGAGCATAAATAAATAATATAGAATCCAAAAAAAAAAACCAAAAACAAAAACAAGAAACAAAACAAAACACAGTAGAACAGATCAATGAAACTAAGAGTTGGTTTTTTGACAAAATAAACAAAATTGGTAAACCCCTAGCTAGACTTCCCAAAAGGAAAAGAGAGAGGACCCAAACAGATAAAATCATAAATGAAAATGGATTTATCACAATCAACCCCTCAGAAATACAAGCAATTATCAGAGAAGACTATGAAAAATTATATGCCAACAAGCTGGACAACTGGAAGAAATGGACAAATTCCTAGACACCCACACACTACCAAAATTCAAACAGGAAAAAATAGAAAATTTGAACAGACCCATAACTAGTGAAGAAATTGAATCAGTTATCAAAATTCTTCCAAGAAGTAAGAGTCCTGGGCCAGATGGCTTCCCAGGGTAATTCTACCAGACATTTACAGCAGAGTTAATACCTATCCTTCTCAAGCTGTTCCAAAAAATAGAAATGGAAGAAAACCTCCAGACTCATTCTATAAAGCCAGCATTACCTTAATTACAAAACCAGACAGAGACCCCACAAAAAAGGAGAATTACAGGCCAATATCCCTGATGAACATGGATGCAAAAATTCTCAAAAAGATACTAGCAAATTGAATTCAACAGCATGTAAAAAGAATTATTCACCATGATCAAGTAGGATTCATTCCTGGGCTGCAGGTCTGGTTCAATATTCACAAATCAATCAGTGTGATACATCACATTAATAAAATAAAGGATAAGAAACATATGATCCTGTCAATAGATGTAGAAAAAGCATTTGACAATACACAGCATCCTTTTTTAATAAAAACTTCAAGAAAGTTGGGATAGAAAGAACATATTTAAATATCATAAAAGCCATATATGAAAAGCCCACAGCTAGTATCATCCCCAATGGGGAAAACTGAGAGCTTTCCCCCTGAGATCAGGAACACGACAGGGATGTCCACTGTCACCACTGTTTGTTTAACATAGTGTTGGAAGTCCTAGCCTCAGCAATCAGACAACAAAATGAAATAAAAGGCATCAAAACTGGCAAAGAAAAAGTCAAACTTTCACTTTTCGCAGATGATGTGATACTCTACATGGAAAACCTGAAAGACTCCACCAAAAGATGGCTAGAACTGATACATGAATTCAGCAAGGTCACAGGGTACAAAATCAATGTACAGAAATTGGTTGCATTTTTATGCACCGATAATAAAGCAACAGAAAGAGAAAGAAACTGATCCTATTTACAGTTGCACCAAGAACTATAAAATACCTAGGAATAAGCCTAAAGATGTAAAACATCTATATGCTGAAAACTATAGAAAACTTATAAAGGAAATTGAAGAAGACATAAAGAAATGGAAAAACATTCCATACTCATGGAATGGAAGAATAAGTATTGTTAAAATGTCAAAACTACCCAAAGCAATCTACACATTCAATGCAATCCCAATCAAAATTGCACTGGCGTTCTTCTCAAAGCTAGAACAAACAATCCTAAAATTTGTATGAAACCACAAAAGATCCCGAATAGCCACAGTAATATTGAAGAAGAAAACCAAAGTGGGAGGCATCACAATCCCAGACTTTAGCCTCTACTACAAAGCTGTAATCATCAAGACAGCATGGTATTGGCACAAAAACAGACACATAGACCAGTGGAACAGAATTGGACCCAAAAATGTATGGCAAACTACTCTTTGACAAAGCAGGAAAGCACATTCAATGGATAAAAGACAGTGTCTTTAGCAATTGGTGTTGGGAGAACTGGACAGCATCATGTGGAAGAATGAAACTAGATCACTTTCTTATACCATACACAAAAATAAACTCAGAATGGATGGAAGATCTAAATGTGAAACAGGAAACTATCAAAACCCTAGAGGAGAAAGCAGGCAACAACTTCTTTGACCTCAGCCACAGAAATTTCTTGCTTAACACATCTCCAAAGGCAAGGGAATTAAAAGCAAAAAATGAACTATTGGTACCTCATCAAGATAAAAAGCTTCTGCACTGCAAAGGAAACAATAAAAAAACTAAAAGGCAACCAACAGAATGGGCAAAGATATTTGCAAATGATATATCGGATAAAGGGCTAGTATCCAAAATCTATATAGAACTTACCAAACTCAACACCCACAAAAGAAATAGTCCAGTGAAGAAATGGGCAGAAGACACGAATAGACACTTTCCCAAAGAAGACATCCAGGTGGCCAACAGACACATGAATAGGTGCTCAATGTCACTCATCATCAGGGAAATACAAATAAAAACCACACTGAGAGACCACGTCACACCGGTCAGAGTGGCTAACATTAACAACTCAGGAAGCTACAGATGCTGGCAAGGATGTGGAGAAACGGGAACCCTCTTGCACTGTTGGTGGGAATGCAAACTGGTGCAGCCGCTCTGGAAAATAGGGTGGAGGTTTCCCAAAAAATTAAAAATAGAACTACCCTACGACCCAGCAATAGCACTACTAGGAATTTATCCAAGGGATACAGGAGTGCTGATGCATAGGGGCACATGTACCCCAATGTTTATAGCAGCACTTTCAACAATAGCCAAAGTATGGAAAGAGCCTAAATGTCCATCAGCTGATGAGAGGATAAAGAAGATGTGGTTTATATACACGATGGAATACTACTTGGCAATGAGATAGAATGACGTCGTCATTTGCAGCAACGTGGATGGAACTGGAAGGTATTATGCTGAGTGAAGTAAGTCAGTCAGAGAAAGACAGATATCATGTTTTCACTCATATGTGGATCTTGAGAAACTTAACAGAAGACCATGGGGGAAGGGAAGGGGAAAAAATAGTTACAAACAGAGAGGGAGGGAGGCAAACCATAAGAGGCTCTTAAATACAGAGAACAAACTGAGGGTGAATGGGGGGTGGGGGAGAGGGGAAAATGGGTGATGGGCATTGAGTAGGGCTCTTGTTGGGATGAGAATCTACCCTATGGGAATCTACCCCCAAAACCAAGAGCACACTTTACACACTGTATGTTAGCCAATTTGACAATAAATTATATTAAAAAAAAAAGGAATACAAGGCTGATCCCCATCTGCTGGGAGTGCTATGGCTGAGAGCCCTCAGCTGTCAGCTCTTTTGGAACTACCTCAGTTGCAAAGAGCCACCAGTTCAAGGCCACAGCTGCTTCTGGAGTGGGTTATATCCAATGACTGATGGAAGCCAGGATATAAAGTTCTAGCCCCCTCACCCCAACACAGGTTAACCTGGAAATGTCATCTCAGCTTCAATATTCCTGCTTCCATCCTTCCCTCTCCTCAGGTGTTGTTGATTCCCAGAGCCCAATAACAAACCCAACCTGCGAGTGCAGTTGCCATGCAGGGTCTGGGGGAGCAGATGGAAGGCTAGCATTTGGGATCTGGATCACCATTGCCTGGAGGGCAGCGAGGACCGTGTTAATAAAGGTAGGTGGAGTGGTGCAAGGTTTAATGTGTGGGGGACTTGGGTTGTACACCAGTGGACAAGAATGGATTAGCTGGTGCAATGTATGAGCATTCGAGAAATAATGAGGTAAACAGTAGCCATGAAGGCAGTGGAATTAGGTAGCTGTTGTTAAGTGTTGATTTGTGGCCCCTCCACCCAGAGAGACTGCCAGGCTCTGTTGGTGCATCTACTCTTTCTGTTCTGGTCAGAAACTGCCTCTGTGTAGTAAGCTGGTATGATAGGAGGGCTCATCTGGCTTTTCTTTTCTCAGTTACCGCAGTCCTGTGTGGCCTGTTATCTGATTTCTGAAAACTGATGTTCCTATGTTTTGTCTGGTTTTCCAAGTTTAAGGTAGGAGGGTAAATCTAGGCCCTGTTATTCCATCTTGTCAAAGAGTGTAAGTCCTTTCTTCTTCTTCTTCTTTTTTAACTTACCACTTTATCAACACAAAGGATTGTAAATGAAAAAATAAAATGCTTGGTGGCTGAGGTGAGGGACAGTAAAGTAGTCAAAGTTTTACAGCTTAGCCATTACATTGACCAAGGCTTGCCAGGATTTTCAGCCAAAATTGATGACTTTTCTACCCTGTGGAAGTAGGTCTCTTTCCATAATGAACCTCACTGGAGACTGATTGGTGTCTCTGTAATTGAAATATGGGTCTCATTGGTAGGTTTGAGTACCCACCACCCACTTCCAACAGGGGGTGGCTGCATGTGCTGATGTCAGAGTTTTGTTTCAAGGATCAGGGCTGTTCAGTCTGGGTAGTGGCTACCAACAATGTCTAGAGGCAGCAGGAACAAGAGAGTGTGTAAGATTGGAAAAGCCACAGAGGTGAGTGCGGGGTGTATAAATGAAATTCAAAGGCTAGCCAGGAACCAGGTACACAAAGGAAGGAAGGAGGAGCCCAGGCCCCATGACTAATGCCTTGCCCATGCCCTGAGCAACAGACACATTTTTTTTTTTTTTTTATGGGAGAGTGAGTGGGTCCAGTTAAAGATGCAGAGTCAGGGGGATGCTGGAAGGACGGGCTTGAGGAGCTGAGTCTGACTCTTCTACCTGGAGTCTGACCTCTCCCAGAGAGCATCAGATTTTTGGTTCAGAAACCTATGAATCAGCCTGGCCGTTTCCAGGAGGGCCGGGAAGGGTGTAATTTCAGCGTCTGGAGCAGCTCTTCCAGAAGTGACTTCCTTAGAGCACAGTCCTGGGAGGCACTTTTCTTCCCTTGTCACATAAGCTTGGCAGACAGTGCATTCTGTGTCCTCATCTTGAAGATGAGAACTTAGCAAGTTAAGCGTTCTTAGGAACACTGCAATGAAGTAAGCTATTTAATTTTACCTAGCTGTTTCCCCCTTTGCCCTGCCACAGGAAGCAGTAAGCCCCTCCGCGGTAACAGGCTGGGGCTGGGGGTACAGACGGTCCATAACCGGAATTGTAAGAGATTGTGGATGGGTCTTTCTGTCACACGCACTGCCAGTCTGGCTATACTGGTTCTTGTGTTTCTGGACTCTATCTGGCTGTTCTGGCTAGACAGTGCCATTGTAGCAGCAATTTAGCTTGACCTTTGTGCCAGAACAACCTGTCCGATGTCCCCCTCCCTCCAGCTCTTCAATGGTTGGCTCGTTGTTGCCTCAGCTGTCACCTCACCTGCTCGCAGAGGCTCTCCTGAACACCCTGTCTAAAGCTGGCCTCTGCCGGAGATTTTACTTCCTTTATAGTGCTTCTCCTCTTCTGAAATTATTTTTATTTACTCGTCCTTCTGTGAGAATGCAATTTCCAGCAGAGCTGGGATCTTCTCTTCACCACAGCGCGCCCATGGTGTAGACCTGCATCAGATGGCTTCATACATGATAATAGGTAATAGCCATCAAGCCTTACTGAGTGCTTCTGGGAGACAGGCATTGCTCTTGGAGCTTTCCCTGTGTTACCACGTTTTCAAGGTTTGTTCAGTAAATTAATGAGGGGAGACTGTCCTGTCCCCCCTTACAAATCTAGCCCACGTCTAGTCCTACCCTGACTAGGAAAGTTCTGCCAGCACTAGCTCTCTATCACAACTACTTACTGCTTGGGACCCACAATGCATGTGCAGATCATAACAAGTTGTTTCCTTTCTTACCAATAGTTAATATTTTTAAATACAAACTTTACAGCTTGCTTTGTAATGTTTATTGTGGTAGCTTTGCTGGGAGAAAATACTTCTGAACCGGGCGGCATTGTTGCTGAAAAGCCTCTCACTGGGCTGGTAATATCTAAATATGAGCTCTTTGGTGGCAAGAACTTTCAATCACTAGATATTCATTGAGTACGAAGCATGTGGCAGTGCTGGTCAAAGTGCTGGGGACAGTGCTGAACAAGGCAGGCACCACTCCAGACGCCCCGTGCTTATATTCTAGAGGAGTTTTATGTCCTTCTGCACATCTCATGGTGTTAACACATGAGTGGACATTTATTCATTCACCTGTTTGCTCATTCACCAATATTTGAGTACCAGTTGGGTTCTGAGCACTGTGCTTGGTGTATGGATACAACGGTATCAGTAGGCACCTAACTTACAGGACAGTGTATGAGGGGAGGGGACAGATAATAAAAAATTGTAAGTCCTATCAAGCTGATGAAGGGGTTGGATATAGTCTGGGGTACTTCATGGGGCTTGCTTTTTCCCAACAGCAGGAACAGAAGCGCCCAGGGTGGGAGGAAGCCATTTCTCTTGAGAACCCAGGGTAGGCTAGTGAGCCTGGAGCTCTGGAGAAGGGACATTATTAGTAGGGGCTGGCGAAACACTGGACAAACAGAACAAAGACTTTTTTCCAATGTAACTCAATCCTAGGCTTGCAGCAAATGGTTCCCCATCCCAGGTAGAGTGAGACTGGAGACAGAACTGCCCTTTGAAGGCGGCCTACAGCCTGGCCCCTGCTGGGTGTAGGTCCGCCAGTAGCTGAGGGCTGGTTCAGAGCAGATGCGGAGCAGCTAGCCTCCTCTAGAATAAATACCACCAAGGACTAGACTGTTATCCACTGCCTCCTCCGAATCCCTTTCCGCTTGCAGTGGGGCAGCTGTTTGTGCAAGTCAAAACGTTGATTCAGCTGCCGGTGGGAAGGGGTTCAGGGCGGAGGGGGCGGGGCCAACGTCAGGAAGGGGGAGGGGAAAACTTGGGGGAGCCAGTAGGGGGAGGCCCACTCAAGGGTTAATTCCTCCTGTCTGTCTCTGCCCCTCTCGGCTGGGCTCTCGCAGGCTGTATTTATAGATGGGATAATTGCCGAGGCTTTGAAAGCAGCGCGCTGGCAGCACCGGGCTGGTGCGTGGGGGTGGGGAGGCCTGGGTCCCACCTGCTCCTGGGGGCTGCCCCTCCCCCACCATCCCTTCCTCCTCAGGGCTCCTAACCAGACCCAGCTCCGGATGGGGCCTGACTAGCTGCGTGTTCCCCGGGTATGAAGTACCTCACATGTAATCTCCCAAGCAGCCCCGGGCAGTGCCTACAATCACTTGCCCCAGCTCTTGGGTCAGGCCTTTCCTGACCACCTTAGCTAAGAGGGGCCCTAGAACCTCGCCATACTTCTTTCATAGTACCAATGATAATCAGAAAATTATGCTGTTTATTTTTTACTTGTTTATTTAGTGTCTGCTTTGTCTCCCTTGTTTGCTGAATGCCTGGCCTAGAATCGGTCTTCAGTAAATATTTGTTGAAAATAAATGCTTATTTAACAGAAGAGGAATCTGAGGCTCAGAGGGGTGAAGTAATTCTTGGGGGTCACAGTGTGAGCAAATGGCAGAGCTGAGATTCATGTCTGGTTTGACCGTCTTTAGAGTTTAGTGTCTTACTAGGGGACCAGGAGTCTCGAACACAAGGGCCAGGGTGTTGGGGGAGGTGGAGGTGGGGAGTGCACGTGTGTGTGTGTGTGTGTGTGTGTGTGTGTGTGTGTGTGTGTTGTGTACAGAACTCCCTTACTGTCCTGGATGAAGGCGGCAAGTGCTGTTCAGCTGTGGCTAATTGTTGCTTGGATCTTTCAGTTTTTCAGTACAAGCCAGAAATCTGGATTTTTATGTGAAATTTCCTGGTTTTTAAATGCTGACAACAAATCCACATTAACACCCCCCCCCCCACACCAGGAAACATGGGGCCAAACACAACACGGCTGTAGGCTGGATGGGACATGCAATTTGCAGCCTCTGCCCGCCCCCTCCCCCCCATCACCTGCCCTGTACTGAAAAGCAGCATTGATAACAAGGACACTGGACTTTGGGCATTTCAAAGCCTTTCCTTACCTAATACTTCTCTAAATAGTCCTGATGTTCCAACAGGGAAGTAGGGGGTATTGCTGTACCCATTTTAGAGATTAGCAAACAGAGACCTGGAGGGATTGCTGTGCAGCCACAGGACAGTGGCTAAGATTCCTCACTCTGGGCCCTTTGCCTTCTAGCTCAGTGTTGTCTGCCCTGCCTAGGACCACCTTTCTCATTTCTCTCTCTATCCCAGTAGGGGGGAGAGAGAGGCTGTGGGGTAGATGGGGATGAAGAAACCCCACACTGGGCCACCCACAGGTTTGGGGGCCCCTCAACAGGAATAATTGCCAGCCCCATATAGAGCGACCTGAGCTGGCTCTTGTTTAGAGATGCAGTTATCAAAATATCGTCCTGCTGGGTAATGATAAAGCTTCATATTGCACTTTAATTCTGAGTGGGCTCGAACCAGCCTCAGTCAGCCCAGAGAGAGAAGGGGAATGCTTGGCTAGTCTTCAAGCTCTTGCATGGTGCAGTGCCTGCCCTATTCTGGCCCAGGGCCACACCAAGAGTAGACAGGAAACAGATGACTGCCGAGTGAATGAATTAATGAATTTCTGAGAGCCAGGCCATCAAGGGGAACAGGGAAGAGGACCTCTCCCTGTAATCATGATGATGATGACGATGTCATAACAATAACTAGCACTTGTTGTGCGCTTATATATTCCAGACACTGTCTTAAGCCTTTCCCTTGTCGAGGTAATCTGTAAACCTAGAACAGTGACTGGTACTTTGTAAGTGCTTAGAACAATGTTGCCTATTAATACTTGATTTAATCTGCACAACAACCCTAAGAGGGGGCCTTATTACTATGCACATAAGGAAATCAAGTCACCAAGAGGTCAAGCAACTTACTCACAGAACCTAGCCAGTAAGTGGTGGGCCCAGGGCTCAAACCCTTAACTGTGTGATCCCAAAGCTTGTTCTCTGACCTACTAGGGAATAGCAGAGGAGGGAGATTGCTAGAGAGCTAGAAGTGAGGAAGAACATCCAAGAGTCTGGAAAGGAAGGGTTCACGTGGCAACCAGGCTGAGGAAGGGCAGCACATGGGGGCCTCAAGCAGAAGAAGGGCATTGTGAGCAGAGGATTGGAAACACAGTTCAAGGCACCCACTCCCCAGCCCCTGTGTTTCCCATGTGAATTGAACATGATGCAAGCTGACAGATTCAGGATTAATTTAAAGGTTGCAGCTCTCTGAGTACCAGGTGGAAATTTGCCTGAAGCATGGCCAGAGCATGATTTGTAAGCAGGGCTTGACCTCAGCTGCCAGCCAGGCCCTGTACCCTCCATGCTTCTCCACGGAGGCTGGCAGGACTAGGGCCCCTTGCTGAGACAGGTCAAAAGGGTTTAAAAACAGGCAAGAAACAAGAGAACAGATCAATTTTTCTCAGTGAACTTAATGCTCTGTGAAGGAAATGTGTAATTATATGAACTTCTGTGTATGGGGAGAGACCTGTACCTGTCTGTTTCTCTGTCTCTCTTACCACTTATTACCCTTGGGTGGTCTGGAACCTTTTCAGTATGTGTACCCACAGCTAAGTAAAGGTGAGGACGAGCATGTATTTTGAATTTTTTCTTTTCTTCCCTTTTTTTTTTTGCCCATTTCCCATAGTAAGAAAAACCTTTGATATCATCTTACGGTATACAAATACAAAATGGTGGTAGGAGCCATCTTCACGATCCCTTCAGGCCTGGGAGGCAAATCTGCTGCTGGGTGTGATGGGGGCCACGTCAAAGCCCAGCCCTCACCTTCAGGGTGGCTGAGCTGATCTAGTCATGTCAGGAGATAAGGGGGAAGAAGTGGTGGTTGGAGCCCTCTCCTTGAGCAAGCCAGGCCAAGTGAATCTGGGAAGATGCTTAAAGTAAGATCAGGGTAGACTACTTTCAATTCTCCTTCCCTGCTTGATAGTCTGTAGTGACCAAGCTTTGGTCAATGAACTGTGGGAGTAAGACTGGGGGGGACTTCTGAAAAGATGTTTCCTTCCTGATAAGTGAGACGTATGAAAGGGTAAAGTCTTTTTTCTTCTCCTGCTCTCTCTGTTCTGAATACTGTTCTGGATACTGTTGTATGATACGATGCTTGGGTGTGTGGCAGCTGATGAAGTTTTGGGGTGATGGGGGGGTGGGTCCAGACCTGATGGCCAAGAAAGAATTCTTGAAGATGTCTTTGGTGCAAAAAGGTGATTTTTATTAAAGCACGGGGACAGGACCCGTGGGCAGAAAGTGCCGCGCTGGGGTTGTGGTGGGTAACGGATTATATACCCTCAGGTTGGGAGGGGTTTAGGGATAGAGTAATTCTTCAAGGTATTTTGGAAGCAAGGTTTCCAGGATCTTGAGGGGCTAGGTTAGTAAAACACCATTTATTACCATTCAGTAAAACCTTAGTCATGAGACCCTTCAGATGTATATCAGGGAGCCATAAGCTTGGAGTATGATTGCCAGCATATATCTTGGGGAAGTTGAGATAAAGGAAGTTTCCCAGGGAATTTTTTTTTTTTCAACGTTTATTTATTTTTGGGACAGAGAGAGACAGAGCATGAACGGGCGAGGGGCAGAGAGAGGGGGAGACACAGAATCGGAAACAGGCTCCAGGCTCTGAGCCATCAGCCCAGAGCCCGACGCGGGGCTCGAACTCACGGACCGCGAGATCGCAACCTGGCTGAAGTTGGACACTTAACCGACTGCGCCACCCAGGCGCCCCTCCCAGGGAATTTTTATATGTTAATGTAGACTTACAGGTTCCTGGGGGGTGAGGATACTGTTAAGCCACAATTCTCTTTTGTCCTGGCAAGGTGTCATCATCCAGGCAGCCAGGCTCCTAGAGGGAGGTCCCTGTGCCTGTTTCAAGGACTGGCCAATGGGCTGTCGGCAGTAAGGAAATTTAATTTTCATTTGCCTTAGTTTCCCACATCACTATGGCAAGCATTTAAACCCCTTTCCTTTGTTCTTGGAGTGTCCAAGGAATATCATACATACTCCACCTGGGAGGGGGTGCTGTTAGACTGTATTTTGCCCTCAGCTTGCCCCACGCTCCCTTATCAGCAGCCACGTTGTGATCTGAATGACATATAGTGTAATGAGGATGGCAGAGGCTTTATAGAACTAGGTCCCAAAGACATGGCTGAGTTGGGGTACTTACTTTGGGACTATCTACCTTTACTTGTTCCGTAAGTAATAACCTTCTTTATAGTTTAAGCCATTGTTGGTCATATTTTTACTCCATGCCGCTGAAGTACTCCTGATTTAGAAGCATAACCTGGAGGCTGTATTCCTGGGTTTTAGGAGGTCCAGACTCCTTGAACTGTCTTCTAGAATTGATGAGGGACCATAAGGCAAACTGAGAGCAAAGCATACCCAACACTCCACCCCCCAGGTGGGATATGTGTGATATTCCTCAGGTACTCCTGGCTGCCCAAGAATAAAGGAAAGGGGAAAATAAATGGTTAACTGATAGAGATTACAGTCATTCAAGACACATTCAAGTCTCCATCAGTTTACAAATATCTTAGTAAATTTTAAGCAAAAGGCAATCTTATCAATAGCCTAATTTCCATAAAACCATAGACTCAGTTTCCTGGAGCTCCAACATCATCCTCCCTTCCATAGTGATGTAGGGAACAAAGGCAAGAAGGAAATGGCAGGTAAAATTAAATTTCTTTATAATCTGAAGCCCATTGACAGACACTTGAGGCAAATACAGAGTATAACTTTTCTCTAGTTATGGGAACCCCCTACTGTCATAATGTTAATGCCTTACTAGAGGAAAAATAACCTTAATTTGACAATAGCTGGGCCTCAGGTATCTTATGAGTCCTCTTTAGCATATGAAAGTCCTTCTGGAGGCCTACCTTTTGTCTTTACCTTCTCCAACTCCATAGTGAGTAACCAGTCTTCACAACCCCAGGGCAGCTCTTTTGGTCCTGCCCCTGTGCTGTAATAAAATCACCTTTTTTGGGGGAGCCTGGGTGGCTCAGTTGGCTGAGCATCTGACTTGGGCTCGGGTCATGATCTTATGGTTTGTCAGTTCGAGCCCCACATTGGACTCACTGCTGTCAGCCTGTCAGCACAGAGCCTGCTTTGAATCCTCTGTCCCCCTCTCTTTCTGCCCCTCCCCAGCTTACCCTTTCTCTCTCAAAAATTAAATAAAAAACATTAAAAAAATAAAATCACCTTTTTTGCACCAAAGATGTTCCAAGAATTCTTTCCTGGGTATCAGCTCTGAACCCCCACCGTTCCAAAACCCCATCAGAACCAGTGTTGGATGATTCAGACCCATGGGTTGGCTTGCACCTTACTTTTGTGTGAGGGTTAGTGTGGAGGCCTTGTGGTCTTGGCTCTGGATGTCTATTCCTTGGTGTGTTTTACTCTATTTGATTTCCTTAGTGCTTTCCCCTTTTTATAAGACAAATAAAAAATTGTCTTGAAAATGAAACTCCTCTTGTCCATCAATCAAGAAATGCCTGGGACGCCTGGGTGGCTCAGTCGGTTAAGCGTCCCACTTTGGCTCAGGTCACTATCTTGTGGTTTGTGAGTTTGAGCCCCGTGTAGGGCTCTGTGTAGACAGCTCAGAGCCTGGAGCCTGCTTCAGATTCTGTGTCTCCCTTTCTCTCTCTCTCTCTCTCTGTCCCTCCCCTGCTTGTATTGTCTCTCTCTCTCTCTCTCTCTCTCTCTCTCTCTCAGAAATATTTTTAAAAAATAATAAAAATAAGAATAAAAAAAGAATGCCCTGACCAAGTGCATTGGAAGAACCACAAATATGGAGCCAAATCCCCATGGCCTATGGTGGGAAGGGAATGGGAAGAGGGCCTCTAAATAGCTAACTAACATTGATTACATACCTACCTATATCAGACATAAAAAAGCTTTTCTGGCAAAATTTTTTGTTAGATTCTCAATTTTATTCCACCAATCTATGTATCTAATCTTTGAAATTGGGAAGTATAAGTCTTCCAGATTTGTTTTTTTTCAAGATTTTTTGGCTATTCTGGATCCTTAGAATTTCTATATAAACTTTAGGATCAGCTTGTCAATTTCTGCAAAAAAGGTAGCTGGGATTTTGGTAGGAATTACATTGGATCAGTATATCCATTTGGTGTATATTGCCATCTTAACAATATTAGGTCTAGTGATCCATGACCGTGAATGGGATAGCCTTCCATGTTTTTAAAAGTCTGTTAATATCAACAATGTGTAGTTTTCAGAGTATAAGTTGTATACTTCTTAAGTTTATTCCTAAGTATTTTATTCTTTTTGATGTGATTGTAATAGAATTGTTTTCTTAATTTCATCTTTAGATTGTTCATTCATTGCAAGTGTATTGTAATACAATTGGTTTTTTGTATATTGGTTTTGTATCCTACAATCTTGCCGAATTCATTTCTTCTGAGTAATTCTTAATGCGATAAGTATTTCTTTTTCTTCTTAATTCTACCTGTTTCTGAATTCCAAGCCTTCTGAGATAACTTTGGTTTCCTAAGTGTTTTTTTTTTCATTTTTCATATAAATAAATAAAAAATTTAAAAGGCAAATAAACATGATGAAAGTAGACATTCCTCTGTCCTTTATTGGTTTCACTTTTGCTTTCAGTCTGGGAACTAGAATGAGATGGGGAATCCCTTTAGGTACTTGGGGAAGGAAGGAAAAGGAGATCCATTTACTGAGGGAATTAGAAGAGAAGGTTTGAGCAGAAAAAGGAAGCCAGAAAGGGGAAATACCCAGCACCATGAAACTCATTTCCTGAGGGAGTGTAGGGAAGCAAGCAAAAGCCCAATTGGTGACACAAGAGTGAGAGTGGGTAAATTGAGGGCCAGGTTTAGAAAAAGGCACATCAGTGTATCTGTCACCAAGCTTGCCTGCCCAGGGTAGGGCGTGCCAGCTACTGTCCAGGAAGGACTCTGCTGTTGGTGTGGCTGGGAGCGGACCAGTTCTCCATATCTACGTCAACGACTATTGCACATCTGTTATGTGTCTGGAACATTCATGGCTTCTTAAAATGATTCTGCAAGGTAGATCATGGTATTGATCAAGGGAATTGAGTTTCAGGCAAGTTCAGGAATTTTCTATTAGTGAAGGACAAAGTCAGAAGCTGAGAGGTGGCTTCTTTGACTTCTAAGCCTGCCTTCTTCCTGCTGTGCTGCATGATTTCCTGAGCCCTGGTTTGGGGAGGCATGCTCTGCCCTGAAACTTTTAGGGCAGATGAGTGTGCAGGTGTGTGTGCATGCTCCTAATCTGCTTGTATCACCATTTTGCAGAGTATTCTCAACTCAAACTTTAGTACTAACAGCCAGAGTTTTCTACCTCTTTCAGTACTTTCCTAGGTACAGGTGGGAGAGTGCTGGGTTTGGGAAATGTGAAACACACCCTTTCGTTGGCCCTCAGAGTTCTACAACCAGTTCTTTAAGTCAGTTTGGAGATGAGCCTTCTCCTTTGTATTTGGGAAGACTGGCCTGTTGGATTCAGGTTTGTGAATCTAGAAGCCCCTAACCATTCCACCAAGACCTTGGCTTGGCTAATACTATTGGCCACCTGGAAAAGCAACTGGGACTTAGTTGGGTCTCAGATGTTTGGTGAATGTTAAGTGGATGGATTCTAGTCCTCACCCCAGCACCAGCATTGTTGGGGAGCTGGAATCTGTTAGTGATTTTCAAAATGGGAGGCGGGTCAGGTCTGGCATAGGTGGGGCTCCCTGTTGTAATAGACCCACTTTCATAAGCTCATCTGTCTGCTGAGCAAACAGATATTTATTGCTTGCTGAGGAGGTACCAGGGACGGAACAGCCAATGAGTCTCAGTACTCATGGGATTTAGAATTTAGAGGAGCCAACAGACATTGTTATAAGTATCCAAATCCTGGGCAGTGCTTTTTTCTGTTGCCATGTGGCTTTTCTTGCCTAAATGACACCTGTCATCTTGCCTGTTCCTTTCTTTTTTTCCCTTTCCTAAGCTTTCCATGATACTTCCCCACTTCCTGCCACTCTCTCCTGCCTCTCTTGCCTCCATGCTGGGTGTGGGTTTACCTTTCTTTCTGCGACAGAAGCTTCCTACTCCTCCTTTCTGAGGACCTCCAGGCAAACTGTCTGCACAAGGCTCTTGTCAGTCTCTGGTGGAGCTCCTTCTGGTCAGGATGGGCTCTGCAGAGCGCTTTCTGCCATTGAAAGGACAGTTCCAGGGAGAGATGCCATGGGATGGTGTCATCTCAGGCTTACTTGTGCCTGGGTGAATTGCATGTGACTGAGTTCCCACCCTTGGAGGGAAAACTGTTCTTATCATTTCCATCCCTGTCCTCTTCACTGAACCTGTCTTTGAAGAAGCACATTTGGCTGTCCAGCTATGGGGCCAGGCTGGAGTTGTGTGTTGCAATTAGTCCCCATCCCCATTCTTGTCCTGGTGGAACAGGAAATGCCTGTCAAATGATAGCTAATGACCTAAGGGATCCTAGAATCTCAAGGTCAGATGGAACCTTATCATTTATTCCAATACATTTCAAATTTCTTTGATTATGACTAGTAGTAAAAAATATATTTTATGTAAGCTTCTTACATGAACCAATATGCATTATATACGTTTATTACATATGCTCATACATATTAAGTACATAAAGTATAACAAAGTTTTACAAAGCAATGCTCACCCTTAGTATGCTTATATTTTCTATTACATTTAAAAATGTTGACCCTACCTACACCCAGCTAAATTGGTTTTATGACTCAGTATCTCAATATTAAGTTTCAAACCACTGCTTGGGAAACACTATTTTATTTATTTTTTATTTTTTTAAATTTTATTTTTTTTTATTTTTAAGAGAGAAAGAGAGAGAGAGAGAGAGAGAGAGAGCGAGAGAGAGAGAGAGGGAAAACGGGGAAGGGGCAGAGAGAGAGGGAGACACAGGATTCAAATCAGGCTCCAGGCTCTGAGTGGTCAGCACAGACCCCAATGGGGGTTTGAACTCACAACAGGTGAGATCATGACCTGAGCCCAAAGTCAGATGCTTAACCCACCCAGGCGCCCCAGAAAACACTGTTGTAATTTAACAACTCATGTCCTTTCTACTTGTCAGATAGTTGTGTGGTCTTTGTTTGGATTTCTCTGGTAGATAACTTGGTACCTACGTAGGAAGTCTATTCTGTCTTTGGACAGCTGTGTCTGTTAAAAAAATTTCCTTATGATACGAAATCTGGTCTTCTACCTACGACTGACTCCTTGTCCTTCCAAGTAAAAGCCCTTCAGAATAGTGGTTGTGTCCTCTTTCATCCCTTTCCCTTCCATAACGTAGTAGCTCTGGATCAGTGGTGTGCTTGAGCTGGTATGCACCAGCTTGTGAGAGCCAATTTCCAAATTTTTAGGAATTATGGGAGCTGATTGCTTTTTTTTTTTTAATGTTTATTTACTTGTATGTGTGAGAGAGAGACAGACAGAGTGTGAGTGGGGGAGGGGCAGAGAGAGAGGGAGACACAGAATCTGAAGCAGGCTCCAGGCTCCAAGCTGTCCGCAAAGAGCCCGACGCAGGGCTTGAACCCACGAACCATGAGATCATGACCTGAGCCGAAATCAGACGCTTAACTGACTGAGCCACCCAGGCACCCCTATGGGAGCTGATTCTTAAAGTCATTATTAAAAATTAAATTCTATGACTTACAAATCTATTAAAAACAAAGGTACTGGGGCGCCTGGGCGGCGCAGTCGGTTAAGCGTCCGACTTCAACCAGGTCACGATCTCGCGGTCCGTGAGTTCGAGCCCCGCATCAGGCTCTGGGCTGATGGCTCGGAGCCTGGAGCCTGTTTCCGATTCTGTGTCTCCCTCTCTCTCTGCCCCTCCCCCGTTCATGCTCCGTCTCTCTCTGTCCCAAAAATAAATAAACGTTGAAAAAAAAAATTAAAAAAAAAAAAACAAAAAAAAAAAACAAAGGTACTAAGTACTCAGAACTCCTCACTTCTTGTTTTACTGCTTTGACTATTATTTACACTCTTCAGGTTATGTCTGTTATATCTGTATGGTGGAGATACAGTTTTTAACAGTTTTTTTTCTTTTTGAGGGAGAGATAGAGGGAGTGTAAGTGGGGGAAGGGCAGAGACAGAGGGAGAGAGAGAATCTCAATCAGGCTCCACACTGTCAGCGCAGAGTCTGAGGTGGGGCTCAAACTCACGAACCATGAAATTATGACTTGAACTGAAACTGAGAGTCGGATGCTTCACCGACTGAGCCACCCAAGTGCCCCTATATGGAGGAAATATTATAGGAAGTTGTGCTATTGCCCATCTCTTCCCAGCTCTGGGTTCAGTCATGTCACATTGGTAGCTTGATCTTGGCCATGGCAGGAGTATGTATACCAGGGAAACTGGCAGATAAAACAGGGCCCTTCCTCTTAGAAAGCCGATCATTAAGCATGTACCAGTACACCATTGCTCTGGGGTCGTACTGCTTGGGTTTAATCTCAGCTTCAGCACTTGCTGGCTATGTGTGACAGGCAAATGACTTAACATCTGTGCCTCAGTTTATTTGTACAGTGCACACTGAGGGTCGCTTTGAGAATTGAATGAATTAATGCATATGCAGTGCTTAGAACAGTGCCTGGCACATGGCCCTTTATAGGTGTTAGCTGTCATCTAGGCTTACTGTTGCAAGATTATTCCATTCTCCCTGCTGGGGTTTGGTTTCCAGGAGTCACTCAGCCCAGTCATTCTCCCTTATTTTGCTTTCATATTTGACATACAGTTTGTTGTCTTTTCCTAGCCAGATCACAGGGTCCCTGAGTAGGAGTGGTTGGCTTTTTCTTTGGGAGCTCTAGGTCCCAACCTTTAGCTGGCTGCAGGATGGAGGCTCAGTCTCACTGACCAGTGGAAACCCTCAGGATTCCCCAGGAGCCGTGTTCCCAGTGTAGTGTCCTTCTCCTAGTGGGGAGCTCCTAGGCTTGGCTGCTTGATGTGAAGATGAGAAAGGATTTCAGTTGAGGCAGCCCTGAGCTGGCTGACCACTGCAGATGGCCCAGCTGCCACCAGGTGGTTGGCTTATAAATCATTAGGTCTTACCCTCCCTGAAACTGGATAAAGCTGAAGCATAAACAGCGTCTTGTGTCAGTGATGAAGCATCTGGCTCCTCCCCAGCTCTGGACAAGGCCTCACGGAACTCGCTTAGGCCCTGATTCTTTCTTGTGGACAGCTGCTGTGCTTTTTGAAGAAGCCAGGAGACTCTCCTGTCTTGAAATAGCTCCGCATGTGCCTATATTTTATCATTAGGGATTTTTTCTTTTGGAGTAAACAGTGCTTTCTCCATAAAGTTCTGTTTTGAAATGGTGGTACCTTGAGAGACTGGCATATTATTAAACATTTAAAATCTTAGTGTGAATGAACTTGTACATTAGCTACACATTGCTCCCTGCTCCACTGCTATCTCTTATCAAAGTGGGTATTAATTCCAAAGAAATGCTGGAGATAGCACTGTGTGTGTCGAATTCCTAAACCTTGCTGTACTTTCAGAATCACCAGGAGAGCCTTTCACTTAATTAGAAAATTTTTAATTTGAAAGCTACTGACCCTTACCCCATTCAAAGTAAATGTCACTCACCTAATCTCATTACTTAAATATATGTTTATATATATTAATAAGAAATAAAAAAAAATCCCCTCAACTTATCCACTTCTTTCCTGGGAAGTCTTTAAAAAGTATAGCTTTCTAAGGTCCTTCCCTAAATGTACAGAAATAGAATTTTCTGGAATGGAGTTTAGGAATCCTTATTAAAAAAATATCTTCTGGTGATTATAAATGTGCAGACAGGTGTGCACCATTTCTCAGTATTGTATTTGATTCATTCCTGTATTCTCCAGCTCTCTGCCCAGGCTTGGTGCATAGTAGGCACACAGTAGGTGCTTAACAAGTGATGTTTAAACTGAAAGAGGCAAGGAGTTGGGCAGACCTGGATTGGAGTCGAAGCTCTGCCAATTTCTGTGTACCCTGGGCAGGTGACTTCCTCCTTATCTGGGAAATCGGGAAGGTAATGTGCACAATGAGAAGATTACGGGCCAGTGGGGTCGTCCCATCCCTTGTAGGCCTCCCCTTCCTGGGGCTGTCAGGGGAAGGAAGGCAGTCAATTGCAGGGTTTAGGCAAGTCCCAGAGGGGTTCTCTATTAATTACTCAGGGGGCGCTTGTAAGCGCCCTGAAGCACTGGTCTTATGACACTGCCTTTGGGCCACAAGGATGAAAAGCAGTGCTGGAATCGATCTCCTCGCTGCCTGCCTGTGGCTGGATTGATTGGATTCCTGCTTGATGTCTGCCATTAGGAGACCAACTAAAGCTAATTTCCAGCTCGATCTGCCCCAGGTCCTGAGGACCGGGGGTGGTGGTGGCAAGGAGCTTGCAGGGGAGGCCTAGGGCCCAGGCTAGGGGTGGCAGGGGAGCAGAGGGTACTGCCCTGTGAGTAGAATTGTGGGGGGGTGTGGCCTGCCGGCTTCCTGTTCAGGGGAGGGAGCTATGACCGCCTTCCACACAGTCCCATTGTGTCTTGCTGACACTTGCTTCTTCCAATCCATTTCCATCCTAGTTTTAATAATCAAGTGAATGCATCTTCTTAAATATTTTATTGAACAGGGAGACTGGAGTACCCAGGGGGAGGGAGGGCTCAGGCCTCAGCAAGCATCTTTGCTCTGTGGCCTCTCCTTTTGTTTTTTTTTTTTAATGTTTTATTTATTTTTAAAAAAAAAATTTTTTTTCAACGTTTATTTATTTTTGACAGAGAGAGACAGAGCATGAACGGGGGAGGGGCAGAGAGAGAGGGAGACACAGAATCGGAAACAGGCTCCAGGCTCCGAGCCATCAGCCCAGAGCCTGACGCGGGGCTCGAACTCACGGACCGTGAGATCGTGACCTGGCTGAAGTCGGACGCTTAACCGACTGCGCCACCCAGGCGCCCCTGTTTTATTTATTTTTGAGACAGGGAGAGACAGAGCATGAACAGGGGAGGGTCAGAGAGAGGGAGACACAGAATCTGAAACAGGCTTCAGGCTCTGAGCTGTCAGCACAGAGCCTGATGCAGGGCTTGAACTCCCGGACCGCGAGATCATGACCTGAGCCGAAGTCGGCCGCTTAACCGACTGAGCCACCCAGGCGCCCCTGTGGCCTCTCCTTTTGGAAGAAGAGTTTGGGCTTGTCTTACCAGGATCTTGGTTTCTGGTGGAGCTTTGGGGCCAGAGTGGGGAGATGGACAACAATGAAGAGCTTGGCTATTCTGGATTTGGTTACTCTGGGCTCAGCTGTTCTGGGAATCAAGGCCCCCAGAGTTTGAGTGTGTTTATCTATAAAATAGGTTAATGATATCTGCTTTACAAGGGGGAAGGGATTCAGTGAGAAAACCCAGGAGAGGCACCTTGCACTGTTTTTGGAACATAGTAGTGGCTCAATAAATTGTTGCCATTGTAATTTTTCTTATTTTCCCCTCTATTCTAAGACCCTCCACCCCACTTTAATGTATTTGTAATCCTGTGCTGTCTTATAGCCGATGTGTTTATTTTAGGTGTAGTGTTTTGTTATCTTCCTCCCCTTAGAGCTGTTATTAAGTCAGTGATGACTTTTATAACTAAGAGTTTCTCAGACCTGAGAAAATGTGCTATCACAGACATTTGCCTCCCATCCCTCAGCTGGGACTGCAGTGATTCACAGATTTGTTTGGCCAATAACCTCTTTTTTAAAAGGGAGATTAGCAAGTGTTAAAAGTGTATTAGCAGCTAATTGAGAAAATTAAGACAGCTTTTGAAGAAAGGGGAAGGTTTGCAGAAAAGTAAGTAGCTGGGCAAGGCCTCACATGGGCAGGCAGGAAAAATATTTAGGGATGTCTCTGATCTGGAAATCTCTAGAAGCCATGTCTCTTGTCCTATTCTGCTCATATGCCCACCTCTGCTTTAAAATATTCCCTTTCCTTCTTTGTGGCTATCTGCCTTAGAGGCACCGCTAGCCATGTTTGAGGGTGTTTGCCCATTTGTGACAGGGTGTCTTGGATCCCTGCACACAGATCAGTCTATACAATGCATTCAATTAAAAAAAAAAAACAATTTAGGGGCACCTGGGTGGCTCAGCTTGTTAAGTGTCATGATCTCACAGCTTATGAGTTTGAGCCTCATGTCAGGCTCTGTGCTGACAGCTCAGAGCCTGGAGCTGCTTCAGATTCTGTGTCTCTGTCTCTCTCTGCCCCTCTCCTGCTCATGCTCTGTCTCTGTGTCAAAAATAAAATAAAAACATTAGAAAAATAAAAAAAACACCGTGAGGAAATAGCAAAATAGCAAAAATTCTGGCCTCTCCATTCATAACTACTGCATAAGGAATTTGAAGCCGTCCTCAGTCTCTAGTTTCGTGTATATGTGCGCGTGCGTGGGCGCGTGCGTGTGCATGCATTGTGCTGTGCAATTACGGGACCTGGTATTTTTGAGAAAATTTCTTGCTAAAATCATCCCAGAGAATTAACACCTTGCTATAGGCACCCAGCAATCAAAAGAAGGTTCTAAGCCCACTTTGGTTTCCGGGTCCTGGGCTGTGAGCAGAGTCCTTCTGCAGTCCTGCCTTTCATTGCCATGTTCCTGTCAGGGTAGGAAGCCGATGGCTGCTTTCCCTAGAGAGAGGCAATGTGGGTTAATGGCAATGCTGTTATTGATTACACCACCACCGCTTGCTGGGAGCTTGGCACTTGTTAAATGCTAACTATGTAGCAGGTACTATGTTAGCCATGTAACTTGGAATACCTAGTTTGATTCCCACAACATTCCTCTTAGGTTCCATTATCAGTACCATTTTGCAGATGAGAGGATAAAATCCCAGAAGACTTGCTTTGTAATTCCCAAGTCTGCCTGACACCATACTACTGAGTTCTGAGTTCTCTGCCACAATCACTGTCTTCTAGCAACCCTGGAGAAGGGCGCTGAGCATGAGAATAAGCGTTGCTTAGAGGGGTCTTAGGGGTCCTGAGTTGTGTGTGCCCCATCTGAGCCCTGCTTCTGTCCTGAATGGCCCCTGCCTGCAATCTCTCTTTGGGCTGCTCATAGCACAACTCTATGAAGCTTCATTCATGTCTTGGTACTGCGGAGGTTGGCAAACTTGCAAAGGGCCAGATGAGAGTTTTGGCTTTGTGAACCATATAGTCTTTGTTGCAAATACTCAACTCTGCTGTTGTAGCATGAAAGCAGCCATGGATAGTTCATAAGTGAATGGACCTGACTGTGTTCCAGTAATGCTGCATTTACAAAACTGGGTAACAGGCTATAGATTGCTGACCTCAGGTCTGTGGCAAAGGGGTGACCTTCACTGGGACAACCACGTGGGGGATGCCTCCTGGAGGGAGCCTTGCTTTTTGGAGACTGAGGAGTATTTTTGAGAGTGAGAGTGGTCAGCTGGGTTAAATGAAGTTTTTGTGGGGGGGGGGCATGGGGGTGTGTGTATGTGTATACTCAAAAGAATCATGTTCCTTATTTTTTCTTAATTTTTTTTAAAAAAATTTATTTTTGAGAGAGAGACAGTGTGTGAGCAGGGGAGGAGCAGAGAGAGAGGGAGACACAGAATGTGAAGCAGGCTCCAGGCTCTGAGCTGTCAGCACAGAGCCTGATGCAGGGCTCAAACTCACGAACTGTGAGATCATGACCTGAGCCAAAGTCGGACGCTCAACCGACTGAACCACCCAGGTGCCCCAAATCACATTCCTTATTAAAACCATCCTAGTTTAATAATCCTTATTAAAAAACCCAAAGATTTCAGCATGAGGATAACCTTGCAGTTAGGGAAGGATTGTGTAGCTCAAGGGCTCCCTGAGTTTCCATTGCTTTTGTGGGGAGAGCTTCCCTATGATCACTGAAACCATGATTCCAGAGATGTGCTACTCCTCCCTTTAAAGGCTAGGGTCCAGTGAAGGCACAACTTTTTCTCAGTCATTTTTAGTGCAGCTAAGAGGTTCAGAGATTCAGAGGAAACAAAAGGGACAAATAGATACCAATATAGGACACATAAACATATCCAGTTTACATAGAGAATTCTGACCCTACCCCAGCCAGCTTGTCTCCACAGGTCTCAGAGACTCTCCTGTTCCATACACTCTTCTGGTACTTTCTAATTAAGTCTTGCTTTGGGCCCAAGAATAACCCCTGTCCCTAGATAATTTGTGCCATGTTGGGTTTGTCATTATGAATGACCTCGATGAAAGACCTCATTCTCAACAAAGAGGGCCTGTGGTCATGACATGCCAATTAGTTTTAAGTAAAAAGAAAATAAGGTACATTTACAAAGAAAGAAAATAAAAATCAGGTGTAGTCCTTCCATTCAGGGATGACCACTACATATTCTCTATGCCCTTTTCTGTAACAGGCTTGAGGTCTTTCTTGAAACTTAATTATACATCCGTACAACAGCAATGACCGTGCACTAATGGAAGGGTCATTCCGTCACAGCAGAAGAAGCACTGAGAGATGTTAGATGAGGTGGAGGGGAGGGGAGAGAGACTGTAGGGGCCTGTGAGGTACTGGGTGGGTGGTGTGGCTCTGTGGCTTCCTGGGTGTCCTGGCCTGGGTGCTCAGCCTGGGAGCAGTGATGAGGAGGGGGTGGTGTGGGCATGCCCCACTGTCTGAGTTGTCCTTGCCGTCCCCTGCCTTGGAAGGGAGGTGGTAACTGTTCTGCAAATGAGATGGGAGAGGGGTGGGAGCTGGTGCCTCCTCCTTGTTATCTGCAGCTGCCCATCCACCCTGGTCAATGATGCTTGTCCATCACCGCTGAGATCCAAGTCCAGCCATGTGCGAGGGGAACATCTGTTCCCACGGCTGCAGGGCCCTGCAGTCCTGGAGTCAGAGTGACTGCAGAAGCCAAACATGGGGTCACTGGTAGTGTGTATGTTGTGGGATAGAAAGGGGAGGGAATGGTGCAGAGGGCAGGGGTCTGGTGTCATTTAGGGGGCACTGCTTGTTATTCTGTGGGAAGTTGGCACAGTCTACTCATTGGACATTGGGGCTCTGGGTCTTTTGGGGCAGGCCTGGCAGAGGGAGGCAGACAATGGCTCTTTGGGAGCTCAGCAGGCGGTGGGTAGAGAGTGAAACATAGAATGTGCTGGTCTTCTGATTCCCATGCCACTCAGCATCAGTAGAGTAATAGAGGATGAGTTTCACCTGCCACTATATTAGCAGGGCTTCATGGACACAGATCCTTATATCTCAGAGCCCGGGTGTTCCTAGCAGGACCTTCTTCCATTTTTTTCATTAGTTCAGTCACCAGAGCTGTGTACAGGGGTTGAAGACCTGTGCTCTGGACTTAGACCAAAGTGGGTTCTGATACAAGTTCCTTTGTGTACTGGCTGAGTGACCTTGAGAAAAGATGAAACCTCTCTGTGCCTGTTTCCTGCCCTGAAAATGAGGATAACCATGTCTGTCTTTGGAGGTGTGGGAAAGATTAGTTAGTTGCATTAATGTGCATTAATCACCCGGCTGGTCTGTAGCTGCCAGTGGGGTAAATGTTGATTGCCTCCTCTCTCTTAGTTTGATTCACATCTGTACACTGTGGCTGTGCTCTGATGTACCCATGACATCTGCCTTTCAGGAAAGGATCAAGGTCAGTGCCTTTAAGCTCCCTGTTTGATCCTGTGATGACCATCTGGTCCCCACAACTCACTGTTCACCCTGCCAACCTATTTCCCAGGACTTATAGATATGAGAGTGCTAATGGGTCACATGGATGGCCACGACTGGTTCCCTGGCTCCTGACTTTACCTGCTTACCTGGGACCTCAGCCCTCTATCCCTGATATGTCTAGGAGTGTCCAGGGGCAAGGGTCTTGAGCAATTGCATCAGAGCTGGTCTGGAGTCTCAGGGTTTGCCTGAGCCCACTGGGTTCTTCCCCTTGCCATTCTCCCCAACTGTTTGCCAGTGGACGCTCCCATCTGATATCTCTCCATGCCTGTCCATCCTTCCTCTGAAGCCCATGAGCCATCAAGGCTGCCCCTGCACCTGTTCAAAGAAGCATGGATTGATGACAGTATAGTGAATACAGAGAATTCCTTTGAGTGTACTTTTGGGGTCATGCTTTGATGGAAGGCAGCATCTGTCCTGATCTCATAGATTTTCTCTTGAGATGGCTCTCTTCAGTTTTATTTCCAGCATCCCCCAGCCCTCCAGACTTCAGACCTAGTTCTTATGAGGACTGACTGGGAGTAGGTCTGCGAGCCTGCATAGATTAATCTCTCCTTCCCAACCCTGGGCTTCCATGGATTGTGAGTTCCCCCAGAAAGATCCTGGGACCCCACAACAAAGCTCTGGCAGGCCTGCCCCCCTAGGTTCCCCATCAAGCCAGATGCCCAGGCTCAGGCATGGAGGCCTGTTGCCCACACAATTGCTCATCATTTGCCTGCAATGCTATTGTGGGTTATCTGGATGCCTTTTTCCCACACTCAATAATCATGTTTCCTACAACCATCCACTTGCTAACCTGCTTATGCACTTTGTAATGCTCTTCTGACCCTTTCTTTTTTTTTTTTTTTTTTTTAAATTTCTTTTTCAACGTTTATTTATTTTTGCGACAGAGGGAGACAGAGCATGAACGGGGGAGGGGCAGAGAGAGAGGGAGACACAGAATCGGAAACAGGCTCCAGGCTCTGAGCCATCAGCCCAGAGCCCGACGCGGGGCTCGAACTCACGGACCGCGAGATTGCGACCTGGCTGAAGTTGGACGCTTAACCGACTGCGCCACCGAGGCACCCCCTCTTCTGACCCTTTCAAGTTCAGCTGGTTTTCTTTGGTGTAAGGCCAACACCCTGGGGACAGTCTGAGCAGTGCTGAATAGCATGGGCAGATGCAGCATACCCTGTATGCCATGTTGTTTCTATTAGGTGAGCCTCATGGGAAGCATGCCATGGTTGGGGCTTCTCTGGAATCATGGGGTGTTCCAGGCAGAGCAGTAGAGCTTGCCTTCCATCTTCCCCCAGCCATCCAATCCTAATGCAGGCCTGATCTGGAGACCCACCCTCACTTTTCTGAATGCCAGTGGCCTAGCTGTGGTCAAGGTCTGATCTGTGGATCATCTCACCCAGCTCACCAGGGTCACCCTCAGGTCCTATTAAAATATGGAGTCCTGAGCTCTTCCCTGGCTTACCACCATTGTATCCATTCAGTGCTTTAGGGTGGAAAAGCTTATAAGCAATTCGGGCCCTGAATTGAGCCCTGAAAGGAAAGAAGTATTGGCCACAATATGTTAAAAGAAAATTGTAAAATCAAAATTAATAAGTGTTTAATTAAATATTTAGAAATGTAACTGTCAACTTACCAACCGCAAGTCTGTTCACTCTCACATGGTTATGTGTCATTTATATTTAATGCGGGATGCAGATGGCTTTTAATCTGTTCATTGTGTGGGGTGCCTGAGTGGCTCAGTTGGCTGAGCCTCCAACTCTTGATTTCGGCTCAGGTCAGGATCTCAAGGTTCATGAGGTGGAGCCTTGCGTCAGGCCCTATGCTGACAGTGTGGAGCCTTCTTGGGATTCTTTCTCTCTCTTCCTTTCTCTCTGCCTCCCCCCCCCCCACCCCCATACGCAAATAAACTTTAATCTGTTGATTGTGAGGTCAGGTGGCGCCCCCACAGAGTACCTGGGGCCTCCTGCAGTCTTCAGATGGCTCTGTCCAGACCTTAAGAAATCTGAATCTCTGAGGGTAGGATGAGAAATCTGCATATTCGTCAGGTTTGCCAGGTGATTACCAGGAATGCTAGCCTCATGGCCTTCCTGAGACTGTCACAGTGCTGAGAGAAAGTCATTGAGGGACTAGAGCTGTATGTTGTAGGGTGTCAGTTCCCAAAAGCAGAGATCACAATAACCTCCAAGGAACTTAAAAATAACACAGCTGCCTGGGCCCCACTCCAGGCCTATTCAATAAGCTCATTTGGAGTGGGGCCTGGGAATCTTCATTTAAAAAAAGTTATTTAGAAGATTCAAATGATCAACTAGATTTGGGAACCACAGAATTGAGAAAAGATACCAGACCAGGGCTTCTCAAACTTTGATATGCAGAGTGATTCCTGGGGGTCATTTGGGTAAACCTTAGGTTTTGACTCAATCAATTTTGGTCAGAGCCCCAATTCTGTGTTTCTGACAAGCTCTTGCCATGCTGCTACTGCTTATCCATAAACCATATTTTGAGCATAAAGGGTCTGGACCCTGGGCTGGAATCCTGGCTTAGCTACTTACAAGATAGGAAAGCATGGTACATTATAGTAACATCTGAAAGTCCTAGAAAAGAGTTTGCAATAAGCTTACCCTGGGCTTGGAGTTTTAATATAGGGCCCAGGAGTAGGAGAGGTTTGGTTGGTTCAGTCCACTCTTCTTGGCTCATCTGTGGATTGGAGTGATCTCACCATGGCCAAGGTCACTCTGTGGATTTCTCAGGTTGCAGCCAGGGTCCAGTTTGCTGAGCCCTTCTTCTCCTGGTTTCCTAGTCCCTTGTCTTCAGAGATAGGCCTACTTAGAAATTCTGTGAAATACCTAGTAGCCTTTAATAAATTCCTTTTCTTAAATTAGAGTGGATTCTAAGAACCCTGATTGATAAGTGCATGGAGGGGCCAGGGATGAAAGCTGTAGAAAATATTAGAAGTGGCTGTTCCATTTTACCATCTGTGCTAGGTCAGGCAGCTGGGAGTTTCAAGTTCTTCTCTTTGTCCTCTGAATGCCCCCTGTAATTTATTTCCTTATACCGTGTGAGTGTTTTTATCTTGATACTTTTTTTGAAAGACTCTTGAGGGTAGGATTGGGTCTTCATTCACATTTTCATTGATTCATCAGTCAGTATTTGTTGAATGTCAACTATGTGCCAGGTACCAACAGCCTTAACCTGGGTTTCCCAGAAAGCAGAACCTGAGATGGATGGCTTATGTGGGAATCCTTTATTGGGGAATGATCGGAGGTAGGGCAGGAGTGAGGGACAGGAACAGCAAAGCAAGGAAGGAGGGGAAGCTCAAACAGACTGCACTATTAAGTTGGCCACAGCTATGGGTGACTTAGTGATAGACCCCATGGGACATCTGACCCTGTGAAACATATCTCAGGACCACCTGTCCAGGGTGGGTGAGGAAGAAGCATCTATACATCCACTTCAATACCTCGTTTCCTTGGGAGCCATAACAAATGACCACAAACACAGAAATGCATTCTCTCACAGTTCTGGAGGCTTCAAGTCTGAAATCAAGTTGTTGGCAGGGCCGTGTTCCCTCTGGAGCCTCTAGGGAAGTTTCCTTCCTGGCTTCTTCCTTGCTTCTGGTGGTTGCTGGCACTCCTTGGCTTATAACTGCATCGTTCTGATTTGTCTGTCTTCACATGGCCTTTCCCCCTCGTGTGTCTCCAAATCCTTCTCTCCTTATAAGGCTGCCGGTCATTGGATTTAAGAGCCACCCTAATCTAGGATGACCTTATCAAGTTAGGACTTGATTATATCTGCAAAGACCCTATTTCCAAATAAAGTCCCATTTGCAAGTATGGAAGTGAAAAGGGTAACCTCTGTTTCTCCTGCTCACAGCACTACTCTGAATACTTCACTTCTGATACCGGATGTGTCATTCAGGCAAGTCTCTGACACCACTGGGTGGCCTACAACTTAACTCAACTGGCACTGTCCACCTGGGTGTAGAGTTAAGTCCCACAGGTTAAGGGCTCAATCCCATCCTTCAAAGGCCAGTTGCAATCCAGGTGTCACCTGTGCTTCTGACAGACTCACTATAAAGGGGAAAGTTCCATGACCTCTTCCTTGGGCTTGATAATTTGTTAGAGTGGCTCACAGAACTCAAGAACACCGTTTACTTACTAGATTACCAGTTGAGTATAAGAGAACACAGCTCAGGAACAGTCGGCTGGAAGAGATGCAGAGGGCAAGATGTGGGGGAAGGGGTGCCCAGCTTCCATGTCATCTCCAGGCATGCCACCCTCCCAGCACGTCTATATGTTCATCAACTTAGGAGCCAGTACTTCAGGGATTTTTATAAAGGCTCTGTCATGTAAGCATGATTGATTAAATCATTGCCCATTAGTGATTGACTCAATCTCCAACCCTCTCCAATCCCTGGAGGTCTGGGGGTTGCGCGATGGGTGGGGTTAAAATTTCTAGCCTGTAATCATGGGTGGTTCCCCAGACAAGCAGCTGCTGAGGCTGTCTAGTCATCTCATTAGCATACAAAAGACACTTAGGCCTTCTGGAGATTCCAGCGATTTTAGGAGCTGTGTGGCAGGAAAGGGAGCATATGTATTTCTTATGTCACAGGAGGTTAGGACTTCAACTATCTTTTTGAGGTTGCAGTTCAACCCACAACATCACGGTTAAAGGTTCTCCCCATGATGCTAACTCTACTGTATTCCAGGTTGCATATACATGGGTGCCAAGGCGATCTACTTGGCACAGAGGACCCTTAGGGTAGGGGGGTGAGAAGTTCTAGATGTGGCCCTAAGGGGATTGGACTGTCAGGCTGCACCTGTGTGGACCTGTCAGCAGCCACTCTGAGCTGTGTGCTGCAGCAGGGGCTGGAATAAGAGATGAGGCTAGAAGCATATAAAGTGGTGCATATGGGGGAGTCCATACTGGCAGAAGTAATGCAGGTAGTGGATTCTCACCACTTGTGTGCCAGACCCTGTGCTAAATACATTAGAGGAATTTCACTTAAATTTAAATTTCACAGCATTCTTACATAGCAGGTGCTATGATTCCCATCTTACTGATGAAGAATTTAAGGTTCCAGAAGTATGGCTTACTCGGAGCCAAACCTCCCCTGCTATAGAATGTAAGCTTCATAGGAGCAGAGACTTGGCTCAGTGTGATCGTCTCAGTACCTAGAACAGGTATACAGTATACAGTCGGTGCTCCATAAATGCTTGCCTAGAAATGATAGGGCTTGGATTTGAATTAGGCAGTCTGATGCCCAAGCCCATGTGTTTAATCTAACAAAGAATCTGTGTGAGCAGAAAAGAAAGGTGCTGCTCTTCTCATGAGCTACGACCCCTTTCAAAGACAGGCCTAAGTGAGTAATAAGTATTCTGTTGTAGGATGGCCCTTCTTTAGGTGGCAGATGTGCAGTGGATGCCACATGCACGCTTGGTGGGTTGGTGCTGGACTCACATGGCACAAGGTTTGCGTTTTCTGCCTGGTCTGGCCCATCTTCAGGCACTGGGTTCTGGTCTCTTCTGCAAAGGCCAGACTTGGCCTGCTGGATGAATTTCACGACACTAATAAACATTCATACCTACCCAGAGCATTTAGACATTTAGAAAATGGAGCCTAAAAGCTTTGTGCAGCAATGTGCATTTCTCCTGCAAGCCTGGGGAACATTAACTGGAACACACACGCTACGGAAACCGGCTGCATCATTATTGGAACTGATGCACGCTCACTCCAACCAATCTATTTTTATTTGAAGCACTTACGTTGCATGAAACTGAGCATAATAACTACAGTCAATAGAGATGTATTTGTTTTTATTTAAACTCATAAATGTGCTAACGCCAATAAAGATTTTTTTTCCCTCTGAAAAGTAAGACATGTATGGAGGAGATGGAAATTTATACATCCATCAAGCCAGGAAAGCCCATTTTCTCAGAAACCATTTTTTGAATTGCCAGTGATTTATGGTGGCAGACCGAAGATGGAGTTGGTGAGGTAGGGAGAAGGAGCAGGAGAAAACCTATCCATGTAGTTAATTTATTTTACTCTGTTTAAAGAGCAGAGGACTTAAGATGAGAGAGTGGAGGGCAGGTGTGGGATATCTGCATAACAATTGGATTCTAGGAATAAGAAGTTAGACTCTCATTGTCTTGAGTTTTGCCTAAATATACTTTGGGAATTTGGAGATCAGATGGAATGGTGAGACCAGTGCCGGCTTCAGAAGGTCTAGATTTGCTACTATCTAGCCACATCACTTTGACAAAGGTCTTGGGCTTCCTCATCTGTGAGCAGGACGTCAATATTGGTGTGGCTTGGTGAAGAAGGGCACAGGTTCTCTAGAGCCAGACTGCTGAGATTCAAATCTTGGCTATGGCTCTGTTCCCTACGACTGTGTGGCCATGAGCAAGTTACTCTACCTTCCTAGGCTCTGGTTTCCTCCTTGATCTGAAAGGGGATGATCATGCTACATACCTCATAGCCTTGTTTTGAGGTTTAAAGAAGTAATGCACATAAAGGACTTAGAACATAAAGGTCTGGCACATGATGAGCACCTGATTAGCTCTTTTCATCAGGACAGTTAGAACAGGAAGTTACAATGTAGTTCAGAGCCCTTCATTTTACAGCTGAGGAAACAGAACCAGAGAGGCCCTGTATAAGTTTCATATTACTTCTGTAACAACCAGAACACAGAGGACTTAAACCACACACATTATCCTCTTGCAGGCAGGCCTGGATGTCAGAAGTCCAGTGAACCTTACAGAGCTAAAGTCAAAATGTCCGCAGGGCTAGTTCCTTCTTAGGGTTCCAGGGCAGAGTGTTCCTTGCCCCTTGTAGCTTCTAGAGGCTGTCCATGTTCCTTGGCTTGCAGCCACACCACTGCAGGCTCTACTGCCATGGTCACATTGCCGCCTTCTCTTTCTGGGCTCCTGCCTCCCTCTCCTTGCAATGACATCAGGCCCACCTGGAAAATCTCCCATCAGGATCCTTAACTTACCTACAGAGTCCTGTTTACCATGGGAGGTAACCATTTGCAGGTTCCAGGGATGATGGTGTAGGCTTCTTTGTAGGGGACAATGTTCAGCCTTCCATAAGTCTTAAGGTCACATAGCTGGTTAGCAGGATGGACTGATTTTGAGCAAGAGATTTCTGCACTCACGTTCTTTTCATGACCTGGTGAACATGCTGTTGGCTGCCTTGGCTCTTGAGATGACAAAGTGACTGGCCTGGAGGCAGCTGGCCAGGGAGAGGATATGCACTTGAATGTCTGAAGCCATTTGGAGCTTCCCGAGGGCATGTCTGTAAGCAGTCTACCATCCTGAGGTTGGCATATGAGGTAGGCAGTCTGGATCCAAAGCTTGGCTGGTGTGGAGCTGGGGCCTTGCCATGATATGCCCAGGGGGTGGAGTGTGAAGGATGGAAAGAGGAGCTCACTCAGCCTGGATCTGATGGGTCGAAGAGTGGATTCAGGGTGAATAGGATGACAGGGAGGCCCAGGAAAGTAAGAGGGAAGAGACCTCTGAGTGCTTTAGAGCAATGGTTTCCAAACCTAACCAGCTGTGGCTTTTTTTTTTTAAAGTATACTCATTAAGATGGCTGTTATCAAAAACAAAAACAGAAAGTAACAAGTGTTGTTGAGGATGTGGAGAAAATTGGAACCCTCACACACTGTTGATGGGAATATAAAATGGTACAGTCACTGTAGAAAACAGTATGGCAGTTTCTCAAAAAATTCAAAATAGAATTACAATGTGATCTAGCAATTCCACTTCTGGGCATATGTTTAAAAGTGTTGAAAGCAGGGACACAATCAGATATTTGTGCATTCATGTTCATAGAATTTTTCATAATGGCTAAAAGGTATAAGTAACCCAAGTGTCCTTAGATGGGTGAATACACATACAATGAAATATTGTTCAGCCTTAAAAATGAGGGAAATTCTGGGATGCCTGGGTAGCTCAGTTGGTTAAGCATCTGACTCTTGATCATGACTCAGGTCATGATCTCACAGTTTGTGGGATTGAGCCCCACATGGGGCCCTGCACTGACAGCGTGGAGCCTGCTTGGGACTCTTCCTCTCTCTCTGCCCTTCCCATGCTTGCATGTACATGCTCTCTCTATCAAAATAAATAAAGAAGCTTTAAAAAAAAAAGGAAGGAAATTCTGATAAATGCTATAGCACAGATGAACCTTGGGGACATTATGTTAAATGAAATAATCCAGTAACAAAAAGACAAATACCTGATGATTCTACTTCCGTGAAATACCTAGAGTGGTCAAATTCATAGAGACAGAAAGTAGAATGGTGGGTGTCAGGAGCTGGGCGGAAGGTGGTGGGTAGTGGAGAGTTAATGTTTAATGGGACAGAGCTTTAGTTTGGTAATACGGGAAAGTTCTGGAGATAGATGGCAGTAATGACTGTATAATATGTGAATGTACTTAATGCTACTGAACCATATACTATAAAGTGGTTAAAATGGTAAAAATAAATAAATAAAACATGCTGCAAAGAATACAAACCAAAAACCTAGAGACAAAGATAGCTCATCAGGGAGCTGCCTAGGATGAAATGGGACAAGGTGCCTATGCTCTGATTTTCCATCTCCTTTTCACCTTCCATGGGGGTGCTGAGATAGCTCCCTGCAACCCTGGAGCTCTTTGGGTGGCCATCAGGATAACAGCATTTAAATTCTTGCCATGCTAATTGAGTCATGGAGTCTAGTGTTCTGTAACTCCCATCCGTGGCACCTTGTTTGCACTCCAAATTCTGTTGCACTGTAGGAAAATCATTTCTATCCTTGAATGGGCAATGGTGGTGGAGAAACACTGGCCCAGGAGAAGACTGGGGCAATGCTGTGCCTCCCAGGAGTCCATTTCTGGGCTCCTAAAGTACCCTGTGGTGGCTGCATCACATCACCTTAGCCCCTAGTGGCAGTGAGACTCTGGGATTTTACAGGAGGGAGGACACTGAGGGCATTCGTTGCTGTCATTTTCCCCAGTTGGACATGCCTCCCTCTGCCCCCTAAGGTGTGCTGACTGCTAGAAGCTGTCCAAGGCTCAGCCAGAGTGGATTCTGAAAGGGGAGTTTAGATCATTAGCTCAGGATGACCGCAGAGGCTCTGCTCCTTCTGGATTCTTGTGGCTGCCCTAGCCTGTACCTCTGACCACTGAACCAGGTGTTGGTTTTAGCAAGTTGGGATGGAAGGGACAGTGGGAAGGGATTGGAAGCCCTTTGCCTGTATAAAGGGGTCAAGAAATACCTGTCTAGTGACAGGCGTATTGAAAGGCTCCCATGAGTGATACAGCCCATGATATTATAGGAAATTAGAGATGAGAGCTGTTACCATGCCCTGGAGGACCCTGGGGAGGCATCAGGGCCTAAAAGGGAACCATGAAATGTAGGTGGATGTATTAGTAGTCTTTCAGTTGTACAGGGATAAAAAAGGATCAAGCAAAGAAAAAAAAGTTACAGCCAAAAGGTCCAGACATAGATTTAACGTGAGGCCTTATCTTGGTTCCCAAGTGATGTCACCAGGAACCTCTTTCCACCACTCAGTTTTGCTTTCTGTGTGTTGGCTTCTTTTTCCCCACATGTTGGCAGCATGGCTTCTAGAAGCTCTAGGCTTACACCCTTCTGCTGAGCAGTGAGGCACGTGAATAGGCTGCTTCTGTGAGGGTAGAGGTTTCATGCAGGAGATAAATTTGGAAGAATAAAGATCCATTTTATTTTATTTATTTAAAAAATTTTAATGTTTATTTATTTTTGAGAGGGAGAGAGAGAGAGGGAGAAAGAGAGAGAGAGAGAGAGAGAGAGAGAGAGAGAGACAGCATGCAAGCAGAGGAGGGGCAGAGAGAAAGGGAGACATAGAATCTCAAACAGGCTCTGGGCTCTGAGCTGACAGCACATAGCCTGATATGGGGCTTGAACTCATGAGCCACAAGATCATTACCTGAGCCTAAGTCAGACATTCAACTGACTGAGCCACCCAGGTGCCCCTAAAGATCAATTAAAGAAAAAAAGATTGGGTTTAGGTTGTAGCTATTGTCAAATGGTAAGGTAAAGGTTTGGGCTTTATTGCAGGTTTAGGAATAGGAAAGTACCATGGTTAAATTGACATCCTGGGAAGAAAGGATTGGTGTAATGAAGTTTGGACCAGGAATCAAGAGGCCAGGGACTGAGTCATAATTTAGAAGAGTTCTGTAGAAGTCTAGAGATGAGTGGGGGGCCTAAAGTGACCTGCAATGGTTGTCCCACCCCCTGTGTTGTTGGGACTAGCATAGTCACCTACGTGTACAGTCTAGAGTCAAAACCAAGGGCTCAGTAAATTTCAAAGCTTGAGTGGGTGGGATGGCTGGGTGGATATCCCAAGTCTTAGACAAGGCCATGCAAATGGATGGAGGTTGCATGAAGAGATATATAAATGTGAGGAACCACAGTGAGGATATAACTGTGTGAAGTTCTACTTGGGGTAAGCAGATCTCAACAAGACCAGTGCCTATTGCCTCCAGCCTGCTTTTGGAAGCCCTGAGGATGTTGCCCACATGGTTAGCAGAGATTAAGACCCAAATATTTCCCACTTCTAACTTGCTGGGCGTCTGGTACCAGGTCATTCTTTTTGCTAGAAAACTTTAGCACCTTCTCCCCTTTCAAGGAAAACCAGAAGCAGTCTTTATATAATTTGTTGTGACAGGAAAGATTGGCACCAAAGAATATTTTCCTCTCTACCCCACGGCACTCTGTTGTTCTTATTCTTATCTCGTGCAGATTGGCAGGGGTAAGTTGGCCTTTCATAAATTAAGAACAAAGATATGGAATGTCTACCATGTGACATGTTAAATCTTGTGGTAGGTGCTGGGACCAAAATATGAATAAAATAAGATTGTATTACACTATTGTTATTATTGTGATTCTTTTGATAATAGAGAGGAACCCTGGCTAATGTAAACCAAATGGGCAATTAATAGGAGGGGTATTGGGATGGTCACCAAAATCTGCAGAAGAGACTGGCCAGGCCTCTGGAAGAGCAAGAAGCAGGCTGTCTAGGGTTCCTAGAGGGTTCAGTTGCCTCCTTATCAGAAGTCTTTCCAACCTCATATCTCTTGAAGTCTCAAATTCCTGAGAGAATCTGATTGGCTCAGGCTTGGATCAAGTTTCTTTCTTGGGACTGATAAACTGTGACAGGAGTTTAAGATGATTTGTCACATAGCAAAAACACGGCTATCCTTGGGAAATAGACCATTGCTAGAGAAAAGAAAATAAACTGCTGCTGTGAGTCAGGCAGCTACTCAAACTGGTATTTACTACAAAAGCTCCTGTTCCAGAGGCCTGTAGACTAATTCCACTCATTCTTGGTCTGGGGTGGTTGAGGAAGGCTGATCCAGTATGCCCCTTGATTCCTCCATTTTCACACTTGTGTGAGGGTTGTCCCATCTCTTGACAGGAAATAATGTACTCCAGACATTTGGAAATGCTTAGCTCATCTTTGAGCAAAACAAGATAAACGGACCTATTTAACTGATTTCTAGGTCACTTATAAGGCTGGAAATTCTACATAGTACCTTGATGCCAAAAGGGGCCGCTTAGGTATTGCCCACATTTCCATAACAGCTCCCCTCAGGACATTTTGCAGTAGCATCAGCAATAGGTACACCAGTGAAGACTTCTTCTTTATCATTCTTTTAATATACGATCAGTTAAATTTGTGGTCATTTTTTTCCCCCTTCTGGATAGTGTTTGTGATTGGTATTTCTGTTGCAAGTGGGTCAGAGCCTAAATAGGTCATGTTGGCTCTCTAAATGTGGTAATCCTGAAATGAACAGGGCAGGGGAGGGAGAAGTGCTTAACTGGCATCCAAAGGGATAAGGAAGGTGGGCTCAGGGTCCCACTGGTGTTTTGGGGGGGCTAGAAAACCCTAAGTGAATGGAGGGAAAAATGGCTATGGGCTTTGGACAGTGGAAGATGGTGTATGTGAGAGCAGTTCTGCTTCCCTCTGACCTGATCTGTGAGGGTGATAAGAACTGGCAAGGATTTGGATCTTTCAGAAGCAGGGGGAGTAGCTGTGGACTAAATTGTGTCCTCTAAATTTGTATGTTGAAATCCCAACCTTCAGTGTCTAAGAATATGAGTGTATTTGGAGACAGAATGATTACAGAGATCATTCAGTTAAATTGGGGTCATTACGGTGAGCCCCAATCCAATCATATGACTGGTGTCCTTACAAGAGATTAGAACACAGGCATATACCGAGGGAAGACCATGTGAAGACATGGGGAGAAGATGGCCATCTACAAGCCAAGGAAGAAAACAGCCCTCCTGACACACCTTGAAAATCTTGGATATCTAGCCTCCAGAATTTTTGGAAAATGTTCGAGCCACCCAGTGTGTGACTTTGTTAAGTAGGCTAAAACAAGGGCCTTTTATAAGGTGATAAGTTGTATCATTCTCTGCTTTCTCTTCCATAGACAGACTTGGCTTTTTGGATTCTCTGTGTTTTGGGGGTGGGGGTGGGGATAGGCTCTGCTCTTGGAACTTACTGGCCCAGGATTTCTGGGGACAAATTCTGCTTTTATCCATAGGTTCCTTTTTTCCATGGCTTAAGGAACTTTCTTATTTGACAATTCTGCAGCTGAGAGAGACTGTCTGGGGCTGACCTTGAACCTGAGCCTAGGACTCAACAATTTTTTTTTTTTCCTGCATTCCTACCATACTGTCATACTGAATGGCCATTTCAGGGCAACTGCAAGAGGAATGGCCGAGGTCGCATCATTTTTGTAGATAGAGAAACTAGAATCACAAAGGGACTTCCCTTGTCAGGGAGCTAGAGACTTCACTGAGATGAATCTCAGTTTAGCCTGGTGACTTTTGATTACTCTGAGATCAGAACTTGCATTTCAGACACTGTCCAGCTGCATTTCCCTTGTGAAACCTGTCTTAAATTCTATGTTTATTCAGTTCTTCTGGTTAAAGGCATTTGAGAGCCTTGAAAAACTATCTGGGAGGGCTATAAAGTGTGTGTTTTTTTTCTTTTCCCAGTTTTCTAAAAAAAAAAAAAAAAAAGCCAATGTTTGAATGTTGATCACTGGAATATAGACATACAATTGATTTTTGTATATTTATTACGTAGTTTTCACATGTTATGTAACCTTGGTTATTAGTTTTTGGAGATTCCATTAAATTTCCTACATCAACAACTATATGTTGCATAAAGACAGTTTTACTACTTCCTTTCTAATTTAGAGAAATTTTTAAAATTTCTTTTTCTTGTGTGATTTTATTGGCTAGGACCTCCAGGAAAATGTTGAGAACAGTGCTGAGAAGGGACATCTTTTTCTTATTCCTGATCTTTGCAGGAAAGCTTTCTGTCTTTTACCATTAAGTATGATGTTAGCTGTGGCTCTTTTATAGATGTCCTTTTGTCAGGTTGATGAGATTCCCTCCATTCCTAATTTGCTGAGAGTTTCATTGTTTTTTTTTTTTTTTTTAATTCAGGAATAGATGTTGGATATTACCAAATGCTTCTGTGTGTATTGACATCATATAGTTTTCTCTTTTAGTTTGTTAAATACAATGAATTTCATTGATTTTTGAAAAAAATACTAAATCAGTCCTGCATTCCTAAGGTAAATCCCACATGGTTATATTATCCTTTATCATATTGTTAGATTCAATTTACTAAAATACTGCTCAGGATGTTTCCATTTACATTGGCTGGGGAATATTTGTTTGTAGTTTTTTTTTTTATAACATATTTGTCTGGTTTTGGTGTCTGGATAATGTTCGCCTATTAGAATGAGATGGGAAATTTTCCTTCCTCTTTAATTTTCTGGAAGAGTTTATATATAATGATGAGTATTTTTTCATGTTTGGTACCATTCACCAGTGAAGACACTGGACCTGAATTTTTCATTTTAATAATTTTTTTAATGTTTATTTATTTATTTTGAGAGAGAGAGAGATGGAGAGAGAGAGAGAGAGAGAGGGAATGCGAATGGGGGAGGGACAGAACGAGAAGGAGAGAGAGAATCCCAAGCAGGCTCTGCATCATCAGCGCAGAGCCCTACATGGGGCTTGATCCCATGATCCATGAGATCATGACCTGAGCCAAAATCAAGAGTCAGACACTTAACCAACTAAACCACCCAGGTACCCCGGGACCTGAATTTTTCTTTCTTGGGAGATTTTAAACTACAAATTCCATTTCTTTAATACATATAGGACTATTCACATTACCTATTTCTTCTTGAGCAAGTTTTATCAATTTGTTAGAATCTGTCCATTCTATCTATGTTGTTGAATTTACTAGCAAAAAGTCATTCATAAAATTGACTTATTATTTTAATATGTACAGAAGCTATAGTGGTATCATCTGTATCTTCATTTCTGATATTAGTAATTTGTATCTTCTCTTTTTTTCTAACCTAGCTAGAGGTTTATGAATTTTATAAATTCTTTAAAAGAACCAGCTTCACTCCCCTTTCTTCCTCTTCTTCCCCTTTCTTCTACATCATTGATTTCAATTCTAATGTTTATTACTTCTTTTCTATGTCTACTTTAGGTTTAATTTACTCTAGTTTTTCCAGTTTCTTAAGGCTTAGATCATTGATTAGAATCCTTTATATTGGGGCACCTTGGTGGCTCAGTCCGTTCAGTGTCTGACATTTGATATCAACTCAGGTCATGATCGCAGAGCTGTGATATGGAGCCCTGTGATGGGTTCTGCACTGAGTGTGGAACCTGCTTAAGTCTGTCTGTCTGTCTCTTTCTTCCCTCTGTGCCTCTCCCCCAGTCATGCTCTCTCTCTCTCTCTCTCTCTCTCTCTAAGATAAAAAAAGGGGGTGTCTGGGTATCTCAGTCAGTTGAGTGTCTGACTCTTGATTTTGGCTCAGGTCATGATCTCATAGTTTGAGAGATCAAGCCCCATGTCAGGCTCTACACTGACAGCTAGGAGTCTGCTTGGGATTCTCTCTCTCTTCCCTCTCTGCCACTCCACCGTGTATGTGTGCTCTCTCTCCAAAAAAAACAATAAAAAAGAACTCTTTTTTCTTTTCTAATATATTTCTTTATATTATATTTTTATATTCTTTATATTATATATTTCTAATATATTTCTTTATATTATATTTTTATATTCTTTATATTATATATTTCTAATATATTTCTTTCTAATATAGGTGTTAGTGCTATAAAATTTCCCCCAACTACTGCCTTAGTGCCATCCCACAAACTTTGATATGTTGTATTCTCATTTCCATTCAGTTCCAAATACTATCTAATTTTCCTCTTGATTTCTCTGTTGACCAATAGATGACTTATAAGTGTGTTATTTAGTTTCTAAATATTTGAGTATTTTCCAAAGATCTTTCTCATATTTATTTCTAATTAAATTCCACATGGACAGAGAACATGCTTTGCATGACTTGAATTCTTTTAATTATTGAGGGACTGCTTTATAACACAGGATATAGTTTATCTTGGTAAGTATTCTGTGTGTACTTGAAAAGAATGTATAATCTGTTGAGTAGAGGGTTATCTAAATGTCAGGACAAATTATTTGATAGTGTTCTTCAAATCTTTTATATTTTTACTGATTTTCAATCTACTTGTCCAGTCAGATATTGAGAGAGGGGTACTGAAATCTCTGACTGTAAATGCATCATCTTTGTCTATTCCCCTTGCAGTTCCATCAGTTCTTAATGTATTTTGAAGCTCTGTAATTAGGTGTATAAGCGTTTAGGATATATCTTCTTTTTATTTTATTTTATTTTATTTTATTTTATTTTATTTTATTTTATTTTATTTATTTTATTTTATTTTTTTAAATTTACCTCCAAATTAGTTAGCATATAGTGCAGCAATGATTTTGGGAGTAGATTCTTTAGAGTCCCTTACCCAGTTAGCCCATCCCCCCTCCCACAACCCCTCCAGTAACCTTCAGTTTGTTCTCCATATTTATGAGTCTCTTCTGTTTTGTCCCCCTCCCTGTTTTTATATTATTTTTGCTTCCCTTCCCTTATGTTCATCTGTGTTGTCTCTTAAAGTCCTCATATGATTTATGTCTTCCTCTGATTGACTAATTTCACTTAGCATAATACCCTCCAGTTCCATCCACATAGTTGCAAATGGCAAGATTTCATTCTTTTTGATTGCCGAGTAATACTCCATTATATGTATATACACCTCATCTTCTTTATCCATTCATCCATCGATGGACATTTGGGCTCTTTCCATACTTTGGCTATTGTTGATAGTGCTGCATAAACATGGGGGTGCATGTGTCCCTTCAAAACAGCACACCTGTATCCCTTGGATAAATGTCTAGCAGTGCAATTGCTGGGTTGTAGGGTAGTTCTATTTTAGTTTTTTGAGGAACCTCCATGCCGTTTTCCAGAGTGGCTGCACCAGCCTGCATTCCCACCAACAATGCAAAAAGGAATATATCTTCTTTTTAAAAAAATTTTAAAAAATGTTATTTTGTTTTTGAGAGAGAGACAGAGTGTTAGTGGGGGTGGGGCAGAGAGAGAGGGAGACACAGAATCTGAAGCAGGCTCCAGGCTCTGAGCTGTCAGCACAGAGCCCAGCACGGGGCTTCAACACGTGAACTGTGAGATCATGACCTGAGCTGAAGTTGGATGCTCAACTGACTGAGCCACCCAGGTGCCCCTAGGATTATATCATCTTGACAAAACAACTCCTTTAACATTATGAAATGATCTTTTTTTTATTCCTAGTAATATTGTTTACTCAAAAATATACCTTGTCTGATATTAATATAGCCATTCAAACTTTTTTTGTTAGTGTTAACATACCATTTTTCCATCCTTTTATATTTAACTTATCTGTTTGTTTGTTTGTTTATTGAGAGGGCGAGCAGGAGAGAGGGAAAGAGATAGAGAGAGAGAGAGAGAGAGAGAGGGAGAGGGAGAGAATGAGAATATCCCAAGCAGTCTCCACAGCTTGATGCAGGGCTTGATCCCATGACCCTGGGATTATGACCTGAGCCAAAATCAAGACTTGGATGCTCTTGAGCCACTGACTCAAGCCACCCAGGCACCCCTGTGTCTTTATATTTAAAACACATTTCTTATAGACAGAATATAGTTGGGTCTTGATTTGTTAACCAATCTTACAATCTCTGAATTTTTTAAAAATGGTGTTTAGACCAATTTTATTTATTTATTTATTTATTTATTTATTTATTTATTTACCAGTTATATTTAATGTGATTATTGTTTTGGGATGCATCTAGGTTATTTGAAAACAGTGTGATCCTTTCAAGTTTTGATTTTAAGATTTATTACACAGAACCTGAGGAATGATTAGTCTAGGGCAAATTATTTTCCACTGCTGAGGGAAGACCCTTCTGAATATTCTGTTCAATGCCTGATAAATTTCATTTTTTTCTAGTCTGGCTGGTAGGAACAAGCACTATTGTGAGCCCCAAGTGGATATTGGGTGCTCTTTCCTCTAATCATTTTGGGTGATTCTTTCTTCAGCCCTTGTTATTTTCTTGACTTGCGTGAAAACTTGAGGAGGATGCTTTGTAGATCTTTGGAGTTTTCTCTCTAAGGTTCTCTCCTTCATGGTAATTTGACTTTCAAGTGGTAGTTGCCTTAGGACTCTCAACTGTCTACTCAGCTCAGGGAGTCTGTTGGTTTCCATCGTGGTCTGGAGAGTCTCTCAAGGCAGGAAAGCAGGATAATCTTAGGGCTTACCTCATTTATTTCCTGACTTTCAGGTATCACTGTCTCTCATGGTCTGATGTCCAGTGTCTTAAAAACCATTTTTTTAAAAATATGCATTTTGATTTTTTGGTTGTTTCAGGCAGGATGGCAAATCTCCCTGTTATTCCATATTGGAATAGAAGCCTTGAGTAATGGTCTTCCTTCCTTCTTCCCCCACTTCCTTCCTCCCTTCCTCCCTTCCTTCCTTCCTTCCTTCCTTCCTTCCTTCCTTCCTTCCTTCCTTCCTTCCTTCTCTTTTTAATTACTTTTGAAGGTCCTTAGAGAGGATTTGTGTTCTCAAGTTGCCATGGTCCCTGCCATTTTCTGTATTCTATTTCATTACTTTGACTCACTTCTTTCATCTGTGTTACTTCTTGGTTCTCCTAGCTGTTTTAAATTACAACACCTGAAAAACACGGGACATAGAATAGATGACTTTGGTGATGGTGGGTGTGGTAGGGGGTAGGCAGTGTGTTCCTTGAGTGGGGATAGCAATATGACATTCTGATCTTTGTATTCCTAGTGCCTGGTACACATATGGTTTTTTTTGAAGGAAGAAAGGAAAGATCAGAAAAGACTGAATTATTACTTGGCTGGGTGATTTATGGACTTTTAAGTAAATAATTTCTAAAGGTCCTCCGAAATGTTTGTAGTGATTTATACTTCCACAAACTCTGTGTGAGACCTCACACATTTGAAAATATTGGTGGGTGTCTTTCTGAGTCTTTTTTCCTTCAAATTACCCTTCAGCTCTGCACAGGGTAGTGTCACCAATGCTGAAGGTTTATTGCCAAATCCCTGAGACCCACCCTGAGTTTAATGTAGTTCTTAGGCATGATGCCTTCCTGTGTTTCTGCCTGAAGATATTCTCAGGCCTCAGATGTACACTGTCTACTCACATAAGATGGAAATGCTGGCAGAAAAATACCCTAGAGTGTCCTTTAACCAATGAGGAATGGCAGTTGGTGGATCAATATACCAGCTTCCTCCCCCACTGGGGCATCAGTTCTGCTGTGTGTTCTACACAGTTTCTCAAAGGGTTCCCAGGTGGGATTTGAGCTCCACTTTTCCCCACAGCAGTGACCTGTTCATTGACACACCTTTACCTGATTTCTCCCTTTTTTGTTTTATTTCTTCATGCCCTTGCTGTGCGTCCTGGGATTATCTCCCAAATAAAAGACCTGTATCTGAATTCCTGTCTCCAGGCCTACTTTGGTGGGGAATCTAAACTAAGGCAGGTGGTTTTGTAAGGAACATTCCTGCAACTCAATGCATCCCTGTCCTCACTCCCTGCCCCCAATACAAACAGCTTTGTGTGATAGGGGAGGTGGCAGGAGAAGGTGGTTGGCTGGCAGGGAGTCTTGGTTGCCAGTGGGCCCATACTCATGGTGGTCATGTTGACATTCTTACTGTGTTTCTAAAGATGGGTAGCTTGGAGGAGCCCCAGCTGGGCCCTCAGTCCTGAGGGAGCCTTGCTATGTTCAGATACACAAGTGCTGACACAGGAGGCTGCAGGAAAGAGGAGATGGAGGCAAGCCTGTCTTGCCATGGGTTCTGATGATTTCATTTTCTGCTTAAAACAGGTTCTTTTTTTTTTAATTTTTTTTTAATTTTTAAAAATTTTTTTTTCAATGTTTTTATTTATTTTTGGGACAGAGAGAGACAGAGCATGAACGGGGGAGGGGCAGAGAGAGAGGGAGACACAGAATCGGAAACAGGCTCCAGGCTCTGAGCCATCAGCCCAGAGCCCGACGCGGGGCTCGAACTCACGGACCGCGAGATCGTGACCTGGCTGAAGTCGGACGCCTAACCGACTGCGCCACCCAGGCGCCCCTAAAACAGGTTCTTGTAAGTGATGAATCACTGAATTCTACTCCTGAAACCATTATTATACTATATGTTAACTAACTTGGATTAAAGAAAAAAAACTTCTCTTTGGGGCACCTGGGTGGCTCAGTTGGTTGAGTATCCAGTCTCCCACTCTTGATTTCAGCTCAGGTCATGATCTAATGGTTTGGTTTGTGAGATCAAGGCCCACCTGGGGCTCTGCACTGATGGCGTGGAGACTGCTTGGGATTCTCTCTCTCTCCATCTCTCTCTGCCCCTCCCCCACTCTCTCTCTCTGTCTCTCTCAAAATAAATAAACTTTAAAAAACAAGATTCTTATTTGTAGGGCATCATTAAGTAGAGCTATAGTAGGTCCTTTTGTGTGTGCATCTATATGGATATATACAGGTACTCTGTGAGCTCTTTGAGGTAGGATGTATGTCTTAATAATACTTTTTGGAATACTTTGTTATTTATTTATTTATTTATTTATTTATTTATTTATTTATTTATTTTTTAACGTTTATTTATTTTTAAGACAGAGAGAGACAGAGCATGAATGGGGGAGGGTCAGAGAGAGGGAGACACAGAATCTGAAACAGGCTCCAGGCTCTGAGCTGTCAGCACAGAGCCCGACGTGGGGCTCGAACTCACGGGCCATGAGATCATGACCTGAGCCGAAGTTGGCCGCTTAACCAACTGAGCCACCCAGGCGCCCCTTATTTAATTTTTTTTAAAATTTTTAAATATGTAGTATATTTATGTGGTTCAAAATCTTCTAGCTCCTACCTTCAACCTGGACATCCACTGAGATTCAACTTCAGCCCCACTGTAGGCACTGCTGTCATTAGTTTTTTAGAGAAGCCTCCAGAATTTCTTTATGCTTATGCAAACAAATGTGAATAAAGATTCTTATGCCTGCTTCATAATCATGTTTGTTATATACTACCTCATTTTATGCTTATTTCTTCTTGTGATATAGCTTAGATCCAGATAATTTGATGTCTGTGAATAGAAAGCATCACCATTCTTTAATAACTTCATAGAATCCCATGGTTTGGGTGTACCATAATTTATTTAGCCAAACCTTATCATGATTTGGGTTGTTTTTGATCTTTGATATTACTGCAACATTGCCTCAGGAAATAACCTTGTGTATATGTAATTTTGCATATATGTAAGCATATTTATAGAATAAATTTCCAGAAATGGAATTGCAGAAACATAGGGTTCATTCATTCATTTATAATTTTGATCCAGTTTATTCACTTATCCTCCACTGGGGTTGTAGGAGTTTATATTCCCACCAGGAAGTAAGAGAGTGCTTGTTTTTCTATGGCTTCATCAACAAAGTATATGGTCAAACTGTTGGAGTTTTGCCTGTCTGATGGTGAAGAATGGCATTGTAGTGTGTTTTAATTTGCATTTCTCTTATTATAATGGTGATTGAACATCTTTTTATATGTCCAGGAGTCATTGTATTTTCTGTTAACTCTAATATTTTCCCATTTTTCAGTGGACTTTATTGTTACCAATTCTGGTAGTTCTTTCTTACAGACTCTGATAGTTCTTTATATATTGGGAAGATAAGCTCTTTATCTGTGACACAAGTGGAAAATGTTATTATGTTTTTGCTGTTTATTGTCTTTTGGCTTACCTTATAAGGTTTGCTTTTTGCCATGATATTTTTATTAAAAAATTTTTAATGTAATAATATGTATCAACTTAAAAACATGCCTTATAGATTTTCAAGCATAGTTAGAAAAGACATCTTCCATTCTACTTGGTATTCTTAGCTTAGTGCTAGGAGCAATTTAGAATGCTGTAATTAATAGGTCACCAAGGCCCTTCTGCAAGTGCCTTTGTTCTAAAGTCTCTGCATTCCCTCCTCCCCCAGCCATTTAGCCAGTTTCATCAGGTGAATAACAGTAATTTATACCCAGGTGTGACTAACTGGTAGACTTAACTTTCCCCAAAGTTAATTCTGTTTAACTAAGGAGTTAAAGTCAAGTCAATGATGTTCAAATTGCTAGATGGTTAAGAAATGGGAAAGAGGTCAAAGATGCTGTAATGAGTTGGAATGATGGCTCTTCTGTACTTCAGGCTTCTATTCCCTCATTCCAGTAGTCTACAATCTCAAGAAAGACTCAATTTGGAGGGGAAATGACTCTTCCGCCTTGGGTTCCATTTTTAAGCAATAGTAGCTCTGATGCTTATATGACCTGGTATCTGGTTGGAAGGTAGAAGGACTGGGCAGCATTGGCCAAATGTTGATTAAACTGAATTTGCCTTTTGTACCTACTGCTGCCTGCTTCGCTTCTTCCCTCCCCCCTCCCCCCCTCCCATCTTGTCCCCTAGACTCAGGGGCCCAGTGGAGGTTACTGGATAGGAGGGGGCTGGACAGTAAGGCAGTCTTGTAGAATTCTACTCAAGAAGAGAGTTCTATATTCTTCTGGGCTCAAAGTCTGTCACTAATTGGCTATGTGATTATATGTAAGTTCCTTGATCTTTCTGCTTTCAGTTTTGTCAGTTATTGATCAAGAGGGAATTTATTGTTAAAGACCTTAAATTTTTAGGCTTGAAAACCAGGTGGTTCAGGTATTTGGGATTTCTTGGTTGATGGTGGGTGGGAAGGAAGTTAGAAGCCCTCTCAGATGCTTCATGTTTTGTCCTAAAACCTTCATCTCGATGACCAGTGACTTACGGAGCTTGATCAGTCTCTGCCTCTGCCCTTGCTCCCTGTCCCCTCTGCCACCCCAGCTCTGCCCAGCCCCAGTGGAACCAGATAGTTACTGATTAAATGAATAGTTTATACAGTTCATTGCATTTATTAATTTGTAATTTCACTGGGCTGTAAGTAGTGACTGATAGCCAATAGATAGTCAATTCTATTAGGGTATTTTGTACTTGAACATTTAAAAAAATTCATTTAAAGAACTGAAATGAGGGCATATAGGTGGCTCAGTTGGTTGAGCATCTGACTTTGGCTCTGGTCGTGATCGCACAGTTTGTGAGTTCAAGCCCCACGTCAAGTTCACTGCTGTTAGCACAGAGCCTGCTTTGGATCCTCTGTCCCCCTCTCTTTGCCCCTCCCCCATGTGTGCTCTCTCAAAAATAAATAAAACATTAAAAAAAATAACTAAAATGATTTTGTTGGGTATTGGCTACTGGTCTCTGTCCCTCTCGTACCCCCACTTCCTGCCCCAAGAGATTAAGTGCTGCTGTTACTATGGCTTCGAGCTACAAGATGTTTTTCAGAATATAAATAAAGCATATTATAAGTCTGTCTATTTTATTGGTATGTTTGCCCTTGAGCTCCTGGGAATCCATGAGGACAAAGAGTTTCTGTGGTTCTCTGTGACTGTGAGGGCCACTTCTCAGCACTGGCTGTAAGCACTTTGACAAAATGACTGTGTAGAAGTGGGGGACTGAAATTAGGTTTTGCCTGCTCTCTCTCTCTAGCCTTGTTTGTGTGAGACATTTGCAAAGTTAGGATTAGGAAGAGATTTCTGAAAGAGATAGGATTTCCTAGATTTTGAGCCAACCTTCATTGAACTCATTCTATGTACAAAGGAAGGATTCAGTCCTGTGGGAGATAGCCCTCTTCAAGTTTTTGCAGCACTAGGGTTCTTTTCCTGGAATATCCACTCCCCCCTCCCCCGCCTTGCCTGGCTCCCTGCCTGAGGCCCCACTGTCTAAGACAGACCCTGCTGTTGGGTCTGCCTCCAAATCTTAGACCTGAGAGAAGAGTGCCCTCGTGGCCCCTCTCTTTCTGACTCGGAGAGGAGAGAGGAGGAGAAGAACCTAAAAAGGCAGACATATGCCTAAGTGATAATAGGTCCCCCAAAATAGGTCCCTTTCTGGACAGAAACAGAATTATTGCCACAAGGATGGCATATGGCTGTCATTTCGGTGGCTGAAAACTTACAAATCATGCTGGGAATGGGACCTTGAAAGTACATCCCGCTGGGATAAGCAGAGTTAAACAATATTGAACAATATTGAAACAGGGTTTTGCAGAGACTTTGCTAGCAAGTGTAGTGTTCATGTAAACCATGCAGTAATTCTCAAGCTTTTGTGACCTTGACCATAAAATCATTTTTTTTTTTTAATTTTTTTTTTCAACGTTTATTTATTTTTGGGACAGAGAGAGACAGAGCATGAACGGGGGAGGGGCAGAGAGAGAGGGAGACACAGAATCAGAAACAGGCTCCAGGCTCTGAGCCATCAGCCCAGAGCCCGATGCGGGGCTCGAACTCCCGGACCGCGAGATCGTGACCTGGCTGAAGTCGGACGCTTAACCGACTGCGCCACCCAGGCGCCCCTAAATCATTTTTTTTTTAAAGGATCATCACAAGGGGTTTATATTCTACAAGCCACATTCTGGAAGCATTAATCTTGCCCAGTTGGAAGATTTATGAATTAATTGTAGAGTCACAGTTTCCTAACCCATGGGTTTTCTACTTCATCCTTGCTACTCAAAGTGTGGTCTGTGGGCCAACAGCATGGGCATCACCTGGGAGCTTGTTAGAGATGCAGAATCTGTAGACCTACGAAATCAGAATTTGCATGTTAACAAGATCCCAGGTGATTGGTGTGCACGCTGAAGACTGGGATGCCTTGCCCCACTGCCTGCTGCTGCCTCAATGCTTCAAAGCCATCCATGACTTGATTCAGATATGAGAGCCTCAGGTCAGTGGCAATAGTTGTTTTATGTTGGATTTGGATAGGGAAGATATTTGGGCCTTCTGGTCCAATTGGGATGTCCTCTTCTTGGCTTTCAGGTGGCTTACCACGGGGGCAGAGGCCAGCTGTATAAGACAATTCAGAGGTAACAGAAAAAATAGACCTTGGGGAAAACATAAAGAGATTTTGATAAACCCAGAAGGAAAACGTTCCTGGGTGGGGAAGCATGGACAAAATGAAAAGGAATTTTAGGCAGATTCATGCCGCGGGCTGCGATGTGTTGTTAGGGGCTGGTGGTAGAATGATGCTCCAAACCCTGCCATCCCCATCCCCTATGATAAGAGGCTGGGAGAGGAGCTCAAAAGATATCTTTTTTTTTCTCAGCTGAATGTGAGGAGTCTCTGCCAGATCAGATGTTCAACTTTAAAACAAATGGAGGAAAAACGATCAAATGCAGTCAACTAGAAAAATCCACTTTTCCTATTTCATAAAAAGCAAGAGCCCATATGATAATCCCTCCCTTGGCACATGTTAGAGATTTCTTTATCGTTTCTGTGCTTGCGGCCAATTCTGCCACACCCAGCTGGGAGCCTGGGTTACAGTGACTTCATCTGCACTGGGTCAGCATGCCAGTTCCAAGCCAGTGGGCCTAGAGCTGAATTCTAGCAGTGTTTTTAGGGAGAAGGGCATGTTTGCCTGTGAATGAGAGGAGGCGAAAGGGAGAAGGGAGAGCACAGGACAAATGGCCCCTTCCCTCTGCAGGCACAGGGGAGTGCACTTCCCAGTGTGGAGGGCTGTTGGGTCTGTCTCCCTCCTAAGCCAGCACTGAGAGTTCCTTCAGTGCCAGGATCAGGGCTTCCCTGCTATGCCCCAGACATGAGCACAATGCTTGGTATTTACCCTAGAGATGCTCAATAAATATTTGTTGAATAAACTGACAAAATCAGAACCATTGAGGTAATAGAAAGCTCACGAGAAACACAGTTTGGAGGTCTGGGCTCTAGGATTAGACATCACCCCATTCTAGCTGTGTGGACTTGGACAAAAGCTCTTCATCTCTCCGAACCATAGTTTATGAAGTAGCAATTATGGTGTTCATATTGAGGGTTGGGGAGGATTACATGAGAACCCACGTGAGCCATGCATAATGTGAAAGTGGTTCCTTACTCCCTGTAGGTGGTAATGCCCACAGCTCCCGAATTTCAGGTATACTGGAAGAAAATCAAACCCATGTGAAGAATAAAATGTCTTCACGTTTTATTCAAGGGGGCTTAGACTTGAGTGCTCTGTAGGAACTGAGTTGAGAGCTCAGAGTTGGGTATGGATGACCTTGGAGTTAACTTTGACCCTTCTTCCCTGCATGCTTCACATCCAGTCCTCTGGCCTCTCCTGATCTAGCCACTCCTTACATCTGTTGCCATCACCCTGATCCCAGCCCTCATTGTTTCACCTGGGTTCCCGTGAGAACCTCCTCACTGGCCTCCCTGCTTCCTTCTTTAGACCATCAAGTCTCTTTTCAATTTAGCCAGAATGATGCTGATCAAACATAAATCTCTTCATGTCACTCCTCTGCCCAGAAACCTTCAGTGGTTCCCCCATCTTGCTTGGAATAAAAGCCAAAATTCCCACAGTGGCCTCAGATCTCCCCAACCCTTGATCTCTCTGGCCTACTCTACATCTTCTTGATCACTCAGCCCCAGCCTTGGTAGTTTCCAATTGCCTCAGGCATGTTTAAGCCTCAGGGCCTTTGCACTTGCTGTTTTCTATGCTTGAATTCCCCCACCCCCATTGTTCTCCAACCTTCTCCTTACCTTTGTTTATTGTCAGATAAGGTCTTTTCTGACTTTCCTATTGAAAATCAAACACAATTCCCATCTCCTGCATGGCACTCTGTGGCCCTCTTTCATACTTTATTTCTCTCCACTTATGGCTATGTAGCATATTTTATATTTTACCTATTTGTTTTCTCCACTAGGGTATTAAGCCCTGTGAGTGTTTTATTCATTGCTGTATCGGCAGCTCCCGGTACACTGCCTGCACTATAGTATAAATGTTTGTTGAATGAATGAATTATTCAGGCTTTGCCCTTATATAATCTTGTTATAAGGCTTGGGTCAGCAGTGTGGAGAACAAAGGGCTCAGGCTTATTTGGGGGGACAATACAGATCTTGTCCTGAATCAGGCAGCCCCTTTAAGATGTTATAAAGTAGTTACTGGTGTGTGTTTAGTCGATTTGTCTCAAGGGCTCCTGGGTGAGGAATGTGCCATTGGGCAGAATTTATTACAATGCCGTAGCAACTACTGCCCGAGTTTCTGTTTTCTGAAAACTTGTTCATTTGCCTTATTTCCCTCTTACTCTCCATTATGGCAGTCTCTTCCTTTATTCCTTCCTTCTGCACTTTCTTTATTCATCATTTACTGAGCACTCTATATACTGGTCCTATCACCCAATAACCAGCCTCTTGGCCTGGGAACTGAAACAGGTGCCTACTTTGGTTTTCAAAGCACTGACCCTGCAAGCCCCTGGGTTTCTGCTCTTCCCAGCACCAGAGGCACTGAGCTCCACCCACAAGTCTGGGGATCCACATATTGATTTCCCAGAAACCTTTGCTTGGGAGTCTTTGCTTGGTATCAGCACTCAGCAGGGACCTTGTCTCACGTTCCTGGGCTCTCTTGACACAGCTTGTAGTTACAGATGTGGACATGCCATGGATTTGGATTTGAGTCCTTACTTTGCTTACTAGTTCTGTGTCTTGAGCAAATTACCTTTCCTCTCTGAGCTGCTCTGAGCCTCAGTGTGTCATCTTATCTAAAATGAGGGCAATATAACGTACTTCATGGGGTTGCTAGGAGGACTGAATGAGATCATGTAGCTTTAGCATGTAATATAGAGCCTGGCATGCAGGAGGCACTTACTGAATTGTAACTTCTATTATTGCCATTATTATGTTCTTGTCACTGATACAATCAACTCCCTGGTTTACCTTTCCAACTAGACATCCCTCAAGTGTGTGTGTGTGTGTGTGTGTGTGTGTGTGTGTGTGTAGATAGATAGGTATGAAGGCATTTACAAGTTGTTATTATAAACTCATCAAGAAATAAATAGGAGATTTATAGCTTCAGGGCAATTAATTCTGCAGCTTTGCCCAGTATTCTCAGTTCCAAGAACAAATACACCCCCATAATGGATTAGAATCTTTAGGTATTTGGAATATCAAATAGTCCCTTGGGTTCCCTGTTGTGTTATGATAAAACAATAGCAGTTTAAAATGCAGCCCACAGACAGCCCTCTGGATGGGGTCAGCTCTCTTGCTTTTGGCCTGTGATGTCCTTCAAAGAAGTTAGTGAAACAGATATTCTTAACCTCATAATGTCACAGTAAGAGAAGACAGAATCTAAATGCTGGGGCTGACCTTGACAATGGTGGTACTAAAAGGTTTTTAAGTTAGATGGGAAATAGCCACTCCTTTCCTCACCTGGCAAACTGTCATGTAACTAGCAAGATCTAGATCTAACGGTTGACTTTCCTAAGCAGAAAAAATTACTCCATCCTGTGTCCTCTGTAGCCCTAGGCTCATGCCTCTCTTTGTAAGGTCTCACCTAATGTTATAATCTTGTTTCCTTGTGTTCCCCCAGTGTCCCTCTGCAAGGCAGGGAGATCCTTGAGGACAGGGATGAGATCTAGGTAACTTTGCATCCCAGAGCCCAACACAGGGTCCGGTGTTGAGCTGCCAGGAGCAGGTGAAACCAGTGCTGACTGACTTCCTACCAGGTCCTTGGTCACTGGGCATGTGGTTTGGTACTTAATCCTCAGCACAGTCCTCCTGGGGAGCTGTCCTCTTCTACACAGAAGTAAAGGAAGTCTGAGGTTCTACAACTGGCTTATTACTTCATGAAGTGGCGGAGCTGGCATTCAAACTCAGTTCTGACTCCAGAGCCTGAGCTTGCTTCCTTTCTCTATTCGTTTCCCTCCTGCAGAGTAGAATGGTCAAGAGAACTGACTCTGGAGCCACACTGCTTGGCTTCAAATCTTCACCCCCTCATTTACAAGCCGTGAGACTTCGGGCATGTAATTTAGCTTCTCTCATTTTCATCATCTGTAAAGTTGAATAACAGTAATATTTCCCCATAGGATTGTGGTGTGGAGTAAATGAGATAATATGAACAAAGACCTTAGAACAGTGTCTGGTCATATGTAAATATTTGCTATTACCATGATAATTTTTCTTCATTCCCAAGTCATACACATGTGCTTTTCACAATTGCTGTTCTTTCCATATGCCTCTGGTTTGGAATGTTCTTTCTGCCTCTGGTTTGGAATGAATGAATTAGGCTGATGGTTGAGTGTTTCTGGCAGGTACCTGGGCTTTCCTTCCAGGTGGATTCCCCCAGGGAGCTTTGGGTGCATGCTCATGTGCTATTTTTTAAAATAAAAAAAATGTTTATTTGTTTTTGAGAGAGAGAGAGAGGAGAGAGAAAGAGTGTGATCTGGTGGGGGGGGGGGCAGAGAGGGAGGGAGACACAGAATCTGAAGCAGCTTGAGGCTCTGAGCTCTCAGTACAGAGACTGACATGGGGCTTGAACTCACAGAGTGTGAGATTATAACCTAAGCAGAAGTCGGATATGTAACCAACTGAGCCACCCAGGTGCCCCATCGTATACTATTTTATTTGGTGCCTTTTGTCTGTCCTGGTTTCAGAGAGTTGTTGATATTCATTACCTCTCTTCTAAGAAGTCATGGCTGAGTATGAGAACATGGCTTAACATATGCTCCAATGTGCTTCTGTAAAAACATGCCCCTGAATTGAAGTTGACCTCTAAATGGACACCTTGCCCTTTGCAGTATAGCAAGAGGCAGTAGAGTGTTGTGGTCCCAAGCAAGGACACTGGAACAAACTGCCTGAGTTTGAATCCCGACTCTGCCACTTGGTAGCCATGTGACCTTGGGCAAGTTATTTAATCTGAGTCTTGGTTATCTCATCTGTAAAATGGAGCTATCAATAGTAATATACCTTATTGTTGTAAGGATTAAACACATTAATGCCTATAAAATGCTAAATGAGTGCCTGGTATATTTTAAGTACTCAGTTGGCTTTGGTTGTTATCATCATTGTTGTTGTTCTTTCTTGTGCAGAACCTGGTAAACTTCCTGCATGGACAAGCAGAGAAAAAACTACCTAGAGGTCAGGGCTTTTTGCAAATGAGAGAGACAGTGGGTGGAATGCTGCATATGTAATTTCTTCTCTCTCCTTCACTGACCTGATAAGTTCCTCCTCTTGAAGGGAGCGGCAGGGGAGAAAGAGGCCTGAGGATTTCTTCTGCTTTATGGCTATGTAATGCCTTGGGCCAGGGTTCTTCAACAGTTACCTCGGATGTGTTCAGTCTCTGCTCTCATGGAGCTTATGTGAAATGCAAAGTTACACTTACCACACGTTATTCTTGTACAGAGTATAAGGTCACTCTGATTTTTGGACGATTTAAGACTAATGAGTGTCTTGACCCAGGCAGGAGACCCAACGTATGGGAATCCTGGTTTATTGTCACCTGCTTAGCCATGATGGCTTAATGGTTCTTTTCATTATTCATCCCCAGATCTGTCCTGGGCTCCTGAGGCCCAGGAACTGTGGAGGGACCTGGGACAGATGCTGATTTCATAACTCAAATTTCAAGGAGAGACAATGCTTTGGGTCATACTGGCTCCCTCATCCCAGCCCTTGTTTGAATCACCAGGAAGGGAGGGAAGGGCTATGGGTTATTGTATTCATGTTAATTTGGAAGTGTATTTCCACTTTACAGATGAGGAAATGGAAGTTCCAGGGGTTCGCATCTAAAATCCAGACATCTTATTCAAGATCACTCAGCTAATGAGGTCTGGCATTGGGATTAAACCTGGGTCTGCCTGTCTGTCAAAGCCACACACAGTGTCCCCTTCTGCTTTTCCATATGGGCATACCTCAGAGATATTGTGGGTTTGGTTCCAGACCACCACAATCAAGTGAGTCAAATGAAGTTTTTGGTTTCTCAGTGCATATAAACGTTATGTTTACACTGTATGGTGGTCTGTTAAGTGTGGAATAGCATTATGTCTAAAAACACAAATACTTCGCTAGAAAATGTTAACCATCGTCAGAGCTTTCAGTAAGTTGTAATCTCTTTGCGGTGGAAGGTCTTGTGTCAGTGTTGATGGCTGCTGACTGATCAGAGCAGTGGCTGCTAGTTTGGGTGGCTGTGGCAATTTCTTAAAATGAGGCAACAGTGAAGTTTGCTGCATCAATAGACTCTTTCTTTCATGAGCAATTTCTCTGTAGCATGTGATGCTGTTTGATAGCATTCTACCCACGGTACTTCTTTCAACATTGGACTCAGTCCTCTCAGACCCTGCTGCTGCTTTTAAAATAAGTTTATGTCATATTCTCAGTCCTTTGTTGTCATTTCAACAGTCTTCACAGCATCTTCACCAGGACTAGATCCCATCTCAAGAAACCACTCTCTTTGCTCATCTGTAAGAAACAACTCATCCATTAAAGTTTTCTCATTGAGATCATAGCAATTCAGTCTCATCTTCAGGCTCCATTTCTGATTCTAGTTTTCCTGCTATTTCCACTACATCTGCAGGGACTTCCTCCACTGAAGTCTTGAACCCCTCAAAGTCATTCATGAGGGCTGGAATCAACTTCTTCTAAACTCCCATTAATGCTGATATTTTGGTCTCTTCCCATGAATCACAAATGTTTTTTTTTTTTTTTTTAAATTTTTTTTTTCAATGTTTATTTATTTTTGGGACAGAGAGAGACAGAGCATGAACGGGGGAGGGGCAGAGAGAGAGAGGGAGACACAGAATCGGAAACAGGCTCCAGGCTCTGAGCCATCAGCCCAGAGCCCGACGCGGGGCTCGAACTCACGGACCGCGAGATGGTGACCTGGCTGAAGTCGGACGCTTAACCGACTGCGCCACCCAGGCGCCCCGAATCACAAATGTTTTTAATGCAATTTGGAATGGGGAATACTTTCCAGAAGGTTTTCAATTTACTTTGCCCAGATCCATCAGAGGAATCACTATCTGTGGCAGGTATAGCCTTACAAAATGTATTTCTTCAATAATAAGACTTGAAAGTTGAAATTACTCCTTGATCCATGGGCTGCACAGTGGCTGCTGTGTTAGCAGGCATGAAAATAACATTAATCTCATTGTATGTCTCCATCAGAGTCTTGGGTGACCAGGTGCATTGTCAGTGGCCAGTAATGTTTTGAAAGGAATCTCTTTTTTTTCCTAGCAGTAGCTCTCAACAGTACGCTTAAAATATTCAGTACGCCATGTTGTAAACTGATGTGCTCTCATCCAGGCTTTGTTGTTCCATTTAGAGAGCATAGGTGGAATAGATTAAATGTCATTCTTAAGGGTCCTACAATTTTTGGACTGGTAAATGAGCATTGGCTTCAACTTAAAGTCACCAGCTTCATTAGCCCTTAACAAGAATCAGCCTGTACTTTGAAGCTTTGAAGCCAGGCATTGACTTCTCCTCTCTAGCTATGAAAGTCCCAGATGGCATCTTTTTCCAATAGAAGGCTGTTTTGTCTACATTGAAAATCTGTTAAGTGTAGCCACCCTCATTAACTATCTTAGCTGGATCTTCTGGAGAACTTGCCGCTTCACCTTGCACTTTCATGTGATGGAGATGGCTTCTTTCCTTAAACCTCAAGAACCAACCCCTGCTAGCTTCAAACTCTGCCTCTGTACTTTCCTCACCGCTTAGCCTTCATAAAATTGAAGAGAGTTAGGGCCTTCCTCTGGACCAGGCTTTGGCTTAAGGAAATGTTGTGGTCAGGTTGATTTTCTATCCAGACCACTAACACTTTCTCAGTAAGGCTGTTTTGCTTTCTCCTCATACACGTGCTCACTGGACTAGCACTTTTAATTTCTTCCAAGAACTTTTCTTTTGCATTCACAGCTTGGCTACCTATTTGGAGCAAGAGGCCTGGCTTTTGGTCTGTTTTGGCTTTCAACATGCTTTCCTCACCAAGCTTAATCATTTCTAGCCTTTTATTTAATGAAAGACATGATTCTTCCTTCCACTTGAACACTTAGAGGCCATTGTAGGCCTCTTTGTAGAGCCCATTGTAGGGTTAATAATTGGCTTAACTACAATATTGTTTTGTCTCAAGTAACAGGGAGGCCCAAAGAGAGGGAGAGAGAAAGGGGAATGGCTGGTCGGTAAATGGGTCAAAACACATACAACATTAAGTTTGCCTTCTTATATGGGCACGGTTCATGATCATCTCGAACAATTCCAACAGTAACATCAAAGATGAGTCCTCATTGATCACCATAACAAGTATAATAATAATTAAAAAGTTTGAAATATTGTGAGAATTACCAAAATGTGACACAGAGACACAAAATGAGCAAATGCTGTTGGAAAAATGGCGCTGATAGAGTTGTTTGATGCAGGGTTGCCACAAAACTTTACTTTGTAAAATAAAACAAACCCTGCTCTGTCTGCAAAGTGCAATAAAACAGAGGGATGGCTGCACTGAGATGCTCTCCAGTGCCCTTGTGCTGTAGGCAGTAATGAGAGTTATTACAGGTAACGGTGTTGATCAGAGTACTCAATTAAGGAGCCAATTTTGTTGTTCTTATTGGCCTGAATATAAACATACATGGGCAAAAGCAAGCTAATTTTATCCTGAGAAAAGTAATAATAATGACTCTAAAATACACTGGCTTTATGTGAGGAGGAGATCAGTGTCCCACTCTCCATTGGGTGTTCACATATTCGGAGTCTGGCCCAGTAACAGAGGTGGTTTGCAGGAACCAATGACCAAGTGATCAGTTGAGTTTCAGGGTGCTTCTTGTGTTGGTGGAAAAGATGTGTGCCTAGTGTGAAAATACAGGTTGCAACTTGGTTTTATGTACTAGCTCTTCTGGAATTATGGCCCTCACCTACATAGAATGGCACACAGAGGCAAGCATGCATAGAGAGTCCCCTGACAGGCTACTACTCTCGATGCAGGCCAGTTACAATGATTTGGAACATATTTGTAAATTATTAACCATGCTCAAGCTACTCTGCTTGGGGTTGTTGTGGGTTGCATAGTCTGGGTTCCCCAGTATCCTGGGAGTTTTTGGCAGAGAGAAAAAAGGAAACCAAGGTTGGCTTGGGGAAAGAGGTGCAACCATTACTTAAATTGGCAAGTTTTCAAGGTTTAGAAAATTCACTCTCAAACTTTGATGTCCAAAAACATGATCTGGGAAATTTCTTAAAAATACAAATGGCTAGGTTCTACCTCGAGAAGGTCTGGGGTAGGGCCAGTCTGGGGGTCTGTATCTCTCGTGAGTCTGACATGGATGGTTAAGAACATGTGGCTCAAGGTCTGATAATTGTCAGTATCAGAATATAGGTGGATGAACTGAGGTGGGGCAGGGATATTCTGTCAAGGATAGTTGTTAGTGCTGGGAGTAGCTAGCACTAATAGTCGTGGGGCAACAGGGTGGTCAAGTGTTGCTGGACTTGAGGACTGGGCTTCCATCTCAGTCGGTGAACTAGAATGGAAAGAAAGAGCCAGAGCAGAAGGTCAGGTAAGCTGGTTGGTCACATGATGGAGACAAATGATTAGGAGGTTTCTGCCCACAGCTCATGGGGGCCTGCAGAGGCTAAAGTCAACTCTGGCCCATAGAACATGGAGTATGGGATCAGTAGACACCAATGGAGAAGTCATCCTCATGCAGCTCATGGCTGCAAGTTTTGTTCTCCTCTCAGAAGGGACAGGTAAATGAGTACTCCAAGTGTGTGTCATCTTCATTTTGAGGGGTGGCTTCTTTTTTTTCTTTCTGTACTGTAATTTCTTAGGAGGGAAGACCTACTTCTGTTTTCCTTGATACCTTCATGGAGCCTTCATGACATCCCACTTTCACTGGTAAAGGCCAATTCATTCTTTACCTCTCAGCTCAGATTTCACTGCTCCAAAGATGACTTCCTTGACCTCCCACCCAAAAGTGAGTACCCTAATAATCGTCCAACTCTTGAAGAATTCTCCTGGCCCTTATCATATTTGTGACTATGACTTTAGTTATTTATATCTTCCACTAGCCTGTGAATGCTATAAAGGAATTATCACAGCTGCCTTGTTCACCCATTGCCTCCCCAGTGCCTTGGGAGAGCCACTGTGTTGCTCAGTAATGCTTTCTTAAATGAGGAAAGGTTGAACAAATGAAGAGCTAGATCTTAGAGAATCAGTAGCGCTTTAGTGGAAGACCATCAGGAAGTTCTAAAAGACAAGAGAAATAACGGGAAGGAAATGATGCATGCCATCTTTGCAATACTTGGGTTCTTGTTGGCTAGAGCACAGGGCTGGAGTGAGAGATCTAGTTAGGAGGGTAGACTGGACCAACACACAGGATTTAGCTTCAGCTGGATGTCGTTCCATGGGCAATGGGGAGCCCTATGAAGTTTTTGACCAGGGGAGTGAATTAAGCCACAGGAGGTCAGGCTCGAATGGTGGTATCCTGCGTGGGTGGAGAGGGAGAAGCTGGAGGTAGGAAAAGCAGGAGTCTGTTGCACTAGCAGCCCAGGCAGGAGGCAATTGAGTCTTGATCCAGGGTAGTGACAGTGGGAGTGGAGAGGGAGGAACAGATGCAAGAGACATTGGGAAGGAATAAATGACAGACTTTCGTGGCTGATTGGATGTGGGGGCGAGTGACTTTCTCAGCCATTCAAGGGAGAAGCGCCACCTCCCTCCTCCTGCTAACTTCAGCTCAATGGCAGGAGTGTATCAGTGACAAAGAGCTGGCGTGATCTGAAGTCTGGAAGCATCAGTAGAAAGTAATGAAGTACAGGCAGCTGAACGTGAACGGGAAAAACTTTTGTGTCACAAAATGGTCCTATTACAAAATGTGGAAGGAGAGGAGTATTTATTTTTAAAAAATCTACTGGGAGCACGGTGCCCCATCCCTGCCAGTGGCTGAATTGCTCTGGAGGAATTTGCTCCCACCTGCCTGACCATCTTGTGGGCTGTGTGTCCTTGAAAAGAGAATTAAAATAATGGCAAGAAGCAGCCCCAGGAGATTTCCTTTGAGCTCTTTTGGTCATTAGATCAGCCTGAACTCCAGCCTTGTTGGAGGCTGAAGCGTTGTCTGATGCTGTCCTGCTAAAATATATAGACTTGCAGGGAGATTAAAAAAAAAATTGATCCATTAAAGCTGTAGTTGGCCAATTCCACAGTAGGGTCCCAGCCAACTACGTGAACTTCCACAAGTCACTTGGCCGTTTTGGGCCTCTTGTCTCCTCACTTATGAATATAAGGGTTTGAATGAGATAGAAACCGCATTCTTTCTTCTGGGGCTAACCTGTGATTCTGTAGCCCAATGGAACCTATTGAGGGTGACTTCAGTCAGCGGGTAACAAGGGTCTGGAGTCAAAGCTTTAGGGGCACATCTGTTATCCCACTGAACCCTGGCACTAAATCATATTTCCTTCCCACCTACCCCCATTACCTGTCAAATAGAACCACTCACTGACAGATTGCCTTCTTTTTAGGCTGGGGGTATTTTGCCTTTATTTTCCACTGGATGATATGTAGGGTTAATATAATTTTGATGTTAATTTATATTCATTAGAGTAATTGCTCTTTCTCTGGTAGACAGCAGAGCATCATGGTAAAGGAGCCAAGGTAGCAGGTGAGTTAATAAAGTGTGAATTCAGAGGGTGCCTGGGTGACTCAGTTGGTTGAATATCTGACTCTTGATTTTGGCTCAGGTCATAATCTCATGGTTCGTGAGTTCAAGCCCTGTGACAGACTTTGCGCTGGCAGTGTGGATTCTGTTTGGGATTCTCTCTTTCTCTCTCTCCCTCTCTCCCCCGGCCCCTCTTCCCCTCCCCTGCTCATGCTTTCTGTCTCTCAAAATAAATAAATAAAACATAAAAAAATAGGTGTGAAGTCACAAAATAGGTGTGAAGTCTATCCCTGATGTCCTACTTAATGCTAGTGTCTTTGCATTAGCTGCAGTTACCATCACAAAACACCACAGATGGAGTGGCTTTAAAAATGGAAATTTATCTCACAGTTCTGAAGGCTGGAAGTCCAAGATCTAGGTGTCAGCAGGCTTGGTTTGTCCTGAGGCCTCCTGTCCTAGGCTTGTAGATGGCTACCTTCTCCCTATCTTCACATGGCCTTTCCTTTGTGTGTGAGCATCCCTGGGGTCTCTCTCCCTCTCCTTATAAGAACACTAGCCCTATGGAACCAGAGCCCCACCCTTATGACCTCATTTAACCTTAATTGCCTCTTTAAAGGCCCTATCTTCAATTTTTTTTTAATGTTTATTCATCTTTGAGAGACAGAGAGAGACAGAAATGAACGGGGAAGGGGCAGAGAGAGGGAGACACAGAATCAGAAGCAGGCTCCAGGCTCCGAGCTGTCAGCACAGAGCCCGACATGAGGCTTGAATTCACGGACCACGAGATCATGACCTGAGCCGAAGTCGGATGCTCAACCGACTGAGCCACACAGGCGCCCCCAAAAGGCCCTATCTTCAAATAGAGTCACATCAGAGGTTAAGGCTTCGGCATGTGGATTTTGGGGCAACACAATTTAGTCCATAAATAAACTTTCTCATGGATTTTTTGAGAAGATGAAATGAGATTTCAGTGAAAAGTACATCTCTAGAACAACAGTGCTTGGCACACACTTACTGCTTAGAGCTGCTGCTGTGGTTATATTTTGATGTGGCTGTAAGAAAGGGACTAAAAATGTTACAAGGTACTAAGAGCTCCCAAGGAGAATTTTCTTCTTCTCTCCATGTCCACTGCTACCATGTTTACACCTAAACCACCAGTATCTTTTGCCCAGAGTCTACACACAACCTATTCCTGACTGTTCTCCGGGGTTCCACACTTGTCTCCTATAGTCCATTAGTCACACAGGCATGATCTTTCAAAACTTAACTCAGGTAACGCCACCCATTTACTTAAAATCCTCTGGCTCTCCACTAAACTTGATTAGCATCCTAATTTCTAAGCATTCCTAATTCTAGTCCTTACAGACCCAGGCCCTGTTCTTTCCTACCTCATCTCCTGTCAGTCCCCCTTGCTTGCTGTAGCCCAACCACACTCACCTCCTTTCAGTATCTTGAAAACACTGGGCAAATTCTACCCTTAAGGTCTTTGCACTTGCTTGTCCTTAATTCCCAAACCCTCCTAAATATCTGCTGGACTTGCTACCTTCTCTCATCCAGGTTGAAGCCCCAAATGCATCTCTCTGCCAGTCTGCCTAAAGCACCTCCCATTCTTATGGTTGCTCTCTACCCGAGTACCCTGTTTTCTTTTCCTTCTAGCACTTACCACTTTCTAAATGACCTCATCTTGTTTATTTGCTTATTATCTTTCTCACTAGACTATACACTCTATTGATGAAGGGATATTTTATCTTTGGTTCACTGTTGTAACTCCAGTGCCTGGCACAGAGTATAAACTCAAAGCACATTATTTGAATGAATGAATGAATAAATGAGTGACCTTGAATCTGGATATTTGAGTAGGAGGGGACTGTCCAGGATAGACATCACAAATTAGGGATGAAGATCACAGTGGCAAAGTGAAGGAAAAGGTATTTTTTCCCCTTCCTATAAACCTTTTCCAGAATGTCTATTTTGGGGCCATACCTTGTTCTCCATGATACAAAGAGTACCACATGACATACATAAAACTTCCTTAAATTTTGTGATTCCAACTACTGTTGGCCTTTATTGAATTTATTCCAGGACCCCAAAGGGTTATGGCTACTGAAAAATTATCCTGGCATCAGCCACAGAACCTAAGGTCTTGCCTTATCAACCTTTGTCTTGGCCATCTTGATTCATCTCTTGGCCCTGATAGATTTCACCTGCATGCTTAGTCTTGCTTAGGCCTGGGGGCCTTGGTGTCCAGATTAGAGAGTACTTTCCAAAGTACTGTACCCACTCTCCCCAGGGTAATATTCTAAATATTTAAAAGTAGTATTGCAGTGGCACTGACCACTTAGCTGTAAATAGCCATTAGAGCTGAACTGATGTGTATTTGCCAAGTGTCAGCTCTGACATCCATATTAATCCCCTCCCAGAAAATGAGGTTTGGTGTTTGTTCCTCTTGCCAACAATGAACTGGCTGTACCTATATGCCCATCAACCTTCCCCTCCCAGGATTTTCCTGTAGAAGCTTCACTTGCTCCATTGCAGCTGAAGACTCTTCTGGTACCTTGGGAATGAATAGCTTACCAAGTACACTCATTCATTCAACAAGTATTCATTGAGCACCTTTTATGTATTAGGCACTGTGCTGGAAGCTGAGGATGGAAGAGTGAACAAACAGATACAAGTCACCTCCTTGATGGGACTTATACTCATGAACATCAGTGTTTCTGCCTAGGTGTCTATAAAGTACAACACTGAATTACCAGGCTATTGAAGTGTTGGGGGTGGAAGTACAGAAGAAATGACATTTGAAGTGAAAGGAGAGGGATCTTCTGCTCAATTCTTGCTCATCTCAACTTCTGCCCCAAGAGGTGGGATCTTTTCCCTTGTACTTTTCACCCTGCTTGGGTCTTGCCCCTACATGGATTACTCCTCCTGGAGCCATCCCATATCCTTTGACCGCATGTATTGCTGCTGCATAGAGGCACTTACTCCATCTTGCTGGGCACTGTAGTTACTGATGCTGCTTTAAGTCATATCAGGCTTTTCCAGGCCTTTTGGACAATGGTTAATGATTTTCACTTCCCAAGCCTTGCCTGCCTTTTTGTTTTCTTTCTGCACAATAGTCTTGATATGACTCTTAGTGGAATTCCTCCGCGTTTTGACAGATAGAGTCCCAGAAGCCTCCTGCCTTTACTTCTCCCACATAAGACATCCTATGTCACCAGTAGGAAGGTGTGTGCCTTATCTCTTAAAAGTAGACATGAGCAGATGCTTCCAGTGGAATTCTCTCAGACCTTTCCCCACCAGCCTCCTGTGCTAGTTCTTTCCTGCTAACTCATTTACTTTTGGTATTTTTTTCTCTTGAATCGTGACCAGCTCTCTTATGCACCCTCATTTGACTCCAATAACCCCATCTCAACAGTCAGCAAAGCATTTTGGTTAGGAAGTGTTCGCTTGCAAATAATGGAATATTCAACTCAAATTGGCTAAAGCTGAAAAGGGGAATCTATTTGCTTTGTACCTTAATGGATTGGGTAAAGCTTGAATTAGAATTCAAATGAAGTGACCAGAACCTGGCTTCTCTCCCCATTCCTTGACATTGGCCCTGTTGTTAAGCAGGCTCTCTTCTTGCTTCTAAAGATTGTTATGAACATCTCCCCTGGCAGTTTCCTCATTCAGATCCTGGAGGAAGAGAAACTTTTCCCTGAGGGCTCAACCAAAAATTGTATCTTACTGGCTCTGATTGGCCTCATTTTGATCATGTGCTGTCTTGGTTAGTTGAAGCTGTATATAACAAAGTACCATAGACTGAGTGACTTATAAGCAACAGAAACCTCTCATAGTTCCAGATGCCAGCATGATTGGGTTTTGATGAAGGTCTTCTCCCAGGTAGTATCCTCACATGGTGGAAAGAGGGTAAGTTAACTCTCTTGCCTCTTTTTATAAGGCACCAATCCCATTCATGAGGGTTCCACCCTCATGACCTAATTACCTCCCAAAGGCCCTACTTCCTGATACCATCACATGGGGATTAGATGTCAACATATGAATTTTGGAGGGACACTAACATTCCACCAATAACATGTGCCTTCCTTCAACCAATCGCTATGGCCAGGGCGGAGAAGATACACAGAATTGTTTAGGCCCGTCAGGACTCAATTCCTCTTGCTCATCTCAGCTAAACTCTTGCCTAGAAAATTCAGGATGATGTTAAGAAAGGCAAAATGGGAACAGATCCTGGGGCAACGACATATGTTCTCTACTGCAACTCAACCATTGCCTCAAAATTCTGCCCTTGCATCCAGAAATGACATGGCATTCAATATGATTTCTCTGACAGAAGGTTTGAGCATGACTTTAGTTTCCATCTTGTAATATCTTCTAATTATCACCCCCACCATCCCCTGTTTTTGCTTCTTGGGAGTATGGCCTCAGAGATGTGCTATCTGACCCCATACCTGGTTGTTGCAATAGCTTAGGTATTTCAAATGCAAAAGATACTACTTCTGCAACAGTAATGTGGTAATCATTGTGAAAACTCTACAGGTGAGTAGTGATAGGTACATTGAAAGTAAATAAAACAGTCCAAGTTTGTCAAGCCTTAAAAAACATCCTTATTGATTTCCTTGGCTTGAAATCTGTGGCGTTTATCATCATTTATATCCTTTAGCTTTTAGTTGTATTTCTTTTTTTTTTTTTTTAACGTTTATTTATTTAAAAAAAAATTTTTTTTTCAACGTTTATTTATTTTTGGGACAGAGAGAGACAGAGCATGAACGGGGGAGGGGCAGAGAGAGAGGGAGACACAGAATCGGAAACAGGCTCCAGGCCCCGAGCCATCAGCCCAGAGCCCGATGCGGGGCTCGAACTCGCGGAGCGCGAGATCGTGACCTGGCTGAAGTCGGACGCTTAACCGACTGTGCCACCCAGGCGCCCCAACGTTTATTTATTTTTGAGACAGAGAGAGACAGAGCATGAACGGGGAGGGTCAGAGAGAGAGGGAGACACAGAATCCGAAACAGGCTCCAGGCTCTGAGCGGTCAGCACAGAGCCCGACGTGGGGCTCGAACTCACGGACTGTGAGATCATGACCTGAGCTGAAGTCGGACGCTTAACCGACTGAGCCACCCAGGCGCCCCTTAGTTGTATTTCTATAGAAGATTTCTTGAAATAATTGGACTTACCAAGAAACACTGGTAGTGATCTAATCCAAGACTCTGGTTTTTCTTGTTAGAAAACAGGCCCAAGTAGGTTCTTTGACCTGCCCAAGGTCACACTGCAATACCCAGAGCTCAGGGTCCTGGTTCTCAGTCCACTGCTGTCATTATCTTTGTGAATGTAGAGGTGGTGGGGAGTGTCCACCAAGTGGCAGTAGATGCCAGGACTGCATTGTGAGCCCCAGGTGCTGCATGTGTCCTGGCATTCTCCCTGGGGTTGTTAAGGTTTCCATTACACATTTGTAGCCATTCTGTCTTTTGAAGGAAAAATATAATTTTATTATAAAAACTGATGAAGTTAGGGGCACCTGGGTGGCTCAGTCAGTTAAGCGTCTGACTTCAGCTCAGGTCATGATATGATGGTTTATGAATTCAAGCCTTGCATTGGGTTCAGTGCTGACAGTTCAGAACTTGGAGCCTGCTTCAGATTCTGTCTCTCTCTCTCTCTCTCTCTGCCCTTCCCTTGCTCATGCTCTCTCTCTCAAAAAAAAATTAAAAAATATTTAAAATAAAATAAAATAAAACCGATGAAGTTAAACACCCATTTTTCTAGCAGATTATCAAAGAAAAAACTACATACCAGAAGTACAATTACATATTTCCTTGCTGTTCATTAGTTGTAATTTATGGGTTAACTAATCCTAGCAATATTTCTGAATTTGGCTAAAGTTTTTTGTTTTTTGCATTACCCTTAGATATCCCTGCTGAGATTTATAAGATTCTTTGGGACTTTAGGCCTGTTAGGCATCAAAAATGCTTGCAGCTACCTTTAACCAATGGCAATCCTTCATTCAATCAACAAATATTTGGTTGAGTCCTTCAAATTAGGAAGTCATTTACATGGGTGTAAATCTCAGTTTGTTGAAAAATTTCTGGGAATTTGGGTTTTCTTCCTTTGAATGCCTTCATCTTCTATTTCATGTGACCATGGCTATCACAGTAATGATAATCTACATATGTATATGTGTGTGTGTGTATGTAGATATATGTATGTGTATATACACACACACAATTTTAAGGACTTCACATATATTACCTCAATTAATGTCCACAACAACCTTACTAGTAAGTAATGCATTTTGCAGTTGGAAACAGAAGTGCATGGAGGTTATATCACTTACCTAAGGTTACACATCTGATAAGTGGTAGAGTTGGGATGTGAACCTAGGCAGTCTGGCTTGAGTCCATGCTCTAAACCTCTAGAGATAGAAAATGCTCTGTACGGAGACTATATAAACTGTATAGACAATGAACTGTCTTTTGAATATTTTTTCTCAAAGAAGAAGAGGGCAATTTTCCACTTTCTTTTAAAGAATAAAACCAACATTGCTATTTTCAGCTTACTCTGGGGAGATTGCTAAAAAATAACTAATAAACAGTTTCCAACTTCTGGTTATAGAGGTCCATGAGCTTTTCTTTTTTCTCTTCTCCTTCTCCCCTACCCCCTCTTCCTTCTTCGTCTTGTGCTTGTTTCTCTTACAAGGACTATTTTTTTTTTTTATTTAAAAAAAATTTTTTTTTTCAACGTTTATTTATTTTTTTTGGGACAGAGAGAGACAGAGCATGAATGGGGGAGGGGCAGAGAGAGAGGGAGACACAGAATCGGAAACAGGCTCCAGGCTCCGAGCCATCAGCCCAGAGCCTGACGCGGGGCTTGAACTCACGGACCGCGAGATCGTGACCTGGCTGAAGTCGAACGCTTAACCGACTGCGCCACCCAGGCGCCCCTACAAGGACTATTTTAACACAGTTTTGGAATACATCTCTGTCCAGATACTGAGTCTGTCTTATTCTCTTGCAGAGTTGCTTTTATCTGCCTATCTAAGAAATGTTTCTTTTTCTAGTTCTTCCAGTGTTAACTCTTCAGGGCAGGCAACATGGAGTCATAGGGGCAACATTGGGCTGAGGGGACAGAAGCACTAGCTTTGCGACCTGAGCACATCTTCTCTAATTTGCTCTTTGATTTACTCATTTGATTAAAAACATGTGTAATTAGATGACCTGCATAGATCCATTCAACTGTGTACCCTAAGTCTTGGTTACACCCCCAAATACACTGAATCTTTAAAAAATTGCTTTCGTGGAGGATAATAGAAATCCTGATTATAGTGGATTAAATAAAATTTTTTTCACATGAGAGAAGCCCACAGGTGGCAGGGGTGGAGGGGGGTCCACAGCTACCGCAGATGCTGAGGGGTGTCATTGAACACCATGGCTCCTTCTGTTTTCTTGTTTTGTCATTCATAGCATGTGACTTTCATCCTCATGATTGTGACATGCTTGCTTACACCCTTGGCAGAAAGAAGAAGGAGGAAGAAAGAAGAGAAAATGCCAGTATCAGGAAAATAGAAGCTTTTCTCAGAAATCCCCCATAGACTTCTGCTTATGTCTCATTGGCCAAAACTGGGTCACATGACTACTCACTCTGAAGACGTCTGGAAAGGTTAATGTCTTTAGCTGAGTGTATTGTAGACCTGAACAAAATTGGGGTTTTGTGGTAAGGAAGCAGCAGAGACTAGAATAGAGGCATAGCTAACAGTTCTGGCATATGTCATGGTCTTCTTCCTTGTTTCTTCTAAACTTAAAAACATATATAATGGACAAACAAGTCTTCCTTCCATTCCTTGTTTTCTTCCTTTCTTGCTGGTACTAGAGTTCCTCCTTGAGTAACTTCTATTATCATTAAATGTGATATCGTTACTTATATAGGGTGGGTGGCAGGAACGTGAAGAGCAAACACGGGCTGGACCAGAAGTTTCAGCACAGCAGGATCTGGATTCTATTTTCATTTCCATGTGTGACTTGGGAGATGTAACTTCATCTATGGATCACAGTTTATCCTACTTTGGTATATAAAAGTAAATGAGATGATGGACGAAAACCATTTGCATTCCTTAGGAAAGAGCTATTTTAAAAAGTCAATATGAGAAAATATATGTTCATTAATAGAAATCCTACTGGGGACCACTATTTTGGAATTTGTCATAAGTCAGGCGGCAGTTGGATTTCAGAGGGACTCTTTCATCTTGAGAGGATAAACTGCGGGCCCTGTAGCAGCACTTCTAATTTGTGAAAAGTGAAAGGAATGATAAATAGAATTTTTCTTAGCTATTCAGGATTTTTTCTTGGCAATACTTTGTTACCTTAAGTCTGGTTATATATATTTTTTTCTAGTGGAAAGCGTGAATTTATTAAAAATGTTTTAAAATTCAGACTTTTTAATGAAGGCAGGCAGACCTCTTTATTTATATATTTCCTGTGTTCTGGCTGTATTATTGCTCCAGTAGGGAAAGCCACCCTGATGCCATCTCAGGATCTACTTCTGGGTCAGCTGGAAGATTGATGACCTTCTTGAGGGCAGTGACCTTTGTTTCCTTCCCACTTAGAAAACATCTTGGCGTGGTATAGGAGGTCAGTCCTCAGTGGACTAAAGAGTTGCTAAATTACTCACCTTAATTGCCTATATTATGAGATGGCTGCATAATCTGCCCATTGTTAAGCATGGCATGTAACAAAGTGTCCAGTAGACGGTAGCTATAATTGTTATAAGGCAGATAGTAGGGTGGTTAAGGGGACAGGACCTGCAGCCTGACACTCGGGGATAGAATGCCAATGCTACCATTCATCAGCTGGGCAACTCACTTCTCCATGACCTTTGATTTCTCATCTCTATGATGGTGATCATAATATCTAGTCCATGGGGTTGATGTAAAGATTAAATGAGATACTATAGTTAAGGTATCTTTCTGACACAGGGCCTGGCACATACTAAATACTCAATAAATGGTAGCTACCATTATTTTTGCTTTTGTTGCCACTGTGGATTTCTCACCCAGGTCTCAATAGATTTAAATTTATCTGCACAGTCCAGATCCGACCAATGCAGGATATGCTCCTGCGTGTTCCCAGGCTAGTGTTGAAAATGTTTGTAGTTAAGAAGCTTCATGCTGAGTTCACCTTCACTACAGAGGGTGTTGGCTAACACTGTCCTAAGGCCATTTGGGGAAAGCTTTATCTGTCCTCCAAGGAAGGCAGCAAGAGAGGAGCTTTAGCTGTTAACTTTCTAACACCAGGTGGCTCAGTTGTCTTGAGAAACCATGACATACATTTTGCAAAAGGCTCTAACAGTCTTTGCTTGTTCCTGGCCTAAGTCTTCCTTTCTAAATTTTGTTTGTGCCCCATCTCCTGATCACAAAGGACACTCATTTACTTGTAGGGAGAAGTTGAGTCCGCTTCTGATTCCCAACACAGATTAAAGCAAAGAGGCTGTGTTTTTGCACTTGCTGCTGAGGGTGAAAGCACTCTAAGACCACCCTGGGAAAGAGTTATAGATCTGCTATCGATTGCCCACATTTTCCCTTCCATATTAGGCAGTCAGCTAGGTGAGCACCACTCCCAATATGATTGGTGTTTAACATTGCTACCGTACTTTGTGTTTTTAAAAAGCTTCAAAAATCAATTCCTCATTAACCTGATTGAAAGAGAAGTTATGCCTCCTCTGCTATGTTCTGAGCAGGACATAGATCACTGCAGGTACTCGATAAATATTAAGCATTTAATCCTCACCATTCTTCCTACTGAAATAGGTCACTAGAACTCCCTTTCTTAGGGATGAGGATCTTCATTTCTAGACCAATGTTGCTTTCTGTAACATTCAAACTTTCCAAAATATGAGGACTCTCATATCGGTGACGTAAAAGCAACCCAGTGGTCCTCTGGTTCGGAAAGTAGTGGGATTCATTTGGCTTTGAGGGCTCTTGTGGTGATCTCTGAAAGGGGGGACGGCTGAGCAGTTGAGTTACTTGGAATTACGTGGTGTGCATCGCCTGTAGTACAGTAGTATCTCTCCTGGAAGAAAACAGCTTATATTGTAGTAGACAGGATCATAAGTAGAGGCCATCAGTCATAATGCTGCCATTCTTTTAAGTCTGTTCACATACACGCAAATGGTACCGCCAAGTCCTATCTAGTCTTCCAGATGGAATAATATTTTGAACTTTGGAATATTGTCCCACATAAGGAACTGTGATGTTCATTTTATTCCTTTGAAGTTTCCATAATGGGATCACTCAGTTTGGAACATCTACTTGTTCAACCTCTCAGAAAATGTGACTGCAGAATAAGATGTGCTCGTGCAGGAGTCTGAGTGGGCGCTACTCAATCATACCTTCTGGCCCCCAGTCTTCATTGCTCAGAAGTGGGTTAAGAGGGTGACTGAGCTGGTGATAAGACCTAATCTGGAGGGGAAAGATACATCTGGATAAGACACTTGCTTAAGGCTTAACCACTCCAGGGAAAAGCAAAAAGCCGTGCTGCTGAGGCATTTCCAGCTGCCTCTGTGGTACAGCCTAGGTAGCAAAAAATACAGAATACGTGCTGTTTGGTTGCAGAAAGAACACTTATAAATGCCTGGTCATTGGGTCAGACCATGGAGAAGGGAATAGCACCCAGCTCTGAAGCAACTGGCTTAGAATTTAATGTCAGACAGGGACACTCACATTGTGGTTAATGCAGTTTAGATAAAACTTGAATTCAGTGACTGATATATTACAGTAAAACATTACAATTTATTTTAAGCCATTTTTTTTCTTTGCTTGCCAACTGGGTCTACCCACCTGTTTGAAAAACTCAGAGAAGAAGCTGTATAAATTCTTTACCACAGGAACCCAAGACTATTCTAGATTTTGGTAATGACAACATTTTATACTATAGTAGTATTTTCTGTGAAAGATTTTTGGGGAATTATCTGAATGATAATTAAACAATGCGACATCCCATGCCACCTTAAAATTTTCTTTCTTTTTCTTTTCTTTAGCAGAGGAAAGAAGAAAAGGATGGTTAAGAGCGCTTAAGCTAGCCAGTGATGCTGGATGTGTAGAGATGACTCAGAACCCTGACACCTAGAAGTCTCTCTCCAAACATCTTAGCACAGCCCCTTTTGATATCCACTTGTTTTAGGCAGAGTGTGTGTTCCCCTATCCAAATTCCTATGTTGAAATCCTAACCCCCAAAGTGATGGTATTTGGAGGTAGGGCCTTTGGGAAGTGATTAGTTCATGAAGGTGGAACCCACATGAATGGGATTAGTATCCTTACAAAGAGACATGAGAGCTGTCTCTTGTCTCTCCCTCTCTTTCGGCCATGTGAGGATACAAAGAGAAGATAATTGTGTAAACCAGGAATCAAGGACTCACCAGAAACTGAATATGCTGACACCTTGATCTTGGACTTCCCAGTCTCCAGAACTAAGAAATAAACATTTTAGGGGTGTCTGGGTGGCTCAGTGGTTAAGGTCCAACTTTGATTCAGGTCATGATCTCACAGTCTGTGAGTTCTAGCCCTGTGTTGGGCTTTGTGCTGACAGCTCACAGGCTGGAGCCTGCTTTGGATTCTGTGTCTCCCTCTCTCTCTTCTCCTCTCCTGTATGTACTCTGTTTTTCTTTCAAAAATAAATAAACATTAAAAAATTTTTTTAAAAGAAATAAACATTTGAGAAATAAATATGAGAAATAAAAGTTGTGTAAGCCAGCCAGGCAATGGTATTCTCTAATAGCAGCCTGAATGGACTAAGACACCACCCCCTTCTCTTTTTGATTATTTTTCTATGTTGTAATGTATGGGATTGTCATATATTTCTAGATAAGATCAGAGAATTGGTTTGCCAAGGAACTCCTACCTAGGGCCCTTCTCCCACCCAAATTGGACAGGCATTCATTCTGAGTCATCATATGGGATTTAAATGGCCATAAACCTTGCATTCTGTCCAGGGCCAAGGTATTCTGTAGTCCAGTGGTTGATTCTCTGGCAGTCATTATGCAGCCATGCCTGGGCTCATCCCACTCTTTCTACCTTAAATGTCCTTATTTCTCTTTTCTTACACTCAAATATTTTATATTCATAAAGCTTTAGTCTCATGCTTCCTTTCCTTTGTGAAACCAGACCCATGGCATATATTACCCATATTATACATTTGTCAGTCTTCATATCCTGTAGAAAGACACTATGTTGTTGTTTTATGTTACTTAATTATAAGGCAGGGGATTAACATAAACTTCATAGCTATATAGGAAGAGTTTGACTAATGTATGTGTAAGTGATGGTTATAAACTGTTGTATTTCACTTTGTACATAATTTAATAGCTTAACATTTTTTGAAATACTCCATTTTTAACAAGTAGGTGATCTCTCCAATGATGATCAGAAATTACTAAAGGCAGAAAGAAACTCTTTTACACTTGGTCTCCTCCCGAGTCTAGTCCTGTGTCTCAAAAGAACATATGCTCAAAAATGGTTGGTTGGTTGATTTTTTTCCATATTTAAAGTTCTGCCATCTGCTGAACTATTGCCAGGCATATCCCATGAAGCTTTCCTTCTTTTTAGATAGACAGGGAGCCCAGTGAAATGTGGATGAATTCTTTCTAAAAGGCTAGGTGTTGATTGACTGATTAGCTTTTTGGCAAGGAAAGTATTTCTCTCTTACATCATTACAGATGCACAGTTGTACCTTTCAGGAATCTGTTTTTAAGAGGTACAGAGAAGTTTAAGGATGTTTCACAGTAGGAAGAATTTTATTACTATGGAAGACATTTAGTGGATTCAAGACTCCATCGAGGTATCTTGATATCTAGGCCATCTGGGAAGAGGGAGCACTTCTAGATTATTCTATGACACTCAGCCCAGAGTGGGAGATCTCATGGACTTTCCTCTTTATTACCAAGAGTTAGTTATATGGGGTTGGGGGGGGGAGGGTCAGATTCTATAGGAGAATTTCCACACTTTCTGCATTTGTGTCTCTTGTTTTTAAAAGTCATGTTATTGGGGTATAGTTTATATACAGCAAAACTGAACATCATCTTTCAGGGTTCACCTTATCATCTAAAGTGTAAGAGATATGGTGAGGCCAGGTGTTTCTTACAGCTCTTCTTCCTGGCCACCCCCCTGCCCTTCTAGTTTTCTGTGCAATCTCAGGATTTTATGAAGTTTTTAAAGATGAAAAATAATGAAGTTGACAGCTATGGCAATCATTATTGTTCTCTCTAATCTAGGCTCCCCCCTGCCAGCTGTCCTGCTAATCTGAGCTGTTGTTAGGCCACATCGTACAGGAGAAAGGCACCCCTAAATTCCAGTTTGCTGAAAACATTTCAGTCATTCTACGACTCCTGATCCTTTTGTTTTCTCTGTTCCCCCGCTTTTTAAAAAAAAAATTTTACCATCACGCACAATATTGTTGTTGATGTTGTTGAGTATTCCTGGTGATTCCACACCAAGAATCAAGGCAGAATCCCATCAGGAAGATTGGAGATGGTGTCATGAAATGGGCAAATGTATCAGGAGAGAGACAATTTGTTTCCTGTAAGAAAAAGTGATTTTCTGGAAATTTGAAGAGTCCCAGGAATCTAAGTGGTCCGTTTTCTTTATTGCAAGAACCTTACCACTTTGTGGCCAGTGCAGTAAAATCAGACCCTACCTCACTGCACTTCCTCTCTCATCCCATTTACTAGTACGTATCAACTGTGACATCATAAAGAAATTTAGGCCTGGGGCCACCTGGTCTCTGAAAAAGGGACAGAAGTTCCTGTTTGCTTACAGTACCTGAAACATCTGGGATTACCCTGTCATTACAGCTATTGTAATTGTTGCCTCTTGCCAATACCCTTGGATATCTTGTGATAGAGAACATAAGAAATTACATTTCAGATGGGGTCATGCCTTTTCTTCTCCTTTCGAAAGGTTTCTTGAATTGGCGCTGTAGTTTTCAAAGGAAATTCACTGGGGCCTTGCTCGGGACCATGACCCTATGTAGCAGAATAGCGTTTGGCACAATGCAGGCCTGTCTTGGGCTCTGTCCACAGGGGTTAGTGACTGCACGTTCTGGAAGGTCTTCATTACAATGCTTAGTCACCACTGGCATGGATGGAATGACATTCTACAGTGTGGCCCTAAGTTAATAGAGAGTGATTTTTTTTTTAAAAAAAACAAACATAATAGAAGTTGTACATCTAAATGAGGGTTGTGCCCTTCAAAAGTTGTAGCTTGAAAGGCAGTGCATTTAATCCATTGACGCTTTCCTGGGCCAAGCATTGTTGTAACTTCTGATTTGAAGTTGCCTTCAGGGTCTGTGGCACATTAAAAATATAAAATATTCATTGTGCTTCTTTTTCCCTGAATACAAAAGTTATATAGGTTTGCTACAGCAAGTTTGGAAAGTACAAGAACACACACAAAAATAAATTGTCCATACTCTTAGCACCCAGAGAAGACCCCTGTCAAAAGTAAAGTGTATTTTCCTGGTAATTTTTTTTAAGGTTTTTAAAAATGTTTGTTTATTTTTTAATGTTTATTTTATAATGTTTGTTTTTGTAAAGTTTGTTATTTTGAGAGAGAGACAGACAGAATGTGAGAGGGGGAGGGGCAGAGAGAGAGGGAGACAGAATCTGAAGCAGGCTCCAGACTCTGAGCTGTCAGCACAGAGCCCGATGCGGGGCTTGAACTCATGAACCATGAGATCATCACCTGAACTGAAGTCGGACACTCAATGAACTAAGCCACCCAGGCGCCCCCTTCCTGGTAATTTTTTATGCATCTGCAAACATGGATGTAAGCACGTACATGGACATATGCATGTTTATTCACTGAACTGAGGCAGTAATCTTTACACAGTCATTTAGGCTGCTTAAAAATATGTTGTAGCACATTGCTTTGAACATCCTCCATGGCCTAAATATTTTTCTTGAAGAGGATAGATTTTATTTTTGGAAACAGCCAGAAGTCATTTAGAGCCAAGCCTAGGTATCTCCACTATTAAACTGGCTAATATATTTTGGGAAAGCCAACAGATCCATGTGACTATAGAGTAATAAATTTGGTTTTCTTGAGTGGATCAATCTGACTTAATGTTATATCCAAAAGCAGCGTTCCTTGAATGTTTTAAGTCATGGCAAATCATTGGTTTAAGTGTGTGGATTTCAAAGGTGAGTAATTTGAAGGAGAGCCTGCTCTTTTAGATATAAAACTTCTGGTTCTATAAGGAACATGTAGCACTCCCTACAAAACAAGGCGGAGGATTTTCTCCCATAATCTTGGAGCTTATGTTTTAAGTGACATGGTAGCCAGGGAGCAGTCTCACTTGTTTGAAAGCCATCTTTTGCAGAATCCTGCACTTCTCTCAGCCTGGCCAGGGTGTTAGTCTGATGGTTAGGACTGCTTTTTCGTGGATGTTAGGTGGGGTCAGCTCTCCCCTGCTTCATGTAAATGTTTGGTTTTTCCTTGCTTTGGAGCAGTAAAAAAGATAGTTGAGGGGGATTACAGTTTTCAAAATAATACCAGTTAAATATATTACCATTTATCCATTCTGAAATAATGAATGGTTTCTAATAGGTTAGTTAATATGCATTAATTCAATGCAATTATATAAAAAAAAGAATCCATCAATAATTAGGACCTTGGGGTTCATTTTTCTGTCACCATCCACCTTTAGGATCTGTTCTACTGATGATGGTCTCCTCCTGGTCTCCTGGACAATTATTGAGACTTTAACAGGCCAGATAGGGCTTTATTAATGCAAACACATGGGCAGCCTCTCATATATCATGAATGGTGAGTTAGTAGCAGAAATTAATAACTTGGTCCCCAGACTTGATGATCCCTATTTTGTCTCCAGCAGATGTAGATGATAACTTGGGGGAAAGTGGGTATCAGGAATTGGCCTGGCTCTGGAATCCTTCTAGACTCAGAAGATAAATTACTCTTTCCTAAGTTAGCTATCAGATTTTCTATGGATTCTTTCAACCATTCTCCAGTTCTAAGACTCCTTTCATTTCGTGGGACTCATACTTTGTAGGATCTAGATTCAAGTAACCGTTATTAAGCTCCTGTTATAAGGCAGATAGGGTGAAAGGCCATTTTACAAGTTTTTCTCATTTTATTCCCACATCAGTCCATTTCTGCATGATGATGAAATTGAGGTTCAGAAGGGGTTAATAACTGGCCAAGGCCATACCATTGATAAATGAAGACATGGGGTTTAAATCTCAGTATTGGGATTTCAAGACCAGTATGTATTCTACATTGCTTTGCTTTACACCCTGTATTTCTCCTCTCTCATTCACTAATTCATTCATTACATTTCTGTATTTGTTATTTATTATCTGTCTCTTCCCATTAAATTGTAAGCTCCCCAAAGGCAGGAACTTTGTCTTACTGTATGTTCAGAATCTAGAACCATCCCTTGCATACAGTAGGTGCTCAACAATGGTTTTGTATTGTGTAGAGGAGAGAAACCACCTGCACTAAAATCCTGGCTTAGCCAATCTCTAGCTGTGTGACCCTGGACAAGTGACTCAACCTCTCTGTGCTTTTTTTTCTCACATGAAAAATGGGGCCGACTTCATTGGTTGGTGTGAGGATTAAAGTGCTTAGACTAGAACTTGGTTCATGTAAAGTGCTTACTAAGTATCAACTATTCCTTTTATCTGTTGAATGGATAAAATGTTTGAGTGCCTATTAGGTGCTAGACTTACACTGTAACAGTGAACAAACAATATGTTAACTGTCCCAGTTTTCATGGAACTTATAGCCTGGTGGAGGACAGGGCAGAAGAGTGGGATAAGTGCTGTGAGAAGGGAAGTAAGGAATGCAGGGGAAGCAGATAGGAGAGGGTCAGGGATGGCTTCCTGGAGCAAATGATGTCTACATTCAAACCCCAGTGATTGGGGTGCCTGGGTGGCTCAGTTGGTTAAGTATCCGACTTCAGCCCAGGTCATGATCTCTTGGTTCGTGAGTTCAAGCCCCGCGTCGGGCTCTGTGCTGACAGCTCAGAGCCTGGAGCCTGCTTCAGATTCTGTGTCTCCCCCTCTCTCTGCCCCTCTCCAGCTCAAACACTCTCTCTCTCTCTCTGTCAAAAATAAATTAAAAAAAATTAAAAAAAAAACCCAAAAACCCAGTGATGAGGAAGGCCAGGGAGAAAAGAGGGCCCAGATGGAAGGAAAAGAGCATACATGTGAAGGCCCTAGAGGTGAGAGCGATATGGTGTGTCTATCCATTAGAATGCTTTTAATTGCAGGTAATAAGGCTCAAAGTGGTTTTAATAATAAGGAGAATATTATGTCATTTCTAAGAACAAGGAGTCTAGGTGTAAGCATTCTAGGGTTGGTTAACTCTGTGTCCCAAACATGTCTCCAGATTCTTTCTCTCCTCACATTCTGCCATCCTTTGTGTCTTTGCTGATTTTGTTAGTTTGGCCTCTCTTTATGGTCTCAAGATGGTCCCAAGATGGTGTCACATGCAAATAGCCATAGGCTCATTTTGGAGAGAGAAAAATTTCCCAGAAGCCTGGGTTTTCCCATTAGGTCTCATTGGTCGAAATGGCATCAATGCCATTTTTAAAACCAGTTACTAGTAAAGGGGGTGGAATTATGATGCTGCCTTGAACTGATCAGGATTCATTCCCTGTGGTTAAGATGCTGACCTGGGGGAACATATTGATCCCCAGTGAGGGCATAAGAACACTGCAGTAACACTCAGTTGGTTATAACTGAGAGAAACAGATCTCTGGGTCCACCTTTTGAACATGGCAGATAATAGAGCTTTTGTTTGAGAGGATATGACCTTGAATTTTAGTGGACTTGTATACTTTCCCTCTGCTATCCAACAGTTTCTCTTGCTAATTTGGTGACATGGGTAGTTGAAGGTAATAGTGTATGTGTGTATGTGTGAAGTTAGGTTAGTTAGGAGGTGGCGAAAAGTAATGGAATCATGGGATCTTAAGTTTTCATGTAGGGTAACTGCTGCCTTGATGTAGAAATCTCCTTTATTCAGATGTTACTTGAATACTGCCATGGACAGGGAGCTCAGCATTTCACAAAACAGCCTTTCTACTGGCAATCTCTTTGTCCTGTCTGAGCTTCTGTTAAGCAAAACTCCTTGATGTCCCCTGACCTTCCCTCATCCTTCCTCTAGATACCTGTAGTCCCACCTGTACCTCTAGTCCACTGGTTCCTTATATCACCAGATTCGCTTCCCAAACCCAGAAGCCCAGGCTTGCTCTGATCAGTCACAGATGCCTGCGGAGACCATTGTGGAAGCCAGTGGAAGCCAATGCTACTGCTTTATAATCTGCTTATTTTATCTTAATTTGGCTCAATCTGCCTGGACTGTAGATCTTCCCTGATTTCAGGCCCTGAGTCCAGGATCTGGGTCTTCTAGCCTTGGTTTTTCCCCGTGACTTAGATAAACTCTCTATGCCCCATCTGTCTACAGAAGGAAGACTGTCTCTTACCCTTACTCTCCATGGTGATTAGAGACTATAAAAGCTCAGTGCTCTCTGATGGAAGGTTATGAATTTCAGCAAGATTATTTTCATTACTTATTTCTGCCTTCTTGGAGCATATCTCTTCTTCTAAGCCTTTTTCAGTAGGTCAATGGGTTTTCTTTTTTACTGGCCCACCTCTGTATTGCCTGAATCTTCTGGGCCTTCATAGAGAAGCCTAGAGTGTCCCAGTTGGTCAGCGCCTCTCCAAGCCCTGGCTGCCCTGCATAGTATGAGCCCCTCCTTCCTTCCCACGAGTCCCCAGCTCTGGTGAGCTGAGAGGAAGGGCTTGCTTTGGCTGCTGGTGGGCTCATTCACTTTCCTATGGCTTAGTGGCCAGAAAGAAATGAGGCCTTTTCTAATGGACCACACCCTGCAGAAGGGCAGATGTACCTTAGGTTGGGATGGTGCATTTTAGTTTTCATGACGTTTAATTCAACCCAGCTTACCTTGTTTCATTGCCACTGTAACCTTGTGAAGCAGGAATAATAGAAAGTATGTTTAGCTTTCTTCTCTAGAAAACATAATTGAGGTTCTGAGAGGTTAAATGATGTGCTCAGGTTAATGCCTCTAGTTAGTGGCTGAACCTGGGCCAGAACCCAGGACTCCCATCCAAGCCTCCTGTCACTGCTAACGGGCATGGAATCTCAATAGAGTGGCCTCTCGGCTTCTTCATGTTATATCGAACACTGCCTGGCCTTTCTATGTCCTCTTCTCCTAAGGGTTTCCTGAGTTCTGTGTCCCATACCTTATCAAGCACTGGGCTGTAGGCAGGGCAGTGGACCACCAGGTATTTGTGTGGGGAAAAAGGTATGGGTTGTGGGGTGTTTGGGTGGGAGGAGGCTGAATAACACATGTTCCATATTAATCTTTATTTCAATGAAGTTGTTTGAGTTCATGCTTTATTGCGGTGCTTTAAAATAATGTGTTTCTAACGGTGCCCCTGGGGGTAGCACTTGCACTTTTGAGATCCTATTGCTGGAGTGGCTCACGAGACCAACCACAATAATAGAAAATGAGGCACCCCCTGGTGTACCATCTGAATTTATAATAGCAATTTCTATGATGCCCTGAGGCCAGCTCTGTTTGTATTTGAGAACACGTGAGAGCTTGGCACTGAGGGGGCTCCTCCCTTCCTGCCCTGTTTTGATATGAGCCTGTCTTTAACTTGGAGAAAGGTCCTTTATCAGCCTCCTGAATCTGGCTCTCATGGTTAGTCTCAGAAGAAAGGACTTGTCCTTTCCTACTTTGATTTTAGTGTGAGCAGGGAGGCTGATGGAGGAGGCATGGTGTCCTGTCTATTAACCACTTCCCTCTTCCCTCTCCACCGTGTCTGCAAAGCAGAAAGGCCCTCTGGGGTCTCTTGTGCCTTCTCCGTCAAGGAGGTGAAATATGAAATGACAACATAATGAAATGCACTTGGTCTCATTAAGATTCCAAATAGCTGTCTGGTGCCCCCCTCCCCCCATGCCTAATTCAGCCAGAGACCTACACCATGGTGCAGACGGCAGAAGTGGGTCAGTGCTGTGGGGGCTTAGGGGAGTGTGTCAAGAGAAGTGGGGAAACGGTTCCAGTATAGTTCCAGCTGGGGCAGCAAGCCCAGGGACGTGTCAGGGGACTGAGGAAGAACTGAATTGTCCAGTAGAATTTCTGGAAACAAGAACATAGGGTTTGTCTGGTGCTGCTAGAAATTCACCCACAAAGAAAGCTTTCCTGGCCTAGGAGAGGGATTGGGATGAAGCAGGTACACAAAGATGAGAACTCCCCACTTTCTCCTAAACTACTTAGTGATTGCCCTGAAAATGCTTGATGTGAAAAATGAACAGCACCCACTTCACTTCATCCAATAAAAATAAAGCCAGCTTTATAGAATGGGTAAGAAGCATGTGCACATTGTTTATGTGTATTTTCTGTGGGGTTATATATGTCATTTTCCTCCTGACTGAAGCCCATGGAGGACTAGTGATATTCATTCATCCATCAGATATTGTTGATTCCCTACTATGTATCAGACACTGTAAGAGGCACTGGAGAGTCAAAAGGGAAGGTGACATTGGCTCTGCCCTCAAAACTGTGTGATCACCACCTCATCTCCTTGTTCTCTTTCCCAGGGCAGAGAGTGCCTTAGATCAATTTATTCATGGGGTGTCTGGGTGGCTCAGTAGATTGAGCATCCGACCTCGGCTCAGGTCATGATCTCATAGTTGGTGAGTTTGAGCCCTGCATCAGGCTCCCTGCTGTCAGCACAGATCCCACTTCTGATCTTCGGTCTCCCTCTATCTCCACCCCTCTCCTGGTTGTGCTCTCTCTCTCTGAAAAATAAACAAACATAAAAAAAATTCCTGGTTATGGAAGCCTAAAGTCTTCCCAGATGATTCTAATGTGCAGCCAGTGGTGGTTTTGGGGGCCAAGACCCATGTGTGGTGTACACATCTTCAAGGTCTGAATGCCCCCAAAGCCCCAGGAGCCAGTGTTGGGGACAGTTGAACTACTCTGATGCCCCATTCAGGGTCCCTAGCAGTAAAGTGGTATCATCACCACAAGAGGTCACTCAGTGTGGAGCTGCCACTCTTAGCACAAGACGAATGAAGGGAAAGCTGAAGCTCCCAGCTTCTGAACCTTCAAGGTTTTAAATACAGAAAAAGGCCCAATCCTTTGTACATATGACAAAATTCAGGTTCAGGTACCTCCATTGTTTCCAAGGGTGGCTGTTTGATACCTACCCCAGGTACCTTAGGCAGCCCACTTGAGAGTTACTTTTGTAGGTGGAGAATATGAGACATGGAGGCTGCGAGGATGAGCTTTTTAGCAAGTGCCTCAAGGCAGGGACATTATCTGGCCAGGAGAAACTCTTAAAACAATTTTTTTTTAACATTTGTTTGTTTTTGAGAGAGAGGGAGACAGAGTGCAAGTGGGGGAGGGGCAGAGAGAGAGAGAGAGTTGGGGGGGGGGACAGAGAATCCAAAGCAGGCTCTGGGCTCCAAGCCGTCAGCACAGAGACTCATACGGGGCTCAAACTCATAAACCTCAAGATCATGACCTGAGCTGAAGTCTGATGCTTAAACTGACTGAGCCACCCAGGGGCCCCTGTCCAAGAGAAACTCTTAAATCTTTATAGTTGTGCTCAGGATGTGAATTATACATTAAGAAAAAAACTTTTCCCAGCAAAATAGTTTTGCTTATGTGGGCTGCCTGTGTTGAGATGGAGGAAAACCTGTTTCCCATGGTGTAGTAGCTGGAAGCCACTGAAGGAGGAAATCTCTGTAATGGCTGGTTGTTGGCCTCTCTATGTGGCAAGCCCAGTCTCTCCAGCTGGCATGGCTGGCTCTGTGATGCTAGTTCTCTGACAGCTAGACCTCATGACCCTCACTACATATTTACCTCTGTGTGCCTATGAACTCCATCTTCTATTGTTCCTGTTGGAGGACCTGTCCTGCCTTGAGATGCCTGCTCTTGGAACCCTTCTCCTAGGACCAAAGATTCAGGGCCTTCTACCCTTGCTTTCCTCTACCCCAGTGGCCCTCTGCTGCCCCCAGCTGCCACAAGTCCACACTAACCATGGAAGTCCTCAAGGCCTGCCCCACAGGGCACAGGAACAAACTGTTTCTCATATGTGCCCGGTGTCCTAGGCACCATCACTTACGCCATTTGGTTTAGTCACTGCAGTCCTGAGTTAAGTGAGATCTCCATTTTATAGATGAGGAAACTGAAGTTCAAGATTGGTAAGTCACAGAGCTTGAAGAAGTAGAAATAAGTTCAAACTCAGTATACTGCTTCTTCTTTTACATGTTGACTTTAACTCCTTTGATTCTGGCAGAAATAGCAGGTACTAGTTTAAAAAAATGAGAAGTGATCCCAGAACAGTGGAAATTAGCCACTAAGCCCTCAAAGCGATTACAATGAGACTCAAGGATCATTCAGGATGCAAGACTGTCCCCTCCACTAGAGCATAGTGTTGCTTTTCCTATCTCTTCCTTCTCAGGTGTTCTATATTGTTCTTCTTGTCAGGGGATGTGGGTGGCAGGAAAAGTAAGATTCTTGGGTTATTCCAGCAGACAAAGCCCACTGACAGCTCAAGACTCAGGAAGCAAATCAATGAAAATCAAAGGACACAGACTCCAGTGGACTGAGCGAGATGGGAAGGTCATAATCCATCCATAAGATTCAGCCAAGAAATCTGAAAGGAAATGAGCAAGATGTGGGGGTGGTGCATGAAGAAGCCAGTGATGGGAGATGCATGGAATGGGAAAGCTGGGACGCTGGAAAATAAACGCCAGCTGCAGTCTTTCCCAGATGATGCCAGTGAAAAGGCGGGCTCCACCTGAGATTCAGCAGCCTTCACTCTCTTTTCCCATTGGTCAGACTCCACCCTAAGAGTAGTGAATGTGGAGGATGTGCTGGGGACTGAAAATTGCTCTTAGATGGAATAGTTATGAAGAAGAAAATGGAGGCATTTCACTGACATTGAGTTTATCAATGTTCTTCCTGTGAAGAGTGCTCTGTTCTTTTTTTTTTTTTTAACGTTTATTTATTTTTGAGACAGAGAGAGACAGAGCATGAACGGGGGAGGGGCAGAGAGAGAGGGAGACACAGAACTGGAAGCAGGCTCCAGGCTCTGAGCCATCAGCCCAGAGCCCGACGCGGGGCTCGAACCCACACAGTGTGAGATCGTGACCTGAGCCGAAGTCGGACGCTTAACCGACTGAGCCACCCAGGCGCCCCTAGAGTGCTCTGTTCTTAATGGGAGTGTGCACCAACCTTTGTATAATGGAACACAGGGTGATGCAGAGTCCAAACAACTTTATACACACATGCTATAGTGTCTGGTCATATTCACATTCAAACTCACACATACAGTTACTCTGGGATAATGCATCAGTACCAGGTACAGAAGGGCTTTAAAGATCCAGGATCTGAGGTACAGTGAGGTGTTAAAGAATTACTAGGTAAGAGTATGAATTTTGGAGGGAAAGCTAGGACTTATAAAATTACAGAGATATGATATAAATCTTAAAAGGCTAGAAGTCAAGTTCAGATATGTGTACTAGGACAGGAAATTTTAAGCATGACGAGGCTATGAGTAGTGTCCAGAATTTGACCACCAGTTGAAGAGATGTTGCTAGTGGCATACATAAGAGTTAATGAGGTGTGCTCTGATCTTAAGTCAAAGGCTCTCTTCTGTTTATTGCTGGGGACTATGGATCTAGCCCTAGCCAGGGACACAAGAGACTTCTTCTCTTTCTCAGTTGTTAAACTGGTAGGAGAAAATCAGGATCTGGAAAAATTTGGCCATTTTCAAGTTATTTATAGTGTAAGATTTGAGGCAAAAGGTGATAGAGGAAAATATTCTGGCTTGTGCTTTATATTGCTAAATTTTGTTCCTTCATTTACTCAAAAATGTATTTTGAAATGTGTCTATGATGACCTAGGAATGGTGCAATGTTCTTTCAAGAATATAAAGATTAAAAAGACTGTTGATTTCAAGAAAGTTTGTAATCTAGAGGGAGAGAGAAACATGAAAACAACTCTAATATGAGTTAAAAATAGCCTGTTGTGAGGACAAAGAGAAAGACGTGAATTATTATGGAGGAGATTTAGGGGCAGGGTCATGGAGGAGCTGGCCTTTAACCTGGGCCTTGAAGCATGAATATAATTTTAATTGGGTGGGGAGGTGGAGAGGAGGAAATAGGAGGGAATTTTGGGGTAAGGGAACAGCATGAGTAAAAGCCTAGAGGTGTAAAAACGTGTGTAGCAAGTCTGAGGAAAGGCAATTAATCCAGTGTGGCTATCATTTAGGGGGCTGCTGAGATGAGACTGGAAATACTTAGTGTCTCCAATGAGGAGAATCTAGGTAATTATACAATCATCCCATTTAAATTGGGTAATAGGTAAGGGACCTGGGGGGGGGCAGGTCAAGAAATAATACATTTTCTCAATCACACACAGCTGCTTCAACATTTTTCCTTCCCTCTTCATTTCCCCTTGCAACCATACAACCTGGTTTGTGAGAGTGTGGACACCTCTTTTATGCTTGTAAGCTTACACCTTGTTTTCCTTACCTATGTACTCTCAGACCTTCCTGAACACCCTGTATCCCTGATCTCCAGTGTGTGTACACCTTTCTATGCCAGCACAGTGGAGCATGCAGAGGGCCAGGTGACCATTAAACAAATACCATTGAGCTTGGTAGGAGGAAGCAGAAATGGATTGCAAATCAGGTGCAAAGTGATGCGTTCTGCAAGTCGGCTAGAATAATTTCAGACCCTGGACCTCCTGCTGAAGTGAAAAATGACATTTATAGGAGGGAAGCTTAGAATTAATCCTCCAAAATGATAGTAAAGTGAATTCTTTCCTGGCTTTGCTGTGATTGCTCTTCCTCCCATTTCTGTCGCTCCTTATTATTGTAATGAGTTCTGCTCTCCAAAGTGGATAAAGTCACCATTCAGATAAGATCAGTTTTGTCTGTGCAGCCACGTTGATCTGATCACAGTTTGGACTGCGGTTTTTGAATTCACCTTGGGCATTTAACTTCTTGGGGGGAAAGGGAAATAAAAATGCCGATCTGGCATAAAAGTAGCTGCAATCATTAGTCAGCTGTCTTCAGACCCACTCTTTCTATCCCTACTGCTGGATAACAGATTCTTTGGATATTTTTTGGACTTTGGGGAGCTTTTTACCAGGATCACCTTTTGCCCTGTTCTGATATTTGAATTGCAGTGGAGGTGGTTTCACTGGGGTTCATCGGTCCGCTATTCCTAGTGGAGTTGTCATTGATTGTGAAAGATGGGAAGTCCTGCACACGTGCTGTGCAGCAAGGGAGCTCTCCGTGGTGCTGAGAAAACTGAGGCCGCTGCTAGAACAGGGCAGCCGTAGGGAGCTCGCTGTGGTGCTGGCAAGCAATACAATTCTATAGAGAATTTGAGTGGAAATTGTCCACAAACAGCTCTAAATATCATCATTGCCCCTCAGGAGGGTTGAGATGAAATCAGAATAGCAAGACATTGAGGGCTTGCTGGATGGATGTCCATCCTAAAAACTAATGACTGCTTTCACATTTGCTTTTATTCTGTGATGCCAACTGATTGTTTTATAATGCTCCGTTTATTTAGTTTCCTTCCTAATGGTGAGAGGGGAAAGTACATGCTTGTATTAATTACAAGGAGTATATTATTGTCCACCTGAAGCATAAGCATAATGAAAGAGCCACAATTCATTTATTCTGCAAACATTTGTTGGGCACCTTTAATATGCTAGGCAATGTGTTAAGTGCAGAGCCTTGGGCACACTTACAGCTCATACAGGAATCAGATGAACGGTGACTCCAGAAGAGCTGCATTTTGCCTTGACAAGAACTAATATCTGGTGACTAACAACTCTGAACTTCAGGTAGTGGTGATAGCCAAGAGACTTGGAAAAAGTCCTGGGAATGCTCAGGCTCCTTTTGTGACTTCTATAAACTGAATGTGAGTGTCACAGTAGAGGAACATCATGTGGCTTGAGACGGTTCTAAAGGAAGCAGAAGCCTCTATATTTTTATATGAACAGAGTCTCTATCTATGGGTTAAAAAAATATCTTCAAGCTTAGGCTTGGATCCATTTCCTGCTGGGATCTAGATCCCTCAATATGCACAGGGGTCTCTGCACGGATTGTCCTGAGGAGTGGTCTGGGAGAATGCCTGATGCTGCTGTGTGCATGGGTATTCATAAAGGGATGCACTTGGCAATATGATGGTAACACTTATATAGCACACGTTATGTGATTTGTTATGAGTGTTTTACATATATTGTTTAATTCTCATGACAAGATTTGAGGTAGGTGATATTATAACTATTATATAGATGAGGAAAATGAGGCACAAAGAAGTTGCCTCATATAACTTGCCAAAGGTCCCACAGCTAGTAAATAGCAGATCTGGGATTTGATTCCATGTATTCTACTTCCAGAGTCCATTCCCTTAATCTCTATGCTATAAAAAGCTGAAGATTACAACTTCCTAGGAAGCAGTTACATGTTTCTTGAGGTAAAGAAAAGTATTTTGACTGCTTGATTCCCCTCTGTTCTCATGTCCTTCATATAACAAATGTGTCTCATGTCATTTTACAAATTGACTTCTAAGAATGACACACCTTACTGGCATTTGTGAAATGGTATTTACCTCTTACCTGAATTTTACCAAGTAATATTTGTCCTATCCTATAAAAAATTCATTCATGTTGGGCTCCTTCTTATCAGTCAAAATTTGGAGAAGTCTTCCCTGCCCACTCAGTATAAAATGCCTCTTCCTTCCACTAACCACTTTTTATCACACCCTATGGCTTTGTTTTGGCCATAGTAGTTATCACTATTTGGAAGTATCTCCTTGTTTATGTGTTCTATGGTTTTCTATCCATCATCCCTTCTAGTAAATAACGTACATGAGTACAGGAGATTTGTTTGTCTTGTTTACTGCTGTATTCCCTCTACTTGGAATGTGATATGATCAATAATGAATCCATGCCCAAGAATAGTTTGGCAGACTTTTGGAGGAAAATCCAGAGGGAGAGAGGAAGAGTTAATAAAGTCCTCTGAATGAAGAGAGATTTGTAAGAGCAAGTATAAAAGGGAGAAATAGTCAGGATATGGCTTATAAAAAAGAGAACTGAATGAGGAACCAGTTCCAATCAGCAAGGGCAACCACTAGCTCTTGGAAGCCAAAGTAAACAGGTGTCTTGGTAGCTGTATTTGCAAGACTAGTATGTCTCACCCTTCCACCAGAGTTGTTCTGCATGTTTGCTCACATTGGAGATTGACATGAAGGAGGATGGGGTATGGTTTAGGACAGTGAGGCATTTAGACCAACTCATGATCTTGTCGTCTCTTGTCTTTGACTTTTCCAGTAAGTAAAAGGGGCATCTTGGTTTTTTTCCCCCTCAGATGCCTACTGTAGAGATCATGCCAATCCCCAGCAACATGGTCCTCACAGGTTTGAGCCACAACACTAAGAGGGTGTGGGATCATCAGTTTTTAGTGTGATCCACACTTGTTACATGAGATAGAAGATAAATTGGAGAAAAGGTGATGGGGCATGGAAGGACAAAGTAGATAGTTAATATTTAAAAACCAAGAATGTGAAGCTATTGGTATATTTGAATTCTTCACAGGTGATTTATCCATATTTAGTTGACTTTCTAAACTTCAAAAAAATTTCTTTCCAGTTTTTGGCATTGATAGTGCCCACTTATTCACTTACCAGAGGCTGTAAAGCAGAGAGAAGGCTTGAACCAGTTAATTCAGAGTTTGAAGCAGATGCATTAGAGCATTTGGTGGGGGAAGAGGTTGATTCCCTTGGTCCCCATAGTTACATGCCAGATTTTCATATTTTGCGATTTTCTTAGTCAACAATTGCCTGAAGTCTATTTTCACCACCAGTGTGCATAGGGCATTAATCACTGAAATCTGTTTCACACAGTTATCCTTCACACAGGACTCTGATTTGCTTCCAGAGTAGCCTTTGGTGCAAAACTTCTATTTGCTGATATATGCATTTTCCATACATCCAATGGGGAGAAAAGAATGGGAAGAGCTTCTCAAGGGGTTGGATATGTAGAAGGTCGGGGGGGGGGGGTGGGTGGTCAGAGAAGAGAACTACTGATTAGGAAGGACAGAGGGGAAGTAGAGAACTGAAACTAATCTTTATTAAAAGAAATAAGAGGATGTAGGACCTGGGGTTGGACCTATTGATGCGTACCTTTGAGGGTACAGAGAGGAAAAGGTATGTGCACAGGTATGGAAGCCAGAAAGCCCTAGAAATAGAATCCCTTCCCTGAACCTCCTTTTCCAGCCTTACAGAATTCTTCTAAGTATTAAGTGAGATAATATATATGTGAAATTTCTGGCATGGAATAGATGCCAGACAAGTGGAAATCATTATGAGTAGCATAAGTGTCTAAACCTTCTTTTAGACGTTTTTCACATATTTATTGAGAACTTTAAAAAAATTATTTATTTTCAAGAGAGAGAGAGTGTGCACACAAGTGAGGCAGGGGCAGAGAAAGGGGGACAGAAGATCTGAAGTGGACTCTATGCTGACAGCAGAGAGCCAGATGTGGGGCTTGAATTCACAAGCTGTGAGATCATGACATGAGCTGAAGTTGGACGCTCAACCCACTGAGCCCCCCAGGTACCCCTATTGAGTACTTCTAGGTGCTAAGTATGATTATATAGACGTGATCACTGCCCTCCTATAGTATAGACCTTTCTAGTGAAAAAAAAAAGAGCAGCAGTAATCTTTAGCAATATTTCTTAGTGACCCTGTACTATCACTTTGCATTTACCTAACAACTACTATGTACTCAGCCCTTGTTTACTTTGTAGGAAGGGAATAAACTTGTAGGAAGAGGGGCAAGGGGCTTAAGTACGTATCAGAAAATGGGAGGCCAGGCTGAGGTAGAGAAGGGGCAGAAAGAAAGAGCCTAATTTGTTTATTCAGCAGACATGCATAGTACAGTAGCAATATCTTAGCCCAAGCAGTGGACTCTGGTGGAATTTCTACGTTAGTGGGGGCTTGGCATGGGAGTGAGCAAGAAAGCAGGAGATTATAGCATGCAAGCTCTTGAAGTTGTGGGCTGGGAATGGGATGATGGAGTGGATGGACTGTAGAAAGGGAAATCACAAGTTGCAGGGAGAGTGGCTCAAGCAGTGGGTTAGGAAACTGAGCAAAGTGCTGGGGGCGGCTGAGTGGTATCAGGAAAGCAGATGGTGATCCTTGAGAAGGAGGGTGCAGATGGCAGTGGTGGTGAGGAGGCAGCGTGGGGTGAAGAACAGTCCCAGCTCGGCCACTCCAGGATGGGGGAGAGGCTGGAACACAACTCCCCACACTGGGTGAGCTCTGTGACTCATCTGGCCCCCAATGTGCTGTCTGACAGGGGTACCAGGAAGAAGGATGCTGGAGACTATGAGGTTCTTTGTGATGGGCCTTGGACATTAGACATGAACCTCAAGCATCCAGGAATTCCTGGTGAGGAAAAAAAGCTCTCCTACAAGAAAAGAACACAAGAACCCTGTTATATTCAAATCTAAAATCCCAGGTTAAGTTTCCACTACCTGTTTGATCTTGGGCAAGTATTTTGACTGCTCTTGGACAGTTTTCTCATCTATAAAATAAAGGGTTGGGCTAGGTGATATTTAAAATACTGTTAAGCTCTAAAATTCTGTGATTCTGGGGAATATTTAAAGGTCTGGACTGTAGAAGACAGAGTAGACTTATTAGTCTACTATTATTAGAGTTGTATGTGAAGAATAACTGTGAGAAACAGTGATTAATTCCCTGTGTGCACTAGTGATAAAGATAGAGTTTAAGCAATTATAGGTCCAGACGTTATAAGAAGGAGGATTTTGGCTTACCATAATAATGTTTCTAAATATTGGAATTGTCCAACGATGAGTTGGGCTGCTTTGTAAGATAGTGACCTCCCTGTTGCAGGAAGTAATCAACCACAGATTGAATGGTGACATTTTTAACCTTTAAGAAACGTTATGAAATGTTAACATGCTGAGCATGTTAAGTGGTAAATGGTGGTGAATCCCAACATGTATTTCTCAGAACATGATCTTTTTCATGTTACTAGGTCTCTTGTGGGGAACCAAGGGTTTTTTGGTAAAATGGCTTTGGAAAACACTGAATTAAAAAATGTTAAGCAAGTTTATTTTCCAAAGGACTTCTCAAAGACTTAAATATGTTAATGTGAGTTATGAATTTTCTAAATATATTTAACAATAGAACTCTTTTTCACAGAGTATCTGGTAGGAATAGTGACCAATTGAGCATATTTGGAGAAACACTGCTTTAAGTGGTTGTTTTATGTTCCAGGTCCTTTGCCTCTAGAAAGAAGACATCACAAGCTCTCTGTAGTCCTTGGCTAGGTTTGATGATGAAGCCTAATTTGGGGCTTAAAGTCCTGGGGGATTTTGGATGGTACTGTTAGACCTGACTCAGCTGGTGATCTTAAAAAATTTTTTTTTCAACGTTTATTTATTTTTGGGACAGAGAGAGACAGAGCATGAACGGGGGAGGGGCAGAGAGAGAGGGAGACACAGAATGGGAAACAGGCTCCAGGCTCTGAGCCATCAGCCCAGAGCCTGACGCGGGGCTCGAACTCACGGACCGCGAGATCGTGACCTGGCTGAAGTCGGACGCTTAACCGACTGCGCCACCCAGGCGCCCCTCAGCTGGTGATCTTAGATCAGTCCCTACTTGTGTCTCAGTTTCCTCGTATGTCATATGGGGAAAAATATTTTGAGTTCAATCCTTTTAGGGTTGAGGTGTCATGATAGAGTCTAGAATAGCACCCATAAGATTGAAATTTGGATCACCTGGGTGTCGTGTTAAGGTGCAGCGTCTGATTCAGCAGGTCTGCTGGGGGTAGGGGTGGCCACACTTAGAGCAATGAGGATCCAGGAAGCCTCACTGCATGGCGATTATCAGGAGCATCTCTGCGTACAGAGCAGCAACAAGCTTTCTGGTGTCACTACTTTCCCTGGAGGTCTGGTCTGTGTTTTCAAAAGGTATTATTCATGTGGGAAAATAAATCAGGCATCTCTCCTGTGTCCCTGTGATGAGGTTTGCTGTGGCCCCTCCCAAGGGAATCCCTCTTCTGCTTCCCCACCCCCACTGCCTATGGCTCCCCAGTCAGTTAAGCTATTTTTTGAGTTTGAGTTAAAACCATTTCAAACATATTTTTAACTGCGTCCTGTTCAAAAAGCTGTTAGCATTTGGCAATCATTCCATCTTCAGCTTGAATCTGGGGAGGGTGTTTCTTTCTCTTCTCCCCGCCCCCTTCCCCCCCCCCCCCACAACTGGGCAAAAGTATATCATTTAAAAATAGTTGTAGTGCGTGGGTCAGAGAGAATGGTTGCTGGGGATGGGGATGGAGATGAGGCATGCTTTGGGCTCCACAAAATCATCTCTGCTGTTGCTGTCTTTCCTGCTTGCACCTGCAGCTGAGCTGGCTTTACAGTGTGAAGGGGTAGGGATGGTACTAGGGCTGTCCAGTAGAGGGAGAAAGAGGGACGACGGGGCAGGGGGAGGCACGGGGAACTGGGCCCCGTTGAACCTCCACGACCAAGGTTGCCAGGAATGATAGCGGAATAGACATCTTTCCTGCCCATGATCCTGTGATATTCCAGAGCAAGCACGTTACCATTTTCCTTATTATTATTAAGGGTCTCCTGGGAGAAGTGCTGATGGGAAGTTTTATTTTTTATTTAACAAATACTTAGATAGCCTTTATACTGTGACAACAATTGTTTGAGTACTTTAAAAATATTAACTCCTTTAATCTTTGTAACAACCCTATGAGATAGGTCCCATCGTGATCTCCACTGTATGGAGGGGAAAACTGAGATACAAGAATGGTCAGGCAACTTGCTCAAGGTCCCAGAGCTTGTATGTGGTAGAACTGGGCTCCAGCCTGTGCAGGCTTGTACCTTTGCCACCACACTATGCTACTTCTGTCCTATCCTCTCAGCGCTCAGTCTAAAAGTGGCTGTGCCAACCCCGTCTGCTCTTACCTCTCTGGTGGGAGGAATGAAGTGTAAAACAGACAAGAACTTAAATCAAAAATGGAGAAAATTGTAATTTTTTAAAAAGCAACCATCAAGTATGAATAGGTAACTCCTTGTCACTTAAACATTCAAACCTATTAAATACTCCAAATATACCTGGACCATGTTAAAATTTGATCCCCAGGCAGGAAATTCTAGAATTGCTCTGAACATGATCAGAGTGGGAGGAAATAATTTCCTTCTCAGTCTTTTCCTTGTAAAGTTTCTGGTGAGCTATTCTGTCGTCATCAGTCTAGCTGAGCTGCTTACTCCTGGGTGCTCAGGGAGAAGGATACAGCCGCAGGGATGCCATTGCACATTCCAGCCTGGGTCTCCCTGAGGCTGCAGTCGGGAGTCCCATACCGAGGGTTGGTTCTTCTCAGCTGGTGGAAGCCTGCTGAATTCATGGAGGTGGCTGAGAGGCTTGTGCTGGCTGCAAGCCCCAGAGAATATTTTATTTCCATAGAATAAGCAGGAAAGGAAAATGAGGGTAGAGAGCTCCCTGTTGGATCTGAGAGGTGGAGACTTTTGGCCTTCCTAAGAGCTAGTCTTTCCTGCAACCTTTTGGGGGTGGCTGATACACAGGTGGAAGGGATGCCTGGAGTTAGAACTGCTCTTTGGGCCCTAACATCCTCAGGGCCTGAATGCTCAGTCTCCCCTTTGGGCTTATGCCATCAAACCCCTGCAAATCTCATGTGCACTTGCTCTCCTTCCAGCCTATGCCAGAACACAGGGGTCTGGAGTAGGTGCACAGATTTCAGAATGGGGGGAGTTCTGCTCCCTGGGACTCACTGCTGGCCCTGTGTCCTCTAACTGGACTGCAGGGACAAATCCTTCTGTGCAAATCCTCTTCTTGAAGATGCCAGGCCCCTCTGTGCTACTGTCTGCACTGCACGGTGCATGTCTAATAATACTAATTAATAAGCAGTCACTTATTAATAACACTGGAAACATCATCACGTAGGTGACAGAAAGTCAAATAAATTCCAGCAGGCCAGCAATGCTGCATGGCTCTTGGGGGAAGATAGGAAAGAAGAGTGCAAGGGATACTTGCAAGGAGCGTTGGGCAAACTGCTTAGAGCCAAGAGCATTTGAAGTTGAATTTGACATCTGCTCAGGAACAGGGCATGTGGGGACCTGAGAACTTATCTTGACGGATGTGCTGGCCAGGGATTAGCAGAACTGTTCAATGTCATGTCCAATTTCTAGTGATTTGGTCTTGGCTTGAGAAACCTTTGATATTCCCAGGATTGATTGGGGTAGAGTCGTGGGAACTCAGAAAGAAAGGATAGTATGTACACCCATTTAATGGATGAAGAAACTGAGGCCATTGACCATTATCATTATCTTCCAAATATTATTGAAAGAATTGGTAAGTAAAAGAAGGAAGCTATCTAATGAAGGTTAAAAATTCCCAGCCAAAGCAAATTCCTGAAATTCATATGCGAGAATTATTAGAGTGACAGCAATGTATATGTTAAGTCTGTTCATCTGTAACCCCAATTTTATGGGCACGGTCTTATGTAGAAATATGCAATTGCATGTATTTCAATAAATAACATAAAGGCAACTTGCTGTGGAAAACTAAATGAGATAATGCATTAGTGCATGCCAAGTGCTTACTTTTGTACCTGGCAGGTGGTAATCATGCTAATGATCGGGGCTGATAGTTGGTATGCCCTGGTAGGGTCAAACCTGTTGCTTACAGCCAGCTTCCAGTCTGATTGGTTGCTACCTGTAACATCTCAGATATTAAATATTTAAAATTCCACCCTGCGGGTGCCTGGGTGGCTTAGCTGGTTAAGTGTCTGACTTCGGTTCAGGTTATGATCTCACAGTTTGTGAGTTCGAGTACTGCATCAGGCTCTCTGCTGTTAGCACAGAGTCTGCTTCAGATCCTCTGTCTTCCTCTCTGTCCCGCTCCCCTCAAAAATAAACATTAAAAAAATTCTGAAAAAAATAAAATTCCACTCTGATAATGATAACTGGTTCTCTTTGTTGTGGACTTTCAATTACAGATGCTCTTGATGTAATCATCACAGGAAGTGTTTGAAGATGGTATCATTCCCATTTTACAGATGAGAAAACTGAGGCTTGAAATGTTATTAACTTGGCTGTGGTCTCATAGCCAGCAAATGCTAGGATTTGAACTCAGATGTCCTGTAGGCAGAGCCTTGGGATCTTAACCACAATGTTACCAAGTAGAGGGCCAGCAGGGTGACTTGTGCTGATGGTTATTATTACTGTCATTAACATCTTTGTATTAACTTGACTTTTTTTCCCAGAATGTCATAGACAACTTGTTCTTTTAATTGGCGATGACATTGTTCCTTGCTCCATCCTGAAAATGCCAGTCCGGCACATTTGAGAAAAGCCGAAACAGCTTCTGTCCCATTTTGCTCTCACTTTGAACTAAGTGAAGGCAGTAGCCACACAGCCGGGGGAGAGGAATATAGGCTTCTTTCCCACAAGGGAACCTTCTGACCTAATGACCTTTGACTGTGGCCTTACGACTATCAGTGAGAGGTGTGAGTGGTGAAAGACCAGATTGTCCGAGGGCTGTGGTGGCCGCCATTGATGCTTCCCTTTAGAGAAAAATCAGTACCACAGCTGACATGACACCATCATTGAGGCAAACACCTGCTATTGCTTTATGCTTGTGGTTGCATTCCATGTCTGCAAGGAGACCTGTCTTCTTGTCTTTGATGTTGTCTTTCTCTGCTCTTTTGTATATATCCACCCTCATAAATCTGGAGCTGAGGGAATGCTAGATCACTGAGAACAAGCAGAGTGTAGTTAGCTAAAATGCTATGGAGGAATGAATAAAATGAGCCCAGAGATTTCATGATAAAAGGCAGACTAAAAGAATACACCAGAGTAATTGAAAGATAAATAACACTTAAGCCCAAGAACCCACTAAGTGGAATAAAATGATAATAATAAATATATTCAAAGTACACAAGGTTAGAAAGCAAAAGGGTTAAAAACAAGTAAACGGGAGTAAGTACAGTGATAACAAGTAAGTTAAAATATTAAAAGTGAAATGATGAAATAAGAGAATGCTAACTATAGGGGGCAGTCCGAAGTTAATAATCCCAGGCAGGGGCAAAGGCAGACCATTGGGTCGAAGTAGCAGATACCTGTTTAGCGCTTTTGTGGGGCAGGTGTTCTGTGTGTTATTTTATCACTAATTCTCGTGGAAATTCTCTGAAGTAAGAAGTAAGTGCAGGGTCCTCTCCATTTTGTAGGTAAGGATGCTAACACTTGGAAAGGGCAAAGCAAACTATTCAAGTCACATGGAACATCGGTGGCCCAGTTGGAATTGGAATCCAGGTATGCGTCCTAACTTCTAAGTTACCCTGCAGACATGCGGTGGACTTCCCTAGGGGATGTTCTTCCAAGGCCAGTGTTTGCTGAAGGAGTCTGGTGGGAACTGACATCTCAGGGCAGTGAGCCCTCAGGCTTTCCCTTTGGGCTAATGCCCTCATATCCCCCTGATGTCCCTTAAGTCTCTTCCTGTTGCTCCCAAAAGTGTGTGTGCAGCTCTTTCCAACATCCTGATGGATCGTGGTGGTTTCTTTACATGGTTCTTCCCTCCAGAGCTCCATACAGCTTGCCGAACCCCATGCACTGTATTCTTTGAATTTCCCGTCTGGGTTCCAAGAACAAATAAGGTACATGGGCTTCAAGGAAGGCCAGGTAAGGAAGATACAGATCAGCTGGCCAGGGCAGTTTAGGTCTGGCATGAACTGGCAGAAGGTGAAGTGTCACGCATGAAATTAATCCATTAAGACATGTTTGTTTGTATTCCTATTAGGTGCTGAATACCATAGAGGTGTTGAAGATTGGGGACCCAAAGAAACATAAAAAAATGAGACTATGATCTGAAAGGTAAAGCAGACTGAAGAGTAGACTAGGCATGCTGGTGTCACATGTGTCTATTCATGCCCAGCCTAAATGCTACTTTAGCCCACCGAGCTTGCTATAACATCGACATTTATCACTTGCATCTTGATAATCTCATACAGCCTCCTTTACGTTGCTTTCGTGACTGCTGTTTTTCCCTTTATAGAAACACATGGCCATCTTCTACCAATGCATAGGGGACTCCTTGGCGCAGGGAACTCTTCTCACTCATTTTGTTTCGGGTTAGCATGTTTCCTGGTACACATGCTGTCAAAGTTTGTAGGTTTGGGCAAGTGCTAGGATGGCTGGAATGTTCAGTATGTCCAGTAAAGAACAGAAATATAAGAACTACCCTCCATAGAAGGGAGGCAATGTAGCGCTGTGGCTGAGTAGGCAGGCTCTGGAGTCAGACCCAAGTTCAAATTCATTCTGGTTATTTCTGGCTATGCCACCTTGGAGAGCCTCTCTAAAGCTTTGATTTCCTCAACTGTAAGATGGACAACTGTCAAATAGCACCGGTCTCCATGGATTGAATGAGATGACCCATGTGCTTGCATGTGTAAGTGCTCAACAGTTGTTAGTGGCGATACCTGCAATTGGCACTGGCTAGATGAGGGACATGCCATGTAGCCCTTCAGAAAAGGAAGGCTGGAGAAGAAAGGGGGTGGGGCTGTTTTCCCACTGTGAGGCACCAGGGCCTGATGCTGAACAAAACCTTGTGTTTGGTGCCACCGACTGTCATCTCTTGTTTAGTCTTGAATGGGGAAGTGTTTCCACAGACATAGACTAGTTCAGCAAAACTGGCAATGGATTTTGAAGGGTTTGGGGGTGCAGTAGAAATACCTAGGCCCTGAGCTCAGGGTGTGAGCCACAGATGGGAGCCATCCCCCTGACCCACCACAATGCTAGACCCTTGCCTCTGTCTTTGTTAGCTCACAGCCCCTGTGCATAGGGTTGGCTATGCCTCCATCTGTCTTTGTAACTAGCAGCCCTTGGAGGGGAAGCCCAGTTTGTCACCTTCATTTCTATGTCCCCAGCCCTCATCCTATACGCTGTGCCTCTTCCTAAGCAGGCATCCAAAGTGCTTGTTGAAGGAATGGCTTTGTGTCCTAGTTACAGCCCTAGCCTCCATCTGATGCTCAAGGATTGCCCTGGTTTTGCAAGGAGTGGCTGCTTGGGGAAACTGAGGCATGCTTTTAGGTCAGGGTCCTTTCCACTCCCTGTCTGCAATGAGACACATGCATCTTCAGCAGTGGGGAAGTGGCTTAGTCTACTGAACCTATAAATGAAGATTTTGTCTTTATTTTCATTCCTGCTTCGGTTCTGGCAAAGAACCTTCCTCAGGCTGGGGTAGGGGGAGAACTGAGCTCCTGACACTGCCTCTTAGTCTTAGGGGGCTGCACAGTGCCCCTCCCTGATGATATCTTCTCAGCTGTTTGCAAAACAGTCAGGGAGGAGGTGAAGCCCTGAGCCAGGCAGCTTGGCTGTCTCTTTAAATGCCGGGGTCTGTGTGGGAGAGGGAGGGGCCGGCTCTGGAGTGCGTGAAATTCCTGGGCTCCCCGGCAGTCTCAGGCTCCGAGCTCAGCCCTACACATCTCCTCTTGCATGCAACTCCCTGAGAGGGAGAGGCGAGCGTGTCCTCCCCTCTCTCGCAGCCGCCAGCATCTTGAGCCACCGCGGACCTGCTTTTCACACCTCCGACACCCCCCTCCCTTCTTCCCCGCCACTCCCTCCCAGAGAGAGAGAAAAGGAGAAGGAGAGAGAAATATTCTGGAATTTGAACCTTTCCAAAGAGGAAACATACCCAGCAAACTCAGTTGATTAAACATCAAACAAACAAACAGATCCCAAATCTTCTGTTCAACTGGAAAGGTAAGGTTTTGGGGGAAAGGCAGGCAGGCAGGATGTGAAACAACTCAAGGTTCTTGTTCGTTCTGGGAAGAGGTTGCTCCTGAGAGGGTAGAAGTTTTCAGTTGGGAGCCACCAACCTAGATTTTCTTTCTTTTTTTTTTGGATGCTGGATCAGAGAGTCTCAGCTGACCACGGGAATGGCTTTTCAACTGCCTTTCTTTTCCTTCACTTGCTCCTGGAAGTTGAGTTCTTTTGCTCCAGATGTTGGAAAAGTCAGAGAATGTTTTAGATTTTTTAAAATCTTTTTTTCTTCTAAGTCTTTCTCCTATTTGCTTGGATTTTTAGTCTGAAATGATGTGTGCTTGTCACTTCATTTTGGGCAGATAGTTTTTTGGCATTTTGTAGTTACTTTCCCCCTAATTATTATTTTTTTTGGGGGGGGGGAGGGCTGGTTCAAATGAGAAGGAGAAGAGACACTCTGAGGATCATAAGACAAAATTGAATTGAGACAGGGATTTCCCTAGCTGTTGAGGAATTGAGAGGGGTGTGTGTGCGTGTGTGTGTGTGTGTGTGTGTGTGTGTGTGTGTGTGTGAGAAAGAGAGAGAGAGAGAGAGAGAGAGGAATAGATTTTTTTTGGAAGGGGTGTGAGGATGTGGTTCTTGAGTCTCAAGATTCAGGTTGGACTCCCGCTATCTTGTTGTGAAGGTGGGCATAATCAGAGGTGAAAAGGGAGTATGTATGTGTGTGTGTGTGTATGTGTGTGTGTGTGCGCGTGTATGCTCCTGTTTGGATCCGTTACAAGGGAATCTTCCTTCTCTGCCTTCCATTTGTTTATATTAATGATTTAGTAGCAGGCTTGCCTGAAAACTTCCACTCTGTGTAAGCACTGTGGGTTTTGCAAGCTCTCAGTGACCTTAAAGGCTGGTTCGATGTCTTTTTTTTCAAGGTATTGTGTTGTACCCAGAGTTTTGGCTCTTTCACTCTCTCTTTTTTAACCATGAAACTTAACTGCTTTAGAAACATCATCCTGATGACAAGGGAAAAATAATCTGTCCTCCCCCCACCCCCCATCCCTTCCTAGGCCAGTGATGTAATACCAACCTATGGGCTCGGCTGCTTTGCAGGTGACTTACCCTGTGATTACTTGTTAAAAAAAATAAATTTCTTCCTCCCTCCATTAAATGCCTCCTCTTTTGATCTTGATATAGAAATATCATCATGCAGTGAGACAACTGTATTTTTGCTAACTCTTACAGGGGTTTAGGTAAGGTAGGATTTCTTTCCCCTGATCACTGATTTTTAATTTTTTTTTTAATGCAAAGGTCAGAGATCATTAATAGCTAGGCTAGGATGGAGCAAGACACAGTCAGACCACCTAGGAAAAGTGGGAGAGCTGGGGCCGTCCTCTCCCCGCTTCCTCCGGTCATTCCCGCTTGGGGAGATAGTTTCCTTTCACTAGACCAATCCACCTCAACATTCCTAATTCTTTCTCTGCCCTGGGTCCTATGGATGGCCCTGGGAGCGTGAGGGTCACTCCTCATCACACCTGGAGGACAGTGTAGTTTCAGGGGTCAGATGACCGTTTGCCTTTGTGATGAAGGTTCCAATGGAAATTTGAACTCCCAGCGCACTGGGTGACTCTGTGCTCGGGATAGTCTATCTGGGGGCACCTGGAGGTTAGGTCTGGCGAACCTGAAGAACTAGCCCTCTATGAATTTGCCATTCTGGGGTAGAGTCTCCTTTCATCGTTCAAGGGCTTCTGCATCGCCTTTCGAGTTAAAATGGTCCCGCTGGTTATGATGGGCAAGTTTACCTAAGGGCTACTGGGTACGTGGCGGAGGGTTGGAGGGGGGGAGAGACATAGCAAGGCTGGTATTTTTTTTTAATCTTCTAGCTTAATCTGCCTAAGTGATATTGGGGCAAACGATATTTCAGGTGGGTGCTGGTTGTGCAGAGATATTCCTATTGTTTGATTTTTTTTTTTTTTTTGGTTGGGGAGTGGAGAGCAAGGGCTCTTGGCCCATTTTCTGCAGCCTGGGGTTCATCCTGTGAGCCAGTCTTCCTTCTGGAAGAGGGGGAAAAGGCTGGATGCTGGAAGTTCGTTATTAAAGTGAGCAACAGGGCTGGGTTAATTTTTTTTTTTTTGAACAATCGGACTGTGCGAATGCCCTTTTCTGGAGCTTTCCGGCCCTTTCTAGTGAAATAATGATATAAAAAAAATTGTTTCTTAAGATGAGGGGGCCAGAAATCAAAGGGATTCTAGATTTTGAGAGACAACTACTTCTTTGCTTCTCTGGTAGCTCCCTGTTATTAATTATTGGGGGTTTGACGGGGTCTGGCCTCCTTTTTTGTTAATTTCTTTTTAATGCTGCGTTTCTACTGAATATGTTGATGATTTGGTTCTTATATAAGGGAAAGAATGTATTGAGGTGGATTGATGCTTGGGGTTTTGAGATCGGCTACTGAGATTGGGTGGCGGTTGGTGTGTTTGTCGATATGCATGGTAGGAAGGTCTTTTCTTTTGGGTGGTGGGGGACAAGGGGATGGTTGGAAAATGGTAGATGAGAAGCTACAGCGAGTGGGGATATGAGGGGAGATGGAGATGGGGTCGGAAGTCACCGGTTTGCAGAATTTCTGTTCTGCATCCCCCTTTCTTTCGCTCCTTGGGAAAAAAAATCCATTATCTCTAAAAACACATTATTCTTCAATTGGCCTTTTAGAGAGAAAAAGAGAGGGAGGGGAGGGGTTAATTTGGTAAGGGGGCTTGGTTGTAATTAGCCCACTGCTGCAAAACCGAGATAGAGAAATCCACCGGCACCAGCTTTGGGGGCACAGAGAGGCAGCGGGAGATGGGGGACAGGTTGTCAGTCTTAGATGAACAGTGGAGCGGTGGGGTTGGCGTTTGGGTATTGTGTGTGTGTCTCAGGCGCTCGTGTAGTTTTTTCCACCCCACCACCAATTACCCCCTTTATCCTCCCCCAATTTTGCCATGCTCTTCTTGCCTTCTATTGCCACACGCGGCTCTCCCCTACCCATACGCCCCCTCCCCCTTTCCTCTAGCCCTTTCCATCTCGATGAGAAAATTCTGATTCTGATGGCTCTGCGGCTCTTTTTTCTTTTCTTTTCTTTGCTTTTTTTTTTTTTTTTTTTTTGCAACACAACAGTGGTGCGATGGCCTTTCCTACATGCCACACGGATGCAGCCTTCTGATAGGAGGGTTAAGTCGGCACATCTACACACGCACTTGCACACGCTCTTGCACACACACTCACACACACGGACACAGGCGACCAAGGGCTGGATTTCGTTTGGTTTCATTCCCCTCTGTGGCTCTCCCCACCCCTACCTCCACCATGGCTCCTTTCCACCCATCTTCATACGGGCAATGCAGTAACGTTATCCACGTCTCTTCCCCACACTGCTCTCTTCTTTCTCCTCGCCATTATTCTTTCCCGAAAGCTGTGGTGTGTCGCAGTTCATGGGATTAGCATGTTGGAGAGTCTTTGGGGGAGGGCGCCTCTTGAAAAGGGGAGTGGAGTGGGGGTAGATGACATTAATGATTTTTTTTTTTTTTTGGCCAAATAAGCACCCAGTGATAATGATCCAATTTAACCATCCGTGTAATATGCGTTTGCGGCACATTGGAGGAAGGTTACGGGGAAATCAGAGTCTGGACTGGGTTACCTCTGGGGAGGTTTGCTGCTTGGACAGTAGAGAGAGACACCACCCCCACACCCACACATATGTATGCTCTCTTACACACGCCAACACACACAGCTCTGCTCAGTGGGCTGTGTCAAGCCAGAGGGCACTGCAGAACGTCCCAGAGTTGTCGTTGTTCGTTGCGAGCACGGAGTGATGTCTTTGTCCTACCCGGCTCTCTCTCTGATGTCCGATGTCGTCTGGTCTTGAAATTCTTCGTGGCCTTTGTGTTGCCCTTCGGGTGGGGGCTGGGGGGATGTTTGTGTTTTGTCAGACACCAGTGTGCGTCCAGTTGGACCACATGGGAGTGTCGACACCATGTGTGCGGGTCACGCAGGAGGCTGACTGCCTGTTTGTGCCGCCGGAGTGTGACTGTTGGCCATGGCTGTGCGCGGGGCTCTGGAGACGTGTGGGGGTGCCAGCCCTGGGAAGCTGACTTCCCCTTGGGGAGGGGAGGGCAAAAAGCGAGGGTGTTCAGTGGGAGACAGAGGGCAATGGAGTGTTCAGGATAGCTGAGAAGGGGGTGGAGGGGGAGAAACCTCTCGGGTCTCCAGTGGAAGCGTCGCGTGAGGTCCCCACGTCCCCAAACCAGCCTGTGGGCGGGGGGGGGGGGGTGCTCGTGGATGACTGGTGGGCGGATGCAGACTGAAGGCAGAGAGGTGGGCGAAATTGAGGGTTTCCCCACCATCTCCGGAGCCCCAGGGAGAAGGGCCCTGCCCTCCCAGCACCAGCCACCCTTGGGAGGCTCGGCCTTGGTTGAGGCTGCAGCCCCCAGGAGCTGAGATCTCCCTGGGCCGGGAAAACAGCCGAGCCCCCAGTGCTTGGGGCTCCAGCTGCCTTAACTATCAGACGCCATTTTCTGTCTCCTTTGGCTAAAGGTGTGCCCTTCTTTATGCAATTATAAATGAAATTGGTAAACATTTTGCCCGAAAGAAAAAAAAAAAACCTCCCCAGAGCAAAATGCTGATTGTCCTCCATTTCTGACATCCCTCTCCCTTCCCGGGGCTGACCTTGAAGAGTTAGGGAGAAAGGGTTACGTCATTGCCAGAGAAAGGGGAGAAATAGCGAGTAGGATGCCTCTGGGGCAAATTTTTGTGCCAGACACAGATTAGAGAATGCTCTTTGGATCCCCCCTCTCTTCTTACCTCTTTATGACCCTTGTGTGTGGATGGGGGACTTGCAAAACGTGGAAGTACCTCTTCCAAAGCTTGCCTCCTAGAAACGTACCTGCCTGGTACCTTAGTCCCGGCAGTGATCAGGCCGGGTCTCCCCCAAGCGTGCACCTGCAGGGGGAAATGGCTGAGGCGCAGCTCTGACCCTTGAGGGCCAGCCCTGGCTGCTCTGCAGTGACTAAGTGAGGCCGTGCAGCTGGGCCAGCCACAGGTGGCAGTACGGGCCTCAGCAGGGGCTATGTGCGGGGCCTGCTCCCAGTCTCTTCCTCCAGGTCTGTGCTCAAATGATGCCTGCTCAGAGAGCACTATACTGACTGGCTTTCTAAAATAACGCCCTGACCCCACCTCCAGCCACTTTCCAGCCTGTTACCCTGCCTTTAATTCAAATTTGCTAATTGCTACCTAGTATTGTATTATATACTGAAGTGTTAAGGTGATCTCTTCTCCTCTAGAATGCAAGCTCCAGGAGCTCAAGGGCTTTGTTTCTGTTCATCGCAGTGTTCCCAGCACCTAGGACACTTCCTGCCACGTAGTAGGTGCTCAACAAATATTTGTTGATTGGAGGAAAGAACCATATGGGTTTGGTATTGGGGTTCTCTTTTCTTCTCTAGCAGTTTGGACCTGTCTTCTGGGAAGGCTGAACTTGGCCTCTGGCTGTCTTATCCCTCCCTGCAAGTCCCAGATCTGCTGGAGGGATTGGAAAGTATGAAACTTTCTGATTGAGAAAGGTCTCCATGCCTAACTCAGAGTGACTCTGCCTCCTTCATCATCCCTGTAATATTAGCCATCATCATCATAGTGGTAGTGGTAATAGTATTGGTATGGCTGCCATTTTTGAGGACCTTGATATGTACCAAGTTCTGCACCAAGATGGGTTGTTTTGTAAACATTCAGTATCTCATTTTATTCTCCAGACTGCTCAATGCAGTAGGTTCTTATTACCTGCCTTGGACAAAGGAGGAGGAGACCAAGGCTTAGACTTACACAAAGTAATGTAGTAACCTGTCAGTTCAAGGATTTGAACTCCTAGAGCCCAGTTCATAACCCTTACGTTATACTGTTAGAGGTAAAAGGGAGTTGAGCGATCATCTCACCCGGTGCCCTCAAATACAGACGAGAAAACTGAGGTTTCCAGAGATTAAGTGGTTTGTCCAAAGACACTTGATCCAGAGACAAAGCTGGAATCCAGGTTTCCTGGCTGTCCAGGTATTACTCTTTTCACACCATCATGCTGCCTTGTGAGTGTGCACCCCTTCTCAAAGGATAATGTGTTAGTGGCAGCCTCAGAGCCCCTCTTAGTTCTCCTCCTTCCTCTGTCAGAGGAGTGGGTCTCTCCTCACCAGGTGAGATGAGTGGGAGTAGGTGTGTCTTTAAAGAGGGCAGACTTGATTCTTACAGAGTAGAGAGAGATTGGAGGAAGACTGCTGGCCTATACACCAAGGTTACTGGAGTCTCTGAGAGCTAGTCAAGGTCATCCTCTGAATGTACTGGAGGAAGAGACTGCAGTGGCGTGCTCTAGGTTCTCAGTCCCATGTAGCCCTACCCATTAAGGTTACTCTCATATACAGCTGGGGCTCCATTCAGAAGTCCGAGCAGCTGGTGACTGGATCTTGTTGACCTGGGAGCTTGAATCTTCTCCTAGACTGGCTTAGCCCTTGTTTCTCAAAAAAAGGGAGGCATGGGGTCAGACATTAGCCTTGATGTGTTTCATTTCTATGTCCAGTGGCTGGCTGGGGAGCATGATGTCATGAAATGTGGGTGAAGGGCCCCTACCAAATCCCTCTGCTTCACCCCTAGGAACTGACCGTGACTTGGGGAGGGGTTAGACCTCCTAGCCCTGTGTGTGTGTGTGTGTGTGTGTGTGTGTGTGTGTGTGTGTGTGTGTTGTGTTTATGTGTGTGTGTGTTTTGGGGGTCAGGGTGCTGGGGGAAAGGAGGCCAGAGTAAAGTGGATTCTGAGAACCAGGGAAGACTTACCTCGTGCCTGGATCTTGAGATAGGGCATGAAGCTGTTTCTGTGTGACCTTGAGATGGGGTGACCAGATGCCCTGGTTTGCAGAGACAGTTCTCGTCTAGGCCTTTGTCCTAGTGTATAATTATTAACTTTCAAAAGTGTCCTCATTTGGATGATAAAATATATAGTCATCTTTCTTTGAGATGGCATCACCCACTTTCTGTTAATGGGTAGAGAGAGGAAAGGGGAATACAAGAGACGGAAATCCAATTTTAGGAAGAAGGTGACTGGGAGTAGAGCCTTTCCCCAGAGATATTTCCACTTATCCCACATTTGTAAAGAATGAAGACCTGAATCTTTTGATGAGTTTTTCTATAAACATCGCCACTACTACTAACCTCACTACTCTTACTACACTAGCCAACATTTGAGTCCTGTTTTGTGCCAGATACTATGCTAAGCCCCTGACATGCATTATCTCCCTTAATCTTGCCAAACTCTATGAGGTGGGTGCTATTATTATCATTTCTGTATTACGCCCCCTTCCCCAAGGCCTAAAGAGGTTAAATAACATGTCCAAGGTACTGTGGGTAGAAATGGCAAGGTCATGATTCGAATCCAGTGGGCCTGGCTCGGATGCCTCTGGTCTTCACTACTGTGTCATACCACCTCTGTGGGCCTGTCCTCCAGTTCCCCAAGTCTGGGAACCTGATTCTGAGAACTGACCCACTTGCTGGGCAGTCTGACTGACAACTCTGGGACATGCTGAAGATATTAGTGCCAGTCAGTTGCTGCCACTTTAGGCTTAGGGGGAGGACACTGCTGGCCTTGTAGTGGCACTGCTGGTTGTCTCTGTGATGGCACTTGGAAACTCTGTTCCCCACGGTGTCTGTTACCTTCTTCCTCACTTCAGGCATCTTGTCAGAGGGAGGAGTTTAGGTTGTTTGGGTTGGTGGTGAGTTGGCAGAAGGCAGAGAACCTGCAATGTATTTCTCTCTGCTCCATGGCCCTGATCCTTGATGGGCTCACACTCCCCAAGGCCCCCACAGTAGGGCCTGGCCCTTAGTGGGAGAGTCGGGCGAGTGGACTGTCATCTAGCACCTGCTGTAAGTGAAGCGTGGTGTTCTGCCATATTGCCTTTAGATAGGTAGTGTTCTCATTTGTCTGACAAGGAAACCAACGGGGTTAAATAGCTTGTCTAAGATCGGACAGTGAGAAAGAAGTAACAGACCTTGAGTCTGACTCTAGAATTCATGCCGTTTCCAAGAACTTGCCCTATTCCCCCTCCTGAACCCTGGAGGAGAGGGAGCAGGAGTTGGAACATCTAAAATGGGGACTAGAGGAGGGGAGGTCTTCAGATCAGCTCTTGAGGCTGAGGGCTGGAAGGGGTATCCGGGGCTCATCATCCTGGTCAGGCAGGGCAAGACTGCTGCTGAACCCTCAGTTGGATGAATGCTGGTTCTAGTCTGGAGAGGAGGGGGAAGGTAAGGCTCATCCACAGCTTCATAGGTGGAGTCAAGGGGCATCCAGAAGAAGGTGCCTCTTTCCCTCAGGGAATAGTGATACATGTCCTGACACCAAATCCCACCTCCTGCCTCCTGTGTCAACATCATCAGGTCAAGGGTCAGAAGGGATGGGTGGTCTCTCTGCCTACAGCCAGGGAGGGGGATACACAGAGGGAGGAATCTGGGATTCCCCATGCTGGAGGGCTCCACAGGGAAAGGAAGAACTTTTTCTTGGTTGAGAGGCAGGGGAGAGAAGAATATTTTTTCTGACTGAGGGGATGGTCTGAGGCCCCCAAGCTGAGCTGCATTAGCTTCATTGCAGTCCCATTGAAGACTGTGTTTATTTTTCCAATAATGTGTTAATTAAACATCGATTTCCGGGTGGAGGAAAGGGAATTGGATTGCTAGAGCTAAATGGAGTGAGGAGGATGGGGAGCTGGTAAGAGGGGCCCCAAGCTGGAGTCAGCATTCTGCACATTGCCCCAGGGGGGTAGAGGGGAGCTGGGGCTGCCTCTTCCCCGGGCTCTAAATTTGGAATTGCCATCTCCCCATGAGCCTTCAGGAGGCATCTTTTCTACCCACTGGCTGCCAGAGCAGACGGAGAATGTTCTTTGCCGAACCTCAATTCAAGGAGGAGAAATGATTATTCCTCACCTTCCCCAGCATCTTTGCATTGTGGAGCTACCCTGTGCCAGGCTTCATGTTGGGATCCTTCAGCAAACTTGGTGCTAGTACTTTTATACCCCCACTTTGGTGATGAGGAAACTGAGGCTCGGAGAAGTGAAGTAGCAAGTTCAAGAGCAAAGAGCTGGCAAAGCCTGGCAAGAAAGGGAGCCTTGGAGGAGTAGAAAGGATCAGGTTGGCAGAACAGCTGTCAAGGACCCAAGCTCCTGCGAAGGAAAAAAAAAAAGAAAAGAATGCAGCATCTAATAGGCAATAAACAGAACCATTTGATATTTGATCTCTGGCCAAGACTGATTGAGCTTTTACCATGTGCCAGGAGGTGCATTAAGTGCCTCGCGTGTAGCTTGTGAGGATGTAGTGGCTAAGTGTCAGGGAGTGTTATTCCCATTTTAAAGATGAGGAGAGTGGGGCTTGGAGAGCTTAACTTGCCTGAGGTCGCAGAGTTGGTGGATGGAGCTGAGGTAAAAACGGAGGTAAGACGTTAGTAAAGAGGACTCTAGGAACCTTCACAGTTGTGTTCCATTATCTCATACACACTGAGGACACGGGACCTGCTCAGCAAGCCACCTACAACTTCTAGGAGGGAAGTATGTGGGGCTCTTAGGATGGATGCTCTGACCAGATCATGTGCCTCAGGAATATCTGGGGTCTTGCCGTGTGAACCCCACTGTCTGATCCTTTCTCAGCTTGAGCCTCTGGTTGGGCGAAATCTGTTCTGGGGTGTTCGCAGTGCTTGGAGCCTGTAGGGTGAGCTGGGTGGTGACATTCAGTTAGAGCAGTGGTTCTCAAACTTTGCTGCATATTAGAATCACTGTATTAAGTCCCAAACCTATGTTGTACCTCATGTTAATTAAATCAGAATATTTAGGGGAAAGACCCTGGCATCAGTATGTTTTAAAGCTGCCTGGGTGATTCGGTCAGGCTTGCAAACCAGTGGTTCAGAACACTCTCTGCTACCAAGCAGGTGCTGGCAGGCTAGGCCAGCATCTGTTTCCAGAGTTACGTTGGAATTGTGGAAGTAATTAGTTATACACACCCAGGACCCAGTGGGGACACTGCTTATCTTGATCGGTTTCCTTCTGAGAAGAGCCTCTTTCAGACTTTGGTATGCATCAAAATGTCTGGGGAGCTCTTATAAAATGCATATTCGCAGGCCCAGCCCACTGCACATCTGAGTTAGGAGTCCTGGGGTGGGGCCCAGGAATCTGCATTCAAAGCAAGCACTTTCTGTGGCTGGGTGAAGTCATGACATACAAGGTCAGCCTCAGAGCCCCCTCTGTCCCATGCCAGTACTTGTGAAGCCCTCTCTCTTTGGAGGGCAAAAAGGCGAGGCCAGGGACTGCTGTGGTTACCTGTTGCTCTGTGAGACGAGGCCTTTCTTGCTTAGGACCCGCTGGCCACTACTGGCGTGGGAAGGCCTGTCACCTGGCTTGGGTCCCTGCTACCCACTGCCAAGCCTTGCGTGGTGCCCTGTGCTCAGCAGCCCTGAGGGAGGAGAGGATGATTTCAACCTGGAAATTCGGCAGGCTCCCTTCTCAGGTTTAAAAAAATCAGAGTAAATCTCTGCACAACTTGAGTGTTTGGAAGTCTGTCAGCAGCAACCACCCTGAGTCTTCCCCAGGGATCGGTGAAACAGCTTCTCTGGGGCTCATTTTAAACTTTTCTTCCAAAGCTGTCAAAAAAATGGAGAATAGTCAGAGACTCTCAGAGCTGGAAGGGACCTTGGTGATCATCCATGCTAGGGCTACTATTCTATTTATCTGTTCGTGCATTTATTCATCCAACAGATATTTATTAAACACCTACTATATCCAGGCACCATACCAGGTGCTGGGAATATAGCCACAATGAAGAGAGACACTTGGTTTATCTCTGATGGAGCTTAAGCTTGGGTGGAAGGGCAAATATTAAACAACACGAAGAAATATGTAATCATTAGTTATGATGAGTTGCTCCGAAGGAAAAAGTACGGGGGGCACTGCAAATTTTGGAGCCCTGATGTAGCATGATGGTGTGGAGGAAACGACAGCTAAGATTGATCAAGTGCTCACTCTGCACAGGCCCTATTATAAAGGCCTCACCTTCTTACTTTATCTTCACGCTTAGTCTCAGAAGGGAGTACTGTTGTTATTACCGTGTTGCAAAGGAAGAAACAGAGGCACAGAGAAGTGCCCAGGCTGGGACAACAACTGAAGTCTGTCTGACCTTCTTCCCCCACCTCAAACATCCCACCTCAGAAGACCTGGTATTTGTTCTGAGGGCAGGAGGATGAGGTGGGGACGAGGAAAAACCAGAGAAGTTAAGAAAATGCTGATAAGGGGCACCTGCATGGTTAAGTATCTGACTTCGGCTTAGCTCGTGATCTCGTGGTTTGCGTGTTCCAGCCCCACGTTGGGCTCTGTGCTGACAGCTCAGAGCCTGGAGCCTGCATTGGATTCTGTGTCTTATTCTCTCTCTGCCCCTCCCCTGCTTGTGCTCTGTCTCTCAAAAATAAATAAACGTTAAAATAATTGAAAAAAAGAAAATACTGATAATTCTGGCCATGTGTGGAGCTCTAGGTGCCAAGCATTGTGCAAAATCCTTGGCCAAAATTATGTCACTGAATACCCGCAATAACTAAGTAAACAGTAGGAATTCTTATCCTCTTTTTGCAGGTGAGGAAACTGAGGCTGTGAGAGTTTGAGTTTACAGACGGTGGACCATCTGAAATCCACCCCATCTGGGCTGCTTGGATCTCCCCTGTTGGGCAGTGCTAATCACAAAGAGTGGCTGACAGTGGGGGTTCTCCCAAGGCCCACAGGCCTGCTTGTTCTTGGTCAGGGAGAACCCAGAGGGAGGAACAAAGGTCCTCTCTGGGGCAGCCAGAGCAGTCTCTGTATCATGAGCAGTCTCCATTTTTCTTTCCTCTCGCAAGAGCCACAAGGCCAGCCTTTGGGTCTGTTGGCCCACAAGCCCCATAGGGAATGCGTACCCTCTGTCCTCTACCTTTCAGCCCTACCTGTTGCCAATTAGTGAGATGCTGGTCACCTGCAGTTCCCTCCCTCCTCCTCTGAACAGCCTCCCTGTGTTCATCTGAGGTCTCCTCTGCCTTTGAGCTACGGAGTCCTCTGGCCCACCCTGAGCTGATCTGCACTGAGCAGATGTGAGTCGAGGTAGGAAGAAGTATAGGGACCCAGGTCACGCACTTGGTCTAGAGTCATGAGAGAGAGTCAGGACCACGTGTGAAGAGAAAGGAAATGTGTTCACAGGGCACTGGTGAAATACTGAATTCCTGAAAAGTTTGGTAGGACACAGGACTTCATTTCTTCAACCTCCTTTCTGACCTGACATGCAGGTGAGCAAATATGTGTATGGAGACGAGCATCCTATGAGATGGAGGCCTCTCTGTACCCTGCTGGAGTCCTCTTCCAGGATTGACAGGGTGGCTCTGGCCAGGGGGATGCCAGAAGTGGGCGGTCAAGCTTTTCGTCTGCTTTTCTGCAGCCCTTGGCGTGGTGGGGGCTGCCTCAGTACTTGGCTCTGACTCTGATGAGCCTAACACTTGAAGGCCACTCCCCAGATTCCTGCAATTGAGACAGAAAAAAGAAGGCAGGGAAGCTTTCTCCGAGAAGGCGTGGGATGTGTGGGAGGTAAGGAGGTTGGTTTGTGTGTGGGCTGTGGCGTTTGGATGACCGGCACACGCACTTTTATCATATGTGTGTGGTTACTTTTATTTTTCTACATTCACCTCCTTAAAAAAAAGCGACTTGCTTTCTTATTACAGAATAATGTGTGTTTGTTATAGAGCACTTGGAAAATACTAAAAACAAAAATAAGAAGTCACCTGTAAATCCCCCCTCCAGAAATAACCAGTGGGAAAATTTTGATAGCTGTCCTTCCAGCTTCATTTCTAAGCATCCACAAACCAGGGTGTGCTATTTTGTTTTTAAAGAAGTTCATTCTATCATTTAACAAATACTAATTGAGAGCCCACTCTGTGCCAGGCACCGACATCACATTTTGGAAGCTCTCACACTAGCTTGATTTTTCACTTAAAGAATATATCATGAGCACTTTTCACAACAGCCTCTTATGCCGTTGAGCTTCCAGATTTAGATTTTGGGTGTAATGAGGCAGTTGGCAAATTTTGGCATCTAAGATCTTCTGTCTTAAGGAAGGATTGCTGAGCCTCTCTTTCCTTGGTACCTAAGACAAGCACCATATTAGACCCTTTGGGAGAAAATGTGTCCCTTTGCCAGGAAATAAGGAAGGGACAGAAGGTTTGAAGGGTGGGAAAAATCCTGGCCCTTATTTAGTGTTAGAGTCTGGGACTTCTCCCAATGGGGGGTTTGGAAAGGAGAGATTCCATTCTCTTATATAGAACCCTAGCATCCTAGAGAGTGGGTGGAACCTTAGCGCATGGCTGGTTCACCTTCCTCAATGTAGAGATGGGGGCTAGGAGCAGTTAAATGACTTACCCAAGAATACACAGGTGGTTGATGACAGAGCTGAAGCTGGAACTTGGGGAGCTGAGCTAGCGAGAGTTGCATGATGATGCAGTTGGGGGTGGATTTGATAGAAGTGGTATAAAGGGAGCCCGTTCAGACTGGATGGAGGGGCTCCAGTGACCTTGATTGAGTTTGGATACTGTATAGAAAGGAAGTTTGCAATACAGGTCTGATTTTCTGCCCTTCAATGATCTCCTACCCCATTCCTTATCCACAGTGTACCCCATGCCATTATCTCTCATATGCACATCTGTGGGTCTGTGGAGGCCTAGGAGATGGGGTGTGAGAGAAGAATGCCCTCTAGAATGCCAGTATTACTCACAGACCAAGCTGGCCTGGTGCAGGTTTCCACATATTCAATTTTGCAAATATCTACAAGGTACTTCCTTTGCCTCGGGAGGGGGTGGGGCATCGTGTCTGGTGCTAGGGACACAGAAGAGAGTAATGGTTGGCATTTTTCTAGTGAAGGACATTATGACTGTATGTAACCACAGCAGAGGGCCTAGATCCAGGATAGAAGGAACCACATGGGCTTTCATGGAAGGGAGGATTACTTCTTGAGAAGTAAGGGAGTGTGAGGAAGGTTTCACTGAGAAGATGGAATTTAAAGAATGACATCAGTAGGTGGAAGAGAAGGACTGAGGATGCCAGGCCAAGGAAACCACATGAGGAAAGGCAAGAAAATGAGGAATTTGTCCTCAGTACATAGGAGACTGACCTTTTATAGCACATAGGTAGAGGACTGAGTGAGAGATGGGGCTGGAGAAGGATGTTCCAGCTCATTTTCAAAGGACCTGGAATGGTAGGTGTTTCAGTTGGGATGATCTCAATCATTGGAATCCCAACTCAATCTGGCTTAATACAGAGGGAGCTCTGGGGAATGGAGTTTGGAGTTTACATAACTCAAGTTTTGGAGAAAGGACCTCAGCTGTGGTTCAGTCTAGGGGTGCCCAATATTGTCAGGGCCTCAGGCTGGCTCTGTCGATGGTAGTAAAATGGCTCTGCAACTCTAGAGCTCATGTGGGTACAGCTCACCCTTGAAAGTAAAGAAATTCTCTTCCCCCAGCCATTGGACAAAAGCCTTGGGCCTCCTTTTGGTTGGACCAATTAGGTCACAGGTCCCTCTCTGAATGAGTTGTAACAACTCTGAGCAGTTATAACCTCTTGCTCTGCCCTGACAGCAGACGGAGGCATCCAGTCCCAACCATGTGGCTACTTCACTATGAATGGGGGTAGAGTGGATGCTGGTCGCTGCAGGATAGTGGGTAAAGACATCAGGACTCTCGTGTGTGTGTCCCGGGGAACATGGGACATATTAGAGCAGCAGTGTGGCCTTTTTACCTTTGTAGTAAGAGAACTCTAGAGATGGGAAGGGAAAGTCCCTGGATTTCCAGAATTCGGAGCAAGGAGGACACTGCCTGGCTGACATGGGTCTACTCTCTCAGCAGAAGCCACCAAGCTGGATCATTGAGCCCAGCCCAGAATATGGTCCACGTGGGTGCCTGTGACTCATCCTGGCACACAGACAGAGCAAGAGGATAACTTACAAAGGACCAAGCCAGTCTTCATCTGTCAACAGCATTCTCCTGTGGTTTTTTGTCATTCTTCAGAGAAAAGAGGCTAAGGGTGTTTTAGGGAAGCCTGAGTGTGGGTGCTTCTTGCAGAATACTTCTAAAGGGACTTGTGGTTTCCTGGGTACAGCCTGAGGTGCAGGAACTCGAGTTCATTCTTTATGGATTTGAGTTTTTGGGTTTTTTTTATTCCTTTTGCAGTGTGTACATGCACAACTCCTCCTGGATCAGCTTTGATTGATAGGTGCCTTGGCAACATCCTCATTTCCTCCGGGATCTGATGGCTTCAGAATTGCTTTGCTGGTTTCTGATCATATTTAGCTAGCCCTTGCTGAGCTGTTATGTGCTCTGGACTATGTTTGGAGAATTAATTTGCTTTATGCCTCAAAGTCAATAGGATGCTTTTTGTTTCTGTTCCCTGAATTGAAGGCAGAAGTTTTACTAGGGCATCCCACCCTGAGCTGACAAAAAGGGGGCTCTTCTGCCATGGTGGTTTTCCTCCTGTGTGTGACTCTGAGTACCTGGAAATTGAGCTAGAATGATGGGGTGGGGGTAGAGGGGCCTGGGATATGGTGCTCTCAGGTTTCAGGATTACCCAACTGCTCTGAGATGACTTTTAGGTGATCTATAGACTTAGGGCAAAAGAGCCATGTTTAAATATTAGCTTTTATCATTCATAGTCATGTAGCATTGGACATTTGGCTTTTAAGTTTCAGAGAATAGGTGTGGAGGACCTACTGTGTTTCAGGACTGTCTGGACCATACAAACATTTCTTGTTCTGCAATAGCCCTGAGGTAGCAGTGAGAAGGCATCTCTAAGTCACTGGGGGGCTGCTTCATGCATGCACTGTGTCCGAGCTATTCCTGTGCTATCTGGACCCTCATGATATGACCCATGAGGCAGGCAGCAGTATCTTCACTTTATAGATGATCAAAATAAAAGCTCAGCAAGGTTAAGTAATTTGCCCAAAGCCTCTCAGCAAGTAAGTGAGATATAAATCCAGTAGTTTCTGACTTGAAAGCCTGCAGTACTCTGGGTATCAAGATGTGGCAGAAAAGCATGAGTTTTGGGATCACACATGCAGACCTAGGGTAACTTCCTGCTGCTTATCTATTAGTCAAGTGGATTCCTCACCTCCTGAGTCCAGTGTCATTGTCCATAAATCAGAGTTAGAACATAATCCTTGTTGTCGGGGGATGGCTCAGAATCAAATGACTTCTCTAAGGCTACTTTGTAGTTGGTATGGGAGGATTAGAACCCAAGTGATCTGATGCCACATCCATGGTCTGCTCCCCTTTTCATACCACTTAGGTTCTGCCTGGTCTACAGCAGCCATAGCCATGATACTGATGATGGTGGTAATTTTTATTATGTGTCACTTGGATTCTGCTAATAGCAAGCCTCTGCTTCTGGTAATGGGTGGGACAGGCCAGCAGATTTTCTTTTCATCTTTCTCCCTCCTGATATTTTGACCTGGGTTTTCTTAGAAGCAGGAGTTGAAGAAATGAGACAAGGGATAAGTGGAAGGGTGAGCTGTTAGGGTCTCAGGGTCTCAGGGATTGGGTAGGTCGAGGCAGGAGGTGAGAGAAATCACCAGGTGGCTGAATGGAACATGCCAGAGTCCTTCTTGTGTGCTGTGGAGCAAGGGGAGTCCCCAAGTGGAGTGGGGATCTTGGGCTCACTGTGTGCTCTTGGGACTTTTATAAGTGAGCATATAGGGAACACCCATGTGCCACATGACTGTCCTACCCACACCCCTGGAAGGTTGATATTGTCACCCTCATATTAGAGATAGAGGGACAGGATGGAGGGACTAAATTGGTGATGGCTCCCCAAGACAGTGAGTGTCAGAACAGGATTCAAAAAGGGACTGCTGGATCCAAGGGTTTTCTACTGCAGGATACCTGTGTTTAGAAAAACTTGACTTTCTGCGTATTTCACAGACTCTTGAAAGATTCTAGTCTAACCCCCACCTTCTGCTAGTTGAGGAAACTGAGGCTTAGCAGTCAAATGATTTGACCAGGTTCCCCCAGAGGGAGGAGCCAGCTGTGGTTAAGGCCATGGGATTTCTAGGCTCACAGTTACCTCCCAAATGTGCCGCAGACACCTGCAGTGCCTGCCCAGGGAGGAGCCTGGCAGGAATTAATGGGGCAGTGAGGCTACAGTGCTGAAGGTTGGCATTTGGAGCCTGATTTCAGGTTCCTTGGATACTCAGGGGCAAATCAGGAGACAAAGGCAGAAATCTGTGCATAACAGCTAGATCACTTTGGGGCCAGGATATGCCATGGATATTCAGTCAATGAGAACAATTGCGATCTCATAAGGAGGTGGGGCTCAGCTTACTGAGCGGGGGAGGTACAGGCTGCCATGTTAATTGAGTTGGCTTTCTGGTTATTATAATCTGGGTTTTTTAAGGTCTGAGTCCTGGGCTTTGGCATCAGACTGACTCAGTTGTGAATGCAGATGAGTCTATTCTGTGTGTATAAATTTTGGGCAAGTAACTCCCCCTTTAAGAGTCCCAGGTTTGCCATTTACAAAACAGGAATGAAGTCACACCCACCCCGTAGATTGGTTTGGAATGTCAAATGAGGACTAGTTTAGTGCTCTCGGAATTGTATGTCTGGCCTGGACCTCTCCCTTCAACTCAAGTGTGAACATGCACCTGCTTAGCTATCATCTCTACCTGCTGTTGAACACTGATTCAACTCAAACTTTCTGTGCTTTTATGTCCTTTAATTTGACCTCCTACCCTGCCCAGTCTTTCCTGTTTGAGAAGAAAGCAACGTCATCCTCCCAGGTGCTCACACCTAAAACACTGAGGATTGTTGTTGACTCCCTTCTGGCTCTCCTGTCCCGACTTCAAGCTGTCAGTAAAGCCTGTAGGCTCTCCCTTAAAAATGGACCCAGAATAGGGCCATATTTCTTACTCATGTGGTCCAAACCACTGCCACCACCTCTTGCCTGGATTATTACAAGTCCTCCTTACTGCACTCCTGCTTCCACTCTCACCTCTGTGCATTTCCCGCCCCCCCCCCCCCATACACACACACAACAGGCTGGAATGATCCTTTAAAATGAAAGTCAAATTATGTTACTGTGCTCAAACCTTTCCAGTGGCTTCCTATGCAGTGAACCATGGTGGAGAGCTCTAAGTATGACCACAAAGCCCCACCAGACCTGGCCCCAGACCTGTCCACCCTCTTCTCCTTTCATTCTCCTTGCTCATGCTGCTTTTTGAACTTGCTAAGCCCAGTCCAACCTCCATGCTTTATCCTGGCCACTCCCCTGGCTGTTTCCATTCCCCAGGTCTCTGCACAAAATGAACATCCTTGGGCAAGCCTTCCCAGCTACCCTTCTGGAATAGCAGGTCCCTCCTCAGCCCTCAGGTCCCCTTATTTCACCTAATTCTCATAGCACCTTACACCATCTGACATAGTACGTATGTGTTCATTTTGCTTATTGTCTGTCTGCCTGAATAGGACCTCATCACCCCGAGGGCTGGCTGGGACTTTGTTTTGTTCATACATGGCACCTCGCACGGGGTGAGCACTCAGTGAACACCTGCTGGATGAATGAATGCCCCTGTCCCTGCTTCCATAATTCAGGTGCCTTCTTATGGTGGGTCACTTCTTGCCTAGTCTTTGAGGATCAAATGAGAGTATATTATCCTCTTTCATTCTTCTTCATGAACCACCTTCTAGAGACAAGGCCTGGGACTTTTTGAAATAGCTTTCCATTTTTTTCTCCTTTTAAAAAAGGAATACATTTGCCATGCACATTGGTGGGGGGGGGAGAAGTAAAGAAAGAGAAACTCAAACATTAAGCAAAATAAAAAATGTAAAGAAGAACATGAAGATCACTTGGGATCCCACCTCCCAGAAGGAACCACTGTTTTATTGAGATGCCTACCCCTCAAGCTTTCCCCTAGGTCACAGGTTTTCTTCCTTAGGGGAGAGGGATGAATTGGGAGGGACATTCTACAAATGAAGGTATTATTAAGGATACTGGTGACAAAATGATGATGACAACTGTGGAAAAGCGTGACTAGGAATTGGAAGAATTGGTGACTCTCTTTTTTAGCTTAACAAGTTAGTTTGTTTCTAACCAGATAAGGTCACATACAGGGAAGACAGAGACACTTCAGGAAAGGTATAAGGGAAATTCATGTTCGCCTTGTTTTGCTTATTTTTCAAAGCTTCTACTTGGATGGAGCATTCTTTAAGGCCTTGGGAGCCGTGTATTCAGTGCAAGCAAATTTGTAACTAGTGTGGTGTGTGGGGCTGGGTTAGGAGGTTGGAGACTGACAGCAGTAGAAGGACTACTTACCCTGTGCCCAGAGTTTAATGTACAGTAGTTAACGCATTTAATTCTCCTGGCAATATTGTGTGGTAGGCATTGTGAATTGCCTTTTACAGAGAACACAGAGACCAGTGGAGAGGTCAAGGGACTTCTCTAGGTGTACCCCCTCATGGGCAGTGGTGTATGATTTGAACCCAGGTGTCTGACTCCGGTGGCTATGTTCATAACCACAACGAAACATACTTCCAGAGCAGTCATGCTGGAGGGGCAGGTGGGCAGGTGTGGAAATACATTCAATGAAACTGAGGGTGAGGCTGGGACTTTCCATGGGAGGACTCCTTGTAGGGATCCCTCCCAGCCCCCAGAGTTGGTCTACCGCATGGCCAGATGGGCTTTTAGAGCCTGGTTCTGTGTCTTTGTCTGGAAGGTTGTCTGGTGGTTGTGCCACCAATGTGAAATAATGAGGCAAATCTGGAGATAGGCATGGTCAGGAAACCAGACAGCCACCCACTCACGTCACTCTCCAGCTTAGGACATTTGTGGCAAATGACTCCCTGCAGATGGATGCGGAGTTCCAGAAATTGGGGGTGAGCAGGGGTATTAAACCATCCGTTCTCCTCTTTGACCTGTGTAAAAATTCTGAATATCTGACCCTGGTGATGGGGGCTGCAGGGTGGTGGGTGGGAAGGTTGTCTTTTGAATTCATGTAAACCATAGGCCATTGGACTCAGGGGCAGACTTAACATTCTTACAGGGTGGTACTATGTGGCCCCAGCAGGGGGTTCTGAGTTCTAGCCCTGCTCCCTTCTGCTGCCCCGAGCAAAGGGTATATGTGGGTGTGAATGGGTGGAAGTGCAGGGTATATATTGTTTGGGTATTGTTACCCTGTCAGAGAGCAGGAGATGGTTCCTGGGCATTAATGCTGCTCAGATGTTAAACTGACACTTACAGTTAGGTCTTATCCACAGAGTGAGGAGATGCTTGTGGTTTCACTGTCACTCCTGAGTCTTGCAACCTGAGTGGGAAGAAGGGCAAGAGGGATTCTGCACTCAGACAGTGGTATGGGGTTTGAGGTTGGGTGCTTTAGCTGGGTAGGAAGTATTGAACTCACCATTGTCCTGCAAAAATAGCTTGTCTCTCAGTTCTGTTTCTCAGGGAAAGAGAAGTCTTCTTGGATTCCATTCATTCAACAAAGCTTTATTGAGCACCTGCTGGTCCAGACACTGTGTTAGGTCTTGGAGTAGGGGCAGCGGTGTGGGTGACAGCTGGCAGAGTTGACGCATATTCTGGTGGCCCCCTTGACTTGAGTGGATGATGAATTGGATATGGGGATAAGGGAGAGATCAGTGGGGAGAATGATTCCCAGGGTGTTGATGTGAGTAGCCATCGGAAGCTTGGCATCAGAACTCCTCTCCCAGGGAGGGTGGCATGGTTCCAGATTGCTGGGGCAGATTTCACATAATTCAAAAAGGGGAGGGGAAGGAGAGGCCCTGAGAAGTGCCAGCCAGTGAGTTTGAACCTGTGCACTTTCCTCTTCCTTATAAGAAATTACTGCTCATCAGTACTTCCTGATTTCTCCTCAATCTGCCCAGTGCCTCCTACCTTCCTGGTTCACTACCTCAATATGGAATAAGAATATGGGAAGGAGAAATGGACTTGTAGAACCTTTACCAAGCTAAGAGAAACTTCATAAAACCTGGTCAGCTTGGGACCCAGGAAGACCGATCAGTCCACGTCCAGTTCTGATAAAGTAGATATCATTGTCACAGATGACTCCAGCTGTTAATGTTCTTTCAAACAATTATGGAATTATGGAGTGTTAGTGCTAAAACGTAATTTTGGAGCTTGTCTAATTTAACCCCCACCCCCTATTCTAGGGATACATAAACTCAGGCTTAAAGAGGTTAAGGATTGCATAAAGTCACACAGCTGGTAAGTAACTGTAAAGTTGAGGAGAGGAGGCTGGAAAAGCACCAGAGAAAGGGATCCCAGAGAGTCAAGTCAGTGCTATTTAGGAATATAGGCTACCCCAGGAGTCTGCTGGAGTGGGGAGGGTAAAGCCCCTGTCCTATACACAGAACTGGCTCTCTCACTAAGAAACCTGAGTATCAAGTGAAAGTGGGACTGAAGGGGTCAAGATTACAGCTGAACCGCCTAGAAGACAGAGTTCAAGGTTATCTGTCAGCCCACACTCTTGGAAAGTCCTCTCTCCAGGCACTGGAGCCATTGATGTGTCATGGCTTGAGGGCCACCTTCTTTGTGTCTTTCTCTGCCTCATCCAACCTATTCTGCTAGACTTGATATCATAGTGCCTATTTTCTGCAGCTGGCTGGCTGGCTAATTCTCCCCCTCTGCCTCTGGACTTTGACCCACTGGGACTAGAGCATGGGAGAGCACTGCCCATGCTCTAGTCCAGTGGTGATGATGCAAGCTGGGTTTGGGGCAGGAGAATGATGTGAGACCCACATCAGTCCACTCTCTCCATGTGGTAAGGGTTTTCTGGGTGTCATGGGCTGAGTGCAATGGTTGGAAACCACAGATCAGTCCCATTGTAGCCTTGCTTTGGCATTTTTATAGGAACTGTGTTTGAGTGTAGAGAACTTCAGAACTTTTCTTTGAAATTTAAAATGGAAGCTCACATCAGGGCTAATATCTAGAATTTAGGCTCAGCACACTGGGCAAGAGCCCACTGGGGAGATGGAGTCTTGACAGCCACCTGGGTGAGGTTCCTGACCTCTGATGTGCTACTTCTTTGAGCTCTAGGGAAGCTGTGGCTCAATGGCTCAGAATGTAGACACCTAGAATGTGTGGACAAGGTGAGGTCATTGCCACCTTTGCCCGTTATTAGTCAGGGCCTAACCTGGGATAGTCTAGCTGCATCTGGCAGGAGGAGGGAGGGTAGACTTATCTACCATGTTGACCTGGGGTCTCTGGCAGAGTAGGAGAGCCACTCAAGCTGGGTGTGTCAAAAGGAGGGTAGTGTGAGATGCGCCAGAGTGAGCAGAGGGAGTCCAGAGATGGATGACTAAGTGTATGGAGGGGCAGCAGTCACAGAGGGGGCAAGGTGCTCCAGCATCCTGAGGTAGATATCTCAGTCCCCATTCTGGTCAGTGCCTGTCTGGACCTGCATTTCAGTCTTGAGTCCTCTCAGGGGCCCAGCCTGAATCTATGCCCTGGTTGGCGCTGACCCCTTGGCACTGATTTGAGCGCCATTTGTCTTTGTGTCTGATCTGCAACGTGTGCAGATGCAGAAGTGGCTCAATTGATGACCTGTCTTCCGGAGCACTCAGGGGATCCTGGGAGGCTTGGTTGCTCAGACATTGCAGAGGTGTTAAGAAGCTCTTGGTGGAGATCTGCATAGGGAGGTTAATTATTACTGTCCCCCTACCTCTCTCTCTTTCTCTCTCTTTTTTTCCTCCCTGTCTGGTAACCTTAGCTCAATTTAAGTAAGTTTTAAATCTCAAGCTGAGATAATGTTTAAGGACTGTAGTTCTTGAAAAATTAGTTCCCAGGGAAAGGAAGGAAAATCAACATAAAGTGGCTACTGTGAGCCAGGACTATAGTAGGCATTATCATTGTGTTGTTCATTTGTTTTTTCACAGTGATCATGAAGGGTGTTCATTCATTTGTTCATTCATTCATTCATTCATTCATTCATTCTTTTGGTATTTTCTGAGCACGTGGCATGTGCAAGATAGCATTCTAAACTCTGGTGGTATATTGGAGTCCAGGGCAGACCAGGTTTCTGCTCTCATAGAGCTGACAGTCTAGTGAGAAGTGTGGTAGACAATAAACATATAGCAATTAGACAATTTCAGACATAAGTGACTTCCAGGAAGGAAATAAAAGGGCAGGTGGGTGACTTTGGAGAGGTGCAGGGAAAGCCATCTGGGGAGACCACACCTAAATGAGGACAGAACCATGGCAGAGCTGGGGAGGTGCGACCCTGCTGGGAACAGCAAGTGTAGACATCCAGGATGTGGACTTGGGAGTGACCTTGGCCAGAATGAGGAGATACGGTTTTGTTTCCTGTTTTCCAGATGAGGAAACTGAACCTCAGAACCCAGCTTGTCCATTATCACCCAGCTTCCTTGAGTAGATCATCTCAGTCTAAACCTAAGATCTTTCCTCTGTTACCTGTTGCCATTAATAAACTGCGTATGTGCTCATTTGTAACACATTTTCATGCATCATCCTATTCCATCCTTATAAACTACTGTGAGTCCTGTTTGACAGATGGGGAAACTGAGACCCAGTGGTCAATATAGTGGTCAATATAGTGGTCAGTATAGTGGTCAATCAAGTACCTCATCCTGAATCACACAGCCAAAAATCAGAGGTAGGATTCAAACGCAGGTCCAAAGGACTGACTGCTGTATTTTGAAACCACAACATGGAGTGGTAGAATCAATGCCTCTGGACCCATGGAAATGTCTTCCATGTTTAGAGCTGAAACAACTGTACACCTGGGAGTTTGGTGCCTTCTGCATGCCAACAAGCCAGGAAGTATAGGGTGGGGACTCACACTGAGGCCTCCTATCTCCTGGTGGCCCCTCCTGCTCTAAATCCTGCTTTTATCCATGAGGGGCTGATTGCCACTGGCTGGCATAGAGGACACATTGCCAGTGTTAGGTGTGGGCTCCTTGAAAGGTGAATCATCTGAAATAGACACTGAACTCCTGTGATGGGTTAGGAATTTTGCTAAGGACTGTGAAAGAACAAAAAGAGGGGAGTTATTTGGTTCATCTCTGTGATGGGAAATAATCACCCAAAGGTGCCAGAAATACTTGACCCCACCCCCCCTTCCTGTAGTGCTGGGGAGGAAAGACCAATTAGACATATTCTTGTGCTAAAGGATCTCACAGTCTGGTTGGGAAGATAGAGCAATTAATATGACCATAATACGTTGTAGAAGGACTTGATTATTCATTTAGTAAGTCACTCTCCATTGTGTTTCTGTGCAGGCCATGTGCTGTAGTAGGTACAGGGGGTGCACAGGTGAAAAGGGCCAACGAGGTCCCTTCTTCATGGAGCTTGCATTTGGGGTGTGGGGGAAGGAAAGTGAGCATAGAAGTACTGAAGAATCTGAGTACAAACTGGGATAAAGCTATGAAGGAGAGTTGTAGGGAGCTGTCTGAAACTAATGGGAGGTTCCTCTCTGTTGAGTGTGTTGGAGAAGGCTTCCTGATGGAAGAAATGCTTTGAATGATGCATGGTTTGGAAGGCTTTGATGGAGGCAACCTTAGGTTATCCGGGGAGCACTAAGGAGGTCACCTAGCCCAACTTGGGAATGTAGATCAGCCTTCCTCTAGGTGGTGACACTCTACGGGTCTTGAAGGAAGCTGCCAAGGGAAGGGGTGGCTGGGATTCAGGGCTGGAGGATGTGTCATGGACAGTGGGAGCAGTGTGTCACGACACACACATTTTGGCACCACTCTGCATGATCTCCTTAGGAGACCTCTCTGCCTATTTACTGGATGCTGTAAGGTGGCAGTTCACTTATGTCTTGAATGTCTATTCTTCAGCTCTTTCCTTTGAACTCTGCCCATGGCCAGCGCAAGCATATAAATTATCCAGCAGGCCTTGGCCCTGCCCAGCGGGCCTGTTCACTCAGTGGCATCCATGTATAATCAGTATAGGAGGCTGCCACTGCTTTTATCTACGGTGCTGGAGAAGACCATCTGCATTCACAGTGCTCAACTGCACACTGGCATTTTTTCTACCCATCCCCCTCCTGCTCACTTTTTCTGGCTTCCACTTACCTCTAAGGCTCTGTGGTAGGATTTTGCAGGTGGGCCATGGTTCTGGTGTCTGCCCCAAACCCTCATGCTCAGCAGCTGGAGAGGTTCTTGCCTGTTTAGCCCAACCTGGAGAATACCTAGGCCACCGACATGCTGAGCCTTTCGCTCTGCTTTTCCTGGCACTGCATGAAAAGGGTTTTGATCTCTTCTAACATATCTAAGACTTGCTGGACAGGCTGGCAAGAGAGGGTATGGACTCCCTTATTTCCTTCCTGGTAGGGTATTTGCTGGGTGGGGCAGTCTTTCTTGCCCCTCTTCGTGAGAGAAGCCTGACTCCTGGGCTCCATGACCAAGCATTTTCCTTTTGAGAGACTACTGGGGCCATTTTCTTCTCTATCCCTCCTTCTCTCCTGCCTAGGGAGGACAAGAGATAGCTTCTAAATACCTCTTATCTGTGATAGATGTGTTTGTCTTGTCTGATACCTTCTTGATGTCCATTCAAGAGTGTTGATTGCTGTCTATATATTTTTAAAAATCTTGAGTCATCGTGTAGCTCCTCCAACCCAGAGCAAAGAACACTTGAAAATATTTTCAGTTGAGGGTGATTATGACTCAGATGGACTCTGTACCACTTTGGGAAATCCTTGGGACCAGGCTCTACTCTTCGCACTTGTCCTTTGGCTGTGGTTCTGCTGGTCACAATTCAAGGTCTTGGCACAGCTCTGGATAAGGAAGTGCTCTGCTGGGCTGGTTTCTGCCTGGCACATGAGTTCATTTTTCTTCTTTTGTTCCCCACTGCTCAGTCACACCCTCTTCCGAGAGAAGCTGCTCTTCCCAACACCCCTGCTGGGTGGACAGCAGCCCTGCTTTGTATCTTGTGACCCCATCCATTGCCCACCCCACAGTCATAGCTTATTGTGCCAGTGGTCAGCACTCGTGGCTGGCCAGCCATGTCCTGGTCTTGCAATATAGAGCTTAAAAAAGATGAGTCAGGCTGATGGTTCTGCTCCCTCAGGGGTCTGGAATTGGGTGAACTGGTGGTGGCAGTTCCTGAGTGCAAAGACCGTGAGGGTGGGAGATGGTGACCAGTAGAGGCAGGAGAATAGGACATGACACATAAAGCAAAGCAGCAATGCCATGAAGGAAGGGAAAAGAGAAAAGAAGGTGTAACTACTTCCTTTGCTAATGACTTTGTGGTCCCACCTGTCCTGCTCCTCATATCCTCCCAGCAAGCCACTAAAGTAACCACAGAGGGCCTTTGTTTCTTGCAAATTAAAAGTTTATTAAACAGTCCAAGTCTTCTCTGAGCTTTCCATCATTTAGATGAGGGCAGCAGGATAGAATTTTCTCAAAGGGAAGGACTGGGAGTAGGTTTTAGAGCTGTGTTTTCTTTCACTTAGCCTCCCATAAAACTTCAGATGTCAGTTCATTTCCTACAGTTTGGGGCAAGTTTCTGGAAGATTCCTTTGCTTGGTGTCTAGCTGGCAGATTCCTGTCTGGACCAGGTGACAGGCATGTCTCGGTCATATGGTGATGGAGTGAAAACCTCTGGCTGATCACTGGCCGCAGGATGGGGCTCCTGACTCCAAGGAAATTTCCGGTGATGCCAGAAATGGAAGAAGTGTTGAGGTCAGCAGAAGCGTCTGGTCAGAGCCTGCATTGTGGCTTCAAATGGACATTGTTGAGAGGCCAAGATGAACTATCTAGAAAACAGCAAGAGAGGCCTCATGTGAGAAGAGCAAGTGCAGCAACCAGAGGCCAGGGGCAGATCTGGGCCAGTGCCACTGGAGGTTGCTCAGGTTTCCAGCCAGTTTGTCTGCAGGGGCATTTGTTGGATCTGAGGCCCTGCTCCCTGAGGTCTTTGAAGTGGAGCAGTTTGAGCCAGGCATAGGGCCTTATTGTTTTCCTTGATTGTAAGGATAGTACGAGCAGCTAACATTTGTTTTGCCAAGTGCTCTGCTGAACATTTCACAGGTGTTTTTTTTTTTTTTAATTCTTGTGAACAGAGCTTTAAGGCAGTTATCATTATTTCCTCAAGTTACAGATGAGGAAACTGGGGTTTAGAAAACTTCACCAACTTTCCCAAGACCACACAACTAGTCTGAGGTGAATGGACCACACATCCTGGCCTCTGTGACCACATAGCCATGTTCTTAAGTGCACTCTACTACTTTGTTTGTTAATATGGACCTGGAGCTTCAGCGGTGTCCTGCTTTCTCACTTTGGCCACATCCCAGTGAATGACCAAGTATCTCAGGAGGTTTGCCGAGTCCTGGCTGCTCCCCCACCCCCACTCCCGGAAGACACCTGTTGATGTGAGCAGCTGCCGTACCCTTTTTGAGCTGAAGGCAACCCAATATGCTCTGAGCCAGGGAGGGACTCAATACATTATGTAGGAGTGGCTGTACCCCTGGGATGGATGTCATAGACTTTTGTACTTGCAGTCAGAGAGTGCCAACTGCTTCTGGAAACAAAGCAAAGACCTGCAAGTTGGGGATGCATAGAGGGACCAAGGGTGTAGTTGCCTTGAGGGTCTCCCCTCTAGATTGTGGTAGTTCCTGGGGTGCAACAGTCCCTGCCAAGGCTGGTGTAATGGGAGGCATTTCAGGAACGGTTTGCTGTTAGGATGGTGGTTAGAAACTCCTCTCTGGTTCATCTGCTCTGTCTTGATTGGGGAAACTTGGTATAGCACAACGACAGGCATGTTGGGAAGAGGGCCAGCCTGAATCTTCAGCCATCTGTTAATGGGGCAACGGATTATGATGTAGCATGAACAAGTTGCCTTAATTGGGCAGAACCATCAGATAAGGTTACAGCCAGCCATGGGAGGAGACTGAACAAGGGTGTATCAGTTGTGGATGTGCAGCTTGGGGTATGGAGTGGGGCTTGTGGAAACAGAAGTGTCAGCCTTGGTGGAACTCAAGTGCATAGTTCTCAATGGGTCCCCAGTCCCCTGGGAATCTGTGTAAAATGCACATTCTTGGGCTCCACCTCAGACTTCCTGAATATGAATCTTTGGGGATGGGGCCCAGTGAGCTGCATTTTGAAATGCCTTGCAAGTGATTCTGAGGCATGCTAATGGTTGAGAACCACAGCTGTAGACTAGGGTAAGTGGCAGTGTGGTGTCCTCTCAGGGAGGGGAGAGAAAACCTTGCACTTTCTGGCTTCCTGTTGTGTAATGAAAAATAGACTTAATTCTCCTTGGTTTCATCCAGTTAACAACAGTGGTTCTCCAGTAATTCAGGCCAAGTTCCTCGTGGTCCAACTACCCCACTCACATGAAAAAACCTTCACTGGACTTGAGTTGGGGGGAGATTGGTGGTTTGATAATGGTTTTGGCTGATGTTTCCTTGAGGTGGTGTGGTGTAGTTGAATGGGAGCCTGCACTGGGATTCTGGCCCTACCATGTATTCGTCACATGCCTCTTCCTGGCTCCTGGACTTAGGTTTTTTATCTATGAAATGGCATGGATTTGGAGCTCTTTGAGTTCCTTACTTGTGGTGACACTCCATGGTTCTCAGAGATGTGCCAAGTAGAGGCCATGGTTACATCATGCTGGAGACAGAAGTGTTGATGCTGTCATATTATAAGTATTAATATTGGAAGCGACAGCCTGCTGACCATCTGGAAGAATCTCCTAGGGCACTGAAGGCCCTGGACCCTGATTTGAGACCTGCATTTTCGGACAGGTGCCTCATTAATAGAAATGACTTCCTGAGAATGTAGCCAAATAGGCTGCCTGACTTTGTCCCACATTGCCAAGACTTTGAGCACAGAGGTCAACCTACACAGAGGGTTAATCCCTCAGTCTTCGGTATGCCTCTGTCTGACCCTTCTGGGGCTCTGGTGGCTTCCACTGGGTTACTTGATTGGATATGTGTGCTGCGCTTTGGAGCTGTTGCAGGAAAGACTGGGAGAAACATCCAGCCTGTGAGCGTTTCTGTCCTTCCTTGGCTGAAGATACTGTTCAGGCTTGGGGGTGGAGCAGGGGGAGCCTGCATCGAGGACTGCTTGTACTGCCTTCGCTTGCACAGGACTTTGGCGTCAGAGGGAGAGAACATGTACAAATCTGCTGCAATTGACCTTTTAAGGCAAAGCAACTTGTATGTTTGCTACACGAAGGGGCTGCTGACAAGTCTCAGGCTGGAGACAGAAGGTGGAGGAGAAAGGAGAAATATCACCGCCTTAGGAAGAGAGCTCATGGGCTGGTGAGAGAGATGAAGCAGCAGGTAGAGCCAGAGCGGCTGTGACATTGTGACAGTCGGACCTGCTGCTCTTCCGTCTTCTCAGAGGAGGGGCTTCTGAAGTGTGACTCGGAAGGCCACCAGAAGAAAGCACGATTGAGCATGCCCCACTTGCACTTCTCCCTGAGCGAGGTTACCACGACAGAAATGGGTTGGCGACCAAAGCCCCCTACAGGCTAGGGCCTCCACCAGGGACAAGAATGGGTGGCTGATTCAGATGCAGCTCTACATGGAAGCAGCCAGACGGGAGAAATTCCCATAGTGCACCCCGATCCCCTGCTTCACCTCTCCTGGGTCTCCTTTTCCAGCATCAACTCAGGAGGTGAGATGCTGCCTTTGGTGAGCCTTGTCTAGTCTTCCAAGGTTGGAGAGCAGAGTGCTGTCCTGGGTTTAGTAGTAGGAGAAACAAAAGGCCTACCTACTTGACTCCATTTCCCTGCCTGAAAATGAAGGAAAAGGCTGTTCTTGTCTATAGCCAGACAGGGTTTGACAGAATTCTTAAAATAAAAAAATGTGAAACGAGGGAAATCTGAACCTGTGGGAAGGTCCTCTGTGAAAGGATTTTGTGGGTTCCCTGTCAGTGAAGCACATTGCAGCAAGATTGTCTTCGTTTCTCGGGGTGTCAAGTGCGTGGGCTAACCATAACCAGAATGTGCTGCTGGGGGGCTTCCCTGGAAGGGGATGTAAGGTAGGGAGCTGAGGGCAGTGGGGAGGAGGTCCAACCAGGTAACCTTAAAGGCCCTCTCAACTCTTTATTATTCTTGTGAAAAATCTGTTAGATGGGAAAATAAATGCTAGTGACTGACCTTGTTCTATAGGTATTGGTCAAGTGAGCTAAGCAAGATTCCTCATATGAAGCCCAGTCCCCTGCTAACATTCAGACAGGGAAGACGTGGTTGTTGGGGTGGAGGCATGCTACTGTCATGGAAGAGTCCCTGGCCTTTTCCAGCAACAAAGGCAAAGGAGGGACATGGAACCAATTTTAAGTACCATGTACCAGGCTTGGGGTGAGATTCTTCATGTCTATTATTCAGTTGAATCAGCACAATAATCACAGGGGATGGGTAGGATTACTATTCCCCATGTTCTTGGTGAGGTCATGGAGATGTAGAGACATCCAAACCCTTGAATGCCGTCACACGGTCAGCAAGTGAAGACCTCCAGTTCACAGCTGTGATCAGGCCCGTGACCTTCCACTCTGCCTCCCAGGCTGGAATGGGGGCTTATCTTTTTGAAGACACTTATGAAGAAGATGGGGACATGCCAAGCTTCATATCTGAGACCTCTGTGCCTTCTTTACATGGAGATGTTCGCTTTTATACCTGTGTCCGGAGAGCGGGCTTTTGGGGAAAAGGCTTTCCCAGCTGGAACACATCCTAGGGCCCTCGGGTTGTGAATTACCGGGCAGGTGAGAAGAGTCAGATGTGTGGAGGGAAGCCCCTCCTTTCTGTTTCAGTCTCCCTCCTTCCTGGGGCCCGAGGGGAGTATTAATTACTCATTGTTGGCATTTTAGATCTGTATAAAGTGTTCTGCCCATGTTACTGTTTCAGGGTCAGACATCAGTGACTGGTAGCCTGGTGCTTGGCTCCAGCTCTCAAGTCTGATGTGTTTCTTTGATCCCAGTCTTTCTCAGCAACTTGGCTCATTTTCAGAACTGGGTGGGAAATGTTACAGGCTCACTTTCTACCTGTTGTTTTTGTTCTTTTCTCTCGTGGGTATGGCCAAAGGCAGAGAGGTTGGGGAAGGAGACGCGGTGAGTTGGACTGACCACCTCAGACTTTGGAAATCCAAGTTAATTTTGTTTTGTTTTCTTCAGTAATCTGATAAATTTTTTATTGCCACTATTAACACACAGTATTTTATGTAAATAATACACAATACTGAAGACTTAAAAAATTTGGAAAAGCCCGGAGACCAAAGCAAAAATCACTATTTTCCTACCATGTACCACTGTTATTAAAACTTTGGTATAGATTTTCCTAGATGTGTGTGTATGTGTGTATGAGATTGTGTGCATTTATATATTTCTTACAGAAACAAAACAGATGTACATAGTCTATTTTTTCTTTTAGTGTTATAATATGAATGTATTACTGTGTCAATAAATATTCTTTAAACTTTTATTTAAAATGTTATAGGTATATAAAATATTCCATTATATAGATGTAACAATTTACTTTATCCCCTATTAGTAGATAATTTAGGCCTTACATTTTCTATAATTAGAAATATTACTGTTTCTCCCTCTAAAGTTTAGACTATATCATCATTCCACCTGTAATGTATGAGAATAAACATCTCTAATACTCTTACCATATATTTTTGCCAATCTTTGCTTATTTGATAGGACCCCCCTGCCCCCCAAAAAATGTGTTCACTATTTCAACCTTAAGCAGTGCTAAGATAGAGTGTCAGGACGTGTGGGTGGGTTTGTTGGGAATATAAGAAAAAAACAGATGTCAACCATCTTGGTTTGTTTTTCTTTATTGACCTCCTTTGATTTTTCCTGTGTCAATGTAATGCAAAAACACTAGATCTCTATCCCAAGAAATGAGGTATATTTAAACATCTTTTACAGGATATTTTTCACAGTTTTATTTATAAGAGCAAAAAGGTTGAAATAACCTAAGTGCTCACAATGAGAAATCAGTTAAATTAATGGTAATAATGGAATACTATGCAATCATTAAAATAATTTAATAGCATAGGGAAAAATCAGGCTATAAAATAATATGTACATAATGATCTCAATTAAATAATATGTACATAGAAAAAAGGCTATAAAGGTTAATGTTAATCATTTCTGAATGGTATAATTATACTTTTTCCCTTGTGTTTTCGAAAAATTTTAACAAGTACATGTATTAGTATTGTAATCATTCACAAAGCAGATGTTAGCAAGTGAACTCTAAAATATTACACATGAAAATAAAGAGCTCTGAGTAATTGGATTTTGAGTCACTTAGATTCTTCCAAGGACATTGTAGGTTATCGAGTCTTCACATTCTTTGAGGCTAGTGGAGCTCTTTGGAAATTTGCAGAACCATTTTCTAGTGGGGGCTTTAATGAGGATAGAGTCAAAACAAGGAAATCAAGATTAGCTTCCATCTGCTTTTCTGTCCTTTGTGTTTACTTGGGGGTAACAAGATGGTGGGATAAGGAACCTACTTATGGTGCCCACTGCCTTGGACAACAGGATATATAGGACATGCCATCCAAGGCACTGATGTATCTCAGTACTATTGGGGTTGTTGTTTGGAAACTGAAAGGCAGGGAATGACAAAGGACGGATATACTAATGTCATCTGGTGGGATTGATTTGGTTGTGTTTGTGTATTTCTGGTAATGATAAATACCCCAATATGTTGGGAACAGAACCCTATGCCAGTCCTTCAGTTACTGATGAAGAAATGGAGGTCTAGAGGGATTAAGTCACTTGTCCAAGCCAGTGTCTTTTACGCACCCCCCCCATCACAGTGTCTCACTGGATGGTACAATATATCACATGTTGGATATGTCTGACTGGCTGAGATGATTCACAGTATACTTGGATGGTTTGGAAGTCTTTGAAATTGCTTGGTTAGAGTTTGGTTAAAAGAGGATAATTCAATTCTGGGTAGTAGGATGGTGGGAGGAGGTCAGTGTTGGTCTTTGCTCATAATATGATAGTTATTAAGTGATATTCAGAGGAAAAGGAAATATTAAACTTCATAATAAAGGAAGGTGAACTAGGGCAGCTGGCAGAGAGATTGAGTCAACAATTGAATGGATTTATTTTCCCCAGACTAAAGTTCCATGTGAAGATGCCCTTATTTTGAGTTGCAGGCACTCCATGCCATGGGTTTTTCTCCTGTTATGTATTTCATCCTAGGTGAATGAGAACGTTAAGAACTGGAAATTTCATTTACCTTTATGACTTACAGCCTCATGCTGTATTGCCTTATTTGCCTTTGGCTATGAGTGCTCTGAGGATGAAGATACTGAGTTCACTTTGGGCATCACTCTTTAGTCTGAGGATCGGTTCAGAGGAAGCAGTAATTATGGTGAGAGAGGACTAGAATTCCTCCCCAGAGAGGAGCTCTTAAGACAGGTACAGTGTATAGGAGAAGAGAAGGTAATTGAAGGAATGAGTAGGGCAGGACAGCTGGCTTCAAATATGTAAGGGGCTATCATAAGGAACAAAGAATAAGCTTGTTCTGTGTGACTCCTGAGAGCAGAGCTGTAGCTGATGAGGGGAGACCCATTTCAGCTCAGTGTAAGAAAGACCCTTCTAGAAACCAGAGATTCTCAACAATGGTCAGTGGACTAATGGAAAGTGTCCAGCAGAGCCTCCAGATGTTTGTCAGAGTTTTCTGTACTGGGTGGGAGTTTGTTTCAGATGACCACTAAGGGCCATTCCAAGTCTGTGTTTCTATAACCCTATGTTTCTATGTTTAAGTAGAGTGTACATTATGCATTCATCATTCTTATTTGTTAAGCTCTTATTATACTTGTCATGCATTCTACTAGGCATTGGAAATACAATGGTAAAACATAAAATTCCTGAGTTTATAATCAATTGAAGGAGATAAATGGTAAATAGATTATTGCAAGGTATAAGTCCAACTTAGTAAAGTATAGGGTGCTATGAGCTCCATAGGAGGTGTAATCAGATTAGCTTGGAGTGACTCATGGAATCTTTCTGGAAAAAGTGAGGAGAAAAACCAAAAAAGAAAAAAATGACTATGGCTTGGGTAGGCCAAGAGGGTAAAGAAGAGTATTCTAGGTAGAGGGAATAGCCTGTACAGAGGTGGAAGGACAGCATGGTGCATTAGAGACACCAGTTGCTGGGGGAGAGGCAAGTGAAAAGAGGGATGAGCTGACCAGGTGGGAGGCAGATGATGAAGGGCCTTGTCTGCCAGGTCAGAGTTTGGACTTCATGTGGAGAACAACAGGGAATCATTAAAGAGCTTTAAGGAAAGGATTGTGTCACCTGCCTCAACTTCTGGAAAGACCACTTTGTTTCCAACATGGAGGGTGGGTTAGAGGGGACCAAGGCTGGCTGCAGAGAGACTGGTTGGAGTCTATTCAGTAATTCGGATTAAGAGGTGCTGGTGGAACCAACCCACTACAGGGGCAGTGAGGATGGAGAGGGATGGTCAGGTGGTGGGGAGATTTCAAACTGAGTAACTAGGAGGTTGGAGTGCCATTTGTTGAGACTGAGAAATTAGGCCAGGCAGCAGATTTTGGGGCTAGTAGAATGCTGATATTGTGTTTGAAGTGTCAGTGAGACACAGAGATGAAGACACTCTTTCTTCATATTTTGCAAACTACCCAAAAGAGATTCATTTTTGTCTCCTAATACCATGGAGGAGTTTCTCTATATAAAATAGGACTTTTCTTCCAAAGCACTTTCATGACTACTTTTCACAGATCCTCACACAATTCCTGTGAAGTGCAGGAGAGAAGTTTCTTTCAATGCACAGAGTTTGGACTTAGTATTCTATGAAATCATAAGTGGGTGTTCTTAGAATATAGTCACTCATGTGGTTTTCACTTTCTCTTGGGTCACTCATATCCCAGGAAGACCAGGGTTCCCCTTCTCTTTTCTGCCCAGAAAGAATTACTAGGTGGTTAAGGAGCTCAATATTGTCTCCTGTGAAGAATGATTCTCTCTGTGTAAGTAGAGAGGATCAGAGGCCCAGACAGGCTAAGAGACAAACAAAACAGTGGGTGGACAGCCAAGATGGGATTGCTTTTATTCCTCGATAGTGGCCTCTTTAGTTGGTTGGCCCACACTCCTTCCATGGAATTACCTTCCTGAACGTTCCAAGGTTGATTAAGTAGATCCAATTTGGATTTCACTTTATGGTTCTGCTGTTGTTGACATGTTTCATAGATTCATAACTTGTAGGGAGATAGAAGATCTTCAATTTCATTAAGTCCAAATTGTAGCTCAGTGGGGTATAGAACCACGTGCGCAAGGTTACATAATGAGCGGGTCTTCTGGATTCTCTTCCCGTTTCACCATGTTGGGCTTTTAAAAAATCTTACTCAGCCATAGATCTATAAGGATGTTTATTTCTTAAAAGCTATAAGGACCCACCCCTTCTTTTTGATTCATTTCTTCTTTGTGACCTTAAATGTCTGAGTTCTTTGGGGACATGTCACTCACCCTCTTCCCTCCCTTGTACTCTACCTCTTCTTTCTGTGTGATCTTATCTACTCCTATGGCTTCCATTGCTATTTATGGGTGTATGACTCCACAGTTGGTACCTCTAGGCTTGAACTCCTTCATACACTTTAGATCATCCACATCCTGGTCTCACCCTCCACAGGCACATCAGAATCAATAGCTATAAAACTAGCAGTGTTGGCTTCAGACCTACATATGCAACTGCCTACTGGTTGAGAATCGATAGCAAGTTGAGAATCCAACTCTACATGACTATCTGCTTTTCATCTTTTTCTGCACATCTGAGTGGGCAGCATCCCTGCCTATTTAAGAATCTGAGCTGGAAAGCTGGGAGCCAGCTTCAATATCCCTCTCTTCCCACCACATTAGTCATCACACTCCTTTGGTTCTACCTTTTAAATAGCTGTGGTCTCTATTTGCTCTTCTGTGTCTTTCTTGCCAATGGGTCCTAATCAGCTTTCAACTTGAACACTCTGACACTTTCTTGGGTGGGCTTCCTACCATCAGTTCTTTTCTTCCTCTATCGTCTCTTCTTCTCCCACACACTGTGGGAGCAATCTTAAGGAAACAAACCTAATCACACCATTCGTCATGTAAAATACTCCCTTACATGGAAAATCTCTTCAGTGTGCCATAGCTAGTGGCTAAGAGTCTGAAGTTGAGTTAGATTGTCTGGGTTTGGATTCCATTTACCAGTTATCTTGGGTAGGTTATGCAACCTTTCCATTCCTCAATTTCCTTACCTATAAATGGTAGATAATAGTAATACTTCATACGGTTGTTATAAGCGTTAAATGACTTAGTATTTGTGAAGTGCTTAAAACAGTGCTTATCACATAGCAAATACTACATAAGGGCTTGTTAAATACAATAAGGTTATAACTCCTTAGCTTGACATACAGCCCTTTCAAAATTGGGCCCCTGTTGACCTCTCCAAGCTCAGGTTCTCAATCCTCCTGCCCTTGGCCCTGTACCTTCAACAATACTCATCAATTTGTCACATCATACCATTGTGCTTTTCCTTGTGTGTGTGTTTTTTAATCCTAGGATGATTCTTCTCTTCATTTCAATCTCTCCTCCCCCTTATGAACCTTCTGATAAGTTATTAATCTTTCATAATCCAAAGAAGCCATCCCCATACCAGTGGACACAGATAACACTTCTTCCCCTGAGCAACTTTCATGCCTGGATGCCTGGGCATATTTTATCATAGTGGTTAGTCTGAAGGCTCTGGAGTGGGACAGACATTTCAATTCTGATTCAACCACTTACAAGCTGTCTCACCTTAGGCAAGTTATTTACCTTCTCTGACCCTCATCTGTGTAATGGGAATAGGTTACCTACCTCATAGGGTTATTGCGAGGATAATATGGCACTATGCATGCTAAGGGTGGGTCTAACTGCCAGCATGTGGTAGGTAATCTCACAGCAACTATCGTATTGTTAATGATGTATTTCCATTAAAACAGGTGTCACATACTATTTAATTTATAGTTTACATATGTCTCTACATGAAGGTTGGGGCTCTGTGTATACTCAGCTTTATAATCCCAGTATCTCCCCTAGTAGATGATCGCTAATATTGATGGTTACCTGAAGCCATGCACCCAGACACTGGCCATCTCACTTGGGGTGAAGTTCACGTCCCGGCCACACACACCTCCCAAATCTTATCCCCAGGATGTTGGGTTTTTTTTTTTCTCGATAGAACCTGTATGAAGGAGGTAAATCTGCATTTAGAAGATGGCAATATATTCTAAACTGAGCAGGTAGTGTGAAGCAAGGTGTGAAGTCTTCTCTGGGAGGTGTGTGTATGTTGGGGGGGGGCATGAGGAGAGGGAGGGAGAAGAGGGCTGGAGACCTTGGTGGGTAAGACAATGACAGCTGTAGGAACAAGACTCAGGGAGAGTCTGGGGAGCCTGAGGGAAATGAGGTGGCAGCCAGGATGCTTGTGTCCTTGGGAAGCAGCTTTGGGGTAGATCGTGAGGGAGAATACAGAGACTGGATGCGCCTACTGTCATGGTGGGCATGATTGCTTCACTCTCTTTCTTATCTCTGCTCATGTGCCTTGCTGAGAAGGGGGACTTCCCTGAGCCCCTTGTCCTACCTAACTTGTAACCCCTTCCTTCCAGCTCTCCTAATTCTCCTTTCCCTGCTTTATTTTCTTCCAGAGTACTTATCATCATTGAGCACATTGTTTGTTATACTTAGGTATTTGGTTACTATCTAACTCTCCCCAATAAAATTTACAACCCATAAAGGCAAGTTTCTTAATCTGTTTACACTGATATGTCACTGGAACCTGGAACATTAGTGACACATTGTAAGTGCCTAGTAAATATTTGTTGAATGAATGAATCCCACCAAAAAAAAAAAAAGGATAACTGCCATTTGTATTTTTGTATTTAGTCATTCAGGACATAGCTTTAAAAATTTTTTGTTAGAGGTATAAGTTACATACCATAAATGGCATCCATTTCAAATACACAGTTCAAGGAATATTGGCAGGCATATACACACCTGTGTAACCAAACACCACAATCAAGACCTAGAACATTCTCATCACATCAAAAAATTTTCTTGTACCTCTTTGCAGTTAATTCCTGTCCCCACCCATGGCCACAGGCAACCACTAATGTCATTTTTGTCATTATTTATTGTCTCTGCCTTTTCTAGAATTTCATAAAATTGGACTCCTACTCATGTTTTATTTTGCTCGGTGTAACGTTTTTTAGGATCTATCCATGTTGCATGTGGCAGTGGTTTGTTTGATTTTCTTGCTGAGTTTTAGAAAAGGGTTTCTTATTCTGCTTTGCAGTTTTTGTGACTACAAGTGAGCATGGGCTCTGGATCCAGGCTGTCTGGTTGGAAATCTGGCTCCTCCACCTACCAGCTGTGTGGCTTTGGGCAAGTTTATCTTCCCTGTGCCTCAGGTCTCTCATCTGTTAAATGGGGGTAATAACCATACTACCTTGTAGGATTTTGGGGAGCAAGACTAAATGAGGCAAAGCAAACACATACAGTGCTTCAAATGGTGGCTGGCACATAGTCAGTATTTAATAGTTGTTGGCTATGCTTACTTCCACTTCTCAAATGGAGAAAAAAACCTTGAGGCACAGAAAAGTAAAGTAATTTTTCCAGTGTCATTCGGATCCCAGAAAGAACTGAAATCCAAGTCTTTCTGATTTAACTTCTGTGTTCTACCACCTCCCAGATTCTGGGTTGTCCTCTTTGGACCAGAATTCTGTGTGCAGCACACACAGAATGAGAAAAGCTCATGCTCAGTTTGGGGGATGTCTGGCTTCCCTACCTCAGTGTTGATTCAGGCTGTCCCTGCTGGTTTCACCATCCCTGCCCCTGTGGGTAGGGTTTGGGTCCATCTTTTGACCTGTACAAGGGGTAGAGCTGGGCCTTCTTGCCCTTTGCTCCCCTCCTGGGCCCTCTCACACAGCTGAGCTTTGCATCAGGAACCCCTCTTACAATCACACAGTATCAGCCCTGTGAGAAGCTAATTTGATAAACCCCACTCCAAAGCTCATTGAACCTGTCTATAACGATGCTTAATTAAAGTGCAGAAACTTTGAAGAGATAGCAAGTTACTGCTTAATGCAATACCAGAGTGCCACTATTTTACCATCTGCCTCACTCTCTATAGTAATTGCTTCCTGACATTTGTTTATTTTAATTAGAAGAGCAGTCTTGATCAAGGGGGAGGGCAGGCAGGGTCAAAACTATCGAGGAAGAGGAAAAAAGTAGAAAAGGAGAGCTATAATGTGGTGGTCCTGGTCTGAAGGGAGGGCACTGTTGTCTTGATGATGTAACTGGTTCCACCTTCCCACAGGGACAGATACCTGTGGAACTTTCTCCATGTGGCAAAAGCATATCGCTGACTCTGGGGTCATATGTTCAGGGTCTATGGGTGTCCTTTAGGGCATATCGGAGTTGACCTTCTTGGTTAGAGAATATAGAGACTCCCACTTTGTTAGGAGGGAGATTACAGATAGGGCTAGTCATATTCCAGGATGGCGGAGACACTTCCAGTCACAACAGAGTCTCAGAACTGAGGGAAAGAGAAGTTCATTCATATATATTGGTTCCACAGGTTCTCACTGGTGCTTTTATAGTCTGCCTGGTTATTTTTGATTGTGTGTTGGTCATTGTATGTGAAAAATATAAGTATAAATTAAGGGCTGGGGCGCCTGGGTGGCTCAGTCAGTTAAGCATCAGACTTCGGCTCAGGTCATGATCTCACGTTTTGTGGGTTCTAGCCCTGCATCGGGCTCTGTGCTGACAGCTCAGAGCACAGAGCCTGCTTCAGATCCTATCTCCCTCGCTCTCTGCCCCTCCCCCACTCATGATCTGTCTCTCTCAAAAATAAATAAACATTAAAAAATTTTTTAAATTAAGGGCTTAGATGAAGAAGATACCTTCCTACAGAAAGACATTTTATTTTTTTGGCAGTTTTTTGAAAGCACTGTAAATCTAGGAGACCCCTACCCCCAACTATTAAAAGCTTGAACTTCTCTCAACACATAGGCAATTCAAACCCACTCTACAGGTCCTCTTCAGGATTAGTAAGTTTCTGGTTCTTTCTGACCCTGAGGGTCACAGCTCATTGTGAGAAAGCTCTTCTTTCGGTGTCCACATCTTGTGCAGGTTCTGTGCCTTGATTTCTGTCTCTAACTCTGGCAGACTTTCAAAACTAAGTTCAGATTTGCCGGACTCAGAAAATGCCTTTGGGGCAAAAGCGATGTCCATGCTTCTCTGAGTTCCTGATTCCCTTCAGTGTTGAATTAGTATTTCCTTACTATCTGGTCAACATTTTGATGATTTTAAAAAAGACCCACTGCATATTTTATCTAGATTTTTAGTTGTTTTCAATGGTAATAACCTGCCATTATCAGAAAGAGAAAGTGCTGATAGTGGTTTTTATATTACATATGTTTTTACTTTTGGCAGCAGAATTAAACAAAACAAAACAAAATAACAATGGAGCAGTTCTGGTAATAGTGGGGCTAGAGGCCCTGAAGCCCTGCCACCCCTTTGTTTGATCCATATAGAGCATCTGTAAGTGCCTGGCTTTCATAGGCATGGTTTGATGAAAAACTCTGCCCTAAGGAGCAGACTTGGTCTGACTGACTTTGAGGAACCACAGCTTTGGCAAAGCTTATCTACTGCTTTGCCTGGAAACAAATGGTTCTTGACATTTGAGGATGGCTAGAAGCCTAGATGTTGGGCAAGGTGCTATAAGAAATGACAAAGTGTGCTTCCCGAGTCCCAGAGAGCCCCTGTGAAAGTAAGACCAGGGCGGTAACGATCTTCTCAGTGTTCAGAGTACTAATCTGAATTGGGAAGAAGAGAACAGAAGCAGGGCAAGCATGGGAGGTATGTTAGTTTGGGTGTTCCAAGAGACAGGTGTCCAGAAAGGATTAGACGTGCAAGAATTTTATTGGGAGAAACGCTTGTGAAGGATAAAGGGGGAAGGAGCAAAAGTATGCAGGCAGAGTGTTCAGACCTTGATGCAGATCTGATACCTGGTACAGGGAGAAAGGCAGGAAGGACTGGGTTGAAGAGGCCCACTGCAACACAGCTCTGAGAGTTTCAGCCGTCCTGATGAGAATCCCCAAGCAAAAGTTACTTGTTAGAGAAGTCTCCCACTGTAGAGAAATGGACTTCACCTTGCTCCTACATGCTTAGTCATCAGCTAGGAACAGTCCTGGGGAGAGTGTGGCCTCATCAGGTGTGTAGTGATGGATTCAAAGGGGTGGTAAGTGGGGCTGTCTGTCAACTCTGCAGCAAGTCCTCTTGAAGGGTATCTGAGTGGTATACCTCCCTGACCACCCCCATGGAGAGGGCCACTCCAGATTAGCAATGAGGTGTTTGCTGAAACAAGAAGGTGAGGAAGAGAGTCAAATATTTTCCAGACCAAGGGAACAGCCATAATGAAATGTTGCCTGCTTATTTCCCAGGAGCTCAGTGTCCAAGTGGTGGGATTCCACTCAGCTGTGTTTGAGCATATCATCTGAGCTTGTTGAGGGCAGGCCTCCAGTAAAGATCCCTCTGCATTACTGAAGTTACCCTGATGTGGCTGGTCATTTCACCCCCTTACCCCTGGCTTTCTAAACCCTTACAGTAGTTTTCAACTGCTCTTAGGATAAAGACCATACCTTTTATCCTTTTTGGCCTGGTCCAGGGGTCTTGCCTATTCTTTGTTGCATACCACATACCCCTCACTGTCCCTGTTCCAGCCCCACTGATCATTCAGTCTCTTGTCCTTGCCTTACTCATTTCCACCTCAGGGCCTTTGTCTATGATGTTTCCTTTGTCTGGGATGATATTGCGTCCTGTTCTCTCTTCTCGCTACATCAGCTAAGGTTCCCTTCCTCTGGGAGGACCAAAGTCCCCATATAACTCTCACAGTACTGTGTTTTTTGTTTCCCTCGGTGGCATTTATTATAGGCACAGTTGTACATCTTTTGTGGCTGGTTGTTTATTTAATCTCAGGCTCTCCCACTAGACTAGAAGCTCCACAGGGGCAGGACTGGGTCTGTCTTTGCTGTTTCTTATATCTCTGTGCCTGGTATGCCGGACATGCTCAAATGTTTGGTTTTAGGAAATAATCTATGGAAGACAAGGTGAAGACAATACTGGGATATCCAATACATAAAAATAAAACGCACATAGAAACAAACTATAAGGCAGGGTGAGACATGCTCCTCCAGGGCTGGGAGTGAGTTTTGAGGTCCTTGTGCACCCAACCCCCCTGTCTCATGTTGGAACTGTCTGGAACAGTCTGGAACACAGACTGCGCCTGTGGAGGTGGAATGACTTCCCCGTGTTGGCATGGCTAGTGTGTGCCAGGGCTTGGACTCATACCTGAGACTTTCAACTCCAAGCCCAGTGCTGTCATTGCCAAGGGAGGCTGTGTGTGGTCATATAGCATGTGATTTTGAGGCAGGTGCCTGGCTTCTGTATGGGCCCTATTTTCACTGTTGATCTGAACTTAAGTACATATGCCTTATCTGGTTTGGCTGTTTCCTCATCTGTAAAGTGGGTGTATTTTAATTTGTTTTTAATGTTTATTTCTTTTTGAGACAATGCAAGTGACAGAGTGCAAGCGGCGGAGGGGCAGACAGAGGGAGACACAGAATCTGAAGCGGGTTCCAGGCTCTGAGCTGTCAGCACAGAGCCCGACATGGGGCTCGAACTCACAAACTGTGAGATCATGACCTGAACCGAAGTGGGACACTTAACTGACTGAACCACTCAGGCGCCCCAAAGTGGGTGTATTCTAAGTGGAAACTTTGAAGATTAAATGAGATAGTATGTGAAAGGGTGCTTTTCATAAATTCTGAAGTATTTTACAAATGCTCTTACTGTGTCATGTTTTATTACTGTTTGGTAAAAGAAGTCTAAAGCCACTGGTGACAGGTGACAGGGGATACCATCAGGCTCTATCTACCGCTGATGGTGTTGCACTTCAGCCCTCTCTTCTCTTGTGGATAGGGTATTTTTTATGTATTTCTTCAAGGGAACTGAAAAAGTTAAATTTGGGGAGCATCAGTTCTATGAAGAAAAAAGGAAGTGTGATAGATAGTTGGGGCATCACTTAGCCTCCCTCAGCCTGGGTCCCTTTATCAGTGAAAGGAGAGGGTAGTGGTAACTGATGTCTAGAGGCTTCTTTCATCAGGGAGCCCGTAAACACTCATGAATGGGAAGGAGGCTATCACTTGACAGACTCCAACACACAGAACAAGAGAAGACTGGCCTCTAGCTTGAGGGATTCTTCTGATCCCAGGAAGAATTTTCTGGCACTGAGGGTAGTTAAATGCTGGAAGAGGAGAAGGCAACAATGTGTGTGGAAGTTGCTTTTGGAAGGTCTTTATAAAGAGAAGAAATACCCAACTGCAGCCCTGCTAGAACTGGGGAAATAGACAAGGAAACATTTGAAGTGATTTCCACCCTGCACATGAGGGACACTGCATAAAATGCTTACAGGGTTACAGAAATGCCCTCTCCACACACTCTCTCTGGTTGTTCATGCCCATTTCTGGATCTTGTTGCCACTCCCAAGGCTTGTGTACCTGGGTCAAAGCTCCCAGGGCCTCCCACCTCTGTTCTGTGTTCTGAACTTTGACCCTTCCTCTCTGTTTACTTTTTCCTTCTCCTCAATGCATCCTTCCAAGAAAGTAGTCCTGGTGCCAGCAGCGACTCCAGATAATAAAGCTCAGCATGGTGACTGATAACTGGTCCTATATATAAGGCTAATGTGGGGAATTTTCTGCCAAGATGACCAATGAAAGGAAAAAAAAAAAAGAGGAGCAAGTTTAATTAAAATTTTTTACCTGCTTTCGCCTCTAGGGTTTTGATGGTTTCCTGTCTCACATTTAGGTCTTTCATCCATTTTGATTTTATTTTTGTGTATGGTGTAAGAAAGTGGTCTAGTTTCATTCTTCTGCATGTTGCTGTCCAGTTCTCCAAGCACCATTTGCTAAAGAGGCTTTTTTCCATTAGATACTCTTTCCTGCTTTGTCAAAGTTTAGTTGGCCATACATTTGTGGGTCCAATTCTGGGTTCTCTATTCTATTCCATTGGTCTACGTGTCTGTTTCTGTGCCAAGTGGTGCAGCCACTCTGGAAAACAGTGTAGAGGTTCCTCAAAAAATTAAAGATAGAACTACCCTATGACCCAGCAATAGCACTGGTAGGAATTTACCTAAGGGATACAGGAGTGCTGATGCATAGGGGCACATGTACCCCTATGTTTATAGCAGCACTTTCAACAATAACCAAATTATGGAAAGAGCCTAGATGTCCATCAGTGGATGAATGGATAAAGAAGATGTGGTTTATATATACAATAGAATACTACTTGGCAATGAGAAAGGAATAAAATCATGCCATTTTCAGCAATGTGGATGGAACTGGAGGGTATTATGCTAAGTAAAATAAGTCAGTTCACTCGTATGTGGATCCTGAGAACCTTAACAGAAGACCATGGGGGGAGGGAAGGGGAAAAAATAGTTACAAACAGAGGGAGGGAGGCAAACCATAAGTGACTCTTAAATACTGAGAACAAACTGAGGGTTGATAGGGGTGGGGGAGAGGGGAAAGTGGGCGATGGGCATTGAAGAGGGCACTCGTTGGGATGAGCACTAGGTGTTGTATGTAAGCCAATTTGACAATAAATTATATTTAAAAAAAGTTTTAGGGAGTGTGATGTAAAACTTTAATTGGTTTTATTTTTTGCTACCATTTTCAGCATGGATGTGTCTCCCTTCCTCATTTTTAATCCTCTTGAGACTGGGGAGAGATTTCCCAAGCAAGTGTAAAAGTAATTATATTCAAAGACAGATTTTTCTTTTTCCCTAAAAGTATTAAGTTAATTGTCTTTTCTGGGGCTAATTGTCTTTTCTTTGGTCCAGGTGTGAATAGACTGCTTGGGGCTAGTAATAGTTTGCATTTGTAAGTGTTTTTCATATATGGAATCTCATTTTGTCCTCCAAATGTCCCTGTGCCTGGTAGTTGTTTTTGTTGCTGTTTTCCAGATGAGCAAACCGAGGCTCAACTCGGCAGAGCTCACGAACCAGTGCCGGCTCCTGTACCAGCACTGCCCCTTCCCACCTTGTTCTACCACCACCCACAGCCCTGACTGGAGGTGGTAAAACTACAAGGGCCCCTTGAACTCCAACCCAACAGTCCCCGTGAGTTCCACAGTGGCTTGCAAAGGCAAGTCTGCTGGAGACAAAGTTTCTACTAGTTGGTGGGAGAATGAAGACCTTCCTGGGAGTATAGGAGGTTGAAAAGGTGACTATTTCCAGAAGATTATGGGAACATTGGAAATTCTGTGACACCTGATGCTGAGAATGTTTTGGTGTTTTGCCTGAGGATTTTTAACTGTATAGTAATTGAAGGTTGTTAGGACCAGAAAAACCAGGATTAAAGTGAGATCTACTCATATTTTGGTTTCTAGCAGAAATTGAATAGGGTGAAAAATGTAGAAGACAGAGGCTGCTTTTGAGAAACTTCATCGGATAAATATAGAATATCATGTAGCCAAAGTCATAATGATTTGATCTCAAAGACTAACCACTACAGGACGCAATGAAGGGCACACCAATCCAAGTGGAAAGGCTTGGGTTTGATCTCAGCTACTTCTTAGCTGTGTGACCTTAAACAAGTTACTTAGCCTTGAAGTCTCAATTTTCCCATCCCTAAAGTGCAGGTAATAATACATCAGTGGACTTCTGCAGGGATAAAATGAAAACAGTGCTTGATATGCAGTAAGCTTTCAAAAATGTTAGTTGATCCTGGAGCTGAAGCTAAGGAGATTGGACTCTTTCCTGTTGGCATCCAACAAGGAAGCCGTTGAGTTTCTTCAGAAGCTTGCGAATGATATGTTTAAATGTGAATTTTAGAAAGTTAATTCTGTCTTGGAAGCAGTGTATGAGGAGGGTTGGAAGTTGGAAAAAGTTGCAAGTACAAAGATCATTTGAAATGATCCAAATGAGAGAGATGTGCCTGAACAGAGTGAGTGAGGTGGGGAGGGAGGGAGGGGAGAGGGATGTAGAAAGAAGAGAGAAGGATATAGGGGCTGTCGAGATGGCACTGGGACACATGAAGATTGATTGCATGTGGGGTAGTGTGAGAGAGGTGAGGATAATGGATAATGCCCAGGTTGCTAGCTGAACCTATGGAATGGATGATGATATTAGGGAAGATAACAAATGAGGAAGAACAGTTAAGGGAGAGTGTGGATGAGGAAAATAATAAATTGGTTTTAGTCCAGGTATGCCTGAGTTCCTGGGAGACATTCAGGACCAGGAGTGGGTAGGTGATGAATGGATTTGGGGACAGAGATCCACTGAACACTGACATCCAAAGGGTGGGGTGAGGGAGGGCAACTAAGAGTTACTTTCACAGGCAGAGTGATTTTTAAGAAGTGGAAGATTCATAGAAGGGATCAACAGGGCCAGAAGCAATAGACAGGCCTTGGAAAGTGGGACCTGAGAAGAGGCTCTGGTTTGGGTATTTTCAGAGTCACTGGTAACATTGGGAAGAGCTTTGTGAGTCAAGGATGTGTTGGGGACAGAAGCCAGATATGGAGGATGAGGACAGAAAAGGAGGAGTGGAGATGAATTTTGACAGAAGAATTACAGAGTATCTCACAGGTGAGGTAAGAAGGAAGGTTTATGTTTCATTTGAAGTTTCCAAGCCTGTGGCTGAGCAGCAAGTGGGGTGGGAGGGGGGTGAGTGGAGGGGATATGGAGGTATAGAACAAGGTCCTGGGGAGGTGAGAGTTAGTAGGTAGGTAATGGGGGAGGAGTCAGTCTGGAAGGGACCATTTTTCACTGAGAAGGTAAGAGTGAAGAAAACAGTTGGGAGAAAAAGTGAGTAGCTGAAGGGGAGAGAAATACAGAATTGTATGCCCACAGGTCCCAATTTCCCCAGTAAAATGGAAGTCCCTGTGGCATCTGCTGAGTGAGGAAGGGGGAAAGGATTCAGTTCAGGGAAGAACTGAAGAAGAGAGCAGACTGGGGAAAAGTTTAAGGGCTGAGTCACCAAGACTGAGAGGGACAGAATTACAGTTGCACTCACTAGCACACTGGGATGTTGGTTTCTGGTACTGATCAGTTAGGAGGAGGGGGTGTGTGCTTAGATGTCCTCCATGGTGGAATGGTTGGCCATGAAGTCCTGTCTAGATCAGGAGTTAAGGGGGTGGGGAAGGGGTGATATACAGACAGAGTGAAGAGTTGGAGGTCCATGGATTTACAAGGTGAAAGGGATAATTAGGAAGAGATGGGAAATAGAAATAAGGTTTTTTAAAAAAAATTTTTAATGTTTATTTTTGAAGGAGAGAGAGAGAGAGAGAGAGAGAGAGAGACAGTGTGAGCGGGGGAGGGGCAGTAGAGAGGGAGACACAGAATCTGAAGCAGGCTCCAGGCTCTGAGCTGTCAGCACAGAGCCTGACACGGGGCTCAAACTCACAAAGGGTGAGATCATGACCTGAGCTGAAGTCGGACATTTAACTGACTGAGCCACCCAGGCACCCCAAAATAAGGTTGTTCTGAGATAGGCACTTGATGGAGCAGTTCTGGGTGAGGTCAACGTCTGGGAGGTGGTATGAAGGGAGTGAGGATGATGGGAAGGTTAATGAAACAGAAGAAAGCATGGGACTGTGAAACTAGAGCACTGTACACATGGGCATCATACATAGTGGATGGAGTCAGGGTGCAGAAGGTGACTGTTAGCTAGGAGTTCAATGTATCAGTGAAAGTGGCAGAGCAATCTTGGGGTGATGTATTGGTCGGTTATTACTGCATAACAAATAATCAAAAAAATTCTTGGTGGTACACAATAGTAAGCGTTGATTAAGCTTTCCATACCTGGAGATGGTTGGTTTAGGCCAAACTCACCTGGGTAATTTATTGATCTTGCATTTGCAGGTTGGATGGGGGATTTGGCTGATCTAGGTTGGCTATGCTTGGGATGGCTGCCTGGAATGGCTCTGGTCATTCACCTCTTGGGACTGGCAGGCTGGCCCAGGCTGCTCTTCTCATCATGATAGCAGAAGTGCAAAGGAACAAGCACTTTTCAAACCTTTAGTCATGTTGTGCCTGCTAACATTTCTTTGGACAAAGTCCAGGGATGGGGAAGTACAGTTCACCCATGGAGATCATAAGGGTGATGAGTGAATCTTTTTTGCACAATAACCTAATTGATCACAGGTGGTAGATAAACTCTATGAGGATGGAGAGAGGATGGATTGCAGATGGCCTAGGACCCTTGAATGACAAAATCAGGAAGAAAGGATGCTGTCTGCTCTGCTCCCATCCTGAGATACAAGTGGCCCCAACTGAGAATGTTTGGCAAATAAATCATTTCATTAGAGAAGATACAGGTTATTGTATTGTGGGGATTCATATACAAACAGCAGGAATTACAGAGACCACAGAGGGAAGGGTTCGGAAGAGGCATCAGGAGGCACCTGGCTACCTGGAGTACTAGACTTAGGAATAAAAGTGGCAGACACACACACACACACACACACACACACACACACACACACACACACAGCTGGTAGAAGAGTTTGGACTGACCCAAGGTAAACTTTCCGGGAGACTTATTATTTTGGGAAGGTGTTGTAAAGACCAGCCCCCACATTGCCTTGAATGGGGCTCTGCGTGCTGGATCTTTCTGACTAACTGAGGAGGGCAGATGCTTCCCGGGAGGAGATGTTTCTAGGGAGAGGCGGTCACAGCTCCATACTATACTTGGGATTTCACAATTGCTTTTACTCTGACAGGGTGTTTGGAACTTTTTTTTTTTTTGTACTACAAATAAGGAAGCAAGAGGGTGGGTGTGGGAAGGAAACTATTTTAATGGAGATACAGTAATAGAAATAGCATCCATCCTTGGAAAGAGAGACTCTAGGAGAAAGATGGATGGGGGTGGAGCACCTCAAACTGATATTTTCTTTCTTTGCAGAACCTCTGAATAATTTTGGGTGTTATTGACCTTCCCTCCCCCACTAGACTGTAAGCTCTCTGAGGGTAAAGCTGAGCCTGTTTTATTCTAAAATTTTTTTTCAACGTTTTTTATTTATTTTTGGGACAGAGAGAGACAGAGCATGAACGGGGGAGGGGCAGAGAGAGAGGGAGACACAGAATCGGAAACAGGCTCCAGGCTCTGAGCCATCAGCCCAGAGCCCGACGTGGGGCTCGAACCCACGGACCGCGAGATTGTGACCTGGCTGAAGTCGGACGCTTAACCGACTGCGCCACCCAGGCGCCCCTGAGCCTGTTTTATTCTTAGCTCTATCCCCATTGCTGAGAGCACACAAAGAAAATAATAGGTGCACAGTAAATATTTTTGAGTGGATGAATGAGTGATAAGAAGCTTAACAGCTTGTGTATCTGTCTCCACTTTAAAGAACTCCAAACTTTCTTTTGGTCATATAGTCAACAAATATTCAGGGATCTTTTGCTATCAAGCAGATGTCCAGGCTCTGGGCATTCATAGAGAGTGAGACATAATCCTTGCCAGATGGTTTCTATCTTCACTTGCAGCCTAGGGAACAGTAGCTAACAATGCAGAGCTATATAGAAATGGTTCAAGCCTCAGCTTGCTTCATCTGCAAAAGAGGGAGGCTTGACCAGATTCATTCAGGTATTCAGGTTTCTATTCTACAAGGCTCCTTGCAGCCTCAATATTCTGTTGTACATTTTGATTCTCTGAAACAGCAAAGCAATTGATGCCTAGTCAGCTTGGGCTTCTATAACAAATATACCATGGAGTAGATGCCCCAGGCAGCAAACATTTATTTCTCATAGTTTTGGAGGCTGGGAAGTCTAAGATCAGGGTGCTGGCAGATCTGGTGTCTGGTGAAGACCTGCTTCCTGATTTGTAGACAACTGTGTTCTTGTTCCAAACATGGTGGAGAGTAGAGAGAGGAGGAAGCAAGATCTTTGGTGTCTCCCTTTATAAGGACCCCATTCCCACTCACAAGGGCATCACCTTCATGTCCTACTCACCTCCCAAATCCCCCACGTACTAATACCATCACACTGGGGATCAGGCTTCCACATATGAGTTTTGCTATTGACAAACGTTATATAAATAGCAGCATTTCTTTCCTTTCTTTTTCCTTGGGTTTTAGAGCACCTAATGGGACTGGTTTTCTGAGGAGCATACTTTAGGAAGTATGTGTTTAGGCTAATTCTGGTGGACTGATCCTTCTAGAATTTCTTCTGGTTACCCCCATGCCAACTTCATGGGCACACCTGCACCAAACTTAATGTTTTTGTGTTGTTTTGCTGTGCTCAGGATGTGCTTTTTAGAGCACCCAAAGGGTTCAGACATATATGGTTATTCTTTACCCTGATGATGTTGGAAGTGGATGTTCAGATTTCAGGATTGATTCATACCTGCTAAGCTTCTGTTTGGTCCATTATCCCCAGAGAAGCCGAGCACCCTGCACCTCAGGGAGGATTTGAGGCATCTAGGATGACTTTGTCTCTGGAGGCTTGAGGACAAAGAGACTGGGCTGCATAGGGGTGTGGCCAGAGGCTGAGAGGTGTGGACATGCCACACCTGTCCACAGGAATTCTTGATCAGGTAGAATTCCACAAATCAGGTAGTTCCAAGGTAAGGCACTGAATCTAGAATAGGAGCTGTTAACTTCTTTCTCCTTTTTTTGGATTATCTATTTGGGTAGGATGTGGTCTCAGGTCTGGGATCAATGTGGCTGTTCAGGTGTATGGGGAATGGCCATGTATTGTTAAGACATAGTATAGGGATTGAATTCAGATCCCTCTCATGTCTCCTCTGGATAAGAGCAAGGTCTGCTGATTGTTCTGTCTGTTTCAAAACCATTTCCCCCACCATCTAAAACACAGTGGCTCTCCAAGACCTCCTTAGCTTTGGCACCCAGGAGCTTTACAACTCTGTCCTCAACATGACTTTTTAGCTTAACGTTTTCGTCTACTCCCACACATCCTACATTCCAGCCAGATAGGACTTCTTATTGCTTCCTGAATACCCCTTGATCTTTCACATCTTCCTGTCTTTATTTCATGCCTTCCCTCTGTGGATATACCTCCCCTGTGGCTTGGTCTAGCAAAACCCTTCATTCTTTGAAGCGTATTTCAAAAGCCTTCTTATATCTCTTGGCCAGTCACTGGCTCATCTTTTGTGCTCATGTAACACTTGTACATATCTTTATTAAATTACCAATCACCTCCCCTTATGATTGTTACTCATATATCTGTCTCCCCTCACTCCCTAAGCTTTGGCTGGGATCTCTGGGGCTTTGGGGCCTAACATGCTGGTTGGTGAGTGGCAGGTATTTATTGGAGATTTGTTGAATGAATACTTGAATAAATGAGTGTGAATTGTGTTGAATATAATAAATATTGTGACCTCTTAGTGTCCTCTGGTTAGCCTGTCTTAGGCTCACCTTTCTGAGTATATAAAAAGACCCCCCTGGTTTGGAACAACAAAAGCCCAACCTGGCTTAGCAGAGAGATGGAGTTATAAGGTATTCTTAAAAACAAGATGTAGTGTTGTTACCTTTCAAGCATAGCACATTTTTAAAAGCTAAGATATAAATAGATACTAATAAGTAAAGTGGGAAAATTAATGCAAAATTACAGGTTGTATTGGTCCTGATTGTATAATAATATAGCATAAAGAAAAGACCATAAACATTTCAGGATTATTCACAGAGACCAGAAGTTGAAGCCATCCATGATGGTAGAATAGTTGATTTTTTTTTTAATTTTTAAAAACTTTAAAAATATTTTTACTGTTAAGTAAAATCTAGAACTTTGTAGAGAAGGATGTAATTGGAACTTTCAACCTTTGAAGATAATGGAACTGGATTTGAATGATTGCAAATTCTGGATTAGCAACCCTAGCTTGAGAGGTTTGTCATTCTATAAGAACTCACTGTTTGTTATAGGGCAGAGTTGGCATAGGTGGGTCCATTGAATAACATCCAAATGTGTTTAATTACTGCAAGGTGAGCCCAAAGGTTTCATTTCACATGCCTGTTGTATTGACGGGTGAGTGGTGTATGTCTTGACTGTTTGATTGAGAAGGATTCTGAGGTTCCATCTGGCTCAATAGAAAGGTTTATGATTGATTAGTGAAGTGTACTGTGGACATATGAAGGAGTATTCGTGTATTTGCCTTCCTTGTCTGAAAGGTCCCCAGATTATGAGGCTGACATGGTGCCAAAAATACAAACACACTAATTCAAAGGGATACATGCACTCCTATGTTTATAGCAGCATTATCTACAATAGCCACACTATGGAAGCAGCCCAAGTGTCCATAGATAGATGAATGGATAAAGAAGATAAGGTATGTATACACAATGGAATATTATTCGGCATAAAAAGAATGAAATCTTGCCATTTGCAATGACATGGATGGAGCTATTATAAGTGAAATAAGTCAGTCAGAGAAAGACAAATAGCATACGATTGCACTCATATGTTGAATTGAAGAAACAAATGAACAAAAAGAAAAAAAAGAGAGGAAATCAAGAAACAGACTCTTAATTATAGAAAACAAACTGATGGTTACCAGAGGGGAAGGAGTGGGGAGATAGGTTAAATAGGTGATAGGGATTAAGGAGCGCACTTGTTGTGATGTATAGGTGATGTACTGGGTGATGTATGGAATTGTCGAATCACTATATTGCACACCTGAAACTAATCTCACACTATATGTTAAGTATACTGGGATTTAAAATAAAAAATATAAAGAAAAAAATAGTAAAATGCATATAAAAAAACAATAGAAACAGTGTTTTGTTACTAATCATTTGACATAATGAGTGAAACACCAGACTTATTGTTCAAATGCTAGAATTTTTTAAATTTAATTTAATTTAATTTTTCCATTAAACATAATTTTTGTCAAATTTGTTTCCATACAACACTCAGTGCTCATCCCAACAGGTGTCCTCCTCAATGCCCATCACCCACTTTCCCCTCTCCCCCCTACCCGCCATTAATCCTCAGTTTGTTCTCAGTATTTAAGAGTCTCTTATTGGTTGCCTCCCTCCCTCTCTGTAACTTTTTTTCTCCTCTTCCCCTCTCCCAGGGTCTTCTGTTAAGTTTCTCAGGATCCACATATGGGTGAAAACGTATGGTATCTGTCTTTCTATGACTGACTTATTTCACTTAGCATAATACCCTCCAGTTCCATCCATGTTGCTGCAAATGGCAGGATTTCGTTCTTTCTCATTGCCAAGTAGTATTCCATTGTATGTATAAACCACATCTTCTTTATCCATTCATCAGTTGATGGACATTTAGGCTTTCCCATAATTTGGCTATTGTTGAAAGTGCTGCTATAAACATTGGGGTACAAGTGCCCCTATGTATCAGCACTCCTGTATCCCTTGGGTAAATTCCTAGCAGTGCTATTGCTGGGTCATAGGGTAGTTCTATTTTTAATTTTTTGAGGAACCTCTACATTGTTTTCTAGAGCAGCTGTACCAGTTTGCATTCTCACCAACAGTGCAATAGGGTTTCCATTTCTCCAAATGCTAGAATTTAAGATTCAGTTATATTACATTATTGGTTCTGTGACCCTTGAACAAACCATTCTCTCTCTGAACTTCAGTTCCTTCATATGTAAAAGAGAGTTGAAAAAGTTGACACTTTGTTGCCCTGAAATTTAGATGAGAGAATGTTTCATAAACTCTGAAGTACTCCACACACACAGTGCGCACACACACACACACACACACACACACACACACACACCATATCTTCTTAATACCTATTGTTTGCTCCATGCATGTTTTATGATGGTTTCCATGTGTGTTGTCTGTTTTACATTCTTGGTTCATGGTACACACAAGCTGTGCTGATTCACTGACTTGGCCCACCACTTCCCCTGGGACTTTCACCAAGTTCCCATATTTTTGGTTATCTGTGGTGTTCAAGACTCTGCTTGAGTCATTTTGCAAACATTCCATTTGGCCACGGCAAGTCACAAGTCTGAGTGGGGTGTCAAAAGTTGGGTACTGTAACGTTAGATGGGGAAGGGTGCGGAGGTAGGGTGAGGTGAAGAATTTGGGTCATTAGTAGTATCAAACTATTGTACAACATTATGGGAAAGATCTCTAAATAAGATGAACAGAGATTTAGCAATGATGATAATGGTAATGGCTAACATTTATTGCATGCTTACTGTGGGCCAGCCTCTGTGCTAGAAGATTTATGTGTATTCCCTCACCCTTTGAATCCTTACAGAAGTCGTTTCTGTAGACATCAGTATTACCTATCCTTTATAAATGAGAACACTGAGGTCAGAGGGATTAAGTAATTGCCATAGATTACAAAGCTCCTATATGGTGGATCTAGGATAAGAATCCAGTTCTGTCTGACTCCAGAACCTAGCTCTTAACCAAATTCTAGAATACCAGAACCTGGGGGTGAGGATATCCCTTGAAATTTACTGGAGAGAGGCTTAGGACAAATAATGAGCAGCCCTGTTTCATGCAAAAAGTGGAAAACTCAAGAAATGTGTCCCTTGCATGGGTATTTACTGATGGTAGGACTGCTATTATGCCAAAGTTATGAGACTCAGTCCCAAATTAGTATGAATGAAAAGGCAACTCTGTTCAAGAAACGTTTATATAAATGATAGTTCCTTTGTGGGTTTTTCAGAGGAAAGTAGGAGATTTAGGGGATATTCCCTTAGATGTTGAAGTTGGTATGGTGCAGTGGTTTTGAAACTGCTCTCTAGGACTTTGGAGTTTTCTTGTGGTAAAATTTTGAGGACTATTGCAGAAGTCAAGGTGGAGTCCTGGAGGCAAGATTTCACCTTCTACTTCTACAGAACAGCTCTGCTTCTGTCATATTTTGAGGTTTCATGCACCGTTTCTTTTTCTAGAAAAAAAAAGGGCTTTGGTGGCTTAATAAAGGCAAATCCCTTTTCTCATGGAAAGATCTCTGGTCAAAAGGTCCTAATACCTGGATCTTAGTGCCACTTCTGCTACTGCCCAGTTGTGTGATCTTAGACACTTGCCTGACTGTCCCTGGGGTCCTTCCCTTCCTTCCTCAACTACAGAGTGAGGAGTTTGAGGCAGGTCTCTATGCTCTTATCCAGCTATGATATTCTGTATCTCTGAGGTGGGTTGAGGTGAAGTTGGAAGTTGTGCCTGTTACACTGTCAGGGTAGAGTTCTAGAGTTCTAGAACCAATTGTCTGACCCACATACATATCTGTCCTTTGAATTCTCCAAACTTCCACCTGCTTCCTCACCTTAGTCCAGTCAGCAATCATTCATCTATGGTTTACTCTGTGCCAGGCACCATACCCACCTTCAAAGCTCCTAAACTGCTAACACTTGCCCTGGTCAGGGAGGGTCCCAAGATTGCTCCCTTGCTGTGTCTTTTCCTGCCACCCCAAGCCTTCCTTTCTTTTCTTTCGGCCTCCTGTGTTTACATCTCTCTGTAGGACAGAATTTGAGGGTTGGAACTATTATACCCTGTAAGGGTTGGCACTGGGGGCAGTGGTCAGTGGGAACCTGAGGGTGTTCCAACAGGTGGTCTCATTGAGTCATTGTGTTCTGCCCAGGCACCAACAGGGTTTAGATCCCCATGCCTGGCCGCCTCTCTCTCTCAGGTGGTGACTTCTTGAGTAACTGTAGGAGCTGAGGTCTTGTTTGGCAGCAGCATCTCCTGTTCTCAGTTCCTCAGCAACAGATAGGATGGGAAGATGTGAAGGGACAGTTCTCTCACAAGGTATGGAAGGAGAGAAAACTGGAGAGTACTAGCTGGTTCCCCACAGCTATTTAGATAGAGGAGGCCAGAGGCCTGGGGTGAGGGAGAAGGAGTGCAACATGAGAGGGTTTGGGGAAGGGCATTCTGGACAGTGCGAACAGCAAAAGCAAAGTCTCTGAGGTTGAACTGTACTTAGCGATTTCTGAAAATACCAAGGGGGCGGTATGTGTGGGGTCCAGTGAGAAGTCAGGGATGAGCTTGGAGACCTAGCAGGGGGCCAAACTATGCAGGGTCTTGTGGAAGACAGGGAGAATTTTTCCTTAAAAAATTTTTTTGAGTGCAGTTGACATACAGTGTTACGTTATGTTACAAATGTTGTACACATCTCAGGTGTACAGGGTAGTGATTTGACATGTTTAAACATTTTGCTGTGCTTGCCACAAGTGTAGTTACCATCTGTCACCATACAATTACAATATCATTGACTGTATTGATAGGGAGGACTTTGGATTTCTTTTTAAGTATGTAGAGAAATCATCGGAGAGTTTAGAATGAGGGAGTGATGACTTCTACTTTAAAGGTCATTCTGGCTGCTGTGCAGAAGATATCCCATAAGGGGCAAGGACAAAGCAGGGACACTGGTTAGGAGGCTAGTTAGTACATAGTCCAGGAGACAGACAAACACTGGGTTAGCTTAATTGGCCAGTGTAGCCAAAGCTCTTCCCTATGAGGTCTTGTGTCACTGGGCCAAGCCTGGAATTCTTTGCTAAAGAGTCAGGGAACCCTGGAGAGCATGAGAGGTAGAGAAGGGGATATGGTAGATTAGGTGGGGCTGTAGCAGGGACTCTTAGACCTAATTCTGCCCTTTATGAATGGCATGACTTTGGGAAAATTATTTAATCTCTTGAGGATCTCAGTTTACTCATCTATAAAACAGGGATAATAACAGGTACACTTCTTATGGTTTCTGTAGGAAGTCAGGTATAACATACTTGGAGTATGCCTTGCACAATGTGTGATATGAGTACCATTGCTGTTAGATACGTGTATTGCCACAACTGTACAACAGCCTTTCCAATGGCTTTCCAAAATCATGAGTGGAGCAAATGGCCACTGGCCTTGGTCCTGAACACGCCTTCCTGGAGACGGTGTTCTCTGGCATAGCCCTGGTCCTGCTTCCTGTACTCGTGTTCCCCATTCCCCACTGTCAACCATTGCATTACACTGAAAGAAGCATGCTCTGCACCTCACACCTCCGAGGTGAACCCCACAGATGCATCTGTGCCCCATGTTCGCCCCATGGTGAAGCTGGGGGCTGTCTGGTTTGGGTGTGAACAGCTCTAGTCTGTCCGGAGCCTCTGCACATCCCCCTGCCAGCTCTGGCACTACTTGCTTTGTTAATGGAGAATTTGTCAAGTAATGGGAATAATTAGCACAGTGGGGGCCTTACTGTGCCCTGGAAAGAGAACAGAGAGAGTCATCCCAGCAGCCCCAGACATGATTGCTGGGCAGGCTTATTTTCTCTTGTCTGCGTCTCTCTCCCCATTTCTTGCATGTGTTTGATTTTTTCTCCTTTGTATAGAGAGAGTTGGCTAGGAGAAAAGACCTGTAAATTGCACCCTTGCTGGGCTGGTGCTGCGAAGCTGGATAAGATTGTCTTCTTGGACTGAATAATTTCCCTCTTCCCCTACCTCCTTTAGGGGGACAGATCGGCTAAATATCTAGTTGATTTCCCCCCTCCCTTTCTCCTCCTCCCTACCTCCCCACCTCCACCCCTCCCCTCCCTCTTTCTCCCTGTCCCCTCATGTAAAGAACTCACTGACTCTCAATTGAATCCTTTTTAATGGTCCCAAGAGGCGAGGATCTTGAAGGGTGATTATCTCCATTATAAATTATTAACTCCCCCTGCAGCCAGATGGTTTCCCAACCCGTGGCTTGGAGCTCTGGGCTGGGAGAGAAGAGGACGGGAGAAGGAAGGAGTCTGAATCATGAATGACCACGGCTTATTGGGTTCCTGGCTGAACCTGGGGTGCTGGGGAAACTGTTGGCACCTTGCAAGGCCTGAGTCCTGCAGTCTGTGGGCAAGTGTTTGTTGTGTTTTGCCCACTAGACAACTCAGGGCTCCCTTGAGGATGGAGTAGAAGTGGTAGACAGGGGAGAAACTAAATCCATGGATTATGTTTGATATGAAACTTAGAGGCTTGTCAAGATGTGGTAAGAAGGCATGATTATTATCTTACAGCATGTAGTCCTTTACCTCCTTTGATATTCACAACATCCTGGAAGTGTATTCACTGTTCTCTCCAGTTTACAAGAGATAATAGTTTTCCATAGGTCACTTGGCCAAAAGTTAGTATAAAGACAGAGGCTTGTTCTGACCCCCACTCTCCCCTGCCAAGTGGTTTTTCCCCTGCACCAGACTTCTTCCCAGTTGCCTGTGCTCTACTCATCCTTCAAGTTTCCATGTAAGTTCCACTTCTCTGAGAAGTCTTCACTGACTTCACTAGGCCAGTCACCTCATGTTCCTCTGGACTCTGTTGCACTACATGCATAGACCTATTTACTACTGGACATACAATTCCAAAGGCTGTCCAGCCTCTTCTGGAATATCTCCAATGACAGGAATGACAGGAATGCCCACTTCATCTTGAGATGGTCTGTGTGTAAGATAAGGACTCAAATACTCTTCCTCAGATTTATTATCTTTAAGGGCTGTAGAGAACCCATGAGATCTCTCTTCCAATTTAATAACACTTCAGGCCCCTGAAGGTACTGCTCATGCTACTGCCAAGTTGTCTCTCTAAGCCCCAATACCCTGGTACCTCCAAAGGTTTCTCATGTAAAGAGACTCAGGTATGACTCTTAACATTGTCTCTGTAATTGGGATGAATTTTAAAAGATGTCCATCTTCCCATCTTACTGTCCCTGAGCAGGCCAGGTGAGAGGTGCCAACATCACCCATGCTGCCAGGATGAAGTATGAATATCAAGGGCAACAGTAACAGCAGCAGCAGTGATGGTGAACATTTACTTGGTACCTATGCTTAGCATGGTTCTAAGGGCTTTACCTTGTAGTAGATGCCTTACTATGGCAGCTCGTTATTCAACATTTTATAGATGAGGCAGCTGAGGCACACAGACTTGCTCAGAGTTACACAAGCAGTAAGTAGTAAGTCTGGAATTTGAACCCAGGAAGTCTGGCTCCAGAGCCCAGGCCTTTGACCTCTGTGAATGGGGTTATTTATCCTAACACTGTGTTCTATTTGCACCCTAGAGATGGACCACTGCTGTATCGAGCCCATACTCGATAGAGCCTTCTTCTCACCTTTGATCTACCTCCTTATATTATTTAGGCTCATGTCTTTCCTTTCTACTAGCACTTAAGTGCCTTGAAGAGTTTGAGCTACTTTTTTAGTCTTTCTCTGTATAGCATGGGTGCTCTATGGTTAAAGAAAGTTAACAGAAAGACTTCCTTTCAGTTTCCTACCTACCAGCTTACTTACACCTCTCTCAGATAGTGGGGCTCAGAATAAAAATCTAATAATAAAATTGACACAAATGATCATTGTCTTTTTCCTCTAAGTTATATTTTAACTAGTCTAAAATTGCATGTAAACTATCTGTCACAAAACACATGCAGTCTCTCACTTGTGTCATCTTGTCTCTTTGATCCCTCCATCCTAGTCTACTATGTAGTTACAAACTATACCTTCCATCTTTATGGGCTGTTTATTTTATTTTGAGGGGATCAAGCCATATAGCTTTCCATTTACCTCCATTAAAGTTTGTCTTACTAAACACAGGCTGTTTAAGCCTATATGACCTCTTGGGATCCCACAGCATCATCTGGGATGCTCACAGACTGTCAGTGTTGGGTTACCCACAAACATGACGAGTTTCATCCAAGCTCTTGATGAATGTGAGGAATGGGGCAAGGCCTGTCCTCACACTAGATGCTGCTTCCCAGAAGGCTCACCCTCTTTGAATGTTGTTGTTCAGCCAGTGACACATCTTCTTGGTTCCATACACCTTACATTCCTCAGATCATGAGAAACTTTTCCAAAACAATGCCTGAAGTCCATATGTATTATAACTCCGATGTGTCTCTACTATAAGAGATTACTATTCTTGACAGAAAAGGAATTCAAGTTAGTCTGGCAAGACTACTTAGTTTCTATGGAAAATTGAGTTTTTTTAAAAAAAAAAACTATTATAATTAAAGGCTTTACAAAATTCTCTCCCCACCTCTGGTCTCTTTTCAGCACAATAAAGCTCAAACACCCTTCTCTGTATGCCCATTTGACTGACTGGAGTTGAGGTCCTTAGAGGCCTCCCTAATCTCCCTTACCTTTCAGGGAGGCATAAAGACAGCTAACAGAGGGTAGGGTAAGCTTGGTGGCCAAGACACCTTTAAGACTAGACTCAGCTCAGCAGATTTCAAGGGGAGGAAGAGAAAATAGAAGTGGGAGGTGGTGATATGCTTGGACATGAATACATTGTGAACAGAGGGAGCTGAGTGAGTTTCAGCATGGGCCAGGAAGAGAGGACAGTGAGCTCCCTGTTGAAAGACCCTGTGGATGTTTGTCCATATTTCCCCAGATAAGGGATTGCCTTTGACTTGAAGTATAACATATGTGTAGAAGATTATATACATTGCGCTCAACCAATGCATTTTCACAAACTGAGCCCAACGTGTAACATCACCCACGTACATAAATAGAACTCCTTTACTCCTTTGCCTTCTTCTAGTCAGCAACTCCCCCAAGGGTAACTGCTATTCTGACATTTAATATCATAGAGTAATTTTGCCTCTTTTTGTACCTCATATGAATGGGACATACTCAGTGTGTGCCCTTCCATGAGATTCTTCCATATGCTCTCTGGAGATGAAGACCTGTCATTCTCACTGCTGTACAGCATTTTGCGTGAATAGACTACGATTTATTTGTCCATTCTACCGCAGATGGACATTTGGCTATTTTCTAGGTTTTGGCTATTGTGAATAGCATTGTTATAAACATCTCATGCATGTCTTTGGTTGGACATATGTAAGCATCTCTGTTGGTATATACCTAGAAAGGGAATTATGGAGTCATGGGGTAAAAACATTCAGCCCTAGTAGCTACTGCCATATAATTTTCTGGAAGTAGTTGTACCTCTATCCTTTTTAAAATTTAATAAAATTCAAAAGTACCCTATGAGATAGGTATTATAATTCCCATTTTTTTGGATGAACAAACGGAGGCTCAGAGAGATGCCACAGGCTGAATAGAAATAATAATAGGTCTGGGTTTAAATGCAGCCCTGTCTGATGTCAAAGCCGTTGCTGTGCGTCATTACCCTGAACTACTTTCACATCTTGGGGAGAATTCATGCCTTTACCTTCTTCACTGCCTGCTGTAGAGTCTTCACTGTTGCATTAAGGTAGGGAGGACAGCATGTGAAGCTCTCCTAATCATATAGTGTCAGGAGGGGCATAGTTTAGTCAACTTAGTGAATCTCTGAGGCTATTGTGTAAGACCAAACCTGCCTTCCCCTCCAAAGCACCTAGGGATAGAGCATGCCCACATCCTATGCTTTTGCCCAGGAACATGGATGAGTGGGGGTATAGAGCACTGGTGGTGGGGGGGTGAGCCATCTGACACGTGTCTCAGGTCACAGGGAGTCCTGAGAGGTATGGGTGGCCATATGAAATGAAATCTTCTGTCAATGTGTCAATTACAGTGTTTTTGGAGGTCTAGTAGCCTAATTAAAACTTGCTTAAATGAAAAAAAAAGTTGTGGTTCATACAGTGGAAGTCCCAGGATCTATTGGACACTCGGCTTCAGGCCTGTCTGCATCTAGGTGCTAAAACCTCACTAGAAATCTGTCTTTAGCCACCTCTTGGCTCTGTTTTTTTCCCTGTTGTCTTTATACTTAGACAAGATCATCTTGGTATCTATCATCAACTCTGGGCTTCATTCTAACAGTTTGACAGCATGGTGAGAAGAGAGGACCTTTCTGTCAATAATTCCAGAAAAAGGCCCAGGGTTAACTCTGATTTGACTCTATTTGGTCGACAAGTTGGTCCCTAAACTAATGGCTGTGGCACGAGATTGCAATGTTCTAATTAGGATCTGGGATTGAGATAAACCACACCTGAATGACCAGGACTGAGATTGGTAGTGAAAGTCATCTTAGCTTCAGAGTGGAGTGGGGATGTGGTGAAAGTGGGGTGAGTAAAACCAACAGAGAGCTATTGTATGGATTTTCTGGTTCTGGTGAAGGGAATAAGAGGGAAATCAATGAGCATTTCTAGTGGAAATATGGCAAGCAAGTCTGAGGACTGTGGCGTGCCAGCAAGGGCTGGGCGCGAGGACAGTCACCATCATGCCTTCACATACCCATCCTGGCTCTAGACACAGGCCCCATTTTCTCCTGCGTCTGTCTCAAGAAGTGGAAGAAATGGAGGGAAAGGATGGAAGGGCAAATGGCAGCCAGCTCTTCCAAGCCAGGCCTCATGCAAATAGCCCACAAGTCGCAGTTGTGAGAGCCACACCCCGCCCCCAACCCAAGCAGTTGGATTGTGAGACATTTGCAAAGATGTTAACCCCACGTAAAAAGTGTGCCATTTGATAATTATGTAAATTAGCTGGCAATTAGATAATGTCACTCACTTTCCCTCTCCTGCTAGATTCCCACATAACAGAAAAGCGTTTGTGCTTCTACACCAGCCCAGACCCTCTGTGCAGGCTCTAGGGCAAACCACTCGTACCGACAGCTGCCTGGGCCATCCTATGGCTCAAGAGAGAGTGGAAGTAGGCTGACTGGGTGGAGAGGGCTCTCTGCTCCCATTTTCCCACTCCTTGAGCCTTGTGTATCCCTGCTAGAAGGCTAGAGAAGGCTGAAAAATAAACACCTGGGGCAACTGGCTTGAGGCCTGTGCTACTTAATGTAAAGTCATCTTTAGCTTTTGGCCATATTGGCAATTTCCCAGAGGCCATGGGAATGTCCACAATCCAAGAAAGCAATGGAAAGTCTTTAGGAGAGAATGTGGGCAGATTATAGGGTGTCAAGTCTAGATGAACCCAATTCTGATGTTACCAGTCCTGAAATCAGATTCTTCTTGGCACCCGTGGGAAAGAAAACTTGGTTTTCCTCAGATAGCCTTTTTGATCCCCTTTGATGCAGGGAGGGGAACATGGGTATCTCCAATGCTGGTCTGGGCTGGAGGGAAGGACTATGAATCTGACGTGAAAGACTCAACAGGCCGGATGGAGTTGCCACCCCAAAGCAGGCTGGGAAAATTCCCTTGATCTTCCTTATAGGGGAGTGTTCTGGAATGCTTAGTTCTTAATTCATGGGTTTCTTCAGATAACTAGGCATATGCTACTTTGCCTTTTGGGATCATCTGAGGTTGGCATCCAGAGAAGTGTGGGAGGTCAGGACTGCTGTCACTGTGTAAAGTGAGGTAGTATGGAGGCCACTGCATAGAATAGAAGTCAGATGATGCATGGGGATGCTCTTCAGCTTCTGTTTTTACTTTCCATTCTCTCTACATATGTTTCTTGAGCTCCTGCTCCATGCCAAGGCCCTGTGGCAGGCAGCGTGGTGAAGCAGACCCTGTCCACAGGGAGTTCTCCATCAAGTTTTCAGAGCCTGAGCTCTTCGTTGCTGTGCTTTGTATCTCTGAAGCACACTTGAACCCTCTAGGTTTTGATTGCTTTAAGAACAAGAATGCTTTCTTTTATTCTGCTTTGATAGAGCAGTGTCTGGAATGAATCAGAGCTCAATAAACAGATTGAATTGAGCAAGTCATTTAATTTATACAGACAAATACGTGACTTACAGAGGTTCAGAGGTGACTTAATAGATAGTATAGATCAGTGTGGAAGTTTCTGGGACTGTCTATTTCAAGGGTTTCCCATGTCCTTGCTCATCCATAACACTGAAACCTCCTTCAACATGTCCTTTCCTCCCACAGGTCCTGCATTGGCTTTGGCCATCTGAGCCTAGGCCTTCCCTGTCAGCCAGTGTACTCCCTGGTTTAAACTGGCAGGACAGGGAGAGGAGAGGGAAGTTTCCCCCACCTCCCCAAGAGGTGAAGCAACCAGGGTGGTGTCACTGAGAAAATTTTCCCAAGCCTCTTGGGCTTACACACACTGAGCTCCTTTATGGCCACATGATTTTTATATTCTTGGCTCATCAATAATTCCAGGATTGGAATACCTCCCGTAAGAGGCTTATTCTTTCTGCTCACACCTGCCTTGCTCCCCCTTTTCTTGCCCCTCCCACTAACCTAAATCAAATGCACGATATGGGGAGGGGACAGAGGAGCAGCTGTCTTCTGAGCACATTTCCTGAAAGGGGCCCCTTTCAACAAGTTGATTTAAGGAAATATGTGAACGTGGCAGTTGTTGAAACCGGAAGGAGTCCTCTTTTCAGAACCAGGGTTTCCTCTCTCCCTGGGATGTTGCCTTTTGCCTTGGTTGGCATACTTCACCTCACACAATGGTCACATTCATCGAGAGGGGGTCATGTCTCATCACCTAGCCTCCTGATAATCCACCTCTGGCTTCATGTCTTCTATTCACTCCACCCTAAGAGCATCGGCCTACTCGTTGTTCTTCACACATACCAGTTTGCTCTAGTCGCAAGGCCTTTGTTACTATTACTTCAGGGACATTCTTCCCATGGCTAATTCCCTCACTGTCTTTCAGGGCGTTCTTTAAATCTCACTTTCTCAAGGACTCAGATTTGTGGTCTTTGACTATTTCCATGGTGTAAATACGCCTAGCATAGTTGGTTCCATGCTACTAAAGTGACCTTAACCAGTTCAAAAATTTCTGAAGTTTTAACGGTTGGCTCTGACAAGCCCACATGATTTACACTTCCATGCTGCTGTGTCTGTATTCTAGTTAAGCATCTTTTGTACTTCCGGAGGTAGTACATGCCACACTTCGGGAAGCACTGCTTGGACAAAATCATGTATAGAATAAAGGCTTTCCTTATGTTGGATTCAGTCAACCTCTTGTTGGTTTGATCTGTTTGTTCAGTGGGCATAGATGTTTGTTCCTGGTTAAGGCACATTTTCCTCTTCAAAGCAGGGGTAATAACCAGCTTTGCTAATGGCATCATCATAAAAATCGTGGACAGTAATGGTCTGATAGAGACTGTGGTGAATTACCGAATGTGCCAGTTAATAAGCAGCAATTTGAACAGCTCTTGGAAATTATACTCATTGCTCTTATGTGAACAAAGAAGTCTCCACTTGGCTAGGTGGGCCAGAGTCTGCCTTCAACATCTAGATCACCCACTTGACTGGGTTTTTGTGCACTTCCAATCAGTATAAAACATATGGAATGTGCTCTAGGTCTGTTGTATTCCTCATTTGTTGTTCATTCTGAAGTTTTTGTAGTTTTTTTAAAAAAGTGCTTGTGGTTTTATATACTGCCCCTACTTCACAGACGTACATACACTCACATCAACAATAGTTCTTCCTATCCCTTTGTATCCAAAATAAGAAAGTAAAGAACCTAGTGTTTATTGATAACCTGCTATCATGCCAAGATCTTCCATACATGATCTCATGGTGTCCTCTCTCCAAACTTAGAAGTTATTTTCCTCTGCTTTATTAGTGAGGGAATAGAAGCTCAGATAGGTTAAGAAATTTGCTCAAAGCTCAACATAAAAGAACCAGGTTTCAGACACAGCCTTTCTTTTTTAAGTCTCAAAACACATTTTTTCCTATAAGAACTTTTCACCAACATTTATTAAGAGATGAGAGTTGTTTTGTTCGTTACTCACTTTCTAATTTATTTTTGCTGATTTTTATAAATATTTCTTTCACAAACTTAAAAGTGGGAATCTGTCTTAGGCCTCCTACACCCAAGCATTGGATTGTCAAGTTGAAAAAGAAAAATCTAAAAAGAAATCAATGTGATTTCATGCCTCTTAATAGGTAAATAAGTTAAAATTATGTGTGTGTATTCAAGTGTATAAAATGTTAGTACTTAACTTAAAAATAAATTTTAGCTATGTGACCCTGTGATATGAATATTGTAAAAATGTGCTGATACGGCTTTGGGAGTTTTGTACTATTTTTGCATATGGAAAAACTGTGTGCATCATTAGGCACTGAGCTCAGGGTCCTGCAACGGCTCTGGAGGAACCTGGGCCCTCTCTCCTGTTTGAAGCACCAGGCACTGGGGGAATCCTTAGAATAGCCAGACTCATAGTCAGCGCTCCATCAATATTTGTGAATGAGATGCAGTATTTTCCTGACACCACCCTAATCTTTCTTTCTTTTCTGCCCACACCCCTTCTCCCTGCAGATCTTTTTCTGGAGTCCTGAGAGGCAGGTTATGGGCAGGACTGCCTCTGGTCCGCACCATGAAGTCTGAACCTGCTCCCGCTCTGCCCTGGGCCCTGCTCTGCCTGAGCACTCAGCTTTGGGCTGCCCTGCTCCCTGCAGCCCCCCGCTGCTAGGAGGTAAAACTTCAGGACTGGTCCTTGGCCTGTTTTTGCCTTTCACCTGGCTCACCTCACTGCTCACGCCTCCTCCATCACGGCACCCCCAGCCCAGCCCTCTCCCCGGCCTCCCCGGCTGGGGCGTTTGGGGGTCCTTTGGGAGGAGTGCAGTGCTGAAGGCTTCCTCCTGCTGTGGACCTTCTTCTCCTTGAATCAAGGCCTCCGGATCCACATGGATAGCTGAGATCTTTTCTTGGAGAAAGACACTTTGCTCCTCACTCTAATCCCACATTTTCCCACTTGACTTTCCTCCTCTTCTGCTGCTCGGTCTTTCCCCCCCTGCTTCTTTATTGGATTTCTTGCTCGTGCACCCATCTGGGGCCGTCTTGTTCACTTTCCTTCTTCCTCACCCTCTGGATATTTGTGCGTGTGCCTCCTTCCTTTTGTGTGCTCTCTGTACCCCCCCACCCATCTCCTCTTCCTCTCTCCCTTCCCGCTGCCAAGGGGGATTGTTCCCCTCAGGGCTGTTCCTTGCCAGTCTGCTCCTCTGGCCTCAGTCCTGGCAGCCACAATGAGCTTCACTGCGCACTCGGTTTTCTTCACCCTGAAGGTGAGTGTCCTGCTGGGGTCACTGCTGGGGCTCTGCCTGGGCCTCGAGTTCATGGGCCTCCCCAACCAGTGGGCCCGTTACCTCCGCTGGGATGCCAGCACGCGCAGTGACCTGAGCTTCCAGTTCAAGACCAATGTCTCCACGGGGCTGCTCCTTTACCTGGACGATGGCGGCGTCTGTGACTTCCTCTGCCTTTCCCTGGCAGATGGCCGCGTACAGCTCCGCTTCAGCATGGACTGTGCGGAGACCGCTGTGCTGTCCAACAAGCAGGTGAATGACAGCAGCTGGCACTTCCTCATGGTGAGCCGGGACCGCCTGCGCACGGTGCTGGTGCTTGACGGTGAGGGCCAGGCGGGCGAGCTGCAGCCCCAGCGGCCCTACATGGATGTGGTCAGTGACTTGTTCCTTGGTGGAGTCCCCGCGGACATACGACCTTCTGCCCTGACCCTTGATGGAGTACAGGCCATGCCCGGCTTCAGAGGATTAATCCTGGATCTCAAATATGGCAACTCAGAGCCTCGGCTTCTGGGGAGCCAAGGTGTCCAGTTGGATGCTGAGGGACCCTGTGGTGAGCGTCCCTGTGAAAATGGTGGGATCTGCTTTCTCCTGGATGGCCACCCCACCTGTGACTGTTCCACCACTGGCTATGGTGGCAAGCTCTGCTCAGAAGGTAAGACCTTCTTCCCTAGTCCTCTCTTACTAGAGACCCACCCACTGCATTGGGTGAGGCCAAGACCATGGATAGAAACCACCATTATCGTTGAAGGGCATCTTTAGCTACATGTTGGATAATTGGGTCCCTTTCCCTGAGGAGGTGGTGGAAATCCTTCGATTGCTGTCAATGGAAAACCCATCAGATCTTGGCAAGGAGAGAATCCTGGCTACTCAACCATGGGCTTCTTACTCAGATGTTTGGCTGTACTCAAAGGGCTAGATGGAGCAGACTGAAGGATGTGTGCCCCAGATCAGCTGCTTCCACTGCAGACAGCAGGGTTAGCACAGAGCAAGAATCTGATAGAAATGGGCAGTGTGGCTATCTCTGTCCCTCCTGATCCCTTGAGAGTTGGGCCCTTGGGATGGGTGGGACACTCCTCATCACTTCCTCCTTAGTCCCCAGGAAAAAGAGTGCCCATGCCAGGGAGGATGAGGGTGGATGGATTGCAGGTCCATTCTTGGCCCGCTATCATCCCAGCCCTTCCATTTGCTTCTCATCCCACAGTCTTTGGGGAGGTGCCTGGAGGGTGGAGGAGGCAGCTGGGGATGGGACTACTCACCTCCTCATTCTAGCGGCAGGATTTTTCATATGAGGTTCCTCTTTCCTGTCCTCTTCCTCCTCTCCATGTACTGAGAATGGTCAGGAAGGCACAGAGACTGACAGGAGCCTTGTCTAGCCAAACCCCCAAGGGGGCTGGCAATACTCAGTATAGCCTTGATGAGCCTCTCAAGTTCAACCACAGCTTCCCAGGGAGAGGGAAGGTGAGGCTCATGCCTGAGGACTTAGATTGCCCTCACCTTATTCACCAAATTCTGACTGTATGGGATTAGATCCGAGAGAAGTGGCCCAGACTCTACTTTGACAAGTACCTAAAATCCAGATTCATGGACTCCAGGACTCATTGAAGGCCTGGCTTTGAGCAGGAGGAAGCACTGAAGTGACAAAGAATGTGAGAACTGACCACAGGGGTATGCATGTTGAGAGGCTGGAATGAGGAGGAGGCAAAGAAGTTTGATTTTCTCCTCTTTGAATCAAGCCCTGGATTCTTCTAGAAATGTTTTGCCATCCCATTCTGGTCTCTCCAGGAAGGTGGTGGGATGGTATAGGGCAGAACAGTGGTTCTCAACCTTGGCTTCGCGTATTAGGATCACTTGCAGGGTGGTTTAAAAACTCTCAGGCCACCCTATGGGCTAATTCAATCAGAATTTTGTAGGGGGTGGGATCCAATGTGTATTTTTAAAGCTCCCCAGATGATTCTATTGTGCAGCCAAGATTGAGAACCAACAGGTCAAGGGAGGTCAGGTAGGTGGGGCTAGGTGAGTGTCCCAGCACTGACTTCCAGGATTTTTTCATTTTGGTGAGGCCCCTGCCTTGGGATTTGTAATTAAAAATAGTGTCTGTAGGTGTTCCTCAAGCCATCCCATAATAGCCCAACCCCTAAAGCAGGTTGTAATTCATATGAATTTTAGCCACTCCTATTAAAAATGTTTTTTTTTTTTAAATCAAAGCAAAGTTTATTTCATAGGTGGTGGATGCTGGAGAGTAGGACACTTCGAGGATCTTGTTGGAGACCCCTTTGTAGGTCATGTAGGGGCTATTGTGGGAGCCCTTCCCAGGTCTCTGCTGCTTCTTTCCTCTGCTGGGCTGGGCATCACATCTTCCCTCCTGTGGCGGGGCTGCGGGAGAGGGAGATTCAAGACATGCATGCCACTTTTTATTGGCTTCTTTTTTTCCCCACGGAGCCCATTGGAAAAGTGGATGGGGAAGAGGACCCGAGGCCACCCCAGCCCACAAAGCCACTTTGGGAATGTGGTTATTGAAGCACTTCTTATAAGCAGGTGCCTTCTGGAGCTGACTCCGTTCCAAAGCTTCTTCGCTTTGGAGAAAGTTCTGCCTGAAGACGCTGACGTCTTGTTCGCCCAAAGGGTCTGCTCTGTTCTCAGAACTTGCATTGAAAGCTGGCATTCTTCCTTTCTAGGGACTAGGGTGTTTGCAAGTGTGTTGTTAACTTGCTGATTATCCCTGATTGCATTCTTTGTGTTTAAAAAGAACTCATTTCCTCTGGGCAGGTCTGGATCAGCACTTTTCTGCAGGAAGAATTTCCATACTGTATATGTATATGATTTGTCTTTTCTCTCTCTTTTGGGGTGTGTGTGTATGTGTGTGTGTATGTGTGTGTGTGTGTGTGTGTGTGTGTGTGTGTGTGTGTGTGTTTCAGGTCTCCAGTAGCATTTCTTTAGAGCAGATTGTAGGCAGTCAATTTTTTAATAGCTAAATACAACATGCATATTTTAATAATAGTTCTTTCTGCAGGGTTCAGATCGTCTAGTGGCTGTGGATTGATACCTCTATCTGAAGAAGGCAAACACAGAGCACAGCTCATTTATTCTCCTGATACGTAAATAGAGTAAATGAACTCTGTCGTAACAGTAACAGTTGGCTGGCTTGGAACAGAGCAGTGCAAAGGTTGAGGTGAGGGTGGGTGTTGGGAGAGGTATCAGAATTGACTGTTGATAACTTGGAGTCTGTTGATCCTGGTAATTGTCATCATGTCTAATCAGTCACAAAAAATACATTACAGGCTTTTAGAAAATACCCGTTCTCTGTACACATAGTTAATTTTTAGCTAGTAAGCAGGAAAAGCTCACCTGTAAAATATTAAGGGGGACAAATTTAAGCAGATGTACCTAAAAGAAGATGAATAGTCTAAACAAATGCCTACCCATTTGTCTACAGATGATGTGGTGAGGTTGGCTGTGAGGATGCATCCACTCCCTACTCTGCCTCCTTTCAGTTGTATACGTCATAGACCGGAAACCAGCATACTTATTCCCAGCTGTTGGTCCTGTGTGCCAGGCATCTATCTGATTGTCCCGATTTGTAGGATAGGCCTTGACATTTGATTGTTTGAGGGCTTGCACCCAGTTTGGAAGATCCATTTTTTACTTCATGCTTTAGCAGTTCAAGAACAGGAAGAGCTGGGAGGTCTCCTGCAGCTTCAGATGGATGTGGTCGGGGCCTGTCAGAGGCGCTCTCTGTGGTCCATTAGCTTCTAGCATGCTGGCGGCATTGATGTTTGCTTGGCCTGTCTGGCTTTCCATGCCTTGATGGCTCCAGAATATCTCTGTGCTGCACCCCGGGAAGAATGCACAGATGGGCCTATCTCCCCTATGTGCTTTGGGCTCTTCTGATCCCCCATTGGGTGTCTTCTCTAGGAAGAACCTAGAAGATACTGGAGATGGTTGCTGTGGAAAAGTTGGGCCTAGGGGTTGGAGGTCCTGGACTCACTATCTTCTTTCATGTGGTGAAACGTTATTTTCTCTGGCTGCAGACTGAACTCCACACATCCTACTTGAGAAAAAATTCATTCCTAGGCTCCTAACTTAATTAATGGTCACGTTGAACATTCTGGCACATGGTGGAGAAAAGGTCCCAGATTTTTACTTCCAGGTGTTATGTTTGTAAACAAAATGTTCCGGTGCTCAACTTTGGACTTGTTTGTGTAATCTTGCCTTTTTAGTAAGGGTCTTAGAGGACAGAAGAAGTGCAGGTAGTTCAAAATGATTTTAAAATTAAACATATCTATTTTGGAATATAGTCGAGCTATGGCACAGCATATTCACTGGTTTTGATCTAGCCCAGTCTCCTGTTACCAGTATCCTGGAGCTCACTGGGCAATGAAGAGGTATCCTGAGCTCCCCCAAAAGAGCTGTCCCCTCATGGGTCATTGAGAGTTTATTATTATCTTGAAATGAGTTGAAATTGATACTTTATTTTTAAACCATTCTTAGTTATGAATATGCATGTATTGAATTTCTTAACAACCTTATGGTCATGAAGAATTGATTTGCTCCCAAGGTGTGTACATTTCAGTAATAGTCTTACTGAGGAGCTCCTTGAGTATGAAGTCAGCCTGTTGCAGGTGGGGTAGGGCCAGGGAAAGATGGAGAAGGCATCACATGTTGATTTATCCTCCCAAGTCTCATTAAATGGGCCTACCTATATCACATACCACTTGTGTGTCCCCACTTTTAGGTTAATTCAGTGAAGAGTCATGAGGTCCTATTCAGTTGGGGGAAAACATGTTCATTGTCTATCTCTTCCTGCTGACTTGGGCAGGTGCCCAAACCAGAAGCTGCAGTCTTGAGTCTTAGCTCTTAACTTCTCAGGTGGTGTGATCCGACAGTGAGGTACAGCGGTGGGTGTTGGTGGAAGGGGCCCGAGCCTTATTACAAGCACACCGTTGAGTGGTACCTACTGGCCTCCCTTTCCCATCCCTCCAGCTGTCTGCAGCTGCAGGTTGGTTGGATTGATGGCTCAACACCACTGTGTGGCCTTGGTATGCCTTCCTGAAAGTGAATTGTAATTACTTTTCTTTTTACTGAGGGTTTTGTGACTCTTCCCCCATTTATCCAAGCCAGAACTGGGATGGAATGGTGTACCAAGAGACTGATTTCCCCTAAGCGTTTACCAAGGGCCAAAGGCTTCCAATGCTGAAGTTAAGGTTCTAGTGATTGCCCCAGCTGATCCTCCATTTCTGGGCATTTGTGTAAAAACACAAACATCTCCCTCCCCATCCCCAGTGCACATCCTGCTGGAATTGTAACATGGCAGTGTTGTTCCTAAACCATGTCAACCCTGCATGGCTTGGGGATAGGGGTGGGGGTGGGAGCTGCAGGGGAGTGGTGAGCAATCAGTAAAGACTATCTCTTCAGAATCCTTCTCCCCAGTATGGAGACTGTGGCACAGAAGCAAGGGCTTACAACATGCACAAAGGAGAACTGCGGCTTCTGAGACTTGATTCCCACCCAGCATTCAGGCGTTAGGTGGGACCAGCCCAGCCAGCCAGCAGGGGCTGTCGCTAAACGGAGCCTGAATAGGGGTCTGATTGCTCCTTTTTCCTCCTCTCCTTCTGATTACCAAGTGAGATTTCCTGGGTATGCTGTATGCTAAATGGCAGAACAGCCGCCTGCCACTTGCACCAATTATCCCTCTTTTAACTGCCGAGGGAAGAGCAATTTTTTTATACCCCCCCCACCCCCACCCCACAGTAGCATCTCTGCCTCCTTTAAAGAAATAAGAGTGTTTTTCCTTGTTCCCCCTTCAGGGGGGTGAGAACAGTCTTCTTTCTCCCTTCGCAGAATCCATACACCAGCTGCAGGCTACAAAGGGGGTGGACACGGGGTAAACGCTTCGTCCGAATTCAGTGGGGTTGAGGGTTACCCAGGCATTTTGCCAAGAGCCTTGGAGTGGCACGTGAGCTTGCATTTGCATTTGGTAATGAGACACCACAGGCCCAGCACCAGGGGCTAATTATCTTCGTGGCCCCTATCTTCCTTTGCAGGCTGTCAGGGAAAGATGGTTTCCAGTTCCTAGGGCAGCTGCCCATCAGCTGGGTCCTCTGCCCTCTTTGCGGGACAGAAGAGATAGGGTGTATGCTTGGGGGATGGGGCCAACATACTCTCCCTGCAGTGGGTGTCCTGTGCAACAAGGCCCAGAGGTGGAACTTGAACGAGAGGCTTCAGGGCAGGGCTGTGAGGGTCAGGAACCCTTCCTTGGATAAAAATAATAATGATGTCAGTATTACTATTATCGAATGCCATCATGTGCCTGACAGCCTAGGTGCTTTATGCGCATTGTCTCATCGAATCCTCATGGCACTCCTATGTGGTTGATATCATTAACTAGCCTCACTTTACAGATGAGGAAAGTGAGGAGCAGAGACATTTGGAACTTGAAGAAGGTTTAGTGTAGTCTTAAGAGCATGGCTTCTGGAATGAAAAAGATTGGACTTAAATCTGGGCTTGTCCAGTTATAAGTTGTGTGTCTTTGGAGAAAGTTTTAGAAGATTCAGTATGCTCATCAATAATCGTAATAATTAATAGCAGCTAACATTCAAGGAGTGTCTACACTATATTGACTGCTGTGCATGAGTTAACTTTTATAACCCTCACAGCCACTCAACACACTATCGTTCTCATTTTGTAGACAAGGAAGTTAAGGGACGAGAGGTTCAATAATCTGTCCAAGGTCACACAGCTAATAAGAGGCAAAGCTGAGGTTTGTATCTAGGCGGACTGGCTTCACAGACCACACTTAACCACTGTACCATCCTGCCTTGCAGTGAATCAGGATAAGAAATTGTACGTCGGGGAGTTGTTGAGAGCATGAAAGCAGATGAAATGTACGGAATTATCAACATAGTCTCTGGGAAAGAACAAGTCCTGACTCTGGGCTGTTGGTCTTCCTGGTGCTTGTAAGAATGAACTGTGTGTCAATTTGGTCTTGTAGAAGGTTTGATGCTCCCCTTTGAGGACCCCCACCTCTGCCATTTTCCTGCATCCCAGTTTGAGAAATGGTAGAAACAAAAGGAGGGGAATTCAGTTTCATTGCCATTTTGCCCCTGCCTGAGAGCCAGTGATAATGGTTGTGCCTGTTGGACCATATTTGGAACTCTTTGCAAACCTGTGGTGTTCTGGCCCCCATAGCAATACAATGAGGCAGGTAGGACAGGCTTTACCATCCCACTGAAAAGTGAGGAGACCCAGACATGAGGCTCCAGTGAACTTGTGGGTATGAGGGCAAGTTTGGATGCTGCCTGTTTGGCGGGTGTCTCTGGGACCTAAAAACCCAGATTCCCAACGTGGCATTTTATTTCTGCTCCTAGGCTCCCTTCATTAACACAAATGGCCTGTGTCTCCATTGTGAAATGGAGCGTTGCCTCCCTGGATGCTGGTGATAAGCAAAATGTCAAACTCCTGGTGTAGGAGGTTATCAGCTCGGCCAGTCCCAAGGAGCCTTACTCCTCCCAGACAGACAGAAAGCGAGAATATGAGAGAATGAGAGAGGATGAAATGAATGTGTCTGAGTATTCAATTCCCACCCTCAAGACCCTGGTTTGAAGTGAAGTGACTGGGGATTGGACCCATGGGTCATGAGGCATTTGGAGCACAACTACACCACGCTGGAGCATCGCTGGACAGCATGACCTCTTCAGACTTAACCTTTGGTTTCCCAAGTACCAGGAATTGCCCAGCACCACACCCAGGGTTGGCGGTAAAAGACGGAGCTCCTGGATTATTCTGTCAGACTCCTTCTTGCTTTCCTGCTGCCTTCTGACTGTCTTCACAGCTAACAAAACCAAACTCTCTTTCTCTGTGTTTGTGCTTCTCTTTCCCTTTGTGTGTGGGGGAGGGGGATCAATACAGAGGCGGATTTAACCAGGAAACAAAACCTTTCATATATCCTCACTTGCATGGTCCCTTTCAAGGTGCCATACTTAATGCTGTATTTGTGATTTTTTTTTTTTCTTAAGGAATCCCTGGTATCATCAGCTTCTAGCTCCACCTCTGTGGATCCGCCTCTGTTAAGACTTGTTGCTGCCCAGTGGCAGCAATGTTGCTCTGGGTGTACATGTGATTCCCCAGTGGCCTATGACCCTTCATCACAGACACACTTTCCTTCACTTCATAATCGGCAGGGCAGGAAGAGCCTTGGAGGGGGAGTGTGGAGGATGAGGGGCATCTAGGAATGTTATATGGGGAGGCATCTAGGATATCCAGTGGGCAGAGAGAGGCCATGTCTAGAAATGTTTATTGTTGATGCAGAGGAAAGTGCTGGTGTTTAAAAAGAGGGGGCACCCGCATCCTCCTCCTGAGGTTTTCCCAGCTATAGTTGGGATGTTTGGTTCGCTGCGGCTCACTGGGGGGCTGTGTTACAGGTGACAGGCTGTGGCTGACAGAGGAGAGGGACAAAGCGTGGCTCGGCAGGCCTGTCTCCGTGATCTATTTGGGAACTGACAGTGCCAGTGGGTTGTCATTACTGCCATTGTTCTCCAGAAATTGATGTCTTTGGGTAACCTATTTGAAAGCAATACGGGGCCCTCTTTAAATGTGTCATCATCTATATCTGCTCTCAGACCTCCACTGCTGTCCACAATGTTCCTAAATAATGCATTTTCCAATTAAAAAAAATTTTTTTTAATTCAGGAACCAATACTAGCAAGCTTTTAAAAACAAATTGATCTCACAGTCATCTGGCCAAACTGGCCAGCTCTGCTCTGTGTTAAAACTTACTTCACACGTGGTCCTACAAACGGCTAATGTTTCAGCTCTTTGGGGGGAAAAACACTGTACTCTGTGAGGGTACACAAGGGCCTGAAGAGGATGGAGATGAAAGAAAGGCAGGGACCTGAGCTGGAGGCAACATGAGGCTCTTGGTTTAAGCTGTGACATGCACTTAGGATCCTTTGGGTTTAACTGAGGCTCTTATTTAAGTATCTTTGCACCTAAGATGACTCTGAGGAGCTTTTCTGTCAAGTTTCTCCACGAGACTCTCTACGTCTGATCTTCTGATATTTTTGCCTCTTGACTGCTGGTTTAGTTCTCCTGAAGTGGTTCTATTTGCAGGTGCAAAGTTCTTAGAAGACAGAATCTCAATAGTCCCGTGGTTGTTGGCAACACTTGGGTTGGTGTCTTTGCTGTCTCAGGCAGAGTGTTCCAGGCAATCCCATACCCTCTTCTCCAGGTATTATTGGGAATGTGTTACCTGCAGCCCCAGGAGAATAGACAAAGTGCAGCAAGAGAGTGTTGAGCTTTTTAGTTAATAAGTTGCTTTAAAATAAAAACAATACCCCTCTTGTGAGGAGGGACCAGCCAGGCTGAAATCACACGTGTGCGATCCAAACAGTGGGAACAGGGCTGGCAAGGCTGGGAACTTGCCACATTCTCATGATTTCTTCCTTCCTCCTCATTCTCTCAGGCTTCTTTCCTTTCCGGAAGGGGTCCTGTCTCTTGCATGGCTAGCTTGGACTGCTAAAGGAAGCGGGAAGGGTGAGCTTAAAGGATGGTAAGCCTCTCACCTGTGGGATTCCTAAAAGACTAATCTTCCCCTATAATACTTGCTCCACCTAGATCAGGAGAGGCAAGGCTGGAGTTTAGGCTCAGGAGATGTGCTGTGAGCCCCTTCTCAGATTTGAGGAGGCACACTGAAATTTGGGGGGACCCTGGTGCTGATTCTTTACATGGGATGATAACTTTGGAGGGGACTTTAAGGATCTTTGGGTCTAACTACCCATTTTCCACCCTCTTCTCCACTGTGTAAGACATATTTCCTCCTCTCCAAAATACCCCTAGTCAAATGCAGTGGTGGATGGGGGCTCAGTGCCTTTCAGGGCAGCCTAATGTATCTCTCTGTGGTCACTCCTGAGGGTCAGGGAGCTAGCTCTTCCTACATCAGGCTGCGGTCGGCCTCTAGCCACGTCCTCACTGGTCCCCATTCTGATTAAAGCAGTCTGACCTTTGCAATGGGCCTTGTGGGTGAGGGGATGGGTGGGTCATAACATTTCTGGATGCTGCTCTGCAAGAATTAACTCTTGTGTCAAGTAAAATTCATACGGGATTCTCTAATATGGCACTAGCGGCCCGCACATCACAGAGTTATTTAGAATTAACTGCTTGAGATTAATCTTAAACAACGTGGGAGGGACTGATGTGGGAACAGACTCTGAGGTAAGCAGGTGATTCATGCTCTAGTCATTTTGTTCCTAGGGCTCTTGCACTCTGGAAGATTCATGGTTGGCCCCATCTCTGGCTCTATTGTCTGTGCCTCATTTCACCCCCCTAAGATGTCCCATCTTCCTCCACACCCCGCTGGCTTTGCAGCATCTCTGCTTTTCCTGGGAGCCCCCTGGAAATCTCTAATGGCTCAGCAATAAGATAGATGTTCTAGAATGCTATGGAGTAGCATAAAGTGGAATTGGATTGGTCTAGCTTAACAAGCCCATCCTGGCATCCAGGGTCAGACACCCCAATAGACATCAAGGTTTTGTTAAAAAGCCTAACAGAATGGTTTTTAGAAAAGAAGATCATAAAATGAAGCAGTATCAAGTAGCTACTTCTGGAAACCGGCCTTGGAAACAAATGCCCGATCCAAAAATGCTTCTATTCTGCCAGGTTGCCCTGGGTTTCCCATGTTTTTGGCCCTGTTGGGCAAAAGTCTCTTAGGGAGAGGGATTAGGCAGGGCTAGAACATGTTCCTCTCACATTGGCATAGACTGTAAACCTGCCAAGCAAATTCCATCCTGCAACCTAAAGGGGACGAGGCTAGCCTGGCGCTCAGCCACCTCCTCACTGGTGGTCATTTTACTGACACTGCAGCAAAGAATGGAGAACTCATCTCATAATTTTCTGATTTAAAATAGTTTACTTTTAAGAGCAAAAGCCCACAGATGCCATTTTGACCCTAAACTTGAAATGTATCCAGAGTCATCAGCTTCTACTCCGGGGTCTCATTGTCCATCCAGGTTCTCTGGACTACACACATGTTCTGGGAAGTGGGCATGACCACATCACATGGTCATGTGAGAATTGGCATGTGGGCAGATGGTTGGGTTTTAGTTGCTGTAGAAAACTTTGCTGTTTGCTCTTCCTGATGTTGAGTGTTCAGCCTTGTGTTAATGCAGATTGGGGCTGTTTTTCCCCCATGTAGAATATATAACCAGTGGCTACATTTTAATGTGTCTCTTGGCTCCCTTTGGCTTTCACGTCCTTAATGCAAGTTGCAATAACTCAGTTGAGTTTCCTGATTCTTGTTGCAGGAGTGTATATAAGGAGGCGCTCTCTTTGAGAACTCTAAGACATGAAACCAAGGGAAAACACTGTTTCCCTTTGTTAATTACTGCATGTACAGGCTTGGTGCTAAACCACTGGAGTGTGACAGACAGCAGTTGCTCAATAAATATTGCATTAATAAAGCACATTCTGTGTGTATATATGTGCGCTTTCATGTTTTGTATGCATGCCCTGGTGTCTGCGTTCATGTGCTAACACACGTGATGGATGGATGTAGGTTCCCAGGAATGTGAGTTTAGTAATACCTGTTTAACGCTTTAACTGGTGGTGTATCAGATATGACTTGGACTGCAATGGGCAGTAGGCACTGGAAATGCCTCCTCTCTTTGAATGGAAAGAGTGACATGTTTACTGTGGGGCAGTTTTCATCGAATCTGTGTCAAGTGCATACACTTTCTACCTGGTTTGATCTAGTTGAAGACAGACTAGAAAGAATTTCTTGTTTGTTTACAAACCAGTGGTTTCCTGTAACAATTACAGGCAGCAGCCAGCCTGGGACCATGTAAATGCTTGTGCAGTGGCTGTTTGAGGCAGACATGTGGTTGTCACTGGAGATGGAGAGGCCCCATTAGCTTGTATGGATTCCCTGGAGAAGATGAGGCTCACTGGGGACGGGATAATTGTCCTCGGATATCAGAAGAGCTGCCACGAAGAAGAGGAAGCGGATACTGAGTGGGAGGGTTGAGAGATCAGAGCTACAGAGAAAGAATCCTGATGCTGAGAGCTGTTGGACCATGCCTCCCCCCATCTCTGGAGGGAATGCAGCAGGTGCTGGGGCGACACCTGTCAGTGTGTGCTGGTGTGTACGTGCCTTCACACTAAGGATGCCGTGGTTCTGAGGGTCTCGGCCTCCAGGCCCAGCCTTATGTTTGATCATGTTCATCCTCTGCCTTTCAGGGGGTGGGGGTGAGAAGATTATTCTCTAGATCATTGGCCTTAAAAATTGGGCATATGCAGGACCATTCTTCGGGGATATGTATAGTTAACTTATATACAAATTATTTATAACTAGATAAACATCTCTTGCGACAACATATTAAAGTTATTTTTTCTAATAGGCAGTTTGTTCAGAAAGGTTTAGAGGCCACTGATCAATACTAAAATTTATATTTATCTCTCTTTAATTGATTGTAGTTACTCTTGGCCTCCTGTTACAATTCCTTCCCCCCGGGGGCTTGCAGTTTTCAGGTGGAGGCTGACACCAGGGATATGTGTGTTGGGCTCTTGTCCTCTGTCTTTAGCCCCGTGTGTGGTGGTCTTGTTGACCTGGCCAGGTGGTTTTGGAGGGTCCCATGGGAACATATTCTGGTCATACCTCCCTCCTTCAGGGGCCTCACTGTTTGGAATTCCTAATACTATCTCAGAGCTTCTTTCAGCATAAAATCATGGCATTTTCAGGGGCAAATTTGGCTTGTGGAAGAGAACAAAGTCTTTGAGGTATCATCAAGCATTTATAAAGCAGTTCTTGACATATAATCATCTATTTTTTGGAGTAGGCCATCTATTTACTGGAATAAGTATATTCTGTGATTAGGCATTCACAGAGGGAGTGCCTATTATGTACCAGGGAGGTCCCTGCCCATGTGGAGCTTGTGGTCTAGTTGGGAAGCCTGTCAGGCAAAGAAGTACAGCATGCAGTAGAGCCACTAAAGTGCCAGGTAGAATGTTAATAGAGTAGCTCCAAAAGGGGTGTCCCACCCTACTTGGGATGGGAGGATATTTCACAGTCAGACTTAGAAGTTTTATTTGGTAGACTGTTGGGGAAAGGACATTTCAGGGCAGCCCTGTGAACCAGTTATTTGCAGTAGTTAATGTGGCTGGATTGAAGGATGGAGGCCAATAGGAAAATAATGAGAGGAGGCCTTACGCAGGGTGGATCTCAATGCTTTGTAAGGATTTTGGACATTATTTTTTTCCTGCAGTTGAGGGCTATTGGAAGTTTTTCAGTTGAGTAGTAACAGATTTGAATTTTAGAAAGATGGCCCTAGGGGCAGTTTGCATGATGGATTGGCTGGCTATTGGAAGGCTTAAAGCAGAGAGGCTAGGTGGAGGCTATTGTGTGGTTTTGTTGAGAGAGAAGTCTATACCAAAGGAGTAGTGATGGAAGAAGGGTCAATTGCAGAAATGTTAAGAAAAAGAACTTAATAGTTGGAAAGGCAATGACTTTGAGCGGTGTTGGACTTGTGCTGCCTGGCTCTGCCACATACTAGCTGTGCAAACTTGGATAAAGGACAACTTCTCTGTGTTTTAATTTCACCATCTGTGAAATGGGTGTAATAATAGTGCTCGCCATTTAGGATTGCTATGAGGTTTTACTGAATTCTCATGGAGAATTCTTAGGACAACACTTGGCACGTAGTAAGCATTCAGTGAATGTTAACCATTAGTACTAATTAGCATCAATTATTCTTCAAAAGGGGAAGGAAGAGCTTTGATGATGTGCTCTGGTTGTAGGTATAACTAGGGCAGGAAAGTCAGTGGGAGGAACAGATCTGGCATGAAGACAAGAGGGGGGTAATAATCAATTTTGGTTTGTCTGTCTGTACCCCACCTTCTCTTTTGACTCTGTAAGATACTTGCAAGGAGATGTGCAGAAGCAGGTGGGGGCGATGGTTGTTCTAGGGGGGAAGGTGGGATTGGATATAGATGTCAGAGTTGTTGTGGGGGTGAAAGAAGGCTTACACATGGATGAGGTTGTCTAGGCAAAGAGTATAATTCAGAGGGGAAGAAGGTACAGAACCTTTGGGAACCTTAATATTTATAGATAGTAGAAAAAAAGGAATCTGTGACCTTGATGAAAGCAGATGACCAGAGATGTAGAAGGAAACTAGGAACAAAGGAAAGTTCCTTAAAATTCTTCACTGGTCTATAAATGAAAGAGTACTCCTTAACCTCGTTGGAGTTGGGACACTGATTTGAATGTAGTAGAACAGCATCAAAAGATTACATAGCTTAATTTTAAAACTATTCACATTGGCCTTTCTTCTACCTTCAATCTAGTGTGTTCTGTTCATTTGAGAAAATTTCTACAAATAGGAAGTGAAGTCTTGGATAGAGATGGTGAAACTGAGGGTTTTGGATGTTTGCATGATGGAATTTCTGGCTCCCAGAATATCAGAATCCTGTGGGAATCAAGGACTCAAAGATCTGAAAGAAACAAATCCAAAGAAAAAGAAATGACTTGCCTAAGACCAACCAGTTGGCATTCTTATTTGTGCTTTGCATTTGAGACCATGTGATTAAACATGAAATGCCTTGTCTCTGTTTTTCTTGGAGCTGGGCATTGAACTCTTGAGGATACCAGCACTGGCACTCGGTTCAAAGCCATGCACCTTTTCCTGGGATTAGGCAAGAGATCTTCTAACTCTGGTCCTTGTAAACTAAAAGAGCAAGATCCTCCACATAGGGGGCTTTGGGAGCCCCTGGCTCAGCAGCCAGTGATGTAAATGCTGGTAATTAATTCACTTGTGGTTTTTCTACCTTTGCCATGGGTGGGGTGTTTGGAAAGGGAGCAAAATCATTTCTTAAGGAAATTGAGGCTCTCTTCTAGTTGCCTGCTTGCTGCCTTCCTCCTGTCTCTGACTCTCCAGGGCTGGGGGTGGGTGCTGTGTCCGTTCTCCGAATGCTTGCTGTGCAGCACAGTTTTCCAGGAATTTCAGGACATAGGAATTTTCACCCAGCTGTGTTGTGTGTTGCTGTTCAGCAATCTGAAGTTGCTTATCCAGCACAAGTCAGAATGGGGCGCTTGGGGAGGAGGGGGAACGCCTTCGAACATTTTTCTAAGCAGAAGAAATTGAGGTGTTAGGGGCCCAGCTGGCGTGTGATAGGAACCAAGAAATGGAGGCTACGTGAGCGTGCATGCCCACATGAAATCTCTTACTGATGATGTTATTCCAGAGGTACTTCTTTCCACACCCTTGACACCAATGAACACTTACTGAGGACCTACTGTGTGTTAGGGAGGGAGCATGGGGGTAGAACAGTGAATAAGACAGACATGCCTTCATGCTGCTTAATTCACCAAGCAATTACCAAGTGATGGATGCTTTGAAAGGGGAAGTGTAGTGTAACAGTGGTCTCTGTGCATTCAGGGGTCCCTCTTCAACCCTGGCAGAACAAAGACTCAGGGAAGTTCAAGGGTATGCTTAAGACATTCTAAGGAATCACAAGAGGTCCAGGGCTTTTCTAGATGCAGTTCTCAGGCTGGCTCTCCCAATCGGAGTCTGCTGGTCACAGACCACAAGAGAAGCTGGTAGGCTCAAGGCTGAGTTTAGCTTAGTGCTCTGCTCTAACCATACCCTGATGCCATTTCAATTTTGTGGAAATCTTATAGATTTATATCACTTGATTATTTTGATTGACTAAATTTAATGATGATGATGATGATGACGATGACGATGACGATGATGATGAAGAACTAATCCTCAATGAAGCACTTTCTACATGTCAGGCATGGGGCTGAGTGCTCTCAAATGTAAGTTCCTTTAATTCTCTCAACCACCCCTTATGAAAGAGGTTCTGTTGTTCTTGGCTGTAGATGAAGGAGCCAGAGTTGAAGAGAGAAAGTCATCTATCTGCCTAAGAAGCGAGCCTGGGTGCAAAAGAGGGTGATTAGCCTATAAGGTGGTTACAAATATTAAATGAGATAATGAAGGCAAAGCAAGAAGCACATTGATTGTCAAATAACAGATGCTTGATCGATGAGAACCATTATGGTTTTTGATCCCTGCACCAGGCTCTGTAATGGTCACTGCTAGCCATGTAGTTAAGAGTATCTATGCACCAGACATTATTCTAAGCACTTTACACACCTTAACTCATTTAATGCTCACAACAGTTCTCTGAGGAAGTGCTGTACTATTCCCATTTTATAGATGGATATGCTGAGATCCAGAGACATATGCTTATTTTCCCAAGGTCATGCTGCCAGTCATTCTCCATTGGAAGCAGGTGTTTTAACTCCAGAGCACATGCTCTCTTAGCCATTATGCTACACGGGAGGTAGTTACACAACCCCAAATTCAGTGCTGTCCTACATGAACTCCTGAGACAGAAAACATAGTCATTTAGTCTCCAGGGTCCTGCTTGTCTCTTTTTGTCCACTCTTCCTCCCCTCCCCCACACCACTGTTTGAGTTTTTAAAGACAATGTGTAGTTAAGGAGAAAATGGATGAGAGGTATTCCACCAAAGCTCATTCTCCAATGGATCCTCTCAAGAATTTTTTCAGATAGAATAATAATGTCATGGATATTAAGACAACAAGGAAAAATAACAGAGGAGCACTGTGAAAGTAAAAGTATTACATACAACACACAACAAACAGTGACTCAGACCCTCATTTTTCCAATTCAGCCCATCCCCCAGACTCAGTCTCCCTGTGAGAGAACCTGCTATCCTGTCCTTACCCTTTCCTCACCTCTAATCACCAACCTCCTACAGGCCTCTAGTTCCACTCAACTAATTCCTACTCCTCCATCAGATCTCAGCTCAGACCTCACCTCCTCCAGAAAGCTTTCCTGGACCCCATGCCCAGCCCATTCCATGTGGACTAAATGGCGCTTCCTGAACTCCTGTAGCATCCACTATAGTTTCATAAGTGGAAGGTGACTTACAATAGGCCACTCTGCCAGCAGGTGGCTGAGGCACTGGGACTAGAGCCCAGGTAGTCCCAGGTATTCTAACTCCCTGTCTGGCATCCATTCCCCTATATCACACGGAGAAGAGATAGGTGGCCCAAGAGAACTGGCTGATTCCACAGAACACGGGTTGCCAAGCACAGTGTGTGGTGAAGCTATGGTGCCTGTGTTGGTGCATCTTACAAGTTAGAGGAAAATAGTGATGGAAACTTAATCCAATATGTGAATAATTATAAATGTGATGAATGGTATAGATGGCAAGAGCGGAATGGGGGGAGATCTCATGAGAAAAAGGGTGCTCAGGGAGGCGCCCCCCCTCCCCCAGGAGGTGAGAGTAAAGATGAGAAGGAACCAGGAGGAAGCAGTAGAGAGGGGCAGCATCTCTTCATTGTCACTTGTTTGGCCTAAGGACAAGAGTAATTAGCCTCTTATCCCTGGCAGGAGCTGTGTCTTTTATTTGTAAATATTTGTTTGGAATATGGTTGATGGGTAATGCAGATGGAGGGAGAGAGGACAGGCATGAAGAACAAGAGAAACCTTCATTCAGTATGGTAGGGTGAGGACTCTGGTTTTGTCTGGTAAATGGGCATATCTAGGGGACACCTCCATCCAGAGTTCAGAACTCTAGAGGTGAGGATTGGGCGTAGAATCTCTGTGTAAAGGAAGCTCTATGTAGAGAAGGTGAAGATGAAAGGCTGCTAGAACAAGCAAGCCAGTGAGTGTCATTAGCTGCCAGTCCAAAGACACTTGTTCCCCAAATAGCCGCACAGCGTGAGGGCCACCCACGGCATTTCCAAACAGCTGCCTTTCCTCCTAGCGCTGACTTTATCGGGCTGCCCTCCCAGGCGCTCCTGCCTGCCATGTGTGTTTTCTCGGTGCGGGAAGAGGCAGAGGGGGTTGCCCTGGTTAATCCACACTCTTCAGTTATTGTTCCCAGGGACACTTATAGTCCAGAACATGTAAACAGTTCTCAGCTTGGAGGAGTAGGGGGACAGTCTGAGGCTGGGAATCTGCTTGATGCTAAGTGTCCTATGCTTCCTGGGCTTTAGGCTAACATCTGTTGAACAATTACTATGTTTCAGGCTCTGTGTGAGTAGCTTTATCTTTTGTCCCCGTTTAACTGACGAGCAGACTAGAGCACACTTTCCCCTCTACCTTCTGTGGCAGACATGCAAAGATACCAGAATGAAGTTTTGCCATTCGTCAGGAAAATGAGAGAAATAAACATAATGTAGGAAGTTTATTGTAAAGGCATATTTTTTTAACTTTGAGATTATGCCCTTTTACTTTTTGGTATTAAACTACTTTTTATTTTTAAGAAAGCCTGGTAATACAAAGCATCCGTTTTGGGGCTTTTGCTTTTTCTTGGCAAGACAAAAATAGTTATTCTATGTTTCCAAAATTACTAAATTGCTTAAAATATATTACAGGAGAGTAAAATCTAGTAGTGTGCCCGTTATTATGGTAGGCAATAGGTGGTCTCCGTGCTACTTTCTTCCTATGAATAAAGTATTTATATAATTGTTTTCACTTTCTATTCTGATCTTTTGTCAGAAAAAATGCATCTGGACAGGAGCTCTGAGATCATATGATTTATCTTTCTTCAGCATTTATCAAGATGTTTTGATGGCACAGTTTGACCTTGAGACATTTTAACTCTATGTTGGTGTAGTCAAGATTATACAAACACTGAAACATTTTTATTATAGGAGTATTTTTTAGAGGCAAATGATGTGGGGCTCAGATGATTCCTCAATCCAGTTTTCCTTCAGCATACTTAAACCATTTCTTATTTTTCCAATTCATTTGTATTTTACTAAATTAGTTTTAACCAGATCAATTCTGCTCCATGTGTCTTCTACAGTGAAGATTTGATTAATCGATCAGTTATTTTTGTGTGTGTGTGTGCCCATCAAATTTTGCCTATATAGCTTCTGCCATTGTGAACGTTCTTTTTGTGGTCATTATTTCTACCACATCCAATTTTCTCACATCAAGTTTGCCGGTCTAAATTTTGTCAAGAATGTTTGATTCTTCCTTCAATTTTTTAGTCAATAACAAATTTTACTATGTGCATTTTTAGCTGCTGTCAGTTCCATTTTGTGTTGACTTTTTTCCTGACAGGTCTGATTTTTTTCCAGGTCACTTTTTACAGTTCGAAGAACCACATCTTCCTACAACTAAAGTCAGCCTCTTGCCTAATGTTTTTAGCAGGTGCAAAAATGTACTTGAGAGGTCAAAAATTCAGGATCCAAATATTCTGTGTTGCTGAAAGAGACCAGTGATCCAGAAGGATTAAGAAATCTACCCAAGGTCATACATCATGTTCTTGGCAGAGTTCTGGGTTATTTCAGCATATACAACTCCACTAGTTCAGTGAAGGACATATCAGAATGTAAGATTGGGTTGATCTTGATGGCATACTATCTGCTCCTACCCTCTCATTCCCCCTTCTGAGTCTAATGGAACTTCCACCTACCCGCCTTCTTGAGAAATAGCAGCTGGGGCCCCAGTTCGAAGCCTCTTGGCTTCTCCCTGCTTCCTAACTAGGCCCGCCTTAAGCTGTGTGTGCACTGGGGTGGCATGATTTACAAACAAGCAGGACCAAAAAGGAAAAATCCTCTCTTGTGGAGAATTAGGTCAGTGGCAGAGTTGGGGAGGGGAGGGAATCCAGACCTTGTTCTCCCATCTTTCAGTTCACCCCCTCTTCCCTAAAGCAGTCAGGGCAGAAGCCACATTGCTATTGAGAAGCAGACATCTGGGCTTGGGGGTGAGGAGCAGGGGGGCAGTACCCCCCCCCCCGCCACCGTATTCATGTGCAGAACTGTGTGAACGTGAAAGCGGCCTGTTTTCTGGCCACTTGGGACTCCCCCCTCTCTCATTGTATTTGTCTGGATTACTCTAAGGGGGATATTAGTGTTGTCTAATAATGGCCTCAGATTTATCTAGGGATTTGTGTGATTAATTCCCAAGCAAAGTACAGCAGATAGATTAGAGCTCAGCCTGTGTGGTGGGTCTACACCCTCTATTCTCTGCACTTTCTAATTGGTTTTGGGGGAGGCTCTTCTCTCACTGCCTTGTTATCCTGATCATTGAAGGCTGTAGCATTTAGGCCCCCACTCTAGGGTAGTGGAAACCATTTTCCACTGCTACAGAGCATGAGTGAGTGTCTGAGAAGACAGTGAAATCTCCAAGTTCATGCTCTTGTTCCTTTATGAAAGCTGCAGAGATGTGGTCACTTGCTTTTCTCTCCCAACTGCCACCACTGTATTCTCAGTGCCAGATTCTTCTCCCAGCCCTCCTGTTGGGGCACTGGTACCCCAGCTGTGGCATAGTGGGAATAGAGGTGAACTGGGATGTAGATGATCTGAATTCTGGCTTCAGCATCAACATTGTCCCAGTGGATGGACATGTTGGTTACCTGGTCTAGGGTCTGTGTCTCTCCTCTGAGCCTCAAAGGATCCTGTATGACTTTATTGCACTGATCACAATTATGATTATTAAATAACTGATTATCTGGTTATTTGTGGCCCATCTCCCCAGCTAGACCTTAAGATCCAAGAGTGCAGGCCCCACATCTGTCTTGTTCATCTGCCATTCCCTCAGTGCCTAGCACAATCCCTCACTCGTGGGGATGTGCTTTGAATATGTGTCGACGGAACGAACCTGTAAAGCAGAAGACACAGATTTGCTGGACACCCTAGAGTTCTTCCACTTCTAAAATTCTCTACATCTCTCCTACTGTATTTTCTCCAAAACAATCACATAAACACCCCCCTTTCTAATGTTTTGACTGTTTTTTTGTTTTTTTTTTTTTTAATTTTTTTTTCAACGTTTATTTTTATTTTTGGGACAGAGAGAGACAGAGCATGAACAGGGGTGGGGCAGAGAGAGAGGGAGACACAGAATCGGAAACAGGCTCCAGGCTCCGAGCCATCAGCCCAGAGCCTGACGCGGGGCTCGAACTCACGGACCGCAAGATCGTGACCTGGCTGAAGTCGGACGCTTAACCGACTGCGCCACCCAGGCACCCCTTGACTGTTTTTTTTAACTGTAGTACCACAGAAGTTATAAGATAAAAATGGTGATAATAATAATTTAATTCAAAAAGCATATTACTGATATATAAAATATGAAATCCCTCCTAAGAACTCCCCCTCTGTTCGCTTGTTCTCTATGGGTCCTGGCAGTGGAATGCCACCCTGCCTGGGCTTCTGAGTTCCCTCTGCCAGGGCCTGCAGGATCCTGTTGAACCCTTCAGAATAGGCCTGGTACTAACTAGTGAGCTATATGCATGGTTCTCAGACTCGAAAATCATTCTTTTAGCTGCAGAGCAGATAGTGTGCTAATTTCACATCACAGCACACACTGCTTTTCAAAGGGAAGAAGTCAACCTTGCTAATTTTCTGAAAATGAAAGAAGGGAGACTGTTTAAGAGAAAGTGGAAGAGTTGATGGGAGCTTGGCAGTGAGAGAGCCTTAGGGCTACTTGCTTTCTTCTGAGGTTCTCAGGTCACTTAGAAACTTCTTTTCTCAGAGCATTTAGTTGAAAGTCTCCAGCTAACATGAGCCAATATCTGACCCCCTCCTCAAGCCCATGGCAGACACTGCTAATCAATCTTGACCCCCTTTTCTTTCCAAACCCATATGCAGCCTCAGACCCTTTTTTTAAAAAATTAAAAGCTTTTTAATGTTTATTTATTTTTGAGAGAGACAGAGCGTGAGCAGGAGAGGGTCTGAGAGAGAGAGGGAGACACAGAATCCAAAGCAGGCTCCAGGCTCTGAGCTATCAGCACAGAGCCTGGCACAGGGCTTGAACCCACGAACCATGAGATCATGACCTGAGCCGAAGTCAGACACTTACCTGACTGAGCCACCCAGGTGCCCCCTCAGACTTTTTTTTTTTAACACATTACTCCAAAAATGTCACCAAAGAAAATGAAACTAATGTGTGTTAAGCACTAGACATTTTATATACATTTGTCTGTTTTGAACCTTCTGGCAAATGTGAATGATCCCCATTTTACAGATGAAATTTAAATAACTTATACGAAGTCATCTAATAGCAACGTTGGTAGGGCTGAAAGCTTACATGTTGCCATGCCTTCCAGGGAGTCCTACCCTTGGGTGTCAATCTGACCACCAGGCCAGTAATGGTGAAACGTTCTTATGAGATGTGTCTCCACTTAATTGTCGCTGTCCATCCTCTGGGGCCACTTCAAGGTTACGCTAGTAAAAAAAAAAACTTTGAAGCATTCTCTGTCAACCCTAAATCCTGTATTAGTGCTAAGTGCAATAATAGGCCAGATAGGGCCACCCTATCATGTTTATCTACTCTCTTGCTTTATTAGATTTACTACTAACTGCATCCAGGGCAGTTTTTTTTTTCAGTCCCCAGTGCCTAAGTTGGTGTTTGGCATGTATAAGTGGTCAGTAAATGTTAGTTATTTCGAATTGAACCTGACACAGAGGCTCACTCTGGGAACACAAAGGGTAGGATAAAGGCTTGTGGCAAATTGAAAGCCTTCTTGGCTGTTCTGAGAATCTGTCAGCCAGCCTTTTCCAAACTGTGTTCCACGAGATTTTACTAGGTATTTTATGGAAGGAGAAGTGCCCAGTGTTCAAAAATATTTGTAAAACTGCATCCTGTATCCTCTCTTTGACTTCACAGTGTATCTTAGTGCAGGCAAGGCTTTCTGAAGTCTTGCCATAGAGAAACTTGATTATTTTTGTTTAATTCAGTTGTTTCTACATTTATTATTTTGTTGCTGTTGGCGAGGAACTCCTATTTATATTTTACTGGATGTGTGTTTTTGTGGAATTCTGTTCTGGATATGTTGCCTCAATTTATAATCCTTTCTGTGAAATAGGGGTCCTGAAGTCATAAATGCTCCAAGAAATTTAATGACTTTTTTTATTAAAATATAATTAATATACATGGTTAATTAGTTTCAAGTGTACAATATACTGATTCACAATTCTATACATTTCTCAGTGCTTATCAGGATACATGTACTCTCAATTCTCTTTATTTTACTCTTCCTGCACCCACCTACCCTCTGGCAACCACCTCTGTATTTAAGAGTCTGGTTTTTTGTCTCTTTTTTTGGTTTGTTTGTTTCTTAAATTCCACATATGAGTGAAATCATATGGTATTTGTCTTTCTCTGACTTACTTCACTTAGCGTTATACCCTCTAGGTCCATCCGTGTCATCACAAATGACAAGATCTCATTCTTTGTTGTGGCTGATGAATATTCCATTGTGTATATATGCCACATCTTCTTTATCCATTTATCTATCGATAGATACTTGGGCTTCTTCCATAGTTTGGCTATTGTAAATAATGCTGCAGTAAACATAGGGGGGCATAGATCTTTTTGAATTAGTGTTTTTGTTTTATTTGGGTATAAACCCAGTAGTGGAATTACTGGATAATGTGGTAATTCTATTTTTAATTTTTTGAGGAACTTACATACTGTTTTCCATAGTGACTGCACAGTTTGGATTCCCACCAATAGTGCACAATGGTTCTTTTTTTCCACATCCTTGCCAACGCTTGCTATTTCTTGTCTTTTTGATTCTAGCTGTCCTGACAAGTATAAGGTGATATCTCATTGTGGTTTTGATTTGCATTTCCCTGATGATTAGTGATGTTGACCATCTTTTCATGCATCAGTTGGCCATCTATTTGTATATCTTCTTTGGAAAAACATCTGTTCAGGTTCTCTGCCTGTTTTTTAATTGGATTATTTGTTTGTTTGGTATTGAGTTGTGTAAGTTGTATATGTCTTTCATATATTTTGCAGATGACTTTTTTTGTTTTATTATTTATTTTTGACAGCAAGAGAGAGGGAGACAGAGTGCAAGTGGGGGAGGGGCAGAGAGCGAGGAAGACACAGAATCCGAAGCAGGCTCCAGGCTCTGAGCTGTCAGCACAGAACCCAATGTGGGGCTTGAACTCACAAATCATGAGATCATGACCTGAGCCGAAGTCAGATGCTTAACTGACTGAACCACTAGGTGCCCCATATATTTTGGATATTAACCTCTTATCAGATATATCATTTGCAAATATCCTCTCCCATTTAGTAAGTTGTCTTTTTGTTTTGTTGATGGTTTACTTTGCTAATGACCATCAACAATTATTGTCACTGGAATTGGCAACCTCACACCACGATTTCTTGAAATTTGCCTCCAGTTCCCCATGACCTAGATTTGGGCGGTTGACTAGTGAGAGAAGAAATAATTGGGAATGGATGAACAGTACTATGAGAAGGAAAAAGACTTTGAATTCAGAGAAATCTGAGTTAAAATCCTGGATACTCTGTATGAGTGAAGTGAGCTTGAGGGTATTAACTCCCCTGAGCCTTGGTTTCCCTGTTTGTTAAGTGGGGATGACAACCGTGTCTATATCAGCATTAGATGAAGTCATGTATATACGATGCTACCACAGGGGGCTACCACAGGAGGCCTTCATTAAATAGCAGAGATTATAATGGACAATGAATGACCCTTGCACTTGTCTTCTGGGTCATATTTTTAAGTTTCTTTCATTTTTAAAAGTTTTATTTTATTTTATTTTATTTTATTTTAAGAGAGAAAGTGGGGGGGGGGCAGAGACAGAGGGAGAGAGAGAGAGAGAGAGAGAGAGAATCCCAAGCAGGCTCCACACCATTAGTGCAGAGTCTGATGCGGCGCTCGAACTCATGGAGCCATGAGATCATGACCTGAGTCGAAACCAAGAGTTGGATGCTTAACCAGCTGAGCCACCCAGGCGCCCCAAGTTTCTTTTATAATATCATTGTGAATAGTTACCATATTTAATCTTTTTGATACTAGGTATGGTTGCGAAAAGAGGTTCAGGGAGGGCTGTGAGTTGCCAGAGGTCACACAGCTGATACTAGGCTAGAAAGTCAGGGCTCAAAACCTAGGCTTCTGTCAGCAAAATGTGGTGCATACATACAATGGAATATTATTCAGCCTTGAAAAGAAAGGTAATTCTGATACCCACTACATGGGTGAACCTTAAGGGTGTTATGCTAGTGAAATAGGCCAGTCACAAAAGGACAAATACTGTATGATTCCACTTACATGAGGTTCCTGGAGTAGTCAAATTCATAAAGACAGCATGTAGAAAGGTGGTTGTGAGGGGCTGGGGGAGGAGGTGTGGGCAGGCATTGTTTAATGGGAACAGAGTTTTAGTTTTGCATGGTGAAAGGAGTCCAGGAGATGGAACATAGAGACGACTGTGCAATGCTGCACAGTGGTGTGAATGGACTTGATGGGGCACCTGGGTGGCTCAGTCAGTTGAGCATCCGACTCTTGATTTCAGCTTAGGTCATCATCCTAGGGCTGTGAGATGGAGCACCAAGCGGGGCGCTGCACTGAGTGTGGGGCCTGCTTGAAGTTCTTTCTCCCTGTCTCTCTCTGCCCCTCCCTGGCTTGTGTGCCTGCATGTGCACACACACTCACTCTAAAATAAAATAAAGACTTAAAAAAAAGTTTAAGATGGTAAATGTTATGTAATGTGTATGTAATCACCACCACAACAAAAATATTTAGGAAAAAAAAGTCAGGGCTTCTGATTCCAAAGGCAGGGCTCTTTCCTACACATAACAGCACTCCCTACAGAGGAATGAGCAGCCAGGGTGGGGGTGGCCTCTTCCAACGCCCATTGTACTGAATTACAAAAGCTATAGAACTCACCTCTGCTGAGAAGACCCTCTTCTCCCATATCATTCTTCCAAGTGGCAAAAGCCCAAGGAGTTAGTCTTTCCAGACAGCAAGGAATTCTTGGAAAGAGGACTGATCCTCAGTCTCATGGAAACCACTTGGGTCAAATAACAATGATTTGCTAACATTGATTAGTACTTCTTCAATCTCCCAGTGCTTTTGCGTAACTTGCTCCTTATAACTTCTACATCAGTCCTACAAGATAAGTAAACTCTCCCCATTTTATAGATTGAGAAGTTAGGGCTGAGGGTGGTCAGTTAGCACAGCCAAGCTCATGTGCAGTTTGTGGAAGAGCCAGGTCTTTTACTCCAGATCCTGCCTCTTAACCCCTGTGCTGTCTGCAGGAAGAAGGGAAATGGAAGGTGCCTGCACCTCAGCTGTTTTTCCCTGATTTCTGTTCCCTCCTGTGATGCACTTCTCTCTGTCCTACGAAGATGAGGGACATCCTCTCATCTAGGTCAGTTTGTCTCCTGATTTCCTGGTGTTCAGGTGTCTACTCTTCTCCCTGGTTGGGTCATGCTCGTTTGGGGAGGGTAATATCCACTTTTACCTAGGAAGTTAGCCTTTGGGCCCCGTCTCCTGGCTGTGTCCACCTGCTATGAGGACTTTTCTAAAGACTTATCAGGCGGGAGCCTGTTGCAGGTGCCAACCTCATGGCCTAATACTGAGAAGTACTGTTTAGCTAGGGATGACTTTTGTTTGCAAGGCTTAAACATCTGGATAGAGGCTAAACTTGGCACTTTTAGTTTACAAGGTGTATATCAACAAGCCAGCACAGACATTCCTAATAACAACTTCAGGATGTGTTTATTGAATGTTTACTCTGTGCCTGGCCTTGTGCTAAGCCCTTTATATGGATTATCTCATTTGACCCTTATAATAGTCACATAAATTAGGTACAGTCAGTTCTGCTAGAATGCTTATTTTGAAAATACAAATTTGTTCCAATGTGATCGATCTATTAGGGAACAATTTGGGCATAATGCTTTTGCCTTTGATTATGCACAATTTTGTCCACAAGAAACACTAGGTAAAGGCAGAAAACTTCAGCAAGCCAAACCAGGCTGTGTAGAAATACACAAATGCACACACCTCAAAAGCTCCTTCAGTTAGCACGTGTGCTGTGAGCCACACCCTTGCACATCTGGTGTCACAGCTCTGTCCAGTGTCAGAGCATCCTCCTTTTACTACTTGGCAACAGCTCACAAGCTTCCTGTTTCCATGAGCACAGTTCAAGTCTTTTTCAAGGGCTCTACTGATGGTAGTATTTATATATTTCTTAATTATTTAACACATGTAAAACTGGTTCCTATTCTGGTTCCTATTATGGGTCACTGATGAGGTTTCTGGGTGTCATGCCCCAACTTCATTTTCCCCATTAGCCTTGTGTTTTTACTGCATGATTTTGCACAGTGTTGTGACTGTTAAGAATTGACACATGCTTCTAACCAGACTGATTACCACATTATTTTTATGTGGACAAAGTAGAAGGTAAGGCTAAGCAATTTGACAAAAATATTTGTAATAACTAACAGTAAAGTCAGGATTCAAACCCCAGATTGCCTTACCCCCATGTCTGTGCTCAAATTCCCTAAAACACTAACAAAACAAAACAAAACCAGAAACCCTGGTGTCTGCACTGATCTTTGATTGCATGTGTAACAAGTAGACTCCTTCTTCCTCCAACTGTCAGTCAAACTCTGGTTCCTCAAGCCAGAGCCACTACAAGTATGTGAGAGCCCCTAAGGTATTTGGGCACAGTACTGACTGAGCCCAGGGGTGTGCCATCCGTGTTCCTTCCTGCTTTGCAGCCCATTCCTCTCCCTGCTGCTGCCTTCCCTGGCTGGCTGGCACTTGACCCAGCAGCTATCTCTCCCCTCCATCTTACAGGCTGGAGTTATTAGCACCAAAGAACAAAAGCAAGGAGAGTGGGACTGGGGAGGGGAGGGGGCTCAGTCTTCTACGAAGGCAGATAAATAGGTTCTGTGTTGAGGATGAAGTTAATACCACCTGGCCTTTTGTGGAGAGACATCTCTTCCTGTGTTTGAAGAGCTCAAACACTGAAAGCTGGAAAGAGCCCCAGAACACAGGAAGCCCAGCCGCTTCGCTGCTGGAAGTTTGCTTTAGCTCAACTAACGAGATCGTTTCTGTATTTGTTCCTGAAGTAGAGGGAAGAACCTTGTGCTCACTCTCCCCAGGGGCATGAAAGGAGAGGCCATTGGGGAGATGCAGTCCTTGCCTTTTTTTTCTTCCCTCTCCTAACATTGTAGTCTGGTGTACTCTTCAATTGAAGGCCTGATCTGATGCTTGTGGGCCTGGGGCAAGAATGTACATGAGAGACAATGGGCAGCCTCCCTTCTTTCTACCTCTAGCAGCATGGAGATCCTTCTGGACATTTGTGTGGACACCCCAGCCTATAGAAGTCCATAGCTCCTGTAAATTGCTTTCCCTTGGCCATTTCTTGACACTAGAGTATGCACATTGGTGGACTGGTCAGCTTTTGGGAGAATGGACCCAAGGAAGAGACCCATGTGAATTTGGGGCAATTTGAGCAAGGAATTCTGAGTACCTGATTGTATTCTACAAAGGGCTTAGTGGCAGGAATTGCTGATTCCCAATGGGAACATCTAGTTGGCCCTGTAGACTCCTCAGATTCTGGGCTGAGATGTAGCTACAGGAGGGCCAGAGCATGCTCCTCCCTGTAAAGCATATCGCCCAGGGCAAGGGCTCCAATTAACCAGGCCTATGGTCATATTGCATTTGACCCCTTCCCTCTGCCCTGGGCTGTGCTTTTTTTCTCACTTCTGTGAGATGCCCTACATTCCTATCCCTAATTTGTTGCTTGATGGGTCAGATGGTACTTGTCCTGGTTTGCTCTTTTATTTAGAAATATAGCTTGACCCTTATAAACTACTCTGAGTATGAGAGATATTGATAATGAGAGAGTCTCCTCTCTGGGTCTTAGTTTCCCTGTCTGTAAAACACGATGAAGAATGTTCCTACCTGCTAGGGTTTTGGTGAGAATTAAATGAGATGAGGTATATAAAGCACTTCACACAGGGCCCCGCACACAGACTATTTGATAAATGTGAGCTTTATTATGAGTTAGTAGTGTTTTGTGCCAGGGATATATAGACATTATATTTTATCACCACACTTACCCTGTGACATGTGATGCTGGACACAGCAATTGGCTCAGGAACATGTGACCTAAGCTAAACCAATGAGAGCCTTCCCAGGGAATTTTACCAGTATTACCAGGAAATCGGCTGTTCCCTTTTCTCTAGAGCTGACAGGATCCATCTTTGTTACCACAGGGGGACAACCCACCTGATCATGAGGGTAGCACAGGAGAAAACAGTTGTTCTTAATTAAGGAGGGGATTAAGACAGACCCAGAGTCTAATAGCAGCTCTGCCCCTCTGTCCATAGGCATGTGCCATAACATCTCTGAGCCTCCCTTTTCAATTGTAAATGGAGATACCAATATTAATCAAGATGATTTATTAACCATTCAATACATATTGCTGGTCACCTATAGTAGGCCAGACCCAGCTTACATACTGGGGATACAAGCAATGAATGAGAGAGACAGTGCTGCTCTCATGAAGCTTGTATTTCCAGGGAGATATAAACAATAAAAGCAGAGACCCATCCTGTGATGTCAGATAGTGATTGGTGCCATGAGAAAGGAAAAGCAGGGTAAGTGGCAGAGAAGGGTCCCCTGTTAGTGAAGGTGGTTAAGAAAGGCCTTCCTGAGGAAGTAATATTTGAGCTGATACCTGAAGAAAGTGAGAAATGGCCTTATATATGCCTGACAAAGACCATTCAGTCCAGTGCTTAGCACATGCATAGGCTGCAGGCAGGACTTGCTCAATTAGTGTTAGTTACTTCTATTATGATAGGGGGTTGAGGACTGGCTCTCATAACCTTGCACCTTCTCTCTTCTGGCCCCCTAGCTCTGGCACTCACACTGATCTTGATGGAAAAAATGCCTGATGAAAACAAATTCTGGCCCAATCTGGGGCTATTTCTGTTAGGAATGCCATGCTTAAAGCAGGGATGGGGGAGCAACCCAGAGAGGAAGCATTTGGTTGCCATTGCCACACTTCACCTACTGTCTTTAGCATCACAACCAGAGAAGAAGTAAATTAGGGCATTCGCCCTTCACTCAGTATCCAGCAGACACTTATGGTGTATTCAACAATAACCTCAGCCACAAGTACGTATGCTCAGCTTGGTTATTTTGAAGTTCAAAAGGAAACACTTTCCTGTAGTGTGGGAAGATCTGGTTCTTCTAACCATGGGGGAAAAATGAGGGACCCTTCATCTGCTCCTGTTGTGTTTACAGAGGGAGCTCTCCTGCCTCACCCTTCATTTGGTCTAGATCATTTCACAAGGGAGGAGTCCAAGATCCCCCCACTCACTACTTACATACACACACACACACACACACACACACACACACACACACACAGGAGCTCTGGGGAGGGTGGGGCAGGCTGCACAGCCAGCCTTGTGGAGGCGAGGCCCAGCCAAATCTTTTGGGATCCCACCTGGTGAACTCTGTCTTGGGTCTGACCTATTTTCTAGGAGAGAAAATAGAATATAGATTTAAATGCAGTGGTGCTCTGGAAAACTACAGGCCCAGCAGTGTGAGAAAATAAAACAGTGGGGGGGGAACAGAGGAAGTGTCGGCATGGGTGAGGATGCCACCTCTCCTGGATCAATCTTATTTGTTTGTCAACTGCCTTTTCTTCTGCAATTTGCTCCCTTTTTTTTCCACAAAAAATTGATATACATACACACATTTACGTATTTACCTTTTCTTTTACCAGTCCTGGGGTCCAATGCTGCTTCCCCATACATAGACTCTAGGCTGCAGACCAGTAGCAACCACAGACAGAGGGAGCTCTGGGGATGGTCACCTAGGAAGTAGAATGGCAGCAAGGCATAGAATCAGAAATGCTCAAAAAAAAAAAAAAAAGAAAAAAAGAATCAGAAATGCTCACAGCTGCATCCTAGGTCAGCCTTCCTTGCTCTGTGACCACAGGAGAGATTTTTAATACCCTTGTCTTCTCATATATGAAGGTAATAAAATTACTAGCTAACATTGAAGGCTTTCTAAATGTAGGTACTGTTCTAAGCTCCTCACAACCACACTAGGAGGTAGGAACTATTATCATCCTCATTTTACAGATAAGAAAACTGAAGCGCAGAAAGTTTCAGTAACTGACCTAAGGTCTACATAGCCTGTAGACCTGGCAATCAAGCTGTGGATCTCCCTTTCTGTGTCAATTCCTGTGACTTGATCTGAGTCAATGGCTACACTTGGAGCTAAGGTGGGGGTGGGGGTCATCTCTACCAAGCCACATGGATTTAGGGTGGGAAAGGAGTTCCCCAGAAGATAACTGCGACTTGTTACAAGAAAGAAGGGGTAAAGGATCGACAGGCAATATAACAGATGATTCCCCCACACCCCCATCAACCTTTGCCATTTCATTCTGTTGGTCAGAATTGAATGTGGAGATTCAGGTTACTGCTTCTTGGGACAGGGGCCAGGTGACACTGTGTCTCTCTCTTCCTCAAGTTGGACACAACGTTCAGAACTGCCTCCAGCTCAGTGACACAGCTAAAAACTGAACCTGGACCCTACCCCTCACTGTAGGAAGCTTATCTTGGTGGTCTTTTGCCCCTCTTTGGCGAGAAGAGATGCTGTATGTTTTATGCTCACGACTAGAACTGAGGCCAATTAAGGATTCAGGAGGGAAAACAAAAGAAACAAGAACAGCATTTGTTTTGACTCCTGTACCTGCTCTCCTACAATCTCTTAACCCTCCCTTGCCCCACTTCCCACTGAGGAGAAGAAGGGAGGAATAAGACCCAAGGCTGGGGAGGGCTGGAACACATGCCTTCATTGACAAGTAGAAGAACTGAACCAAAGTCACACACACACACACACACACACACACACACACACACACACACACACCCCTTAATTCCTGTGGTCTCTTGGTGTTTCCAGGGAGCCATCTGGTCAACATTTTTTTGGTAATTCTGTCTGTGGTAATTCAAAGTGATAACAATCAGCACAGCTAACATTTATGCAATGTTTGCCTTGTACTGAGTTAAGTGTTTTACAAGTATTTAATCTCCTAACACTGCCATGAGGGAGTTTTGTTCTCTTCCCATTGTGTAGCTGAGGAAAACAACTCAGAGGTTCAGTGATTGATCCAAGGCCATTCAGTAGGCAGGGATTTGAACTCAAACCTGTCTCTCTCCAGAGTTTAAGATTGTAAACACAATGTTGAAATGGGAAACTTTGGGGTTCCAAGGTATCCTGTCTCCCTTGCATGTTGGTACCTCCAAAGAGCATGTTTCCATGAACAGTGGTGTTGACACTCCCACCACTGAACTCCACCACGTGTAAATAGTTTGATATCCTGTTTAATGAAGGGGTATTTTAATGACCACTCTTCTAGGCAATCCATCAGTCACGGTTAATGGCCCTGCTTAGTTATTTATACAGAATGTTTTCCCTTCTTACCTCTTCTGTTTTGCCACTTCTTGCTTCCACTCCACCCCTGAATCTAGCAACTCACCAGAAAATCTGAAAGGGGGTGTGGCTGAGGAATGATTCAGAGCTCTCTAGAAGTCTTTTTGGGCAGATACAGCTTTTAGGGAATACAGGGTGTGGGTTAAAGAAATGCTCAGCTGTTGCTATGGGTTTGCCTCTCCTGGATGTGGGGGGCACAGCTCTGTTAGGTCAATGCCTGCATTTTCCTGGGGCAAGAGTTACAGTTCCTAAGGAACTTGCTGAAGCTTTACAAAACTAATTGCAGCAAATTAGAGGTGCAGTGGATAACCCATTACTTACTCATGGGTTAGCTAGGAGGGTCTCTCCCATGGCTTCAGGATGCTCACTTTAGCCTACAAACTGAATTTGGGTTCCATATGCCCTTGAGAGACGTGGGTTTCTGTTGAATAAATGCTGGACTGGGTGGGATTCAAGAGGTCTAGGGTCTTATCTAGTCTCTGTACCTGAACTAAATGCGTGAACTTGCATGAGTCTCTCAACCTCTTTCATCCCCCATTTGAGCCAAAAATGAATTAAGCTAGATGATGTCTGTGGGTATCCCAGGTCTACCTTTCAATGATTCTAAGTGAGTCACCCAGGATTGCTTGGATGGCCAGTGGTTTTTGAAGAAGCCCCCTGTTCCATCTTCTTAGCTCAGGTATATCCTTTCAGGTTGGGTCTAGAGGTTTTAACAAAGTTTTGGTCTGCTCTTGACTTAGCTTCTCAGCACAATTCTATCTTGCATTTGAGGGTAGGAGGAGGAGATTGTGTTCATGAAGACAATGGGAGTGAACCGTTCTTCATTTTTTGAAAGTTCATTGGCTTAATTCAAATGTCAACCTTCCTAGGGCTGGATGTTTATTTGTAGTTGTCAAAAGTGATTTCAAATGGCAATTCCTGTCATTAATGATGGGGTGAAAAGCAAGGAGAAAAATTAAAAGGGGAGACAGGATTTCAATTTGTATGGCAAATGATCCACTCACATACAATCTCATGTACACACGCTGCTGTCTGTGATAAAGGATGGTCCCTGGGTATATCAGGGAGGGAGGGGATTATAAATGTTTTGTTATCTTCTGTCCTTCAGTCCTATATGGTAAATAATGCTGCAACTTGCTCTTAATTATTATGCCTCTTTTTCTTTGTTCCTCAAGGGAGTGGTTTATTATTATTTTTCTCTCTGTGGGGAAACTTGCTTGACATCATGTCCAGTGTTCTGTATCTGGAGGCGAGGAGGATTTGCTTGGGTGTTGTTGTGTAGAAATCAACCAGAATATTTTAACCAATATTCTTGCAGGATTCCAGTCTGCTTGGCTTTTTTGGAGCCCTATCTGATTCCAGGATGATGTCTTTCCGGACAGATGTGAAACACCCCTCTTTTGCTACATGCACAGTGGAAAGGGAGCTTGGCCCCTCAGCTTGCATGGGTGGTTTTTGGGTGAAGGTAGAACTAAGTGCTCAGAGGTTGAGTACCTTTGGGGTCTTGCATGAACATGATAGTCATGCAAGGGCACGTTGCACTGTGTGTGTGTGTGTTTCTAACACTCTTCTTCCTTTTTCTCCCCCTTTCTCTCCTCTGCCTTTCCCTCTTTGAAAATGCTGCCACAGATGTCAGTCAAGGTCCAGGTGAGTTTCTGTGTTTGTACAGCTGCTGTGGAAATTTCCCCTCTGCCAGATTGTGCATGGTTTGACTCTGAGTGAGACCTTTTTCTAGGGACTCTTAAACAGAACAGAAATCTAAGTACATTGCATTTTCATTGATTTGGGTTGAGAATAAGAAATGCCTTGAATTGATGTGTTCATGTTGGTTTTGAAAACCATTTTAAAACCAAAGGAATGTGGTTCCCATGCTTATACAGTCACTTCCTTCTGATTAAAATTTCTGGGTGAATCAAAGAAATGGAAAATGAGCATTTTTGGAAAATATTTTTAAAGATATTCTTAAGATATGAACTCTCCAATTTAATGAGCATTTTTGCCTTGTCATACATAAATCTACTTATCTTCTATAGTTTCATGTGGTTGAAAGTTGAAGATATGAATACTTAGCATAGAAAATATGTGATGAGAGAAGAAGTCTTATTTCTTTGAATTCTAAGAAATGGCTTTCCCCTGCCCCACAATGAAATTGGCAATTTTTAAAAAGTTATGTAACTAATACATGTTCACTGTATTTAAAAAAAATGAAAATATAAAGAAGAGGAATGGTTTTTGTCAATGAACAAATGGAAGAACGATTCTCATGCTAATTGTGCATTTCTCTTTTTAAAATGCATACTCATCCAGAGTTCTAATTGTAAGCATTGTGTGTGTGTCTGTGTGTACAGACATATATGTACACACAGACACACACACACAGGCTCGTATAAGAGGTTACAACCATATATGGATAAGAAGTGTGAGATGACTTAGAATGATTTGGAGATCATTCTAAACTGGATAGAATTTTGAGTTAAGAGGAGTAATTAACCTTACCAAATGAGAAGGAATATCATCTTTCTTTGCTATTTTCACATGTTTTCTTGTTTAGTCATTTTAACATTTAATTCTTATAACATCAATACAATTATATTTTAATATGATGGAAATTGAGAGCCCAACAGGTTAAGCCATTTGCCCAAGGTCATAGGGCTTGTCAGTGGTAGCACTGGGATTTGAATTTAGGACTTTGGGACTCTAAAGCCCAGGCACCTTCCATTGGAACATACTGAAAATTCCATCACTGAAAATTCTCAGCAACTGAAGGTCTTGTAAACATTTCCTAAGGGGACTATCATTGATTTTTTGCTTAGAGATAATGTGACGTTTTCATTATTAGCAGTCCTCTTTCCAAATGAATTTATCCTTCCCTTCTCTCTCTCTTTCTTTCTTTTTTATTTTTAATTTTTTTAATGTTTATTATTAAATTTTTTTTATATTTATAATATTATTTTTATTGAAAAACAAATTTATGTGTTAGTGGACTGACAAAAGTCCAAACTTGTGTTGTTCAAGGGCTTACTGTATTTCATTCTTAAAAAATATTTTTATATTAAACATAATTTTTGTCAAATTGGTTTCCATATAACACCCAGTGCTCATCCCAACAGGTGCCCTCCTCAATGCCCATCACTCACTTTCCCCTCTCCCCCACCCCCCATCAACCCTCAGTTTGTTCTCAGTATTTAAGAGTCTCTTATGGTTTGCCTCCTTCCCTCTCTGTAACTTTTTTTTTTCCCCTTCCACTCCCCCATGGTCTTCTGTTAAGTTTCTCAGGATCCACATATGAGTGAAAATAATGTTTATTTTTGAGGAGGCGGGGAGGGGCAGAGAGAGGAAGACACAGAATCTGAAGGAGGCTCCAGGCTCTGAACCATCAGCATAGAGCCTGACGTGGGGCTCAAATTTACGAACCATGAGATCATGACCTGAGTCGAAGTCAGATGGTTAATCGACTGAACTACCCAGATGCCCCTTCCTTCCTTCCTTCCATCCTTCCTTCCCTCTTTCCTTCCTTCCTTCCTTCCTTCCTTCCTTCCTTCCTTCCTTCCTTCCTTCCTTCTTTCCTTCCTTCCTTCCCTCCCTCCTTCCTTCCCTCCTTTCCTGTTTAAAGAATCACCCAGACTTAAGTAGGGTTTCTCACCATTGATCTATATGGTATATTGCATAGCAAAAAAGAATAATACAGTTATCTCCAGCTAATACACAGGATTTCCCTTTTTTTTTTCCTGTCCCTACCTCACCTTTGAAAATAAGTGGTGGTTGAAATGAAGCACAGGACAGCATTTCCTAAGAAGATACCATTAAATTAATTTTCTATTTAATAATATTTTACTCAACAAATATCTATTGAGAATCTATTATGTGCCAGGCACTGTTCTAGGCACTAGGGATAAAACAGTGAACAAAACAGAAGACAATCCCTGTCCTCATGGATCTTTTATTCTACTTGAGGGAAGACAATGAACTAATGAACTGGATATATACGCACACCTATATACATATTATATTTACAATATATACATGTATTGTATCAGAGGGTAGGCAATCAGCATTGTGGAGAAAAACAAAAATGTTAAAAATTAGGTTGCTAATTTATAGAGGGTGGTCAGGAATGCGCTCTCTGTTCAGATGATATTTTCTGGCATACCTCAAGGAGGTGAGGTAGTAAGCCCAACACCTGCAATTTTGTTTGGAAAAGTGCCACTTGGCTCAACCCCTCTTCATCCTGGTTCCTGGCAGAGAGGTGACCCATGGTCCCCACTTTGGCTTGTGTGTGTTGTGTCCTGTCCAGAGGGTCCCAGTTGAGGAAGTAAGCGGGGCTGATATCCAGCCTGCATTCCTCTTGCCAAGCCTATGATCCTGGGGCTGCCTCTGACCAGGGGGCACCTTTTTGTAATTCTCACAAAGACATCTATTGGTCCTGGATGAAACAGCATGGCGGAGTAAAGTGCAGTGGACACACAGGCTTCTGTTTTTCCAGAGGGGTGGGTGACCCTCCCTTAGTTAACAGCAACTATAATTAGTCCAGCTTAGCACCGTTGCAATGAGCATTGCATCACCTTATTCTCCTAATGACCCTCTAAGGTGTGTCTGCTGAGTCCCATTTTTTTGCGGAGGAAGTTGAGGCCAGGAGGTTAAATGTTGTGTTGAGGTCACCCAGCCATCTAGTAGCTGGGCCAAGAGAGGGTTCCTGCTTGATTCCAAATCTTGCACTCTTTGTTCTGCCCTTGAAGGGTCAAGAGCTGATAGCCAATCCTGTAACCACCCCCGACCCGGACCCCTGGCTTTTTTGTGGTTTCTGAGCCTGAGGCAAATCACTAGTTCAGAAACTTTCCTTGTGGCCCAGGACGTAGCAGGAGGCAGCCTGGGCTGCCGGGCCCTGGCTGAGGTCAGCGGCAGCCTCCCGCCTCTCCGAGCCCCTGGCCAGGCAGTGTGGAGCCAGCAGTGCTGTGGCTCTGAAACAAGAAGCCTTTAGTGGTTCACTGATTTTCCCCCCTTCCCCTCAGGAAGACAAATTGGGGATTTTATGAGCTAATGTAACTGTTTACCCAGGGGCCGCTGGAAGACTGTGAGGGACGATTGATTAATTTTACATGTTTACAATTTTACATGTAATTTACTGGTTAGCAGTAACACTACTGTATAAGACGCAGCTGGAAATGGGGCCTGGCAGGCAGCACCTTCCTCAAGGTTCAGGAGATGGGCTGGGGCTTGGAGAGACTGTCCTGGAAACACCCAGGAGAAAAGCGGCAGGTGATAGGTACTTCACTGGACTTGTGTGTGGGAAGATCCGCAGCCCCTCCTCCTAGTCCCTAGGAGGGAGGTTTCAGATAATAAAGTAGCACCAGGGGCACCTGGCTGGCTCAGTCGGTTGGGCGTCCGACTTCGGCTCAGGTCATGATCTCATGGTCTGTGAGTTCGAGCCCCGCGTCGGGCCCTGTGCTGACCGCTCAGAGCCTGGAGCCTGTTTCAGATTCTGTGTCTCCCTCTCTCTCTGACCTTCCCCCCTTCATGCTCTGTCTCTCTCTGTCTCAAAAATGAATAAATGTTAAAAAAAATTAAAAAAAAATGAAGTAGCACCAGGCATTTGTAGGGTGCTGACCTGAAGGAGGTGAGGGACACTCAGCTCTGATTTAACTCTTTACCTCAACCCTCCCCTGTCCTCTTTCAGATGAGAAAAGCCTCAGGGAGGGTCAGTAACTGCCCAGAATCTCCAGCTGCTAGGACAAGACAAGGATCTCAGATCTGTCTGGTTCCAAAGAGCGTGCTCTTTTTCTTTGAAACCCTGGCATTTCCAAGGCAGAGTTGTGGGCCTCTTATCTGTGTCTGCACTCTTAGCTCTCCGCGCAGTGCATGGCACATAGTAGGGCCTCAAAAACTTTATTGAGCAGGGAGTGTGGGAACAAGTATCAGGGCATTGTGAGTCTGTAGGGTCCCTGAGCCATATTTGAGCTGAAAGGCCATCCTGTCCAAAGAGTACAACTATTTTACTTTTCAAAGGAAGAAACTGAGGCCCAGGGAGTGGCAGGGACATCTCCAAGGCCAGGTAACCAGTTTGTGGCCTGGAAGAGACCCTTGTCAGGTACGTATTCCACGCCTCTGGCATACTGGGATTTGTCAATGGTCTCCCTGTGCTGCCTGGGGGCAGGAGTGGGCAGGCCCAGCCCAGTACCATATCACACCCTTAGCTCTCTCCCTTTTTCCCATGTGTTCTAGAACTCTCTCCGAGGGGAGAGCAAGCCCTTTGAAGGCGAGAAAGGATCTAGGAGGCAGGGAACAGTGCTGGGGCCTCTAGGTGTACGAACCCTCCCTTCCCCTCCCCCAGTGCCTCCCCTCCAGCCAGGAGGGGCTCTTTATGGTGCTCCAATGACAGTCTCTCTCCTCAGAAGGGATAATTTCTCAGACTGCCTGCTGATTAGAGCTGGAATTTAAATGAATAACTGTGACCTTGTGCAAGTGCCCTAGTTACTCAGAGGCCCGATGAGGAAATAGGCCTCTCGCTTCAGTCCATCAGAGCCCTGGCAGGCGCAGGAGGAGGGGCTGCTGTTTTCTGAGGCCCAGAGGAGGCCCGGTCTGCTGTTGCCCAAAAGCAACTGATGGCCTTCGCTTGAGCCTCCCTCTGCCCACTCTTGATCTCTGCCCTCGGTGTCTTCCCCCTTCAGTTTAAGTCATCTCAAGGCTGTCCTTGGAGAGGGGACCTGATTATTTGTCCTGAGCCCTGCCCTGTCTCTGGGGAGTCCAGCCCTGTCTCTGGGAGGGACACTGTTCTGAACCCAAAGTCAGACGCAGAGCCGACGTGTCTGGACACGGAGGGTCTGCCCTAGAAGTTGCTCCGCAGAGGAGAGCCCCCAGAACCGCAGCCTCGGCTTCACGCAGGAGCTTGTTAGAAAAGCAGAATCTCGGGCCTTGCCCCAGACCTGCTGAGTCAGAATCTGCTTTTTTACCAACATGTCCAGGTGTATGTACACACATTAACGCTTGAGACGTGCTGACCTAAAGAGTCCAGCTTCTCCCCTCTGGGGCCACGAATGCCATGTTCCTCGTCTCTTCCGTTTTTCTGGGTTGACAGGAGTTGGGAGGGAGGATGGGATTAGGGAAGGGAAAGGGAATGAACACTTCCTGACCACTGAGTCTGTGCCTGTCACTGTTCAGGCCCTTTCAATATAAGAATTTACATACTGTGAGTCAGGGGAGCTCAGGATAGAACAAGTTTCCGTGAACAACTGCTCAGGGGCCAAATCCAGCCTGCTACCTGCTTTCATATGGCCTCTGGGCTATGGATGGTTTTTCTCTTTTTAAATAGTTGAAAGCAGCAAAAATAATTTGTGATGCACACATTTTATGAAATTCAGACTTCAGTGTTCATAAAGTTTTATTGGAACACAGGCACACTTGTTTGTCTCTGTTTTGTCTCTGGCTGCTTTGCAAAGGCGGGGTTGAGTAGCTGTGACAGAGACTGTGTGTCCTGTAAAGCCTGGAAAATTTACCATCTGGCTCTTTACAGAAAAAGTTTGCCACCCTCGGTCTAGAGCATAGACTTGGAGCCAGATGCTTGGGTTGACATCCTAGCTTTCTCTCCGTATGAACAGTAGGACCTGTTCAAGTTACCTTCCCTTTGTGGGCCCTACTTGCCTCATCTGTGAAATGGGGACAGGAAGTACCTTCACCAACAGGGGCTGTTGTGTAAGTGAGCTCATGCATGTCAAGTCTTTAGAGCAGTGCCTGGCACATGGTAAACCATGTATAAATTAGCCGGTATTGTAAGTTCTCTCATTTGATCCTTTCCACATGTTTTCATTTCACAGATGAAGACACTTGGGCTCAGAGGGTTTAAAACAAAAGACGTTCTTTGGTCTATTTGGTCTTCCAAACTATTCACAGGCATGCCACCAGTCCTGTGCTGGAGAGCCCCTCAAAAGACACCTGCTATGCTCCCCCTTGTCACAAATTTTCTCCCATCCGTCCTGATCTTTATGCCTTCAGTGAAGAGGTCCCTCAAACGTAGATCCTGGCCACCACTGCTGTGAAGCAAGGCCGAGGAATCCCACTGAAGGGGAATGAAGGGACCGATACTTTTCAGAGGTTCAGCTGTATGCCAGGCACCCATCAAGATGTTATATCCTTTGCCCAAGGTCAGAAGCAGGTACGGTAGGCACCAGGATTTAAACACATATCTGGGATTTCTGCTCTCATTCTGCCTCCTTCTGGCTCTGTTACTTTCCCTGGGGGTTGTGTGACCTTGGGTAAGTCATGCAACCTCTCTTTTCTTTAGTGTGGAGGGGTTAAATCAGATGGCCTCTCAGACTTCTTTCATTCTGAGGATCTAGGATCCAGCCTCCAACTGAAATACCTTGGGGAACAGCAATCAGGAAACTGCCTTCTTGGTTACCAAAGACTCAACAGTTCCCAACATCAGTGGTACCTGTACAGTATTTTGTCTTTTCTTTCCTATTCTTTTGGGCACATTTGCTTTTCTCCCTTATTTCTTAGGAAAAACACCTGAGCTTGTATTATGAGCCAGGCACTAAAAACCTAAGTTTTTGCACACATCATTTAGTTTTTTTGACATCCTCAGGAAATAGATTTTGTTATTAGGCCCATTTTACCCATGAACAAACTGAGGCTCAGAGATGTTAACTGACCAGTTCCAGCCAGAAAAAAGTGGCAGAGCAGGATGCAAACGCTGGTGTGTCTGGCCCTGGAGAGGCCTCATGGCATCATAAGTTTCACCAGAATGTACATTCCACAAAGGTGCACCCCTGTTCACTATTTCTATGCTCTGGGCCTGAAACAGTGCCAATAGATCATAGGAATGGAATAAATACTGGCTCAATGAATAAATAGTGCTCAGGACTCAGCTCTTCGTTTTACCCCTCACTCCTCTGAGAGAAAGTCTGCTTTTTGTATAGGTGTTCACCCTGAGATAGAAGGTAATTGAATCTTTATTCAGTGCCTGTCTTGGGCTTGGGTCAGTGGGGGATGCAGGCAGCAGGGAATCCACCATGGCTGTGCATAATTGGATTGGAAGGGGGTCCTCAGCTGGGCTAACAGTGATCGGCTTCCAGCCAGTTGCCCACTGGGGCCGGGGAAAATTCCACCCCCCACCCCCACCCCTGATTGCTGTGGCTCTTCTTGATGAGTTAAGTGTGGGTGGGGAGCTGCTTCCTAGCCTGCCTCCAGCTTTGGCTAACTCAAGGAGGTAGACCACTGGCCCTTGGTGCCTTTTTCTACATCATTTTAAAATCATGTCCTTTACCGTCCTGGCAAGGCAGACCTACTCGGGTGCTGCTTATGGTCCCAGTTTGTTTCTTAGTTCTGTAGGGCAAAGTCAGAGTTACAGCTGGAAAAACATCATTAGAAATATCTCACAGTCTCACTGGAACAGTACTGCCCCACCCCTCCTGATCCTGCCAAACACGTGGGGTATATATTTATTGCTCCGGTGATGATCAGGCATTGGTGGCATTAAGAAGAATCAATGAATGCTAAATGCACTGTAATGTGTGGGAGAGTCTCATTCAAAAATATGTATCCTCAAAATGCCGTTGGTGAGACCGTAGAGAAACTCTTCTAGACCAATTCCTGCCTTGTACAGGTGGAAGGAAAACTGAGACCAGAGAACTTCCGTATAACTTAGGTAAGTCACACAGCTTGTATATGGCAGCTTTGGTGACCTTCTCAGTCCAGAGACCTACCTAGCAAGGTCTGGTAAGGACCTGAGCTAAGCTAGTCGGTTTGTGGGGCTAGGTCTCAGGAGGGCTAGGGAGATGAAATGCAGCTGAGGGTTGAGGACAATGGGTCCCCTGTGGGGCAACTCAGTTGACTATGACCATGGAGGAAGGCACCTGAGGATACACTAGGCAGGTGGTCTGTTAGTGCTGCCAGTTTGTTGGAAGGCTGGTGTTGCCAAGAGGCAGGAGGTGGGGCAAAGAGAGGGCTCAGATGTACCACTCTTCTTAATAATGACAGTGATGACTACATACTTTTGAGCCTTCCCTGTGTTCCATGAACTGTGCTAAGTGCTGTCCATACGTGGTTGCACATGATTGTCACAGTGATCCTGAGAAGATATTTTACAGGAGCGAGGCATGGAAGAGTTAACTTGCTCAAAATCCCATAGGTAGTAAGAGGTAGAGCTGGGATTTGAATTCAGGTTTGGGATGGTTTAGAGCAGTTGTTTGCAAAGTTTGGTAAGCATCAAAAATCCCCTGGAAAGCTAGTAAAGGAGATCCAGGGTTATTAAAGTAAGACATTTCCCCTAGGTGATTCTGATAATGACCAAAGTTTGAGAACCACTGTTTTAAAGCAACATGATCTGGAAGGTAAAGGAACTTGAAAGCTCCAGCATTAGCCACTATTTTCTACCTTATAAACATTAAGGGAGGCAGGAAGTTGGAGGGGCAAGTGGAAAGGACGATGGAATGAATGATTCCCCCTTTGAGGTCCAGTGGCACCTTAGGTTATGGGGCTAGTAGAGCCATCATCATAATACATTATAGTCAGCTGTGTATTGTCCTTCACAAGCCCCTTCTTTGGCCACTGTGGGCTCTCGAAGGACATGAGGTGTCGTACTTTTTGAGAACAGAGATTTATCCATGCTTGCATCCCCACTACCTGTCACATTGTATGTGCTCATGAAACTGTTGTTAGAAACAGCATTTCAGGGATGGAAAGGACCCAAAAGGTTGTCAAGACTCTGTGCACCTAATTTTTTTAATTTCTTCTGTAAGAGTTCATTCAGACTTGGCTTGAACCCCTACCGTGATGAGCAGCTCATTGCTCCTTTCACCATTCCATCCCATTCCAAGAGCACTGAGTGTTCCAAAGCTCTTCCTTATTCTGAGTCACTCTAGCTTTTACCACCTGTATTGCTTCCAGCCCTTGGAGACACACAGAATAGATCTAATTACACTCCCAGTGTTTGAAGACGGGACTTTTGTCTTTAAGGATTTTCTTTTCTAAAGGCTAAAATATCTCCAGTTTCCTTGGGCATTCTCATACTCATTTTAAGTTCTCTCATCCAGATCATTGTTTTCCAAAAAAATGACTTTTTTTTTTTGCATCCTTTCCAAAGAAGCATGCCCACACTACATACAGTATTATGGACATGTCCCAACCAGTTCATTAGAGAGTGAACCTACTGCTCCCTTTTTCTAGACTTCCTACTTGTATCAGTGGTGGTATGAAATACCTTTGCTTGTTTTTTTAATGACTATAGCATTAAGATGAACATAAAGTCACTGAAAATATTTATTGTTTTGTGTGCACTGCTGCTGAACCATTTCTCTCCCATTCCTGTTCTGTGAAATGGCTTGTTTGACTTAGACTTTGGGATCATCCTTTGATTTTGTTCAATTCTGGCCTGGATTTTTAAAATCAAGCACACTAAGATCTATTAGGGTAAAGTTCTTTCATCTAGTGCATCAGCTGTCCCTTCCAGCTTCGTGTCATTTACGAATAAAGAACAATTTTAGAAAAGTTCATGACAGTTGGAGTGTAAGAACTTCTCCTTTGGGAAGAGTCTCTTCTAAAAGCCACAGTTGCAGATCCCTTAACCCTTAGGGTATAAAGCATGACTGCCTCCATTTCTTTTTTTTCCATGGTATTCATGCAAGAGGAAACCCCAACCCACCTTCCACCCTTAAAGAGGTGAAATAGTTTGCAAAGGCCCTGGGTTCTTGCCTCTGCCCCATGGTTATACCATACAGAAGCTATTGGTGATTCCTGGGTGACATTAGAAGAAATACTTTCTGTTCAGTACAGCCACCAAGCTGTAAGTACAATGTTGGTCTAGAGGCAAACAGTTTGTGGGCTCGTACAATTATATCCTACAAAGGGTTTAGTGGTGAGAATGGCACATGGTGGCAACATGGAAAGGCAAACCCAGAAGCTGGGACCTGAGTGCATCTGGCTTGGAGAATTAGTCTCAGGCTCTCTTTGTCATCAGTCCAACTATTCAGTTCATCCCCAGTACTATTCACGGCTCATGGAAAAGCCAAAAACGTATGTAAACGGGTGATTGTCCCAAGTGTCAGCTCATGATTGCTGTCAGGTGATTGATTGAAGCTTTGTTTACTCTCTTCCTTTTTGATTCTGGGTGGTGATCTCAGAGTATTAGTTTGAACCATTTAAAATAGGCATTTTTATAGGTCAAAAGCAGTCAACTCTCGGTTTTGTATGATTCAACCTAATAGCTGGCCTCTTTAGATATCATCTTGGTTCATAGAGGCATAGTGTCTTTGAGTTGGAATAGATTTTTGGTAACTATCTCCAGAAACCCCACTCTGACTCTCTTCTGTGGCATTTCTGGAAAGTGAGACTTCCCCTATTACTCCACCCTCTCTGTTCCTGCCAAATTTGCTTGCTCCCTTGTCTTGCCTGTGCAACTTTAAAAATACTTGAAGGCAGCTCTCTTGTCCTTTTATTGCTTGCTCTTGTTTAGGCTGTAAGTAGCAGTTCCTGGAGCCATTCTTCACATGATGTCGTTTTGGACCCCTGACCATTTTGATTTTCTCCTTTGGACACATCCTACCTTGTTAATGCTCCTCCTAGTGTATGACACCATTCTCTGAACCAAAACCGTAGGTTTGGTACATTCAGTGTTGAGAAGAGGGAGGGCTATTGTCTTATTTTATTTTGAGGGGATAGGAGGTGTTGTGCTTAAGTGCCAGAATTTACATTTGTCCCTTAAGATTAAATTTCACTTTTGCCTGTCCACATCCTTTTGGACTCTGATTTTGATATATAACAAATTAGCTATTCCTTTCAGCTTTAGTTCATCACAACATCCAGACACGTGCCAATGAATGTTTTCAGCAAGGTCACTGATCAAAATATTGAGCAGGCGTAGGCTCTGCTGTAAACTGCTGGTGAACCCCTGATAGAACAAGGAAACTACAGTCCATGATGAAGGTCAGGGAATTGCCCAGGGGAGGGCTGGTTTGGGCACAGTTGTGGAAATAGGTGAAGGTTTCTTTCAGACCCATCTCTTCCCTTTAAATATTCCTCTCTCCTTTCCTACCCTATCTCCTGAGTTATGTCTCCTACCCAACAGTGCTAGACTTCCTCAGTCTGTGACTGCCTGTTTTTGTCTTTCCTTCATTCAAAGTCCCTGTGCTGCCCCTGTCTTTGAAGGAAGATCTTTGGTTTTGCTTTCTGAGGATTTCACACATAGGACAGTGTCAATGGCTGGGGAACCTGAGTGTGTCTCATATTCACATTTGCAGTTTAATGAGGGGAGGTGGCTTAATAGCCCTAAAATATGCCCCAGTAAGTAAAGGCTTCATGTTTTAGAAGAATCTGGGTGTGGGGATTGGGGAGAGGGAGGGAGATGGTGGCCTTTTAAAAGGGCTCCTTATTCATGCTAGACCAGAGTCATAAATAAAGTTGAATTAATATCCAGGCACTATTTTCTGCTCTTGAATTCTCCAAGGCTTGTCTCTTCCTTTATCCACCAGCACTGAAGGAGGCAGTGTGGCTCGTGTCATAGCTACCATCACAGCCTGGAGAGTCCATCTGCTGGCTTAGAATCCTCACTTCACCACTCACTAATTAATGTGACTGTGGCTCTTAGGCCTTGGTTTCCTTACCTGTCAACTTGAAATTACAGCAATGCCTTTCCCATCGAGTTGTATTTAATAAGATGACACATAGCCATGTCTTGTCTGTAGTAACAAATATTAGCTATTGTCATAATTCTTTTTCCAGATTTAACCAGATTTCATCTCTTTTGAGTACTTAAAATGTCAACTTGTATATTTCTTCTTTCTTCTCTCTTTTCCAAATTCCTAGTCACCCCGTAGTCACTGTGGCTTATGGATTTTCCTCATTTGGCCCCACCCCCTACCACCTTCACTTCTTCACATCTTCTTAGTTCCTCTGGAAACATCAATGACTATTTCTATTACCTTCTGATTTTATGTAATTACCCTTTTAAAAAGTTCTTGTGGCTTCATAGGCGTTCAGTGTTAGCACTTGGCACTTGCAGCAATTAGTGACATTTAATGTCTCTACTTCAGCATGGAAAAAGAGATGATATATGTGGATTTTATACTGGGATAAGAGTTACCCTGGAAGTGAATGAAAGAAAAGTCTTGGCAGGAATCACTTGCTTTTTTTTTTCCTGAATCCTTTTTTTTTTTCCTCCCATGAGTGACTTCTTTCCTCCCTTGAAATACTTTCCCCAGTTACTCAGGCAGAATGAAGGAAGGTAGGATGGATTGAAAACCATCTGAGGTGGGTGGGATATTATAGGTTTGAGAGGGAAACATTATTAGCTTAAATGATGAAGGCCTTCAACTTCTGGCCTGGTTCCTGAACACTGCATCTTCCTTTTGCCTATTTCAGTAAATGGTTTCTATTCTCTGTATCAGTCATTCTCATGACAGGCTTCATGATGGCCATAGCTGCTTACAAATGACTTTGCTTTCATAGCCATTTCCATTCTCCCAAGCTGCCAAAGCTGCTATCTCCATGGGGATTTTCCCAAAGGATGTAACAGTATTTAGAGGGCCATACGTATATTTTGCATATAATTTACATATGATTTACAGTCTGTTCTACGGCAGTTTCAATTTTGTGTGCCTTACCTACTGGTGATCTTTTTCTCTTCTTGTTCTTGCATCTACCCTGAGAACTTGCGCCACAGATAGGTAGGCACAAGAGGGTAGGATATAGCACTAGAAAGAGTGAGGTGAAGGATAAACATATTAGATATCTTATTGGGATCCAGAATGGTCCCTGGATCCAGCTAGCATAGCACCCTGTCAGGTTGTCACATCTAGATAGGAGACACTTTTCAGTTGCTTTCAATTTTTTGTAATTGTTTTTTTTTTCCTTAAAGGCGCTATAGTTCCATAAGAATTCCGTGTTGGCAGTTCTCAATATCCTGCCTATCAAGGCTCATCCGAGCCCACCTCTGGTTTCCTACCCTCCACTAGGTGAACTTTTATGGAGCTGACTTTTGAGTCTTAGTTGAGGATCTATTCAAATCCAGAGCTCATGGTGAGATTGTTGAGGAAAGATGTGGTCCCTTTTGCTTCCCCGAACCCCTGTTCCAAGCCATGTCTTTCTTGAACATCATACCCAGAATAAATGCCAAACTCCAAACCCAGCCAGGTGCTAGCTAGTACCAGGGCTGGCTGTGTAGCCTGCAGGGCTATTGCTGACCCTCTGTTGCTGAGGTTGATGAGAAGACCAGTCTTCATTTTTCCCCCTTCCTCATCAACCGCACAGATAACACACACCCAGCATAGATTCCTTTTTTTCCCTTACTAATTATATCTTTCTCAGTTAAGATTTTTTGAGCATTATTTTCTGTATCTATATTTGAAAGCCATATCGTTCCCTTTTCTTTTTTGAATGTAAAATTTTATTTTAATGTTGAATATGATGGAAAAAATAAAAGAACCTCCAAGCTATCTTCATACTTCCCTCCCATCTTTCCCAGGTTAAGTCTCAGTGCTTAGCCCCTTTTTCTTTGATGATTCATTGACTTACATGGGCACAGACCCTCTCTTCCATGAAGGAGAGGTGATATACCCTGATATTTGTCCTGACTTTCTTGCAGATATTAGACCTACATTTTAAAATGCACCCTAGACATTTTTTGCTTAAGTGATTCTTCTGTTTTCTCAACTCATCATGTTTAAAACAGAACTCATTATTGCCCTCACTGCCCATTCATCTCCCAACCCACCCCACCTTCCTATTTCTGACAATGTTCACTCAGCCTCCCATCCACTCCTCCCCTGAAAAACCTCATCAGTCACCCAACGCCTGTTGGATCCTCTTTTTCCTTTTCCTCCCCGTTGCCACGATTCTAATCTAGGCCCTCTGCCTGTGACTGATCTTTCTGCCTCTGTCTCTTTTCCCTCTCATCTATCCTGTCCGCACCATTGCCAAAGCAATCTTCCTCGACATCATTTTCCCTGGGTCATTCCCTTGCCCATGAACCCTCAGTGTGCCCCACCAGCTGTAAGATCCTTAGCCTTGAAAGTCAAGGCTTTCATACAATGGTTCCTGTTCTCATTCTTAAGATCACCTTTCATTTCTTCCTTATATGAACTGTTTATATGTGTTTGTTGTTATTTGAATAGCATGTATTACATGCCTACCATGTGCCTGGCACTGTCCTAGGTCCTTCTGGAAAGTTGAACAGGAAAGCCCATGCAAATTCACTCTGTGGTCCAGGGCTTTGGATTCCCTCTTATACCAATTGCCCTGTGGTGTTACCTGGAGTGTCCTGCATCTCTTTAAATCCTAAACCATCTTCCAAGGTTAATTTCAAATCCCTCTTTCCTCCAAAAACCTTTCCTATACACCCAGGGTCCCCCTCACAGTCCTGTGGTCTTTATTGTCTGAATTCATCATTTGACACTTAGTAATAACCAATTCATTCATTCCTCATTCAGTTACCAAACATGTACTGAGCACCATCTATGTGTCAGTTATTGTGCTAGGTGTTGCCTCACACATCAGTATGTTTTTAAAGCATAATAAAAATAACAACAATAACTCTTAGAAAGCTCTTACCATGTGCAGGCCCAGTTTTATGTATATTCACTTATTTAATCCTCAAAACAACCTGAGTTTGGCATTATTATTATCCAAATTTTGCAGATAGGAAAATCAAGGCACAGAGATGTTCAGCAAATTTACCAGGGGTCACAAGCTAGAAAGCAACAAAGCTAGGATTCACATCTGGCTCAGAAGTCCTTGATCTTAACCCCTTTACTTCACTGTCAGATACCAGTAATATATATCACATGCATGTTTATGTAAATATAAACACATAACATCTTCCCAGTTAGACTTTACATTCCTACAGGTTAGTGACCATCTACCACACTTGTTTGAATCTCCAGTATCTTATCCAGTCTTTGCATCTAGTAGGTACTTGCATCACTTGGTTGGTGGATTGTTAGTTCTTCCATTCATTTGACCAGCGGGGGTGGGGAGGAGCGGGGAGTGGAGTGGTGGGGAGGGGTAGCAGCTGAGATTTTTAACAGCAGGTGGGAGAGTCTGGGAATGAGAGGGGACAGAAACCATTACAGAATAGAACTGGACACTCTGGGATCTTGGTTTCCAGTTCTTGACCCTTCAAGCGTTGAGAATAGATTTGTATAAGAGAAGATACTGATATAAAAGCTCTTGAAAGTGGAATAAAATTTCCTTGTCCAAAAGCAAAATAAAACTTAAACCATATTATGGTTGTAGTTTCTCCCTTCCACCATCCTGTCTCTTGTCCATTTTGCTTCTTTGCCTGCAAAACCAATTTTAACATCAGGATCCCAGATTTGCATTCTTGGTCTAATATTTCTATTTAAGATTTTCATAAGTTGAAGAATATGAATATCTTATTCGAGTTGCAGTACTGCAACTACATATGTAGCTTAATAAAGCCTGCTAAGTACATATTTGAATTTAAAAAACACAGGAGGTGGGTTATTTGCCTTTTAAAAGGATTCTTTCTTTTACAAAAGGATCCACTGCAGGGTTTCATTAAATATCCAGTTCCTCTTAATGCATTTATCATACAACTTAATTTACCAAAATTTGATTTATATGCCATTCTAAAGGGGTAGCTCTCAAGTTCTAGTGAGCATGGGAATCACTTGGGCAACTTGTTTAAAATTCAGACTTTTCCCCAAACTCCTTCCCAAGATTCTAACTTATTAGGGTCCTGGGTCAGGAGCCCAGGATCTTCATTGTTAAGAAGCATCCCCAGGTGGTTGATGTAGGTGGTCCCTGAAATACACTTTGGGAAACACTGCTTTAAAGAAACACATGTAACACATAGATGAACCCCATCTCCAGGGCTTTGGATTCCCTCTTATACCAATTGTCCTGTTTACTCTTCATTCAGTACATTTTTTTTTTTTACAATATCTATTTGAGTCAAAAAAAGACAAGACTCTACCACGTCTTCTCTGAGCTGTTAAACATCTTTAATTGTAAGTGTGAAATGTTTGTCCTTTCATTTTTAAATTTAAAAAAATTCTAAACTTTCCCCACTAGCTGTATTTAGATGTAATTGATGTACAACGTTGTGTAAGTTTATGGCGTACAGGGTGTTGATTTCATATATTTAAATATTGCAAAATGATTAGCATCATAGCATTAGCTACCACCTCCATCTCTTCACATAATCACTATTTCTTTTTCGTGGAGAGTGTTTAAGCTGTACTTTCTTAACAACTTGCAAATATATAATACAGTATTAGTTTCATTTTTAACCCCTTCTTTTGCTCTTAGGTTTCTTCTTGGATCTTCTTCTTATTTCTTTTTTTTTAAATTTTTTATTGTTTATTTATTATATTTGAGAGAGAGAGAGACAGAGAGAGAGAGAGAGAGAGAGAGAGAGAGAGACAGAGTGCATGTGGGGGAGGGGCAGAGAGAGAGGGAGACACAGACTCTGAAGCAGACTCCAGGCTCTGAGCAGTCAGCACAGAGCCCAGCGTGGGACTTGAACTCACAAACCACGAGATCATGACCTGAGCTGAAGTCAGACACCTAACTGACTGAGCCACCCAGGTGTCCCTTCTTCTTCTCATTCTTTTTTTTTTATTTAAAAAAAAATTTTTTTTTAACGTTTATTCATTTTTGAGACAGAGACAGAGCATGAATGGGGGAAGGTCAGAGAGAGAGGGAGACACAGAATCTGAAACAGGCTCCAGGCTCTGAGCTGTCAGCACAGAGCCCGACGCGGGGCTCAAACTCACGGACCGTGAGATCATGACCTGAGCCGAAGTCGGACGCCCAACTGACTGAGCCACCCAGGCGTCCCATCTTCTCATTCTTAATTCTTACAACTCTCCTATGAATATTCACTTTTCCACATAACCCATCTGCCTGCCTCGGACCTCCCCTTTAGTGCTCTTGATCTGGATGGTGAAGGCGATGGCTTGGTCCAGAAATATCAGGCATTTTAGGAACAGTGACTTCCACTGAGGCTTCTCTTAGCCAAATATAGGGCCTTTTGTCTTCTCTCCTATTATCCTTTCCCAAAAAAGACAAAAAATTATTTTTTAAACAAATCATGACAGCAAGTTAGTTTGGCATGATTCCATTCCTCTGTGAGTATATTAATCCTAGGTCTGCCAGAAATGTGCGTTTAAAATGTGGTTATAGGTTAATGAAATTTGTTTAAAAACTAGATTCCACGACATTTATGACACATGTATGTATGTATTTAATATATCATTGATCTTTTAAAACTCAGATGGTTGACCCATATTTTGCCGCTGATTACATTTCTAAAGTTCTAGTAGTCTCCAAAAACATTTAGGGATTTCTATACTTTATGGAGATTTTTCTCCTTTGTTAATCCTGTATGTCCCTGAATTTCGCTTTGGGTAAAGGTTCTGTGTGGTGATATGGAGTTTGTCAAATATCTCCAGTAGTAATAAAAGCGATGGTAGGGCAAATAACTGGTGCAGTTGGTTACTGGTTGGAAAATCTTTTCTTCTAATAGATCTATCAGAGTTTATGCTTCTCATGAAGTAATGAGCTCTTAATAGCCTCGTTTGACTTCCTTAAGAACATAGCCAGAGGTTGTGTTATTTGTTAATTGGGATTTTGGTGCACCTTCTTTAACCCATTCAGTGCTGGTCTCGACCTCCCTGATCAAGGGCCAGAGACCTTCTAGGACAAGATGGGGGTGGGGAAGCGATGGAAGGCAAGGCTGTGGTCGTCACTGTCCAAGACGAAGGTGAGAGGGGAAACAGTTTCAGGTTGTCTGAGCAACTCTTGGAAGCAGGAACTCATTCCATTTTTGTAGAAAAGAATACGTATCCAGAAAATAAAATTGGGTGGTAACCTCTGGATGGTGGGATTACAACGGATTTTTTTTTTCTTTTCTGAATTTTCCAAAACTGCTACAGTGACCATGTATTAGTGTAAAAAGCCATTTAAAAGAAAGAAGGAAACATGCTTGGCCTCACATCTTGAGTCTCCTTCCTAAGGGACCTAATCTTTACTCGATTTATTTCAAATCCTGAGCATTGCATAGAACAGTGGAGAGTGGAAGGTTCTCAAGGTGAGGCCCAGAGCAGTTGAGTAAACCAAAGAGTGTCCTTGACCCGGAGGGTTGACCTGGAGGGCCGCTGTTCTGTCAGCAGCAGGGAGGTGGCTTCTCAGTGTTGGTTGCATGTGTGTGAGTGTGGATGTCCTGCCACTCACTCCTCCTCTTACTTGAGAACTAATTGATGATTGCATTGCATTGGGGATTTTTAACTTTGTCTTCTTTCTTTTTTCCTTCCCCTTCCCCCTCCTCACCCCTTTCCCCCTCTTTTCCTTCCTCAAGGCCTCTCCCACCTCATGATGAGTGAACAAGGTAGGTGCTTTGTGCTTGTGGCACTGCAGCTGCCTGAATTGCTTGCCTTTGTGCCTCTGGCTGGTTGCTCAGAGCCTCATTGTTGCTGGCAGGCCATTCGCTGCCTGTCCCTCCTGCTGTGGGCTAGGCTGGCAGTGTGGCCACCCTGTGGTGGTGGGGGGGTACCTTTCCCGATGCATCTTGGTTTCCTGTCCCCATCATCCCCTTGGCTTGTCCATTCTGCACCACCATTTGTCATTCTGGGCGCTGGCCCTGCCAGGCTGCCTCCAAGAGAGAAGCATGAAACAAGGCATGACGGCGTCGATAATGGGGGTGAATGAAGCTAATTTCAGAGCAGCAGAGCGGTTAACTTCCTCCTGCTCCTCCCCAGGCCCCATGCTGGGGCCCTGTGGTTGGGGGAGAGGAGCTGGGCTTCTCCCTGAATTTCACTCTGAGTAAAGGTTTGCTTTTTGTCTTCCCCTCCATCCTACTGCCCATTGTAATGACTTTCAGCCCCACATGGTCAAAGGAAGCCCTTGGGGGGTTGACTGTTTTCACTTTTATATAAAAGCAAAAACCACCGAAAGAACATGCTAATGTCTTCATGGCAGGATTCTAACTCATTATACACCCTGAAGAAAACTGCATATAAAGATCTGTAAATTCAGCATCTGCAACCTAAAATATTCAAATATGCAGGGAATGAGCTGTGCAGGAAATTCAGCTCAGCTAAGCACAGGGTGGGCTGTGAATGAAGCCTTTTTCTCCTAAATAAAAATTTTCCACATCATCAGCCTAAATCAGGATTTGAGAACTGAGCCTACTTAAAATTGTCTTTTCCTTCACTGTTCAATTGCTACTATTGTGTTTCTTCTGAGCCTTGGGATGATTGCAAGATTGGTCTACCTGCCTTGCCCTGACACCCAAAGAGTATACTTTAATTTCTCTTGTCTGTTTCTTTTGAAAATAAACACAGGACTCAGTGTCTCTTTTGGAGGGCCTAAGAAAAGGGGAAGATGGGATCCTTCTGTGTTTCCTGGTTTTTCTTGATCTTTTGAGGAGGATGGGGCACTCCTGAAGGGCCAGTCTCCCTTCCCTGTTCCCTTACACTAGACCCATCAGATAGTGTTGCCATAAAGGGGAATATGCTTAGATACAAGAAACCGCTCAGGGCTGAGAGAAGTTGCTTATGATGTCCAGGGAGCTGATGTGGGCAGTTTTGGGCATCCTGACTTGATCAGACAGCGTAAAGAGGAAGCACACTGTCCCAGTAGAAGTGTATCCTCCAGACCTGAGCCAAGATCTATGATGTGCACTCCAGACTTTCAGTGAAGATACTGTCTGATACAGAGTGAGTGTCAAAGAACAGAGCTGGAGGCAGGAGGTCAGGTGAGTTTGCCAGTGTTAGATGGAACTCTGGAAGAGACTGGGATGAAGCCTCGCTATTCTTGTCTGAGAGTGAGGGAAGTTATCTGCCAACAGCAGGTAACCCTGAAGTGGGTATGAGCAGAAGGTGTGATTGATGTCAACCTGGTGTTTGGGAGCTTGAGCAAGTTAAGCACATCTCTGTGAAGCAGGACGACCCAGGCTCTATGAATTGCTGGATCTGGTGGCTTAACTTTGATAGCAAGTTCCACCAGAAAAAGCAGACCCTTGGAGTCCTGATGACAAGACCCCCTTTCTTTCTTGCCTTGTGCTCCCCTTTGCGCTTTAGGGGTCCTCCTAGCTTCCAGCAGTGGCTTGGGGGTGTGATGGCATCATGTGGCTGCTGTGACTGGATAGAGACTAGGCAGATAGGCTAGGCTAGTGGGACTTCTTTAATCTTGATTTGGCTTATTTTAGACTCTTTGGAGGTGCAGCTCAGGTGTTTTGGAGGGCTCAATCCCAACATTGTTATGAACAGCATGTGGAGAATCTGACCTGTACAACTCCTCCACTTTCTCACCCCCTCCTCAGCTTCTCGTGGGTCCCTGGCATCAATGTGTACCTGAGTAGAGAATTCACACACACTCATGTACACATGCTCTGGACGTAAGTCAAGTACTTTCTAGAAATAGAGTCTTTAGGCAATGAAAGAATGACAGACACAGATACTGGGAGTTCCTCTTTAGTGAGTTTTTCAAGAAAGGATGCAGAATTCTTCTGGGTGGTCAGTGCCTCTAAATTTTTAAGTTGCAGTTTGCAGTTTAATATGTTTTTAAGAAGGTCCTTTGATTGCATTCCCCTCCTTTCCTGTTTTCCTCACTTTCTACTCCCTTCTCTGTTCTTGCCCTGTGATGATTGTCTAAATAACCAACTCTGCTTCCCATCTATACTGCTTTCCTTCCCCTATTCCTTCAACATGAAAGAGATATTTCTGTCTGGTTCCCACGGATTCTCCAGAATTTGTATCTGATGCCTGAAAGTATGTCTGGAAATATTTAGGTGTGTTGTGTGTGTACCACCTGTACATGTATGTGACACTCTTGGTCCTCAAGACTCATGTTAACATTGGGAAAATACCAGCGGACGTGGCTTCTCTGAGACTTTCCCTAAGCAGTTTTACATACATACCAGTTACATTGGTTAAGTGTGTGCAGTTTCACATACATGTGGCCACGCGGTGCTTTTGCATGCAGACTTGGTCACGTTCCTAAGGATGGGCCTGGGAAGAAACGAGTGGGAAAAGCTTAAACATGAAGCTGGTGAAGGCAGCCTTGCTGGTCACACTGTTTTGGCTTGTTTAGGCTTCATGTTTGTGCCTTTGTTTGTGCTGCTTTCTCAAGATATTGTAGTGCTGTTGCCTTTACTGTTGTGGCTTTTTGTTATGTATGTTACATTTCTTTGTGTGTCTTCAGTGTGCTGATGTTTTCCTCTCCCTGCTCTCTCCCTCTCCCTCTCTCTCTCTCTCTCTCTCTCTTACCGTCTCCATGGTGGACACCTTGCTTCCTCTACTTCATTGGACCTTCCACTTCATTTCTGTAGGTAGAAGTAAAGGTAGAGATCATTTTATTTTTCTCATTATAACTATCAATCTGCCTTCTGAAATATTCATGTATCCAAGGGGAATTGTTGATTCTGATGAATACAATCCAGATTATAACTGAGTGCTTTTAACAACAACTTAAATAAATAAATAAACAAATTAAAAAAAAAAGCCAATGCTATCATTTCCCTTCAGTGCACTTCGTGTTCAGTGGTTGGGGATCATTCCGAGTTGGCCTGCCTCTCTCGGAATCCAGGATGGGTCTTATCCATTATGGCATACTATTTCTAGCAGGAATGGGAGACTCTGAAAGTAGTTATGCCGAACTATTTTACTTAAATGTGGGATAGTCTAAGATCCCCTCCCAGTAAACGTGTTGAAGGAACAGGAGAGATGTGAAAGGGCCTACTGTTGTTTCTTTTACTCGGGGACAACTGCATTCAGGGACAGCATTTGTGAGGGAAGGATGATAGACAAGAAAGGGGAGAAGAATGGTGAATTGCTTGACATTTAATGTGAAATTTTGGAGATATTTATGTATTGCTGTTTTCTCTTCTGTGTTTCCTGCATTTGGGGGAGTGGAAATGTTCTGACTGGGGGCAGTGGGCTAAGAAGGGTGGGACCGGGGCTGTGGAAGAACACAGGAATGGCAGTGCCTTCCATCGGAAGGAGAACACGGAGAGAGGTAACACTGGATTTTCGCTTCCGAAGTCAACCTTTTGCCAGGTAGGCAGGGAAAAGGAGAGGTGTTGAGCGGGTGGGCTTGCTCCGGTGCTCTGACATGGCTTTCAGCTTTACACCTTTGGAGAGCACAGCTCACTCTGTGCCAATGAAAGCTATCAGAGACGCGTGCCCAAGAACCTGGCTCACCAGCTCAAACTGGAATAGCTGTGCAGGAGTGAAGGGAGGGGTTAATTGATAAATTATAAATGCGTATCTGCATCTGCATCTGGTTCTCCCCTCTTCTCTCCTAATTCTCTGGCCCCATCTCTGTGGATCTGTAGGCTGCTGCTTGCTGCAAAGGCCAACAAATAACAGGAATAGGAAGTGTGAATTCTGGCATGAGGATGTTGGAGAAAGAAGGGACTGATGGGTTATTGAACATGCTGATTTGATACTAGTCTGTGAATGGGCCATCTCTCATTTGAGTCCCATGCTTTACTGGATTTTTGAAGTTATGGATGGTTACCTTGGAAGCAGTTTGGTCCTCTCCATTTTGGAGGTGGTCAATTGCCTATTTTTTTTTTTTTACATGAATCACAGGCGGGCTCATTCTCTGAAACTTGTCATGGGAAACCCTTACCCTGTTGTGAGCTTTGAGCCTTTTGAAAAGAGGTGGGGATGAGGGAAGGGGAGGAGGAAGGATGAGTGGAAGCATACACTTGGCTGCCTCTTCCACTTCTCTGCTTTATTCAACCAGAGGTCCCAGCAATCTCCTCATAGGCAAAGCCACCAATCCTTGCCCAGAACTCAACCCTTCTGAAGCACGTGGTGCTGTGTCCCCTGCCTCTTCTCCCACTGGCTTCTACGAGATCACATGAGAATCACTCTTCCTGTCTTCCTCCTTTCCCACCCCTCCAACACTCTCCTTTTCTTTCCCTAATCCCCTAAACCATCCTGCAAGATAGACCTTTTTACCTTTTGCACATGGGTGTCTTATTTTCTTTCTCTGGCCACTGCTGCTACCACTGAACATGTCCTATGTATCAGCCATTGTGCCATATACTTTATATGCCTTATCACAATCCTCATACCTGTTTAATGGTGTAGGTGATGGTATTGCCATTGCTTTATGGATGAGTAGAACAAGGCTCAGAGAGCCAAATTACTTAAGTCGGAGGGCTACTAAGTGGAAATGAAACCCAGAATCTGGGTCTCTAACCTCTACTCGTACTGCCTCTCTTAGATCCAAGGATGACTTCCGTGTATGTACCTCCCAACTATTTCCCTGGCACCAACTTGTCTCAAGTTCCAGCCTGTCACTTTGCATTCTGTGGCACACATATCCATATCGCTGTCCCACTACTATAACCTCAGTATGTCTAAAGTCAGTCTTCGTAACATCTGGCCAGAATCCAGGTTCTCTTTCTGACATCCCTATTTTTGTTAATGGTGTCCCTATCCGCCTCATCACCCAGACTTGAAAACCAGGAATTGCTTTCTATCCCTCCTGAACTTTTCTGTTCCCAGGTGATCCGTTGAGAGAGCTTGTTGGGATTCTTCTCTGGAATGTCTCTTGCATCTCTACTGCCAACACCCTAGTTCACTTCCCACTTAGCCCTTATTAGATTATTGTCTTAGCCTAATCAGTCCTCCCACCTCTATTCTCTTCCAGTTTGTCAGTAACTGAGAGGTGCTTAAACCCTGCTGTCCACCAAATGGAGTGCAGGATTAGCTATCTCATTGTCAAAGCCATCCATCCCTAATATGACCTTGTTTACATTTAACCTTCTCTCCTGTTAATCTTAGATGCAAAATTGCTGCCAAATAGGATACCAGATAACCTTACTGGACCTTTCCTTGTCTCCTAGCATTACTTATTCTGTGTCTCTCCCCTGTAATAGCTCATTCCCCCTTTTTTTCCTGCCCATCGAAATCACACATAGATTTCATTTCCTAGTTGATGTTATCCTTGAGTGCTCCAATCAGAGATGAGTTCACTCTTCATGTATCTCTCTAATATTTTATATTAGAGTTATTTGAGAATTGGGGCACTCTGCTCTGCAAGATGGCAAGTATGTATAAGACAAACATATTCATTTGTTAATGTCCAGATGTGTCTAGTATGGTAGGTTACATGTAGAAGGGACTCAGAATCTCTAATCCTTCTTATCCTGCTGTCAGTCATTTTCCTAAAAGTGAAAATAAAGAAAAATTAAAATTAAATCAGATCATGCAGCTCATCTGTTGAAAAGCTTTTGAAGGATTCTCATTGTATAATTGTCAACATGCCTTCCAGTCTTATTTTCTACAATATTTTCCACTCCATACTATCACTCCTGCCAGCTATCTTTCTCCTGAAGTCAACAACTCACTCTGCCTGAATCCACAGTATGATTTCCTGCCTTTGGTCTTTGGCCTGAGCTCTGCCCTCTTTCTCGAATGTCCTTGGAACATCCTTCTCCTTTTTATCATCCTTTAAAGCCAAGCCTCCTAGGTGTGCCAGATTTTGTGCTTCTGTTATAGAGTACCTGTGCCAAACTGCCTTGAATAAGTTTATTCATGTGTTTCAGGCATCTTCTTCATAAAGGACAGAGGCTGTATCTTGGCCATTTCTGTCACCCACACTGCACTTAGCTCAATATTTGGTCCTGAGTTGTACAACAACCTGTGCCCCTTAATCACTACCCTCATTTCCCCAACCCACTGAGCAAAGAAGCCCCAGTGGGTCATGGAATGAGGCCAAATGTTCTGGTTCCAGTTCTTTCCTCACCGAGGCCTTCTCTTGGCCCTGTGTGTGCAAGTGACAGAGGGAGATGGTCACGGATTGTATCAGAATAAAAGCGGGAAAAGCCTTTGGGTTTATTCTTAGGAGCTGGTCAGAGAAAAGAAAGCCTTACATCTTGTCATTCTTTAAAGCTGAACAGCAAAGCAGTGAACCCATAATGGAAAGAATTATGAAGTTAAATATACAAAACTGAGCAGGGTGTTTAGGCTATAATGATAATCACCACATTCAGGAGGCCTTTGGCTGCACTGAGCCGAAAGCAAAGTGACTACCTGGAGGTGGCCGACCAAAGGAGTTACTCAGCAATGTGCCTTGGTCAGCTTTTTTGACCTGATTTTGGCAGTCTTTGTTTAAGTGTTTAGAGTGTGTCTTAGCCTCTATCCCCCTTTTCTTATTGATTTGGGGGTTGCCCATTCTGGTTAGGTTACCAAATACTTTTCCTTGAAACTGAACTTAGAGTAGGTGTTGCAGACTCAAATGTCAACAGAGGCCTGATAGGTATCATCAAGGAGTAGATCTCATGTAAGAAAAATTCTAGGGTAAGATCGACAATGGGGAGTATTGGGGACCGTGGCAAACTGGAGAGCACAAATCCTGTCTAGGGCAGCAGACTCTGCTCCAGCTGCTTGCTGCAATGAATAATGTGTGCCCAGGGGCACCTGGGTGGCTCAGTTCGTTAAGCAACCAACACTTGATTTCAGCTCAGGTCATGATCTCACAGTTCATGAATTCGAGCCCCACATCAGGCTGTCTGCTGTCAATGCAAAACCCACTTCAGATCATCTGTCCCCCTGTCTCTTTGCCCCTCCCACCACCCCCGTCAAAAATAAATAAACATTAAAAAAAAAAAAGAATGCACGTCCAATGCCACCAGTTCCTCAAGAAAAGCCAAAAGTGGATTTTTAAAAAAATATCAGCTCATGGCATCTCTTGCTGTATGTATGTATGAACACACACACACACACACACACACACACACACACACACACACACACACACTGATTTGGCCCACAAGCCACAAGTTTTTGACCTTTGGCTTGAGGAGGAAGGAGTAAGATATTCTTCTAAGATTTCTTGCTGAATGTCAATAGTGGGAAGTAGTCATGTTTGATTAAATTTCTCTTTGCCTGTGGCATTGGTCAGGGTACAGTAATCTCTCTTTCATACCCTAGGCACTCCTGCCAGGGGGCCTGATCTACATGTTGGGTGAAGTTGGTTTTGTAGAGTAGGCTAGGCAAGCTTAGGTAGTGTATACAAATGCTAAGAATGGCCAGGAAGAGAGATAACCGACACCTGCAGTGATTGCCAAGAACTGGCATGATTTTTAAATAATTAGTGGCTGTTGGGATGAGCACTGGGTGTTGTATGGAAACTAATTTGACAATAAAGTTCATATTAAAAAAATAAATAATAAGTGGCATTTAATTTCTTTTTACCTTTTGCTTTACAGAACTCTTTATTACTGGACTAGATAGTGTTGACCCTAAGATCTACTTTAGTCCATCACAACTTAGAGACCTCTTCCGATTTATTACACGTATTTTTCCCCATGTAGATTTCATCATTGGCCTTCAAATGCTGAACTAATCAGTATTGGCCAAACTGGAAAGGGATAATCAAACTATATGAACTTGAACAGGATTTCATGTAGATTGTATTTTGCTCGTAATAACATTAAGAAAGCTGATTTGAGGAGTTGAGCCCTCTCTTGTCCCTGCTAGGACCAGAGAGCCCTGCAAATAAGTTACTGTTTTGATAGCCAACTGTTTATGCAAATTAATAAATGCAATGCCAGCTACTAATTATGAAAATAAACTCATCTGTGCTCTATAAATATCTAATTATAATAAAATAGGGACAATATTACATTTCCATCTCTTGCCTCATCTGTTTCTCAACCACTACTGATTTGTCCTCTTGACAACGAACAAAATCACTTTGTTTTTTAAAGAAGTCTGTTTTCCATGCTTTTCCCCCCTCCTAATGTTTTGAAAGTCTGCGGGGGAAAATAGATTTATTTTAAATGTAAAAGTAAAATTGCCTGATTTTAACAACTCTGTGTTTTTGACATTGACATCTTTGAAATGCTGCTTTAAAAATATGAAATGTTTTTTTTAATTTCCCTGTTTAGAAATTTTCATTGGACAGTGAGGCCTTTTTTCTTAGAACAGTTGTTTCTTGGAGCATTTTTAAAAATGTTAATGTGAACAGATTTATTAGTAAAATGCGTGATGGATCAATGGGATATTTCAATTAAATTCCATTTGAGCACACAAGGGAAAATATCTCTGAGATTTCTAAGCAACATGCTTATTTCCTCCTCAATTATCAATTTGGGTTAATCGATTACACACAGATTTTTTATCTGTGTATACATATCATAAAACACTTTCTCCTCGAAGGTGAATACTGCTCTGCTTGTGTAGACTTTTGTCAAACCAAACTGGTTAATCTTAGGGGATGTATAATTTTCAGCTGTAGATCTCTGTGGATACTCATATAAACTTAGCTTTGACAGCACCTACAGGTAAAGGATCTCTCAAATTAAATTGTAATATCTTTATGACACATCTCATCTATAGAGAGAATTTAAAAGAGTAGTGTGATGGAAAAATATTGAATAAGAGAACAAGCAAGTGCATTGCCTTATATGCTTAGGCTTGTATATGTCATGGTCTGTTTCTCAGGTGTGCAGGGCAGTATAATGTATCTGGGTCTAGATAGAATTTCTCCAAATACATATTCATAGGTTTATAATGGTTAAATGTGTTCTCACATGTGGCTTCCGTTTGAGGTGTACTTACAATTATACATTCTAGGGTGCTGTGCATCTGAATTTAGCATATTGTCTGCTGTAACATTAGAAAAGCGATGTTTATTCAACATTCCACAAAAACTGACAGAGAGCCAACGATGTGCTGGGCCAGGTGCCAGGTGTTGAGTACACAGGGCTGACCGCACTGATATGGGCCCAGCCTCTGATACCTCAGTGACAGTCCATAGGAGTTTGAAAAGGACTTTCTGATGTAACAACCACCTCTCCTCCTAACATTCTAAATAAATTCTGTTTTCAACTTATTAATATACCTAGAGTTTTAAAATTAGTTTTATTTATTTTACAGGGAAACTTTCAGGTAATAATTTAGTTCAAATCACCCACCCTTTAAATTTTCAGATGCAGAAAAGAGAATTTGCTTTTGTGTGAACAAGCAGAGTTTTCATTTACTCATTCATTCTTTTATTGAGAGATAGCACACACAGTGCAGAGTATATAAAATCCACACAGCTTAAGTGTACAGCTTAAATATTTTTTAACCCATATTCATCCATGTTGTTACCGTTCAGATCAAGATACTGAACCCATCACCTGCATAACATTCTGTCGTGCTTTCTGTCACTTATTTTTAATAAACGCATGCATTCTCTGCTGCCTCCAAAGCTGTGCATATCCACGTAGTAATCAGCAGGCAGGCTCCGGAGTGCTTTCATTTTCATTAAGAACAACTAACCTTGTGAGAAAAGGAGGCATTGTGGTTTTTTGCTGTATCTAAACAGTCACAAACATTGCCCTCTGATGAGGTGTAGCTTTGCCCCCTGTCTTTGAAGCCGCTCGGATTTCCTTCGGCACAAAGAGAACATCTAATTGATATCATTGGGCTTTTCTTCTTTTTTTTTTCCTAAGGCATTAGTGGCTAGTAGAACAGCAGAGGTAGAAAAGACCATATGCTTTGTAAAAAGCCAGACTAATAACACTTTTTGATGGACGTCTGATTTTTTAAAGTGCCGCATCTTTCATTAAAATTTACATGTAAAATAAGGGCAAGCGTGGTGACATGAAAGCTAATGCAGCTTGCACATCTTGACATAATAACAATCACAAGAAACTGGAGATCCCAGATGGCAGCTTGGCCTTTGCCATCCTTTTAATAAGCTACTAACTGCTAATTATTTCACTCTTTTGGGCAAGTTAATTTACTGTTGACTCTTAAAGAGATATTGCTCTTTTTCCCTCCACGCCACAAAAATCAGAGCCCTTTCACCTGGGCTGTAACAAGAGCTTCCCTGCAGGTTGAAAGCTTGTCAGCTGATTGTAACAATGATGGCAAGTACTCGGGTGGAAAATGTTGCTTAATACATAATATTTCCTTGTATTCTTTGGATGCAGAAATTTTTTTAAAAATCTGCTTGGCTAAGGATCCACTGTGTGTGTCTAAGAGCAATAATAGATCAAGGAGCCCCGTAAAAGGAGAGGATCTGAAATTTGGAGCCTGCTTAAGAGTGAGAGAACAGCTGCCTTTTAAATGGTTGCTAATTCTGACAATTAATGTTGTTTTGTGAGTGTGATTTTCTGTGATCGAAGTTAGGAGGGATGATGGTGTGTAATAGCTCACTTCCTAAGCTTTATGGTGATGTAGCATAGTGATGAAAGAGAATGGGGTCCCACATGTTCTGGAGCCCTTTTAAATGAAAAGCCTGCCAAACATGCTTTTTTTTCTGTGCTTCAACTTTCTTAGGATGATTTCATATTTTAGCACAGATGCAGATTATTAACTAAGGGTGCAAGTGGGCTTGGATGCATCAGGAGTGTTTGGAAAAGAACCTTGTTGGCAACGGAGCTGTCTGACAATCAAAATATTTACTTAAAGATAAGCTAATGACGGTGCCTTGCAAATGCCTGCAGATCCATTATTGAAATGAGAGTCAGTTCTTTGGCTTGATACTTTCCGAAACTAAATCTCAAACCTCAGATACTATTGCGTGTGTATGTGTTTGTTTTAGAATTCTCTCAAAACAAAATAACATGGGTGCTAAACAACAAACAAAGGTAGGGAAAGCTCTCAACCCATTTTCTTGAAATATTTAAACCGAGCTTAGTGTGTTACTATGATCAGTTGTTCCCTGTTGGTAAATGGTTTAAAATATGCATTGAGAAAACACCTTCTCCAATTATTGGTGTTCTTTCTGAACGTGAACTTCCTAACGCGAGTTTTCTGCTGCACCATCATGTCTCTAGGGACTTGCGTGTTATTCAGCTGATGGGAGGGCTGTGGAGGTCAATCAAATACTAACCATTTGCTTACTGTTTAAGTCTAGAGGAGCCAGAGACGTTTTAAGTGTTATGGTCCTTTAAAAATAGGTGGCTCAGTTGAGCCTCTGACTCTTGATTTCGGCTCAGGTCATGATTGCAGAGTTCCATTAGTGAGATCTAACTCTACGTAGGGCTCCGAGCTGCTTGGGATTCTCTCTTTTCCCTCTGCTCCTCCCCAGCTTGCACTGTCTCTCAAAATAAACAAACTTAAAAAATACTAACAATTTGCTTACTGTTTAGGTCTAGAAGAATCTGAGATGTTTTAAGTGTTATATTTCTTTAAAACTTGTGCTGGGGCACCTGGGTGGCGCAGTCGGTTAAGCGTCCGACTTCAGCCAGGTCACGATCTCACGGTCCGTGAGTTCGAGCCCCGCGTCAGGCTCTGGGCTGATGGCTCGGAGCCTGGAGCCTGTTTCTGATTCTGTGTCTCCCTCTCTCTCTGCCCCTCCCCCGTTCATGCTCTGTCTCTCTCTGTCCCAAAAATAAATGTTGAAAAAAAAAAAATTAAAAAAAAAACTTGTGCATCACCTGGTTTCAAAATAGCCCGAAGGAAAAACATACGTGCGTGTGAATTTGAGGAAGTTTTGTCATCTTTCAGAATCTGATATTATACAGTGTGTTCAGCCAGATTGCCACCTTCTAGAAGAATTTTGAGAAATGCTCACAATATTTGAAGAAAAAAAATCACTGAGAAGAATGTTTTCAAAACATAGGTTGAAGACAGATTTTTTGACCACAGGACTTCTCAGAGCCTTTGTTATGAAAATGTTGAGTTATGCATCTTTAAGAAAGAAAATGTAGTTTTCAAAGTTACCCAAATTTATTTGATGTGAAATGGTTTTTTTAGGGGGGGGTGGGGAGGAGGGCACGGGGCGCCTGGGAGGTTCAGTCAGTTAAGTACCTGACTCTTGATTTCAGCTCAGGTCATGATGTCATGGTTTGTGAGTTTAAGTGCCATGTCGGGGGTTCTGCACTGACAGTGCGGAGCCTGCTTGGGATTCTCTCTCTCTCTCTCTCTCTCTCTCTCTCTCCCCCCCCCCCCACCTCTCTCCCTTTCAAAATAAATAAACTTTAAAAAATTTACATTTTGGATGAGGTTAGCTAGAATTAAAACTAGTGTTGAGTTGAAAAACTTTGGACAAGATAATTCTCAAGTCTTTTCCAAGTCTAATATTATGAGTTGTAACGTCTCTAGAATTTGAAAGAGGCTTTTGGATTGGCTTTACTCAAGAATCTTTGTGACTACATTTTCTGTTTTGATTGGGAATAGTTTTGAGGATGGATTAGTTTCAATAGGGAAATTACTGCTTCCTGGTAAAATGCATAACACAGATGTTAAAACAACTGCAGTTTTAAAGACACTAGTCTTGTTAAAACGCTGGCAGTTTGTATTACCTAAGTACTCGAACGGATCTCCATCTCCTGTGTGTAAACACGGCTCCTGATAATGGCCTGCTTCACTCCAGGAAGGGCTGATCTCAGCACAAGATGAGAAAATTACTGGGAACTTTAAGTTTTATTTGCTTTGAAATTTGGAGCTTGTGAACAGTCGTTGTGGTTATCTGTCCACTTTATTGCTGAGACCATTCTCGCCACCACTCTGAGAATTTGACCATCAGTGGCTTTGTTTTCCCCAGAGAGTGAACATACAGGTTGGAGAAATTCTTCGTGGAAAGAATGACTTGTACTGTGTTTAGAAATCATTGGCTCGGCTAAGGATTTTGTGGGCTGTCTCATTGCAAGGCTGAAGACTTTGTCCTATTTATGTGCTGTCTGTTCGGTATGAAGTGGCCGCCATTGATCCGTCTGTTTAGGCCATCCACCTGGGGCTGTTAATCTGGTTGTGGAGACTAGTTTTCTGAACCAGACATACCCTGCTTCATTCTCCCAAGTGACCAACGATGAGCATTTACAAAGGTCTTGGCCAAAACTGTTATGGGTGAGATTCCCAGTTGTAAACTAATTGATCCATGTGGCAGTTGAGCTTGGAACACCAGATATCCAGGTGTGAATAATTCTAATGCAGGGTCAACACTTGGTATAGAAAGGGCACTGAGCTAAGTGTCAGAAGACTAATTCGAGGTGCTGGGGAGGAAAACATGATAGATGAGAATGCTGATATTGGTGCTTGACACATGCTATATAACCTTGTTAAGCCTTATTATCCTAATAATTATCCTAAATTATCCTATATTATCCTAATATATCCCTAACCCTAACCCTAACCCTAACCCTAAAATGGGCACAATAATACTACATACTTCACAGCATGGCTGGGAACCGGTGAGACAATGTATATCAAAGGCTAATGTTAAAGCTTGGATCTAACATTAAAAAAGCATTAGTTATAATAAACATTAACAAAAAACATTAGTTATCAGCATCATAAGTATATATTGTCCGTATCACCATGGATCTGGGGACTTTGAACAAATTAATCTTGTTGATCTTCTATGTCTTCGCCTGTAAAATACATACTTGGTAGGTTTATTCTGGGTAGTAATTGGCATCATGCAGCTAAAGTGCTATGCAAATGAGACTGGCACTACACAATGTTAAGGAGTTAGTAGGTTATAAGAACGTACCCTCCACAAAATTGAGGGCAATAAGTGTATTGGTCACCATGGTATATCCAGTGCCTCTACCAGTGACTGCCTCACGGTGGAAGCGACTCAGTGAATACTTGTTGAGTGGGCACTAGAAATAACCGAGCTAGTAACTCTTAGCAGAATTTGGTAACGTGGACAGACCCAAGCTTGCTGTGATTCCATTATACTTGGAGTAGGAGGTCTTTGGGCACTTCCATTGCAAGAGGGAACAATTGGCCTCTTCCTTTAGGGCCTCCCATAATAATAATAATAAAAAAAAGTAATCTTGATAAAGCCAGTTTGTCCTTTAGGTGTTTGGTGGATGTGTTTGTTCCGTATGTGTGCACAAAGAGTTAAGGGATTTTGTTCTATTACTTGATGAAACTACATGAACCATGAAGAAAACAAAAAAACATTTAGCTAAGAGGTACTTTATAAAAAATGCTGATCTGCTTCCCCAAATTTTAGGAGCGTGTAATTTCAGAGCTCAAAGGAAGCTCAGAATTCCTTCAGTTCATCCCACAGTGATTTTGTGGATGACAAAACATATGCTAAGAGGGCAGAAACGCCCTGTTAGTTGCCACAATGATAATTTGTCATGTTGTCGGTGTTGGACCCAGACCTTCTGACTGTCAGTGCTATTTTCTTTTCCCTCCCACCAACTTGTCATCATCACTGCAAGAACTGTATTTGTTATAGATCATCCACAGGCTGCTGAGATCATTATTGATAATGCAGTGTAAGAAAGGTTCAGGAAAAATCAGAGTGTGGGCACTCTAAAAGAAGATGTTTCTTAAACACGTGACTGCCCTGAGAGCTGACTGCTACTCAGCGTTTGACACTGTCCGTAAATTGCTCTGACTTTGAGGATTTTAGAATTCTTTGCACCATTTATGGACTGGCCCTGTCAGCTGCTTTGTTTTGGGCTTCAAGTAAGGTGGTGACACCAAGATGACGTTAGAGAGCTTTCACACCCATTTGTTTTTTTCTTTTTACTGTCCTGTGTTGCCAGTTTATAAGAGTGGATGCCCGTGAGGAAATTCACTTGGGACTAATATTCCAACTGTTACTTAATGGTTTTCCCACTTCCTTTCTTCCTTTACGAATAGTTTGGTAATTTTATTTACAATTTTTTTAACTAAAAAGGAAAATTCCTTTTTTTCCCTCAAGTATGAACTATGTATCTTTAAGCCGATATTATTCCTTCATTTTCTTCAAAAAATAATTTTCTCCTTCAGGGTTCGCCGTGGGTCTGATGGATTAAACACTTTTGGGGGTGTTGATCAGCACATGAAATCCGTTCTTAAATTGTTGCAAAACTACCTTCCTTCAGACTGTTTTGATCACAAGGGCTCTCAAGTGTCAAAGTCATTTGGAGAACTGGATAGATAAAATGCATGAGCACTAAGCTTTTTTTCCAGGATAGAATAAATAAATGTGTTTTCTATTATGTGCTCAGCTTTGATAGTGATTTGTTAAAAGGGGAAAAAAGAAAGGCAATGATATTAAATATTTACAAGAGTGATTTAGTTGTATTATCTTGTGCGCTGTGTCTCTGTTTAATAGTGAAATCAGCTACTGTTGAAATAAATGTCATTAAACCAGTGGTAGTATGAAGGTCACTGACGAGTCAAGGTTAAAGTAATTTGTGGAGAATAATGATTTTTGTCAACATTCCAGATCCCTTCCTGTTTTTGTCGGCTTTCCTCCAAAAATAACAGGAAAAAAATACATTTGAGGATTCACAGCCTCACTTTCTCTCTAGCATCCTTTATGCCGTTTCTGGCCAACCCCATAGCTGGAAGCCTTTTATGCATTTTTTGTTTCATCCATTTAGTGGACAGAGATGGGACGTTCTCCCTAGAGGTAAGCGGTTGCATTTCCGTTTACTGGCTCTTCTGTTGGCCCTTGCTGGGCAGTTTGTTTTAGAAGTAAGAGTCAGTGCCTCTTCCTTCTTGGAGATGGCTTGTCTTGCCTGAAATGATCCTTAAGTTTCCCCACCAATTCCTCTCTACATAAAGCAATTTTTTTTAAGGTTGAATTACCATGTTGTGTTAAAGACATCTCAGAATGATCACATGGCATTAGCCCCATTTTCACAGGCAAGAAAACAGAAGTCCAAGGTTGCAAAAGTAGTTACAGAGCTAGCACCAGAACCAAGATAAGCTTAGCTTTGCCTGACCTCAGAGCCTACCCTATCATCACTTCAATTAATTTTATTGAACTTCAGTTTTCCCTTCTATAAAATGGGGATAATCATATATTATTATAATGTATTCTCAATAGTGCATATAGATAATATTACATATAATGCATTGTAAACAATACATTGTTTTACTGGTAGTAAATTGAGAAGCAAATGAACTAACACATGTTAAGTGCATAACAAGATGTTGGGTTCTTGCTGTAATTTTAATAAATAATATGTTCCCTCCATTCTTGACAGTAACAACAAAGTTTAATTGAATTTAACAAGCAATGAGCACAAGGGATACACAAAGTGAATAAAAATCAGTCTTTGTTCTTAAGCAGCTCACAATATGGTAGGAGGAAAACACCTTTGTAATGAATTCCAAAACCTATTCATGTATTTTTTTCTTTTGTCTTGGGTTTTGTCTGTACCAAATGCTACTTAACATGTGAGAGCCTTTTACTGGGGGCAAGTAGTTTCCCATGAGGTTGAGATATTATCCTGACATTGCTGTGGCAGCTACTTGTGGCTTGTTTTCCAATCAGACTGTGTTTACCTGACCCTGAAGTCCAGAGAGTAGGCTGCGAGAGCAGGATAGAATGGAGAGATATAGGAAAGTAGTGGTGTGTGTGTGAGGGTAGACTTACTGCTGTGACAAACAGTCCCCAAATCCCCTAAGTTTAACATTAACAGGTTTCTTGTCCACATCGCCGTTTACAGTGCAGATTGGTGCATCGTGGAGGAGGGGTCTCTGGTCCACACAGTCATTCAGGCACCTTCCATCCTGTAGCTTTGTTATTTTCTGGAACCTCCTCCTCCACTGCATTCAACTGGCAGATGGAGAGAAAGGGAGAAGAAGAGGGAGCTTGAAGGATTATTTTCTTAAAGCCTGGAAGTAGTGTGTGCCAGAACCCAATCACGTGATCCCATCTAATTGCACAGGAGGCTGGGAAATGTTGTTTAGCTGTGTGTCTAGGGGGACAAGGAAAGGGGGTTGGTGGATGCGATGACCGAAGCTGCCCCAGTGGGTGGGTTGTGTTCTCTTCTTCCATCATCTTGTGTCAGGCCTGTTAGACTTCTGCAGCCTACCTTCCTTCGAACTAACAAACGCAATGCCTCCATGGTTTCTGCGAGACAGAGGATCCCTGCCCCTCCCTTTTTCTATAATATATACATGTATTTCATTTTAAATAAAACCCTTCCGAGTTACCATAATGTTTCTCAAAGTCAGAAGAATCCTCCTGGATACTCATGAGACTAAAGACCTTTAGTTCCTGCTGTAGAACCCAGAATCTGCAGGTCTAAGTAATTCTTATAATCAGTCAAATTTGAGACACACAGTGCTCCTGCAAATTCCAAGGAAGAAAGCAAACCAGAAAGGAAGTGTCTGACTCTGTTCAAGTGTTGTATATTGTTTAAAACAAATTTCACATTTAGCTTAGCTTACAAACCTACTTGTTATGCGTGAAATTTTATTATAGCTTTTTAAGGGATTTGATCTCAATCTTGCATCCAGAAACCAACAGCTAGAAATGTAGTTGGGATCTTAGCCTACATTGATGAAGTGGGGCCAGATGCCCGATTCTATAGCATTTTGTTTTATTCTGATCATTGGGTAAGAATAGCTCAGCATCTTTTTTCCCCTCTTCATCACTTAACAAGGGACACCCTTGATTAACAGACTTTTTTTTAATGTTTATTTTACTTTTTTTGAGAGAGACAGAGAGCATGAGCAGGGGATGGGCAGAAAGAGGGGGACAGAGGATCTGAAGCAGGCTCCATGCTGACAGCAGCCAGCAGATGTGGGGCTCAAACTCACCACCTGAGCCAAAGTCGGATGATCAACTGACTGAACCACGCAGGTACCCCAGAAGAATTTCTTGTTGCATTAAGACAATAATAAAGAGGAATCCAGGTTTAGTAGGCTTGCTTATTATTTGTGGCTGACTTGTGAATAGTTAAATGATGGCAAGCCATTTTAATTTTTACATTTGTATTATCTTAGTCTAGTATATGTATAGGAACCATTAAAACCATGATATTTTGAAATGCACCCCCTTCCTGTAAAGCTGGGCCTTTATCCCTTTGGCCGTGTTGTACTTCTGGAATGGATGTCAGAGTGTGGATAATTCTGGGCTTGTGACTCTTTTCTTTCTCCTGTTTTATCTGCCTCTTTTTGTGTCTTTGTGTGCAAGTCTATGATTACTATTGAGTTTTCTCCTAAATGCCAGCAATTATCTCACAGGTGGAGGGATTAGGAAAGAGCCCAGAGCATTGCACTGGGATTACAAGAAAGGCTGCCTCCACCCGCTAAATATAGTGATGGAGGGAGTGGAGACTTGGAGGGGGGGCCGCAGAATCAGGGGAGGGCTGGATGTTTTGTTTCTGATATTTAACTCCTTAGATGGAGTGAAGGAAGAAACTCCTGATGAAAGAAAGGATTAAAAACCTAAGCTGGCTTGGGGTTATTGTTTCAGAGTGCTGGGGATGCGGAAAGGCAGGACAGCTAAATTTCTGTAGCCGGTTTAACCGGCCTCTTCATCTGAGAGGTTTATTTATTTTTTTTATTATTTTTTATTTCATTTATTTTTTTGGTCTGACCATCTGTTTGGGGGGTGGGGAGGGGGAGAAGAGAGCCGGGAGGGTCTAATATATGCCCAGGCCAAGAGAATTTTGGTGAGACATTATCTTTCTTCCCAGCAGGGAATGATTTATTTACCTGGTATGTCACCTAGGAAGCTTTCAGCTGCAAATAACAGAACTTTCACCTCAGCTGCCTTAAACAACAAAGGGAATTTATGGTCTCAGTTCTTGAAAAGTCTAGTAACTCAAAGGATTTGACCAAGACCTAGTGTCTCACTTTGCCCATTTTTTGGCTTTGCTTTCTTGGTGTTTGCTTCCTTCTTGGCAGGCTGCTTCCCTAGTGATCCCCAGATGGCTGATGGCCATTCCCAGGGTGATTTGCTTTTCGGTTCATGTAAGTGAGAAGAGTAGCAATCTTCCCCAGCAATTCAGCAACATTTCTGGGGTTTCCAACTAATTGGACCATCGTAAGTCAGATGTTTGTCTCTGACCCAATCACTGTCGTCAGAGGGATGAATTTTGCTGGTATCTGAGTCCTGACTCATATGCTCAGATTCCAGAATTAAGGGGAAGAGTTGGTTTTCCCTGCAGCACAGGAGATTCAGGGGGAGGCTGGATATTTGACCCCAAGTTTTGGGACTAGGGGAATGGATGTTGTGTAGCGGAAGCCAGCTGCACCCAAATGGGAGACTTGGAAAGATCTGAAGCCAAACTCAACCAAGTCCTTAATCAGGAATCAGGAAACTCTGGGTGTGTGTCTTTCACCCTCTCTGCTTGGCTGTTAAGTGCCCCTATTGCATGAGGAGAGGGTATCCGTTGGGGGCGGGGGCGCGTGTAGTAGCAGAGGCTCTACTTGGAAGCAGAGAGCTGCGAGGCGAAGGCCACTGGAATCCTGGCATCCACGTAATGAAGGAATCCGTATCTTGGGATCTTACTTTACTGACGTGAAAGGAGGCGGGGAAAATGTCTGCGGGGCTGGAGGGCATGCCAGGTGCGACTTGCTTCAGGTGAAAAGTGCTCTGATGGAGTCGCATCCTCCTGCCTGGATCTCGGGCCCCTGCTTAGGTCAGCTGACGTGGATTGCTACTGATGGATGGCGGAGTGAGGCAGCCCTCTTGTCTCAAGTGTGTTTTTAACGGAGTGGCTCTCAGTAAATATCTCTTTCTCAAATGCCTCGCCTCATTCACAGAGTCTTTCTTTTTAGCTGCTGCTTAATCAGCTGCTGCCCCTTGGCACACTGACCTAATTCTCAGCCACACATTTTGTCTGGGCTTTTGAGGCGGTGCCTCCCTAGTGTCACTGCTGACGTTAGCTCCACCTTGACCTGTCACCACCACTCTCATCACCTCCCTTCCACCCCCCATGTCACAGGGGCCTTTGGCTGAAGGGGCAGCCAGTGTGTCAGGCAGAACAGAATGGGTCTGACGGAGCTACAGTAGTTGGAAGGATGTGGTTATTGCATCCAGACCAAGCCCCTGGAGGGCAAAACCCCCTCTCTGATGGACTGCTGCTGCCCCTTAGCAACAATGTTGCATTTGACCTTTCTGAAACTGCTGTTAGGCCTGTGCTTCTCACAGTTTAAGGTGCATATGTATCATCCGAACATCTTGTTAAAATGCAGGTCCTCATCTGGGAGGCTCGGAGTGGAGCCTGAGATGCTGCATTTCTATCAGGCTTCCGGGGGAGACTCAGGCCGCTGATGAAGTGTGGTCCGCACTGTGGAGGGGCTAGTCTGTAAGGCTGTCACCTTGAGCCTTATATGGTTCCTTAATAAGTCAGAATGTAAAAGAGAAGAACAGCATGTCTTTGGAAGTAGGTGGGGGAGCTGAGACCCAAATTCTTAGGAGTCATTTGTTATCTTCAGGCAAGCCAGCAGACGCCTGGTGAAACTCAAGCCTTCTCCTCCTCTTTAGATGGTAGAGGTGGAGTGATAATCTTTGCCTGTCCCCATGTCTGTATGGGGTATGGTGACATTGGCTTACTTCCCGGGAACCTCAGGAACATTCAGTCATGGTGTTTGTGACAGATACACATTCCCACCAGGAGAGAAACATGGCCGTAGCCTATATTTCCATCTCCACCAGACTCGACCTCAGGTTCCTAAAAAAGCCTATGTCTCTAAAAGATCACCTCTGGGACCCAATTCTGGGAGATCTACATGGCTCCCAAGCTCCCATTCTATGCTGGTTATAATTCTCAACAGGTAAGAACATCATATGTGTCCCAGCCTCAAGTCCCACCCTTTGTTCAAATTCCCCAGAGCTTCTCCTTACACATGAGTGGTTGCTGGAGGCCTGGGAGACCCATGGCGGTGATGACCTACATTTTTGCCAGCCTGGGGCTGAACCCTGCACATCAGCTTCCTGTGGGTATGCTCTCAACCAAGTTTGTTCTGCATATGCAGTGTTGGTCTCGCTCTCCCTGTGTTCTGTACAGCCTTATTTGATCTTATTCTTCCAATTTCCTGTCTGTATAATCCCCCAGTAGGAATCAGATCTAAACAACAGCATAAAGGAGGAAATGCCTTGGAAATGTAATCTGATGATACAACAAAGCAGGACATTTAACTGTCTGGTTGACTCCATTGTTTTATTTGGAGGGAAGTATTTCTTTACTAGAGGGAAGATAAAAGAAGCCTGGGGTGGCTACTGGAGACCAGAAGTGAGTGAGGTGGCTCTTATTTCACAATTAGTTGCCTGTGCCTATGTTGGCTAAGGGATCTATGACGCAGCTTGGCTCCGATTTCCAGCTGGCAGTTGCCAGGGTTCAGGTGTTTACCTAGTGCCTTCAGGGATACCGCATAAACAGCTGTAAGTAGAGCTAGTTATTCAATCCGCTCTGAGAAAGGTTAAAGTGTAGGTCTTAGGGTTTCCCTGGGGACTAATCCAGTTGCAGGAGAGTCAGAGAGAATGCACACCCCTTGGGGGAATTGGGTGGGGGGGGCGCTTGCCAGGATGTTGGTTGTTATTGTAGTTACAAATGCAGGTGTTTGAAACTTAAATCTGAATTTAGGCAGCAGGAAGAGATACAGGGATGGAAATGAATTATTTATTCCATCATTGGGGTCCCAGAAGCGTGGAGTGGGCGTTAATCTCCTCCACCCAGGAGCCTCTGAGCAGGCTGGAGGTCGTCTGTGCGAGATCTGACCTTATCTGCTCCTGGCCAGACACCTCGCCTTCAACTAATTTGCCTTGAGAATAATCCAAATAAGACCCTTTACCTTGCTGTTCATAAGAAGAATGTTAATATTTACCTAGCATGTGGTCAGAGCAATGAAAATGCTTGTGTCTGTGATTTCTTTTAATCCTACAATTTCCCAGTGGGTCTGAAGGGAGAAGGGAAAGGAGGCCCCAGCCGACTCCCGCTGTTGGTTTGCTGGGTGTCAGGGACATGGTGTGCATTTCTCATGTGATATGCTCCAGCTGAATGTATACCGGCCATTGCTTCCGCCCAATAATCCAGTGAGGGAGCTTCTGTTGTTCCCATTTCACTGATGGGGAAGTTGAGGTTTAAAGACATTCAGCCTCTTGGAGAGCCTGGGTGGCTCAGTCGGTTAAGCATCTGACTTTGGCTTAGGTCATGATTTCACGGTTCATGAGTTCGAGTCCCACATCGGGCTCTCTGCTGTCAGTGCAGGGTCTGCTTCAGATCCTCTATACCTGCCTCTCTCTGCCCTTCCCCTGCTCACATGCTCACGCGCGCTCTCTCTCTCTCAAGGGAAAAAAAAAAGAGAGAGAGAGAGAGAGATTCAGCCTCTCACCCAAGGCCACCCAGTTCTGAATTATCTTTGCTTGGATTCAAGTCCAGGGTGCTATCATGCCCCCGTCTTGCATTCTTTCCACTGCCCTAAGGGAGCAGATGTGATCAAGATATTTAAAAACTTTCCCAAAGCTACCAAGGGATAAGCAAATAGTTCAGGGATTACAGCTACCCCTAAAGACCGAGCCAAGTCAATTCCCCGTGAAGAACTGTTATGTCCCTTTTCACACCCTCCTGTCCTCTCTGTTTCTTTCTGGTTTATAAATATTTGTATTTGCGAACTCTCTTTTCTTCTCTTTCTCTTCCTGTCCCCTGCTTTTTAGTGAACACAATGAGGTTTGATTAAGTTTCCCTCGAGGCTCTCAAGCTTATTCTCCTTGCTAAAACTTTTCTGAGGCAGTTGCCTAATGCAAGGAATGGCAGGTCTAGGTGCTTTCTACCTTTTTGTCTTTAGTCATCAGGGCAGGGTCTCTGGTTCCATGGTAGAGGGAGGGGAGGAGGGGCCAGGCATCTTTCTCTGCCCCGTAGTTTTGAAGTGTCAAGGTCCCTGAGCCAATATAGACAGAGCTATACATTTGACAGTGCATTCCGCTTCGTGGTTTCCATGGGCTCCAAACCAAGATTGGTCCACCCTTCCACATCCATTTTTTGTGTGTCTGTTGTGTGTTGGATGTCAGAGATTTGGTAACCAGGAGTTACCTACTTGAAGGAACCTTAGCACAGATTGGGGAGAGCTTTGAGGGCATATCAGGTGGGGACTTCGGGTACATGCTTTTTGACCATTCACCTTCTTCAATGAACTTAACATCAAACTCCTGCTTCTTCTACACTTCTTCCTTTCTATCACACTACCTCAATCTCTAGGGCAGCTTTGCTGTTCCTTTAATTGGCCCTTGAATCTCACTTTCATGTAAACTGGAAAACTTTATTGAGCCTCTAAGGGTTATTAGGGGCTGGGGCTTAGCATGAATAAGAATGAGTAAGATAGGCCGGCTCCTTGCTTCAGAATGCTTACAATGCTTTGGGGGAAGAAAGCTGTCAAACATATAATTGCAAATGCGGAGAATGTTAGGAAAACTCAGGGAAGTGGAGCAGAGGTTGCACTCTGTGGCTATCTGGAGAGCGGTGATCATTTCTCCCCGATTCTAGCTCTGTTTGAACATGCATCTCTTGCGTGCTCCCCCTTGCTCTGGCTGCCCTGTGGAAATGGACTCTGGAGCCCATGTGCTCCAACAGCTGTATTGCGTTATGTTTTTGGGTAGCCCTATTCAATTTCTCTTTGTTCTCAATCTCTGTCATGTTTCTTGCCTTGATGTACTATCTTTTGTTAGGACCACAGTCAAAACTCTGTGCCGCATATGTCACTCTCCCAACAAAACACTTTTGATGCCCCCTATGGGCTAGCCTTACCAGATAAAGCCCAAGCTTCTTAGCTTGGCTTTCAGTATGCCACAGTTTGGTCTCACCTCAGCATCCATCCCTTTTAGTGGAACCCTTTGCCAAAACCAGGCTCTGCTAACTCATGACCCTCCAATATCCCAGGTGCCATTTTGTCTCCAGGGCTCTTCTTATGCTGGTCCCTTTATGTTGGATACCTTCTCCCTGATTCTAGCATGCGTTAAAGTTTAAATCAAGTGTCACTTCCTCTGGGACACTTTGCCTGACTACCTCAGCTCTTCACAATGTCACAGAGCTTTGTAGTACCACACAGTGGCCACTTACCCTGTATTGTCCCCCTCTATGGCTCATATTTCTTTCTTCATGTCTCCCCAATCAGCCTGTAAACTCTTAGAGGCTAGGCACCTCCTTTTCTACTCCTTGTGATGTGACCACCATGATGCCTCTATAGATAGACGCCTGATGATTATAGGATGACAGATAGGCTATATCTGATTAAATAGTTTTGCACAGAGTTTCTTAAAGTGCCAGGCATAAATATGTAACCAAGAGATAGGGGACTCATAGGATAAGAACCTGAGGAGTTAAATGCGAATTTAAAATTTTATGTGTCTTCCCATGTTCAACCTCTGGATATATTCAAGGTAGTATTGTTTTTGTGAAGGATGAAGAAGGGTGGTATAGGGGCTATGGAAATTGAGAGCAGGGGTAGAAGAGAGGAGCAGCATAGAAGGAGGTGAATTGAAGGCAGTGAAGAGAGAGCACAAATCAAAGAGCCCTGGTGTGGACAGAGAAGCCCAGGTTTCCACATTTCCAGCTGCGTAGCTTGGGGAAATCACAGCACACACAGAACCTTGTCTGTTGAGAAGGAGTGAGTTAGGACCCTGCCTTGCCTGCCCCTGGTCTGTTGGGAGATCAGATGAAAGCCATTTATAAACTGCAAAGTACACTGTGAATGGAAAGGAGGGTTGTTACCATAAATGGCATCATCACCGAATCCTCCCAAAGCCGCAGTGTGGCAGGGATGTATCGGTGGATAGGTCTGTTGTGGCAGGAGGGAAGAGGCCAGACTAGAAGGAGCCTGTGGTCGGACCCTGCAGGCCCGACCGTAGTGCCGCATCTGCGCAAGTGTTCTCACATCAGGGCGCTGTTCCCCAAGCCCGGTGAATGTAAAGAAGGGTTAGGTGTATGTGCCCTGACCTTGCCTGTGACAGGTGCAAGTGAGAGGCCAGTCCTAGGATACTAAAGGGTCCCCATTGCCATGGTTACTGTAGAGGGCTCGTGGGGTGTCAGCATGGGCGTTGGACCTGGGAGAAGACCTGGGTTGTGGTCTCCTTTCTGTACTTACCTACCATGAACAGTTTCTAGAAAGGCAGCATTGGTTTATCAAGTGCCAGAGACTAAATACTTCATTGCCATGATCTTGCTTCCATCTGCAACACTATGAACTGGGTACTACTACTATTCTCCTATTATAGATGAGAAAATAGGTTCAGCTAGTTAACAGACTAGCTCATAGTAACTATGAGAAACAGGAGCTGGGATTGGAACTCAAGTCTCTCTGCCAATCCTGAGTTCTTAACCACTAGACTCTGTTGCCTTCAACTTCTCACAAGCTCAGTCTCCTCATCTGTGCCATGGGGATAATTGTATCCATCCAGCTTACCACGTGGGGTCTGAGGATCTGGTGAGGGAATGGATATGGAAGGACTGTGTGCACTGCAAAGTGTATATGTCTTTGTAAATATTCACTGAGCACCTACTCCATGCCTGGCATCACTGTGGGTGCTGGGATACAAGAGGGGATAGGACAGCCAAGTCACCTGCTCACATGGAGCTACATCTGAGACACAACCCATTAATAGAGCTGTCAGAAAATAGGAAGGGAAGAAAAAAATAACAGCTATCTAAGAACAGTTGTGTTTTCAGAAGGGAAGAAGTCATATTAATGGGGCAGCCATTGCCTTTACATCCACCTTCATTCCCAAGTATAAATAACAAAACCAAATTAAGAGATGAAGCCATGATAGAAATTTACAAAGTCAGTTAAACAGAACAAAGTAAAGAGAGGGAATTTACAAAAGAACAAATCATGTCAGGACATTTTGATCAGTATAAAAAAGCAAATCACAGTTCTAGAAGGTGAGAAGTATGCAGTGGATGTAATATATCTAGATTTTAATAAAATCACTTGAAGGAGAAATGGCCTGAAATCTTGCCTGAGAAATTAATTCAAATTGGCCAGGGTAGAAACCGTGCCATTCAGAGTGAGAACTGGCTGGGAGATGGGGGCGAAGGGTGTGATGACAAATGACCATAGCTCTCGGGGTGTGATGGGGTCAGGTGAGAAGACCCAATTTAGCCATCATCACTTAATGATCTGGGAAGAACGACTAAACTCCTGGTAATGACGTTCATACATGATGCTAAATTGGGAGGTGTCACTGTGATGGCTCATGGACGGAAGCACAGAATATGAGGATGACAGTCAAGGTCAGGAGGCCATGGCCATGCAGGCAGGAACAATGGGAGAGGGTTGTAGGCAAGGACAAATGGAATTTCCTTGAGAACAATCCTCAGACAAAAATATGTGTATATCAGGGTGCCTGGGTGGCTCAGTCAGTTAAGCGTCCAACTTTGGCTCAGGTCATGATCTCATGGTTCACAAGTTCAAGCCCTGAGTCGGGCTGTGTGCTGACAGCTCTGAGTCTGGAGCCTGCTTCAGATTCTGTGTCTCCCTCTCTCTCTGCCCCTCCCCTGCTCTCATTCTCTCTCTCTCTCAAAAATAAATAAACATTAAAAAAATTTTTAATTAAAAAATGTGTATATCTAGTAGCATCAGAACAAGAATGTGAGACCGGGGTCCTGGAACATGCAAGGATTTATCTTTCCATGATTTAAGCAGAATGTGAAGACTGGCCAGGAGGTATGTTTTGGGGAGCAAAAAGACATCTGGGCCATGGTAGATATTTTAACATCCATGGTCCTGTCAGGTTGAGTCCCTTCCTTCCTCTTTTTAATTTTTTTTTTTAATTTGAGAGAGAGAGAAAGAGCAAAACCTGTGAGTGGGAGAGAGGGACAGAGGGAAAATCTCAAGCGGGCTCCCCACTGAGCTCAGAGCCCAATATAGGGCTCGATCCCATGACCCTGGGATCATGACCTGAGCTGAAACCAAGAGTTGGGTGCTCAACCAACTGAGCCACCCAGCCACCTCCTTCCTTTCTCTTGAATGTGATAGTTTAGAGGCGGAACTACTCTGACTTTCAGAGTGTCTTTGACCTAACAGAGCAGGGGCTCTCATGACACAGTGTGCACATTTGTATCCTGACTCTATCATTTAATCTGTAAAATGGAAAAATAATAGTACTTACTTTTGGGGTTTTATATGGATTAGATAAATGGAATGGGTATACATTATGGCTGGTATGTAGTAAGTGCTTGATAAGCATTATTAATATCATTATTATTTTTATCATCATGAACATCATTATTGCCCTGTGTGTGTGTGTGTGTGTGTGTGCGTGTGTGTGGTTTATACCTGTAGAGGTATATACCAACTTAAAATATATAATGTCTTTTCTGATTAAAGCAGGGGAAGACACATCAGAGAACACAGTCTAAAACTGACAGAGTGAAAAGAGCAGAAGGTCAGAGGATCCAGATTGTTTCCTAAGCTCTGTTGTAGGTGACTGTGAAGGAGTCATTTTGCCTCTTTTCTCCTGTTTTCACATCTGTAAACATCTGAAGCTGAACTTGAGGTCTTTCTAGCTCAAAAAGTTCATGCAACTCTAAAAACAAATACAAAGTGAGTTGGGCTTCTTATTATCCAAGTTGTCAGCTTTGGAGTATATCTACTAGCACATATTAATTACCCTACAGACCTATTCTCTACCAGCAGTGCCACCCATGAGCGAGTTGACTGGCTCATACAATCTTAGCACCGAAAATCCTGCATCCTTAGTCCTGGACTGCGTCCCTTAGTCCTGGGCAAACCAGGATGGTTGGTCAGCCTGCCTATGGGATAATTGAGACTGTAGGAGTGCTGCATGGCAGTCCAAATACACATCTGTAAGAACTGAGTAGTTCTATTGAGCTCATGGGAACCATCCTTAAGAAGCCATCTGACATTTTTCATGGGGAGGTGTCTTAGCTGGGCTGCTATCATCAAATACCACAGACTAGGTGGCTTAAACAATAGAAATATATTTCTTACTTTTTGGATACTAGGAAGTCCAAGATCAAGGTGCAGTTTGATTCAGTTTCTGGTGAGTACTTGCGTTCTCATTTGTACATGGCTACCTTCTTGCTGTGCCCTCATGTGGTAGAGAGAGAGAGACCATATTTCTTGTCTCTTATTAGGGCATTAATCCCATCAAAGGCCCCCACTTCCAAATATGCTCACATTGGGGAGTTAAGGCTTGAATGTATGATTTTGGGGTTGACACAAATATTCAGTCTATGGCAGGAGTGGGCTATTCAAAATTGTGTTATCTGGGAAAGTATTGCAGTGGAGGTGCCAAAGCATTCTTGTGGCCATTCCTCATATCTACATTGTCTCAGTCTCACTTAATGCTTTTTTCCACTCAGGATTCTTCTTGGCTACTTCCAGCCTTGAGGAGAATAGTAAGTCTTAGAAAGGCACCACTTCACAGGCTCAATAAATGGAGTGAGGCTTCTCTGTGGAAAGAGCGAACTGAAAAGAGGAGTTGGTCTTGTTTTCTGGTGCTCTATCTGGAATAACATATTCACTTTTGGATTCTTCAAGGACTAAAAAGGTGACAGATTGAAGGGTGCTGTGAGGGCGTCATCCAGATGATTGACAAGCTAGAGGAAGTAATTGATAAGAAGGAATAAAAGAACAAAAGACCATGCATCAGGCGGGTGCACGTGTGTGCATGCAGGGCAAGAGAAGGTAACTAGGGCGCCCAGGAGGGTAGAGTGGGATGAGGCAAGGCACCCGAAGGGAAAGTGGATGGAGACAAAACTGCTTTAAAGCTACACATTTCATTCAGCAAATATTTATTTAGCGTTTACTTATCCTGTGTCCTGATCTGTTCTAGGTATGGGGATCACACAAAGATGATTATCAGCCTATCTTTGTTCTAGTGGAGGGGATGGCAGAATGTGTAGCCGTGAAGAACGTGGGTTTACTTACTAGCTATGTTGCCGTGGGCAAGTTACCAACCTTATCTGTAGAATGGGCCTAAGTTGGTGTGTTTGGAGAATGTCAAGGATGCCAGAAAGTCTGGAGCCAAGTGAGTGACAGGAGGGTGGTAGGTGATGATACCATGGCGGGAGTATCCGTCAGAATGCAACCAAAGAAGCAGAACAATGAGAAGCTGGAGATTATATGTGGATTTATTATTGGCCTGTTGCGGGTTCAGCATTGCTTCACACCAATGAGGTGAATCAGCAGATCAGCAATATGCATATGGGCTGCAAAATGGCTGCTGGTTTTCTTCCACCCTGCAAGTGTCCCAAGAGTCTCCCTTGAAGCCCACTCTGAGTGGAAGCATAGAAGAAAGGCAATTAGACAGTTCAGCCTAGCCAACCGATATATTGCAAAGCTACCACATGGCATGGGTGAGTGAGAGCTCCTAGGAAATCTAGAAAAACAAATCTTCATGAGACTTTCTTGGCTGTTCACCCACGAGACAATGATTCTTCTGCTACAGTGCTTTCTCAGGGTGAGGTCCCTTTGGTTTTCCAGCAGTTACCCAAGTGCCCAGATGGTAACTAATAAGAAAGGAGATTTGATTCATGTTCCCTGGGGTGGAAGACTTTAGTTACATCAATCATCATTAACCATAGCATCATATTCAGCTATTTGATGCAATACAATTCGATTGGTGTAATTATTCCACGTAATAGAAATAAAAAATCAAATGAGCTTGGCTCTGGGGAATTGCAAAAAAAAAAAAAAAAGGCTAATGCAAGGGTGGGGACATCTTTCCATCTAAATTTGATCATTCATTTGTTTAGTCATTCATTCCACAAATATTTGTGCTCAGCACAGGCACATTAGTGGGCTAAGTATAGAGGTGATGCATAAATTCTGAAGCATTGATTAAACTTTCAGTGTCCTAAATACCAGGCATACAGAGATGGACCTTGATATCAAGAATCTTCCAGATATGTAATTTTATTTTTTTTTTAATTTTTTTTTCAACGTTTATTTATTTTTGGGACAGAGAGAGAGACAGAGCATGAACAGGGGAGGGGCAGAGAGAGAGGGAGACACAGAATGGGAAACAGGCTCCAGGCTCTGAGCCATCAGCCCAGAGCCTGACGCGGGGCTCGAACTCACGGACTGCGAGATCGTGACCTGGCTGAAGTCGGACGCTTAACCGACTGCGCCACCCAGGCGCCCCCCAGATATGTAATTTTAATCCAGTGTAATTAAAAGTATGCACAGGGGTGGAGATACCACCGGCAGGAAGTGTGTCATTCTCTCTGGGCATCCAGAAAGGCGTTGAGACAGCATAATTGTATACTGGCACATAAAACAATGTCTAGGTGAGGAGCTGTCAGATACATGAGGCAAGGTGCTATCTTATAACTGCAAACCTAGGCTGTAGAGGAAGTGTAGCAGGCACTTGGGGTGGGGAGAGAAATTCTACCACATGGCCCCAGTCATAGTGCTAAAAGCCAGAGATCTTTTTGTGCTCATCCCAGAATGGCTTCTACAGACTTGTCTTTTCACAGGAAATATCCTACTCAGAAATAGTTTGTTTGGTGGGGGCCTATTCTCCTGTAATCTTTGCCTTTGTCTACAGCATGTTAAAATAAGAGAGCTTCTGATTCAGAGGAGTTATAAAAATAATATAGTAATTACAAAGTTCACTTTCGTGACTCACTTTGCTCTAAATCATGGCACTCTACAGGGAGCTCTTCTTGGAGTTAAAATCCCACTTGCTGTTTATATTTTGAAAGTATCAATGGATCCAAAATTTTGAGGTTGAATCATTTGGCAACATGGAGTCTGGCGGAGAGGGGTGGGTGCCAGCGTGATGAGTTTTCAATGTTTGTATATGTCTCTTTAAAAAACGAGGGAATAAATTGGCCGATTTGTCATGATTACATCATGTGCAGTGCTTGATCACAGAGTACCTTGTTTTGGATTTGTATTTATTTTTCTCTCTCCCGCTCCTATCTAATTGCCCTCTCCAGAATGGAGGCTTCCACTGCCTTTTGGCTTCATTAACGGCTTTCATTTTCATTAAGAGCTTTGCGCTAATGGACTGTTATAAAATGCACAGTTGTTTCTTGCAGTCACCGCCAAATGACTCTTATCCTACTGACAGTTTTGTGCATTAGGCCAAAAAGAAGCAGGGGGTGAGGGGGGCAGTGGGAATGAATGAGAAGTATCCAAACAGAAGATCTACCTACCTCTCTCCTTGATGTTCTTTAGGGAAGCTTGGATGGGCACCTAGAATTCTATGAGTGTTTTCTATCTCTTCTGTTTTAAATGCCTCTTGGTTGGCAAAATGGAGGGAAGGCAGAGAATAGGGAGCTCATTTTTCTATAATATTTTGGAATTTGAAGTTTTTTGGGAATAAGACTTGCAGAGACCTCGCAAGAAGGAGCATTGATAGTAAGATTTCATCAGCCTTGCTCCAAATATGCACACATTCATTATTATCGTTTTATGAGCATCAAAACAATTGGTGCTCATTGGGCCATAATTGGTGTGTTTTCCATCATATGCTATGGGAGGCCCTTTACTGATGCATGGTTGCAGAATTTGATTTCTTTATAAAGTAGGCTGGTCTCTGTACTGTTAGTATCACAGCAATGGGATACTCCTATATGATACTCCCAGTATCACACTTTATGAGATTTAGATTTTAGATTTCCACCCTCATCCCCTTTCTGTTCTCTCCTTATGATCCTTCCTTCCCCGAAATACTGAGAAAAATCTCCCTCTTGTTTCACATGGAATAAACCCACCCAATTTTCAGTGGCCTCGGGAAACTCTTCTACTCCAACCCTGTCCCAAAACAATTTTAGTCTCTCAGACAACGTAATTCTCTCCATCGTATTGCATTAGTCTCAGAGATGGTCTAAAACTCAGGCTTTTTACTTTTCAAATCTCTTTTCCACAGCAGAATTTATCTGCTTTAAATAAGAGATTCTGCATGAGCAAAGCCATCATTAGGTAATGATATGCTTGTGTTTTGTTTGAATTTGTTTCATCTGTTGCACTTCACAGGAGGGAGCAAAGATCAATCACATTTTAATAGACTGACACCTAGAATCAAGTTTTAAAGTCTTTATATTAACTAATTATTAAAATCTTTGCAATTAGATTTTTAATATGTACTTAATATAGATGTTAGTATTCTAATTAACATCTTTGTAAATGGAATGATAACCTGTACAGATTTTCTAGCAGTTCTTTCTTCCTCACTAAGTACACACCCACTTCCTCTTTTTGAATAAAAGATATTGGTAAATTTCCTACCATTTCTCAGTTTTATGTTCTCATATATTTTGAACATTGGAGCCAGCATCTGTTTGCTTTTGTGTTTGAGCATGCAAATTCTAACAGGTCAGGGCTCTGGCTCTTATATTTTATGCAGGGTATTTGGCTTGTCGTGAGCCTATAATGTCAAAGAATAACCACAAGGATTTACAAAGCCCAGTTTGAGAAAGGTCACCAAAATGTATAAGTTGACTTTGAGAGTGGATACTGTAGATTTGAAAGGAGGATGATTAAATCTAAAACCTTCACTAAAGTTTGGAAAACACTGGCTGGATTTGTGATTTAAACGCCCTGGATGATAAGCCTCCTTTCCTCATTGTACCCTCACTTATTTCTCAGTTCAGCTACTGAGTACCGTCTTTGAAAGTACTCTTCTCAAAAAAAAAAAAAAAAAAAAAAAAGGAACAAAAGTTTGACCTTGTTAGTTTTAAAAAAATGCATAATGGGATGGAAGAATGATACATGAGACGAAAAGACGAATTTGAAATGTTCCGAGACCCCAAGATGCAAAGCATCCTCGGGGTAGAGAGAACAGGCTACATGTGGTCCTCCCAATCTCAGCTCCAAAAAGGCAGAGTGTTTATCATCTTTGGAGAAGCTTTATTCCCAGAAAGGACCAATTATAGTTGAATGTAATCCAGAAAACTGTGCTCAAACGCTACTTCCTGGAACAGGTAGTGCACAGTTCCAGGATTTGTGGACAGAAGAGGAAGTGCTGTTCATGACCAGGGGGATGACTGCAGAGTGAACGGCACCTGAAGGGTGATGACGATTGGCAAGCTGGAGATTGGGGAGTGGGCCGAGGACGAGCTGTTATTACGTGATGCATCTGAATGTGAGTGATTATTCCACATAATGATGATTTTATCTTGAGGTCCAGAATTTCACTCTGCTGCCCATTTATTGGTGGACAGCACCACAGGCTCCCTTAAAACAAGGGCCACTTAATTATTGTCAGCCTAGCCGATTCAAGAAAAATGATGAAACAGCTGAGTGTTAACTCTGTAGTTTGATGCTGAGAAATGACCATGATCTTTGGAGTTAAGCTGATCTGAAGTCAGAACCCTTACCTGTTTTGTGACTGGTTAAGTCATCAACCTCTCTGAGCCTTTGATTCCACTTCTGGAAAGGATCTGAGAATGAGGAACTGCCCACAGTGCTTTGGAAATAAACAAGTTCATGTATGTAAGTAAAGCAGGTAGCAGAATACCTAGCACAAGGCAGGCCCTCAATAAATGATTTGTCTTAATTTTCCTTCAGTTCCCTTCTTGCTCCTTCATCACTTTTCCGGTTGGCCCCTGTTCTATGCCACAAATCGTCAGAGCTGTGCTCTACTACCCTTTCCATGGAGCTCGCTGACAAAGGTTTTAAGTATCAAGCATAATACTTTATAACCTTTTACAGACAACTTTGGAGCATTGCATACTTTTTGCGACCTAAAGGAATGAATCCCTAATGGTAAAATTACTGGTTTATTGGCTTGCTGGTATAGGAGTCAGTTTTGTCTGCAGCCAGTCCCACCCTGGTGTCACAAGGTATAAATTTATGAACATTGTCACTCTTTTCTTCATGTGGCCTTTGTTTACCTAGTTGTAAAGTTAACCTGGCTATGAAATGCAGGGCTCCCAGGACTGCTTTAATCAGAAGAATAACTTACAGTTACCATGCCAGTGACTTGTGTGCCCATGAGATTCTGCACAACTTTATTGGTAAGTTTACTGTGCTGGACCTTTCCAGAGATTGTGCTTCTTGATTTGGTCCCTGGATAAATTTGCAAGTGCTAATCTAGTTGTTTGCTGGAGAGCATCCAAACCTAAGGCAGGACTATTTTCCCTTGGATTGGTAGGCATTAGATTGCCAGGGTCTTGGGCTCTGGTAAGTTCTGTAGTCCTGGAGGGTGCTTGGTCAGCCAGCCAGCTGTAGGCAGAAGGGATTGTTGGGGAACATGGTGGTGGTGGGGGCATGAGGCTAGTGCTTTAAGGGATTTGCACCTGTGACTTCCAAGTGTAAATTCAATAGAGATTGATTGAGTGCCTACTATGTTCCAGGCACATTCTTGGCATTAGCAGTGTGTCATAGAATGAGACCAATGAAAACATTCCTGATCGTTATGGGTCTTACGTTCTAATGGGGTGGGGGGCATGAAGCATCAGTGGATAGGAGTGGATTAGGAGTGTGAGTGAGGAATGGAACATTTTATGTAAGGTGGTTAGAGAGATCTCACTGAGATTGTGATATTTGAATGATACGCAGGGTAAACATCCAGATCAGGAGTTGGGTGGAGAGTGGACCAGTGGAAGGAATACTTTGGAAAAGGTGAAAGCCTTCCTGGCATGTTTAAGAACAACCAGGAGGCCTATGTGCCTGAAGCAGAGTAAACAAGAGGGAGAAACATAGGGGATAGGTCAGGAGGTAGAGGGGGGACATATCTCATAGGCCTTTGATGGCTGTTGTATGGACTTTGGCTTTTACTGAGAGAAGTGGAAGTCAATGGAAAGTTTTGAGCAGAGAATCTCACTTATATTTTCATAGAAGCCTTTGGGATGCTGTCCAGACAATAGACTGATGCGTGCTAGGAGGGAAACAAAGGGAGCTGTTAGGAGGCATCCAGGTAAGAGGGTCGGGTGGTGTGGGCCAGGGTGGCAACAGCGGAGAGAATGAGAGTGGGCATATTCTGGGCTTATCGGGAAGGGAGACGCATTAGGGTTTGCTGTTAGTTTGGATGAGGGGGACAAGAAGAAGAGAGGGATCAGCAATGACTCCAAGGCATTTGTCCTGAGCAGCAGGAAGGAAGGTGTTGCCCTTGACCACAATGGGGAGACTGAAGGAGGAGGCAATTAGGGCAGAAGTTGCTGGAGCCTAGTTGAGTCATGTTAAGCCTGAGATGTCCACATTTGAATTTGACATCCAAGGGGAGATATAAGGAGGCGGTTGGGTTTGAGGTTGAAGCTTGGGGGACAGGGTTAGGGTTAGTTATAGATATAGAGCTAGATATGAATTAGAGAGTCATCAATATGCAGATGGCAGTTAAAGCCAGGGCACTTACCAGAATCACTTGTTTTTAGTTAGATTTTCCTGCCTTTGACAGAACTCAGTCTCCCCGAGTAGATTTGGGTAGACCCAGTAGCTATGGCTGACTTCTACTTTGTCTGCCTTTTTGAGGTTTCTATCTGTTTAGATTCAGGTATCTTTGGAGTGGAAAGTCTGCTCCCTGAGGAGGCTACAAGATGATCCACCAGGATGTTAGGAAGAACATTTTAGAACCTCTCTTTATCTTTGATTTTGTCTTTAAATTTTTCTGTTTGCCTATGTGTTGTGATATGCTTACTCTGTGGTTACAACTTCTAAAGAAACAAGGTGGAAAATTAAAGAAGTTTATAGACCACTGCCTGGATGAAGGAGAAAGGGAATGTTTATTAATTTAGGGCCTCTAAGGGGAAAGAGAGGAATAAGGGAGTCCTGTTTCTTTGTCCCTGTTGGAGTAAGATGGACATCCAGTGTGCCTAATGTAGAAGGAATCCCTTTTTATTTTTTTAATGTTTATTTATTTATTTTGAGATGGAGAAAGAGAGCACAAGGAGGGGAGGGGCAGACCGAAAGGAGGGGGAGAGGGAGAACCCCAAGCAGGCCGCATACATGACCTGAGCCAAAACCAAGAGTTGGACATGTAACTGACTGAGCCACCCAGGTGGCCCAGGAATCCCTTTTTAAAGGGGACATCCAGATTCCATGAACACTGTTGAAGCACCTCCTAGGACCAGACAGAACAATGGGCAGTTTCACTGACATTATATCCTTAGCAAACCCTGGAAGGTTGAACCAGAGAATCATTCCCCATGGAGGAACAGGAAAGGAGCTAGTTGGCAGTGGGCACAGGGTGGGAGCCTTCTCAGGACCCTCATGGGCCCCTGGATAGTCCTTACTCAAACAAGGGAGGTATCCTTCCAGGCTCTCACCTCAAGATGACTGTTTTCTAGGCTATCACCCCATGGAGTTCCTAATTTGAACAATTCCACTTCTTTCTCCAAATTCCTTTTGAGGTTCAGAAAATACTCTTCATATCTTGAGTCTACACTTGAAATGATAAAAATAATTGGGCAATGCCAAGTAGTGGGCAATGGTTCCTTTGGGAGGAACAAAGTCTGTTGCACCTTAAAAATCTTTTTCTCTCTTTCTTAGGCTTTTATAGGAAAGTCTCAAGTTCCACCCTTTGTCTGTAGTCCTCAGGCACTTTGTCAGCTCTTTTTTATCATTAGTTATATTTTCATATATTGTATCTTATTTCTCAGGCTAGACTGTAGAGACTTTGAGGGTAAGAACTTGTCCTAAAGCTACTTCAGGCTCCTTTTCTATCACTCTCACCTTCTAGTGCTTTGTACCTGGTGGGTGTTTAGTTGCTGTATTGATTGATTACCAATATTGTTAGTTCAAAAGCCTCAACTCACCAGTAAAACAGAAAAAGAGCATTAAACAACTTACAGTAGTCAAAAGGAAGGCAGCCACAGCTTGCTCACCCCACTTCCCACCTCCAGCCCCCTTAGTTTGCTAAGTATAAAGGGGAAGTGTTTCATGAGGCTCTTGCAGTCTACTGAGGTCTCTGGATCATGACAGAAATGATTTTGAGACTGAAGTCTCTCTCCACCAAAAGGCTTGTCTCCAGCTCCATGAAATGTAAATCTGGGAACCCGTGGGGAAGGTACAAGCAATCAGGTAAGGCTAATTGGCAAGAATGTGAGTCTAGAGAGAACATGGCTAAGGTAACCAGAACCCCAACTCTGAAGGTTTTGCCTGGGTTCACAAAAGACTTCCAGCTTTCCATTTTAAAAAGGGACTCCACAAAGCAGACTCAGGAGAATGTACTTTGGAGCTGTGGTCTTCGAAATTCAGAGTGCCTCTGAATCACTGGGGAAGGCAAGTTAAATCCAGATTCCTGGGTGCCCTCTCCCAGAGAGTGACCCAATGGTCTGGTGTGAAGGCCCAGGTATCTGCATTTAATATGGTGCTTGTATTTATTTACTTTGTGGGTGGTTCTAGAGACTACACTTTAGAGAACTGCCATGATTTAACTCGGAGTTGTGAGTGAGGCTTGGGTCTGGGTTCTTTGAATAGGTCTGATTGTCTTTAATGTGTTAATTATCTCTTTGCCAGTAGCTGCCTTTTCTCCTGTGTCCTTGATCCTCAGTTGACTTTCAGTTATGCCTGCTTTCCCAGGCCTGAGTTTGAACTGGTGTAGAAGACAAAAGGATACTTAAATATATTCATTTATTTAGTAAGTGTTTCCTGAATATGTGTTTTGTTCCAGGCACTGTTCTAGGCACGTGGAGTAAATGGGTGAATAAGACCAAGACCCTGCTCTTTGGAAGCTTCTATTCTAGGGGCTTCTGGGTCTATATTTATGGCCCCAGAAGGAGTTCCATCTCTGAAGCTCTAAGACAATTCCAGGCTTCAAGTTAGCAGGTGTGTGCTTGGCACTTGCAGAGGCCTTCTGCTCCACATTTTGGAGATGGGGAGGAAGGGAAGAGCCTATAGTGGTTGAGTGACTTGTGTGCAGTGACTGTTAGTCATTAGAGACATAGCAGGCAGGTGTTTCAATAAACACGTTTGAAGAGTAAATGTTGACATGTGATCCCCTCAAGGCTCCCTCCTGTCTGCCCTCCTATGAGAGCACTTTTGGGGGAGATGGCCAAGGGACAGCATCCTGTTGGATACAGTGCATTGCACTGGGACGATGGCTTTGTGCTAGGGTTAAGACAAGTCATTTATCCTTAGGTGCCTCTGTCTCTCCGTGTGCACATTTCAGGGGTGTTGGGTCATATATATGTTTATAACCCAGGTCCTACTCTAATTTTCTTAATTTCTAATTTCCAAGAATTTTCTGGAATGTAGTCTAAGCCCTGATTTTTGTTCAAGTACATTTGGTGTCTGCCTCAGTGGTATCTTGAGATGTGAAGTAGTAGCTTGCTGTAATTTTCGCTTCTGGGGCTAGGTATCAAGTATGCCTTCACAGCAATGGACATACTGGGCCATAGAGAGCAAAGAACCAAATGAAAGAGGGAGATGGTGGGTTCCATGATTGTACAGAGAGGAAGTTGCATGACCCCTGTCTTTGACCTTCAGTTTAGGGGCACCGCCCATTTCCACAGGCTCTAAATTCTGGTGTCCTGGAACAAAGCACTGGTCACTTATCCTAGTTATGGATCTTGTTGTGTTGTAAGTACCAGTGATAATTAGTGAAGTAGGCAGCAGGGGTTATGAGAGAAAGGGAAGGTAATGGGGAGAGCAGGGGCACTGGGAAGGCAGAGCATCTCTGGGGATGATAAAGTAAATGCTGACCTGGGCTTGGGGACAGCTTCCTGCCTCCATCATCAGGAGGGAGCCAAGCAGTCTTTAATTGACTGGTGGCTTCTTGCCAGTGCACAGGGCCCGCCCTGAGGTTGCAAAGGCTATTCAACCCTGTGTCTTAGTAGCACTGGAGAGTTTTCTAAAGGCTTGAGATCTAAACAAAATTTCTCTCTTTCAAGCATCCTAATTTATTCTACTCCTGGAGCCATGCAAAGGCCACGGTGTGTGGTACTAGTTTTGATATTATTTTCCCAAGAGGCCTTTATTTTTTAACTTCCTTTATTCAGAGCACTGTGAGTTGAAGAGATGAATAAAGGATGTTTGGGGCAATGAAGTATATAGGAAGATGGGCTTACAGTCAAAGTTTAAGATCCTGAGGGTCATTTCTGAGCCAGATTAGGTTATCCTGGAGCTTGGTGACTTTGGAGTGCCCAGGCAGGAGGTGAATGGACAGGTGAATACCTGTGGGAGGATGGAGAGTCAGGGCATGTATTGTATATTTCTCTCCTCTCCTTGGTGATTAGGTTGTTATTACTAAGAGTGAGCCAGACCTTTCTGGCCCCAAAGAATAAATCATTCCCAGCAGAGTAAATGTCGTCTGCAGACATATTTGTGACTCCCACCAGCTCTGCCCTTTAAGCTGCTTCTCTGTAACATTTCCATTAAAGCTGCACGACCCAATACAATGGCCACTAGCCACATGTGGCTATTTGTATTTTAATAAGTTAAAATGAAAGAAAATTTAAATTTTCGTTCCCCTGTCTCACTAGTCACGTTTCAAGTGCTTATAGCCACATGCACCTAGTGACTAATAGCACAGAATTATAGAACATTTCCATCAGTGCACACATTCCTACCTGATGAAGCTGCCTCAAAGTACTTGGGGGACTAGAACCCCAGGGCCTGTGTTTGCAGGTGGGGACGTGGGGACCTTCTTTCTCAATGGGTCCGGCAGTTGCCACATACCCAGGGCCTACCTGATGACCAGTCCAGGAATGGAAATGACAGACTTATGGGGCACAGGGTGGCAGGGAACTTGCTGGGATTCCAAAAATGGGTAAAATATGCTAAGCATAAGGACTAATCAACTTGGGGTGAATTCGATTTACAAAGAAATAGAAGCAGCATCCAAGCCAGGAAAATATAGTCTCTGGTTACAATCTTGGACTTCACAATTGAACACTTGAAGGGGCCTTTGAGAGGCTGAGTGACGTGTGCAAGGTGTGGAAGAGGTTAGGCTGAGACAGAGTTAGAGCCCCTGACAGAAATCTTTGCTTTTTGTGTTGGACACACTGCTTCTCAAAGAATGCAAGATTATGGCCTGATTGGCCGTAATGAGTGGCTTTTCTCATTCGACAAGGACAGCTGTTAGGGCAAATAGATTAATTGTCTGGGGGTCTTAAGGCCCGTTAAGCTTTGTGACGACCCAGTTGTAGAAGTTGAAAGACAGAGGGAAGTATTATTTTTGAATCTTTACCACATACTAGGCACTATACCTAGTCTTTAAAATATATTGTCTGATGGGAAGCAGATATTTTTCACTCATTTTATCAGAAGAAGAAACCAGGCTCAGAGAAATTCAGAATTTTGCCCAAAGTCTCAAAGCTAATCAGCAGATGGGGTACAAATTTAGGTTGGTGCCATTCCAAAGGTCTTTGTACCCTTCCATAGTGCTGTAACAAGCAGACCCAGTTAGTGGCAACAAGGCAAGGGACCAGGGACCCTGGACCGGAGGTGCATGTATGGCATTGCTTGTATCTGAAAGTATGAGTTGAAAAGAGTGTCAGCAGACCCTGGGGTCACTCTTTCTCAGACATAGGATTCTTCCAGCCATGTAACTTTGGAGTTGGGTGGATACATGGGTCTACCAATTGTTTTGGAGTCAAGAAGAGAATGCTTCTTTTAAACTGCTGGCAGAGAGGAGCACCTAGCTGATTCCTGCTCTGCACACATGTGAGCCCTTAAGATGAGTTCCCTGAATGTTGAGATGCCACATAAAAGTAGATCTCTTTCTGCAGTTAGTTTGGCTCCAATCATTACTACCAGGGACTTGCTTAACGAGGATGCTGAGGGACCGTTTTGCTGGAGTTTCTGAAGAAGGGAAAAGTAGATGGAGGGCATTGGGATGGAGAAGTGCCCCCACAGGGAGGTGGGAAGAGGGATTCTAGACTCCTTTTAACCTAGAACCTTCAATAACTGAGAAGACAGCAGGATGTATTCTGCCAACAGCTTGAATTCATAGAGGCAGAAGGGGTGAAGAGATGGCAGAGAAGAATGCTGTTCTCATCCAATGGCTTGCACTAGTTCCTGGGAGGGAAGCATGCCTTGGAAATACTAGCTCATCAAAAGCTTGATTTGAAGTAGGAAGTCCAAGAGGGAATTGAGAAAACCAGCCACCATCTGGCAGACAACAGAATTACATCCTCTAGGATGGTGAATGGAGGAAAGAAAGGCCATGTTGTCTCAAGAGGACCTGTCTAATGCTTCTGAGGCCTTTAGGTTTGAGGATGGCTATTTCCTTTACCCAATATAGCCTTACAGGAAGGGGCCTTTGGGAATGAAGTCAAGTGTCTAACTCAGGACAGTGGAAGTCTATCTTCTATTAATTGCAGTGTAACAAAAAGATTGCTTATGACAACAATTTGTTATTTTTCATCATTATGTGAGTTAACTCAGAAGTTCTGCCCCAAGTAATTTTGCTGGGGTCATTTATACAGCTGCCTTCATCTGCCAGATAGGCTGGGATAGATGATCAAGAAAATATCTCTCACCTACCTGGGGCCTCTGTCTCTACCATATGGCTTATTCTCTTCCAGAGCCTCTTCATGTGGCCCCTTTCTTCAACAGGATAGCCTGGACTTCCCTGTAGCATGGTGGCTGGGTTCCAAGAGAACGAAGTTGGAAATTGTCAGGCTTCTTAAGAGCTTGGCCTATAACTGGCACAGTGTCATTTATGCCACTTTGTACCTGTCAGAGCAAGTTTCAAGGCAGCCTAGATTCAGGGGGAAGGAAACAGACTATCTGTTGATGGGAGAAGTGGCATGCACACATAAGAAAAATTATTGGCGGGGCACCTGGGTGGCTCAGTCAGTTAACTGTCCAGCTTTTGACCTTGGCTCAGGTCATGATCTCATGGTTCATGGGTTTGAGCCCCGTGTTAGACTCTGTGCTGATAATGCAGAGCCTTCTTGGGATTCTCTCTCTCTCCCTGTCTCTCTGCCCCTCTCCTGCTCATGTGCTCTGTCTCTGTGTCTGTCTCTCTCTCTCTCTCTGTCTCTCTCACAGAATAAACTTAAAAAAATAGAAAAATTATTTGCAGGAAAATTGTCATAGGAAGTATGACATAGTGACATAAGAGATGACAGTAAGAAATATGTATTTGCTCTTCATCTCCGATTTCTGGCACCTAGACCTTCTAAAACCCTTGGAATTTCCTGAATGACAAAGGCAAGGGAAGCATCTTTTGTTACTTATAATAAGTGCCTTTCAAGATACCGGAGTTTATGCTAGTGAGATGACTTTTGATGGGCTCCTAGATAGCTTCAAGGGTGGGAACCAACTGCTTGATTAGAGGGTTAGACCTTTTAGTTCCACCCCCCAGCTTCCCCAGGAAGGGGAAAAGGGATGGAGATTGAGTTAATCACCAATGGCCAATGATTTAATCCATCATGTCTCTGTAATGGAACCTCCATAAAAACCCTAAGGGCAGGTTCCAAGAGCCCCTGAGGTGCTGGGAGTTTGGTGTACCCCTCCCCCCTCATACCTTGCCCTATGTATCTCTTCATTTGGCTGTTTCTGAGTTGTAGCCTTTATAATAAATCAATAATAATAAGTAGAGTGTTTTCCTGAGTTGGGTGAGCTATTCTAGTTAAGTATCAAACTCCCAATTTATGGGTTGCAATATTTAGCACATAAAAACACAGGATGCCCTGTATTTTAAATATGAATTTCAGATAAACAAAACTTTTTTTAAATTATAAGTATATCTCATGGAATATTTGATACTTATACTAAAAAGGGCATTTGTTGCTTTTTAAAGATTCAAATTTAACTGGATAGTTTATATTTTATCTCACAGCTCTGTGATAATAGTGGCTCTCCAAGGGAGACATTCTTATGGGGCCATGGATGGGGGCTATAGAAGTTAACTGGTGTCCATAAAATGTGGTCCAAGGCATAAATATTTTGAAAAAGCCCTTTAGGTTTGCTTCTCAAACTCTAATATGCACACAAATTGCCTGGACATTTGTTAAAAATGCAGATACTGATTTAGAAGTTTTGGGATAGGATCCAAGATTCTGCCTTTCTAACAAGCTCCCAGGTGATGTCCTGTGCTGGCCCATGGACCACACTTTAAATAGCAAGAAGTTTGGTTTGTAAAGTGCCAGCAATAAAATATTTTTTGCCTTTGTAGGCCATAGGGTCTCTGCTACAACTACTCAACTATGATGTATCAGGAAAGCAGCCATAGACAAAATGTAAACAAAGGAGCATGGCTATGTTCCAATCAAATTTTATTTACAAAAATAGATGGTGGACAGGATTTGGCTTACCGCAGGCTGTAATTTGCTGACCCCTGGGCATGATGATTTCTGATGTGCTCCTTTCTCAAATGAGAGTCCCTGGTGCAAGGAAAGGAAGGCTTGTATCCCTTGTACTAGAAGTCTGTGGTTTCAGGGGTTCAGAATTGTCCAAAATCCCTCACCCTCAAGTACACATCTCCCACTTTGCACGTAATTACTTCAACTCTTCAACTAATATTTGGTTCTCTGTTGAAATGCAAATTCCCCAAACTAGGAATCATTTATGCTCATAAACAGCTTTTACATCCCAGAATAAGTGTATTTAGGATCCCTCTTGAAGGGGAATAGAAGAGGACGCTGAAATAGGAAAGTTGAGGCTATCATTCACTTGTACTTTGGTCTGGGATAGGACAGCTGATCCTTACCTTGCTTTCCACCTGTAAAGTTGCTTGCCCATGTCAATCATTAAATATTCATGTGATTGGAGAGTACTTGGGTGTGCAGAATAGAGGTTGCTGCATCAACTGTCCTGTTTGCCTGAGTCAGAGAGATTTCCTGGGATGTGAAACTTTCTGAGAAGTTCTGGGAAAACCGGGATAGAGTTGGAGGGAGATAATGAGCTCTCAGATGAGCCATTCCCACAATAATGATTTGGTGACAATACACATATATCCATTGAGCTCAAAGGCAGTTAGAAAAGTCTCAAAGGAATATCTGTTTTGTTCTACTTGAACTTGAGATAGGAGGGACTGCCACAAGTGACACTTAGACTACCGTCTTCTATATAGGTTGTGCGGCGGGGGGTGCTTCCTAAGGCCACATCTCATGGCACTTTACACAGTTATATGCTCACTTGGCGCTTGCTGATGGTGACAGTGGTTTGATTGGTGATAGTAATAATAATGATTATAAATAACAGCTACCATTTATTGAGTGCTTCATATATGTCAGGTAAATTATGTGTTTCGCATTCATTATCTTATTAAATGCTTTCACAGAAGTTCTGTGAGCCAGATACTATGATTTTCTCAATTTTACAGATAATTGTGGTTTAGAGAATTGTATTGACTTGTCCAAAGTCACATGGCTAATGTATTGGGGTTCAAATCCTCTAGACCCTTATTATTCATGAGTCCAGGGCACCAAAGCCTTTCCTGCTATGCTTTCCAGCTTCTAGGAGCCCTCTCCCAGTCCCCTCCCCTGGTATGGTGGGACACTTGTGTCTTTGATAGTATATTTTGCTTCACTGAGTCTGTTAACCTTATATGCATTTAAATTTTTTTTTTAATGTTTATTGATTTTTGAGAGAGAGACACACAGAGCGTGAGTGGAGGAGGGGCAGAGAGAGAGGGATACAGAATTCAAAGCAGGCTCCAGGTTCTGAGCTGTCAACATAGAGCCTGACGTGGGTCTTGAACCCATGAGCTGTGAGATCGTGACCTGAGCCAAAGTCAGATGCCCAACTGACTGAGCCACCCAGGCGCCCCACTTATATGCATTTTAAAAATGTGATTAATAATACTTAGATTGTCCTTTTTCTCCCCCCATCTTCCTCCTCCTCTCCCCCCCCCCCGCTTTTTTTTGCCACAGCCACAGTGAGATGGGGCTTTGAGTCTTTGTTTCCTCTTCTCTAATATGGGATATCATAATCTTGCGGTTTTAGCTAGGGTGAGGTCAAATTAAAGGATGGTAGAAAATTGCGCTTTAAACATCAAAGCATCACTGTTGTCATTATCTGCCCCTGGGGCCCCCTTCCTTTTTGTACATGCTGTCCCTTCCTGCTGAGAGGTAAACCCTGTAGAAACTGATGTCTGGCTAAGAAAGGGTACAGTAATGTTTTTAGGGCAGTTTACTCTATTCAGAGTACTTTCAAATGATTTTATTTAATTCTTATACCAACTCTGCGAGGTAGAATCAGAAGGGAGCTGAGGCCTAGAGTGTTAATGACTTGCTTACATTGCCGCAGCAAGTGTGTGACAAAGCTAAGGCTTAAAATTCACTCTCTTGATTCAAAATCTAGTGCTTCCCACTAGATGGCCTGGTTAAAACCAGAGACAAAGGACGGGCAGCTGTCAGCAGGAAATGTCTTCCAGCCATTCGTTTTCCACCTTGGCTGCACATCGCAATCACCTGGGGAGATTTTAAAAGTCCCCAGGCCAGTTATTCCAAATCTCTGGGCAGGGGACCCCAGCATCAATATATTGTAAAACTCCCCAGGAGGTTCAGTTGCAGGGAAGATGGAGCACACAGCCTTAAAGTCCCCAGAACTTCTATTAAGCAGTGATGCTTGACTCTAGCTGCATGTTAGAATCATCTGAGGAACCTAAAAAAAATACCCGTGCCCGGCCCCATCCCAGATCCCAGAATTGGGATCTCTAGGGTTGGTGGTTACTATTAGTTTTTAATTCCTCAGATGATTCCACTACGTGGCCAGGGTTGAGAACCATAGCCTTATGCCATCTCTTTGGCTCCAAGATGGCTTGCTATCCATTATGCTGGATCCTACCCCCATTTTTCCCAGCACTTTCTCACTCGGTGAAAAAGACACGTGCTGTGTAGTTACTATTGGTCCAGCTTGTGGTTTTGTGCTTTTTGTTATTTGCCACCGGAAGCAGCTGGTGGATAAGATTATCCTGGGAACCACACCCGACCTTCTTACCTCTGGGCGTATTGGAGTCCCTCAACCAAAGAGTGCCAGTCAGCATCTACCTTCACCTACCACGTAGGATTCTCTCACGTGGCAAAGTTTCTTAAATAGGTAGCCCAAGCCAGAGGAAGAGACGCTGACTTGATTGAAATTCCTCTGGGCTCGTTCACTGACTGACAGCACATGCTCATTAATATAACGGAGCAAGCATCCTCCCTTCCTCCTGCACATGAGGCACATGCCCAGAAGCCAGGCTGGCACCTGCCTTCAGGAAGGCGGAAGCTGCCTCTCTGATGTGGCTGCTTTCATCGGAGGCCTTCTGGGGCCCTTGGATAACCACATCTTCCGAAATGGGGGCTGAGTCAGCTTTGCTTTGTTCTGGAGTCCACTCTTCACTGAATGGTGGTGCAGGGGCAGAGCCCTGCTTGTCAATTGCTCACTGTGTCTCTGCTAATAAGCCTTCACCCAAGTCTGGTCCCCTTGGACCTCCTGGGGATGCTTGTGACAAACGCAGTTTCCCACACCCCACCTTGCTCTCAGAATCTCTGGAGGTGCTAAGGGCTGGGGATCTGAATTCTTTGCAAGCTCCCCAGGCATTTCCTGTGTCTTCTGAAGCATGACAGCCGTTGCACTAACATTGGTATGGTTTAGAAAGCCTGGATCCACCAGTTCTCGGGAATAAAGAAGTGAGACTCTTGGGCTGTAGGGCATTGGGTTGGGAGAAAATGGCTCAGGTAAGTCAGGAGAAAAGGCAATTGTGGCAGCGCCTAGGGACGGTGACACTGGAGGGTGTGTGTGCGTGTGTGCGCATGCCTATGGCCCAGCCTGGGGGGCAGCTCTCATGTTTGCTCCTTAGGTATTCATAGCCAATTGCTTTCATCGTTCCTCACTTTATTAGCTTTTGCCAAGTAGTTCAGCTTTTACTAAGGGCACCCGGGTTTATGGCAGCAATATTTCTCACAGTGTCAGAGATAAAATATCAAGCTAATAACAGACTCCCTGCTAATGTGAATCACACGAGGAAGGCAATCTCTTTCGGGAGGAAGTCCTACCAGAGAATGCTAAGTCTTAAGATTTTAAGAAAGCAGTCGGTGGGATTGGATACACTTTGCGCTTGCTAAGAAGATGAAATAAATGATTTGTGGTAAGTGGTAACAGCTGCAGAAAAGAGCATTTTCCTACACCTGCCTCTTCCTAAGGGACTAGGGGCTCCCAGAGGCTCAGGCAAAAGGCCAGAGACTTCGCTGTGGGATCTAGAGACTTCTCCTCTTCTCTGCTCCTCCCCTTCATTTTATTGTCCTTCTCAGCCTCAGTGGGTGCAGGAAACCAGTTAGCTTCCCCCATGTGCTCTAAAGAGGAACCCATTACAGGATGATGGGGTACCTGGGAGGTCTCTTGGTAATCTCCGAGATCTCCCCTCCCTCTTCTCCTTTACATTCCGGCACCTGCTGGGCAAACCTATGGCTGCAACTTGTTGCGGGGAATTTTAACAAGACTGGGGGGAGGAGAGGGGCTGCAACTCCCAAGAACCTCAGGGAACAAAGATGCTGCTTTTCTGTGCCATCAGCTAGATCCCTGGCGACAGGCCCCCGAGTGGCATGTTGACTTGAGAACTCTGCAGGGCCTGAGGTGGCTTGTGTCAGACCAGAACTTCTGAGAAGGTGGGGGTGTTTTTGTATGGGAAGGCCGCGAAAGGCTGTAACTCCATTCTTCCGCAAGCCTGAGCTTAAGAGGTGGATGCTCAGGAGAGGGGAGGTCCTTCAGAGCCCAATAATGAGGCTCTGAAACCATTGCTGCACGCTGAGATCTGAGGCAGGGGCAATGAGGGAAAAGGGACAGCACCCTGTGCATTTGTGCCCCAGTGCCCATCAGGCCCCGGGTCACTGGTTGATCCCTGCCACAACCTTGACCTCTTATTTTGCCACCTTGGGGGTCACCAGAATCAGATGCCCATCTGCTCAACACCAAACAATTGGACCAATTCTAATATCTTTTTTATCTGTTTCTAGAAGATGGGTCCCACTTTGATGACCTCCTTCCCCACTTGGTCCCATCTTAAGAACTCACACGAAAACTTGCTCTCTTCACTGGGGAATAATTGAAGGGAAATGTTAGACTCTGTGTGAGTCAAGGACAGCCTCAGAAATAACCTCAGTCCCTCCTTGAAACAATTGCAGCAGCCCTGTGGAATAGGGAGGGCAGGTATTATGGCCTCCATTTTCTAGGTGAGGAAACAGGCCCAGAGAGGTTAAGTGGTTTACCCACACTCACACAGAGAGTTCACAACACAGCTGGGATGAGATGAGGTCTTCTGACTTTTAAATCTGTGATCCATCCAACATCTCACCTTACCCAGAAGAGCCTCACTGTTTATTACACTGTCTGCACATGCTCCGATAACTGCCCACACCACCTGACCCGGCAAACCCACATGCCACGAGTCACATGGTTAGGTCACAGATAACCCTGAGACAAAACGCCCGCCGCTGAGTGGGCAGGGGACAGCAGGATCCTCCATCTGGGAGACCAGTGGGAAGCGGTGGGCGAGGGTGGTTTGTGGGCAAGGGCTCGTCCACTAGATGTGAGAAGAAAAGCCGTCACATTTTTGCATGCAAGGCAGGAAGGAGGGCTTGGCTGACAGTGGGGGGGGGGGTGATGGATGGGGTGGGAGAGTGCATGAGGCATGAGCAGTGATGTGATAGAGGGAGCACATTACAGGCAATTACAATTTGAATAAGTTATCAATGGAAAGAAGTAGAGGAGTAGAAAGCTGTTTTATTAACCCCCTGAAGTTACGTTCACAGCATTTTGAAAAAGTTTATGAATTGCTGTGAATTATGAGCTCAGTGACAAATGCCGATGCTAGGAGGATCCCTGGCTGCAGCTTCTGGAGCAGGAGATGTTTTATGGGGACGATTTAAAACAAGAGTCTTATGTATTTTAAAACATCAAAGGAAGAAGAAAAAGAAAGAGCTCAGGGAGCCTAGTGAATTTACCTGCCCGTAAGCAAACTTTGCTATAAATCCTACCTATGATTTCTCAGTGTTATCTGTGTTCCTTCTTTTGATATTGTACATTTTCTCTAGGCACACTGCCTGGGGCTAATGTCCTGTGTGTTATCCCAAGGAGTGTTTTACCAAGACACTCCCTGGATGAGATAGGAGTTCCAAATAGAGATAAGACCATGTGTAACTACTGAAGTAACTACTGAAATCTGCCCCCCCCCCAATATTTCTGTTTCTGGACAACAAAAGGTAAGGTGAGTATGAGCCAATTACTTCTTCAGGGCTCCTGCAGAGCTCTGCTGATTCTGTCCTATGGTGACTCTGTTCATGTGTTTTCTCCACTACCCGACTGGAAGCTAGAGGCCTCGGTCCATGCAGCCTGGGAGACAGCATTCAGCTTGCAACCAGGAGCCCGGGGTTGTATCTGAGATAGGCCCTGGGCTGGCTTGGGAGTTAGTCGATCAGAAGCCCATGATTTACCCACCATTAAAATGGGTAAAAATGTCAGACTTCCCTGGCTCATAAGCTTGGGTGAGAGGCGGTGAGAGAAGAGAGATACCAAAGGAGGGTGAAGTAGTTGTAGACGGAGTGAGAGGGTGCTGGGATGCTAGGTGGCTTCCATATATTGTTTATCTTGTAATTCTGTGGGGTAGGTGTTAGAGATTTTAGAGATTTTAGAAGAAAATCTCCCATTTTAGAGATTAGGAAACTGAGGTTCTGAGAAGTTCAATTATAAGGAAAAACATGTTGGAAGTGATTTGAACCTTGGGGGTGTTTGGCTCCAAAGCTCATGCTTTCCACCATACCAGGTCCTCCATGTCTACAATGGTAGCTACTCAGCATCAGCATCACCCAGAAATAGGTCAGAAATGTTACTCGGTGGTCTTAGACCTGTGTATTTGGAGGCTGTAGTTTAACAAGATCCCCAGGTGATTCCCATGCACGTTAGAAGTTGAGCAGCACTGGGGCGCCTGGGTGGCTCAGTTAAGCGTCCGACTTTAGCTCAGGTCACGATCTCACGGTCCGTGAGTTCGAGCCCTGCGTCGGGCTCTGGGCTGTTGGCTCAGAGCCTGGAGCCTGTTTCCGATTCAGTGTCTCCCTCTCTCTCTGCCCCTCCCCTGTTCATGCTCTGTCTCTCTCTGTCTCAAAAATAAATAAACGTTAAAAAAAAATTAAAAAAAAAAAAAGAAGTTGAGCAGCACTGAGTTAATAGATCAGAGGTAGAAGCAAAGCAACGGAAGGGGTTGTGTGCCCAGTTTATGGAGAGGGAAGGATTCATGACCAGATGCAGAGGGAGAAGAGTGAATCCTGGCCTGGGCTCTGTAAGTTTGCATCCTCTGCATGCTTGCAAAAGGAGCCTCCTCACCTTGTATCTATCACATAGTGGTCAGGAGAGTCCAAGGCATGAAGAGGCACAGGTTCTGGGTGAGGAATGAGGTGGCACACATTTACTCTCTGGTCATTTGGACAGTGCCCTGCTGTGGATGAAACACGGGATTTGGAGACATAAAACCCTTATTTGAATCTGGATCCAATGTGTATCAGCCAGGTTGACCCTGGAGCATGTACCTCAGTTTCTTTTATCAAATGTGGTGGCCACACCCCTTTCAAGGGGTTGTGGTGAGGATTAATCAAGATAAGGAAATGTATAGCACAGAGTCTGGCTCAACACATGCTCTGTGAAGCCTACTGCCAATTTCCCCAGGGGTGTCCTGGAAGTTTGCTCAGGGAACATGGGAGAAACTTCCTGCATGCAGTTGTTGCCAATGGGGAAGCTGTTAGCCTGGAGTAAGGAGGTGGGTGTCACCTAGTAGGGCAGCACTTCTCCAAGTGGGGGACCCAGCCCAACAGCATCTGCGTCACCTGGGAACACGCTGGAAACGCGGCACCCTTAGCTTGCCGAATCAGAAACTCTGGGATGGGACTCACCATTCACAAGCTCTCTGGGTGACTGGAGAACCATCACTTTAGGGGCTTGGAAATCAGACACCTGAGGAGTGCCTAGTTGGTGGTGGGATATTTGCATATTCTTGATCCTGGAGCATGTCCTTTGCGGCAGACCTCACGTGCTCCAGTGGGCACTGAGGCCATGTTACAATTAAATGATCACTTATAGGCGGTCACCGTGCATAGGGCACATGGGCAGCCAATTCATTAACCAAGAGTAACTTTTTGCAAATTAAAAAATGTTAATGATCAGTTTTGAAGCATTGAAAGCCTATCAGGGACCACATGCCTGGAATGAGCATTTACCATATGGTGCCTTTGGAAGCTAATATTGATTCTCATTATTTTAAACGATTACAAACATTGCAGGTGTTTTGTAATAATCTCCATTGTCTAATTAGAACATGCGTGAAATGAGCTCATTCTGCCTGCTAACGAATATTGATTTGAACAGCAGAGCCCTGGTGCAGGGGAAGGGCTGGGGCTGTCTGGCCAAGTTGCCAGCCAGTGCCAGCCCCCTTTATCCCTAAATTATTAATCCTGGGGATATGGGGCATTTTGACAGGCAGGCATCCATGGTGCCCTAACCTGATTTGGGCCTGCTCCAGCTTCGGTGTCTGTTCCCATCAGAGCAGGAAGCTGGATACTTTGGAATGAGCGTTAGTACTTTCGTGGCCTTCCCCTCCTTTCTCAGTCCCCATCTCTTTTCTTTTTCAGTTTCTACCTCTTGTTCATTTTTAAACAGCTCTATATCTAAATGTTTTAAGGGAAAGCTGGAATTGGACGTTACTTGTTTTAGGTTTCAGTTACACACTATATAGTTACAGACTTCAGGCTGATTCTTAGTATTATCTCTCCAACAAAACCAGAAGTTCCTTGAAGGCAAGGCCTGTATCTCTCCTTACTTTGTGTTCCCCCTCAAGGCCTAGCAAGTGCATTATAAACACTCAACAAAGGAGGGCTATTGTTCTTCATATTATTCCTAGTCAGTGTCCAAGGAATGAATGGATGAGTGAATGAATGAATGAAGGAAGGAAGGCAGGAAACAACTCTTAGGGTGATACTTTGTGCTAAGTGGGTGTTTCACATATGCATGCCTATTTTCATTTATCAATCTGAGAATTTACTGAGCACTAATTATGGCACAAGGGAAAGAGCTTTATGAGATGTGGTTCCTGCAGACTGGAAGCTTGCAGTCCTCCCGGAGAGAGAGTGGTTAGAATGTGGCGTGCTAACTGCAGAAATGGTTTGCACAAGGGTCTCTGGGAGGCTGGGGAAGGAGCCCTGAATGCAGGCAAAAGGTGATGCCTGGGCCCGGTGTTGAAGAGCAAACCATCATTAAGCAGAAACTGGTGGGGAAGAGTGCCCCACAAAGGCATCCAGGAGGTGGGACTCTGGGACAGCAGTGTGGCCAGAGCATGGGGTGTGTGTGTGGTGAAGGGGAGGGACTGGGGCATTTTAGAGCCAGAGAGAGAAGCAGAGGCTAGATTATGGAGGACTTTGTCTATCATGCAAGGAAGTTAGGATTTTATTCTGAAAGTGAAGGGTCTATATTAAGAGAGTTAGCTTTGCATTTCATTTTATAATTTTTTAAGATTTATATTTCAGGAAGATCATCCTGCTAACATTGTAGAGCTAGAAACTGGGGGCAGGGAGATCAGCAACAGTGTGTCAGAGAAGAGATGAGAGTCTGAGCTAAGGCTGGTAGGTGGAGGAAGCAGAATGTAGACATATTTAGGGTATGAGGGTTTACATTTAATGTGAGAACATTATTTGCTTTTCTTTCCTTGGTTATGAGCAAATAGAAAAATCTGGAGAATAATGTTACAAATACCTGTGTGCCCATTGCCCAGCATGAACAAATATTTACATTTTGTCAGATTTTCTTCAAATCTATTTTTTATTCTAAAAAATTTTAAATTATGAATAAAGTTTCTCTGCTTAGTTTCACCTGCCACTCCACTGCCATAGGCATTCATTGCTAAAGATCTGGTATGTGTCTCAGTCCAGGCTTTTCTGTGATAGTCTCATGTTAAATATTCATATGTAGTATTTGTGGAAATGGCTACCATACTTTTCTGCAAATAATTTTACTTAGTGTTGATACATTTAGCTCTAGTATATCCGTTTTGTTTGTTATATAGTATTCTGTCACACTGATATATTTTCCATTCCCATATTGGTGAACATTTAGATTGTGCAGTTATTTGCCTTTGCAAACATTTCAGCTAGTATGAACATTCTGCACTCTTCTGTGCACATGTATGAGGGTCATTCTAGGATGTATACTGGAAATGGAATCGTTGGTTTTAAGGAATATACATTTTCAAATTTAGCACACAGTGCTAGAGACTCTTTGATGTGATTGTACCCATTTAAACCCCACCAGCAGTGGACATTCTGTTTCTCCATGTGCTCTCCAACGCTTGCTATTATGGGCCTTATAACGTTTTCTTTCTCTGATTTTTCTTTGCATTTCTTTGATTATCAGAGATATTGAGTAACTTTTCATGTGTGTATGGGCCTGAAGATTTCCTTTTCTCTTAGGTTACATGTTCATATTCTTTGTTCATCACTTGGGTTGCAATTTTTGGATTGATTTGTTAGTGTTCTTTATATATTCTGGATGCCGGTCCTTTCTCTGTATATACATATACATATGTACATGCACATATGTATATGAAATATAAAATACATATGTGTATATGTACAAATGTGTGTATATATTTATAAATAATACCTTATTACATTTTATCTCATTTTTACATTTTGTTTAAAGTATCTTTTGCCAAAAAGAGATTTTTAAAACCTGATATTGTCAAATTAATTTGGATCTCCATGAGTTGTATTTTATGTCTTTTCTAATAAATATTTTCCTATTTCAGTGTCATAAAAGCTCCTATGCATACATATATTATGTATATATACACACATATATACATATACATATACATATACATATACATATACATATTATTTATTTATTTATTTATTTATTTATTGGTGACAGAGAGAGAGAGCATGAATGAACAGGGGAGGGGCAGCGAGAGGGAGAGAGAGAATCCCAAGCAGGCTCCACTCTCAGGGTGGAGCCCGATGTGGGGCTTGATCTCACAACCATGAGATCATGACCTGAGCTGAAATCAAGAGTTGGGCCCTTAACTGACTGAGCCACCTGGGCGCCCCAGGAATACATTTTTTAGGGGAACCTGGCTGGCTTGGTTGGTTGAGTGTGCAACCCCTTGATCTCTGGGTTTTGAGTTCAAGCCCAACATTGGGTATGGAGATTGCTTAAAAATAAAATCTTAAAAAAAAAAAAAGAAAATATTTTTTGCAAGTGGTACAAGACATAGGGAATATAATTCCATTTAATTTTTTCTTTTAAAAGCTAATTGCCCCACAATATTTATTGGATAATCCCACAGATTTATAGTGTTCCCTTCATTATGTACCCAGATCCCTTGCAAATCCTAGTCTCTTTCTTTTCTGTCCATTGGTCTATGTGTTTACCCCTGAACAGGCACCAGAGTGCTTTAAAAAACTGCCATTTTAGCCCCTCCACCCTAATCCCATCCAGCACCATCACGAGTCTTCTCCTGGGGATTCTAGAGAGTTCCAGTGAAGCCTAAGACTATCATGACCTGTTGTTGGGGAAACCTGGTCTCCTGGCTGGCTCCTTGGGGGCATTTGCTGTCTGTGCTGTCTTTCTGTCTGCTTTGTATGAAAATCAGAGTACAAAAAGCAAATCCCTGGCTTTTCCATCATCTCAGAAATGGTCTTAAGATAAAAGAAGAGAGATTTGCATTTGGCTGAGGGAGTGAGTGAGGATGTAACTGGAAAAAGTCTCATAGACTGTAGGCCTCCATGGCATCTCAGACATAAATGTAAGCAGAGATCACACAGCTGGTGGCTGGGCCAGTCCTCAGAGAGTTTGCTGTCATCAGGAAGGCCATGGGAAGCTATGGAAAGTTGGGCACCATATTTCTCGAACTCAGGGAGAGAAGAAATTTTGGTCTTCTCTAACCTGTATGTGACTACACACACCATCTTGGTTTGCATCAACCAAAACTTCTTGGGGTAGCCACTCCTTCCTCTAAGAGGGCTGGTATGACTGGTTGAGTCCCACCTTTTCACCAAGCATCCTGCTCCTCTTAATACAGCCGCCAAGTGCTTGGGTCATTGGAAGAAGGATGTGATTGGGCTGGGAGTTTGAATCTTCCTCAAAGTTATGACTGGATAGGACAGATCCTACCCTCTGTCACAAGTGTAAAATCCTAGATTCTTGGGACTGGAAGGACCTGCCAGATTACCTTGTCCATCATGTTCTTTTGTGTTGGTAGATGGGGAAACTGAGGTAGGGAGAGGTTTAGTAGCTAGTCCAGGTTATAGTGCTAGGGAAAGACAGGGAACACTGGAGAATCCAGGCTCTGGGTTCCCAACCAAGTTTACTTTTCACTCTGCTGCTCCCCTTGACTGGAGAAAAAAGGATTTTGAGGAAAGAAAAAAAAAAAACAACCCAGAAACCTCTGCAAAACTCTTCTTATGTGTGTCCCTTCCCCTAGTGGCCTTGAGAGCCTGGAGTTGTCTATGCCTCGGGACTAAGGGAGAACTACATTTCCAGAGATGTTTGTACCTGGAAATAGGCAATTTCTATATCCTCAGAGGTGGGTCCCAGGGGTACAGATTGAAATTCAGAAGGGGATAAAATAAACCTGCAATAATTGTGAACTTCTGGTTTCTTATACAAAAGGAGCTTCGGAGTCTACTGGGATTGTTTATGGAGGTAAAACTTCACTCTGCAGTTAGATTCTTTAAAAAGGTCATTTGTAAATCAGACCTTAAAAAATAAAGTCCTTTTATTCCCATTGACGTGCACTTTTATTTGAAAAGTATTCTCACTTGATTTCTGATTGATATTAACTTGTTAGTGAGTATTCACACTATAACTTTATGTTATTTATTTTAGCAGATGCCATCTAATAGTTATACCCATAAGAAAAATCTGTCTGAAATGGGAAGCATCATTTGAAATAAGAATCATCATCCAACTTAATTAGGTCTATATCTTCAAAAGAGAGAAGCCTCTGTACACTTGTGGAGTCTGGAAGAGAAACTCGCACAGCATCATATCTACTGTGTTCTATTGGTCAGAGCAGCCACAGAACACAGTGTCAGGGGTCACGGCCCCTCCCAGCTTCCTGATCGGAGAAATGTCAAAGCATGTGTGATTGCCACATTTCCCTTTCTACCTCTGTCCATCTGAAACCCAGAGTAGACATTTGCCCTACACTGTCGCCCCAGCCTCTCCTATCCCATGTCCAAATTTGCCACCAAATCACCCATCTTTGAGAGCTGCAAAAGTCATACATGCCTCTTTCTGTCCTCTATCCTTCAGCACAATAGGAACTCAGTCCAGACAGATACCATCTCAAGTGATTACTGGGACAAATTTAAGGGAAGTATTCCTTAGCGGCTGCAATACTTTGGGACACACGAAGGGTTCTGGGGCCAGATTTTCCTGTTTCTCGTGCAGCTTGCACTACCTTTTGGCATCAGTGGTAAGAAGGGAGGAGTTTTTGTTTTTAGTCTCATCATACCTAAACAATGAGTGTTTACTAAACATTTCCTCTCTACTGCAAGTGACTCTTGTGAGATAAAAATGCAACACCCATTAACAAGGTTTAGGTGCTTTCTGAGGGAACAAGGACTGCAAAAATCTCTGGACACTCAGGCTTTTAGTTGAGTAAGATGTCAGTGCAACGTTGAGAGGGTGGAGGGAATCCACCGTCTGTGGTGAGACATTAAGGGTCAGTACCCAAGTCCCAGGGGGTGATGCTGAACAAGGTGAAGCAGGTGAACCAGAGACTTTCCCTGGAAGCAGGGGAAGCAGTAGGAGGGGTTACTTACGTGGCAGCTCTTCTCCCCTTTTGAAAATTGTTCATCAAGTCAATGTCATCCTTGCCTGGATCATGACAATAGCCTCCTAATTGGTTTCCTCAGGTCCTTAACTAAATAATGTTTTCAAAATAAAATCCTGCCATGTTACCTCCACTTTCTCCCCGGCTAATAGCTTCCAAAACTCAGGATAAAAATAAAACCCCTAACATGGCCACTAACAAAGCTTGCATGATCTGGCTCCTGCCTGCCTCACTGCCCACCATGCCCCTTCCCCCTACCCCCAATATCTCAATATAATTCCCATGTTTGCAATTCTTTAACCACACTGGCAGGTTTTCAGGCCACATATGAACCTACTTCTCCAGCCACAGGGGCTTTACATATGCTCTCCCTTCTGCCTGGAATGCTTTTCTCTTGCTCTTTCTCTGAGATCCCATGAATTCATTATCCACCATCCATTAATGCAGTATAGGTGGGGAGGGATAAGCCATTCAGAGAGTCACACAATCATAGTAGGAAAGGGACTGGCAAGGTTATCACCTCCAGCTGCTCTCAGCATGGGCAACAATGGAGCACCTTCGTCCCCATCCATGTAACATTCAGATTTGTTCCATTTGTGGTGGAAATGCCAAATCTGGTGGTAACCTTTCTCTTAAAGGCAACCTTGGAAACTGGTGGTAGAAAATCTGAGACAGGAGAGGAGAATTAAAAAATATGAATGGCAAGGGAAGGGACAATTGTTAACATAGAAATTCTCTCATTTTGTCATGGTCTGAGTTGGCCCTCTCTCTTCTCAGATGGCCTTAGCTTTCAAGCCTTAGAAAATCTCTACATTCTAGCCCCCATGATTTTTACCTGATGTATCCAGGGTCACGCAGTGAACTAATAAGAAAGGTGGGACTAGAACTCTACCTCTTGATAACCAGTCCAGTTCTCCTGATAAGGAGCATGCATGAGTCAGGAGTGGATGGGATATTTCAACACTAGCCCTTGATTTTCAAGTCCTCAAGGCAACAAATTTACATGGTACTTTCCTCCATCTCAGAAAGGGAAAAGCTTGGGACCCCTCCCAGGTCTTTAGTGACTGCCTTGCCCCTTTGGACCCTGCCTCCCCGTCCAAATTCTCTGCTTTTGCATTCACCCAGTCTCCCTCCAAGTGGAAACTCATTCCTCGGGGTAATCAATGTCCCTCTCAGCCAGAACCCCGTTACCAGGGAAACCATTCCAGGCAGCCCACTTAGGCTCATTGAGATGCAGCTGCAGAGCCTAGGGCCTGCATAAGGGCAACTGCTATCAGAGTGGGCAGTTTTTGGCAACTCTGGAGTGTTTTGTACCAAGTGGGACATGGTAATTATGTATTTGTGGCTTTCATTATATGCCAGTTTAATTGTCACGGCTTCATTGTTGTTTTTTAAATTTCTTTTTTCTTTTTTTCTTTCCCCCTAGACCACTCAGCAAAAGAGTGAAATTGGTGCCATAGGGCAGATTTCTTTCTGGAAGAGACACTCACTTGGGTGGAAAAATAAATCCAGTGACTTAATGCTATCTGATTGATCAGGAAGTTTCCCTTAAATAGTAGAGTTACAACCCCAACATGTTTGCCTGTGAGCCCTCACCAAGGGCCTAGCATTGTGTCACTATGAATGTCAACAATAAAAGCAGAGTTGGGTTTGGCATAGTGATATACAGGTTCTCTTGAAGAGAGGGATCTTTAGAGGACACGGAGGTCACGGTTCCCTTTCCTGTCAGGCTTCGTTTCCATACTGGCCAATCTCTGCCTGTGTGACTGTAGGTTTTTGAATTTGGATTTCTCTTATAAAATTTCATCTTTGCCCTGTCCCTTGCTCATGATAGTTTGGAAGTATGGCTTCTATTATTTTAACCATAGTCAATACAGGAGGCTCCCAATGTAGGCAGGGGACAATTTAAGCAGGTGATTTTAATTATGGTACCAAAAAAGAATGCTGTTTTTACCAAAGAGTCGGACATCAGATTTCTTAAGATAGCTAGCTCTGCAAGTGAGTCTCCAATATGGTAGACATATGTGGTCAATTTACATGTGATTTGCCTGGTAGTTCATCATTTGGATGATAACAGTGGCAGTCATAGCAATAGCTGACATGGATTGAGTGCTCATGATGTGACAGATCATCCCAGCTTTACTTACATCACTTCCTTTGATCCTTGCCTCACTTACAGCGGGTTGTCATTGTGATGCATACCACACTGGAAAGGCTACAGAGAGGGTCTCTGCTCAGTTCTCAAATGAGATGAGCAAGTTGAGAATATAAGATGGGAAACATGGGCTTCAGTCCTGTCTCTACTCTTACTGGCCTGTGAAACCTGGAGCCAATCACTTAAGCTCTTTGAACCTTGGTTTCATTTTGGGCAAAGTAGGAGAGAAGTGAGTTGTGTGTTGTATGGAGTGCTGTGGTGGTGGTAGTGATGATGGTAACTAAGTTAATGTTTACTCAGTGGTTACTGTGTGCTTTGTTTTGTTTTAGTTTTTTTTTTAAGTAGGCTCCACACCCAGTGTGGAGCTCAAATTCACAACCCTGAGATCAAGAGTTACATGCTCTACTGCCAGAGTCAGCTAGGTGCGCTGGTGGTTACCATGTATTAAGCACTCTTCTAAGCACCAGACATGGATTATCTGATTTAATCTTCATAGCAAGTTGATGGTACTGCATTAGTTCCATTTTTCTGGTGAGGAAATTGAGGCACAGAGAAGTCACACAGCTACTAAATGGTGGGGGCAGGATTCTAACCCATGAACTCTACCTCCTGATCATTCCCTGTTACTCTGTTGCTGATAGGATCAGAATGAAAGACCTCAGTCCTTGCTGTTATTATGAGGGGGCACCATTGGAGGTCTCCATAATTTGCCTCAGCCTGTACTGCTTGTTTAAAGACCATTATGAAGCAATTGGCTTCCTTAATGCATTTAGGGCCTTAGATTCCTGTGGGAAGACCCTGTCTTCTCTCTTCACTACAGCAGCTCTTCTCCTTACATGGCTGGGTTTGTGACTAAGAACTCTTGGGTAGCTACACATCCGGCTGGGAGCTGCCCAGCTATGCTGCTTGGATGATCATCCTCATTTGATCCTGTCTCTTGGGATAAATCCCAAGCTTTGGATTTGGTGAGGGTCAGATTCTCCTGCCTTAACTGAACATTCCATCCAAAACTCACTGTTGCTTGGAAGGGCCTTGGGTCATGTATTATTCAGAAGGGTGGATGAGTTCTGGGCCAGTGCCCAGACCCTGGAAGAAATTATCTGGTAGAGCCAAGAAAATTCAGTCAGGGGCCTTAAAGGAATTCAGCATGGTCTCCATTGCTCAACTTGCCTTTTTTTTTTTTTTTGTATGCAATACATGTATTTATTATAGGAAGAGATTTTTTGTTCTTTTATACTAATAATTTGAGTCAGTTTATAGGAATGGGTAGGTGGAGGAATGTGATTCAGTAGTGTGTAAATGGAGCTACAGTTCATTTTGTGGGACCATTATTTTTTTCAGGTATAATTTCTTAAAGAAAATGATTTTCAAAGCTGATATTAAGTCATATTCAATGACAAGTAAGCAGTGGTTCTCAACCTTGGCTGCACACTGGAGTCAATGGGGAGCTTTGAGAAATTCTGCTGTATGGTTCTCACCCCCAGAAGTTCTGGTTTTAATTGGTCTCAGGTGTGGCCTGGGCATTGGAATTTTTAAAGGCTCTCCAGATGATTTTAATGTGCAACCAGGCAGGGCCAGCTTCATAGGTAGGCAAACTGCAGTCACCGCACTTAGAAGGGCCCTGCACTTGGTTTGAGGCTCCCCTGTTGCCATCTTGGAATTATTAATAATTTTTGAACAAAAGATTCCACATTTTCATTTTGTGCCTAGTCCCATAGATTTTGTAGCCTGTTCTGCAGTTGGAGTTGTGAGCCCCTGGACTAGAGTAGCAACCCTGCATAAAAGAGAATTCTGCACGTGCCAGCTTGTGGTCCTCCAGGAGCAACATGTTAATCAAGCATAGCACTGGTACCCATGAGGGTTTGGACATGACTTGGTAATGTCGTACCTTACTGTTCTTTTTTTCTTTTCGAGAGACTTTGAAAAATTGTTTCTAAGATAGTTATTAACCTTGCTATCCAGTACTGGTTTGCAAGTACACACTTATACCACTAGACACAGTGCCAAGAGGCCTGGCATGAACCCATCTTTCTAGGAGGCCTCTCCTGTGACGGAGGCTTTGGCAGGTGGACTCCCTGCAGTTGCCACACGCCCGCCTGCCTTCTCTAGAACCTTGTTCCATCATCAGTTTCTCCTGGTCTTTCTTGAATTTTTAATCTCTCCTTTTCTCCTGGCACTTTCCCCTCTTCTAAAAATAACTTCCCTCAAATTTCTACCCTTAACCAAGACACTGTTTGGAAGAGGAGCTGCCCCTCACTGGCTCCACGTCCTTAACTCTTCGTAGCTTAGCTTCTAATTCTCCAGCTTCCCAAAAGGACTTTTTTGCAAGGCTGCTAGTTCCCTCCTCATTGCTGAAAACGCTTTATCTCAGTTCCCATCCTGAACTTCTCTGGTGACTTTGACAGTGTCAGAAGGTGTTTCCGCATTGTTATAAACACAGGTTTATGGGCCCCACCCAGACTACTGAATCAGAATCTCTAGGGAAAGGGGCCCAGCAATTGTTTAAAACATTCCTTCTGGTGATTACTATGTGTGCTAATGTTTGAAACAACTGCTTTATATATATTTATTGAAGAAATTGCATCTTAGCCCTTGTGAGACTTAATGTGCTAACTTTAGTTTCTAACTTCAGGCATTTGCTTTATGTGTAGTGCTGCAAGGCGGTTGAGAGTAATGATGAAGAGCATTGGCTCTGGAGTCCCTCTACCTAAACTGGAATTCCAACCCTGTGACTTACTACCTGTGTAACCTTGGATACCTGAGCTTCTTCATCTCTAAAATGGGATTATACTACCACCTACTTCATAGGGTTGTGGGGAGATTTAACTGTAATACACATAAGACACTCAGAACTGTGCCTGCATATGGCAAGAATTCAACAAAAGTTAGCTTTTAGATTGTATAGGTATGCTTTTTTGTATTTGTATTTAAATTTTATTTCCTCCCAAAGCTAAAGTTAAAATGATCAACAAAGGAATGCCAAATCTGATGGGTTTCTATCTTTGGCAGCTTTCCATGTGGTTAATTGCTCCTGGTTTAGTTACTGGGAAAGTTGTCTTTTTCTCCTTAGGTTGAAGCACAGTCCTCAGCCATTATTTTCCTTCTCAGGTACCCCAATCCATCTTCAATGTATATCATACTCTGATCAGAGATAATGATTTCCCATGGCAGGGGTTCTTGGCTGGTGCTCCTTAGCTAGCTAGGACTCACTGATTTATTGTCATCTATAATCTTACGCTTAGTCTGGTAGTATTGAGTTAATATTAATGTGGCCAACAATAAAGCATTCAAAAACTAGACAAGGAATATGATTGTTGAACTTGTAGAGAACTGGTTCTCAAAATTTCTGAATGTTGGAATCACTTGGGTATTCAAAACAAAACAAAACAACAACAACAACAACAACAACAACAACAAAAACCCACAAAAAAGCCACATTCAATATGCCCAGGTCCTACCCCAGATCAACTAAATAAAAATTCCTGGGCACGAGGCCTGGCATTGGTGTATTTCAAAAGATCCCTGGGTGAACCTGATATTCTATCAGAGTTGAAAATTATTGATGTAGAGTGAGACATGGGGCTCAGCATTGAGAGGTAGGACATGGGACCAGTTTCTTGGGAAAAGGAATAAGCCCTTGTCTCTGTTGACCTCTACAACTTACTTAGATAAAGTGGCTCAAATATATTGGAAGAGAACAGCCTACAAAGGGCCAAGAGGGAGCTAGAGATGGACCGGATGATTTAATGGGTCATCTCTTCTGTAGTTAATTTCTCTAGATCTCTTGCACTATATTGATTTTGTAAATCGCTATTGTCACATCTGCCCCTTCTGCCTGTGGGAACTGGTGGGTCTTAAAAATTGAATTGAGTGGGGAGGGGTAGTTTAATCAATATCAAGATTTATTGACTTGGGACATTTATATTAACTGTAGAGAAGTCAGGATTAATTTGAACCTTTTCAATACTTGATTAAGTGGCATGGTTTGTGTTATCTACAAGGTATTTTGCAAATATTATCCTTTATGGATTTGGTACAGCTCTCACCTCCACTTCCTGAAATGACTCCCCTTGTTTGTGAAGCTATTAGGATTTATATTTTAATAGCAATCAAATCAAGATACTTTTCAAAGGCCAAGTTGCAATTGTAGGGAGACACTTGTTTCTGCTTGCACATTAATTCTTTCAAAATGTGTTTCTCCCTGAAACACTTTTTTTTCTCTCCACTCGGGTTAAATTTTCAGCGAGTTTATTTTTGGGAGCAGGAATTAGAGATGCACATATTATAAAAATTCTGTTCTTTGTGAAAAATGTGCCTATTGCTTTAAAAAAAAGTCAATAACTACTTTGTTTAATTAAATAATTAATGCCTCTCCTTTTACCAAGAAGGATTTCCTCTGTCTTTTTCAAAGGGCATACATAAGAACACTTCAAACACAACCTGTTCTTAACGGGGATGTTTTTCATATCATTATGCATAAGCAGGGCCTCTGTCAGGAAGGAGAGAGTTTTGAGTTGTCTGGTCCCGGGGAGGGCGCTGCACCAAATCTCTCTTGGTCTCTTGTTGAAAAGACCTTAAATGTGTCTGTAAGAATATGGCCTTGTTTTGTGGGGTATAAGGCGGATCAAACCTTGTCATTCTCCCTGGGATCTGACTTAAACTTGATAAGCAGCTCGTTGTGGCAGTGGGGCACACTGTTGAGGGAGTCCTTCCGGGTGTTTCTCTAAGGACAGAATTTAGTGCAGTGTGAGCTAGAGAGGGCCAGCTTGTTCAGACATGACTTGAGGCAACAGCTGTCGCACGAGAATGGTTAGATTGGTTCAACTGACTTGGATCAAATGGGTCCTTTTTATTGATAAAGAAGTTAAGATCCTCTTGTCAAATCTTCCAGGCCTTTAAGTCTTCCTCTTTGCTCTTCATGCATTGCATTTAGAGTGTCCTTGAGTCAGTAAGGTCATTCCTGCTGCTGGCTGCCAGCCGCTTACCCACTGCCCCTCCTTCAACCTGGCCAGGGTTTGTTGCTTTGTTTTCACTGCTTATCACCCGTGACTTCTTGGCAAGGTCTTGGAGGGCATGAACATCCACTCTGCATGACCCACCACAAAGTACTTCTCTAACCTCTGATGTTGATAAGCACTTGCCAAGCCTAACTCTTAAGTACTTGGCAAATGTTAGCTATGCCTCATCTATTTCCTTTTAAAGATGGGCAAAGCAAGGGCAAGACAAGTGAATGATAATGATGGTGAAGAAGATAACTGTTTATTGAGAACCTATTATGTGCCAAGTCCTAGAGTGTATCAGGCATAGTTACAGTTTCATTAAATCTTTATAAGCATGATATAAGTAGGTATTGCTGTCTCTACTTACGATAAAACTGAGGCGCATACAGGTTGATTACATTGCTCAAATTCAGTCAATGTCAGAGCCTCAATTTGAAACCAGTCCTGACTTCAAAGTCCATCACAGTGCTCTGCCCGGATCTGATTGTTCAGCCCCTGGCTATGTGTTCTCTGCCCAGATGGAGAGTCTGCTGTGCATTCTATACTTTGAGTGCCCAGGAAGCCTTGCTCCTCTTCCACTTATCCACTGTGAGCCTGCCTTCTCAAGGCTCTTAATTTAAAGGAATAAAAATCTGAAATGTTTTAGGGTTTTTCTTGTCTTGTGTTGTCCTAAGTTACTCAGAATTTCCTGGAAGACAGCATCAGATGAAAGGCTTATTGTTTTTGAGAACTCTTTTCTCAAATTTTTGCCAAATCGAAGCCTTTCTGGAGCCCTCATGCAGCCTACCCAAGCTAGGGCTACAAGGAGCCTCTTCTCTCATAGTTCTTTATTTTTTTTTAAATTTTTTTAATGTTTATTTATTTTTGAGAGAGAGAGAGAGAGAGAGACAGAGAGAGAGAGAGAGAGAGAGAGAGAGAGAGAGTGTGTGTGTGTGTGTGTGTGTGTGTGTGTGTGCGCGCGCTAGTGAGTCGGGGAGGCTCCAGGCTCTGAGCTGTCAGTACAGAGCCCGATGCGGAGCTCGAACTCATGAACCACGAGATCATGACCTGAGCTCAAGTTGGATGCTTAACCGACAGAGCCACCCCGGTGCCCCAGTTCTTTATTCTTTTTATACTCCTTTCACAGCTCCCGGGCAGTAGGGCAGGCATATTGTTCCTGTCCCATAGACAAGGAGACTGAGATACAAAGGGCCATGTTGACTTCATTGAAGGGACAGTCAGATAGAACCTGGATCTTATCACTCACAGCCCCTGGGTGTTGTTACCAAATCACACTGCCTGTCAGTCATCTTTTTGGCCATATTTACTTGAGTGGATAAGATAGGATTTTGTTTCTTCTGTAATTTGTCTTAGAGCAAATCAAAGAAAGGTTAGTAGCTAATTAATATCTATCAGTGTGACTGGAAACTAAGGCTTCCAGCCCATGTTACCAGGGGAAACTCTGGCTTTGGAGTAGGGTAGGGGGCTATAGTAGAAGATAACTAGGTGGAGTAGTTGTCTTACTCTATGCATAGCTTGGAGGCAGATCATGGACTTCAAAAATCAAGAGCAGGAAGATCTGGATGTCTGTATTTTGAGTGTCCTCAAAAATAGAGTGCTTATTGCAGAGTTCATAAGTGCTAAAACTTCAATTTATTTTATAATGAAAAAAATGTTTTAATATATTTTTAATATGTACATTGATACTAGCTAGCATCCTCAAATGTCTGATGTCAGATGATTCTGTATATCATCGTATTTACATGTCTTAAAGGAAAGGCAGGTTTTTGAAATACATATTTTTTTAATGTTTTATTATTTATTTTGAGACAGAGAGAGAGAGTGAGCAAGGGAGGGGCAGAAGGAGATAGAGAATCCCAAGCAGGTTCCATGTTGTCAGCACAAAGCCTGATGCAGGGCTTGAACCCACGAGTTGTGAGATCATGACCTGAGCCGAAACCAAGAGTCACATTGTTAGTCGACTGAGCTAACCAGGCACCCAATACAGACATTTTAAAGGAAAGGAAAGTTTTGATATTGGTACTTTCATCTGTTCATTTGTCCTCGGTGCACTGGGACATCACATTATAGTTGTGTCTGGTAAAGTGAATTTATGGGTTACATGATCTAGTTTTTATGAAACTAACCTTCACAAAATAGACAAGTGTTTTATACATACTCCTCTAAGGAGACCTTGGATTGAAAATAATACCAGTATTACAGGTGAGCAGCAGGAAAATGGCAGAACTGTCACCTCTGCTCCTAACCTGAGCTCTTTGTCAGCCATGGTATGATGAAAAAACAATAAAGGTATAATCAGGAGTGACATAACATCAGCCACCAAAAAAACCCTCAATAAGACCATTTGAAATATAGAGTTGTTTTCATTGCTGTTAATGACAAACCTTTCTCTAAGCCCCAATGTGCCTTGAAATGTTGCTTATGGGGCGCCTGGGTGGCGCAGTTGGTTAAGCGTCCGACTTCAGCCAGGTCACGATCTCGTGGTCCGGGAGTTCGAGCCCCGCGTCGGGCTCTGGGCTGATGGCTCAGAGCCTGGAGCCTGTTTCCGATTCTGTGTCTCCCTCTCTCTCTGCCCCTCCCCCGTTCATGCTCTGTCTCTCTCTGTCCCAAAAATAAATAAACGTTGAAAAAAAAAAAAAAAGAAATGTTGCTTAGTCATAAAGTAGAAGAACCATTATGATTAGCAAGAAACTTAAAAATATTTTTATTTTATCTGTATCTCATTCATTCCAGTTTCATATTTTGGTGTAGGTTTTATAATAATTTCCGTAATGTTACAGTAGGCCTTGTACATAATTTACCAGAGTTTATATGTATATAATACATATTTACATGCATACTATATGTATATATATGATATATTATATATATATGTATATATATGTCATGTTTGTGTGCTCAATTTGAACTGAAACCATTATGTATTAGGGAAGAGTAGCTGCTATAAAAAATGACTCCAAGATATATTGGTTTAATAAAATAAAGGTTTATTTTCTGCTTATGCCTAGGCCAAGAGTAGGTCAGCTGAATAGAGCAGATAGGCAGATACTCAGATACCCTGGCTTTTTCTGTCTACTGCTTGCTTCAGTCATGCATCCAGCAGAAGAAATAAGAGGGCATGGAAGATTAGGCATTTATACGTCAGGTTTAGAAGTGGACACATCACTTCCACTCATATTCCACTGGCTAGAACTCAGTCATAAGCCATCATTAACTTCAGGGAAAGCTAGGAAATATTGTCTGGGTAGGATTCCAGTAGGTAAAGGAAAACTGGAGAACAGTAGAATTATGATAATCTTGATCATAGCAGAAGATTGAAAACGTGTGGAAACTACTTAGTTTGTAGATGTTGGACAACTACAAAGATAATATTGTGATTAGAATCTGATGTGCCAGGGGTTATTCATCAATCCAACAAATGTTTATTGAGTGTTTGTTATGCAAACGCACTATTCTTGGCTTTGGTGACATAGCAGTGGGCAAAACAGACAAAAATTTCTTGTACCAAGAAGTTTACATTTGAGATGGTGTGCTGAACAAGAGAGGCTCAGGTGAGTGTGGGAGCAATGCAGAATGGAGAAAAGAGTAAAAGGTGACGTTTGAGCAGGTTCTGATTTTTACCAGTGGGTTAGGACTGTGGACTCAGGTCTGGCTTTATATCCTGGTTTCAGTAGTCACCCACTTACCATGTGTTCTTTTAGCAAACTGCCTGACCTCTCAAGCCTCAGTTTCCTCCTGTGTAGATGGGGATAATGACAGTGCCCAGCATGTAAAGATGTTCTGATAATTAAGGAAATAAACCTAAAGCTCTTAGTGTAGTACCTGAACACAGAATAAAGTCTCAATAAATGGTAGCTATGGTAACATCACCAAGAAAATACTAACAATTATTAGGAAGGATGAAGCTGTTATCTAAGCAGGTTACCTCAACTAGTGATTTGCCATGACAAGTTAGGTCTTCCAGAACTTTCTTCTTTTACCATCTGGCTGGTTATCAGGTCATTGTTGTGCTTAACATTTAATGTTTTTTAAAATAAAAATGCATATTTACAAAAGTTAGGCATTTAAAATTAATGCCTACCTATAGTTGAAAATATTGAAAGTATGGGAAAGCATAAAGAAAAATGGTAATCACTCACAATCCTACTATTCAAACACAACCACTTTTATCATGTTGGTATATTTCCTTCCTGTCTTTTTTCTACAGAGGCTCAAGCTTAGGAAGGCACAGAGTGAGGTCTTCAGCTTGGCACCAGTTATTCAGGGTCGATAATCAAAGTTGTCTCCTGCCCCTCCACAGTCCTTCAGATAGAAGGTTCTCTGTAGGAGCAGGCACAGCTTTTCAACCAACCTAGTGGGCTCTTTGCCCTGTCTCATTCTCATTCTTGATGCTTTCCAACTATACAATTTCAGCTCCTTTATTGGAAATGTGCTGGAAACTTCTGTTCCCTGAATACTAACCAACATTTTTCTTTATATTGCTGCTCTGTACTTCTGGGCAATTATGGGGGGCCAGGTGTACTTATAAAAATACGTATATCTCAAAAGACAGAGGTGCTTTCTCGACTTTTTCTTGCTTAGTCTATGGTAATCAAAGACCTGCCTTGGCCCTTGGAAGCCATGTGCTAAATAAAACCACCATGGGCTCAGTAAAACCAGTCAATAAATCAATCACTATTCATTCAGGAGTGAAGAGGCTCAATACTTATGTTGCTCTAGTAGTCACCTCATTCTCATCGTCCAGTAATACTGGTTGTATGCTTACAATTCACAATCAGCAGTCATTTATTTGGGCTCAACTACTCTGTGTTGACCCTGTATGTGAGGTCCTTTCATAAATGTATGTGCCATTATCTCTTAAGAGAAACAGAGAGCAAAGGATAGAGGACATGGTTCAGTTGAAAGAAAACCTGTCCTGGAAAGGGATTTTGGGGAGGGTGGGGTTGGGGTAGGGGGGATAAGAAAGGAATAAGCTGAAGCTGGCAACTGGGCATTTGGAACATCTTGGCATTTTTCTGAATCTGGTCCTGATTTCATTTGGATTTTCCCTGAGTCAAAGTTTACTTTTGCCTCTCACCGGCTTTCTTCCAAGATATAGATAATGCAAATTGATAATGTAAACAAAGCTGTGGGGGAAAGATCTTATTGCAACACTAAAGACAAATATTTTCTTTATTCCTACCACTAAGTAGGTTTTCAACAAAAGTCTGGGGAATGACTTTAAAAGGTCTTGTAAATACCTATTCCTTACAAATAATTGATATGTGAATCGCACGCCTCTTCTATCTATCCATTGTAGCTGGTAGTCCAAGAATTTTACTAGCACTTTGGCAGTTTTAGCTAGGGGAAAGTAAGAAAATTACCATTTAAAATGCCATTATTTAGTCATTTTACTAAATCGGGCTGGCCTTCCTTATCCCTTACCTCATTAAGGTGGCTTGAGGAGTTTATAATTGGACATGCGAAGTGAAACATGTTTTACACAGGGAGACACTCAAGAGCACTTGCAAAACAGTGTAGAAAACAACACTAGTTACTAGGGCGCAGGGCATGGAGGAGCCATGAGCCCAGCCTTAGTTTGCAACCAGAGGTGTCGGGAGTTAAACACCGGTGTCCTGGTGGGACTTTGTTTCAATGCCATTCACATGCTTCCTAAAATGGTATAGAAAAAACTGGAGATGTAAAACTGCCATGGGTGTGGCCATCTGCTCTGGATTTAGACAATATTAAACTGTTGTGAGTTCCCAAGCCCCAAAGATAAATATCTAAAGTTTTATAGAGTCCTAAGAAAGACTTAACGATATGGTCATGAGAGGTCACACCCTGAGCACTAAAACTCCTACTTGACCTGTAACTGCAGCAGGGTTATAGAGTGAACACAGTCTGTTCATGTTCTACAAATTACTCCTTACCTGGGATCACGTGCTGGTCTCCCAGGCTGGACCAGCACCACAGATGAACAGAAATACTTACTGAGTTGGGAGTCAGAGGATTCAGGGTCCAGCCCCAGTTTTGCAGGTTGTGGGGTCCCAATACCAATCACTTAATCTTCTGTACATTGAAATGTATCCACCTGTGAAATGGAACAGATAAAGTTCATTCTATAGCCCTATTTTTTATATATATATATATGAAATTTATTGACAAATTGGTTTCCATACAACACCCAGTGCTCATCCCAAAAGGTGCCCTCCTCAATACCTATCACCCACCCTCCCCTCCATCCCACCCCCCATCAACCCTCAGTTTGTTCTCAGTTTTTTTTTTTTTAATTTTTTTTTCAACGTTTATTTATTTTTGGGACAGAGAGAGACAGAGCATGAACGGGGGAGGGGCAGAGAGAGAGGGAGACACAGAATCGGAAACAGGCTCCAGGCTCTGAGCCATCAGCCCAGAGCCTGACGCGGGGCTCGAACTCCCGGACCGCGAGATCGTGACCTGGCTGAAGTCGGACGCTTAACCGACTGCGCCACCCAGGCGCCCCTGTTCTCAGTTTTTAACAGTCTCTTATGCTTTGGCTCTCTCCCACTCTAACCTCTTTTTTTTTTTTTCCTTCCCCTCCCCCATAGGTTCCTGTTAAGTTTCTCAGGATCCACATAAGAGTGAACACATATGGTATCTGTCTTTCTCTGTATGGCTTATTTCACTTAGCATTACACTCTCCAGTTCCATCCACGTTGCTACAAAAGACCATATTTCATTTTTTCTCATTGCCATGTAGTATTCCATATAGCCCTATTTTATAAATGAGAAATCTGGGGCTCCGAGAGGTTAAATCATGTGTCCAACATCACGCAGCTATTAAATGCACAACTACCAGATGCAATGGTGCTTTGTCATGAATGGTTTATGCAAAAGAAAATGCCATTATTATACTTGTGAAGGCAGTCTTCAGAATCTCGGCAAGGCTAGACTTCTTCATACGTGGCCTCTCTTTCCCACTTTTGGAGTTTTGATTCCCTTCTTCCTAGTGCCTGGTGTCCAATTGCTTTTCCTATCCTTTTAGCTTCCCTCATCCTTTTCCATCACCTGTCCTCTCAGATCTGCTGCTATGGGCAGTTTTTGGTTTCTAACCATGTCAACAAACATATTCTATGTATTCCTTCAAAATATGTCCTCCTAGCCTGCTCTCTGCTTTCCTGACACTTGAAGTAGGTTAGTGTATTAACAACCCAGGGTGGAGCATTTGCATTTTAACAGGTATTTATTGGGAAAGCTTTGACTCAGAGTCCAAGATGGAGCAGTGTGTGTTTGGGAAGCGAAGACTTTTTTATTTTTTCTCCAGTCAGTTTATAAGCTGGTAGAGCTTCTGGCAGAGAAGATGGCCTCACTTTGCTATAGGGTTTAGTTAAGTGTAATTGGTGATGTTGTGGGACTAGTTCAAAGAAGAAAGATATGTAAGCAAGAGCCAAAGACAGTGTTAACAGGGTGAGGCTCAATAATTCCAATTGGCAAATCATAAGCATTGACTGGAGAGGGGTTCTATGTACTTGTTATCCTGGATTAAAAAGAAAAGTTCACACTGTGAGTCTGCTTATGGTAAATATATCACTAAAAAAATAATATTCATGTATTTGGGATCATCATTCCCCACCCCTCCACCATCCCCCCCACCTCTGGCTCATGTGTTACTAGCCTAGCCAGTGATACTTTCTGAAGATCTCATGGAGCCATTCTGACCTCTCCTCCACCCACAATGTGAAGGCTGAGATCATGCTACTATCGTGGTCTTTTGACTCATTTCCTTGTGTCCAATCCCTCCTTGCTCCGATTACTCCAACATAGTAATCTGGATGACGGATTTAGTTTTCCCGTCTCAACTCTTGACACTCACCCAGTGCAGCCCATGTTCCGGGCACACAGAACTTACTGATTTTGCCATGATTTTGCTATTACACTTTTTTTGGTGTGCACTGCACATAATGTTCCCTCTTCCTTTACCTCTCTGTTTTGTAGCTGCTTCTTCATGTTTCCAGATACTGCTTCAATGTTACCTCCTTGGGATGCTTTCCCTTGAAGTAGTTAAGTGGTTCTTACAATTTTATTCCATTTGCTGTAGCATGTGTCAGACCATACGGTAATCATTTGCTTTACTTGCCTTTACTCACCTCCAGAGTCTAAGTTTTCCCTAGTACCTGTCACAGCAACCTAATAAAAAAAACAGTGTCTGTAAATGAATGAATAAGTGAACAAATGAATGAGTGATGAACAAGTATCAATTTCATACCATCCTGATACTTTGAGTAGCATCAGTTGCCACACTAAATTTAAAATCTGATTATCTATGGATGTCTAAGGTTGGACCAAGATGTAAACTTTAGAAACAATTGTTATAAGCCTGAAGGAAAAGCTCTCAATGGCTAAAGCTCGTTCTACATTGTGTCTTTGCAATGGAAAGGGTATCAGCCAATTAAAGAATCCAGCAAACAGAGCACCTATTTTTGATGCTACTGTGAATACAAGAGGTAGATTGCCCTGATTTTCAAAGAGTTGATACTCCATCTGGGAAGTTGGATTTGCAGAGTTCTTAATATGTATTAGGTATGGTTTTAAACTATAATTATGTTAACACATTCGATCCCCACTGAAACCATAGAAGGTAGGCACTAGTATTATTCCCCATCTCATAGGAAAAGGAGACACAGTGAGTGACTAGTCTACAGTTATGGGTAGTGATGACTAGGCATTGGGGCTTCAGAGTCTGTCTCTTAACACTGTGACATGCCCACAGTGACATAATCACACTCTACAGAATTGCAGAACAATATGAGAGAGCATGGCATTGTGGTGGCAAATAGTCCCACATTTGATTTCTGGTTTTACCAATTGCAAGGTACTGGTGCTGTGCATTTTATTAGAGTTATTGGAGATCATCTAAAAAGTAAGGATATGATAATGTGTTGGAAACATTGTACATAGCTGCTCACACATAGTAGGTGTTCAGATATTTATTTATGTTTCGTTTTTAATAAATGGCTATCTTCACCTTCCTCTTGAAAAAATTGGTAAAATATATATGTTATAAAAAATAAATGGCAGTGTATCATAACATAGGAGACATTAGAAGAGGTCAGTTGGATTGACCAAGGCAGGAAGCTTAGGTAGAATAAAGAATCAGTTCTGGGTTCACGCACCAAAGGCTCTATCAAATATTCATGACATTATCATGGTCTGGGCTTCCTGAAAAGGAACCATCTAACCTGATGTGCACTCTCAAGACCTAGATACCTTTGTCCTGTTTAGACCCTGAACTTTTACATTTAAAGTATCTCAAGTATATTAAACATCAGAGGTCATGGATTTCAAGTCCAAAGGGAAAAGGGAGCTTTTCACAGTGGATATGGCTGTTTCTCTGAGGTCAGAAGGGACAGTAGTCATCAGAAGGATGGGAGCAAGGGTGAGATGGGAAAGGTGCTGTTCTGAGTAGAGCAACATCAGACAGCTCACCATGAAGCAGGTGCCACAGAGGACTCACATATGCGACAGCAGCAGCCTATGGCAACTATCTTTTGCTGCTCCTTAATAGCCTCTTTTTCAGCTGATGAACAGATATTCCACCTGTGTGGAGCTGGCTTAATGCAAAAACAGCTGTGTCTTAAATATATAAACACTCATCAGAAATCTGTAAACCAGGGACAAAGCCATGTGGTTGTGTATCCTCTCTGTGGTGCCTGTGAAAAAAAGCTGTGTGTGGAGACAGCACGTGTATTATGTGTACTCCTGAATGGAACAGAGGTCAGAGTGCCCATTCTTCCCCCACTGTGGTGATCCAACAGAAAAGGAAAGGCTGCTAGATGTGGGAAGGGCTGCTGGATGTGGATGGAGTGGTGGGGTGGGAAGAGGAAATACAAGGCAAAAGAAGATAGCTTGTGCCATCTGCAAATGAGATGGAGCCCTCCTGAATTCCTGGCAGATTCATTGAAATGGACTTGATAAGGAACATGGTAAAACTCATCACCCACTTTTTCTGTACTATTTCTGTGTGAAGAAAAAGACCCATGTGTTTTAGGCTTTTTAGCTTGGACCTGACGGATCTAACTAGAGCTGCTGGGATAATGTTTCCAATATTCTTCTTCCTTTTTTTTTTTTTTTTTTTCTAATTTTGGCTTTGAGTGTGTGCTTTTATTTTGTGTTAGTAAGGTGAATTGTTGAGCTTTTATGGTTTGTTTGAATAATGGAAGATGGACAGTGTGAGCTCCATGTAAGCATGAAAATGGTATTGTGTAAAAAATAGATCCCTAGCGGGTCCTAGTGAGTCCTAAGATTTCCTACATACTGATTCACATTTAGTTATGGTGGGCATTATACTTATAAAACAATTCTGTAAATATTAGATAACAAGATCTTGCATTCTTTGGTTACATACCAGGTTAGAGAAGCAACTTCTAAAGTACTATAGATTGAGCCAGACATGTTTATGTGCCTAAGGGGACTTTCACTCCAAAGAAATCTTTAGTATGAGTTTTATGGTTGTTTATTGCTTAAAATAAGAAAGCTTCACTAATCAATGGTTAAAAGTAAGGATTAGTGAGAACACATCAAAGTATACCTAGAAGTTTGTAGTTTTTTAAATCTTGTCTGTATTGCTCTTTTAAATATGTCATGTGACACAGTTCATAAGTATTTTTAATACTTCAAAATATCAACTTTGACCAAAAAACATAATTTCCATAAAAACTGTGCTACAACCAGTGTGATGTTATATTTATTTGAGATATGATCTATATTTGCTGTGACCATCAATTAGTAGTTGCCTAAGCTGACGTCCTAGTGTTTGTGAGGAAATAGCTTTAAACATGAGAATCATTTACAATTCAAAGCCATATTGAGAAAATATCTGTATTAATTATAAAATGTTTTCCATCCTGGTTTCTGTCATTGAATTCCAATTGTAACACACTCAAGTAAAAGTCAATTCTTTCATATTTCATACTAGCAGGGACTTAAAACTTTTTATAGATTTATGTTTCCTAACCCCCCTGTAATTAACTCTCTTAAATTAAGCCCTTGCCTCAGCGATGCTGTCTATGGTGCCTCCTGAAATTGTAAAAAATGAAAGTCCAGCTCTATCTCCCTTAAAGTATGTTAGAACTGTGGGGTTGGAAGGGACTTTGGAAGTTATCCAAAATTCCCAAACAGAGTTGGGATTCCTTTTACAATTGGTCCTTAAGACGCTATTTAAGTTTGGCTTAGCCAGCTTCAGTGAGTGGGAACTCGCTGTGTTTCACTATTGAAGAATTTTTAGTTATTAGGACATTCTTCTCTATAGTGGGTGCCAATTTATCTTTGGAGCAACATGAATATACTTATCTACTTTTCTTCCAATAAACAACACTTTAAATATTTGATGAGAATCATCATCCCACCTTTCAGTATCTTCAATCTGAGATCCCTCAGTTGTCCAGCATTTTTATGGTTATAAATGTTTTACTTTCCTATTCTGAACACTTTCTATTTGTTAGCATTCTTATTAAGATGTTTCAGGACATGATTCATGCATTCATTACATGCCTATTAAGCTCTTATTATGTGCCAGGAACCAGGGATGCAATGGTAAATAAGACAGGCAAGGCCTCCATCCTCAAAGGTATGGGCAATGAACAAGTAAATAAGAAATATACATAATGTGTTTTCAAGTATTAAGTGCCATAAAGAAAAATTCTGTAAAGCATAGAAAGCGTTGGCAATAAAGGAGGGCTATTTTATTTTATTTTTTTAATTTTTTTTTCAACGTTTATTTATTTTTGGGACAGAGAGAGACAGAACATGTACGGGGGAGGGGTAGAGAGAGAGGGAGACACAGAATCGGAAACAGGCTCCAGGCTCTGAGCCATCAGCCCAGAGCCCGACGTGGGGCTCGAACTCACGGACCGCGAGATCGTGACCTGGCTGAAGTCGGACGCTTAACCGACTGCGCCACCCAGGCGCCCCAAGGAGGGCTATTTTAGATAGGTAGGTATTTTAGATAAATTGGGTAGTCAGGAAAGATATCCCTGAATAAGTGGGCATTTAACCTGAGACCTAAGAGCTAAGGCAATATAAGTGCAATAATCTTGAGGAAAGATGTTCCAGGTGGGGAAACAGCAATTGCAAAGGCTCTGAGGGGAAAATGATGTTGCAGAAGTTACTAACAGATGAGGGCCCATAGCTTTTCCCCCTTCTCATAACTAACAAGGAACCCTGTAAAGCAAAGTCTCTGTGTTTCAATCTCAGTGCAAATTATCCTTTCCACCTGTTCAACTTGTCCCCTCCTCCTTGACACACATTTATGTGCATGTGCACACACATACACACACACATTCTCTCAAAGATAATATCATCTCTGCTATATGAGTTCTTAGGAATTTTGTGATGCAGAATTGAAACACTGAAAAGGGAGAGAGTGAATCAGATTGGCAGGAGGAAAATGGATATGCTTAGTCAGGGAGGCATCATTAGAAGTTGCAAACTCAAGTTCTTACACAGGCTAAGGGTAACATAAATGAGTGACACAGGTTGAGTGTAATGCATTGAAGAAACGTGGCTCCAGTTGTCACATATTCCATATAAACAGGTCAGCTCCTACTCAGCTAAAGAATATTGTTGGAATGCATAATGCAAGCCCATATTGCCATATGTCCCAATTTCTCAAGAACAGCAACAGATCTGTTTTTTTATATGAGATTTTCCATTTTTAAAGACACTGCCATAGGGATTTCTACTTCCAGGAAGATATGGTAGACATATTTCTTTCTAGTCTATCCATTAAATATAACTAAAAACCCTGAACACTATGTTTAAAAGATAAGAAGACACTGAAAGGTGGAGAGAAAAGGGAAAATCAGCTAAGGACCCTAGAACCCAAGGAAATATACTATTGTGAGTTACCTGTTTTTGTTTGTACTGCCTCCTGTATTCCAGAGTTGGAGCTAAAGAATCTGAAAAGCTGGAAATATCAACGGGCATAGACAAAAAACAAAAACAAAAACAAAAAACAAGAAAAGCTTACTCTCTCTAGCTCCCAAATAGGAAAGGGGAAGCCTAGCAAGACAAAAATTTAAGAAACAACGACTCTGTTCCAGCCATATAGCACAGAAATATTTAAGGCAATCATGTAATAAACATGAGAGGGTATGGAAAAGGAAGGTTTCTTTACTTCACCTTAATGAGTAAAATAATAACACTAGTAATTGTGATAAGTGATGTACATGTAATGTAATACCCTATAGAGCAACCACTTATAAAAGCTACAGAAAGAGATATACTCCAAAACACTATAGGTAAATCAAAATATATTTCTAAAACAAAGTTCAAGCAATCAGCAGGAAGTCAGGAAAATAAAACAGAGAAATGAAAAGCAGAATAAACAATAAAATGTTTTAACATATCAATAATTACATGAAATGTAAATGAATGTAAGTGGTCTAAATATACCAATCACAAGGCAGAGATTGGCAGGATAAAAACATGATCCAACTATATACTATCTAAAAGAAACTCACTTCCAGTATAATAATATAGGCAGGATGAGAGTAAAATGATGAGGAAAGATGGATCATGCCAACATTAATTGAAAGGAACTAGGAGTGGCTATATTAACCTCAGATAAAGTGGACTTCAGAGCAGAGACTATTACTATCAACAAAGAGGGACGTTATTTAATGATAAAAAGAGTCAATGCACCAAGAGGCCATAGCAATCCTGGATGTCTGTATATACTAAATAACAAAGCTAAAAAATATGTGAAGCAGAATCTGATAAAACTGAAAGGAGAAATAGACAAATCCACAATTATAATTGGAGAGACTTCACACTGTTCTCAACAACTGATAGAAAACTACCCAGGAAACCAGCAAGGAGACATGTGTTTGTCGACTAGGGCTTCCATAACAGTACCACAGACTTAAACAACAGAAATTCATTTTCTCACAGTTCTGGTGTCCAGAAGTCCAAGATCAAGATTTCAGCAGGTTTGATTTCTTCCAAGGCCTCTCTTTTTGGCTTGCAGATGGCTACCTTCTCATGTGTCCTCACATGGCCTTTCCTTTGTGGTACACACATCCCTTGTGGTGCTTCTTCTCATAAGTCATATTGGATTAGGGCTCACTTTAGAACCTCATTTAACCTTAATTATCTCTCTAAAGGCCCTATTTCCAAATCTGGCCATAATGGGGATAGGGCTTCAAGATATGATTTTTTGGGGTGTGTGGGGTGGGGGACAAAATCCAGCCCATAACAACATAGAAAAACTAAACAACATCATCAACCAACAGGATCAAATTTGCCATTTATAGAACATTCCATTCAACAGCAGCAGAAAGCACATTTTCCCTTCCAAACATCTGTAAAATATATACCAAAATATATTACATCCTGGGCCATAAAACAAACTTCAACAAATTTAAAAGAGAATCATACAGTGTGTTCACCAACCAAAATGGGATCAAACTGGAAATCAATAACAGGAAGATAACAGGGAAATTCTCCCAAAACTTGTAAACTAAAGAAAATACTTCTTTAATATTACTTCTTTAATATTACTTACTTAATAACCCATGAGTCAAAGAGGAAGTTTTAAGAAATCAAATAATACATTAAACTGGAAATAAACATACAACATATATGCAGGATACAGCCAAAGCAATGGTGAGAGACATATTATGGAACTGAATGGATATATTAGAAAAGAGGGAAAGTCTGTAGTCTATCCCAAACAACAAGAAGAAAGAGCCAAATTAATGAAGTTGGAAACAGAAAAACAATCTAGAAAATCAACAGGGGGAAAAAGAAATCGTTCCTTGAAAAGATTGACAAAATTGACAAAACTTTACCTTGACTGATAAAAAAACTAGAGAAGACACAAATTACCAACATCAAAAATAAAATAGAAAATTTCATTAGGACACTGCAGACAACAAAAGGTGCTATAGACAACACAAGAAAATAACAAATTAACCCTACACACATAAATTTGACAACTTAGGAGAAATGGACCAACACCTTAAAAAACACAATCTACTGCAACTCAGCCAATATTAAATTGATAATATGAATAGACATAAAACTATTAAGAAAATTGAGTCAGTAGTTTAAAAACTCCAAAAAATAAGTCTCCAGGTTCAGATGGTTGCACTGGAGAATACCACCAAACAGAAGAGTTAATGCCAATTATATACACTCTCTTTCAGAAAATAGAAAAGGAAAGATCACTTCCTAATTTATTTTATAAAGTTAGTATTACCTTGATACCCAAACCAAAGATAGTACAAAAAAGAAAACTACAGAACAGTATCTTTTGTGAATATAGTCATAAAAATCTTAAATAAAATTTTAGCATAAGTAAGTCAGCAATATATAACAAGTATGCATCTTAAACAGATGGAGTGCAAGAGATGCAAGGCCAGTTCAATATTGGAAATTCAATCAGTGTAATCTACCGTAATAATTGGCTGAAGAAGAAAAAAATTGCATGACCCTATCAGTTGATGCAGAGAGAGCATTTAACACCCATTCATGACAAAAACTCTCAGAATAATAAGAATAGAGGGGAGCTTCCTCAGCTTGATAAAGAGCATCTACCAAACACCTAAAGTTAACATACTGATGAGTGACTAAATACTTTCCCCAGGATCAGGAACAAGCTAAGGATTTCTGCTGTCATTACTCTTACTTTACATTACTCAATGTAGTACTGGAAATTGTGGCAAATGGAATAAGGCAAGAAAAGGAATAAAGGACATAGAAATTGAAAAGGAAGAAACAAAGCTTTCCTTATTTGAAGGTGACTTGATTCCTTACATAGAAAATACCAAGAAATCTACACACACACACACACACACACACACACACAAAACCTCTTCTAGAACTAAGTTTATCAGTGTCACAGGAAACAACATGCAAGAATCAATTGTAGTTCTGTATATTAACAATGAACACATGAGCATCAAATTGAAAGTATAATACCATTTATAATAGGTCAAGAAAAGAAATAACGTAGATGTGAGTCTAACAAAGCATATGCATGACTTATATGCTGAAAACTGGACAATGCTGATAAAAGAAATCACAGAAGATCTAAGTAAATAGAGAGCCATGGATGGTGTCAGGGATTGGAAGACTCAACATACTAAAGATGTCAGTTCTCCCCAAATCCAGGTTGTAATGGGTTGAATTGGGGCCCTTCCAATGATATATCTACATCTTAATCTCTGAAACCTATGAATGTTACCTTATTTGAAAAAAGAGTCTTTGCAGATGTAATCAATTTAAGGATCTTCACACGAGGAGATCATTCTGGATTATCAAGGTGGGTAGACATCCAAGGCAAGCATTTTGTAAGATACCCATAGAGGAGAACACAGGCACAGAGAAGGCAGCATGAAGATGGAGCAGAGAGAAAATGTAGCCAAAAGCTGAGGAGTGACGTTAGTGCAAGAAGCTGGAAGAGTCAAGGACGTATTTTCCCCTGGAACATCCAGAGGAAGTGCAACCCTGCTTACACCTTGATTTCAGACTTCTTGTCTCCACAACTGTGAGAGCATACATTTATGTTATTTTGTGCTACCCAGGTTGTGGTAATTTGTTACAGCAGCTGCAGAAACTAATACACAAGTTAAATACAATTCCTATCAAAATCTCAGCAAGATCTTTTGTGGAGATAGACAAGATTATTGTAAAACTTATATAGAAAATAAAAACAACTAGACTGGCTAAAATGATTTTGAAGAAGAGTAATAAAACGAAGAGCCTACTCAATTTTAAGACTTACTATATAGATACAATAATTAAGACTGTGGTATTGATGGAGGGATAGATCAATGGGACAGAGTAGAGAACGCAGAAATGGAGCCACAGAAATATGCCTACTGATTATTTTAAAAAGTGCAAAGGTAATTCAATGGAGGAAAGATAGCCTTTTTAACAAATGGTGATGGAGCAATTGGATATCCATAGGGAGAAAAAAATGAACCTCAAGTCTCTTATACAAAGATGAGCTTAAAATGGATCATAGGCATATCTGTAAGATGTAAAAATAGAAAACTTTAAGGAAAAAATAGGAAATTTTCTTTGGAATCTAGGGGCTAGGAAGAGTTCTTAGACTTGGTACCAAAAGCATAATCCCTAAGAGGAAGAATTAATAAATTGAGCTTCATGAAAATTAAAAATGTTTGCTCTATGAGAAATACTGTTAAGAGGATGAAAAGACAAGCAAGCTATGGAGTGGGAGAAAATATTTCCAAAGCACATATCTGGCAAAGGATACGTATCTAGAATACTCAAAACTCAATCCTCAAAAGTAAAAAGAGCTCTCAAAACTCAACAGTAAACACACAAACAAACACACAAAGAAAAAAACCCAACTTACTAACAAATGGGCAAAAGATGTGGTGATACACTTCTTGAATGAGGGCCAAGAGAGGGATGAAGAAAAATTTGTGGACTGGTGGTGAAAAATACTCCAGAACAGCCATGTGACATGAAAGTAGAAAGAAAAAGTGGGTTTTTGTTAATGACACATTTTGCTATGTATTTGGGTGATCTTTCTTGTTTTTAAGAACTTAAAAAATTAACTAATGTATTTTTTAACTATAATATGATAATGAGACTGAGCCGTGTAAGATCTAGTTTTTTAAGGGTTACAAGTCAATGTTAGAAAATCTTGTGGTTACAGTGAACCCTGGGAAGAGCCTGCAGTATGTATATATAAATAGAGAGGAGAGTCAAGGAGAAATGGCTAAGTGTATATATACTAAAAATAGTGGATATTGCTTGCTTTGCAGACCCTTGCTACTCCTTTTCAATTGGTATGTAGCCATGGTTATTGGTAACTTTTCTTACTAAGGATTGTAAGATTGGATTGTTTCCAATTCATACCTAGAATTCTAAGGTAGCAGTGCTTAGGATACATATGGAGACATGGTCTCCTGGGGATTTGATGGAGTGTTGCGTGATCTGGATGATATTTTTGACCTAAGAGCACATTACAGAAGGGGAGTGGGGGGACCCTATCTCTACCTGCTTATCATGGTCAGTCTGGATGTCCATGTGTCATTTTAGCCACCGACTACTGGTTCCGGGCAGAGGGTGAATGAGCTCAGGTGCACGGAATTGAAAGGTAATGAGAATGATTAATCAAATTCTTTCCAGTAAGGAGTGCCATGTGCCAGACTCTGCCCTGGATAACCCTCCTACATGTGAATCAGAGGCCAGGCTCTGCCCTTAGGTGTCTGGTATCTGAGAGTAGACATCTGTGCTTGGAGCAAACTGTGAGTGATTGGAGGCCACTTTTGGCACGGTGTCTTTGCTTCATCAGGCTTCTTTGCCAAGGTTTGTTCACAATCTCCTCTGGTCATGCTCATTTAGTTATGGAAAACAGAGTGAACATGAGTAATGGGATGTGCAGTTAGCTGTTGGGGAAAGAGGGCCCCAGTGGTAAGCCTCCTGCACAGTGGAAAGCCCCATGTGGTAACTAGAAAAACTCCATGTGGTTTAAAACCAGTGTAGAATAATACCTGGATAATATATCACTCTGTTGTTGGCATATTTATTTATCTAATTATATCTATCTGTCTTGTATCTAATCTAATTTTAGAGAAATGAATAGGAAGGAGTTGATATGGAAAGACCTGGGTATTGGACTATTTGGATTTCTTGTTAAGATCTCTAGAGTAGGTGCAATAATCCATTTAGGGAACATATATTATCCTACAATATAAAGTAAAGTCCAGTAAAACATATAAATTTAAATCTCCTCATTTTGAGGCCAATAGTCTTTGAGTTCTATTCCTGATTCTTCAGCTAATTAATTTATCACTCTTGGGGGTTAACTTTCCTCATCAGTAAAGTAGGAATTATAATATCTATCTGCCAGAGGCAGATGGGGTAGAAAATGATGCCTGGCCCATAGTAGGTGCTTAGCAAATGCTAATTATCACCTGTACCTAAATTCTAACCTAGAAAGATTTTATATCTTGACCTTAGAAAATTCCCTAATAAGGTATCTTTCCTAGTGGGGGCACATTTTTTTCTTACCCTAGGTTAATGCTTTATTCTGCATGGCATCTACATGGCAAAGAGCCAACTGGTTTAATAGAGAGGCACTGTGGTACAGAGGAAAGAGAAGTGGATTAGCAGTAAGGATCACTGGGTTCTAGCACACATTCTGTGTATCAGGAAGTGCTGTCTTAAACCAAACATTGATTTATTGGAAGAGGAGAATCACTGGGATCACTGGGAGCCTAGAGGACCAGGTGTTGAAAACAGGTGGGAACCAAGGGAGCTTTGGGGGACTACATAGCAGGAACAACCTGGCCAGGCCTCGCTGTGCTAGATATATGTGAGAACCATTTGCTCTAGATTTAGTATTGGGTGAAGAGCATCCAATTTGTTGAGCCTGTCATGTGTCCATGCCTTGGCTGCTTGAATATGGAAAAAGGGATGTTATCCTCAGTTCTGCTTTCATAACATACTATACACTGTAAGGATTTCTTCCAACATGGGAAGGGTATGGAGTATTGGAAAGCTGTATCTTCCAAATGACAAATGTCCACTGTGTGCTGATATTAAATAGCTGTGTGAATTTGGAAGTAATTTCATATTCATGTTTCTCAGTTTATTAATCTGTAACATGAGAGATCTGGACCCTACCAGCAATTTTCAACTTAAAAAAAAACATTTTTAAATGTTTATTTCTTTTTGAGAGACAGAACACAAGTAGGGTAGGGGGCAGAGAGAGAGGGGGACATAGAATCTGAAGCAGGGTCCAGGCTCTGAGCTGTCAGCACAGAGCCCGATACGTGGCTTGAACCCACGAACAGTGAGATCATGACCTGAGCCCAAGTTGGACATTTAACCGTCGGAGCCAGCCAGGCGCCCCTCAACTTTATTTTTAAAGAGTTAACCAGTTTTATCAAATGAAACCTTATTTTGATGCCCACGATGTAAAGCATGCAAAAGTAGACCACATGCTGTGGTTGAGGCAGGAGGTGAGGGTGAAAGAGAAAACTTTGCTCGGCCTCCCATTCCCCATCCTATATTCTGTTGCCCGGCCACTGCCCTCTCAAGCTTTGAAAACTCCCAGACTTTGAAAACTCCTGGGCTTCCTTAAAGATAGATCCTCCAGCGTCCCATGAAGCACAGTTTTCAAAACTGTGCTTCAGCATATACCAAATTAGGAAATTTGATTAAACTTGGTTTTCTTTCATTTTCTTCTTTTTTTAATTTTCTTTTTTCTTTTTTAAAATTTACATCCAAATTAGTTAGCATATAGTGAAACAATGATTTCAGGAGTAGATTCCTTAATGCCCCTTACCCATTTAGCATTTTCACAAAATTTAAACCAGGGAAATAAAACATTGTAGAAGCCCCAACATTTTCTGTTTACTTGTCACTCTTTATTGACAATGGTTGTTTCCTATGCAAACTGACTAGAGGAATCTGCTAAAGAACTGAGGAGAAATTTGGTTTAAGTCACACTAGGAATTCCCTCCCCCAAAACACCATACTTTACATATACCGTACAGTTTCACCCATACGTAGAAAAAAACAGTAAGAGGAAAGCAAAGAAAGCAAAATGCTAATAGGGGATGCTTTGGGATAATAAAGTTAAGGACAATTTTGATTTTTTAAATTTTTTATTCTCCCTATTTTCTAAACTTTGAGCAACACACATGTATATAACTTTAGTAATCAAAAAAGGTTAATAAAAATGAACACATTTCATTCAAAAGTAATTAAGTTAATTAAAAAGATTATTAAGTCAGCACTAAAATTGAAATTAATATTGTTAAGAAATAGCATATTATTGACTTTAAACTCAATGAGCCAGCACAGTTATAAATTTAAGGACCCACATTTTTTGCATTTACAAAGGAGGCCATCTTACCCTTTCATATGGTGAGTGTGTCTTATTCCCCCAGAGACAGAAGACCAGTGATTGGATAATATTCTGTGTATGAGGCAACTGGTGGCCATTCTTCAGGCCAACTACATGGGAAGGGATTCACTCTTTGGATACTAATGTCTGTTCCAGTGCAAATGTTTAGACTGGTGCCAGATTCAACTTCAGGCATCTAAGAATTAATCTCCTTATTTCTTGGTACCATATCCTAGCTCTACTGTCTTGTAAGGCCTAGAAGGTAGGACATTCTTTGTCTCTTCCGTTTACTGTAGTCTCGGCCTATGATACCCACAAGGAGCACTTGACAAATGCTATCAGATCCCCCGGTCAAAGATAAGCCTCCAGGATGATCTGTGGCAAGTATTAAAATACACCTTGACCTTTAGAACAACTGAAGAAAACTCGTCTGCATTTTATTCCTTTTTCTCCTCTATAAGGAACTCTAAGGTAATTAAGTTTAACTTCACCAGAAAATAAAAAGAAAAAAGTCTCATTTTCAGTATCTGACTGTCTCCTTAAGGGAGATGGGAGGATAATAGATGGATAGATAGATGGAGGCAGACAGAAATGGTTACAGTAGTCAGACAGATCTATATTCAGTTTATTATGTTTGATTTTCAAGTTAATTGAGTGTTTTGCCTTAAAATTGTCTTTTTCTTCCTCTTCCTCTCTTTGCTGTAATTTAAAAGAAGATAGATAAAGGCAAAGAAAAATCAATTTTAAAGTTTGCTTTCCAAAGTTGCTTCAGGATCTCAGTGATCATTGCTTTAAAACCAGCACTAAGCAGTCACATACAGCTGGCTTCATGGTGGCCTCTGTGATGAAGGGTCATTTGTGGCTGTGGTAGAGGGAAGCTAGGAAGGTGGGAGAATATAGACAATAGCATCTCATCCAGAGAACTGGAAGTCACATTGTGATTTTCCATGGGCCATAGTTTAATGTCAGGTCTCATGTTTCTGCCTAGCATAACAATGCCTTACATTTGTTTACAGAACACATTTGTACTTATCTTATGTGATCCTTACTTACCTGCAAGGTAGAAATGGCCATTCTCGTTTTATGGATGAACACACTAAAGGCTAGAGTATATAAGTGACCAACATCAGAAAGTTAAATGCTAGTAAGTGGAAGCACCAGAACTTGCATCCTGGACGTTGGATTCTAAAGACAGTACTGTGTTTGCTATTCCCCTTAGCTGTGATGACTAGATTATACCGTATCTCATTTTGGAGGTTTGCTGTTATGCTCACCCCCAGATCTAGGTCAATAAAATGGCATTTTCTTCTTTAAGTTCTTTCTGACTTAGTACTGGAAGAAATGATTTAGTTTGGAGAATACCTTTAATCCTTATTTTTTTTTTAATTTTTTAATGTTTATTCTTGAGAGAGAGGGAGACAGAGTGTGAGCAAGGAAAGAGCAGAGAGAGAGGGAGACGTAGAATCTGAAGCAGGCTCCAGGCTCTGAGCTGTCAGCACAGAGCCCAACATGGGGCTTGAACTCACAAACCGTGGAGATTGTGACCTGAGCTGAAGTTGATGCTTAAGTGACTGAGCTTCTCAGGCACCCCTATCTTTTGCCCTTATTTAAAAAAAAAAAGTGTACCAAATTATTTGATTCCATTGGGGTTGGCTTAATGAACTCCTTTTATTTTTTTAATTAAATTTTTTAAAGAGTTTATTCATTTATTCTGAGAGAGAGAGTGGGGGGAGGGGCAGAAAGAGAATCCCAAGCAGGCTCCACTCTGTCAGTGCAGAGTCTGATGTGGGGCTCGAACTCACCAACTGTGAGATCATGACCTGAGCCAAAATCAAGAGTCGGTCACTTAACGACTGAGCCACTCAAACACCCCATCTTCATGAACTCCTTTTAAAGTTATGCTAGGAGTTGCTATGGCCAAGGTCAGAGAGATTGCTGCCTGTGTTCTCCACTAGGATTTTGATGGTTTCCTGTGTTACATTTAGGTTTTTTCATCCATTTTGAATTTATTTTTGTGTATAATGTAAGAAAGTGGTCCAGTTTCATTCTTCTGCCTGTCAGTGTCCAGTTTTCCCAACACTTCTTTCTTGACATGTCTCTGGATGTAGGGGAACAAAAGCAAAAATGAATTACTAGGACCTCATCAAGATAAAAAGCTTCTGCACAGTGAAGGAAATAATCAAGAAAACCGATGGAATGGGAGAGGATATTTGCAAATGACAGATACAGGGCTGGTATCCAAAATCTATAAAGACCTTATTTCAACACCCCAAAAACAAATAATCCAGTGACAAAATAGGCAGAGAACATGAATAGTCACTTTTCCAGAGAAGACTTCCAAATGACTAACAGACACATGAAAAGATGTTAACATTACTCATCATCAGGGAAATACAAATCAAAACCACAATGAAATACCACCTCACACCTGTCAGAATGGCTAAAATTAACAACTTAGGACACAACAGATGCTGGTGAGGATGTGGATAAAGAGGAACACTTTTGCACTGCTGGTGGGAATGCAAACTGGTGCGGCCACTCTGGAAAATAGTATGGAATTTCCTCAAAATTTAAAAATAGAGTTAGCTACCCTACAACCTGGCAATTGCACCACTAGGTATTTATCCAAAGGATACAAAAATGCTGATTCGAAGGGGCACATGCACCCCAGTGTTTATAGAAGCACTATCAGCAATAGTCAAATTATGGAAAGAGCCCAAATGTCCATCAACTGATGAATGGATAAAGAAGATATGGTATATATATAGAATGGGATTTTACTCGGTGATCAAAAAGAATGAAATCTTGCCACTTGCAGCAACATGGATGGAACTAGAATGTATTATGCTAAACGAAATTAGTCAATTGGAGAAAGACAAATATCATATGATTTCACTTGTATATATTGAATTTAATAAACAAAACAAATGAACATAGGGGAAGGGAAGGAAAAATAAAATAAGGTAAAAACAGAGAGGGAGGCAAATCATAAGTGACTCTTAAATACAGAGAACAAACTGAGGGTTGCTGGAGGGGAGATAAGTGGGAATATGGGTTAAATGGGTGAAGGGCATTAAAGAGGGCACTTGTTGGGATGATCCCTGGGTGTTAGATATAAGTGATGAGTCACGAAATTCTACTCCTGAAACCAATACTACACTATATGTTAACTAACTTGAATTTAAAAAAAAGTGGGGCGCCTGGGTGGCGCAGTCGGTTAAGCGTCCGACTTCAGCCAGGTCACGATCTCACGGTCCGTGAGTTCGAGCCCCGCGTCAGGCTCTGGGCTGATGGCTCGGAGCCTGGAGCCTGTTTCCGATTCTGTGTCTCCCTCTCTCTCTGCCCCTCCCTCGTTCATGCTCTGTCTCTGTCTGTCCCAAAAATAAATAAAAACGTTGAAGAAAAAAAAAATTAAAAAAAAAATAAATAAATAAAAATAAAAAAAAGTTATTCTAGGAGTGAAGTTATTAGACAAGATTATCTTGACTAATAGGAAAAACATTCCATTAGAAGTTTTCATATGACCTTGAAGTGACCTTAAGTAAGTGAGTTAACCTCTTGGGATGTTTTCTCTGTTCTGCAAGGGGCTTGATAATCCCTGTGCTTTATTCCTCATAGGGTTGGTAGAGTAGCTAAGTCACAGAAGTAGCTGCCTGAGTCAAAAGCCTTGGTTGCATGTGATGTGTAATCACTTGCAGGGACTGGGGCTTCAGGCTGAGATGTGGCTGAAGTAGCTTCTCTCTTGGAAATGAAGGCCATCAGTTATAAACAATGTTTCTGAGAAATTCTTTGAGAGACTAGTCTCTCTTGCATCTTTCATCCACATCCCTCCCATTCTCCCTTCTCCTAGAACATCTCTGACCCAATACAGGCTCTCAAGTAGGCATGTGGAGAGTGCCTATGAGCTGATGCCTACTTTCTTATGGTGTTAATATGTATCATATAGTCTTACGTATTTTGTGGCTGATATAAATTATTTGGCCTATTGAGTAAAAAAGCAGTCAACATATGGATGTCATAGCTAGAGCTGCATTCTGAGGACAGTTGATAGTTACGCAATTTGGGTGAAGTAGAAGGTTTCTAGGACTGTTCCACTTGATGTCTGCAACAGCCCCTCTCCTCATCAAAGTATAATTGACTCTCAAAACAAAGCTCATTCTAGTAACTTTCAAATGAAAATTCCACTGATCTCCAATGAGTGTCAGCCCAGAGTCAGATACTCTCACATATGACCTCACTGAAAAATTGACTAGGCGTGGTAAATACTATAATTGTTATTTTATAGGTGAAGAAGCTGAAGCTCTCATTAAATAATGTGCTCAAAATCCCCTAGTGAGTAAGTGGTTGAACCAAGGTTCAAACTTTGTGTTTCTGACTCCCTAGTGTAGAGCTCTTTAGACTACACTTACGTTTATTAGGTATATGCCAGCCACAGTGAAATAGAACCCACACTACTGTCATGAATCACTGCATCAGTCAAGGTGAAAAACCAATTTGTAAGCAACATTCTACCAATGATCCTGAAATTTGGGGGGCAGAGAAGAGGGAGAGTTTTGATAAGAGATTTGGCCCTCTGCCTATTATTATAAATAAAGTTTTATTGGAACACAGTCATGCCTATTTGTTTCTATTTTATTTCTGGCTGCTTTTTTTTTCTCTTCAATTGAGATATAATTGACATAACATTGTATCAGCCTCATGTACAAAGTAATAATTCAATACTTGTATGTACTGCAAAATGACCACCACAAGAAGTTTCAGTTCATCTCCATCATAACACACAGTTACAGTTTTTTCTTTTTTTTTCCTGTTTATTTTTTTGTTTTTGTTTTTGTTTTTGTTTTTGTTTTAAGTAAGCTCTACATTCAGTGTGTGGCTTGAACTCAGGACCCCAAGATCAAGAGTTGCATGCTTTACTGACTGAGCCAGACAAGTGCCCCTGATTTTTTTTCTTGTGATAAGAACTTACAAGATCCACTTAGCTGCTTTTGTTTCTGGCTGCTTTCGCTCTGTAGTTGTAGAGTTGAGTCACTGTGATAGAGATCATGTGGCCCACAAAGCCTAAAATATTTACTGTCTAATCCTTTACAGAGTTTGCTGACTTTTGGTATAGAACATTTAGAAAATATAGAGAATTATAAAAGAGGTAAAATGATCCCTAACCTCTCAACCCAGAAAAAACTCCTGCTGCAATTTGCTGTAGGTATTTCTTAATGTTTTTCTCCTGTTATTAAATTTTTAAAAAGTATAATTTTAATGGCTCAATAATATTCTTTAGCATTAACGTATCATGCTTTAGTCATTTTTTTCATATAAATTCAACTTGTTTTTTTATTTTTATTTATTTATTTATTTAAAAAAAATTTTTTTTTTCAACGTTTATTTATTTTTGCGACAGAGAGAGACAGAGCATGAACGGGGGAGGGGCAGAGAGAGAGGGAGACACAGAATCGGAAACAGGCTCCAGGCTCTGAGCCATCAGCCCAGAGCCCGACGCGGGGCTCGAACTCACGGACCGCGAGATCGTGACCTGGCTGAAGTCGGACGCTTAACCGACTGCGCCACCCAGGCGCCCCTAAATTCAACTTTTTTTAATATAAATAATGTTATAATGTACATCTGGGCACTTAGGCCTTGTTAGCATAAGTCTTTGCAGTCAGATTATTGAAGTTGGTATAAAAATGTTTAAAGTTCTTGATACATATTAAAACACTGCCTTCCAGAGAAGTTACATCAATTTTACTCTTAACTCTCCTGCAGAGCATGGGAACCAATACCTGCCTCGGTAAACCTTTATCAGTATTGAGGAATATATTTTCTTTGAAATTCTTATTATTAGTGACTTGAACATTTTCTTATTTTTTTATGCTATGAAATATTTGTGTCATAGACCTATTATTTTTCTATTAAAGATTTAAGTTTTTTCCTTATTCTTTTGATGGGCTTTTTGTTGATTAATATTTTTGCCACTTGGTAAGATCAATACATACTTGTGGCAAATATTTTTTTTTTTTAATTTTTTTAACGTTTTATTTATTTTTGAGAGAGGGAGAGACAGAGCATGAACAGGGGAGGGTCAGAGAGAGGGAGACACAGAATCTGAAACAGGCTCCAGGCTTTGAGCTGTCAGCACAGAGCCCGACGCGGGGCTCGAACTCCCGGACCGCGAGATCATGACCTGAGCCGAAGTCGGCCGCTTAACCGACTGAGCCACCCAGGCGCCCCATGTGGCAAATATTTTTGTCTTTCAATTTTACTTCTTAATTTTATGATGCTCTTTGAGGGGCAAAAATATTTGTTTTTTCTATAGCAAAAACTATTGATTTTGTTTCCTTTTATGATTTCTCCAGTTGCTTTTTCTGTATACAAAAAGACTTTCCCCATTCAGAGGTTACATAAATATTTATTTGCATTTTCTTATTGTTTTTAATTTACTTTTTAACCTTTATGAAATTTATTTTTGACATAAAGTACTAACCTGAATTATTTTTTTTTCAAAAATTTTCAAGTTTTTGTATATATAAGACTCTCTCCTGTGCTCAGTTCATCTTTTAGCCATTCTTGTACCAGTTTCACACTATTTTAGTTGTTTATAGCTTTACAGGACAGAGTTAAGATTGATACCCAGTAGAAAAAATACTCCTTCATTATTCTTTATTTTATGCATACTCTTTAAAAAACATAAGTGCTTATGGGACTTTACCATGAGCATCTAGAGCAAGAGTTCTTAAACTAATCCTAAAGTGGCACACTTCCTCTTTTTTGTAAATAAAGTTTTATTGGGACACAGCCCCACTAATTTGTGTATGTATTGTCTATCATATCCCATGCTACAATGGCAGAGTTCAGTAGATGTGACAGAGATTACATGAAACATAAAGCCTAACATATTTACTGTCTGGCCCTTTACAGAAAGTTTGCTGGCTTCTGGTCTAGAAGATTTGGGATATGGATTCAAGTAGATAGGAAACCAATGTCATAGGACCCTACATCTCAAGACATACCACAGATTCCAAGTAGAATTTTAGCTTTTTGCTACAGTTTATTGCATCTCTGTTTTTACTTCCTTAGTAAGGAGGAAGTCAAGATAGAGATAACCTTTTGTCTACAGTTGGACTTCTCACTAGCTATATGTATTGCTACATTGACAGGACATTTCTTCCCAATCTGACTTCTCTCTACAACCCTGGCCGCTTCTTTAGGGGGTATCAATATCTAATACTAATCTAAATAAAATAAACACTACCATGTAAATCAACTTCTTGAAAGATCATTCCATAGCTGGTGAAGTGAGTATTTTAGATAATCCACTGCTCTGATGAGCCCAGCACTGTCCCTCTTCATTTGCCCAGGCATATAGAAATTGGCTATATGTCTGGATTAGCTGAGGGCCCAAGGTGGGAGGGGTTGGAGGTGCTTTGATGAGACAAACAAGAGGTCTGAGGTCATGAAAGGCAACAAGGATTGCTTAGAATGCCAATTCTTCAAATGTGTGAGTATATCTAAAAGATCCTGCATGACCCTTCTCTGTAGCCCATGTGAGCCATGTGATCATGGAGAGTTTGAGGTGTGCTAAAGTGGGATCTCTATAGATTTTAAAAATTGAATAGCGGGCACCTGGGTGGCGCAGTCGGTTAAGCGTCCGACTTCAGCCAGGTCACGATCTCGCGGTCCGTGAGTTCGAGCCCCGCGTCGGGCTCTGGGCTGATGGCTCAGAGCCTGGAGCCTGTTTCCGATTCTGTGTCTCCCTCTCTCTCTGCCCCTCCCCCGTTCATGCTCTGTCTCTCTCTGTCCCAAAAATAAATAAACGTTGAAAAAAAAAAATTAAAAAAAAAAATAAATAAAAAAAATAAAAAAAAAAAATAAAAATTGAATAGCAGTATCTCCACAAGGACACAATACACAAGCCTCTGTTTGGTTGTTTATTTTTATTACAGTTTCAAAACTCTGGCTTTTCTCAGTGGGAAGCATCAGGCTTCTCTTTGTGTGGTCTGGAATGGGCTTTTATGCACTTAGCAGCATGCTATGAAAGATTGTTGTAACTGGTCAGAGTTCCATGAGAGGCTGACTGGAGCACCTAAAAAGTTGTGTGTGCACATGCATATTTGAGTATGTGTGTGCCTTCACACACACACACACACACACACACACACACACACACACACACAAACATACAAAGAGAAAGAAAATAGAAAAGAAAAAGGAAGTTTTTTAAAGAGCACATGTATTTTCTGGTACAGTCTCAGAATGATGAAAGAAAAAAATATATTGGTGCAAGTTGATGCAGAAATAAATATTTGCATAAGAGCCAAGAACTAAAAATAATTGTTTAAGTATTATTTTTCACCTTCTTGGAATATAAAGATAAGGTATGGTTTCTCCAGCCTTAAGACATTTCCTTTCTTTAAACTATGCAATGATTATTTAAATAGGGATGTGACAACTCTAGGGAAGGGTAGAAATTGAGGAAATGAGGAAGAAAAGAGGGTGGAAAGAGTAAATGTAAACAAAGAGGAAAAGAGAGACCAATGAGACTAGAAATAAGAACAAAAGTGTTGCAGAGACCTACTAGTGAGAAATGTTGTTTGATGATAATCTTTCACAAGAAATCTGGTCTTAGAAAAAGTCACTGGATGGCAAATATATCAAGGTATGCAACTGAGACTGGGCATGGTTTAGCTATCCAGGGCTCCACTGTGGGGATGTTAACAGTTTTGAGGTTTGGCATAGTTGAATATCTATGCTCAATGATATGTATATATATATATATATATATATATATATATATATATATATATATCCATCCATCCCATGGGCTATTAACATGACACATACATACGCGTTAGAGATCATAAATTCTAAGAGCTGATAAGAGCTCATAGAAGAATAACCTCCTACCCAGTGTAGAAATTCCATCCTATGATATCTCTGACGGAGTGGAATTATCAAATTATTAGATATTGAAAGCTTAAACCCCAGAGTTGTAGCTAAGATTGTAGGTTTTAGGATCAGAAGGTCTAGATTTGAATCTATGCTACTCCATGTCCGGGTTGCATCCTTAGGAAGGCTAGTTCAACCCTTTAAGCCGAAATGAACCTGTCAAATGATGATAATAGCATCTCCATTTGGAATGTGGTGAGGGTTAAGTGAGATGATATGAAACACTTAACACAAGGTAAGTGTTCAGAAAATGTTATCTATTATTAGTTGCTGTTTTTATTATATCATCATCTCTTGTATTATTTTAGATTATGTATTATTTTTATCTGTTGTAGTCTCTTCATTTTACAAACAAGGATCAATCTGGAGAAAGCAGTTATCTCCATTATTGAATTGCACAGGAAGACTTTAAATCTAGAGAAGTTGAATAAGTGTTTAATGCCACTATCTCTCTGAAAGTTTGTTGGGTATATTCTCTGTACTAGCTCCTTCAGACCAAAAGTGCGTCACATAGGATAAAAGAATAGTTTGCTAAATATGATATCTCAGGCTTTGAACTAAAAAGAGGAGGGGTGATTTACTTTTGGAAAGAGTGAGGCTAAATCTTAAAGCAATTTTATTTACTGAAAAAATAATTATAATTCCTAGAGTATTGTAGAGTGGGTAAAAGGAAGGGAGATTCAATTAAGGTTATCTTTGAGAATCAGAGGCATGGTGATGAATCAGAAGAGAGAAGTTCTGCTTCTCAGAGCCTAGACTTTTTACTCATCTACTAGAAAAGAGAATACCGTTCTTTAGTGGTTATGCCTTGTAAATGGGCATGGCTTATTTTACATCCAGCGAGTTCCAGGAAAAAGACCCAGCCAGTAAAAACAATCAGAGAATACATGTGAACTTACCATCCCCCACTTTTTAAAAACAAACATTTTATTTTGAGACAATTGTATATGCCCACCCAGTTGTAGGAAATAATACAGAGAGACCCTGAGTATCCTTTACATAGTTTCTCCCTATGATAACATCTTGCAAAACTATTATACAGTATCACAACCAGGATGTTGACATTGATATTAGTCACATCACAGAATATTTCCATCACCAGAGGGATCCTTCAAGTTACCCTTTCATAGACAAACCCACTTCCCCCACACCTCACTCCCACCCTCTTCTTAAAAACTGGCAACTAATCTCTAATGGAGAACTAATCTCTTCTCCATTTGTATAATATTGCCATTTCAAGAATGCTAAATGGGATGATATATTATGCAACTTTTGGGATTAGCTTTATTCACTTAGCAAAATACATACCACAGTATATTTAACCATTCACCTATTGAAGGATATCTGGATTGTTTCCAGATCTGGCTATTATGAAAAAACCTGCTCTAAATATTTGCATACAGACTTTTATATGAACATACACTTTCATTTTGCTGGAATAATACTCAGTAGTAAAATTGCTAGGTAGTTGCCTATTTAGGTTTTTATGGAGGAGCCAAAACATTTTGCAGAACTGCTGTGTAGTTTTACGTCTCCACTAGCAATGTATGTATGATCCATTTTCTCTACATCCTACAGCACAGCGTTGTCACTTTTTTTTAATTTAGCCATTCTGATAGGTGTGTAGTAATATCTCATTGTGGTTTTAATTTGCATTTCCCTAATCACTAATGATGTTGAACATCTTTTCAAATGCTTAATTATCTGTGTATCCTCTTTGATGAAATATCTCTTCAGATCTTTAGCCTGCTTTTCCAAACATGATTTTTTTTTACTGTTGAGTTTTGAGATTTCTTTACATATTCTAGATACTAGTTCTTTGTTAGATATATAGTTTGCAAATATTTTTTCTCACTTTTGTTATAATTTTGATGAAGACCAATTTATCAAGTTTTCCATTTATGAATTGTGCTTTTGGTGTCATATCTAAGTACTCTTTGCAGAGCCCTTTATTCTGAGGATTTTCTCTTATTTTTTTTTCTAAAAATGGTTATACTTTTACATTATATTTCTAAGTCCATAATCCATTTTGAGATCATTTTTATATAAAGTATGAGAGTTAAGTCAAGGTTCAGTTTTTGCCTGAACATATGGATGTATAATTGTTCTAGCACCATTTGTTGAAAAGACTATTTTTCCTCCTTTGAGTTGATTTTGCATCTTGGTCAAAAATCAGTTGAGTATATTTGTGTAGGGTCTATTTATGGGTTTTCTATTCTGTTCCTTGGTCTATATGTCTCTCTCTCCACCGGTACCATACAGTCTTGATTATAGTAGCTATATAAGTTTTGAAATTGGGTAGACTAATTCCTTGCACTTCACTCATTTTCAATACTCTTTTAGCTAGTCTAATTCCTTTGCATTTCCACTTAAACGTTAAAATAATCTTGGTTACATCTACAAAACAAATCTTGCTGGGATTTTGACAGAAGTCTTATTAAATCTGTATATCAATTGGGGAAAGTTTAAATCTTTACTATGACAGGTTTTACAATCCACAAACATAATATGTCTTTTAATTTATTAAGATCTTGTTTGAATTTTCTTCATCAGCGTTATGTAGTTTTCAGTGTTCAAGTCCTATTAGATTTATATCTAAGTACTTAATTTTTTTTGAACAATTGTAATTGGCATTCTCTTTTTTCTTCTTGGAGAGAACTCTTGCCTATTTTTCATAAGTACATATAAAGTTATATACATATGTATATACACACACACACATATATATACACACACATATAATATATATATACACACACACACACACACACACGCATATAAACAGTATAGTTGACACACAATGTTACATTAGTTTCAGGTGTACAGCTTAGTAATTTGACAAGTTTGCACATTATGCTATATTCACCACAAGTGTGGCTACCATCTGTCCATATACCGCTATTACAATATATTATGCTGTGCCTTTTATTCCTGTAACTTATTCATTCCATAGCTGCAAGCCTGTATCTCCCTCTCCCCTTCACCCATTTTGCCCAGCCCCTCCCCATCCTCCCTTCTGGCAACCATTAATTTGTTCTCTGTGTTTCTAAGTCTGATTTTGCTTTTTGTTTATTCATTTTTTTTAAGATCCCATTTTTGAGTGGAATCATATTGCATTTGTCTTTCTTGATCTGACTTATTTCACTTAGCATAATACCCTCTAGGTACATCCATGTTGTCTCAAATAGTACAACCTAATCCTTTTATAAGGCTGCATAATATTCCTCTGTGTGTGTGTGTGTGTGTGTGTGTGTGTGTGTGTGTGTGTGTAAATGTATCCTACATCTTTCTTACCCATTGTCTACTGATAGGCACTTTGGTTGCTTCCTTATCTTGGTTATTGTAAATAATGCTGCAATAAACTTAGGAGTGCATAATACCTTTTTGAATTAATGTTTTCATTTTCTTTGGATAAATAGTAGTGGAATTATTGGATCATATGGTATTTCTATTTTTAATTTTTTGAGGAACCTCCATACTGGCTATACTGATAGTGGCTATATCAATTTACATTCCCACCAACAGTGCATGAGGGTTCCTTTTTTCTCCACATTGTTGCCAACACTTATTATTTCTTGTCATTTTGATTTTATCCATTCTAACTGGTGTAAGGTATTATCACATTGTGGTTTTGATTGGCATTTCCCTGATGATGATGAATGATGTTGAATATCTTTTCATGTATCTGTTGATAATCGGTATGTCTTCTTTGGAAAATGCCTATTCAGGTCCTCTGCCCATTTGTTACTCAGGCTATTTGTTGTTTTGGTGTTTGGTTGAATAAGTTCTTCATACATTTTGGATATTTACTCCTTATTGAATATATCATTTGGAAATATCTCCTCTTTGGTAGGTTGCCTCTTCATTTTGTTGATGGTTTCCTTCACTGTGCAAAAGCTTTTATTTTGGTGTAGTCCAAACACTTTATTTTTGCTTTTGCTTCCCTTGCCTGAGGAGATATATCTAGAAAGATGTTGCTACAGCTCACGTTAGAGAAATTACTGCTTGGGTTCTCTTCCAGGATGTTTTTATGGTTTCATGTCTCACATTTAGGTCTTTAATCCATTTTGAATTTATTCTTGTGTATGGTATTAGAAATGGTCCATTTTCATTCTCTTACATGTAGATGTCCAGTTTTCCCAGCACCATTTATTGAAAAGACTCTTTTTGGGGAGCCTGGGTGGCTCAGTCGGTTAAGCGTCCGACTTCGGCTCAGGTCATGATCTTGCGGTCCGTGAGTTCGAGCCCCGCGTCGGGCTCTGTGCTGACGGCTCAGAGCCTGGAGCCTGCTTCAGATTCTGTGTCTCCCTCTCTCTCTCTGACCCTCCCCCGTTCATGCTCTGTCTCTCTCTGTCTCAAAAATAAACGTTCAAAAAAAATTAAAAAAAAAGAAAAGACTCTTTTCCCCATTGTATAATGGTATTATCTTTTTAATTTTCATGCCCACATGTTTATTGTTCATATATCGAAATACAGTAGATTTTTGTTTGTTTATCTTATGTGAGCTCACATATTAGTTCTAGGTGTGTGTGTGTGTGTATGTGTGTGCGTGTGTGTGTATGTGTGTGTGTGTGTGTGTGTGTGTGTAGATTCCTTGGGATTTTCTGTATTGAATATCATGTCATCTGCAATTAAGATGGTTTTGTATGCATTTTATTTTTTTCCTTGCCTTATTTTACTGGCAAGAATTTTTAATACCATGTTAAATAAGAACATCTTTGCCTTGTTCCTGATTATTAGCTGTAGGGTTTTTGAAGATGTTCTCTATCAAGAGAAGGAAATTTTTCTTTGTTCTATTTTTTTCTGAGAGTTTAAAAAAGTTATGAAGTAGTGTTAAATTTTGTCAAATACTTTTTCTACATTGCTTGATAGGATCATGTGGCTTTTCTTTGTTAGCCTGGGAACATGGTAGATTATACTAATACATTTTTGCATATTGAACCAATCTTGCATCCTTGGATTAAACCTCCATTGGTCCTGGTGTATAGTTCTTTGCATATATTGCTAAATTTTGCTTGTTAATGTTTTGTTAAGGATTTTTGTGTCTGTATTTATGAAGGATATTGATCTGTAGTTTTCTTTTTTTTTTTGTATTGTTTTTGTTTCATTTTGGTATCAGAATAATTCTAGCTTCATAAAATGAACTGGAGTGTTCCTTCCTCCTCTGTTTCAGGAAGGTATTCTATAGAATTTGTGTTAATTCTTTAAGTTTTTGGTAGAATTCTTTTGTGCAACCATCTGAGGGTAGAGGTTTCATTTTGGGTAGGATTTTAATTATTGATTCATTTTCCCATAATAGTTAAGTTACTATTCAAATTATCTATTTCATACCAGGTGATTTGTCATAGATAGCGTTTGGGGGGGGTGGATTGGTTCATTTCACTTAAATTGCCAAAGATAAAGAAATTGTGGTTTATATACACAATGGAATACTACGTGGCAATGAGAAAGAATGAAATACGGCCTTTTGTAGCAACATGGATGGAACTGGAGAGTGTTAAGTGAAATAAGTCATACAGGGAAAGACAGATACCATATGTTTTCACTCCTCTGTGGATCCTGAGAAACTTAACAGAAGACCATGGGGGAGCGGAAGGAAAAAAAAAAGGTTAGAGAGGGAGGGAGCCAAAACATAGGAGACTCTTAAAAACTGAGAACAAGCTGAGGGTTGATGGAGGGTGAGAGGGAGGAGGGGTGAGGGGTACTGAGGAGGGGACCTGTTGGGATGAGCACTAGGTGTTGTATGGAAACCAATTTGACAATAAATTTCATATTAAAAAATAAATAAAATAAATAAATTTCCAAATGTATGTATGCAGAATTGTTTTCAGTATTCCTTTATTATTTGATGTCTCCGTGGTCTGTAGAGATATCTTGTTTCATTCCTGATTGATAGTTTGTACCTTCTCTTTCTCTTTTTCTTTCTGTCCAACCTTGTTGATCTTTTCAAGGAACCATATCTTTGTTTCATTAATTTTCTACATTGTTTTTCTGTTCCATTTGTATTAGTTCTTGTCTTTCTTCTTTCTCCTCTTTGGTTTAGATTCATTTTGTTCTTTTTTTTTAAGTTCTTGAGATGGGAACTTAGATGATTGATTTGAGACTTTTCCTCTTTTTTTTTTTTAACATAAGCAGTTAGTGCTATAAACTTCCCTCTCTGCACTGCTTTAGCTCTGCCACAAATTTTGATATGTTGTATTTTTATTTTCCTTCAGTTTAAGGTATTATTTGACTTAAAATTCCTTTTTGACTGATACATTATTTAGAAGTGTTGAGTTTAGTTTACAACTGTTTGGAGGATTTTCTGTTATTTTTCAATTAGATTCCATTTTGGCTGGTGAATGTACTCTATGATTTCAATCCTTTTAATTTTGTTGAGGTTTGTTTTATGGCCTAGGATGTGGGTTATTTTGGTGTATATTTCATGGATACTTGAAAATATGGGTATGCTTTTGCTGTTGGGTGGAGTTTTCTATGAATGTCAATTAGATATGATTGGTTAATGGTGTTGTTGAATTCTGTAACCTTGTAATTTTCTGTATACTTGTTCTGTCCATTGGTTGAGAGAGGGGTGTGTAGTTTCCAACCATTATTGGATCGATCTCTTTCTCCTTTCATTTTTAATAGTTTTTTCTTCACTTATTTTGCAGCTCTGTTGTTTGGTGCACTCACACTTAACATTGTGTTGTCCTGGTGGATTGATCCTTTTTTCATTATATAATTATCTTTTCTGTACATGGTATTTTCTTTGCTCTGAAGTCTAATTTATTTTATATTTATAAAGCCACTCCTGCTTTCTTTTGATTAATGTTTGCATGATATATGTTTTTCCATCATTTTACTTGCAGCCTGTCTACCATCATTTTATTGAGAGTGATTTTCTTGTAGATAGGATTTAGTTGGGTCATGTTTTTAATCTATTCTGCCATTTTTGGGGGCCTTTTGGTTCATATATTTAGACCTAACACATTTAATGTCATTATTTATATGTTAGGGCTTAGGTTTCCCATTTTATTTTATTTTTTCCCTCTTTGTTCTCCCTGTTTTTTATTTCTCTTTTTCCTGCCTTCCTGTTGGTTACTTGAACATTTTTTTAGATTTAGTGTTTTGATTTATGCATAGTGTTTTGAGTGTATTTCTTTCTAAGTTATTTTTAGTGGTTACTCTAGATACACACACACACACACAGATACACAAACATAAGCATAGTCTACTGGTGTCATTATTTTAACAGTTTGTGTTAAATGTATACACCTCTTGTAAACTTCCCTTTATGTCCCTTTACCCTCCCCTATCTATAACATTACATATCTTGTCTACATACATTTAAAACCACATCTGTATTATAATTTTTATTTCAATTTTCAGACATAATTTAGAAGAATCACAAGTAGATTAAAAATCTACTTTGCTCTTATTTTTGCTTACCATGTGTTCCCTTCCTTCCTGATGCTTTAAGATTCTTTTTTCATTTCCTCTGTTTAGAGAATTCAATGAGTGCTTTTTTAATGTTTATTCATTTTTTGAGGGAGAGAGAGAGAGAGAGAGAGCAAGTGGGGGAGGAGCAGAGAGAGGAGGACACAAAATCTGAAGCAGGCTCTAGGCTCTGAGCTGTGAGCACGGAGCCTGATGTGGGGATCGAACCCATAAACTGTGAGATCATGACCCTAGCTGAAGTCGAATGCTCAACCAACTGAGCCACCCAAGGGCCCCCATGAGTGATTATTTTAAGGTAGGTGAGATGGCAACAAATTCTTTCAGCTTTATTTCATCTGAAAATATTGACTTTCTCTAATTCCTGAAGGACATTTTCACTACAGATTCTAGGTTGGGGCATCTGGCTGGCTCAGTTGGTAGAACATGGGACTCTTGATCTCGGGGTTGTGAGTTTGAACCCCATATTGGGGGTAGAGTTTACTTAAAAATAAATTTTAAACAACGATTATAGTTTGACCGTTGTTTTCTTTCAGCATTTGAAAAATGTGCCATTTCTTTTGGCCTCTGTGGTTTCTGATGAGAAATCCACTGTCCTTTTAAAGATTTTTCCATTATTGGTAAGGTGCCATTTTTCTTCAGCTGTTTTCAAGATTTCTTTTTCTTTCTTTAATTTTGGAATTTTGGCTATGATATCTTAGCTTGGGCAGCCATAACAAAATACCATAGACTGGGTGGCTTCAAGAATGTAAACTAAATTTCTCATGGCTCCGGAGTCTGGAAGTCTAAGATCAGGATGTCAGGATGGCTGAGTTCTGGTAAGAGCTCTCTTCCTAGCATGCAGATGGCCACCTTCTCGCTGTGTCCCTAGATGGCAGATACAGAGAAAGAGAGTTCTCTCTCTTCCTCTCCTAATAAGGCCACTAATCCTTTTGAATTATGACCACATTTAATCTTAATTACCTCCTAAAAGCCTTATCTCTAAACACAGTCACATTGGGTGTTAAGACTTCAACACAGGAATTGGTGGGGAGGGGAGGGGACACAATTCAGTCTATTGCATATGTCATGGTGTAGATTTTTTTTGGATTTAATCTGCTTACAGTTCAGTCATCTTCTTGAATCTGTAGGTTGATATATTTTACCGGTTTTGGAAGTTTGAAATCATTACTTCTTTGAGTACTTTTTAAGCCATGAATCCTTTCTTCTGTCTTCTGGGATTTCAATGACATAAATATTAAATCCTTTGATATAGCCCACAAATCCCCATGGCTCTGTTTATTTTTTTTCTGTGTATTTTCTTTGTTGTTCAGATTAGGTAATTTCTTTATTTTTTAAAAAATGTTTATTTTGAGAGAGAGAGTGAATAGGGAAGGGGAAGAGAGAGAAGAGGACAGAGGAGCCAAAGCAGGCTCTGTGCTGACAGCAGAGAGCCTGATGTGGGGCTCAAACTCATGAACCATGAGATCATGACCTGAACCAAAGTCGGATGCCCAACCAACTGAGCTACCCAGGGGCCCCCAGATTGGGTAATTTATACCTTTCTATCTTCCAGTTCACCAAATTTCCCCCTCTGTGTCCTCTATTCTGCTGTTGTGCCCATCCACTGAGTTTTTCATTTTGGTTATTATGTTTTCAGTTCTAAAATATCCATTTCCTTCTCTTCTTTCATTTTATTCTTATTTATACTATCTATTTGCTGATACTTTTGTTTCTTTGCTAATACTCTGTATTGTTTTATTTGTTTCAAGTATGTTCATAATTGCTCATTACAGCACTTTATGGTGGCCTTTTTATAGTCTTTGTCCGATAATTCTAACCTCTTTGTTATCTCACTATTGGTACCTATTGATTATCTGTTTTCAATCAGTTTGAGATCATCTTGGTTCTTGCTATGACTTGTGATCTTTAGTTGAAATCTGAAAACTTTGGTTCCTATAAGATTCTGGGTTTTATTCAAACTTTCTGTTTTACCGGGCTCTGGCTGACAGTGCTATCAGCGAAAGGTGGGGGGAGCCACCTCCTTACTGCCTGGTCCTGGTAGAGATCTAAGTTCCCTATTTGCAATTGATTCCTGAGGGTTGAGCTTGTTATTTCTGAGCAGAGTTTGGAGACCTGGCTAGGCTTCACTGATACCTCCTTATCTGAGAGCAGTAGTGATGCTCCCAAGTAGCCTCCACAAACACCATGATGGTAGTGGAGGAGTTGCTTTAATACCTCTAAGGGGTGGTAAAAGGCCTCCTCTCATACAAACCCAGAAGGGATGGAAAGTAGTGCCTTGTTACTTCCAGGTGGGAGTAAAAAGATCCAGGCTCCCCATATGGTCTCAAATGACACCATGCCATGGGTGTGGGGGTGGGGGGTTGTTATTGCTTGGCAGAGATGAAAGTCCTTTCTCCCACTTGGCCTGCATATCACACAGGTAAGAAAGTAAGATGCCTCATTACACCCTGGAAGTTTAGGTTCCCCACTTGGTCTTTGCTGGTCTGGGTAGGGGTGGCTGACAGCACTTTTTTTTGTGGTGTTTGGCTGGATTGTGATTACTTTATAAAAGTTTTCTGCCTTCCTAGACCTTTCCTGATTCTTTGGTTAGAGTTAACAGGCTTTTGATGGGACTTTTTTTTCACTTGCACTGTACAGTGTTTCCATCTCCAGTTTATCCAGCATCTAGTCTGAGACATATGAGACGAAAGGAAGACTCAGGGAACTCACTACTCTGTTGTTCTTTAGGTCCCAGGGTCCCTAGTAAGTCTACCTTCTCTCCACCTTTCAGAATCTTTATCTACCTATCTATCTATATCTATATATGATATATGTAGATATATATTAATACATATATAATATATAAATATATGTATTATATATAATATTTTATATTTTTATATTTAATATATATTTATATATAATGTCTAGGGTTTTTAGTCATACTTTTTTTTTAATGCTTATTTATTTTGAGAGATAGAGAGTGAGAGAGCAGGGGAGGAGCAGAGAGAGAGAAAGAGAGAATCCCAAGCAGTGCAGAGCCTGACATGGGGCTTGATTCCACAAACTGTGAGATCACGACCTGAGCCTACATCAAGAGTCAGATGCTTAACCGACTGAGCCACCCAGATGCTCCTTTAGTAACACTTAATAGAAGGAGTAGGAGAAGAGATGCCTTACTTCATCTTCCCTGAAGCGGAAGTCTATGCATTTGCCTTGAAAATGCCAAAATACTTGACAAATGTATGATAAGCTGATGGATCATTTGATGGTTAATTACAGACAGGCTTTAAAGACTCAGAGACTCCTGGGAGCTGTCCAAGCTACTGGACTCTCCAGCTTAGTGGAAGAGAATTTTTCATCTGTCTTCGTATTTCTAATGACCTTGAATTTTTCTTCTGTTTTCATTTGTTTTGGTACCAATCTCCAATTGCTGTGACCTGTCCTATAACACTTTAATCAGCCTTTTAACTGCTGTCCTGTGAACCCATGCTTAGCTGGGCCTTAATAACTGGCTATGAATTGGCTATTTTTGACAATAATTTGTATTTGATATCACTGTAGCCATCGCCTAGTCTGACTGGATTTTTGGAAAGTCCACAGCACTGTAGTGATCTTCAACTGCTTATGTCAATGTTACCTCTAGTCATTGAATTGCTTTGTTTGTGGAACAGTAGAACACGTTTTCTGGAAAAATACAAAGCAGAATGAAAGCCCTTCCCTCAAGATGCTGAATAGTTTCAGAGTGAAACTAGAATTATTAAAACTAGGGGAAAATTTCTGGGACCTTTAATCTATACAGTATTCATTACTTTTAAAGGTGTAAGGAACAGAAAAAAAATAATTGGCTATTTCGAGTTTTGTTATTTTCCTCTTCTGTCAATTTTGAGTATTGGCAGAGAAATAACTACAAAACATTTTCCTTTGTTCTACTAGGAATATTGAAAGAGGATGCTGCAGCCATGGTAGAAAAAGACTTTTTTTTTTCCTGTAAGAGAATATCTCTTGGAAATAGGAAAAATATAGCAGTCTCTCATTATGAATTGACCTTGGAGCTTAGAAGTAGTAGTTATTCCCCCTACTCTCCCATCCATTCCATTACTAATGCAGTACATAAAAGGCAGAAAGATGAAGTTTGAAAATTTTGGTGACTCCTAAAGAAAATTTGATCTGTCTTCCTTTATCTGATGGTATTTTTATTGGTTGTGTTTTTATGACTTAACATTCCCTTCCCCACTCTCCACCTCCAACAGGCAACAGTTTCCCTTCTTGAGATTTATGGGAATCTTTTATAGGAATTTTACCTAGATGTCAGTCTGTTAACCCTCAGGTACTTAGTTTGTTTCATGGGGATTACAGACATTGGAAAAGGAACTGCAAAAATACATGGACCTAAGAATCCTCAAAGGACTTGGATTCCAGTGAGCTAATGAAGGGTATTGAAGGCATTTCATCTGGTCTTTCACTGGACTGTGCATGATGCCTTATAGGCATTATTTAATTAAGCATCATGATTTCCTAAAATATGGATTTAGTATGTAAATGTTGGTCTCTCTGTCTTCAAAGTGGAGATACCCTTTGTACTGAACCCTCCCTCAAATTTTTCTAATCAAAGGCAGATGTTAATTGTCTTTACTTGCACAAATAGCCAGTGTCTGGCAACAGACGACTTTCTAACTTATATGAATTGGCTATTTCGAGCTTTGGGTTAAATCTATAACTCAAATTTCACTCCTTGATATAATCTGCTGAAATAATCAGGATAATCTAAAAGGCAATACCTGACAAAGGAACATAGTTATGAGTTTATAAGTAACTGGTTTTGGTAATTTTTAGTGCCTGGACCAGATCAAACTAGTAAGTTGCAGAGCCTGGATTTGATCCCCGGTTTGCTGGATTACAAAGTCACACAACTTTAGAGAATGAGTTATTGTACTCTTTAACATGGTGTTTCATTCTCACTGAACATAGTAAATGTTGGATCACTGAATGGATGATGAACTGTTCTGAACCATGTAGCTTATTATGCATCACACATTATGTACCATGCAAGACTGCCAGCTTACAGTCTATGCATGGTCTTCTGAATACTGATAAGATGAGGGGGATGGTACTTTCTATGTGCCCTGAGGATATTATGAGTATTAATAAGCTAACATCCATGAAGAAAAAGTCTACCGACAAACTCTTATTTGATGACAAGAAAAGTCTAAGTGAGTGAAAAGTCAGAATAAGTGGCTACTTAGAATTTTAAAAAATTATATTCAAGAGCATTCAGTATCAGAACAATGATTTATTAAGTGGATTTGTGGGTCTGTTTTATAGAATATATAATATTCTTAGGGAGCTTATATTTTCATGAATTATAAGCAAGGAGGTGCTGTGCAAGTGCTTAAAAGCATTTTCTTATTTTAAGAAACTTGGTTGGGGACGCCTGGGTGGCGCAGTCGGTTAAGCGTCCGACTTCAGCTCAAGTCACGATCTCGCGGTCCGTGAGTTCGAGCCCCACGTCGGGCTCTGTGCTGACAGCTCAGAGCCTGGAGCCTGTTTCAGATTCTGTGTCTCCCTCTCTCTGACCCTCCCCCGTTCATGCTCTGTCTCTCTCTGTCTCAAAAATAAATAAACGTTAAAAAAAAAGGAAACTTGGTTGTTTTTTGGGAGATCATGAGCATATGATATTTTTTAACAAACCCTTTTATATACCAGAAGAGTAACTTGAAGATTAGTTATACATATATGGTCACAGATTTCAAATATGAAAGATATATATGATTTAGCATTTACTGTCTACTCAATGTGGTAGAATAGAGCAGTTTAAAGTCACTTGTTCTGAAGTTAGATGGGTCTGGATTTCAATCCTGAAACCACCCTTAATCATAGGACTGTGGGAAGGTTATGTAGCATTTCCAGTACTAGGTGTCCTCATTTCTAAAATGCAGAGAATACAAGTCATACACATCTCATAAAGTTGGGATATTCAATGTGATAATATATGAAAAGTTCTATGAACAATATTTGTACCATAATAAAGGTTAACTGCTTCTATTATTAATATTATTGTTAACACTATTAATAAGTGACGAGAATGATGCTTTTTCCCTGTGACAGTTTGGGTAATAACTGAGTCTATATTTGTTAGCATCACAAGATGGTAAATCCATATATAGCATCCTACCCCCTAATTTCTGCTTCTTGCCTAAGGTAGGAGCAAAGAAATGACAGATTCAGTCCAAAATATCCTTGGGTGGCTCAGCTAACCCTGGGATTAGGTTAGGGATTGAGGAGTGCTATGACATAGGTCTGAAAAAAAGGGGATTTCAAAATCCTTGTATTTACTCTAGGGTATTCCAAAAGTTTGCCACTGCCTTGAAACTGCGAACCAGCCAATGTGAAGAAGGTCCCCAGGGAACTGTTTGCTGTAGAAAGAATGCTGACTTTTGCCCTAACTTCTTTTCTGCTCACTGCAATAGCAACTTAGCTTCATAATGTCCTCTCTTGTCATGCATTCTGATCAAAGTAGTTATTTAAAGGTTGTGGCTAATAGGAGAGTAGGTACCCCCGGTATTTCCCAGAACAGAGCTCGCATTCTGGGAATCTTGGGTCCATGTGACTTCCTGAGTCAGTGATTCACACTGAGCAAGGAGATAGGTTTGGCATGACACAATCTGCAGATTCAAAGAAATCCCCTGAGAAAGGATGAGGCTGCTGAGAGTCCCCTTTGCTGGCTGAAGCTCCCAATGTATGCACAAAACACCCTATCCCAGGCCCCAGATGTGTGCAGGTTTCTAATTGCCAGTGCTGCACTAAGATTTGAAGGGTGAGAGAGTTGCAAAATCACGAACACCGAGGGCGGTGTTAGGAAGGCAGCTTCCTGCACACTCTTGTAGGTGTTACTGAGATTATCAATTGCTCCGGGAGAAACACAGGACTGGAGGGCTTAGGGAATGTGGTGGTCCCTCTCTTCGCTGTTTCTGCACCCTGAGGTTGATATTTCCCAGAGACATGCACCCTGCATTTCCATTTCTGCAGTGAAATTAACTCGAGCTTGGCAGGTAAGTCTTTTAGGTCACCTTTAAAAAAAGGTATGTGAGCTGTGGTGGGGGTGGGCTATATCCCATTCTCTTACCTTGGACATATTTTATTGGTGCAAAAGTGGTATTTGGAAGCTTAAATGTGGAGCAGAGGTTTTGAAGAAGCCAAATTAACTACGTGGCCCTTGGGGGATAAACAAAAGGAGGGGAAGGGGACTTAGGCATTTTCTCCCTAATAAATCTCTCATTTTTCTTGGAAATTTTGCCTGTAGGCTGTTCCTGGCTCCAAAACAGGGTCTTTGGCATGAGTTACAGCTGTGATCTTCTCTATTTTCTTTTTTCTTTTTTTCTTTTTTTCTTTTTTTCTATTTTACTTACTACTGCATGAGAGCAGGCAGACAGAAGCGGGGTTGCACGTTGTCAATACAGGCTGCAGAAGTCAATAAGCAGCCAGACAGGGAGTGAAATTGGAGGAGGCAGCTATAGATTTCTTAGGTTATTTCTTGTGAGTTTTTCAGAACTTGTGTGATTCAGGCTTGTCAGATACTATTTTGAGCTGGGCTGAGACAAACACATTCCTCTGGTGCACCAGATGTTGTCTGCAGCCTCCCAATTTCCAGAGGCACCTGGGTTGGTTTTCTTGGAGGTGAGGGAATGTCCAGTCAAGGGATAGGAATGAGGGAATAGGAAATTACAATGGAGAAAGTCAATGTTCTATTGCTCTGGAGTTGGGTGGAAATCCTAACATAACCCTGGAGATAATTACTAGGATAGTAGTGATGGGCTTGAGGGAATGAAGGACTGTGCCTTATTCATTTCAGTGCATGGATCAGGTGGATACTCAATATATGCATGTTGATTGAATATTAGTACCAACATGTGTACTTTTTGGGTGAGGTCAGATTGATATTCTGCCTTCTTAGAATAACAAGATGGAGTAATAAGAAAGGCTAATCCTGATTGGTGGGTAAATTATTAACATATGAGTTTTGTTGAATAGTAAAATTTCCTCAAATGGAATCATTGGACAGGGACATACAAACATAGAGCCTGCCTGCCTATCCATCTCAACCCATCTCTCTCTCTCTCTCTCTCTTTCTCTCTCTCTCATTTATTAATCACCTGATTCCAAGAGAATTTCAGGCAGCCTATAAGATAGACCTAATGCAAATTAGCATTATTAGAGATAAAAATGACAGGTGATAAGGCTTCATTCAAAGGTCAATCTTCTGTGGTTCTGCAGTGACATGGCCTACAGATAACTGAAATACAAGAGTAACTGTAATTTTTATTTTAAACATTTGTTTTAGCCTTCCCTTCTACTAACCTCATACCTTACACTGCAAGCAAGAGCAAAGTAGACAAATGCTCTGGCCCTGACCTTTCAGAGTCCCATGAGGTAAAGCTAGCAAAGGGTAGGTAACATAGCACAAGTGATTGAGTAACATGGAGGGCTGGTTGAACATTCTGCCCTTGGGAGGCGATAAAGTTGATAATTGGGTGCTCCTTCTCGTATCTTAGCCTGGGCTGGTCTTTCATAGCCACAGCGTGTTTTGCTTACTTTTTCTTTCCCTATTTGAATCATGAAACGGAAGAGCATGGTCTCCCTTCCCATCCTGCCTAATAAAATATTCTATTATTTTCTTGCTACTAAAATATTCTATTATTGCTGATCACTTCCTCTTCAGCTCAGTGTGTTTGTCACCAGCCACAGTTTACATAAAACATAGACTTCCTAGAGCTTGAATTGCCTTTAGAGTGGGTGCTGGGGACAGGGAGGGGGATTCCGGGTATGCTGAAGAATTCCTGCAACTGCCAGGTCTGGGAGCCTGGCTGGGAGCCAGAAGGATTGTGGACAGATGCTTAATATGCTAGGTTGACTTGGCTAAGCTAATATTCCCAGGTTCTGACCTGGAGCTGAGGGAGGGACACATTCATTCACTCAGCCTACACAGAAATATTGACATAATGTCTGCTATGTGTAGGATATAGAGTTCTTGGCATACTTGGCAGACAACCACAAGGGTCTCTTTCCCCAGGAAGTCCACTCTGCTACCCAAATAGATGTACCATGCCATTATTTCACTTATTTCTCTGGGGAGGGAAAAGAGCTTTATCCCATTTCACAAATGATACAGATTGATGTTTTAAGCACCTTGCCTAGGATTGCACAGCTAGTGAGTAGATAACTCATAATTGAAATTCTGTTTACGTCAAAGTATGGGCTATTCCAATGACACTATGCATTTTAAGCAAAGACATATTCAGAAAAGGCTCTTCTATAAGACATACTAAGGGCTGGAAAGTTTGGTTAGGGAAGCTCATGGGGGAGTAGAAATTAAGGTGGGCATTGAAGGATGAGCATATGAGAAAGAAGCACATTTGGCTTAAAGAATAAAGAAGGTTTACTGGCTCACATGTAATGGAGAAGATCAGATAATGTTGCCAGGACTGGATCTTTCTGTCTGTTCATATCTCCTGCTGTGTTGGCTTTATCCTCAGGATCTGCCAATTGCTCTCTGGACCCTCCCCTTCTGGCAGCAGGATGACTGCAAGAACTTTAGTCCTCTGCCTAGTCCTGAGCTCACTTTTCCTCATTGGACCCAACTGTGGCTGGGCAAAACAGGAGATACCTTGATACCTTCCCTCAGAGTGCATGAGTAAAACTAGGAGAGAGGCAAATACCCCAGAGGAAAATCAGAGTGGGAAAAGGGGACTAGATGCTTGGTAGCCCACCAACATCCCCTAGCAGAGGATTTAGAAAGACAAGGGAGCAGTGGTGGTAACTGGGGGTAGAGCTGGGTCTGGGTCAGGAGTCAAGACACCAGCCCTGCAACTCTGCTTTTGCCAACCGTGATGTCTTACAATGTTTTCTGACCATTGGAGCCATAGTGCTACAACTTGATAGTTTCTTCCTGCACTTGGGGGTTGGGGGTGAGAGGTCTTACAATAAAGAGGCAGAAGTGAGTACACCCAGTAAGGTAGAGTTATATCAGGTCCTTCCCCTGGCTGTTCTCCTAATTCCCCACCTCTGCTCTGAGGATGCACAAACCCTGTACCCTAGTGATGCATTGATGTTGGCTCCTGGCCACTCCCTCCAGTGTGAGTTGGGTCTGAAAGATCACCAGCTGCTCAGAGATAAAGCAGGGTGAAGGAGACAGAGGGTCTCAGGGATTGGAAGCCTATTGAATGGCCCTAGGGGGATACAACATTTGTTGTTCCACTAGCCCTGTCCCAACCAATGCCTAGATTTGCTCAAGGAGCTTATGCACCTGGGGGCATATGCTAAAGTCATGAGTAGGAAACTCCATGTTTGGCCCATTGAAATATAGAGCTTGCATGTCTTTTTATTTCTCAGAAAAAGCAGCATGGTAATAAGAAACAATATTGTCCCAGGAGGAATCAGGAGACACAAGTTTGGTCTGGGCTCTGCACCTACAATTCCTCATTTAACTTTTCTCCAAGTTACTTTTATTTCTGAGTCTCAGTCTTATCTGTAAAGTGGGAATAAGTATTCCTTCCAGGTGTGTGAGGATCACACACAAAAAGTAGGCAACAGCTTACCTGATGCTAGTAAGCCCCCAATGGAGTTTTTCCTCTCTTCCTTCCTCAGATAGAATTATTTTACATACAAGCCTTGTTATTCTATCAGGAAAATCCAGGGTTATGCTTTGGAAGGCCATTTCTGCCTGTGTTTGAGTCAGATTGGATTTAGCAAGTGCAAAGGGCTACCGAAGTGACTTGATAGAATTATAGCCAGGATTCAGAGGGCACTGGGAATCCTGAGCATTGACTCTTTGAGTTCCACACTGTAATCATCCTTTGAACTTTCCTCTACCTATGGCCTGTTCCTCCATGAGTGATGCCACCCCATGCCCAGCTACACTTGGGAATAATCACAGCCTCCATGTCCTTGCCTATTTTTTCTGCTGCTCAGCCTCTCTATGTTGTCTTTACACATCCCATCAGTCAACAAAGTCCTCTTGATTTTATACCCAAATCCCTCTTAAGTCCATCCCATCCTGTCATCTCCAATGTTCCAATGCTACCTTGTCCCTCACTGGACTCTAATAATTGCTGCTTCACCGTGCATGGCATAAAGAGGAGCTCAATAAATGGCTGCTGAACAAATGAGGAATGAGTTAATGAGACAGATGAAATTTAGTGAAATATTTATTTAGGCCCTAAGTTTCCAAACCTCCCCTGTTTGTAAGATGGGCATGGGTTGTTATTTCTAGGAACACTTATAGGGAAAAAAAAAACACTAGGTGCATTAGCTACCAGCTTACCATGTTGAAGTTACCTATTTCTATTTTATGGAGATGTTTAAGAACTACATGTCAGGCAAAGTTCTTGTTTCCACAGTGAAGACCATTCCCAAGTCTTCCTATGCCCTGGGGGGACATGCTATACCATTTCCTACTCCTCTGAGGTCTCATTTCACCATCCTCATTGAGCCAGCCTCTGGGAAACCTGATCTAAGCCTGTGTAATGCTAGAAGTGCCCGCTTAACAGCTTGGCAGGGAGGAGAGGCGATTTACTTACTCGACTGAATTACCTGTTTACACTTCTGATCTCCCTAGCATATGTCAGGACAAGAAGATAATAGAAGAAATTGTTAACACTGCATGGGACTAGTGCATCCACATGCAAGAGAGATTTAACACATGAAAATGCTTTCTGTGCTGGTGAATCTCTTTCTCCATCTGAGCTGCCTTCTTCCCCTCATTTGCCTTGCAACAAATTTTCCTTTAAGTATCTTTGCTTAAGGTTCTTTCCCCCTGAAGACAGAAACATCTAGCTGACAGTTTACAACTCTCTACTGATTTGATGGCAGCCTAGGGACTAAAGAATAAGCCTATCCTATAGGTCTCTCTAAGGAGCTGACTCTAGGATGCTACAAGTATCTGTTCAGAAAATTCTCCTGAATGTGACTGTTCTCAAAACAGGAAGGGAAGAGAATTCCCTGGTGGGTCTCCCTTCTGCATGCTGGAGGAATGAAGTTGAGGCAAAGTCATAAGCCAAAGTCATAAGTCAGGTTGAGGATGGAGGTTTCTGGTAGAGTGGGTTGGGGATTCCATTGCAGGAGGAAGGCTATTCTTGAATGGCTGTCCAACATGACTTGTTTGTTTCTCAGTTACTAATAGAAGTCGTCCACTTGTCCGAGAATCTCTCCTGCAATGTCCTACTTCAGGGCTAGAAATTTCATCATTAGAGATCCATTCATAAGACCATGGGATGAGACACACATGCATGAATCTCATTGTAGTACCCATGCCAAGGGCCACTCAGTAAATACTTCTGGAGTCAGACACCAGGCTGGTTGCTATGAATACTAAGAAAAGGAAGTCATATCATCTACTGCCCAGGAGTGTACAGTCTGGATGGTCGTGTCCATCCTAAGAATAAGGAGAATAGGAACTGACATACCTAGTGCTTACTCTGTGCAAGTCACTGTGCTCCTCATGCCTTACCCATGTCATTGTCACAACTCTATGAGACTCATCCCTATTTTACAGGTGAAGAAACTGGACCCATGGCCATTAAGTGCCTAGCCTAAAGTGGCAGAGCTAACGTATACAAGACACATGAGAGCAGGGAGAAAAGAGGTGTGGTTAGGGAGGTTCACACACCTGAACATCTCCACTGATTGTGGACTTAACCCTCACCCTAAATGGCCCTTTGAGCTTCCTTTGAATTGTACATCACCCTCTTCCTCTTATCAAATTTAGGTACTTCTGGGAAGGGACAGAGTCCCTGATATCTTGATATGAATTTAGTGTTTAGACATTTGAACCTGAGATGGGAGAGGGCAGAGCCTGAGGAGGCAGAGACATTTGAGATTATTTGGGTGGCTTTTTGATTTTCCCAGAGTCAGTTCTGGTCAGGAGGCTGAGAGGCAATAAAATGGCACACAGATAGAGGGAGGTTGTTGGAAAGAGAGCCCTCAATCTCTACTGTTTCTGCTGCATACTGTGACCTTGAGACTTTTTTTTCCTTGATGCCCTTTCAGGGCTGCTTTAATTATAAGGGGGTGGAAACCCAACCCAAACTGCTTTAAGCAAAAAGGGAATTTTAGTGGAGTCCATAAGGAGAAAATCTAGGGTTTGTTCTGGATTGAGGTACAACTTGATGCAGTTTCATGTGATATTGCCAGGTTTCATGTTCTCATCTTTCAACTTAGTTTTCTGTTCTCCTCACCTCATGATCACAGTATTAATGCAGCAGCTCCAGACCTCAGTCTGCATAGTTTCTGTCTCAGTTGGGTGGCGAGGAGGGGTGATCTAAGAGCTCCTTTCCTGAGTAATCAGAAAAAGAATCCCTGGCTTTTCTTCTATTGACCCTATTAAATTGTCTGCTTATTCCTGGAGCAATCACTGTGCCCAAGAAAACAGGATATACTGATTAGCTTAGACTAATTGGCACAGGGGTGGAATGAGAGTGAGGAACCAGTGGGCCCCCAAGAAAATTTAGTTTACCATAGAGAAAGGAGATAATATCCTTTGCTGAAAACTTTTCAAGTGATGCCTTAACAGCACAGCTCCTTCAGACAGCATTTTCTCTCCAGGGTCGGCAGCATCCGCAAGACCAACACCTTCTTTTTCTCCTTCTTACCATTCAATATATGTACTTTATTCTCAGCAGTATGTCAAAGTAGCTCAGTGGCAAGAGGAATGGAAGGAATGGCTAAAGAGACTATAAGAAAACACTGGCTTTTTCAATGGCCCTGTAGTTCCTTCAGTCTTGAGTCAGGGTTCTTATTCAGAGCAGAGGGACCCAGAACATCTTTGGTCCCACAGATGGTGTTGGTTGGGTACCGGCATATGGGGAGATATGTGGGTGGGAGCAGCTGATGTCAGGAGGGCTGAGTTGGAACATTGGATTTGAATCAGGAGAAAAGTCTTGAGGCTTCAGTTGATGAAGAGAAACCTTCTTAACTGAAAGATGTGGAATTCTGGAAGCCTCTCTGTAAGAGTGATGAAAAAGAGGGGCGCCTGGGTGGCGCAGTCGGTTAAGCGTCCGACTTCAGCCAGGTCACGATCTCGCGGTCCGGGAGTTCGAGCCCCGCGTCAGGCTCTGGGCTGATGGCTCAGAGCCTGGAGCCTGTTTCCGATTCTGTGTCTCCCTCTCTCTCTGCCCCTCCCCCGTTCATGCTCTGTCTCTCTCTTTCCCAAAAATAAATAAACGTTGAAAAAAATTAAAAAAAAAAAAAAAGAATGATGAAAAAGAGGCCTAACTCTGAAATGATTAAAAGTCTGCTGGACACAGTCTTGAGGCATATATATGGGAGCTACTAGAAGGGGAGTCAGGTCCTCTTGCCATGAGTACTTCTTGTCAGTGATTTCCTTCCCTTGGCCCCTGGGAGAGACAACCTGGTGGAGAAAGCTTACATTATTTAACTGTGTGACTTTGGAGGATTTACTTAATCTTTTGAATCTAGATATCCTTATCTATAAATGGAGATTTCATGAAGAATTGTGAAAATTAAATGAAATAATTTTATGCAAAAACTAGTACAAGCTTGGGCCGGGGTAGACAATTTAATCAATGTCATTTTCAGCTTTTTTTCTCCCCATCTATAAGCTCTAGTTTACAACTAGACTACAATAGTAGTCTATAGTCAGCAATTTGGAAGTTTTTCTCTCAACTCAGTACATGACTTCATGATATAAAGCATGTGGATAATGAGTGACTGAAATTAACTTGTCATTAATGCATTTATTTTGGATTTAGTATTTTTTGAGCAGTTGGACCAGACCATGGAATACTGGAGGTTTTCTGGCTAGGTGGACACCCCCCCCCCAACACAGACACACCTCCCCCTGTGATGCAGCATGGTCCCTAGATCAGAGCCACTTGTGTTAGAATCCCAGTTCTGCCCCTAACTAACCATATCATCTTGGGGAGTGAATTAGATCTCTAACCTCAGGATCTTGATTAGCAAAATGGGGATAATAATACTTGCCCAAAAAATTACTGTAAGGATTTGAGACAAGTCATGTAAAGCCTAGTCATGTTATGATTCTCTACATTGTTAGTGCCCACTTTGTGGAATTTTACTATTTAAAATATCATTTCCCAGATGGTAGCTACACTTATGATGAGCACAGCATATTGTATAGACTTGTCAAATCACTGTGTTGTACACCTGAAACTAATGTGTCATTGTGTGTCAACTATACTTCAATAAAAAAATAAAAAATAAATTAAAAAAAAACCACCGTGATTTCCATGCAAGGCAGTCCCTGGAAGGGTAGAGGCCTAGAGTACTCATCTGGTGTTGGAGGAGCCCCCATATTGGCCATACATATATTAAATCAAAGTACACCAGACCAGTGGCTCCTAAGCTTTCTCTGTCCAAGCATAGGGTGGGGTGGAAGTCAGTTTGCTTTTTCTAGGGGATAACCCTGCCTTCATGCTTCTGTGATTTACTTATAGAAGAGATGACCACATTGGATGAGAGGTTAGATTTCATGGACTTCAAATGTCCTTTTCTAACTCTGAGATTCTGGGTGCCTACAATTTCATTTCTATTTGGGAAGTAACCTTTATAATTGGTAATGGTGTGGTCTTAAGCAAGCTACTTAACCCCCCATCCCTTAATTTCTTAATTTTAGAATGGGACTAATTCCAGTGACTACATCTTAGGATGGTTGTGAGATTTAAATGGAAAACATGTGTCATTGTTGAGTGCAGTGTGGTACGATGTTACTGCTGCTCACAGATACCCAGTTCTCTTCTCATTTGGGCCATGTCAGGGTGACACTTTGTGGGTCCCTTGCTGTTGGATGGGGCCATATGACTAAGTCCAGTCAGTGAATTGTGGGCCAAAATAAGGTCTATAACTTCTGAATCAGAGAATTTAATGGCTGATGTGCTACTTTTGGCACAGTCACATTAACATTCAGGATGGTGGCTGTTCAGTATGCCTGACTTCCCTACCCTTGGTCAACATTTCATGGAATATGAGGAAGAATGACTTCTGGTGTTTTGAGGCACTGAGAGTTTGGGGACATTTTTGCTGTTGTATAACTTAGCCTATGCTGACTGATATGTACAGTGTTTGACCTGAGATAGTAGCTAATATTGGGCACTTACTATGTGCCAGGTACATGTTAGTTCACACTTTACAAACATACTCTAGAAAGACATATCATGATTATCCTCATATTTATAGGGGAAAACAAAGGTGATAAATGTTAGGTAACTAGCCCAAGGTCACCCAGTTAGTAAGTGGTAGAGTGAAGATTTAAACCATATCATCACTATTTTGCAGACTCTATAGACCAAGTCTGTGGTTTCCTAGTATGATTATCTAATATTAATTCTTCAGCTTCAGACCCTGTTGTTTCATTTGTAAATGATCTCCTTCATTGACTATTACTCTGCAGAATGGTGGTGAGGTTAGGAAATCAGCACAGTGGACTTCCATGGTTATCTAAATCTCAAGTTGTCACAGGAAGTCTCTCATTGCTTTGCTTAACCACTTTTTGGTCTTTAACTTATTATTTAAACAAAAGTCTTTGGTGTGGGGACAAGAAACCTGCTAAGAGTATGAAAGACTTTTTTTTTTCTACCTTTGCTTGAAGGCATCAAAATGATTATCTTGATTCAGGCTTCACAGAAGCAGAGAGTGAGATGGGGATTCATATGTTATTTATTGAGGGAGTGCTCTTGGGAGAAACCTGTAAGGAAGTGAGGGAGGCAGGAAAGTGCAGGGGAAGAAGCTAAGCAAAGATGTGATATAGCCTCAGCCTAGCCTCAGCTTGATCCCATGGGAGAGCTATAGAATATGATTTGTATGACAGAGCTTGTCCTGCGTTGAGGCAAGAGGATTGAGTTTTTATCCCCCTGAATCAGTTGGTCATTGGCCTTAGATGTAACCTCCCAGGCATATCCAGGTCAGGTGGTTCCCACTGGCTAAAGACAGTTTTCCAGACAAATTTGCAGGTGTGAGCCAATTAGCAGCCAACACCTGTAGCAGTTGGGGAATGCATGCACCTGCCAGATAAGGGAATCTGGGAGATGCACCAATAGCATCTACTACAGTGTTTGAGGCCAGTGGCTCATCCTTTTCAGATTTGTGCTTTTTCTGGGAATGATAGGGTCAAGTTAAGGAGAGGCAGTGAAGTCTGTAACACAGTAGTGGAATGTGGTATCAATGAGGCCTTAGTACATACTTTTTGTTGATATCCAAGTGGTGGGCACATGACTGTGAGGACTGGGTGGGCACAGAGCTCTGCCTTGACCTTCGGATCTGGAGCTAATACATTTTGTCTGGTCACCTGGAAAAGCTCTTACTTTCTACCTTTTTAAATGGGCATGGTGGCTGCCGAAAATGTTTTGGCAATTCTTGGGTTGTTTTCTTTCCTAGTGAAATAAGTAGCTTCAACCTGGTACAGATTCAACAATTTAGCCCAATAATATTAATGCTAACACCAATATCAGCACAGTTTATGAAGTGCCTATTATGTGCCAGGGGCTTTAGTTGTACTAACTATTTTATCTAATCCTCCCCATTAGTCTGTAAAGTAGGAATCATAGGATCTGTTTTATGGTCCAGGACAATAAATAACAGGGAAGGTCGGCAATTTGTCCAGGGGCACACTGTTAAAACACTTCGTATAAAAGTAGTAAAGAAAACAAATCCTAGCATTGAAGAACAGAAGATTAGGAGAAAATGGTGAAAAGCCATATCATCACCAAAAAGTACAAAGTATCATACTGTGTAATAGGGAAGCCCCACTCTTTTTAGTAATATCAAAATGTTGCTATGTTTAGTGTGGGGGGAGGAGAGCAAGGCAAGGTTCACATGCTGGAGATGGGATTTGATTCCAACTCTGTCTGACTCTAAAGCTGAGACATCTTATTACCACACTGTTTTAATAACCATGTGATTTAAAAATGTCTACCTGCTGGGTCCTGAACCATAAATTCCAGTATGGAAGAATGGCTAACCACCCAGGCCTTGGAGACAGACAGACCGGAGTACTGGCTCTATAACTTGGGACAAGTTATATAACCTCTCTCAGCCTGTTTCCCATTTGTCAAATGGGGATAATGATACTTAGCTTGCATGACTCTCATGTGGATTAAATGACATCATTTATATAAAAGGCCCGTCATGTAAAAAAAAAAAAAATAGCCAGTCTATACTAGTCATTATAGTACATCCATGAGGATTCTAGCTGGGGAGAAAAAGACAGTTTCAACTCTCTGTTGTTTAATAATAAACTACAAAATTTGGTGGCTTAAAATGACAATGATTTGCTATTTCTCATGGCTGTGGGTTGACTGGGTGAACCACCCAGTTAGTTATGTTTCATATAATGTCAGTCTGGTCACTCATGGTTACATTTAGCTGGAAGCCTAGCTGAGCTCCGGGATGTCTAAGACGGCTGTAGTCCTCTTTCACATGCTTCTTATCACTCAGTGGTCTAGCCTGCACTTCGTATATGGTGACTAGATTCTAAGAGCTCCAAAGTGGAAGCATCCCTGCCTATTTTAGAGTTGGCACACTGTTACTTCTTTTTTTTTTTAATTTTTTTTTCAACGTTTATTTATTTTTGGGACAGAGAGAGACAGAGCATGAACGGGGGAGGGGCAGAGAGAGAGGGAGACACAGAATCTGAAACAGGCTCCAGGCTCCGAGCCATCAGCCCAGAGCCTGACGCGGGGCTCGAACTCACGGACCGCGAGATCGTGACCTGGCTGAAGTCGGACGCTTAACCGGCTGCGCCACCCAGGTGCCCCTGCACACTGTTACTTCTTTAGGTAAAGCAAGTCACATGGCCAATCCAGATTCAATGGGCAGGGAATCAGACTCTAAGTCTTATTGTGCAGAATGGCTTGTATATTGGAGGGGGAGGAATTGTTGGCAGCTGTGTTAGTGTTCTCCAGAGGAAGAAAACCAATAAGATATATACAAATATATATAAAGGGATATTTCTTGGTTCACACACTTATGAAAGCCAAGAAGTCCCACAATCTGCCATATGCAAGCTGGAGACCCAGGAAAGTGGTGGTGTAATTCAGACCAATTCTGAAGCCCTGAGAATTGGGGATGAGGTGGGGCTGATGGTGAGTCCGAGAGCCCTAGAACTAATGTATGAAACCAGTGCATGAACCAGATGGATGTTTTAGCTCAAGCAGAGAGTGAATTCACCCTTTTGCTCCTTTTGGTTGTATTAAGGCCCCCAGGGGTTTGGATGAGGCCCACTCACATTGGGGAAGGGTGTTCTCTGAACTCAGTCTACTAAATAAGATGCTAACTTCTTCCAGAAATAGCTTCATGGACACACCCAGAAATAATATTTTACCAGCTCTCTGGGTATCCCTTAACCCAGTCACGTTGACACATAAAGTTAACCATCAAAGAAGCCATACTTGGAGACTGTATTTCATGGGGCATTTATTCTAGACCTTACTGTCCCAACAGAGTGCTACACTGGGGATACAGATATTTACCATGAAGGCCAATACTCTGGAGAATGGGTTAGTGTTTTTAGAGAAAACTTCAGAGGACCTGGGGCTTCAGTTGGACCCTGAGTGAAGGATGAAAAATTTCTATGGAAAAAAAAGGAGAGGGTCTATCGACTGTTTTGATTGTTCACCCACAGCAACCAGCATAAACTCAGTATGAGTTGGGGAGGGAAGGTGGAGACCCTGATTTTAACTGTCAAATTGATCTAGAGTTGTCAGATGGGATAATTTAACCCTCAAATGAGGGTGATTTATCCTGTGTATTGTAATCAGACAGTCGTCTAAGTTGCTCCCCATGAGCTCTGGTAAATCACTTTTAGTACATATTGAAAGTGACAATATTGTATTTTATCACCAAATTGCCGTCTTACAGTAATAACTAATGCATGTCATCGGCTTTGGCTCCAGTGCTGAATTACACTTACTTGGAGGCACATAGATCCAGACAGGAGCTGTCACTTCCATTTCCTTGCCCATACTGGGGCCAAGAGGCTGCTTGGGAAACTGTGAATGATAGGTGGATGGTAAGTTCTTTGATGACTAAAGACAAGGATCTTGTTTAGACAGAGAAATAAGGACTGCTCAGGAATCAGGCTCGAATTGTCTCTTACCTGGATTCCAGCTACTGCCTCGTAACTGGTCTTATCACCAGACACCTCAAAACCATCCTGCCCTAGAGCCCCCATAGTACCCTTTCTGAGATGCAAGGTACACCATGCCAGCCTCTTGCTTGAAACCATCACAACCTGTCATGGCCTGTGGGATGTTGTCCATGTTCCTTAGCTTCCGCCTACAAGGCTCTCTCTCCATGGTCTGGCTCCTGCCCAACTGTCCAGCCTCATCCTGCACTACTCCCATCTTGAATTTTCTGTTCTGCATGCACACACACACACACACACACACACACACACACACACACCATGCTCTGCTTCTCTGCACCATTGTTCTGTCCTGATCTCTGTTTGGAATGTGCTTTCCCGGCTACCCCATACTGACCTCCTTTGCCTAACCAACTCCCCAAGTCATGGATGATATTCCACAAACATCCCTTTCTGGAAGCATTTGCACATGCTTTCAGGCTGTGCTTGTGATGCCCTGGGCATCTTACTCTCCTTGTTGTTTTACTTGTCACATTGCATTATCATTACTTATTTATGCCTCTAGCTCTACCACTAGACAGACAATGTATGAGCTCCTTGAAGGCAGGACCTTGTTTTAATATTGTTGGTATCCCAACCAACCAGCACATGAATGATTAGCCCAGAAGAGATGCTCAATAAATGTTTGTTGAATTAATGGATTTGTGAAGAGAGCTCTTAAGGCGGTCACAGAAACACATGAGCAGTGGAGACTTAGAATTCCCACCCTGACTCTGGCTTTCCCTTTAGCTAAGGGTTTTCCTGTTTTGATGTTACATATCTGGATTGGAATTCATGTGAGTATTAACTGCGAAGGTGAAATTCATATGGCTCTGGGACAAAAGCCTGGGCAAGGGCAAAGAGATATATTAGTTTGGTATTGCTTGGAGGTATTTTTACATTTAGCATTAAGTGAGAAATTAAGCAAATCTTCACACCTATGAATTTGAGATCTGCTGTATTTCTGGAAGTAAGGTTGGATGATCATTTCATTTGTGTTGGTGGATTGGGGATGCCAAATCTCACAAGGGTCCTAAACTATTTGTATTCAGTTCCCTGTTCCCCAATCTTGCCCTTAAAATTAAAGAATGTGAGAGTAAGTTCTGGATGTGGCAGGAGAAGGGAGAGTGCATTCCCACATTACCAGCCAAAGTACATAAGCTCCTTGGAGAGAAGTAAAAGGTCTCTGAGCCCAGGAAGTGGATCTCTCCTTTCATACTGCAAGGACTTTCATACTGTAGGCAGACTGGGCAAGAAACTTCCTGCAGGCTAGGAGACAGATGTCAGTGTGTGCTTTACAAGGAAACAAGGCAAGTGCAGGAACAAGGTGGTAGGGGTCTTCAAAAAAGAAGAAAGTCATTATGAAAATGACTTGTGAAAGTCATTTTGGTAGTAATGATAGTACCATTAATCATAACAATAACGATTTTTATATGTTGAAAGTTTTCTACTTGTTTGGCACCATGCCAAGCTTTTTACTTGGACAACTTGATTTCAACTCACAACTTTACAAGGCAGATAAATTTCATTTCCATGCTACAGATGGGGCAAAGAGACACAAACTTGCCCAAGGTTACATAGCTGAATAATAAATAATAAATGAAGGAACCGGGATTTGAACCCAGACAGTGTAACATAGCACTTTAGACCTAACCTTGGCACTATATTACTTTCCCAATAATAATAGTAACAAGTGCAACAAATGTTTATTGGATGCTAATTCTGTGCTGGATACATTGCCAAGCCCTTTACACGGAGAATCTCATTTACTCTTCAGCACAACCTGTGGGGCAGGTTTTTATTTTTGTCCTCATTTCAGAGGTAGAGTGACTAAGACTTACAGAGAGATTCAGTAACATTTCCGAGGTCATGCAGCTAGTTCATGATTGAGTCTGAATTCATTCTTAGGCTCTGTATCTCCTGAGACCCTAGTCCCATTTTTTATTTTGGTTTGGAAAGCATTTTCTACCCCATCAATCTAGCTCTCCCTTTTAGCAGCCATTTCTCATCTCCTACCTGACAATAGGACACAACAAAAATTTTCATCTTCTTTGAGGGCAAGGCCATATGGCAATGAAATGTATGGTGGATTCTGTTGGGGAGTGTGGGCTCCTGAAGCAGTAGTGGTCAAGAGCTAACTGTAGGGGCGCCTGGGTGGCGCAGTCGGTTAAACGTCCGACTTCAGCCAGGTCATGATCTCGCGGTCCGGGAGTTCGAGCCCCGCGTCAGGCTCTGGGCTGATGGCTCAGAGCCTGGAGCCTGTTTCCGATTCTGTGTCTCCCTCTCTCTCTGCCCCTCCCCCGTTCATGCTCTGTCTCTCTCTGTCCCAAAAATAAATAAACGTTGAAAAAAAAATTAAAAAAAAAAAAGAGCTAACTGTATATCAGAGTGGATGGTGTTAGATTTGGGTGACTGGGAACCTGTTTCATGCCACTGTGTTTGAAGCCAGATGCAGTGTCATGATGCTGCATTAGGGACTTTATATTGATGGCCAAGGGAAACTGACCCCCTGTAGGTGGTTAGGACTTTATGTGTGTGTGCATGTGTGTGTATATGTATAGACAGATACACACAAAGTCCTGACTACCAATGTTACCAACACACAGTTTTTTGGGGGTAGGAGGGTACATTTGTATGCAGAGCACTCAATTTATGCTTTTGGGCAGGGGAAACTAAAAACAAACAAACAAATACAAACAAACAAAAGTGAAGTGGTACCATTTGCCCTAAGCTGACTTGGAAGTCTAAGCAGAGAGATAAGGCAGATGAGTATATGGACACTATTTTCATAGATTAATTTGGCTGATTAGTGTATTTTAACACCATTCATTCATTTATTCATTCATTTATATGTAGAGAGAGAATACAAGTGGGGAAGAGGGACAGGAGGAGAGAGAGAATCTCAAGCAGGCTCCAGGCTCAGCACAGAGTTCGATGTGGGGCTTGATCACACAACCCTGGGATCATGACCCGAGCCAAAATCAAGAGTTAAATGCTCAACCAACTGAGCCACCCAGGTGCTCCTTAAAACTTTTTGAAATCATAAAACCTGAAAAAATTTTAAAAAATAAAAACCTTTATGAAACATTAAAATTATAATCTTCATGTAGGAAAGGTAATAGAGCAAAGTTTATACCACTTTGCAATTAGTGATTCATATCTTTACATGTGAGTGTCAGACTTTTGAAATGCTATTATTAATAAAGTTAAGAGGCTGCTATTGGGAATGATGCGATAAAATTTATCTATCTTTTCATCACTGTATCTAGGTCACCAGAAACAAATGTGATCATTTTCAACCTCCAGGTAAAACACTTACACTGTTCACCTTCTGGTGCTGTCATTTGTTGCACTTGGGAACAAATGAGCAGCTTCAGGGTAAGGTTGGAAGAGTAATGTGTAGGCAAAGGAAGAGCTAGGAACTGGATTAAGAATAGATATTCTCACCTAAAAACTATGAATTTTAAGATTACCTATAGGGTCCACCTCAATTTAGGGAACGCCCCATGGATCTGAAAAATGGTAATTGAACCATCCTGGACTGGCTAGGAGACTATTGATAGCTTAAGTGCTGAGAAGCCTCAGGCCAAGGTGTCAGCTTTCATGTGATGTGGTGACCCTGACTTTGGTCCATTGCTATAGGCAGAACCTCTAGGTCTTGTCTCGGGACTTTCCAAACAGGTTCTCAAAAGTGGGTCCTGGTGATGAAGAGTGGGGGCTAGGAGGAAGCACCCTTTCCCTTCATGTGGCAAAGACTCTCTGGTTGATGGTGACGATGGAAAGGAGAGCACAGTATGGGGATCCAGCACTCCCACCTCTAGACAGTTTTCTTAGGAAATGCTAGAGAGTTACTACGGCATGGCATCACGGGTCATTGGAGGATGGGAGGAGTGACTCACCTGTCTGAAAGTGAAGTTCTGTAGTCAAGGCTGTTGTTCTGTGCCCATTTCTCTTTTCCCCCCTCTTTTTACCTCTTTTGCACCAGGTGAAAAAGGCTCAGGGCATGGCTCGACAGGTGCTTTCCCAGGTAACCATCCCTGGACTGGGTGTCCAGTTTCCCCTTTGAATGTCCTTGCGTTCTTCAGAACTCTTATCATCACTGCAATTTTATATCCATTCTTGAGGTTATTAGATGAATGTGTGGTACTTCCTATGAATTGTGTGTTTTGTCATTTTTGATTACCTCCCCAGTATTGGCATATAGTAGTCAATCACAAATGTTTGTTAAATTGTTGGTTCGCAACCCTCTAGGGAGCTTCCCAGTTGTAATGTGAAACTGGCCCCTGTACTCAGAGGGCAGAGAGACACTGAAGGAAGAGGCAGGGGTTGGTAGGTAGAAGTTTTAAAAATAGCAAAGGGAATTTACATACAGGATTTGTCTTGGGTGGCTGTAAGATGAGTAGATCCTTGGATCCACCTGGCAAATGTTAAAAGTTTACATAAAGGCCTTGGGGTGCCTGGGTGGCTCAGCTGGTTAAGTTTCTGACTCTTGACTTTGGCCGAGATCATGATCCCAGCATTGTGGAATCGAGCCCCATGTCAGACTCTATGCTTAGCGTGGAGCCAGTTTAAGATTCTTTCTCTCCCTCCCTCTGCCCTCTTCCTCCACTCACACTTGCTCTCTCCTTCTCTAAATATAAAAATTATATATATATATATATATATATATATATATATATATATATATAAAAGTTTATGTAGAGCCCTTAACTATTTGAGTCCCTGCAAATGGTTTCAACACCACATCACCCTCTCAAAGCCACATCCTTGGAGCAGCCTCTGGGAGTGTGAAAGGTAAGGAGAACCCACATTCCCAAGACAGGGGTGGGGGCAAGGGGCCCTGAGTGCCTGGGTCTACCTCACATGTCAGTTGGCAGTCACATCTTTTCAATTACATTCCCTAACATAAATGCATAAATAAACTTTTCAGAACAAAGGTTTTGAATAAGCTGGTAGGGAGACAGCTAATATTCTGAGGTGAATTAAAGAGACAATAGTGTTAATTGAGAGAAAGCTTCCTCTCAGAGTCACTATGTCTTTTTTTTTTCTGGGAATGAGTGTGCAGTTCAGCACAAAACAGAGCTAAAGCTTAGCATTCTAATGTGAGCCCATCAATCAAGAAATCAATCAACACTTATTTATCCAGTGCAGACTGTGTGCCTAGCACAGTGCTAGCAGCTAAGACTTTTGGGAAGTAGCTTTGCCTCTTTTCTTCAGTTCAAGAAATAGGATTACTAAGATCTGTAGAAGTATGGAGGATGGAGGGCTAGGGTAGGGGCTTGGGTGGACAAACTGTTGGATGATTGCTGTAACTAGAAAAGTGCGGTGAGAAGCCAGTGGCATTTGAGCTACAGCATTTTCTCTGTGGGACCCAACACCCTGAACTCAAAAGTTACTCTTTCCCAAGTAAGATGTGGATAGGAAAATGGCTCTGATAATTATTGCAAAGGTATCATCTTAAAAACAAATGAAAATCACAAGGTACCTACTTGAACTTGGAAGTATGAAATAAAGGAAGCAAACTGTTCCCAAGGGGAATAATTGTGGAGTTAGTGACTCTGAATTGTGTTGAGTTAGCAGGGTTCTGCCTGTTAGGTGTGGGGATGGTGGTGGTGTGGGGGGGGGGTGGTCTAGCTTAATTAACCTTTCTCTCTTGAAATGTGACAAAATGTGTATCCCTCAGCTACTCTGAGATGTTGATCTCTAAAAATGCAAAAGGAGAATTCCTCCTCAATCACATTTGTATGGAAACAAAGGATAGGAAGGGAAGACATGCCTGTGAGAGGAAAGACTATGTGGGCTATGGATAAATTCAGATGCCAAAATGGCTGCTCATTTTCAGCCTCTGCCCTAATTTTTTCTCTCCTCCTGGAATCTATGATGAAAGTTTACATTTGGGAGACAGGGGAACAAATCAGCCTAGGTTTTTAGTGTGCTAGGAGCTCTTTATAACCACCCCCACAGCTCCTACTCCCTGGGCCCCACCCATCAACACACACACACACACACGCACACACATGCATGCACACACACACACACAGTGTTCATTGTTTGGGAAGTTTGAGCAGAGTTGTCTTCTGAATGACAGGGCCTCATCAATGTAGAATTTGTGATAATCTGGTCCTTGGGCTAAAATGTTTCCACATTATGGATGTGAGGAGTTGGGGGAAGGAAAGGGGTTTGTTAATTAAGACTGAAGACTAACTGTTTGCAAGCCTAGCCTAGTTACGGCTGACTCTTATCTCTTGGTGCAAACATTTATTGGTTTGTCAAGACCTCTTTCTTCTTCTCTGCCCCATGTAGTCATTTTATTCATAAAAGGTAATAAGTTTGCATTTATTCTTAAATGTCCTTTAATGCCCAGCTCATTAGGCAGTCCAGTTAGGACCTCTTAGCTAGGTTTTACTGTATTATTGTTGTAAAAAAAAAGGGATACTAGCTTTGAGAGGAAAGTTGTCTGCCTAAGGAAATATTTTCCCCCTATGGGCATGAAAACATGAACAAGCATATGCAGAAACTGAAGGGTAGGGAGTCAGAGCATCCTAAGTGAATTCCAGGAAAGGTGATTAGTAGTCTAGGTTCAAGTGGGAAGTACATCCCATGGGAACTCTTGAAAGAACTAAAGGCCACTCTTTGGATGAGGGATTCCTATGTTACCCTGTTGGGGATGGAGCTTTCTTCTCCCACATTTATCTCCCGCATTTTTGCTACCATCTAGTTGTTTCGTTATTGTGTTGCCATTACATCTGTCTTGCAGGAGACACTCTCAAGGAAAGTCTATCTGGATGTCTTCTTTTCCTGTCAGTCTTCATGTCTGTCTGTTCTGAATTTGGATCCAATGTCTACCCTTTGACCCTAGGCCTTTCCCCACATCTCTAGTGTGGAAGCTCTTCAGCCATGGGGTCTACACTCCTCTCTTCATTCTCAGGGCCCCCAAGGGAATCAGGAAATGCCTGGATAGACTGTTGGACCAAAGTTCCTGTCTTCCTCCCTCTGTGGGTTTCGATCACTTCTTTCAGTAACTAGGTTAGTTTAATTATTTATGGAAGGACATTCATAGTGCAAGAGGAAATGTCCTGTAGAGCATTTATCAAGGAATTGGCCTTCGTAATCTGATTCATCCCCAGAGCAAAAGCAAAATATCTGGGCTGATGATTCAGTTATTACCTTTGAGGGGATGTAGGATGAGACATCTACAGTTGGTGGGGTTTGAATCACTGTGGTTGACTCAATAGATGAACCTAGAATCTGCAGGAGGTACAAAGTCTGTGTGTTGTCCCAATCCTTCCAATAGTATAATGAAGAGCTCACTGCTATTGTCATCAGTGTACAGTGTGGAGACTGAGGCAGAGAGAAATTAAACTGCCTTGCCCAACATTTCTAAAATAGAAAGTAAGGTAGAGTCTGGATTGGGAAAGAAGGAATCTAATGCCATAGCTATGTTTGTAACACTCTAGAATCCTGTCCTGTACAAAACAGTCTTTTGGTTGTTCACCGTTTTATGTCCCTGGATTATATGATCATATCCAGCTTCCTAGAGCTGGATCTACTGATTGGCATAAATGGCAGGCTCAGCAGTTCGTCAGGAATCTCAGCAGGATGATTTGGTGGGACTGGAAGAAGAGATCTTTAGCAAATAGAGCCAGGATCCAATGTGCCTAGGACGAGCCAGCCTGCTTCTGCCACTCCCTCCATCTTTGACTTAGCCAAGCTCCTTAATTTTTGAAAGTCTCAGTTGTCTCATTTGGAGGATAACAGTAGCCTCTACCTCTCACTGGGTTGTGAATATAAAAGAAAGGAGAGAGTGCATGGAAGGTACTTGGTAAACAATTAAGAGTTTTAAAAATTTTAGCTGAGGTCCTTTGGCCCCTTACAGTATGACCCAGAAATCCCAGTTACCCTGGGATACTGTTTCCCAAACTCTAGTATCCATAGGCATGGCCTGGTGTTAAAAGTTCAGTTTCCCAGATTCCTCCATAGGTGATTCAGGTTGGACCAGGTGATGCTGATGCAGAGATCCAGAGACTGCCATGGAGAAATTCTGGCTCAGAGGCCGGCAGAGTCCACGTTTTCCACTAGAATCTCCACATTCCTTCAGTCTTTTCTTACCCTGAGATACAAGTGTTAGAAACACCCTTAGCAATGCAGTCCACTAAAGGCTTTATAAGGTCAATGAGTAATAATTTAATTATTACAGGATGCCATCCTGGACTAGTATATTTTCTTCCTCTTCCCCATTTCCCCTCTTGGCTCCCTGCCCCTCCTCTTCCACCCAGCTTCTATTTGCACCACAGTCCGTGGCATTTTTGAACTTCAGGGCTCCTGTCTGGCTCATTATTCATTTAGCTGAGGAACTGCAGCACCTAATTAATAGGAAATTAGCTGTGAATGTAACATTTGGCCTGTAGTCAAGGCACAAGAAGTTATAAATATATACCATGTGAGTGGCCTGGGCACCTGATTCCTGGCAGCTCTAGAAGTGGTACTTCCTGTGTTGTTCCAGGAAGTGCAGTCATAGGTCAAGGGCATCTGGGAGCTAGGGGTTACTGGCCCAGAGGGCCAAGGGGATTATGCTGGGGAGCACAAGGCCCTGTCTACTTCATCTCATTTCACAAACAGCACATTTACTTTCCTCAAGTTTAATGTCTCTTCAAAGGCCAGGCTGGAATAGAATTGAAAAGGAAATTGGAACAGGGGCTGGAGAGGCCTTAGAGGAAAATTGTAGGGTCCCTCACAGGGTGTGCCAAGCACTGTTCCCTCAAAGACACTGCAGACCTACTCTTGTTCCAGACACTTCCATTTAGCTTCTTCCAGAGGCATATGAGTTCCAGCTTTATGTAATACCCTGATAGTAGGGACTTGTGCATTGAAGGCCATGCCCCTGATGCCCATGGTTATGGCCCATGGAACTGAGGCCCAGAAGGATTAAAAATCCTGCCCATCGAGCTAGGGGCAGAGCTGGGATTTGAACCAGGGTTCTGTAACCCCCATGTCTGATGTGTTTTGTAGGACGTCAGCACTGCCTGACTACCTTAAAAGGAGAGTCCACCCGGGAGGAGAAAACTGTTTTTAAAAGCACCAGTAAAGAAAGGATTGAGGAGGAGAGGAAGGAACCAACGGTCAAGGGGCACCTCTAGGGGTTTTGCTGGTGTGGAGGAAGGAATGCCCAGGGACCAGAGCTGAAGTTATTTTCTCTAGATTCACCTGATTCAAGTCATCTTTTCTTTTTCTCAACTTCCCCAGCAGAGAAGTAGGAATTGTGCAACCTGTCTTTTCCCTCGTGAGAGTGAAATCTGCTGATAAAAGGGTTGGTTCAAATTCTAAGTCTGTTTGTTATGACCCAAACCATGAAGGTGGGGTACAAGAGAAAGATGCTGGGCTGTTGGCAAAGCAGGTGGAGCCGGGAGGAACAGCCGGTCTGACTACATTAGGGAACAGAAAGCCCAGAGTAAGTGCAATATTTTGCCAGCTTTATTTAAGAGATCGATCGAAGCCTCTTTAACACAGGCTTCTACCTGAGAGCGATATAATGAATCCAGCATTTATGTGTCTCTGGAAGGAGGCTTCTGAAAGAGGAGAAAAATAGAAAAGAAATTGCATCTTTGGGTAGGTCCCAGAAGGGGCTGCTCTGAATGAGGGAAATAACTCATTGACGATGTCACAGAGCAGAAGATAGACAGAGAGGCTGCATGTTGCTTAAGCTGAAGGAGGACAGATTTTCCCCTGGAAGGAAAGTGTGCCTCCAGCCTTGCTCAGGGAAGGGAGTTATAAATCAGGGCCCAGCTGAGAACACAGGTGTCACGGCTGCCCTGAGAGAAAGATAATACATTTTCCTCTCCCCACCTCTACCCATTAGCCAGGGGCATTTCTTCACATTCCTCTGAGGAAGGGCTTTGTCCCTCTTGGTTTCTTATCCTCTGGGCAATGTTACCAAATCTTTACCATCCCAGCCAGTGCTTTGGCACAAAATGGCTTTGGAGTCAGAAAGATTTGAGTTCAAACATCACATTCTCCACTTATAAGTTTCCTCACCTCAGTATACCCTCAGTTTCTTATTGTATTAAAAATATTGGGTAAAACCTATTTGAGGGTTTTTTTAAGAGGATTAAATGATATAATAGTCAAAACACCTCATATAGCATATGATACACAGTTGGGTCTTAAAAAAATTATTGCCATTATTGTAATATAAATAAGAGGGTCAAGAATAACACTTGAGACTTGGAAGTCACTAATTAATCACTTTCTGTTTTCTTTATCAAGGTCATATCGGCAATAATGACGTTAAGAAAAGATGTTTGATACTTTGTTCTTTTGTCAATTTTCCCCTCCCTCAGCCAATCCTAAGCTACAATCTAGACCAAGGTCAACCCCAACCCTAATCCCAGCCCTAGACCCAACTTGACCCCAAACCTGTATCAAACTGTAATCCCTATGGTCTTACCAACCCTATCCCGACTGCATTAGTCAGTGTTCTCCAAAGAAATGGAAACAATAGGATGTACATATATAGAGAGAGACACTTATTATAAGGAGTTGGCTCATGGCACTGTGGAGTCTGGCAAGTCCCAAAATCCGCAGGGTGAGTTAGGAAGCTGGAGGACCTAGAGAGCTGGTAGTGTAGTTCCAGTCTGAGTCCAAAGGCCCGAGATCCAGGAGGGCTGATGGTATAATTCTAGTCTGAAGGCCAGTAGGCTTGATGGCCAGGAAATGTTTTAGTTAGATTCTGAAGACAAGAAAAAAAGCCAATGTCCTGGTTCAGAGGCCACCAGGTAGGAAGGATTCTCTCTTATTCAGGGGAGGGTCAGCTTTTTGTTCTATTTAGGCCTTCAACTGGTTGGATGAGGCTCCCCCACATTAGGGAGTACAGTTTGGTTTACTCAGTCTACTGATTTAAATGTTAATCTCATCCAAAATCACCCTCACAGAAATACTCGGAATAATGTTTGACCGAATATCTGGATACTATGTGACCCAGTCAAGTTGACATGTAAAATTAACTATCACACCAACCTTATCCCTAACCCTATCATCAACACTTACTCCAAGCCCAAGGCCAAACCCAACCCCACCCTAATAACGACTATTAAATATTGCTAAGCAATGTTAGTGCCTCAGGTTTCTTCTTTGTAGTGGGGATACAAATCCTATTGTAGCCACCAAAGCTGCTAATCAGGGTGATGAAGTCACACTGGAAAGGAACTCAACTTGATAATATACCTCTGGAATGTGGTGGAATTGAAAGGGAAAAGAGATCATAAAATAGATTCTCACTCAGATAATAACCCAATATGATTAATACCTGCCTTTGGAATGAGGAACTGCTCAGACACACAGAGAGACTACCATTTATTGGTGCTGACTCCTGCCCCATTCTCTTGTCCAAACTTTATTTTAATAGGATCTGTGTGAAATTGGGATGACCAGAGACAGGGCATGGGCACAATGCTCTGAAGATGTCTTATAAATATTGTCAGTATTTATACTCAGGTCATTTGGGTTTCTGCCAGATTCCTCTCTTAGATTTATCTCACATGATAAAAATGAAGCTTCCTGGTTTTTAGAAACAGTACTATAAAATCACAAAGTTTTAGAACTGAAAGGTATGATTAGCCCAGTGGTTCTTAACTTCAGAATAACTGATACCTGGGTGACAATTGGTCCATCTCTGTGGATGAGCTCTGGGCATTGGTATTGGTGTTTTTGGAAGTATGCTTCTAGCACTACTGTTGCCAAGTGGCTCCACCATCCAGACCAAACCCCTCATTTTACAGATAGCAAAAGTGAGACTCAAAGACTTTAAGTGACATCATAAAATCAGATATCTAGGGGCAAAGCCAATATCCAATGTCTCACAACTCCTGGTCCAGTGCTCTTATCAAACACCATACCTTCACTCAACTTGTTTTGTCAGATTTACAGCCAAAGAACAATGAAATCATCTAGAACCTTCATGGTGAGTGGTACTCTAGCTTGGCCCATGTGAAGTTTTTCCTGCCATACCTGCTTAAAGCCTCTCATTCCTGGCTAGCCTCTTATTCAGAGAGGTAGGTGCACTGGGGCAGAAACAATTCTTTACTAAACCATTTGGAACAATAAAGAAATAAATCCTAGCCCATCAACCTTGACCAGACAGCCGAAGGTTGTGCTCACTTGGCACTGACCTTATAAAGACAGATTGCAACTTTGGGGATCCATTTTGTTGTTGTTGTTGTTGTTGTTTTCCTTCTGGGCACTTAGAGTTCATGTTCACCAGAGAGAGTCCTGGGAATTGTAGGTCTAATGCTATTAGCATCTGCTTCATCCTCCATTCTTTTCTAATCTTTAAAAGGTGTTTAGATTTTTAATGAACTTTCACTAAATACTAAATGAATTGTTATTTTTAAATAGCTGACTGGAATGCAGCTTAAGTCTTTTTTTTTTTTTTTTAACTTTTCCAGTGTTTGTTTTTGAGAGAGAGAGAGAGGCAGAGCGTGAATGAGGGAGGGACAGAGACAGAGGGAGACTCAGAATCTGAAGCAGGTTCCAGGCTCTGAGCTGTCAGCACAGAGTCCGATGCGGGGCTTGAACCCATGAACCATGAGATCATGACCTGAGCCGAAGTTGTACGCTCAACCAACTGAGCCCCCCAGGTGCCCCAATCCATCTTAAATCTTGACTTAATGTATTTAGAAAATATGGAAGCCTCTGAAACAGACCAGCAAGGCAGCATGTGGCTTTGTCCTGGGTAGTAGTTCTTTATCACCCAGAGTATACATAGGGGGTTCTGTATTCATGTAGTCATCATTTAAATAACGTTTATGCATTCCTCCTGGGTCTAGAGAATTTGGTACGAGGGAAAATTGAAGTGAATCAGACTCAGCACTTGACCTCAAGAAGCTTAAATTGAGGATGAGCACCCTCGAAAACCCACACCATAAACAATATGATGTTTCTCAAATGTTCTACAATAGGAGTTCAGGGATTAGTGAAATTACTTGTGCTTGAGGGATAGGGGAAGGTTCCAATGATAATGTGACGATTTAGCTGAGCCTTGGAAAACTGATGGGATTTAATACAGAAATAAGTGTAAATCACGTGGGAAAGGGAACAGCATGAGCAAAAGGAGACAGAGGAGGGAGGGGATTTTTATGGGGGTCTATTTGTTTTTAATATGGTAGGCAGGGGAGAACCAAATGAAAAACTTTAAGTGTAGAAGTCAGGGACTCTTAAGAGTTGGATTTACACTGTTTCCTCACCATATCTCTTAGAGATAGTGTTATCATTATGCCCACTTTGCAGATGAGGAAACTAAGGCTTAGAAGTCAGTAAGCCAGTGAGGGGCAGAGCTAGGATTGGAACCCAAAGACATATTCTTTCCAAAGCCAGGATTCTACCACGAGTGTTCAGAGAGAATGGTGGCACCATTATGGGGGAAGAAGAGATAATGCATTCACTTTGGATGTGTTGAGTTTGAGGCACTCATGAGACCTGCAAGAGGAGAGGTGAGTTTAGAGCTTGGGAAAGAAGTAATACGAAAGAAAAGGAGTTTGTTTCTGGAAGTTACATCCCAAGGTTGGCATATTCAGAACACCAGTCAAGTTGACTCACCCTGTGGAATTTCCAGATGGGAATTCTCGCAGCTCATCTGCAAGGCTGCTTCTTAGTGTGTACATGGTTTGCCAGACCTATCTTCAAAAGCTGCACTCAAGGTTTTCTTTTTTTGAAATATCTCGGCTCCTCTCTCCTCCATGTGTGCTTACAGTGCTGTTTCCATTTTTCTGAAGGGACTTTGCAACTTGCTGGTCCCATTGCTGGCTGCCAAGATGTGCCTCTGAGAAGCACCAAGCTGTTCTGCATTGGGTGGAGCGAGCACTCCTAACCCTGTGACCCCAATCATGAAAAAAACCCTTCAGTTGTAGGAGGAGCTAAAGATGATAAGCATGTGCATGGAGAAGACAGTTCTTTCCAGCAGGTGGAAAGACGGGAGGGCAGCAGGGAGCTTTGGTAGCCTGAGAAAGTTTTTGTACCTCAGGTTAAAGAGAGATGTTCAGTGAAACTCCTTCTGCTTCCAAATCCCTTGTTGTTTCCTGACTTCAGTTAGCAGTGCTATAATGACTGGAACTAGAACTGTCTGGCCAGTGGGGAAACTGAGGCAGAAAGGCATGAAGAAGACTTAGTCAAGGTGTTATAGTCTTTGGCTAAGATCCTAGAATTCACAACCCTCAAGGATCTGAGGGTTGGAACCTGAATTAGTTTTCTATTGCTGCTGTAACAAATTATCACAATTTTAGTGTGGCTTAAAGCCACATGCATTTGCTAGCTCTCAGCTCTGTAGATCGGAAGAGCAGGCAGGTTCAGATGGGTCCTTTGTTTAGGGTATCATGATGCTACAATGAAAGTGCTGGCCGGCTGGACTTTTATCTGCAGATTCTGGGAAGAACCTACTTCAAACCTCATGCCTTTACTTCCTTGCAGTTGTAGAACTGGAGTCCTCATTTCTTTGCTTGCTGCCAGTTTAGGGCCACTCTCAGCAACTAAAGGCTGCCTGCATTCCTTGTCCCATGGCCCCTCCTTCATCTTCAGGGCCAGCATTGGAACATCAAATCCTACCTATGCTCCAATTCTCTGACTTCCCATTTGTTATCAGTTGGAGAAAACTCTGCTCTTAAAGGGCTCATGTGGGTAAATCGGTCTACTTGGGTAATCTCTCTTTTGCCATATGTATAACTTTGCTAAGACTGCCATAACAAAGTACCACAAACAGAATGGCTGAAACAACAAAATTTTATTGTCTCACAGCTCTGGAAGCTGGAAGTCTAAAATCAAGGTGTTGGCAGAGTTGGTTCCTTCTGAGGTCTGTGAGGGACGGATCTGTTCCAGGCTTTTCCCTTTGGCTTATAGGGAGACAACTGTTTTCATGTTCACAATGTGTTTTCCCTCTGTATACATTTCTGTATCTAAATTTTCCCTTTTTATAAGGATACCAGTCAAACCATATTTAGGCCCTCCCTAATGACCTCATGATTAATTACATCTGCAACAATCTTATTTCCAAATAAGGTCACATTCTGAGATACAGAGCTTCAACATGTGAATTTTGGTGAGTCAGTTCAACCCATAACACCATCTAATAGCATATAATCATGATAGTGATGTCTTATCCTATACACAGGCCCTGCCCACACTTGAAGGGGAGGGGATTAGACAAGGGTGAAGGTCATTCCCAGGATTTTGCTTGTCACAGAGTCCCTGAACCTGGGCCACTGCTCAGTGGTCAGGACCAGTAGAAAGGAGACACTGGAGAGAGTAGTGAGAGTGGTTCAGTGGACTGTAGACCATGATCAAATAACCAGGAAATGAAGAAAAAGCAGATTCTGCTGCACTCAACAAGCAGCTGTGACTAAGAGGAGGCCAGGTGGTGAGAAGAGAGAAAAGCTGGGCAGAATAGCAGTTTCACTCAAATACAGGAGACCTGGGCTTGTTTGTTGTCTGGAAATAACCAACGTAGAGAGATTTGCAGTGAATAAATGCCTCCAACTGTTTCTGGTTGTTCATGTGCCCCCTGGTGTGGAAACTTGACTTATTACCCTATAAGGATTTTGTAGAACTCACTATTAAATGGCCTCTACAAATAGGTATGTGTGCAATATGGCTGAGTTGTAGTTACTTTGGACACCCGTGTTTCCTTACTCGTGGTCCTGAAAAGCTCAGTCTTAATATCACAGGAATGCACTTATATTTGGTCTCCACTTGCCTGATTCTTTACAAATTTTGTGTGATTTCCTTGGAAGGACAGGTTTTATAGAACTTAGTAATGGTAATGGCCACCACTGATTCAGGGTCTACCTTATGTATCATGAGAAGTGTGCTCATAGATTATTCTTCATCTCCCTCCTACATAGTAGACTATTGCTTCCATTTCAGATGTGGGGAAATAGTCTCAGAAGGCTTCAGAGCTGTGGCTGAGGTTATAGAACTATTAACGAGTGATGCCAGGCTCCTACATCACTCTGGTTTAGTCATTACACTCACATTAAACCCTCTCTTAAAATTTGACAAGTTTCTTCTTTTTGAAAAGTTCACTATTTCTATAGGATGCACTCAGAGCAGCAAGTGTTCTGTGAAAACAAAATCATAGTGTTCACCTTTTATTCCCCTCCTAGTCCCAAACTCCTGGGCTTCCCAAGTAAGTTAGCTATTTGAGAAATTACTCAAGAAAGAATTTTTATCTCCACCCAGAGTAATTCATTGCCACGCAAAGAATAATACAGAGACATTTCAGCCAGTGTGACTTTTTCCAAAGGTCATACACACTGGTGCCCAGGGGTTTGTGATGGACATTGTGCCCAAGGCACAACATTGCATTTGCTTCTCTTTCTGGATACATTTCATCATGAAAGTGTTTGCAAGGCTCCATCTGCTGACATACAATGGTCTGTCCTCCAAAATGGGGGCCTGTTCTTATTCCCAATGAGATTTGTGGATCTTAGAAGATATTTCAAAGGAGGACTACAGCAGTAAGAACCTAGAGCAATCGGAATTCAGGGGCATGGAGTGCAGAAATGACAGGCATGGCCACCAGACTTTGTAGACTTGAGAAGCAATGAATTGTGCCAGGGTGAGAGTGCTCTGGAGAAAGATGTGGAGAGAAAATCACAAGTTGAGTGGGCTTTGGAGAAAGTGTAGGAGTTTGTTAGGTGAATTGGAAGTAGAAGGTAGGAGAGAAGGGCATCTCAGGTATAGACAAGATACAAAGATTTAAATATCAATGCTTGTTGTGCTAAGTGGCTCAAGTATAAATGATAATATTACTAATGATACCATCATCTCCATAATAATAAACACAAGCACTTATATATGATCTACTCTATGCCAGAGTACATTAATTATATTCTCAGTACATTGATTATATTAACTCATGTTCTTCAAATCTACCATATGAAGTGGGTATTATTATTATCCTAGTTTTACAGGTGAGGAAACTAAGGCAAATTATCATTCCAAAGAACCCTCAACTATCAGAATCAGGATTTGATTCCAGCAGTCTACCTCCAGAGCAGTGTTGTCCAATAGAACTTTCTCTAATGATGACAGTGTTCTAAATCTGTGCTTCCAATACTGTAGCCCCAACTGCATGTGGCTATTGAGCACTTGAAATGTAAAGAAAAATTACTTTTTACTTAAATTATTATTATTATTTTAAGTTTACTTATTTATTTTGAGAGACAAAGTGTGAGCAAGCAGGGGAGGGGCAGAGAGAGGGGGAGAGAGAGAGAATCCCAAGCAGGCCCTGTGCTGTCAGCGCAGAGCCTCACGTGGGGCTCAAATTCACAAACCATGAGGGGCGCCTGGGTGGCTCAGTCAGTTGAGCGGCCGACTTCGGCTCAGGTCATGATCTCGCGGTCCGTGAGTTCGAGCCCCGCGTCGGGCTCTGTGCTGACAGCTCAGAGCCTGGAGCCTGTTTCAGATTCTGTGTCTCCCTCTCTCTGACCCTCCCCCGTTCATGCTCTGTCTCTCTCTGTCTCAAAAATAAATAAATGTTAAAAAAAAAATTCAAATTCACAAACCATGAGATCATGACCTGAGTCGAAACCAAGAATTGGACGCTTAACCGACTGAGCCACCCACATGTCCCTAATTTTAATTATTATGTTTGAATTTAAACAGGCACATGAGGCTAGTGGCTACTGTGTCCAACAAGTTGGCTTTGCTAGAGTCTGCTCAACTGTAACACTCTGTTGCCTTTCAAACTGGACAGTGTAATGTTGATTCTGTAATTATAGTACTAGTACTAATAATAGCCCCTGGAAGATTGATGGCCTTTTATTTAGCTCTTACTATGTGCAGGGCAACCTGTTAAGTGCTTCCTGTAACTTATGTCTTGTCTTCTCCATGACAACCTTGTGGGTGATGGCTGTGAGCATGGATCTACATTCAAAACCCAGCTCTGCTACTTGTTTGCCCTGTGACTTTAGGCAAGTTACTCTCTGTGCCTCAGTTTCCTCTTCTGGGAGGAGGAGTAAGTAATAGCATCTGGGAGTTAGTAATAGCATCTATTTGATATGCTTGTTATGATGCTTGCAAGATTCTATGCATTGAAAGTGCATAGTGGTGGCTGACATGTGATAAGCATTCGCTATATGGGTGGTATTGTTGTTACCATCCTTATGCATTAGATGAAGAAACCAAGGCATGGAGATGAAAGTATCCGTACTGAAAGGCACAGCTCCCTGTGGAAGAGTTGGGATTCAGCCAACAGGCGGCTGACCTGATACCAAAGTCCAGGTTCTTAACAACTGTATCGTGGCTTCCATTCAGAGTTTCTAAAAGTTTGATTTCTGGAGAACTATCATGAAATCCTCCAGGGTGCTTGTTAAAGATACAGTAACAGACACTTCCAGACTCACAGAGAGCTATTGCCTTAGACTGTTTATGGTGGAGACCTGGGAATCTGCATTGTAACAAGTTCCCCAGGTGTTTTTCAGGTATACATTAACCAGTGAGACACCACTGGAAAAATTTGATGGGGAGGAAAGTAGCAGGAGAGGACAGGTTTTGAGGTATAGGAAGTGTGTGGAGGATGAAGGAGTTCTATGAACAGATCTTTTTAGAAAGATCTTCCTGGTGGCCGGCTTCAAAGATGAAGTTGATTAAAGAACCTGGGGCACAGTGAGGTGATAAGACCTGCTAGGACAGTGATAAGGTGGACGGGGGAGTGGGAGGGAAATTTTCTCTGGATATTTCTTGGTAAAATTGACAGGACACGGTACCTCTCTAGAAATTAGGGAGCAAGAGAGTTAATTGGGAGTCAAGAATGATCCTGAGGTTTCTGTTTACAACACCAGGGTATGTAGCGACGTTGTAACCAAGGTAGGCAAGGTCTTATGGGAAGATGATTCAAGTGCACTTGAGGAATTTGTAGAGCATCCGGGTAGAATTGCCCAAGAAACAGCTGGACATCTGATTTTGAGTTCAAAAGGGGGATCTGTAGCAGAAATAAAGGTTGGGGTTCCACAAGCACTAGACATGGTGCTTGCTCCATGCAGTGGGTGAGACTGTCCTACAAAAACCTGGCCGCAGGCTCACCATCTGCCTCACCAAAGATCTACCAAGGTGGGAGAGTTGATACAAATGTGTGAAGTAGCCTGATGTAAGGTAGTAGGTATTCAGCTGCTTTTTTTTGCAACCAGTTGAAGAACACTTGCCCTGTCACGCGCCTTTGGAATCAGTCTATCAGCCAAACAAAACTGCCCCAAACCTCTGAGCCTTAGCACACCTTGGGGTGTGACCCTACTGAGGGCACTTGGACACTTGGTCTTGAAGCAGATGCCAGAAGAGAAGGGCACCAAGGCTCATCCTCTGGGCAACACCACTTACAGGTCAGAACGAGAAGCCAGTGAAAGAGGCAGAGGGAACTTAGGCAGAAAAGAAGGAGGAGAACAAGAGCAGAGCAGTGCCCAGGAAGCCAAGAGAAAGGAGGATTTCAGCAAGGAGGTTGTCAGCAGTGCCACATGTCACGGAGAACTTAGCCTGAAGCCTGGGGAGAGGTCCCAGGGCAGACTCGACTAGCTGGACTGTTTGGTGCCTTTTGCCATCAGCAGAGTGATGGGGGATGGAAGCCAGGAGAGCGACTGAAATTTGCAAGGTAGTGGGAAAGGAAAATAGATTACTCTCTTCAGAAGGAAAGGGAAGAGGAAGGATGCTGGCTTGGGGAAGACATGGTTGACAGAGGGTTGTTTGTGGGATGTGAGGCTCAAACATCTCCATAGGAAGAAGGGCCCCAGAGCCAGTAGAATAGAAGGGTCTGAAGACAGCAAAAAGCAGAGATGATTTTTGGATCAAAACCCCAGAGGAGGAAAAAGGGAATCGTATCTTGTGGAAATAGGGAGGTGGTTCTTCCTTTGGGATAGGAGGAAAAAGTAGAGAAGACCTTAGAGGCAGGAGCAATAATTCATAACTAGAATTCTTAGAAGTGTAAATCTAGGTTGTCGGTTCAAAATGAAGGCATTGGCTAGGAATAAGGATAAACACAGTAACACCTTTAACACTTTGAATGCCTCCTCCCCTATGCTAGGCATTGTTTAGTGCTCTTCAGGAATTGCCTTCTTTAATCCTAAGAGGTAAATGTAACTGGCGAACTCATTTTATGGCCCACAAAGGGATGTGAATTGCCCCTGGTCATGCAGCTAAAATGTAGGGCTGGGACTTGTCCCCAGGAAGTCTGACTTCAGTGTCTGATCTTTTAAACACTCTGTATGGTATAATAAAAAGGCAGCACTAATGGTAATCTGCATTCTTATAGCACTTAAAAAAAAAAAAACCTTCTCCCATTTTACAGGTGGGAAAACAAAGGCAGAATTTGCCAAACTTGTCACACATCTAGGTGGGGTTGGAGCTTTGGCTGGAATTGGAGTCTCTTGATTTCCAGTTCTGTTCTCTTTCCCACGGAGTGACAGGCCACACATAGTTCCTGAGCAAATTGCGTTGCATTACTGAGCCATCTCATTCCTTCTCTCCCAACTTCTGTTCTAACACCCCCACCACCACCACTCCCACCCTAGTGCCAGCCCTGAAATGCCAGGAAGGCATGTCCGGCACCTGCTCCCTCCTTCTGGCTGGGCTCCTTGTCCTGGCCAGGTGCCACTGCCCTGCTCTAGCACGAGGGCCCCATGCAGGCAGGCAGCGGAGGAAGGCCACGTTTGTTTTGCTTTTATTGTTAAATAATATAAATCTCTTGGCTGCACCACCCGCCGGGACGTGAGTTGTGTGTCTTCCCGCACAGTCGCTAATGAGACAGTTAATCATTTGTTTATTCTGTATGAAGAGACGTGGCGGCCATATCGCTCAAACCAGACACGGGGCTCAGGCCCCTCGGGGAAGCCGTCCACACCGGCACATGAGTCACCCACAGTCCCAGCACAATCCTGCCTGCAGGCCCCCGTACCTCCTTCCCCAAGGCACTGACCAGGATGCAGGCATCAGCTGATGATGATTATTATTACTGTTATTGCGGCTATTATTTTTAAAAATACTCCCTTCCCTGAGAAGAAAAAAAAAGTGATTTGCAAAGATGCTTTGTTGGGAGATAAGTAGGCTTCCTCTTGGGCACGCGTTTATCTCACTTGTGCAGAGGTTCCTAGAGGTCGTGCTGCTCACGAGATAAAGCTCTGGGATCCTCCCCAGGGAAGGCCAGAGTCAGCGTTCTGCTGTTTTCCTGGTTCCGGGGTTAAAGAGGTGAAATCAGCTATGTTCCTCCTGCAGGCTCCCTGGGGCTGAGGCTGCTTTTATTAGAGCAAATCAGACCTGTCCAGGTGCAGAGGGATGGGGGAGGAGAGAGCCAGAAGGAGGTGAGGAGGGGGTTGGGGTAGAGTGTGTGTTCTGGGTCTAGTGCTGTCTGTACCTGAGTTGCCCAAACTGAATGATTGTCTTAAAAAGCTTCCATCCATCTATTTGCATGCTATTAGCATCCTCCTGCCCTTTTCTTGGTGTTTGGATAAATCCTATTGCCTGAAGCTTATATTTCAATTAACTGAGTCCAACTGTCTTGAGTCCTGAGGCACAGGGATGGGCAGGAAGTTGCTGTGTTTTCAGCCGTAGCATTGTATCATCGACTGTCTGTGTGTCTGTCTTCCGTCAACCAGGTCTCACCCTTGAAGCTGTGCCTTTCTGCCGAACTGAGCGCGTCGCGGTCTGGGGCACAGTTACCCAGGGCAGGGCTTATGTTTCAGGAGTAGTTTGCACAGGCAGAACAGCTATTCTTTTAGACCACTGGAGTGGGGAGCAAGCATGGGCAGGTCCCGGATGGAAACAGTGAAGCGAGCCGGAGGGGGCAGTGGAGAAGAGTTGGCCGGCCCCTCACTACAGTTGATTTCTAGCTTTCTCTCTGCTTCATCTGGGACCCTGCGTGAGGCACTTCTCCCTTTAGTCTCCTGCCTGGGTATACGCTTTGTTATCTCATCCTTTCTCCTCACTCTTTTCTTGCCCCAGATACCCCCTTTCAACTTCTGTATCTTTGCTTGCTGTTTCCTCCACCAAAATCTTTTTCTCTTTCCTTTTTCTTACCTTATTTATCAAAACCTGTCCTCCAAGATTCCATTCAAATGTCACCCCCTCTAAGAAATCCTCCCATTGTCCTCCCCAGGTAGAATTAACTTGCTCTCTGTGCTTCAGGCTACTCTGATCTCATGCCTCTCCCTTCTTTGGGCCAGGGCTAGCATCTGTCCTGAGTGTCCCGTGGTAGAGCATCACACTGCCACATCACATACGGTTTTGTGTTTTTGAGTTTGTTCTGTTTGGCTTTGTAGTGGTTTGAATGGTGATCCCCCAAAAGATACGGCACGTTGTAATTTTTGGAACTCATGAAAGTTACCTTATTGGGGAGAATGGCAGTTGCAGGTGTAATTAAGTTAAGGATCTTGAGATGAAGAGATCATCCTGGATTATTCAGGTGGGCCCTAAGTCAAGTGACAAATGTCCTTATAAGAGACACCCAGGAAGGGTGCCTGGGTGGCTCAGTCGGTTAGGCATCCAACTTAGGCTCAGGTCCTGATCTTGCGGTTTATGAGTTCGAGCCCCATGTCAGGCTCTGTGCTGACAGCTCAGAGCCTGGAACCTGCTTCAGATTCTGTGTCTCCTTCTCTCTCTGCCCCTCCCCTGCTCATGCTCTGTCTCTCTGTGTCTCTCAATAATAAATAAATGTTAAAAAATTTTTTTTTAATTTAAGAAAAGAGACACCCAGGAGACTTGACAGACGGAAGAGGTTGTGTAAAGAAAGGGGCAGAGATTATAGTGATGTAGTCACACACTAAGGAATCCAGGGAATTCTGGAAGCCGTGAGGAGATGAAAGAGGCAAGAAGGCATCCTTCTCAAGAGATCCAGAGGGAGTGACTCCGTCAACACCTTGATTTCAGAACCTTGACTTCTGGCCTCTAGAACTGTGAGAGAATAAATTTCTGTTGTTTCCAGCCATCTAGTGTGTGGCCATTTGTTACAGAGCCCTCAGAAACAAACAGGCTGGTAGACTTCCTCTGAAAGGGAAGGTGGGGCAGGCACGAAAATATCGTGTCAGGAACCTGGACCCTTTCCTGCTACACCGATGCTTGCTACCTGCCTTGCTCCTTCTGCTTCTGTTCCATACAGTGCAAGGCCTGTTCCTCCTGCACCAGGCCTTGGGTGGGTTCCTTGCCCTCGTGGGAGCATCAGTACTGAGTAAATAATGGTGATTATCATCCCAATAAGAGCTAGTGGCATTTGTGTAGCCTCTACAGTTTACAGAGTACTTTGCCTCACCTCATTGCATTCTGTGTTTGCAATAACCTTGTAAAGCAGGTGTTGGGATCCCTATTTACATGTGAGGAAAGGGAAGACTGAGGCATAAAGGGACTTGGGCATGACCATACAACTGGTGTGGTTCAGCTAAGACTTCAAATATCCTTGTCTTTCGGTTCCAAATCCATATACTTTTGAACTGTGTACTCCATGTCTTTGAGTATGAGGCCCAGTGAGTCAAATCTGTTTTTATTCTTTCTGAGACAGGAATATCCTTTGCCTGAGGTATGGATGCCTGCTTTTTCTTCTTTCCCCAAGGTGTGCTCAGACTCAATGGACTTTGGCAGTGGTGGATGGGTGAGAGGAAGCCCTGTTTATTCAAGGGTCTTGGTTTTAAAAGGGAGTGTCTATGTGTGTTAATCTTCTGTTATTATTTGGCTACACTACTGGGGAAACTGTGACTGTGTGTGTGTGTGTGTGTGTGTGTGTGTGTGTGTTTTCATGCATGCATGCACATGCACTGTGCACTCGACCAGCTATTATCCCCCTCTGGTGGTCACTGCCATAAATCTATCACCTGATCATCTAAAATCCCAATGAAAGGAAGATCACTAGGCCAGTGAGCCCAGGGAGATTCAACATATTTAGCATGGCTTATGTTTGTACACTCTCTTCTGAAGAGTTTCAATGGATGGTTCTGCTCTCCAAATAGGACTCCTTCTTCCAAGGAAAATAAGAGTGTTGCATAAATGGAAAGTGGGTTTTGGAGTATGACAGACATAGTTTCACATCTCAGCTCTGCTACTTAATTTCTACATTGGTTTGAGTTATTTAACCTTGCCAGTCCACATCTTTATTTTATTTTATTTTATTTTAAATTTTTTTTTTCCACGTTTATTTATTTTTGGGACAGAGAGAGACAGAGCATGAACGGGGGAGGGGCAGAGAGAGAGAGAGACACAGAATCGGAAACAGGCTCCAGGCTCTGAGCCATCAGCCCAGAGCCCGACGCGGGGCTCGAACTCACGGACCGTGAGATCGTGACCTGGCTGAAGTCGGACGCTTAACCGACTGCGCCACCCAGGCGCCCCAGTCCACATCTTTAAAATGGGATAATAACAGATATCCTCTTTCCAGGGGTGTTACAAGATTATGTGAAATAATGTATTTAAATTGCCTCATACATAGTAGATACTTAGTCATCATGTATTTTTTCCCTCTTAAGTATACTCTTTAAATATGACTAATTATACTGTTAAAATCCTGTTTCAAAATGTTTATTTATTTATTTTGAGAGACAGAGGGAGAGAGCAAGAGAGAGAGCAGGGGAGTGGCAGAGAGAGAGGGAGAGATAGAATCCCAAGCAGGCTCGTGCTGTCAGTGCACAGCCAGACACAAGCTCACTCTCACAAACTGTGAGATCATAACCTGAGCTGAAATCAAGAGTTGGATGTTTGGAGCACCTGGGTGGCTCAGTCGGTTAAGAGTCCGACTTCAGTTCAGGTCATGATCTCACTGTTTGTAAGTTTGAGCCCCACGTCGGGCTCTGTGCTGACAACTCCCAGCCTGGAGCCTGCTTTGGATTCTGTGTCTCCCTCTCTCCCTGCCCCTCCCCTGCTCACACTCTGCCTCTCTCTTAAAAATAAAATAAACATTAAAAAAATTTTTTTTAAAAAGACTTGGATGCTTGACTGACTGAGATATCCAGGTGCCCCTAAAATCTTATTTTGTAAATAATACTTTTGTCCAGGGAACACTGCCTAGTTCTGTCACATTACTGTCTGGAAAATGGAAAGATGTCCTCTTTGCAAAAGGGAAGCTAAGAACTTGAAGAGAGGAAATGAAGTGTTCAGTAAAATCAGACTCAGGACTTAGATAGAAATAGGGATGCTCATTCCCCACCCCCCTTTAATAGAAGGGAAAGTAAAGTAATATTTATTGGGCCCCCTGATATAAGCCAGATCCTTTATTCAAATATTTTATTTAGTTCTTACAGCAACCTGATAAAGACAGTAATATTATCCCCATTTTATAGATGAAGATGTGCAGACTTGGGGATTCTACTTGCTGTAGGTTATATAGCACAGAAATCACATTCCCACTCAGGCTGCATGACTCCTGTGACAGTGCTCTGCTCCAGCACACCACTTCCCTGGGAGCCCTGGGGAAATACAGCTCACGAAGAGCTCTCGTGTAAGGATTAATCTAAAGGAATATCCTCGTCATCCCCAGTTGCCAAAGAACACAATATGCAGTTCCAGAAAGTTGGTTTCCTCCCAGCCATTTAGCTCTAAGGAATAGAGGAGTTTGCATAGAACCTGACCAGTATTATAATGTTTTCCTCTCCGGAAACCAAGAGGTTTCCCCTCTGTCCTACTGTTTATGGACCCAGTGCCGATTATCATTGTGAGGAGTGTTTGAGAAAGGCTCCCAAGATATTTAAAATAGTGCATCTTGTTCTTTGAGTGAGTATAGTTAGAGGATAGATAGAAGAAATTCTATCCATTCGCCTTTGAATTAAACCCCAGACCTGTGTCTTGTTAGCCAATTAACTGATGCTTCTGGTTACCTTCTTCAGCTTTGCAGAGCAGTGGAGCGACTTGTGGGGTAATGGGTTTACAAAGGAGGTGATTGCAAACTCACTGAGGGGGCTGAAGAACCATATATGACATAGGACAGCACTTGTAACATAACACATTGTCTTGTGTGGTGGTCGGGAGACCTGTGTCCTACTTCTTGAGCCACCAGCTTTGCAACCTAGGAGAAGTCATTAGCTCTCTGGGACTCAGTTTGTGAAATAAAAAAACATGTAAGACAAGATGATATCTTGGATTCCCTTCAGATTGTAAACATATGTTGTTTGTTGAGTCTTAGTGTGGCCAGAAGGCCAGGGAACTGAGGAGAGGCAGAGCCTGACCAGACTGAACAAGCAGAGTTTCATCTGCGTGCAAAAGGAGCTGTCTATGCATATGCAACGGGCCAAGAAATATTTCCGGATAGGGGTGAGCAGTGTGGTTGGTATTCACCTTCCCCCCTTCTCCATGCACAGTGCCTTGGGCTCATCTTTATTACCAGACTCTGGTGTCATTGAGCAGCATGTCCCTCAAGACTGTGAACTCCCTGATGGAAGAGACCAACTATTTCTCATGAGGATCAGTGAGTGGTAGTGGAAAGAGTGAATGCATCATCCAAGTTCTTTCAGATTCCCATTTCTCGAGAGACATTTTTCGTGCATCAGTTTTCTTTTTTTTGATCTCTCCTCAATGGACACTGTTTCTAAAGCTCATGTTAGGAAAGGTAGGTGAAAGTGAGTTGATGTTTGCAGGCATTGGTGAACATGGGGAGTTGTGCCTGTGGTTCTGGTCCAAAAGCCTGCTCATCTTGAGCCCTTTGCCTGCTTGGGTGGTGAGGTGAAGTCACCCTGCAAATGATGGGAGTTGGGGGTGAGGCCAGGAATTATGTTCATGGGCTCACAGCCTTGTCACAGTCCCTGTTCCCATGCTGGCCTGTGGCCAGGCACAGTAAACTTGCCTATGTACACACCTTTCTTTTCTGATGACCATCGGACACCCATCATGTCCACTATCTTCCCTCCTTCTGAACCCTCTGAGACTGTCATAAGAGGCATTATCATTTTTTAAGTCAGTGAAAGTCCTGTTCTCTTCGGATTGGTGAGCCGATTCTCATTTGACTTCCTCCCTCTCCTTCCCACAATTTGTTTGTATCTTGGTATCAAGTCAATGAGTCAGAGGTGGAGCCCGGGGGAAGAGAGACCAAAGATACACGTGCAAGATGAAGGGAAGAAGGCTTATGCAGTCCTGTCCACTGACCATCCAGAAGGTGCTTAACCTTGTGTGCATCATCTGTAGTCTTCTCAACAACCCCATGAACCAAGTGTGGTCCTTCAATTTTACATACACAGGGACTGATACATAAGTGTGTCAGTGTGTGTGATCACACAGCTGGTTGGGAGGCAGATCTGGGATGTGAAGCAGGATTGAGTGACTCTAGACTCAGTATATCTTTTCAATATAGCAGTGTTATTTTCCCAAATACTCTCCTCATAGCCTTTCTATTTTAGATATATTTCACACTTGCCACTAAAAGGCATAGCATTTAGGTGCCTAGCCTAGGCCCTGACACAAAGCAAGAACTTAGTAGATGTTAGTTGATTTTGCTATTGTTTTCACATTTGATAGCTTGGGGGTTTTCACAATATCCTGAGATGTGAAAGGGGAAAACCAGTTTGGTCAATTGGAGACATTCCAGCATTTGGATCCTAGAATAAATATTACCGATCATTAACTAATTCCAGGCTTTACGTGGTGAAGAGTGACTAGCCGCTCTGCTTAAAGGTGTTCAACCTAGGTCAGGCTGGCGAGGATGTCTGTTGCAACCTCCGACTTGTTTCTGAGTGATTATTCTTGCCATCACTTCTAGGCACCCACGCAGCGTTCTTATGGCGCATGACAGGGTTCAACATTCCAGAATTCAGTGTGCGAGCTTTACTTTGAAAACTAGCATCATATGCCATTAAAGAATGGCATCGGGCCCGGATGCCTGTGTCCACGGTTCACTCCAAGCTCCTGGGAGGCGGAGGCAGATGGTACCACATGGTCCCCCTCATTTCCAGAGCCTGCCCAAGCTGAGAGACTGGGCTACTGTGAAAAGAAGACTGGCTTGGGAGTTAAGATAGCTGGTTTAAGTTCCAATAACTTGCTGTGTGGCTCCAGGCAAACCACCTAACCTTTCTGTTTCAATGTTCCCACCGGTAAAATTGGATTGCCACATTCTGTCACTCCTATTTCAGTGTGCTGCTGATTTTGTGTGAGTAAATGAGATAGCAGATGCTAAAGTGGGATATGAATGCATGGTATGATTATGCTGTTATTATTGCTCCTCAGTCTTTTAATCATACATTTTGACTGGATCATTTTAATTCACCAAGGCACCCTAAGGCCTAATAACATATAATGCAGTTAGCAGGAAATCAAACAAACAGATGAATGCACGGGGGGGTGGGGGGGGGGAAGCAAACTTCCCTGGGTTGCTCGCAAGTTCCTCTCTGGCTGTATGGCTCAGGGTGTGTCTCTAAGAAGAGGAAAGATAATGACCAGTGGGAGTCAGCCCCTGTCTGGGAAGAAGAGGAGACAAAGAACATCACATCTGGTCACCTCCACAGAAGGGGTACTCCATTCTACCATCGTGGGGCCTGAAATCTCACCATTAACCTGATATTTTAGCTTCCTATTCCTTGCCCTTCACAGAATGGTTGCAGTCTCCCTTTTTGAGTGAATCACATTTGCCATGGCCTTGGAATTGGAGATAGAATCCTTGGGTCTGAGTCCTTCTTTCCTGAACTATAGAAACTTCATAAAGCAATTAATTAAACCTTTTCAAGACTCAGTTTCTCTGTCTGTAAAATAGGCTTAATAGTCATAATACCTACCTCATGGGATGATTGAGAAGATAGAATTTTAAAAAGAGGCTTTATAACGTTATGCAAATTTTTTAAATGTTTCTTTATTTTTGAGAGAGAGAGAGAGAGACAGAGTGCGAGCAGGGGAAGGACAGAGAGAGAGGAAGACACAGAATCCAAAGCAGGGTCCAGACTTTGAGCTGTCAGCACAGAGCCTGATACGGGGCTCAAGCTCATGAACTGCAAGGTCATGACCTGAGCTGAAGTCACCGACTTAGGCCACCCAGGCACCCCATTATGCAAATGTTAATTGTCATTATAGTCTGATATGCTCCAGTTGAAATATTCCATGAGCAGATCTTGTCTTTTCCCCTGGTCTGTGCTTTGTGTTTCTTTCACTAGATACTCATTTTCTCCATCTCTCCTGTTAAAATGTTCAAGTATCATGTCAAAGACCACTTTTTTTGACCGCCCCAATGATAAATCATATTTTTTTCTTTCTGGAATTTCTAGAGAATCTATTGTCTTTCCTGTTCGCCTGCTTGTCCTCTCGCACTTATTTTAGCACATTATTACTTTCTTCAGTAGGTTACGAGATCCTGGAAGATAGGATCATAGCAGGCACACAGTACATGCCCAATACTCATTTAAATGAATGTGTAGGATGTGTGTTATCAATGCCTATTCCCATAGGACTTCTTTAAAATAAAAGTATTACTGGGGAAGGTGACCCAGTAGGTCACGAGTACTTAAGTATGAATTAAGAGTGCTGGGCTTGGGTGGCCAAATGGGAAGGAAGGGCAAAACCAGAGAGAACAAGTTTAATAAGAAAGTGGGAGCTGCTAAAGAACATCTCATCATTGTAACAGTTTTTCCTGGCTTGGTCTTGGTCTTAACAGATGCTATGGAACCAGCGTATTAACTTGGAAAGATACCTTATGAGTTCTAAAGGGAAAGGAGAGTTGAAAGAATTCACAGGTACAGGGAATTGTGCAATATCTAGACCCACCAGAAGGTGGCGCACTGTCACTAATTCCACAGCCTGGCAGCTTTGCTCCAAGGGATCCCCCAAATTGATGTGGTTTTCTGATGGGTAGGTAGTTCTCCTCTGCATTTTATTCAGTTCAGTCCTGCTTCCTCCTTATCTCCTTCTCTGTCCCCATCCATTCTGTTGCTTCACGGCATGAAAAGTCTGTAGGCTAGAGAGTGCTTCTCATTGGACTTTCACCTTTGGGAAGGTTCTGCTAATAGAGGTGCTTCAGCTTTCTCTCAACTCCTGCTAAGGTGCAGAACCAAACTCGAATCTCACCCTCTGCATAAGAATCCATCTGGATTCTTAGAGGGTAAGCCCTGAGAGCCTTTTTGGACAAAAGCAGGTGAAAGGAGAAAAATCACTTTCTTTTGCATACTTTCTTTCCTGGCTCCCTTGGTACCCCCTCCCCATTTTTCGAGGTTTCTTGTCTGAATTGAAAAGCACCTCTCTCTGTTCTTCTTCCCCAGATCACCTCATCACATACAGTGCTTTATTCTTTTTATAGTAATATCACATTTATTACCTCCTTGTATTTTCACAAGATGTGTGGCATAGGTATTTTTCTATATTTTTAAAAATCATCATGATAGCTTTCATTTTTATAATCCTATACAGTTATCAAAGCCATTTTGCACTCACCATTTAATTTGACCTTCACAACATTTATGAGACCTTCTGGAGCATAGGTACTAACATCCCCATTGTATGGATGAGAATACGTATATACAGGGAGAGTATGTGATTTTCCCAGAAAATATAAGAAATACAAGAACTCACTCACCAAACTCCTAATTTATTCTACAATTCTGTGTCTTATTGTGGATGAGGCAAACAAGGCTCAAAAAGGAATATATGACATACCCAAGGTCCTACAGTCAATAATAGTAGAATGTCACCTTCTTCCCCCCAAAAAAGTGGGAGAAATGGCTGGAATCAACATCTGACTCTCGGTTTAGTGCTCTTTTTTATTCTCCTAAAGAGGCCTTCTGTAATCTAATGAACCATTGGCTATCTATCCAACCAATAAATATACCATCTAGCCTTTCAAAACTCTTGGGTATACATCAATCAACACCATGACAGAAGTTCTCAGAGGTGAATGAATACCTGAGGCTTTCTGGAAAGAGCATCAGGAATATTTTTTTAAGCTAAAAATGTATACAAACAAAGGCTGGAAAGAAATCCATCACTGTGTTAAAAATGTGTTTGGGTGATGGGATTGTGGGCAATGTATTTTAATTTTCTGTGTTTCTGTATTTTCAAAGTTTTCTTCAGTGAGATTTTATTACAGTTTTTAAAAAAATTTTTCATGTTTATTTTTTTGGGAGAGAGACTCACACACACACAGAGTGCAAGTGGGGGAGGGGCAGAGAGAGAGAGGGAGACACAGAATCCAAAGCAGGCTCCAGACTCTGAGCTGTCAGCACAGAGCCCAATGCAGGGGTCGAACCCTTGAACTGCAAGATCATGACCTGAGCTGAAGTCAGATGCTTAACTGACTGAGCCACCCAGGCACCCTGATTTTATTACTTTTATAATGGGAAGTAAACATTAAAAAGTAGAAGAAGAAAGGATTTGGGCACTGGTATTGCATGTGTTTGTGAGGTTGTGTGTGGTATGCAGTGGCTGTTACTGCAACCCAGTCTGTGGTTGGGTAAGACAAGAAGTGTTCTCTGATCCTCCCTAACTGGGCATCGTGTGCTTCTCTGTTCCCACTTCTCCCCAGAAGCCCCACTGAAGGTTTTGGCAGGATTCACTCACACTTTGCTCCCACCCTTCTCCCTGGTCAACCCCACAAAACTATATAGCACACAGTGGGATAGGCTGGGCCAGGGGGAAGAGGCTCTTGCAGGGATGGGGGGACCAGCGCCTCACCCTGTCTTGGCAGATTTGGAGGCTCCTGCGCTCTTCACTCTGCCTGCTGTGGACTTATGTAACACATTCACAGGACTTCATTTTCCAGTAGATTGAAAGCAAAGCCACTGTTGATTTTCTCCAAAAAGATCTATTTGGAAGTGCAATTGCCTGGAATTACACGGTGGCGCGAGAGGCCAGACCTTGCTGTAAATAACTTTTCTCTCAACCACACCGGGGCCTGGCTGGCAGCAGAGTCCATGCTTCAGATGATGGTGCTTGCTGTGGAGCGTGTGTGTGCGTGTGTGTGTATGTGAGGGGGTGGAGAGAGAGGGAGAGAGAGAACAGGTGAGCAAGGTCTTGGGGCCTTTGCTCACCTTCTGCTACTTTGTCCACCTCTGGAGCTCTGCACGTGAAGGAGCGGTGAGATTTCTCATGGGCTGGTTTATGTGCCCTCTCTCTGGTTATGTCTCCCACCCTGCCACCGGGGGGTCTGGGGCTGTGTGAGGTGGAGTGACTTGTGCATACAGTGTGGGGCAGCACAATGAACAAGCTTGAGAATTTGACATATCTGAATTCTAGTTCCAGATGTGCTGGTTACAGTTTATGGGACCTTAGAAAATTACTTATATCTCTGGCCTTTCTTTATCCATTAAAACGAAACAAAACAAAACAAAATTGGTCCTGGGTGTGGGGGTTGAGAGTATCCACATTTCAGTATTGTGAGGATTAAAGGGAGTAATAGTGGAGAAATCACACTGCACAGAGTCTGACACTTGATTTGTGTTCTGGAAATTTAGTTGCATCCTGTGCCCTGTGTTGCCTTCCACAACAGACTGAAATGAGAAGCAAGAGCAGTGGGTTTGGAGCCAGGATGCTGCATGCCAAAGTTGAGAAACAGGTGAAATTCGGGATGTTTTATCCCTTCTTTCCATGCTCTCTTCTTCTACAGTTATCCATAGCTCACACACACGATTCTCCCCTGCCAAAAAAAAAAAAAAAAAAAGACTGGCATGAACTAACTTACACTGTGGAAGAGGGGGCTTCATGCATGTCTTCTGGTGGGCATTTGTGTTGTAAGTGTCCTGCCTGGGCAAGGAGAGGGTGGTCTTTAAACCAAGATGGCAGCACTTTATGCAAGGGAGCATCTGGATAGGGGAGTTGCTTGTAGGTTAGAAAGTCTTACCAGTTGCTCTGGCTATTCTTAAGACCAGCATTACCTTGCAGGCGTCAGAATGAGATTGTGCGTTAGCTTATCTGGGCACTTTTTTCTAACCTCATGTAGCATTGTCCTTTTCACATTTCTTCATCAAGTCTGGACAGTAGTGGAATCTAGCAAACTATGGGCTGTATCCTCAGGAAAAGACTTCCAGACAACTCTGGAGAAGGCATCTAGCCACCCACCCAACACTTATTGAAATCCTACTCTATGATGGAATAAAAATAGCCAACAGTCATTAAATATTTTGCCAACTTCTTGTGTACATTATCTCATCTAACCCCTAGTTCTAATGATATATTTACTGTTATTATTATGCCATTATTATGCATACTGGCTAAGGGAAAAGAAGCCAGAGCCAGAATACCTGGTTCAAATCACAGCTCACTAGTCACTAGCATTGTGAACTTAGGCAAACTGATTCTTTGTGCCTCAATCTTCTTATATTTAAAATAGAAATATTATAGTACTATCTCATAGGGTTGTTTGAAGCATTAAGTAATTCATACATGTATAGAGTTTAAAAGAGTGCTTGACTATTATTATTCCCATTTAATATCTGAGAACACTGAGGATGAGAGGAAGGGAGGTGATTTTCCCAGCAGCACCCAGCTGATGACAGATCCAGGTCAAGAATCTGTGTCTTATGACTCCAGTCTAGTACTTTTTTCTTGTTATGAGGAAAATGTGCAGAATCATTTATATCCTCTACATTATCATCCCCTATGACAGCTGTCAGTCTTAAGTAGCAGTGTTTTAGAATGGCTGAAAACCTTGGTGAGAACAGTTGAGAAGCTGCGAGCTTTTTAAATTAAAATCTTGTCCCCAAAAGCATGTAAAAGAATTCCTTACCAATCAGGGTCAATTTATATGCACCCAGTATGGTGGCTGAAGCTTAAGCAGCAGTTAGTGGACTCTTTAATGAGTGGCTCTGGAGGCAACACTCAGGCTAGGGCCATGCCCAGCAGGGGCTGCCACTAGGCCATGTCCAGAGAGGCTTTGCTCCTAGGTCAACTCTAAGAGAAGAGCCAACTTGTGTGGTGAGCACAGGTCAAACTGTGAGTTTCCATTAAGAAAAAAATATGAATGGCTACTTCACAGAATATGGTAACTAACCCCTGATGGCATCAGGATAGAACATGGAGTGGAAGTATTTTCTAAAGAGTTTTTCTCTTTCCTAGAGTGATCTAGAGCAAACCTTTAGTTGGCCAAGTCCAATAATGTCCTATGTGTTTCAGATGAAGAGGATGGGTCAGGTGGGGAGGGTGTTCCAAGGAGTCCTCTTTTGCCCTCTCCCCATTTCCTTGGACTTCTCCTGACAAAATGCCTACACTTCTACCCTTAGGGATTTATTCTTTGGGGCATTGCTAGTGTTGTGGGTCCCCCGCCCCCATGAATATTCAATTAAATTTCCAATATCTCCAAGAGGGCAATATGTTACACTAAATCATGTAGTGTCTTATATGGAAGTCTATTCCTCCCTGTTTGGATGCAGCAGACAACTAGAGACCTTCAGCCCATTCAGAACTGGAATATAGGCAAGGTGCCTTGGGAGGAGAGAAGGTGGACAGTCTTTGCTAATTCATTATTTTGCCAAGGGCCAGCCTACTTTGTGCCTTCTTACTTAGCAGAGAGCTGCTAGAAAAAGTTCTGGTTGAAGCCAAGTCAGAGAGTTATGATCCAGCATAAGGAAGCATCCCATTCAACCACGATATTTAAGAGTTTGTCCCTCCTTCTTTTCCTCCAGCATAATGTCATGGGTCGATGGTTCCCTCCCAGAAGGTGTTGAAGTGCTAACCCCCAGTGCCTGTGCAGGTGACCTTCTTTGGAAACAGGGTCTTTGCAGACATTTGAGTTAAGATGAGATCATTAGAGTGGGCCCTAATCCAATATGACTGGTGTCCTTATAAAAAGGGCATGTTTGGACACAGAGACAGACATGCACAACAGAGAGAATGCCACGAGAAGCTGAAGGTGGAGATGGGTGTGATGCATCTGCTAGTGAAGGAATGCAGATTGCCAGCAAACTGCCAGACATTAGTAGAGAGGCATAGGACACATTCTCCCTTATAGCCGTCAGAGGGAATGAACTAACTGTGGCAGCACCTTGATCTTAGACTTACAGCTTCTAGAACTGTGAGACAATAAAATTCTGTTGTTTAAGCTACCTAGTCTGTGATAGTTGGCTATGGTAGCCTTTGCTCACCAGTATATGACTAAACCAGCATAGTTGAGAGTTTGTCCTTCCTTCTTTCAGTAAACATTTAGTGATTACCTACTGTGTGCTAGTATAATGCCAAGTCCTGGAAACAATATCTTGGATAAGATCTTTGTTTTTAAGGAGTTCATAGACTTGTAGGTAAATGAATAGGCCAATCTTAATAGTACGATGAGTATTTAATGTCTCTTCTTCCCTCTAGACCGTAGACTCTCAACTGTGTCCATACATTAGAGTCTCCTGGGAACTTAAAAAATACCGATGTTCAGGCTTCACTCCCAGACAATGTGATTTAATTGGCCTTGGGGTGGGAACACAAGGCATTGATATTTTATAAATCTTCCTAAGTAATTCCAAAGACTACCATTGTTGAGAAACACCGTTTTAAAAATATACCCATTATTTTAGGGACTCATTCCAGACCAATTAAATTTTATTTTTAAAAAGTTTCCCAGGTGGTTCTAATGTATAGCCAAGTCTCAGAACCATTCTCTCCCATAAGGTTGAAATTGTGTTTGTCTTGTTTAATGTCATATCTTCTCCACGGTGCCTGGTTCAGAGAAGGCAATCAATAAGTAATTGATGAGTCAGGATCTATGATGAGAAAATATAAGGTGCATGGACGATGTACTGTACCCACTCAGTTGTGGGAGAGCTGAGACCCAAAAGATAAGTCAGTTTAGTCAGGCAAGGAGGGAAAAGAAGAATGTTTGTGGCTGAGGGAACAGTGTGTACATACAGTTAAGGAACTGTACATGGCTCAGCTTGGCTGAAGCGTCACCTGCGGGTGGTGAGAGGTAAGGCTAGAAAGATAAGCAGGGTCATGAAGAGACCTGTAAGCTATGATAAGGAGTTGGGGTTCTGCCACAGGCTTATTTGGGTTGCCTTGGGGGCATAGCCATGGACTCCCAAGGTTGGTTTTTGATATCTTGGCTGTGGTACTCATACAGGTGCAGGTGTGGGCTTAGAGTCTTGCACTTTTTCTCATTGAAGACAGAGGGACCCAAGTGTCTTGGAACCCTACAGACCCATCTCATGAGAAGGTTGTCACCAGCTTCCCATAGAGACCACCAAGTAATGTTACTGCACCTTAGTCCCTGTGACCCGCCACCACCAAGACTTAGGAGGGAGAAGTTCCCAACATTCTTTCCACGCTTGCACATCTTGAGTGGATGGTGGGACAGTTTTCACATCCTTCCAGATGTTCACTAGAATCCCATTTTACCTGGATAACCATAGGTGGTGGGGGTAAAGAGGAGGCTCAGTGTGATTTCCCCCAGCCTCCCTGGCCCCTGGCTCCACAGGAGGCCCCTTCACAGGGTGGGTTGATGACCGAGGAAGGGACCCGACCTGGGATCCTGGACATTTGTCCACTGTGCACGGCCTCCCTTGGGTGTTTGCTTGTCCGAGCTGAGCTGTTGCCAGTTTAGTACTCTATGCAGATTTCATTAACAGACTGCCTGATCCACTCTGAGTCCTTAATGAAGATGTTAAATAAAATTTGACATTATTATTGCCATTTGTACAGCACTTCATATTTACCAAGTGCCTTCAGAACATTTTTATTCTTTTCCAAGCAATAGCCCCATGAAGTCAATTAGTACCACTGTCCCCATTCTACAGAGAAAGCTCTTGGGAGTTCATTGATGTGTTGGGAGTCCTGCAGCCAGTCACCCTCTATCCCCAGGGGAGATTATTCTCCTTCCTTTTGTGCAAAACCCAACTCCTGGAGCTGGGCCAACTCCTCGAAGTCTGTCTGACCCCTCACGCGCTCCCCCCAATTTCTAGGCTGCGCTCACTGAATATCACTCCTTTTCTGTCTTAAGGTTTCCTGCTTTTAGTTCAGGAAAGGCTTGGTCTTCTCTTAGTCGATTTGAATGAATTTGCAAGTACAATTTCCTGATGGGCATTAAATGTCTGGATGACCATGCAAACACGCAGCATTCTGCAGGGCCTCCGCTGTCCATCCTGCCTCTTCTCAGAGGCCTGCCAGCAGCACTACAGATGTGTCTGGCATGAGCTGTCCTTTGTAAACATCGCGGGGCAAACAGCACTGATGTCTTTCTGCATGTGACAACCTCCCCCTCTTACTGTGGGAGACCTCAAATCAGAGGCTCCTACTGACAGCATCTCTGTAAGACTGGGAGAGAAAATAAACCTCGTAAGGAGGGAACAAAAGCCGCTCAGGTGCACTTCCCTGAGGCTTGTCAGAGGAGCGGAATAAGGCGTATTAATAGGTTTGCTTGGCACTCTGGCCTTGGTTTTCTCATGTTAAATGCAGACATTAATGAAAATGCGAGTATATAAAGGGTTTCCTGTTTTAATGACTCAAACATTTTGGGAAGGACTTTTACACTCTTTTTGATTTCACAATTTTAAAATCTACGTTACTAATTTTCTCTCTGTGATGCTATTATGGCTTCATGTTTCCTTTTCTGTGCATACCCCATTTCTGTCTCATTCTTTCCCTGGCTGACTTTCTTTTCCCTCTGACCATCTCTTTCATTTTCATTCTTTCTTTTCCCTTCCTCTGCCACATGAAGTGTCCTCACTCTTTCATTATGCTACCCATCTCATCCCATGGAAGGGTCTTTGGTATTTCTCGTGGGACCACCCCACAGGAGCCTACCTTTCCTCTCCAGCCCCTGCAGGATTACTTCCTGCAAGCTCCTGATGGAGGGTGTGTGGTGCAGTGTGGCATCTAGAGAGTAGGGCACATGGTGAAAAGGCCCAACCCCTACACACTGTCCTGTGATGAGGATGTGGGGTGTGGGGAGGTTGTGAATAGCAGAGGGGATTGTGGGATTGATCCTTTGATGAAAGGATCAAAATAGGGTTTGGCAATACATTACAGTGAATGGAAAGAACATTGAACTGAGGATTAAAATTATTAGAGTCAATGGGGTTCCTGGGTGGCTCAGTTGGTTGAGCATCCGACTTCAGCTCAGGTCATGATCTCACAGCTCGTAGGTTCGAGCCCCGCATCAGGCTCTGTGCTGACAGTTCAGAGCCTAGAGCCTGCTTCAGATTCTAGTGTCTCTCTCTCTCTCTCTCTTTCCCTCCCCTGCTCATGCTCTGTCTCTCTCTCTCTTAAAAATAAAGATTAAAAAAAATTTTTTTTAATTATTAGAGTCAAAAACTGTGAAAAGTCTGAGACTGTAGCCTATGTGCAAGCTAGTAAGTGAGTCTGCTGCATTTATATGTGTGTGTATATGATTATATATACATGTGATTAATGTATGTATGTGAATATAATATTCAGATATAGAACATATATACAGGCCGTATATACACATGTGTGATGAATGTATGCATGTGTGTATATCCATGTATAACACATTTACACATGTACACACATATACACATGCATGCACACATGTATTTATATACATGTATATACACATGTAAATTTATATACATACACACAATACTGTCAGTATATATATTGACAGATTATACAAGATCATGGACAGAGACAAAGAGCATTGGTTACTTATGGCAAAAGCAACAACTAGAGAAATCTCTTGCATCTGTTCTCTGAGTCCCAATTCCCACAGGGTGGTGTGAGGGCAGGATGGTACCAGCACATGAAGTGGGGTGATTCAAGGAGAGTACCCCACCCCGGTCACGTTAGGAAACTCTGATTTTATCTAGAGATGCTGGTGACCTGCTCATCCTCCCCTCTGGAGAGAGAAAGAACCCTTTCTTTACTCTGGAATGTAAGCTAATCTTCATGGAGAAAAGAACTTATACTCCTGGAATGGCTCAGGGGAGGGAGATGTTCTCTATCTTTGTTTAGTAGCCAGGAAACAAATCTGTCTTCTGATCAGGAGAAAGATAGTATCTTAAGTTTCAAGGATGTTTTACTATTCAAACACCCTTGAAAGGATTGTCAGTGCCCATTGCCCAACTCATGCAGAAAAGTGAGATTTCATGGAGAACAGACATAATCAATCAATTATGTTTTCTTTTGTTTTTTCTTCCTTTCTTTCTTTTCTTTTCTTTTCCTTTTTTTGGGGGGGGGTGTAAAACCCTCAGCAGGCAATCTTTACTATGTTGATTACTTCTGAAATTGCTCTAGCCATGTAAAATCATATTCTTTGTATTTCCTCCCTGTGTTCCATTTTTCTCCTTTTGTGAATCCGTGTATGTATTTCTCTCTCTCTAATTGGCAGGGAGGGTAGAAAGGAGAACATGTCTTTTGAAGCAATATGAAGCAACTTATGAAGTAAGAATTCTTATGAAGTAAGGTCCTGATCCTACCAAATAGCATTCACAGTTTAATCTTGATTAAAGATTAAGAACTTTAGCTATTATTAATACTTACCTTACAAACAGGGATTATAAGAAGAATGGTTATCCATTGTAATACCACCTTCTCCTCCTGGCTGTGAAGGGATTCCCCAAATTCCACTAGAGTTCTGAGTTGCAATCCTGTGACTAAGCAGAAGACTCTCAAAGAAATATGGCACAGAGGAATGTGTCCTTGGAGAGCAAAATCCTACATCAGAATAGATGGAGTCTGAGACTTCTTCCAGCTCTGAAATTGGGACAATGATGCTCCCTGGACATTTGGAAGATGCCCCTTTTTCCCTTTCAGTCAATTTGGATTCTACTCACAGCACAGATAATCTCCCTCTCTCATGTCCTGTGTTTCAACTTCTCCATTTATCCAGTGAGTAGATATAGAGGCATGTGGCTAATGTGCTAGACTTTCTGCTGGAGACCTGGTTACGTCTTATTGTTGTTGAAATGAAAAGAATCAAGAGAATAATGGGAAAGGTGTATGAACTTCAAGTAGGGCATCAAAAGATAGGGGATGCTGATTAGCTATGTGACCTTGGACAAGTTACATAACCTCTTTGTGCCTCGGGTATCCTTTCTTGAAAATGAAGAAGATAATGCCTACTTGGCTATCTATCTCATGGGGATATTGGCAGAGCAAATGAGTTCATGTTCAGTGTATGAGGTGCTCAAAGGAAAGACACTGGTTGAATGTAAAGTTTGCTTTTGCCACATAAATGTCATCATTCTCCCCTTCTGTTCCCCATCTCAGCCCATGGACGGACCTCTGCTGTTTCTGACAGTGCTATGCCACAGGATTCTGCCTTTTCTTTCCAGCCCTGCAGGATTACTTTCTGTGAGCGCCTGATGAAGGGCATGTGGTGCAGTGTGGGGCATCTAGAGAGTGGGGTGGATGGTGAAAAGACCCAAACCCCACACACTGTCATGTGATGGGGGGTGTGGAGTGCAATGAGATTGTGAATAGCAGAGGGGATCATGGGTCCTTTGACTCAGGGAGCTACTTTCTGGGCAGGAGCAAGTGGAACTAAGGGGCACGGAAAGGGTTCAAATAGGGCTGGCTCTGCACACAAATCAAGTGTAATGAAAGGAGTATGGGCTGGATCTGAGATTTAGCGCTTCTTGGGTCATTAATTAGTTGGTATGTGGCTAACATATGGGGAAGATTTGCAATATTGGAGATATTTTTTCTTTCTGCTTCCTGTGAATATCTGAAGATAATTCTAAGATTACCAGTCGACTAGCCCATCAGTGTGCCTGCTCCTTTTCTTTCTAACTCCCTTCCTTCCCTCTCCACAAATATTTATTTATACCTCATTTGTAACTGAAGATAAGCATCTCTGAAATCGGGCCTGTTGGCACATGTCTAAACACTCTTTAACTGAGAGACAGATATTCACAGAAACATTTTTAAATGTCCACAAACTAACACGTAGATTGTCAAATCCTAATCACAAGGTTCAAATCAGGCTTCTGATACTAATGTTTTAGAAGGTTCACATGTCAATCAGCAGTTTTCCTGGTACAACTCTCATGAATCTTGCGTGTGTGCTTACATGTGTGTAACTGCATGAGATGCATTGTTAATTAACATTGTAAGGCTAAGCACTCAATGGAAAGGTTCTGGAGAATTCTATTTCATTATGACAGAATTTGTGTTTAAAAAACACAATCAAGTAGAGCCTGTATTGAAAGAGCAAGACCTGTTTCCAGAGTCATGTTGCCAATATTAAGTCCATTCTGACATAGGGGTTTTGCTCTGAGTGTCCTGGTGGCCACATGGATGTTCCATTATCCCCTTCTTTTAGTGCAGAAAGATTCTTGCAAAGATGCTTCAGATGAATAATTCTCCTGCCATTGCCAATATGCAACTCATTCCGCATGGATGTTCCTTCAGACTCTAACCTAGTTTGTGTTCAGGTAATTCTGGTAATGGGACATTTTGCCTCTCCCCTGGGGGACCATTTCCAGCATCTAGCCATCCAACCGATTAGTTGGAGAACTGAGCCCTGACTTAAGGAGGGAAAGAGGTGTTTTTTGAACTGGCAGGGTGGCTTCCAAGGCTTTTGAATTGTTCTCCCAGCTGTCAGGGATCATTGTGAGCCGTGAGAACTGCTAATCGAATCCTAAGTTTTTTGTTTTTTGTTTTTTATTTTTTTCAACTCAGAAAATTCGATTAGAAAACCAGAATAATTGAAATGTGCATTTCCACACCACTTCCTAAATAAAATGTATACATGTGTCAAGTCAGACGGATTCTAAAATCAGTTTTTCTCCCATTAAGCAGGCAGTGCTCTGGGGCTGGAAAGAACTGGTTCTGAACTTCAGCTTTGCACTGAACAGTTGTATGATCTTTAAATTTCCTTCTAATAAAATGAGGAGAGTAATACTTTCCCCATGGGCTTGCATGAGAGATCAATGAGATAAAGCCCCAGGCACAAGACCCATTGTGTGGCATTCAGCACACGGTCATTTACCTTCTTTTTCTAGGAAGGATGCTCAGCTTCCGGGTTCTCTGATAAGCCTCTCTGGAATTCCAATTGGTCCCTTTGGATGCCCTGATGACCCATGAATGCCCTCCGGGATGGGTGTGATACTGTAGTCTCCAAATAGCCACCTTGCCTCCTTTCTCTTGCAGACATCAGGCACATGCAGACAGGGGGAAGGACAGATCTCCCTGGGAGGCTGTCACCAGGTGCCACATCACTGTGTGTTTATGGGCTTGCTCTGAAGAGCAGATGGGGGATTTGTCCACTTCCTAAAATTGAAAACGTTCCGGTTCAACATAGGAGACAACAGTGGTAATTGTACTATAAATTGACATAAACTGCAATGAGAAAAGACCTCCTTGACTTCCCCTGCCTTGGATTCCACATCAGGATGTGTTAATGAAAGCATCTGTCTCTCGCCAGCTCCCGTTATCAGACATCTTAATTTATTTACTTATTAAAAAATAAAAGGGGAATTTGTGCTTTGGTTTTTTTTTCCCCTTTATTTTACCTTCATCATTATGCATTAAGTGATCTTAGCAAAACGGACAAACACAATGACTATAATTAAATATAGTTCTTGTTTGGTATGGTGCTTTCCTCCTGTGGCATTGGCAGTTCTTCTAATGACAATGACCTTGTAATTTAAAACATATCCTACGGATGTCTGTTCTTTATTTTAAACTGCTGTGAACACACACTGGTTGAGCAGTGGCAATAACGAGAATGAGACCTGGTGGTGGTTGATCCAAGCTTTCCCCACAGGTTAAAGCAAGAAGCTTTTACCCAGAAAGGCCTCATGGCCTCAGAATGTATCATTTGTCATGGACCTTCTCCTTTGAGTAGTAATCTGGAGTCAACACATTGCTTCTGTTCCAGACGGCATTGGGAATTCCAACCATATCCATTCAGAATTTGGTGTTGATTTGAATCCTTCTGTATTCGACTTGGTGATAGTCCTTCCTTTATTAATTCACTCAACAAATGAGTAGAATGAATGGATTAAAGCTTTAGGAGATACGGCAGTGAACTGGAGAGAGGCTGGAATGAGCCTGTGTTGGGGGAGGGTCATTGGGTCTCTGGTTGGATTGGAGGGTTTGTTTGGAAAGTGGGGAATAAAGTTGGGTAAGTAGATCCCCCAAACTGCAGGCGTCTTACCATATACCATCATCTGTCTGTCTACCTACCTACCTACCTACCTACCTATCAGACATTCTTGCCCTTTACTTCTGTTTCAGATTAATCAGAGGCTGACTTTTGTTCCCCTCTTGGGACAAGGTCATCTTTTGACTAAAGGGTAGGGGATGAAAAGACCTTGGCTTTGAGTACATATGTCCTCAGGACCCTATATGACTGGGAACCAAGTATCTTTTCCCCCCTTCAAGCAACACCTACTTGTCCCTAGAACTCTATTCCTAACCCAGATCTGCACTGTTCACCCTTTTTCCCCACTCTGCCCATTTCCCAACAGTTGGTTTGGAACATGATTAATTAAAAAAGTCACATTAAAAAAATATATATCCCACTGAAGGGGTATACCCTTCAAAAATGTATACCATTTGTAGTAATTTGAGAATAATGTAATGATGTTCTTCACCTTGGCAACAGATAGGAGTTGGTGTGGTGCCTCAAGACATAGAAGCCATTTTCATGAGATCTTGAAAAAGTGTTCCTGCCTTATCCTCCTGTATGAATGATGGTCTAGAAATAGAAAAATTACGGGTTTATGCTGGAAATCTTTGTCCTGCTATTTCTTTAGGCAACCACAAACACACATAAACACATTTATAATGAATATTTTCATTTGATGTCTGTCTTATGGTAGGTACTCAAGAAATTAATTTTTTCTTTCCTTTTCCCCTTTCTTCCATGATGGTGACACATAGTAGGTGCTCAGTGTGCTCTTACATATGAATTATATTAAAGGCATAGATGCATGTTAGGTATAGCATAGAAGAGAGGTGCCTCATTTCTGTCTCATGGATATAGGATGTAGACCATAGCAGTCACAGAATTCTCTTCCTTCCTGATAATTCACTGTGGCCACTCAGTGGGTTGTTTTAGATGCAGCAAGTACTCAGTAAATTTTTGCTTAGTACCAAGGGAAATGTCCAGGCAGCCCCCTCCAGCCAGCCTTTACACATCATTTTGTATAGATCATTATGTAACACAGAAGTGTGCAATATTGCCCCTTTGCAAAATATTCTTTGACCTTTGTCTGGAAATTGACTGTTATTATTGTTATTTTCCATTCTGTTTATGATGTCTATTAATGTATGTGTTTATTAATTTTTTAAAGGAGAATTTTTGATGAAGTAAAACTTATGACTGAGGAGTGTGGGGGGGGGGCAAGGATGATGGGATGGCTGAAAGGGGAAATTAAGGGTCTCTTGAAATCTTAGAATCGTATAGGAAATAGAGGGTTTCTATCCATACCTACTGAAGGGATTCTCTGAAGACTTGAACTACTTAATCTCTCTCCCTTTCTCTTAAAGGCAAAAGATTAATTATGTTTTTGTCCTTAGTACTTTTAAAATTAAAATTATATAAGTGAAAATAAAATAGAAAAGCAAAATTTATAAAAGTAATTTGTATACATTGTAAAAGTACTCAGATGTTTACAGAAGCAACACAAAAGCAAAATTATCTCCCCTGTGACCCATTCTCTGCTGGTAAAACTTTAAAATGTTTCTGTTCATAGTTTTGTCTATCATCTGGATTCTAATATACTTTCTTGATTTATGAAATGGAGACAGTGTTTTTTGATTCCTTGCTTTGAGGGATTTAGAGCTACATCCCTAAAATCCACTTTCTATTCATTATTCCTTCTCCAGAATTCTGTCTCCCATATGGATCCATTTTCAGGGTATATATATAATTAGGTTTTTCATGCCTTGTTTGTTTGGAATGAGTAAAGATGCAGTGTTTGGAAAAAGACTGTCCTGGAGGCAGAATCCCAACTTTGCCAGTTTCTAAGGGCATGGGCTTGGGCAAATCACTTAACCTTTCTTCTCACCCATTACTTGGGGGCCATGATATCAGCTTTATAGTGTGGACATGAGGATTAAGCGACCTGATACAGAATTTCTCAAACATTTATGATGAATGGATCTTTTTTAAAGATTAAAAATGTTGGTAGCACCTCACCCACCCAATGTGTGTTAAATTATTTTTACGACAATATTACTTGGATATTTACAAAAATAAAATTTGTTATGGATTAGTTTCATGCTCTGATACAAGTATACAACCAAAACAAGTTGATACATTACAAATTACAATACAGAAAAATTAAATTAAGCAGTATTAGTTTAATGCGATCAGTTTGTACTCTATATGAAAAGAAATCTTCATGAATGATGTGAATATGGTACTATCTGCCATAGCCTAGATCTTTTAAAGTTTGGCGTTTCTCATTCTGTTTCTGCTGTGTGTTCGCTCAGTTCTCCCTTTCACTTTTCCCTAGTCCAACTCCCAGGGAATACTATATGGTGCACAGGGATGTTATTTGGCCTTTGCTTAGCATGAACACATCTGCTATGTATTGGCTCCATCTCTGTTCTTTCCTCACTGGTCCATGACTATTAATATCCTATAATTGACACCAGTCCAGTTGTAGACACACCTGTAGGTGTGAGCACTGAAACTGCAAGGTAGTACTCAATTACTGAGTGGTCATCTGGATGACTTTTTAATATTATTATCATTGTGAAAATTTAGACCACACATGCACACACACACATACACACAAACTATTCTCACTGCTGTAGTTCTACACCTGCTATTTGTAAGAATATATATGTATATATTTCCTGGAAGTCTTATTACTGTTAATGGTAGTTTTATTATGGCTATAGATTTCTATCAGGCAAGCCTATCAGTTGGCTGTTGCTGTGTAACAAACGGCCCCAAGACTCAGTGATTTAAAACTACCAGGCATTTATTAACACTGTGGATCTTGAGTTTGCTGGACAGATCTGCTTATTTTTTTTTTTTTTTTAGTTTTTTTTTTAATGTTTATTTATTTTTGAGAGAGAGAGACAGAGACAGAGGACAGAGCATGAACAAGGGAGGGGCAGAGAAAGGTAGAAACAGAATCCTAAGCGGGCTCTAGGCTCTGAGCTGCAAGCACAGAGCCTAACATGAGACTCGAACTCATGAGCCATGAGATTATGACCTGAACCCAAGTGGGACACTTAACTGACTGAGCCACACAGGCGCCCCCAGATCTGCTGATCTGATTTAGGGGCATTGTGGCTCACTTGTCCATATGTGGCCCACTGCAGGTAAGCTACTTAACTTTGCTGATCTTGGTTGGGCTCTCTCACATCTTTGGTGCCTTAGCTAAATGGCTTGGCTTTCTTCTATATGGTCTCTCATCCTCTCTTAGGTTAGCCTAGGCTTGTTTTCAGAGTAGCTTGGACACATGCTTGTGGTGATCATAGAGAATCAAGGGAAAGAGTAGATATATGCAACACACTTGAGGGCTAGGCTTGGAGCTGGCATACCTTTACTTCTGCTGTGTTCTGTTGACCAAAGCAAGTCATAGGCCAACCCAGATTCATAGTTTGGGGAATTAGACTGTACAACCTGTTTCTAGGTGAGAAGAACTACAAACTCACAATTCAAATGTTGTGATTACAGGTAAGCATGAAGAATTTGAGCCATTATTATAATCAATCTACCCCAGTAGCTAAGAGGTTGGGGTATGGAGATCTATAAGGAAATTATGCTGACCTTCTTGGTGACACAGGGATACTGACTTAAGAAAGAATGGATATGTAAGATGTTCTGCCCCTTCTTTGGTATGGGAATGAGGAAGAGGGTGGAGTCAGAGATGACTCCAAGGAACCCTAGGCTGGATGACTGAGAAGCTGGCAAAGCTGCTAACTGAGGTATGACATTCAGCAGGAAATGCAGAGTTGAATCCGGGCGGGGCGGGGGGGGTGGCGCTCAGAATGGGAGAGGTCAAGGTAGAGGGAGATATTAAGTTTGACATACTGGAGCTGTTCCTATAAGGAGAGTCCTTCTCCACCTGGTTTCACGTTAAAATTACCTAAGTAGGGTTTTTTTTAATTAAAAAATTATTTTTAAAGTTTATTTATTTTGAGAGAAAGAGAGAGTGAGCAGGGAGGGGAAGAGAGAGAGGGGGAAAGAGAGAGAGAGAGAGAGAGAGAGAGAGAGAGAGAGAGAGAATCCCAAGCAGGCTCTGTGCTGTCGGTGCAATGCCTGACTTGGGACTTGACCTCACAAATCGTGAGATCATGACCTAAGCCAAATCAAGTGTTGGTTGCTCAACCAATTTAGCCACCCAGGTGCCCCACCCCCCCACACACCCCTCCCCCGCAAAGCAGCTTTTAAAAAATACTGACAGTTGAATCTCATCCCAGATCAATTAAGTTCAAATTTCTAGGAAATGTGTCCTGGTATTATTATTTTTAAAAATCCCCAGAAAATTCTAATGTACAGCTTAAGTTGGAATAATTATCTAGATCAGTGTTCTTCTGCCCATACATAGAATCATCTGGATACCTTACAACAAATACTGATGCTTGGGCATTACTACCAAACTATCTATTTAATTGGTCTGGGATAAAAACTAGGCAACTGTATTAAAAAAAAAAAGTCTCTCTGAGTGAATTTAATGTGCAGCTACAGTTGAGAACCACTGACCTAGATAGTTAATTTTCACCGTGAATAATCAATGTTTTCAGGTTGCAAGCCATGGCAAAGGGGCGCTATAACAGAGTCTCTTTAAGATCTGGGCAGGTTCAGAATTAGCATGAAATTGCTGGGTGCCAGCCAGGGCATGGGGACAGGAGCAGTTGGAGGATGAGACCAGAAACTTTCAGGACCCAACCTGGATCAACACATAGTGCTTGAAGAACAAGGGCACATCACAGTTAATCCTGTTTCGAGGACAGATGCTGAGAATCTCAACCTCCCTGAGAAGGTCTGGAATATAAAATGTCATGGTGTCATCTGACTCACCTGTCCTCAAATTCAGATACAGTTTTCTTTCTCTAGCATGCAGACAATGCAGCTTCCATCATTTTCTTTTTTGGAGGTAAATTCACAATGTCTTAAACCTTAATATATGAGTGTTACCTTGATTACAAACCCCAAACTGCCTCTTCTTTGAGTTCATCCCATTAGTCTGAGCTTTGACCTTGTTACATCTGAGATAATTCTGGGACCTTCTTGTTGTTAATGTCTTATAAATATTTGTAGACCAATTATCTGTCTATAGCCAGTCACTGAGTCAACAACAGAATATTAAGGATTTTTTTCCCTCGTGTTCATAAATCATTCTTGGCAGAGCTTTAATCATTTGGGTTTTTGGCTGCCTCTCTGACTTTCCTCTGGTTTATTTTTGGCCTCCATAAGCCTCATCTATTTTGGGGAAATATTTAATTGCATAATACAAGTTGACTCCTGTTAGGTATGCCACTGACAATACCCCTAGGCTTAGGATTCTTCAAAGTGGGCATGTGAATCCCTTTGGGGTGGGGAAGGCCTGTAAGGGCACATTGCTGAGCACCCCCAACACCTTCTCTCCCCTGTCCCTAACCAGATCTCTGAGGATGGGGCTCAGGCATCTGTACTTTTCACATGTTTTTGGATGATACTTATACATGCAGTTGGTATATATAACCAGTTGGTATAATAAACCATAGCTTATTACCTCAATATTATGCTTATGCAGAGGAGTTTGTTTGTTTGGTTTTGGTGGGAGAGGCTTTGCTCCACGAGCCTCATCTATAATCAAGATATAGACCCTTCCCTGAAGAGTTTCCAAAAACAGCGGTGCCTGGGTGGCTCAGTTGGTTCAGCATCAAACTTCAGCTCAGGTCATGATCTTGTAGTTCATGGGTTAGAGCCCTCATTCATCTCTGCATTGATGGTGTGAAGCCTGCTTGGGATTCTCTCTCTCTCCCTCTCTTTCTGCCCCTCCCCCACTTGCATCCTCTCTCTCTTTTTCTCTAAATAAATAAACTAAAAAAAAGGGGTTTCCAAAAATGTTCTACATTAGGAATCACCATTTTACTTTGGTCTTGACTCTCAGTGGGGTTGGTCAACACATGAATTTTATTGCATACCCCTGACACCCCTAAGGTATAAGCAGAGGTAAAAGGGAAAAGAGAGGTGGGACAGTAAGTATAGGAGATAAATAGTGGGCCAGATGAGAAGAGAGATATGGAGATGGGGAGGAGATGAAGGAGAGTCACATGTATAAAAATGGCTGAGTATCATCTATGGCAAGTATAGTATCATGTTCTACATTTTGAAGCACTTTACAGTATACCAAATCCTTCTACGTGTGATCCTCACAACTGTCCTAGAATAACTGGATTGGGCAGGTATTAACATCCCCGTTTTACAGATGGAAAAACAGACTCCTTGTGGTGACATGTCCAAGTTCAGATGGCTAGTAAGTGTCAGAAATAAGACTAGAACCAGGACTCAAGACTTAGTCCTAGAGTAGGTATTATTCTGTCAGTCCTAATCTATACTAGGTCTATGCAGCCTAGACTTGCTCTTGCTCTAGTGTTATGAGGAGACCTTCACTCTGGGTGAGTATCTCTTTGTGATGTGATGTAGTCTGGCTCTTTGGGGAGGTTTGTGGTATTTGGAGAAGGAGCAGAGTGGAATGGGTATCCTTGAAGTCCTTTGAAACCCACATTATAAAAGCCAGGAAGCTTGCTGAAAGAGCTTTTATTACATGTTACAAACAGAACAAACTGGTGAGTGCTACCTGAGTGTCTTCATTCTTCCATTTATTCACTTTCTTCCCTCCTCCTCTCATCTCCTACACATTCAACACACATAAACCAAGGAATGCAGTATGACTCTGGGATCCGAGGAAGCCCCCAAGTCATGTAGGGATGACTGCCAGAACAATTAGGTCTTATGGAGTCAACAAAATAATTAAGGTCCTGGGATCACTGTCTCTACTTGAACTGAGCAGACCTTTTCTTGGTCTAACCCAGTGCAGCTAAAGGCAGGGAAGTCCTGCTCTGAGCCTATTTCCTCTACCCTTCCCCTCCCCTCACCCCCCCCCCACATTTTTTCTTTCTTTTCTTTCTTTCTTTCTTTCTTTCTTTCTTTCTTTCTTTCTTTCTTTCTTTCTTTCTTATGGAGCAGGGCTTTTAGCTTTAGGTCAGAGTTGGTATTGATCCTCCTGGGACAATAATAATAACTAACCTGAGTACCATGCTTTAATGTTTCTGAACCTTTTCATCCTCATTATTTCTCTTGATCATTACATCAGTCAGGTGTTATAGATAATTGTACTATCCAGGCATGATTATAATAGCAGTGGTCCAGGAATATATAATTCCCTAGACCGGCGACCCTACCCATGAAGTATTAAGGTAAATATATGCACTGAAAGAGTAAAACAATACAAAGGAACCATTCCATTGCTTGGTGGGGCTTAGGTGCCCCCCAGACCCTGAGCAGGATTCTGCACCACACAGAGAATCTAGGCAGACCTGAGCAGCCTAAAAGAAAAGCCAGACCTACCTTTCTGATTTTACTACTTAGATAAAGGGAAAGCCCAGTCCCTGCATGCCTGCTGAGAGGCCCCGAGAGAAGGGAATGGATACAAGAGACAGGGGCTAGGCCTTTCCAAGCTGGAATCTTGTAGGTCTATAGGAAAAGACACACATCAGAAGAGACAGCCCCAAAGAGCTGTCAAGAGTGAGATAGCAGATTCCATGCCTTACCTTACTTCTTAAGCCCTGGGAGGATGGACGAGACCCTTCAGTGATGGAAACCTTCAGCATTAAGACCCAGTGAACTGTTTTTCCTCTTCTTTGGGCACTGCCTTTGCTATCTGGAAGTCTGTGGGGTTTGGAGGAAGGTCATGATAGCCTTAAGAGCTACAGCCCCACCAATATTACTGTGTATCTGCCATGGGGAAGTAGAGTCAGGGAAGTTAAGTTACTTACTAAACCAAGATCATTGGTTTAGTGAGTGGAGGAGCCAGGATTTGAATTCGTAAATTCAAGATGTAGTGGGTTTTTTTTTTTTTGTTTTATTTGTTTTGTTTTTTGACTGCACTACCTGGCTTCTACCAACCATCATATCACCCTTATATGGAGAATCAGTTCTGGTCTCTTGGGCTTTGTCTGGCAGGAGCGTTATCATTAGAACATTAAAAAGAACCCCCAAATATATTTCTTCCATTTAATGTTTGCCCAGGGAAGGCATAAATGTCTGTGGGGTTGTCTTCTGGCTCACAATTTAGGAAGGCTTTGGTTATAAATGGAAATAGTTTTGTTAGATGGGACTCAGATCACAACGTTCCTCCTTGAGAGCTCAGGTGATCCAAATGCCCACATTATTCCCCCTAAAATAGGGGTTGGGGGTTATTTTGGGAAAGGGGCCTATTTTAAGCCAAAGGACAGGGGCTTTCTGTTCTGCCACTGTGCTGGCTTGTTTCTACCCTGCACTCAGCAAAAACTGAATATTCTCTAAACAATAGATGACTCAGCCTTTGCTAAATCTTAGGTGAAATGGATTTAGCAAGCAAAGAGAGAAAATGTCTTTTTTTCCCCATTTTTGCTAGTCCTATTTGATGATAATTCTCAGTGCTCAGGGCTCCTTTCATCCAAAGATCTGTAATTAATTAAGCCTCACAACTCCCCTGGCAGGTAGAGAAGTACAAGGATGTTCATTTAAAACCAATCCTGTTTGATACAGTAGGGCTGTTACTAAAGCTCTTTAAAAGAAAAACCTCTCTATTGTGAAACTTCTTTTTAATAGAGTAAATTAAGGGAAAAAGGATGAAGTAATTTTGCCTGAGATGCTTGTTTGGTTATGGCCACAGAGAGAGCCCTGAGTTCGGGCTCTGATGCCATCCTGGGTTAAACTAGCTGTATAAGCTATTGCAGCATAGCAAACTACCACAAGATGTAGTGGCTTTAGACAACAACAAACATTCATTATCTCATACAGTTTCTGTGGATAGGAATTCAGGACAGGGCTAGCTGGATCGTTTTGGGTCCAGGTTTCATAAGGTGGCAGCTAAGATATCTGCCAGGGCTACAGTTGTCTGAAGGCTTGACTAAAGCTGGAGGATCCCCTTCTAAGATGGCTCACTTATATGGATTGTGAGTTGGTGCCAGTTTGGGCAGAAGACCTCAGTTTCTCACTATGTAAACTTCTTCAGAAGGCTGCTTGGGTGTCCTAATGACATGGCAGCTACATCTCCCATAGCAAGTGGTCCAAGAGAGCAAAGGTAGAAGTGGCAATATCTCTTATTACCTAACCTTGGGCATCACACTCTGTCATTTCCTCAATGCCCTATAGACTGCATAGCTCAGTTATATTCATTGTGGGAGGGGACCACAAAAGGACTTGAATACCAGGAAGCAAGAATCAATGGGAGCCTGCTTGGAGGCAGGCTAATCTTAAGACATAGTGAGTTCATGTGTGATGTATCATTGGAATATCCTCTGACAAGCATGCTTGGAGTACTAAACATCATGCATCTGATAAGAAGAGAGTAAGAGACAGGGAATCGTACAGTTAACTGTCTCGTTATTTATAGGTGTAGAATAAATATTATTTGTATTCAAAGTTAAGTGATTAACTATATTGAAATATACATGACAGTGGCATTAAGCTTTCATCTTTAGGAACTGGACATTTGTCCCAGACCCTATACTAGATCACTGGCTCCCCATTGTTGACCTATGGACCAGTGTTGTGTTAACTGCTAAGAAGCAACCACAGTGTTGTTAAAGATACAGGTACCAAGTCTCTACACCTAGGGATTCTAAGTCAGTATGTTTGGGACCCAGTATGCTTGCTGGCTTTCCTTATCAGACAATGGTAGCCTGAAGTTATGTTGAGTGAGAAGTCACGATTAATGGCAGTCATATCTCTTTGCTTAATATCCATCCATGATCTTTTCCTTCACCTCAGAAAATCAGCTCAAAATTGTGCATTCAGTTGCTAAGAGCTGGAATTGGTAGTTGCCAAGTTTGTTCCCATGCCATACTGTTAAAGGAGGCACAGATAGTAGAAAGCTCCCATATCATAGGGGCTGCTAGAGAGAAACAGGAAGGATTGGTGACCAGTAGCAACAGTTTGAAAGGCCACCATTATACTACTACATCAGTATGTGAAGTACTGGTTTTCTTACTGTGTTCAGAAATAATGTCACATCCTGCATAAATCTTAGTCCAATGGTTCTCAAGTATGAGTATCTAGAAGAATCACTTGGGGGTATGTGTGTTAAAATGCAAATCTTTAGGCCTACCCCTGGGATTCTGATTCAGTGGGTGTAACATACCCCAGATAATTGATATAGGTAGTCTGGGAATCACACTTTTAGATAACTGTTCTAGGGATAATCTAACTACAGAATATTGACTTCATATCTATTTAATCCCTAGCAGCAAGAGTTCAACCCTTACAGTGTCTGACATAAAAGGGGCTGCTTTATAGAGTTTGCATGGATGACACTGGGGGAACTGATGACGTGTGTGAGGGGTACATTGAGGTTTGGACAGGCATGGACTTTTGATTAGCATATTTTTGCACATGTTCACTTTCCTCCTGGATGATAAACTGTTGGAGGTAAGGTCCATATGCTGTTTAATTCTGCACCTCTCATAGAGGCCAGCATAGTGCTCTACGTGCTGCAGGCTTCCAGTAGGTATGTTATCACACAGGAGCAAGTTCATTTGACATGGCCAGGATTCTGGATGGGAATTAATCCATCTCACCCAGAGCATGTTGCATGTCGTGGTAACAGCTTTGTGATTCCTAAAGCCAAGTGACTTTGGAGTATTGCCAAGCTTTCCTCTCACTTCTTTCTTCTCCCTTCTAAGCGTCTCAAGGTGGGTAGTGATAGTGAAACACTTGTGGCATGATTGACTATCTCCAGGTGTGTAACTTGGGAGAACAAAATTAGAATAAGAGTTGAAGAGTTTAATACAGCATAGCCAAACCTACAAATTACCACCAATGAAGGATATGGAAGACAAAGAACATTTCAGCCATATTGAATATCTCCACTTCAATCAGCCAAGAACATCTGGGCAGCCAGGGTGGCAAACACAGAGCCAACAACATGGTCAAGAAGAAGGCACTCAATGGCAAACAGCAAAGCAGCGAGTTGCTTGTGCATTGCTTAGAGGAGACAAAGGAGCAGAAGAAGCATGGTGTGACTATTGGTTTTATTCAAAAATAATTTACTGAGTTGCTATCATGTGCCAGGACCTGCTCTAGGTACAAGGGATAGTAAGGTAAGCCAAATAGACAAAGAAGCTTATGTCTTAGCTAAAGAGGTATATAATGAATAAATAAATACATAATATAGCGACACATAGTGATTAGTGCCAGTAAGAAAAATAAAGCAAGGAAGGGAGTAGATACTAAAGGTATAGTAAATATCATTCCAAAGTAGACTGCTTTGATATAATAGGGATAATGATATAATAGTCATTATAATAATTATGAAAGTTACAACAAATCACACCCAATACTGGGTAGACGATACTGGGTAGTAGATAGACAGTGGTAGGACAAGACTAATCTCCATTTGATGGTGGGTTTTTTTGTTTGTTTGTTTTAGGGCAAGAAAAAGATTATGAAGACAAACAAGAAACATGAAATAGTGATACCCAGAGAATTAATATAAGGATAGTGAGTGAGAAGGCTTTAGTTTAGTTGAGGGAATTTCTCTCCACAGAGGTGATATTTAAACTGAAATTTGAATAACAAGGAAGAGCTAAGAGTGCAGAAGACACCCCAAGTTGGGAGGGCCCCAGGGCAAAGGCTCTGGGCTGTGCAGATCTGGGAATAGAGGTAAAGCCAGTGTAGCTCTATAAACCTGGGGGCATTGGGAAGATGGTTAGAGTAATTAGGAAAAAAATAACCTTCTCTCATAGATATGACTTTGAGAGCCAGTGTAACTCCCAGAAAACGATTTTTCTTTCGAATTAAATGTTGCCTACTTCTTCCATTAGAAACAGGTATAACTTTTAATCGATCGATTTATAATATAAATTTCTTTCTGGAATTAGTTTACTTATCCCCCGCACCCCTGAGAAAATACAAAATGCAGGACAAGCACTATTATAATAAAATTTTATTAAATAGTGTAATTACCAAAAAATCTGTATAGCAATATGCCAGTGTGTTGACTCAGGTAGTAACTGGGAATTCGTGGTTGATAATAGATCTGTTTATATTCCATAGCTCCCTAGATACAATGTTTCTTTTCTTGTCTGGTATTTGAGGTCTTGGGGTATACTTTTTCTGTGGATAGCTTCCCTGCCCTTCCTTGGTTGTCTCCACTTCTTCCTGAGTGCTTCAGTCTCAACGCCTATCCAAAGGGTAGGCCTGTGTACCCTGGTCTACTCTCCACCTCAAGTACGTGCATCACCCAACTCCTCTTTTGTATCTCTGGGGAGGGAAGTAATTCCTTTTATAGGTGTTCACCGTTTTTTTCTTTCTTCTATTGCTTTTCCTGTGGTGTCTAGAGAATCACTTCCAATACCTTTGGGTCCTCTTTCTCCCAGTTAATCATACAAGAGATTTTTCTCATTCATCCTACATTTTACACCTCTCTAAAGCACCTTTCTGTTTACAATGGCTATGAAAGTGTATGTGCAGATCAAGGGGATAGATTGCGTTTGTATAGAAATGTATGTATATGCTGGGGCGCCTGGGTGGCTCAGTCAGTTAAGCATCTGACCTCGGCTCAGGTCATGATCTCACAGTTTGTGAGTTTGAGCCCCGCATCGAGCTGTGTGCTGACAGCTCAGAGCCTGGAGCCTGCTTCGGACTCTGTGTTTCCCTCTCTCTCTGCCCCACCTCTGTTTGCACTCTGTCTCTCTCTGTCTCTTGAAAATGAATAAACATTAAGGAAATTAAAAAAAAAAAGAAATGTATTTATATGCTAAAAATGCAATGAAAATCTTTAATGTAAGTTTACTGTATATTTGAGCATGACATGTATTTATTCTCTAAAATACACTTAGTAGCTTTCATACTGTGAGTCACCAAGCCTTATGCTTCTCCAAAGAAGGGAGCACGATTTCTCAAAATACAGTATTGTTTTTAGAATGAAAATTTAATGTGTTTCATGACCAATTCAAATCAGCTTTGAAATTCTACACTACCTCAGCCTTGACCAGCTTTAAAATGCAAATGCTACCCATAAGGAACAAATGTCTTTTCAATTATTAAAATTGAATTTCAAGATTTGTAATGGTTTCTATGGTAAAAATGTTTAAATATATCTGAGAAATAGTTCTTAAATTATAATAATGATTAAAAAGTACAAAAGCAGAAACTTGAAGGCAATAATGAGGGCAACTATTGAGTTACAGAAACTGAAATGTATTTAATTTTCTTATAAACTCCAAAACATTGTGTTAGAAAGAGTGAGGGTAGGGACGGACGCCCCCCCCCCACCCCCAACTGAGTCAATATGCTATCTGATCTGTGAGAATTAAGCTCAACTTACTTACTGAAATTAGAGACAGGATGCTGACCTTAGTTTTGCTTTCTCACTTGGAGAATGTATCTGAGAAGCTAGAATAATGGTTAAACGTTTTTGATGTTCTATAAAAGAGGTATAAGGATAGTCAAATATTTATTGAATTTCTGCTCTGTGCTTTTTGCCGAGAATTGCATTGTGGATATGAGGGATATAGAACTAGAAAGTATGGTGTCTGCCCTTGGGAAGTTTACCAGCGAGTTGGAAGAAAATAAATGACTTTATATTACACAACTTAAAAACAGTACATGCCAGTACACTTAAGTGCTAGATAGTGCAGTGCAGAGACACAAATAATTATAGGAATTGACAGAAAGGAATGTTATTAGTATTGTGAGGGGCTGACATGGAACGCTTCATGGAGGAGGAGGCATTTAACTGGACCTGGAGGGAAATAGAAGATTTGGCACCATTATATTTTTAGGGGAATGATAATAACTCATTTTTATTATAATAATAGTTAGCTGTCTGTCGGCTCAGAGATCAGAGAATGGAAAAGCATGTCAAACCCACAGGGTAACTATGTCTTAAAGGTCTTTTTTAAAGGAGTTGGAAGGAAGAGAGAGAAAGCCTTTCTAAGAGCCTAGGCTTGTGGAAAAATGTGGGAGGTGCAGAAAAGAATTAATGGGTAATGCTTATCATTTTGTACAAAATAACCTTGACACAAATGGGGCAATTTAAAGAAAGGGTAAGTGACTCCCAGCCCACTCATCCAGGTTGATGGAGGAAATAATCATGGGGTTGATGGCAGATTGGAAAAAGAAGACCTAGGGTAGCTTTCCCTGCTTCATTATGTGTGTTTCTCATCTAGAGGTAGGTGCTCATAGCTGAAAGAACATTTTCGAAACTCAGCCCTTTCCACTTTCAAATCATTTCAGGTAAGTAACTTGATCTAACAACAAAGTAGATGCACCTCTCTTTTCCCTCCTCTCTCAAGCTCTATGCAGAGATGTGAGCATTGTCATACCACTAACATCCACATGGTTGATGTGAACGAAGCAGGTTAGTAATATCAAGATAATTGTAAATAATTTTTTGATGACAAAGCAGTGTGTTACAATGGGTGTGACTATCCCCATGTTTCATGAGTGAAGAAAGTAGTATTGCTGTAAGTCAGTGGTTTTCCATGGCTACACACGAGGATTACCTGGAGGGCTTTAAAAATTACTGATGTCCATCCCCTCCCTCCACCCCAAGCGGCATAGTTGGTCTGAAAAGTGGTTTGGGCACTGGATTTTCTAAAGCTTCCCAGGCCATTCTAAAGCTGAGAACCACTACTTTAAGTGCTGATGTGAATGAATTGTACCTGGACAGCTTGTTAAACCATAGACTACTGGATCCCACCTGTAGAGTTTCTGAATCATTAGACCTGGGATGGGACCCAAGAATTTGTATTTCTAAAATAACCTCAGGTGATACTATTACAGCTGGTCTGAGGGACCACACTTTGAGAAGTAGTGATTTAAACTACTAAAGTCAGGGGTGCCTGGGTGGCTCAGTCAGTCAGGCTTCTGGCTCTTGGTTTCAGCTCAGGTCATGATCTCACGGTTCGTGGACTAGAACCCCACATTGGGCTCTGTGCTGACAGTGTGGAGCCTTCTTGGGATTCTCTCTCTCTCTCTCTCTCTCTCTCAAAGTAAGTAAACTTAAAAGAATAAACTATTAAAGTTAAACTGGTCCAGGTTATACTAAGCATTTCCTGAAGTTGGGCTCTTGAACAGGTTAAAATACACTCTGTGAGTATCTCTCTGAGCCACTGAATTAGAATGCCTAAGAATCTGCAGTTTTAAGTGAGAGCTCCAGGGTTTTATTTTGGAATCTATCACTTGTGAACTACTATGCAGCTTAACAGTTTTTGTTTCTTTTGTATCTTGCTCCAAATATTATTTTTAAATAAATTGAATGTGTGACTATATGATGATTTTTGTAATTATTTTATGCTATTTTTATGGAAACAATTATACAGACTGGACTGTATTAGTTACTCTGAGATATTAACAGAATAAACTTGGGGGGGAAAGGGCTTTATCATGGGGCTTATGGTATAATAACAGACCCATCTGCTCATATAGTGGCAGCAATTATAGTTGTATGTACGATGTCTCACTTTTAAAAGTAATTTTTAAGGGGCGCCTGGGTGGCTCAGTTGGTTAAGCGTCTGACTTTGGCTCAGGTCATGATCTCACAGTTTGGGTCATGATCTCATGGTTCCTGAGTTCCAGCCCCGCATCAGCGTCGGGCTCTGTGCTGACAGCTCGGAGCCTGAAGCCTGCTTCAGATTCTGTCTCCCTCTCTCTCTCTGCCCCTCCCCCACTCATGCTTTGTCTCTCTCACTCTCTCTCTCAAAAATAAATAATAAAACAAATTTTTTCAATAAATACATAAAAGTAATTTTTAAAAGCATGTTTTGCAAATTTAACGTAATTAGGTAATTGCACTCAATCACAGGTGGTGTAAAGATTTGAGAAACATCCTTCAAACCTTAGAGAATATTAGGATTACCAGGACTACTTGTTAAAACTTCAGTTCCCAAGTCAGTGCTCCAGAGTCTTAATCCTGGGTGGCATCTAGGAATCTCTAACAGTATAATGTAATTCTGATTTCCTGGACAATTTTTCGTAATTGGCCTGAGTTGCTGATAAATAATTGGCTATATATTGACTATTTTTTGTTCACTTTATGCAAGTCAATGTCCTAGGAGCTGTGTATAAGTGTCAGCTAAAAATGTTAATTCTCAGGATATATTCTTTAGGTAATAGTATTCCCTCACCTGTCTCTTTCTCTGTCATTTAGACATTTTGTAGCTTTGCTTTTTCATCTCATTCCTATGCTATTCCTACTTTTATAGAGGAAGTAGAGAAGATATATGGTTAAAATAAGGACCAGTCAAGTCTGTATTTAGCTGTATTTCCTTCCCTTTCATGTGTTTGTCTGAGCCAGCATATTTGTCTTCCTCTTTTTTCTCATTGTTGTCTGTTCACTTGCTCACCCCTCCTCTCCCCCACCATCTTCTGTTCCATCTTCTCTCTCTGTTGTCTTTCCTTTGTGACTTCTCTTTGTGGCCTTTTTACTGGGAAAGAAGGGAAGGTCACTAGAGGTCTTGTCGATCTATGTTTCTCTCCCCAAGGATGGTAGTGGCAGGAGGTTAGAAGGCCAAAGGAAGAAACACCTATATAAGTCTACCATGACATTTTGGTTTTTGTGAGTGTAGGGTAAATAGAACCAATAAAATGATTTTTCACCTAAACTCAGGGTTCATAGGTGAGAGGGAGGCAGGGTTGGCAGAAAAATTATGTAACAATCAACATTTTGGTAGTGAGTGATAGACTCTGTGCAAAATGAATCTTAACTGACTTGCAGTATGGTTGGCCACTCTTATCAAATACTCAACTGTTTTATATCACAGTGGATATGATAGGATTATTTATTCTTCTTTCATGTTTCAGAATTCCTTTACCCCCCACCTGCAAAAAATGTTAGCTTTCACTGAAGAATTATCTCCCAGTGAGAAGGAAGGAAAGACCTGCTAGAGGAGGAATTTTTATTGATTCTGGTGATGAGAGAGGTGGCAGCAAAGTCTTTTGGGGTTGGTTCATCTGTTGTCATGGAAACCCACCAGGACAGTAGAGTCCAGGCAAAGTCTGCGGGTTTTGACCATCAAGATGGATGACTGCAATGTGTTTTGAATTGCACAGATAAGAGAAGTGATCTGCATTCTTTATACTTTTCCTCTTTACACTGGGTTGCCCATAACCTGTAATAAGAGATTTAGAGCTTAGTTAAAGCTGTTCTATCTTGGTATTTTTTTTGCTGTCCTTCTTGAGACAAGTGCTGAAATGGAATTGCCAAACCTGAACCAGGACAAAAAGCAAAGGGTGGACACAAACAAGCTCCTTATAGGTTCCTATTGGGGGGTAGGAAGAGATATTCCCATAGACTAAGATAGCTATTAAATATATATATATACATATATATATATATATATATATGTGTGTGTGTGTGTGTGTGTGTGTGTATGCACACACCTACACACAAAGGAAAAAGTGTGCCAAGAGATGCCATAAGAGAATGAACTAGAGTGATCAGTTATAAAGTAGATAAAGAGAAGAGTGAGGAAAATACAGGAGAAGGGGCAATTTGAGTATCAGGTAGTAGAGTCACACAGAGAAAGTGGCCTTCGAGGTGTTCTGTCTCATAGCAAGAATACTGGAGACTTTTCTATAGAGAAAAATGTAGGAATGTTCAGTTCAGGTTGTTGCCACCAAGAGGAAAGGGATTTCTCCCAAGGGCCTCCAGAGACCTCTGATATTTTGCTCATTCTGCCCCTTGACTCTTACTTTTATATTGTAGCATTCTTTTAGGAAATATGTGTTTCTTGAGCTTCCCTTCAACTTTTTAAGGTGTCTCCCCCACCCTTTATTTCCCCAGAGCTTGAATCACTTGAGTAAGATAATTATCTATGTAAACAAGATGATAAAATTATTCTTTATATCAGATTCCACCAAAGGTTAAGGTGGGGCCCTATGAAACAGAGAGAACTATATATTGTATAATCCCAATAAAAAACATTGAGTTTTGAGCAAAGAACTCATCCCATCTCCCACAAATGCAAAACTTTGGATATATTTATGTCAGTGGACTGCTATTTCTCATCCCAAACTCCAAAGTTCAAATAGCTGGTATACTCTTATTAATTGGTATTATTTCCATTCTATAGATCAGGACACCAAGGCTATTCAAAGGCTTTGTTCTATGATATGTCTAAGTGTTAAATACATGGTTGTTTATTATTCCCCTGATCTGTCTGATTAAGGCAGAGAGTTAGCCTTGCTACTTCTTGGATTTCTTGCATACCCAGGGTCATGCCTATCTTATAACAGAGGCTTAATAAATATTGTCAAACTAGATTGTATGTTTTGTTTGAGTTCACAAAAGGAGACAATAAAATAGCTGGGGCTAGACCTTCCCCTCTCTCCCAAGCTCCTTGAATTGCTATCAGGACTGAGCAGTGCTGGGCATACTGTAAGCCCTCCATAAATGCCTGTCAATGGATTTCCTGATGGACAGATTCAAAAGTCTATTATATTCTTTGCTATGTGTCCCATGTACTTCAACAAGGACTTTAGACCTACTGATTTGATTGCTCATATTTTTAGACTTGTTCTCTTTTGACAAAAAGAATAGATAACACGACTACAAACATAGTGACCTTCTGGATTTGTTCCTGTGGATAACCTTGAGATAATTTGAATGAAGTTTCTTAACTGTTTCAAGAGACAAGTGTTAGAGTGGCAGGTTTCATAATTAGTCAGCATTGGCCCTTTACTCCTTTTAATGTCATTTCTCATGCTTTGCATTGATAGTAACCTATAGTGTGATCTATAATGTATTCCAGTTTAGATGTTACCATACTCCCCTTATTTTATGTCATTCTGGGTCTTTGTCCCTCTTTGATGTGTTCTATTATCCACCTCCCTTCCTCTACTCCCAGCCTCTTAGACACCTTCTTCTTTCCCCGTAAGTTTATTTTTTTAAGTTCTTTTTTTTTTTTAACATTTTTTAAAACACTTATTCACTTTTTGAGAGGCAGAGACAGTGCAAGTGGGGTGGGACAGACAGAGGGAGACACAGAGTCTGAAGCAGGCTCCAGGCTCTGAGCTGTCAGAACAGAGTCTGACAAGGGGCTCAAACTCATGAACTGTGAGATCATGATCTGCGCTGAAGTCGGATGCCTAACTGACTGAGCCACCCAGGCACCCCTATTTTTTTAAGTTCTTAATGTGCAAAATTCTATTTTCCAATCCCTATGTCAAAGGCTATTTCCAGTGATCCTAGGAAAAATGATCTCACTAAAAGATCATGAGCTAGTAATCATAAAAATGGCCACATCCAGACTTTGGCTTAAGCAAAAGAACCAAATGTATCTAGAACCCCTGAATCTTTAGGAGGAAAGTTACATTTACAGTAAACCTGCTGCTTGGGATTCCTTGTTGGGAATGAATTAGTGAGCCTCCTAAATTCTGTGTTTCATATTTCTGGTAGTTGGTTTCATGTCACAACTGAGATTTTCTTATTGCCATCATCATGGAGACTTAGCTACAGAAAGGATGAGCTAGAGCTTTCTGCCAACTGCAAGTTGTTGGAGCATTCCAAGAGAGAATCCAACAAATCAACTCATAATAATCCTTGCTATTTAAACTGTGTTCTTTATTTCCCCCAAACCTGGCTCTTGGTTATATCTTTTTAAATAATTTACCAAGATATTTAATTCATACAAAGGGAGATTCTTAGCCATGCTATGCAGATGAAAGACACCAAAGTTTTGTTTTACCCCTTTCCCATGGTGTGGAGAAAGTAAGAAAATTCAGGCAAAATTAGAATTCATATTGTTCCATGTTCTATACCTTGAGAAATTCCAGGTGAGAAAGTAAGGTGTGGAACTCACTGGCTTAACTCTGTGTAGGCAGAACTCTAGAGCTTTAAAAAGGTATCCCAGAGTTCATCTCACCCAACAATTCCGTTTTGTAAATGGGGAAATCAAGGCCCAGAGAAGTGTGGCTTGCCAAGGATAGGAAATAAACTGTGGCAGTTTTAGCTCATGACTTGTGTTATGTGGATTTTCCTGTGCCGGGTGGATTTTCCAGTGTAAGCCTCCTTTTGAGGAAAGGCCAAATCGTTCTTTATATGAACCAAGGCATATTGTTTGACAATTCTCCCCCCCCCCCCCACCAAAGAACCCATCACGGAGATACATTTCTATCTGGATTCACGAGGCAGAATTATTAATACAGGTAGAATGCCAGGAATGCAGAGTGTTAATACAGCTGCTGAATAATACATTGGTGCCACAGACTTTAATAATAGATAATAATAAATAATACAGAGGGGGAATTATGTAATTCATTTATGGAGCAAATGACAGGGGAAACACACATGCATTCACAGAAGAGTGTTTCTAATAGGAACAGCTAGGTGTTTCAATTTAACTCAGCTCTTTAGCCCTTTGGCCTACCCATTTGAGAGGTGGGGAGGACATTCAGAGATGTCTCCAGTTAGCGTCATTAGTCCACGTGGTGAAGCTGTGGGTTTTCAGCGCAGAGCTGAAAAATGTGATTTTTGCTCCTTGGTCATGACTGGGTATCTTCCTTTTGTGAGGGAACATGTGTCCAAGGTTGGCCATTCTCTCCCATCACTACTCTTTGTAATTCAGTGCATGTAAGGAGGTAGTATTGGAACATTGAGTTTGAAGATGGGAAGAGGCTGGGAGTGGGGGTGTAGGTTGAGGGTAGTGACAGGAGGTGAAAGGTGGAGCCACGGCCATGGTCTAGTGAGCTCTCCAATGAGCTGGTGTGTGCTTCTCTTTTCTCATCTGCACTAGAGAAAGACAGCTGCCCGCTACTATTAAACCTATATTCTTTCCGTAGAAGAATGGGATATTTCCCCCTTCACTCGTTTAAAATAAGATAAAAGGGAAGGGGTGGGAATTAATTAATGTCAGTAAATGAAGCATGGGGTGCTTGTCTGGATATGATAATGACAGTGAATTAGTGCAGAAAAAATAGAATCGTATAGAAAATGAACTGTACCAGCCTCTGCTTTGGGATGGACTCAGCCACCCCTGTAACGTATTAACTCTTTCCTCACCTCATCCTTTGTATTCTGGGCCAACCCTCTCCCACATGAATCTCAGGCTACAGTATTAAGGCCTGAGGTTCCCAAAGGGAGCCCTGCTTTCGGGAGAGACAGGGCCAACTGATGACTGCATACTTTTAGAATGTAAATTAAAGAGCTCTGCATCTATTTATTAGATTAATGTGAAACCACAGCAAAAAGAAGCAATTGTTGTGTGTCCCTGGGTTAGGGGAACTCCAAAATGATTTAAAAAGACAGTAACTAACTGCCATAAGCTAACTGGAGAAAAGGGAAGGGAATAGTTTCTCAAAATAAGTTGCTACCTTTGGACTGCCAGTAACTAATCTCCACCCTTCTCTCATTTTCCATATGTGCCTCTGGCTTTATGTCTTTTGAAATGGTTATAGATAACTCCAACAGACATATATTGACTAGGAACTCCCTGTATACAAAGCACTGTGGAGTGGACATAGATGAATAAGGCATACTCCACATTCATGGAGTTTTCTTCTCAAGGGCATGGTAGAATGCTAGACATATAGTAAACACTCAACAAATTTTTGCTATTAACATATCATTTCACTGAATTTAATGCATATTGAATTTTTCTTTGAGGATAGGAAGTTTCAGAGGTTCAGAGAGCCCTTGCTCACTTTTTGTTTCTTTTCTTTTTTCCTTTCTCTGCCTGAAAGTTTCTGGCACCCTGGTAAAATCAAGAGATGCAAAAACATAGTTACAATAAACTTTAAATGTTAACATTTAAAAAGTTATTTGCTGTTAACACAAAAACCCAATGCAGTATGGTCACAAAATATGAATCACTGAATTTAGAGATGATATTAATTCACAGTACACTAGAGGCAGGTGGCCCAGGAATGGAACTCTAGTATAGAATTGTTTGTTGACATCTTACATCTTTTTGTATTCTCATTAGTGGTGGCTTTAAATGCAGACTTATTTGGAAGTAATACCAAAAGAATGAATTTTATCACGTTTGGTATTTTCTTTAAAAAAATTTTTTTTTAATGTTTATTCATTTTTTGAGAGAGAGAGGGAGAGAGAGTGAACAGGGGAGGAGCAGAGAGAGAGGGAGACAGAATCAGAAGCAGGCTCCAGGCTCTGAGCTGTCAGCACAGAGACCAATCCGGGGCTCGAACCACAAGCCATGTGATCATGACCTGAGCTGAAGTCGGATGCCTAACCGACTGAGCCACCCAGGTGCCCCACATTTGATATTTTCTTAAACATAAAAACAACAAAACAACAACAACAAAAAGTTAGATAAAACCATGTTGATGATCATTATTGAAGCTGGGTAATAATAGGCTTATGGTGCTTCTTACTACTTTTTTGAATGTCATTATCACAATAAGGTCAATTTTAAAGGCTAAAATGTCTAGAGGTCCTTTGAATGGAGGCCTGGGTGAATGTCCTCTCTGGGCCTTCCTTGTCCCTGTTGCTTCAAGTCCAAGTTGAGAAGTGGATAGTGAATGCTGTGTATTGCTGGAATGGCTTACCATACTTCTTAAGGGCATTGTGCTAATATGAGCTGCCTCCTGTTCTTCGAGATTGTGACCTGCTTCTTTAGAGACCAACTTGTAGTGTGAACAAGAGTACATTCTGTCCAATTCAGTCTCTGTCTTTGCCTTTCCTCTGATCTGTTGATACAGTGGACAAGTGTAGTGGTACTGCTTCCTGGAGACAGTGGCTTTCCTAGAGTCAGAGTACATTTATGTGATGTAGATTTAGTAAGCTTTGTGGTAGCCTCCCTCTGCCCTCCTGGCATGGTGGAAGAGATGTTGCTGAGAATCTGGGGTTATATGGTAAGACAATAGGTTTAAGGAAAGAAAGAAAAAGTAGAATCACGCACGAGATCTCCGTGTCTTTTTTTTTTCCTTTTCCTCCCCAGCTTGTTAGAGTTAGCCACACCACATAAACTGTCTGTGTATCTACGTATGTGAGCTTTGTGGTTTTATCTATTAGCAGGTGATGTCAGGGACTATAATCACCTGCATTAATGATTTATCGGGGTACAAGTAAACTCATAAAAGTGGTGGGGCTTTGGTTATAGTTAAGAGAAGAGCCATTCATGGGCCATTCAGATTGTTTTATTTATTAACCAACTAATAGAAGGACTTCTGTATGCAAACCTCAAGACTGTATAGTGAAGGAGCTTCCAAAAGGATTTACAATTTGTCTGGGACCCACAAGAATCTATAAACTAATTTCTACAAGTGCCTAAGAGCAAATTGAAGTCTGTAGGTTCCTATAGGTTGAGGGTTTTTTTTTTATGTTTATTTTTGAGAGAGAGAGAAAGATCTATCGAGCGCAATGGGGGAAGGGCAGAGAGAGGGGGAGAGACAGAATCTGAAGCAAGCTCCAGGCTCTGAGCTGTCAGCACAGAGCCTGACACGAGGCTTGAACTCATGAACTGAACCGTGAGATCATGACCTGAGCCAAAGTCGGATGCTTAACTGACTGAGCCACCCAGGCGCCCCCCTATAGTTTGAGTTTTAATAATCTGCCTTTTCTGGTCACTTCCATAGTCTGGCAGACCTTCTGAATGTACCTGATACTGCCTGGCTTTGTACTTTACAATGTAAATTTTTTTTTCTCATTGAAGTTTTAAAATTTCTGTTGTTTGGCTTCTCAGATGAATTTTTATTTTTTTGCAGGAAGAATCTGGTTGATAGTTTTGAAGTATCAGTGCCAATTGCTTCTAAAGAAGTCCTTTGATATACAAATATCTTTGTGTCATTCTGACTGTTGGGCAGGCAAGGGCAGGTTTCCTGGGGGCTCAGAGTGCTGGGTGCCTTGGAGTTATATCTTTATCTCTGGACCATGCTAGTGGAAGAAAGATGTCAAGGTGTTGTTACTTTTCTTGGTAGATTTTTGTCCTTTTCGCCTTATAGAAGCTTTATCCTTAAAGAATAACAACTTGATAGATAACAAGGTAATTTTTCTCAAATTCCAAAATGCAAGACAATACAGGTAAATACCCATATTTACTTCACATACACCTTATTTACTTCACAGAGCATATTAGTTTGCTAGGACTGTCATAACAAAATACCACAGGCTGGGTGACTTAAACAATAGAAATTCATTTTCTCACAGTTCTGGAACCTAGAAGTCTACAGTCACATGTCAGCAGGCTTGGTTTCTTCTGAGGCCTTTGTTCTTGGCTTGTAGATGGCCTCCTTCTCACAGTGTCCTCACATGGCCCTTCCTCTGTGCACATCCCTGCTGTCTCTGTGCATCCAAAATTTACTTTTCTTGTAAGGACAAGAGTCATATTGGATTAGAGCCTACCCTAATGGCCTCGTTTTAGCTTAATCACCGTTTTAAAAGCCCTAACTCCAAATTCAGTCACACTCTGAGGTACTGGGGATGAAAGCTTCAATATATGAATTTTGGAGGACACAATTCACAGGGTGACACAGGGTGAGATATCTCTTTAAGGGAGAAAAAGTAACAATTGATCTCATGGTCTAAATCTCTGCATTCTAGAGACTCCAGAAGCTTACATTTGGTGACATTGTAACATGTTAGACACAAGAAATTAATTTAGAGTGTAACAATCAAAAGATGAGCAAAAGGAATCAGGGCTCTGTAAACTTTTATCTTGTTCTCGTATTGCAGAGGAGAGCGCCTTAGCGTTACTAACAAACCGTGGAGGGAGAAAGGGAGTTGGGGGGTAGGATTCAAAAGAGCCAAAAGTGAAGGGGAAACTGTCATGTCAGCTGGAGAAAGAGAGGGAAGAAAAGAGAAGAAAGAAAGATGAGAGAGAGAGAAAAAAAAGAGAGAAGGAGAGGAGAAAAATTAAGATAGAAGAAGTGGTGGGGGGAAGAAGAGGAGAGAGAAAAGGGAAAGGAAAAAGGAGTGATCAAAGGAGAAACAGAGAAAAGAAGAAATAGCCTGTATTTACAATGGGTTGAGAAAGAGAGTTCATGCACTTCCTTCTCTTAGAAGACTCACCTCCCTCAAAGAGGGTGAAAAGTGAGTAGATCAGATATACACACACAGGAGCAGAAAGTAAAGGATGGCCCTGGAGAGGAAGGGCTTGGGTGTTGAGGTTGGGTGTAGATAGCCGAGGACCATCCAACATTAATGAGCACAAATGTGTGCACAGGCTGAAAATCTCTCTCTAGGGATTCTGATGACTCAAGCTTTGTTGGTGCCATTGGAAACCATGAATGAGAAAATAACTGACTCGCTCTCTGAGGCAATCTGGCTTATAGGCCTGAAGCTCTTACTTGCTGCCAAGCCATCCGTCTCCCCTGTGCCCCTGTGAGATCTTCCTGAAACTGAACCACGTACAGTCTTCCTTGCCAAAGTGCTTGGCATTGGCCTTTCCCTTTCCCATAATTCTGAGCTGGGGATAGACTGGTTAATGTGAGCATGTCTCCTGGATGTGCAGTTTAGGGAGAACTGTGGAAAAGTGTGTCATGCCCACCTAGGGGCACACGCACAGAGGACATTTCCTCTCACTGCCCTCTGTGGGCATGACCATTTTCTTGAAGGCCTTTGCCCTTCTGGCTTTATGATATCTGAGCCTCTTCTTTGAACCTTAGTGATGAGCCTCAAGCTAAGCTATAGCTCTCCTCAGAAATAAATTTATTTTCCTCCCCTCCCCATGATAAACAAATTATGTTGACAGACAAATGCAGGATTAGGTGGGGAGATTTGTGAGGCAGTGGGATTCTGGAGGCTTGAGCAAGCAGATGTCAGGATTAGGTTGAGAGGGAAGGATTCAGGTGGGGCGGGAGGCTCTAGGGATAAATCCACGGTGGTAATGAGGCCACGACTGAGATGAGGCAGGGAGGTGAGGTAGAGGGAGAAGCAGGTTCAAGATGCCACAGAAGAGTTCTCTGTTCAGAGCTACCTTGGATTTCCAAACTTTCAAATAAGGCTGCTTGGCTTTAGACAAGACATCTGGGTTACCGGAGCCTCCATTTTACCTTCTGTGCAGTGGGCATACTACTTACCCTACTTACCTCACAGGTTGGCTTTGAAAACAAAATCATGTGGGAAGAATGTCTAAAGTGCCATTAAAGATATTATTATTACTTTTTTTTTTAATATTGCTCTACCCATAAAGGGATTTCTTTTCTATAGCATCTGCTTTAGAGTGTTTCTAGTGGGGGGGAGCTTACCAGCTTACCATTGCCTTTATGGGAGGTCATTTCTTTTACATTTATTTACAATTTTTAGGAAAAATTCTGTTAAGCCCAAATTTGCCTAATTAATAATTGTAACAACAAGCTAACATTAATGTAGTGCAAACTATGCTCTGCAACTAGCCCATTCTAGGTACTATACGTATACGTATATATGTAGGGGTGTGTGTGTGTGTGTGTGTGTGTGTGTGTGTGTGTGTTTAGGTTACATTTATTCTTTTCAGTAACCCTGTAAGGTGGGTCCTATGATTATTCCAGTTTTACATAGAAGAAAACAGAGGCATAGATAAGTTAAGAGACTTATCGCAGGTCACATGGCTGTCATTTTTACTCTTTGATCCATGGTTTTCTGTCTATAGTCAGCTCATAGTACTGGAAGACTTTATTTTGCCCTTTCTGTGTCCTCCCTTTGCCAGGTTTCCCTCCACTCTCCCTTGCTGTCTTCTGCATGTGCCTCCTCTCTTAAAGTGTTGTTCCCAAAACCCTCTAAGGGTTTTTTGACAGACACAGAGAAAAACTGCATTGCTGGGTCTCCTGGGGCTAGCTGCTGCTGTTCTCCTAGGAGCTTTGGGGAGGGGGCACTATACGGAAGAAAGAATGTTTTCAAGCTGGCACCACTGGAAAATGGATAGTATGTGCTGGTCCACTGGCCCCAGCTGCCGGATGATGGGGATTGGGATCAGCTGTGACCTAATTATGGTCTCATAAACCTGCATTGTGTCCTTCATTTTCCAGCTCATTGACCACCCAGAGGGGGAGGGAAAATGGATGGGATTCTGGTCAAGTCCTTCCTGCCACTACCATGTGGCCAAGGTCACAGGCCAATGATGTCCAGAGGGAGTTTAGGGGTAAGTTCTTTGTTGTCCTCTCTGAATGAAGCTGGCAGGAATGAGAAAGAAGAAAAGGAAGATTAGCAGACATTCAAACCTCACAAAAGCTCCTTGGATTAGAATGTCTTCTCACGTTCATTGTATAGACAGGAATTCCTTATCGGGCATTCTGTGATTGTCAGGGTTGCAAATTAATATGAGCTATGGCTCATACAACTACATATATGTGACTATACGTACACAAAACTGTCAATATCTGGTATATGTCATGTATTTGATGATTCTTTGGGAATAAAGACTGAGTCATAACTGTGCTAAGAAAGCAGTTTCATATTTCCACAGAGCCCCAACTCCTTACCCCAAATCAAACACAAACTCTGTATCACATAGGTGTGTGCTATTCAAACTGACTTCTTCTGTCTAAAGATAGTATCCATGAATCACTAAGTAGAGTCTATGGAATCTTCAGTTGGGAAGTGGTCTGATAAAACTTTCTCCTTTCTTTAAAAAAAAAAATTACTAATTTCTCTCTCAAATCCTCCCATGGGAGCCCTAGCATTAGTAGGGTGTTATAGAAAGGATGTGGTATTTGGGACCACACAGGTGCTGGATTCAAATCCTGCCTCTGACACTTATTATTTGGTCCATGTTCACCCTGGGTAAGTTACTTATCTCTCCAAGCCTATTTCCTTATCAGTCAGATGTTATAAGTAATAATAATTTTGTAAGTTTGTTGTATATTTAGGATTAAATGAAATAATACACATGATATACATAATAGATGGTCTTTGACCTAGTAAAAGCTTAAGAAAAGAGAAACTCTTTCCACCTTCCATTTATCCAAGGTACAGAGTATGAGAGGGGTGGGTGGCTATACAGTGGGAAGATTTCTTAATACAGTGACCCAAAGATATTTGGATTTTTTTTTTAATTTTTTTTTTTTAACATTTATTTATTTTTGAGACAGAGAGAGACAGAGCATGAATGGGGGAGGGTCAGAGAGAGGGAGATGCAGAATCTGAAACAGGCTCCAGGCTCTGAGCTGTCAGCACAGAGCCCGACGTGGGGCTCGAACCCACGGACCGTGAGATCATGACCTGAGCCGAAGTCGGCCACTCAACCGACTGAGCCACCCAGGCGCCCCTGGATTTTTTATACTGGTAACCAATTTAGGACTTCTAAGATTTTGTTAAACATTTTAAAAACTGCCATCTATTTCACAATATTTTATAAAAGAAAAGACATGTTAATATCCCTAAAGTGAAGAACTCTGCCTATCTCAAAGGAGTGTATGAACGTTAAATAAGATTATGCGTCCAAAGTACTTAATATGGTTCTCAGCATTTGATAAGCACTGAAAAGATGCTAGGAATTGTGTTTAGGTATATTAGTTTTAGTGTTGGTATATTATAAATATTACTAAAAACTGGGTCCAAATTCCCTGACATGACATATTAATGGTCTTTTACACACAGATACACTATTCCTACCACCATCTTCCCCCAATATAGACACCCCCATTCCAGACAGAGGTTCCCAGACATAAATGCCCATAGGAACTCGATGGATAATATCACTAAGTAACGTAGATAGTGGGTAAGAAGACTCTGGCATGGTGTCAATCTGTTGATTTAGACAGGGATTCAAGTTCTCAATAATAACAGAAGCCAGCATTTATAATGGTGAAGACTATCATCTTTTATATATCCAAAAATATGTTTGTGTGTAGGCATAACTTTGCTAAGTATAACATTTAGTTTAAGAAACCTGTATGGACTTGCTCATCTTAATGATTACATCCCAACCCTCTGATTCTGTCTTTACATATATCTGTGGCCCATTCTGTTTCTGCACAGAAAGTGTTTAGAGGGAAATACCCCCTCAGATGATGTTTCAGAATGAAAGGATAGCTAGAAAGTGACAGGAAACTGCTACAAATGGTTGACCTTTATACATTTGCCGATGTTCTTCAGGGGGATACTGTGCATTTTATATCCCGTCCCCACCTCCCAGCCGCTCCAAGCTTTTACAGACCATCTTCTGACAAACCTGATTGGTAATTAGGAGAAATTCCAAATGAATCTCATCTTTGGATTACCCTCTTTGGAGGAAAGCTTATATTCTTCCTCCTGGTGATAGGAATGGAATCACCCTTATGTAGAGGATAACATATTGGAAGAGGAAACATTTGACACTTAGAGGTGAAATTGTTTTCACTATTGTCATAAAACAGATTTTTAAAAATATTTCAAAACCCCCAAATTCCAGTACATTCCAATTGGTGACAAAATAAATGCGAACAAAAACTAAAATCAAGCCAGGTTAATATGAAAACAAAACCTACTTAAGATTCAGATATGTTATCTCAGAATTTAAGGATACTGTCAGCATGGATTGAAATAAAAATGCTGAAATAACTTTTCAGCCTGTGGACGTGTCATTTCCTATATGTAAGATGCCTACTGAGGAAGTGAAAAGATAATACTGTTTTCTTTTGCTTATTCTCCTGAGAGATAGATTTCAGTGTTTGGGTCCCTTTGTTCTGGATATTTTGAAGAGACTGCTGCCCAGAGAGTCACAGAGTCATTTAGCACAAGTGTGGAAATGTAGTTCCCATCCACAGCAGAGATACTTTTCATTCAGCTGTATTTTTTGAGATATCATTGACATCACTGATTAAAACCAACTTTCAAGTTGCTGTTGCAATGTGAAAGACACTAAGCTTAGGTCACTAGGTAGATTTTTGGCAAGTGGTTTTCAGTCATTCTCTTTAATTCAATTGGAAGCAGGGTCAGAAGAAATGCTTAACTCCTAGTCACATAGAAAAACCCATATGTGGCCTGTTTGGCTGCTTGGTTAAAGATAGTGAGACCACACTGACTTGGAAGAAGACTTCCAGAGATTTTCTTTTTGTTTTATTTCTTTCCTTCAAACTTAATGATACAGGAGTAGGCAAAAAAAAAATTGTGAGTCATCAGAATTGGGATTTCAGAGATGGATGGTTTAGCTGAAACCTTAGGTAAGGGTTGGATGGGGGAAGAAGGCAACAGATTATGTGGCTGTAGCCACTGAAAGAATATTTGCAGCCCCACAGGCTGACTCCTTGATCATTTAGATATACTTCTTTTCTCTGTCTAGAGCCAACCCAATAAAATATATGGTTCCTACCCTGAGATGCAGATAGAGATATCTCCAGGCTACCATATGTATTTATTATGAAGTGCATGAATAAATCACCACCCAAATCAAGCAAATGCATTGCTATTAAAAATTAACATAGACTTTTGTTGTCTGTCGTCCCCATCATTTTCTCTTTAGTGAAATAACACACTGGAATACTACCTAATAGCCTGAGGTGCCTCTGAGGATGAGGTATATTTTACCAATTCTTTAACTGAATCAGATTGGCCTCTTTGTATGGGGCCCAGCTCTTCCAAGTAAGTTGCTCTGAAGTAAAAGCAGGATGGATTGGTCCATAGAATATGGAATCATTTGCTTAGCAGGCTTCTTTTTAGAAGCTCAGGCACCCTTTCTGAGGAACCTGGCATTCCCTGAAAAAAAATTTTTCTTTTTTTTCCCCTGAAGCCTCTTCTTCTTTGTTTTGTCAAACTCTGTGTGTGTGTGTGTGTGTGTGTGTGTGTGTGTGTGTGTTCAGGGAAAGTTGCATGTTGGTATACACGTGAGATGTCACTATAGTTTCTCTTGTCAATTTTCATCCCAACTACACTGGAATGAATAAAAGTGACAACCTCTAGACACCCAGAAGGAACCTTCAGGTCCCAGAGAGTGGAGTATGTAATGGTGCCTAATTTTTACTTGTGAGGGAAAGAACTAAATGCTGAAATAAAAGATGATCTCTTGCTCTCCACAGCAAGACACAGAGGGGCGCCTGGGTGCTCAGTCAGTTGAGCGTCCGACTTCAGCTCAGGTCATGATCTCACGGTCCATGAGTTCAAACCCCGTGTCGGGCTTTGTGCTGACAGCGTGGAGCCTGGAGCCTGCTTCAGATTCTGTGTCTCCCTCTCTCCACCCCTTCCCTGCTCATGCTGTCTCTGTCTCTCAAAAATGAATAAATGTTAAAAAAAATTAAAAAAAAGAAAAGCAAGACACAGAGATCTCAATAGCAATGATGAGTTGTTTCTACCTTTGTGTCCCAACAGAAAAAGGAGAAGAGAAGTAGTGTTGGACACCTACTATGTGTCATGTTTACACCTATTATCTGGGATAATTTCATTGTGCAAGAAGCAAAGCTTCTGCCATACTGTGACAAAAACGACAAATCTTAGAGCTTGCTTAGTGACACTGGTGAGTCTTTTTAGAAAATAAGTGAAAAAAACTCTTAATTTCTTACATTATGTAATAGAAACAAGCCCTGGATGGGAAATCTGCTGTTTTGATTTTTTTTGGAAGAAGAGGCAGGCACGTAGTGCCTTGAGTTCCCACAACAAATCCCCACCCCTTACTGAAGATGAGAGTAGCCTGGATCCCTGATTAGAACCATTCCAATAGGCTGTTGGCCTCTTGTTGCCTACCCTATGAGCCTGGGCAGATTCTTCTCCCAAAGAAATTTATATGATTATAAATCAGCCATCATGGGGTAATTACACTCTCCACTGCATCCACCCATCCTAATTCTTTCCTCACTTCTATGTTTTACTCCCATTACTCTCATTTAGTGATATAACAGTCTTAACAAAGGTAGCACGTCAATTATAGGAGTTGTGAAGGCTTGAGCTTTCATTGAAGCAAATGGAAGGATGGGAAACTGATATAATTTGCACCAATGACTTGGATTGAGTCTCCAGGCATTGCTTAGGTATTTAATTTTTATTGTGATTTTTTAAATATTGTGGGGCAGAATGCCAAGACACCAACTATAGTATCCTCTTCATTATACATTATTAGTCAGAGGAAAGCCTACCTCCTCAGATCATAGTTGAAAGTGGGGGGGAAAAAAGTCAACAGGTTTTCATTAATACAAATACAATACAGATTTTTAAAATATTTATTTTAATTTGGGATCTTTCCCCCATGTGTTTTGGAGTTTTCATGTGAATTTTTTTTTAATTTGGAGGACCACTCCTCTAAGAATAGAGAAGTTAAGTAGGTGATTTTCTTTTATTTTCCATCAAAAATATAAAATGTGTTTATTTATTCAATAAATATTTACCCAGTGTCTGCCATGTACCAGACACTGTTTTAGGGGTATGGAATATATCGATGGGCAAAAAGAGAAAAACTATCCTTTATTTTGTAAAGCTTATATTCTGGTAGAGGGAGACAAAGGAAGTTAAAAAATAAACACTACAAATAATTTACCTTCATAATATATTACATGGTGACGATCACTATAGAAAAAGACAAGGCAAATCAGCTTAAATGGATAGGAGTACTGGATAGGAGGAGAAGGAGACACCAATTTGATCTGAAGATGAAGGAGTTAAGCATATAGATACATAGGGAAGGTAAAGGCAGCATGTCTAGAGTGGAATGAAGAGGGAGAAGAGTTACCTACTGGGAACATGTTGGGTCTTTTTGGCCATTGAAGTTACTTGAGCATTTATTCAGTGTTGACATGGGGAGCCATTACAGAGGCTTGAGCAGCTGACTGACATGAGTTCACTTGGGTTTTAAGATGCTTGCTTTGGTTCCTGTGTTTTTTTGTACCAAGAACATATTTCTTACTCTATGATTCCAGTTTTCTGTGTGGTATTATGTCATTATTTACTGTGAAACAGATGTCAACAACTATGGCACTGAATGAATGGCTGGCTGTTCATTCCTGATAAGGTGCTATAGCATCTAGATCCACTTAACATTCACTCTCAAGTTCCTTAGGTGCCCAGTTTTCATTGAAAAATGCAAGAGTGTATGGTGCCCAAGATAAAGACAGCAGAAAAGGTAATACATTCCCCCCTGAACATGAGGTTTGATTACCTTTGTCATTATTTCCAGCCAACACAGCCACAAACATAATTAGTGGTTATCCAATTATGCAATCACATTGTCTGAGGCCTCATTATCCCTTAACTTATAAATCTGCCTTGCCATCTTTCTATGGCCCTCTTAAAGAATGTACCTAGCCACCACCTACATAATGAAAGAAGCCACAAGCCCCAGCCTTGGAGGAACTGTATTGATTTGTAAGAGAGAAGCCATCACTTGCTATTCTCCCTAATCTGGAAATAGACACCACATTTGATCTGCCACCCTGTTTACTGTTGTAGATCTACATAGTAAATCCATTCATCTGTCTGTCCCTTCATCCATTTACCCATCTACCCATTCATCTATCTGCCTATCCATGTATCCATCCATCCATCCATCCATCCACCCACCCATCCATCTGTCTAATTTCTATTTATTGAGTGGCTATTTGCAAAGTGCCAGGTACCACACTGGAAGGCAATATATTTCATGATTAGATGCATGGACTATAGTCTCAAACTGCCTGGAATTGAATCCTGACCATTACTTTAGCTATAGGACCTTGGAAGTTATATTATTTGAGCCTTAGTTTCCTCATCTGTGGGATGAGAACAATAATCAAACATAGATCATAGAGTTGTTATGAAGATCACAAAGTGAATTGATCCAAGGCCTTTCTTTTTGTCCTAGAAGAATAGTTTCAGTAGTTTGAGTTTACATTCAGTCATCCCTCCTTTCCCTTTTTCATCAGTTAAGTCCTTCCCAGTTCATCCAGCAATCTGTCAAGGACCCAACACATGTTAAGCATTAAGGAGCGAATTGGAGTTTTATGAGAAATGGAAGTGTAGAACGATTCCTAGCACATACCACACTACTTGGCACATGCACAGTACCCAGTGTACCTTTCATGGAATAAATGTAAGTCCTTGTCCTTGAGGAGTGTTCAGTGTGTCTGAAGAAGGCCAATGTCAGGTGGGAGTGTCGCTGGGGCAGCCAGCCAAGGACAGAGGGCAAAGCAGGAACAATTGAGCACAGGCAGAGGGAAATGGTCCTCCAGCTGCTTTTGCCGGCCTGGAAATTTAAAACCCTTTCTTCCTGGGACTGGCTCTTTTGTTCTGTGGTTTGATTTCTGTCTTTGTGTCAGTGACTTGTCTGACATTTCTGGGACTCTGTTCTGATACACTGTCCAGGCAGGTGGGATCCCAGTGGGAAACTCTGTATGTCTCTGTGTATATTTCAGAAAGAGTTTAACCTTGGAAAAACAAGGCCAGTTTTTTTACTTTAGGGTATGTGTGATATTATCTCTATGTCATTCCTTCTCACACCTGGTTGGGGTAAGGGTAATAAATGTTTGGCTTATAGGACTTATAGCTTTGCAAGATACAGTGATGGTGCTTACATTTAACTTTGCTGTGACCTGTCTTAGTGCAAAAGCATGGGAAAACCCCTGGAAAAATATCACATTTAAGAGGATAATCACAGTGGTAACTTCCATGCAGTTTGGAAGCAAAGGATTAAATATGGGGTTTTCTAGAGCTAGACTGCCTGAGTTCAAATCATGGCTGTATCTTTTACTGGTCATGTAACCTTGGGCAATGTTATTAACTTCTCTGTGCCTCGTATTATTGCTATAAAGGGTTACAATAATTATAACCTACCTCTTTGAATAGTTAAGAGGATTGAATGAGATGATATTTTTAAGGTACTTAAGTTCTAGGCTCATAAGTTATTCAATAAATGTTACCTATTATTTCTCTTTTTTCCTCCCCTACCTGCTCCTCATTTCTCCCCTTATTTTATTACTACCCCTGTTACTATTTAAAACAATGTTATTATGAATATTTAATTAGATAACGTTTGTGAAGGTAGAGGGTTGCCTAGCATAGTGCATGGCACAGGCAGATTGTCAACAAATATGAGTTTTCTTTCATATGGGCCTCTAAAGTCCATCCTTAAAGTCTCAGGGACTTTCTGGTCATTCTTCTTACACCGAATACAATATACTCACACTTCTGGTGCAAAGAAGAATCTCAATTCAACTGAAGAATGAGGCCTCTCTTGTCTTCCCACTGCTCCTTGTAAATACAACACAGGACAGATATGTGTTCATAACGCTTTACAGCTTTGTGTCAAATGAAGATTATAACAGTATGCATTAGTTATCTTTTGCAGTTTCACACATTATCACAAACTTACTAGCTTAAAACATCACACATTATTATGTCACAGCTTTTGAGAGTCAGGAATCTGGGCACAGCTTGACTGGATCCTTGGCTCAGGGTCTCTAAGGGGCTGCAATTAAAGTTTCAGTCAGGGCTGAGGTCTCAGCTAAAGGCTCGACTGGAGAAATACCCACTTCCCAGATCACATGGTTGTTGCCATAATTCTATTTCTGGACTGTTGTTGGACTGAAGGTCTCAGTCCCTGGCTGGATGTTAGCTGGGGGTTGTCCTCAGTTCCTTGCCTTGTGAGCTTCCCAACAATGGCAGCTTCCTTCCTCAAAGCTGGGGGGTGGGGTGCTGTGGGGTGCAGAGAGAGAGATGGAGAGAGACTGTTAACATGATAGGAGTTATGATCTTATATAAGGTAATTACAGAAATGACATCCCATTAACCTTGCCATCTTCTATTAGAAGTAAATCACCAGTTCCACCTGCATTCAAAAGCAGGAGATTATACAGTGGTGAAAACACTAGGAGGTGGGGACCACTGGGACCAATCTTTTTCTGCATAGCATGCCTGCCTTCTTGGTTTTCTTTTAGATGCTTTATTTTTCTTAACTTGTGTGTGTGTGTGTGTGTGTGTGTGTGTGTGTGTGTGTGTTTTGTTTTATTTACCTTAATCCCCAGAATCCAGTTTATCAGAGCAGGTCTAAGAGGTAGAGTTGTGTTTCAATTTCTTCAACAGAATTCTGGAAACTTTGTTTTCCAGAAACTTAAGAGTTTTGCTTCATTTTTTTCTTCCGTAAATAGAAACGTATCTTTCCGTTAATGAACATTGCGATTTCAGGGATGCTTTGTCTTCCTTCTGATTGATTGTCAGAGGGCAGTCACTCCTAACAAAGAGAACATTTTAAGTTTCTTTTCCACCTCAGCTTCTCTGTTACATGGTTAATGATCTGGAAGCAAGTACTTGGAGGTGCTAGGGGAGCTCCTATTTTAAGGAATACTTTGTAAAGAAGAGCTGCCTTCTAGGTGATAAAAGAGGATGGTTAGCCCCTAATTTGTCTGTTTAGTAAATCTGGATATTTAGACCTCCAGCTCCCCTCCCACACCCACCCAACATGTGGATGAGTGAAGAGAAAAGTACAGGATGGTACTAAGAGTGTCTGACTAGGAAAGGCTTGCTCTCCCTTCCCTTAGGATTCAAAGGGGATACAAGCTACATAGGAACATGGTTGCAGGTTAATAGAGGTGCCAGGAAAGTCTCCCTTATCATGGTTTCCATTCACATGGGTGTAGTCATTGCTATTTAGACTGAAATAGGGAATCATTCACTCGTTTTATTTATTCAGCAAATATTTTTGAGCATTTTATATGACCCAGCTATTATGCTACGTGATGGGATTATAATAAGATATTCCCATCCCTCAAAGACTTACTTGCTTAAACACTATAATCCAAATCTTTATTCTGATTTTCATCTGCCATTAATGGGAGTAGGTAGCTCTATTTTTCTCTTTCTTGGAAGCTAGAGAATATAGGTAAATGCAAATGATCAAATCCCTTTTATTGCCCTATTCCTAGTATATTCTCCCTTTCTTTTGGTTACTACATGCCATTTTCCATAAACAGTATATATTAATTATCTATGACCACATAACAAATTACCTTAAAACTTAGCAGCTGAAAACAGCATTTATTATTCCACAGTTTTGTGGGTCAGGAACCCAGGCATGCCTTAGCTTGGTCCTCTGGCTCAGGGTTTCTCACAAGGCTGTAATCAAGGTGTTGACTGGGGCTGTAGTCAGCTTAAGAGTCAAATGGAGAAAGATCTGCTTCTAAGCTCAGTCATGTGGTTGTTGGCAGGATTTAGTTCCAAGGAGGTTGTTGGATTCAGGGCTTCAATTCCTCACTGGGTGTTGGCCAGAGGCTTCCCTCATTACCTTATCACAAGTACCTCTCTATAGGACAGCTCATGACAAGGCAGCTTGCTTTATCTGAGAAAGAAAGTGAGAAGATCCAGAGAGTATGAACAAGACCAAAGTTACAGTCTTTTGTAATAAACTTGGAAGTCACGTTGATGGTGTTTTGGAGTGGTGGTGGGGGTTTAGAGCTGATGGCCAAGAAAGAATTCTTGAGATGTCTGTGATGCAAAAAGGTGATTTTATTGAAGCACAGGACAGGACCTGTAGGCAGAAAGAGCTGCACTGGGGTTGTGATTGGTTAGAAACTATGGAGTTGGGGGAGGTAAAGCCAAAAGGGAGGCCTCCAAAGGGACTTTCATATGCTAAAGAGGACTCACAAGATACCTCAGGTCGTGCTATTGTCAAGCTAAGGTTGTTTTCCTTCTGGTAAGATATCAAGAAGTTAGGGAGTTCCTGGAGGAGTGTTTTACTCTGCCTATCTCAAGTATTTGTCAATGGGCTGCAGGTTATGAAGAAATTTAATTTTATTTACCATTTCTTTCTTGCCTTTGTTCCCCACATCACTATGGAGGGGAGGGTGATATTGGGGCTCCAGGAAACTGAGTGTATAGGTTTCCAGAGATTAGGCTTTTGATAAGATTGTCTTTTTCTTGTAATTTGCTAAGACATTTGTAGACTGATGGAGACTCCTGTCCTATATGACTGTGATCTCAGTTAACCATTGTTTTTTTTTTTCTTTTTCCTTTCCTTTGTTCTTGGGTAGCCTGAGGAATGTCACACATATCCCACCTTGGGGGGGTGGGGGTGTTAGCTTGTTCTTTGTCCTCAGCTTGCTTTATGTTCCCTCATCAATGTCCCATGGCTTCTGTTGTATTTTATTCATTAAAAGCAATTCACTAGATCTAAAAAAGTGGAGAAGATTACATTTGGGCATGAATACCAGGAGGCAAGGATCATGGGAGCCATTTTAGAAGTTGTCTCCCATTGGCAGTTGATATGAAGGTAGTTGATATGAAGAAGTGTAAGACATAATGAATTACCCCTGAGCTATCCATTACCCATTCATAGCTGTCAGTCTGTTTCATATTTTCTGTGATCCCAACACAGGGAGAAAGAGAGATATACAGATAGACATGGGGTTGGGGGTGAGATCCTACTTATTTTTTATCCTATTATTTTTTAAATAAAAATTATCAAATAGGGGCGCCTGGGTGGCTCAGTTGGTTAAGCGTCCGACTTCGGCTCAGGTCACGATCTCGCGGTCCGTGAGTTCGAGCCCCGCGTCGGGCTCTGTGCTGACAGCTCAGAGCCTGGAGCCTGTTTCAGATTCTGTGCCTCCCTCTCTCTGACCCTCCCCCATTAATGCTCTGTCTCTCTCTGTCTCAAAAATAAATAAACGTTAAAAAAAAATTAAAAAAAAACATTATCAAATATTAAATCTGGAAAGGGCATTAGAGGGCCTTAAAGAATTCAAGAAACTTTGGCCTAGGGTTCCTTTGTGTAGCCTCTCCTCCCAGGATTCCTAATACCTGCCAAGCCAAGACTGAACACTGGCTCTCCAAAGAGATGCACAAAGGCCCAGAGACATTGTCCCAAAGACGTCCTCCTTCTTCTTCCAGTCCCTGTTAGGGCCTCATGTGAGATCATGTGACCAGCATTTCCAATCTACTTCTCCAGGTAGAGAAACATCTGCCACACTGAAAAACTACTAAGGAGCCTTATCACCTGCCTGCTACCTGTCTAGCAATGCATTCATTACATATGTTGATTCTGCCTTGTGCCTAGAAAAGAAAGCATGTTAAGGGGAAATATTAGTTTATGTAATTAACATATCTGCTGCACTTTGGTCCATAAATTTTCTCACTCATCTACGGGCCATCTGCCTTCTGGGAAACAGTGGATTTGAGGCTATATACTGAGACTGCTGGGTAGTAAGGCTGCAGGTCTGCTTACTGAACACAGTCTTGTAGTCTATGAATACTCTTTTCTGTATTTGAATAGCAATAATTGGAAAATGCATAAGGTCTTGATCAAATAATTTTATGTTTGTTATTTTCCTTTTTTTCCCCTCCAACAGTAGTCTGCCCATCAAAAATGTCATCTTTTACTTTCTGTCTGCAAACTAACTGGACCCAGTTGTGCTTTAGCTACCCTGATAAGAAATTTGCTTCTTAGGACAGATGTAAGAAATGGTACCCAATGGTTAAACTCCCTTACCTTTCTATTTGTTTTGAAATGCTGTTAGAAATCTTGAACTACTCAAACAGAGAAGAGGAGGTAGAGAGTAAATGGCTAGAGGGTGGTTGAGGAAGGGAGCGACAGTTTGCCTGTTCTCAAGAACTCTCTTCCATGGCCTAATGCCATGAGTTTGTGTCCAGGGTGAATTTTGATAATTTAAAGACTATGTATTTTTGACAAAGCTCTATTTTTGCATCAGATAATATCTAAGGATAAATAATGTACTAAAGAATCTGTAGTTACTTGAGAAGGGAACAGTGTCATTTTATTTTATATTAAATGTCACTGACAGAAGTGTGAGGATAGGTAAATGTCTATTGGTAACTTATTAGCTTTTACCTGACTTAATGACAATATTTGCAATCTATTTAGTTAACTGTAGGTCTTGGCATATTAGCATAATAATACCTTTAGGCAAAATATTATTGAGTGTTTTTTTACCTTTAGGTTATTTTTAAAAATCCATTCTTATACACAATAAAATAAAACAAGGCTTGGTTGGTAACAGGATGGTGAGGTTTGTGAATAGCACAGGAAGCCAGATGTAAATTAAAGAGGCCATGGGAGAAAAGGCCAGGAAAGCAGCAGACAATAGAAGAGTATCCAAGAAGCCAGGAAATCCTTACAGGGAGCCCAGGAGAAAACAGATGATTGGTTTCAGGATGTCTGGCAGGGATCTACAATATGGGCTGGGATTTTGATTTTGATCTTCGTATAGGACCAGTGTGTATAGGATCTTTGTATAGGATCTTCAGGCAGGCCTGAAGCAACAACTTGGGGTCAGGGCAGAACAGGGAAGAATGGTAAAATTTGAGGTACAAGGGCTTGGTCAGGTCAGGACCACAAGCAGAACAGATTCAGGATTAAGGCTTTTGGGTCTTGAACTTCTTTTATTCATTCTTTCTGACCAGAGACAGAGCTGGTCCTAGGGCCTGGGACAGGGTTAAGCCCAAAGGTGGGTTTTATGTAACACTAAACAAAAGGAGGAGCAATATGTTAGAGTCACCATATGTCCTGTTTTCTTTAGGACAGACCCACATTATATCTGCTATTCCAGGGTACTAATGAATAATATTCCCCTTTTACTTAAAGTGACTGGTTTGGAAGACAAATTACACAGTGATCCTGATAGTTTCCCAAAATAATTTTGCAGAATGTTATCCAGAAGCTGCAAAAGCAGAGATCTCTGGTCACATGAGTATGGAAAACCTAGAATTAACCAGAGTTCTTTAACAGGATTCTTTACTATAGGACTTCTCACTGCCTTTATATGTCAGTGTGTAGTATGAATCCCCAAGAGGGGGACAGTATTCTTAATTTCCAATCCTAAATTGATCTATTGGTGTACTTTGGTCCCCCTGAGACTATAGTTCTGTGGGACACACTTTGGGGAACTCTGGTTAATTGAATATGGTGTCTTAGAGGAAGGTGGATCATCACTCTTTGTGTACCAGGGTGCTCAGCAAAGTCAGCAGCCATTAGTTAAATAAATAATTACTTGAGAGAACAAATGCAGCCTCTGCCAGAGTTTTCCAATTTGCTAGTTATTGACTGATGTTGGCAGTGTTGTATGTGTTATATGTGACTTGCTGGAGTAAGAGTCTGAAGAATGACTAGGTCTCAAGGTCTGTGGCAAATCCATTTACTAGTTAGGACATAGAAAGGAAGATGATTTTCTTTGTTTAGTCTTTCATTGCATGGTGTCCTTGAAGGAGAGGTTAATGAGGAAATAATAGGTCAGCAGGTGTGCGTGTATGTGTGTGTATCTATGTGGTGGGGGGGGAGGAAGCCTCAGAAAAAATGTATTTTTAACCAGCATGCCAGGTAATTCTGATAAGGGTGGCCCTGAAACCATTTGTTGAGAAACATTTTCTTGGGGTTCTGATGAGGGACTCTTTTGGTGACAAAATACCACAATAATTCTTTCTTTGATTGAATGAGTCCTCTGATACAGTGGCCTGTGTTCTGATATTTGCCGAGTTCCCATTTTGTGCCATTTCCTATGCTATATGCTCTCTTGCATGCATGTACTTAACATTCACTATGCTAAATAATCCTTAATAAACCTGAAATTTATTATCTCCATTTTACAAAAGATGTTTAAAGATGAACTTTTAGGTGGGCCTGTTGTACGAATATTAGCCTATCCTTTTTCAAGCCCCAAGAGAAGGTCCTGGCTCTTAGACCCGCCCCTCAACAACTCCCTAGGACATGGACCCTGGAGCCAACATTCCATTCGAGTGTTTGTCCTGAGGCTATACAGAACTCAGTTGGAGCTTTAACAAGCACATGACTGGACTGTTCTTTTACCACAAACAAGATCATGTGCTGACACATTTTATCTGCCTGGTAGAATGAGTCAATATCAAACAAGCTAATCCAGGGAGAATGATGAAGTACTGATTCTCCTAGGCCTTATCATAAGTAGGTAGACCAAAGTCAAGGCACAGAAAAAGTTTTCTTAAGATGTAGTTGAGGAGGGAATAGAGCCAGAAAAGGAGAAAAAGACTTCCTTTGTTTTCTTCATGGAATTACAAATTGAGACAAGTAGCATGAATAGCTTCTTGCTTTTCTCTGGGCCAAAGAATGATTTTTCCTTTTAATGGTTTTGAAAGACTCAAGCTCCTTCTGGTTCTGTCTCTGGCTCTCTCTGCCCCTCTCCTGCTCTTACTCTGTCTCTCTCTCTCAAAAATAAATAAACGTTAAAAAATTTTTTTGAAAATCACATGTCCATGGAAACTTAGAACATGCAGTGAATGAGGACTCCCTGCTGGGTGAGGTCTGTGAAGACCTGAAGAGAACAAGCCTCTTCTAAAAGGGATTGCCTTTTTTAGGATCAGTGAATGGATTGCCTACAAAAACGATGGCTATAGTTTTGCCAGAAACTTCAATTTTTTTTAATTTAAATTTTAAAAAAGTTTAATGTTAATTTTTTTTGAGAGAGAGAGAGACAGAGTGCAAGCAGGGGAGGGGCAGAGAGAAAGGGAGACATAGAATCTGAAGCAGGCTCCAGGCTCTGAGCTGTCTGCACAGAGCCTGATGTGGGGCTTGAACTCAAGAATCGTGAGATTGCGAGCTGAGCTGAAGTTGGCCGCTTAACTGCCACCCAGGCACCCCAGAAATTTCTTTTTCTTTTTTTTTAAGGAAAGTTGAAAATCCATATTTTTATTTGTTTTCATGATTTTTTTAAAATTTGCATTTAATTTAAATGTTTAAAGCATTCTATTAGCCAAAATAAAACAAGCAAACTTCCACTTGGTGACCTCTGTTTTATTGCTACATGAGGGAGAATTCACATCACCAAAAGTAAGAGAACCCTTCATACTGGGTGTCCACAGTGTTTTAGACATTTTATAAGTCACCTCATAAAGTTCTTAAAATAACCCTGTGTTTAGAAATTGTCATGTCCCTCTTATAGATGAAAGTGAGGTGCAGAGAAGTTAAATGATTTTGCCAAGTTCACACAGCCTGCAAGTGGCAAATACAGGTCTGAATTTGGGTTTGTTTGCCTGGAAAGAGCCGCAGATTTGGTGCTGGCATGTCTCCTCTCCTCTGGGAGGAAGTGTCCTTCTCTGTGTTATTTATATCACTATTAGTGGTTACTGTTTGGGATCTAAGGCCATGCCAAACCTGATCTCCAAAAGGTAGACCCACTGGTATATGAAGCAGATGCTGGACTGGCTCTTTTTTGATTAGAACAAACTACAAGCGGGGCGCCTGGGTGGCACAGTCGGTTAAGCGTCCGACTTCAGCTAGGTCACGATCTCGCGGTCCGGGAGTTTGAGCCCTGCGTCAGGCTCTGGGCTGATGGCTCAGAGCCTGGAGCCTGTTTCCGATTCTGTGTCTCCCTCTCTCTCTGCCCCTCCCGCATTCATGCTCTGTCTCTCTCTCTGTCCCAAAAATAAATAAACTTAAAAAAAAAAAAAAGAACAAACTATAAGCTAGTAATTGATCACAATTTTTCTGGGGTTGTCTAGCTTAGATTTATTCCATTTTGTAAAGTCACCCTTCTATGTCATCAAAGTCCATATGTATAGTCTACATTTTCTAGATTCCACATTACCTGGATATTTCACGTGAAACTCATCTTCCTGAATTGTAACCAAAGTGTGGCTATTAGTCTCAAATTGGAATTATGTATGTGGTGGCAGTGGTGGTGAAATCTATCCACTGATATGCCAGTTATCTTGAAAATTAAACTGCCATTCATTTTATATTGGAAAATTTGTGACATTTCTTGAGACACTTTGAATCTCTCTGAGTTGTTACAAGCCAGAGAGAGGCGTCAAAGCTGTAATCTGTGCCTGCCACTCATTTTTGAATAGATTATGAACTCTTAGAGGATTAGGCTTGTGTCTATATAGTTCTCTTTATACAGAGATGAAGGCTTTCACAGCATTATCTATAATTGGGTGTTTAATAAATGCTTTTTGATGAGGATAATGGTATGGAAATAAAACTCTTGAAATCCAGAGTCTGCCTGGATTTCTTGCCTCATTAGGGAAGAAGAGATGAATGTGAATGCTTGGGTAAATATGAATGTAGATCTCATTCGGGAAAGCACACACTCTCTGTGCTTGAAATTCTGGGAGAGAAAAACTTGAAGGGTGTAACTAAGACAGAAATTCTGCGGATTGACACTAATACCAGTATTTACCGATCATCTCTAACAAGGCAGACTCCATTTGGAATCTGGCGATGCATCTTATAGGCCTCAGATTGCTTGACAAATCACACCAAGGTTTACTCAAAGTCACTGCCATTATGGTGTGCAATCACAGGCACACCAGTGCCCAACAGGGGTGAAGGCAGAGGTTAATGGCTTTCTTTATATTTGCATTATACTTGATCTCTGGCTTTCATGGTCAGATGGGTTTTTATAAACTCTTCCCAACTAGCTTTCTGAAGTGTTTTCAGGTTGTCTATTTTAGGGCTGTTTTACAGCTGCCTTTTCATACATCTGCTTTGTATGCTAGACAATAAGGAAAGAGAATCCAAGATATGAGCTATTGATACTACCATGCACACTAAGGTAAATATTAAGTCTTTTGTTGAGCTTTCCAAAGGCCGAAGTGCATTTCCTTTTTTATCTAAAATGTTTAAAGTGTAGCCAATTCTAACCAGCTGCTTTAATGTATCAAGAGGGTCTTGTAAGTTTTCTTCTTTGCCACCATGGTGAATTCTTTAGGCAAACTGAGTTTGAGCTTTCAAAACAGTGTGAATATACTTAATGCCACTGAAGTGTATACTTAAAATGGTAAATTTTATGTTTTGTGTATTTTACCGTATTAAGAAAATTTTTTTTTTAATTTTTTTTTCAACGGTTTTTATTTATTATTTTTTTTTTTTTTTTTGGGACAGAGAGAGACAGACAATGAACGGGGAAGGGGCAGAGAGAGAGGGAGACACAGAATCGGAAACAGGCTCCAGGCTCCGAGCCATCAGCCCAGAGCCCGACGCGGGGCTCGAACTCACGGACCGCGAGATCGTGACCTGGCTGAAGTCGGACGCTTAACCGACTGCGCCACCCAGGCGCCCCGAGAAAATTTTTAAGCATTGAATCAACCATCGAGTTTGTCAGACTGATCTGTAGAGCATGGGCAATATTTGCAGGCAGTACTGTAAATGTGTGGTTAGAGAATATTGCGTTATAACACTCAAGTGAGAGAAATACCATATTATTTTCCTTTCCCTAAATCAAATTAAATGTAGCTTTGAGCTCCCATCTATTGGAAGGGTGTGTGATCAAATCAATCACATTATGTTTGAGAGAATACATTTCTTAGGATTCTTCAAAAATTTGGGTGAGACTTTCATGAAATCAGGAAAACAGGAGTGGAGGGTTATGTCCTTCCCATAGGCCCCTTTGTAATTATTTCTGTTTGCTACATGATGCAACTCTCCAGTTTGATCTTTCACTATCAAGCTCATAGACTTGTTGGTTGCAGAGAGGCTCTTCATAATGGCCCTGTCTACCCACCACAAACCTGGCCAGAGAGATACTTTCTTTCTTTTCCAGGCTGAAGTGTTGGTTCCATAGGAGCCTCAATACTCCCTTTCATCTTGGACATTACTTCAAAGGGAACATGGATTTCTGTTATTCACAGAAACTCCCAAGTTCCTATCCCTTTTCTCACCTCAGAAAAGCTCATGCCTTTTGGCCGGGCTCTCTGGTTCCTTACACCCCAGCACTCAATCAGCCTTCAGTGAGGACAATTGAATTCTGGGTACCTGACAACTTTGGCTTTTCTACCCTAAGACACAGGAGTTGTTAGTGATCTTGAAAATAAAGGATCTAAGACTCAGAATGGGATGCCTGGGACCTTCTTAATATGGGGAGGTAAAAATGCTTCTCCATCTTTTGAATGTCCAAGGCAGCTAGAACAAGGAGCGATTATTCCACTAGTTTTATCTTTTGTTTTGTTTTTATTTTTGCTATGCAAGCATGAGCATTAGTAACATAATAGTTGCAAGTGTATCTTTAGAGACAGAGAGCTATTGGACACTAGAGATTGCTGTTACTCCAGGAGACTGGAAAGGAGAAGTCACTTTGAGTTGGGGAGTCAGAGAAAATTACATGGAAGATGTAAGATTTGAGCTGGGTTATTTTGGATAACATAGAGGTAGAAGATACCGTAACCTAAAGAATAGTGCTATAAAAGCTCAAAGAGTTTGGGGTGGAATAATCAAGTTTACAAGATAGTACAGGAATGTGGACCCTTTTCTCTAGGAAATAATTTTGAGAGGAAGTTGGGGACAATCTTTCCTGGAATGTTTTATGCATGCCAGTTATTTCATTCATCCAACAGATATTTATTGTGTACCTACTATATTCCAGGCACTGTTCTAGGCCCCAAGGATTCAGCAATGAAGAGGACAGGAAAGGTTCTTTCCTTCATGCTGATTATACACTAAATGTGGAGACAAGCAATGAAAAATAAGAAGATACATGCATATGGTAATGCCATATAGTAGTAGAGCTATGAAAATTTAAAGCAAGGAAATGTGATAAAATGTGACTGGAAAGATTAAGCAACACTTTAGAGAGGGAAGCCAGAGATGGACACTTAGAGTAGGTGATGCTATTTAAGCTGAAATTTGAATGAAAAGCAGGAGGCATTCATATTAATGGTTAGAACAAAGGCTCTAAGGTGGAAATGAGCTTCATAGGGTCAAGGAGAAGCACATAGGCCGGTAGGTTGGTGCATGAAGGAAATGGGATGAGAGATCAGACTACCCTGTAGGTTATTTGGAAATATTAAATTAAATCAATTAAACCAATTAAGTCAGAATCTCTGAGATGGGGTCCAGTCCACAGTATATACTAACACCTCTCGAAGTGATTCTAATGAGTAGCAAAGGTTGAGAAGCACTGTATTAGAGAGAAGAACCAAAAGAAGAAGAGTTTCTTTTTGAGCAGGTAGAAGATGTTGAAGGAATGGGATGGAGTAGGAGTGATGTGAAGATTATAATCCTGCAGGAGTATCCTGGGGTTGGATGGATTATTGTCCTTGACCTGGTGGTCAATGGAGTCCAGAGTGGCCTGTTCCAAGGGCAAGGTCCCTAGGTTCTTTAGTTAGTGTCCTTTGCCTGTTTGCTGAAATGGCTTGTGCCAATTATGGCAGAAGTCAAAGAGTTAAGTTTTAGTTTACTTATTTTCTGCAGTTCACAGAGACCAACCCTCTGAGCTAGAGATAAGGCAGATGGTCCTGAGCTGGAAAAAACTTGCCCAGATAACCTCTCCTTCTTGAAGAGGATTTAAACTGAGGATTTAAAAATCAGTTTAAATAATAATGGCCTATAACATAGTTCTACATGCAGAAATTTTTTTTCTATGAAAACTAGATGTTGCCTTAAATTGTCTGTATAAAAAAGTGGGGGGATTCGCTAACAGGAGTAGAAGTTGAAGATCCTGTAAAGAAAAAGACTGGCTTCAGTTACAGATGGGGTGTGAGATGGGGTGGATGGAAAGCTGCCACCATGGCTGAGAGAGGATGAGATTCATACAAGACGGAGCTCAAAAGAGGAGGCTCTTGAGCTTAGAGACAATTTGAGGGGACAAGAAAATGATTGTGTGTGATTAGAAGGAATAGAATAAGAAAAGATATACACAATATAGATGGAGATCTCATCTCTTTAAAATCCTGAATAAGAACATCAAGTGAGGTAGCATAGCCAATAACTAGGGCTCTAGAGTCCAAATTGAATGAATTCTTTAAACACTTTAACCCTCAGTTTCCTCACTTATAAGATGGGAATAATAGTACCTAAGTCATCAGTCACTGTGAAAATTAATGATAAAATGCATGTAAAAGGTGTGGCACAATGCCTGGCACTTAGTAAGAGCCATTAAATATCAGCTTTCAGGGGCGCCTGGGTGGCTCAGTCGGTTAGGCATCCGACTTCAGCTCAGGTCATGATCTCACGGTCCGTGGGTTCGAGCCCCGCGTTGGGCTCTGTGCTGACAGCTCAGAGCCTGGAGCCTGTTTCAGATTCTGTGTCTCCCTCTTTCTCTGACCCTCCCCTGTTTATGCTCTCTCTCTCTCTGTCTCAAAAATAAACAAACGTTAAAAAAATTTTTTTTTAAATATCAGCTTTCATTGCAGTGTTCCTTAACATCATCAAAATTGCTGTTATAATTAAGATTGCCTCAGTCACAAAACCATGTCATGTTCACCAACAGCCAAGGATTCTAGATAAAAGTAAGGAGGCCAATATGGAGCTAAGTTAATATATGAAGAAGGTGCAGCCTAGGGAATACAGGCAATGGTATTGTAGTAGCATTGTGGTGACAAATGATAGGTATACTTGTATGTATAGCATAATGTATAGAGTTGTCGAATCACTATGTTGTACCCTTGAAACTAATCTAACATTTTGTGTCAGCTAAACTGCAATGTTAAAAAATGTGAAGAAGCCAAAGCTATAGAGCTCATGTATTCGAAGGGAATCAGAATTTGACTAAATTCATAATCAATAATTTTTGTCCAGTGTCTTCCATGGGCCACCCATTTGCTTCACTCTAATATACTTTATTCCTCTTAATAATATGGAACAGAGGAAAAGGAGCAAGTCTGGGCAGAGCTCCAGGAGAGAGATTGGCTGTGAAGGATATAGATGACATGGCTTAGTTTACCAATCTGGAAGCAGATGTAAAAGTTAGATTGCCAGTCTTGAAGACCAGGAAATCTGGTTTTAAAGACAATGATTACATTGTTAAGTAGTGATGGATTCAAGAGATTTTAACCCTTTTGCTTGGCTGTCAATGGAAAGCACCAAGGTCAGGATCTACATTTATAGTGTGGACTTCTGGATCTGTGTCCCTGGAGGGAAAGTTGATATGTGAGCTGGTGTGGAGGAGGATTTGGGGAGAACCTGTATGAAAAGTAACAATGAAAACCAAAAAAAAAAAAAAAAAAAAAAAAAAAAAAAAAAAAAAAAGTTGAGTTCTCTGGGTGAGTAAGGTAGAATATTGGAGAGAATGTTGCTGAAATTTAAGAAATAACTAGTCCGTGAATCATGAGAGGAATTAGCAAAGAATCAAAAAAATCTTATCATTAACATTATATATAATCATAATAAACTGGGAATTAGGAAGCCTGCATGCTAGACTATCTTACATGCAAGTAACTGGAATAATCTAGCCCTCAGTTTCTTCAGTCTGAAAAATAAGGACATTGAATTAGGTGACGGATAATGCATCTTTTTGTTTAAAGTACTGTTATTCTATGGAGTACAGAGAAGCTGATGATTTGGGCTCAGTGATATACAAGCTTAAGGCAGCAATTGAGAAAGTATTTTACCTTCTTAGGTTTTCATGCCATATCCAGCTTTGTTTTATTTGAATGTATTTTAGGATTTCTTTCTCTTGGGATGAATGGAAATAGACATTGTAGAAATGTATAAATCAATGTGCATTTATTGGGGGTGCAGCCAATGGCCTCACAGATAGAAAGTGAAAAGAGGTCTTAGACTGTTTAAAAAGTTGATTGAAGTAATGCTGGGTTATGAGTCATAGTGACCAGACTCTTATGAAGACATCACATTAACAAGTTCTGTCCTAACTCTGCATTTGCCTAGTATAGATGGGTGTCTAGAATTTGGTGAGAGAGTGCTGTCTACTGAGCTGCCCCCACTGTTGTTAGAGTACAGGCACAGAAATGAATCTTTAAGCACACCTGTTTTCCCTGTCATCATATTTGTCACAGAAACAGACTCCCCATGCTCATTATCAAGAAGCTCATATGTTATCTCCAATTCACATTTGTTCACCTCGTTCTCTTCATTGCATTAGTCAAGTTCAGAAACTAGACTGTCAGCTGCCAGACAGGCTGCTCTTTCTCTTGAGAGATAGGTGAATACCATTTAGTAATTCATTATCAAAGCTTACAGTCCTAGAAGGTGTTTTGGCCTTCAATTCAATTACCCAGAAAAGCAAGCCATAAGGAAAAGAAAAGTGCCTGGGACAATTAGATGGGCTATCCAGTAGTCAAAAAAATTTTCACCTCTGCAAATTCAGGTTCATTTTCTGTTCCTAAGTCATCAGAGGGAAACACAAGATGTTCACTGTCAGTTTGGACTGTCAAAAAAGCTTGTCCGAAATCTGTAAAGTTGTCACTCCTTATGTATTATTGCTTCAGAACCAGAGATCCAACTTCCTGTGCTTCAACTTTCTGATGAGACCTTTTGGGATGATATGTGTGTCTTTGATGAATATCTGAGCTGGAGTTGAAAATACAGTAAGCTGCTTCTGTGAAGTTATTAGAACCCAGATTGCATAGATTAATCTATGGAGTTTGGAAAAAAGATCTAAAACATGGTATCTGCTCATGAAGCCTTTACAACCTATTTGGGGAGTTAAAGTTTACACTTATACGCTTAGAACCTTATTTTTAGTAGTTTCTTGGCAGTTTTAAATTTCCTGTACTATAGTGCACCAACTACCCAAATATGATGCTGTAATGAAGGTTATGGGAGGTCAGAAAAGAGGCTGAGTTTCTGAGGAAATGGTAGCTTAGGTGGAGTTTCACTCACCTAGAACAACTGCCCTCGTTATGTTCAGTGACACTCTTTGTTACTTGCATTCTTCTCCAGGCAGTGATATAACCCATTCTGGAGTTTTAGGAGCCCGAATTAGGAGTATGCTTAATTTGAATTTTGCTTCACATGTGAAGTAAAAGGGAAACAATTGAAGGCCCCAAAGCAAAGGTGGCTTGAGAACCAATGAGAAAGTCTGTGAACTCTCAAAACCGAAGGAGGTCCAGCACATACTGGGTGTGATTTAGTCTCTAACTAGGATAGGTACTTGTTTGGTACTTGTTTGCTCCTTGTCCTTGATGTATACGGGAGCAAGCTTTATAAGAAGCAGAATTTCATCTAGAAGCCAAGCTTACTGAACTTATGCCTTTGTCTCTTCTGCTATAAAGTGGTGAACTCCTAGCCCCTGCTTCAGTTGGTTCACAGGTAGATACATCCTGAAGTAAGTAGGGGTAATTCTTGAGTTTTTCTATTCCAAAGCTTACCTCAGAAAGGAAAAGAGTACATTCTGGAGGTATTATGGGAGACAAGACAGGACTGCAGTGGGTTGTCCCATTGATCATTCTTTAGACTCTTTTCTCTGTGCTAGCTTTTGCTCTACCAGTTGCCTAGTCATGGGAAAAAGAACCTTAACCAGGGACTGTCAGTCTTCTCCATGGAGTCAGTCAGCTGCCCTTTAGCCTAAACAGAGATAGGCTCTGGTATATCATACTGCTACATGTCAGTGGTTCAATAATTTACCATGCAACCTGTCTATGGATCGGCATAGACAAAGAATAAGGTCTAATATGTTAAAACCTTATAAAGAAGTTAAAACTTATGGTAGCAAAGGATCTTGGAGAATTGGGGAACTTGGGAGCCATTTATGAAATGTATGCCTTTGCTAAAGACCATTTTGGCAAACCAAAGGGTCTCTACCCATCACCCTGACTCAGGAAAATCTGGGCTCTGATAATCATGAATATAATGATTAAGTTCCCCACATCTACTAGCCCACTGCAATCATTTTGATGCCTTCACAAGAAAATGATTCATTTTCATCTATCCCATGGCTACTACCATTCCCTGTATGTTTATTTATGAAGCATTTTATTGAAGTGGTTCCCCATTATGTGAAATTTAAGACTATTTATTCATTAATTCATTTATTCAGTACAACTAATTGAGCATATACAATGTACCTGGCACTGGGAAAACAAAATAATAAACCACTATATTTGTCCTTGAAGTCATCTCTCTCTCTTTATAGAGGTTAATTATAAATTATTGTAATGCAGACTGAGAAATATCACTGAGTCAAATGCAAAATGCTAAAGAAAATAGCAATGTCTAGGTTGGTTGGAAAGATTCACAGAGAAGGTGACATTTGTTCAGGGCCTCAAAGAATGAGTAGGAGTTTCTTAGGTGAATCAGGGGAAAGGGGGGAATATATGTGAAAGAAAGTTCATGCATGAGGACACAGAAGACATGGTACAAATTCAAAACTAGATTTCACCACTTATAAGCTGGGTATTCATTTAGGTTATTTTGAAGCCCCAATAAATATCATTACTTATAAAATATAGATAAGTTATTTCTTGTCTGCTTAAAAAGTTATATTGAGACTCAACTATCCTCATGTTTTTGAAATGAGTTTGAAAATAAGGTTGGTTGAGTTTGAAAATAGTGTGGATGGTTGTCCATCCCTTCATGAGGGGAGTAGAGAGTACACTGCTCATCACCATGGTAAAGGTTAGGGTCTGTGAGAATCACAGGGGGCAGAGGAGACACAGACATTAAAATGATGGAGCTGAGAAGTTAATCTGTTTCTTTTTTTTAATAGCTCTGCATGGAAGCTGTCAGTGGGGCTCTCTCTCAGCTAGATTTATGGCTTCTGAATGACATTGTTTTACTTTGCCATTTGGAGGCTAAACAAGGCTGGAGGGAACAAGAGTCTTATTTTCCTATCAGTGGCAAATGCATATCAATCAATGTAATTGAAGTCCAAATGGAATAATTTATGGGAGACCCATTGCATCCTCCCTTGTCTTCTTTCTCTCTTTCTTTCTGTTCCATCCTATTCTCTCCATCATTATTTCTTTCTGGCTCTTTCTGGTGTTCAGTCTTGTCTTATGATAAGCACAGCCAATTAGAAAATTGTTGCTCTCACCCTTTGGCCTGTTTCTCTTGATGTTTAGGTTAGTTTGGCATCAGATCCTCTCCAAAGGACACATCTTTCCAGAAAGAAATCTATCACATTTAATAGTTGCCATTTAGATATTACTCATCAGAAATAAATAGTGGAGGAAGATTCCTTATTCTTGAAAGTCATAATTAGCCAATGCTATGCAGGAGACATTCTCTACCTAAAGCCCAGGGTTGATTTTTACAATGACTACTTAGCAATCAAGGATAGAAAATGAGCAACACTTATAGGCTCTTGTATTAATTATTTTGTGGAGGATAGATGTAAACTTTGGGGTGGGGCAAATCACTCAGATTTTTCTTGGAGAGATGGAATGTATACTTTTATAAAAACTTACAAAAGCTTATTATGGTGGGTGGTTTACAATGTAAGATAATAAAATGATAAAACTGAGTAGGAGGCTCACTGTCTCAGTAGATCTTATTTGTATATCTGGATGAAATTTAAAAAAAAAAGGAATATGTATTCTTGGAGGATATACAACAGGCAACTTGGGGACCAGAAGAAAAGAAGAATGAAAATTACTTTATTGCCAGGTGCCTGGCTGGCTCAGTTGGTTAAGTGTCTGACTTAGGCTCAGGTCATGATCTTGTGGTTCATGAGTTTGAGCCCTGCGTTAGGCTCTGTGCTGACAGCTCAGAGACTGGAGCCTGCCTCAGATTCTGTGTCTCCCTCTTTCTCTGCCCCTCCTCTGCTCTCTCTCTCTCTCTCAAAAATAAATAAACATTTAAAAAAAGAAAATTACTTTATTGTTGTCTTTTACTGTTTGAGAAGTCCATATTACAGAGGATAATGACCCACTTGCTTTTTTTAATGTTTATTTATTTATTTTGAGAGAGATAGAGAGTGAGTGGGGGAGGGGCAGAGAGAGGGAGACAGAGAATTCCAAGCAGGCTCCGTGCTGCCAGTGCAGAATCCTACATGGGGCTCAAACTCACAGACTGTGAGATCATGACCTGAGCCAAGACCAAGAGTTGGTTGCTTAACCAACTCAGCCACCCAGGCACCCCTGACCCACTGCTTTTTAATCTCACTAATAAATTAGTAGAAAGGAATAGATAAAAGTGAAGAGGAATGATTTTAGTTGAACTTCAATAAAATATACTTATTGTTTATTTTTTATATCATAGGTTTCTTAAAGTAGGGTATTTCTTATCTGACCGATACGATTTAGGTGTCATCTTGTCACAAGGTAAAGTCTATAAAGGTGGAGGAAGTGTATGTATGTTTAAGGCAAAGGATGAATATTTATTGAGCTCATACTACTGAGTGCATACTATGAATTTTTTATATAAACTAATCTCATTTAATCAAGAGTGTGATAAGTAGGTTATTTCTACATTTATTTTATAAATGAGAAAACTGAAAACAAAAGAAGCTAAGTAACTTGATCAATGTTATGTAGCCATGATATGTCAGAGTCAGGATTTAAATCCAGGTGTATCTGACTCTAAATTCCATATTCTAAATTCTTCATATTGTACTATGATACCCAATAAATAATTGTTGACAGGCTCATCTCTATCCAAGGTAAGAGAGTGGATCCATTGTTTTCTCGTAGCCTTTTCCACAAGTATATTATCAGAAACACTTGGCTATAATGAGAATAATTTCTCGTATTATCATGGTAGTAGACATCTTTGTGTTTCCTGACTAGTATCTTTTCCCCTTTTTGGGCAATAGCATTGTTTTCCATACATTTTTAAAATTTTTTTAAATTTATTTTTAATTTTTAAAAAAGTTTTTAACGTTTATTTATTTTTGAGAAACAGAGCGAGACAGAGAATGAGTGGGGGAGGAACAGAGACAGAGGGAGACATAGAATCCAAAGCAGGTTCCAGGCACTGAGCTTTCAGCATAAAGCCCAACATGGGGCTTGAACTCACAAACTGTGAGATCATGACCCAAGCTGAAATCTGATGCTTAACCAACTGAGCCACCACATTTTTTCGGTTGAAGGTGTGAATTCCTTTCACTTCAGTTTACCTCCAGTTATAAGGCTGGGCACATAATCTAGGCCTGATCATTCAGAATAGCCTATTCTTACGACCACAGCTCTTGATTTTTCATGTTTCCCAAGCTAATTTTACCTTCTGCTAGAGTCATTAGGGAAGATGATCCCTATCTCCTGGGGTTGTTAAGCAGGTAGGAAGCAAGACTGAGACTGCTAGTAGGAACTGTTCCCATTAATTGGAGAGAAAAAGAGATTGAGATATAAGCAATAAGAAGAGAGTCAAGCCCTAATGATATTCTTCAAGACCCTACATCTATCCACACCTGAACCTAATTATTTTTATTCTTTAAAAGCATTTGAATCTATAATGTTTTTCTTTTATCTTAGGTTTAGTTGCAACCAAATTATTTTTAAAATGCACAAAAAATATGTCATTGTTATCTTATTTTGTATCAGTGGCTTGATAAATCACATATCTGTAGTCAATGAAGCAGCACTAATTACAATTGATAATAGTGGCCACAAAGTCTGATCCACACTTTGTGAAGACTTTGGCACCTGCACTAGGTCCTGGATTGTTTCTGGTTGGCTAGCAAATACCTTTAATGCCTTAGACTCTGTAATGCCTGGCAGAATGTCTGAATTTGCCTTGATTGAGCCATCTCTCCTCCCTGTGGAGGTTGCTGTAAACTCAAGGTAAAATGCCAAATGAAAATTGAGGTACTGTTTTATTGTCAATTGCACTTGTGTTCATAACTCCCAATAGCTTTCCAATCAACTTGGTTGGAGCATAGGGCTTAGTCTCAAACATAAGCAAACTCTTTCCACCCTCTGATTCAAATCTTATTTCCACCCAGTTGTAAGATCACCGTGCCCAGTAACAGATAGTAAGAAACACAAGAGAGGATGACCAGCAGGTCAGACTTTAATCAAGAGTCTAAATGTGGGTTGGGTTCTTGCACAGATAGGAAACAGTGGAGAAAGCCACACCCCAATGAAAAATTTCAAATTCAGTGCTTCCTTCAACTAGAAAACATGGCTCAATTAATGCCTTGGATTCTGTCCAGGGAATTAGATTGAGAAAAAGAGTAAATAATCCACAGATTTGGGTACTTTAGCATCATCATCATCATCATCATCATCACCATCATAATGCATGTTATCAATATACCTCATGAGTGATTTCTGACACAAAGATAAAGCAAACAGTGCTTGAGAACTGGTCTACGTTCTAGGAATCACTGCACTATTCTCAGAAATCTTTATGTATGTTACTTCTTTGTTTTTATTGAATATGTTTATATTTTCACCTATATGTGGGCCATGCTCTTCTAAGATATACCATAGTGGGAAAAAAATCTCTATATTGTGGTATAGAGATCTACTGAAGAAAAGTGCTATATGTGTGTGTTTTGCAACAGGTCAACCTATAGGATGTGTCTCTTAACAGAATCATTGAACCAGACCCAAGGTCCCCAGAGGACTACTTGAGATCATCTTTCTAACCCAGTAAATCTCAAGCTTAGGTGTACAACAGAATGCCTGGAGAACTTACTAAAAACACTGGTTCCTGGGCTCTACCCAAGACCTACTGAATCAATCTCTTCTGGTGGGGTGAGGGTGGGTAGGGCATAAGTATACTTATTTATAACACCTTTCTCAGGTGATTCTTATGCTAGCTCACAAAATAGCCCTTGGAGATCCATTTATCTTTTACCTTCAAGTTAAAAAACATCACTCTGAAATCTTATGAGCCAGATAAAATCTTAACATGTATTTAAAGATGTTTGCAAAAATATATATGCAACCTCTCTCAGCAAATTTTTTTGTTCAATAAACTTCATTTTCAAAATATTCTGTTTCATCTCACATAAATCCCTGGCATTGCAAACTAAGTCTGTTTCCCACTGTCTGCTTATTGTTATTGTTGACATTGTTGTTTTGTGCTGTTACTAAGGCCCATGTAGGTTATGGGCCATATACATGAAGTCATGTCACAGGTATGCTTTTTTAGCTTCTTAATTCCCTATTAAGGGAATTAAGGGAATTCCTTAATTCCCCCTTCTTAATTCTATTTTTAATTTGACTTTTAATTCTAAGGTGTCTATACTTGTGATGTTTTATTGATTCTATTTTTTCTCAGTAAGATCCATTACTCAAACCTCATCTGAACCCAGGTAAAGTGATTGAAAATGACATTAAAATTAACCAGATCTTATCAATTTGTAGGGTGTAAGGGGAGAAAAGGATCATGAAAGGGGACAGAATGAGAGTCTGGGAGACTGAATGTGAATTTTAGAGGAAATGATGACTCCAATAAATGTCTTTTTTCCCCCCTCTTTTGCATTCTCCTGGAAGCTAATCCGATTGGCATAATCCTCTTAACTGCCTGTGTTCTATCAGTATTTTATCTGATCTACTTCTCTGACAATCCTTTCTATGGTTTGCTAGCTTCCACCTATTTCTGAGAACGTTTAGCTATTACAGGGGAAAATCAACTCTGTTTCTCCATTTTTATACAAATTGGGGTTCTTGGGATGCTTAGAAAATGGAGAGACCTTTGCAAAGGCTGGATTTGTGTGAAAAGTCTGGGGACAATGTTTCCAGCTTTTAAAATTTGGTAGGGAGAGATATAAACAGGCCTTCTCCCTCATCTCCAAGCTGGCTCCTGATATGCGTACCATTAGTATGGGTCAGAGGATTGTTGGTCTGAGTCAGAAGATGCAAGATAAAAGGAACCATGAACATAAAAACTGGCCCACATGCCTAGGTACTAAGAATATTGACCAGTGGATAGGCTTGACTATTTCTTTTGTTTATGCCATCAAGGAAATTAGAGCATGATGGGGGACATCTTTCACTTCCTATAGATAAGGACAGGGATTCTCTTCCTATAGACCCAACCCTATCTGTGTTCTGCTTTCTGTGGAGTATGATCTCAGGGATAAAAAGGCATGACCACTTGCCCCAGTACTTCAATACCTCTGCTTTACATTATACCATAATTACTTCATCTAGTTGGGAATTCAAATCTCTCTAAATTAAAATACTCCTGAGAAGGGTCTAACCTTAATCCCTTTATCAGCTTACTCTGTAATTATCAATTAATACTTTAGGAAAGATTAGCTGGCAACCAATGGGAATCAAGATAGTGGTGACACAGTGAGTTCTCCTGGTTTTGCTACTCATTAGCAAGGTGACCTTGATTTTTAAGTTTCTTTAGGTCCTGGGTTTTCCATTTTTTAAGTAAAGGGGCTAGGTACTAGGATCTTGGACTTTCTTCCTATTCTGGTTCCATGAGAGAGTTCCAAATGCATTCCTAGATTTCTAACTGGCTGGGAATAAGAGACTTCCTTCATGGCTTTCTTTATTGTGTTCCTAGAACTTAGGCCATATAATCATGGGTCTAGTGAAATGAAAAGAGTGTGGCCAGAGAGTGAAAACCATGGGAAGCCTAGATTGCCACAGAATTGCTTAGTTGCAAACCCTGAACAGCTGCATCCCAGAGATGAGTTTGCAAAGGAGGAGTTTATATGGGATGTCACAGCTCAACAGCAGAAAAATAGGCTGATACAATCAGAAAGCATGCCAGGCCATTGTGGACATCTGCCGTGCAGAATGACATCAAGTGGCTGTCTGAACACGATCTGCAATCCCTCTCTTGACTTTGAAGAGACCCCTGGGCCCCAAACTTCAAATCTGCACAGATAGCATATAGCCAGCAGGCCTGGCTTTCTCATGTCAACATGATGCAAATGTTTCTGTGGATAGAGAGCTTGGAGTCACGAGAACTGCATTCCAGTGTGATATCTTCACACACACGCGCGTGCGCGCACACACACACACAATACTATTATTACTTTGAGATTTCCTATATCCAAAGCAGTGGACTAAGTGTTTTACATACTTTATCACATTCAGGTTATGACCTTGGGTTCTTAACTTCTGTGGGCCTTCCTGTCATTATTAATAAAAATGGAACATTTCAGCCATATCCAGTAATAGTAACTAGAATTTACCAAATGCTTACTATGCACTAGACACTGGAGGAAGCCCTTTTTGTGCATTATTATATTATTTACTTATTAATCCTAAGAAGTAGGTAGGAACTATGATTATTTCCATTTTACAGGTGGTGAAGTTGAATTGGAGTAGGTGGGATTAAGCAGCACCGAATGGAATTTGTAGAAGGAGGGGGCTTCGTGTTTCTTTTCTTCCTGAATATTGCTGCTATAACCCAGAATTACCCTAAAGGGGATTTCTGTCTTTAGTTCTGATTCCATGAAGCCATTTCATCTCAGTGAAGGCCAAAAGGAAGACTCTTTGTTCTCAGCTGCGTGGATGGAGGTAGTGAGGTGGACATGAGAAACAGAATCCAAGAGATGTTCTGGAGCTGGAATGAAACTGCTTGTTAAGAGTGCATGTGAATTCCAGAGTTCTGTCATGAGGAAGCCTTGTTGACTAACTTCCTAAAGTCACCAAAAATAATATCAATAAACTAAATCTATCCCTTTGTTTCTCCATACACCTTCTTTTCTGCATTGTCCTCCAGGGTTCTGTCTTATTGAGCTTTCTAAGCTTCAGTGTTCATGATCTGAAAAATGCAATTAATAATACCCTTTATTGGCTGGTATGCATGTGGAGGGGAGGTAAATAGGAGAATTAAATAAGATAGCAGACATTAAAGTATTTTGTCAATGATGAACCAATATACGTGGGTCCTAATAGTGACCATGTTGACTGATTTAGTATTTGTTACTGCTACAGGACTACATCTCTCTTATTTGAAAGAAATGCCTTCTGATATTTATTTTCTTTTCTAAAAAGATTGTGTTTTGCTAATTTTCTTCCTTCCCTGTGAAATAAAATTATATCAAGGAGAATTGAAAATTAAAAAAAAAAAAAGCTGTGCAGTAATTGGTAGGGAAAGGATAATGAGAAGAAAAGCAGACAACTGTCTGCTGTTTAGCATATCTGTGAGTGTGTTAATTTAATTAGAACTGCCCTGTATAAATATTAAACTCAATTCACTTTCTTTTATAGCTCCTTTGCTTTTCAAAGTATTCCCAGTTACAGATTATCTTTTTAAAATTCTTCTGTGAGTTTGAGGGAGTTAATGGCAGAAAGACAACCCAAATTTAAATGAACTGAGAGAGCTTTTCATCTTATCACACTTTGTCTCCCTCTGTTATTTTGCTTTGCCTGGCTGCTGGCCCAGAGGCAGAAGAGTGCTTGATTTTCTTGCCTTCCTAGGTAGAGGTGACGTAACAACTTCCCTTCAGTAGAATATATATTTTGTGTTGTTTTTCTAGAAGAAGAATTAGATTGTTTTATGTCTCCATGCTCCCAATCATTTGTGAAAAATCACCCAACTTTTCCAGGTCACTGGCCAGGATGTGGGATATAGTTTAGATGGTTGTTTCATTTGATTCTCCTGACAACTATTAGGTGAGAATAACATTATCCCCATTTTACAGATGAAAGTAGAGTCAGTAAGTAAGAGAGCCAATCATGTTTGAACTCAAGCATATTTTTAGTGCTATAAATGGTGTGCTTAATTCCTAGATTGCACTTTGGATAGACGTGGGATAATGGTAGTCAAACAATTGCCCATGGAATTAGTTTGAAGTGAATTCAAGAGAATCATAGAATCCCATAGGCAGAAGGGACCTGACCTCTCTTATAGAACCTATCTTTTAGGATGAAGGCAAGGGAAGGATAGTCCTGCAAATATACAGTCAAATCCTATCTTTATTTAAAATTTTGGCATTTTGTTCATCGTGGACTTTTGCATTCGTTAAAAAAATGTCGCATTAAAATATTATTTATTGACTACTGAGTAGTTTTTTGGGGTGCTCCTTTAAATTTTGTGCTCCGGATGATTAAGATACTTGTCTCAGGATATCCTTGTCTAGGATACCCTAGTCCTGGAACTGTAGAGCAGACACAATGCTAGGTAGTCTACGAGTCCTATTCCTTTATTTTTCACATGAAGAAACTGAGGCTTTAAATCACAAAACTGGTATTAATAACCCATGTCTCTTGACTCACAATTCAATGCTCTTTGTGCTACAGAAAGTGGAGATAATAGTGTGACAGATGAGCATCAGGAGAGTGTGATCTCATAATAAAGCCTGACTAAATATACCAGGGCAAAAATGTAGAGTCCATGAACTGCACGTGTCTGTTTAGCACACAATCTTCTTCTCATCCAATAAGTAGAAATAGCTGCAAATTGTAACAGGTAAACTTAGATTAGACTGAAAGAACTACTTGACAGTGTGGAAGGTGAGGTGTACTGGCTTCTAGAAAATGGCACAAAATAAGAGTGGTAAATGCAAACATCTTAGGTTGGGTGTAAAAAAGTGGTGGGGTTGGTGGCAAACTGGGGAGAGAGACCATAAGTAGAAACAAGTTCTGTAATTTTTTGATCACTGGAGAAGCAAGGTCTTTTTTCTTTCTTTCTGGGTCTTAGACACCTGTTCAATTTCAAGTTAAAATTATTTCCTTGAAGCAACTTGAACTTAACTTGGCAGCATCTTCTCCTTCCCCATAGAAATTCCTTGTTATTGCTTCTTCTTTACCTTTGCAGTTCTAATCAGCAAGACTGCTTCCCCAGTTCTCTCTCCTTCAGTTATCTGCTCCTATAGCACTGGGTCCTATATAACAGCATTTTCGAACACATTGAGTTGGCTCTCTGCTATCCTAAAACACATGAGCTCTTTCACAATTACTGTGCAATGGCCCCATTATGGCATTTTCAGCTTCCCATGCTGGGCCATCCCATCCCCCATTAACAAATCACCTTGCAACCACATCTCCTTTTCTTGGATGACTTTTATATAGGACAACACACATTCAGACTGGGTAAGAGAATTACACAGGCAGGGGCTTTCCTTTACTCTGCAGTGAATACTCAGCATCTATTGTAGTTCTTAGCTGCAAACGTAGGAGGCCTACAATACTGTTGGATGAATAAATAATTACACAAGTGCAATTTAATTCACTCCAAATTGGGTATCTCCTAAAAATCACATAAGAATTTTGAAAATGGCCAAAATGCAACACATTTCATAGCAAAACCACAGCATGGGTAATTCGGTAGATGCAAGAAAGAAAAAAAGCTGTGACGTTTTACATGTGGCCTGATAAACAACTAGAGCTGTGGATCCTGTCTTTTTAAACAGGCCCAACACTTGCTGGCCCTGTCCTGTGTTCATGTGGAAGTTTTCAGCACCATGGATAGAGGTGCCACATTTCCTTTTATCTGTAACTACCTGAACAGCAGGATGAAGAAATACTCAGGGTTTGGGACAGGGCTCTCAGCCACTGTGGTGGAAATTACCCCCTTTTAGCAGAAGAACATTCACTTAGAGCCTTTTTATTTCCCTTTTCCCTTGGACGAACTGCATTTTCAGCTGTCAAGGCACTTAGGCTTTTACAGGTTGGTTTTCAGATGCCTACAGGATGGAGGGGGGCTGCCATGGAAATTGGAATCTTCTGAGTTTTGACACTACAGGGGAACCTCCAGTAGTGGGTGTCCCTGCTGATGGCTGGGATGTCTCTTATGCTAGGCATGACCATCATGCAAGTAACCAAGTGTAGGTAGGAGGTAGGCCCAGTTGTTCATGGAGCACTCAAGGCCATCTTTTGCCAGAGCAAAAGTTAGGAAAATTAGTAAACTCAGTTGAGATGTAACTGGTGGAATATAATATACACACCCATGAGGGTAAATTCTTCCCAAACTTACAGGCTTTACTGTATTTGGTTGTAAAACCCAAAAGTCAGATTGACTCTCAGTCCCTGTTGAATCCTTTTTAGGGATAAGGTGATAAGGCTTCCACTCTGGCCTCTTCTAAGGATTCTGTCTTCTCATTAGCTATATTCAAATGTAGATTTTTATTGAGGCACACTAAAATGACTTTTGGTAGGGGGAGGATTCTCATTAGGTATCCTCTGAGTGTGCTTACTTTGTTTTCTACATTTGATGCCTTTATTTTCTTGAAACATCTTTAATTTTTGCAATCTGTTTCTTCCTTTTTGCCCCATTTCTAGACATCATAAACAACCTGAGCTTGTCCTCTTCATATGGTGATAGATGTCCTGAGCTCCTTTGGTGAGGAATCTCAGGACAGGAACTGTTAGAGATTGGCCAAATGCCAGAGCTGTCTGCCCTTTGGCCTGCACCTAGGAACAATTCCACATGGCTATTTCTGTCTGTGTCCCAGATTCAAAAAAATGGGAGATGTTTTCTTCCTACACCTTATGTCAATCTCCATCTCAGCATCCAATTGCTATAATCGTAGAACCAGAGATCTCCCAGTCTGGGTATTTGCACATCACGATGAGAATCACTAAAACTAAGATTGCCTGATGAAAGAGTAGGAGTAGAAATTTTACCTGAACTACAAATTACCTTATAATGTTGGCTTGAGAGAGAATTTAGGGTTTACCAAGGGGCGTATATGTTTTGTTTGTTTGTTTTTACGAAAGAGCTCATGATATAGTTCATGTTATCCACCTGTATCTGTTATCTACCTGCACAGATCCAAACTGAATCAGAGTGACTTTACCTTTTAGGCTTATGCTGGTACCTACTGTTGGACTTTAGTGTCTGATAGGATATTTGGAATCCTCCATGAGTTGTGGGGAGAGGACTCCATTAGGTGGTAGATTAAGGCCAGACTTCTCTAACGTGCTTACTTTCTTTTTATCCTTAGGAATACTGTGGACACTTTGAGACTGTATTTTATGCTTCTTTTTAAGAAGGCAAATCTTTTGGGGGGAAAGTCCTATGAATGAATTTAGAAATGGCCTTTCTTATACTAGGTTGGCATGCTAAAATGAAGGGCTCTCTCTCTCCTCCTCAGGGGTGGCCTAAATAAATCTCATTCTATATTGTCAACCTCCACTCATCTTAGAATAGTATTTATCCTCTCCTGCTCCTAGTTAATATGATAGCAAACATTGGTCATGCCTGGGCCCAGAGTAGCCATATCAAGAGGCATGGAGATAGTATGAGAATAGGAAGAACTCAATATATGCTTTTGTATTTTGTATTAATAATCATTCTCAAACAGGCTTTTACACACACCACAGTCACTTTAAATCTTCATTATAACCCTGTGGAATTGTAAGGATCATCTTCAACCTCATCAGGGCCCTCAGCATTTTCATTCAGCATTCTACGTTGTGGTGGTCCCTCCTTCCATGTCCTTCAATGATGGTTCCAAAATATCACCACTCTCCTATTTCCCTTGTTCAACCCTCAATTTCATTGGAAAATCTTACTTCTAAATCTGGAGAAAGTTGATACTACGTTGTGGTGTGTCTTTTAATTCTCCAGCTTCCTTTTATGTATAAACTCTTTTTCTAATTCGTTCTTATGTCCTTTTCTTTAGGCTTAGATGTTCCTTCTCTGGGTCAAGACTAGTTGCTTCTATCTTTCAGGACCTTTCTCTATAAGTTACCCTGCACCCACTGCACGATCTGCAGCCTCTCCCTCTCTACTTGGCTTCATTCTGTCAGCTTAGAATAGCCTTTCCCATCTTCCCACCTACCAAATTTCCCCTGTGACCTCACATCCCTTTAGCTCCTAACTTGCTTCTTTTTGCTTTCTTCTTATTTCCTTTTTGCTCCTCCTCCTTCTTTTAAAATCCAAACCACCATTCATTATCCAACTCATTAAAATCTGAATTTTCTTTTTTTCAGATCCAGTGAATTTTCCTTAGGCCAATGATTTATCTTCTCACCAAACTTGATATTCCTCCAGTATTTGCCATTTTTTAATGTGGCACCACTATTATCCAGCTAGCTACTCAAAAAACTTCACCTTGCCCCTTTTCACATCTTCTGTAAACAACCAACCTCCATTTATTATTTCTTCCTTAAGTGCTCTCAATTCCGTCTTTTCCCCTCTATTCCTACTACCACCACCTCTGTTCACATCTATATACATATAGTCTCTTACTCTCCCACTGCATCAACCTCCTATTATCTGTGCCTCTAATCCTTGCCTGTTGAAGTCCATCCTCCATATAACTAGTATACATCACCACACATTAACCAGGTGAAATGAAGAGCTGCCCTGATTAAAACCCTCGTCACCTCTCTATTGCCTATAGGATTATGTCCAGTTTTCTTCACAAGATCCTCTACAGTATGGCTACCAACTTTCCAGCCTTTTGTTCCCACCAACCCTTACTTACTTTTTATCTTCCAGCAATACCCAGTTGTTGGTAGTTCCTTGGATTTGATATATTGTTTCTCAGATCCATGGTTTGCTTGAGGTTTCCCCTCTGCCAGCATTGGCCTTTCCCTACTTGCATAGTTAATTCATACAGATCCTTTAAGAATCAGCTCAGGTATCACTTCTCCAGAAAGCCCTCCCTAATGTTTCTCCCATGCTTTCCATCTCTTACCATACAGGGTTAGTTACCCTCCTTTCTGTTGGATAAAATACTGTGCATATGGCTACTATTACACTCATGGTATTGAATTATGATTATCTCTTCCTGTATTTACTCTCCTCAATATGTCTCCATATTCCCTCAGTGCATCATTTGCATCTCTAGCACTGAGCAGAGTTCTTGACACACAGGAGGTGCTAAATAGATGTAAGTTTAATACATTTATGCCAAATTTAGAGCAGGTTGAAGAAATTGAGTCTTTTCCTGTGAAGTAAGGGGAAATTTGAGGGGCAGTGGGTTGAAAAAATTTTATCGTTTTTGTGGCTTATTTGTCCATTTAATGGAAATTCTGATTTAAACCAAATGACTTCAAGAGTCTTTAGTGAATTTTTCACCACTGGGAAATAATGAGGAAACAGGGAGTTGTCCTCTCCTCTTTTGAATATCACGGAATCCCATTATGAAAACTTTTAAACCTATGATGGTATTTTCTATCAAGACTAAGATGAATAAGAAGAAATGTTCACTGACAATAATGACTATAGATAAATGCTGTCAGCGGGAGGAAAATGTCAATCACAGATGTCAGTGGACTTAACGAAGGCCACGCCGAATTTTATACAAATGTAAACTTTATAAAATAAGATTTTAGTGAATGTTGTAATCGTATTCTGAAAGCAGAGTAAGTGTGAAATGTGCTTGTGAGTGATTGCCCAATGCATAAAGAATACGTGATAAAGCAATAAGGAATAAGATGCCGCAGAGCAGCTAGCCAGATGCAGTCATCCTTATTTCTTTAACCTTTGTTTCTGGATCCTGTTTTGTTTGAGTCATTGTCAAGGCATCCCACAGAGCCATTTCCCATTTTCTTTCTCTTTAGTATGTAAAGTTCTAAACCAGATTCTGATGTAGAATTCCCAGAAGGTCACTATGCTACATTCCTGTTCAGCATTCCTGGGGTTACATTTCCCTTTACAAAAGGTAGCATTTCTGTATTCCACTAGGACCCCTAGATTCTCCTCTTCTGTTTTCTTTGATATTCACTAAAAAACAGGTGCTCTACAACCTGTATTTGTGCAGGTTTTGTAGTAGGCAATTATGTGAGCTTTTAGTGATAATGCTTATTTGTACATTAATCATGGTTTCACTTTAAAAATTAGTTTTTCTTCCCCTTCCCCATTTGTATATGTACACAAATGAATACAAACAAGGAAAGACCTGATTGTTCCTTTGTTATAAGTAAAGACCATCTAATCATAATGAAGCACATTTAATAATTGTGTATAATGAGCAAATTAGAGCAATAATGCGAGGAAATGAGAGCCAATTTCTTGAAATGTTTGTCTTATCTTTTAATTGAAAAAAAGAATTCTCTTTTTCCCCTCAAGTAGAGTGAGACCGACTTCTCAGCTGCCCTACTTCTGCCAAATATGAAGGTATCAGACATTCTGCTTCTCTAATGTTTGCTGGGTGCATCCTGGAGGGAGGGTGGGAAGAGGAAGGAAAAATATCTATTGAATTTGGGGCTTAGTTTCACTATGGGTTATGTGGCAAACTGATTTCAGTAGGACCTATCCATTCATACCTGTATTATTCTTAGGATCAGGCAACAAAATGATTAAAAGTTTAATGATTAAAAGCTGAAGCTTTTTTGGGCTCTGTGCTGACTGCTTGGAGCCTGGAACCTGTTTCAGATTCTGTGTCTCCCTCTCTCTCTCTGCTCCTCCCCCACTCATGCTTTCTCTCTCTCTCTCTCTCTCTCTCTCTCTCTCTCTCTCTCTCAAAAATAAATAAACATTAAGTTTTTTTTTTTAAGCTGAAGCTGTGGTGTTTAGAAAGACTAGATTCCTGGTCCTTGGCTTTGCCACTGTACTAATTTGTGATTTTGGGAAATTACGTAAAATTTCCAAGATTTAGTTATTCTAACATGACAGTACCCACATCACGTTTTTTGTGAACACTTAATGTGGTAGTGCTTACTTCAGTGGCTGGCATATAGACAGGGTGCAGTGAATATTCTCTATGAGAAAAAGGAGGAGTGGAAGTGAGTAAGAAGTCCAAGGATAATATGATGTAGTTGAAAGAAGGTGGGATTAGGTATTTAAATCCTGTATTCATTTCCTACTAGCCGTATTATGATGGATAACTTTGAGGGCCATCATTTTCCAAATCTAGAACAAAAAAGGGATATTCATGCTTATTTATAGTTCTAAGGATTAAGTGTGACAATGTATGTGTAGGTGTCCAGTTGCCTAGTGCTGTATCTTTCTGTTAGTAGGAACTAAGTAAATGCTAATTTTGGTGGTGTGCTACTGATGTTGAACAGAGCTTAGCTCTGATTTATACTATTCCCAAATGACATTTTGTAGTATGAATCCACGTGTCCTGTGCGGTTCAATGTTGCCATCATACTCCCAATTCCTAATTCTCAGAGCAAAATTTGATGCTGGAGAGCATTTCATGGTATAACAATTGCTGTTAGAGTACCTCCCATGTCCTCTTATTCTTACCACTGCAAAGCACACCAGTCCAACATCTATCAGTACATAGGGTTCTCTGCCTGGGGGTGGGGCTTTTTCTTGCCACTAGGCCCCACTTTGCCAAAGTGCAGAGGAATTAACGGCCTCTTTCCCCAGTATCCCCTAACCAATGAGTGGTGGTGTTTTTCACTGGCTCCTAGACTCCATTTTCCCTTAGTAATATGTGGCTAATATTAGCATGTAGGTAGTAATACACCCTATATTGTCCGCTGTCCCATCCTTGTGTCGCTCACATGTCATCTTATGCAAAACATTACTTGCATTTCAACCCTGGTCTCAAAATTTGCTTCTGAAGAAACTCAAACTGGATACATGGCTACCCCAATAAGACAGCCCAGTGATGCTTTTGGATAATTATTATATAAAGATCTTTAGGATTTTTTTCTGTAGGAAGCTGCTTACAACAGAACTAGTTCCATCTGGTCTGAGGCTTAATGATAGGTTTGAATAAATATGACTGGGGGCCTATTGAATCTTTTTGTAAAATCATACCTTTCTGAATACCTGTCAGTGTGCTTGGATTGCTAGGGACTATGAGAATCTTACTGACCTTCTTTATCAGAAGGACATTGTGGGATCGGGATATGAGTGGGTGAAATAGGATCATCACACTGATTCCAGGGTTAAGGTTAGGGCTTAAGGTTGTTCTGGGGACGTCTGGCTTCATGTGAGATTTTGAGGGCCATTGTAGTCCCAAATGCACTTAGGCTTTATAGCATCCTTCCAATTAAGGATTCTCTTAAACTGGCTGCTCTGATTTAAGGTGATCTTTATGTCTATGATCAGTGGAGGAACAGGTTGGCCCTAGGGAAGGTGGAGGCAATATGGCCAGATGTCCATTTCCTATAATCTTTCTAGATTTAGCCAACTAGTATGATACAGTCCTGGCCTGAGGTCATGAATGGGCTTTACAGGGTTCATAACCAGCCTGATATTTTATACAAAGCTTTGTATTTATGTGCATTTTTTTCTGGGGAAGAAGTCATGAGCTTTTGTATTTTAATAGGGGTCATCAGCATATTAAAAACCACCTCAGCTTGATGTCTAATTTTAGGATTATTTGAAGGAATTTTTTTTTTAGCACTGATCTTATCAATTGTAATAATAATTTTTCTTGGGGGTTCCAGGAGGGCTCAGACCTGGAGCTTTGGGACCCAGAACTCAATGGTTGCCTCATAAGGCATCATCTCTTTTACATGTCCATGTTTGCTCAAATGTCCTGCAGGTTCCTGCAGGTCTCTCACATATTGGTGGCAGAGAAGCCCCAGGGCACAAAATGAGACCTACAGGATACAGCTGAGACAAAGTGCTATATCATTCTACCTACATGCAGCTGTTTGCAGGAGCAATCATTGGGGTGTAGGGGTGAACAGAGAGAGTATGCTGCAGGGCATGGAAGTTGTCTGGTAGACCTTTTCCATGCGAATACCCCCCTCATTGAGACCATATTCATCTTAACATTGTTGTTGGCACATATGAATCATAAGAAAGAAGAAATGTGGTGGAGATTTGAACTTTGTATCAGGAAAGGTACATTCCCACAAACTATCTTATTTGATTCTCAAATCGTCTTCTGGGTTATGTAGAGTATATAGTGGAATTCCTTTTTTTTTTTTTTTTTTACAAACAAGTAAGTTATGGCTCACAGGGGCTAGATGAGAATTGACAGGGGTCCCATAGTTAATACATCATAGAACCTATTGCTTCTTTTCTTCGAAGTTTTCTATGACATCATTCTGCTCTCTGGCAACACATCATTGGCAAAGAAAAATAGTTCAGAGAAAGATATGTTGATGGGTGTTCTATAGTTTCACCATCTTATTGGGAGAACACACATTTATGACCTGCCAAATGTTAAACATTAGGAACTTTTGCTTGCAACTGGTTTGATCTCCAGCATGGATAGAGGTGGCAGCAGAGAGGTGAGTGGAGAGAGGTCACCCAAGACACTGCAGGGAGATTCTGGGCAGGCGTAGGTCTTGGGTTCCCAAGTTGTCAGCTAAGCCTGCTTTTGCTGTGGTACCTTCACAGGCTGCCATGGAGCCCAGTTGATTTTAAAAACTCATTTCCATTGTTTTCTCCCTTAATGATAGTTTTAGATGTTGATTTATTGGCATTGCTACAGATGTGATTTAACTATGGTGTTACTGATGAACTGTTTCTCTTCTTGGAAAATTTAGAAGGAAGGTGGAGAGTCTGGGAGAACCAAGATAGACAGGAGCAATAGGCTGCACTGTCAATGGATACTTTGTGCTCTGGCATCAAAGGAAGGCACATGCAGGGAGGTCTTTGAGACTAAGCCTACAAGATATTCCTACTTGCCTTAGTTAAGGTTGTAAGCAACAGAACTTAATGCAACAGGGAATATACTGAGAGGCTAGAGACCAGATGGAAATGAATAGATACACACATTTTTCAGTTCAGTGTCTTATAGAATGGGATACTCTATGCTTATTTTGCATCTTGATTTCCTTTCTAGATAAAATTTTATTGTAGTATACAGAATAAATACAAAAGAGCTTGCAATATATTTATATGGTTTGAAGAATAGCAAAGCAAACATTTGTTTGAGATCAGTCCTATGCTTCTCTTTACACATTTTGTTTTCCTTGCTTAAATTTACCTCATGGAAATCCCTCTATGTCAAAAGCAGAGCTCTAATTGACTCTTTTTAAGGGGTGCATAATACTCTATTGTGAGGATGTATCATTTATATGGCATTCCTCTATTAATTATAATTTTATTGACAGCTTTTTAGTCTACCATGCATGATGTTGCAGTAACTGTCCCTGTGCTATTTGCACCTGGTGCTTTTGTCTCTATGGGATAGTCTGGGAGTGGGATTGATGAATAGGAGGGGATATGAATAAACATAATCATACTATTTCACAAGTGTTACCTCCAGCTGTGTGTGAGAACAGCCTTCACACACATCCCTGATAGGAATTGGGGCTATTGCTCTTTTTAATTGTGCCAGGCTGAGGAGTGCCAAATATCTCGTTGTTATTTTATTTAATTTAAAATTTACTTATTTGTTTTGAGAGAGAGAGAAAGAGAGAGAGAGGAGAGAGAGGATGAGCAGGGAGGAACAGAGAGAGGGAGAGAGAATCCCAAGCAGGCTCCGTGCTGTCAGTGTATCCAGCCTGATGTCCAGCTCTATCCCAGGAACCATGATCATGACCTGAGCTGAAATCAAGAATCAGTTGCTAAGATGACTGAGCCACCCACACGCCCCTCTTCCCTCTCGTTGTTATTTCAATTGTGAATCTGAGCATCTTTGCATTTGTTTGTAGGTCATCCAGCTGAGTACTTCTGTGAAGGGACTACTCATGGCTTTTGCTCATTTCTTCAGTGGAGATGTTTGTTTTACCTTGTCTTTTCAATGTCCACTACTTGTTTATTTTGTTGACGGGGTATGTTTTTCCATCAAATGTGTTATTTTTTATGCAGTTAAACATCTGTTGTTGTTGTTTTTTTAAATGTATAGCTTCTGGGTTTCCAGTCTTGGTAGAGAATGTTTCCTCCATCCTCATTTCTAAAGGGCCTGATTAGTTACTTAGGTTGTCAAAATTAAAAAAGAATAGTTTTACTTTTTACATTTAAATCTTAAGCTACGTGGAAATTTTTGTGTTTAGTATAAGCTGGAGGTCCACATGAATTTTCTTTCTAATGATAATTATAATAATGATAGCTAATGCTTTACTGAGCGTTCCTTGTGTGCTGCACTCTTACACAAGTGCTTTGTGTATATTAACTAATTTTAATCCTGTTTCTCATAACTCCAAAACACACATTTTCTTACTTATCCCCATTTTTCAGATAAGGAAAAATAAGACACAGAGAAGCTGAGTAAGTTCAAAGGTCATACAAAGGTGGAGTGGTAAAACTGGGATGTAAACCCAGGGAATATGGCTGTGAGGTCCACACTCCTGCTATAGCTTCTTGCTTGGGTTAACTAGTGAGCCAGGACTATTTGTTAAATAATCCATTTTTTTCCCATTGAATTGCATTACTGCTTTTGTCCTTTATTAAATTTTCATGAACACCAGAGTCTATTTCTATATTCTCTATTCTATTCCCTGATCTATTCTCCTCTTCCTATAATAATTCCTTATTGATTTGATTATAGTAGCTGTATAATGTCAGACATCTATATAGTCCAGTCCTCTCTCCTTCTTTTATCATTCATTTGATGACTATTTTGTAGACATTCATTCCTCCATATATAATTTATGTTCATTTTATTTAATTAAAATATCTGGTGATATTCTAACTGAAATTGCATTAAATTAATATATTAATTTGGGGATAATTGGCATATTCATGTTAAATATTCCAATTTAAAACATAGCATACTTTTCTCTTCATTCAGATATTTCATATTTTCCAGTAAGATACGATACTTTCCTCTGTGTTGCCGTCTGCATTTTTTACTTAAATTTATTCATAAATATTTTAAAGTTTTAATTGATGTCATCAATTAAATATTTTTCTCCCATTTCTATTTTTTCATGATTATTACTAGTTTAGAGAAAGAAGCATTGATTTTGTATATTTATTTTATATGCAATCAATATGATGAAAGCTATCAATGTAATCTTTTTTATTAACGAATTAAAATGATCATATCAATACAGGCTGAAACAGCATTGATAAATTTCAGCAACCATTCTTAATAAAATCTAGGTAAGATGGAAATAAAAGATCATTGTTTAGATACATAAAGATTATTTACTAAAAACCACAGCAGATCTGACAAACATAAGAATCATTGCATTAAAATTAGAAAGTATTCAGAGATTGTGTTACCAGTAATAAACATTACATTTGCTATAACCTCCAAGGTAAAAAAAAAAAAAGAAAATAAAATAATTGGTATAAATATCAGAAAAGTAGAGTTAAAATATCTCTCTTTGCTGATGCTATGATTGCATATCAAGAAATCTAAGCAACTCTGGTTAAAAACTTGCTGACTGAAAGAGATAATTTGGTCAGCTGGACAGGTCTATAAGCTAAGAATATAATACCAAAAGCTTTCTCTATTCTATCAATAATTAACCATTTTTATTTTCAAAGTTCAAATTCTAGAGAAGAAGCATCTCATTGCCCTAGCTTGGATCATTTCCCACCCCTTGGCTAGGGAGGTGGAATCTTCTTACAACAGCCCCAGTAGACTCAGGGGAACAAGTGTGATTACTCAAGGAGAAAGATTTGAGGGTCAGATTTTTTTTTGTAAGCTGTAATATGTGTTATTTTTTGGTCAGAGAAATCAGGTCCAGTCTAACCAGTTCTATCCTCTTGCCTAGAGGATGCTTTGCTTCCCTGTTTCAACTCTACACAGCATCCAGGACCATGTCTTATACCTAGTAAGTAGGTCTTTGTTAATCCAAACAAAACTATTTATGGCTTTACTGTTACTATTCCCTTATTCCCTTTCTCCAGGATGCCCTTCCTCCTTCTCTCTCTGTTCACTTGCTAACTCTTATTTTTAAAGCTTCAGCTCATGTGTCATCTCTTCTGGAAAGCCCTTCCTGAGCCCATACTCCCAGTGTATATTAGACGTCCTCTTCAAAATTGCTACAACACCCTGTGTGCATCAAGCTTGCCACACTGATTCAGATAATTATCTGTTCATTTGTCTGCTGCCTCCATTAGACTGTCAATGCTTCATCAGTGTGCTCAGCTTCTGGGGCATGGAATGGTACACAGGTGACCCCAGTGAGTATTTTCTGAATAAATGAATAAATGTATGAATGAACTAAGCAAGGCTTTGTTAGCAGTGATGTTGGTCCTATCTTTTCATAATTTGTGGTCTAATTTTATCTTTTCTCTTCCAATTCCATTAACCTCCCAGCTCTTGTCTCTGATGAGGATGCTGGGTAAATGCTCGGTGAACTTTTAAACTGCAATACATTTCTTCCTTGCATCCTGGGTCTTGTATCCTTGTCTTTCATCTGTTTATTCCGATCTTGTTTGAACATTAAGCTGCTTCCACTGCCCCTATCTTATCACCCTCACTCTCCCTGTTGGGAGACTGCTATTTAATAAAATAAGAGCCTCTTGGAATCTTTGACTTATTAAAGAGGACTTCTAAAGGACAAGACAGAATTGGTTCTGCAAGCTGCTACTACCATGGCCTTCTTTTTCTCTTGGTTTCTCCCTGACAGCTTGCCATTTGTGCATCCTTGGTGCAACTGGGGTGTTGGTGTCCAAAAGAGGACTATGTACTGAAGTCACTCACATTCAATTATTAGGGAAGTTCAAATGACCATTCTTTTGATAGTAATTGTGTTTTAAAAGAAAACAAGAGTGAACGTTAAAAACAAAAACAAAAAATCCACACCAGAATTTTAGGTAAGCATCAGTTGGGAAGATACTTTGGGGTGAGTAGGCCATTATTAGTAAAGTTCAACTTGCTCCACAGAAGGGACTGAGAGTCCTGCCTGGTATGCCTGAGGACAGCCTTGCATGGCATGGAGATTAGACTGGAGGTAGTACAGGACATGTGGATTCAGAGGTTGGAGGACAAGTCTAAGTTCTACCTATGTACCACCGTGTGACCTTAAATAGTTCATGTGACCTTTCTGAGCTTCAGTGTCCTCCTCTGTAAAATGAGGACAGCAATACGTATCTATATAGTCACTCTTGTGAGTAGCAAGTGAGATAAGAGATGTAAAGCCTTTAGGAGTCAATGAAGTGTAATGGTAGAGTGTGAGGGTTACACGGTCTGATTGGTTGGGTTCAGACTCTGGGCCTGACATTAACTAAGTGTCAATGACCTTGTCCACATTTCTAACCTCTGTTTTCCTCAATTTCTCTCTCCATATCATAAGGGTCATATAGAACCCCTTGTAGGTGGTTAAAGATGAGATGAAATAATTTGTCTCATGCATGAGTGGCACATAGCACTCAGTTGGTGAGGCTCTCATCATCAAAGCTACAACAGACAAATGTAAGGCCCTGTGTCACCAGGGCCAGTCTAAACCTTTTCCTTGGCCTTAGCTGAAGGATCGAGACTTGCTTTATTTCTATTTATGACTGGACCTATTAAACCCAGCTCCAGTTTATTTTCTCCCCCTTACCTCTGTGTATGCCCCTTTTTCTAATCCAGATGCAGAACTTTGCCTTACTGATTTCCACGAGAAATTCCACACTCACTCTCCCTCTTCTATTTTCCCTTTATCCCCTCCCTCTCCTTGTCCCTCCATTTTCCTCTCCTCTTTTCTACTCCTACCCTTCCTCTCCCCTTTTATCTCTCCCTCTTTCTGCACGCCCCCCCCCCCACTTCCACCACCCCTGTTCTTCCCTGGGGCTCCCACATTACCCTTTGCTGTAAGTGGGCTCATGAAAATATCTTTGTGTTTTAACAAGGGCATGTCTCTCCCTAAGGAAAAAAAAGATCATACTGCTGCTAAGACAGTAACGTTTTCTTCTCATTATAAAATAGTAGGGCTGCATGTGCCCTTAGAGATCAAGTAACTCAGAGGTTCTCAGACACGGCCAGTTGGTCATGAAACCCTGGGCAGCATTTAAAAAGCTGGGCCCTGCCCCAGTGATGCTGGATCAGTAGGTCAGAATTGGGACGTGGTTTTTGTGTGTGGTGTCCCAGAATATATTTATTTTAATTCAGGAGGGCTTGGATTTCAGTCCTCCTTCCACTGTTTGCTAACAGAATTATCTTGGGTGAGGTACTAAAACTTCCAGAGCCTTGGGAATATCTCTTAGATATGGAAAATAATTCCTTCCTCAAATAACAAGTAGTAAGCTGCAGACTGGTCACATAGTAGGCGTTAACAATTGTTTCTTTTCTTCCTTCCTTGGGTGAACAGTATAGAATCCTGATTACCTCCACACACACAGGGTGAGGATGGAAGAAAGTGTCCTTGTTGTACATCTTGGAAAGGGAGAAGGGCTAGCTAGCCTCATCATAGCCACTAAGGATCCCCACCCAGCTGTCTCCAAGAAGTCCCAGGAACAGGCATTGAGTCAGGAAACAAAAACAAACAACACTTATTGTAAATTTACTTTCTCAGGACTATTCCATTTTATCTCTGCAACAACCCAGTGGAGAAAATACTGTTGTTATTATTTTTAACCACATAGACAGTAAAATGTCTGCAGGCAGAGTTTTTATTTTCGTTTTAGTCTACTGTTTACAAGTCTGGATCATTTACCCCATCCCTTGTTTAATGTGTTCAGATCCCAAATAGGTATTGAGGGGTCTTAGATTCACTCCAACCATAATGTATCGGGCACCTCACACAGAATTGCTGGTAGCTAGTGTGAGGAGCCCCGAGAATGAAGAATGAAGTTGTGACTTTCTGGGCTTCATTTTATTTGCTGCTTGAAACACCTGAGCACTGACCATTGAGCCCTGCTACACAGTTCCCGCTGATTCTGAGACCCACTCTTTTCAGTGCTTCCCACATTGCGTTTGCCTCCAAACCTTAGCCCCAGAAATTTTGTTCTTCCCCTTGCTCCATCTACCCCTCCCTTCTTAGACTTGCAGGAAAAGATCCAGGGAGGCCATTCATTGGAGGCTTGACAGTGGTGCTTTTTCTTTGAGGAGGAGGAACACTTGTGATTTCATGATAACAAAGTTCCAATTTGGGTAAGTCCAGGGAGCCGAGATGCTTTGTCACAAGTTCTGTATTTCTACCCCTCCCCAGTCCCCACGTCCCAGCCAGTGTGTTTAAATCTTGCTCATTTTCTTTCTTCATTGCCCATTTAGTTTTGTCTTTAAACTCACTGTCCAAATGACTGCCCCAGTTAGCTGTGCCCACAGAAACTGGCTTATTAACTCTTTCCACCAGGCAGTAATGCTGGTGCTGGGGGGTTGGGATTTCTCAGGTTTGAAAAGAGGAGGGAAAAGACATAACATTTTAAAAAAAACAACCAGAAAGGCAGAGAGAGAAGAGTGTGTCGAGGGAGATGAAGTTGTATTCTGATGGGAACAGATTGCCCAAAAGGCAGGTGGGTGGCAGAGAGTAAAAATAACCAGGGAGTGACCGAGCCTTCATTTCCTTTAAAACACTCACACTTTAGGGAGATATTGAAACTGCTAATTTTGTTGGCACATTGACACCTCCTCCTAATTAATGGAGGGCTTATTAGGAGGAGACCAAGCTGCTCACACACAAAGAAAGGAGGGAGAAGATGTTGAACTTACTCAGCTCGGCAGTAACGAGCAAGTGAGGTGCCACTGGGTGTGTGGTTACTTGTGGGCGAGCTGGAGCAGGAGCCTTCTGCTGGGCCCCCTTCCTCCTGGCTCCTTGTGCTCACTGCTGCCCTCCCGGGCTCACCACTTAGAGGCAGGGCTGGAGACAGGCTGCCTCTGGCCCAGACAGGCTAGAGGGGGCTCCCTTTAGAACAGAGGCTCCAGAATCTGGCCTTCCAAGGAAAGGAAAAAGTACAGTTCTCATGACATCTGTGTGCTTTGTCAAACAAAATCTTCTGCACGGATCTTGCAAGTTGGCTACACCTGGGAGCAGCACGTCTGTGATTCCAGGTCCTAAGCATCACCTTGGATTATTAATCTTTTTCACCTGCAGGACACTCAGAACACCGGAAGCCTGAACTTGGGGGAGGTGAATGCTCTGACATTTTAGCCTTTATGGGCCAGTTTTCTGAGATCAGCAAGAAGGGCGGTTCAGGGGAGTATCTTCCAATGTTTTTCAGACTTGGAACAACTAACTCTATTTTCTGGGTGGGGGGAGGGGAGATAAGTCACTGGATCTCATTTTCCAAAGTCACATATTTGTCCTTTCAGATCCCTTATGTAGTCCCTTATATACACACCATAGAGCAGTCAAGATCACGGGCTCAGCAGCAAAGGGGGGGGGTCACCCCTCAACTTTGCCACTCACCAACTTGAGTTTTCTTGGGCAGTCATCTACTATATCTGTGTCTTTATTTCCTCATCTATAAAAAGGGGACCTTAATAGCATCCACTTCAAAGGACCATTGTGAGGGTTAAGGAGATAAAGGATATAAAGGGGTTAGTTCCATGCCTGCATACTAAGCACAAAATAAATCACAATGTAAGGATCAATTTTCAAAAAGCTTTAATTTATAATTTTGTAGCAATGTGCTTATACACTGGGGAGGGCAGGGTTTTTAAGATAAGCCTTTAATAAATGGGAAAATTGAGTCATGCAATGAATTGGTGACTTTGCCAAGGTTTACAACTAAGAAGATCCAGAGCTCAGGTATTCTGGTTCTAGATTATTTTTTATTGTTGTTTGCCATGCAAACACACTCATATCATCCCTCAGCATTCTTTATCCTGTCCCACTAGTGCAGCAGGGTTCAGGGGAGAGTGAGAAATGTCACGCAGCTGCCCAGTCCAAAGATGTGTGGCTCAGAGGAGGGAACCCCTGACTTGGATAGTCACCATGCCTTATGATCTTGGACAAATCATTTTATCTGACTGAGCTCCAAATCCCCTACCTTTACATGGAACATGATGATTATTTCTTTTTGTATGTGCATATATTTTACACATATATTTATATGTGCATATATTTTGCACATATTTTGTACATATATATGTACATACATATATGGTATATATTATGCAGCTAAAATACAAACTGGAAATATCACTAAGAGCCAATGATGGAACATTGAGAAAGAGAAGAATATTCTTTCCAACAACATTATGCAAGCAAAACAAACAAAGATGCTATCTAAGAAGAAAACAGAAGAGGTTAAGTTATGTCTTTAATTATTCTTTTGTTGTTTTAGTTTGGAGGTTATCTTTTTAACAAAATGAATAATGCGATTGGCTGCTATGGAAAGATGTTAAATTTTCATGATGTTGAAGTGAGAGACTGGGATCCTGTTTGTGAGGAGCTCTAGTTTCCCTTCCCAAAGGGAATGCTCCAGTGTGTCTACCCTTAGGGATCAGCCCTGTCCCGACTGGCTGGAAACTCTCTGTCAGCCCAGACTGCTCCTGACTAGGTGGGTACGGACCATTTTCCAAGGAGAATGCAAAGGAAGTGACAGTTTCCACTGTTTCTCCTTATTCTTCAGCTTGGCACCAGTAATCCATATGTCTATTCTGTGATGCATGCCAAAAGGCTGGTTAAATTGGAAATTATTCTTTGTTAAATAATAATAGTATAGATGGCATTTCCATTTTAATCTGGAAGTTCTTAAAAACAGCCAAATCTCAAAAGGTGTAATATCATGCATTGCATTTTATGACTCTAAAGGAAATGTGTGAGGGTGGACTTTAATGGCACTTCTTAAATTAGCAGATATCAGCGTTGGTGCTGGGAAATGCTGATGTGTCATGATCAGTTGTGAGGCATATCATATGTAATATGTTACTAAATAATAATTCATATACTGAAAATTTGCCAAAGATTTACTAGAAATTTAAATTAGATTAGGCTCAGAGCTATTGCTAAAACAATATCACTTCCACCTACCTGCATTCTGATATGCTCTTTGGAGATTCTTTGTCATGGGAGTGTGCCTTGCATATCAGTATCATTCATCATGCAAGTTGCACAAGAAAAAAAGGAATATATCAACTTTAAGCTTCTCTGTGTTAACAAAGGCCTGATATTTATTTTCAAAGACCCTAAGGAGTAGAACTGTGGTCATTGAGTTTCACCTTAGCAGATGATGGGAAGAAAAGACATCTAGGACATCTCCCTTCCAAATTTAATTGGATAAGGAAGGGACAGTATAATTTAGTGGAAAGAGCACAGGTTTTGAGCCAAAGTGACTCTGACATTTAATAAGCTGTGTGGCCTTGAACAAGTCACTCGACCTCTCTGAGCTCTAGTGTTCTAGTTTGTAAAATGGGGCTAATGATAGTGCCGACTGTATTTTGAGGACGAGAACTAAGAGGCATGAAGGTCCTGGCACAAAGCCAGGTACCAAGTGGCCTTCAGTTATTATGAAAGCTACAGGATTACTGTTGTTGCTGTCTTTTTACATGTCCCTCCAGTGCCCGGCAAATAAAAGTATATTTTATCTGTGTGAGAATATAAGCTCAGCATCTAACTGTTCACAGGAGACAACTTTGCCTCCCTCACAGCTGGTACTCAAAGCATCAAAGAGGATCCACACTCCAGGTACTTGTTAGACAATTCAGTCAGAATCTACTACAATCCAGCACCTGCCAGAGGCTTTGCTTATGGCTTCTGATATTTCTTTTTTCATTTATTTTACACATGCTAATGTAGCTCATGTAGTGTTTACCATGTATGCAGCACTGTTAAGTGCCTTAAAAAAATACTCATTTAATCCCCAGAAGAACTCTATGATGTAGACCTCCATTTTACAGATGAGAAAACTGAGGCATAGAGAAGTAAGTTCCCCAAGATCACAGAACTAGTAAATGGCACAGCAGAATTTGGACCTAGATGGTTTGGCCCCAGAGCTTAGGAACTTGATTTTTATGCTATGTGAGAAAGACTAACAGTTGTATTAACCGGCATTTCCTCCTGAGTCGTCAAGTTCTTCCCCTGGGTTTAGTGACATTATCAGAAAGCAAGAGACCCAAACATATGACTTGAGCACCCCCTTCCTCATTCCTAACAACTTAATGTCCAGCCCTCAGTGCACAATGAGCACCTGTTTAGATAGACATTGTGTGTCATTGCCAAACTTGTTGCCAGTATTGTGTTCCACATTATCCAATATTCCCAACATGAAAACCAAGTGGTAAAGAACATAAGCAGAGTGTGTTGCTGCCATGAAATGAAAACTATGATGCCAATATAGTTCCCTTTCTACTCTCATTTCCATGGCTATTGGGCCAACTTCTGTGCCCAAGTGTAGTCACCAGCTCTGTTCAGGTATCTGCTGATACTTACTTTTTCTGCTTCCTTTAGAGGATATCTGCTCTATTTTTTCCCCCTGATTGTTCTGTTTTTCTTATTGATTAATCATATATAATTCCTCTGAATCTCTTGGATGTAGGGAGGGTATAAATCATAAGCCAATAAGAAGCTTATGATGATTTTCTTACCATGTGAAATGTTTCAAGGTGTGTGGACTAAAGTAGAAGGGAGATGAAAAAAAATGATATATTATCTATTATGAAGAGCTACCATTTACTCATTGCTGGCTTTGCAGCAGGCACTGTGCTAAGTGCTTTACATACATTATCCCTTCTTAATCCTTGCAGACATGGTTAATAAGCGATAGGATTCTAATTCAAAACCAAGTCTTTCTGACATCAGTGCCTGTCCTCCTAAACCACTATACCACACTAGATAGAGGAATTCAGTTTGGACACAAATCTCATTTTTTGCCCAAATCAAGAAAAATGCTTTTTCTCAGGTAAAGAGAGTTTACACATCGTCACCAGTAGTGCAAAGTCTCCTTGGGTTTATTTTTTTTTCTCCTTCACACCTAATCATACTTGCTAGTCTCCTTCCCTGTGTAATGGGACACCCATTACAGATATATATATATATATATATATATATATATATATATATATCCTTGCAAGATATGTAATATGATTTTGCTATGCATTTTAAATTTATATTAATGTAGTTTGTTGTATCTCTTGATATGATTTTTTTCCTTCAGTACTGTGTATTTAAGATCTTTTTCATGTTGCTACCTATACATTTAGTTTCTCCTTTGTAACTGCTGCACAAAGTCCCATTATATGCCTCCACCATGTCTTCCACATCCATTACTCTAGTCTTGAACTCTGCTTTTACCAACAATGTGGTACATGGCGCTGAGTGAACTTCTTGGGGCTGGGTTATAGGGCATATACATGCCTAATTACACCCAAAGCTTCCAGACTGCTTTCCACAAGGGCTGTACCAGTTTAAACTCCCACTAGCCATGCATAAGAAAAAGTTCCAAAGTGCCACATTCTTGGCAATACTTGGCATTGTTCACCCCCTCCATTAATCATTTATTACAAGTAACGCTCTTCGAGAAGTACATGTGGATGTATATGAAAAAATCAAATATAAACAGGAATAAAAGATACAGCACATAAAGCAGCATACGCATTCCAGTGTTTGTGCCAGAGGCAGCAGGCACCCAAGTAAAAGCTCTTTTAGGATGGCCTGGCCCCGGGCGGCAGGGGTGCCAAGGGGCCCTTGGGCGGCACCGGCCGAACTCGGACACAGCATGGAGAGCTCCTGCCCCTCCGGCCTGGACAGCACTAGCTCCTGGGGCCTGCCAGCCGGCGGCCACAACATCATAGGTCTCGCGGGCTTCAGGGCCAGCAGATGGGCACCCTCACAAGCCCTGAGCCGGCCCTTTGCAGGATGGTGTCGCTCAGAAGGATCCCGCCAGAGGATTGGGGGGTGGGGGAGCTGTGGAGACGCACAGTACTGCTGGGGGGAGTAGGGGGTGAGGGGCAACTCGGTGGTAGAAGGCCTGATCTGGAGGGGCGTCAGGGCTCTAGGGTAGTGACACAGATGGGTTGTCCTCCTGCAAGACCTACCAGTCCTACTAGCACCTGTGCAGGCGAACTCGCGCCTGACCTTGAGCTCTGGGCTGGCAGCGGAGGACCATTCCAGACACAGCTGTAGTAGGTGGCGTAAGTGGAAGTGGAAGGAAGGGGTGTGGCCAGGCGGCTCACGACGGGAGGGGCCAGGAAGTGAGGAGCGTGCACGTGCTTCTAGAGGCTCGCACTCACCTGGGCAGGCGGGTTCACGTGCCCCTCCCAAAGCGCCTGCTCTCCGGCGTCCTCGTCCTTCGGTGTCTGCGTCCCGCTTGCCTCCTGGAACAGGACAGGTTTGCCTATTCCCTTTCCCAATCCTCGCCACCTTCTCCCGTAGAATATGGTACAGGGGTGTATAGGCGCCAGTACAATGGACTTGGCCCGGTGGAACATTATCCACTTTTGTAATCATTACCATTTGATATATATAAGATGGTATCATAAGTAAAAGCCGTCTGCAATTTGGGATACTTGAGCATGCCATTGAGGTGGCTTGGGATAGCTTGGGATGCCGATTGGATGCACATAGTGCAGGGGAACAGCAGCCTTTCCTCTGAGTGCTCCCCTCCCCCCGCAGTTGGTTTATGGGTTTCTTATAACCTCAGACACTGCTTGGCTTTGCGCAGTAGTTATTTGTGTACCTGTCTGCAGTGAGCATCTTATGGGTTGTCGACCACGTTTTTCTTCTTCACTTTTGCAAGTCCTGCAATGCTTTGTGTGTAGCAAGACCCTCAGTAAGTGTTTGCTAAAATGAATTGTCTGAGTTCTGGAAGTTAATACCTGCTAGTAAGACACCGTTGGCTGCGAAAGGGTGGGTTGGGGCTAGGAGGAGCAAGCACAGGGGTTATCTATTCCAGTGGGGGTGATTCAGTCTGTCTTCTTTTCTGGAAGATTTCCCCCCTACTTTAACCAGACGTACCTACTTACAGTGAACTATATGAAACTGCTCTGGTAAAACTAGACCTTTGAACGTATAGGATTTTTTCCCTCAAATCAACAACTTGAAAATTATGCCAGAGAGGACTCATGGTCTTCTCCGGTAACATCCTGGCTTAGAAGTTCCCAGAGACAGCAAATACTTTTCTGTCAGCTAAGGCTCAGCTCCCAACCTTGCTGGGCAGAGTGGATGACATGTTTCATAATGCATGAGTGTTTATTTAACAAACAGCAACACTTTTCTAATTAAACTGTTGTTGAAGATACAGCATAACCTTTCCCTCAGGGCAAGGTACTCACTGGCTTTTTAAGATGTGACCTCTCACTAGCCCATAGGCCTCTAGGGCAGTCCATGCTGAGGGCCTCATTAAGAGTGAGCTGGGTCATTGTAACCATCTGTGTTGATGGTTACATTCAGCACCTGAAGAACAGGCTTTGATGTAGAGTTTGGCTTCCCCACCCAGAATTTCTCTACATACCAAAGCTCTTGAAATGCAGGCAGGTGACACCCTTATGTGGGAATGTTGGGGAGAAGAGAGTTGGGTAAACTGGAGGAAATTCCGCACAACTTCTGGCTTTAAGGAATAAGTGATTCTTGCAAATCTCATCCTGTCACATCCTGAGTTACTCAGAAATGTGGTTGCATTTAGGTTTCAGGACTTCATTTATAGAGCTGGATCCCTAAAAGATTAAACACATATTGGAATTATGCTTTCTCAGGATGCTGTCTTGCATTATGGTGGTTATGTTAGTCAGCACAGACTTGATTGTGCTGCAGTAACAAATGAAGACTCTAATCTGGGTATCTGAAAACAGTATAGGCTTCTTTCTCACTCATGTTCCTTGTTGAACAATGGGTAACAATGGGTTTTGTTTTGTCAGCTCTACTTAAATCAGTTTCTGTCCCTGATTACCTATTGTAATGAAATGAACTGCTTTGAAACTTACTGCGTTAAAACTTTTTATTATGTACTACAATTCTGTGGGTTGACCGTGATCAGTTGAAGGTTTTTCTTTTTGATGTGATATCAACTATCTGGTATGGTCATCTGGTGTCTTGATCAGCAGGGACATCAAAGGTATCTCGTTCACATGCCTGGGTAGCAGTTGATGAGGGAATGCAGCTGGAGAGAACCTACATGTGACTTCTCCATGTGATCTAGGCTTCTTACAGCCTAGTTATTTGTGTAATAACTAGGTGGCTTGGTTCCAAGAGGGTGGATCTTAAGAACAAATATTCTCAGAAAGCCAGCTAGAAACTACAAGACCTCTTATGACTTAGCTGCAGGAGTCACTCAGTGCCACTTCCACCATACTCTTTTAATCGAAAGCGAGTGACAGGGCCAGCCCAAATTCAAGGTGAGGAGACTACACAGAGGATTAAATACTAGGAGTCATGGTTCATTGGGGACCCATCTTTGAAAACCAGCTACTTAGGTGGATATTGACATGTTGGAAATCATTTTGATGAAAATGTGGTTCATGTGAATTGAACTAGGTCTGATTGTTAGCGGGTAAGTTGTCTTTTTCTGGAGCTTGTGTGAAGAGAATGAGCGGTGAGTTGACCCTTATCTAGAACTATCCTTTGGGAAATGATGATATCCAATTAGCGATGGACAGGGCTTGCTGGCCATTGAGCACATATAACCTTTAGTCTCTTAACATGTTTCTTCCAAAGTGGCATGAAGCAGTTTTTTAATGAGACCTATTGAGATATCCTGAGACATCTTTTCCTTTCATGTCTGGCCTATCCACCTCCCCGTGAACACATGATCAAGAAATAAGACCTAGGATTTTGGGATGGGTATGTAAGAGCCAAAGAGAACTAGAATGATAGCATTCTTTTTTTTTGTTGTTGTTTTTTTTTTAACCTGTCCCTTGGCACTCTCAGTGGCAGCAGGGTGGGTTTCTAATGGCAGAGCTGGGATAGCTTAGATCCCTATAGCAGAGATCTGGGGATTGGGGCTGTGGAGGGGGGAAGGAAGGGGGAGGCCGAGCTGGAGCACGTTTCCATTCTGTGAGAGTGGCGTTTGCCTTTGAGGCAGCAACAGTAATATTTCATGTCTTCCGTAGTGTCTCCTACCTTTAAATGTCAGTCTCTGCAGCCGCCTTATCTACTGTAGCACATTTCAATTAGGTATTCCAAATCACACTCTTTTCTTCCAGGACAAATATGCCAGAGGTGATATTTACTGTTACAGCAGCATTTTAAATACTTAAGGGGGAAAAAGGCCTAGTGAATAGCAGTTTCTCCCTTATAATAATAATAATAATAAAATAACAATAATGGAGAGAAGACATGAATTCAAGTAACTGGCTGATTTAAGTGAACATCTTTTGTCTTCACCCTCTTTGGTTCCCCCCCCCCCCCCCGCCCTAGATTCTTGCCTTAGTGTGAAGGTTATAACGCTTAGCTCTTTCAAGAATGGCCCCCCACATCTTCTTCATTGGAGGTTCATGAATGTCTTCTAGAATGGTTTCTACCTAGAGACAACTGGGCTCTTACTTCACCCACTCCTTGTTCCTTCTTTTGTTTTGAGGAATGTTTGCATGAAATCAGAATCCCCATTTCTCAAGTATTTTACTAGGCACCGTTACTTATCCCCACCTGCGGGACATTTTCATCTCTCAGTGGAACACCACCCACCCCACCTCTAGGAGGCATAATGGTTGAGAAACTTAATTATTACATTTCCTCCTTGGAATCAAGTCTCTATTCCTTGGCCTAATACTGCATGTTTCAGCTTCCTTGTTACTGGTCCTTATACTACTTGTTCACCAGGCAGATCTTCACGGTCTCCCTAGTAGTAGATTTGCACATCCCTTTGCCCAATTCTTGTGCAGGCTAGCACAGTGCTTGGCACATAGGGGCTGTGGTAGTGGTAGGCTCTCAGTCAATTTCCGCCTCCCCCCATATTGAGGATCTTTCCACTAAATCTCTTCTCCACATTTCTGATTCTTAAGAGATCAGGTTAGGATCTACTGCCTCTGTTAAACCTTCTCTGACTTCCTTAGCACTCAGTGCTGTTCCTATCTGAATGTTTAAAGTGCTCATTATCATCATTGCTCATTTGGTACTTGGCATGTACTATCGTATGCTATTTTGAATGTCCATATGTTGTCTACCCAAATAGACTGTAAGTGCCTTACAGGCAGGGATAGCTTTGCCTTGTGCTTCTTTCCTATTCCCTTAGAATCCTCAAGATCTTTGAACATAGAATGTGCTCAGTTAATATCATTAAGTGGACAGACCGAGGAGTAAATGGGAGCCAGGATCCAAAGAAGCCTGCCTTTTGGTGCCAGTCTACTCAGTTTGGAAGTCATAAACTTGCATAAAACAGGGCCTTTCATTTTACCATTTCTCCTGTAAGTGGAGCTCTCAGAAGTGAAGGCTCCTACCCTTGCCCAATTCCTGAAGCTGATGGTTCAGGTGAGGAGCTTTCCTAGTGTGAGAGAATTTTGAAATCATCCGGAGCTTGGCACATCTAGTGCTCTGACAGTTAAGGTGTCTTGATCATTAGAATGAAGGGGATCAGAATATTAGGCCATGATCTCAAGTTCAAGGCCATAGCAGACTAAGAGTAGAATCTCATACTAGTTTCAGTTTTGCCTCTCCCATTTAACAGTTTGTCTCTTTACACCTCAGTTTCCCCGCCTAGAAAATGGATTTAATGGTGGCTGTCTGCCTTACAGAATTGCTGGCAGGTGCTAATGTGATAATTAATGTGAAAGTACTTTGGACATTGTAAAATACTATATGAATGTCAGGAATCATAGGCAGCACCTTGTAACTATCAGCTAATATTTATTGAGGGCTTCCTCTGTACAGACAGAAGTCTTCAGCATCATATAGTAGACACGCTGAGGAATCTGGGATTCCTTATGGTCCGAACTCTGATCCACGGGTAGATGAACTGGAGAAAGGATTATAAGCTAGCAATAACATCTGAAAGTTTAGCGACAATCATTAGGTCAGGTAAGATGGGAAGCTACATTTGTGGCAAAAACCTGACCCTGGACATGCCTTGAACATTCTGGATTTCAGGTTCTATCCCTTAAAACATTTCAGAGCACTCAGATTTTGCTGCCTCCACTTCTTTTTTTTTTTTTTTTTAAATTTTTTTTTTCCACGTTTATTTATTTTTGGGACAGAGAGAGACAGAGCATGAACGGGGGAGGGGCAGAGAGAGAGGGAGACACAGAATCGGAAACGGGCTCCAGGCTCTGAGCCATCAGCCCAGAGCCCGACGCGGGGCTCAAACTCACGGACCGCGAGATCGTGACCTGGCTGAAGTCAGACGCTTAACCGACTACGCCACCCAGGTGCCCCGCTGCCTCCACTTCTTGAAAGTTCTGCCTGTCTGAAGCCTTTTCAGTGTCTGGGGTGATCAGGTGTATCCAACTTGCTGATGGCACTCACCCCTCCTGAGTAATCCTGGGAGTCTCTGCTAAGCCTGCTTCCTCCCAAAGGACAGTCTAAAAACCAGATGCCCTTGACTGATCTCGCTCTGCTCCCAGCTTTGACCACAGCCCAGCAATGACGTGACCTTAGGCCCAGGGAGTCTGTGGTCCTCAGCCCAGTTTTCATGTAAATGTCTCTGCCAGTGAAAGGGAGCTGATGCACAAATTATCTGCTGTGGAAGCAGAACAACCTCTGACTAAAATGTCATTGGGACTTTTCTCTCTTTCCCTTTTTCTTCTAGTTTTTCCATGTGGCATCAGCAGCTGAGTAAGGGAAAGCAAAGAGGTTTAAGTATGTTGGTGCTCGCTGGGCCAGATTAATAACCCAAAGCCTTCCAAACTGGCCATTTGGGGGTGAGGCAGACAAGCCAGAAAGCATTGGGTTGTGGGGAGCACGAGTGTGAGCTGACAGCAAAGTGATGAAGTGGCAAGCTCTCATGCTTCTTCCCTGCCCCTGACTTCCTTCCTTCCCTTGCTTCCTTTCCCTCTTTACCCAGAGCTTGAGATGGCTGCACACCAGTGGCTCCAATCTCTGGCAGCTACTGCCCTCTGCTGGGAAAAACGCATCACTCAGAGTGGGAGGTGCTGAACTCTGTACCTGGAAACCAGCCTCAATTCAGACCAGTCCCACAGGTTTTGGCTAATGTGTGATTTGACCGGAGGAGGGCAGAAAGATTCAGAGAGCCCTCCCCCTTGTACCAGAATACTTCCTGAATGGTGTCAGCTGGGTACAGGTCTACGGAATCTATCCACTAAGGATCCATTGCTTTGGATCCTTTGAGTTCCTGAGGGAGGTGACTTCTGACTTCTCTTTACCCGGGTCCGACATTGAGATATTGAGGCCTTCCACCATGGATGATGCTTTCAACAAACACTGTTGGTGCCTTTGCTTCCTGGATCGGCTAGACACAGTCCTTTCTCAAGGGAAGGCAACAGAGGGAAGTTGAATCTGAAGGGGGCTGTGGATGCATGAGTTTAGTAGTGGTCTCCTGGCTCAAAAGAAGCCATCATAGAGTGAGGGCTCTGAGTGACCCAGAGGCAGAAGAAGAGTATGAAGAGCCAGGTGAGAGTGGGAATGTGGCCTATTATGGGGTGGGGGAACAGTGGCTAGGAAGGTAGGTAATACACTGGCCTTCCGTACCTCTCAGCTTTCCCCAGAGCTGGCCATACTGGTAGACTGCCTTGTTGGCTTCCGAAACCAGAGGGGCGGAAGGATCCCTCCCTGTCTCCAGTATAACTGTAGAGTGATCCTTGTGCAACTCTGGATCCTCAGCCCAGCCAGACAGGAGCTATGACCTCACTGACCACACAGTAATTCTACTTGAGGGATTTATTTTCCTTTCATGAGCTCCTGCCAAGACTCTCGGTTAGAACTAATGGGGCTCCCCCAGCCAGCGAGTGTCTCCTAGTGATGTGTGTAAACAGTGCCAGGCAGGAAATGGGTTTCCTGTTCTTAATGGGCTTGTTAAACCTCTTATTGAGTGGGGTTTAAATGGCCTTGTTATGAAAAATAATAGTAAGCGAGTATTAGTAATAGTAGTAGTAGTAGAAAAATCATGATGTGGGTCCTGACTTCCCTTCATATTTTAATGTTGCTGGCTTGAAAATCTTTTTGCCGGTAAGTACGCAGGGATGGGTGGTGAGTGACACTGGGATCCATAAGTGGGGAAGAGGGCAGACCTTGGGTTCGTGATCTACGGCTTCCCAGTTCTCAGCCCTTTTCCACTTTTGTAGTGTTTCCTCCTCCCTTGTCCCTTTCTGTCTGGGTTCTTCAGCTTTCCTTCTATCAGAGAAGATAAAACCACAAACTTCTCTCCGTCTTAATTAGGATCGAAAGGGTTAAGTTTAGGTTTTAGGTAGAGGTGATTTTGGAAAGGGTGGTGGACCCTGGAAGAAGCCCAGTGAGAAGTGGGGCTCATCTTCCTGTCTCTATTTTATAGCTGGAACTGGAGGGGTGATGTATATCCTAAACTTTAGTAATTTACAGATCAGGTTTGCTATTTTTACTATTACTTTCCACAATGGTATTGGTTTTCTTTATACTTATTGTCTTGTTTGACTTAAGTAGATTTAGCATCTTCCTAAGCAGTATGTCTTTGAAATTATGGGTTCAGTGTGTGAGCCAGGTTTTTTTACTTGATATATATTTAAATGAAAACAGCTAAATTAAAAAAAAAAGTTCATCCATGTGGCGAATGTGTCATACCCTTGAGGGAAGGTGTACCATACTTCTGGAAACACTGGTATAGAGAAAAGTTTCTCAAACGTTTGTGGGCATAAGAAACACCAGCAGAGCTTGTTAAACTATAGATTGCTAGGCCCCTCCATCAGAGATTCTGATTCAGCAGGTCTGTGGTGTGTCAGAAGCATTAGCCCAGAGGGCAAGAGCCCCTTCTCCACTTCTGCATGTGTAGGTTTCCTCATCTGAAAATGAGGACAGCACCTGTTTCAAAGGGTTCATCTTATGCTCATACTGAGTACTATAGACATAATGGCTTAAACAACAGACGTTTATTTCTCACAGTTCTTGAGGCTGGGAAGTCCAAGATCAAGGTGCTGGCAGATCTGGTGTCCTCACATGGCCAAGAGAAAAATCATTTCTTTTATGTCTCTCTTTATAAGACACTATCCCATTAATGAGGGCTTACTCATATGACCTTATTCCCTCCTAAATGTCCCACCTCCTACTACCATCGTGTTGGGGGTTGGGATTTCAACATCAGAATTTGGGGGGGGGTATATAGACATTCCATCCATAACAATGTTTATCAACATTAAAGGAGTTACTTACTATATGTAGAACACCTGGCATATGGTGGAATGATTTTTCTTGGAGCCAGTCTACCCATTTGGAGTTTTTCAAGCTGTAGAGCTTTTTAGGGTTCAGCTTGAAGCTCAGATGGGAAATACAGGGAATTCTGTCAGGTTAATTTTGGTTCTAAGTTTAAGCCCATTATGCAACTCTGGGCGGCTAGGCAGTTTTCCAGCAGCATCCCACCAGTATTCTGTCTTTTAGAACCCTGGCAAAAAGACACAGTGGGTCTTCATTTCTCTGTGTCTGGTCAGATGCTGTGCTGAGAGCTGAGGAACAGAAATGAGTGGGAGTGAATCCTTGCTATGCTCACTGTGTTCTGAGAAATAGGCAAAAAGTAACTTAATTAAAAAATTTTTTTTATTATATTTATTTTTGAGAGATAGAGCAAGACAAAGTGAGAGTGGGGGAGGGACAGAGAGAGAGGGAGACACAGAACCTGAAGCAGGCTCCAGGCTCTAAGCAGTCAGCACAGAGCCCGACGCGGGGCTCGAACCCACAAACCGTGAGATCATGACCTGAGCCAAAGTCTGACACCTAACCGACTGAGCCACTCAGGCACCCCAAAAAGTAACTTAATTTGATTAAATGATTGTATTTGATTTTTTTAATAAAAGCCTCCCAGTAGTTGAGCCCCCTTTCTGTGTTTGTGGAGTTCATCGGTGTGATTCTGAAAGGGAGACAGGACCCTCATTTTATTACTGAAACCCAAGGCTTGGCAGATGGAAGAGTTCGTTCTGATGATAGCAGGGGTGGGGGAGCAGTAGCCCATCTAGGGCCCAGTAGTGGCAGGCAGTGCTAGGAGCCGAGACCCTGTCAGGCTCCCCCTGGGACATCACCCTTGCCGTTGGCAGCCTTCTGGCATTTCTGCTCCTCTTCCAGAACGTGTGCTTCTTAAGCTCTTCCTTCACATCCTTTCCCACTTTGCCCAGAAATGATGGTTTTTAGAGCAGTAAAGTGACATTTGACAAACTTGTAAAGATAACTGGACACCATCTGGGACATTGATTAGAGGAGGAGTGGCCCAAGGCAGGGAGACCACTGAGGGGGTGTTATCTGAGAATTGAGGATATAGAGGAGAGGACAGAGGAGGAAATAATTTAGGGGGTAAAATTGACCAAGTCTGATGATTGGAGACCTGATTTTACCTTTGGACTTAGAAGACAAAAATGAAATTTGAGTTTTTGTGTACAGTGTTAGTTGCCTTTTGGGGGGTAAGTATTCATGCAGGTGGCAAGGTAGATACCTCAGAATCGGTGGGGAAATAAGAGGTTATTGAATAGGACTGTGTGTGGAGTACAGCTTGGCTATGGTTTTTTCCACTGCAGGTCTTTTCAGCTCTACAAATGTTGAGTGTTTATTAGATGTTAGACATTGATAGTTATTTAAGAATACCATTTCTTTTGATTTTGTTATTTAAAAGGGGTAGAGGTATAGAGGGAAAAATCCCACATGATCTTGTACAAACACACAGTTACACTATGCAAAGTGCTTCTTGGTCTTGAGATTCCTCGAAGGCCCAAATGAACCGTGTGGTAAGTCTGTGCTAGAACAGGGCATATTCTGAAGGCTCCTGGCTGCTTTTATAAACCTCCTCTTTTCTTTCCTCTCACTAACAAATATCCCACTGAGTTATTACCTCCCCAACCCTGTGAGCTGAAGGGTTCACAATTAAATGTTTCTTATGCTGGGTGAACTTATACACTGCCAGACCTATATGCACCTGCTCCTCGTGGTGTGTTTATTGGGAAGCTGCCATCGCTGTCTTCTTCACTCTTTGAAAAAGGCTTTGGGTAGATCCAAAGTGCCGGCTATTTACATAGCTAGCTCCTGCCTGCTTTTTTGAGGCTCTTTGTTCAAGTGTCAGTACTGGTTTGTAAAACATGAGCAGACTTGGGGGGGAAAGTAATTACAGTTCACATCTGGCGTTTCTACTGACACGATGTTGAGCTGCCTGACTGCACTCCTTTCCTGTCGCTTCCCTCATTCTGTCTCTCAGTCCCAGGCTCCCTCTCCCCCGCCCCCTCTCTCTTCCTTGCTCTGCTCTGTGCCAGAGAGCCACACATGTGAAAGGTGGCAGGCCTTCTCCATGGCTGCTAGGTGGTCTGGTCTACCTTCACTGTGAATGAAACCTTCCCACCTTCAATATGTCGAGATGCCAGGGGTCCTGGCTGGTTACCCAAGGAGATCTCTGGTGTTGTCCATCCCCAGAGGCCCTAAAGGGCTGTCCTCTGTATCTAGATCTGAAACCAAACCTTTTGTGGATCAGGCCACTCCAAGAACTTTACATGATTAATTTAGACTGTGGAGACTTCCAGTCTTCTTAGAAGACATATTGCTGCTTGGATGCTATTCTAATTTCTCTCTCTACATTTTTTTTTTATATATATGAAATTTATTGACAAATTGGTTTCCATCTCTCTCTACATTTAATGATGTCTCAGGACTTGGTTACAGGCGCATTCACACCCACCTCTCAAGATCATTAGTAGATATCTTGAGGTCACAATTCCCCTGTTGGTGGGGAGGGGTAGTCTAGAGTAGTGATTGTCTCACTTTTGAGTTTAAAAATAATGTTTTTAAGTTAAAAATGGTATTGTCAACTAAGGATCACTTAAATAATTCAACTATTATCGCTACTTATCATAGAAGAGACATTTTAACTTCGAAATGTAAGAAAGACTTTTTTCAGTATAAAGGACAGTTCTTTACGTTAAATAAATATAGGCTTATTTTTAAAATTCCTTTTTGATAGCAAGAATACTATTCCTTGAAATGGTAGAAATGGTGTCGCGTGGCTACCCAGCCCTCATGAGTGGGGAAGGGGAGGAGGCGGGAGGGAGGGGCAGCAAGGGAGTGTCCTCTGTGATTCCTAGAGCCATGCTGGGCATCCAGTGGTACAGCCCAAGCTTCATCTCCCTCCTTGCTCCAAAATTCCTTCAACCTTACGTGCTTAGTAACTGTTTGCTGAATGATCTTCTGTGATTTGTCGTTATTTAATGTGTATTCATTGAACACAAGTTTACTTGAATCTTCACACACGCCCATTCTTTATTTCTTAAACATACAAAACACTTTTCCTTTTGATTTCTTTATTGGTAAAAATTCACAATTTATCTTTTCTGTAATTGCTGTGATAATGTCATCACTCATAAAATGTTATTTACTAAATAATAATGACTCGTGCTTTTATTATAATTAATGTTATCTCTGACATGCCGTTTTTGTAGGAAAATGCTAGGGCAGATGGTTTGCCAGATATAAAGTAAGTTAGGTTTGGGACATAGCAAGTTTGAAATTATAGCATAACTTCCAGGTGATGTCACATCCAAAAGTTTTCTTCCAACTATATTATACACTTTTGCCATCACAGTCTGTGTGCTTTCTTCTTTATGCCTCCATAGTCCAGTGATGAACACATGCTAGATCAGGAATAAATGCTTGTTGGTTGCTTTGGGGACTATGTAGATGGAAATTGGTGAAAATTTCCAGGAAACATGGCCTTTGGGAATTGGTGATCAATGAGTGATTACGGGAAAGTCATATAACAAACAAATAGCAGGGGAGAGGGAGTGCAATTGAGGGTTTTCAAGAATGAACATGAAATGGGCGACGCAAAACAAGTGCCTAAATGATGCAGCTTTACAAGCCCATTTTGTAGGTCACTAATAACTTGGAATTCAGAAAATCATTGAATGGTTTTTAATGGGATGAAATTTTTGGCTGAAACACTTTACCTCTGGGGATTCCAAGAAGCCCATTCATGCAAAGTGATGTATTCATTCATTGAACAAGTATTTATCGAACCCTTACTATGTACTAGGATTATTAGAAGTGCTGGGAAGGTAGTAGTGGATAAAACAAAAATTCCTTCCCTCTGAGAGCTTATATTCTAATGGAGAGTGATAGGCAATCAACAAAATCAACATTCAGTATTCTAGATGGTGATGAGTGTTCTGAAGAAAAATAAAACAAAAAATAGAGGGCAGGCTGGGGTGGTGATGGTGATTTCAAGTTTAAGTAGGATAAAGAAGAAGACAGAGGTTGACAGGCAGCCCTGGTGCAGTACAGTTTTCCAGGGACCAACGCAAGATGTTGGGAAGCGTGAGGCCTCAATTTCTCCAAGTGCGATCTGACTTTGCATCCCAATTAACAGTGACAGCCTACTGCTTTAAAATAGGAAATAAAGTGGAAGAAAAGCAAACGCTTGATAGTTGACCTGACATTCACTGTTGCAAGATTGGGAACGTACAATAAATGTCACTGATGGAGCAATATTCATGAAGTAAAAATGTCAGTTTTCAATTTGGCATGAGGATGGTTTGACATGTATTAGTCGCGCACAGAATATTATCATAATTAATGCATTAATAATGCAGCTGTCCTTTTCCTCCCCATCCCAAATTAAAGAGAAAATGGAGAGAGTCAGGTGAAAGAGCAGCATTCCCCCTGATCAGACCTCTTCTGCCAGCATTTGTCGTTTTCTCTACCGTCTACGTAGCACTGGCTTCTGATTGGTATCGGTTCAGATTTACCCATCTCAATTTTTCCCTCATGTTTCCACAAACACCACCAGTGGCCTTGTCTTCTGAGGGCCCTTTTCTTAATTTCAACAGCGCTTTAAAAAACAGTTCTAAAGATACACATATTTACTGTAGAAGTGGCATATAAATGAAATCAAGGATATGAAAATCTCCCATAAATGCACCACCCAGAGAAAATAACTGCTAATATTTTGGTGTTTGTTTCAGTCTTTTTTTCCCCCCCAATTATACATATTTATAAAAATGGTATCATTTTATATACAGTTTGATCAATTCAATTCATGGCAAATACTCTTTCAACTTAGTGAATGCTTCTCTACAACAATCAATAGCTGGGGGTATTTCATTATACAGATGTAGCATATAATTAATACCTCCTTATCCTCTTGTAAGTTTTTATATTTTTGGTGTATTAACAATGTCGTGATAAGCATACATGCAGCCAGATCTTTGTACATATTTGTGATGATTTATTTTGGACAAATTCTTAGATGTGGAGCTGATGGAAGTATTAGTTGTCTGTTGTTACAATAATGCTGCAGAACAAACAAAGCTTTGTGGCATAAACAGTAAGCATTATTGCTCACCTGACTGGGGTCAGCTGACTGGGAGTCTACCAGCTGGCTCTGCTGATCTTGGCTTGGCTTGCTGTCATGTCTGGGCATTGATTGGCTGGTTGTCAGCTGATATAGGCTAGCCAGCGCTGGGGTGACTGGGGGAACTTGGCTCTGTTTCTCATTCTCCAGCAGGCTGGCTCAAGCATGTTCTTATGTCATTGGTGGAGACACAGCAAGCTCATTCTTACACATGCTTTTCAAGTATCTGCTTGTATCACATTTACTAACACCACAAAGCAAGGAAGGTGACTGAGCCCAATGTCAAGGGGCAGGGCATGCTGCCCTATTCACAGAGGGTACTGCAGAGTTACAGGACAGAGTCATGGATTCAGGGAAGGGTGAACAATTGGGGCCAAATTTGCAATCTCCCTTAGTGGGTCAAAAGGCAATCTTATTTTTAAGGCTCATGATATTTCCAAACTGCTCTCCAGAAAGCCTGAAACGACCCCACTAATGGTATAAGAGACTTCATAGTTTCCCAGTTCTCTCTACTCTTGCTGATTCTGGGAGTTATTTGTGACTTTTCATCTTGGCTATTTTGATTGGCATCTTTACCTGACCCTCTAGGCTACATGTTTGCTCTTGGTGTTGGTTCTTTCCTTGCAGAGTGCCCTCAGATGCCCTAGTCTCTGGTCTACTTATCCTCTTCATCCTGCTTCTTCTGCCCACTTGACCTTGCACTTGTGCTGACCAACTCTCAGCTATCTGGAATACCCTATGATCCATAAAAGCCCTTCCCTAACCATTCTGAGTCAGCAGGTGTTCACTACATATCTTTTAACTCCACCACCTACACCAACAGTGGGGTAATTGTTCTCATTATTCTTAGAAACTCAGAATTGTTTAGGGCCAGAAAACAGCTAAGAATTCAATCATGTTTTTTTATACAATATTGTTCCAAGAATATAGCTACTAATATGGGTATGCATGGGGATGCAGACATGGCTCTAGATAAAAAAATTGCCTGAAGAAAATGCTGGAAGAAATTAACTACTGTTAATATTTTAGCATATTTCTGTGGAGAGGAATTATGTGTGGATTTTTTTTAAAAAAACATTAGAACAAACCTTTAACGTGTGTACAGAAACTGAGAGAGAAATTAAATGACTTGCCTCCTGTCCTACAGGTAAATAATAGCAGAACTGTGACTGCAGCCCAGTCTTGCAATTCCTGATTTAATGTTCCTGTGAGACACTGCCACTGTATGACCTCTGGAGCCCAGCTGTCTTTTGTTTGATTGTTTCCAAGCAACACTGGTGGTTCGGTTTGATTTGGTTTTGCAAGAGTGCTTTGCTTTTTGTGGGTGGTTCATAAGGAAGTTAGGAATATTTTAGACAATGATTGAGTCATCTAAGCCAGCTATGTGGATGTGGAGTGCATATACATATCATGTCTGGGTGCATACATTATCATGGCTTCAAAAGTTGGCAACAGATTTAAGTAAATAGTGGGTTTTCTCTGTTAAATCACATTAAGTCTCCTAAGCAGCACATAATTTATCATAATTATGTGGATTCTAGGTAATTATAATAATTATTTAGTATATACAAAGGTAAGCTCTACAGATTTAGGGTAGAATTAAATAAGCTCTTTGGGGACATCTAAATTGATCAGATTGATTAGATCTTGTGCTATGAGCCAATTGAGGGGGGGGGTCACTATGACAGAATGTTCTTTCTCAGAGCTCACCTGTACTGGTGAATGAGTCTGAAAAACTGAGGATTGGTTAGGAGACCGGGGCAGGGCCTCTGTCCTTGGAAATGATGGGCTGGTCTTCTTGGAAATGAATCTTTGATTTGATTCCTGCTTGCCCTTTGCCTTGTTTCCCTTTTGTCTGAGCACCATTTCTAGGATTTTCATAAAGGATAAGAAAACTTTGTTATTTCTCTGGAGAGTAGGGTAGGAATGGCTCAAATATTGCTTGGTGATGAAGAAGTGGGGAACATAGTTTGAAGAACCCTTGACTTGGAGAACACCAAAGAGATGTTGGTGTGTTGGGGGGTGTGGTTAATGTTTGGAGCCAAAGTCAAAGGTTAAGTTGCGGCATTTGGGGCCTAGAAACATGTCACTATTGCTAAATTAGTACCTTTTACCCACCTAGGGCTTTCTATAAGCCTTCTTGGATCACAGAGGATACACTCAGAAATGGACACAAGTTAGTGGGGACAGAAACTGGGAACTGAAGCTGCTTCACCAAGCAATAGGAGGAGGAATCTAAGCCCCTAAAAACTGAGCTTCTGTAGGTTCTCTTTCCTAGTGCTTCCATGGTGTTTGTTTTCCTTTGTACTGGTTGTCTTGCAGAGAGAAAGACTGCCCTGGAAACTGAGTTTTTGCTGGTATTGGGGGAACTGCCAGCCAGTTAAAAATCAAAGCCTGTCAGCCAGTCAGCTGGGGACCAGGTATACTGTGCGACCCTGCTTGTTTATACGAGGATTCAAGCATAATCCAATTGTCACTATTAGCCCACATTCCCACATGCTCTCTTGGCATGCACATATGCACCTGGGCGCTATCTGTTAGTGTCACTTACTTAGATGTCCTAAGGTAGTTGCTGGCTGCTTTTGGATGACAAAGTGCTCAGTTACAGCCAGTTTAAACAATCATGTCACTAGAACCGAATAAATAGATTTTGATAAAACTAGTTCAGTTAATATTTCCCTTAGGGTGAAGTGTAGCCTTTTCCACTTTGTTTCTCTGGCTAAGAAAATCACTAGCCCTATTTCCAACCTGTGTCCAAACTCAGATTTAATTTCTAGTAGTTAGGACCACAGTGAGATCTACATGGCTGTGGATTAAGACACTGGGAGGGTGGGGTGGTGGGCAGTTGAGTGAAAAAGGAGGTGATAGAGCCAAAGGGCAAGGAGATGAGCTGGAGGCATATAGCAATATGAAGAGAAAACCTGCAGTGGGGCACCTCATCATCCTGGTCAAGGTTAACATGGTGGTCCCACAAGTGTCAAGGACAGGGTCTGTGTCCATTACCTCATTTCTTTAGAACTGTGCTAATGAGGCAAAAGTAAGAGCAACGTAGGCTCCCCTAAGTTGTTTGGTTTTATTACGTCTCACAGCCACAACATGCACCTTTAACCTACAGTTCTGGCTGGAAAATAGCTGCTACAGGGCATGAAAAGGAATTGTGAAAGGCAACAGTGCACATTTGCCAGAAAGTTCTTCAGAGTCATCCTGGCTTCTTAACCTCTCTATGCTAATTTCCTCTTCTGAAAAATTAATAATAGAATAATAATATCTCAGGCTTCTTGGGAGGATTAAATGAGTCAATACTAAGAAGACATTGAAAACCACGTGTGGCATATGGTAAGTGGTCTTTGCTAATTTTTGTTATGGTTACATTTATTAACTACAGTACTCATATTGGACTGGCAGCTGCTTCTCTTCTGAGAGTCTTTAATATTTCAGAAATAATTTCTGGGTTGCTTCTGCATAGAAGAGGCAAAGAAGCCATTGCTACCACTGGAGCTCATGATAAGTGTTGGGCGGTGGGAACACCTTGACGGTGACTGAAATGCATCCACTCCAGCTTGCCTGCTCTGACTGCAGTCAGCAGCCTGAATTCAGGGGCTGCTTATCTCTGTAAGCACCAGTTTTATGACTAGCCGCGATTTACCCCTCTCCTACTACTGCTCAGCACTTACTCTCAGTTGACACCATACTCATTTAAGTTGTGGACTCATTGCTGCCTGAAACATTCTTTAGTTGTCTCCTGACAACTGAAGGGTGTTGTCACTCGATCTTCAGCTCAACTATGAGCTCCTTTCAGTGGAAGATCCACCTGTGTGTACTTCCTCTTGCTCTGTCCCTCACCATTGGCATCCATTTTGTGCTGCACATATGGAGCCTGTTTCTGATTCGGAGCAGGTCAGGATTTATTCACCCTTGGGCTAGCCTTAGCACCCAGCACAGAGCTGGGAAATGTTTGTGGAATGAATCTCAAACAGTGCTCTTCTACCCATGTCCTTCCTTTTTTTTTTTTAAATTTTTAAAAATTTATTTTGTGTATTTATTTATTTTGAGAGAGAGATCAAGCAGGGGAGGGGTAAAGAGAGAGGGAGAGAGAAAATCCCAAGCAGGCTCCATGCTCAGTGCAGAACCCAATGTGGGGCTCAGTCTCATGAACCATGAGATCATGACCTGAGCTGATACCAAGAGTCAGACACTTAACTGACTGAGATACCCAGGTGCCCCTCCCCATGTCCTTCCTTAAATCTGACCCACCGTATACATGGCTCATACTGGCAGGTTTGGTCACTTGGGGCCAGACCAGGGCTGTGGGTCCCAAAGGACTGTTTATTCCTCTTAGGTTGGAGGTATCTGATCCGTATATCATAGTGCTTTTATCCTCAGTCCTTGAAAAGGGAAAAAGTTCTGCTTATCCTCAACTTCTTAACATGACACCCTCCATTATATACGCCTCTATGAACACAGCAATAATGGCCATAGTTTATAAAACATCTACTAAATGCCAGGGACTCTGTTAAAGTAGATATTTTGTGTAAGCTTTTCATTTGATCCCATGGATTAGGAATTGTGCCCCATTTTTACAGTTAAAGAAACTGAAGCTTAGAGAACTACTTGACCAAGATCAAAACTTACTATATAGCATAAACTCCACATCTAATACTGACTTGGTCTAACTAGACTTGCTCTTAACTTCTCTACAAGTTGATAAAAATACTCTTTTATCTATGCTCAGATGTCTTTTAGTTATTTTTCCTGCCTGAGCATCTATTTCCTTCTCTGGAGACAGGGACACTTTTATTGACGTTTCTTGCTCTGCTCTCTGATATTCTAATGATTTCATTGTGCACACATAAACTCTTGAGAATGTACAATTGGCTAGGTTCTGCCCCCTACATGATAGCTTACTGGAAGCCTGGTTACTCTAGAGCAGTAGGAACTGAAGAGAAAGAGTAGGATTCAGCTTCAAAGGTGCAAACACCTGTTGAGATTCATACTTTGCTCATACCTGAGCCCAGCCCATACTAGGACTGACCCTGGTAGGGATTAAAAATTCTTAGTATTAGTATCTCTGTTTGTATCTTTGATCCAATATCTGTCCTTCATTAGGTACTTACTAATTTGCACAGCATCCTTGGTAGTGTTGTGTCCATTATTTGTAAGGCTCGAATGTAGAAAATAAATGTCTCCCTAGCAGCAAGAGATAGTGCAGGGCATTTGTGGGAGAGCCCATGACCTCTTGCATCTACAGGGCTTGAGAATGACACTTCTGGATTTTGAAGATGTAGAGTTTAAGGAGCCAGGGAGGTCTGAGGCAGCTGCCAGTCAGTTCATACTATATTTTATTTTAGAAAGCACAACTCCAGTTGTATGGTGTGCTGTCCTCCCCTGTCACAGCCCCTCCCCATGACTGCTGAAGTCCCTACCCTGAGAGAGAAGCAGCTGTACTGATTCTTTATCTTATCATTAGACAGCATCTCTTTTTATATGTTTCTTAACAGGAGAATAACCCATACATACATGATATCATACATGCTATGGGAGGCTCTATATAAATGTTTGTTAAATAAATAAATAAATAAAAATAAATACAACGCAAAGAAGGTCTCATTTATCCCAGACACTCTTTTACATAGAGGTCACAGCCACCATTTTATGTAGTTCCTTCTAGAAAGTTTCCAGGTATACACAGACGTGTGTACCAGCCCATTTTGCCTTCACCTATGGGATTGGCTGGATGTGTTGCTGAGATCTCAGTGCCTACTCTCCTGCATGCAGCCCTGTGGTTCTGATCTAGGGTGCTGGGATACAAGCATGTACCCAGGGAAAACACTTTTCCTTATTGCCACCTCTGGAGACCACCCATCAGACCGACTCATGAGATCTTGGGAGGTCAGTTCCCACAGAGGTGCAGAGCTGTAGTTTTCTCAGGAAGATGATGACTCATAATATGGAGTTAAGACTTACTCCTCTTTAAGCTCACCAAAATTTTAATAGGGTTAGGGGATAGGGGAAGGGAAAACCATGGATGATTACTTTCTTCTTTTTACATTTCCTAAACTTTTAATAATGATATGTTTATAACGAAATTTATTTACAATGAAAAAAAAAAAATCCCAATGCATTAAAAAAAAAGTGAATACCACTTCCCACTGAAGTGGAGTCTTAAGCTCTCAACTTATTAAATCTAATAAAATTTTTATTGGTTACTCACAGATACAAAAATCCCTTTATAAGAAACCCCAGGGGACAGCTGTAATATTATCTGGGTCCTAATGAGCACAGTGCTAGCAATCACAGTTTGCAGAAACTAGAAATGAGATAGAGTTGGTTTGGGGTGTCTCTGTAGCGAATTACCCTAGTGCCTTGAAAACTCTCCTGGATTGTGATAAGCATGGTGAGTAACAGAATCTCCCAGAGTGCTTTTAAAGCTGCACATGACTGCTGTTCTCCTCCGTGATTCACTTATTGAAACTATGCTTCAGAGGTGTGATTCCCACACGTGGGCTCTCTGCTTCTTTGGGGCTGGGTGATTACTGCAGATGAACTGTGGACCTTTCCAGACATAGCACATTATCTGCCCGTCAGTAATACCATTTACTGAACATCTGCCATATGCCAAGGACTGTTGCAAGAACGTTAGTGCATTTACTCATTCAATTCAGTGAGCCAGAGAAGCTGATATCATTTTAACCCCCCTAATGGATGAGGAGACCAAGACACAGAGGGTGAAATGAGTTGTCTGGGGTTTCTCTACTACTGGGAAGTGAGGTCATGGCTAAAATCCATGCCATCTGGCTCCAAAGCCATCCTTCTAATGGCTTAACCATACTGTCAGTGTGTTGTGTGTCGTATGTTTTCTCAGTTGTTTGTAGATGCTCTTGGGATTGATCAAATAAAAATTCGTGTAAAAGCGATACTGAGTTTACAACAGCTTTTTGTCATCAGGATTTTCTCCATCAGTAGATCTAAAATGTAATTTCTTTCCTGCGATGATCCTTCAAATCTTTAGATGTTGTCAAACGGCTATGGTCCAAAAGGCTGAAAATCGCTGCTCTAGTGGAAGGAGGTGAGATTAGAAAGCATGCCATCCATGTTTCTCTCCTGACCACCTGTCCGTTAGTTCTGTCCTTTCGTTCTCAGCCAGGTTCCACGGCATGTACACTCATTCTTTGTGATGTGGACAGGCATTGGTGAAATAATTTGATAAGCACTGCTTTTGGAGTCATCTGGTAAGATACAAAAGTAATTTCACGACATAACCTCCTCCTGGAGACATTCAGTGGAGGACGTTTATGTATTTCATATTCTGTATGCGAGGCCTACCAGACCTTCCATTGGAAGGCCATGTTCTAGCATCAACTCACCTATGATCTGCTTTACTTCCATTCTGCCTCTGCCTCAGCATATTCATCAGTAAAATGCCTGTCTGGGAGAGTGGTTGCAAAATTAAGTGAGATACCAGTTCTTTGTATCTTCTGTAGTATGTCCATGTGTTTATTCTAAAGAACGTTGAATAATCTGTAACAGGCACTGCTGTAGGTTCAGGGATTCCACAGTGAGCAAGCAGACAAAGCTCCACTCCTTATGGGGCTGACATTCTATTTGGGGAAGGCAGACAAAAAGGAAATAAATACATTATCAGGTAGTGATAAGTGCTATGGAGAAAAATAAGACAGGAGAAGGGAAATAGGGGGATGGTAAATTTGTCTAGCAGTTTAGGAAATGACTTAATGTTGAAGCTGTACTTAGGCTCATTCATGAGGATGTCCAAGAATGAGCCAGAAACCTATCGGAGGAGGTGGTGTCAGCCAGTGCAAAGGCCCTGAGGAAGGATATGTCTGGTGAGTTGAAGGCATAGGAAGGTGCCTCTGTGTCTGGGACAGAGGGAGGAAGGCTGAGAGCAGAGATGGTTCGAGCTCTAAAGGGGCTAGATAGCTGAGGATGGGTCTGGGAGTGAGCTGGAGCCACAGATGGGTTTCGGCACAGTGATATGCATGCTCCAAATTCTAGAAAAGGCTGATCACTCTTGCATATGGAGAATAGACACTTGGGGACAAGGAGGGAGGAGAGAGGAAGGAGATTATTTAGAATACTATTGTCATAATCCAGGTTAGTGATGATAGTGGCTGAGGCCACAGACCAGTGTTAGTGTTGAAAGAAGTAGAGGAAGAAGTCTGATTTTCGGTTTTTGTTAAAGGTAAGCATGACAGGATTCGTTGACACCAGTTGGCTGAAGTTGACACCAAACACATTGTTAAGGTTTTTGGCCTGAGCACCTGGAATGATGAGTTATTTCCTGAGATGGGAAAAACTGAGAGAGAAGCAGGTTTGGGAGGAGGGTTGAACTTAGGGCTTCAGCTTTGGACTTGCTGAGTTCCAGTATCTGTGGGATACCTGAGTAGAGACCCGAAAGACGTGGTTGAGTCTTGGGTGAGTCTGAGTTGTAGGTAAGAGCTTGGGAGTCATTAGTATGCTCCTGTTGTTTAGAAGCCTGAGGCTGGAGGGCAACACGGAGAAAAGGTTGAAGGGCTGGCTGATCCAGGGGAAGGGTGGGGGCACCTATTGTTTAGAGTTGGCGTGGCAGACAGCAGCTGGATTGTTACCTCTTTTGTGTATAAGGTTTTTTAAATGTTTATTTCTTTTGAGAGAGAGAGCAAGCAGGGAAGGGGTGGAGAGGGAGGGAGGGAGAGAGAGAGGGAGGGAGGGAGAGGGAGGGAGAGGGAGAGGGAGAGAATCCCAAGGAGGCTCCACACTGTCAGTGCAAAGCCCAACACAGGGCTCGAACTCACCATGAGATCATGACCTGAGCCAAAACCAAGAGCCGGACACTTACCCGACTGAGCTCCCCTGTCCCCCCTCTTTTGTATATAAGGTTTATTGGAATACAGCGATTTGGTTTCCTTTATCTATTGTCCATTGCTGCTTTGGAGCTACAGCTGCAGAGCTCAGACTCCTGGGTCTGCCAAACCAACAAAATTTACTGTGGCTTTTAACAGACAAGATGTGTTGACTTGGATTTACAGATCATGGAGATGAGGGGTTTCCAGCAAAGGAGGCCAAGGAATAGCCAGAGAGGAGGGAGAGACCCTAGGAGTTCTGCCATAGGACAGGTGGTACAAGAATTTCAATCAATAGCATATTATAAGGTGTGACACTGGGCAGGTTACTTTGGATTTAACAGTAGTAGCTCAGGAGTGTTAAGATGGAATGATATAGGTAAAGCACTCACAGCTGTGCCAAATGTATAGCAAGTGCTCAGGAAATGTTCCTATAGCGCCCATTTCTACCTGCTTAGCCTGTTATTCTCAGCTTGGGCTCTGTCCTAGACTAGCATCAGGGTGTTTGATGACTGCCCCCCCCCCCTCCTCGAGTAAGCCCCAGACCTTGCTCAGGGCCCTGAGGAAGCAGGGGGAGGGTGTGAGCCAGGCCCCCCTGCTCCGATCCTGTATACCACCTTGTTCCCCAGGGGGCCTTGAAGGAGTGCTCTGAACCTCCAGCATCTACTTTGACAGTCTTTACTGAAAGCCTTTGAGCAAATGGTAAATCCATCTCTATGAGGTTACCAATGTCAACACATTCCTTGTATCAACATTTGATAGGCTCCTGTGGGGCTGTGCCTTTGACAACATTGGCTGGCAGGGCTCACTTGAACAATTCTGCAACATACCCCTCATGTTGAAGAAGGGTCTTGATGTCCCATGTAGGCCCAGGACGTTTTCTCTCAGGACAAGCTTGGATGAGAAGCTTGAAGAGGGAGTGAGGCCTATCAGGGCTCTACAAATCCTGGCTCCAAGGCTTGGAAAGAAATACCTTGCATCCATGTACTGTTTTGACATTTAGCATGCCAGCTTCACCCCTGGTCTTCTCTGGGTGAGGAGTCACAGGAGCCCATAGAAGTGTCTGTCCTTTTAGGCAGGTCATAAAGGAGAATTTGGCCTGTCCTATTTGTTCTTGCATCTATTATTGGCCTCCTCCTTTCTGTAATGGCTAATTCCCGTGGTTAGTCTCTACAGCAGTGGTTCCCAAAGTATGATCTGTGGACCAGCAGCATCACCTGGAAATTTGTTAGAGGCTCTATCTCTGACTCGTGGAGTCAGTGGCTTTTGATGTGTGACCTTGGGCGAGTGAGTTAACCTCTCTGAAATGCAGTTTTCCTCTATGGGATGTTGGAATACTGCCAGCACAGGATTGTTGTAAAGGTTAAAAGAGATGAGTCCAACAGGTTCTCCAGGTGATTCAGATCATGCTAAAGTCAGAGCTACTCCTCTGAAGATTCTTCTAAAAGATCCCTATTTTTGAACAATGAGAGAAGTTTCTGCTAAGAGAATTTTTCAGATTTTATTTATCCCTTTATATGTCTCAAACTGTTTTAAATATGAGCTAATCTTCGAGTCATCTTTCCAAAATAAATGCATTCTTATTTTCTTAAACATTTTGTAGGGTATCAGTAATAGTTTAGCCTTTTTTTAAAGACTTGGGGCATCATCCATGTATAATCATTGCTATGTTGGGTATCGGAATTTTGGCATCATATTTCTCTGTTTTTGTATTCTTTACCAGCTTTTTAGTATTTAATTTCTTTTTTGGTTGTTTTCTTTTTCGTTTCTGGATGTCAGCTCTTCTCACCATAAGTACCACTAGTATGAGCCTCATTACTTTCTAACTTTTTATTTTTAAATGGATTTTGTACAGGGACTGAGATAGCCAAGATGGTTAATAGGTGCACAAAGCAAGAGTAAATATGTGAGAAAAAAATGAGATTAGGTAACTGAGGAGCTGAAGGACTTTTTATATTTATTTAAAAAATTTTTTAATGTTTATTTAAAAAAATGTTTTGAAAAATGTTTTTATTTATTTTTGAGACAGAGACAGAGCATGAGCAGGGGAGGGGCAGAGAGAGGGGGAGACACAGAATCTGAAGCAACCTCCAGGCTCTGAGCTGTTAGCACGGAGCCCGACACAGGGCTCGAACTCGCAGACTGTGAGATCATGACCTGAGCTGAAGTTGGACGCTTCACTGACTGAGCCACCCAAGCACCCCTAATGTTTATTTATTTTTAAGACAGAGACAGAGTGTGAGTGGGGAAGGGGAAGAGAGAGAGGGAGACACAGAACCCGAAGCAGGCTCCAGGCTCTGAGCTATCAGCATAGAGCCCAACGCTGGGCTTGAACTCACAAACCATGAGATCATGACCTGAGCCAAAGTCGGACTGCCAACTGACTGAGCCACCCAGGCGCCCCAGGAATTTTTATTTATTTATTTACTTTTTTACTTTTTATTTTTTTTCATTCTTTTTAGTTTTAATTCTTCTTCCTTTTCTTCTTTTTTAATATGAGGAGTTTTTATTTTTAAGTATAAGTTTCTGTACCTAAATTTCACAGGATCAAATTTGGATTCTTGTGTGTGTCTGTTTACTTCTGATTGTATTCTCAATAATTACTGTTTTGAATGACTGAAAAATTATTAAATAGTATTCATCCCTCAATACATCTGAATGTTTCCTCTCACCATATTACACTTGTCTATGTTTTGCCTATCTTTCCTCCTTTGTTATTGACGTATGTATTTCCCAGAAATTTTCGTAACATATCGTCCATTCTCATGTAAATGAGTGCTCTTTGGAATAAAAGGTAATTACTAAATGTGAGATGCCCCCCTCTTTCACTCCCCTTTTTCCTGTTGTTGTATTTCCACTCTTGTTTCCTAATGTAGCCTGGGGGAGAGCACAAAGTACTGACACATAAAAACCTTTGGATTCTAGGTGAGGTTCTGCCATTAAGTGACTGGAATTAAGTGAATCACTGGGCTTCTCTGGGTCTGAAGCTGTAACATGATCGTGCCTGCTCTGCCTTCCTGCAGCAGTGTAGCAGGAACCCAAACAAACAGTGCAAGTGGAAACACAACACCATATTCACCTGGGAAGCATCACCATTAGGATGTAGTCAAGGCTTTTTGGCTTCATGGAGGTTTAAAGGTTGTTTCTTCCGTGTCCCTCTGCCCCATATTCAGCTGCCTTGGCTCAGAGACTTCAGGACTGTGGTGTATTTTCTGTCTTGCTTCAGAGTGTGCCCGCCCAATCAACACAGACATAAAATGAAGCCATAAAGAGAGCTGATATTCACCATAGAAAATGTTGGCGGGAAAGACAAAAATACTCAATGACAACTCCACAAATAACCCTTATTATGGCTTTGGAAGGTACAATAGTGTGTGTAATGTGTTGTTTTGGCTGTTCTCACTGCTTAGGAATCTGGTGCATTCTGAGATGTGAGGTATTGCCAAGTATTTAGACTGTGTGCCTGCTTGGCACCTGCAGATTCCTGGAAGGACTGGGGTCTCTAGATGTAGGCTTGCCACCAGGATCCTCAGATAGGCAAGGACATATATCCCACTGGTTAAGGCCATTCTGGAATTTGGTGACAACAAGGTCAAGGAGGCCCTTAGAAGCCCACCACCAGTGAGATCCAAAGAGACATCCACTCTCCTAAGCAGCCTGCTCCCTTAAGTTGTGTATTTGTGTGCCTTCTCCCCAGGAGAGGATGCTCACAGCTACTGCTCCTAAAGGACATGTGAGAAGATTTTCATGTACTTCCTACAGGAAGCTTCTGGAAGGGCTGATCCAGTTCATTTCACTTCCTTTCTGCCATCCCTAATCTGCCCACTCTTTAACGCCCAGTTTAAGTCTTACCTTCCCTATGAAATCACCAAAGACTTCTGTCTTCATGACCCCTCTCACCTTTGGCCTCTTTAGTCATTGTCTGAGATTCTCTTTGACTCTTACCATCTGTTACCTTGTTATGTAAATTTATAACAGGTGTGTCTTCTCATGTTTCTTCTGACTTTCAGCATCTTGAAGGAAGTGCAAGGTCTTGTAAACATTGGTTCTGCTCTTGGGCCAGGATGCACTTTGGGCAGTAGTGATATGCTCTCCACCTGGACTAGAAGGTGTGGAAGGTTGCTCCAGGGTAAGCAAAGGCAGCAGAGGAAGAAGGAAGAACTAAGTGAATTTAAAGCCTGACAGTTCGCTCTGAGCTTTTTATCTAAGGGGGTAAGGGAAGTCAAAGCCCCGGACACAGTCAAGGTTAGTGGTCAAAGGAAGAGGAATCAGACAAGTGGCTCAGGACTAAGCCTGTGAAGTATCCCGTGCCGGGGTTAAGAGGCCTCTTTGCTGTTTTGTGGTGCTCTTTGTGGTGTGGAAATAGGCCATTCCTCTTAAAGGATTCATGCAGGTTGGACATTTAGAGCATGGTCTACTCCCAAGGGCAAGGTGTATGGGAGTGTTTTGCTCACTTCTGCTCTCCATCTGTAAGGAGAGCATGGTCCCGCTGTCCTCACCTGTGAGACACAGTTGTTGGACTCAGTCCTTTCTTGCTCTGTAGTCCTAGCAAATGAGTTGAGGGAATTGGGAGCCGACCAATCTCTTATGTAATGATGGGATGTTCCAAGGAGTACCTTTTAAAAAGCATTTTGGATATAGCAACATTTCCTTTATCAAGCAGTGGAGGCTTGGAACCCAAAGCTATACCATTCCTAAAGAGAAGTTTAATGTGTTAAATTAAACTTCATCATCATTGAGGATGATGATCCTGTACAGTTAAGAACAGAATGGAAAGCTTCCATGGGTTTGGGGATGGAGGATGGTGAATTGCAGTGGCTTAGAAATGGGATGGAACAAAATGGTGGATAGTGACTATCATCAGAGAAGTAAATTCTATTTTTACAAGAAAAAAGATGTGGAGACAGTGATGCATATAGACCTCCAGCTTTAGTTAGCTGTTGCCTAGTGATATTGGTACTCAGGAGATCTTCTTATCTGTAGGAAGAGGTTTAGTTTTGGAACTAGTGAGCTGGGTCCCCATGAAAGCATTCTAAAGACCACTTTGGAGCAGGAGGGCCAGTGAGAGCAGAGTGGAAAATTGTCTTGGTGAACTGAGACTCCCTCAGAGAAGTTGCTCACATCTGTGTATGGGGACAGTGCAGAGCAGGGTGATGCTGTAATATGCATTCTTAGCACCTGGGATCTTGGGAACAGTAAATTTGGATTCAGTAGGTCTGGATGGGCCCAAGGCTGAGTTTCTAACCAGCTTTTGGGCACTGTTGATGCTGCTAATCTATGGACCATGTTTTGGGTAGAGAGATGGTGGTGGGCACTGGAGGAGGAAGCTGTAGACCTGAGTTCCAGCCATGCCCTGGGCAAGTCGCTGACTCTCTGAGACCCACAGTTTCTTCTATGACAGCAAATGAGGGAAATGGACTAGACTCTGTTTAGTTCTATGATGCAGAATTTCTGTTACAGTCCCAGAGAGACTTACACTTCTATCTTGCTCTTCCTTACAGTGGCCTGTTGGCCCTGGAGGTTGTGCCCAGTGGTCTTGCAGCATGGGGGATTGCTGGGTTCATTCACCATGTGTGAGTGATCAGCCTTTGTTCACCGCATTTAAGAGAGATATCAGATTCTCTTGTTACTTGAAAGAAAAAGAAAAAACAGTTCAGTGACCCCCCTGCCCCATCTCCATTCCTCTAATGGTTCAGAAGTGGCTTTCCCTTCTTCCCTTACTACATGTTTAGGTTCACATTGTCCTTTCTGTCTAGGAAGCTGGCTCACTGGGCCACCCTAAAAGAATGCTCAGGCCTCAGACCTCGAAATCTATTTCTCTGAAACGAGATGTCCAGTGTATTCACTGTAACAATAGCTGCCAGGCCTATTATGGTTATGTAATAGGTTTCTTTTTTTAACCAGGTCTTGAAAATGTGTGCATTATCCTTTAGGTAATAAATGAAATAAAAAAGGCTGAAAATAAATCGGCTTTGCAAAGTGGGACTGAAGCTTTTCTACTAACTGCTCTCTTCTTTCTTTCTTTCTTTCTTTCTTTCTTTCTTTCACTCTTGTTGCTGTTTTAGGAACTGATGGCAAGTGATTTCTTTTTAACCCTTTTTTAAGGACCCAATTCTTATTGGCTATTGAGACTTTGGCCTGATGCCGAAGAGGCCCCCAGACAGTTGTTGTGAGAATTGGGGGCAGAGGGGTATGATTCAATAAAACATTGTTATGTGTCCTCTGATAGGAGGTGGGTTCTGCTGCCCAAGGCTCATTCCCTACCTTGCTTTCTCCACAACGTATCACTGTTATGGTGGTTGCAGTAGGAAAAACATGTCTTCCTGGACAGATGTGTCACTTGAGAGCTGAAAGGTGACAGAATACCCCAGTTGTCTAAGCGTGGCACCAGGGTCAATTTCCTTTTGACCTTCTTAGGCTCCTTCTTCTCTGCCTCTGTGAAATTTCATTAGCACCTTAAATATAGCAAGCAGATTGACTTACAGGTTACGCAGTCTGCTCTGTGTGCAGTAGGCCTATTGCTCTACTACAATTGAACTGTTTTTCTGATGAATGTGTTCATAGTACCCACCCCGCTTCTAGGCAGGGTGTATGGCAGCTGGGGACTGGAAACGGGACAAAACGTTATCTGAACTCATAATCCCTCTACCCAGGGAGGGGCTGACAGAGTGACAACAGTTAATCTATAGGAGGACCCATGTGATCTGCTGCTGAAGAAGCTTTCTTGGCTTGCAGAGGGATAAGGGGAAGTACCATGGGAAGCTTAGGTCTGATGTTGGTGGGAAGCGACCCCGCCTTTATTTGTGCACATAGACATTGAATGGCGATTGTCTTGAATCATATGATTTCACTCCTCATTAGTATTTCTCCTCCGTGTTCCCTTACCACACTTTCCTCCTTGGTGTATGGAAAGCTATTAACAATACACACACGTGGCACATCTATGGAGCCATTATTACTGCTGGATAGCTGTGTTTGAGTAAAATATTGAACACCTCATGAAGATTTATAATAGTTTGTCACCCTGCCCCCTAAACCCTGCCTCTTCCTTTTTCTCTATTTAAAGATACGTTAACAGTTCTGGTTCTATCTGGAGGAAAAAAAAAAAACAACAACTTTGAAGTGAGACTGCATGAAGACAAAAATGCTTATCTCTGAAGATTTCCCACTAGAATGAGCTTGGAGGTCTTCTGAGGAGCAGGAGGGTTGACTGAGGCACGGGGGTAGCATAGCTTCACTACAGGGTGGTGCACCTCAGTATCTCTCTGGTCTCTGTCCCCACTGCGAGTCAGACTCCCTACTATGGGCTTACACTTATAGGTACACATTTATCCGGTGCTCATAATACTTTGCTGATGCCTTTTCTAAGGTCTGCATGGGGTGTTTTCTCTTGTTTCAACAACATGGGTACATCTTGGTTCTAAGGGACCCTGTGACTTCCTAAAGTATTAGTTTTTGCTCTTCTTTTTTGTCAGTGGAGGGTACTGGTGGCTGTAGTTTGGTCCTGGGTTCTATGAGCCAGGGCTTGAGGCAGGAGGTGAGAAAATAGTTGTCCTCGCCCAGTGCAGGGCTGGCGGGGCTCTGTTTCCAGGCGTTTCACAGACCACTGATATAATGAGTGCTCTGTGGGTAACTCAGAGTTTAGCTTCCTCTGTGCTTGTTGAACTGTCTCTCATCACCTCTGCTCAACTCTCTTGTCCTAGCCTCCTCCCAACTGAGAGGGCCCAGGTGTGCAGAATATTGCATTCCTGTGATGCTAACATCGTGTGCACGATACAGGAGGTCCTGGGGGGAAGAGGCTGCTGGGGCCTGTGGTCACAATGGCTGGCTCTCTCCTTCTACCTCCCCTGCACCCCTCCCCCAACAGGCCCTGGGCACACGGTGTGCAGCATGCTCTAAGAGCAGGGAGCGACATGAGGCAATGTCTGTGGCAAAGGGGAGAATGCGTGCTGAGCCTTGGGAGGTGCCGATTGGCTGGCAGTGAGGTAATGCAGTGCAGTCTAAATGTGGAAGCAGCAGTACCAGCATCGAGGGCGTGCCTCCTCAGCTAGCTGAGTTGCCTGCCAGCATCTGAAGGACAAGGTCTCCGAGGGCTTCTTCTGACCTTGTGTGGCTGGCTGGCTCACAGGGCAGCGTCTGTGTGGTGAAGACCAGATGGCAGGATCTATGTTGTCATTAGTGTTCCCTACCCCTAAGCCCGCTGCTGTTCTGACCTCTGCTTTTGAATGGCAGGGTAGGGTAGAGGAGCTTGAAAACGAGGGTCTAGACCTACCCAGGTAACGATGTATGGCACTTGAGGATTGGGATGGTTTCCACCATAATCGTTGTTTTAACTCTTTTAATGATGTGGACCACCTCAGGGTCCTTCTTTCTGTGTAAAATTCCGGGTCCATAAATCGGCCAGAGTCTACACTCAAACGCTTCATTCCTTCCTACTAGTACTTCCTACCACTTAGTGTCAGTGGCATTTTTAGCCACGAAGAACTGAGGAATTCAAGAGGACACCACAGGTTATACTTCTTTTTAATAAGACACCTTGGAGAGCAATGCCACCAAAATGGTGATACACATTTTTCCTTACTTCACTCTCCCTTATAAGAACAACTAACATCTCTTCAAGATATCACCGAGAGATTCCTAGAACGTGGGAGTAAGAACATGGAAGCAACCCCTTGCATCTTGAAGACCAAGACAGACTACATTAGAAGGGTGAGAGAAGTGGCTACAAGTGGACCACATCGCCCCTCCCCCAGGACAGTGCTGCATCATGCAGAGAGGTTTCCTCTGAGCCTCTGGTTCCTCCAGTGGGAAAGAGAATCAGTCTCCCCCAGCAATGTGGGTCACTTTGTGGGAGCTCCTACCCCAATCTTGCACCTTGGGGATTTCAGGGAGATTTGTGGGGCCTGACCACTGGGAATCTGACTGTGATGGAGAAGGAGGAGAGGGGATTACAACGACTGGCACAAGGATCTTGGCAGACTGAGTTCAGACCTGCAGTGACCAGGTGGTAAGCCAACCAGTGGTTTTGCTAATCTGCAGAACCGTATGGGGGACACACTGTGACCAGGGAACTCAGGGTGCAGATCTGCCTGATATGGATTCTTAAACAAGGAGTTTCCTGGCCCAGGCAAGGTGCTGAGTCATAGCCCCACCCATTGTGGATGGTGCCTTCAAGCCCCATCTGAGCAAAGGTCTAGTGACAACTCCTGGAAGCTTTGCAGCTCAGTGGTACTCAAATTGAGAGGCAGACAGGCAGAGCTGATGGTCCCTAGAGCTAAGCCAGTACTGGGTATTAAAGCTTCTCTTGATATGCACAGGTAGGTGGATTAATTCATAGCCAAGGCTGAGGGTAGCTTCTGGCTCCTCCCAAACAGAGAGCCTGTTTGGGAAATTGAGAGTAGCTTGGAGCAGCCTCTATCCCTCCTGCCCAGGAAAGGGGTTGAGACATAGCCTCACCTACTGTGGACAGTGTCTTCCAGCCCCATTTCACCAGAAAGGCTGGCGACATCTCTTGGAAACTGTACGGCTTAGTGGCATTCAAGCTGTGAAAAGGGCAGACAGAGCCAATAGTTTATAGAGCAAAGCCAGTGGTCCTGGTCAGTCAGGGAACTTGGAGGTGCAGGTTGGCTAGAGTTAAGACAACAAAGAGCTTTACCAGTTTTAGAACTGCTTCTCCTGCTGCCCCCGGGTAGGGAATCTAATTCATAGCTCTGCTCATTTCTGAATACAGCCTTTCAGTCTGTCCAACAAGGTAACCTAACCAGAACACACAGGAAGCTGCATAGCTCTTTCAACAGCCCTAGGTACAGTGGCACTTGAACAGAAAGCACAGCCCATGGCGTCCCCCATCTGTGGAGCAAAATGAGTGCCATCATGTGACCAGGGAATTCACTGCACATTCAGGCCTGATTCAGCTCTCCAAATGAGCTGGACAGGTCCTAGGCCTGTTGTCCTGCCAGGGCAAGGAAGCTAATTCATGGCCCCATCTGCTACTGAGTATAATACTCGGTCCTGATCATCTAGTAAGCGTGACAAGAGAATCCAGGCAACTGTGGAGCTCATCCTACAACCTCACTTGGGTAGGGAACCAAGCCAGCAGTCTTATCTATTTTTAGACAGTAACTTCTCACCCTCCCACCCCATACCTTTCTCAGAGGTTGAACAGTTACCTTGCCCAAAATTAGAACATAAGATTAGGCCCCACCTTCCCAAAGGCATTACCAGCAGACACACCTGGAATCCCAAATTGAGTTGACTGGTGAGGAATTGTCTCTACTAAAACCTATAAAGTCTGGAAGAGGAGCTCCATTAAATTCGTAGATACCAAAGTGAGGAATCAAGGATTATAAAAAATTAGGGAAATATGAGGATATATTCCTTGATACTTTCAGGGATAATTTCACCATCAAAGGAACCTAATAAGACTCCAGTAACTGACCCTACAGAAATAGAGATCTGTGAACTGTCAAAGAATTAAAAATAATTCTTTTAAGAAAGTTCTAGTGAACTATGAGAAAACACAGACCATTAAATGAAATTAGGAAAATAATGGAAGAAATCAAAGCAAGAAGATTGACAAGGAAATAGCCATCCAAAAAAAAAAAAAAAAGCTTAAGAGTTGAAAAATATAATGACTGAACTGAAGAATTCAATAGAAAATTTCACAAGTAGACCTGACCATACAAAGAATTAGCAACCTGGAGGGTAGGACATTGGAAATTACCTAGTCAGAGGAGCAAAAAGAAAAAAATAAAGAGTGAAGAAAGCCTTCAGGATTATGGGACACAATGAAAAGAAATAACATTTTCATTATGGAAATTCCAGAAGAAGAAGAGAAAGGGACAGAAAGTATACTTAAAGCAATAATCGCTGAAAACTTCCTGAACCTGAGGAGAGAAATGGACCCTCAGATCTGTGAGACCCAAAAAACCCTACTAGGTTGAACCCAAATAGGGCTAAACCAAGAGGCATTATAATTAAATTGTCAAAAGTAAAGGACAGAAAGAATTTTAAGAGCAATAAGAGAAAAGAGGGAAGTTACATATAAGGGAAACCCCGTAAGACTGTTAGTGGATATCTTAACAGAAACTTTTCAGGCCAGGAGAGAATGAGGTGACATATTCAAAATATTGAAAGAAAATAATTGTCAACAAGAATTCTGTACCTGGCAAAGTCATCCTTCAGAAATGAAGAAGGATATTTTCCTGAGTAAACAGAAGCTGAAGGAGTTCATTACCATCAGACCTGCCTCACAAGAAATGCTAAAGGGAGATCTTTGAGAGGAAATAAAACAATGGTAATTAACATTATAAAAACACAAAAAGGTAGTATAAATATCACTGGTAATAGGAAATATATAGTCGTAGTTAAATTCTCCAATATGGTAATAGTGGTGTATAACTCACAACTCTAGTTTAAAGTTAAGAATGTGGTGAAAATATTCATAAATGTAATAATTTGTTATTACACAGTGTAGAAATCAGGTAAATTATAACAGCAATAACCTAAAATGTGAAGGGGAGAAGTAGAAATGTAAAGTATATGAATTCTATTGAAGTTATGTTGTTATCAGTTTAAAATAGGATGTTGTGAGTTTCAGATATTTTATGTAAGCCTCATGGTAACCACAAGGGAAAATCTTATAGTAATTACACAGAGGAACACAGTAAAGGAATCAAAGCATGTTAATACCAAAAGACATCCAAACACAAAAAAGATAAATAATGAACAATGGGGGTGTCTGGGTGGCTCAGTTGGTTAAGCATCCGACTTCGGCTCAGGTCATGATCTCACAGTTTGTGAGTTCGAGCCCCCCGTTGGGCTCTGTGCTGACAGCTCAGAGTCTGGAGCCTGCTTCCGATTCTGTCTCCGTCTCTCTCTGCCCCTTCCCTGCTCATGCTCTGTCTCGCTCTCTCAAATATAAATTAAAAACAAAAAGGTTAAAAAAAAAAAGGAAACAAAAATAATATAAAAACAGGGAGGGGGACAAAACAGAAGAGACTCATAAATATGGAGAACAAACTGAGGGTTACTGGAAGGATTGTGGGAGGGGGGATGGGCTAAAAGGGTAAGGGGCACTAAGGAATCTACTCCTGAAATCATTATTGCATTATATGCTAACTAATTTGTGTGTAAATTTAAAAAAATAAATAAAATTTAAAAAAGCAAAAAAAAAAAAAAAAACAAACCAGAAAACACAAAACAACAAAAAAAGAAATAATGAACAATGGACCTACAAAACAACCATGAAACAGTTAACAAAATAGCAATTTTTTTAATGTTTGTTTATTTTTGAGACAGAGAAGACAGAGCATGAGCGGGCAAGGGGCAGAGAGAGAGAGAGGGAGACACAGAATCTGAAGCAGGCTCTAGAGAGCCTGACATGGGGCTCGAACCCATGAACTGTGAGATCATGACCTGAGTTGAAGTTGGTTGCTTAACCTATTGAGCTGTCCAGGTTCCCTAAAATGGCAACATTAAATTCTTACCTACAAATAATTACTTTAAATATAAACAGATTAGATTCTCCAATCAAAAGACATAGAATGGCCAAATGGGGGGAACAAAAAGATCCAATAATATCCTGCCTAGAAGAGACTCACTTTAGTCTTGAGGAGTGAAGGAGTGGAAAAAGACATTTAAAGCAAATGGTAACCAAAAGGAGGGGTAGCTGTAGTTTGAGAAAATAAGATTTATAAACAGTTTTTTTTGAAGTTTATTTATTTTGAGAGAGTGTGCTCATGTGAGTGGGGGAGGGGTGAAAAGGGTAGGGGAGAGAATCCCAAGCAGGCTTTGCACTGTGAGTGCACAGAGCCTAATGCCAGGCTTAACCTAATGAACTGTGAGGTCATGACCTGAGCCTAAACCAAGAGTCAGCTACTCAGCTCAGCCGCCCAGGTGCCCCATTTATAAATAAGTTTTTTAAACAATTTTTTTGTTCAACGTTTATTTATTTTTGGGACAGAGAGAGACAGAGCATGAACGGGGGAGGGGCAGAGAGAGAGGGAGACACAGAATCGGAAACAGGCTCCAGGCTCTGAGCCATCAGCCCAGAGCCCGACGCGGGGCTCGAACTCACGGACCGCGAGATCGTGACCTGGCTGAAGTCGGACGCTTAACCGACTGCGCCACCCAGGCGCCCCATTTTTTTTTTTTTTTTAAACAATTTTTTTTTTCAACGTTTATTTATTTTTGGGACAGAGAGAGACAGAGCATGAACGGGGGAGGGGCAGAGAGAGAGGGAGACACAGAATCGGAAACAGGCTCCAGGCTCTGAGCCATCAGCCCAGAGCCCGACGTATAAATAAGTTTTTTAAAAAAGTTTAGAGAGAGAGAGAGAGAGCATGAGCAGGGGAGGGGCAGAGAGAGAGAGAAGAATCCCAAGCAGGATCTGGCTGCCAGCAGGGAGTCTGACCTGGGGCTCCATTCCATGAACCGCGAGATCATGACCTGGGCTGAAATCCAGAGTTGACGCTTAACTGACTGAGCCACTCAGGAGCCCCTAGAGGAAATAAGATTTTAACTAAAAATGGTAAAAAGAGAAAAAGAAGATCTTTACATAATGGCAAAAGTGATAACATACCAAGAAGCTATAAATATTTGTAAATATTTATGTATCCAACATCAGAGCACCTAAAAATAGTAAAAACTAACAGAGCTAAAAGGAGAAATAGTAATACAATATTTGGGGACTTTAATACCCCACTTTCAATGGTGGATAGATCATCCAGACAGGTAATCAATATGGTAGCAGCTTTGAGCAACACTATAGACTGAATGGACTTAACAGACATATGCATAACATTCTATTCAACAACAGCAGAATGCACATTCTTCTCAAGCACACATGGAACATTTTCTAGGATAGACTGTATGTTCACAAAGCTGGTCCTTACCAATTCAAGAAGATTGAAATCATACCAAGTGTATTTTCTGACTACAATGACATTAAACTAGGAATCAATGGCAAGAGAAAAACTGGAAAATTCATGAACACATGAAAATTAAACAACACTGTGCTGAGCAACCAATGGATCAAAGAAGAAATTAAAGGGGAAATAAATGTTTCTTGAGACAAATGAAACTGCAGGCACCACATACCAAAACTTAAGGGATACAGCAAAAGCAGTTTTAAGAGGGAAGTTCATAGTAATAAGCACTTGTTAGTAAATAGATTGAATCAGTAGTCAAAAATCTCCTCGTGAAGAAAAGCCTAGGACCACATGGCTTCATGATGAATTTTACCAAATACTTAAAGAATCAACACCAGCCCTTCTCAAACTCTTTTAAAAAGTCAAAGAGAAGAGTATATTCTCAAACTTATTTTAGGAGGCTAGCATTATCCTGATACCTAAACCAGGAAAGGACACTGTTAGAAAACTATGTGCTAATATATCCCTGATAAATATAGGTGCAAAAATTCTCAGTAAAATACTAGAAAACAAAGTTCAGTAGCACATTAAAAGGATATTTCTCCACTATCAAGTGAGATTTATCCCTGGGATACAAGGGTAATTCAACAAATGCAAATCAATCCATGTAATGTATTGCATTATATAGAATGAAAGAGCCATATGATCATCTTGATAGATTCAGAAATAAACATTCAACAAAATTCAGCATCCATTCATGATAAAAACTCAAGAAGTTAGAGATAGAAGGAACATATCTCACTATAATAAAGACCATATATGACCAGCCCACATATAACATTATACTAAATGGTGAAAGAACAAAAGTTTTTCCTCTGTGATCAGAAATAAGACAAAAGGGCCCACTCTCACCACTTGTATTCAACATAGTACTAGAAGACCTAGCTAGAGCAATCAGTCAAGAAAAAGAAATAGAAGGTATCTGAATTGGAAAGGAGGAAGTAGAATTATTTATTTGCAGATGGCATGATTTTATATGGAGAAAACCCTAATGCCTCAACCAAAAACTTAAATTTAATCAATGAATTCAGTAAAGTTGCAGGATATAAAATTAACAAAAATCAGCATTTCTGTGCACTAACAGTGAAATGTATGAAAAAGAAATAAATTGATCCCATTTACAATAGCATCAAAAACAATAAAATACTTAGGAATAAATTTAAGGAAGTGAAAGATCTCTAAGCTGAAAGCTATAAGACATGAAAAAAGTGGAAGACAAAAATAAATGGAAAGGTATCCTGTGTTCATGGTTTGGAAGAATTAATATTGTTAAAATGTTAATACTACTGAAAGCCATCTATAGATTTGGTGTAATCCCTATCAAGATTCCAATGACATTTTTATAGAAATAGAAAAAAAATACTCGTAAGATTTATATGGAACCTCAAACAATCCCAACTAGCAAAACAAATTTTGTGGGAGAAGAATAAAGCAGGAGGTATCACACTTTTTGATTTCAAGCTATATAATAAAGCTGTGGTTATTAAAACAGTATGATACTGGCCTAAGAACAGACAAATTGCCCAATAGAACAGAATTGAGAGCCCAGAAATAAAACCAAGCTTTATGCAGTCAACTAATATTTGACAAGGGAGCCAAAAATGCTCAGTGGAGAAAAATAGTCTCTTCAATAAATTGTGCTGGGATAACTGGATATTCACATGTAAAAGAATGAAACAGGACTGATATCAAACACCACTTGCAAAGATTAATTCAAAATGGATTAAATATTGAAATGTAAGACCTGAAACCACAAAGCACCTAGAAGAAAACATAAGAACAGAGCTCCTTGATGTGGGTCTTTGTAATGAATTTTTGGATATGATACCTAAAGCAAAAGCCACAAATTAAAAAAACAAGTGAGACTACTAAAAACAAACTAAAAAGCTTTACGTGGCAAAAGAAACCACTGAAAAGTGAAAAGACAACTTATGGGAAAAATAAATTTGCAAACCATAAATATGATAAGGGGTTAATATCCAAAATGCATAAAGAACTCATACAACTCGATAGCAAAAGATCCCCCTTGCCCCCAAGCCAAAAAAACCCTCTAAAACCCCAATTAAAAAAGGGCAAAGGATCCAAATAGACATTTCTTCAAAGAGGATAAACACTTTTTGTGAAAGACCAAGAGGGGCATGCAATAATGTTCAACTTGAGTAGTCACTAGGGAAACAAATTAAAACCACAGTGAGAGAACACATCATGCCTGTTGGAATGGCTATCGTCAGAAAGACAAACGTTGGCATAGCTATGTAGAAAAGGGAACCCTTGGGCACTGTTGGTGGAATTGCAAATGGTGCAGCCACTGTGGAAGAAAGTTTAGAGGGTCCTCACAAAATTAAAAATAGAACTATGACATGATCCAGTAGTTCTGCTTCTGGGAATATATCCAGAGGAAATGATAACACTTACTTGAAAACATATCTGCACCCCCATGTTCATAACAGCATTTTTTACAGTAGCCAGAACATGGAATCAACCTAAGTGTTATCAGTGGATGAATAGATAAAGAAGTTGCTATATATAATATAAATAATATTCTGTTATTTATATATGTGTGCTTGTATGTATATAAATTAAAAAAATGAGGAAATCTTCCCATTTGCAACAACATGAATGGACCTTGAAGGCATTTAAGTGAAATTGGTCAGAGAAAGACACACACTGAATGATCTCATTTATACGTGGAATCTAAAAACAAAAACGAACCAAACTCAGAAAAAGAGACCAGACTTGAGGTGGGGGTTGGGGGTATGGGAATTGGAGAAAGGTGCTCAAAAAGTACTGACTTCCAGTTATGAGAAAAATCACTAGCGGGGATGTGATATGCAACATGATGACTGTAGCTAACAGTGCTGTGATACATGGGGACATTGAGAGAGTGAATATGACGAGTTCTTATTACAGGAGAAATCTTTTTTCTTTTATTCTTCTTTCTTGGGATGCCTGGGTGGCTCAGTTTGTTAAGTGTCTGACTCTTGATTTTGGCTCAGGTCATGTTCTCACAGTTCAGTTCATGAGGTCGAACCCTGCGTCGGGCTCTGAGCTGACAGTGTGGAGCCTGTTTGGGATTCTCTCTCCCTCTCTCTCTCTCTCTGCCTCTCCCTTACTTTGTCTCTCTCAAAAAGAAATAAACTTAATACAAATTTTATTTTTCTCTCTTTGTAACTATATGAGAAAATGAATGGTAGTTGAACCTATTGTAATCAGTTCACAATATATGTGAACCATACACCTAAAACTTATACAGTGATGTATGTTATTTCTCAGCAAAACTGGAAAAGAGAAAGGAAAAATGAAAAGAAAAAAGACACTACTTCAAGGACAGAGCTGGCCTCTCAGGAAAAGTCTTCTTAGGCTTAGCAGCTTCCAGGGACCATAGTTGGTACTCAACAGATGCCTCAGGTCAATTAAATAAATAGTAATTGAGTATATACTGTCAACCCATGTCTGGGGCCATGGGAATTGTAAGGACATGGGACTTGAGGAGATCACTTAGTCATTTATTCAGCTAATATTTTTGGACTATTTACTACAGGCCTGACACTGTTAGAAGTGTTTAGGTGACAGTGGTGAACAACACATGAAGCTAACATTTTATTCATTTATTTATTTAAAAAAAGTTTTTTAAGTTTGCTTATTTCAAGAGGGACAGAGTGAGTGGGGGAGGGGCAGAGAGAGAGAGAGGGAGTGAGAGAATGCCAAACAGTCCCTGCACTGTCAGCACAGAGCCCAGTGCGGGGCTCAAAACTCATCAAACGTGAGACCATGACCTGAGCTGAAACCAAGAGTCAGACACTTAACCAACTGAGCCACCAGGCACCCCATGAAGCTAACATTTTAAAAGGGAGATACTGACAGAAAACAAGTGGGCTAACAAGGTGAAAATGATGGGGGATATGGATATAGAAGGAAAGTAGAAGTTGAGGCGGCTTGGATTTGGACGTCAGGAAAGACTTCTGTAAGGAGGTGATGTTTAAGCCAAGAGCTCAGTGAAGCAAAGGAGGTAGCCATGAGAAGTTTTAGGGGACAGTTGTTCCAAGCAGAGTGAAGTGTAGAGGCAAGGCCCTGAGTCAGGACAAACTTCGAGTCTCCAGGAACGGAAAAGAAGCAAACGGGGAAAGGGCTATGTGGTAAAGGGTAGTAAAAAGGGCAGTGGCCAGATCTTGTAGGGCTTTGTAGGCCACAGAAAGTAATTACACGTTAGGGCAGGTCACAGAATTGAATATCCAAGGATAAACACCCAATGAGAGAAGCAGAACTTGTTAGTGGTCTGCTACAGTCCCGTGTATTCATAATGAGGTCACTCCTCCTCCCCCAGGCACACAACAGTTCTGCTGGGATGCTGAATGGCAGTGGCTTGTAGGCAGATAGACTGAGTGGGCAGCTAGCGCAGTAAGGTGGGTGGTATCATTCTTATTTGACAAATGAGAAAACTGAGGCCCCAACAGATAACTCCCCCAAGAAAGCTTGTCTAGGAAGAGATGGAAATGAGCTTCAAACTCATTAAGAGTCATGGACTTTTGGCAATTTTGGCTGAGGATGAATAGTTCAGGAAACAACTCCTGGGGCAGGGGTAGAGGTGGGGAAGGATGGAGAGAGAGATTGGGAGACAAGCTATATATAATATTATGTGTTAATCCAAGGGCAGTTTGGCACCCCAAGGGGGCAGCTGGAAATATCTGCGAGTCACACTGTGAGGTGGGTAGCGGTGCTATTGACATCTAGTGGGTAGAGACCTGGGATGCTGCTAACTATGCTACTGTGCACAGGACAGCACCTCACAGCAAGTAGTTGGCCCCAAATGTCAGTGTGCAAGGTTAAGGAACTTGGATTAAGGTCTTCCAGTGCAGGCTGCTCTCTGCTTCCTCCTTTCTTCTATCTCTGCCCTGGAGGTTCCTGCCATACCTTATCTTCAGAACTAAAATGGAAATGGAAGTTTGAGATTCCATTGGGATGGTGCTCTTCCCCAGATCTCTTTGCCATTTAATCGATGTTACTGAAAGGAGATGAAGTGCTTGATCTTAGGGTGGGTGGGCCCTGGTACAGTACCGCATCAGCTCTGTGGCCTAGGGAGGCATTAGTGAACTCTGTGCTATGCTTCCCCATCTGCAAAATGGAGGTGATCATACCCCTTCCGGCCACCTCGCAGGTTTGTTGTCAGAATTCTACAACATACTAGATGTGAAAGAGCTTTCATAAAGGACTGCATAAATGTGTTATTACTAATTCTTATGCCACTAATAAAACGAAGCCGTCATTATTTTGCTCCTGACAACACCAACAGTTGCAGAATGGTTAGAGTTCTGTAGATTATAGTCTTAAAAAGCCATACAGAGATCTGTAAGGGACCCCAAGGTTGCACATAAGCCAACAGCCAGTGATGTACCTTGGGATTATTGAGGTGGGGAGACATGTGACTTCTTGCTCAGTTACTCAAACATCCTTTGTTCACTTCGTGGTATCATCATTACTTTTAGAATCAATATAATAACTTCATTACCCTCCTCCCACCCCTGTCAGGACTGCGAGGGTGCAGTCTAAACAGAATAATTAATTAATGGAAATGTAGAGAAAATAACTCAAATGGTGGCTACAGAAGATCAAATAGCAAAAAGGGACCTGCGGAGATTTTCACTGTTGTTTGAACTTGGGCAACACAGATGAGGCTGGGGAAGTCCTGGGATTCCAGATCAACAGGCAGAATATCTTGGAAATACCCTCTTATTTTTTTTCCCTGTCTTGAAGCTATAGAAGATACTGAGGATGACATCTTGACCATCATCTGAAATACAGGCCAGTTCATTGCTGGAGAAGATGTTGTGGGGAGTGAGACAGCCTTGGATGCTGTAATGCATGCAGGATCAGTCTTCTAGGAAGGGCTGAGGAAAAGGTTGCTCAATGATCTGATTTCAGAAATGCCCCCTACTAAAATGTCCCTCCTCCAGACTTCACTGGTGTCTAAAATTTCTTTCAGAGGAAACAAATTTTTCTATAATTAAAGATAAGATTCTATTCTTTCAAGGAGAGAGAAGTAATAGTATCTTAAATTTATCCTAAAATGCTATCATTTGATTACAAAAACTGAAAAAAAGCCCTTTTCCTACTCCATGGTTTGAGAATGGGCTCTAAATAAAAAGGCTGCCTTGCTTTGCCTGGGTATCTATTTATTAACTATAACAAACCTTCCCCAGGATGTCACTGGTTAATACCTTTCTCATGATCACAAAGCCCTGTGCTTTTTCTTTTTTGGTATCTGAATCTAGTTGTTCAGGACACAGTGAAATTCCTGGTACTCCCCCCCCTCCAGCCCCCCAGTTTCTACCTACAGACCTATCTTGTGTCTCACAAAGAACCCCACTGAGCATCCATGGAGTAGAGGAAAGAAGATCCCAGGGAACGAGGAGATCTCAGGGCTAAACCTGGATCTACCACTAAATAGTTTGAAAACTCTTTAGACCTTAGCTCCTTTGCCTGTGAGGTGAGAGAACTGGACTAGATTTTTCTAAGGGAATTTCTCACTATAAGATTATAGATTGAAGATAGATTTTCTTCTTTCCATGTGCCCTTTTATCACCACCATCCCCCAGTCCAACTCAGTATTTTCTCATCAATCTGAGTCCTTTCAAGAGAATGTAAGAGGTGGCCATGGTTCAGGGAGACTGAAAGGAGTCATTTCAAGGGGATTTAGGTAGTGGCCATTGTTGAGGGGCATTTAAAGGTGTCCATAATCCAAGGGGTTGCAAAGAATGGCCATGGTTTAAGGGGATGCAACAGTATCCATGAGTCAAGGGGATGCAAGCAACAGCCATGGTTGGTCTCTCTTGGCAGGTTGTTGCCATCTAGAAAAACATGGGTGGTGGGTTGCTAATGATGGCATCAGTGGAATTAAAAGCAGAAGGACTTTAAGACTCACCCTTGAAGAGGCAGAACTCAAAAGGTCACCAGCTCACAGCTGTGGGCCAATGTGAATAGACAAGTTGACAAGATAAAGCAGGGCCTGGACAACCTTACAAAGTAGCAGATCCTGAATTTCTCATTTTCATGGATAATTAGCGTAGCCTTCAATTTTAGAAACATGGCAGTGTATCTGTGTACAATTTACTCCTCTTTCAGGTGATAGACCCAGAGCCCATGGAGTGCATGGGACTCTGTTGCCCTCTAGTGGCCAGAGTGGAGCAGAATGCACAGGAACTCCCCCACAGTTAGACTTCTGTTGGCTTAGAATTACAGCTGAGACATGAGTCACAGAGGACTCCTAGGACACAGAGCATGAAGGGGACTCATGGACTCCTTTCAGCATACCTCCTGACAAGATGATGCAGAGGGTGGTGCATCATCCCTTCTATTTCTGGGGGGTCAGATCTGTAGCACAGAGAGGTTTTGTTTTGCCTAGAGTCATACAATATCCAGCTGCAGATCTGGGATGTGCCTGCTGCTTCTGAGGTCAGGTGTCTGTGTTCTGGGGTAGCTGAGGCACCTGAAATCTGCTGTCACAGTCACGCATTTGCTGTGTCACTTCTACCTTAGTTAGATGTTGTCTCTAGCAAACAGATATCGTTATGTGGTTTTCCAATTAACACTTCCCAAGGGGAGCTGGTTAATATGGATGAGGCTTTTTAACATTTGGATTTGAAAAGAGGGTTATATGCAGTTGTAGCAGAAGGAGCCAACATCTTAGTAATTGGCTAAGGTTTACAGAGGAGCAAGGCAGTCTAGGGGATTTGCCATAGCTGGGACTCAGGTTCTTCACAGAATATATTATCGTGGTTCAGACTTCAGATTTTTCAACTAGAATTGAAGGTGGGTTTAGGTGGGGATTATTTAAGAAGGTTAGAACCCTAGATTCTAGTTACAAAAAAAAAAGTGAATTTCTGGAGATCTCATGCATGTTGTTAATACTGGGCTCAAGCAGAGAGTTCTCAGTAGGGTTCCCTTACTCTGACTTTTGCCCTTTATAACAGGCAATTAAACAAGAGGATTAATATATGGAGAGGCTAAAGAGTGTAGTGGGATGAGTAGATATGTAGAATGACCTTTAATGCCAGGAGGCAGTCCAAAAGTTGATAAGGCATGGACAAGGCTAAATTTGGTATGCCAGCTCCCCGTCCTTTGGGCAGGAATGCCCAATTTACCCCACAAATTCCCTTTCTTCTACTTCCCCTCCCAACAGTTTAAGTCATGAAAGGAAATGGGGGAAATAAGACATTTCATATCATTGAATAATGGTCTTTTGAAAACACAGTGTTTTTCCATCTATTGGACATTTGGAATGTACCTTATGGTGGTGACACTAGTGAAGGTTTAAATGATCCTTCTTTGTAGCCTGTTGCATTTCTTTCTTTGAAAATGAGGAGTTTGAGGGGCTCCTGGATCGTTCAGTCGGTTAAACATCCGACTCTTGATTTTGGCTCAGGTCATGATCTCACAGTTCATGAGTTTGAGCCCTGCATCGGGCTCTGTGCTAACAGTGTGGAGTCTGCTTGGGATTCATTCTCCCTTTCCCCCTCTCTCTCCTGCTTCCTTCCTGTGCATGCTCCTGCTCTCGCTCGCTTTCTCTCAAAATAAATAAATAAAAAGAAAATGAAGAATTTGAATTACCTTTCTTAGTTCACAGTAGAAATTTAATCTCATTTCTCACTCCCTACTCTTCCCAGTATGTAGTTAACATGTAACAATCTGGTGTCTTTTAGTGACTTTTTTTAAAATAAGCATTTTATAGATGATTCTCTAACACTGAAGCCCATGCTCCTTGCTCACAAACTTCTTGCCTCCTAAACTTCAGAAACACTGCTGTTTCCTCTTTTATTCTGTCCCTCTCCAGCCCCTAGCCCTACCCTAACACTGCCAGCCTCCATTTCAATTATTCACCCAATCCTGCTGTCTTTTTGTCTCTATAGCATGAGATCAGTTTTTAATCAGATCACTTAATTTTCACTCTATGCAAAAGTCTTTTTAGCCTTGGGAAAACCCTTGTCAGCTAACACACCAGGGATGCCTGTGGTGCTTCTAAGATGTTTGTTGGGACAGTGTTAAAATGGATAGGAAAGAGAAGAAAAATCAGCAGGAGGAAATGAGGCCCCATGAGGAGAGAGAGACCTGTTGGGTGGTGATGGGAAGATTGAGTGCCCCCAGCTATAGCTACGGACTGGGCCAGGCAGTGGATGGTATGAGGTGCCCAGCTCACAGATGGCTGAAGTACCACCTTAAACTTGATTCAGTTGTGTGCTTTGAGGAAAAGAGAGGGAAGGTCACATAGGAAGGAGAGACATACAGGGGTCCTGAAGAACAAATTCATTTATTACCCAGTTTTGTCCTATACTGACACTGGTCTTAGGTGCCCAACAATGGAACTACCAGTATTTGACCCACTTCCTCTTGCCCAGCTTTCTCATTCCCAATCTAGTTGTTACACAGCAGCACAAATAAGGGGAGATGGCTGGGACTTATGGGAGAGCAGGTGGCTCCTAACCAGCTGGTGCTAAAGATGCCCCAACTTATAGATATTTATATTTCACTCACAATAATCTTTGCTGTCACACATACTGTAATAAAGTAAAAAATGCATGCTACTTGTCCTTTTGATACTCCCTTTTCCCCTTCTTTTCAATACTGGCTCCTCTGTTCTTACCTGGTCACAGAGTTGAGAAGCCTTAGAACCACATCCCCTTATAGGTGGATTACTTTCTTTACCTTTGGCCTCTGTGACTGTGGTTGCCCTCTTCCTTCTTTTACCTTTAGAGTTTTTCTTTCTTTGGTTGCTTACGAAGTACTTGTGCTCTTCTGCTCCTGAAAATTCTGTCTTTGCTCCACTTTTTCTTCTCATCTCCTCTTTCTGGACAATTTGAACCATCAGTTTAGTGTCACCAAGTCTCAAGTTCTAATTGCCAGCCTGGATCACTCTTTTGGGGTATGGACCTGTGTTTCCAGCTTCCTATTAGGCATCTCCACCTATTTGTGTCACAAGTACCTCAAATAACCCCTCTAAATCTGAGTTCATTCTCGGCCACACAAAGGTTACTTCTCTATTTCTCATTAGAAGAGTAGAAATGAGTGGAGAGAATAGAGATTTACATTTACTCCACCCTTGGTAACTACCTACACTTCTTCCTCTTGCTCATTCCACATGCCCTTCTACCTTTCATCTCTAATTTGTCACCAGATCTTGCAATTCCACATTTCAAACCTCTTCCTAGGCTGCCTCTTTCTCTACTACACTGCCTTAGTTAGGGTTTCATCACCTCTGTTTGGCCTGTGACATTTGCTTCCATGTGTCGGGAGCTGCATAATGATAATCTCTAAAAGAGAATCTAGATCTAGTTTTTAACCCAAATTTCATTTTAATGGAATATCTGCAGTCTTCTGGAAAGTTTTCAAACACACTATTACAGTAATGTCAATGAGTATAAGAAAGGCTAACGGACTTTCTAGGGTAAAAGAAATCCATTTGTGAGACAGCCTGTCTTCCTAAGTTCTCAATGCCCAGAACATTCTTTTTGGCCATATGGCAACACTGTGAGTGAAATACAGACCTTCTTTATGACAATCAATTTTCTGTTATGGCCAACTAATGAGGGTAGTCCTTCATGAAAGTTTCTTGTCTTTCTATAGCCTGAAGAATATTGATGGTTTGAAAGTAGACTGCTTTTGGCACCCCTGTGTTCTTCCATCTTGATTCATTCTACCAATTGGTACAGATATAGGTAGTAAAAACGTTTATTCTATTTGTTCCCCTTCCCATCTGGGTTCCTAACATGCTCAGTTAAGTTCTCCCTAAAGATTAAGATCCTGCCTCAAAATCAGGTCATACAGAAAGGTTGAGAAAATGCTGTTCCTTTGGAGTTACCTCTGCCTACCTTGAGGTGGCATTCTTACATGGATACAGGTTTAAGGTGTGCTCTTCTGCCTGAATCACGATGAAGTCATCTGAGATGCGAGGAGTCTCAAGGTCTTCTGTCATTCTCCTTTCAAACACTCACGGTGATTAATTCTACAGAAATCACTCCTGGTGCTATCGCCTTTAGAAAGCAATTTTATTTCTGAGTGCATATAGGATGGAGAGGCTTTCCCCCTGGAAGAAAGTTTAGTTTGCTTTTCAAATTAGTTGTTTTTTAATTCCAAGGAAATATACCCCCCAAAACAAGCAAACATCCTTCTCCCAGGTGACCCATGCCTCAGATTTCAGAGCCTTACTGTTTTATCAATTCTTCTCTCTTCTTGGCCTTCTGTCCTGGCTACCTGGCTTTCTTCATCATTACATTGGTCACCACAGGCTGATCCACCGAATGGGCAGGGGTGACACACTGGAGAAAGGGAACTGAGTCATTGTTTTAACTCTTCATGTCTGATCTACCTCTCTGGATCAGTGTAGCTTTAGTTGGAAGAGTAGTGGACTGAGGAACCAACAACCATAGGGTCTCTAAATGACTCTAAGATATCTCGAGTCTCAGGGACATGAATTTCTGCTCTGGGAGTAATGGTCCCATTTCTAGGGGGTTTGCTCCCAGACAGAGGCAAAACCCTACTCTAATTTCTCATGACCCTGAACCCTGGCATAGGCTAGGAGTGGTGTTTGACATTCTAAACTAGCCTAGTATCTTTAGAGTCTTTTATTAGGGATAACTTGGGGGCAAGTCATGTTTTGTAAACCCACTTTAGTACTGGATCAGAGAAACTCCTTCAGAATGACCCCAGCTGGAAAAGAATCTTAGCTTCCCTTCCTTCATGGCCTTCCAGTCTGGGAGTTAGGGTCAAGGGGGCATCAGGAGCCTGCAGGCCTGAGCTGCACTGAGCATGGGGTGGGGGGACAGGGTGGCAAGCTGGCACCCAGGTGTCTTCCAATTCCAAAGTCAACCATTTGTTTGCAGTTTTTTGTTTCGTTTTTGGAGAGGTAGTGGACAGTAGAATTAAAACCATAAAACAAAAACTTCCAAACAAAATTGTTACAAAGCAGCAGGCTCCCTGCCCAGGCCTAAAATTTCTTCCTATCCTCTGACTTTCCTCAAGATGCCCAAAGGTTTTCTCCATTGCCCCCTATTGCTTTCCCTTCTGCCTGGTTTGTTTTCATGGCATGAAAGAGCCTGCCTGCTTACTTCACGAGGACCTTCATTTCTTTATCCATTACGTTTTCTTCCCCCGCCTCCCCCCCCCCCCCCCCCCCGCCAGTCTCAAGGTTTACAATCAAGAGCCCTTTAACTGAAATACTGGGCTGCCTGCAGCAGCTGTGGGGGTTCCCAGCCAACTGCCTTGTCTTTTGAAGAATAAATTCCCTTTGACAGTACCACTTGTGAAAAAACAGGGCAAGTGTAGAGGATCCTACCGATAATTCAGGAAGAGAGCGGCCTTATTGGTGGGCAGTAGGGGAGGACAGAAGATGGATTAATATTTTTTTCTTTATCATTTGGCATGTTAAACTTAATTATATTCCTTGAGAGACCTCTAAACAGTCATAATTAGGAATTATGATAACAGCCGCTGTTGCCTTACACATGTTCGTTTTACTGCTTGCCTCTGTGACTGTGGGCTGTGATTAATACCAATCAGCATCATTAGGACAAGACTTCTCCTTGCCTTCTGGGACCTTTTGGCTTTGGATGGCCAGTCTCAAGGGTCAGGGGCACCTGGGCTAGCCCCATGAGCTAGAAAGAATGACCTTCCCAGACTAAGTGGAGTTACAGGAAATGAAGTTGTTGGGAGTGTTAGTTACGGCTTATGAAAATGAAGATTTGGTTCCCGGAATTTCTACCTGGTCTGTCTTTGCCTTTTTTTAACTTCATTTATTTATTTTGAGAAAGAGAGGGGCGGGGAGAGAGAGAGAGAGAGAGGGAGGGAGGGAGGGAGGGAGGGAGGGAATCCCAAGCAGGCTCCACACTGTCAGTGCAGAGCTTGACATAGGGCTCCAACACATGAACCGTGAGATCATGACATGAGCCAAAATCCAGAATCAGACACTTAACCAATAGAGCCACCCAGGTGCCTCTCTTTGTCTATTTAAAACAAAGTTTTTTTTTTGATAAACTTGCAAACACCATTCATTTATTTTTGTGTAGAGAAGGAGGGTTACTGGGGTATCCCTATATGTTTATGACATGAGAGTATGGAGGGATAACCCCAAGGAGAGTGTGAAAAGGGAACCCCCTACTCAAGGGTCTCAACTGAGTACCAACCACTAAATAGAGAAATTTAGTTTTAGGTTAAGACAGAGTCCTCGCTAACATTTCTGAGATACATTCTCCTTTTGATTGTAAAAGGGGAAAATTGAGAAAGGCTTACTTCTGACATAGCTGCTGGTTGGCCCTGAAAAGGATTTTAGGGCTCCTCTTCATTCTGTTTATTTTATTGGAGAAGAATCTGAGTCTAGAGGGGTTAAGGCATTACCTGGGCGAAGAGGTACAGCCACTCACATTAAGATGCTCAGTAGGTGGTTTTCACATGGGAGTATGAAAAGAAGCCCCTTTACCCTCTATTCAGCCACTGACACTTGTAGAAAAAAACCCTGGAGGAGTTGGTTTTGAATAAAAATAGATTCACAATCAAAGTCAACATTGGTTTCAGTAACCTCCTTGCAAGGTGGGTGTTGTGACAGGCCAGAGACTTAATATACTGAGTCATACATCTCAGGACAGTCTCAAAGGTTATTCAAGACCAGATTCAGAAAATACATGGTCATGAGCCTAGGGGATTCACATTCAAAGGTTGTTCTCAGAGCATTTTCCTAGAGGCATGGTTCTAAAGAAAAAGCGTAAGGCAAAGGATTTGGATTTTCTTTCCACTACCTCCCCATCTTCTGTCCCACAGGTTGGCTTGGAGTTGCCTTTGCTGCTTTAGAGTTTTAGTCATAATCTTCCCTTAGGCTCAAGTGGATGTATTTTGATGAGATGAGTCACCTTTGATGTCACAGTCCTCACTCTCCAGGAACAAGGAGTCATTAATATCTTGACACCTGATTGTAGAAGTTAAAGCACTTCCTTGGAACTCTAACACAGATTCTGCTGGAAGTAAATGTGCCCTAAAAAAGGAGGAGAAAGAATTCTATTTGAGTGATGCCATTGGAATGTTAAAAGAAATCCAGAGGGGAAAAAAATCCAAGTGAATAATATATATTGGGTCTCTGGCCTCTAATTTGACATTCAGTTCAGATCAGAACTAACCCTGGGAGATCTTGGAATTTAATACCATATAAAAATGCTACCAGGCAAGGAGCTTTATTATACATGGTCATGAAAAATATGGGAGGCGCTGTCTCTGGATATTTTTCTATCAAATTTTTACTCAATTTCACACCCTTTACAAACACAAGCCAAAGTGCTATATTTAAACATCTACATTTGTTGGGATTTCTTTAAAAAAAATAAACAGAAGAATCACATTTCACATGTGTTAAGTGGTGTAATAGTAAACCATATTTAACCAGTTGGGAAAGGCTTCAGCTTTCATCGGTGTACAAAATGTCTTCATGTAAATATTGGAACCACTTTTCAAATGAAGAGTTTTCAAAATAATAAAATAATCACACGGTTCAACATACGGAGTCAGCATGTGACTGTAGGTGTGTGAATGTGAATGTGTGTGCATCTACATGTTTTTAATTCCTTAGGATTAACGGAATGACAAAATGTGTGAAGGGAGATAGATGGTGGCTATTTTAAGCAGCACAAAAATGTGAGGAGGAGGTGGAGAATGAAAAAAGATCAAGCAGGAAGAGGGACATGGGTATAAGACTAGAAGAAAAGATGAATTTCTTTAAACTAGAAAAATCAAAGCAATGTGTTTTCCCCTTACAGCAATAACCACTTTATTCTAAGGCTTTACACATTAACACCTAAAAAATAGATTTGCGCCATAAATACAAGCTGTCTTCAATGCATATCTCTGGAATTATTTTTCTTTATGATTCTCTTGTGGTCTGACGACAAGGCCATGCTCTCATCTGACATTTTTCATTAGGAAATACCAACCAAGAGTTTTCTTTGATAATGCTGCTACTTTTGCCCTAAAACTCTTTCCAGCTTTTTCCCCCTGCCAATGTTTACTCCATTTCTAGAGTAGCTCAGCTGCTTCACCACTCAGAGAACCCTCCCCTCCTGTCTTTCCCCCTTCCTTCATCTTGCCAAATTTTCCCTGTCTGAAGGCTGAGATCACATTATATTTCAGTGAACCCTGCCTCTCCCACTGGGTTGCTAACTTCTTATGGGTACAGCCGTGTCTTATTCCCATCTGTACTCCTGGAGCCTAACGTGGTATCCTGGGTGCTCAGTAAATATTCTTTGAATTCAAATGTACTACTGTTTTAACGTTCTAATCCTCAGTGAAGCCAAGGATTTTCAGAGGAGAGAGTCAGCTGGGGGGCATTTCTTGTTTAGCACCCTGACAGTATGTTGACAAACATTGAATTGCAAAGTCCTTTTTCACAAATGATTAAGCCCTTATTGGGGAATAAAAAAAATGAGAATTATTTTCCAGTAATGTGTATACTTAAGTGTCTAAACAGAAATCGTGGTTCCTTATTTATTGAGCAGGAAGCATTTTCCTTAACCTTTCATGGTTTTAGGTAGCCATTGTCATTTACCTGCTCCCCATTCTCTGAGGATAAGTTCCCTGAGATTCTAGTTGGCAGGCTTAGAATTTTTATGATCATGGCCATGTGGTCTGTTGGATCCTAGGCTGTCATAAGCTTTTGTGAGGAGGCTTTGGTAGGTGTTAGAGGTGGGAGGGGTAGTTCCTCTTCGACCCCAGGGAGCCCACTGCCTTCCCCATGCCCCGAGTGCCACTGATCTCTCTATTAAGGTGCAGCATTCACTCCAGTGACATAATTTTGTTACAAAAAGATCAGTAGTTTGAGGACTCAGAGAGGAATCTTAAAATATGGATTCTGTCCCTGCTAAGCTTGTATGGGAAACTTTCTGTCCTCTTTGCCTGTGTCTTTTGAGCTGGCTCCTTTGTTAATCCCAGAGAACCAAGGTCTAAGAACTCAGGCAGGACAGCTACCTCCTTAGGCAAACCTGGGCTCTGGCCTACTGTCCTGAGAAAATGATCGTACTTCCTTCAGTTCAGTGCCCCATTTTATCAATGGTCCAGCCTTGAGGTGTCTGGAAGTCCTTCTAATCCCCTCTCTAGGTCAGTTCTGTTATTGTACACCTGCTATGTGCTTGGCATTGTGCCAGGGGCTGAGGCTCCATGTCTGTAGGTGATGGAGCACTTGCTGAGTGGGCCTGTCATGAAAAGCTTCCCTATCAGGTATATTCCTATCAAATGTATAATTTGAATGAAATTGAATAGTTCCATTCTGATGAGTAATGGTGGAACCAAGCATATGTTGGCTGTTCTCAAAGCCATGGATTGTGTTAAGGTTTTTATAAATATGCGAGTTTTTTTTTTTTTTCAATGTTCATTTATTTTTGGGACAGAGAGAGACAGAGCATGAATGGGGGAGGGGCAGAGAGAGAGGGAGACACAGAATCAGAAACAGGCTCCAGGCTCTGAGCCATCAGCCCAGAGCCTGACGCGGGGCTCGAACTCACGGACCGCGAGATCGTGACCTGGCTGAAGTTGGACGCTTAACCGACTGCCCCACCCAGGCGCCCCAAATATGCGAGTTTTTTTAAAGAGATGGCAGTCCTTCTAACTTACATCCTCAAATATTCACAGAGCACCTCTGCCACCGTGAGACCTTTTTTTGCCTTGCATTTTTAAGATACTAAAGTAAAAGCTGGCTTAAAACGGTCCCAAGTGGGGTGCCTGTGTGGTTCAGTCCGTTGTCTGACTCCTGCTTTTGGCTCAAGTCATGATCTCATGGTTGGTGAGTTCAAGGCCTGCATCGGGCTCCACGCTGACAGTGCAGAGACTGCTTGGGATTCTCTCTTTCCCTGTGTCCATACCCCTCCCCCACTCGCTCTCTCAAGCTCTTGAAATAAACTTCAAAAACAAAAACAGTCCTAAGTGCTTTTCTGTGTACCATGAAGCAAGACGGTGGTAGGGCTATGAGAGGAAGCGTGAGAAGCTGGTTGGTATTTAAGTAATGTGGAAACACTGTTTTTAAGCCTTTGGAATGAAAGATAGAGACAGGAGGGACATAGACCTTTGTTAAGAGAAACTGTTGAGGGATAAAGAGCCAGAAACGTGAAACAGATTTTGTATCATGAGGAATGTTGGAGGAGACTGTGGTAGTTCTGTGCGTATCTGGGATGGGGAGTCACTTGCTGTCTGTTGGCACCAGAGGTCGTAATGGAGTCCTTTGGCGTGGGTCTGAATGTCACAACTTCCCATCCAGTGTGTTCTGTATATCCTAACCTAGCACATGACTTCAGCCAAAAGAGATGTGTTACCATTGTTGTCACCCATAGCCACTGTGCAGAACCAGTATATCCCAGATGTCACTGTATATTAAAACATTTTTCTTTACTGTTTTTAAATAAATTGATCCACTCATTTATGTATGCCTGTAGTTATGTGCATACTTCCATACATAAATTCTCACCAGTTGGGGCTTGATGATAGGAAAGCACTGTTTTAGGAAGTCTGGTGTGTGGTGTAGTGTGGGCAAGGCAACTGTTCTTGATCCCCTTGTCACTTGATCAGTTGTATTTAATGTCAGGGAGGGATGTCTGCACAGATTTAGAAAATAACCTCATTTTTCTGTCAACTGAGATAGGTAATTCATTTGATAATTGTTTAATGACAGCCCACAATGTGCCGGGATGTAGAGACCAGTGACCCAGGCAGGGTCCCTGCTCTCAAAGATTACAATGTGGTATGATAATGACTACCATAGTGGTACCTGGGAGCTGAGGACACTTGGAGAAGGGGTATCTTGCTTAGATATGGGGATCACAAAGACTGTCTAGGGATCTCAGATGAGGCTTGAACTATGTTGTGAAGAATGAGCAGGGCACAGATAGACAAGGGGGAGAGACAGACACATTCCAGGAAAAGGGGTCAGCGCGTGGAGGCTGGTAGCTTTCTGCAGTGTTTGGGAAGCCAAGGGTGGGTGATGACTGTAGGCCCTTAGGTTGCTTTGGGGAAAGTGAATGGGGATGAGGCTGTAGAGGACGGCGTGTGCCAGATCAAAAAGGAAGTCAGGGGGCGCCTGGGTGGCGCAGTCGGTTAAGCGTCCGACTTCAGCCAGGTCACGATCTCGCGGTCCGTGAGTTCGAGCCCCGCGTCAGGCTCTGGGCTGATGGCTCAGAGCCTGGAGGCTGTTTCCGATTCTGTGTCTCCCTCTCTCTCTGCCCCTCCCCCGTTCATGCTCTGTCTCTCTCTGTCCCAAAAATAAATAAACGTTGAAAAAAAAAATAAAAAAAAAAAAGGAAGTCAGATCATGAAGGCTTTGGATGGCTCACTGAGAAGTGGAGATTTATCCTAAAATCCATAAGTGAAGACTTAACGGAGGAGAATGACATGCTCATATCCACACAGAGGAAGATCACTCTGGTTGTGACTTAGAGGAGGAAGTGGTGAAGGACAGGATGGGAGCAATGAAGGGGCAGGAGATAATCTCAGTGAGAAAGGGTGAGGTGGCAAACACAGAAGTAAACTTATAAGAGTTCTAACAAAAGATGTCATTAATTAAATTTACTGTTTGGGAGGACAGTGTAGTAAGCCAGGCCCTGGGAAGAGCAGTCAGGCTATTTTAAAGTTTGCATTAAAAAAAGGAAATGAGTAGGAGATCATAAAACTAGGCTCTAGAATGTTCCTGTATTTTGTAGGGAGAAAGTACAATGTAGTGGGTAAGCACTTGAGCTTTGGAGTCTGACAAACTTGGCTTTGATGCCTGGCCTTACCTCTTACCAGTCATATGACCTTGGACATGTTATTGACCCTCAGTTTTCTCATCTGTGGAATGGGGAAATAATATGTTTCAAAGGGTTCTTGTGAGAATTCTATAAGAAAGTATACGTTAAGTACTTTTTAGCACTTTGAGAGTGCTTGGTAAATGGCCACTCTTCTTATTTTTGTAACTTGTAATTAAAAACCCAAAGAGGGAGATTGTAGTGAAAAGGCATGATATAGTATTAATGGGGCTTTGCTGATAGGAAATTAATGTATGGTCTCCTTCTGACAGCTAGTGTACCAGACTCAGCGCTCTTGGAAAGTTTGTCCCATAAGCAAATTCTTGGGGAAACAGGATCCCTGGAAAAGTGAATTCACAGCTCTCTTTATCTCCCACTGGGAGGGAGGAAGTGTATGTGTATGTGGGAGAGTTGGAGAGAGGGAGAGAAGGAGGAATGAGATGGGGGGGGCGTGGAAAGGAAGAGGGAGAGAGACAGACACACGTAGACTAGATTAGATTATGGGAGGGAAAGTTACATTTATGAAGGTAACCGGGTTGGTCAAATTTCTTAGCCTTTCTAAGTCACAATTAAAAACGATGTTGGACTAAGTCCAGTTGCAAAATGGCAGCCCATGTAACTAGCATGCAGAAATCTTTTTTAAAATTTGAGCCAACATTTAAAAATTGGAGATGTGTTACTCAAAAATAGAGATTTCTGGGTTCTGTTTTAAAAAGTCAGAAGATGTGGCCAACCAGGCTCCTGTTCCTCCAAGGGCATCAGGGCTACTGCTCCTCTTGGGTGCAGAATCAGTTCTTTTTGAGGCCCATCACTGCATAGTGTGTGCTGGTCAGTCACTGGCTGGTGCTGCTTCTCTTTGTACCGTAGCTGACTCCATGATTCCCGAGGTCCTGTGGAAATTAAAAAATGTGTAATTTTGTGAAAAAAATAAATATGTTCCAGAAAAAAAATATGGATTGGACGGAGCCGAGGTATAGATGTCCTTTGTTAAATTGGTTTTTCTCTTCTCAGTGCTGAACATTCAGAAATCCCAAACCAGCCCCTGGTACCAGGGTGGAGGTAAAGAGTAGGCGGGGAGGCGGATGGAGTAGAAAGAAGGGATCTGTGGTTATTTCGGAACCCCAAGTTTAAGCTCCTGTGGAATTTGAGTGGAGAGCCAATGTGAAGGAGAATCTACTGTGCAGGGCCACCAGAATATAGATTGTGTTTTCAAAATGGCCAATTTATCAGGTGCAAGCAGAGCATGACAAAACAGCTCCACGCTGTTCTTTCTTCTGTCACATTCCCCTGCCCCTGGCCCTTCCCCCCCTCCCCACCCTGACACCCTAACCCCTTATAGCATTTGCTCCCCCTGCACCTGACTCCGCCTTGCTTTCCTGGCAGGTTCATCCGGAAACAACCAGGTCTCCATGGCAACGTGAAGACAGCTGAAAAATGGCAGCTAAGTGCAGCTGCCCCTCATTTAATATCGACTCTGGCACTGACAGAACAGATAATGGGCAATAACACACCATTATGTTGTGGGAAAATGAAATGCTTCAGCAGAAGGCTGTCATGCTGGGGGGATTTATTTGTTACTGTACCAGCACCAATTTCTCTTCCTTTCCTTTCTTTTTATTCCTTCTTTTCCAGAGCAGAGATTTTCTTTCTCTCTCCCTCATATCTTTCCCACTCTCCCTTCTGTAGTTTCTCTTTTTATACTTCTTCTTTCCATTTTCCCCTCCCTCTTTTCTTCCTGTTCTGAATCACTTAAGGGTATCTAGGATATAGGAAAGCACACGTATGTAATCATAGTAATTATTCTCATAACGACTTACAAGTTGCAAAGCCTTTTCCAATACATTTTCTTTTTCCATGTGGATGATGAGACAAATGTGTGAAATGAGTGGGGCTTGGTGCTGATATTTATTTTGCAGATTTTAAAAAGGTCTTAGAGAGGTTCAGCAGTTTGCCCAAGGTTGTGTAAATAAGTAGGCATCAACCTTCATTCCAACCCAGATTTTCTGGCCCCTAAAGAGGATTCTTACCCTTCTATGACATGGACATTTCAGAGTCACCAGTTCCTACTCACTTTATCAGGACCCTATTTCTGACTCAATACTCTTCAGCCCCAGAACAAGTCCCCCAGAAGGAATGTCTGTAGATCTCTACTTATATTAACAAGCTCTTGTACCTCCTGCCTGCCAGCTGGCCTTGGCTTGTTGATAAGATAGGATTATTTTTTGTTTTTGTTTATATTTTTATTTTTTTAAACCTAGTACATCACTATCTGCTCATTACCTCCCATTGTATTGTTATGTAATCATGTAATCTTGACACACAGAAGGGACACAGTGTACTCTTTGACTTAACAGTGGGGGCATTTTGGTGGACGTCAGTCAGCTTTGCTTTTTGCCAGAAGACGTTATGGTACATTGAGAACCAAGGGGCATTGTTGGTGGACCTGGGACCCTCCTCTAAGCTGTTGCTGTGATTTAAGATTTCTTTCGTAGATCTTCTTAATTGTATTTCCATGCAGCTCCCATCTTGTCCTGAATATTTAGTGGATGCTTTAAAGTCTAGAGATTTCTGGGATCAAGTTCCTGAATTCCTTTGGTCTTGGGAGGTTTACAAATGGAGTAAGAATGGATATTCCAATTATGTTTTATTTCTGGTAATGGCTGATGAGGAAAGAACTGAATAGCATGAAGTGTATATAGACATCTAAAGGAAGTGCAGTATGCGTAATAAATACAGTGGCTTTTTTTAATCCTAAGAAAGAATGATTTGTGCTGATAAAGAGAACAGTGCTTGTATTTCACAGCAGAGGTTTTTTTAAAAATTTTTATTTTTAATATTTATTTATCTTAGACTGAGCATGAGTGGAGGAAGGCAAAGAGAGAGGGAGACACAGAATCCCAAGCAGGTTCAGGCTCTGAGCTGTCAGCACAGAGCCTGATGTGGGGCTCGAACCATGAGATCATAACCTAAGCCGAAGTCGGATGCCCAACCAACTGAGCCACCCAGGTGCCCCGCACAACAGAGGTTTTTAACCTAGGATCTCTGAGTTCCTTGAAATGTATGAAAAATTTTGTACGGACAAGGCAATATAATATAGTGGTTCAACCCACTGGCTTTAGCCATACTGAGCAGTGTTTTCGTTCTGCCACTCACCAGGTCTGTAGCATTGGAAAAGTTACGCTCTTTAGGTTTTGGACTTTCAAGCTTGTCTGTGACTTAAACCAGAATTGCTGTTACCTCTTATTCCTCTTCTGTCCATGATATTTTCTTTTTCTGGAATTCCTGCACCCTGAAACTCTTCCTTCAAGTTCTTTTCTCTGGTAGGCATACTCATTTGTAGTTGCAGAAGCTCAAATAGGTCTTTAGCAAAATGCTGACCTGGTGGTGAGGAAGCTGAGGAAACTAGGCTGCTTTGGTCTCTGCTGCTTGGTTTTAGTCCCTGTGTGGTTGTTTCCTGTGATGGCTCCTCAGAGTGAAATGAACCTTCATGTCATATCTCGTAATCGTGGAGTGTTAGAACTGCCGAGATCCGGAGATCATCCCACTTCTGCGGTCTATCAGTCCAAATCTTTGCTGCACGAAAAGCAGCTTCTTGGCCAAAGGCCTGCTTTGCTCACTAACCCCCTTGCTGTCTTGCCCCTCTGCCCCCTTTAATTTGTTTGATTGCTTTAAGTTCTTTTTAAAAAAAATTTTTTTTAACGTTTATTTATTTTTGAGACAGGGAGAGACAGCATGAACGGGGGGAGGGTCAGAGAGAGAGGTAGACACAGAATCTGAAACTGGCTCCAGGCTCTGAGCTGTCAGCACAGAGCCTGGTGCGGGGCTTGAACTCACAGACCGCGAGATCATGACCTGAGCCGAAGTCGGACGCTCAACCAACTGAGCCACCCAGGCGCCCCATGATTGCTTTAAGTTCTTATGTGGGTGTACTGCTGTTTCTCATCTAAGGGTGGAAAATATAAAAATAGAAAGTATGTTTATTCAGTATTTGCATTATTTTAGTAGTTATATTTAATTCTTGAAAAGCAAAAGTGGCTGGTTTGTGAGAATGAATGCTTTGAAGACTGAGAAATATTTTTAAATGTTTTATCATCTTAATAAATTTTAAAATTAGATTTTAGCATTTAGAAGAGTGTTCAGAAATTGCCCCATTATCTGATTTTTATTCATTATTCAAGGAAATGTAAGAATAATGAGCTCTTTATCTAGCTGTTGGAATTTTGGGACTTCCAAGACAATTGTGAATCTAAAGCTAGCCAGAGATAAGGGGGCACAGCCTTTAAACGAGGGGAAAAACTTATCTTGTAGCCTATGCACTTTCTTCCACATGAATGGAGTAGGGTTAGACAGAATCCTTAGACTTGGTTTTCATATCAGATAGAAGAATCAAGCATTGGTGGTATAGTGGTGAGCATAGCTGCCTTCCACATAGAAGAATCAAGAGCTGGAATACAGACAGCGAGTGGAATTGATGGAGAATGTTGGAAGTAGTCACACCTACTGTGAGCAGGGAGGACAGCAGCAAGGACAGAAGTGCTCTGAGGGAGACCACAGAAGGAAATTCTAATAGAATAGCTCAGGAGACCAGAATCTTTTAGGGCACAAGCAATACTCTCAAGAGAACTGAGTATAATGTTAAACCAGAAAGCATACTCAGAAATCATGGAGATTTCAGGGAAGGGTCTTTTCAGGGACCAACATCTTTTAATAGCTTTATAGAAGCACCCATGAAGGGTTCCTGGGTGGCTCAGTCAGTTAAGCATCCACTTCAGCTCAGGTCATTATCTCATAGTTTGTAGGTTTGAGTCCCTCATCAGGCTCTCTGCTGTCAGTGCAGAGCCCGTTTGGATCCTCTGTCCCCGCCCCCTCCCTGCCTCTCCCTTGCATGCATGCACACTCTCTCTCTCTCTCTCTCTCTCTCTCTCTCAGAAATAATTTTTTTTTTTAATGCACCCACGAAATAACTGATGCTCATCAAGATTATAAAACCCTAGACTCTTTTGGTTGGATGGATCTTAGACATTGTCTATCTCTGGACTACTCAAAGTACTTCCTGTAAGGTCAGTGCTGTCCAAGAACTCTTACCTATCTGTGCAAATTTAAATATTGAGACTGAGAGTAACCATTTAAACACTTGGATAGCAAGTCCTTATATGGGGACATCCAGATCAGTGGACTGGTGCCATTGAATAGGGTGTCAACCAGTTCAACCTGGTGGATCCCATTTGGCATTTAGCTGCTAGTTCTACACCTTAGGGCCATAAATTGGCCTAATGGATTGGAAATTTAGAAAACAAAACAAAACTGGTTCTTTACCACAAGACTTTGCGAGGACCTGATCTAGTTAAAGAGCCTCATTTTACATATGAGAATATAGATGCTTCATCCAAGCAATTCTAGAAAGATAGTGGCAGAATCAGAATGATATTTTAACCACAAAATATTTTTTTGAAGGACATAAATTATACCCAACATACTCTCTTTCTTAAGAGGGAAAACATGCAGTACATTTTAGAAATATTTTCTTAAAAGTATTAAACATTTGAAATCTTTGGGCTCTTAAAAATTTAATCGTTCCCCCAAAGACTCCACATTTCAAATGAGGTTTTGCTATATATACACATACAAGTTTGTTGCCCGAAAGAAAGCATATTTTGCACCTTTAAGTTTGTTGATCTCTGGAGTCATTATTTTGTTTCTGGGAATTCTTAAAGAATATAGGGGTCATGTTAGATGGCCCTTTTCTGGGTCAATTTTGCCCAAGGCACTCTCTAATAGTGAATTAGGTAATGAAAGAGCTCTCCTGGGCTCTTATGATGCAATTTAGAGCATATGTCCTGGTAATAGACTGGATGGGGGCTTAGCAGCTAGTGGAACTCTAGGGGTCTCAAAGCATGACTAAGTCTTCTTCAGTGTCTACTATTTTCTACTATTGGTGTGTGGCCCAGGCATATCAGAATCTAGATGTGCCCTTGTGACACCCTTGTACCCACTTTCATCAGAATCATGTCCAGATAAAACTTAATAAATGGACACTTCTCCCACTGCCCTACTTAGGTTATATTGGTTATGTCTCATGAATGGAGGTTTTGAACCAACTGGAAGTGGATAGTATCATAGTGGTCATGATACTGTAATAACAATATCTCACTTGTATTACATTGTGCTTTTATCTCATTGAGCCCTCATCATAATCCTACAGAGTTGGCAAGATTCTTTGTTATATGTGAAGAGAATAAAGGTCTCAATGAGATGAACAGATGTTGACTTTATTCCCAAATTAAATCTCAAATCCACCCACATGTGTACATCTCCATTGTCACTATGCAATTCTGCACCAACGTCCTCTGTCATCTGGATGATTGTAGAAACCTAGCAACAGTCTCCCTGCTTCACATTTAGCTCTTCTAATCAACTGTTTATATAGCAGCCAGAGTGCTCTTTTTAAAGTATAAGCCATGCCATGTCACTGTAAGCCTAAAACTGTTTCATGGTTTCCCTTTCTTTAAAAACGAAGTCCAAACTCCGTGACAAGGTTTGCAAAGCCCGGCGTGATCTAGCACTCGACCACCTGCAACTTCATCTTGTGCCTCTCTCCCTTTACTCCCCATCCATTGGCCTCATTCGCTTTCAGGTTCATCAAGCTCTTTTCTGCCTGTGCAGTTCTCTTTCCTCATTCTCCCAATGGCTAACTAAGCTCATATGCAAGCTTCAGTTTTAATTCTGCTTCTTCAGAGGATATCTCTAGTCCTTCAATCTAAATTAGCCCCTCCCACTTTCTCTTTTCTCTCATACCACCCCCATCTTGTCTTGACAGAGCTTAAAAAAATTCACAGTTATATCCACCAGTGGGTCTCTTTGTTTGTGGGTTGTCTCTCACCCTGGACCACAGGATTGATGAGGACAAGATCCATGACAGTTTTATGTACCAGCGGACATTCAGCATATAGCTCACTGCCTGCCTCAGAGCTGGACTGCTATAAATATTTATTAAATAAAAAAATGAGGGGGTGATATCGCAGGAAGGCACTGATGGGCGATGGTGGTTTGAGACAATGCCACTCTGCCTCTGAAATAGTTCCTAGTTACCTTTGGTTTTGTTCTTACTTAAACACAACTGGGGGTTCCTGGAGAACATGCAGCCTGGCACATAGTAAGAGCTTAATACATATCTGAATAAATGACTTGATGTGTAATGAAAGAAGGAATGACATTTATAGATTGTTCTGCTGCTATGCTGTCTGTGTGTTTATGGTCGTAGACCACACAGTGTTATATCACTGTCCCCAAGTTGCACTCTTGTCCTCCTTTTAAGTGGGCTAGATGTCTATCACCCCTCACCTACTGCTGCACTGGAGTCCAAACAGCCTCTGATTTATCATTTCCCCTTTCTCTTGTCACTGCCAAAGTCTGTCCTGAGTGAAGAAGCAGCTTGGTTAAAGAACAAAATCCGTGGTACTTTTTTTTTTTTTCCCTGAAGAATACCATCAGGGCCAAGGCTATGATTAATACATATAATTGAAACAAATGGCAGCTAACTGCAGAAAACCATCTCCCAGCTGTTGGAGGAAGGAAATTGAGGACAGCCGGTCCCCATTGAATGGTTACCAAAAGAGAGGAGCTGGTAGGAGCAGGAGAGAATACACATCACCACCCCACATCACTCCAGGGCTGTGGTTTGGGCCAGAGATACCCCGAGAGCTCTGTCTTATATGTGAACTTTACCATAAAATTGTAGTGTCATTCGTTTTTGGGGCTAGGGCTTAGGGCTGGACTTTGCGTCTGGGGTTGGCTTGTCAAGAGGCTCTGTCCTATTGGATTGGCTTTTAGAATCCTTATGTCCCACACAGCATTACTGCAAACCCCAGGTTAAATATCCTTACAAGGAGACAGGACTCTTTGGGGTCTGTATCAGATTTCTTCTCTCCTTCCTTGTTCATTCATCCTGTGCCCATGGAACGGGGAGCATGGTGGGAAGGAAGAAAATACGAGTTCTTGCTCTGAGTCTGCTTTGTGATCCTGAGCAGACCCTTCACTTTCCTGGGCCTCAGTCAGCTCAGTCTATAATATGGGCTATCAGACCAGAAGATCACTGTCTTCTCAGTTGTAAGAGTTTGTGTTAGGAAAAAGAAAAGTATATGTACAAATTACACACATATGTAATGTTAGATCTGTTTATCTATCTAGATATTTATCTCCCACTGCCCTTCTTCTCAGTGTACTATTTCATAGTTAGCAGCCCCAAAAGTTATATGGCTTTTGTGTCAGTGTTCATATGTGTCTGGCTATACTACTACCTAGTTTAGGTACAGGATTTTATCAACACACAAGTCAGAAGACAAAGGAATCTGAAGCTCAGCAGACTCCATGCACATAAGCTTCCCTAGACCACCAGACCAGAGTTGTGCATATACTTTTGCTTTGACTTTGGCAAAAATAAAACGTTTTGGGAACCAAAATGAGAAGCAGAACCTTGGGCCAAGGTGTGCTATGATATTTGATGAAGCTCTTCCCTCTGAGTCTGTAGCGGGGAGAATTTTGCCATGTGACATATTCTCCCAGCACACCTAGACCATTCTTGGTCTGTGAGCACAAAGTCAGACCTGAATGTGCTGGGAAGTTAGCTGAAGGACACTGTCAGCACACCAGCTTTGGAATTAAGTGCACTGCAGTCACCGTCCCTCTGGAAAACTCTGTGCATTATGAATGCTGACTCTGGAAGTGCACACTCTGAACATCAGGGCTTAGAAAATAGCCGAGAGAGAATGTTCTCCCAGAAGAACCAACCTCTGAGCTTCCGCCATGTGCTCTGTACTGTTTCATCATCTCACCATATCCTCAAACAATCTAAGAAGTAATGCTCTCTTCTCTTTTTGCATACGAAACCGAGGATCGGGGAAGTTGACGTCTCTTATTTAAGGTTACCCTTTTAGTTGTGGGTATCAGTGCTTTGGTGCCAAAGAAGAAAAAGCAATTTCTTTCTCCAAATAGAAGGGGACTTCTTTCTGTAGGGATTAAAAGAGGAAAATAGCATTAGAACTTCAGGACTCTTGCTTCTCTCTCTGACCTCTGGTTATTCTTGTAACTTTACGTATGACTCCCTGATGTGATGGCTGTGTTCTGCCAGTCCGTCTTGGAACCTTACACAATTGACCCTTACTCTTGCAAGCAAGATCATCTCTTGGAAGAATTCCATCAGGGAGGGTGGAGCATTATCCAGAAGCCAGAAGTCTTCACCTACTGCTTGAATTTTCTGCAGAGTTCCTCCTTTACTTTAGTTAAGAGTCACAAGATGTTAGATCCAAAGCATTAACATCAGAGAAAGGTTGAGGGTCCCTGACACGCTGTCACCTTTTCATATGGATGACCCTGCTTCTAAAATTCAATTTGAAACTTTCCGTTCATTTTTGCTGACATGGACTAAATGTTTGTGTCCTCCCTTTCTGTCAGATGCATATATTGAAACTCTGATCCCCAATGTGATGATACTTGGGAGGTGGAACGAGGCTAGGAGCTATCTTATAGGTGTGGGATTACTTACTTGTATTCCCTTGGGAGTCAACTAGCAGCTTGGTCTATTGATGGTAGAGCCTGGACAAAGGAGAAGAACACCAAGCACATTTGAAACAATTTCAAGATGGAGACATTTTTAATCATTTCAGACAAATGCAGATAGAATGTTTACTGAGGTGTTGCGCTAGCCCTTGACGTAATAGTTGGAAAGCACAGTCCTCAGCTAGATGCAGACAATGTGTTAGGCAGCTAGAAAAATAACCTGCTTGAACTTCTTCTGATTTATTCCCCCTCCCTCTCGTGTCTTCGTTCACAGTAAACACATCAATATGGAGCAGCTAGCAGATGAACACTTCTTTATCAGACGTACATGTGGGTTCTGGTGGATGCTACTGCATCTCACAGCAGTAGGAATGGCAGAAGGGGGGCTTACTGATGAAGCAGGCACATCCTCTCCCGGACTGGTTGGTAATGGTGTTTATTTGTGTCTGGGAATCAGAATATGGGGACAATGTCTTAGTTTGTGGTGATGGAAATTATATTGGAGGCCAAGTAAAATGATGATGAGAAAGAGAAAGGAGGAAGAGGAGGAGGATTTTTCAAGTGCTTACTCTATGTCAGGTTGTTCTCTAAAGGCTTTACTTGTATTTAAACCTCAGTGCAACCCTAGGTGGCACCTAATGTTATTATGTTATTTATTATGCCCGTTTTATAGGTTAAAAAAAAAAAGAAAAGAAAAAGAAAACAATAACCCTGAGGCTTAGAGAGTTTAAATAACTTCCCAAGTTGATGTAGATTTACCCATTAGAGTCAGAAGAGCTCTCCCCAGCTACCCAGGAGATAAATTAGTTAAGAGTCTCCATCCATTTGAAAGGATTGGAAGTCCCAATCATTTCTGGATGTCCCAGTCTTTCTCTAAACTTCAGGAGGTCCTGGCAATATTGTTAAGCAGTATTTAATTCCTTTGAGATATAAGCTGTTGGGGTGAGGAAGATCATGGGCTTGAGTGAAGATTAGCTCCAAGTCATGTTCAGTCTAGTCCCAGACTTAGGAAGGCAGAGAACCGGCAACATTTAGAGCACGAAGGGATGTACTTTGGAGCCCTATCGCTCTTGTGTGGTCCCCCAGTTATGTGAAGCCCCTGGAGAAATTTCTGTTTTCCAGATGAGAAGTATGAAGAAATAAGACAATTAGCATTTTCCTTTCCTCAATAAAATTGCTTCATTGTTGACCTCACTAATCATATATTTTCCTAATTTAGTCATGTTAGGCGAAAATTTACCTTTGGACAGTGTAGGTTGGGGACTGGATTTATAAAACAAAAAGAGAAAAGAATTACTGTGTTCTGTGAGGTCAAGTCAGGAAATTAGTACCAATCCCCACTACTTAAGGACAATTGTTTGTATTCAAATAACAAATGCACTAATTACAAAAGAATATCCATTTTTTGAATTGCTTATAAGATTCCCACACACAAGTAGTGAAGTTTTCTTTTCCCCTTATATTGTTGGAGATAAGAAACAACCATTTCTCTCAGAAAGCATTTGTTAATTTTTTTATTTAATCATACTGATCTTTCTTCCAGTTAGGAATTAGTGAGATTTTATTCTATTAAATTGCATATGAGAACTGTCGTCCTTGCTTGAATAATCAGTTTTCACCTCAGTGCCTTTTGTTTTGGTTGATGCATTTGCTCACTTGCATCTATTATTTGGTAGAAGTTTTAAGAAAGCTGCCACTTTTGAGCAAGATATGCGATGTCCCTGAAATGGATTTGGATGTTGGGACACCTGTGACAGTGGGATTCGCACTATGAAGGCAGTGGATTCTTTCACATATGAGTTGAGGGTATACACTTAACAACTTATTTGTACTTAAACACTGGTTCTCTGTAACGAGACTATTCCAGTTGGAAATAAAAAGTTATTTTCGTAATTTAAGGGGCAGAATCGACTGGAACTGGATCAGTGTCCTGTGGTCCTGCTGAGTGAGTGATTACATGGAAACATTGGACAGCTTATAGACCTCAGGTTGAACCACCTCCCAAATAGTGTCCACTTCTCTCAGTTCTCACCCAAGACAAACCTGTGTATGACTTAGGATAGTAAACAAACATGTTTCAGCATGGTGATGGCAAAAGTATTAAAAGGATGTGTTGGTGTGTGTCAGGTCACATTCTGCACCCCTTTTGGTTGTGTGAACGGTTTCTGGAGCTGAAGCACTTTATGATGTAAAGTTCAGCCAATTTGTCTTGTGATCCTGCAGAGCCCTTTGACTATGGCCAGAGGCACTTGAGGCATAGAAACCCCCAAGGGGACTTCCCTCTTTTCCTTTTGGTCCCACAAAGTGATTTTGAGATTTGGAAAGGAGTCCTGGGAAAACCGAATGGTCTTCCATTGATGTTCATGCTCTATCGTAGCTTATAAGCAAGACTGCTTTTTAAAGTGGTACAAAGGGGGTGCCCTGTGAGTACAGGCTGATACGGGCACACAATGGGGGAGACATACTTTGTGGGTGAGCAGGTGCTAGTCTGCTGGCAAGGCCATGAGATGGTAAGATTTGTGGGATAAATGTTCTGGTCATTGTATTTCTCAACCTTTCCGTATTTTCATTTTGTAAACCTTGCAAGGCAGAAGCTTGATTTTAGAAATAGTTGTGCATTTTTGCACTAAACTGTTTTGAAGTAACTGGTAATGGCTTATTTTAAGATTTAAAGTGTTATTTTTTAATAGACTGCTAATAGTAAGAGTTACCACTTACTAATTACTTACCAAGATCCCAGCACAGTGCTAAAGGCTTCCCATGTATTACACCATTTAGTTTTGACAACAGGCGTAGGACTTACAAATTATTATTATTATTACTATTATTATTATTATTTTAATTTGCTGATGACTAAACTGAACCTTAAAGAGGATAAGTGATTTGCCGAAAAAGCTTCAGGTGACTTCCAAGGAAAGATAGGATTCTGTCTAAATGGCAAAGCTTGAATAATGTCTTAGCACTGCCTTGCTTTAGATATTCTGTATGTTAATTCTGTATTTTTCTTACTCCTGGGATACAGAAGTCAGATTTCATGAGAATATGGTTCTGTTTTTTAGAATTCTTCAGTACCTTTGATTATTAACCCTTCCTTCTTCCCAGTACAGGGAAAGGGTTGTTTCAAAAATGGGTGGCTTTTACTTAAAGAAAGACGTGTGGCTGTCTCCAAAGTGTAAAATATCTTCTTGTCCACTAACATGTGAGGACTCTCAAACTGTCAGTTGACCTGTTTGCTGACATTTTGTAGACTTCCTGCCTTTATGCAAGAGCATAGAGAAATGGCTTTGGTAGATACCATTTTCTACACTAGCACAAATGCCCCTCGCCACACAGCTAGGGAAATAATAAGGATATGTATGATTGGAAAAGGAGGTTTGTGGTGATAGGGCTGGGCACCCAGTGGACACATAATGAATCCTTGATTATTGTGCTCTCTCCTTGGCTTGCAGCCCAACATAGGATTTTCTCTGGGCTGTGGTTGCAAGCTGACACCTGCAGATTTGTTTGTTCTCATATGTAGCTGAATAGTCAAAATGCTTTCTCCACCTCAAGGTGGAGGGCAAGCACTGTGCAGAGTCAGAATTGGCAGCTGCTAGGCAATATAATTTGAGGGACTCCGTGGAGTACCCCAACCAAAAAAATAGTCCTCTTGCTTGAAATTTCACAATTATGGCTTGATTCCATTGGGCTGAGAGATGCCTCCTCCTTAAAGAAGTGCAACTCTTCTCACAAGGGGAGGTAACTCTTATGTCCCTCACATAATAAAATGATCTTTGGTGCTTGTTACACACTTGAGGTAGAATAAAGGATGTGGGTGGAGGAGGAGATGGAAGAGGTCCATAGAACAGTTTTGCTTAGAGCTGACCTGGTAAGAGGAGAATAGCATATCTACTGCACAGAGACAAGGCCTGAGTGCCAAATGCTACACACAGGGACATGCTTCCAATTGCCATCTGTTTCCAAGAGGAGGCTGAAACAGCTTTTCCAGAAGAGAGTTGAGGAAGGGTCACTGGACACCAGGGGGCTGTTGGGCTTCCTGCAGCGCATCAGGGAAGGGGTTAACCAGTGTAGGGTAGCCACAGTTCTGATGACTGGAGGAGCACAGGAAGCACACAGTAGGTGAGATTTCATAGAAAGGTCAGTGTCAGCAGGGACTATCTCTGTTTTCTCATGTCATCCTCCAAGGAACAGGGAGGAAGTCTAGGAGGGCAGAATTGGAGAGCAGCAAACTGACAACCTGGAGGAGATTCCCTTGCCTGGGAGTTAGTGATGGTATTGGAGCCCTGGCTTTGCATCTAACAAGCTCTGTAACCCAGTGCAAGTCTCAGGACCTCTTTGGCTTCCAGTTCTTTATCTGTACAATGAAGGCATTTGACTAAAGAGACCCACAAGTTTCTTCTGGTTATGAAGAATATAAATTAGAAAAAAATTGTACCTGCATTTCAAAGAAAAGCATGAGGGATTATTTTTGTCTTACTCAAGATCTATCAGTGATGGAATATGGGTCAAGTCATTCAAAGGACTTGCCTTTTTCCTGCCCCACCACCTCCAAAGGATATTGATCTCAGTAAGATGTCAGTCAGCACCCTGTTTTGTTAAGGGAGGTTAGCATTGGATTCTTCTTCTTCTTTCTTCTTTCTTCCTTGTTCTTCTTCTTTTTTAAATTTAGTTTGTCTTGATACAAGACCAGGGATGCTAATATCCCATGCCAAAGGAAGGTCACTGACAACATCTTTGCCCTCTCCGGTGAGCCAGTCCCCTCTTGGACTTAGCCTGGATTACCTGCATCTGGGAAGGACTTGGACAAAGTAGTCCCTACACACAGGAACTGAAAGGGAGCCTTTCTCACCTCTAGACTATGAGGACACAGGTTAATTCTTCCATAGGAAATAAAGGAGAAGTGATGCTTGACCATCAGCCATAGCTTTAGAACTTCCCCAAGCCTGAATCCCTAGGAGGCTGAAGTGGAGTTTGAGGCTTCAGATGAGGCGTCAGAAGATCCATCTTGCTCCATGTGTGCATGAGGCTTTTGGACGCTGATGTGGGAACCATGAGGTTACCTGGTGAGGCAGTCCAGGACAGTGGTGAAGAGTGAAGGCTTTGGGGTCATCCAAACCTGGTTGTGAGCCCTAACGCTGCTTCTTACCAACTGAGCCACCATGGACAGATAAAAAAAGCCTCAACCCTTACATCTGTAGAACAGAGACTGTTACAGAGCTCACCTCTCAGGGTTGTGATAGTTCCGTGAGATGTCCAAGCAAGGAGGTGAGCGTGGTGCATGGGACGGGGCCAACCATCCACAGAATGGGTTGTTGCCATTGTTATTAAATAGTGCAGCCCTGTGGCCAGTGAACAGCATCCTATAAAGGAGCAAACCATTTAGAGTAACTGAATTTAGGGAACCATTTAGAACTCTGAGAAAAGGAACTTGACATGCGGCAATACTCAATTCTTCTCAAACTTATCTCCTTTTATATAGCTTGTTAAGTAATGATGAGTTCTAACTAGAGTATGTAGCTCTCCTTCATCTCTCTCTAACCACTGAGCCCCAACTGTGTCTGATAAAGCACCTGTGTCTGTACAGTTCATTTCATATTCAACACAGACTGGGAAATGAAACCTGTCTTTCACAGATCTGCAGAAAACAGTCATCATGGGTGCTTCTTAGACTGTCCAGGGAGTTAAAGCACTAGGTCATTATTTTTTTCCCTTCAAAAAAAATACCAAAACTTTATTATTATTTTTGTCAAATATCAAAACTTAAAAAAATTTCTTTTTTGACTTTAAACATGTATATTTATAATCTGATAGCAGAACACTGAGAATGCTCTCACCTCTCTGTGGATGCATGTGTAACCATCTCCCCAAATATAGTTTGTGCCAATATCAAAGTTATCCACGTGTTTCAGATGAGAAAGGGACCCAGCTTGCTCCATGGGGATGACATAAAGGAATGCCATTATGGGCTCTTCAGAGGGCAGTCCCCACCCACAGAGGGCCTGGAGGAGTAGGTATGAGGCTGTTGCCAGGTGGTTGGCTCATCTGTGTCGTGGAGACAAGGAGCTTCTCCTTCAGAGAGCACCTGAGGTTGAGAGCATCCGTACCACTTGGAATGCCTGTCAGTGCTCGTGGAGAGTGGAGAGGCATTTTATGTATCAGAAGCTGCTGCATGCTATAGCTTCTCCTTCTTTTCTTGTCCTCTTTATTTTCCCTCACCAGCATGGTATTAACAGCTTTTCCAGGCCTTCTGTAGCTTTCAGGAAGAGAAATCAAGAGGATTGGGAGAATCCAATCCTCTTGTGCTTATTCTCTTCACCGTCTTGATTTGTCTTTTGTTTCTTCTCCTTTTTCCTTCCTTTTCAACAATTTCTGTGTTGCTGCTCTGCGTGAGGCTAGAGTCTCTTTTTCCCTCCTCCCTCCTTTTTTTACTGCTTTTAATTGTTTTGGTGCTTTTTGTTTTTCCCTGACTTGAGCACAGTGAGAAAGGTCAGCTGTCAGCACAGGGCTGTATGCTGCTGATAAAGCCTCCAGGAGACTGCATTGGAGTCATTAAGCAGCATTCCCTCCCTGAAGTCAGAGTCTCCAGTGCTTCAGAGGGGAGAGAAAAAGAAGCTCAAAGAGTAGAAAAGGCAACCCATCCCAAGTGAGTGGCTTAGCCACACGAGCACTGAGAAGCATACTACTTACCCGGAGCCCTTCTCCAGGGGCAGAAGCTATTGAGTGCCAGCTCTGGTGACCCTGGGACATTGATAAGACACATATGCAGGCCTTAGAAAAATGGACCCTCAACTGGGAATTAGGCATTCAGCATCCCGGAGGCCACACTTCTGAAATTGTCCCTTTAGTTATTGGATTTCTGTATCTACCCCAGAATTATTTTGCAACTAACTCACTTATATAAAAATAGGAAAACCTCTGTTCTGGTCTTGGCTCTGTTGCTAATTCCTTTAGTAAAACTATGCTAGGCTTGTAAAAAGAAGTAGAAAATATGATTTTAAAAGTACCTCCCATTGCTAGCTGAATTTCACTTTTCTCTGCCTGCAAAGTAGAAGTGAGGAGCATGTCTCCTCTTGGACGCCGATGTGAAAACCAGTTAATTCCTTTTTTTATAAGTGTCTTGAGGTGAACCCAAGATCAAAGTTCTTGGAACTCCTCCATATTGCCTGTCTATCAGGAAATTCATGATGTAATACTGCAGAGCTTGAAAGGAAATGGTGGACATCTTCTGGAATGGAAAAAAAAGCAAATTATAGGATAATAATAGCATCAAGTTGTAGAATTCTTTATGTGCTATCAAAGTCTGTTTACACTTCACAGTGACCTAGTTTAAGGATAAAACCCTACCTCAGCATACTTTAGAAATGTGACATGCTAAAATCTGATGGAACTCTTCCTGTTTTCACTATCAACCTACTAAATGATTAGTGTTCTCAAAACACATTTGCTAAATGGATGAATGAATGAATGAATAACTTAAAGGCTTTAAATAACATAGTCAATCAGCTGTGCCAAGCACAGTAGTGGTTGCATACAAGGAGGAGTTGGGGTAGATATTGCTGGCCATGAAGAGTGTGTAATTAGATTATACTGGTACTGTTGTCTTGCCATAGAAAAGGGAACCAGGGGTGCCTGGGTGACTCAGTTTACCATCTGACTTCGGCTCAGGTCATGATCTCACAGTTTGCGAGTTCAAGCCCTGCGTTAGGCTCTGTGCTCATAGCTCACAGCCTGGAGCCTTCTTCAGGTCCTGTGTCTCTCTCTCTGCTCCTCCTCCACTCAAGCTGTGTCTCTCTCTTTCTCAAAAATAAACATAAAAATGTTACAAAGAATTAAAAAAAGAAAAGGGAACCAAAGGATAATGACTAGAGCATAGCTAACTTGAGAGTCATTGAAGAAGGTTCCTGTCTAGACCAGCCACCACAGAACCCCTAGAAGGTCACACTGTGGTTGCTTAGCTCCTGATCTGCATTTCATACCAAACCTAACCCTTACTGCATTGGGAGGAGCAGTGAGATTGAAGTTAGACCCAAGTCCAGCCTTGTTCTAAATTCCCTCATTGTCAATTATTGTTATTCTAATTGGGTAGCCTTGAAACCCGGAATCTCAGCTTTCCTGTTTGATAATTCAGGTAATGATACCTAAATAGGTTATTGTGAGGATTATATGAAATACCTGCATAATATTAAACCAGAGCTAAAGCCCATGATGAGCAGTAAGCTTCAAAAATGGTAGCTGGTGGGGCGCCTGGGTGGCTCAGTCGTATGACTGTCCAACTCTTGATTTCAGCTCAGGTACTGATTCCATGGTCTTGGAATCAAGCCCTGTGTTCTCTCAGCATGGAGCCTATTTAAGATTCTCTTTCTCCCTCTCTCTACCCCTCTCCCCTGCTTGTGTGTGCTCTATCTGTAAAATAATGGTTAAAAGGTAGCTAGCAGCATTATCATAACCCCCATCTCAGGAACTGTGGGCATTTCATGGTAATAAAACAATAGTGATAGTGCCTATTCCATAAGGTCGCTGTAGGATTGAAAAAACAGTATACTTGTAAAGGGCTTCTCTCTGTGCCAGGCACATAGTAGAGGAACACTAAGTACTAGCTTCTTTCCTTCTCCTTTCTTTTATGAGGTCTTCTTACTTTTCTACTTCAGTTGAGGGCAGCAGGGCGCGATTGCTCTTTTGTAAAGTGGTGCTCCAAAGGCCCCAGCAGGTGGGTACTAGTAGGTAGGTGGGATGTGGATAGTGGGGTAGCAGGGAGGGAAAGAAAGAATGAACAGTGCTCAAGGGATGAAAGACCATTTTATGTCAAATGTATGTTCACCAGAGGCTGCAGTTCTGAAGTTTTTATCAAGTTTCTGCCTGCTCCTGAAGTTATTCTAATAATTTTCAAGGGAATACCAGTGTTTGCATAAATCATCCCATACAACTCAGTTACTTATAATACAAGGATACCTCTGATCCCAAATTCAAACAATTGGAAAGCAAAAGCTATTTATGCATGATGGCATACAGTGGTAATTCTTGATGAGCTAGGTGGCTCTAAGATACCATGAAATCTCAGAGAGCCTCTGAATCCTCAAAGTGGGTTTTGGTTGTTCTTAGACTGAGTTTAAAGTTCATAAAAAGTAGTAAACTATAGCAACAAATACCTTACTTATAATGTTAATGTGATTATTCTTTAAAAACCAGAATGTCAAGTTTGAAATGGTCAAAAATTCACACCTAACAAAAGCATCCAATTAATTCAAGCCCCTTTCTTTGTCAATGATTCTTGATAATTGAGAGTTTTATTTGATCTGCCTAATCTTTTTTTTTTTTTTTTTGGTACCTTCTGACATGTGACCCATGTAGAGAAAACCATCCTGTTTTTCCAAAGATTGTTCCCATTTTAGCACAGGGAATCCCATGTCCTGGGAAACTTCTCAGTCCCAGCAAATTGGAATGGTTGGCTACTCTGTTTGAAGCTCCTGGTAAACCCCTTTTTGGGAGGGTGCTGTGTTTTGGTAAACACCTGACTGAGAACATACAAAGAAAAGATTCTCTGGTTCAGTGGTTCTTCAAACTTTTGGATTTTGTTGACATCTAAACTTTCTACAGAGAAGGGAAGGAACACAGTAGTGGTGACTACTTTTTATTTGGCAGTTAATGACATTAGCACATTTCATCTGTCTTCACTGTCATTTTATAAAAGACAGGAAACTCAAAAACCAAAAAAAGTGGAAAGAGGTAGAATGAGAATCCCATGTTCTCAATGCCTAGTGCAGCACTGAGTAGGTCCTGCATAAATATTTTTTGCATGAATGGTGAGTAAATTTAGTTTTTATTAGAAAAAATGTAATAGAACATCCATATTTTTCTGATTGTACCATGGATTGTTGAAAATTTTACTTGAGACCAATGTTTGGGAACCAGTGTTTGAATCCAAGTCTGTGGACTGTTGGGTTTTTTGATGGTAATTTTTCATTGTGAATTATGGTAATGGCATTCTGATGTCTCAGTCACATGTTCATTAGTTGGGATAGTCAGTCTCTCACCATATGGTGACTCCTGAAGAAGGATAAGACTGTTTCTGGCCCTTTAAATCAGAGAACAGGATTCGGTCCACTTCCTCTTAGACTTCAATTGCTACCATATTGAAATGTATCTTTATTGACATCTTCATGGGGGGTCTCACCACATCTGGCAGGAATGAGCTACCAGTCTCCTTTATGTTTTTAACTCTTGGACAGTGTTTTAATGTACCCTGACTTACTTTTCTTTGTTCTGATTCATTCACCTAGCTAGTATGATGAGAAACCTTGACCAACTGGTATTATGTATGTATATCCTAATTTCTGTAACTCTGGGATCCTCTATGCAGCATCTTCATATCACAGTTGGGATATCCAAATCATTCATTATTTTATCATAACCCTTGGATAAAAAATTGCCACCGATAAATATTAACTAGTATTGCCGGAGAAGGTTAGGATTTTGGTTTTACTGACATTGGAACTGTAAATATCCATTCTAATTGTTTATGTTTTGAGAAAGAGAGAGAGAGAGAAAGAGAGAGCAAGCTGGGGAGGGGCAGAGAGAGAAGGAGAGGGAAGTCTCAAGCAGGCTCCATGCTGTCAGTGCGGAGCCTGACATAGAGTCAGACACTTAACTGACTGAGCCATCCAGGGCCCCCTGTAAATATCCATTGTAAATGACTATACAAAGTACAAATGAGTGTCTATTTCAGAGTCTTACAATTCCTGTTTTTTGTGTTCTTTTTGATCATAAGTCAACTAACCTTTTTCTCTTCGGCAAGCCCTGAGCATATTTCTGACTATAACTTCTGCTATCATAAGCTGGAGTCCAGCTGTGTGGCCCTGGAGCTTCAGTGAGCATGTTGGGGGTGATGCAACATCTGTAAATGGTTTGTGAATCATTCTGACTCAAAAAGAGGATTTCCATTTTAGATTCATTGCGTCAAAAGTGGATTTCCTTATTTATGCTCTCATAATTGAGTGGTTTTTGTTTTTAGCACTTGTGTATTTCCAGTGTTGGAAATGTGCAGAATTCCTACAGTTTTCTTTAGTGCTCTTAGGATCTGTATTTGTGTCCCAAAGTGTGTGGTTAATTCATCTCACTGTTTGCTTTGTTGGGCAGAGAGAGGTTCCTATAGAAGCTGTCAAAGGGTGCTTTACAAAATTAGATAGTGTACATGAAAGTGGCTTGGAAAATGTGACATGCATGCTTTGCAAATAGGTTTGTTTTGTTTTTAAAGAGATGAGTAGTTCACCTCCCACAGGAATACTATTGACAGAGGTCTTTGCAAAGATATGCAGCCCTCAGCAGGAGGCAGCATGACCTGGGGGACAGCATAAGGTGTTTGGAAGTTGACCTTAGCTTGTATTTTGAATCTGCTTCTTATTAGCTGTGGTAGTGTACAGGTATATCCCTTGTGAACCTCCGCTCTGTCATCTGTAACGTGAGGCTGGTAAAACTTTATTTCACAAGGCTTTTGTGAAATACCAAGTATTCCAGTAGAAAAGCTCCTCTTTCAGCTGACACATGAACACAGATATGTTATCTATTAATATTAATATTAATTATTAATTAATTAATATTACATGGGTTCTCATGGTAAGTGTTTTGAACTCGTATATCTGAAGTCATCAAAATAAGTCTTGGTTAATTTTTGTCAAATACCATGTGTATAGTATTGGGACTCTCTATAAGAGCCTGGAACATAATATAGGTTTAATAAATGTTAATTTCCTGTCCTTTTTACACTATGGCAACAAAAAGTCTTCTACCTCTAAAAAAGAAGAGGTAGAAGAAATGATGATAATGAAGTAAGCACTTTATTGTAGTTTTATGCATACTATTGGTACTATAACTGAGTTTGCAGTCACTAAAGATTTTCTCCTTTATTTAGGCTTCTTAGATCAGGTCACTTGATTTTTAAGTCTGCCTGCATTTTAGAGAGTTTACCCTCCCCACCCCCTTTCAACATACCCCCTCTTCATCAACCCCTGGGTTCAAATACTTTCATTTAATTACTTTAGACCCAGAGCATTGTCACTCTCTTCTTGGGAGCCCTGGAATGGGACAGTTTTAATTTTAGTCAGTATCCACCCTCATCTCCTCCACTGCCATGGTCATTTTCTTCAGAGGAAAAGGAGATGCACACCCAGCTATAAAAGAAGACATGGTGCAGGTTTCTAGGATTTGTGCATCCACATTGGCAAAGTTCCCCAGTTTGTGTCTCTGAACAGGGTTTTAATCACCTGGGCTGTAGTGCTCAGTGCTGAAAGCTTTAAGAAGTACTGCAGAAATGGTAGATTAGCCGCATTTAACAAAATAGAAAGTTTTCATTGTGTCATAAAAAGCCTTATTGATCTTGTCCAGGCATTGACTCCAAGGCCTTTTAACAAGCCACTCTGTCTAGACTTGTACGCTAGAGCCACAGTGCTAACAAAGGAGGAACAGAGCTGCCTGCTTCAGGGGGAGGCCAAAGGCATGGGCACAGATTCAGGTTTCTCAGTGGGGATTTTCTTAAAGAGCTGGGACGATTGTATTCTGCTGTGGGGAAAAAAGGGTTGGGAGGCTTGTGTAGATGGATTTGTGACATACCCTGGACTCCCCTGGGTTGAGTCTCCGCACATGCTGTTGAGTGCTCCCTCAGTAACAAATGCAGGTTTTCTCAGCTCCTCCCATGGCTTCTGTCAGCATCTCCTCCTGGCTGAGCAGTGGGTCTCCAGGAGTCGGGGAGGTGACAAGGGGGCAGGAGTAGGAACTGGTGACATTGGAGTTGCTGTGATCAGTTCAACTGCATTTCAGTTCAATTCCACAAGTCTTTAGTTGACACATTTGGGGATACATGGGAGATTTCAAAAAGGCATGAAAAACTGGTGCTCACAGGATAGGATTGAAGAGTTGACATCAATGTGTAAAATAAACAAGGAATCACTCACGATTTATTGGGTCATTAGGTATTTCACCGGGATCATCTGCTGAAATTTAACTTTCCTTTAAAAAATGTATGAAGGGGCGCCTGGGTGGCTCAGTCGGTTGAGCGTTCGACTTCAGCTCAGGTCATGATCTCGCAGTCCGTGAGTTCAAGCCCCGCATCGGGCTCTGTGCTGACCGCTCAGAGCCTGGAGCCTGTTTCGGATTCTGTGTCTCCCTCTCTCTGACCCTCCCCCATTCATGCTCTGTCTCTCTCTGTCTCAAAAATAAATAAATGTTAAAAAAAAATAAATGTATGAAATATTTCAAACGTAGTCCCTATAGTAGAGGATATTATAAATGTTGGTTTAGCTATTCCCCAGCTTGAACAAATTTTAATGTTTTGCCTTTTTTTTTTTTTCTTTACACTCTTTTTTATAAAGACTTAGTCCTATTTGAGTACCTCTGTGGTTCGGTGCCATTTCTTCTCTCCCTCCCCAGAAGTAAACACTACCTGAAATTGGTGTATAGATTGCTTCTGTGTTTTTCTATTCTTGTTATAAATGTATAGAGCTGTAATATATAATGGTTAGTGATTGTGTGTGTGTGTGTATGTGTAGATTAGTGGAGGCAAAGTTTATTGGCCACCCTCAATTTATGTTCATTATTCTCTATATATTCTGGGCCAAGTGGAGGAGATAATAAAAATAAAAACCTTTAACACATTATGCTTCCCTGTTGATCATCACCATGAAGCTTGGCAGTCTCTAGATCTCTTCTTCTTTTAGGATCAGGATCCACAGAAATATCTGTAGGAAGTTTCACATAATACTGAAAAGTCCTATTTTCTCTGGATACTTAAAGGTGGATAGTTCTACCACCAAGATGATTTAGATACAGACTTACTGAGGTTGGAGGTCAATTAGAGCATCTTCCAAGGTTTCTTCTGATGCTATGGTGATGATTTGTTATGGAGGATTCTTTACTTGTTTTCATCTTGGATGAAAGAGATTCGGTAGAAATAAATATTTTAGAAGTCCATATGGATTTAAAAATCCACATTGATTGCTTCTAAATATCTTAATATCTGTGGGTTTTCCCAATTTCTGTGAACCTTTCACAACTTTTATATTCCTTTCTGAACAGTATATGTGGATACAGTGAGTATCTAATTTAGGTGCCGGTGTTTAAAAAAAATCATTTCAGATGATCTGCTTCTTGCTCTAGAATCAGAGGGGATATTTCTCATTGTAATCAATTCTATTTGTATCAGAACTACAGTCTTCCATCGTCTCTTCTCCAGCTTTTGTCCCTAGTAACTTTTTTTGCCCTCATCAGGTCCATGATTTATAGTATCACAGAGTCATTTGGTACTCCAGTGCAATTGCCTTACTTACTGTGTAGCTTTGAAAAAGAAGCAGGTTAAAAAGAAAACATAAGTGTTCAGATTATTCTTTTTGGACTGGTCCAAGGGTGAAAGGGGATATGTAGATTTGGAAGTGCATGTAATTTCTGTAATTTTTTAAAACCCAAAACCACCAAATCTCAATCCAAAACTTATCTCCAGGAGAGCAACCATAGTTAAATCCTTCTCCATTATAATCACCCATATCTTCCACGTAACTTCAAGAAATGTATGTTAGTAAACACTGTGTCACAGAGCTGGCTTTAAAATTATTGCTGTAATTGATATATTTACTTGTCATTGACCTCATGTAGTTCTTAGTTCCAAATGTGCCTATTATGTTCCCAAAGTGAAAGCAATCCGAGGACTGGTTGTCTGAGGTCACAACCATGACATTCTGAATCAGTTGAGGAACAGATACAAGAGTCAAATTGGTGGTCAGGTCAAGGATCTAAATATCAGTTCTGTTGTTGGTAGGGCTGTGTTAAAGAATGTGGCTTTGATCTGTGGTCAAATTGGGCTTCCTTGTGATTCTCCCCCTGAGTTAAACTCAACTACTCAGCCCTAGGGAGAAGAGCTAGAGAACCAGACATTCTTCTACAGGGACAGAGTCCACTCTGATAGGTTTGCTGCATGGGAGAATTTAGAGGAAAACTCTGTCATTGTAGGAAGGGCAGATATGAAGGATAAAGAGAGAGACTGTTCACATGGGAATAGTGACCACCTAATTAAGAAATGTGAACCTATGAGTGTCAGACTCTTACTTAGTCACCAACCAGATGAACCACTCCTCTCATTGGAGGAAACAAATGAGTAAAGGAGAGAAGGTCCAAGTGTTACTCTAAAACTGTTCTGTTCCAGAGAAAGGGGAGGAAATATTCTTGTGGAGTTGTGGGGACAAGGAAATGCAGTTCCCTTTACAAGATAGAGTGTGTTGTTTGTGTTCAATGCCTGTTTGACCCACAATTAAAATGAGAAGCCTGTAGTGAAAGAAACATGATTACCATTTGACTTCTATAGATCAGGTGGTTAAGTGAAAATAATTTATTACATAAATTATTATAAGTGGGTAGGCAGGCATATGCAGCAGAATTGCCTGAGGCCATGGTTTCATAGCAATATCTATTCTACCTTGTCTTCTGGATCCTTCCTTACCATTCCAGCAATTTGCCCACCCACTGAACCCCTAATACAAGATAAGCACAATTGTGCCACTCACCAGCTGAAGTTTTCCTCTCCTCTATTGATTCTCCATCTCTAGTGCCTCAGGATATGGCAAAGAAGATGTGCCCATTCCTCTGCCCATTACACATTGAACTTCTCACCATTCCCTGAACACTCTGTGCTTTTCTTTTTTTTTTTTTTTAATTTTTTTTTCCACGTTTTTTAATTTATTTTTCGGGACAGAGAGAGACAGAGCACGAACGGGGGAGGGGCAGAGAGAGAGGGAGACACAGAATCGGAAACAGGCTCCAGGCTCCGAGCCATCAGCCCAGAGCCTGACGCGGGGCTCCAACTCACGGACCACGAGATCGTGACCTGGCTGAAGTCGGACGCTTAACCGACTGCGCCACCCAGGCGCCCCCACTCTGTGCTTTTCTAATGACTACACCACTGAAGATGCTCTTTCTTGTAACTAGAATTCCATCCTATATTGTGTGGTGAACTCTTACTTATACTTCAAGACATGGCTTATGTTTGACCTCCTGTGTGGCACCTTCCCCAACACCCAGGGTCAATTATTCCTTCTTCAGTGTGTCTGTGTCACCTATTAAACATTTGCCATGCTGAATTGTAATTATTTGAGTGTGTATTCTTACCACCACCACTTCTGCCACAAACACCTTGCCTCTGGGAACTGGGTCATGGACTTTATCTGATTGATATTTCACAGCAATTCCATGAAATACGTACTCTGGCTATTCCCGTTTTGTAGATTAGGAAACTGAGGGTTAGACAATAAGGGCTAAGTAATCAACTAAGGTTCCATAGAATTAGGTAAATGCCAGAGCTGGCTGTCCAACCCAGGTCTGTCCAAATCAAAGACTTCCATCATTATGCTCCATGTCACTAGGTCCAAAGTCCCACTATACCCTGTGCTACAGGAGGGTCCCCTGTTTAGTGTGAGTCTAGGTCAGGGTCTGGCACTTAGTAGGCACTTGAGTTGTAGCTTTACATCTTCTTCTCTTCAGTAAAGTTTTAGCTAATTATTCCTATTCACAGGGTTGCCATGCGGCTTACGTTCATTCAGTACTGGGCACATTACCTGGTGCATAGTAGGCACCTGAAAATCCTTGGTCTTTAAATGAATGAACAGAAAATTTAACTTTTATTATACTGCAATCGAGAGAAATGCAGTCTTCAGGATGCCATTAGCTTTCTAGTGATTTCAGTGAAGTGTGATTTTCCAGGCCATTCTTTTGTGGACTTCCCTCCCCAGGATGCTAGCTGTTTATTTTCCAAGTGACAACTTGATTTACTATTTTCCTTCTCATCACTTTCAAGAAGCATCTGCAGGCTACTGAGTGACCCAGGCAGCGTGGAAAAGTCCATTTATTTCTCTGCTGCATCTTTCCTACAGAGTCTGAGGATAAGGGTTGGAAATGGCTCCAGGAGGTCAGATTTCCTCTGTGTGTGTGTGTGTGTGTGTGTGTGTGTGTGTGTGTGTGTTCAGGATTGCTCATAGCAACACAATTTGCTCTCTGCTGGTACACTCTGTTTTTAAAATACCTGTATGATGGGATGTGGCAGGTAAAGGATTCATCGTTTCCCCTTGGGGGATAGTTCTGCAGTTTGATCTATCTGAATGCTTTGTTTGGCCCTAAAATACATTGTAAGGGAAAGGGGACAGCAAGAACCGGGAGGGCACTCACTTGTACAGTCTTTTGCCTTTCTTACTCAATCAGTGTGTTCCTCTTCTGATTCTAGCAGGAAGTGGCATTAGGAATACACTCTAGTAAAAGGATTTCTGCTTTTCCCTAATTTTTGCAAATATGATAATCTCACAGCCCAACTATTAACTGGGGGGGGGGGTCTGCCCACAGCTTCCTTAGAGGTGGGAGTTCTTGTTCCGGAAGTTGGATATTTAGCAGGTTTCATGGAAAGGGAATAGAATTGTGCAAGAACAAACTCACCTTTGCCTTATAATTGTTCCTTTGCCAGCAAACTACCCCAATTGCCACGTTAGCCCAAGACACCTTTTGGGATTGAGTGGATAATATGCAGCGTCCCTAGGAGTGAGCAGAGCAATTAAGCAATTGTGGATTTCTTTGTAAGTTCATTTCTGCCTTGTGTACCCCCTGCTCTTTCATCACCATCACTGTGTCTTTGCCCAGGAAGCAGTGGCCAGAAGAACTGAGTGATGTATCACTTTACAGCTTGAGAACCTGGAGCCTCTCACTGCACCTGCACCACTGGAGGACAGACACTGCCATCATCCCTGCTGAGTCTGTGCATCAGGGGAAAGGCATCAGCATGCTGGCCCCAGGACCACAGGCCATCCCGTTGTCTGGCGGGGAGGGCAGCAGCAGCCCTTGTATTTTTGTGCCTCGTGAGTTTCAGGGCCAGGCCAGGATAACATAACAAGGGTTATCTTTTCATCTTGCAGACTAAAGTACCGCACTGCAGCATGGAGGCCAGCTGAAGGACAAAGGACTCAGAGACGAGAGCAGTTTTGCCCAGGTCTCTGAGGTGCATCCTCAGGAAGCTGGTTCCCACTCCCTTTCTTCGAACACTGCAGGTGTTCTGCTCAGGGCCAGTGGTTACAGCCACTCCAGAGGGCTTAGCATTTTAATAGGCTCTTCCAAGTGGTGTCTGAAAATTCCATTTCCAAGCGCCTCTGGTGGAGGCGAAGAGTATGGGCTTCCCAGTTTGACTTTCTCCAGCCTGCTACTAGAGACTTTCGGACTAAAGGTAGCCTCACTCTCTGTTCCTCTTCTTGGGCTCCTGCTGTGTGAGTGGGCTCTTACAGTCATTGTCCATGGTTTCTCCTTTTAACACATTGAACTTCATTCAGTTGTAGGAGCAGAAGTGGGATTCTAGGCATCTGTTCCTCTGAGAGTTTGAGTTCCTGGCCAAATGGTGGTATGATGTCATAGCTAAAGCTATGGACATGGAATGAGAATCAGAGGACTAAGGATTTGGAACCAGCCTAAATGCTTCTTAGTGCCCTGGATAACCCATCTAAACTATGTGCTTCCAGTTCCTCACACTGGCATAATCATAGCAAAGTGACCTCTTAGAGTGTTGAGAGACCACAAATAACAAGAAAGCAATTGGAAATATAGGACATTTACACAACTGTGAACGTGTATTTGCAGATGGGCCTAGAACCCTCCTTTACCCACGCCTGACATGTTCTCGCTTGAGCCCTTTCATGTCTGACGTATCATTGTTCCTCAATATTTACCTCCCGTCCTTGGTGTTTCGTGGCTGATTTGGATCGTAAATGTCCAAACTCTGGCTTCTTCTCATTGTCGATGATTTGCCAGTACCTCTGCCTTTGCCACTACCTGAGAGCCTTTTGCTTGCATTCTTGCCCAGCGCAAGGCAAACCTTACTTGGGGATGGTGTCAACATCCAAGTTGAACTAGTCCCAGGCACCCTCAGAAAAGCAGTTCAAATGTGTTCTCATCTTTTAACTGGGCTCTCTGCCTTCAGTTCCCTCTTCTTTTCAGTTCACATTCAACCCAATATGAGTTGAGTTGCAAAATATTTTTGTAAAAGATTATGTGTTCTTTTAAAAACACAAATGGGACCCTCCATCCTTTCAGTAAAATTGTGCAATGGCTCCTCATAACCTTCAGAATAAAGCCTGGATTTCTTGATCTCAAAGCCTGAGACACCAAGCTATCAGAAAGCACAGACCCAATTAAACAGTGATATGCATTTCTCCACGCTTCTTAGATTGCATAGTAAAAACATATTACACTGAATATTTTAATCTCTTTTGCAGTTTCTCAGAGAAATAGAGATATTATTATATAAATCACCGGTTGGGTGTTTTTTTTTTTTTTTTTTTTGGTGGGGAGAGAGTGGAAAACAGAATTGAATAAATGCTTGTTAATGCTATTTATATATAGTAGTTGGATTAACAAGCCTTTTGAAAGATCAGTACTTTACATATCTTATACAAACTGATTTAAAATCTTGGGTTATACATATCTAGATTGCATCTAGTATTTAATCATTTAGACATTTACAAATGATGGGTAGACGATTTGTTGTTATACAGAGTTGAGCTCTGCTTTCCATGCAGTGAGAATAACATTTTTATTTTAACACTTATGCAATTGATTATAAACTTTGGGACGATATAATTTAAGTAGATCTAAACAGTCCATTAGCCATGTCAGTGCATGCCCTCTTGCCAAGCTGTAGCTTTATGCTAAGCTGTTGTGTACTCTGTTACATAATCCCCTGCATTTGTTTTCTCTACCTATTTAGTTTGAATACATACAAGGTGACTGCATTGTCTCTTCAACCTCCTTCTCTGTGTAAACACTAAGTATAGAAACAGATTTGGGGCAATATTACATTTTTCTAATGGAGAGTTTGGAGAATTGAATAGGCTTAGAAATGTGCTTGTCACTATTTAGTTTTGTCCCTTTTAGTTATGTTCATTGTCAATTCAGTATGGTTTTCAAGGTGATAAGACAGTGCTTAAGCTTTGGCTACCAGAGGGAAATTAAGACAGATTGGAATCTTAGGAGAAAATCAGTTGCAGGAGTATGCAAAGGAACATTTTTTTTTCAAGGTCCTCACTCTCCTTCCATGGCCCTCATTTGCTCCTTTGAAAACAGGGTCATGCACTGCCAGTGCCTCTCCTTCCCACACAGGAGGAAAGCATCTGGTACCTCAAAAATGTTACAATGTTGCTTATCTAGAATATGACTCAGAGAGTGGCTTTCCATTGTCCATTGTGTGTTGATATGTGGAGGAGATAACCAGCATCTGGGGTGATGCTCTTGGTAGCCTCTGCCAGCCCTAGGAAGAGGTAAACTTGGAGAAGTTATTGAATGAGGAGATTGGGATGGTTGTGAATTGTTACAGCATTTTTGTTAGATACTTGCAAAGGAACCTGCTCGGCTACATAAAAATCTTCATTTGGCTGATTTGCATACAGATTAGCATAAATATGCATGTGATTTACATAGACGATTTCTCACGTTGGTTTTATTTCTTGTTTATTTATTGTGATATTCTCTTCTCTACAATGATGTCATTTTTCTTCTATGGCCTTCCACATAAAACAAGTCCTTTTGCTTTAAGCATGCCCAAATTCCAAGGGGGAAAGGGAAATACTAGTTTTGGTGAGCAACTGTGATTTACATGGGGTTGGGGGGAATAGGTTTCTGGCTCAATTTATCCAAGGTTTGGGATGGTTTGTAAATTAGTGCATGGTTCTGTGGAGTCATTCATGCCGTTTGGGTACTAGAGTAGGAACATGAGGTACATCCAGAGCTATGTGTAAAAGCATATTTAGAGAAAAGTCTAGATAGGCACTAGAAGTCCAGAGTAACACGGGCTGACTGTGGTCTTGGGTAACTCACTTATTCTTAGTTTTCAATTTCTTCCTTGATAAAATAAGGGCATTAAATAAGGCAGGCTCTAAAATCCCTTATAAGCTCTAAAACTTATTTTTATATACTCCTTGGTTTAATTACATGTCAAATATTAAGCACCACATAGCACATCAAATGATATCCTGGTGCCTTAGTGTTCTCAGTCAAGCCTTTCCCCTTTGAGGGGTACTCAATGATTAATTTAAGCATCTTTTTAGAGGCACTCATTTCCTTGTTCATTTATCTCAGTTCAGTGGGCACATAAGGTAGAACTTAAATGTGTATAGAAGACACCCGTTAATATACCCCATGTGGTGCCAAGGACAGGCATAGTAGTTGGCTCCGTGCACATTTGCATCCATAGGAGAAGAGTTTGGTGGTGATAACTGCATTTGATTTGCTGTCTTTTCCTCAAGACAGGCTTACCTCCTGGTGTACGAAACAAAGGCTCATCCAGTTGCATTTTAACAAAGCCGTTTCTTCAGAAATGAGAGGAGAGATCATGACAATAGACAGGGCACTAGGGCGTGGACAGATCTGTTTCAAACATACAGATGGTATCAAATTGCTGCTCCATGATTTTATTTTTTTGGCTCTGTTTGGTAAAATGCATTAGACATGGCTTATGTGCCAAGTAGTACTTGCTACTTATTCGTGTGTAGGAGACATTGTGGTCATTTATAGGTGAACAGGTCTTCTTGCTTATACTAATGTGGTGGTGGTGTGTGTGCGTATGGGTGCATGCAAAAAGGAATATGCAGGTAGACACATATCATTGCGATCCTCTGGAATACACAGGGCAAACCTGATCTTTAACTCTCTGGAGTATGAAGTTGGGGTTCATGTTTTAATGATGTCTTTTGATGCTATGATCAGTTTAATATAGTATGTAGTGGGTGGTCATCTCTCCCATATGATAACCTCAGCTCTTACCTCATGATGAGAATATGTTTATTTTACCTAAGTGACTTAGCAAGGACTGCCTGTGATGGTTGATAAGGAGCTAAGCTGAAGTAGAATGGACTTTGGTTACTAAGGCTGAAGTGTGGTTCTAGAAGAGAAAATAGAATGTGCTCTACTTTATTTGGTAGCCCCCATTCTTGAACGGGAAACTGCATGTCCAACCTTTTCTTGCCCATTTCCTTTCATTAATGATGTGCTTTTGATAGCTTTTGGCCAACCCTGGGATGAGGTAGGCTTGACAGAAGAACACAACAAGGAAGGCCATAGGGTGTGTGTTGAAATTGTAAATTACATCAACAAATAAAAATAAAACTTGTTTTATCCTCTTATCTTGACAAATATACCTTTGAAACTACATGGTAAGCCAGGTGCACACTTAGAATTTTTGGATTCCTCAGCATTCTGCACTGGGAGTTGCTGGCACAGGGAGAACCAGCCCCTCTGGTTGTCAGCCTGTGGCCTGTCCCCCTCCTCTTTCTACCTTTGGCTCCTCCCTGTATCCACAAGGGCTCTCGTATAAATGTGCATGGATGCCCATGTGGCCAAGCTCTGCCCAAAGCCCTGAAGAGGGTCCCCCATTGCTAGCCCTCAGATCTTAAGGTATGCACACCAGTGCATGATTTGCTATTGGAAAACGAGTCCAGGAACGAGGTCTGCACAAGTCCTGGAAACAGGCCTTGGGCTCTCCGGGTGGGAAACTAGAGGATCCCAGTGTATGGCTCTGAAAGAGAGCGTGTGCTTCACTGGAATGCTGTCTTGGCCCTGCAGACCCCTAGTCCTATGGGGGAAAGATGTTCTCTAGGATGGTCCAACAAGGGCCATGTAAATCAGAGACCCCTGGAGCAGAGATCCCTTTGTGTCTAAGGGAGCTATTGCTGTCTTGTCAAAGCATATTACCAAATTTCATTCTATCCCTTTTTCTTCATCTGCTTGATCACCTTTTTTTCTGGTTCAACCTCCTATTTAGTAACCCTGTCACATTCCCCTGGGCTCAGGACTCTACCATGGAAACCAAAGTTAGCTGGGTTATTATTGATGGATGGAAATTAGAGACAGATCTTTCAGGGTAATTGATTTCTAGTTATTGGTCAATAAAAGGTACCTGGAGCTAAAGAACCCTTTGTCAGAAGAGTTAATTATCCATTCTAAACCAGCTCTGGCATAAGCATTGAAAAGCCATCATTGAAGCAAAAGCAATGTAAGCCTCACTTTACCACGTAGCATAAAATTTCCCTCCAGGTTTTCCTCTGAGAAAATGTGAAGGAAAGGCAGCAAGCTCTCCTGTACCGTTGTGCTGGTCTTCTACCCCTGTGAGGAGACGTAGCTTTTTTGCAGTTACTGTCTCTAGCGGTTTCCGTGGTACTTAGACACAGGTTTGGTGGTGGAAGAGTCGGAGGGAGCTTGTGCTGCCCTCGGCTCACTGGCAGGGGCAGTGCCCTGGGGGATGTGTTCTCTTTGGTATTCGCGTACGTCTGACTCATGCCAGTCAAGTGTTGACTGCTTTCCTCTTTCCTTTTCCTGCAGCTCGAGAGGAGAACGTGGCCACGTTCCGAGGCTCTGAGTACCTGTGCTACGACCTGTCTCAGAACCCGATCCAGAGCAGCAGTGATGAAATCACCCTCTCCTTTAAGACCTGGCAGCGGAATGGGCTCATCCTGCACACGGGCAAGTCGGCTGACTATGTCAACCTGGCTCTGAAGGATGGCGCGGTCTCCTTGGTCATTAACCTGGGGTCCGGGGCCTTTGAGGCCATTGTGGAGCCAGTGAATGGAAAATTCAACGACAACGCCTGGCACGATGTCAAAGTGACACGCAACCTTCGGCAGGTAATGGCTGAGGGGAGAGGGTGCCCGGAGGCTCCTCTTAGGTAGCTGGGGAGGAGGTTTGTGAAGCAGGTGCTGGATGAGCTGGAGAAGGGTGTAGAAACAGGTTTGGATTTATCGAAGTCTAACATTATCCCAGTCTCTGCAGTTCCACAAGGAAAATGATGAAAATATGTTTCTTCTCATACTTCAGTTCTCTACTGTGCTTTTTTTTTTTTTTGTCCAGAAGAAAATTCAGTTGTATAGATAATAAAAGTTAAAAGTACTTTCATTCCTTTTATTCTGCTTTGGTTTTTATCATTTTCTTAATTACATTGAAATCTTGTATTGTTAAATTCAATTAGGGACAGCGTTTTGTTTCTGCAGCTTGCTAGATTTTCCTCATTTTTTGAATATATGTTTTTCTGTTTAATTAAGTTAGCCATTGTCATGATGCCATGATTTTAATTCCTTCCAGAAAGTCTTCCTTTTTCTCCTCCTTTTAATTTACCACCCCATCTCCACTTTCACCCCCCTCCCTGCCCCATTGTTATGTTAACCTCTAGCCTTCGAATGAATTAGCTGGAATCTTTCTGAATTCCTCTGTTTCTCTGTTCCTTGGTGTGCCGCTCCTACTTTATTGCCCCTGTCTCTACCTCCGAGACTCTTCAGTTGACTGGGAGGCCTGGAAAGTGGAAGGACCCAAATAAAAATGTCAACTTTGGAGCAGCCTTTCCTGGTTCTGTTCGTGCTTGAGAACTCCCATCGCTTGCTGATTCTGAGCAGGCGACTCCGTCAGGTGACAACATCTCAGAAAGCCTTAGCCAAGTGAAGTGGTTTTCAGTTTCATAACTAATAATAATAGTCACAACAGTAATAATATTAACACCTCAATCAGGCCACATCAGTGAAGAGAAAAAGTCCAGAAAAAGTCCTGTGAAAGTCCAGGTCTGTGCTGACACCGCCTTTTCCAGGTTGCTATTTTCACTTGGTGTTTCTCCTTGTGAATTAGTCATTAAACCCAGTTAGATAGCATTCAGCCTTTATTAATCAGAAAACATTATGCAAATTTCCAGAAAGCGCTTATCAAATTTTCTTCTGCAATATGATTGATTCAGTGCCTTCTAATGTAAATAGGAAAGCGTAAGAACTGACAGGTGTTTGCATATGTTTTCCATTTGATAAAAGTGTAACTCTTTAATACTATTATGTGAATGGAGAAGGCTCACACACGCTGGGAACACACAGTATTCAAAACTGCCCGTTTAACACTTAACACATGTTGAAGAAGGCATCTCTATTCTGTCTGCTGTGACGTTACCAAATAACCCAAGACTTAGAGCCCCCACTCATCTTAATACCTATGGATTGGACATTTTGAATCACTGTTCTGTTTTTCTTCTAAGACCAAACAGTCCAGTTGCTGATGTTTTCTTTAATAATCCACCATACATGCTTACACAGCTCAGCTGTCAAGAGGGCCCAAGTTGAATTTCCATTTGCCAACATTTAAGGGTGTGATGTATTTGAGTTGTAGAGACTAGACCAAAAAATAAAATATAACCTTTTTGCCAGTTTTGACTGGCAGGTACATGGTAACACCCTTTAGTCAGCAGAGGGGAGAATTTCCATGTACTGGGGAGCAGGGTTGGGTTGTGGTTCTTACCAGTCAGCCTGTCTCTCTGATTCTCTCCCACTCCATACACTTCCTTGCCATTCCAGAATGATTCCAATTAGCTGGAGAAAGGCTCACTTTTATTTCTACTGAAAACATTTCTCTAAAATAGAATTGGGCCCCAGTTCCGTCCTATAAACTGAGCGGGGGATAAACTAAAGTGTTATTCAAACATTGGTTGTGCTGTTTCAGTCAGCAAGCAGAGGAAAGCAACCCTGGAGGGTTTCTCTTCCATGTTCTAAGACCCAACTCCCTAAGTGCCCTTGGACAAGCCATTTCACCTTTCCACACCACAGTTTCCATTTGTGAATGGTGATTATAATCCTCCCCAGCCGTATGTGGTGGCTAAATATGCAAAGCACCTTATGTTCCAGAAGGATTATGAGCTCCTCCATGGTCTGGGTGCTAGACTCACTGTGACATGCGCACGATTTACAATCTGAGTAGTCTGTCGTGAAGGTGACTGTGTCTGTCACCGGCGATGCAGCTAAGTAGAGCTCTCAGTTCTGGACAAGGCTACAGAGGCCCTAGGGTGTTGGGGCATTTCTTGGCAGAAGGAAAATGAATCTCATAGAGAGAGTGCGCCCAAAATTGGACTTCATTGAAATCCTGACTGAATTTTGCATCTAAATGCAATTTATTGAAAGAGAGGGAAATCTCAGAAAACCAGAGTGGATTTTGCAAATCCTTTCTGTGCTGAATCATCTAAGATGATTATTTTGCCCATTAAGAATACATTTATAACATCTTTTTTCGTTCTGTAGGATACATTTGAAGGGGTTGGAAGCCCCTGTCTATTTCAATTAAACTGTAAATTGCTTCATAAATATTTGATAACAAGCTTATGACTGTCTCATCTACCTTTTTGGTAAGGTTGAATGGCTTCTGTGGCAAAAATTCATCTGAGGAATGCTTACTTGGACTTTCCTGGAGTATTCATTACTAAATGGAGCAGAACTTTGCCCATTTCTTCCTTCTTGGTCATATACTCATGATCCTACCTTTGAGCCGAGTCAGGATCAAAGGCAGGTACTTCACTGGGAGTTCTACTTGAAGGAAGGAATGTGGATTGCCTATTCCAAACTGTAACTGGGATTAGGGACAAGGTAGTGATGCGTTTCTTTGGGTTTGTTTTCAGTTTTGTTTTAAAATCCGACCTTGAACATGGCCCTCATGTGAATTGCTTTACCTGTAATGCCACATTAGTCAAACCACGAACACAAAACTGGGGTTACCAGTCTTCCAGTGTTCCAGCTGTCCGGCCTCGCACCCAGCTCAGGGTGTGCTGGCATTTGAATATTTGAAAATAGAAAGCGGAGACTAATTGTAGGGCTTCTTTAATCGTGTTTAACCTGCCAGTCCTCTCTGCTATCCGTAGGAGAAATTGCTTCAGAGCTTGAAAAGCATTTTCTAAAGGAGAATGGGGGTAGAGCCATTCCAACGGGAAGCATTCTGGCAAAGAAAACAAAATAATAACTGCATTGGGTAGTAAAGAAGACTCCCAACTATTTTTATGCACTCCAACAGTACAGTTATTATAAACGAAGAAGAAAGGAAAGAGGAGGATGTCCCTCTCCTGTTGCACACATCCACACAAAATCAAGAGTGTCATGGGTCTTTAATTGCCTGTGGAAACCCAGAGTGAGCTAGAGTTGTAGCCTTCCTATGCTAGATGTGACCTGTAAATGCTTTCTGTTTTTTTTTTGTTGTTGTTGTTGTTGTTGTCGTTCTACTGAAAGTCGTAATCATTCATGCAAATAGTCTGAGTCAGATATATATATATATATATATTAAAAAAGTGCCCAGCGCATTGGTATTTGAGCTCTAACTATCTACCTACATGTTGAAATAGTAAACTTTAGGGGTATTTTCTTTCAGGATAGGTGGACTGTGTATGTGCTAGAGGGTGGGAAGGGAAAGGGTGTTCATTCAGAAGAGCTCTTGGAAAGTAAGTATGGTGCTAATTCTAACCGGGGTGAGGTGTGGTCTGAGTGATATTTGGAAGAAGGGGGGTTACGTGACAAGGTGGACTGCAGCTCCTTTCCTAGCTGTGCCCTGGCTGCCAAGGTTTTCCATAGAGTCCTGGTCTCATTGTCTTCCCCACTCTCTTTTTCTGTGTCGGGTGCCTTTTTTTTGAAAAACTAACACAAGATCATTCATGCAATGTGTCATTTTACTAACCAACTAATGTACTAACACCCTAACGACTCATCTTTGTTTTTAGTTTTTTTAATTAACAATCGTTCTGTTCACAATTTTTAATTTCCTTTCTTCCCCCTTTTCCGCAAAGCACTCAGGCATCGGACACGCTATGGTAAACAAACTACATTGTCTGGTAGATATCATTCTTATTGTCTCTTTTTTTGGGTTTGCCGTGTGTTGCCCCCCTTTTCCTCCCCAAAACCCCCCTTTTATCCTCCTTAGACTTGTTTCTTCTTCTTTTAAATTTTTTTGTTGTTGTTGAATTAAATGCAAGTCTTTTTTTTTTGTTGTAAAAAAAAAAAAAAAAAAAAGGGGACGTGCCAGTCTTGGAAATGGTATTTGGATGAGTTTGGTTGGGACAGTTTCCTTTTCTCTAGTTTGTCATTTTTTTTTTTCCTAAAAAAATTTTTTTAAAGAAAGATTCTCCATTTAGCTAAATTTGTTTTCTTTTGTTTTGTTATTTTGCAACTTTGAAGTTACAGACTAGAGACAAGAGGATTTCTATTGAGGACTTTCTTCTCTGTCTTCTATCCCTCTCACTCTCGCTCCTTTCTTTTCCCACTTCCCTCCTCCTTAATCCCTTTTTTCCTTCCCTTTGGTGTGGCCACGGCTGCCCTGCCGCAGGTGATCTGGGGAGGAAAGTACTCTTACTTCTCTCTTCTTGTTTTCCCTGCTTTCACCTTACTCCCCACCGTGGCCATAGGGAGCTCTGCCAGTGTGTCCTCCATACAGACTCTGCATGGCATGTTCCTGTCTCGTGGATTTCCCCATCAGCATCAGAATTTGCTCCCCCATTTTCCTCCTCATTACTAACAACCTGCCAATCATCAGCCCAATTCCACTCTCTTCCCTCTCTTTATTTTTGTCTCCACTCTTCTTCATTCTCCTCTCATCCTTCATATATTTTGGGGTTGGGTTTGGACTTTTTCTTTTCTTTTTTTTAGTGAGGGAGGTGGCAGGCAGGGGAAAGATGACCCTGTAGTTTCCAGTGTTTTGTTTTGTTTTGTGTTTATTTCCATCTTGTGTTCCGGTTTCTTCAGTGCATGCACGTGTGAAGTGGATTTTGACTCTTCCCTTTGGTTCTCCTCACCCCTGCCCACTTCCCTCCCCTTTTTCTTCCACCTTTTCTCTTGGCTCCTGATGGTTTTCGCATGGGTGTGTCAGCGTATGGTGTGTGCACGCTTTGAGGCCCCATCTTTTCTCTCTGCCTTCTGCTCCTTTCATGGATGTTGGGTGTGTGGGTGCTATTTCTTCCCTGTGGGCATTATTATTATTATTTTCATTTTGGTTAGTATGCCTCATATTCCTTTCTTTTTGTTAGAGTTGCCTTCTTGGTTTGGGTCATTTCTTCTCTTGGTGGTGGTGATGGCAGCTAAGGGAGGGCAGGGGTTCGTGTCCTGGGGTCGTCCATGGCATGTATCACCCATGACACATCGAAATCGAAACCCTTCTCCTTCCCTTCCCGAATGCATGTTTGTCAGCGTGGTGTGAGCCCCAAAAGAAGTGAATACGAAAGAAAAGAAAAAGAAAAGAAAAAAGGAAAAAACCATCCACAACCAAAGACCAACCCTAACAAACCCATTGTCAAATGTCTCCTTTGCTGTTTTTCACTACCACCATAAATAATAATCATTCAAAAAATAAATGAAAATTTCACCAATGAACTGAGACAAGTGATGTCGTCTGAGGATAGTTCCATTTTCTAGCCTGACTGAATAAAGAGCACAGCGGGTAAAGCAAGTTGCCCATCTTGGCAATTCCACCAAAGTCCCCCGGGAGTCTGCACAGGAATGCAGGAGGCTTGGGTCGCAGGGAAGGCAGACCAGAAAATGGAACTTGGCTGCATATACCAAAATCAAACCAAATTAGAAAAACATACTTCACCAAAATCTTAATGAAAGTGATGCCACAGGTAGGGGAAGCCGCCGGATTTTGATTGGACTGTAAAGTCATTGTTGGGATTTCTTTTGTCCCTATGTCCCTCCACCAGGTGACAATCTCTGTGGATGGCATCCTTACCACAACGGGCTACACTCAGGAGGACTACACCATGCTGGGCTCGGATGACTTCTTCTACGTGGGAGGAAGCCCAAGTACCGCTGACTTGCCAGGCTCACCCGTCAGCAACAACTTTATGGGCTGCCTTAAAGAGGTAAAGGTCACACAATCTCTTTAGTGTCCCAAGAGGAAATGAAATTCCCAGGTCAGTGAGGGGCTCTGTACTTAGTGCATTCTTTGAAGCCATAGGTTTTACCAAGAAGACTCTGGACTTGAAAGTAGAGGTCCTAGGTTTTGGTTCCCGCTTAAGCTGATTGATTGCATGACCTTGGGTTTGCCACTTACATGCTTTGTGGTTCTGTTTTCTCATCTGAGTACTGGGGAATTGTATCCCACAGGTAGCTGTGCTTTATACATAATAATAATAATTATTATCATTATTTTTAGAGAGAGCATGCGTGAGTGGGGGAGGAGGCGGTTGGGGGGAGAGAAAATCTTAAGCAGGCTCCACGCTCAGCATGGAGCCTGATGTGGGACTCGATCCCACAACCCTGGGATCTTGACCTGAATGGAAATCAAGAATTAGACGCTCAACTCACTGAGCCACCCAGGCATCCCACATGCTCTGTGAATTAAATGAAAAAACACAGACGAAGGTCTAGTTCTTTGATATCACAAGAATTAGACACACGTAACGTTTGATTTCGTATTTTTGACTTGGCAGGTACGAAGCCAAGCTGTAGCTCCGAGTGGCTCCATTTGTGGTTGTAGGTCTTGTCTAAAACATAACATATGTATTATTTTACCTTTGCCAAGCTTGGTGTTCCCAAGAGTCTCATTATCTGAGATGAAGGAAAATTTTCAGAATGTAACATTAAGGCTCGGAAGACTGGTTTTTCCTCTTCTTTTTTCTTTTTTTTCCCCCCCTGAAAGCTAGCAGCTGTGAGAAAGCAGTGGGGCTTTGCCATTACTCATTTATTACTATTGTAGCTGATGTGTTGAGACCTCTGTCTGAGAGCAGAGGAGCTTCAGTCAAGTGTAAGTTCAATCTCTAAGGTCAATTGTTGAGGCAAAAAGAATCAGACTTGATTTGGTAGAATTCTTTCAGAACACTGTGTCATCAGAGCAGTTCACTGCACATTTTTGTTTAATCTAAGCTAAGCCTGATTGCCTGAGATAGCTATACCACTTCCCTGGGGAAATTCCTCGAGAAGCTAACAGTGTTCTTTCTTGTAGATAAAGATCCCTTGTGACCTGTTATGGGACTCCTCTCAGGGCACGTGTTTTCTTCTTCTTATGGTTATTTGAAATTTGTTGAGCGTCGGTTATAGATGAGATGGCATTGCAAATTCCTTCAGTCATGCCACTCAGCTGTGAGCCATGTGGAGAAAGGAGCCGTGTCCACTGTGCTGGAGTACTGTAGCTGCATAGTAACCATGTACTGAGTGGATACAAAATTCGGTACCTTTTTTATATTGTAACTGACTTAAGTGGCTCTTTACAAGTCGCGGTTTCCATGCTTGAAGGCTTCATAATCTAGGAAGGGAAAGGAGATCTGTAAGTGAACTCAGGACACTGTGTATTCAGTGCCACACTGGATGTTCTAATTGAGTAGAGGAAACAGATACATTTTAGGTGGAAGTCTGTTTCAGAGAAGAATTGCTGTTTGAGCTGGGCTTTGGTGCAGTAAACGTGTGAATTGAGAGAAAAGGGTAGAAAGGAGAGACATGACAAAGGAGGGAAAAATCCAGTTACGGCTCTGTATTGTACTTGGTCTGAAGGACAGGTTACAGAAGAGAACCCACAAAGTGTTTTCCTCCTTCTGCTGGATGTAATCTAGGCTTCTGCTGGCTATAGGGACACCAGTAGTCATTCCTGATGGGATTGCAGTGGACATAGACACTTCTTCCCTAGCAGTTAGTCCCGTGTGGATAGAATAAAGGTATGCATTACTCAGCGTCTAATGAACCCTGAAAGGCTCTTAAAAACCGTTAAATCACACACATTGGAATTGCACTCTCGTCAAAGATAGATAGGAACGTTCTGCTACCATGTACGTGGCTCAGGAATGAATGAGGCATTGATTGCTGTGGGGAGCTCATTCATTTTTGTAGTGAAACAGCCCTAAGTGTGGAGTTTCTCCTGGATAGGATCTAGGGGTGGCCTCTAGAACTCATTTTCCCTTGCACACAATGATATTGAACCATCTCTCAATTATTTATTTTGAGACAAAGAGCAGTTTCCCGTCTGCAAATTATCAATCAGGAATGATGCTCATGAACATTTTGAAACAAGCCTCATAAAAACATAAAGCTATCTCTGATGGCTTCATCTATGTGAAACCTTAAGCAAATAAAATCTTCATGTGCACACATGCACACATGCTGCCCAGATAGAGAGCAGAAAGCTTCAAAAGTCTGTGCAAAGTGTCCCTTAATAGTTTAAAAATTAAAGACAGTTCTGAAAAACAGTGTCAATAACAGAAATAGCAGTAATTGGTAGTAAAAATATATACATAGCTAGCAGCATAAGTCTGCATTGAAATCCAGATCAAGTCAGAAAAAAGAAAGTCCAACCCACACTGGGGTAGATGGTATATAAAATTTAGAACTTCATTAACTTTTACCAACATCTCTTCATTACATACACAGTATTGTAGTATGTCTAAGGGACTTGGGAAGCTTTCTCATTCATCTGAGTGTTTTTTAAAATTTTATTTGAGAGGGAGAGAGAGTGCAAGCAGGGGGGAGGGGCAGAGGGAGGGAGGGAGAGAGAGAGAGAGTGAGAGAGAGAGAGAGAGAGAGAGAGAGAGAGAGAGAGAAAGAATCTTAAGCAGGCTCCACACTCAACACAGAGCCCAAGGCAGGGCTCAATCCCACAACTCTGGGATCATGACCTGAGCTGAAATCAAGAGTCAGATGCTCATCTGACAGAGCCACCCAGGCATCCCTCGTCCAAGTGTTTTAAACAGATAACTTTGGGTCTAATATAGTCCTGGCATAGTCTGTCTTTCCAGTTAATCATTGCAGTTTACTTTTTTGTAGGGAAGGTCTGGGAAATTCTTCTACTTTTGTTGGTATTTGACAATTTAGTAAAGAGCAGAAGCTTCTAGCTATGTTGGTATTTCTCTCCGTGATAAATCCCACATACTGACTTTAATTATGTATCCTTAGTAGAACAGTGTCCAGCCCCTTTTTCCTATCTCTTTATTCCTTTTTCTGTCTTCCATTTGCCATTTATGGCTCTGTGTTCCCTTACACTGAGATGGGTGCTTTTATATATCATTTTCTTCAAAATGTGGGGGCATGGTTAAAGGACTTCGGAGTTTCTGTTCCAGATACTTTGTGTGTGGCACAGAATAAGGTGTTACCTTTGAACTACAGTTACTTCACCCTTGAAAGTTAAGTTCTGGCTCCACTACTGAGAAAAATGACTGTGGATTTCACCTGGGTGCACACTTCCTAGCTTGATATTGCTGTAAAAGCCACCATAGACTGTATCCAAGCTGTCCTCAGACTATTGTGGTTCTCAATAAATCTTGGTTATCCCTACAATATTTGTGTACACTTAAACATTACCAACTCAGCATCTTGTTCCTGGTCGTGTTTTTATGTTTTAACATGTGTGTCTTATTTTTTGGTCTTGCAGGTTTCCAGTTCCCAGAATGGTTCTTAGTGCCTGCTGAGCTCTCAGTAAACATGTGCTGAGTGAAAAATCACGTGTTTGCAAGTTAGTAACGTTTAAATAAATCCTTTAAATAAACATGTTTGTAAAATTAATATTTTACATAAATGCTCTCAGGCACTATTAACCATGTGATTCTTCTGGGATCTGTAAGGAACATCTTGACATGGCAGTAGTTGAATCTTTCAGGAACTTCCCAGTTATCTGGTGTGAGATAAGTATTATATATAAAGGCTCAGCAAGGCTAAGAGAAGTGGGTTGAGAATACCAGCTTTGTCACTGGCTCTATGGCCTGGAATAAGTCACTGATCTTACTTGATTCTGTTTCTTAACCCCTAATATGGATATAATAGGACCTTTGTTGTGTTCCACTCAACAAATGAAATAAGCTACATAATAGTAAAACCATACAGGCATATATTTTACTATATGTAATGTATTAGTATATAGTATATATAGTATATTACATACATATATGTACTATATGTAATAATTAAGGATTATGTAATACCTGTTACAAATAGTTTATGAATACAAATGTAACCATGCACTTGTATACATTAGCGTGTGTATATTTCTATATCTCCCATATTAGAAAATCACATTCAGGAGGAAAACTAACTTTATTCTGAGGTTTGCCCCACTAAACTCCTTTCATCTTTTCTGAAGTGGGGAAACCCATCCCACCTGCCCTCAGTCATCACCTTGTTTGTTGCCTTCAGTCACTTATGTGACAACTGTCAATCTCCATTTATTAAAATGTGTGTGACTCTGTGATGACAAAGGCCTCGTCTGTTCACAGGCGTCTTCCCAGAACCTAGCAGAGTTCCTGGCATGAAAAATAAAAATAAAGAAAGAAGCATTCAATAAGTATGTGTGGAATAAATGAATGAGCTAACCTCAAGGACCTCTAAAATCGGGTGGGATTTGGATCAACAGATGTATACTGGGAACCTACAGGATGCCAGGGACTGTGCTAAGTAAGATCCAAAGATGAGTCAGGCACAGTTCCCATCTTAGAGGACCACACGGTTAGTGGGGGAGACAAATACATGAATATAGTTTCGATAAAAGATAGCAAAAAGAGGCACTCACAAATGCAGTGAGTCTGTTGAGGAGAAGGACTTCGCATATTCTGGGGTTCAGGAAAGATCTGTGGAGGAGCTAACACCCAGGTAAGTGTAGAAGACAAATGCAAGTGAACATGGTAGAATGGAGGGAGCAGTGTTCCAGACAATGGCGCAGCATGAGCACAGGTGCGGGGACAGGATACACCATAGCGTCTTGGTGAGGAACTCACAATTTGCTAACTTCAGGACACAAATATAAGATGAGGAGTTTTGCACGTGTAGCTGCTGCAAAGTTAGGTAGGAGCCAGGTCATAGAGAACTTTATCTTTTATTCCACCCTTGGACTTTGTTTTCTAGGTAATAGGGAGCTATGGAGGCCTTAAGTAGTAGAATGATACAGTCATATTGGCATCTTGTTCATCAGGCCTCAGATTTCTTGCGGGTGTCATCTGGCTTAATTGATTGAGTGTATGGCCCTTGATTTCTGCTCAGGTCATGATCTCACAGCTCATGAGACTGAACCCCCCATCAGGCTCTGTGCTGACCGCATCGAGTCTGCTTGGGATTTTTCTCTCTCCTGCTCTCTCTGCCCCTTCCCCTCTCATGCGCGTTGTGTCTCTCTCTCTCTCTCTCTCTCTCTCTCTCTCTCTCTCTCAAAATAAATAAACAACAAAATTACTTGAGAACCGAAGTTAGTCCATCTACTACTTCTAACTGTATGTTTTTTGTCCTAGAAAGTTAAATGGTAGGGTTGGAAAGCTTGATCTATTGACTGTGGCATTGGAAAGTACCAGGAGAGTGGCTCTCAGTATCTTAAAATTTCTATAGAAAAGCACTTCTTTCTGACTACTGTTTCAGTTTCCAGTGACCCTCCCTGTCAGGATGTACATTTCTCCTTTCCTTTGTCCTTCGCCTTGCTGAGCTATTATTATTGGATGAAGCACAAAGTAGTAGAGGAAAGCCCAGTCCAGACTGAGGTGCCTGATAGTGTTTCTATCAGGTTGACCAGGACCAGGGAGAGAGAGCTTCCTCAAGCCCCTTAAAGTACCCTCTTGTGTGCCGGGATCTTCCCTGTTGTTTGAATTGATTCTTTGCACACCATCCTCCTATCTTCTCTGTTACTTCTCCCCCAGTATGTTGGTTCTCCATTTGTATCTCCATTTGCCCAGGGAGAAGCTGAGTGCTACTGAGGCTTCTGGGACAGCCTGGTCTCTCTAAACTCTCTTTTCTCATGGTGCCTCTAATGGGGAGGAGGGAGAAGCAGGAGAAGCGGGAGTGTGGAACACATATTTAAAGGAAAAAGGATTGGGGTAGAACATCACTGTGCACATTACATTCCACATCCCTTTGTGATTATTAGCCATTTAAAACCGAATGGGATTTTGCAGCCAGAGATAGTCTCTGAACAGATGATTAATGGTTTAATCTGTAATAACTTTACATTTTATAGAACCCTGATAGGAGTCCACATCTGGTGAGCCAAGCTATTTAAGGCTGTGTTAATTCTGTTAATTGCTATACGTTTGTTTGAATTGCTGGCACCTGCGGGCTTTGGGATAATGTGTTTGTTGTTGCCTTTTTTTTTTAATATACTCATTTTACCCCATCTCACTGTCTTTTGCTGCTCTTATGCTATCACAATTTCTCTTTTGGTTTTTCCTTTGTGTTGTCCCCTACTTCTTTGCTCACTATACTTTTTTTTTTTCCTTTTTCCTCCCTGTTTTAATTTTCCCTACCTCTGTGCTTCTTTAGCTCTTATTCTGGTTTCCTTCCTTATTTCTCAGTCTGTAATAAATGGTTCTGTTCGTAACCAGGTAAATTAGGTCATAGCATTGAGACTAAAAATCCCCTTTTCCTAGCATTGAGAATACTTTGTGGCCCCAGCGTGAGCAAAGACCAAGTGAGGGTTTTTGAATCAGCATGGAAGATGAGAAGAGAGTTGTCTTTAAAAGCACAAGTCCAGGGGCGCCTGGGTGGCGCAGTCGGTTAAGCGTCCGACTTCAGCCAGGTCATGATCTCGCGGTCCGTGAGTTTGAGCCCCGCGTCGGGCTCTGGGCTGACTGCTCAGAGCCTGGAGCCTGTTTCCGATTCTGTGTCTCCCTCTCTCTCTGCCCCTCCCCCGTTCATGCTCTGTCTCTCTCTGTCCCAAAAATAAATAAACGTTGAAAAAAAAAAAAAAAAAAAAAGCACAAGTCCAGAGTTTGAATCTTGTCTAGACTCATTCATTACCAGCTGCAAGACTAATAACAAATCAGTTAAATGCTCTTAGCCTCCATCTTTGCATCAGATAATAGTACCTAATTCAGGCATTTTTATGTCAGAGCAAATGGGATTAAGAGAATGGAGGTGTTTTATAAACTGTAAAGCACTGTGCAGATGCTCATGTTATTATTTATGTTATTATTTTTTTTTTTTTTAAATTTTTTTTTTTTCAACGTTTATTTATTTTTGGGACAGAGAGAGACAGAGCATGAATGGGGGAGGGGCAGAGAGAGAGGGAGACACAGAATCGGAAACAGGCTCCAGGCTCTGAGCCATCAGCCCAGAGCCTGACGCGGGGCTCGAACTCACGGACCGCGAGATCGTGACCTGGCTGAAGTCGGACGCTTAACCGACTGCGCCACCCAGGCGCCCCTATTTATGTTATTAAATGCAACCAAACTGATTAGATCTGGTCAAGGAGCCACATCTTCCCCTTTGCTGTTTCTGCAGTTTGAAAACTGCAGAAGTTAGGAGAGTACAGTGCAGTTTAAGAAAAAGAACAGCTGAATTGGAACCTGGCCTCCAGATCCAGTTCTGATGCTAATTAGAAAATCATACAGTCCATTTGGGCATCCGTGTCTTGATCTGTAAAATGAGGGTAGTGATCACTGCTAAGCCAGATAAACTGCACACTACTATGGAGAACTTCTAATGCAGAAGTACAAGTGCTTGATTATTAAATTTTGGGTAGCAAGGTAGAATTTATTTTTCTACTCTTAGGAAGATATGCAGAGCAGCATTGTGTGGGCTTGGAGGAAAGCACGCATTGATAGAGTGGAAGAACCAATACAAACAGGAGACCAAGAGGGATAAGGTTCCAACAAAGTCGAAAGAAGTTGAAATGTGAATCAGAGACTAGGAAGTGGAAAATGTGGCAGAAGAAGAAAAGAGAGAAACTATGTCTCAGGAGCTGCCTATTGGGTTGAGCACAGAAAAAACTGGCATTTTTGTGGGTTAAAAAAATCAAATACTGGTAATGCCATATGCGTCAGCTTAAGAATGAAGTTTTTGTGAAGAGAATAAGTTGGATCTTCTGGAAAAGAGATTACCTCCTAGATTATAAGTAACTGAAATAGGTAGGAGAGACCTGCACTCTGTCATGGAGAATGAAGAATAAGAACCCTGAGCTGCTGGGAATTTCGATGAATGTGAGGTGCATTTCACAGAGGGGGGTAGGGTATAAGCACCTAGCCCAGCATGGCTGTAAGAAAGTTGTATGTACCTAACGGATAGTATCAGGAGGGCTGAAGGTTCAAGGATATTTAGTATTGCACTGCTGTCACAAACAGAGATTTTCGATTAATACCACAATAAAAATACTAAAGTATGCTTTGCTGCCTATAGTTGATGGGCTGTCAATGGATAAATAGATATGGTGAACATTTTTTTTTAGAGACCTGATATCTATTTCTTATTCTTTTGAATGAAGGTTCTTATTCCCCTTCATTTTCTTTTTAAAAAAATTTTTAAGAAGTATATTTGTTTTGAGAGGGAGAGGGAGAGAGAGAGAGAGAGAGAGAGAGAGATGGGGACAGAGAGAGAGAGAGAGAATCCCAAGCAGGATCTTCATTGTTAGCACAGAGCCTGATGCGGGGCTTGATCTCACGAACTGTGAGGTCATGACCTGAGCCAAAATCAAGAGTTGGGCACTTAACTGAGCCACCTAGGAGCCTCATTTTCAATCCAGTGGTTCAGTGGCACTGACTCCACTCCTGGCTACCTTGGTGAGCATGTGAGCTGTAAGTCAGTTAGAACTAGGCCGTTCCCCTGACCAGAGTTATTTTGTTCATAGGTGGGTACCTAACCCAATTTGGATCAGTGACATAAAAGCTTAGGACTCTAGTTTATATGTTGTGGGGAGGTAGTCCTCCTTCCTTAGGGTTAGAACTTGGGATGATATAAAATTGAGCCTCTGGCTACCATCTTGCCAACACATAGAGACCAAAAATGAAGCTAGAATGGAGAAAAACAGAGGCAAAAACGGTGAGGAGAAGCTAGAACCTAGTGACATTTTTAAGGCCCTGGATCAAACATTCTTTAAACTAGAGTACCCCTGATTTCCAGCTAAGACTGAGTAATTCTTCCTTTTGTCTAAAGCAGCAGGAGCTGGATTTTCTGTCATTCGCGACATAGAGTCCTAAGTGATGTGAAAGAATTCCTCATACTCCTGTTTCACCCATCTTCTCTGATAAGAAAATAGCTCTTTGGACAGGAAAAGATAGACAAAGAAAGAAAATTTAATATCAGAGGCTGTTAAAATCACCTAATAGCTCTGCATTAATTCAGGTTTCTTGACTTGGATGAATGATATCCCAGGATATGGAGAGAGTTTGTAAATAAGATTTTTGAAATCCAGTTGGTGTTTTTGAGAAATAGTAGAGAATGGGGGAGGGTCCTAAAGACTAAAGATGGAAGAAAGTATGGATAATGCAAGCTATGGGCCTATGAGCTTCATTGGAATCTGGGAAAGATTTTGGAGTGCCTTATTAACAGAAGGTATGAGCCCGTAGAAGAGAGAAAAATGTGATCAGAAGAATTACAATTATTCACCAAAGACACTAAAAATAAGCCATATTACATGAACCAAACTCACGTTTCTATTCCATATTGTTACCATACTTATAAGTCAGGAAAGCATAACTAAATATCAACAAAGTATTTGGCAGTGCATTTTGTGATATCCTTGTCAACAAGATGGGGAGAAAGGAATTGGATGTAACAGCTATTCATGAAAGGAGTAACTATTGAAACATACAAATGAGTCTTTTTTTTTTTTTAAGGTTTATTTATTTACTTAGAGTGAGCAGAGGAGGGGCAGAGAAAGAAGTTGGGAGAGGATCCCAAGCAGGCTCTGTGCTGCCAGTGCGGAGTCCTACATGGGACTCAAACTCACAAATCATGAGATCATGACCTGAGCTGAAACGAAGTCAGATGCTTAATGGACTGAGTCATGCAGGCACCCTGAAACATACCAGTGAGTCTTGATGAAGGATCTGTTTTGACCTATATGGAAGTTTCAGGTGGATGTGACAATGCTTTTTCCTACTTAATGTTTGTATTAGGGGCTTGAGGGAAGGTAAGAGAGCATGCTCATCAACTATTTTAATGGCAGGGAGCTGAGAATGATAGAAAATATGTGCCCGCATGATTTGAGGGTGAATTAATAGAGGTGTGATCTATAAAACAAAGGAGGTAACAGTTTTATAGTGTAATTTATTGATGAAGAGAGAAGGCTCTGGAACTAGAGTTCTTGGTTTCAAAACCCAGCTCTACTCACACTAGCTTTGGAGTGCTGGGCAAGTTACTTAACCCTCTCTGTGCCTCACTTTGCTGATTTGTTATGAGCAGAATAATTATACCTACTTCATAGGGTGAGTATTAACTGAGTATTATAACTCAGTATTAACTGAGATAATAAATGTAAAACCCATAAAACAATGCTTAATAGAAAACTTTTGGTAGATTTCTTGAAGTATAGTTGACACAACTATAGTTTTATTAGTTTCACATGTATTACACAGTGATTTGATAACTCTGTATGTTATGCTTACCACAAATGTAGCTACCATCTGTCACCATCTGTAATGCTATTACAGCACTGTTGACTGTATTCTTTATAATGCACCTTTCATCCCTGTGACTTATTCATTCTGTAACTGGAAGCCTTTACTCCCTATGCCCCTTCACCTGTTTTGCTCATCCTTGTGCCCTTTAGCAGCTACCAGTTGGTTCTCTGTATTTATGGGTCTGTTTCAGTGTTTTAATTATTATTTTTTTAGGTTCCACATATAAGTAAAATAATATGGTATTTGTCTTTCTCTGACTTATTGCAATTAGCATAATACCTTCTAGGTCCATCCATGTTGTTGCAACATGTTGCATGATCTCTTTCTTTTTATGGCTGAGTAATATTCCATTGCAAATATATACCACATCTTCTTTATCCATTCATCCATAGATGGATACTTAAGTTGCTTCCATATCTTGGCTATTGTAAATAATGCTACAATAAACATAGGAGTGCATGTAGTTTTTTGAATTCGTGTTTTTGTTTTCTTTGAGCAAATACCTGGTAGTAGAATTACTGAATGAATGGCATTTGTTTTTTTCACTTTTTGAGGAACTTTCATGCTTCATACTTTTGCCACAGTAGCTGCATCAGTTTACATCCTCACCAGCAGTCCACAAGGATTCCTTTTCCTTCACATCCTCACTAACGCTTGCTATTCCTTATTGTTTTGATACTGGCTATTCTGACAGGTGTATGGTAACCGACTGAGCCACCCAGGTGCCCTCTCTGCCCATTTTTAATTGGATATTTTTTGTTTGTTTGTTTTTGTCTTGAGTTGTTTATATTCTCTGTATATTCTTTATATTAATCCCTTATCATATATAATGTTTGCAAATATCTTCTCCCATTCAGTAGGTTGCCTTTTCATTTCGTTGATGGTTTCATTCACTGTGTGAAAGCTTTTTATTTTGGTGTGGTCCCAATAGTTTATTTTTGCCTTTGTTTCCCTTGCCTGGGTAGATGTTTCTAGAAAAATGATACTAAGGGTGATGTCTAAGAGATAACTTCCTGTGTTTCCTTCTAGCAGTTTTATGGCTTTAGGTCTCACATTTTGGTCTTTAATCCATTTTGAGTTTATTTTTGTGTGTGGTGGAAGAAAGTAGCCCAGTTTCATTCTTTTGCCTATAGCTTTTCAGTTTTCCCAGCACTATTTTATTGAACACAATGTCTTTTATCCATTGTATAGTCTTCCTTTGTTGTGGATTAATTAACTGTATAGGTGTGAATTTTTTCTGCTCTTTGTTCTGTTGATCTATGTGTCAAAACAATACTGTTTTGATTACTATAGCTATGTAGTATACCTTAAAATCTGGGGTTGTGAAACCTCCAGCTTTGTTCTTCTTTCTCAAGATTGCTTTGAGTATTCAGGGTCTTTTGTGGTTTTACACAAATTATAGCTTTATTTGTTTTAGTCCTATGAAAAATACTATATAGGGGTTGCATTGAATCTGGGTATTTCTTTGGGTAGTATGGACATTTTAACAATACTAATTTTTCCAATCCATGAGCATGGTATATCTTTCCATTTGTTCGTATAATCTTCATTGTCTTTCATCAGTGTGTGATAGTTTTCAGAGTATGGGTCTTTCACCTCTTTGGTTAAATTTATTCCTAGGTATTTTATTCTTTTTGGTGCAATTGTAAATGAGATTGTTATCTTAATTTCTCTTTCTGCTACCTTGTTATTAGTGTATAGAAATGCAGCAGATTTCTGTATATTAATTTTATGTCCTACAACTTTACTGAATTCATTTATTCTAATACTTTGGCAATTTGGTGAATTGTTTTTATCATCATGAATGTTATCACTGTGTGCTAATGTTATTACTGAAAGTATTTCTATTCAATTCTGGATATTAAGCTTTTAAAAGATTAGCTAATTGTTAGATTAGGGCATGTTTAGAGTTGAGTTATGAGAAAGATGAAGGATTCAAGAGTCTGACATAAAAAGAGTTGACTGATCCAGGGGTATTTAACCTGGAGAAGAAAAGATGCCTGAGCCCAGGCATTGGCTTCATATGTGAAGGATTGTTATCTTCATACATGAAGGCCTATCATCCTATGGAAGTAGGATTAAATGTGATTGATATATCCTCAGGAAGAAGAGCTAAGGCAAACAAGTGGAAGCTGATTACTTAATACAAAGAAGACATTTCAGTAAGAGCTGTTTAAAGCTGCCTTTAAAGCCATGCATTGTTTATCACACTTAAGGCCTCCAAGTAGAGTCTGGGCAACCACCTTGATGAGGTTGTAGAAGAGATTATAGCATCAAATGAGTAGACAGTGTTGATTTTCTAGTTTCCTTCCAAATGTACGATCCTAAGCTCTACGATGAATAAGGCTTCTGAAAAGAAAGAATGAGACTGATTAATTAGACCAGATTTATTGTGCCAAAGACTTTCCTGATTAATCTCCAAATCAGTTGACTTAAACATGTCTCACCAAGACTCATAGGGTTGCCCTTGTGGTAGGATTTGAGGTTCCCAGCCACTGCCATAGTCACTTATAATTATTCTTCTTTTCTCAGACCTCTACTGGCCCCGTCTCCAAAACCATTATAACCACAGCAACTAAAATCATAGTAGCAACAGTAAAGACTAACATGTATTGAGCACTTAACAAGGTAAATGCATGTGAAGTGTATGCCTACATGGTTAAGTGTTTCATACATATTTCCGAATTTAATTCTCACAACAAACCGATGAGGTAGATCCTGTTATCGTTACTCATTTGAATTTAAAGAGATGAGACTCTTGTCCAGGGTCACATAGTTAGCAAGGATGGGAATTGAGATGGAAACATTGCTGCCATTTTGACTCCTGCTGTGCTACCTCCGCCAACTCAGTCCTAAGACCTGGTGAAGAACAGGAAATAAGTTCTTCACGAAAAGGTTGGGATTCTGTGGTTAAACCCAGTTGAGGGAATGGTCTCTCACTACCTTTTAGAAGCTCTACTTGAAAGGACAGGGCATTGGGGCGCCTGGGTGGCGCAGTCGGTTAAGCGTCCGACTTCAGCCAGGTCACGATCTCGCGGTCCGTGAGTTCGAGCCCCGCGTCAGGCTCTGGGCTGATGGCTCGGAGCCTGGAGCCTGTTTCCGATTCTGTGTCTCCCTCTCTCTCTCTGCCCCTCCCCCGTTCATGCTCTGTCTCTCTCTGTCCCAAAAATAAATAAACGTTGAAAAAAAAAAAAATTAAAAAAAAAAAAAAAAAAAAAAGGACAGGGCATTTAATCAGACAAAAAAAAAATGTCCTGCTGGGAGGCTAGATACAATTACCTGTCTCTTTCACCTTGCCCTTGAGTATTCTGAGAAGGTGGTTTTTGCCAGATTTCCCACTTTGGCTGGGCAAATTGATACTGCTCAACCTGTTAATGGAGGAATGATTTTCATTATGGGACTTGAGTGGAAAGGAGCTCCTCTTGGTGTGAATGCCAGGCAGTTGAATACCTTTGTTTTGAGATGTGTGGCACATGTTTCCTTTGTTCCAGCCCAGTATTTTCTATGAAGTTGGAGTTATTTGTCTCCAATGCCCTCAGAAAGCCAGAATGAAGAGCAGCTACTTTTTAGGCTTATTATGAATTTTCAGTCTGATTCTGAGAGTTTCTTATTTAGCTTTGCAGTTTTTTTCTTTTCAGGATAAATTCAGTGGAACTCATTGCTTTCTAAAAATGTCACTTATTTACAGCAAATGTAATCTACCACAACATTCCCGCTGAGACAAAATCTCTTGTGTCTTCAAATGCCTCAAAGGAGACAAAAAAAAAAAAAAAAAAGACAGTTCTTGTACACATATACCTACAGGGATAAAGTAATCATTGAGCTAATTAATTAACTAATGTTTCTTTTTAATTGCTTTGCAAATGCAGAAATGACTATTTCATTAGTGGTATGTGCTTTTGTAACCTTGTGTTCTGTCCCCCATGTGGACAGTGTCATAACTAGTTTCTGCATAGATTTCAAGAGAGATATAAGGACACATTTTTTACTTCACAAATCGGTAAAAACGTAGCATAGGGCTGTAGCATTGCACATCAATTACCGACCAATAAAATTCTCCTTTTTTCCTCTCCCTCAGCCTCTTTCTTACCAGCCAGTATGGTCTATCTCATATTTCATGGAGAAAATAGAAACTAGGCAATGCTTGCTAAACTTCTCTTCCTCCACTTTCAGATTTACCTTCAAAGAAACTTACTGCTACCTTCTTTTCTCCTGTCTTACAGGATGAGCTCTCTTCCTCCTGTCTGAGTGTAACTACTGTTCTCTTTTGGTTCTTTTGAGATTAGCCCTGTAAGGAGTCCTTCTCTTCTAGTTATCTTTGATCTCTTGCCACCTGTTTTCTATTCCCTCAACTAGTGACATGTTGAACATCTTTTCCATGATCCTGTCTCCTGTTGAATTTACACCTTAGCACATTCCTTACTTTAAGTGAATAACTGCTAGGGAGAGTTGCAGATCTGCCCCATCTTCTCTACCTCATGGCTACTCCTTTGCCCTTTGGAGTTGCATGCCTAACTCTGGAGGGGCATACCTATCCTCAACTCTTTAGTAGAATTCTTTTCCTGGTTTACCTGGCTTAAGTGAGGATCACTGTGCTGTATGCTGTCACAGCTCTTAGTTCTTAACTCCACTGCATTATAATTGGTATTTTATTCCTTATTGTATTTTAATGATCTGTGTTCATATGTTTCCTTAGTAGATGGGGCTTCCAGAAGGCAGAGATTAGGATTTACATAAATTGAATACTCACTTTAGAGTTAAACATAGGTCCTGGCAATAAGTATATGGAACATATTCTTCAAGTTAGTAAATATTTGTGAACATCAGCAATAGAATTATTGTTCTAAATTTCCACTTTCTGCGTGTATCCATTTTCTCAACAGCGTGTCACTCATTCATTTATTCACAAGTGCAGTAGATATTCATGAGTACTTGCTCTATAATATCTGTTCTAAATGTTGGAGTATGTGGTGAATGAGACCATATATAAGAAGCCTCTGGAATTCATGTTGGAAGAAACTTAAGAATAAATGAATAAATAACTCATTAAGATTCTTTAAGATCATGATAAGTGGTATAAAGGAAATAAAAGAGAATAACGAGAGAGTAGGTAGCAAGGAAGTTGGGTCTCTGTCATCAGACTGAGTGGTCAGGAATGGACTCTTGGAGGAGGTGACAATTAAGCTTTGAGACCTGAGAGGAAAGAGTCAAGTACACAAAGACCCAGGAGAGGCCAGTCAGAGGAAGCCACAGGGATGGGACGGACACCAGGCAAGGGGAAGCTGGGCATGTTAAAGACATGGCCAGGTGACCACTGTGGTCATTGTGGCTGTGGCTCAGTGGGAGCTTGGTAAGAGGAACAAAATGTCTGTGATAAGACATGCTGCTTTTCTAAAAAGGTCCAAGCTGTGACTGACATGCCAGTGTATCAAGCTTGTCTCCCCCTTAACGTCTTCATTGCCTGTTTATCTCCTATCCAGGTTGACTATGTCTCTCCTTTTATGCCAGAGGACAAAGGGTCCCTCCATGTTTGTAAGCTCAGCTGTTCACCTGTGCTTGGCATTTCCTCCCCTTCTGTCACCTCCTGGAGTCCACTCTTGACTTCCTCCACTCCTCTTTGCACCTATGATCCTTGCCTCTCTGTTCCTTCCTTGTGGGATACAAGCATGTGCTACTGTACCCTCACACAGAACCTTTCCCTTGACCTGTACCTCCTTAAACTCAGAAAGAGAAAGAGTGTTGTTTTCCCAGAGATGCTAGGAAAGGAGGCAAAACACAAAATGGTTTTGAGGTTTGAGACAGGGATGGTGAGAAAGTTCACCTGGGGTGACTTCCGTCTTCCCAAGAGAAGAGGTGAGGCAAGGTGCTGAACATGAGAAGAAAGGAGGTGTGGCTATGGATAATGAGCCTTCCCACCTGCCTTATCTCTGTCCTTCTCTGAATTTGGCATTCTGCACCACCTTGTTCTTTGTGCTGTTGTTCAGAAACACCTCGTGCCCCTGAGAGCAGGTCTTCCTCAGCCTCCCACTTATGGCCTTCTGCAGTTTGGTTTCTGCTTTGTCCCTGCTTTGCCATACTTCTGCTATATATTTAACCAGAGTGGTTATTTCCCCATCTTTTAAATATGTTTTGAGTTCTTCTGAAACTTCTTTATTTGGGTGTCCTGGCTAAGGATTTCACCCTTTCTCTTGCTCTCTGACTCTTGCCCTTCTTCTGGGACTCATCTCACTGTTACCTGCTTGACTGATCACCCTGGTCAACGGTGGTCTTTCTCATTTCTGAATTGCATGCAGGCTTTTAAGGTATAATGTGTGCGAGCTGAGATTTCAGAGGCAGAGTTCCAAGTTTAAATCTTTGTTTTGCCATTTACTATCCGTGCACCCTTGGACAAGTTAACTAGCTTTTTGGAGTTTCTTCAGCTATAAAATGGGTATCTTAAAAACTCTGGTAGGTAGGTACTATTATGAGGATCAAATGAGATAACATAATACCAGTACATGGTGAATGGTTAATAAATATTAGCTATTATTGTTATTTATTTGGTCCTTAAAATGTTATGCTTTCATTTGTTAGTTTTTTCTGGCAGGCAGATAATTCCTTTGAGGCAGAGAGGTTTCTGTATACAATGCTGTGTATACTGTAGGTTTGTTAAAGAGAGTTGAAAGGAATTTATACCCCTTGAGTGAATTTCTTGATTAACTATGAAGAAGTTGATGTTTCTCTATACTATAGTTTGACCCCAGTTGGAATGATCCCACCTACAAAATGAAAACAATTTATTCTTTACAGACAGTAAAAAAAAAAAAATCACACTCATGGGTAAATGAAATGTATGTGCATCTATGAAATATGAATGCAGTGATTTTCTGTTTTTAAGTTCCTCATAATCAAATGCAGTTGTGATGAAGTGTATCTTTCTTAGGGTACTTTTTCTTCATAGATATTTGTAACGTAATAGTTTTGATAGGTGTTGTTTCAAATGCTGAAGGAAATGAAATCTAGTTGTAATGCTGGATATTGGTGTGATGATCATCAGTGTCCCTTTCAGGTCTAAAATTCTTATAAATTTTAAATTGCTGTGGAATGTCTCTCAATCCCCAAGTTACCTTTAAGTGGTTGACTTAGTGAGCTTCTGTTATATTCTCGGCATGGTGTTTGGAATACAAAATGAACTGGGCACAGTTCCTTCCTTTGGAAGATCTTCTAGGTGAGGGGTTGGCAGCTTTCTCTGTAAGGGACCAGGGTAGTGGTTCTCAAACAGGGACCATTTTGACCCGAGGGAACATTTAGCAATGCCCAAAGACACTTTTGGTTGTTAAAACTGCAACAGGGGGGAGGATGAAGTGAGTAAAATGGTAATGAGGTGATGGGATAGGACTGCTACCCCAGTAGGCATATGGTGGGTGGAAGCTGAGACTGTTGCCATACATCCTACAATGCATAGAATAGCCCCTCTATGACGGTTATCCAGCCCAGATTTCAATAGTGCCAAATTTGAGAAGCTCTGGGCCAGATAGTAAATAATAAATTGATAGTAAATATATGGTTTTGTGGGCGTCGAGTCTCTATCATACTACCAAACTCTGTAGCATGAAAGCAGCTGTAGATCATGTCTAAACAAATGGTTGTGTCTGTGTTGCAGTAAACTAATTGCATAAACAGGAGGTGGGTTGGATTTTGCCCCAGGGCTATAGTTTACTGATCCCTGCTCTGGTTGAAATGACAAAAAACCCCCAGATAATTATAATGTATTGTAATAAGCTATATGATCAAAATATTCGTGGGTTTAAGGTGAAGCTTACAATATGGGCAATTAGCCTGACCACAGATATTAAAGATGGTTTCCTGAAGGAGAAAGAACATCAACAGAACTTTTTTCCCCCTAAGAGTGAAAAGTTAGGCGTCCAAAAAAATTCTAGGAAGAAGGAATAGTATCAGCAAAGACATAAAAGTGTGAAACAGCATGGTGAGTGTGGGGAACTAATAGAATAAAGGAAAGTAGGAACAATGGTGGTGTGGTAGCAGTAGGAATAGCAGCTAATTTAGTGAGTGCTTACTGTATACCAAGAACTTGTCTAAGTATTTCACATGTGCTAACTCATTTCATAGAAACAGAGCTCTGCATGGCTAGGGTGCTGTGAGAGAAGTGTGTATGGAGATGTGTGTATGTATGTATCAGGGCTAGGACTTTATTTTGTAGGTGGGTAAAACTAGGAATGAGAAGAGCAGCAAGGAAAACATCAGTAAGACTGATCGACTTGACTGTACATTAGAGGTAAAGCCAGAGAGAGGACACACGTTTCTGGCTGGTGTGATATTAATAGAATATAGAGATACAGATACTGGAAGAGAGGCAGGCTTAATAGAGAAAGTGCTCTTTACTTTTGAATGTGTTGTGTTGGAGGTACTTGTGTTATCTGGACATCAGGGTCAAGTTCAGATAGCTGGAGGTATAACTGTAGTCAGAATATAAGGAATATAGTTCAGTCAGTTACAGCTGATGATCTCCCATGAGAAATCACATCAAATAGAGCAGTGGATTAAAAAAAAAAAAAAGAATCCTGAAAGTCACCAATGTTTATGAAAAGAGAGATTTAAAAGGAAAAGTTAGAGAAGTGGTACGAGAACCAGAGAAAGTGATATTACAGAAGCCAAGAGAGTAGAAAGTTTCCAGGTGGGTGGCATAGTCAGTAGGTCCTAGTCCAAAGGGGAACAATAAGTCAGGACCTGGAAGCACCATTGAAGCTGAGAAGGCAGAGGTGATGGGTAATTTTGTTTTGCTTTTGCATCAGTGAGACAAAATCATTGTGAAATTCAGAGGTGACAAAGGCAGTAGAAATGGAGAAGGTAAATACATAAGAAACATAAACGTTGAAACAACATCCCAGGGGATTATGCCAACCTTTTCTTATATATTCTTTAAAGTACATACAAGAAATCTTACTAAAAAGTGTTTTGTAGACTTATTTGGGGTTGCTGTACATTTTTTAAAAATTCCTTTCTTTATGTAATCTTTCAGTAATTCATGTTTTGTGTTTATATTCTCCTTCTCCCAAGTGATTAGTTCTATCATTAGATTTTAGTGAAACTGTGAACTTGAGGGGCTGTGTATTTGTTTGTTTTTTTTGGTGTTTTTATTTTTTTCAGGTTTTATTTATTTATTTATTAAATATATGAAATTTATTGTCACATTGGTTTCCATACAACACCCAGTGCTCATCCCAAAAGATGCCCTCTTCAATACCCATCACCCACCCTCCCCTCCCTCCCACCTCCCATCAGCCCTCAGTTTGTTCTCAATTTTTTAAGAGTCTCTTATGCTTTGGCTCTCTCCCACTTTAACCTCTCTCTTTTTTTTTTTTTTTCCTTCCCCTCCCCCATGGGTTCCTGTTAAGTTTCTCAGGATCCACATAAGAGTGAAAACATATGTGTATTTGTTATAATAAAATTTAAAAGCCACCTTTGTAGAACAGTAAAACTTTGGGAATGTTTTTATATGATTAGCAAATGGGACACAAACCTCGTAGATTTGAAACTTGAAGACACCAAAGAATTATCTATAAGCCAATGTCAATTCAGTTTAAGTCATTCATTGAATGTCTTGCATTTTTGTTAACAGTCATATATGATAGTTTTTTTTTTTTGCTCTCAAACAGCATGCTATCTTAACCACTATGTATGTTTATTGCACAAAGGATTTACAGCAACTATGCATGTAGTTGATGAGAAGAAATTTACATAAACAAACCACTTGAAGAATCTAATTGTGAAGAAATGTAACAAAATGTTGTTATCACATGGCAGAATCCTGGTACCAACAATGCGTTACTAAAGACTTTCAGGAAAGGAGAGTTCTTCTAGCATGTACTGGAATATTGGGAGCATCTCCATCTACTGGCTCTGCCTATTTGGTGTTCTTTTCTAAAGAGAATTTGACTAAATTACTCTTAATTGAAAAACAAATGCAAATGATGAAGAACCAGGAGGTGATCCAAAGCATCAAAATACTGTTTACCCTGCGAGGACAGACCATGTCTTATTTGTCTTTGTATCCCTCTGGGCAAAGCACCATGGCTATCATTTATTAAGTGCACAGTTCATACTGAATTGGTTACATCTGGCCATTGGATTAGTGCAGCTGAGAAAGGCTGGACCTTGAGCTTTGTGGATGCTTTCCAAATAATGGTGCTTAATGACAAAGAGCATGAGGGTCCAAGAAGAAAGTGAGTTGTGAGGACTCCACCTATAGAAGGCTGGGAGTGAAAGATCTTTGTTAAAGAAGAGTAGAAGTTGCATACACTGTCAGTGGGGAATTGGCCACATCCAGTGGGCTCTGCCCTCCGTTACAGTGGTAGTGACCCATAAAACATGCATCATGTGTCAGTGAGTGAGCCAGTTCTGGCTCAAGGTGGACAAACAAAAAAGAAGTAGCAGAAGCTTCCATCATTGCAGTTTCTTATGAAAGAAATTGAAGGTTTTTAAAGATAAAACTTAGATGAAAGAAATAAAGTGAAAGCCACAAAACTGGTTCTAACCTCTAAGGGTTTATCATACTGGCAGTTTTGTTGCAAATGCATTGAGAATGACTGCTCTGTGATTTTTACTAGCTTTTAGTCCCTATAGGCAAAAAAAGCATTTCTGAAAGAGATTTAAAATTGTGGACTCTGATAACACTGCTAGTTGTCAGGTTTTTCTCTAATGAACAGCTTATCAGTAAATGTGCTCAGTGGTTAATTACCACATTAGGCTTATTGGCATAAAGTGTAGTAGAATGCCCATTATCCTTATGCAAATTTAGATTTACTGCAGGTTAAATCCTGTGACCTGAAATCTAAGTTGCCTGTCATAAATTAACAGACCTCTGTACTAGCCGTGCTGGGATTGGCAGTGACTAAGGACCCCAGGAGAGGGGTGAATGAATCAAGCTTGGGGAGGTGGGGCTCACTCTTTGGAATATCTCACAAAGGCTGATAGAGCGAATTGTGCTGTAGAGGCTGTGTGGTGTTTTTTGTTTTGTTTTGATTTTGTTTCATTTCACAGGGCAGTCAGGCAGTCCAAGCAATGGTTCAAGCAGCTGTTGATGCCAAGTGGTGTCATCCACCAGGTGTCATGGGGCATTTGGAGGTTGTAGGATTCAGATCGAGCTATGCTTCGGTTCCAGGGGACCTGTCAAATCAGAAGTTTAGATCCTAAGATAAGGATTCAGATTCCCAGGTATCTTTGTCAGCTTAGGTTGCTACAACAAATACAGACTGGGTGGCTTAAATAATAAATGTTTATTTCTCACAGTTCTGCAGGCTGGGAGTGTGAGGTCAGAGCGCTTGCAGAGTTGGTGAGGACCCTCTTCCTGGTTTATAGATGTTGTATTCTTGATGTGTCCACAGATGGTGGAGAGAGAGATCATTTCTCTTGTGTCTGTTTTCATAAGGGCACTAATTCCATCATGAAAGCTCTACCAGCTTGACTTAATTACCTTCCAAAGGCCCCATCTTTGAATACCATCATCACCCTGGGGATTAGAGCTTCACCATATGAAGTGGTGCTAGGAGTCAGGGCACATAAACATTCAGTCCGTAGCACCAGGGAACACTTGGGAAGCAAAGCAGAGAGAGCCCAATCTAAGCAGACTAGGCTCACAGTTGTCTCAAGTGTTTCAAGGAAATGGAGCACAAGGCAGCCTATTCAAGAGAAGGTAGGACTGTAGAGGGCATATGTGACAGAGCAGAAATGAATGCTATACAGTGGCCACAAGGGAGCCCATAGCTCAAGAATGCCCCCTTGGTTTGCGGACCTAATTCCACACTCTTACCAGAAGCTGAGGCAGAGTTGGCTCTTGGACCTCCTTCCTGCCCCTTTCAGGCCACGCTCAGGAGTGATGTGAACTCAGGGGGGTCTTTCACATTATACTCTGTTGACCTGAGGTTAAAACAAAGCAGGGACTGGATTGATGCAGTCAAAGCCTCATTCAAATCTGTTTGCTTCAAAAAAAGACGTTGGTGTTTGGTGTTTAGGGACTTCTAATACAAGTGATTTTTTTTTTTTGCAAACAATGGTGAAACTTTCTGAAGCCCTGGAGTCCTGGCTACTGTCCCCTACTCCCGGCACATTGAAATCCATAGTTCAGAATGAGGGATTCTCAGCAAGGATAGGAAAATCATTACTTCGGTTGTTTCTTCAAATGAATCATTAGTGCTCACAAAGGAAAATAGTCTTGTGTGCCCAGGGCACGTATCCAGGTAATTTTGGCGAGGAGCAACATTTCTTACCACACAGCGAGTGCTTATGTGACTGGTGCAAAATAAGCTGTGGTTTCATTGCTGATCCATTAACAGTGAGTGTGGTGGGTGAAAGTTCTTTAATTAGTCCCCAGGGTAAAAACAGCCCAGTATTTATAGACTGTAGGAGGAAAGGGGGTTGGGGAGGCAGGTGACTTGTCAGCTGTACATCAGTGACTTCTGTGTCTTCCAGGTCATATTAAAAAATGTCTTGAACAGGAGAAAGTAGTCTTTTCTGTCCCATGATAAATTCAGTGTTTTGGTTGGAAGTATCCATAGAAAGCATTTTTCTGTCTTCCTAATTTCCAATTACAAAAGAGGAACAGGGCTTTCTCTATTTAAGAACAGTACAAACTGTTTTAGAAGTGAGATGCAGTCCAAGAATTACCAAGGCAAAGAAGGAACATGGCAGTACAGCGTGTTCTCCACATAGCAACTACTCAGTGAAGGGTGATGAACAATTACAGTGGCAGCCAAGGAGGGGGTATTAGGGGTGGGAGAAGCACTTATTTATTATATATAACATGAAGCTTTGAAGCTCTTTTTGGTCTTCTTGACTTGTCAACTGACTTAATGAGAGGGCTTCTTTTCCTTGAACCTCAGCTTGACCGTTTGGCCTTGTAAGCATTGGAGGCAGAAGAGATCTTTCAAATGAAAATCAGTCCAAGATCATCTTACAGCAACCAAATCATGGGAGAGAAGAAATAAAGGGATGGGATCAATCTAAAAGTCTCATATAAAGAAAGACCCCCAGAGACGTTTCTCCTGAGAGCCCATTATATACAAAAGAATCGAAGAGAGACCCACAGAGTACCTGGGTGGCTCATTTGGTCAAGCATCTGACCCTTGATTTTGGCTCATGTCGTGATCTCACTGTTTGCGGGATTGATCCCCAGGTCAGGTTCCATGCTGAAAGCTTGGGATTCTCCCTCTCCTTTTCTCTTTGCCTTTCTCCTAGCTTGCACATGCACACCCTGTCTCTCTCTCAAAATAAAAAAATAAACTTAAAAGAAAAAAAGAGACCCAAGAAGAAAGCCATGTGCAGAGATCCAGGAGAATTACTGGCCCAGTTTGTTTATATTTATTAAAGCTTTATCCCTCTAAAAGCTTTCAGCTCTCCTAGAGTAGCTCCACTGGATCATTGATTAATTTTGCCCTAGACCAGTTTCATAGCTTGAGGACAGGGTGAGAAGAGAAGATTTGAGCTATCCCTAGGACAATTATAGGAACAAATAAGTTTTATTATTTATGCCAGCTTAGTTAGGTGGATAGTGATAGTGTTGAAAAGGATTCTGCAGACACCTCTCCTTGAGTTGCTGTTTATGTCCTTAAGCAATATAAACTGTAATTTGGGTGTTTAAAATTCATATAAATGGTATCTTACTGTATATGTCTTTGTACGACTTTTCTATTCAACATAACACTTTTAAGATTTATTTATATTCACATAGATTTCATTTATTATGGTATCTGCTATTTAGTGTTCCTTTGTAGGAATATATACTTTGTTTTATTTATTCTTCCCCCTTGTAATGTAGCTAGATATTTATGTTGTTCCTAGTTTCCCATATTATAGTTAAGGCTATGGTAAATACCCCTGTATGGTTTTTATTCACATTGTGCCAGAGTTTACCCAGGAAGTATACCTAGGAGTGCAGTTAGCTGCTAGGTCATAAGCTGGGTGTATCTTTATCAGATATTGCCAAATTGCTCTCGAAGTAGTATACAAATTTACACCCCCACTAGCACTATGTAAGTGTTTCTCTTCCCTTGCGTCTGTGATAGTTTTTGGGTATTGCCAGTCAATCAGATAATATAGTATAAACTGACCCAATAGAATATAAACCAGGTTTACCCTGTAAAATACATGCCTAAATCCTCTCTCATTGTAAGTTCCTATTCCTACTGAGAATCTAGAGACCTCAAGGGTATATAGATTGCATGTTTCCTACCTCATTTCCTTCTTAGGATACTGGGCCCCAGTGAGAGCTTCCTTGTGTCAGTTTGGAGCAGGTCTGTTCTTTATCAGCAGCAACTTGTGTCTTTCCACTTTAAACTGTTGTAGTTCTTCTAGTCCTTACAGAACTTTATTACTATAACCCCAATATCTTACACGTCTTTTAAAAATTTCAGGATATATGAAAAAAAATTCACAGTCCAAATATCCACATTCAGAAGATAAAGCAAAATACAACGAAATCCCCAAAGCAGGTATGATGACTGAGAAACTGAAAATAAAGTCACCATAACTTTTATAAAAAGGATGTTTTCATAGGAAAAAACTGTTCCCCAAATATAGTCATATATTCATTTTCTATCCACTTTAGACTTTACCCTTCTGGGGTATTGATGGGTATGTAGGAAATCTTTGTGTTCTCCCTAGAGTTTACAGTGTGTGTGATTAGCATTTGAATCTGTTGGACATATGGCTTCCAGAAATTCCTCTTGTGAAAAGTCATTAAGTTTTGTCTTAGAGTTTTCACGGGCCATTTAGTTGACCTAATCTGTCATTACTATTAGTATGAATTCTTTCGTCTAAGTGTTTTTCTTGCTTTTTCTACAATAGTTAGAAGTTTTCTTTGGTTGTTATATGATAAAGAAACAAAACAAATCTTATACAGTGTAGCCTGAAGGCCCGGCTGTGAAAAAAAAAAAAAGCCTCTGCCCTTAATTAATTAACTAATTTTTAGTTTGGTGATTTAGTGATTTTATGCCAATGTATAGAAAAATACTAAATTTTCAGGACACATACATTGAGATTTTCCTACCAAGAGTGGTGCCAGTTTTGCTGCTTTTCTCTGTGAGAGGGAAGTGAAGATTGATGCTTCAGTGCCCTTGTAGATAGTCTAAAGGATGTCAAGGATGGAAACTTAGAGGTCAGTGAATAACTGGGCTTAAATAAGCTAATTTATCACATAACTATGTATTAAGTACGTCTGTGTCAGGTTCTGTGCTAAGTGTTGGAAATATAATGATGATCAGATAGACGGTATCCTTCTCCTTGTTGAGATTTGAGGTCTAGTTTCTGCCAGCTTTTGCGTCAGTGTGGTTTTTAAGGACATGAGATTCCATAGCTGAATGAAGGGTCCCTATGCTTCTGTGGCTTCTACTTTTAACTTGGAAATAACATTAAGAATGTCTGGTCTGTGACCTAAGATTACTTAATATATTCTTTTAATATGTTATAAATATTTTGACTGGACTAAGATCTTTATTAAAAATGTGTCTTGTGGGGCACCTGGGTGGCTCAGTCGGTTAAGCATCCCACTTTGGCTCAGGTCATGATCTCAAAGTTTGTTGGTTCAAGCCCTGCGTCTGGCTCTGTGCTGACAGCTCAGAGTCTGGAGCCTGCTTTAGTTTCTGTGTCTCCCTCTCCTGTTCATGCTCTCTCTCTCTCTCTCAAAAATAAATAAACATTAAAAAAATTTTTAAAAATGTGTCTTGTATTCAGTGTTGAAAAAGAAGAAGATGGAATATTGACACAGAAATACACATAAAGCATAATAGCACAGAGTGAACATTTTTAACATACAAGTACTTAGAGAGGTTGAAACAAAGGTTGAAAACTATGGTAAAGTACATGAATTTTATAAGAAAAAAATTGAGTTCATCATCAAATAGTGTCAAAAAGCTGAAAAGACATTTTTCCTGTGGTGATATTTTCCTTGTGTCTTTCTCCCGTTTAATTCAGTTCAGTTTAGTGGATGTGGATTAAGTATGCATTATGTATTAAGCATGTACTTGCCATAGGGATACAAAAATGAATATAAAATGGTTTTTTCCTTCAAGGGTCCCAGAGATACATTATCAAGCAGGTTGAAAATAATTGTAGTAATTATGAGAAATGTGCCAAAATAGAAAGATGCTTAAAATACTTGATGAGGCTTCTGGTTATGCTGGGTAAGCTTATATCAGATTGACCCTGTCACTAGAAACAACTGGAAAAGCTGGAAAAAGCATAAAAGTGATCAGTCTGAAGGCATGGGAGATCTACCAAGGCAAAGAGGACCAATGTCCTCTTCCAGGCCAATGTCCTGGAAAAACAGAAAGGAAGCACAAAGATGTGAGACCAGAAGTGAAAGTATATTTTCCCCCTTAAGACATTTCCCAAGAGGCCAAGCAGAAAGTGGTGTCAACGAGGCTGAGGATATGAGAACTTTCAGTTGTCCCATGGAGCTGGGAAGACAAAAGTTGTGTTCAGATTTATCGAAGGGGAGGGGCCTGACAAATACTCTTAAGTTTTCATTTGTGACCCCCAAAGGGATAACCCTAGTCATAAGAACTAGCACAAATCTACCAATTTCCACAAAGGCTAAAACATAGCTTTGAATTCGTTTGGTTTTAGAATGCATTAAGATCTTCCACTGTTCTGAATGCCTGCTAGAAAAAAAAATATTTTCTTCCAGGAGGATATTATATTATCCAGAGCCTCAAATGATTTTTCCCCCAAATTTTCATATACTGGCTCTAGCAGTTAGTTAAATATTGGCAAGTATACCAGGAGATAAGACCAAGTACTAAAAAATGACACTAGAAATAAACCTATAGGACAGCCATATGTTAGATTTATCAAAAATAAACTTTAAGAGAATTGTAATAAATATCCTCAAAAAGTAGAAGATGGAAAATTTTGAAGGAGACTTAGTCTGTATAAACATGTAAAATGGAAGTTCTAGAATGGAAAATATATCTAAAATTAATAACTCAGTGCATACTTAAGAATATAAGACACAGCTGAAGACAGCATTGTTATCTAGAAGGTAGATCATAGGAAATATACAGAGTGGAAAGAAAAGAAAGGTGAAAATGTTAGAAAAGAGTAGAAAAGACCTGTGTGGCACAAAGATCTAATGTACATTAAATTGAGGTCAGGGGAATAGAGAGAAAGGATGGTGAAGAAATAGTAGTTTAAGATACATTCCCTGAAATTTTTCCCAACTGGAAAAAAATATGTTGAGCCAAAAGTTAAGCATTGCCTAGAAGTAGAAGTAGGAGAAATACAAAAGTACATCTTAGTAAAACAGCTGGAAACAAAACACAGCAATGAGCTCTGAAAAGCAACCAGGAAAAGAAAAAAAAAAGATGCATTGCCCATTGCCCTCATAGAAGCAACAGTAAGATTTAAATCTGACCACTTGTAAGAAATGATGGATGCCAGAACACAATGTAATAGCATCTTCAAAATGGTACCAAATAAATAAATAAATAAATAAATAAATAAATAAATAAATAAATAAATAAATTCTTTCTCTGCTGGTGTTCTCTAATCAGTGAAAATATTATTCTCAAAAAATAGAAACTTGTAGTATTGCAAAGAAAAATAAATACTTTGCTCTAAAAGAAATAGCAAAGGAAATTGTTCAGGCAGAAGGAAAGTGATACCGGATGGAATCATGGAAGTACGAGAAGGAATGAAACAGCAATAGAAAGTGTAAATATTTATTGATAGTATAAGAATTGTGATAGACTGGACGCTGCTAATCCTGCTTGCTTTAAAGATGGAGAAAGGGTCATGAACCAAGGAATGTGGGGCAGCCACTAGAAGTTGGAAAAGGTAAGGATACAGATTCTCCCCGGGAACTTCCAGAAAGAACTCAGTCCTGCCAACCCCATGTCTTTAGTGCAGTGAAGCTTGTTTTGGGCTTCCAACCTCAAGAGTGGTCAGATAACAAATATATGTTGTTTTAAACCAAAAATTCATAACCTATGATAGAATTTGAAATATATGTTGAATTTTTTTAAATGATAAAAATATCAGAAAAGTCAGGAAAAGAGTAAATGGAGTTAAAGGGTCTAAGGACCTTGAATTGCCTGGAAAGTGTTTAAAAATAGGCTTTAATAGGGAAAACTATCAGAAGAAGAAATGGAATATCTATCAAAAAGTTGAATTTATAAATAAAAGATCCTTTCAAAGAGAACTCCTGGCCATATGGAGTCACAGGTGAATTCTTCCAAACACTTAAAAAAAAAAAAAACAGTAAGATGTTGGCATTAAACTAGACAAATAGACCGATGGAACAGAGAGTCCAGAAATTGGCTCACATATATATGGACACTTGATTTATATTAAAGGTGATTCTGCATAACAGAGGGGAAAGTATAATCTTTTCAATATATGGCTCTTGATCAATTGGGGTATCTTTATGGAAAAAATGTATATTGTCTTCTGCCTCACACCACACACATAAACCAATTCCAAGGGAATTGTCAACCTGAATGTAGAAGGCAAAATAATAAAGCATCTAGAAGAAAATGGAGATTAATATCTCCATGGGCAATTAAAACACAATGTAACATTGTCACATGCTCACCAGCATGGGCATCAAAAAGATTGATAAAGTCAAGTGTTAGGGTAAGAAGCCACTGAAATCCTCATACACTGGGATTGGTACAAGAAGTTTATGAAAATTGATACAAGTATTTTGTAAAATATTCTGACAATGTCTGCTAAAACTGATCATATGCATGCCCTATGATCCAGCAAATCCACTCTTAGGTATATGCCAACAGAAGTACATACACATACACATCAGAATATATACACAAAAATGTTGATAATAGTCCCTGGAATAGACTGGAAGCAACCCAAATGGCCATGAACAATAGAACAGATAAACAGATTGTGTTATAGTCACAAAATAGAATGTTGTGTAACTATAAAAATGGAGGAGCTATGTACAACAACATAGATACAATTTCACAAACATAATACCGAGTGAAACCAACTAGATGCAGAAGAGTATATATATTATACTTTTCCTTTTATATGTAGTTTAAAACAGGCTAAACTAATCTATGGTGTTAGTAGCCAGTTATCTTTGAAGAAGAATGAGGTGGGTGTGGCAAGAGGGAGGCTTCTAGGGTGCTGGTATTGCTTTATTTCTTGGTCTGGATGGTGAGTACATAAGCACGATCACTCCGAAAATTACTTGAGTTGTTGCCTTTTGATGTGGTCACTTTTGTGACTGTTTTAACAGTTTGAAAAAATATTATGTTAGCTGAGAACAATATATTTTGCATGAAGAAGGCTTGAAGCAAATTTGAAAATTGGCCATGATTTTGCCAGACAGAAGAGAAAGGGAAAGAATATTCCATTAAAGGAATAACCTAAGCCAGATATACAGCAGTGGGAGGATTCATTTAATTTTAAGTAAGAATTGGAGTGTGTAGTACATGGCATATATGGGGAAGAAGGGTGGGAGATTAGAGATATAGGTTGAATCTTGTTTGTAGAGTGTCATAAATTGATTGTATAACATGAAGAAATTATAGGTTTTGAGCAGAAAGTGGAACAAGGAATTTTGGATTGGGCTGCATTTGAAATGTCACCAGGAGAAGACTGGTTTTGCCAGTGAGTTCTGACTTTGGAATATGACTATTTTTTCCTTCAATACCCACCCCCCCCCAACACTTTGTACATAAATACAATCTTCCATCTCATTTTAATTTGTAGCAATCCAGAGTAGAGTGATTTGGTTTTATCAGCTTGCACAAACAACTCCTTTCTTTGTGGTTGTTGCCTGTTGTCCCTCTCCTTTATGGACGTCATTAAGTTACTTTCCCAGATTGAAGTGGTCCTCCTGCACTGAGGATCTCAGTGTCTGAGATGGCTGGTCTACCTCCTGACCCAGCTTGTCTACTACCTGAGGAAATGCAACCTGATACCCTAGTCCTTCAAGTGAGCTATGCATTGGCAGGAAGAGACCACAAACACACACTTCATTTAATTTCTGAGTTAATGCCCAGGGATAAAAGGATTATCAGAAAACAGTGACCACATAGGGAAGGAACAGATGTAATATTGCCCAACACAGCTTCACTTGGCACCCAGGGTCCTTCCTAGCAATGAGCAGCTGTGAGAGACACTGGTATTTGGGGTTGAGTCCTTCCAAGTCTTTCTGGAAAGCTCAGTTCTTATGACCCTGCCTTATGTGGGGCTTATGTCACATTCTGGAAGAATTGACAGTGATATTCTGTGCATGTCCGTTTACAGCAATATTTTCAAATACTGGAATCTCCTGGCTCTTGACGTAAATGTAGCATAGTAAGGCCACATTCTCATCTGGAGGGGGAATCAGCATCCATGTGGCGGTGTCCTGGATGAGTAGCATCACTTCCAGCTTTGCAGTGCTCTGGAAGACACTTCTATACAGACCCAGATACCATTAGAGGAAAAAAAAGAGATAAGGAATTGGAATCAGGGTTTTTCTGAATCTTCACAGCAAGCCCCTTGCCATGTTAGTTTTTAAAACCAGCGACATACTTCAGGCCAGTGAAGTGTAAATATTTCTGTGGAGCCTGGGGTTCCTTGAGAATGGTAGAGGAGGAAACAGGTTTTTTTTATTTTTTTATTTTTTTTATTCTTTAGGATCTAAATCATTCCCAGGTAGTGAACTTCCAGTAAGGAATGGATTTGGCTTATTGTTTTCATGTTTGTTTATTTTGAGAGAGAGAGCAAGCGAGCAGGGGAGGGGCAGAGAGGGAGAGAGAGAATCACAAGCTGGGCTTGATCCTGTGACCCTGAGATCACGACCTGAGCCAAAATCAAGAGTCAGATGTCAACCAACTGAACCAGGTGCCCCTGGACTTGGCTTATTTATTAACCGTTGAGCCTAAGGAAATGTGACTAGGTTTCCCAAAGAAGCTAATTTTCAGGAAATGTTTTTGGAAAAGTGGGTCTCCTGCTTAATTTCCCATTCCATGTGTGTTCTGTTATCCGTGATGGAGATGAGAAACTGCTCCAGGTGAAAGATATTTAAGATATTCATCAGGACATACTCTCTCCCTCAATCCATAATTTGTATTCCTTTGCTGGTTCATTCCAGTGCTGGGATTTGGGTGGGATTTGCCAAAGCCAATTTGGAACTGGTTTCCCATGCTGTGTGGATTCTGTTTCAGTCGTCTGTTCATTCACTGGTCTGCTTTTCCTCCAGAACCATAAATGAGTTTGAGCCTGTTGGCATCACAAATCATCAGTGGTAAGAAAGGTCAGTGCAGGGGCAGGAAGACAGGCAGGTGCTTATGCTGAGGGAAGCAGGCAGGGACCCAAAAGATTGTGACAGCTGGATAGTCATTGGGCTGTTTGAGCCTGGGCTGTAGTAAGGTGACTGCTTGTACCCTTGTAGGATTACATTAGCCACAGTCTCGTCCTCAGCCTTGCAGCCTCAGAATTTCAATTTTAGCCAGCAATAACAACAGCTGGAATAATAATAATAAGTCAGTATTAGTTAATCACTTTCTATGTGCTAAGCAGTGTCCTACTTTATGTTATGAACTCGCCTAGTCCTCATACTAATTCTAGATGAGTACCACACTGTCACTGGGTGGGGGGGGGGAGGAAACAAAAACACAAAGATAGTTTTCCCAAGGCTATACAGCTAGTTAAGGGTCGGAACTGGGATTGAAATCTGTGCAGCCTGGTTCCAGAGCCTGTATTCATCGCCGTTATGGCTGTTCATCAAGAATCACCAGAAAGTGAGAAATTGTTTTGCAGAGAACAAAAAGTCACAAGTGACTTAGTAATATACCAGAATACCAACATATTTAGTTCCCATGGAGGAAAATTATCCCGGAGCTTTACTGTTGAGTATAGTACAGTAGTCAGAAGCCACATCTGAGGACTTGAAATGTGCCTGGTCTGCATTGAGGTGCACCGTAAGTATCAAATTCACACTGGGCTTTTTAGACTTAATACCCATCCTCAAATCTCATAAATCATTTCTTATGTCAATTACATGTTGAAACAATAAAGTTTTGTATATATTAGGTTAGATAAAATGTATGATGAAAATTAATTTTACCTGTTTTTACTTAAAATCTGGCTACTAGAAAATTTAATTTTTTTTTGATGTTTATTTTTGAGAGAGAGACAGAATGCTAGTGGGTTGGGGCAGAGAGAGAGGGAGGCACAGAATCTGAAGCAGGCTGCAGGCTCCGAGCTGTCAGCACAGAGCCTGACGCGGGGCTTGAACTCATGAGCTGTGAGATCATGACCTGAGCCAAAGTCGGACTCTCAACTGACTGAGCCACCCAGGCGCCCCATTATTTATTATTTTTTATTTAATTTTTTTTTGATGTGGCTACTAGAAAATTTTAAATTGTGTCTGTAACTTGTGTTATATTTCCTTTGGATAGCACTGTTCTATAGACTGAAAAACGCATAGATAATCCAGAGCACCCTTTTTTTTCATACCTATGAAACTGAGTCATTCACCTGAACTAGCTTGTAGTCATCTGGAGGGAGTTTTGTTCACCATTTGCGTTGTGGGATCAGAGCAAGAGGTGCTGGTCAATTTTAGAGATATTTCTTTTAGGCTCTAGAGGAACACATTGAACTCTATTTCAGCAGAGTGTCCCAGCTTCAAAGCAGAATACAGAAGGGCAGACTAAGTGGAAATAAGTAAATGCAAATATATAGATATCGATAGGCGGTTGGAATTCAGAGAAAGCCTCTTCAGATTACACAGCATCAGTGATAGTGTATCCTAGGGGAGGGGAGGGCATTTGTATGTGGTTAAGGTAGCTGGGGACCAAGTTGTAGAGAATCTTGGCCTCAGGAAAAGGAGTGCCCTTAGACTGACAAAATCTTACTTTACAAATGTCCTTTTAGATTCTTTTTGATCAACAGAATATTTTGTCATGATTGACTTCCTAATTTATGACATACTAAAATTTCTAAATTTGCTGTTTTTTAAAAATATCATTTGTTTTCAAATTGCCTTACATACAACACTCAGTGCTCATCCCAACAAGTGCCCTCTTCAATGCCCGTCACCCATTTTCCCCTCTCCCCCACTCCCCATTAACTCTTAGTTTGTTGTTTAAGAGTCTCTTATGGTTTGCCTCCCTCCCTCTCTGTTTGTAACTATTTTTTCCCCCTTCCTTTCCCCCGTGGTCCTCTGTTAAGTTTCTTAAGATCCACATATGAGTGAAAACATATGATATCTGTCTTTCTCTGACTGATTTATTTCACTTAGCATAATACCCTCCAGTTCCATCCATGTTGCTGCAAATGGCATGGTTTCATTATTTCTCATTGCCAAGTAGTAGTCCATTGTGTATATAAACCACATCTTCTTTACCCATTCATCAGTTGATGGACATTTAGGCTTTTTCTGTAATTTGGCTATTGTTGAAAGTGCTGCTATAAACATTGGGGTACATGTGCCCCTGTGCATCAGCACTCCTGATTCCCTTGGGTAAATTCCTAGCAGTGCTATTGCTGGGTCATAGGGTAGTTCTATTTTTAATTTTTTGAGGAACCTCCAAACTGTTTTCCAGAGTGGCTTTTTTTAAAATATTAATTGTATCTAAGATTAATGATTCTCTGGTGAAATTTAGAGAGACACCTTAATCACACCAGCAATATTTACATAGACACTTCCTAAGGATTGTTCACTTGTAGAATACCGAAGGGTGAATAATGCCATCCATTGAACAAAGATTCTCATTTTTCTACCTCAGGGCCTTGTTCTCTTACTAAACCTTTGTCCCTTAGGGTTGATAATGGACTGCATCTTATTGGAGGGCCTCTTTTCACTGATGGCATTAACCATACTGATCCAGCAGTTGGATGACCTTAGAATGGAGCCAGGCTCTAGCAGCCAGGGTGTGTTGATCGTGGGCACGTGTTACAAACCGGCCCGAGGTGTAAGGAGTAATGGAGGCCTGTAGAGGGGCAGCCTATTAGAGTTACAGTTTATATGGAGATTATATTCTAAAATATTAATGTGAGGTTAAAAAAAATGATTATATAGTCAACTTTGCCCTTATAAAGGCTTTAAACCATTTCCAAAAATCCCAGGCCCCTTGCAAGCTCTTAAACCAAGGGTTAGCATCATTGATTTCTTCTTGCATTTCTGGTGACGCAACTCTTTCTAGCAGTTATGAAGGCTAGGCCTACTTGGAATAAGGCAAAGGGTTAGGTGGTAAATAGGCAATTCTCTCACTTCCTCTCAATCCCCTGCCCACCCCCCTGAGTGTAGACAGCTGAAAATGTATACGTTATATGTAAGTATGATGCAACTCCACTGTACTGTTTGTCTTGCTAATAAGTAAAGTGACTTGTGTTATGCTTTAAATATTTCAGGTTCATTGATTCACTTTTTTGCACCTAGTGTATGAAGGTAAAGGTGAAAAAGGCAGTTAAGACCGTTTTTTTGCTTGTTTTTTAAATTATTGAAGAGCTCCAAATCTGGTCAGGAAACAGACAAGTAAACGGTTATCATGCCTTAATGAGGCATTGGCTCAGTTCTTCAGGATCACAGAGAAGAGGCCAGTAAAGCACTCTGGAGGTCAGGAAAGCCTATCAAGTGGGGCACACTGGTCCAGAATCACCATTTTTTCTCACTAGGTTGCTGTAACAACCTTCCAAATGCTCTCTCTGCTTTTGTTTTTGGTTCTCCCTTTTCCCCAAATGTATAGCTCTCCAGGAAGCAAAATAGTCCTCTTAAAACATAAGAGGAACATATACACTCCTCTGCTTACACCCTCTAGTGACTTTCCATCTTGCTCAGAAGTAGAGCTCAGCCACTGGGTGTTGTATGGATACCAATTTGACAATAAATTTCATATTAAAAAAGAAAAAAGTAGAGCTCAGGTTCTTAGGAGGCCTTTAAGACCTTGTAGGATCTTGCCCCCGTTACCCTCTGCCCTCATTTCTACTATGTCCCTCCTTGTTCCCCTGATTCTGCCACACTGGCCTCCCAAATGTTTGAACATGTCATTCACATGACTGCTCAGGAATTTTGTTCTCGTCTGCTGCCTGGAATTCTCTTTCCCCAGACGTCTACATGGCTCATTCCTCAACGTTTTCAAGTCTCTGTTGAAATGCTGCTGTATTTTATAGGCCTTCCATGCCTATCCTTTATGTAAGTAACAAACTTCCACCACATCTTGGCACTCCTACTCCCTTTTATCTTGCTTATTGTCATCTGACATACTGTAAGTTCGCTTATTTATTTGCCTCATCCACTTAGATTTTAGAGTTCATGAGGGTAAGACTTTGTTTTGTCCATTTTGGGACAGTACCTGGCATATCATGTTCACTCAGTAAGTGTTGGAAAAAAAAAAGTGTTGAATGAATAATTCATTGTTCTTCTCTTGCATTGCTTCCTCATATGTTTGCCTAATGAGTGGATGTATACATAAATGGTGAATATATTCCCTTGGCACCAGCAGAAGCTATTGTTTCCCAGTAGACTGTCTCTCTGGGGTGACTTTACAGTTCTTTACTGAGATAAAAGACTTAGGACTGTCAGGAACTCTTGGGTTCTACAAAGATGACATCTCACTCACAAGTGAAAATGACTCTTAATCATCTGCAATGATATTGGAGCACACTGGCAAAGAAAAGGTTTGGAGTTGGGGAGAGGGAGTTAAGAGAAGATTGGTCTGGCCACAAAGAGTTTCCCTCATGTTGAGAAATATGACTGGCAGTACCTGGTTAGCTGTTAGATTAAAAATATATATGTGCTTTTGTTCATGTATATTGTAAGTGTAAATATGTACCTTTATATATGTAAAGGTAAATATTTTTGGCCTATAGAATCGAAATCAAAGACTACAAAGTCCGAAGACTTAAAAATCCCGAAGGGTTCTGAAGGCTCAGCAGAATCCTTGGTGCTTGGGGAATGAGAAATGTGAGGAAAGCTTAATGAATTCCCCTATTTCACTATTACCTTACCGGACATTACTCTGTATGCTGAGGCTAGATGTACATAAGTGAATGACAACAACAAAAGCCCCTACTTTCATGGAGCTTACATTCTGGTAGGTAAAAAAAACAATAGCAAGAATATAAATCTAACATGTATGAGGAGGCGAAACAAAGCATGATGTGGGAGTACAAGGTAATGGAGTGCCATCTTAGAGAGTTGAGTTGGTAGGGAGCTGAGGCTTGCTTGACAAGAAGTCAGAGGGCCAGCAAATGCAAAAACGTGGGAAGTAGGTATCTGTTGAATTCAAGAGATATAAAAACAAAAGAATGAATTAAGACAAAGGTATATAGAGCCTTTAAGCCGTGGTAAGGAGTTTGGGTTTTATTGTGATTACATTGAAAAGCCATTGGGCACTTTTTATCTGAGGAATGACTGATCTGAATTAAAAAAAAAAAAAAAATCCCTCTGACTGGTCTGTGGAGGATTGCCCATAGTATGTACTAGTAGAGACAGAAAATAAGGAGCTGGCTGTTGCTGCCTTCCAGGTAAGAAAATATAGCACTGTGGATTAGAGTAGTAGTAATAGAGATGGTAAGACGTGGATGGATGTGGGCAAAGGTAGAATCAATAGGGTTTATTGATGAATTGGATGTTGGGTGTGAGAGGTGAGTAATTGAGGATATCTTCTTTAGTCAAGATAAGCTAGGTTGTGTTGTGGAAACAAACTCCTCCAATATATCAGAGGCTTAAAACAAAAGAGGTTTATCTCTCACTAACACATCTTGTCCTTTGCGTGTTGGTGAGTGACTTTGATATTTTTATAATCTACCTCACTCTGGGGCATAGGATGACATGGTAACCACTAACTGGAACATTGGAAAGGGAAAAGAGAAATTTAGAGGGTTTCATACTGGGAAACATTCAGTGTTTGGCCTGAAAATGACACATATCACTTCTGCTCAACACTAACGGGACAAGAGTAATCACATAGGTCCACCTACCACAAGGTGGCCAAGAGATGTAGCCCTATCTTATGGTGGGGAGGTTGGGGGTTGGTAGGTAAAGGATCAGAACTACTCAAGACAGTACTACTAGTGATAACATGATATTTTCTAGGTTTAGACAACTGCTAATAACATCTAAATGAGGTACTTGAGAGAAGTGTGCTTGGGAAGGTGAAATCAATATTTCTGTTTTAGCCATGTTTAGTTTAAAAGCCTATTACAAAGAGATGTCAAGAATGTAGGTGGAAACAGTCTGATGATCAGAGGAAATCTATGGTAGAGATATAAATTTGATCATAAACAAAAAAATATATATGCTATTTAAGATAATGAGACTCACAGAGTTTAGGTGGAATACAGAAAGGACCAAAGACAGAGCTCTTGGACTCTCAACAAGTGGAGGTCTTACAGAGGAGAAACTAACAAAGGAATCAGATTATAATGGTTGACAGGGATGCAAGAGAGTATGGAATCTCAAAAGATCTTGAGAAATAAATCTTGCAAGAAAGGAGTGCCGAGAAGTCAAAAGAATTGAGAATCATTCATTGGTTCTGGCAAGCTGTGGACCACTCCAGTAGTGTGATGTGGGAAGGAGACTAATTTGAAGTGGATTGAGGAAGTAATGGTAAGTGTGGAATTGATGAGATTAGGTATATGCAACTTTTGGAAGAGTTTTTCTGTAATCAGAGCAGTAAAATGGGGTTGGTAGTGGGGGAGGGCATGGCATCCAGATGATAGGAAGTCAGGAAGGAGAGCAGGTTTGTGGGCAAGATTTTGAAATGTTTTGACCTGAGAGTAAGGCAGTCAAATAGAAAAGACTCCAATATTAGTTGGAGATAAGAGTCTGAATATAGAGAAAAATCAGAGCTGGCATAAATATTTAGTAGCCCGCTGTGTAAAGAGTTGGAGGTGTGCGTGTAGATGAATTCTCATAGGAAAAGTGCCGAGAGACGAGCATGGAGACATCAAGGTTAAGCCTTAGGGAATACATGCATTAATAACATGGGGAGAAGAAGAGGAGCTAGTTAAGAAACAGGAGAAAAGGTTGAGTAGATTACATGTTCTAGAAATCAAAGGAAGAGAGCTCCAATACCTTTTCAAGAAGTTTGTCTTAAGTCCTATGTTCTCATAAATATGTAGTACACATTGTATACTTTCAGGCCAAATTTGCAGTAGACTTTACTGTAGTTGATTAAATATATAGCCTGAGAACTGTGCAACACTTAGGGTAATGGTTTTCTACCTCAAATAAATGGGATTAATGCTCTTCACTTTTTTATTCTCTTTGCTGTCATATCCTCTCATCGTTCTGAAACTGCTCTAAAAGTTTCGCATCATTCTTCATTTCTCTAAAACTGACTTAGAGATATTGTTAGTACTGTACTCATCACTGTCTCTTCCTTCTTCCATCTTTGTCATTGTCAGTTGTCACCATCATTATGAAAACCATCAGCATCATTATCAGGCTTCATTAGATGCATTATTTTGGTATTTTAATAATTTAGTTAGAACTCCTGAGGGATGTGTGTTTTAGTACAGCAGGACATATTGACAGCACTTTGATTATGTGTTGAGTACTTAGTGTGTACTTCAAAGATGGGCACGAATCCTGCTCTGAATTCTTTCAGTTCATTTTCCTAGGAAAGGTAACAGAATTAGGAGGGAAAATAAGTGCCCAGAGGGAATACAAGGGATTAGGAGTACCAACATACAGTGTCACTGGAATGATTTGCCAGAAGTTTCTTCTCTAATCATGTTAGTTAACTGTAAGAAGCCTATGTAGGTGAATAGTCCTAGAATGTAGCTAAAGGGTAAATGATAGCTACATATCTTAATATCAAATGGGGTAAATGATAACTACATATCTTAATATCAAATGGAATTAAAGTGGACTATCCCTTCTTTCAAGCTAGAAATAATGTGGTTTTATGACATACCTTCTCTGGAGTGTAACTTGGATCATTTTCAATTCTGGTGGTCTGTTGATTTCTAGATTCACCCATCCCACCCCTTTTCCCTACTCTCTCCCTCCTTCCTTCCTACCTCCCTCCCTCCCTCTTCTCTTCCTTCTCTTCATTTCTCACTCCTCCTACTTAATTCCTTCTATCCGTGACATGATATCTACTTAGTTAACCCAAGCCAGAGACCTGAAAGTCATTATTGTTCCCCTTCTTTCTTTAAACATTCCTCCAAGGCCCATTTGTCCCCAAGGCATGTTGACTTGACTCAGTTCTGTCTTCCCCCTTGCCAGTGTCTCAGTGCAATTATTCATTCTTTCCTGGATTATCTTCACGTTAGGAACCACAGACCAAGTGTAGGACATCAGTGTGAAGAATAGATTGAAGGAGGGCAACACTGGAGTTGGAATTAGGACAAATCAGGAAGCTGTATTGTATTTGTCCATGTGAGACTTAATCTGGACTCCATCTCTCCAGGGCAGAGTTGGCCACTGTGCATTAAATCCACTGCATATTTCTATTTAACATCACTGTACGTATGTATATTTACATGCATAACACCTATGCTGAAAGGTGAACTCCGTAAGGTCAGGGACCATATAATTCATTATAGAGTCTAACATTTAGTATGTGCTCTATGGTTGTTTATTGGATGACTAAATGGAAGCCTAAGTAGAACCAGTGGCAGCAGGAATGGAGTGGAGACAAAGGATGTGAAAGACTTGTTGGCTGTAGAATCCAATGGATTTGGTAGCAAATTGATATGAGGGGCAATAAGGAGGAAAGGATAGGCTATTTCTATACAAATTTGAACTTTGGTGACCATTACAACTAAGGAAGTCAGGAGAAGGAATTGATGAGTTTGCTTTTATGCAGGTTGATTTTAAGGTTCTGCAGAGAATTTTAATTTTAGATGAATTGTTCTAGCAGACAATTCAGATTTGTGGCCTGGGGCTTTGGAGTGTTTAGGTCTAGAGATAAAAGATGTGTGAATGGGTGAAATTTTCAACTGAGGTAGAGTAGTGAAAATGGGAAAGAAAGCTTTCCTCAGATGCTGGGGAAAAGCCTCTTTTTAAGGAATTTGGAAATGATGCCGATGACAGAGGCAGAAAGTGAGTCATCAAAGAGTTCCCTAGAAAGTGTACAATCAGGAAACCCTGGAAAAGGGAATTTTGCAAAGAGAGTGATTAAAACAAAGAAAGCTATTCCACAGATATTGAATATTCTGAGGACTGAGGCCTATTTAAAGTTAATTAAAGGAATTCTTAATCTTATTTCAGAATTATTTACTCATGAGTTTAATATGTTTTATCTTAGAAAGCAACTAAATTAAAGCCCAGTATTTTGAATGCTGCAAGACAAGGTAGTAAAAAAGTATTTCCTCTTTTGTCTTTGGTTAAATAAAATTCCTTTTATTGGCTTTCTTTGGAACTGTATTCTCTAGCCACACAGTCAGATGGAATCCAGTGTAGTAGCCAGTGAGATAAAAGCTAAGTGTCTCAATTTATTCCTTTGCTACTTTCAACCTTCTCTGCTGGTTATTAGGTGTGTTAAGCAGATTTAAAGTTACTGGTAGAATTCAAGTTGACAACTTGCTTTTTCTCTGCCCTAGGTCTAAGAACACTGTGATCTCTCTGGATTTTTACCCTTTTCTGTATATTCATAATTTGAATAAGAGTAGGGGAGTCCTAGATAGATCCTAACCATCTTTCAGGTTCCTAGCTTATGATAGATCCTAACCATCTTTTAGGTCCCTAGCTTATAGGGAGGCCAGGGAGGAAGGTACCATTTTTCATGTCTCTCCTCAATTGTGGTAAATTTGGTAAATACAGAAGATACTTGCTGGTAAAATTCATATCAGGCAGGAAAATATTCTCTACCTCTGTGATGAAAGAAAACCTAGACAAAGGCATGGCCAGTAAATGGCCCATTAGAAATGGGGAAGATAGTGACTATGGTAGGGTCAGGGCTATGAAAGTTCTAGGAAAGGTCCTAGGAAAACTCTGGAAGCATAAATCTGATTATGTCCTATTTGCTTTGTTAACAGGTAGAAACAGTTTACTATAACTTTTTTAGTGTAAACACCTCCTTAGGAAGCATTTAATGAAACATCTGATAGTGCTTGCTTCCATGCCAGACCAAATATTAACTCAAAAGATCCAGGAGCCAGAGGTAAGAGTAGGCATGTTTTTGCGAAGTCTTGGCTTCCTGTCAGGACATCTATTAGATTTTTGGTAGTAGGAAGGCCCCGCAGTTACCATGTGTTCCCTAGGCTCCTTGCCTATTGTCTTGTCCCCTTGATCACTCCAGTTTCGCCTAATTAGATGGTACCAAGCTTTTCAGCTGCTGATTTGGATTCTGAGGAAAGTTGGTAAAAGGAGTGACTACTGATTCAAATATGCAGCAATATGCAAGTGTTTGTTGAGGTTTTGTTTGTGATCATAGGATTCCCCAGATGGGGATGATTTCTTGAGAAATCATAATAGCATCATGGTTAAATAAAGGTTGCTTCTAAACATTTTTATCCAAAGTAAATTGGAATATATGAGCCAACCATAGAGCCTAATGCTTTTGAGAATACATTTGTGAGTCAGATGGACTTGAGTACAAATTCTAGCTCTTCCACTTGAAAGCTTTGCTACTTCTCTTGACTTCTCTAAGTCTCACTTTCCTCATCTATAAAATGAGGTGAGGGGCGCCTGGGTGGCTCAGTCGGTTGGGCGTCTGAGTTTGGCTCAGGTCATGTATTCGCGGTCCGTGAGTTAGAGCCTCGCATCTTGCTCTGTGCTGACAGCTCAGAGCCTGGAGCCTGCTTCCGATTCTGTGTCTCCCTCTCTCTCTGACCCTCCCCTGTTCGTGCTCTGTCTCTCTCTGTCTCAAAAATAAATAAACGTTAAAAAAAATTATAAAAAAAAATGAGGTGATGATGCTACCTCATAGATTCTAAGTATAAAGCATTTATCACAGTTCTTGGGCAGTTAGTATCTATCCTTAATTATTGGCATTAGAGGCAGCAAATCTAGCTATCCTTCCTTATCACTATTAGAGGGAACACTGGACACCTCAGCAGACCTGGCCAGTACAGCCTTCTCAGAGCCTTCAACAAGTCATCAAGCCCTGTCAGCTTTTTTTCTCTGAAATTTTTCTAGAATCTTCACCCACTTTGCCATTTTCACCATCACTGCTCTAGACATGGGCATTATTTTCTCATAAGTGGAATTTTGGTAAATACCCTATATTCAGCTGCCATTTTGCTTTCCATAAAACTAGTTTCTGATTGTGTTTTTCTTCTGCTCAGGTTCCGGCTAAGATCTTCAAGTGCTCAGTTTCATATTTAAGACTGATTTGGCATGAACCTATTTTATCGTCTAATCATCTATTTTTCATTTTCTTTATGCCTTTTTCTTCCCTGACACACATATCATCCCTGAGCCAAAAATAATTCTTTTCCTTGTACTTTATGCTTTTGGTCTTACATATGTCATGTGCCTGTGGATTTTTAAGTTGTTTTTCTACTTCTCTTGCTTCCTTTTAATTTATTTTCTTTGTGACTACCAGATTAATCTTTTATACAGTGTCAACCTAACCTTGTCATTCTCCTGCCTGAGTGGTTCCCTGGCACCATTAGGATCAAGTTAAAACTGCTCAGTTGGATGTATGAGGTCTTCTGGGGTCCTTTCCATTGTCCTTCTTTACCACCACTCCCACTAGATGCAATTCAGCCCTACTGATCACTCTCCATTCTATGAATGTCAAGATTTCTCACCCTTGTCTGTCTTTGCCCATGTTATTTCTCATACTTTCTTCTTTATCCTGGCTAAACCCAATCATTTATCTAGTTTCACCTTAGCACTCTGTCCTTTGGAAGGCATTTTCTGATCGCCCCTTCCCCCTCCCCATAGCTTGAATTAGAAGCTCATCCCTGCTTTCTTGGTAATTCAGAATGCTTTTTAAAAAACCTTTCTAATGCAAATTGGTAACTTTTCTGTTTCCCCTTCTAACAGAGGACTTCATTGCCATATCTTTTTCATTTTCGTGTTTCCACAGAGCATGAGTGTATGAATAACTGAATATATGAGTACATGTCTGTTTCCTTTAATAGAGTTAAGTTCTTTGAAGGAAGAAGCAATGTCTCTTTCTTCCTTGTATCCCTCACATTTCCCAGAATGGTCCTTTGCATATAGTAGTTGCTCAATAGATGTTTGATGAATAAATAGCAATATACATATTTGTCTGCCACTGAAAATGATAAATTCTTCAGGGAAGAGATTATGTTGTTAAAATTAGCTTCTAGCCCAATGAATTATGCATAATTCATGTTTTGTTTAATTTTCGTGTGTAAGTTTTGCTTTGATTTGAACTCCAATTATAGTGAGTTGTAAAAGTCAGGTAGCTTCTCTTTATTACATAAGCATATACTTGATAAAACTGTGGAATTGAAAATCTGATAGCTAAGTTTAGCTGGTAATTTAAACTTCAGGGACTGAGTGACAGCCCAGAAGTAGGAGTGGATTACTAGTATTGATGGGCCTAGAGAATTTTCCATTTTTACTTCTATTTTTTCTCTCCAAACCTGAGAAGTCCACTTACAGCAAACCTCAGAGTAGGTAGGTGTTGCCCTGGGGGTGTTATTGTAAGTCAGACTCTAACAAGAGCTAGGGAAGGAGCAAAAAGAGGGCATATTAATTTCCTACAGCTGTTGTAACAAATGACAACAAACCTGGTGACTTAAAGCAGCAGAAATCTATTCTGTCACAGTTCTAGAGGTCAGAAGTCCAAAATCAGTTTCACTGGGCTGAAATCAAGGTGTAGGCAGTGCTCTGCTTCCTCCGGAGGCTCTAGGGGAGAATCTGTCCCTTGCCTCTTTCAGAAGCTGCCAACATCCCTTGACTTGTGGCTGTGTCCTTCCAATCTCTGCCTGCACCTTTCTATTGCCGCCTTCTCTCTGTGTCTGATCTCCCTTTGCCTCCTCCTTATAAAGATCCAGGTGACTGCATTTAGGGACCACCTGGATGGTAGAGGATACTCTCACCTCAGGAGCCTTAATATAATAACATTTGAGAAGACTCTTTTTCCGATAATGAACTACAGGTTCCAGGGATTAGTACATGATATCTTTGGGGAACATTATTCAGCTTTCCACAGAGACAAATGATTTTCCCCTTTGCAGACTCAAAGTGCTTAGACTTCGAGGAACTTGGTTTGCTTACAGACACACCTCATGAGTAAATAGCTTCCAAACTTATGGCCCGTTTAAAAGAAGCCAAGAGCTGCTGTCTGGAAGGGGCTAATTCAGGTCAGTCTAATGCCACTGGACAGGCAGGTATGATAACATTCCCAGCTCTCAGTATGAAAATAAACAATACTTATTGAAGAGCTAATTAAGTAAGTAGAAAAGCTGGTTGGAGTTCCAGGCAGATCAGCAGTGGCAGCCAATTCCTATTATCTGGCTCTGTTTTGGATGGGTTTTGTTTTACTTCTGGGGGAGCAGGTGTGGTCAGCTCGCCTGGCATTCACTCTTCTGTGTCCAGGAGTAGCTCTTGCCAACTGTTTCATCAGGAGGATCACAAAGGACCAAGGTGGTCACCTGGAGGAGGACTGAGGTGGTATTAAGAGAGAGGAACAACTCCAGAGTAGGTCGCATCATGCAAAGTCAGAGAGCAGGGACTTCATCAACTTCAGTAGTAGAGCTTGGGGTAGAGCTTGGGGTGAAGACTCTTCCTGGCTCCTCTATCCCTACTTTATATTTCTTTCCTACAGTCTCAGGAGAGATTACCTATAAAGGTTTGATTTGAAGTTCCAGACTATGTTTTAATCAGTGTGCCTACTTGATTGTGACTTGCTAGCCTAAACCACAGACATGAGAAACTTACTTTTCTAGTGATTCTTTTATAATCCAGATAGCTGGAGAAGTTGGATTAAAGGAAGAACCTTAAACTTTTGTTATATAGAGGCTAGGAGTAATAGTTACTGAGTGTGCAGACCCTCAAGCTAGACTTACCTACATTTTCTTCTGGCTCCACTACATAATAGCTGTGTGACCTAAGGCAGATATTAAAATTACTGATCCATAGTTTCCTCTTCTGTGAAATGAGGATAATAGTAACCTGCCATTACAATGTGCCAGGAACTATTCTAAGCACGTTATATGTACCTAATCTTCTAATTATCACAGCAACCCTATGAGATACGTGCACTTTTATTACCCTCCTTCAAAAGTGAGGAAGTCAAGGTACAGAAAGTTTGAGTAATGTGTCCAGGTAACTCGGTAAGGAAGAGCAAAGCAAGGATTTGAACCCCAGATAGCTTGGCTTCTTCAAATGTGCTCTTAACCATAGTTGATGCTACATCTCATGTCTCAGGTGGCTGTGAGGATAAAATAAGGTGAATGTCCACCCCCACCTGTCCTTGGAAAGTTTTGGGTTACATCTGTTGCTCAGGCCCTATTATTGATAGTGCCCCATTCCACTCTCAAAAGTAATGTCATGTCTTGGTTTAGATATTTGTCATGTGAGGATTAAATAATTATATGTAAACTACCAAGGACAATACCTGGTCCACAAGAAACCCTCCATGAAGGTTAACTGTTGGTATTGTACTACTGCCATCACACCTACAGTCATCCCAAGTCTGAAAGGCTTAGAGCTAGTGGGTTAACTCAGGTTCTGCAAATGCATATGATGGGGGCTGCCATTCCCCATTGTCACACCCATTGTAGATATCGCTTAATGGACACAGCTGGACACAGCACGACAGTTTTACTGCTTCATGCCCCAGGTACCCACTCCTAATTGATCAAACTGGATGTGTAATTAAAATTACATGCCATTCCTAGTTTCATTGAATGTAAGAATGCAAGATCTCAGTGTTTGGAGAATTTGAATTTAAGCTGAACTTTGTGGGTTCTCCACTTACACCAAAACTTCTTTGATTCCTGGAAGTGATAATGAATTTTGGACCTTTTAGACATTCTATATCTCTTTTTTTCCAGTATTCCTCTCTGTCTATTTCTCCATCATTTCTACCTCTAGAAGAATTTTAATTCATAGTCGTTTCCTATTCCCTGTCTATAATTTGGTATCTTATGATAAAATACCACGGAAATAATATAGACATGGACATAATGTAAATGAAGAGGAGTGAGTCATAATAGGAGTTATAATTGAAACCTAAGATCCAAGACTCAGAAAAGCTGTCTTCAAATGTGATTTGTGTAACTGGTAGTGAAATTCATGTCAGGTTGGTTTTGCATGGCATAAGGGACATCTAGTGGTTATTTAAGTCTCTACAGATTTACTAAAGGTAATGTAAAGTTACAGGTTTAAGTATGGAGGCTGAGTACCATCACCTTGAAAGAGAGCCCCAAGAAAAGAAGGGCGCCCTTCTTTGTTGCATGACTATTTTGAAGTTAACAAAGGGTAAAGAAACCTGTTCAGAAAAAAATCAATTTGAGTCCTAGCATTTCTATCTATATTATTGTTAGTTTGAACCCAACTCATTTTCTTTCCTGCCAGGTTGGAAATGATTCTGTTATCAGTTACCTGCCAGCCTGGCACATTTTTGCTATCACTTTCCCTACCTCTTCTGCTGATTGCAGAGGGGCTCTTTGGACCACCTTGAAGAGCCATCTGATTAGAGGCTTCATTAGGCTAGAAGCAGAGCAGCTTAGCAGGCCAGGGCAAGAGAATAGTTTGTAATTGCTTCTGACCGGCAGATCTCCTTATTTGCAAGTTGCTTCTCCATCAGGAAGCCATACACCTCTAGTCCATGTGTATTTTGTGTAAATGAATGGGCTTCACATTATAGGAAGTTAAACTGGAAAGCACCTGTGTGAACTTGCCTTCTTAGCCACAGAGAATATTCCTGAACTTGCCTATTGATCTGCACCTCTTGGTCTAATCCGTCACTATCCATGGTTGTGAACTCACTGCTTCTGTCTTCTGGGCTGCATGGAATACTTTCCTCATGTGCTCCTATTGTTTCCAGCTAATTGTGTTAGACTTCTTGAAGGTTCTGTTTCATTGAGTCTTTTTATAGTATTTCTCCCTATTCTTCTGCCTTTGGGCTTTTTATATAATCTCTTTCTCCCAAAGCCATTTGGCATTTCTATTGTAATGTATCTTCTTTCAGGGTAGCTGGTGGCAGAATGCTTCATTGTTAGGTATTTATTCGTGCTATTTGACCCTGGATACGGAGAATAAAGGCTCTGAGGTACTGTTTCAAAATATCCATGTGTTTTCTATGACATTCCAAGCTACATTGTCATAAAGAGGTGGGCAGTATTCCCTTAGCATACTCCAGAGCGGGAGGCAGTGTTGGTGCTGAGTTTTGTTATCCTATCTCTTCGAGTATCTTGCTAGAATTTATGATTGATTTTTTTGTTCCTTCTTCTGTTGGTGTTTTGTCAAGATGCATAAACTAGTGACAGATGCTACTCATGGGTACGGAACTTTCTATATTAATAAACTTAAAATGCAAGCACATTTCCTAAGCATGCCCAATAGTGAAAACCAAATATTTAGTGATTCCATCAAATTCTTTTTAACTGTGATACTGTAGCTTTCTCTCTTCTCATCTTATCACTTATTATCAAGCAGAAGGAATATAGAGGCTTCTTTCTGCAGTATAGTCCTCACTGATTTAGAGGCATCAGGAAATAGTCTTTGGGATTTTCTTGCCTGTCTTCCTTCTCATTCTTTCACATCTTCCCGCAAATATGTACTGACTTTGTGTCAGGCACTGGGAGACTCAGAAAAAAGGTACAGTTTCCTCCACTTGAGCAGCTCCCAATCTACTGGGGAAAACAGATGCAGCACAGCATGATAAATTCCATGACAGCAGTTACAACATGGAGCCCTGGGAGCAGAGAGGAGGAAATCAGATGTAGGTAGGAGTCGAGTGAGTAAGAGTGTTGGAGAAGGCTTCCCAAAAGATTTGGTACGCAAACTATGCCTCAGATGGCAAACGGTTATTCACATGGAAAATCCAGGTAAGGCTTATCCCGGGGAGAATTTACCGGATGAACTGCAGAACTTGACAGTGAGGTGGGGACTAGATTAGGAAGTCTATTATGTAATGGGTGAAAGTTTGCATTTGATTCTGAAGTTGATAGAGAATCATTGAAGGGTTTAAGTGGGGAATGACATGTTATCCTCAGGGAAAATAGTGAGATGATTAGAGTCATTTCTAGTCTTTGGAATAAAAATAACAGTAGATTCCTAGCGAATCAGGAAGGCACCTTTTACATTTTGTCACCTTTCCAATCAGACTGTTAAAGGCTTCCTTTCTACTCTAATGGCTCCTTTTTTTTTTCAATTGCATAATGTCTATATTTTTAGAGCTTTTCATAATCAGGTACCACCTACTCATCTGATCTTTGTTCTTCTGCTGTGTGACATGTAACTTTCACTCTAGTCAGGTCGGTGCCCTCATCAAGTATTCTAAGAAGGAAATGTAGGCATTCACTGGGTAGGTCTGTTTAGTACATAAGTAAATACAAGAAGTTTGAGAGTATGTTTTATTGAACCTCTACTGTGTGCCAGGCACTTTGTTACAAACACTGGGCATGCATTGACTACCACATAAGAAACACACAGCCTCTGTGTTTATGAAGCTTACAGTCTAGAGGACCATAACAGTGCTGTTCTTGGAAAGCAGAAGGAAGAGAAAAACGATCTAAATTTCTGATCACTGGCTCTTGCACATTCAGTAATTAGAGTGACAGATATGTCTCACTACAATTCTGATATAAAATATATCCCCCCTCTAAGCATTTTCCAACATTTTCTAAACATGTTAGTGGCAGGGATCACACCTCATGTTCCTTTGTATGCCCTGTGGTCTAGAGCTAAAATAGAGTGGTTATTTAACACATTTACATGGATTTTGTTTCCAATATCTTAGTGTAGCTAGTTAATTTACATTAAGTTGACTTTATGTTAGAGGATAACAAGGATGGAGAATAGGTTCATCTCAAGTTATATTTCTCAGTGACTGGTGGTAACTTCCTAGAGAAGAATTCTGAGACTACAGTCAGGTTGAATGGGAAAGGGGGTAGAATAGAATGACATCAATTAACAATGAATGTCACCTGTGAGGAAGGAAGAGCAGAGACACATACTTGCCAACATGGCTCTTGAACATGGGAGGGTTTGATATCCAGGTGTGGCTAAAAAGGTCATCTGGCGAACTCTTCTAGTTCATCTAGAAACTTTTCCGTCACTATCTATTGACGATGTCTTGCAGAGATCTGGCCCATTACATGCAAGTTCATGTCTTATATCTCTGCCTGGGTTTATTTATGTCAAGTCTGTAGTCTGTCTATGCCAAGTTCTTCCTTCATTAATTTAGTAGAAGCTTAGTACATGCTGTGAGGATGATAAAGCCTGAATCAGCAAATCTTCCCTCTCGCAATAATTTTTTTTCATGGGATACTTGAACATATGGTGGCCTGTTCCTGATCAGCATTTTTAACTGAATAAAGTCCTCAAAAGTTTTCTTCCTTGAATAAAATTGAGACCTTCCCTGTGATTGTGTTAAGGGTTGGAAATCTTTCTCAACTTCTTAGTGTCTCCATCTGTAACCACGCATCAAACCTATATAATTACTTCCATTTCACAAAAAAGCCATCGGACAAATATTTGTCTAATTCTTGATCACAAGTGGTAATGAATTGCATTATTAGCAAGCACCCATGGCTTTTTGATTCGTGAGGGCAGAGTAACCGGCCCACAGCTTTCTCTCTCTCTGGTTGAATTGCCTATATGTCCAGGTGACTGGATGCTGTTTTCAAAATGAGGAAGGGACTGAGGACTTTGGTGATTTAACATCAGTTTGCCTGGATTTTTTTTTTTTTCCTGTCACTCCAGCTTGTCTTATGTCCCTTTTATCTTTTCCTGGCCACTTTCTTACAAATGGGACCATGGATTAGAGATTGTATACACTGGTGGTCCCTCATGAGATCCAGCTTGCAGCTGTGTTTTCTTTTACCCACAGAGTGTTGGATCACTCAGCATTAAAAAAATTTAATTAACAGTTGACATTCTGCTACTGTCTTAGCAAGTCTGAAACTCAGTTCCCATTTTCTATTTCTTGTGCTTAGTTTTTATCTTTGGTGGATCTTCACCGCTGTTAACAGAATATAAAGCATGAAAATGGTGGCATCCATGGTACGTAGCAATTGGGGCTTTGGGCCTCAGGTTTGATGTCAGCTGCAGCTCAGCAGGCAGAGTTAGTTCACTGACCCCTGTTAGCAAGACCATAGATGCAGATGTGGCCCCGGCCATGCCAAATACTGGCTCTTCTGACTTTGGACGCTCAGAGGACCATCTGCTGTCACATTTGTGTTTGGACTTCACTGTTGGGGTTTGGTCAGTGGTACATTCTGATAGAAAACGTGAATGATAATGAATCCTAAATCTGTGCATGTATATGCTGTGTGTGTGTGTGTGTGTGTGTGTGTGTGTGTGTGTGAAGAGAGAGAGAGAGAGAGAGAGAGAGAGAGAGAGAGAGAGAAGGGAGAGAGTGGGGGGAGAGAGAGAGAGAGGGAGGAAGAGTGAGAGAAATAAGGAATGCCCACCATTTATAATATATATATAAATGCCACATTAGTCAATTACATATATTATGTAGATATTTATTTTTATTTTTACTTTAGCATTAGTTAAATCTAGTCTGTTACTAGTTTGATCCCTGTCTCTTGAGCTGACAGGCACCTTAGAACTTATCCTCAGAGGAAATCTTTTCTACCAGTGGCTTCATGCCAGGCTTTTCTGTCTGTTGATTTAGCTCTGGCTTTTCACAGAAAAATGACAACATTAATAGTGATAACTACCATTTGTTGAGTGCTTATGAAGTTCCAGGAACTGTGTCAAGTATTTCTATATACAACGATATCTTATTTGTTTTTGTTTTTGTTTTTTTAACAATACTGTGAAGTGAGACGTGTTATCCACATTTCTACAGTGAAAGACTCTGAGGTAGAGACATATTAATGATTTTATCCAAGGTCCCATAGCCGCCATGGATGGATCAGGACTCAACCCTGGCCGGAGAGATTGCGAAACCCATGATATGAACCACTGCGTTGCCACTTGAGTCCAACGTACAATTTAATGCAGACATGAGCATTTATTAAGCACCTGTACAACCAGGTGCTATTTGCAGTTTTAAAAGGTGTGGTGCATATTTTTTTGCTGATAGGTGTTTGAGGTCTGTTGAAGAGATAAGACCTGTGCTTATTTAAGGATTATGAGGTTGCATGTTTTGAGTGACAAGTGAGTGGAGCAGTCAGTTCATAGGAGAGGAATTCACAGCAGACCAGAGATATCAGTTGCCTGAAGGACAGAGGGGAAGTAGGGTAGAGAAGGTAGGATGTGGCAACCCCGGAAGCAAGATTCTTTCACAGTGCTGCTGCTTTATGTTTTTACCCTGAGTAGGAATGTTACCCAGTAATAAGATTAGCCTGAACGTTTATCTAGAAGCAGCACTATCCTGGAAGCCGTAGAGAAAAAGCTCATTTTATTATTATCTATTGTCAGTGGATTAAATGCAGTGGGGGGATAAATACATCTTTGTCTTTTGCTTGCCCTATGTACACTGCTCCACACATAGGTATAAAGTTGAAAGGCTTTACTGGGATGTGCAATCAACACTGTTCCATATCAAGGCACCCTGACACTGGCTTCTCACCGTTCTGTTTTGTTTAGTCTAGACACTTCAGAGAATGTCCCCTAGCATCTTGAATTTCAGACATCATCCACTGACCTGGATCAGAGCAGTGGTGCTCAGGCATCAAGTCATGGACCTATAAATGATGGTCTGATAAGCTGACCTAGTGGTTTTTATTGAAATTGTCCTACATATAGACCCACAGAGGATTGAAGGTGCTTTTTAAACACAAGAGAACAAAGGCCAGGTGATACTCTCCTATTCCTGCACAGGATAAAAAGTACCAAAAGGCCATCTGGGCACTGCAGGGCACATGCCCACATCCCCTCATTCCTTCTAGTTTCCTTGCTGGAGTGCAGAGGGCTGTGGCATATACAGCAGAGGGCATGAAAGCATGTTCTCAGGAAGCTGAGAATAGAGTGGCCTAGGAAAAGATGCAAGAGAGAGAAGTACATCTGTGAGCTGGGACTGTCTCTACTCCTTAGATTTATTCTCATGGACCTGCCATATAACTCAAGTGCCATGGAAGAGTTTAATGTAAAAGGCACATCGTGTAAGTTTGAAGAGTTACTCATTTTCCAATCAGGGCTGGTGGTTTGGGCAATAGGAAAGCAGCCACATCACTAGTAGCCAGTATGAGGATTCTGAGTTTATCAAATGACAGGATCAGCAGGATCAGAGCAGCCAGAGAGGACCTGGAGTGGGTTTATATATATATATATATATATATATATATATATATATATATATATATATATATATATATATATAAAATATATGTGTGTGTATATATATATATCCATGTATGTGTGTATATATATATCCATATCCATATCCATATCCATATCCATATCCATCCTGGTGAAAGGATGCCAGGAGAGGAGAGAAAAGCATGGTAGCCTGGAAAACGTGGTGAGCAAAGATGCAGAAGCCTTCACACTTGAGCTCAGACAGAGGCCTCTGAAGTGACTCCTGAGTGGGGAAGGGTGGGATCTACCAGGGGTGAAGGGCTTTGCACTTCTGGGCGGAGTTGAGTGTGGTTTTGTGATTGATGAAGGGGTTTTTGCTTTATGGGTAAGTATGGGCCACAGGAGAGCCTAGAAACTGACACTCCTAGAGCATTGTCCCATCTTGTGCAGTCAAAGAGATCTGGGTTCGAGTTCCAGGTACGCCCTCTAATGCTGCCTATTTCACTTGCTTATTGTCAGATGCATAGCAGATGCTCACAAGATGCAAACTGTTTTTGTTACATTGTTCCTGCTTTCATGTCTTGCCTCACTCCTGATACTGCTCCTTTGTGCTTTTGTAGCAGAGATTGTGGAGGCATAGAAGTACAGCTTTTCTGAGAGAGTGTGTCTCACCTCTGAGACTCTGTCCTCAACTAGTTTACTGTCTGGCCTCCCAGGCATGAGCTGCATTGTGGTCCACATGGCCATCTTTACAAACCCACGTGTGGGGTAGTCAGACCAGCTTGTCATTCTTTGTGACTCTGTCTCTCTTTGGCTGTGTCACATCTTCCCTCATGGGGAACCACTTCCACTTGTCTTTAATTGCTCTTCGTTGGGGCAGCTTGTCAGCTAAGGCTGCTCTCTGTCACTCGATCCCACATTTCTTCCTAGTTTAGTCATCAGTTGGGGTCTTTCCTTTAGCTGCAAGTCTGGTTTCACAGAGAACACTGTACCAGATACTAATTTGCCTTGTAAGGGGGTCCAGCAGGGTTTCTTACCTCCACGCCCTGCCCGAGGCACTGGTACATTTTTGTGTGGCTGTGGCCCCGGCCATGGTCCTATACCAGGCAGGTAGGGAAGGCGAGGATGTCAGCCATGGAGCTTCTCAGTTGAGTACCACAAGGCTACAAGACCCCTGTCCTCCTGTCCCTTTCTTCTCAGCAGAACTTCAGTTCAGGCCCCTGTCAGTTTCTAACAATACCCCAACACCACTGGAGACCAGGGTATACTATTATTTCTTCCTAGGTTTATCCACTAGTTTAGAATTTTCTGTATTGTACCATGTATAACATCCCCCTCAATCCTGATAACAGCCTTGGAAGGGAAAGGGGAGCCATTCCTAGAATAGGTTTTGAGGTTCCTGCCTTTGGAAATGGGACTCAGAGAGGTTGTCCAGCTGTCTGTGAGAAAGGTGAGGCAACTCCATATAAATAGACAAATAATTTCCAGGCCATGGAGTAGGTAGAGAGCTCACCTTCAGAGAGCTTTTGAGAGAAGTCTTGTTATCATTGGCCAGTTTGTGGCCCTGATTCTCCTGTCTGTCTCTCTGGAAACCTGGATTCTAGTTATTCACCTTGGGTCTTAGTCTCAGCTGTGTAACTTTCCCAGAGAAGAGCCCCTCTTCATGGTACCCTGCATCCCTTTAAAAGGCTTTTTTCTTTTTTCTCTTCTGCCTCCTGTAGGAGTGCCTGAGTTCCTTTTCCATTTATTATTCAATGGAAGCAAGCCTCAGTCTCCCCCTCTCCCCTCCATCCCAGGATGAGCTGTTGTTATATATTAACAATTAATCTTAACAAGGAGCTGTAGTCATAGGCATTTACTCCAATGCAGAGAAAGCCAAAGTTTGTTTATGACAGATATCACATGCCCAGGCGCAATAGGTGGGGTTAGAAAGGAGAAGCTGCCAGTCATTAAACTTTGTTTCTTTTTCTGGTTCGCTCCAGTCATTGATAGCCTAAGGATCTTGCAGTGTTTCCCCTGTTCACATGGTCAGTGCCGTAGTGCTAAGATGAGAAATTCAGCTTTTGAATTAGGAAGCTGAATGTGCATGATTTTCCATGTAATGGTAAAGATGAGCTTCACAGGTGCTGCTAGTGGGACCTCACTCTGAGTGTCCACGGTGGCCAAACACATGGATGTGAGAGCCCAACTCCCTGGGTTCAAGTCCTGGTCTGCCAGTTACCAGCTATTGTGACTGTGAACTGGTTCCTTAACTACTTTCCACATCTGTTGCCATCTGTAAAAAGAGGGGAATGATGGTAGGTATCTCAAATGGGTGTTACTGGGATCTAATGGGATGGTAGGCTTTAGCTCCTCACATGGTATCTGGCAGTAGGTGCTCAGTAAATATTAGTACCATTGTTATTTGCAGTGTTATTGACTATGGCTATGTTCATTGTCAAGGTCATATAGTATGTGAGGCATTTTCAATTCTTTGTCATTAGTTATATATTAAAAGGGAAACAGTTCTGGTGTTAGAGATTAAATGATGTACTGGGATGACCCATCTAATTACCTTTTCATCACTGTGATAAATCGTAAGACTTATTCTAGTACTTAAGTCCATTTTTTACTGAAAATGAAGATGATGTTACAACCTTTTTTAGACTGTGGAAAGGATGAAATTTGATTTACAGCTACAACAACTACCACCAAAGTACCTGAGATTTTTATGTTCCTACTCTGTGCCATTCTAAGTGCTTTACATGTATGTACTGACTCATTTCATCCTTGAAAAATAATTTACCCCTGTATTCCCATTTTCAGAGGAGAAAAGAGACCCAGGTAAGTTCAACAACTTTGCCAAGGTCACACAGCTTGTAGGTAGTAGATGTAGGACTTTAGCCTAAATCCGGATCCTGACTTAGAATTTGAATAGGATAATGTAAAGGACATAGCAACGTGATTGCCATAATCAATACTGCAATGTTAGCCCCTTTCCCTTTAATTTTTTTTCTTGTTTATTGGGTAAATGTGATGTTACTTAGAGATCACAGGACCAAGACCCATCCCAGGGTACTGCAATCAAAATTCAGTTCCAGTAACAACAACACCTCTTTGAAATTCTAATTTTGGGAAATAGCATTAATCCCTGCTTTTACGTAGATTACACCAGATTTTTAAAGTCATAATAGTTTTTTTTTTTGAATATTGTAGGGTGTTTCATTCTCCCACCATTGTGTGTATAGAGGGTGTACGAAATGTGCACAAAACACAGATTTCATTCCCCACCAACTCTTAACACATCTCCATGGTGGAAAAAAAATGAAATGATGCAATACAGTACAGTGAAAAGTCAGTCTCTCTCCATTCCTGAATATTAATCTGACAGATCCACTCACCAGTGACAATTTTATAATTTTCTGTGTTTCTTTCCAAAGATGTTTTATGCATTTATGAGTGCATAATAGTTTTTATATTGAACACACACACACTTAACACAATGATAGTGCGCATATATATGTGCATATCCATATGCATAAACACATATCAAAAACACACACTCTTAACACAATACTGTAGAACACACTCTTTTATGCTCCTTGCTAATTTCACTTAACAATATTTCTTGGAGAGCATCATGTCAAAACCAGAGCACTGCCTTGATTTTTGTTTATTATTATTAATTTTTTTTTATTTTTGAGAAAGAGAGGAGGGGAAAAGGCAGAAGGAGAGAGAGAATCGGTGCAAGGCTCGCCCACGACCGTGAGATAATGACCTGAGCCAAGATCAAGAGTCGGACACTTAACTGACTGAGCCACCCAAGAGGTCCCAGAGAACTACCTTGTTTTTAAGGACTGCATAATTGTCCATCATCAGGATGTGCCAGTCTGTTGTTATTGATGGCCATTCAGGTTGTTTCTGGTCTTTTACTACACTTCAGCAAATATCTTTGTATTTAAGTATTAGTATTTGTGCAACTCATACTCTATTGATTTCTACTTGCAAGCTTATATCATATAACTTTCTGATATCACAAAAAATTGACCAGAAGGAGACAACACAAAAGTAATAAAATGGAAATGTGGGGGCTTATTCAAGGCTTATGTGTATCCCAGAAGTCTCTTCAGTTGCTTTTTCACATGCTGTATCTCATGTTTCTCATATTGTTTGAGACGTATTGTATCCTGAAGTCTTTTCTTGGGCCTTTTACCCAGGTGCCCAGTGAACAGTGGATGGTAACTGTTTGCAAGATTGATTCATATGGCACTTGTTTGGCTTTTGACAGGTTGTTTATAAGAATAATGACATCCGTCTGGAGCTGTCTCGCCTGGCCCGGATTGGGGACACCAAGATGAAGATCTATGGGGAAGTTGTATTCAAGTGTGAGAATGTGGCCACACTGGACCCCATCAACTTCGAGACCCCAGAGGCGTACATCAGTTTGCCCAAGTGGAACACCAAACGCATGGGTTCTATCTCCTTTGACTTCCGCACCACTGAGCCCAACGGCCTGATCCTCTTCACTCACGGCAAGCCCCAAGAGAGGAAGGATGCTCGGAGCCAGAAGAACACCAAGGTGGACTTCTTTGCTGTGGAACTCCTCGATGGCAACCTCTACCTGCTGCTTGACATGGGCTCAGGCACCATCAAAGTGAAGGCCACTCAGAAGAAAGCCAACGATGGGGAATGGTACCATGTGGACATTCAGCGAGATGGCAGATCAGGTAGGAGAAGGTGGGATTGTGACTTGGAAAAGAGGAAAACTGCAGCATCTTAGTCTGTTTCATGGCTTTGTATTTTTCGTATTTTACAATTTTTATTTTATGTTTGTGCTTGCATGCATGTTGACTCTTGCTGTTCTCTTTAATGGTTGTTGTAAGATTATGTTTCTGAACAAGTTATCTGTCTCGTCCCTTCCTCTCTCCCTTGTCACTCACCACACAGCTGTCTCTGTGAGAGCTTCAAGACCCTGGAGCCAAGGATGATTTTACAAGTAGCATTTCCACTGCTACCAAAGAGACTGTCATGTCACTGGTGTGATGTTTTTTTTTCCTCCTCCTTTTCTTCTTCTCCTTTTTCTCATCACCATGGAAACCGATTGTGACATCACAGATGCTGCATTATGTGATTACTCTGTAGGATAAGCCTTACTGTGTGAGAGTTTATGCAACGATACACCCTTCAATAATTGGCAAGAGTCATGTTGCAGGGAGAAATTAAGACAAGAAAGGAAAAAGCAAATTGATTTTTCCTGAAGTCATGTTCAATTTAAACCCTTCCTTTGGTGTGAGAGCCTATATTTCACTCTTTGCTCAGACCTCACTAACTCTCCCTTCCTCTTCATAACCTTTTACATTTGGTTTAAATGGCTTTGTTTGTTTCTGCAGCCGCAGATCAAACAAGCTAGCCCCAGGCAGTACATAGCTACTGTGGAATTGTAACAAAGAGAGGGAGGGAAAACACACACACACACACACACACACACACACACACACGCATATAGAGAGTCTGGAGCTTTTGAATGCCTGAACAGTTTGCATAGCTTTCTATGGACCATGTGGCAATGAAGGTCACATTCTGTGCCACCAGAAAGGACATTTCACCCGGAGTGGTAACTAGAGCATTTGGATTTCACACTTATTTCCTGATTCTCCATTTAGAGAATTATACTCAGGAAGGGTCTTGGCTATATTTGCTGTATTTTTAAGGATTCTCCCTCCTTGTAAACACAGAAAGTCTTTCATCTGGGAATTTTTTTGTAGGCACACTTGGCCAATAATAGAAAACAATAGATTCCCTCAAAAGGCTGCAGCCAGGAATGAGCTTTTCTGTATAATTCCCTAGCCAGAGAGATGACAGAGATGAGCAATATTACCCTTAGGAGGAGCTGGATGGGTTCCGTTCAGAGGGCAGACGGGTGGCAGATTGCAGCCCTGGATGGTTTAGTGCCCAGCAGGATGCTTTATTGATTGTCTGAAATCTAATCAGAACCAAGAGGCTTCAAATTAAATGTGCTTGTTGAGTAAGAATGAACAGTTTGTGCTTTTTTAACAGAAAAAGACACAAAAAAACTAATTTCTCTGGAGGGAAGATCTTTTTCTCTCTCTTTCTAAATTTATCCATAAGACGTCAGCAGGGGCAGAGCAAAAAAACTATCCTAAAATTATAAGGGAGGGGTGCCTGGGTGGCTCAGTTGGTTGAGCATCCGACTTGGTTTTGGCTGGTGTCGTGATCTCATGGTTTTGTGAGTCCAAGCCCTGTGTTGGGCTCCATGCCGACAGTGTGGAGCCTGCTTGGCATTCTCTGTCTCCCTCTCTTTCTGCTCCTGCCCCCACTCATGCTGTCTGTCTGTCTGTCTCTCAAAATAAATAAATAAGTAAACTTAAAAAAAATTAAAATTATAAGGGAAGCACTTCTCTTGGTTTCAGGACTATGTGTTCTGGGTCTCTGGAGTTCTACTATGGTTGATGGGTGTCATGATTGGTTAATCTAGACCTGACGTAGCTTAAAGGTTACTTATCTGTGTCACAGGCAGGTGAGAACACCTAAGCTTGCCATATGTTTACTTCTGTTTATTCCCAGCACTAATTGCTTTTCCAGTGATGTAGTTATTTTGTTAGATCCATCAGTGGACCTATCTGACAAATATATCTGGATTTCAGAAGCCTTGAATTTCTTTTCTGGGAGCCATAGAATTGGCCAATACTGATAAATTTGATCAAAGCCTATAATAGTTTACTGAGTAAACAAATAATTGTCCCATGAAAGCAGCATAACATAAAATTTTAATATGATCTATTAAACTTCATTTTTTCATGAGAGTGTTTTCTGGTATGTTTTTAGTTATGAACCTGTTCCAAAATGAATAGTTATGAAAACATCTGTATTTGCGAGTGTGGTGCCTCCTTCCCTGTTCATCCCGAAGAATGACATGGGAAAAGTATTATGATCACTCCTCAGTTAGGAGACTGATTCTTGGAACTGAATTATGTGCATTCAAAACAGTTGTGGTCACCCACTCAGAGGACGGATTTTCCTCAGGATGTATTTATGGCTCCAGCATTTAAATTGGGTCTGATGCTGTCCTTGTTTATCAATAACTGTTCCTCCAGGTTCAGGATCAAGCAGCTCTGTGGGCTTGTGGAGGGTAGAGAAAGCAAGTAGCTCAAGAGAATAGGAGATGCAAACCTCAACTTCCTCATTTGTGAAAGAGCGTACATATTAACTCCTACCTTGCTGGACTGTTGTGAGGATCAAGTCCAGAAAAGCACATGCAGTACTTAAAATGGTGGCCAGGACGTAATTATTGTTCCATAGGTTTCTAAAAGATTAAAAATGAACAAACAAAACCCAGAAACACAAATCCGATTTTTCCAGGAGAAAACTTCTAGGATGGAGTAGAGGAAGTTGCTGTTGGTGTAACCCACCCAGAGGCCTATTATGCTGGCTTTGTAGCCTGGAGTGTCCTTCTCATTCTTGATCTTATTTGATCTTTTCGGCCCTTCAGACTCTCCCCTTGGTAGCCCAGGGGATTGAGACTCAGACAGAAGTGAAGGCTAGCTGATGGATGGCCGGCCTACTTATCCTGGTACCAATAAAGCACTTTAAGAATACTAAAGTTTTTACAATTTCTGGCATGTTTAGATATCACCTTGATTGTATAGTTTAGGAAACTGGGCTGTAAAGTGGCTCAGGGACTGGCTGGGGGAGCAGAATGCCAGGTCCAAGTTCCCAGGCCAGGCTGTATGTATGTACATTCTACAGTCACGTTGATGGATCCCCGACCCTCCTGCTACTGTGTTTGGTCTGCCTCTCTGATTTCATCTCCCGCTCACCCCTTGTGCCCTTCAACCCTAGCCGTACTCTGGCTTACCCCATGGCCTTTGCAGGTACCATTTCCCCTGCCTGGCATATTCTTCCCCTAGACTTGGTAAGGTTGGGTCCATTTCAATATTGTAGTTTCAGCATACCTATCACCTGCCAGAGAGGCCTTCGCTGACAATACGTTTTATTTTTTTTTAATCTAAAAAAGTTTTTTTAATGTTTGTTTATTTTTGACAGAGGCAGAGCATGAGCGGGGGAGGGTCAGAGAGAGGGAGACACAGAATCCGAAACAGGCTCCAGGCTTTGAGCTGTCAGCACAGAGCCCAATGCGGGGCTCGAACTCACAGACTGCGAGATCATGACCTGAGCCAAAGTCGGACGTTCACCTGACTGAGCCACCCAGGCACCCCGCTCACAATACGTTTTAAATTAGACCCCATAGGCTGCTACCCCAGTGCCCACTTTGCTCTCCTCCTAGTACCTACCATTACCTAATTTCTCTTGTTTGTTGAGTGATATATTTACCTTCTGTCCTCTGCTCTGGACTATATGCACTAGAAGGACAGAGATATACCTGTCAAGTTCATCTTTGTGCCTACCAGAATGCCAGAAACACACAGGTGGGCAATACATATTTGTTAAATGAATAAACAAACATGTCCCAGGTAAAAGTTCTCAAAGGCAATGCGCCAGATATTCACTGGCAGGGCTGGTAGCTAATGCTGGTGTGGAGGGTATCAGTGCGTGGAGGGTTCCATCCTTTGCAGATGGCAAGCGAGTGATAAAGACTCAAGTACTTCCAGAGTCCTTACTCGGTCCCAGACACACAGGGGCACTTTATATATATCAACTCATTCAATTGTCACACCAGTCTGTGAGGTGGGGACAATTATTTTCCCATTTTACAGATGAGGATGTTAAGGCCTCCGGAGGTGAAATCACTTCTTCAGGGTTACACAGCTAGTCCATGGTAGAGCTGGGGTTTAAACTGAGGCATCCGCCGTGCTGCTCTCAACCTGTATGGTATGTGACCTTTCAGCCAAGACTCTGTAGAGAAAAGATACCACGTTAGGTGTTAGTTGACTGAGATGGTCCTGAATCCTCCTGTCAGTGAGATTGTCTTAGTGGCGAAGACTGGAACCAAATGGCCTACGTTATCCTATCTACTGTCTTGAAGCATTTGACTCCCTTGCTTGTATTGTTCCCACCTGACCAGGCAACACTGGTCTCTGAACTCACCTACTGGTCTTCTGTCATTTGGCTCATTGACTGGCAGCCTGACCTGAGTTGCCAAGAGGGCTGTTAGCTCACTCTGTTTCTGTCCTCCCATCCCAGGTACCATATCAGTGAACAGCAGGCGCACGCCATTCACTGCCAGCGGGGAGAGTGAGATCCTGGACCTGGAGGGGGACATGTACCTGGGCGGGCTGCCAGAGAACCGTGCTGGCCTCATCCTCCCCACCGAGCTCTGGACTGCCATGCTCAACTACGGCTATGTGGGCTGCATCCGTGACCTGTTCATCGACGGGCGCAGCAAGAACATCCGGCAGCTGGCGGAGATGCAGAACGCTGCGGGCGTCAAGTCCTCCTGTTCACGGATGAGCGCTAAGCAGTGTGACAGCTACCCCTGCAAGAACAATGCTGTGTGCAAGGACGGCTGGAACCGCTTCATCTGCGACTGCACCGGCACAGGCTACTGGGGAAGGACCTGTGAAAGGGGTGAGTTGGCCCTCGTGGGTGGCATGCAGGGTCCGGGTGGGGGTGGTGGATGGCAGTTGTGTCCCTCGATGGAACTACCCATGCTTTCTTTGTTTTAGAGAAGCATTTCCTTTTGTTCGCTGCTTCCCAGATTATACCCTTTCTGATTCTGGATGATTGAATTTGTTTGACTAGGATTGGATCCCAGAAAGGGAAACTTCAGAATAAGTATTACCAAGATCATGGTCCTTTTTCAATTAAATATGAGACATCTTCTATGTAGAGTGGGCACATACTTCTCTTTTCGGTTTCTGGATACACTAGCAATCTAGCTTTTTGGAGCTTTCTACATGCTAGTTCTTGGACTAGGCTTTAAAAATACACTGTAGAAGAAGGTAGATCCAGGCCTTTTCTCATGGAGTTGCTGCCTCCGGGAGTATTTAGTCATTAAAGAAATAATTACAAACATGTAAGAGGCAGCAGGATGTATTGGTTAAGAACATGAACTCTGGAGCCAGACTGGGTGAGAAATCTGACCCTTATGGGGTGTTTTGAACTTTATCAAGATAACTGGTATCCTTCAGACTTGATTTCCTCATCTGTAAAATAGGGATAATCAGGCACCTACCTCACAATATATGGTGATGATTAAGTGAGCGAGTAGTTTCCCAGACAGTGACTTAGTAAGTATTGGTGATTGTAACCATCATCATTATTGTTCTAAACATCACTAAAGGGAAAATAGAAGTTTGGGAGGCCTCTGCAGGGGGAGCCACCATCCTGTAGGGATTCATAGAAAGCTGATGCCAGGAAGAAATATGCAATCTGAGACTTGAAATATGACTAGGAGTTAGCTTTGCAAAGAGGTTGGAGGAAGGCATGTGTCTTAGACAAGAAAGACAGAATGTGCCAAGGGACAGAGATAAGAAACCATGGCACAGTTGAGGAACTGAACGAAGTCCAGAAAGGACTAGAGTGTGGCATGACGTGGGAGGAAGGGCATAAGAGGTAGGTGAAGGTGAAGAGGAAGGAAGCAAACAGGCCAGGGTGCTGGGAGCAATCCTTTGCATTCACCACTTTAGCATCTTACATCTACACTGACTTTGCAGCTTGGGTGAAGGGTAGAGATGAAGGTAAAAAGAAACGGAATCAAGACACGGAGATTCTGGTCTTTAAGCAGTGTCCAATTCCAGCTTGTTTTATTCTTTTATATGCCAAGCTTATGGACTCAAGCTGGCTGTCCATAGGTTGTCAAACTCTATTTTATATGAAAGGATAGTTTCTGTAGTTATCAAGTGTTTGCTGAGGGCATAGCTTTAAGCATCCAAGGGCTTTGAGGATACTGCATTTGTAACAGACATAGTTCCTGCTCTCAAGAAGTTTATCATTTATTTATCTGAGGAGTTGAGACATCTATACAAGAAGAGTAATAAAATAATACAGGCCAGCATCATGGATTCTATTTGTGGACCAGACTGGGAGGATATGGAGATTCAGAGAAGAGAAGACTTTCTTGAGGAGGGACATGCAGGGTCTCAATCCTCAAGACTACTGGTGGCCAGAATTACCCAGTATCACAAGTCTGATGATGAGGATGAATCCTGGAACAATCCAGGAACAGGGGCTGGATGATGAGGCAAAGATGTTTTCAAGGCGTGGTTTTTGTGAGGTTAATTATATTATTAGATGAGGGGTATTTCAAAGGAACTGCAGATCTTTTTTACAGCTGGATCAAAAATAGGACACAGAGCACTGGGGTGAAGGAGGAAGAGAGAGCTTATTTGGAGCTTAGGGGATGTAAATTCAGTCACTGAATTTTCAAAGCTACAACAAGCAGAATTTGAGCTAAGATGAGGAAGCAGCTGTATGGGGCGGGTCAGTCTGTCAAATTCCTAGACTTTTTGCCAAATCTGTTTGGAAGCTGGACTACCCTGGTATTGGTTTAGGTCAATAGAAAGGTCATTTGACATCTGAGATGAGTAAGACAGTTTTGGTGCAAGCCACATTGTTACAGATCTTCCACCACCATGGAAAGTAGTATAAGAACCAAAGATCGCTTCAGACATCCACTTCTCCCCTCAGGTCTCTTCCCAATTCAAGGACCTTGTGACTGCTGAAGACAGGAGGATTTCCTGTAGCCAGCGGTGCAAGGTGTCTCTGAGCTCACCTATTCCAAGGGTATATAAATGGGAGTTGGTCCAAGTTTTGCCAAGTACGGTGAAAGTCACTGCACCTTTTATGTTGTCACTTTGGACTAGTCATTAAGAGGCAGCTGATTGGGGATATATGAGGGACAATTATTCCCGGTACAGTGCAGCCAAGTCATCCATTCTAGCCAAATGAGAAGGAGCATAGCAAATTTAAGACATTTGATCTATACATCGCTCAAATCCCAGACGGTTCAACCGATTGTTTTGTTCCCCTGCTAATTGTTTTTTGGCCCTGTATTGTTTCTGACACCGTGTTCAGAGTGAATCAGTGGAGTGTAACAATGGTAGGACTCTACTTGCTAGCAGAGAAAATAGAGTTTTCCAATGACATTGTTTTTCTTTATTGAAACTGATTTCTCAGTGGAGATACTTTGAGTATCTTTTATTCATTTTTATACATGATGTAGACATTTATTGAAACCCTAGCATATTCCAGGCAGTGTATTAGATGCTGGAAATGCAAAGACATTGACATAGCCCCTGATGTTGATGAAGGGGTGTATAGTCCTTCCAGGGAAACAAAGGGGAATGCAGTAAATGTCCTAACATGGTAGATGTTATGCCATATGTCTATAGGGGAACAGTAGGGCAAACGGATGGGAGAGGCCATGTCTATGTAGGGGAGTGATGATTGGGAAAAGAGGATTCAAGATTTCTTGGATCTTTTTGTCTCCTATTTCTAGCAAAACTATGGTCTTTCTCTGCCTATGACCCTGTAGGCATTTCTGAAGAGTGGTGAAGGAAAAAAAAAAAAAAACACCAAAAACTTGTCAACATTTTTTATGTAAGGAGCATGATCCCCTTTGGATCCAGGAATGCTGCCTCACCCACCATGACCCCATCACTCAGTTTACTATTTTCTCTCTAATATTTTTCTTTGAACATTAACCGGAAGATTAGAATCGGTCATTTGTAGGAAATGTGATGAGACTGAGGCAATTTCTAAGGCAGTGTGTCCTATCTGGCCCAAATTGGAGTGTCCTGTACTTGGATTTTGCTGTGGGGTCAGTCCTTTGGTATCACTGGTCCCACAATAGGAACGGTAGGGTTAGAGAGGCATTTGTTAATATAGAATGAAGAAAGCATAGGTGGAATACTAGAATTGGTAGAAAAAGAACAGAGTTGGGGATGGCCTGGGTCAGACACTAGATCCAAATAGCCCAAGAACTCAAGCAAAGTGAGCAAACAGATCAGTCTATAGGGCAACTCCCAGATCAAAGCTGTCCTCCAAAGATAAGGGAATAAGGCAGGGAACCTAGGAAATATATAAATATATGAGATTAAGGTTAATTTTGAGGAGTATCTTTCTCTTACAGTAAAAATGGATGACTTGCTTGTACCCTCATAAGAATGCTTCTACTGCCTGTGAAGATAGCAACTCTAAATCTTGACATTTAACAACTGGCTTGATGTCGTATTTAGATTTTGTCAGGATGATCTGATACTATTCTGCGAAGATGTAGATCTATCTTCCCTTCCCAGTTGTTCAGCTGTATCTATTTGGGTTTGTTTTTCATAGTGATGTGGGAGACGCCTGTCTCTCTGACCTAGAAAGCAAAGCCCTGTTTTGGTTGCTTCTTGCCAGTCAGTTTGGTTGAGATGCTCTAATCTACTGTAGGACCACCTGCCCTCCTGTGAAGCCCTGTTGTACAGAGGAAACGTTCCAGCTTGTCTATCTTAGGAAGATATGATCAGCTGATGTGAGACAACCAAGCCATCTTCTCCTTGTCAGTGTGGCCAGACTGTTTAGTTCAGTCTGTGGGAGCCAAGCGTACATAGCCAAGATTATGGATTTGATTTTTTTTGTGGACCATCAAGCTTCAATTTATGACGCCACTGCAGATTCTGTCTTCCTCCCTGAATGACTTTTTCTGAAAGTATGCCATCATTTATTTAGCAAGCGAGAAAGTAGGATTCAGCATGAGTCCATTCCCATGACAAGAAAAGTAACCTACAGAACAGCACTTAGAGTCAGGGTGGTCTAGTGGTTAATGGCATGAATTTTGGAGTCACACAGACCTGGTTTCTGGGCTGATTCTGTCACTTACTAGCTAGGTGATGTACAAAAAACGTCTCTCTTAATTCTTCTAAGTCTCAGTTTCTTTATCTGTAAAATGGAGAGACTAATACTTTCTTGGTAAGGTTCTCTTGGTTGCAAGCTACAGAATCTACTATGGCTAACAGTCAAGGAAGAGGATTTACTGCATGATTACCTAGAGAGGTATTGATCAAATGAAGATCTCACTAACTACATTTTTAAAAAGGAAGCAGAACAGCTCTAGGGACCCTAAGGCACTGTGATTCAAGTGACTCATGTCTCCTGGCCTCCAGATACTGGATTTTTCTATCCAGCATTTACATTTTCCAGAAAGGGAAACTGGCCCAGTTTGGTTTATCTATCTTTCCTTATTTCAATCAGCTCTGTTTAGGTGGGTGGTCCCCTAGAATAGATATGAAGGATCACAGGGGTGTGTGTGTGTGTGTGTGTAAATAAGATATTACTGCACCATTTTGCTAGTGCTCTTTCTGGGCTAAGCTCAGCATATTCTGACCCATCAGGCCATATCCTGTGACAGATATCCAGCCATGTGGAGCTGCTTCTGTCTGACAAAAAGAAATATTATCCGGAATCATGGAAATCGGGTGCCTTTGAAAATAATAATTTGCACAACGAAGAGAATGTGATGAGAGGGTAAATCTGCTCTTCTCACTGGTTCCTGGGATTCCATTCATCTTATATAAACACCAGCTGAAAACCAAGAATACAGATATTTTGAGTTTTCTTAAGTGACTCTTGTTCCAACAGGAAAAGAGTGCAGACAGCAGCTGCTCTCCCTTGCAGCCTAGGGACTTCCCTTTCAGCCAGCTCTCTGAATGCTGCTGTGTGCCTCTGGAGTAGCAGCAGTGTGTTCTGCCTGGGAAGGGTGAGTTCCCACCCTTAGATGACACTGGAATGTGTCATTTGGATGCCACATGGAAATTTTGACCTCAGAAATAGAGTTGGCAGGTGCTGTTGATGTTTCTGTTCCTAATCTTTATTTCAGTAGGTGAGGAATTGGAAACTCTGAGAGGTTAACATCACTTTAACTTGGAGTAGCTGTAGAATGGTTGAAATTCATGATTCGTGACTTTTTTTTTTTTTTTTAAATTTTTTTTTTCAACGTTTATTTATTTTTGGGACAGAGAGAGACAGAGCATGAACGGGGGAGGGGCAGAGAGAGAGGGAGACACAGAATCGGAAACAGGCTCCAGGCTCTGAGCCATCAGCCCAGAGCCCGACGCGGGGCTCGAACTCCCGGATCGCGAGATCGTGACCTGGCTGAAGTCGGACGCTTAACCGACTGCGCCACCCAGGCGCCCCTGATTCGTGACTTTTAATCTCTTGTACTTTCTATTGCATTGAGCAACCTTTCCTTCCTGTATATCTGAGAGAGGTCAGATTGTAAGGTCAGTGAGGGAGGGAAAATGATGCATTACATATTTTTGTTGCCCACCTCCCCCAGTCTCTAGCACTGTGCTGTACACATACTGTTGTGGTTAGGAAATGTTGGAAGACTTCAGTCTTCATTCCTGGGCCTCCTGTTAGTCTGCATACTCCCTTTGGTGTCCTCATCCATTGCCATGGTGTCAAAGGTCATCTACATGTTGACTCCCAAATCAACTAGCTTGGCAGATCTCTAGCTTGGCAGTCTCTGGAATCCCAGATTTCTGTATCTGGTTGCTTGCTTGAGATATCCATTTATATTTCTGATAGGTATCTTAATCATAACATGGAAAAATAAATTTTGAGTCCCTCCTCCCAGTGTTAAGACTCTTCCCCCACCACCTTCTGTCTCAGTAAATGGCATCACCATTGTCTTTGGCATTACCATTGTCTTTGGCATTTTCCTTGATTTTTCTCCCACTTTTTTAAATCTTTCACAGCAATTTCAGGTAGACCTCTTATTTAAACCCGTCCTCATCTGTTCACCTCTCTCCCTCTCCACCACCATCATCTTAGGTCAGTCTACACTAATCTCTTTTTTGTACAACTAGATAGCATGTCAGATGGTTATGAAAAGCTCAAAATCATTTTCTGCCTTTTTCCGAGTATTAGATTATTAAAATATTTATATATTCAATATTTTCCTGTATTAAGTATGTTTAGTTTCAGTGGCTCTTGGTTCCCCAAATTGTAGGAAATGAAGCTATGATACTTCTTTGGAAAGAACTTCAACATTAACATAGCGGTTCCACAAGTAGGCATCTGTCTCTTCTCTGTACCAGGCTTGGTGAGCTAAGTTGTGAGGATGAAGTTTTGAAGGAGACATGGTTTCTGTTCTTCATGAACTCATAGTCTAGTGGAGGGGCTGGAGAAGTAGTCTGCAAATTGTAATGCAATCTACCAATGGCAGTAATTCAGAGAATAATCGTAGGGAAGCAAAGATGGCAATTAGAAATCAAAATATGTTTAGCACAATATATCACTTCATAACTGGTTCTGGATCCACTGGGGTCTACTCAGACTAACACTGGTGTAGGAATAATAGAAGCCCTGACTTCTAAGGTCAAACATAATAATGTTGGTTGCTTTTATAGGTTCCAGTGCCATTGAGGATCTGCTCCCAATCCCCAGGGATACCCAGGCCCTTTATTTAGACGTGTGACCTTGAGGTTCTTACTTGGATACTCTGGCCTCTCCGTTCTGCAAAAATAAAATGAGACAGTTGTGTTTCATGATCTCTCAGGGCCCTTCCAATTCTAAAACTCTGTGATTCTCAAATGTCATCGACTTGGCAGTATCTTTCCTTATCCTGAGTAGAGGGGTAAAGGTGAGTGAAGGGCAGAATAGGAATGCAAGTCCTTGTTTTGTTACAGGCTGCATAACTGTCTAAGTTAGGAGGCTGGGTTTAGTTACATCAGCACTGCAGTGAAGTTCTTGGATTCTTTAATCTATGAAAAGTAATACCTTGGTGTACCGGGAATACTTCAGGCCCGTGATACATAGGTTTTAATTGATGGATTCATGAATAGAACCTTGGATTTCTTAAGAACATTTAAAGGTTGTCACCTTTTTGATCCAGTTTTTACCCCTTTTGATGGGTAATGATATTTATCAGAGAAAGTGGCTTCTCAAGAAATATGCAATTCATGAGGTGCCTGGGTGGCTCAGTTGGTTAAGTGTCTGACTCTTGATCTCAGGTCAGGATCTTGTGGTTCATGAGTTCGAGCTACACGTTGGGCTCTGTGCTGACAGCACAGAGCCATCTTGGGATATTCTCTCTCTCTCTCTCTCTCTCTCTCTCTCTCTCTCTGCCCCTCCTCTGCTTGTGTACACGTGTGCATACACTTTCTCTCTCAAAAGAAATAATCCAGTGAAGAAATGGGCAGAAGACATGAATAGACACTTCTCTAAAGAAGACATCCAGATGGCCAGCAGGCACATGAAAAGATGCTCAACGTCACTCCTCATCAGGGAAATACAAATCAAAACCACACTGAGATATCACTTCACGCCAGTCAGAGTGGCCAAAATGAACAAATCAGGAGACTATAGATGCTGGAGAGGATGTGGGGAAACGGGAACCCTCTTGCACTGTTGGTGGGATTGCAAACTGGTGCAGCTACTCTGGAAAACAGTGTGGAGGTTCCTCAAAAAATTAAAAGTAGATCTACCCTCTGACCCAGCAATAGCACTGCTAGGAATTTACCCAAGGGATACAGGAGTGCTGATGCATAGGGGCGCTTGTACCCCAATGTTTATAGCAGGACTTTCAACAGTAGCCAAATTATGGAAAGAGCCTAAATGCCCATCAACTGACGAATGGATAAAGAAGATGTGGTTTATATACACAATGGAATACTACTTGGCAATGAGAAAGAATGAAATATGGCCTTTTGTAGCAACGTGGATGGAACTGGAGAATGTTATGCTAAGTGAAATAAGTCATGCAGAGAAAGACAGATACCGTATGTTTTCACCCTTATGTGGATCCTGAGAAACTTAACAGAAGACCATGGGGGAGGGGAAGGGGAAAAAGCTGGAGAGGGAGGGAGGCAAAACTATAAGAGATTCTTAAAAACTGAGTATAAACTAAAGGTTGATGGGGGGTGGGAGGGAGGGGAAAGTGGGTGATAGGCATTGAGGAGGGCACCTGTTGGGATGAGCACTGGGTGTTGTATGGAAACCAATTGGACAATAAATTTCATATTAAAAAAATAAAAGAAGTATACAATTCATTAACATCAACTGACATGTTCTCACTTTTTCTTATCTGTTGGTGCTTAGATTATACAGTTGTATCTCTGGTGACCACTGTAGCAGTGCTCAGACTTAGCCTCTTTGTTTTCCTCTTCCTGTTTGCTAAGTTTTCCTTCCCACAGGCTCAAGATTGTATGATCCCAAGAAATTGTACCATAGTCCATGAACCCTTCCTAAGTGTTATTCTACCAGGTTAGGGTCTGAGATTCTCCTGATCAAAGCTGCCCCTGTAACTTGAAAGAGAGTAAGGGAAGGGACTTCTGGCTATTCTGGAGTCTTGAAGCTCAAAGGTCTCAGAACTGGTTGGGGATTTTGTACATCCTTGGAAAATTTATAGCTAAGCCTGTGTTCAGCCTGAAAGTATGAGGGTCAGAACTTTGGGGCAGCACATGACAGCTGCTTAGAACCGTTTCATACCTGCTGTGGGCTGTGGTTCTGTCCAATGCACGGACATGGTGGCCATTTATATTGCTGCTGTATACCTTTATCACTGCCTTTGCTAAAAGCTTCTTAACTGCTAGCAGACATCTGCCTGATGGGTGCAATAAATTGAGATGCTGCTGAATTAGGAGAAACAAGTGCTTTAAAATGCACACAGAGGGATTATCATAGCTTTTTCCAACATCTCTGGCTTTGTGTGTCTTTTCATAGATAGATGAATTCTTCCTTGCTCCAGTCAGATTAAGAGGAAAGGAAAGTTAGGAGATCTACTGTTTATTGAGAGAAATTATGCGCCTGCTCTGTGTTAAGTTCTTAATATACACTGGGCCATTTAACCCTCACATCCACTCTGCAGGCTGCATATTATTATCCTCATTTTCTGGTTGAAGAAATTAAGGGCTCGATTCATACATTCCAAAGCACCTATTTAGCACTATGTGCCAGAAGCCGTGTTGAGCCCTCAGGATACAAAAGCATTGATCATGTCTCTCCTCATAAACATTCTAATAAATTCTGATATCTGAGGAAGGTGGGACATAAATTCCAGGGGGAAGTATCATGGGCAGCATCAAAAATTAGGTGACACTAGAGCTGAGGCTTGGTAAAGTAGTGGGTCTCTCCCAGGTAGACCAGGCAGGTGAAAGTATTCCAGGCAGAGGAAGCAGATATGTGAAGGTGACTTTGGTAAATAGGAAGTTTTCCTGGTGTATGGAATCTAAAGCTTGGGAAGTAGGAGAGGAATTTCAGGGGATATTTTACAAGGTGTGGCTGGAGGGGTGGCATGGCCAGTTGTGAAGCACTTTGTTCACTCTCCCGACAGGTTTGGACCTTCTCTTACAGGAGGCATGCTATTTTTAGCAATGTGAGAACAGGATGGGATGTGGGAGACAGGAGCCAACAGACTAGTGTGCATTAGTTCTGTTTGCATTTGCATTAATTCGGGAATGAGAAATAAGAGCCCTAAGTGAGGTAGAGGGAATGGAGGTTGCGTTTGGGGGGCACATCCAATAGACATTTAAGGGGAAGTATCAATAGGACTTAATTGTACAGTAGCTAAAGAGTGTTCAAGACTTGATTAGAACAAGAGTTTGGCCACAAAAGTTATTCTTTCTTTCCTGTTCTACTCAGCCATCTCAAATCAGCTAGAGATGCTTGGGAGGAGAGGGGAGGAGGTAGCTAGTAGTCCCCTACATACGCTGGTCCCACTCTGAATATATGTGCCTAGCTCTCTGTGCCTCAGTTTTTAGATTTACCACTGAGAATATCCACAGTGGCTGCTTAGTTGGCTTGTTGGGAACCTCTGTTATAAAGCCAAAGTGTATGATGTACGTACATAGATAAGCCAACATACCCCTTTCTGAATTTGGGGTTCAGCAATTTAAGAATGGAAAAAAAAATTATATGGCTGGTGTTCTTATCCTGTTTTTTCCTTCTGTTGTAGAAATAATCTAGATGGGATTTTTGTGTTTAAGCATAACAATACAGGCTAGAAGTTAAAAGTCGGAAGGAGGGTTGTGCCAGAAGGAAAACATACCAAAGCCTGCTCTTCTCCATTCTTTAAAGGGTTTGTACTTGGAATCAAGACCGGACTCCAGTATAATCCTAGATTTTGAAGAACTAGGTTAAAATGATCTGTTGTTGACAACTGTGATTATCTCATACTCTGGCATAGATTTGATGAAAAAAAATGAATTGTAGTTTCTTTTACTCTTATAAAAGTGGGCATGTTTGATATTAAGCCAAAAGATTCTTTCCTTAGAGATAGGGAAATCAGATTTTTAATTTTTCTTTATTCTAGTCTCTCATTAGGACTTTACAGCAATGATATTTAATACCGAGGATTGTGGATGTGTCTGTGCATAGGTCACATGTATATAGTTTCCCTCCAGTTTCCCAGATGTGTCTATATTTTCATGGGTTCTGTTATAACCCAATTTGGGGTTATTAACGTGAAGAGACAACACACCTGTAGCAATCATGAATAAAAGGCACGAACTCAAAACTTGAAACTGGATTGACCCAAAGAAAACCAGAGAGAGTATTAAAGAGTCATAGATCTATTTATCTTGCCAGAGGCTCAGATGTTATCTGGCATAACAATCCCCCCCCTGCCCCCCCCTCCCCAGTTTTAGGTGAGGAAACTGAGGCCTCCAGGTAGGAAATGAATTGCCCAAAGGATGGAATGTAATGTTCTTAACCCCTCATTTCAGTTCCCTTTTGGTTGAATTTTTTTAAAGAAATAGGCACTGGCAGTATCTGTGCGTATTTTGTGAAGATATATGTTTATGTCCCTGTGGCCTACTAAGCAGTAGAATTATGACATTATAGGAAAAGCATTTAGTCCATTTCCAGTAATTTAGTCTTATTGGTAAATTTTATTTGAAATGTTGGCAGTTGATTTACAGAGAAGAAATATGAAGATAAAGACATGTATACGTTTCTCCTCCCTCCCTCTCTTTCTTTCTTTCTAAATGTTATTTTATTTTGGGAAAGAGAGTGAGTGAGCAAGCAGGGAGGGGCAGAGAGAGAGACAGAGAGAATCCCAAGAAGACTTTGCACTATTAGTGTGGTGGGCTCTGTCCCATGACCACAAGATCATGACCTGAGCCAAATTCAAGAGTCAGACGCTTAACCAACTGAGCTGCCCAGCGCCCCTGCTCCTTTCTTTCTTTCAACACCTATCTCCTCTTGCCCCATGAGCAACAAATAAAGGCAGCTCAACAGAGAGGATGTTGTAGTGACGAGTGCATCTGGGACTTAGGGCTGGAATCCCTGGGTACAAACAGCTCTTGGAAGGCCCCCTTCTGAGGACTATTAGACTGCCATTTCCCTGGCAAAGAGATCCAATCTTTCTTAGAGAAGATCATTTCATGCTTCTTAGCATGTTTAACCTTTACAGCAAGCCATTCTCATCAAAATGACAAACCCCAGCAGAGCCTTCTGAGAGGCCAGTAAATCAGAAACCTTATGAAATCCGTGGGATTAGCATGCTCGCCTTCTTTGTTTCCCCAGGGAAAGAAAGCCCGGTGCCTTTCAGATTTCAATCTTCTCTGCAGGACTCTTGTCTGGAGTTCCCTGCTGTGGCCCACTGGTATTTGAATATTGTTTTCCTACAATTGCCCACAGCCACATACTAACACCAGCCAAAGGCAGCACATTCTGTATCTCCATCAGTGACATTGTAAATGGAAGGTAACTGCTCTGATGTTTGCTTAGTTGAATTTTTCCCACCCTTGAAGTCTTCCTTTCTGGGTCTGAAGATAGTGCCTGGCTCTTAATGTCACCATGCGTGGTGACAGGCAGTTGCTCATCTCCAGCTGGGTGTCTCTGGTCCCCATGCCCTATTTTTCAGTCTGTAAGGAAACTTCTTTCACAAACAACCCAACTTCTCTAGCTGCTGCAATGTGGGGCCTCCTGTGGAAGACTACAGAGTCAAGTCTATGTTGAGCACAGAAGTGGAAAGAAAAAGGGTTGATGAATAAAAGTGCTGTTCAGGTGATAAAAACACCTTTATAGGGGATGGTGGGGGGTGACTTTTGTCAGAATTTATAGGGTCATATTTAGAGTTGGAAGGGACCTCTGAGGTTTTTGAGTCTAACCCAATATCTGTTGCACAAACATCCTTGATAAAATCCCTAAAGTGTTCTGTGGACTCTATGGGAACATTTGCTCTGTTTCCATATGCTGTGCTAAATGCTTAGCAATGGGTAGCTTATTTAATAGTTGTAATAACTGTATAAGATAGGTGCTATTTTTATGCTCAGTTTACATCTGAGGAATGATAGGGTCAAGGATAGGTTAAGTAACTGCCCAAGGTTATCCAGTTCTTCTGGGCCCTCCACCCCTGAACCCACTCTTTTGTTATCAATAATACTCTATGGCTCCAAGTGATAAGGGAGTTCCTCTCCCATTTCATGTTTGGATAGCACTAAATATTTGAAAAGTCTCCTTTTTGCCATGCACAGAGGTTTCAGTTCTTCTAATATCTTTCTTTTGATCTTGGTTCAGGATTTGGGAACTCTACAGGATTTATCCACTCATTTGACATTTACTCAGTACTCACTATGCCATGGACACCTGGGATATATAGAACTGATCAAACCTAAACCCTCTTCTATAATAGACCTTCAGTTACTTAAAGAGGACTGTCATTTTCCACTGAAATGTTGTCAGTCATTCGCAGGATAAACATCACTGCTTTCTTCAGCCACTCGTCACCTGTTGGGTTTTGAGTTTCTCCATAATTTAGTAGTTACTGAAGTGGCTTGAGGAAGGAGGAGGGACTGTGCGCTCAGGAAATGGAAGTGTAGCTTCCAGTACCAGGGAGCTGTGCGAAGTAGGCTAAGCCCTTTAGGCAGCAGGCACGTGTTATTAAAACAATAGCCTAAACAGTTCTCAGACATTGTAACATCTTATGGACTATGGGTTTGTGTGGCGGGGGACTCACTGGTATATTAATGAGGGGTATATACTTTTGATAGTTTCTGATCCTGAAAAAAATGCCTCAGGCCCACCGTTGGCAGCATCACATTTACTGCCTAGTTGTATTTCTCAAAATAGTTCTAGACTGAGTGGGTTACATCACATATTTCATAGCAAGGCTGAATTTATTTTTGGACGTAGGAACTTCTCAGAGATCACTCGACAAGGAAACCATGTTTTTGCCACGTATCAGCTGATACAGATTCATTGAATGCTAGAGCTGGTCACAGCCTTAAAAGTCACCTGTTCTAGTGCTGGTAATTCACAGAGGAAGAACTGAGGTTCAGTTCGGTTATATAAGTTGTCTAGAGTCCCATAGGTAGCCATAGTGGGGCTTGTAACTCAGTATTTTGAATCCTGGACTGGGACTCTCTATCCTCAGGCAATGTGAGGAGGTGCTCTGGCTTTGTCCCTTTGGTGTGGTCATCCTGTGTAGATGACAACAGGATGCTTGTGTAGAACAACTCAGAACCTTTCTGCACAAGCTCAGTGGCTCCTTACGATTTTTTTTTTTTACATGTAATAGTCCCTTTATTTATTGCAAATAAGCTAGGCAATTAATTCACAGTTAGCAACTTATGGCCTGGAAAATCTCATTACCCGAACCTTACATTATCAACACATCTGTTTTAAAAGAGATGCTTAAAGAAGTGGTGTGAATATCCAGATTCCTGATCTTCTCCAAGAAAGGGTGGGAGGAGCCACTGAAAGGCAGTTTTGGAAGGAGTGTAGAGTTGTTCCAAGGTTATCAAAGCCACTGAAATTTACACATCAGGGAGTATAAAAAGGGAATTCACATTTATTGAGTATCTACTATGTGGCAGGTATAATTTGGTGCTTAGGTTAAGATGCGGGAGTTTTGGAGTCAGACAGAGCTGGATATGAATCCCAGTTCTGTACTGATTACCATGTAATCTTAGGTGTATTTTTAACCTCTCTAAGCCTCCATTTTCTGATCTAGAAAACAAGCCTTTTGGGGGTTGTTGTGAGGCTTAAATAAGATGATTATGTAAACATATTAGCATGACACCTGTAACTTTATACATATTCAATACACAGAACAAGCTTATAAAGTGTGTGGTATGATTAAGATTTTTAAGATAAGTAAACCAAGACCCAGAAAGGTTAAATAACTTGCCATAGTCACAAATACTAGAGGTCAGAATTTTAAAACCTAGTCTGTTAGATTTTATATTATACTTTGCCATTCATTAAAATGGGAGGTCTTGGAGGTGATGGAATTGGGTACTTTGGGAGGGAGAAAGAACCGTGGGAAGTGGAGAGGGCTTTTTTTTGTTTATCTTCCAGCTCTGTGCACCCTCAGCTTCAAGACTTTCAGTGGGTGAACTTGAGGCATAAGCAGACATGAAAGCTGCCCATTTGGAATAAATTCAGGGTTTAGAAAAGCAGTCAGGGTCCTCCACATTCTCTTGCCCACATTCTTGGTTCCTAAGTAAAGGTGAAGATGTCTAAGGTTTTATGGGGCTGGTCTAGAAAAGCTTAGAATGGGTCCTCTGTACTAGGAAGACAAACTTTGCCCTATTTTGATTCATCTAGGGCCACCACGTACCCTAACTCACACCTATGTCCATATGCACATGAGCACACATGTACACACATGTGCACACACACACACACTCTCATTCTTCAGCCATAAAACTGGACCTCTTTAAATTTTGTCTTGCTTATTCTCCTGCACTAGCCCAAGAACCATTAAGCATGTATCAAGCATCCCAGTGCCAAGGGAAGAAAGAAAAGGAGCTCAGTCTTTGTTGTGGAGGAAAAAAGTCAAAGACTGAATGGAAGACTAAATGAATGGAGCTAATAACTCAAAGATTTACTTTACTGAAGTTAGAATTCCAGTTTATTATCTGAGAAATTTGGAGAAGATTGGTGCCTGAACACCCCTCTTCTCCACTCCTCAACACACACACAGGTTAGGATTTTCTGATGGGCAGAGGTGAGGATGCATCTAAAGAAGAATCATCCAGGAGTTCCCTTAGACTGGGGCCTAGCCTCTTGGCCCTGTTGCAGTGATTCCCATAACCCAGTGTTAGCTGTAGAGAGGCAAGATTGAAGTGTTGTTCAGGGCAAACAGATGGGCAGGCATGGGTAAGGGGCTCCTATAAAAGGGTAAGGGGCTTATGCATCCAGGGCAGGCATTTCTACCATTTGAAACAATGGGGCTGACCTTGCAACTCTCCTTGGTGAGGTGAGCCCCAGTTGGTCCCCTCCCCTGTCCTCTTTACCTTTTTACTGTCATTCTCCTTCTTTTTCTCCTCTCTTCCACCTCAACCCTACACAACCCTTTCTTCCCTTCTGTCTCCTTTTTGGGGGCTTGATACAGCAATAATATCTACTTTTAATGGGCAGTTACCTTGCAGAGGGATGAAATTGACCCTTGTTTATTCAGAATGTTTGGCCTGGAGGCTGCCTTAAAATGTGGGCTGCCAGAAGCTGCATGGTGGCTGGTGCCTGGGGCTATCTAGGTAAGTGGCAGCTAGTAGAAGGGAAGGAAGGATGGCCTTGTAGGCCTCTGTAAACACTTTGTGTAGCCCGGAAGCCATCTCCCTGTGAATAAATGAGAAAGCCTCTCTCTCAGCAAGAGGGAACAATGACTGTAGAGCCAGGTGGCTAAAGTTCAAGGGAAGAGTGTAGAGTATTCTTGACTTGGCTGCTGCAAAAGAGACCCTGTCTGCCTGATGTTGGGTTCCCTTGGGCTTTCTGTAAAGGGAGATTGATGTGTGATGATGAAGTAGTGCTTCCTCAGGATGAAGCTGGATCGAATTACTTCTAAATTTTTTTCCCCTTTCTTTCTCACTTCAGTCTTTTACCCTCTTCCTCACCTTTCTTTCACATTCTTTCTCTTCTTTGTGCAATCCCTTCAACACATGCTTTGTTTCCTTCCTACACTGAGAACATTTGACCCATCCCATTTCTTTTCAGTACCGAGTTGCTTTGATGCAATTGATATAATGAATCTTGACTTCGGTAGGACTGTTAGTCTGTCTTTATAAAATACTACTCAATAAACCAATCTCTAGATTAGAGCTCTGGTAGGAGTGTTTGCCACTGTTGGGAAGAAGCCTCATTAAGAATTGTTCTCAGTGGGTTATTACCAATGTTCTAAGTCATGGATCTCTATTAAAAAAAAACATTGATTTTTATGATTATTAAAACAATAAATATGTTCATGCTAGAAAATTTGGAATGTATGAAAATTTATTAATTCAACTTTTATTTAGCCAATATTAATTGAGTACCTATTTTTATGGCAGATAATAATTAAAAATAATAATTAAAAATAAATTAAAAATCAAGCATAATTTTACCGGAAATGGTCATTGTTAACCTAGTCGTATGCTTTATTCCATTCCTCTAGGCAGTGTGTATATAAAATACATATATGTAAAAAAAATTTTAATGTTTAGTTTTGGGACAGAGCTCAAGTGAGGGAGGGGTGGAGAGAGGGAGAGACAGAACCCAAAGCAGGCTCCAGGCTCTGAGCTGTCCGCATAGAGCCCGATGTAGGGCTCAAACCCACGAACAGTGAGATCATGACCTGAGCCAAAGTTAGATACTTAACTGACTTTGGCCAGCTACCCTGGCACCCCTATAAAATATATTTTCATGTCATTTTAAAAGTAATTCTCTATCCTGAATTTTTTCAGTTAGAATTATGTCATCATTTTGGTTATATAATTCCATAATTATGCCATAATTTCAATTTAGCTTTATATCAATATAGCTTTATCTCAAATTATAAAGAAAATCTTAAAAATATGATTTTTAATGACTTCACATTAGGCATACTTGTCAGTGCCTCAGTCACATTGTTAATAAGTCACTCGAAAACTTAGTAGCTTACAACAAGCAACATTTAAATATTATGCTTATAGGTTGGGGGGCTGTGCTCCAGGCTCTGAAATGACTGGATAGAGCTGCAGGTGTTGATAGTCTCTACATTCTCCTTTGACACTGCCCAGGAAGTACTCTTCTGGCAAATTGTTGCAGGATTTTTTTTTTTTTTTTACCTTAATACCCAGGATTCGTTGTCTCGCTGCTTCAAAGAATGAAGAGCTGGGGGTGCCTGGGTGGCTCAGTCGGCTGAGCATCCGACTTCGGCTCAGGTCATGATCTCACGGTTCGTGAGTTCAAGCCCTGTGTCGGGCTCTGGGTTGACAGCTCGGAGCCTGGAGCCTACTTCAGATTCTGTGTCTCCTTCTGTCTCTGCCCCTCCTCTGCTCACACTCTGTCTGTCTGTCTCTCTCTCTTAAAAATAAATAAACATATAACAAAATTAAAAAAGAATGAAGAGCTGGACACAAAATGAGTAGCAAGCAAAAGTTTATTTAGAGAATAAGATTAGAAAGGAAGAATAGTAGGAAAGCTATTTTTACAGAGAAGGGACATTCAAAAGTGAATGCCTTTGACAATAGGCCAGGGTATTTGTTTTATAAAGTTTTGGTTAGCTCTCCCTTTCCCTTCCCCCTTGTTCCTTCACAGTTCCTGCCCTAATTGGCTTGATAGCTCTAGGTACTGGGCTGTCCATTCCTGATTGGCTCGTAGGAGGGGTGGCCTATGGCCTTAGGTCTTTTGTCAAATTCCCGAGGGAAACCTGAGGGGGAGTAGGTAGGGTCTGTTACATTCTTAAGAGGAACCTTAAGCCTGAGGGGTTTTGTTGTGGTCAGACACTCCCAGCATTGTTCAAAAATTGTGTTTTTCCCCACCCAGGGACCTCAGGTCCTATCATTTCCCTTTCTGCCTATTTTATCCTATCTTTTCCCATCAAAATGACAGGGTGTGCAAGAGGGAGGATGGAAGCATCTAGTGCCTCCTGAAACCTCTGTCAGCATCTGGCACATTGTCACTTCTGTCCACATTCCCTTGGTCAAAGCAAGTCATGTGGCCAAGCCCATCATGGGGTGGGATAATACACCATACCCACTCTAGTGGAAGGTACTGCAGAGTGGGAGGCAAAGGGTGTGTGTGTATAATACAAAATACCAGGAAAGGTGTGAAGAATTATGAACAATGATTCTACCATAGTAGACTGAGTTTTAGTTATCACTAATAACCATAGAGTGCTCAAAGAAGATTAGTTATTAATGGGTGAAGGGAAGTGGGAGGTACAGCTTTATAATTATGGAATGAATAAGTCATGGGGATAAAAGATACAGCATAGGGAATATAGTCAATGGTATTTTATTTATTTTTTTTTTTTTATTTATTTTTTTTATTTTATTATTTTTTTTTTAACTTTTTATTTATTTATTTATTTATTTTTTTTTTTATGAAGTTTATTGACAAATTGGTTTCCATACAACACCCAGTGCTCATCCCAAAAGGTGCCCTCCTCAATACCCATCACCCACCCGCCCCTCCCTCCCACCCCCCATCAACCCTCAGTTTGTTCTCAGTTTTTAACAGTCTCTTATGCTTTGGCTCTCTCCCACTCTAACGTCTTTTTTTTTTCTCCCTTCCCCTCCCCCATGGGTTCCTGTTGAGTTTCTCAGGATCCACATAAGAGTGAAACCATATGGTATCTGTCTTTCTCTGTATGGCTTATTTCACTTAGCATCACACTCTCCAGTTCCATCCACGTTGCTACAAAAGGCCATATTTCATTTTTTCTCATTGCCACGTAGTATTCCATTGTGTATATAAACCACAATTTCTTTATCCATTCATCAGTTGATGGACATTTAGGCTCTTTCCATAATTTGGCTATTGTTGAGAGTGCTGCTATGAACATTGGGGTACAAGTGCCCCTATGCATCAGTACTCCTGTATCCCTTGGGTAGATTCCTAGCAGTGCTATTGCTGGGTCATAGGGTAGGTCTATTTTTAATTTTCTGAGGAACCTCCACACTGTTTTCCAGAGCGGCTGCACCAATTTGCATTCCCACCAACAGTGCAAGAGGGTTCCCGTTTCTCCACATCCTCTCCAGCATCTATAGTCTCCTGATTTGTTCATTTTGGCCACTCTGACTGGCGTGAGGTGATACCTGAGTGTGGTTTTGATTTGTATTTCCCTGATAAGGAGCGACGCTGAACATCTTTTCATGTGCCTGTTGGCCATCTGGATGTCTTCTTTAGAAAAGTGTCTATTCATGTTTTCTGCCCATTTCTTCACTGGGTTATTTGTTTTTCGGGTGTGGAGTTTGGTGAGCTCTTTATAGATTTTAGATACTAGCCCTTTGTCCGATATGTCATTTGCAAATATCTTTTCCCATTCCGTTGGTTGTCTTTTAGTTTTGTTGGTTGTTTCCTTTGCTGTGCAGAAGCTTTTTATCTTCATAAGGTCCCAGTAATTCACTTTTGCTTTTAATTCCCTTGCCTTTGGGGATGTGTCGAGTAAGAGATTGCTACGGCTGAGGTCAGAGAGGTCTTTTCCTGCTTTCTCCTCTAAGGTTCTGATGGTTTCCTGTCTCACATTTAGGTCCTTTATCCATTTTGAGTTTATTTTTGTAAATGGTGTGAGAAAGTGGTCTAGTTTCAACCTTCTGCATGTTGCTGTCCAGTTCTCCCAGCACCATTTGTTAAAGAGGCTGTCTTTTTTCCATTGGATGTTCTTTCCTGCTTTGTCAAAGATGAGTTGGCCATATGTTTGTGGGTCTAGTTCTGGGGTTTCTATTCTATTCCATTGGTCTGTGTGTCTGTTTTTGTGCCAATACCATGCTGTCTTGATGATGACAGCTTTGTAGTAGAGGCTGAAGTCTGGGATTGTGATGCCTCCTGCTTTGGTCTTCTTCTTCAAAATTCCTTTGGCTATTCGGGGCCTTTTGTGGTTCCATATGAATTTTAGGATTGCTTGTTCTAGTTTCGAGAAGAATGCTGGTGCAATTTTGATTGGGATTGCATTGAATGTGTAGATAGCTTTGGGTAGTATTGACATTTTGACAATATTTATTTTTCCAATCCATGAGCAGGGAATGTCTTTCCATTTCTTTAAATCTTCTTCAATTACCTTCATAAGCTTTCTATAGTTTTCAGCATACAGATCCTTTACATCTTTGGTTAGATTTATTCCTAGGTATTTTATGCTTTTTGGTGCAATTGTGAATGGGATCAGTTTCTTTATTTGTCTTTCTGTTGCTTCATTGTTAGTGTATAAGAATGCAACGGATTTCTGTACATTGATTTTGTATCCTGCAACTTTGCTGAATTCATGTATCAGTTCTAGCAGACTTTTGGTGGAGTCTATCGGATTTTCCATGTATAATATCATGTCATCTGCAAAAAGCGAAAGCTTGACTTCATCTTTGCCAATTTTGATGCCTTTGATTTCCTTTTGTTGTCTGATTGCTGATGCTAGAACTTCCAGCACTATGTTAAATAACAACGGTGAGAGTGGGCATCCCTGTCGTGTTCCTGATCTCAGGGAAAAAGCTCTCAGTTTTTCCCCGTTGAGGATGATGTTAGCTGTGGGCTTTTCATAAATGGCTTTTATGATCTTTAAGTATGTTCCTTCTATCCCGACTTTCTCAAGGGTTTTTATTAAGAAAGGGTGCTGGATTTTATCAAAGGCCTTTTCTGCATCGATTGACAGGATCATATGGTTCTTCTCTTTTTTTTTGTTAATGTGATGTATCACGTTGATTGATTTGCGAATGTTGAACCAGCCCTGCATCCCAGGAATGAATCCCACTTGATCATGGTGAATAATTCTTTTTATATGCTGTTGAATTCGATTTGCTAGTATCTTATTGAGAATTTTGGCATCCATATTCATCAGGGATATTGGCCTGTAGTTCTCTTTTTTTACTGGGTCTCTGTCTGGTTTAGGAATCAAAGTAATACTGGCTTCATAGAATGAGTCTGGAAGTTTTCCTTCCCTTTCTATTTCTTGGAATAGCTTGAGAAGGATAGGTATTATCTCTGCTTTAAACGTCTGGTAGAACTCCCCTGGGAAGCCATCTGGTCCTGGACTCTTATTTGTTGGGAGATTTTTGATAACCGATTCAATTTCTTCGCTGGTTATGGGTCTGTTCAAGCTTTCTATTTCCTCCTGATTGAGTTTTGGAAGAGTGTGGGTGTTCAGGAATTTGTCCATTTCTTCCAGGTTGTCCAATTTGTTGGCATATAATTTTTCATAGTATTCCCTGATAATTGTTTGTATCTCTGAGGGATTGGTTGTAATAATTCCATTTTCATTCATGATTTTATCTATTTGGGTCATCTCCCTTTTCTTTTTGAGAAGCCTGGCTAGAGGTTTGTCAATTTTGTTTATTTTTTCAAAAAACCAACTCTTGGTTTCGTTGATCTGCTCTACAGTTTTTTTAGATTCTATATTGTTTATTTCTGCTCTGATCTTTATTATTTCTCTTCTTCTGCTGGGTTTAGGCTGCCTTTGCTGTTCTGCTTCTATTTCCTTTAGGTGTGCTGTTAGATTTTGTATTTGGGATTTTTCTTGTTTCTTGAGATAGGCCTGGATTGCGATGTATTTTCCTCTCAGGACTGCCTTCGCTGCGTCCCAAAGCGTTTGGATTGTTGTATTTTCATTTTCGTTTGTTTCCATATATTTTTTGATTTCTTCTCTAATTGCCTGGTTGACCCACTCATTCGTGAGTAGGGTGTTCTTTAACCTCCATGCTTTTGGAGGTTTTCCAGACTTTTTCCTGTGGTTGACTTCAAGCTTCATAGCATTGTGGTCTGAAAGTATGCATGGTATAATTTCAATTCTTGTAAACTTATGAAGGGCTGATTTGTGACCCAGTATATGATCTATCTTGGAGAATGTTCCATGTGCACTCGAGAAGAAAGTATATTCTGTTGCTTTGGGATGCAGAGTTCTAAATATATCTGTCAAGTCCATCTGATCCAGTGTCTCATTCAGGGCCCTTGTTTCTTTATTGACCGTGTGTCTAGATGATCTATCCATTTCTGTAAGTGGGGTGTTAAAGTCCCCAGCAATTACCACATTCTTATCAATAAGGTTGCTTATGTTTATGAGTAATTGTTTTATATATTTGGGGGCTCCGGTATTCGGCGCATAGACATTTATAATTGTTAGCTCTTCCTGATGGATAGACCCTGTAACTATTATATAATGTCCTTCTTCATCTCTTGTTACAGCCTTTAATTTAAAGTCTAGTTTGTCTGATATAAGTATGGCTACTCCAGCTTTCTTCTGGCTTCCAGTAGCATGATAAATAGTTCTCCATCCCCTCACTCTCAATCTAAAGGTGTCCTCAGGTCTAAAATGAGTCTCTTGTAGACAGCAAATAGATGGGTCTTGTTTTTTTATCCATTCTGATACCCTATGTCTTTTGGTTGGCGCATTTAATCCATTTACATTCAGTGTTATTATAGAAAGATACGGGTTTAGAGTCATTGTGATGTCTGTATGTTTTATGCTTGTAGTGATGTCTCTGGTACTTTGTCTCACAGGGTCCCCCTTAGGATCTCTTGTAGGGCTGGTTTAGTGGTGACAAATTCCTTCAGTTTTTGTTTGTTTGGGAAGACCTTTATCTCTCCTTCTATTCTAAATGACAGACTTGCTGGATAAAGGATTCTTGGCTGCATGTTTTTGCTGTCTAGCACCCTGAAAATCTCGTGCCAATTCTTTCTGGCCTGCCAAGTTTCAAAAGAGAGATCAGTCACGAGTCTTATAGGTCTCCCTTTATATGTGAGGGCACGTTTACCCCTTGCTGCTTTCAGAATTTTCTCTTTATCCTTGTATTTTGCCAGTTTCACTATGATATGTCGTGCAGAAGATCGATTCAAGTTACGTCTGAAGGGAGTTCTCTGTGCCTCTTGGATTTCAATGCCTTTTTCCTTCCCCAGTTCAGGGAAGTTCTCAGCTATGATTTCTTCAAGTACCCCTTCAGCACCTTTCCCTCTCTCTTCCTCCTCTGGGATACCAATTATGCGTAAATTATTTCTTTTTAGTGTATCACTTAGTTCTCTAATTTTCCCCTCATACTCCTGGATTTTTTTATCTCTCTTTTTCTCAGCTTCCTCTTTTTCCATAACTTTATCTTCTAGTTCACCTATTCTCTCCTCTGCCTCTTCCATCCGAGCTGTGGCGGTTTGCATTTTGTTTTCCATTTCCTTTAAAGCGTTTTTCAGCTCCTCGTGCCTGTTCATTAGTCCCCTGATGTCTGTAGCAAGAGATTCTCTGCTGTCCTGTATGCTGTTTTCCAGCCCAGCGATTAATTTTATGACTATTATTCTAAATTCACTTTCTGTTATATTATTTAAATCCTTTTTGATCAGTTCATTAGCTGTTGTTATTTCCTGGAGATTCTTCTGGGGGGAATTCTTCCGCTTGGTCATTTTGGATAGTCCCTGGTGTGGTGAGGGCCTGCAGGGCACTTCCCCTGTGCTGTGGTGTATAACTGGAGTTGGTGGGCGGGGCCGCAGTCCGACCTGATGTCTGCCCCCAGCCCACCGCTGGGGCCACAGTCAGACTGGTGTGTGCCTTCTCTTCCCCTCTCCTAGGGGCGGGATTCACTGTGGGGTGGCGTGGCCCGTCTGGGCTACTTGCACACTGCCAGGCTTGTGATGCTGGGGATCTGGCGTATTAGCTGGGGTGGGAAGGCAAGGTGCACGGCGGCAGGGGGGGCAGGCTTAGCTCGCTTCTCCTTAGGTGATCCACTTCAGGAGGGGCCCTGTGCAGCCGGAGGGAGTCAGATCGCTGCCGGAGGTTTGGCTCCGCAGAAGCACAGAGTTGGGTGTTCGCGCGGAGCGAGCAATTTCCCTGGCCGGAGCCGGTTCCCTTTGGGATTTTGGCTGGGGGATGGGCGGGGGAGATGGCGCTGGAGAGCGCCTTTGTTCCCCGCCAAACTGAGCTCTGTCGTCCGGGGGCTCCGCAGCTCACCCTCCCTTTGTCCTCCAGCCTTCCCGCTTTCTGAGCAGAGCTGTTAACTTATGACCTCCCAGACGCTAAGTCGCGCTTGCTGTCGGAACACAGTCCGTCAGGCCCCTCCGCTTTTGCAAGCCGGACTCGGGGGCTCTGCTTGGCCGGCGAGCCGCCCCTCCGCCCCGGCTCCCTCCCGCCAGTCCGTGGAGCGCGCACCGCCTCGCCGCCCTTCCTACCCTCTTCCGTGGGCCTCTCGTCTGCACTTGGGTCCGGTGACTCTGTTCTGCTAATCCTCTGGCGGTTTTCTGGGTTATTTAGGCAGGTGTAGGTGGAATCTAAGTGATCAGCAGGACGCGCGGTGAGCCCAGCGTCCTCCTACTCCGCCATCTTCCTAGTATCTAGTCAATGGTATTTTAATAGCATTGTATGGTGACAGATGGTAGCTACACTTGTGACCATAGCATAATGTATAGACTTACTGAATCACTGTGTTCTACACCTGAAACTATTATAACATTGTGTCAACTATTCTTCAATAAAATAAAAAGGTGACCATTGATCTTTGCTCCTAACCTCTAATGTGCCCCATATTGGTGTGATACATATCATGAGATTCTTTGCCAACCACGTACTCTTCAGAGGACAGCAGAGCCTTCTTCACTAGCTCCATTATCACTTCTATCTACTTTGTTGTTCCAATAGATCTTCCTATTGATACTTCAACTGATTGCATCTCTAGGAATTTGATATCTTCACAGATTGTCTCCTAGACCAGACAAAAAAGAACCTAGCTCTTATTTTTTTATTACTTTTTTTAATGCCTATTTGTTTTTGAGAGAGAAAGAGAGACAGAGCGTGAGCAGGGGAGAGGCAGAAAGAGGGAGATACAGAATCCAAAGCAGGCTCAAGGCTCCGAGCTAGTCAGCACCAAGCCTGATGCGGGGCTCAACCCATGGACTGTGGACTGTGAGATCGTGACCTGAGCCAAAGTCGGACGCTTAACTGACTGAGCCACCTAGGCTCCCCATCTAGCTCTTATTTTAATGCAGAGAATTCTATGACCCTTAACTATGGTATATCCCAGTGCCTGGCATATAGAATGTACACAACACGTATTTATTGTTGGTGATATGTTCAGGTCATAGGCACCCTCAATCTTTTCATCATAAGACTTGACAGATCTTTTCTTCACCCATATATTCTCCCTCCCATGCAGATTGCTTTCTCGGCCTATATTTCATGCTTATGGCCATAATTTTCCTTCAGGAAGCCTAGCTTATGTATTTATTTGAAAAATAATTTTCTATGGAAGGAATGTGATTATCCAGGCAAACTTTGCCAATGTCAAGGCATCAGTACTAAAAAGGCCAGTTTCGAGTGCAGAAATAACAAAGAGGCTAATTAAGTTGATGAGGCTTAATAACTTGTATTCTCTCCCAGAGAAACTTTTCTTGGCCAGAATTTTGTAAAGGGCTTGTTATCCTAAGTAAACCATATTGAGTTAGGACGTTGTGAGTGTGAAGGAAAGGAGAAACTGATTTAGGGGGTGGCAGAAGGGATATTGTGTGGGAGTAAGGCTAATTTCTAAGAATGTTAGTAGAAAACCACCTTTTACCACAATGGTTTGCTACCATTCAGCAACTATTGATTGAAAGCCTGTCATGTGATAGCCACTATGATAAGAATGAAGGATACAAAAGGGGTAAAAAATGTCTGTAGTTGTCAAGGAGCTCAAGGTCACCCTAAGGAGAATAGGTGACTGCCTCCAGGAAGATATGGTTTGGACATGAACCCCATTCAACCAGGATCTCATTTTACTTAAATGACCTTAAGGTGCAAGCTTGGTTGGAAGTGGAAGACGAGAGGGGGAAGAGAATGGGCCTGGACTCCATTAGAATAGAACTCCCATTTCTTTACTCCCAGTAGCAATGAACATAGAAACTTCTACAAAGATTACATCAGGATATTAGTGTAAAAAAATCCAAGTTTATTTTATTTTTAAAAAATGTTTATTTATTTTGAGGGGGGAGGGCAGAGAGAGAGAGGAAAGGAGAATCTAAGCAAACTTTATGCTAAGTGTGGAACCCAACTTGGAGCCTGATACCATGACCGCAAGATCACGACCAGAGACAAAATCAGGAGTTGGATGCTCAACCAACTGAGCCATCCAGACACCCCAAAAAATCCAAGTGTGAAAGAGAGCCAAAGAACACACATGTGTATCCACAAAGAGCAGTGAAAGCCCATGTGCATGCACACATACACATACAACTTTTCTAGTTTACTGGTCCCTGTATCTACCTTTCCTTGACTAATAATCACACTTTTACATATAAAATCAAATTAAAGTCATTTTATCCAAAGATTCAACATTTCTTTTTTTTTTTAATTTTTTTTTTCAACATTTATTTATTTTTGGGACAGAGAGAGACAGAGCATGAACGGGGGAGGGGCAGAGAGAGGGAGACACAGAATCGGAAACAGGCTCCAGGCTCTGAGCCATCAGCCCAGAGCCTGACGCGGGGCTCGAACTCCCGGACCGCGAGAGCGTGACCTGGCTGAAGTTGGACGCTTAACCGACTGCGCCACCCAGGCGCCCCAAGATTCAACATTTCAAAGATGTATCATGTCATATAGAAGAAAGTTCTTGCATATTATATTGTTGTCCACACTGCCATTTAAAATGATATTCATTCAAATGTTAGTAGTGCCCACAACATGCCAGACACCATGCCAGACCTTCAGGGGTACAACAGCGGGCAAAAATTGACCCACCCCTGGCCTCCTAGAGCTTATAGTCTAGTGACAGGACAAAGATATGTACAAATAGTCACCAACTAAACATACAACTTCAAACTCTGGTAAACTTGAGAAGTATGGAGAGCTAGGCCTAGCTGGGGGATCATGGAAAATTTTCCTGAAGGAATGATGCTTGAGCTGATATTTGAAAGATAAGCAAGAGGTAATGAGGCAAGGACGGATGTAGTCTTCCAGGCAGAAGGTTGTTGCAAAACCCAAGGGATGCAAAGGAGTGTGGCAAATTAGAGTCCAAGGGACAGAAGATAAGCCAGTGGTGTTGGGACAAAGTGGGCAGGTGGAAGGGAGGTAGAGGTGTGGTCATGCAGTCTCCTGCTAGTAGAGTGTGTTACTGATCCTACTGAATTTATCCTACAGTCCAGGGAAAATTGTTAAATAGCTATAAGCAGGGGAGTGCCATGGCCGTGATTTAATTTTTAAACATCACTTTGTCTATGAGATGAAGGGTAGGTTGAAATGGGGTAAGAGTTGACGCTAAAGTACCAGTTCTTCAGGAAAGTCGATGGTGGACTAAATTTGGATCAGGGCACTGACTGTGAATGTAAGGAAAAGTGGGTGAATTTGAGATATCTTTAGAAGGCCCTATATTCATAGCATTTGAGATGTCTAAGAAAAACAAATCAGGACTTAGTGTGGAGAAACTTTCATTCAAAAGCAAGGGAGGGAAGGGGACTTGGAATAGAGAAATTGCTGTGACAGTGAGGTCTGAAAGCCTCACAAAAATCACAGAAAAAAGACTTTTCTATGGTAAAGGAAGGAAGAGGCAATCAGAGATAAGCAGAATCTTTGAAGGGGATGCTGGGCAAGCAGGGGGAAATTGCCACTGGGGTCTGATGGGGAAAAGATTCTCACCGTGGTCAGCAGATTTCCAGGAGAAACTGATAAGGAGGGCACGGTCTACTTTCTTGTGCATGCTCAGTCTTGGGGTCAAGCAGAATTCAAGTTCAGGGGCCAGTGATAGTGACTTAAGTTTGATCAAGAGAATAAGAAATGGCAATGGTGAACCCTTGGTTGGAAAGTACAATCCACCGTGACCTAAAAGATGATGTGATGGAGGGCAAAGATGAGAGGCAGCAGCTTTTCAGTGGATCATTGAATCCTTGCAGTGTCTCCCCAGGGGATAGATGCTATCTCCATTTTACACTTGGAGTTTATTTTAGGGGCTCACACCCTTGAGCTCATTTACCCACACAACACCCAGAGGAGTCTTGTTAGAGTTGGGAGGTTGGACTAGGAGTCAGTTTTCCTGTCCCCTTCTTTTACAGAAGAGGAAACTAGAGTCCAGAGAGGGAAATTGATTCCTCTAAGACATCCCAGTTTGATGGTAGGAAAACTGACCTGAACCCAGGATTCATACATCCAGTTTGGAAATAATTCCACTTTATATGGCTGCTTCCCAGGAGATAATTCTCATGACACTTGAGTGTAGCATTGCAGATTCCCTGCAGGGTGGCGAATCGAAGTGCTTTCCACTCTCCCTACCCCCTGTGCGGCTAAATGCACAGATATTGACTGCACACACACATCTTACTCTGGAGGCTACCAGCCATCTATTTGAAATTGCATCTGACTGCTGGTTTGGGTTTTCAGTTTTCATCATCCTGCTCCATCCTATGCTTAGCTGGGCTTCAGGATGCAATTGAAAGATGATATGGTATGGTGGATGGACTGTGGGCTTTGGGGGCAGGCAGAACTGCATTGGAAACTTATGCCTGCCAGTCACTAGCTGTGTCACATAAGTCAATCATTTGTGTTCTCTGAGGCTTATTTTTCTCATTCATAGAGTCGGATAATTATAAATATACTATTATAAATATTATAATATAAAATATTATAATTATAATATAATTGCCTCACTTGACTGTTGCAGGCTTTAGCTGGTGGTATAGTAATATTAGCCACCGTTTTATCGAGCATGCACTATGCGCCAGGCATTGTGGAAAGTGCTTTACTGACATTATTTCATTTAATCCTCATGTAAGAACCAGTGAGGTGGATAGTAATGTTAGTCCCACTTTAAAAAGTTTAAAAGTTCAAGGGGTACCTTGGTGGCTCAGTCGGTTAAGCATCGACTTTGGCTCAGGTCACGATCTCACGGTTGCTGAGTTTGAGCCCCACATTGGGCTCTGTGCTGACAGCTCAGAGCCTGGAGCCTGCTCCAGATTCTGTGTCTCATTCTCTCTCTGCCCCTCCCCCGCTTGTGCTCTGTCTCTCTCTGTCTCTCAAAAGTAAATAAATGTAAAAAAAATTTTTTTTAAGTTTAAAAGTTCCCAACTATAACAACAACAACAATAATAATAACAACCACCACCACCATTCATGCATTCACTTATTCACATACTTTTTTTCATTCACTTAATAAGCACCTCCTGGGTTCCAGACAAATAGGAAGTGCTCCAATCTTTTAATTTCTCTGCTCAGGCTATATAGATCTGCTGGAGTGGTTTGGGATCTGTAAGCTGAACTGTTCCATTGGTACTCAGGGGTCCATGATGGTTTCCAGGTGAACTGTAGGGAATTGTGATAGAATTGGCACTATGGTGCTTTCGCCTGTACCCGTGGGTGAGCCCTAAGAATCTGTTCAACCCATCTGGGGGCCTCCCATCAGGGCTGTACCAGCCTGTTCTTTGCAGTAGTGAGTGTTTCATTCAAGCTGTAGGTGGGCCCTTGAGACATAGAACTGTGGCTGCACCCAGAGAGAACTTTGCTCCCAACATGCACCTACCTTGCCCTTCAAGCAGGGAAGGGAACGAATTTGCCAGGAAACAGCAGAAAAAGAGCATAGGAATGGAAACGTTTTCAAGTTAATTTCAGAAATACAGTCTTAGCTATAAATGACAGCTGTGGGTTTAATCACTGAAACTCTGTTTCCATTCAAGAGCAGCAACTGTCCCCTGAGGAGGGGTGGCATTATCAAGCAGTTAAGTTGTTAGAGGCTGCTTAGGGGCTGGTAGGCAGTCTGCAGGGAAAGGGGAGAATGGATCATTTGTGGCTGTGACCTGAGCGTAGCAGGCACTCCCTAACCCCCTATTCCCTGAGGATCGCTCTGGTAGATCTGTCACGGAGGGGGACGGAAAGTAACATCCCTTACAGGGGAAGCTAGTGGGGCCAAGACAAGCTTGAAGAAGCTGATGGGCTTCTTGAATTTTAAGGTTTGGAGATTCAGGAAGGATTTGTCTTCCTTCCATGTCACCACTACCACCACCACCACCACAGTAACAGCAGTAAGAACAGCTGCATCCACAATGCACCGCAGCCAGGATGATGACAACAGCTAATGCTTACGCAACGCTGTCCAGCTCCCCCAGCAGGCAACTCCTTATTCATCCACTGAGCATCTGTTTGATGCCACATGTTGTGCTAAGCGCTGGGCATAAAGCAGGAACCAAGGCAGCCAGAGTCCTTCCCCTTAGGAGCTAGCTGTCTAGGGAAAAAGATTAAGGGGAACATCGGATGAACCCAAGTCTAGTCCCCAAAGATGTCAACTCACCTGCCGGAGGAATGAGCCTCAGCGTGGTTCCCTCACCTAGGCCTAGATGATGAACCTCAGCTGATGTGAAAGCCCCACCCCCCTCTCCTTCCCATCACCCCTCAGCCAACCCTTTGGGAAGAGGTGTTACTCCTGGGCTTCCATCTGGGTGATGCTGCCCATCCTGTCAGAGGGCCGAGGAGCATCTGCTGCTGCGAAGCTTTAGGTCACCGGTCACACCTTCTTCTGTTTTCTTTTAGGAAACAGCTCTCAGTGTGGAGAGGGAGGCCAGAAAGTCACGGGCCCAAAGAAATGCTCCTTGCTTGGTTCTTTCTCCTGCCATATGGTTTTCTCCTTCTCTGTCTTTGGTCTTATCTATTTTATGATTTTATTTTTCATTTTAACACCGTGGGTGGGCTTTTAAACCAGAGCCAGAAGGAAAACAGGCATCGTATGAGGAGAATAATGAGAAGGCAGACGGAGGACGGAGCTGTGAGTAAAGCGGAGCGCTGGGTGGAACCGGCATTGGCGGTGCAGTGCTCACAGGGCTAATGGGCCTGCAGAAGGAGCGAGAACATTGCAGCCATAAAGTGAGAGCCTTGTCGACTGTGAATACAGATTAGAGTTAAAAGACGCACTAGTGGCGGTCGTGCCATACGCGCTTGTCATGCTCTCCGGTTCCCCTTCCGGAGCCTGCTTGCACACATCAGCCTCTGCTCCCCTCTCCAGTTCCCGTTCTCAGACATTCCCCATCGTGTCTTCTCAACTTTCCATTCAGGGCCGGGGTAACACAATAGGTAATGCTCTCTCGCATCACCTTCCTTCTCTCGTGGTCTTTTTTTTCTCTGCTTTCCTCCTGCATCAGTCAGGAAGGACTCTGGCTAAGAGTGTAGAAAAATCAAAGAATAGTAGTTTAGACAAATAGGGATGCTTTTCAAAAAAATTTTTTTAACGTTTATTTATTACTGAGAGAGAGAGAGAGACAGAAAATGAGCATGGGAGGGGCAGAGAAAGGAGGAGACACAGAATCCAAAGCAGGCTCCAGGCTCTGAGCTGTCAGCATGGAGGCCGACACGGGGCTCGAACTCAAAAACCGCGAGATCATGACCTGAGCCGAAGTTGGACGCTTAACCAACTGAGCCACCTAGGCAACCCCCTCTTGTCTTTCTTTTTTTTTTTTTCTTACATATCAAGAAGTTCCGAACATGCTAGGCCACCAAAAGCTGCTACCACAATCTGACAATGCCATTAGGGAATACTTTTTTTTTAATCCATCATTCAGAGCATGATGGCTTCCATTCTTAGTTTCTTGCTTTAGGGTTACAATATGGCCCCAGCACATCCAGGCATCACAGTGTCATTCCAGGCTGGAGGAATAGGACAAAGAACTTTCTCTAAATGAGGCTTTAATAGTCCTGCACAACAAACTTCATTGTCTCAGGAGCTCACCTGGTCATCCTAAGGCCAATAATTGGAGGAGACGATATAATTACTCTGCTTGATTTTGACCAATCATACTTCATCTTCTGGGGGTGGAGTAGGGGCTTCCTGAGATGAGGGCTCTCCACCCTTACCTTAACAAACCAGGTTCTGTTGTCAGAGAAGAAGGGAAGCAATGGCTGCTGCTAAGGAATGGATACTGTCACTCTTCTCTGATGTCTTCCTTTTGCCTTGCGTTGGTGCCCTGGAGTTTCTTAATTTGAGGGTAGATGTGGGAAGGAGCGTCTGTTTATGCAAATAGTTCTGATGTTCAAAAGAAGCCCATGTGCAGTTTCTGACATTCTGTTGCACTTTCAAATTCTCAGATCCTTGAGCTAGTCTCTAGATTAAAACTTCAGTTTTAGAAGGTTTTCTAGGCTTGCTTTTCTTAAAGAAATTATTTGATTTTGTGGCTGTGTTTGAATGGGCCACTGATCACTGGTTAAGCTGACTCCATTTATCTGAATGAGCATCACTTGATGTCTTGGGGCTTAAGAGCCCAGACAGTTTGTTCTTTTTTGTAATGATGAAGCATTTGTTTCCTAGTCCTTTATTTTTTTTTACCCCCTGCAGGACTCCTCAACCCACTAGCTTTCCATTCTCTGTCAACTAATAGTAAATTTTTCTAAAAGATACCCAAATTCACCACCAAGGTGAATGCCCTCGCTTTCAACATAGAGCTCTTTAATTTAAGGTAGTTTTACATATATTAATAGTTAATCCTACACTGCTGCCCTCCACATCTCTGCATCCTCCTTACGAAGCCCCTGTGAGAAATTTCTTTTAAGCACCTAATATTCTTTAACACTTTGGTCATTGGGATAATGACCAAAGAATAACCAGCTTGTCTTTTACACATTGGCTTCCAGGAAACCCAGAGATGTACACACCCTGATCTCATAAGCTGTGTTGCTCTAATTGCGAGTGATAATTTTTCTCTCTCAAGACTCACCCTTACCATCTAATGTATCCTTAGCTGGGTTATGACATGTTTTTCTTGGGGTTGGCTCTAGAATTTTATAGGTTGGACAAATCAAAGTATTTAAAAGAAAATTGCACAGTGGACTTTGTTTTCCTTATTGTATGTATGAAGATGCCCAGGGAACTCAGGGGTTAAGTCAGGTGGCAGAGAAATTTCCTGTCAGGCACCCACTCTGGCCAATTGGCACATTTCAGCCTGGAGTGTTGTGGAGTGAAGCATTGTGAATCTGTGTCCTACACCAGGATAAAGGTTGCAGATGCCAGTGGCAGTTACCATTGGGGGTTTCATGGCAGGAAGAAGAGGAGAAAATGTTTTCCCCAAGAAACGCAGAAATCCTTATTTTCCAGTCATACTGAAGAGTTCTGGTGCAGACTTCCTCTCATCCCTCCCTGTTCCTCTGTCCCTAACAGTAAGTGGGACTGACTTATTTAGTTTAGCAAAATACCCTTCAGTTCCATCCACATTTTTGCAAATGACAAGATTTCATTCTTTTTCATCACAGAGTAGTATTCCGCTGTATATATGTGCCACACTCATCAGTTGGTGGACATTTGGATTCTTTCCATAATTTGGCTATTGTTGATAGTGCCGCTATAAAGAGTGGGGTGCATGTGCCTCTTGAAATAAGCACTCCCGTATCCTTTGGATAAATTCCTACTAGTGCAATTACTGGGTCTTGATGAAGTAAGTCAGTTAGAGAAAGACACGGATCATGATTTCCCTCATATGTGGAATTTAGAAACTTGACAGACGATCATAGGGAAAGGGAAGGAAACATAAGATGAAGACATAGAGGGAGGCAAACCATGAGAGGCTCTTACATACAGAGAACAAACTGAGGGTTGATGGGGGTTGATGGGTAGGGAAATGGGTGATAGGCACTGAGGAGGGCACTTGTTGAGATGTGCACTGGGTGTTGTATGTAAGTGACGAATCACTGGATTCTACTCCTGAAGCAAAGACTATACTGTATGTTAAATAACTTGAGAATAAATACAAAAATATAATAACATTAAGAGGGAAAGGTATGGTGGAAGCAAAGAAGGGCATGAACCCTTCAGCTCAATGAAAATCCATCAACTTTGTATTCATTAGGGAAGCCAGAGAAGCAGAGACTAAAAAGCTGACCAGCATTTTAAGGGAGTAACATAAGCATCTTGGAAGCTTATCTTGAATTCTGCAGAAACACAGGTTTCCCCTGGTCGTGGTGCAACCTCATTTCAGCAAATCAAGTTGTCAAAGGGGGTAATTGTTTGCTCATGTTACTCCCTGTGAGAATTATCTTTTTTAGCTGGCTTCCCATAGGAATTGATGGCATCTGGCAATTGTTTACTTTTTACTCTTCGTCTAGAACAGTGCAGGAGTGTCTGAAAGAACAACATTTTTGGACAGATCAAGCTGCCATGGGAGAGAACACACATGTTTTGTTGGGTGTCCATCCCAAGCCCACGAACTTTCTCCAGGACTTGGCTCTGAAGAAATCAGAAGGCAGTCATGCCACAGTCCAACAAATTGTTGTATGTTAGGTTTTGGCACTTTTCACTGTTTGCCCCTAAGAGCTTATATTAGGCACTGAATAATAATAATACTGAGAAAATTCAATTAAAAACTATTTCAGGGTTAGAGAAGGTAATGACTATAAATAAGAAAGGGAATAAGCCATATCACCTGCTGCAGGTACACTGTATAAATGGCTTATTTTGCTTAAACATTAGTTAAGCCACATTAAATTTAAAGAGTATTTCCATTAGCCAAAGGTGTATGCAGGGTGGAATATAGAGTGATTAGGGAAAATTTGACCACATTTTCTGCCTGGAATAAGAGAAAATCTAGCCAAGGCATGGCTGACAGGTTGATCACAAATTCCCAATGTCCATCAAAAGTGGAATTATCACTTTATAATGAAGCCCTGTCTTGATGTAATACTATTCTTATTCCATTTTACAGGTAATGAAAGTTTACAGCCAAATTACATTTTAAGGTTCTATTTATAATAATTTATCACAGGAACTGCTTGCACATGGACACTGAGGATAAAGATGCTCTTCATTTAGCTGTAGCTCCTTAATTCTCTACTTCTTGCAAATAAGCAGTTTAGTTAATAAACTTAAGGGAACCACCATTAACCAATTCATTAATTAAAGTCTAATAGCCCTTTTATTATCAATCATAGTCACTTCTTTATTTAAATTGAGGTTTACTTGAGTTTATTGCCTCCATTATTGCCTGAGACAAGAGGAGCAATCTTATCCCATGAGGCTTGTGCAGGAAATGGTCATTTTAAGATGATAGGCTTCAAAATCAAAAATGTTTGGATAGGGGCGCCTGGGTGGCGCAGTCGGTTAAGCGTCCGACTTCAGCCAGGTCACGATCTCGCGGTCCGTGAGTTCGAGCCCCGCATCGGGCTCTGGGCTGATGGCTCAGAGCCTGGAGCCTGTTTCCGATTCTGTGTCTCCCTCTCTCTCTGCCCCTCCCCCGTTCATGCTCTGTCTCTCTCTGTCCCAAAAATAAATAAACGTTGAAAAAAAAAATTAAAAAAAAATGTTTGGATATACATTGTAGCTTCCTCATTAACCAGTCTGGCCACCGTTCTCAAGTGATTATAGCCTGTTAAAGCCTCAGTTTCTTTACCTGAAAACTAGGTTATCTGTTCTGTCTACAGTTGTTAGTAACATGGAGGAGGATGATCTTCCCACAGCATTACTGCCATGTCTAGTGTTCACATTTTAGAGTTTTTCGTGCATCAGGCTAAACAGGGGAAAGTCTTTAAATGCTGGTGTTTATTTAATCAGCATTCCCTCACCAGTCTGTTACTCTGTTCTTCACATATCCACTAATTTTAAGCGATTGCCTCCACGTGTGTGGATCAACATTGGCTGACTCCAAATTTTATTTCTACAACCCGAATTTCCCATGAGCTGCAGACACACATATCCAACTGCTTACCTGACATTTTTAACTCTGTATTTCACAGTCAACACCAAAGGGAATCCGTATCACATCAAGGAATCAATGCTGGATATTTGGTAACTATCCTTACTGAATACTGTTTAGTTAGACTTAAGCACAAAGTGTGCCTTTGGAGGAGAGAGGAACCAAAGAGAAAGAAGACAAGAGCAACACCGTGGAGAACCTTGTATGCCAAGCGGAAAATGTTCGTCTTTATTCTGGAGGCACTGGAGGGGTCTTTTGATGGAAGCCTTCTTAGCCAGTGTGTAACATGGTCAGATTTAAGCTTTGTTAAGATTGCTTTGAGAACCAGAGAGGGGATAGTTTGGAGAGACCTTTATTTAAGCACAAAAAGAAAGAAAGGAAGGAAGGGAGGGAGGGAGGGAGGGAGGAAGAATATTCTGGACAATGAAATCCTGGTGGCTTTAGATTCAAAACATCAGAGCTAAGAATGGCTTTCTACATAAGCTGGTAAAATTTTTTTTTATAGAAAAAGTAACAAATACCCCAGAAGTTTCTCAGCTTGCCCAAGGTCACTTAGCTGGCAGATGGCACACACCAGACTGGCATCTTATGGTCTTTAAATACGGTTTTGTGGGTTTTGGAGAAAAAGAATTTCAGTGGTCTGTGTTTCATACATTTTTGTATAGCGGCTTATTTAAAAGGGGAAAAATCTTGAAGGGCTTCATTTTGGTGACATTACTTTCTCCATTTTACAGATGTGGGTTTTTAGGCTTGGGGAGGTGTGGGTTTTTAGGTTTGGGGAGGTGTGGCTTTTCTACTGTCATACAATTGATTACTGGCACAGATGTTGCTTAATGAGCTCAAATCTCTTAATATTAATTCCCATACATCTTCCATGACACCATATGGAGGTAAGTCCCTTCTCTAAGGTAATTTCTGTCCTTGTAAGCTGCTATGAATATGCAGAGGCCTGTAGTTTGAATGGAAGGTACACATGGAGATATTGAGGCATCATGTAGAAAAGGGCTACTTGGGGAATGCAGGCAGCCACAGGATGCCTTATCATGATGAGGTCGTTATGGCTTCAGCCCAGCCTGCAACCCTGAAGAGTCGGAACCCTGATTCTGATCAGCAGTGTTGGTCAGCGCATTAAGAGTGGCTTTGCCTCCTAGGTATGAACCCACATTAGTCATACTCCGAGAGATTGATGTAAACAACCATAGTGTCAGTTTACTAAAGTATAGTAAGAAATAAAATCTCAGACCGAAGCTCTCTGTCAGCATGACTTGCATTTTTAAAAAAATTTCTTATGTTTATTTATTTTTGAGAGAGACAGAGTGCAAGTAGGGGAGGGGCAGAGAGAGGCAGACACAGAACCGGAAGCAGTCTCCCGACTCTGAGCTGTCAGCACAGAGCCTGATATGGGACTTGAACCCACGAATCATGAGATCATGACCTGAGCCGAAGTTGGACACCCAACCACCTGAGCTACCCAGGCTCCCCACATGACTTGCGTTTTATTTGTAATTTCTTTCTATAGAGAAGTTAAATTCAAATCAGAAAGTTGCTTGGTGACTTGGAATCAGGAAAAAGGAGGAGTGTAGATCATCTTGAGCCATTTTCCTCAGCTGAGACAGCTTGTTGCTGCTGTCCCTGCTTTCTTCACTTTGTCAGTAGCACCACAATGCTCAGTCCCCTAATCAAGGTGCTGACTCCTGCAGAGAGAGAGGGCCCATCAAAACCTGCTTTCCTCACTCTGCCTTCACCCCCTCAATCTACGATTGCTGACTATCTTCCTTTATGATTGACACATCTTTTCTTTAGGTACATAAATACCCTCCGTAATATTATCATGGAGTTCAGTAGACTGGGAAACATTCTGTTTCTTTGATCTCCTTGGTCTGTCTCTGCAGTAAGTCTTTGTGTATTAATTTATAATTGTTTTCTCACAAGATAGCGTTATTTCCATTGTATCCATGCTTATCAGGAGCTCTCTGCCTTTGTGTCCTTATTGTATAGACTATACAGGGCATGGTGCCACACACAGTTCTTTCTTTTATCCCGTATGCTGAATGGATCAATTTTTCCATTTTTATTTTGGATGTTTCATCAAATCCAGAGTGATGGGCACTTGATAGCTCCTTGTTGCATACCAAAAATTGATTCTGTTCAGATTAAGGCATATTTATTTTCCAGGAATGTGTGTGAAAAAGTGAAAATAGCAAAAATTTTGAGTTAGTTCGAACTGGGCTCAGATTATAGTTCCAAGACTCCCTTAACCTCTCTGAACCTCAGTTCCTTCCTTGTAAGGTAAAGATTACTGCAAATACCTCATGGGGATTGCAAGGCTTAAACAAGATTAAATGCACTAATGTATTTAATATGCATAGTATCTCAATCAATGTTAGTTTATTCCCACTTAAACTAGGACACTGATTTATGAAAGGGGGATGAAGTGCATTTTGGAAAAGGAATGGTATTGATAGGCTCTGATTGTGACAGCTCAAACCACAGGTCCTGGCATATTAGAGAAAATGCAAGGATGTTTAATGCTGATTAGGTTAAAAGGGTGCTGAAGTCCTTTAAGCTGTAAGCAGATTTTTGCCCATATTAATGAACATTGGTTTCTAATGGGGTCAGAAATGATGTAGGTTGGTGGTGGCATTGTCTCTGTGCCATAGGATTTCCAGGAGACTTGGTCATTTCATGTTGGATTGCTTTAAGTGAGAACATGCAGAGACCTTTATAAATTTCACAAAGGAGTGCCCTTTGCCTAGAGCATCTAAATCTGTGTGTTGACCTTTAGTAGGATGAGTTCTTACAATGGAGCTACTCTGGGGACAAAACCTCACGACTTTGTTAACCTTAGAAAGATAAAACTCTTTGTTGACTTTACAAGGCCTCTATGAGTGTGTTGATTTGTCAAAGTGGGAGTCCTGGAACACAGAGGAAATTCATAACACCCTGTGCAATTGTACTGGATGACCTTAGAAGGGGTGTGGGGGAGCACATTTCCCAAGAGTAATGCCTTTTCAACACATTTTCCAAGTAATGTGTTGACAGAGTTGTTAAGACTATGACAAAAATATGATTGAAGAAGCCAGACCTTGACTTACACACAAATAGGCAAATCTCATTGTCCCATGTCATGATCCCCAGATATTAAACTCTAGTTATGTCTGTCTTGTAAGGAATAGGTAGAAAACCAGAAAAGGTGTGGGCAGTCCCATTTCAGAGAAGAAGAAAGCTAAGTGCCAGAGATGTTGAGTTTCCAAGACCCAAAACTCATAAACAGCAGAGTCAGACCTAGGCGTTGAGAGTCCCATGCCCCACACTCCACCATATTGAATCTCTGGCTAGTGTTGTGTGTAAACGTCAGAGACCAACAGATTTGAACTCAAATCCTCATGTGAATGTCATTCATTTTCCTAACCTCCTTAAGCCCAACTTTCTGATTTATGATATGGGTATCGTCAATCTACTTTTTAGGTTGGTAAAATGAAATAACATACACAAGGGAGATATTCGGTAATGTTAGTTCCTTTGCCCTCCCCATTTTCTTACCAAGAAACCAAGGCACAATGAGCTTTAGTGATCTGATGAGGCCATGTGGCTGCAAAGATACAACCAGATTTTTCTGGCCCTAATTTTATGTACTTTGGTGGTGTTTATAGAGCATCTCTTTCTTTATCCTTGGAGGAGTTGATCTCTGCCCTCCACCCCCCGCCAATTCCTATTTATTTGAACTCAGAACCCTCTGCTTCTCTCCTTTATAGTCTCTGAGCTTATAGTTTTTCTTTTCCCGACAATTTCTGTAGGATATGGCATTGCATCCAGGCTTAATACTACTTCTGGGAACCCCTTTACTTTTTATGTGATAACCATCATTTTAGTTGCAACTTCTCAGAAATCTCCTGACACCATTCTCGTGCCGTCAGCCTCTCTTAGTCCAGGCCTGCTTCTTTCCCCTATACCTTGCTTTAAAGCCTTTGTTCATTATGGGACTTTTTCCCAGTATGTTTGGGAATCAGTCACATTTCTATTATAAATGTACATATTTAAGCACTTTCATTTTCCATGGCAAAGAGCTCCTGAGAACTGGTGAAATGATTAGATAAAGTGCCTATTCTGGGGGAGGTGTGGGTGAGGGCTATTATTCATTCTGTCTTCCCTCTCCCTTTCTCCAGTTTAATTCCATATCACAAATGTTTATTGAGTACCTACTCTGTGCTGGTTGCTAGGTCAGATTCAAAGTATATATAACTGAATAAGACAGAGCTCTGTTCTTTACAGACCTTGCAAGTGTGACAGTGTTACCGTAGGGGAATGCAGGTGTCAGGGCAGGGCTACCTGGATATAAAGTGAGGAATGAATGAAGTCTGGTAGGACTTAGCCATGGGTAAGGGCTAGAGTAGTAGGGAGCATTCGGGACAAAGACAGTAATATGGTCACAAACCCAAAGTCAGGAATGAGCAAGTTAGGGGTCTCATCTTCAAGGAGGAACCATTGAAAGGTTTAAACAAAGGATTGATATGAAATGAGATTTCTTTTCAAGTGACCATCTTGATTACAGTGTCCATATAGGACAAGAGAGGGTCAGCAAGCAGAAAATCAGAAGGGATTCAGTAAAGAGACAGTGGTAGCAGGGAGAGAAATAAGTGAGCAGATTGGAAAGATTTGGGTTTAGAAATGGCAGAACGTGTTGATGATTCAGGTATGGGAGGTGAGGGAGAGAGCCAAGCAAGGACTTAGCTGTTCTTGGAGAAAGTTAATCCAATCATTGGAATTCAGCTAAAATGTGAAAATACAAATTCTGTGGCTGGAGCAGCTGTAACTATAACTAACGTTGGCCCTCAGCACTTTCCTCCAAAGTGGCTATGCTGGGTCTATCAGATACCACAGTAGAACCAAACCTACTGAACAGGTGGGTAGAGCTTCCTCAAATCCCAGCTTTTAACTCTGCTCACGTGAAAGACAGTGTGTAAGGCATAGCCACCTAACTCAGGAATGCCTTCTGTTGGGTAGAGTTGGATGCTCCTTTCTCACAAAATCCTAAATAAGAGAGGCCACATTTTGCTGATTTCTCTTAGAAACTTAGAGATGAGGAGAAAAATAATTTCCTGAGGAAGTGAACCAATTAAATTGTCAAATGGGCTGAGTAGTGAATTCTCCCTGGCTCTACCGTGGGCCTCCTGATGGATGGACGTGGGACCTGTGGTAAAGAGATAGCTCTAGAAATGCACAGAAATTATTGATTCTAAGTTGACAAATGAGAAACAAATCCAGTCTAATCAGCCAATTAGAACTCCTTGCTTTGCCCCAAATGATACCTGTGGATTGCCTAGCACTATTATTAAGAAAAGCTTTTATGTTCATTTCACCTTCTGTGCCCTTCATCCAGGGTCTCAGATTTCTCCTTTCATTTTTGTGAAGTTTTGATTTAAGAGTTTGCTGGTTGTTTAGACACCTTGTTTGTTCCAGTTGCCTGTGGGTATAGTCCTTTGTAGTCCAAGAAATACAAAGAAGAGAGTGTACTTCTTTAAAAAAAAAAAATTCAAGTCTGAGGCTGATGATCTGGGAAAATCAGAGTTATTAATATATTTTGTTAATTTCATTTGTTTCATTCATTTGTAATCCCAGTGTGCCTTCCTCTTTATCGTAGTGGGAATGTGGGGATAGTTTGGGAGAGGGTGCCTAAGAAGGAGGGAGGCAGAAGCATCCAAATCCCATCCCCCTAGGGTTCTGTCTTTCTGGGTTTCCCTTCTTTTCTCCCCCAACTATCTGTGCCTTCAGGCCCAGGAGCTGGTCAGGGACTACCAGTAACATACCTGCATGACACCAAACTCCTGCATGTTCATTTTCCAGTAAGTGTTGTGTAGGTGCTGTTCCTGGGGTTTGCCTTTCCTGTCCAGAAAGTCTTCTGTAGGTATGAGCCCCTCACATAATCTTCTCTAGCCTAATATTAGACTGAATTACTGATCTCTAGGTATTTCAGCCTCTAAAACCCTGCCTGGTCCTTGGTCTTTGTTTGAGAATGGCATCTTTGTAAGTGGATCAGAGGGATTCCTTGTCTGGAATGTCATCCTGGAAGGCATCCTGAATCCAGCTCTTGTTAATGCTACCTCTTTTACCTGGCCCTCACGCTTTGGTTGGCCTGGAGAACATTTATAGGTCAATGTTTCAGGTTGGGTCATTCTTCATGAAGGTCAGTTTTATTCCATATTGTTCTAAGCTTTCTTCTCTGCTTGTCTGTCTGTGTACCCTCAAGAGCAGATGGCATTCTGCCTGGAGGTTGTCTACATTTCTCATTATCTTCCAGTCAGCAGGGTCTCTTTATATGTTGTGATATGGCCTATCTTTTAGGCGGCTCACGAGGTTTCTACGCTGCAGAATGACACCTTTAGTCTTAAACATTTACATAGTAGATACTGCTGACGTATTCTGGGTCCATGAATGAGCACACGTTCCCTTACGTCCAGAAGGACCAATCGCAGGAGCTTCAAGATTAGAGGAAGTCTCAGATGGTGATGGATAGGTGACCTTCCTATGCTTGATATCTCTTGTGATCCTGGATGAAAAGCAGCCAAATTGGGAGGTTGGGTGAGCTGGGGTGTCTTTTCCACGTCTTTAAAGGGTAATATGCTGATCTGATATTTTCAAAGCTACAATGATAAGGTGATAGAGGAAGCTGGATAAAAACAAGGCCTGAGATACCCAGAGAAGTTACACAAAGAAAAGCAAAATTTTCCCCTGCTCAATTCCCTTTGGCCACCCTCTACCAAGAAAGGGCAGGGGCCCCGTCCTTAAACTCACCATCCCTGCTGTTAGAACCTGGCTACTCATGCTAGCCTTCACCATCAGGGCACTTGTATAGGTAAAATCCCAAAGCACCTTTTGCAGTCACCTCATGGTATTTTCATATTTCTTCCTGTTAGCGAAGGCCAAAGACTTTAGAGCCTTGGGGTGTTTCCTCTCTCTCTGAGGGCCAGAGTTCTCAGAGCTCAAGTAACCAGTGCTGGCTGACCCTTCCTCCAATTTCCCTTTGACAGCTCATTACTCAGGGACCCAGAGGAACAGTTTTCCAGAATCCCATCATGATTGTTTTACAAAATTGAAAATACATTAAGTCAACATTAAGAATGACAGGCATAATTTCCACTAAAGGGGGTGGGTGGGGGGGGGAGAGACTTTTGTCATGCAGCTTAGCATGAGAAGAGACAGTAAGAGCATTTAGGTTCTCTGAAGCCTCTTAAAAAAAGGGAAATACTCAGCTTTGGCTAGAATACTAGTTATACTCAAGCATCTCCACCTTTTTTTAAGTATACATTGTTTACAATTTCACAGTTAATGTCTCCACTGTGGTCTCTATGACTCAGAAGAAGCTGTAAACAGGGATTCCAGATACACTTGGTGTAATCTGAAGAGTTCAAGGTAGTAAAGAAAGTCAGCTGCCCTCCAAGGCATCCCTGGTGTTTGGAGTGAAGGAAGCAGAGTGTATTTTTTCACATGGGGATAAATTCCCTTTACAGTTAATTAATTATAAGGTTGCCTCCACTGTGATGATGCGAATTTGGGGATGGGCTAGCTCAGGGGAGAGTCTGGCTGCTGTGTTTCTATTGTTTCTCCCCCTGTCCCTGCTGGTGCCTCCTCCTTCCTCACCCCTCTATTTCCTGTGGGTTGTGTCTCATGTCAGTCTGTTTTCGCAACCAGTGCTAATCTAAAATCACAATTATTAGACCACATTAAGCTCCCAAAAGTGGGTGAAGTGGCTCTGAGTGTCTCATTAAGTCCTGGGCACATGTGGTCCTGCCACCCCCCCCCCCCCAATTAAGGGCTCTCCTTGCTCTTCCTCTAATGCTGGCTGCTTCCTGGGGAGTGTGTGCCTGCTGTGAAGGGGACAGGAGTGGGAAGTGAGTGAGGAGGGTGCCATGGAAGCTTCTTCATGGATAAGGACCTTGCCCAACAGTGTGACCTCCTGGAGCCACAGCAGTACCTTGTTAGAAATGTGTTAGAAATGCAAAATCTGGGCCCCACCCAAGACCTATTCAGTTGTGTTATATAGTTTAACAGGATAGTCAGGTTATTCATATACATCTTAAAGTTTGAGAAGCAGTGGACAGGAAGTAGGTTGTGTTAGGTACTGACTGGGTCCTCCCCAAAGTCATGTGTTGAAATCCTAATCTTTAAACCCATGAGATAGGAGTTGGGGTCTTTGGGAGACAATGAGGTCATGTAGATGGAACCCCCATGAATGGGATTGGTGGCCTTATGAAAGGGACCCCAGAGAGCTCCCTCACCTCTTCTGCCTTCTGAGGACACAGTGAGAAGATGGCTGTCCACAAAGCATGAAGCAGGCTCTTGCCAGATACTGAATGTGTTGGTACCTTGATCTTGGACTTCCCAGTCTTGAAAACTATAAAATAAACTGTAAAAATAAGTGTTTGTTGTTTAAGCTACCAAATCTATGATATCTTTGTTATAGGAGCCCAAGTGGGCTAAAATATAGTTATTTCCCTTATCCATGGGAAATCTGTTCCAAGACCCGCCCTCCATCTCAGCAGATGCCTGAAATCCTAGGTAGTACTGAACCCTGTATATACTGTGATTTTCCCTATACATGTATACCTATGATAACAGAAACATAATTCTCTATCTTTGGAGCTTATGTTTGGGGTTGGAAAGGGGAGTTATATAGATTTCTGCCAACAAGTTCTTCATTTCATGGATGCTGAAACTGTTTGGGTTTTGGGCTATTTAGAGAGTCCACTGTCTTCCTTTGTGGTGTAAGCCATTGTCACCATTACAGTAAGATATGTTACCTGAAAGGGCTTTTAAGAAAGTTAAATGTATTTTCTCCTGCCCCTGTGGATACAGCATTTTTTTAAAATGTTCTCAGTGAATAATGATGATAATGGCAACTAAAAATTGAGTATTTACTGTGCCAGACATGGGTCTAAATACCTACATACTTGATAAATTTCGTCAGTCCTCCCAAAACTTACTAGAAAAGAATTATCATCAGCATTCTACAGATGACACTTAGAATTGTGTGTAACCCACGTAGGCTGTAACTGGCAGAGCCAGGATCCACGTAAGAGAAATTCAGCACTGATGGTGTGGTAGACTCTGGAAAGGGCTGGAAAGGGGCTGTATACGCTGATTCATTCAACAGAGGAAGTCAGCATCAACTTTTCAGAGAATCATTCACCCTGTTGCTCACCAGCCTTCCTTGGCTGTCCAAGCCTCACAGAGGAAGTTGTAACTACTGCAAACCTACAAGGCCCTGCGTCTCTCTTCAGTCCCGGTCCTGGGCATTGCCCCCATTTTCTGCACGCCAGGCCACATCGGTGTTCCTTCAGTCATTAATTCGTGCCCTGTTCCTTCTCCCCACAGGGCCTTTGCACATGCTGTTCCTAATACCTAGAATTTTCTTCTTCACCCTCTTATTTTTTCCTACACAAACTCAGATTTAGGTTCATTGGCTTTGGGAAGCCATCTCTAACTCCCTTAATCAGATCAAATCCCCATGTTAGAGTTCTCTAAGTTCCACATATTTCTCCATTGCAACACTTGTTAAAATCATAATTCTATGCCTGTTAATGCAGTGGTTCTATATGATCTTCACACTAGCATTAGCATCACCTGAGAATGTGTTAGCAGTGCAAATTCTTCCACTCCACTCCAGGCCTAATGAACCAGAGACTCGGGGGGTGGAACCCAGAAATACGTGTTTTACTCAGTGTGCTTGTAATTCCAATGCACGCGAGTTCTTAGAACCCCTGTTTCAATGTCCTTCTTTATTTGATGCCTTTATGAGGAGCCTCACAGTCTGTGGATCCTGTCAGGGAAGAGATTGTTCCCTGTTCTTGCTTTCTATCTTTACTTCTTATCTGGAACATATTAGATAAATAATTAATAGTTGTTTAGTGGATGAATGAATGAGCTCGTTGATTTTTTTTTTTAATCAACTTTTAAGAGAGGTATTATTTAAATTTTACAGATTAAAAGAAAAGGTTTTGGGATTCTGGTGGCTGCTAGACATGTCCAGTGAACTTGCAGGTTTTCCCTTTGGAGGAAATAACAACAGTGTGGCAGCTCTAGGTATAAGACTCCTTCGTTGAGTAGATTTCATTGATATTTAAGGGAGGGAATAAGGCAAAGGTGACCATACCCTACCAACCTGAAATACACCGGCTTTACTTCCTTCCTTATTCAAGTATTTGAGTATACTATACCAGATGCTCTTGGGTTACCAAATGAATAGTACTAGCCTCAAAAACTTTTATCTTTGTCTACCCGTCTGTGTGCCACTCTATGTGTGTCTGTGTTTAATTGTCTACATATGCGTGTGTTTATTATAGACTCCTAGGCAAACAGTGATCACTCAAGAGAATGATAATGAGAGGATAAAATACCTCCAACTGAAAAATATAGGTTGCTTTAGGCACTTGCATGATGTTTTTTGGACATGAAAATTATGAGAGCTATTTCTTACAAGACTGCTTAGAGCAACTAAAATAATATTAAGGGCATTCTCTTTCCCACTGAATTATTTACCCCAAACCATTTAGAGCTACTCAAGACAACATTTATGTATTTTGTGTGGGAAGCATAATATCCAAGGGAAACTATTGCCATATTTTTAGCACTTCAAAATGGTTTATCACAGAATGAAAGTTTGGTTGTATTTGCTTGTTTAAATCATTTATTCCATTTCTCCCTTGCTTCCACTTTAAAAAACTGCCTTTGTTTAGGGAAAAAAAAAAACCCAGCTGTACTTAACAGCTGGTTTGGAATCATGGCATTGAGGAACTGGGGAATTTGCACAATTAACTGCTATATATAGATACCAGCTCCAGGATGAGAATATTTAACGGTGTGCTACCAACTCTGGTCCATGCAATAGACTGATTAAAATTTTATTTACATTTCTTCCAAGTTCTTACAACTCCTGTTCTTCTTCTTTAATTTCTCATTTGGTGGATCATTGGATATGGTGGAAGGCTTATCAGATTTGGTAGAAGGGAAACCTGGTGCTGTTGGGAGTGTTTAACGGACTGTTTTCTCCTCCCAGCTGATGTGTTATATTTTGTTATTTACTCTGAATTTGAATAACAAGCTTTGTAGTGTCAGCAGAAATTGTTACTCCTTTTTGAACATGCTTCCCTCAATCTTTTTAAAAAATATGCCAGTATTTTAAGACTGAGTATCCAGATTTTCATAATGGTGATTAAAATGGGATTTTTGGGTGGCTAGATTAATCAATAAATGTTGTGTACCTCCAATGTGCTGAGCAAAGGTGGGCATCAGGAAGGATATGGGGTCTGTTTTCAAAATACTGAAACTCTTGGGGCGCCTGGGTGGCGCAGTCGGTTAAGCGTCCGACTTCAGCCAGGTCACGATCTCGCGGTCCGTGAGTTCGAGCCCCGCGTCGGGCTCTGGGCTGATGGCTCAGAGCCTGGAGCCTGTTTCCGATTCTGTGTCTCCCTCTCTCTCTGCCCCTCCCCCGTTCATGCTCTCTCTCTGTCCTAAAAAAATAAATAAACGTTTAAAAAAAAAAAATACTGAAACTCTTAAGGTTAAGGAGGCACCAGGGATGATTGCCGGATAATGTGATAAATGTAGTGGAATTCTGAATGCAATGTGGTATCCTGGGTTGCTTCTTGGAACAGAAGGAGGACATTAGCAGAAATTGGCAAAATCTGGATAAGTCTGAAGTTTAGTTAATGGTAATGGGCCAGTGTTAATTTCTCAGTTTTGACAAATGCAGCATGATTATGTAAGATGTTCATGTTGAGTGAAACTGGGTGAAGGGCATATGAGAACTGTCTGTACTAGATTTGCCACTTTTCTGCAAATTTAATATTATTCCTAAGTAAAATGTTTATTTCAAAATAAAAGTACACTACTAGAATTTTAGTAGACACTAATTGAAAAATCCTATGATAGTTTCTGATGATAATTGCTCTCAGGAAAGCACCGCATTCTTGCTCCCTCTCTGCCTAGTCTTAGATGTGTCAGGAATTGGTGTACCTTTGGGGAACAAAGTTGTCTCTTGTAGATCAGGGCTCTGCAGAAACAATAATGGCCTTGTGAAGCAGCAGCAGGCTTGAATTCAGTGATCTTACACCTGTTTGCCACTTCATACTTGTGTAATCTCAGGTCAATTAATGCATCTGAGCCTTGGATTTTTCATCTGGATAATGAACAGTGAGCTTGTGCAAATAAGGGGACTATTCTGAACAGCAAATCTGAAATAAAGTAGTGCTGCAGAAGTGCAGTAAGCATGCTTTAGAAATGTGAGAAAGGGACTCAGAAACCATCCATTCTTTCTCCCTCTCTCTGCTTCTTCCTCTGCTTGCACATGTGTGCAATCTCTCTCTCAAAATAAATAAAGATTAAAAAATTAGAAAAAAAAATGAGGCACCTGGGAGGCTCAGTCGGTTAAGCACCCAACTCTTGATTTTGGCTCACGTCATGATCTCATGGTTCATGAGTTTGAGCCCTGCATCAGGCTCCTCCCTGACAGTGTGGAGCCTGCCTGGAATTCTCTCTCTCCCTCTCTCTGCCCCTCCCCCGTTTGTGCATACGCTCTGTCTCTCTCTTAAATAAAGATTGAAAAAAATTAAAAAAAGAAAACCAACCAGGGCACGCATAAACTAATCACTGCTGAGAGTGGTACTTCCCAGACTTGAGCCTCTACAAACCCCAAATCTGCTGCTTTACTGAAGATACAGAGAGAAAAAAAATGGCCTTTCTTGGGAAAAATGGCCAAATGTGTCCTTTATCCTCTTCTGGTGGATGGTGTATTGCGGCCTTTTCTTGGCCTCTGGTGTGGCTGCAAAAGGCAGTTCCATACTGTTCTCTCATGTAGTTCAGTAGCTGTGCTGTTGCATTTCGCCTTGGGACAATGGCATCCTTTTTTCTTTCTTACGGTGTCTCAACCGGTCTCATAGCAGCACAGTCCTGTTAAATGTGAGCATAAAATAAAATACGGAGAAAGCTCCACTACTTCCCCCCACTCCTTCTTCCACCTCCAGGGGTTACTTTGTCACTCTGTCCCTCTTTGCTTTCTTTCAGCATATTTAGCACAAAGCCTGCAGCGGTGGGATGCAAATCCTTAGCTTCGCTGAAGGGTGGCCTCCCTCGCAAAGAGGAATTGCCATGGATTTCCCCTTGAGGAAAAACCCATCTGATATTTTGTCTTCTTTCATTTTGCTCTCCGTGTCTCAGCAAAGAAGCAGTGCTGGCTCAAGAAAGAGGCCTTTCAGCAATTCATTCACCTGCTAGCTTTGACTTTCCTCAGGTGGATGTGGGAGAAAAGACATTCTCACAACCAGCCTCACCTGCATCACAGGTGCACACTGAGGACCTATTCCACCAGAGCAGGTGTTGGGTGCTGGAGGGTCACTGCCTGGGAGATGGGGCAATGCATTAAAAATTCTCACACACGGGAAGGTGGGTGATGGGTATTGAGGAGGGCACCTGTTGGGGATGAGCACTGGGTGTTGTATGGAAACCAATCTGACAATAAATTTCATATTAAAAAAATTCTCACACATGTCAGGCATCACGTAAATAGTGCCCACTTGGTGGTGGTACTGGTTGGTGATAGTAGCTAATAATAATAATAACAACAAAAGTAAGTTCTTACTCTGTGTCAGCTTCTAAGTAGGTGTTTCATATGCAACATCTCATTGACATCCCTAATGGTACTGAGAGATATTATTCTTTTTTTTTAATTTTTAAAAATTTTGAAAGTTTATTTATTGTGAGAGGTGGGGGTGGGAGGCACTTGCAAGTGGGGCAGGGGCAGAGAGAGATGGAGAGAAAGAGAGAATGCCAGGCAGGTGCTGATGTGGGGCTCAAACTCATGAACTGTGAGATCATGACCTGAGCTGAAGTCAGATGCTTAACTGACTGGGCCACCCAGGCGCCCCCTGAGATGTTATTCTTAAAAATATCTTTTACAAATGAGAAAACTGGGGCTCAGAAATTAAATAATGTATCCAAATATAACCATAACATTATGGGAAGAAGAAGGGAGCATAATTTTAGTTACTCAAATATATAGCTGAACACTGACATGTTACTTTTCCTAATTTATGTCACACATCACTCATTGATCTTTACGTATAATTTTTCCCCCCTGGAGATTCTGGAATTGGCCTCATATTGCTTTTTAACCCTGACTTCTAGGCAGTCATTATTTATTGATAAGTGGTGACATGGAAGTTAAATCCTATTTCCATCCAGTGAATAGGTGTTGAAAGAAAGGAGGCTAGCAATCTCTGGGCTGAAGCAGTCAAGGCAAAGCTTCACAGAGGAGTAGAAATTTGGGCCAGTCTTGAAAGAAAGCTGTAGGACCTAGATAAGTGGAGTTAACTATGATAATAGCTTAATTATTGAGTGTTTACTTACTGTCTTCTAACTCTTGCCCATGGCTGCTGTTAATTCATTTAAAGCCCACAGAATTTCTAGAAGATACATATCATTCATATCCCCATTTTACAAAGAAGAAACTAAAGCACAGAAAGTATAAGCAGCTTGTGCAAGATCACACAGGCCATTCAGAGCAAGGCCAGGATTCTACCTCAGGCAATGTGGATCTCTAGAGCTAGCACTCTTAATCAGTATACCATCCAGTTTTTAGAGGGTAGAGATGTGTATTCACTGGTATATCCTAAGTATCCGGCGCAAAGTAGGTGCTTAATATATAGTGAAGGAATGGATGCTCTCTTCCTTCTGCCAAATCAAAGAGAAAAGATGTTCCATATAGGGGGAATTGCAAAAACAATGACACAGAGGAGAAAATGCCAGTGATGTGTTGGTAATTAATGGATTTCTATGTAGGGCAGGAATTGGACATACATCTGGCAAGGTAGATTGGGACTAGTCTAAGGCATTTGGACTTTGATTTGCTGTTGTTTTCAGGGTCATCAGTCTGTCCCTTTCAGGCTTGTAGGAACCATCTCTGCTGTATTTTATGGTTCCATATGGTGAAGATTATGTGTAATTATTTAATGGTGAATTTCGGTCTAATAAACTGTTCCCATAAGCCCTTAGAGTAGTGTGTAAGATTAAAACAAGGGGCACCTGGGTGGCTCAGGCAGTTAAGTGTCCTACTTCAACTCAGGTCATGATTTCGCGGTTCATGAGTTCAAGCCCTATGTCAGGCTCTGTGCTGACAGCTGGAGCCTGCTTCAGATTCTGTGTCTCCCTCTCTCTCTGCCTCTCCCCCACCCCAGAATTAAACATTTAAAAAGGATTAAAACAAATGTTAGGGCACCTGGTTGGGTCAGTCGGAAGAGCATGCGACCCTTGATCCCCGGGTTGTGAGTTTGAGCCCCATGTTGGGTGTAGAGATTACATACATACATACGTAGATACATAAAACAAGTGTATTTGTGAAAGTGGAGAGGGTTAGAGTTTTCTGAGGGGGAAGTGAGTGAGCATGAGGAGGTAGGAGGTATCAGGCTTGGAAAGAGTAGGAAAAATACCTGGTTCTAAAAGGTCTTGGCTATTCACATCTATTTCCTTTGCTTTACAAAGTACTAATAACCAAATAGTTTAGATCACAGAAATAGCACATTTGGAACTTTGGCAGCTTGCGTTTCATATAAATTGAAGGTATTTCAGTGTATTTACTACCCTAGAATGAACTGGGGAAAGGGAATTAATATCCAAAAAAAAAAAAATATTCAGTGAGCTTTCAGCTGCACGAAAAGACAAAAATGGATCAAAACCCCAACATCGCCCATTGACCAATTTACAACGCATATTTCTCAAGACCTGGATGTCCTGAGAAAAATCCTGTGTCTCAGAAAATGGAATTAATCTAGGTAGTATTTGGACTCTTGATGATAATGAAGTCAAGAGAATGATTTCTGGCTTACCAATAGGCTGAGAGTGTGAAAGTCAAAACCCATTAAAAAACCAGGGGGAATTGTCTACACAATAAGGTGGCTTTGGGAATGCATGGGTAGCTCTCCTTTCCAGGGGGATCGTGCAGGAAATCCCTCTCTCCGAGGTATTTGGCTTGTTGAATTCAATGACATTTTCACTCATAATGCTTTTATTTCTCAGCCAGAGGAGATAGTGTCAGTTCTGAATAAAACTGAGGTTGGACTTTACTGTGTTTTCCATCTATAAACTCTTATCTGGGTGATAACCCTGGGAATAAAACCCAGCAGTTTGAAGAAAAATAATCATTTTGTTAATGAGCTAGTCCGTGGCTGGTGGTAAATACGCATTGGGGTCTCATTTGAAGAATTAACCAGGATTAAGGAAAAGCTACTTTTCATGGGAACTTCTCTCAGGAATATGTGAGAAATGAGTGTTGGTGGCCACTTTTTTTTTTTTTTTTTTTTTTTTGCCAGCACTTGGTGTAAACCCTGGGAGAGAGATCAAATAACAAGGACATGATGGCACGTAGAGTTCATTCATATATTTTTGTGTACATTATCTCTTTGGAAATCTCCTAACAGTTCACACTGATGTTACTATCCTTATTTTACACACAGGGAAGTTGACGTTCAGATAGATGGATTAGATGACTAGCTTCAGGTCCCGCAGAGAGAAAGCAGGCACAGTGATTTGAACTCATATTTGTCCTACCTGATGACCATTCTCTTAATCACTGAACTGTCAATGAATAAGTGATTCCCAGAGGTCTTTTTATTTCCTATAAATGTATCATTGTCCAAGAAAAAAAAAATGTATCATTGTCCATGATGGATGGCCTGAACCTGCCTTCTCAGGAAGACATGGTGGCTTGATGGCTCCTGATCTCTCTTCTAGCATATAAAGCATCTCCCTGAGTTTGCCACCTGATGGAAAATGCACTAGCATTCGTCATATCCTTGCATCCTTTAAAGTTGAAAAGCATTTGTTTTTATATGTAAGATGAGTGACAGTCTTGGGGAAGGGAATGGACAAGCATGGATTTGAATAGCAGCTCTTCTAACCAGCTGTGATCTGTCTCTGGGAAAGCTACCTGGTCCCTCTGAGTCTCTGTTTCCTCACTAGTAAAATGCAACTTGTACTGACTACATGTTTTTTATATGGATAAGTGCGGTAATGCCTCTGAGCACCCAGCCAACAGATAGGTGCTGGGTGAAAAGAGAAGAGGAGGACACTGTCTCCACCCTGAAAAAGCTCATAGTCCAAGGGGAGCAAACAAGGAATCAATGTCAGTCCAGTCTCTGCAGGTGAAAAATGAGGGAAATGATATTATTGTCTCTTAGGATTGTTGTAAGGATTACATGGGATAATGCATGGAGAGAACTTAGAATAGTGCCTGACACATAGTAAGTGCTCAATAAAGTTTAGCTGTAGTAATTATTAAGTTAAATGTAGGCTTGCACAGTGTTACGGTTGCTCAGAAGAAAGAGGGTCAGTCATCAGGCTAAGTCATCAAAAACAGCAGCATATGAGATGGGTCCTGGTGCATGTGGAAGAGGCTTCTGTGCTGTCCAAAATTCTCCCTGATGGCTAATTTTATAAATAAGCTTTAGTGCAATGAGTGAAAGTTGGTGATGGCAGGAGTGTTGGTATGTGTTGGCATAAGGGTAGAAGGGAATGCAGCATTACTGCCAGTGAATCTCAGAATTTATGAAAACAAAAATGCCAGGTCAAATGTAGATTAAAGGTAACTCTGTTCCCTTTGCTGCTGATCCTTTGCATTAAGAACATCCTTCAATAGCCTCAGAACATATTTGGGAGCAAAATTCTTTGGGGTTTAATTGTAATGGAAGAAAGGTATAATAGAACAAAGGTAGACCTGCATTCGGTGTTTATTTATTTTTGAGACAATGCGAGAGACAGAGTGCACGCAGCGGAGGGGCAGAGAGAGCGAGACACAGAATCCGAAGCAGGCTCCAGGCCCTGAGCTGTCAGCCCAGAGCCTGACACGGGGCTCGAACTCACGAACCGTGAGAACGTGACCTGAGCCGAAGTCGGATGCTTAATCGACGAAGCCACTCAGGCACCCCCATAGACCTGCATTCAAATCCTGCTTTACCATAACTAGGCGGTTGATCTTGGGGCAATTACATTAGCTTTCTGAGTTTCATTTCCCCAAATCTTCAAAGGAAGTAATAATTACATACCTTGAAGTATTGTTGTAAACATTTGAGATGCTATACACAAAGTATTTGGTGTTTTGGTAGATTCTCAGAAAAAGAAAAATAGGTATATAGTTTTAACTATAAATAGAATTTTAATTTATATTTATATATAAACATAGACTTTTAGACTCATATATGTGATGTGTGTAGTATAATTCTGTTTATCATTATGGCTAAGTGCCAAGCACTGCTCTAAGGGCTCTATAGGAAATATCTCCTTTAATCTTTTCAATAAATACAGCGGAACATATAGATATTATCTTTATTTTGAAGAGAAGAAAATTCAAGTTTAGAAACTATATGGCTGTTACAGTTAGATGGGGACACGACTGATGGAAAGATGCCATCAGACCCTAGTTGGAGGATGTAAAGTTTCTTCAATGACAGAGGATATGGAAGCATAGAGATGCTATAGAGTAGCTTTTATTTCATTTATTTTTAAATATTTATTTTTGGAAGAACACAAGTGGGGGAGGGGCAGAGAAAGAGGGACAGAGGATGGGAAGCAGGCTGTATGCTGACAGGCTGACAGCAGCAAGCCCAGTGTGGGTCTCGAACTCACAAACTGGGAGATCATGCCCTGAGCCCAAGTCGGATGCTCAGCTGACTGAGCCATCCAGCTGTCCCATAGTGTAGCTTTTAAAGCAGCGGTTTCCCAGAGACAGGTGCAGCTTCTCAGGGCTCCCAGTGTCTCCCATGGGACATGCAACTGTGGATAACAGCACCTAATTGGAGTAAGGATTCCATTGGGTGTAGGAAGCTTCCTTTGCTCTTCTCAAGGGGGGTTTATCTCCCAATTCTCCTCCCTCTGCATTTTACTGTTCTGGAAATTCTAGCTACCATGGGTGCAAAGGAACCCAAGTATTTTTCTGATAGTTGACTGTGACATTGGGTATCAATCCCTTAGGAACATTCCCTATGGGAATTGGCTTTAGGCCTAAAGTTCCCTGCTGCAGAGTGCTTCATAACTTGTCGAAGATGGGATAGTAGAACTGACAGGTGATCTGTTTAACTCCTGAGAGCTCCTAAGGCTCATACCATATACAGTTAAGATTTGGGTTGTGCATTTAATTTGAAGAGTAGAGGGAGGGAAGCAAAACATCAAGTTTCAAAGCAACTGAAGTTTAGACATTCTATAAAAAAGTTACATATTGCACGATGCTGGTGGAAGTAGGGATTGAAGGAGTCAAAGAAGGTAGAAGACCAAGTGCTGGAATAACTGTTGAGTAGAAGGTGCATCCCAGGCATGTGAGTGACTCCTCCCAGAGGGCTTTGCTACATCTCACACTCCATGAGGCTTCCCTGGGCTCCAGCTGAAGCACGACCAGCTCTCACTTTCCTCTCAATGTTAAGCTGCCCATTTCTTCACACTCCAAAACAATATGTGGGAGACATATTTTTAAACAACTTTTCACTTTCTTCATTTTTAAAAAAGTCTGTTTAGATATTCATTAATTAATTTATTTTTTGGTTTAGCTATGTGTGATTGATTTTCTCTGGCTTCATAAAAAAATAACAGTTGCTAAGCCTAGCATATGTTGAATGAATGCAAAGACTTTTTCTCTCACTCTGACAAAGTGACTACTGGCTTGGGGGTATGTTTGCAATGAGTGGTGAGAAACAGCTTAGCAGAGAGGAAGTGGTCATTTCTTGAACACAGAAAATGATGAGGAAATGCTCAGGTTGGGAATAATGCAAAATGGAGGCAGTGAATTAGATCAGGCTTCATGGTGTTTTCATGAGGAGTATAGTTTGACCTCGCTCAGCTGGCCATTTTCCAAGTTTCCCTGTCCAGGCTGTCTGGCATAAGATCACTGTATCCACCTGTGCTCAACTCCACCCAAGGGCTGAGAGGTCAGTGCTTGGGAGGCACATATGGAATCCATTCATGACAGCCAAAGTGGGAATTAGTTTATTTTGCTAGTTAAGGGAGTGGGTAGTAAAACTATTTGACCTTCAGCTGGGCAGACAACTAGAGAGAGGGAGCTAAACTTACACTGTGGTCACCTGAGTTGGGGAATAATTGCTCTCCCCATTTTGTTTGCCTGGCATACTTTTTATTCGTGCTTGAAAACCCAACTAGCTGCCTCTCTTGGAAACTACTTTTCTCAGGCATACTTCATAGCTTACACGTTTGTCCTTGAATGGGCTGCATATGTTACAATGATTCCTTGACAAGTTTATTTCCCTTACTAGAGTCAATGTGAGATTGTGAACAATGGCTCACTCATCTGTACTGCTACTCTCCAGTAGAGTGAATTTATTGACTGAAGTGTTTGCAGTAAATGTTTATTGGATGAATAAATGTTGAAACCTGTATGCATTATAGCTGTTACCCCACCCATCGATTCTTTGGGCAAGGTCACCTGGCTTCTCTTTGTTTTAATCTGCATGTCCATAACTGGCAGAGACTTCTCACATAGCTGGTGGTATCTAGTTGGGGTATTCTCTGAGCTTCTCAGACAAAAAGAACTTTAACAATCTGTGAGCCATTAGGGAGATTGAAATGCCTGCAGCTGAAGGAGAGAGTATTTATGTGGAAACTCAGAACCTAGCCTGTTGAGTAGTCCTTGTTTTGCATGAGTGCCAGAGGTAATTCCAAGGAGAAGTCACTCAACCTAGGTTTTGAGATGCTCTTTGCCAGCTGAACCTGGCATATTAGTATAAAAGTTTAGTAATCATGGGTGCTTCCTGGCAAGCTCCTATTGCCATAGGACCTCTCTTTCTCTTTACCCTGAACAGCTTCTTATAAGGCAAAATAAGGGGGAAAGTAAGCAATGGGAAGGGAAAAAGTGCATCCAAATGCATGAGCAAAGTAATTTCTCTGTAGTTTTTTTTTTATAACCATAAACTTATGTGTAATAAGTCATTTGCCAAAGGAACATATTTATAGTAGTATACTTAACCAATTACATTGCAAAAAGTATTAATTGCTCTTAGGGTGCTTTTAAAAAACAATCTTTCATATATCTTACCCCTCTCTACTACCATCATCAGTATCAATAATTTCCAGCTTGATACTTGTCTGAATAAGAATCCCCAGACCAGATTGCTGGTATCTGAAACATATTGAGTTGCATGTGATGAGCTAACTTCTTAAAACCACACATTCCTTTCTTCCTTGGACTCAGTGTCTTGTCTTTGTGGGTCCTGAAATGGAGAGAAGCAGTCACATGAAACAGAGCCAGTGCTGCAGTAAAAGAGGCCTGACCCAACATACCTTGGTGCATTCAGGCCAGCAGCATATAGTGTTTTGGGAGGAACCTGGGTTTTTCAGTCAGCCCCACCCCAGCTTGTCACTGGGGCAGAGTTCTTGAACCTTCTCTTCCCAACACTCCTCATCTTTAAAGTGAGGTTTGTGTTTCCCAGAGAACTGTCGGGATGGTTAACTACAAAAAATTTGACTGCGTGTCAAGATCCTCAGCACTCAGGTTGCACCTACATTCCAGCAAAATTTCCCAGTAACTCCTCGCATTAGCTTTTCTCTTGGTACAAACAAATCACCCCAGACTTAACTGCTTAAAACAACACATATATTACCTGGCAGTTTCTGTAAATCTTAAGTCCAGGCATGGATTAGTTGGGTTCTCTAGGCTTTAAGGACTCACCAGGCAGTAGTGAAGGTGTCAGCCAGGGCTGTGTGCTCATCTGAGACTCATGATCTTCTTCCAAACTCACATGGTGGTTGTCAGGATTCAACATTTTGCAGTCGTAGGACTAAAGCCTTCAGCTTCTAGAAGCTTCCCACAGTTCCCCAACATGTGGCCTTTTCCACAGGCAGTTTACAATACAGCTACTTGCTCTTTTGAAGCCAACATTAAAGAAAGAAGTATTTTTATATATTTATATTCATTAATATAATCACAGGAGGAACATACATCTCTGACCTCAGCCTTATTCTCTTGGTTAGAAGCAAGCCCCAGGTCCCACCCACACTGAAGGGTAGGGAATTACACAAAGTGTGAACAGCTGGAGGGGAGGAGCATCACTGGGGGTCTCCATGGGATTTGCCCACTATACTCTCAAAGTTCAAGCCACAGTGTGCCTTCCTGTCTGTGTTGTTTGCAGATTGTTTCAGTGAAACCAGTTTCATCTTTACAAAAAAGTACCTGGGGAAGTGTGAGCTGTTTTCACATCCCTCACCAGTGCAGACAAAGATAACTGAGTCAGGGCTTTTGTTTCGTATGGGTCCAGACTCAGTCTCACAGTTATTTGAAGGACAGAAGCTTACCATTTGATCAAGGCTGGAAAGTGGCATAAAACCTATTTGCCATTCTGAACCCAGGAACATAGGTTTGCCCAGCATTGTAGAAAGGGAAGTGATCTCAGCTCTGAGCCTGAGGTCTTTACCACACTGGGCCTCTTTGTAAGGACTGTGATGATTCATGTGGAACTAACAGGAATACTGGCATATAAAATGTGCCCTTTACCCTGTTCCCTAACAGGAAAAATCAGAGAAAAGCATTAAAGCCAGCTGGATGGCAATGCAGTAAAACACAATTGTGTTTACAAAGAAAAAGAAGTATAGGCTATGAAAGTAGAGAAGTTGTTAACATAGCAGCTAAGACAGTATGTGCATTTGGGTTCCTTGAGAAGGCGAAATATGTCTGTAAATAAGTTTATTTCTCTGGAAATATTTGCTTTTCTCTGTATGCCTCTCCACATGCTAAGAGTTTCCTTATCATGCCTTCATGTTTACATGAGTGAATTACTAGGAATGCTATTATTCTCATTATTTCCTGAGCTTTACAAGACATAAAAGAACACCCTGTGCCTGTCCTTGGGCTCATTTTAAGTTAGAGAAAAACAAAATTCATACTTAAGAAAAAGTTCTTGTAAGATGTAGAGACATAGTATTGATCTAAGGCTCATTTGTTTTAATAGAAGTCCTTAGTCATGGGTTATCAGTAGAAAGCATTATATAGTAAATGCAATTTTAACAATACCTTGTTCTTCTGGTTGCATAAAGGATCACTACAGAATAAGAAACAAGCAAAGATTATTTTACTGGTAGAAATGGAGAAAAGATATATGCATCTATTTTGCGTATTTGGGTATAGGTACAGATATATGTGAATAGGTCCTATGAAAAGAAACTGTTTCTGAATATCGTTTCTACCCTTAAACATCTGGCACAATGTTAGGTACATAGTAAGCATGTAATTAATACTTAAATATTTTGGGAACAGGGTTTGGGTACTAACATGTCACTATTTGGCTCCCATCATTTACTCCAGGGAAATGGAAATTAATTGCCAAAAAGCCCCCAAACCAATCTTGGTAATCCATGACCTTATTTTAATCCTGGAGACTGTAGATGGTAACTCCTTTGTCTTTTCTGTGGAATAGAATGTATGAGTGATTTTTAGTAAATATGTATGGGCCTATTTTACTTACTTTGAAGATAACTTAATATCCATGCACTTGGTCACTGGATGAAAATGTATCCTGGGGCAAAAATATGGATAAATGGCTCTTGCTTCTCTCTTCCTGTTTTTAAAAATTGTCAGGTTTGCTGACTGGGGAAATAGTGGCCAAATGACTGAATAGGTAAGAACATTTGAAAATTAAAAAAAAAAAATAGGGGGCCTGGGTAGCTCAGTCAGTTAAGCGTCTGACTTCGGCTCAGGTCATGATCTCACGGTTCGTGGGTTCGAGCCCCGCGTTGGGCTCTGTGCTGACAGCTTGGAGCCTGGAGCCTGCTTCGGATTCTGTGTCTCCCTCTCTCTGCCCCTCCCCCGCTCACACTCTGTGTCTCTTTCTCTCAAAAAAACAATAAATAAACATTAAAAAAACATTTTGGGAGAACTTTCAGAGACTCAAACTGACTGCCTTTTATAGTGTATATGCCACTTCATGGTTGATCAGTAATTTTTAAATAAAGGAGTAAATGTCCAATCAAATGGGAAATTAGTGGGCAGGGGAAGCCTAGCTAGAATTGAGGCTTTCTTATGCCAAGTTTAGTGTAATTTCTACTATACTAAAAAAATAAAGAAAGAAATTGCAAAGCAGATTTAGAGAGGAGAGACAAAGTGGGGAAATCAGCAGGAGAGATGGAAGGAAAGGCCTGTTAAGAAAAGTGAAGATTTTAGGAGGTACTAAAGGAAGCTGTCCTGAATCCTGGCAAATAGCACTTCGTTCTCATAAAAGGCATCGTAACTTTCTGTCTAGTCATTAGAGGTAATGCATATAGGAGGGAGGTAGCAATCAGAACAGTGCAGTTTGTTGGAGGGCCCTTTAACAGAACCCGCCTGTGGTTCTGTGCTAGTGTTAATGCTTGCCTTATTCTAGTCTCCTGGGCTTCGTAAACGCTTTGCACCACTTAAGTCAGGCCATGGTTGTGAAGTGTGCTGAACACCTTCACAGGTAGTACCGCGGAGCTAGACTGGGCAACCCCAGCTCTAATGGGCTTGATTGTGGTCTCTGGAGAGAAAACCACCTCTTGACAGCTGCTGCAGGACAGCTGCTGGGAGGTTTGGGAGGAAGATGTAGTACTGCAATTTGAGGGATCGATGTCTAAGCTATTCAGTACTTCCTGACACCTCAGTTGGATTCTGGGTGGTTCCCCAGGGGGTACAATCTAACCATCATCCACATAAATTTATCTGTCCCCTAATAGGGGCCCATCACTGTCTTATAAGAGCCGCAGAGTCTAGTTTTAGAGGTAGGACAGGTGTACATGAAATGATGAATAAGCATTAATGGCAGAGTTGCATACTTCTTGCACCCTATTCAGAATGTAGAGGAAGAAGAGATCCGAGGGGACTGCAGTGCTCAAAACTGAGAGGAGAGGAGCAGAATTTGAAGGCACTGGGCATGTTTTGGAGAAAGAGACAGTGGCCTCAGGGTTGATTCTAGGGAGTGAGACAGCCTGTTGATAGGGAAGACAAATGTACACAAAGTGGTTTGACTGGAATAAAATGTGTTTTTTTTTTGGTTGTATCAAGGAAAAAGTCAAGTTTGTTTGTCTTTAACACCCTCTACCTCTTGTTAATTTCCTTTACTTGCAAAGAGGTATCAGCCTCAGACTCAGACTTTGAGGGGCAATGTTATCTTCTGAGACTTGATTAACATTATATTATTTCTATTTTATGTATTTTTGTGGCTAACTTCTATAGGTAGATACTAGTTACCTAAAGGTAGACACTAGTTTTCTTTCTATATTACTACTGTAAATTGATTTAAAAATGAAAATATGTTGGGGTGCCTGGTTGGCTCAGTCAGTTAAGCATCTGACTCAATTCTTGATTTCAGCTGTAGGTCATGATCTCATGGTTCATTAGATTGAGTCAGGCTCTGTGCTGACAGTGCAGAGCCTGCTTGGGATTCATTCTCTCTCTGTCTCTCTCTCTCTCTCTCTCTCTCACTCTCACTGCCCCTCCCCCTTAAATAAATAAACATTTAAAAAACCAAAATGAAAATATATGTAAGTAAAAAGAAGTGAAGGAATTAAAAAAGACGAAATGAATAAGGATTGAGGCAGTACATGGGTGTAGTACATATATGATGTTGCTACATATCCCTGATCAAAGTCTGGGAAAACCACTGTTGGTAAATAGCGGTCACTGTGGGAAGTTGATCCTGGCTTTCAAGCAGCCAATTTCCTTCCATTACTCAGCATGGATATTCCAGCAAAATGGAATTGCTGCATTATTGCCCACGAATCATTCACGAATTTCTCCCTTATATATCTGCTGTCCATCTTTCTTCAAAGCAGAAATGTTTTCTTCAGAGCACTCAAACCTGGCCTTATACTTAAGGTCCTGGTACATATTTCCTGGCTATATGAGTGAAAGAATGAGTCAGTAAATAAATCAATTATGACTTTATGACAAAAAAATTCCATCTTATGATATTAGGTCTGAGCTAGAGTAATGTCAATGAAAAGTAGGAGTAGGGAACTAATCCACGTGATACTTGTAAGTGAAAAATAAAAAAGCAGATCTAGGTCAGTGCTTCTCAGACTTGAACCTGCACACAAATCATGTGGAGATCTTGTGGAGATGCATATTCTGATTCAGCAGGTCTGGGATGGGGCCTGGGAGTCTGCATTTCTAACAGGCTCCCAGGGGATGCTGATGCTGTTGATCAGTGCATATATGTTGAATTGTAAAGTTTTAGGTCTTATGGGAAAGGGGGAAAATCAGAGTAACCTCCAGTATTTTGTAGCACTTTAACTTTTTGTACAAAGAGAGGGAGGCAAACCATAAGAGACTCTTAAATACAGAGAACAAACTGAGGGTTGCTGGAGGGGAGGTAAGTTGGGGGATGGGTTAAACAGATGATAGGCATTAAGGAGAGCACTTTTTGGGATGAGCCGAGTGTCATATATAAGAGATGAATCACTGGGTTGTACTCCTGAACCTGAGACTACACTGTATGTTAACTAACTTGAATTTAAATTAAAAAATGCCGTTTTAAAGAAGAAATCTGAAAAAAAAATCCTCTAAACATTCAAGGAAATTCTTTTCTCTGTAAACCTCAGCAATGTCCTTCAGTTCTACAAACTTTTTTTTCTTTCTATAACTCATGTTTTTGCCATGTTTTCTTCTTGTTTCTTATAAATACAGAGGGCTGACTGGCCCTTAATAAACACTGAGCCGAGGAACCTTGTGAAATATTGCATAATTATGACCTCATTAAGGTGGGGTTGTTTGCACTTGAGGAATGAAGCTGCCCAAGATCCCACAGTAAGGGGTGAAGCTGTTCCAACAAACTCTACCTCTAAATGGGTGCTTTCTGCCTTGATATTCATTGCCATCCAATAGCAAAATCTTTCAACCTAAATTATTCCCCCAGCTCCTGGGACTGCTGGAGGGTGATTTGTGGGTCAAGGCTATTGAGTGTTACAGGGGTGAGACTCCTGCTCCCTTCCTTTCTTTGCCCTTCTTCCCCAGAAGCATGGGGAAGAAAGCGTGGAGTATCAGCCAGGTCCTTCCCTGCTGCAGGGAGGTGCCTATTAGCCAGACCTGATAATTACCATTTTACAGAAGTACATTTTGGGCATGAGCAAATCTCTGATAGCAGGATAAAGAACCAACACAGAATTCAATTCCCTCCTTCCTCTGTGGATTATAAACTTTACTTGTCTTTATTTTATTTTTTAAATTTTTATTTTAGGTTTAAAAGCTTCAGTAAAGAACTACAAATTAAGTGGTGTACTATATAGTCTTTCAGCTCACATGCTGTCGCTAGGCTGTAATTACTGCTTGACACTCTTCCTCAATTTTGACACCTTAACCAGCCTGAAAAACCAAAACACTATTATTTACTTGTTTTAGGTTGGTTTTCTTCAATTAATTTTAATAATCCATGTACTTTTCTTTCTTAATTTATTTGCATATGCTATGTTTCTGTGATGTTTCCCAGAAATATGGAATTAGCTATGCTAGATACTATATTCAGAAGACTCAACAGTCCCACAACATTGCAATGGTTAAATACCAGGACTGCAACCTAAATCCCAGTGGTTTAGAGAGAATTTGTGATTTAAAAAAAAAAAAAATCAGGACCTGAGGTCCCTTGGAGGAGAGGAGGGATATCTGCAAATATCTATCATGTGTAAATGTATGTTTAAAAATATACACATATTTGTATGTGTTAATGTATGTATATATACATATTTATGTATATATAATTAATAAAATCAGTATATGCCTATTTTGAAAAAAACTGGGAAATATTTAAAAAGAAAAAGATAACTATTACTCAAAATTATCAGCCAGAAGTAACTGCAATGTACATTTTAGTATAGTAATCATTTTTTCATACATAGGAGAGAATGCATTTAATTTTCTTGATATTTCTGATTTTTAACCTAACATTCTATTATAAGTAGTCTCCTATGTTCTAAGTCTTTGACGTTTTTATTATTTTAAATTGCATATGTTTTTTCTGTATCATCAAATTAATGAATATTTACTGCAGGAAATTTGGCACATACTGAAACATATGAAGAACAAAAATAAAATCCATGATTTCACTGCTCACAGTTAATAGCCATTATGATTTAGCGTGTTTTCTTCATATATAGATATGTAGATTTTAACGAACTAAATAAAATTTAATAATTTGTAACAAAACTGAGTCTTATTACAGCACTGTAATCTTTTTGCCACTTAAATTTTAGCATAAGCTTTTCCCATGTTAATAAACGTTCTTTAAAATGAGTTTTAAGTGACTATAATATTACATTGTGTTATTAACAAATCTTATTAATAAATCATAAAAATCCAGTATATAACCTAAATGAGACCAAGAATTCATTCAGCCCTCATCTGTATCGAAACAAAGGGAATAATTTTCTAGTTTGTGAGTTAACATGTTATCATAGTTCCTTATATGATGTGTGGCTCAAATATCAAAATATATCTTAAAAGATGCTGTGCTATGAATATCCATTATTATTATCATTAACATTAATAGCTATCACCTATTGATCTCTATGTATTAGCCATCATGTACATTATCTAGTCAATATTTGTAAGTCTTTGAAATGGATACTATTATCCCCATTTTATTATAGTTGACGAACCTGAGAGTCAAAAATAGAGGCTAAATAACTCATGGCTAAATGAGTGGCTTAGCTTAGATTCCAACTATCTAATTCCACCATCCGTGCTCTTAACCACTACACCTTATCCATTTAATATTATCAATAGATTCATCGGTACCTTTCCTGAGTGTATTTATTTTCAGCCTGTATACCTCCTGGATAAGATGATTCATAATCAATATTTTCATTCCACACCTAATGTGTATAGTCTGCTATTCTCAGTTCTGTTAAGAAACAGAAGTAAAAGCAATGGTATTTACTCAGAAGCTTCTTATAGTCTCATTAGGGGTGCAGAGTGTAAACATGTGCAAAATTTAGATTAATGCAAGACTTCAGCATGTATACACATATCCATCCCATGGTACTGCGGGAATAATTTCCAAATCAGCATTGGGGTCCAGAGGAATGACTTGTCATTGTGGCATAGAAGAGCTCGTAATATTTTATCAGGTCAATAACTGTCTCTGATGCAGAGAATAGATAACTGTTGTAATCATAAAATATTCTCATTTTAATTTAAAGACATGCCCCTTCATTTTGGCATTCCTGAATTTGTTAAAGAAGCCATGTTTGATTTCTTTATTTTACAATGATTTTATTTGGCCAGTTATGGATTGTGTTAACCATTGGGGACTTACCAAAAGCCATTATATATGATGTCAGAGTCCATTTCAGATAGGCATGTACCCACACCTAATGTAACAGGCCTTAGTAAAATACAGTCTATAGAAATTGTTTTATGGAACATAGTCATGTGGCCATTTTTCATGAACAGATATTCAAGCACAAATAAATATAATGCTTGCTATATTTGGAGTTTATGAGTTATCTACCAGACCCACCCCACATTTTAACTCTGACTCTTAGATCAGTAGTGTAACCAGAGTTCCAACACTGAGTTGTGGAATCTCAAAGGGCTTGCCCTTTTATCATTCTATCTTGTCTCTGATTAAATACCTTCTTTGCATAGATCCTTATATAACAGAGATAGATATAATCCTTCTAATAGTCTCATAATTTTGTATAAACCAAGGCAGATAATCATATAGGGGATATGGATTTAGGGAAATTCATTCTGTCAATAATTGTGAATAGAAGTTTATAGGTCATTGTGGTATTATATTTAATTCCTTTTCATCTTATTATATATTTGGCTCAGGATATAAAATGTGAACTGACATGAGATCTGTGCATTAGATGCTTATTTATCTTTCTTTGAATAATTCCTCCCTGAAACAAATTGTTGCTGATAAAAATGCTAGATGGTTAGTCTCATTTGTGAGGATTCGTGACCTGCATTGTGAAGGACTTGATTAGAAATGTTGAACTTTGGAGCTGAAAGGAATATCTGAATTTATTGAATCTAGGGGTTCTCAAACTTCCATGTGCATCAGAGTCTATCTGGAGGGCTTAGTAAAACACAGCTTGCTGAATTCAGTAGGTCTGTGGTAAGGCCTGGGAACATGCATTCTAACATGTTTCTAGGTGATGCTGACGTTGCTGATTTAGGAACTGTTCTTTGAAAACCACTGCTCTAGTTTGAGGCTTGCTTTTTTCAGATGAGAAAACTGAGAACACATAAGAGGTCATCCAGGTCCATGTATAAACCAAATCCTGCCCCTTCACTGCTAAAAACACTTCTGTGGTTTCTTGCTGCGCTTAGAATAAAATCCCAAATCCCAGATGTCTATGTTCTGTTTGGTGCCTCGCCATCCCTCTATACATGATCCTCATAGAGATTTATTGCACTTTATTCCAATTATTCATGGGCGATGTTCTTATTTTGGCATAAAAAGAAATTATTTGGGGGGGGGCAATGCACAGAAAAGAGTGAAGGTTTGACTTCTAAGAGCTTTTAATACCATTTTTCAATGCTTGCCATTTCCATGGGGCTCCAAATACAGCTGATAGTAGCCTTATGCTTAGTGATTTATCAGTCTACACCTCCATGTGATGGGTCCATCTTGATTTCTCTGTATATTTTATCTGGCTGAGAATTTGATCCTCATTATAATAATAACTAATATTTATTAATTATTATAATGCAGCTTTGTGCCGCATACCATGCCAAGCATTTAACAAACGTTATCACATTGAATCTTCATAAAAGCCATATAAGTTAGGTATTATTTACATCTATTTTACCAAAGAGGGAACTGAGACTTAGAGGATTAAGCAGATTTTTGAATGTCACACTGCTGATAAGAGGCAGTATTAAGATTCAGACTCTGACTTCTGGGGCTAGAATCTCTATTCTTAAATAGTAAGTGATACTGAGTCACAGTTATAGCCTGGGGTAACTACTGTGTTTGTCTTAACAGCCCCAACTGGTCAAATAATGACAATCTCTCCTCCTGGCTGCTGTTATACTGATCATTTATCATAAAATCAGGTGGTGCCTTTGGAGGAAAAGAAAGGAGCTTTAGCTTGAAAGGATTCTTAAAGAACATATGAAGAGATTAAATTGGAGTTCAGCATGGTCACATTAAATCAAAGTTTGATACCTCAGGGTATTGTATCCTTTGGCTGGATAATTGAAGAATTTATGTAAGAGTCAATAGAAGATAGACCATTGGTCTACTTTATATGCTATGTTTCAACTGTTTTTATGAATAGTTTATCCTTCCTGCATCTTCAATCATAGAAAAGTCTAACACACTGAGATTGTTTTTATTAAGGGTAAAGGAATTCCACATGTGGCAGCCCATGGGGTAAGAACAGTAGAATTTTCTTTAGTCCAAAGTTACAAAAGGACCTCAGGGGTGCCTGGGTGGCTCAGTCTGTTAGGCATCTCACTCTTGATTTCAGTTCAGTTTGTGAGATTGAGCCCCATGTCGGGCTCCATGCTGCCAGGTTAGAGTCTCTTTGGGGGGATTCTCTCTCCCTCTCTCTCTGCCCCTCCCCTGCACATACACTCTCTCAAAAAAAAAAAAAAAAACAAAACACAAGGCAACCTTTATTATTAATAGATTTTTTATTTGAGAGAGAGAGAAAGAGAATCTTAAACAGGCTTCACACTCAGTGCAGAGCCCGATGTGGGGCTCGATCCCACGACACTGGGCAGAAATCGAGAGTTGGACACTCAACTGACTGAGCTGCCCAGGCACCCCAAATAAATAAACTTAGGGAAAAAAAAGGACCTCGGGGTGCCTGGGTCACTCAGTCAGTTAAGCATCTGACTTCAGCTCAGGTCATGATCTCAGGGTTCCTGGGTTCAAGCCGCATATCGGGCTGTCTACTATCAACCTTGAGCCTGCTTCCAATCCTCTGTCCCTGCTCTCTCTGCTCCTCTACCGCTTGTGTGTGTGCTCGCTGTCTGTCTGTCTGTCTGTCTCTCTCAAATTAAATAAATAAACTTAAAAAAAGAAGGATCTCAGACAAACACTGCTATCTTAGTGAAGTCAGTTTTGGTCAAGACTCAGTCATTGGTCAAATGAACAAATATTCTCTATTTAAGGATCAGACAAAATTGCCGCTATCTTATTTTCTTCCTGGTCAAGTCTGAAGTAAGATGAGTTTTACACAAGTAAAATCCTCCAGTGCTTTGTTTGTTCACTTGTTTCCTCTTAGCAAACTATTTTACCTGAAAGTATCAGTACTTCCTGAAATTTTGTCCTAGAAAAAATTCTTCCTTCTTTCCCTCCTATCTTTTTTCTTTCTCTCTTACTTTCTTTTATTCAAGCTTTAATTCCCTTATTCTTTCTGCACGTAATTATTTCACACTCGCAATGTGTCATCCATACCATATTTATATTAAATATGGAAACCCACTAGAAATGAAGTCTAAATATGGAACCTTTGTAGTGCTGAGACTGCCTGTCATGAAGTCCCTTGTGTGATTCAGAAACTGAACCAACATGGATGGAAATACATGCCCAGTTTTATATCATTACACTACCTTTCATTCCAAAGCAACACTGTATGTGCATTCAGTATGCACTTCTAATGAAATTTCTAAATAAAACACCAGGCAATATAATTTTGTATGTTTTTTTTGAATCATAAACGAGGAGGGTATTTTTTAGGAATATAAGGATGATGCAGCATTAGGAAATAATTAAATGTAATATAAAATGATAATGATATTAAAGCCAAAGAAGGAGAACATGTTATTTAAGTAACTACAAAAATATTTGATATAATCAGTATATATTGATTATTGAAAATCTGAACATGCTTAGATGGGAATAGAACTTTTTATTTTGATAATGGGAAGTTATCATGAACACAGAGCAAATATCATATTTATACAGATTAGGAACAAAATAAGGATACCCAGTATCACTTTTGCTTGTTGAAGTGGAGAGCCTAGCCAATAGAATAAGAAAATAATTCTTAAAAATTAGGTGCATAAGGGTTGGAGAAATATACTGGACTTTCCTCATTTGTAGAAAGTCCTTGAGGGATCTGTTGGTTAGCTAGAAGTTATTTCATCAAGTTTGTTGGATAGAAGATAAGCACATAAGCTGAATTAGCTTTCTGTACAATTATAATTACCAGTTAAAAGGTAGAACAGAAAGAATTCCATATGTAATAGTAACAAAAATATAAAGTAGCTGAGAATAAATCTAAAATGATTGAAGAACTTTATGAAAAATAATGACAACACTATTATTTTTTAAAGATTTATTTATTTTTGAGAGAAGCACAAGCGGGGAAGGGGCAGAGAGAGAGGGGGACAGAAAATTCAAAGTGGGCTCTGAGCTGAAAACAGCCAGCCCGATGTGGGGCTTGAATTTACGAACCATGAGGTCATATTCTGAGCCGAAGTCAGATGCTCAGCTGAAGTCTGAGCCACCTAGGTGCCCCAACAAGAATATATGAAGACTATAAGGTCTTGCATAAATCACCAGTATCTGTCGTGTTCATGCATGAGTAGTAGGCTCAATAAAGATGCCAATTCTCCCAACAATATTTTGTAAACCCTATACAGCTCCACTCAAAATTCTAACAGAGTATCTCTTGGAACCTGACACAGCTGACCCTATAAACTCACATGTAAGTTCAGGGGTCCAAAGCAGCCAAGACAATTCTGGGGGAAGGAGGAGAGAACCATAGCAAAAAGACTTGTCCTACTTGGGTATTAAGACATATTTTATACCCAAAGTAATTAGAATCACATGAAACAGGCACACAGACCTGTGAGACAGAATGGAGCTCAGGAGCTATCTCATGTAGTGTCAAAAGTGATGCATGGCCAGGTTGATGTTACAAATTGGTGGTTAATGAACAAACCAGTTAGTAAATGGTACAGGGATAATTGGTTATCCTTTTTTTTTTTAAGTTTATTTATTTTGAGAGAGAGAAAGCACGAGTTGGGGAGGGGCAGAGAGAGAGGGGGAGAGAGAGAATCCCAGGCTCAAACCTATGAACTAGAAGATCATGACCTGAGTCAAAGTTGGATGCTTAACCGACTGAGCCACCTAGGCACCACTAATTGGTTAACCTTAAGGAAAAGAAAACTAAACTTCATCTTATACTAAACATGAAAATAAATTAAGAGTATTTAAAAATGTAAGTATAAAATGCAAAACTTTAAAAATTTCAGAAGGAATTAAAGGTGAATAGCTCCATGACCCGTGGGTGGAGATTTATTTTTAAAACGCCTGAAAGAGCGGTGCCTGGGTGGCTCAGTTGTTTGAATGTCTGACTCTTGATCTTGGCTCAGGTCATGATCTCACAGTTTGTGAGTTTGAGCCTCGCATCGGTCTCTTTGCTGACAGTGGGGAGCCTTCTTGGAATTCTCTCTCCTTCTCTCTCTGCTCCTACCCCACTTATGCTATCTCTGTCTCAAAATAAATAAATAAACTTTAAAAATTTTTAAAAAGCCTGAACACACAGACCGTAAAGAAAATATTGATAATCCTCGTTACAATTAAATTTAAATTTTATGTTTAAAGAAAACTGTGATTAATAATAGATAAGCCACAGACTGGGAGAAGCTATTGGCAATGAATGTAACGTATAAAGGATTGGTATCATAAGTTGTATAAGGAATTCCTACAAGTCAACACCAACAACAACAAAGACAAAAAACCCAACAGGAAAATGAACAAGGGATATGAATAAGCAGATCACTGATGCCAAAACCAAAATGGATAGTAAACATGTAAAAGAATGTCCAGCCATGCTAGTAATCTTTACAATGCAGATAGAAAAGATATTGTGCTATTAACTTCATCCACCCAGTTAGCAAAAATTAATGATTCTCATGATATTAAGTGTTGGCAAAGAGGAAGAACAAGGAATGCCCTCATATCCTAAATAGTGGGAGCGTAATTAGGGTATCCACTTTGGAATGCAGTTTAGCATTGACATTGAGCATGACATTTGGCCTAGCAATTGCATGTCTATGTAAACGCTTTAGAGAAACTCTCAAGTTGACAGTTAGTTAGTAGAATACACATTGGAACTCGGCTTGCAATGTAAAAAAAAAAAAAAAAAAAAAAAAAAAAAATATATATATATATATATATATATATAAAAGTGGAAGATGAATGAATGGTTTGTGGTGTTTGTGTACAACAGAATCCCATCTAATAGTGGACCAAAACATGCAACAATGTTGGTGAACCTCAAGACCATAATCTTGAATGAAAAAAGCAAATTATGGAATAACATGTGCAGAGTGATGCCATTTATGTGAAGTTTATCAACAAGTAAAATAATCCAAAATACTTTGTCAAGATCCTCATTTACTGTATAAAAGATATAAAAGCTTTCATAAACATGATGACTGTCCCAGTAAAAGGTTACTTTTGGGAAGAGAAGGGAGCACGGCTGCTGCAAAGGGGGTTTACCTCAGCCTGTCTGTAATACTCCATTTCTTGAAAAAAATAATATGAAACAAATACATCAGAATGTTAAGCAATTAACAAAAGCCAGATTTAGGTACACAGGTATTAATTATTTACTTATTTCTACTTGTTTAAATGTAATATTTCAAAGTTGAATAAAGAACTGCCTAGCCTCTCTGAGATATGGATGCCAAGTGCACAGCCAAGTTTACTCCCTGAGTTCTTGCACTTCCTGCTCTCAATGGGACTGATTAAAACTGTATATGACCACATAGCATAACCCTTCAGACTCTCTGGGGAAATGTCAAAATTGTGAATAGAAATTCTGAAATACCAAAATTCGACTGTAGATATACAAAACCAACTAAAGACTTAAAGCATAAAAATGAAAACAAAACAAAATAAAAGCTGTTTGATAGGGAGATCAGAAGAATATACAATTTTCTGTTTCCCCCTAAAATCAAAACCAGATACTGGCTTTAGCCTTTCTGAAGGATTATCTGTCTATATGAAAACTGCCAGCCTGAAAACCACACAATGTAATATAAAGCAAAACAAAACGAAACCTGCTCATGTGAAAGGAAAAGAATACTCCACAAAATGGCTGCACCTTCCCACATACATCCTTCAGCTCCCCAAACAGCTTTTCCATCCTTGACCTTCTTACTGGAAACCTCTCCTAAGCACTTACACACAGCTCTGCAAATGTTAGGGTGACATTTGGAGTGGGCTTGCGTGATCAGCTCACCCGTCGTCTGGGCTCCCCCAGGGGCCTGCCAAGCTCCAGCACAGCGGTATTAGCCTTGCAGGCCTCACCTCCCAGAGCTAGCAATAACATTTACCAGCTACAGTTTTCTCCATCTTCAAATATTTCCTTTGGCCCACGTGACAGTGATCCAGCTCCTCCATAGACTGAGACCTGAAGAGAGTAGTTTAGAGAGAGGAGAGCCCTCCTATACGAACTTTTAACATTTACCTTTCATCAGAGATTTTACTTGTGTTTTAATTGGGCTTCCCTCCTAGGATTCTGATATGTTTGGGAAAAATTAATTACTAAAATTGCACACCTGTATGTGTATGTGGGGCACACCTTTGATTATTCTCATGTCAGTGGAAACTGAAAAAAATGTTTCTGGTTGGTGAAGAATCAGATCTGAGTACTCGCTGAAATCCTTAGGAATCCAGAGTTAGCTAGGAAATTGTACAATTATTAATCATAACTGTAGAATATAATTTTGGAGCCTTGCCAAGCTTAATAGATGCCCAGACCTAGGTTAGTCAAGAGTTAAAGAAGTCAAGATAGCCTCGTTTGTTTGTTGTATCTCCAGTGCCTGAATGAATGAATGAATGAATGAATTGATGAGAAATGAATTGAACATCCTTTCAACAGCCTAATGAGTTATGTATTAATATTATCTTTTTTACTAATGAGGACACTGAGTCTCAGAGAGATTAAGTAGCTTGTCCAGTTATAAACCTAGCTAGTGTCAGCCTGAGAACTTACTGCTCTGCAGCAATCTGTACTTACAGAGACACGTGTAAGTCAGAAATAAGATAACACGGGTGGGAAGAATCATAGATGACTAAGGACACGGTAGAATTGCAATTAATAAATGTAGAAGAAAAGAGGGTAAGAGAGAATCACCACTAGGCAAACAAACACCACTAATAAATGTTGCAAATAAAGTTTACTGATGGATACTAAAATCAGTGGGTGAAAAGTTTAGGGACTTAACCAAGTAATCAAGAAAACATCACCAGTAACAAGCCATGTCAATATCATGAACTTAATACCATGCATTGGGAAGGACACAAGGGATTTAAAGGAGATTCTTTCTCAAAATGCATAACCTCACTCTAATCATGAGAAAACATTGAACAAAACCAGATTGGGGGTATTTGGTAAAATATCTGGCCAGTACACTTCAAAAGGACATGAAAGACTAGAAAAAATTGAGAAACTGCTATAGACTGGAGAAAACTAAGGAAAAATAGAAACTAATGGGATCCTGGAACAGAAAAAATGGGCATTATTGGAAAAAGTCATAAGATTTGACTAATATCTAAAGTTTATTTAAAATGATTACCCATGTTAATGTCTGCTATTCACAATCATACTATGGTTATGTAACATGTTAGCATTAGGGGAAGTAGGGCGAGAAGCGTAAGAGAATGCTCGGTTTAATTTTTGCAAGTGGGCAAGTAGATAAATCTGAAGCTAGGTAAGATTGAAATAAAACGTTTCAAACAACAAACCAAACAAAATGACACAAAAAATGAACAGGAGATATATTTGCCATTAGATTTTTTTTCAATGTCCAGAGAGAAGCAAACATAAACTAAAATGAAATGCACACAAAAACTGTCTTGTAGACACTGCCTGTGATGCATGTACATAGCAGATAGAGTGGAACCACAGAGAAGGAGTGGTCACTTTGACTTGGAAAGGGAGTGTGGGTATCCAGGATAGGTTTCATAGAGAAGGTGATGCTCAAGGTATTTTGTTCATCCACCATCTTTTTAATTTTTTCCCAAGCACCTACTATTTGCCAGGCACTCTTCTAGAAAAGAGCTACATAGTAGTAAACAAAAAGGAAAATAGGTACCTGCTTTCATGGACTTACATTCTAGAAGGAGGAATGAGATGAACATATGAATGAAAAAAATCAGATATTGTAAGTGCTGTGATGAAAAATAAATGAGCTAATGGTGATAGAATAGGCTTGGGGAGAAGGGCAGTTAGGTAAGGTGATTGGGGAATACCTTTCTGATAAGATGATAGTTAAGCTATTTGGGCCTGGGCCTGGATGAGACAGAGCCAGCCATGCAAAAAGATCAGGGAGCAGGTAGTTCTGTGCTAAAGAACAGATTGGCTGAATCCCCCAATGTAAGAACAAATGGGTGTGTTTGTATTTAAGGAAATAAAGGGAGGCCAGTATGCTGGGCTGTACTGGACAAGGGAAGAAGAGTAGATGAACTATAGAAGTAGGGTGACCAGGTTGGCTTTAAGTCCAAACTGCATACTTTTGAGTAAAAGGTGATACTATTAACAATCACATCAGGACAACAGAAGCAAAATGGAACTGTTTGGGCCAAACCTAGACCTATGATTACCGTATAGAGAAGAAACAAATCATGTAAGACTTAGAGTCAGGCAAGGAGGTATAAATGTATTCTGAATGCATTAAGGAGGCATGGGAGCATACAGCAGGGGAAGGGAGTGATCTCTATGGCTGCCATTTGGAGGATAGACTATTGAGAGCAACAAATGAAAGTATCAGGGATTGTTAGAAGTCTAGCTAGAACACAGAGGGTGGGGGCTTGAGCTAAAGGAGCAGACACGGAAAAAGAAAGAACTTCCACATTCACGAAGTTTTGAAGGAGAAGTCAAAGAGCCTTGCTTACTGTTAGTAAGCATGCCAGGTTTTGCCAGGTGGACAGGGAGTATAGAAGGTTCCCTACAAAGATAGCAGCAAGAGCAAAATCCCAGGGACAGGGTATATTCTAAGAGTGAAGGGCAAAAGTGAAGGGGGCACAGTGGGGTCTGGTAAGTAGGCTGGAGATGTGACCTGGGGCCAGATCATCTAAAATTTGTAGTTATCAGGGCTAAATCAGTGCTAGTATGTACTGTGGTGCCATTGAAAGCGTTTGACTTGAAGGTGACATGATTTGCTTTGTGTCTAGAAAAATGATACTAGCTCAAGTATAAGAGGAAATAAAAAGATAAAGGGAAAATAAAACCTCCTGAAAACAGATACTCGCTGCTAGTTAGAAAAATAAACAAGAATCTAGAAACATTTCGAGAGTGGTACAATAAAGTGAGGGGTCTTGAATTGTTTAGAAACTGTCCACCCATTCATCAGACAAACCCTCGATTGTCTACCAGTTTACAGTATAATTAAGTGTTGACTCAGGGACTACTGAATAGCATTGTTGAGTCATAAAGAAGCTCTAAGAGGAAAACTTTAGGGACAAATTAATGTTATGTACCATGTACCTTCCTTCTTCTGCTCCAGTGCTATTCTTGGCCCACTCATTTCTAAGTTTTAGCAATATCTCTCAGACTGGTGTGCCTCACATGCAAGTTTGGCAAGCTAAGCATGGTGACAGAGCCAGATAACTTGTTCCCTGTAGACTTATAAACTCATCAGCTGTGGGCTGGTAATATAATTTACAGTATGCTTTGCCAGCCCTATAAAACAACTTTCTGTTTGCAGAGGAATGGGGCCCTGACAAGAAGAAGTGTTTATAGCTTAATTTTAGTCGTGTTCTCTATTGTTGCTGCAGTAGCAGCCTGTGTATGATGCATCCTAGTCATCTGCCAGACAGCTACAACATTTTTTTTCTTCTCTTTGGCCAGCTGAGTACAACATCGGGCTTTGCTTAATATCTACCCCTGTATCCTATTACCTTAGGTGGGGGTAGCCCTAGCATGCACCTCCATCTTTTGGGACAAAGGAAATGAGACATTCCTTCTGTACGATACTCCATACCCATGGGTTACACCTTGATGAAATTTTCTGATACCTTACTGTTCTAGGTAAAGTTCTTATAAAATGATACTGACAGAGGTCTTGAGGTAGGAAAATCTGAGATATGCAATGCCTGTATATGCAGCCAAATGATGATTATCTTCCTGCTCACTATTTGTTTCTCCTTGTATATTACAATAGCTGTTTGCCATTTATATCATCAGAGGCTAACAAGGTTACTTGTATTCAGCCATTACCCCAGATGACTATAGCTAAAAGTAAAGTTCCACAAAGTAGGAACATCTGTTTTGTCCCTCTCTAGATCGCAAGTCTAGAAAAGTACATGAAAACGTAATAGGTACTCAAAAAAAATGTGTTGAATAAATAAGCCAGATATTGATATGGCAAATCTTCCCTAATGATTTATAAATGAATACTATAAATGATGTAGTCTCCCAAGAAGACTGTGTTTTACTGTGAGTTGGCCAGGGGGTTGATGAGCTAATAGCCTGAGACATTACATAGGATCTAACATTCATCTTAATAATATCTTTGAGTTGAAAAATTATATGGAATTCAATTGCAGGAGTAGTTTATTAACCTGGTCAACTCTAGATCCTACTGTACAAAATGTAGAGTTGTGAAATTTCCCACTATTCTCTTTTTGTTAATAGTCACTTTCCCTAGAAGAGAGATCTTTTCATTCACGTCTTATGTGCATTGAATTCACTGTCTGGCGTTGTCATATTTCTTTTGTATTCCCATTCTGTAGCTAACTCTGCTTGAGTAATGTTGGAAATAGCTTATATATCTCACACACACGTGTATACGTATATATAACATTTACGTATATATCACACACATACACATATATAACATATATATCACATACGCATATATATGTATATCATATACATACATATAACATGTATATGTATCAAGAACATTCTGAACTGGTGCCTCAGTAGATCTTTAAGTATTATATATGTATGGATCTATTGACGTATCTGTTTCAGAACATTGCTGATTTTGTACAGCCTGATTTTGGAAGCAGGATCCCAAGTAGAAAAAAAAGGAAGGTCTTTAATATCAATATAAGAAAAAAATATCAAGGCTTTAAATATTACCTCAGTTTCCTCGGTTATGAAATAAAAGGTTTGAATGCAGGTAATTTTTAAGTTTTTAACTAAATTTTTGTTCAATTCAGAGAGAGTAATGTCACAGCTCCTATTTTTTTTTTTTTTTCTGGTATACTAACAGACTGTACTTTAATCAGTCCATTGTACTTATGGAAATTTCTTCATTGGTTTGACTTTTCTAGAAAATTTAATTTATATTTCTAGACAATTTGATTTTGGTTCATGTTGAAATAACGTCTCAGTCTCTCTTTGGAAGAAAATATATATAAAACTGAGGTTTATTGAACCAGTACATTGCAGAACAGTTAACAGGGTGAAAGTGTATTCTCCTTTGCTCTCCTAGAGAAATTGTTTCTCTGGTTTTGCCTTGGACAATACTGAAACAGTCATATTCCAGTGAGCACAACTGTGTGCAGAACAGTTCTCTGAGCCTTCAGCCCAGCCATTTGGGAATCAGACCACCAACAAGTACAGGCATGCAGTCGGTCATTAATTATGTTACTCTATCAGCTCAGTGCTATTGTGTAACAATATTCTAGAATAAAACAAATCCATTATACAAATTCATTCACTCCAGATCCATATCTGCAGTTAATCATCCTTGTTTGATGGTTCAGAGATAAAACCTTATTTAAATTTTAGTAGCCAGATATCAATAGCAGAGCAAATGTATTCTCTAAAGTACTGACAAGAATATATGACAGAGAGGCAGCAAGCTTTGGGCAAAAATGAAAGTCTCCAGAATAGTGTTGTCTGTCTTTCAGAATGAATAGTGTAGTTGGACCAGAATATCAGGGTCCATCACTGAACATAACCTGCCCCTGACTACTATGAGCCATGCTTACCATGAAAAATATTAACAGAAACTCTTAACTCTGGGGTTCTGGAGTGTAATCTCTACCACGGGTAGAGAAAGTCTATGAAAGTAGAACCATTGTGTATGGAATTTGAGAACAGAAGAAAGCAGAATGTATACTTTATTTTTCTATTTAATCAAAGTAGACTTCATAATGAAGATGAATACTAACAAAATGGTGTAATTAACACTTCATAATTACATTCCATTTTACAGTTTCAGACCTCTTTCAAACATATTTTCTTATATCATTTAAAAATATTATTCAACATTTACATAAGGCAGGCCCAGCAAATGTGTGGCTTTCCCAAGATTGCACGCCCATAAGAGGTGGAACTTGAGAGAGACATGGGTCTCCTGACACCTAGGCTCTTTCTACTAACCAGTGCTACCTCTGGTATGGGAGTATGCTCGCATGAAAGCAGTGGGCCATCTCTAGACATCAGGGAAATTAAAATGCACACGTGTGCACTACACGCTAACAGATAACATTCACTAATCACTGTTGAATATGAGATATTTGGGTATTTTCACATTCATGTTTCAGGTTTCACCATTGTGATGGATTCCTTTGCAGCTTTTTCCCCACTCAGCTTGAACCATGGAAGGTTGTCCTATGGATTGCATTATAACAGGCCCCTTTGCCTTCTGTATTCTGGTTGAGTTTGCCCAGTGGGAAGCACACAAGGAGGATAAGAAGGAAGGATGACAGTGAAGTCTGAATTTTTAATTTTCTGTCTCTCTCCCTGTGGAATGACTACCAATTGGCCCTTTGATCTAAGGTCACAGCTCTTGTGAGGCACTGCTAACTCTCTGTCTTCCTCACAGTTCTGATAACTGACCTTTCCCTTGCCCCATTAGGCCAAAGGTAGTGATAGAGATCGTCTCTTAATAGCACTGAATACTGCATTACCCCTTGGAAGGTTCATTATGCCCTACCTATGCCTATTAACCTTTGTAAGTATTTACTTTTATTAAACCTTCATAATATGGCATGGTTGGAGTGGGCTGTGTCTTTCCTATTAGTATCCTGACTGACTCAGTGTTGTTAAGACACATTATGGATGGGGAAACTGAGGCCCAGAATGTTTCACAGTTAAATAACATACAGATCTAGGATTCCATCCCAGTCTTCTAAATCCAAGCTTACACACTCACAGCGACAGCCCGTGGACCAATGATTCCGAGTAGGGAGGCTGACCCATATGTGTAATTACAGCTTTACACAATAGAGCTTTCTTGAATGGACTCAGAAAAGGAACAATTCTCAGAAACATGCCACTGTCCTTTATAAATATGTTTTGAAATTTCATAACATGTTTTGCAAGATAGAGTAATGGTAATAGTGTCTGGAAGAAAATTGGATAAGATTGCATCTGGTCTCCCCCTACACCATTCTGTCTTCCTGCACTGTCAGAATTAGCCTACGGAGCAAATCTGACCATGTCACTTCATGTCTAAAACTCCTCTGTATTGACTAAGATCCAAAGTCCCTAACTGTAATTACTTGGTCTTTTATATTGGTACCTCTCTGTATTCCTTTAGTGTTAACTTTACCAATTCCAACCTTTATTCTTGAGCTCATATGGACCCACTAGACTGGTTCTCACCTGAGGTGGTTTATTTTTGTATTTTGTATTTTTTTTTAACTTTTTTTTTATCCTCCGACAGGCATTTGGCAATGTCTGGAGACATTTTTAGTTGTCATGACTAAAGGGAATGCTATTGGCACCTAGTGTGTGGACGGCAGGGCTACTGCTAAACATCTTACAATGCACAAGGCAGCTCCCACAACAAAGAGTTATCTGGTTCAAAGTGTCAGTATTGTCACAATTGAGAAATTCTGTTCTACTTTAGGACTTTGAACTCCCCCTGACTGTTTATAAGATGCTGTGATATGTGATTTTATTCCATGCCCTTGTCAACTTTGCCCCTAGTACATATGCTGTTCTACCAACTGGAATGCCTTCCCACTTCTTTTTTATTGTTCACTCTCATTCTTTTTTTTTTAAATTTTTTAGTTTATTAATTTTGAGAGAGAGGAAGGGAGAGTGTGCATAGCAGGGAAGGGGCAGAGAGAAGGAGAGACAGAATCCCAAGCAGGCTCCATGCTGCCAGCACAGAGCCCGATGCGGGGCTTGAACTCATGAACCTTGAGATCATGACCTGGGCCGAGATCAAGAGTCAGAAGCTTAGGGGCACCTGGGTGGCTCATTCGGTTGAGCATCTGACTTGAGCTCAAGTCATGATCTAGCAGTCGTGAGTTCGAGCCCCATGTCCGGCCCTATGCTGACAGCTTGGAGCCTGGACCCTGCTTCAAATTCTGTGTCCTCCTCTGCCCCTCTCCCACTCATGCCCTGTCTCTCTCACTCTCAAAAATGAATAAATGTGAAAAAAAATTTAAACAAAAAAAAAAGATGCTTAACCAACTGAGCCACCTAGGTGCCCCCGTTCACTCTAATTCTTTTTTTTTTTTTTTCAACGTTTATTTATTTTTGGGACAGAGAGAGACAGAGCATGAACGGGGGAGGGGCAGAGAGAGGGAGACACAGAATCGGAAACAGGCTCCAGGCTCTGAGCCATCAGCCCAGAGCCCGACGCGGGGCTCGAACTCCCGGACCGCGAGATCGTGACCTGGCTGAAGTCCGACGCTTAACCGACTGCGCCACCCAGGCGCCCCTGTTCACTCTAATTCTTGAAGCAAGTTATACCCCTCTTCCTTAACAACTCTAGGCAAACACAAAGACATCTGAGCTGAGTTCCTGCAGCACTTTGTTCATTTTTTAGTATAACAATTTACCTGTTTGTGTCTATAATTCCATTTTACTGTAATCTCATTAAAGACAGCAGCTCTGTTACTCCCATCCCCCAGTTCAGCACAGTGTCTGGCATATATTAGAGTCTAATCATTGAATGAATGAGCAAATATTATTGCAAGCAGTGGCTATATTTCTCCTGGTTAATTGTGTTGTTTAATTTTTATAAATTAAGTTAATTTTTAATTCAGTATGAAAAACTATATAAGGTAAAGCTGTATGACTTCTTTGATTAAATTAACATTTTCTTAAAAATTATGTGTCTTATAAACCAGGATTTCTGTATCCCGTTATCCTTCCTTCCTGTCTTCCCTCCTTATTAATACCAAAAAATATGCACATGTACATACATACCTGCTTTTCTTAAAGTGAGAAATGTCCATCAAAAATTTTATCATAGCTTTAGAGTGTTCTAGCTGTTTGGAGAAGAGAAGCCAGAATGACTGTATGTAATGTCAGCATTATGTTGAGAATGGAAAGTTAGTTCTTTTCAGCCTTGTCCACAAGAGGGAGGACATTGCCCTACATCAATTTTGTTGATTCCCCAGAACTGTTGGCTACTGTTGGGTCTGCTTGGAGCTAGAGATTTATGTTGTTCCTGCTGTTGCAGAATACAGAATTAGAACCTGGCAGGCATTCCTGTATAAATTTGCACACTGTTTAAGATCAGCCCAGTTTGGGTGGAGAGGAAGCAATCTGTGTATTTGGGAAGTTTTGTCAGAATAAAACACACTTAAGGAGTGTGTAAGGCCAATAGCTGCATGAATGAGCAGGAGGGTGTCTTGAAGGTACAAAAAGAGAAGAGGATGAGGGGGTGATTATTTAATGGTACTTTGCTTACAAGGTTGGCCAGAAGAATATCAGTGGGAGAATGGTAGGGAAAAGTTGCCTGCCAGAAGCACCCTCTTTCAAGTTAAACAAAAAAGAGTATACCAGTTAAATAATCATTAGCCTCAAGTAAAACTCAGTTTCCTAAATCTCAAAAAGTAGGAAAAAGATAAATGATTTGGAAACAAAGCCAAGAGGAATGGCCAAACAGGATGAGCCTGCCAACCCTGCCTGTGCTCCTCAGGTATAGTATTACTTAATTGATAAAAATATTGAAAGTTATCCCTAATATTTTTATAGAGGGAAAAGAAAAAGATTGAGTAGATGTTCTTATCTGGTCCCACCTGAGTGAAGAGTAGTAGAAATGGCAGTGGGAGGGAAATATCTCTAACAGACCCAGACAGTGGGACTGAGAATAAAAAGATAAGTCACCAGGGCTAAACAGATAAGAAGTCCTAATGCTTCCCCTCCACTGCCTTGGGATACACTCTTTAACCAGATGGGGTGACTTCTGCTCCAGGAACTTAAGGTTCAGAAATGAGAACATAGCCTTGGCAGCTAAATGAAGATTATGTACAGTCTTGATTGAGCTCTTTATCACTCCCCTCATTTTGTTCCCGTATTTTACCATCTCTCAAGCTACAGAAAATAACTCCATAGAACTAAAAATATGAAGCCATTCAACTGTAGATGACTCTGGGAATCAAGCCCCTGAAACTATGTCTGAACAATTAGAAACTCTGGACAGAGCCACCTGAGTATGAGCCGGAAAGTCAAAGACATGACAATGCAAGTATAAAACAGAAGAAATAAAGTAAAATAAAACAAAGGAAGCTATATACATTAGAAAAGTCTAGGAATATGGTCTAGAAGAAAATAAAGGACCAAAGAATTTCCCATGAGCTATATTCTGTAGCTCATTTGCACTGTAGAATAACTTTAGAAATTTTAGTGGCTCAAGAATTTAAAGGAAAAGTTTTAAAACAAATTAACTGAGTGAAAGGAAGAGGGAGATTATAGATGGAAGGGAGGAAAATGTGAGAACCAAAACAGTGCAGTCACATGACTAATTTGACAGAAGGGACAACTTCCAAGTACTAGTCCCTGGCTGTACATGAGGCAAAATCTTACACTCTCTGAACTGTGAAAGAAGTCTCCAATTCACACACATCAACAGAGAAAGGATTAAAATTAACTGACTACAGAGACATAAGTATAGTATTTGACCAATAAGTGGCTTATATTGGCCAGGGATAATACCTGCCAACAATAGGAAGGCACTCTAAAAGATAAAAATGGGGGAAAACATCTGAGCAGGGAAATTAGAGCTGTCACACCGCCATGAAAATATAAATCACGAAATTCACTCATCCAGGTCATTAAACAAAGAAATAAATGGACAACAAGAACTAGCCCTGGTGGTGGTGGTGGGTGGGAGAGTGGAGAGCAGGACCTAACCTTGCTATAATCCATCATCTAAAATGTCCAGTTTTCATCAAGAAGTTGTGAGACATGCACAGCGGTGGGAAAATGTGACCAATACACAGGAATATATGTTGGCAGTGGAAACTATCTTTGAGGGGCTCCAGATGTTGGACTTAGCAGACAGCCTCCATGGAAGTTATTATGTTAAATATGTTAAAAGGATTCAGAAAACTATGCTTAGAGGCTTAGAGGATTAAAGAAAAGTAAGATGCTAATGATTCATCAATTATAATGATGTATTAGTATTATCATTACAATTATCGTTAGTGTGTGTGTGTATATATGTATATATATATACATATATATATATATGTATATATATATATATATATAAATTTTCAACTTCTAAATTTCCATTTAGAGATTTTGCATACATACTATATAAATTTGGAGTTGAGAAGTGCAGTGACCCAAAGAAAATTCCCTAGAGAGGCTCAACAATAGATTTGAGTCAGCAGAAGAATCCGCAAAGTTGAAGATAGATTAATAGAAATTATAAGTCTGAGTAGAAGAAAAAAAAATGAAGATCAATGAACAGAATGTCAGGAAAATGTAGGGGACTTTTAAATGTCTCAACATATGTAAGATGGGAGTACAGGGATGAAAGGAGGGAAAAAGGAACAGAAACAAAATATTCAAAGTATTAATGACTGAAAATTTCCCAAATTTGATGAAAAACATTAGTCTCCACAGCAGAGAAGCTGAATGTACTCTAAGTAGGATAAATTCAAAGCGTTTACATCCAGGCCCATTATATAAAACCATTGAACACCAAAGACAAATCTTGGAAGCAGCAAGAGAAAAATAAATGACCCCTTGTGTATAAGAGCACTGCAGTGAGATTAACAGCTGATGTGTGTTGAGAAAAAGTGGAGGCAAAAGACATGACAGCATTCAATGTGCTGAAAGAAACAGAAGTGTCAGCCAGGATTTCCATATCCAACAGAGCGGTCATTCAAAAGTTAAGGCAAAATAAAGGCATTCCCAGGTAAACTCAGAGAGTTCACTGCTAGTATACCTGCCTTATGAGAACTACTAACTGCTTTTATTCTTCATGCTGGAAGGAAGTGACAGCAGACAGTAATTTGAATCTACATGAAAAAAAAAGAGCTCCAGTAAAGGTAATTATGTAGGTAATGATAAAAGACAGCATAATTACCCATTTCTTTTTCTTTTTTCTCTTAACTGATTTAAAACACAATTGCAAAAAACAATATCTATAAAATTGTACTGTTGGGCCTATAATGTATGGAATTGTGATATATTTGACAATAAACCGCAAATGAATGAAGCTATATTGGAGAAAGGAAATGACAGCAGATGGTAACTTGAGTCTGCAAGAAGAAATGAAGAGGGATAGAAATGGTAAATAATAAGCTTAATTAAAAAAAACTCTATAAATATATTTGAGCTCTCCTTTCTTCTATTCGCTTTTTAAGAAGGCATGTTTTTAAAAAGCAATCATGATAATAGAATATTTTTGAGGTTCTAACACATATAGACATAATGTGAATAACAACAACACAATGAGGAGAAAGGGAAGAGTGTTGTGGAAGAGTAGAGTTTCTATATCTCACTGGAATTAAGCTGAGTATAGATATGAAGCATATTTTGATAAGATGTATATTGTAAGACCTGGCGCAACCACTAAGAAAGTAGCTCAAAAATACAGTTAATCGTTAAAGGAATGAGTGTGCTAGGATATATTCATTTAAGATGAAAGGTGAGAGTAAAGGAGCAAAGAGGCACAAGATAGGGAAACTGTGTAAGTACCATTATGTAGGCATCCCATCATGTGACCTCTTAAAACTCATTAGACCAACTTGTTTTAGATTGAATAACTTCCTTATTCAGGCCTATTTTCTTGCCTCAAATAATTATTGTATTCATGGTGGGTGCTCCTTGTGTTTGAAATCTTTTAAGCAAATTAATAAGAATCCTGGAATGGATTTTTTTAGCTGATTCCTACACTAAATTTTCTGCTTCATCACCCTCCCCTTAAAAATATTGGGTCGATAATAGAACACACAGAGACACACACCAAGGTACACATTGAGATACATACTTTATTTGGTACCATTAGCTGTTTAACTGCATACTTACCTGATGCTCCCTGATACTACAAATACTGACATAAACATGCATTCATTTCGACTATGTTCTGGCACTACACATATCCAGAGGGATAAAAGTGACCATTACTTTTGGATTGTATTTAAGTTGAATACATCAAAACAACCATTTTAGGGCTCACTGAATACTCTAATGTCTCTTAAAAAGGAGTGTACATATGTATGTAGGTGAGTATAGTAGAAGGTACATAGTAACAGTGATTAATAGTGTTCTTCATTACACAAACACACAAAGAATTGTGCATATTTATATGTAGCATATTTAGAAATGGATGCATTATCTATGTTTATATAATTTTATGTGTTCATAAATAATATACAGCTTTAAATAATGACGTGTGTATGACACAAACATATACACAAGGACACCACACTCTACCATGAGGCATTGTAGATGTGCTTTCAGTGCTTAGGAACATGGATGTGTTCATGGCAGAGCCCTCTGACAATTGGGCAGAATGGTTAAGGATATAGCTGTGAGAATCAAACTGCTGGTGTTCGACTCACAGCTCTACCATTTGTTATCTGTGTTACCTGGTATCTATAAAATCTAATAATGATTATTTTCCTCTTTGTGGTGTTCTTATAAGCAGTAATTGTCTTAGTGCATGTAAAATTCTAACAAGCACCAGGCAAATGATGAGTTCTCAATAAATTTTAGCTATCATTATTGATCTTTTGATTCTGCTCTTCCAGGAAATAGTTTCTTTCGCATCTGGACCATGTTATGTTTCCCATCTAAGAATGCATCTTCATCATATGTCTTTTATTGTGGCAGTGTCTGTAACTGTCAAACCTTTATTTGTAATCTTAGAGTTTTCAGATTGTAATGTACAGCCATTAGCATGTTGTGGGTATTACCCAGGTGGTGGTTGCTCCTTGGGAATGAGCAGGTGTATTTATATTGCTTGTATAAATAGGGTGGTGGTATGATGGTGATATAGACTGTTTTGAGTACCTACCATGTGGTTGGGCTGGTATCTTCCTGATCTGGTTTTTTTATACATAAAGGCAGACAATTTTTGTCTCTTGTTAACTGTTAGGTCCACAACACTTAGAAGAGTGCCAGGTACACAGCATCAGAAATGAATGCATCATGGTACTTCTCAATCTAAAACCATTCACTTCCTATATCTTCCCAAGTCCATTGATTTTATTGCAATATCAAAGAACAGTTATATAACTACTTCTCAAAATATGCTTGATGCTTTTGTTAAATTTGATAGCTTGTTTTTATCTCAGAATTCCCCTTCTTTCTTTCCTCTACGTATACAGATGCTATTTTATCTGTGACAAATCTGATGCCATCACCTCTTTCATTACAAACCCCATTCATCTACCAAGAACATCTCAGACTCTACCTTATCTTCTCTACTCACCTGCATACCACAGTCTCTGTGTGGCATGAATGCCCTGAATGCCCCTGGATTTATAGATATTTCCTGGGTCGGTCATTTAACCATTTGTATATTCTAGTACAGTTACTTCCACATGCCATGTCTCCCTTCATAGCAGGGTCCTTATCTGTTTCACTTTTGAACCCTCCATAGTACATGTAGGTAGGTAGCAACTATTTGGCAACAGTAAATATTTAATGAGGGCCCAGTGAGTGCTAGATACTGAGCCCAGTGACAGGTTGGCTTCATAGGAATGTGAGTGATTATTTCTGTGTTCTCTAAAAATATTTGCTAAATGAATGATTGAACAAATGCACATTTTGAGCAGCATGGTGTGGTAGAACAGGTCCTGGCTTTGGTATTGGACATACTGGCTTAAAATCCAGGCTGTCTGACTTTGAGATGTTAACATCTGCCTTCAAGACCCTTGGTTTTCTATTCAAAGTAGGAATGATATATCTATGTTGTAGCATTAAGTGAGATGATAACATAATGGGGTGGAGTGGGAGGAAGGGGGCTCCTAATCAAAGTGCTTGGACCAGAGAAGCATCAGATTGGGTAGAGTTTCTCCCTCATAAGAGTGCTATTTGAATAAAATGACTGACTGTCAGGGTGTCATTATTTTTGTTGTTGTTGTTCTAGCTCTAGTTCTGTAGATCCTCTTTGAATGGGTGAAGCAAACTCGTATAGTGCCTGGCCACTAGGGCTGTTACAGGACCAGACCTGGGCTGCTGCTCTTTACTCCTAGAAGCTCTGGCAAATGTCTGTTTGCTGTGTTGGTTAAAAATTGCTGTTTTCCTCCTATTCTTAATGAAATACTTCCAGGAGTCTAAGTTTTGTTTAATGCATTTTTGTTTTGTCTACAGCACGTAGAATTAAATTATTACTATTTGTGGGGGCATTTATACATTTACAAAACATCTTCATATCCATTATTTCATTTGGCACACTTGCTAAGTCTGTGAACATGGTAGGGCAGTGACCAGTGCCACTGTATGCCTTTTAAAGGCAAATAATGAAATAGAACCTCAGAGTTTAAGTGGTCTGCCCAAGGTCACATAGGTTAAAAGTGGCAGCACTGGAGGTCTATCCAACACGGGTCACCTGACTGCAAATTTGGTGTCCTCTCCTCCCTACTCTACTTACCCTGGAAGCAAAGAGAAACTCTGATATTCTTTATCCTGACATTCTCCTCCATTCTTCTTTGCAGAGGCGTCCATCTTGAGCTATGATGGCAGCATGTACATGAAGATCATCATGCCCATGGTCATGCACACTGAGGCAGAGGATGTGTCCTTCCGCTTCATGTCCCAGCGAGCTTATGGGCTGCTGGTGGCTACTACCTCCAGGGACTCTGCGGACACCCTGCGTTTGGAGCTGGATGGGGGGCGTGTCAAGCTCATGGTTAACTTAGGTATCGTATGAAGTACCCTCTGCCACTTCGTTTGGGCTTGTCTACCCTTTCTTTTCTGATTTTCATTGGTTTGATTGAATTCTTTGTTTGTTTCTTAAAAGTTAGCTGCTCACCTCTTGTTTAATAGATCAAGGATAAAACCTAACAGCAACAAACACCTTCTCCTTGTTTCTGCATGAGGTTTTGATGTCAATTTCTGGTTTCTGACAGTGGTGGTTTTTTTTTTTTTACTAGATTATTTATTTTTTAAGTTTCCTTTCTTGGTTTTTTGGAACCGTTTAGCTTTGTGTAAAACACGCTACTTTGGTCCATCTTTTGATCAGTCACATTGCCATTAAGTCCAACTCCTTGGTCACCACTCAAAACAGTCAAAGCTGAAGGCAGAGATAGGATAGCAAATGGAGGCAAAATGGAGGTTGGGTTTGAGAGACCTAAGCTTTGCGAGTAGGAGGAGAGCTTCATTGTTTCTTTATCTACAATGACTATTCAAATGGGGAATTCTGGTGGCACTGGTATCTCTTCATACTTTAGCCTAGTGGGGAGGACAAGTCAGATTTTTTTCTGATGTCCCATTAAAGAAATAATCCTATAAGTTTATAGAGTCTCTGACATGTAGAAGGAGAATGTGGCTCCTGATATGTATCCTCTTCTTCCTTCCTGACATTCTTACCCATTATCTAGCAGCCCCTTTTATAAAGATTGTCCTGTCACACTGTTATTCTCCAATTTATCTGCCCTCCTCATGTAATACATATCAATTTTTCCTTAGTATTTAAAAATTATGACAGTTTTAAATTTGCAGCTTTATTGTTCTTCCATTGCAATTACATGTAACATATACTTTGGAAACTCCCCTCCTGATGGCCTCACATTCTCTCCTGCTACTGACCTTCTTGACTGGATTCTAATTGATCTTCTATGGAGAATGGGGACCTCTTGATTTCTGGAAGGAAAGAAACCAACCTCATTTCTACTCAGTAGAAAGTCAGTGCCCTATGTCAGCAGGATGAGTAGTATGGTTGAGTTCAAGCTTCCTAAGCTATGGATTTATTTGGGTATATAGTATATGTTTGGATACAGAGCTCCTTCTTAAAGATTCCAGTGGAATGGGTTGTCAGAGGCATGGAGAAGACATGATGAACAAATATACCAGACACAAGACCATATAAAACCTTAGATGGCCTAGTGGGAAGGTGGGATTTGGAATCCATACCAGTCTTACCTGCTGTCAGGTCAACTGGTTGTACTTGGAAAATGCCTACACTACAATCCTAAATATCTCTAGGACACAGAGGACTGTTTTGAGCAGTGGCTTTAGTTATGTCTTTTTTTTTCCTTCCGATTTGCAGCTTTTACAACACTATGCCCTTTTTCTTGTCCGACCTCATTTGATTTCTGTTGTTAGTGTGTCTCTTGGGTTTTGTTGTTGTTGTTGTTGTTGTTGTTTGTTTGTGTATGTGTGTGTTTGGTTATTTTTTTAATTTTTTTTTTTTGCTGGATCTTTGTGTTCTTGAGTTTTTAATTCTCCCCACCATCAACCATGGTAAATCAAAAGATGGTATTCAACCCTTCAAAGGCCCAAAGCCTGCGGCCCGCATAGCAAACAGCCTTGAGAACAGAGTGTACTGAGCAGCCTGCAGGGGCTGGCAATACCCCTGTCCCTTTCACCTTCCCTTCCCTACACCATCCTCCCTACCCCCATCAAAGCAACAAAAGAGCGTGTATGACCTAAAACCAACAACCAGTAGCTGATTGTCTACTTCTCTGAAAAATAGCAGAAGACATTTTGAAAAAATAAAAAAAAACAAAAAAATGAACATAATGACTTAAATAGCTTACAGAAAAATATGATGACAATTTTTAACTCTGCATGTTTCAGAGCAAGAGAGAACCATATATATAAGGATGATTAGCCCCATGGGGCCCTGTGGAAATGTATACTGTTTTTAAACAGAAAATATATTTTTCTTCCTAGATGTTGTTTTGTAAAGATGAGAAAGCCAGTGGTGGTAGGTCTCACATCTTAGGAGGAGAGATGGGGTGGAGGAAGATAAAAAGGGATGAGGAAGGAGTGGACAGATTCTCTTACACACACACACACACACACACACACACACACACACACACACAATCAGAGGTCCCATGTGTATTCCTAGAAACCGTTATTTTTCTATTTTAAACTCTGCCTCAACTATGAGAGAAGTGCTTCTCAAGGAGACTACTTGACTTCTAGCACACACTCAGTCTAGCTCCTCTGAGGTACAGATATCTTAGGCAAAACAGAGTAGGAGAACCTTGTGCTTTTCAGAAGCAATAGTGACTTCTTTTTCCCCTGAAGAGTAGGATTCACCACAATGACTGGTTTGAATTTCTTTAACTTTCTTTCAAACCTAACTTGAAAAACCTCACTGAAATTCCCTGTGCTTATGTATACAAAACTGTTCACATCCATGCTTCATTTAAAGGTTCTTCTTACCTTCCCTCCCCAAATATACTCCTTTATGAATGTTTTCTCTCCTTATTATGAATTTATTTTTCCCTTTTCATTGGAAGAGGGAAGAAAGCATCTCTAAGTAGGGTTTGCATTCACATTTATTCCACAAGAATTAAATTCAAGCTGATCAATTTGTTCACCATTTCAATTGTGTCTCTTTTCTAGCATATGCTCAAGTGATATTACAGTTTATTTCAAATTGGTCACACATATAAGCTCATAATATAAAGTCTAGTATGTATATATTTCTCTGATGTAATGTATCCATCTCCTAAATGTCAAGGAGACTAGGCTTTCCTGAGGGTCTTGATCTCTGAAGACAGACAGATGTGGTAATAGCTGGTGTTGAAAAAGGTCCTACAACACTGCACATTTTTAAAAGTTGAGAGATTGGCTACTGATCAATCATATTTTGATCTCTTACAATTAAAACATATAATAATTTCATTATCATAGTATATTTAAAGATTTAAAAACCTTATTTCAGTCGCCCAGTAACTTTATGAGATAAATCATGCAAATGTTTTTATGCTTACTTTTACAGATGTGAAACAAAGAAATGTTTGACTTTTCAAAGCTAACATAAAAAGTTGGCATTGGAGTTGAGCCTAGAACCTGACTTTCTAAAATGCTGGATCAACATGGGTTATCTATTATCCCCACAGCTCAATACTGTGGATCAATGACGTGGTGGTCTTGATGACTGCTTTCGTGATGGTTACCTTTTAAACACGCACAGAGGGAATCTTTTTTCCTTAGTGTCTGGTTTGGATTGAGCCATATGGCTGAAAAGTCAGTCAGTATTGACACCTCATTTGTGGCCCTTTAGAGTCCTCAGCAGAATGCCAGCAACGCTTCTTCAGTGGTGGAGGCTCATAGGGAGGCTCATGCAGTTTGGTTAATTGCATTCCAATTCTCCAGATGTTCTCTCTGGCAACAAAGACTTATTGACTGCCATTTACTCTGTACATTGTTGAAGACACATTCACCTCTTCCGTGCTCTCAACCCAAAGCTCATCAATCTAGAAAATAATTTCTCTTCATTTACTAAAATAAAATAGAAAAACCTAAATTAAACATAATGAACAGCACAGACATACACAGACATGCATATACCCCTCAGATACCTTGCCAAGGCTAAGGCAGAGGTAGAACTTTGGCTGCTACTGAAGAGAGATCTAAAGGATGTTGCTTTCCCAACCCAGTTCCAAAGATTCACTTTTCATTGAAAAATACACCCTCACTATCAAGACCACCTTCTCAGAGCCTATGAGCAAGGCACTGGGGTACATGTTTTTTTCCCCTTGAACTACTTATTCTTCAAGTAAAGAATCAAAATAACCCATCCCTTCTTGACTTAACCAGTTGTCTACCATCTTGAAAGCTCCAGTTCCTCACATTGGTTTAGAGACACCATTCAGTTCATGGAACCATTTGAGTGTAGCCAGCACCTCTCCCTAAACCAGGTCCTTGTCTAAGAATACAATCTTCAACAGCATAAGAATCCAAAGAAGAGAACCACTTCTTATTTATAGTTCTCAGGTTTGCTGCTTTAGGCCCACTCTTTCTCTTCCCTTCTCTCTTAAGCGTGTGCATACACCTGTTTCTCCTGTCTCCTTAGTACATCAGGAAGGGACATCCCTCCAGCTTTGCCTGATGGTAGGTGCAACGGGTAGCGGAAGCCCCACCCCTTCCTCCCTACTTGCCCTCCTCCTTCCTAGTCCTCACCAGGGGCATGGCCTCCTCTGTTTGGTGATCGTACCGGTTGCTCCAGGGCTGTTTGCTCCCACTTTTCTGTTGCGGTTGACGACACATGACAAACCTAACCGCACGAAACCAAACCCAGATTTTTCTCAAGAGATGTTCTTCTGGGGAACAAATAAGCATCCTGCCTCCTTCCTCAGAATGAGTGGGTGTCATATATTTCTCCTCTCTGGATTGCACACAGTTTCATTCTGCCCTGTCCTTTGCCACTGGTTCCTTTTTCACTTGCTTTCTTAAAATCGTTTACTTTGGGAAATTCAAATGGTGGCATTATCCGTGAAGAGTCCTCCAAACTATTGGTTCAACTTTAGGCAGAGGAGCTCAGTTTCTAACTATTTTTCCCTGTAACTTTTTTTTTCCTTTTCTTGTTTTACTTCTACTTTTTAGTATCTAGCTTTAAACTAATTGATATTGGAATTCCCACAAGATATATCAAATTTATCTTCAACTGGGCAGCTTTGTAACAATCTGAGACATTTTTTAACCATTCTACCTAATCCCCTACCAATAAACATTGACTCTACTCAAAACCTTTTGTGCTGGATGTCCACGACTCTAAAGACATACTAATAAAAGGATAGATACTCTGATCTCTGGCATAGGATACCCTGTCTGGTTACCAGCACTGGAAAATTAGCCACCCTTTTTTCCCTTTCCTTCCTATTAAACAATAAAAAAAAAAAGAATTTTCTCCCCTCAAGATGCAGAATCATAGAATGAAATAGGTAGGATGTCAAAGGTGCCTGAGACCTCCTCCCCATATACCTGTCTCGCCTTCTCCTTGAATGCTATAGGCACGTGATTTAGTCTGAGCATTCAGGCAGGAAGACGGAGATGGGCTTCATGAGTGGGTTGGTCTGGGAGCCTTTGAAACAACAGCAGAGAAACCAGTCAATTGTATTACCATCATACAGCTCCTTTTACCCTACACCCAACCCCACCTCTCTAAAATCTGGGATGGGTGTTTGTGCGGTTAGCTGTTTGCAAGTGGCCATTTTATGACAGGAAATGACCAGGTGGTATTAACCCTTTCCTTATATCTAGGGATAACGGCAGCTCTGCCTACACAAATTTTTAGAGCATCTGGGGCCCAAGCAAAGAAGAGGGTGGCGGGAGTTTGTTTTTAGAAAAAGAGAAAGGGTTAAATACTACACTGAGAAACTTCATGAACAAATCTTTTAAAAAATTAATGTGTCAGATTGGTAATATATCTTTGGAATACTAATACAAAAATTGTGTCGATGCTACTTTTAAAGACAAATTTTGAGAAAAATCATTATGGGGGCAATAGAATATAACCTGCATTTGGTGGGGAAATTTTTGCATCATTTTCCAAGTTGAACAAAATTAATATTTCAAAGTTCAGGTTTGAAATACTTTATATAAATGAATAGGTTTTTGAAAAAAAAAGGAACAGCATATTTGGTGTCTATTGTGGATATATATGTATATCAGTATATATCTCTATACATATGTGTATATATATATGTGTGTGTGTGTATATATATATGTATCCAACTTTACTAAATAATATACTGTACATATACACCCACCCTTAAACTTGTACATACTGTATATATATAAAATGGCCACATTTCTTGCGTGTGTCTGTCCCCGGAAGGGTGGACTGATTGTTTTTGGATGTCTGCAGCTGTTACCTTGAAGGATGCGATTTCATCTTTCATTTATTTTTCCCCATCTAGACTGTATCAGGATAAACTGTAACTCCAGTAAGTTTTCCCTCAAGTTTCATTTTGTTCTTAAAAAAGAAAAAAATTGGCTTTATTTTGTTTACTGTTTTATGAGCTGTTTTTTATTTGAATTATTTTATGTTCTGACTATGGAGTTGTGGGGGTGGGGGAGCTGGGGTTGACCAGATGAAGGGCTGGTGAGGGTAATGGGCTGAGTGTGGCTCAGGGCTTGGTTTCTGAACTGGGGCGGGTCCTCTCTTCTTTCCTTGCATTTGCTTTTTATGCAGAAAAGGAGGAAAGGGCACCTGTATAAGCAAACAACTTGAAAATGAAATAAATGGTAATTTGTTGTTTTGGGGAAATAATCCTCAAGGGTGGACCAAAAAAAAAAAAAAAAGTTAGAGCAACCAGAATGCACTTCTCCACTACCAAAAGCTTCAGAAAATAACGGCAAAGTTCCTGGCCCAGAAGGTGACTGCCAACTCTGACGTTTCTTTCCTGGCATTTATCACTGTAGGGATTTTTTTTCTCAGAGGGTAGGCAAAGCATTATTCTTGGTGATAATGTAACATTTTAACCAAAGACTCGAGACACAGTCTGGCTCTTCTGAATGAAAAATTGCAGCCTATTATTTTTACTTTACCCCATTCAAATATTCTGGTTCTTGAAGAAGAGTGTTAATGAAGTGCAGGCTGAATATTACTTACGTGTTTCTTCTTCTGCCTCACAAAGGAACATTAACTGGAGTCATGAGGTAGGAGAATAGGAAGAGAAAGAGGAAGGATGGGCAGTAAGAATGTTTAGTTGATAAAATAAATAAAGGAAGAAATATATTTTGAGTCTTATAGTATATCAGTTAAGACAAATAACTAAGGTAATTAGGGTAGTGAGCTATAATAAACAATCCCAACATTCTAATGGCTTGACAAAAGAAAGATTTACTTTCTTGTTCAGGCAGAATTCAATACCAGTGACAGCTCTCTTCAAAGACATAATTCAGGCATCTAGGATTCTTTTATGACCTGGGTCTACCACTTTGGAGTTCTTCACTTCCAGCCATATCCATAGGGTAGAGAAAAAGAGCTTGGATGGTTATGCATTGTGTTTTTATTGCCTTGCCTATAAATGATGTACAGTATATCACTTCTGCCCATATGTTGTCAGATATGACTCCATCCAAAATGCAAAAGGAAGTTGGGGAATATGGTTGTCCTGTGGACCCAGGAAGACAAAATTAGATTAGTTCAGCATCTAACACACATAATTCTCAGTATTATCTCTTAATTTTTTGATTCTTTCCTTACTAGGGTCTTTCTGTAGGAAAAAAATAAAAAGGAAATAATCCAACTTTTATATTTACTTGTTTGTTCCATCACATTAGATATTTTATAGGTGCTACTAGTTTAACCCTCTTTCTTGGGAGATTATTTCATCAGAATGACAAAGTAATAAAACCCAAATCCACTTTCTTTTTGTCTTTTTTTTTTGGGGGGGGAGGGGGAGGGAAATGTTCCATGTAAATTAACAAAAGAAATATAAAAAAAATCGATATAAACAACCACTTCCTAAAGTAGAGTGCTTTATGCTTGTCTTGGCGTCACTTTCAGCTAATTTAAGCAGTGTCCTATTTTGCTGTGTTTAAACATTTCTAATTAGCCAGAAATTTCTCATGATATTTAGATCATTAAAGGCCTAATTGAAACATCCTTTTTTTCTAAAGACTGGTGTTTTCTCTTTCTTTTAAGTAGCTTTATTGAGATATAATTTCCATACCACAAAAATCATCCACTGTAAGCTTACAATTCAGTGATTTTTATTAAATTTATAGAGTTGTCTAGATACCACCACAATCAAATTTTAGACCATTTCCATCACTTCCCCAAATTTCCCTCCTGTCCCTTTGCAGTTACTCCCTGGCCTTACCCTTAGCCCCAGACAACTACTAGTTTGCTTTTATCTCTATAAATTTGCCTTTTCTGGGCTTTTCATATAAATGGAATCATATAATATGCAGTCATTTGTGTCTGGCTTCTTAAAAAAACATATATATACATATATACATATAACAAAAAACAAAAATATATATATGTACATATATACATATAACAAAAAACCATATATGCATATATGCATACATATACACATATAAATGTGTATATATATATATATACATGAAAAGTTTTTTTCATTTGCTTAATATTTAGAAGGAAATAAGATGGAGCTGAGCATGAAGGTGGAAAAATCTCATTCAAGGTTGAATCTGGCATCTTCTGGCATAGATGCCTATTTGCAGAACAGAGAACTGAGGTAGTTATTTGATCAGAATATCAGGATTTGCTTTTTGTGCTCTATCCAGACTTTATCTTGTAATTAATTCCACATATTCCATCTGATCAGCCATGAAAAGTCATCGTAAGACAAGTTCCAGAATTCTTTCTTCTAGGAAGACAATACCTCTTCTCCAGGTCATATATGCTAGCAGGTTTTCTTTTTTTTAAATTTTTTTTTTTCAACGTTTATTTATTTTTGGGACAGAGAGAGACAGAGCATGAACGGGGGGAGGGGCAGAGAGAGAGGGAGACACAGAATCAGAAACAGGCTCCAGGCTCTGAGCCATCAGCCCAGAGCCCGACGCAGGGCTCGAACTCCCGGACCGCGAGATCGTGACCTGGCTGAAGTCGGACGCTTAACCGACTGCGCCACCCAGGCGCCCCTGCTAGCAGGTTTTCTAAACCTGATAAAAGATTTTCTATTCAGAGCCACCAAAACTATCACTGAGAGGAAATATGTCAGCAAAGATGTGTTCCCTACTTTGATCACAGTATAGAAAGGGTATAACTAGTTTTAGTTCAATATTTAGATAAAGAGCCAAGATTGGATTTTGGAAATCAACTTTGAATTCTTAAGATAAAGCTCTAACATACTAAGGAAGTTAATTTTGGCTTGAACATGAGAGAATATATAGTGCCCACTAACTGAACAGTGGTTGAATAGAAACAAAGGAAAATAAAGCGTGAGTCCTTTAATCTAAGCTCTTTAGTGCTGAGGCATGTAGATGTGTACTGAGCGTAGTGTAGAGTCACAAAGTAAGAGTGTTAAATTTTCTTAAAGTTAATTTTAATTGTTGATTTGGAGTAAAACCTTGAATTGAAACTAAAGTGATATATTATGCAGAAGAATGCAAATAAATGTGAATCCTATTTAGTTCATGAATTTTATGTTATAAGAAAAACTAAGAGTCAAAGACGTCATTTTTATTATGTATCATCTCTTTTCCATCCCTGGCATTATTGGCACTTGGGTGGAAAAGTACGAGAAGGCTATGCAACTGAAACTGGTACAGGAAATCAGAATTCCTAAACTCCTCTCCCTGTGGACTAGATGTCAGAATTCATAGTTCACTCTATTATAGGATCTCAAGTTGTTTCCGTGATAGGCGTGCAGATCTTTCTTCTTAAGCAGTTTTTGGGATAAGATTGCTTTGTATCCTGAGTTTGAGAGAGAGGAATTTTCCTCTTTTCTCTCAGTCTTGTCTCCAGGTGTCATTTCAGTAGAAGTCAGAGGGTGTTATTGCTTACATTTCAAAGCAGAGTTTCCCCTTACCCCTTGAAGGGACATGCTGAATCAAACTTTGACCATGTTTGAATGTGAGGTCCTGAACTTTTGCAGTAATTCTTTTTTTTTAGAATGCCTGTCCCCTGGAAAGTCAGGTAAGATACAGAATGACATCATCTATGGGATTTTGTTTTTCTTCATCTGCTGCAAAACATTTGGGGAAATGGCTGTTTCCAGGTGTTGGTGTAACACCCTTTTTAATGGAGAAAAGAGCATGGAAAAGAAGGATGATCTAGTATAAGGAGAAACATTGGGCCAGGATAGAGGACAGTGATCTTGAGAGAAAAGCCTCTTCTTTTGGACTTTGTTGGCTTGTCCTTCTGTCAGTGACTTTGGCCCACCTCCATGCTGAGGGTTTCCAAGAAGAAGAAACATTGTTTTTAAAACAGCTTCTCTACCTTCCTTCCTCTCTTTGTCTTTTCCAATTCCTTGTCTTTCCACCTGGTATCTGTGGATATACTTATCATTACTCATTCTAAATCTTGCTACCCCTGCTTTCCAAATCCTCCAAGAATACCACATCATAAATTCTTCTCTGGCTTCTATCACCAAACATATATTAGTGTACGAATCAAGGTCTTTGGCTGAAATTGGGACATTGTTGGATTCGGTTCAGTTGGCTGGATTATTCAAAAACATATAAGGAAATTCCAGCTTAGAACATACTTTAAATGCAAAAGATCAACAGAGTTGGCAGCCATCATGGTGATTGAACTGTTGGGTGGCCTGAAGCACTGCTAAAGAAAACAGGGATGTTTTCTGGGGAATTTCTGGAGGAAATCACCTGTTCCTATGGTTCCAGTTCTTTGAGGCTGGAAGCACCCTAAGAACCATGCAGTTTTGAAACAAGTATGGACTTCTTATTGGTCTCATGGATGTTTGCTCAAATCAAAGTATGGAAAAAGGTTTGTTGTTCTTTACCTTGTCTGATTCTGACTATGTCGTACTATTTCCTAGCCCCTAATTTATTCTCTCCCTTTCAAGCCGTGCATAGCATAGCTTGAATAAATATAGTGGACTTATCTTAATTATGTATGAATTTAGCATGAGTGTATTTAGTGAACACATATAAATGAATATCAATTTCATTCTTTTGTTTTTTTTGCCTTTCTGTCCTCTGAAAGGCTAATTCTTCTGTGTATGGTCATTTTCTCAATCTTTCTAAAAAGATTCACCTGGAAATCGTGAGTTTGTGTACATGCCTAGTTATTTAGGCAGACGTAGAACCCCCTCCTCCAACTACTTTGAACTTGAAGCCTCAATTTATCTCTAACAAGGTTCGTTTTTTTCTTCTCAGACATAAAGGAGAAAAAAAGTAGAGTGCCATGCAAAAAAGTATATTGACCTTAAAACACTTGAGTGTCGCACTGTAATCATGTCAGAGAACAGCTTTGGTAATGCTGTCCACTTCCATAGACTCTGTTATCTTTGGAACATCATAGAAATGCACAATTATATAAGAGCTGTATGAAGATAACATCACAAGGATATGATACCTCCAAGTCATACCTCTGAAGGCCACTAGTATTTACTAAATATTCCTTCTCTTGCACCTGCTTGCCTAGTGCCTGGTTTTTGCCTTTTGTGTTAGCTTCTGTGTCTTGGTCTGTTTTTAAGCAGACTCAATTTCCAGTGTTTTGGCCAAGTCAACAGCGTGTGGGTGTTTCTTGCTTAATTTAGGCATAGCTTAGTGAACTGCAGTTTTTTAAGCTAGACTTTCATTTTTTTTTCACTTCCTTTTTCTCTTTCTTCCCTCTGTATGTTATCAGTCTATGTGGCTTTATCTTTAGGTCTGGTATATCTAGAAATTCCAGAGCTGACTTGTTTAGCTCATCTCTTTAATTCAGAAATTCATACCTCGGGTCACCCAGGAAGGCTCACTTCTTCACTATTAAAAGTTTTCTGAGAAGGAAATTCTAGAACCCTCTTTGGTATTTCTTCCAATATTTGGATAACCTACCTGCCAGTCATTTGCCTGGCCATATCACTTCTCTTAGAGTTTTAGCGGAGATGGAAAATCACAGAGCAAGATCTTCTATGTGAAAATGTATTGTGTATCAGACTATCAACATCACACCTGAGATTCTATTTCCATACTAAATGATTATGCTTACTTTTCTACTTTTCTCAAAATCTTATTTAAAAAAAGTATAATTTTGTTTCTCTTGGGAATGTTTTATATTTTTTATAATGTAAAAAATTGTACTGGCACAAATGTAAAGTAAAAAGTCTCACTCTCATCCCTATTCCTAGAGTTCAAATTCTCTTTCTCAGAGGCAACCAGAATTACCAGTCTTTTGTATATTCTCTCAAAGAGAATCTGTGAGTATACAACATAGAGCTGTAACCATATTGTACCCCTCCTCTTTTCCCTCCTTGTCCTTCTTGACATGGTATTTAACACATTCTTCTGAATCTTGTCCTTTTTCACTTAAAATGTTTTAGGGACTGTTTCATCTAAGAATATTAAGGTTTCCTTTGTCATTTTTTTTTAACATTTTTCATTTTTGAGAGACAGAAACAGAACATGAGCAGGGGAGGGGCAGAGAGAGAGGGAGACACAGAATCTGAAGCAGGCTGCAGCCTGTGAGTGGTCAGCACAGACCCCTATGTGGGGCTTGAACCCACCAACTATGAGATCATGACCTGAGCTTAAGTTGGATGCTTAACTGACTTAGCCACCCAGGTGGCCCTCCTTTATTCTTTTTTTTCAACGTTTATTTATTTTTGGGACAGAGAGAGACAGAGCATGAATGGGGGAGGGGCAGAGAGAGAGGGAGACACAGAATCGGAAACAGGCTCCAGGCTCTGAGCGGTCAGCACAGAGCCCGACGCGGGGCTCGAACTCACGGACCGCGAGATCATGACCTGAGCCGAAGTCGGACGCTTAACCGACTGCGCCACCCAGGTGCCCCTATTCTTTTTAATAGTAACATAATACTGCATTTTATGGAGATATTATAGTTGATTAAATCAGCACCCTGCTGATAAGCATTTATTTTTATTACTAATTTTTTTTAGCTTTTCACTACTACAAAAAGTAAGAAAATGCATGTATTTTTTGTTTGTTAGTCTTTGCGTGCATGTACATGATTATTTATTGGATAAATCCCTAAAAGTGGAATTAACTAGGTCAACAGATAAGTGCATTACAAAAGGTGATAGATATTGCCCAGTTGTCCTCCAAAGAAGTTGTACAGATTTACATTTCCACCAGCTATATCAGCTATAAATGAATGTTTGTTTCCCCTTACCCTTGCCAAACACTGTATAATCAAGCTTTTTATTCATTTTCTCAAAACAGCTCTTTAAAATGTTGCTGTCACATATTCCATTGAGAGCCACTATCACCCATACATCTTTTCCATCCATCCTCTCCTTCAAGTGTATGTAGGGACCCTTGTTATTAGAAACTTTGGTGAGGACTTAGCCCAGAAATCTTTCAACAGAAATACACTGCAGCAGTATTTCACATCTTGTTTTTGTTTTTAATCTTGTTTTTGTTTTCTAGGAAGCAGGGGTGTTGTAGAAAGATGGCAATGTGTTATGGTAATTTTGTGTGATTTCCCTCTTATACTCCTGTTTATCTACATTAGAATCCCAGCAATGAGGTGCTTTAGTGCAATTGCCAAGAGCAAGGAGGAATCTGGAACCAAATAGCCTGGGTTTAACCCTTGTCTCTAACACGAATGATCTATGTGTCTTTGGACAATTTATTTCAGCTCTCAGTTTTCTTAGTTGTAAAATGGGCATGATTATAGGATCTGCTTCTCTGAATGAGAACACAACCTAGAACATAATATGTGCTATATGTGTGCTGGTGGTGATGATGATTAATACTGTCCTAGTATTACGGCTGAAAAGATGATCTTTTGAGAACTATCCTTGTCCAGGAATGGATAGCTACATATTCCTAAAACCGTACTTGGTAGCTTAATAGATGCCTGTAAATTAAGCATCCTACTGTCTCCAGTCAATTACTCAGGAAAATGGTAAACACTTCAAGGCCATCAGAGTTGCATTGGATTTTGCACCAGTAACATTACTAATAAGACTATTGATGAGACCATTGTGAGGTCATACTGGGATTTTTTTTTTTCCATTCATTGCATTTTGATAAATAAAAACTTGATCTTAACCCAAAACTAATGAAAATACTTTGACTTCATGAGTTCTTCTGTGTTTGTTTCTGGGAGTTTGACATCATTAAAAAAAAAAAAACACTTAATAGTGTTCTAAAATGAAAATATTATCTGTAAAATGTACAGGTCTGATTAGATGATATCATCACATTTGTGACTTTAATAACATCTAATATCAATTTCATATACTCTAAATGGGAACCAAAATAAAATCTAATCAGAGAAGTAAGAGTTTTTGCAGCAAGGGTATAGGTTTCTGGCTAAAACATTACTGTCCAACTTCCATGGCACATTCCTGTTATGGCTTTAAAAGTCAAATTCATGCAGACCATAATTAGAAAGGAGAGCTAGTTCACCAAGAGGAGAAAAGAGTCACCCTCTTTTTAGGAGATCTGGTATTTTAGTTTCAACCAGTTTGTTGAAGCCTAGTGTGATGAATCAATATGTTAAAGATTCACACCTGTACCTTTGGGTAACTAAAATCACACATATATGCCATACGAAGGCTGGTGGCTCAGTCGTTATCACATCTGTATGTGATTCATATGTGATGCCCATTAATGGAAAAGTAATGACCATTTAGCAGTTAGAACTGCAGTACAATCCATCCCCAACTTCTAGGAATGTCCTTTGAGAGCCGATTAAAAGAGATACTAACAGAAGAAACTTCTCCTTCAGTGGCTTTAGCTAAGGCCACTTTTTCTCTGATTTAAAAATGGTCCCTGGGCTCTAGGATACAAATATATCACCTTTTGGTTTGCTTCTATTATGTAGTGAGCTCCTGGTTTAGAAAAGTCCACTAAGGACGGGGCTTTAACAGTTTTTGTTCATCTGGATTTTAGATGGGGTAAACAGATTGGGATCAAGTACCCAGTTACAGAGTAGATAGGAAGTGAGAGTGACACAGTAAATTATAAATAAGTGGCTTCCAAAAGAGAGTGTGTTTTGTCTCATCAAAGGAAGAAGTAGAGGAAATAGCAGAAAAGGAGAAAACAGATTTAAGTTAACTGTTAACTCAAGTTAACTCAAGAGTTAACTCAAGACCTCACAAAGTATAAGCAAAGTTAATAGAGTTATTGGATTCTAGGAAAGATTGCTAAATGAAGGAGTAGAGTTTCTCTAAGCATCTTAAAAATAGGCAAACACCTTGCAAACCTAGGAATGATCTTATGTGAACTACCCAGAGAAGAGAGGCTATATAGACACCTAGAAGTGTTTACAAACCACAGTTCAGGCCATTGTACTTAATTGTGTTAAATTGGTGTCTGTAATTTGGACATATGTGCATACATATAGTGGTATCTTATGTCAGCACAGTCTGAAATTTTATGCTGATATTTGCCACTGTTTGATTCTCATGACCTAAAGCTACTTGGATATAGGATATGCTCAATAAATACTTAGGTCAATGAGGTGATGAAATGTGCCCATCCCTCTACCTTAATTTATTATTTATATAAATACTCTTCGTAAAGGTACAAGCTGAAAAACTATGACTTTTTGTCTCATCATTGTAAAAGGAAGAAAATTAAACAAAGAATGAGTTTGGTCTCTTACCCTTGAAACCTAAAAGAATACATATTACTTTCTCTGTAAAATCAGAGATTTCAGAGAAAATGAAGATTTTGGTGAAGTCTTATTTGGCCAAGTTTTTGTTGAGATCAAGAAAATTTCATAAAGCAAGATAAATGTGTATTAGTAAATATTGTATATTGTCACTCTTCCTTGTTATTCCAAGAACATTCATTGAGAGTTAACTGGATTTTAGATGTTGATGCCAGTTTTAGGGGTTTATACTATGGATTTCCAAGGAAAATGCAAAAGGAATGCTTATATATATATTGGGCACCCTTCCCCTTGTTTTCATTTTCTTTTTCTCTAGAGAAATTGGAACTCAGGTGTATGTACAGATGGCTCCTGGCTTACAATAGTTTGGCTTATGATTTTTTTTTTACTTTATGATGGTGTGAAAACGATACGCATTCAATAGAAACCATATTCTGCATTTTGATGTTTTCCTGGGATAGTGATAAGCAGTATGGTACTCTCTTGTGATGCTGGGCAGTGGCAGTGAGCCATAGCTCCCACTAAGCCATGCGGTCATGAGGGTAGATAAGCCATACACTTACAACCATTCTGTTTTTCACTTTCAGCGCAGCATTCAATAAATTTCATGAGATATCCAACACCTTAGTGTAAAGTAGGCTGTGTGTTAGATGATTTTGCCCAACTGTAAGCAAATATTCAATATGAGCATATTTAAGGTAGGCTAGGCTAACCTGTGATGTTTGGTAAGTTAGGTGTATTAACTGCACTTTCTATTTATAATATTTTCAACTTAATGATGGATTTATTGGGATATTCACCCCATTGTAAGTTAAAGAGGATCTACATCTCTACAATCCTGGGGCGTCTGGGTGGCTCAGTTGGTTAAGTGTCCGACTTCTGGTTTTGGGTCAGGTCATGATCTCAACAATTTCATGAGTTTGAGCCCCACATGGGGCTCTGCACTGACTGTGTGGAGCTTGCTTTCGATTCTCTCTTTCTCCCTCTCTCTCTCTCTCTCTCTACCCCTCCCCTACTCATGCCGTCTCTATCTCTCTCAAAATAAATAAATAAAGAATTAAAAAAATCCAGATGAATTTCTCACAGATTTTGTTCAGGGATGGTTCATTTCAACATTTCAGTTCAACATAATAGTTTCTTTTGTTCACAATTCATTTGACCCTTGAACAGTGTGAGGGGTAGGGGTTCCAACCTCCTTGCAGTTGAAGATCAACATATAACCTTTGACTCCCCCAAAACGTTACTATTAATAGCCTACAGTTGATCGGGAAGCCTTATTAATGACATAAAGAGGAGATTAACACATTTTCTATGTTATATGTATTATATACTGTATTCTTACAATAAAGTAAGCTAGAGAAAAGAAAATTACTAAGAAAATCATAAGTAAGAGGAAATATATTAACAGTAGTGTCTGAGAAAAAATCTGCAAATAAGTGGACCTGCACAGTTCAAACCCATATGTTCAAGGGTCAACTGTATATGTGTATTCCTTGTGTTGAGGTCCTGCACACTGGTATCTGACCACTTGCCGGGAGCCAAGTGAGGTGAGTTCCTGCTCTCCTTTCAACACCAAATATTTCAGACACTAATTTTGAGTAAGAATGGTGTTTGTTTTCCTTTCTACTTTTGTACAATTTCTTTTTGTACTCTAATCCATTTTATTTATCTAATACACAATAAGATTTACAAGGTGACAAGTTTAATAAGTATTAGTGTTAGGCACAGTTTATATTTTGAAAGTTAGGAAGGGCCACTTTATCAGTGATCTGTAAGATGTGCTAACATTATCAACCAAACTCTGCATTCCTGTTTGGTGAGAAGATAAATAAATCAATGGGTATACATCCCTTTCATTGTTCCTAAAAATGCATATGTATGTGTGCATGTGTGTGCAGGTCTGTGTGTATTCTAGCAGGTGTCAGTTACATGTTACAGAGAGGAAAGTTTAATTTGAATTGTTTCCAGAACAATTAGCCACAAAGTGTAAGTCTACCTATTGATTCAGAGCATCCCAACAAACACAGTTTTTCTCAACTTCAGCACCAATTTTGGGAAGAAAACTTAGAGACCAGGAGTTGTTGCTTTTAAAAGAAATGGAGTAATTTTCTGGCTGTTCTGTTGACCAAGTGACTAAAATCACGGAGCTTTCTAACATAAAGATTATTGGAAGATAGGGAAATAAACCGTAAAGGGATATATAAATTTTCCTTCCAAAAATAAACTTCAGAGTAAATCTGATTATATAATATCTGAACACTAAAAGATTACACCGTTATCACCAAAGCCTTGTGCTGGCACTTTGTCAGAAGCAGTGTTCAAGGTGGCCCCTGGAAGGGCCCTCATTAGGGAGTAGAAAGCAAGAGAAAATATCAAGGGGTAAAGGCAGGAGGTATGGAGTTTACTTATAATGATCTAATTGTTCATCTTCCTGAATAGCTGATGTTACATTGCAGTAGAAAGAGGTTAAAAGGCGTATGTGTTTGAGAAGAGAGACAAAATATATCAGAGATCATGTCTCCTGAAACAAAGTCCTGAATACTTATGAGCTCAGGATCTTCCCAAGAGACCTGCTGGAGCACATTTTTTAATATCAACATATTATAAGTGGGAAACCAAGGCTTATGGAATCCAAGTGCATCGCCTCAGGTCTCAGAGTGATTAGTAACAGTCATGAATCTTCATAAATTCCATTTTCTGATTCTTTCTTTAAAAATTTTTAATGTTTATTTTTGAGAGAGAGAGAGACAGGTGCGAGCAGGGGAGGGACAGAGAGAAAGAGAGACACAGAATATGAAGCAGGCTCCAGGCTCTGAGCTCTCAGCATAGAGCCCGATGTGGGGCTTGAACTCACGAACCACGAGATCATGACCTGAACCGAAGTCAGATTCTTAAACCGACTCAGCCACCCAGGTGCCCCTCTGTTTTCTGATGCATAATCAAATGAACATTCTATGTCACCTAAGTCACACTATCTTATAATGATACCACAGGACATTTTTTTTTCTTCAGAATTAGTAAAAAGAAAAAAGAAGGAGTTAGGGACCACTGCAAAGGTACAAATTAGAGAGGATATTATGACCTAAACTCTTGGATGTGGTAGGAACAGCCACATAAATAGAATGAAATTTAGTTCTGAACCTTGGAGATGACAGAAATAATATTGGTAGTATCCACAAGTGTGGGCAGGTTCAAATCTGTAGCATAAACAGAGGGCTTACTCCTCTGTTGCAGGGGTAATAAAGAGGAAGAAAATTGGAAACACTGAAGGGAGAGGGAAGAAGGCCCCCTTATTTCCTGTGAGTCGGTTTCCTGTGATCGTCAGTTGGGGAGCCCTTTTCCTTCCTTCCATCCCCAGAACCTGAGGGAAAGGAACTACTCTCATGGCCGGAATGAGGATGCCCACAAGAGTGGGATGGCGAGAGCAGCAGGGACAAAAGGCTCAAAAGAAGCAAAAACGGCAGATGGCAGCAACAAATGTGTTCAGGACAGGCAAAGAGAAAGAGAAAGGGCACACAATATCCCTTATGGAGCAGCAGAAGAGCAACGTGTCTTATCACTGTAGAAAAAAATCAGTATTTTTCTGATCTCCCAGAGAAAAAGAAAATGCAGAGGAAGATGAAGACGGTATGATGAAGCCACTGGGCTAGGGAATGGTTAGAGAATGCTTACAACTGTCTTGTGAGAAGGAATTAATATTTGAATTTAAACTCACACGACGTACCTGTCAATAGTTGGAATGTTTAACTTAACTGTTTTACTCACGGATTGTTATTTACAGGAAACCCTTTTGATGAAGGAACCCATTAAAAAAAAAAGGCTTACCAATTGTCAGGAATAGAAATGCTAGATATTGTAAGACCCAGGTACTTATCCTTAGCTGAGTTTATCCACACCTTTACACACCTAGTGGAAAACAGAAGTGTGAGGATCTCACGATTAACATCTCAAAGGCATGAAAATTAAATAATAAGTGAAGACACTACTCCATTCTTTCCCCTCCACATTTTCCCTGAACGATTTCCTCTGTCACAGCAAAAATGGATGCTAAGTCCATTCACAAGGACATATGCAATAAAATTTTGAAAAGCTTTGCTCTTATTATAAAGTGCATCAACTTCACAGATGGCTACTAGTTTTAGTAAAATAATAGCAAAGAAGGAGTGTTTTTTTGCATGCCAGGCATTGGGATGAGCAGTTTGCTTGCATAATCTTATTTAATCTATATTCCAATCTTATAAAGTCGATGTTATCTTCATTTTAGAAATGAGAATTAATTATGCAAAATGCTTGCCCAGCTTAAGATTCAGTCTTTTTGATCCCAAAGCCACAGCTGCTCGCCGTGGCACATAGTGTCTCTTCTGCTTAGATGCTGCAATGTGCATGCTCAAATATAAGCAGTCCACCACCCAGGACAAATGCTGATGGTCCCCATGCAAGATGCCCTTCTAGTCACCAGTAGTTCCTGTTTGGTTTTTAGGTTAATCTTTCTGTAACCTTGACCTTTTCCACACTCAGGCTTCCTTTCCTCAGCTTTATGGGCACATTAGTGGCCCATTTTTGTTCATAACTAGTGTCTAAGGCACTGTTTAATTCTATGACTGAAAGTTCCTTAGCATTTAGGGATGCCTAGGGGATGAATTAGGAAGTATCATACAGGCATGGAGATGACTAAGAAGGGAGTAGTGCTAGAATGCTGTAAGTGATCATAGCTTAGTCATCTGTGTGCCCAGTGCTTTGTTGGCCATCCTTTTGTAATATTGGTAGTCCTTGTTGGTTTTTTTTTTTTTTTTTTGTCTCTGTTGTACTCTCGTACTCTCGTCTTAGCAAACAGATTGTGGTCACTCAGATTTCCTGAGGTCTCGTACACTTCTCTTCCTACCTTCATGCTTTCTCTCATGCTCTAGATAATGTTTCTCCCTGTGTCTGCCTGCCAACGACTGCTTATCTTTCGTGACAGCTCAGGGATCACCACTCATGAGAAGACTTTCCTTTTACCCCAGGCATTTCCTTTTGTCCACCTCTAGGTTCCCAAAGTACTCAGAGTACACATCTTTCAGAACTTACCACATTGCTTTGTTTGCCTCTCAGTGTGTCTCTGGAGCCAATGACTGGCCTCCTCACAGTTCAGGAAAATGTTCCATTTATCATTGTGTCTTCACTGGCTAGCACAGTGGCTGGCACACATATGGTTGGAATTAATGCACATTTATTGAGTTAATTAATAATGATACACTTGATGGCTTGACACTTTGGGCCACAGGAGAAATCCACATGGATGAATACAGATTTCTTAGAGGAAAATTTTTCGATGTTTACAAAGAGGGAAATCTCAGCAGATCATAGCTTACCATGATAAGGACATTTGTTCAACTCCTACAGAGAAAATATGCTTTTAGAAATCCTTACTAAATACTGATTAGAAGGCTAACATTTAATGTGAGGAAATGTGATTTCAAAGCAATATGATTCTTCTTTTGCCTAAATGGTACTGGTTCAAAGAGATATTTAAGGGGGTTCCTGGGTGGCTCTGTCGCTTGAGTGTCAAACTTTGGCTCAGGTCATGATCTCACAATTTGTGGGCTTGAGCCCTGCATTGGGATCTCTGCTGTCAGCCCGGAGCTTGAACCTGCTTTGGATTCTGTGTCTTCTCTCTCTCTGTCTCTGTCTCTCTCTCTCTCTCTCTCTCTCCCCCCCTTCCCCTGCTCATGCTCTCCCTCTCTCAAAAATAAACAAATATTAAAAGAAAGAAAGAGAGACATTTAAGGCACAGCCTACCTTTGTGGAGTATTGCTTTGTACATGTCAGAGTGTGTTGCTTTTATGTCTCATCTATCCTGGATGAAAACCTTTCCTCTTTCCTCTACCGGTTTTTACAAGCCTCTGTAAGCTTCAAACTGATCCTAAAGAGAATAAGGAAGATAACTCAGCAGAAAAATGAAACAAACACAAACAACAGCAGCAGGAGGAGTGACAGCATTACATAGTGCAGAGAACAGAACTTTTGGGCTCAGTTACACCTGCTCATTAGCTATTAGTCCCAAGGCGATTCCTCTGTGCCATCATTATTATTAGTAATAGCTGTAACATCATTTGATGAAGAAGAAAAATATTTGAACAGAAGCCTAGCTCCCAACCATGTGCTTTCCATCCCAGCATTTAAACCAGCACCAAAGAACCAGCATCGTCCTATGGCCTGGTATCTTATGGCTTGAATTGCTCATTGATCATTTGAACTTGGAACGATAGAAACATCGGTTTTCCAGGCCTCCTAGCTACTTGTCTAATGTTTCTGATTTGTCAAAGGGAATTGCTTCCTTTGTAAAATATTTTATAGAAGGCAGGACAGGAATTGGCATTTGAAGAAGTGGAGTGTACCCAAGATAGCTTCCAGGGTTTTTGTGGCGGGGTTTTCTGGCAGCCAGTTTAGAATCTTGTGTGAAATTAATTCAGGACTACCTGCCCCGCTCCAATTAGGGTCACATTATTAACAGGGAGGGTCCTCATCTACCAAAGTCACAGGGACCAGGGGTTAGTTTAATCCTAGAGGGGTTAAGCTGTCTCTGGTAAAGTTTAGTGGTAAGTGATATCCAATTATGTATTTGCCCATGATGAAATATATCCAGAAGAAATAAAAACAGCAACAAACTCATATGGGCTGGCATTTAATGAGCATCTATTTTGGGCCAGGTAATATTTTTAGTTGTTACGTATGTTATATCCTTTAAGCCCTACAAGAATCATATGTGGTAAGCAGGGCCATTTATATAATTTGTGGGGCCTAGTGCAAATGTGAGCCTCTTGTTCAAAAAGTAGGGGAAAATATTTCCTTTTTTTTTTCTTCTCTCAACCTATTAAGGTGATGTGTTTTTTTTTTTAAATTTGCTTCTAATATGTTCCCTCCAGCATGAAGATATGCATGGCGTGAGTATAGACCCTCAGAGGCCCCCAAGACTTTACCCCATGACTCTGCAAGTTGGGGCAGAAAGTAGCAGCAGTTACTGGGTGGAGCTGGAAAAGCAGGTGGCCAAGAACTTGCTCTGGGGAGATAAGACCACTTGTGAACCAAGTTTCCCATTGAACTTCACTTATAAAATGCAAATTCAATTCCTTAGAATTCCCTAAAATTCCTAAGAATTTTAAGACAGTGATTGCAGAACCTTGAACCCTAAACCTAAAGGGTTCTGTGTGACTGTACTGGTTACATACTGTACAAATAGATATTATTATTTGAATTTTACAGACAAGGTAACTCCAGTCATCAGAAAGTAGGTTTTTTGTTTTTTGTGGCATATTTGTCCATCCTGTAATTACTAAAACATACTGTGCCTATCACATACATCTTGGCTTGTTGTAAATCTTGGTAGACTTTTAATCCTGCATTTTGTAAATTCCTAATTGCTCCTGAATGTCTTTCCTCAAGGTCAAGGATAAATTATGAATCCTATGAATTATCCTTTCCATAAAGGTTTACATAATGGCATATAATAAAGTATCACATTTTCCTGGCCAATGGAAACTTGCTTTATTTTTGAATAAATCAAACTCCTAGTCCATTTTTACTGTACCTCCACCTTCAGAAGTCTGAATTATCACTTATAGATCATCAGAAACTAGAAACAGAATTTGGAAATCATCACACTAATGTGCCATTGCTGCAGAAATCCCTTGGACTAACTGAGGAAGGGGGTGGAAAGAGCATTCTGGGAATAATTGACCATTCACCATCTTTAGAACAATGCTGTCTGACACCTTAGTTTCTAATTTGTTATTCCAGATTCACCCTTATCTAATCTAAAGATAATCAAATGAATGTCCTTCAAAGGGAATGAATGCAAAAACTAGTAGGCCCCATCCGAATATTTTAAAGAAAAAGCTCTGTTCTTTCCAACAAATTCCACAGAATCTTTGGAACAGAACGGGAGTAAATTGGTTTCAAGTTAATAAGTGAAAATAAAACACTTGCTGTGGCTATAATGAGTGCCATTCCTAAGGGCTGCCAGACCATGACATTTTTCAATGTCTTTCTGGAAAGAATAATTTATGTAAGCTTCCACTGAGCAGCCGTTAGTAGCTTGCCTTGCCCCTGCCTTCTTTGTGATTTGGGGCACTGCAGTGCAAGCTGACATGCTGAGCTATTTGGCTGTCTCAGCCTCATGGCCAGCTCTTACTCAAAACAACGTCAGGGGAATATGACAACATCCCTCCAGGGATGTAAGCTAGATTTCTTAGAATAATTGTATTCATGGAAGAGAATTTCCTTGTACTTACAGTATACTTTGTTCTGTGTAACAACATAGTTAGGTCTGATTTTATTGCCACCACCTTTGAAGGCATATATCCACTCTCTTATGGAGTAGTTATGTCTTTCCACTCAAATTGTCTTACACCAAGGAACTGGTTTGTTGGGACTCTGTATCCAGATTGATGGTTTAACCATCACGACTACCTGCAGGCAGCACGTGTTTATTAATGAGGGTTTGATCACCTTTTCATGTGATTACATGTCAGTTTAGTATTCCCTTCTAAATCGCCACTTAGTTTATAATTCAATTGTTATTGATCCAAGAGCTATCAGAGAGTAATTGATTGCAAGTTACATGTTTGGGAGGTAGGTTAACTCTCAGACTCACTCTATTTGGAGAGAATGTTGCTTTGACTAAAAATAAATGAAGCTCATACTTAAATATTTATCTCAGAAATGAGAGTCTCTGGTATTAAATAAACTTTATCACTGAGTATTTTCATCAAGGCTTGGAGACTTGGTGGTCCACTCTAAAAAGTCTAGACAGAGGTTGGCTAACTTTTTTTCTATAAATGGCCAGATAGTAAATATTTTAGGCTCATGAGCTGAACAGTCTCTGTCACAACTGAATTCTCTGCCATAACTGATATATGCTATTGTAGTACAAAAGCTGCCATAGACAATACAAAAACTAATGGGCAGTGGGCAAGGCTGAGTTCCAATAAAACTTTATTAACTAAAATAGGAAGCAGGCCAGATTTGGCTCAAGGGCCATAGTTTTGCTAATCCCTGGACTAGGACCAGAAGAGAGGTATGTTTGTAGAAACTATGTTGGAGAAGTAGACTAAACTACCTAGGATTCCAAACTATAAAGTCAATGAAAGTTTGAAGAACTACTTAAAGCAATTTTTATTCTAGATGCTGGTAATGCAGTGGTGAGCAAGATCAACATTGGCCCTATCCTTAAGAAGTTTGCATTTTATTTGAATTCTTTGGGGATATATAAATACATACATGAGTTCAGATAATGCCAAATGCAATAAATAAAATTATACAAGATAAAGTGCCTGGAGGTGGGAGGGAGTACAGCAATAGAAAGGATCATCCTGGATTCCTTTCTTAGAAAATGATATTTGAATGTTGGACATTTGGAACTTGAATGATGAGAAGGATCGAGTCTTGGGAAGGCTTAGGGAAAGAGTATTCTGTGTAGAGGCATTAAAAAAAGTCAAGGCCTTATGAAAGGAATGTACGTGGTGTGTTTGAGGAACAGGAAAACATGAGTGTGGTTAAACCAGGGCAGGTGGGGCAGAAGGAAAAGGACTCTCCATCTCTATCTTGAACTGTCCCCTTTAGACTGACCTATAATCACAATTTTAAGTGAGTTAAGGAACTCACCTTGGGATTTAGAACCATACTCTGTTTTATTATCTATTCTCTTAGGGAGGCAAGTTCACAGGTATCTGTCATAAATGCTTGATGTCTAAGTATAGTTTCCACCATTTCCAATCCACAATTATTAAAGTAGAAGCAAGCCAGTGCTTCAGTTCAGAAATGGCTAAATCACTGTTTGAACCATGTTAAAGAAATGATGAGACCAGGACATCAGAAGTAAGAGCCGGGGCGGGGGGATAAGAAGGCCATGTATCAGATCAATAGGTCTAGACATTGGAGCCATGTAGAGGATTTCACAGCAGTGATCTTGGATTGCTAAAGTGGGTGAAAGAGGTCAACCATTAGTAGTTTCAGTATGGATGCCTAGATGTCCCAAACTCACCAGTCGATGGGATATTGTAGATGGAAGCAATCCAAATCCTACCTTAAAAGAATCAACTCAGTTTGTTTTACGGAATTTACTGCATCTGGTCCTATATTATATGGTAATTTTATGAAGCGTTGGAAATAAGATTATTTTAAATTCCTTGTTGTTTAGGGTTGTGAAAACACCCAAGGAGAATTGCTTGAATCTAAACAAAACACCTTGAATTAATTTGATCAAGTCCTTTGTCTCAGTTGAGTAGAATTTGAGGAAATGGTTCTACCAGAATTAAGGCCAGCTCAGGGAAATTAATTTAGAGTGTCTTGCCTTGAAAGACAAGTTAGTTTTCTAGGTGGTGGTGTTTGATAACAGTGTTTCAGATGAAAGCAAAAGAATTTTGTGTTCTGTTAGGAATTACTGGAAGAGACCAAGAACAGTAACCTATTGCAATTTCAGATAGCCAGAGGGAGAAGTCAGGCTGCATTAATGAAAGAATGTTATGTTTTTTTTTTAATAAAATTGCTTTCAAAATACATGCAATAAGTAGACCAAGATGTGATGTGATATGAGTGTGTGTGTGTGTGTGTGTGTCTGTGTGTGTGTGTGTCTCTGTGTGTGTGTGTGTGTGTGTGTGTGTTGTGTATCTCTATCCCAGTAAATGATCTTAGAGGTTATGTAAGCCTGACTTATTACTACCATTTTAGTTGATTAAAATATAGTATTTCTTCCAAGGTACTTGGATCATACTTAAAATTATTTTTACAAGCAATGCAAATAGTTTCAGCAAAACTGGTTTGATATCTTAATTTGCTTCACATACCCATTGTTTACAGATGCTATAAAGATATATGTTAACATAGATTCTATTACAAATTCTAAGTTTGTCTCTGATTCTGAATTAATAAGTTTTATTGAAGGTAGAAGTCTGAATGTAGCATCTCTGCTAATATAATATAGGATTTTCACAAGTTAATTGGTCAGGAGAATGAAAGTAAGAGATTATATTTTGTAACGTGGGGTATTTTTTTTTTTCCTACCTTGTCTTACTATACGATATTACAGGAATTTTTAAAATTTAAAAAATATTTAAATCAGGATTTTTGTATCACTTTTTACTGGTGTTTCATATATTCAGTTAACATAATACCACGTGCTGGGGGCATTAAAGAAAATTATTTAACAATAAAATAGTATTTGGTGGTTCCATTTATTTTTTTTCCTTTTTCTAAGAGGATATAATGTATTCCTTTAAGCATCTTGAATCTCTTCCTTGGGAGTTGGCAGCAGCAACTGTTATAAAGGGAACATTTTTGAAATATGGGTCTTAATCACATTGAGGGCCATATCCATCAGAGTTTCCATTTTATACGGCACATTCAACTTCATTCATCTGACAGCAATGAAATAATACTACTTTAGACTTCTATGGAAGTTTCATTGAATATCATCAAATGCTTAGCAAATATTTAAAACATTTCACATATTCTTACAACTGGGAATCACACATTGAAGATTATTTCCTGGTTTGGGAACATTAATGTAATGAAAAAGTGATAAATATATCTTGACCTGACATGAAAGTAGAGTAAGATGCTAACTTTACTGAAAGGCTCGATACTTCTTATAGAACAGAATAGCAGAAATATTACTTTTTCCTTAAACTGTTTGCTAGGCCAAGGTCATATGCCTTATTCTCATGGCTAAAGCTGGTGATAAAGCTTGGACTTTTGATTTCCAAACTGTAGCATGCTGGTATCAGAGCTGATGAAGCAAGCCACTGTTCTCACTGCAAATGGATAGGACAGTAACATGTTCACTTATTTGCAGTTTTAGCAGAGGTTTCATGGGTGAGTATCAACCTCTTTTCCTCCATTTCCTGAAACATCCTGTGGTTTGGAATGTCACCATCCTTACAATCCACTTTCTCTTAGGGTGCCTGGGTGGTTCAGTCGGTTAAGCGTCCGACTTCGGCTCAGGCCGTGATCTCATGGTTTGTGGACTTGAGCCCCGTGTTGGGCTCTGTGCTGACAGCTTGGAGCCTGCTTTGGATTCTGTGTCTCCCTCTCTCTCTATCCTTCCCTCACTCATGCTCTGTCTCTCTGTCTCTCTGTTTCTCAAAAACGAATAAACATTAAAAAAATCCACTTTCTCTTATGCTTTAGTAATACTGAGCAAAAAATAATGTGATTATCATTCACATTTATATTTGATTGTTTCATAAATAGTAGAACCATAACTTAAGCAGGTAAAATTGTTCTCTCATTCTTTGCCTTTGTTCAGGTTCCCATATGAAATTGCTGTTTTTGGAAAATAGGTTTCTAATTCCCTTGCCCTTGCAGTAGATATATATTTTAGAAAATTGTTTCTAATTCAAAAGAGGTTTCGCTTTGTCTCCTGGATGAAAAATGGTTACCAAGTTTTCCAGTTGCATATAATTATACCTGTCAAACAGCTGGTGATGGCTACCTCAAGAAGTCCACACAAGATGTTGACACAGTCAGCTTCTCTCTTTAGGTGTCTTGCCATGAAGTGGGTGATCCTTCCAGATTCCAGGTGCTACTCCTTAGCTGGATGTTTTACTTTATAAGGCAGTAGCCCTTCATGAAAAAGCTGTAATTACACAGCATTCAGGTATTTCATCATTAAGCTAACAACCAAATACAAGATAGCACATGGCATGAGAATTTGAAACTAAGCTCAATAGGAATGAGGCTATAGCTTAGTCTTTGTTCCCCACTTTCTATTTGTTTTGGACGAGTCCTGTCTATGGCTTGATGTGTGACAGTGGCAATACCAGCCTACCTCAGAGGAGAAAAGAGGACGATGAGAGCGGTAATGAAAGCCCTTCAAGCAAAGGCAAGCACTACTGTAAGCAAAAGTCATCTCTTTTGACTTCCCCCACCCCCCATTTTTGAAATCTAATTGATCTCGGATGTGGTTTAAATAATATGATGTCAATTGCTAGGATCAGAGGAAACTGAATATTCTTATCAGTATCCTCATGACTCGGTGATTGTAGCTTTTTAGAGGACTAAATTTGTTATGTGGAACTCTGAAAAGGAGCCCACGTGTTATTTGGAAACTGTTGATTCTGTTGAGCACTATTAGGCGCTGTGTAAGATATAAGAGTTGTTGAGTCCTGGCCAATGGAGTGTATAATCTCCTTTCACTTGTCAAATAGGTCCCTGGGAAAGAGATGAAAATTTTACCTGTGAAAGTTGTAACCAAGGGGTTTGAGATGAATCTCTGTGAGACTGATGCCCATGGCACCCTCACCCAAACCCTGTGAAAGCTGATACATCCCTTCTTGTTTCTGCAAAGTTCTCCTAGTTCTGTTGCTTTGTAAACAAAATGGTTTATTTTCATGCTCTTGGACAAATTCTGTAATTAGGACACTACACATTGTTCAGTGCTCTATTTTATTTTTCATTTTTGTCTAAGACCTCATGTCTTAGGTGGCTTCTTCCTTTGGAAGTTCCTGGAGCTCATCTTGGTAACCCATAAATATCAGGAAGCCTCCAAGATTTCTAGTCTTGTGAAGTTTACAAAACATTCATTTCCACGGCCTCTTACTCTATCTAGGGGGATCATCGTGTGTCCATCTACTCTTTAGGCATGGCGAGATGGACCGTCCTTGGACTAAACATTTGGCTCTGCTTCGTGTATAATTCTTTTCACTCGCTGCTTTTCTTAGAGTGTTTCAGTAAGAAAAGCATCAAAGCAACCTGGCCAAGAGGAGAAATCTTGGGTCAGGAAAACTTAGAGACATATTTGGAGAGAACATTTGATAACAATTAGAAGATTTTGATTTATCAGGGTAGAAGAAAGCTATTTTCTGTAGTTAGAGTTGTAAGAAGTGACCTTCAGAATCTGAAAAAAAAAATCTCAACAGTTGAAGCCCTACTGTGTTCCAGGCACTATGGTCAACAGTTTATGTTCATTTTCTCATTCAGTCCTCTCAGTAGCCCTACCAAGGAGGTATTATTATTATTATTATTAGTCTTTCAGGTGAGGACATAAATGTATTCAATAATACTCATCCAGTGTTTATTGAGTACCCATGTGTCTAACTGCTGAAAATATAGCTGCAGATAAGACAGCTTATGTTTTAGAGACAGAGACAGACAAGTAGCAAATTAACAAATAAATAGCATAATCCTCCTGGGGCAGTGTGTCATGAAGAAAGGAAGGCTAGGTAAGCAGGGAATCAGGGTAAGAGGATGGTCAGGAAGGCCTCCCTAGCAGGGGCCATGGAGCTGAGAGCTGAGAAATGTAGGAGGCCACCCTGCAGGGGTCTTAGGAGAAGCAGTGCAGGCAGAGGGTCTTGTCAGTGCAAAGGTGCGTTTGCAGGACAGAAAGAAAACACATGTGGCCTGGAGAGGGGACAATGGGTGGGGAGTGGTAAGAAGAGAGACAGGGGCCAGAAAGTGTCTTGCCAGTTAAGGCAAGGAGTTTGGATCTTATTTAAAGAGCAGCAGGAAGCTTTGGGGATGTTTCAGATAGATAAGTGATGTGGTTCAAGTTATATATTCCAACATTCCCTGAAAAGGATGAGTAGTTTGTTCAAGGTGAGACAGGTAAAATGAGGAAAGAGGGAGGGAGTTAAATTGCTCACCTGGGACTTAAACCTGGTCCCTCTGCCTTCAGACCTCTTCCCAGCATGCTGTACAGTTTAACTTGATCACCAGTATCAAGAGATTGGAAAGGAAGAATGTAGACAGTGGTAAGAGAGGAAAACCACAGTGTACACATTAGAGCCAAAGGTTCAATTATTTTAGGAAAATTAAACAGGGAAGTTAGTGCCAACTTCTGGGAATCTGGGATACAGCTTGCCTTTGAGTGGCCGGCTTGTGTGTCTTATAATGTCGATCTTCAACCCCCTGTAAACCGGGTCACAGTGAGGAAGTTCCTGTTTAGACGCTGAGAAGAGCAAAGCTTACTGAGTCCTTGTGCTCAAGGAGGGCTAGTTGGTTTGGGTTCGCTGAAACTCTGTTGCTGAATTTTCTCTTCCTTCTTGCTCATAACCTGACTGTCTAGCCATTCCTGTGCCCCTCCCCCCCCAGCACACGCTAAATGCAGAAAGCAGCAAGTTTTGGAAGGTTAAGGAGCAAGTTGTACTAGTCACACTTTTCCCTGCCCTGCTAAATCAAGAACTGCATACGGCATGTGGTGGGGAAAAAAAGAGAATGCTCCTTAAGAATTTTTTTTTGTGTTGCAGCCTCCAGTCCTCCTCCCCCCTCTCTCCCCCCCACCCCCAGTCCATCTGTGAAGCCTGAATTCGTATACAGGCTATCTGTCTACAGACGCCCCAGCCTTAATCACGTTCCCGTATTGTGTATCGCTCCCAAATCTATCTACTTATGTCAGTTGTTTACCAGTTCCCTCTGGCTGTCTGCTCTTTATCATATTATTGATCAGTCAACCCTGGGAGGTTCAGGTTGGGGAAGAGAGAGAGTGGGCCTGGAGAAGGAAAGCAGGAGTGGAGACTAGCGGGGGGTGGGGGGGGCACCATCAGTAAAGATGTTTCCAAAAATAGCTCAGCCAGGCTGATGATAGCTCTGCTTGCGGCCGCCCTTATGGAATTTACGCACTTCACTAAGATTCTCTGCTAAAATGTATTCTGCCAGCTGCTCCTGCAGTTGGTGGTAGCTAGCGGTGTTGGTGGTGGCAGTGGGCCGGCCACACCTTCAGAGAAGAAATTGGAACCAATAGGGTTGGGGCAGGATGGGCTGCCACACAGAGAGAGGAGATTTGTCAGGGCCTGTTAGAACTCTTCCAGGTGTGAGGCATCTGTGTTCTTTTTAAGGTATAATCTGGGCACTTGGCCTCCAGCGTTTTGTTGTTGTTGTTGTTTCCTCCTAATCCTTTGTAATGATGTGAAGGGATGAGTGATGAGAAATGGTGGTGTTTCGCACCCACTGGCTGTCTGTTATTTTGTGGTTGTTGCTACAGTGTATTGTATACATAGAGTTTTTTTCTCTTTTGCCTCTCCTGTTGGGGATTCAGTTACACAAACCTCTCAGCCTTATAATAACACTTTGGTCTCAGCCAGGACCTTCATTTATGGAAGGACCTCTACAAAGTTGCCGGATCTAATAACGTAGCAAACCTAAGTGCAACTTTTATAAAGGGCACTGCCACTCAAATATGCTAAGCCTGTGCCATGTAGAAAATGCAGTGTTTCTCACTTTGATCTGATCTAGTCATATGACCCCTTCTCAGAATGAAATGATCTTGCACAGGCTGTCAGAATTTTGTAATCAAGTCTCCTCCAGCCACTCTACTTTTTATTCCTTTTTTTTTTTTTGCATCTAGTTTTCTCCGGAAACAATGTGGGGGTGTCCTTGTAATTTGGCACATTTGTGGTCTTGCTCTGACAGGCAGCTCACACTGAACCAGTTTTTAAGATCTCTTGCAAAATTTGTCTACTTCATCCCAAATCCCTAAGTATTAAACTTGTATACTCTGGAGAAAGTTAAGATGTTTAAATTTTCCAGACCAGGGAATCTTAGGAAACCAGCCAGAAACAATATAAAAGGGAAAAAGGAAAGAGGATGTTACTTATTCTCTTCTCTGTCATGATGTGTGTGTGGGGGGGGTTGGGAGGTGGTGGGTACTGGGGAGAATAACAACTGTCTCCTTACAGATTTCAGCTTCTGTTGCTGCCCTGAGTATAAATATTGTTATTCAGACAGGCTTTTGCCTACTTCGTGGTAGGCTATTCAGTGAGCCATGAGATATGGAGAACCTAAGTGAGGGGCTGGCCAAAATGCGTTTTCCAGATTCAGAACATGTATTTCACTAGGTCAAGTTTCCACTGAGCATCTGCATTTTTTATAAGTATGCTCAGTAATTCTGATGTAGGTTATACGGGGATCTCAACTCCAGAAATCTTAGTCTAAAGTTTGGTAGAATTTTTTTCACACGTGAGTGCTATAATTTGGAACTCTTAAGAGGAAACTGAAGGAAAATAAAGCTGGCGTTGTCTTTGTTTTCTGTGATAGCTTAGCACTGTCCAGTTATAGCGTATTTCATGACATGTATTTTGTTTCCTTTTGTTTTAATTTGTTGCACAGTTACTGCCTTTTTATGTATAATCCATGTTGAAGCGTGAATGGAACAATTTACATTAGTAGAAAGACAGCATTGGTGAAAAGTGGGGGAAAATAGACTAGGACAGAGGAACACTTGGGCTGAAGTCCTACAGTGTATCAGGGACCGCCATTTCCTTACTGCAATCCAGATTAGATCTACATTTCTTCTCTTAATGCAGCAGAAAGGGGTATTGAACCTTAGAGTGTCCATGGGGTGTATTTAGCTACTCCCTCCCTACCATCTGTCTTGCTTCCTGATATCTGTGTTCAAGTTCACTTAACCTACATCGCCACCTACTGTCCACCCCCACCTCTAACTAAGGAACTTTTGCTTGGGGGTGGGTGGAGATGAGGTAAGAGAGGCCACATCATGAATGCAAAGGGAGATTGGACTCCTGTTTTGGATGCTTTATTTGCATTGGTTTTTGCAGAGTTACAGCATTTCTATCATTATTTCTAAGGTCTCCCTTTATTTCAATCCAGAAGCAAATTACCTTGGGTTAGAAACAGCAGCCAAGTTCTGATTAAAATGAAAACAAACCTCTCTCCCCTTCATATCTAATGCTGTCTTTGTTGGCTTTAAAATTTTTGTTGATTTGGGGATTTAACGTTAGCTCCAACTGTGAATAGTGGCCACTGTGGGCCCTTTGAGTGCTCCTGGCAGTTGTCTAGCTAATGTATAGAAGGAAACCTGAAAATGCTTTCCTTCAGTCCTTTGTTTATTTATTTTGGTATTTTTTTTTCTCTCCTTGAGGATATTTTCTACTCGAACTGAATGAGAAATACTCTCATGGAGCACCCTTCTCTTATTTTGTTAGAAAGACCAAGTGTCCTTTGGGAAATACCTTCTGGTATTTGTTGGTGCCTTGCTCCTGTCCTTGGCTTCTCTAGAACTGGAGGTAGAAGTCACCCTGTGGGTTTCTCTGGTCTCATTCTTTGTTCCCTTCCATGAATTTGTTCTTCATGTAATTTCATATTGAAATACATCAGTTATCCAAACTTCCATTTTTAACGAAGACAACAAACAATGTTGTGATATCACAGGATAGTGTTGCTTTTACGATTTTAGAGTTAGGTCAGGCAGCATATTTTCAAGTTGATTTCTTGGAACTTAAGACTGAATATCTGTATCAGAAGCCTAGGGAAGGCTAGGGGTGCCTAGGTGGCTCAGTCGGTTAAGCGTCTCAGTTTCAGCTTAGGTCATGATCTCACAGTTTCATGAGTTCGAGCCCTGCATTGGGCTCTGTGCTGACAGCACAGAGCCTACTTAGGATGCTCTCTCTTCCACTGTCTCTGCCATTCTCCTGCTCATCCTATGTTTGTCTCTCTCAAAATAAATAAACTTAAAAAATATTAAAAAAAAAATAGGAGTCCAGAAAAGGTTAAATAGAGTTTTCATGGAATGATATTAGGTATAGAATGATTTTTAGGTATTGGTTGGATGATTGAGTATGTGATGTTTGGTATCCGATAGTCATTCTGTTCATTTTTGAGCAGGTTATTGTTGTTAATTCTTTCTTTCTTAGATGTTTCTGTAGCTAAAGAGCTCTGTTCCAGTATTTCAGTCTTGATTTATAGCCTGTTATTCTTTGTTGAGAAAGATAGAAGGACTATAACTGCCAGAGTGAGAATGATGGGTAAGTCATTGTTGAAGGGAAAAGACCGCTTCTGTGCTCGCAACTCCCCTTGATGTTTCCATCTGTGGGACACTGGTTGCTCTGGTCAGCGTAAGGCATTCGCTTGCTTGTCCATACAGGAAGGGGAATGTCTGCTTCTTATGTGTATTTCTCTCCAGCCCCTCCTGTGCAGCTATAGCTTAATTCAGTAAAACCTATTTCTCTGAGGCTAGAGGTATCCCAAATTAAAGGAAGTCTCCATCCCACACTTCCCTACCACAGCCCTGTGGTAGTGCTCTTATAGTGAAGGGTCTGGAAACCCACAGCTTGTTACCTCTAGAAATTGAATTGACCTGTGAATTGCTCTTTTTTTTTTTTTCCTGGAAAGAGTTATCACAGTTCCCAAACCTGTAGCCTGACACTTGGAATAGAAGGGTTGTGTTTTTTAGAAATACTCACTTAACCCAGTTATTCCCAGACCTGACTCATCATGAAAAACACCTGAAGCATTTGGGGAGGCGAGAAAAGATTCTTGGGATCCAGACATGTTACTTTTCATAAATGCCTCCAGGAGAGCTTGGCAGTCAGTCTGCATTAGGACTACAGTCTCATCAAATCCCAATAGTTTTTACAGGAGGAGAATAAAGGAAAGTTTGTCTTGGCTGGAGGGTTGAAGTCTAAACCCTGTCTCTGCTTTTGGGACCCCCTAACCACATGCCAGTTTTGAGGATACCTTCTTTTAAGTGGGTGCTTTCATCTAATGTGCTGTTCATGTGGCATTGTGGCCAAAAGTTGTCCATGCACAGACAGCCAGATCTACATGGGAAAAAGCCTTGGAGAAACAGCTACTAGAGGGGAGGAGGATGAGGGGGAGAAGGAAGAGGAAGGGGGGGGGAGGGGGGACATGGAGGAGGAGGGGAAGAAGGAGGAGGAAGAGGATAGGGAGGGAGGAGGTGGAGGAGGAAGAGTCGTGGGCACTAGACATTTGATGGTGAGTAGATACCGTCTCTTCCTTCATGTAGCTTACTAGTTAAGGTAGAGGCAGATACTAGACAAGTAAATGTACTAGTGCAAATTTAAAAACTTAACTAGGTAAGTGCCATGAAGGGAGATATCAGTGTGCAAAAGTGTAGGACTAGAAGACCTGTTCTGTTCTGGGTGGCTGTGGAGTGTCAAGGAAGGTTTTCCTTAGTAAGTGGCATTTGAGCTGATCTTAGAATTATGGGTAGGAGTTAAGTAGGCTAAAAAGGAGAGATGTGCAGGGCACCTTTAAAGAACTTAAAGTGAATGTGGCCTAAGCAAAATGAGGGGTGAATAGAGTGGCAGCAGAGGAAGGCGGGAAGGGGATGAAGTTCAGATAATGCAGCCTATAGTCAGGTTTTTTTTTTTTAAGTTAATGTATTTGAGAGAGAGAGAGAGAGAGAGAGAGAGAGAGAGAGAGAGAGAGAGAATATGAGTGGGGGAGGGGTAGAGAGAGGGAGAGAATCCCAAGCAGGCTCAGCACTGTCAGCGCAGGACCTGACTGGGGGCTCAAACTCACGAAACTCAAGATCATGACCCTAGCCGAAGCTGGATGCTCAACTGCCTGAGCCACCCAGGCGCCCCTGTAGTCAGTTATGATAAGGATTTCTTTCTTTATCTGAAAGGCAACTGAGCTCCTGTCCTTTCACCTTGATCGAACCAGGTCCTCAGCCTCTTCACCTTTTCTCCTTGTCATCTGTCTATACGGGTCACCTGAGCCTTCCCAGTGATCGTATTAACATCTGGAGATACAGACAAGCAGTGGGCGCGAACTCCATGGAGGGCTATGCGCCTGCTCAGGGCTGGCTGTGCAGACTACTCTTTGACTCAGCAAAGCGAAGCAAGTGACAAGTGTCTTCTCTGCAAGCCAGCCACATGGCTTTACTCACTCTCATGCTCACTGCTCTCCCTGTCCACCTTTTTCTCTCCCCCCCCCCGCCTTTACCCTATCCAAGGTAGGCAGACCAGCCTGTCACTTGGCCACTAATTTGCCTAGCTTGCATATCTTAGGATGTTGGAGGGTCCACAAGAATGAAAAGAGACTGCTACATCTGCAGGTGTAGCCACTAACCAGCCAGCTCCCACTTCTCTCTAAGATGTGCAAATAGTCTGAGTGTTTTTCTGCACCAGTACTCCAATAAGGAAAATTTGTATAAAGACTAATTGTTTTTATGCTTCCTTTATAGAACATGAACACATTTGAGTTTTTGTTACTTATTCTGGAACATTATTGCAAGGCTCAGGAATATCAGCTTTATAGGTTTGTTTCTCTTTTCTCAGAATAGGCTTGAAACCATTAGAGAGCAGAATGCCTACCTATATGCTTTCTCCAGGGACACTTTTCAAAATATCTGTCTTTTTTCTAACAGAGCTATTGAGTAGAGAGAAGTAAGTGTGGATGGACATTAAAGGATTATCATGCAGATGGTTTTACGATCCTCACTGTCATTGCCATTGTCAAAGAGACATTTATTAAATGCCAAATGCTGTTTAGTATTGCTCTAAGTTCTGTCATATAAAGAGTATTACAAAGTCATAGTCTTTGTCCTGGGGAAATTTCAGTCTGGGAGACAGCCTTAATTTATAAACATTTGAAAGGGCATAAAGGTAACCATTTTCAAAACAAGAGATTGCAAGAGAATGGATTAATATACAAGTGTATTTAAGGTATTTATAATTTAAAGGTCAGAACAAATCTGGGAAGGTGTTGTATTAGTCAGAATAGGTCTGGTTGGGCTATGGTAACAAACTCCATACTTCCTTCCGCTTACATCTCATTAGCCTATAGGCAAGCCACATGATGGTACATAACTCCAAGGGAGAAGGAAGTGCAGTCCTACCATGTGCCCCGCAGGAGGAGAGCCAGAACATTGCTATAACCGCAACTTTTTTTAAATCAAATTTAATAATTATTCTAGCCACAGCAATTGATCAATCTACCAATTGATGATAGTAACACTATTATACTTACGTAATGGAACACTTACTATGTAACAAATGCTTTGTTAAATAGTTCACATTATACATTTAATTCTTTATCAACCTATGAAGTAGATTCTATTATTATCTCTATTTTCCACTTGATAAAATGAAAACCAGGAGCTTTTAAGTAACCTGAGGTCACACAGCTTATATTTAGCAAAACTGGTATTTCTCCTAACTTAAGAGTCTGAGCAGTTCCCCAAGATTCCTGTTATACAATTGAAGTCTTGACTTTTTTTTGCATAGAGCTGGAAAGAATAGAATGATTTCTGACTTGGTCATTTAGAATGGCTAAAAAGTGTCTCTACTTTGCTAAAAACCATCTCTGGCTTTGTTGATCTTCAGAACCAAATGGGTTCTCTTTCCTTTTGTAAAATATTCCTCAGCTGTTTTCTGCTTAGCTTTTTGTTTTTGTTATTGTTATTAACTAACAATAAGATCATTCTTTCCTTTCGCATGAGTTGCTGGCACTCCTTGAGAATTGACCTCACAGGCTCTTTCGTGTCTTTGTGGCACCATCTTGGATTACAAGGACTTAGAACATTTTATGAACATGTCCACGGAAGTACTGTTAGGAAAGGCTTATAGTTCAAGGATTTTTAAAGAAAACTTGGACACTTTTAAAAAATGCATTTGTAACCGTTTCTCCAAATCACTTTTTTCAGTGTTTTAGTTTTCTTCCATTTGTGAATTAAATCTCTCCCTCCTTTTTTCAGAACATTTTATTAGTTCACTATTTTTGTTTTCCATTGTATCTCCAGTGCCTAGCAAAATGCCTGGCATGTATTATTTGCACAGATATTTCTTTGAAGTGAATGAATAAGTAATTGAACTGGTGGATTTCATGTTCAGACTCCAGGTTCTTCTTCAACTGTTCTACTCTACTTATCTCTGTCACCAACGCTTTGACAAATAATGCTGCACTAGCCACTCTATGACTCTTAATTACTCGGTTTCTTGCTAGCTGTGTGATTGCAGTGAGTTTTGTAACCTATTTTCTCACCTGTAAAATGGGGATAATGATAAACTCTATCTCTTAGGGCTGTATTTAGCATTAAGTAATTTCATGCTGCAAAGTACTTAGAATATTGCCTGACATAAAGAAAGTACAACCATGATTTCTTTATCCTTTGTGTTGGGAATTAAAGTTTTCCTTCAAATTTCATTTAATTTTTTTTCCTGAATTATACCTAAAATTTCATGAGCTTCCTATAAGAATTCATCCCAGGGAGTTGAGCTGTATTATTACCATAGAGGTAGTTGTTTACTCCCTTTAATCTGATCATTTATAGTCTGTTCTGGTCATTGTCCTGGAGAGCGATATTTTGGTAAGATGTTCATTCTTTTTGGTTTAAATATTTGATATTGAGATACAATGGGACTTGATTATCTTGGCTCTATGCATAGCAACATATTCATGCATTGATTTGTTCTTTTATTCATTCAACAAATATTTATTGAGAAACAGAAACATAATTATAGAGACTCTTAGAGCTAGAAAGAATCTTAAAATCTTTTTAAGCCAAATCTACCCACACTCCTACACATTTAATGCTAAGAATATAAAAAGATCAGTGTCAAAATTAACTCAGTGGGAGCAGCCAGTGAAGGGACATTTCATTTATCTTGTCTGTTCTTAAGTAATCCCATTCACCTCTGTAAAGAAGGGAGACACTGCTATGAAATCAGGATCTTCTGCTCTTACTGATTTTCTTTAGAATTAATTGAAACATTTTGGATCAAATATCAAGAATAATAATTCATATATAGTCTAAGAATCTAGATTTTAAGTCTGTTAGGGCTGATCCTATGTTTTTCTTGACCTAAGAAAAGTGTAGAGCAGTATCATGTTCTGCGTCCTGCAACCTGGCAATCTCAGGTCAGGAAACTTGAATGGTTTTGCAGCAAGGATGCCAGGAGACCTGTGGCTGCCATGCAAATTACTATGAACTGGGTGGCTTATCAGAACACATATTTATTCTTTCACATTTCTGGGGGCCATAAGGCTGAAGTCAGGTACTGACAAGGTCATGCTCCCCACAAAGCAGTGGAGTTTCCATTCCTTGCTTCTTCCGGCTTCTGGTGGCTGGCAGCATCCTTTGGCTTATGGCTGCATCAACTCCTGTCTCTGCCTCCACCTTCACACAGCCTTCGACACTGTGTGTGTCTGTTCCTCTTTGTCTCTCATGTAAATGGATACATATAATTGCATTTGGAACTCGGCCAATCCAGGATAAATTCCTCCTCTCAAGATGCTTAACCTAATTACATTAAAAATATATAAAGTGATACTCTTTTGTCATATAAGTTGATATTTACAGGCTGTGGGGATTAGAATGTGGATATCTTTTTGCGGGTGGCCATTCTATTCACTATAATTGGGTTCCAGTCCTTGTTTTATTTTTTAAAGTGTGTGTGTGTGTGTGTGTGTGTGTGTGTGTGTGTGTGTGAGAGAGAGAGAGAGAGAGCGCACACATGAGCAGGGGAGGGGCAGAGAGAGGGAGACAGAGAATCCCAAGCAAGCTTCAAGCTATTAGCACAGAGCACTGAGACTCAGGTCTTGGACTCACAAACTATGAGACCATGACCTGATGACCTGACCCAAAATCAAGAGCTGGAAGCTTAACTGATGGAGTCACCCAAGAGCCCCAGTCCTTGATTTTTGACTCACTGTTGGGCAAGTTATCCTATCTAAAATTCAGGTTTTTCATCTGTAAAATGAGAATAACAATGCCCAATTTACATTGTTATAATGAGAAATAAAAGAGGTAAAATATATATGATGTTACCCAACTCATTTCTTATCAGAAGTAGTTGCCATGGTTCCAGGCACTCAGAGGCTAGAGCAGATTTTAAACTACTTAACTTAAAAGAAAAGGGTAAGCCTGCCTATATTTGGTCAAGAATTTGTTAAAGATTTATGATTTGGTTGAAGAAATATTATTGAGCAACCACAAGATGGTTTTATATTCAGATAACCATTATATGTTGGCCATGCCTCATTTACTAATAATTTCTTTCTCTCTGCTTTCTGCTGCTTCCTACCTGCTAGCATCTTTTGTTAACATATTACTATGTAATGCCAGATTCTTTAAATAATAATGAGTGATAGTTGGAGTAATGAACCATTGATGTCTTGTTGCCACAAGGCTTCAAAAAAATCAGTTGCAACTATCTTTGTTGAGTGAAAGTAAAGGTAGTATAGAATTTATCACCTACGTTTTATAGAATTCTTCTTTGAGTTATGTACTTCCAAGATTCATATTCCAGATTCTTTCTTAACTAAACTATAATTTTTTATCTCTGGAAGTAAAAACACTCATCAAAAAAATATTACTACAAATGTAATATCCAAGTTTTGTCCTAATACGTGGTATAGATTTGAGTTGTTTGTGATTTGGAATAGCTCTGTCTCTCTGAATTAGGAATAACTCAAGAAGTGTTGCCAACATTCACAGATATGAATAGCATAATTAAAGTCAAGGTGCTTTTAAAAATTTAACCTTTTTCTTATTGGCATTACTTTTTTAATTTTTAAATTTTAATTCCAGGATAGTTAATGTAACAGTATTATATTAGTTTCAGGTGTACAATATAGTGATTCAGCAGTTCTGTACACTACTCAGTGCTCATCATGGTAAGTGTACTCTTAATCCCCTTCAATTATGTCACCTGTCCTTCCCATACACTCCCCTTTGGTAACTATCAACTTGTCCTTTATAGTAAAGAGTCTGTTTCATTGGTTTGTCTCTTTTTTTCTAAATTCATTCATTTTGTTTCTTAAATTCCACCTATGAATGAAATCATGTGGTATTTATCTTTCTCTATTTCTCTTATTATACTCTCTAGACCCATCCATGTTGTGTGTGTATATATGTGTGTGTATGTATGTTGATATGTATACATATATGTTGATATTATATATGAGATCTTCTCTATCCATTCATCTATCGATGGACAATTTGCTTCCAAAATTTGGCTATTGTAAATAATGTTGCAATAAACATAAGGATGCATTTACCTTTTTGAATTAGTGTTTTTATCTTCTTTGGGTGAATTCCCAGTAGTGGAATGACTGGGTCATATGGTAATTTTGTTTGTAATTTTTTTGTGGAATCTCCATACTGTTTTCCACAGTGGCTGTACCAGTTTGCATTCCAACCAACAGTGCAAGAGGGTTCCACATCCATTTTCACTACGTCCTCACCAACATTTATTGTTTCTTGAGGTGTTGATTTTAGCCATTCTGATAGGTGTGAGGTGATACCTTTTGTGGTTTTGATTTGCATTTCTCTGATGTTGAGTGATGTGCAGTGTTTCATGTGTCTGTTGGCCATCAGAATGTTTTCTTTGGAGAAATGTCTGATCATGTCTTCTGCCCATTTTCAAATTGGATTATTTAGGGTTTTTTTTTTTTTGGTGTTGAGTTTTATCAGTTCTTTATATATTTTGGATACTAACCTGTTATCAGATATGTTGTTTGCAAATATCTTCTCCCATTCAGTAGGTTGTCTTTTGGTTTGCTGGTTGCTTCCTTTGCTATGAAGAAGCTTTGTATTTGATGGCAGTCCCAATAGTTCATTTTTGCTTTTGTTTCACTTGCCTCAGGAGGCATATCTAGAAAAATGTTGCTGTGGCCAATGTCAGAGAAATTACTGCCTGTGTTCTCTTCTAGGATTTTTTAAATTAACATTTTAATGTTTTCCCCTGTAAATTAATATAGTTGATAATTTTAACTTTTGCAGAGTCACACTTTTTCTGTATCTTCTTGTTTCATTTTCTCTTTTTCCAACTCATATACTTTCCCCCCCCACCCCCGTCTTTTGCTCCTTCTTCTTGCTTATGGGAAGATTGTTGACCGTGAATGTGTAGTAGATTTCATTCAGTGAACTATAAAGTTGATGTGTATGTGACAATTAGAATAGGCAGGAGGCAGAGTAACGGGATGTGTTGCTGTCTAGGTGTCTCCCAGCTCTAACATTCCATGAACTTACACACTTCCAAATATTAACTCCTAAATTTAAAAACTCACACTCTATACCTTACTTCTATCACTCTCCTGTCTCCTTTCTTCCATCTAAAAACCATTATTATTTTATGTCTTCCTTTTCTGGCTTACTTTAGTTTGTTAAAAGGAAAATAATAAAGATATTAAAGCTAGATTTTCCAGGAGAGTATGAGCATGTTGGGTGTGTGTGTGTGCGCACACGAGTGTGTGCGCACACGAGTGTGTGCATGTGTGCTTTTCTGTGCACACACACACATAAATAACTGAGATTTTTGTTTTCACTCAACCAACCCTTCAGAGGCCTTCAGAGTTTCCAGGTAAGTTTATTTCTTTAAAACATGACTGCTTTCTTTCATACAGTCATTTTACATCTACCAAGAAATGACTACAAGAACATCTGCTTTAGTACTCATAAACATCTTATCTGCTCATCGTTTCCATTCTTTTATAACCCCTCTTCCAAATCACATCCAAAATGGTGAAAAACAAAAACAAAAACAAAACACATACACACAAAAAACAAAGCTAGTATGATTTTAGATGCCAGTTGTGTCCTCTCTATGGATGTTTTCCATATTTTAAATGGCTGGGGAATTATCTTGCCTCTACCCACAGTAATTTAGAATGAGAAGAATCAGATAAGGGTCGTTTCCTCCATCTCCTGGGATTTCACAAGCTCTGTTTTCTTTTATACCTGATCAGGTCTGCCAGTAGCGAAGCTGTACAATGTAGTGGAGAAGTGCATACGGTTAATTATGACAATTACAATCAGTTCTTTACAATCTCTGCTGCTGTTACGGGATTTAAATACCATAATGTATGTCAAAAGGACAAAATAATGTTGCTGTGTTTTCTGCTTACAGCTGCTTTTATGACTGGGTTTTGCTCATAAACAGGTGGTTATAAGCTGCAATCCTTCCATGAATTCATTTATCTTACCTATCTCCTAATCTGGGTTCTCTGATGTGTCATTAAACCCAAGTGTTGAGATTCCCAATGACTCTGAGGGGATCTCAGGCCCTGGTTAGCATCCTCTGAGCATGTTACAGTGAAGATGAAACCTCGTATGGTCAGTGGAAGTAGATACCATGAATTTAGTTGATTCTCAAAGGGTCCCTTGCTACTCTCAGACTTTTGTCACCAGCCTCCCCACTCTCTCCTTCACGTTCCCTGTACTGTTTTCTGTCCTTGCTTAATCCCTACTTTTCCAGGTTTGCCTCCCTGAACTACTGTGCCTGGTTACTTCTCCCCTTTTTGGTCTCAAGTTTATGGCATGTTGTGAAGCCTACTGCATGTGGAAATGAGTTTATGTGCTGTTGATACACAGTTATTTCATGTCTGATGTAATTGAATCCACACAGTGCACAGGTGGCCACCTCATCGTTGTTGAGGGCAGCTGAAAAATAGGTAAGGTAATCAGTTTCTTTCAGCACACCTTTCCTTCTCTGCATCTCTCACCTCTGCTTTAAAGGTAGGTATGGAGAGGTTCATGGCAAATGAAACTGTATGAGAGCCTTTTCCCCTTGAGTGTATCTTGTTTAAACAACACATTTCCAGTTAATGACCATCTGGTAAAGCTGACAGCGTTTAGTCCTCCTAATTCTTAACTGTCTGAAAAAAAATGTGCCCAACCTGCCATGGCTTATGACTGAATTATAAACCATGAAGCATAATAAAGTCATCAACTTTCAACATGTCAAATTTTACTTGAATTGCATCTTGCCTAGAATTTGATAGCCTTTCCCCAGCACTTAAGAGAGAAGGCCTGTGTGCTGTTCAAAAAGCACTTTGTCTTTTCTCAGAGAACCATTAGCTTTGTGTGGCTGTCTGGACATGAGCATCAGAAGGTCTGGGGGTGGGGGGAGGAGGAAAGTCTAGTGAACTAGTGTGGAGGAATAGAAATGAGGTTCACTAGGGAAAGGCAAAATTATTTCTTCCCAGGAAGAGAAAGGAACGAAGCTGTGCATTTGAGTAGAAAGTTCATCCTGAAAATAGTGATTGACTTCATAGTGCAGGAAATTTTGGATATAAAGTGTGCTTTACAATTCTGATTACTCTTTCCCCTTTGTTCCCCACTATCAAAAATAATCATATTCTATAAATGTCAGTGGAATATGCTTAGAGTGAAGCTACATTTTTGGAGAACCAGGTGTCAGCTCTGTCAGATTTCTATGAATAGGCACATTTATATACACTTTTTCAAAGAAAGAAAGATCACTCACCACCCTACTTGTAAAGCTGTCAGAGGATTTAGGAAAGAACTATGGTCAGCTGTCTTTTTACATGGGAAAGGAAATCTGGTTCTCAAGATATTTGGGGCATTGCAGTGAATAAGAGATATTAATATCCCCAGCCTCTCTGGCTAAAAGAATTTGAGACATTACCCACTGCTTAGCCCTACTGCAATATGAAGTTACCATGCTGAATGTGGAGGGGGAAATGTGGGTTTTGGTTTGAATTACTGGTTTACTGTCCCCACACACACCCTTCCTTCTTTCTTGCTCCTGGATTCTTGCTGATTTGGCGAATAGGTATAAGATGGAGCATGTTCAGGTATTTTCTCCTGTCTGGAGACTAGATGTTGGGTGCTTCATATTGTGGCATAGTTGGATGGATGGATGGATGGATGGATGGATGGTTGGATGTATGGATGAAGGAATGTCACAAAGAAGCTTTTGGGCAAAGTAGATTTTCCAGGTTTCTGAGGGCTTCTTGTTCAGGTGCTAGATAGCCTTGGAAAGAAAGGAAAGCCTGCCCTCTGGTGGTCGCCTTGCAGAAGCGCATCCACTAAGTCAGAAGCACATCCAATAAGTAGAGAAGGAAATGTCAACATTAGTTGGGTGGGTTTCAGAATAATTTGTGTATTCCAGATTACAAGTAGGTTATGGGCGCATCTTTCACCATAAAACATTTTAAAAATAAATGGAAGAGTCCGTAAGGTATTAGAGTCATCTTTTGAAGCTGTTCAGCTGTTGAACTCTTGCTATAGGCCTACAGGGGCACTATCAGTTACTTTGTAGGTGAGATTGCAGTCAAACTGAGAATCCAGATATTAAAGGTAATTATTTGGCAAGAGTGAGTAAGGTATTTGTTTCCATTGCCAAAAGGAAGTTGGAGAAGAAAGACTTCTTTGCTGACAAGTAGCTGGGAGGAGTCCCTGCAGGTGGTGACATTAAGCCAGCGCTTGAATGGTGGGTAGGAGTAGAATAAGTGAGGGAAATGGAGATGAATGTTCTTATTTTACAGGCCAAGGGAGTAGGAATGGCTTTGTTCTTGAAGTCAGTAGCAAGACAGAGTAGAGAGTGATAAATAATAACATGCAGGGAAAACTTGGAAAATGAATAAGAAATGAATTACGTAAATAAGTGGTTTAATATAAATTGAATCAATGGGACATTTTCAGTATTCATCATGAAGCTAGAAAGTGTAGCCTCTGGACTTTAGGGGTGAGTCTAGGTTCAAATTCAGGTCTGACACTTGTGTGAGTCCTTAGGCAAATTATATAGTCTCTCTGTGCCCATTTTCCCCCATCTGTTAAACTCGGATAAGAATAGAATGTATCTTTAGACTGAGAGATATGCAAACATTGTCTAGATCCAACATGTAGAAGTTGAGTACAGGGAAAGTCTCAGTTGTCCTGAAGCTGCCTCTCATGCTGATGGTGAGTTTCCAGCTGCTTGTCGTGCATAATCAAAAGCTGAAGGACCTGTTGGCAGAGAAATTATAGAGATTTATAAATCAGATGGGTGATTAGATGAGGCAGTACCCAGAGGCCCTCCACCTAGAGATTTTGTCATTAAAAAGAAAAAAAAAATCCATGATGACCCTCAGAAACCTAACTGAGATGTGCGGATAGTAATGACACAAGTTTACATTTTATGTTAAAAAACCATGCTTAAATTTGGTTCAAAATGTTCTGTTCTATGTAAAAAAAAAAAACACCGTCACTTTAATTAATGCAGCCTATAATTGAAACAACTATCTCAAGCTGTTCCTCTCCAGTGCGTCAAGGGAAAGAGTGGAATTGGGGGATAGGGGGTGGAGAGAGGCAGAGGGTCTTCAGCCAATATGTCAGCTCTTCGAAGTTGCTCTGAGAAAACTGAACAAAGATCTCATCCTGAGTGTGAAAGGGGGCGAAGGCTTCAGGGAACACAGACTTTAAGTGCATTTCGCCCTATTCTAATTATTTGAGAAGCAAAGGGTGGGGAAGAAATGTTGACAGCAGAGGTTTAGGGGAGAACAGGCACAATGATGCCCTGTAGCATAGCACTATATTTTTTATGTGCCACATGTGGAGAAGGGAGGTAAGAACTTGGAGCTCAGAAAGGTTTAAAAGGCAAAATGTAATGACTTCCCTTTAATTAACTCAAACAATGTGTGGCAGGTTACATTAACGTGCCTGTAGCTAAGACAGAGGTGGTAGGCCACCGCTGAGACCTTAGAGAGAGAGCGACTCCTGTTTTTCCAGAACAGAAAGGGCCTAGAAACCTTGTAGACTAATTTTAAAGGTGAGAGGACAAGCCTAGTACAGTTATAAAACCCAGCCAAGGCTATGTAGTCTCTCAGTGACAAAGCTAGGCTAATACCTCGGGTGTTTACCCGTTTAGTATTCTCTCCAAGACACTGTGTATGATGAAGTCTCTAGTGATTTCAAGTTACCCCAGAGGGTCAAACTAACCATAGTACATTTGCATATAGATTAAGATTTGGTGTATTCTCTTAACAAAAGTTAAAAAAGAAAGGTAAACTTTAGGTTTCTACCTGTATCCATTTCAGTCAAGCTTTTCTTTTAAAGTTGCTTCAGAATTGGGACGCCTGGGTGGCTCAGTCAGTTGGGAGTCCCACTTTGGCTCAGGTTATGATCTCATGGTTTGTGGGGTTTTTTTTGTTAATTTTTTTTTTCCACGTTTATTTATTTTTGGGACAGAGAGAGACAGAGCATGAACGGGGGAGGGGCAGAGAGAGAGGGAGACACAGAATCGGAAACAGGCTCCAGGCTCTGAGCCATCAGCCCAGAGCCCGACGCGGGGCTCGAACTCACGGACCGCGAGATCGTGACCTGGCTGAAGTCGGACGCTTAACCGACTGCGCCACCCAGGCGCCCCTGGTTTGTGGGTTTGAGCCCTGTGTTGGGCTCTGTGCTGGCAGCTCAGAGCCTGGAGCCTGATTCAGATTCTTTGTCTCCCTCTCTCTGCCCCTCCCCTGCTCACTGTCTGTCTCTCTCTCTTTCCCTCTCCCTCCTTCTCTCTCTCTCTCTCTCTCTCTCTCTCTCTCTCTCTCTCAGAAATAAACATTAGAAAAAAAATTAAAAAATTAAGGTTGCTTCAGGATGTTATTAATACCGGTGGCTGTTTCCATGTAGCTGTTTTAATTAAAGTGTTATATGTTCTTTTATAAATAAAGTGATGAAAATTTCTGATTATAGCCCTGTGGGAGACTGAGCAGGGAAGCCATCAGAATTGCAGGTGGAGGAGGTCACATTTAGATCATGTGACCAATGCTATCACTGCCATGTAGAAGGTGCTACAATTGCAGCTTCCGATGTTTCAGGGGTGAACAAACCTTTTATAAAAAGGCAGCTACACATTAAAGTTAAAAAATCGCATAAAATATTTCAGGAGAGAATGAGAGGAAGCGAAGAAAACTAAAATTCTTCTATTTTACTTATTCAAGGAAACGAGTTTTGTGAACAATTTCCAGAAGAGTTATTAAGGAACAGTAGATTTTGCTTTACAAGTTGACCATTCTTCAAGGTTTTGTATTTAATCTCTTTTTGAGCTGAGACATAAAAAGCTAGACAGAGACCCTTTAAAAAAAAAAAAAACCTTTTGTTAACCTGATGAGTGGGAGAAATAAGAAGTAGAAAATCTTTTAGAAATTATTGGGGACTGGGGCAGTGTAATAAATGGTGTTCCCTACTAAGTTCATTATCGGTTGAGAAAAACACATGAGTTAAATGGATGGCGATCAGGATTTGTCTTCCATTTGGTGATGTACTGGTAAATTGTTTAACATTTTGGGAAGAAGGAAGATGATTTTTAGTGTTTATGGATTTCTGTGAGGTAAATACTCCCACCTTGGTCAAATTCTCGCTGCCAATGTGATGCCATTGAATTTGGAGCTGGGCAGAGATCCACGCATTTGCCTCTTGTAAGGCAGTACAGTCTTCAGACACCAGTACTTGAGTCCATCACTTATAAAAGGCTGTGTTATAGAGCCTAAGCAGCCTTAGACCCAAGCATTCTTGTTAATGGTACACTTTAGAATTAGACAAAGTTAAAACACAGTTCCTTCTTTGGGGACCTGCCCTTACAAAACTTCCAAGAAGGATCAAAGCAGAGAGTGTGCTTTCTGTAGGTGTGTTGGCGTCACTGAGAGTTTGTCTCCCAGATTCTACCAGTCGTCTCAGTCAACAGTCTGAATCAAGTTGGGGAGAGAGGCCAGGAGTGTTACTCGGATGGGAGGTCTCTCTAAATGGAAGGAAACAAGGGAAATGGAAACAAGGGAACAAATGTTAGCCCTTAGCAAAATCGCAACTCAGAATGTTCCTTCGAAAACTGTACAGGATTAGTATCAACAAGAAGATTGGAGGCAGATTTTACTTTAAATCTCTTACCATTTTGGTGTACAGATATCAATTGTAAAATCATCTTTGAGGCTGGGAAGTGGCCAGAAATTTGGTTATCAGGAAAAAAATAGAAGTTTTTGGGTGGTATTTAAACATGGGTAGAGTAATAAACCCCAATTCCTTATTTTGTAGGAAGATACTGAAGGACAGATTCCTGTTTAATATGTTGAAATTAAATTATTTTCCAGCTGGGTGCAACTGAAAGAAACAGGGCAGGCACAGGAACTCAAACAACTTCATTGCCTCAGAGAAGATGATGGACTATTATAGTGAATATATGAAATGGTATCTGGCAAAAGCAGAGTATTTGATCATCTTACCTCTTTGTAGTTGATGTTCAAAGTCTCTGCGCTCAGATTTATAACTCTTTGCTTACACATTCATCATTGTTAATATGCCAATACTCTGAGAAAGTAAGCCTGGAATTGAATGCATGAGTCCGTTTCTTCCTAGTGGAGGAGAGTTTATTATCCTTGTTGCTGTTGTATCATTATTTAACATGTGACGTTTCTATAATTAACAATGGTTATAAATTAGCTTGCTCTTCTAACAGTGTGGGCCTAAATGCCCATACTGATAGTTTATCTTTGAGTGCAGAAATTCTGATTATAAGTCAAGTGTCTGAAAGCACTTTTGTTGTTATCATCATACTGGAAGAGAAATCTTTGGTTCCATAAGAACCCACCTTCTCATGCTGTTGCCTGTGACATTGTAGAGACCTGAATCTTGGGTTCATATGTGTCTGCTTTCCTTTGTTATAACATCTGGCCTGTTGTGGTGATTAAAATCTGAGATTCTGAAGTCAAATGGAGGTGAAGTTTATAGTTCTGGCTCTGCCATTTTACAGAGAAGTGACCTAATCCATTCAGACCTGAGTGTTTTTCAGATTTAAATGGGCATGAAGGGGTGTCTGGGTGGCTCAGTTGGTTGAGCATCTGGCTCTTGATTTCAACTCAGGTCATGATCCCAGGGTCATGGGATTGAACCCCATGTCAGGCCCTGCACTGATCATGGAGCCTGCTTAAGATTTTGTCTCTCCCTCTGCCACCTCCCTCTCTAAAATAAAAGTAAAATAAAATGGAAATGAAAACACATCTATTTCATAGGGCACTAGTGAAGAATAAATGGTATAGTGTATATAATGCAGTTTGTAAAGGGCCAAGTGTATGGTGACTGATCAACATTTGTTGGCAATTATAACAGTCGTCATTTTTTAAAGTGTTATGTTATAAAACACGTGTAACTTTAACACACACCTTCTATGAGTCCATGTCTGAGGACTGACTCATTCTCTGGAATTTTGGCAATATGTATTTCCCAGAGTAACTCCTACTAATGAGACAGGCAGTTTGTCTTTCCAGCCTACAGCTTCTCAGGTTCACATCTGTTTCTTTGCTTTGTCGCTACCCTGACTTCTACCCTTCCCTCTTGTCTCCCTAGAACCCAAGGTCCTCATTTATTACCTGTTGTTCCCCATATAAAAGTCTGATGTAGGAAAATAGTATAATAAGCTGGTTCATAATAAGCAATTCATTATTAGTATTCTTAAGGCATTGCAGCAGTGATACAGTCTAAGGGTATAATTTCAGCATTTAGGCTGCAGGTGAGAAAGGTATTTGTTTGGTAGAAGATTCCTTTTGATGCTTCTGAAATCATAGTCCGATTTGTAGCTGTCTACAGTCTACAGTCCATATGGCGGCCTTTAATTATACCTGTTGCAATAATCCACTTAGCCAAGGTCAAACATCCTCTGATTACATGTTCTGTTGTTATTTCCTAGTTGTCATATATCCTTGGCAGCTGTCATCAGCCAAATTTGGCCTTTCTAATTTTTAGTGGCATTCATCCTGTCCTGAGTTTCCATAACACATGCTTTAGCCTTGTCGAACATGCTTCGCTTCCACTGGGTTAGTCATCATTTCTTGGACCTTATTCTACTGTAGGTAGTTTCTGCAAGTGATTTTAGCTCTCTTTCCTAGCTTTACTTTTCATCATTTCACGAAACTCTCTGCAACATGTCAATTAATCAACAAAAACATCTGCTAGCTTCTTCCCCAGGATGGGCTGCATTTCAATGGGAGGTGGATTTAGTCCAATTCAATCTAACAGTTATGTTTGGAATGCCAACAATGAATAAATTAAATTAACCTTTTTTGAGCACCTACAGTGTTAGAGTCCTTTGCTTGCTTATTTGATTATATACATTAGCTCATTTAATCCTCCCAACAACACTGTGAGATATGCAGTCCTCCTCTTGTTCTTTTCAGATGAAGTCATTGAGACTCACAGGTTAGATATTCTGTTCAGCACTTACAACTAGTAAGTGGTAGAGCTAAGAATTAAACTAAAAGCTCCCTGGCTCAGAAGTCCCTCAAGAAGAGTAGATGGAGCGATGCAAGGGGGAAAGTATAGTGGAGGTTCTTGAGGCTGGACAAACAGAATCAAACTTGTAGGCAGTACGCTTTCCGAAGATTCTGAGTTAGTTTCTCCTACTCAGACTTTTGATTTTGGATGGCTTGGGATTTTGTGGATAGGAGGTAGAATGCTATGAAAAGAACGTAAACTTGTGAAGAAAGGTTTCTGTAAGTACACCAGAAAACTAGCTTGCAGGTAGACTCCCTTGGTGGTAAAGAGTATATACCCTGGATCCATTTCTTTCTCCTTGAAGTGGATGGGACGTCCGTCTACAGAAGGCTTGTGACAGGCCAGTGGTGCTGATAAAGTCTGAGCTGAGGAAGTGGGAGAGCAGATGTCAATGACAGGGCAGCCTTTGACCATGGCCCTAATGCCTGTCTAGGGGATTAAAACTTTAGTGACCATTTTCAACATTCCATGTGTACCTGGAGCTCTGACAATGAGGTATTTCCCTGGGTTGGGAATACAGATAGTGAGTAAGGGGGCAGGGGCAGTAGGTGGTAAGGAATATGTGTGGGGGTGGTGTTTCAGCCTGGTTGGCTAGATGTTGGAATCACATTCTACCTTCACCAGAGCAACTGAGGCCCTTCTGAAGAGAAAGGCAGAGATAGAAGTTGTCTGGGGGGTGGGAATCTCGAAGTTTCCCTTTATTAGGTCATTTACAATCTTGAGACCAGTAGGACTTCAGTGAAACTAATAGAGTACATGGTCATCTTCCTCTGGGGTGTATAAATGCTTCCATTCCTTGAGAATTCTACTCTCTATCATTATGACATTTGATCTTTGAATTTCATATCTGGTTTTGCATACATTTAAATTCTTGATTGACTCAGGTCTCTGGAGGACTTCTTTTGTTGTTGTTAGCTTCTGATTGAGCCTTTATTCTCCTCCACATGACTCCTTAGCCAGTGCATTTGAAATGTTTGTTCTGAGGGGAAAGTTAAAGTCAAGTATGTGAGCTTATTTTCTCCCTATTAAGTAAGGTCTTCAAAGTTTGTAGTTCCAAGTATTCAGTGTTTCATGTCTTTGGTGCTCTTTTAGAAATGTGTATATTTTTCTACATTTTTCAAAAGCATGAATGATCCAGAAGATCAAATCTGACTTATATAAGTCTGTAAAGTGTAAAGGAAACCCAAAAGCTGATAATAATGTGCTGCCATCTCTTCCATTCATAATGTGGCTCTGTAGACTTTCCATTTTGATGAAGCATAGGGAGCCCACAGTTTACCTACATCTACCTGATAGAAGCCCTGTGTGGTTGAGCTCCTCTAGCTAGGTTGAGGTTGTTGACAGAAAGAAGACAATGGAATACTTCTCACTTGATCTCCCCACACACACTTTATAGCACTTCTCTGCCTACCACTTTATTTGTTGATATTAGTACTTACCCCAAAACAAAATCATAAGCTTATTTGGGGACTGTGGTCTTGTCTTATCTATGTTATCTCCCAAAGTATATGGATATAGCTTCAGCACCCAGTCATTATTCAGTAAATACTTGTTTACCACTGCTTTTCTTTTCCGCATACTTTGGTCGGTAAACTGTGGACAGAGTGAAGAAGATACAGGGTCACTTCGGACATGTTTCCTTTTCTCACTCTGGCCCCCTACCATCATCAGTTAAGTAATCCATTTGTCCTGAAAGAGACAGGAAAGATTCTCTGAGAAGCAGGTGCCATTGAAAATCATACACAAATATTAAGATCCTAGAATTCAGGGGGGAAAATATCTTAAAATTCAGACTTTCTGATAGGAAAGAATGTGTGTACTTAATATCTTTCTCTTTGAAAGTACGATCCAGTTGGATGCTCAGGAGTAATATGCTCTTCCTAGTTCTGAGATTAAAATCTCAGGGCCAAGCAATATGATTAGTAAAGCATTTAACATTTATTAACTGTTTTATGTATAAAGTATTTTATGTGTAAATGTTTTATGTGCAAAATACTGCACTGTTTTACATGCATTGTCACATTTAATTCTCATTAAAACTATTCATTAGCTATTTTGTGGGTATTGCTATTATCCCCATTATACACATGAGGAATGAAAGAGATCAGGTAACTTGCCAGTGCCCCCTAGCTGTTAAATGGTGGAGTCAAGATTCAAATTCACGCTTAACTTCTACTCTATACATCTGCTACCTTCCATAACCCTTAACTTGAGGAAAAACTAATCTCCCATGTACTAACTGCCATATATTTGGTAGTTGAGGCAAGTAGATATTTTTCCTAACCACATTCTTCTAGTATTTTGTTGGGATAAATTTTAGAGTTTGGAGCTTCTGTCCACCACCTACACACTAATCTCTTAGAATTGTCACTTTGGGTTATGACAATTATGACACCTGTCTTTTCATGAGAGAAGTGGAATTGGGTCATAACATCATCACTGTTAGCATTTTCTGAATTGTTATGTGGATGACTTTGTTCTAGGTGATCATGATGTATGTGTGTTTTGTATATTTTCAGGTATTATCTTGTCACTTGTTCCTACTCATTTGCATAAGTTCCTACAAAGCTAATGCAGAATTGAGAGTTATATTAACTGTAATTATAAATGGGAATTATAACTCAGATAGAAAATGTGAGTTATATTGTATGGAATATAACTTTCACCAGTTACTTTATAGGTTATATGGAATCACAGAAGCACAGGCTTCATTATTGTGACTTGATTTTCATAAACCAAACAGATTTATGCCAGGAATTCTGAAACCTTATACTCTTTATATTTGTTGCCTTATGTATCACTAAATACTGATGAATATTTAAGCATTAGAATTTTTGGTCTTAACTGAATGAAGCTTTCAAAGATTTTGTTTTTTCTTTCTTGGAATCATGCTGAATCTTCTTGAAGAACAAACAGATTTCATGCCTTCTTAAAGTTTGCTGTGAGTTGTTTTGATAACATTAACATAAGCATCAAAATAACACAAACTTAGAAAACAGATGCAGTGACTTATCATTTCTCAGAAGCCTTTCTTATGTCATGCTTATGTTGTAAGTAGAAGAGTATGATCTTGTGTTGTCATAAAGAAACAATCTGAGTGTTCTTTGTGTGTGTGCATGTGTGTGTCTAGCCTTAAGGAAGCAGTCTTTGAATTTAATTCTGTTTCAAACATGCACTTTTTAAAAAAATTTATTTTTTAAATTTACATCCAAGTTAGCATATAGTGCAACAATGATTTCAGGAGTAGATTCCTTAATGCCCCTTACCCTTTTAGCCCATCCGCTCTCCCACAACCTCTCCAGCAACCCTCTGTTTGTTCTCCATATTTAAGAGTTTCTAATGTTTTGTCCCCCTCCCTGTTTTTATAATATTTTTGCTTCCCTTCCCTTATGTCCATCTGTTTTGTATCTTAAAGTCCTCATATGAGTGAAATCATATGACATTTATCTTTCTCTGACTAATTTCACTTAGCATAATGCCCTCTAGTTCCATCCACGTAGTTGCAAATGGCAAGATTTCATCCTTTTTGATTACCGAGTAATACTCCATTGTATGTATATACCACATCTTCTTCTTCTTTTTTTTTTTAAAGTTTTTATTTATTTTTGAGACAGAGAGAGACAGAGCATGAGCAGGGGAGAGGCAGAGAGAGAGGGAGACACAGAATCTGAAGCAAGCTCCAGGCTCTGAGCTGTCAGCACAGAGCCTGACGCGGGGCTTGAACTCACAGACTGTGAGATCATGACCTGAGCTGAAGTCGGATGCTTAACCGACTGAGCCACCCAGGCGCCCCACATCTTCTTTATCCATTCATCCATCGATGGACATTTGGGCTCTTTCCATACTTTGGCTATTGTTAATAGTGCTGCTATAAACATTGGGGTGCATGTGTCCCCTCAAAACAGCATACCTATATCCCTTGGATAAATACCTCATAGTGCAGTTGCTGGGTTGTAGGATAGTTCTATTTCAAACGTGCACTTTCAAACACGTACTTACAGCCTGTCATCCGTAAAACCTAGTATTATGTTTTTCCCATGAATAACAAGTGTCTCACTCAGACTTCCTCTTAATTCAACCAGCTTTCCATCTCCTCATTTCTTCTAGGTGCTAGACTTGTTTTTCAATCTGTAAAGCCAATATAGGGTAGGTTTATTTAACAAATATTTTTTGAGAGACACTCTTACAGGCACTGAAGATACTTAAGTGAAGAAAACAGGTAAGTCCTTTTTTCCAGGCAAACTAAAGTTTGCACTCTAGCTGAAACAATAAACAAGTTAAAGCCATTAAATGGGTAGTTTAAGTTAGTGATGAACACCATGAGGAAAATAAAGCAGAGCAATGTGATAGCGGGATGGGGTGGGAATAATATTTTATATTATCTACTTAAGGAGACACTCTAGTTGGTGACATTTAACTTAGATCTGAATGAGAAGTAGACAGACATGAGAATATATATAAGAGGATTGATTAAAGCTGAGGGTATACACACCAAAAGCACACTTAGTGAGGTATGAACAAGTTTGGCAAATGTGAAGAATAGATTGGCCAGAGAAGTTTAGAGAATGGGTATTTGCAGATGAAGATTTATTAGTGATAGAAGCTTTGTAAATGTCCACATAGTTTTAAGGGACCAGTTAATTTAGCTTCAGGTCAGTAAAATGTTCTATACCAACAGTACATCCCTAGGGGATTCTTTAGAATTGTAGAACTTGGATAAATGATAGATGGATTATCAAGCATGACAATTAACTTCTCTTGTATGTTTGACTTGATTTGTTCTTTAATCTGTACTTATATAGTCTTATTGATTTTAGAGAATGGTTACCTGTTTAATACTTCATCTGTTCATCAACCATTTACCAATGTCCTACCATATGCCAAATAGAGTCTTAGGTTTTGCATATACAAAGATGAATAAGACTTTCCCTGTTATGAAAGCCTATACAAAAATGGATGTAACATAGGATTCTGAGCATATATTTACTGAGAAATACATTTTTTCAACAAATACAAATAATAAGACAAGCAGCTGGAGAAAATAATGGAATTGGTCAGTATAGATGGCCCCTGCTGATATGTAGGTAGTTAAAATATAATTTTGCAGGCCTAAAACACCTTTGACATCTGCTTATAAAACTGGATTAAGGTGTATATGATCTCTGTTATGGTGGAGAAGTTTATAAATTTGAATTCACGAACATCACTGTTAACGCACCTCTCTGGATAATAATACACTTGTGATTTGTATAAAGGGTCCCAAACCTAAGTTGAACTCCTGACCAAAATGCAAGATGATGAAGCATTTTACTTGGCTCATCAGATCTGTTAAAACCATGGGCATCCCCATGGGTCTCCAAGTCAGTCTAGAAGACAGTGTCTTCCAGTCTGACAAGGAAAGTAACTGATTACCTGAATTTATATGAACTAATTCTGGTTTAAAACAGGTTATGTCTTCATAATAGTCAAAGAAGGTTTCAGAAAGAAAACAAAGTCTGGGTTAGTCTGAGATTTTGAAGTTAGAAGTCTGTACTTAAAATGTTATCAGCTTAGCCCCCAAATAACTATCCAAGGGGCTGAACATCTTCTGGTGATTCAACACTGTTAGTCTCTTTGTTTGACCTGCTACTATCTACTAGCTTTGTTTACCCATACTATTTGCTCTGATTAATTTAATGATCTCAGCAACCATATATGGCAGATTATTATCCTGACTCCTGCTCGTCCTACCTTTTAAACTAGTATATTCAAGTCATGTTTAACCACATATCAATTAAACTTCATACCCAGAGCCTCCTGCAAAAGTACCTTGGCTCATAAGTCTCCTGAAACAATGTGATAATTGATTTTACCTTCAATTATGATGTAATTAAAAAAAATTAAGTCCATAAAAATATAGGTTTAAACAATCACCTTTAAATTATTAATTCATTTAATCGTCTATAAAAATTGAAAAAATAAGCATGGTCTTTCTCCTTTTCCTCTTTTCCCATATCCTTCTCCTTGTACCACTACTGTTCCTCTCCTCCTCTGTTTCCCCTTTGTTTTTTCTTCTCCTTTTTCTGTTTTATTCTCACCATCATCATCATCATCATAAATGCAATGTGTAAGAATATTTTAACTGATGGAATATTTATATAAAATGTGAATCTTGGTAAAGTGTAGGTTGTCAAATAATTTTAAGATAGTTCGGATTTAGTTGAAAATAGAAAAAAACATAAACATAAGTGGTTTCCTGTGGGTATCCTTGAATTTGGTAAATTAACTTAATTATTATCATAATAAGATGGACACCTGCCATTACTAAATACCTCTAGCCTCTTTTAGGAAGCTCTCTTCCTTGCTAATAGGAAGACTCATCATACATTTAGAGTTCGGTTGATGTTGTCAGTCAATGATAAGGACAGGGTTTTTACACGGTATCCCACCTATACATCATTCTGTAATTTCATCCATTGTAATTTAAGAAGAATGACATAACCAGAGTGATTAAGAATCTGAGCTTTTGCATCAAACAGTCTAATTACTGTTTTAGATCTAACAACCCCTAGCCTTGGATGAATAAATAAAATAAACCTTTAGTAAATCTTCAGTTTATGAATCTATGTTTTTTTTTTTTTTTCACTTATAAACTTGAACTAATAGAACATACTCAAACTGAAGATTGCTATCAGGGTTATATGAGGTAGTATATACTTTAAGTTTAGTAAGAAACTTACATCTAGAAGGCATTAAATGAAAGTGAATTATCACCATCATCATCATCAATCATTAACTTACCGTTTCTGTGCTTTATTTGATCTTAAACTATATGGAAAATTTAAAGTCCTCTGTTCCTTATGAGTATTTGACATTTGGTGAGAGCAAGTTGGTAGCAGTTCCATACAGGGCAACGGTTTAATGTTGCAACTTAAAATGTTGTGAGCTCTGGGGAGAGACAGGAAGGTAGTGGTTACTGATTCATGAAAAACCATTTTTAACTCTCAGTCAGCCAGTTGATTACAATTGATCTGTTGTCCGTGCCATCATTGTGACATTTGGAATATATTAGACTACTATTTCTCTTAATATGGCGGTTAAAATTCAGTAGGCAGATAATGTGATATTGACATAATGAGTAAAATAATGATTGATAGTGAAGTTGTAAAAGTAAGAAGGTTCAATGTGTTTGAAAGTCACAGAACTTTGAAAAGCGTAAGAGATAAGGAATACTGATGAATAAGAGGTGACAGCCTGACACAGGCTATGCATAGAGAAATGAACCACTTTAGTAAGTCATTTTTAAAGAATACAGCCTTTAGAAATGTAAATATGGCTCATAAAAGTAACTTTTTAATTTAAATATCTATCAAAGTATCTATTGGAAGCAAACTAGATTTATACTTTATGATTTTCTCAAAATCATTCTTTCTTAACAAAAACTCCAGTAAATTAGTTTCAGTTTAAAGTATATTAAAGTGGATACTTCTAAAATTGGGTTCTTTGAAATTAAACAAAAGGGATTTAAGTTTTTCCCAGGAACTGCTATAGATGTCACTTTATAATAAGGCAGGTAAGACAGTCAATACACAGAGGTTTTATTTTATGGACAGAACTAACATTGATTCATTCAGTGAGAGATGTCAATTAGAACAGTACTTCTTAGGCAATGGGGAAATTTCAGAGCCCTTAAACTAGAACATTATAGTATTATATTATCAAATATGTTACCATTGTGACCTCCATAATGACCCTTGCTCTTTAATGAGAGTGCATAATGTCAGAATCAGGGAGGCAAAAAAGCCAAATGGCAACTAATTTATCACCAGATTTATGGTCAAATTACCAAAAGATTGGAACTAATCGGGTCTGTTTTTCAAAATGAGTAATGGCATTTCAGAGCCTCTCTGGTTATACAGATGTTTAGATTGTGGATGTCCTAAGAATTCTAAGTCTGTGCTGGCTTTAAAGTTGAGATTCAATTGTTCTTGTGTGTCCAGGGTAGTATAACTCCAAGGGGAAGGTGTTCTGGGGAAAGAAAAGGGAGAAAAAAATCATTTTTCATCATCACAGTGAAAAAGTCATCGTACTGAAAAAGTGCCAACAAACCCTAAATAATTTTGTGTTGATTATGCTAAATTAGAATCATGATAGCTATAATCATTTGATCCCTGAGGCATTAATGAAAATTCAGCATTATTTTGTGTAGAATATGTATCATTACCCTTGAGCTTAGAAATGATTATTAGTAAGTCTGATTAAATCTGGAAGCAGTGACACAAGCTATCTTTAACCCGCTAATGACAGGGCCATATTGTAATTTTATGATGAATGAACACAGTTTAGCATTTTTAGCACTTGGCGGGGAACATAAGAAGTCTACATTCATTTTCTTGATTAGACTGCAAAATAGTACAGAGCTCATAAGGAATGCTGCTTAATGAAATAGTGTTCTTGCTGATTGATTAACCTATCATATCTTCTAGAACCCACAGGACTGGTTATCCTTATATGATTAAAGATATTAAGCGATGTTCTAGACATCACAGTTTCCTAGATGCAGGAGTATAAAAACAAATAATACAGTCATACCACTTCACAAGCATACATGGCCTTTATGTTTTCAAGTGCTTTCACATGTACTAAGGTTTTATTATTACCGCAGTAACTGTGGGAGTGACTTAGACTTTTCACCACTTGTTTTACAAGTAATAAAACCAAAGCTCAATATGGTTTAGGTAAATACCTAAAGGTCCCGAAAATTGTCAGAAAGTCCTGGAACACAAATGTCTTTGCTCCAAATGTAGTATATTTTTGGCCTCTGTAGAAAATGGATTTTTTTTCCTTATTTTATGATTTTGGACAAATTGTTATCACTGTCTTGAATTCTCTCTTTTTTTAAAAAAGATATTCTGTATTCATAGACAGTGTTAGAGATTCTTATTGATCAAAGGGCCACAGTCCTGATTTTATTTTCAGTGCTAGGCAAAACTGTTTTTAAATTTCCCCAGGCAATTTAGGACAAGTTCTGATCCCAGCTCAGCATCTGAGGCTTAGTAGTAGCTTGACCAATTGTACTTTCTTTTCTTCTCATTCTCAGCCCAATGCTGAGACCGCTGCCAGTGGTCTAAAGAAGGAAGTTTTCAGAATCTTAGTTGACCTGAAAACTATGTTGATGGCCTACATGATTTTATCATTAAAACTCTGTACACAGGCAAGTCCTTAACAGAACATAAAAATTAGTGAAAGTACAGCCAAGCCCTGTTGTAAAATGCATGGCTAGAGGGAGTTAGCACTTGTACGAGCACTTGTACGTGAAACACAGCTTTGCAAGGAAGGGCATCCCCATACTCCATTAGCATCACAATGGCATTTTGTTGAATAGCTTGATTGAGGGCAATCAGAGCCAAAGACCTAGTTACAGGAGTCCCACAGGTCCTGCTTTGGCACATAACAGATGAGATTCTTTGGGGAAGATGAAGGGAGAAAGGAATCATTGTAACACACTGAAATGGTAAAATGAATGTGGAGGAGGGGGCAATGGTAGTGCCTAGGGTTCTGGAACTAGGTGGCAGGCAGGGGAAGCACTGTGAAAACATTTGAACACTTAACTAAATAAAGCCAGAAATGTGGCACTTCTCTCTTCCTCTCAGGTATCCAGTCGGTTACCAGGTGATTTGCCAGTTTACTTCTTTTTTTTATTTTTTTTTTTAACGTTTTTTATTTATTTTTGAGACAGAGAGAGACAGAGCATGAATGGGGGAGGGTCAGAGAGAGAGGGAGACACAGAATCTGAAACAGGCTCCAGGCTCTGAGCTGTCAGCACAGAGCCCGACGCGGGGCTCAAACTCACGGACCGCGAGATCGTGACCTGAGCCGAAGTCGGCTGCTTAACCGACTGAGCCACCCAGGTGCCCCTGCCAGTTTACTTCTAATCATTTCCCTGCTCTATGTACTTCTTACTCATCACTGACCTATATGGAGTTCTCATCATCTCTGTTTAAAATAGGCTGGCTTGTTGGTGCTCACATTTGCGGGCATATCACCCTCAAAACCATCAACCAGACTATTTAGAACCTTACATTTTCGCACATGTCCCCTAAGCTTTGAGGTCTTCTTTTGTTCACAGGATAACATCTAAACCATGATTCTCTGTAGTGTGGACTCTCCCCACCTCTAAGTGTCCTCTCCTGATAGTGTTTATGCTGTGGAATTGTCACTTCAAGAACATTACTCTCCGTTTGGTGCCTTCATGCCTTTTCCTCTTTTTTGTACCATCTCTGATAGGATAAATTCTGTATACGTCATTTGATTTCCCATGAAATTTTCCCATCTCAGATCTCCACTGGGTCAGGTGCACTTCTCTGATTTTAGAACACCATTGCATACTGTATCTTATTTATCCTGTGTTCCCACTAAGCACAATGGTTGGCATGTAATAGTTGCTCAACAAATGTTGGTTGATCTGATCACAGGAATAACATGAATAAGTAGATAGTTGCTAGGGCAACGAGTGAGAAGTGACAAGGAAGTATAAAATCAAATGGCATAGTATATTAGTTTTCTGTTGCTGAGCAACAAATTGTCACAAATTTAGTGGCTTAAAACAATATTCATTCATTATCTCAGGTTTCTGAGATAGGTCACAAGTCCAAGTAAGCTTGCTTAGGTTTTCTGCTCATGGTCTCACCTTGATTTTAAGGCTGAAATCAAGGTTTTCATTGGACTTAATTTACATCTGGAGGTTAATGATGTAATTTACATCTGGAGGTTAATCTGCTTTAAAGCTTTCTCAAGCTGTTAGCATAATTTATTCCTTGTTGCTGTAGTATTCATGGTGGCTTGCTTCTTCAAGGCCTTCAGTGAAGAGAGGGTGTGTCTATTGCTTCAAGTCTCTGCCTACAAGGAAGGCTTAAGCCCTCTTAAAAAGGGCTAGCTTGCTTAGGTCAGGTCCAAGCAGGATATTTTTTCTTTCCATTAGCTCACAGTCTTTAGTTAGGGATTTTAATTATATCTGCAAAATCCTTTTGCCTTTACCAAATACCATAACATAATAATGGTAATGGTATTCTATCACTTTGCCACAAAGTGGGTACTGCCTAAAAGCAAGTGCAGTTCTGGCTTCGCTCAATGGAGTAGGAGGGGATTACTCCAGGGCATACATATCAGGGCCAAGATCTGAGGCCCTATCTCAGTATTCTGCCTGTTGCATAAACAGTTTAGAACGGATTGAAAAATAGATTTGCATGGGTAGGTGGAGGAGCATGAGGCTGGAAGGAAGGGTAAAGGCGATGTGAGGAAGTGTCTCATGTGGTTTTCTAAGAAATGTATACCTTGTCATGTAGGGAGGAATAACGGGGATTAAGAAAGATTAAAGTTTCTAGCATAATTTTTTCAGTACTGGAAATAAGAAAGACTTGGAAAATAGGAGGAGGAAGAAGCTGGAAACAGGGACAGTAAGTTAGGAGTATTTAGATGGCACTGAAACGTGGAGAAGGTTTAAGAATTGGCAGGACTTAATTGCTGATTGATTCCACCGAGGGTAAAGAGGTATTCAGAGTTTCTAACTAGGACCACTGGAGTGAACCAAAAAATGGAGTAGGTTTTGAGTGTTCTTGAGTAACACTGAAGTGGTAACTGCTTTTGATGTAGATGGTGAATCTCTTCTGTTCTCATTCTTGCCTTCTGTCTTACTTGTCTTACCTTATTCCAGAAAGGATCTTGGCTTAGCATTAGAATACTGCTGTAGACATACCAGTTTGCAATGACTTGGCAAAATGCCTTTAGGGAGAAATGTTTTATTTTCAAATAGCTGGTGAAGTAGACGGAGTCATGTTTTTTGAAGTTATCTGAATCCATGAGGTTGGCAACAGTTGAGAAGGACAGTGAACTGAGCTTTCAGTTCAGAATTCTGATTTCGATCCATTATCTGCCGGCTCAGGCTGTTTTAAATCTAGGCCATTTGTGTGTGAGACACAATTAAATAAAGAAACAAACGCACAATGTTGGAACACAGGCAGACAAAAGTATCTTTTGTTTTTCTCTCCACATCTGTAAGTAAATTCTGGACATCCTTTGCAATCTATCAACTAATGCCACTATAAGTTAATGTCTCCTTTAGCTTATGTTTCTACCCTTAGATGGGGGGGGGGATAGATGATCATCTTTTCTTAAATAATCATGTGATGTAAAATTCACAGTCTTCCTATTCATGTGTTTTATCTTCAAAATATTTGTCTTTCTTATGTCTAATGAAAATCTCCTTTGGTAAATATAAGCCTTTAGAGATTAAAATTTTTGTCTGAGGTTTTAAAATGTTTTGCTTTGTCCATTTTAAAATTTGTGATATTATTTCATTCAATAAGAATCGTGTGGATTGATTTATGCCCTTTGAATATTTAGTATTACGGAAGTGTCTCAGTCAACAAGACTCCCCTAAATGGAATTGAGGAATTTTGGAAATTGAAAGTCCAATCTTCCTCTCCATTAGAAATTTTGGTGTGGATTTATGGACATCTAGTCTCTATTTAATCCAGTGATATGTTCCTCTACTTATCTTATCAGGCTTTAAATTGTTAAGTTTGGTCTTAAAAGGAAAAACTGGGGCACCTGGGTGGCTCAGTCAGTTGAGATCCAACTTTGGCTCAGGTCATGATCTTATAGTTTCTGAGTTCAAGCCCCGTGTTGGGCTCTGTGCTGACAGCTTAGAGACTGGAGCCTGCTTCGGATTCTGTCTCCCTTTCTCTCTGTCCCTCCCCACTTTCCCTCTGTCTCTTTCTCTCTCTCGAATATAAATAAACATTAATTTTTTTTTAATTTAAAAAAGGAAAAACTGTATTCTCTACAATATTTCTGATACTAGATGTGTGGGGTTTTCCACACCAAGCAATTCTCCAATTCTTGATGGGCCCTGACTGGGTGTCATATAATTTAACTCGATTCTGGCACTAACTGCCTAGAGTTCATGCAGACCCTACAGGTTAAGGACTCAGTCCCACAAGATCACTCCCCTCTTCAGATGCTAGTTGCAAGTCCAAATTTGTCATCTGCACTTCTGACCAACTGACTATAAATCAGGGGTTTCCACAACCCTCTCTTCATCTATAATGGCTTATGGAACTCAGGGAAACACATTTACTGATTTATTATAAAGGATATAATAAAGGATACGGATGAACAGCTAGATGAAAGGTACATGGGGCAAGGCAATAGAGCAATTCCATACCCTATCCAGATGAACCACCATCCCAGCATGCTGGTTTGTTCACCAGCCTGGAAGCTCTCCAGAGTCCTTGCTTAGAGTTTTTAGGGAGGTTCTGTTACTTAGGCACAATTGGTTAAATCATTTGCCATTGGTGATAGGCTCAGAGGTCTGGAGGGGAGGGGCTGAAAGTTCCAACCTAAGATCCCCTGGTTGGTTCCCCTGGCAACCAACCCCCTTCCTTAGGGAGTCAACTTGTTAGCATAAATTCAGGTTGAAAGGGGTTTGTTATAAACAACAAAAGGTGTTCTCACACCCCTTCCCTCAGGGAATTATAAGAGATCAAAGATCAAATATATACTTTTGGTATATAGTTCAAAGATCTATATACTTTGGTTCAAAGATCAAATATATACTTTTTATTATATTATAATATCACAGGTCTGGTCTCTATGTTAAGCTGAAAGCTGTCTCTACAAAAGCTACTTCTGTTTACTTATAATCTGTTGACTGTCTCACCCAAGGTACAGAGTAGTGGGTGGGTTCCACTAAATCTCCACTGTCTTTTTTTCAATTAAATTTTTGTATTTCTTTTAACAAGTTACCACACAAATATATGAAAATATCCCTGCAAAGTTTATAATGAAAATAATAAGGTGAAGAAATATCGATCTGATCCTTCTCCACCTCAATCCAGAGATACCACCTTCAACTCTTAATTGTTTTCATTTTACTGTCATATTTCTAAATTATGCACTTACAGTACAATTTTTTTGTATAAGTTTCATGACATTTTATATATTAATGCCCATTTTAGACATTTTGTTATTTTCTAAATATCCTCAATTTTATCTTGTAGTCCTTCTATTGAATGAATCTCTGCTAACAAATATACATAAATAAATGTATATTTTTATTTCCTAAGAGCTTTGTGTTTTATTTTTTCCTTTTAATAGCATTTAGTTTGTGGTTCTTTTTTTTTTTTTTTTAAATTTTTTTTTTTCAACGTTTATTTATTTTTGGGACAGAGAGAGACAGAGCATGAACGGGGGAGGGGCAGAGAGAGAGGGAGACACAGAATCGGAAACAGGCTCCAGGCTCCGAGCCATCAGCCCAGAGCCTGACGCGGGGCTCGAACTCACGGACCGCGAGATCGTGACCTGGCTGAAGTCGGACGCTTAACCGACTGCGCCACCCAGGCGCCCCTGGTTTGTGGTTCTTAATAGAAGTTATCTCTGTTAGCATCTTAAGAATGAGATTTTTTTAAATTGTTTTTCTGTTTCTTGCACTGTGTCTTTTTTTAATTATTCCTTTTTTTTTCTTTTCTATTTATCTTAGTCCCTGGCTCTCATGGTTCTCTTAGAGGTTATCTTACAATTTCTGGCAAATTGTGGCCATTTGTTTTCACCCAATGATAAAAAGTCTAACACATTAGTTAGAAGCTGTATAATTATGGGTTTTTTAAAAATCAGTTAATGAAATTTACTAGAGCATACATAGGTAGGGAACTAGCCACTTTATCAAGGGATTACCCTTCCAAAATGTCATTGCCTGTGGATCTTTTCTCTCAAGTCATTTGGTTTGTCCAATAATTCAGTTTCTTAGATATAGCTCAGTTTCTCTGTGTTTGAACGTTTTGTTTCTATAGGTGGGTGGGCAGTGCTTGAGACCAGAGGAGGAAAGGGGCTTAGGATAGGTGGATTGTTCTCAGGGGTCAGTGTACAAGTTTACATGTAATCCTCCTATTTTCGTTATGACTCCACAACCCTGCCAAGGCCTGAGCCTGGGTCCTAAAATCCAAAGCTCTCCTCAGTTGTATTCTCTGAGTGCATGCATTTCCTTGCTATAATAGAGAGGGTATCTGTAGGGCTATTTGGTCCTTGTATAGGCTTCCAACCAGTACTCTTGTTTTCAGTCGTACCTCTCCTCTCTGCTTTCAGCAATATGTGATGCCTCCAATTCTGTATCTTTTTAGGGTTCTGTTACAAAATAACCTTGTTTACTGTTGGCTTCTTCCTCTGCAGCTACTTGAGTTTCAAGTTTTTATGTTATTCCTGTTCATCATATCTTCCATTTTCCACCACTCTCCTATCCCACACCCCTACCCCCAAACTCCATACCAACCCTCACTGTAGATATACCACATCTGGTCCCATTTTCCCATCTTTATCTTCCCCTAGAATCACATCCACTTTTGAGCCTGATCTGTTCAGTTGGCAGAATACCTGCCTTGACTCTGGACCACATCCTTATTTCCATTTTTCCTGTTTGCTCCATGCTGCTGCTCACTCTCCAGCTATCCATTTACTGTCAGGGGCATGTTCCAAAACTGATTTGGCGTGGGTCAAGTATGGGGCTCTAAATCAGGAGCCTCGGCTTGATGGAAGAAAATGCCAGAAGTCATTGATGAGTGGCTTGATTCAAGGGAATGATATAAGAAAAGTCACCTTGTGGAAAAACTAGCTGCCTGATAGTCTGTCACAGAAGAGTGCCAGGGCCAAGAGTGAGAATCCACAAATGACACCGTGAGACATACTTTAGAGAGCAGAGACTTGAGCATTGGAGCAGGGAGATGGGTCATGGAGGAAATTCCTGAGCTGCATGAACATCCTTAAGGAGTTTTGAAGAGGGTAGGGAGTTCCCTGGGCATCTGTTGAGAACAGGAAGCAAGAGTTGAGAATGCTACACCAGCTTGGCTAAGTTGTTTTGCTGAAGAGTTCAAGTCAGAAGCCAATTGAGATATCTGTCATTACTGACAAACTTTAAAAGGTTCTAGAACTGGCAAAACAAGTAGGCCTGAGCTAAGTTAAAAGACAGAGCGTGACCAGCTGGGACAGGAACACAGCAAACTTGCTAATTAGTCTGGAGGAAGCCAATTGCTCACATTTTTATGGGCTGCTAATTGCTAAAGTAGCAGCTTGCTCTAAAGACAAAAATAACAGCATGATAGTTTCTTGAATATAGTATAAAATGGCCTTTAGGATATAGGCTACATCAACTTTAAATATACTCCATAGTTCTTAAACTTAAAACATACACTGCTATTAATAAAGATACATTTTGGAAGTCAGTTATTCATTTTTTCTTAGACTATAAAATGAGAAATTATAGAATATATATGACTCCAGTTTGGGAAGTTGTGGTAAGGATTTTATTTTAAAGATACATTTCTCCACTTGAGTACCATTTCTCAGCCCATTTTAAAACATTTCCCAATAAAAGAACAAAATAAATAATTTTAAATGTGCTTTATTCTAAATACTGTGAGATTTTTCCTAAAACACTGTCTTTCAACCCAGTTATATTTGTGAAAAGAGAATGTGCTTAAAAAAATCTACCTCTACTTTTTGCAACATTGAGGGCGTTCAGTAAGTATCTTTAGAAAGAAAGAATGAGTAAGTGAGCAGGTGCATAAGGGTTTGTGTGCATTAGAATGGTAGAATTTCATATTTTATAGAGCAGTAGAGAACAACTAGTCCCCTCCCATTATTTTATGGATGAGGCAACTGAGGTAGAGAGGAGAAGTAGGGATACTGCTCTAGCGTCTCACAGTTGGCTAGTGGCAGCACTAGGCTTGGACCCCGTTTCTTAAGCCAATCAGTCCAGCACTCTTTGCATTCTAAGCTAATATTCATTCCTTTTGCTTGAGAGAAGAATGAATTACTTTTGCAGGGTTGATTCTGACCCAAATCACATTAAATCAGCAAAGCCTGGCTTTGTTAAAGGCTCAGATGTCAAATGACAAAAGCAAAACATCTTTTAAAACAAAAACAAAGCCAAAGTAAGTGGTGTGTTTGGTTTTATCATGGAGTGGAGTCTTCAAAGGCAAAGAGGGGGAAAATTTAAAACCTCGGTGCCATGGACTTAATTTGAAAGTATGAATGTCAGGGTGGATATAAAGGAGGTAAGCTAGCCCTGAGGAACTATAACTACATAAAGGGAGAAAGCAGATTTCCTTTTCCAGTGAATCAATACAAGTTAATGTATCTACAGACTTATTAATCTCTTGCATTGGTAGCTGAAATCCCCTAATTAGATTGACAACATATTTGGATATTGCATAGTGATTACATATGGCAGAACGAATTTGTTGAAGATGGAAATAAGTAGATGACTATTTAGACACAGCAATACCCCTAATGGCTTAGATGCCAGGTAACATTTCTTCACGTGTGGAATTTATTAAGAAGTGGCTGTGAATTGCTCATCTTCTTAATTAAAGGTTTGGTTGCATTACCAAAAGGTTGTTAATAATGGTAGTCACTTATCAAATGTGTGACTCTGCCCGAGTTATTAATTATTCTGAGCCAAGTGTTTCTCATTTGTACAGAAAGGTTTATAATGGCACCTACCACATGGGGTTGTTTGTGGATTAAAAGAGAGTATGCACATAAGGATTTGCATAGTGCATTCCACATAAAAAGCACTCAATAAATGTTAGCTATTATTATTGCTGTCAGCCACTCCAGGGGAGCTATATTGTAAGAAACCATACTTTCATTGCTGCTGCACTGAACTTCAGTAAATCATTGTTTTCTCACTGGCCTACTATACAATTTGTGGATATTTCTACCTCAAGATCCTCCCCAAGAGGACAATGCGATGTAGCTGAAAGATCTCTCTTCACTTGGAATTCAGAACATTTGGTTCAAATCCAAAGTTTGCAAGTACAGTTTGTGTTGTCTATCCTGGAAGGAGAGATTCATTCATTTGATAACTTTCTGGATTGAACAAACTTCTATCTTAAATTTTCTTAAGTTATTTAATGGTCTCTAAAATTGAGGCAATCGGGGCACCTGGGTGGCTCAGTCTGTTAAGCATCCAACTTAGCTCAGGTCATGATCTCATAGTTCTTAGGTTTGAGCCCCATGTCGGGCTCTGTGCTGACAGCTCAGAATCTGGAGCCTGCTTCAGATTCTGAGTTTCCCTCGCTCTCTGCCCCTCCCCCACTCAATGCTATCTGTCTGTCTCCCACAAAAAATGAATAAACATTAAAAAATTTTTTAAATTGAGGCAATCATACCTATCCCTGTGGAATGCTTTGAGGATCAGATGAAGGTAAATAGTGAAAGTGCTCATTTGCAAACTCCATGGTGTTGAATGAGTATTGGTAATTGATATTCTTTGAAGGCTCAAATTTAGTTACTCCTTCAAGGTCCAGGTGTAAAAGCCACTTCTTCTCTGAAGTCTTTCCTGAGTTCCCCAAACTCCAGACAAATGTCAGCTGTCCTTCATGGTCACTTCCATTACATTTCAGCTGGTCTTCTTTAGTACTCAAAGAATGTGCTTCCTTGTAGGGCAGTACTTTATATTTCATTCCTGCTACTGCACCTTCAGAAGAAAGCATCCATGCCTAATTGCCCTCATTGTCACCTATAATGCATAATACAGTATCTTGTTTATAGTAAGTGCTCAACAAATGTTTGACTAACCAATGAATAAGCTTTTATTATCCCATATGTAATGCTAAGTCCTATGAGTTATAGGGAAATAATAGAAGCAAGTGAAGACTTAATTACAATTTTCTCTCTTCGACAGGAGGATCAAATCCTTTAGGATCTGAAATTAATTAGAAATTAACTCATCCTTCCTTCATTATGTTATTCAGTAAATAAATGTATGTTCAGCATGTTCCAGGTGCCAGGTACTGTGGTGGGCACTAGGAATTCAGTCTAATAACAAAACAGTTCCATTCCTCAGAGCTTGCAGCTTATAAATAATAAGTAATAGTAAGGAAATAATACCAAAACTTGCCTTGTCAGAATAAACATTTAGACCTTTCTTTGTTAAGAAAGGTCAGTAAAGAATTCTTAACCGCTTCTCCTATCCATTATTAATTCCTAAATTTGGTCATTGCTCACCAGTGAGATTAAATTGAGCTACTGAGAATAGGTCCAGCAAATCATTTTTCTGGTTAGAAAGAAAAAGAAAAAAAATCTTCCATAGCTGCTGGGTGGGATTTGCTTTGAATTATTTTTCATAATCCCAAGTAATTGGGCACGTCTCATTCAGTTAAAAATAAACATATAAAAATACATTGATCTCCTTTCCCTGATAATGGGTTTTGAAAACCATAGCTATGTCACTTAAACTTACTTTTCTTCACTTATTAAAAAGTCCAGAGGGCACAAGTAACCTTCGGAGAATATTTCCACGTAACAAGACAAAATGACTTAATAAAATTCCTGGATGTACGTTTTAACTGAAGAATCATAAGCAATTCCGCACCGACATGGAGCCAGCCAGTATGATACAAAAGGAATTTCTCAGTTATTTTACTGTCTGGTGGGTAATTTGAGTGAAAGGAAAACTTTCTTTAGTCATACAAGCCAAGACTAGTTTGTTGTTGCCTCTGAAGCAGCAGAAGCCACTAGAATGTTACATTTTAAAGATGAGGGATGGATCTTCTTAAAGTAGCTCAATTTTCCACATTGCTTACTCACCCCTCAACCCACACCCCTACTACCTACACCACCTCTAGACTTCTGTTTTCTTATGGCTGTGGGGGCTTACAGTCAAAGAAAATGAGGCTTAGAGTATCTGTGTGCCAATTTTTTTCCACGCTGAGTCAAAGAATTCATAGATGGAAGACACCCAAACTGATTTCCCTTTTGCATTTATTGGTCAGAGTCCTGGTAGGGAAACTGGTGACACACTCAAACAGGGTAGTATGATGAGAGTTGACCTATTTACAATGATGTGGGCAGGGCAGGTCTGTGGGCAGGGCAGCCAATAAGGTATGACAAAGCACCCTTTCAGCTGTTACCTCCCTTAGGCCTGAAAGGGGCAGGAGGGGGGAACAGTTACTAGAACCAAGAGAGAGCGAGCTAGGGCTGTACATAGGGGAGGACTTCCTAGCAGAATCTGCAAACTTCATAAGAGAAATGCTAGGTGCCACCAACCTGGATACTGGATGAGAGGAAAACAGGGGTATTAATACCTCCATCTCACGTTTTTCACTCCCGGCTTCTTGTCAGTGCCTCATATTTGATGCAACCCAGAATGATGAGCATCTCAGAGAGCAGGGTAGGGTGCAGAGTGAATCTAGAGGGTCAAACAGAATATCAATTCTACTTTTCATGTAATAGGGACGTGCATTTATCACGTGTATGGTGCATGTTGTCACAAGCAGAAAACTCTCCTTCCAAGAAAGTTTACAGACATTCCTTTAACATTCATAAAACCTTTTTGAGGCAAGCATTATTATTCTCATGTGATGTATCCAAAAGATACTAATGCGAATGTGTTCACGGATGCCTCTCTAATTCCAGCTCACCGGCCCGATTCCCCCTGTTTTCATCTTTTTTATTTTATTTTATTTTTTAATTTTTTTTAAATGTTTATTTATTTTTGACAGAGACAGGGACGTGAGTGGGTTAGGAGCAGAGAGAGAGGGAGACACAGAATCCGAAGCAGGCTCCAGGCTCCGAGCTGTCAGCACAGAGCCTGATGTGGGGCTCAAACTCACGAGCTGTGAGATCATGACCTGAGCCGAAGTCGGACGCTCAACCTACTGAGCCACCCAGGCACCCCACTTTTCATCTTTTTTAAAGAGAAAGGATTCCTTCTGGCTGGAAGAGAGACTAAGTTAAGCCAAACAATGATTGAGTGAGGAGCAGATGAGTGAAGTGGGAAGGAAGAAAAAGCACACAGGCTAGAAGTAGGAGTTTCTCATCAGTTTTAAGAGTTAAGGCACCAAAGCAGTTTAAGAGTATGAGGGAAGTAAAGAAAAGGTGTGAAAACAGAAGGCAAAAAATAGTGTTTGTCTAGACTGTGCATTGGGTGACTTTTAATACCCTTTAAGGAACTTGAATGAGGAATGTAATTAGTTTTAATATTTCTACTGGTTATTGGACTGGACTTTTGAATGCGGCCCAGCTCAGAGACTGAACCACATGGTTTCTGCATTTCTTAGGGTTACAGCCACCCACTTCCTACGTATTTCAACTGAGAATTAAAAAGGTTAAGTGTCTTGCCTAAGATCACACACTCAGAAAATGCAGAGTTTTTACTCCTGCCCAGAGCTATTGATACCAGATCCATTAGTCTCAATTCAGCTTTGGCTGAACTTACCTTTGCTGGATTTGTTGAGTGATTCGGAGGAATTCTTTTCATACCTAATAAGTATATGGTGCACCCCTTAAGAGTAGGAGAGATTAGTCCTTTATACTCCCTGTGTAAAGAGGCTGGATTAGTAATGGTCAAGTGTCATTGAGTCACTCCGATGAATAGTTCCATGATTAAATCTTGTTTGCTTTCATTATATTTTTTTTTCATGTCATGTCAATGAATCTTTTACAATAAGAACTGGACTTACATTTTCTCCAGTCCATTTAGTCATGACGTTGTTATTTTAAGAATGTTGTTCTAATGATTTCTAATTGCTCTTAAAGCCCTGTTTGAATCCCAGTACAAACCTTTCTGTTGCATATCACCCGTGACCCACCTCTGCTTTCTCTTATTCACTGCCTTTCACAATCAGAAAGCATTTATTAATCAGGTACTTCTGCACATTTAAAAAAAATAAATTGGGCTCGGTTTTGTTCCTGGGATATGAAAGATAAAACATCAGTGTAGATAAGTAGAAACTACCAGCAGCAGAATATCTTGTAGGTATATGGCTTGCCAAGTTTTTTGACACTCCTGATGCCATTAGCTCGTAGCAACCCTCCCACCAAATGCCTGCCTGAGGCCCAAGTCACAGATGTTTCTACCCCTGCTCACTTTTCTAACTTTGGTGGGATTGCTATATATTCTGTTCAGATTTCTTATTAAGACTATTGACCTATTCATGTTGAATTTGTGGCAGTTTATTTTCCCATTAATTTTAGATTCAGGGAAGCTTTTTTTTGTTGTTACATGGTGACAGAAATGATTCTGTTCATATGCTGTGTCATTCTAAAACAAAAACAAGTTTATGTATTTTTTTTAACTCAGAGACATTAACATGCTCTTTGACTTTTAGTTTTTTTGTTACTATTTTTTAAGTTTGTTTACTTATTTTAAGAGAGAGAAAACACGAGCAGGGAAGTGGCAGAGAGACAGGGAGAGAATTCCCCAGCAGGCTTCGCACTATCAGCACGGAGCCAGATGCAGTGCTTGAACTCACCAACCATGAAATCATGACCTGAGTCAGATGCTTAACTGACTGAGCTACCCAGGAGCCCCAGGGGAACAGACTTTTAAGACAAACTGCCTGTATGTGAATTCTAGCTTAACCACTAACTAGCTCTGTGACCTCACTGAAACTCTCTGGGCCTCAATTTTCTTATCTATAGAAAGGGGACAATGATAGTATCTATTTCTAAAGTTGTCATGGGGATTTATAAATTAGTAAGTAATAGGAGAATAACTGAAACATCAAAAACTCATTAAATCTTGGCTGTTACTATTATTTACCACTGGTCAAACATGATGATATATGCTTAACATTACTTTAAGTTAGGATTTACTTTCAGCTAGGATTTCAGTTAGGATTCACCTGGCACAGTAAAACTGCCTTGGGCTTTTAGTGCCAGATAGATTGAGTTCAAATTCTAGCTTCTCCACTTACTAGGTGTGTGTATTAGGTCAAACTATTAACACATTTCTTTTTTTTTTTTTTTTTTTTTTTTAGCGTTTATTTATTTTTGGGACAGAGAGAGACAGAGCATGAACGGGGGAGGGGCAGAGAGAGAGGGAGACACAGAATCGGAAACAGGCTCCAGGCTCTGAGCCATCAGCCCAGAGCCTGACGCGGGGCTCGAACTCCCGGACCGCGAGATCGTGACCTGGCTGAAGTCGGACGCTTAACCGACTGCGCCACCCAGGCGCCCCTAACACATTTCTTAATACCACTTTTCATATTTATAGGATGGCAATATGTATATCTTAGAGGGTCAACATGTGGCCCAATGGGAAGTTTGGCAAATGTAAATCATATAAATATAAAATATATGAAAAGTACATAGCCAGGTTTTGACTCATAGAAGGCATTTCACTAAGCGTGGCTATTATTTTTAGAAGAAATGATGAATACTATTATCAGTAATAAGGCAACAAAAGCAAAAAATGGTAAGGGAGAGAGTTTCATGTTCTCGAGAAGTGGTGTTGATTAAAAAGTCTTAGATTAAAGTATACAAATGAAGTTAAAGTCAAGGTGTTTTGAAATGATTGTACCCAACCAAAGTGCACTTAATGCGTAACAACTGCTTTACTCTCCCAATAAAGTAATTACTGTGAAATCACACACCTATTTGGACCCCTTGCAGTGATTGCTGTAACAGTCCGCTACTCAGGTATCCACATTTCTGTGATGTCACTGGCAGTTTAATAGAACATCATGTCAGCATGTGCTGCAGAGCATCACTGTGCTGACTTGACATAATTCAATGTTCAGGAGCGAAGAAACTTGACAGCTGAGACAGTTTGATCTTACTAGGAATGCACATACAATGGGTCTCAAGCTACATGAAAACCGTATTTAGATTTCTAACTTATATTAGCTACAGTAAATATTAACTGTATGAAAAAAAAAACCCAAATCTCAGCATACTAACTCAAAATAAGTTTTGTTTTAATATTAGTTTTACGCACATGTTGTCCAAGTAGGTTAGGGTCGGGGGAATGGAGGTGAGGTTCTGTTCCACAGTTACCCAAGACCGAGCTGACAGATGCTCTTTTGTTGTCAGCGTGGGGCTTCCAGGGAGGGTAGTTCTAAGCATCAAAATTCAGCGGGCAGACATATCTGGAATTGGCAAATACCACTTTTGGTCACATTTCTTTGGCCAGAAATTAGTCACAAGGTCCTACCTTGTTGCAAAGGCAACTGGGAAATCTAGTCTCTGGCTGACATGACCACAACTACAGTACAGCTGTTGCTTAGTTGAACAACTGAACCCCATGAAAGGGGAGCACAAATATTTGGTGAGCAGTGCATGATCCCTGCCACATGCTTATTGCAACAGAGTTGTAATAGAATTATTCCCATTATTCTCTCTTCATTAATTCCTGTTAAAGGAACAATGAAGTATAAAAAGAAAGATGTGCTCAACTTAAGTGCTTATTTAGAACAAGAACTTTCTTTTATGTATCATTGTGTCTCTCATGCCTGACTCAGAGCTTAGCGTATGTTAGATATTCACTAAGTATTCCTTGAGTTGTCAATTGAACGTAACACTCCCTACCATCTTACCTAATTCTCTCTTTCTTTCTCCTTTCCTTGCTTCCCTTGTATCTTTTTTGTGATCCCAATCACTTTCAGAGGCTTTATTTTCTGCCAGACACTGTGATAAATGATGGGGAATCAAAGACAAATTTGATCTTGGGGAAAAGCCATATGAAAACAAGAATAAAGAAAAGGACATAGCTGTAAAGTATTAAACATTTCAGAATGGTTGGTTTCATTAAAATGTTTAGCGGTTTTAAGAAGGGCTAAAGAATCATCTGTCAAACACGAATATGCCACTCTAAGAAGACTACATGTAATCCCATCTTTAACCTCTGCTTCTGTGAAGATCCTGCTTCTTGAAGATCTGATCCAGAATGCTGCCCTCGGGGCCCAAACTATGGGGTCCTGCATGCATGAAACTGCTGTCACTTAGTGAGGAAAGCCCTTTCATACTGTGACTCGTAATGTAACGTAAGGTCTGGGTTGTGGCAAACTGAGCACTTTAGTGGTGGGAATTGTCTGGTTTTGTTTTGTTCTTCAGAGAGTTTCAAGAAGTTTTCCTATAAGGCTCTTGATATCTTTATGGAATTTATATAGCCCTACCTGTGTCCCAACTGTGTTCTTTTTGATAGTGATGATGATGATGATGGTGCTGGCCATTTAATCAGTACTAGTGACTATGAGCTTGACATTACACCAATCACATTGTAGATATTCTTTCTTTTACCCTCACATCAGCCCTATTAGATATGTCTCACCATACATATTTAGAGACCTGGGAAATTACATTCAGGTAGATTCAGTACTTGTCTAAAGGCCTCCATTTTAGAAGGGAGCAAAGCCTGACCCCAGTGCCTATGCACTCAACCACTCCAGTTGATGATCATTTGCTTAGGTTATTGAAGGTGAAGGACTTTTATTTTATTTTACTTTTTCTAGGAAGAGAGAATTACATAGAACTTGCAGTTTTTCCAAATATAGGATGAGTGTATGGGTGCCTGTTTTGTGCCCAAGTTTCAAGAACCTCAAGGAGTTTCTGAATATGTTATAGGAATTCCAAGGATCTCTTAAATATTGCATATTGTGTTATTATTGTGTCCATATATTTAATAAGATTTTCAAGGCCTGTGACCTCAAGAAGGTTAAGTACCATTGCGTTCTGTTATATGCTCTCTTTTCCCAAACATGCAAAATAACATGTGTTATTTGTTTAAAGGATAATTTTCTAATTCCAAAGCTATAATAAGGAACAAATCCCACCCTCACCCCCATGAGTGATATTCACAGGAATTACACAAACTCATAGAATATGAGTTAAAATAAAGCAAAGTTTACAGCCAACTCTTGGCTTATATGGGGCTCGGAAAGAAGGAAGGGATGGCTTGCACAAAGAGGAAAGAAGGATTTATAACTTCTTGCTAATTGAAACTCATTGGAGAAAGAAGAGTGGGTGACAGTAGTAACTTGTTTTGTGTCTACATGTCTTGAGGGAATTGGGGATGGTTTCTCACTGGGGTGGCTGAGAGCTCTGCCTACGGTCTCATCTGGGAGCTATTTGCCTACAGCACCTGGAATTGGGTGAACATCTTTTTGCCCTTGGCTTCCTGGGCACTTATTCATGAGGTCAGCTGGGTATGGTTCTGGCTCTCATATATTTTCCCTCAGGAGTATACAGACCAGGGCCAAGTAGCCTAGAGTCCTTTAAAAAGATGCTTTTAAGCTAGTTAGGCACTGACATTTCAGAAACACCATTTATGCCTGAATTCCAACTGCTTACATTATAGCCATCATTCAGTTTTCTATTTAGGGACTTTGGGCTTTAATTTAGGCGAAAAAAGGGTTCATGGCTCCACCACAAAATGGCAGATGGAGGGGAGTTCATGTTCCCAAGAGGGGATTTTTCTGGGGAAAATCTAACAACCTAGAGAATTGGTCCTGTTTCTAAGTTGATAGTGATTTCTTGAATTCTGAGTGTCCAGCATTAATTTTGAGAGTACATGAGTGAAATGTGGACATTAACTGTTTCCTAAAATAAATGACCCCTGTCCTTTAGAAAGTTATTGTTGGTCTGTATAGTTGGTACCAACTTGGGAATCAATATAAGACAGTTTGTTAATAAATGCTAAACAGTATTTTCATTTAGTACAATTCAAAGTAAATTTTTGGAACATTATTTTTCCTATTTCCAAGAAAAAGTCATTTTGTAAGACATTTCCAAGAAAAGTCACTTTTTCTTGTCTTTAAAGCCATAGAGAATTTATAAGCAATACGTTACTTTTTCTCTTTTCCTTACGTCCTCCCCAACCCACATGTTTTTTACATATTGCCATTTATTGGAACCCATGAAGTTTTTCCAAGGTTATTCTCAGGCATTCTTTCATGAAGAACATTAAATATATAAAATATTTTTATGGCTGCCTGGGTGGCTCAGTTATTCAAACGTCCAACTTCAGCTCATGTCATGATCTCACGGTTTGTGGGTTCGAGCCCCACGTTGGGCTCTGTGCTCTCAGCTTGGAGCCTGGAGCCTGGTTCAGATTCTGTGTCTCCCTTTCTTTCTGCCCCTCCCCTGCTATCTCTCTTTCTCTCTCTCTCTCAAAAATAAATAAAACATTAAAAAAATTAAAATATTTTATAATGTAACTATACAACCAGGCCTAATAAAATACCTAGTAGAATCACTGATGTATAAGACAGATCCATATGGGAGCCTGCAAATTAGTGGAGAGAGGAATCACAAACACATATGCATGCACATGCATGTGTATGCATGCACACCAGATTTGGAACCAGCAAAAAAACATCCAAATGAATGCCTGTTTTCACTTGTGTGACTTTAAACAACTCAGTTTCTCAACATGTATCTTTCCATGTGTAAGTGAAGATGGCTGATTTCATAAAGTTATTGGTTATGTCAGGTGGAATCATGCCTATAAAAAACCTTAAAAACTGTGAAGGATGATGAAAATATTAGTTTTCAGTATCTAACTCATATATAGAGACACAGGAAGACTTACTCATTTTTTCATTTTTAAAATCTTATTTTTGCATAACTGATTTCATTTTTTATGATATTTAATCTGACAAGCAAAAGATTTTGTTCAGAGGGGAAGGATAAATAAGATTAACTCTCTGTAAATCCTTGTAGAGTTACATTGTTCATCTCTTCATTGGGAGTGTCAGAATGCTTTTTCTTCTGTGAGCCTGCTTTCTGCAAATGTCCATTGAGCTGCTGAGAGCATTTTGCTTTCAGAGAGGCATTGTGCTTAATGTGTGATTTGAATCCAGGATCATGGTCTTACTTCCATCCTCCTCCATTGCTTTACTTTACCAGTGTATCCTGGCTTCTGACACACTCTGTGGCTAGCACTTCTGAAAGTTTGGGGGATGGCTATCCCTCCAGTTCTGAATATATTCACAGTATTTTGCTGTTACATTGTAGGAGTTGTGATGACATTCTAAAATTATATGTTCATTCAGTCAACACATATTTAGTGAGCACCTGATATGAGCTGGTACTCTGAGTACTGAGCATGGAATCACTTATACAGAAAACAAATCCCTGATCGGACTTCGAGGAGCCTACAGTAGAGTAGGGAGATGAAACACAAACACACAGATACACATGCGTGCACACACACACCCCTATACACCAAGGGTAGGGGGTTGATTGGTGCCCTCCCAAAAGATATGTTTGCCAGAACCCATAAATGTGACTTTATTTGGAATAAAGATTCTTGCAGGTGTAATTAATTATGGATTTTGAAATGAGATCATCCTGAATTATCTAGGTGGGCCCTGAATCCAGTGAAAAGTGTTCTCATATAATAAGGCAGGAAGAGGCGAAGACACGGACACACACGAGCAGAGGTTGAATGTGGACATTAATCCACATGGAATGTGGCATCAGAAGTTGGAAGAGGCAAGGATTGGAGTGTCCCCTAGAGCCTTCAGAGTGAAGGTGGCTCTGCTGGCTTCTTGATATCAGACTTCTGGGCTTCAGAACCGAGAGAGAATAAATTTCTGTTGTTTTACCAAATTTGTGGTAATGGATTATGGCAGGCTAGGAATCAAATCAATAAGGAACAGGGTAAGCTACACAATACATAAAATTACACAAGAGGACCAAAGTTCAGTGGAGGTTTAGTTTAAAATTCACTTCTTATCAGAAGTATGGTCTTTATAACCAGTCTGGAAGCATTGAATTATGAAAAATATCATTGCCTGGTATGTATCAGTTCTGTTTACAGTAAGAAACTGCAAATAATCAACTCAGTACAAATTATTTCCTACAATTTTAGCTTTATGCGCACATCCTATGTTAGGGTTTAATTTTAAATTGCCTTTTCATGGAACAAATGCTTGTTTCTCATGGAGCGAAGTTCTTTAAACAGGAGAAATGTAGCGATGCCTGTTTCTTGATGTAGCTCTGCTCACATCCAGCTGTAATGTAGCTGAAATCACAAACGAGCTCTGCATTTTCGTAGGCTTTTAGCTTCTTAGGCAATACATGCTTGTAAACTTGATGCCGTTCATGTGGGCACAGGCCTAACACTATTGAAACCTTACAGATGATAATAGAGTGGGTCAGGAAACGTGGATGAAGTGGTATGTAGTCTCCTAGGCGGAAAAGCCAAAATTATCTTTAGGCACCCACAGTCTTAGGGGTTAGGGAGTTTTGGGGGCGAAATGAGTGTTGTCTGTTTGTGCTGGCTATGGGATTTGAATGGAAATATCAGTAAAGTAGTAATTGAAGCCACTCAGGCAGCACTGTGCTCCCTAATCAAATGTTGTCACTATCCCTTTCAGTTCTCAAAATAGCTGAAAGTAAGGTACCAGTACTAATGAGTAGTATAGGTCATTTTTTAGAATTAAAAAAATTTTGTTTTTATTTTATTTATTAGAGAAAGACAGAGTATGACCATCGAGGGGCAGAGAGAGAGGGCGACACAGAGTCTGAAGCAGTCTCCAGGCTCTGAGCCATCAGCACAGAGCCCAACATGGGGCTTGATCTCTCATCAGCTGTGAGATCATGACCTGAGCTGAAGTTGGACTCTTAACTGACTGAGCCACGCAGGCACCCCGAATAGTATAGGTCATTTTTATGTACCATAAAAATTTAAATATTAACGTTGACATTTATTAGTTTTGTCTGGCTTAGGTGATGGTGACTCCAGATGGCAACTGGGTGAAATAAGATTTTTGGCCCTAGAAGATACAGACCGGTAGGAACTTGTGGGAGGTTTTCCTGTGTGTATTAACGTTTAATGCAACAGCACTAATGGTGACTTCTGGGTTGTGCCATGTAAAACACTTTCCATGTACAGTCGACCCTTGAACAGCAAGGGGGTTGGGGCACTGACAGTCAAAAACCTACATGCAACTTTTGACTCTCCCAAAACGTTACTACTAAGACCCTACTGTTGACAGGAAGCCTTACTGATAACATAGTTGATTGACACATATTTTGTATGTTGTATGTAATATTTATCCCTTACAATGGTAGCAAACTTTTTCTTTTCTTTTCCTTTCTTCTTCTTCTTCTTCTTCTTCTTCTTCTTCTTCTTCTTCTTCTTCTTGGTGTTTCTAGGCTATGCAGCTTGTCTGCAGGTTTTTTCAAATTATTGCCAGTCCTCACCCCCAAGTTTTCCAATATACTTGTTGAAAAGAATCCATGTAGAAGTTGATCCATGCAGTTCAAAACCATGTTGTTCAAGGGCCAACTGCACTTACTTTTTCATAACAATATGTGTCTTCATAATAATCAGGAAGCAAGTATCTCATTATTGTTCCTATTTACTTCAGTAATGAGGTAACTCAAGCTTAGAGCAGTTAAACAGTTTATCCAAGGTCATCCTCTAGAAATGGACAGAGGCAGGATTTGAAGCCTGGCGGGATGACTCTAGCATCTATACTCGTAAGCAGTACTGGTGGGTACTGGTGGTCTGCTGAGGAATTTTTGAGTATCTGGAATGTGAGTAATGTCAGGGAGCGGACTGTAAACCCATAGAATGAGAAATTAAAATCTCATGCTTCCTTGCCACAAAGCAGAGGCTCTGTATAGCATGGGTTAACTGAATATTCAGGCAGAATGAGAGAGTCATTACATTTACCGCAAATGAACACAGATGGACACTCTTCAAACAGAGATTCATATTGAATTTTAATGGTGCTCTTCTGCAGAACACATTTGCAAAATGGATTGCAGCATATTCATACTTCCCTTTCACTTGCCAAATGTGACATGGTTAAGAGACCTGCTCATACTTTAAATATTGTACCCTATGTATGCCTATTTCAAATGTATGTGTCAGCAATAAATATTTGTTGAATGAATATGAATGTGTATACACAAACATGTATGAAGCAACATGAAAACATACATTTAATTTGACATATTCGTTGCATATCTACTGAATATAAACTTGTACTGGAGAGTATTGCAAATACATAGAACTCTGTAGATAGGGGTCCAACAATTTATGTTTCTAAAAGTCCTCTGGGGAGTCTCCTGCACATGGAAGTGTCAGAATCACTGGAGTTTGGGAAAACTTTAATGTACTAATGATAGCTAGAGATTACTTTCAGCTGGGGACATTTACGAAGACAAAGTGGAATTTGAGCAGGATCTTTGGAGGATAAGTCAATTTTGGCTGATATAAATGAGTAAGAAGGGGAATAAGATCACAGAGAAGGTCATGAGTCAGAATCAACTTGTACATGTCTAAGTGCAAGCTGCTTATGGCTAAAAACCTAGATTGAGGTCAGTCAGTGGAAGGTCCTGAATGACGTGCATGTGAATTTAGGCACTATGCTGAAAGCAGTGGGGTTTCAGTGAAGATTTCTGAGTGGGGGCAGAAGTGTGATCAAAGCTGCTTTGTATTTTTTATTTTTGTACCCAGTGAACATAATTCAGCTGATGTACTAGGCTGATAGAACTTCCTGGTCTTAAATCAATCTTTTTGCCCCATTAAGAAGACTTAGACATTAATAATTGTTCATACTTTGTGGCTGGAGCTGTGAGAATCTCTGTACTTTCTTGACTACTCTGACACATGCAGCTTCATTTCAGTAACTCAGCAATGCCAGAGTCTCCTGCGTGAGTGAGTGTGCTCCCACGTGCTCCCACATGCACTGTGTGCTTACAGGGAGTCACACAGCTGCTTATGAATTCAGCTGGGCTTTAGGAAGCTGCATAAAGACAAAGAAAAATGTCGCCTCCTGCTTGTGCTTTCTTTGTCATTTGGCAATCAGAAGGATGACTGTGCTCTGAAGTGGTGCAGGTGGCCTCTTCCGATACTAATTCCAGTGTCTCAACCAGTCCAGCATCATAAGAGAGTTCTCTGGAAGGGAAATAATTCTGCCCCTATCCCTGATTACTTCTATTTGTCCAGTATTGTGGGCACCTGCTTAGCCACCCACCTTCCTTTTCTTCCTTATCCACTTGCGTCACCTTTCTCCTTCCCTGGGTCAGCCTGTATATTTCAGTCCTTCCACACCCTGGATGAGCTCATTCATTCACTGGCTTTCTCCTTGCAGTCCTCATTGTGTCTTCTTTTGTTGGAATAATTGATCCTCTGCTTTGCAAGAGCAGGTGGATGAATTGGTTTATTGCTTTAAAAAAATCATTCCCCTTCTCTCTTTTATTGCACCAATCTTTAGTCAGTCCTTGGTTCATCCAGCTCTTTCTCCCTCTGTTGACTAATCTCTTTGTGTATCTCTCATGCTGATGGTGGGGAGTCCAAGCTGGGTCTGCATTGAGTGAGGAAGGTGAAAGCCCACTGAAAAAATAGCTGTGATTCATAATGTTCAAGTGGGGGAGGAATTGAGTCATGAAGGCCAGAAGTACTGATTATCATTTACATCTTGTGCTGGAGGCCCTTTTTAGACCCTCATGGGAGGGTTCCATCGCTCCTCCCTGCATGTGTAATGGGATTGCAGGATTTAAAGGCAAATTTGTTAAGTCGTCTCGTACACATTTCATCGAACACTTCAGGATCTTTGCCACACAATTTGCTTTCCTTAATTTTTGACTTTTCGGGGAGTGTAAATTTACTTAGCCCAGGATTTTAAAAGCCCTTTATCCAATCTAGTTTTAAGTGACCCAAGATACCATATTTCTTTTCTATCCTTTGAAGATCCTTTTAGAATATAGATAATTGCATGGCACTGCATGGTAATCTCATTGGTAATTAATATAAAATTATGTAAGATCTCCAGGGGACATTTGGTGTCCACTAGAGATGTACAGATGTCTTTGTTTCAGCACGATGAGCTTCTCTCTTCCATTTGTTAAGATGATGATGATGATATAATCAGCTAAATATGGTTATTTCAACATTTTATTTTCTTTTTTTTTTTTAATTTTTTTTTTCAACGTTTGTTTATTTTTGGGACAGAGAGAGACAGAGCATGAACGGGGGAGGGGCAGAGAGAGAGGGAGACACAGAATCGGAAACAGGCTCCAGGCTCTGAGCCATCAGCCCAGAGCCCGACGCGGGGCTCGAACCCACGGACCGCGAGATCGTGACCTGGCTGAAGTCGGACGCTTAACCGACTGCGCCACCCAGGCGCCCCTCAACATTTTATTTTCTACTTAAGCACAGCCATTACCTTGTATGCTCTCTAATATATTCAGCTCAACATTTGTACCCAAGGTTCTATGTTGGATGCTATGAATACACACACATGTACACATAGACACACACACACACACACAAAATGTACAGAAGCTACCTGGAAGAAATATGAGGAAGCAGAGAAGAGGAGAAAGGGCATTCTAGGCTGAGTTCAAGGTATAGTAATGGAAGAATGTAACACATTGAAATATTGTGTTAGTTCAGAGGGAGACTATGAGAAGTGATAGAATGAAGTTTGGATAGATAGACTGGGAAAGGAAAGGTGACCTAGGATTTGATTTGGTAAGTGCTGAGGAACTGTTAATGGTTTTGAGCTGATGTTGGCAAACTATGGTCCGTGGACCAAATCTAAACTAGTGTCTGTTTTTGTAAATAAAATTTTATTTGAATAAGGCCACTCTCATTCGCTTACATGCTTATTGTCTGTGGCTACTTTCGTGCTACAATGGCAGAGCTGAATAGTTGTGACAGAGATCTCCTGGCTACAAAGCTGAAAATATTTGCCATCTGGCCCTTTACAGAAGTTTTGCCAATCCCTGATGTACTTCCATAGAGTACAACACTCTTTTGTGCCAGGATGGGAAATCCATAATCATAATGGACAGCCATCAAAACAGACATGTTTCGAGAGCTGCATTTTGCATTTAGAGGCTCAAATATTCGAATGAAAGAATGAATGAATGAGCGGGTGAACAAGTGTATTTTTGTTAAGATGTTATGGTAGCAGTGGGAGGTATTATTTGTTCGTTGTTGTACAAAACACCAATGTGAGAGTAGTCAGAGAACAGTGTCCCTTTAGGACCATATTCTGTTTTTCTGGGGGAGAGGCATCTGGGCAAGTTTGTGACCAGAAGTTACTCAAAGAGCATGAAGCTAGAGTTGATGAGAAAGGCCACTTTGGAGAAATGTTGCATAAAATACCCACTGAGACACAGCACAGAGTGACCCTGGAAGTGAGGGAATCTTGATGGATCTTGTCCATGACACTTCTGGAACCTTCAAGGCAGTCCTCCCTCCATCTGTATTAGTAATATTCCCACTTTCTCTCTGTCCTAGCCAGCACCCAGTTCTCAAACATTGTACTTTCCTCACAGATAATGCACTCAGAACTTCTTTCCCTGCACCTGTCAATTATTTTCCCACTGCAGATGGAGGCGGAGGGAGGAGGACTTAATTAACCCCAGGTTATTTCACATATACAAATTCCTTGGCTCTCAGTGGATGGCATATAGTTTATTAGTTTCTACTTCATGATCCTTTATAAATAATTTCTGCATGGTTAACTCAAAGTTCATAACATTTATCTCACATCATACAGCTTTGTCAATTTGCAGTGGCAGAGAATATATTCTTTCTTTTATGCAGCTGTGGGACCCAGAGGTCCCATGGAAAGCCTGTGCCTTCCTAATGTGTGAAAAGGCTGAAAATGAGCACCTGCGCTCACCCCTTCTTTCCTTCTTTTAAATAAATGTGGTGTTTATAGGTGGAATTAGCATGGAATTTCTTATTGGGGCCAGCATGGCAAAAAGGTGGTAACATATTTTTCACTACTTAGAAGTTAAACTTCAAGCTAATTGGTACCCCTCTTCAGAAGTGGGGACTCTCAGTAGAGAGAATTCAGTGGATGTTTTGGTATCTACATAAGTACATTTAAAAATATAGCCTTTATTTTAAGGTCCTTGAAGAATGATTCAGACATGGCTAAACTTCCCCAGGGAACCTGCGTCTACAGCAAGGAGAGTTCCCCAGCGACAGTGGTGATACGAATGGTGCAACATCTTTTATTAGATTTTATCTTCAAGGAGCAAACACAAGAAAGGAGAGACGACAGGAACTGTTCATATTAAGCAGAGATGCATAAACATTTTCCTGGAATGCTGTGTGCTCGTGTGTGTGTGTGTGTGTGTGTGTGTGTGTAAGTGTAAGAAGACGTGGCTGACATATAATGCTGTAGGTTCTATTCTGTGAATTTATAGTTTCTTCCTCTTTAGCTCTCTCCATATCTTTCTAACAAATTGCTTATTAGTAATTTTTAAAATTAGTATCTTTTTAATAAATTACTTTTCCCACCTATTTTTGTAAGCGTATTATACTAATTGGAAATAATTGGAGTGATTGATAACTGTGTACAAACTTCAGTGCCTTGGCTTGTTCATTTGTCGTAAAGTTTCTGGGGAGTATCTTGGTCTAGTGTAGATGTATTTGTAAAATTGTATTAATGTTTCTTTATTTTTTAGAGAGAGAGAGAGAGAGAAAGCGAGCACACGTGAGCAGAGGAGGGGCGGGGGGGGGCGGACAGAGGATCCAAAGCAGCCTCTGTGCTGACAGCAAAGAGCCTGATGTAGGGCTCCAACTTGGGAACCATGAGATCATGACCTGAGCCGAAGTCTGATGCTTAACCAACTGAGCCACCCAGGCAACCTTAGTGTAGGTGTTTTCAACCTTGATATTGAGAAGAGTTGTTGAGTATTGTAGCAATGTTTGGAAATGAATTTTTTTCACATTAGGGTAGCTTCACGAAACTCTCATGCTCTAGTATCCCAGCATGCTTCCTGCAGTGTGAGACAGAGGGGAAGGAACAGCTGGCCAGCCAGAACCCTGACTTTGTCTAAGAGAGCACGTTCTGTCTGAGGGAACATCATCTGTCTATTGCAAACCAGGGAAAGGCAGTGAGACCTTTTTCTCCAGGAAATACAGTTCCTAAAGGAAGTTCAGATAAAGCCTATATGGAAATGTAGGGATAGAGAAATACCCTTTTGCAGCAATTTCTATGGCCCTTTGTTTTGAGAAACCAGGGAAGAGAGACAAAAAGCAAAGAGAAAAGAGTAACAAACCTAGCAGAGTAGCAGGAGGGGAAAACAAAGGAAAACTTCACTAGGGTTTGTACTCCCTGAGAAATCAGGAAATAGAATAGAACCTGTCACCTGGTCCCTGGTGGTCCTCCACATCAAGTCTAAGAATTGATTCCAAGGCGCCTGGGTGGCTCAGTCAGTTAAGTGTTCGACTTCACCTCAGGTCATGATCTCACGGTTCGCGGGTTTGAGCCCCGCCTCAGCCTCTGTGCTGACAGCTCGGAGCCTGAAGCCTGCTTCAGATTCTGTCTGTCTCTGTCTCTCTCTCAAAAATAAACATTAAAAAAAAAAAAGAATTTATTCCTTCTGATGCTCCGGACTATTTCACTGTGGGAAGATTTTATTTACCTCTGTGTCACGTTTATCAGATGGGAAATATGACCTCTGCCACATGGTCATGGAGTAGACCATGTTGGTTTGCTTATGTGGGTGCCGGGGGGCAGTCAGTGTCCTGCAAACCCAAGTCACTATTCTTATTGGACTCTGCAGTCTTTTTAGCATTTGATGGGCTAGAGTAGGGAGAGTGAAGGGTTATTATACTTTATGGATACCCATCATTTTAAGGTAATATACAGTCTTTACAGAATTGATGCAGCATGTTCACATTTATGAGAGAAAAAGAGGAAATTTTAGCTGAGGCAGTACAATTTTGCATGTCATATAAATGCATACTGCTCAGTGTAATCACTTTGTGAACCTAAAGTAAAATACCCTGAAATGTTCCTATGAAATCACCAATTTTCTAAGTTTTATTTTATTTTGAAAAGAAAATACTTCAAGTTCTATTCTGTCTGTATTTGGAACTATAGACCTTTCATTTTCTTTTTCATTTTTGAAAAGGTAATATCAATCCTTTGAGTAAGACAAGGTAGAACTTCTACCTATAATTCTCTTGTGTTTAGACCTCTCTTTTCTTCTCCTTCTTGGTCTTCAAAGAGCTATGGGAAACCAACCTAGAAACGTTGTTTCTTCAATAATTTTCATGATCTGTTTTCACTTTGATTCCCTCCAACTTGATTGGTGCAAACTCTACGTCGAAAAACAATAACCATAACTGATAAGAACGTTTCTGAACAGGTAGTCTGTGCCAGCTTCTAAGTTCTCACATTTCTTTGTTATTATCATAGCAGCCCCTGGAGTGAGTCTTCTTATCATTCCCATTTTGAAGATGAGGGAACTGAGGCTTAAAGCAGGTTCTCAACTTGTGGCTCAGTGAGACCCCCAGGAGCCAGGATACTGGAAGTGCAGCCTGTAGGGATGTGGCCTCCTGGCCTGCTTCCTGGCTTCAGCCCTACCTGCTACTCTGTGTTTCTGTCCTCTTTCTCATTTATGAAGATGTCTATCTTCCTTTGAAGGTAGCATCTACTTTAACTTTTTTCTATTTCTTTTTTGTTCAATAACTGTCATTACTATAGGTTTGGTACAGTATTAGGGACCTACACATAAACTTAAAAGGCTACTTGGCCTGGAAATCCTTTCCTCCTTCTGGAATCCTCTCCTTATTCTGCTAGGGTATCCACAAGAAGCCTGGGACACAGATGAAAACATTAATATTACTAAGAACTTCATATATCTGTAGAAAGTAAACTAATATTATCTATGTTTCTATTCTTTACAGATGCTGAGACTTTTTTTCATTTAATTTTTAAATTTTTATTTAATTTTTTAATGTTTAATTTTTATGAATATAAATTTATTGTCAAATTGGCTTACATACAACACCCAGTGATCATCCCAACAAGTGCCCTCCTCAGTGCTCATCACCCACTTTGCCCTCTCTCCCACTCCCCCCATCCACCCTCAGTTTGTTCTCTGTATTTAAGTCTCTTATGGTTTGCTTCCCTCCCTCTCTGTTTGTAACTATTTTTTTCCCCTTCCCCTTGGTCTTCTGTAAAGTTTCTCAAGACCCACCTATGAGTGAAAACATATATCTGTCCTTCTCTGACTGACTGATTTCATTCAGTATAATACCTTCCAGTTCCATCCACGTTGCTGAAAATGGCAAGATTTCATTCTTTCTCATTGCCAAATAGTATTCCATTGTATATATAAATCACATCTTCTTTATCTGTTCATCACTTGATGGGCATTCAGGCTCTTTCCATAATTGGGCCGTTGCTGAAAGTGCTGCTATAAACATCGGGGTATATGTGCCCCTATGCATCAGTACTCCTGTATCCCTTGGATAAATTCCTAGTAGTGTTATTGCTGGGTTGTAGGGTAGTTCTATTTTAATTTTTTGAGGAACCTCCACACTGTTTTCCAGAGTGGCTGCACCAGTTTGCATTCCCACCAGCAGTGCAAGAGGGTTCCCATTTCTCCACATCCTCGCCAGCACAGATGCTGAGACTTAAGAATAAAAATTCCATGTCCCCAAGTTTGAGTTGGCCCATCTACTATTGACATCATTGTGACAAGTTAGTTAAACTGTACTATGTATTCAGTGCCTGCTCTTGCTGGGTACCCTTCACACATCATCTCATTATCTCTAAACAACTCTGCACAATAGATTTGAGAAGCCCCCTTTCACAGATGCACAAGCCCAAGGAGATCAGGTGATGCGTTCAAGGTCACTGAGGCGCTGTGGGCTGGGTGGGAACTTTCAGTCAGGTCAAGTCTAAATCCCAAGTTCTCAAACCCATATATAGTCATGTTGCCTCCTCCCATTAATATTCCTTCTGTTGTCTCATCCATCTCCAAGATAAATCCCAAAAAGAATGATTTAAAATAAACTTTTCCATCTGCTAATAATACCTTTTAAAATAGTTTCTCCCTCAGTTTATGCCTCGTCTCGAGTCCTGGTAAACCTTCCAGAGGAGGACTTGTGTCTAATTTTCCCTGTATTTCCTGAGCCATCTTTTCCTATAGGTGTCTGTCTCTGTGCACTGAACCTGGAGGTTTCCTCGTCCATTTCAATTTTCTTTTATTCTTTTTTCTTTTCTATGCTATGTATGTTGGCCCTAAATCACCTGCTTTCCCTTTGTATTTAAATATTTTATGTATCTGTATTTTATCATCTCAGCTGAAATGGAAGTCTAACAGTGGGATCTGGGTAAAATGTAATCATTTTGAGAATCAGTGAAATGCTCTCCAACAAAGATATTGTTAAATGTAGTTCACTCAACTATTATTCTTATATTTAATGCTAAACAGTTCATAGTCCTATATCCTCTTCAGCCTCACACTCCTAACTAGGGAGGACTGTGGGCCTTGGGGAGTTCCTGGTCACCATCCCCTCTTTGTTTCAGCCCCTGGTTCCATCTAAGGTGGACAAGATGGGTCAGGGTGGTTTCCTCTCTCTAGGTTCCACTTGCTTTTAGCCATCCTCCAGTTAAATCTCTGGCTCCTCAGCAGCTATTGAAAGTCTAGGATAAGAATATCCTTTCCATAGTTTGTTATTTCATTGTTTTCCTTTCCTCTCCTGGTACTCCCCTCCTCACACATGCAGGATGGAGGTGAACAAGGAGGCTGAGCCAGCAATCTATCTTACTTGAAGCTTATCTGAATGTTGTCTCCTGTATGAAGGAGCTAGAAATAGGGACTGAGAGTTTGATTCCAGGATCAAGGCCAGACGTCAGTAATGATCCACCTTGTTGTGTGTTAAATAGACTCTGGCATCAGCTAAATTATTTCTGCAAGACTGAAGTATTTTGATCAAAATAGACAAGCCAGGCAAAGGGATTTGCAAAAGAATTGTTTCCTGGCCCACAGGCACGCTAGCTAGGAGGAGGCTGTGTGCAGAATCCCACACTAGAACTCCCTCTGGTGGCATCATGCAGAAATACCTCACTTTGTGTGGCCCACTTACTCCCTGAAAGGAGTGGGTTCATATTTGACATTAAAATTTTACTTCCAGTGTATGTTTTAACCTGGAATGTGTTTAGTCACCTCTTAGTATTCATTTGTTTTCTGTACTTGTTTAATTTTGAATTATCTTTAATTTATGGCATGCATTTTATAAAGTTATATAAAAATACAATACTTTAAAATGCCTTTTAATGTTTTCTTGGAGAGATTTATTTATTTATTTTTTTCAATATATGAAATTTATTGTCAAATTGGTTTCCATACAACACCCAGTGTTCATCCCAAAAGGTGCCCTCCTCACTACCCATCACCTACCCATCCCTCCCTCCCTCCCCCCATCAACCCTCAGTTTTTTCTCAGTTTTTAAGAGTCTCTTATGCTTTGGCTCTCTACTTGGAGAGATTTTAAAGTAGTAGGAGTAAAGAAGGAGGAGAAGGGAGAGGAGGGAGAGAAGGAGGAAGAGGAAGAGGAGAAGTTCTAATGCTAAACCAAACCAAAATTAGCGCTTTTAAAACATTAGTGATTTAATTATCGATTTTAAAACATTCTTTCTTAGACTACATGTTAGTGATTTCCAATTTTTCTTTAAGTGTTGATTTATTTTGAGAGAGAGAGCACGTGTGTGGGTGTGTGTGCATGTGGGGGAGGGGCAGAAAGAGGGGGGAGAGAGAATCCCAAGGAGGCTCTGTGCTTTCAGCTGCAGGACATGATGTGGGGCTAGATCCCACAGCCCTGAGATCATGACCTGAGCCAAAGTCTAGATTCAGACACTTAACTGACTGAGCCACCCAGGCACGCCTCCAAAATTTTTAATGCCTCCCCAGTGACTGAAGGATAAAGTTTGGTGTTTTTGCCTGATGTCCAAGGCCCTTTACAATCTAACCCTTGCCTACCTGAGTCCATTGTCAATCCTGCAACTGCCCACCTTGAATTTTATGCTTCAGCAACACAAATGATTACAGTTCTCTGCATACGTCCAGGTCTCTTATGGCTGTGACTATGTATTCTGTGTGTTCCCTCTGTCTGAAAAGTGTGCCCTGTTACTTATCATCCTGCCAACTCCTGTTATGCTTCATCTCTGCTCACTTTACCCTCCTGTGAAGATGAGCCTTGATTTCACCGCAGAGGCCGAAACCCTGCCCTCCCCTCCATTCCCATGCACTTTGTACCGAGGTCTTATATGGTATCAGGCTTTCTCTCTCTCCTTCCGAGACCTGTGTTCTGAGAGCGGAAGCCATGACATGATCTTTAGAGTCTGGCTTAGCACAGTCCCTGGCCCAGAGCCTAGCACATATCTATCAAGTGGTATTGTTCCCATTTTCTGAAATGCTGAGCTGACATGTAGCAAACACAAGTTAAAATCTTTTCCAGGTGATGCTGAAATTTTTAACTCATCTAAAAAGTGAATGTTTATGACTTTTGCCTTTTAAATCACACACACTTTAGTCTTTGTTCTTTTTTTCAGTGTTTGTTTATTTTGGGAGAGAGAGAACAGGAGTGGCGGAGGGGTGGAGATAGAAAGAGAGAGAATCCCAAGCAGGATGAGGGGCTTGATCCCAGGAACCATGAAATCATGACTCAAGTAGAAATCAAGAGTCTGACGCTTAACCAACTGAGCCACCCAGGGGCTCCTAAAAAGTGACTGTTTATCATGATTTTGCCTTTTAAATCACACACACTTTAGTTTTTGTTCTTAAAAATTCACTATTATTAATGTCACAGAAGACAGTATTTGTGATGTCCTGTGACCTTTTGAACTCTAGGAACATCTGACAAGTGTGTAAAACGACATATAATAACAGAAGCCATTTATGAAGTGGCCCAACTTTAATTTTTTTTAATGTTTATTTTTGAGAGAGAGAGGAAAAAAGAGAGAGAGAGAACGAACACCAGCAGGGGAGGGGTGGAGAGAGGGAGATAGAAGATCCAAAGCAGGCCCTGTGCTGTCAACGCAGAGCCCAACACGGGGCTTGAACTGATGAACTGTTGAGATCATGACCCGGGTGGAAATCAAGAGTCCAGTCCAACACTTAACCGACTGAGTCACCCAGGCGCCCTCTAGTGGCCCAACTTACACATTGAATGAAGTACCATTTAAAGAAAAATCTGCATTTGTTGCCTTGTTGGTAGTCATCTGGCCTCTCTGCATGCCTAAATAAATGGGGACTGACCTCAGAGAGACACAGGGTGGGTGATGTCTCCCATTTGTAGCAGCACGGTGCCCCCACTCCTGCACACTCATGCAATGCTGGCACTTCATGTGCATCGTTAAAATCTAGCCTCACCACCAACAATGTGATGTGGGGACAATTATTATATGTGCCTATTTGCTGATGAAACCGGCTCAGAGAGTTGAAGTGACACGTCAAGTTTGCTCACCTAGAAGAAGGTTGAGTGGGACCTCTCAGAGGTCCCTACAGAGACTGGCCACTCTTTAGGACAGTGGTTCTCATCCTGGGTGGTTTTGCCTCCCAGGGGATTTTGGGTGATGTCTGGAGATATGTTTAGTTGTCATGGCTGAGGTGGGGGGTATTAACTGGTATCTAGTGGTGGAGGCCAGGGGTGCTGCTGAACATCTTGGAATACACAGTGTAGACACCACAGCAGAGAACTATCCAGCCTCACATATCAACAGTGCTCGGGCTGAGAAAGCCTGTTTTATAGGAATAAACCAGGTAGAAGTTCATGGCAACTGAATTTATAGGGTAACCAGCCTTGACCTTGGATGTTTCTGTCCTGTTGCCTTTCTTTAAGGGTCATGTATTCTCTTGACTTTGGCTACTACCTCTACAGAGCTGATTTTCAAAAATCAAATTTAGGTAATTTCTACATAGAATCCTGACCTCTCCCTCAAATGCTAGCTTCTTATTTTCAACTCTCAGAAGGCCATTTTTATTTGATTTTCTCACAGTTCCAACCTAGAATCTCCAAATTTCTAAGTACCTGTCATTCCTTATTTCTCCCTTTGTGGCTTCATCCTTTAACTCACAGGGACTGTTTTCCTCTCCTTAGCCAGGCTTGCAGCTTAGATTCCTTTCCACTTCTCTGTTGCACTGTTCTTTCCACTTTGCCCACTGCTGTATCCTCTCCAGTCGGTAACTGAATACTGATGACCTTCTCCTAAGCTGGTTTTCACAAGTTATTCCTGTTTCTCCTTCTGTAACCCTGACCTAGGTCTTCTTTGTGTCTGTCTACATTACCATAAGAGACTTCCAGTTGATCTCCCTGGCTCCATTATTCTCCTGTTTCAATATTACCTTGCACAACCACCAGTTAATTTCCCTCAACTAACATGTGTCCTTTCGTAGTGCCCTTCTGCCATTGGTATAGAGAAGATTGTGTCTAGCACTCATGATCCCTCAGGATCTGACCCATGTCTGTCTTTACAGCCATCACCTTCATCTCAAGTAACTCCTCACCTTCTCCCCAAAAATGCCACACTCACTCCTGCCTCCTTACCTCTGCCCAGTCTATGGTTTCCAGATGGATCGTCCTACTTCCCCTCACCTATATGAAGATTTCATATTCTTTTTTTTTAAAGTTTTCTTAATGTTTATTTATTTTTGAGAGACAGAGAGAGAGACAGAGTAGAGCAGGGGAGGGGGCAGAGAGAGAGGGAGACACAGAATCTGAAGCAGGCTCCAGGCTCCGAGCCATCAGCACAGAGCCCAACGCGGGGCTTGAATTCACAAGCTGCAAGATCATGACCTGAGCCGAATCCAGAGGCTTAACTGACAGAGCCACCCAAGTGCCCTGAAGATTTCGTATTCTTAAGACCTGGTCATCATCATTGACATTCTCTTCTATTCCTCCTCTTTTCTATACCATTTATGTTGGCCCTGACTCCAGTTAGTTTTTTTTTTTTCCAAAGGAGGAACCTATAAATTTTCTATTTTCATTCTCACCATCTGATAATAGCTTACTGAATAAAAGGCTAACTGCGTGATCTGGGTAAAATGTAATTGTTGTGAGAGTTAATTATCTATAAAATGGTAAAAATGGTATAATATGTTACTCTTCTACAAAGCATATTAATATTCTTCAATTTGAAAAATAACTATAATCTATAAATAAAGTTTACAGAAGGTACATGAACATAATGAAACTGAAGTGGAGTTTATGTATGATATTCATAATCAATGTGTTAAGGATTTCCATAATAGTTATTTAAGCCAACATAAACAAATTAAAAAAAAAGCAAGATTTGGAGTGGAAAATTGTAAGTTTTAAGGGCAATGGGAAAAATGGGATAATTGATGTTTTGTAAGGGGATGGTTAGATAAAATTTTGAACAGTTGTATTTCTTATGTCATTGATAGAGAATTAAGCCATAAAAATCAGTGCATTGATCACTAATCCGACTAATTTGTTAAACTTGATCATGGCGCATTCTAGTTGCTATCAGAAGATAAAGTGTCTGTGACAGTAACAATGCAACAGGGGTCTCTCTGTTACATCGTATAATTATAACTTTCTTGAATCAAATTCAAAATCATTGAAGGATGTCTATGTTCTGGCCCAAGCCACTATTTCCATTTTTATTTCTCAGAATTTTCCCTCACACTGTGTCCTGCACACCAGCAAGACTGGATGCCAGCTAATTCTCCCTGTTTTCCTATCTGCACTGTCTCTCTGATTTCTTCTATCTAGAATGCTCTTCCCATAGATTTACCCATATCTTCATTCCTTTCTCAGATATCACACCACCAGCTAACGTTCCTTGATCACTGGAAATAATAAGAACCTTCTTTGAACTCCCTTGTTCATTTATTGTTATTGTTGTTGTTGTGATAGTGGTACTTATTTTTCTCTTATGTCCCATCAGTGTGAATAGACATGATAGAATTCTTCTACCAAACAATATTTCTGGAGGGAAAGCATTTTCTCCAGTACACCTTTATTTGCCTGGCCACATGCAAACCTATTGCATTAACCACAGAAAGGGTATGAGTTGAACTGGCCTCAATGACTAGACTCAGAAACTTGAGTGTAACTTCAGGACCTATTCATTCATATTCTTTGCCCCCTCTCCTCTTGTTCTCTTTGAATTTTGAGTTATCTTTCAGACCTACTGATCCACAAGGCTGGATCCATGGCCTTGGCAGGTGTAGGTTTACATACTTACAGCCATATGGCCAGAGAGGAAAGGAAAAATTTCCTTGCCAATCCACTTAGAAAAATAGGGAAGGGTTTTAATAACCATGGCTTGGTGCACATGTTCATCCTTGGAATGATGGCTGTGGCCAACATGATATGGTACAGTGATTGGCCTCGCCTGGTCATGAGCCCTCCTCCATAGGAAGTCACGTCTGTTAGACGTAGGGAAAGTAGTGCTGGGTAGACAAAGCCAGTATCCCCCAAAAGTAGAAAGAAGAAACCATGAATAGTATTAACACATAAAGACAGGCAATAACAGTTTTGCATTTTAAGTCTTGTTCCCATTCATTGTTGAAATTGGACAACATATATAATTTTGGATCTTGTTTTATTATTTATCGTTGTAAAGTCAGCATTTTCCACAGTCTTGTAAACTCTTCATAAACATATGGGTTGCTTTTGGAGGACATTTCCTGAATGTGCCAGAGAATGTCACCAAGGAACACATTTGATTTTAGGTCACATGACCACCTTTTGCCTCCATCACACTATAATTCTTATTTTTTTTAATTTTTTTAAACATTTACTCACTTTTTGACAGACAGAGACAGGGTGAGCAGGGGAATGGCAGAGAGAGACTGAGTCACAGAATCTGAAGTAGCCTCCAGGCTCTGAGCCATCAGCACAGAGCCTGATGCGGGGTCCAAACCCACAAACCGTGGATCATGACCTGAACCGAAGTTGGATGCCCAACCGACTGAGCCACCCAGGTGCTCCATCACACTACAATTCTTGATCTGGTCACATAGAGATTTAAGGAAAAACTAAGTAGTGTGTGAACTTTGACTTATGTGCTCTTTTTTTTAAGTTTCACTTTATTATTTATTTTGTTAATTAAAAAAATATTTTAATATTTACTTTTTGAGAGAGACAGCACGTACATGCAAGCAGGGGAGGGGTAGGTAGAGAGAGAGGGAGACACTGAATTTGAAGCTGGCTCTAGACTCTGATCTGTCAGCACAGAACCCCATGAAGGGCTAGAACTCACGAACCACGAGACCATGACCTGAGCCGAAGTTGGCTGCTTAACTGACTGAGCCCCACAGGCACCCCTTATTTTATTATTTTTGAGAGAGAGAGCACACGCTCACATGGCTGTGCACAAGCAGGAGAGGGGCAGAGGAAGAGGGAATGAGAGAGAATCCCAAGCAGGGTCTGCACTGTCAACGTGGAGCCTGTCCCTCAGCTCCATCTCATGAATCATGAAATCGTGACCTGAGCCAAAATCAAGTTGGACACTTAACACACTGAGCCACCCAGGTGCCCTTGAGCCATGTGCTTTTTTTTTTTAAGTTTATTTATTTTGAGAGAGAGAGCGAGAGAAGGACAGAGAGGGAGAGGGAGAGAGAGAATCCCAAGGAGGCTCCGCGCTGTCATTACAGAGCCCGACACGGGGCTCGATACCATGAATCATGAGATGATGACCTGAGCCGAAATCAAGAGTCAGATGCTTAACTGACTGAGCCACCCAGATGTGTCTGAACTGTGTGCTCTTATCCAACATTTTCTTAGGCTGTACTTTCTTTAGTAGGCTTCGTACATATACTTTTCAACTTGTGTGTGCATTTCCCCTACATATAGACTTATGGATTGCATTCCAGTTAGTATAGTCAAGATGAAAAGCATCAACATGTGTCTTAAGAACTTCATTCTGTCTATTTACATATAGACATATAGAAAATACATATTTTGATAAGAAATAACCTAATACAAACAGCTGTGAATATTTGTTAGCACCCTCTGTGGTTTAACACTCTCACAAATATTTCTGGCTGAATCCAGTGCTTTCTGTCGCTTCCATGATAGAACCAAAGGGTGTAGTCTTGTAAGACGCATGTGAATTTACTAGTCCGATATTTTACAAATCTATAGTAGGTAGTGATGTCTCCTTATTTTAAATACATCTAGTTGTAGGTTATGGGGAACTCGCTGCCTCACCAGTTAGCTAGCTTCTTCCATAGTCAGGTAGCCCTGATTTTTGGATTGCTAGGACTGCTTCCTCCACCAACCTTTGCCAGAATCTACTGTCACCCATTGTTCTTATATTTTCTTTGGAATTATATAAAAATCTTTGCATATTTTTATCTTTCTGTCTGTTCACCTATCTGCTCATCATTTCTTTATCTATGAGAAAATTTCTTCAAACACCTAAGGAAAACTATCATATCTTGCCCTTCCCCTTTTCTTTCTCTCTCCCTTTAAATGCTTATTTATTTATTTTTGAGAGAGAGAGAGAGAATATGATCAGGGGAGGGGCAGAGAGAGAGGGAGAGAGAATTCCAAGCAGACTCTGTGCTGTCAGTGTAGAGCCCAAAACAGAACCATGAGGCCAAGAACCATGAGGCCAAAATCAAGAATCAGATGCTCAACCAACTGTGCTACCAAGGAGCCCTTCCCCTTCTCTCTTCATGTTGCTAACCACACTCATATCTTTTAGTCATTCCTGGTGAAATAGTTTTTGTTTTTGTGTTTTGTTTTGTTTTTTACTACTGGCCATTCCTTTTCCATTTCCTATATGTTTAGTGTTTTTAAAAATTATTATATTATCTAAATACTATCTCAAGTAACTGCTCCTGCCATAGGAGAGAGTCTGCTCGGGCTTTCCTTGGCATGATGTGGACTTTTATTTCCATTATGAATAGGGCAGAAAATGCCCAGTGACCAGAGCCTAACTGCTTGTACTCACTGCTTGAACAAAGTTCCACGCCTTTCTGGCAGTTGGACATTGGGCAAGTCACATACTCTGCACATCAGCTTTGTTATCTGGGGAGCTCAGGTATTAGTGGGAGCTACCATGTAGGGCTCCAGAGAGGATTACCTCCTTGAACAACAGGGAGTTCTCCATTGTGACTATTTCCTACTATTATTATCCCTATGATTGCACTATTGTAACAACCAAATCATGATGATTTCTTGCTACTTCTGAGCTCTTGGACCTGCAGCTTTCCCAGCCTAGATCATTCTTTCTCAGAATAGTCATAGGGCTGGCTCCATCTCACCTTCTAGCAGCTCGAATACCATTCTTCAGAGAAGCCCCTCTGACTGCTATTTCAGTAGTCTCCTGCCCTGTTAACTCTCTGTCCCTGTGCTCTAGTTCATCTTCTTCACTGACCCTGTCTCTGTGACATTGTCTTCTCCATTAATTTGCTTGAATATTAGTTCTTTTTCTCTCCACTGGAAGAGACAGGAGGCCAGGGATCTCCTTGTCTCATTTACTGATGTTAACAGCTCTTAGGATCATGCTGGGCACATACTAGGCACATAACAAACTTTGTTGAATGAAAGCTCTGGGTCCATGAAAACTTCTAGACAATTTTCAAATGATTTTTTTTTAACCAAGATAGACCTCCTCTATCCTGTATCAATATAATCAGTATTGAAAACCTAAATCTCAAACCTGTATTGATCTCTAATAAATTTGACTCATCATTTTCTATCCACAATTTCCAATGTTTCCTATATTGTGTTGAGTTTGATGCTGGATTTTATTGTAACTATGATCATTTTATGGTAACAATAAATAACATCATACATATATTGAGTGCTTACTGTATAGGAGGCACTCATGAATATTTACATATTCTCTCATTTAATACATAAAAACAACTCTATGGGGCACCTGGATAGCTCATTTGGTTAAACGTCCATCCTATTTCGGCTCAGATCATCATCATCTCACCCTTTGTGGGATTGAGCCCCATGTCAAGTTCCACGCTGATAGCACAGAGCCTGCTTGGGATTCTCTCACATTCTCTCTTTCTCTCTCTCTCTCTCTCTTTTTCTCTCTCATGTATCTCTCTTTTTCCTCCTCCTCCTCCCCCATTCTCTCTCTCTCTCTCAAAAAAAAAAAAGTTAAAAACCCCTATGATGTAAATACAACTTTATTTAAAAAATGAGAAAGCTGTGGAACAATGAGGGTTGGTAATTTGTTAAAGTCACACAGCTAGTAAGTCATAGAGTTGGGATTTGAACTCAGGCATTCTGACTTCATAGCCTGCATAATTCACCAGTGTCATAAACAATCTTCTTCTGAGCTTTGTATCATTTTCAAATTTGATATGTATTTCATTTACATCTATATTCAGGTTATGATCAGATTCCCAAGCCCATATAAGCCTCTGTGACACTCCCAGAACCTTTTATCCTACTTAATACTGAGCCAACAATCAATACATTTTGGTCATGTTGTCAACCAGCTCAAAATCCATAAGGCTGAGCAACTTGATAAAGTTGCTGTGGGGAAGTTGGAAAATGCTTAATGAAATTCAGGACACACTACGTGGCACTTCCATGAAATATTAACTAGCATTCCTAGAAGAAATACAGTTTTTTCAAGCCTGTCTTGCTGTTTTTGGAAGAGCACGTTCTTTTCTGTATGTTCACATTTCATCTTCCTTCCCAGAGGATTGGAAGCAACTCCCCACAGTAACATATACTAAAAAATGTTATGATGTCAGTAAGAATAAAACGTCAGTGTAGAGAAAATAAACAAGAATAAAACAAATATCTCTAGGGTAGGGGTGGTATGAGGGAGATATAAATATTAAGACCATGGGGCGCCTGGGTGGCGCAGTCGGTTAAGCGTCCGACTTCAGCCAGGTCACGATCTCGCGGTCCGTGAGTTCGAGCCCCGCGTCAGGCTCTGGGCTGATGGCTCAGAGCCTGGAGCCTGTTTCCGATTCTGTGTCTCCCTCTCTCTCTGACCCTCCCCCGTTCATGCTCTGTCTCTCTCTGTCCCAAAAATAAATAAACGTTGAAAAAAAAATATTAAGACCTTATGGAACCACATACAATTACCTTGGTTGGACCTCAAATTTATATATATATATATATATATATATATATATATATATATATATATATATCCGTGGCAGGATCTTCCACGGCACACCTGCTGTGAACTGCGTGGTTTCACGTGACTACTTCTTGTATTGTTCCTTGGTAAAAGCTGAGGGCATGCCACTAAAGCATGATTCAAGGAAGATAAATCTGGAAGGGATCAAATGGTCAAAGGGAAGATACAAGTTAAAGCACTATCTATTCTTCTAATAATCCTCCATATATATATCTATCTTTTCTGAGGTTTTTTAATAAGTTTGGGCAGCAGAAACCTCAAAGCATAGTTTTCTGGGGGTGTATTTGATTGTTCTAAGTGGTTTACTCTTGGGTCTGTGTATTTTAGGAAGTGGATGAGAAGATGTAAGGTATAACAGCTTTTTGTGGAAATTAAGAACCTAACCAAGTTTCTTCTTTCTTTCTTTCGTTCTTTCATTCTTTCTTTCGTTCTCTCTCTCTCTCTCTCTCTCTCTTTCTTTCTTTCTTTTTGTTAATTAAGGGCTCTTTCCACACCTTCACATAAGAAATAAATTTTACTATCCCTTTTTCTTTCATTCATTCTTTAAACAAGTATTTATTGATACCTACTATGCCTTAGACACCTGTGTTGTATCGGTGAACAAGATAAATGCGGTCTCTCCCCAATAGAGTATAATTCTAATGATGAAGGAAAATGTTACCCAAGATACTACTTAATTATTTAGTTGCAATTTTGATATCTGCTGAAGACAGAGTGGAAAGTAAGCATCTAAATGGGAGGTTGACTCACTGTATAACCTTTCTGGCTTGCATTTAGCATCCCTACATTATGGAAGATATTGCCTTGAAGATGTTAATAGCCTTCTAATTGAAAGTAGCCTTTTCTATTCTTATAAAAAATTATGTTTTATTTATTATTTTTGAGAGAGAGAGACAGACGACAGAGTGTGAGCAGGGGAGGGACAGAGAGAGACACACACAGAATCTGAAGCAGGCTCCAGGCTCTGAGCTGTCAGCACAGAGACCCACATGGAGCTTGAACTCACAAACTGCAAGATTGTGACCTGAGCTGAAGTCGCATGCTTAACCAACTGAGCCACCCAGGTGCCCTGCAGATAGCCTTTCCTAATCTTTGTAAACTTCCATGTTCAGTAGCATGGTGTTACTGTGATGGTTTTCAGAGTTTTCATTATGGTTTGTTTTTGTGCGTGGGTGTTTTTTTTTTAAACAGTATTTCTTAAAAAAAATTTTTTTTTAATGTTTATTTATTTTTGAGACCGAGAGAGACAGAGCATGAACGGGGGAAGGTCAGAGAGAGAGGGAGACACAGAATCTGAAGCAGCCTCCAGGCTCTGAGCTGTCAGCACAGAGCCCGACGCGGGGCTGGAACTCACGGACCATGAGATCATGACCTGAGCCGAAGTCGGACACTCAACCAACTGAGCCACCCAGGCGCCCCAATTTTTTAAATTGTTTTTACCAGTGGGAATCTTTTGTTTAAAAAATTAAACTTAGCTCCAGTCCATAAATAGAGAAGATCTGAGCTGCTCTTGTTTAGGGTTGGGTTATGGGGACGTGGGAGCTTTGACTCCTTGGGCTTTTCCTGCATTTGGCCATCCCAGCATCATTTCTTTGTGACCCCACATGGCACTAATTTGAAAACCACTGTTCTGAAAGTCTCAACACTGTCTACTATTGCTTATTTATTGGCTGTCAGCTAGCCCCACAGACAGTGCCTACACTGTCCAATTTGTTCCCAGTTCTGTGCTGGACTCTCGGAACACTTCTTGCACTGACCCAGTGTAAGGAACAAACTGGTGTCTTCTTTGGATTTGTGCAATCAAAACTGGGTCTCCTTCAGTTGCTGTGGTTTCCCACCAAGGGTTCCTGTTCACAGTCTACTTCCTACTTAGGTTTCTTACCATCACCCCATTGGTTAGCCCAGATGCTGTCTGCACATGGGTTGGTGAAGATTATTAAGGAAGTAATTATATCCATCAACTCAAATAATATGTGTTGAGCTCTAAATATATGCTCAGCATTGTTCAAGGAACTTAGGGATACAACCACAAACAACAACAATATGCCAAAAATCCCAAATCCTTGCCCTCTTGGAACTTACATTCTAGTGGAGGGCAGACAATAAACAAATGTATAAGAAACAATTGTGTGACAGACGGTGATCAGTTCTTTGGAAAAAAAAAATAAGCAAAGAAGAAGGATATGGGTGTGTTGGGGTGAGGAGGGAAAAGTTTACTTACTATTTTAAAGAAAGATATCAAAGGATACCTCATTGAGAAGGTGACATCTGAGGAAATCTAGGAAGAACATCCCAAACAGGAAATGGCAGTTGTGATTGATAGTGCTTAGCTAGGGGCCTTGAACGTTTGGAAACACCAAAGGGGCCAGTGTGGCTAAAGCCAAGGGAATAATAGATGAGATCAGAAATGTAGCCAAGAACCAGATCCTGGACAACCTTGTCAGCCATTGTTGGGACTTTGGTTTCCACTCTGAGAGAGGGGTGTGTAGAAGTGACATAATCTGACACCTGTTGTAAAAGGATCACTCATGCTGCTGTGCAAAAAATGGATATAGGGGGTAAAATCAGGTGCAGGGACATCATTTGGAAGTGGTGGCCACAAAATGAGTGGAGGGAGGATAATTTGCTCAGGTAGTTTTGTTCATCTGTTCCATTTGATAATGCAGTGGTAGAACTTAGCAGGTAGGGTGCTAATAGAGAAGTAAAAAGTCAGAATTATCTGAGATAGTAAATGGGTGTTGATTTAATTTGTGGAAAGGGAAATACTGGAAAGAGATGTTTGAGAGCAGGCTATGAAAGATGACCCTATAGCTCAACAAAATCTCTTTCTGTTGTCAGTGGACGTGAAAGTGTAAGTTAAAAATTTCAGAATAAAAATAGAGGGAAAAGTCAAGCATAGAGTTTTCAATTTGAGAGTTTCAGATATATAGAGTTCTGTATGCTTTATAAAATACTTATTTAATATGTGTATAACCATGCAAATTGCTAAGCCACCTTTTTCCCCATCTTTCCCATAATCTTACTGTAGGTGCGATAGAAAAAGAACATGAGTTCAAAAGAGATAATATTCATTTTTCTGTTTAAATTTTTTTTTTTCAACGTTTATTTATTTTTGGGACAGAGAGAGACAGAGCATGAACGGGGGAGGGGCAGAGAGAGAGAGAGACACAGAATCGGAAATAGGCTCCAGGCTCCGAGCCATCAGCCCAGAGCCCGACGCGGGGCTCGAACTCCCGGACCGCGAGATCGTGACCTGGCTGAAGTCGGACGCTTAACTGACTGCGCCACCCAGGCGCCCCTCATTTTTCTGTTTAATACTAGTTATGGAATGCCCATCATGTTATGAGAAATATTCTAGAAACTTGAGATATAAATACGGATGAATCATTTTTTTCCCTCTTGAGAAGCCCACAGTCTAATGGAAAATAGAGAAATAAATAAAGAAACTAGACTGTAGTGTGGTACACAGAAGTGGTTACCTGTCACTGAAGGAGCAATTGAATCAAAGCATTTCCCTCTGTGCATTGTCTTGAAGGATGAATAGGAGAGCCAGCACTTGGGGTGGGGAGGGAGGGAGGGGATTGCAGGCAGAAGAAACTTCATGTGCCAAGATACTGAGGGGTGACATACATGGCCTATTTACTATTTGAAAGCAGAGACACACAGAGCTCAGAGTGTCTTGTCTTAGGAGCCAAAGTATATCATCTAGTGTAGAAAACTCCCAAACCTTTTAATGACCTTCAGGATGTATTTTATATCATTTGTTATCTAGACCATAACAGTTTGACAGTTTTAAAAAGGGGTGCTGTTAGTAGTTACACTGAAACAGGTATAATTTAGGACTAGGCTGGCAAACCCAGGCATTTGTTCGTCGTAATGATAGCTGTTTTCCTGCACAAAGTGGCCATAAATATACTTATTGGTGGTGCAAACTGGGTTCCTCTATAAAAATATATATATTATAAAGAAAATAAACCAAGATAGTAGATACAGAGCCTTAGGAGAGGGGATAACTACTTTTAGATGGAAGATCAAAGAAAGTTTTTCTGAAAGAAAGACTTTTGAGCTGAGACCGGAATGACAAGGAACCAGTCAAGGGAAGGTCCATGGTGGGAGAGCTCCAAGGAGAGAGACGCATCAAGAGTCCTGTTACAGGAGTTCCTCTGGCCTATTAGAGAAAACCTGTCTCTTTGGAATATGAGAAACCAGGAGAGTGTGGGAGGAATTAGGTCTGAGGCATAGGCAGAGGCTAGTTCATATTGAGCCACGCAGGTATGGTGAGGAATTTGGGTTTTACTCTGAGTCTTGTGTATTAGTTTGCTGGAGCTGCCATAACAAAGCACCACAGACTGGGTGGCTTAAGCAAGAGGAATTTATTTTCTCATGGTTCCAGAGGCTGAATGTCTGAGATCAGTGTCAGCAGGTTTGGTTTCTTCTGAGGGCTGTGAGGGAAGAGGCTGTTACAGGCCTCTCTCCTTGGCTTGCCCATGATTGTCTTCTCCCTGTTTCTTCACAGTGTCTTCCCCCTCTATGTATCTGTGTTCAGATTTCCTCTTATTATAAGGACATCTGTCATATTGGATTAAGGCCCACTCTGATGACCTAGTTTTAACTTAATTACCTCTTTGAAGACTCTGTCTCTAAATATGGTCACATTCTGAGGTATTGAGGGTTAGTACTTAAGAATATGAATTTTTGGAGGGACATAATTCACCCCCTAACACCTCACTAAGTTTTGAAAGAACTGTGGGGATGTTTGATTAACTGAATAAGAGGTATTTAAACTCAATTTTAAAGTGAAGTGGAATAAAAATAGTTATATCCAGTTAGTATGGATGTCATGGTGTGAAATAGAAGCTTGAAATGGAGGACATTAAGTCTTATATAGAGAGCTTTGTTAACAGTTCCTTTCTCTCTCTCTCTCTCTCTCTCTCTCTCTCTCTCTCTCTCACACACACACACACACACACACACACACACACACACACACAATTCTTAAGGAAAGCCACTATTCAGGTCTTGAGTGTCTAGACATCAGAATAGTCTGTGCATAACAATCATGCAATCTTGAATTGTTGCCAGAAAAAGTTATTTAAGAACTTCTGGGGGTACCAGTATCTGAAGTAGTAGGATCTAGGGATGACTAACAATGACTGTTCTTTGTTCATGAGAGATAGATAAAACCTAAGGAATTATGCCAACTATACTTTAATTAAAAACAACAACACCAAAAAGCAAGATATGAGGAGTTATACACAAAGGGGCATGAGAAGTTTACTTGCTTGTCCAAAATCCGGGTGTATGAGAATGTCAAAGCACAGGTTTTAGAGCATCAACCCCATATGTGGGATGATCTAAATGAGATATTTCCTTTTTGTCCATTACAATAGTATAAAGTTGGTCCAGGGTGAAGGTTTAAAAGTAATGACTGCCTCAAACTATCTGAATATTTTCTGAATATATGATTCTTTTTAAAAATTTAGTTTTTAGAGAGAGAGTGAGCATGAGCAGGGGAGAGGGGCAGAGGGAGAGAGAGAGACTCTTAAGCAGGCTCCATGCTCAGCACAGAGACTAATGTGGGGCTCAATGCCATGATCCTGGGATCATGACCTGAGCCGAAATCAAGAGTCAGACACTCAACTGACCAAGCCACCCGGCTGCCACAGGATATATGATTCTAACAAAACAAATACACATATAACTTAGAACAAAAGCAGCGCATTTGCTAGCTTTAATTTCTCGAAAGAATCTTGAAAACTAAATTCTAGTTATCCTATGATACAGCAAGTAATGAGGCAAACAAATGGCTATCCTGGAAAAAAATCTGGTAAATGTGAGTATGGGCTGGTAGATGGAGAACAGAGAACTTCGACAAAAATAACCCTAACATCTTGAGGTTTAATAAAGGAAACACTGACACATATGTGTTGAACTTCAAAGTGTCTGAGGTAAGTTTAGGGAAAAGAAAGAATACAACATACATACAAGTACCATAAAATAGTCCCCTCAGAGTTGAGCTGATTCATATTCCTTCTCTTGATTCCAGTTTCTACTCAGGAGCTCAATTTGTTTTACTTCATTTCTATTTACCCTTTGAACTTAATGTTTTGGATTGCCCCTTCAGTACCCAAGACCCCTTCACCAAGAACACCTCTTCAGTGTGTTCCTTTGCTCAGGATTCTGTGCCTTCCATGCTATCCTTAGATCTTCTATGCTTGGTATTTGTTTCCTGGAGTTTCAGGTCACATAGAGTTATAGACTTCCCACTTACCCTCAAGTGGAATCTAGATAAAACAGGAAGAACCATTTTCGAGTGTGACCTCCAACAACATGGTGGTGGGTAACCTCACTGAGAAAGATGATATCATTGGAAAACTCATAGTGCAGAAGGACTCTAGGAGGAGAAGGAAGGATGGGCATATTATTGGTGGACAAAACAAAAGAGAATACCATGACTGTTCATCTCAGACAAGAAATGCTAAAACTCTAAATGAGTGGAGTTTTGAGAAAGGCAAAAGGGAATTAAAAAGCTACTTAAACATAGATTTTGAGCAATAACGAAAAATGAAGTTTAACTAGTTTGGAAAAAGATGGCATGATGTTAATAGATGATATAAAAAATGGTGTTTTGTCTAATTATAATTTTATTTAAACTCTCTAGTTTAAAAAAAAAGAGTGGTTTCAGGGCACCTGGGTAGCCCAGGCAGTTAAGTGTCCGACTCTTGATTTTGGCTCAGGTCATGATCTCATGATTCATGGGATCAATCTCTGCATCAGGCTCTGTGCTGACAGCAGAGAGTCTTCTTGGGATTCTCTCTCTCTCTCTCTCTGTCTCTCTCTCCCTCTCTGACCTTCTCCCACTCACGTGTGTATGCACACACTGTCTCAAAATAAATAAATAAACTTAAAAAAAAGAATGGTCTCACCAACAAACACCAAAAATTTGCAAACAATATTTCTTGGAGTAGGAGGTTTGGGATAGAACCTATTTGAGGGGAGGGAGGAGGATAGAGGTATACAGGGAATAGTGTGAATTAATGCCATGAAGGCAAAATGAAGAGGTGATTTTTGAAAGGTAATTAGATGTATGTGAAGGAATCGTGAGAATCAATGTGGAAGGTAGGTTGGGAGTATGCCCTCTTTTTGTCTTTAAAAGCAATCCTCAACTAATATTCTCACTTGATGTAAGAGGTAGCTCTCAATGGCACCTCCACCTATGTTCTTATTTCTAGTCTCAAGGACATATTCAGTTCATAGACCATTTGCAAAGGCTAAGTGTTTAGCTTGCCTAGCCCTAGTCTAGTGATTGAACTGAGTCTTCCAGGCTCACCAGCACCCACTACTTCATAGTGTCCAGGGCTGTCTCACAGATGGTGATCAGCAGAGATTTGGGGCAATTTTAGTTTTACTGAAAGAAAAAAAAAGATTAGTAAGTATATAAACATTGGGAACATAAATACACATAATTTCCATCAAGGGAAAGCACATAATTCCAAAGATCATTTGACAGACTTTTATACATTAAAAAAAGAATAGTGTTTTCTCAGCATCTGTTTTCTGAGAGATGCTTGTTACATCAGATAGAGGAGACCAACTACTAGTTTTCCACTATGGGAACATTTCTCCACTTAAAATTTTTGGCCTATGTGGGGATGAAATACGTGGTTTCTAAATTTCCATCCAGTGTTAATATCCATGATTTGGTGTATTCCTGATAGTTGGGCAACTTCCTGGAATCAGTGTTACTTTATTAAATTTATAACAACATAGATTTTGGAATATAACACCAACACACTAAGCTTTCTTATAGATCTTATATCAATTTACCTAAATATTGGCAATCATTTTCAATATTTGTTTCCCAAAGAAGGAAATGAGTTTGTATTATCAGATTAGACAAGTGGCGAAAAATGGGATTGTAAGTAAGCACACACACACACAATTGTTTTAGTATATCAAATGGGCATTTAAACTGAGGTAGAACAAAACAACCCCTGTGGATTTTGCTGGATGGAAATTGTAAATGACAAAAACCCTTTTCTTCTGCTCTCATCAAAATAATCTAATGCTGTAGAACTTACTGCATCTACATTTCATTTGGTTTTCACACAGGGTTTTTCTAGTGTTTTATAGATAGGCAAACAAATGTTAGCGGAGTGACTTGTTCAAGGTCACCTAGGTGGACACATTTGGCATCTGTGTGGAAAAGAAAATATAACTTACCTTGTTAGTACACTGGTCATTAGAGTTGCCTTAAAAATCTGCCTTTGTTATCAACTGATACATATTGCAAAAATTCAATTTAGAGCTTTTGAAATTACCTCTTTAAAAATTTTTTTTTAATGTTTATTTATTTTTGACAGAGAGAGAGCAAGCATGAGCGGGGGAGGGACAGAGACAGAGGGAGACACAGAATCTGAAGCAGGCTCCAGGCTCCGAGCTGTCAGCACAGAGCCCAACGCAGGGCTCGAACTCACAGAGTGTGAGATCGTGACCTGAGCCAAAGTCGGTCGCTCAACCGACTGAGCCACCCAGACGCTCCTGAAATTAACTCTTTTAATAATAATGATAATGACAGTTAATTTTGTTAAGCACTTATTATGTATTAGTCACAATATACTAAGCATTCCATATTTATCATCTGATTTACTCAATTTGAGTACATGCCTTTCTCTGAAAATAGCAATGTACAGTTATAATTATTTGCAGTGTATCTTTCTACAATGAAATCATGAAATATGGAAGTAGAGATTTTTTGTATCAGGATAGGCTAGGATTTTCTATGATAATAAACACCCAGTAAGTCTTACGGCTTAAAATAGCAAATTGATTTCTTACTTATCTTACATGTCCATCACTAGTGTGCTGGGAATTCTGTCCCACCTTGTCCTTACTTAGTGTCCAGGCCAGTAGGGCAGTCACCATTTAGTACACGACTGACCACCATGGTAGAGGGAAAAGGAAGGTGGTGGATCATACATATGTCTCGAATGTTTCTGCATAGAAATGATGGTAGCTACTTTGACCAAAGCAAGTCACATCTACACTAAGCATCAAAGAAGTGGGGAGTGCAGTCTAACCCCTGTCCATAATTGTGGTTTCAGGTACTGATGGCTGCCACAGTAAAGCAGCATGAAAACAAGACAGATAGCACTTGCCATTTCTAGAATTACCTTCTTTACAAGAAACAGGCATCTACCTATCCCTTCTTCATTTTTTAATGTTTATTTATTTTTGAGAGAGAGAGAGAGAGAGAGAGAGAGAGAGCGAGCGAGCATGAGCGGGGAAGAGGCAGAGAAAGGGACAGAACTCAAAACAGGCTCCAGGCTCTGAGCTGTCAGCACAGAGCCTGATGCAGGATTTGAACCCACGAACTGTGAGATCATGACCTGAGCCAAAGTCAGATGCTTATCTGACTGAGCCACCCAGGCACCCCTACCTATCCTTTCTTCAAAATTTCTTTTCTTCATTCAGCAACTCTGCATTGAGTGTCCACTGTACAAAGAAAAAAAAAAATAGGATCTTGCTCAATTATTGTGAACTTGAAATTTCAATCTCACTTCTAAAAGGGCATAGATTTGATTTTACTTATTCAATCAGCTATTTGTTCATCAAGTAAATATTGGACATTGTTAGATTTTTCTGTGACAACAACTAGTTCCCCAACTCTCCACCACCAACTGGGGTTCAATTCTATTCTGTTCTGACACTGCCTGGAGTTAGCCACCCCCCCCACCAGGTCAAGGGCTCAGCCCCACATGACAGCCCCCTACTTCAGACACCAGCTACAGGTGTGGTGCCCATGCTGCCTGCATTTCTGCCTGGTCATCTTCACATTGGAGATTATCAGAATTTCCTCCTTGGTTACATAACTTGCTAGAATGACTCAAAGATCTCAAACACTTTACTACAGATTTGTGGTTTACTTTATAGGATTCAACTCAGGAATAGCCAAGTGGAAGAGAGGGATAGGGCTGGGCATGGGCAGGAGGAGGGCACAGAGCTTCCATGCCCTCTCTTGGTATGTCCTCTTCCTGGCACAGTGATGTGTTCACCTACCTGGGACACCTCCTCACTCTCCATCTAGAATTCAGGGGTATTATCGAGGCCTTATTGGCAAAATTGATTAAATTATTGGCCTCTGGTGATTGAACTCAATCTCTAGCCCCTGTCCTCAACCTGGAGGTTGGGCATGGGACTGAATGTTCTAACCCTTTCTGGCCACCAGCTCCCATCCAGAAGTTCTCTAGGCCGTCCTCCCCTATGGGCCAGCCCATCAGCACACAGAATCTGAGGATTTTAGGTGTTCTATGCCAGGAAGCTGGAGGAAAGCCACATATATATTTTTTTATCATACCATAAACATACATGCCAAGCTCAGTGCAAGGCACTGAGGACACAGTGATGAATGCAGTAGACAGTCCCTGTTCTTATGAAACTTCACATTAGATAAACTCACTGAAGGGGAGATCAACCTAGAGAAGTTAGTGCAAGGTGAGACATAAGTAAAACTGATCTTCTATCCTCATAAGCATTTATCTCCATATACACAAATAACATCGAGGAGTAGTAAACTGGGAGCAGGAAGAAGGTGCTGGGTGTGGGATGGAGATGGAAATCAGAGAAGCTGCCAGTGCATTTTCAATGACCTGAATCACTTTAATCTTATGTCTTTGATGGAGTCTCAAGTTGGCATATTTTTCAGGGTGCTAGGTGCAGGAGCCAAGAGAGTTTAGCCAAGTAAAGAAGATGCTTTTCAATCCTATCCCAGGGTGCAATCTGGATTATACAGTTCATGGAAAATAATACATGAGGGATAATACATACAATTTTCCACCTGGATTAATGAATGCATGAATTGATAAATTGCTAAACAAATGTATAAATGGATGAATTATTAAGTATAAACTAGTTATACATGGAAACATTTTATTGTTTACTTTCTTCCTTTGAATTTTGAATTTGGGAGCGTTGCACTATGAATTCTTAAGAAATCTGAAAACCTCCTTTAAGAAATGATAAAAAAAAAATCCTTGAATGGACATATTTGTCAGCAGTACTCACCCCTCTTCTTACTTTTGTTCTGGTTCCTCTCATCTCCTTGACTTTCCTCCATCTCTAAATAGGAAGTTGGTTAGTTCTACTGAATTTGTAGCCCTGATGGTTTTTATTGAATTGATCTACTCAAAAACATTTATTTCTTTGTGACCATAGCGTATAAGAACGTGAAGGTTTTCTTTTCACCCAATAAGGGAGAGTGCATCTCGAATATTTTATAGCACTCTATGGATATTTTACACCTTTTGAGGGAACGCTTCCCTCTTATAAAACCATTAACAGTCATGATAAGGTTGGGTCCCTTTGGATCAACATTGTGAATAAAACATCGCGCTCTGATCTGTGGCTCAACCATGTTCAATTTCCCAGAATGTGATTGGGTACAGAATTTACTTACTCAAAAACTTATTTTATCCACTTTTAGAATTACTGTTAATGTTTTTAAGATGTCATCTCTCTTTTTGAGGCTAAGGTCACAAAACAAAACCGTGTGTCAGAGTAAGGTACATTTGCCTATGTTTGTCAGATTAGTTCATGCCGTTTATGGGCCTTCACTCAATTTAGACACAGCTGGTATATGAGGCTTTGAATAGACTATATGAATATTCAGCTGGTTTAAAATAATGTAAATAATAATTTTCATTCCCGTTTTTACATAAATGGGAGTTTTGCAGACATTGTCACAGCAGCCCTTTTTCCTGTGGGTCTAAGTTGAACTGTCATCTGGTAGACAGTGGAAGGGAAGAAGCTCTTTGCATTCATTGCTCATGGTTACAGAATAGTGAGGTCATTGTTGAATTTGAGATTGGACAAGTGATGCTGTCTCTTGAGGGAGTGATTGCATAATTTTTTAAAGTTTCATAAACTGAATGTTTAAGCTTCTAACTAATATTAGAATAGACGTTACATCTAGCCACTTGACTCCATGGAGAGCTGAATTCAATGAAAATCATGCAAAGAAATAGATTATTGTCTTGTAATGAATTTGTTAAAAATTCACAGTTCTTTGAAGAATAAATATGTCGTGGTTTTCTTTTTCCCAGTAATCTCTTTTAATCATACTATGTCAGATATCCACTTCTACTGCCATAGATGATCTTGAAAAAATTCTATAATTTCTCTTCTATTTAATTTATTAAAACTTAGTCCAGTGCATTTTAAAACTTTCATCTCTTATCTACTTTAACCCCTGTCCCATCCCGATCCCCACAGACTAGACTTTTGACTTAGACTTCTGAGTTTGAGGCTAAGCTCCTTGGAGTTTGGCATGCTTGGAAGCAGGGAAGAGGTCTTGGTGGGGATGGGGAACATGGGATGTTTTTAGGTTTCGTACTGCTCGTGGAAGTCACCTCAGTCTTACTCTGCTTGAGTCTGTTCCATTCACTGTTGATGCACTTGTTTCTGCTCAAGTGTGCTGTGCTTTCCCACAGCATAGGGATCACATTTGTCTTGGCCCCACTTCCTCTGTGAAAACCCCTCAGAAGGTGCAGCCTAGTTGATCCTAAGCCTGGCTGCTAGCCCATCAATACCGTCTCATGGTCAGACATACCTGCTTGCTTGACCTAATGATTGTGAATGGCATCTTCCTTTTCCCCTCTCCTCCACACTTGTTGTGGTAGAATCATAGGAACTAGTGAGGTTCTCTGGAACTCCAGAGTCTGTGAGGAATTGAGATGGGGTTGCCTCATCCTTCAGTCCTCAGGCATGGTCTTTCTTAGCTCTATTGTTATAGCTGTGATGTCTGGCCTAAACCTTCCAAAATTTCTAGGACAGAAACAAGTACCGGTATTTATGGTCACATATCCCTCCACATTTCAGGGAAACATGTCAGACTCTTTTAAGAAGCCTCTTATTATGACTGCTTTGAGAGTAGCAGTGGGCTAGGCCTGCAGGGTCACTAGCCCAGTAAGCATTTAGCTAGTGATTGTAAGTGACTGTAAGCAAAGATTACCAATGCTTCTTACTGAAGCCAGGTATTAATTGGTGAAGGCAAAAAGAAAAATCTCTCCACCAAATCTGCATTTCCCATAAAAAATCCAGTTCCCTTCTACCTGTCCCCAGAATGGTGGTTGGTGGTTGTTGGGTAATTATATCACCACCTAGTAAGCCCTGGCTGGGGGAGGTGTCTGTCTCCAATTTATGGCAATTTGTTGGTGGCTCTGTGTGGCTCTTGGGCAAAATTCTCAGATATTAGAAAAGTTCTCACTTTTTCTGCTGCTTTTTTGTCGTAAGTCTCTCACTGTTCCATGACTAGCTATAGAGAGAATGCAAGAGATGTAATACATTTTTGTATTTCTTGTCCTTGATGTTGAATATGGCAGTCTATTTTCCGAAGAGCTGTTTTTAAAGTTTGAGTACGTTAGATACACTAAAGCTCTCAGCATAGACATGAAAAGGATGCTGGAAAATTGCATTTTGATCTCCTTTCAAGTCCTGTGAATGATTTCAGTTGGTTCACCCCTTTAGTGGCATCCCATGAAGCTAGCATTTCACCTAGAGAGGGAGGCTTTGATGTGCTGTTCTTGTACAGTGAACAATTTCTTAAAGATGGCATTCTGCAGTCAGTATTTCTGCCCCCAAAAGAGAAAAGGGAATTGAGGAATTAGAGAAATGCCAATAGGTTGGGAGAACATCCAAGATCTTTGGTGGGGATCTTGCTTTGCCACGTCTCCCAACACCACGTTATTTGATTTGTGAATGCAGCTGATAGTAGCTTATGTTTATTGAGCATTTATTGTACACCACATGCTGTACTAAGAGTTTTATAAGCGTTGTGCTGCCTCATGCTCATGGCAGCCTCATATAGGACATACTGTTAGAGTAGAAACACCTCTATAACCTTCCCACCAGGTTGCTGGCAATTTGTTAATCATCTCCTTTTTGCTTTTTTTCTTTAACTCATTGTTAATCTAATTGCCCCATATTTCTGCAAGGTTACTCCAACATATATTTTCAGGCACTTTATTAAAACCTTTAATGCATGTTGGTGTGATCCTAACAATTATTATGGGTTTAATATGTGTCAGTTTTTATGCTAAGTAATTTATATACGCATCTTATATAACCCCCAAACAATTGTCTGAGTTAAATATTATCTGCCTTATTTCAAAACAATGAAGCAGAGACAATGAAGGACATCCCCAAGCTCCCCAGATAGAGGATGCAGACACCAGGGTGCCAGCCAGGTCCATCTGGCTCCAGAGCCCAAGGATTTAACCCCTGCTTTGCCAGCTGCCTTTGTGGCCTGTTGTCAGTAGAGAAAGAGTGTTTCCAGTGACCCATGCTGTGCTCAGGTGCTTATTGCTTCATTTACTTGATGATCATAACCCATTCCCTTAGCAGTGTGTTCTAAAATTTTTAGCCTACCAATTTTGTTAACTTTCCAAGAAAAAGTAAAGCAGTGACTTATGCCATTCTATGAAATCTAAAGATTTGAACTTAAAAAACTTTCAGATAGGAGAACAGAACTTAATTGAATGTCTGTAAGTAAGATAACACTTGTTCAAATTAGATGCTGGTGATATGTAATCAAAGGTAATTGCCTTGGTCCTAGAAGCTTCAGCTAAAGGGAGTCTCAGAAATCAGGGGGTTTCTTATGAGCTGGGGAGTTGATAAAAATTTTCCAGAAAGGAGATTGTTGGCAGGAAGAATTTGCCCTCTTTGAGGTAGTGGAACAGCACTGACAGGACATGGCACCCAACACACTAATGACCAGTTTGCTCCCCCGAATTCTATTGTCATAATTTTTAATGGAGACTATTAGATATTTTAAAGTAACTTTAATTTTATTTTTTAATTTTTTAAAATTAATTTCTGAGAGAGAGAGCATGAGCAGGAGAGGGGCAGAGAGAGAGGAAGACGCAGGATCTGAAATGAGCTCTGCGCTGACAGAAGCAAGCCCGATGTGGGGCTCGAACACATGAACTAAGCCATGAAATCGTGACCTGAGCCAAAGTCGGACACTGAACCGACTGAGCCAACTGGGCACCCCTAAAGTATCTGTAATTTTAAAGCAGGTGCTGGTGGGTGAAATAAATCTCTTACGAAAGTTAGTTTTTCAGTTCTGTGTATTTTTTAATTACACGAATCTATAATAAATTTTATTGCAAATTATTTGCAGTCTAATATTTAAGGCTGGATTGTGTGTGTGTGTGTGTGTGTGTGTGTGTGTGTGTGTGTGTAACTTTTTGTGTACATAGTGACTTCTGGAAAAGTCTAGTATTTACTCTCAATCTCTGGCAAACTGAAATTATATCCTTTATAGGTTTTTCAACTCATACTACCCCCAAGGTTCTGTAATGCTCCTGGTACCCAGTTTTCAAGGTAGATTTCATTCACTGTGGAAAGCCAGCCTCTTTCTTATCAGGTGAATGTAAGCAGTCCCGCTGACTTGGCAACTTGAGGATTGAGGCACATGTCTCTGATTTCTTTTGTCATTGCAGAGGAGCCAGAGTGCCCTGTTTACAAAGGTGCAGAGCTGAGCCGGGCATTCACGAAAGATACTTAGCGAAGCTTCAGCTTTTTAATTCAAATAGCAACTATCAGCAGACTAGGAATTTTTTAGTTCAGATTTTGGTAGAGAGGTTAAGTGTATTTACAATCAGCTAGCTCATTTGTGCATAGTGGCAAGCACTGGGTTATTTCTGGATCTCTTAGATGGTCTTTTATTTTTTATTTATTTTTTAAATTAAAAACAAGTTTTGGGGTTTTTATTTAAATTCCAATTAACATACAGTGTAATATTAGTTTCAGGTGTATAATATAATGATTCAACATTTACATATGACACCTGGTGCTCATCACAAGTGCCCTCCTTACTCCCACCCACCTCCCCTCTGGTAATGATCAGTTTGTTCTCTATAGTTGGGAGTCTGTTTCTTTGTTTGCCTCTCTCTTTTTTTCCCTTTTGCTTGTCTGCTTTGTTTCTTAAATTCTACATATGAGTAAAATCATATGGTATTTGTCTTTCTCCAGCTGACCTGTTTTGCTTAGCATAATACTCTTTAGGTCCATCTATGCCATTGAAAATGGCAAGATTTCATTCTTTGAACGGCTGGATAAAGTCCAGTGTGTGTGTATGTATATAAGTAATATAAATATAAATGTAAATGTAAATATAAATATAAATATAAATATAAATATAAATATAAATATAAATATAAATATAAATATAAATATATCACATCTTCTGTATCCATTCTTCTATCAATGCACACTTGGGCTGCTTCCACAGCATTATCTTAGATTGTCTTTTAAATGAAGAAAGATTCCAATAAGCTTATCCCTACAAGTTGCAAAAGTCTGTCTAGAGGTCAATTGCTAAGATACAGATAGAATTTATAAAAGCAGGATATCTATAAAATGAAGTCACTTTCTATAGTGGTTTCTAGTGAGAGAGGTGCATTGAGCTCTCGAGAATATTTACTATAGACTTCTTATATGCATACTATTATACGAAGGAAATATAACTCAGCTTTAGCTCTGTAGGGACTTACTTACCAGAGAGCAATGCAAAACCCCCACACTCACAGAAAGTGATTTTCACATGTGCCAAACTAGAAAAAAAATAAAACCATGTGAAAACTTAGCAGTTTAAATATGATGGCTCATTTCTTTTACTTCTGTTCTGGACCATTGCTTTTGTCAAGCCCTCCCCATGTGCACACGGGTCACCCCTTGTGAAAGGGGCATGCTGGCTATAGTTGAAGAAGCAGGATTGGTGGAATCCTGAGAAGTGGTCCTAAATGAAATTCAGTATTCACATATCCTCATTGAAAGGGTCTGGACCAGTTAGATGGCTCACGACTTCCATTTTGAGCCTTCTGTCTCTGTTAAGTATAAGGCCAATCCACAGAAGAGGAGGGCAGTATAGTACCATCCCCAGCACAGACTTCTTCATCTACTAACTGTGTAGCCATGAAGGTGTGATAATGCAGTCTATAATTCTCAGTTTCCTCATTGCTGTAAAGGCATAATAGTCACAAGTTGTTGGGAGGATGCATGGTGTAATTATATTGTGTAAAACTCATCAGGGTGTTTTGTTTATATGGGGAGTGCTTGATAAATGTTAAAAGTATAATTATTACAATTGTTTCAATTTTCCTTTATAGCTGAGGAAACTCAAGTTCAGAAAGGTTAAGTGGTTTTCCCAGGATCCCACTTAGTAAGTGGAAAAGCAGGGATGTGAGCACAGCCTTTTCTGCCTCCAGATCGAGTGCTCTTTCTAATGCGTTGTCATTTGTAGCCACTGACAGCACATTTTCTAAGTTCTGACCTGCATAAGGACTCTGTTGGGTACTGACCAACAAGAAAGACTGAGTCCCTTTCCTCATGGTGCTCACATTCCAGGTGCCTCCAACACTGCTTCCCATGCTGTGCCATCCCTGACATTCAGGATCAGGATTACTGACTCCCCACCATGCTCCAGGCCATTCTGTAACACAGAAAGAGAGGCTGTCTCAGGCCGACGTTATGGGAAGGAGGGCTTCGTACGAGCAGAAATGGCCAGATGTCTCCTGCAGCTTGAGAGAGCAGTGACAAGTGGCAGCTGCAGCAGTGAGTGGGGCACTGGGGAGGACACGCTGATCATGGCTCAAATAGTATTGGCAGCATCAGCAGATATTACCCCGCACGGCCCCCGCCATTACTTTGCATGGTGGTCAGAGATTCTCATGCGGAATCTCTGGGTTTGTATCTTACTCTGCAGCTGATATATTATTATATGATCGTGCATAGGTTACTTAAGCTCTCTGTGTTTCATCTTTGTCATCTGCAATATCAGGCTCACAATAGTATTGGTTTCATGGGAACTTCACAGACAGGACAGCTTAGTGGACAGAAAGTATTCAGTTAGTACTCGTTAACATTAATGCATGTCTAGTGCAATGTTGTTTTACTTAATTTTCACATCATGCCTGAGAAATAGACATTTTTTTTAACGTTTATTTTTGAGACAGAGAGAGACAGAGCATGAACGGGGGAAGGGCAGAGAGAGAGGGAGACACAGAACTGGAAGCAGGCTCCAGACTCTGAGCCATCAGCCCAGAGCCCGACGCGGGGCTCGAACTCACGGTCCGTGAGATAGTGACCTGAGCTGAAGTCGGACACTTAACTGACTGAGCCACCCAGGTGCCCCGAAATAGACATTTTTAATGTCTCCACTGACCAGATGAAAACCAAGTTTGCGTGGCTAATAAGTGCCAAAAATAAGAGTTGAGGGTTAGCCACATGAGATTCCAGCCTATTCTTTAGGCCCTATGCTGAACTACCTTCCAAGGAGCTCGAAGGGCATGGGCTCAGTGTTTAGAAGACAAAAATATGAATTCAGGTGATCTTTAAGGTTCAATAGACTTTGTTCAGGGTTTTAACTGCTCTAAGAGAGATGTAAAAATCAAGTGCCCTGGGACATGGGTGGATGGGAAACACTGGAGAGAGACCGTGGAACAAGATGAAAGAAACTGGCATCTGAGGTGTAGGGTAGATGGTAGGAAGCTCATGGTTATTAGATTCAGATAGACACACGACAGAATTCCAGCTCAGCTCACATCCCATGCTTACCATCCGTGTGATCTGGGGCGCAGTTGATAAGTACATTGCTTAACCCCTTTGAGCCTCAGAATCCTAAACCCTAAATCCAAAGGAAGAAGGAAGAAAAAAGAGAGAGGGAGGGAGGGAGAAAGCAAGAAATAGCGATTATAATGTTTGACTTCTGTCAAAATTAGGCACTGAGTGACACTTGATAGGTAGTTCATCATGCCCGATGCCGCTGCCAGTGTTCCATTTGCTGTCCCATGGATGGTTGAGGCAAGTGAGCCTTCATTTGATGGGGGAAATGCTGTCTAGATTGTGGGAACATCAGCAGAAGTGCAAAAGGAGAAATCGTAGGAGTGTAGAAAATTGAAAATAGCATAAACCTATTCCAGCATTAATCACACAGATCACATGGCTTGTGCTTAAAGAGGCGTGAGGTGAGTATGGAAAGGAAGCTGGTTTTCATATATGGATTGTTCTTTTAGAACAATTATCATCTATAGGGACCCACTGACAGTGTTTGGGTGAGGAAATAACAAGACAGACACTGGGCTTAAGAGCAAGTTATGTATCTCCTGCGTCTGGGGCACAGTGATTTGGGGACAAGGGGCATCAGTAAGAAGGGAGAAAGAGATGAAAACAAAGAGATGTTTTGGAATAGTGTGGTCAAGGTTAAATTAAAGCAGTGACCTTGATAATACAAAGAAAAAACAAAACAATTAATAGAGTAAAATGGTCATATCACTTAGCTATGCTGGAAGCAAAGAACCCTTAAGACAACATAGCTTTGTGACTTAGAAGTTTGAAAATTCTCTTCTAAAGCTTTCCTGTGAACAGTAACGTCTTTAGGAACTTGCCTAAGGAAAGCATGTTTGTTTGGTTGGAGAAGTGGCACAAGATTCTTAAAGGGTGGTGAATAGTTTGAAAATAAATTCAAATTAACAAGTGACAAAATGGAAAAGAAAGATGCAGAAATGGGTGGGGAAAGGGAGATGAAAGCAGTGGGCATATCAGGAGAGGAGACGGGTTCCTTTCAGTGACTGGGCTGCTTTTTGTGCCCTTGACCCTCTGTGGAGGAACAGCCAAGAGGGGAGCTGACTCAGGAGCCTCTTACTTCTCTTTCAATGGTCAAGTGAAGTGTCTGGAAATATTTTCCAATTAACACACCTGACCGGATTTCTACATACAGGGGTTCTTCAAGGTATAATTTGTTTTCTAAAATGGAAACTGTTGCTCCTGATGTTAGGAACTTAGATATTAGATTTGATATAAATGGTTGTGAATTTTGAACACCCCTTTCTCTGGATTCCAGGAGAACAGCTTTCTGTCTCTTTCTGAGGCATGACTTTGCCATTTGCTGAAAGGTCAGTATCTGTGGAAAGGAATACATATTGTAGTGAGACTATTGTCTCAAACATTTGTTTGGTGGACCTTCTCTCCTCTTTGCATCTCTTCCATGTATAATGAGAAATAAACAGACTTATCTTCCCTATGATTCCCTAGTGTTAGCTAAACATGGCACAGCATGAAGGTACTGGAGAGGTTGTCTCCAAATGCATTTGCTCCACTGAAATGATTTATTTAGCAGCACCCCAGATTCTTCTGTGGACTCATTTATTCTAGCAGTGGGATTGATTTGAGATCCCAGCAGAGGCTGTAAGCATGGGGGTATTTATTGTACCTCATGCGATGTTTCATTATCACCACCGTTTAAGCAAAAGCCTGGGTGAATCCATAAGCATTTCTCTTTGGCTTTGGATGCATTTTTGTATTTACAAGTCAATATTTGTGACTAAATGAAATAATATATTGACAGTAGGTATTCTGTAAAGTTCAGGAGAGTGAATATGAATATGAATATTGAATATGGTGTGGATGTGTCGGGCACTGAGTAACCACATCATTCTGTAAACAGAAGCCTTCCTTACATTATCTGTCTTCAGGGAGAGCCACGGTAGCAGAGCTTGAAGGATGCCTGAATCCTCTATGCCAGTTTTCTGGTTCTGTCCTCCATCCTGACTATTCTGTAGAGAAAATACTGACTTGTACGCAAACTTAAGCATGGGTAAAGTTTTCCTGGCTCATCTTTGTGTGTTTTCCCCTCCATAGGGCAGTGTACTGGTGAAGCTGCAGCTAATGCTATTGGTACTTTGCCCACCTGTGTTCTCTTAACCTTTCTTGAGTCACTTTTGGACAGTTTGTAGGCTGATGACTGCCGGTACCTGAAGTGTTCTCTCTCTATGGGAGTCTGTATAGCCATGCTCCAGACAGACCAAATGTCAGAAAGTTGGACCAAATCGGTTGGTAAATAAGGGCTGGGTTTTGTAGAAAAATACCCTGACCTCCTTGTCCTTCAGAACTGATTCTAAGGTGCATTCCACATACTCTGTCTCAAAAGGCTTTCTGGTGAGATCACATCCCATTATTATTGGAACAGTAGCCTGGCCATTGGCTGGATATTCTCCCTTCCCTGTCTCACTGCACTCCTTCCTCACCTTGCTTCCTGGGGACCCCCTCCCAAAGAAACTACATGCACCCAGATCCTCATCTCAGGGTCTGCTTTTAGGAGGGATCCCCGGCAGAGACAGGCACAGATTCTGGAATCGAACTGCCTTGCGGCAAATTTTAGCTCTATTACTAATGGTTTTTAAAATAAGGAAATGATTAGACATCTTGTCATTTCCATCTCCTCAACTGGAGAAAAGGTGTAATGATAAGAGTTGTATGATGTTTTGTGAAGCTTAAGTGAAATAATATGGTTCAAATACTTAGCATAATGTCTGCCACACTGTAACTTCGCAATAAACATTAATTTTTGTTGTTGTTAGTAGGAATGTTGGTCTACTTCAAATCATCTCTAAGTAGAGGGCATGGATAGCCATGGACAAATATAGGCTTTAAAAATTCTGACAGCTTTCTCACACCTGTGTAAACTCTTGGAGCTTAAAGCTCTTTAAGTTTCTGCTGACCTAAAAGTTACAGACCTGTGTCAGTGGAGGACACATGTAGACTTTGAGAAAGGGCTAAGCTAGTGGTATGAAAGCGAGACTTCCCTTGCTTTACTGAGTTGTATGATGTGGGCACTGAGTGAGAACATCGTGAGATATAAGTGCAGTGGATTGACATTGAAATTGATGTTCCTGGCACATTAAGATGATAAACAAATGGTTTTCTAGAGCTCTGCTAAAATTTGAAAAATTCAGTCATCAGTGCCCTCTGCTGAAGTGTAATATGGTATGTTAAGAAGGAGTATTCTAACAAGCATTTGTTGAATGCCTGTTGTATGCTAGGCATTCTGTTTGATGCTCAGTAATTAAGGCAGTATTACTTGGTCCCTGGCTTCAAGTCTGGTTGGGGAGACAGACCTGTAAACAGTTAAATTATAGCACAAAGTACTATGGCAATACCAAGATGGGCCATGAGTTCTTTTAGGGTAAGTCAGGGAAGAAGGAAGGGATGTTTCATACGCTTTAGTCTTCCCTGGAGGTAGCTTTGAAAATGAGGACACTGAAGCTCACAAAAGCACATGAAAGTTAACTAAGGCATACCTGTGCCAGGTGAGGAGCCAGCATTTGAACCGGTTTTATTTCTTCAGGACCCTTTTCATCCTGTAGTGGTGAGAGGTAGAAAGGTACCATGTACTCTAGGTGTAGCCCACCCTGACCACAAGAAAGCCTAGCGTTTCTCTCAGTATATGGTCTTAGAATTTTTGGGTGTGTGGCACTTAGCATTTCTTTTGGTTCATTGCACAGGAAATAATATGAAACTGGGGTAATTCATACATCTATGGTTTGAATGGAAAGAGAAAAAGAGATGAGGCATGTGGGTGATATGCTATTTAAAATAATAATAAGAGTAACATTTTGTTTTCCTAAGCACAATCAAGAGCATAAATTGAAGGAATTGTGATCTAGAATAATGTACACAGAGTTATACCTTTTGCTCTCTCATTGATTCACAACTTTAACTTGTCTGTTTTTTTTCCTTTAGTTGATCTCCACTGTAAGGCAGAATTAATCAACCCTTGTGATTTATCAGATAACTTGGATATAGAAATAATGAGAGTTAAGGGGCGCCTGGGTGGCTCAGTCGTTTGAGTGTCCAACTTCGGCTCAGGTCATGATCTCACAGTCCGTGATTTCAAGCCCCATGTCAGGCAGGCTCTGTGCTGACAGCTCAGAGCCTGGAGCCTGCTTCAGATTCTGTGTCTCCCTGTCTCTTTGCCACTCCCCCCATTCACACTCTGTCTCTCTTTCAAAATAAGTTAAAGACATAAAACCATTTTAGGAAAAAAAAAGAAATAATGAGAGTTTTTAATAATGAGAGAGAGTGAGTGAGCAGGGGAGAGGGATAGAGGGAGAGGGAAAGAGTTTCATGCAATCTCCATGCTTAGTGTGAAGCTTGAAATGGGGCTTAATCCCATGACCCTGGGATCATGATCTGAGCCAAAATCAAGAGCCAGAAGCTCAACCAACTGAGCCACCCAGGTGCCCCAAGGTTTATATTTTAAAAAGTCAAGAGATTGGGGTTGTACAGCAGGATTTGGGAGTCGGCTGGTCAGTGGGAGTAGCATTGTAAAGAATCAGTAGCATCTGCTTATTTAAAATATTAATTAGCATCGTAGCTGAAAGAAGTAATGGCCTCTGCCCTTAGAAGATCAAATAAGAGATAAGAAAATTTTTAAAAAATAATATAATTAATTTACATGCAATAATCATAGAACTGTGTGACATTAGTTAAGAAAATAGGTGGGGTTAATGAGGTAAACAGAAGCCAGCACTTATTGGACACTTACTGAGGGCTTCTGTGCTGTCGATATTAATGCTCCCATTTCACAGATGAGGACACTGAGAATCAGATGTTTAGGATTAAGTACCTTACCTAAAGGGGCACAAGTGGCATTATACCTCATGTTCAGGGCTCGACTGAGAAAACTGTTCTCTCCACTGTAGACCAGCTTGTCTGGTAGAAATGTGCCAAAGGAGCTGGTTGAGTTCTAGTTCCATGGAGTAGAGGAATATAATGTGGCAGTTAGGTGATGGGAGATTGTCTCAAGAACACTGAAGTTCACAAGTTCTTAGAAGCAGAAGAACTTTGGGATCCAAAGAAGCCATTGGGCTACAAGGAAGAGTGTGAGCTTGGAAATGAGGGAGAAATGGGGCAAGTCGGGCTCTGTGGCGCCGGTTCGTGGAGGAATTTGCAATCAGTATATGGTTCAGGTGGAATTCAGCGATGCCTTGGAACTATTTTTCCAAGTCAGGTGCTAGAGAACAAAAATGAGGAAAAGCAAGCCTTCAGCCTAACAAAGTTGGCAGTTGAGTGCCTTAAATTTTAGCCTTAAGCCTTGTTGAAAAGTGGTCTGATTTTTGTGTTTGATCTGTAAGAGTCTCACAGGATAAGGCAGAGTAAAGCCATTACTGAAGTAGTAGGTATGGAATCAGAGTCTGATTACAAGGGATAAAAGATTCTGAGATCACTTCATAACAAACTTCTGCAAAAACAAATGCTCTGGTAATACAGATGTAAGGCAGCTGGGAGGCGGACAGGAGTCTTAAATTAGGAAAAAGGAGGTAACATGCTTGTGAAATGTGGCTGGGAAGTGGTGTTTGGTCTTAGGAACTGAGGCATGACTGAGATAGGTGTTGAACATATCTATTAATTCTTAACCTTGAGCTATATCTTTCCAGTGATTAGGAGAATGGAAGAATTTTTCTTTATGTATTCCTTCCAGCCCTATTTTTCTTATTGTTAAATGAGATAGAAACCAATATCTGGAGGAGTTCACTGTATCGGTTAGAAATCCCAGGTTCTTACATGCGCTAGTCAAAATCCTTGGAGTTGCTGAAGTGTAAAATATGAGATACCAACTTAAGATCTGTGACTCAAAACCTAAGTGTGGGGCAGGAAAGTTAGCCTACAAGCAGTGCCAATGTTTCCAACATGGGATGTAAAATATTTAGAATTTGAATTGTTGGCTTTTCCCATGTGATTCATCGATGCTTAATGCACATCTCTATTACAGCAGGGTTATCTCTGTTCTCAAGTGGTGGGCTTACCTCTCTGTCTCCACCAACTGTGTCTTCCTTTTTGATTTCTTGGCACTTAAAACAACATGTGGCTTATGGTTTAAGGTCTATACATACTTGAATGAAGGAATGCCCAAAAGAATAGTCAACTCTTCCTTTACAGTTATAGTTTATAAAGAAGGTATAAATATAATCCTTGACAATAAAGCACTTTGGCAATTCCCTATAAATTTTCTGTAATACAATATGCCAAAAAGGCTCAACAGACTTCCTTGTTTAACTCTGGCTAATGGACCTTTAGTCCTGTGATAAATATGTTTCAAGCATCTACTTTATGGCAGACAGTAGCTAAACATAGGGGTTGTCTTCAGCTGTTCTAAAACACTGTTGATATGGAAGCATATTTGTTGAAACATACTGAAGCCTGTGCTATAAGGCAGTATGGTCGTTCTGTGATCTCAAAGGAAGACTCACTGTTAGTTGAGCTTATTTCAGTTGGGTCTTGTAAATCAAGTGTTATCTAAGAAGAGAACACAGGAGGGCACCAGAGAACAAGAAACAAAACAAAACAAAACACTGAAGCGCTAGTTCTGGAATAGAGACCTTTGCTAAAGTTATCATGACTCTGCAGTCTGTTTCTAGCTCAGGTAGATGCCTAGACGTGACCAGGAAGAGGACATGCATGAGGAGAACGTAGACAGTGGCCTTACACACATGATGCGGAGAACCTAGAAAGTGGGCTTGCGTACATGATGCTCTGAAGCATTTTAAAGTTTCCCATTGACCCATCCACAGTGCTTTTTCTAGAGATGAAACCTATTGCCTGATTCATAAACCAAAGGACCTCCAACTTTTCTTCAGATGTCTTTCTTCTGGGCCCATCGACACATAGCTGGTCTTTCTGATAGTGGAGATCCAAGGGTGCTGCTTAAGAAGACAGAGCCAATAGGTTTAAATACTGACCCACTTCCATGAACTTCTGTGCCTAAGCAGACAACTCCCACGAACATGGGAAAGTTAAGTCATTCACTGTGGTTGAGATAACAGTGATTTACCAATTTCTGGCACTGAGCTGTGCTTAGAATTTGAAAATCACTAACCATGGTTCCTATGACATCATTAGATACAACCCATGATGTCTCTGGGAAGTTGTGGCACTTCATAGGTGAAAACAGTCAATGAAAACCCAGGTTTTTTGGCTCAAAGTTCTGTGGGTATACATGTATGAATATATACAGCCCTAATCTGCTCCATCTGGCTCTGGAATACTCAGCCCACATTCCCGGTTGCCTACTAGTCATTCTGACGTGTATATCCCCTGAACCTCTCAAACTCATGATGTTCAAAATACAGCTTATCAGTCTTTCATTCAATCCCATCTCTCCTTTTTTGTTTTGTTTCGTTTTGTTTCGTTTCATCTAAAATAAGTGGCAAGACCAAGTCAAAGGGGCTGGAAATCTTGAATTAATCTTCAGTTTTGCCCCCCTCTACTCCCTAACTCTGTCATCCAGCTGGTCACCTATCTCTTCATACCTTTCATTTGCTTCTCTCTGCTTTAGAGTATTTTAAATGCAATACTGTGTATTTGCTTCTTTCCTAAGTTCTGTAGTCTGTCTGTTGTGGTCTTAATCTAATCCACCCCAAACTGTTCTTCTTTTTAAGCACATAGGCTCTAGAACTCGACCAGTGGTCTCTAAACTACAATCTGCATGCCAGATATTCCCCACCATCTCTTCTCATAAATAAACTCTTATTGGAACACAGGAATGAACTATGCTCACAGTAAAAAAGGCAGGAAAATAAAGAGTATGTGTTATATGTTTCCATTTATATAAATCTAGAAAATGCAAACTAATATATAGTAACAATGCAGATCATGGATTGCCTAGGAAGGGCATGAGGAAGGAGTGACAAAGTGGTATGAGGAAGCTTTTGGGGGTGATAGATATGGTCCTTATCTTTATGATGTTGATGATATCATGGGCCTATTCATATGTCAAAACATCAAATCATTAACCTTAAAAATTTTATTGTATGTCAGTTATGCCTCAATTTAAAAGAAAATATTGTGTTTAACATTCAGCATCAGGTGTTTCATATTCTCATCCTTAGCCTGAAGAGTTACTTGTGTCTTGATAGGTCACTGGAGTGGTTTCTCAGAGTTCTACACTCCCACTGTTACTAGTTCTAAGAATTGGGCCACATCACTTAACTTTTTTGTGCTTTTGAAAACTCACTGAAGACAAAGGCATACTGGACTTGATTATCTTCAAGTCACCTTCTAAATTTCTGGAGCTCTCATCTCTATTTGATTGATTGATTGATTTCTTTGTTTTTGAGAGGACAGAGCATGAGTGGGGGAGGGGCAGGGAGAGAGAGGGAGACACAGAATCCAAAGCAGGATCCAGGCTGTGAGCTATCAGCACAGAGCCTGATGCGGGGCTTGAACCCATGAACCACAAGATAATGACATGAGCCAAAGTTGGACACTTAACCGACTGAGCAACCCAGGTGCCCCATCTCATCTTTAAAGATTCATCTCACAAATAGTTTGGGAGTACCTGTACTCACTTAGGTAGTATGTTAATGGTATTTGTCTACCCTTTCCTTGCTATAGGTGATGCCTTGGCTATAAGATATGCTTTTTTCCTAAGTATCGTATCCCTCTTTGACATTGCAGGGACTTCTGTCATAAAATATTTCTTTATAATAATAGAGAAATATTGGTTTCTTTGTTTCATTAAATTACCCTTGTGGATTGCACTCATACAATTTAGCCTCCCAAATTCATCTCCTTTTGAAAATTTAACAATAATAGGATGTTTTTAGTTAGGTTGAAAAACCATAATTTACAAAAAAATAATTAGAGAATGAATGTTTTATGAGAATATGACAGACTTTAGAATAAAAGATATCAGTGAGAAATTCTCCATCTCTTAGGGCCTTGTAAATGACACCGGCTTCACACAGTGGCCTTAAAGTTGAGTTCACTGTTACAGGAATCTGTAAGCTTCTTAAGACATCCTAAAGCCTGTGGTCGAACAGTGAGAGGAGAATTTGCTGGAACTTCTCCAAAGCCCAAGTGCTTAAAGCCCAAATGACCCAATGCTAGCCTTGCTTATCTCTAGGGAAGTTTCCTTAGCAACATACGAGCAGTGTTAGAATGCTTAAAGGAATACGTTTTTAACATTAGTGTAAATTGGACACTGAAAAAATAAGAATATTACAGTTATATTTAGTTAAGCAATTATTGTTGACATCAAGATAGGCTGTTGGAGTAGCTATTTCGTGAATGGTTAATTATTCATTTATCAGTCTACATGGAATTAAATGTGGAAAGGGAGCTGGTACCAGACACATTCCCCATGTTATATTGTGTATCTCTCACCATAGCCCCTTGATAAAAGCAATTGTTCTTATTAGTTTACAATTAGGAGAGACTGAGGCTAGGAGATGTTTAGGTGTTTGTCCAAGGTCACACAGCTAGTATGTACTGGAACAGGAATTTGAAGGCAAGTCTGGCTAACTTGAAATCTAGAGTTCCTTCTCATGCCCCACTGACTTACTACTTATTGTGAGGCATTTGCATTATCATTCAGCTGTTTCCTTCACCTGGTGTTTTAGTGTGCTGGTTTTAGTTTCTTTGGGGCATCCTGCTGGCCTGCATGAGAGATTATGAAACTGTGCTCTAACTGTGGTAGAATGTTATCTCCACAAGCTCCCATGACACCACTGGTATACCAGGAAAGATGGATAATCCTAGGTGGGGGTGGGGGTGGAGAAATCTCAGCCTTTATCTCAGTGACATCAGGATTTTATTTATTTTTTTCCCTATGCAATTTTTGCATGGGCCTTGTGGAGTTTTAGGGGTTGAGTTTATTTTGGTTTAACAACAAAGAATTCAGTTCTTTAGGGCATTTTTTCTTCCTGTGTGTTCCTGGAACTTCTATTTCCCATCTGACCCTTTATGAAATATGAGTTGCATTTCTTTGTCTGCAAAAGACATCCAGGAGTTTGTCTCTTTGTCTCCAGCCTCACTCCCTAGCCTTGTAGGCTTTGTATTTGAAGGGCCAGAATGATTTTTCTAAAACAATAATCTGATCATATCACTCCCTGTGGCATGTGGGAAATCACTTTGACATTCCAAGTACACTCACAGGCTGCTATAGAGGTCAGGGAACAGAAAGGGACATAGACCAAATTGAGATATGTAATTATATGGGCCATTAAATTAATGCACACAACAAGAAGCAAGGGGAAAGAGATCAGGCAGATGACTGCACTTAAGTTAGTGTGCAAGTAGGATGGAAAAACTACTCTGATCGAATCCTTGTTACATGATGTGCATATGTCTTGTTCTCTCTCTGCCATATCAGTCTTCTCTGCTGATGGGGTGGCTACGAGGGTAAGAGTTGAGAGGTCCTAAGCAGCTGAGAGGTCTCTGGGGCCATCACACACTTGACCTACTGGAGAAACACAAGAGCAGGTAGATCTGGCCACAGCTGTAAATCACCAGTTAGTTTGACAGCCAGATATAAGTTTTATGTGTGTGTCTCAAGCAGAGAAAAAAATGGGGCGAGAATGGATCCATAATGAGTGTCATTAATGAGTTGACCAAGTTAGGGTTGACAGCTGTCAATCAGATATGGTCTCAGATTCATGAATATTTAAAGTTTATTAGGTACATCTATTCCTTTTCTCTGGGCAAGTACTTCTCTGTTCCATTCCTTTTATCTTTGTTTAAAATATATATACTCTGATTATTTTCTGTGTTTAACAGGACTCAGAGGTTACCTATTTGCTCTCTATACTTAACATTTCCTGTGAGTTTTTTTTCAAACCGCTTGTTTTTATTGTTACCTATAGCAAAATTGAATAATGTAAATAATATAGCAAACACACATGGCAACCTATTTAAGATATTCCAAGAGCTCTTTTTGGTCTAGAAGATAAAAAAAATACAAATAAGATACAAAATCTTATTTTGTATGTTATTGCAACAAAAGGCCTCAAAATCTGCTCCTGGGTACCTCTTTGGGCTCACCTCCTCCCTCTTATAAAAATGCTCTAAACCTGCCTACCATATGAAACTACTCACCATTCCCTGAACTTGCTAGCCTCTCTCAACTCTACACATGGTACAGAGTCTTCTTCCATCTGGTCTACCTGGAGCAGTAGTTCCTGTTCATACTTTAAGGAGCATAAGCCCCTCTTTCTCCAAGAAGTCTTACTTGAATGCCACTATCTTTCTGGACTCCAAACCTAGACCAAAAGACACACACACGTACACACACACACATGTATGTACACAAATACCTTCTCCCTCTCACTGTGTCCCGAAGGTATAGTAAGAAGGGTTCACCCAAGTGTTCAAGCACTTAAAGCACCGTATTTCATTTTCTACATGACTGTCTTCCTCCAGTAGTCTCTAACTTGATCCAGGGATCTTAATATATTTCTCCTTTTATCCCTAGCCGCTAGCCAAAGCATAGCATGTTACAAAGGAACAGTATCTGATGGGTTAGTGAGATAATGAATATTTAATAACAAACAAATGTTATTGTGCAACCATTGGATGCATATTTGTTCTTAGAGTAAGAAGAATTTTTATCCTTGTCATTTTAAAATTTAGTCCTTGTGGGACTTTCTTTCCCCTCTGTTTTTCCTTTGAACTGTTTTAAAGCACCATTTATTCCTATTACTTAATTTAAAAATCACTTAAATGTGTTTTTGTAAACAAGCAATAACAACAGGTATTGCTAATCTGTTGGCACCTACCATGTGCCAAGCTGTATATTGGAACTTGTCTTTCTGTTGATCCAAGGGAGCTGAATCAAATCGCAACACTGATGAATGGCAGCTAGGATTATGAATCAGTAGAAGCATATCTAGCTTCAAACAGTATAATTAGATGTAATAAGCACATAACCACATTTTCTCCTCATTTCCACGTAGAGCATGTTAGAGCCATTTGAATTTCAATGTCCATAAGCTGAATTTATTATATACATTAATATAAACACATGTTGAGTATCACATCTAGGCCTTGGACTAGAACCTGAAAAAGATAGGTACAGTCTCTGGCCACATGGAGTTTCCAGCCAGCATCATTTCAAAGTCAGTGGGAAATAGGTTATTGAGATGAGAGTGACCCACCTGAAATCCAGTGGGAGAACGTGAGTTCCTGCATATGCAGGCAGGTCCCAGTCAGTGTAAACTCATTGTATCATCAAACACCCCAATATGCAAGTGTCCCCTCCCCTAGCAGCATGATCTAAGGCCCACATAGATTTACCTTCTCTTATTCTTTTCCATGACACTCCTTAGGATTTCCTTGCTGCCTTACGTACTCACCCCCATTCTTACCCAGACTGAATATCAGTTCAAAGAAGCATCTCTGTTCCTCCACCTCATTGCTATTCCCAGATCTCCACTTCTGCTCCTGCAGAAGCAACAGTGTCTGGATTTATTCACAACTAACATTCCTCATCCATCCAAAAGGCAGGTTAGTATAAGAATGAGCACTTTGCCCTCTAATAGTCCTGGCTTTGGATCTACTTACTAGTTACTTGCTCTTGGCCAGGGTAGTTTCAAATCTCTGTTTCTTACTCTTATGATCTATAAAATGGGATTACAATACTAACTTCACAGGATTGTGAGAATTGAATATTAAGCCCTGACATGAAGCACAGCAGTTATTTCATGCCCCATCGTCCCTAATAGTCTCCTCCATCCTTTTACCCTAGCACACCTATGCCAGCTCTGGAACTGTCTAATCACCCTCTGAAATGGACAAGGACCCTAAATGTGCTTTGCATTCTAAAAGATCCACACAATTAGAAAAAAGGGTATGAAAGGGAAGCATCATTTACAGTCTTAGACTACCTGAAAGAACTTGCTTCTGGGTCAGAGAATAGAAAGAATTGTGAGCATGTCTTTTAGCCACAGTGGACTGATGTTGGGTTGGAGGTAAAAGGTCATCTGAGTAGACAGTACAGTGAGGAGCCAATGTAGTGCATACAGCTCTGGAGGCAGTGCATGTGTTTGTCTTCTTGACTCACCCCACATAACATAGGTCACAAAGCTCCATGCTTCAAGCATGGAACCATCACATAAGCTCTCCCAAGTCCTTCTTAATCCTCCTCCTCAGAACACCATTTCCTCTTCCCTCCCCAGCTAGCTTATCACCAGCCTCCAACAGTTTTGTTGCTGATTCTTCCAGTCTTCTTGTGATCTGCAGCAGCCTTGTCTCTGACTCTGAACTCTTACTGTTTTCACAATGGGACTCTGTCCCCATCCATGGGGGCTATGATGAGTGATTCAGAGATTCCCATATACCAGACATGAAAGGTTTGGCAAAAAGAAATAATAAGTTTGCTGAATTACACATTTGACATAATTTTTTCCAAGTGTGGTTGGTACCTAAAAATCTGCCAAATATATCAGAATGGGAAAGAATTCCTAGTAATATACAAAATGAAAGAAAAATTAATATCTTGAGAAGATGTATTTAAAACCATTTCTTTACCAAACAATTGTTGTTAAGGGTATATTATTTAAAAATCATAAATAGCTCTAAATGATCTATAAGTGATATTTTGTTACCCACTGGTATTGATCTCAAATGCTAATTTACTGAGTAATAAAAATATTTGGCTCACGACAAAGTTGAAGTGTATGGATAAAACACTGCTTTGGAGTCAAAGAGATACGGGCTTGAATCTTGTTTCTGTCACTTTCACCTTAAATACCCTTATTTGTGTTGCTTAAACCCTCTGAGTCTCATGGCTTTTTCTCGTAAAATAGGATGAGGAACCCACACTTCAGACAGTATTAAATAACTATACTTACGAGAGTTAAGTGGGAAGTAGGAAATGGTCCACAATAGGTGGCCTTTCTCTCTCCATTTCTTCCTCAACCCATAACAGGGAGAGAGAGAGGGAGGGAAAAAGAAGAAAGGGAAGAGGGGGAGAGAGGGAGAGTAGGAGGTGGGGGAGAGAGGAAGAAACTTTATTGAAAACCATCACTTTACTTGGAGGTATCATGTTCTAAGTTGGCTCCATCATGTGATGGAGTTATTTTAAGGATATCTCCCATGATAGGATACTGTTCCAATTTATTTTGCTATGGGCTTCTACTTCAGGTCTTGCATGTGTGTTTCACAGTTATATCGGTGGTAGGGTGAAAGATATTTAAACCATCACTGTGATTGGTAATGTCCCCTTAGTATGCACTGTTTCCTTAGCATGCACTGGGCACTAGTTACTACTAAATGTTTTACATGTATTGCCTTGACTAATCCTCACAAAGCCTTGTGAAGTAGTTACTATTCTTTTTTTATTCTTTTTTAAAATTTTATTTTTAGAGAGGGAGAGAGTGTGTATGGGTAGATGAGAGGGGCAGAAGGAGAGAGAGAGAGAATCTTAAGCAGGCTCCATGCTAAGCATGGAGCCTGATGTTGGGCTCGACTCTGGAATCATGACCTGAGCTGAAATCAAGAGTTAGATGCTTCACCAACTGAGCCACCCACGTGCCCCTAGGAGTTACTGTTCTTGTTCTCTGCTATGCATATGGGGAAGAAGAGTTGTAATGAGTTTAAGAAATTGGTAGGAAGGGCTTCTATGTGGTACTATTTGACTTAGGTTCAGAGAGGCATACAGGCAAACTGATGAAATAACAAGATGCAATCCTGGGGCATTTGGAGTACTACCTGTGTTATGAGAGGTGAGGTTATAAAGATTTATGCTGCAGCTAGATCCCCAAGGTCTTTATGTGCCTTCGTTGTACCTAGACACTTAGTGGCCTTGGGGGATTTTAAGTAGGAACGGGCATGAAGAAATTTCTGTTGTAGAACAATAATTTTGACCACATTGTGAAAGGTTGATTGATTGTGAGAGTGAGAATACACCTTTAGCAATACCTGAAGTGGGAGTGGAGGAAGGCCAGAACCAGTACAGTAGAGGTGGGATCTCATGAAGTGAGCAGATTCAGGCCTCCCCTGGGACATGGAAGTGCCTACCTTGGCTGTGGTTTGGGTGCAGAAGGTGAAAGAAAAGAGAGAGTCCAGGAGGGACTTCATGGCTTGAGGAACTGGATGGGGATGACCTTAAGATAGATGTTGGAGGCGAGAGGGTTGGGGAGGTAAGAGAAGCATAGGACATAACCTGGAAAAAAATCAAAATACAGAACAGAGTTGAGGAAAGAAGTAAAGGTTGGCAAAAGACATAAAAAGTCCGGAGTTCTGGAATCTGAATTCTTTGCATTATCCACAGATGCTTCTTATCAAGTTTATTTTTTGTAATGTTTATTTATTTTTGAGAGAGAGAGAGAACATAAGTGGGGAGGGACAGAGAGAGAGAGAGAGAGACAGAATCTACAGCAGGCTCCAGGCTCCAGGCTCTGAGCACTCAGCACAGAGCCCAACGTGGGACTCGAACTCATGAACCATAAGACCATGACCTGAGCAGAAGTCAGATGTTTAACCGACTGAGCCACCCAGGTGCCCCATCTTCTTATCAAGTTTAAAATATTAGAACCATGGACCTAGACTGCTCCTTAGCTGCTATGAAAAGCAGCTGTCTGAAAGTTAAAATGACAGGATTGTTGCATGCATGTAAGTGGCATCCCCCTGGGTGAGATGTGCTGCTTGTCATCCTATATAGTTCACAAACAGAGGAGTTCATTTTATTAAAGTGGAAAAACCCAATACTGTTCAAAATACATGCTTCCAAATACTTTTATTTGTTCTGTGTTCTGGCAGCATTTTAAAGATAAAGATCTTGAGTTTTATTTTTCTAGGAGAGAGATTTGCCTCTGAGTGATTTGACAAATATTGAGAATTTTCTTAATCTATTTTGTTCCCCTGTCATTTTCTCTATATGTTTCTCTCTTCTCCCATTTTATTTTGCCACCTTTTTCTTCTTTGCCTTTGTCTTCTTTCCACCTGGAAATTAAAGCCATGTTCATTGCATTGAGCTAGTTAATTGGTTTAATAGATGTATATATTTGTGTGTGTGTAGGGCATGTGTAGAATATTTCACTGTGAGGATTTATCTTTGTATCTCTTAGCCATCCTTGGTTCATCCCTTGGCCAATAGAAGTTGTGTAGTATAATAGTTAAGGCCAAAGTGGAACCAGACTGCCCAGATTGAAATCCCAGCAACTAGTACATATGTGACCTTGAAAATTGGCGGAACTTTATCCTGCCTTGGTTTTCTTAAGGGTAAAGTGTGGATATTAATTGGACCTAGGTATCAGTCAGCTCAGTTCAGTTATGCTCCATTAACAAATGTGTCTCTGCAATGTTAGTTACTTTAAAGAACAGAGTTTTATTTCCCACTCACATTAATGGTCATCGTGGTTCTGCTGTGGCTCTGCTTCACGTCTTCTTCTGGACCCTGGCCAGGGAACAGCCCTAATCTGTCACCTCTTGGACTTGTGGCAAAGGGAAAAGAGAGGTGGCAGAGCCATGTAATCACTCTTAAACCTTCTAAGTGGCCCAGGCCACTTCTGCTTACATGTCTTTGGCAATGGAGGAAGTCACACATAGTGCCTGGCATGATGGGACAGGAAATACAATTCTCCAGAAAGGATGGACCTATTAGGAATGGACCAATAGGAAGGGAGAGCATATTTTGTCAACAAATAATATAATCATGACAACCTTATGGGATTGATGTGAGTATTAAATTAATTAATGTAGGAAAAGCACTCAGAATGGTGTCCAGTGACTGCTGTTTGGTAAGTAAAATATACATACTTGCTGTTATTAGCAGAGTCTAACCCAAGTATGAGAAGAATAAGAAATATATTCATTTACTCTTTACCATTGAGAATTCACTTTGCATGCCAAGGACAGTGCTATGTGAAGTTGTGAAGGACACAGACATGAAGATGTTGGTCCCTGACTTATAGGACCTTTGTAGTCCTGCATGAAAATATGAAGCAGAAGGATAGTTAATGACTCAGACCTCCTGATAGACCAGATAACCCACTGGTAGGGTACCCAGTGCACACTTGTGGACCCCTTTCTCCCACACAATTTGTTTTTACTTGTGTAACGCTTTCAGAAGACTATGAACTCCTTGGTTATAGTTAGTGTGTCTTTTTCATCTTTGCACCCTCAGAAACTTCCACAATGCCTTTATAGTAGGTACTGGCCATTTCAATTAGAAACTCCTCTTCCTTTATACAGCTTGGAAGTGGGGTGGTGATTTCACCCTGATCAGTAGGAACAATTACCTTCTGCTTGATGCCCCAGCTTTATCAGGAATTCAAGGTGCATGGATAAAGCAGTCAGCAGTCTGAAGTTCACTTCCATGCTGTATGCAAATCGCTGCACAAAGTTATAAAGACAGCCTATAGAGATTAGCCACATTTGCCAAGCTAGCCACTTTGCATGCTTGCCCAAGGCCACACTTGCTGGATGAAGAACCGTTTGTATTTAAGTCTTACTTAGAGGGAGACAAATAATTTGAATCAAAATACCCTCGATCTATTTTTATTAATGCTCTGGTTTTTTTTCCTCTATGTGCTTGTCTTGCAAGTTTTATTTTAGTGGGTGTCATAAAGAGATGATATTTCTAGTGAGATGGAGAGCTATAATTTCTCATATTTTGAAACCTACATACATATTATTTTAAGGGGGGGGAAGGATCATCATCTTAGTGAACTAGGGCCAGAATAGAGTGGTAGTTCTGCTAATCTAGCCTCCTGGATCCTCCAGTTGCACAAAGCAGATGTTAAGAGGATAAGAGGGTGCACTCAGGTGATAGGACCATCCTGCATTTCAACTGGCTCTGTTCACAGTGGGAGATCAGCTAATGCCATCAATCTCATAAGCCAGTAGACCCTGTAATTGTCATCAGAAGGAGACAGGCTGGAAATATCACTCCTTTTACATTCTTATCTCAGAGTTAGTACTTTCTGGTGTGGGAAGGAGGTCCTGCACACATAGGGGTTGATATGGAAATGCCGTTTCACAAAGCTCTTTGTCTCGGGATACTTATAAAACCTAGTGACTGTATCTTTATATCTAAAATAAAGTCCCTCTTCTGAGATATGGTAATTATTTAGAAATATAGAGCCTGAAGGGACTTTGGGTATGGAGACCATATCTCTTAGCTTCTGTCTTGAATAAAACTAAGCTAATTAAGAGTAATGGTGTTCTTACCTTCTCACAAGCCCTCCATGGTCCTTATGGGACCATAGGTCCTCATTGTGGAGAGCCTGGTGATTGCCCTCAGAGATCTATGCATTTCCTCACAACCTCAAGAGTTTGGTCACTATATGGTAATTTGAAACCACAGTCCCTACATCTGCCTTTAATGGTGATAGCAGACCACTGTCTTCTGTTCTCTTTGTACTTCTAGACTGTAGGCAGCTAGAGGTTAATGGGGAGAACTCTGTGGAGTTCCATCTGTGAAGCCTAGATTCTTGATTTAATTTCATGATTTCATACCCTGTGACCTTGGGAAAGTCACTTAACGTTTTTGCATCTCATCATAAGCATTGATATTTCCTACTCCACAGGGTTGTTGTAACATTTGAGTTACTAGGGAGGAAATGATCAAGCACTGTGTGTCGTCTTAGTCTAAGTTCCTTGAAAGTAGAGCCTGAGGGGCGCCTGGGTGGCGCAGTCGGTTAAGCGTCCGACTTCAGCCAGGTCACGATCTCGCGGTCCGTGAGTTCGAGCCCCGCGTCGGGCTCTGGGCTGATGGCTCAGAGCCTGGAGCCTGTTTCCGATTCTGTGTCTCCCTCTCTCTCTGCCCCTCCCCCGTTCATGCTCTGTCTCTCTCTGTCTTAAAAATAAATAAATGTTGGAAAAAAAAAATTTTAAAAAAAAAAGAAAGTAGAGCCTGAGATAAGGACTTGGGTCAGGTGGTTTATTTGGGAGAGATCCCCAAAACTGGGAGTGAAGGGGTAGAGAGGATGAGCAGGAAAAAAGGAAACACCAGTGTGGGTATCCATAGTCAAGTTTTCTGCTGTGGGTCAAGTGGATATGGGGGAGATGGAGAGTGTTGTAATGAATGCCTCCAAGAATTATCCACTTAAATGACAGGAGATTCGGGTGAACTAATCCATTAGCTTTTCCCCTCCCATTGTTTGACAGCATCCATCTCCTTTCCCCCACTTCTTAGTGTCTCTTGCATGTAGGCAATGAAGACACCTCTGACTTTACAGAAGGCCCAAGAGTTGGCTCTGCTTGAGGTCGGGACTGTCAGGCTGTGTGTGAGCTTACAGCTGTCCTGCTGTCATGGCTAAAGTCTGAGCTTGGCCCAGGAGACATGATGCAGGGTACCACAAGTGCCTGCTGCAGGGGCACACAACATGACCTATTTATCCTCTACTTGTATCTCTAATATAAACTTTTAACTTCTTTTGGCTTTATTAGTAGGTTAGGGCTTGACCCTAGTCTTGCAAGTAAAAAAATAAAAAAATAAAAAGTGAAATCAGGTCCCACTTTTCATTCATCCCCAAGATTAGATTTTCTGTTTCTATTTCACTGTGTTCTGCCACTTCTTGCATGTCCTTTACCTGGCCTCACCTTGTTCGTCCTCAGATCTCTAGACTGGGCCAGCCCAGGGGCATAACTTACGTGATGAAGCTGTGAGAACAAATGCAGCTACAGCAGAGAGACTTTGCAGGGAAACTGGGGGCTGTGTCACCTTGGCAGGTTGTAGCCCTTTGTGCTACCTCTTTACTTGCAAAGCTGGGGGAAACCATATCAGCTTCATACTGGGAAACTAAATGAGATTGTAAATGCAGAGCAACTAGCATCTTTTTATCAATGTTGCTTTCATTCTCATATCAGTTTCTCAGAAAGCTGTAGTTTTTTTTTCTGGCTGGGAAAAATATATTTAAAATGAAAAGTAGTGTCTTTATTTGTATCTGCTGCCTGGTATCTTTTAGCTCCAAGATGAATTAGGAATTAGCGCCTAATTCACTCAGCTGCCACAAAGCAGCGTGGGAACATCTTCTACTTCCCTTCTTTTTCTTCCAGCACCTTCAATAATTTTACTGTCCTTTATTTTTTCATCCAATTTTATTAATTCACTTATATATATTATTATTGTATTGGATACCTTCTCAATTTGGTCAGGTTTATTCTATTGCTGAAATATAGTCTACAACTCTCTTCTCCTTTTCCATTTCTTCTCCCTTTCTCATCCTGCTTACTAGTTTGATGTGGAATCTATTCAATTACATTTATTCTTCCACTAGCTTTTTTCCCCCTAATATGTTGAGTATCTTCTTGGTGTAAGGTACTCTGCTTAGGTGTTGGAGATTTTAGAGGTAGCATGTTCTCCTTCAAAGGGCACAGAAGTGGAGGCAATGAAAACACACACACACACACACACACACACACACACACACACACGTGTGTGTGTGTGTGTGTGTGTGTGTATATATATATATATATATATATATATATATATATATATGTAATACCAGGGACATAGTGATGATTTACAGGGTACAAGTGTAGCTGTAGCTGAGTTCCTGGAAAGGTGCACATTTCTAGCTGGAAAGGGGTGGGTGGAGGTAGATAAGTGGAGAAAGTCTATGGAAGAGGAGCAGTGGAAGATGTATTATGCCTTCCTTAATTTCTATTGACAGCAAAACATTAATTATTGGGATTAATTAACTATGCCTTTCAATTCATAATCGGACATTTTTTATTCTGCTTTTTATTACAAAGGGTCAATTCACAAGGAAAAGGCTTAAATTGGCATTTATTAGGAGGATATAAGGGGGATAAGCTGCAATGCATATCTTGGTACGGAACTCTTTCGCTCAGTCCACATCATTTTCAAAATCTGTGTCTTTAGTGCTAAATAATAAGATCATATAGAAAAGGCCCTAAGGTACAACAATGTTTTAAATCATCAAAAGAAGCCTAATTTGTATTAATTATATCATGACAGTGGTGGGGAAAATACTAGTGTGGTTTAGAAAGTTTTTTTTTTTTTAAACAAGAATAGAATCAATACCTACAAAAGCATCTTTCTGCCTATCCCTGAGCAAATTGCCCTCATCTCTTGAAAAGTGGCTTCATGGGGAGAGATTATCACAAGAAATCTTGAGACTCTGCTCACCTCACCTCTCCTAAGCAATGCTGTAAATTTATGACTTAAGGTAGAGATTTGGCAGTAAATTGGGGGCAGGATTCTTTCTCGTCTTTTGTGGAGTCATTTGTTCCTTTAGAGAGACATCAGCCCTGGATTCACTGCATTTCAAAATTGAGATGCCATTCTCCGAGCCGAGATGAGTGGGTTCATTTTACACTGTGATCACAATTTAGAGATCCTACTGAATAGGCTGCCAGGGTTTGCTTTGTAATGTTAGGCACACTCCTTGTTGCAGTCCTTAGGCATGGGCCAGAGCACATAACTGAAACTATGCAAGAAAAAAGAAAGAAGGGGAGAGAGGCAAGGAAGGAAGGAAGGAGGGAGGGAGGAAGGGAAAGAAAGTCAGCAGGAATCCTGTAACCCTGAGTCATCAGTAGGCAGTGGTGGCCCAAGGTGCAGATTAACACCATACTAAGAAAATCATGCAGGCAGTGAACTTGGAGCCACACTTTTGAACAGCAGGAAATGTCCAGGGGATGGTGCTGAGTATGACTGATGCTTCGTAGGAAAAGTGCAAGTAACGGAAGCAAGCTGTCTTGACTAGTAAGATCAGTCATGTCTTACATTTTCTGGGATCTTTGCCTTCTCATCTGAGGGTGTGTCTACCACCCACGTTCTCAGACTGATTCCTCTCTTTTCCTCTCCCGCTCCCAGTCCACCTTCAAAAGTGATCTCAAATCCTGTTGACTCCACCTCCAAAATGCACCCCAAACTTCACCACCTCCATTTCTACTCCTACCTCCTTAGTCCAAGTCACCTTCATTTCCTGCCTTTAACAGCCTCCCTGAGATCCCTTGTTTCTGCTATTCGCCTTTTTGGGTCCAGTGCACCCATAGCAACCAGAAAGATTTTTAAATCATAGGATCCCTTTACCCCTCACCTCCCAGTGACTCCCAGATACATGTAGAACAGAATTCATGCTCTGTACCATGTCCTTGTGTCCTCTTGTGATCTGGCCTCTGCTTACTTCTTCACCTTCTTTCCCACCACACGCTCTCCTTTGGGCACAAGCTCCAGCCACCGTGGGGTTTGTTGTTGTTGTTCCTCTAATATGCCAAGGTTATCCTGGGCTTCTGCTCTTGCTGTTCCCATTGCCTCGGATATTTGCCTCAGACGCACCTCCGGAGAGAAGCTTGCTTTGACCTCCTCAGTTAAGAGCTCTCCATCCAACCGGGTACTCAGGGCAAGAGTGGAGAAGTCACCTCAGAGAGGCCTTTCTGAGACTTGCTATAAAGTAGCCCACCCTCTATTCCCACTCTCCACCCAAATTACTTTTCGTCATATCCTCCTGTTTCATTTTCATCATAGAACTCAACCGCATCTGATGATTACTGTATGTTTGGGTATTGTCCTTTATCCTCCCTCACTTCAGACTAGGCTGTAAGCTGTGTAAAGGCAGAGACCTTATCTGTCTTACTTTCTCTGAAACCTCGGCACTGGGCTGGTGCCTGATCCCATGTTGATGCTCAGGTACCATTAGTTGAATGTATGAATTGGTACACTGTGATACACTGTCAGAGGTTAGCAACAGTACTCTATTAGCAGAGTAAAGGATGAGCCAAGGGAAAGGGGGATGTCAGCCCATAGTTGAATATGTTGTATGTGGCAGGCTCGATGGTCCATTTACTTTCACGTTCAGTAATTACTGGTGGTGTTTCTAGTGGATTTTAACTAGAAACAGGGTCTCCAGGAGGGTACATGTGCTCGGGGTGAATAAGTGGGTCACTTGTCTTTCTCACATACCTCACTGTTAGTCGTCTTAACAGAAGGTTTTCCAGAAAGCCTCCCATGTTCATATCCGTTATTGGAAGCCCTTTCTGAGACTCCAGGACTCCAGTGAGAATGGAGGAATCTGTTTGAGGTTTTTCACCCAATTGCCTCTATAAGTAAATGATTTAAAATTTCATTCAAAGGTAATGAATGCTTTCAGGGAAAAAAAAATGAGTTTATAAAAACAAAACACCTCTTATTCTCTGTTGGGTTGTCAACCTGAAGAAAACAACCAGAACCTGAAATTGCTTTGGACAGAAAATAAGATGCTTCCTTCCTATGTCTCTGCCACCCTCCCCTCCTTGCCTTTGCCTTTACTCGCCTGACCTCTCTCTCTCTCTTTTTCGGGGGAGGAAGACTGATAAAGTATATGGTGCTGTAGGCTTAGTAAACTGTTTGCCATAGCTCAGCTGGCCCAACCTAGGGTGCTGGTGAAAATGAAGGTAAGTTTTCTCTTTTAAAATATATTTGGTGTTCTTAAACCTAACACTTCGAGTCATTTCGAGTGTTTATCATACCATTGAAATGTATAATCACGTGCCTTTTGCTACACCTTTCTGAGGGACTGAATTTCGTATTTTGTTATGCACTGTAGCAGTTTTGACTCATGTGAAACATGGTTCCAAGAGAAATCAAGTTGTTGTTTCTTTCTCTTTCTTGGACAAGTAGAAAGATATTCAGGTAATGCAAAGTGATTATCGTACAGATATTGCCCTCTTCATCCCTGCCCCTTTACCCCAAGCAAAGTAAGTTTCCACTCTTACCTACCCACTTTTGGAGATAGTCCTTTGTGGCAGATGGAAGGAATTTCTCCTCCCTGTGTATGAGCAAAACCACCTGGTTTGGGCAGGTTTTAGAAATGTATTGACAAATTAATGTATATCGGGGTGTCTTGTAGTTGTACTGGTTATGTTGCTCCTGGGGGGAATAATAAATTCATGTAATATGAACAGTCTACTAAAAAGCAACAACAAGAAATAAAAAGAAAACAACTAAATAGGCTCAAAATAGTTAAAATCCAGAGTCCACCTTGTGAAGGTGTGTGCCTGTAGTAATACCCAAATACAGATTTTTCCCACACACTCCCTTTCCCTGTTCCCTTCCCCAGAGGGAACAATCTACTAATATCTAAGTCATCTTCCTCCAAGCAATTGGCAATGATTTGTCTCTCAAAGAATGCTTTCCTCCTCATTTTTCACTTTTATTTTAGTATTAGTTCTGGTTTCTTAAAGAAATAGGTCTTCCACAGGGTTACTGTAGCTAGGTTAAGAAAATTCTCTATTTGTGTTTTTCATCTGTGACACCTCATTCTCTATCCCCGTCCATTAGAGAATTATACCATCTTTGGTGAAACATGTCTTAATTAAAAGAGATGATGCTAAGTGAGTTTGCAATGAGACTAGGTCAAGAGTGAGAATTTGGGTGGTATTGCCCAAGGATTCATTAAGGCTCTTTTTCCTATGATAATAAACAATTGAACACTTCTATAGACCTCTGTATCTCAGAAATCTTCAACTGTAATTTTGCTTCTTTACTCCAGTCACAGGGGTCATTACTTGAGAAATTCAACTATAAGGTGTCAGATAAATTATTAGTTTTCTGTATTTAGAGCAAACAGGGATGAACTAAGCAGCCTAAAGGGAATCAAAATTTTTTCCCTTTGTGATCAATATTTACTATTTAAACTATAAAAGAAGGAAACATGCATCTAATACTCACATCCAATATGTGTCTAATCACAGATCACCTTTCTCCTGGCTACAAAAAAAGAAAAAGGACAATGCAGGAAGAGTAATGGCTTTGAGTATTTTTTTTATGTTTAAAAAACTAAATTCCCATCAGTTCCTTTTTAAAATCCAATTTAAAAAAGAAAGTTTCTTCTCCTTATCTGGACCATCCTTTTTGTAAAGGGAAGAACTTTATACACCATTTTCCTGATGCTTCTTCACCGGCTTTGTGCTTGAATCTTCCAGAGAAGTCTTCCCTAGACAAAAGCCTCCTTCTTTGAAAACCTAACAGTTTGTATGTTTCAACTTTCGACTTGTGTCTGCATCTTCTATCACTTACCAGGCCCGTTTTATGCTTAGGCTACAGATTGGATTTGCTCTTCCCCTCTATTTGCCTACATTTCCAGCTGAGTTTAAACATCACTTTCTTTCTGGTAGGATGCATTGACCTTTTGACTTGATTAAAGATAAATCCCATTGACTCTCCACTTTTGGAAGATGAGATTTTTTTTCAGAAGCTCACTACGATTTCTATATTTATTGCTTGAAAATGAATATTGAATAATACTCATTTCCCTGCCATTTTAATGAGATGGGTATGGATTTTTTTCCTACTGTCAGAGTAACAAGAATTATTGGGGTGAGAGACAGCATGAGAAGTTTTAGGTTTTTTTTTTTTTTTACATGTTTGGTTATAGACCATCACATCCTAAAGTTTTAGAGTCAAATGGACAGTTAAATATTTTTGTTTGAACTTGACTAGAATGGATATTTCAAGGACAAAAGAAAATTCAAAGTACCTGCAAAATGTCAGCAGCATTTTAAACACACTGGGCTAATTGCAAAGCTTGTTTTACATCTCTGTGGCTAATATGACACTAATGTGGCAATTTTGCTAAACTGTGACTGTGTTTGTGTTAGTATTTCTCCCTCTTATTTTGTTCCCAATCATAAAAATGAAGTGATGTGCAAGAATTGCTTAAAGAACGGATGCCACCTATAGATGTTTAAATAGTCTGCCTTTGTAACAGTTCTGCCTCCATAGCCAGTATTTTCTACGTCTTTCTTTACTTTCTTCTTTCTTATTGAAGCATTTGCATGTAGAATAAAGAGGATAAAGACACACACACAAAAAAACAAAGGCAGATTTGTTTCTTCTGAGAACATCTGTTCTTGCTTCAAAGCACCCACATGATGTAGCCCATTTTCTCTCAGTGCCTGCACAGTTTGCTATTGTAAAAGTGACTGTTACATCAATCTTAGATCTGAATTTAATGAAATAATAAAGAGTGGTACCTAATGAAGTGACATATAGGAAAAATCCCATTATAATGCATGTGCTTTATATAATATTAAGACAGGAATACTCACAAAGAAAAGCTAAGATTGAACATAAAATGATTTATTATAGAATTCCACCCCCCCCCCCAAGATTCATTGATCTCCTGGCATCATACCCAATTTTGGGTACATACATTTGGTCCACTTTACAGTTCATTGAATCCTTAGAATTCTTGTGAATTTGCATTGTACTTGGGGTATAGGTACATTTTGAAAAAAAAATTAATGCAAATTATTTATTGTATATATTGTAATCAAAAGAGACCTTTTTACTTTGAAAATCTTTATTTTTAAGAAGAAAATCCCCCCAAACTTCAACTGCTATCATTACTCATATAACCAGCATTCAATAGCAACACTAATAACTCAAAGGGTACAGTTTAAAAGTACCTAGTTTAAAAGATATTTACCCAAGTGATACTACTTTTTAAATTTCCTTCCCTAAGGAGTATATGATAACTCAGTCTTGGAGTAGAGAAAGGGGTGAAAGTGAAAGCTATATAATAAGCTTTCAAAATTTCTTAGATAAAAATGTATTGACCTTAGTTGATGGTTTCCAAAGAAATAAATACCTATGTAGACATCACTTGCTCAATAAGTGCTCATTAAAGCACCTACTGTGCACGTAGGCCTGTGCTCCTCCTATATGTTGGATCCAAGTGTATTCTCACATATTTCAAATGCATAATATCCATAAAGACATATTGGCCAGTTATGTATTGCGTCTTTTTTCCCCCCAGCTATTTCCAAAGATAGGGCTTTCTACATAGTGATTGACTAATCCAGGAAGACTTACATGGCATCTTTCTGCATGGGCTCAGCTACCCACAAAGAAAGATCAAACTTGGTCTAAGTTCTCTGGTTCTATGCAATCTTCTTTGTCTTTTAAATTTACATCTCAGTTCAATGGTGAGCAAAACATGACATTTCTACCACCCTGCCATTACTAACCAAATTCTTTTCATGCTTCAGTGTTCATCTTGACAGCTTTTGTCCCTAAATATTGTAATTCCTTGTTGAGCCGGATTCTCCTTAGGGTGCACTTGAACATCCTCTTGAACATCTTGATCATGGATCTTTAGAGACAACTTGGTTTATTCCTTTATTTGGTGGCACTTTCTACTGAATATTTTTTTGACCTAGAAGGGTTCTATTTTGGAATTTTACATTATTTCATTTCTTAGATTTTTATATCTTTTTGGAGGATGATGAGCAATGAGATAAATCTGGAATACTTCACATTCCCTTCAGGAGCATTATTTGTCATGGGGTTTAGACCTCAACATTATTATTGTGGTGATTACTGTAGTGATTTCTATGGTTGCTGAATTCTGGTAGGACCGTGGGTTAATGGCAAAATCAAGTTAAGAGTATATATATTACAGAACTCTTTTCTCATCCAATTGATGAATACTCTCCAAAAGCCAGACTGGTGTATTATGCCTAAGTGACCAAATAGTTCTAAAAAAAAATACATGATGGGTTTCCTGTATCTTTAAGAAATTCATCTGAAATCTAAGACTTTGAGAAACAAAATGACAGCTGACTACATTTCTTATAAACGTTTGCTTACCATTGGCATTTTAGAACTTTATATCTGTAGACAAAGGAGGACACTTATATCTTTCATTGTTTTGTCAATGTCCATATGAATTGAGACTTTTGCATTTGGGGCAATAGTGGAGCATTCTCTTGGATCAATGAAACTAAGATGGGCTATGGGTGGGCATGATTCCTTGAATGCTACTGGGTCATGTGCACCAGTGTGGCTTTGACAGTTCTGATGCCATAATTACTACTTTCAGAATTGATTCTAACTTTAACACTTACCATCGTCCTTAGGCAAAGGACCTGAGACCCTGTATGCGGGGCAGAAGCTCAATGACAATGAATGGCACACCGTTCGGGTGGTGCGGAGAGGAAAAAGCCTTAAATTAACTGTGGATGATGATGTGGCTGAGGGTGAGTACAGCTATATGTAGTGAGATTTGTCTGTCTTTGCTCTCATAGTCCTCTTGGTCATTCAGTGAGCAAAGGGTTTTTTAAAAAAAAATGTTTTATTTTGCTTAACAGAAGTCATGTGACATGTTCTCTGTTGACAAGCTCAGGTAAGGCTAAGGAGGTCTTCCTCTATATTTGCATAATCCCTTTTCATTGATCTGTATTATAGAATTTACCCATTACTGTCACTGTATGTTGATGAGGTATCCTTAGGCATAGAATATGTATCTGGAGAGTAGATGTACAGTTCTGTAGATCCTTTATTATTCATTTATTCAAAAATCACTTATCAGTCACCTTCCCAGGTGCCAGTTTCTTCTCTCAATAACTGACTTTCTAGTAGAGGGAGATGAATAAACCAGAAATTCAGAACATTATAGGTAAAAGTATGTACTTAGATCACTACAGGATACTTAGAAGGAGCTAAATACATATGTTATTTAATTGTTATTGAGCATCTACCATGTTTTGAGTTCTACTTTAGAAGGCAATAAGAATGTGGAGGTGAAGAAATACGCAAGTGCTTGACTTGGTTGGAATTTACATTCTAGGAGGACAAATATAAATGAATGAATGTATACATAAGTAAAGGAACATTTGAAGCTTCACATAAGCAATAAGTATTTCTTGAGAGCCTGTTACATATCAGTAGTGTGCTAAGGATGTAGAAAAAAAGAAGAAAGCACAAGAGATTATCTGTTTCCTCAAATAATGAACCAATTAGTAGAGTAGATAGTAGAGTAGATAGAAAATAAGACAAAGAATATGTAATGAGATTCCAAAATGGGTGGGTTGTCGTTGTCATTCAGAAGAGAAAATTATCATTTTGGGCTGGGGAAAGCAGGAGTGGCTAATTAAGGTAGCTAGTTAGCCATAATTTGATGGGTAAAATTTAATGAGGTCTAGGTTGGAAGAGAGAGGGCATCCTCCGTGTTGTATCCAAATAAATCTCTACTTTCTAACATTCCAGAGCAGTGCACTAGGATATGAAAAGAAAACTTGGGGGGTAGCATGGGGTATTATAGAACACTGTTCATGTCAGGAGATCTGGGCCCTGGCTTTAATTCTCTGCCAGATGTTGGAAAAGTCACTTACTGTTTCTGAATCTTGTCAAATGAAGTCAGTGGTGTAAATTATCTCTAGATTCTTCTGTGATTAAGATAGTCAAGATAGAGTCAGGATCCCTGGGGTTTCATACAGTCATTTTAACTAAAATACTTTTTGCTGTTGGGACAGATATGATAAATCTCTTTTTCCTCATTTCCTCATTTTTAACCTTGAAATTCTATTACTGCTAAGGACCTCTCCTGTTTAAAGGTCCTACAATTTGGGGTCCTATAATTTAATTTTATATTCATGAGCTTCAGTACTTCTGGAGTCTGGAATTATAGTGAGCCATGTGAGGAGGTAAAGCGTGTGTGTGTGCGTGTGCGTGTGTGTGTGTGTGTGTAGGTAGGTAGGTAGGTAGGTAGGTAGGTAGGTAGGTAAGGAGAGTCAATGAACAGAGGAAGAGTAGGAGGCATATATTCAGTGCCCAGTAGGCATTAGATACTCAGATAGCTGTCTTACCTATATCGGCTCCTTAAATCTTCTGTAATTCCCCATTACCTTGCAAAATAAGAGTTCTTATTGTCTTTTTACATTCAAGAAGACATGAAATTTAGAAGGAGCTGTGTAATTCAAGCTCCAAATTCATGTTTTTGTGATATCACCAAATCAGGCTGCTTGCTGGACTTCACAAACCATCATAAGAAAAATGATTTGTATTATGCTATGGGAAAAATACAATGGAATTGATTAGGGGTGATGTGAGGAATACACTTTAGTGTAGACTAAAACACCCCTCTCCCCTCAAAAATGAAGCTAAACAGAACCATAATAAGTATCCAAAACCCCCCAATTGTATGTACATAGACACCTTAGTATGTGTGGGGGGTAAGGTTACTATTCTATATGCCTGAAGGGTAACTTAGCTTTATGTAATGAATGTAAGCAAAGAGATGTAAAAATGGATATATAGTTTAGAACCCACAGCCATCCTGAATTAATTATTCAAGAAGTCCTCGTGAGCTGTTAGTTCAAACAGGATTCTGCAAAGCAGCAGTGACAGTCCCGTATCCCTTGCTAGCTCCTCTAGGCTGAGCCCAGTAGCCCAGCGGTGCTATTCCCAGCGTGTTTTGAATGGCAGCCACTAGATGGCGACCTCACCCCAATCTCTCTGGACAGTGAGTCCCTTTTATTTCCACAGGAAATAACATGCCCTGAAAGCTGTAGTCATAAAGAACTGCAGAACTGAGGATACAGTAATGTGTATTACCTCGTTTGGTCATTATTCTTTTATAGAAACTTTAGAATAAATGTAATTATAAAGTGTTTTTTCTCTTACCACTAATAATTAAAAAGCAGGACTAAACCATTGAAGACCCAAGTCATCCAGTAATTTGATATTTGAAATTAATGAAGCTCTTTCATTTTCAACCTTATCCCCTTCTTTACTGCTGATGGAAAAGAGCAGCCATAAGGATAAAGAAATCTTGGAGAAGAAAAGAGCTATTTTGCTTATGAGCTACAACCTTGGATTGCTTCTTACAGTGATAATGGGTTTGGGAATTTTAATTTTAGCTCACAGAAGTCATAAAATCAGGCAATGAAACTAAAATACCACACAGTCCTCAGGTTATTAAGTAGTGTCTTATTGGCTTATTTAGCAATCCCTTTCATGCTGTTTAAGGTCCCCTAGGGTGTCAAATTTTCAGCTAGTTTGTAGAAATGATGCAAAGAATAGGTCAGACTCATAAGGAATCAAAAGCAAGGAAAGAAATATTCCTTAGCCTGGTGGTTTTCATGTATTGTGATACAGTGTGTTCCTGGGAAAGTGTTAGGTTCAGTTGACAGTTAATAAAGATTGATTGACTGACTGACTGACTGAGCTGGATTTCTATTTTCAAGAATAAATGAAGGGAACACTTCACTAGGGTTATGCTCCTCAGAATTGGGATCTGATGCTGTGTGAATCACCCACTCCACCCAGAGCTTCTTGCCAGTACAGAAATTCATCTCTCTTTTGACTCCTCTGGTTCATGTTGATTTCTCTGTCCCTCGCCGTAAACAGCACATCCGGCACCTAGCTGTAGAAAGTCATTTTCCAAGGACAGTTTGTTCCTTACATTAATAAAAAACGTGATAGGATGGATTTTGGAAATACTAGGTTAAACAAAATGAAGCGGACTTTATTGCAAGATTTGCTGGGATTCTTTAGTATGCTAATATACATTGCTAATCATCAATGATCACATGTGAAGTATTTACCAAGCTTATTTGGCTCCAGAACTTGTTGTTGTTGTTGTTAAAGGATATACTTTTGAAAAAATTTGTTATCGTGGAGGAAAGGGTATGTGACCAATGGAGCTGGAAGATTGTGGGCAAAATGTGCATCCTTCACTGAGACTTTACAAGCCTTCATTTTCTTGACTTCTCTCCCCATGTCTGGGAGCCAAGGGAGGTCAAGTTGCCTCCTCTCAGTCTTTCCTATTATTTCTTTGCTAAGCTTTTAGTGTGGCTAGGAACTTCATGTGTAGAGATGGCAATGATCCAAACCCTGACTCCAGAGCAAATGTCTCAAATACAGCCTCGTTCCTCAGATGTGAGGGATGCTTGCTGTGCTCAGTCCCCTCTGCTAAACACTGCAGGACATACAGAAGAGGTGAGAAGTGGTTTCTACTTAAAAAGAGATTGTGTTCTAGTAAAAGGGAACAAATAATCAAACTAATTAGGAAATTCTTAACACATTTCAGAGAAAGGAAAAAATGAATTATGCATAATTATTAATAGCTATCAACTTAAGCACTAGGCACCGTTCTAAGTACTTTCTCTGAAGTGACACATCTAATCCTGAAAACTTCATACCTACTTCACAGATGGGAAACTGAGGCACATAAAAGTTATATAACCCAGGCAGTGTGGCTTCAGAGTCTACGTGCTCGACCAGTATATGCCTCATGGGAAGTTACAGCTTGACCCTGGACAAATTTTCTATAGGTTTATGTTCTCCACAGACTTTATCACTCTGAGGGCTAGTGTGTAAACTGCTGTTGGCCATCAGTGAAATATGGAAGCGAATGTGTGAATAGGAGCCAAGGCAGTACAGTTATTCTCAGGAAGGTGCTGAATATGTGTAAATTAGAAGGAATGACGTGATGATGGTTGGCCACTGGGAAGGAGTGTGAACCCATTGTGGAAACTTCAGTGTGGAAATTTCACCAGTTAAATTCCACCCACAATAATGTAAGGAATAAGTCAAGTTTTTTCTCCACTGTGTAGTGTTACAAGATGAGATGTGGGTTTTGGAATTAGACACACTTGGGTTCAATTTGAGGTTCTACCATTTACAACCTGTATGAACTCTGATCCCATTGCTTAACGTAAGCTAAGTGTCCCCTCTCTAAAGCAAGATAATACCTAGTTATTGTGATAATGACATTTGTTGGTGGTTCTGAAGTGTCTAGCACAGTGCCTGACACATAAATAATGTTTAGTAGTCTTGTGGGTTTTTTTTTTTTGTTATCTTTCTCCAAAATCACTCTTCTTTCCTGTGAAATTTGAAAGCAGCTGCTGTGAAGTATGCATATATGCAAACAGAAAGGTGTTTTAGTCTACAAGACAGCATTCAGAGGAGATGAATGAAAAGGTTCCCAATCAATTAATATTGATTAGATGATACACAGATTAAAAAAACCTGAATAGGGGTACATGGGTGCCCCAGTCAGTTGAGCATCTGACTTTCAATTTCAGCTCAGGTCATGATCTCACAGTTCGTGAGATTGAGCCCCGCATTGGGCTCTGTGCTGGCAGTGTGGAGCCTGCTTGGGATTCTCTCTCTCTCTCTCTCTCTCTCTCTCTCTGCCCCTATCCTGCTTGCACTCTCGCCCCCCCCAACAAAAAAATAAATTTTAAAATCTTAAAAAAAATCCAGCTATCTATCTATCTATCTATCTATCTTTATTTATTTGCTTAGTTTGGCACAGTGCTCAAACTTTAAGCAGTCTCTTTAATGCTTTCTCTAGAAGTAATAGCTTACTTTTTTGGGAACCTCCATCCACAGCCAAGTGAGCTTCTTTAGCAGTTCCTCTTCTAATTTGGCTCCATGTTGCACCCCCGCCCCCTACAACTTCTAGTTGAGCCTCTGTGACTCATCCATTTAAGGTTTTCTTAAATCAGTCTGTGTCCATGGGCTATGCTCTCAAATTCCATTGTTAGTTTCCTTTCTCTTACCCTTCTTCAACCTCTCTTCTCTCTGTCAACACTGTACATAATTTTCTTGCTTTATGAAATTCATTTTCTAGTGAACAGAATTTCCTAACACCTCAGTTCTGGAGGCCAGTTTATCTATAATTTCTATAAAAGCTCCCTGTTGACTTTAAAAATTGTCTCTTTGGGTTTCTTTTGGAATCCCAGTCTTCACCAAGGATCATCCCATTATCACTTCTTAATTATCAGAGCTGATCTTCTTCCCCTCCCCCTTCCATCCTCCTACTCCTCCCCTTCACATCCTCCTCCTCCTTTCCTTATCCTTATTTTCCTTCTCCTTTTCCTTCTCCTCCTCCTCCTCCTCTTTCTCCTCCTCTTCCTCCTCCTCCTTCTCCTCCTCCTCCTCCTCCTCCTCCTCCTTCTCCTCCTCCTCCTTCTCCTCCTCCTCCTCCTCCTTCTCCTCCTTCTTCTCCTTCTCCTCCTTCTCCTCCTTAGTTCCTGTGTTCCCATGAAGATTGGCTATGAATGATCCCTCCCATCATTCTCCAGCCCTGTATTAACAGCTATAGCTAATTGACTATGGGTATTCATTTCAGTCACTTCATTGTTCTACAGCACGTGAATTTAGGCTATGCTAGTTTTCATTTTCGTGATTAGTCCAACTTTCAATACCAAGTAATTTTATACACTAATTCTCCTACTTTTTCAATTATTAGCAGATTTATGTTACATTTTTATTTTTGTCCTATTATAATTTTATATTTAGGTTAACCAACACCCATTATTTTATTTTTGCTTCTATTAAGAGAATGAATTGTCACTAGTTGTCAAAACACCACATAGAAGCTCATAAAATGTAAATCTGACTTTTGTGCTTATAAACAACTCTTTGCATCAGATCCGAATATGCTCCTAAAGAGATGACATTAATACTGAATATCTGAAGGTGAGATCTAGTTGAATCTCCCAGGTACTGAAGTTGAAGGGACCTAAGAAAATATAATCCCCTCCTATCCTTTTTTTTTTCCTCTGCTATCTGAGTTCTACATGAATAGCAAAAAAAACAAAACAAACAAAAAAAAACAAAACAAATGCAAGGCTGGTTAAAGACAAGTATCATTTTTATCAGTGGTAACACTAGTACTGAAGAATGTGGTTAACCTCTACTGAATTTCAGAATTATTTTTTTGATAACTTGTTTTTAATGTTTATTTTTGAGAGAGAGAGAGAGAGAGAGAGAGAGAGAGAACAGAGAGAGACAGAGCGTGAGTGGGGGAGGGGCAGAGATTGAGGGAGACACAGAATCAGAATCAGGCTCCAGGCTCTGAGCTGTCAGTACAGAGCCAGATGCAGGTATTGGGTTTCTGAACTATGAGATCATGACCCGAGTTGAAGTCAGATGCTTAACCGACTGAGCCACACAGGCTCCCCTGAATTTCAGAATTAGAATTGCCCACTTGAATGCTAACTAATTCAGGGCTTGGGTAGGCATCTCCACGGAAGAAAGGCTTGCTTCCCTAAAGTCCATGGTGTGGTGGGTAAATGGGGTAAACTGGGTATTTCTTTTTTTTTTTTTTTTAATGTTTATTTATTTTTGAGAGACAGAGACAGAGTGTGAGCGGGAGAGGGGCAGAGAGAGAGAGAGAAAGACACAGACTATGAAGAGGCTCCAGGCTCTGAGCCATCAGCACAGAGCCTAATGTGGGGCTTGAACTCACAAGCTGTGAGATCATGACCTGAGCTGAAGTCAGATGCTCAACCGACTGAGCCACCCAAGCGCCCCTACACTGGGTATTTCTTGAAGACATCTTGTTCCCCTAGGGAGAAACAGGAAGTGCCAGGGGGTGAACTATGGAAATACAGTTTCTCGGTAGATTTTCTTTAATCTTCCTGATTATGTCACTCCTTTTCCTCTGGAAAGCTGTAACAGAGTTAGTAAAGAGATGCTATGAGTGTCTTTGTAGTGAAGTTTCTTCAGTGTGGGAGGTAACAAGTTAGGGCAGGAGGAGGGATTTTCCCTGCCCTTCCTTCACCACTGGGGCATTAGGGCATGGTTTGTTAAATTTTAATGATTGGTCTATATAAATGTTGAGGGAGCCACCATCTACTCTAGCCATACTAATGCTGTTTTTCTTGACTTTGTTATTAAGATTTCCATTCTCTTTTGTATTTATTTCAAACCCCTTTCATTCCTCCTGCCCTATTCACTTACTACTTCTAGATAACCCATGTAATGAAAGGTCTACTAGTTTATTTGTATCAGCTGGAGATCTTTTAATTGTAAGTGTCCGACACCCAACTCAAATGTTTGAAGCACAAAAGGGAATCTATTGCCATATAGTTAAAAGTCTGGCTGTGACTACTGAATCCAGACCTTCACATGGCATCACCCTAGAGAAACTTTCTGTCCATGTTATGGTTATCTTCCGGGTTGGCTGTCTACTCAGGCAGGCCCAATCTCTCTCCTTATCACGAGGCCTCCAGCAGCTCTCGGTTTTCTTCTTATTCCTTCAACAAACCTTATTTACCAAGAATGACTCTTTCAAAGGTGTTCTAGCAAAAGCTCTGGAGGTGAATATTACTCGAGTTAATTACTGAATAATTACTGAATACTCCAGTTTATGTTGCTGCTAATCCCTTGGTTCTAAGGGTGGTTCCTAGACCAGCTATATAAGCATCACCTTGGAACTTGTTAGAAATGCATATTCTCAGGCTACACCCCAGACTTTTGAATGATAAACTCTGAGGGCAGGGCCTAGGGAACTGTGAGTTAAGAAGCCCTTAATGTGAGCCAGAGGTATGATAAAGTTTAAAGACCACCTTGTTAGTCCATATAGACAATGCTCTTTGGTTAGGGGCATAAAATATATGGAGTCGTCCAGTCTGGGTAGCCTGATTATTTCAAGAGCTGGGTTAGGGCCAGCTTTATCCAGTCCAGATGGTTTTAAGGTAAAATAAAGATGGAAGCTGTTTTATCAGAAATAGCAACAGTTGTTGGTCAGAAAAAAAAATTAATGTTCTACAATAGAATCTTTCTACAAGTACTAGGTGGTAAATTATTACATCAATAAATATTTGGTAGTGAATGCCTAATGCTTTTTTTGTTGTATCTTTAAAAGGTTTAGGGCAAGAGACTTTTCTGCTTATAGTATGCTTCATACCCAATTATTTTTTTTGAATGGAGATGGATGGTTTTACCCTTTCAGTGGAATTATCCACAATTGCGTATTTTCTGTTATGTGATGGAATGTTCTGAGCTGTGGCATGAGAGCATGGTATGCAGGACATATAGCTCAGACTGGGTCAAGAGTCAGCCTCCTGACTGAGGCCACATTGGCTCCATACTACATTGAGTATTTTGTTTTCTGGAAGTGAATATTTTGCATGGACACCTAAAAGATACAGTAAGGATGCCGTGACAAAACATGGTGACTTGTTGGTATCTCCTTTGTGATGTTCATAGGTACAATGGTGGGGGACCATACCCGCTTGGAATTCCACAATATCGAAACTGGAATCATGACTGAGAAACGCTACATCTCCGTTGTCCCCTCCAGTTTCATTGGGCACTTGCAGAGCCTCATGTTCAATGGCCTGCTCTACATTGACTTGTGCAAAAATGGTGACATTGATTACTGTGAGCTGAAGGCACGTTTTGGACTGAGGAACATCATTGCTGACCCTGTCACCTTCAAGACCAAGAGCAGCTACCTGAGCCTGGCCACCCTCCAGGCATACACCTCCATGCACCTCTTCTTCCAGTTCAAGACCACCTCAGCTGATGGCTTCATCCTCTTCAACAGTGGTGATGGCAATGACTTCATTGCAGTTGAGCTAGTCAAGGGGTGAGTAGAACACTTCACATAGTTTATACCAGGTATCTCAGCTCAAGCCCTGCATGAAATATGGATATGAAAAAAAGTACCCATTCTGTTCCCTACTCTCTATTCCCAGTACATGCTCTCATCCTCATTGATTAAAAATACCTATGTAATGGTTAGGGCTGGAAGGAAGAGAAATTCATTAGTTTATTTAAATATATTCCACTAACTCAATATTCTCAGACTTTTTTTTTTTTTTTTACTGTAAAATGTAGTCCTTTAAACCTATAGGAGAGAAGCTTATTTTTGCAAAAGAAGGATATATAGGGTGCATTGCATCTGTCTCTGGGTCAGTGCTATCTGCAGCTACCAAGTCTATAGGAAGAAATGAAATACAGATATTTTCAGCATTACCATTAGCTCATTTATGCAACGTTTTAAAAGCTGTTCTTTCTGCAAGATATTTTACTACCGTGTGTTGGAAAATAGTTAAAATAAAAACAAAAACTAGAACAGAACCAGATAATAGATCCATGATCCATTGAATTTAAATGCCGCCCCTTAGTGTTTTGGAATGTACTGTCTACACTACTTTGTGACTCTGGATTTTTAGATAGTGTTAGAGAAGTGAATTACATAAGTATGGAATTAAGGTCTGATAGGATAGGCTAGGATTATTTTTACAATCCTAAATCAAGCTTTAATTATTCCTGCATAATGCCAGGGTAACATGGGGGGTGTGAAGCCGTTAGTGTCAGTTATGTATATAGGTTGCCATTAATCCACTTTAGGGAGTCTCAACTCACTGGGGGGTTATTGTTTCTCACAGGTACATACACTATGTGTTTGACCTCGGGAATGGTCCCAATGTGATCAAGGGCAACAGTGACCGCCCCCTGAATGACAACCAGTGGCACAACGTCGTCATCACCCGAGACAACAGTAACACCCACAGTTTGAAAGTGGACACTAAAGTGGTCACTCAGGTTATCAATGGTGCCAAAAATCTGGATTTGAAAGGTAAACCTGTAAAGAAGGATTTCCTTTTTAGAAGATATTTTACAATAGAAAGGCTGTTTGCAGAAGTATACTGCAAGTTAGGAATGCTATGTGTTTTCGATACATAATGCATATCCTATTTTAACAACATTAAATTATATCCAAATGCAATTTTTACTTAAACCACTCTTCCAGGGATGGTTCGTTTTCTCCGTAAACCTGGGGTATGTGGGGGCTGAGTGTGAGGTGATAAATGTCAAAATGTGGGGGCTCATAATATAGAGGAAAGGATATATATATATATGTTTTGGAATCTCAGCTGAATCGCTTACTGCCTGGGTGACTTTGATGAACTCTCTTAGCCTTGTTCAGCTTCTGTATACTTTTTTTTTTTTTTCAAAATGAGGATAATAATTGTTACTACCTTTATGGGCTGTTACGATTTTTGATGGGATAATGTCTATAAAATCCTAAGCATATTATTGGTAACAAGCACATAAAAAGCAGTGAGTAAGTGGTGGTTTTGTTGAAAATCCTGTTAATCTTTACTTCATCATAAAATGGGAACAATACCTACCTCATAGACTGAATATAGTGATTAAAATTTGTGAGATGGCATGCAGAAAATGAATGACATAAGCAATGTTAGTTTCCTCTGTCTACAATGTAGAAACTCTGGTAATTAGTTGTTTATGCTGGTTCCCCCTCCCAGCTTTATTATCATTATCCAAGAAGTATACTAGTCTAAGGTGCATTAGCTTTAGTTGACATGGTTTCTAACCCTTTACTCATTTGCTCTTGCTACTTACTTTCTTTTGCAGGTGACCTCTACATGGCGGGTCTGGCCCAAGGCATGTACAGCAACCTTCCAAAATTGGTGGCTTCCCGGGATGGCTTTCAGGGATGTCTGGCCTCGGTGGATTTGAATGGGCGTCTGCCAGACCTCATCAACGATGCCCTCCATCGGAGTGGACAGATAGAACGTGGCTGTGAAGGTACGGCCTCTTTCCTTTTCAAGCTACAGCCTTGTCGCAAGCACCACGCCTCTTTGCTGCCTCTGCCAGTGCCTTCTTACTTGGTTTACCAGTCATCTCTCATTCCCATTGGTTATCTGACATTGCGTCATCATTGGTGTCCTCCTGTCACTGGCTCAGTATGTCAAGACATGGGCCTCAGGTGCTGGGAATGTATGTTGGCAGATGTCTTCCCAGTGTCACATACTTGCCAGTAGAGGACTTTCCCTGGCATTGACATCAGACTCCTCCGGACTTGTACCTTTGCTTCCAGCATGGCTGAAAGGGCAGTAGGGGTTTTTATTTATGTTTTTATACATGGCAGACTTTTATGTGGGTGTCACCATTAATGAAATGTTTCTAATAGCTATTGCATCGTCTAATGCAAACTCAGCAGGAGGTTGGAAAATGATGTCGGAATGCCATGATAAGGGAAGGGAACTAACATTTATTGAATACTTACTAGATGTCAGGCATTGTTAGGTAGTTCCTTAGTGCGATGTCATGCAACAGCATGGGTGTCAATGTTACAAAAGACGTGGATTTAGGTCCAGATAGCGACTCTTGTTCCTTGTGTGACATTTGTCAAGTTACTTAACTTCTCTGATCTCTATCCTCCTCACCTGCAAATTGGGGCAATAAAACTTGCTGTGGAAAATAAGATCTGTAAATCAGAGCTATATATAAAATGCCTGGTACATACGTAGTAGGTACTCAATAAACAGTAAGATTATTATTTGCACATATTATCTCATTACAGACATCTAATAACATTGCATGTCCATCAGTGCAGCACAAAAAAAACCATGCTCAGCCTGTTTCTGATAATATATATAATATAAGATAAAGATATCTTAATATCTTTAAGATACTAACTGAATTTTACAGGTCTTCTGGAGTTCAACAGTTCTTTATAACAAAACAGTCTAGTTTAACCAGCAGAGGGAAGCAGTGAACACTTTTCAGCCTCCCTCCTCCCCCCCCCACCCCCTTTCAGCCTCCCTCCTCCACCGCCACCCCCCCCCCCCACCCCGGGTCCTTGGGTAGGTTGGAAAGGGGACCCTTACCTAACTTGAAAGGCAAAGATGTCTGTCTGACCAGTTAGCTAACTGGTCTGTCTGACCAGTTAGCATTCTTTTGTCTGGTTGAGCCTCATGGTCCTATGTGCAATAGCATATTGTGTTGTTGTTTTTTTTTTTTTTTTTTTCTATCTCGTTGACTTACTGTGTCAAACCCATTCACTCATCTCCTAAGTTCAACCTCATTTATTGCTTCTGTTGTTTAACCAGCTTTCATTCTGGGTTCACTGCTACCTTTATAAAAGCTTCCCATCAGCTTCACAAGCTGACTTGCAGTATGGAAGTCACTCCCCTTTGCCTAAGAGTCAACTTCCCACGTGATCTAGTAATAAGATGGAATAGTCCACTCCAGTTTTCCTTTGGCCAGGAATTTCTTATATCCAGTGGACCACATATGGTCTGTGTACCTGAGAAGACAGGAAGTTGGGAATCACCATGCACTTAAAATAGCCACTTTGTTTTCTCCTGAAAATGCACAATGTCATTTAAATCAAGAATTTTTGTCTCCTTGGCTTGCTCTTACTTCTTTCAGCATTAAAGGCAATGCTGGGATAAATGTAACATTTGGGAATTAAATCAAATATCTTAGTTTCAAAGACTGTGGGATGACAGAAATTCCAGTTATCCTGCAATAATTAATCATACCCAATTAAAACATAAATACACACATTAAAAAGCATAAGGTACTCTTCAGATGTTAAATATTATCATGCCATCCGCTTTTCAGATTTGTAAGTTAATAGGAATCATCCATTTAACTCTGTAGCAGCATGGCTTGATAGGAACATAATGTGAGTCACATATGTAATTTTAAATTTCCTAGTATTCTAGCTACTTGTAAAAAAGACATAAAGTAACAGGTAGGGTTAATTTTAATTTTATGTTATTTAACTTAACCCAGCATATCCGAAGTATTATCACTTCAGCGTGTAATGGTATAAAATTATTAATAATACATTTTACATTCCTTTTTCACGTTAAACCTTCAAAACCGAGTGTGTATTTTACACTTGGAGCACACCTCAATTCAGACTACATACCTTTCAAGTGCTCTGTGGCTACATGTGTCTGTGCCTACTGCATTAGAAGCATAGTTCTATAGAGTATAAAAAAATTGGGGTATAAGGAACTAAAACTGTTGTACTGGATTAAAAGGACGTCTAAACTAACTCTTATAAGGGTGGCTTAAAAGGTATAGCATAAAGGGGGGAATGGAGTCCACTTAAGAGAACTTCAGGAGAAGCAGTGAGAGCATTAGCAAAAGGAAATTACCCATCAAATTGGGGAAAATGTTCCCATCCCTACCTGTATCTCTGTGTGCAGTTTGGCATGACTCATCACATGCATTATGGTGGGGCCCAACCTTCCTCTGAGTATGGGTGATTGTTCAGCACCGGATATTGTGACTTGATGGTTCTGCCATCCGAATTTGTGGCAAGTCCCCTGGGCCTAATAACCCTGCACTCTATTGCCATGGAGATAATTGCAGTGATTACCTATGGAGCATTATGACCGCCCCACTGGGTGGGATGAAGTGGGGGGGGGTGAGTGCTCGGGAGGAACGTCCTTGTTTATTGTACACCGATGACTTGGATAATTAGCCTAAGTGGCCAGGAAAAATGACCAAAAAGTGGGTTAAGGCATAAATTACTGCCATTGGAAGTTTACACCATGTGCATAAGCCCTTATAAGAGGTCCCAGGAGCCTTTTAGGGCACTGTGGAAATGAAGCTAAAGAAGATGGGGAGGGGGGAACGAGGAACACAGAACCTTAGAGAGACTGCAGACAGATGTCATTCTCATTCTGAATCTCTGTTCATACTATGGACCCCTTGAGAAGGCCTTTCAGTATTGTGCAGCATGGCAATCATAGGAAATAGAATACATTTCCTGATGTATCATTTCTGTATGTAGAACAATAAATAGGTAGGGGATGAGGATCTGTTACTAAAACCAAAGAGCTGCATCTCTTCAAGATGGTAAATGTGTTTTATCCCCACTGTCTGGGGTACATAGGCCAGAATATATCATATGTTTTGTCAACGTCATTGATAATGATCTTTCAAGATCCCTAAGTAGTAATTGTATTACTTTCCCTTGTATATCTAAGTGCAAAGAGTCCAAAATTATTTTAAAAAAGCATATTAATCCCCTACTCTGCCTCTCAACTGTTTATAGTAAGAAAGAAAAAAATCTTGAACTATGTTTTGATTTTATGTCTCTAATATATGCAGAATATATACTTCACAAGTTAAGCTCATTTCCAGACAACCTAGCCAACATCTGGCTATGACTTGCAGCCTCTTAATTTGGGCTAGGAATTTTGTAATAATGTCTGGTTCTAGTCTCAGCTGGTAAATCTCTCTTTCTATCTTGAGGCCAGCTTTGCAGTGAGACCAAGGCATGTATTGGCTGGAAATGCGATTCCACGATTGCAGATGGTAAACATCTGAGAGAAACACACGTGCTTCATTTCAAGACTGGCATGAATAAATAAAAAGGACATTGGTTTGGTGCTTTTTTGCTCACAGCCATTTGGGTTTCGCTATATTCCTACAAATCAAACAAATGGAGCTCTTTGGAGTTCCTAAGTCACCTTCATGCACACGCCCAGTTCTAGTGCCACATTCCCTGGTGGCATTTTCCGCAGGTTACAAGGAGTGCTCCCAAGTGACTCTTCCATACTTAACTCCTAGATGTTCAGAATTACTTTTGTGGGCTTGGTCTGGTTGTGCACACGTGTCTTTCAGTCTGGCCACACACTACCTTTATTTCTTGATGTTTATCCTGACTCATGGAGAATCATTTTTCTGGACCATATGCCTTGGGGTTGGCTGTGTGGATGTGGGAAGGCTCTTGTTACCACTGCTTCTGCTTTGTCAAGCCCAGTGTTCTCCCACCCCTGCTCTGCTGACGTGGCTCTGATGAGGCCTGCTCTGCCCTGGTCCATGCATCACCTGTCTGTGCTGTCTCTGGAGAACCTGTAGAGCATTTTGATTGTCTTTTTGAGTGATGTTGGTTATGCCAATTGTATTTTCATTTCTGTAATGTTGCCCTGGTTTACTCTACCTGTTACTAACCTCTGGTTATTGTTTTCGCCTTTTCTGTTCTTTTGCTAACAAAGTTGCGTTGACCAAAGCTGACCTGCAAGGTAGAGAAGGTTCTTGTTCCCATTACCACTTTGGACTGAGAGATGCCCTGTGTAACCCTCGGTATCTTTTCTTTAAGGGCCTCCAAGCTGTCACACCTCTTGGACAGCATCAGTTTTGGGGAGGGGGCTGAACCCCATGTTCTTCAGAAACAGTGGCAGAAAACCCAGATCAATGAGTGCAAAACAACAAAAGCAAGACTTTTTAGGGATGAGAACATGATTCCATTTTCAAGGGACTAAAGAGGTTTAACAGCATCCTGTATTGTGACAACTCATGAACACATTAATCCACTTCTGGAAATGGTTAATACCTCTCCAAGTAGTTGCCGCGGATGGGTTGGCTCTTCTTGATGTAGTCACTAGAGGAAGGCAACACTTGGAAAGAGAAAAAGAAAAAAAAAGACCACTCCAGTTCTTAATTTATAATTTTTTGGGTCGGGGAGGTCATTTCTTAGGACTTTTGAGGGCTTGGGCCTTATGAAAGAGAATGTCATTTTCTCTTAACTCATTTTAAAGAAATATTTCTAGGCATTTGGGAGATATCAATGTCATTAAAACGTTCTAGAGATTTATGTTTCCTATCAGGGATTTTGGTTGAGCACTTTAATTTCCTGTTTTGTGAGCTAAAGGAAAAAGTACTCTTGGGGAAGAAGAGGATGTGTCCGTTTTATCCTGAATACCCTTTAAAAAGCCTGCTTGTTAGATGTCAGTGAATATCTCCCACAGACACTGCTTTTTCTACCATTTGGAGAGGCACCATCCAAAGTCTGTAATGGACCACGGGTCAAGTTGTGTCAGGCTGCTTGACTCAGAATGGCAAACCAGGAAGGCATTTTAGGCATCTTTTGGCTGATAGTTCAGCAGGGGATTGAGCGTCGAATGGCTTCTGCGAGTTTGCAACCAGCAAAAATTGTTAAAAGTAGTTAACAGGGTAGCTTTAAAAACTACTGCTCTTCACCTAAAGGATCATTTACTTTGCTGTGACTTGCTGTCTGTTATGTGGGTAACCAATACAAGTGTCCATCTCTTGGGTGGACATCAACTAAATGAGGTCTCTCTCTAACCATTTTTCTATAACTTTTTTTCCATCACTTCTTAGCAGATTTGCATATATGCTGATATATAATAAAATTAATGAAAACAACATACACTGGGTTAGTATTTTGAAGTCCAAGGTAGCTGTAAAATAGCTTTCCATTTTTTTTCTTTTTATTGCTTGCTTTTTTTTTTTAATTTTTTTGCTTTCAATTTCAAAGAATGTTAAGAGGCCTTTCAGTATTACTAAAGGCTATTGCTTTCAGAAATTTTGCTCCTTGTCAAAATAGGTCTACCGACTGACACTCTGTAATGGAGGAGGGGGGAAGGGGATAGGATTTAATCTTCAGTAAGAGATAATCCAAGATTGTCAAAGCTCGTTATGATCAGATTTATTAGATACAACTAGAGAACTGTATCTCCTCCCAGACTTTATTCTTCACAATCAGAACTATGTGTATTTTGAACCCCCAGAATCTAGCACAGGCCTTTTTACATAGCGGCTCCCGATGTTGCAAAATGATCTTAAATTTGCCATTCAAAGGAGAAAGGGTTTGTAGGAATCCTACAAAGAAATGGTTGGTTTCTATGCCTATTATAAATTATTAGCCAAAGTATAGTACAGGTTTAGGGACATAATAGTTTGGAATATCTCAACTTGCCCATTTGTAGAATCAGTGAAATCATCAGTTTTTTCATGTTATTACTGTATTGACCCAAATGCTCTTCCATTCTTGATGACTGGACAGTCACTTTGTGGCAGGAGCTGTTATCCTTTATAATTATTTTGGGTCATTGTACTCTTTCCCCATATTGTGGCAAAAGACCTTTAGGATGTAAATGCCTTTTACTTTTTATTCTCCTGACATTGGGGTTTGGATCATTACTCATGCTGGCTCTTTTAGCTACAACCTGTGGGCACAGATAGTACTCATTACCATGAAGTGTGAAGGGCAGTAAAAACATATGACAAAGAGATGAGAGACAGGTTGAAATGTAAAGGCAAATGGTATTCAGAAAACACTATAATAGTGGGGTCTAGGAAGTGGCATGATGAGTCCAGACAGATCAACTGCCTGAGTCCTCTTACCACTGTGTTTGGGGTGGTGTCATTTGTGTGATTGTGTTAAGTTTAATGGGAACATACCTACTCCTATGTATCAGGCACTCAGCTGGGCACTGGGATTACCAGTGCGATACAGCTTGACTTCAGATGCATTCGAATGGGATCCTCCAGGAAGGACAATGCAGAACGAACATTGATTTTCTAGAAGAGAAGGAGCATGCTGTGTGAACACAGAGGAGGGCTGCTGGACTATGGGGGTTGGATGGGCATGGTAGGTGCTCAGGTGTATTTCTCAGGCAGAGTTTGAGCCAAGTTGGAAGGATAACATGTTTGAGGTACGTGACAGGTAGAAACACATTCAAGAGTTTGGCCAGTCTGAGGACCAATGTGAAGCTCAGTTTGGCTGAAATAATTTGCATATGGAGATGTGATCAAAGGTGAAGCTAGAACATAGGATGGAGGCAGGTGATGACTGCCTTTTTGTGTGAGGAGTTGGGCATTACCCTGAGGGCACTATGAGGAGGACAGAGACTTGGTCAGCTTTCATTTTATCAAGATCACTCTGACACCAGGTGGAGAATGGATGTGAAGGACAGGAACTGAAAAACAGAGAGCAGAGTTAGGAGGGAAGTAGCATGTTCCAAGGTTGAGGGAATAGGCTTGAACCTGATACTTGTTACTTTAGGTGGCTAAGGAGGTAAACATGTTTCTCTCCCAGAGGAGACCTCTGAGGAATGAGGAAGAAAATAATCTTTTTCTCCTGGTTGTTTCCCTTCTACCCTATGTTACGTGTTTCATATCAGGAGGTACCCTGAGATTCAAGGGTCCCTTGAATACAGTGACAATATCTATGGACCTTTCAGAAGTAATTTTCTAATTCCTTTTTATTATCAGAGGGGTATTCCTAGAGATATCCCTTAAAAGCTGTCAAATAAGAAAGGGGTCATACAACTATGAGAGAAACATTAAATTTGACCTGTTGGTAGTGAAACAGATGAGTTATAAACTATAAAAAATAAAAGAATAGCTTTTTATTGGGGTGGATGATTAATAAGAATACGTTTCCCCACTTTCCACTATAATTCCCCTTAAAAGGCTCTATTTCTTGTTAAATATGTAATAGCTTCTTTTCTAGAAATGTGATTTGTTCTTCTGCCCAAATGGTGGGCAGGTGGATTGGGGGTACCAAGAATTGATTAGATGTGGTTTTGAATGTTTTGTATCTTGCATAAGTCAATGAATGTATGGGGCTTTGATGCCTTAAAAATGTGAGGATTGTTTTAAGTAATTTTAGATAAGAGTTGGCATCAAACGCTTCAACAGGTAAAGGGAATTTAAATTCTCCAACTTTTTTTTTAATGTGAGAAGTATAGTTCCCCACTTAATTTTCCCCAAAGCTAAGGGCTTTCTCATATTCTCCATCATATTTTACATAATAAAATGTAGCATTGGACCTAATAGAAATCAGTCTCTTAGAAGTGATTTGCTGGGCACCTGGGTGGCTCAGTTGGTTGAGCGACCGACTTTGGCTTGCGGCATCATCTCACTGTGTCTGAGTTCGAGTCCTGCATCGGGCTCTGTGCTGACAGGAGCCTGCTTTGGATTCTAGGTCTCCCTCTCTCTCTGCCCCTCCCCCACTTGTGCTCCATCTCTGTCTCAGAAATAAATAAACATTAAAAAATATTAAAGGAAGTGATTTGAATTATAGGAAATAATGAAACACAGGAATTAAATTTGCCTTTTGTCTCTCAGCACTGCATGACAGAGGCTTCTCAAAAGAGAGCTGGGCAGTTAGGACTTACTACCTTAATGTGTCTTGATTCTGGACTCCTGACCAACTATACACCCAACTAAAATGGATAGAACTTGATTTTCCTTTCCAACAGAGTTGATAATACCCTTCATTGAAAGTTTACCTAGTGTATACATATGCTAAAGACTTGGTATATTGTGTCTCCATTGTGACCATGACCTTGTGACCTAAAGATGACTTTATAGGGTTTGCATATGTTATCTCATTTAATCCTCACATCATATGAGGTAGTGATGATTTCTATCTCTATTCTACAGATGGGTTCAGAGAATTTAAGTGGCTAGCCCAGGGTCACATTGCTAGTAAGTGATAAAGCTAAGTTTTAAAGCCTATGACCTCTTTCCTACTGTGCCAAAGGGTGTGAGCCCAGACTTTCCTATTTCTGTAGCAGAGGCACCACATAGGTGACCAAATGGTGCCTGAGAACGTCCTCTAGCTGATTTTATGTTAGATGGTGTCTATGTCAATACTACTTCACTAAGTTATAGATGATATTTGCACAATGTTATTTAAAACAAAGTATTTTAAAATCAGCTATCTTTTCATTGAGCTTGCCCTTTGAAACCTCTTTTCTCTCTTTTTAGAAATGCCCTCTACTACCCCAACACATCACTACACCAGTGCTGAGAAAAGAAGGGAAATCAGAAAATGAGGCCTCAGTTTACGTTTTTCGGGGCAACATTGACTTTTTGACAAGCTTTTCATTATTTTAAAAAGAAAAAATGATCTAATCATTTGACCTTTATGGCCCAGGCACCCTCTGAAAATAGGGTGGATTGAGCAAGAATATTTTATGATTGTAGACCTTGACAAATACTCCATCAGAAGCAGTCATCCACTGCTACCCCTCCATTGTCATGGAAGTGTCACATGAATAAATTGCTTTACTCAGAAAGTATACATACTTTGCAGTTCAGTGACCACCAAGGGAAGTGCTGTACTAGAGCTGGTACCAGTGTAGGAATTTTCAGGAATTTTGCACACTGGTTGACATCATGTAACATGTATTAGCTTGAAATTGGCCATGGTAGGAGAATTTTACGTTATGGAAATCAGGTTATAGAAATGTTATGGATCAGGGTTTTGTTGTGGTGGTGGTTGTGGTTGGTAAGTATTTACCTGCACAGAACTGATCAAAGGCCATTGGAGGTAAAGATCGCATGAGGGCGTCTTGGTTTCAACCAATGTCCATGCCCATCTTGACTTGTTTTATACTCAGTATACGATGAGAGGGCTGGAGTGATTGGAGCAGTTTTAGTAATACCTCTGTTCTCCTCAGTGTCCCCAAAATGTTAGATTTTATTATTAGTTTTTTTCACTCCTCATCCTAACCAAGTGACATTTTTGAACCCTCATTTGAGAAGAGGAAACCATAAACACCTGAGCATGCTTGCTAGGTGCAGTTGTGATGCTTTCTGAGCACGGGAATTGCCTTCAAGACAAAAAAGTAACATCTTGGAAACATGGCTGCTCTTGGGTCTTTCTGCCAATGAAATTTTATAATAATATTTAGGACCCTATTCTCTGACTTTGCTTAATCTTCTGTAAAATGGGAACTAGAGCGTTCACTTCTCAGGTAGCTCTCTATGAAGGACACTTGACACATTTAAGGATCATTGCTTTCTTATTTTGAAATTAAATAGAAGTGAATTGGGTTTCTGCCCATTAAAGGGGATGAATCTTATGTTGTCTGTAAATGGCTATCTTCAGAAAAGCCAAGAGAACCCAACACTATAAATATAGAATCACTCTGGGAGCACAGAGGGATCTTTGCTTCAAGGACCAAGATTTATGTGCAGCTAACTAAGTAGACTATCCCTAATGTCACAAACACCGTCCCTGAAGCTTCAGCATTTAAATCCTTATATTTTTGCAGTTGAGACTATAGATTGCTCAGAAAACTGGTAAGGGTCTTGTGCATATATGCACATACACATGCACAAATACATATGTCTATGTGTATTCATCTTGCTTTTTCCATTCTTTCTTCTTCTTTCCCACTTGATTACTGCTCACTCCTTCTTCCTCTGTGAAACAATGTAAATTTGAAAACGTAAAAGTACAAAAGTTATCAAGAGTAGAAAATAAAGTTGCAGGTGACAGATGGGATCTCTCTGGACAGTCATGGCAACTCTCATAAGGCTCCTCCCACAGTAGCTCTACTGGGTAAGGGACAGACAAACCCTTTGGCTGGCACAGAAGTCTACTGTGATGATGCTTCCACGTTCAGATTTCACTCATAGATTCTGAATCCTTTGACAAACACCTCATGTTTTGTGATTAAAGACAATGGATATTATTAAACCAGCCTTGCCTCATGCCTACCACTGGGCCACCACTCTTGGCCCTTTAGCATAAATGGATGTAGGGAATCAGAACAGATGTATCATTCCCGGACTCCCCTCATCACCAATCTTACCACCCCAATATGGCCAAGACAGCTGGTGCTAGTTTAGCAATATCTATGTTAAATTGGAATGTTTGAGTCATAGGTTTGGTTAAGTGCTACTTGGGCAATAATAGAGGGAAAATACACTCTAGTTTAAGTGTCCTTTGCTTCAGGCAGCACTTTATCTCAAGGACTTGCAAGTCATAAAAGACAAGTCTGTCAACTTTTGGTTTTCTAGACCATGAAGAGGAGTTGACTGAATCAGTTTGCATGTACTGATTTTGGCAGTAACAGGCATGAAATGACTGTCTGAGACAGTTCTTAAAGAGAAAAAACCAATCCCAAGTTCAAGCAGAGTGATGGGAAATTTGTGGCAGCCGGAGGTATCATCTGGAAAAAAAAAAAGACTCAATGTGATGCTTTTTCTGTGAACTAAAAACAGAACTGGGAGTTAGAAACCTAAGTACTAGCATCATTGAGGGCTTACTTAGTTTTTTCATGGTTGCTTCTGTTGCCTTGTCCCTTCCTACTATAAAGATGTTGCTGCCTTTTCTCCAAAGAATATGTGGCAATTTTAGTGAGAATTGGTTACATATCAAATGCAAAAGTAGTATTCATCATCTCTATACAAGGGTTTCCTAAAGGTTTAGTACAGTTTTAAACTATTAATAATAATTTTGAGAACTTCTAAATATATAATTCTGAAAGTTTATGTTATCTTAGAATATTTGAAATTTTAGGCTGATTTAGAAAAATGCTTTGGACAAAATTATTATTGAGTTCTTAGGAATATGTTTTATTTATAAGTATGCATTTGATACAGATTTTTGTTCTGGTATTATATATATTTGGACAAACTAGATCTTCCTGTTAATTTTAATTGAATTTTGAATTGAAATGGCCTTTGGGAATTTTTCTCAAAAAAACATACATTTTTACATTAAAATGTCATCTTTGTCTGGTTGTAGATTAGAGATACCTTATTTAAGTTTCTCTTGTTAATCCAATGGGAATATGCACATGCATGCATGCACACACACACACACACACACACACACACGCGCGCACAAACATACACACCCTCTGGCTTACACATATCCATAGAGGGTAGGTGGCTCAACTATGGAGTTGGAAAACTTGGGTTTGAGACCTTACCCTGCTACTTGTTAGGTGTGGGGCCTTGCCAAACAAACAAACAAACAAACAAGGCACCTAAGCTCCTATTCTTATGTCTTAATTTACTTTTCTAAAATCCTTTCCTTTCAACTTGATCATCAGTGAAAAAATTCTTTTATTTTTGTAATTTTTTAAGTTTATTTACTTATTTTGAAAGAGAGAGAGCAAGCAGGGGAGTAGCAGAGAGAGTAGGAGGAGAGAGAGAGAATCCCAACCAGGCTCTCTACCATTAGCACAGAGCTCCATGTGGGGCTCAAACTCACAAACCATGCAATCATGACCTGAGCCAAAACCAACTGAGCCACCCAGGTGCCTCCAAAAATTCCTTTATTTTTGAAGTTCTGGATATCTTCCATGAGAAAAGCATTCCTCTGTTCTAATTCTTTAATACTTTTAATTGTAATTGCTTCATCATGTGTTTATGAAGATTAATTGAATTAATATCCGAAAAGCACTTAGTACAATGTCTGGCACATAAGAAGTGCTATGTAAATCTCTTGTTATTGTTACATCCTCTCTCTGATTTGTATAAGATCATTTTATATCAGTGGTGTGCGTTTAAAAGCATCGTTGAAGATTTTCTTGTTTTTTTCAGAGCATTTTGGTATGTTTAATATCTCTCTCTCTCTCTCTCTCTCTCTCTCTCTAATTTTGGAGACCCTGCTATCTATGAAAAATAGATAAAGATATAAAATATAATCTGTTCAGGGAAGGATGTACTTTAAGGAGTTTGAAATAAGAATAGGAGCTTATATTTTCATCTAGGAAGTGTTTTAAGAGTCTAGTCCAAACTCTTACTCATTCAGCAGTTCGTACTGTCCTTGGACACTGGGGACATAAGAGTTCTTGTCTCAATATCTGGTGAGATCGAATGAGTTTAGTAGTTAAATCAAGGGAGGAAATGTGGTCAATTAAATACCACCATCACCACCACTACCTCCCCCCAAAAGTGGTTCCAAGTAGAAAATTGCTTGTATGAGATGATATTGGTAAATTTTACGGATAAATGTTTAGTTAGGAAAACCTCTTGGCTTTGAGTCATAAAAGAATGACTTTTTTTCTTGGTTCTTTTATTCTTTTTTTTATTTAACATTATTTTCTGAGCTGTTGCTTTATACCAAAAATCTGCAGGAAGGACATTTCAGGCTGTAGATAGAGCAGACCTTGAAGGTCTGTAGGTAGACCTTGAAGGTAGGGATGGTCTTGAAGTGTTACAGCAGAGGTCCTAGGATATAAGCAGGTCTCAGAAACACCCAGAGGGCTTGTTACAGCTCAGATTCCTGAGCCCTGCCCCTAGCTAGTAACTCTGGGTGGAGCCTGAAAAGGTACATGTCTCACAAGCTCCTAGGTGATACAGGTGCTGCTGACTTGGGGCCCACACTGTGAGCACCGCTGTGGTAGAGAGGAACTGGAAGGAGAAAGGGATGGCGGGAGCACTAAGGGCTGGGGGCCAATAGTAGGAAATGAGGCTGGAGAACGGGGCAGGGGCCCTAGGGTCTCAGCCTTGATAGGAAGTTCAAGTTTAGTCTCTCAGATAAATGAAAAGTCATTGAAGGTTCTTCTGGTCCTCCCTCACTGAAGTGGCTCTTGTTTCTGAGGTGATTACAGTGGAGTCAGTCTTCGAGGGTTATCTGATTCTACATGGCAGTCACCCCTTCGTGCATGTGAAACAAATCCTTTGGTATTTGAAAATAACCTGTAATTCCCTCTGTTTTGGGTTTCTGACCAACCTTCAACAAATAGGACAGGTTGCTCACTTTGCGGAGCACAGACATTCACCCATGCTCAGGTTTTGACTGTATGAGACATAGGCAAATCGGAGTGCTGTAATTCAGACCAGCCCCACATTTACTGAAAATGCTTTCTCTGTATCTGGCACAGTAAACTAATGCAGCAAGGATATAATCAAAGCACATTATGATTTCTAACAGCAGGCAGCGTTCAATCTTTTGGGGACAAATACTAAAAAAAAAAAAAAAAAAGAAACAATTAGAGGATTATATAGGCAGAGGACAGCACAATGTGTGATAAAGTATTAAATTGAGTATTATCAGATGTAAATGTTAATGATGCAGATAGTAAGTGCTGTGGCCCCAAGAAGCAGGAGAATTGTTTGAAATTAGTAGGGGATATTTTATACGGGGGAGGCATTCGAGCTGGTCCTTGGAAAATGGTGAAAATTTATCTAGTTAGAGGGAAAGGCAAAAGCATGGAAGAGCCTTTGTCTTCAGATTCAGTCAACATGCAAGGAATTATTGTGTTTTCCCAAAGTTTTTGCTGTTCTGCCTTTCAAGGGAAAGCCTGCCATGTGTTTCTGATTCTTGAGTACAATTGAATTACTAATCCATTGTCTGCTAAGAGCTGTTTGGTCAGGGAGCCCCGTGGACTTCTCCGAAACTTTTATCCTTTGAAAGAAGCTGTCCTGATTTGCCATTGTTAATGAAACTTGTACTACACAATGCTCAAGTTTAAGACCCACTGAGAACATGACCATGAACCTCCTTTCATCTCCACATGGGGGAACCACATGGCATATAGGAGCTGCAGAGACCCAGCAGCAGTGCTGCTCCCCTAGTGTTAGTAATTGTCTTGAACTTTCTCATGTTATATCCTAATAGCTTTGTATTAGGAGTGACGGTCTGTACCGCTTCCACCCCTCATGAATAAATACAAAATGTCTTGCCACCCAGAAGACAAACCCTTTGTAGTCACGAGTCTCTTTTGAACATGCATCCTTAGGACTCTGCATGCATACATTTCAACATTCTCTGCCTGTGTGAGGCTTTGCTTGGAAATTGTGAAATGTGCACTTATTGCAGTGGATATATTTTTACTCTGGCAACTGTTTTTTTTTTTTTTGCATCAGATCCTGAGTAATACATTAGATGAGTCAAAGGGCTCACCTCCTTTGCTGAGGCTCTCTAGGAGTTTTTCCTGTTAGCTCAGATAATTCCAAAGGTGCAGGTTTATATATATAATCCCAAGGTTAGGCAGAAGATAGAAATGAAAAGGAGAGGATGGTTAAAGAGAGGCCCCAGGCTGACCTAAAGAGAAATTGTAATGGTAATTTGTATGATAAAGATCACCAAACTTTTTCAATTGCTCACTCATATCCAGAAAATATTTTTGAGAATGGAGTACTTATATATTGCTTGTTTATGGAAGATACACAAAAATAGAAATAGTAAGAAATTTTAAATAAAGTTAATTTCTAATATTCTCTTCCTATCCTTCAAATAATTTTCTTTTGCATCATTTGGCATATGAACGCTGCTTTTGAATACACTTTCTTATAAACCTGTAGCAGCGGCATGATGCAGTATACTGGTTTTCAAATTTTAGGCTGTTTCACAATTTCCTGAAAGCTTGTGCAAACACAAATTTATACCTGTTTCCTAGGTTTCTAATTCAGTAGGTCTGGGGCCCAATAATATGTATTTCTAACAACTTCCCAGGTGATGGTCTGAGAAGTAACCCTTTAAAAACAATTAATGTAGTTAAGAGCTTGGGTCTCAGAGATAGTTAACCTAAGTTGGACATCAGGGTCTTTTCATTACCTAATATGTGATTTTGGGTAAATTATTTCACTTGTATGAGCTTAGTTTTTTTTTCTTTTAATCTGTGAAATGGATGGTCATAATTACTTACCTCTTCGTGTCACTGGAGAGCGTAATAAGATACTGTAGACAAAGTGCTTAGTACCCAGTACTTACCACCTACAAAACACCAATACATGTTGGCTGCACTTTTCTCCTCCTCTTCATATCATCAAACATTTTTTAATGTCATAGAGTAAACTTTAGGGACTCTTATTCCTTAATTCATAAGAGTGATGGGAATAAATGTTTCTGCTTTATCATTATACAGTTAGACCATGCTCCAAATGAAGTATCTTTCTAGTTGGATGGTAGAGATGAAGCTCTTTTGCAAAGTCTGCCTAAGAGAGAACAGTGTGTTCAGCCCTCTCCCTTATGTGTGTAACTGTTGATAGTTTGTGGCTAAGTGTGTATTTCTGTAGTCTTTTGTACATACTGACTCTTGTTGCATGATATAGAGTTGAAATTTTTGGCGGTTGTGGTTTTGAGTGTTTGGGGGCATGAGAGTAGCAAATCCAAGTGATTCTTTTGAATTTGGTTTATTATTAACACTTCTCTCTCCTTTTTTCTTCTCTTCCCCTCTTCTTATGAATTACTAGGACCAAGTACCACCTGCCAGGAAGATTCATGTGCCAACCAGGGGGTCTGCATGCAGCAGTGGGAAGGCTTCACCTGCGACTGTTCCATGACATCATATTCTGGAAACCAGTGCAATGATCGTGAGTCCAACCTTTTTATACTTGTGATTTCTTTTGCAGAATTTAGAGGTTTGGAGATACCTTAAGGGGCAATATGTAAAAGGATGGCTCTTCTGAAATATTTGTAAGCAACTTCCTCCTCCAGAAACTTGGAAAATAAAGGACTGGTGCTCTTAATGGAAGAGCAAAGAGACATTTCTTGCTCAACATTACTGGATGTTTTCCCATTTGCCTACTCCCTATGTTTCTTCTTTAGATTAGATTGTGTGTGGCTGAGCAGCAAAAAAACAATTCAGCCAATATTTTTGCTCTAAGCAGTTTAATTTCCATTAATTAAGTCATCTGGATAACAATTTTGAGACTTTCCCATTTGCATTGTCTAGAATTCAGAGGATGTTTAAGGAATGTAGCTATTTTCTTCAAAATTCTGAATTTGGAGAATTTCTTAGATTTTCCAAATGATGAAAATGTTCAGAGTTTATTATTTTTTTCTAACTAGAGATGTTTAAAGCATTCTCAGGGGTTTTGCAAATGTCAGAAATTTCCTCTGGCTAAGTTTATTAATATCTATTTGATTTATATATACGTAGTAATTCTGTTTATGTATGATTTCTATTTTGTTAGTATACTTATATGTATGTATCTGTGAATGTGGTTCATATTGGAGGAGGGCTAGTTGTTATCTTGAGCACTAGCAATGCCTCAGGCGCATGAGCTGATTTAATTCTAGAAGACTGATTTCATGAAGTTGATTCTAGAATTGATGGTGGAGATACTTCAATACTGTGGGAATCTATAGTCTGTGTTTTCACTTCCTTTTTGTGTTATTTTCCTGACATGGCTATTTTTAAAGATGAGCAAAGAGCTGAATTTTCTGAATACCTATTGCAAAGAGATGTGTTGAAAGCCCTGACCTAGTGGGTCCTGCTAATCTTCAGATTTTCTAAACGTAGCCTTCAGGATAGGAGTTTATTTTACCATCTGAACTTGTAGTCAGTGGCCTCTTGGTTTTATTTAAAAAAAAAAAAAAGACGCATGGTATTATCTGAGCAAATACTAAAGTCATATTATGGTTGCCTAAGTGGGAGCAGGCACTGATTATACTGATTACATATTTATTTGGTTTTCCTTGAGTACTTATTTCTCAACTTTTATTTTTTCATGTGTGTGGTTGCCTCTTGTTCTGTTTGCCATATTTCTCATAGCTTTTTATCTTCATGTGCTTCATCAGTCTCTTAAGATATACCCGGAGAAACAAGTGGGGACTCTATCGATGTAGAGAGAAAAATATTTGATTCTCATTCCTCTAACTGTAAGCATATGGCTCTCTATCTGTAAAGCAAAAGGCACAGTATTTACAGAAAGTTTGACATCAGATTGTTCTTTTCCAAGTACTTGGTATTATTGAAAGTCCTGTGTCCACATTGATAATTTGGAAATACTGTTTAACTCAGAAATAGGCAGTTATGGACCCATCCAGAATATCTGGGGAATGGTGCTGTATGCTCTTTATTTTTCCTCCAATTTGCCTGCATAGGACTCATTAGGAGAGCTCTTTATCCTAAATGGTGGTATAATGCTTTTTTATCCTCCCAAGTTTATTCCATATCATAAATACAAAGCACTCCTGGTAGAAAAAAGGACGAGACTACAAATAGAAAAGACAGAAAGGTAAGTTACTCTAACTGCAATGAAAACGCACACTCTTCAGAAGGTATGTATACATGTTTTTCTCATTGACAAACTTCTTTCTGCCGCCCAGTCCCAGGCATGGTTTTCTGCTAAAAATCAACTAGGATTCTTTCTAGCTTTCTGTGATGTTTTTTCTGACTTTATAAAGAGCCCATTGTGTCTCAGTCCAGAATGAAGACTGGTTGCACTATCTGACTCAGTTTGTCAGTGTATAATGAAGTACTAGAACGGGGGAAATGGTCAGCTTTTTTTTTTGTGGCAGCAGCACCTTATCCTTCAAAACCGTATGTGAGATACCCAGGCCTAGGGTAATGTATTCTGGATTGTATTCTGCAAACAAGTGAGTTGAATTTTTTTATTGTAGAAGACCTCTGAGCCCAAGTCATTAAAAGAAACTGCTCACCTGGTCTGCTCTTGAGAGCAGACCAGGGCTTCTGTGATTAGATGACTATATAGAAATGTGAACAAGTACATTTTGATGGCAGAATGTAAGGGATATACAGAATTTAGATATACTGGATATTACTATAAAGCGCAGAAATAAATTTTTAATAAAACCAACCACATGCATCATAGTGTTGGGTTGTACAATGGATGTCTCCGTATCCAATGATTGACATTGAAGGTTTCTTAAAATTGTACATTGGGTGTCTCTATATCCAGTGATCGACATTTAAAGTATTGGGGGGAATTTCTTTCTTTGGAACTAGCATCAGAGCCAATTTGTTTCACCTAAAAAGTCAACCTTACCTCTTTACGTCATAGATCCTTACTTTCTATATCACCCTTGACCTTTAGAGTTATGCTATGCTGCTTTATCTCACAAACATCTTCAAAATTAAGTTACCTGTTTGATATTCTCTGGGCTTGTGTTAGCAAATTCTTGGTAGCTTAGCTTGTATCAGGACATAAGCCTTCATTCAGTATCATCGGCAGATTTGAACAGAACTCATGCTTATCATTGGTGAAGGCCATGGGGAAAATTGAAAAGAAAGGGGAAAAGATAAAATAAGTGAATGGAAGAAGAGGGATGATGAAGAAGAAGGAATGTAGAGAAAAGCAGGATTGAGTCTGGTGTGGAAGAACACAGAGGCCATCAGTGATTGCTTTGGTAACATGTATTTCAAGGTGGCCTGCATTTGACCTCACAAACAGAAATAGAGCATGATATTACAGTTGGAATGTCATGAAGGAAATCTGACCTTTACCCACTTTTTAGGAGTAGTGTATTCTATAGAATGTTGCATATATCTAAAATACCTTGAATTTCCTACAATGCTGTCATAGGCCCCTGTGGTTGGTCAAGGATTCTGTCTAATGGCAAAAGATAATTTGGGGGGATGGGGAGAAGGTTTGGATCTCTCATTTTCCATGAGATATTTTTCAAGATAGCAGATTGATATCAGTTAATGGAAGTGAAAACATCTCAATTTCTTACTGCACATCCAAGAATAGAAGCTTGTTTAATAGGAAAATGCTAGGTTTTGATATTTTTCAAAATAAAGGGTTCAGTTCAATTCATCATGGATAGAAAAAATTACTTATATCTGAGCATGATTTGTGAGTTCCTAAAGAAATGTTTGCGTTTTAGGGGTTTCCACATTTTTTCTAGCATTGATTCCTTCATTTATAAACTTTGGTTTTTCTTGCCTGTTTGCCAAATTGAGTGTTTGCTTGACAACTTTGAGGTGCTATCACATAGGTATCATCCCCGTGAGTAGAGTTTACATTTAGAAACTGTATCTCATTTAGTATGAGTAGACCTAGCATGGATGGGTTTGACTTTATTCCATCATGTTCTATGAGAGCATGGTGGGTTGATGGAGGCAGTGGGGTGAATTTCAGGTTTAGTCTTACAGTGTTCAAAGCTGATACAGTGATTCTGGAGGTGTGGTGTGTATTCTCCATGGCTGATTACCTTGTGGAAGAGTGACACTGTTGTATTGGATAGAAAACAAAAATCATCTGATTGGAAACCCAGGCATAATTGATTTACTAATTGTCTTATATAGTTTCAAGATAGGATCTTCTACCATTTTATGTAATAGCAAAATCACAGGGAGTTTCCTTTAGGTGACTTTTAGGGCTGATTTAAAACTATAATGGGCAAAATCATCCCAAAAGTAATTTTGAGTTCTTGTAGGATCCACTAAGATCTACGGAAGGACAAGAAATGGCATTATCCAGAGATAATCTTCATTCTGAAAAATTCAAAACAGAGAGGGCTGACTTCTCATAGGGTGCATACCACCTGAATGCCCACTTAATGACACAATGTTGGGGCTACATTTTAAGAAAAACAAGAGAAATGGAACCTTACAAAGGTTCTTATAGGGATATTCATTTTGGATATTGGGTTCTTACTGGTATTTAAAATCGGGACTAAGAGCCTGGGAGGTTTCAGTATGTTGTAGCCATCACCCCACTGGACAAATCCAGAATCCCTCTCCTGTAATGTGGGCAGTGCAACCTATTGTTGAGTTCCTCTCTACACAACACCACAAAATGTTGCACAAAATCCAGCTCACTGGCACGTACCCACACATATACAAAAGCATTGGCATTCTGGGGACCTTATGAAAACAGCGGTTTTAAATACTTCACATCAGTCCTTACCACCAAAGTTACCTTGAGGCATGTTTATGCTAACTGGCTTCAGTTGTATAAAATTCTGGGGTCTCATTATTGCTTCACTGCCCTGGAAAAGTGAATGTGGAACAGTCTGTGGCATGTGAGTGCTTAAAACACAGCGAGGTACTGGATTTAGAAATCAGATGTTTATAATGGCTTTGGGGGATAAAGAAATGTGGGTCCTCAGCCCACCCCCAGCAGCCAGCTACCTGTGCTACATTGCTAGTCTTACATTGTGGGCTACTTGTTGGAGAAATTGCCAGGTTCACACTGGCATGTTATAATAGATGTTCTTTGCTTGCAACAAATCAATAGCAAGCAGCTGTGGATCGTGCAGACAGTGGAGTGTGAAGCGCCTTTTCAGATAGTTTTCTGCTGGAGTGGCTGTTAAGCTGCACTGTTGGCTATTGATTGGCCTTTTGCTTTTTATTTATTGTGTGGGTTTATTTATTTTTTTTTAATGTAGGTTGGCGTATTGATTAAATCTGTTAAAAACACATTTCCCTTTCAGGCTTTAGAAAAAAATGAGCAATATATGCATTACTTAGTGTACAAACAAGACGACAGACACGTGTATGTTAATTCTGTCTCTTGGGTCCATATAGACACACTGGCCTTAGTTATGGGTCTGGGTTGTTATTTGAACAGTGATAATTCTCAAAGTAAAAGACTACAGTGTGTCTGTGTTTTCAGTTATGTGTTTAATGCCTACCTGTGTTTTCAGCCTCTGCCTGTCCAGTAAATAGGCCATGTCTGAGAAGTTCATTATTAAGATTGTTATTTGATGCTTAGGACACTTTATCATTTATTCATTCGTTCACTCACCAGACATGTCTTATTTGCAGATAATGATCATGAATAAGATACATTCCTGTTCTCAAAGACATTACATTCTAATGGGGGATGATGCACATGGAGGTGCTTCAGTAGAAATATAAATCATATGTAGTGAGGGTTCATAAAGTGGAGAGGCATCAACTGTCCCTGGGTTTGAGACTCCAAGAAGAGCTGCTGTTATTAAGAAATTCTTAATCGACAGATGAGTTTTGAAAAATCCGTAAGTCCTTTGTAAGCATGTATGGTAAGAAAGAAGGTCAGAAAGGAAAAACATCATTCCAGCAAGCAGAGAGAGAGACAGAGAGATAGAGAGAGAAAGAGAGAGAGAGGGTGGGAGGGAGGGGCAGGGGCAGGCTATAGCCAGTGCTAACATTCTGGCTGTTTCCTTCCATTCTTTTTTCTAAGCATTTGGATGGTTAAGATCACATTCTATATAAAGTTTGTGCTCTGCCTTATTGCGTTTAACATTGCATGATATACATTTTTCAAAGTATAAAAATTATTAGATTTTCTCATTTCCTTTAGTACATTATGGTGCTCATTTCTTTGGGACAGAACTCTCCATGTTGAGTCCTGGATGAGAACTAATTGGTCCAAATCTTTTTTTCATGGAACCATTGTTGGACATTTATCTTAGAAATGTAATTAAAATGAACTAAAAATTTTAAAAGTTGACTTGTAATGTATATAACTTATTAAATTATAAAAGGGAGCATAGCCATTAACTTAATTAGCTTTACAGTCAAAGTCCTTTAAATGCCAATGCTCACTCTTAACACTGACATTGAGTTTGTCACTTAACCTCTTGAAGCTTTGATACAGCACAGGGAGTATCATAGCACTTAATAAATAGAAGTAGTGATAGTTTTTATTGTAACTAATAATATTTGACATTTGTCAAGTCCTTATATGTTCCTGACACTCTATGAGGACCTTTATAAAGATGTCATCCCTTTAATCATCAAAGACCCGAAGAAATGCTATTGTCCTGATTTTAACAATGGAAATACTGAGGTCACACAAGAAATAGCTGAGTGAGGACTTGAATCCAGGTTTATACGACATTAAAGCTCACATTCTTATTCTTATTAGATTTGCTACCACCTTGTCGTTATTAGAAATAATAATGGCTTAACATCACTAATTACTAGAATGCTTAAAATACCAGGTGGTCAAGTCTTTACAGACACCCCAATAAGAATGTAGGGTGGGAAAAAGAGAAGTTCTGTGTTCCTGGTTGTTAATTTGATTATATTATGGAATTTTGAACACTTTAGATATTTCTGCGTTAATACTAAGATAAGGCTTTTTAGTTATAATATTGTTAGATCTTACAGAATTAGAATTAGAATATCTCCCCATATCCCCAAATATTTATATTTTTATTCTCTGTTGATCTAGATCTTCTTATTTCCATTGTTTCACTTTATTGCAATCTCCATATATGTCATATGGCATAGTGAATGAGACGCCTGATGTGGATTGGATGGCCTGTGTTAAAATCATGACTCTGGGGGCATTGGGGTGGCTCAGTCAGTTAAGCATCCAGCTCTTGATTGTAGGTTAGGTCTTGATCTTAGGGTTGTTAGTTCAAGTTCTGTGTTGGATTCTGCACTGGGCCTGGGGTCTGCACTGGGCATGGAGCCTACTTAAAAAAAAAAATCATGATCCTGTCACTTAATAGCTCTATTACTTTGGAATTAATTAATTAATTCCTTTGTATCCCCCCAATATGGATATTTATAGGTCCTATCTCACAGAAATGTTGTGAACATGAAGTGAATTTATAATTATGAAGGTCATAGCCTATCTAGAACTCTTGCCTATTCTTTGATATAATTTTCAAAAGTTAAAAACTTGACTCATACAAATATGATTTTCCTGAAGTTAAAAACATAACTCTCCTAAAAATACAGAATGAATATGTGCCAAATTTATTTAATTCCTTTGTGGGAAAAACAACAAGATGGTAAAAATGTAAACACTGTGGCAAAAGAATATTTGAAGAACAGGATATTGATAGGCATTAAAAAATATGAAATATTTAGATCAAGTATAAAACTGGTGAATGTCTCATAGGGAAAAAACCCTTAGCCTTTGGTGTTATCTTCTCTACCTACCATTATATCTTTATTGAACAAAAACTGACAGCCTAATCATCTCACAGAGTTTGGGGCCCAATTAATCATAAATATCACTGTCAAACACAGGTACATTTCCCCATAGAAGTATGTATTTCACAGGTGGTCTTATTAAACAAGGTCCTTCTATAACATTGAAGGGATGTGTAACTCTTGGCTTTTTTTCTAAATTTTGGATGATTTTTAATAACACTAGTATGATCTATTCAATTTCAAATCCTTTTTCTTTACCTTGAATACCTCTCACATACACAATTACCTTTTATTTTTTAACCATTTAACTGGGTAGCAAACACTGTGCTGAATTTGTTGTGTCATCTTGTCATCTTAACAACCATAGAAAGTAGATACTATTATGATCCCGGTTTTACAGATGAAGGAGCTGAGACATGAAGAAGTCAAGTGATCTGCTCAAGGTCATAAAACCATTAGGTAGGGGGACAAGGACTCAGTTTTATTTGTCTGACTGCGAAATCTGAGCTCTGGACAGCTGACGTCTCTGAATTCCTCAAGGAAAGCTTCTTAAAGAGAATACATCTGAACCCATAGGGATTTAGATTTACCTTAGCCATGGAGCTTGACTACTTCTGTTGCATCCATTACACTGTAATTTTTAGTATTTACATTGTTATTTGGTAAGAGGGACGTATCTTAAAACTTTTTTACTTCATTTTAAATAAAGGCTTCATTAGGATTGATCTGCTGGTGTAATAAGATCAGAAGTTCCATCAAAGTGCCATTTTGCAAGTTTGGTAGGTCTGGGCAGGCAGGGGCTGAGTCCAGAGAAGTCACTAAGGCTGGAGGAGCAGCCTGGTGCCGTAGGAGGCAAGATCCAGAAGGTAAGACAGATAAAGAGAAGCATTCATGAGCCAGCAGGACCTAAGGTAATGCCTTTAAGTTACTTCTTTGCATCTGTTTTTGATTCCTGGACCCACAGATATTTAATGTAGCTAAAAGGATGTCAGGAGATGGCATTTAGTCCCAGGGTCTTCTAAGAGAAAGGATCATGGTGCTGGTATTCTTGAAAGCAGTTTGATAGATGTGGGTTTTACCTTGTTGTCCTTGGGAATCACTCATTTATGATTTCCCTTGATATCAGGAAGGGACAATTTTGTAACACAAAATCTCTTGTATTGCTGATTTTAATACAGAAACTACTCAGTGAGAGCCAGGACTAATGGCAGCTTTTGTGTTGTATAACTCTCCATGAAAATGAGCTGAGACTCACAGGTAAAACATTAATTTCTGCAAATCTCAGCTGATACTTGGACCTATGGTTCAAGGAGAAATAGTGTCCACGACTCAGGGTCCTATCAGTTACCAGACATTATTGTGAGTTGTTGGAATCTGTAACATCACTAATTTCATTTCAGCCATCTTCAGGATGCTGTATTCGTAGGCCAATTTTATTACTTATGTTTAATTACAGCCCATTTATTTCTGGTGTGCCTGGCTAGTTACTTATTGATGGTGATGGCAATAATCCACTGAGAGCCTATTGGTTCACAGAAGATAATTTTATATTACCTTGTTAGTCACATACAGGTACAATTTTCATGTATTTTTCAATATAGACTTATAATTTCCTACATTTATTTCGATATATATTTTTATTTACATGCAAAGGCAAAAAATATGTAAACTATTTTCTCTTGTAAAATAAAGGTAATGAGTATAATTTGGTTTCCTTCCCTGTTTTTTTCAGGGTGGAGTGCATTTTGTGATGGTAAAATTTGCATTCAGCAAAACACATGGATCTTAAGTGCATGATGACAAATATTTACAACCATGTAACTAGTGCCCTAGTTGAGATAAAGGACAGTTCCATCTTCCTACAGAGTTCCCTTGTGCCCCTCTTATCATTCCCGTTCTCAAAAGGGACTGCTCTTTTAATTTGTGTCAGCATCTATGAGCTTTGTCTCTTCCTGTGTATCAATAGACTCATATATGATGCGATCTTTTGTTTCTGTTTTCTCTACCTACATGGAATGTTCCTTCCTTCCTTCCTTCCTTCCTTCCTTCCTTCCTTCCTTCCTTCCTATGTATTTACTTCGAGAAAGAGAGAGAGGGGCAAGCTTGGGAGGGGCAGAGAGAGAGAGAGAGAGAGAGAGAGAGAGAGAGAGAGAATCCCAAGCAGGTTTAGTACTACCAGTGTGGAGCCCAATGCAGGGCTCAAACTCATGAGCCATGAGATCATGACCTGAGCTGAAATCTAGAGTAGGACGTTTAATCTACTGAGCCACCCAGGTGCCCCCCTCTATAGAATGTGTTTAAGATTCACCCATGTCACTGTGCATTGTAGCTGCCTTGCCCTCTCCTGACCCTTAGCTCTTCTCATCTGAAGGAATCTGCAGGTCTCTGCCTGGGGACCCCTCCCTGCCATGCCCTTGACGTTCTCTCAAGGCGGTAAGCTGGGGGCAGTCTTAGCCCTCACTTTGTCTTCTTCCTGTCATGAATCCCTGTCCTTTGTGTGATGTATTGCAAACCATCATCTCACAACCATTGTCTTTTTCTCCATTGTTTCAAGCTGATTATAGATCCAATCTCAGTTATTCTAAGTGGACATCACCTGTTTCTTTTTACCTGTCTTCACCTTTACACTTTGAGATTGGGGGTGGGAAGGAGGAAGGGTCATCTCTTAATACACCATGTGCCATGGTTTAGCTTACAACCTCCAGGGATGAATTGAGGCTTTGCATGAGTCCCAGAATGGCCCTGGCAGTGTAGAATATTTCAGGACCTATGTTTTTGTTTTCTGGGTTTTTCTTTGGTGGGGGGCAGAGAGAAGATCCTTCAACTCTAGCTATAGATGTTCTGCAGTCAAGGAGCCTTCTGCAGCCATAGAAGCTGCACAAAGCTAGTTACATACCTGCTAATGTGTCTCCGTCAAGCCCTTCCTCATCTGAGTTTCTTTTATGAGGTCCCCATTGCTTTTTCCCTTCGTCCCTCTGATAACACTTGATTAAGCTCAGTGGGTGCAGGGATTGATTTGGCTCTTGGAGCTAGTTGTTCCTATTTTCTTTACCTAGAATTATAGTTTGTTTTCTCACCTAGCTTTATCCTGTGGATCTTTGCTGCCTGATCCATGTCTCTTTGCCAAATGAAATTAAGAGGTGTTTTCAAACAAACAAAAAAACAATTGAAGACTTCAGGAAAGGGGAGGCTTCTATGCCAGGGAGTGCTCTGGCCATTGACTGTTCTTATTTTGATTTTTAGATGCTGATGTGCACTTATTATTTTGATGCATGTCTACAAAAAATGAGGGGGCTTTACATTGCTGATGCTTTTTAGTTTTAACTGGTTTTTTTTGACAATTAAGGTTACACAAGATCACTGTTGAAAATCTGTAAAATGCATGAAAGTGCAAGGCAATAGAAAAACTTGCATAATTTTACCAATTATTTATATGACCTTGTTTCAGAATATTCATGGTGTCAAGTACGGAATAGATGTTCAAAATATATTTGTTGGATGAATGACTGAGCCTTGCATATTTGCAAAGTCTGAGTTGTGCAATGGTCCTAGTGTTCTTTTCATGAAATGAATAGCATTTCTACCAGGACTAGGTGTTGCCTTGCCAGAAGGGATGCTTTTAGGCATGCAGGGATTATAATGAGCATCCCAATATACAGTTTTCTTGTTCAGATATAAAATGAAATTGTCAAGATGTTTTCAGTTCTTTTCTCTCTTGTCCTTGTCCCTTCTGCAGAAAGCCTTGCCAGTTCTGAACAGTTATACATAGATGTATCTACCTATAAGTAAAATGGGCTTTGTAGTGGATTTTAGTTGGAAAGCAAAGACCCTTATAATGTATATGGGTAAGGAGCTTCTTGGTTTCCCAGTTTTTTTTTTCTTTCTGTGGCATCTACTTCCAAAGAGACATTGTAGTTTATTTCACATGATGAGATTTCTTATAATGGCGTACTCTAGAGTGCTAGTGTGAAATAATAGAATTTTTCTACTTGGACATCATCCGTCAATTTCTGCTGAGTTTCATGTTGCCCAAAACTAGTAACATATGACTGAAGCATTTAGATGTACTGTATACTGAGAAATATAAAACAAAAATTTCTTGATTTTTGTACACTGTGGGTTGAAAATATTTTAACTCTTTTCAACGTTTTTTTTGTTTGTTTGTTTGTTTTTGTTTTAATTTATTTTTGGGACAGAGAAAGACAGAGCATGAACGGGGGAGGGGCAGAGAGAGAGAGAGGGAGACACAGAATCGGAAACAGGCTCCAGGCTCCGAGCCATCAGCCCAGAGCCTGATGCGGGGCTCAAACTCCCGGACCGCGAGATCGTGACCTGGCTGAAGTCGGACGCTTAACCGACTGCGCCACCCAGGCGCCCCTTAACTCTCTTTTCGTGATAATTCAGCCAAACCTAGTAAACTCTTTGCAAGAACACTCAGGAGCATTGATAGGAAATGGTAGTATCTGATTCTGGGTATTATTTCACTGGATACCTTTTGTAATTTGGTCCCCAACTAAATATAAATTGCAGGTTTACCCATATATATGAGTAAAACTAAACACATGTTCGTGTAAATAAAAAGAAGATGTGCATGTATATATGTTATAAATAAATACAAATTTCCTTTAGGTTTTTTTCCCCAGTTCTTAAAGAATTTTTCTATGCAGATGTCTTCGTTTTTGTGACTTAAAGTTTTTTGTGAACTTTTGGTTACATCTCATCAGCTGACAGGTTGTGTGTATCTGTAATTATAAAGGTAATATGTCTTCCTGGGCCACAGGTGAGGTATCTCAGTCCCTTTGAAGATACTTGGCCGAAAGCCCCTTTATTCCATGTGTATACTCAATATTTGGGGTACAATTTTATCTCTGAAAAAGGATTTAGGCAGGGATCTGGGTTTTACTTATCCTTCAGAATAATCTTTCTCCTCTTGCTACCTAAAATTCCCATATGGCTTCCTCATGCCTGCACTCAAGTGTATCATCTAGTTAAAACTCACATCAGTGCCCTGGCACTGGGGGGCCTTTGGAAAAGGGCCTGCAGCTCAGCAGACATATCATTACACATGCCTGTTGTCTCTGACTCGTGAAAAATCCTGAGAACAGGGAAAATGGAAAAGAATGTATTAAAACAAGTGAGTTTAGCCAAACAAACTCTCGTTGTTGGTAGAGGCTTTATTCCAATCCCCACAACACACCGCATGGATTTCCAACATCTAACTTATTTAATTTGCATTTGGATTAATTTAGCATATTTTCCTATTACATAAAGTTTAATGAACAATAAACACAGCTATAACCAAATCTCACAGCTATTTCCCAGTGTGGGGTAGCATTTTGCATTCAGTTATGTTTGGTTTCCTAGGAAATATTTGACTGTGGCTGTATCTCCTAAAGCTGCATCTCTTGTCACATGGAATGTTTTGGTGGCAGATCCTTCAGACAGAGCAAATCAGGAAGCCATGGACGTGAAAATGCACTGGGCAACATTGGGTGTGTTATAAATGCTGCTCCCTGCTGCCTCCCTTGGCAGTCTTTGAGCCCCCTGTTGCTGGCCTCCTTGATTTTATTTCTGAAATCTATCCTGTGTGTCAGTTGCAGATGGATTTTCCCAGAGTACTTTTTTTGTCTTATCGCTCCTCCACCCACAAACCTCCAGTGGCCCCTCTTGTAGCCTAAATCCTGTTTTTGGCTTTCAAGGTGTTCAATAATCTGTGTCTTACAATTTGTCTTTTCGACCACCTTTCCTTTCATATTCATGACTGTGTGCCCTCTAATAAGGCCAGTGTTCTCATCATCGTATGTCACTGTCTCAGTATATTCTGTGATCATCATTCCCCCATGCCCTTACTGATTCAGTTCCTCCCCCTGAAAGGTTTCCCTCTTCTTGACCTGGCTTTAGGGTGCAGCCCAAGTCTCACCTATTGCCCTGACCTTTTCCTGACCACTTTAGTCCATACAGATCCCTTTGCTAAAATCCCATGGCATTTGTATTTAGAACTGAGAGACAGCATGGTTCAGCCTCTATAGGGGGATTAGTGTGGACTTCAGAGTGAAAAGGTGGTTTCAAATCTTGGCTCCTATCCTTCTAACTAGGTGACCCTTAGAAAGTAATGCAGCACAACCTCACAATGTGTACCTTGAAAAAGTCTCAGTTTGGTTAACAGGATTAGAAGTAATAGATGTAAAGCAGTATTGACTCAGGAGAGCATTTTTGTAAGGTTCCAGGTAGCAGCTTCAATTTAAAATGTAACCTTCCCAGTGCCTGGGTGGCTCAGTTCGTTAAGGGGCTGACTTCGGCTCAGGTCACGATCTCATGGTTTGTGAGTTCCAGCCCTGCGATGGGCTCTCTACTGACAGCTCAGAGCCTGGAACCTGCTTCAGATTCTGTGTCTCCCTCTCTCTTGCCCCTCCCCTGCTCACACTCAGTCTCACTCTCAAAAAAAAAAAAAAAAAAAATTAAAGTAACCCTGCCATTATAGAAAAATGTCACCCATAAATAAGTAGACTTTTGACTAGATCAATGATCCCATTTGTTGTATATTTACCCTATTTCCTTGAGAACCAATTTGCATATATGGTGGTGGCTGTTTTACTCTAGAAACTATAGGCTTGAGCTGTGTTGGGTGGATGTGAGTGGTAAGGTTTCTGGGAATTGGTTTTCAAGTGGCGCTCATATGTTTTGTATGTTCTAAATTTAAATGTAAACGTATTTCTGATTATGGATCTATATAATTCAGCTAAAACCTAGGTCAGTTTCAGAGGACTCTGCTACCTTTCCTGTACATACCTTGATTTTTTAAGGTAGTATTTGCACAGGCTCCCAAGAGTGTACCAAGGGATTCTGGTGCTTTCCATAATCTATTATCTTATTTTTGGTTCTGTCACAGAGTAGAAGAGGATCACTGTCCAGGAATCTTTGGTTCTTGTCACTTATAAGACCAGGGGAACAGGGGCGCCTGGGTGGCTCAGTCGGTTAAGTGGCTGACTTCAGCTCAGGTCGTGATCTCACGGTCCGTGAGTTCGAGCCCCGCGTCGGGCTCTGTGCCGACAGCTCAGAGCCTGGAGCCTGTTTCAGATTCTGTGTCTCCCTCTCTCTGACCCTCCCCAGTTCATGTTCTGTCTCTCCCTGTCTCAAAAATAAATAAACGTTAAAAAAAATTAAAAGAAAAAAAGGCCAGGGGAACAAAACTGTAATCTCTGTCGGCTCCATTATAACCATAAATATTAATACATTATCTTTTTAAAAAAATATTTATTTATTTTGCGATAGAGAGTGAGCATGCAAACTCAGGAGAGGGGCAGAGAGAATCCCAAGCAGGCTCCATGCTGCCAGCACAGAGGCCAATGCAAGAGCTCAATCCCATGAACCGTGAGATCATGACCTGAGCCCAAATCAACAGTTGGATGTTTAACCAACTGAGCCACCCAAGTGCCCCTTAATACATAATCTTAACTTTGTAGATAGTAACTCATTTTTAAATCAGCTCATTTACAGCAGTAACAGATAACCTAATTTACCTTTCCTAATGGACTGTTTACAAGAGATGATTTCAGTCACCTCTCCTCAGTTAAGTTTCAGAACTCCTTGCGTCTAAGCCCCTAGGGATAGGCCAGGCCAAGTTTGATACTTGATACAACTTTAACTTTGGACATGAGGTCAAATAGTGGAAGACCCATGGCCAACTTTTAGTTCCTCCTTCACTCTTGACAGAAAACAAAAACCAAGCAAACAAAACCAGGGAACTATGGAATCCCTGTTTATTGTCTGAGCAGCCTAATGTGGTAATTATTTTCAGCCATGGGAAGACGGCTACCTATTGATCTCCAGTGGAGTTTAGCTGAGTAAGACACCATGCCTCAATAACATCACATACCTGTTACCCAGGAATCCTCCAGAATGGGCTCAGCTGCTGAACAGTAGGGGGTTAGACCAAAATCTCAATCATAATGATTTTTATAATCAGTTTCAATGAGCAGAATGCTGTTAGCTTTTTGGAACCTGTGAAGCTAATAGTATTTGAGGAAAGGAAATATGGTGAGAAAAGAAATCATAGTGTGTGGAAGGGGGATTGGTGTAGAGGGAATCCACAAGAGAAATTTCAGCCATCTTAAGAACAGACACTTCTGAGAATAATTATGGAGGGAATTTGCACTTCCATACTCTGTCTGTTCCTGAGAACAAAGGTTTAAGAATTGGAGATGATTGAAATTTAAATTCATTTTAAAGTATTCTCACATGGGAATGCTTTTTCTCTTTATAGTCAGTTTATTAATTAGAGGGAAGTGTGATTTATTTACCTCTGAGCCTTTGTATAGTAGAAATGTGTTTATACAAATTGTGTTTATTTTTGATGACAAATATTTGATGCCAAGTAAGTAGTAGAGCACAAATGATTAAGTAATTGCCATCATATGGGCACACTGTTGTTTGGTGTGTATTTTCCTAATGAGAACAAACTCCCTTATTGCTTCAACATCTATGCCTTAACTAAAATCTGGATATGCCACAGTAATGTAACATCTGCTGAAGTCTGTTTCCGTGAAGGATACTTTCTTCCCAATGGTTTTATTCCTGGAATCAGAGCACAATTCACACTCCTTGTTTTGTGACATCTTCTTTTAAGGGGCATATGTCCTATGCTATGTTCTCCCATCACGTCCATCAACACCTGCTGGCCTTTAGAATGTGAAGAACATTCTAAACTGAGTTCCTTGCTCATAGCCTTTATCTCACTCTATCCTTTGCATTATCCTTGGTGACTTCAATTTTCATGTTATGGTTTTTCATTAGAAAAAAACATTATTAAACCTGACTTCTTCAAAAGCCTGACCATCTAGCAAAGAGAATTTCCATCTAGCTTCCTAAGTTTTTGCCTCTCTCCTCCCTTATGCCTCCTGATTCAGCCTTCTATACGTAGTCTCGAAGGTTCCACTTGCCCCCATGATCCATCTGGTCCTGTCCAAGGACGCACAGACTTCCTTCCAGCATGCCTCTTCTTTGCACCATCAGAAACCTGTTACCTCTGTATGTCCTTGGAGCGGCAAAAGCATAAACCTATTGTGCTGTGTCCAAAAGAGTGCCCTTAATATTTGCTTTTAGTTACTCCTTGTCTCTTGCAAAGAAATAATTTTATTCTTATGGATGACTTTTATTTATTTTCTCTCTCTCTCTCTCTCTCTCTCTCTCTCTCTCTTTGAAACTTCACTAAAAACTAAACCCATTTCTAGGTAGCCTACATAACTAGTCTTTTTCTATAGAGCCAAGCATATTCATTTCCCTTTAATTAGAATATAGTCTCAGTTCTTCTAAAGCTCAATGTTATGTGGAAAGAGCAGTAAGATTGAGAACAGGGGGATAGGAAAAGTCAGGTTTTCTGGGAATAGAGAGTCTGACTGGAGTAGAGGCAGTGTGAAGGTGTTCAGAGGTGGCCTAGATGAGGTCCTAATCCTGGGGGTCTGGAAGCAGAAGATTTTGGAGGAAGGGGATCAGTGGAAATTTTTGAGCAAGTATGTGATACGGGCAAAGCTGCGTCTCAGAAAGAGCCTGCTGGCAAAGTGTAAGGGGTGATTTGAAAGAACATAGTAAACCCCATGCCAGTAGACCCCACATTCATCTGGTCACCACTAAAACTCATGTGGTGTCTGATACACAGTAGAGATTCAATGAGTTTCTTTTTGGAAGCTCAGTGAAAGCAAAGAAGTCATTTGGAGGCTCTTGGTGATAGCCAGGGTAAATGATGAAAAGAGATGAAACTGGAGTATTGGCCATGAGAATGTTAGGGATCAGCCTCAACTTGACTGCAGGCTACATGGAGGCTGCATGGAGGCAGGCACATCCAATTGTCACATTTATAGAATTCGTGAAGTGGCAAACATTTAAGAAACTTACTCCATTTGTTAATTTCTAAGCTTTGTTATTATTCCTTTTAGCTTTAACTTTGCTTTTGGTTTTTACAGTTAAAGATTTTTTTAAGCCATACTTTTAAAAAATTCTACTCATATTAAGAAGCCTTTCACTATTGCTCTAACAGCACTTAGTATTTCAGACCTACATTAATTTAAAAAAGTGTTAGATCGTATTTATGGTATGATTTCCAATAGAATGAACTGTTATGGCCTCTCTGATTAAATTATAATTTTAATGCCCTTGGTTGTGTATGGCTAGGGACAAGTTCATTCCAAGTTCACTGTTTTCCCTAATGTAGGCAAAACTGCGGTCAGCTAAGTTTCGCTACTGTGCCCAGGCTCCATCCAGGCTTCTAGCTGATAGAAATAGCAGAGGGCTCTGAATCTTCCTTAGAATCCTCTCCCCCAAGCTCCCTGCTGCTAAGCTGAAATGCATGAAGTATTCAAAACTGTTATTTCCTGCCTCAGTTTGAAATGTGTGTAATTTTTCCTTTTTGAAAAGGATACGTTCTGAACATTTAGAGTGTGTAGATAACCTCCCCTGCAACAGAAGAATCTTTTGAGATCTGTTTTGACAGAATTCTGGTCAAAAACATTCACATAGCAAAGGTACAAGATGTATCAAATATTTTAGGTCCCCCCCTCCTTTTTTTGTACAGTATGGTGTGAAAATTAGCAAGGCATGTTTTTTTCTTTTGAAATGTTTATTTATTTATTTTGAGAGAGAGAGAGAGAGAGAGCACGAGCAAGCGCTCAGGGGAAGGGCAGAGAGAGAGAGAGGGAAACAGAGAATCCCAAGCAGGCTCTGCACTGTTTGCACAGAGTCCAATGTGGGGTTCCATCTCATGAACAGTGAGATCATGACCCGAGCCGAAATCAAGGGTTGAACACTTAACCAACCAGCTGATACACCCAGGTGCTCCTCAAGGCATGGTTAATACACACACACACACACACACACACACACACACACACACATATACTGTTTTCTAGTTTTTTTCAGGCGGTGCACAGTGAAACAATGAACTCCATTTTTTCCACTACATAGTTGCTTCATTTATTGTTCCCAGTTGATTGTCTTTTCTGTCAACTGTTAGTACTGAAAAGAATCCTCAAAGTGTGGCATTGGGTAAAATTCACCCATCTTATATGTCTGGGATTGTTTTTCAAAAAGAAGCGTTGGAATGTTTTTTAAAGGACAACAGAAAACAAAACAAATGCGTTGATGATAGGATTACGTCTGAAGAACTGATAAATAATGGTCCTATACCACCCCCTGGAAGATGGGTACAAGGTCGTCTACTATTTGCTTCTATCTTAATCCTATGATTTTCTGGTTCCCTGGCTTAGAAAGTTTAGGCTCTATAAAGTAGCTGAAGCAGGACAACTCAAGGTTACTCAGATCCTCTGTGATTTTATTTTACTGTTTGGGAGATAAACGTTACCACTGGTTTGTAAATTGTTTAGATATCCACAGAAGAAAGGGTTATTTAGTATTTGGGGGGGCTCAAGACAGAAACTGTCTTTGTTTAAGAAATTAGAAAGTCATTCCTGAGAATCAACGCCCTTAAACCTTGTCACCTAAAACCAATTTAGAGTGAAAAACAGCAGCATGTGATTTTTTAAGCCCAATTTAATGTTAAAATTCTGGAAAATTGCAGGCATACAGAAAATAGAGAAAATGTTCAACACCCTTGTACCCATCATTTTTATTAACAAGTGTTAGCTTTTTATCACAATTGCTGAAGACTGTAATTTTTTGTTTAATTTTAAAGACTTTCATATTTTTATTAACTGCCGAACACCACGGAAATAATATTTGTAATATGTTAATATGTGTAAAGTATAAAAATAACAAAACAAACACTCATGCACCTGTTACCCAAATTAGGAATTACAGTTTCCTTTTCTTAAAAAAATATATATATAATTCCTATGAGCTTACCAGTTCAAGCCTCCTTGCCCTCCCCCTAAAAATTATGCACAATAGGAAAGTCTTGGGGTTTACATTCTGGTGACTGCCTTGAATCTCAGAATTTTTCTGTTGCTCTTCAAATTAGGTGATGCAAATAATGATATTTAGAAAGAGATTTGAGGCCCTAAACATTAGACTATCCTACCCTGTTTCCGTCTCCTGTGTTCTCTCATTAGTTCTTGCAGCTTATTCTTGGTAAAGCAGTCTTCTCTATACATGTTAAAATACTTATCACATATGAATATTTTAAGTGCTTGTCAAGTATTGGTTCATACTCTTCATAAGGCCCAGGGAAAAGTCAGCACTATCCATAATGGCACCATTCTTACTGATAGTGATTTTGAGAGCCATGTGGACAGAAAAATAGATCTGAGAAAAATGAAATAGTAATCTCACTTCCAGATCTGGATTGAAAATGTAGCCAAAAGAATATCCAGAAATAAGAGATTCTCTTTCTTGGTTGTTTTTACTGAAAGTCCGGGGACCAAGCTGAATCCACTTACCTCTGGTGCTGCTGGTACAGAGTCAGCCTGATGGTAAACCTCAGGGACTCCTAACTTCCACGCACAATTAAATCTAGTTGTCAAGTTTGAACAGGAGAGAGCCCTCCTTTTCCTCAAGAAGCCAATAGAGAGGTGCTTTGTGGGGGCGGTTACTCATTTTCCAGAGTACAGAGCAAGGACCATCCATCATGATCAAATGGGAGTATTTTATATCATTCATCTCTAGTGAGGATAGTGATAAAAATCCTGTACTTTATCCCCCCCCCCTTTTTTTTTACCTGCTGTGATTGAGGTTCAGGTTATAAGCTGAAAGGATACTTTGAGGTTATTAAAAGACATACATACACACTTAAGAATTATTCAGTCTCTGTTGTTCATTTTCCCCTCCGTGAATAATTTCTGCAGACAGGTGACCAGTTCAACCATCTGTCTCTTTGTTATATATGCCTGTGGTTGGTCCACTCCCTTCTGCCTTGAAGTTAAATGAAAGCTTCTTTTGCAAGAGAGTGAAAAAGCCAGCAAAGAAGATGAAATTTCCAGACATTCCTGTGTTGTCATTTTTTCTCTTGAGAAATATGAAGAATGACTCTTTCTTTCTCCAATTCAAATATATAGATTCCTCAGAGGCTCTGATGCATATATATCGTTGGAACAAATTTTTTTTAGTATTGGTCATTTTGGAAAACCAAAAGAAGTCCTTTGGAATTTATACTATCAGCTCCTTCTATTTAAATGTTTTGTTTTTAGCTTGACTACTGGTTCAAAGTACTACTAAATCTAGTTAGGGAAAATGAAATTTGGGAAGCATATTGGCTATGGATTTGTGTGATGACTTGGGAATACTCTCGACCTTTCTTTCTGTCTTGGTTCAAAGGTAAGTTTTGTGTCATAAAACCAGTCAACCAACCAACCACTGTTTGGGTCATGTCTTCACATCACACATGATATCTGCAAATTTTTATCTAGGACCAATAGGAATATAAATTATCCCTTGACAGAAAATAAAAGCCCACAGGCTATTTGTTGAAATATATTAGGTGACTACTTTGAAGAATAACATAACCCAAAATGGAAGAGTGTATCTACTTCAGTGAGATTCCATTTCATGGATGTTATTTTGCATCATTGAAACAATTAGATAGAAATTAGACTAAGTTAATAAAATAATAAAACTTTTAAGAAATTCTTCTGATATGCTTCCTAATTTTAGATACAATGCTGGATTTATATGCTCATTTCATTTTTACAACAATCTTTCAAGTAGATGTCATTGCCCCAGCAAGTAGATATTATTATTATTGCTCCCATTTAGTGAAGGAGATGATATAAGAATTGAGATGTCTGGCCCACAAGACACAAAACTAGGAGGTAGCTGGGATTCAAATCCAGGTTTGTCTGTTAGGAGTTCATGCTCTGTTAACCTCTCTGCCATATTGTCTTTCCATATGCTGTGGTACAAAATAGAATTTTGACCTTACCACCTTCCCAGGTTGGGATCAGACGAAGTCCAGAGACAGTAGATGACCAGGATCTCTGGTCATGGCAACGCCAGTTGCTATAAGAGGATACTTGGCAAACAGCATTGCACACAGATGGTGTGCAACCCACACATCTCTATTTACGTAGAGTCCCTGAGTGTTTGTGTTAACAGGTTTGAGAGATAATAAAAGAAGTTGTTGTTTGTTCTTTCTTTGTAAGTCTGAAATTAATTTTTAGCATAAATTTAAAAGGGGAGTTTGTAAATTCAGTAGACACTGAGAGACTGGCGATCCAAGAAAACATTTGTCTGTTGAGTTTAAAAAGGAGATTCTGTGCAAAAGCAGTTGTTTTCCAATATTACCAGTAGGTGGCGCTTTGGTCTTGTAGGTCAAATTTAATGAGCCTGGATTTCCCTCCCCACCCTCCCCCTCATGTTGGTCCAGGAAAAAAACCAATTCAAGGCTGATTAACAGGACTGTGCCAGTTAGGTTTGTTCAATTTGGGTTTTCTCCATCATTATCACTGTTTAGAACCAAGATAATTAAACCCATTTGAAAATTTTGGACGCTCCTTTTTCAACTTTTTTGCAATAAGTTATATTCACTCATTTTGGGAAAGAACATCAGTAGTTGGAACTAGCTCAGTTACCCCATCAGTACATTATCTTGATAGGCTGTGCGTGTAGGAGTCTCTTCTCATACAGAGTGGAGCAAACCATTGTAAGTGCCGGAACCTGTGCTCAACCGAGTTTGTGATTTGGGTGTCCGGCTTCAGAGATGGGACAGGCACACAGCCCAACACATAATTTTCTTCTTTACATTTTAAAATCAGTGGAGACAAAAAGGGAAGGGAACAGTGATTTGAACAAGTTGACTTACATGTACTGAATTCACTCATTTCCGTTGTCATACAGAGACTGTGTTAACTAATGTCAACAAATGAAGTGTTCTTGCCATCAAGGAGTAATTTTCTGAGATAAGACTACTATGAGATAACAGTGGATGATAGCAAACAAAGCGGTTCCCCCAATGACTTGGATTGAAGTGATGTTATTCATCTACTCACTTATGAATATCTGCTAAGTACCAAGGTGCTGGGGATACTGAGATGAAGTACACACTCAGTTCCCCCAAGAAACCTAAAGTCTAGTGGGAAAGGTCAAGAGGCTGAAAGGCAGTGTGTTCAGTGACTGGTTGTCTTATGCACACCTTACCAGTAAGAAGTGGGAAGCCTGGGGGACACTGATGGAGCATCTAATCAAGATGAAATGGCTGATAAGGTACAGGCAAGCTGAGTCTGGAAGGATGACTAGATGAACAGGAGAAGAAAGGAGAGAAGTAGGCATAGGGAGGAGAACATAGAAAAAAAAAAAACCTCACAATATTCTCTGTGTGTGGGGAATTGAAAGAGTTTGGTAGCTGAGGGCATAATCATGTTCACTGGGGACATGAGTGGGGTCATAATGAGGGAGATTTTGAGTACTACACTGAGTGTGAGGTATTTTTCTAAAAGCTATAGGAGAGCCTTTGAAGATTATGCACCTCTGCGTAATCTTACCAGAAAGGTAGGTCATTTATCCTGATTTTACAGAAGGCGCAAGAAGATACCAGAGAGCACTTGAGTTGCTGAAGATGACCGCCTAGATCCAGAGTCTGTGCAAACTATCTGTCACAGTCTTCTCCTCATGGGAATTTTAGGTTTTGACTCACCTTGAGCTTTTCAGGCTACTGAAGAATTGATTATGCAAGAGCAGATGAGCTCGTTGGCTTAATTATTTAAAGATTGCTTGCTATTTTCATCATTTTATTTTTCCTCAAACTATAGTCAGAGAGGCTTTGGAAGGGTTTAGTGATGATCATAATCATTTAACCTTTGGTAAGCATATTTCCTTCCTCTTGAAGCAGAAGTTCATAGTGTTGTTTTTGACCCTGATTCTGAGTCCTGCATTCTTTGCCTGTCTTACTATATTTGAAGGTGGTGAAGAAACACACAGTGTGTGTGTGTGTGTGTGTGTGTGTGTGTGTGTGTGTGTGTGTGTGTGGTGCTGGTGGTAGGGCTGTGGCAGTAAAGGTTAGCTCAGGGACTTTATAGCTTTGCCTATATTAAATTCACCTAATAAGAATATGTATAGTCAAATTTCCAGTAAGCCAAAAAGAGTCCCTAAATTGTTTTAAAGCCCACCACTGCTTCTTCCCAAATTAAATGTTATTTTAAGGGAAGTAAAATGTCTTTATAGCATGAATATAATAAAGGCTTACCAGAAACTTCTTGGATCATAACCATTATGAGTTTATTCTGTTCTTGGTATATCTGTTCTCTGGTTTTCTTTGCATTGTTGGAGTGGCAGATTTAAAGCAGACCAGTTTTTGCCTAATTCTATATGTACCAAAGCTACTTATAAAATGGTGATATTTAATAACTGCTAAAACAAAAACAAAACCCCAGTAACAGCCCACTTAACTTTCTGTGGGTAGGCAACGCTCTCAAAGGGATTATTAACTTCTTCCAAAGAAGCTTTTGTTCTTGAAATGCTAAATGCATTTCTATTCATGTTAGACTTTGCCAAACACCTTGTTGACTATGAAATGCTAAGTCAGGGTCTTCATTAAACTGGCTCTGCTTTTTCCTTGATAATTTAATAGTTATAGGATTTATCTATTTTACCAAATTAGTACTTTGTTAATTATTCAGCCCATGAGAATTTTTTTAATGTTTATTTATTTTTTGAGATAGAGACTGAGTGTGAGCAGAGGAGGAACAGAGAGAGAGGGAGACACAGAATCCGAAGCAGGCTCCAGGCTCTGAGCTGTCAGCACAGAGCCCGATGTGGGACTCGAACTCACAAACCGAGAGATCATGACCTGAGCTGAAGTCGGACATTCAACCGACTGAGCCACCCAGGTGCCCCTCAACCTGTGAGAATTTATAAGTAATTACCTTACACGACTTGTATGTCTCTAAAGTGAATGTTCATTTTAATACATTCTTTCACTCATAATATTGGTCTTGTTTTTTACTGATACACAAAGTAAGTATAAGATTCATTTATTAGTTTATTCAACTAGTTATAAAATTCCTACTGTGTATCAGATACTGTATTTGGCACTAGAGATGAAACAGAAAACAAGATAAAAACCTCTGCCCTTATGGGATTTAGGATACCTGCAATACTTATAGGTCATTGAACCACAAGTCCCTAAGACCTGGTATGAAAATCCATTTGGTCAGAATCAGTGATGATTGTCACTGTCATTCTCAAAATTGAGCTGAAAAGTGAAAATCTTCTTATGGCAAAGGGCTGCTGGACCTCTCATTATCCCTGGGAATCCCCTTCTCTGTTGCCACCACCATACCAGCTATGAGAATCACTGCTCCCCCCTCCCTTTCTGCTTTGACTCAGGTATCGTCTTTGCTCAATTCTGCAAACCACAGCTGAGACAGGGTGCTGTGTTTAAGACTTGTCTGATGGAGGGGCGCCTGGGTGGCGCAGTCGGTTAAGCTTCCGACTTCAGCCAGGTCACAATCTCGCGGTCCGTGAGTTCGAGCCCCGCGTCACGCTCTGGGCTGATGGCTCAGAGCCTGGAGCCTGTTTCCGATTCTGTGTCTCCCTCTCTCTCTGCCCCTCCCCCGTTCATGCTCTGTCTCTCTCTGTCCCAAAAATAAATAAACGTTGAAAAAAAAATTAAAAAAAAAAAAAAAGACTTGTCTGATGGATTTTTATGGAAGGGGAAGCATGTTGGCTACAAGCCATGGCTCCTTAGAGAAAGCCCACAGGCCTTGGTCCTCCCTCATGGGGTCCCTGCAGGGTCTTCTCCCAGTCAGAGGCTACCTTTGTCTTAATATCCTTAAGCATGACTAGAATACTGATCTCAAGGATGGATTTTACCCATTCCATTCCAAGGCTCACCTTACTATTCTAGCATCCAATCTTTCTCTTTCAAGGTCTAACTCATCCCAAGAAGATTGACACTTGGAATTATGACCTAGAGGAGAGGCTCTGTGTCCTATCCAGAGGGATGTGGCCTTGCCATGTGATGCCAGCTGCTGATGCACATTTAAGCACAGTAGTGCAATACCAGTAAACAGTGTTCTATAGCAGAGAGCCATTTCCTTATGAGTCTCATGGGTTCTCAGGACAGGACATAAATTCTCTTCAACTCTAGGATTTGTGGCTTCTCTAGTGAGGATAGCTACTCTGTCCTCAAAATCTCATTGACCTTCTACTCCTTCCTCTTAAAGGGTACTCTCAAGTGGCTCCTCAATGTCTAGGGCCAGGTCTGAGAGGTCAGTCTTCTTTGGCTGCTGGTAATTTTCCAAAGCAAATGTCTTTCCCCTTCTCACCTCACCCATGTCCCCTTGTGTTCATTCTTTGATTTTTCTGGACACATAAGCCTACCTAATGCAGCAGCCACAAGCCAAGGAAGCTTGCTGTGAAGTGGCAGAGGCTGAGCACAAGCATCTTTGTACAACGAATAGGAAATCTATGCATTATTGCACATCCAGGATCTCTGAGTCCACACTGCTTCACAGCCGTATTACACATCTGGAATATCTTTTATCCTCACTTCTGGCTCATATCTGGGGTTTTGTCTGTTTGGTGTAAAGATTCCTGCCTCTCTAAAATATGCCTCGGGTTCCAGGGCCGTCTTGTAGCAACAGATGATCTATAGGCTCAAAAAAATATTGTGCATGAGAATAGTCTTAGATTTGGGAAACCATCTATAATAGCTAGTGAGAGTTCCTGCAAATTAAAAAAAATCAGCAAATATTTGCTTCCACCTACTTTACACCAAGAATATTGTAGATTCAGGAGCTAGCCCAGGGAAAATGATAGACAGTGTCAGCTCTAATAGAGCCTGAAATCGAATGGAGAACACAGGCATTTAGTAAATAACTATAGGAATGATGAACGCTACAAAAGGAGAGAGTCGAGGTGCTACAGGTACATGCTGAGGAAGAGTTGAACCTAATCTGAGGGATTTGGGGGAGTTGGGCTTCGCTCTGCTGTTGTCTGATTAAATGACTTGGTGCAACCCCAATGGGTGATTAACAGCAGTTCTTCTTACCTGCTGGCACCCTTCCTGTTCCAGCCAGGGTTCCCAAGTGTATGAACTGTAGCGACAGGGGAGGATGCTGCCACCAGTGGTAAGCCGGGCTCCAGAGAGCAAACACTGGAGCAGATTGACAGAGGAGGCTAAGAAGTGACTCCGGCGCATTGAGTCCATTTGGAGTAAAGAATGGAGGAAAGGCTTGTAGGCAGACAGTAAATTCCATGATAGATATGCCATCTGTCTTGTTTATTACTGTAAGCTTGACACTTAGTATAGTGATTCTCAAATGTTGGAATGAATGGATAGCTGACCGCTCACTTTCTATGCCTGTCTGTTATGGTCAGGTTTGGGCTGTCTTGGGAATAGAGATAGGATCAGATGACCTTCTGGTGCAGGTCACCCCATGGGTCACCAGGTGTGTGTGCATCTACCCTTTCTACAAGAACTTCTTTAGTTCTCCATCCCTACCAAGCATCTGGTCCTGTTCATGATGCTGTGAGGCTGCAGCAAAAACGAGCTAACTCCATCCATGTAGACTCACCTTAGGTGGTGGTCCTTCTTATGTATCCCCCCTCCCTCATGGTTTTCCATCTAATTACACTACCCCTCCTCAAGTTAGCTATTTTTCATGTTAAATTCACCATGGGGCTCATACTGTGTTAGCCCTTCTTGCAGTCATTCAGGTGATTTGGAGGGGAGATGGGAACGTCACTCTGACAGATGACAAGTGACAAGTCCATCTAGGACTAGGGTCGGCCACCATACTCTAGGGGTAGCTGAAGCAAACTACCACAGTAAATTTGAGTAGCTTAGACATTTTATAGCATATGCATGATGAAGACACAGTCTGGCTGGAAATTTCTCTTTTAACAATGGGCTGAAGCTTTGGAGATTAAATGATGGGCTGCAGGAAAAGGATAGAAGGAATAGAAACTCCTCTCCGTAGAAGCACTTGAAAAACAGTCTGTGGACATTTTCTGTCACTATCAGATGAAGCTAGTTTGGCACCCACACAGCAAATCAAATTCTATGACAAAGAATTGGAAAAAAAAATCAGTAGTCTTTGCTATAAAGAGAACCTTTTGATGACCTTACATTAGGCACGTGGTATAATAAAAGGGTTTGGTAATAGAGAAAGAAAACTAAAAATATATGAAAAACAAAACACAAGAAAGCTTTTATGGGAGAAACAGATTTTTCTCTGACATCTACCACTTCTCCACACCCCTCCATAGAACTGCCCCCTCTCTGTGCATAAGAATAAGCGATTTCTCCATTTTCTGAGGTCTTAAAGGGCTTCATTGGGATCTCTCTGATAACAATTTACTATTATAATCATTTTATACTCGTTTGTTTTATTACTATAGGATTGTGGGCTCCTGTGGACAGCATTTTATTATCTTCTTATCTCTCACTGTCTTTTACAGAGAGTAGGCCCCTAATAAATATATGTAGAATGAACAAACGAATCAATAAATGCATATGTAGTAAGTATATTCATCCTGACTTCTCTGATGCTTTCTGTCTTCCATGACTTAAGTTTTTAAAAGTAGTCCAATAAACCTGTTACTAGTGTCTCAATATTTGCTTCCAAGAGAATAAATTGTCTGTTTAAGGATAAAAATCATCCTTCTCTAAATCAAGGGTGATTAACATATCCAGGTGCTTCCAGGATATCGAGCCCTCATGCCCTGGGTCTCAGGAATTATGGCTGCTGATCAAACATCTGTCTCCCCATCTTTTCCCCTCTTATCAAAATCTTATCCATCTTTCAAGACCAGCTTAATTTTTAACTCCATTGCTCAGTAAAGGCTTTCTCTGCTTTCCAGAGGTGGAAAAAATATTTCTCTTTTCTGATATTTATTCCAACTAATTGTTTCCCTCATTCATTCACCATGGATGATAGAGGGAAAGGCACTTTGAAGACAGTGGCCCTGGTTCAAGTCCAACCTTTGCTGCTCAGCAATGGCAAGTTTCCTCCCTTCACCCTGGGTTCCCTCACGGTGTTAATGAACCTTTGCAGTGTGATATCTGGTCTAGAGGGTTAGATGAGAGCCTGTTAGAAATGCCTGTTACAACACTTAGAACCCATCGAGGCCTCAGATAAAGGCAGCTGCTCATATTATTTGCACATATTTCAAAATATAGATTGCAAATGGAAAGACTGTGTATCTTTCCCAATAACCTAATGTCTAACTTGCTTTTAGTGGAAGATAAATAAATAAGCGTATATAACAAAGACAGCAATAATTGCTATGAAGACAAAACAGGGTAAAAAGAAAAGGAGGTGGCCCAGAGATAATGCTGCTGAGGAAGATTTCTGTGACGAAGGGATGTTTGAATAGAAGTGGAACAAAGTGGAAGGAGAGCATCATGCCTGTGCTTGGGAGGAGACAGTGTGCCCTTGATGGAGAGAGGGAAGGAAGGTCAGAAGGATATAGAACTATTGCCTCCCAGTGACAAGGAAGCCAAAGGAGTACAGTTTTACAAAGAAAGGAGTAATCCTCGATGTCAGAATCCTGTCTTCCTGGGAGAGGGCACCTGCTGGGCTTGGCAAGTGAGAGATGGCTTTAGTAAGAGGGCAAGAGCCACGCCAGTGCAATGGTGAGAACAGGGAAGACGCTGGGCTGCTGCTGGGCTGCTGAAGATGATAGTTTAATCTGAAAGACCTGATTGTAAATCTAGGCAGAGAGAAAGGAAAGAAGAATTAGATATTTAGGAGGGAGATGCCCGGGGTGCCTGGGTGGCTCAGTCGGTTAAGCGTCCGACTTCAACTCAGGTCACGATCTCGTGGCCTGTGAGTTTGAACCCCGCGTCGGGCTCTGGGCTGATGGCTCAGAGCCTGGAGCCTGCTTCGGATTCTGTGTCTCCCTCTCTCTCTGCCCCTCCCCCGTTCATGCTGTGTCTCTCTCTGTCTCAAAAATAAATAAACGTTAAAAAAAAAAAAGGAGGGAGATGCTGTTAGCGCAGGTCCTTGAAGGAGGTAGGAGCTGGTGGAAGGCAATGCAGGGTAGATGGTTTGGTCAGAGGAATGATGCCACATGCAGAGCAGAGAGAGAAAGCTTGCAAGGAGGTAAGGCTAGAGACGGCTTCACACTTCCTAGTGAAATATACTGCAGCCACTGGTGGCGAGCCTGAGTAGAAGGGCAGAGATTTGAGTGAGGTCAAGCAGGAAAGGAAACCGAATATTTAAAAATGGTTTGTTCTTTTGATCTTGGGTGCAGGAAGCCATTTAATCCCTCTTGTGTACAAGGGCATCACCATGGAAATAACCTCTAACCACATTTGCTATGTTGTAGGCTTTTCTGCATAAACACGTCAGTATAAGAAACTCTTTTGAAAACACATTCTGAAAAAAAAAACTGCATTCTTCCTCCACACACAAACACACATACCCCCTCTTTATATTTGTGTCAACTCATAACCAATTAAATATAATGTTGGATACCTTTTAAACTCAATTCTGGAGTCAGCCTTTTTTTTCTTCTAAATGTTTAGTTTCCTATTTGTGTATGTGATCTTTACATTGTGCTCTTTAACAGTGTAAAGTTTAGATTCAGGTCATACCATAATGGCACTTACTTCTGGCCACAAAATGCGGTTGGTGGCTTATAGACATATACTCATTGTGATCCAGAGATGATGCTGGACCCTTGGTTTATATTTTATCCCATTTGAAATCCTTATAACCACACTGTAAGCTGACAGATGGGGAAACTGAGATAATGATAATGATAATAAGGTAGTTGGTTCAGTGTCACCCAGCTTATTAAGGGGTATTTTTAGGTTGCAAGTGCAGGTCTTCCTGACCTTAACTTCCACCCTGTCATCTAGTTACAGCAAAAGGCTAAAGAACAATAGTCTTTAGTTTTGACACTCAAGATGCTCTACAGCTCATGCTGGCGTGAATTTCCTGTGCAGGGGAGGGAAAGCAGAAAGTGCATTTTAATAACCTTCAATTAAATTAATTTCATTTTGCTTCTTTTGATGTATGGTCTCTTCAAAAAAATCCAATTCTACTGATGTTTATTAAGTACCTCTATTCACTTGGAAAGTGCCAGACACTTCAGGGGATCTGTGGATGAGTGTGATTCGGCCCATGCTTCAAGAGCTTACAATCTATTGGAGAGGATGGGAGTCCACAATTTGCTCTAATACTAGATTGGCTGTGAGAAGCACCATAAGAGGTGGGGCAAACAAAGAGTTCTTAATGCACATATGCAAGGTTATGTGAATAATTAGAAAAGTGGCCCAATAGTACCTAAACACTGGCAGCATCATACAATAGAACCCTTTTGATGATTCTCTATTTTAAACACGATCATCCATTTTTTGAATCCATGCCATGTAGCAAGTAAAGGATGTATGCATGGCAGTGACCTTATCTTAGACGTTGTTAAGGTCAGCAGTGTGAGCCCACTTTGTGTTATAGGGGCAGGTGATTCAGGACTCAGGGGTGTGGCGGTAGGGACACAACAGTCCCGGTAGTGGTTCATGACCTGCTGCTGCTCTTGGCCTTTCGTGTGTGTTCTTGGGCACCAGCTGTTCCTAACATTCAGCTGTAACTGTGCAAAGGTGTATGTTATATAAAATTGTTGGTTTTCATTTTTTTTTTCTTTTAGCATGACTTTTTGCTATTAAAGGATGTGAACTCCAGAAATACTGTGAATCCCAGAATAGGTCAAGTCCTCCATATTCTGGGTAAACATTATTTTGATACATTTTCTTAGGGATTTAAAAGGAGGGCACCAGAGTTCTGGACTTCCAGCCCATGTCAGGCTCTGTGCTGACTGCTCAGAGCCTGGAGCCTGCTTCAGATTCTGTGTGTGTGTGTGTGTGTGTGTGTGTGTGTGTGTGTGTATGTCTCTCTCTCTCTCTCTCTCTCTCTCTCTTTCTCTCTGCCCCTCCCCAACTCTCTCTGTCTCTCTCTCAAAAATTAATAAACATTAAAAAAAAAGGGCACCTTTTTTCCCTAGTGTAGGGCACTAGAAATTTCCATACGGTTATTTTTCAGATTGCCTGCAGGCATGTAGAAGAGAAGAGGCAAACCTAAAGACCATGAGCTCATTCCATGCCCCTTACACAAATAGAAATTAAATAAACGCTTCACAATTCTCAAGTTCCCAGTCACTTATATGTTAGCTGCTGTCAGAGTCACTTTGAAATGCACAGGTAAAACAAACATTGCTTCTGTTTCTAAGAGTTCATGTCTAAATAGAAGGATCAGGGGATGGTCTCGAAAGGTCAGAAGTTGGATTTCTATTGCCATGTTGTTGGGAATGTACATCTAACTGCAGGAACTGTCTCCCCATAACTTCCTCAGCTCTCTGTGCTACTCTCTAGCTCCATGGGGTTGTTGGTCTCCATATTTATTTGAACTCTTACAGTTTGTTTGCTACAGTTTCCTGTTGCAGTGAGTTAGTGTCCCCCACCCCACCCCCTCATGGATTGGCTGCAGCAGCGATTGGTGTTGCTTGGATGAAGTGATGGATGCTTCTCTCTTCTCTCTGGCTGCTTGGAGCCAGAATACAGAAGTGCTGGTTAAAAGGTGATTAGTCTTCCCTGATGGTACTGTGTGCTGCAAACAGAATTTCGGCCACCACGTCTTCATTAGCCTTGGTCAGAGTCCACATTACCTCAGATTAGGTAATCGGTTATTTGTTACAAAGCAGAGAGTACAGGCCTTTTGACCAAGTGTCAGCTGCATGAAGCCCATTTGGGAAAGAAAAATTGCGGGGCCCCAGTTGCCAAGAATCCATAGGGAAGGAATTAAAGCTGGTTTGTGGTGCCAGCACCACTCGTGCTGAGCACTTCAGTTGGTGGAGAGCAGCAGGCCTCTGACACAATCAGGGTGGACACTCAGTGGCACCCTCTTGCCATTTCTTTGCTTCCTGGGTGATGTCATCTGGGGTTGCAACTGTTGGGAAATGTTGTTTTCTAAAAGTTGAGGACAGATGATTAGTATCTTTGGGAGTTAGGTCTATTTCTTCAAATAGGAGTCTAGAACTTCTATGTGCCCAGTAACGTTCAGGATGCTGGGGCGTGGGGTCGGGAGAGGACAGCAGACCAAGCCCTGAATTTCTGAAGCTCTCATAGAACGGAAGAGATAGATAATAAACAAATACACGTATATCTATAATGAAAAAAAAGTGCTCTGAAGAAACATAAATTGAGTAAGGAGAGAAAGAATGGGACAGGTGGTGATCAGGGAGGACTTCTTGGAGAGAAAGGTATCGCAGTAGAGAGGAAGTGAAGTGGGGGATGCCTGTGCTTGCAAGAATGGTCTTCTGCACAGAGAGGATAGTGCAAAGTTCATACTTCCAAGTGGTCTACATTCAACTTATATTATTTTATGTTATTTAGCACCTAACAGGAATCATTCAGTATGTTAGGTAAGGGGGAGTAGGCAAATCTATATCTCAGTGACTGGCACATTACTGGTGTTCAAAAAAAAGTGAGCTTCTTTCTCTTTTTTGAAACTCAAGGATATGACTTAAGATGAATTCTCACCCACGGAAGTTTGCTCCCATCTATCTAAACGTCACATTGTATAATGTAAGGCAAGCCACTGGGATGCATCTGCCCTTCACCTCGCCTCCCTTTACCCCACTTTTCCCTCCCTCTCTTCCTCTTCTCCCCTCCTTTCCAGCTTCCTTTCTTCCTTTCTCCCTTTCTCTCCTTCCCTCCCCTTCTGTTCTCCCGTGTCTCCTGAGACACAAGTGAATGAATGGAATGTAACCCCAGAGATCACCTAATGAATGATTGCTCTCTGTGGTGAGTTAATACAACAATGACTTACTTCATGCCATAATCCACATACACACAGCAGTGAGCGCCATCCGGTTAGGCTTTAGAGTGGGACAAAAATGGAAAGGGGTGTGTTTTGTGGGCAACTGAGACTTTTGTAGCACCTGGAAATTTAGCGTGTCATTTTGCCATGAGAGTGTTGATCATTCTCACTAATGATCTGTAGAGACAGACATAGTAATGATGCCTTTTGGGAGTAGGTATAACACTGTAATATGTGCCATGCTATCCCCCAAACTGTCCATATAATATTTGAAGTCCTGATATCAATATTCTGTCAGTTCTCAAAGACCCTAGAAATCCTAGTTATCAGCAAAATTCTTCTTCTACAGAGAGGTAGCGTACCTACCTTCTCTACTTGCAAATGTGAATAAAAACAATAGAAAGTTCTTTTTTATTTTAATTTTAGAGAAAGAGAGAGAGCAAGCAATGGAGAGGGACAGAAGGAGAGAGAGAGAAAATCCTAAGCGGACTCCACACTCAGTGTTGAGTCCCATATGGGGCTCGATCCCACAACCCTGGGATCACGACCTGAGCTGAAATCGAGAGTCAGATGCTCAATGGACTGAGCCGCCCAGGTGCCCCCTAGAAAGCTTTTATTAAGCAACTATTAAATATGTCATTTCTAACACAGCTGTTCATGGAGACAAGCCTAGTTGTAACTGTGTTACAGATAAAGACATAGGGATCATGAGAGGCATAGCCTTCCCTGGCATAAATGGAAAGCTCAGACCTGCATCTGATTGCCAGCAAGATCATTTCTCCTCTCCCTCCCTTGTTCTTTCTCAAAACATCCCACCATCCAGCTCGATCTGCATCTGATTGCCTGCAAGAGCTTTTCTCCTCTCTCCCTCGTTTTTTCTCAAAACATCCCACCATCCTTAGCCCCTTGAATAAAGCCACAATTCTCTACTGTTTTTATGCCTTCTTCCTTAAACCCTGTGGAATCCCTCTTAGAAAGTCTTTGCAATCTATCTCTTCTTTTCCATTCCTATTCCTTCTCAGAGTCATTTTGTCCTTTTTCATCTAGATTGTTACACCTTTCTACCTGTTTTTCAGCCTCCAGTTGTTTGCCACACCAACCAGTCTTAGGCACTGTTGTCAAATTTACTACCTTGAGCACCCTGTTGCTACATTGCTACCCATCTTATAATTGTTCAGAGCTCATTGCTGTTCTCTCTGCATGCTGGCTTCACAGCCCTGCCTACCCTACCCTACCCTATTTCTCTAACCTTCTCTAAGTCACATGGCTGAGTTCACCATCCCTGGAACATGCCAGGCATGTTCTTCTCTTTTTAACTTTCCTCACACTGTATGCTCCACTTAAAGAACTGCCTCCTTCCCTATGCTTTCTGAAAGATCCAGATCAATTTCTACCTCCTCTGTGAAATTTATCTTCCCTTCTCCTGCCCATATTGATCTCTCCCTTTTTAAACACTTTCTGTAAACTCAAAAGGTCTATAAAATTGTCTTTTTTATATATAAATCTTCAATAGAAACTGCCTTACAGAAGATGCCCCTTACTGAAGTTGGATTATTTTCTTTAATGATTGGTAACTGTTCAGCTGCAACTAGCAGAAAGCACAACAGACGTTGGCTTAACCAATTAGAGGTTGATGGTTTCAAGTAGCGGCAAGTCCAAAAGTATGCAATCCAGGGTGGTGCAGCTGCTGTTATGCCTCTGGGACCCACAGAGGTCTTTCTGCTTCAGTATCCTCCCTGTATTGGCTTTTGGCCTCCTGCTTATTGCCTCTTAGTCATAGTATAGTTGCTATACCTCCAGGAAGGAGTAATGCAACAGCAGAAATGCAGGTGTATCTTATTGGTCAGTGAGGTCAGAATTATGTAACATGCCACTTCTAGCTGCAAGAAATGCTTGGAAGTTGAGTTTTGGACTGTTAAGCTTCTATAGGAGAGGCACGATTGGAAAAATGTGGCCAAGAATTGGTACTAAAGAAACCAATCTAGAGTATCAGCCATAGCACAGATTAAGCAATAAATATGTTGAAGTAATGCTTCATCCTTTTTTTTAAGTTTATTTATTTATTTTGAGAGACTGTGTATGTGCGCATAGGAGGGGCAGAGAGAGAGAGAGAGAGAGAGAGAATCTCAAATAGACTCTGCCCTGTCAGGGCAGAGCCTCATGTGGGGCTTGAACTCACAAAACTGTGATCATGACCTCAGTTGAAATCAAGAGTTGGACATTAACTAACTGAGCCACCCGGGCGCCCCTGCTTCATTCTTTAAAAAAATGTTTATTTTATTTTTGAGAGAGAGAGAGCACCAAGAGCAGGGCAGCAGCAGAGAGAGAAGAATCCTAGGAGAGAGAGAATCCTAAGCAGGCTCCACACTGTTAGCACAGAGCCCGATACGGAGCTCAAACTCATGTGATGGCAGAGACAGTGGAGTAAAAACAACAACAACGAAAATGAACACTGGCATCAGATTTGCTTGTTACCAAATGCATAACCTCATGGTCATGTGGCCTTAAGTAACTCACTTATCTTTCTAAGAGGTTTTTTTCTTTTAAACAGTTGCATTAATAAAACACTTGCCTCTCTGAGTTATTGTGATGATTGAAAGAGGTAAAGCCCATAACCTATTAGATAGCACATAGAAAGTACTCAGTAAGTGCCCACCCCTTTTCTCTCTTCCCATTTGAGGACCTGGTTGATATAGAGAAAAAATCCCAGAGACAATCAAAAGCAAGCAAGAATTGAATCAAGGGAGACAAGATGTCCTACCACCTAGTTCCCATAAACTCTTTTCCATGGGGAAAAATATTGCCCTAGTAACAGAATTACAGAAGTGTTTGAGATTTATTTATCTTCTAATTAAGAGAGGAAAGGAAATCTTCTCTGAATGCTTGTGAAGGTGTTGACCTTTGGATACTGAAATATGTGAAAGTAACTCACATGTCTCAGATGTTTAACTAAGATCAATAATGATTTGTGGGCCTGTCAGCTATACAGTCCCATCACCTCAAATCACATACAGGAACGCTGCTTCTGAAAAGTGGCACAGTGGGAGGGAATGGCAGAGCTATATCTAATTAGTAAGGTTTGCAAAAGAGACACATGTGCAAGAATCACTCATGATCCCAGAAAAAAATATACATGCATACATACATACATACATACATACATACATACATACATATATTGCAGAGAGCATTCTTAACCCATCTCCCTCCCATTCCCCACAAACAAAACAGAATTTTCCATGTACTTTATTGAAGTTCTTAGGAAAAATATTTTTGGTATAGCAACTTACATGCATGCATGTATTTTTTGAGAGAGAGAGCAAGTTGGGGAGAGGGGTAGAGGGAGGGAGGGAGGGGGGAGAGAGAGAGGGAGAGAGAGAGAGAGAATATGAACCTCAAGAAGGTTCTATGCTCAGTGTGGAGCTTGACATGGGGCTCAATCTCTCAACCCTGGGATCATGACCTGAGCTGAAATCGAAGTCAGATACTCAACTGACTGAGCCACCCAGGTACCCCTATGCATTTTTTAATTAAAAACTATCTATCATCTATCTATCTATCCATCCATCTATCCCCAGTGTATGGAAAAGCCATGGATTTTTTTTCTTTTGATAAAAGGAAAAGCAAAACCCTGCCAGATGTTAGGAGGAATAGTCACCAAGTGATTCAATCAGAATTCTCCTATGGGGACATGGACTCTCTCGGTCAATGTCACAGAATGAAATAGTCTCATATTCTGCCAGCAGTGAGTTATTCCATCTGGTTGTGGCAATTAGAAGCTGAAGATGACGGGAAGTTAAATGACTATCTTTATGAAACATAGCAAAACAGAAAAGGGAACAGCTGGGGGACTGGATGGCTTGGGGACGTAGAATTGGATCTAGAATAAAGAATCTGTTACCTTTGGTTGCTGGCTATAATGCCAGTGCAGGTTAATATGAATTGAAAGTTGCTTCTGTGTAATAGCAGTTAGCTGTCACTTGCCTGAAATATGTCCATGGCATATATAGTACAGTATGGATCTAGGTGTTTAGAATGTAATGTCCTCTTTAGCTAAGGGTCAAGTCACCAGCTTAATTATGCAGCCAAAGGGTCAGTTATAAGAGTCATAGGGCCATAGAACTTCAGCTCTGGAAAGGGAATTGCTGTCATGTCTGGACTCTGTGAACTCTTTGAGGTTGCATATGTCATTTCTTTGCATGTGCTATATTCTAAAGAAAAGAATGCATAGGTTTTATCAAATATAAAGGAAGGTATGAATCTAACAGCCTAATACCACCAGATGTTAAGAACTTGATTCAGACCTTGTTTTGGAATTGGGCAGACTTGAATATGAGATTTTGCTTGAGGGGCGCCTGGGTGGCTCAGTTGGTTAAGCATCCAATTTTGGCTTGGGTCATGATCTTGTGGTTCATGGGTTTGAGCCCTGCATCAAGCTCTATGCTGACAGGTCAGATAGAGCCTGGAGTCTGCTTCAGATTCTGTATCTCCCTCTCTTTCTTCCCCTTCACCACTCATTCCTCTCTCTCTCCTCTCTTTGTCTCTCTCTCTGTCTCTCTCTCTCTCTCTCTCTCTCTCTCTCTCAAAAATAAAATAAACATGAAAAATTAAAAAAAAAAGATCTTGCTTGATCACTTACTAGCTATGTCATCTTGGGCAAGTCACTTAACTTCTAGAAGATGTGTTATTCTAAGTTGTACAATAGGGCCAACAATAGTATGTATCTCACAGAGCTGTGATGAAGAAAATTTGAGATAATGTGTGTAAAACATTTACCATACCATGTATTAAGTATCCAATAAATGTTAGCGCTTGTTATTATTGATGAAAATACTGAGTCCCAGGAATACTGAGTGATACACAAAGTTAACAGTAGAAACACGACCAGAATTTTTGATATCCAGTTCACTACTTCAGCCTTTGGAAAACATGATGACTTCATGTCTCTTCTTCTTCATTATTCCCTTCAGGTTTTGGCATGGCTAGGCAGGTAACCTGAGAAAGTGAAATCAAATGATGAGTTCTACCATTACATAGCCAAATGGTCTACTTCTTCATTTTGGAGCTTTCTTTCAATATTCTTTAAATGTCTTATCTAAACCTGCATCTGAAAGGGGCAGTCACAGAGAGCAAGGGGGTCACACTTTGGCTTTGCAGCATCCTTTGCCCACCTTGTCCAAGAACAAACTGTGAGCAAGGTTAGAAGTCTGACTCCTCATTAGTGAGGGGAAATCATTTCAAGCATCCCCTCTGTTGGATAGACAGAGTGGATCTAACAAAAGGGATGACAGATTAGGGACTGTCTGGTGGCTAATGTACTGTTTACTGCAATATAAATGACTGGTGTTTGGGAAATGACAGATGAAGAGCACAAGTACACTTAAATGATTTCCAGATTTCTACAGTGGAGGAAGGTCATGGTTGGCTGAGATGTTGATTGGCAGAGGGGAGTCATTGGTGGGAGTTTCGGGGGATACAAAGTGCAGGGAGAAGACTTCAGTTAGTCCACTGATCCATAAACTGCCAAAGCTTTTGTGCCATGTACAGAAGGTGCCATGAAGGGGTCCAGATTTCTTGCTCTTTTTTCATTGTCTTATCCACTCCAAATGTAATTCTGGTTCCAGTCCAAGTGCCACAATTACTCCAGAGAGAAAACATAAGGGGTAGGCATGGAGCTATGCTCAGCCAAGCTGGGAGATCCCTAGAGGAAGATGACATAGGAAAAAAAGAATAATAAATGTCTTTAAAAGAAGGCAAGAAAGCAAACAAGCAAGGAAACAAGCAAGAAAGTGGAAAGGCGGGGAGAAGGAGGAAGGAGGGGGGAGGAAGGAGAGAAGGACAGAAGGAAGGGGAAAGAAAGAAGGACAGAAGTAGGGGAGGGGGGAACGAGGGAGGAAGGTAAAAGAAGGGAAGGGGAGAGAGAGGGATGGAGGGAATCCAGCATGTCAATTAATCCATATTTGATATGTTCTAATTGAGTGAGTTTGTGATGGTCTATCTTGCCCCAGGGGATCATAAGAAGCTTCCAATTAATTTGTAGCTATTGTAACCATCTAGCATCCATTTGCTTGGTTTCAATAATAATAATAATAATAATAATAATAATAATAAATAATAATGAATATGATATTATAAGGCAAGCTGTCAGATAATGTTTGCAAACATATCACCGTTGTAACTTCTATTTGCCTTCTGCTTTGTCAGAGGTTTTATGTTCATGCATTCATTCATTTTTCCAGTAAATATTAGTGAAGCATCTATTTTGGGCCAGTTCTAGGTGCTTGAGGTACATCAGTGAACAGACGATTACCAACTCTTGTGCAACTTGCATATAAATTGGAGAGAACAAACAATATACACAGTATTCTATCAGATAATCCAAAGTGATAATAGACAATGTGAAGGCAACTAAATCCATGTACAGGGCTCGAGAATGATAGGACAGGAGGAAGCAGATCTGCTCTTTTAGATAAGATCTTTAGGTAGGCATCTCTGAGGAGGTGACTTTTTGAGTAGAGATTAAAATAAAAGGAATAGCTAACTTCTGTAGCTATCCAGGGAGGAGCATTCCATCTGAAAGGAACACAAGTGCAAAGCCCCTGAGGTGACAGTGGTATGTTAGAGGAATGTCAAAGGGACCAATGTGTTTGGAGAGAAGGAAGCAAATGGGAGAATAGGCAGTGAGGACAGAGAGGTGGACAGGAGCCAGGCAACGTAGGACCTTTGAGCAGAATAAGTCATTGGAGTGTTTTTGAAAAGGCAGTGAAATAATGAGATCTTTGTTTTTAAAGTATGTTTCTGGATGCTTTGCAAACAGATGGTTGTGCTGGTGGTGAAAGGTGGGAGACCCATTTGAAGGGTGACAGGGTAGCCAGGCTGGGGATGCTGGCAACTTGGATAAAACGGCATTCTTTGATTGGGGGTGTATTTTGAAGGTACATGTGATAGAATTTGATTTTGGATTCCATGTAAGGAGTGAGAGAAATAGAGTTTCTATGTTCTTATGTTGTGGTTGTTGTTTTATATGTCATTATGTTTTAAAAATATTTGTCCTTGAAGTTCATTGCTTGGTCTTCATTATTTCATGGGATTTTATCATCAGAGTTTGAGGTAATTCTATTAAATTATAAAGTTTTAATTATTGAGAATTCACATAATGGCTGTTTTATGGACCAAATTCAATCTACAAACATGCTATTTTTGGCTCACAGTATTTTAAGTCTTTGAGTCTAGGATTAAAAAAAAAAATCCAGATAACTGAATTCTTTTGAGAAACAGTAAGATTTAGAATGAAAAACAGGTATTCCCATATATTGCTGTCTCTTAAGTTCTTCCTGTTCTCTTGGTTCTTTACTTTTGACCTCTTGAGTTTATTTCCTCACCTCTGCTCCTGAGTTACCTGAGTGCCTTCCCTGTTGCCCCCACCATTCTATTGTAGAAAGAGACCTTAGAGACAATCATGAAAGCAATTCCGTTTAAATCAGGGTGGGGCAGGGACCCCAAAATTACAGTATGCAGTCTGTAAACCCATATGCAATCCAAGTATTGTCTGTAAATCCAATTAATAATACATAATCTGTTTTGCATTAGAAAATATATAATTTTTCAGAGGGCTATAATAATTCCAAATTATAATGAATAAAAGTGCATATTTGAATCTTCCTAAACTTTAGTTTGTATTGTCTCAATTAACAGATACTAAGTACTGAAAATATGAAAATATGGTTGCTTTCAAATGGCTGTGTTTTTTTTTTAATCCCTTAAAGAGGAACCCTTAGACTCAGAAAACTTGGGAACAGCTGTTCTCTGGCCTTCCACTTCACTGAGGACAAAAGGAACTCCAAACAGGGACCCAGCCTTCCTAGCAGGCTGCCCCAGGTCACTTTCAGTGCTTGCTCCCATGCCCAAAAGTCAAGAGGATGGAGAGGGTCGATTTATGAGATTTTGACATGCGAATTCTTGATTCTATTTCAGGGCTGACAAATTCCTGTTTAGAGATGGATGGAAAAGATTCTCCCTTTGTGAGAATACGTTGTAGGGCAAGGCTTCTCAACAGGCACGCTATTGACATTTTCAGCTAAATAATTCTTTGGGTGACTTTGTTACGCATTATAGGATAGTTAGTCATTCCCTGGCCTCTATTTGCTTTGTAGTAACCCCCCCCCCCACCACACACATATACACACCCACACATAAACTGGTCACCACAATAAAAAAATATCTCCAGACATGGCCAGATGTCTCCTGGAGAGGGGAAAAGTTATATCTGCTCAAAAATCACTGCTTTGGACAGACTACTGCTGCTTTATCATTGATTCAGAGTCCCAGGGAAAGACTTGAACACACAGCAGCTGGCATTCTGCTGACCCATGGACACCTGCTCATGAACTTCTCCTACCCATCTGCAAGAGGTTAGATATTAACGTACAGCCTCTTCCCAGAGACCTGTAACTTACACAATCCTGTAACTTTATAAGCATCTCTGCACTTTCTCACTTTCTAAAGACACTGATTCCCAATACCTGAAACTGCACAGGTATGTGGCTTTTTGTCTATTTCTCTGTTAGTTTTTTTTTTTAACTTTCCATTGTAGAGTTCCTCACTCTTTCTTTTTTCTTTCCATTTTTATTGCTTGTTGTGGCTCTTTTTGTGTCTTCTTGATCCTTTTTTGGTGTGGCACCTTTCTCTGCTTGTATCAATATCTGTCTCTCTATTCCTGAGACTGTTTCATTTTATGGCTTAACCTTCTGGTGTCAATCTCTCCAGTCTCTGTCATTCTTTTAATGACTGTTTTTGGATTCTTCCTTGAGATTTTTTGTGTGGCAGTTTGTCTTTTAGTCTGCCTCTCTCTGTATCAATCCAGGTCATTTTTCATGACCCTCTTCCCAACTTTTACAGGATGGTGGTGTGTTTACATAAAGTTTTTACTTGTGATCATATTCTATTCTATTTATTGACTTCTTTTCCCATTTCTGCCTTTCTTTTGGAAATGGTCCATCTGTACCAAGTTTCTATCAGGATTTCTTCCTCTGGATAGGAAGTTCCTCAGGCATGTAATGGAAACCTTTTACTTCTGTTGAATGATAAGCCCAAGGGGAAGATAGGGAATGGACTTTTCAGTTAACAGCTCAGAGTCAATTCTTGGTTTTCTTTAATAGGATTGAATTTTTATAAAATGTAAATTTAGAACAGTGAATCCAACAAAGATGAAATGTTTAACCTTTTTATAAAATTGGTATCATAAAAATAAGTTTTAAATGATTCCACATCATAAGCAATTATCTTACAGATCTAGTAGGTAATTCATTTTTTGAATTAACTCTTTTTTCTGATACTAGGTGAAATAAAATCAATGATTTGTAGAGATGGAGGAGGTGTTGTAGGTGAAGTTTGGGAATAAGAAAGATGAGGGATAGGATTTGGCTATTTGCAAAGTACCTACCTTTTCCCTCAAGAATCTCCAAACCAACAATGGGAATGGGGGCCCTCTGAGGTTCACAAGGACAGTGAAGACTATCTAGTCTTCTCATTTCTATAAGAAAGCGAGAAGTGTAATAATCTTGCAAAACAGATTGGAATCCATCTGGTATAGCCAAATTAATCCTTCTTTAATGATCGTTTATACTGTGTATCCAAAAGCAAACCAGTATCAAGAGTTAATCAATCAAAATGTATTCACTTTGGTTAGCCAAAACAAGAGGGAATTGTAAACTGAGTAAAACTAATTTTATAACATACACATTAAAAACATGCATCTTCATCAGACCTTACATAAATTATTCAAGTTGTATCTCTAAGGTTTTTGTTGTTGTTGTTGTTATTGTTTGTTTGAGTGTGGTAGAGGGGAAGGTACCGGTTTCTGACACAGCACGGCTGTGTGAAGAGAGGTTTAAGTCTTCTGAAACCAACAACAAAACAAAACAAGAAAACCAGATGGAAATTTGGATTTGACAGGGGGAAAAAAAAAAAACAACTAAACAAGGGAATCAGATGTTTCTCTTCCCTCTAGTTTAGAATAAAGTAACTTATGTTACTTCCATACCCTGTGTGAACTTCATTAACCTTAATAATACATTAATATATCATGAAAAAAATCAACTTTAGGCAACCGATACTTGGAGGGTACTTGATATTTTAGATGGGGCATACCTCCCACATTACCTCCACAACCTTGAAGCTTCCTAAAATTTTTGGTAACTAACTTGAATTCAGTTCAATTTGGTGAAATTCTGGGCCTCAAATAGTCCCCGACTATGTACTTCCATGGTCATTGCACCAGTGGTAGGGAAGAGGACATTACTAAGATCTTTGCTCTTACGGAGCTCTTAGATAATTATTGTCAAATGTTACTGCTTCAGCTAATAATTTGTCTGCCATAAACAGAACTGACAAAGTGGCAAAAATATGTGAGTATATGCTTTGAGACCATGCTCTGATCTTAGGAAGCCTTAGGGAGGATGGTGACATCTGCCAATCTCCTTGTTCTGTTAATCCCACCTGATACTTTTAAAAACAGTTTTTTAATGTTTATTTATTTTTGAGAGACAGAGAAACAGAGCCTGAGTGGGGAAAGGGCGGAGACAGAGGGAGGCAGACTCCAAAGCAGGCTCCTGGCTCTGAGCTGTCAGCACACAGCCCGACTCAGAACTTGAACCCATGAGCTGTGAGATCATGATCTGAGCCAAAGTCGGACGCCCAACAGACTAAGCCACCTAGGTGCCCCGGACCACCTGATATTTTTCTAAATCTACCCACTCAGGATTGAGCAACACCATGACTGGTTTCTTGGCCTTCACTCTTCCTTCATTTATGTGCATTCTTTACACTGCAGCCAACTCTGATATTTAGTGAGTTTTAGTAGGAACACTTTAGTTAAAACTAGTCAGTGGCCCCTCATTTTTTTCAGGATAAAATCTGTGTTCTGATTGATGATATTTGGGATTTTTTTTGCCTGATACTTCTTTTGAGAGGATGGTATGCAATAGTAAGAAATCAAACATTAGAGTTGGGTTCAAATGCTGTCTTCCCTTCTTGTCTGTCCATGTGCCCTTGAACACATATTACCTCTCTATGGCTCAGTTTCTTCATCTGTGAAATGGGAATGATAATTTCACCTGCTTCACAGAGCTGCTGTTAGTGGAAACTAGTTAGTGTCAGTAAGGTGATTTGCAGAGAAAGAGTCCCCTTCAATAAATGCTAACTATTATTATGACCCCACCTTTAGACACTCCACTTTCATGCTAACCTTCTCCCATTCTTCACTGGGTTGCTCTGAGTTCCCAGAACCTGTGTATGCTGTTGCCTGCATCCTGGTCACTCGGCTAACTCCTACTCGACCTTCAGGACTCAGACTTCTGACTCTGCCGGGAATCAATTTTACCACTTTCCTACACTGCAGAATAGGTGTTAACACCTAAGAGTTAACCTCTGTCGTAATATTTTGCACCTTATATTTACCTGTTTAGTTCTCTGTCCTTCCTCTCACTGTACATACACCTTGAGGACAGAAACTCTGCCTTATTCCATTTTGCAGGTGTAGCCCCTGGCACAGTGCTTGGCTCACAGGACATGCTTATTAGAAAACTGCCTCCACGAACAAACAAACCTAGAGTGAGAATCCACTAAAAGGAGTAACTTAATATAGGTTATATGACTGAATATCTGAATGCTAAAAGCATATGTGTTTATGAGTCAGCAGGTGTTTGTGTGGAATACCGGTGTCCTCCAGATGTTCACAGGTATGTCTGGAATGATGAATAGGTGGTCAAGCAAGGTAGGGAATCGGGGATATGTCTCTCCTAAAGAGTTGCACTTTTGATCAGCACAGTTCTAACTGCAGTGAAGAAGCATGCACAACCTAGAGTTTCCCAAGTACTCACGAGTATGGAACCTACCTTTATTAGTATATTGGGAAAGCCTAAGTATAGTGCCCTAGAGAACACAGTTTGGGAAATACAACTCAGGACTAATATGAGCTGCTATAACCAAAACTACTGTAATTCCTTCTTGGTCCTAGTACTGTTTTAGGAGCTTGTGAGACCCAGTGAAGCCTCTCTCTGGGTAGAGACTAGTTTCAGGTGGAAGCTGAATGGGCCCTATATATAGCAAGTTGAAGCCATTCAGAGAGAACAAGAGAATTGCTTTAGCTCTTACAACCTGGCCTCGTATAATATTTCTACTCCCTCCAGAGGTATTTTCTGAGCAAAGGAGATCGGGAACAGTGCCTTTAAAAAGAAAGGCAAGACGCAGAATTTCAGAAGGTTTATGGACGTGATATGAGTTTTATAGATTTCTCATCAACTACTTCAAAATCATGTGGGTCACTTATGAAAAATACTGATTCCAGAGGCCTCAGCTTGGACCTAATGATGAAACAGTCCATGAGGCAAAGACTAATGGCCTGTGTTTGTATGGAGGTCCACAGTGGCTCTTATGCTTCCTGATGTTTAGGAACTGTGGTTCTGCTTTGACCCTGAGTAGAGGCCACTTTGAAAACAGACATTTTTTTTTCTTAACGCTTATTTATTTTTGAGAGCGAGAGAGAGCACGTGTGAGTGAGTGGGGGAGGGGCAGAGAGACAGGGAGACAGAGGATCTAAAGCAAGTTCTGCACTGACAGCAGAGAGCCCGATGCGGGGCTTGAACCCACAAACTGATTGGCACATCATGACCTGAGTTGAAATTAGATGCTCAACCAACTGAGTCACTCAGGGGCCCGATAATGGAGATTTTATAATAGGCCCTCGGTTTGCCATGTTACTTCTGTAAGTCATAAACTATTACAAGTGGCATCATCTTTATGGTTCTTATTTCCTATATATATATACATATAGGAATATGTATACATATATACATATATATATGTATATATATATATATATACACATATACATATATATATATTTTTTAAATATGTATGTTCAAATTTTTAAGGATTTAGATGTTTCATTTTGTGAGAAGAAAAATTAATAGAGTAGTCACTTAGATCTCTGAGCACCCCCGTACCATCTGTGGAACAGGAGTGGTGCCAGCTGACCTTCCTCTGCAGGTGGGGTTGAGAGAATCAAGTAAGAAAGACAGAAAAGCAAGTGTGAAGTGCAAAGTGCTATGATAAATAAAGTATTATGATACCTGTATGCAAATTTAGTGGCATGGTAGTCGTTACACATAATAATATTTTTCTTTTTCTTTTTAAAATTTTTTAATGTTGATTTATTTTTGAGAGAGAGAGAGAAAGAGAGAGAGAGGCAGGCAGGGAGGGGTCAGACAGAGAGGGAGAATCTGAGCAGGCTCCAGGCTCTGAGCTGTCAGCACAGAGCCCGATGCAGGGCTCGAACTCATGAACCATGAGATCATGACCAAAGTTGGATGGTGAAGTTGGATGCTTAACCGACTGAGCCACCCAGGTGCCCTAATATTTCTCTAACGTACTTTAGTTTATTGTTCTATAGGGTTTAAGAACACATTTTGATAACTGAGAGTTTAGAACAAACAATAATTTCAGATTTATTAAAATATGAACATGATTATTCAAAGGAAGGGAAACCTCTAGGATTGTATAGAATAGGATTTTTATAAAGCATTCTCTTTGAATGTAACAGGAGTTAAACATTAGGATCACTATTCTAAATACTTCTAACTGACTCCACATTATAAGCACATACTCTGAAATGAATAGGAAATTCATCTATGAAATGAACCCTTTTTCTGATGGCATGGGGGTAAGATTATCAATCATGGCATGTCTAAGAACTCTACATCACTTTTACATAGTGCATTAAAATAAACAGGGGAAATTCACAAACCCTAACATCAAGTTTAACTTTACCTGTCTTATACTTTTGAGAAAAGTCCCCTTTTTCCTATAAATATAAACTTTTATTTTTAATGGAAGAAATTTATTAAGTTCACTCTATTAAAGGTGCATTGAAAAAGGTCAGGAGACAAAATAAATTTGACAGAAAATAGTAAAGTCAAAGTTTTATTCATGTACAATGGTTAAAAATGGAGATATTGAGATAAATTATTTTAAGTGAGAACTGTCCTTTTAATAGGTCTCACTCTTCAACCTTGTCTCATTTTTCATTTTCACGAGAATTTTAATGTATTCTTTTCATTATATAAAACATGCCATATTTGGCCTTTTCATGAAAATGGATCTGATTTTTCCTTTGACAGCCATTCATGTGAAAAGAACAGGTCCCGTTTCTGTCCATTGCCTACATGAACATGTTCATAGAAATCATAGATTTTTTTTTGTAAAATATACTTTATGCTATAGAGTGTCTAATCCTAGAAATTCAAAGCATTTTGGTCAATGATTGTATCATATTACCTTTCTCTGTGTCAAGGGACACCTGTGGTCAGGGGTTCCAAATCCCAATCTAACTCTTTCTAAATTATGTGATTACCATTTTCAACACAGAGGAACAGAAATACAGGCAATAAAATCACCAGCCCCAAGGGGAATTAACCCCAAATTAATCTCAAAGACTTTCTGTATCTCTCATTATATGTATAATGATTGCTACTTTTAATTCAAGGTGCAGTTTGTTCTACATTTTTGGGGGGATGGATAAATAGACCTAATCACTCTTCTGCTATTTTATATATAAGTATAAAGAGTGTGTGTGTCTGTGTGTGTGTGTGTATGTGTGTGTGTAGTTTTACTCTGATCGTGGTATTTTAATATTTGGTTGATAACTTTATTGGCTTAAATTTAAACCTTTCTAAGAGGAAACATTAATAACCATCAGTGTTGTTTATCTTATCATTTTTTTCTTCTTGAAAAGTATTGCCAAGTTTTTGCGTAGTAGTCTTTCCATGCTAGAGCCCAGTTGTACTCAGCACCAGTACTGCTAACTGCTTTAGGACAGGTAAGAAAAATATAAAAATATAATTATATGGTTACTGAATTCAGAAATCAATAGATAGTTTATACAATATTCAACAAGATACTCTCACACCTCCAGTAAAATTCCAAAGCACCAAATTGTCTTCCTAGTTTAAAGTAACACCATAATTAATTGATTGTTTTAAATTTAATATGATCTTGCTCTGGTGTCTTTTCTGAAACAAGAAAAATTCCAAAAGCAAAGTGTAGTTATGCCAGACATTTCACAATGGCACAGGCAGGCAGGAGTTGTCCATGGGTGGGGAGAGGGCGTGGTAAGGTGCCTCTCTCTTTATCCCTGGCTCTGTGACCTGGATGAAAAATAGGTAAATACAATGACAAAACCAAAACAGTAACAAAGGGGGAAAAGGCACAGGACTGCATGGAAATTAGGACTTAAACTATTTTGTCATTATTTTGTTGTCATTGTTTGGATTTGTTTTTGGTTTTTAAAGGAAGTTACAACAAGGAGCAGATAAGGACATATAAATTGGCAGCAGCTTGCGGTTTATGATAATGACAGTCCCGAAGGGACTTGGCTTTCTTGGTGACATTGAAGTAAATTGCACTACTCAAGATGTATACTAAGAAGGATAGATAATGAGATGTACGGAGAAGGCATGATTGCTGTTTTTATGGTATTGTTGACGATCAAAATGAATGGAAGGGAAGGGGGGACCAGGAGGAGTTTCTTGGGTTAACTTTAATGTATATGATGAATGGCAAAATTTCTACTTCTTTTAGAGGGATCAACAACATATAAAAGTGTCTTAAACAATCACTGGCTACTATTTCAATGCTTTTTTTTAACATCTAGTACCTTTGATTTACTCTAAATTCCTAATTTCTTGTTGAGTAACAAGAAATCACTTGTAAGATCACTTTTGTTTACTTGCATTACCAATGACATTTGTTTTTCTTTTTTACACGAGGGAAGAGAAAGAGTGCTAGAGCTTCTCCATCCAGAAACAGACACAGCTCTCACATAAAATTCTGTCCTCAGAAGATGCCAGACAATACAGGGGATGTTTTATCTAAAGAATAGAACCTTTTGGCCTTGACAAATCTCCCACTCTGAATGCTCTGCTTTTAACCAAAACTGTGATAAAAAACACGTGTGTGTGTGTGTGTGTGTGTGTGTGCGCGCGCGCGCGCGCGCGTGCATGCACAGAGGCATGGCCAACAAAAAGCTCTCACATCTGCAGGACGTATTTCTATTTTTTACAGTGGCCTGAAGATACCGCGTGCTCCTGAATTCCTTAGGCCAGTCTTTGTTGTTGCGGTATATGGTAGCCACACAGTACCTGACTACTACTTGCTACCTTCTTAATTCTGTACCGTTCACCGATTAGAAGGTAGAATAAAATGGATGATTTCTGGTCATTTTAGAATAGGGATGAAGTAGGGATGGGTATCATTCTATTAAAGTAACTTTACTTCTCAAGGGAAAAGGGGTTGGTGGCCTCTGCCTTCCTTACAAAGAAAAGTGACCTGACATCTCCCCTTTCCCTCTTCTCTTCTGTGTTTTCTCTCTCCCTGGTCCTATTGAGAGGAGATTCACTCCTAACAGAGTGTGTCATTTTAAGTTGACTTTCTCAGAGCTGAGCTAAGAGCCACTGCCAAGGCCAGTGGGCGTAAATTCAGTCCGCCTGACGGGAGATGACAGGCTGCGGGATTTATGACTTATTTGAGTTCTCATACATCACCCTCTGTGTCGCTCGCTTATGATGGTCCTGCCAAAAGATAAAGAAGTGTAGGACGCTTGGTACGGGCTGTGGTGACAGGCCAGGGACAAATGTCTCTGTTGGGTAAATTGATTTGAATGGCTGTAGTGAAATATCAGGTTAGGTTGAAAATATGATTGGGTTTAATGATCCCACTGACTTCATAGACTGTTGGGATTCCAAATCCCGGACAAGTTAATTAAGGTACCCTATGAAGGGGGTGTGTGTGGTTATTTGTAAATCCATATAATTATTAATGTCAGTAAATACCGCTATGTAAAAATCTAGACCAGTTTTAATATATTGAATCTTCAGGGAGTACAAGAAATATTACTTACAATTTATAGAGTATTTATCTGGGAAAAACTGTTGAGAATATTATTTCTTTCCCTACACCCCACACTCACCAGAGACCTAAAGGCATAAAAATATGTAATGAAAAGAGAGAGAACAGATAAACAGTTTATTCTCTGCTGGTAAAATTGAGTAGACTTAAGCTTTATAAGAGTAGTGGAGGGAGGATTTTTGCTGTGCGTGAAAGCAGCGTTAGTCCACTAAACCGAAAATGAAATGGATTCCTTTTTCAGTTATGAAGAAAAATATCGTTACCTAATTTTTGAGTGTGGCTGTTCCATTAAAAATAATAGATTCTCTTTGTAGGGCCAACATTTCTGGCGATTTCTGTTTCTCCATTTAAAGTTGCCTCTAAATTTCTGAGTTTTACTTTCCACAATGGGTATGCTTTCTTTACTGTTCTTTATCCCCAGGTAATTGGTGTTGACTGTGTATAGTTTCATTTTATTTTGGGGCAAGCGTGACTGATTTCATCTTCCAGAAGTGTTTACAAAATGCACTTTACACATTTCCTTTGCTTCAAAGAGCCTTACAGACATCAAAGTGAATGTCAAGGAGAAGTTCGCCTGGTCCTTCTTGACCCACGGAGCCACAGGCAGGTGGGATCCCTGGCCTCCTGCTCCCCTGTTCTGTCTTGATCTCTGGACAAATCCTCCTCCTTTATTTGGCGTCAGGTGTGATTTCTTTGTTGTAGTGAGTGACAGGGAGCCCCAGAAGGCCACCTCTGATGCATGTGAGGAGGATGGTAAATCCGGCTCAGGGAGGAAGGAAACCTATTGTTGCACATGTTCCACTCTTAGAACTCCAAAACACAGAGTCAGCATTCGGGAGCGTTGTGTTCATTTGTCAACGTGGCACAAAACCCACCTCCGCATTCTGAGGAGAGGCCCCAGCTTAACTGCAAAACTTGACACCCTCTCCATAGAATATGGAGGTGCCTCTGTCTTAGAGGCAGCCCTTAGGCAAGGCAGGTCTTGTATTCTCCTGCCCTTTCATCAGCTTCAAGGCATTGCAAGGAATGCCTACTGAGAACAGTGTGTTTGCCCAAGTTGGGACCCATAGCTATTTGGGGGCCTCATCGTTCCATGGGTTTCCAACTCAGCACTGTACAACACCATTTCCGTTCAAAACTTTTATTGTTTTCTTTCTTTATCTCCTGTTCTTCTTTATAAAGGTTATCAAGAATCAGAAAGACTGAGAAATTTGTCCAAGGTCGCACAGCTTGTAAGGGGCAAGGCAATGTTGGACCCGGTTGTGCCTGTCTCTAAACACACATTCTGCACCACACCATTTGCCCGCTGCTGTGTAGGCAATAAACATCTGTCTGTCCAGTCCCCGCTCCAGGCTCTAGTCTTGGCATTCCTGCTCTTAGTTCTCTCTGACCTCCTTCACCAGTCATGCACTCATCCAGGCCCCCTTCTGTGATGCCTTTCCTATGATCTTTTCATAGCCCATTGATTCTTCTTCTTCAGACCTTGGAACACATGTCACTCCCAAGAGGTGTTCTGTTAATCTCAAGGGCCTTCCCCAGTTACACTCTGTCTTGTGACCCCAAGGCTTTCCTTTACAGCAATGATCTCATTTTGTAATTATTTGGCTTACCTCATCTACCCCTGCCGCCGGTGTAAACTCCATGAAAATAAGAATACCACCTAAGTTGTTCACCCCCAGATGCATCAGTGTCCTGCAAATAGTAAACCCCAGTAATTGTTTCATAAACGAGTACATAGCTGGATGAATAAATGTTCCCAGAGAGATGCAAGTATAAAATAAATCCAATCTTAGGAGAAGTTTGGTCAATATTCTGACAAGGATTTGAGCGAACTACTGTAGCTATACAGATAAAGATGGGTGAAGAAGGATGAATGAACATTAGGGAAATCTCAGACTGTCCTAGAGGAGGGAATGTGTAAACTGAGTCTGGTGGAAAGGTAGGATTTCAATATACAAAGGTCATGGGAAAAACATTTCCGTAAGAGTAAACATAAGCACACATAAGTAGAAATGTGTGGGGTATGTATTGACATAACAGTAGGAGGACTGGAGTTCAAATTCTGACTTTTTCTTTCAATAGCTATTGATTTTGAACCATATGTTTAATAAACATTTTTGAGAGCCTTCTAAATCCAGGCACTTTACCGTCAGCTTTTCCCCCTCGATCTCAGTTTCTTTGGCTATTAAGTGAGGATGATAATTTGTGGTTTAGAGTTTTTTATGAAATAATGTAGGTCAAAGAAGCTCGTGTTTAGCAGGTATTTCCATCCGTGGAGATCGTAACTGAGTTTAGGTGACCTCCTAACTCTGGGAAAGGTTATTTTAAGTCAAGGAGCAGATTCATTGTAATGCCATAATTAGAATGGATACTCACATTTGCAGAAAACAGACTATATACTATGAATAAATGGAGTTTGTTCCTGAAGTGCTAGGCTTAGAGTTAGAGGAGGTAAGTTCTGGTCTCAGTACAACCTTGCATTCTGGGAAACCCCAAAACATCATTCAATTAATTAGTGTCTCAGTATCCTTGTTCTTGAAATTGCTGTTAACATAAAAAGACCTGGATGTGAACTTAACCTCTTTCCTGAGGAAAGTTAAGATCACGTCTCTCTAGAACATTAAGCTTACACAGAAAGGGCCACCTGAAGTGCATAATGGAAGTAATGTGAAAAGAGGAGAGAGCCCTTCAATCATTTTCACAGCACAAAGGTGCTCCTGCCACTCATAATTTTAATACAGAGACTTATATAAATTAAGTAATGATTCGGGGTTAGCCAGATCCCCTAATGTTCTGAGGTTTGTCATGGTGAATTGTGGTGCCACTTAGCAAGTGCATACTTAAAGAGAAGAATGGGAAGGGAAAGAAGGCTAGCAGAATAGTAAGTGACTAGAAAATGTTAAATGCAGTCCTGAAGGGAAAGCAAAAGGAAAGGAAGAGTGTAGGAGAAAAAGAAAGTGGAGAAACCAATCAGCATAGCAAGAGGAAACCAAGTAGAGGGGAATCCTAGCACAAGGGAAGAGGGCCTTTTCATTTATCTACTTAAACATTCCCCTCTTCTTTTTTTTTTTAATTTTAAATGTTTATTTATTTTTGAGAGAGAGAGAGAGAGTGAGAGCACAAGCAGGGGAGGGGCAGAGAGAGAGGGAGACTTAGAATCTGAAGCTGGCTCCAAGCTGTCAGCACAGAGCCCAATGTGGGGCTTGAACTCTTGAACTGTGAGATCAGTCACATAAGCCGAAGTCAAAGGCTTAACCGACTGAGCCACACTGGTGCCCCCACATTCCACTCTTCTTAGTGGTGTGGCTGCCTTTTTGAAAGGAAGGAGATTGTGCCGGGGCCTGTCAATCTTCCTTAGAAACAGACAATTCCCTGAATTTTATTCCATGGGATCCCTAATTGATGGCTCCTTTTCCATTAAGCAGTAAACAAGTAAGCCAGCTTTAGCCAGGTTCTTGAGGAGATCATTTTGCAAGGAGAAAAAACACTGAAATTCCAGAGTCTGATCCCATCTGCAAAAGTGCTTATTGGGTGGATACTTAACACATGGTTTTCCTATTATCCCCATTTTAGAGATGAGAAAACTGAGGCTAAGACTAGTTAAGTAATTTACCCAAGTTCAAAGGACTCATGAGCAGTGGAACCAGATTTGAATTTCATTCTCTCTGACTCCAAAGCTCATGCTGTATTTTTTATTTTGTTAATAAAAAATAGTATGTATATATACTCAGTAGGATGAGGTTATGGGTTAATTTTAAAATATAAGATTATCTTCGGAGAAAGTATTCCTTTTTTTCGCTCCCTTCTTATTGTTGGCTAGAAAATTAGAACAGGAAAGATATGGCAAGTGTGCCTTTTGTTGGAAATAGCTAAAACTGCTCACTTTAACAATAAAGTTCTGCCATCTGGGATATTGCAAATTCTCCTAAATTGGTATGGTTTGTCCTGCTGTCTTGGAAAGGGAGCAACTAGTGTAGGGGAAAGGATTCAAAATGCAGCAAAGGGATTTTTTTTTTTTTAAGATTTTGCTTAATTATCACTGCAGTGGAATGGCTGGCCAAAGTCAGAAATCTTTTATTTCCGCTCAGTGAGCAGCCCAATAAAGCTTCAGAAGGTACAGTACAAACAAATGCTGTTTCATTTTTTTCCACCTCTCAAAAAAAGTTAATCAGGAATTCATTTTTTAGAATAATCCTGTGTTAAATCAAGCGGCCAGACGATGAAATAGGAATTAAAGAAAATGAAATGGTGGGAATTATCATAAAAATATGAAATTTTGTCAAAAAGCCTACCAAGTGAATTGGCTAATAAGCACCTACAACTTATTGCCATTTTGCTTCTCTCTTCACTGGCATCTTTGTGGTTCTTCATTTTGTGCTAACACAAGTTACCTATAATCCTTAACAAATATCCATTTTAGATACTGGGAGTGGCCAGTAGATTTGAAAGCAAAACAAGATGGTGGCATGAGCCAGGAAGTGGGCAATAGTGTGGGTTAATATGGATTAGGATGAAGGATTTTTTTTTAGTTACTTTTTTTAAAAAGCTTATTTATTTGTTTTGAGAGAGAGTGAGAGAAAGAGCAGGGGTGGGGCAGAGAGAGAGAGGGAGAGAGAGAATCCCAAGCAGGCTCTGTGATGTCAGCACAGATCCCCATGAGGGGCTCAATCTCACGAAGCGTGAGCTCATGACCTGAGCTGAAATCTAGAGTCAGATGCTTAACCAACTCAGCCACCAGGCACCTAAGGATCAAGGATTTTAATAGGTGACTCTTGACTTGAGTAAAGCCAGTTTGTGCCGTGACCCTCCATCCTGTTAAGCCTGGCAAGGAAATTTGCTGGAAGAATTATTGAACAGATTTGAAATTACACACTTAGGCAATTTTCCCAGATCTTTTATTTCTGAGGACTACAAGGTCATAGAGATAGGGCCATAGGCTCAGTGAGGTTCATTTGGCTTGTAGCGTCTTGGGACCTGTGGTCTGGGACCGGCCCTGCTGTGTTGGTCTCGGGGAGGCTGATGTCATTTGGGCTCCAGCAGGCTGTGGGTGGCTGCGTTCCTACAGAGGCGGCCATGCATGCTGTGCTTCTTTGTGGATGTGAACTGCCTGCCTCACTTGTCGGACTCTGGTTCCATAATGTGGCAGTGGGGAAAAGGGTTTTCTTTGTCTCTGCACAGCACAACAGTCTATGGTTGGGAGACCTTCGTTCTCACTGAAATAAATTGAATGCTACCAGGTAAAGGCTCTTTTGTGAATATAGCATGGCTACAAGATTTCTCACCCTCAGCACTATTGATATTTTGGATTGGATAATTCTTTGTTGTGGGGTTGTTCTGTGCATTGTGGGATGCTTAGCGGCACCCCTGGATGCTGCCCACTTGATGCATCTTCCTCCAGTCGTGACAGTGAAAACTGTCTGTAGACATTGACAAATGCCCCCTGTGGGAGGTGGGCAAAGTTGTTCCTTGGCTGAAGGGTTAGATTTTGTGCCTTTTGAAATAAGACCACTGTTTTTTGGTTTGTTTTGTTTTTTCTTCCTTCTAGTTTTACTCAGCGAAGCTAGGCTTTCTTTTAAGACAGACTTCCAACATACATCCCTGGTTCTTCTTGAGAAAACATATTGCATTTTAACCTTTCAGTGGCTTACTGTCCTCAAATAGGAAGTTGGTGAAAATAGTAGTTCATGCACATATTTTTGAGCCAAACTGAGTTTGAATTAAGGATTTGCTATCGTCTATGTACGTGACCTTGGCCAAGTGACGTTACAGGATCTAAGTCTCCCTTTACGTGCGAGATGAGGGGGAATAACACTTGTACCCTTTCACCCTGTTGTGGTGGAGTTGACATGAGATAAATTAGTGACAGCAGATAGCACAAAGCCTGGCCCATGCTGAGAGCTCAATAAAAGTTTTCTGTCCTTATCACTGTTGCTGACAATATTTTTGAAAAATTAGTTGTCTTGTTATTATTAAGCTACTGTTTATTTTTTCTTTACCAAATACTTCCTATGTGTTTATCTCAGGAACTAGACTCCCAAGAGCATACACACATGCACGCAGGGACACAGACACACACAAGGTGATAAGATGCCTGATTTCATGTACCATCTTGGGACAAATCCAGGACATTTTGATTAGCCCTTCTAGCTTTTTCTGCTTCTCCTCTCACTGTTCCTCTTTCCTCCCATTCTTTCCTTCTGGAGCCACCATCAGATGGAGCACAAGTCATCTCCTTGATTTGCAGCCCATGCTCCAATGAGAAAAATCCTATAGTGGCTTTTGATTTTATGCTTCATTGCTTAGGCTTCCTCATAAACACCATGGCATCTTAAAAAACAAAAACAGCAGCTTTCTTTTGCCAGAACTTTATCAAATCTTGTGTCTATAATGGCTCAGACTTCCAGAAAATGAGAAAATCCATTTTTGTGAGGTTGTTTGCTGCAGAAGCAAAGTGACCTTGAGGGAACACCGGCTCCATGTTTGCTTTTCATGGCATTGCCCACATCCCTCCTCCTTCATCTCCTCCTGCTTCCCATTCAGTTCCTCAACAACCGGCAATCACTCTACCCTCCCGCTCCAAATTTATGACCGCGAACAGGTCATAAACAGAGAAGGCCAACCCTAATCCCAGGTACTGCACCTTCCTGTTTGCAGGAGGTACGACAGCTTGATGGGACCGTAAAGAATAAGCCTGCATTCCTACTTGCCCCATGAATCATGCCCTACAAAAATGACTAGCAAGGGGGTACTTCAGGGACTTCAGGTGACTCAGAGCCCTGAGGCAGGGCTTCCCCTAAACCACCCAGCGCAAAGGGTCCCTGTGGATGTCCTCTCTGTGGTGGCCTGACAAATCAAAGTGATCTCACAAGTAAGAAGACGTCACAAGCTCACAGATCATAGGGAGCTGGCTTTTTAAGTGATCCACATGAAATGGTAGAGGCAACCCCAGCTTACTAATGCTCAGAAAATTACAAAAGTACCACCTGGAATGGCACACCTACTGGAAACACTTGGAAAGTAGGAGCACATCTTTTATAGATGTCCTCTTCCTCCTCTAGTTGCCTCTTAGTATATATCATTGGCTGGTGCTTCTCAAACTTGAGAGTGCATGGGGATCACCAGGATGCTCTTGCTTGCTTTCTGATTCTGTTAGTCTGGATGGGGCCTGAGAGTCTGCATTCTTTGGTGTACTTCCAGGTGATACTGATGCTGCTAGTCCTTCAACCACATTTTAAGCAGTGAGATACTAGAATGTTTCAGAGCTTTCTTTCCTTCCCCCTTCCATTCCCCACCCCAGAATTGTTTCTTTTAGAATGGCACTTGCCAGCTTTTGCAAGACAGTAGTAATCATCCCAGTTGGTTTTGAGCAAAATTAACTTTTCTATGTCCCGGAAATATCAGAACTCTTGAGAGCTTGAGCTGTATTGTTATTATTGAGTTTTTTCCCCTAATATGATTGATTTTTTAAAGTTTATTTCTTTTGAGAGAGAGAGAGAGAGAGTGAGTGAGTGAGTGGGGGAGAGGTGGAGAGAGAAGGAGAGAGAGAATATCAAGCAGGCTCTGCACTGTCAGCACAGAGCCTGATGTGGGGCTCGATCTCACGACCATGAGATCAGGACCTGAGCTTAAATCAAGAGTCAGACGCTTAACTGACTGAGCCACCCAGACACACCCCCTAAGATGATTTAAAAAATAAATTCTCCTGACACATGGCCTTCCAGGTTATTCCGTGATCACTGGTGTAATGGCGGAGTCTCAGCCCAACACTGCAGAGAACAGCTAGTTCTTTCACCATTTAGCTCCAGGTAGAACGGGGCACTTGTGGCATCGGTCAAAATTTGCTTCTACCTGTTCATCTAGGTTGAAGCAACCAAGTGACACACAACCTATGTAGCACCTTTCTGCATTTTTGGAGACTTCCCTTTCTAGGTCTGACAACAATAGCTGTAGTCTTGAGTTTGAGATACACAACTGGGGTCTATTATCACGGTCCTTATGAAAGAACACTGAGTGGAAGAAGCAAGGGTCAGGGAGAGCCCAACAATTTGCACATGTGTATGAAGATTGAAAGGGATACTTTTCTTCCATGAGAGAAACCCATAAGCTGACATTTAGCAAAGAGTGGCTCAAGGATTGGACCTTAGGACATGCTCCTAGACAGCTAATGTTCCTTTCACCTGTTTGCCCAGGTGACATGTGCTATAGACCTCACATGACTTCAGGTCTGCTGCCAAACTCCTCCCTACATGCTTCTTTCAGTGATTCATGACTTAAATCTTTTGGGACACAGGGCTTTATGGCAGAACAAACACAGGATTTGAATTAGACAACCTGGGCTCAACTGTCAACAGTTCATTATATGACCTGGCTCTAGCTCTTAATTCTCTAGACCTAAATGTCCTCCTCCCCCAAAACCTGAAAATAGGTACTTACCCAGGTATTTTTGAGGATTCTGTGATATAAAATAAAATAGAAAGGCCTAGCATAATATCTGACACAAGAGCCATGCGATAAACTTTAATGCCATAATATCTTGAAGCAGTTTGTATATACTAAATTGGACAGAAATAAGCAAGCTATCATGGTGACTACTTATATGGACCGTGGAGTCAGCCTGACTGGGTCTGAACCCTAGCCTAGCTCCGTCTTTATGGTGTGACCGTTGATAGGTTTACTTCAATCTCGAGGCCTCAGTTTTCTGGATTTTGAGGATTTGCATGAGTTACTACAACTACAGAAGGGTTCCTGAAACATAGCGAGTGTTCCTAATATTATGACATGAATTTTGTTTCAATGAGATCTCAGTACTTAGAGAGTAGCCAGGGGAAAAAAAAAAGAAAGAAAGAAAGAAAAGCAACCCCCACTCTCTTCCCTCCCTTCTCCCCACAAAACCAAAGCAAACAAACCAAACAAAACACTGCTATCACAGCATTCTTTTAGTTTTGATATAGTATCTAAGAAGTTATTCTCCTCGACTACTTTGAACTAGTTCAGACTTGGCAGGAGTTAAAAGTTTTGAGTTATAGTCTTGACAAAAATTAATTTGGGATGGATCATAAACCTAAATGCAATAGCTAAACTTATAAAGCCTCTAGAAAAAATATAGGAGAGTATTTTTGCAGTCTTGAGGTAGGCAATGGGTTTTTGGAGAAAATACAAACACAGTAAGCATAAAAGAAAATATCAGTAGATGGGATTTGATCAAAATTAAGATTTTCTGCTCTTCAGAAGATTTCCTTAGGAAAGTTAAAGGGTCACTCACAGATGGAGAGAAAATATTTTCAAGACAAATATCTAAAAAGGACCTATGTCCAGAATATATAGACATCTCCTACAAATCAATAATGAAAAGATAATAAAAAAAATGGGTGGCTCAGTTGGTTAAGCGTCCAACTCGGCTTAGGTGATGATCTCACAGTCTGTGATTTAGAGCCCTGCATCAGGCTCTTTGCTGACAGCTCAGAGCCTGGAGCCTGCTTTGAATTCTGTGTCTCCCTCTCTCTCTGCCTCTTCCCTGCTCACACTCTGTCTTTCTCTCTCTCTCTCAAAAATAAATAAAATGCATTTAAAAAATTAAAAATGGGCAAAAATATTGAATAGACATGCCATAAATATATGCAAATGGACAATAGGCCCTGTGAAAAGATGATCCACATCTTTAGTAATCAGGAAAATATATGTTATTATCACAATGAGGTATAATTTTATACTCACAAAAAATGCTTAAAATTAAAAAGGCAGCACCAATGTTGGTGAACATTGGACCTACTGGAATTTTCATGCATCACAGATGGGAATGTAGAATGGTATGACTACATTGGAAAATTGTTTGGCAGTTTCTTAGCTAAACATAAATCTAGAGAGGGATACAGTAAGTTCACTTTTAGGCATCTATCCAAGAACAATAAGGGCATATATCCACAACAAATATTTATGTAAAACATTTATAGTAACTTTGCAATAGCCTCATACTGGAAACAGGGCAAGTGCCCATCAACAAGAAAGTAGATGAATAAAACATGGTATATTCATATGATGGCATACTACTACTAATAAAAATGCACTATGGAGCACCTGGGTGGCTTAGTCGGTTGAGCATCTGACTTTGGCTTAAGTCATGATCTCAAGGTTTGTGGGTTTGAGCCCAGCATTGGGCTCTGTGCTGACAACTCAGAACCTGGAGCCTACTTCAGATTCTGTGTCTCCCTCTCTCTCTGCCCCTTCCCCATACACACTCTGTCTCTCTCTCAAAAGTAAATAAGCACTAAAAATGTTTTTAAATGCACTATGGATAAATGCAGCATCATGTATATATCTCAAAAACAGTATAGTGTATGGGAGAAAAAAGACACCACAGAGTACATATTACATAATTTAATTTATATAAAGTTCAGTAACAGGCAAAACTAGTCTATATTATGAATCAGAACATTGATTGCCTATGAGGGGTGAATGGTGACAAGAAAGGACAGAAAAGAGCTTTCTGGGTGGCTGAAATGTTCTATATCCTGATGGGAGTATTGGTTTCATGGACTTATTGATTTGCTTGAACACATCCAATTGTATACTTAAAATAATTTATTTCACTTTATGTGACTGTACCACAACTATATCTAGATAGATAGATAGATAGATAGATAGGTAGATATGAATTATTCTTCATTCGAGTAGGGCTTCTCTGAACCCAAATTATTTGTTATACTCTTTTCCTCCATCAGAATTTCTGCTCTGCAGTTGGCCATCATCTGGAGAATAGAGAAACAGGAAATATCATAACAGAAGGAAAAAAAAGCTCCTTAATTAATTATGCATATCTCTCTAATGCCTGCACCTTGCCCTCCAGATAAATTATTCCATTGTGAAGCCTCTCCTGGGGGTATCTCTTACAAGTGCCCTTTATTTCTGGGCTTCTGCACTTTAGCTTTCCTGTCCCCGTCTTTTCCCTGGGTTATCTCCTGTGGAATAGAATTGATAGCCCTTTCCATTTGAGTTGGACTCTTCATTCAGATTTTCCTAAGCACATTATAAACTCTAATTCATTTACATTATCATAAATGGTAATGTCCTGTGAAAAAGAGAGGTTATGGCACCAATTAAACTAATCTTCTTGTAGTCACTCGTCAAATCAATGTCAGTTCAAACACTTGAACCAAGAATTGATGCATCCCCATTTGTCTGCCAGATTGATGACAGCACAGCGACTGAAATGAAGGCGAAACCCCAGTCCATATGTGGAGATCATCCCATGATGTTCTTGGCACATGGACTACTAGTAGGTACAGTGAGAAGAAAAGAAAAGGAACAGTCCTGGACTGGACAAGGGTCCAATAGGCAATATGTATCACTTGTCTTGAAACACCCAGGTGGATACCTATAGAAGAATATCCGTGCATCCGTTCACAGAGTTTCAAGGCTGGTTTGTGGCAGAATCACTTCATTGCTGACTTAAATGAAACCCAGATCATTGAAGTCACATACCCAAGGTCACACAGCTTGTTGTTTCCAAGATCTGCTGACTGCCAACCCTGACACATTGCCACTGTAGACTTCATGTATTCCAGACCACATGAGAGATTTCCCTGTTCTGTGAACTCTCTTGTGTTTACAAAACAGAAGCATTTAAATACTTTGTTTCATTTGGGCATGGGGTAGTAAATAAATAACACAAATATTGCCTCCCACTGCAGGGAGTCTAACAGTAACTGACAGTTGGACAGTAAATGCCCTATGACAGACACTCTTCTGAATGTTTGACATGGTTAACTCATTTAATTCTCAATATCCTACTGTTGGTGGTACTATCGATAAGCCCCATTCTACAGTTGTGGAGACTGAAGTATAAAGTTGAACAGCCTGTTACAAATGCAGTGTTTAAATGGCAGAGCCAGAATGGGAATCCAGATTATTGGTTCCAGCAGCCACACCTCTGACCTGTTTCCTCTCCGCACAACAGGAGGTAGAGAGGATTTGTTTCTTTTAGAAAAAGAACTAATATCTCTATGAAGCAAACCTATGAGTGACTAATGAAAGTACGTAATAACAGCTGATGTTAAATGAGCAGTTGTTGCAGTGCCAAGTGCCTTATTTCATTTGAATTTTCACAACTCATCGAAAAAGTGTTATCATCCCCTTGTTACACACAAAGAAACTGAGATGTACAATGTTAAAGGAGCACGTGCCCACGGCCACAGCGTTGGGAAGGCGTGACCTGAACAGTCTGGCTCCAGGGGCTGCTTCCCTTGAAGGCCTGCAGGATCGTTGTAATAAAATGGCATTTGTTCAATCAGCTTTAATTGATGAGCTACTAAACAGAGCCTGCACTAAACAAGATTTCATCAGAGAAACATTTATGCTTAGCTGCTTCTGAGCTGGAAGGTCTCTCTGATTTGATGTAGACTGCCTTCATTTTTATGGAGCTGGCATCAAACTGATTTTAGAAAGAACTGGCTTTTCTCCAGGGTCTTCCTGGTCAGTGTGACCTGGCAAATTTTTTGGTTGAAACCACTAAATCTCAAAGAAGGGGCAGGGTTGGGAGAGATGTCAGTGTCCTCCCCAGGGAGGTGTCAGTTTCTGGAAGAGGGGAGGGGGACGCTTGTTCCAAAACCAAAGCAGTACGAGAGGGTTGATTTTGAACTTGACGTAGGACTTGCTCTTCCGTATCCCTTAGCTAAGATAAAAAAGTTTGCACCAAGCCAGCAGTGTCAGCATTCACATTGGTATCTTGTGATTGGAGCAAAAAATATATACATATGTTTCTTTTTCTAAAATTATTTTGCTTTTCGGTTTGTGTTTAGTCACAATTTTTAAATTGTTTAATGTTTAATGCCTCAAGAGAGAGCATGGGGATTTTGTTTTTGAGAAACATACTTTTTAAGTTTGAAGAAAGCTGGCTGAAACAGATATAGGAGTAGCTACCATGTATCCATCCCTGCTGTGGAGTTATTGCAAATAAGACCTAGTGGCAGCTCTGAGGCATTTTGAAGAATTTAGATTCTCGTCATCCAAAGGAAAATCTGTACATTTATTTGAACTTGAAAACCATGGCACGTGTTTCTAGGGAATCCCAGGCCCTGAGTAGAGGGAAGGAATTATTTCTGGGATAAAGCTCACATCAGTGTTGGGTCAGGAAACTCAGTTCATGTTGCTACGAAGAATGAAGGCTGATTTTTCACAGTATCAGCTTTCCAGGAGACCTAAGACTTGTGGATTCTCATTTACAAACCCCGTACCCTGCCGTAATTACCCTGGATTGATTTTTGGCACGTGAAGAGCGATGGGCCACACTCCTCACAAATCCTCATCCTCTGGGCTGGGACAGAAAACTTGGCCTGAACCTCTGAATCCACAGTGTGAGAGATGAACTCTGTTTCTCCCTGGGGAGCTTTCTCACTGCCAGATGGCAGAGGGCTTTCCTGGATTTGAGATGGAAAAAAGGACTGCTCTCCCACAGTCTTGTCTCATGTACTATCATCTTGTGAGTAATTACCCCAAGTAAGTTCCACTCCTCTAGTCAAGATCCAAAACTTCACCTTGCCTGCCCCTTAGGGATCAGAGGCTGCCTGTTTAGAACCCACATCTGCAGTGTTTTCTGGACTTCCTTGCCTGCATGGGTTCCCACACTTCAGTCACATTTTTTGAGTGCGTATGAATGTGCTTACCTAACAAGGATGTGCAGAAGCAGTTGGCCTTCGAGTACAAAGTAATGCAAGAGACAAGTAGGGGTTTAATTAGTCTTATTTAAAAAAAAACCCACAAAGGTTCTACTTCTTTTCCTTCATGTTTCACTCATCAATTATTTAATTAAATGTATCCATCCTTTCAAGACTAGTCATGTTATTACTACGTGCCTGTTTTTGTACTGGCACTTGAGATCTCTGGATGAAGAAAAGAAACAAACAAACAAAATAGGGATGTTCCTCTTATGAGGATTGCATCTAGTTGTAGATATGAAAGAAACTGAAGCAGCTAAGCTTAACAGTAAGAGCTAACATCTATCCAGTACTTAGTATATGCCGGTTCTTTTTTTAATTCAATGTAGTTAACATATAAAGTTATATTGGTTTTAGACCTATAACATAGTGACTTGAGTCTTCTGTACATTACAAAATGTTCATCTTGATAAGTAGAGTCACCATTTGTCATCAGAGAAAGCTAACATAATACATGACAGTGTGCCTAGCAGAGGATATAGCATGCATGATAGTCCTAAGGAGAAGAAAGTGGGAGAGAGACATGGAGGCTTGGACAGTTCAAACAACACAAAAGCCACTGGGCTGAAGGCTTATGGTAGAAGTGGAGATATTTATGGGGTTGGAATAGTGTGATAGCAAGGACAGAGCTGCACGGTCCTATTTGCCAAGTTTGGAATGTAAAGACATTGAAATATCTTGAACAAAAAAGTTACCTTACTCACTTGAGATTTTAATTTTTTAAAAATTTTTATTTATTATTGAGTGACAGAGAGAGTTAATGAGTTGGGGAGAGGTAGAGAGAGAGAGAGACGCAGAATCTGAAGCAGGCTCCGGGCTCCTAGCTGTCGGCCCAGAACCCGATGTGGGGCCCAAACCCACAAACCGCGAGATCATGACCTGACCTGAAGAATGATGCTTAACCCACTGAGACACCCAGGTGCCCCTTCACTTGAGATTTTAAAATAAGATCCCTCTTGTTGTCAGGGCATAAGACCTAGTGTCTCTTGCAGTGTCCAGGCAAGAGATGAAGGAGACTTGGCTGTGGATGGACTAGAAGGCTCCGTGTATGGTGAGGTTATGGGGCTTCCTTGATGGCCATCTCTCACTTCTTTGCACTTGCTGCTTCCATCCCCTTCAAGAGGATTTTTAACTTAAGCAAAAACTTTTCACATAAATTTGTCCCATTTGGGGATTCATCCTCCGTTCAGGGGGGCCAACTCCAGCAGGCTTCCTGTTCAGAATATGCCATTGGAAATGCTGAGAGTGGAGGGACCTCACTTAGTAAACCATAATAGGAGAGACAAACTGAGGATTCCCTGCGTAACAGAAAATTTACTCTGAATACTTGGAAGTAGGGCTAATGCCACTTAAAAATTTTCTTTGGGGCACCCTGTGATTGTTTTTTTTTTTATTAATAGTCCTTTATCTCCTTAATTACCTTATCCACAGATGTCTGACAGCAACAATTTGGGCTGGGACAAAAAACAGTAATAATATTCTCTTTCTGAAAGAGTCTTCTAACTGCTGATGGCTATTATAGTAGAGGACAAAATATAGTTTTTGCTCGAAATGTAAGCAGATGTTATTTTGATTACCTTTTACAAGCTACAGGGTTCAGTTGAAGTGAATGTTGAATGTAAATACAGCACTGGCTTGTGAGTTACAGATGTCTCTAACGACCATCCCAAATGCACAGTTAGTATGTCGGATTCCACTACCCTCTGCTTACCGCTGTGACTTCTCTGGGTCCCTTCTGTTTCCAGTCCTTCAGGACACACATCTGTCCTTTCCAGTCCTTTCATGTCTCCACTATTTATAAGACTAATTTTTATAGGTTTCTAAGAGAGATATATCATGGTAATGCTATACTCCATTATCGTAATAGTTGCTATTCATTGAGCACCTACTGTTTGCCAGGACTTGGCCAGTTGCTGTATATATCATCTTAGTTCTCAGAGCAGCTTTAAAGGAAGGCAGTATTGCCCCTACTGTACAGAGGAAGAAATTGAAGCTGAAGCAATCTTGGCTTGGCGGTGATTGTAACAAGTAATATAATTTCCTCATTGTACCCCGCAGAGGTCTAACCATGTAGGGGCTAGTTCAGATCTGAATAACATATTTTAAGGGAAACATTGGCAAATGAAGAAAGGTCAGAGGAAAACATCCAGGGTGATTTAATTAATTCTGTATACGTTTCTCTCACACACTATGACAGACTTGAACAATTGTACCATTCACTGGGGGAGGTAGAGCAGTACATATGCATTAACATTCTTACCTCAAGAGGAGAATATAAGGGATGCTGTGGGAATAGGATGGACAGACATAGCCAGCCTGAGAAATGGTAACTACGTCTTGAATAGATTTTAGTTAGGGAAAAGTCAGCTGGCATTGGGTACATTCTAAGCTAAGTGAACATGAATAAGAACTCAGAGGCAGAGTAGGCAAATTCAGGGACTTTCAGTCCACTTAAAAGTATAGTGCACAAGTTAGGAGTACTAAGACACTAGGCTGGAAAGGTGAGCAGGGAATAGATCATGACAGGCCTCGAAATGTGAAGGAGTTTGTACTTTATCTTAAAGGCTCTAGAGAAAGCATGTAAAGCAGGGTATGGTATGTTTTCATTGGGCTTCAGTGTGGAGAATAAGCATGGATTGGGGACGGGGAGAGTTGGGGAGTTTCTGCAGTAATCCAGGTGAGAAATGATGGTGGTCTTAAGTATCACGATGGTAGGAATACATACAAGGGCACAGATAGGAAATATTTTAATCATATAGACACCTGGAAACAAAGGTTACATAGGGTTAGAGTTAAAACATGTTTGGAGGGCTGTTGTGTGGAAAAGAAAGATGATTTATTCTGTTTATATACAGAGGCCATAGAAAGACTAATGGTAACAAGTCATTGGGAAACACATTTTATCTTCATTACAATGGAGTGGTCCAAAAATTGGAAGTCTAAGTTTACCATCCACCACTGAATGTATCTAGGCATTTTATTTTAATTCAGTATATATTTTTAAATGCTTTGTATATTCTACAGACTGGGTAACAATGTACAAAACACTGGAGATTGAGATCCTGGAGATAATTAACAGCTAATTAAATAATGAAATATATATCATTGATATAAACAGAGGACTATGGTAATTAATTCTGCCTAGGGTCAAAGGGAGTTATTAGTTGAGATTGTAGAAAGCAGCTGAGGAGTCATTTGGGAGGAAAATTTGTTTGGTATCTAGAGGACATCCATGTGGAGTTGTTCAGGGAACATTTGGAAATATGAATCTAGAGCTTAGAATATAGGGCTGGAAAATCTATTGGGGAATTTTCTCTGTTTATGTTTATTTATTTTTGAGAGCGAGAGAGAGAGAGAGAGCATGAGCAGGGGAGGGGCAGAGAGAGAGGGAGACACAGAATCCAAAGCAGTCTCCAGTCTCTGAGCCGTCAGCACAGAGCCCAACGTGGGGCTTAAACTCATGGACTGCAAGATCATGACCTGAGCTAGAGTCGGATGCTTAAATGACTGAGCCATTCAGGCACCCCTGGGGATTTTTCAGTATAAGCAAGGATTATTAAAGCAAATGTCCATAGAAGATAGGCAGGTAATATAAATAAGTGAAGTAGGCAAGGTACAAGACACTAAGGAATAGTGGGGACTATGGAAAATTAGAAAGCAAATGACATTTTCCAGAAGGTACTGCTTAGCTTTAATAGATTGTTATCATGTTGGACTGTTAGCCCTGTTTCCAGAGCTCCATACTTTCTAAATGAAAATGAAAACTTTGACATTTATGTTACTGTTTCCCTTTTTCCCCGCATACAATATATCTTTGGTCTAACTATGATCCAAAGATTGTCAGATTGACTTTTATGTTGTAAGGTAATTATTGAAGCTTATACATATAAGTGAAATTTTCCTAAGTGAGTAGAACACTGGTCTGTGTTCTCAAGGAGGTAACCAAAGGTTGGTATACAACCTTTCTTTTTTCTGTATCTGAGGGAGGATTCATTCTGCCCATAATGGTGTCTGAGGAGATCATGCAGAATATTATCAAGAAAGGCACAGGAGACAGAGATAAAAACATGATGCTGACTTGGAGTCTAGTGAAGTTTGGTTGTTTACAAAGAGTAATCAAGTGCATAAAATATAACTATGGCTATGTTTTCAGACATTAGAACCCATTGCTTTCCTGTCATAGTGCTTGTGTTGTAACCAATGGGATTAAACCCCTATAAATGTGCCACTTCATATCCTAGCACCCAATATGATACTGAAAATAAAACGGTTTAAGAACCACTGTAAAGAACAAGGACCAAAGATGTGATCCTGAGTAATAACACAGGGATGAGTTGTATTTTTAGAATGAGCAAAGAGTAGTATCATCAAAAGCAAGAGGGAGAGAGCTTTAAGAAAAAAGATCAGTTTGAAATATTATGCAGATTAAAAATGGTGAAGCCATTGGACTTAAAATGTAGAGGTTTAATATGACCTTTGGGAGGGTAGTCTAAGGAGAAGAGCTGTCAGGATCCCAAGTTTCTGTGCCCTGGGCAGTGATCAGAGGTCAGTGGATGGAGTGATTGTTGGCCACTCTTTTGGCGAGTTGGATAGCAAAGAAAAGGAGGAAGGCAGTTATGTTCCAAGGATGAAGCAATGTTAAAGATTTTCCTTTTTTTATTTTTTAATGGAATAGAATGGACAATATATTGAGATGAGGAGACTGATAATTGATGATGCAAGGTATGGAATGAGGCATAAAATGGAGAGCTCAGAATGAGAACAATTGAGAATTTTCCTCCTTTCAGACAGGTAAAAATATGACTCTTTGGAGGTAGTAGAGAGGAAAATTGAGGGAACATATGTCTGATGACTCCACATTTTCCTTGAAGTAGATGAAGGAAGAGGTTAGTAGAGAGATGTGGGGTGAAAAAAAAAAACCTAGAAGCAAATTGGAACAGCCACTGTAAGGAATTTAACAGGCAAAAATAAAAGGATTGCTCAGGTTCAAAAACATTAAGTAGTAACGGTCATCACAGCTGTGAGCGTTTCTACAACAGTATTATGGAGCCCAGACACACGAAGGAAAGAAAAGAGTGTTTGGGTTGCTCCAGCATTAGAGAATGACCAGCCAGACTCAGCAAAAGGTCAAAAGGAAAAACACCTTAAGCACCAGAGAAGTGGGCAGGTGAATAAATGGGAAATGGAACTGAGGCTTGGGAGGGAAGTAAAAGGAATCAGGAGAGGACAGATTTGCTGAGAGAGAGAGAGAGAGAGAGAGAGAGAGACTCTCTGTGATAATTGTTTTTCTTGGATACCAGAATGACGGATTCTTGCCCTAGGTGGGACTTTGATCTGAGTGATTTCTGAGGTTCCTTGAAATTCCAAGATTTCTTTAATTCTAGACATGTAAAACCACAGCCAGTTCCTATGCTCCTGTCATACTTGTCATGCTTGAGATACACACACACACACACACACACACACACACACACGCACCAAGATGTCTCTCTCAGGACGGCCTCAAGGAAAGCTATAAAGTAGGTGATATTTCTCGTTTGAACTTCTCTCCACCTGTTGTAGTATAATCTTCAATTTCTTCACCTTATCCCTAGTGCATCAAACCCATGAGGGCATTGCTTTGCATAAGAAAGCTGTCTTAAGGCCCTACTCAAATCAAAACCTCTAGGTAGATACTTGTTCTGCTTCCTTGTGGGTCTCTAAGTAAGATCTCTGGTTATTTGTTTCTCTTTTATGCTTTGTCTTTTTTTTTTTTAGATAGAATGTGTGAGCAGGGGAGGGGCAGAGGGAGAGGGGTTGGGAGAGAGAGAATCCCAAGCAGGATCCATGCCTAGCATGAAATCACGAACCTGAGCTGAAATCAAGAGGCAGACTCTCGACTGACTGAGCCACCCAGGCACCCCTCTAGTTATTTGCTTTCATTTCATTGCACCTACAATAAGCTAGTCACCTTTTTGGTCTTTCTGATTCATGTCACAAGGTAGCTATCCTGTTGTTTCATTCTTACCAGTTCTTGTGACTTCTACTGGATAGGAGGTAATATAAGGCCGGAGGGGAGAGGTGGTGGCAGGAATCAAAAGAATGGAGAGTTAGCCTGGTGTTTTTGAGATAAACAGAGGGAAAGAATCAATGCCAGGTACTTTCTCATTCTGAGTCTCATCTCTTGAGTTGGACAGCACTTTTGTGAGCTTCCTAATTTCTTAAAAGTACCAGGAAACCTACTTTACTCGCCTCTGGCCTTGGCTTGCAAGTTTTGGGAAAAGCCGAGGTCAGGCAGGGGTTATTTCTTCAGTGAATCTGCAGATTGGACCCTGGGGACCAGCCACCTTGCTGTTGAGACAGCTAAATACACTAAGCAATGCATTTGAAATATGCTCCAGACTCTGTGGAACTGGGGGATTTGGATGCTTACCAGGGCATCCGTGCTTCTTGGTGTCCTTCTGAAGTACATCAAAGTCCCATACAAGTTCTCTTGGAGGAGAAAATCTTCAGTAGGTTCTCAAAAAGGAAAGCCAAGTAGCCTTCAACTGGAATTAAGAGGAGAGTTAACAGCAGGACTGTCTGTAGGAACTTTGATTTCATTGCATTTAAGTTTCCTTCTCTAATGGACAATTTTTACCTGAGCACTTTTTGAGGATAGGTATTGTGTGTGTGTGTGTGTGTGTGTGTGTGTGTGTGTGTGTGTGTTTATGTTGAGAGAGAGAGAGAGAATAAGTGGGGGAGGGGCAGAGAGAGGGAGACATAAGAGCCCACTGAGGGGCTTGAACTCACAAACTGTGAGATCATGACCTGAACTGAAGTTGGATGCTTAACTGACTGAGTCACCCAGGCACCCCAGGTACTGTGTTTTCTGCTGACATCTCCAGTTCAGTACAGTCCCTGTCCCATGGTACATGCTCATTGATTGTATGTGGAAATCAGCCACATGTCAGGATGCTGATTTTCTATTCCAGTGATTTGTGAATGGTAAAGTGGCTTCTCTGACTTTGCACAAAAGTTTAGGTTCTTCACAGAGTCAAGTACTAGTGAAATCTTGCCACCAAAAGAAGCCTAAGACATATGATGGAAAGAATTTGGTTTGGGGAATTTGAAAAGCCTATTCTTGAGATCTAGCTCAATATCATATTAATTTTATGAGGCTAAGTTGCTTACTTCTTTATACTTCAGGCTTCTGTAATAGGATTATGAAATCTCTCTCTTAGGTTTATAATAGAATGAAATTTCCTCCCCCCCCATCACCCCTAATACCTTTCCCATATCTCTATAATTGCTTTTTTTTAAGTTTGTTTATTTTTAAGAGAGAGAGAGAGACAGAGACTGAGAGGCAGAGGCAGAGAATCCAAAGCAGGCTCTGCACTGAAAGCAGAGAGCTCAATGAGGGACTTGAACTCACAGACCGTGAAATCATGACCTGAGTTGAAGTTAGATGCTTAACCTGCTGAGCCACCCAGGTTCCCCTAATTGTATTTTATTATAGCTAATGCAGTAACTTCTCAGTCAGAGTATGGGCAGAGGCCATAGCTGTCCCCTCTCAGTGGACCAGGGACAATTTTGTACTCCCTGTGCATCAATGATTACATGAGATGCTGTGTGAACTTGCTTGGGTCTTGGGGGTTTGAATGTACCCATGTCTACTATAGGGTCATCTTCATGATAGAAAATAAAAACATCTACTCAGTGGCCTACAAGTACAGCTGACTCTCTTTCAGAAACCAAAACATTAGGAATGGTCTGCAACCTGGAGGAGCTCTCTTATTTATTTACTCATAAGAACTTATTAACCTCTTCCTCCTCCTTGCCACAGATTTGAGACACAGCTGTGTGTAAAGACAGATGCCGTTTTTGTCCACAAAGACCATATATTTCAGAGGGACTGACACACACTAGTCAAACACTCTCACAAATGAAAGTACATTTACAACAGTGATGAGGGCCACAGAGTGGTTAAACTTGGTGCTACTAGATTGGATTGAGAAATTTGGTGGAATCAGGAAGGTCTGGAAGAGCTTGTCTGGGGAAGTTACGGTGAGCAGAGACCTGAAAGCTGCATGGGGTTAGATAGGAAAGAGCCTCAGTCACGTGGGGAGGATATGATGGGGGTACAGGGTGAATGAAGCCAGCGTGGCTGGAGCTCAGGTAGCCGGGCTCAAGGTGAGACTTGCAAAGTGGACCATGCTCAGGAGTTCGGTTTGATTTAAGCTGTGCTCTGATGGAAGCTTCTGAGGAATGATCTGGCACTGCAGACGCTGGCCCAGCCTGCTTTCTGGAGGACATCTGCCTGTGACGAGCGAGATCTGTGTCATCAAGAATCCCCCCTGTTTCTCTTTGCTAACCAAACTGGGTTATACATGAGTTGTTGGTGTCCTTGTCCCAACTCACCCTGTCACCTTCAGAGAAGCATGAGGAGAGCCCCTCCCCATGCCAGCCCTGTCCTCCTTGTCCAAGCAGCAGCACAGCATGCCTGGTGCCAGAGTGGGCAGAAAGAGTAATAGCTGTTGTTTCAGCTCATTCAGGCTAATCTATCACACCTCACCCAGACACCCCAGCTCCACTCACTGAGCAGTCTCTGTCCTGAGGTTAGGCACACAAGTAAATAAATAAGTGGAGAGCTGTTTGGAAATCCTGTTTGTCACTGCTGAAGCATGCTCATTTATTTAGCAAAACGCCCATAATTTTTAAATTGCTTGATGCAGCCACTGGCTACTCGGTATCTTCAAGGGATCCTGTGGTCAGGAGCAGTGCTTCCCCATTACCAGGAGAAACAAGGCAGGCTTTTGATCGCTGGAATTAATTACATGGAAAGATTTTCATTGCTTGGAGCAGCAAGCAGCTGGTTCCTGCAGGGGCCAGGCTGAACTCTCCTGCCAATTCCTTTTCCATACTCGTTCCTCCCTCCACACCTACATCCTTTCTTTCTTTCATTATGCTCAATGGGTTCAATTCAATGGGGGGAATTGTAATTAAAACATTTACAAAGTGCCAGTTTTCCCTGTGACTACCCTTAAGACTATGAACATTCACAATTCACTTTTTCCAAATACAGCACAATAGAGTTTCCAGGAATTTCTTCCTTACTGACTCAGCCCCCCCCCCCCCACACACTGATTATTAGTACATTTGAAAACAAGTCCACAATGAATTAGAAGACCAGGGGCAAAAGAGAGGGGAGGAGGTTTGCTCTTCAGGAGTAGGGGAGAAATTGCAATAAGGAGTAACTTTTTTCAGGGCACAACACACTTCTCTGGTGGCCCTGCAGATCAGCTGACAATGGTTTATAGCTTTTCAGTCTTCCTTCCTTTCCTGTTAATTATTCATACCTCTGGTACGAAGAAAGGGGTCTTATTTTCCTTTTAGGTGTAATTAGAGTAATCAAAGGGTTTGTAATACTCTTGTGTTTTATTCCTCTGTCTCTATTCAAGATTTTTTCCTGTGCAAGAGAAAAATATAAAACACAAAACAAAAGCCCCGAGTCTCTGGGTTTTGTGAATTCTTGCAGGGAAAATTGGTTTTACCATAACAACAATTGGCAGCAATAATTCTGAGGTGAACAACCTGAAATTACTCCCTTAAAGGCAAAAATTTGTAGGGTATGCATTTTGAGCAAAGGGAGAGGACTACGTATTAATTTAGGTAAATTTTAAGAGTTTATCTATGTTTTGTGATAAATGAGGAAGCACACTGCTGGTGTATTCAACTAAGGATGTGCATTTGCATTTGGTTTTGTTTCTTTTGAATAGATTCTGGTTTGAATGACAAATTAAACTCCCAGCTTCCAAACACTGAATTCTTTTGTTGAGAATTTACACATTTTAGAAAGGAAGGGTACCCAAATGCAGTTACCTTTTAAAGGTAAGAAGGTTAGGCAAACAATGAATTGACAATTATTCTACCTTTTATATTAACAAAACCTTCTATTTGCAGTTCAGAACCCATAGGTAATATTATTTGAATGATATTTTGCCACATCATTACAAGCATTTCCATGGTGACAGAGTGATGTGTCACAAACAAGATTGTCCCATCTTTGAATACAAGCTGATGGGATGTGGAAAAAATCAAGAACAAGATCCTGCTTTAGGTTTTCACACTCTGTTTGTGTTTGCTCAAGATGGAGGGATTCCTCAAATCTTACCATTAAAGAGAAAAATAAAGCAGTTTAACATCTTAGAATAGTAGGTCCTTTTTGTATATTGACATTAAACATGAGGGTATGGGTGTAGGAATTATATATTTTTTTTTCACTTAATCCCACTTCTTAGAATGTATATGTTCTTATTATTTATCGTGGCCAATATGCAGGTTTCCTTGTTTTTGTGTATCCACACTGTCATAAAAACCTATGTGTGTGAAGAAATCTACATCATTCTATAAATATTCTTCTGCTCATTAGTGCAAAACTAAACAACAGGAGGATTCCTGATGAATAGAAGGCAAGTTACTTGTGTTTATATAAACTTATGAGACCTCCTAAGCTGCTTAGTTTCCCATGATCATTGGTGGCTTTCACCTGAGAGAGAATTACAGGGTTACCCATGGAGATGGTGGCACAGCCATGAGTGGAAGCCGGATCTCCTCTTTTCCAGTTGATGGCTTCCTCCATAGCAGGACCACAATGCTGGTACAAAGTAATAGTAAAGCCTTCATAAAAGTCAGGGTTAAGAGGGCATGGAGTGTCTTTTGAATGTTGCTCACGAACTGTAAGAGGTACAGGAATTCAGGCAGTCTCTAGAGTCTTTCTAGGGATAAAATAGGTTCCATCCATCCTGCCAAGAGGAGTCTCAAGGGAATACTCAGAAAGGAGATCAGTGGGAGTACAGGGGAAAGGGAGTCTTCAGCTGATCAAATCCCTAAAGTTATTTGTTGGTCTCCAGCTGGCTTCTTAATGTGAAAAGATAAACTGAGGCATATTAAACATTTTAAGATTTTATTTGAGCAAAAATCGATTTGAATCGGGCAGCATCCAATCTCAGAGATAGAAATAAGCTCAGAGGAGCTGTATGAAATGAAAGAGTCATAGCTAGGAGGGAGTGGGAACAAGGAAGTTATACTGGTCCAAAAAGCAGATTTGTTATTGCAAGGTTACTTCCCTTTAGGGAGTGGCAGGGGTCTATCAGGCAGATTACCTAAGTAGTGCTGATCAGGCGATTCCTGATTGAGTGATACAGGATTCCATTTCTAGGAGAAATGTAGCTATAATTAAGTCTCAGTTTGATGATGTGGGTTTAGCAGAAGTGACTTCATTTGGGTACTGTTGTCTTGATTTTTTTTTTAGCACGAAACATCTTTTTTTCCTTTTCTTCTGGCTTCAGGGACTGGACTTACTACTCTACCTATTTCTTTTTTTAAAAAATTAAACAGAAAATTCACAGAAGTTTGAAGAGGATAGTGGTTTTTATATATATTTCCATTGTGCAGTCAACCACTTTTTTTTTTTTTAACGTTTTATTTATTTTTGAGACAGAGAGAGACAGAGCATGAACAGGGGAGGGGCAGAGAGAGAGGGAGACACAGAATCAGAAACAGGCTCCAGGCTCTGAGCCATCAGCCCAGAGCCCGACGCGGGGCTCGAACTCACGGACAGCGAGATCGTGACCTGGCTGAAGTCGGACGCTTAACCGACTGCGCCACCCAGGCGCCCCGCAGTCAACCACTTTTAAGTTTGTCTTCTTTTCCTTTAGTATAAATTATAAAAGTACTGTACAAATATATCTTTCTTCTCTAAAAATATATGAAGGTTCCCTCGTGTGTCCCCTTTAACCAGATCCCATCCTGCCAAACCCCCAAGGAAATCACTGTTTTGGGTTTGGGGTTCTCCAGAGAAACAGAACAGATAGGAGATACATCTTTATATCAATATATCTATCTCTGGGAATTTTAAGGGATTGCCTCACATGATTATGGAGGTTGAGACATCCCACAGTATGTAGTCTAAAGGCCTGAGAACCAGGAGAGACAATTGTGTAAATTCCCATCTGGGTCCAAAGTAGGAGTTGACTCAGCTCAAGACTATCAGGGTGAGGCAGCGAATTCCTTCTTCTTACACTTTTGTTCTATCCAGGTCCTCTCTCAGCTGATCAGATGAAGCCCTCAAGCCGAAGAGGGCATTCTGCTTTCCTGGGTCTACCACTTCAGGTGTTAATATGTGGAAACACCCCTACAGAGACACACCCAGAATCTGGGCACCCCTAGCCCAGTTAAGTTGACAGTGAAATTAGCTATCACAGTGTGGATACTTAATAATTTAAAAAAAATGCATCATATATATATATATACATATGTATATATACATACGTATACGTATATATACATACGTATACGTATGTATACGTATGTATACGTATGTATATGTGTGTATATATATATATATATATATTTAGAGAGAGAGCGGGCGCGAGAGTGCATGCACGTGTGCACGGGGCGGGGGAGATGGAGGGAGGGAAAGGGAGAGAAAACTCAGCATATACTATTTTATATAATTTTTTTAAACTTACCTACATAATACAATGCTGTGTTCATTGTTCCACATCTTCTTTCTTTCAGCATTGTGTTTTTGATGTCTAAGTTGCTGATAGACTGGATATTCCTCAGAGGAATGACATGTGATTTGAATCCTGAAAGATGGGTAAGACTGTGCCAGGTCAAAACAGGAAAGGGACAGGTAGAGCAATGACATATACAATGGCACTGAGTTTCATAAGGACATGGAATAAACTGGAAAGTCAAGGTTGCTAGGATTTATAGAGGTATTAATGAGAATTGTCTAATATAGGAAATTAAATAAATATAGATATGGAGACCATGTAATCTAGGCCAGAGAGTTGGAATTTTTACCAACAGTCAAGGGATGCTATCAGTGAAGGTGAAGTTTATTAGTTTGCCAGGGTTGCTGTGATTCAGTACCATGAACTGGGTGGCTTAGGCAACAGAAATTTATCATTCTAGAGGCTGGAGGTCAGAGATCCAGGTATCAGCAGAGTTGTATCTTTCTGAGTGAGGACTCTTAAGAAGAATTTATTCCAGATGCTGTCCTCTTCTGATGGCTTGGTAATCCTTGGCATTCTTTGGTTTTTATACCCATCATCCTGACCTCTGCCTAAATATTCTTATAGTGTTCTCCCTGTGTGCATGCTATTTCCCAATTTCTCCTTCTCGTAAGGATACCGATCATACTGGATTAGGGCCCAGACTAATGATCTCATTTTAACTTGAGTACCTCCATAAAGACTATAACTCCATACTATGTCACATTCTGAAATACTAGGGCTTAGAACTTCATAGGAATTTGGGGGGTGAGGCATGTATGCACAATTCAACCTATAATATGGAGTGACAAAAATATTTTTTTTTAAAAAAATTTTTTATGTTTACTTATTTTTTACAGAGAGAGAGAGAGAGAGAGAGAGAGAGAGAGAGAGGGAGAGCATGAGTGGGGGAGGGGCAGAGAGAGGGAGACACAGAATCCAAAGCAGGCTCTAGGCTCTGAGCTGTCAGCACAGAGCCCAATGCAGGGCTTGAACTCTCAGACCATGAGATCATGACCTGAACCAAAGTCGGACACTCAACCAACAGAGCCACCCAGGCGCCCCCAAAAATATTTCCTAGAGGTGATAATTCTCTTTCTTGTTCAGGGTAGGCTGAAATACAGAAAAATCATGACAGGGGAGCAGACATGAGGCTGTGAACATATTGAAGGATTAGAAGCCATTCAAATATGATCCACACCCTCTGGAAGTCCTAACCCTCTCTAGACATCTTATTTTTCCTTATAGAACTCAAGAAGAACTGAGACTTGGAAAAATAATCCCTGGATTTCTGGCAGTAAAGTATAAGAGATTATTTCTTCTACATCCTTAGTTCTTTTTTTTTTTTTTTTGCTTCTAGAAACAGGTTCTTCACTTTATACCCATTTTTTAAATGTAAATTTCATTTAATCACATGGGAAATTATTTTATCATAAAATTAAATAGTTTAACTGTAAACCTGTGGGACAAAAAGGTTTATGGATATCCACTATTACTTAGGTAAATGTCTTCCTTGAAAAAAAATATGGGGGCACCTGGGTGGTTCATTCAGTTAAGCATCCTACTCCTGACTCTTGATTTTGGCTCAGATCATGGTCTCATGGTTCATGGGTTCAAGCCCTCCGTCGGGCTCTGTGCTCACAGCTTAGAGCCCAGAGCCTGCTTTGGATTCTGTGTCCCCTCTTTCTCTACCCCTCCCCCATTCATGCTTCTCTCTCTCTCTCTCTCTCTCTCTCTCTCTCTCTCTCTCTCTCAAAAATGAATAAACATCAAAAAAAATTTTTTTTAAATGTGGAGGAGAGGGAAGGATTGAGACCCTCAGTGTTGATAACATTTGATTGTGGTTGCATGCTGAGTCAAAGACAGCACTGACTTCCAAGTTGCCTATTTAATTCTCTAGACTATGCCTGCTGCCTTATATTTATGTCTTAATAACATGTACATATGCAGCCTAGCTGTTATGAGGACAGTGGGAAGCATAAATTTGATTTTTCTCAACTTCTCCACGTTTAAAGTCCCCACTTGTTGGTTGAATTAACATAGTATTTTAACATTTAATTTCCTGGGGGTACCAGATGTTTTATTTTGTGTATTTGTTTTATTTGTGTTATTGTTGTTGGGCCATTTAAAATGAAACTCAGGCAAAAATGACACGACCCAATAAATATGTAGTTTAATAATGTTCAGTGAATATATGTGCGCAGTGAATGTAAGTCTAAATAAACACATGCCAGTGAAAAATTATTAGATGTTGCCTATTTTCATCTGGATTCTCAGTTATATTATTTGTGTTGGTGGGAGGTTTCAGGGAAAGGGCAGGGGGAGAAGACGGGAGGAACAGCCTGAGGCAGTATGGATTCTCAATATCTTTAAATTGATTGATTAACATGTTCCTACTAGCAGGAGAGTTACTGTGTTGTATTCTAGAGACTCTAAAATGGCATAATTTTATGTGATGCGGTTCCCACTGATAAGGGGAGGATGAATAGAAGCATACACTGAATTTCCCTCCAGGGTACAGGGCTCCTTTTGCTACGACTCTTGGCTAAAAATGAAAGTGTTAAGGTTGTGAGAAGAAAGGCATCAAGGAAACAGTAGAGGAAAATGTAGGACAAGCATTGGAAATCCATAAGCAGTTTGTATGCCTGGGCCATTCTTTTCTATCAGTGACTTACTTGCCTCTCCTTCCTCTCTCTCCACTCTCTCTCTGCCTTCTCGCTTTGTCCAAATGAATTTAACACTGTAACTTCAGTCCTAAACCCACCCTCGGTTGTGTGGGGAAGACAACCATTAATTAATTAATTAACCATCTGCTAAGCTGAACAAAACAGACAGAATTCCCTATGTTTGTGGAATTTTCTTTCTGGGGGCAGGTAGGGAATGGTTAACAAAATAAGTAAGTTAATTATATAATTTATTAGACAATGCTAAGTTCTACAAAGAGAACTAAGACAGGGAAAAGGGATAGGGATTTGGGAGGTTCAAATTTTATATAGGATGGTCAGAAAAAATGCTGCTTTTCTGATGAATTATAAAGTGGTGACCTTGTTACTTTTTAGATGTTTACTCCATGGCCATTAAAACATCTAGGAACTTTCCCTGAAAGTGACATTTGGGTACGAGTATCTGGGCCCTGGAAATTAAATTATGACACATTATGATCATTTAAAAATCTTTTATCATAGTGTGCAAATAGGAGGGCATTTTACTTCTAGCCTGGAGAATGTGATTTATAATAGTCTTATAATATCAGATGATGATCCCAGGGCATGTATCCTCAGGATCTTTTCTAGACCTGTGTTTGAGATTGTCATAGATGAAAACAATATGAAAGAGAATAGCAATATGATTTTTAAGAGAGCTGTTCAGGACAAGCAGGATTATGACAGTTTCTTTCTTCTGTACGTTTCTTTCCATCTCTACCTCTTTTTCTTTGCTCTAGACTTAGTGTTTGGTATGTGCTGGATTTCATTCATTTGGCAAATCACTGTCACACCAAATTAGGGAGAATGTGATGAGCCTCTAATTGGCCATTGCATTGTACACAAACCTCCTGTGTTTGTTCTGGGTAACATCAGGCGTCCCATAAATTGGTAATTTGTCCGTTTCTATAATACCCTTGACAAGAAGGCGAACACAACTTTGTGTGATCCTATTCTGAAACACTGATCTTCAGATTGTATCTTAAAAGGATTCAGGGGTGGGGTTTCTCTTCACGCCTCAGAAAGGAAGGGGGAGCAAACAGGAAATGAACAATTTAGGAACATTCTCAACGATGTGTCCCTGAGTCACACTCTTCACTGCAGCCACCCCCTTCTTAGCTGTGTGTGTGTGAACTGAAACCAATCAGGCTCTGTGATGTTTGGTAGTTTTGCATAATGAAAGATCCTTTAATGCCTTTTGGGAAACTTTGGGCAATACTCCAGCCACAGGCACGGTTTCCTTTACCACCTGCATCTACATTTTTCTCCTCTTGTGTGTTTGTTTATTGTTTTCCCTTTGAGAGATAATTGTGGATAATTAAACTAGTTGAAATTTTAAATTTTGTTTTCCCTTGCTATTACTATTATTCCACATCTGAATACCCTTCCCCCTCTATTTTTTTCTTGCTGTTGTCTGACAGTGGAAATAAAGTAACTAAACCTTGAAGGAGGAGAAAAAAAGAAAACAACAACAAAACAAAACCAGTTTTAAATAAATCTTCCTAATAAAAGAAATCATTGTGGCTATTCCCACAAATACGTTTATTGTGGAAGAATTTAGGACCTGTCCTGAAAAAATGAATCATGGTTATTTAAAAAGGTTTATTTTCAGTATCCTTCCTGAAGGTGTGGACATACATACTGGGGAGGCGGGAGGCTCTGGGACAGAGCAAAAACATAGGATGGACTCAGTTTAATGATATAACAATAGTGTATTAGGGCTGTGTGTAGGCAGTTGTCTTGCCCTAGAACAATTAGTGTCAAATTCTTCCTACCCATTAACATGTGAAGCTGATATATTAGCTCTTTGGCTTCTTTGAAAGGACTTGAGACTCTTTGGAAAGTGGACTTCTGAAAAATCCAATCAAATATCTCTGTGTTTCTAGTGGCTTCTCGGTTATGTTATTCAATACTGAAGTTCAACACTGTTCCTATTCAGTGGAGAAAAGCATTTGAAAAATCAGAAAGAGAAAAAGAAGAAAATCAGAAGGAAGTCTTTTTTTTTCCTTTTTTTTTTCTTGTCCTCACGTATATCTTCCTTAGCAGTTGGCTCAGTTGTTGAATTAGCAGGGGAAGCAACTCTGGATAGATGGGTGAAGGGATGGATAGATAGATGGATAAGTGTATTAATGGATAGATATATAGTAGATATATAATAGATTTCATTTATAGTTTCAGAAGATCTTGACAGGGCCTTTGATTATCATTCATTCAAGATGTACTGTAATAAAATGTTTGGGAAGTGAGTTGGTCCCATTCTTGAGTGACTGGTGGTTTCTGATTTTTTTTTTTAATAACTACTTAGGCCCAATACAGGATAGTAGGGGGCAAATATTTCTCCTATTATACTTTATGAATGTCTGTAAAGGTTGGAAACATCTATTAACATAGCTACCAATATATACTCTACAGCCAGTCTGGAGAGATTGCCAGTCCTGAAGATTGTATTGAGCAATAACTTAGCTTGCATTTACATTCTTGTTAACATAGTTATCAGTGGTGTACTGATCTTCTCCAAGTCTTTCCAGATTTTGACTGCTGAATAGATAGCATTGACTATAGATACAGGTCTCCCTCCCTCCCTCCCTTCCTTCCTTTCTTCCTTCCTTCCTTCCTTGAACAGATCTCAAATCTCTGACTTGACTAAAAACTGAGTGGTTTGTGCTATAATAAAAAAATAATAATAATACTATAGTGTCGTATAATGGAAAGAATGCAAATGATATTATTTGAAAATATAGAAATAAATCCCTTTTTAGCACAAAATCACTTATAATTTTAAATATGTCAATCAGTCTGACCTAGTTGATTATTAGACTTTTTTCACAGGGCAGTTGTGAGAGAACCAAGTGAGGTAATGTATGTGTAAATGCTTAAAGTACTGTAAAATACTCATGCTGTTGTTGCTGGATTGAAGAATCCTTTCTGGTGATATTAGATCACGGTATGGCATGATGACCATCACTTGCACTCAGCTTCCCCTTCTCTTCTCTCCCTCGTTTTTCCAGTGCGGTCAATGTGTATTGACATCCCACTATGAGTCTGTGTGCTGTTTTCTAAGTTGGAAGTCATCTATGATCAAAAGATTCTGCCTCTTCTTCTGGAGATAGTATGGACAGCAGAAACAGTTTCAGGGATCTCAAATATTTATTCTACAGATAGATTTTAGAATGCAAAGAGAATATTGACCTGCCTTTAAGTATATCCCATAGGAACCTGCTCCAGATGTATATCTTGGAGACAAATTAGAATCTATTCTTACAGACAGTGCATTGGACACTGTAAGAAAACTACAGATTAAATCAGTGTTTTCCTGATGCTGGGTGTGAATTAAATCTGTGCTGAAATGGAGATCCTACTTCATCTGTGTGATAGAGGTTACCAGAACCAATGTGTGGTGGCTCAGGTCCTTAAACAAACTGGAAAATGCTTTGCAATACAAAGATTGTTAACTGAAGCCTTTTCTTCTTAGTCCCTTCCCCTTACAGCTACTACCAACCTGTCTTTAAAAGCTAAGCCAAGGATGTATTGAAGGATTCTATCTCCATCTCACTCCTTCCTTTCTGTACAATTGCTATTGATACTCATTCAGTCTCTTGGTTCCATCAAATACCACTCTTCTTAGGATCGCACACTTAAATGTTAAAAGAACATTCCATCTCTGCCACTTACTTGCTGTGTGGCTTTGAGCAAGTTATTTAACCTCTCTGTGCCTCAGTATCCATTTTATACGAGGGTTATTATAAGAATTAAATGAGTTAATTTCTGTAAAGTGCTTAGTAAAGTACCTGGCACAAAGTGAACACTGTATGAGTTTTTGTTATAGAAAATAAGGCTTAGTGGATTATCTGTATTACCTTTATATTGTCTTTCATATATTAGGTATGCAATAAATACTTTATTAGCAAATTGAAGTGGGACAGAGGACACATGGGTTCATTTTTTTATCTGTTTTTTATTTTATTTTATTTTATTTTATTTTATTTTATTTTACTAAATATGCAATCTTATACCCCCAATTTAAACTTTTTTGGAGCTGTCTTATTATCTGTAAAATAGAAATAATAATATTTACCTAACATATTTCAAAGGGTAATTATAATTATCCAAGTGATAATGTACTTTCAATGAGTTCAATATATACATGTGAGGTGTTATAACATTTATATTAATCAAATTACTAAATGGATTTTGGTGGGAAATATGTGGAGTTATATAATTAAGACTTGATAGATATACCTTGTCTAGAGGTTGGCAGTCATCCTTTGTGCCAAGAACTAGAAACTGATGGCTTGTATCAATTCTTGCCAATACAAAAAAGTGTTTCAAGGTCCCCCAGTTCAGTCATGAAGGATACTTCTTATTTGCTTACCATGCCTGCTCGGCTATATTTGGCTACTTCTTGTTATGAAAGAGAATCTGAGCAAACCTTGGGAATTTTAATCTTCCTTTGTCACGGCCCTGCAGAGCATTAGGCCAGGTTCCAAGGACAGTGGTTTGGAGCTGTTTGTTTTTATGCTGATGGATGTTGCAGTCTGTAATCCATGAACCAAAGCAGCTCCTCTCCCATTGCTGCTGGCATATCTTGTTGTGTTTATGAGTCTGACAGGCAAACATATCTGAAGCATATCTCATATGCTGATCTGTGAAGGAGATAAGCCCCTTGTTTTACTCAATTGGAAACAAAATGAGCAGGTGGCAGAAAACCCTGCATTGATTTCTACTTGGGCTGACACAGCCAGGATGAGATCGGGTCCTCCTTGGGCACACTCCAGCATCTGTCATTTGATAATTTGACTCAAGTTTACAGAACCATTGAAAGGATGGCAAGTGTCTTCCTGCCTCAATAAACCTACTTTTATTATTATTTTTTGTTGCATAAGCTACTGCCAATATATTATGATGAATTTTGTGATAAAGGAAATTGAAAGTCCAATAGTGTCACAGCTTCAAATCTCTTAACTTGCTGTGTGATCTTTATGCATTTGATTTTTTTACCCTTTGATTTAGGTTCCCCACCTATAAAGGGTATGCATTTCAGCTGACCACCAGATTTTTACAGAATGAAATTATTTACTTGTTGAAGAGAGACTATGGAAAGTACATGTGAGCTGGTAATAGGGTGTTGAGGAACTCCAGAGCAGTCAAACCATGGATAGAATTTTTCCTTCTTCTCTGTATTAGAAAAGGCTGTCATGTTTAGAGCTTGCATTTTGATGCACACATTATTGTTGCATTTTGTATGTGTGTGTATATCTATGGTTTGCATGTCATGATTTCCCAGTGAGACCATGAACTTCTTCATGGCAGTAAGCCTCTGATAATGAGTAAGTATTAGTTGGAAAGATATACAGTAAGTGCTTTTTACTAATTTACTGGTTCAAAAGAATGTGGATGGGATTCCTTCTCCATTACCTAAAATTGTGACTTTGCACGCTATTTTTAGTACTGTCCTCCCTGTTTTGATTCCTTGATGATTATTAATTTGTTCCAATGGTGTATGTTTCAGATCTTTAATTAAGTCCTCCTTTCTGTCTAACTCTCTGCCAAAACATACTTTTCATTTTTCTTCCTGCAATGCTCAAACAGAAGTTGATGCCAAATGCATGCTGTTTGATTACATTCCATCCAGATTTGCTTGCAAAGAGAACTGGAGCAGTAGCGTTTATTTCAAGTAGTTTTTTTTTAACAGTCTCTTCTCAGCTTTTTGGCTAAGATCTAGTATGCTTCAGGTAGTTTTACAAAGAGCCCTTCTTGGGCCTCAATGTGTATGGTAGAGGGGGAGACAGGAGAGGGAAATGAAGTAGACATCCTTCCCTGGCAGTAACTGATTTATGATAGAAATGGAAAGGGGCAGATCAGATGCCTCTGGCCCCTTGCCAAACTGAGCTGATACATGATCCATATGTCAGACTTGGTCTGCTGGGCCCAGCTACCTATGCTTCTGTACCCCCTGTAGCTTTTTGGTGAGAGTCACCCTCATGGGTTAGAGTCTTATTTTATGGGAAGGGCAGCTTCTGGAGGAGCGAACTGCTGGTGGGTGAGCACTTGCCTAATCCATCACTAAGCTCTCCATTTCTCTTGGTTCCTCCTCCTCCATGGGATTGCTTCTTAGATCTGGTGACTGCAGAGGAAGAAGTGGTGTTGTATTATCGATTGCTGCAAAACCATTTACTCTAAAAAATAGTAGCTTCCAACAATAAGAATGCATTTGCACAGTTTCTGTGGATCGGGAATAGGTCTGGCATAGACGGGTACCTCTGGCTTAGGGTCCCTCCTAGGGCTACCGTCAAGGTGATGACCAGGGCTTTCAATCTTCTCAAGGCTCAACTTGGGAGGGATCTGCTTCCATGTTCATTCTTGTGATTATTGGTAGGCTTTAGGTCCTTGAAGAGTGTTGGCCAGAGACATCAGCTCCTTGACTCATGGACCTCTCTATAGGGCAGCTTACAACATGGTAACTATCTTCTCTTAACAATAAATGAGAGGAGCTGGGGAGGATGGAAAGATTGGGTAAACAAGATAGAAGCCACTATCATTTTCAGTTGGATCTTCAAAGTGGCATTCTGTCACTTGTGCTATATTCTATCCATCCCTTAGAAGTGAGTCAGTGAGTCCAGTGCACATTGAAGGGGAAGAATGACAGAAGGGCGTGGATGACAGGGGGTGAGGGTAATTGGGAACCATCCTGCAGACTGCCTTCTACAAGTGTAGATGGCAGGAAATGGACATTAGAATGCCTACATGCAAGTTTTCTAAGGTTGCATATATGAACTACTATCATGGTGCCTGCCACAGAGTAGAGAGGCATTCCATGCTATTTCCCATCATCCCTAACACATTGTCTGGTGCATAGTGGGCACTGAAGTATCTACATGCTTATGAAATTCTATTTTATTAAAAAGATGAGTGTCTCCCTACTACAAAGAGATTAATGTTTGATGTTATCCTTTCTGGAAAATTTCCTTTCCATGTTGCATTTTTCCAGCTACCATCAAGGGAATGAATTTAAATCTGAAATTAATCATTCAAAAATAAGGAATAAATGAAGCCAGTGTAGAGTGACCTTGCTTGAATTAACTTTTCAACCATAATTAAGAGTTTCTTCTTTAGGTCAGGATGCTGTTGTCAATCTTCCACAGCAGATGATAAGAATTACGTTCCCTCATGACCTAGAAAACATTCTCTCTGCTAATCTGGTCTCACTTGGAAATTCAATAAATAGAAGACAAAGCACACAGTGTGTGTAATCTTAACCACCTACCCTGAGGCACTGGGTAGATGACTACGCTGTGTCCTTTGTGAACCTGGAAACGATGTCTTTTTAGCTATTTCTTCTGAATTCTTCTGTACTTAAACCCTTGATATCCCTTGTGGCAGATGGTGAATTATCCTTGTTAATCCCATCATCAAAGATATTTATTAAGTTTCTACTTCCACACGGATAAATACAAAAAGCACCTGCTTTTGGTCCTCGGAAATTTGGGTGATAATAAGGAGAGATAACAATGACCCAGGTGTAAACTGGAAATGGGATTTCCTGCAGAATTAGACCTACCAGTTGTAACACAGATCAGCCTTTAAAACTGGTGATAAGTTGTGAGACAAATTGCATACAATTACTACTAGTAGGGCACCATATAAGATATGACAGTTATATGGTCCTTTCTGTGCTATAGTGCCATATTATATGGTCAGGTTTTGTTTCATTTACATTTTATTCAGGAGATTGAAAATATCTGTCAGGGAGCTTTGTAGCCTATTGGTTAGGGGTAGCTAGGTATTTGAGTTGTTTTAAAGACAAGAATGCTAACTTGAGGGAGATATTTACAAATGTATGTAGACTTATGTAGACATTCTAATAAAGCTTTTAGATAATGAAGCTGGATTTTATATTGGTTTAAATGACAAGATAATGAGTCTAAATTTTTCTCTTTTAATATGCTTTGTTCAGAATGACAATCAAAGATGCTGTCTATTGCTGCCAATAGAATCAGAGGATCTCAGGGTTGAATTAAACTATAGAGGTCACTGAGATCAATCAGCCATAAAGGTCTTTTTGTTAAACTTATGAACACTTAATCTACTGTAGTGTTGAAAGTAGCTTCCAAGGGAGAAGACAAGTGTGCTAACCAATGGGAAGTTAGACTTTTAGCATCCGATCCATGGTGGGTAGATACCATGTTTTTCACTGCTCCATTGGAAATGAATGCCAGAGGTCCATTTCCACTATAAATAATGCCTGGTGACATTATATTATAAAAACCTACCCAAGTTCACTCTGCATATCTTCCAGAACCTGAATGCAAAATGATGCCTAAACCATTTTCTTTTTTTTTTTTAATTTTTTTTTAAACATTTATTTATTTTTGAGACAGAGAGAGACAGAGCATGAACGGGGGAGGGTCAGAGAGAGGGAGATACAGAATCTGAAACAGGCTCCAGGCTCTGAGCTGTCAGCACAGAGCCCGACGCGGGGCTTGAACTCACGGACCGCGAGATCATGACCTGAGCCAAAGTCGGCTTCTCAACCGACTGAGCCACCCAGGCGCCCCTAAACCATTTTCTTTTAACGTTTGGCACATACATGAGGAGACTAAATAAGATGACACTTGTTTCAACATACACTTTATCTAAACAAGTAGGAGAGCAAGAAGTGGTAAAACAAGGTATTATTCAATTCACTGCATGTATTAACAACTTGGCTGTGTTGATGTTTGTTCCTGCTATATAATGTGTAGTTTTTTTCAGATTAAAAAAAACCTTGGATGTAATTTTATTTATACCTACACATACATTTCTAAGGGATGAACGACCATTTGTGGGACTACTTACAAGTAAAGAATCTGAGTTGTTTCTGTGGCATTACTACAAGAAAATGACTTATTTTCTTTGCGCCTCATTTCCGGTACCTATAAAGGCGGGAGGTTTCATTGAATGATCTGTAAGGCCCCTTCCAGCTCTAATGTCCTATTAATCCATGATTCTTGTGTAGGGATACTGAGAGATGATGACTTCTTTTCTGTCACTGGTCTTTATGATTCATGGCAGTAGGTATTTTCCTTGAGTCAACACTTCCTTTTTTAATGACAAAAGCAATCCTGTATTCCTCTACTTCTTATGAAGGTAACTGCGCACAGGTCAGTTCTCTTCCTTACACTCTGACTCCTGGTAGCTGTACTCAGTTCCATGACCCCTTTCTTGTGGAGGACATCTTCAGCTATAGAAGGACCCTTTGGAGATGGGGATTAAAGAGGACACTTGTTGTGATGAGCGTTGGGTATTGTATGGAAGTGTAAATCACTAAATTCTACACTTGAAACTACCAAGGAAGGAAGGAAGGAACGAAGGAAGGAAGGAGAAAAGAAAAGAAAAGAAAAGAAAAGAAAAGAGAAAAGAAAAGAAAAGAAAAGAAAAGAAAAGAAAAGAAAAGAAAAGAAAAGAAAAGAAAAGAAAAGAAAAGAAAAGAAAAGAAAAGAAAAAGAAAAAGAAGAAAGATAAAAAAAGAAGGACACTTTGGTTGAATTATCAGGCAAATGTTACTATGACAAAACTAACCAATAAAGAGATATAACTGATTTGTGGGATTTGAGGAACAAATCAATTTGTTTATGAAACTGCAAACTGATTAGTAACCCATTCATAGTAAAATATCTACTTTTAAAACATATCCTTTCTCCATTGTGAAGTAACAACTGGAAAGGGAATATAAATATGCTACTGAAATAACGTTTCCTTCATGAAGAAAAGGATGTTTAGAGAAACCAAAAGAATATATTCTTTGACACCATAAGTCATTAAAGTTAAAACTTGAATTAGTCTCATAATGTGGATAATTTAAGTTTCAAATATTTATGTTTTTTAATAGCTCTTTAATACCCTCTAGCCTAAAGTTTTGCTCAAAGATTTTCTAAAAACAATAATAGATGGATATAAATGTTTCTGCCTCTTACTCTTTGGAAGAAGTCCAATAGACAGTCAAAGAGATCAAAAGGCATGTATAAGCGAGAAGGTCAAACTGGATCATCATTCATTACCTGCGTTGTTCGCATGTTAGGGTCACTATGCCATTCAATCTGATAAATCTACCTGAAGGAAAAGTAAAAACTCTTCTAATTAGATGAGATTTCCCAAGAATGACAGCCTGGGGAATCCAGAAGTAGTGGGGGCTTGTGGTTTAGTTTGTAAGGAAATCTGATACTGGTCATGGTGAAATATCTGGGTTCTACTGAGGTTTAATGAAGTCTCTAAATGTCCTTGACTCACTCACATTAAAAGCCAAGTCAGTTATGCCCTCTTGCCTTAGGATAAACGAGAGGAAGAAACAGATACATAATGGATTTGAAAGGTGGTTTTAAGAAATACAAGAGATGCAGATAATCTATTTTGTTTGAACTACAGTTAGCAAGTGGAATAAATGATTTTAAGATAGATGGTTTCATAGGTGTATCCTTATCGTCAAACTCATCAAGTTGTATACATTAATTATATGTAGCTTTTTGTATGTCAAAAAAAAAAGATAGATGGAAGCTCTCTGAGGAATTTTAATTTGGGAGAAAACCCTCAAATAATACCAGTTTGTTCCCACACAACAGCTTTTCCCCAGGGCATATACAGGGGGAGGGAGTATATGCCCCTTTCTTGTCCCTTTTTCCAGCTCCCATTCTTTGGACCCTTAGTTACTTCATGTGGATACTTTCTTGTCTTGTTGACTTTCAGATACATTGCCAGCTTTCTCTGTTCTCTTTCATCATATGGTGGTGATTTTCTCAAGTCCCACATCCAACAAGAGCTTTAAGAATGAAAAAAAAAAAAGAAAGCCTATGGCAGTCTTTGCATTTCAGACTCCCCATAACAGAGCCTTGCCAAACACTTTTCCTGCTCACACTCTAGGTGCTTGTCATGGTCTTTGTCTTACCTCTCCTCCAGTATTCCCCCCCCCCCCCAGCTATAGCTGGGACTTCCCATTAGTTCAGATTTAGTGACCCAAACACTATTTCCTTTTAGCCAAAAGGAAATACTTATCCTACAATACCCTGGTTTATCTTCTACCCGCCCCTCCCCCTCCCCACCACCACCAGCAGTTTTCTGTTTTATTTTTGTCTGTTTTTTCACTTATTTTTAGAAATTTTTTTAATGTTTATTTGTTTTTAAGAGAGACAGAATATAAGCGGGGGAGGGAGAGAGAGAGAGAGACAGACACACACACACACACACACACACACACACACACACAAAGCACGAGCAGGGGAGGGGCAGAGAGAGAGGAAGACACAGAATCCTAAGCAGGTTCCAGGCTCTGAGCTGTCAGCACAGAGCCAGATATGGGGCTCGAACTCACCAACCATGAGATCATAACCTGAACTGAAGTTGGAGGCTTAACCGCCTGAGCCACTCAGGTGTCCCAAGGCTGTGTTTTGTTTTTTGTTTTTTTTTTTTAAATCTCTAGTTCCTTTCTCCATCTCCTAGAGATGAGTCAACCATTCTTTCAGCATTTCATGGGTACAAGCCTAGTGCTGTGCTAAGAACCTTACATTTATTATCGTATTAGCTCTTCAGAACAATCAGTGAAGTCAGTTCCATCTTAACTCCCATTTAGTAGATGGTAAAACTGAGGCTCAGAAGTCCTACAGTTAGCATAAGTATGTATATTAAGACCAAATCTGTTGACTTGTGATCCTCAATAGGTTAACGTTTAAAATACTTCCCTATTCTATGCTAGGCCCTCGGGTAGTTAATGGAAACTGAGAAATAGGAGATATGATCTTTCCGAGCTCTCCACCTAATGGAAAAGACAGATGTGCAAAACACCAATTACTGCATGGTATAAAAGTATTTTTACCGAAGTAAGGTAGCATTCTATGGCAGACTTCTCAATTCTAAATTCAATGGCAGAAAAAATAAGAAGATATGCATTTTCCTCATTGCAAACTGAGGGTGTCCTAAAATAGTCCTAGTTGTCATAAAAGCTGGCTTTTCATGGTTTCTGTCAGGCACCATAGTTTGTCTCCATGGGTCGTTGATATGAATGCTATACAGAGAGGAACAACAGTTTGAAAAGACATGAGGGCAAACCAGTCTTCCACCTCTGCTGATGGATTATAAAAAAGATCCCCGGATTTGGATTTAATGCTCAAGAAGAAAAATATAAATAATTTAATACATATGTATTCACAGATATTTATACATACACATATACATAAATATACGTGAACATATACATATATACATAAACATATTCACGTATGCACATAAAAATATCTATACATATATGTATGTGTAAACACGTATATACACAAAAGTGTGAGCGTGTGTGTGTGTGTGTGTGTTTATACACACATATAGTATACACACACACATCATACATTTCAAGAATCTGTTTTCTGCTAGCTTCTTAAGGTCCATTACTATTTAGAGGTTCAATAAAATGGATTTGACAGGGCATTTCAGATTCTTTGTATATATACCTCATCACATAAAACTAATATATTGTGTGGCATCTTCATTCTTCTAGCCTAGAAGAACACTTAAGATGGTTTCAGTGATCAGAGTCATGGTGAAGGCATCATCCAAATTAGAACTAGATGCGCTTGGCAGATTTCCTCTGGTAGGAGACTCTGCTTCTACACATAGGAAACTGAGGCCAAGAGAAATTAAATGGCTTGACAGAAGAACAGTAGGTAGAACTGTACTTCGAATTCAGAGCTTCTGTCTTCCAAGTGACTTCTCTTTCTACCTCATCATACCTTTTCTTTATCAGGGATAAATACTGGCTATTTGTCTAATGTATACTAATTGGAGAGGGGTCTAAGCTGAACAAGTAGAATATGTAGGCCATTCAAAACTTAAACAAAATTCATATGTGCTTCTTGCAGACCCATTTAGGAATTCAAATTCAGCTAAATAAAATAATTTCCTAATTTTATGGAAGGGCCAAATAAAAGCCAGATACATTTTAGCATGGATTCTGTTGCATATTTGCACTTTCATATAAATAAGATTTTCCGTTGCCTGGTGGGGTGGGGTGGGGGGGGACGTTGGGGGGGGAGAGTGGGATGGGACCAAAAATTCTTCTACTACTCGGTTACCATTTGCATTCATAACATGGGAGGACAGGAAGACATTGATGGAAATTTTTTTCTGCCTTCTTCATTTTTAAAATGGACAGTGACATGCTTCACAGCAGCATCTGCAAACAAAAGATGACAAATTCCCATTTATTTTCCATCAATGGCACTGTGCGAGATGTTGTACTAAGTCTAAGCTTGGTGCTCCTCAGGCACAGAAGTTTTATTCCTACAGCAACGTGGAAGTCCCATAAGAATAACTATTCCATTGCCAGTCACTGTGTCAGGAGTATCGGCAGGTTGAAGAAGACTTACTTCTTCACTAAAGCTATTAGTCTGAAACTCTGATCTGGAAATCTGGATGGGAACCACACGAGGGGAAGGAAAGTCTACCAGAAACGATGATTTTTATACATTCTCAAAAAAAAGTCCTATAACAACACTAGATTGAAAACAGAGCCTATATATGAAGCAAAGGATGAAGGGAACTTTTATTGAGCTCTTGCAATGTTTCAGGCATCATTCTGCCAGGTCGTTTACATCATATACTTGAAACAGTGAACTGCCCCCCCCCCATTTTTTTTCCTTTTTCCATCAATGTGTGTGTATATGTCTACAACATAAAAAATTGTTTTGTTGGTACTGTTGTTGTTTTTCCCTATATATAAAATAGGATAATATGCTGTATGGTAAGGATGTCTCTTCTAGATCCCAGTAGAATATCTTGTGACTGGAATATTTCTAGAATCTTGAAGGCAAAAATAAATAAAAGGATAGGAAAGTATAGGAAAAGTCATTAAGGGTTTTATATAAAACAGTTTTAAAAATTTTCCTTAGAATGGGGAATTGTAACTATCACAGTTAAGTATAGTCACTCTCAAAGTATAGCATGGAGTTTGGAAGCATGATGGAAATATTCCATATCCTGATTGTGGTGGTGGTTTACATGAACCAATACGTGTTTTAAAATTTGTAGGAAAAGCCCTCAATTTTAATATATGATGATTTTAAAAATAAAATTTAAAACATTCCAATAAAAGTTATAACTCTAAGTCAATGATACGTTAAAGGATATCTAACAAAAATGATATCATTTGACAATATTGTCAGCTGACTATTAAAGCCTAGTCAGTAACAAAAAAGAAGTATCATTATTCCTTACAGAAGATAGAGTCTTTACATCCATTTCCTAAAATGTTTTCTTCTGACATCTATAATAACCCATGGGTCTTTCACTGCCTATGCCTCCATGCTGGTTTGGAAAATTGGAAAACAAAAGCCTTTAAGGATTCAGGCTGATGGGTAAATGTCCCTGTTGCACCTTCCAGTGGGCCAAATGTGGTGACTTTACTTGGTTCTTATCCTTGTCTTTCTTCATTCATCAGTCATCAATTCTCTTATTGATTTTTTTTTTTTTAAGAAAGGTCAAGAATATGTTTGTAGGTGACACCAATTGCTTCACAGAATTTGTCCCATCTCTTTACTGTTCTGATTTAAACCCCTTGTGGCATTTTCTGCTGCATGGATAGTGATAAATGGGGTTGAGAGTGACACAGAAATGAACTCAGAAGTAAGTTTATAGTACTGCTGGGGATCATCTGTTAATGTAAATGTTTAAGGTAAAATGCATTAATGCTTAAGAGCTGACGAGGCATTTTATTTGCATCCTGCCTTTGGGATTATGCTTGGGTTCCTGCCCATTTTTACCCTTTTACTTGCTGCTGTTCATTTGTTGGAATGCAATCCTGAAAACATTTTAATTGAATTTGTTGAAATAAATTGATTAAACAATAAAAATTAGGAGTATGTTGGTTTTTGTTGGGAGTCTCAGTGTTTAAATTGAAGACATTTGTGGGATACCTGTGTGGCTCAGTCAGTAGAGTATGTGCCTCTGGATCTCAGGGTTGTGAGTTCAAGCCCCATACTGGGTGTAGAGATTATTTAAAAATAAAATCTTTTAAAAAATAAAAAAAAAATGAAGACATTTGCATGGCTACTTATTACGTATGATTACCTACTATTAAGTAGTTTGATGAAATTTGTTGTCTTCAGTAATGGACTATTAAGTGCTACATTTTAGGGCTATCAATATCAATCAAGATAAAAATAATTTATGAAATGAACGAGTTGGTGTTAAAATCACCATTAAAGCTCTTTGAAGTACACTGTAGTTTTCTGGTGATCTCATAATAAAATCAGAGAAGTTTGAAATTTATCCATTTTAGTTTAACCCCTTAAAGTATATTGTTGGAGAAGAAATTCCAGTAACATATCTTTACTGTTCATAGGAACATAGTCTTCTTTGAAAGGGAAAATGAAACTCAGTTACTAGATGTAAACAACAACAACAACTAAAATATTCAGCTTCTACCTAGTAATGCAATGGCTCGGGCTTATAGAATAAGTTTTACTTACCTTAGCAGTTCTACCCAGGGCAAGAAAGAATCGGAAAAGAGGGAACAGTGATAATCAGAGGGAGGGAAGTAGTGAGAGAGAGGAAGAAAAATAATCTGAATACAAGATTATTTAAGTAAATGAGTAAGACAACTTTCTGGATGGAAATCATTTTGGAGTTTTTTATTGTAGAAACTTCTGCATATGATGTGTAAAAATGATTAGAAACTTTGAATGGTTTCGCTCTAGGTGGATAGAACTACCTGTTCAACTGTAATGATTCTGATGATCTTGCCTCTTAAGCTTGTCCTTTGAGATCAGCAAAAAAGTCCCATTTTCTCATCTCCCATTTGAGCTGGGGTTGATTGATGTGTAATTAAGATCACTAAGGAGTGATGATAAGAGCTGCAGAGTCTCTAAATTTTTCTATGATGATTTTTTTCTCTCTTTTTTCTTTAAAGACCTTTCTTGTGGTACTTACACTGGCTGCTTGGTATTGGGGGAAGGGAGTTTGTGTTAGGGTGACAGAAGATAGAATATGGGGTGTGCACAATTTTGAGCTGCAAGGAAAAGATCCAACGAAAATCCAACTAAAGTTATAACCTTTTAGACTGGATGAAACCCTACAGGTCGCTTAATCATCTCCTTTATTACCACAAGATAGGAAACAGTGTTCCGAGGCAAAGTTATTTTCTCCAGTTTCCACATCTGGTCAGGAGTAGAGACAGGAAAGAAACCGAAACTTTCCCATTCCAGGTCCTTTGTCCTCTCTACTAGGAAACATTCCGTTCTGCAACTTGGTATCTTATACTCTTCTTTGTCAGTACTAAGGAAGTGGATTTGAACCTTTCCCTCATCCATGCTTGGAACTATATGTCTGGCAAAGTTAAAAGAGTAACACAGAGTAACAGCTGCCCTTGAATTAGTTATCTTATTTTAAATTGAGGTTACATGCTGCCGAGATGCAAGTTTGCATAGGAAACATGGATGTTCTGTTACCCAGTGGACTGATTTGCATCCCATCTAATGGACATTGCAGACTCATTACATGTTCTCGGGTTATGAACGCTTTTAGTGAAAAGTGCTTAAGATGAAGGCTTTTCCTCAACTTTCAAGGATTGTGGAGGTCATTTATATTCATTACTTCCTTTTATTTCCTTCCTGATAAAATTAGTTAAATTTTAACTGTAAAATGAAAAAAAAATACTGAAACAAGTTTGGATTTCAGTGTGAAAAGTCTAATACTGTATCTGTAAGTCTATAAAATATTAGGTGTTCTCCATAGAGATGAACAGTTATTGAATGAGCCATAGGCAGAAGGTCTTTCTTATAGTTTTATGAGTGTAAAGCCTCATGAAAATTTGAATGTGAACTGGGGAAACAAATAGATCTTAATTTATAAATTATAGATGAGAGTTCAGATGAGGAAGTGTTGACACACCTTTTCTGAAAAATAATAATACTCTGGAGGGAGAAGTGCACATTTATTACAACAGCTTGGCAAGTCTCATCTCTGTATGAATGGGCTGGGAACACAGAACCAGTTGTACTAGTTACAGGTAGAGAAGGCTTCACAGTGGTGTTGACATTTAAGTAGACTTGGAGGAGGTCCCCTGGGTGGCTCAGTCAGTTAAGCATCTGACTTTGGCCTGGGTCATGATCTTGTGGTCTGTGAGTTCAAGCCCCGTATCGGGCTCTGTGCTGACAGCTCAGAGCCTGGAGCCTGATTCAGATTCTGTGTTTCCCTCTCTTTCTGCCCCTCCCCTGCTCATGCTCTGTCTCTCTCTCTTTCAAAAATAAATATACATTGAAAAAAATTTAAGTAGAGTTGAAGAATGAAGGTTTCCTGGTAGACAGACAATAAGGAGAGCAGTCTAGGTAGAAGAGTTAAGGAGAAAACTCATAATTACACATGTTTTCATGGGAGCCTAACCCAATACAGTCCCATTTAACCCAGTTAAAACCGATGTTCATATCTTTATCACATTCTTTTAAAAGGACATGTGAACACCTCCTTGAACAAGAAATATCGGGTGATGATTGCCATCTTAACTTAAAAAAAATATATTGTTGAGACCTTTCTTGGAAAAGTCTTGTAGAGAAAAGGTGATACTTTCAGCTACACTTGGAAAGAGTGTGAGGTGCTAGGTAGCTTGTGCGTTTGAGAAATAATAGCTAACCATTCTCTGATTAAAGCAACTCTAGTATTCATGTGAGTTGAAGCAATCTCAGAATAATTCGAAATTGCCCTAGGCTAACTACACTTGAAATGAGATGGTGAATTCCTTTGGAAACAAAGCAAAGTTTTCCTGTGTTACAAGAGGGCAATGATATCTGATAGGTCAGAGAGGGAAAAGGACTGGCTACATCCTTATAAAACCTGTCCATGTCTGTTGCAGTATTTCAGATAAATCACTCTCACCATCTGAACTTTGAAGTGTCTCAGCTTCCACTTAATAAGAAAAATTGCTTGAGCTTCTCTCATTTTGCTCACCATCTAAACTCTTTTCCCTGAATATTAGCATAAAGTAAGGTGACCTGAAGGACCATGTGAAATGGGAACCCTTTCCTGCTCCTGCTAAAGGTGATACTTTGCCCTGCCTCAACCTCCCCCAGTTAGTAACATCATTCCAATCCCATTAAGATGACGAATGATGAGAGCAAAGGTTTGAACACTTAAGATCCTTTCCCTCTTTCCCTGAAGTTTCAATGTGTCCATATGCATGTGTTTAATATAGTCTTGCATATTTTATTATACTGTAAATAAAGATATTCTTTGAAGAGAACAGATTTCTTAGATTTTCCTCATGAGTTGGGCTGAAGTCCAGAATTCTCTTCATAGTTCTGCAGATGTAGTACCTCTGGAAGAAAAGGATTAACTTAGAATATACTTGAAGTTTATATTATAAAGAGGATAAGTTAGCCATTTGAATGAAGAAAATTTTTGTTATGATATTGACTTTAATATTTCTTGATTCATTTTTGTCATATTAGCCCTTTTTTATACGTCATGTTGAAAATTTGTCTTCTCAGTAAAGGCTGGATATAAGATCAGTAGAATCATGATGCAGCTGTTTAATTTTAAGAGATATCTTTTCTAATCTATGTAATTATTAACTGTCCCAGGCATGTAGGCTATTTCAGCGAAACTTAGAAAGTAAGGACATTTTGCATAACTAAATCTTTTAATTGGTTTTCATATGACAACAACCAAAAAACACAATGAAAGAAGAAAACAACAAGAAACATGGTTTCATGGTTTGGGTGTTTCTGTCAGGATTTTTTGGGATGTGGTGTGGACGACAGGAAAGGTCAGAGGCATTCAGCTATCTCTTATCATCCTCCTTGTCTTCTACCTACCTGTTCTGCCTCATGAGGATTAGCCAATGCAGTCTTATTGAGTAGCTGCCATATGCAAAACTGTGGTGGGGTACGGTGGGGGTAGGTACTGCTGACTGCAGGGTATTAATAAACTTCTAGGAAAAATATGATCTTAGTTCTTAACAACATATTAACAACCTAAATACCAAGTGAGTAAAACAAAGCAAAACAAAAACCTACTTTTAGTTTCCAAGAAAGCTAGTTGACAGGAAACAAGGAAGTTGCCTCAGTAAGAAGGTTGTTTGCTTTGAGCTTCCATAAATGAGAAGAAATTAAATTATCAGAGAGATTATTATTATCAACCCTGTAGATGAGAACAGCATCATAAACAAAAGTATGTGAGCACAATCCCTATGGATAAGGGATTTTCTCTCTTCCTTATTTGACAGTTATTTCATACACTAATAAAAAAGGCCAAACATAGTCATAAGGGTTTGCCTTTTTCTTTCTCTCTCCAGTTTTTCAAGAAACCATGAACTCATATCTAGGAATATTTTGACAAGCTTAGAAATCTTTTCAAAAAATAACTTGTGTGCATGGCAAGGCATTACGAAAATCAGAGGGGTTCCCCCCCCCCATAGAGTTGATGACTACAGAGCTTTTCATTCACACCCTCAAACTCGTGTAGAGAGCAGCTGATATCTTTCTGCACATTTCAGTTCCATTCAGGGGACTTAAAAGGAATACAGAAGATTTTTTTGGAAGGATCTCTCACACTCATTGCACCTGTTCACCTATTTGAAGAACATTTGCTTGACCTGAATTAAGACAGTGACTTTTCATCTCAGTTTGAGGCGTAAGTGGGAAGTTTGCCTTATGTTTGTGTTTTTGATATAATTACAAAAATCATATCTGAGTACTTCCTTTAGTCACGCCTGTAAACTAACACATTTTGGATTGCTATAATGATAAAGCTGCCTTCCATTTGATATTTCAAAAAGTAGCCAAATTATCAATTTTATGGAGGATTGATTACACTATAACTTCAAAAACACCTCTTAAAAGAGTGAGAAATTTTAGCTAAGGGCTGAGTTCTCCTCTGGTTCTAGATTGGATGGAATAATACTCATCCCCTTATGCAGAAATTCTACTTTTCAACTTCTACCTAATTGTTTCCCAGTTACCTTAGGACAGTGATTATTAAGGTCTCTGAATATGCATCTCTGGATGTGGAGCATCACATGAAGGTGCCCAAGCATTTAGAAACTCTTGCCTTCCCTTTAGAGAAGAAGATAGACCTGGTTAACATGTGCAGAGACTTTTAGGGTAGATGTGCTCCTTTCCCCTGGGGAAGCACAGTCTTCTAATTACATTTGATTTCTGGGTTTTGTCTTTGTCTTCTCCCTTATGTTTCTCCTTTGCTTTTCACTCCCCTTAGTTGACTCTCAAGTTGCATCTTCTGTCACCCCATCCTACCTGCCTTTCCTAATTGTTTCCTTCTCCCTGCCAACTTCTGATACTAACATGGCCTCCTATCTGACACTTCCCTCATCCTCAATGTCCCTTTGCTCCCCATTGCCTCTTGTCATTCCATCCACTATTCAGAAATCTTCATTCACAACCCTCCGCCACTTGTCAACAGAGGAAAGTCCACCTCATTAGGAAGTAGACTTTATCTTGCACACTGAGTAACACATATTAGGGATTCACAGAATATGCAGGTTACAGACTCAAGCTCGGGGCGCTACCCAAACATATATGGTATTAGAGAGAAACAAAGTCTTTAGTAGGAATTGACTAACAATTTCCCAGTATCTAAATCCTCAATTTTTTAGTGGAGACATAAAACCCAAGATTTAGAGATAAAGAGCCTGGAAGAAAAACAAATCCCAGAGCACACAAGCCATATTTCCAAGAATAACATGAGGCCCAAAAGGAGGTCCCTGTGTTACTGATGTTTGTCTCCAGATTCCTTTCCAGTAGGAAAAGTACCATCTCAGCTAGCCATCTCAGTAAATAAAGTGACCCAAAATGGACAGAATGAAATAAGCATTATCCATCTTTTACCTCCATCAAAAATGTGTCTTGATCAGTGTCATTTTGTGTTTGGGTATACTGCATGTTATAAAGGCACCTAGCTTATTGCCTTCTACATAGTTGTTATTTGAAAAGAAAAAATGATCATGAATAAGGTTGAACGAAGCTAAGTGCATATTGCATAAGGCCTTGGATGTGGAGAGAAGTCTGCATCAATATAATAGGTAGTGGGAAGCTCCATCCATATTCCTTTATATACCATATTCTTGTTCACAAGCATGTAAAAAAGCAAATGGGTTAATAAGAGTAGCATTTTATAACAGAAATGTAAGTTGCATCTCGTTCATGTTCAGTCCCTAATTCCTCAGGTTTTCCACACCCCTCTCCTATTCCTGCTTTCCAGCTGATTTGACAGAAGGACAGAAGGATTAAGAAATCAAGTAGCTTATCTGAGAGGTTCCCCACTGGCACTTGGTCCCAGGTGTTCCTGCTTGTGGCTTATATAATCAGGAGAATTCTGTGTGCTGAGGGTATTACTCTAAAGGTGATTGTTTGAGTCAGTGGGTGATGGTGTCAAGGCAATTATACCCGGGTGACGTGTGATCTTAAAGACCTAGTTAGTGCCCCAGGAGACCCGGAGACAGGGTTTCCCTCGTACCTTTGCAATCGAACATTCTGATGTGAGGTGGCACCACTTACCAAACAGGAACAAAAGTGAATGATTAAGGGGTCAGCCTGTTCCACTATTGCTATGGGGGAAACAGTGCTCCATGTTAACCTTTTCTACTGTGTCCCTTTTTGTTATGTTTATATTTTTGTTAGGTTTATTTGTTCACTTAAAATGAAACTAAACCCAAATGATGAGAATTGAACTTGATTTGTCCTTAGAATCTAAAAACAAAATAAAACAAAAAAACCCACAACAATTAAAGTTATTTGTAAAAAGGAAATGGAAAGAACAAAAATTAGCTGCATTTCTTTCCATTTAATTTGTTTCTAAAGATTATTTATAATAGATAATTAAAGCTGTGGAAGGCTCATTGTTTGTGTCCCATTTGTGGGTACTAATCCTAACATGTAGAGAATCCATTTGAAACTGTCTCAGTTAAATATCAGGACAAAGGTGTGTCCCTAGAGAGATCAGAGACCCTATTTTGTTTCTCTCCTTCACTTTTCTTTTTTTTAATTATACAGCTAATACATGCTATTGAAAAGATTTCAAGATACAGTTGACCCTTGAACAACACCAATTTGAACTGCATGGGTCCACTTATATAAGGATTTTTTTTCAGTAAATATGGTACAGTACACTAAATGTATTTTCTTTTCCTTATGATTTTCTTAATATCTTTTTAAGGCCACTTTACTGTAAGAATACAGTATATAATGCATATAACATAAAAACATGCTAATCGACTATGTTTTTGGTAAGCTTTCTGGTCAAGCCTACTAGTATTAAGTTTTGGGGGAGTCAAAAGTTATATTCAGAGTTTTGGCTGTGTGGGGGGTTGGTGCCCCTAATGCCCACATTGTTCAAAGGCCATGTATATACTGAAGAATATAAAAAAAAATGAAAGTCCCCTCTGACCGTCTCCAACCCTGTTCTTGTCTCAAGTGGGGATCACTGTTAACATTTCAGTGTATGGATGTCCAAACCTTGTGCTCTACCTTTACAAATAGGAATGTGCACACATGTGCACACACATATCACACGCACACCTACTCAAAAAGGATTACTTAGTTTCATACAGTCATATAATACCTATATGTCCTGGACATCTTCCCCTGTTAGTACATATAGAAATCTGTAAGCTCTACTTAAATTCAAAGTGAAATAAATCATGAAAGTTTGCTGGAGCCGCCTCCTGTATATATGCTTCCATGTTGGAATGGACAAAAAGTGACTGAAATTAGCTAGCCTGTTTCTACCACAGCATGATGGCTTGGTTCTCTGCTTAAATGAGCCCCATGAAAGAGTGAGTGCAGCAAATTCCCACCGTGCCCCATTGTTCTTGAAGAACTTGCATAGTGACAGGCCTATGGGGCTTCCTTATCCCCATTTTTAAAAGGATAACAGAAAGAGTTTCACCAAAGGCCCTTTCCAGTTGGCCTTGTTTCTTCTGAGGTGTCTAACTTTGCTTGCACTGGGCTTTGCAGGACCTGGGGTTGAGTGCCGGAGAAGTGGAGGGTGTCATCTAGATTCACTCACTCACTCATACATCTATTTATTCATACTCACGTTTATCATATGGCAGACCCTGAGCATAGTGCTAGAGATAGCTACATAAAACAAACGTGGCCTGTTCATTGCCTAAGGACATGATACATCAGTGAGGGATACAAACAAGGAAATAGGCAATTACAAGAAAGCGTGAGTCATGTGCTGGCCAGCGTGGTATAGAGGGTTCTGGACAAACTTGGAGCCAGGAGGAGATGTATCTTGGACAAGACATCTGATGATGAATAGTGAAGGCTGATTAGAACTTAGCTGGGTGAACGGAGGTATGGAGACAAGAAGTGTTGGAGAAGGACGGGGCCACATGACAAAAGTCCAAGGTGCCTGTTAGGGGCTGGCAGGTTAGGGCAAGTGATGGCCTTAATGGCCTCTTACAGGAGTTTGAACTTTATTCTGAGAATCATGGAGAACAACTGAAGACTTTTAAGAAGCATGAGGGTGTGATTTGTAAGGTTTACAAGGTAGAGAATGGATGGAAAGGGCAGGGAGATCATTAGGATGCTGTTGAGGATGCTGGGATAAGAGGTGAAGGTGTCTTTAATGAGGGCAGTGGGGGGGGGCAGGAGAAATGGGCAGAGCTTGAGGAAGCATTTCTTGCATCCCATGAGCAAGTCTGTGCTGTCGCATAAGCACCGATTGAATTTGGCAACTTTGAGAAGCTGCATAAACCACAGGCAAAGCAGTTAACTCTGACAATGCAAAGCTAAATGCGTGTGGTGCAGAGGCTAGATAAATATCTGTCACTGGGGGTATATATATACAGGAGCATTTTTTATTTTGTTTTATTTTCAAGAGATAATTGCACCTGAGGCTGGAGCTTGCTCACCCTATCTTTTGGACTCAGAGTACAGTGCCTGGTCTATTTTCTACATGACTGGGCTTTACTTCAGAACTGACGAGTCATATATCATTCTGATTGATTTTTTCGTTTTTCTTTTTTTTTCTCCTCCCAAATAGAGGGGGAGGGGTGGAATAGAAATTGTGATGAGAGAGTATCAGGGCAACTCAACCCAAATATGCAATTATCAGGAGCCCCCCGGGTCTAGCTCTGTTGTCTTCTTGTTTTGTTACTCAGAGCTCAGATAGATAAGTAGGAGGTGAGGTCAGGCAGTGGGTAAGGGAAAATAGATAAGTAGCCCAGGCTTAGAGTTCCCTGGTGTCTGCCAGAGGGGAATGGTAAGAAGGGGGCATAGCAGAGATATGAAATGACCAACCAGTGTCCTAAGTGGTGGGGTTACAGCTAAGCTCTATATCTCCTACCAGAGCTTCCATTGCTCCTGGATTCTTGGGTTTGCTTTCACCCTTATCTTCTGTTTTGGCTTCCCCTTTCCTTAGTGCCTGTCATTCCAAGGCACAGGCTCCAAAGCTTAAGAATCCATTTGTGTTAAAGCAGAAAGATGCACACTGAAGGGGTGTGTGTGTGTGCACGTGTGCGCACATTTTAGAAGAAATCATTTGTAAAGATAAACGGATTTCAAAAAGTGGATGGGACTGTATCACCATGAAAATATAAACCACTTCTTCAGAAGACAGCCCCCCCTATTTTGCAAAATTTTTATTCTCTTTTCAAGTTTATACAATTCTGACTTTGAGTCACAGATATAGTTCTAAAGGACTAGGATCTTTAGACAAAATAATCCTTCCAATATATATATATGCTCTTAACCTGAGTTCCTTTACCCACTGCCTACCCTCTACTTCTCTATCTGAGCTCTGAGTAAGGAGACAGGAAGACAAGAGAGATAGACTTGCATGTACCTGTTAAGGTTTTAAGATAATTCTGAGATTTTTTTAATGACAATTATTACTCATTAGTGAGTTGTAGACATGTATGCTTTGATGATCACTTTTTTCTTGAACTCCAGCAAACCTCACTGAATTCCCTTGGCCATCAGATATTGAAGGGAAAAGTACTGGGCTAGAGCTGAGTGTGAGGGAGGGGAATACAGGCAGAGGGACAGTTAAAAATGAGGCTTATTTGTTTTAAATCTCCGACCCATACATATTGGCTTTAAAAAGGTGGTGGTGGTGGTGTGTGTGTGTGTGTGTGAGAGAGAGAGAGAGAGAGAGAGAGATAGAGAGAGAGACGGAGAGAGAGAGAGAGAGAACATTTACATGTGAAATGGACAAAAAATACCAATGAATCAAAATGGACAGGTCATTTTGTTGAATGTAACCAAACTCCTGAGCATTCTGAGATTAGGAGCAGTCATAATTTCTGACTGCCATGCCTAATGCTAATATGGCTGTCTTCTGTTGTAGGCTTCTGCTGAGACGGCCACTTTACTCCTGCTTATTTTCCCCCCTAATGGTAGTGGTGGAGGCCTGGGGATCTACAGTCAGCTTTTACCAAATTAACTGGCTGCCACCATAGGCCTTTATAAATTTTTATTCTTATTTAGCACTAGAATCTACAATTTATTTCCTTCATATTCTGTAAAATATAGGTATAGACTTTAGTCTGAGTTAGCTATGCTTCATTGTTCTTATAAATCCATATCTGTCGTTAAAACTTTTTTTGATGCTAAACATTTGTACCCCCTGCAAGACAGACTGGTAATTTATCAAAGAGTTTCATTCATTTATCCATGTGAAATTTACGAAGTACCTACTTTATACTTGGCAATGTTTTAGGCATTGGAGGTAAAACAATGGATAATATGCATTAGTAGGAAAAAATATTACCAAAAATGTCTAGAAAATACTAGTCATATTTGAGGAAAAATAGTTCTCTGTACTGATACTCTCAATATAGTTTTTCTCCCCAATTATCTGCACAGCTCCATGGGAAACTCCTGCAAAGATTTTTTTTCCCATTATTTTTAGGTCTGCCTTCTGTATTTCAAGAAGTTGTCTTTGCCTTTAGTGGGGTGATATTTTAGTACTTTTTATCTAATGTCTTAGGAAAAATATTTTCTTATTTGTTACTGATGATTGTTTTGGAATGTGGGAATAATCACAAGAAACTAATATATGAAAATTGTGTTTTAAGAATTCATATGCATCTGAACAAGCAAAGGTTACTTTCTGTTTTGGATTCTAGATTCTAGACATTTTTCAAAATATTTTACCAATTCTTCTAGTTTCACTATTCCCAGATGATTGGTTGATTCTCTTTCTTTTTCTCTCTTTCTTAAGTTCTGTTTCTCCCTCCCATCTTTCCTCCCTCCCATCCACTGTTCCTTTCTCTGGAAAATCTATGCTTCCATGTGCTGGCAGGAAAGAGCAATCATAAGTTAGTGTAATTAACATACAAGGAATGATTTTCCTTTTATCCTTTTACTGTGTTTTAACACTAGTAACTATTGACTGAAAATACTTAACTTCTTTGAGCCATGCTTTCCTACCTACAGAACTATGCAATACTTTCTGTAAAGATAAAAGTTATATGTGGGGAAAAAATACTAGTGCTACATTATCTATATTGCCCATATTTGGTTCTCACTAGTCCTCTCTGTTAGTCAGTGCTTGATTCACAGACTCCTGATGCCATGATTCCATTGCTTTGCCCCACATTCTCCTCCTCTAATAGATCTTGATGCTCTGTTCATACTTGTACCTATTACTCAAGCATTCTGTTTGGCTTTCCATACCTCACTTGTCTAAATCCTCCCCAGGTTAGTATTGTTCTCTTATGCTGACCCTGTTCTGCCATAGACAAATCCAGTTCTGACTATTAAGTCAGTGTGCTTTTGAGAAATTTAGATTTTCAGATAGTTTTGATATATACTGATGAGAAAGGATCTCAAGCTGAGGGCAACCTTTAAGTGTTCACCCAAGACAGTTCCTTAGTCAAAATGACCTTTTCCCCTGTTTGTCATGGTGCCTGGAAGTTTCTTCAATATAGACTCATTCCTTCACTCTTTAAAGGGTTTTAGGTGTCTAGACTTTTCTTCTAAATCTAAAGTTCAGGTTAACACCTGAAACCATCATCAGTTGGCACCTAAGATGGACTAAACTGAGAGCAAGGTCTTGCCAAAATGGAGCGTAGCTTGAGGTTGGAGAGCAAAGGAGGCAGGAGGAGAGAAAGCACCAGAAGCAAATGTATTCTTGCATTGCAGTTCTGCCAATGGCTAGTCTGCTGTAATCTCAGGAGTTTTGGTTTTACCAGTATCTAAGAAAGCCCTGGCTTTGTGTATCTTGATAAGAGGAAGTAGAATAGTCATTTTTCCCTGCTTCCCAAGGGTAAGTGTGCCAACCTTGTGGCTTGGTGTGCATCATGAATTATCAGCAGGTGAAAATTAGGGAATGGATTTACTTAGACCTTTATGAGAGGATTTTTTTTATTATGAAATTTATTGTCAAATTGGCTTCCATACAACACCCAGTGCTCATCCCAACAGGTACCCTCCTCAATACCCATCACCCACCCACCCCTCCCTCCCACCCCCCATAAACCCTTAGTTTGTTCTTAGTTTTTAGGAGTTTCTTATGTTTTGGCTCCCTCCCTATGAGAGGATTTTTGATTCTCTAGGCTGGGTTGATGGGTCCAAAAGGAAAAGGGAGAAACATCACTGAATAAATAATTTGTGGCCAAATTGAGTGAACTGATATTTATTCTCTACCTAGAGTTTGTGGCTCTGTTCTTTCTCTTATGTTCTACATTGCATTTAATGGATGTGCCAGGAATAAATAATCCCCTTATCAGTTATTTCAGTATATCCCTTATCACTTTTGAAGGGGAGGCTTTTGTGTGTTTTTCATGTAAATGTAATGTCCCCCCATTGTAAGTAAATACAGTAAGTACCATTGTGCTAACACGTGGGATCCTCACAGTCTGTGCTTCGTGTCAGAAATGCTGTGCAAAATCCCGGTAGTTTGGCTGCAAAGTCTGCCCTGAAGATCAAATAAAGGGGATGCATACATTTCTTAATAAGTGCTGAGCAGGTTATTTGGGGTTACATTCCTCTCCTGCAGCTGCTTCTCAGAAAGAGATCCCTCTACAAAGTGCTTGTTAATCCTCCTACCTTTGGAGAACTCTTCTGGCCTGCTATCTAAATCCACATCGCAGAGCAAACTGGAGTAATGAGCCCTTGGCAAAGTTTCTGAGAAGAGGACAGCCCATAATGTTCACTTTATCTGAGACTTAAAATGCTTTCTTATTGCTGAATTAAAGCATCCCAGCCATCCTGCTCTGGATGCATTCTGTCTTAGCCAATCTCAGATTCACAACACAAGAACAATCTCAAGTAAGCAGATTTGTTTAATGAAAATGTATTTCCCTATTTTAAAATTTTACCCCAACCCCCTAAAAAGTACGTGCGTTATTGCATATGCTTTAAAAAACGTGTTTACTTTGTAGTTCCTTTTTGTTTGCACCCTCATTGCATTTTCTTCTCTAATTAGTGGATGTATGCATCATCTCTTGGCAATAAGGGGAGTATTTTTTTTCCCTTCATTGGGTGGTTTCCTAGGGAAGGAGCTCATGGCATCACTCTGACTCTGAGTGTGCTGCCTGCTTTCCCACACATTCTCCCACCACCCCACTTTTCTTGTAATGTTGCTGAGTCTAGCTAATTAGATCCTTTCTCTAATTTAAGTTGCTTTCATTTAATTCACATTGAGGATGACTGCTACTTATGCTCACAGAGCTGTTGAGTTTAAGAGCTCAGAGAAATGCTCCCCACTGAGATTTCTAAATATCACAGTGGTGCCTGGAAAAGGAAGCACATCAGAATGCTTTTGGCAGCAAGTAACTGGGATTCCTGACCACTTGTAATACAAGATGACTGTTGTGGTTTCAGATATCTTCACAATTTGACATTGAAATGTTAAAAGGAAAAATAGATTTTCTTATGTATCTCACTTTTTATCAGGGAAGAAAACTTTCCCCAAAAGTCTTCCAATCCCCCCCTCTTCCAACTCCCAGCAAAGCTCCTTTTGTGTCTGATTGGTCAGACTGAACATTTGGTCACTTGTAAATCAGCCACTGACGAAGGAGAGTGGAATTTCCATGGTTAGTATAGCCCGGTCATGATGCATCTCCTGGGGCTGGGTGCATGTTCCTGAGCACAGTGTTACCCAATTCCTGAGCAAAATCAAAACTCAGTTAACAGAGAATAATAATTATGGAGTAGGCAACCACACAATTGTGTTTGCTGCTGTAACAATCATAAATGGGTTTCTAGGTATTTTGTATGCCATTTGCAAGGGTTTGCTAAACAGTTTTCTATTTGGTTTGAGATATTTTCAAGTTACTATATTATTTCTTAGTCAGAGTCCATCTTGGACCTGAATTATCTCACTGCATGCAGAGAGGAATGCATAAAAGAATATAGGGGAGTCCTGGGGAAAAATAAGCAGAAGGTGTCCAAGAAAAGTCTCCTATAAACAGAGTGACCATATAATTTATGGTTTAAATCAGGACACTTTGAGAATCAAAGGGAGTGCTATGAATAATTCTATGAAATCGACAGGTAGAATTCATCCTAATAAAACTAAAATATATGTTAAATTCAAATTCATAAGAGGGAGTCTATTTTTGAAATGTTATAGAAAAGCTAAAATTATTTTTTAAGTTTTCTTGAGAAGAGAAAATGCCAAAATGCCATATTTATTTCGAATCATAGAAAATTTTCAATTTATATGGAAACTTTTTTGTGTTTAATTTTGTTTAAATCTTAATCTCATATGAAACATTAGAAAATAAGACTATTATACAATTACTTTTTCTGTACTTCTCACACCTTGAAAATCTTCAAATGAAGCTGGAAAAAAATATTAGCGTATATAAAATAAAAATATTGCTTATTGGTTTCTGTTTGCTGGAAAACTATAAATGTTTATCTTTTATTTTATCCTATGCCTGTGCCAAGGCTTTCTCTAATTTCTTCTAACCTGCCAAAGCTTAGCTGTCACTGATATTTTTGTACTTAGGATCATTTTGGTCTTGGCTGTTGATGGAAGCCGGAAAAGCAGCTTTGTGTGAGGGAATAATCAAAACAGAAGAAGAATTTTCTATAGGCAAAATGTGTCCAAGAATGAATTAAATGTGTGAATGGTCAGGTGAGGGGAAAGGGAAAACCAGTGATTTTGCCCTCAAAGAAAATAATCCCGAGTACTTTCTTCCCTTTAGGTAGTTTAGTTTTGCATTTTGCTCCTATGCTCACAGAATGTTCTCTGTCAGTCCCAATAAAGGAATGCCTTTTCATTGAAACAGACCAGTGACTCTGTTTCAGTGACTGTATGTATCTGAGAGAATGAGAGGCACAAGAAGAAACCTAAACATAATCACATCTAAGGTAGGTATTTTCAAAATTGAATGTGGATATTGAGACAGTAAGAGGAGTTATTTTGAAAGCCCCAAATCATCCCTCTCTTCCACTCAATTTCAGCTAAAAAGTAATGTAGAACTTTCATGAATAGTAAAGAGACTTGTGCTTTCCTGTGTTTGTAATGTTTAGTCTCTCTTTCAGTCTTCTTAAGAATAGGATCCAGTGTCTTGCTTTTTCTTACCAGTCCAGTGTGTCCTTTATCAAATGATCTAAGGTGGTGTGATTGGTACTAGGATGTTGCTTTGATTTCTGGTTTACATGATTAGATCTTGGATCTTAGAAATGAGTAGTTCATTAAAGATCAACTTTCTATCAAAAATTGAACAGAAATATCAGATTTGTGAACAAGCTTCTATTTTTCTTATAAAAGGGCTGTTTCTTGGTCTGCAAAGCTGCTAATCTGTGGGTTACATTCACTCTAGGCTACCAGAAAGATTAGGTTACCCCCTAGGTTTTGATGACAGTATTGTCATTTAGATGGAAAATAAGGCATGAAATACACTGTCACAGAACTCAACACCCCCAAATGGGGACAAGAAACCCCTCACCTTTAGGGATAGTCAAAGGTCACTGTGTTAAATCGTATCATGTTCCGGTATCTGGGCTCATAATCTGCAGGTTGTTGTTCCCAGGAAGCATTCTATTTGGTCTCAATCTGCAGAGAAATAGGTGGATCTGGTGGATTCTTGAGGGTGTGAAAACAGCAGTCCTACTGATGAAACATCCCCAGCAGCTCATAATTATCTTTCTGATCTTTACATTGGTTTCCTAAGGGGCAAATAAGAAAGTGGCACAGAGCAAACTTAATACTCAGGTAGAAGAAAGCATCCAGTTCTCTAAAATCTATATGCTGGAAAAATCGGCTGTTTCCTCTACCTTATTCTTGGCATATGGCTAACAGCCCGGCCAGTAGCCTTCCAAAAAAAAAGTGGGGGAGGAGTCCGGAATGGTGTTTTTAGCATCCTCCAGATAATGAGTCCTGCACTGTCACACTAGTGAAATGTGTCTGAGGTTTAGCCACACCATTTATGTATATTTATACTAATGCTTATCTTTATTTTTCTAATCGAACCTTAAGTCATTCCAGAGTCTCCACTTTCTGGACTGGCAGAAAGTTAAAGGATTTTCTTCTTCTTCTTCTTCTTTTTCTTTTTCTTTTTCTTTTTCTTTTTCTTTTTCTTTTTCTTTTTCTTTTCTTCCTTCCTCCCTTCCTTCCTTCCTTCCTTCCTTCCTTCCTTCCTTCCTTCCTTCTTTTTTTAAAATTTTTTAGTGTTTATTTATTTTTGAGAGAGAGAGAGAGAGAGAGGGAGGAAGGGGGAGGGGTAGAGAGGGAGACACAGAATCCAAAGCAGGCTCCAGACTCTGAGCTGTCAGCACAGAGCCCAACACAGAGCTCCAACTCACAAGCTGTGAGATCATGACCTGAGCCGAAGTCAGATGTTTAACCAAATGAGCCATCCAGGCGCCCCAGGTTTGCTTTTCTTATAATGGGGTCATACATGATTCTATGTGTAGTGATGACGGAAAAGTTTGAGTAAGAAAGTATATATACAGTTCTTAGTTCATAGTGGGGTCATCTTTATTGCCCTTTTTTGGCTCTAGATGCTAGTGATGTGCTCCCACTGACCACCAGGCCAGCCTTTGGCAAACATCTCTATCTTGGGTGCTACATGGAAGCAGAGCACTGGTCTCTGCACCTAGATCCTTGGGCTGAAGGATCCATTGGCTGAATTGAGTCCACAAAAAAGATCGGTTGAAGTCCTAGCCTCTGATGACTGTAAACATCACCTGGTTTAGAAATCAGGCTTTTGTAGATGTGATTAAGACTTAATTAATTTAGGGTCATTCTGAAGTAGGTGGGTCTCTAATCCAATATGGCTGGTGTCCTTATAAAAAGAGGAGAAGAAACACAGAGACAGACACATACATAGAAGAGAGTGCCATGAGAAGCCACAGCACACGTCATGTGACAACTGAGGCAGAGATTGGAGTGATGTGTCTATAAACCAAGGAACACCAAAGATCGCCAGCAATACCAGGAGCTAGGGGAGAAGCAGGGAACCGATTCTGCCCTAGAGCTTTAAGAGACGACACGGCCCTACTGATATCTTGATTGGACTGATACTGATGTCCTGAATGGTCAAAGAATAAACTTCTGTTGTTTTATGTCCCCCAGTTTATTATGGCAACCTTAAGAAAATGACAGATTCCTCTTTGCATTCCCTGCTCTAGATCCTTAGGTCAGAAAAGGTGTGAGTTGTTTTTGTAAGGAATGGATGGTAGTCATCAAACTCTTTACTTAAAGGTAATTTTTGGGCTGCATCTTCAAGGATGAGCAGATTAGGAAAGGTCATTTGAGGACATGGAGATATTATGGGACATTACCTAGTATATTGGAAAAAGAGGGAGTATATGCATGATTGGATTGCATGGTAGGTGAAAAGAATAGTAGCAGATGAAGAAAAAGTAGATTAAAACCAGATTATAAAAACTTGGGGAGTGCTTACTATGATCTAGGTCCTGTGCTAATTGTTTTCAATACGTCATCTTATCATATTGGATGGATAATTACCTGCATTACATATATCATTCATTATAGTGGATGAACCTAAAAATTAACAGACACAGATAACTTGTTCAACAAATCCAGATGGTAGTTTGTTGAAGACAGAGTTTAACCCAGGCCTATATTCCAAGCCCCTGTCTCACTACACTGTACTGCAAAGAGAAATGGGGAATGCTTGGGAGCTCTTGAGAAAGAGAGGAACAGGTATATTGCCTGGGTAAAGGGTTCATTGGACTCCAGAGACTAGATACAATGTGGCTATGGCAGTAGATGAAGGAGTTGATGTAAGACTGAAAAAGAGGAATCCTAGTGGAGAGAAGGGGACATACTTGCTCCAGTTTGATGATCAATGGTATCAGTAGATGGTTGAAGGGGATGAAAAGGAAGAGTATTGACTCTAAGGTTCCTGATTTGAGTTATGGTTTGAGGAGTGTGCCATTCTCCAGTGTGGATTAGAAAGAAGAACAACATATTGTGTAAAGAATATAATGAGCTTGTTTTTAGCCACTTTGAGTTTTAAGTAGAAAGTATCCAGCCGACAATGATAAAGGTTGACCTGGAGTCCGGGAGGAAAGGTAGAAACAGAGATCCATTTGTTGTTTGTCAACATGGTAGTACAAACAAAGTGACCTTTCATGAAACATAAATGGCATTTCTGTCATTCCACTGTGTAAGTCACTTAAACAATTATATAGAGCTCTTAGGAAAAGAGACGTATATCCTTAACATGATGGCAAAGCACTGTGAACTGCCTCTGCCTGTGTCTCTAGCCTCATCCTTCTCCCTCAGGCTCAGTCTCTGTATTTCAGTTCTCAGAGACATATGTGAGGTTTTTCCAGCTCTGTTACCTCAGTTCTGAATGCAGCCCCCCACCCCAACATACATACATATCTTTACACAAATATATTCAAGCACTGGACACACATGGAAATATGCATGCACAAGCATGTGAACACATGTGTGCACACCCTCATTGTACACATACACAAGTGCACATATATGCACATAGATTCATGTGTACATGCTACAGATACACATAGGTATCCCCTACATGCACATGCACGCATGTGCACATTTGCATGTGTACACTCTTTTATGCATGCATAACTTTCCCATAGTCAATTCCAAACTATTCTACAAGTGCTCCACTAAATCTTTTTTTCAAATATTTATTTATTTTGAGAGAGGGAAAGAGCATGTGCACATGTGCACGCACAAACAGGGGAAGGGCAGAGAGAGGGAAAGAGAGAATCCCAAGCAGGCTCTGCACTGTCAGGACAGAGCCCGATGCAAGGCTCAATCTCAAGAACGGTGAGATCACAACCTGAGCCTGAGCTGAAATCAAGAGTCATACACTTAACTGACTAAGCCACCCAGGTGCTCCATCATTTACTCTATTTTCTAATAACAATTACAGCTTTGGTAAGTCTTTTCTTTCAAACTTCTTGACTTCTAAGTAGATGCAGTTTTCCATTTATGCCCTGGGTCACATTGAATGGAAAATACAAATGGAAAACTAGGCAGTTCTTTCTGTTAGTATCTGAACTATCTCATTAGTTGACACCAGTGTTGAAGTAATTGACTTCTCATTATGAGTTCTCATTAGATGTTTTTTTTTTCCCTTTTACCTGCTGGCATGGAGTTCAGAACATTTAATTTATCATCACTTTCCTACTTATCACTTAAAGGAAATTCATCTTCCCCGTGGTTATCACATCCTAATTTTTCTGGGTTTTGTAAAATCTTTAATCTTATGATAAGGTTTTATTTTTTTCTTGGGTAAGCCTTTAGAAATTGTTTCATCCAACATTTCAAAGCCATATTTTAGTGAAATGAGATGTTCTTTCATTAAGATTTTATTTTGCCAGCACTCACTCATTGCATGGAATACTTCAACAGTTTTCATGGGATTTCATGGCTAGACCCAGTTACTCATTTGGTCAGAATACACTGAGACCAAAATAATGGTTTAATTCTTGCTTAAGTGATATGGTTTTGTTTATGACCACAGGATCCTTTTATTTAATCCCAGACAACCGTATCTTAGGTATGTCTTTTAATTATGAGGAAAATTGAATGAAAAGAGGGACTTGATCATGGCATAGATATGCCACTGGCACAAAAAGTAATCCACAGTCATATCAGTATCATCATTTTCATTTATGAACACCATTTTAATGTCTTATGCACACATATTATCTGTATAAACCATCTTCAGCTAAAGAAATAACTTGTTTAGTCACAGATGGGCTATCTTATCTTTCCATGAAGAATATCCTGTAAAAGCTTTCTAAACTAGAGAATAGGATTTTTCAAAAGATTTGTATTTTTTATTTTACATATAATATTTGTGTTAAAGAAAGTACATTAAAGCAATGTGCATTACTGAAATGAGAATGCCCATCATTCATACACCCTATATGCATTAATCCATTTCTCCTGGAGATAGATAGATAGATAGATAGATAGATAGATTTATTTATTTATTTATTTATTTATTTATTTATTTATTTATTTATTTATTTTAATGTTTATTTTTGAAAGAGACAGACACAGAATATGAACTAGGGAGGGGCAAAAAGAGAGGGAGACACAGAATCTGAAGTGGAGTTCCAGATCTGAGCTGTCAGCACAGAGCCTCACACAAGGCTAAAACTCTTGAACCATGAGATCATGACCTGAGCTGAAGTGGGATGCTTAACCAACTGAGCCACGCAGGTGCCCCCATTTCTCTTGGAGTTTTAGAGCAATCATTCTTTCCATTCTCCTCTGAATTCTACACAATTGTAGAATCTTAAGCAAGATGGGCTTGTTCTTCTTAGGATGGGCTTGTTCTTCTTTTTAAATGTTTATTTTTGAGAGAGAGAGAGAGGCAAAGAGAGAGAGGGACAGAGAATCCAAAGCAGGCTCCATGCTGACTACAGAGAACCTGATGTGGGGCTCAAACTCACAAACCATGAAATAAATCATGACCTGAGCCAAAGTTGTATGCTTAACCAACTGAGCCACTGAGTTGCCCCAAGATGGTCTTCTCTAATATCCAGTCTCCTTTACAAATATTTCCCCCATGATTCTCCCTAATCCAAAATTCTTGCCCACTCTCAGGCAGAGCTTGGCAAACATTAGCCTTCTCTCAAGTACGAAGGGAACAAGAAGATTGCAAAAGGCCTAAAACGACTTAAGGAGGTGAGATAAGAGGCTACGTCAGAGAAACACTGGAGGAACTTAAGTTTCCTATTAACATAGGCACCAGAGAATACACCAAATGTCAGGGGAGGACGTAGGACTTAAAATAAATCCTTTCCTCTTAATGATAACATGTGTGTTCTATTCTTTACTCTAGTTTTTCTGTTTTTTTTCCCCTTCCTCCCCCTCCTCCTCCTCCTCCTATTATTATTTTTTTTTCTTTCCTACCTTTTTTTCTTCCTAGCATATTGGATTATAAGCCTCCTGAAGATAGGGGTCAGTTCTGTCTTCATTATCACTATATACCCCAAAATTAGCACATAATAGATACTAGATAAATATTTGGACATAGACTTCTCTCTGTGTAGTTTTAATCACTTTAAATTAGCCCTTCCATTTTCTGAATTCTAACCTCCTTTCTTTCCCTTTAATATGGCACCATAGACCTTTTCCTGTGTCCTTGAGAGTAGCAAATTTCAGATCTCTCATCTCTAGATAGGCACCAGCGAACAACATGATGTCATAGTTCATAATCTTCCAGAATAATGGCCCTGGAGGAGAAACATATTGGAATTGGAAACTGGGGATTGTAGATATTATCTTGGGAATATCTCTTCCTTTTATTGGAATAGAAGAGAATAAGACAAAAGAACTGCTTATACTCAAGCCCAGATTCTTCAAATGTATTTTCTTTTCTTTGGTTCTATAGGAAGATACTAGATAGAAATTCTGAATTTATAAGAAAGAAGAAAGTTGGGGCTCCTGGGTGGCTCAGTCAGTTGAGCATCCGACTCTTGATTTTGGCTCAGGTCATGATCCCAGGGTTGTGAGATAGAGCCCTGTATTGGGCTCTTTGCTAAGCGTGGGGTCTGCTTGAGAGTCTCTCTTTCCCTCTGCCCCTCTCCTGAACTAATGCTCATGCTTTCTCTCCCTAAGAAAAAAAAAAAAAAGAAAAAAAAAAGTTAACTTCACAAAATACAAAATATAACCAAAACATGAGCAACAACAACAACAACAAAAAAACTATAAGAAATACTTTTCCATTTGATCTTGCTACATAATCGCTTTATCTTCCATGCCTTTGGTCTTGGATTTATCAACATCCAGTAATAAAATGAATAAACAAAGTTTAAAATGTTTAATATCTTTATAAAGTTGCTATTAAATTTGGAAGTAACATAGAGAATTTACCATAACTGAGCATGTGTAGTATTACCTTAAAGAGCATTATTTTAGTAAAGACAATTGAAAGGTTTAGAATTGAACCAAATAGAATTTCTTTATGCATAATAACCAGGGGTTCAAAAGAAAGTATATAGGGATGAGTTTGTATCACTGAATAGAATTAGTTAATGTAGTGTATTTTTGTATCTGTTCCCAAATAAAAATTCATCTTGATGTCTAAGACTTAACTATCCAACTTGTAATTAAAAAGTGTAGATGTATAGGTAGATAGGTATAGATAGAAATAGTTCAGATAGGTAGGTAGGTAAACAGACCTAAATACATTGCTTTCTTATGCAGATATAGGAAGTGAAATAAAAGTATACTAAGTAGTGAATAAAAAAGGAGAGAGATGAGGGGTATATACCATGACCAACTGCTACTAATAGCTTATATTTTCCTCCTGATTTGAGTTAACAGGTCTCCTTGGCTCAAAGACTATAAAGATCATTTAATACAACATTTTTATTTTACTGATGAGGACACTGAGGACCCTAGGAAGCAGAGAACAGAGTATACCCACCTTTATAAGGTTAGTGTGAGGGTGATTTCCATGCAAAGGAGCCAAGAGATAGAACTAATTCATCCTTTCAACTCATATTTGCTCATGTACCAGAAGCTCATTGAGCAGTTTATTTGGGGGATTGTAGTGTGCTAGACATTCGAATACAGAGAATGACAGCTAATCAAGTCCTTGACAACAAGCAACTTACATTATTATGGTAGAGTCTGACAATATGTAAGTATGCATATACACAATAAAATAACTATGGATTGTCACCAGCACTACAATGGGGATCAACAGGATGATGATTGATTGATAGATGGATGGATGGATAGATAGATAGATAGATAGATAGATAGATAGATAACTGACTTGGGCAAAGATTCTTTATATAGTGTGGTCTCTTCTGGGAACATTGAACTTGAGTCATGAAGGCTGCAAAGTGGCCAGCCATGTGATGAATATATGAGCTTTGTGGGGCATTAGTGCTTGGTAAAGACTTTAAGGGGCCAGCGGCTGAAGCACAGTGAGCAAAGAGTAGCAAATGGGTGAAGCAACTCTCCAGACTCTGCAGAGCACAGACAACTGTGATCAGCAATTACTATGTAATTCTGAAAACAGTAGAAAACATTGGTGTGTTTTAATTGAGAGAATGACATAATCTGATTTATAAAGATCAGTCTAACTACTTAATGGGAAATGGATTAAAGGAGAGGGGGCAGAGAGGAAGAGGGAAAAGTGGAAAAGTACTTAGGCTTTTAGTAAGGAGGTTGGAGTAGAGTGGGGTGTGTTGGAAGTATACTTTGGGGATAGGGTTAGCAGGATTTGCAGATGGTTCATGGATAGGAAATTGGGGTAGGATTCGTGGAACAGGAGAAATTGTGAATGTCTACAATTTTGACTTGAGATGCTAAGTGGATAGTGGTATTCTTTCCTGAGATAGGGAGGACTAGAGTAGAAACAGAAATGTGTTTTATTATACTATCATTTATATTTTATTTGGATTGTCTAATCCAAATCACAAAATATTAAGTCTCACCTGGAGCCAAATATATTTTATTTTGGCCAGAACCAATATGAACATGCCAAAGAAAATCATGAAATATGGATGATACCTTCTTCCTGTATTGCAAACAAAACAATAATTTAATTTTCATGGTGGTGAAGACCATCTTGGGAACTGTATGTGAGGTGTTAGAATATGTGAATATGGAAATGATAGTGGATATAGGTCACTGTATTGTGAGAGGTGAGTGTGTATGCACGTGTGTGGTGATACATATATTTTTTTCCAAACCATTTTTAAGAACACTAATTTATATGCATATTCATGGAATTATAGACAAATTAAGTCTCTTTTGCCTAGATTGAAAATTGTCTTGTTATGCATTTATCATCAGTAAATATTTTAGGGACTTTAAAAATATATTTATCCATGGTGGTATCAGACTTTGGTATCTGATAGATACAGTAAAGAACCATATATTAGCCACATGTGTAGGACAGCAAACTGAGATGTTATATAATAGATACAAAGGGAACAGTTGCTCTTATAGTTCTAAACATTAAGGAGGTATGTCGGAAACTTGAAATCAAAACTAATAAATGGTAATCTTAAACTTTCCACATTCATGATAGTCACATTGCAATACAGTGTGTTTTTGAATGGCACCAAATGAGAGAAAAATTTCCCTAGAATGAATCCATTCACAATAATTATATATAATACTACATAAAATAACAGAATATTATAATATATATAATTATATAATTATATAAGTATAAATTATAATTATATAAATATAAATATATAATTATATAAAATGTATATAATCACTTAAAGTGGGGGAAAAGCCAACTTTTATATCCTACTTTGGGGAAAGGGAGGTAATTTGTGATTGAGGACATGGGAATGAGAAATGGTAGAATTCTTTACCCTGATATGACAGAACTAATGTGGAGACTTTATTAGGATAAATAAAAACACAGACTAGATCTCTGAGTTTTTGAGATTAACGCTATTGAGGCACCCTTGTTTCTCTTGTAATCACTGTCAAAAATGAGCTACTGGCTAGGATGGGCAACATGACAATTTGTCTTCAGGTAGAGTATACTATTCCAATGTGCAAGGTCATTATTCTTTTACATATTAGATATTCAGTGAATGTTATGTTGATTTTAATGGGCACTTCTCTGTTGGTTGCTTATTTCCCAGTCTTTCTGTTGTGTATTAACAACAGTGTAGACTGGATGGTGGCTTCATCTGAGCCTAATAGAATCTGTTCAGTGGTACATTTTTTTTTTTAATTTTAAATGTTTATTTTTGAGAGAGAGAGAGAGAGAGAGAGAGAGAGAGAGAGAAAGAGAGACAGAGTGTGAGTGGGGGAGGAGCAGAGAGAGACACAGAGTCTGAAGCAGGCTCCAGGCTCTGAGCTGTCGGCACAGAGCCCAATGCAGGGCTCGAACCCACAAACAGTGAGATCATGACCAGAGCTGAAATCGGCTGCTTAACCGACTGAACCACCCAGGCGCCCCTGTTAAGTGGCACATTTAAACTGGATTTGGGGTTGCCATGAGGTTTGTAGATTCAGAAAATTAACCTTTTCAGTTCACCTGGAGAGGATGACTTATTAGCCAAACTTACAATAACTTGGTAACTGTGTCTCTTTCTGATGTATTTCTTCCTTTACATATGTTCTATAGGCAAAGGTTTGGGAATAATTTTCCCCCAAAGCCTGGGGAAATAAAGGAAATGTCTTCAGCAGAAGCAGAAAGGTTTAGAAACTTGGCAAGGAATAACTCAGGATCAGAATATTGGCAGAGCTTCCTTTTAATGTCATGCATGAAAGAAATGACAATTTAAATAGATTTTCCTCAAGCTTGTGGGGATTTGGCAACTCCTTGTTCAATCTGTGTTGAGATCTTGCTAGCTTTAGAGCCCTGCCTAGATTTGTTGAGAATTTCTTTCTCTGTCTTTCTCTCTTTCATATGTTACGTATTTTTCAGTTTTAGCAATTGTATCTGATATATTTTTTGGGGGGAGGTGGGAGGGGATTAGGATGTACCTGATATTTTTAATATTAAACCATGTAGCCTTAGTTTTTTCTGAGGAGGGTTTAAAGAACTTATTAGATGTGTTCACAAGTTGGACATGTATGTGTTAACTTGATCTTGAAAATAAACATTGGCTCACATTCTCAGTGCCTACCAAAAAAGCATTCTAAGCCAAATTTCTATGAGTGTATAGTTTTCTATAGAAAATAAGGTATAAAAGGCTGTTGAAAGTCAGGCAGCGTGGCTAATAAGATGCATAAAATAAAATTTTCCTACTATTCTTTCATTTGGCATTATGTTTGTGGGTTGATTTAAAGAATATTGTGCTTGTAGTAGACAAATACTGTATAATGTTACATTTTCTAATTTACACAGCTTTTGTTATAATTGGAAAAGAAATTCAGAAAAAATAATAAATATTATGAAAGCGTCTCTTTTCTTGAACAAACACAGACAGGAGGATAAATACTTTGAAAGTTCCAAGAGAGTTAAAGGAACACAAATACAGAACTGCAAAGAATATGTGGGGGATAACTCATGTGAAGGTATGAGCCAGCTTTAAACTAGGAGTGTCCTGTGCACCCTCTAAATCCATTCTTGCATTATCTATAATGATGTTTAGTAACAATGTTGCCTTCAGGATGACTGAACCACCATCTACCAGCAAGAATATAAGTTCTATGAGGTCACCAATGCGTTTACCTTCTTTACTGATTCATTTCAAATACTTAAAATGGTGAATAATAGTAGGAACTTCATACATATTTGCTAAATGTATGAATGAATTGGAAATATGTTGTTTTCACGACAAGTGGTATGGTCTGTAGTTTAGTTAACAGCACTGCTAAGGTCAACTTCCTGTTTTTGATAACTGTTCTCTGATTTTGCAAAATGCTAACATATGGGGAAGATGAATGAAGGATATCTGGGAACTCTGTACTATTTTTACAACTTTTCTTTAAATTGGAAATTATCTTTAAAAAAAGGCAATGTGGGAAATTGAGAATGGAAGAATAAAGGAGTAAAGATATGAAAGGATGAGAACCATTAACTCTGGAACAGTGCAGGAATGCAAGTATGGGTAAAAGAGGAAGAAAGAACTGATAGAACTGCAAGTAATTTGTTTCTACAGGGATAAATAGAATTTGGCTGCTAATCTAAGTATTCTTTTTTTTTTTTTTTTATTAAAAAAAATTTTTTTTTTCAACGTTTATTTATTTTTGGGACAGAGAGAGACAGAGCATGAACGGGGGAGGGCAGAGAGAGAGGGAGACACAGAATCGGAAACAGGCTCCAGGCTCCGAGCCATCAGCCCAGAGCCTGACGCGGGGCTCGAACTCACGGACCGCGAGATCGTGACCTGGCTGAAGTCGGACGCTCAACCGACTGCGCCACCCAGGCGCCCCTAATCTAAGTATTCTTGAATCCATCAGCAAAATCTTGACTTAAACTCTCAAATACTGTCCACCATGAAATTTCATCATTTGCTGTCTTTCACCTGGGCCACTTTTCTTAGCTCCTGATTGTTGATGGTTCTAACTGCACACAGTCCTGAATTCTAGAGCTACACTCTCTGCTTCAAGTTGAATCCACAAGTGTTGAGATATGAGAACCTAATTGAATAATTTCTTGTATAATCACACTGCTCAAAAGAACATTAGAAAAAAAGGAGATCCCAAGAGGCATCTGGGTGACTCAGTTGATTAAGCATCCGACTTTGACTCAGGTCATAATCTTATGGTTAGTGAGTTCGAGCCCCATGTCATGCTCTGTGCTGACAGCTCGGAGCCTGGAGCCTGCTTTGGATCCTGTGTCTCCCTCTCTTTCTGCTTCTCTCTCTCTCTCTCTGTCTCTCTCCCTCTCTCTCTCAAAAACAAATAAACATTAGAAAAAAAAGAAAGGAAACAAGGAGGTCCCTGGAGAGAGAAAATGGTGAGCCATGAGAATCATTTTGTGAAGGGAATAAATGCTTATAAGTTCATCTGTCTTCAGCATGTTCTCAAGAACTTGTTCTTCAGAAGTGGTGGAGTCCAGTGTGTGCATGACTAAGTTATCTACTTAAAACTTTCCAAACCAGAATCTCAAAGAAGTTATAGTCCATTTTAAGCAATATCAACAAAACCCAATATAGTCCACTTCTGAGTAATCATTTAATTATGGTATTTTATCATTTTAATTTAAAAAAATACGCTGAGTACATAAAAATGACTAAAATATCAACGGATTCTTTCTTCCTACGCGTAGCCATTAATCTTCAATGTTCCAAGAGAAGATGCTTAAAAAGCAGCCCTTTGCAGAACTAGTACTTCTTTCTGAAGCTTGCAGGCCTCTCTTCCTCCTTTTATTTTATCTTACTTGTCACCTTGCAGTTATGAGTATCGCAGCATGTAGGAGTGGACTGGAGGGAGGAGGAAGGATGCATTTTTCATTCAGTTGTACATCAGTCTTGAAGCCTTGTTGGCAGCAATATGTAGAAAATGGATCTTTCAAACAAATAGACTGTTGTCTGTTCCTTCCTTCTGTAATTTTTGGCAGAGTTCTCTGTAATATGTCTGAGTTCTTGAAACATTGAATGAATAAACTAGGGCATGGTATTAACGTAGAGAACTGGCATCTTTGTTGACTTACTCAATAGACTATGTATACATAGAAAAGCAAAACAAGCACTTTCAGAAGTATTGTCTGCATGTATCTGGGTTTTTAGAATTTAACCAATGTAAATATAGTGCCTTAGAAAAGTTAAACTAGTCTCTGGACTCTGTAAAATTTACTTTTTAGGTTAAAGATATCCTATTGATCCAAAGTGAATAAAATATGAGCAATTGCATGTAGTGTTGCATATCTGTTATATGGACCAAATATAGGGTGAATAATAGAGTTAAAAGTAAATTTCTTGAGCTGAAATATTATGGGACTTACCACCAAACAAGGTGAACCTCTCTTTGTAGTAGAATGTCAGCAATGAGAAAGATTAGGCAAAAGTTAGAGCCAAGATACAAATTTCCCACCTGGAGATGTTAGGCATAGTTGCATAGGATTTACATAGTATAACATAGTTGCATAGGATTTACATAGTATAACAAAGTGATAAAATGAGGTGTTCATAGTAGACCAGGGTTTCTGAACCTTGGTACTACCGACACTTTGAATCCAGTAATTCTTTGCTGTGAGAGGCTGTCCTGTGCATTGTAGGATCTTCAGTGAAATCCTTGACCTGTGTCCATGAGATGCTAATAGTATGTCTGTCCATTTGTGAAAAAAAAAGTCACCAGACATTGCTTGATGTCTTGGGGGAGGGAGGGAGGAAAAAACCATCCCTGAATGAGAATCATTGGTAGGTTAAGACATGGCTTGTATTGAGTAGAAGTAAGTCCTATACTTCTATAGTAAAAATATTTGTTCTTTGTATCAAATCCATATTAGTATGATGGGGCAGCCTAGCATGGCTGAGGAAGGCCTCATTGTTCACTGCAACTTTTGAATGTCCCAACCATGTGAGCAAAGAATAAGGAAACAGAGTATTCAATTGCCCAGCACAACAATGATCCTCCAACGATTATCCCCTCTAGCCTTTATATCTTCTGCCTTTAACTTTTCACCGTTTTCTTTCCCCTGACCATGGGGTTGATCATATCCTTTAGCATAGAGCAAATCAGAATGTCTCTTGACAATTCAAAGGTTTAAAATTGCTATATTTTCTCTCTTCACATCACGACTAACTTCTTAGAAAAGTAATCTTTGGTGCCTGCCTCCACCTTCTCACTGCCCACTTTCTGGAGGTGTAGGCTTGGCCACAGTTCCAGAAAGAATGGATACTTCATTTTAAAAATGAGAAAACCTGCCTCCTTTCTGGAATGGATATTGTTTTGGTCACTGATGCTGATGGAGTAATCCCTAGTTATTCCCCCCTGAATGATGTTTCCCTGGTGTGTGAAGGGTCTCTAAAGGAATGTTAGGTTAGAGATATCAGGAAATTATCAATTGACAAACAATAGTCATAGAAGAAGTTTGGGGAGACTTCATTTTCACTCTGACATCCCTTTGTCTTCATAATACTTTATAAAGATACTGCAAAAGATGTCCCAGGTTGGAAACATAATGGTTACTAGGAAGATAAGAGTTGTGGGCAGTAGTGATTCTCACATTTTGTTATCCTCAGTTTCCCTTCCTTTCTCCTCCATGCCTTTTCATAGCCTCTGCAAATCCCCACTCCACCAAACCTCATTGTAATCCCTATTGGAGAACATGAACAAATTGGCTTTGGGTAATCATTTTTACATCTTTACTGGAAGATTCTGATATCCACTCAGTCAAAAATACTGTGTGTTTACTCTGTTCTAAGTACTTTTCTAAGCACTGGAGATATATTAGGGACAAGACAAATGTGATCCCTGCCCTAGAGTTTACATTCTAGTACCATTTGTCAGAAACTAGCCATGTGTGTTTATAAAAGTTTGCTGTTTAATACACACACACACACACACACACACACACACACACACACACACACAATATCTCATATATACCATATTTTTTAAAAGTTTATTTACTTATTTAGAGAGAGAACACGAGTGAGGGAGGGGCAGAGAGAGAGAGAGAAAGAGAGAGAGACAGAATCCCAAGCAGACTCTGCCCTGTCAGCACAGAGCCTGATGCAGTGCTTGAACTCACCAGCCTGTGAGATATGATCTGAGCCTAAATCAAGAGTTGGATGCTAAACCGACTGAGCCACCCAGGCACCCCTATACCATATTTCATATAGCATTTATAGATTTATCATATATTTTCTATTTTACCATACATTTGTCACCACTGTTTCACACATTTCATTAAAAATTTCGATATATAAATACACTTTTTGTCTATGACAGTCTACATGGAGGGAAGGCCTTAGGTGGTAAGAAGGTAACCACTAAAATTTACATGCAGAATGTCTTTCCTTTTAATGTAATTGCAAAAATAGGAATGATATTGCCAATCAGAACATATTTATATTTCACAACAAAGCTGGTAAAAAGAACTATGGACACATGGACATGGCTGGGTTCTAGATACTTCAAACAAAGTGATCATTAGCTGTCCCTAAAGGATTTTATTGTATTTCCTGAAATGGTAGACTTTTTCGAGAAGTGTCCTCTGAAAGCGTGTGTAGCAGTAAATTTTTAAGACTATTTTTAACAAAACGCACAGATGTGAAGGGTGGAGGTAGCTGTGGGTGGGGGTAGGGAAGGGCTAGTGGCAAGAAAAAGAAAGTGTTTCAGGCCTTGGGCAACACTTCTGTCTGTTCCAGCATTTGTCAGATTCCAGCTATTAACCTGTCAGCATTAGACAGATTGAAGGAGACATTTACTCTCAAGGTGAGCCCTTAAGAAAAGGAAAAAAAATGTGAAAAAAAAATCATTGTTAGGGCTGACAGAGAAATGATTCCACCGGGGTCTGGGCTGAGCCTGGTGATACTAACACCTGAGTGTGTGCTTGGAGGGCAGGAGATTCTAGGTGTTGGAGCAGGGATGTGGACAAAGTGATGGCAGTCAATAAAGAAAGCTCTCTTTGAGTTTGCTTGAGCAAAGAAGCAAAACCATTTCAAAGATGCAGGGAACACATTTTACTGAGAGGAAGTAGGGCTGGCTGGTGCTGAGACCTTGGCAGTTCAGTAAAAAAGTATTGAATCCCACCCCAGCAGGAAGCACGAGTTATTCTCAGACACCAGTGTGGAAAAAAAATTTATATCTATATATAAAATGATTTTTTCTTAACGAAACCATGTCCTTATCTTTGAACTTAGTGTCATTTTTTTTTCAGCGACATAGGTGGTTTTATAGTCTTATTTTATTCATGAAAGTTCCAGCAAAAAATAAAGTTCATCAAATATTTCTGGTCTTCCATGTTCTGGGCACATAGTACGCCTGCACTTCCTAGAACTTCCTGCCTTGACATGGGTCATGTAATCATTTCTGGCCAATGATCTTTGAAGGGGAGTAATGTGTGTCCCTTCAAGGCCAAGCATTGAAATGTTGATAGGAGACTCTTTAGAGTTCTCTCTTTCCTATTCTTTATAATATGTGTTCATGGACACATTTTGTTGGGTATAAATATAAGGCATTTTATTTTCCTTAATGAATAGAGTCAAAGCATTTATACAATGTTATAAACCCCTGCTCACAACCCAAACTACCACCAGTGGTACTTACATCCCTATCTGCAGGGTTCATTTTCCTCAAAGACATACCTTAAATACCTTAAAACATACATTTTTTACACTTAAATTTCTACTCTTAAACTTAAATCTTAATAAAGCATGAATTTGATTTATTTGTCATTAATACCCAGCTCATGTATTAAGTAGTTCTTGCTTCTCAAGATGAATCAAACCCGAACTGATGATCAGCAAGCTGAGATTATTATGTTTTTAATCATTAAATTAAGTGTTGTTTCAAGACATAACTGCCTTCACAAAAGTATGAATTTTTTTGTTCAATTGTTATCTCTAAAAATTATATATTTTTAAAGGTTCCACTTGGTGACATCTGAACCATGTTAGTTATTGAATACTGTCCTTTATTTAGTACTATTGAAAACATACATTTTTACAAACAACTTACTAAAAGTCGAGGACCATTTGGAGGTTTCATCTCCCAATAGATGAGGGTGAATCTGAGTATTTCTCCTTAGCGGGTTAGATTAATATGTCACCCTAGAATGAGTGACTTGCTGAATCCTTTTCTACTGGCTTATGAGGTGTGAAATTCAAAGTTTGCCTGCTCTTGGTAAACCTCCTTGTTTTGTTAGGTTTTGTTTTTCCCCAAGTGTGTTTGATGTATTTCCTGTTACTTTTATTCCCCATTCTCTACATATCCAGTAGTAGCATGACCTCACCAATACTTTATGAACAGGCACCTAAGTAAAAGCTATAGTAAAACATATGTGCACTTAAAACATGTATTTAAGCACTTCCCTACTTATTCAAGTCAATTACAGTTAAATGTACTTTATTATGTTCATACTTCCTTTATATTACAACTACTCGTAATATCATTTATATTAACCTTTTTTTTAACATCACTGTGAACTTTCATAGATTTAGCTTGTTTTAATCAACAGTGAAAATCATGAGTAATTTTGTTGTTGTCAATTTATTTAGTCTTTAAATTATCACCATTGGCCAGTAGGATCTGCTTTAAAAGGGTTCTTTGTCCTTTTAACACTTGTTGTGAGATTTTTTTGTGCACATACTTGTGTTGTGGCAGCAGTAGAAGTTCTAGACTCATGGAAATTATTTCCTATCCCAAGACATGAAATCAACAGAACTGCAGAGACTCTTGTACATATGAGTTGATAATGGGCATGAGTGCCCCTATTCTCGGTACTTTAATAACAAAGCTGAAAAAATATATTTCTTCCTAAGGTCACGAGTTCATACTGAATTTTTTTTTTTTTGTAAGTGCGTAACTTTAGGTAATTTCTCTCTAACTGGTTGCTGTTTCCCACTTAAAATTTTCATCCCGATGATCAGTACACTGTAAATACCGGGAAATTTTCATAAGAGAGGAATATAGAAAAATCAGACTAGAGCAAAGCAGATAGAGCATGAGACTATATTCACTAAATGCCCTGAAGAAAAGCCTGAAAGGATCTACTCTAAAATTGATGTATCCTCCTCACTGTGCTTTTTCAAATTTTTTATATAATCCAGCTCTTCTTTTTTGAGCGTATCTTATTTTCACAATGAGAATGCAAATATGTTAAGTTTTCTTTAAATAATGAAAGAAAAATTTCCAGCAAGAAATAGCTCTACATATTGTCCAGCAAACACACTGAATCTTACATACACAGCATATTCAGGAAACTCAAAAGTTGCATACATTTCATAACGAGGTGATATTTTGCTTTTTGTGTCCCTGCTTTCCCTTTAGAGTGAGGAGGATTCTAGATAATCTTATTGTATCATATTTCTACTTCATTGCATTGCTCTCTTGGGGGGAAGTTAACAGCAAAAGACTTGTCACTTGACTTCTATTCATGGCTTCTCTACTGTGAGCATTATAGGTACAATGCAGCAAAGAGGAGATACAATTCCAGGGGAATATGGGCTCATAGATCTTTCAGAACAGTGTTAGAAGAAAAGCTTTCTCATGATTGCTATAGCAAGTGATGCTTTTAACTGCTTTAGAGTCCTCATTGTAAGAGCATTGAATTCAGGAGTGAGGAGCAGGACTATATTCCAAGTGGATTTTTAAGACAACTGAGAGTCTGCTCCTAGCCCTCCTTCAGCCACGTTGACGTTTGTGTCATAAATCATGGGATCATGAGCCTATTGATGAGATATACATGAAGAAAGAAACATGCCTCTTCGCTGGTCTAAAGGATAGAGGCATGAGTACTTACTTATAAATGAAGAATCAGATTGGGATTTTAGGAAAAGCTTCCTAGCCACATGCAGAACTTGCAACCTTTCTTCAGTGGTGACTGTTTCAACATGTTTAGGGTCCGCTATTTCTTCTATAATTCCATTTCTGCCCAACTTAAATCTTATTTTTAACATTCTCACTTCTGGTTTCTTTCTTGGCCAATTCTCTGGTGTGATTATTCCATTTTATAAAGTGTCACATGGGTGTTACCACTGAGAGACAAGGAGGCATCACCCTACATGTTTTGGTATATGTGGGTGAACCTAATAGCAGGGTGCTTAGTGACCATTCACTGAAAGACTTTGAAAGAACTGATGTGTCTGGCTATGGATCATGGGCTATATCTGTAACTTATGCAGTGATTGAAGACTGAAGAACGAGCAGCAAAGGTTACCTCTCATGCAAATACTCCTAGTTAATTATCGTAGGAACTAGAGTTTAGACCCTGTTGTTAGGATACTGGACTTGGTGATTAAATCATGGTAAGTGAAATTCAAGCATATAAAAACCAGGCAAAATGAGGACCTGTGTGTATGTGTGTATTTAGTATTTTTTACTTTGTAGTTTCAGCACATCATGCCACAACCCTAATGCCTTATAATGCTAGGTTAGTGTGTTCTAAGAGAAGTATCATTTGTTTTTATCTCTGTTGGCCAGTGTATTCTATTGTGACTCTTTGTCCTGCAGTGTGTTCTGTGTGCTGGGGAGAAGTTTTGACCCCAAATGGCTGACAAATGCATGCAAGTGACCATACACAGAAGCAAAAAGAAAATTTCACTCTGGTTTTTGGCATGAAGGCCAATGGCTTGGGGTGCTGGCAGAGGAAACAGAATAATGAGTAGCAGACAGGGATTGACGGGAGTTTTCTGACATTTTGAGGAATACCTGTACACATCTCTGCATCCTGAGGGATGCTTGGCTGGAAGAAAGTGGCCAGAGGCATATTCTGACTTTGGATGACTTGGAGAAAATGGCCAGCATTAACAATGTGCAAATATTGAAAGATGTTCCTCCCATGGGAACTATGCTATGATGAGATGGTTCCATATAATGCTGATTCAGTTAGCATTCCCATTTCCAGTTATTAAATGAGATATGTACGTAGAAGGATTGAGAGTGACTTTTTGAAGAGAGATTTTAATATTCTTTGAAAATTTAAGAAGATGAATATCTTTTTTTAACATGGTTAGACTTAGTATTAGTATAAGTATGGAATATAAGAGTGGAAATAATCTGTTACTTGGAATATGCAGCACTTAGTTTAACTCACAGCCCTGGTAGTTATGAGCTGTGTTCCATCATTCATTTATTCATGCCTGTATTTTATTTTTTATTTGAGAAAGAGAAAGAGAGAAGGAGAGACAACATGAGCAGGGGAAAGAGGCCGAGGGAGGGAGGGAGGGAGGGAGGGAGAGAGAGATTATTAAGCATGTTCCATGCTCAGCACGGAACATCATGCGGGTCTCTATCCCAGGACCCTGAGATCATGACCTGTGCTGAAATCAAGAGTTGGACCCTCAATCAATGAGCCACCCAGGCAGTGCATTCATTTATTTTCTTACAGGTATTTACCAAGTACCAAGACAAGTGGTCATGTACCAGACTTTATGCAGTCAGGCTTTATGCAGTCAGGGTCAAATCATGTTACCTCTTTAAGTTTCTCACCTGTGAGATTCTTAGGCTTCTAAAATTTATTCAAAAACACACATACACCTGGTTCAAAAGGCTATCTACAGGTATAAAAACACACATTTCTCCTGTTTTTGTTTGAAATCCAGAAGAGAGTATAATATAATTTCATGGAAGTAATAGAAATATAATTTTTAGTGATAAACTTTACAACTACCAAGAGAGTACTTTTCATTTATCTTCAAGTTTTGCCATCACCCCACCAAGTACAGAAACAATGAGCGCAATAATTTACCTTTATTTAGGATGCCAGTTAGAGGGTAGAGTCCTCATGGAAAAAGCACTCTGGTCTACTCCTCTCTTTTCATATGGGGCTGTAACTAAATTAGCTTTATGGTTGTACGCATGCACACACACACCTAGGAATGAAAAGCCCACACACTTTGTCCATTATTCACCTCAGTGTTTACTGTCAAGATGAGTTTTCCAATTTTCCATTGTTTCCCCTAAATTGCATCTCTCATATAGAGTTTAGAGTTGGTCTGTCTGCTAGGAAATGGCAGTATAATAAAACAGCCATATAATAGTGCTATAATTCACCCAGTTACTTACTCCTTTTCTCAACAGTAGGACCTAAAATGCATCAGTATGTGTGGATTTCAGTGAAATTCAGAAGACAATTATTGAGTGACTGCTGCATGCAAGCTGCTAGAGTGAGACCATTGAGATGAATGAGGAAGTGTCTCCTCTCAGGGAGCTTGATATCTAGAAAGAGACAGATGTGTAAATACACAATTGACCATGTTTGCTCTAACTTATAATAGAATGTCCTTGGGGCTGTGGAAATCACCTCAGAGACTGGGATGTGAGTCAGGAAAGGTGTTTCAGTGGAAATTTTGCTTCAAGTGGGTGTATAGAAAATGAACAAGAACAGGCCAGGTAAGCAAAGTTGTTGATGGAGAAAGGTGGATTCTAGCCAGCAATGTTTTTTGTTTGTTGTTGTTGTTTTGGGGAGTTTTTTGCTCCTTTGAAAGATTTTTTCCCCTCATCCTTAGCACCCTATGCTAATTTCTCTTTTGATTTTTAACTATGGGTGGGATTTTTTATACCCACCCAGCCCTACCCCCATATCACATTACTGTCTAAGCAACACATCTTGGCTTCTGAAAAAGACAGTGTCTAGTGTCTAGATTTTTAACTATGGGTGGGATTTTTTATACCCACCCAGCCCTACCCCCATATCACATTACTGTCTAAGCAACACATCTTGGCTTCTGAAAAAGACAGTGTCTAGTTCCAGTCAAAGTCCTGCTTACAGCTCTGATGTAGGTCTGGGGGCTTTTCCACGTTACTTGAATCTAGTATTGATTGCTTCAGCTCTAAACAGAATTCCTGATGGGTCCTGCTGGTTGCTTTAGGTGGGGAACAAAAAGTAAAACCAAACTAAATGAAATGAAGGGAAAAATGCAGAATAAAAAAAGCCAGGAGTCTTCAGGGCTTGCTGTCAGGCATCATTAAATCAAGAAGTTCTCTTTGCTGGTAAGGTCAGTGAGGGAGGCGAGGCAGAATGAGCATGCTCAGAGACAATATGGTGCTCTGCGTGAGAGCAAGTTATGGTGCTTAGTATATAGATCACACTTTCTGCTTATAGTCTTCATTATTTATCTGTAATCTCTGGCAGATGAGAACTGGCTAGGAGCACACAAGGATACAGAATGCTCCTGTTTGTAATTGCTCACCAGAGATCCACTAGGAGAATTAACCTTTATCCCCCAGTATAATTAGAGGTGCGTGTGGTGGCAGTTGGGGGGAGGGGCATTTCCAGTGACCATACAGTTTATCTCCAAACCAGGACATTTTGGACGGAGTAAGAGGACATTGCAAATAATCATGCCTGCATAACAGGCACACAGTGAGACACCCCCAGTAGTGACTCCTAGAGCATATATGATCATCTTAACATGTGATTTGTCTGAAGGAAAATTTCCAAGGAGAAATACAAATAATACAATGGAGAATGACCCAGGAAGTAAGCTAAGACTCCAGGGAACTAGTCACTTTGTCAGCCCATAAGTTTGTAAGTTTGGTGAAACTTTAAATTTGAGCAATGGTCCCCTAAAATTTTTGTGGAGACACACAAGAATAGTACACTCCTGTGGAGATATCAGAAATCACATGCAGTTCCTAGAAAGCCAACTAGCTAGCTATAATGACCTTATTCAAGAAAATATTGCAATCCAGGCTAAAACACAGATGTACAAGGACAGATTTACATTTGATTAATCAGTGCTTAAATTTTTAGTTAAGTACTTAAATTATTGCAAATAAAGCACTACTTGGTGCACTGTCCCCCTAGATCCTCATCTGCCTGCCTCTTTTCATCTTGTAGATATCAGTACAATGTACCCTTGTCAGAGGAGCCTTTCCTAGCCACCATAGCTAAGTGACTCACTGACTCCTGTCACATTCAGTCATTGGAAAACACTTATGTGTGGAACAAGTTGGGCATGTGAATCTACTTTTCTAATTATAAATTTCATGAAATTTCTATACATATCACACATTTCTAAAAAACAAAAAAACCCAACAACAACAAAAACACAAAAAACAAAACAAACAACAACAACAAAACGTTAGCCTCTGAATTGTGATATACTGTAAGTATAAAATATAGACAAGGTTTTGAAGACTTAATATGGAGAATAGAATGTAAAATATCTCATTAATAGTTTGAAATTTTGAGTACATTTTGAAATTTATACTTTTAATATATTAGGTTAAATAATATATGCTATTAAATTATTTTTTCCCTATTCTTGTTTTTGTTAATGCAGCTACTAGAAAATTTACAAATTATATATTTTCTTTGCATTATATTCCCATCAGCTAGCTCTAGTTTAGACAGTTAGTTTAGGCCAGGTAATTTAAATTGACAATGGTTAATCATAATAAGAAAATAAAAACAAGAAACCATCAGTTGCCAATAGTCACAGGTTAGCCTACCCAGGGGTCGACTCTGAGATGGAGGTTAGTGTGTCATGTAATTTTTTGGAGATCCCAGGGGGTAACCCCCTGCAAAAAAAGAGGGGAAGGGAGGCGAATTGTGCAGAAAGAGAAGTTGAGCTCTTATGCAGGCCCCACAGTAGCTTCCTCCAACCCCACAAGGAGCTCTAGAGCTAAAATGGCCTTCCATACTTTCCTGAATGGGGCTAAGATGGCCCAGCCTCATCTTCCTGCATCTGTAAGTCATCAAATGCAGCTTCCCCTGGGGAAAGCATGATCACAGAGGTTAGGTGTTTCTCTGTAGCTGAGGCTAACCCTAGAGGGGCAACATGTGGTCAGTTGCAAGGAGAACTGAGCAGCACATCAGAGTGTCTTTTTTTTTTCTACTTTCTTTGTTTTAAACCAGATGCATTGGCTAACACCCATTTATAGCTGAAACTAAGTCTGTCTTCTTAGGCCATAGTTTGATTTGTGTGTTTCTCATTGATCCTCTCTTCTCTTGACTCATCTCTGGCTTCACTCTTGCTTCATTGCCTGCCTGGCCCCTCTGGACGTTTATGTTTAGTTTATAAGCCCAGACTAAACGGACTTGAACGCAGTCATGATTGGTGATCACACTTAATATCCTATATTTGTGGCAGACAACATAGGTCAAACTTTATTCTCATCCATGAGAGTTTATAAGAAGAGGAACTTTTGTATTTGTCTAATTCTTATTGCCACTTGTTAGTTATCTCCTTAAAGATGGGTTATGTGTATATTTTATTTATTTGTTTGTTTGTTTGTTTATGATCTCCTTAAAGCCTTGTTCAAAGAGTGGCCTAACAAATACATTATTTACTGAGAGAATAAATGTGTGATAATCAACAGTGTCCTTATTCTATATCAACATCCTCAGTGAAAGCTTGTGTGCCACCATATCCCTGATATTTCCTTCTCATCCTTTGACAGTGAAGAAATGAAAAGTGGAAGACTCCATTAACACTTTGTTGGAATCTTGGGTATAAAATTTGAAGTTATGTTGCATGTTTTTGAGATTAAAAAAGATTACTTGTAGTTGATTTGAAAGACACTAGCTGAATGGAATGAAGGAAACATACTGTCAGTAAGTAGAAAAGGTCAGCTCTATATTTGTTGTGGAGAGAAAATATGGAAAAGGTCAGAAAGATTAAGACATCCCCCATATAGTCTTCCTATTTCTCCAATTCTTTACACTGCTGTGTAATTTTACAGAATATGATTCTCAATTAGGAAGCTTTAAAGAAGACCAAGAAAAAAAAAAAAGGAGGGACTGTCTTCTAAATATATTTTTAGTTCTTCAGACAGCAGTTTAATTTCAGTTAAAAGGAAGAACAAAGACTTGCCAATGTTTTGGAACAAGGCTAGCTGGGTACTTCAGTGGGGCTCTTTTTAGAAATGGACCATCAGGACAGTTGCGGTGTTATATAATGAATGCTGTTCTCCTAATTCCCAGGGAAAATGCAGCTGCTGTGAGGCCTTAGCGAAGCAGCAGTGACTTGGATTCTCTGTTTTGGCACCCAGAAAATTCCAGGCACTTTATCAATTTCTTTCCCCATTTTCAAATTATCCTTTTGAGGGAGACATAAGAGAATACTCTCATCATCTCCATTTCAGAGATAATTAAACTGAGTTTCAGTGAGGTTTGTTGTTTTGCTTCATGGTATCCATTAGCAGAAATGAGAACAAAATCTTGCTGTCTGTCTTTTTGAGACCTGTTCTCTCTTGTAGCTTCTCTTTGGCTGCTAATAAAATATCACATATTTGTGTATATTTGAGAAATTTGAAAGTTCATTTATTTCCCTAGCATTTATTGAATCCCTGCATTGTACTACTGATCAAGGTTAGAACTGATACAAAAATGTTTTATTCAGAATGCCTACAGGATATTTTTGGCTACTTAGGCTAAAACACCACTGCTAATTTTCAGTCCATCTTGGATATGTGTGAGTAATTGAGACAAAGTAGAAAGGAATGTGGGAGGTACATGATATGTAATAAGACTCATCTTGAGGAAAATGTTTCAGCACTGACGGAGTTTAGAACAAATTTGCCCTTTATCATGGTTATCCAAAGATTTATTGATTTGTGTGGTATGATGTATATGCAGCCTATGAAAACACTCACAACCTGGAAAAAAGAGATCTGACTTTTCCTGTAATCTCCAGTATTTTTTTACTTCGGCAAAGTCATAAAATCTCTCCTATAGTTCTCTCTCTCCCTCCCCACCCCCCCCACCCTCCCTTTCTATATATATATATATATATATATACACACACACACACACACACACACACACACACACACACACACATATGATGAAGATAATAATTACTTACTATCCTATTGATCTCCCCAGGGAGATTTGGGAGATAAAGTCATAGGTATTAAGAAAGATAACACGATATAAATGAAAAGTGGTATGATTATCCCTGTCCTCTAGGGGCTCGCCAAAACAATTTCCTAAGGTAACTTTGAGGCTGACTTTGATGTCAGTATCCAGATTGCTGACATACAGGAGTAACAAAGAGGATTAAGAAGGGTTTTCTGATAGTCTATAGTATTTCCCTCCCTCTATAAAAAAGAAAACATTTTTTAATATCAAGAAGACAGTTGGTGACCTGCATTTGAATTTTTAAACCAAATAAACAGTTGTCAAATTCAGGGAGCAATGATCTAAATACACATTAGATATCATTTGCAGAGACATTTCAATTATATGGGTGCCCTATATAAATTATTTAATTCCTGTAAAGTAGGTATGTTATGGATACTGAAACAGGGTTTCAGAGAAATTGAGTCAATTCCCCAGGATCACACAGCTCATTGTTGACTGAACCTTGATATGAAACCAGAGCTATATTATGTTCAAAGTTAGAGTCATTTCCAAGATACTGTACTACTCTGCCTCCGAGTAATTACCCTGCACCACTCCCCTCTCTCCCTCTTCACCCTTCTCCTCCTCCTCTTCCTTTTTCTTGTTTACTCTTTTTATCAGTTAGTATCTGATTGTCTTTGTCTCTCTTTTCCTCCAAGGGTACATTCACCAACTCCTGTCCAGAGTTGAATTATAGCTGTGAAGCAGGATAAAAGTCTCTGTTTCCAAGCCAATGGGCTGGGTTTCCAGAAGCATAAATTTTAGGAATTAGTAATATCCCATATAAAATCACTGAAGGATGGTGTCTGTGGTTATTTCAATGGCCTCTGTGATACTCCCTAAATGTGTAATTTATTCTTTAATCCTTAGACACATGAGTTCATGCTCTCTAGAACAGGCTGCACTTTCCCAGAAACCTACCAAACAGGACCAGGCCATAGATCAAGGGCTGTCAGCCCATACCTAAAACGTTTTCTACAGACCATGTTGCTTCTAAACTAGAAATAATCTGCAGTGTCTCCTGTTTCCCTTTTTCTTTTTTTTTTTTTCCTCTTTAACAACCAACTTTATAAGCACTTAAAATGAGTAAGTGATAGATTTCACTCTTCTCCCAGACTCCTCAGCTTCCTGTGGTAATTTGCAAAAAAGAAGGGGAAATCCATTAAGAGAAGCTGAATGGATTAAAAGATAATAGGATTTGGAGAACAGGACTGAGTGACTCACAAGTAAATTCATTACATTCCCTGTTGTTATGATTGCTGAGTCCAGGCCTGCTCCTTTCCTGTCAGGGCCAAAGTATGGGAGGCATTGCAGAGCATTCGGTAGAAGCAGAGAAAATGAGAAAATGAGCTTCATAAATACAGACTTTGGAGTCAATAGTGTATTTCCTAGGGACTGCCCGTGCTTCATTTAGCAAGATTAGAAAACGGATTTTTTCCCAGCTTTATTGAAGTATAAGGGACAGATCAAATTGTAAGATATTAAAGTATACAGTGTGATGGTTGGATAAGGGAATTCTTAAGGATATAAAGAATATAAGGATATAAAAGCAAAAATGAACACTGTAAAACACAAACCAAAACAATTAAACTAGCTTTAGAGTCTTACTTCCCAAGCTTGGTCACTAATACTGTTGTGAAATGCCAAGAATCGGGATGTAGAAAAGTTCTCAGAGATCACAGGAGTGATCCAAGGACCAAAGACCATGGTAGAAAACATTGGCAGGGCTGTGTTCTCACAGCCTTAAGATCAAGACTCCTTAATCTGCATTTACCTCTTAGGGGCATTTGGGGACATGAAATCACCGGAGTGGATGGAAAATATTCCCCTACTCAAGTAAGAACTCCTGTTTCCATACATCATGGGTTCTGCACTCTGCCTAGTTGGAGAGGAAGGTCTAACTGAAGTTTTGAGCATTTGCTACTGTCTCAATAGGTGGATCTTCTGTTAGGTCCTGGCTTCTCTTCATCTGTTATTTCTGGAGTATCTCGGCCTTCGTCTGGAGGAAGGTGACAGAAAGCATTCTGTTCCTGTAAAACGTTTGCTTGTCATCAGAGTGTGTACTGTTGAAACAGCTACTGCCTACATTGCTCTGCCTCCTGAAAGTTAGCATTTTGGTGTGACTCAGTTATGAATAATGATGCAAACCACCCCTGCATATACACTCTCCCCACTGGAAAACCTGAGACATAACACAAATGTCTAGAGTTGTGAACACTCATACAGAGTACTTCAAATAATGTTAAAATTCAGTCACTTGTGAAGAGTGAGTAATAACAGAAATTTAGGGTTATATAAACTGGCTCTAATAAGATAATTCAGATTTCTATGCTACTTTACAGATTCACAATACAGCTTTCATATTTCTTTTCTCCTGGCCTTCTACAAATACCTTATAGAATATTTACTTATTAGGGGCGCCTGGGTGGCGCAGTCGGTTAAGCGTCCGACTTCAGCCAGGTCACGATCTCGCGGTCCGTGAGTTCGAGCCCCGCGTCGGGCTCTGGGCTGATGGCTCAGAGCCTGGAGCCTGTTTCCCATTCTGTGTCTCCCTCTCTCTCTGGCCCTCCCCCGTTCATGCTCTGTCTCTCTCTCTGTCCCAAAAATAAATAAACGTTGAAAAAAAAAAAAAATTAAAAAAAAAAAAATAAAATAAAAAAAAAGAATATTTACTTATTACATGGGGCGCCTGGGTGGCGCAGTCGGTTAAGCGTCCGACTTCAGCCAGGTCACGATCTCGCGGTCCGGGAGTTCGAGCCCCGCGTCGGGCTCTGGGCTGATGGCTCGGAGCCTGGAGCCTGTTTCCGATTCTGTGTCTCCCTCTCTCTCTGCCCCTCCCCCGTTCATGCTCTGTCTCTCTCTGTCCCAAAAATAAATAAACGTTGAAAAAAAAAATTAAAAAAAAAAAGAATATTTACTTATTACACATTTCTTAGAAAAAGAAAGTCAAGCTCAGCTGCTTTGTCCAGGATTTCAAAGCCTAAGAAAAGGCAGAAATATTAAATTCATGTTTCAAATTACAGGATTTTTTCCTGCTATCCCTGTTTTGAAGTATATTCTTTCCTGTGATACTGAGGTATAGAATAAGAAAAGAGATACCTAAAGTCTTTCAAAAGTTTAAGTCAAGAGGGACCACGAAAATGTTTCCCTTAGGAGACATTCACTTTTGTATTTCATTGTCATTGGGGAAGGCCATTCTATCCCCATGGCATGTCTTGTGCAAGGAAAATGTCCCCTTGACCATTCTGTAGAAAGCAGTTGAGCTAGCAGTTCTCAGAACCAAAATGCTTTCCTAAGTTAGGATACCTTGAAAATTTAAGAAAATCCTTGTAAATGATTCTTTTGATGATATTCTTTAAAATATATTCTCTGAATAAAATGAAAATAGAGGGGGGCCACCTGGGTGACTCAGTCATTTAAGTGTCTGACACTTGATATGAGCTCAGGTGGTGGTAGTGAGATCAAGCCCTGCATCAGGCTCTGCACTGAGCATGGAATCTGCTTGGGATTGTCTGTCTCACTCTCTCTCTCTGCCCTTCTCCTGCTCACTCTCTCTCTCTTTCTCAAAAAACAATGAGAAAGGGAATAAAGCTTGGACACATGGCACTGTTTTGTTTTCTAAGTATCATGATCCTGTATTCCAGAAGGTACTAGGCTCATTGGAAAGTTGCTGTGGAAAAAAAAAAAAAAGTTGCTGTGAAATAGAGTGATTCTTGAATGATCGGGTATGGCAGATGTATGAGACTTTGTAGGCTGAATTATAAGGTCATTGCCTAATTGGGATTTATAGGAGCAAGACCCAACCAAAGTCTTAAATTACTGTTTTGTTGGACAGAAGGTGAATGACTGTGTATCCAGTTAAGACCATCAGGGAATTTAAGGAGGCAGAAGGTAATGACTGTCATTAGAACCTGTTTGAAATATCAGTACAAAAATGGTTCTAGATGTATGAAAATGGGCTGAAAAATGAAGCAAGGTTGGCATTCCAAAAGGGCAATCTAAACTCACTGATTTTTTATTTCCTTTGCAAAACAATATACAAATGGTGAGAATGAGCAAAGCCACTGAATTGCCCCCATGTCAGAAGAAATTAGACAAAGCCATCAAAGGAATGAATGTCTATAGGAGAGAGCATCGGGTTGTGAGAAATTAATTAATGGAATATTTGTAGGCAAAAACACTTTTATTCTCAAAGTTCTTTCTAACTCTTAAATTTCAGAATTCTTTCTCACTTTCATGGCCAATGACTTTGCCAGTGCTGCCTGAATTGTGCCTTTGAGTAAGAAATGACAGAATTCAAATGAGAACATTAAAGCCTTTAAAATAAAACTGTCTAATAACCTTTGCTTATGGATCTAGTTTGAGTGGTAGGTGTGTGACCACTATTCTGCATGCATGGGGTCATCCAATGACTTCCAAAAATCTGAAGACATAGTTTCATTTGGCTTTTTAAGAATGAACACTGTCTTGTCACAGAACACTTGGGGAGTTCCCTTGCTCAGCAAGGCAATGAGATCTATGCATCTAGCTCTGCCTGTATGCATCTTTCTGGTCATTTGTCATCATTTATGTATTTCATATTAAGTAAAGAAAGAGAGTCATAGTAAATAATACCATCCATATTCCACATGTGGGTTTTATAGATTTCACTTGTATCAATTAAATTAAATTTACACGTAATATTTTATTCTCATGTCATGCTGAGTATAAAAAAAGGTTATAGTGTTATGCTTGTTCCAAACTTCACAAATATCAAATTAATATTTAAAAAAATCTCTAGTGTGCTATCAATGGGTCATTTAAACCCCTCACTAGCTGTATGCATCTTTATGTCTAGATTATAGCAAATTTCACATTGTTTTTGAAAGTTTTTAATTGGTAATTAAATTTATAAGAATTACCAGTAATAAATGCCAAATGTCCTGAGATTTTTTTGATAAAATCTGTGTAGCCTCCAAAATCAAAATAAAAAAATCAATATTATTATGATTTCAAGTCATAATCTGAATCTAAATCCACCTGTAAAATTAATCTTCCCAGGTTGCATACTCAGAGGCTTTCTTGGAAATATGACTATGCAAATGCCATATGAATATAGATATAATTGACAACAGAAACACAGGAAATAATGTGAAAAAAACCTCCTTTTGTTCATAGTTAGAAGCTATATTCATTGTCATCTTTAAAAAGACAGTAAAATTGTTTGTCATTCAAACCAAATGCATTTGTTCTATTATCTATTAGTTTCTTTATTTTCACACTGCTTGGACTGGAGACAGAGGAAACCAATGGGCTATAAAAAAATGCCATGGGAAAATAATTCTTGTGTGGTCTCTAGCAGAATTGAGAAATTAATGATAGATGCATGGGTTGCACATATAGTGCTTATGTGTACGAGAAAAGCTTTGAGCTAGCTTAAGTTTTAACACACTGTCCTTACCTATGTATGTTTGAGGGATGGGTATATGGGGTTTGAAAGATTTAGAAAATATGGTATTTTTCTTGTTTTTTGTGGACAAATGGAGATAAATGTTATTTGCCCCTATAATCCCAAAAGAATGTATTCTAATGATGTGGGAATAGTCATTGCCACTAAGGACGTTCTTAATGTTGGATCACGCCCCCTATAAGTCCTGAATATAATAAGTGGTTAATAATTGTCTTTTTCCATAAGGTGCCATGCTGCTACTGTTACTGTCACACCTGTGTGTGTGTATCTGTGTGTGTCTGTGTCTGTATGTGTGTGTGTTTGAAGGTAAGTGATCCTGAGTTCTGGTTTATTGCCAAAGAAAGCAATGTGAACAGAAGTCACCTAAACAAAGAAAACTGCTACACAAGAAGGAGCCACATCTATAGAAAATATACAGGAAAACAGAAAAGTTGATATATGGCTCTTTCTCTTCTGTAACTCTACCTTGGACAGCTAATTTCAGTAAATGAAACTGTTGTTGTTACTACCATTTTTAGAGTGTCTTAAGTTGTCCTTGTTGTTTAGCATTTCAACAGCTGTGTTTTTGTATGTCCAGAATAAAAAGGCAAACCCACAGACACATAAACAAAACACACACACAGAGATTTATATATTTCATATGTGCATACACACATACATTTATGCGCATATTAAAAAATAGATTAAAATAAAGGAAGCCTTGAATGGTAAAAGAAAAATAAATGAACTTGTGTAAAATGTAACAAACTTACCTTTTCAAAATGTAATAGGCATATTTTTCAACTTCAGCTGAAGCCTTCCAACTGTCTTCCAGAACAGTCTTTCTGCAGTGTGGTGGGCTGCATAGTAAATGATATGGCAGCAGAACTCAACGCCAGTGATGGAATTTTGCAACCAGTGGATGCCCAAGAGGAGTGAGGCTCTCTCTATTGATTTGGAAGTAGATAACACCTGCTTTCCCCAACAGTCTTTGTTTTCCTCTCCTCCTCTCCTATCAATAATTGTCCCCGTATTCCCATCTTGCTGTTGCCTACCTTCCTGAGTGTCACTAATAAATGAGATTATTTATGGAATGCACTTAGCACTGCTTCTGGCTCCTTGTGAGCACTCAGTAATTATAAGCTACTATCATTGTTACACTTTGATCCTTTCCACATCCCCTTAATGTTTTTTAAAAAGGGCAAATAATTTAATCCTCATTTTATTAACAGAAAGATGAGACTAATGGAGGTGAGGAGGTTAGCTGACTGGTCTTAGGTCTCGGGATTAGTGAACAGCATTATAGGAACTTGAACTAAGAATAGCAGCCGTTTAGGCCAGAGCTTGTTCTTCTGTATCACACTTTTAAAATACTGAGATTCTTTTTCTTTCTGAACTACTCTCAAGAAAATAAAGAATATGTCTGTTCTGTCTTGTATCTTCTCCCTGATTTCAAACTCATGCCTTCTCTTAAAGGCCTTGCACTTACTTAATAATGTTAAATGCTTTTTACCTGAACTGACAGCCAATGTGCAGGTCTCAATAATTTCTATTGGTACCCTCAAACTGCTGTATATATTCAGTATATTCCATCAAGTACAACCGTATAAAGTGTCATAAAAAAAATCAGTAACTCTGACTTAATTTTTAGCTGATATCTATTGAGAATTTCAGCAATTAAAATACTTATAACATCATATGATAAAGTACATATAAAGAACTATGTGAGCATGTATGAAGAAGCAAAGAAATCTCCTGCCCCCCCCACCCCGCCCCATTTGAATTAGGTATTAAATGATGGCTATACATTTGTCCAGTGGAGAAGGGCAGACAGAAACAATAGGTATACAGAAGCAATAGGCCTTTCAGACTAAGAGAAGCCATTTGAGGAAAGATATTATAGAGCAAGAGATGATGAGGATTGAGACTAAGGAAATGGCCCTGGAGGTGAGGAAGGGGAGACTAATGTCAGAAAAAATGTTGCGGGTATACTCAGCTGGGTTTAACACCTGATGGGATATACAGAGTAAGTGGTATGGAGGAAACAGAAAACTAGCTTAGATAGATGAGTAGGTAACTGTTACCATAACCAAGTTAAAGAAGTATTATCAGGTACCTTTTTTGCCAAGAAAGATTATGTTTAGTTATAAGAATATAATCTCTTCATCTGTCATCTTTGGTATAGTAATAGTTCTGGTATTTTCCTATAAAGGTTGTTACAATGATCCTACCATCATATTTTAGTAGTTTATCTTACTAGATTGTGAGCTCCTTGAGGGCAAAGGCAGTCAAATTTATGTCATTAAATGCCCAGCACCTTAGTACCTGATGCAGAGTAGAACTCAACACATGTTTGATAAATTGGATCAAATTTAAATGTACTTTTGGCAACAGGGAAAAATGCCTAGAAAATTTTCTTGTCTCTGTTCTAATTCTTTGGTTAATCTCAGCCTTTTCATTTTGGCTCCTATGAGCTTTTTTCCATTGCTGCAAACACTTCTAGTTTACAAGAAAGATAAAAAAGAGAGTGAGTGAGAAAGAGGACGGGGCATTGCAGCATCTAGATTGAACTTCGTGGGTTTGCTTCTCATAATTTTCACCTTTGATGGGGAACTGTCCCAGATTTCATCCACCAGGCTAAGGTTCTGACATGGTACCTTCTTAAATCAAGCTTGAAGGGAAATTGATTGAAAAGAAAACACCATTATGGGAAAACAATTCATTCTCTTCCCCTTGACAGAAGGTAGACTTTTGTCTATATTGTAGAATAAATATTAGCTGGCTGATTGCTTTAAGATCTAGAAGTCTAGAGGAGTCATGATAGTTTTGCTCACTTTTTCAGGGAGATATCCTTCAATTTTAGAGACTTTTGATACAAACGTTATTAATTACATTTCAAAGAGTCATATTTTTTCTCCCTATGTGGTTATTTGTATTAACTAAACGTAAGTGTAGGAAAACTCATGCAAATGTTTCTGTATGTAGTTGTGTGTTTCTACTGAAGTGTATAATCCTCCAGACAGGGAATAAGCAGGTATTTTTAAATTTTTCTACTAAGGCCTTAAATATCACTTTTTTTTGGTGTTTTCTGTGTTGAAATAAAATGATTTTGAACTCCCAAAAGTAGTTTGAAGGAAAAAAGGTAGAATAATGGCTACTTGATGCTTCTGGTGGTAGAAATCATTTCCTGATCATTTAGAAGAAGCCCATAAGATCTCTGCATTGTAAGACACTCATTCTTTCAGTTGACAAAGGTTAGATTCATTTTCTCTTGCAGAAATTTCAAACCAGTATCTCCTAGGGCAAAATCTAGCCCTGAAATTGCATGTTTTACCAACACTTAAATGACATTAGGTTGGGGCATGCCCTATCTAGTTCAACACAAGTCCCATCACCCCTATTGTATAATGCCTGGCCTGCTTCATGCATTTGTCCACCTAGCTCCCAGAAGCATTGAATCTGACTGTCTTGCTAAAGGTTTTCAAAGCAACTCTGTGCTTTGATGGAAGGTGGGTTCCTACTTGGCAATGGAGTCAGAAATGTGGCTCCTGAGAGTGAACAAGTAGGAAGCATTCTCAAGTAAGTTAAGGCACTCCTAGATTGTCTCCCCAAGTCAGTTTAGAAGTTGCTGAAGTCTTATCAAAAATAAGATGCTTGCCAATATATTCTCCATCCCCATGCCACCCTGAACCATCAGTGCTGCCATACAGGTAGCTCTTGCTCTACAAGAAGACTTATGGTACAAAGGCATTTGATTCAGGCCTAGCCAGTAAAGATGCTGATATGGTACAAAGCCAATATGGTTTTTCTGGAAAAAAAAGACAAAACAGACAAACAAACAAAAAGAGCCAGTCTTGGAAACACAGCTCTTTCTTGACCCCTTTAGTGCAAATGGCTTGGCTTTTTCTCCTGAGGTAGGGATATCTTATCTCCTTATTTTGTTTTTTCTTCCCCCTTTCTCTGTATTCTTTCCTCATCTTCTCTTTCTTTCTCCCTACCCACCCCACCCCATCTCTTCTTTTCCTTTGAAAGTCTTATCAAGAGTTAATGGACTCATGATCTAAAAATTAGGTTATTAGAAATTTCTGTCATACAGCCTAGAGAATTGATGTTTGAATTCTCCTTGGCTTGAGTCAATCCTTTATCCTTTTTAGGTAAATGAATTAAGTCTCCTGCAATTTCCTGTGTGGGAGACTCTTTTTAGATGAATCATTTAAATTGAAAGCCCTGTCTGCTCATCAAGGGGCACGATTTTAGAGTTCTCCTGAGTATTTCATGCACACTTAATACAGTCATTGAGATACATAAGGCAACCATGTGCCTTAATCTATCTGAAGTCTTGATTCATATGTGGTTATTTGGGTAAAGGGTATAACTGCAGTTTTGTATCTTCCGATCTCTTTCCAAAATTTCCCTTGGGCCATTTAAAAATAACCTCTCCTATTCCTTTTTATCTTGAAACTTTTTAGTGGAAGACCTCAGACCTAACTTCAGTATCAGAGACCAAAATCCCTACCCCCTTTGGTTCTACAATCCCTAGTCAGTGTTGATACACAGCATAGTGAAATAGGGATTGTGCTATATTTCACCCCCAAAGTGATGGAATATTATTAATGCTGTAATTCCTACATGGTACTGTGGAGTTTTTAATGGGCCACTGTAAGGCCTGTAGGAACACATTTACATGCTAAATTGTTTTTATAACCAGCCTCCAGTGACTTTAGAAAAAGCCAGACGTGTCTTCCTCACAAGGAAGATCTAGCATCTTTACCTTTGCCGAGTGTCCTATGGTACTTGTTAAATCTGCTCACAATTCTCTTATCTTGTAAAGGGCAACTCTCAATTAATTCTTTGGCATTCCTTGCAATAAGAAGAAATTAAAAGGGGGCTCTTTGGTATTAGACAGGATTACCTATGTACTTACATATTCATTGCATTGTAATTAAGCATTAATGAGTGTCATTCTCTTTATAGTCCCAGATTTTCTCTTGAAATTATGTAGCAGGAGGGAAAGGGGAAGTCAGCCAAGGTTTATTTACACCTACATGATGTTAGTTATCTCAATAAACTAGTGAGGTCTTCTCCAAATGTCACAGATTAAGAAACTGAGGTACAGAACAGTTACTTAGCTGGTGCAAGTGCACAACTAATAAATGATGAAATAGTGATTCCGGTCCAGCTCTTCATGAAAAAGCTGTGTTTTTTTCACAGCAACTGCCTCATTATCTCATGTAAACCTTGCAGCTCCCCTCCCAAGTGGTGCATACTTACCAGGTACAGCAGATGGGTTGTTCTCACATATACATGTCTCATGTTTCTAGAGTATTATGCTCTTTTGACAAGATTTTCATTTATGTTACCTATTCAGATCTGAGCAGCAACTGTTTGTGTTACACTCCCATTTTACAGAGGCATTCTTTTGGATTAAAGAGAGTTAGGAATTTATCTGGTCATTTCTGGGAGCGTGTGTCTGTCTATCATTCAGCTAGGCACTGTGAATGATGCAAAGTAACAACTAAGACATTTAATACTGAGTTTTATCGTTTTAATTATCTTACATGCATTATTTTGCTTATTACATTGCAAGACTCTATTCTTCATAGACTTGTAATGTAATTACTGTCCTGATTTTTGCTGATGAAGAAACTGTGACTCAGAGAGATCAAGTAACTCACCTGTTGTCTCAGTGTTGGTAAGTGGTAGATTCAAGATTTGAACTCAGGCAACCAAACTGAAGACCCATGCTGTTAACCACTACAGAAAATTATGGAATTACAAAGCATGGCTCTGCCTTGTGGCACTAGAGTCTAGATGGCCAGACAACACCAACACAGGAGAAAAGATTGACATAGCTCTTGAAGAATGAGCTGGACTTTGATCTGTGTAGGGGTGAAAGAGAGTATATTCTAGCCGTGGGGGGGCAAAATGACAAATCCAGAGACATGGGAATGGCGTGGGCATTCCATTTTATTTTATTTTCATTCTTTGTAGAGTTATAATACCTAATATAATAATACTGAGAAGGAAAGGACCTTAGTTTCCTGGAGTCTGCAGTTGGTAGGAGTAGATTGTGGGGAGGGCTACAACCATGGGGTGTGAAAGATTTTGGAGGACAAGCTTTGAAGACCCAGAGAAGAGAGTGTGCATTGCAAACCCTCAACAGATAGAACCATCCGCCCAGGTAAGGTGAGGCTGCTGTCTAACTATGGAAGGAGAGAGAAATTCAGAACAGCAAAGTAGGAACCATCTCTTTGGACAAAGCCTCAAGAAAGAAAGGTCTGTCTGAACTCAGAGAGCTCATCTAAATGCCAGGGAAGAGAGCAGAAGAAGGACATTTGTAGTGGAAGGAGGAGGAGTTCCTCCAGCCCTTAGGAACTCTGGGGGAGGTTTCCTCCCAACACATTTAAGTGAATGCCAGTGAGCATCAGCAACCAGCAATGGCCTGGACCAAGGGGAGCAGACAAGTGAGCAATTAACCTTTGGTGAGGGGTGTGAAACTCTAATTAAGAGCAAAGTGTCTTCCATTATGTGGGAGGGGGAACTGCAGAAAAACATATGAGGCAGCTGAGGGAGTGAAAGCTAGGCAAGGAAGGATCAGTGTGTTAGCAAGCTAGATTTAAAATCTGTCCAAATGAGTGTAAGAGGGTGGGAGCAGCGAATGGGGGCACGGACTAATTTTCCTGATTGCCAGTTACAGTTTCTTCTCCCTTCCCAGTTATCCCTCACAGACTGTGGTGCTCAGAAACCAACAGCTCAGGGGTGGGGGAGCCGAAGTTAGATGTTTATGCTCCTCTCTGTTGTAATTCCCTTCCTGTTTGCTGAGTATCTTTAGTAATTTCTATGTAAATTTGCTCAGAGTGGCAATTTAGCTGCTTTTCTATTGACAAATGAGGAACATCTTAATAGTCAAGTGACTGCATTCCATCACTTTGCAAGAGAGGAAGTAGCATCTTGCAGGTTGTGGAGATTGACACTGGGAAGTGGGAGCTCTTGGGAAAGCCTCATTTCCACATCACCCTATTTAATTTTGCCTCATTTTATACAGGAGGAAATAAGCTTCTATGCCTTATGAACCTGGTTTCTGGTGAAGAGTTATTCTGAATCTTCTTTATCACTTGGTTGATGAATGCTTTTCCAACAGAATCAAGAGAAAAGCTCCTTGAAGTTGCTTGGAAGTCTTCAGATGCAGAGGCATATACTGTTTTGTGTCAGATGTTTTCCACTGACCATCTTCAGGAGATAGGAAGCAGTGACATTCTTTTTGATATGACCTGGGATGGGTGCAGAAAGGAAGGCACCTTTGCTGTCCAGGTGTCACCTCCTCTTTATTAGAAGATGTACAGAAGTTAACTACCTTAAAAGTATCACATGAGAATCCTAAAATTCTTCTTTTTCAGCTCCCACATCCTGCTCGGTATTTTCCCTGCCCTCACTGCATTAGCACATGAAAACCTTACATGTATATTTTATGATAATGCACTACAAATTTTACAAGTGTTTCTGTAAATATCGTTTCATGTGATTCTCATAAAAACCTTGGGAGATCAGCAGGTCATAAATTGGCAAGACACTGTATAAACAGACAAGCTGGAGCTCAGAGAGGTCAGGGGACTTCCAGAGTCCCAAAGCTCAAGTCCAGTCTGCACCCACCTACAGTCTGCTATCACTGTGCCGTAGCTATTTGTTGGTGTCAATATCTTGGGTAGGGAAAAAAGGATCTTTTAAAAAGTCTTAGTACTATGGCTAGTGGAAAGGTAAGAAAATGTGAGTCTTAGCACCAGCTTTCTTAGAATTTTGATTTGTTTGGAGGGAGGAGAATGACCTCAGGCAGAGGTGATCAGTTATTTCTGGAATCCCTTTTCCAGAAGAAATAGGGTGCTCTACAATGATATATCACTATTTTGTTGTTGTTGTTGTTAACAGTGTTGTGCTCACATGAGGAAAAGACGAGCAGGCTGAGCATGAATATTCTAAATCTTGCCCTTGCAAATGGTTGAAATGACTGTGGAGTAATCCACATCACAAACCATGGGTTCTAGTGTGTTCATGTAGACTGCTGATGATCACTCCTTAATTTTCTTGCTGGGTCCTACTGCCTGGTTATGGAGATCAGTTTCAATACTGATCAGCTTCAATAATGAAGCTCTGTCCTATTCTTAAAATGGAATGAAGAATGAAAAATATGTATTTTTCACTCTGGTGCTTGTCACTAGTAGCCTCATGTACCCCACCCTCTTTCCCAACCACCTCAATCAGCAGTATTACAGTGTGTTGTGTTGGGAGGTGAGGTGCAGAGAGGTTTGTGTTGGGAGGTGCAGAAGTGTTCAGCATTTCTCTTAAGCCTGCTTTGGCACTGGGCAAATAAGGGTGAGAGAAGATCTGTCACCCTCAACTAATTCTTAGACGTGTTCCCACACAGAGTGACATCCAGAGAAAGGGGCAGGAGTTCCTTGCATCTAACCAAAGTTACCACTTTGCACCCCAGCTTTTGTCCAGTTCTCCACCTTCCATGCACGCTGCTATCTGACCTGGCTACCAAGAAGATGCGGCCATCTCCCAAGAGACCCACCACATGAGCTAAAAATAAAGGCTGCTGTTTTGTCTGCAGATGCCATTAACTGAATTGGAGCAAAAAAGACGTAAAGGAAATTATAGCCTCGTTAAATACAAGCGGCACAAACTTCAATAAGGCAAACTAAATTTGTTATACAAATTTACAATTTTACTCAAAAATCAAAATCATTTGAAACAACCGGGCACTTAAATGAAGGAATTTGCCACATGATGGTCACTGTGTGAGCCAGTAAATCAACAGAAGTTCAAGGTTCCAGTGCAGTGACAAGGTTGACAAGTGACATTTCATGCAAATACAGAATGAAATGCAGCTTGTTTTGGAGGGATCACCTGCCTCCATGAAAAGGGAAAAATATTCTTCTGAAAGTTCTTTGGTTTAAAAATATGGTCATGCTTCGACACGTCTTCTGTTAACAGAAGATATGTATTTGTTAAAATATTTTATCAAATAGTCCTAACCAATGGCTAGTTCAGATTAGGAGCTCCAGTATGCAGGGCCTCATAGAAGCCAGTCTCTGAGAGATGGGAAACTCACCTGTGTGTGAGGTCCTTCAAGGGCAGATCCAGCCACCACACATGTGTCCAGAAGCCTTCTGGTGGCCGAGAAGACTGGCCCAGAGTGCATAGACTCAACTTAGGTTGTTTTATTATTTTGTCAATGAATTTATGCCACATTACTTTTCTAACTCACAACTTTTAGAAGCCAATATACTTTATTTTCATTTCAAAAATATTGTTTTATGTTTTCATACAATGAAAGTAACATGTTCTCATTATATTTTTAAAGTTGGAAATAAAGAAAAGTAAAAAAAAAAAAAGTAATTGCTTCCATCCTCCTAAAACAACTGTGCTTGTAATTAGACATATTTCATTCCCAATTTTTTCTTTTTTCTAGCTACTTTTATTTTCCCATATTATGTTTTTGGGTCTATTTTCAACTATGAGCCACTTGCTATTTTGAACAGGGATTTCGGCAGACACTTTTGTTCTTCCTCTTTCTTTCACTTAATAATCAGTTCTTGTGCTAACACTAGGAGCACAGAGAAAATGCTTTTAAACTTTATTTGTAGTCAACTAGTTGGAGACCGGTAACAACCATCTGGGATCCCAAGAAACCGATTATCTTGCTGACATTCCACCTGACAACTGGCTCATCACACCCTAACTTAAGTATATCTATCTAATGCCATTTAAATGCAACCATTTTCAAAACATTTCTCTATCTTCATAAAATGACTTTTGAAATCTAAACGAGATTTTCTTCCTTTGTTTGGAAAAAGTGGCAAATTTAGAAACACGATCACGCATACATTTAAAGAAGAGAGCAGACTTCCAAGTAAGCTTCGGAGATAAACTGTTATTATTTTGTTGTGGTGGTTGTTGTTGTTGCTGTTGTTGTTGTTACTATTGCCACTGTTATTGCAGAGAGACAGAGAGAGATCGAGTTTCCAGCCAGTCAGAGCAGAAAATCCCTAACTTTGCATTTATTCTACCCATTGAGCTATTGTGTAAATGCTTAATAGTATGTCAGTGAGATCCCTGTCTTGGGAACTTTCAACTGAAGTACCTCAATGACTTTTACTGAAATGTTACCGTGAGGAAAATCTAAACCCAGGTTAGCTCACTGATTCCTGGGCTGCAAGGGCATGCAGCTAAAAGATCGCTAACATTTCTCCTCAGAAGACCTATCCATCACTTTTTCTTCTTAAGGATATTGTAATAAACTACGCACTGGTAATTTATTAGAGATTTGCCCCCCATGACCAATTTGATCTTCTCAGTGCATATTTTAGTTTATTTTGTGTTTGAAGTGCAGAAGCCCAAGCCTAGCAGAAACCCTGAAGGGAAGATATAAGACCTAATCACTGTGAAGCTGAAAATCTAGACCTGGAAGAAACAGCAGCCTCACAGATGAAGTCTGAATGACACTGCCTGCATTGTCTGGGGCTCTCTGAACAGGACTGTGGGCAGGCAGAGTTAGTTATTATGCAGAGAGCATGGCACTCACGAATAACCTGCAAAGTCTTTCCCATGTGGATCCTCTAGCCCTTAGTATTTGCCTGTGCCTCTCACCTCACTTGATTTTTATATATTTTCTTATATACTTATGAACTAGGATGGTTTAAAGATAATTGTGTCGCTGTGTATTTCATAATTGAATTTAGTTAATGTGAAAATGAATGGCTCTTCTAGTGGTATGCAAGCACAAACTATGTAGCCCCAGCTCTACTGACAACCAGAAGGAGTGAACTGGTTTCCCAGGAGTAAAATCTTCCCCACAAACATGTACTGTTTGGCAACATGTTTTTTTTTTTTTAAACATTTGAAATTATTAATGTTTTCTGGTGGGTCATATGGACTCAGATTTTGTCTCAAGCCCCATCACTCCATGTTTTATTATGGCAAGCTTATTCACACATTTATGATAACCTGTCAGGCTGCCATAGGAAGTTTGATATGTGGCTTGGCCTTTCTGGACCTCATTTAACCTCTCTAGACTGCAGTTTTCTCATCTGTAAAATTGCCATCATACCTGCCCTGCCTACATCATGAAACCTTCTGATGATCCAAAGAGGTAATGCAGGCAAGAAGACTGTTAGACTGCAGAGATTATAAAGTACAACATAATAGAGTATACTACCATTAAATTAATAGTGTTATGATTATTATTTTGATGGTATGGAAATGTGATCAAATTCAACTTAGTAAATGCAAATAAAATCTCTTGACTTGCATCTTATAAAACTGAATTTTCATTCTTTGACTGATAAGCAGACCAGCCTAAAACCTAAAACCTGCAGAATGTCAGATTGCTGCACACGTTTCCATTCTCTCTTTATATTCCCCTGTGGATTTCTTGTGAGTGTACAAAGATCGCGGGGCCACCTCAGAGGTTACCTTTCATTCAAGAGGTGGTGGCATCCTATTCATTGTGAAGTTCTGGACTTTTTCCTCCTCATCACAGAAAATTGGTGTCACACGGAGCATCCTTTCTTCACCCTTGACCCACGCTTCCTCTGGGGTGAGCATCTCCCTAAAACTGGAGAATAGAAATCTAAAACTGTATTTTAAAACGGATCGATCCAAAACAAGACACTTCCACACCTAAAAAAATATATTTAGCTTTTGAAGACCATGAATATTTCCTATATTCTTCGGTAAAATATTATGCAAAATTATAGACAAAATATAAACAACACAAAAACCCCTGGAATTGATGTGATTTAATACTCATTCAAAGATGAACAAAAAAGTTGTGCAGTATTTTTTTTTTCAACGTTTATTTTTATTTTTGGGACAGAGAGAGACAGAGCATGAACGGGGGAGGGGCAGAGAGAGAGGGAGACACAGAATCGGAAACAGGCTCCAGGCTCTGAGCCATCAGCCCAGAGCCCGACGCGGGGCTCGAACTCACGGACCGTGAGATCGTGACCTGGCTGAATTCGGACGCTTAACCGACTGTGCCACCCAGGTGCCCCAGTTGTGCAGTATTTTTAATTCCTGTGCCATTTGAATACCACCTTCACCATTTTTGTTAATACCCACTTGTCACCCGTATTATTTTTTACTTAATTGTCTTCTTTAAGCTGATTTATTTTACTTAAATATATTCATTTTAAAAGCAAAATTATAACTATAAGGCAAATAGAAAATCAATAACACTTCTCCTAAGTAAAAGACAATAGTAAAAATAAAAACAATAAGAAAACATATTATTATATATTAGCTATGTTTTGTAGTCTACCAAAACTGTTACCTTCTCTTTATTGGGAGGGAAAGAAGGAAGGAAGGAAGAAAGGGAGGGAGGGGAGGAGAGAGGGAAGGGTGGGGAAGCAGGGAGGGAGGGAAGAAAGAAAGAGAATAAAGGAAATTGACAAGTCTTAAAAAACTCTTAAAGACCTGTAAGCACCATTTTCTCTATGAGGAAATGAAAATTGAAAGAAAAATTAAAAGTTAATGATTTTGCATATGTGTGATTGGTATGATTTGGTATTCAGTATTTTCTTCATTATAACATGATTTAACATCAAACAGTCACAAACATTGGGGTATTCATCTTTTCTGATGGAATGTGGAGATTTTACTTTCATCCATGGATGTTTTCAGTGATGTGCCCTACATTTCTGGGAAGTCGTATTTTTTTTTAATTTTTTTTTTAATGTTTATTCACTTTTTGAGAGACAGAGACAGAGTGTAAGCAGGGCAGGAGCAGAGAGAGAGGGAGACACAGAATCCAAAGCAGGCTCCAGGATCTGAGCTCTCAGCACAGAGCCTGATGCAGGGCTCGAACTCATAAACCATGAGAGCATGACCTGAGCCGAAGCTGGATGCTTAACTGACTGAGCCACCCAGGCAGGTGCCCCAGGGAAGTTGTATTTTTAAAGTTTATATATATATATAAAGTTTAAAGTTTATATATATATATAAGTTGATAAGAAAAAAACTCCTCCTTGCTTTATTTTTTCATTACAGGAGTAAGGGACTTTATTTCTTTAAGACAAAGTCTTCACTACAGATATTAATATGGATGCCAAGACAAGAAAGTACTAAATGATTACTTATTCAGGTACCAGAGGAAGTACTTTACATGGATATTTTAATTCAATCATTGCAACAGCTCTAAAAAATAAATGCTATTAAACTACCCATTTTACATATGTGGAAAATAAAGCTTACATGGAATTTATTAGTTTGCCATGATCACATAGCTAGTTAGATCAAACAGTCTGATTCCGGAGCCTGTAATCTTAACCCTTCCTAAAATAATCTTACTGCTTGAAAACAAACAAAAAATTAGTGTGTTAAGAGACCGTATTTCACTTTTTTTTTGGAAAGTATGTTAATAGTCTACAATACTGAAGTTAAGATTGACATTCTGAAATTGTTGTACCTTTAGAAGATCAATTTTATAATTTGAAGTTATATTTGAAGTTATCAACCATTCAGTTTTGTTTTGCTTTTTTTTCAAATGAGTGTGATAACTCTTTTCTCCCTCCCTCCTTTCCCTTCTTTCTCTCCCTCCTTCCTTCCTTCTTTCCCTTCCTCCTTCCTTCCTTTTGTAGTGCTTTATTTAAATTCCTTAACATGATGTTATTTTATTAACAAGATTGTGAAGACAAATTTGGGAGCAAGATTCTCAGGGAATTCACAGAGCTAGGGAAAAGTAAAAATTTCAGAAGTCAACAGAATCTAGGTAAAGAAAACTTTATTTAAAATTGGCAGCAATGACTCCCACTGGTATTTCATTCCATGCCCTTCTATCATTACCTCATTCCTATTTCCACTTTTCTTATGGCAGAGTGTTAACCTCATACTATTAACCTTGTGGGCCAGATAATCCTTGATTGTAAATGACTGTCTTGTGCTTAGTTGAATGCATAGGCACATTCCTGGGTTTTCCCCACTAGAGACCAGCAGCATCTCTCCAGTTGTGACAATCAAAAATCTTACCAGACATTGCAAAAGGAATGTCCTTACCAGACAAAGGAACCATGGCTAGGGATTATCTAAGTTTGTGATACTTTTCTGTTTATTTTGCTATTAATTGATACCTGCTATTCTTGCTGGTGTTATTGTCATTGATGCTTTTTCCTTTACTAAAGCTTCTTTTCTCTGCTTAGAGAGAGGACATACTTAGAACACATATCTGAATGTTTTTACTTTGATTCCAGAACTGAATCTAAATGTCTGTCAGGTTGTCTTCTTAAAGAGGGTATTTTCTGAAGGTTCTAATCAAGCACAGTGACTTCTAGCAGTAGATGGGAGCCTTACTAGTCTGAGTTGTCCTGGGATCACTGTGGAAACCAGAAAAGAAATGGATAACACTGGGATTGCTTTTTGGCTAATCTAGGTTTCCAGAGTTCCAGGATTCCAGGTTGTTGTATTTTTGTTGTTGTTTTGTTTTGTTTTGTTTCTCTACCAGCATAACTTGGTCTGGCATCTTACTTTTGTGTTTGCACAGTTAAAGAAAGCAGCAAATCCTTATCTTGGAGTGTGATGTAGTGACATGAGCCAGAAGAGTTCATACTTACAGATTTTCTATCTAGATTGGAATAGTTGCCCTATCATTACTTAGGGAAACACTTCTGAAACCTTTTGGAGTCCCCAGAGATAAGTGTCATTGTTTGACAAGCAAGTGACTCAAAATTCACATCAATAACTATTTCAAATTCTTTCCTATGAGACTGGTAAAGGAACTCAGGGTACTTTGTTGTGAAGGATAATGGAGGAGAGGGGAGTGAAAATAAAGGAAGACTTGGAATAAAAGTCTTGAGAAATACTTTGGGCTCGAGAAAGACTTTATAAAAGAATGGTGTTTATGATGGACCTTAGCAAGCACAACTTTTCACCTATTGCCACATGGAAATTGGGAAATTACCTATTAGAATAGTGTTTTTTGGTTTTTGTTCTGAAATGCCACTGCACTAAGGTTAGGATGAGATGGGGGTTGCAATTGAGTAAAGATGCACTCTTGAAAGCAGGTCCTCTTTTGTAAGTTGTACTTTGGGTTACAAAGAAAGATGCTAATTTTTGTCTCTGTTTCCATCATATCCTCCCATTTTCAGCTCTTTACTTCACTCTTACTAGGATGCATGCTTAGTTTATTCCTCTCCTTTATGCCTGGAAACTTCCCTCTATATTTACTCCCTCTAGGAAGTATTTTTTTCTACTTCTCTACAATCAAAGCCAATGTTCAATTCAAGTTGTGTAGGACAGGGTCTGATAAGGTACCTTGCACCTTTCCAAAACAAAGAAGTAATTACTAATTGATATATTGATGCTTTAAGGCACTACTCTTGCATATTTAATAGTGACATTAATGAATTGACTAATGTGGAATAACTTGAGGGCAGAAATTTTTTGAGAATCTCACAAGTAACCTATTTTTATGATGAATGAAGCTTATCTAAGTTTTTACTGGTGCAGCCCGAATAAAGAAATATTTGTTGGGATACATTGTTTAATGCTATTATTTATTAAAACTTACTTGTTTCACCTACATACTTCTTTACTGCCATTAATTGTTTCTGTGTCTTAGATATGTTGATTCATCATTCATCAGTGTCCACCTTTGAAGGTAGCAGCATAATTAAATAGGTTTATTTGTCTACATTTATGTCTTACACTGTGTTCTAAAAGTTACATCAGGAATTGAGGACACAGGTTGACTCCAGTGAGGAATCATCATTCATGGGTAATTTAAAGTGAGTCAGAGAGTTCAAAGCTGGAGAAACTTTCAAATGTCATCTACTGAGTGAGACCTTCAAATTAAAATCCCTTAAAAAGAGATGGGTTATAGGATATAATGCTATCAGGAATCAAGTGTTATCAACCCAGACCTCTTTAGATCCTGTTGAGACTCATTGAAGTGAACTGACTTGGAGGGAATTCTCACAGCTGGTTAGAAGTTGGGACAACCTCTTCCTTCTGGGCTCCAGCGTTGCCTACAACTTCTCCTTGTCAGTCTTAACCTTTGCTACAACACTACTCCTTCAAGGTTGCTTACAAATAGCCTTATTTCAAACAATGAAAGTTATTTCAGGGGCTTCTTAAATGTCAATAGTTAAGTTGAAGCTGGAGTGATTAAGCTTAGAAATTTGAAATAAACTTATAAAAGGGGAAAATAAAACCTCTTTGCACAAACTCAATCTTAGTTTAGTCTGTAAGTGAAATTGTCATGCCATAATTTTAGCCCTATCTCTGACCTGGAGTGGGTCTCACTTTTCTCAGCTTTTTAAATGAATCCATTCTATGTTGTGCCTGGCACAATTCAGCACATTGTAGGTGCTCCATCAGTTGCTTTTTTTCACATGCATCCTTGCATGGTTTCTGATTGTGCTTACAGGGCACACTGAACTACACACATCTTCTCACTCCAAAATCTATCTCCTAAGGCAAAGCAAAATCCCTCCTTCCTTTGCTTAATGGATGGTTGGGTGGATGGCTGTTCTTTGCACATATTCATGTTGAGTAGGTGCTGTATAACATCACTTGTTCTTTTTTTAATGTGACTCACGACAAAATTACCCCAGCTTTCAGTAATGTCAAGGAAAGAGAGAAAGAGGTGGGGGGAGAACAAATAAAAAAAATAAATAATGAAAAAAAAAAAAAACACTTGCCATCTGCAATTTACTGCTTTTAACCTGAAAAGTAGGATCCAAAATGATACTCAGATACTTAAGAGGCTTCACGTGTTATAGGAAAAAGCTGACAGATGGTACATGGTGGTAGGCTGGTGCAGCACAAGAAGGGAAGGCAGAGCCAAGTAGACAGTGGTGTAGAAGAGCTTTGTAAAATGTCATGACCATTCTGTAACCAGACGTAGTTATTTCCTATATTCTCCAAATGGTCAGTTTATGGATGTACTCAGTAAAACTTTACAGTAGGTATGTAGGGAGAGGACCTATAAATAATGATGCAAGGGGCCTTCTCTTTTGCCTGTTGGTAAGGAAGGGGACTAGCCTAATGTTTAATTTTAAGCCTTATAACTTGCAGTGCTTACTCACTGCAACATTCTTATTCCTTCTTTTTGTATAATGCGTATAATTGGATATCTATATCTGGAAATTAACTATCCTCTTTTAAATGGCACCATAATTTATCCTGGGGATGGGGGAGCAAAGAGGTCTAATTGGAGCATTTCTTAAAACTTTATTTTCCTTGAGACATATTCCTGTTCAGCTGTGACATGAAACATATTGGGTTTTTAGGAAATATTTGTAAAGTTGATACTGACAAGAGTTTGTAAATCCTTCTTAATCCCAGAGTCTAGAAAATTCTGCATTCTAGAATTTCAGAGAATTTGCTTCTGTCAACTTCATGCTAAAGGTAGGAGACATTTGGCATCTGGTTGCTTCAATCAGCATTTTCCAACGCAGATTACTAGACATAAATATCCCTACAGGGCATATCTTTGACACATAGTGATTATTCAAATTGATTTTTAACAATGTTCTTAGAATGGTTTTAGAATGATTGAAAGGACAAATATGGCTGGGCGGTTTTCGGTAAGGTATGTGTTTTGAAATATCTTTTAAATTCCAAGGATGTGGGTGATACCATTCACTCACTGCTGAAAACCTCTCAGTTGAATGAAGGTGATTATTTGCTTTGCTCCCGGGTGGACTCCATGTGTGATTAGAATGGCAGAACTGAACCTTCGGGTCCAGAGACCTTCTTTGCTTTGGAGACAGGGAGCTGTCTGTGGTACTGAATTGGTTAAGCTTTAGTAAGTATTGACACAGGGTGCCAAGGAAAGTGTCTGGAATCCCTTGACCTGCACTGACTTTAGTAATCAAGGCACTGGGATAGTGGGATCCCATGAAATTTAGCAAAATAAGAGTAGAGATAGGTGGCAAAGGGTAGCCCAAACTACAGTTCAAAACCCAACAGCATCTAAACTGTATGTTCAAATATAAAATTAGAGCCCTGTGGTTTATCCCAAAGCAGTAATTTTTACGAGGGGCTTTGAATAGTTTTTCTAACTGCAGCTAGATTACCTGAGGCAATGAGTTTGCCCATTTTTTTTAAGGCAAACAGGTTTGGGCCTCATCATTACTTGAGTTACCAAATACAATGACAAAGCCAGGTGCTGTGGTACTGAAGCTGTGGATTCTTTCCTCTCCTCTTTTCTCTTCTCTCTCTTTCCTCTTCCATCGTCACCTCACCTTGCCTCACCACCCTTCTCTTTTCCTCTTCTCTACCCTGCCTTTCTTTTCCCTTTCCCCTTCCTACCCATTTTTACCCCCTCTCTTCCTTTCTCTTTCCTTCCCTTCCCTGACTCTCTCCATGTCTGTCTCTTAATTACATTCAAATCTGGTTAATTCAGGGATGTAAGTCTTTATGGGTTTCCTCTTGCAGAGGACATTTCAAATAGAGATCCTGATCAGTGGTGGAACTTATAGTTACTTTGACATCTTTTACAAAAATAGACTTATCAGGACTTTTGGAGACTTCCATTTGAGCAGTTATAGTCTACAGAGGCTTGATAGGTTTTCAACTATTTCCTCAACTACCATCCTCATTCCTCCCTCATTATGTGTTCTCCATGAAGCAGGTACTATGCTCTTCTTTAAGTGTAGGTGAATAGAGATTTCAAAGGAATCCCTTGGTATAAAGAAAGCGATTCCTTTTATGAGAATGGAAAAATCTGGTCTCTTAATTTTCAAATAGATTATTTACCTGCTCTCTAAAGAGAGATGAGCCAGAGTTCATGGAAATCCCCATCTAATGAAGTCACTAGGCACTGTGTTTTTTCTCCAAGGGTAGATACAAATAGCTAACTTCCTGCCCTGGAGCCAGTATAAGAAATACAATGATGACCTGTTCTGTCTGAATTCCTTCTTGTCCTTGGTATATTCTCTTCACCTCCATTTTAACTGGTCTCTTCCTCATTCCCCGTATTATTTAATTTAGTAAGCAGACATCCCCTGGTATGAGCTATGTAAATATTATAACTGAATTACTGTGTGTTTACTTAACTCATTACAGAAAGCCATGATAAGCTTTTTAATTACAAAATTAGCTCTGCCAAATCAATTTCTTTTATTTAATGAACTGAACAAAATGGCACAACAAGGATAAAATCATGCCCCTTTCCCATTCTTTTAAAGAGTACTCTGGGTTTAAAAATAATTGTTGTAATATAAAATAATAATAGCAACAAGAGCAGCAATACCAATACTGTTATCCTTGTCTGGTCCTCTATGCCTCCTTTAAACTGTTAAGACATTCTGGTCCTGTCCAGCCAGAACTACATAAAATACTTCTCTTAAACCTACAGACTGTTCTCAGCCTAGTCCTGAACAATTTACTGACTTGACTAGCTCTCTCCTTACTTCAGTTTACTTCTGATTTTTCTGATTACTAGTTTATGGCTAAATTTTCTGTATAATGCCTTTCCTCGCTTTTTAGATTTGTCACTTATCACTTTTTCTTTTTTAAGCTACACCTTTCAACCGTAATTTATATGTCTGCTCTGTGAACCCTTGGGACCTTTAATGTAGCTATATACCTCTGATAAAGCAAAACCAGGCTCAAGGATGCTATACCTAGCCTGTAGCCAACAAGCTGAGATCATCCTGGACTCTCAAGCAGGATGTGGACAATTCCCAACAATAAAAATGTGACCTCTGTGCTCATATATATCCTTTTATGTTTCCTCTATTTTCATTGTAAAGGCAAATATTTCATTATTTTGGTTTATGTGTCTGGTTAAATGATTTAAATTGTACTTTATTTAATTGAATCACTTTTGGAAAAGTTATAGAATATGGCCACTTGTGGAATCTTCATAATCTCCATGGAGAAACGTCTGGGACATTTTACCAAAATGTTTCTGAAATGCTATACCCATGGTCAAACCTAGAGAGGAGTGTTTGGGGAAAAGAGGTTATCCCTTATGGAAATGAGAAAGAATTCTTATATGAAAAATTCTTCTCACCCTTCCCTCTTTATCCATGCTTATTTCCCACAAATGAGATTATTTACATTACGTGTTTTTTATTAAATTTATATCAGAATCTCAAGCTAAAAGACATTAATGGGTCATTGCTCAGAAAAAACACATGGTAATCATGACTTTTCTAAGACTGTTGCAACATTTAGCCAACACTGTCCTTACAAAAATTTTTATGGTTTATTTCTCTGGATAAGGCCAAATACATATGAAAAAAGATTTAAAATGTTTTTGACCATGGCTAGGAAATCAAGAGAAAAAAATCAAAACTATATATTATTTATGTTTTAGCACATAATTTGGGAACTATAAATCGAGGAGAGCAGACATTTTCCCCACTAATGTTGTATTAGAACATAATTCTCTTAAAGTGCTTACAAGTGCCTTGTCATTAATTACATAAATTCCTTCTTTGAAAATTCCTCAATTTTGGCCAGTCTCTTGGTGGTTGAGTTGAAAATGGTTATTATATAGTGAAAAGTGGTTTATGAAGAATAACATATTTCATTGGATCCCTCAAAAACTTTGCATGTGCTTGCCAGACTCTCTTCAGATGACCACAGACTGTTGGCTCTTGCTACTACCTGAAGTGGCATAATAATTAATTCAGAAGTTTGCTGCTTTTTCATGGGACGCTTTAGGTCAATGTAAGACAATTAAGTCTATAGAGGAATGAGAAATAATCCTTGATCTATTTTGAGTCTACAGATGTCATAACTGTGAATCACAAAGTTGTGACATGATACACTCACCTCAGAAAATTGTCTTCAGAGAATTGCAATTGCATCTTGTCTCAAGGAAAGATTTGACTCTTATGCACTTTTGTATGTACTCATTAAAGCAAGAATCCAACTTCCTGAGCTAGTTTCAGGGAATTTACATAACACAGACATACACTCTCTCTTCCTCTCTCCCCTCCATTCCCTTCCTCCCTTCCTCCCCCAACCTTTGGGGCCTGTTTTACAAATAGCCTTTATGTCATGATTCACCACACTGCATGAGAAATTTCTCCTTGAAAAGAGATCACTGTTTTTGACATTTGGCTTTTCCCAATGCAGTCATCAGACTACACACGGCTGATGTGTGTGCATGTGTGGGGAGGGGTCTCCATCCCCTGGAACCATAATGTCAGGTTTCATATTGTCTGAGATCAGCATCTCTTCAGAACCAACCATGTACCACTTTCTCTCCAAATCACCTTCCCTGCTGACCATAACTGGTTATATAATCCTGCATCTTCTATTATCCTGACTGCTGATCCGTGCCTGATGGCTGTGCCAGGTCTCACATCGCCACAAGCTTTTGATTGCTGCACTCTAAGCTGCTTAATAAGACAATTAAAAATGATTTACAAATGGCCGTTGCAATGCAACTGGGGATCAGGGAGAGAATGTTCTATTACTGCAATATTAAAAACGCATGCCCTTCTACAGTTTCTTTTGTAGTTGTCTTTAAGTCCAAATACTGGTTTACTTTTTGTTGTTTTGTGTTTTGTTTTGGTCACATATGAGTTTACAATAGTTCCTTCTAAATTATGTGTATCTGGGTAGAATTGAAGGGATGTGTTACTGCTTTGGGTGTTGTGAAAACTTCTTCTTTGTAGTGGGAAGGAAAAACTACCTAGAAATGTGGAACAGCTAAGAGCTAGTACAAATGGTCTTTCATCAAGATGGCTCATTCTCAGTTTGAGGGTCAAACATAATTTAATCACTGACATGTCCACCCTGTCCTTCTTTTCCTCTTCATTATTATTGCTGCATTCATTAAAATGGGCAAATTAGGGGCACCTGGGTGGCTCAGTTGGTTAAGCATCTGACTTCGGCTCAGGTCATGATCTCATGGTTCGTGAGTTTGAGCCCCACATTAGGCTCTGTGCTGACAGCTCAGAGCCTGAAGCCTGCTTCCTGTGTCCCTATCTCTTCCCCTCCCCTGCTCATGCTCTGTCTGTCTGTCTCTCTCTCTTAAAAATAAACATTAAATTTTTTTTAAATAAAAAATAAAATGGGCAAATTTCCCAAAGTTTATTGTGAGTCACACAAAAGTTTATCTGTAGAAAATGGAAATTTATTAGAATTAATGGCCGTGATATTTTGAACATGATAACTGAGAAATTAAGGTAGAATCTCACCTTGTGTGTGTTGAAAATGCTCATTTTTTGTTTGTTTCATTTAGTCTTTTTGTTTTAGTCTAAAGGAGTGAAAATTGCTATTGACCCTTTGACCATGTGTGTTCTTTGTCTAAACTAAATTTGGAGGAATACATATCTCTTCTCCACAGTGACATCAGTACTTTGGCTCCTTGACTTTGACATTCCACCCTTGGCATTCATGCAGAAGGCACTTTTAAAGCATCATGGTTCCTCTATGTCCTCTATGCCAGTGGCCTCCCTTCAGGCACTCCCTAGTTCATACCTCATCACTTCCTTTCCCTTTTGTCTGTTCACTCTCTGTCTCTCAAAGCCTTCATCCTACTCATTGGGATCATAAGTTCTCATTGGAACCCTACATTCCATCTCAGTTTTTCAACTCTTGTCACTCTGCTTTGGCCACAGAATATACAACTTCATGAATTGAGAAAGTCACACAAGAACTTACATACGGTCTCAGTGCACTTCAACAATTCTTTTATTAGTGTTTTTATAAGCTTAATAGTTTAATATCTAATTTCCATAATAACTTGTGTAAAAATTTTCCATTCCCTTTAGTGGCCATATACCTAACCAATGCCCATCACTTACAGCCTCTTTTACTTAAATTATGAAAATATTTCAATCTGATATTTTTTTTCTCCTTTCCTTGTCTCAGAATTGATTACCCTCACCCTTTGTCACTTCCATCTCACGTGGGTCTGGAAAAAGTGTTGCCCTGACCCTTTGCAAGTTAACCTATCTGTATGACCTTCAGATTTCCTCTCATCTGGAATTTAGCTACTGAAATTTTATTCTGAATGCTCATTCCCATTGTTTGCAAGAATATGTAAAACGTAGAGATTGAAAAGAATTTTTCAAGGCTTCATCTAATCATTGTGGGTTTCATGGAAGGCTCCAGTCCCAGAAGTAAAGTTAAGGTCCAGATAAGGAAACAGTGATAGGGTAAACACACTGGGGGTGGGGGTGGGGTTGCCAGAGTGTCCCAAAATACAGTCATTGTTGGTCTACCAATTGGTGAGACTGAGATTTAAGAATCCACCCTTCCTTGGTTAGAATTGGCTTGATAACCAATAGAAACTAGTCCTAAATGTATATAAGTCATCTGTGACTTTAGCTGGGGTAGGTGTAAGCTGGTATGTCACATCAGTTATGCAAGATTGCAAGCTCTCTGAGAACAGTTTTTTTTTCACATTGCACAGCACTTTTATACTACATATTTAGTAGATATTTTTTTCTGTTGCACTGGATTAAATTAAATTTACTACAAGCTTTATGTTAATCCCTCGATAAAATTATATATATTGAGCATCTATTATGTGAAAGTTACTGGCTGGGAAAGTTACTGGGCTGGGCTGGGAAGTATAAGACCTTTATTCTGCATTCTAGGAGCCTGCAGTATAGCTGGGGGGAAGAGATACCCAGTTAAGAGTTGTCAGTGTGAATTAAACAAATTATTTAATATCTCCAAGCAGTAGAGATTTTTCATATGCAAAATGTGGGATTAAAATTGGTCCTCTAGTTTTCTTGTGATTCCAGAACTCCAAGTAAAGTGACCATTCATGTTGGCATATTTATGTCACATGGGTGCTATCCATAATATATCATGCATATATGCAGAAAAGAGAAAGCTGTCTGGAAACTGGGGTGGATAAGTATTCACAGAGGTGTTGAAATTTGAGCTGAACCTGAAAGGGATAGAAAAATCATTCTCCGTCACTGAAAGCATGGACAAAGGTACAAAGAGAATGCACCACCTAGGTGTGTTGTGTTGTTTTGTTTTGTTTTGTTTTGTTTTGTTTTGTTTTGTTTTGTTTTTCTGGGGAAAGTTTCACCAAGAAGCCTTGCCTTCCCAATCCAGATTTTCCCTGTCTCTGTACATTTGTTTCTCCATTTTCAGAATCTAGCTGTTTTAGTCATCCCAGGTATTTCAAAAGAATTAATGTTCTGTGCGATACAATCCCTATAGGAAGTTGAGGTAGTTACAATTTCAAGAGATGATTATGCTTTCTTGATGCCTCATTGTACAGAAGATCTTGAGTTTGGGACATCAATCAGTGCTCCCTGGATCACTAGTCTGGCCCTGTCACAAATCAAGGACTGTCAAATCTCAAAATAATACTTTTTCAAGAAGAGGATTATTTCTTCTTTCAAGTATGTTTCTGAGGAGGAGGGGAATGCAAATAACCCTTTCAGGAGAAGTTTAAACACATAGGCTCCTCACTTAGGGCCCAATTAGTAGGAAAAACCCAGTCTACAAGGTTCTACTCTGCCCTTGAAATTAGACTTCAAAAAACAGGCACTTACTTCCCCCAGGCACAGAAGCAGGATCCGTGTTTTAATTCTGACCTTAATTAAACCTTTACACAAGCTTTTTATTTTGCTCTCCACTGAACACAGGGCGGGTAGAGGGAAGGACATGATGTACATTTCCTCTTCTTTCTTCCTTGAGAGTGGTATGCCCCAAATTTTCTCCCTTCCTTTTTGGAACAGGGGGGAATTGGAGCAAAGTCAGAGGGAGTTATTAGAGCAGTAGTTGTATACAGTAGTTTGAATGAGAAATCATTTTAGTTTCTTTTCTGCCTCTCACCAGAGTCTCGTAGCATTGTCTTGCACTTAACACACCCAAAGTCCTTGAAAGTCCCGTGTACAAACGTGGGCAACAATTACTCCTGTAACTATTTCAGTATTGTGCCTAGTGATGTGATGTGGACATCATCCCCTCTGTAGAATACGATGTGTGTGTGTGGGGGGGGGGGGGGTGGGTACCAAATGATAACTGATCTTACATTTAAAGGTAGATGAAGCTTTTAAATATATACCTGTGCAGATGTGTCAGACTTTTTGGTTCTTCCAAGTCCCTTTCTTTGGCAGTTGTTGAAAATGTATATAAACAATTACAGCCAGGGGAGCTAGCCCTGCATCTGAATTTTGAGTTTCTGTTCTTCAGAGGAAGTTCTTTGTGTCTTTGCTGTATTTATTTTCATTGGTTCATTGAGAAAATAATTCCCAATTGGGGTAAAATTCAACAGGCTTTGCTGTGGGCAACTGTAACTTTTAAGAATAAGAGGAAGATAAATGGCATATCTCAATATATCTAAAACTAGGAAGAAATGTTTAACTTCATGTCACAACAATCCTAAAAATCAGAGGACATGTTCTAAATATGACATGGTGAACCCAGGAAAGACCTCTCTTATTGATGTGCATATTTCAAAATATCTTTCTACCTTTAATATTTGAGTTATTATTTTTAAAAATTTTTAATGGTTTTTTTTTTTTGAGAGAGAGATAGAGAGTGGGGTGGGGGGTTGCACACAGAAAGAGATGGAGACTCAGAATCTGAAACAGGTTCCAGGCTCCGAGCTGTCAGCACAGAGCCTGATGTGGGGCTTGAACTCACAAGCCGTGAGATCATGACCTGAGTTGAAGTTGGATGCTTAACTGACTGAGCCACTAGGTGCCCCTGAGTTAATTGTTCTTAGTACCTCTAGGTAGGAAAAAAGTATTAAATGAATAAATATTTGGGGGAAATTGCCATAGAAAAGCAATAACATGAGAAGAAAAAGGTAAAAGCTTCAGAAGCATGCAGCCCCGTGTTTGAATCTTGGCTGTGATACTGACCAGACCTCTGACTTTGAGCTTCAGTTGCCTTTATCTCTAAAGCAAAGAGAAAAATAAATGCCCTCAAGGTGTCATAAAAAGAGATAAATTTATCTTTTTCCCCTCATATTTATTCTGGTCTATGTATCTTTTCTTCATCGCATTGCATTTACTTTTAACAATGTTGAATATCTACAAAAGAGAAGATAAGAGAAAAAGGAAGGAAGAAAGGGAGACAAGGAGAAAAAAAAGAAAAGGTAGGTATTTGTTATTCTTGTCTGGGACACTAGCTATAGACAATTCACAATAGGAAAACAAATGTCTTAAATACCTAGAGCTATTCAACAAGATATAAGAACCCATATATATTTTTTAAATCATAAAAATAAATAAACAATATCTGGCCAAATGACAAAGGGACTAAGGCCTTGGATGGAATGATTTCTTACTCAGTGATTCTCCACTATAATTCTAAGTAAAATCTCTTAACTTTTTGTCCACGACCCAGAGTAATCTTAAAGTTTATATGAAAGAATTAATGTCTGAGACTAGCCACAAGAAATACAAGAAAGGAGATTTTGAAGAAGGACTATACTTGAAAATTCTAATATAAAACCATCATAAGAAAAAAAATGCATGTCCTGGCATAGAAATGGGAAAACAGATTAAAGGAAAAGAAGAAACAGTCCCAAGCATAAATGGGAATTTAATTGTTTACAATACTGTTATCATAATTTAGTAGAGAGATGGAAAGCATTTATTTGACAAACTATAGGACAGCCTACCATCCATATGGAAGAAGATAATGTTAGGTATCTATATTTATAAGCAAAACAAGTTCTAAATGAATTAAAGATGTAAAAATTAAAAAAAAAAAAACAAAAGTACCAAAAATATTGGAAGGAAATTTGGGCTCTATGTACAACCTAGTAATTGGTTAAAACATTTCTAATCAAAACAGGAATCCCATGGGGTGCCTGGGTGGCTCAGTCGGTTAAGTGTCCGGCTTCAGCTCAGGTCATGATCTCACAGTTTGTGAGTTCAAGCCCCGCATCTGGCTCTGTGCTGACAGCTCGGGCTCCAAGCCTGGAGCCTGCTTTAGATTCTGTGTCTCCCTTTCTCTCTGCCTCTCCCCCACTCACGCTTTGTCTCTATCTCTGAAAAATGAATAAACCTTAAAAAACAAAAAACAAAAAACAGGAATCCCAGATACTATAATATAAAAAGAAAATAGTCAACATATAAATTTTTTAAGAAAAAAATACATAGTAAAAGATACCATTAGCATTTTCAATATGTAAATAATATATTTGGGAATGTTATCATTAAATATGTTCATCAGGATTGCAAGGAGTTGTAACTGAGAACCCAAGTAACTGGGTGTTGATTTAAGGGTGTTAATTTCCATCACATAACAAGAAGTCAGAAGGTAAGCTAGCCAGAGCTCATACAGCAACCCCATTCAGTAATCCCAGTATCCTTTCCCACAAGGGTCTTGCTTCCACGTGTTTTTCACTTCGTGTTCACTAAAAGACTACTCCATGTTCAGTATTAGATCCAAATTACTGGAAGGAACAGTAGGAAGAGTAAAAGCCAAAAGTACTCGCCAGCTACATTTGCACCTTTTAAAAGAAATTACCTGAAAGTCTCATCCCGTGGTGTTTGTTTATATTCCTTTGCCATTACTGTGTCTATCCCAGCTGAAAAGGAGGCTGGTTAATGCAATTTCTTTTTTTTTTTTTTCCCTCTCTTTAATCTGGGCATATTTTAACCTTAGCATTAGAGTTCTTTTATGTAGAGAAGGGTGATACTAATTCTTGATAGGTTACTGGCAATGCCTCCCACAAACAAATGAAAGTGGACTATACATAGAATTTTGGCAACGTGATTAACTAAAGAAAACAGCCCAATAGAAGAATGGGTGATTGACATGAATAAACAGTTTACAGAAGAAGACATTCTGATAGCCTTTAAACTGATGAAAATATGTCTAATCTGCTTAGTGATCAACTAATTGTAAATTTAAGTAACAGTGAGGTATCACTTCATTTTCAACCAATGGACACAAATTTAAAAGTGTGGTGACTCCTACTGCTGTTTCAGATACAGAAAAAGTTTGACTTGTTTTAATTCTTTTTAAGCTTATTTACTTGTGTTTGACAGAAAGAGATAGAGAGTGAGCAAGGGAAGGGCAGAGAGGGAGGGAGACAGAATCCCAGGAAGGCTCTGTGCTGTCAGTGGAAAGTTCAACATGAGGCTTTAATTCAGGAACCATAAGATCATGGCCTGAGTCTGAGCCAAAACCAAGAATCTGATGCTCAACCGCTTGAGCCCCACTTGTTAAAGATTTTTTAAAACTAAAGATCAACTTTTGCATGGCAATGTCTGTTGAAATGAATATACTCTACTTTTTGACTCAGGAACACCAATTACGACAATCTACTTCATAGAAATAAAAATCCCAGTGTCAAAGTATATACACTCAAGGATTTCATTGCTATGTTTTTTTTTATAATAGTTAAAAAAAAAAAAAGGAAATGTTAAGTAAATGTTCACAAATAGGGAAATGGAACTGTTGAGTAAATTATAATAAATCCCTACCAGGGACTGTTAAGCAGTCATTTAGGAGGATGAACTTAATCTGTCTTGATCTAAACCTTATGATTTAGAGTAATTTTCACAATGCATTTTAAGTGAGGAAACAAGATACTAATAGAGAAAGATAAGAATGATACACATTGTTAATCTGGGTTGCCAAGATTTGGAGGGAGGAGGGGAAGCAGTAGGCATTTTGCGCTGGAGAAGGGGAGAAGAAACAAAATTTTAGATACATGCATAACTGAAATAACTTAGAATTCAACTTTTTAAAAAAGAGCCAGACTAAAGAAGAGAAATCACACCACACAAACTGAGTCCAACAAGGCCAGCGTGGGATAAAAAACAGAAGATCAAGAATTCACTTGGAGCTATGCTTGATTAGATATTATTACCAATTCTTTTTCCCCCAAATAAATTATTTATTTATTTATTTATTTATTTATTTATTTAATATGAAATTTTTTGTCAAATTGGTTTCCATACAACACCCAGTGCTCATTGCAACAGGTTCCCTGCTCAAAGCCCACCACCCACTTTTCCCCCCCTCCCACCCCCAATCAACCCTCAGTTTATTCTCAGTTTTTAAGAGTCTCTTATGGTTTGGGTCCCTCCCTAACTTTTTTTTTTCTTTCCTTCCCCTCAGGGTAAGTTACAGGGGCACCTGAGTGGCTCAGTTGGTTAAGCATCTGACTTTGACTCAGGTCATGATCTCATGGTTTGTGAATTCAAGCCCCATGTCAGGCTCTAGACAGACAGCTGAGAGTCTTGAGCCTGCTTTGGATTCTGTGTCTTCCTCTCTCTCTGCTCCTCCCCCATTCATGCTCGCTCTCTCTTTTTCTCTCTCTCTCAAAAATAAAAATTAAAAAAAAATAAGAGGATAATTTATAAACTAGTAAAGAATTCACTGTATGTCTTTTATATTCTGTTGAATGTAAATCCGAATAGTAAACTGTATAGAGTTCTCCTTTAAGAAGTGGTAATTTTGTGAATTTTCTCACTTAAAATAAATCCTATCGCCAACAGAGGGATACGAGAGGACTGTGTGATATTGCATCACTCCGATGCACGACTTGCATACTTGAAAAGTGTAGGCTACTTTAGAGTAGGAGACAGCTCTCCTTTTAACTGAGTCCCAGAATTTTCCCAGCCATCTGATTCCCAAGCCCAGAGTTTTGGCTTCTGGGCTGTGTTGTTGGCAGTGAGGAAGTGGGATGGCGTGTTTAAATCACAGCACTTCTCTGTTTCCTGGCTAAGTTACAAAACAATGTTGTAGTCGTGAAACTGAATGTCATCGGCACACATTTGTGGCATGCACAGAGCATGCACAACACTGTAGTAGCACTCTAGGCAAGCATATGATTACATTTAAAAGAGGTGTTGCTGCCTTTAAGAAGTTTACTAACTAGAGAAAGACAAAAACAAAACAACCAAGTACAAAGTAACCCAGTAGACTTTCCATTAAGCCAGTTACATGATTTGATTCTGAGCTTAGCTCAGGGCTTTGCACATTTTAAGTATTCAGTAATATCAGTTGAATGAATGAATAAACATATTAACAGAAACTGCACTGGTAGAGCAGTTCTTAATTGATACTTTTGCCTTCTGCCTCACTTCACTAGAATCTGTCTTCCATCCAGCCAAATGCAAATATGATAATATGACTCCCTTAATTTTTTCCCTCTGGTTTCCAAATAGCTTTAGGAATCAGAAAGAAGTACTGAATCTGAACCTGGAAGTATGCTTTCCTGAGCCTGCATGATGCTTTAAATATACTGTGAATTAGAATGCCTTTTCATGAGACACTCTCTAGTTTTCCCACAGGAATACCCTTGCCCATGGAGTTGGGTGGGCAGTCCCTCAACTATACCCTCATTCAGACTCCTTGATATGGTGTAGCAGAGCCTTTCCACTTTGCCCTTTGCTTGTTATTTCAATCTTGAGCACCACCATTTTGCCATGTGCCACCAGTACTCCAGCCATACTGGTTATTTGCTTTCCTGAACAGACTGTGCTCCTCCAGTCTTCTGAAGCTTTGCTCATGCTGCCTCTTTGTACTGAATTGCTTACTCTGCCCCAAGAACCTAGTGAACTCCACCTTAGCCTTTCACGTTCAGTTAGACACCACTGTCTTTATGATGCCTTTTTTTAAAAAACAAGTCTAGAAAAAGTTAAAGTATTTGCTTCTTTAATATTTGATCTATTTATAAATTGTGGCACTTTTCATATGGATATAATAACGTATTCATATATGTGACTCTTGATTGAGAAAGATGGGGTACTCTCCTTGTATCCCATTGGCCCATCCTTGGCTTTCTCAGAGGATCTCTGTAATGGTGTTTGTTGACTAACGGATGCATTGTTAGATGGGTAAGTAGATAGATGGTCTGGCTGATGAATGAATGAATGAATGAATGAATCACTAAGTGAAATTAGGAATATTATAGACCTGACAAAAGGAAGGTTACTGTTGGTATAGCTCTAGAGAAAAATATTTTTTGTTAAGACTTTTGTAGGATAAAATGAAGATAAGGACGACTTCTCTATTTTTTTATCTTTGGAAATTGTGAGTTAAAATTTGTAAACAGGGTGGATATTTTGGACAGAAAGTGCTACATAACTACCGTGCATTTATTTATTATCCTCTAAAATAGTCCCTTTCTTTGGCATGTTTAAAACCTGAAGTCTGGTTGGCATTATAAATATTCATGAGCTGTTGGGGAAGAGAGCATAAAGTGTGAATCACACTTCAAACAGACCCACCAGCTCACTCCTGACTTCAAGTTTTTCAGAAGTGTGAAATGAAAATGGTTTTAAAATTAGAAAATGTGCCATCAGAACTTTTATCAACCCTCAGAGAAAATAAATAATCTCTTTAAATGTGGGGAATGCTGGGATATTTATTTAGTTAGTTTCACAGTTAAGATGCTTTGATAAGTTTTTGTGTCATAAAATGCACAAATTATTTTTAATGGGGGGGGGGATATCTTTTAAAACAGCTTAAGTACCCAATGCCACAATCTAAGGTTTCTGAGGGATTATTTAAACCTAATCGGTGAGCAAATTGTTTCACTGGGGAAAAGAAGCTCTCACAGGTGTTTTTTCCTTCTGTTACATTTACATTTGAAAAGTGATCTTGTAGCACTTGAGGAGTGGGTGAATTCTGGGAAAAGATACTTGGATCTTAAATTGCTAAATTTTAACAACAAAAATGAGAGGAAAAGAGTATAGTTAGCTGTTTGCTTTCAAGTTTGTGGTAAATGGGCTTTTTATCATTGTTATTCTGGGTTCTTTATGCATATCAAGATTGAATTGAGTATGAACAGAGAAGAAGATCATAATAAAAGATAAAGGATGACAGGGATCTTCGTTATTGTGTATCACTAATAAGTTTAAAGAATACCCATCATTTCCAGAAACTATGCAAACAGACAAACAAACAAACAAACCATGGCTGTTTGGTTGTGCAGGGAAAAATGTGTCATACAAAGCCAGCAATTGAGAATAGAGACAAAGAGAGAGGGCCCTGTATAAAAGTGGTTCTGAGCTCTCTCGGTCTATCGGCATCACATTGTGGGCTTGGTACAGCCCGCATTCCTGGGCCCCACTCCCAGAGTTCCCGATGAGGTAAATGTCAGCAGAGCAGGAGAGTTTGTGTTTCTAGCAAGTTCCCAGGTGAAATGGATGCTTCTGGCCCAGGACCACATTTTGGGAACCACTGTTCTGTTACAATACTTAGATACGGCTAAAGAAAAAAAAATGCTGTAATGGCCAGCTGTGGTTAAATGCTGGGCTCATTTTTATAAACCTTAAGAGTCTTTAGTGAGTTTTTCTTTCTTTTCTTTTTTTAATTGATATTTTAAAATAACATTTTGTTAACTTACTATTGTGAAGGTTGAAATTCTAATGTTGTTACTGTTAATTGCCATACATTTTCTGAGACACCATGGGACAGACATTTTATTTTTTGTTTGTTTGTTTGTTTTTTTGTATTTTTGTTTTTTGAGGTAGAGAGAGAGACAGAGGCAGAGGGAGAAAGAGAGAGAGAATCTTAAGCAGGTTCCATGCCCAGCATGGAGCTCAACATGGAGTCCAGTGTGGAGGAGATCATGACCTGAGCCAAAATCAAGAGTCAGACACTTAACTAACTGAGCTCCAGACAACCTGGGACAGATGTTTCAAAGGAATGGAAAAACAACATTGACTTTCATAAAATTGTTGTCTAGTATCTTGACTGAGTTGTAGTTTTTGTAACAAATTTATCGCTATTATTTGAAATACACTCCTGCGATTTTTCTCCATGTATCAGACTGGGAGTAAATCTGAATAGATGAAACCTGATTTAAATAGATGCTGTCATATTCTGTCCTTCGGGATCCAGTAAAGATACCAGAAAAGCCATAAAACAGCACAATCTCCTATGGCCATGCACACATTCAAGGTCACATCTTTAATCAATATCTCTCCAAAACACATGCTTTGGGGCATCCAGCTGGCTCAGTCAGTAGAATGTGTGACTCTTGGTCTTGGGGTTGTGAGTTCAAGCCTCATTTCGGATATAGAGATTACTTAAAAATAAAATCTTAAAAAAAAAAAAAACATGTTTTGACCATACCACACTTTGGATACCAAGAGATAAAATGACTTCATTCTGTGCTGTGAATGTCATAAGTCAGCAGCTTTCTGCCAAATCATTAATCGCTGTTCAGGCGCAAACTACTTCAGAGATTTCTTACTGCTCAGCATTTTTCCTCAGTGAAGGAGCCTTCCAACAGAGTCTTCTGGCTTCTTCTGCTTACTCTCTCTAGAAAGGAAGGCTTTCTCTTAGCAGCGACTTTCAAAATGAGGACAGTGGTAAGAGTTACCAGGTAAAGAGCCCTACCTGTAGGGTTTCTTTCCTTCTTTCACCTGCTGATTCTGCTTCTTATTTCTCATGCCTATCTTCATACCTAAAGGACATATTTCTCAATGATTTCAGTAAGTTTTATTCTGGCATACCTGATGCTATTCATTCTTTACTCACCTTGAAAGATATTCATTGTATCTCAAGCTCCTCCATGAGACATAGACAAAAGGCAAGCAGGGGCGGGGGGGGGGATATCCTCCGTGGTCTTTCTTGGGAGTAAGGAATAATACTTGACCAGGATTATAGTGTTAATGCAACTGTTTCACTGCCTTTCTTGTTCCCTTCTGAAGTATGTAGATTTGAGTTATATTATTACCTTATTTGAGGAGAGATTACTATTATGTTTTTAAATGAAATATCTTCTGAGGGACACCTGAGTGGCTCAGTTGGTTAAGCATTCAACTATTGATTTCGGCTGAGGTCATGATCTCACCGTTCATGAGGTCGAGCCCTGCATCGTGCTCTACACTGCCAGAGCACAGCAATCCAATGCTTGGGATTCTCTCTTTCCCTCTCTCTCTCTTTCTGCCCCTCCCCTGCTTGTGCACATGTGTGCAGCCATGCTCTCTCCCTTTGTCTCTCTCTCTCAAAATAAATAAATAAACATTAAAAAAAAATGAAGTATCTGCTGAGATTAGTGGCAAGCTATGGTTCTGAAAGTATGGTCCCAGAACCAAGAGCATTAGCAAATTCTCAGGACCCTCTCAGGCCTGTGGAGTCGGAAACTCTGAGGGAGGGGCCTAGCAATTTGCATTTTAACAAGTCCCCAGGTGGTTCTCATGTACAGCTTGTTTCAGAACCATCAGTTTAAGGATTTGGAAAGAATGACAGGACTGAGTGGAAAACAGAAGTCTAGTCCTCTTTATGTTTGCTATTCATGTATCCCCGACTGTAATTGATGTCTGCATGGGATTCTTTTATTTGGTGGCTGCAAATACCTAGAAGCTTGGCAGTGGTGAAGAGGAGACCCAGAGGGTATTGTGCACACATACTGTATTTGCTGAACCCCCAAAGACCAGGAGACTTTATTCTGCACTCCTGCATGGGTAATTCCCTTCAGGAAGAGAGCCAGTGTTTCTCCCAAGCCCCCGGTCAGAACTGCCACTGCATTCTATTTTGCTTCATGTTCAATCAGTGCCCCTGACCATTTAAGGCTTTTCCTCCCTAATAGTATAAAATATTTCATCCAGATAGTGCAGTACAAGTTTGTTTCCCTTCCATTCTAGCAAAACTTATAGATTGCTACAATAGCCTATGTCTGTCTTAGACCACAATTATAAAAAAAATAATAAATTACCTCTCTTTCTCTAGATTTTCTTTCAGGCTCAAAATGTGGTTTGCAGCTTATGGGGTATTGATTGTGCATTATCAGTTTAGCTCACACACTGACAATTACATGTAGCGCCAAGGTAGCCGTGACAATGCTGTCCAGTTGCCATAGCAATGAAAGGAGGTCTAGTGCTGCTACCACAGCCTGCTCTATAGCGATAATAGCTCTGCTCATTCCATTTTAATTGAAATTTGAAATCATAGTCTCTAGGAAGAAATAAAGGCACTCTCTCCCCATCTCCCCCCTCCCCCACACAGAAAAAATAAGTACAAATGAGAAATATTTGAGTATTCTCTTAAAAGTAAATATCAAGGTTTGTGCGAGTATGTTTTCCAGCATTTTATGAATACCAGACACATTTGAAAAGTGACATAATGCTGAATAAAAATTGAATCAGCTCTTATATTTTTGCATTCTTAATTAACTGCTATTTATTTTTTTTTCCAAGTCCCTCATCTTAACAGACTATCCCTCATGGTATATATTACTTAACAATCTCTAATGGATTTATTTTTGAGTTTAGTTTATCTCTAAAATCTCACAGCAAATGTCCTATTTTAAAATTAGCATCGTAGAGCACCATGGAAACTTTCACATAATTGAACAAATTGACAATAGTAATAAACATTTAGCCACATAGGGCCCCAGTTCTATGCCAGTACCTCTTCTGCTGTGCCTTTGATCTAATAATATTTATGTGGTAGTGCAATTACATACCACACTCATGCATAGTCCATAATGCTCCATTTAGTAGAGGCGGGGAGGACATGGAGAAGTGTAGTCAGGAATGAATGGCTTCTGTGTCAGCAGACATTCCAAATGGGATAGAAATCTAAAATGGAAAACAAAGCAAACAACTCTCCAGGTGAAGGAGAACAAGGTAGTAATTAAAAAAAAAAAGTTACAGTCATGAAGTCCCAAACTATATATACACATATATAGTACATACGTAAGTATGTACATACATTCATATATAAATTTGATCTAAAACTAATGAACATGTCTGTAGAAAAATGGGTCAATTCTGGATTCAACTTTGATCTTTTCACCTTTAACTAGTATTTCATTTTCCTAATCTGGTATCTTTTTATTCATTTTTTAAAGATGTTTTAAATGTTTACTTATTTGAGAAAGGGGGGGGGAGGTGCAAAGGGGGGGCCCAGGGGTTCTGAAGCGGGGCTCCAACCCCCAAACGCGAGATCATGACCTGAGCTGAAGTCTGACGCTTAACCAACTGAGCCACCCAGGTGCCCCCGATATCTTTTTAAAAAAGTAATCCTCTTCTTATTTTATTTCCCCCTGGTTTCTTCTTGAAAACTTGAAATCATAGCTAGATGGCTCCAACCTCCTTTTCCCTTACTGTCAATTGGTGGTGTACATAGTGCTGGGGTATCTTATGTGAAAAGCATTTCAATCGTGAATTCCAAAGTTCAGCTTTTAGTAAGGGTAATGTGACTTAGAAGGAAATTTGATGGCTCTTTTGCAAAGAATATGGAGACATTTCTTGGTTGGTATGACTCTGATATAAAAGAAAAGATCCATTGTTTGGCATTTTCAATCTTTGCTGTTACCCCTACATAATCACGGTTTTCCCTGTAAGTATGATATTGACAAAATGGTTGATGTAATGTTTTTTATTCACTTATTAATAGTTATTGAGTATCTACAATTTGTAAAGGCAAAAATATGCTAAGTGTTAAGACAAAGTTTAAAGGAGATGGACATCGTCACTACCACCACAGAACTTAGGGTCTAGTAGGCTTGAGGCACATTAGACAAGTAATCACACAACAAATTATTTAAGTTCGGTTATGATGAGGAGAAATAATAGATTCTACAAGAGGTCCCCCAAAAATTTACTGCAAAATTCTTTAGTGTTATTAAATAATTTACTCATCATTGAAATCCAGCATCATTGATTAAATGAATTGTTATGCAGGAAGTGACTTTGAAAAACATATTCACCACAAATAAAAAGCATAAAGAAAAATCTGAGATATACTAAACAAAGAGAAATATTGCTAGGCACTAAGACTATATACTATAAAAAAAAGTCTACATTTGAATTCTGCTATGGATTGGGTTTTTTAAGGATGTATATAGTTCTAAGATCTGATCATTGTTTGCTTTAAACACACTTTTTTAATGCTCTTAATTCTGATCCTTTTGGATTTTATTATACTTTAAAATCCATATATTCATTTGAGTTTAAGTCCTTGAAATTATTAGCAAAAACTCATTAGTAAACATAAAACAGCAGTTCCCCTATACTTCAGTTTTCCCCATGTGTTATTGCAAGATTTATAGTAGAATTTGCTAGGTCAGCCCAACCATATCTTCTCTCTTCCATTCTTGCCTCGATCATTACATACTTCAGTGGTTCTCTATATGGTATATGGACTTACTTTCCGTATGTATGGAAATATGGAATATGTCTTCATTCAAGTTGCAAGATAATTGAAAAGAAGGTCCAAATACTCTCTGAAGCCCATAGCAACAGGTCAAATGCCACGCATCCCATGGATGCTCAGTAAACATTGCAATGGGGAATCTGATTATATCCCTTTAAACAATATCTATTTATTTAAATTAGTAAACCTGACATCCAGAAAGGTGAAACTTTTAAAAATTCCATCAGAGTTCTCACTCGGGACAATTCTAGTCTATAATCACAATGTTTTGTTTTGTTTTGTTTTGTTTTGTTTTGTTTTTTTCTTGCTCTAATCTCACATAATGACTATGCCTTTCACCACTCAAGTTCAAACCACTGCCTGCAGCGTCACCCTGTTTCTTAACCTATTTTTCTTTTCCTGTCTCACAGACCCTCTCCATTCAACTTCATTCAGAGATTCCAACTCAGTTTCTAAGCCTCCAAGTTGACTTCCATAATGTAGCCTAGCACATTTGTCCATGAAAAATCGGGAACTTTCAAGTGGTTTTGAAACCATTATCACCAGTAGGTCTTAGATGATAGTAACCAAGAAGAAAATTGAGGCTTGAAGATTAAAGAGGGTGTGTCCATAACTTCAAAGTAATATCAAAGCAACAGGAATACCAGAGGTGGTAAGAGATGTGAGCTTAGGTTTGCCAGGAGCTCTGACAACCTACCGTCCCCACACAGAAGTCCCTACTTGTTTCAGGCTCCAGATAGCTCACAGACAGACAGAATTCTTAATTAAGTGTCAAAGAATTGATTAGAAGAACTCCTGCAATGCAAGCTCATTGATGAAACCATTTTGGCCGGCTAGATGATATAATTAGCCAAAACAAGATATGAAATCTGTAGTGTTTTAGGATACTGTCCAATACTTTTTAACTTTGTAATAAAAAAGGGACGAGGAAAGGAAATAGCATGAGGAGATGCTTTACGCTTATCTACTTAAAAAAAGATAGGAGGAGAAAAGATTCCATGATAACATCTGCCAGATATAGATAGTAGCTTTTGGTTTCCATTATCCTTTTCAGGAAGTATTTCAGGAAACCTGTGTCATTTTTACCTTTATAAAATTTGGCACTGTACCAATACAGTATTTACCAATTCAATACAAGTATTCCTCAAACCAGTGTATTTGTATGTATCTCATCATGGATATTCACTTAAGGAACATTCCCTTACACATGCTAGCCTGAGTTCTCCGGAGGACAATAAAAGAGAAGATCTGAATAATGCAGGACCTATCTCACTAATGGCCAGGAGCCATATTCTATGAAAAGAAAATGTACTTGAGACTTCGTTCACTGTTGATGCTATAACATGGTGTTTTTGTCTGTTTTGTTTTTCTATCAGAGACAGCCCTTCATTGACCATTCTTAATGGATATCACTCCCCAGTTCCTCTAGCCTTTTATTTGTAATATTTCTGTATGAAAAGATAATATGGATAGTTAAGGATGCTGAACAAATATTTTGGCCTAACTGTACATACTCTCAAGTTTTTGTCGTATCAGTGGTAATTTAATGGTCCTGTATTTTTGCCACAAATCTTGCCATTTCAGGATACTTTACAGAGGTTCAGCTCACACAGTCAACTTGTGCTTATAAAGGATGTCGTCATCTTAAGATGTGATTAAATTATTATTTGTGCCTTTTAAGCATCGATTTTATCGTGGTTCTAACAGGCTCATTTCTCAGGTGGAAATATTAACACATAGGAGATTTGCTGTGGACTGGATCACTTATCATCCAGGAAAGTCACCTCACACTCACTAGGGGTCTTCTACCAAAGTAAAATTCTGGATATTTGCAGTTTCACAAGTACTTAGGGATTATCAATCAAATTCATTTTAATAAAGACTGTTCCAAGAGGTGTTCATGGCAAACATTTTTATTTTAAGAGATTCATAGAGAAAGCAATTCTGCAACCTGTACTTTCTCTATTATTTCAGCAGTTTTATTTTGGGGATTTTTCCTATAGCTAATTTATTTTTTTTTTTTTTTGAATCCTATTATATATATGATGATATTATTCCTTCCTTCTTGTTAGCATTCTGGGGGTTTTTTTGGTTTTGTTTATTTATTTTGAGAGAATGTTACAGCAAATGCTTGGCACCCAGGAAGAAACAAACAACACACACTCAGGGAATCAGAAAAGCCTGTTTATTCTGCAGTGATGCTGGCCCAGTGAAGTCATCTCCAAAAGCTGAGCCCCAAACCTTGGCATTGGCTTTCTTTTGTGGCTGGGATTGTAGGGGCTTGAGAGGTAAAAAAGAAAAAGGGGGCACTTTCTATATAGACTGAGGACCTAAGGAGGAGGAGGTTGAGGTGTAAGACTTCCCTTCCTCCTTCTCTGGGTCTGCTTTAGATATTGGTAAGGAGCCCTTAATTGTCTGCCCTCCTGATTGCTGGACTTCAGAAAGGATAGCCATTAAATCAGGATCCACCTTACCTTGCTTACATATATCTTGATTTTTTAAAAATCTTAAACCAGTGTACTTTTAAAATCCATTTATTTTAACCTTAGTCCATTCTGACTGTTTATAAAATTTCTTTTTAAAGGTTTTCCTTCACAAACCTTCTACAACTTTCCTTTGCATTCAAATTTTGTCCCAAGTCATTTATCTCCAAATAACCAATCTCATCTAGGACAAAATTACTTTCTTTTACTTTTAACAAAAATGTATTTCCATTCCTTATATCTTTTTCACATATCTACTTTTCTATATTTAGAGTTTCTTTATTTCCATCAGTCTTAACTACATTTAGCAGAATTTTAACTCTTAGAAACCTTGGTCTCTAGTGAAAACTAAGTAGTAACCAATTGTGAACTGTCTGTTAACACCAGAATTCCTTAGATGGCAAACTTGTGAATCAGTTAAGCACAAATCATGTTTTTCAACAGATCTAAATATCCTTAGTTTCTCTGCAACAAGTTAAAAACACAAACCTACATCTAGTAATTAATACTTTTGTCTCTTATCTCCTTAGATATCCAATGAATTCATTCCCAGTTTATCATGCAAGCAAAACTTTAACATTTTAGGCTACCAAAGATTTTGAAAGCTATCTTAACAATTACCCATGAAAACTATGAGACACACAAAGTTAACCATTATTTAAGTCAGTCTTTTGCTAATAAATTGGAACAGCAATAACATGAGCTTATTTAACCTTTAGCAAATCTAGGTACAATAAAATTTTGTTTGTTTTACCTAATGTTGATAAACAGGTCTATCTTTTTTTTTAAAGATTTTTTTTTAATGTTTATTTATTTTTTGAGACAGAGAGAGACAGAGCATGAACGGGGGAGGGTCAGAGAGAGGGGGAGACACAGAGTCCGAGGCAGGCTCCAGGCTCCTCTGAGCTGTCAGCACAGAGCCTGACTCGGGGCTCGAACTCACAGACCGTGAGATCATGACCTGAGCCGAAGTCGGACGCTCAACCGACTGAGCCACCCAGGCGCCCCGATAAACAGGTCTATCTTAAACCAACAAAGTTTTAGTTTAAACATTGAATATGTTTTACTTGGGTCCACTGACGACAGTTTGTTCTCCTTGGTTAATTTTTACCTGGAACATTGATGAGGAAATCTGAAGTGGGTGGTGTTTGCTCCCAGACCTCTAGGCAGGGAGGAGGAGCTGATGGTGCCTGAGGCATTGAGCAGCCAGTTAGGCAGGCGACATCTCAGCTGGTGCAGAAACCACAGGATGGGGAAGAGAAGCCAGAAGAGGGGAGGTGCCAGCAGAAGACAGAGAAAGAGAATTCCCAGTTTTAAATCTTGTCAGTTCAGACAGAGGAGCAGACTCCAGGCTTTTGTTTTGTTTTCCACTAGTGGAATTATGCAGTCCATGTGAATCCAGAGAAGAAAGGGAATTTCCCCCAAACAAAGGGAGTTTCATCAGTTTCTTGGAAATACTTCTTAAAGTCCCCATTCTGAGGTAGACTAACCAGAGACAGTTGGCTCTAACAGTTGGTTTTGAGGAATTCCCCCCAACCTGGTGTCCTAGATGGGCCCCTCCCAGTGCACAGTGTTGTAGGACAAACATGCGGGAAGAGGTTGTTTCCTCCGCCTGGCTGCTCCCCTCGTGGGTGTTTAGATGCCTTTTAGCACTGGCAGGTCAGTATAAACCCCTGACTCCATCAGGTCTCAACAGACCTGATTCTGCCTTCAGTCATATGAGATCATCACAGAATTGCAGTGTAGGACCCACTCAGGGTCCTTAACCAAAACCACGGAGCATAAGCACTCACACACACATTCAGACAGATTGCAGACTTCCACCCAGGACTTCCCTGTTCTATGTGGCAACTGTGTTGTCTGGGAGGTGATCAAGCTACCCTTCTGCCTCTAGGGTGGTCCTGAATTGGTACTGGGTCCCCAGGACCATGTCACCTGGAAGGTGATCAGGTTACCCTTCTGCCTCTAGGGTAGGCCTGAATTGGTACTGGGTCCCTAGGACCATTTACCTGATCTGAGGTCGTGTCCTGGCAGAATTTTCTGATTCCCCCGGAAGTCCGTTCAAGCCCAGTGGTGGCCAACTATTGTCAGGCCCAGCAAGAGCCAGGGTCCAGTGAAATCACCAGTGACGCACCTTCCTTTCCATCCCAGGGACCCAATATGAATAGCCTCTCCACTGGCCTCCAACGACAGTGACTCAAGGGGCCAGCATGGCTTGTTGGCTTACTGGCCCCTGCACCAAAAATGTTACAGCAGATATTTGACGCCCGGGAAGAGACAAGCAACACGCACTCAGGGAATTAGAAAAGAATGTTTATTCTGCACCAGTGATGGCCCGGTGGAGTCATCTCCAAAGACTGAGCCCCAACCTTGGCGTTGGCCTTCTTTTGTGGCTGGCATTGTAGGAGCTCTAGAGGAAAAAAGAAAAACGGGAGGAGGGGACGTTTATCAATGGTGCTATGCTGGCAGTTGGTGGATGCAGGAGGCGAGCAAGATTCCACAAGCCAAAAACATGCAAGGGGAGTATTCGGTCTCATACATCTGGCTGGCCCCCTCTTTTTTATTTGCCCTTCCCAGATTTCCTTCTCACTTTTGCTGGCTTCCCTTCTCAAGAAAGGGGGAGTGCATGGGGCGGGAAGGGCAGAGAGAGGGAGACAGAGAATCCCAAGCTTGCTCTGTGCTGACAGATGCTGGACTTGACATCATGAACTGTGAAATCATGACCTGAGCTGAAATCAAGAGTTGGATGCTTAACCGACTGAGCCACCCACGCACCCCATTGGGATTCTGTTTTCTAGATGAAAAACAAGCAAACAAACAAACAAACCAAACACTTTTTATTTTCTCCCAAGATATTATAAAATGGTCTCTAGCAGTTTTCTACCTGTGTGCTAGTTTGGGATATCCTGGAGCCAGATGAATGGGTCAAAAACTGGCATCCATCTGACCTGGAGAAGGTATTTAGCCTCTTGGTGCCTCTGTAGAGTGAGATAGTAATAGGACATACCTCAAGAGTCTCTGGGAGGATAAAATGTGCTACTACGTGCAAAGCACTTAGAATAATATTTGGCTGGTATGTATTAAGCACTTAGTAAATGTTAGCTATTCTGTTTTATCCTATTCCATTTCAGTGGTTTAACATGAAATCAATAGACTTGCCAGTAATCACTTCTATCAGGATGTACCTGAAAAGAAAAAGAAAAAAAGTGTTTTTTACTTAAATACACTTGGTAAATACATGGTGGCATACAAATCTGAAAATTCTGCTTCACTGTGGGACTTTGACCTTTTAATATACAAATATACATTGTGCATATGCATTATAGCTAACATTACATGTTTCTCTGTATTATTTTATCACATCTCCAGTGAATTCAGTTGGGAAAGCAATGGTCCAGTCATGATAAGATCTATTACTGAAGACCTCAGAGTTGTTGCCAGATCTTTCCATGCTTCCCACGTTATTTTATTGAAATTGTCTTAAGGCAGATAACAGGAAAGGGAATCCAGTCTCTAAAACTTTTTCATTCTTTAAAAGGAACCTCCCCTTCAATTATTGGTGAGGAGTGAAGGCTCCCACTTTGATGGTAGTTGTGTTTTGTGATGTATGGGCCTCGGGTTTCTCTGTAATAATTACCTCCTAAGAAGGGAAGGGTCATTCAAATCTAGCACAGCTCCTAACTGTCTCTGTTGGCATTGCAGATTACTTTCCTTGTGACCCCATGGGGAATCCATGATGTAGATTTTTCTGTATTGGAGCTGGCAAAAAGATATAGATCAAACGTTTAAGACCATTAACAAGAACTTAGATCGGGAACACTTGTATAGAGGCATTAATTCAGGGTAAGCACAAAATGTGTTGCAGCATCGATTCTGGCATTTTCCTCTGCTCCTAATAGCTTTGAACATTTGATCTATATGTCTTACAGACCTAAATGAAGGGAAATAAACATCTGGACAGATTACTTCCTGTCGAGTTTCCTTCTCACCATTTGTTCTGCTTTGGTAGTAAACTAAGGCCATGAGTTTCATTCACCTAGAAACATTCTAAAATTGAGGATGCCATCCAGAGCACCAGTGTGGTGTTTGTACTTTTCAAGCATGTAAATAATTTATTTTTGAACAATTCCAGACCAGTGAGCAGAATTGGAATGCCTCTTTAAAGCAGGTAAATAAATTTCTAGAACCACTTAGCAGTTTTCATAGGTGGCAGGACACTATATTGTCATTTTTATTGTTGTTAAGGGCTAACTTTTATTTTCAAGAATGGGTCTAAGTGGTTCAAATTCATTATCCTATTTAATCTTCACAGTGTACCAGTGAAGTAAGAAGTATTAGTATCTTCATTTTATTGAAGCAGCATTGGAATGAAAACAGATTAAATGATCCTTTCCCTTAGGTTCTGACTAAATGTCATATTGCCCTCTAGAATAATTCAGTGCCCAGCATAAGAATTTACCCTATTGACTGATAATTCTGTTACCAACAATTATTTATTCTAAAGGTTATGTAAACATGGGGGAAAGTAGCATATGTTGTTCTTCAGGATCACAATAGATTTTAATGGCTAATATATTGTTATAGCAAGATCCTTTTTAGATTTTCAACACTGAACCCTAACTGAATGGGATTGAAAATCATCTCAACTGGGTTACTAGATGGTTTCTGCTTGAGAGCATGGGTCCATGCCCTGTGTATATACCATTGCCCATACTTCTTAGTAGGGTGCTTTCCCTAAGCAGGAACTCAGGAAGTATTTGTTGAGCATATGGATAAATACCAAACTTTATAATCCAGCAGGTTTTATCTTTTTTTAAAATATTTATTTATTTTTGAGAGAAAAAGTGAGAAAGCACGCACATGTGCACGTGCACAAGTGGGGGAGGGGCAGAGAGAGAGGGAGAACCAGAATCTGAAGCAGGCTCCAGGCTCTGAGCTGTCAGCACAGAGCCTGACACGGGGCTCGAACTCACAAATGGTGAGATCATGACCTGAGCCAAAGTCGGACACTTAACCAACTGAGCCATCCAGGTGCCCCTCAGCAGGTTTTATCTTGGTGAAACATTGGTAGGTTTTGTTTGCCTTTGGTAGACATAAGGTTTTACCATAATAAGTCAGCTAGAATTTCTGTCATGTTAACACAGAGGGAATTATACATGTTTTCCTGGCTCCTTCATTCAACAGTGAGAAGAAAATGCCTGTAAAAAGCTTTGAGTCACTTTTACAAGACATTGCATTAAGTGAAAAAGTAGCATGGATTTACTGAATTCAGTACTTTGGGTAACAAATTCAAGGTGAATCTTTATTGTAAAATTGGTGATGAAGGTGGTGGTTGTGAACCTCTTTCCAAACACTATGGCCAAACATTAGGATTTCCAAGTCCCCTATTTCAGACACCTCAAAATATGTGAAAGAAGATATGGTTGTTTGAAGCAAATGTATGTTGCCACTAGACCTTTAGCCTATACAGCACATGATGTTTCTTTTCCTCATCTGAGGAAATCTCAGATGAAATCTCAGTGATGAAATCCGTAGTAGAGATCTTTCTGGGGAATAGCCTTCAGAGACATATTTATGGACATAGGGTCTCCATTAAATGATAATTTCTTGGCCTAAACAAAGCTATTAAGGCAATAGAGTCAGATAACTTCAGACTTCCTAGGGGGAGCACCAGCCACCCTTAAATCTACCACACTTTTGAATGGCTACAGTTCGTTATTATGTTCCAGTTGGCTGAGGTAAATAAATATTTAGGTCTTGTCTCTTGGTCTTTGCTGAGGGGTCATGTGATTTTTCTTGAGTTGCATAGTGAAAAGAGGGATAGGACAAGGGGAAAGAAAGACATAAAAGGGAGGTACTAAGCAGCAGTTTTAAGAACCTAAAAAATGGAATGGAGGCTTTCCACAGCAAAATTCAAGTCATCTAGAGAGGAGTATGGCTGTTGCTTTTGTAGTAAAGACTTTTTCTCTGGAGTTCCTTCCTAATAAGATATATACAATGTAGGCCTATGAATATAACTTTGTGTAGTGACACACAACAGTGAAAACTGTAAGTCAATCCATGGTGAATGCAATCCCATAGTATGTCATGCACAAAAAAAGTCATATAACTATATACATATATAACCTATTTCATAGTAATAATAAAAACATATTTATCAATTCATCAAAAAGGAGACAGGTTTGTTGTGTCTATCCAAATATATTATACTGTGATTTTTCTCTTCCTTGAGAAAGATTTCCCTGAAGATGATATTTATAACAGGGGCTGGGGTTTATATTATACTTGAATATATGTTCTGACTAGGAGGCACATTACATTTTGGAGTTGGGCTGTATTGGATGTTTCTTCAAAGATCCTCTAAAGGGAAATAATGTTTCATCTACTTATTTGCTCAGATTTCCTTATAATTTTCAGTGATGGTTATTGCCAGCAGTCTGTAAAGATTAGATATTGCATCAAAAGGGAGAGGGAAGTATTCTTACCATGGAGACATTTTCAGATTAAGTTTGAAAAGGTCCACAATTCTTATTGAAAATTTTGTTTATTGTCATCATACTATTCTTGACAGTCAGTAAAGTATCAGCTTTTCCCAATTTAACTGACATATTCCTCTCCTTTTTCTTTCTTTCCTTTCTATATCCATTATCTCCCCAGTGCTCACGATGCATAGTAAGTATTCAATAACTCATTGAAAAAGTGAATTGAAGTCAATTTTAACTTATACATACTTGTAAAAAAACATAACCTTTTTCTTTATTTTAAAGGCCTTAGTCTTTTTTTTTTAATATAAGGTTAACAATTTGTCATTCTTTAATGGGCACTTAGTTGTTATTTTCTGGAACACAGGATTCGTTCAAGTCATTGTTGGCATTTGGATATCTTCAATTTTCATGGCCTTGTTTTGCTGTGAAGCTAAATGTATAAACTCTAAGAGTGTTTGATTTCTCTCAATTCTCCAAGGTTACAGATCCAAAGAGGCCATAGCCATTCTAGTTCTAATGCAGAGAATCCTTGAAAAAGCAAATTATTCTAGAGGTTCTCTGGAATTCTGAATACGTTGGTGGAGATACGTGGAGGGAGAAAGAGAAACTTGACCTGGTTTATTCAAAACCTCTTCATTTTCATCTTAACCTTCTATTGAGTCATTTAAGAATTATTGAGAATAAGTACACACAGGCATTATGAAGGAATTATGCCATAGCAGGAGTCTTTAAAGTCTTCAGAGTTTTCCCTTATCAAATTCGCATCTAACTAAAACAGGATAACAGCAAGGGTCATCCTGGATCAAACTTGCACATGCATGATACCCCATAGATCCTCCCATCTCCAGTGAGGCAGGGTTACTTTTTGCCTTGGGTATAGAGAAGAAAAAAAAAAAGCCAAAAGGGATCAGCTGAGAATTTCCCAGCATAAATGACTCTCTTCTGAACTGAGTGAGGGCCTGAATGTCAGCATCAGCTGGAATGGTATTCTAAAGTTAGTGCTGTATCCATCACATAAGATACATGAACTATGGAGAAGTTAGCACTTACAGTTTCACAAGAGAAACTGACATGAAAAAAACAGGTCAGACACCAGATCAAATAAATCATGCAAGTAGAGAGAGCAAGCTGAAATACAAAGGCATAGCCAATAGCCTGATCAGGGGCAAGTCAGACATTCATGATAGGTAAAGACAACTGGTGTAACCAGTTTGGTCTAATGGCTGCTCTGTAGGGAGGCAGCTTTTTGATGGTAATGGTCCAAGGTGTCCTGGGGGTCTCCTGATGAATTTTAAAGACGCCATAAACCTTTATGCCTGTGGATCTATCCAGGTTCTGACTTCCAGAATCACCATGTATCCACTTACATTGCTGTCTTGACATAATTTGTCCTCTAATGGAAAGAAAATAGAAAATGCCCCAAATTTGCATCTTCATGGCAGAGATAGGGAAAGAAAATAGAAAATGCCCCAAATTTGCATCTTGATGGCAGAGATAGGCAAATATAAGAACTCTTCATTGAGCGACAATAATAATAGAGACTGTTTATTGACAGTGTCCTATTTGCAATGCATTTGACATAAGAATTTGAAACCTTGTTGCAACTCACTCTTGGAACATCCTACTGACACTCAAAAAATCAAGTTTGTGTAAAACCACACAGCAGAGAATTGGTAGAACATGGATTTGACTGCTAATTTGTCCCAATTCAAAGTCTCTGAATTTTCTACTGTGTTAGATATAAATAAGCTACATATAAATATTCTACTGTCAGTGGGTAAGCCTGTCTTCACACTTGACAGAAAAGTCAACTCTGAGAACAATGTCAAATAGAAGTGTTCAAGCAGCAGTAGAAACCAAAGAGATCCCAGAAAGAATAGTGCTCACTAGATCCTGGAGGCTTTTTGCCATATAAATACAGTGAGTAGGAACATGGGCATTAGAGTCAGAACTGGATTGGGATCTTGTTTCTTCTATTTACTAGCTGTGCAACTTGCACAATACTGAGCCTCTCTGGTATATGATTCTCATTCTATCAACTGTGATAATCCAGAGATAATAATGGTACCCCCGTTAGAGTTGTCAAGATTAAGACACTGTGCTTGATACGTGGTAAACATTCAATATATGCTCTTAATCATTTTCACCATTATTGCTTCACCAAAGAATTAAGCAGTGGGTATTGGCCATATGTAGCTTTGAAGCAGGACATTTTTTGTGGTCAATGGAACCCAGCAGGAAGTATTCAGGGATGGTTTAAGGAACTTTTCAAATACACATATACAGTATTTACCAAACCAGTGTTATTCAACATCTAATCCAGCATAGTGAAAACACATTAATAGGTAAACTGGTTTGTCTCCTTTATTCTCAGACCACTACTTAAATGTTCCTGAAGGTCCCTTCCAGCTCTGAGATTGGTGACTAACTTTGTTAAGCACCTACTATGCTCAGAGTTTATCACTGGGAAGAACAGGTTGATAAACTCAGAGAAGCAGTATGTAAAAAGACCTATCATTCAGCTATAGAATTAGCCAAAATTATAATCCTATCCTTTGGCTTTGTCAGAGAAGGGTTTTGAAGATAATAAAAAGATATTCAAAAAGAGTTGAACTTCTGGGAAGAATGGTGGTAATAGAGATATGCCATAGCCTCTAAATAAGAATGGTTTGTTTAAAGAAACATAAATTAAAGAAAGCACTAAAGGGAAAAGAGAGATGGATTTCACCCTCTGGGTCTGACTTTTTTTTAAATTGCACCAGCAAGGGATTGGTCAGAGAGATTTATTTCAACCTTTACTAGTGTGTTAGCAGCGTTAGAGCAAGAGATGTGGTGAAAAGAAAGAGGGAGAGAAATGTGAACAAGCAAGAGAGTGTCTTGGAATTTAATTTATTTAAATTTAGATTATATTGCTATTGCATTAATGTTTCAATAAATTGTAGTTCCAAGTACTTTAAGTACATGTTACAGTCTATTTTTGATTTTGCCAATTTTTAGCAGTGTTTTTCAAAAACATTTTATAAGCTCTGAGCATTTTTTTAACCATTGGGTAGACCCTTCTCAAATGAAATTGAGCTTCCAAGTGGCCAAGGTAATTAGTAGGTAGGGAAAAATCTGTTTAGACACTCATTTTAATCACAGTTATATGGAAACATCTTGTGGAGATCGGTATAGAAAATAAATAAGAGAGATGGAGAGCATATGTAGGAGGAGAGCCCTGAATGAGTAAATAGTTTTCGAACGTGTGTTCCTTGTATGTTCCTTGTATGAGAATATTGTACAATTACTACCAAAAAAAAAAATGCAACCTATTGTTATCCCTGAGTAACAGTGCCTCATAACATGTTTGTTATCTGGAGATGTGGATTAGTTCTATGAGGACTAGATCTTTCAGAATGCAAATTTAATTAATGTAATCCAAAACAAGGTAATCTCATTAATATATTAACAGAAATAACTACTTACAAATTTTATTTTTTTAATTTATTTTACTTTTTTAAGTAAAAATTTTTGAGAGAGAGAAAGACAGAGCATGAGTGGGGGAGGGGCAGACACACACACACACACACACACACACACACACACACACACAGAACTTGAAGCAAGCTCCAGGCTCCAAGCTGTCAGCACAGAGCCTGATGTGGTGCTTGAACTCATGAACTGTGAGATCATTACCTGAGCTGAAGTCGGATGCCCAATCAACTGAGCCACCCAGGGGTACCCAGGTACCCCTACAAAATTTTAATTAGAAGTGTTTTAAACTTTAAATTTCTTCAAATACTTAAACAATGATACAATTTAGTTTAAGGTGATTAGTGCAATTTTAAGAGGATATGTTTATATCAACAATATTTCCATTGGAGAAAAAGGAACTTTGTAGGAGAGGTTTCTAGGCTCCTTGAATAACGATAATTTTCATTTGACTGAGACCCCCCCCCATTTTCCCAGAATTCCTCTTACCTTAACCTTGGGCTGTTTCCAGCAATTGCTCAGATTATTGTAACTGATGACACACATTTACTTCCTTTGACATGCAAGTGCCAGACCATCTTTATCTTCCCTCAGTTCCTGAGAGAACTAGGAACTTCCTAGCCTTGGGCTAAATTGTGAAGCTGACAGTTTGTTTTGGGAACTTCCAAGTGAACGTATTTGGTGGTTCACTGAGGCCTCCCAGGAATGAGATTCTTTCACCTAAAGAAACAGTGCTACTTCTGGGAATTTCTAGCACACCAGAAGGTAGCTGGAGGGCATTTTTGTCTGGGTAGTTTGGAGGCCAGCCAATGCTGTGGAAGAAAGTAAGGCAAAGACAAAGATACACTTTGGAAGACTCCTACAAAAGAAAGCAGGAGTTATGGAGTCTCATTCCTGTGATAAATAAGCCTACTGACTCAATCAAAGGTGGAACACGAAGACTAGGAATACAGGTGAAGCGAGGCTTTAATCAACATTCTTGCAAGAGCAGGTGTCTGATGGACAAGTGCACTTTGGCAGGTACATTAGACAATTTGTATCTTAGCATGCAAGTCCCTCCCCTGATTCCTCATTGGCTGAGTACTAAGGAGTTTGCAGCCTTACCCGGAATTCACCTATGCCCATGTAAGGCAAAAAGTAGTTGGACTGGAACAAACTTACCTTCCTTGAAGTGAGGCAGAGACTTCAGTTCTTTGGCACATGCTCATCACAAAGCCCATGAAAATAAACCTGCCAAAAGAGAGGGGAAGAACTAGGAAGTGAAATGTCTAAGGCTTTGAGACACCATTATGGGGGTGGGGGGTGGGTGGGCGGGGTTCATACATATTTCCAGTAGGTTGTAAATCTATTGTTAGCTAGACAGCACAGCTTTTATTTGGTATTTCTGAAAACGAATCATCTCCCTTCTGTCTCACATTCCCAGAAGGGACAGACAGTAAGACCCCCACAGGCCTCCCTGTCTCTGTGTGTTGGCTAGAGTTGCTTTTTGTCATTAGTACAGAAACAAGGCACACTAGATAATAATGAAACATATGTGCAGAAACCTGAGTTTGGTTTTCAGAGATTGTCTCCTATATCTTTAGTTCTCCTGGATGTGCTGGGACCTCCAGAAAATGCAGGTCTTGAGCTCTGTTTGTTTATTTAACGTTTCCAAATTTTCAGATTCTGCCTCTAAGACATATGATGTGATTAACTGATTCTTTCTAATTTAAGATACAATTATTTTCTGTGTAGGAGGCTATAAAGTCACTTTAATTTTAATATATATTTTTTTACCTTTCTGCTCTGTTTTTCACATTGCTGTCATTGTCTAGACTGGTAATTAATCAAGACTCAGTCTAGGATGGCCCCTTTTCCCTCCTCTTCTTATCCTTCCCTTGCCTGCCTGAACAATGAAGAATGATGTCTCTCCTCCCCTGCCCTGGCTCCTTGTCCTTGGAGAACTCAAGCCAGGCCCCATGACAAGTAGTTCCCACTGAGGGGAAAGCACTAGGAATGAAAAATAAGATTCCTGTAGCCTAGGCAACAAGGGGTAGACTTCCTGATCCTTGTCATTGGCCACCATCCATCTCTCTATGTCGGGAGGCCTTTGGGAAAAGCAGAAACAAAAAGGAAAAAAAAAATAAGTTTTCATCCCTGCATTGCACTTCTTACATTGACCTAGGTTTTAGCACTATGAGAAATCTGGGGATGCCTTTGCAATAGTGCTGTAAAGTGATGAGTATTGAGTTTTTCCCAAGGTTTTCATACACAGGTTTCCTTTCACCTACCAACCCATAAGCACACATGCAGGCATACTCATACTCTCTGTTCTTTCTGCAGTTTTGTTTTTTCTAAGTGTTTCCAGGGAACAAAAGCAAACATGCTCTGTAAAAAAGTTTTACAGATCACCCTTTCAATATATGATTGGTTTACATCTTTGGACACTGTAGAGCCCAGTCTGTTTTCTTATTTAATTGAGATGAGGGAGAAAACTTCCCCATTCATTGCATGCCTGAAACTCTATAAGAGATCATGCCTTTGGATTAAGATGTTGCATCTTCAAGAAGCCACATGAAATAGCAGTGATTCTAGGCAGAAAGGATGATATAGTATGACTTAATCAATCATACCCTCCTACAGTTTTAGCAAATCCATTTACAATGGAGGTCATTAGTGGGCAGCATGACCCCAGGAGTGAGGAATAGAATAGATAAGTTGAGATGGGTTGGAAGAGAAATTTATTTCTAAAAAAAGATCACCACACTGTCTAGGGGCAGGATGGGGGCAGGAGAGTGGAGGAATGATGGAGAACTGAAGTGAGGTGTTAGGCTAACTGAATGGAGTAGATGACTTGGTGACTTAGATCATATCAATCTGTCATTTGCACAGGAAATCCCACATTATAGTTAAATAAAATATTTGTCTTAGTATATAGTTAAATATAGTTAGATAAAATACTTAAAATATAGTTAAAATAAATGTTGTGGTGATTTTCTTTTTTCTTTTAGTGTGTTTTAGTGTATTGGTCAGGTGTCGTTTGGTTGCTTGAACTGATTTATGCAAAAAGGAAATATACAGATCGTGAGAAACTCAAATTAGGTCAGAGATGTTATTAATTGAATTCAATTAGCTAATTCCACAACATGCTATATAACCTGCAACCACAATATCTCAGCAGCATAGGACAACAAATATTTATTTCTTGTGGAGCTGTGGGTTGGTTGAGGGTCAGCTGTTGAAGGTAGGGGTTAGCTGAGTTACTCTGCTGATTTCAGCTGGGCTCACTCATGGTCTTGGGGGTCAGGTGGCATTCAATGATGTGGGCATTGCTCAGCTGGGGCAGGTCACTGGTAACTACACATCTTGCATCCTCTTCATGTGTCCAGCTGACTAACTTGGGCATTTTCCTCTCTATTTTTGCAGATTAGTCTTTGCTGCTTCCTGGTACAAATAGCTATCTATATATAGCAATTCTTTTTTGCAGGTTTGTCCCTCATACCCATTTAAGAAAACAACCAGACTGTCTTCCCCAAGTATCTCCTGGGGAAAGAACTTCCTAGCCAGGAGCTGTGGTCATATTAGGCAAAGTCAACTGCCTAGGCTTACTGTAACCATATGAAAAATGAAAGAATGGGCAAAAGACAAAAATAGTCATGTACCACATTAATGACATATTCATTATTTGAGTTAGTTAATTTTGTTGTAAGTGGAGATAATGAGGGGATTATCCTCAGTTATTGCTTACACAGAACAAGATTCTTAGTAAACTGATGAATTTAATCATTTGAACATGATTTTTTTTTATGTTTATTTTTGAGAGAGAGACAGAGTGCGAGTGGGAGAGGGGCAGAGAGAGAAGACACACATCTGAAGCAGCCTCCAGGCTCTGAGCTTTCAGCACAGAGCACAAGACAGGGCTCCAACTCACAAACCACGAGATCATGACCTGAGTCAAAGTTGGATGCTTAACCAAATGAGCCACCCAGGCACCCCTGAACATGATTCTTAAAAGGAAGACCTTTGGTTGATTTGTTCAGAGCTTTCCTTCTTTCCTTCCTCCCTTCCTCCATCCCACTCCCTCTCTCTCTCTCTCTCTCTTTCTTTCTTTCTCTTTCTTTCTTTCTTTCTTTCTTTCTTTCTTTCTTATTTTTCTATTTTCTTGTTACATTTGTACTTTCTGGGTTTCTTTCCCCTCATTTCATCATTTAGTGGAAATCTCAAAGAATGCTTGAATGAACTCCGATTTTTCATCCTTTTGTTGTTGCTGGCTCCACAAAGATCCAAGCCAGACATCCCATTAGTAACCTTTCAACATGCAATGCTCTTTCAGGTTTCTATCTTCAAGATCATCCAAAGTTGGATTATCAACACTGATTTTTCTCTACTGTACAAAACCCAAGCCACTTCTCCAATCAGGGTGGCTCTCTCTACTGCCCCCCGCCCCATCAATCCTGTCTCCATGACTTTTCTTGAAGTTTCTCATTGAAAATGTTCTCTTGCCTATTCTGATCATTCAGGCAAAGTGCACTGATTCCTGAAGGCCCCATCTTTAGCCCCATATTCTCCATGACTCCTTTATGAAACCACATGAGCTATTCCATTATCAGCTATTTTGAAGATACCTAATCTTGTGCCTTGTTTATGTTTCCCAAGAACCAGAACAATGCCAATCACATAGTAGATGCTTAACACAAATTTGTTATCTGATTCTAGAGTCCTTATTAGAGTATCAAAAGGATGATTATAATATCAGAAAATTATCTGTCACCATTCTCTGAATTATCACATCTCCTAATCAACATTTCATACTTAGTCCTTATCTCTCTAGAGACCATTACTTTCCATTGTAAGGGCAATGTTTGGGAGAGAGATACTGTTCTACCCTGCCATCCATTTCTCCATGAGTCTGGTAGAAAATGGATGATTCAAATAACTTCTTCCTAATATAATTTATATGAAAGGGAAGTATTTTCTATTTCTCCCTTATGTGCTCTTGTTTTGAATTGCAAATATTCACTTTCACATATATTTAAAAGTTATTTTGACAGTATGTAATTGAGATTTAAAACATTCTGAACTTGGCTGTTTTCCCTTGATCAAATCTTTTTTTAGTAGAAACACTGTAAATACACCAACAAGTGTCAGAACATACAGTATAGTGAACAGCCAAGGACAATCTGTTATGATATTCTGCATATTAAAGACCAGTTTGTTTATGCCACCAGGAGGAATTCATTTTTGGTATTTCAATTTGATGGATTTAGTGAGAAAGATATAATTTGCTTCACTTAACAACAGTGCCACAGCAGAAGGGTATCCATTACTCTTTACTCAGTGCTAAAAAGAAGAAAGTGTAATGATGGAAAAAGTTAAGGTATCCAAAGAGGTAGTATTCCTAGAATCAACAGAGGGAAATTCAGCTTAGAAACTGAATGGCAGTAATTCCATTCAAACAGGTTAGTGGAATGGATCAGGAACTTGCTTCATGTTAAGAGACCTGGAGCTGCTAGCTCTTTTATGTAGAAGCCTTGGGACTGAGGAAAGGACTCCAGAGAATAAGTGATATGAGCTATAATCTTCCTGACTGACTTTCCAGAATGGGGATTAAACTGTGAGAAGGATCATGAGTGATTTCTGAGTTCTCAAACTTAGAGGAAACAAAACCATAGGGCTTTCTTTCCTTATATTCCTCTTCTCCACTTCCTTCTTCTCTAACTTTAGCTTAAACTTCCCCCCTTGCTCCTTCCAATTTTCATATCAGGGATTAGATAGGCCCTTCGAGAGGAATGATTGATTAAAAGCTACCAGTCTTACGAGAAGGACAAAATCAAATGTGTTGGGCATTGTTTTTGATTATTCTGATGGCACAGAAAAAGAAGCAACACTCAGAATTAAAGATGAGCAAGATTAATTAAATCAATATTCATTAACATGCATTTCTTAAGGGAGGAGATATAAAGATATATAAAAGTTCATGCTGTTAAATAGTTTGCAATCAATTTAAAGTTGAAAAAGTTATGTACTGAAACAGATACATGAGGGAAAAAAGCAACAAAGGTTTAAGAGAATATGTGTTAAGAGCAAATTAACTGTTACAGTTAGAAGTAGAAGAGGAGATCATCATTGTTGACTGGGGATGATCCACGAAAGGTGGGCCTTGAGCTGGATTTGGAGCAACACTGTATATAAGACTCAAACAGATAAACCACAACTGGGACTAAGTGTAAGCAAAGGATCAGAGGCAGCTCTTGATAGGTTTGGTTCAAGTAGACAGATTTTAAATGATGGAAAAATTGTGGGAAAGTAACTTGGGGTCAGCTTCTATAAGTCCCTGAATGCCAGGGTGGAGAGTTTGGAGCCTATTCAGGATGTGCTTGAAAACCATTGCTAGTAACCATGGGAAAGAAAGATGTGAGCAATATAATAGAACAGGAATTGAGAGGCCAGTTCACTGATCAGGCCCTGGGAGAGTTAGATAGGGAGGTACCTAGACTAGAGAAGGGTCAAAAGGGATACATTTTGAAGGCTAGCCCAATAAAGTAAATGGAGGCATCCATGAAAAATACTAAAAAGTCCAGAGAAGGAGTGGAGGTGATAGTTTTGAGGTTTTGATGACTTAAGAAATTAGCCAAGTGAGAACATCCTTTTATCAGTAAGGAGATCCTGGACTAGAATTTGGGAGAGAGTATCAAGCTAAGGCTGTGGATTTGTGTTAGCCACCCAAAGATGGTGGTTGAATCCATGAAAATGGATGATATTTTCCATGAAAGAAGTGTTGTCAGAAGGTTTGGCATATTCATGATGAGTGTGTAGTAGGAGAGTGAGGAACAGTGAGGGAATAAGTGGCCATTAGAAGAACAGGAGAACCTGACTGGTGCTTGGAATAATGAGAGTCTCAGAACCAAGGGGGATGTGGAACTCTAGGGCCAACTGGGTTACTGTGAGACCAAGAGGGTAAAAATGAGGATTACCTGGGATGAAGAACCTAAGGAGTCTCAGAGGTCTTTTGTAGTGATCATTTGCTTGTCTGCAGAGTTACATCCCTGGGAAGGAATGGGTTAGCTTTTTCTTAGTCATTCTTCATTAATACAAATAGAAAAAAAAACCCATAAAAAAACAGGTGGTAAAACAAATTAGAAAACAATGTACACACAACTAACACTCCTGGAGAAAAAGATTTCACACTGTCTTTTGCTAACCTGTTCTGATACTCAATGGCACTTCTTATCCCAGAGTTCTTTTCAAAATCATTATCCAAAATTCCCATTGCTCTCATTTGAAGTGATTTTTTTTTTCTGGCTTGCTTTTGTTTATCCTCAGGGGACATGAAGAACATATGGCAACTATCTCTCAAGTAATAATATTCATATTTTTGAAATAGGTAATGCACAAGATTTTTTTTTTTCTTTCTAGCCTGCCATTCTTCAGGCTAAATAACACTAACTAGTTTACCTTTCTTATGGGCATTTCTTCCCAGGACAGTGGCTTAGACTGAGTCAAACTTAGCTCCTCAGGTTTGGTGGAAATTTATATGGAAGTCACTGGTTTGTATCAGTGAGCAACAGTGGAGTCAAACTTGCCTAGTAGGTAAAAATTCAAGAGTGAAATGATGATGGCACCTTTTGGGAACAATTCTCTGTACATCTTTTGTATCCTGAGAGCACTCATCAAAATTAATTGGTACACAGTAAATCTTTCAAAGAATAAAACTTGGGGAAAAAGGGGAAGAAACGTAGCTTTTATCTTGCATTTCCAATGACTACCATGTATCAACTCATTACATATTTGAATGAAAGCAAAGATTAAAAATATGCACTAAGATGTAAAATTATGAATGTGATTTTATTTATTAAAAATTATTTTTAATGTTTACTTGTTTTTGAGAGACAGAGCACAAGTTGGGAGGGGCAGAGAAAGAGGGAGACACAGAATTTGAAGCAGGCTCCAGGCTCCTAGCTGTCAGCACAGAGCCCGAAGCAGTGCTCAAACCCATGATCCGTGAAATCATGACCTGAGCTGAAGCTGACTTAACTGACTGAGCCACCCAGGCGCCCCAAGAATATGATTTTTTTTTAAGTTGCTAAAAGTCAAGGCTAGTCTGTTGGGCTGTTTCTTAGGAATATGATACTTTATTTATTTTAATATATTCAGAAACAAGCGTTATAAGCTCTGAGATTGGTAAGAATGAATGTTAATGAATGTTGCCTCTACTTCCTCTCTAGAATTTATGTACCGTAATATTTTTCATGGAAGTCTCATTAAAAATCATTGAAGGACTATGGGTCTCAATTCATCAAAAAGTACTTGTTATAGGCCAACCAAGATTTTGTCACTGTGTTCCAGGGGAAAGTTAAATAAACAAAAAATCTCAGACTATTAAAGTTGATAAAGTTTCTGATTTATCTCAAAGCAGGTATTTTCTTGACATCATAACAAGGGTGAATGTTTACATAGGTCAGACCTTGTGCTAGTCACTCTTCTAGCACTTTCTATATAATGATATACATTATTTCTTTTTATATTTAAACAACCCATTGAAGTCTGTGCTATTACTGTCTTCATTTTACAGATGAGAAAATTGGTAAGGCTTGCCTAAGATCATATAGCTGGTAAACAACAGAGCTAGGATTTTAACCAGGGTCATCTGGCTCCATATCCTGTACACTTAATCATTACTCCATGAGAGATACCTTCAATGCTCTGCCTGAGTAAATTGAGAAGTGAGCAGTGCACCACCTTGTACTTAAAAATTCTAACTCCTTGCATGGGGCCACTTGTACCCCAATGTTTATAGCAGCACTCTCAACAATAGCCAAATTGTGGAAAAAGCCTAAATGTCCATCAGCTGATGAATGGATAAAGAAATTGTGGTTTATATACACAATGGAGTACTACATGGCAATGAGAAAGAATGAAATATGGCCCTTTGTAGCAACGTGGATGGAACTGGAGAGTGTGATGCTAAGTGAAATAAGCCATACAGAGAAAGACAGATACCGTATGTGTTCACTCTTATGTGGATCCTGAGAAACTTAACAGAAACCCATGGGGGAGGGGAAGGAAAAAAAAAAAGATGTTAGAGTGGGAGAGAGCCAAAGCATGAGAGACTCTTAAAAACTGAGAACAAACTGAGGGTTGATGGGGGGTGGGAGGGAGGAGAGGGTAGGTGATAGGCATTGAAGAGGGCATCTTTTGGGATGAGCACTGGGTGTTGTATGGAAACCAATTTGACAATAAATTTCATATATTAAAAAAAATAAAATAAAAATACTAACTCCTGTTGAAATGGAATCTTCCTTGTCATACCTCTGTTTTATTGGTTGAATTTCACTCCTTGGAGAAAGATGGAAGAGTATCTTTCTTCAGAAGCTGAAGACAGCTTTCAAACTCCTCCAGAAATCTTCTCAAGATTCATGCCATCCTCTCTTTTAACTGCTTATCTATGACATTTGTTTTATTTATAAAATTTGCCTTATTCCAAAAAGGATATTAGATGGGTGATACAAACATACATAGTAGACACTGAGATAATATATCCTTCCAAGTTTTGTGGCATAAACAGATTTGATAAGCAAGGCTTTTGTGTCTGTATTTGAGGTCTAGATAAGCAGATTAGGAGAGTAAAGAGTATAGATTCCTGCAGCATGTGTCTCTAGATACTCCCCGCACCCACCCAGGCCTTCTCAAACTCTAGGCTGCATCCTCCGTACAATGTTGTTGACTGGTGTGTTTATATCAAGAGTTCCTTGGACAGTATTTTTTCTCCAGTATCTACTCACCCATTAACCTTGGAAGACAGCGTTGTATAGTGATACAGAAGTGGATTTTGCACTCAAAATATATCTTAGTGAAAGCTTGAGAAAATTGGGAGATTTACTTAATCATTGAGCTTTTAGTCTCACTGTCTAGCAGGGATAACCATGGGTATTTTGCTCCTCCTTAAGGATAGTTTTGAGGATTAAATACAATAACAGGTACCAGCGTTCGCACATAGTAGATGCTTAATTAGGATTCCAGATACATGTCAAGAAGGCTTTGGGTGGCCAGTGGAGCCTGGTTAAAAAAAAAAAAAAAAATATATATATATATATATATGCATGCATATGATTAGCTTTATGTGGAAAAGTAAAAAAAAAAAAAAGCTCTAGTTAGTGATATTTGCTGAGTTCTGGGGTGAGAGTACCCCCCAGCAAACCTGCATCACTGAACACAGAGCTGGGAAGCAATATGGACAATCCAGCGGCTCTTGGGAGCCAGTGCAAGCCTGATCCAGCATTCCCTATGTGTGCCTATACACCACTCCCACCCCCAGCCACAGTGTATATTTGTAGCATTCATAAATGAGTAAAAAGGTATGCAGAAAAAAAAATTCCATTGCAAGGAATTCCCATCAGATACTGATGCCGCCTGAAAAAGAGAGGTGATGATTTTAGTTGCATTTATAATGGTGAATCTTTTGCTTCTTCTGGAGGGTCCAGTTACTTTTTCTAAATTAGCTTGCTTTTTTTCCCCCTTTCTTTATCTCTGTCTCACCCTCCCTCTCTACCTCCCTCTTCCAACACAATGCTTTATATGGCAACAGTTACCAAGGAAAGTGAAGGATCTTATGAAAAATTCCAAGGTTCAGTTGGAAAAATGAATGCAAATGCCCATGTTTTATCAATACATACTGTTCAGCTAAGAGCTGGTTGTAAAAAGAAACATTTGCCTGCCCAAAGAAACCACCGTCAACATCTTGGCGTAAGAGAAATGGATTTGTTTAATATTGGCTATTTGTTCTTTCTTTCTGAGGAGAAATGTCTGAATATGTTCATTTTCGTACTTTAAGTCATCATCGATTACAGAGTTGCAGGCACATTTCATGCGGGCCGCCTCCAGTGGCTGTCAGCAAAAACCAAAACCAAGCAGCTGTTGGGTAGATATTGGAGAAAAGCGCTCTGAATGCTACCCTCCCATTTTCTTCTCCTGGCACAGGTGGAGATATTTATGCACAGGGAAGGAAATGAAGGGCATGCATCCAGGTTCTTCCCTAGCTGTCTCCTTAGAAAGCACTGCTTTTTGGACAGTCCTCAAAGCATGACACAGCTGAGACTTGGTATAGATACACACACAGTGTCGTATTTATTTGTGGCCACTTCCTTCTGGCAGTCCTTTGGCAGGTAGAATCAAATTCTTCTCTTTGAACAGCACGACCAACTGAGATTTTCCTTTGTGTTTAGTAAATATTTGGGCATTGTAGATTGTTATCAGCAGTGATTCCTTTTATACTTCAGAGATGGAAAACTTTTCTTCCTTGACACTTGGCTGTTCATTTGGGGAAGTGGGAATAGCCAGGTGGAAACTGGACAGGGAATTGGGATACATAAGTCTCATTAATAGTAACTTTTCCTTAGCCATTTTATCATACTTGAAAATAGGATGTGCTCTAGGTTAGAAACCTAATTTTACAAGTGACTCTACTTTTGGGGTGCTTTATTGTCCATTTATCAGTTTTTATTTTTTTAGTGTATATTAATGTTGAGATATTTTAACATACACCTTAGCGGTATAATTTTTAAGGTAAAGAGTCCCATCATATAAATAAAGCAAAGGTGAGTAGAGATATACAGGAATACTTCACAAGTGAAACAGATCAAATGGACTTCCTCCTGAATTGCTGTTTAAAAAGTTGGTTAGTCACTATTGTCACCACAGTTCAGCACAAAGTTAATGAGAATAAGACTGTATAATTTTGATGTAAAACATCAAACACCTCATAATTACCATCATCATCCATCTTTATACACCATTATCCATCACCATTATTACTGTATTTTTATTGCTTGGATTAATGCAGTCCTAACAGAGCATAATGGTATGGAAATTATTTAATTACAAGCGCAAACTTTATCAAGTCAAAAATCATTTAATCCTGTGACAGAAATCCAGAAATACCACCTCCTGAAAGGACTCGCTATATATGCCTTAAAGGTATTTTAACTACTATTTCTTCTGATTTTTCTTTGATTTACTCTTGTTTTAATTTTGCCTCTGTACCAAGGAATCTTGAACTTTCATGGTCAGAAGAAGACCTTTGCTAAATATGCATATTTGGGGATCTCATCATAGCAGGTCTCTGGGTGGGGCTTTTGGAATCTCTATGTTTTGTTTGTTTGTTTTTTGTTTCGTTTGTTTTTGACAAGCAGATGTTTCTGATAAAAGTGGTCTAGAAGAATACATTTTAAGGAATATCCCACTCTTTGCTCATAAAAAGAATTCATTATTTTGCCTCTGTTTTTGTTATATTACTGTCTAAGGGAATGTGATTATAAATAGAAATCATCACAATTACTATTATATAAATTATTCTAGTTACATTGGTCCAAATTACATTGGTCATTAATAATTAATAATAATGAATGATAGCAGTAGCATATATATGGTACTTACTATGCCAGACACTCTTTTAAGGAATTTGCATGTATTAATATCACAGTGGTTTTTTGAGGCAAATAATGTCATATACCCATGTTCTAGAAGAGAAGGTTCATCTGAAGGAAGCTGCTCACTGATTTGTAAACAAGTAGGTCTAGAACCATACCACATGGGTTCAAAGTCTGTCCTTGCCACTTATGAGCTGTATAAGTGACAAATGTCTTTCTCTCTCTGACTGTGAATGACAACTGTGGATCTGACCAATGCTAACCTCCCAGGGTAGTGATGAGGATTACATGAGCTAAAGTCTACCAGTGTGTAAAGGCTAGCCTGGAAAGTCATCCATGCTCTAGCAATGTTAACTGTTTTCACCCTCTGTTGTGACCTCACCTTTCACCCCCCTTTTCTAAGTTGTTGTCATTAACATCCAGTGTAGTTTTCTGAGTTGTCAGCCAACTAGTTAACTACTAGGAGTGCTTCTTTTTTTGTTTTTTTTATGTTTATTTTTGAAGGAGAAAGAGAGAAAGAGAGAGAGATAGAGAGAGACAGTGGGAATGGGGGAGGCGGGGAGAGAGAGGGAGACACAGGATCCAAACCAGGCTCCAGGCTCTGAGCTGTCAGCACAGAGCCCGACGCGGGGCTTGAACTCACGGACCATGAGATCATGACCTGAACTAAAGTTGGATGCTTAAGTGACTGAGCCACCCAGGCGCCCCCTCCCCTGTTGTTTTCTTTTGTTTTTGATTTGTTTTGTTTTGTTTTTGATCATTAGGTGGTCACTGTTTCAGGTGTTTTACCCATATTCCATTATATGAAATAGTATAGTTTACTTTGATTAATCCAGTGTTATTGGTCATTACGGTCATTTTCCAGTTTTTGCTATTATAAACCATGTTGCAGAAATCATATCTATAGCTAGGTTATGTAAAATGTTTGTAATCATATCCTTAGGATGCATTTTAAGAAGTAGAATTGCCAGTGTCAAATTGTGTATTTTCAAGTTTTTAGCATATTTTTTTAAGATTTCCTGCCAGGAATGTTGCAACATTTTGTATTTCTACCTACCAACAAAATATGAAGATTTTTATAAAAGGTTTGAAGGAGGGGCACCTGGGTGGCACATTCAGTTGGGCTTCTGACTCCTGATTTCAGCTCAGGTCATGATCTTAGTCAGGGTCCTGAGATTGAGCCCCAGGTTGGCTGTGTACTGAGTGTGGAGCCTGCTTAAGATTTTCTCTCTCTCCCTCTCCCTCTCTCCTCTCCGTTACCCCCACCCTCCCCTTCGCCTGTACCCTGTCCCCCCTGCCCCTGCTCTGGGGTGCACATACTCTCTCTAAAATTACAAAAAATAGTAAGAAGAAAAAGTTTAAAGGAAATGAATTGCAAATCGACAACCTGTGAGTTCTTTTTTAGCCATCTAGCAGCCTTTATCAACAACCAGATGTCAAATTACCTGTTTCCTTGGAAAAGAGAATCAAAGCCATGTTTCAGTCTGTCTAATAAACTGCTGTGTAAGTTCTAAGGAAGTGTCTCTAAAAGTCACAGAGGGGTACAGTGTTATAAATTCTAAAGAAACAAGGAAAACTCTTGGTACCTGGGAGACTTTTATTCCCTGTTGTCAATTAGGTCATTCAGGTCTCGGTTCAAATGTCACCTTTACAGAGAATCTTTTCCCACCACCCTTTCTAAAATAGTCTCCCTAACCTACCATCACTCTACCCCATTATTCTGTCTTTTTTTATAGTAGTTCATACTATTTGTTTATTACTTTATTGCCTCTCTCCTCATTACAATACTGCTTGTGAGCTTCTGGGAGTCAAGAGACCCTTCCTGTACCGGTCATCTTATTGCTGGAACGTAAAATAGTGCTTGACACATAGAAGGTATTCATATATGATGTGAATGAATTAATGAGTGAATGAATGGATGCAGTCTTTTAAATCCTTACTAAGTTCACCATTCGCTATTCATGCACAGCTGTGAAGTCTGCAGTACAACACTGTTAAGGGACAAAATATGCATACAGGACAAAGTATCCTTTGTGACTCATCTGAGATATTCAGCCTTGTAGATGAAGATAAGCAGGAGAGGACTAATTATTAAAGCATCAATAGCATTGGCCCTTTGGTTACAAATGTGAGTTAATTTCCCTTTGGATTTATCCTATGAGTTGCTTTTTAATGGTCTAGGGCTTTTGTTATAGATAAGTTCGGCTGTACTTTTCTCTTTGCTTCCTTAACGGCTGTGCCCTTTGGGTAGCTGTTTTAATCAATTTTCTCAGTCCCTGTCTGCCATGGGGATAAAGCTTTTGCAGAACTATTAAAGATCCTAATGTCAACTTCTCTTAAGATTTTTTTGTCCAATAAAGGGTGTCCTGAGAGTTACTGTTTTGAGAGTATCTTAACAACTTGCCATGCACCTTAACTAGGAGAATATGTTTGTTTCACTCGGACAGGTACAGAATCTATGAGGTTCCCCGTGGTATACCCAGCTCTTGCACAATGACTGGGGCATAGGAAGCATTCCAAAAACTGTTGAATAAGTGAACAAGATAATCAATATCTTTCCTACCTATCAAGAAATCCAATTGGGATCTATTATGTGTTGTAGGTAATTCCTTTGAGCATTGAGAATCTGTGTGACTGGCTCTCACTTGCTTATCATCTAAGTTGAACTGCTGAGTGTGGGCAGTAGAAATTATTTCAGTGGAGATTTAACTGGCTTGAATTTATGAGAATATTATTTGTCATATTGGGAAGAATGCCTACGGACTTCCCTGGTTCTCTAAGGAGGCTCAGGTCTCCCCCAAAGACTGGCATATTACAAGTTTTCAATGTTATATTGTTTTTATTGGAAAGGGATATACACACTTACTTGTCTGGAGTTAAGGAGAGAACCACTAGCATATTCCAACTCTAAGATAATGACGATGATAATTGCAGTAGTATTTATAACACATCCACTATGTGCCAGATACTGAACTGGATGTTTTGTATTCCTTATGTGGTTTAAATCTAATAACACATTGAAACAGTTATTTTTATTCCATACTACCAATGAGAAAACTGGAAATTTTGAAGATTGAGTACTTTGCCTAAGGTTAAATAACTTGTAAATGGTGAAGTTTAGATTTGAATTCAGTTCCATCAGACTTCAAAACCTATCCTTATGAGTATTATGCCTTGTCACATCTCCAATCTTCTTTCATTCAATCTTAGTCTTTTGTTACAGCTAAATTTGAATGGCTATTCCAGAGGAATCTTTCACAGTTTTTTCATTGATCACTTTCAAGCCAGTCTGAATCCCCAAAACATAAGATTTTTATAAACTCCATCAGTGTAATCCCAAACTAGATAAATAACTTTTAAAGATCTTCAGCTAAAATGCCTCTCCCTCTGTTATTACATTAATGATGTAACTTTCTGTGGTGTTGCTCTGAGCATTAAAAGAATTAATACACTTGAGGCTAGATTTGTCGAGAGAGAATTTTTTGTTTTGTTTTATTGCAGTTACTGTTGTTTCTGGCATTTTTCTCTTCCCTCCATTCTACTTTTTCTTTCTCCAATATTGGCTTGAAGGACAACTTTCTGTGCATGTTCAGGAATCTGGAGCAAAGGAAACAAGCACAGTAATTTGTCTGCCACTATTTGGATGTTAATATAGCACCTCAGCAGCCAGCAAAGCAGACAGAGCCCCTGTGAACATCATTGTGTTTGGGCTGCAGCTTTGGTTGCCAAAGTGCAGTTTTTACTGTTGGCATTTCTGCCACCTGCTATGGGTAATAACCATCTAAAGGACAGATCCCCCTGTCTGTGATTTTTCTTTCTGGGCTTCATTGGAGAGAGACTGTGAAATGATTTATTCCTCTGTACATGTGAAGCTACAATGTATTCTCAGGTGCAGAGTTTTGGCCTCTGATACTTTATGTTCTTAGGTTAATCCATTAACTTGCCTGGGGGGAAAAGGACAGGCAAGATGGATGAAGGTGTTACAAAAACCTAGATGAAAAGGATCTCAAAAAATCTCAACCACTGCCTCTTCCTCTCTGTTCCCATCTGCTCCTAGGAAGTCCTTTATAGGAAATGGGGTCTGATAATGACAATGCTTTGTACCTGTTGTTATAAATGAGACCAGTTATTTTTCACTATGTGGGTATAATGAATATTTTACTTGTCTTCCCATATCCCCCTCAAAAGAACACACATGCACACACACACACACACACACACACACACAAATGGTTTTGTGCCCAAATAAGTGTGAGGAATACCGGGGGGAAGAAAATTACAAGTCTGTTTGCTGCAGACCTTGTCAGAGCCTTAAAAAACATCACACAAATTATGAATCTCTCTAGAAGGGATATATAGTATGCAACATTTTTCAACTTTATTTGATCTCAAAATGCTTTTTTATAGGAGCAGCTTAGAGACTAATGTTCTATTGAACACACTTAGGAGAGCATTGGACTTGATCATTTTCATTACAATTTTGTAATTAGTTTGCAAACTTATCTTGTTGCTCTTAATTGGGTTGTTAGTTCAAGTGAAAATGTTTTATGTATAATTTTTCATGTTGCAAGTGTGTTTTTATACTAACTACTGGAAATTGTAGTTCTAAAAAGATTGTACAAGAGCATTATCTCAGTGACTACTCAGTTTTCCTCTCCCCACCTCCATTTTCCTCCTGTTCTTACAATGCCATTAAGTATACCTAAATGGAAGAAAGCTAACTTGGTGGTAGAGGTACATGCCACTGTAGGTGGATTGGTGTGTTAAGTATACAGTATGCAAGTAATCTGTGGATTGGCTTTATTAATTAGATCTCAAGAAATTGTATAAAAAATAAACATACCCTGGAATTTCTCTTGGTGTACATTTTTCAAGTGGCTTTGCTTTTCTGTTGGCAGAAATTGGTCAGGTTCATGGAGTCAACATAAATGTTAGAGTCAAACATAACGTAGTAAATTTACAATGTAATTTTTAAATATAATATTCTTAACACACATTATCAATGAAAAGCAAAGAAAAATTCTTCAAAGGAGATTCTAATCATGATAGAGGTCAGTACCTTCCCTGAAGATGTCAATATTCCTGTCCCAGCTCATTCCCTCACTGTAGCAGAACTGAAAGACTGGCCAGGAGAGATTGGTCATTGTGACTGCCATAATGTACTCACAGGACCACATAGCATTTATATTCTTGGAACATTATGCTATTTGGTTTTAAGATCAAGCATAAAGAAATGTTTTTATTCCTTTCTAAGTCAATTAATTTCTTAAAAAATAGCAAGCTGAAATGAAAAAGCTTTATTGTTAGACTCAGTATAGCCATAACTACATATCTCCTATGTTGGACTCAGTCATAATATCAATTTTTCATGAGGTTCTCAGTTTAAAAAAAATACACACAACTTGTTGACTATCCAAGAAAGAAATACATGCATTACACTGTTGTTTTCTGAGTGTCACTGTTCTCAAAGCACATGTAGAGAAAAGGTGGTTATGAGGACAGTTCTCTGGTCACCTGGAAGGGCTTCCACTGTCACATGAAGGAAGGCTATCCCATTTTCTGGGTGATAAAGAACCTGAGCTTTCCTAGAGATATTTATCTCCAGTGTTGTTGGTCCATTGAAGCACTCTTTATGTATCCTTACTCAAATAATATTTGTTAAATGATTAAATAAATGCAACAACTATTAGAAATAATAGAGATGGAGAATGGAGATGTGGGTTTTATGTGTGTATACCTAAAGGAATCCAAATGGTGCCAGTCATAGAAGTAAATGTTAGAAAAACATTTTGTGAAGTTGAAAGACCAAAATAGTGAAAGAATGAAACAGACGTTTTCTATGATGCCTTTTCTAATGTGACTGTCTTGAGATTGTTCTGTTTATTTTTTGCTGCATAACAAGCAATCCCAAATGCAGTAGGTTATAAGTAACAATTCTTTTATGATCTCACAGATTCTGTGGGGCAGGAATTTGGACAGGGTGCTATGGCGATGGTTTATCTCTGCTTCTGGGTATATGGGGTCTGACTAGTGTGAGGTGGTATCTCATTATGGTTTTGGTTTGTATTTACATGATAATGAGTGATGTTGAGCATTTTTTCATGTGTCTGTCAGCCATCTAGATGTCTTTTTTGGAAAACTGTCTATTCATGTCTCTTGCCCATTTCTTCACTGGATTGTTTGCTTTTTGAGTGTTGAGTTTGATAAGTTCTTTATAGATTTTGGATACTAACCCTTCATCTGATTTGTCATTTACAAATATCTTCTCCTATTCCATTGGTTGCCTTTTAGTTTTGCTGATTGTTTCCTTCACCGTGCAGAAGCTTTTTATTTTGATGAGGTCCTATTAGTTCATTTTTGCTTTTGTTTACCTCGCCTCTGGAAACATGTGAAGTAAGAAATTGCTGTGGCTGAGGTTAAAGAGGTTTTTGCCTGCTTTCTACATTAGGATTTTGATGGCTTCCTATCTTACATTTAGGTCTTTTATCCATTTTGAGTATATTTTTATGTATGGTGTAAGAAAGTGGTCCAGGTTCATTCTTCTGCATGTTGCTGTCCAGTTTTCCCAGCACCACTTGCTGAAGAGACTATCTTTATTCCATTGGATATTCTGTCCTACTTTTTCAAAGATTAGTTAGCTATATGTTTGTGGGTCCATTTCTGGGTTCTCTATTCTGTTCCATTGATCTGTCTGTTTTTGTGCCAGTACGATACTGTCTTAATGATTACAGCTTTGTAATACATCTTGAAGCCCGGAATTGTGATGTCTCAGCTTTGGTTTTCTTTTTCAGGATTGCTTTGGCTGTTTGGCGTATTTTCTGCAGAAATTTTAGGATCATTTGTTCTAGCTCTGTGAAAAATGCTGGTGTTGTTTTGATAGGGATTGCATTGAATGTCTAGATTGCTTTGGGTAGTATTGACATTTTACCAATATTTGTTCTTCCAATCTATGTGCATGGAATACTTTTCCATTTTTTTGTGTCTTCTTCAATTTCTATCATAAGATTTCTATAGTTTTCATTGTATAGATTTTTCACCTCTTTGGTTAGGTTTATTCCTAGGTATTTTATGGTTTTTGGTGCAACTGTAAATGAGATCAATTTCTTGATTTATATTTCTGCTGCTTCATTATTTGTGTATAGAAATGCAACCAGTTTCTGTGCACTGATTTTATATTCTCTGACTTTGCTGAATTCATGGATCAGTTCTAGCAGTTTTTTGGTGGAATCTTTTGGGTTTTCCATATAGAGTATCATGTCATCTGCAAAGAGTGGAACTTTGCTTCCTCCTTGCTCATTTGGATGCCTTTTATTTCTTTGTGTTGTCTGATTGCTGAGGCTAGGACTTCCAATACTGTGTGAATAACACTGGCGAGAGTGGACATCCCTATCTTGTCCCTGGCCTTTGGGGGAAAGCTCTAAGTTTTTCTCCACTGAGGATGTTATTAGTGGTGGGTCTTCCATATATGACTTTTATGGTCTTCAGGTATTATCCTTTTATCCCTACTCTGTTGAGGGTTTTTATCAAGAAAGGTGCTGTATTTTGTCAAATGCTTTCTCTGCATCTATTGAGAGGATCATGTGGTTCTTGTCTTTTCTTTTATTAATTTGGTGTATCACATTAATTGTTTTGCAGATATTGAACCAGCCCTGCATCCCAGGTATAAATCCCACTTGATGGTGGTGAATAATTCTTTTAATATATTGTTGGATCCAATTGGCTAGTATATTGTTGAGAGTTTTTGCTTCCACGTTCATCTGGGAAATTGGTGTATAGTTCTCCTTTTTAGTGGGGTCTTTGTCTGGTTTTGGAATCAAGGTAATGCTGGTCTCATAGAATGAGTTTGGAATTTTTCCTTCTACTTCTGTTTTTTTAGAACAGCTTCAAGAGAATAGGTGTTAACTCTTCTTTAAATGTTTGATAGAATTCCCCTGGAAAGCCATCTGGCCCTGGACTCTTGTTTTCTGGGGAGATTTTTGATTACTAATTCAGTTTCTTTACTGGTTATGTGTCTGCTCATTCTCTATTTCTTCCTGTTTCAGTTTTGGTAGTTTATATGTTTCTAGGAATTTGTCCATTTTTTTCCAGATTGCCCAATTTGTTGGCATATGATTGCTCATAATATTCTCTTACTATTGTTTGCATTTGTGCAGTGTTGGTTGTGATCTCTCCTCTTTAATTTTTGATTTTATTTATTTGGATCCTTTACTTTTTCTATTTGCTCAAACTGACTAGGGGTTTATCAATTTTGTTAATTCTTTCAAAGGACAAGCTCCTGCTTTCATTGATCAGTTCTATTTGTTTGTTTTGTTTTGTTTTGATAGCATTTATTTCTGTTCTAATCTTTATTATTTCCCATACTCAGCTGGTTTTGGGTTTTATTTGCTGTTGTTTTTCCAGCTTTTTAAAATGTAAGGTTAGATGGTGTATCTAAGACCTTTCTTCCTTTTTTAGGAAGGCCTGGATTGCTGTATACTTCCCTCTTATGACTGCCTTTGGTGCATCCCAGAGGTTTGGGGCCATAGTGTTATCATTTTCATTGCCTTCCTTGTACTATTTAATTTCATCTTTAACTTCCTGGTTAACCCATTCATTCTTTAGTAGGATGTTCTTCAATCTCTAAGTATTTGTTATCTTTCCAAATGTTTTCTTGTGGTTGATTTCAAGTTTCATAGCATTGTGGTCTGAAAATATGCACAGCATGATCTCAAACTTTTTGTACTTCTTGAGGGCTGATGTGTGTCACAGTATGTGATCTTTTCTGGAGAATGTTCCATGTGCACTCAAGAAGAAGGTGTATTCTGCTGCTTTAGGATGAAATGTTCAGAATAATACATCTGTTAAGTCCACCTGGTCCAGTGTGTCATTCAAAGGCATTGTCTCCTTTTTGATTTTCTGTTTGGATGATCTTCCCATTGTTGTAAGTGGGGTTTTGAAGTCTCCTACTTTATGATATTATTGTCGATGAGTTTCTTTATGTTTGTGATTGTTTTATATATTTGGGCGCTTCATGTTGGGGGCATACATGTTTATAATTTTTAGATCTTCTTGGTGGATAGACCCTTTAATTATGATATAATGCCCTTCTTCATCTCTTGTTATAGTCTTTATTTTAAAATTCAGATTTTCTGATGTAAGTATGGCTACTCTGGCTTTCTTTTGGCAGCCATTAACATGATAGATAGTTCTTCATGCCATTACTTTCATTCTGAAGGTGTCTTTAGGTCTAAAATGTGTTTTTTTTGTGAACAGCATATAGATGTATCTTGTTTTCTTATCCATTCTGTTACCCTTTGTCTTTTGATTGGAGCATTTAATCCATTGACATTTAAAGTAAGTACTGAAAGATATGAATTTATTGCAATCATGTTGCTTGTAGAGTTCGAGTTTCTTGTGGTGTTCTCTGGTCCTTTATACCCTTTGTTGCTTTTGGTATCTTTTGTTTTGTTTCATCTTTTCTTCCCTCAGAGAGTCCTCCTTAAAATTTCTTGCAGGGCTGGTTTAGTGGTCATGAACTCCTTTAGTCTTTGTTTGGGAAACTTTTTATCTCTCCTTTCATTTTGAATGTTAGCCTTGCTGGAAAAAGGAATTCTTGGCTGCATATTTTTCTGATTCAGCACATTGAATATATCCGGCCACTCCTTTTTGGCCTGCCAAGTTTCTGTGGATAGGTCTGCTGCAAACCTGATCTGTCTTCCCTTATAGGTTAAGAACTTTTTTCCCTTGCTGCTGTCATAATTCTTTCCTTGTGTGTGTATTTTGTGAATTTGACTGTGATACGCCTTGTTGATGGCCAGTTTTTGTTGAATCTAATGGGAGTTCTTCATGCTTCCTGGATTTAGATGTCTGTGTCTTTCCCCAGGTTAGGGAAGTTTTCTGCTATGATTTGCTCACATAATGTTCTACCCCTTTTTCTCTCTCTTCATCTTTTGGAACTGCTATTATTTGGATGCTATTGCTTTTTAATGAGTCACTGAGTTCTCTAATTCTTATATCATGACCTTTTTCCTGTTTCCCTCTTTTTTCTGCTTCATTATGCTCATAATTTTGTCTTCTTTATCACTTATTCACTGCTCTCCTTCATCCATCCTTGTTGTCATGACATCTGTTTGAGCTTGCATCTCAGTTATAGCATTTTTAATTTTGTACTGGCTAGATTTTACTTCTTTTATCTCTGCAGAAAGGGATTCTGTGCTTTTTTCAACTCCAGCTAGTGTTTTTATTATCGTGATTCTAAACATACATCGTGCTTATATTTATGTTGATTAAGTCCCTGGTTGTCATTTCTTCTTGTTCTTGCTTTTGGGGTGAATTCCTTCTTTTTGTCATTTTGGAGGAAGAAAAAGAATTAATAAAATAAAAAATTAAAATTAAAAGATTAAAAACAACACAAAAATCAAATAAATGAAGCTATTTCCTAGGTTTGTTTTGATCTGTTTTTTGAAAGAAGCCTGACAGAATAGAGAAAAAAGGGAAAGAAAAGAAAAAAAAAGAAAACAAAATAAGAAAATGTTTAAAAAATAAAAAAATGCATATAATAAAATAGAATAAAATGAACAAAGTAAATTAGATTTTTAAAAAATCATAAAAAATAAAAAATACAGTAAAAATAAATTTTAAAAACATTTATAAAAACGGAAAATAAAAGTAATTGTTTTCTCTTTCTATATCTAAGAAGAAGAAAAGAAAAAAAAATGAATAGATGGACCAGTGAACAGAATGAAATCCAAATGAAATTACATCCAATTTCCCCTTTAAGTCAAACTATGAAGCATTTTATAGTCCATACACTAAACAGACAGAGAGACTTGTGGACATCGTTTATCGCTTGGTCGGCGCAATTGGACGGGCTTGGTGTAATGGCTCCACTCTCCACTAGGTGGCGCTGATTAGCTTATTGGGGTGAATTGGTTTAGTGTACGTGAGCATACACGTGCAGGTGTGGAGTGGTAAAAATGGTGTCATCCAGCTTCCCTGTTTCTAGCCTCAGAACTCTCTGCTCTCACCCACTGGCCATCAGGCCACCCTCCTTTGTTTCCATCTTCCATCCACTGCCTGTTTCTACACTGTCCACAACCAAGTTGTCAGCCTGTCAGGTGGCACCTCTCTCCTGAGTTTTCCCTCAGATGGGACTTTGTTTCCAATCCCCTCACTTGTGAGGACTCTGCATCCTGGCCTGCTATTGACCCTCTGGGGAAGGGTCTCACTGAGCAGTGGCCAAGTGCCAGCTTGCCCCTGTGATTGCTCTCATGGCTGTGCTGCTACAGAGGCCCAGAGACTCAGTTCGAGGGCCAGACTGGCCTAGAAAAAGTTTGTGCGATTTGTAGCAGCAGTGGTTTAAGGACTATGGCAAATCACAACACATAAATAGTGCCAGGCTTCACCCTGGCCTCTTTGTTCCAACACCAACAAATGTGGCTGTTCTCCAGGGTCCGCTGGTATATTTTCCCCATGGGGAGGCCCTACGACCTCTACCAAATATCCTCCCAACAGGTGAAAGACTTTATTTTTTAAAGAACTTTTAGCTTCATAGCAAACTTGAGCAGAAAATACAGATTTTTTATATACCCCCTCTTCTCAGACGCATAACAACCTCCTCTACTGTCAACATCCCTCACCAGAGTGGTACATTTTTCAAAATTGATGAACCTGTACTGACACATCATTATCACCCAAAGTCTATACTTTACATTAGTTAGGGTTCATTCTTGGTGTTTTGCATTCTATGGATTTTAACAAATGTATAATGACACGTATCCATCATTGTAGTATCATATAAAGTAGTTTCACTGCCCCCCAAATTCTTAGTGTTCCTCCTTTTTATCCTCTCACACCTTCATCTGGTAACCACTTATCCTTTTACTGTCTTCATAGTTAGGGCTATGAGACTTGCATTCCAATTCTCTACCTAAAGGGAAGGAAAGGCAGAAACTAAGTACGTAAACAGTTTATTTTAGCTATACTGTGGAGCTGGGGACATCCTTCATTACTCTGCTGGATCTATATTATGGATTTTTCCCCCATCCACACAAATGTTTCCATGATCTAGGTTAGATTGTTGAAATAGGGCTCCTGCTGGACATTTCTTGGTTCTTGTGTTTATTTTTTTAAATTTTTTGATTTAGTTTTGAGAGACAGAGAGAGAGTATGAGTGGGGTAGGGGCAAAGAGAGGAAGACACAAAATCTGAAGCACGCTCCAGGCTCTGAACTGTCAGCACAGAGCTCAACACGGGGCTCCAACTCACAAACCATAGCATGACCTGAACTGAAGTCAGACGTGTAACCAACTGAACCACCTAGGAGTCCCCTAAGTTTTTGTTTTAATACTCTCCTATCATGTTCCTGTTACTCTTTTCTTACCTTTTAGAGATTTGCCATTGTCCTCCCTTTAGAAATTCTTTTGACAGTTTAATGAGAATGCGGTGATTTATCTTCATGGGCAATTAAATACTTTTAATAGGAATGCCATGTTATAGACTAACATTTCTTATTAAAAATAAAAATTAAAAAAAAGGTGTTTCCCCAAATATATATGAAATAATGGTGATGCTGACCCACTAGCAGTTGTTGAGATCATGGAGATGAATAAAGAGCTTCCTACCCCCTTTCAAGAATGAAATCCATGGGTTACACTGGTTTTTTTAGCACTTCGCTGCAGGAGTCACAGATTATCAACATTATGCATGATGATAGTAATACGCTATTTTAGGACACAAAGGGATGTTTCTCTCAGAGTCATACGCAACATATATGTTTGAACTTTTCATATGACTGTTTTTGTTTTGTTTTGTTTTTAAAAACTGTGTTTTTAGTAACAGATTACCTCATGTGATTAGATTATGCTCATGCATGTTCTATATGTGACAGAACACCAAGAATGGTGTTACTATACATTAGTACTGAATTTATATTTCATTTTATTCTGGAGTGGAAAAAAGAAGAAAGGACTCATAGGCAATAGGGCAACATAGAGAAGACATGTAGATACCATGTAGCAGTGATCAGAGATTCTATATATCATCACTATGCCCTTTTTAACTCTTAGGAACAGTCTTTTTTAAACAGTGGGGGACAGAAACAAGGGTTATTATTTTTTTTTCTGTTATGATTGTAAAAAGGATACCCAGAAATTGGAACCTAAAGGAGGAACTCTCCTCTTTAGCCTGTTAGTTTAGGTTCTTAACTAACTGTACAAAATGGAGATAATGTGATTTGTACTATAATTGTCAATATGAAGCACAGATGAAATAATACATGTGAATTACTTGGGGATATATAAATAATTTATAAGTTTAATAATATGCTTTAATGCAAAAAAATAAATGTAGGTTCAGTTCAGTTTCTCACACATGATACTCAACACATTCTTGCTATTTTAGAGGCAGTGCACTATTGAGTGATCAACCTGATAGCAGGTGGAAGAAATCACTCACCTGAGCTTAAGGAAATGCCAAAAATCTAGGACTTATTCAGAGTTAGTAGTTACACTGGGTTGAACATTGCCCCCTCATAATTTATGTCTTTTCTACAACCTCAGAATTTGACCTTGTTTGTAAATAATCATCATGCAGATGTGGTTGATTCAGATGAGGTCATATTGGAGTAGGGGAAATTCTTAACCCAGTATAATTGGTGTCCTTATAATAAGAGAAGAGACAAAGAATCACCCACAGAGAGGAGAACATGGTATGAAGACACAGACACACAGAGAGAAGTCACCTATGAAGGCAGAGATTGGAAAGAGGCAGGGGCAAGCCAAAGAATACCAAGATTCGCTGGCAAACATCAGACACTGGAGGGAGAACATAGCTCTGCTGGCATCTTGATTTCAGAATGCTGGCTTCCAGAACCACGAGAATTTTTATCTCGATTGTTTTAAACCACCAGTTTGTGATACTTTGTTGTGGCAGTCCTAGCAAACTAACTCAGCAGTCAAGGAGGCTGCCGAGCCAAGTTGACCACTGAGGGACTTCCACAGAGGCCACTGAAGTGGAGTGTCCATAACTAGATCTTGGAAGCCAGGTATGCAGGCATGGATCCAAGAGCCAGGGAGTCTAATGAGGAATAGTCATCAAAAGAATTCTTGACCATCACCCGTTCCAGATGTCAGTGTCACTGCCAATTTCTATCTGCTCACTACCCAAGTCACTTTAATGGACTGAGAAAGATTAGACAAGTTTTGGCTTGAATAAACCCTTAAACATGAAGTAAGTTATAACCAGAAACCTAATTATCTTGCTTTACAATGGAAAAGGAAGAAATTGTCCCTGATCACATAGCTTCCTTCCTTGTTTATAGATAATCTCCTGTACTTTTAACACAGTTTTATTAGAGGCTTTTCTTCCTACTCTGTCTTTCACAATAGAATCCAGGGTCACGTTTTAAGTTTCTGTTGCTGCTGTAACAAATCACCACAACTTTGATGGCTTAAAACAACACAGTCCTATTATCTTACTTTTTTTTCTGGTGAGTCCAGTATGGGTTACACTGGACTGAAATCAAGGGTTACACTGGACTGAAATCAAGGTGTCAACACACCTTGATTCCTTTCAGGAGGTTTCTAGGGGCAAATCCATTTCCTGTTCATTTGGGTTGTTGAAAGGATTCAGTTTCTTGTGATTATAGGATTGAAATCCCTCCTTTTTTGCTGCCTATAATGTGAAGACCATTACCAGCTCCTAGAAGTTAATACATTCATTGGCTCATGGCCCCTTTCCTCCATCTTCAAAGCCAGTAACAGCTGGTCAAGTCTCTCTCCTATCAAATATTTCTAACCCATTAGTTTGCTTCTGTATCCAATTTTAAAGACTTGTGTAATTACATTGAGCCTACCTGATAATTCAGGATAGTCTTCCTTTCTCCAGCTCAGGTGATCAGCAAACTCAATCCCATCTGCAGCTTTAATTCTCATTTGCTATGTAACCTAACATGTTCACAGGTTCTGGGGATTAGAGAATGGACATCTTTAGGGTGCCATTATTTTGCCTACCACAGATTATCTGCAGCTGAGCATTCTGTCTTCCTCACGGGAGTGGTAAGGGGGATACAGAGCTTTATCAAAACATAACAAATCTGAATTATAAGCATGGTATTTAAAAAAATCTATCTTTACCAATTTGCTGAATTGAAATTAAAAATTAAATACACTTAATGGAGAATATTTGACTTTTAAAACATCAGACATCTTTGATAGGACTGGCTTCTTATCAGGGAAGAAGTTACTTTATACATAATCCAATATGTATAAATAGGAAATTTTTAGAAATTATTGGTGGCCTATGTTGAGAGCTCCTTTTTGGCCTTAACTTTGAGCACATTAAGTGTGGGCTCCACTTGTTTCTCATCTGATTGTTCCTCCAAACTCAGTATATCCCAATAAAGGGTAACTTATTTTTTACCTTAAATTTTCTTTGCTTAATTCCATCTGATTACCATTAGAATGAATTCAAATCATCAATGTTTTATACCATGAATATATCATCTTCTAGTTTCCTGACCCTTTTAAACATCCTAAGAGGTACATTATGGATAAACAATGACTGCCATTTGGGTTTCAAAATCATTTAGGGGCACCTGGGTGGCTCAGTCAGTTGAGTGGGTGACTTCAGCTGAAGTCATGATCTCACAGTTCACGAGTTCAAGCCCTGTGTCAGGCTCTGTGCTGACAGTTCAGAGCCTGGAGCCTGCTTCAGATTCTGTGTCTCCCTCTCTCTCTCTCTGTCCCTCCCCTGCTCAAGCTCTGTCTCTCTCTGTCTCAAAAATAAATAAACATTAAAAAAATTTTTTTAAATCATTTAGTGACTTTACCACTAAATGTGGGCAAATACTCCTTTCTAGTTTTCCAGTACAGGTTTTAGGCATATTTTGGCATCCCTCCTCTTCTCACATCCATCTAAAATTAAATAATACAAAAATATACCTTAACAACTTATTTGAAAAGAGTTTATTCATATAATAATTATTAAACACCTGTTATGTATTAGGCATTGTTCTAGGCACTGGAAATATCCAGTGATTCATATGTTTAAGGTCTCTGTTGAGAGAATTGCCTTCATACACACCTGTTTTGATTCAGTCTTCTCTTCCCCTAGAATCTTAATGGTAACCCTTGCTTACTTAGATTTTTGTTTCCTTATGTTGGCATCTGTACATCTTTTTTACCCTTTCTTTTATCCAAATTCCATATCCGGGTCTTGATTACTCATGGCTTAGCTTTTGAGTAACTCTACTTGGAAAGGACCTGATTAAGAAAATGCCAGCAAAAGGTTAATTGTGATAGATCTGTATGCATTTGCTATTTGTCAAGGTGTTGCATTGTAGCACAAATGAATAAACTCTCCGTTGCTGAAATTACAGCCATCCTACTCTGGCCACTAAAGACAATATATGTTTTGTTATTTACCCTTCCTGGTGCCCCCCACCCTGGTTTTTTGTTTGCTTGTTTGTTTCCTTTTTGGAAACCATTCACTTAATATCCCAAGTGGTGAGACAGCCCTGACCTCCATTGTGACAGTTAAGCACATGCCAATGACACCTTACCCTAAAGCAGCAGAAAGGCCATTTTTCAAATAATGATTTAAGTAGGTCAGAGCAAACAGGATACTCACATTAAAGGAAAAAGAAAGTATATATTTCAGAAAGACCTGTGAATTTGAATTCCTTTGCCTGCCCTAATGTTTCATTTTTCAAATTAGTTTGCCTGTTAGATGAGAGACTCCTCCCTGGAGGTGATAGTGGGACCCCCTGGCCTTGAGTGGCTCTCGAGAGACAGCAGATGCCTTCCCTCAAGTGTTAACAGTGTAGTAAATCCCTTTTGGGGCTGTTCAAATCTCCCTGATAAGCCTTCCTGCACTTGAATTATTGGAGGTGAGGAGTGGAAAAATGAACAGTTGGAAGACCTTTTTAGAATATTAAATAATTGGTTGTTTAAAATCTAAAAAAAAATAATTTACTAGCAACCATTTTGAGGAACTCAGTTAAATATAAAAAAATGTATTAAATTTGTATATGACTAAGCAACAAAATGTTTGATGTTCCAGTGTCAGGTACTTGACTAAAACAAATGGTTAATGCCTAACTGCTTCACCAGAAATAGCTTCTCACCCTACTGTCAGAGCATATTGAATTGTGCCTCTTGAAAGAAGTCTTAGAAGAGTCAGTTGGTAGGCAAAGAGAATTAAAATGAAGAGACATCCAACATATCTTGAGTCCTTTCTACACATATATGGAGAGAAAGGGTACATTTGTGCCTTGGGCTCATTAGCAAAATACATTAGCTCTAGCTGACTGATTTGCACCTGGTGCCTGCCTGAGGTCTCCAAAGAGAGGAGATTTACAATTAGGTTTGAGCCTAAGAAGTTTTGAAAGCTTTCCCATCAAAAGTAGGTAGACATTTGGAAACGTAAATATACCATATTTCTCTCTGGATTACACATTTGCTAAAGTTCACCTTTTAATTTTTTTAGAAGTCAGCAGTCATGGTGCGTGTATCACACTCTTCATGCACATCACCTTTGAAATGAGATCCCGGATGGAGTGATACTCCTTGAATGGAGCAAAGAGATTATCTATTACAACCGCCTTCTTAGAGATTAGCAAACTGAGCCCCAGAGAGGTTAAAAAAAGAGATTTAAAATCTTAAATATTTAGCAGCCTGGAGCCTGGCCAGGACTGGGAGCCAGGTTAATCTAATTGCCAGCATAGTGTTTATTTTTTCCCTTTGCCTCATTGACATGATAGTTGCTTGAATAAACATTTAAATTTTTTTAATGTTTATTTTTGAGTGAGAGAAAGAGAGAGTGAGCGAGCAAGTGGGGGAGGTGCAGTGAGAGGAGACACAGAACTCGAAGCAGGCTCCAGGCTCCAAGCTGTCAGCCTACAGCCTGATGCAGGGCTTGAACTCATGGACTCATGGACCATGAGATCATGACCTGAGCCGAAATCAGCTGCCCAACTGACTGAACCACCAAGGTACCCCATTTTGAATAAACTTTTTAACTATACAGTATTTCTTTTTGTTTTTCTTTCCTTTTTTTTTTGTTTTTTTGTTTTTTTGGCTTAAGAGGTCACCCAAGATAGTATATTTTCTCATTTCCATTAAGGATAGTTTGTAAAATTTCTGCGCCTTTAAAATAGTTTAATGAGAATAAAATTTAACAAGCAGTGATGCTTCTCCAGGTTAAAAAGTCCATTCTGTGTTGGTGCTTAGCTTAGTCATTCCCCATTTGTTTGATTTAAAGTGAGGTTGAAAGGGCAGACAGCCAACTCTGGCTAGATGCGTTTATCCAATCACCACACTCCTTGAGGTTTCTGATAATTATCAATAAGTTAGGTGGTAGATAAATAGCAGTGTCACAAGAGAAGGGAAGTGCTGAAGGCAGGCTAGGGGTGACTTCTTAAGCTTGTCAGTAAGACGGAGGAGTAAAGACAGATCCATCCTCTTGTCAGGAGCAGAAAGTATGTTGGAGAAAACTAACTCCCAGGAAGAGGATGTGTCAGGAAGATGGATTACCCCAGGAAGTCAGGACGGCTCTCCCAGTGGGCAGCAGCCTGCTTGGATATAATTTGCCAGCTGTCCGTCTTGTCCTAGTGTGTCTCTGTATTTTCCCTCCTTTGTGCTGCCAGCGACAAGCCTATGGTGATCTAATGCAGCCAAAGGGCCTTCAGAATAGCTAAAGACCTGGACAGAGGGGAACATGTATGCAATGAGTGAATATTTAGCTTGCAAGGTCTTCCTATCTGCACTCCCAGGAACTTTCAGAGAGGTGTACCCTGTGGGGAAAACTCTTTAAATGAGCACCTTATTAGAGAATGGTCCTGTTAGGTGAATAAAAGGCTGATTACATACCCAGAGGTGAGCCGTAATGAGGCTCAGAGTAACTAAATGAAGCAATCTGCTGCACTTTGTATCTGGACTTGAGCCTGAGCATTTCAAACTGGCATCTGGAAAAGGAAAAAGGCTCTGGGGAAAACCACACAATAGACTAGAAATATTTCATTTTTTTTTCCAAAGGGAATTTAGGACAGATTTCTTGGGTAACAATTCTGAAGAAAGAAGCCTGGCATAAGAGAGAAGCTTGGTGTGGGCATTGCTGTCTTGCATAAGCAAGCCACAGACACATAGCTACCTTTTTTGGAGGCTGAGTGAACCCAATGGACCCTCCCTGTCTTTTTAAAGCTATAGGGTGTTCTGGCCAAGGATTCTAGCACAGCATCTCCACTCCATTGACTGAAGATTGGTGAGGAAGTTTGAAGCAATGGTCACTATATTCCTATAGGTGTAAATGAGACATGAATCTGCCTTCTACCAGTGTGAATTAGCTGCATAAAGCAATGGCTACAGGTTGAAACTAAACCTTGGTTATTGCTCTCTGGTCTTGTTTATATTTCAGATCCTCTGTGGAAGCAGCAGCAGCCCCAAAGCCATTCCATTGAAATGGCCTCTGTGATCTTTGAGAAGGGATTTCTTATTTGGTGAATTATTACCCTAATTAATTTAGTTCATGGGATAAGTGTCTTTGTGATTCATTCCTCTGCTGCCTACTTTCTCCCTGAGAGATGAAGGCAAGGTACTGAAGTCTGGAGTACACTCAGCTCTGAACCAGAAGATTGGGTTCTCAGAGTAATGTGACCTCCTGCTCTTGTTCAATATTTTGGGGTCTCATTTTACTCCTCTATAAAATCGGGAGACCAATAGTTGCCCTGCACTTTATCCCTTCCTTAGCATACAACAAATATTAACAGTGCTTGATAAACTACCATGAGTCATTGTATGGTAAGCTATGTTTATTCAAGCCATCTTATTTTTATTTTAAAATATTCTTGAATATCTTATGATTCCTGGTTAATCATACCCAAGACCTTTCTTGTTCCTTAGTCCCCCTTCTTTTATAGGAGGGTGTTCAAAAGAAAGAGCACACAATTTGATTCCTGGATCATGCTGTCATGCTCTCTTGAGACTCTGTGACTTTGCTTTCCCCATCATTATTTCCCTGGGAAAAACTGGGAGCTAGGTAAACATTTACCCTGAGGCTAAAGAGAGCTCTTTAAAATGACTTCAGGGGTATGAATAGACACCAGTTGCCATTTATCCCCTTAATATGTTTCAAAAATGTACAAGATTGAGATAGCATTTGTTCGTCATGGGTTTCAGTCAAAGCCAACATGAGAAGTTTGATTGGTGGGAAAAATAGTTAAGCTGATAATTGAAGAAACCAAATATCCTCCGTATGCCCTACCTCACCATCCATGTAACAGTCCATTTTGGTATAGAACTGTCCCACTGTTTCAAAAAGATAGTCTGGTGCTCAGCTGTCAGCTAGTTGAAAGATGGCAGTGCTAATTTGTATCTTTTGACACGCTTCCCTCATACTAAAAACTAAGGCTGCCACGAAGCTTTCAGTGATTAAATAGTCAATGTGTTCTGACTTCTCTGTGAATTTACCAAAGAGAAGAATATTTGCTCAGTTTTGTTACTTACTAGCAGCAGCCAGCCTTCATTTGAACAGATAAACACATTTACAGCACAAGTTCGTAGGCTTTTAGTGGATGAAATGGTAGTGCTTTAATCAGGACAACTAAAATTACCGTTCCATTGAAAAGAAAGTGCTGAACTGGTTGTGGTAGGGTGGAGGCTGAGGGGTGGTAGGAGAGGGAAGTTGAAATTTCAGTAGCCACATGAAGAGAACAACAAATATTTAGCGTTAAAAAAAAAACAAAAAACCAGCTACTTCCATACTGGTCACAGAGAACATGAACACCTAGGGAAGTGAGTGGAAAGGGAAGATGCATTGAAAGTATTTTATATCCTGTGAGGTGAAAACTAAGGCTGAAAAAGCTTCAGTAAATTGTCTCAGGTCACATGGCATGAGAATGGGGTAGGAGAGCATGGGTTCACTTGACTATTAGCTCTGAAGGGTGAACTGGTCAGCTTTGTGTCCTATAGAATCTGGGTTTGCTACCCCTCGCCACTTGTTTTCATCCTCTTTTCATCCTCACCTCTCATCTGGTCTTTCTTTTTTAAAAACACATGAAAATCATCATCAAAACACAAAATGTTGGATGAGTGAGTTGATATTTAGGTTATCTGCTATCTTGAAATTGTATTAAAGAGAAGACTCTATTCTTAAAAGTCTGAAAATCCGTATCAGTTGCACAGCCCCCCATTGATTTTTTTTTTGTCTCTTTTGAATGCTGTGGGAAAATGCTTCGTATTTCTTGGCTGTTGAACTTCTCAATGTTAACTTAGAGTGCATCTCTTCTGCAGTTCTCTTACAGGTTGCTCATTTTCAGTGACACCTGCTTTCTAGTTGGAGAAATTCTTGAAATCATGGGTACCACATCAGAATTTCTTTCAGTTAGGATGACAAATCCAATAAACTGCATGTGTGTAAAGTACAGATAAAGGTAATCAGATCTCATGCTTCAGGGAATAAACTGATTACCTATGATGGCCAGGAAGGAATTTTCCCCATTAGCGTCCTGCAGATACACAAGCCTTGCACAGGATCCCACTTTCTGCTATCCTAGAGCTTCCTTATAGAATTTCATTATGTACGTGGTATAAAATCTGAACCAGTGACATAATGTGCTGTGTAGAATGGTTGTCATACATGGATAAGTATTTAATATGCAGCAAAATAAATAGTTAGCATTTGAAACAGAGTTCTATTTAGATAACTGAGATAGTGGTTCATTAAAGATAAACTACTTAAAATCTTTTCATGTTTCCTCCGGGGATCTCAAAGTACATTCCCCAAACGAGACCATTAATCCTCATAAATATTCTGTCACATAAATTCTGTTAAATTTCTCTAGGAAAAAAAAAAAACAGGTTAGTCAGTTTTACTAACCAGTAAGTCTGTATAGCATCAAGTTTGTATAGCACCCTAGCAATCTTTATTACCTTGAAATCTCATTAGAGATTTGACTTTTAAAACCAGCATTCTAGGGGGCTGCTGGGCGGCTCAGTTGGTTAAGTGTCTGACATCGGCTCATGTCATGATCTCACGGTTTGTGGGTTTGAGCCCCACATTGGACTCTGTGCTGACAGCTCAGAGCCTGGAAACTGCTTCATATTCTGTGTCTCCCTCTCTCTCTCTGTCCCTCCCCCACTCACATTCTGTCTGTCTCTCTCCAAAAATAAATAAACATAAAAAAAAAGACCATCATTCTAGTGGAAAAAAAATTTTTTTCAGCCCTAAGTCATTATCTATGTTTATCCCTCCAACAAACATCCGATGAGAGTCAACAATGTGCAAAGTGCTGGATAGAAAAAGATAGATAGGGCTCAGGGTCCAAAGGGAGAGAGTTATTGATATAATACTTGATAATATCTGGCTCCTGGGAACACAATTTAGAAATACTATATTGAAACACACACACACACACACACACACACACACACACACACACACACACACATAAACTAAGATGAGGGGATCCAGCTAAGTGATCAAGTGCTTAATTACATTAGTAAGTTGTCTTATACTTTATTTATGCAGAGTTCCTTTTAATATGAGTTTTTCAAGTGCATTAAAATAGCATTTAAGTGATTTAAAAAGATATTCAGTTTTGAAAAGATAATACACATTGTAAAAAAAAATTCAGCCTGTACCAGTCCCCACTTCTACCCTATCTTCCTTTCCAGTATTTCTTCTCTTCAGAATTTGATTTATGAAAGCTCAGTTTGTAGTCAACTTTTCAGGGCATTTTTCACACTACAAGAAAGATAACATACCTATATTTGTGTAAAAAGAGGAGGGGGGGGAAGCTACTTCTGAGTAGCCATTAAAAACTATGTGACAGTAAGGATAGGAATAAGAGGAAAATAATTGGATAAAAGGGTCCAGAAACCTTTATTTCCCTTTGTCTTGCTGTGAGATTTGGACCAACAAGTAACCTCCCTGATCCCTATTGTATAATTAAAATGACTATTACTTCCTACCACCTGAGAGTGAATGATGTGGGGATTAAGCAAGAACATTTTGCACATTTTCATTTACTGGGCCTCATGAATTATATAGCAAGTCTCAGTTGTAGACAGATTGAGTATATAAATGCTTAGATTAGTTATGTTGCAAATACATCAATCACTAAGTTATTTATTTATACATCTGACAGTTCTCCATCTATTTGTTCATATTGACATATTATGTAACTAGGCTATGAAGCACTTGAAGGGTGCAAGTTTGCTGTTTGGGTCTGTGGCCCAAGAAAGAAGGTGAACCTGAAAAAAGACATTGTTAACTCTAACAAATATCAGTAAATGAAAGCCTGTTACATTCCACGGCAAGAACTATATATGTGTGTGTGTGTGTGTGTGTGTGTGTGTTTGTGTGTGTGTGTGTGTGTGTATATATATGTATATGTATGTGTATATATATATATGTATATCTATGTATATATATATATGTATATCTATGTGTGTATATATATATATATATATGTATATCTATGTATATGTGTGTGTGTAAAATGAAATAAATGGTAGCTATTAGTAATGTATCTTATTTTCTTCCTTTCCAAAATTTTGCAATGCAAGTAATCAGTAGGTCTGGAATATGGTAGGAATCTGCATTTTTGAAAAATTACCCCAAGGGCTTCTGATGAAGGTGGTTTCCAGAATGGTTTCCAATCACTGAGTGAAAGGATTACTCATGCTGTGTTTCTAATATTTATGTATAATTGGGAGAATTAGGTGACTTTTTTCAAGTATTCTTTAGCAGCAGTTCCAGAGAAATCATGTTGTAACTAGCATTTCTCTGAGTTATTTGATTCCTGATTCAAAAATCACTGTAAGATATTGGCTTCACCAAGCAATATCCTGTATCCAGTCCAGTCCCTCTTGGATGTGTAAGATTGTTCACAATGCAGCTAACCAAATTAGAGGCAAGTACATTTTGGAAACAGCTATTCATGCTGTGTCAGAGGTCTTGACCCACATTTTCTGAAAATTAAAGCTTTTTAACTTAGATTATTTTAATATACCCATTGGAAATTCTATTCTTTTTTTAATCTCCCCCCAAAATCTTCTTCTCCCCTTCTCCTCTTTGTTCCTTCCCTCCTCCTTTTCCTTCTTTCTCCTCTTCTTTTTCACCCTTCTTTTTATACATAAAGCTATTCTTAGCATTTTAGAAACTTCCCTAACTTGATGTACCTATTTTAACAATAATTATTTTTGAGCACCTCCTATATGCACTGTACAAGACACTACTATAGTAGATAAAAATGTGTGCTAGAATTCACTCAGCAAGTATTTACCAAGAACCATTTTGTGCCAGCTCACTTTGTGACCTAAGGATTTAGACCCTACCCTCAAGGACCTTGTATTCCAATACCTACATGTAATGACTCTAATAAAAAATTAAAAAGGAATCTGTGAGATATAGATCAAATGTTACTGAATTTCAGAGGCAAGGAATTTTTCAATCGAAAGTAATCAGAGAAGGCTTCATGGATGAATTCTATTTGATCTGTTCTTTGAAGAGTATATTCATATAGGTAAAGACACACAAAGACGGTATTTGAAATAATGGGAATAACATGGCAAATACTCATGGGATTACCACCAGGAATATAAACTAGTTAATCTGATTCCATGTATACAGTACATAAAAAGGCATACTAAATAATAACAATGAGAACATAGTTTGGGGCCTTGAATGTTGGTGATAGAAGCTAAGGCTTTTATAGAAGGCAATTGGGAACCATTGGTTATACAGAATGAAATAAAAGAGGAAGAGATAAAAGGTAAGGTAATGATTTAGAGGCTATTAGGAAAATGAAGAGATAACAAAGGCTAAAAACGGCACTCAGGGTAAGAATTAAGAAAATTAGAATGCTATCCATCTAGATTGAAAATCACCTTTTTTCAGAAAGTCCTTCTCTCTAGAAAAACCCACCCTCCTCCCTCTAATCATGCCTCATGTCCACAAGAAATTTCCTTCCATGGTACTTTGTAAAACCAGGCTCTTGGGAATTTCTCACTTGTTCACCCTGAAACACTCTGATACTTGTTTCCTGTAGGCTTCCTGATAGCCTTCACCTGTTCACCAACCGTGCACCAAGTAGTTGCTGAAAGTCCTTTTTTTAAAAAAAAAAGTTTTAATGTTTATTTACTTGTTTTGAGAGAGAGAGAGAGAGTGAGGGGAGGGGCAGAGAGAGAGGAAGAGAGAATCCCAGGCAGGCGCTGCACAATCAGCACAGAGCCCCATGTGGGGCTCAATCTCATGAACTATGAGATCATGACTTGAGCCGAAATCAAGAGTCAGAGGCTTAACTGACTGAGCCACTCAGGCACCCCTGAAAGACCTTTTTTAAATCCATGTGGTTTTATACTTTTTAAAATCAGTGGTCAAGGCCACAGGAAGCCTTGACAGTCTCTGGACCCTTAGTGAGAAAAGAATAAACTCAGGGCATACCAGTGAGTGATCCTGGCCTTTCCCTCTGACAACTTTGTGCCATCTTTGGCTGCCCTTTTTATGTACTTGTCGTTGTGTTTCCCTACATCAATCTCATAAAACATCCTTTCCTCATGCTTGACATATTGATATCATCCTACCACGGATAAAACATAGAGCGATGTAATATGGGCAGGTGATGGAATTATTTGCGATACACAGAAATCCCTGCTGATGTTTAAGACTGGTGTGATATTAAACACATTACTTTCCCTGACAGGCATTTTCATTATACCTATGCCATACAGGTGAAGAATCTAAAAGTGAAATCTTGTTTCTTCCAACTGGGTTCATGCAATAAAATTTAAAAAGTGTGTGTGTGTGTGCGCGCGCGCGCATGTGTGTCCTTCTTTCTATAAATATTTATCTCGGAGAAATGGCACAAATCCCAGAGAACCTATAGTAAAAACAATTGTCTTTTATCAGACCAGTATTTTTGTGGTTGGTGGTATCACTTGGGAAGATTTGGAGGACCATTCTTACATGGGTCAAGACAATGGTTGATAATACAAAAGTCTATAGTGATGAAAACAGCAAGAACAACAACAACAAAAAGTGACACTTCTTGAGGATTTATTTAAGAAACGTTTTAATATGTTTCACATTCATGTTTAAAATTAAATCCTCAAAACAACCCGATGCAGTAGATAACTGGTTACTACCTATTTACCAGATGAGAATAACAAGGCTCATAAAAGGCATGCAATTTATCTAAGGTGGCATCCAGTGATTCAAGCCAAGTCTGTCTGACCACAAAGCTTAGGCTCTTAACTGATCAGAATTCTGTATGCTTATGGGAAGATAGGGCCCAGATCCTAGAAGATCCGCTGGAGAAATGTGTAAGGCCTATCAGCACGGGTGCTGATTCACTGAGGCATGTTTCTAAGCCTAGAAGGGTACCTATCTACTGTCCACCACTTCTGCTAAATGTTCAGAATCTTTTAGATAAACAGTTGCAGCTCTATGAGATGTTTTAATTGTATATATGGTTAGATTCTATTGCTGGAGTTTATTTACTCTACTTTGGGCCTAAACTTGAATAAGGGCTGTTACCTCCAGGTAAGGAACAATTACAATTTTGACTAACGTTCTAATGGGATTTCCTTTTAGTTCTGTGTTTTTCCTTGTCCAGTCTTTGGATGAGGTCATTAGGAAGTGTGAGACAGGAAATCTGAGGGTGAAATCCCTTTCAGTTTCATCAGGCAGATCCAGTATGGCAGAGCGGGGGAGGGGGGCCGGTATATCTCTCCCAAATGACCTCTTACAGCATCTGCCTAGGAGGAAGAACTTTCTAAGAAGGAACTTATGGTTCATTCATTATGAACTTATTCTACAATAACACTGGAGGTTATTTTGCAATGGATTGTAATATCTTTACATCCACTATTAACATATAGGAACTTAAGAGCTCCTTCTTCCCATAATTTTACTGAGAAAAAAAAAACCCAGAAGAATCTTATTTGAGATTAATATAACACAATTAATAATTTATTCAGTTGCTCTTTCAACCTAGAAGTTGAGACAGTAGTCTTTTCTGTGTTTTAGATGACCAAAATAAGACATTGTATGCACACATTTTTTATAACCACCCATATAATAGATACTGTATGGAACTGGGAGATAAATACAGTGGAATACAATATAAAAATTCAGATTTGTTATTCTTAAGGATTTTTATAATCTCCTGGAGGAAGCAAACACAATGGCATGGTTTATAATATAATTTGCTAAGTGCGGTGATTGAGGCATCCACACAGTATCATGAGAATAGAGCAGATTGACAACTGGCTCAGCTGGCCTGAGAAGGTGGGGGATTCTTGTGGGGTGTTACTCTCAGAGTATTAACAAAGAGTATGGTTTACATAAAAGTAATCTTATTTCTGAGAGTTTGCTATGTATTTGAGTGCTAAATGCTTTATTGTTCTGTGTGTTTGATTGAGTGCTAAGTGCTAAGGGCATGCATTGTCAAGTGAATCCTATTCTTAAAAAAACCCAGTGGAAAGTATGCTATTACTATTACCACTCTATAAACTTTGCAAGAAATAGAGCAGAGCTTTGAACTCATATTCTCTGGCCTCAGAGCTCAGGTCTTAGCAAAGATGCTACACTATCATTACCCATAGTGTATCACATAGGAACATCACCAAGAAGGCTGTTTGTTCTTCTTGGACCCAATAATCACTCTTGCCCTTGGGCAAAAAGCTCAGTTTTAGCTTTGATGAATTTTCTTTTGAAACTGGAAGTTAATAAGTTGGGTAGAAAATAAACCTGCAGATATGAGCTTTGATAATGGCAGATGGGTCGCAAGATCTAGGCATTGGAGTTTTTTTTTTTTTAAGTGTATCTATCCAGTGTTCTACATTATTCACTTCACATTTATCCAACATGGCACTGTATTATACAGGTAACACATGACCATGGCAGGATCTCGCTCAATCCCATGCTCCTTGGCATCTCAAATGGGCACATCAGCAAAAGAATTTGTCTGCCACTTTGGTGCTTTTCTGAAGACAAGCATTTTCTTTATATTCTGGAGACAAAAAAAAAAAAAAGAAAAAGAAAAAGAAAAGAAAGGAAATAAAAGGAAAAATCTCTCATTAACCTGCCAGAGCCTTATGAAAATTTCGAGAAGTCAAGTTTAGTCTTACAATGCGTGAATGTTATTTATCTTGAATACTCCAAATTTGGCATGCTGGTAGGGTGGTTGGGGTTGGGGGTGGAAGGTAGGTGACAAGGTTAGGTAGATTTATTAGCATCCTGTCAGGAAATTTCCCATGAGCAGAGAGAGGTTTGCCAGAAAATTCAGTGTAATTGATGGGAGCAAGTTGGACTAATTCTTAGCAGATCTGCACTGGCTCTCTGTTCACACCTTTCCTTTACAGACAACAAAATGTACTGAGCAGAGAGCTCATTAAGAAGACTTTCTTGCAAACACACACTTTGCACCAGGTTTCTTTCCCCTTCCTTTCTTTCATATAATTATTTCAGTTACTTGAGAAGATACAAGCATATATTGGAAGCATTACTGAATAGGCAATGATTTTTACTCATTTGTATGTATCTTTTATCTCTCTAAGGGAAAGACTATACTTCAGGGAATAAGGATTAACAAGAAGCTGGTATCTGTTCTGTGTTTCACTCTGCTTTTACTAAAGGATTAGGGGTTTCAACTCTTGGGTCTAAAAGCTAACAGGGCAGAGATGTGATAGTGGGAAGTTAGCCTTTGAATTAGGATAGTTGGGTCCCAGTCACAAGCTTGCCAGCTCTCTGGCCCTGAGCCAGCTACTTAAACTTGCTGAGCTTTGGTTTCCTCATTTGAAAGGTGAGGTTAATGATACCCATCTCACAGGTTCCTAATAAATATTAAATGAAATGAAAAATGTCATAGTTACTTGACCTGAGCATCTTTCAATTTCTAGTTCAAGCACTGCCTCCCCTGAAAAGCCTTCCCTGATGCACCCAAGCAATGATAGTCCCCATTATCGAGAAGTTATGATGTTGCCACACACCATGTAGCACGCTGTATATGCTGTAAGTCATTGACTCTTGAGAATCCAAAGACAGAGAAAGAGACTGTGGAAAAGGGAAAGAGAAGCGGGGAGGAAGAGAGAGAGAGAAAAGAGAACGAGTTCTCACATAATTTTGGTCAAGATATCCATCCTTTCTAAACTTCAGCTTCCTTATCAGTAAAACATTAAAATTATAAAGCCCAGATCTTAACTATTTTCATGACTAAATGAGATGATTTATATTATATGCTTTCCACAGTGCATGCGTAGCAAACTAGTAATACATGGAATCTAATATCCTTGTTTCTGATGATGAGTTTCATTTTCTTTTGCAAGGATTTCTAGCATGTGTTGTATTCTGGATTCCATTCTCTGATTTCCCTTGTTCATTTCAGTTTCTACCTGTTTTACAAGTCAGTGAGGAGGTTGGAGTCCATAGTTTTTTTTTTATCATCTCTGGATAGCATCAATCACACAGAAATGCTCAAAAACTTTTTTGAAGAAAAAGTAAAGAAAGTGAGGGAGAGGAGGAAGGAGTGAGGGATGATACTGTAACATACTTTGTAAAGTGTAAGTAGCTGCACAATGTGAAAAACTAGCACAGGAAACACCACAGGGGTAACAGGTCAACCTAAGTTCTGGTCAGACTTTTTTTTCATAAAGTTGTCATTTCTATTGAAAACTATAGCTCTGCTCTGAAAATGCTCAGAAATGCTCTGAAAGCATTTCACAAAGACCAGAGGAGCAAGAAAAGAAAAAAAAATATGTTCAATCATTGCCGTGTGTGAATTTTAATGTATTTTTTCCCATTCCTTTCTTCTGTAGGAGGAATTGATTCTCTAAGGGAGACTTTTCACAAGGTAGCATATTCCCATGGCTGGATCAAATAGCTAACATTGCAAAGGGAGTTGAAGGACTTCTGATTCTTGATAAGCTGAAATGATGTGGCCCGGCCAAGGGTGATTTTGGCCAAGGAAGCTCAGATTTCTAATCCAGCCTGATTAGCCTATTCCCCATTCTAGAATTTTACACACACCTTCTCTCTTGACAGAGTAGTTTCAAGAAACCAAATGAAATGCCCTTAGTGAGAGTGTTTGGTGTCAATGGTGGTGCTGTCAACTCTGTTCAGAGCTCAGCTTCCATGTTGTGTGGCTGAGGTACCCACCCCTCCTCTCCACCTGGTCAAATACAGCTATGTTGTTACCCAACACAAACCTCTCTTCCCTTGTTAGTCATCAAATATACAAACAGCCATTCTTGACACACACATTTCTGTCTCTTACCACATTATGGCCTTTAGAGGTTAGGAATTTTGAAAGGAAATAGAAATCTCAGAAAGTAAAAGATAAGGTTTCCTCTGCTCTGCTCTGCTCTGCAGTTTAGTGGCACCAATTAATATAAAGCAGAGCTGGGCGAGGCTTACAGATGACTTTTGTTTGTTGCAACAAGGTTGAAAAATAACTTTAGATAGCATTTTTAAAATGGGATATTTCAAATAAAAATGAAAGTCATTAGCTACTCTTGGCGATCAGAAGACATTGCAATATTGGTCCTGCTGCATTTCCAGGACACAGAAATTCTCAAGAGATCAGTGGCAATGGGTTTAGACATTCTTCAGGTGGCTGCAGCCCCAGTGTTTCCTATCACCTCACCAACACCACAGTTGGTGGCCAGTTCTAATAAGTAAATGTGAAAATGCTTAAACTCTAGAATTCTTTTTTTAAGTTCATTTATTTATTTATTTTGAGAGAGAGTGTGAGCAAGTGGGGGAGGGGCAGAGAGAGAATCTCAAGCAGGCTCTGCACTGTCAGCTCAGACCCCAATGTGGGACTGGATCCCAAGAACCAAGAGATCATGACCTGAGCCAAAATCACAGGTTGGACACTTAACCAACTGAGTCACCCAAGTGCCTCTACATTAGAGTTCTTAAGTCAAATGTACTTTATGGATTTGCTTTGCCTGCTTCACCTCTGGAGTCATTTGATGGTGTAGCCCATGGTATAAAGGAGAGGAAAAGGACATTCCAAACTAGACGTGTTACATAATATTATTTCATTAGAGTATCTCTTTTTCTTCTCTTCCTCACTCTCTGCTTACATTTCCCATCCCCCCCCCCCAGGGATCAATAAATATCTTTATTCCCAATGAAAGATGAATAATCAAAGACTTTCAGCTTGTGGACCCAGAGAAAAATTCTGCTTCTAAGTCCTGCAGTTTCACTTCTTGTTTAGGGCGTTAAATGTCACTAAAATCAATAAGAGGTTAAGGAAAAAAATAGCAAAATGTATGTTGTCATACTAACAGGCAATAGTAGAGCAATAGTAGAAAATCGTAAAACAATCATGTTTCCACTTTACAGGCCCACTTTCCCCAAACTAATCAAACCCTTCAATCCACAGAACCTTCCACAGTAGGTCTTTTTTTGCAAAGAAAGACCAAGGTTCCCTACACATACTCTTCCTGGCAGAAAATCCTCATCTTATTTTTTTCTTCTAATTCAAAAATAAATATTTTTCCATTCTAATTTCTTCCAGTCTCATTTTAAAATGGAAATAGTCAAAAGCTAGATGGTTGCCTTATCCTTTGTCATTTTTATTCATTTTTATTTGATCCATTCTCTACTTTTTTTTCATGTTTTATTTTTCTCCAAAATTTTGCTTACATCACTAAGCTTTTCATTTTTTAACTTGCATTTATATTGCTCTTTAGCCTTATGTCCATAACAGTTGAAAAACATGGGAATTCTTCTACCTTTATTATTCTGTATTACAATGCCTTAAGTTGTGTGTGTGTGTGTGTGTGTGTGTGTGTGTGTGTGTGTGTGTGTGTTGGCCTTTACGAAATACACTCTACATTGATGTTTCACCATTTGTTACCCACCCCACTCTGTCATAGCTTTTGATGTTTTTAAATGCTTACAAAGTAGCCCAGCCCCAGAGTGAACTTTCTAAAGACCACATATGATCAATTTCTATACCCACTTAACAACCTCCAGGTGACTCTTCAGTGACCTCAGATTGAAATACAAATGCTTTATCACTCACAAGGCTCATCATGGTCTGCTGTCTCTCTTGCTTCCCAACAACAACTGTTTCATTCCCCCATCCAGATACCAGCCATAATGCACAATCCAGAGGGTTTTGAATACCATACTGCAGATTTGGAACTTTCTGCATATGTGCATTGAGCATCTCTGAAGGATTTTAAGCAAAGGAGTGCAATTATGTGAACTGTGCATTAGAAAGATTTCTCTGGGGAAAACTGTACAGCAGACCCTATTCAAAAAAAAAATGATGACTAAGAACTGCATCAGTGTGTTTTTATTTGTTCAGACAAAGAGGTATAGAGGGACTGAATCAGGCTCTGGGAATGGGAAAGAGGGGCTAGAGCTGAATGTGGAGATAGCCAATTCTGCAGTTTACAGAAGTTTAGATAAGAGGGAAGGGAGCCTACCAAAGAATGACTTTAAAATTTTGAGCCTGAGTAAACGGAAAAATCGTGATGTCATTAAGGTGTGAAACATACATTAAGTTTGGGGTAAGATTGTGGGGAGGTAGAAAGTAGTAATGAAAATGGTGAATTGGGGTCATCTATAGAGAGAAATCTAGCAGGTGGTTATAGCTCAGATTATCAGATGAGATTAGAGATACAGATCTAGGGTCCTCTACTTAAAGGCAGTTGCGGAATCCATGGGATGATTCACATGAGGTCATCAAGGGAGAGAATATGGAATGATATTATTAAGGAGAGAAATTTGATGGGAACACATTTTTTAAGTGATAGGTAATGGAGGACAAACCAGACAAAAATTTGAACATGAGAAATTGGCATGTTCATTGCACCATTACTTTCATTTTCCCCCCTATTGGACAATACTCGTATCCAGAACTTATAATACTGGCTAACCAATTCCTTCCACCAGACAAGAACTGTTTCTTGAGTCTGTACTTGCATATCCCATTGTGTTAACCAACGGTATTGCCCATTAGAGTAGGTAAATCTGATGCCTCCAGTTCCATTTTTTCCAGTGAAGTACATCTGGATGTCAAAGTGATTGGCATAACACTAATGCATAATAACCAGAAGTTGAATTTATCTTCCAAGGTCTTAATAGAGGATCCTTCTCAGGAGGAAACCTTTCAGACTTACCTGTTTTAGAAAAGAAATCTGTTTGCTTTTCATTTGTTTTTCACTCTATTTCTGTCATTTTTTTCCTTTTTAATTACCAGAGATATTTATATGGAAACCTTCGTATTTCTGTGAGATTTCATGGTTGATACCTTATCTCTTCCCATCATGCTAATTATTTAAGCTGCAGCAGAATTTCCTTTTAGTATATACGGTTTCCTTAATTTGAAGGGCATTAGATGTTAAGAGTCGAATAGATGAATAGAAACAGGATATTTAATATGTGATAGGGTAGGAGGGAGGGGGTTGGAGGTGACTGGAAATATACCTCAGGAACTCTCAGATCTAAGAGAGTTGACTGGATGTCAGAGGGAATTGGAAAGTAGGATAATGCAAGAATTGCACTGAAAGAGGTAAGTGAGAGCTCCAAACCAAAACACATTAGAGGAATAGGGGCTGATGAGTTCAGAAACAAGACTATTCTGGAAGCTTGTGGAGCTGGAACATACCTTCCCACTGTGTTCTGCAAAGATAAACCTCCTCCTTGTCATACAACATTTGGAGAATTTTTTAATTGCCAAAGAAGTGTTCAGAATGCACTGCAAGAGTTGTCCAGCCACGTGCATTGATTTACATGGAACCCATGGAGTTCAGTCACATAGAGATCTGTGTAAAGACCTGAAGGCCTCCAAGAAGCTTAGACCAAAAGGAGATAAGGTGAGGTCCCTAGGGAGATTTACCACCAATGAATTACAACCTGACCTTAGGCAAAACTAAGTGGTATGACTAGGATGTTGAAGAAAGAAAGTATTTCCAGGTCAAGTTTGAAGCTGGTTCTAAACATCCTTAGATCTTCTTTCCCTGCATGTCTGTTTTGGAGAAAAGATTATTTACAAGGGAAAGAACTGTGCCACTAGGAGCTTTATTGTTTTTCTGTGGGAGAGACCTCTGAAAGCACTGCATTCCAACAGGAGGAAGATGTTTTACTTCTGCTATGAGAGACAAGGGCCCTAGAAGGCAGTGGTCTAGATGGTTGCCACTCCATGGTTAGGGGGAGGGCACAGAGTAAAAGCTTTCAAGTACATGTACATCCTCCAGAGCATGGGATTGGGACCTGATACTTGTAAGAAGCTCTTCTCCCACTATGGAATCTCTACAGAAAATAAGTAGAGAAGGAGATCCTAGGGCAAGACTAGATGTCTTGCTAATCAAACAGATGAGCGCTGGAAGCATTGCAGCAAATTACAGAGTTCTTCTAAGTAGGGTATATTGATATCTTCATGATTTTAGTGCATGGGCTTGCTCATATTTGGTCAGCATGATGGCATCTAAAACAAAATAAGAAAACTGTAAAATGAATGGATCCACTCCTCACCATTTGTATCCAGTGGTATAAATTATGTTTTTCTTGGCCACCTGTCTTCCTATAAGCTAGATGGGGTAGTTCTAAGAGCCATATGTGTCTCTCGGGACACCCAGGACACCCAACCTGAAGATTCTCTTCCAAAAGTGCCCTCAGCCCTACTCATTGAAGAGGTTAGCAGAATGGCCCAAGTTACTATAACAGCAGCAAGAATGCATGTATGCAGTGATGCCCTAAGAATGTTTTATTTAGCCTCACTGATCCTGAGGATTGTGTGTCACCAAGTCAGTTTCAGAAATCTGTTGTCTTTTAAAGAAAAAGGAAAATATAAAATCAGTTGGTCTCAAGCAATGGGGAAAATCATCTCATTTGCAGACTTACTTAATGAGGCTTCTTGGTAACTTTTCAGAGACAGTTTTATACATTGAAAAGGAATATTTCATCTCCTCACTGTGCTTTACAGGCTCAAGAAAGAGGAACTATTAAGTGTGTTTCCTGAAGTGATGCTAAATAGGTGAGTAGCACATATTCAGACCAGGAGGAAGCTGTCTTACCATTGGATCAGGGACTCCTGTTTCCCAGGCAAAGTTCATTATCATGCTGGCTTCAGACCTTTAGCTGCAATCATTTGAAAGGAAAAGAAAGAAGTATAGGAGGAAAAAATTATGTTACACTACAGTCTTCAGTAATTCCAGTTAAGAAAACAAACAAAACAATACAAAACAAAAAAACCTGCTAGTGCTTTGGGAGGCATAGTTCTTGTTTTGTTTGTTTGTATAGAGTGATGTCTCTTTGGTTCCACCTCTTCTTTCACTTCACCTGCTGCTTGACAATTGTGCCTGTACTCCCAAATATCCCCAAAGGACCCTGTTGATGTAAGGCCAATTTCATTGAAAGGGAATGGCGTCCTTCACTCAAAGCTACAACTCAGTTATTTTTTCTTTCTAGAAGCTTTCCTAGATTTTCTGACCCTATTTTGAAATGGAACTTGTCTTCTTTAATCCCTCTAAACTTCTTGCACAGAAAGGAACCCTGTTGGGAAGTCACACAAAGTCACACTGTTGGGAAGTGGCCCAGGCCATCTGGTTCAACCATATTTTCAGCTTCTGTAATACAGCAAAGGATACTTTCCCAGCATTCAAGAAGTACGCTGGGCCTTCTCCACAATAAGCCAGATCATCCTAGCATGAGGGAATAATCCTAGCTAATGACACCTAATCCATACAGATTGCTTACTATGACTAGAAGTTTCACAAGTATTATTACAAGGCTGTATAGGGTACAGATTAATCGTGTGACTTTCAGAGCCAGAGACATGGGGTTCAAATCCTGCTATTTAATCTCAATGTGACCTTAGCTGAGTTGCTTAACTTTTCTAAGTCACAAATTCTTCCTTAATAAAATGGGGATAATTGTAGCTATTGTAAGTTGTTGTCAGGGTTAAATGAGATAATGAAAAATAGAATAATTATCATAATATTTGACATGTTAAAAAATGTTAATTATTTTTTTACTATCCTTTGCTTATGTCCAAACGCTTCAATGTAATTTTCAACACCCTATTATATGCAAGGATCATAGACCTTGAAATTGATACCCAGTAGAACTAATAGTTGAAGCCCAATGAGATGATAATTATAATTGCTTGGCACATATTTTTCTTCTCCAGACAATGGAATTTTAAGTCCGCTCAAGAAGCTTATTGGCAGTGCTGCTCTAGATTGGCGTTCTCTGTTTTTGAAGCAGAGGATGATTCAACCAGATTTCCCTAACTTTGAGCTTTGGGATCTAGGATTGAATATTTGTTATAGGGAATCTAGGGCACATAACCAGAGAGACCAGAATAATAAATATCCTACTCACTTTTGGAAAAGGAAAAGATAAAACTTTGTCTCGGGACTGCTTGAGGGTGAATACTTTGTCTTCCCATATTAAACACATTTTTTTTTTTTCTTTTTTGGTCTCTTTCTCTCTGTCTCTGTCTCTGTCTGTCTGTCTCTCTCTTTCACACACACACACACACACACACACGCACACACACACTTCCCAGAAGAACAGTTCAGGTACCTAAAGGAAAGTTATGAAGAATTATAGTATTGATCTCATAAAATATTTTGAATTGTTCCAAGAAAGGGTGAAATTCTCAAACTCTTGGAGTTGTGTTCTATTAGCACTATTCCTGATAATAATTACTGTGGTCATTAGTCTACATTGGTATCACCACTTTCTGTGATAACCCTTATTGAATTGCTAGCAATTACACAGAACTCCCCAGTTCTGCAGGCTCTGTGCTAAATCACCAATGCCATTTCCTGTAGTAGAGCGCCCCCTAGCACCTCCGCACACCTCTGAGTTAAATTTGTTCTCTGAGACCCCCAAGAATAGCTACTAAATATCAGGGGCAGTTTTCACCATTTAAGGATCTAGGTTCTAGAAGAGCTTAAGTGCTCAGCATTAACCTGCTTATATTTGTTCATCTGACCTCATAGCAGCTGGAATAGGCAGGGAGAGTTTTTGTACAGCCTAATCTGCCAGAAGCAAAGCAGATGGCTTTCTCTCAGGTCACAGTTGAGTATAAAAATCCCATTAATTTTGTCAACTCAACTTAATTCTTTTTATCTACTAATGATTGTCCTTTGGAATGATTGCAGTAAAGGAGTGGGCAGACTTTTATTAGGCAATGTTTAAAGCTTGTGTGTGTGTGAGAGAGAGACAGAGACAGAGATAGAACAAGCAGTAGAGACTGACTTTAGGCTTAGGAAGTTCACTTCTTAGTTTATCCCTGAAATGAAGAGATTTTGGCTCCTGTGTTATTTGTATTTAATTTGTGTGGCCCACCTTGGCATTAGATCAAAGCTTTGGGTCCTGTTTTAAAGCATTTGCATGTCTGGGAAGAAGGTGGTAGGCTCACGCAGCAGAACATAAGAACGTATTGCTTAAACCTCTCTCCGAAGGCAGGGAGGGCGAGGGGGAGGTGTGAGAGATTTTAAAAATAAGACATGCTGCTAAATTCCCTGCCAACCTCCGTTCATGCTGAGTGGAGTGTAAGTAACAAGTATCAGATAGTTCCTCCAGATGTCAGCTATTTAAAGAGGCACGTGCTGGAAGTGCTGTGGACTTATCCCTGGTGGCAGTAAGGTGGTGGTGGGGATGCTGGTGGTGGCAAGTATTGGAAGGGGATGTCTATTGTGAAGCAATTTTATCAACAGCAAATGCATGTTAGAATATATCTGTGCCTTTGGGAAGTAAGAAAAATTAGAAGAAGAAATGACCTAGTAACTTGGGAAGGCCATCATATCAAACTTAATGCAAGTAACATCTGAGTTTTAAAAATTTTTTTTCAACGTTTTTTATTTATTTTTGGGACAGAGAGAGACAGAGCATGAACGGGGGAGGGGCAGAGAGAGTGGGAGACACAGAATCGGAAACAGGCTCCAGGCTCCGAGCCATCAGCCCAGAGCCTGACGCGGGGCTCGAACTCCCGGACTGCGAGATCGTGACCTGGCTGAAGTCGGACGCTTAACCGACTGCGCCACCCAGGCGCCCCAGAGTTTTAAATGTATGAAGCAAGAGGGACATCAGGAACCCTCACTCCCTGTAGAATTATCATATTATCTTTGAGAAATTGACCAAGAAGCCAAGAAATAGTATAATGAGACCAATGATTTTTCCAATTCAATTTTAAACTGTTCTCTATTATTTACCCTAAACCAGACTGAAAAAAATAAATACAAAAGGATAATCTTTTGTAATGTTTTGAATCTCAGCAGCTAAGGATTTCTTGTAAGACCTGTTGAAGATAGTAATGATTGGGACCAAAATGTAGGGTCACTTCGGCTTCTAGTTTTCAGAATTTGTAGCATCAGTTTCTTAATCTTTATCATAGTAAATTCTCACTCTCCTCCACCAGCTCATTTGGTGTTTTCTTATCACATTCATGCTTAAAACTCTCTGCAGAGGCCCATACAAAATTTTAAAACAATCTGTTCTTTGGTTTCTACAAATTCAGACTCAGTTCCTTTCCTTAATTCAAATCTCAGTGCTGTTTCTTAATAACTAGAGGAGTTCCAAAAGCTGTTGTTTTGTAATTTCTCTGAGGCTTGTTCTTCAGGTTTTGTGTGGTAATGAAACCAGCAAGCTTTCTGCTCCTGGCTTATTGTCAGTAACAAACTTACTTAACTAGTCCTTCCTTTCTGTTTGGAGATGACATTGGGCTCAACTCATCCTTATTGCTTTGTGTGAATCAGATACCCAAATAAAAACACTCACCTCAGGGCGGAGGGAGGAGGGGGTGGGTAAAAAAAAAAGTGGGTAGCCAAAAAAAAAGAAGGAGTGTATGATTAGGTGAAGGTAGCCTTGCTAGAATAGAAAATCTGGTCTGTTTCTTAAACCCCACATCTGTCCCTTTGAGAAATTGAACAAAATGGAGGTATCATTTGGTTATGTCAAACACAGTGGGATCAGATGCCCTTCAAACAAACCGAATTTGAGAGACACCGTGGTCATGGTTTGTGGTTGTTTTTGTTTGTTTGTTTGTTTTTGCATGTTTGTTTCTTTGTTTTTTTCCTTGCCTTTCCTTTTCTGGGTTCTTCTGGAGGCATCCCAGGTTGACACATTTGCAGAAAGAGATAAGAGGCAACCAAACAGAGAAGAATCACAACCTGTGTAGTCACTGTGTGGTTACTTGTAAAACGGTCCCGGTATCCTATCTTTAGTTAGTCCCTTGATAGGGCAGGAGAGACTGTGAGCTTTTGTTTATGATGTTAAATGAAGAACGCCGCCGTGTGTCAGAAGGACTCCACTTCCTTATCTGCTGTTCACAGCTACAGGAGGGGAGCTGTTGGTTTTTTCTTCTGAGCTCTTCTTCCAGTTTTTTTTTTTTCCTACCTTCTGATTCACATTGTCTCATAAAGAAAACTTCTGTCTTTTGAATGAAGAACTTGTTCTGTTGTCAAAAGTTACAGTTTCTCTAGTGTTTTTCTAGGACCCTTCTATGCAAGGAACATCATCGTGATTCTTGTATCATTAGAGTAATGCTTTAGTTTTTCCCATATTTATACCAAGTTTTTCTTCTTCAACTTGGAGTCATAGCTTTGAATGAATACTGAGTCCAAGATTAATAATTTGGAATATTCTGGAAGGAGCAGTGAGCTATATTCAGTATATTACATGGGGAGAACTTGGGGTAGAACTTGGTAAGAACCTTAAGCCCATTTTATTTCTGTGATTGCTTCTCCCCCACCCTTCTCCTTTCCTATTCAGTCTGTGCAGAGTGCCATTCAGTCACCTGTACCAGAGGGCAGTTGCTGATGAATTTGTACAGTGGAATGAATGACACTACTTGTGGATTGCCCTGAAATTCCTTCAAGCCTTATAAATATATTTACTATTTCATATTTTTCTAGTATCTGTGATCTGCAAAGGTGTATGTCTACCTTATTATTGCCTTAAAGAGTTGCTAGTCATGTTTGTCATAAATAAATACACATAACATACTATGTATTTAAAGAAGATTCATATCTCTACACATTCTCTTTTATAAGGGTCTAGCCAAAATTGAGTAACGTTGTAAGAATGAAACATAAAAGACAAATCCTGGGGTCCTGACAGGTAGGAAGGGTGGCATATCTTAATAAAGCAGTGAAAATCAAGTGATTAATAACAAATTAAAATGGAAAAGAAAACTCTCCTTCGTTTAAGGCCCATGGAACTAGGCTAAACCAGAAAACAGACCCACGTTCCAGAGTACTTCTGACAAATCCCCCACCCCCACCCCCACCCCCACAGCCACCTACAACATAGGTGTATATTGTCTCTGCACGATTTAGTATCTTGTGCTCTTTTGCATTTCTCAGTTTGAGGGCTGAATTCCTCAGTATCCTTGCCACATTACAAAAATAGAAAGCTCCGTATCATAGTCATACCATCACCTCACTTGCCGCCCACAGCGTAACAGAAAAGCAGGCAGGCCTCAGTTTTCAAAAGGGTTGTATTCCAAAAGTTATTTGATGAATTATGAGAGCTCAGATTATGTTTTTTCAGAGATACAACATGTTCTGTTTCCAGAATTCAGATACCTGCTAACTTAGAACATTGCCAAGTATCCCAGTCTAGAGCTACTATAGTCAAGTACCTGGCCATGTAGGAAGTGTTTTCTAAAGGGATAGTGTATTTGGAATTCTAGTTTAGAACTCATTCTTTGCCACTGGAGATTTGATAACAAGATCTGGTCTACCCAGCCATGAACCTGTGTCTCCAAAGATTCGAGTCCAGTAATTTTTGTATCTGGGTCAAGGTCAGAGTGAAGAGGAGACTCAAGGACAAGAAAAGGGCTCCAGCTGGAGAATATACGAGATGTTCTAGGACAGAGTGAAAAAGAGAGTTGGGTGTATTTGAGGGGAATAATAGGCATAGGAGAGATGGGGAGATGAAGGGAGAAGAGATAGTATTTGAAGGAGAAGGGCTTTGGTGGTTAATAAAGAATAAAAAGCAGAACAGAATTCAGTTAAATTCAACAGTTTTTTTTTTGAGCACCCAATTCTGTATATACCGGAAAGTGAGCAAAGTTGAGTGAGATGCTAGCTCCATACCCAAGACCTCCCGTAAAAAGAGGAGAGAGGAGTATATGCAGATTAGCATCACAGAGAGAATCTGTTCGGTCCCAGTTAGAAATTCAGTAAGAGTGCAAGATGGAGAGATTTGTTCCTTTTTTTTAAGTTTATTTATTTTCAAAGAGAGCACAAGTGGGGGAGGGGCTGAGAGAGAGGGAGAGAGAGAATCCCAAGTAGACTCTGCACTATCACCATGGAGCCCAACACAGGGCTTGGACTCATGAAACTGTGAGCCCATGGCCTGAGCTGAAACCAAGAGTCACCCGCTTAAACAACAGAGCCACCCAGGTTCCCCAGTAGAATTTGTTCTGACTTACGGATTGGGAAACATTTTGTGGAAGAGGAAATGTGGGGGGTGGGGCTGAGGACTTCAATTCCCTGGAATAATTAAAGATAGAAGGATAAGCACAGTCCAGGAAGAAGGTGGGTAAGATCAAAGTCCAAAGGTGAGGAGTTGCAGGAGAGGTGGGGGTGAGAATGAGGATGTGCCTAGAGAGGAGAGGATTCCAAGTAGTGATTTTACCTTCTGGAGTGGATTTTCTCCTTCAGCACCATGTATTCTCTTTGGCCTCCAAAGAGACCCTGGCCCCATGGGTACGTTGTAGCCATAGTGGGGTAGAAGGAGTAAAGGTGAGAAAGGGTAGTGAGGAGAGGATTGGGGGCTTTGAGAATCTGGCAGCTGGGGGCTAGAGGTCAGGAGATTTTTTGTTTGTTTGTTTTTCCTACAAGTTGACTCTCCTCTCTCCCAGATGTCCTTTGTGTGGCTCTCAGATGCCAATTAAGTGAGAATGAGGAGAGAAGCATGATTTTGGATCTCAAATTACATCTCAAAGTATTTCAAACAGCAGCAGGGAAACACAGGGGAAGAGAATTTTTAGAGAAAATAGTCAGGGCCCAGAATGCTGGTTCACACATTGCATAAAGTTGGTTGTAAGAAAGACTGGATCAGTCTGTCTTTCATGAACTAATAATCTGCTTCTGTTCGCTTGGGCTCTCTTGCCTACAATTTTTATGAAAAGGTTAAGTGAAGTGCCCAATTTTTAGATTTCTCTTCATGTACATAAACCCCTGCAGTATGCCAACCAGGGTCGGGGGTGCTCTCTGATCACTGAATTTAGAGACATGGCAAGAAGGGAGTAGAAGAAGAAGAATCTTTGCAAATATTTGTCAAAGGTATAAGGTTTTTGTTAAAAAGTTGAAATGGCCATTTCTATTTCAGGAGTTAGGAAAGAGGACACATGCAGACAGAGAGGCAGCCACACTGACTACAAGGGCTGCACACATGAAGAAGCTCCCTAGCAGAGAGAGAGAGCGCTCTGCATTACACAGAAGGCAAATGGCTACTGACATTCACAGAGAGGTCTGGGGAAAGTGGATGTTTCCTGGGTCCATATCAGCACAGATAGGTACAAGGTGTGGGTGGAGGCTTGTAGCCCTCAGCCTCCACTTCTTCTATTTGCTTTTAGGGCCCGTGTATAAGATTGCTGCTGGGATTCAATCTGCAAGACCTCTGCAGCTGGAGGTTAAGAGTCTAACACACTTAAAATGGGTGTATGTGTAAGTGTGTGCACACACATACCTTAACCCTGAGTTAAGGTGAAATGTCCAACTCTTATGAAATCATGTTTTGATATCTTTATAAAGAGTGTATATGTGTATCTTATTCAGTAATAACTAGGAATAAGCTGGAACACGTTAACAATCAAATTAGGAGGCAGGAGATTTGGATCTTATTTTTACTAGTGTTTTTAATGTGTCTTTGAGCACAGTATCTTCCTAGGATTCAGTGTTTTCACCTATAAAATGAGGGATTTCATAATCAGTGGTTCTCAAATATCTGAAGGTTATAAACTTATTTTGAAAATATGAAGAAATCTTTGGACCTTCTTTACAGAAAAGAGGAAGGAAGGAAGGAAGGAAGGAAGGAAGGAAGGAAGGAAGGAAGGAAGGAAGGAAGGGAGGGAGGGAGGGAGAGAAAATGTACTCCCAGAGGAAATTGAATGCAGTTTCAGGAAGGAGCTTTATACACCATTTTCAGGGCTGTTATATACATCCATAGAGATTATTCATTAAATAATTATGTAAGATAGACTTACAGAACTCCAAAGGGCACAATTTACATAGAGTAAGGTATAAAAGGCACCCCTTTGGAGGTGTACAAAGAGATGTCCTTCTTTATAGCAGTTTCCTGAGCTCTGGCTTAAGAACTCTTGAGCCAAACAAGATGTAAAGTTCTTTATGGATTTAAATGTCTCTTATTCCACAAATGTCATTGTAATAACAATAACAATCTTTAATATTAGTCTAGGCTGCGTAACACAATACAATAGACTGAGTGGTTTACACAATAAAAATTTATTTTCTCATGGTTCTAGAACTGGAAGTCCAAGATCCAGGTTCCAGTAGGTTAGGTTTCTCCTGAGGCCTCTCTCCTTGACTTGCAGATGGCCACCTTCCCTCTTATCCTCACATGGCCTTTTTCTCCATGCTCACATACTCCTGGTGTTTTTTTTCTTCTCTTCATAAGGACACCAGTCTGATTGGATTAGGGTCCTATCCTTTTGACATCATTTAACTTTAAGTATATCTTTAAGAGTTCTTTCTCCAAATATAGTCACATTAGGGGTGAGGGCTTCAACCTATGAATTTGGGGTAACATAGTTCAGTCCATAACAAAGCCCAGACTGATAAACACATTGCAGATAGTAATAATTAACCACCAGGATGAAAGAACATCTTCTAAATCCCCTGCATGTCAGAAAAACACACCAATAAACCTATCAAAAATTAGAATGAAATATGCTGTTTTTTAAAATGGGGATTTATAATTGATAATAAAATCTGTCGGCAACTGTCCTTATTAAAGGGAACATTCTCAAAGAGGTTTATTTAATACAGTATTCTCCCCACCCCCATCTGTGGGGGATATATTCCAAGTCCTCCAGTGGATGCCTGAAAAACCATGGATGGTACCAAACCATATGTATACTATGTTTTTTCCTACACATACATACACACATATAATTAGGTAACCGTAACTAGTAATTAGACAGAATAATTATAACAATATACTAATATAAAAGTTATGTGAATGTGGTCTCTGTCTCTTTTGTACTATACTCACTCTTCTTCTGTGATGATATGAGATGTCCACATGATGAGACGAAGTGAGGTGAGTGACATAAGCATCACGACCTGGCATTACACTGCTACTGATCTTTGAGATACATCAGAACGAGGGTCGTTTGTTCCTGGACTTTGATCATGGGCAACTGAATCTGCAAAAAGCAAAACCATGGATAAGGGAGGATTACTGTATTATTATTTTTTCAACTTGATGCTATAAAACAGAAAATAAACTTTGTTTGGAATTGGTCTTCAAGAGACCTGGTCAAAATGTATATACGGGGGATAGGAATGAATTAGGGGAGAAAAAATTGTAATAACTTATAAATATTTTTAGTTTCTGTTTCCTTTTGGGCCAGCATGTAATCATCTTCATATGATACAAATCAAGCAACCAAAAGTCTCTTCCACATCTGGTAAGTGGGGGTGGGGGCAGTTGGAAGTTACTATTTATGCTAATCTTGATTTTCCTTTAATCAGTGGTGGGAGAGTGGGGGCTGAAGAGAAAAGGCCAAGAGTTTCTTGTAATTTTTTAAATTTATTATTGCTCCCCCAGGATCACATTTAGTAACCACCATCCTCTGAGTAACTCCCCAAAGCAACAACCATTCTACACCCACCCCTAACTCCCCTGGTCCCAGCAGGAGCCAAATAAGAGAGACATTCAAGGAGAAGAGGCTTTGGAAATCTGCTAGATGTTGTTATTCCTAAAGCTTCACCATAACTGTGTGACGGTTTAATTTAGTGATGAATCAAACCTGTCCCTTAGTGGAGTTACAGACCCTCCAGAAATATTCAGCACCACCCAATAGCTCACCATCCTTTTGTCCTTCTTTGTTTAGACACACCGACCTTACTCTGTTCATCTTCTGCACACCAACAAAATATACATTTTAGAAAATTACATCTCTGAAGCACAATGACTCCCTCAGGGATGCTTTACTTCCACACAGATACACTCTCTTGGTTGATATGGCTCACTCTCTGCCTGAACTGGGCTAAGATATACGCTTCTGAAGACTCTACCTTCCCATCCCTCTTCTATCACCACTCCCTTGTGAATTGTTTTCTTGATTCCTAGGGAATTCACAGTAAATACTTTGCTATCTACATTCATTTACTTGAATTTAACAAAATAGGTGCTTGGCCAAGCCAAGCAGGGGTGAGAGACAGCTGGGAAAATAAATAGTAGGTACAAGCATGCTATCAGGTATTATCATTCCAAAGTTGTACATCTCATTCACCTCAGTTTCTATCATAAAAATTTAAATTAAAAAAAAACTGAGAATCTACATGAGACAGTATATGGTTAAGTGAGTTGCCTAGTATCTGGCAATTAATGTTAGAGCCAAGAATCAAAATCCAGATACTTTCATTTCTAAAGCACTGTGACAATATCTCTCTCAACCATACCACATTAAATCATTGGAAATGATACATAATGGGGTCCCTTCTTTATTGGTTTAAAACTTTGTTTAAAAGCACAAAGATAGACCTTTCTCTGGTCTAACTGTTTAAAAGCTTTCTGATATTCTCTGGCTCCAAGTTATATATACATGCTTTTTGTCTTCTATTTTTTCTTTCTTTTGTAGCTTAAAAATAAGCTCTGTACTCATCGTTGTCACTGATAATATTGCTCATATCAAAGTTCTCTTTTGGAATTTTATTTACAGGATTTTTACTCATATAGTACCAAAAGGAGCATCAGATGTATTTTCTTGGCATTTAGTTTCCAGGTTGAGCAGTACTTTTAAAAAACTTCTAATTGATTTTGTTAGGATCTTGAGTTTTGGACTAGAGACTGGCAGTCACAGGAAATGAACATCTTCCCTCTTCATAAAATAATTACAATAATGGTATAAATGTTCTTGGGACTCACTCTGACCTACAAAGGGAAGGAAGAAACTTCTGAGATAAAGAGCTTGGCTTTTGTTTGTGACAGGAACACAGGCAGTAAACCGTTTATTAATATTTAATAATAATATTATGAATAGGTATAAGTTATCTAAGTATGGAATGTATTGTGGATTGTTCACTAATTTAATGTAACTGTGGGTGGCCTTTCCCATTTTCAGATAGTGAACATAACTATTTTTAATCTCTAAAGTGTAAATTGCCCAAGCACCATGTAATAAGTATCAATATCTAATGCAGAGTTTTAAGTATCATTCATTTCTAATGTATATAATTGCAAGTTGTTCATGTAAAAACATAGATTTTTTTTTGCTTTAAGTATTGTACAGGAGAGCACAAGGGATGTATGCATTATCAAATAGCACAACATTCCAAGATAATCATTTATATGCCCTTTGCTTTATTTCATTGTAGAGTATACATTTTGACATATGTTGGATAACTTCTGGTGAACATTTTTATAGTAAAAAAGAAGAAAATTAAAGAATTTGATCACAGGTCTCTTTCTAAAAGCACCCCTGTAATATTTTATTGTATACATAGATAATTAAGGACATAAATGTAGATTGACAGGCATATTTTTTTCAACAAAAAGCTATTATATTCATTCTCTTGGAGGCTCTACATAAAAGTAATATGTTGATTTTAAGATTTTTATCTTAGTTGTGTGTTCTTTGATTTCACTATAATGAACCAATGTGTGGCTACTTTTCTTTTTTCTTTCTTTTATATTTTCTAAAACTCTTTTAATCTCTGTGCTGTATTTTAGGAAGTTTCCTCAGTCTTGTCTTCCAGTTCATTAGTTCTCTCTTCAGCTGCATTTACATAATAAAGCCACTGACTAAAAAAAAATATTGTGTTGCATTTTCACAAGATTTTAGTTCTTATGTTTGTCATTTACCACAGTACCTTTTTTGCCTCTGTGATTTCTATAATTTATTAATCATTTCAATTATATTTATTTTACATAATTTTAATTGCCCTGTTATCGCACATTATTAGGTTCCTATTCTCTCATTGTTATCTATTAACTCTCTCATAGTGGGTTATCTTCTTACTGGATTATTTTATTTTTATAATCTTAGTTTATATTGATGTTGGTAGAAGAGCCAAGCATTCCTGACTCTAGAGTTTTATTCTAGAGGAGTTTGCCAGTTTATGCTGACTTTGAAATGCTGTGTTATATTGTACAAGTCATTCTATGTCTCTGTATCTTAGTTTCTATAATTTTCTTAGGTTTCTTCTGAGTACCTAACTCTCTTTTTCTTGTCCATACCAACTACTGAAGAGAAATGGCCCTGTCTTGGCCGAGTACTTCTACTTTTTGTCCCAGGATTTTTAAGATTCATGTCTTTATTAAAGGGGGTTTGGTTTTACTTGTGTTCAGTCTACCAGGATTCCCTGCTGGGTGGTAAAAGGACAAAAGGGCAAGAAAGTCAGTGTACTCTCCCCATAGCAATGATTTCTTCACCAATGAAAAATGACCTCTAATATCACAGAAACAGCAGCTATGTAGGTGTTGCTACTGGAGAAAAACAACAACAATGATCTTTGGTATTTAAAATAGAAACGTAAAATTGTTAATGTGTCCATAGACAACTTGTACTGCATACAAAAATGAAAATGAAGTTCTAATGAAATAATTCTGGCTTCATTTTACAGAAGTTTAAGATTTCTCACCACCATGTATGAGGTTTAATAAACAGGTGTGTGTTATGATTTTTGCAGTACTCAGGAATTATGTCGGAGCCTCAAAATAAGGCCAAGAGATCACATTCAAGTAAATACTGAAGTAAAGGGCAAAGAAAAATTTATAAAGAAAATCTAATCAGTGTCAGATATAAATTTGAATAGAAACTTAGAGGTTATGACTCTATCCTCTCTCTTACTGAAAAACAGCAACCTCAGTGTCCCTAAAAGACTTCTGCTGTTTGAACATTTCCTGTGATGGAGAGCCCACTGCCTCATGAGGCATCTCTTCTGATTTTGTAATGGCTCCACATGTTGAAAGTCTCTTCCTTATTATGACATGCTTGTATATTTCAGAGTGTTTTGTTTCGTTTTATATACAGAAGAAATGTTCTCACCTACAGTAATTAAAGGTGTCTCAATACAGTTTCACACACATTCATTGAAGGTCTCTTATTGGCCTGGTATTGTGCCAGGTTTGAGATAGGAAGTGTTGTGATCTCCCTTTTACTGATGAGAAAATAGGTTTTCAAAGGTTAGGTAACTTGCCTAAGGTCACACATCTAGTAAAGAATGGATCAGAGATTTGAATATAAGATGTCTTCCTCTATAAATTAAGTTGTCTGAGCCTAGGACCAGGACCCTGCTCCCTGCATGATTCCTCTCTAAATCATGTAAGGCACCCAAATATAAACCTAACTTATTATAAAAGAATGTGACAAATGTTAACAGAAGACAGGAAAGAACAACTAATACTGCCTATCCAGATTTGGAAATGGTAGAACTTGAAGACCTAGGTATCATCAGTGCCGATATATTGTTATCTTAATATTGTTTTATCTATTTCAAGAATAGTCTGTTCCTCCTACTATAGCATAAACTTGCATCACAGTATCCTCCTGACCTCAACATCAGTTTTGGAAAGTGCTAAATTCTCAATACCACTAAGAAATGCCCTTATTACCCACCTGGTAAACATTGTTGGAGCTGCTTAGATAATAATCTGTACCTTCTGTTCAGAGAACATGCATTTTATTCCCCTCCAAGATTTCTCTAATTTAAGACTACATAGTGTCAAGGGGAAAGTGGTCAATTATTTTAGATCTCTGTCCCCCCATCTTAGAAGAAGTGCCCTTCTTCAAATTGTGAGTGAGATAGACACTTGAATGCGATGAATGCTTGAACTATGATGTTCCCAGAATGAACTGCCATCTTACGAATCAGATCCAATGGGTATTTTAGCATCTGAAAAATGATTTCATGGAAGAAATTGAACAAAGGAAAACTGGCTATGCTACAATTTAACTTTTTATTTATATTGTGTTTATTCAACGCCTCTGAATATGGCCAGCCTGTCATTAGAGATAAAGCATGTAGCTTCCAACATGTGAGTTTCCCCTCCCGTTCCCTTCTTTTGCTTTTTCCTTGTTTTCCTTCCCTCACTTTCCATTTATCTTCCTTTCTTCCCTTTTACTTTAGTTGCCTTTCCTTATCCCATGAAGCACCTGTTTTGTTTTGTTTTGTTTTGTTTGTTTTTTGAGTCAAAAGAAAAGTTGACACCTTTCTGAGATTCTCAGGTTTTACCAATGTAAGTGACAACTGAAAGCTAAGCTTAGGGTTTGACTCCTATAGGAAGCCCTCCGTGGATGATTCCACCTCATATTGATAATCTCCTTAATTTGCATTCCTGTTTCTCTACCTATATGAAATTATTGAGGGCCGGGTTCATAATAATAATGAACCTGAATATTTGTAATATTCTTTTCAAATATATCTACTTGTTTAACCCTCAAAACAATCCTGTGAGGTAGAGATTCATAATTATACTATTAAGAGAAGATACTTACTGAGTATAAAGGAACTTGCCCAAGGTCGCACATCCAGTAAGTAGTAGATCAGGATTTGAACTCTAGTTCTTTGACACTCAGTTCATGTGTCATCTTGTGTATGAATCCCTCCTGATCGTTCTGATAGTACCTCCTCTCCCTACATTGGATTAATTCAATTCTCCATTCTTTTGTATACTTCATTTGCACCTTTATTCTAGCATAAATCACATTGTATTTGGGAGGCTGTATATATGAATAGAGTTTATTATTTTATATAAATATATATATAAAATATTTCTGCTAAGTTATACACTTCTTAGGGCCTTAAATCTTCTCTGAGTCCCCAGGACTTTACCTGATGCCTAACCCATACTTAGCATAAATTTAATGTTTGTGAAATAGATGAATTGATGCACCATATAATTGTTTCCTTCTATAGTGAGTAGAACCTAGTTCAGAGATACATTCACAGTAATTTGAAAGAAAACATTTACTGAATAAGAATACCAAATAAGTCCAATGGAAATTATTATAAGATTTAGAGGAGATGTCTTTTTTGGGGGGGAGGGAGGCTAAATAATTAAAATGTACTATTTATTAGAGAGGAAAAAAGTAGGAAAAGAAATGGGAGAGAGAAGTAACCAGAGAGACCTTCAAGACCCCCAAGCAGACTGAGATTGTATGCATTCCACCCTATTCTAGAAAATTATTCCTTTTACAACAATGCTGGGTGTCCATAGCTCATACTATCTGGCTCTGAGACCCTGGTGAGCTTTATTATTTCGGAGTTGGCTCGAAGGATATTTGTGAGAAAAGACATGATTAAGCTACTCTTCATTCTGTGAAATATAGGCGAAGAGAATCCAATGAGTCAGGCAACACACAGGAGGGACTTTCGACATTTTGGAATTATACGGGAGCCTTTTTGTTTATCCAGTCTTCCTGAGATTTGCATCAGGAAGAAAACTATCTGCAGGGATGATTTTCAAGGAGTCATTTGGAGAAAGAGATAATTTTGTTCACATTTATTGATTATTGGTTTATGTGCCAGGCACTGTTTATACACATTTTACATATATTTCTGAATTCTCACAGCAATAATTTTAAATAGATAGTATGATTATTCCTATTGTACAGATGGAAAAGCTGAGATACAAAGAGGGTAAAGATCCTGTCAACATTTTCACGGCAGCTAAAAAGCAGAATCAGGATTTGAACCTAGGAAGTCTTGAGCACCAGGGGCCCAAATCTAAAGCTGTGTGCACTCTCAGCGTGCCCTATAAATCTTTAACTTGGCAGTTATTGTATAAACATACAAATTATCTTACTAATTCTGTTACTGTATAACAATAATTCATTTTGTTTGAGTCCTTAACACTGGATAAAGATTTACATGATGCTGAGGATATGAAATTTATATCTCTGATATCCACTGTAAGCTTAGTGAAGACTAATAAGGTTTTAAATGCCCAAATCTCTATGAGCAACTAATTGAATTCTGTCCTGGAGTAAAAGGAAAATTTGCTTCCATGATGAAATAATTTCACTTGGACTTTGAAGGGAGATGCTACACAGGAGCATTTCCCATTTTTCTTCTCCTTGAAGAAATGTGTGAAATTCTAATGAAGTAGATATCCCAGCAGTATTGACCAAACTCAAGAAATTTGGAAAATTTCCTAGAGAAAAAATTTTTAATGTCTAAACTCCTGATATCCCCATTTCAGCCACAAGGAGGACAAGAGAATAAGTGTGGATGTTTACAAGAAGGCTAAGTTAAAAGGAAGAGAAGTAATAAATACATTCTCTAAACTATAAAATTATGCAAGGATGCATAATTTTAAAATGTATTTTTAAACAAATACATATACAAGTGATGCTTAGAAGAATAAAGCTGCTATTTTATACCCGTAAATGGGAAATATAATCAAAATCTGCATTTTTGCAGGATCACTTTCTCAAATAAATGAGCAGAGGGATGAATTATATGGCTATAAATAAATCTACTGACATAATAAAGCAGACTTATACTGTTTTACGGTTGTCACTGGAACCCTTGGATATATTTATAGGCATGTTAACAGCCACCTGTATTTTTTCAGGACTTTTATTTCATTTCACATTATGAGAGTTTAGTTGTTTTTGTTTTTGTTTTTTTCCCCTCCTCCTAAACTCACCTTTTGTGTAGAGAGAGAACTTAAGGAATTCTATTCTTCATATTTGGGAAAAGAGGGCCCTCCCTAAGAGTTTCAGGCTCATGCACAAAAAGACTGCTCTGGTAATTCTCTGTGTCTGTAGAGTCATATAAGGTATGCCCACGACAAACAACTTGACAGGTGTCTCCTGCTGGCAGTGAAGTGGAAAGTCAGAGTCTATACAAGTGAGAAGAGACATGTGCAGAGACAAAACGTATTGTGAGACCAGCAGGGCAACTTCACATTAGGTTCTTGGCACCTGGCATGATGAAGTACTATCACGAGGCTTATTTTAGAAGCCAAAGATTCCCCAGACTATTTTATAGCTGAGGTACAGGCCAAAGCAAGATGAAGAGCTGGGTAAGGGTTGGCACACCTTGTTCTGGGAGTGTCCTGGAAGTGAAAAGGAGCAGGGAGATTGGAACAAGGAGAGGAAGTCTATAGTTGCAAATTCTGAAGTCTGGAGTAATAGAGAAACCCAGCTATTAATCAAGCAGATCCAGCTAAGGCTGTTTTGTTGTTGTTGTTGTTTGTTTGTTTTGTTTTATTTAGTTTTGTTAATTTTTGAAAAAGCTGCACTCCACTCAGAAATGTAAGGTTCCCCAAAGTCTGTTTAGGATTCTGTGGGGGGTTGTCCAAAGTGTGGTTGTTCCTGTGAAATCATTTGTACTTTTCAACTTTAAATCAATGGTGAGCATAACATTTATAAATCCCTTTCTTTTCTTTTGTGTAAGTGTACTGATCTTCATTGTACATCTACATGTCCTCATGTAAGGAGCCTGCTAGAGAAGACAATTCAGGAGAGAGGGGAGCTTTCGATGGTAGTACAGGTGGTGATAAATCCTTCAGCTGGAACTCTAGCTGTTGGCAGTGTTTAGAATGTATCACTGGAGCTAAAAATCTAAAAAAGAAAACTACATTTTTAATAGATCAAGCTAATGTAAACTCTAGCAAGCCTTGAGAAGCATGAGCATTAGAAGGGAAGTCTCAGTAGAAATGTGTAGACTAGACAAAGAGAGGGATAGAAAACATGAAAAAAAATCAACAGTGTGTTAAATTGGAGAAGGACATGAATTTTATCAGGATAATTGGGTTATCTCTTTGGAGTAGAAGAAGGAAAATAAATCAGTCTTGATTTTATCCTCAGTTAAGTCTTCTCAGTATTCAACTGGGTCTCCAAATGGAATCAGCATTACCAGAATCCACAGCTACTTCTTTTGACATTTTGCAAAAAGTAAATAAATAAATTATAAGTATGACAAGTAAAATGAATAGTTCCAGCTGTGACATACCAGCAGCATTTCCAGATTTTGTACTGCATTAAGGATTTATTTTCACTTTGTTTCCTAGCAGAGAGCTAATTGAAAGGTCCATCTAAGATTCCCATGCTTCCTCGGAAGAAGGTCAGACACAGAATCTCCAACACTCAGTGCCAATTTAGAAAAGTCGAAAAACATTAAGTGGATAGGTGGTCAGCTCATCAACTCTGAAAATACATGTCTCTGGGGATCAATGGCACCCAAGCCAGATACTGCATCAGTGAAACAGAACGTGTGAATAGGAGAGTGGCAGTTGATTCATGGGATTCATTCACCCAGCAAATATTTACTGAGTTCCTACTATGAGGTAACCTACTCTTCCACACCCTGAGGACATAGAGAAAACAAGACAAAGGCTCACCTTTTAATGAACTTAATCTTTCTTAAGGAGCTAGAATACACACACACACACACACACACACACACAAAATACAGATAAAATTATTTCAGAAAGTGGATAGTACTGTGAAGGAAACAGAACAAGGTCAGGGGATAAAGTGCCTCTCAGGGGTGGGTGGCTAACTTTAGACGAGGGCCAGAGAGGTTCTCTGGGAGGTGACATGAAATGAGCCAATCATGGAAAAATCTTGGGAAAAAGGCTTCCTTACAAGAGGGGCAACAAATATGAAGGTTTCAGGCTGGGAAAGAATTTGGCACAAAGAACAGAAGGAGGGTCTGGGAGACTGGAGAGCTGCAAGTGAGGGGTCACCTGGCAGAAGGTGGAGCTGGAGAACTAGGCCAGGTCATCTGGGTCCACTGAAGGCCATGGCAGAGGTGAATAAATCCAGAGTAGAGTGAGAATCCATCTGGGGGATCAAATTAATGACCAGTTGGATTGAAAGGGAATTATCATCTACTTTAAGGAAGGTGCTTAGGGTAGGAAGGTATTTTTGTTAGTTTTCTTTTTTTCTAACTTTCCTAGTAATAGCATAAGGCCCTAACCACATCATGCTTAACTGTCTCGGAATTTCAGCTACTTTTTCTACTGAACAGAGCGCTGCAACTCTTGTCAAATGCTATTGCCGGATGTTGTGTATGCATTATCCCATTTAAAATTCCCAAGAACCTCTTGAGAGAAGGCATTATCTACATTTTATGGAGGAGGAAACTGAGGTTTAAATTGAGTCTCCATAAACTACCCCTCTTACTTGCTGTGGTGTTCCTAGCTACATGTTGCTAGTTAGGACATGTTTGTGGGCCATCATCACCCAAGGGCATGAAAAACCTTGAAAGATGGCCACCTCCTTTGACAAGGTTTGTGGGTCCCAGATCAGCCTTACAGCTGAGAGCCCAAGCAGCTGGGATGACTGTGCACCATTTACCAGGGGACAACATGGACCTTTAGAACACTGATTTCAGAACCAGAATACCAATCACCAACATACATTCTAAAATGGACTTGATATTTGACCTGGAAGCTGAAGCATCCGTGAATTTGTTACGTTTATCTGTTAGAAATGAATATAATGCTAACTTCTCAACATCTCCTTGGGGTGTCTGAAGGATGAATAGGACTACCTTAATCCCTATTCTTTTTCCTCAGGGAGTTTGAAATGCTCATTGAGATCAGGAGTATAATAGGTGCTATAAGATCCTTTTAAAAAAGCAAATGCCACCTAAATACTGTATCTATCTATCAATCTATCATCTAACTATCAAGAGACATATAGATATATCCATATATATAGACATCTGAAATATATACAGATACACACACATATATATACTTTAACATATATATGATTATCTGTGATATATATAGATACATGATTTAATCAGCAGGTGTATAGTATACATATGATTTAACCATCAAGTATTATTCCCTCTGCTTCCTCTCGAAGCCTTTTAACCAAGGTGAGTAGGAAGGAAGAAATAAAAGCTAGCAAGACACCTCCCTCCTCCCTCCCCCTCCCCCAGGCTTAGGAGTGCTGCCCTTTGGGTTTATGCCTCCAGCACTCATCATGCTGGGCGCGGGGGAATGGAGAGGCGGGGGTGGAGGCTGCATCCTTCAGAATGTCACTGTTCCCTGGCAGAGCCCTGGGTCAGCTCCCTCCTAGAGGCACAGATGGCCAGGACAGGCGCGCCAAGCCTCTTCCTGTCACTCCCGCTCTCCCCTGCAGGTTCATCCTGGATGTAAAAGCCACGCTCTCTGGTGCCCGGCGCCCCGGAGGCCCGGAGGCTTCACCCACCTGGGGCAGTGGCACTGAGGCCAGTCAGGAACAGGTCAGCCACTGCCTTCCTCCGGCAGAAGCAGCCCTCACCCCTTCTGAAGTTCTTTGCCCAGGACAGCGGGCGTGGGCACTAACCTCTGGGTCCTGAATTTCCAAGAGTGTCCTGTCCACTAGGGGGGTCGAAGCTACCTTCTCGAAGGGCCTCCAGCGGCCAAGCCCCTCACCCTCCGGGGTCCCCAGGCCACCTCTTCCGTTCACCGTATAGAGTCAGGACGCGGGTTCCCGCCTTTCCCCCTCTGGGTGGGGTCCTGAGAGAGTGGCCGCGCTGTGCTGATCGTCAGGCCAGGGGGAGCGTGCGGGCGGCACGACAGTGTGCAGGCGCTCCAGCGCTCCTGCTGACTCAAGGGGTTTATTTTTATTTCTATCTGGGGCTACTTCAGCCTTAGCCACCGCCTGCATTTTTCTTCCCAAATTGTAAAAGGTGCCTTAATCATCCGAATTTGGCTTAATGCGCCTGGGAGAGAAAAAGGAAAGGGTGGTAAAAAAAGGAGCAGCGTCCATCTGTCGGTCTGTCGGTCTCACTTATCCACGCGCTCACACACGCTCACTCTTAAGGGAGGAAGCGGAGCTCGGGGAGGGCGCCGGTGTGCGCGGGAGGCTCGAGCGGGTGTAGACGAAGGAGCGTGTAGTTGAATGGGGAGGGCCGGGATTCCGGGTCGCTCGGGCCCCTCCTCCCTCCCGAGCCAGCCAGTCCCTCGGCAGAGCGCTCGGGCTGCACTGATTTGCTCTCGGGAGTGCGCTATTTGCATATGACTTGCCCATTTGTGAATTTGGCTCCCCAACTCCTCGCTTCACTTCACCTGTGCCTCCCAGTTCCGCGCACTTTGCAGGCGCCCGCCCGCCTCCCGGCCACCTCTGCCGCCTGCCGGGCACCTCCTCCTACGTTCTCCGCGCTCGCCCACCCACCTCTCTCCGCCCAGGGCCACGTTGGTTTGGGTGGCTTCTCCGCGCTGGCTTCCCCCTCCTTGCCTCTTTCCCTCCGGTCCTTCTTGTTCTCTTCCTCCGGCTGCTGCTGCTTCTGCTGCCACTGCTTTACATCCAGTTGGGAAACCCAGGACGCAGGCGGTTGCTCCGTGGCGCTCTTCCAGAACGCGCAGGGTTAACAGCCTCCGCGCCCTTCCATCGAGACTTCGGGAACACGCGAAAAACTCTCCCACCTGCAGCCCCCTTTTGCCTGGCAGTTCTGCATTGCATCGCATGGAAGTGGAAAAAGAAAAAAAAAATGTTCAAACTGCCTGGATGTTGGGATAAACTAACCTGAACCTTCTTGGGTCTTTTGCTGCCTCCCTTTCTTGCTTCGTTTCCACCTTCCCTCTGTGTGGCTTCCTGGAGTGTGCAGTTGAGTCGCCTGGAGATAAGGAGGAAGCCGCGCCGGGCCTCCCCTGACATGTGTGGCATTCCGGGGCTCCCTAGGAGGGTTGCTATACCTGGGTGGACTTCGGCTTTCTAAATTTCAGCCTTGGGAAAGAGAAGCTTTTTTGCCTTCTATCTCCCCCCACCCCCCAACCTTAACTGATTCATCATCTGTCTTGAAAGCGCTTATTCCCTCCCTCTTTCCAAAATACTGGCAAGTATTCCTGCTGCTATGATGGGCCCCTGGGCATCATGAACTTCATTATTCCTCACTGGCCGGAATTCAAACTGCCCATCTGTAGTGGTCCAGTGCGTTGACCATGCACCTGAGAATCCACGCGAGACGCAGCCCTCCTCGCCGGCCGGCTTGGACGCTTGGAATCTGGTCCCTCTTCTGGGGATGTATCGTCAGCTCTGTGTGGAGTTCCTCTAATGTAGCTTCTTCCTCCTCCTCCTCCTCCTCTTCCTCGCCGGGGTCTCACTCTCAGCACGAGCACCATTTCCATGGCAGCAAGCATCACTCAGTGCCTATTTCTATCTATCGCTCCCCTGTTTCCCTTCGAGGAGGGCACGGTGGGTCTCTCTCCTCTTTATCCTTTTAATGGGGCATAGCGATTCCTTAACCCACTCGCCTTTCAGGTAATGTCAAGGGTGGGAAGATAATAAAAATTTGAATTTAAAATGATAAAAGCATTGCATGTGCATGAGAGAAGAAAATGTTCAATTTCCCTTTAAAGGCTAGTATTTTCTGCCCTAGCGCCCCCCCCCACCCCCCAGTTTCTCTGATGGGTTCTCCTCTCCTTAGCTTGCTTATTCATAGCTTCACAAACACTACATTTTCCCCTTTGGAACCTTCTACTTCCTTCATCCCCCTTCCCCGTGATGGCAAGCAACTTATCAAATGAGTCTCAGGTTTTGTACTTTGAGAATATCCATTCATTCACCTTGCTTTCACCCTTCTTCTCTCTGATCTTGTGTTGGAGCTAGTCATGGGAAGTAGACAGCAGGGATCCTTTGGTCCTCAGCCTGAAGTTGATGGAACTGCTGTAAAGTGGCCTCAGGGAGGAGAGTAGCTGAGTGTAAGAAGGCAGAAAATGTAATTAATAACCAGTAGCCATTATTGTTCATTTGGGCAGCTTTATGTTTGTCCACATATCTGATGGGAAGAGCAGCTATCTCAAAAACTACACATCTAATATTGCTACCTACTGGATAGGAAGCGATAAAATGGGTAAGACAAAGTCCATTTATAATTTACCCAAGTGTGAATCTTAGTAACTTTGATTCCACCATTTATACAAATGTTATTTCAATGAAAGGCAGCACTGGTGGGCTTGTTCACACAGCACAGGTATGAGATGTTTTATAGCCCTCCTTGCCTAGCTATTGAAGGAAGAGATCTATGGCTCTTAAAAATATATTCAGCTCTGAGCAGGCAGCCTGTAAAGGGCAGTGTCTGCCACCAAGGTGGGAGCTTGCCATAGTAAACTGTTCTAAAGAAGGGATCTTCAATATTTGTTTACTATGCAGTCTACTCCAGTGGTGAGGAGAGTAGGAATCACAGAGCCCAGCAGCAGGAGCAGCCCTCCGGGGAGCTGCACGAATGAAGCACACTAGAGGTCCCCTGCCCTAGCTTGTATTTTGAAGACCTACAGCACGCAGACCCCATTCGGAATGTCAGTTCTTCCCACTGCCTCCTAGCTGTGGGCTGCTCCTCTGTACTGTCTATACTGTTAAGTGGAAGCACATTGAGAAAATGCCAGCACGTACTCTGGCTCTTTCTGGCTCTCTCTTTAAATTTTATTTGATGGAGTTGTCAAGCAGCTCAGAGCTCGTAAGGTTGGTGGAGATGGGTGGTGGGAAGGAATGAATGCTTGATTCTGATCTGGTTGCTGTTTTCTCTGTGACTCCTGCTAGGTCTAGGGTAGGCTTTCTTTAAAAAAAAAAAAAAAAAAAGGAGAGGGAAGAACTACAACCACCAGAAAAGCAAAAGCAGTTTCATTGAAATGGAAACTGTTAGCTCCTAAGGGGGGGGGGGGGGGAGGGATCGTGAATGGGGGTGGGCTTGTAAAGAGTAGGAAAGAAAAGCAGGGGAGTGGGAGATGGAGGAAGCCAGACAGACGATTACTAATAGCCATAATTAAACATGGAAAGGCTCACGATAATTAGCTAAATTTTGCTAATTAGTGTAAATGATCAGCAGGGAGATGGATATTATGCATTAGTTAGAGGTTATAAGCTGGCAGAGTCTTGGTGTTTTCTGTTCAGGATGTAAACAGTTAAAAGCAGCTGCTAGTTAAGTGATGGTACTTGCAGAGCCATACTTCTGGAGGTTTCTAAGTCTGTCAGTCTCTCTGTTTCTCTTTCTCTCTTTCAGCTAAAAGGGCTACAGGGGTTGAGCCTGGCACAGATTAAACACAGTTCTTTTCTGTTTACTTTGTTCAAGGATCAGTTGTTTAGTAACTTCTGAATCTTCTTGACTCCTTCCAAGTCTGGTTTCTCATTAACCCGTATCTGATAAGAGTCAGTGTGATGGAAATGGAGCGTGAAGTAGGTAAATGACCAGAGACCCCAGAAAAGGCCCTCACCCACCAGAGCTGTAGAATGCAGTGAACCCCAAGGTCTGGCATGGCTAAGATAAGAAAGCTCATGAATTCAACTCTTGAGTATCCTCTTTCAGTTCTGAAGTCCCATCTCATTGATTTGGGGCTTGGAGAGTGAATGCATCTATATTAAGTAGACTCCTTGCATATTTAATTAATGTTTTTGAGCTTGAAAACCTGAGAAGTGGCAATCAACAAGACGACCCATTCTCTGACTCCAATCCCACATCCAAGCTGCGACCTTCTGTGTCCTGAGAAGACCAGGAGACCCCAAGGTGCTTTGCTAATGCACCTCTCATTTTTACTTGGAGTACACTTGCTTCCTCTTAGTCCAAGACAAAGGCTTCACTAAGAGCAATTGTTTTAAAAAATCTTTTGGACGGAGGCTGTAGGAGGCACAGCACCATGAGACTAATGCTGTTACTAATAGTTTTCTGCCAACCTCATTCCAGAGCTAAAAGCAGCAGTCTGTATTGTTTGTGAAGGAATAAATGCCCTTCATTCTGGTATAAAATGAAAACTAGAGCCTTGAGTCCAAGAACTTTCTTGAACTTGGAGATTTTTGTTTGTTTTACTTTTTTCCCCCTTTCCCATTTCCTAAGAAGCCGGAAGCCTTTTCTGTCCAAACTACCTTGCCCTGTAGTGATGTTTACACTAAAACAAATGAAGAAACAGAAACCTTCCCAACAGCTGTCCTTTTATCCATACTTGGTTCTTGTCTTTAGAGAATCGATTATGTATAGATTTGCCTGAGGTCTTTATCCCAGGGCAGCCTATGGAAGCCTGAGCTCCTTTATCAGTTCAGGAGACTAAGACCACACCTACCTTAGGCACCCAAAATACTCTCAGGTTAGGACTGTGTCTCGGGAGAAAATTAACTCTCTTAAGTGGCATCTAGTACATTTTTTCCCATTGTTTGGTCCCTTCTCTCATTCAGGCTTCCCACTTTCTTTCATGCTTTTACCTACTAGTAGTCATTCAGTTAATTTATTGAGCATTTACTATATGTCAGGTTGTGTGTGCCTTGCTAAGGCTGGAAATGTAAATAAAACGTTGTGTTCAGCTAGGGATAATTTTAGAAGTATTTTGACCATCTATGAGAGATAAGTGCTTCTATAATGGAAAAAAATATGAGGGTTGGGGTGAGGATCAAGGTACCAAAACAAATTAATTAATATGAAATTTAAGTATTCTATATTCTTTATAAAATATAGAAGTAAATTCTTCTATTCTTTATAAAATATAGAAGTACATTCTTCTGTCATTCAGAATATTCCTACAAGTATTTTTCATCCTTAACTTTATTCACGTACTTAAGTATCATGCTTATCAAAGCTCTTGGGTAGTTTAGTGGTATGGAAATATAAATACTAAAATATATTTGTTACCAGCCTTCAGTCTTATAAAGGAGGTTTGTACATTTTTTCCCCTCTCCCACCTTTAAGAACTCCAGTGAGCATCTGCCTAAAAAATGCCTTAATACCTAATAGTTAGGAAAACCAACTTCTGGGGCGGCTGGGTGGCTCAGTCAGTTAGGTGCCTGGCTCTTGGTTTCAGCTCAGATCATGATCTCATGGTTTGTGAGTTCGAGCCCTGCTTTGGGCTCCGTGCTGACAGCATGGAACCTGCTTGGGATTCTTTCTCTCTCCCTCTCTCTTTGCCCCTGCCCCACTCGTGCTCTCTCCCTCTCTCGCAAAATAAATAGATAAACTTTAAAAAAAAAGAAAAGAAAATTGACTTTTCTGTGAATCTAGATTTAGAATATGACTTACATTTTACCCTCTGTAAAATAGCAGATCTTCCTGACTCTGGGCATTTGGAGGAACAAGTTGAAAACATAGAACTCAATTTAGAGGAAAGTGTCTTGCTCAGAAATCAGGTGTGTGTGTGTGTGTGTGTGTGTGTGTGTGTGTGTGTGTGTGTAGGGAAGGCAATAAAATCCTATTTGAATCATCTTGGCGGAAGTGGTGGTGGTCTCACTAGTGGTACATGTGCCGGGAGTCCTTCTTATAAGAAACTGTGCTCCTCACTCGTTGTCACAAAGAACTATCTCTTAAGTTTTTCCAGCCATGAGGCTTGTATTACTCTGATCTGTTGAGCACTTTCTTCTCCTCAGCCAGCTGCTTCCTAACCACATTCTCTCTCCCTTCTTTCTTGAGATTCAGTTTACTGAATAATTCATAGTGTTGGTTGACAGATAAAATTGTAAGATTTATATGTCTTTGGCCTTGGTGATGAATTAATTAAATTGGCTTCTCCTCTCTCTCCTCTAGATGCATTATCTTTCTTCTCTAAAATTTGCTGGCAAGTGGTAGGGTCTGGAGATTCACTTGTTCTTGAAAGATCACCAAAGGAAGATTATAATACCCTACTGTAAATTTCTTCAGGACTTGCAATGCAGATCATTGAGCGGGGTAGAGATGAGGGCTGCATCTCAAAGGAAAGGGGCTGAGATCATTGGAACAGTTGCCTTCAGGAAACAAAGAAAGAAACAAAAACCTTCACCAGACTGGGTGATGGCTGGAATTCCACAGTAAGAACTTGATTCTTTTGTTATCTGATTTTGAATCTAGAAGAGGTAACATACTCCATTTTACATTTTAGTGAATAAATTTTGCAGATCTCTGAAGGCTTGCTTGCTAGGACCCTGAGTGATCTGAAAGGGAGGCAGATCTCTGAAGGTAAACCTTGCACTTATCCATACTTCCCTCCCTGTATTAGTTTGTTAGGGCTGCCATTAAAGAAGAAATCACAGACTAAGTAGCTTAAACAACAGAAATGTATTTTCGCACAGCTCTGGAGGCTAGAAGTCCAAGGTCATGGTGTTGGCAGATTTTGTTTCTTCTGAAGCCTCTCTTCTTAGCTAGTAAATGGCTACCTTCTCATTGTGTCATCACATGGTCTTTCTTCTGTGTTCATGCACCCCCAGTGTTTCCTTGTGTGTCCTAATATCCTCTTCTTGTAAGGACACTGGCCTGACTGGATTAAGTCTCTCCCACATGTCTCATTTTAACTTAATTACCTTTTTAAAGGTACTATCTGTAAATGCAGTCACATTCTAAAGTACTGGGGTATAGGGCTTCAACATATGAATTTGGGGAGGACACAATTCATCCCCTAACACTCCTCGTCTTTTAGGACCCAGTCATTGGGAAAGAAGTAAAAATGTACCATACAGTCAATATCTGCTGAACTCAAACTTTGACAGTGGAAAAATAAAACCTTCCATGACATTGGTAACAGTTTACAAACTGATAAGGTGGTGCCTCAAGAGGAAAAATTCTGTTTATTTGGAGAAAACAATACCAGTAGGTTTGGTTAAAACTTGTGTTTACTTTCCTCTCAGTTTATTTTGTGTGACCCAGTCTATGCCTTGATGTGCATGTAGACTAGTGTTGTTTGACTACAGCCACGTGCTCTCCAGTGTCCACACTCCAGGACTGTCTCGATTTAGACCTGCTGCCATTCCAGGCCAGACCTCCCTGCCTGGCTAGTGACCTCCTTTATGAACTGCCGTTGCTCACTCTTTTCCTTTCCTGAGATACACACCACCAACTCCCTTCACATCTCATCCTCCATTGGAAAAAAAAAGAAAAAAGAAAAAACAGGTAAAATCAGTGCAAATTACATGCCCACTTTTTTTTGGCTGCTGAAAAATATGTACTTTATGAATAAATTATACACACACACACACATACATATGAAGTAATCTGTCCACTGTCCACATCATGACATATCATGAGCCTTGGGTGAGAGAATGTCTTACAACTATAAAGCACCTTGCTGGTATAAATCCCAAGCAAGATATTCAACTCTTTGTGGGGAAAGAAAGGAGTTTATTGAGTGTTTTGTGTTTTTGTTGTTGTTTGGTTTTGTTTTTGTATTCTGTATTCTGATACTTTGAAAAATGACTTTGAGAATATATGCTCATGTGGAGGACAGGTGAATGATAAAGGAGTTCTGGTAGGCAGTGTGTTGGTAGGTGGGCTTGGGAACAGTCAACAGCAAGATTTAGGATTGGAAGAAGTGGTTCTCTGTCTTTTTTCTGTCACTTAGGAACTTTTTGATCTTGGATAAGTCATGAGACATGACTCTGAGTCAGTTTCTTCATCTCCAAACTGAGAATAGCAATAATAATAGGACACAGATGTCACAGAATTGTGTGGGACATTAAATAACTTGTACCTTACAACTACCATATACAGGTTAAATAGTCTATGAGAAATACTTTAATGGTAATGTTCTTTCAATTTTGGTACAAAGTGAAGCTTCAGTGTTGAATGTCTACTGGTTGGTAGTTGGAGGTTAAAGAACATGCATCTACTGGTTCCCCTTATTTTCTTATCTGCAGCAACACTTTTTGCCTCCAAGGGAAGAAAACCTTAATATGTATTTCCTTGTTTACGGCACTAAAAGAAAATAGCATGCGTGGTTAGCTTGTGCTTTTTTGATAACATGTAAAAAAACCATGCTAGGCAAAATTTGGCCCAAAATAACAAATAGCCAACTGTTGAGAAGCTAAGAGATCTGGTGAAATAAAAGGGAAGAGGCTCCTAAGAAATATTCTTGGATCATTTTGGAAATACAGAATTGGATCATGTTTCTAAAAAACTGCTGAATTTAAACATTCCTATATGATGCTCAGCATCCATTGAAACCTTGAATTTTTAATCTAGCTTATACTAGGAAAAAGACAGGTCTTCTTAGGACTACTATTTTCAGATCTGGAAATGGAGAACTTCTTTTAATGTCACTTCTAGTGCTTTTACCCACCAGGACTCAAAGGTATAGAGGAGGTGGGAGCATGGGAGGTGCTGGAACACTTAGAGTTGACTTTGTGGAGCCTAAATTTAAACCAGAATTCTTAATGGAGAGAACCTTACTCCGGGCCATAGACATCACTCCTAGTTTTCTTCCTGACAAACTCTGTGTCTTTGGATATGACATTATGTTTTTAAATTATATTAATCATTTAAAATTTAGGTACTATACAGAATATCTTGATCTTCTATCCTATTTCTTTTACCTGTAGTTTTCTGTATGCCACATAGTGTGTATGTGCCTTAACACTGCTGTTGGGTAAAATTGTTTTTTTCATTTCTTCCTCATTTGTACAATGAGGGGGTTGAATGAGATGATCTCTCCACGTGGTTCTTGACACAAGGACTGCTTCTGCAGTTCATACGTCTTTAAACATACCACTGTAAATCCTACACTAGTCTGGGTTCCATAGGTCTGTAGTATTTTATAGGTCTGTTTTCTGGACTAATAACACATGCCAAAGTCACCACCAGTTTTTCTCTTTTCTCCTTTGAAAGAAGCAGCATCACATACAAGAGTGGCACACCATGATGTTATAAAGCCCGCTGTCCAACTTCGCCACAGAGTCACGATGACACAGGAAGAACACAGCTTTCATTGACACACATCTTATCAATACTAGAAAGTAGTTCTGTGTTATGTTTAAAATTCTCTGCTGTGTCTAGTCATATCAGAGCAGAGGGCAGAATAGTAACTGAGTTGATAAAGAGCAAGTGGTATTTATTTCTACTCCTGTTAGAGTTTTAAGATACTTGCTTGGATCATATACCTTCACATTATATTCACCTACTGTGTATCAGGTACTCTTCAGTGCTTTGCATATATGATTCCATTTAATCTCCACAATCCTTTGATATTAATGAGGTTACCACCACTTCATGCATAGAAATAACACTCAGCTTATGCACCTCGACCAAAGTAATGTGGCAGTAGAGCCAGGATTCAAACTCAGTTCTGTGCACAAAGCCCTTGGTCTTTCTGCATTACCGCATAGTCCATTATCTCAAGAAACAGGAAACAAACACAGCAGCCTCTTTTGTCAGGAATAGGTTGCACAGGTTAATGAGGCATTCTGATTAATGTAGGAACACCTTTCCAAAGCATATACAAGAATGTCCAGTTCATAATTACTTGAATGTTTATCAGTCGGCCTGAACCCATTCTGACCCAAAGAGATGCTAATTAGAAGGAGCAGACGGATGAAACATTCCCACAGATACATGCTTTTTGAGGGAATGAGTAAATGAGTGAGTGAGGTGCCACATGATTGGTTTTTGTTTACTAGGGTAGTAGTGGTAGTTGCTTATAGAAGAGGCAAAGGGCAGGGAAAGTCATGTATTTCTCAAAAGCGCACCAACAGGTTTGTAGAGTCTCAGGGCTAAAAGAGATCTTAAGGATTATCTGACCCTCTCATATTCTAGATGGGCAAAGTGAGGACTTGGCCGAAGACATCCAGTCAGTGTCAGAGACTGTTGTGATTGGGCAGTATGACTCCAAGTCCACCATCTTTCTTTCACTGTTCTGCAGAAGGGCCAACTTCTCACTGCTTCAAGACCCTTATCAAACTGCAACCTTGTGGGCCATCTCTTTTTCTGCAGACTGATTTCTCTTTAATCAGATTAAGTCCTATAAGAATACATTCTGCCAGCATAGGACATTCTTGAGCTTCTGTAATAATTAATTTTTCATGTGAATTTTTCTAATAGGTGCCAGCTTTGTGCTAAGAGGCAGGCTTTCTTGGAATGTTCCTAGGACTCTCTCTGTATAGGAGACTGCAGTGTGGGAAAGTACTCAGATTCAGGTCCCTGTGCAGGGAGACACTGCCTGTCCTGGTAAGGTCTCACTCACCAGAAAGCAGGGGGTGATAGCCTGTGTACTCACCTGTCTGTTTTCCATCTGGAAGGCACAACTGAGTTGTTCAAAGACATGTCCCCCAACCCAGTCCCCACCTCTTGCTTACTAGCTATTAAGTGGCTATATGACCATAAAACTCCTAGAAACCAGCAAACTACATTTTCTGAGCTACTGTTCTCATTCTCCCTTTTTTTCAATGTTTCTTGAAATATTTCTGTCACCTCCCCATATTAAAATGTAACTATGTATACTCCTGAATGACTTTACCCCAAAATATGAATTTCAACTCTTTCTGAGACAGTCTTTCAGCATTTGAATATAATTACATGCTTTGGGTACAAATTGTGGTTTTTGCTACATAAGAAACGAATGGAAATAATCTGCCTGTTCCTGTAGTTTACAGATTATATGATTCAGAACTGGGTATATATTTAGGCTGCTTTTCTGTATGGCACATAAAATGAGAATGAACTTGGGGTGAGCCACCTCAGTTGCTAGGCGGTAGAGCAGGTTGAGAGAACACAGCATTCAACTGTGTTGAATTCACCCTGTGTTGGGTGTTTCACTTCACATTTGTGTGCACCTTTGTCACCTGATGCTGTCATGGAAGAGGAAGGGGAGGACATAGGCAGGGCCAGGCTGTCTTCAGAGATTCAAGCAAGGAAGAAGAAATAACTACTTCACACATCCAAGTGGAATGAGTACATTTTAGAATTTGAAATTTGCCACACAGAGATGTCTTTATGAAAGCAGACAAGAGTCGTAGAAGTGCACAGGTGTGGCTGACAGCTTCAGGGACATGGACTTGGGCAGACACTTATCTTTAGATTAGGGCCAATGACTAGCAAAGAAGAACTATTTCCCCCAGATTTGGCCTTGCTTCAGTGGTTCTAGGCAAAAGGCCATCACTCAGGTTAAAGCTTTTTAATTTTTTTAATGATTTACTCATTCATTCATTCATTCATTGAGAGAGAGAGAGCAGGAAAAGGGCAGAGAGAGAGAGGGAGGGAGAGAAAGAATCCCAGGCATGCTCTCCGCTGCCAGTACAGAGCCCCATGCGGGGCTCAAACTCATGAACCATGAGATCATGACCTGAGTCAGAATCAAGAGTCAGATACTTAACCAACTGAGCTTCTCAGCACCCCTGGTTAAAACTTTTAATGTGCTTCCACAGTCCATTTAATGCCTTGTCTCAAATCCCAGACATATGAGCAAGTAGTAATAGGCAGGAAAGGCTTTGGGACTTCTTTATAGATGACACCTAATAAAGTAACTCCAACTTATTTGGACCCTCAGTTTTAATGAAAGCTTAAAGGCTGTCATGAAAAACTAGATCACAGATAAAACAAAGCAAGACCTACGTGGATTCTTAGGGTCAATGTTAGCAGCATTCTGATAATTTACAAGTTTGAAAGGATGGTTAAAGCCTTAAATCTCAGATAAAAATTTGGCCTCCAGAATAATTTGGGTGAAAGGAGGGTCCTGTAATTTGGGCAGTTAAGGTTTTGTTGTATATATTTTTTTCCTTAAACCAATTATCATATATCTCTTTCCATGAGCCACTATCTCTGCATAATTGGATGGGGAATTATGTGTTCACTTAGTCCCATTCAATCTTCTTGGATAAAATAAACCCATGAGAGGACACTTCTATGCTTTCAAAAGAATGATAATAATACCTATCTTACTCTTAATAATAACAATATATCACTTTTGTGTGTGTTCTTTCAATGTGCCTGACACTCTTCTAAAACTCTTAGCTTATTTAGTTCTCCTATGAGGTAGATATAGTTCTTTTCTCATTTTAAAGATGCAAACACTGAGGCATGGAATGTTTGAGTCATAAAGTCAAGTCAGAAAATAATACATGGCAGAGCCAGGTAGGATAGCTAAGCAGTCTGAATCTAGACTTGTGTTCTTAATATTTAAATATTTATGCAGTATTACCTGAGATGGTGTGAAAAACAAATCTCAAAGTAGTATTTTCAAATGCAGTGTCTGTCTCTTTTTAGAAGGTCTTTTTATGTTCTGCCTAGAGCCAAGATTAATTATGAGGACTTTGAATATTTACTAAACCTAACAGCAAACAGTATGCACTTACTTCGTTTTTGTCTTCTGGTTCCTGCACCTAATTCCAGCCTGTGTGTTTGTGCAGTGGGCTTCCCACACAACACCAAGCAATTCTCTCAAATACCAATCCAATTCCATTCTGATGCCTGTCTACCTGGAGATAGAATCAGATTTCATAGGTTAAGGGTTCAGTCCTACAGGACTGCCACCCCTACTCCCAACCCCTGCTTCAGATGCCAGTCACTGGGCTAGGTTGTTACCTGTACTTCTGACCAACGAGCTCTAAATCAGAGGTTCCCACAACCCTCTCTTTGCATTCAATTAATTTTCTAGCATCTCTCATAGACCTCAGGAAAGCCATTTACTTATAGATTATCGATTCATCATAAAAGGATACAACTCAGGAAAAGGCAGCTGGAAGAAATGTGAGGCTAAATTGTGTAGGAAGGGGTGCACACCTTCCATGCTCTCCCAGGTGCTCCGTTCTCCCCAATCTCCATGTGTTCAACCTGGACTCTCTCTGAACCCTGTCCTTCTTTTGAGTTTTTGTGGAGGTTTTTGGTCATCTGAATTACCTAATAAATATTTCTATAAGTCGTAATACTACAGTTAGGTGTTAAACCAAATGCTTTATCTTACCTCATTTAATCTTTATCAGCTGTCCTTCAACATAGGTGTTATTATTATTAGGAATTTAACAAGAAAGGAAATGGAGACTCAGAATTAGGCAGTTCATTCAAGTTCGTCCACGTACTAAGCACTTAGCCCCTTGCATCTATTGAACTTTCAGGTCAGGCAATCTGTACAAACCTCAACCTATTTCCTGGTATTGAGAGCAACTGATCAGAACACTTCCCTATAGTCACAAATCCTATTATGTTATAGGAAATTATCTGTGCTTTCTGAAACAGCCTTTGGAAACTCTCAGAAGCTTCAGAGTCAGCTGGCAAAGAATGGTTACATATTCAATGAAGAGTGAGGGGCCCCTTCATTGATAAGGGAGCCCATTGATGACTCATCCACCTCATTTTTGATTCACTGTAAGAAACTCATTTATCAGGAAATTTAGCCTCCAACAGTTACTGTGGGCTTTCTCTTCATATTAGAATTTTACTCAAACCTCCAAAACTTCTGGTTTTAGTTCTCTTACCTACAAAATGAAGGAATTACAATTGATGATCTTGAAATGTCCTTTGTCTTTGCAAGTTTGGTATTCATCTTTCTATCAGTACTGACGGGCAAAACGCTAATGATTTCTAAAACATCTCTTCACTCTTATTAGGTCGTCTTTGAATCTATTTTTATTTTTGTCCCTTTATACATATGGCAGAAGTCCATTAATTTAGAGGGTAAACTAATGAAACAAATATCCAAAAGTGGCAGTGGTTTTCAGTTTGGGTATGTGTGTGTATATGTATAAATGGAAGAATGTGTGAGCCAGAAAAAAAAAGAATGTAGCATAAAAACCTTTATAACAACCTAATTCACTCCTGACCTGGAATGCAAAGTCAGATATGAGTTAAACCTATGCATTACAGATGTAGGGATGTTTCAGTACTGCTTCTCACTGCTCTGATGTCATTTATCAGCGCATTGCGTCACGGGTGTTAGTACGTCCATTATCATTTAAGAGGGGGGCATATTTAATGTGAGATAAGAATGTAAACCTGGAACCCTGGCCCTCTATGGCCAGTCCCTCTCTTTCAGATGATTCATATTTTTAGGATTTACCATGTCAGGGGGCTGTTTGGTAAGTATGCACCTGCTACCTCCATCATCTGTCAGTTACTAAGGACCTATTAGACTAGCTATCATATAAGAACACTCTTTCAGATGATGATGAAATAGTGAATTTTTATTTTTTTGTACAAGGTATCTCAATAATAGTAACTGAAATAGACTCATCACCTGAGCAGGAAGTTTCTCAGGCCCTGGGTTGATGCCCCTGAAAGAATACTCTGATGGAAGACCCTCATGTACTCAAAAGCTGCTATGAATTTGTGGAATTGTCTTTGAATTTGTGGAATTTTCAGACACTCAACTTGGAAGGAATCTTTAGAGAAATTTTTCACTCAAATTATTTTTCATATGAAGAAACATACATCCTAGGAGTTTGTGAATTGTTCTCAAATCATACTTTTCAAGGTAAGGGCAAATTGGGGCTAAAACACACATTTTTAGATTTGACTTAGTACTCTTTTTGCTGCACACAATGTTAGCACTCAAGCTTTCCAGGCCACCTATTCCACTGTGGACAAAGGGATTATGATAGTCTCTGGTACAAGTGGAGTAATAAATCAGAGATATCAGAGAGCATGATAGCCAAGTTATTTCAAACCTTTACTCCATTTCCCTTAATTGCCATCACAGAAGGTGGTTCCCACTCCATCCCTGGAATGTCATGCCCTCACAGGGTCCCACTTTCTGTCTGCCCCAGCAGCTTCGAGGAGAAATTCAGTGTGCTGCAGTTCAATCAAACCATTTGATGAGAGCTTTCGAGCCTAATTACGTGGAAGGTTTCATCCCGCGAAAGGAAGGAGGAAAGAGAAAGGGAGAAATTAAATTGAAGTGTAAATCAGTCAAGGACTTAGATCCCGCACTTTCTTTCTTTTTAATCAAGAGTAAAATGAGAGAAGAGTTTTAAGGATCATCACAAGACACCATTAACTACCCAAGGAGCTCTTGACTGAAGTTGGTTTGTCATGAAAAGAAAAGTGTACCATCTGTCCAAAAAAGGAAGTATCCAGAGGTTGTGCTTTCGTTTAGGAGAATGACGCTAGGGGCAGGAAAATGTGTTTTTCTGTGACTTTTATTTTTTTATTTATATATTTTTTAATGTTTATTTATTTCCAAAGGAGAGAGAGACAGAGCGTGAGTGGAGGAGGGGCAGAGAGAGAGAGACAGACAGACAGACAGACAGAATCTGAAGCAGGCTCCAGGCTCTGTGCTATTAGCACAGAGCCTGACATGTGGCTCGAACTCACAAACTGTGAGATCATGACCTGAGCAGAAGTCGGATGCTCAACCGACTGAGCCACCCAGGTGCTCTATGTTTTATCTTTAATTCCTCTAAGTGGCTAGTGCATTTTCTTGCTAATGATGTAATAAATATGTAGTGTATAACTGTGGTAATTATATATTGTGTGGTAAAAGAATAATGTTTTCAGTTCATTCCATATTGGACACTACACCTGAAATCACTATTCAAAATTTTGGCCCATTTCTCCTGTGGTTGGCATAGGTCTTGTATATCCCCTAAAATTACTTGGTATTTGTAGAATGCTTTATCGTTTTGCAGAGAAAATTCATGATCTTTTTTTGAGCCTTGCTACAGCTCTCTGCGGCAGAATGACAAGTGATATGGTTGTTCTCCATCCCATTTTTTTAAGCTGATGTAATCAAAACTAAAGAAGCAGAAATGACTTAACTAAAGTCATTCAAGTGTTAAGTGACAGAGCAGAAACTGATACCAAGTTTCTTTCCACTACATTGCTTTGTATGACTTAGTATCTTGTATAGAATTCCTGGGATTTCCAGTATGGGAAGGGGAGGAGAATAGCAGAGAAGACAGTGTTTATCAAAGAATGGTTAGGACAGAGAAAGTGATGTGCCTTAGTTATTGAATACTTATGGTGAATAGTGCAAGATCCTGGCTTATGTTCTACGTGAACATTGAAACATGGACCCTATATTCAGAGGCTTGCAGTATGGTTATAGATGTCTTAAACTGATGCTTAGATCTATCGTTTCCATCCCTGCATCATCCCCAACCGTGTCACATGGACAGTTGCAACAACCTCCTCAACAGACCTTCCTAAGCTTCCAATTGCCCTTCCTGTCCACCACTCACCACTGGAGCCATCCATCTGAAGTACTAGTCTGATAATGTCACTCTTTCAAAGGCTCCTTGTGGTCTATAGGACAAAGTCTTATCACATCATGTACCTAGAATGAAAGCTAACCTTGTACCTTTATGATCTGGGCCCCACTTATCTCCAGCTTCATTTCCTAACATGATCTTTGACCACCTTGGTTGCCTTCTTTTTGTTGTTATTCTTCTTGAACATGCCAATTGTATTCTCACCATGGGGTCTTCATATTATCAGTGCCTTTTCTCTGGAATGTTTTCATTTTCATCCAGGTTGCCATATGCCCATTTCCTCTTATCATAACATCAGGCTTCAACTTCTGTGTCATCTCCTCAAGAGCCCTTTCTTGATGGCTCAGTCTTAAAAATATTCTTTCAAATCCCTGTCCAGCATAACATTGTTTATGGACAATGCACAAAAGAAAAATTGTTTTCTTTTCCTTATAGCACAAATACTTCCATGAAAGTTCTTTTTGTGCACATTGCTTCCATCAGCTTGCTAGAATGTAAGCTCTAAGACCAGAGACCTTATCTATTTGTTCATGGTTCTATATCCACAGCCTATAACAGTGACTAGCAAGGAGCAAGTTACCATAAACATTTGCTGAATGTATGGATATATGAATAATTGATATATATACCCCTTCAAATACAGCTGCCACCCAGCCTTTAGCCTTGCTTCTCATGAGGGTCTTATGAAACTCCATGACTTTAGAATATATTGCTCCACTGATTGTGAATCTCCTACTCATTTTCACCTTATAGCTCACTCCATAGTGTCTGATCTTCAAAGATTTCCCTACCTCCTATTGACACAGTGAATTTCTCAGATTCCTGTGTTGTTCTCCTTAGTGCTTTCTTGTTGAATAGTTAAAATTATTAAACACATATTAAGGCTTCTAGTACATTCTAGGCACTGTCCTATGTGCCAGATAGTTAAGGTAAGTACAATTTAGCCCTACAAGATGCTCATGATTTGGTAAAAGATCTCACTCATTTTATTAAACATACAGTACTGAATTGCTATTATTTGTTAATAGTGATTCTTTTTCTCACTTGACTCTGATTTCTTCAAGGGTAATGAATGAATTCTTTAACATGAGCAACATCATTCTTGTTTTATATAAAAGGTGCTTGATTGTATTCATCAACAGAAGAATCTAGGGAGTAGATTGAGAGAAACAAAGTTTTTTAACATACAGAATAGTATGGCAAATATCATGAGATGGGTAGAAACTATTGTGGGAATATAGAGGGGGTAATGTTATAACCCATTAGGCATTAAAAAGTGCTCTGTGGGACACGGAAACTTTCTATTGTGTTTTGAAAAATGATTTCTATAGGCATGCAGGAAAGAGGGTAGAGAGTATATTTTGGAAAAAAAACAAGTTATTCAGGGATCAGTGGCCCACTTTGCTGAGTGGTGGGCATGTAGAGGACCATTGAGAGAAGAATTGGCAGAGGAGACTGGCTATTTGATGGAGGATATTGAGAAATATTCATGATAACTGTCAACACCTTTGGCATCTTATAGTGTGCAAACTCATACTATGAGCATTATCTGATTCATTCCTTTCAATGACCTTGTGTTTTTAAATCATGTACAAGAGAGGAAAAGGGTCAAGACTGAGAAGTTGATGTTTAATTCTGGTTTTGTAACTCCCTTACTTAAGAAAAAGAAGAAGCACACAAACAAAAACCTCTTTCTTCACAGGCTTCCACAGTCGTTCAAACAAAGACAAAATTATTTGATGTGATTTGGGAGTCCCTGCCTGGTCCCACCATTGCTGGTGTTTTTAGCCTCATCACCCACCAAAGCTTTCCTCCATTTCTGTTCCCACTCACTGGCCTCCTGTTGGTTATTGCTACTCTTCTTCTAGCAATTTGCCTTTGCTCATTCCACTTAAGCTCTTTCTCTGTTGACACCACTTTGACCTGAGGTTTCTGCTTTAGTATAACAACTCCTCTAGGAAGCCCTCCTCCACTTCTTTTAGAAATTCAAATTCCCCCAATACAGGTTCTCATAACCTCCGGGAACTCTCCCCTTTGTACACAGTTGCTACTTTATATTTAGTTGTGAGATTATTTGATCAATATCTGTTTCCCTGAGTAGATTGTAAAGTTATTTTGGAGTCAGATAGGGTTGCAAGATTTAATAAGTAAAAGCGTAAGACACCCAAGTTTGATATTCAGATAACCAACATTTTGTCTTTAAGTATAAGTATGTCCCATGCAATATTTGAGACATACTTATACTAAGAAATGTGTTTTTTGTTGGTTGTTTTCTGAAGTCCACATTTAACTGGGTATCATGTGTTTTATCTGCCAAACTTAGCAACCACATCTACTTTTGCTCCTAGCACAATCACTGGGGGGTACAACGAACAGGTGCAATTCACATCCAATGTTTGATGAATAAATGAAATTGGTTAAAAAAATATTTTGGAAGGGGCATGTAGGATGAAATAATATGACAAGAGACTAAGTTTGGGAGGACTAATTAGCATATTGTCACAATCTTGAAAGGTAAAGGTAATAAAGGCTCAAATTGGATGGTGGCATTGAGGCCAGAGAGATGGAAGTGTGTAGGAGGAACATTTCCAAGTGGGGATCAGAATTTGCACAAGTGTGACTATGTAGCAAACTAACACCTTAGGGAGTAAGGGAAAGGGCCATTTAAAATTACCATGATCAGGATCAAAACAACGATAAAGATAGGCATAAATATAACCCCTCTCATTTATATAGTGCTTCACAACTTTCAAAGTACTGTTCCATGCTCTGCCTTGTGCCCCTTTGTAGGAGAGGCTTGTTTCTGAAAAGATGGCCATTTAATTATCTCTTTCCCTTGCAAATTGAGTTACATATCCCAATCAATACAGTTTATTAGTTCAGAGATGTTTGTCTCCATTTCTGTGCATTCTTAACGAATTCCTTTTCCTTAATCTCCATATTTCTCAATGTTGAATGCTTTATTTCTGAAGCACTGGGTAATTTTATATTATGCGTAACAAACCTCAGATGCATTTATATTAGCAGGTGGATTTTTTATCCATCAACTTTTCTAAAAATGGCTATAACTGGCCTATAATGAGATGACCAGCTAGAGGCTAATTTCTGTGGTATTTCTTCCTGATGCCAGAACAGGTGGAGGTTGACAAGTCACAAGCTCCCACTTCAGATAATAAAGATGTAATTCTAGTCATTCAAGTTTGTGTTGAAAGCAAATCTTTTCATTTCTTATTTTTCAATTAGTGCTGAGTGTAGCTCCATGGCCTCTAGCTACAGGAGGCCAGATGAGTGTGTGTTCTTAACTAGATGCATTCACAGAAACCATGGTTGACATTTCCTCAGCTGCTTTTGCAGAGGTCTTGAACATTTTTCCTCAGCACATCCTTGCCTTGGAGCTACTATTTTAAAGATCAGGTGTGATGAGCGAATGATTAAGTGTTGGAAACAATAGAAAGCCAGCATAGCTTAGTGGAAAGAACTCATGCACTCCAGCTGCACACATCTGAGTATGACTGGTCACTCTCTCAGCAGATGACTCTAGACTAGGGGTCAGCAAACTCCTCTAAGGGACCAGATAGTAAACGTTTTCAGCTTTGGGGCCCATATATTCTCCATCTACCATAACTACTCAGGTCTTCCATTGTAGTATGAAAGCAGCCACAGACAGTATACACACAGATGAGTATGGCTGTGTCATAGTAAAACCTTATTTACAAAAACAGGCCAAGTTTGCTGACTCCTGCCCTAGACTTCAGCTTCCTGATCTGAAAATGGCAATAATAAAACTTGTATTACAAGACTATTATGATAAAAATTTTCTATATACACAAAGAAACTAGCACACAGTCTGACACATAAATAAGTGTTGAGTAAATGTTAACCACTGTTGTAATTATAATAAATGAATTTTAGGACTTGCAAGGATTCTTAGAGAACATAGGCATTTTTTTCCTTTTAAAGGATGGCCTCAAATGAAGGACACAGGAGATATAGGGATTTAACCAAGGTTACTGCAGTCTGTTTCCCCACAATTCTGTTCATATCACTACTTTGAGAATTGCCAGTAATATGGCGGCATGAATCCAAACTCTATCTTAGGGGATATTTGAGCATTGATTCAACTGAATGCATTGAATATCAACCATATATCAGATGCTGTATTATATATTACAAGTGATTCAAAAATCATTGAAGTTCTTGCCCTTGAAGATCTAGCAGCTTTTGTTTACCCAAATAGCTTTATTGAGGTGAGAAGTGACAAATAGTTTAAGTGTCTCATGTGTGCCAAGCCCTATGTTTGGGTGCCTGTATATGTTATCTTATATGATTCCCTCAACAATTCAACTTACTGTCTTTTATTCTTGCAGACACTAAGGCTCAAAAGTTAAGTAATCTGCTCAAGGTCAGAATTTGCAAGTATGGGAGCAAGGATTTGAACTTGTTTCTCTAATTGCACAATATGCTTTCTACGAGCCATTAAAGAAGACTGTCTTCTTGAAGTATGGTTCAGTTAGCTATTGCTACATAACAAACTACTCTTAAACGTTGTGTTTAAAACAGCCACACTATCTGCTCAAGATTCTGTGGGTCAGCCATTTTGGCTGGATCCAGCTGCATAGTTTTGAAGGTGTCACGTGGGGTCCCTCATGTGATTGTACTCATCTGGCTGATTGACTGGAGATGATGGTCTAATATTCCAGCTGTTGGTTCTGGTCTTTAGTCTTAGGAGATCTTAGGTGGTGTGGCTATCTCTGTTCCACATTATCTCTTCCCCCCATCTTGGCTAACTTGGGCTTCTTCACATGGTGGTCTCAGGGCTGCATTCTAAGAGAGCAGTTACAAGGACAGCAAGAACTTTCCAGAGCTTGGAAGTCACACAACGGCACTTCTATTGCGTTCTCTTGGTTAAAACGATTCTTAGGGCCAGGCCAGGTTCAGTGGGTAGGGAAATCAATCCCACCTGCTAGTGGGAGGAGTGGCAAAGCCCTACTGCGAAAGGATGGGGATGCAAAAGTTTTCAGGAATGGGAGGAACTCTCATCACATTTGCAAACAATCTGCCACCAGTAATAATAGAGTTGCAAGTTGGCTCTTAACAGAAATATAAAAATTTGGAAAATGTCAACTTTCCCAGAGCAGAGATTATAAAGAACAGCATTAGTTTGTAGATGAGAATGAGGCCACACACTTGGGCCATTCTATCTAGGAAATTTCCTCTTATTTTTGCTCTAACAAAGGAATTGCTATTATTATTTGTAGGGACATAATTACAAGAGTAGTTTCCATATATATGATTTTTCTAAAATTTCAGAGGATTTTAATTTCTATTATATCACATTAAATATGCCATATAGTTTTGTTTCATTTTATTATTCAGAGAAAGAGGGCAGAGCTACTCCCTCCTTCCCTCTCTGCCATTTGGTGTCATCTTTGCAGGAAAGCAGATTCCCAGCTCACTTCCCCAAGACAATCATCTGGACCGTCCGTGGTGATTGACTGGCTGACTGTTTGCCCCAGCAGCTGTTCTGTTGTGAGGATGAAAGTTTGATGGACTTTAAGATGGAAAGGAAGGAAAAGGAGAAATTTGATTTCATCGGCAGCTGTCTTACCCATCTTCATTAAGCTGGGCTGTGGACACTGCAAGGCCATTCTGAACCAGTGGTCATAAAACTAATAGGCACCACTCAACCCAGGCAGCTCATGTTGCCGCCTGAGATCTGTCATCTTGGTGGTTATTGCATAGGAGAAGGAATCTCCTGTAGGGAACACAACGGTCATTGTGTGACAGAAGTGAAACTGAAAGAAATAGATTTTTCTATTAGCTGCAAATCAAACCCTTACACATCATCCCTTGAAGGTGACAGCACCGGATTCTCTAAGGCAGGGTTCAAGCAAATCTCCCAGGCTCCCAAAAGACAATATGGAATTAATATCCACATGCAAGCACATGCACAAGTGTGTGTATTTGTGGTGTGTGTGTGTGTGTGTGTGTGTGTTCACACGTGTAGGTGTGATGAGAAACTGTGATTCCTCACTTGAAGTCTTGGACTTGGCTATCTTTGTAAGGGGTGGACTGGGGGTTGGAGCAGGGGAACTGAAATGTACTGTGAAGAGGATCCCGTCCTGATTAGGGGAATCTTGAAATGAGTGGGCTAATAATATTTGTTCCTCTAGATTCTGGCTCTGAGCTCTTTCCCTCTGGAAATGTTTGCTGAAGGGCGGCAAGTAAAATATTCTTTTCTTCTGACAATCAAGCATTTCAAATGGCAGCCTGCCATGAGTATTTCTCTCCATTCCTGAGGTTCCTTTGTATTTCAGTCCAACACCTCACATCCTGTGGGTTGTAATAATAATGGTAGCAGTTACCATTTATTGAGCCCTTGTCATGTGCCACGTGCTCTGCATTATTATAGTGGCTGTGATCCATGAAAGAATTCTTTTAAGATAACAATATCCCTAGGAAACTAAGGCACAGAATGGTTAAGTTCCTTACCCAGGAACACACAGCTTTGAAAGTAACAGTGTAGGGATCTGAGCTTCCCAAAGCCCATACATACCCTTCCATTGTATTACCCTGCCTCTTTAAGGGATGGGAGGGGATGCCCTATTTGAGTGGTATTAACATTTATAAGGTTTTTTTTAATTTTTTTTAACATGTATTTATTTTTGAGAGATAGAGACAGAACATGAGCAGGGGAGGGGCAGAGAGAGGTGGAGACCCAGAATGTGAAGCAGGCTCCGGACTCTGAGCCGTCAGCACAGAGCTGACACAGGGCTTGAACTAATGAACTGAGAGATCATGACCTGAGCTGAAGTCACACACTTAACTGAGCCACCCAGGCACCCCATTTATAAGGGATTTTTAATTCAATTCTTGTATAGATCTTTGGAAAGTCTTCTCAGCTAACACCAGGTCAAAAAGCCAGCTATCTGGGGGTGTCTGGGTGGCTTGGTCAGTTGAGCATCTGACATGATCAGGTCATGATCTCACGGTTTTTGAGTTCAAGCCCCACATCTGGGCTCTGTGCTGTCAGTGCAGAACCCACTTCGGATCCTCTGTCCCTTTGTCTCTCTGCTCCTTCCCCACTTGCACTCTGTCTCTCTCAAAAACAAATAAACATTAAAAAAAGAAACAGCTATCTATTCTAATAGTGTTATTGGAAAGAAAATAAAGATCATGGGCAGTGAAGACTTTTGGAATCAGAAGGGACTTGTTAGGTTGCCTAGTGATTCTGTAGTCTAATGGCTTCTCTGGCCACTGTTGCTCCATTGCACAGAAAATGAGGTCTGGACAGGTCAACCATGGTGTTGTAGTTAATAGCAGAACAGAAGGCCTTTTCTCTGCTCCTTGCCCTTTCTCCTCTGAAGCATTGTACATCTCTTGTGGGATTTACTTTTTCAGGTGTCATATCAAGAAATAAGGTAAAAGCCACTCACTTGTGATCAACTTAGGCCAGAGGTTGGCAGACCTTTTCTGTAAAAGTTCAGTTAGTAAATATTTTTTGGTTTTTCTGTTACAGCTACTCAATTTTGTCATTATAGCTGCAAAATGACCAGAGACCATATGGAAATGCATGGGCATGACTGCATTCAATACAAATTTATTTACAAAAGACAAGGAGGACTGGGTTTGACTTGCTAGCCCCCTGCCTTATGCCATTAAAGGTGTGGCTGACCTGGGGTAATGTCACTCTCAATCCTTTGGGATTTATGCTCCCGTAGTAATAATATAGCCGTCATAATAGAGGGGGTGGTGGTACTGATAACAGCAGTAGAGGCATCAGGAGCGACAGTACAACCTCTCTTACTTTCGCTTCATGCTTTAGGATATACAAAGTCCTTTCACTATTATCTTGTCACGTAACCCTTGTTAACCCCTGCTCAAGAACTACATAAACAAGGGAGACTCAGCAGATGAGGAGTGTGGGACAATGAGCAGAGAATGAGATACACTGCATTTGGTGTTAGAAATTGGGGAAGTAGGGGCCTCTGGGTGACTCAGTCGGTTAGATGTCCAACTTCAGGTCATGATCTTGCAGTCCCTGAGTTCGAGCCCTGCACTGGGCTCTGTGCTGAGAGCCCAGAGCCTGGAGCCTACTTCGGGTTCTGTGTGTGTGCCTCTCTCTCTGCTCCTCCCCCACTCATGCTCTGTCTCTCAAAAATGAATAAACATTTTATAAAGAAAAAAAAAGAAATTGGGGATGTAGGATGCAAATGCCCAGAGAAAAGAGGTGCATGCCTCCTGGCCCCGTTAGGGGATAGTTCATTCAGCAGCCTGATGGATGTCAGAGTTCCCCAAACACATGTTTGCCAGCTAATCCCATCATTCATAGGAGCTTTACATTTAAACCTGTCCAAAAAAGAGAGACTTGATCTAGGACATTGTGGTCTGAGGGGAGCTCTTCATTTCTGTGCATCACCTTTTTGGGTCTCAGTAAGTGAGTAGTTATGAAAACTGACCTGTTGACACCATCCATTCAACAAACATTTGCTTAACACTTGGAGGCCTTTGCTTGGTGCTAAAGGCAAACAGGGGCATGAGCCCCCTGCCCTAAAGCATCCTCATTTCCACAAACACCTGTAGGAACACATTGCAGGCCCTGCTCACCTCCCCTGCAGCCTGCCAGGAGCACAAGCAGTGCTTGTTGGGCTCGGGAGGCAGACCTCTGGCTCAGCCACTTGCTAGCTGTGGAACCTTGGGCAAGTTCCTTATTCCAGTCCTTTTCTCACCTGTAAAATGGGGATAATTTTCTTTTTAACTGTTTCTGGTGAGGATCTAAAAGCTAAGGCATACCCATGCAAACCTGACTTTTTCACTATGGACTTCACACATTTTCAGAATCCTAGTTACTTACTTCTTAGGTGTTTCTTTTTTTTTTTTTTTTTTTAATTTTCCCAGCACCCAGGGGTTCCATAGCCAATTCGTCTTTTAAACCTTGTTGACAAACACAGAGTTAAATGAGGTAAGCAGAATTTGTCTCCTGATATTTTACAGATGGAAGGAATCTTAGAGGTTATCTAGGCCAGAGACACATTTTGGAGATAAGGGACGGAGCCTTATAGAAAGTAAATGACTTTGTCAAAGCGGTACAGTTGGGAACAGAAGGAGCGCTAGGACTCCAGTGATTAGACTTTTCTTTGGGCTTAAAAATCCTCCCACAGCCATTTCTAAGTTACTCCTCTTCACCCAGCACCATCCTCATGTTTATGTGATTATTTTAAGGATTCCACTGACTATAAAAGATAAAGAAGTTAGCCACGTAGCCCTAAGAAACCCAGTATCTTTGCCTCCCCTGTCCTTAGTTTCCTCATCTGTCTCTAATGAGGCAAGCTCACGTACATGGACCTGTAGTGGCTCTCAGTGCTGATGAGATACCATCTTAATGAATAAAATGGGATCAGAGTGGAATGTCATTGTCAGTGGGACTGGAATATTGCTCTAAATCTATGCAAAGTTCAAAAACAGTCTCCTTTCTTCCTCCCTCCCTCCATTCTTTCCTTCCTTCCTTCCTTCCTTCCTTCCTTCCTTCCTTCCTTCCTTCCTTCCTTCCTTCCTGAAATGATCATTGTGTTCTACCATGAAATAGGCACCAGGAGGCTGGGCAAAGATGTGAAATGTGAGTCCGTCATTGAAATGATCTGCATGTGTTGACCCTACGTTGTTCTCTGTTTCTCTGGAGATTTTTGTACCGGTGCAGAGCTTTTCTAGGACTGGAGTGTTTTGTCAGCTGAAATTCTGTCCAGAATGATTAGTGTACATCAGTGCTGTTGTATTTGGGGATCCAAAACAAGACATCATAGCCACACCAGACTGTATACTCCCTCTGGGGACAGTGCAGGCATTCTGGTTAACACCTCCTCATTTTGACAACTATTCCTTTCTATTCTCCATTATGACTCCTCTTCCATGCCCTTTGCTCTTGACATTGGGCACTTGCTTCACAGTAGCCAACAGGACTTTGTGTTTTCATATTTAAAGGCAAATGCCATTTTAACATTGTTCCTTCTCCCATTAACATATTCAGTTATAAAGAGACTCTGACTTAAAAGGTAATTCTAGATGGCTTTGGCAGAGATTCAGGTATAGATAGGTAGATAAGTAGATGTAAATACATAGTTATTTAATACAAGGTTTTTTGTCTGCTTGGCTGTTTTTAATGGCTATTCATTAACACCATGATCTTATCCGGAAAGCTCATTTAGTCTGCACAGAAATTGGAAGGTGTTGTTCACATCCCCTGCTGCCAGCTTTCCAAGGTCTCCAGGCGGCTGGTTTCTCACCTTTCTCTCAGCCCTGACACCTAGTTCATCATCAGAGATAAGCCTCAGTTGTCTGCAAATTGCAATCTCATCAGGTCTGCAAGATAGCATCTTGTTTGACTCTTCTCTGCACCTTCCATTAACACTTTGGGACTAAGGCTTTGGGAAGAGCCAGACCTCACCACACTGGTGATTGTGGTTGATGAACAGATTCTGTTTTTCCCCATTATTGGCTTCATTAAACTTGACAGTCTTTTTTGTCTCTAGATAGGGTGAGCCGTTTTCACTGACCCTTATTAAGAGCTGTCTCCTTAAGAAGGGTCACTTGGGAAGGGGTAGTTGGGGACTACTACTTTTATTTCCAGAAAGTAGTTGATTCTCGTGAACAGCCTTCATTCAGCTTTTAGAGTTCTTTTACCTCCTTAATTATAATAGTCACCATTTATCACAATGCATCAGGCCCTAGGAATGCTTTAATTTATTTCTCCTTATACATTTTCTCATAAGGAAACTGAGTCTCAAAAAGATTGAATAAGTTGTTCCAGATCTTACATTAATAAAGGGACAGAGCTGGAAATGCCATCTAATAAGTCTGACTTCAGAGATGTATTTTAACCACCATACCCTACCACCTTCATACTGCTTTTAGCTAACATGACATTTCAGGATTACACTTTGATTAGTGGTGTTTAAATTCCCTCAGTGCCTCCTTAATTTGATCAGGTGTATTAGTTATCTATTGCTTCCTAGTAACTGACACCAAAACATAACAGCTTAAAACAATAAACATTTATTACATCATCTTGTTTCTGTGGGTCAGGAATGTAGGAGTGCCTGAGCTCAGGTCAGGGCCTCTCATGAGGTTGTAGTCAAGGTATTTGCCACGACTGTAGTCATCTGAGGATTGATAGGGCTGGAAGATCCGCTTTCAAGGCTCAGTCACATTTCTAGAAGGTTACTTCTGGTTATTGATAAGGAGACTTTATTAGATCCTCAACAACTTCTAGTAATGTCTGGTCCTAATTTTATTGTACTCATAGATCAGTTGAATCTTCAACTGAGGTTTCATATGAGCTCTTTTTTATTGTTTTTTCTAGCAATCTTTCTCAAGTCAGGCTATCTGTATTACTTTTCTCAGGCTGCTATACCTAAGTACAACAAACTGAGTAGCTTAACCAATAGAAATTTACTTTCTCACATTATGGAGGCTAAAAAGTCTGAGATCAAGGTGTCACGAGGGTTGCTTTCATTGGACGCCTCTTTCCTTGTTTTGTAGATGGCTGTTGTTTCCTTGATTCTTTACCCCATCTTCTCTCTGTGTGTGCCCCTGCCCTGATTTCCTCTTCTTATAGGGACACCAGTCATATTGGATTAAGACCCACCCTAATGATCTCATTTTAACTGAATTACCTCTTTTAAAACCCTGTCTCTACATATAGTCATATTCTGAGGAATTAGGGTGTTAGGACTTAAACGTATGAATTTTGAGGTTTCATGATTAAGCCTGTAATACCATCTTCAGCCTTTGCCTGCCTTGGGATTTTCTTTTACATTTTCTTGCCTATAACTCAAGTTTCATTTCTCTGTCCTTAACCTCTCTTTACTTCATATCCTCAAGGCTATTCAGTAGCCAACCCTAACAGTTACTTGCTTGTCTTTCTGGCTGCCCATTATACCTAAAGTACTTGGGATCCTATGCCTTAAAGTCTTAGCAGGATAGATTGGTCCTTGAGGTCTCTAATGAGTTCTCTAGAAACTTTTAAAAATTAAGTGTGGTGTTCTCCTAAAGGAGCAATAGCTGTTGTTACATACGTTTGTGTAAACTAATTTTGAGCACATACTGAGTGCTAAGAACAGGATTTTTTTTTTTTAATTTTGAGATCTGGGTCTATGCACCCTATCATCATCTTTGCTGCCCTATAGATGTTCCAGAAAGATTTGATGCCTTGTAGGATGACCTGAGGACCAGGTGGAAGCTAGCTGGAAAACAAAATCAGAAGCATCTGTCTTACATTAAAGAAGCTATTATCATTAAGCAGGTGGTAGAGAACAAATTATTAAGATTATACACTCAATGTGTGCAGTTGCCAGTGTTTGGTGCTCATCAGCACAAGGCAAGTGTTGTAATATTTTACCAGGATACCTGCTTATTACATGTCTGTGTCTGTCCAGATCCTCTGTGGCTGCACCATAGTTCAGTTTTCCTTTACAACTTGACAGCCCATGAGTTATGTTGAATTCCCAGGTGATCTCAATTTACCTAATTTTCCTCATTGTACTCCTCTTATCCTGTAATGTGCTATTGTTTCCAGTTATTTTAACTTGTTGGGAAATAGTCAGGATTATTGCAATGGCACCATTCAGTCCATTAAGGATTAAAATATGCTTAGTAAGAGTAGAGAAAGTTATAACACCTCATTGAAACATGGTTATTAGTATTTTCCTCAAGTAAACTTTGATAGGTATTTGGGAATAATTTGTTTCAAGGACTGAAGTGTGTGGAGTAAACTATATATTATTCTAAATGCAGGAACAAACACTCCATTCTATTAGAAAAAAGAAAAGGGGTCTCTGTGGAGAAACTATTTAAAAGATGAAAAGAGCCTTTTCTGAATGTGGCTTGGTGGCAAAGAAAGGGGAAACCACTACCCCATTCAAAAGTCACCAGAAGTGAAGTGGGAAATAAATCAAATAAAATTGGCTATAAACAAAAATATTCTGATCATTGAACAAAATTGAAGTACCAAAGTACAAAGTGGAGAGAGTAGTGTTACCAGAATAACACCAGATTTTTTTCCAAACCAACTAAAAGTTATGTAGTTTTCATTACCAGGTTAATCATATTCCTCATCTCATTATCCTTTAATATAAAAAAGAATATATGAAATCAAACCTGAATGAATTCTTGTTAGCTCTATCCATTGTGTTAGGCCATCCAGAAAAAGCTACAACAGAAGGCAGTTATGCCTTAGAAAACTATTTAGTACATTTCAATGCTACACAAAGCTTTATTTTCTAATATGAGCTGTTATTTGTTACTAGAAAGAAAGCAGAACAAGATATAGCCCTTTGGGGAGATAGTTAAATAAGAAATACATTTCCAGATGATATCACATGCAAATAGCACTGTGAAATCACTAGACATCAAAATTAATTAGGCTGAATCCATTGCTTTGTTAGGTATAAATCTCTAACCTTACCTTGGTGCTGGGAGGAGTGACTTTTGCAGCAAGTGTGTCTTAGTCTGTTCAGGCTTCTGTAAGAAAATACCATGGACTGGTAGCTTATAAACAACAGAAATTTATTTCTCATGGTTCTCGAGGCTGGAAAATCCAAGATCATGGTGCCAGCGGATTCTGTGTTTGTTAAGGGTCTATTTTCTGGTTCACAGATGGCACCTTTTGCTGTGTCCTCACATGATGGAAGAGGCAAGGGAGCTGTTTTAATAGGAGTGCTAATCCAATTCATGACAGCTTCACTCTCATGACTATAGCAACTTTTAAAGGCCCTACCTCCTAATACCATCACACTGGGCATTAGGATTTTGTCTCTTCTGTTCTTATAAAGACATCAATCATGCTGGATTAAGGGCCAATCCTAGTCCTGTATGACCTCATCTTAACTAATCACATCAGCAATGACCTCATTTCCAAACAAGGTCACATTCTGAGATACTAGAACTTAGGACTTTAACATATCTTTTTGGGGAGACACAATTCAACTTGTAATAGGAAGGAAATGCAGTGGCAACAGAATTGTGTGTTTTCATTAGGGTCCTCAAAATTCAGTGTATAGGGTAATTGCTCCACGTGGGGTACATATATTGGGAAGGGGTTGTATAATGAAAGTTTCAAAACTTCTGTTTATGTTTACTTTTGCCCTATTATTTTACATTTCTGTAATGCTGTGTAGTATAATATACTTAATGGATTAGTTTAATAGTGCATGTCTATGTGTTATAAATAAATGACATACATGGGGGATGCACGCTCAGAAACTCTCACTAATGGTGGTTGGAGGAACATGATCAAAGTTTTTCAAGCCAATGTCATATTATGAGATATAATGACATCATAATTTCAGGGAAAATCTGTGTGGAGAATTTTAACAGACCCAGAATTAAATTGGACAATCAATGAGATTATCAATGCAAAACAAAACAAAAAAAAAGGTACTAAATTCACTAGCAGTTTGAAAAATGTCTTTTTTCAAGTCAGAAATGAAATACCAGATTATAAGTGCAGGAGTCTTCAAAGCAAGGGAAGGTGAAGACGGTCTCTGGAGATGAACAGATGCAAAGAAACAGAAAAGGAAGGGGCAATTGGGATGCTTGTCCTACAAGTAATAACACAGAGTGGGTCCATGACTTGCTTTTTCTTATATCCAATGCCAAGATAATGACTTTGTCGATCAGGAGAGGGAAGTTGTAATGTGTTTTCATTGGAATGTCACTGAAATATTTCTTTCTCATTTAACATTGTCACCAAGTTTCTAGAACTAAGCAGTAATGATTGTCACCTTGAGCCATTCTTGAGCTGCTGTCATGTTTCAGTGTTGCTAAGTAATACTGTATATTTATTAGGAACATCTTATTAGATAAGTCTAGGAAATTGGAACTAAAGATGAGCTTGGGTGCTTCTGCTTCATTTATTTCTATGGCACATTCTTTGGGGTCAATTTTGAATAATCATTTTGCATTATTGGATTTCTTTTGCTATTTTTGCATATCCCTGTAATTGTCCACCAGGGAACATTTTCTAATATTCATATTAAATTTTTCTTTCCTAATTTCTTGCTTCATTACTCCCACTTATGTTAGCATCATCGTCCAAGCATTATTCACTTCCTTGTGGTTTGTATCCTTACCATTGAATATTGGTATTTTCTTTTTTTCCTCTCTCTCACTTTATTTATTTTTTATGGTTTATTTATTTATTTTGAGAGAGAGAGACAGAGAGATGGAGGGAGAGAGAGTAAGTGGGGAGGGGCAGAGAGAGAGGGAGAGAGAGAGAATCCCAAGCAGACTCCCCACTGTCAGCACAGAGCCTGACATGGGGCTCAATCTCACGACCGTGAGATCATGACCTGAGCTGAAATCAAGAGTCAGGCTTAACTAACTGAGCCACCCAGGTGCCGCCTTCTCACTTTTTTTGGCCAAGTTACATAGTTATTTGGCTTCCAGGTAATATTTTCTTACAGTTACTTAGGAATGTATGGTAAAACAAGATTGCCCACAACTGCTTAGAGACTGAAGAGTACATTTTCTTGTTTCCCATCCATGTTGCAGTCCTGTTTCTGAAAGATCATCTATTATAATAGAATAAACTCTGTTGGACCTGCAATTCTCATCCTTTTGTCTAATTAAAAGTATCACTATGCTTTCAAGTTTTACATTCCTTAGCATGATCCTTTATGTCTGTGAGGACAGAAGAGGGGGCAGAGAATTCTGATTCGTCACTTCTCATGCTAGTGGGAGCTATAATACTCCCTTTCTCCATCCTTTCTAATTACTTTCTCATAGATACTAAACTACACACCCCTGAGCATCGAGAAGGATTAAACACTGATCAAAGGCAAGTTTAGCTGTATCCCTAGGACAAACTGATTCAATGAAGAAAAGCTTGGGCTCTGGGAGAGCTTTGGAAAGAGAAATAAATTAACAATTAGCATTTTAACAGCAGTAAAAACTGCTGAGTGGAAACAGACCTGATGCTTTATGGTATTCGAGATATACGGAGTAGTGGGACAGTAGGAAAAATTGTGTTCCAGTGAGCAAGACACAGTGCAAAGGTGTGAGATGTGATCTTTCAGTGCATTCCATTTGTGATATACAGCCATTCCTATGACAGACTTTGAGCAGTCATCAATGTTATAATCTCTTTTGAGCAGTCATCAATGTTATAATTCTATGCGTGTTGCTTTTAGGTAGGTTTAGGGTTATAGTTGTGGCTCAAATCAATTATGAAGTTGGGTGGAACTCATTGCAATTGAGCATTAGCATTACCATTACCCTTGCATGAATGACATTCTCTTCTGACCAAGTCTGTTAATGAATGTCTTTATTTACAAAACTGATTTTCTTACTGATCTGGCAAAATTCTGTTTGGTTAGAATATGCCTGAAACATTCAAGTGTGAAGTATTCTTCCTTTAGATTACATAGGGTATACTTTTAAAAATCTTAGCCTAAAGGCATGCCTGGCCTTTTTTTTTTTTTAATTTCAGGATAATATATGCCTTCTGGTGTTAGGTGAAAATGTAAAGCCATAGCCATACTGAAAAAATTAAAGATGACATTAACAAACAATTGAGATTAAAATTTGAAAATTCAGGTCTTTGGCAAATACATACAAAATTATGGTTTTGTTTAAGGTGTCTAAATTATTACCACAGCTTTCCAATTTCCAGTGTTCAATATGTCCATGAAATACTATTTATGAAAGCATAAGTCATTAGCCATTAAACATGCAAATACCCATGATTAAATATACAACACATTCTTGCTTATAAGGAATGCTGTCAGTAGACTAAATAAACATTGGACATTCTACATTGAATATCCACTTTATTGTGCAGTTTGATCTTAAAATGTTAGTGTTGGCAAGGGCCTTGTGAGTTATTGGTGCAGTCTCTGCATTGCTAATCAATAAGACAAGTTCAGGAGAGGTAAAATGATATCCATAAGATGAAGCAACCAACACAAACTTTCCAATCCTTCCTGTATAGCCAAAAGAATAATAAACACATGAAGAGTGCCTATTTTGTACAGTTTTAAGTCTGTATCTGGAATATCAATGTAATATGTTATATGTAAACCACCAGCAGGGATTTTTTTTTCTTTCTTTTAACAGCATTCACTATTCTGGCTGCTTAATGTCAGGAATGATTCCTTAATTGACTTTTAAACTCTAATACCTATATCACAGTGCTTGTTGCTTAGTTGGCACTCAATAAATGTTTATTGAATGAATACATGCTGTATACTTTTGTTTTAAAAAATATGTGAGTAATTTTGTAATTTCATCCAGGTTGATGATGTTCCTTATGCCAGTGAAATTTTTCATATGCTCATGTGTGTTTATTTCTCATATCAAAAAAAAAGTTTCCCTTTCTTTGTGCTTTGTAGTCCCCCACATTGCTGTGCTTAGCATTGTTGATATATGGCTATGCCCCATTCAGTACCATTTTATATATATTTTTTCAGGAAGATGAAAAAATGAATTGTTAGATTTTAAAACTAGTCCTAACTAAAAATCACTTTCCTTGCCAGATGTTGTTACTCAGATGGTGTGATGCAGTTACAGCTTAATGAAACTTTTTTTTTCTCTGAACAACTTAGAATTCAGTGAGCAGGTTTATTAAAGTAAGGACACTCTATTCTTCATTATGATATTAAGAACCCTGGGACAAAAGTTTTCTTTCCATTGATGTACTTGAGTTCAGTTGAATTACTTTGTTGGGTATTGGGAGGTAGCTGGGAATGTTTCAAAGGCTTTATAATATACATTACATTATACCAGAATAAGTTTAATATGTATTATAATATAAACATGTGTGTGGTAAATATATATGTGGTAAAAATATGGAAGGCAATTTGTGGGAATAATGATTGAATGATTCTTTAGTTAATCAAGTATTCATATTCATTCAAGTATTCATATTCATATTCATGTATGAGACATGATTTTAAGCAATATTATGTACCATTACCTTTTTCATCTTCTAGGTAGCTGTTTATCCGTACAGTTCAATGATGATAAACTCAGAAAGAAGTAAACAAATCAATGTTTTGCTCATGGAACTTTTTAAATCCCTTCACAAGCTTGGGCAGTATTTTGATGAGAAGCCCTTGAATGCTGTCCTTGGTGCTGACACATCTTTTATTGATGTACACAGCTCACAGAAGGCACTGAACACATGTGTAACCAAATTTACAGATGGCACAAATACCAGATCAAAAAGTTATTTGATAATCTCTACCAATCAACAGGTAAAATGATCAGGGAACCAAAATTTCAAACATCTCTCTCTGCCAGGTATTGTATATTTCTTACTTCCTTGACAGAACCTATGATATGGAATTATTATTATTTCTTCCAGTTGAGAAAACTGTAAATGAACTATGTTGAGTTAATTTCTCAAAGTCATATGGCTTGAAGATTTTGTGTCTGGAGTAGAATTTAATTCTTTCTGATTCTAGTATTCATCTTCTTACATTAAAATAAATAAATGAATACACACAGTTAGTTCAAGGGAGACTGGTTTTGACAGAAATTCATGCCAAGCAGGCATGGGGATTTTTTGCTGACCACACACTCAATGTGGACCATCAGCTGCTAAAATAAACCTGCACAGTAAGTAATTATATTGTACATAGTGCTGGTCAGACCACATAAAGTGTATTATATTTACACACCTCACTGCACTCATACTAGAAATTATTCTGAAGAAGAAAACCTCATGAGCTGGGTCTTGAACTGTATGGGTAGATGATAGTTAAAGGACCACACATGGCTCAGGTGTGTAGTGACTGGAAGGATGACAGGGGATGGATGACAGATAAAACACCTGTTACTGTGCATATGCTAAATGGTCATTTTGAAGGAGAAATTAACTGTGGTCCATAGGGCTTTAATGGGTAGTAATGGAATCCATGCATAGAAGTAGAAAGGCTAACTATTATTCAGTGTAAAGAAGTTCTTTCTGACAATTTGAACTAAGGCAGAGGTAATGGGGCATGGGATATTAGCCTACACCTAGGTGGCACTATTCTTAGAAGGTTACATTGTTATTAGTATTTTATATATAGTACTTCTAATAGTTGGATGCTCCACTCTCTTCAGAAGTGTTTGCATATAGAGGTCTTTATTTCACTAGTATGGGAATAAATTAATAGTGAAACATCTACATTATATTGCTGGCTATGCAGGAAATATTTGCTGAGTACCAAGAATGTGGAGATGTTTGATGCCTGTGGAACTAAGGATTTTTCAAAACAAACCAAAAGACAAATCTAAGTTTGAGTGTGTAGGCTCTTGCCTTATTTACCCTTTACTTCCCTCTCACCCCAGAAAGAACTTGACCAGAGATTGTGTCACTGTTAAGGAATTAAGGCAGCCAGAATCAGGCTTATAAGAAGAGCAAGCTAGAAAAGGAAATTATACTGCCAAAATTTTAGATTTGGTAACTGACAAATCAGATAAAAAGTATTGGAATAAATACAAACATATATGCACACACAGAGTTTACACTCAGTTTCAGAGAAGCAATAATTTCTCCCTAAAGAACTCCAAATATCAATCAATAGGTTTGAAAGAACAGGAGGAGGTTTGCAAAAAGAGAAGAAACAGGTTTGTAGGAAGAGAAAATAATATGTCCAGTTAGATAGATAATATTGGCATAGAGGTTCTAGCTAATATACCTTAATATATAATATACCATAAATGTGTGGATCAGTTAAAGAGCTTTGTGAATTTTTTTTGATGTTATTTGGCTTCTCAGCAGAAGCAAGGAAAATTCTAGAATATACACTAGATCTGAATACTAGCAATGAGGGTATGTCAGAATATTGGGTGGAGAAAACAATCCAGAATGTATGAAAAGGTAGATTTAGTCAGGCATATTTGAAATGGTGAGCCATTGGGTCAGGATAGGATAAAGGGAATAAAGTCAGAAAGCTGTCAAGTAATTTTCTCTGAAAAAGAGAACATCTATGGATTTCTAAGTTAATTTCCTAACATTTAATCTAATAGCCTTACTCAATGCTTAGAACACAAGCTTTGTTATGTCAGTATGTATATGTATGTCATATGAATGTATGTATTGAATGTATATGTGTATTTGTGTGTATATGTGAACTTGTGTGTGTATGTATGTATATAATGAAAAAAGAAAATAGCTCTGAAGAATTTCTGAGGAGTTGTCAGAGGTCCTTGTCCTTTCAAACCCCCAGATGCCTTCCTTGTCTAAATGATTCAATGCTGAGTCCTGAATTATTCATGGAAACATAAGGCCTGTATTTGTCTGTAGATGTTCACATCTGACTTTTTATTTCTATCATCTCCATCCCATTCCCTGGCCCTGCTTTACTTACTTCTTTTTCTACTTTTCTTTTTATTTCTTTTTTTTCCCTGCAGCTTTAGAAAGGAAATATTAGAATAAGCTATTTTATTGCTGTATTCTCTCCTTTAGCATATGGCATTTGTTTAACCTCTTGGAGAGTTATGATTTCCTGGCCCTGGAGTTCTGATGCCAAAGATAATGAGAAGTGTTAATCTAGGGCTCAGAGGCCAGGAAGCTAAGAACAAACACGATGCCATGCTGGCCTTGACAACGTGACAGAGGGTTCACACTTGCCTCACATGCTGGTACTTCCCAATTCTATATTACAGTTTGCTTTTGCTCTAGGAGTGACTTTGTTGCTTACTGTTGGGGATCTGGGAATAATGGTGGTAGATTCTAAAAATCATACAAACAGTGGTGGACAAATTATAATTGTGTTTAAACTGGAAAGTAAAGAGTCAGGTATTTAAATTATTTACTGATCCCCACTGTGATGTAGTGCCCTAATGACGATTTTCAATCTGTCTTGCTTTGTGCAGCAATCTGTAAGTAAAAAGTCTAAGAATTTTTGCCCCAGGTCAATGTGTGTGTGTTTGTGTGTGTGTGTGTGTGTGTGTGTGTGTGTGTGTGTGTTCAAGAAGCTTCCTTTTCTTCTTGTCAAGACTGCAGCTGTCAACCATTCCCCAAAGGTGTTGCCAAGAATCAGCATGCAGGGCTGTAAGCTGCCTGCCACTTAGATGTGGCACCTTGCATATGTGCTACGTTCACGCTCTGACTTGCCTGTGTGCACAATTCTAGCTTGTCTATGAGAGGACAGGGTTATTGTGAAATATAACTTCTCTTTGAGATGCATAACAAGGGAGAAGATCCAAAAGGGAGGAGAGCTACCCTTGCTGGAATGGCAGAGAGAAGGGTCTCTGTGTGCCTGCTACCATTGTGGTTTTGATGTCTAAATCTTCTGGAGGGGATTGCTGCAGTGATGAGATAAAAGCGGCTGCCTTCCCAAGTACTGTCCATTTGCATTGATATTTACATTCTTTGCCAAAGTGACATCATTACTATTTGCTTAGTATTTGCACCACAGGGATGTGTTTTACATAATTTAAGACTTGGAAGTGATGATAATGATGATAATGTATTTCAGATGGAGAGTAGAGGCCACAGGGTGCTGAATCTCATCCCTCCTTCTCAAAGACCCTAGTGCATAAAGGAGTCCCCAGTCCATATCCTTAAATCACATTAACAGCACTGCTTATTGGGTGCCAACAATGTGTCTGGCACTGGGCTGGATTATGACTTTATATATTATTGTTTAACCCCCATGACAACATAATGAGGGTAGGTATTATTATCCCCATTATACAGTAAGGAGACCTGGGGCTAGAAAAATTAGTAGCTTGCACAAGTTTTAATTCAGACACATCTAACTCTAAGGCTTTTTCCCTTTATTCTGTGCCACAGTCTCTCCCATCCTACAGCCTACTTGTTCTTTCAGATTTAAGAAACAGAAAACCTTTGTACTTTCTCAGGAAATAACAATTGGGATAAAGCGAAAGAATGCTAAAGAACTCTGACCTTGGTCCATTTCTGTCTCTTTCATCCTCATCCTTACTCCAGGTGCCCAGAAACTCCTCTTTGAAATGAGTATAAAAGAGCCATGTTTGCCTTGAGATAAAGCTATATGGCGATGTTCGAAGCCAGATTATAGAATGCTGCCAGATAGCACTTATTTACCTGATTGTGTGTCTTCTTGGATTTATCCATGGGCAGAGACGTTTAAAAGGAAGACAAGAAACGTAATTGTTTTTTAACATCTTGGATAGGTATATACTTTTTGCATGATTTCTAAGGAGGTTCTCTTGCTGACGGTAACTTTTTCTGAGCCCTCTTTCCCCCAGCCCCACCATCCACCATCATCATGAAAATGTGGGACCCCTTTTTCAAAAAGCAGCAAAAAAGTGTATAGGCTTAAACTTGAGATGGAAAATTAGAAGAAACTTTTCCCTTGCTTTTCTTCCCTCCCTCTCTCCCCTTTTCTTTCTATCTTTCCTTCCTTCTTCTTCCCACACCATGTGTCCCACAATGATAGGTTAAGTGCATTATAAGCTAAACAGTCTTTTCTTTGATGTCCCTCAAAGGGTTCCTTATACTCAGAGGATATAATTGCATTTGCAACTCCCTCAGCAGCGCTGTAGTTTGGAAAAACTTATTACTTTGCTTGAAGCTCCTTGGTGTAGCTTCATAAATACGTTGTCACCATTTCCCTGTAACACCTTATAGATTCTTGATTCAAGGATAAGAAGTAGAGAGATGAGAGTTCAAACTTCCTTAGAGCCTGGCTCCCTTACTGAAACCACAGAAGATTCATCTGGATCTTCCCATCTCAGAAGGGAAGACCTGGTGATAGCAGGGGAAGACCCACAGGAATGAGTACATTTCCACATGAGCACATGTACTGAGATTCCTGAGCCTTTGCTTGTCCAGTTTCCTCCACCTCCACTGCTCCTCCCATGCCCAAGATCCAAACCCCGCTCTCTGTCTCAGCCCAGTTCAGACACCATCTTTGCCCCATGAAGTCTGCTGTACTCTGTCGCCACTGAAATGCTTTGATTCCCATAGAACTGTGTCCTGTACCTCTTATTATATTAATCCCGTAGACCTTATATTATTATGTGAACATGTTTGTGGTCCTTATTGCATTATATATGCCCGGAGGGCAGAGGCTTTCTCTGGACACCACAGACTCTGGGACAGCATCACAGCTGCCCAAATGACAAGTTCATGAATGTACAAATGAGAAGAATCTTTACTGACAATGGCTTTAACATTTTTCTAAGAACACCGACACAGTTTGTTTTCTCTTCTTATCTTTCCCTTATTTATGGTTGCTTTTCTTGAATGGCTTACAAATTAGTGGCAGAAATAATCAGGAAAGGTAAATAGTTAATGGTGCTTTATTATATTTAACAGCAACAGCAGGCATCACAAAGATGAACATGCTTATTTCTCAAATGAAATGCACAGATAAAATTTATAAGAGGAGTTACTTTAATACCAGTGGTGAGTGTAAAAAGATTTTAAGAGGGAGCTGAAGTCTTGATTGGGACTTGAAGAAAAGGTGTGTTCTTATGGCCAGAAAGGAAGTTGGAAGGCATACCATTCAAAGAACCACATTAAGACCAATGGCAAAGCATTTTCAGTAAAAAGAGTAAATATTATAGGCTTTTTCAGAGCTACTTACTTAATTTGCAAGCACAGTACAAAATGAAAATGTGGGCTTTTTGTGAAAAAAGCAAAAACAAAGCACCATTCAAGGTACTAATATGTAAAGCTTTATCCTTCTGTCCATGGTTTCACTCCTTCAACTTGTCATGGTATTTTATATTTGCTATTTAATGTCATTCTAAGTAAAGACAATTTTAAACTTCAAATTATTAGCAAGAATTTTGCCATCCATCTTTATACTGTGCAATGTCAGTTTCAAATGCAAATGTAAGAGCTTTCAACTCATATAGAGAATTACTAAAATAGGAAACATTTCCTATTTCATAGGTTATATAGTGCATATTTATTTTGTTCTTATCAGAAAAGTAGTAACATTCCACGGACTAACTCAACTTTTTATTTCATTTCTTGATATACATTCTATGAACTCTCTCTACCTTTTGCTTACCAATGAGGAAGAAAGATTAAGAAGCAAAGAAACTATGGGTGACTTATCTTTTACTTTCTTTCTCAGTTTTCAACTTAGGTAGTTGGTTGCTTCATGGAAATAATGCAGGTTAGAAGGGAAATGATAGGATCCATTGGTCATTTGTCTTTCTTAAAGTGCCACTGTTGTCTTTCCGTGTTTGAATCGAGTTGGGGTTCCAACTAAAAACATGGCCTCTGAGAACTTTCAGTGTCCCGGATTCCTCAGTATTAAATATTAACACTTGCTTTATACTCACTTTTAAGATTATACATCTGCCTGCCAGAATCCTGCACTCATGGGGCATCCTGAATGCTATATGGGAATGGGGTGGCCAGAAATGGTGGACATGCACATCGTATGTATCTCTTTTGTGCTTGTACATGCTGAACTGTCTCTTTAGATTTCACATTTTTTTAACATTTGTTCATTTTTGAGAGACAGAGTGTGAATGGAGGAGGGGAAGAGAGAGAGGGAGACACAGAATCTGAGGTAGGCTCCAGATTCCTCACTGTCAGCACAGAGCCCAACTTCGGGGGTTGGGGAACCCACAAACCATGATATCATGACCTGAGCCAAAGTCAGTTGCTCAACTGACTGAGCCAGCCAGGTGCCCCACATTTCACTTTAAAAACACAAGTTCAAAAATAACAGGAAAGCCAAGTACAGGTTGTATGAGGCCCTGTGTGACTATGTATGTTGCAAACCCATGAAACTGATCCTGGGCTTTGCAAGCCATATGACCTCTGTCTTAACTGTTGATTTGTTGTTATATGAAACAGCCATAAACAATATGTTAACAAATGGGCATGGCTGTGTTCTAATAAAACTTTATTTACCAAAATAGGCGGTGGGCACAATCTGGCTGTGGGCCATGGTTTACCATTCCCTAGTTAGGTCAAAACATGGAAGTGAGAAAGTATGAGAATGTCTGAGAACTGCTTATAGTGGGAGATAAGTTTGGGAAGGTCGTATGAATCCCATTTAAAAGGGCCACGCTAGATCATTTGAATGTTTTCCTCTAGGTAATAGAGAGTGATTGATGGTTTTAAACGTTGAGTTAACGTTATCAAAGGAGATTTTTAATAAATTAATATGGAGGTGTTGTGTCGGAAATATAGACAGGCATGAATCTGGCAGCATTGTGAACTACACATGAGCTGATAGGAAGCTGGAGAAGTGCGTAAGGAGCTACAATGGTAGAAGAATGTGATTTGAGAGAAATTTTAGATGAAGGGCCATCAGGATATGGTGGGTGGGGGGGTGCTGAGAGAAGAAGAGAAAGAAAGACAAGACTAAAATTTTGTGCTCAGAAGGCTACAAAATAGATGCTTCTTTCATTCCACAGACCTGTGTTGTGTGTACCTCATGTTTGCCAAAATGCCCATAAACAGTTTGTTAGTAAGCTGCCTAGTTTAGATGACTACCAGATTTTTGAGCTATTGGCATTGGTCTGGGGTTGTTGAGTTTACATGATGCCCTGCAGGACATTAGATGTGTGATGGTGGCATTGATGAAGCAAGTAAGGGGGCAGCAATAAAGAGGCATGGTACATTCCCACAGAAAGGAAAATTGAACCAGTGACAGTGAATAGGATCTGCAGGGGAGAAAGCAGGGAGGAGAGAAAGGAAGGGTACCCTAACAATGTACATACTTTGATGTAGCCCTTTCTGTTTTTCCAAATAAGGTGATATTTTACCTTCCTATTTAGCCTTTTTTTAGAAAAATTAAGAAACTCATGTTTGATCACTACGAATGAAATGAAACAAATATGATGTGAAATAAGTCACATAAATCCCCCTTCATCTTCAGATGAATCAGATGCCAAAGCAATTTGGTGGCTCATGTAATGATTCACTTAGAGAATTAAATCTCACTTTTGGCCAAACAAGTATGGTGTCCTAGTGTTTTCCCAAAAACACACACTCAGTTTTGTCCCACCTGATGTGGCCGGCTGATTGGCTGTTCTCTTTAATGATGCCTTTTTGGGATGACAAGGACAGTGCCACAGATTTCAAAATATCACAGATATTGTAAATGTCACAGATACTGAAAGCCTTATAATGTGTTTGCTGTAGGAGCTTAGAATGCTGTATATTAAGCTGATATATTAGCAAATACTTTGTGTACTCAGGGAAATGTAAATGAGATTTCTTTCTATCATTCTTATCCACAGATGTGCATTAAGAATGCACTGAACCATGGCCCTATGCTTATGCACAGAATATATAGGTTGTTTGTATTCCTAACCTCTCCATAGACTTGCCTAGACAGAGAACCATCTGGCTCATGCTCCACAATTTAGTTTCCTTGCTTGGCTGGAATTTGCCTATTGAACAGGCATGCTGAAATACAGAGGCCCTAGTTTGGCTACCATTAGACTCAGAAAACCTGTATCAAACTAGACCAGACAAATTAGAAAGATGCACCTCAGACTTTCTATGGTTACTGTTAGAACCAATATTCTAAAATTTCAACTTCAAAAATGGTAGAGAAATTTTCTTTATGGGCAACTCTGAATTGGAAAATGCATGACAGTTTTTAGGACAATTGCCTTTAATTCCCCACCATTCTTAAGATTTAGGAGGTACTGAAATGGCGATTTTAGTGTATTTTTCAAGAATGATTTTCACACTATCAAAGTATTGGTCTTTATCTCTCATCCTGTCTGGTTCTCCATCAAGGCATATCAAAAGCATGTGTCTCCTTGCCCAAAGTGTAAAAACATCACCAAGAATGTTTTCTTCTAGTGTGTGTGTGTGTGTGTGTGTGTGTGTGTGTGTGTGTAAGTACTACACAGTTTAGTTGCTTTGTTTTTGTCATTATTGAGATATTTTGACTGTATTTAATTCAATCAGATATTGGCTCTCCTTTATATTCACAGATAAGCAGATCTGTTGGTTAGATGGGAGAGCATGTGTATATTTTATGGTGACGCATGCTTTCAGTTCTGTTACGTATCTGCATATCTGCCTTACTACATTTACTCTTCTTGGGCATGTGTTGATGTAAGAATCATCAAATCTTTGAATTGCATTGCTGAAGGAGACCTTAATTCCAGGACTCATCAGTTCGTTCTTTCTTTCTTTCTTTCTTTTGTTCATTTATTTATTTTGAGAGAGAAAGAGCTGGAGAGAGGCAGAGAGAGAGGGAGAGAGATAATCCCAAACATGCTCGGTGCTGTCAGCACAGAGCCCAACATGGGACTTGATCCCAGGAACCGTGAGATCATGACCTGAGCTGAAATTAGGAGTCAGATACTTAACCAACTGAGCCACCCAGCCACCCCAGGGCTCATCCTTTCTTATCTCTTCTATAATGAAAGGGTTCTAACTGGCTTTGTTTTTAGTTTTCTGTGTAAGCTTGGTCATGCCAAATTTCTACTTTGCACTTTTAACTTACCAGCTTCATTTCCTGCTACTCACCAGTTCACACCAGTGGCTATAGCCCTCATCCAGATCCTGGCTCTCAGCATGCCCTGCACTGTTGGGCTTACATACCTTTGTATGTGCTCTTTCCTTTGTGTGTAGTGAATTTCTACTCCTCCTCCAAGACCAGACTCTAAGGACACCTCCCTTATAAATGGGTTGATTGATCTATTGTTTTATTGATTCTCTTCTCCAATGGCCCCTTCCTTATAAATGAGTTGATTATCTATTGTTTTATTGATTGTCTCATTTGAGAAACATTACTTGAATGCTTGCTGTGTTCTGGGAAACTTTCTCTGAACAGTCTCAAGTATTCCTTCCTCTGGGTTTTCTCTAACTTGGTGCTTATAGTCATTACTAATCTATTCTGGGTTCTAATAATTTGGGTTGCCTCCCTTAATAGAGTCTGAGATCCTTGTGAGTGCAGACTTTATTTATTATTTAACTCCATGTTCACAGCATCCAGCCTAGTGTTGGCATATAGTTGGGGACTACTAAATGTTTGCTGTTGACTAATAGGATTTGTTTTGGCAGGAAACCTTCCCGGGAGGTACTAAGTGGGGTGCCTTAACATTGCCTAACTAACATTGACTCCTGAAGTAGATAAACTAGAGTTTTCTCCTTACTAGCCATCCTTTTCTCATCCCCATCCTGCTTTCCCAGCACTCCCCTGCACCCTCCTGCTGTGTGCAAAGCTCCAATCCTGGGAAAATACCATGCAATGCTTTCATTCTAAAAGGGAGCAATTGAAAGCATTTCTCTGGTAATTTAAGCACACAGCAGCCACCTTTGCAAAAGCCTGGCTGCTAAATAACCCCCTTGTCTCCTCGTTTTCCAGGAGGGGAAAGAAAAAAACTTGGGGTTGGGGAGAGACTCCAGCAAGACAAGAGCCTGTTTTCTTTGGGTTTAGCCTTACTGGTCTCCACCTCCTCTCCATTCAGCAACTGTAGGGCTCCTGGTGTGGCACGTTCTGCTACTTTTCCTTTTAATGTTTTGAATGCCACAAATGCCTGTCATAAACCACCTTCTTAATTATGCAGAAGTGGAGCTGAATGGTTAGTTAGCAGCGCTATTGCAATTACTGCACTTTTTCAGGTCTGCTGCTGTTTTATGTGACACTGTTTTCTAAGTTGCTGATTAAGATGATGTAGTGGGTGGAGTCCTTCTTCCCACCAGTGGAGAGAGGCCTCGGAAGGCTGGGATAATGAGTCCTCAGGCAGTAGTTTATGGCCTAATAGGAATTACGGAGGGGAGCTAAGGAGGGAGTGTGGAAGATATGCCCATTTGTTTTCTTCTTCTTACAAAAGAGGCTCTCTGGTCTTTTTCAGCTTTCTCCTCTGTCCATTCCTGATGCTGAAATTGTTAGAGAAACATCCAAGATGGCACTTACGGACAAGTCCCAATCTTAGTTGGAATGTCTTGATGCTTTCAGACATCTTCAGATTTCCTTGTGCAATAAAAGAGGCTTTATGCTGGAGTTAAATGTTGGCTGAGAAATTTAAGAGAAGTGAGGATTTGAATTAATCTCTTTAACTCACCGTATCTCTCTCTCTCTCTCTCTCTCACTCTCTCTCTCTTCTTCTAACCAAATATGAATAATGCTCTGTACCCATATTGGACCCTAAGAGGTTATACTTCTAGGATTGTTTTAGTTACCAATTGGAAAAGAAAAAGAAAATATGTGAACTTGATATCAACCTGTGATTGCAAAAGACTGCAGTCATTCATTCATTTATATTTATTGAGTGCCTACTATGTCCTGGGCCCTATGTGTGAGGACCCAACAGATGGGGCAGAAGCAATGCAAAGGCTTTGCGTTTGCAGAAATGGCCTTCTAGTTAGGGATACTGACATTAAACCCATCAAGAAATAAGAATATACTTTCAAGTGGTGATGAGTGCTATGAAGAAAAATAAAGCAGGATGAAGAAATGGAGTATACTGGGGATGCCTTTTTGGATGGAATGGTCATAGAGGGCTTCTCCTTGGAAGTGACATTGAAGCAGGTGCCTGAATGATGAGAGGCAATAAGCCATAAGAATATCCAGGAGGAACATTCCAGGCTGAAGGGATAGCTCGTATAATCACTGAAACAGGAATGCACTTGGCTTATTGGAGCAAGGAGGCTCATGGCTAGAACCAGGGAGCCAGCAGTAAGGGGAAAAATGAGATCTGAGAGATACCCAGGGCCCTTATAGGAGAACAAAAGGTCTCTGGATTTAAATAATCTTATTTACATTTTTTTAATGTATATTTATTTATTTTGAAAAAGAGAGAGAGAGAAGGGAAGGAGCAGAGAGAGAGAGAGGGAGAGAATCCCAAGCAGTCCCTGCATTATGAGCACAGAGCCTGATGTGAGGCTCGATCTCACCAACCGTGAGATCATGACCTGAGCTGAAATCAAGAATTGGATGCTTAACCAACTGAGCTGTCCAGGTGCCCTAAGAACTGTCCTGGTAGCTGGGTGCCAGTTATGCTCAAAAGGGGCAAAGTGGAAGAAAGGACATGCTGAGGAAGCTAGCACAGGAATCCAGGCAAAAGCTGTTTTAGGGTGATAGTGGTGAATGCATTAGGACATTATTTTGATATTCTTTGTTTTCAAAGAAGTGTTTTCTTCATAAATTAGCAGAGTTTTAAACTGTGACTTGGACCTACTAATAAATCATTGTTTCTTTTAAAATTGATACATGAAATAATATTCTTTTTTGTAAACTGATATAAAATGTTGAAGGAGGATTAGTCTTAACTTTCTATCTATTTACTTACTAGCCATTTGGAGAGAAGGTTGTGTGGCCCTGGAGTCCAGTAAATACTACTGGCTTTTCCTACCAGACTGCGATTCAGAGTCAAGGTTATTCAACCTCTTTGTTGCCCCAGGGTCACCCTTCCCTGTCCTTCCCTAGCTAGTAGGCAAAAAGCTAAGCAGTGGAACCTGAGTGATCTTCTAATTGATAAAAAGAACTATATTGTTTCTCCATCAAAATGTTTATTGCAACTAAAGGGGATGTACTCTTATGTTACTGTCTGAAGGGTTTTTATTTTACCAAAAAGGGATTTGTTGGCACTATGGGATGTGTATATTTGTGTGTATAAGCATGTGGATAGGCTTGTACTGGGTAACTGTTTTACTTTGCTTTTTTGTTTGTTTGTTTTTCTCTCCAATTAAAGGAAGTAATTTTGGAGGAAAATAGGATGACAGCCCTGGAACTGGTTGATTTTTTTGTTATTCACAGTGGGTTCAGTAGAAAATGCTGAAGTTATGTTTGCCCTGTGTTTTCTCCCTATTTCATTTCTATATGATCACATCATTCTTTTAATAGGCATCTTGAGAGAAAATGTATGTCATATTTTATATTCCTTTTACCCCTTTTATTAAGAGGGAAGTGTCTTGGAAGAGAATATATATATATATATTCATTTGATTCTCCATCTGAAGCTTAAAGGAAATATGAATTATCAAACTCATGAGGGTAGATAGTGTTAATGATATATATGTATCTAATATATACATATATGTGTATTTTCTTGTATAATTATTTGCTTATATTACTCCCCCAGATGTTCTTCTGCTTTTAGTTGAGATAGATCCTATGTTTCTACCATGTTTAGGAGCATTTCTATGTTGCCTACAGTCATTGTCTTCCATCCCCAAACTGGTGGCATTTATGTGTCACTTAGCCTACCTCATAATGCTGTTCATTCTTTTTTGTGCATTTGTTATATTGAGCCAGCTGGGTCATAACCTTATTTAGGGAAGAGACCATAATATGTGCCATGCCTTCTTATATGCTCCAGAACTGTATCAATTGAGATTCTTTGGTTATCAATTGAGAACCTGGCTTAGATTACCTTCAGTAGGTGAGGAATTAATCAGGCGGCTTTTGGGTAGCTCACAGAATCAAAGCAAAGACTGGGGAAAAGGCTTCTGAAAAGAATTAGGGAATCTTGGGAGGTATAGGTAACAGGAAATAATAAGTTTTTCAGGCGACTGCTGTTAGAATGCATAGACTCCAGCTATCCCCCCACCATCCTCATTCTTGAAATAGTATGCTGAATCCTCAAAGGTGTTGGGTCATGTGTTCACCCTTAGGGAAGTAGAAAATCACTTTTTCAACAGTTCTATGAGTTTATGAACAATGAGTAGGATATGTAATTGCCCCCAACCCAAGAAACCAAACAAAAAACCCAGTGGCCCTAAACAACTGTTCACTACAATATCAAACATAGTTTGATGTTCATAGTTGTAATTCTCTACAGGTATGGTGACAGTGATGGTGATGATGATGGTGAAGATAAAGAGGAGGACAAATAATAAATGGTTCTGCTCTTTTGAGGAAATAATCACAAAATGTCCTTGCATTCAGAATGGCAAACAATTGGTATGGCCTGTTGACATTATAAGTTAATATAGGCTAGCCATCTTTTCTTTTTGATTTGGGTTTAAACAGTGCTTTCCCAAAGGCCACAGTGATAAACAGAATTATGCTATATAAAGCAGGTGCTGTATTCATTGAATAAGATTGCATGCACTGGAAACAAGGATGCCTAATTGAATCACCTGCATTATGTCCCTTTCAGCCCTGGAGGCATAATTGAAGCATTATCTGAGTTGTCACTTTTGTGATTTCCATCCCCATATTCTCACATTATGGTAGCTGGATTATGAACAATCCCAAGGTCAGACTGGTGTACAGACCAATATCTTACATATTTTACTATTGATATGATACATCCTGATCACAATATTCATATAGCACTTTCTCCCATCACTGATTTTTTTTTTTTACTTGTGACCTTGGCCACACACTTTAAATTCCTCAGGAAAATATACTGCCGTTAAAAATGCCTCACCCATAAAAAAAATGACAGGCCAAAAAAGACGCTTTTTTTTTCCTTCCAATTCTATCATATCATTTCTGTTCCTTAGATTTGAATTTCCTGGACTTAAGCTTCCCTTATAGTTAGCAGAAACATTATTTTAAGAACAATTTAAATTGGACCTTGTTGTGAAACTGGCTACTGAATCTGAGTCGGGACCTTCTTCTAGAGGGAGGTAATTAAATATTCTTCATTGATGCTATTTTAAATGTGTTGAATGAAAGGAGTTAATTATACAGCAGGGAACATGGCAGACTTCTGACTAATAATGAGCTCTATGTTTAATATCTTCATCTTTGTTAAAGTTGTTGAAACCAATCAGATTGGCTTGAAATGAATGCAGAGTTATAACTAACCAAGTACAAGTGGAAGTTCGTCACAGATGCAAGGACTTGCATTTCTAATGATGACTTCAGGGAAGGGATGCAGATAAGTTGCTTTGTTCTATGCAATATAATCTGTTTCCGTTAGCCTTCTATTGTGATTGTAGAAAGAGTAAGCCTCATTGTTTCTAGAGATTGCATCTGTTATAAGGGACTGATATGTGTGTCTGAAAATTATTAAAGAGGAGGTGATTTCTTTTCTTCAAAGCTTTACATGGCCAGTCCCTCCAGAATCTGGTGCTGCTGTGTCCCCGCAAGATGTGTATTAACCCTGCATCTTGGGATGTCCAGGACTCACTAGAGGACACAGTGTGGCCCTAAAAACCAAATCTATTGTGATGTTGAATTGGAGAAATGTGGGCCCTGAGGTCAAGTTTTACACAGTCTATTACTGATTGGTTCTGTTTGTTCATTAAAGGAGTCCTGTAAACTCCCAGGCATTTCTTTTCAATTTCTCCTCCCTTCCAATTGCCTCACAGAATCCCATGTGGCTTTGTTCTTATTTATAGAACTCCCAGAGTTCCGTTCTGCCCTTTCTATGTTGTAGTTTGTAGCTTTGCTCTTCTAAGCCAGATCAAAGAAACTTTCTTCTTCCATCCTTTTCTTGATTTTCCAAGGGAGTGCTGTTACCTGGCTGAGGGGAGCTGTAGCCGTGACCGACTGTGGGATCGGCCTGTAACTGATGTTCACCTGAAGGAGTTGGGAGATATTGAGGAAGAAGTAGGGTGGGATTATCTGGTTCTCAGATGGTCCCTGGCCCCTGATGGTATGTGTGAAACGGGAGGAAATGCTAAGACAGAACAACCACCATCATAGGGAAGGAAAAAAAAAAAAAGACCTGGATTAAAGTTCCAGCTCTGACTGTCACTTAGTGTATGGCCTTGGGCATACACTAAGTTTTGTTTTGCTTTTTTATCCTCTCTAAACCCATTATATAATCCTTAAAATGGGGATAAAGTTGTACCTGCTGTGTGGTATCACTGCTGGGACTCAGTGAGATAATTCATGTAAAACGCATTGCCTGGTGCTCCATTTATTTTTTTATAATTTATTAAAAATGTGGTTATAGATTGTTTTTGTTTGTTTATTTTTAAAAATTTTTTAATGTTTATTTATTTTTGAGAGAGAGAGAGAGTGTGAGTGCCAGTGGGGGAGGGGTAGAGGGTGGGGGGGAGACACAGAATCCAAAGCAGGCTCCAGACGTTGAGCTGTCAGCACAGAGCCCAATGTGGGGCTCAAACCCACGAGCTGTGAGATCATGACCTGAGCCGAAGTCGGACGCTCAACCGACTAAGCCACCCCTTGTTTGTTTGTTTAAATAAATCCAATTAAAATGTTTCATTTTTGTTTATCTGAGTCTTCTGATCACTATAATTTTCCTCTGAGTCTTACTGCTCATCCCAACTGGAGATCCAAGATAACTATCTTTTTTGTGTTTGATAATTATTTGACATGTTTCCTCTCAAATTAAGAAAAAAACCACTTATTTCTTAGTCACTGTTCAGAATGACAATGTGAGACTAAGCATTTGTTTTGCAAACCCAGTAGACTAGGGAAGATAAATGGTTTAGGTGCACTGTGGGGAGATCCTTTGAGAAAGAAAAATACCTACCCATTTTGGAGGGGGGAAATTAATAAGGTGAACATCAGCCGTCTCCCCAGGGACCTCTCTCTAGGGTCACACACCACAGTCTGTGATGCACTACACCTGTGGTGCAGTGGTCCAAGTTTACCTTTATGGTCACAGTTTTGCTTTAACCAGGGCACCTTTTAACCAAAGACGTGGTAAATCAGAAAGCATGACCTAGTATAACAAGAGGAAATCACATCTGCTCAGCTAAGACTCTTCCCAGATTGTATAGAGTTTCGTTGTTCACATCTTTGGAATGGTTGGATACTAACCATTGGTTCTCAAACTTGAATGGATATGAGAATCCCCAGGAGGGTTTATTAATTCATGGACTGCTGGGAGCCCATTCCAAAGTAGGTTTCAGGTGGGGCCAGAGCATTTGCATTTCTAACAAGACCCCAGGTGATGCTGATTCTGTGTGACCCAGGGACCATACTTTGAGAAACACTGTCAAAGTGCCTTGCTATTAAAAATATGGTGTCTGGACCTCTAGCATCAACATCTCCTGAAAGCTTGTTAGAAATGCAAAATCTCAGGCTCCACATCAGATCCACTGAATCATGGTTTGCATTCTAACAAGCTTCCTAGGTGACTTGTTTGCACAATAAAGTTTGAGAGACACTGATCTAGTGGTTATAGGTAAGGGCTTTGGAGAATTCAGAATTTGAATCCTTCAGAACTGGGTTCAAGTCTCAGGACTGCAAACCCCAAGCCCTGTGACTTAGGGAGATGTTGTTGTGTTCTTAAATCCCCAGTTTCATCTGAAAAATTAGGATGATTATGCTTATAAAGTTTTTGTGATGCTCAAATGTGATAATATATGTAAAGTGCATACAATTAGTAGTGTTGTTAAGTGGTGTCCTCATTCCTTTTCATGTGTAATCTGTCCTGTGAAACCATTAAAAACAGCTGTTTGAAGGATGTGTTTGAAATTCTCTCTGAAGTGTTTTCATATGTCCTGTTTTGAGAAAAGCTATTTTCACAGTATAGAATTAGGTTGTCCTCCCTGTGTTATTTTGTCTGTGAATCACAGCTGTAGAAATATGGAGTGGATAAAGTTTGCCGTATCCCAGCCTCCTGGTTTGACCTCTGAATTTGAGGGTGTGTGTGTGAGACAGAGAGAGAAAGAGACAGGCAGGCAGTTTTTTGGAGGTGGGTGTGAGAAAAAGCCCAGAGTATCTTCTTTTCTCTCTAATAATAGAGTATGATGTGCATTTTTAAAGATAAAATTAGATTTGTAATATTTGACAACATCTCTTAGTAGGTTCTAATCTCTCTGAGGTGTTATGAAAATGAAGGTTACACCAGCTAATAAAGTGTGTTGAGAGCCCTGAAAGGTGCTATATAAAATAGGGTGTTGGACACTATTTAACTTTTTAAAGTATAGTCCTTAGTGATTTTTTTTATTCTCTAATCAACTGCAATTCTAGTATTTTGGCAGCTGGAAGGTACCTTAGCCCTCTCAATGCCCTCATCATTTGAGAAATAAACCTGTTACCTTTAGTATTTTATGTTCTGAAGGCTGAGAAATTTCAAAGTCGTGTTAAGAAAAAGTGAAATATAATGGCTATAGAAAAATAGATTAAAATGAGAATTGTGTCAGTGTAATTTAAGAGGGTTAATGAGAACATTGTTTTTCTGGGTTACAGTGTAGATCTCCATGCAGGTGACTAAGGGGTCTTTGGACCCTGGGTACTGTTTCACATGGAGGGGCTCTTTTGTGAAATTGTTGTCTCCTATACAAATAGGCCACTTAGGACTGGTCATTATTGATGCACACCTTACTCTGTAATTACATTTTTAGCATTCACAGGTAGGGCAGTGGAGCTCTCCACTGCTTAGTTATTAGCATCCAGGGTAATCTCCATCAACTGTAACAGCACGTCACCAAGTTCTTAACGAGCATCTCCTGCTGGTGCCTTGCAACAAGGGTAGGTGTGTGGGGAAGAAAAGCTGTAAGACCTCACTTACACTGTAAATCCATCAAGTCCTGCTACTTAAAGTGTGATCTGTAGGACCAGCGGCAGCAGCATTGTTAGAAATGCAGCATCGCAGGATCTACTTCAGACCCACTGAGTCAGGGTTTGCAGTTTAATAAGATCCCCAGGGGATCTGTATGCATGTTAAAGTTTGAAGAATACTGCTTTCAGCAATAATTTTTAAATAGAGGGAAGTTGAAACTATTTGAAGTTCAAATTCAGAGAATGAGGTTAGCTGTTACCAAGATAGAAGGTTTCATAATTGGTTATAATCACTCTAATAGTTTCAGGTCTAAAGGAACTTGTGTGTTCGAGGTCAATTATCTACTCTATCCCTGGAAAGGATATGCTTTACAGTTAGCCTCATAAAAGGAAGTCTGATTAAGCTCTGTCAACCTGTGTGGCAGTTCCAAGTAGACCCCGAAGGCTAAAACAAAACAATACAAAAAAGGGCAATGCCACAACAAAACGTAAGGCAGAGATAAGCTCAAAAAAGATGTGAGGTTTTTTAATATAATGATAATGGAAATCTGATTTCAATATTAATGAGGCTCCCCACTATTTGCAGCCTAGGCTTAGGAGACAGAATCCAGGATTTTGTCTAGACCTAGGGTATATTTTTACCTAAGCTAAAGGGAAAACTTTGCTCCTGTCCCATGAACCAAATCAATAGCATACCTGGGACTGGGGGCACTGGTAGAGGTGTGGATGGGAAGCAGTTTCATCCCCTGAGCACATTTTCCAGCAGCTTTTGAAACTGGAGTGTAAATAACAGCAAATCTGACTTAAATTGCCCTAATCAATAAAACCAAGTCACCGACTCATGTAACTGAAAAGAACATCAGACTCACTTCAGGTCAGACTTGAGCCAGGATACAAAGAAGTCACCCAAGACATCATTTGTTTCTCTTTTCCTCCTCTGCCTTTTTTTTTTTAAAGTTTATTTATTTTTAGAGAGAGAGAGGGAGGGAGGGAGGATGAGCATGGGGAAGGGGAAACAGGGGTGTGGAAGGGAGAGAACCTCAAGCAGTTTTCATGCTGTCAGTGCAGAGCCAGATTCAGGAAGCTATCTCAAGAACCATGAGATCATGACCTGAAATCAAGAGTCAGACACTCAACAGACTAAGCCACCTAGGCATCCCTCCTCTGCTTCTTCTGATACTGACTTTATACCAAGGCTGGACACTCATGGTTTTCAGAGGGTGGCCAGCAACTCTTGCACTGCCTGCTTTCTCATTTGTTCAGAGAAAAAGACAATCTTTGCCCCATCAATTTCAGCAAGATATTTTGAGGTTCATTGAGATTAGACTGGCATAGGTCATATGCACAGTCCTGAAAACACTACTTCTTTGGTTGTTTTGTGTGTGTGTGTGTGTGTGTGTGTGTGTATTTTAATGTTTATTTATTTGTTTTGAGAGAGAGGAAAGAGCGTGGGTGCCTAAGCATGGAAGGGGCAGAGAGAGAGAGGGAGAGAGAGAATCCTAAGCAGGCTCCACACTCAGTGCAGAGCCCAACACGGGGCTCAGTCTCATGAACTGTGAGATCATGACCTGAGCCAAAATAACAGTTGGTCACTGAACTGACTGAGCCACCCAGACACCCCCGGAAAACACCACATCTGCCAGCAGAATACAGTTATGTTAGAGTTTAGTTAGAGTGTGTGCTCGATCCCTAGAGATGGGCAACTTCCCTCTAACTTCATGCATTCTCGAATGGAATTTGATTCTGAGGCAGGAAGTAAAAAATGACTAGCAGCCTAACTTTCCCTGCATGCCTGCTCCGGTGCCTTTTCACACTACTTTCAAGATCTCATGTCTACACCATGTGGTAGGTATTGCTATTATTCAGATGAAGGCTCTGAAGTCGAAAGCCCACAAATGAAATATGTGGGGTTGTGGCACAGGTCAGCTTATCATGAAAGAGTCCCGGTTTATGGAGGAGGGGTACCCAGCTGGGGGATGAGGAAGGGATAAGTAGGAAAAGAGCCAAACTCAGCCTTTCTTCAGTGAGACTTAGCCCTTCCGTGTGGTCTGTATGAGCCATACATTTATGTGTTCAGTGCCTGTTTTTATCAAACGCTGTCTGTAGTTACATAGGAAAAGTAGAACTTTTTCCAACACCATTCAATTCCATTAATTTAAAAAAAAATGCCATGAGTTGTTTATATGAAATAACTAAAACAATAGATTAAAACATTTTTCTCTTACAGTTATTTGATTCTTAGACTATGCCATGAGCACAGACTTGAAACCAATTAAAATGATCATGCATTGACTTTCACGATACTAAATTAATCAAGGTCTTTACATGTGGTGAAAATAATAAATGGATTCAGATCAGAAAAATAAGCTATGATTAAAAATTGTTATTTTTTTTTTAATTTAAAGTACCTCTGAAAAATTTATCCTTTGTAACTGAAATATTCCTCTTAATAAAAGGTTGACAAAAGAACTTTTTGTAACACCGTCTGTATCAGGAAAATCTTTGACAGAGCAGATGAAAGAAATTCTTTCAAAATACGTAAGTCACTTTAGTTCCAGAATTCAACCTGGGCTAAGATTTTTATAACTCAGAGGTAAATATTGTTGAGACTTATGTATTATAGAGGGAGTAAACCATTTGATTATATCTTATTCTGAGTATAAGCTCTATGCAATAGATTCTCATGGGCTTTATTCAATATGCTTCCAATTTTTTTTTTAAATATGTCCTCAACTCACCAGGAAGAAAAGAAAACATTTCCAATTTAACTGCAGTTTTTGCTGTGTCTATTAAATTACTCTTTTGAATGGGTATTTGCAGGTTCTGACTACCCACACAATTATTGGTGAAATCTTTGCCTCGTAGCCTCTGTGGCACTTAGTAGAAAGGAAAAGACTGAACATTAAAAACAAATTTGTGTGGTTTGTTTGATAGAAATTGAACACCCTTTCATGTTCCAAATATTTCTAGAAAATATCTAGATTCAAAATGTAGATAAGAAGATCAATCCCCACTTTAAAAGTAAGAGAGTAGACACTGTTTAAATTACTTGCCTTAGAAGAGTAAGGGAAAATGGATTGATATTTGTTCCATATTGACTGTCCTCAGCATTAGGCTGTGTAATATGGAGTCACCAGAAATCGGTGACATAGCTCCTGTTTTCAGGGTGATTATGGTAAGGTTTTGGTAAAAGAGAATTAGACTCTTTATGTTAACCATGAGCAAGATTTGTCTCTTCTACCTTCAAAGTAAATCTCAAATTTAACAACTATTCACTGATTCTGCCTCAAACAACCTACTTGTAGGCCAACATCATTTCTTACCTAAGCTTCAACTCTTCCCCCGACACATGTCCCTGCTTCCTTGCTTTGCACCAATCCCTCATACAGTAGCACAGCCAGAGTTATCATTTAAAACACAGAGTACATTGTAAAACCCTTTCTTGCCAAAAAATGGTCCAATGATGTCCAAATACACATAAAGTAAAAAACTAAACCCCGTCTTACTGCCTGGGGTACTCCCTTTGCATAATCTGCCCAAATCTCAAATTTCATATGCTACCACTCTGCCCCTTGGGGTCACTAGCCTCTGGTCACATGATCTTACTGTTATTTGATGGTCATAGAACTTGTTTCTGTGTGAAATGTGCTTTTCCTATATGTTTAGGTGGATGGTTCTTCTCATTATTCAGGTTTCATTTATATATCATTTCTGTGAAGAGATTTTGCTTGACTACCCTGTCTACAAATATCCTATTTGTTAACTTATTTATGTGGGTATCATCTGTCTTCCCTAACTTCGATGGGAAGTCCCATCTGTGAGCTTTTGTGTTTCTGTCCTATCACCCTATCCCCAACATCTTAAAATAACACCTCGTATACAGGAGTCTTTCAATAATGTAAGAAGACACTAAATTAGTGTGCTGAAAATGCTACAGGATTTTAGACAAATGTAAAAACACTCAGGCCTGGATTATTGCATGAGTATTTTGAGGAGTTCCATCTATTGGAGTAAGAATCTTCAGGTTAAATAATATATTAATGGATTCTGAGGGAAAGAGAGGGTATTGATGATTTTTTTCTATTATCTTTACCTCTGTTCTAATAAAAAAATACAGGATGAATTACCTTAGGATTAAAAAAAGTAATCCAAACTGCTGCAGTTATTTTCAAAATTTCTAAGAGAACTCTTTTTTTTTCTTTCAATTTGGTGATGTTTAAAAATTACATAAAAAGTAAAAAGAAATGGTACTTAATGTCTTAACAAACTATTAATTTGATCGAGTTTCAGAAAAAACCTCATTAAGCTCTGTGATTATTCAGTGTCACTTTCATTGGGTTTTCAGCAATTATCTGGAACAAGTTTTAGAATGAGGGAGCATTTCCCTTTTCAGTAGCACTTGAAACCTCCATGATGTTGACACAGAAATGTTGATAGGAAAAGGTGGTGAAGCAAGGGCTACAGGTCTTGATTCACCCATGTTCAAAATATCACACGCACCTCAAGAAGGTTTGTCAAAGGCATTCTTGAGCAGTTTTCTCCCATTAAGACCATTGGGAAAAAACTTTTGAGAGTGAAATGAAATTTTCCTCACTCAAGTCCTAGCCCATCTCTGAGCATATAATTGGAATTAAACCTTTATATATAATTTTCTAATTATATTTTCTCCCTCCTTTCATGGCCTTTCAGCTTTACATAACCTTTGTGCTGCCTTGTTCCATTAATCCTTTAAATGCCAGCATCCTGTTGAGAGGGGATTCATTGCAGTATTTCCATCATTGTCAACAGAGTCACAAGATCGTTCTAATATATTGGAATTACCCATGCGTGAGAAAATGCTGTCTGGGATTTGTAGTTATTAGTTGACTCTTATTCAACTCTGTGATGAAAGTAGAATTTCTCCTCTTAATGTTTTATTACCAGTTAAAGCACAGACAGGTATTTTATTTTAATTTGGGTAAAGAGTACATAATAGAGAGCTGGAATTTCCAAAATTATGTACATTTTTGGTAGTTAGTTATATAGTTAATCTTCTTAATTTATCACTTAGAGTAGGGCAATTACCACAATATGGAAATAAGCCAGGATTATTGTATCACTGGAAAGTGATTGTAACTTGTAGGTTTGTGCCAAGGAAGTATATTGAATTGCTTAAACTCCTGCATTATCAATTACTGTAGGTGTGTGTGTGTGTGTGTGTGTGTGTGTGTGTGTGTGTGTGTCCGTCCCAGTCCCCTATGTATTGTGTTACATTTCAAAAGATTATTTTTTCTACCTCCTTATCAAACAACCTCAGGAGAAAATATTCTTCTATCACTACCCTGTTGAAGTTGATTAATGCTGCCTTTAATTTAACTGAAAATGGTTAATCAATAAGGTCAATTTTTATGGATTTATTTTCATCAGTTGATGTGGCAAATCATTAGTTATCATTATCTCAATTAGCACAGATTGCCATGAAAAGTAAAGGGAGGAAATTGCTTTATGGATTTCTGAGAGCATAGATACACATAACTTTTCTGAACAGACATACTTTTCAGCAGTTACCTTATGCCATATTTCAATTCCTATGCTGCAGTTTCTCTAGCGATCTAGAGATATCTTTGGCAGATAGGACATGGTGATCAGACCAAGTTTGAAAAAGTACAAAAAAATGAGGTCTTTGGGGTCATAAAAATCTTCATGTTATTATAGGCAGAATTTCAGTGAACACTATGTAGGGAACACCGGTGGGGACGCATTAGGATGAAATGGACCTGTTTCAAGAGAACAAACTAGACTGGACTTTATGAAAAAAGATAAATTAAGGTAAAAAGGAAGGAATGTAAATACTTCTCATCTCTTATTCTGAAGACCCATGTTATGGGTTGAATTGTGCCCCCTCTCCCTGAAAATTCATGTGTTGAAGTTGCAACCTCTAGTATTCAGAATGTTACCTTATTTGGAGATAGGGTCTTTACAGAGGTAATCAAGGTAAAATGAGGTTGTTAGGGTGGGAATGAATCCAGATGCACTGGTGTGCTTATAAAAAGAAATTTGGATACAGACATATAGAAATAAGAGTAGTGGGGCGCCTGGGTGGCTCAGTCGGTTGAGCGTCCGACTTCGGCTCAGGTCATGATCTCACGGTCCGTGAGTTTGAGCCCCGTGTCGGGCTCTGTGCTGACGGCTCAGAGCCTGGAGCCCGTTTCAGATTCTGTGTCTCCCTCTCTCTCTGCCCCTCCCCTGTTCATGCTCTGTCTCTCTCTGTCTCAAAAATAAATAAACGTTAAAAAAAAAAAAAAGAAGAGTAGTGTAGAGACATGGGAAGAGAACAGCTATCTCTAAACTAAGGAGAGATATCTGGAACAGATCTGTCCCTCATAGCCCTCAGAAGGAACCAATGCTGTCAACACCTCAATTCTAGACTTCTGGCTGCTAGAACTATGAGGCAATAAATTTTTGTTGTGTAAGCCACTGAATTTGTGTCACTATGTTATCGCAACCCTAGCACACATATACAGCCCCTACATTATGGCTAACATTTCATATTAAACAAACTATACAGAAGCTTCCCCAAACACCAGGTACTAAAATCTATAAGATTTTTTTTATAAACATTAACTGTTTTCCCTGAACTTTGAAATATAGAATCCAAAGAAATTTAGAATCTAAGCAGAGTTGTATCAAAGCACTTTGCAATCAAAGCACTGATTGGAGGAATTGATCTCCATATATATCTTTAAGAAAAGGAACCCTTTTTTTCCCATTGTAGTGATGAGAACAAGGCACAAATTTTGAAAAGCCTGATTCTGAATGTTAAGTAACCCAAGGGTGAAGAACTACAATTTATGGGGAATTCAGTCAAATAGCGTCTGTTGTACTGGGACTCTGGTGTTTGAGTTATAAAATGGCAAAGTGAATCCATCATAGAGATTTATCCTGGACTAGCTTGCATCTGGACCAAAGGTGATCCATCAGATTTGTCATTTTATATTGAAATCCATAAACTCCCTGGTCTACATACCCCGGTTTTTGTGCAGGTGTGGCATAGCATAGATCAGTCTCTGGGGCATGCTGGTGGAAAGGGTGTGTATTTTGTTTTTATAGTTGGAAGTTTTTTTGTTTAGTTTATTTTTAGTAGTGACAATCAAAAATATTATTATTATTATTATTATTATTATTATTATTATTTGGTTCCTCTAGATATGAAGCTGATCAGTTATTGATAAAGAGTAGAATGGTAGAGTTCAGAATCAGGACAACCCAGAGTCACAAGGTGAGGGGTCAGAAGTACCTCTCTCTGGCCCCATCCATCTCTCTTCAATCTCAGATCCTTCGTGAAGTCCTCCAGCTACCCAGAACTCCCTCTATGTCTTCCTCTCCAGGAGCAGTAATAAGGGTTAGTGTTAATTGAGCATTTAAAAGATACCATGTGCTGCACATGACTCATAGCAACTCTTTTACATTAACACTTTTATTATTTTCAATTTATAGAAGAAGAAGCTGAGGCTTAAAAGGTTGAATTACTTGCTCAGTGCCACGTAGCAATAAAAGCTAGAGTCAGGATTCCAACCCAGGGCTAAAAACTGATATTCTTAAGCAGTGGTCCCTGATGCCTCCCCTGACAACTCCTAGGCATCTCATTTCTCCATCTAACCCAGTCTGTTCTAACCACTGATAATGTAACAATGGGTTATAATGGATCTCTTCACTTCTAGAAAGGACCTTTGTAATTAACTGGACATTTATAAAATAATGTGTTGGCAGAATGAAATGATACTCATGGTGAGAATTTCTCATTCTCATTCTGGCAAAATGTGTAATCTTCGACAAACCATGATCTCCTGAGCCTTGGTTTTATCATCTATAAATGTCAGAGTTGGATTAACTACTCTCTAAAGATCTCTTCCAGGCTTAAAATTCTAAGATTCTTTCACATTAAATGTAACTCCTTTTCAACCCATATGTACACTTGGCCCTTCATTGAATCTTTTCATAAGTTGGCAATTGAAAATACAAAGTCATGATAAATATGAGAAAATAGGAGTTACTTGATAGCTCTTAGCCTCAGCTTCCTCATCTATAAAAAGAACATACTTAATGTCCCTACCTCATAGGGTTAATATTAAACATGCCAAGTAAAATGCCTGTATCAGAGCAAGTATCACTAGCTATAGCTATAATAACATGATAATCACTGGTTTGATCAGTTCTATTATTATCTCTCCAGGGAAATCACAGAATGTCCAGGGTTATGGAAAAAGCACCCATCATGACTACTTTTTTTTCATAAGGCATTTTGTTCAAAGTGCATATTTTAACTTTGTATTCTATAGCCATTTGTATCTCACTAAAAGCTGGGCAATATTTATCTCAAGCAGTATATCATCCATGTGTTCATTTATGCCTGCAGACTTTCAACCCCCTCCAAGCTGTAAGAACAATAGGCACTTTAATAGTCTGAAGCAAGAAGGATATTAGCTCCATGAATCTTTATTTTAAATTACATTTCTGAGTTAGAGGTGTCAAAATGGTAGAGCAAGTTAAGCGAGATTGTACTCCCCAGTAGGGCTATTGATGTTGGTTACAAATAAATTGCTGGTGCAGGTGATGATAGCAAAGTCCATGCCATCTTTTATTTAGCAAAGTATTTCTCTTGTTAACAGCTCCTTCTGTATGCTTTCCTTTCTTCTGTTTCACATCAATCATATTTGACACGTTGCCCAATGTCAGGGTAAAAAAAAAAAAAGTAGTATCCAGTTAATAAGCCAGATGTTTATCCCCACACTGGCTGAAACATCTGGATGTGTAACTAAATGTTACAGTCTTTCATCCCGTTATTTTATGTTGTGTTACTAGAAAGAGCCAAAGAATAAAACCCGGAATTCTTTCTTCTATTAGGAGAAAGATCATAGCATCTTGATGTCCTGGGGCCACAGCATAGTTGTTCTTCTTAATAGTTTGACAATTGTGGGCATAATTAGAATCATCTGAGATAAAGTGTGGAAGTGTTATGTAGATTCTAGAAGCCATGTCGTTAAAAGAATCCTAGTCCCTTTATTTATTTATTTATTTATTTATTTATTTATTTATTTATTAAATATATGAAATTTATTGTCAAATTGGTTTCCATACAACACCCAGTGCTCATCCCAACAGGTGCCCTCCTCAATGCCCATCACCCACTTTCCCCTCTCCCCCACCCCCCATCAACCCTCAGTTTGTTCTCAGTTTTTAAGAGTCTCTTATGCTTTGGCTCTCTCTCCCACTCTAACCTCTTTTTTTTTCCTTCCCCTCCCCCATGGGTTCCTGTTAAGTTTCTCAGGATCCACATAAGAGTGAAAACATATGGTATCTGTCTTTCTCTGTATGGTTTATTTCACTTAGCATCACACTCTCCAGTTCCATCCACGTTGCTACAAAAGGCCATATTTCATTAAAAGAATCCTAGTCCCTTTAGTTAGCCATACAATGGCCACACAGTTTATCCCTTTTGGAAAGAAAGTTAAAAAAAGAATAAAGATAAGTAGCCATTAACCCCCCAAATTTCAGAGCTAGACTGATAACAACACCTAAGATGTATCAGGTGCTGACTAGGGGTCATTAACTCTTTGAAATGCTTTGCATGGATTTAAACCTGAAAACAGTCCTGTGAAATAGGCACTATTATTTTTCCCATTTTAGAGATAACATAACTGAAGACCAGGTGGGAGAGTAAATAGCTCACCGAAGATTTGAACTCAGACAAACTGATACAAAGTCTGTATCCTTAACATATGTAATACTTTCTATACCTCCTCTCATGCTAAAGTATGTATTCTGTTTCCAGCACTATCACTTACTAGCCTGGGTTTATCATCTGTGCGGTGGAAATAGCATTACCTACCTTAAAATTATTATTACAAAGATTGAGAGAATGCATGTAAACAATGTACGATGATTGAGAGAATGCATGTTTAACAATGTTGATTTATGATAAGTACCAATTAAAGAGTAGCTATGTTTACTGACTAGGCCATACAATACTTGTGATCAAATACCCCAATACTGATCTAATATGAATAACAAATTCTAAAAATGTCACCTCTTGAGAACTCATCCAAGAAAATTTTTTTTGAAGAGAGTTTCTATAAGGTTAAGCATCTTTGGTCAATTCTTGATACAGGCTATTATCAGAATAATTGAAAGCCTTCAAGTTATTGTATTTTTCTGCTTCATTCCAATAGAGAAAAACGAAACAAAACAAAAGAAAAAAACATGTTCTAAATATTCTGCTCATGTTTTCCTTCAACGTCAGGTTCAATGAACATTTATTGAGTGCCTGCTAAAGGAAGGAATATTCTGGGTTTTCTCTTTCTCCTTTTCTTCCACCTTCCCTTTTTTTTCCTATTTCACTTAATTTCATATTCATAACAATCCTATAAAATACAATTTTTTTTTGCTTTTTTTTAAGTTTAGGAATCAAGACTTTAAATAAATTACATCATGTTTTGTAAGTAAAAATGAGAGGGGCGCCTGGGTGGCTCAGTCGGTAAAGTGTCCAACTTCAGCTCGGGTCATGATGTCACATTTTGAATTCAAGCTCTACATTGGGCTCTGTGCTGACAGTTCGGAGCCTGGAGCCTATTTTGGATTCTGTGCCTCCCCCTTTCTCTACCCCTCCACTGCTTGCACTTTCTTTCAAAAATAAATAAACATTAAAACAAATTTTAAGTAAAAAATAAAATAAAATGAGAAGCAATATTTTAACCCATCGTAGGAATGAGGCCCTGTGTTTTATCCGACAAAACAAGAAATACTGCCATGTGAGTAAGTGCAATGATGAAGGCCACCACTTACTGGATATCTGCAATAGGCCAGATTTATTGCTCTGTGCTTTAAATACACTTTCTAATTTAATTACTACAAGTTCCTGTGGTTGACACTTGGGTATCTTCAGGGAACTTTCTGCTCACCAATTTATCTTCTGATCTGGGGTCCTTAGTCATTTTCATTACTTTTGTTCAGAGTGACCTTTTCTTGATTGATTTGCTTCTCAGAATCCTCCAATCCTCATGTTGTGAGGAACAAGTTTATAATTGGGAAGTAAATTTGGTCATCAGCTTTGATAGGACAGTGGGCAAAGCTGACATGCTTTAAGAGACTTCTCAGAGTGTGCTGACTTTCTCTTGGCCTGGTTTCTATAAACAGCTAAAACAGCTTTTGTCAACACTCAGCCCGATTAAATTGCAAGATTATGATGTTTTCAGACCCAAAATGAAAGTGACGCATTCTTGTTCTTTTAGTGGCCTCATAAAAGTCAAATGTTTAATCTCGGGAGAAAATTTAGAAGATGGAAGTAAAACCTTAATGAGATGCAACATAAATAATAGAATAAATCCCTTTCCATGAAATGACTTGTGATGAGGTTTCTTCAAGGAAATAAACTATAAAAGAGAACATTTTAGAAATTTTAAATCTACTGGTAAACATTGCACTTTAAAAATACAGTGTCGGGGTGCCTGGGTGGCTCAGTCGGTTGAGCGTCCAACTTCGGCTCAAGTCATGATCTCATGGTCCGTGGGTTCAAGCCCCGCGTCAGGCTCTGGGCTGACAGCTCAGAGCCTGGAGCCTGCTTCGGATTCTATGTCTCCCTCTCTCTCTGCCCCTCCCTCGCTCATGCTCTGTCTCTCTCTCTCAAAAATGAATAAACATTAAAAAAATTTAAAAAAATATATAGTGTCAATAAGCCTAAACACTTAATAGATAGAAAGGATTAGACAATTAGTATCCATATAAATGTTATTTTTCCAAACACTAGGAATGCATCACCAAAAAACCATATTTCAAAAAATGATTTTTTTTTAATTTCAGTCCATAAAACCTGAGAAGTTACTGGCACACAGCAAAAAAAGAGGATTCTTTCTCATCCCTTTTTTTTTTTAATGTTTTTATTTATTTTTGAGAAAGAGAGAGACAGAGTGTGAGCAGGGGAGGGGCAGAGAGAGACACACACAGAATTCGAAGCAGGTTCTGAGCTGTCAGCTGATGTAGCTGAACCCACAAACCACGAGATGTAACTTGAGCTGAAGTCACGCTTAACTGACTGAACCACCCAGGCTCCCCCTTTCTCATCTTTCGTGTAGCCTTTTGTATAGTAGAATTTTTCTTTCACGTGCATGCACATGTATATATGTGTACACATGTATCCATGCACACAGATATTCCAGCCATCTTTTCTCCCAGTGCTTGGTAAATGAAAGGTGCTGGAGAAATGTAACTATCCCCATTAATTACATTATTTGTCTTCTTGTTCAAATGAAGTTGATATAAGGAAAGAGTAAACCTGGGTTGTTAAAATACTGCAGGGGATCTCTATAATTTTTATACCCTCTCATTTTATTTTTCTAATCACCCCAAAGTGCCCTCCTTTGTTGGTTTAGAAATAATATAACAACACAAAATTCTGTTATGTCTCCAAAGAACGTGTTTGTTTATGAGTGTCTAACTTGTATATGACATCGTAGAAAGTGCTAACACACAGGGTACGTATAAGAAGAATGATGATACTTGGCTTCTGCTCCCCAAGTACAGATCTCACTCAAGATACAGATGATTATTGTTGGGTTATAATGATCACACTTGCAGAGTCAGATCTATCAGTATAGGCATGTATTTTTATGGAAATTTTGTTAATGAATATTGCCTTAAAAATTTAAATCAGATTATTTGCCCAAAGAGAGTGACAAGGTTTGGTTCCTGGCTGAAAGAACACTATTAATCTAGATTTCTAGGCTGGATTTCAGTACTGATTTTGAATAAGTCATCAATAACTAATTATAAGGGATCAATCTGCTATACCATAATTGTAGTCAAAATAAGATTCCTCCTCCCCATTATTAGGCTTGCTGCCTCCCTTCCTTTCCTTTCCTTTCCTTCCTTCCTTCCTTCCTTCCTTCCTTCCTTCCTTCCTTCCTCCCTCCCTCCCTCCCTCCCTCTTTTCCTCCCTTTTTCCTTCCTTCCTTCCTTCCTTCCTTCCTTCCTTCCTTCCTTCCTTCCTTCCTTCCTTCCTCTGGCTCTCCCTCCCTCCCTTCCTTTGCATTGCCCAATTCCACAATTAGCTTATTTTCCACTGCAACCCACATGACCCTAGTTATAACCTTAGTTATAACTCTAGACAGAGTAGATAGAAGGTAAACTCAGAAGAAGTGGAGATGAAAGCCCACAATTGTTCCTGGTCTTCTGGTGGCATCGATGTCCTCAAAAAGCTAAGACACCTTTGGGTTCCACAACTGAGATCCTTAGAACTCACTGATATCCATGAATGTTAGTCCACCATCCATTGGTAACAAAGACAACTGTATGCTAGCTGGGGATATGTGGCCCCCCTTCTCCCTCTGCTTCTCCCTCTCCTGTCACTAACAAGTGCCCCCAGACTTAACCAGGAGGCAATATAGTACCCTGGGAAAGTCCATAGGCATGGTGGGAGTTAGGCTTATCAACTCCAGTCCCTGTTTGGGCACATGCTGATGTGTGCAACCATAAGCAATTACTTAAAATATCTAGGCCTCTTTTGTTCCATTTGTAATAATGGAGTAATACTAGTACAATGTTTTTTTCCTCCTGGGGCTGCTGTGAATGTTAGAATGTTAGATGCAACTTATTTAAAGTTGCTGTTCAGGGGTTAGCACTGAGAGTTGCACATCCTGAAAAACCCTCAGTCCTGGGCAAAGTACAATAGTTGATCACCCTAGCACTAACTTATCAAGTATTATTCTTGTTATTTTTATGGTTATTAGGAAAGCCCTTCTCATAGTTCTAAAGAAAAAAGAAGCACTCACTAAATATTGGTTATTTTCTGACTTCTGTGCTTACAATATTTTACCTGTAAATTCTGGCTTTTCATCTGTCTTCCTATCCTCCTTTCCATTCTGTTCATTTGAGACTCAGATGACCCTATTCATGTCTTTTCTATTTTTTCTCTTAACTGTAGTTAGAAATTTGCACAGTGGCTAAAATCTCTCCTGTAAACCTGTGTAAAAGAGCCAAGGTCAAAGACTGTAATATAAGTAAAAGTCTTTTCCTTTATACATGATGTAGTTTATTTGTGTTACATAATATGAAGTCTCAGTGAGAGCAGAGGAAATAAAGCTTTCAGGTATGATTAGATTCTCATTTGTTATGTGTTCTGGTAATATTTTCTTTCTTATTAGTCATAAACAGCCCTACTTTTTTCCCCCCAGCATAGCCTAACAATGAAGATGTGTCTTTCAAAAAAACTAAATTAAGTGAAATCTATCTTTTTTATTAAATTATCCTAATCTAAAACCAGGTGACCTGATTAAAACCAGCCTTTTTTACTCTCTCCTTCCATTTCAAGGAAAGGTCACGCGGACACTTCGTTTCTCTTGCCATCTTTTGTTTGGAGTAGGTTTGGTGGTATATTACTCAGGTAGGCGTAGTTCTTTCTTATGGGAGCCATGAGAGCCCAACTGTTGTTTTTTAACACTCCCAGCTGTGTTGTCCTAAAGCTCTTGCTTTCCCTGGAATGCAGAACTTTCCTCCAGCTCCCTGGTTCAGCCTTCAGTACCACACCTTCATGCTGCATCTTTTTGCCTTTGAAATCATGTACAAAAGAGCATTTGCGTTTAAAATCCATTTACAATCTCACTGCATTGAAAAATATTGCAGGAGGTAAAGCAACATTGATAGGGAAAACATCCATTAATCTCTGTTATTGTTTATTTTATGCATACAGCAGCTTTTGTTGTTGAATGATAATCCTTGCCTATTGTGGTGGTCTTTATCCTGCCCTCCACCCCCATTTAACTCAAGTTTCTGCTGATGTGTTCAATTTTATAAATGAATGTGTTGAAAAATATCATAAAAAGGTGTTAATCTCTAATTGCATGTGGCTGTGATGTTTAATGTGGCTGATTCTGAAATAGTTGTGGACCTGAGCTTTTATACAAAGTCTGAAAGGTAAAGAGTGAATGTTAATATTGTTGACTTTTGTGGAACATCATGAATGGAATATTATGAATATTTCTAGTAAATAATATGAAAGACCTTTCAACAAAAAATCTTGCAATATATATTTCCTATTAGCATTGTCCCTTCTGTATAACAAATGACTGGGTGAAAACAGTAACTAAAAATACCTGTCCCTTTCTACTTCAAGGATTTGTGACTTGTTATAAAGTTTCTTTTAAAAATCTTTAAGGAAAATGTTAATTTTCACTCCCTTAACAAAGGAAAGCAGAGGAGCGCAAACATCAACTAATGCCATTTGAACTAGTTTTGGTGTGGTCAGTCTTAGGGTGTCTGTCCCAATTTTAGCACTGAAAACTCCATGTCCTGGGATGACTCTTGCTTCTGGGAAAAATGGGATCATTGGTTACCCTTATTTTGATAGTACCGATTAGCATATAATGTGTAAGCAATGATGAAAGAGATATGCATATTACATTTTAACCTGATTCTAACTTTTAGACACACATCTACTGTTCAACTCGTTCTTGAGAAATAGGCTGGTGGATGGGTGATGGACTGGCTCTTGAGGGGAGGAGGGTAAGGTATTTGTTAGAATAATATTCTGTGTTTCTGTATAGTGGTTCTAATACCTGTTCAATCTACTGGTCCTTTCTTTTGAGTGCTTACTGTTGACTGCTAGGTGGCCAAACCTTAGAACTTGTTCAAGAAGGCCATGTAATACGATGATTGAGATCCTCTAGGCTTCCCAAGGGTCCCCCGCGCAAGAACTTCACTCCTTAAGGTGGTTAGATTAGGTCTAATTTTCTCAGTTTCATTTTCATGAGAACTATACTTACTTTATTTTTAGGATTGAAGATGAAGAAAATACTGACAGTTTATTTCCCTAAAAATGAGTCTTGAGAAGGATTCTGGAGGAGTAACCCAACATGTCCCATAGATGTGTATGTCACCCCTATAATTGGTGTGTCATGTTTTTAACCTTGCATCCTCTGTGTTAGGATCTTCTTGTTTTGTTATATTAGTAGAATGTTCTCTCTTTTTCTCTGTTTCTTGATTCCCTTCCCTTGCTCAGTTTCCATGGGAACATTTCTGTCACACTAAGAGGGGCTGGAGGTTAGTGACATGGAGCAGTGAGTTTTGAAGTCAGTGTGTGCCTTGGTTTTGAAGTGTTTGCTCGGGTCTCTGATATACAGGGCACTGTGTGATAGTAACTCTGGCATTGACTACACACAGCACATCAGTTACTCTTAAAATGTGAAAAAGGACACAGTGCATCAGTTATTCTTAAAATGAGCAAAGGCCCCTTAGAGGTGAGCCCCAGTACTTTCATCTCCTGCAAGCCAAGCCTCTGCATTTCCTTCAAATTAAACAAAAACAATGGGAAATGTTGCCACTGGATGCTCAGATTGGGCTGGGAGCAAAGAGCCAAAGGCTGTTAGAAGAAACAATACTGAAAGAAGTGGCTGTATCTTTTGAGCATTTTTGGTGTCAAATAAATGATGATGATTCTGTTGTTGGCTAAGATTTATTAATGAGCCCCCTTCCCCAAACTCTCCACCATTCTCCTTTCTGAACTCGGGGTGATTATCGTCTTCTGCCCATGAGTCTGTGGGAAGGCCAACTCCTACAATCCCCTCTTCCTTGTCCTCACATCCTTAAGGATGTGAGTTAAAAGAGAAAAAAATGATATTGTTATTTTCCTCAGGGCAAAAGGAAAAAAAGTCATTTTGATACACAAGTTAATAGGAGATGAGAGGAGGCTACGGTTACAATTCCTGTAACACACTAATGTATATTTAATATACCACCTTGATTTGTGGCCTCAAGTTAAATTTTAACAACATATGTTTAGAGCATAATTATTTTCATAATCGTGTTAGCCTCAATGGGAGAACATTTGTATTAGTTTCCATAATTGAAATGCCAAATGTCTACTTTCATTTACCCACCTAGTGTCTTGGTGCGGGTAGCAAAAGACACAACTCTTCTAATACATATCAATTCTCTTTCTTTCTAGTTGCTTTATAAAGATATTAAGTTTTTTTTTTTGTGTTTCCTTTTTCTGCTATGTGAAAGTCACCTTCAGAGTAAGGATGGAGTGACTCTTCTTGCCAATTTTTAAGTAACTTGCTTGCAAGAGTGGTGATTCCCTACTGAGCTATTTTGTGTGTGGTTTCCCTCTGGGTGGAGATTGTGAGAAGGTAAATACAATGCATTTTAGAGTAGTCCTTTGCTCGATTAATTAGCATCTTAGTGCATTGTGTGGTCAGCTTCCTGTTGAGGCATAGATATCTGCATAAAAGGTGTATTTCCCTGTTTCCTTACTAGACTGATTACACGTATAATCCTTGGATTTGAGCTAGAGATTTACTCTTTTATCAGAGTGAAAGTCAGAATATTTATAGAGCCCTGTGCTTTTTCTTGTCACTAGCAGTTGTTCCAGGAGCATCTGGGTGGCTCAGACTGTGAAGGATCCACTTCAGCTCAGGTCACCATCTCACAGTTCAAGAGTTGGAGCCCCTCATTGGGCTCTCTGCTGTCAGTGCAGAGCCTATTTCGGATCCTGTCTCCCTCTCACTCTGCGCCTCCCCCACTCATGCTTTCCCACACATTCTCTCTCTCTCTCAAAAATAAACATCAAAGAAAAAAAAAAAGAAATACAGCTTGTTTCAAAAAAAGTTGTTCCAGTATCTATGTACTCATTCATTCTACACATATTTATTAACCATTTGCTATGTGCCATTGTTGCTGATTTATATGTTAGCCATGACCTTCAAACAAACTTCTGGAATTTATGCTGAATAATAGATCCCCAATAAGTGATGCATGTACCTTAAGAAACGGTTGACCAAACTGTAGAGGTAAAATGTCTCATGGAGTTTTTAATTATTCATTTCTTCTTTAAAAATAATCACATGCATTTTAGATAAACAATTCCTGAGGGCGCCTGCCTGGCTCAGTTGGTTAAGCATCCAGCTTTGGCTCAGGTCATGATCTTAAGGCTTGTGAGTTCTAGCACCACTTCGGGCTCTGTGCTGACAGCTCAGAGCCTGGAGCCTGCTTCAGATTTTGTCTCCTTCTCTCTGCCCCTCCCCTGCTCTCACTCTGTCTGTCTCTATCTCTCTCAAATATAAAATGAAACATAAAAAACAAACAAACAATTGAAGACAAAAATTTCTGTGTGGCTAAATTTATTTTTTCTAGATAAACATAGGAGCCAAGGGACTAAATGGGTGGGAGAAAGATTCTTTAGGCTGTACTTTTTTCAAGTTGTGTGACCTTGGCAAATTTGTCTAATCTCTTATGTGACTGTTGTGAACATCGAGATGATTTGTGAAAATTTTCAGACGTAGTAGTTGTTCAATAAATGGTAGTGATTTTTATAGATATTTAAGGTATGATAGGATGTAGAAAAGAATGTCGTGCAAACTCTAGTCTTTCCAATGGAAATGAGGAAGAAGAATCCCCTATATATGTGTGTGATTAAAGTTGATGGTTGTGATCATACCGTGGGGAGTACACAGTTTTTCTCTGGAGGGTAATTTGATTAGAGATATTACTTTGAAGAGATAATATGCAAAATTAAATCCTCAGTGGCCTGAAAGTGTTAAGAGGGTTCTATGAAAGGAGCCGTTTACCCTCTTCTCACCTCTACAATAAAAAGCATACTGCACACGTCTATTTAATAAACTGTGAGAGCTTGTGCTGGCTGACTGGGGTAAGCTATCATCAACCCATTTTTCTTTTCTCCCAGCTTTCCATTTCTAATTCCCCCAAATTTTGTAAGAATCCATTAATGAGTCCAGCTGACTGCCTTGCTTGCTGCATACATAGAATGCTTCCTCTTTTCCTCTATCCCCTACCATTAAAATTGATTTAGAAAGACAAAACCCCCAAAATAAAGAAACTTATTCAGTAATGTTCCAAACAGGCTAATTGGAGGACAAAGGAATGAAACCAAACATGAAATGTTTAACACAACAAGATGTTAGATGTTGATTGATGACTTTGAGAGCAATGAGCAAATACAAGGGAACAACAAAAATGTTTTTACCTGGATTATATATATCAAGATTCCAGGAATCCATGAAATGGAATAATAAGGCTGAAGACACTAGGCAGTATGACTGAAATCTAAGTACATTCTTGTACTGATTTAATTTTTTAAACTTTTAGTTATTTCACAACCGCTAAGACCCTCAAGGCCAAGAGTATACCTTTTATACTATTAATTCTACTTTAAAAGAAATTCAGTACAATGAAACGAAAATCCATTGTTTTGTGTATATATTCTTTTTTGGGGTAATTCATCTGTTCTCCAATTGGCCTATTTGGAATAGTAGTAGTTGATCTCAATAACCTCATAAAATTGTCAATTTGATTTGACTACCAACTATTCTAATGATTTATAAAAAATTGTTCAAGGGGCCCCTGGGTGGCTCAGTCAGCTAAGTGTCTGACTTCAGCTCAGTTCATGTTCTCACAGTTCATGGTTCGAGCCCCGTGTTGGGCTCTGTGCTGACAGTTCAGAGCCTGGAGCCTGCTTCCGATTCTGTGTCTCCCTCTCTCTCCGGCCCTCCCCTGCTCACACTCTGTCTCACTCTCTCTCTCAAAAATAAATAAGCATTAAAAAAAAGAGAAATAAATTGTTCAAGTGTTGTGGGGAAATAAATGTATCTAACCTAAATACTAAAATCTAGGTGGAGAGGGAGTTGATTAGATGTAGACAATTTGATGCTTAGATGTAGAACAAAGGTTTGGTTAAATAACTTGCCCCCAAATAGAAAATGGAACCTATACTCCATAGTGAAATATACTTTAGAAATGTTGAGAGAAGCCTGAGATTATCTTTACATAATTATGAAAAAAAAAAGAGAAAGTTATGCAACTAGCTGCTATGAAATCAGACCCAGGCACCACACGCAAAGGTACCAGGAAGGTGAAGTTCATCAGTCCTATTGAGTCTCTGAAACTGGGCTTTAATCAATGGCAACTTAACACAGTTCCAGCAGCCATGTTAACTCTGTCATAACCAAATCACTGAGTCAAAAGGCATCTATCCGCCTTTATTTCAGAAAGATGCATAGTGACATTCCCATTTAAATAATTTTGGCAGAACAAGATTTGGATTAGGGCAAAAATCAAAACAGAGAGGGGATATTTTCAGATGTATCTGATAGATGGAAATGGTGAGGAAGCATTTAGAATAGTCTTTTTTAGTATTTCCTAGAGCAGTCTGACTCATTTAGATTGAAATATCTGTCAGAAGCTACATCCCCGTTCAATTGATCCCAACATTAAATGTCTCTACATATTCTCCCTCATCTTTCCCCTTCCAGCTTGATAGCTATAATTAGTACTATGCTCCCTTGTGGGGGTGGAAGACCAACCGAAATACCAGCCATGCACTCAGCAACAGCTTAAAACAGTTAAGAGAGCTGCTTCTCATTTGCCACTGTCTTAAGTGGTATCTGCATTTCATCCTCCTACTTTACTTAAAAAAAAAAAAAAAAAAAGGAAAGAAAGAAAGGAGAGAAAACGCTAAAGACAAATTACTCCTTTAAAATTTTATCATTTTACCTTATTTCAAAGGAATATTTGTTATAGCACCAATCCAAACAGATTGAAAGAATAAGATTTTGATTCCAGCTCCTGCATAGGATATCTTTGTGATTTTCAATGGCTTTAGGGAGCCTATGACAAAAAAAAAAAATTCTGTTAAATCTAATACCATTTTGAACTATTCCTTGCCCATATTCTGATAAGAAATTTATTCTGGCACAGGTTTATCTCTTGATAATGGGCTTCATGGCTATAGGGAAATGTTGATACAGTGAGCTAGCATCTATCATTTTTGACACCTACTCTTTAGCAGATGAAGAGAATAATGGGTGCTTTGGGTGCCACACTGTAGAACAGTATCAGTGATCAGCATGCACAGACCCAGCGATATCTCAGTATTTGTGCTGTGGCTACATATCTACGGCTATCATTCCTTCTTCCTCTTTTATTTATTTTTTATTTCATTTTCCTTCCATACTCTGACATTTGTTGCTTCAATTCACTTCATTTCTCTCCATTTCTTGCTCTTTTTGCTCTCTACCATAATTCTGCATAAAATTAAGCAGTGCCTGAAAACATCCTCCTTTCTATCCTTGATTGCTTTCAATGATTCTAGTGACCCCATTGGAAATTTGGTGATAACTGATTAGGCTCTGAGAGAGGACAGAAATAGAAATCTATGTCTACCCTTCATGAGAGTTACGGAAAAATGCGCTTACTTAATAAATATTTCTAAAGCTTTGTTTTTCTAAAACTTTATTGTTTTCCTCAAAAAAAATTTTTTAATGTTTATTTTTGAGAGAGAGACAGAGAGACAGAGAGACAGAGTGTGAGCAGGGGAGGGGCAGAGAGAGAGGGAGACACAGAATCCAAAGCAGGCTCCAGGCTCTGAGCTGTCAGCAGAGCCTGACGCGGGGCTTGAACTCATGAACTGTGAGACCATCAGACATGGGAGATCATGACCTGAGCCAAAGTCAGATTCTTAACCTACTGAACCACCTAGGCACCCTTTTAAAAAAAAATTTTTTTAATGTTTGTTTATTTTTGAGAGAGAGTGTGTTTTTTTTTCCTTAATTCAATTTCAGCTAGTGCCTGAAAATTTGTTACCTCATTCATAACCTAAAGGCAAACAGTTTCATGCTTTTATTTTTATGAAGGAGGGTTATATAATGCAAAGGTGCAGGAATATAAAATCAATCACAAATTTAGGAAATTAAATGCAGTAAGTTTAGATTAAACCAAACAGAGGGGGGAAATAATAGTCTTTTTGCAAATATATAACAATATTCTATTTTCAATGTCTCACTTAGGTAAAAATGAAATACTCAGAGAAAATAAGTATAAAGAGAGTTCTCAAAAAATATATCTCTTTTGTATACAGGTTGAACATTTTGTATGTATCTCTTTTGTATACAGGTTTTGTATTACAGGTTGAACATTTTATTGGAATGATAGTAATTTAAACTTATTTTTCCTTCCAAGACTATATAGATCTAGAGATGCTAAATGGGGGTTCTTTAGAAATTGAAAATTTAACTTGCTTAGATAAGTTAGGGGGGACCCTTTTCTTCACAGCTGAATATGAGTGCCCTACCTGCATTTCAGAGTCCCAAACCTGAGCACTCTAATAATCATGGTACCTGGGAAGAGGTTACATTTTTCATTGACACTCAATATTAGACATTTTATTTAAATAAAGTCTAAAACAAGTTGTATTCTGCCTTTCAGATACTCTTGGTTTCTCGTCCTAAAGAATTAGCTAAATAGTTAGAATATGAAAGGAAAAGACTGGAGTATTGTATTTTAGTTGATGAACTTTAGTTCTTTCCCATGACTGTGGTTCATCTGAGAAGTAGGGAATCATGGGTTCCATAGAATAGGATGATTGATTTCATAGTGCTTTCTTTGGCATCTTCATTGCTAGCAGTGACACCATTGCAGACTAAGAGCAATGAACAAGAAGTAAGGAAAAGTACAGCATTTCTACTTGGTCCAGCTAATGCAAAAGTACACGGAAAAGGGTTTGCCTTTAATTTAAAAGATGCTGATGTTACATTTTTTTAATCCTTTATCTCAAACATATTTAAATGCTGAGTCATTACAGAGAACAAGTTTTGTTTATCTTCTTTATATTTGCTATCTTGCAATAGGAGAATTTTATCCACTAAAACATCTTGAATAGATATTCTGTTTTGGACACAAATAGCACTAATGATTTCAATTTATATTCAAGTGGGTTTTTTAAGGTGCCTCCAAAATTTCATATATATATATATATATATATATATATATATGAAATATATATATGAAATATATATGTGAAATATATATATATAAAATTATTTCATATATATATGAAATATATATAAATTCTTTTTTTAATTTTTTTTTTTAACGTTTATTTTATTTTTGAGACAGAGAGAGGCAGAGCATGAACGGGGGAGGGTCAGAGAGAGAGGGAGACACAGAATCGGAAGCAGACTCCAGGCTCTGGGCCATCATCAGCCCAGAGCCCGACGCGGGGCTCGAACTCACGGACCGTGAGATCGTGACCTGAGCTGAAGTCGGATGCTTAACCGACTGAGCCACCCAGGCGCCCCTATAAATTCTTAAGACATTTCTATGAAAGAAGCTAAGACCAGACCACTTTCTGTTTATATAGATAAAATTGAACTTAGTTCAACAAATATTTATTAGACATCTATTATGTGGCAGGTGCTGCATTAAATATTATAAAAATGACTGAAAATACTCTATGTCCCTTCTCAGACTCTTCAGATTAAGTGTAGAAAGGCACAGAGTATCATGATTAACACCAATGGAGTTTAGTTCTGGGGTTCTTGGCATGAGAATCAGATCACTTGTGCATTTACCAACAAGTGATTTAGACCTCTTTACTCTTTCTCTGTCTTCTTTCCTTCCTATATCACTTTCTTTCCTATATCCTAGATCCTTTTAGCATCTCATTTATATTATTGTTCTGCCCTTTAGTCATCATTTATTACAAGATATAATTCCACCCAGAAGCCCAAAGAACTATAGGTTTTTTTGTTTTGTTTTGTTTTGTTTTTACAGCAATATCCTTGGTTTAGAGAGAAGTCATGTGCACAGTACAAGGAAAACATCAGGAATGAGTATGTGCATCTGCTGGCATACACTCTCCAATAGCAGTTTGATGAGAGCCACATATGTGATTTTTAAAAAAATTAATGTTTATTTATTTTTGAGAGAGAGAGCATTAGTGGGGGAGGAGGGCAGAGAGAGAGGAAGACACAGAATCTGAAACAGGCTCCAGGCTCTGAGCTGTCAGCATAGAGCCCAACGTGGGCTCAAACTCACAAACTGGGAGATCATGATCTAAGCTGAAGTCTGGCACTTAACCAAATGAGCCACCCAGGCACCCCTATGATTTTTAATTGTCAAGTAGCAACATTAAAAATGTTAGAAAGAGAGCTTTTTGAAAACTGAATCTATGATCAGTTGTGTAAATCTAAAGTCCAATTAATTAAAATGAAATAAACTAGAAACTCGGTGCCTCAGTCTTATTTGCTACTTTCATCTACTCAATAGTTGTATGTGGCCAGTGAATGACCACTCTATTGGGTGGGTGGGGGCTAGAATGCTCTGCAGGCTTAACCATAGATATAAAACTTTTGATACATATATTAAGGCTTAAGTTCTTAAAGTTGTGTCTCTTTCTTTGTCTGTCTGCTTACACACAGAAGGGAAGGAATATGATGGAAAGTTACTCAGGACCCAGATCAGAAACCCAGATTTCCCAACTTGGGGTCCAGTAGCATATTATGTAATATCACAGTGGGGACAGGAAAATGTAGGGAAAGAGGAAAAAATAAGAGATAGCATTCATTGTGCACTTAATTCATGTCAGGCACAATGCCAAGATCTTTATTTGTATTGCTTTTGTTTGTTCCTTATAAATAACCTAGCATATATTATACATTCCTCATTTTACAGATGAGGAAACTGGGAATTAGCTAAATGTAATAATCTTACCAAGGTCATTGAACTAGCAAATGGTAAGTCTAGGATTTGAGAAAGTTGGGACTGATACCAGATTTAATGGCTTAACCCTCCCTGTGGGAACAGAATCTAAAGGGGGTTCCCATATTTCTGCTTCTTCTGATGCTTCAAATCTGTATTCTAGAGTGAGTTTGCAGGTTGACTCTCGAGCTCCTGATACATCTGTTGGATATACTATACCAAAAAAGCAGGGTTTTCTAAAATTTCCATCATCACTTAGAATATTATTACTTCAACTCTTATGGAGCTTGATAAGATACAGACATTAGCAATAAAGGAACATGTCAGGATCAGGGCTCCTGTTGGGATCAGAATGAGGAGACATATTCTATTTTCCTTTTAAATATCCTAGCTTAGAAATTTATTTTCTGCATAATAAAGCTGGTTATAAGAAATTAAGAGAATTGGAGCAGACTATTTTATGGGTCCATTTCTCCTTAGTCCCTGAAATGAACTTACATCCATTCCACAACTATTTATTAAGTACCTACTCTTTGCCAGATTTGTTGGTAGGTGTTGAGGCTATAAATGCAAATGAATTATATTTTAATAAGCAAAGTATATTCAAAGGAAAACTTGTCTTCCTCATTTTTGCTTTAAGAGACTTAACTCTCTTCCCATAAGTGCCATTATTTTGACCAAGCATGCTGCTCTAAATTCAGTGGTTCTTGGCTCATACTGGGTCAGTACTCTGCTTAGCATTATTGTGGTTTTTGATTGATCAGCGAGTAATGAGTTAATTTGTGGACTCTTCACCTGTGCTGTCTTCCAAGCTATGTTTTTTGACCATTCCCTGCATATTTCTACCTCTGTCAGAAGATATGCGGCAAAATAAAAGCAGCCAGAAAACACAATTTTCCTCTTAGTCATCAGTCCCCCTGAGAGTTTGGATTGCAAAGAGATAATGTTAATTTAAAACAAAAATGATATTATATGAATATTCCAACTATTCATTCCATATAATCCTCATCTCCCATCAGTGAATTTTCTCAGATTAATTTTATTGCATTTCCTAGAATGAAAGAAAAATAATTATACCAAAAGTCCACCCAAAGAAGACAAATTTTCTTCCAGGAAATTTACTTTGTACTAGCATTCTGAGACCAAAATACATGAAAAATACCTTATGGCGTTGGATAATACAGATGTGGATTTGGAATAACAGATAATAGTCAGGTAAAGAAGCAAAAGGTATGCAAGCAAAGGAAGGAAGAATTGTTTTGAAAATGGTATCTCAAAAAAGATATAGTGATGATGACCTACTGTGATGCTGTAGAAAATTTCAGAAATAGGTACAGGATATAAGCAAGGTTGGATACTATAGAACAAACCTGGAGGAAAAGACAGACCATTGAAAGGAGATTGGTTTTTACAGGGAAAATTAGTAGAGAGTTTAGTAGAGTATTTGATAGATCCTTCAACCCATTACGTTTTGGCTTTTATGTCAAGGAGGATGACAGTTACTCATTGCACAGTTTTATAGGAAAGATGACTGGAAGTGACTTCAATATTAAGAACTTGGAAAAGTCCATAAAATCTCCATACTACATGACAAATATTTTATTATGAGTGGTACTCGATATGTATTTGAAATAGAAGAATCTCTTAAAACACATTCATGAAAGGCAGAGGTTTCATAACCCAGTGGATGGAATGAGTCTGAAACCCAGAAATAGTATCAGTGAGAAGGAGAATAGAAATCTTATAAGAACATTTTATTGGAGTGGGGGTCGGATTCTTCTTGCAGAACATCAAGGAACATGGAGGAAGAGATTTTTCAGCTGAATGTATAAAAGTTCCATTTCTGGCTTGGCCACTGAATGAATGACTCACTATTTGCCTTTATCAACTCACTTAACTTACGGATGCCTTTAGATTTTTCACTTGAATGATCAAGATTAATGTGATACATTCTAGCATAAAAATTCACAAAGTTGGATTAAAGGAATTTCATATAGAATAATAGAGCTGGAAGGGGGTCATCTCCCCTGGCCTTCTTTCTCTATTTTAAGTTGACACAGTATTCAAATTTTGACTGTGTAAGTATTTTGGGTTTGTTTGTTTGTTTTCTGAACAACCCATTTAAATTCTGTAGCAGTTTTGGCCCATGTATTCTTTTGATACTCATGGTTACATCAGCAGTGGAGTCAGTTTCCCTTTAATAAAAGCTCATTGCAAAATCATAGACACATGTCACTTCACAATTTTCTCTTTTCCAATTAGTTATGATCCTTTCACTTTAACAAGTTTGCTTGGTAGTTCTGTGTCCGGTTTAATTGCTCCAGTCTTTTGAAAAATGTGAAGGCTTGAGCCAGACAAAAGCACTTCAGCAAGTATATTAACTAATCTCTAAGACACAGAGCATGGCTGATAATGTATGCCAGTGACTGTCAGTTAAGAAATAATGATTCTGAATTGCTGACTCATGGTCAGCTAATGGTCACCCTCAGCCCCCATTTAGATTTCAATACACTTTCCATATATTGAGCTTATATGCTGATTTTGGTCCTCTAGACCTTCACACGCTTGTTAATTTACAGAATTCAGTATTAATCAGACAGACAAGCCAAAGTTGTGGAGTAAGAAAAGTCTGTCTTTGCTGGCCTCCCTTCAATTTGGCCTCACTTCTATCCCTACTACTTTGTTGAGGAAGAATAGCCCCAATGTACTGAGTTACTATGGGCCAGACCCTGTGTATGTGTTTTGTAATTATCGTTGCGTTTAATCCTTACTAGATGAGTTGACTATTATAATATCTGTTTTATAGAAGAAGAAACTGAGACTTAGGTAAAATGATTATTCCAGGACTATTTGCTGGGATATTGGATTGTAAAATCCATAAATATTACTTCCATGGCTGATTGTCAGCTTGGGACTACCCCTTAACTTACAGGAGAATCTCAAGTGAATCCTTTCCTCACAAATTAAAAATATGTTCCCAGAAAATGACTTACGTCATTCACAGTTAGGTATAAGTTACTTAATAAAAATAGCTTTTATTAAGAGCCTCAGTTCTAAGCCCTAAGTCAGATAATTTACATGTGTTGTTTCATCCTGTAACAGTCCTACAAAGTAGGTGTTACTGTTTTACAGACCAAACCCCAAGATTCTAAGAGCTTAAATAACTTTCCCAAAGATATAGTTTCAGCTGAGGCTTAGTATTATTTTTCTCAAATAATTTGAGAAAAGTATGCCAACATCAGATAAATGTTTTTCTAATTGTTCCAGATTATCACTAAGCAGTAGGGGAAGAATACGGCAAATCAGGTGGGCTTTACTATCAGTTCTGGAAGCCCACAGCTGGTAGCTGCATAATCCATCGCCTCGCGGAGCTTTCTTTGGCCACATTGTTTTCTATTCTTCAGTCATATTTGAATTTATAAGGAATAAATTACTTAATACAACATGCCATTTAAAAAGATAGGGTTCAAGTATTTAACTGTATGGGATCTGGAGGGAAACCCATACACACAGGTTCTATGAGGTTTGACATTTAATAGATCAAAGTAATGAAACAGACCTTCTCACTTCACAAGCATCACGGATTCTCTCTGGGTAGTATAAAATCTATCAATGTTCAGCATGGGCCATTGGATAGCAGTGAAAGTATTCATTTTATGGGGAAAAGTGTTATGTGCCATCATTGTAATGATATTGCCCATTCATTTTGGGAAAAGCGCATATATACACGGATACACATACACACACATGCATACACATTCTTACCTTTATCATAGATATGTGTTTGATTTCACTTAAAATAGACAAGACACAACATTATTGAACTTCTAGTGGAATATTTATAAATGAAGCTTTTTAGAATAAAATATATAAATATAGGTCGATTAAAATAACCAAGCCTTTAGAATCAGTGTGCTAAATATCCTTTAAAATTTTATTTTACTCTTTTGCAGAACAATTATTATGCTAATATACATGACCATTCTAGCAGTGCTTCCAATGCATTTATAATCCACACATGTACATTTAATTAAACCTACAGATATGTATAACTGAGACCCCTACAGAGAGAGACTATAAGCATCATAATTCTAAATATAAAAATTTGAACCATTGGAGATTAAAGCATACTTTATTGAAGTGGGAATTTTTAAATTTAGAAAACAGATTCTCACTGTTCTTTCAAGGCTTCTCAAAGATTGATTAGAATTAAAGATTTTGGTGTGCAATGTCTCTATTCTTATAGTTTTCCCCTCAGCAGCTTATCTTTCTCTCTAATACATGTCCTTGCCATTCCTTCTTTTCTCTCTGATAGGATAAAACTGATTTCCAAGGTCAGATTCTATATTGCAAGAGCATTTCCCAAAGGAGATGCATGCATCTTCTTAATTTATTATATCTCATAATAATCCCTCATAGGAAAACTGAAAGCAAATTAAAACCACACAGAGATGTGCTTAAATAGGCTTTAGACCATTTTCTACCACTGGCTGTTTGTAAAAGGAGTGAATACCCATCTTCTGATGGTCCATTTTATGGATCCTACAATGTGATATTTCTAATTCTGTGTTATCTTCTGTGCTTTTTATTAGTCAAGGGTGCACTTGGATGTGTGGATGATTTTAGTATTAGCTTAAGTAAAACATTATTAGGAGGATTCATATGCTGAAATCTCCATTTTCCTCTTCCACTTTCCTTCAAAGAACGTACACATATCATTCATTTCAAACAAAACATGGACTGATATTTATTATTTATTATTATTTTGTATCATGAATATTACTCCTCCTTAATGGCCAGTAAAATTGAGCATTAACTATGACCTAATTCCGAGAACAATTTTGTTTTCATGGTATCTATTAAGACACTGCCCCTGAGAAATATAAGAACAGACTTTGAGTTTCCTCTGGTTTCAGTGAGTAAACTGATTTCCTTTCCTGATTCTATGAATCTGACACTTCTTATCAATACCCCAAATTGCTCTCAGCAAATCACAAGCCATCTACTGATGAATGAGATGCTCTCATTGAATTCTGACTAGGCATGCTCATTCTCGTACAGGGAAATACCTAGACTCTCCTAAACGTAGTTATGATTGCTGGGACTTGTGGCTTCTAAAAAGCAAAGATACAAATTCACATAATTCAAGAAATACCAGTGAAGTGCATCTTATTGCCCTCATTACATAGAATGCTCATAGGAAACACTCTATCAATTCCAATTATGTTCCAGAAAAAAAAAAGGAAACCAAATAAAAAATAATCCTATAATATTTGACTGAGCTGGTTATAGCTACTGAACAATATGTAATTGTAAAAAGTGTGGCAAAATGATAAAAAATAAGCTGAGTATTTGTGAAAGAAGTGAAAACATGGCAATAAAAGATGCCAGAAAGCAATTTGGCTTCCTACATTACTTCTTCATCACTTGATTATTTTAGTGTTTCATTTCTATTTACATACCAAGTTGATTCTTTTGCATCTGGATTTTGCACAATTCTTTCAATAATGTACGGTTCAGTGGCTATAATTACAGGATTGTTAAAGTTCACATTTTACTATTCATCTTGTTATCTCTAGTAATGGAAGGTTGGAATAAATGCACATAATTACACGGTTGGTCCTAAATTATTTTTATATTGCTCTTGCTAGGATACACTCGAAAAGCAGCATTTATTCTCTAAGATTTATTTTTGGTGGTAGTGGGTTCTAACAAAATGGAAGTAATAAATACATAAATGGACTGGTCCCATGAGCTTACTATCTATAGGTTTTTTTTCAAATTAATTTATCTCTTTGAGCCTGCGGGGATCAGGAGGTGCTTGGAAGCTATGGAAGTAAACACATCATGTATCAGAACTCTGATAACAGGAAAACTTCCCTCATGGTGTATTCATTGTTTGCTGTATCATTTACCCTATCCATAGCAGACTAACTCAGCAACCTACAGATCTATGGGCCAGCTTACTCTAAGAGGCATTTAAATAAGTTTGATTTCAATCTAAAACAATGCATGCTGTGAAAGTATGGTGAATTTTCTTTTTTGAATCATGCTGGAAATAGTTTAGTAACACCACATTTATAGCACTCAAAGCATTTTGCAGAAATCCTAACAGCATCCAAAAGATCCAAATTATTCATTTTTCAATCAACTTATTAAGTGTCTATTATGTGCCAGGCATTGGGCCACATACCAAAAGTAGTGTTATCAGACACTTATGTAGTCCTCACAAGTTAAAGATTCTACCTTTAAGGAGATAGAGGTCCAGATATTTAAAGCATTTTCCTGCACTCACTCAGCTAGTCAAGACAAAAGGGAATTAAAACATACATCTTCCAATTATATTATCATTCAGTGTTCTTACTACTAATGAGTACTTTCAAGTTTGGTCTTTTGCTTCCCTTAACACAGAAATCCTTCCCCCTCCCTTTCCGTTCCATAGGAAAAAAAAATGGTGGGTGGGTAAATGGTCTTTAAATGAACTCACTGGTTTGGCTCTCCAGTGAAATGCCATAGAAAAAAAGAATAGGGAAATTTTTTAGACACTCTGTTACTCATGTGGAGCTGTCTTCATAATGTCTCCTGAGTGCCCCCAGTTTGTAGTTTGAGACCTAAGAGTTAAAAAGAAGAGTGCCTTTGGAGGAATATGTGTCTGTTTCCACAGTGGGATGTGTACTTGTTACCCATCAGTGGGCATGGAATCAGTGCCTCCCAGCTCATCTTTCTCTTTAGGGTGGCTGTGTTGTTCTTCAGATGAATAGTTTGCCCTGGAGAGAAATACTGCCTAAATATTAAGATTAGATTAGTTTTCACACTGGCCCGTTTTACCACTAAATTCAAATCCCTCAGCAATCTGCTTTCCAATCTTCTCCAGGCATAAAATGCAGTTTAATAAATGGTTTGTATGCCATTATTTTTCATCAATATGTAGAAACCAGAAGGAATTTTAAAAGTCTATACATATTGGTTAAGATATGAAATGTAACTGATGAGAAAAGGACATTCTTAGAAGTGCTTCTAATTCCTAAGCAAGTTATTGATTATATATATATATATATATACACACACACACACATATGTGTATATATATACATGTATATATATGCATTCAAAATGTAGAAGCACAGTTGAAAGAAGTAATTTTAAAAATAAATATTTATGTATATGTGTATATAAACACATCATATATGTGACTCCTAAAACAGTTCCTCCACAAATTGCTTGACCCATTACCTCCCCAGCTTATATCATGTGGATGTCAAACAAAGATTGTTTTGTTGGTACCATTGAATTCCTTCACATGGAAACATGGGATCGATTCCTCCCTTTAAATCCTCAACTTCCAATTAATTGGCTGTAAAACTGACTGCATCTATGATTCTCTAAGAAGCACAGGAAAGAAAGAAATGAGAAATAAGCTGTCGGTTCATTACATGAATTCAGAGAGCTCCCTTTGAAGAGAAACTTGTTACTGAGGAAGTTGACGTCACCGATGAGGTTGCACATTTAGGAATATCGGTACAGGGGTGGGCTCCTTTCTAATTTTGTTTTCAAAACTATAAGGTTAAAATTTTAAGAATCCAGTTAATATGGCACATGCATTAGATAAAATTCATCTTTTTTTTAAAGGACTAGGAACTCTCAAAGGTATGGTGTATTTCATATTTGCTATGCTATGAATATTATGACTGTGGGTAGATGGATCTGAAGTGTTTCATTCTGAGTGTACTGTTGCCAGGACACATTTACAGCCAAGAAGCAAAGATGTTGATGCCATGCAATTCTATTAATCTAGGATATGGCTTTTGTAGATTAGAGCTACTCAGACTCTACCTTTTAGTTCTAGTTACTTTAAATCTCCATACTAAGCTATCAAGTTTCCTTTTATGACATAAAACTGCTAAGTGGAAGATACTTGAACGTTTCATCGGCTGACTGACAAGAGTTTATTAGGCACTTACTCTGTGCCCAACACAATGATAAACATTGTCAGAAGCTTCATACAGCATCCTTGGCTTCCAGAAACGTGCTGTGGTTTTTTCTGAGAATACATAAGAACACATATGAAAAAATTAAGCTTCATGTAATACCTTAAGATCCCCAGGTCGGTACTCTGGTGTTGAAGTGTCCCATCCACAAGTTTTTCATAGACGACATTCAGTTTAGCTTTTCATTTTGCAAGCAAATTCATGACAAAGAAATTTGAGAAAATACAATCCTGGTAATGATTGGAGCCTCTGGAACTTTTTAAATGCTTACATACATGCCATGACGTATTTTTTTCTTTCCAGTTTGAGGGTCTGATGTGGCAGCAGGTGTGAAGTGGCTTTGTTTTTGACATGTCCGTTGTTCGGGGTGATATGTAAGAGAAATGTCTCAGTGGTACAAGCATCTCTCTGTGGTCTGGTATTGGAATGGTATAGGAATGGTATTCTGCATTCCCAGAATCAGCTAAATTAACAAACAGATGAGGAAATAGATTCTATGAAACAAAGATGAGTCACATGAAAGTGAGGAGTTTTAAAAGAGCTGGCTTGTCTGGGATATCAGTTACACAGTTTGAAAGTTAACATTGGTACAATGACCTGTTAGTTATGTTCTCGAAAGTTGGCATTGACTGGGTGTGTAGTAGATGTTATTTTGGGCACTTTTATTTATAAAGCCCAGTGTCAATCAGAAGAGATTAAATACTTGGCATGGATTCAGGCTAATGACCGCTTCTAATATGCAATTCTCCTTGCCTTGTTCTTAAACCAAACCAGATGCCCCGATGATTTGCCCAATGCCCTTTTGCTAATGTTCATCCTCAGTGTCTTCACTATCAATTTCTTTTATTTGACATGCAAAGATCTTTTTGTTTTGTTCCCCCTTGGCTCACTCCAAAGAGTGAGTAGCCAGACGGAGGTTCTTCTGAGAAAATGTTGATGGCTCTGGCACACAGGACACATGTAATTTGCTGTTCCTCATATTCTCCCTGATGCTGGCTAAGGTGAAGAAGAGAGAAACCCTGAGGTCTGACCACATCCAAAGCCAGTCATCAGGGAGGACTGCCATCTGATCCCTCCTGCTGTGTGCCTGATTAGAACTGAATATCAGCAAAGAGACTGGTGCATCTGTCATTGGCTTTCTTGTTCAGATGTCAGAGCATCATCACTGGATACACATGGAGGAACACGGGAATTGTGAAAATAGTGCAGACAGAAGGACTGAAAGTACAGAGGAGTGTTCCGATAGCACTTTATGCGAAGCTCTTTTATTATGGTGCATTATCATTATATGTTTACGTGTCTGTTTTCCCTTCAGACCGTGGAATTCAGCAAAGCAGGGGCTATGTCTGATTCATCTTCATTCCCAGTACCTAGCACCAGTCAATGTTTTTAGTAAGCATGTAACAATTTTGTTGAATGAATGGATAATTTGTTTTCTTGAATGAATGGATGATGATTAAAATTAAAGTTTGCACCTCTTTATAATTGGAGCCTAACTCATTGTGAGCACACTGACACCATGAAATACTAGCTGAATGAAAGAATAGGCACATGGATGAAGAAATAACCCTGAAAGGCCAAGCTTAAATCACTTTTTAGGCTTCAGTGTTGCTCTGTGTGGTCTTTTGTTTTGAATTCGATTGCAAGGACAAATGAAGTACTTTGCAAAGTGTATTACTTTTTCTGCCTAGTTCTTTGGAGGCTCTAGGTGTCTTCCCCCACCCCCCTCTCCACTGTGTCTATTTTCAGCCACTGGCTATTCAACTGCAGGCCTCCTTAAGAAAATGTACCTACTTCTTTCAAATTTTTCCTAAAAGCTAGAAGGTTTTTCAAGAGAAAAATCTTAACCTATTTGAGAGCAATTTCTTTTCTTAAAATCATTTCTGAGCTGAGTATGCTCTAGAATCTAGAATGATTTTGGTGAAACCTTAGGCATAAAGTGATCACTGTGTCAATGGTGTTTTCCATTGAGTGCAAAGTGGTAGAAAGAGGGGTCCTGCTAGGATGCGCAGAAGTGAGCCTCAGGCCTAAGGTACATTCAGTAACATGTTTGTGGCAGGTGGGTATCGAGGTTGAATGCTCCTGTGAGGTCTGGGCTCCTGGGGTTCTGCCCGTGTTTGTAGGACAGCTGCTTCCTCAATAATGTGCCAGGTGCATGGCACACATTCTGACTACTCTCTGTGATTGGACAACCTTGCATGTATCTAAAAGGCCTCTTCCATAGTGCTAGAATGCCTCTGATAGCATTCCAGAGTTGTGATGGCAGGACTAGAGCTTCATGGTGGAAGGCTGTCATTCTTTAAAATGCCACTGATGTCAGCTGACCATAACCATTTTTATCCCATTGTCAAGTGGAATAGATTCAGAACTTGTGGAAATGAGAGTTTAATTGGCTGCCTGGTCATTACCCCTCCCCCCTCTACCACCTTCATTTTGTTTCTTCTTTTCATGAAATATGCTTTCCATTTTCCGCCAATGAAAGCCTTCAGTTTTTTAAACTCGTCTTCTCTTTGTTTCTACATCCAATTGTTATTCCTGCTAAACTGGTAGAAACACAGTATCTGTAAAGTGCATTCTCTGGTTATAATGCTGATATATAGGTAGGAATCCTGCGGAGCTAAAAAGAATAACAAGATTCTCATCAGGATTTCTGATTATACTCTCCAGTTGTACCTTTTAAGCATTTTAGAATTTGTGCAACCATGTTTTTCCAACAAAGAGAAGGCTGTGCTCATTTGGGGGACATTGCAGGGAAACATATTGTATTGGATGTAGGAGTCAGGGGACCTGGATATTAGTTCCAGCATAATATGTGATAATGTGATATTAGTCATGCCAACTTCTTCAGACTGTTATTTGCTCTTTGAAGTCAAGGGCAGATATATCATGTTGGGGGCAGTCAGGGTGAGGGGAGATATGTGTGTTTGGGTTGTGCCAGTACTGGATTCTCAACTACATCAGTGTTTCCAAAGAGGACTCCTAGGCTATATTAGGCTGTATTTCCAAGAGAGAATGTTTCCTATGAGAATCAGTTGGGAAAAGTTCTAGGTAAATGAAGTTAAATGATTTTTGTCTATTTTTTATAAGACCCTCATGAGTTCTTAACATGATAATATGTTCTGTGTATTTCCAAAGAGGGATACACAGTATTGCACAAACTTTTGAACATGAAATGCCTTGGAACATCTCTCTCAAGGCCAGTGCTCCTTGATAGTCTGAAACATTGAATTGTATGATCTCTGAAGGTTCTCCAATTCTATTGTCCTATCAAAATAGCTGGCACTTCCAAGTCTTTGCCCTTCTGTAGAGTATTGGTTTTGCTGCCTTCTAGAATTTGTCTTTTATGCTTCTTTTTCTCTGAAGAAAACGGACCCTGCTTGCCCTGTCAGTACCCGTAAAAAATGGGAAATTTTTTTCCCTTTTTTTATGCTAGACTCTATGTATAATTCATCATCCTCAGTCAAAAGGAAATTCTTTACTTAAGTGCCCCCCAATTTTTGCCCTGTCAGTTTTTGTAAGGTAATTCACAACGTCCAGATCAACAATTACAAAATAACAGTTGTAAAGCAATCTTTCATGAGTTTTGTGGGATTTAATACAATCAATGATATATCATCACATGAAATATCAGGAAAATTACAAAGGCATCAGATAGAAAAACAGCAACCAATCAGTACAACCAATTTGCACAGGATGAATTTGAGTTTGCATTTTACTTCCATATTGAATACAATTTATAGTCTCTCATTTTATCCTCCAGAAACACTCTGAATTATCATCTGAATAGGAATTAATAAGCCTTTGTACCTGAAGTCACAGTTACTAGAACTCTAGTATTTATTCAACAGTATTTGGGCAAGATTGGTGGGTTATCATCTTGCCTTCACTACATTCTAACCTGTGTGACTTCTCTGAGCCTCACTTTCCTCCTCTGCACAATAGTATAACGGATTCCTTCCCATTAAGTTATTTTGAGAATAAATGAGAGAATACAGGTAAAACACATAGAGCATCCCTGGTGCATAGTAGTCCTTATGAAATGTTAGCTATTGTTATTATCACATCTACACTGTCTCTGAAAGGATATGTAAGATAAAGGTAACTGCCATTGCTTCTGTAAAAAGGTATAACAGAACTGGGGAACTGGAAGACAGAGATAGAAGTAGACTTATTTTTCCCTGCATATGGTTTTATGCTGCTGAATATTTAAAAATTATATATATGTTTCCCTTAATCAAAGAAAAAATAAAAATAAGTGTCAGTAGTTCCATTTTACAAGTGAGGAATTGAGGTCCTAACTTTATCATTGGCTCTTCCTATTCCATATATGTAAGGAGTAAAGTCAGAATTTGAACCAGGGGTTCAAACTTCAAAAACAGTTATCTTTCTAGTCTGTCATCTTTAAAGAGCTAGGGAAGAGGTGAGAAGTTGGGGTTGGGGGAGTGTAGCGAGGATGAGAGAGTGATGATGGTATTGGATACATCTGGAATTTTTTATGTAACATTAAATTCTCTTTTAAAAGTATTTATTTTTGAGAGAGAGAGAGAGCACAGGGTAGGGGCAGGGGGGGTGGACAGAAGATCCAAAGCAGGCTCTGTGCTGACAGCAGAGAACCCAAATAGGGGCTCAAACTCAAGAACTATGAGATCATGACCTGAACTGAAGTCTGACGCTTAACTGACTTAGCCACCCAGGCACCCCTTTATAATATTGAATTCTTAACTGAATTTCTAGAGTTTGGCCCTGATCTATTTTTTTTTTTTTGTCATCTCTACTGTAAGTAAGCACCCATTCCCAATGCTTCCCTTCTAACTTGGACCTAGGAGACTGGGCACTGTGGACATGCTAAGGCGAACCTGCATAGAGACATAGAGAAATATAATTAGGTTGGCACCATGGAAGTTAGCATATGTTTGCTTGGCATCCAACCCTCTTATGCCTTTCACTTGCTTTAAACATTAAGCTTCCCATTTTTATCTGTCCTCTTTTTGATGAAATGGACATGCAAATTTTCAAAACCCACTCAGCCCCTTCTCTCTCTCTTGGACAAAAGAGGTAATTGTACCATGAATCCATCATGTGTCCCAAGGAGGCAAGCTCAATATTTGTCTCTAAAAAGCCTTTCATTCATTTCTTTTCATGTTAGAAACAAAATTGGCAACTTGTTTTTTCACAGCTTGTAAATTCTAAGAAACTCCATATCTTTTCTTTTCATTTGCTCTGTAGCCAAAAACAGAAGGGTCTGTATTGTTCAGCAGTGCAAATCCACAATGCTTACAGCAACTCCGTCCTGGCTTCAGCATGATTTCAAAAAGTTTATGCAGAGACCATCTGAGTAATAAATCACAGAGGAGAAGGAGTGCTTCAACCAGTCACCCCTTAGCTACTGCCTGAATGAGCTCCATGCTTTATCATCCCAGAATGGAGCTGCTTCAAATGCATGCTTCATTTTACTACCCAATGTAACCCATCTAGATAAATTTAACTTCTTATAGATTTGCTTTCTCTTAGTATTCATGTCTTCCCCAGACTTTTCATTAATATTATGATACTTGAATAGGAGTGTTCCCCTCCCTTCCCTTTATAATGTAACAGCTCTAAATTGGCATTTGGTGAATTTATCATCATTGCCGCTCAAATTAGGTCAGTGTTTTTATTTCATTATGCTGGAAGTCCTCTTAGCTGCAAAATCAAGCTCCCTGTCTTTTACCTGAAGCTATGCTTCTGGCAAATGTTTCTTAGAGGTTTTTGCAAACCAAGAATTGGCAGACACTTTCCCTCCCCCACCCGTTTTTTAATCTTTTTGGTTTGGTCCGTGTAACCATTTAACATTTTTGTTAAGTGGTGGTTGAAAGGGATTTGAAATAGGAGAAGATTAATAAGTTGCCCTCAAGGGGCTTTCAGTTCAGGCTGTGGGTGTTGCAATGGGGAAAGGCAAGGAGGCAGAGGGTGGCAGACAAGCCAACAAAAACCACACTATGCCATGGTTTTTGCTATACTGAGTTATGTCTACAGTTGTAGTGGGATCATGGAAGAAGGAGCTTCTCCAAATTTTCTGAGACTTGACAATGAGTTTTATTCTTAATTTCTATAAACTGAAGTCCCACTCATTCTAAATTTGCCTTTGGATCACAGATTTAGCACTGTCCTTTTGAATGAGAATATGCAAAAGAAAAATAAGCTAAATTTGGGCTAAGATTGAGAAACTAGCCATGCCAAATCAGCTATCTTTTACAGGCAGAGACAAAAAGGCATTTGCAAGTTATTAACCTGGAATTTTGGCCTTGCTTCTCAATTAGGGGCTATACCTTTTAGACTACAGGTATTTTTTGAGGGGGTTGGGATGGGGAGGAGACTGGCTTTATAATTGTGAAGATATTTGGGATCTGAGAGCTTTTCAATAACAAGTTTGAGAGCCTGATACACCCTTGGATTTAAATTATCTCCTGATGTAATCTTGAACAAATGATTTAATTTTATTGAGTCCATTTCCCCATCTATAAAATGAGGCTAATTGGGATGCCTGGGTGGCTCAGTCAGTTAAGCGTCTGACTTTGGCTCAGGTCATGATCTCGCAGTTTGTGAGTTCGAGCCCCACGTAGGTCTCTGTGCTGACAGCTCGGAACCTGGAGCCTGCTTCAGATTCTGTGTCTCCTTCTTTCTCTGCCTCTCCCCCACTTGTGCTCTGTCTCTCTCTATCAAAAGTAAATAAAATACAAAAAAAAATTTAATTGAGGCTAATAGTGTAACTTCATAGAATTGATTGGATGATTAAATAAAATAACACATGTAAAGCTCTTGGCACAATATCTAGTAAATGATAAACCCTCAGTAGATCTTAGCCTCTGCTATCATTCTTGTGGTTCTCACTTTTTTTAGGAAATTCTCTACCTCCATTTCTCAATTCAAGTACCTTAAGACTGGTTATTTTACCCACTGATAATTTAAGTAGTTTCTCAGTCTCTGCTTTGATTGTTTTGTTTGTTTGTTTTTAAAAAGTGGCTTTTTAAAAGTGTGTTTCATGTTTTGCTGCAGCTGTTTGCAGATGATTTGTGACTGTGTCTTACCCTGTTTGGCCTTGGGGAGCTCCAGCCTTTGTGAGACCTCCCCTGTTTTCCCTAGGAAACCAAGACAGTTCTCTTAGATGATTCCATCAGCCCAATAGTCCATGGTATTTTGTGATGCAGAATGACAGAGCATGGCAGGGAAGATCCCAGCTCTGAGCTCTGTGCTGTACCGGGCTTCATTCTCCATTCAGGCCACCAATTTATCATTGCCATCTGCACGCAGTAGTGTGATTTGTGATTATCAGGGTCACTGAGTAAAAGATTGAGTTACTTCTGATTACTTCCTCCATTGTGAGGCACTGATGGAAATAAGTCCATGAAAGCCAGCCCCAAAGACAGTCACAGTGGGCTGTGTGAAGGAGGGTAAGGCCATGAAGTGAGACCTGGGTGTGGTCTTGTCTTGGCTGGCTACCCCTCACCTGTGTCCTCCTTGGCAAGCTGTGTCTCCCCTCATCTCTTAACTGGGAAAATAATAGTAATGACTTTGTGGAAGTGTTGTGAGAATCCAATGGTAAGGACTCAATAATTGTGAGTTATTACAGTATATCATCATATATGCTTTTTTTTAGTTGTACAAACCTGTTGCTTTTATCCGAGACTCAATGAGAGGGTTCAAGGACTAAGGCTTTATCCTTGAAGGACCTTTGAAGGATATGGGATTAATGAAAGGTCTTTGTCAGAATAACCAAAAACTAAAAGGAACCAGTGAAAAGTCAGGTTTGAACAATGCTGTGAGGAGTAGCCTTGGAAATAAAATGCAATATAGGCATAAAGAAAGAAAAGTTGTTTCTAGGTCAAATTTGATCTGTATTTGCTAACTGGAAAAGGGTAACCAGTCCCTGCTGTTGAAAGAAGTTTGGAAATACTAGTGCCAAAATCCTGCCTGAAACATTCTACTTGTGACCTGTTTCTCATTCTTCATCTTTTCTTTACCACTCCCATATTTCACCCCCAGGCCATCTTCAGTTACAGCACAATGTATGGCAGATTGTATTTCCAAAGCATATAAATGAAAGTCGGAAATAAGGCCACTCAAAGTGTGTCAGTAACATTGGTTTAAATCTTTCTAAAGGCTGGGAGGAGGAGTCTCCCAAATTCTCCCAAATTGTGCCTCCTCCCTAGACTCATAAGTGGTTGTCCCTTCTTCATATGCTAGAATGTCACTAAGTGAAGCTTTGGACCAGGGTGGTGACTGCATTTGAGACAATGACAGCTCCTTGGGATGTCATATAACATTTATTAAGTCAATATGTATACAGATATTTATTTTTAGTTACCCTGTATTTACCTAAATAATATAATGAACCAGAGTGGCTTACATTTAAAAATGTGATGAGAAGATTTTAATATTTCATTCCATAGCAAAGTCTAGAGCTATTCAGATATTGGAGATTTTCCATCAGGTACATTCTGCCGATTCAATAGGATTCATTTGGAGAGGTGGCTTTTTGAAGTGGACAGAATTTTGTACTCCAGGCACATTAATTGGGTTCCAGTCCCAGCTCTGCCATTTACTAGGGGGAGATTCTGGGCAAGTCATTTAGAATTCTTGGGCCTGCATTTTCCTTACCTTCAAAATAAATTTAATGATTTTTATCCTGCTTCAAATTGGCATAGATGTGAGGCTCAAACAAAATAGTGTTTTTGAAAGCACCCAAACACTATAAAGCATTCTTCAAATATTATTATCTAACAAAATATAGAAATGTATGTATAGTTAGTGTCTTCAAGGGATGTTATAAATGTCATAAAACCAAAATTCATGCTATTTCACAACTTGGAAGAGATCAGGATGAAATCAAACTATCTGTAATAGAATGTCCAAATACCAAAATGTAGGTTGTCTGTGATGTTATTTTATTTTATTTTATTTTATTTTATTTTATTTTATTTTATTTTATTTTATTTTATTTCATTTCATTTCATTTCATTTTATTTTATTTTATTTATAGGAGTACATTAGGACTTGGTTCCAGAAAGAATTAATGAGAATTACACAGATTCAAATCTTCTCCATTACCCCATCAGTCATGTCTAGTAACTTGCCATGAAATTGCATTGGTTTCTACAAAGTGATTGCATATGCCAGTTCCCCTTTCTCAGCTGAACATGTCATAATACAACCGTCTACCTCAGCATTCCAGTTTTAGGAAAAGGTACATGTAGGCTTTTTTTCAGAGGGAAGGGTTTAAAAACCTATGTCCTATATCATCTCCTAAAGAAGGAGGAATTCTTCAGTACTCAGCAAGTAATCTCTTTTGGTGTAGGTAATAAGGAACCTGACTGATAATTGTTATTCTAGGTAGTGTTAAGAATAGAGGCTTGCTCACTTGGTGCTGGTGTATGCAGATAGATGTAATTACAGCAAAGCAAATTACCATACTCTGAAACAGAACAACACAGAGAGGAAGAAATACAGATAAAGAAGGCTTTGGCCCAGAAATGAAGAGGAGAGCAAGGAATCAGAGCAGAATATTCCAGTTACCTTTTATGGAAAGAAACAAGAGTGGCAAAATGCAAAGACTTTCATAGAAGTGTGGGGTAAAAGGATGGGAGACATGAAATATACTCCCCTCTGTATAAAGGTTATTATATGTGTAATGGATTCAATGAGATTGACTGTTTTTTAAAAAGTCTGTTACCAAGAAGAACAAACTTAATAGACTATTAAGAAGAAAAGGACATTAAAAAGCATATATTGATTCAAGCAAAAGTTAAAATTTGGAATATTTACTGTATACAAGTCAGCAAACAAAGTTGACCTAGATACAAGGGTATTACTGGAATTTGTTAGAGTATGCATTGACTGAATTTTGCTATTTTTGTGCAATAATTACAACTAGAATAGAATCAGAAATGTTGACTTAAATCAGTTGATTGAATTACTTACTTCAGATTATCCTGATATAGCTTGAATACAAATATTTTGTAAAAACTAATAGCATTATTAGGCAAAATTTATATTTTGAGGCACATAGAAAAATCTAAAAAGTAATGCATTTTCAAATTGTGTTGAAATGCATCATCATTTACGTTAATACATTATTCAACTAAAATGTGTAAAGAACACACATCACTGAAACTAGTTCTGGGGTCAGAGGGAAGTGGAGATAATAATAATTGTAATGACAACAACAGTTGATGATCCAGTTTCTTATATTTCATCTGCCACCATGGTGAATGCTTTACATGGAATATCTTTGATTTCTCACAACATGTTAGGTAGGGACACTTATTACCTTGTTTTCAGATATGAATACTGAAGTCCTGATAACTGAAAGAACTTGCTCAAAATTACAATTTATTTAACACTAGAGTGGGGTTTTTACCCAGGCATTCTCAAGATCATATTTGTTGAAGGTCTGTTAATAACCAAGTATTCAGATAGTATTTACAGTAGTTATCTCAGTGTTCTTAACCTGGGGTGCGTATCACACTCACTGGGGAAGCATTTTGAAACCCTAATACTCGGGGCGCCTGGGTGGCTCAGTTGGTTAAGCATCCGACTTCAGCTCAGGTCATGATCTCACTGTCATGAGTTCGAGTCCCACGTCGGGCTCTGTGCTGACTGCCCAGAGCCTGTTTCAGATTCTGTGTCTCCCCCTCTCTCTCTGACCCTCCCCCATTCATGCTCTGTCTCTCTCTGTCTCAAAAATAAATAAACGTTAACAAAAATTAAAAAATAAAATAAAATAAAACACTAATACTCAATACCCACAGCAGGCCAATTAAATCAAAACCTCTGGGTACAGGAGGCAGGACTTGGCATCAGTGTTTCTTAAGTATAAGCATCAGTATATATAAATATAATGTAAATATCAGTATTTCAAAAGCTTCCCAGGAGATTTTAACAATCAGTCAGGTTTTTGAATCACTTTGCATTTAATATTCAGTGTAAAATCTATACATTTATATCATTCCTATTTTATTTATGAGGACTCTGAGAATCAATGATGATGACTGACTTGCTCCATCAAGGTCACTTACCTGGTAAATGGCAGAGCTGAGCTGCAAATGCAGTGTTGTCTGGCTCAGGAGCCCACATTCTTCCCGATGCCTTGATGTCTAGCCATTTTAACCAGGGCAATAAATTTACTTGTTCTTATTATTTAGTGTTTATTTTAGAATTTAGCTCTAGCTCAGGTCTCATCTTATTGTATCCACTGTTGAATACACAGAAAGGGAGCCAGTTAACGGCATCGTTTGAACAATCCCTCTGAGTGGATCATTGTACTCATTGCTGTGGGAAAGCACAGGAATAGATGTGTAAATATTCCTTCTTCAGAGATCTCCACCTTTCTGTAAGGGTTCAAAACCTGAGCTCCATGGCCTGACTTCTGGGTGGCCCATCCAGTCCCATAAATTGTTTGCAAAATATGCATAATTTTCATCAGACTATCCCAGAGGGTCTTGAGCAAAAAAACTTAAGAGCCACTACCCTTCTTGGTGTACAAAGGGTATGGTACCAGAAGCACTGGCCCTTTCTCTGGAGGCGCTTCCTTTGCTTCATGAAGGCAAACCAAGTACCCTTCCATGGTGTTTTTAAGCTTGGTAAACTGTTTCAAATCATTTGCAGTTAAGTCTAGGGAAAGCTGTTGCATATGTATGTGGGGTGTGTGTGTGTGTGCACATTTAATAAAATGCAGGATGTGAATATAAAACAATAAAGCAGATTTCATTACTGTCTCAGAAACTAGATCTGAACAAGGATTTTCTTGTTTCTAACAATAAAACATTATTAAGAAAAGTGGCTGACAGCACAGTTTTGAAGAATCGTATTCATTTGCACATATCAATGTGTAAAGAAATTCACACATACATACGTGCATCCTACATGCATATATACCATATATAAATATATATATACACACACACACAGACACACAGACACCATATGCATGTGCATATACACACTGGCATATTTTAGAGAAAATTGATTTCATTATTCCATTTCAATTCCTCCTATATAATCCATTATTTTAAAATATATTAATAATTGTATATTTCTATAAACTTAAATGAGAACAAGTTTTATATATGCAACATGATATGGATGATGTACATCTATAAATATGTTCCATTTTCTGATATGTTTGCCTATGCAATTGCATGCACATATTTACTGATATGAGATATATTGATATTTACAAACATGTGCCTTGTGGACTCTCAATTTGGGGTAGGAAAAATGTTCTCATCTCTGGTGAATTATCATTTCACTTACAGAGCTTGTTAAAAACCTGTCTCATCCACTCTGATTCTGATTCAGTAGGCCCAGGGTGGCCCTGGCATCTGTGTGTTTAGAAAGCACCTTGAATGATTATACTTTGTTGAGAACCACTGCTGTGTCCTGTGCACAGGTAGAATGAGGAAGGAAGGATGCCAGACAACAGGTATATGACTAAGTAAAGGAGAAGAGTCCAGGAGAGCTCCCCCCAGGAAGTGGCAATCTGAGTGCTCATTTATGTTCAATCTGTTGAGCCTGTACAGTTTTTATTCTTGTACCTGATTTTACACAAACATAATGCCAATAGTAACAATGTCAGAAGAAGGGAAATTTTTTCTAAACTGCTTGTTTTCTTACTACAACATATCTGACCTACTAGAGGAAATCTTGGTGACAAAATAGCCACTTTTATGCTACCATTCATTGACCAATGCACTATTTATTAAACTTTATTTTCCCAGTGAAGAAAGGAAATCTTACCTTCAGGGAATAAAATAGAATTCCATTTTCTGACCTCCTAGCATAATGCAAAGGGAAAAGACAGCTGATCTCTTTGGGGGAGGGACGTGTTGGGAAGGCCAGAGACAGCTGTCTCAGAAATATAATAGAAAGGTGTCATAGGGACAGAACATAATTTAAAATAGGTGAGTTTAAAGGGAGGGGTTTTTTCCTTCCCTTTTATTTTTTCTTCTCTCAAACATACATAGTTCTTCAGGTAGTAGTATCTTGTGATTAATTATAAAGCTGGTGAAGCTCCTCCCCAAATTCATCTCAGCACCTAAATGGATCATTATCTTCTTTTTATACCCTATGCTGACTTCTGTCTGTACCTATCTTGCATATAATCACTTGCCAGTATATCTGCCTTTAAATTGTAAGAGCATTGATAACAGGACCCATATCTTTTTTTTTAATATTTATTTATTTTTGGGAGAGTGCAAGCAGGGAAGGGGAAGAGAGAGGGAAACAGGATCCAAAGCAGGTTCCGTGCTGACAGGCTGACATCAGCAAGCCTGATCCGGGGCTTGAACCCATGAACTGTGAGATCATGACCTGAGCCAGGGTCTGATGCTCAACCTACTGAGCCATTCAGGTGCCCCTAAAAAGTCCCATATTTTGATATTCTTTTTTTGTTTTCAATAAATGTTTTTTGAATGAATGAATGAATGAATGAACATTTAAATGAGCAAATGAACTATAATGCTTAGTAGTAACTTCTTGAGACTTATACATTTCTTTTAAAATGGGACTTTACCACCTCTCCTTCTGCTGAGTTTTATGATTCGGTATCTACATCACAGATGATCTAGTGTAAGGTTAACTAACAACCCCTAAGACAAAAAGCAAAGATCTTAATGTGTGTGTACTACCTGGATATAATCATAAAATAATGGCCATCTGTAATTTAGGGACAGATTAAGTTGTGAAACCCCGGGATCCATGAATTCATGGATTTGTCCTGGGTATTAGAGTCTCTTCCCAGCATGGAAGGTGGAGGTGCACAGAGAGAATGTGGAAAGAGACTATATGGAAAATTTCACAACCCATGAGTGATTAGGGCTTGGACTTTTCTGTCTTCTAGGAAGGCACATTGACGATAGGCAGAAAATCCTTAGCTAGAATTCATCATCTGACAGCTTGGCCAGAGAAATTGTGAATTTATATTGAATCCAAATGAAGTATTAAGACAACATCTCCAGCATCTCTTGTTTAATGAGATTCTGTACCTGGCTATCAGGTCATCAGTCTGATGTACCAGTCAGATTCGCGTTTACAGAAGCGGTCTTGAGTAAGGACCTTGAGCTCACATATGACACTTTCCTTTCTTCTTTTGCTCTGATGGCATCCATCAGCTTCCATGGATGTAAGCAGGGAAGTTAGATTGACAAGAAGTTCCATCTTCAGAGCACTCATGCTGTCACCTCCCCCCTCCCAATTTTACATAAATGGACACAAGTATAGTTTCTCAAGAACAAAATGTTCCTCAAACAGGTATGTGTGTCTTCTGCACAATTGCCTTAGTGCCTTGTGAAATTTCCAAGGCTGAGTTACAAACTAGGCAGCTCCCTCATCTTCTTAAATATCAGCTATGTAGGCCTAGGATCCTCTTAGTAGCCCCTGTCAGGAAGTTGTTTTAAGATGTTTAAACTGAGCAATGAATCTATAGGGAAGGATCTGAATGAACAGCTTCAAAAATGAACCAAAATTGAACTCGAATCATGTCGTTGATCTAACAATCACTGAGCCCCACACAAACAAACTCATCTATTCTCTGCACATATGCTCACACACTGAGGTAAGCATATGGAAGATACCCACTTGCTTCTACCAATGGAAAAGGAGAAACAAAGAGAATGTGCAAAAATTTTTCAAGATCTGTAGAGGCTTGACAATAATGTGTCTACCAAAGTCTTGGCTTTCTCCTTGTTCTCAGTCTCTGTCCATTTGAATAAAATGAAATTATGGTATTTATGTAGAAGAGAAGCATGTTTTGGAAGACTTCAAACTGTTCCAGTCTTTAGACATCAAAGCCGGGGTTTCAGCAACATTCCAAAAGGCAGCCCCAACAGTGTTCCATAGGCCATGCCCCTAAAGGGCCTGTCATTCTCAGAATTCCAGAATGCATATGACTCTTCCAATTCAATAGAGGCAGTTATTCATTCACCTGTCTCATACACTGGTATTTTCTCCACATTCAAGTGTGCTGACAATATACAGCATCTTTGTGGCTCCCAGAGTTGATCTCATTAACTGGTCTCTCTTAAGCCCACTCAAAACCCTTGACTCTTAGTTTAGATGCCAGTATGTCACCCTCATAATATTCATTCTCACAGAATTCTGAATTCCTCAGTCTCCTACACAGCTCCCAAAGCCAGCTTATTTCACTGCTGAAAAATACCTCAGTACTCTGTCATTGCTGATACTGGTTTCTCTACACTCCCCTAGAGATAGTTCACAGTATACATGAATGCTATCTCAAGGTAGGCACCCTTTTCCTAACTGGAATTTAAAAAAAAAGTTCAGAGTATTGTAACATTTTTAATGAAGTGCACATAATGAAGTCAGTAATCATTTATTGAGTACTGACTACATATCCACTGCTGAGCTACACATTGAGAACAGAAGAATAATAAAATGTGGTCGCTGCCTCCAGGAGTCTACAGAGGGCATGCTAGGGAGCAAGGGGCCAGCCTAGTAGATGCTGGGAAAATAATGTAAGTCAGCATAAACTCCAGAACTAAAGTAATGCAATGATTCATAAGACAAATATTAATTGAGGGGCACCTGGGTGGGTTAAACAGCTGACTCTTGATTTCAGCTCAAGTCATGTTCTCATGGTTTGTGAGTTCAAGCCCCCACATCGGGCTCTGCACTCACAGCATAGAGCCTGCTTGAGATGTATTCTCTCTCTCTCTCTCTCTCTCTCTCTCTCTCTCTCTCTCTCTGTCTCTCCCCTCCATGCTCTCTTTCTGTGTGTCTCTCTCAAACATTTTTTTAAAAGAAAGATATTTGTTGAGCATCATATTCTTTGAAAAGTGTTATACTTAGTGCTAGAGATAATGAAAGTAGGTTTGTAGCATGACAACTTGTATGAGTTTGCAGAACTAGTGTAACAAATTAAGACAAGTGGTCGCTTAAAACAGCAGGTATTTACTTTCTCATAGTTCTGGAGATTAGGTGTTCAAAATCAAAATCATGGCAAGGCCATGATCTCTCTGAAACCTGTAGGGGAGAATCCTTTCTTGCCTCTTCTAGCTTCTGGTTGCCAGAATTTTTTGGCATTCCTTGGTTTGCGGCTACATTACTCCAGTCTCTGTCTCTGCCATCACATGTCCTTTCTTTCTCTCTCTCTCTCTCTCTCTCTCTCTCTCTCTGTGTGTGTGTGTGTGTGTGTGTGTGTGCGTGTCTTTATATGGCCTTCTTGTAGGGATACTAGTCATTGAATTTAGGGCCCACCTTAATCCAGTATGACCTCATTTTAACCATCCACATCTGCCAAGATCTATCTGCAAGTAAGGTCACATTCTGAAGTTCCTGGTGGACATGAATTTTAGAGGGATACTATTTAAGCCAGTACATTCCTTAAAGATCTTGTCTTTTTGAGGTTACCTTATGAGGTTCATACATGGTGTGCCCTGGCTGTTCAGAGAAGGAGGGCCAGTGTTCATGTACAGACTCCAGAAGGGCTACATGGGTGTAGGTCTGACCGTTGCCTCATTTTTTCTTTTTTACAAAAATTTTTTAACGTTTATTTATTTTTGAGACAGAGAGAGACAGAGCATGAACAGGGGAGGGGCAGAGAGAGAGGGAGACACAGAATCCGAAACAGGCTGCAGGCTCTGAGCAGTCAGCACAGAGCCCGATGTGGGGCTCGAACTCACGGGCCATGAGATCATGACCTGAGCCGAAGTCGGACGCTTAACTGACCAAGCCACCCAGGCGCCCCTCATTTTTTCAACCTATGATATCCAAAATAACATTTTAGACTGCAATCTATTGTGTGCCAGGTGCTGTGCTGTGCTAGCTCTTACTTGCTTGATTTAATCTTATCTTCACAACTGCATTTTCAGTGAATATTATTCTTTCCATTTTGTAGGTGGAAACTATCTCAGAAATTTTAAGTCACTTCCATGAGTTAAAGTAGGAGCTGGGACTCAAACCAGACCAGCTGCAAAGTCTGTTCCTCAGGCTGAACGTACACATTTCTGGTGGAGAAAACACACCTCACATCAGTCACCTTCTGATTTAGACCATAGTTGAAATATTTGTCATTATCATATTTGAAGCTAGCTAGTATGGACCTGTCATTCTGGGCATGCACCCTGCATTGCAATTTGCCAGATCAATTAATTATTTCTTGGCATCTGAGAGAGAGGAGAAAATCAGAAGCATATCAGAATTTATCATCTTTATTGAACCTCCAAACCCTTTAAAGATCGTAGTAGTTATTTTGAACTTGTTCATATTTATGTGGTCACCCTCCTACATCCTCTTTGTCTTCCTTTGTGTTTCTAGTGTATGAACAGGACAGAGATGGTTACTGCATACATTGCAGGGTCCATGTGAAACACTGCAGTCACCCATTGGATTTTATAGACTGAAACATTTGCAGTATTGTACTGGTAATTCTCAAGTGTCAGGTGCAAGAATCCACAGTAGAGTAAGTAGGTATCCAGGGAACCAGTGTCCAGTCTGATCTCTTCACCAACTTAGTGTGTGAGTCAGGAAAGGTCTCTTCATGGCCAGATCCTACCCATGGACCTGTTTCATTTGGTAGAGTTTTTCAATAAGTTTTGGTTTTGAATGCCTTAAAGGAAGACAGGCTTCCTCCAGGTTCTCACAAACCTCACCCCTCCTCATGTACCCCTGGCCTGAACTATGTGTTTATGTGAGCACTGGAGCCCCTGCAAGTACTTCTGTTTGCCACCCTTAGCTTAGAACAGTGGTTCTCAAAGTACAGACCCCAGGAACCTGTTAGAAGAGCAAGTTCTCTCCTCCTCTAGGCATGCTGACTCAGAAATTCTGGTGGGGGGACAGCAATCTGTTTTAACAAATTTTCCACATTATTCTACTGTACTCTGTACTTCGAGAACCACTTAGAAACAAGTTTGAGTTTTTCACAGAAACTCTTGCTTTCTCGAAAGACTACCTGCTGATGAACTTCTCTTACAGCCTCGTGGCCTACAAAGGCACCTTACCGTACTGTTTTCTCACATGACTGCGTCAGCAGTGATTGGGGGGAGGGGATGCTCTCTCAGCTCTACTCAGAGATGCACAGCACAGTGGCTTGTTCAAAGGGGTACCTGCCAGTGCACGGCATCTCCAACCCAGGCCCTTTTTTCCTCCACACATCCCTGCTTAACGACAGATTGTTTCGTATATTGGTGAATAAATACAAACAAGTGCTTTCAGTTTGTCTGGTGGGGTTGAAGAAGAAATTATAAAAATTGTTACTCTTGCACTAATGCACCATTTTTTGTTGTTTTTCATTCATTAATTGTTCTCACTCATTCAGCAGTTAAAAATGCCAGTGCTACAGCAAGCACTATGCTATGTGATTTTTAAACTTAAAAATGTGCAAAGCACATGCATATTCATGAAAAAAAAACATCTTTTCAACTCCTAAGAGATAAGCAACAACTTATTTTACAGCTGTAAAAATCACATAATTGGGGCCAAAAATCACATATTGTCTACCAGGCTATACTGACTCTGAGAAGGGTTATATTTAATGGTGTGAATTAGCATAAGTAAAGTAGGTCTTAAATGTAAATGCAAATGTATAGCATGCCCAGAAAGGAATTCCCTCCACCTTCCTTAATTGGGCAGGTGAAAACATGTGGCAGGGATACTTCAAGTCACCTTTTCGAAGATGTGTTTATTGGCTCTTTGTCACTGTTTAAAACTCAGAAAAAGTTAAAGGGATTGTCAGGAGGGGCTTAAATAGCCATTACATCCATCTGTCTGACTGTCCATCTGTCTGTGCATCCAGTTATTCACTCACGCCCACAACGGTTATCTATTAAATGCCACTATATATCATGTACTGTGCTGGGCGCCGATGAACAAGACAGATTCAGAACCTCCTAAAACTCTCTGTACAGAAAAACAAAACAGCCAGCTAATTAATTTACTAAATTAATGTAACAATTGATAATTAATAATATAAATAGTAAGTAAATATTTAACTACACTATGAGAGAAAAAAATATAGTGTGTACTAGGAGCCACACATTTGGGTACCTCGTCTACTGTGGGGATTGTGGGAGGACTATAGTATTGAAAAAGAGAAAATGATCTGTTAGATGCTTTGATTTGTTTGGGGAATCAAGGCCACATTCCATGGTGGGCATTAGTTGGAAAACCATAAACAGTGAGAGTCAGAAGAAACATTAGATGCTATAGTATCTGTCCCACTTTAAAAAATGAGGAGACCAGAACCCAGAAAAGGTGAAAGGAGGTTACTCAAAGTTACAGTCAGTGACTGGAAGATGTGTGAGTAGACAATGGCTCAGGCCTCCTTACTTGTAGGTTAGGGATGAGGATGTGCCTCTCTCAAAGACAGGGGAAATGGCAATATGATAAAAGATATCTCCCATGATTAAGGGTGGGGTGGAGTGCCAGGCTTGGGAATAGTAGAATGAGTCAGCTCAGCGGGTGGAAGGAAAAAAAAAGGAGTGAAAGAGAGCAACAGACCCCATGGAGCAAGAGTCCGTGAACCGTGTTACCCCTGTCACTCCCTCTTAGTCACTCAAATGTTTTGCTCTTTCTGCCTCTCTTTCAAAAGCAGCTGCTTTAACTGGGATGCAGTGCAGTAAAAGCACATCATGATCCACTTTTTCATTTTTGGATGGAAAGAATGACTAAGAGCCTCCTAGTTGGGCAATCATCTTGCTGTCCAGGTGTGACAATCTAAGTCTGTGGGATCGAAACTTGTTGCTTTATGCCAGTCTCTGTTCTGGTATAACTTTGACCCCTGAATGTGTGGGATGGTGAGGGGAAGCTCTGAGAATCATCCAGATATAACATATGTGAAATTCCATGTGGGTACCACATGCTGGAGAGATCTTGCTGTGCCCCAAAGGTGAGACCAGATGCAAAACAGACATGATATGGCTGGAGGAAAGAAAAGGTGGACAGGTAGAAAGTAGAATGAAAGGTCTTCCTTTGGCTGTTAGATCCTCAATTTTTTTTTTCAGATCTTAACTCAGAGAACTAGATTGTATTACTGGGCTCCTAAAATTTTTGTTGAAAAGGTGGCAGCTGAAGAATAGCCTTCATAGGTGTATTTAAAATATAATTTAAATGTTTCAGAGGATCTGCTTGTCAATATTTTTTCTTAACTTTTTTTTTTTAAATTGATTTCAGCTATACAAAGACTCTTTGGAATTGATATTACATCTACTTCATGACTGGGAAAATGAGTCACAGAAAGGCCACATGACTTGCCCAGAGCTGCTGGTTACTAGTTGTATGTCTTTTCCCCACTACTTCACACTAAAGGAAAGCTGTATTAATAGGAGGTGATTAAAGGTAGAGAGAAATCCAGAAGACTCATGGAAATGAAAGACAGATAGGTCTTTGAGTTTCTCTAATGAAAGGTAGGGGGCAATGGATTTAAACCAGGAGCACACACTATGATTAAATTTTGAAAGAAACACTGAGATTTTAAAATGTATGAAGGGCTTATGGGAGCAAAGAACTAGAAAGAAGATAGGAGCAAGAACAAACGGTGGAGATAGAACAAAGCTGTGAGATGTGTGCCCGGTTTGTTTAGGCTTTAAAACTGTCTAAGTTTACCGACTTTTTAAGCTCACCCTTTCAAGAGGGATGAAAGAAAGGATGCTGCTTCCGTGAAGTTTGTTTGTTTTCTTCTCTCTTGTGTCTTTCCTGACAAATGTATGTGCATGTGTGTGAATGCACACACACACACACACACACACACACACACACACACACAAATAAAGTGGAAACTGAGAGAAGTCGGTGGGTGGTGGAGAAAGATGGGGCAGAATCGGTGCATCAGGGGGCCTGAATCCATGTGAGATCAAGTTCATAGCAATTTCCCCAGGAGACTGTATCATATTCCAGTGAACAGAGTACAGCAGCAGGTTGCCATGGCAACAAAAGGCTTGAAATATTGACTCTGACTAGCAACAGGCCAGTGAAACAGCCTAACTAGGATTTATGGCACATTATAGTGTGAAAAGCAGGAGAAAATTACTGTAAAGGCAGGAATTATAGCACAACAGAACATATAAACTCCCAAATCCATCTTCCTAATTAAAACTGAATACTCAGGGGTAGAGCGTATAGTAAGACTGTTAGCTTAAATGGGGATGTGTTATCAGTGCCTCCTTATAAAGTTTATTGTCCTTAAGACTAACTGTGTATGTATTTGGAGAGCAAGAGGGAGGGTGATATAGAGGAGGGATCGAAGCAAGAATCCTGGTCAGTTAAATCTCTTCACCTTTATTCTTGGTGACATAAAATTTCCTTACATTCTAGTCTCGGATCTCACAGGCTTTTCTGAGCCAGAAAAGGCTCAGATTCCTCTATATGTAAATAACTCCTCACTTTGAGGCCCAAAAGTCCAGAAGAGGGTATCAGACTCAGGTTCATTAGAACTCACCATGGGGTGGAGGAGAGAAAAGGAGGATTATAGATGAGGTTTATTGTTGCAAAAAAAAGATCTTGGGTTTCCTGACCCCATACAACAAAAAAATACCTTACTGTCTATAACAGATTTCATCAAAGTAATTTAAGAGATATTAGATTAACTTCCTAAAGATATTTCATATTCTAAACTCCTGATTGAAAGAAAATAGAATAATCTTCTATGTATTCTATGTGTATACAAGGTATGTCCAGTTGGGCAAATGTATGTTTACTGTAGAAAGATGGAAATCTAGGCAGATTCCACTTTGGTAAGTGATAGATGTACAAATGTAGAGGAACAAGACCAAAACTCAAAATCATTATTCAATAGACAAATGGCTATTAACACACCATGCCATTTAGAAGTAGTCAAGGAAAATCCAAAAACACAAGTTCAGCATAATTCTGATGCATTGTTGTGTAAACTATGATGCAGAACAGAAACCAGAGGCAAGGGGGATTCCTCTTCTAGGGTGCATATGGCTATTCAATAGATGAGTTTCAAAAACATGGTCCCTGGTGTTCTAAGGGGATCCAGATAGGAATTGAGGACAACAGTTAAGGAAAAGTAAGCAAAAATAAGTGAGATGTTGCTCAGACCTAAAGAGCACCAAGAAGGTGAATCCCAAGAAGCTGAAAACAGGTGCTGCTTGGTCAAGTTCAACCTACAGATGTGTTTTGCTTAATCAACTTTTTTTTTAAAAAATATTTAATGTTTTATTATTTAGAGAAAGACAGAATGTGAGCAGGGGAGGGACAGAGAGAGAGAGACAGAATCTGAAGCAGGCTCCAGGCTCTGAGCTGTCAGCACAGAGCCTTACCTGGGGCTTGAAACCACGAACCATGAGATCATGACCTGAGCTGAAATCTAACACTCAACTGACTGAGCCACCCACATGCCCCAGTGAGTCTCTTAAGATCCCAGAGAGATTTTTTCTTAAGTTTATTTACTTATTTTGAGAGAGAGAGACAGAGACAGAGAGAGTACATGCAGGAGCAGGGGAGAGGTAGAGAGAGAGGGGGAGAGAGAATATCAAGCAAGCTCTGTGCTGTCAGTGTGGAACCTGATGGGGGGCTCAATCCCACAAGTCATGACATCGCAACCTGAGCTGAAATCAAGAGTTGAATGCTTAACCAACTGAGCCATCCAGGCATCCCTCAACCTTTTTATTCAGGTCTTATCAACCTGCCCCTAAGCATTTGGGTTTGTGATGCCTCCATGTCTTCCCCACAAGTCTTACTTTATGTGAAAACCTTTGCCTTTTTATAATTCTTTTAAGTGCTCCTAATCTCTCAGATTCTTCTTCAGAGCCTTAGTTCTCAGTCTGGAGATCAGTCAGGGAAAATGGGAGAACCATTATTGTACAGTGGTTAAGTATTCATCATTTATTCAATCAGCCATTTAACAAATATTTATTGAATACCTACTAAGTTTTGGTAAATGCTAAGAATACACCCATGAACATGATGAATGCAATCCTTGCCCATCAGGGGAGGGCAGACATTACACAGATAATTACATAATAAATATGTTAAATATGCCAAAGAAAGTGCAGAATGTTCTGAAAATTATGATTGTTTAACCTCATTTGTATTTCCCTATAACTGTAGTTGCCAAAGGAGCCCTACCTGATATTGTCTAGGTTTATGAGATTATTGAGCCCTACACTCCCATAGCTTATGTCAGTGTTATACTCAAGATCATAAGAGTCAGCTATTATTGGTTTTTTTTTCTATTTTAAATACAGGGCCTGGAGGACATTTAGAAGATTTCTAAATAAGTGTCTATATCTGTGCATTTTCATGTTTTTCACTTCTTTGTCCTAAAGTTGCGGTTTAGGAAAGAATTATTATTGAGGCTTCTTAGCAATTGTGATGAGTTAATGCAAGGTTTTTCTGCAGCAAAGTAAACATATGTAGTGAATATGGTTAAGCCATATATGATTAAAGCATTATTTATGCTTTATTTATAAGTATTTGCTATTGATAATAGCTCCCCAAAGCAAGATTCACCAGTATTGCTACAGCATATGGGACTTCTGGTATAGATTAATAATGCCATGATATTTTCTTTAATGAAGGTGGAAATGATTGCTTTATTTTAACAAAGGGACCTCTATGTTCCCCCTGAGTTTGAGCCTTGAATGTAGACGATCAGGGATGCTATATCACAGCTGTCACCATGCTGATAATGACTCTCACTGGGATTTCATAATTTCTGCCCACAATCCATTGTTTCCTCTCAGGAGATATGGAGCAAATTTATAGGGAGATTCTTCAATCCAAGCACAAAAGAGGATTTTTAATTTTTTTTTTGTCCTCACACATTTGGTTATTTGACTGTCTCTCATTCTTCACATTTCCTTTACTTTTGTGTTTGTGCCTTTTTCCTACAGTGCCAGACACATAATGAATGCTCAGTATTAGGTATTAACAGATAGTATTATTACATGTTATTTACTTTATTCCCTCCTTTGTTTTAAATAACCTTTCATTGTGCTTCTAATGCCCTCTTGTTCTTATTAGTTGGCAGAACAGGCATAGCAATGCTAAAAGCAATTAAGACAAATGATAAAAAAAATAAAATAAAAGCACAGAACTAACTGTGGGAGCTCCTGGTGCTGCCACTTTCTAGCTGTGCTTTGGGCAAGTTATTCAAGTGTTCTGTGCCCTAGAGAGTAGCTGGGAATGTATGTGCTTTACTTAGAACGGTACCCCACTCTTAAGGAATGGAATGCATGTATTAATTATTATTATATTGTTGCAGGTGTACAGAATTTCATCCACACATTGATATCATGTATTGGAGGAAAATTATATTTAGAGAGTTTAGATCTTGTTTTATTTGAAATAGAAATGGAATTCTGAGTTTGCAGCTGGTAAACTGAAATTAAGCCAGGCCTCAGGCCCTTTGGTTAATCAAGCACATATTGCAGTGTTGAATCATCTATCAATATCCTTCCAGAAACCCAATGGGGGAGCTCCTGGATCCAGGACTATAATATTGTGTGCCCAGCAAGGAACACGTGCCCAACACATAAGAAGTACCCTGCAAGCGTTTGTTGAACTGCACTAAACATGGTTTCTCTTTGAATATGATGCAATTTAATATACTCAAAGGAGGAAGACTCATGTCTCCCTTCTTCCTCACTGCTATACTCGACCAGTGTCAGAGTAATACTCTTATTCAGTCATGTTGGATGCTTCAGAGTCCAACCTGAGTCTTTTAGGACATAGTAAATGAACTGAATTTTTACATTCTTGAAGGGTAACATCACTGTGGTTAGTGTTGATTATAACATGGCATGAATAATTTTTCACTGCTTGCAATTTTTTCTGTGAATTTATAGAATTGTGAAAACAGGAGCGCCTGGGTGGCGCAGTCGGTTAAGCGTCCGACTTCAGCCAGGTCACGATCTCGCGGTCCTTGAGTTCGAGCCCCGAGTCGGGCTCTGGGCTGATGGCTCAGAGCCTGGAGCCTGTTTCCGACTCTGTGACTCCCTCTCTCTCTGCCCCTCCCCCGTTCATGCTCTGTCTCTCTCTGTCCCAAAAATAAATAAACGTTGAAAAAAAAAAATTAAAAAAAAAAAAAAAAAGAATTGTGAAAACATTTTTTAAAAGTAATGTGTAATATTTCCAATTTTATCTTACATTCATCCTGTGAATCTAGCCTAAAGTGCTTACAAACACCCCGTTACATATTTTTAAAAATAATTTTTATTAGGAAGTTCACCTGGGCCAGGTGAAAATGTTTACATAAAAGTCACTCTAAATGCAAACATAGAAACCCATTTTACTTCTCACACCACCCCTCCTGACTGCCCCTGATTTCCTCCTCCATGTCCCTAGACTTCAGCTTTTCACCTTCTTTCCTCCCAAGAGCTGGTTTTGTCCTTCCTGATATCTCCCCCACTCCCTTTTCTCATCATCTGTTCTGTCCCTGGGACTTCTTGTCTTTTCTGTTAGCTACACTTGTGATAAAGACTTCTTTGATGCTCAATGCCTCCGAACATCATTAAATTAAAGTAAATTCACCTTTTTTTGCCCTTTTATTAAAACACACTTCTACCTGTTAAATTAGTTACCAGAAATCTGTCTCTGGATAACAAATTCTGCAGAATTTTCCATCCAAGTGATTAGATTAGATTATGTCTAAATGGGTGCCTCCTTCTTATCTGAATCTGAGTAGGAGTATCAGAGACTGTTAACACCTTCTACTGGGTAAACTGTTTGCAGCCTTCTCAAAGTTAATTAATATGTAAATACTTGCTAAGGGAAGGTAACACATTTTTCAATTAACATACCAATAGGAGCTCAGGGCAGCAGATTATAGGTGTGTGTGCATATATGTGTATGCCTGTGTGCATATAAGTTCCTCAGTGTTTCGCCTGGAGTAAATTTGAAGTTAAAAAATACAGTGTCTAAATTTTGTAAAGACTCCTATGCCAAAAGTAATTCCATGAGCTGGGGCATATTCATCTCAATCCTCCACCCCACCCCCACTACCCCATTTCCTATTCTCCAGTGCTCTGTGGTTAGTTCACCAGCCCCAGCTCCTCTCACTGACTTAGAGTAGACTGTTTGCTGCTCTGGGAGCTTTTGATTGGAATCAGAAGGGTCTCATATTAATGTCATGAACATTTTTATCCTCTCTTAAGGGTTCCAACCACAGGGTTCTCTTCTCCCACCACTTTTTTGTTTTGTCTTTGGGTGAAGAGGAATAGGTTACGTATATATTTGTCATAAATTTTAAGTCTACAAAATGGCCATCTTCACACTTTCTTTAGATTTCTCCCACTTCTTTTTTTTTTTTTTAATGTTTATTGTTGAGAGAGAGACAGAATGTGAGCAGGGGAAGAACAGAGAGAGAGAGGGAAACGCAGAATTTGAAGGAGGCTCCAGGCTCTGAGCTGTCAGCACAGAGCCTGATGTGTGGCTCAAACCCACAAACTGCAAGATCATGACCTGAGCTGAGGTTGGACATCTAACTGACTGAGCCACCCAGAGCCCCAAGATTTCTCCAGCTTCTATTTAAGGTTCCTCTTGCTACCTTGAGCTCCATATTTGGTTGTTACAATCAGAGTGATGTAAAGAAAGAGCACCTTCAATATTGAATGTCTAACATAAGTTTCATAAATCTTCCTCTTTGCCATAAAATGTAATGTTTACTTGAGCTTCTCTCTCTTCTGTCTCCCCCTTTCCCTCTTTCAGCTTAAATCAACCATACATATTCACTTATTTCATCTTCCCATTAATTAAACCCTCCAGGGTCCTAATGTTGCTTTCCTTTCAACACTAATTTGTTAAGTTATTTCTAACACCACAGTTTTCCAAACTGCGTCAAAAACTCAATCACTTATGTATTATTTGTAGGGGCTTCTTTAGTGTGTGTGTGTTTAACATGTAGTCAATTGATAAACCTATTTAGTAAACTATTCCCAAATGGTCTGGGAGGATTTGTCTTGTTTTTGTTTTGTTTTGTTTTGTTTTTGTTTTTGTTTTTGTTTTTGTTTTTCCAGAACTCGCTGCCTGAGATCCTAAAACTTGATCTTTTCTAGGAATGGCAAAAATACTCAGAGGGATAATATCAGGACTCACTTAAAGTCACAGGCTCCTGATTTGGATTCTGGCACCACTTGTTATATGACTATAGCAGAGGAAAAATAATTTTCCCTCTATCCTTCTAGGTTCTTGGCTGAGACTACCATATAATAAAAGACAGGAGAAAACAAATAGAAGTTTAATAGCATGTATGTCTCCTGTATACATGGGAGATACCAGGAAAACTGAGTAACTCTTAGAAATGGCTCAAGTCATCATCTTAAAATATCATCTATATCTAAAGACAGAAGGAAGATGGGGGAGATGGCAGGGGGTGAGGGGAGGGTTGGGCAGAAGGAGCTACTTATGGGAGATGAGCAGGGAAGGCATAGTAAATAAGGATAAGGACATTATGCAGACTTAAATCTTTGACTTCTCCATTGATAAGAATTTCTAGAGATTCAGTCATATTCTGGTACAGGTAGGGAGACACCCTTATAAATGGAGATTTCCCTTGTAAATACAAAAGGCTAACTTCTACTCATTTTCAGAGCTTCTCTTGATGTCTGCTTGTTTAAAAATAACCAGTTTAACATAATCCCATGCCAAAAAGCCTATTTTGGGGTGGCAAATTTTGCTCCCCTTTATGAGCTTGAGCAAAATTCTTGAATTCTCTGATCTTCACCTTTATCATTTGTAAAATGGAGGTTAAATAGCTTTTATGTCCCAGGTAAGGTCCAAAAGCTGGATTCTTTGCCCATTAGAATGATATATTATTCAAATTGTCATTCATTTATTCATTCATTTACTGTACTCACCCATTTATCACTTCTTTGTTGAGTTCAAGCCACTAGTCCTAGGTAATGGTGATACTGTTTTATGTTTTAAAGCATGCCACAAGTTTAACACATTCTTTCATGTATTATCTTTTTGGAGCCTTCAGGAAATATTTTACAGGGCTGTGAAGATATGTCATCAAATATAATAAGTGAATTTACCCACAGCCACCTAGCTAGTAAAAGGTACGGTCCACTGACCTCACAGTCCTTGCTTTTTCCACTCCATCTTTTAGGTTTTGCACAGGATGGTTTTCTCCAAGCAGTTGCTGTAGGGGTCCTGCTTATAATCTTTATGAATGATTATGTTGCCAACATACATGTCAGATGTTGCAAACACATGGCTCACTCCAAGGACAGCCTGTGCAATATTGTACAATATTTAATAATTGGGATATTTCATACCACAATCTCGTTTTCTAGCTTCTTTTGAAAAACTAGAGTATTTGACATTACTGGGTTTCTAATCAGATCAGGTAATGACTAGCTGAAGCTGCCCTGTTTGATTGAAGCATATGCTAACTCTTCTTAATTACTCCCTGATACTATAGCATACAAAGAACTTTTAAAACAACCCTGTGCTATACTGCTATCTTGATTTTATAGCAAGTTGCCTGAAACTGTATATAAGCACAAATGTGAAGGAGATGTGGCTCCAGGCCTATTAAGGGCCAATAGATAAACAGATTGATCTGAGTGCATTATGATGTATGTATAAAAGCTATACACTATGTGCCATGTTAATATCAAAGAGCATGTGATTAATTTTGTCTGTGGCTTAGACATACCTCTGTCATTATAAGGAATAGTGTGATTAACATGGAGCCCTACTCAGCTTCTCTGTGGTGAGATGATTAATCTATAAGCCCTTGAGGAGCCTGGTCTTCCCAGAAGCAGGAAAGACTGAAATGCAAAGAGTACTGGATTAGAAATCAGGACACCCAAGTGTCTGCTCCTGGCTCTGAAAATTTCTAGCTACCTAACCTTATAAAAGTCATCAAGTTTATATGTGCTTCAATTTCTTCATCAAAAAATAAACGGGCATGAAAGGGAGATACCAGATCCCAGAAATAAGCAGGTTTCACTCACAAATACTTAAGGTGGGGACCCTTTGCTAAGCTGTGAAGGATTTGAAACCATGTCTGTGCTTTGTAGTAGAGTGCTGCAAACAAAGAAGCTGTGTCTATTACAGACAACAGGAGGAGTCTCTGACATCTAAGGGAAAATGTGATTTTTGACAGTGAAAGTGAATAGCAGAGCTAGGATCAAATTTCTACTGCAACGGAGATCGCCATTGGTGGAAGTAAAAAGAGGTAAATACAAATAGAATGCATAGCAAGGTGAGGACTCAAACCAAAAGACTTCTAGTTGAAAGTGTGTCTTTAATTGAAATGATAGTAGGGCTCTGAAAATCACATGGTGGGAGATTCTAAAAAAGTCTAGTCACTTTGTGAGTTACCAGACTGATTTGATTATCCCTGCCCCTCTTATAATGCTCCAGTGGACTCTTGACTTAACTCCAATTCCTTGAATTTGGCAAAGTAATAATTATATTGCATGTGGCTACTCTTGGCTCGGATTATTTATCGCATCACTTTCACCATGATTACTTGCCACAAGTCGTTCTTTGGTTTCTTTTCCAGTGTAGTCCTCACAATAAAATCTTAGCATCTCTTCAGATATTGCTTGGAAATCACATCCCTGGAAATCTGGGAGGTGATTTGCCCTGTTGGATGATGGATACATAACTCAGCAGTTGGGGACTGTATAAGGAAATCATGTCTCTTAGAAGTGCTCCTCCTCCCTCCCATCTGGACCATTTACTTGTACTTGTTATTGGACATGGGAAAACATGACTTTTCTCCCAGTCACAATTGCTGCCATTACACAGTTTTAGGTTCTTTGCTGTGTGACACCTGTGTTGGTGGCTATAAGTAAATGTACGTGGTAAGAGTACCATGGTGAAACTCCAAGACAACTGGGCACAGGGACCCCAGCAACAAGATCCCTGGCCAGTCTACACACTACTGCTGAAGTTGCCTGCTATGTTACAGTCTACTCCTCCTTCCCCAAGGTAGAGATGTGTCTCTCTAGGAGATACAGCAGATCCTGGTCCAGTTGCATTCAAAAAAAATCTACTCACAACTTCCTTTCTTCTTATATCTTACCAGTAGAGTTATGTTAGTGAGTTATAAGGGTAACGTATATGTGCCTTTTGGGATTCATGGGGGTGATCGCTTGGGGGTTCTCAACTAGAATTAACATTATAAGAGTAGACCCTGTCATGAGATGTACAAGCTGACCCAGCAGCTGTGTGCGTCTCAAGTAGATGCATCATATTAACTGATAGTGCCTAGTCTTTCTGTCACTGTTTACTTCCTCCATCTTTGCAAAATTCTGAAATATTTGAAGGGTGTGAGGACAATGGTGAAATAATGTTGTTCTCCAGAGTGGTCTTTTACCTCTTTTGCTAGAAGGCCTGTCCTATTTCTATCTCAACCACTGGCTATACTTTTAAGGATGCCATTCATATTTTCTAAACCAAAAATTGAAATTCATAGTCTAACAAGAGATTTTTGTGCCTCTTCAAGGACGGGGTTGGGTGGGGGTTGGTATGTGAGACATCCTTGAGCAAGGACTGACAAACTCACTGTTTTAGAAATAAAACTGTCTTGGAATACAGCTATGTGCATTCATTTACATGTTATCCATGGCCTATTTTGTGCTATAATGGCAGAGGTGTGTAGGTGCCACAGATACCTTATGGCCTTCAAAACCTAAGCTATTACTATTTGGTCTTTTACAGAAAAAGTTTGCTGCTCCCACCCTTGAAGATGGAGTGTATATACTATAATGATATATGTGGAACACACCAGAAGTTTATTTCAGGGAAAAAGATAACATATTTGAAATAGCCAGTGCTTTAATTCAGATTTTATGTCCATGAGATTATGGGGACGGGAAGCATTGGTCCATGCTGTCCTTGGAGGTTAGAGGATTGATGTTTGGGTAAGAAATGTGGAATTAAATGACCATATGCTAGGCAGTGTAGTAGAGGGTAGGGCAGGTCAGCTGCTTCCAGCTTGATGACTTAATCACCACAGTGTTATGCCATCTGGGCTCCAATGCTGTTCACCTCAAATTTTTCCTTTAGGAAACATCTTTTTCTTACAATTCTTAAAGTTTGACTCAGGTCAAAGGGGATGCTCTTTTTTTACTTTCTTTATAAATTTTTTTTTCTGGTTTCTTAAGATATTTTAGGTCTTGTGGCCCCAAGTTTAAAATACATTTTACACCTTCACATTGCAAATCTAAATATGAAAGTTCAACTTTCCTTTCTCTCCCAGTACAGAAACTAGAGCAAATCTGTAGCAAACAAAGACTTGGATATTATTTTTTAATATTTATTTAGTTAGTTTGAAAAAGAGAGAACATGACCAGGGGATGGGAAGAGAGAGGGGGAGAGCAAGAGAGCGAGAGCCGGAGTGAGAGAGAGAGAGAGAGGGTGGGGGAGGGAATCCCAAGCAGGCTCCACACTGTCAGCACAGAGCCCAGTGCAGGGCTGGATGCCATGAACTGTGAGATCATGACCTGAGCTGACATCAAGAGTCAGTTGCTTAACCACCTGAGCCACCAGGTACCCCAGAGATTATTTTCTTAATGCACTCATATGTGTTCTAGTGTGTGTGTATGTGTATGTGCGTGTATATATACAACTGTGAGTTTCATTCTGTGACATGTTGTCACATGTGTACATTCATGTAACCATCATCACACTCAAGATACATAACTTTGGGCTAATGTTTTAATTGGCATTTACAATTTCTATCTGCTTTGGAGTGGTCACCATCTCATCTCCGAAGGACCACCTGAGAGCATGTTAGAAATGCAGAACCAGAATCTGCATTTGACAGATCTGGTCATTCATGTGCATGTTAAAGTTTGAGGATGTTGTTCTAGAAAATGTTTTAATTTCTTAGTTCATTAGCTTGATAGAATTAATTGGGTAATGGAGGGAGCATATCAAAATCACTGTGAAGCTTTGGATAAAAGTATTCCTGCACCTTCAACCTCAGGACTAAATCTGAAATGATTTTTCAAGGATTCTAGAGGCAATTTTGATGTATACAATGTGTGAGAAGGGTGTATGTTGCAAGAGTTCTCAGAATTATTGTTTACACTTTTCTTTAAACCCCCTGACAGCTACCTCTTGCCAGGCCAACAAAGATTGTCTAATGTGTTTGATCAGCCTTTCACTATCCTGTCCATTGTTGTGGCAGTTTGTCTCAAACGTAACAAATATTAAAAAGGTCCCTTTTTAAAGATAAACATTCTCATACAATACATCCTTACCATTGACTCAAAATATTTATCATAGTTTTTCCTAAAAATGCACAAAGAAAATAAGTACAAAAGCTATAAGCTAACAGTTCTTTTTTTTTTCATGTTTATTTATTTATTTTGAGAGAGAGACAGCACCCACGTTGGGGAGGGACAGAGAGAAGTTGAGACAGAATCCCAAGCAGACTCCGTGCTATTAGCACAGAGCCCTATACAGGGCTCAAACTCACAAACCTTGAGATCATGACCTGGCCCAAGATCAAGAGTTAGATGCTTAACCAACTGTCTATAGGCTCATAGTTCTTATATGGCCAGAAAAATCATTGCAAATTTACAAATGAAATGCAAAGAATTCCATTGAAATTAAGATCATTCATTTAATGTGACAGAAGACATCTTTCTGAGAATAAATTACTGCTTGCAGTGTGAATACCTGATTACTATGGTGTAGATTCTTTGGAGTTTGGCACATCTCTATGGCCGTAAGCCTTGTGGCATCTCAGTCCCCTTACTGTTTTCCTCTGTTTGAACCTGCAGAACTTTCTGTGTGGTTCAGAATCCCATTTGGTCTTCTCTTTCCACAAACATCTAATGTATGTCTATATTATGTTCACCTCTCTTCCATTTAGATTTCATCAACTAAAATAGTAGTTCTTACCATCAGTGTGCTTACAGACCTAAACCCAAGGGATAACATTATATGACAATCCTCAGTTGGCAACTGTGTGACAGTACTCAGTTGGAAGATGATCACCCAGAGTATGCTTAATAGTTTTTTTTTTGAAAGAAAACATCAAATTAGAAAAATGGTGAAGGTAACTCTGCATACCTAAGTGTATTTCATTGATATCTTCAGCTCAGTGTGGAGTGGGGGACAGAATAGAGTGGAGTTTATAAACATGGCCTTGGAGTGAGCAAGGTACAGAATCAATTTAAACAATTCCACTTACTAGGTGCATCTCCATGGTAGAGTTTCATTTCTTAGCATCTCTGTATCTTGGTTTCCTTATGTGTCTAATGGAGATGGTTATTACATACTTTATACGCCAATGCTTATATGCAGGTGCAATATGCAAGGAAAGTCCTTAGCCTAGTCTTAGCACATCATTAGCACTCAATTATGAGTAGCTATTTTAACCATATTAATAATAACAATAATAATAATAATAGTAATTGTTACTATTATTATGATTGCTGGTTTTTTTTTAAGTTTATTTATTTATTTTGAGAGAGAGAGAGAGCACGTGTGCAGGGAGACACAGAGAGGATAAGAGAGAATCCCAAAAGAGAGACTCTCCATGCTGTCAGTGTGGAGCCCTGAGCCTGAAGTGGGGCTCAAACCTCATGAACCCTGAGGTCATGACCTCAGCCAAAATCAAGAGTGTGATGCTTAACTGAGCCACCCACACACCACTATTGCTGTTTTTATTATAGATCTGGACATTATATTTTTTATTAATTAAACCTGTCACCTATTTCTTTCTTTTGTTTGCTTCATCATATTCTTAAATTATTTATTTTTTCTCCATTGACCTCTTGTTTTAACCTGATTGTAACAGAAGTAAAAAGTCCCATCAAAATCCTAGGGTATTTGCCACCTGACTCAAAGCACCATTGTTCTTGCTGTAGCTCCCTCCTGAACTGCTTCTGTTACCACAACTTCTACATGCTGCTTAGACAACTTCACCTTTTTCCAGTGTAGCCAATCTGGTGAAGGAGCACCTCATGATGGTGGTGTCCTGGGGCAGACATTACTAAGGTAATGCTGATTTCATTCATTGCCCCTTGTGCTTTTAATTTTTGCTAATGAAGCCTGTAATAAACTGATTGAAGGTGAAAAAGATAACTCAAAACATAGAGAAGTACAGTATTTTATTTTGCCATCAGCATATCCCTATGTTTATGCAGTAGGGATTTAAAAAAATGAATCCCTACACTTGTCAAGGCATACTTCAGTTCTCTGAGCTATGCCAGGGCTTTTGATTAGAAGCCCTGTTTTTGCTTATTTCTAGCTCCTGTATGAGTAGAGACTTCATTAACAGAAGTAGGTTCAGGGTATCCATTGGAGCCATAGAGAATAAATTCAAAAGGAAGGGAGGGAAGGAGGGAGAGAGGAAAGGAAGGAAGGAACGAAAATAATTTTACAACTATTTCACTAAGAAGAGAAAAAGGCAGCTTATGAATTAAATCAAGACTTTAAAAAAATCCTAAAACCTTCATCTGCTTTGCAATTTCACATCTTTGACATATGCATGAGGCATGAAGGAAATGTAATACTTTGGGATGCATGGCCAACATCCTGATTGTTCATAGTCATTAGACAATCTGGTAGTGTCTGGCAGTTTAGGGGTGCTCACCTTACTGTTTTCACCTAATCATAGTGTTATGATGACCTTTTGCATTTTTTAAGTGTTCTTTGCAATTTCAGGTTAGATATGCAACAGCAGAAACTATTTGACCTGACAAATGGCTCATTTTCTGAGGCAGCTGTTAAACACCTGTCAGAGGTGGTCTCATTTTAGTGACGAGTTAGGTAATTCTAGGGGGTTAAAACCATGGGCAATAAATAACCATCCACACTTATTGAAGGAAGTGTCTTCTTAGAGAAGAGAACAGAGCTGAAACTGATAGGGACATTAGTCCGGTAACGAAGTCACATCAGCGAAGATTTACCTCTGAATGATTTGGATAGTGGAGAAGTGTCTGCACCAACACCTGCCCTTGAGCATAGAAAATAAGAAAACACAAACCAGCTCTCCTGAAAATAGTAATCACTAGCCTGTGCTCTTAACATTGTAGGTCAGTAGGGAATAGCCATCACAAAAGTGCCATGGCGCCAGTAGCCAAGGCTAAGTGTGCTTAACACTGAACTGCAAGTCACTGTCAATGCAGAAAATATAAAGTATGAGAGTAAACAGTTCGTGGCAACAAACTCAGGCACACAGACAGGCAAGACTGAGGCTGTGGCCATGGTGAGATCACTTACTCAAGACTCCTCGCTGGCCAGTTTCACAGGCATGGGGGATTCCCTCTCCATATGTATTAACTATGGACAAAAAGAAGTTAGAAGCATAAAGTAATTTCAAAGATGGTCACCAGCAGAGTGAGTGCAGCAGGGACCTTATTTCTCTCTATATAAAGGAAGATAGAGTAGCATTGTGCAAAGCTTGGCTTTGAAGCCAAGTGGACCTAGATTTAAATTCATATGTGCTTTGTGTATAAATTATTAACAATCCACAGCTACTCTGTAATATCTGTAAAGTGGATGTAAGAATAGACAAGGTTAATTTGTGAGGATTAAACGAATGAGATATTGCACAGTGCCAGGTGTTTAGAAATCTGTGTTAATATCTTGAAAAAAAGGTCTCTAGATATGTGCCTTGGGTCTTTGTACTTCTCCATTTCTATTTGCTTGAAAATATACGGTCAAACTAAAGAGCTGGTACAATAGCTCAAATGTTAAATGACAGACTTAAGATTCAACAGGAAGGATAAATGATACTAAAATGAAATAAATTGTAATAGGGCTGTGTAAAACTCTGCCCTTTAAAAAAATAGTTATTACTCTAATTCTGGGTAGAAGAGACCTCATTTAAATAGGTGTTTAGATAGTAAAAAATGTTAAATCCCAGAAAAAGCGTTTTTGAATTTAATTTTAAGTTGCTTATGTATGAGTTCTGTGCCCTTTCTGCTGCTACATTTTAAGAAAACATTGACAAACCAGGCACATCCGATGCCAGTGCAATCCAGCACTATGTGCTGGTTATCAAATCTTGGCTCTGCCACCATGGGTCCATGAACAAGTCAGTTACCTCACTGATAAATGTGCATGGAAGTCCTCACCCTGGTCCAAGCTAAGGGTTGCATTACATAATGCAAGTAAAGGGTTCATGCAGCCTAGGGCTTGGCTCGTAACTAGGAGCTATTCTTATTCACCGAAGAGAATGATGAGAATGGTGGCAGCTCCAAGATAAGGAGCTGAAGAAACTTGAAATATTCAGCCTGTAAAAGAGAAGCTTAAGGAGGGATATGGCAGCTGTTATCAACTATTTGAATGACTGTTAGGTAGAAAAAAGATTCTCATTAATCAACCTAACTCTAGGAGACAGAACCAGGACCAATGGGTAGAGGTTGTGGGATCTATTTGGGCTCCATAACAGGAATAATTTTCCATTTCATGGTGTCCTAATCATTAGAATAAACTTCTTTAGGAGGTAAACTTCTTTAGGAGAATAAACTTCTTTAGAAGTTAGGAATAAACTTCACTGGAGGAAGGAAGAGGAAGAGATGGAAGAGGAGGAGAAAGAGACAGAGGAGGAGGAAGAGAGGGAGGAGGAGGAGGAAAGCAATAGTTCATAGAAGCAGCAGCAGCAGCGGTGGTGGTGGTGGTGGTGGTAATGGAGAATAAAAATAGCTCTTGGGGTATTGTAGTTACTGTTCTAAGGAATCTGCATTTATACTTAATCCTCATAATATCCAGCCAGGTTCAGCAGGTACAATTATCATTCCCATTTTACAGATGAGGAAACTGAAGCACAGAGGTGCAGTAAATTTTTGAGAATACACAATTTAGATATGGCAGAGGTGGCATTAGAGGCCAGACTTCCTGACTCTTGGATCCACTCTCTCCACCACTATAGGAAGTATCTCTCAAATACACAGGGAAAGCTTGAGTGACCACACATCATGGAGGTTAGAAAAGGAATTCCTGCACTGAACTTGGGATTTGGCTGGATGACCTCCACAGTCCTTCTTATTAAATGTCTAATTTTCTAAGACCAAAAAAGCAAGGAAAACACACACACACAGACACATAGACACACACACAAACACATGCACGCACACACAATGGCAAAAGATGATACAAAATGTAGACACAAATTGTCACAGATTTTTGTCAACAGAAAAAGCTCAAGGTGTTCACCTAGAACCTATCTTCTACTTTATACTCAGTAATAAAAGAATGGACATCCATTGTCTTGTTCCAGGCAGAATAGAAGGACATACATTTAAATAAGGTATTGGTAGTAGAACTAACAGCAGCAAAAAGAGATCACCGAACCTCTGTGGGAGAGAAAGGGGATACTAACTTATTGAATAAATATTAACTAAGCACCTACGCTGTGTTAGGGTCAAAAAATTTATGTAAAAGAAAATAGCACAACAATCATTGCAGTCTTCATACATTTAGATTCTAGTCACCTTTAGGCTTTTTCTGAACTTTGATATGCAATGATACTTTTTTTCATGTCTTTAAGGAAATAATAAATTATATTCAGTTTTTGGAAAGGAGGCACACATGATATTTTCACAACCTGGGTAATTTTACCTTCAGTTTGGGTGCTAAAAGTGTACACTCAATTCGTCTCAGGCCAGCTTACTATCCAGTAAAGACAGATATAGGTCTTATTGTAATAAACTATTTTAATATCCTGCAGTGGGAAAAGCTCAGGAGTGGACATTTAAAGTTTTGCTACTGCTGTCATTTTTGACAAACTTTTGTCTTTGGATCTCAGTTTTCACATCTGTAAGTGAGGAACTTTGACTAAACTCTCTTCGTTTCTGTAAGGCTCTAATGTTTCCTATTTGTCTTATTTTTATAATTATGCTTATTTCGTCATGTAGATGCCAGATGGCAAAATGCCTTGGCAGTGTGTGCAGGACCCAAATTGATTCTGGGAAATGGGGCACCAGTGATTCCTATGATATGAGGAGCTGAGGTAAACAAAAGCCTCTAAGTTCTAATTCTATTTCTGTTGGCTATAAAATGTAAATATGGCTCAATGTTAGGAGACATCTCGTAGCTTTTAATATTAGATTTTTCAGTTGCCTAACAAAACCATTGAGGCTGTTTTGTGCTTAGAGTACTTTAATGCTTTGAGGATGAAGTAGGTATAGTGCCACATATAAGGCTTAATTGTCTCCTCTCATCTTTAATTTCTCTCAACTTTTCAAAGCATTAAAGAAAAAAACGTTATCTCTTGGTCTGTTGCTATGATTACTGTTTACTGTCTTTATATGTTTACATGGTTTACGTGAGTGGGAAGATAGTCATTGTATTCAGTAAAATTTCTAGAACAGACCTGCACTGGTATCGTTTCCTGGGTGTTACTGCTTTGTCATCAGACTTTATCATGTAGACCTCACAGCCTTCTCCATGTTGGTCTTGCTGTGATTACTTCCAAGTAACATGTTCAGTAAGGCCACAGGTTTCATGGTGTTTTAACAAAGTCATCCTGTCTGCTTTTCGTTAGTCAATTAGTCAATGGCATTTTGAGGCTCACTACCTTAACTTGTTTTAGTTTCATCTGCCTTCTTTAAGAAACTTCCTTTGGTAATTCTAAGACTAAGGCTAATTTAAAGGGGACCAAGGGAGAGTTTCCCCTCATACGAGTACTGTATGTACTCGTAAGGAGCTGATCTGTGGTAGGAATAGATTAATGAAGCCTCAGAGTCAATTTTAGTTGTAAAGATCAGACTCAAAAAAATGAAAATGATATCCAGATCTGAGTAAGAAAGCCAGAGAAATGATTTTATAAACTGAGTATTAACTTTGTTATGGACTCAATGTTTGTATCCCCCCAACACTTATATATTAAAACCTGACTCCCAAGGTGATGGCATTAGGAGGTGGGGCCTTTGAGAAGTAATTAGGTCAGGAAGGTGGGGCCCTCATGGATGAGATTAATGCTCTTATAAAAGAGGCCCTGGAGAGCTCCTTTCCACCGTTTGCCTTGTGAGGACATAGCTAGAGAACAGCCATCTGGGAACCAGAAAGCCAGCTCTCACCAGACACCAAATCTGCTGGCACCATAGGCTTAGACTTCCTAGCCCCCAGAACTGTGAGAAATAAATGTTTGCTGTTTAAACCTCCAGTGGTATTATAGCAGCCCAAATGGACTAAACCAAAATTATAACCCTCCAGCTACACATTCTTATTCTTAAAGATTATTTTAGTTTTTCTTTTTTTTGAGCAGAATGGCATGGAGAAGGACTTTCTCATGAGTTCCTTCTATCAGTTTCTTGTAACTCTGAATGAATACTAAGGATGTCTTGGCTCTCCTAAAGACCTGTTGTTGCAGATTCTTCATCATGGCCAGGGATAAAATGTCTTTCATCCAGTTTAATGCTCTGCCACGTGTAGCAAACATGGCAACTCTCCTGGGCTGGTACACGGAATTTGTCAGTGCAACGGTGTGTAAGGAATTTGCCATTTGTCATAGAAACAGAACCAGTCCTCCATTTTCCTTTTTTGACATCTGGCTCTTCTCTGATTATTTACCTCTTTTTCATTTTTCTTTCTGATCTCCATCCTCATCCCAATCTATTGGTAGTAACTGTGAGAGGTGCTTTGCTAACATCATAATACTTGGGACTAATTAACAATTTCTTAATGAGATTGTACCCTCAAAAAGGAAAATTTCAAATGACCAGAAGACTAGTGATGTCTATGGCCAGCTCTACCTACAATGGTTAAGTTACTGGTTGTGAATCTTAAGTGGGCTTCTATTCTTTATGTGGGTTGCATTAGAAAACTCCGTTCACTTTTCCTTCTTGAGTGCTTCTCTACTGAATAGCAGAGCAAAAACGTCTGTTGTTTTCATTGCCTCACAGTCATGCCAATGAAGCATAACTGCTTTCCTGGTAAATCTGTGTCATAGTGAATTGCATTCATGGGAGGTGGCTAGCATGTGGTAAACATGGTATAGACAGACCAATACTAGAGAGATAGAACATTTGCTCAGAGGAGATTCAAGCAAATTGCCTTTCTGCTGGCTCTGAAATATTTTCTTTCAGCATACTTCAATACGAAATGGGAATTAAGTTAACTAAAACTTGACCCAAACAACCTCTTCATTGCCTGGCTTCTGATGGGAAGGCTATAGGTAGCAGTTTGCTTTAATGATTGATTTCGCTCATACTGACTCACAATGGACTCCTCTTGAAGTTGATATATGATCTTCATGGAATTCACTGGAATTAAAGTGATTGTATAAGAAACTCGATTGGAATTATCTGGATGCTAATATACAAATGTATTTCTTTTCAGAAAATGGAATCATATTTCAAACATGCACGTATTTAAAACACCTGTGCATATGCACGCACATACAGAGACTGTCATTTAGGTTTATGGAAGGTCACTAATTAAGCCAAATTGATTTATACTCAAAATAAATACTCATTGACATAAACATTAACCCCTCAAAGTTGTGACTAGAAAGCTGTGTGTAGGTGGATACAGATTTAAGAATCTTCCTAATCTGTATAGTAATAGGCTATAAGAATTAAAGAAACAAGTAGAATTTATGAGGACAATTATAATAATAGATAACATTTACTAAGCATCTTCTCTGTGTCAGGCACACTTAGTGTTTCACATATATTAAATAGTTTAAGACTCATATTAACTGCCTGACTTACATTCTATTATTTTATGCCTCGGAAAAATTTATATAACTTGCATAAAAGACCCAACACCATTAAAAGGAAAATTGGAAATCGAACCCAGGTTTCTCTAATCTCTGAGCCAAGATCTTAATTGCTAGGTTGTTACCACATTCTTGGGGCCTTTTACTTGAGATAACACCACTTTATTCAGGGTTTGTATTATTCCAGTAGTTTCTTCCTCTGCAAATGAGTATATCAAAATACAAGCCCTTCTGCCTTCAATATTTTTGGATTACTCAAGTGATAGTTTGTTTTTGGAAAGAGAGAAATATAGGCAATTGACAGAAGCAGAGTGCCTGGCTTTAGATTATTTTTCTTTTTCCATTTTTTCCTTGATGAGAATAATCATGTGAATAATTAAGCCTCAAGAGCTGAATGACTGATTGGCAGCAAGTGACTAACAGTTGTTTATTTATAAGGATATAGCTTTCATGGAAAATACAAGATGTTCTTCATAACATTAGAAGTCTTGTATGAGACTATAAATAACAGAGGTGGCATAACTTAGGGGTTAAGCTCACAGGCATTTAAGTTACACTGGCTTGAGTTCAAGTCTTAAGTTGCTGGCCCTTTGAGACTTTTTTTTTTTTAATTTTTTTTTTCAACGTTTATTTATTTTTGGGACAGAGAGAGACAGAGCATGAACGGGCGAGGGGCAGAGAGAGAGGGAGACACAGAATCGGAAACAGGCTCCAGGCTCCGAGCCATCGGCCCAGAGCCCGACGCGGGGTTCGAACCCACGGACCGCGAGATCGTGACCTGGCTGAAGTCGGACGCTTAACCGACTGCGCCACCCAGGCGCCCCCTTTTGAGACTTTTTTAACCTTTCTGTGATTGATTTCTGTAAAGTGGAACCAATAGTCGTACCTACTTCTTAGGGTATCTGAGAGCGTTAAAACAGCTTAAGTTATACAGAGTTCTAGCTCAGTGCCTGGTATGTGGTAAACATTCAATAGATCTTTGTACTATTTTATTTTATAAAAGTGACAAAAAATATTTATGTACCTTTTAGCTCTTAGGAGAGACAGGTAGAGTCTTGGAAAACCTATAGTTCCTGTGTCAGAGGCTTACAAAGACTGTTCGGGATGTGTATATGTTGATAATTTCTCCCACATTTATTTCTCCATCAATCTTAGATTCATTATAAGAATCAGTTATTCTTTCTAAAAAGCTCTAGTACTTTTAGATTACCTCCTTTAATTGCCTTAATAATCCTATTAACTAGAGATTATCATGCCCATTTTTACAAATGAGGGAACCAGATATGAGAAAAATAAATAGAAAGCCACCCAGTTTGTAAACTAAGCTACAACACTAATCTACGTCTTTGATACTAACGCTCCAGTTTCATTTTAAAACAGGGAAGACTAATTTGGATGTAAATTAAAAACAAATAAATAAATAAAATAAAACAGGAAGATGTTGAGACCATGTGGATCACTCCTCAGTCCATCTTACAGAGCAGAATATTGAGGCTTTAAGATAGAAAAACGGTTTGTCTAGAATCACACAGCAAGTTAGAAACAAAACTGATGCTAGACACTAGGCCTTTATCCCAAGCCTACAGCTCTTTCATCCTCCCTAGGCTACTTCTTGTGTCTTTGCAGTAATGTGTATGCTCTGTAGAGGAAGAATGAAAAGATAAGGCAGACATGAGAGAATGATGGGGAGGGGGAGAAGGAGAGAGAGAAAAAAAAAGACTCGCATAGAAAGGTTAGATCCAGTGCAGGCATCAAGGGGTGATCTGCATCGAACACCAGGACTTTCTACTCTCAAAACCAGTCCCTACCTGGCAGGAGAGGCATAAATAGCCAGAAAGAGACCAACTCTGTAATTTATTTATCCCTGCTTTCCTTCCATCACTAATATGACCACAGTGATTATAGGAGACATAGGTGACAGTAGTGAGCATGACACCCCCATTGTCATATGGCACCCCTATCACCATCTACAACAGCCCTTTTGCTCAAGATTTGGCTTTCCCTGCACTGGTCCACATTACGGGATGTCAGAACCTGGCTGATGTGGTTTCTCAGGAGACTGTGGTGGAATTCACTCCCACAGATGCATTTTCTTGACATTTTGACATTCGCTCAGAGAAAGGCAAAAGGCTGGCCAAGGGCCCAATCATCAGGCCCATCAGAATCAAACTATATTTTCTGAGCAGCTGTCGATAGAGTGTGCATGAGATTATTATTGTTTGCCAACGCTCTATTGATCTTGGCTTTGTGAAGCTCAAAGTCTGTTTACAGCCACCTATAAAAATGAACGGCCACTTCTTTTACTGAAGGTTAACATGGTGTGTTTATTTAATTGAATGGAAATGACTTTGTGTTTTTCAAATGTCATTGTTAATAAATTTTCAGAGGAATCTGAGTGACTAGTGTGTAGGGGTTGGGGATAGGAGAATGGCTGGTGGGGGTGGGAGTCGGGGTGGGCTGTCCGCTGGGTTTGGGAGTTGCTGGAGGCAAGGGATATATGACAGAAGCACAGGAAAGATATTGGAATAGCTTCCTGACTCTGAGAAGTGCTACAAAAAATCCTTACGCTATATTAGCGTTGTTTTTTACAGTTGTCAGCTGATAGTAAGAATTCTCCCCTGGGTGTTTAATTCTTTTGCCTACATCTATTTTTGTTTGTTCTTTTGGATTTCCCCAAAAATGCTTAAAGGTGACACTGAATATTTTAGTTTATTGTGAATTTTGGAGTTGGAAGTTTTCTGTCATCTGATTTTTTTTTCCTTTTCATAAGAGATTTGACAGAAATGGCTAGAATTAGGAGTTCTGTCAGATAGAAGCAGATACTGGCAATCCTAGTGACCTCCTTTTTGAGAGGCGTGTTTCAGCTGGCTGGAGGGAAATGCACACAGCTCCTACCAAAGCAACCAGAAGAGCTGTAAACAGTCTCAGCGACTGTGAAAGTCTGTCGGAGCCTCCAGGATGCTAGATGAAAAGCAGAAAACAGTCAGTCAGTGAAATGTTTCAAATGGAAATATCAGAATAATTCACCAGAATTTTTTTGTAAACTATCCTCAGGAGGTTTGTCCTTTTATGAGGTCAACATTAGCAATTTCCATTTTAAGTTTTACTTAACCCATTCAGTCTTAGTCTCCTCAGCAGGAAGACAAACAAACAAAACCTATTATTATTACATACATGTGTATCATTGGTGATTAAAAACGAAACAAAACAAAACAAAAAACAGTTGCAATCTCAAAGCAGCCAGTCTCTATTCCTCTCTTCAAGGAATTGCTGAACCCCTCCAGGGGATTGACCACTGCACTGGGTGCTAGGGCTAGACAGAAAGGTGAGATTAGACTTTGTACTCAAGGATCCCATGATTGTGTGTGTGTGTGTGTGTGTGTGTGTGTGTGTGCGCGCGCGCGCGCATATGTGTTGGTAGGGTGGGTGTCTATGAAAATACTAAACAATTTAAGAAGTTTTAGGATAAGTGTGCTCGAGGATTGGGAGTGCCTGAGTATGATTGAGGATATTACTTTAATCTGGTAATGGGGATATAGCCTTGTCTCCCCTGTCTCCTTCACCTCTACATTTAATCCTGTGATTAAAGTCTGATTCAAATAATCAGCCCATTTTTTGAATATTTGATTCTATTCCTTCAGGAGCCCAACAGAGAATATAAAGTTGTCAAGCATTTTGGGGAACACAACTTCTAAAATTTATTTGGGGGTCTCAGGTTTTTCTTTCTTTTAAATACACAAACAAAGTCAACTCGGGCACAAGGGTTAAAAATGTGCCCTTTTTCTAAGTGGTGCAAAATATGGGGAATGAGAAGTAAGCAGGAAATTAGAATCTCAAGATTTGTTTCCTTATCTTACAAGATGTGAATTCAATACCTGCAGATCTCCTTCATTCTGAATTTGAAACATATCTTTGAAATCCTGTGTTAAAAAGAATACAGTGGGGATTAACAAGGATGGGGGACAGGGAGTAGGCAGGTGTGTTCTTGAAGAGAACACTCTAAGTGCAGAACATTCCCTTTTGTCAATTAATTTTACTTTTTATAGGTGGTTAGACTATTAAACAAAGTCTTAGGAGAAAAGAGGGTTTGAGTGATCTCTAGGAAGACATTCCTGATATTAAATTAAATTGGACTGTGCATTGCGGAGCCCCCACCAGTTGTACTTCCTGTGGTGAACATCATTAATACCTGATGCAGCCTAGTTAGAGGTGACATGGAATCACAGAATTTGATTTTTTTTTCCTTCAAAGTCAGGCAAATAGAAATGAACTCTTTTGGTATATCTAAGATGCCAGATGCTGTTTTTTAAGAATTTGATTTGGGAAAGATGCATGCCCAGGGAAATAGGTTTGATCCCTCTTTAGATAAGGGGACTTCCTTTTCCTATTTAACAATAGGGCTCCTTAGTCTTTTCCATTATGTCTGACAAAGCAAAATATGGAGTCATGATTTTGAGTTTTGCCTCTAGAGTGAGGTTTTCTGGGTTTAAATCCTTTGATTTTGGAAAAATTATTTAACTTGTTTAAGGATTAGTTTTCTCATCTATAAAATATGAGTAACAAGAGTTACTTGTAAGAACCACATAAATATAAAATAGAAATCACCCAGCATGGTGCCTGGCACATAATGCAGTTTTGTAAATATTAACTACTATTATTAAACTGAATATTTTAATAGGTATTATCCCAGAAATTCCCAAGCCTGAGGTTGTTGTTATGGTGGCTAAGTTATAAGGGCCACAAACTAATATGCTAAGCTGTTTGCAGATGCATGAACCTCTTCACAAGGGCTTCTGGTCATTAACTTAAAGATTGATGAGTGCACATCCATCATCTCCTCTTGAAGAAATAACCAGAAAACACTCACCGTATTTATAGTGCAAGAATTGAGTGTTTTTCTTTAGAAAGACTATTACTTCTTCATCCAAGGGTTCACTGCCACATCAGAAAAATTGTCTTGTGCACAATATCCTTGGAGAGAAATATTTTTTAAGAATCTTGATATTAGAAGTAAGGCTATAATGAATTTAGGTTGTCTATGCATTCTTCATATCTGTATTGTCAGAAATAAGAGTAATTACTTCAGTATTAAATTTTTCCCACTCAAGGGGCTGGGTGGCTCAGCCAGTTAAGCGTCTGACTCTTGATTTTGGCTCAGGTCATGATCTCACCATCTGTGACTTCGAGTTCCGCTTCAGGCTCTGTGATGACATTCCAGAGCCTGCTCAGGATTCTTTCTCTCTTCCTCTCTCTCTGTTCCTCCCCCACTTGTGCACACGTGCTCTCTGTCTGTCTCAAAATAAATAACAAAATAAACTTAAAAAAATTTTTCCCTACTCAGGATGTAGATTTTGTCGCTGTTGTTGTTATTGTTGTTGTTGTTGCATAAATTCCATTGTTTAACTAGATTTAAAAGATCCATCAGTATGCACCAGAAATTTATTTTCAAAATTCTTCACCTAATACCTAAAAAGTAAGCTAACCCTAATCTGTTTTTCTGTGAAATTGACCTCAGCAGTATAAATAGTACAGAAGAAGAATAATTCCACATTTCTTTATCTGTGCTGACACTTAAGACTGCATTTATAAAGCCTCTATACATGGTAAAGGCAGGTGAGAATTTCGCTGTTCTGAAGTCTGTGTTGAGGTTCCTGTGATGTGTTGCATGGTAGAGGTGATGCTTTCATTGTATCACAGTTGACTTCCCACTCCTTGAGGATAGATTCACTTGCCTGAAAAAGTAGCAGGTTTATTTGCACAAACTCTAGTTGCACACTGGATAATTGCTTCTGGGTTTCCCATGTGACCAACCTAGACTCAAGGTGAAAGGTTGGCCTGCAGCTGCGGCGAGCGAGGCAGAAGTTAATGAATCATAAAAGTCAAACATCTTCTTGGATTTCCTTCTCTTTCTTCACTTGTTCTGGTTGCTTAAAAAAATACATCCCTACTGCCTGTATGTTCTTATCATAGACAACTCCATAGCAGTATTTGGTTCTGTTAATTAGATAGGGAATTCTCCACTCATTGGGAAGGCAAAGTTCTCTAGGTACCAGACAACTGTCTCCATTGAGAAGAGTCTATGATGTTTGAAATGTATTGTGGGTCTTTTAAATTATTGTTCAGAAAAGGTAATATAAAGAGATTATTTTTATTATCGATTAGCCTGCCTCTCCCCTGCTGTTCTTTTTATTCTTGATAATTTACATGTAAGCAATACTTGATCTTTCCAGAAATCCATAGGATTACGACTATTAATTTTGAGAATAGTGTTAATCTACCAACACAAATTATTTTCTCCACAGGGTGACCAAATTGCTCTATAACTCCTCCTCCATAAGTTTGGGGCAGCTCAGGAGTCTCTGACTTCACTGTGGGATTTAGAGTTATTATAGATCCTCTGGCTTTCACCCACTTTATTAGAACCAGGGCTGAGTACATAGCAGTGAAGATTACTTTGGTCTTCACTTGCATTTGTAAGCTAAAAAAGAGTGCATTAAAAAAATATTTCTTTCTTGCAAATGAAGGAACTGAGGTACTACGTGGTAAATATCTACTTAAGAGTAGCACATTTGTGAAGAGAATGCCTGGTTCTAGCTTTTTGCCATTAATTTCCCAATTGGTGTAGCCTTTTGTCTGAGAATTGGTTAGGTATAAAGCTATTCTTCAGTAGAATATTAGACCTAGACTTAATATTCAGTAGAATAGTAGACCTAAATGATGTTCCATAGTTCTTTCTTATGATTCTGTAGTTGATGTTGTTAAAATAAACATTTTAGGGGCGCCTGGGTGGCGCAGTTGGTTAAGCGTCCGACTTCAGCCAGGTCACGATCTCGTGGCCCGTGAGTTCGAGCCCCGCGTCGGGCTCTGGGCTGATGGCTCAGAGCCTGGAGCCTGTTTCCGATTCTGTGTCTCCCTCTCTCTCTGCCCCTCCCCCTTTCATGCTCTGTCTCTCTCTGTCCCAAAAATAAATAAACGTTGAAAAAAAATTTTAAATAAACATTTTAGAGCATAGTATAGAGAGAATGTTGATTGTTGGTTCTATGTTGACCCAAAATGAAGCTTTCCAAAAGATTATCTCTGTGTTAATATAATTGTTTTACATATAACCAAAGTCACATAAAAATTAATCAGAGTTTTCACATGGAGAGTTTACAAATAACAATAGATGATAGAGTCTAAAACTGATATTAACAACCTTGCTGAAAACATAAAAATGAAAAAAAAACTTCATATAAGCTTTAAAAGAAATGTAAAATCCTATATTTGAGTTAAATTAATCAACTTTGCAAGTACTGGATGTAGGAGGTCTGGCTTGACAGAACTTCATGCAAAATAAGATCTGAAAGTTTTACTTGGTCATAAACCTAATATGAACAAGCTACAGTAAAGGGAGGAAAAAACTATGAAGCCTTAGGTTCTATTAATAGATTTCTAATCTGTTAGTAAATTATGTTGACTCTTCATCTGAAATGTCTTTCTTATTCCTCCACTTAGTTGCTCAACTAAGACTGTGTCAACCTTTAGCTGACAGTGGCTTCTTAATCATATCTTTGCTTCTTTTCTCCCCACTCTGATCTGTCTTTGCAGGAAACCAGTATTATCACTGATGAAAGATCTGATGATAAATTTCCCAAGTAAATAAGCCACCAGTGGTTCATAATAATTACAAGAGTGATTATTTCCTGAGGAATAAGAGCCTTTAGTATAATTTCTAATCTCTATCAATTTTTCCTTATTTTTGCAAATAGCACCTGCCATTTCTAAAGATGTGTCTTTAACTTGTCTTAAGCATTTTGGACCATGGTACCCTGAAATTGCATTTTTATTAATTGTATTTTTATATTTCCAGACTTTTGTTTGGTATTTTAATTTCCTCCTTCTTCTCCCCTCCCCCTCCCCCTCCTCCTCTCCTCCTCCCCCCACTCCTCCTCACATTTCCCATTTCACCTTTGACCAGCCATTGTCACTGATCCATGAGGTTCAAATGTCTGCTCCTGTATGAAGACTTTCTTAGAGCCCTCCACTCGAATTCCAGTAGAAAACAATCTCTCAGTCTGTGCTGCTTACATACGCCTATACCTTTAACGCAGAATATAAGATGCTGTTATTCTCCTCAGTTGATTAGAATTTTGTATTTATTCTCATCTTCTGTTATCATTTAGATTTCCTAAATTGTGCTAGAGTACTAACTCTAAGGATATTTCCTAAATTGTGTTAGAGTACTAACTCTAAGAAGATCCTCAATCTGAAAGGAGAATAATATAGAGGATATTTCTCCTTTTCTTTCCCAGTTTGCGACCATACATATTATTTAATAGGTTGTGTTAATATCTTTGATATTACAAAGTGTGTTGAAATATTTGATTTTCTATTCTCAGAAGCAAGGTTTTCCTGATAAGATTGAAAGTTCTATATATACTATGAGCCTTTGACCCAAGGTTACGAATTTAAAGATCACGAGGTCTTTATGTCATGATTTTGAATGTCAGTCTGCTTTGTCCACTGCATTTCTGATTCCTTTGTGTTTGGCACATTTTACTGAGATTCAGAGACAACACATGCAGTCCTGGTGACTGGTTTCCAAACTACAGTGTATCCAAAAGAAAAGAAATGTGTGAATGGAAGTTGAGAGGACTGTCAAAATATCTGTTTCATAGATGCCTGAATAATTCTCCTTTAGCCATTCACTTTCATCTTAATTTAGAGTCTTATATTTCTTGTTACCTTTTTGTTTTCTCCTGACACTTAATAATGCAATCTCCACAATGTTGTGCTACATTCCAAATGTATAGTGCAGTAAATGAAAGAGATTGGATCTATTGTCCTTCATAATTCAAAGCAAAGAAAGTCAAAGGGAAGGTATGTTGATGTCCTTTAGAATGCCAGCTGTTCTGTAATTGAAATATTTTGAAGAATTTCCAGTTTTCCTTCTAAGGAAAATTCAGCTTTTTGTTCTTTCTGTAATGGAATTGACCATTACAAAGTTAGGAAATCCTAGAAGAAAAGGAGGAAGATGGTTGAGGCAGTCTGTTTGTTTGGAAACTGGGCTCAAACCATAGGACACAATTCTCCTTTTCTCAGATCACAGCACTGAAGTTGCTGAAGGTATATGTAGCCCTTTAGAGAATTTACTGTGAAAGATCGTGTCCCTTTCATCCCTCTATCTACTGTCAGTCTTTCCACCAAAGTGTATGGATACATCTTTATAATCACCCCAAGATCACGTCAATTTAAAAAACTAATACAGGGGCACCTGGGTGGCTCAGTTGGTTAAGTATCCAACTCTTGATTTTGGCTCAGGTCATGAACTTGCTGTTCTTGAGTTCGAGCCCTGTGTCAAACCCTGAATCAGGCTCCATGCCACTTACAGTGCAGAGCCTGCTTGGTATCCTCTCTCTTCCCTTTCTCTCTGCCCCTCCATACCTCTCAAAATAAATAAATAAACTTAAAAAAAATCTAATACAGACATAAGTAGCAATGGACACAAAATCTCTATTTGTTGCCCTCCAGATTTAAAACAATAACAACAACAACAACAACAAAACACCTCTTTGAAATGCCCATTTTCTCATTTTACAGTATCTAATATGTATTACATTTTGATATCATGAACTGAGGGAGGGGTATGAATAACTGGTGTGATGACTCTTTTAATACATGGCAACATTTCATACAGATGACTCTGGCCCATTTGGATGCTTACTATTTTTCATTCATTATGTCTGGTCTACATGGATTTTGCTGAAACTTTATTCAATGCAGCATAGACCCTGCTTATTTGGAAGCCTTCAAACTAACTGCAAGTATAATTATCACATTTGAGATGGTTCTTTTGTAGAGAAAGCAAAGAACATAGAGTCCAGTTTTTTGGAATGCAGGGGTTGAGGTCACCAGGAGCTTCTGGATACTTGGAGGAAATTTCAGATGCCTTTTCTTCACCCCAGACCTATTGAAATAGGATCACTGAGGAATGGCACCCAGGAATCTGCATTTTACAACTTCCCTACTCAATCTGTATGCATACTGGTGGTTAACTATCACTGTTGGCTCACTTGTAACATGTGGTACTAATCAAACGTGACTCAAGTCCTGGCCAGACTTGTAGACAGCAGTACCTACAAGCAATAACATTTTCTGAAACAAAACAAGTGGCATATGAGATACCATGAAATCTTTGGCACTGGCTATCTAGTATCCACGTGTGCCCCACTTAGCTCTAGATTAGAAAATAAAGAATGGGATTCAGCCCAGTGGCAGCCATGAGCACAGGTGCACAATTTGGAAAAATGAGATCAATTTTATAAAAAAAAATCAAGGTAAAGTCAAAAAAGTTTAATAAAAATGTAAATCTCCTTACAACAGGCCCCATGTTTTCTACCTCTTAATGAGCACCTGTCATCCGGTGAATAATGACCAGGCCTCTGAGAGTGAGTCAGGCAAGCAAAAAGGCCTGTGGCCGGAGACCCTGTTAGGCATTTTAAAATGAACAATCCATCTAACAAATAAAAACTTGTGTCAGTGATGCAGGTATAATTGCATGATCTCTTCAAGAGAAATAATATGCAAATGAATCATAAAGCAAGAAGAGGCAGAACTTCTCACTGTTGCCTTGGGCAGTGTTTCCTGGAAACACACTCTTGAGCTGGAGATTCTGTGCAGGAGGCTTCTTGGGGAGTGGGCTCTGAGGCAATCCCTGAATGGGAGTGAGGGAAGCAACCTTGAGGAGAGGAAAAATCGGGACAGATGCCAGTGCGACAAAAGACTCAGTGATTCTCAGAGCTAAAGCTGGAGTTAGGTTAGTCCTTCTGAGATGTCCCAACTTGAGCAAAGGGAGCTGATTCTCCGTTACTACCTCCCCATCCTCACTTCGCCATCCAGTCACTGCAAGAGGCAACCCCTTTGCCTGAGGACATTGCCAGAGAGGGACTGAACTGTGAGCTGTCAGTGGCTGGCACTGCCACCAACTGGGGGAATGAGCACTCCAGTCTTGAAGGAAGAATCCGGAAGCATATCCACTACAACTCTGTCTGGCTCAAGGCCAGAAATTATGGAGCTGAGAGCCACAGCAGGCTTCTGGTCTTCCACAGTCTGCTGAATGTCCCTGACAGTCCACTGAAGTGATGATGTTAAGGAAGGAAATGATTAGAAGTAATTTGCTGAGGGACCAGGTTTGCATTTTGAGTCGTCAGCAAGTAATGAAGCAAGAATGTCAATCGACAGGTGAATCAAAGTCGGAGCAGAAGGAAGGGAGTAGGAAATTTGCTCCAAAAAGAGCAATTGCTTTAATTGAAGCTTGTGATGAGGTAAGTAGACAAAGTTTGCAGCAGCCAGAGATTGCTAAGAAGGAAGAAGCTTTGTGGCTGGTGGATTGGGACGTGAGAGATTTTGTGGGACAGAATCTCACTTGAAAAGTCAAGTCAGGATCAAAGCTACTTTCAAATAAACTCTTAAATCTTTTAAATAAAGGTTTCCCTGTTTTTATATTAGCACTAGCAATGAATACTTCTTTCTTCTCCTTTAATTATTGATTGTCAAATGTGTAGGCTGCTAAGAGATAAACATATTTAATTGTCTCATTAAAGAGGAAGAGTGGTTATCCTTGATAGAAGCAATAGGGCCATGGATTTTTCTGCCCACTGCACTGTTCTCTGCTCAGAATGACCTCCAACCACTGCCTCTTTGTGTATAAAGTAACCTATGACATCGCTCATAGAGGGGCTGCTTTTCTGTAGGGGGGGCCACTGCTCCAAAAGATGTCTGTAACCAGGTCAAATAATTGAGATTATAGGTACACAGGGAGTGAAAGTTCTTTTATAATAAAAGGCCATTTCTGTGACTATGTTCAAAACTGATAAAAAATACTTCTGTCTTTGATGTCTTTGATAGTTGTGTGTGTGTGTGTGTGTGTGTGTGTGTGTGTGTGTGTGTGTGTGTAAAGACTCTATTCCTCTTTTCCTTTCTGGTTTTGAATGCAGACCAGTCTCACTTTATCAGTCCACACTGACATGCTGAAAGGTGTCACAGAACTATGGTATTACTCTGTGGAACTCCAAGGATATATTTTCTAATTATAATCACTCCTGAGCTGTTTGTAAATATGTCAGGCCGTCCACCTAGCTGCACACCACTGGCTTGTTTCTATTTCAGGAATGATCATCTCTCTTCTTTCTCCTCTCCTTCCCCTCCCCCACCCCATATGGAAAACCTCCACATCCTGAGTGGCCAACAATGTTTCTAACACAGTGCATGTGTCAAAGTGACATTGATCTCCTGGGAAAAGGCACACATACTGTTTGTTTTATTGGACAAAGCAGAATCTTAGAGAAAAGGAAAATTGAAAGACAGTTTGGTTAGAAAGCACGCTTTTTCACGACAGGATGGCAGTTGCCACTGCGATCATTGCCGCTAATCACTAATCTGACTAAATTTCCTCCATTCTGCCCCCTAAATACTTGAAATTTTATTCTCTGCTTTCTGTGAAGAGACTGCCTTCCCTGATCTATATCTACTTTCCAGGCTCTATAGAAATACCTTTTAACTACTCCTGTGGCTTCTTCCTGGGACCCTTTTTGTCCATTCTACACACAGTTGTCAAATCAAACTTCCTAAAGTATCACCCTGACTGCATCTTTTCCTGTGAAAATCCTTCAGTATTTCTCATCTTAATTAAAAAATAAGCTGTTATTTAGTAGAATATAGAAATCCCTTCAGAAACCTGTCTCTAGCCCACCCATGTTGGTCTCATCACTCGCCTGCCCATCCCATCTCTCTTGCCTATCTTTCTTGCTCCAAGAATTTTGGGTAGCGTATGTGTTCTTCCCATTCACCACAACGTGTTACACCTCAGTGATTTTGTGCATGTGGTTCCCACTGCCTGGAACAATCTGTGGATGAATAGTAACGCTTCAAGAAATGTCTTTGTCCCAATTTCAGAAACTAAATTTTCATTCTGATGAATAACATGAATAGCTCCCACAGTATTTCCCCAGGCTGTTTTACAAGTATAGAGGATTCACTTGTTAATCCTGAATTGTGCTTTCTAAAACAAAGCTTCATCTGAAAACCCATTAAAACTCTAGTTTAAATACCCAGACATTTTCAAAAATTGAATTTGTGTTGTCTTTGCAGTAGTGTCTTCTCAGGTAACCAATGTGGTCATGTCAGATTAATGCAACTTCATGTTGTTATGACCCCAACAATCTCTTGGACGATAGGAAAGGAACAATTACTGAAGGAAGCGTAGCCAGAGACTCACTTCAGAAATTGAGCTATGCTCCTGAACTTGGAGTGGCTGCCAGACCACACAAATAATCCTGAAGTATGGAATACGTAGACTTCAGGATTGATTTGACCATGTGAGGCTTTTGCCTGAAGCTAAGAGAAATGGGAAGTCCCCTGAAATGGAAGTTTGGAGAACTGTGTCCTCACCTGGGTCTTCTGCATGCAATCTATGGGGATGCTTGGGGAAGTCATTTGACCTTGTTGGATCATGTTGTCCTCAGATGTAAAATACAGTTTTAGATTTCAGTGTTCTCAAATTTCTTTCTAATGTTTTTGATTAAGTAGCTACCTATCTGAAAAACAGGCGGAGTTGGGGGGGGGGTTGCACCTGGGTGACTCTGTCAGTTAAGCATCCAACTTTGGCTCAGCTCATGATCTCACGGTTCGGGAGGTCAAGCCCCTCATCAGGCTCTGTGCTGATAGCTCAGAACCTGAAGCCTGCTTTGGATTCTGTGTCTCCCTCTCTCTCTCCCCCTCCCCCACTTGAGCACATGCGCTCTCATTTCTCTCTCTCAAAAATAAATAAAAAACATTAAAAAATGTCTACCTATCTGTATCAGGTAGTGTTGGTTCCCTGCTCCCATCCCTTTGGATCTCTTCTATCATTTTTATGGATCCCCCAGCTTCCACTTACTTTGTCTTGCAATAACCAGCATATTTTTCAATGTTAGGAATATTGTCCTTAGTCTGTTACATTTTTACCTCTGGTTGGAAAAACTCTCAGGTGTTTGCCAGATTTCTTACAGATTGAGGCTGCAGCTATCTCTGTGGAATCTCACCTGAGGCTGTTCTCTTGTTTGACTTGCAATTTCCCTGACTTACCTACTGTCCTCCCTTATTGATTCCCCTGGGAATGCTTCCTTATTAAAATGTTTGCACATGGATCATTGTCTCATAGTGTCCTTATTCTTTGGACTCAATCTAAGGTATGATCTATCTATCTGTCTTTTTGAGGCCATTAATGAGCATTTGATTGGAGTTTATGAGAGCCATTCTGGTTCAGGTAAAAAGAGGAAGAATGTGCTTTGCCTACTGAATTGTGTATGCTAAGGTATTTGATGAAGATGGCTTCTGAAATGGTTCAAGTTAAAGAAATAACTACTAAAAAGGTTCTCTTTATTAATGTATGGATTTTCTATCACTGATGTTTGTCTCCCTATGAATAGTTTAGACTAGATTTTTCAAGTAAGCAGTTTATAACATCTGTTACTGTTTCTAAGAGTTTCATAAACAACTGGCTGTGTAGAGAAATAACAAGGGAGAACTAGGAGTTTTCTGCCAGTATCTTCTAGTTTTTACCTCAAAAGCTACTTTTAAAAAATTATTTCTAATTAAATCTCAATGGAATGTGAACTGAGAACTGGAACTTGAGCCAAAAATACCTGAAAGAGCATTTCTGGAAAAGACTTTGCTGGTGCCATCTGTGTATGTGTAGAGTGAAGCAAAATGTATAAGATAATGAAGATGGGTGTAATTGAGCCTCAAAGTGGAAGCCTGATGCTTTACTTCACTAGTGCCCACCGAGCTGATCACCAAGGAGTACAGTTTGTTGCAGTTTGATACCTGTTGTAGATTAAGCCTTATGCACACAGTTTCTACCCTGATGTTTGGCATAAGTCATGTACAATACATTGAAACAAGGCATTGAAATAAATAGAATGGCATTTCCCACTCACTTTCATGCTGTTATTTTCACTGCAAGATACATTCTGGTTCCTTTTGTGAATCCTCAGATTTGAGTCTCCAAGATGTGGAGAAATGCAACACCTTTATGCCACCCACAAAAGAGTTTGTATACAGTCTGTTGTATGTAGAAAGTATGTGGGTGTGTGTGTGTACGTATGTGTGATGGAATAGTTCATTTGACATTGTACTTGCAATACAAACCATGCTTGTCACCGATTATGTGACCACTCTATTCACAAATAATTACATTACGAGTTTTAAGTGGAAGCTAAATATCAACAATTTAATATAGAGTTAATAAAATTTATACATATAAACTTAGTTGTCCTGGGCATTAAAAATGGAAAATAGCATTATTCCCTTCCAAATGCCAACTGCAGTGTCATGCAGTTACAGATCTGATGAATTGCATCCCAATGACATTGCCCCAGGACCAGAGATGAAACCTTTTTTGTTGTTGTTGTTTCCATTGAGCTAAGTATTATTTTCATAAAACCAAACCAAAACCTATGTTTAGCACTCTAGCTTATAGTCTCTAGAGACCCTGCCAGCCAGGTATCATTTGTATGTTTTATTTAAAGAAAAAGTTCTCAGAGAATTATTTTCTCATTCTGTCCACTCATGTGAAAATTTTAAAGTTATGTTCATTTCTATGTGTTTTTTCTAGTTTGTTTTACTTCTCTTGAAATGGGTTTAAATTTTGTTATCCACATAACGTATATGCAAATAGATATAACTCAGTAATTAACATATCATAATAATAATCAGTAATCAATACAAAAAACACCAAAGAGTTAGCTTTCCAAGTCCATGTAGTTCTTTGTAAGCCCTCACGCTGGTTTGGCAATGTGACATGCCTTTTTTGTAAAGTAAGGAAGTAGAGAGGCGTAAATTGTACAAAGCAAGTATCGAGTACTAGAAAAGTTCCCCATTCCTTAGAGAAATGGGCTGTGCATTTACTGTAAACCAAAACTTTAAGAAAATATTGTTTGGGCACCAGCCTAGCAAAGGAGTAAGGGGCCATTGGGAAAAGAGTGGATGGTTTTAGCTTTGTCCTTTTTGAAGCTTACAGTCTGAATGGTGAAATAAAATTAACATAAGGAAGCCATTTGGTATGAGTAAGACCCTGAGGTTTAGAATTAGGCAGAAATTAATTTGAATTCTTCTTTGGCCCCTTTATAGCTGTATAATTTTGTGAAAGCCCCTTACATTTTATGGCTCATTTTCCTCATCTTTATTTTTTATTTTTTTTAAATGTTTATTTACTTTTGACAGAGAGAGAGAGAGAGAGACAGAGCCTGAGCAGGGGAGGGGCAGAGAGAGAGGGAGACACAGAATCGGAAGCAGGCTCCAGGCTCCGAGCTGTCAGCCCAGAGCCCGATGCAGGGCTCGAACTCACAGACCGTAATATCATGACTTGAGCCGAAGTCATTTGCGCAACAGACTGAGCCACCCAGGCGCCCTTCCTCATCTTTAAAATAGAGATGCTGGGGTACCTGGGTGGCTCTGTTGGTTAAGCATCCAACTTTGGCTCAGGTCATGATCTCACAGTTCTTGAGTTTGAGCCCTACATCAATCTGTGTGCTGACAGCATGGAGCCCGCTTCTGATCCTCTGTCTACCTCTCTCTCTGCCCCTCCCCAGCTTCCACTGTCTCTATCAAAAATGAATAAACATAAAAAAATAATAATAAAATAAATAAGTAAAATAGAGATGCTGGTATCTACCTCGTGTTGAGTTGAGTAGCTCCCAGATGTTTTTACAGAAGTGGCATCCAAACTTTATAAATCTCTATAACATCAGAATTTAACCCAATGGCCAGTGTGTAGAGTCTTAATAAATATTTGTTGTAATTTTAATTGTAGCAAAATAAAAAATATGCTCCAAAACAAAAATCCAGATTTTATAAATGGCTGCTTTCAAAGATTTTTTTTTTTCCCTAGAAACCAGTGTGATTGCTAGGAGTATTAATCATGAGTATTTACAGTAATACATTTATTAGGTAAATTTGGCACCATATGGTGTGCTGGTTTAGATGGTTCTAATTCTTTATTAATAGGTATATGGGGCTCTGGGGTAATGGGTTGCTGGATCCATATGCTATTCAGGAGACAAATTTAGTATATGGTGACCTTGCTACAGGATCAAGTAGTATAAAAAAGTGAATTGAAGTGAAAGAAATGCTTAGGTTAACACAACAAATCTGATAATTGACCAATGTGGTGAGGACCATTCTGCTCCAAAAATAACAATATGATCAGCATGAATTAATGTTGTTATGGGCTAAAGGTTTCAACATTTTCCTTGTTAGGAAAATCACCTTTTAAATGATCTCATGGGGGTTTGAACAAACAGCAAAGCTCTTTTATAGAAACCCCACACTTTAGAAGCCAGCAAAGAGAAATGGATCTCTCTGTAATAGTTTCTGGGTGTGGGCTTCCATATTCAGTTCCAAAAATCCTAAGGGAAATAAACAGCTGTCCAAATGAAATGCTGAAAGGATATTCCTGGACTAATAGGTAATCTTAGAAGGGCATCACAGCAAAGCATATGGATGGTGGCTGTGAATATTGAAGAAAGGGATATGGACATCTTTAGCCAAGACAATGCTTAGAATAACCTATTAAGTAGTACTTGAACGGTGCTATGTTGAAGGCAAACTGACTTCCTCCTCATCTAAATCCAGTATACATGTTTTACCAGCCCCTGAGCTCTTAGCTTATTTATTACTCTTCTATCTAATTTTCCCTCCCATCCTTTCCTCATCCCCTCTTCTCATTCTGGGTGAGTAGAGTCACTATCAGGGCTGGGGTCATAGATGGCATGTAGTCAAGAGCATGGCAATGAGGAAGACAGGAAATTGTAGGTTCCCCATTAATTATGTTTTCCACCAATTTAAGGATTCACTGTATAACAGCTAAGAAAAAGGAAAAGACAGCAACAGTAACGTTAATGATAATACAATAACCAACAGTTACAGAGCACTCATGAGGATCTAATCATTGTGCTGCTTGCTTAGATTATCCCCTCCTGTCTTCTTAACAGGCTTGCTTTAATTTGGAGACACAAAACTAAACTAAGATCCCTTAAGTAATGTGCATGAGGAGTTTGTGGATATGATTTATCAGAAAGAAATTCTTTCACCAGGGCTCATAATAATAATGAACGCACTGAACTAGGTGCTGAATCTATCAAGTGGCTGTTTTGGACTCCTCTAGGAGCCACAAAGCCAATGGGGGGGAGTTGGGGTTTTGCTACAACCTTGATTATTCAGAGAAAATAGTGTTGCTGCTACACATTAAGAAGAGGGCAACTGGGGAGGATCCTCACCAAATATTATAGGTACTGGAAGAAATATGGGTAAATTATTATTTTTTTTCATTTTTATTCACAAAAACCAGACACTTGACATTTTATACCCAACTTTAGCTAAAAGAAAAGACACAAATGTTAAAGTCTATACACAAGGCCTAATTTGCTAATTTTTTTGTCTAGTTATTTTGTTTTTTTAATGTTTGTTTATTTTTGAGAAAGAGTGCAGGTAGGGGAGGGGCAGAGGGAAAGGGAGACAGAAGATCAGAAGCAGGCTCTGTGCTAATAGCAGTGAGCCCAATGTGAGGCTCAAACTTGAGAAGGCAGATCATGACATGAGCCAAAGTCAGATGCTCAACTAACTGAGCCACCCAGGTGCCCTGTCTAGTTATTTTCGTGTCTCATAAATACAGACTTGCCTTTTACTTCATCATTTTATCTTCTGGAAGATCATTGTAAGTGAGCAGGGATGCCCGAGACTTCAGCTAATTCATGTATTGGGTGTCTGCAAGCTTGCTCTGAAAAGTCTGAATCCCTGCACTGCGCTTCCCAGTAAAGTTTAGTGCTTATGGCAATTCTCCCATTGGGGAGAGAAATGAGCAGGTGAGGCCAAAAGCAGCATCTGTGACTTGCTGGGATCTTCTGGCATTGTGCATAATTTCCACTTCAAAGAGCTCAGAGACAGCTTGGTGATAGTCAGTTCACTGCAGCCCTGGCTTGTCAACTAGTCAGAGTTATCTTTGGTACAATTACAGTTGGTAAAAAATTATTTACAGTCTTCTGATGTCAGAGAAATGAAGACCCTCAGAGTCCATGTAGTTTCATTTCCTCAAAATGCAAATGAAGAAATTATGAAATTCATGTGTTCAGCTTCTTCACTCTACAGTATTCATTGAACCCCTCTAATATGCCAGAAGAAGGATAAAAAGATACAAAATCATTCCAGGTTGGTGGTTGGAAAGGCTAACTTTTTTTTTTCTGTTTTTTTCCCCTGTGTTCCCAGCACCTATTTTAAGTCTGATCTATAGTAGGTGTTAAGTATTTGTAAGAAATACAAGGTTTTTTACCTATGTGTAATTACAGTTAATAAATGTCAGTTAAGTGTGATGAGTGGGAGCTGGCAAATGAGCAGCCTCAAAAAACGATTAAGGAAATCAACCAATGTTATAGTCCAGCCAAAAGCAAACACAGAACTAAAATAATTATCTAGACCAGAAGTCTTTCTGTTTGAACCAATAGGTTTGCTTTCCAAATGAAAATGTTCTAAAGCATTTAAAATTGCTTAATAAAGAAGAATTTCTTCATGGTGTACTGAACGAGAAATCTATCAGAACAAGAAAGCTCTCAAACTATTATTCTTTAAAAAATACCTGTTGTTTTCAGTTCTAACATTACTTCTCATTATGAGGTAAATAATTGGATTAACTACCCTCCACTCACCCTAGTTCATCCTATCAGCTGCCAGCACATTTATTCCTTAGAATTTTCCCCCATTGGCCTTGGACAAGTGGAAAAGATTAGCATAAATAGAAATGGAGTGTTTTATGTAATAGTCATCTTATTAATCCCAGTATCCAGCCATCAGGGTCCCGGGTATAGAAGGAAAGAGGAGGAGAAGAATAGGAGTTGTTCACCTAGGGGGTTAAGAGCTGCGTCAGCTCCTTGAGATGAAGAGATGAAAATAAATCCTCTGTATCACCGAAGCATGCGAATGCCATGAAATAGTTGGACCTGAATCAATATGTTGCATTTCTAACAGAGAAAATAAAAGTATTTTCATAGTTTATATATCTAGCTCCTCTGAAAAACATATGGATGAACCACTGGGCTGAGAATGTTGATCCCATTGTATTTGACTCTTTCAAGACCACACCTTTGGAGAGAGCATTACCCCAAATAGTCATATCCAAAAAGCAATGTGTCTTCCATGCTTTCTGAGTGGCCCACTTTTGGCACTCCATTGGTGAGTCAAATACTAATAAAATTTTGTGTTATAGAAGCCACAAAGTAATGACAGTCCTACTACTGCTTTGGATTTGTGGTGTCCCTCCCCTTGGATAAGTTCAGTCTGATTTTGTGTATGTTAATGAATTCCTCCAATAACATTCAGAGTACAAAGTCCGCATTATTCTTTCCATTTTAGGAATGAATTAAATAAAGATTTATATATGATAGAGGATGATAGAGGTTGTGAAAGTAAGCATTGTGTTATGTGTTCTAGGTTTAACGGCAATCTAAGTAGCAGGAGTACATGGCAGTGATTGCTATAAGTGATAGCTTAAAAGGACTTTTGGAGTATTACCATCTTATTTTCCAGAACGGGTTTTCTTAAAGATGTATTCATTTGTCCTCAAAATATATCTGAGTCAAAATATTGTTTGAGTCATTGAGGCTTTGGTGGTAAGCAAGACACATGGACATCTATTTCTCCTGTACTTGCATTCTCATCAGAGGAGAAAGGATGTTATAAGTGACATGGAGAGAATAACACTGTTTGTGGTTTAGATAGAGGATAACCACCAAGGATGGTGGGGGGAGGAATTATTACCTTTGGTTGTATAACCAAGAGAGACCTCTCAAGAAATTACCTTTAACTTGAGACCTGATTGATGAGATGGTGTCACCCATGTAAAGATTTGGAGGAAGAGGAGAGAGCAAATACAAAGGTTCAGAAAGCTATTATGGCATTTACTTGTTGGAAGAGTGAAGAAACCCCAGTGTCTGGAGTATAGTGAGCAAAGGGAAGTATGATGCCAGCTGAAGTAGGAGAGGATGGCAAAAGCCAGATCATGGAGGGCCTGTGGGCCAATTTTAAGGAGTTTAGTTTATTCTAAGGCAATTGGAATCCATTTGAGAATTGTATGCAGTAGACTAATAGGGGTTGCTGGCCAATGTGTGATGATAGATAATCTGACCTATGCCTTATTTTTTTGAACAGTCCTCTTTAAAAAATCATTTATTGGGGCGCCTGGGTGGCGCAGTCGGTTAAGCGTCCGACTTCAGCCAGGTCACGATCTCGCGGTCCGTGAGTTCGAGCCCCGCGTCGGGCTCTGTGCTGACTGCTCGGAGCCTGGAGCCTGTTTCCGATTCTGTGTCTCCCTCTCTCTCTGCCCCTCCCCCGTTCATGCTCTGTCTCTCTCTGTCCCAAAAATAAATAAACGTTGAAAAAAAAAATAAAAAATAAAAAATCATTTATTGATTTGACACTATTAAAGGAAGTTTACTATACACTTTGCAATGTTGTAGGGTTTTAGCAATGAGTAAGACATTCAACTGAGGATGGGGGAGAGACAGACAAAAACCAATAAAGACCATGAATAAAATACAAAGGATTCAAATGATGAAGAGTGGTGGAGTGAGGTGGTTGAAATTTTTCTGGGTTTGAGACTTCTAGGTCTAATTTTAGTTTTTTTTTAATTAAAGTTTTTTTAATTTAAATTATTTTTTAAATGTCTATTTATTTTGAGGGGGGGAGAGGGGCAGAGAGAGGGAGAGAGAGAATCCCAAGCAGGCTTCGCACTGTCAGCACGGAGCCTGATGCGGGGCTCAGTCTTGCGAACCTTGAGATCATGACCTGAGCCGAAATCAAGAGTCAGAATCTTAATGGACTGAGCCAAGTTTTGTTTTTTATTTTTGAGCTTATTTTTTAAAACCCTGATGGCTAAGAGAGTCTTTTTTGTTTTGCCTGCTTTTATTTCCATTTGTTGCTTTTTTCCTGTTGTCCCCAGCTTTTTTTTGCTGAAAGTCTTGTTTCAGGAAAACACTTTCTCTTCCCAAGTAGAAATTAATTTATTATTTTGCTTTCTTTTCTAGGGACTCCTTTCCCTAAACTTTTCCACATTTATTCTATTTATTCATCCCTTTTATGATTTTTTTTTGTTCTTCCTTAGCCATGTAAAAGTCCAGAAACTTATCTTGGGAAAAAAGTATTAATTCATTTATATTTTAGGCAGAGTGTACCAGAGGAGTTACTTTGTGATTATTATAAGAGACCCACTAATCCTCCCTTTTTCCTCCTTCTCTCTCTCTCTCTTTTCCTTCCTTCCTTCCTTCCTTCCTTCCTTCCTTCCTTCCTTCCTTCCCTCCCTTCTTCCCTCCCATCTTTCTTCCTTCCTTTCTTCTTTCCTTATCCTAAAATACTTTCTCATCTTTAAATATTTTAAAGGCAGCTTCTTCATAATTAATTCTGGTGTATAAGTTTTTTTTCCTGTAAAGAAGCAGTGGGGCAATAAATATAAGACCTTTTGAAGATCCTTTTAAAGAAAGGTTTCTTAGCCACAGCAATCTCTTACTGTGAACTCTAACTTTTGATATTATTGGTGCTTTAGGATTAAGTTCCATTAAGAAAGAAAATGTTAGCCATGGTGCAAATTAATAGTGAGGAAATGTTTTTGCTTGTCCACTAAGACTTGGAAAGACCATTTTTAGCCTGATGCCTCCCCACCACTTTTTTTTCTGGTATTTTCATGATAAGAAGAAAAGAACTGCATTCGGCTGCTATTTTCAGTGATCAAAAACATATATTTAAGTAGTTGATTTTATTAGTAGGATTTTCCTAGAAGCTGACTCTACACCAAAAATATCCTTGAGGATATAGCCCTCAAGGATGTTTCTGCCAAATGTGTTAAAGTATTTGTAGGGAAAATATGGCTTTATAGAATTTTCATGTTTTTCAAAATGGCTACTGGTTTTCTCAATGAAGATGTAGCACTAATTTTCTGAAAAGAAAATGACTTTATTAACTGAAGAAAACTAAGATAATTAATTTATATAAATGTGTTTGCTCTACCAGAGTCCAACATTTCTATTTCATATATTCTTCCTTTTTTAGAAAGGTTACTTGGGAACCATCTAGATATGACCTACAGACATCCCTGAAAAGTGACTATTCAGTCTCTGCTAAACACATCTGGGGATGATTTTTTTTTATCATATTTGGGGGAAGGGGTCTCATTCTTTCTCTGGATAGCCCTAGAAAATATCTCCACACATTATGACCTGTGACCTTGAGTCCTGTTATTTTTACTCATCATTTTCCATTCTACCTTCCTGAGCAGCATAGCCCTTCCATATGACATCCTATGTATTTGAAGATGGCTGCCAGGGCTTCAAGAGCTACTTGTTAAATATCCTGAGCTCATTCAATTGTTCCTCATGTGACAGCACTTTGAGGTCTCTTTGCATAATGGTGACCTTCCTCTTGAGTCTGACTTTTAGGATCCTATTAAAATAGTATGAACAGAACTACTTAAAATAGTATGAACAGTGCAATCATCTCAGAGTAGAATCAGACCAGGACCTCCCTCATGAAGTACCTCCTAGGAGACCCTCTGTAATCTGGTTTCTTTTTTTACTTCTCGAGTACTTTTTCTCTCACTCTTTCCTCTGTGCCTCCAATCCAACCATACTGGTTTCCTTTGCTGCATCTCCAGCAAGCCAAGCACATTTCTGGCTTTAGTCCTTGTCCTCGCCCCCCTTGCCTTCAACCTTACGTCCTCAGAAGGCACCTGATGTCCTTCTTTCTGCTCTCATCTCAGTCGATCACCTCAAAGGGCCCTGCCCTGCCTATCTCATTTAAAATAGCCTACCTTTCCCCAACGTGACTATCCCCTTATCATGCTTTATTAGCACTTAAAACTCCCAGACATTATGTTAAACACCACTTTGCTAGGGTTTTGCCTGCCATCATTATAATAATAGCATCGTTATTAAAGCAGGGACTTCATTATGTTCACTGATGTCTTTCCAGAACCCAGAAGAGTACCTAGCATGTAGGAGCTTAATAAATATTTGTGAGTGTATCAATTAATTTACTTACCCACACACAGATTATCTTTGGGCAGAGGACACAGAATAATATTTTCATTACATACTTAACAGTACATATAGCCATACACTAAAGAATTATCTGACTTACAGTAAACCCTAACAGCATTTGGGCTTTCGGATATTAAAGAGTAACGTGTGTGTGTGTGTGTGTGACAGCACGTGATTTGAAGACCTGTGTCGAAGCCCTCTCGATTACAGAACCTGGAGAATGACAAAAGTGCATGAAGTGAAGGAAAGTAAGCCAGCAAGACTGCTCACTGCACATGAATTTCCAAGGATATAGTTGCTCTTGAACAATCACACTCAGTATATCAAAATAAGCGCTTTATTGAGTTGGGTAAAAGGAGTTACTAGCGAGACTGTAAATTCTCTTTCAGAACAAATGATAACTGAGCCCAGGAGCCCTTTTGTCCTGGGGGGAGGGGGCATAAATTCCCTGAAAGTATCTGTCGCAGGGAATTGCTCTGCATTCATCATGTCCGCCTCCTGCATCATTCATGAATGTCATAAGAGTCTAAAGAATTGGCACTTCATAGCGAAGATGATTAAATAGCCATTATCCTTGTCTCTCCTGCTGCACATTGCTTTTAAAGAGATCCCATTCAGGTTGTGGCATTCCCTGTCCAACCCCCTCTTGTTTCTCACCTCCTGAGGTCTCAGTGTTGGATCGAGGAAGCATTGTGCATACTCAGCCTTGCTTACGTTGAGACTTCTGAACAGATTTGCGGACTAGCACTGTTCCTCTATAATAAAAAGCTTAGGACTTGGAAAAAATGTCATAAAGCTCAAAGTATATCCTCTTCCAGGGAGTACAGAAATTCCAGCTTTAACTTAGATGTTGTAGTGATTAGGCTGTAACTTTTCAGATATTTTCACTCCTCTTTGCTTTTACTTCCTTGTGGACTAAGAATAATGAGTCAGAACAGGACTCCTTTATATATGATTTTTTATTTTATGTACTCAAATGTAAGGTTTCAGATCATTATGTACCCAATAAAGCATATACATGAAGAGTAAATACTGATGTAACAGAGTATAAGATATGAGATCTTAGTTCTGTCTCCTCTTCTGACCCATTTCTTGTGACATATACACATATTTCTATATTCTCTCCTTCTGTCTCTTTCTCTGTCTCTCTGTCTCCCTCTCTCTCACACACATATACACATACACATACAGTTAAACCTGCTCCATAGTGATTCTCACTACACATCCTTAAGTGGTAGAGTCTAAATGGATGAATTAAAATTGATCAATAAACAATTTTTAAAGCACTTACTTTAGAGGCAGCATTAAGAATATAGGAAGGGTACTGGACTGGAGTCAGGAGAGAGTTCTAATGTGGCTCTGCCACTCATCAGCTGTCACCTTGGACAAATTCTGTAACCTCTTTGGGCCTCAGTATTTGCATCTATAAATGAGGACACCAAATATTGGCCTTTAAATTCTCCCTTCAGCTCTTATACTACATGATTTTATGTGTCCATCAAGGGACTCAGCCATCATGGGGACACAAAGAAGAGCATGACACCTCCATCGCCTGAAAGGAATTTTTAATATGATGATTTCCATGTCCATGTAACCCCTAACCCCTTCTGGGCAACGAGCTTCAGCATTATGCAGGTGCTGGACCCATATTGTCATCTTTTTTTTTTAATTTTCTTTTTTTTTACATCTATTTATTTTTGAGAGACAGAGAAAGACAGAGCACAAGTGGGAGAGGTGCAGAGAGAGAAGGAGACACAGAATCCAAGGCAAGCTGCAGGCTCCGAGCTGTCAGTACAGAGCCCAATGTGGGGCTTGAACTCACAAACTGTGAGATCATGACCTGAGCCGAAGTAGGACGCTTAACCGACTGAGCCATCCAGGCGCCCCTCCCATATTGTCATCTTTGTGAAATATAGATTATTTTAAAAAATAGTAGTGTGATTTATGACTGTAGTTTTCACATAGTTAACACAAGATATCTTTATACCCCTGTTGTTTGTGGGCTCCTCCCCAGAGATTATGACTTTAGGAAGAATATTCACTCTAAAGTAAAACTTTGGATACATGTTAAGAGGTCAAGTCAGATGGGTAAATTGGGGAAATGGAATCACCCCTGGTTGGAATCAGTAAGAGGAGCCCCTTCAGAGAACATGTGCTCCCCTTTTGCTGAAGAAGTCTTACCAGCAGTGCCTCTAGTTCACCAGTTGCTTCAATGCAGGTAGGCACTTGGAGCTTTACTTTGTCCCCTGGAAGGAACTCTTCACTTCGTGTTAGCCTGGCTTTCTCAGAAACGGGGAGGACCAGATTGAAATGCCAGCCTTGGCACTTTACATTCTGCTGTTCCAGCCATGTGAGTCTGATTCGTTCTTGTGGCTGGTTTAAGAGAGATTAAAAGGAGCAAAGGTGTTCTCTGAGTGTCTTGATCTGCACCATGGCAGCTAGAGTCAGAAGCAATGATGACAATGGGAAAGGGAATAAATCCTTGAGAGTGATGTGTATGTGATCTCTGGAAAGCAGATCCTGTGTTCACACAGAGGCTTCAAATACTAGGTCATTGCTTTGGAGAATCTTGCATCACCCAATAAAACCTACCACCTATGTGACACAATGTGAGGCAAAAGCTGAGCCTGAGAGATAAGGACAGACAGGATATATGGCTGAATAAAGAACTTTCAATTTCCTTTACTTAGTAGATGGACAAGTATCACATCATTAAAAAAAAATAGCCACATCAAAAAACAGCTTTCAATCTGAGCACACATGAGCAATGCCTGAATCTTTTCACATGATTGAATTAATCAGAAGCCCTCATCTAACAGGGAGAAGCACTGTATTAATTTAAATATGGCAGGTGCTATCTAAGTTTATTGCAAGAGCTAAAGACCAATTATCTTGTATTTTTCCATAAAATTGCATTTTCTAAAAAGAGACTGGTGTGTCTGAATATATCCATCATAACAAGTCTTTAAGCTTTGATGGAAGTGACTGCTGTTTATTTGCAGAATGTCATATCTGTACTGTTGAATCAATGCTAAAGATCCATATTAGAACTAAGAAGAGGACCTGGGAAATTAGTTTTTATGGACTTGCAGCATGGCTTTGTGAATAGACGCATACGGCCAGGACCAGGTGTACAGAAAGTGCCTTGCTCCAGGGCTTGGGGACTAGAGAGCAGTTTTTAAAATAGGGATAATGCAGTCACCTCCCACAAGGCACATGGTGAGGAACAAGTAAGAAAATTGTTTTCATTATCTGGTCCTAGAGCATAGGCACACTTTCAGGGGATGTGGGGAGGTGCTGCGGGGAGACAGAGAGACTGAGGTGGAGGATGTGTTTGAAATATATTTAATTAGGCAGGAGAGATGAAAATCACCAAGTATTAGCAAAGGGCAATTGTCTTCCTAAAAGTAATAAAGGAAGAAAAATAGAAGCTATAAGCTGAAGCTTTGAAGGGGATAAAATATTGAGAAAATGAGTAGCTAATGTATTCAGAGGAAATCGGTTTAAAAAATAAACTGTAAACTAATTACACAAATATTATGTAATAATGCAATGGTGTGTTTGTCCATTGGTAAAAGGATAGAGGTTAAATTTTGTTGAGTGAATAATGAAAAATGGCTTTGGACTAGGAATTGACTTTGACCCATTTTGTTCTCTTATGTGACTCTTGGCTGCAGACTATCTTTGTTTTAAGAAAAGCAAAACCATCTAGACTAATATTCCCAGAGATTTATTTCATTTTCTTCAGAAGAACAGAAATATTATGTATATTAAGCAGAGTTACTATTATCTCAAATTGCCTTTGCTGCCCCATGTTATACCCACAGACAAAACAAGCAACATAGGGCTCAGCAAGAAAGTAGTGCTAAGTTACAGCCCATCACATCGTGGAATATTATGCAACCATTTAAAATGGCAACTATGATAATACAGAGAGGTTCAAAAACCGTATTAGACAAGCAATGCAAAATTACGTAAGCACTATGATTACAACCACATGAAAGCTATGCATTTCTGTCGCTGAAGACTGGAGAAAAAGGCAAATATCTATATGTTCAATGAGTACATTTGGGCACATCAATTTTACATTATCATTCAGGTTTTCCAAATGCCCAATAATACATGCTTGGGAAATTGGTGTGCAGGATCTGAGTACATTCTATCATGACACAATAGCACAGTCTCCCTTGGGACTTAAAAACCATGGCACTGGTCCTTTATAATCCTGGAGCTCTAACCAAACCCTTGACTGTTACCGTACAGCACACGAAACTCAGTAACCCCAAAATTACTTTGTCATTTTTATGCCCTAAACGTGCTTCCTTTTATATCTACAATTTTAGTTAGTTACCCAAACTTGAACATTGAGTCAACCTCAATGCCTCTCTTTTCTCTTCCCCAAATATCAAATGGATCACCAAACCCATTCACTCTTCACATCTTTATTACCCATTTCTTCCTCTCATTTCTCTCTTTCACTGACCAGGTTCAGCTGACAACTCTCATGTCCTGGCTTTGGCACTGGCCTCCATCTAGAGCGACATGGACACAGTTCTCTCCTTCTGTTGTCTGCACCAAAGACAAAATTCTTTTCCTGAAACACAGATAAGGTCATGCCTTCCCGTTGACTAAAGCCATTTTCAAACGGTTTAAACATTAAAATCATTCTTAAAAAATTTTTATATTGGGGTGACTTTAATATATTTGCTAAACAAAAGTTATGTGTTTCAGAAAGCTAAACATGATTTGGTGGAAGATGCTATATTGTAGGGATAATCCTTGAAATAGCTCTGTTACTAAAATACAAAACCAAAATTACTATGAGGAAAACACTGGCTTGCCTATTAAGATACTGGCTCATCTGGTAAGGGACAGATAACTTCATGTGGCCTTTTGTGCTCTGCAAAGCTCTTAGCAGCCTATTTTCCAGGCCTGTCTTTGCTATTCTCAGCCCTTCAGCCTACACACCACCCAAAAGTTATGATGTTGTTTGTGTTCCCAAAAATATATTGTGTCTTTTACACCTTTACTCATGGCCTCCCAGTGGAATGTCCTTCCTCTCCTATCCCAACACTTAGCTACAAGTCTTTTTTTTTTATTTGATATATTTCTTTGACATATTTTCATTTTATTTTTATTCTTCCCAGTTTTATTGCGATATAATCAACATGACATATAACATTATATTGGTTTAAGGTATATAACATAATGATCTCACTAATATGTGTAATCTAAATAAAATGAATTCAGGATTGATGGTTGTCCGAAGCAGGGTGAGGGGGATGGGGGAAATGGGTGAAGGTAGTCAAAAGGTTCAAACTTCCAGTTGTAGGGGACATCTGGGTGGCTCAGGTGGTTAAGTGTCCAAATCTTGATTTTTGTCTCAGGCCATGATCTCATAGTTCATGGGTTCAAGCCCCATGTATTGGATCCTCTTTCTGCCCCTCCCCTGTCCATGCATTTTCTCTTTCTCTCTCTCTCTCAAAATAAATAAACTTAAAAATAAGGCATCTCAAACTTTCAGTTATAAGATAAGTAAGTTCTGGGGATGTCATGGACAGCATGGTTACTATAGTTAACAATATTGTATTACATACTTGAAAGTTGCTAAGACAGTGAATCTTGAAAGTTCTCATGACAAGAAAACATCTCTAACTATGTAAGATAATCAATGTTAACTTATTGTGGTAATTATTTCCCTCTCTCTCTCTCTCTCTATATATATATATATGTATATATGTATGATAATTTCTATATCATGTATATGTATAGTAATCATTTCTGTATATATGTATATATATGTGTATATATGTATCTCTCTATATAGATATATATCTCTTTGTATAGAGATCTCTCTATAGATCTCTCTCTATATATATCTCTTTATAGATATATATATAGATAGATAGATAGATAGATCCATATATCTATGTAGATATAGATATATCTATATATATAGATCTCTCTCTATATATCTATAGAGATGTATATATAATATACTGCATATTATATTTAATATATATAATTATTATGTAGTACAAGTCTTTATTTAAATCTGCTGACTTTTCTCTGTGGGTTCCTATCTCATTTTGAACATATCTCTACTATAGAACTTGTATTGTATATACAATGTTCTTAGTACATAGAAAGGACTCAACAGACTTTTTTTTTGTCATATCATTGTGTTTAATTTTAACTGATTGAGTGCTCTGTTTTTCTTCTAAGAATAGATTACTTTGACTATACTCACTTTTAGTTAGTTTTAAAGTCTACTAAAGCTAGTCTCCATTCTTTATTCTTCCTTTTAAAATTTTCTTGGAAAATTTTACACACTTATTTTTCTTTATGAACTTGAGATTCTGTTTAGAGGTAATTTAAAGATTAACATGCTTATTGATGTATTCACATTTTCCTTCAGTAACATCATATGTATCTTCATATATATGGACATGTTTTCTGTGCTCCAAAAATTATAGTTTCCTTTATATAGCTTTTCTTTATATAGCTTTCTTGTTATATTATTTTACAATATTTTATAGATTTTTGTTACTGTGGTTGGGATTTCTCTTTCTCACTTCAACCTGGTAGTTACTATTATTTTTTTAATGTTTATTTATTTATCTTGAGAGAGAGAGAAAATGCACGCATGTGAGCAGGATAGAGGCAGAGAAGGAGAAAGAGAATCCCAAGTAGTCTCCACACTGTCTGTGGATCAAGCCTGACATGGGGCTTGATCCTGCAAATCATGAGATTATAACCTGAGCCAAAATCAAGAGTTGGACGCTTAACTGACTGAGCCACACAGGCAGCCCCATAGTTACTGTTATTAAAACAAGCTCTTGATTTTTTTTATCGTGGTAAAATATACAGAATGAAAAAAATTAGTTTTAACCATTTTTACACGTACAGTTCAGTAGCATTAAGTACATTCCCATTGTGATACAACCATCACCACCATCACCAAAACTTTTTCATCACCCCAAGCTCAAACAGTTGTCTCTGATAGAAAGGACTCTCTCCTTTGATAATAGTTGCCTATCAAACAGTTGCTTCCCACCCCCTCTCTGTTCTAATAACCACTATTCTACTTATGTCTCTGTGAACTTGATTACTCTAGGTATCTCATATAGGTGGAATCATATATTTGTCCTTTTGTATCTGGCTTATTTCACCTAGCATAATGTCTTCAAGTTTCATCATATAGTAGATTTCAGGATTTCATTTGTTTTTAAAGCTAATATTCCATTGTGTATACAGACCCATACTTTTTTAAATCTATTTATCTAGTTACCACTCTGGGACTACTGTGAATACTGCTGTTTTGAAGATTGGTGTACAATTGTACAATGTCTGGTTGAGTCCTTGCTTTCTTTATTTCTTTTTTTCTTTTTGTCATGCACTTAGAAGTAGAATTGCTGGACCACTGGACCATATGGTAATTCTGTCTTTAAGTGTTTGAGGAACTGCCATACTCTTTTTCACACTAGCTGTACCATTTTATATTCCTACAAGTGGCACAAAAGGGTTTCAATTTCTCCACATCCTTGTCAGCATTTATTTTGTGTCAGTTTGACACAGAATTAGAATTACAATCTAATAGCCATGGAATATGAAGTGCTAACTCATTATGATTTTGATTTGTAGTTCCCTCATGATTATTGATGTTGAATATCTTTTCGTGAGCTTAGTGGCCATTTATATACCTTTGGGGAAATATATATTCAAGTCTTTTCCCCACTCTGTAACTGAGTTGTTTGTTTTGTTGTTTGAATTGTAGGAGTGCTTTATATAGTCGGGATATTAATCCCATGTCAGACATACGATCTGCAAGTATTTTCTCCCATTTTGTGCGTTATGTATTCTGTTGATAGTGTCCTTTAATGCACAAGTTTTAATTTTCAAAGTTTAATGTATCTATTTTATTCTTTTGTTGCCTGTTCCTTTGGTGTCATATTCAAAAAACAAACAAAAGACAGAACAAAAATCATTTCCAAATTCAGTGTTTTGAAGCTTTTCTCCTATGTACTCTTCTAAGAGTTTTATAGTCTTAGCTCTGTTAGGTCTTTGATGCATTTTGAATTAATGTTTGTATATGCTATAAGCATCCAACTTCACTTTTATGCATATGGATATGTAGTTTTCCTAGTGTCATTTATTCAAAAGATTATCATTTCTCCATTGAATGGTCTTGGCTCCCTTGTCAAAAATCATTTAACCATCTATACAATAGTGAAAAGCTATTGATTTTTTATGTATTTATTTTGTATGGGACCAACTTGTCAATTGATCTCATTAATTTTAAGTTTTTAGATGAGTTATTAGAGAGATGTATGTATCCAATCATATCTTTAAAAATTATTATATTATTTCCCAATATTTTACAGCTTATTTCATTTTATTGCTTATTTTAATAAGAACTTATAAAACAATGTTGAATAATGTTGCAGTAATGAACATCTCTATGTTCTTGATTTTAATGGCAAAGAATATATAATTTTACTATTTAATATGATGTTCAGTGTGCTTTTAATAGTCTCTATCATATTTATAATGCTCTTTTCAATTCCTATTATAAGTAGAGTTTTTGAAGGAATGACTGCTGAATTTTTTCAAATACTTTTTAAAATCCTAAATAGAATTACAGTCTAATTCTACCTTAATTAGGTGATATAATGATCTTTGCAAGTAGATACCTTTATGTTGAGATACACTATTTCTCATATTCCTGAAATGATATATTATTCTTTTAATGTATCATTGAGGTTTATTCAGAAGAAATCTTTAGTCAGTATTCATAAGTGAAATTAGTCTAGTGTTTTGTTCTGTTTTTTTGCAATATATTTATTAGGTATCATTATTACAAATATGTTGAATTTGTAAATGAATTGGGGGAGATTTCTGACCTTGCCTGTGGTCTAGTATGATTTGAATAACTTAGGAATTACCTTTTCTTCGAAAGTTAGATAAAACTTATTTGTAAAATCATCTAGTATCTTTTGCATCACCTGTATCTTTTTAAATAGTAGAATTTGAATCACCTTTCCAGTAGTTTTTGAGGTCATTTGTCTATTAAATGTATCTACTTTTTCTTAGAAACCTTTGGCAAATCATATTTTCCTAGAAGTGATGAGTTTCTTCTGGTTTTAAATATATTTATCTAAAGTTGTATAAAATATTCTTTTTTATTTTATATATCTGTTGTTATATCCCCTTTATAATGTCTACCATTATACTTTTCTTCTTTTAATTTTTCTTATTTATGGTTTTTCAGGGATTTATATACTTTCTGTGACATTTTAAAGTATAGGCTTTGTTTTTTTTAACTCTTCTATTAGTTTTTAAATATGTTGGATAAATTTCAGTTTTTATTAATCATCACATACTAGCTTATTAATTTTACTTATTTTCATAATAGTGCCTTAAGTTGAAAGCTCAGTACATTTATATTCATTTTCTTTATTATTGTTTGGGGTATTTTCTTCTGAGTAAAGCTTCATCTGTAGTTTATAGGACTTGATATAAAGCAGTCTCTTTTCATTAATATTCTAATTATTGGGGATATATATATCGGTGTGTGCATGTGTTGTTCTATAGCAATCATTAAGGATTTCTATATCAACAAGAGTATGATCAGTTTTACAAGTGCTCCAATCTGAAATGTATATGAATCACTGAATGTGCTCCTTTTCTCAGGTCAGATTTCTGTGTAACTTATTACATAATTATCTTGGTCATCCTTTGCCAATTTATTTAACAAGCACTTCTTGTGCCCTTTTGTGATCTAGGCACTATGATAGTTGCCAGGTTTTCTTTACTATTATGGACTCTTCTAGGTGTGAAAGAAGAAAATTAGAATTCGCTTAGACTAAACAAGTTAGCTATTGAGAATTTTATATGAGATGGACAAAGTTGCAACTTTATAACACAGACCATTAAAACCATGTATTCAAAAGGTGAATACCTTCTTTTCCTGCTTTGCCCTGACTTTACTCTTGGGTCAGGGTTTATTTTCATCCAAGTTCTTTCTCACGTAGGAACCATGGCCACAGCAACTGTGTAATTCTTATGGCAAAATTCTATCATAGGGAAGCTGATGGAGTGTTCCTGTTGTTCTAGGTTACAAAAAAAAAAAAATTCAGTAAAGTTCTCTGACTGGTCCAACTTGGGTTTATTTATCACATATTAGCTAATAAGCTGTATGTAAGGGGCAAAATCTTTTAAGGGTTTGACAATTTCCATTCAAATCACATGATATGGAAGAAAATAGTCATTTCCATATGAAGGGGCTTAATGTTGCAACACAAAGAGGGAAGATGTACTGGGTATATGGAATAAATAAATTCCCCTACAGATACAAAAAACTTTAGGCAGGCTCTTCACATTGAGGTGATCACCATAAATAATTGAAAACTAAATTATTTCTAGAGTTCTGTATAGTGTGCATGGGAGCTATTTTGATCCTTACTGCAACTTTTTGAGATGAGTAGGTAGAAGTATCATCATCTGCTGAATAATGGGGAAACTGAGACACAGTGAAGATAAATGATTGTTATAGGAGAAGAGACCATAATTTTTGAAGTTTCTTTCATTTTCTTAATACTGGCATGGGTTTTATGATTAAGAAATATGTATTTCATAGAAGCAAGAGTCAATGCCCTTAAAAATATTAGCTGACTTTCCCAGGAAAATCTTGTCTTATGAATTAGAGCCTCAATACACTGAAGTCATCTGTTTATAGTCCTTGGTTCTTTGAAAGTGTGAAGTCCATATAAATCCAGCATTTAAGTCAAACACTATAAATAAGCAACCACTCTTCATCTGTATTTCTTTTTGAGAGAATATTCAGTACTTAGAAATCCCTTGATTGCTTTTATTAGAGAAGGTATTTCAAAGCTATGGAATAAAAAGAGGAAAAGGAGGCAGATACATGCCCTCTGAACCTCCCTTTTATTTTGTGTCCCATAAGATGTCATCAGAAGGAATGAGTTTCTTTCTTTCTTTTTTTTTTTTTTAGTATAATTCATTGTCAAATTGGCTAGCATATAGTGTGTACAGCATGCTCTTGGTTTTGGGGGTAGAGTCCCATGATTCATCACTTACATCCAATACCTAGTGCTCATCCCAACAAGTGCCCTCCTCAATGCCCATCACCCATTTTCCCCTCCCCCACACCCTTCGTCAACCATCAGTTTGTTCTCTGTATTTAAGTCTCTTATGGTTTGCCTTCATACCTCTCTGTAACTATTTTTTGTCCCTTCCCTTCCCTCATGGTCTTCTATTAAGTTTCTCAATTTCCACATGTGAGTGAAAACATAGGATATCTGTCTTTCTCTGACTGACTTATTTCACTTACCATAATACCCTCCAGTTCCATCCATGTTGCTGCAAATGGCAGGATTTCATTCTTTCTCATTGCCAAATAGTATTCCATTGTGTGTATGAAGCACATCTTCCTTATCCATTCATCAGTTGACGGACATTTAGGCTCTCTATAATCTGGCTGTTGTTGAAAGAGCTGCTATAAACATTGGGGTACATGTGCCCCTATACATCAACACTCCTGTATCCTTTGGATAAATTCCTAGTAGTGCTATTGCTGGGTCATAGGATAGTTCTATTTTTAATTTTTTGAGGAACCTCCACACTGTTTTCCAGAAGCTGCACCAGTTTGCATTCCCACTAACAGTGCAAGAAGGTTGAAGGAATGAGTTTCTTAAAAAATGCTACAGAAAAGTCTGATGAATAATTATAAAATGATCATTTTTATTTTTATTTTCATTCATTTATATTTTGTCTAAGGACAAATGTATACATGATCTTTGCACAATGTAATATAAAATAGAATAATGGCATTGCTATTCTTAAATATGTTGCATTTCTTTTCTATTGTGTATTCTTGTTAGGTTAAATCTAAGATGTTTTCATATATACGTATATTTTACTAAAAACAGTTTGCAGCGTGATTTAGGAACTGAGGGGTATCATAAAACAATTTGACTAAAGATGGGTGTGAGTTTATTCTCTGAGCCTGCCAAAAATTCACCAAAGAAAAATTATTCAAATGTTTTTGTAGTTAGCTTTCTTTTATAATTTGGAAGCTCTGTTCCCCTCCACCTAGGAGATATTATGAACCCTAACTGATGAGTATTTATAAAATATTTTCTCATGGTGATGAAATGACAAAAAGCTGAGAAGGATTAATGGGCAGATACCTGAATGACAGTGTGAAGATATGAAAGTATAGGTGAGCCAAGTTTTATTGATTAATTCAACAGCATTTATTTCCTGAGCATTCAGTGTTGATAGAGAGATAAATTAAACAGCCCTGTCCTCCAGGAGCCCATGGTACAGAAGGGTTCTGGATTTTCATTTTGTTTGACAATCAAACTTAATATTTATTCTCTTAAACCTGAATACTGTGCAATTTCCTAGGACTTACTTTGTGTTTCTATATAAGAAACAAGCTTGGTTATGAAAGTTAAATTAAATTGGCCGGGAGATAATCTCCGAAATAAACCTTATATAGAATCCACCCCTTCAGAATTTAGATTTTTATGAGTGTCGTGTAATTAATGAAGAGCAGCCTATTGTCTGACCTTGCTTTATGTACTTTGCAGAGAACAAGCTCATATTAAACCAATGTCATTTAAATAAAATAAAACGATCACCCCTATACTGCCATTTCCATTGTGAGGGAATTGAGTTTCCATCTTGTTTGTGGTTTTGTTTGGATTGATTTTGCTTGGCTTTTTTTTGCCAAATGTTAGAAAGCCATTGTTCTTCTCTTCATCATCATTGCCATCTCTACACTCAATATACAGGTAAAAGGTAAACATATTAGGGATATATCTTGGCATAATGAAAAGAATGTAGATCATTGAGTTATATAGATCTGGATTAAATATCTGATTTCATTAGATCTTAAACAAGTTATTTTACCTCCTTCTATCGCTTCCCTCACCTTTAAAACTGGGATGGTAACTGTTATGGGCTGAATTGTGCATCCCCAAAATTCATACGTTGACGTCGTAACCCCCAGTATCTTCAAATGTCACTGTACTTGGAGACAGGGTACCTGAAGAGGTAACTGAGTTAAAATGAGGTCATTAGGGTATGCCCTAATCCAGTATGACTGGTGTCCTTTTAAGAAGTAGAAATTACAACACTGAGGGGTAAAGAGACTAGGCCATGTGATGACACAGGGAGAAAACAGCCATTTTAGAAGAATCTGACCTCCCTCAATATCAGAATTCTAGCCTCCAGAATTGTAGGAAATAATTTTCTGTTGTTTAACCCACCCAGTCTGTGTTACCTTGTTATTGTAGCCCTAACAAACTAATTAATACAGAAAAAGATATCTAAAGTAGGGGCACCTGGGTGGCTTGGTAGATTAAGCATCTGACTTCAGCCTTGGTCATGATCTTGCAGTTCATGAGTTCAAGCTCTGCATCGGGCTCCGTGCCCACCGTTCAGAGCCTGGAGCCTGCTTCAGATTCTGTGTGTGTCTCTCTCTGCCCCTCCCCCTTCTCCCCGGCTGCTTGTGTTCTGTCTCTTAAAAAAAGAATGAACTTTAAAATTAAAAAAAAAAAATCTAGGGGCACGTGGGTGGCTCAGTCGGTTAACTGTCCAACTTTAGCTCAGGTCATGATCTCGTGGTTCATGAGTTGAAGCCCCGCATTGGGCACTGTGCTGACAGCTCAGAGCCTGGAGCCTATTTTGGATTCTGTGTCTCCCTCTCTCTCTGCCCCTTGCCCACTCACACACTCTCTCTCAAAAATAAATAAACATTAAAAAAGTAAATAAATAAAAATAAATATCTAAAGTAAAAGTTACAAGAATTTGAAATATTGTATTATAGTGTATTATAACATATAATAAATGATTCATAAATATAGTTGGCATAGTGTTAATGTTAGTAGTAACATTAGTATTACAATTAGTATTGTTAAACACTACCAAAGGTTTGTGAAGGAAATAATCGTCCCAAACAAAAAAATCAATGATTTCATAAAAATTAATTTAAGTAAGGGGAATTTAAACATATCCCTGGAAGCTTTATTTTTAGATTATTTCTTTTTTTTTTTTTTTAAGTATATTTGTTTATTTTGAGAGAGAGAGACAGAGAGACCACAAGCGGGGAAGGGGCAGAGAGAGAGGGAGAGAATCCCAAGCAGGCCCCACGCTGTCAGCACAGAGCCCATTTTTGGGTCAATTTCAATGTGAAAAGCATTTGAATACTCTGTCACTAATCCATTTTTTCCTAGTGCAAGAGTTCTGAAATTTGATGAGTGAAAATAACTTTGTAAAAAATGTTTTGATGCAATGTGTTTCTAAAAATTTCATTATCTCTCAGACTCAGAAAGGGTCATAATTTACTTGTCAGTACTCATGAATGTATCCAGAAACTATGTGTGATTTTCTTTTACTCAGAATTTGAGGGAGCACAGGTGTGTATCAGAAATCGTAGCAGGAGGTCATCTCAATTGTTGGCATAAGTTTTAGAAATAATATAACTATTTGGTTCCTCTTAGGATTCCCTGGAAAATTCATAATAATGTTCCCATAAAAAGATCCGACCAAGTATTTTGTCAAAATAGGGTTTGTACACATGTAATCATCCATGAAGAATCGTTCTTTTGGATAATATGACCAGAATTAAATAGTAGTGGACATTTTTATTTGTAAAAAAAATAGGTTAATAGGTTGAATTTTAATTGGTTTCATATTATTTTTCTCCCACCAGCTTCTATGGAAGCTTTGGCCTTGGACACAATATATATAATTCACCATATGCACAGGTTTGAGTTCCAGTATTACCAAGCACATTTTATAACATACTGAACCAGTATTGGTTCTGCTGGGAAGTCTTTGAGTTGCAGTTTTCATTCCAGAATACTGGAACATGGTCTGAAATGTTGCTTCTGTGTTTCCAGGCTTAATGCCCTTTGTTTTTTGTTTTTGTTTTTGTTTTTGTTTTTTTGTTCCCTTTGGTTTTCATCGTGCTTCCTTCAAGAAAGAGGAAGAAATTGCCTCATACAGAGGGAGCCCTCACCTTGCCTGAGCTTTGTTTAAGAAATGGGGCTTGGCTCTCCCTGATTATATATTTGACTCCAGGCACCTTCTCAGCTGAGCAGTAAATCTGATTATTTCTTTGCCAAAGATAAAGGATGTTCTTTAAAATAGATGAAATTTCTCTCTTAACATTCAGTCGCTTCACTTTTGCTTTATTTAAGGCTTCTTTATCATCAGTTTTAGTGTTCATTTCAAAAAAGTCAGAGTCGACAAGATAGGTCATAATAAACCGCCCATTCAATAAATACATTGCAGGACTGTTTGTAAAATCTTTATCACTTACTTTGTACTCTCTAGGGGCTGCCTCTGTAGTGAAGAGGTTTTGATCATAGTTTTTCCATCTGCTATTCCTTCCTGTGGAGCTCTGGGTCCCCAGGGACTCCTTTAGGGAAACTTCATTCTATTGGCCAGCAGGCCAGCTGCATGAGGGGATTTGAGGGCAGAGTCAAGGAAAGGAAGATCTGGTTCTGCTCTCATCTCCACCACTTAACATCAGGTCAAGTCATTTAATCTCCTTGAGTCTCCATTTTCTTTTTTATACAAACAGCAATGAAAATATTTGCCATAAACACTTCAGTGGGTATTGGGGTAAGAGGCATCAAATGAGATGCTCCCAAAGAAAACAATTTGAAAACCATTCAGTGCTATGAACATATAAGGTCCTGCTGTGATGAACATTCCCAAAACATCCAGGGGGTGTGTGTAAGGGGAACCATAGAACCAACTGAGTAAAAGAAATTGAGAAACTGCTTTTTCAGGCCATCAGTCATTATGAGATCTTTGAGCTTTATGTCTCGGTTTGCTAGGAAAGATATTTGTCACTTCCAAGTCTTTCCATTTTGGTTTTATTAGCTATATAGTTAATTGATATGAATAAAATGTAGTTTTAAGTTAATAGCAATAACTTCATCTACAGACATAATATATTTTATATCATTGATGGTCCATTTATTTCCCAAAAGGATTTACCAATTTACAATAAAGAACACAAATGTGGATAAAGTTGATGAAAGAGTAGTAACAATAGAAATTAGGAATAGGGAGCCTGAAGTAATAGAGGAAGACAGATATATACCTTGGTATCATGAGATTTTATACTAAGTTCTCAGGCAATGTTCAAAGAGCACTGGAGTAGGAGTTTGACCTCATGTTTATTACCCTAGTTTACCTACCAGATGGTTTCTACCGCAAGAATTATACATATTTTATTACTTAATTTGTTATTCTATACCTTATACTTGTCCATGAGTAAATTACCTAGTTCTCTTTAAATTTAATTTTCCCAGGTTTCCCCTGAGAGATGCTTGCAAACTTGTTCCATTTTAGCGCCAACCAGAAATTATTTCAGGGAAAGCTGATTTTCTTTGTTTTCTTTCTTTTTTTAATATATAAAAAACACACATAAATATACAACCAACATTATATTTAGATGCATTTCTAAAGCCTTATATCTGTGATTATTTGATGGAGAACGTAATAAATTAATTCCAAGTATTCTATTTCTGACTAAACTTTCTTACACACACATACACATATGCATAAGCATGCACATATGTATGTATATATTATTTTTATATTGAATATAAATCCTAAGAGGTCCATGATTCAATTTCTGTTAGTACTCCTACCAAAAAGTAATATGCTATTTGGATATGGGACTAGAAATAAAAGTTATGTCATAATGGCAGGACCATGAGGTCAAGAAGTCAAAGCAACAATTGTAATAATTATCCAAATAGTCTAAATAAAGAAAAGTTAAGTTATCATCAATAATTAAATTCAATTCTATTAATAAGCAGTAATATGCACCAAGATTTAAGAACTATTTCTTGGAGAAATGTATGACCTAGAAAAAACTTTACCCTGTATTCTTCTTGAGAACTCATAGATCATCTACTTGATCAGATTATTGTATGAGTATATAAAGCTGCTCCCCAGGATTCCTTCATTATCTCAGTGGAGACTGTTCTACCCTTTTCTTCCCCCCACCAATCCCACACACAGAATACACACCCAAACACACATATTTATACCTTCACATATCTGGCTCTTCCAAAACCACCATCAGCCCCATCCCAGTAAATAGCTTGCCAGTTAGGAAAACAATAAGCCAATCCTACTTTTTGGGATCTTTGAGATGAAAGAAGTTGTGTGGTAAGTAACATGTCAGGCTGGTTGACTGTTTAAAAATAGCGTGTATCCACTTGATCTTTGTTAATGGTGACCGTATGGAAATTTCATTCCTGAAATATTCTATTGGTGGGACTCAGCAACCTCAGCTGCTTACAAACTTGCAAGTCCTGCAATGTGAAATAGCCAGAATGCCACTGTAGCAGTTTTTCTAAAGTTGAATTGATCACTCTTTGCTAGCAAGCAGGAAATTTGCATGGTTTCAATTGTTAATAAATGGAGGATGATCTTAGCACCAGCATACTTTGCACAGTGTGAAACCAACAGGGCTGCTAGGCTCAGGGGAGAAAGCATGTGATGTCGTATTGCATGGCTTGGAAATGAAAATCTTTAATGGATTAAGAAGGGTTCTTATAGTTCTTAGGATGTTCCCAAAATGTTGATTTGTAATCCACATTTTAAAATAACAAAATTAACTTTTTAATTTGAAAATGTAAAGCAAAATAAGACCATGTTCCCCCTAGGACTCTAGGCATTTTATATTAAAATTAACAGAAAGTGAATATTTATCTTTAAAAACCATGCAAGATAGCAAAGCTAACTAAAGAAGGGGAAAAAATAACAGGTTTTCAAAGTAGAAAGTTGTAAGTATTAATTCACTTTCTTTAAAGCCAACATTAAACTATGGGAGCATTCAGGATCTTTATTTACCCTTAGTAAGAAATTTAGTACCAAGAATACATATTTTAAGATTTATTTCCATATAGCAGAATAAGCCATATGCTAAAGACTTTGTACTTTTTTGCCTTTTTCACCTACAAAGTTAGAATTATCTATCATAGTGACATTCCAAATTCAGAACAATAAAAGCAGTAAAAATAATTTTTAAGACAGATTTTGTACCTACCCTGATATTGTCATAATGAGGTTTCGTTCTTTGTTTAAAAATTAAAGCCATGGTGGCCTCCAAACCACTATATAGAAGTCATATATTTATCATTTAAAATGCACTTTCTCTTTACATTGAGAATTACTGAACAGTCAATGGATAAAAAAGTATAAGCAGAAAGTTTGTAAACATATTTATATGGTTAGAAGGCCAACTAACTTCTGAAAATACGCCAGGTTTGGGAGGATATGGCTTTGTTTTCATTCTACTTTAGTCTTATGTGAAAAGGATAAAGAACAGTCAATTTTGCATCACTGATATAATTTATTGGATAGTTTTATTAAGCTAGGATTGGTATTTAGTGAAGACAGGCTTTTGGAGGCAGGAGGGTGAAGCTGGAGACCTAAAGAGGTACCACTTTTTTAAGTCAGATGCTTGGGTCTCTTGTTTCTAAACATTGTTAACAAATGAGATATCCCAGAGAATTATTGCAAAGATTTGGCTAATGAATTTGAAAAGTTTTTCTCAAAGCACCAGGCATATGTGTTGCTATTATCAACTTTGGACTCGTTCTTTTTGTACTGGTAAAATTATTTTCTGATAGAGTATGGGAGTATAGATTTATCTCTGAGGCAGAATCCACTACGTATTTAGGATAGAATAGGGTAAGATTTTATAAGTTGCCACAAAATGTCACAGGCTGATTTGCATTCTTGGTGATTCTATACATTGATCACTGAGTAACCTTCACTTTTCCAAATAAAGAATAGAGAGAGTGGCGATGACATTTGTAAGCATCTACAGAAAAGGGAATTATTTGAATTCTTCACAGATGGATAGATATCAAGGGTAAATTATTATATCCACATTTCTAATTTTAGGAAGCGTTGAGGGTACCTGTGGATAGTGAAGAGCAAACAGTTTTGCATACAGAATTAATTGTAAACTTTACATACCACAATCCCAAATTCTCCAGACTGACTGTGGAGGTCTTTTCAGACACCATCCCCTAAGGATTGGGAAATTCATAAAAGGAAGATAATGTCATGCTACATGTAATACACAAACTGAGCATGCTGGTCACTAGAATAGTGACCTTTCAAAAATGACAAATTACGGGGCGCCTGGGTGGCGCAGTCGGTTAAGCGTCCGACTTCAGCCAGGTCACGATCTCGCGGTCCGTGAGTTCGAGCCCCGCATCGGGCTCTGGGCTGATGGCTCAGAGCCTGGAGCCTGTTTCCGACTCTGTGTCTCCCTCTCTCTCTGCCCCTCCCCCGTTCATGCTCTGTCTCTCTCTGTCGCAAAAATAAATAAACGTTGAAAAAAAAAAATTAAAAAAAAAACAACAAAAAAACAAAAATGACAAATTAGATTCTATATGCCTCAGAATATAATATGGCTTAGTGCTTAAAATAAGCATGAGATGTGACATATACTCTTAATTCTAGCCTCATAGCAGTTGACTTTATTATTTATAAATAAGCTGCATAACTCATTTTTTTTTTCTTCAGAGAACATAATTCAATCCAGTATTCCCTGTAAACTAAATGTGGACCAGTGCTTGAGACTCTTAGTAAAGCTGAAGAAATCTGCGTGCTTTTCTAATGCTGCTTTAAAATAGTTTCAGGGGCACCTGGGTGGCTGAGTCAGTTGAGCGTCCAACTTTGGCTTAGGTCATGATCTCACAGTCCATGAGTTTGAGTCCCATGTCAGGCTCTTTGCTGACAGCTCAGATCCTGGAGCCTGGTTCGGAATCTGTGTCTCCCTTTCTCTACCCCTCCGCCACTCACACTCTGTCTCTCTCTGTCTTTCAAAAATGAATAAACGTTAAAAACATTTTTAAAATAGTTTTGGAGATTGAACCATGTTTAGTGGGAACACACAAGAAAATCTGCTGCCAAATGTTCTTTGAACTTTGAGATGAGTAACATATGGAAGTACTCACTATGGGTAAAGTACATATAGCCATAGAAGCTATAATGATGTAGTCTGTTCTGGCTACCAAATCTACATGCTTTTCCCCAAATTTGTATTTAAAAACTTGTTTTCAGAAATAGACTTTAAAAATTTATAAGATGCAAATATTTTATTTTTCTTCCTGTCTGTTTTCTATGTTGTTTTTTTTTTTTAGTTTTGTATTTTGTTTTCTTTGCGTTTTTTGTTTGTTTGTTTGTTTGTTTTGAGAGAGTGTGCACACAAGTGGGGCAGGGGCAGAGGGAGAGAAACAGAGAATGTTAAGCAGGCACCACGCTCAGCGCAGAGCCTGATGCATGATGTGGGGCCCTGGGATCATGACCTGAGCTGAAATAAAGAGTCAGACACTCAACCAACCGAGCCACCCCAGCACCCCTCTATGTACTTTTAAATTAATATATTCTTTCTAATCCCTGACTTTGTAAATAGTAAGAGTGACAGCACAGTAAGTACTAAGAACACTGATAAAACCACCGTTCGTAAGTGACAATACCACTTATGTTCCAAATTCATCACCCTGAGATTTTTTTTTCCATGTCTTCTATATTTCTTTTTTGAAATTTAGTTTGCAAAAGACACAGAAGCTGTTATATAATACCAGATAAACACCACCACTAGGGGAAAAATTAAGTTAATTTGTAAAACACCTTCTGGAATTAATTTTTATCACGTTTTTTATAACCACATAATAGTGAAATAGGCAAATGCTTTTAGTCACAGAACTTGGTTTCCTCAGACTACAGCTCTTTTCTGTGAGGGTGGTAGACGATCCAGGTGTGAAAGGGATAGCGGCTTTAGGCTTGCACACTCCCTTCAGTCTTGTGAAACATTTCTGGGACCGCCCCTGGCTCCACTGACCAGCATGTTCCAGTAGCTGAAAGAAGGGGAACTAGTTTCCTCTCCCATGCTTGTCCTAGCCGAGATGGAAAATTAATTCTGCTGTTGAGGAGAATGGGAAGGTTGTTCGTCCCAACATACCAAAGCTCTCAGACACAGCGTGTTATTTGCCTTCTGCCGAGATACAGCAGGAACTGAAGATGTTAGGGATGCCTCTCGCTAACATCTGCTTTGTTATTAATTCATTTTGCCTACATCTTTAATTTAGGGTGACAGCCGCCTTCCCAGACTTTGGATTCCATCCCTCTCCGTAACCAAACAGGGACATGCGGGGGCCCATTTCCTCTCCGCAGCTGTCTGTGCAGGGTCTCAACAGTGTGCCTAGAGCTGGCAATGCACAGTACAGTGCACTGATGGCTCCCTCTCTCCTTGCTTTCGCAGCTGGCGCTACGTACATCTTTGGGAAAAGCGGAGGCCTCATCCTCTACACCTGGCCGGCCAATGATAGGCCCAGCACCCGCTCTGACCGCCTTGCCGTGGGCTTCAGCACCACTGTGAAGGATGGCATCTTGGTGCGCATCGACAGCGCTCCGGGTCTTGGTGACTTCCTCCAGCTTCACATAGTGAGTACTGGGCCTGGCCTGGATTTCCTTGTCTTCCTGGTGGTGTGAGTTGGTGCACCAGAATGCAGCAGAACATCCTAGATAGACCTGGAAGAGAGACACATTTATAAAAATTGCCTACATGTGTTGGAGCCATATCCAAGCATTAGTCCACGCGTCAAGCCTCATTCTTCCCTTTAGACGTGAACCTTGATGCTCGTAGGGTACTTCAGGGATAAAAAATGAAAAACTCTTTCAGTCTAGACTCGCTTGCCAGCTGTGTGGTTTGGTCTGTCATGAAACATTTAGCAGACTGCTTCGGAGTACATAAGAGATTTACCTGGTACTTTGCCTTAACCCGGTGCAACTAGCAAAGCCTGCTCCAATGTTTGCTGGGGGGTCAGCAAAATTTTTCTGTAAAAGGCTAGATAGCAAGTATTTTGGGCTTTGCAGGTGATAGGGTCTCTGTCAGAGCTCCTTGGAAGCGCCACAGTAATATGAAAGCAGTCATAAATAACATGCTTTTTTTTTTTAAATGCAGGTGACCACATTCCAATAAAAATTTATTTTGTAATAGCGGGCTACAGGCTATATACTTTGGTGACCGCTGCCCTGGGCTGAAAACTTCCTTGGGGAGATACAAAGAGCAAAGAGTGATAAAACTGAGGGCAGAGTTGAAGGGGCAAAATGAAACAGCGCAATAACCAAGAATTGTTATATTCATGCATACTGTATATCCAACATTTTGCTTGTATATATAGGCCCAATAGGACCGCAGCCTCAGTCACTGCACGTCGTTAAGAACACAGTGCAATACTAAGAAATTAAAATGATTTGGAGGAAAAAATTACTTCGTTATGAGGATAGAAAATATTTTTATAGCAACAATTAACCCATTTTATCACCTGTGCAGTCTGCAGTTAAGAAAGTAGGCTAAAGAAGGATATGATTCTCATCCATAAGTACCCAAAGTGCAGCTACCAGGAGCAAAGAGAGGAATTGTTCTCATTAGTTAGCAATGACAAGGCCAGAAAGAATGGATTTAATTTGGAGCAATAAGAATTCAGTTTAAATAGCAGGGGGGAAAAAGCAGTTAAGAGGAAAGATCAACTGGGGATTACCACCAACCTCCAAAAAGGAGGAAAAGGAATATTTACTGGGAATCTTTGAATCTGCGTTTTGCTAATGTGCCGGTCTACTGAGGAAGGCACAGAGTGGGATTTTATTGCCCGTCTCTGGAGTGGAGGTGGCTGGCTAGAAGCACCAGCAGCCAGTTCAGCCCTGCAAGCACTGCCCATCTCCAACACCTGCCCTTCCAACATGCCTTGGAAACAGGAGCAGCTTGAAGTCTAAGGCTTGAGCTGGAAACTTGTCTGGCCTCAGTGTGAGCTAGAGCCAGACAAGACTCCGCGTAGGAGTACAGGGAAGGACTGGTGAGGAATGATCACCTTCAAAATGTGGAAGAGGGGTCTTAACAGAGTTGTGAACCTTTATGCCTTCTCAGATGCTTTGAGAACCATATGGTACTGTGAGCATAAGCTTAAGCATTTTAAAAAGCCATGCCAAGGAGCACAGAGAAAAGCAGCCATAGTTTGTATGGTTTATCTCTATTTGGCCTCTAAAAACCACCATAATTTACAAAATTCTGTGAGATTTATGCTGCATATAACTTAATGATTATTTCATAGCAGCTATAACTAGGCTATTATTACCAGCTCACTTGCATTTTCATGGTGATTTATCTTCTTTTTTTGTTCAGTGTGACTTACTAAGAAAAATATGATTTGGCACAGCCACGAGCATCTTTTTGAGTCAGATAATGTGCTACCAGTTTATCCATTTCTCCCCATTTGTGTTTTGTAGAGCATCTCTACGTTTAAGAGAAATGTTTGTTACATTCTGAGAGTTTACTTAAAAGTTTTGTTTTTACAAAAAGGTATGAGGATCCTCGGAATTTCTAGGAGGAACCATAGCATTCTGTTTTAACATTTTTAACAGCAAAAATACAAGAAATTTTACTTTAAAATGCATAAGCCCCCTTGGGTACTGTGGACCTTTTCCAATGATGCTATCATTGCTTAAACATTCTGGAAAATCCCAAAAGATTTCCCTTCATCAGATTGACATCATCTGACCTTCTTAGAGAAAAGAAAGACAGACCATACAAAGTAGAAAAACCACATCGTTCTGGAATGGACCTGACATGGTCATAGCCCTCTTGAAAATGACATCACTTAATTGGTCTGATAATTGGAAACTTTTTTTAATTCTCTGGTGTTTACCAGAGATAAAAACTGTGTGTATTCCAATAAAAATTCATTTTAAAGGCAGGCTGCAGGCTGTACTTTGGTGACCCCTGCTCTAGGCTGCAAACTTCTTCATAGAGATGTCCAGAACCTCTTACAAAACCTGAGGTCAGAGTGGGGACAGCAAAGGGACGGTTCCTCACCACACTCAGCAATAAAGGAATACAAATGGAAGAGCAAAAGACTTGATTACAAACCCTGCTTCTTGTTTTGGACATTTACATAGATGCATCAGGAATACAATTCCATAAATACTTACTGAGAAACTTTTATTGGACTTCTACAGTCTGTAAAATGTGGATTTATTTAATGGATATAGGTTGTTTCCTTGTACTAAAGAAAATAATTTAAGGACCATTAAGGAAAGTGGGAAGAGTTGGGGAGGAGGCCAAAGATTCCATTCCCATTTGCAGTTTGCCTGGGAGAAGAGAAACCCACCAGAGGAAAAAAAAAGAAAAAGTGATGGCAGACACAAAGAAGAGAGGGAAGCAGGGCATATCCCAGGGGCAGGGGGAGTAAGGAGGCACTGGGCCTGGAGAAGTGGACCCATCTGCCTAGAGATATGTTCCTAGCAGGGGGTTACGTGTGTGTAAAGCCTCATTCTTCCACTGTGGGCGGTGTGGAGTCCCCAAAGCAGGAATGGGCAAGCAGATTTCATGTTGTCTGCGAGCTCTGAGGGCCTCTCACTTCCTCACTTCAGGCTTTCCAGTGGAAGGATTTGTGAGAGCAGCAGGTAAATCCAGCAAGTAGGAGTTTCAGCTTCCACTAGGCACATCTATCGCCTGCATTGAAATGAGACTTGTGGACAGATGCATGCTGCCTGTATTACATTTGCTCTAGGCTACGTGCTATCCTGTTCCCAAACTTTCCCATTTCTCTTCCTTTGTCGTCCTGAAAGGCTCACACATTAAAAAATCTTTAGGAAAATTGGAATCTTCTTAAACTCCTTTTCCACGGGAGGCTCTTGAATCATTTCCTGATTCGTTTAAGTCATTAGTCTTATTATGATCCTTCTCACACTGGGCCATGGTCAGCCGCTCTAACAGAATTTGAGTTTTTTTCGAGGGCTAGGGAGAAAGGAGGAGAAAGTAACATGACTAATTTGGGGACATACAACATTGGAGCAGATGGTGAGAGAAATCCCGGGCAGAATGAAAGCAGTGGTGCCCTAGGGTAAAGAACTGATGTAAAGAAAGGGACACCAAGACAGAGGTGGGGAGGTGCTATAGGTGCAATTTTTCCTATTTCACAGTTTGCTCAGATTATCTGTTCTTCTGGCCAAAGGAGCAGAGGCTCTTCTTTCTTTTGCTGGTTTCTTTTAAACCTGAAGGCCTCGCACTCACCCCGGGTGCTCATGATGGTTAAATAGGCCTTGATGATAAGTGTTGAATAAGACAAGAATTAGATCATTAAAAAAAAAAAATCAGAGAAGTCCAAGAGATCAGAATAATTGAGAGATGGTTTGCTTCAAACTAGCTTCCATTTCTTCATTTTTGGTTCACACTCCTAGGATGCACTATTTTCTGAATCAATTATTAATCATAATATTAATGAAATCACAGATGAAGTGTGTTTGACAAAGGCAAAAAGATCTTTGCTGAAGTGTGTATGCATGAAATGAAATTTTGTGGAGGGAGGGTGTCTTAGGGCAGAGGGGTTTGTAAAGAAATATTACTTTGGATATGTTTCCTGCATTGAAGTCTATTGTTGAGGAATTAATCCGCTTGATACTTGGAGAGAAGCTGCTGTCACTTGGAGGTGACATCTGCCTATAAAATTGAATAGGACCAGGGAAAGGATTACCATGAAGTGCTTGTTAGTCTCTTATGAAATTCTTGACAAACTCCTTTCACCACCTACAAAACAGAAGGTCGGGCAAAACTGGGCAACAGTTAGCTTCTCTTTATGTAGTTAATACAGGGCGTAAAAAAGATATGCTATTAACTTCTTTCTCCCTGCATGTAATTTACAGTAAATCCTTTGGATTCATTTTTTAATTATGAACCTTTCAGTAAGAGTGAAAATTTATGTGTCAGGACATCTGTTTTGTTTGACAAGAATCTGTAACCTTCTCCAACTGTTTCTCTCCTGACTTATAATGTAGATACCTAGATAAAATGGGGTAGGAAAAGACAAAGGGCTGCTGTCCTAACTTACCCCCTTTGCATGATGGCAAAGTGTTCCCCTTACAAAAACTGCTTTCCTCACTCCACAAATGAAAGGCTCATAGTATTCTCTCAGTGTCATGTTTGGGGAAATAGAATATTAAGTTCGATATGTATAGTATTGTTTTTCTATAATTTATAGCATTTGGAAAGACTCCTGGAGAATAAATGGGAGCCAAGCTGAATTATGATAAACGGCCTGTTCCTCACATCTATTGCATCTATAAATTGCTGGCCTGGATGCTTCATTTGGCTGTCTCTGTGTGAGATATTTACAGTGAACCATCAACATCTGCTGAGTTAGTCTTCAGAGAGGCTAGGTGGCTGTTACCTTAGACTCATGTCTGGATTTGGCTAGTAGCAGAACTGGATTTGACTTAGGAATTGTGTTTGGGGGGATCCGCAGAGGAGCACAGAGGAGCGTTGGCATTTTTGAGACTGGTAAGGCAAGTAGAGAGGGAAAGAACAAGAAAACAACAAAGGTGTCCAACAGATGCAATTTTGTTTCCCACAGAGTGCTATGCACTGCAGGTTGGCTCTGTATTCCCTTTCATTGCTATTTGTTCTTAGTGAAAAAAGCCTCTTTGGGTTTTCCGGGCTTAGGAGCTTTTCCAGATCATTAGCCACTTCTGTGGAGAGGGCCTGCTGGGGATCCTCTCTGCAGCTTCCAGCTTAGCCGTTCCATCCCGGCTGAGTTGGAGAAGAAGGTGGGAGAAGGCAGTGGAAGTAGGGATTTGATGAAGTGAGCACTTACGCAAGCTGGACCAGATGCAGCGCCCTGCATGGGAGCTGGGGTGTGTTTTCTCCAATCTCTCTTATTTCCGAGGTAATTCTATCTAAATCTGTTTACTTTGACTGCACACTTAGTTTTGAAGGGCAGCATGCCATAGTGGAAAAATGTACTTAATCTGAAATCAAAAGACACGGATTTGAGTCTCATTTCTGTCAGCATCCAAGGAGCTCTTTGGCTTTGAACAACTCATCATTGCCCTGGGCTCCACCTTCCTCTTCCTTTAAATGGGCACAAAAACATACCATACTACCGGGTTTTTCCGAGATTCAAGTGGAATCCAGTATTTAGAAGTTGTTTGTTACCGGCCAAAAACTGCACAAATGTAGGATGATGATTTTCTTCATGAAATATCCAGAAGGTAATAACTTCAACAGAGGAAAAAAAAATAGTGAAAGGAAGAATTTTTTTTTAAGTTTATTTATTTATTCTGAGAGAGACAGAGACAGCATCAGTGGGGCAGGGGCAGAGAGAGAGGGAGAAAGAGAATCCCGAGCAGGCTTCATGCTGCCAGCACAGAGCCTGACATGGGGCTCGAACTCACTAATCATGAGATCATGATCTGAGCTGAAACCAAGAGTCAGACACTCAACTGACCGAGTTACCCAGGAGCCCCAAGGAAGAATGTGTTAAAATTAAAAGTAGAGTGTCATTTTAAGTATTTTTAAAAGTCTGCCAAGACTGTTTCTGCAAACAAATTCCTATTTTATCTGATCAAAAGTGATTTTTTTTTTAATTAATCAGATTCCTGATTGAAACTTTTGGAGTGTCCTGTTAAGACAGGGTAAAGAACCCAGTTCCCTCTGAGAGAGACCTGGTTAGATCAATAGGATATGACCTGGGGCTTCTTTGTCATGTCCTTGTAAGCTGTTATGTCTCTATACAGTGACACAAGGTGATGCATTATGCTTCTGCTGCCCTTCAGTATGATGTTCCAAAGGGCTCTCCCCTCACCAGTAAACCTGTAATTCACCTTGCCCTGAAGGTCCTTCTTCAGTTGTATGAGCCAAAGGGAGAAGGAGCATCAGAAGAGCAAAACCTTTCTAGGCAGGGATAGCATGAAAGAGGTTTGAGACCCGCCATGGGCTGCAGATGACCACATAAACAGACAGCCTGGCCTGACAGTTGGGAATTCACAGAGGCCAGAGAGAGTCACTGCTGGAACCAGCGTCCTAATGTGGGTACAGCCAGATTGAGTGGGGATGAGTAGCAGCTGCCGCCAAGTAAAGTAGGAACATAAAAGCAGAGGTACAAGTAAAAGCATTTCATAGACTTTGATTCCTCAAAATAGTGAGAAAAGTGCATGATAAATTTAGTGTACAGATAAGATGTATAATAACGCAGTCATAAAAATCGAGTTGACAAATGTGTAGAAAATATGTTATGACTGGTAAACAATTATGAGTAAGCAGAGACCAAATGGCCCCGTCTTTCCCATTTATCACTTACATCAGTGACTCTTTTGCTAACTGGTAACAGTCGTGTTTCAGAATCTTCAATACTTGTATAATGGAAGTTAGAAAAATTAGGATTCGGAGAGATTGGCTCATAAACTTCAACTAGTATATTTAAATTGTTTTTTTTTTTTTTTTAATGTGCCAGGTATAGTGCTACGTTTTAGGGACACTGTAATCAACATGGGGTCACATAGAACTAATAGACTTGAAACACCCCAGTAATTAAAATATGAGAAATTAGATTTCCTACACCTTATGGGGTGATGTATATAACACTCCTCCAAAGCTCTTGGTATATAGGGAGCTTTCAGTTATGGATAGCCTTTAATATCGTTGGTACTTTTTCAGCAGTTAAGTTTTTCTTAAGTCAGGGAAAACGATATATATATATATATACATATATATATATGTGTGTATATATATATATATGTATATATATATATATATATATATGTATATATGTATATATATATTTCCGTAAATAACAAACAGACTTTAATCAGGTTTCTGAGATTGCAACTTAAATAATATGAAATTCTAAGGAGAAGTCAGGATGCTACTGATTTAAAGCCAGCCCTTGTGGCATATATCCTAGATTACTGCAGGTATCAAATAGCCGAGCAGGTTCTGAATAGCAGAGTCTTTTTATTTTTTTATTTTTATTTTTTTTAATTTTTTTTTTCAACGTTTATTTATTTTTGGGACAGACAGAGACAGAGCATGAACGGGGGAGGGGCAGAGAGAGAGGGAGACACAGAATCGGAAGCAGGCTCCAGGCTCTGAGCCATCAGCCCAGAGCCTGACGCGGGGCTCGAACTCACAGACCGCGAGATCGTGACCTGGCTGAAGTCGGACGCTTAACCGACTGTGCCACCCAGGCGCCCTAGCAGAGTCTTTTTAGACATGTGGATTTGAAATGCAGCAAGCAAGGCAAATGGTGGGTACTGTAAAGTGAGCGCTGGGGCTCATATGACTTAATGGCAGGCCTACCTTAACACTGTGGGCTGGATGAGTTATCTCATTGCCCCACCACTTACACTGTTACTAGTCATTACTCCTGGGGTATTGTTCACTGCAACAGGGCAGGAAATAACTCGTGGACTCCCTGAAGCTATAGATGATATGTTTTAGCTCCCTGGCTGCATTCAGGAGGCATGGAAGCTCAGCGTATTAATGGGGGAATTCATTAGCCACCCACTCCATAGCATCATGTGCTTAGATCCTGACGCTGTCACTGCTACTGTTTCAACTTGTTAGTGTGCCCCTGATAGATGGCAGAGGGAACTGTATAACTGTATTATCCTCAAAGATAGTTCTGACAGCCAGACCTGTCGTTTCCCAGCGTGAGATGACACCTTCGGAGCCTAGAATCACTTAAAGACATTTAGATAAGCCCTGTAGATCGATCAAGCTAACCTTCATCCTGAAGTCATTTCATACTCAGAATGACAGGAGATGATTGGCAATTAAGTCTCTTTTTCTATTCTTGACCCCTTAGTTAACCTCTTTTAATTTGGTTTATTTTTCTACTCCGTTTTCTACAAAATGACAGGTAATTTAATGACATAGATGATTGTTTCTGACACAGACTTAGGACCATCCGTAAATCATCTTATGTTACTACCATTTATTATCACTTACACCACTAATATCGATTGACAAAATACCAGGTACCAGACACTGCGTAAGAATTCTGTTTACATGTTCTTATTATGAACTCACAACAACTCAGTGAGGTAGTCACTATTAATATCTTCACTTTAAGAATGAAGCAACTGATGCTTAATGAAGCTAAAGAAATTTCCCAAGATAGCACTGAGCAGTCATTCAAATCCAGTTCTGATTCTTAATTACTATGCCACTCCTAATGAAAGTTTCAGAGTAGAAAGTATAGTGATGATAATTTTAATTCAACACGTATTTGTGGAACAGCAATTTATGTGGGATTGTTGGAGATGTGAAGAAATTTAATATCAAGGAGGGAAGTAAAAATTATACATGCGATGGTTTTTAGATGGCATCAGGTACATTCCAAGGAAGGCAAGACTCTTACAGTTTGTAGAGATTAAGAAATGAACACAGACAAGGTGGGTCAGATTTTGACTAATGGAATCTAAAAAAGGAACATGCTAGATGAAGATACCAGCATGAGTATTACCTCAAAGGAAGGAAACACAGACTTTGTTCCCAAATTTATGATGTGTTCAGTTTGACCAGAATAAACGTCTTGATGGCAAAGGCAGACGGTATGGGATAGCAGAAAGAGCACACGTCTTAGAGGCCAGTGGTGTGTAATTCAAGATCCGACTCTGCCTCCAGCCAGCTCTGGCTTTGGAGGAATTATTTGTCTGCTCTCTAAAATGGAGTTAACAGTGATGCCATCTTGCAAGTCTGTGTGAAAATTTATAATAACATATATGAAAATGCTTAATGAGTAACTGGTTCACAGTGGATGCCAAATTAATGACAATTATATTTTTAGGGTTTTTTTTTTCTTTCTAGGTACTTTAGGTCCGTAGTGAGGAGGACTTGAATGCCATACTGATAGGTTGCTTCTTAAAGCAATGAGAGCACATTGAAAGTCTTTGAGCAGTAGATGAAATGCCTAAAGCTTAATTTTCAGAAATATTATTTTGGCTTTGTTTAAAGAATGGTTTTCAGTGGGTTCAAGGAAAGTAGGTAGGAGGTTATTGTTAAAGTGGTCAAGGATTTATTCTATGATGTGGTCATAGGAAGGTATGGAGATGAAACGGAAGGACATTCCTTCCAGAGATAGAATCCACAGGTGTTGCCACCTGGTTGGATGGAAAGGGAGAGAGGTAAGGAATGTCTAGAATGGAAAGGTCAAATTTCATTAACAGAAACAGTAAAACAGGGCACATACTTTAGGTTAAGGTGGCCAGAGTTTGACGTTAGTGATGCAACACATAAGGCATCCAAGAGTCACTCTAGAGATTTCCAGTTGGAAATATGTGATGAGTTCTGATAAGAGAATAGGCAGAGGTAGGGACTTGAAAATTTTCAGCCTGAAATGGCAATGGAAACCGAGGATTGCTAAGATCTACAGGGACATAAATGGGTATTAACTTGGGAAATATGTACATAATTTTACAAAATGGAGGAAGAAAAAAAAAAAAGAGGCTAAAAAGAAAAGGCTAGAGGATCACACAAAACCTGAATAGTGAAGTGTTACAGAGGATTAACAGAGGTTTTTCAAACACAAATAGATGTAGAGCTATTTTTTCCATAACTTTTGGTCAAACCTCTTTTGTTTGCAGTCAGTTTATAGGGATGTCTTCCTTGTCTTTATTGGCATTTATTATGACATGTAATTTGTGTCATTCCAGTCTCCTCATTAGTCATTCTGCACTTCTTCTTTTAGTAGTTGTTGTGGGCATGGCTTACACAGAATCAGAAGACTCCGGTCTAAACCTATATCTGCCACCAGCCAGCATTTGTCATATGGAAATGGTGGAGATATAGATACTGTTCTGCCAAATGAGAGAATGCTTGTGAATGTGCCCTGTTACCACTGAAAGGTCTACAAAGGAAATAAGATCGTTTTCATAATAATATGTGTCTGCCTACCATCCTGCAAAGCTGTTGGTGCCTAAGAGACTGTGGTTGGAGACCTGGAAATGAGGACCTAAGAGATATTAAGGTGGTTGTAGTTTTCAACAGTGGAGTTAGCAGTGAAGCAAATAGCAGATCAGAGCCAAAATGTGAATGGCCCAACAGTGGGATCTCATGAACTGCTATGGTCTTCAAATGATGTTTTTATATGGTACACATCTTCGGACCTTGTACTTCACGCCTTGGAGCATTACTTTAGGGGAGGCTGTCTGGATTTAAGGTCATGCTACAGTTCCCCAAAAAGCAAACTTCCTGATCCCATTGATCCCTTGTGCGGTGAGGCAGAGAATCTCAGTTACCCTTATCATTATCTTGGCTTGGATAGCTACAAATGTTACTAATGGTCCTAAAATTATCCAGCCCTTTCTTAAATGCAAACTGCAGTACTCAGGCTCCTAAACCCTTTTGGAAATAAACTCTACCGGTTGACTTCTCATCACTACAAACACACATTCTTGCCTGGGGGCATGCATATTTTTGGAATCACTCCAGTATTTGCCATTTTGCTCATTGTCCAGTCACTGTGCTAGCCACTTTGTATACGTCAGCTCATTCAGTTCTCACACCACTGTCCAACTGGGGAGATAACCTCTATTTTAGAGATTAAGAAGCTAAGGCTCAGAGGATTAAGTAACCATTTGTTCCTCGTGTTAAGGGAAGGAAAAAAATGAAATTAGTGGTATGCTTGATTCTAATGTCATACATACTGCTTTTGATGGATACCTATTCAATATTGAAGTAAGATGTGGCGAATTTAACAGGACCTGTGATTTTTTTTTTTTAATCCATACAGTTAAGAATGGCAAACCAAAATAAAGGGATGGAGCACAGCATTTTGGCTAAAGCCGAATACGTAATTGGAATTAGGTCACTTTCTTTTTGGATTCAAAGAAACTCTCCATTTTACATTACATTTTATTGTTTCTCAGTATTTTGTTTTTTTCTCAACAGCTTTAAGGCACCCAATTACTCCCAAACCACTTTCTGAAACATCTCTGTGCAAAATGGGCTTGGAAATGAATCTAAGGTTTTAAATACAATGTGGTACAAGAAGAGGCTTGCAGTAGCTTTCCCCCCCCAAATTTTAACACAAATCCTTTCAACTGTAGTAGATCTGAGCAGAAATTCCTAGATAAATGCATGCTCGTATTTTAGTGTGATAAATGCCATATCAGAAGTTTTCAAATATCCTTGCTTGAAAACCCTAAATGATCTCAAACTATATGGAAACACTTTTAGTGTCCCTGTAGTCAGTATTTAATTTCTATATTTATAATTTAAAACTAGGTATGAGTATCTTCACAGCAGCACCAGGCTGTCATCCACCGGTCTGTTAGCTTCTAACGTCGAGTGGCAGAATCGAGTAAAAACTTGAAAGGGAGACCTTTACACTGGAAATCACATTTTTTTTTTTTTTTTTGGAGCGGGAGCAGATTCCATTCATCTTGCCCCTGTCGTGATGCCTAATTCCTAAGGTTCAGAGGCTTTCATGTTTGCTACTTAGATCAGCAATGCCGCACCTGGTCTTACTGCATGTCTAAACAGCAAAGCTTAAACACAGTACTAAAGTGTGAAAGAGGAAAATGAGTTTGGTGCGACATGTTGCCCCGAACACTGAATGTGCAACGGTTGAGGGTCTTTGACTACCCACAAGGGACAGCCACCTTTAAGAATAAGGCGAAAGTCTCCCTGAGGTTTAGCTGAGAATAGATACAGGGGTATATAGAAGTACAATATGACAAACCTGGTCTTAGAAAAGAGGCAGGAGGGAGGAATATAATTGCCAAGTTAAAATTAGCCAAGCAGGCAAAGATTAGCAGCCTACTTTAGTGAAAAACAATTCATTCATGTATTTATTCAACCAGCTGCTACTAGATGTCCAGTAAGTTCTAGGATCTGGGGATATGAGAGTAAAGAAGATATAAACTCCTATTTTCATGGAGCTTACATTCTAATGGTATAGGCAGTCAGAACGTGGGTGCTGCAGAATTTTTTGAAAATGCAGTGTCAATATATTTAGTTAATTGACATATGAACAGACTGGTGAATCCCCACCAAACTTTTGTTTACATCTTTGTACTCTTCTCTGTTTCCCAAAGCTGCATATGAACCTCTTTTACTCTTATAATCGAAAAAGAGCAAAGGGCCCTGTCATTAGCCGGTTCTGCTGTGATCCCCATTAGTGACTACTCTAGTCTGTTTTCAGCAGCAAAATGAAACAAAAAGGAACATCTTTACCCTCAATTTCTGTTCCTTTCTCTTTGAAATGACTGTGGCCATCCCTGTTGTTTTGTTTTGTAATTGTACTGGATTCCTTCAGCATATCCATCTCTATTTCACAGGCAGAAAATTGCTAGAGGCATCCAAACAGTACTAACGGGGGGGGGGGGGTGGGAGGGGGGGGGACAAAAGCCAAAATCAAATAAAAACTCACCCTCCCTGGGACTGAGACTACAGTTTCCAGTATACTCTCCAAGCCTGCTTATATTGTCATGTCTGCATATTGACCTAGAGCTTCCAGCCTCCCAAAGCCAGTCAGTTACAAGATCACCCCCCCATGGTGAGAGTATCAGTACAAATTAGGTTTTTCCCTTCACTTAACTGAATGCCACAGGAAACAGAATGGAGCCACATGTTTCCCTTTGATTCACACCCAAACACTGGAAAACACAGAGTGTGCGCTTCCTCCTTCAAGCTGTGTGTGTGCGTTAAACACAGGCAAACATTGGACTGAAATGCAGACACAGTAAGTCAGCTCTAGGGAAAGCCATTCATGTCTTTTTCTTTCCTACATCTTGATCTTTTATTCGAACTAAGTCTCTGCAGAGATGCTAAGAATGATATTTACCAACTATTCTCCAAACAACAGTTAAATGTGTTTTATCCAAAATTGGGTATTCACCAAAATCATAACAGATTGCCTTCTGGAACTGGGAACTTACCATCAGCTCTCTCCTTATAATAGCTCTCAATTTTTAATAAAGAAAACCCAAAACACCAACCTTATACGATGGATGTGAAAGAACATAGAAGGCACTATGGGAAAGTTTTCTGTATATTTCCACAAAGACCTTCTTTGTTAAAACTGAGTATTTGATATAAGAAATATATTAACAAATAAGTACCCTGGGTATGAACCTCAGCCCTGGCAGGAAAACCAGACTTCTCAACGAGGCCTGCAGCTTGAGCTCTCATCTCTCTCTCTCCAAGAAAACAACCAATATTGCAAACTAGTGAGACTTGAGGCCAAATTCTGTGTACATGGTTTTACAGACAGGAGCTGGCCAGATGGCTTTGTGAGCACAGTGACATCTCTATGCTGCACAGACCAAGATCACCGGATTGACAAAAACAGTTCATTTCACACAGTAGTAAAATGTATATGTGTGTGTGTTTAAAAGACTAAATAGGGGGCGCCTGGGTGGCTCAGTGGGTTAAGCCACCGACTTCTGCTCAGGTCATGATCTCGCGGTCCGTGGGTTCGAGCCCTGCGTCGGGCTCTGTGCTGACCGCTCAGAGCCTGGAGCCTGTTTCAGATTCTGTCTCCCTCTCTCTGACCCTCCCCTGTTCATGCTCTGTCTCTCTCTGTCTCAAAAATAAATAAATGTAAAAACAAAAAAGTGCTTAAAAAATAAAAAAAAAATAGAAGACTAAATAGAACCACACTGTTCTGTGAACTCATACTCTACTGCTAACCACCAAGGGCTACTTTATAAACTCAGACCTTGATTAGCTAGGTTTTAGAAGCCTAACCACCGCATTTCATACACTACCTTCTGGAGATTCCCGCTAAGTTGCTGTGTGTGCCCATAAAAAGTCACAGTTCTGTTCTCTTTGTCTTTAGAGTAGTTGCAGATTTGATTCTTTCTCAGGGGGCCTTACTGCTGTTCCTGATGACTGACAGTGAGGCCAGAGCCAGCTCTGACCTCCTTACTGGTCACGAACCAGGTCAGCACACTTAGATTCCCGAGCATATGCAGGGCAGCTGCTTGGGGGCATCTAAAATGGAGCTATTGCATTTTCTCCAGCACCTCCTCCCTTCCTGGCTCCATGAATGGCAGGAATGAAGTATTTTCTTCCTTCTCTCTTCCCAGTATTCGGCGGTATAGCACAAACGAGCTCACTTCTTCCACTTAGCTCCAACGTGCTATTCCTGGTTCCTCATCTCAGAGAACAAGGTGTCCTTTTTCTTCAGTTTGAGGAGTTTAGAGAATGTACCCAGCTAGTGTCCCATGGACACTATATATTTACTATACTATACACTATACACAAATACATTTAAAAATTCAGGTATTTCATATACAACTTGAGATTTCCAGTTTCTCTTAAAATCAGAAGGTTTAGCTACATTGGGCCAATGTTCCTATGTGGTATCAGCCAACTGGAGACAAGGAACAGTTGCCATTTTTTGGATATACCATTTCCAGCCACTGCTGTCTCTACCCTCTCTCTGCCATACAAATCATTCAGTGTCTCCATTCTTCTCCTTCCATCCCCATGCCTGCCTGTAGACCTTCAACTTCATGACTCCTCTCACACAGAAGCGTTGTTAACAATTTAGAGTCGTCCTTTTGCATTTTTTACATAAAATGAGCTCTCAAACATTTTCATAGACACAGCTTTTATAATACTTAGTTTAGAAGAGCCTAGAAGTTGACTTTTACATTGCTGTCCTTAGGGCACATATTTGTGTAGTCAGAAATATTTGGGACTCACATATGTATTTCATATATATAATGTGTTATTGAGCGTAGCACATTCGATGATTTTAATTCAGTGGTTCAATTTATTTGTGGTCTTTGAGGACCTTCGTATTGAACACAGAATGGTAAATGAAGATTTTATTTGTTTTCTCTGAGAAAGAATTTTATTTGATTTCTCTGAGAAAAGGTGGGTGTCATTCTTAAAATATGTCATTACACATACTTTGCATACCGTAACACATTTTCTATATCTTAAGCATAATCTTATAATATTGGTGTTTCAGAATGCTCCTAATTATTCTTAAGAGTCTTCACACAAAGCTCTGACTACTTAGCCTTCTCTGAAGGGGACCACCTTTCAGGGGCGCGTCTGAGAGCTCTTAATTACTACAAGAATGAAAGGTGGCACATGATTGAGGAACACATCCTTCATTCCTGCTTCTTACTCAAGGGCTTTAGGCTGTGTGTATCAAAATGCTTCAAATGTTTCCTTCCGCATTGCTTTTCTTGTTTCATTCCTCAGATAGTCAAGGATCGCCCACCCCCTCAACCCTGCCCTACTCCTGACAGTATTACCTAAACCTTTTCTTCCATTGCTTCAGGCCATTTTGCTTCCAGTCATATCATCTTCTGAGACTATGAATAATTCTTTCCCTTCAATTATATTGTTACCTTGAAGGTATTTATAGGCTGTGATCTAGTCCCCTGGAGTCATTGCCTTGCCAGACTTTATAAATTTAGCTCTTCCCACCTTTCCTCATATGTTTTATCTTCCAGCCTTTGTAACACTGCCTTTTTTTTTTTTTTTTGAGCCTATCTTTGTAGCTTCTCTGATATTTCAGTATTCTTCCCAAACTAAAGAGGTCAGAATAACACATCATATCCCAGGTATTACTGTGAGTATCTGAATGTAGAGAGGGAAATCAATTGAGAGGATTACTTCAAAACTGAACTTAATCTATTTGTGACTCGAAAAACAGAATGGTAGAGAAAGCTAACAGGGCACTGTCAACATGTTTCCATATATTTTAACATAATGTAAGGATAATCATGGAAGCTTAAGGGTAAGTGATGATTTTTTTTTTTTTCTAAGAGAGAATATCTTGATTCTGTTGGGGACTTATTCCTATCCTTTAGAATAATATCTTCTTTAAAATTCCAGGCTTCACATATAGTTGTGTAATAAGATGGATTTTCTCCCCTACTACATGTGCTTTTAAACCTATATCATCATTAATATTGTTGTTATTATTAATATTGTTCCTGCCTTGTGGTTTAAAATTAAGAAACAGCATTAAACATTGAATTTTAGGAAGGAAAAATAAATTTCAGTGTGAATCACCTAGGCTCTAGTGTTAAGTTCTGGTCCATGTCGACAGTCATTGGTAGCACCTCATCAGTATAACAAATTGGGTATAGCCTTGGTGGGCCCTGTAAAGAGCCAGGCCTAGCTTAGCTCTCTAGTGCATGGTTTCCAAACATTTTTGATTGTTCACACATAGGAGAAAAAAATTAATCATGTACCACTGATAAAGATGCATCAGTGCTAATACGTTGTTTATATTATGAAATATACAAAAACATCAGACTTTTTTAAAGTAAAGATTTCAGGGGCGCCTGGGTGGCTCAGTCGGTTAAGCGTCCGACTTCCAGCTCAGGTCACGATCTCACGGTTCGTGAGTTTGAGCCCCGCATCAGGCTCTGGGCTGATGGCTCGGAGCCTGGAGCCTGGAGCCTGCTTCCGATTCTGTGTCTCCCTCTCTCTCTGCCCCTCCCCCGTTCATGCTCTGTCTCTCTCTGTCTCAAAAATAAATAAACATTAAAAAAAAAATTAAAAAAAAAAAAGTAAAGATTTCGTAAATAGACATTTCAGTATTGCTCCCCATAACCCCAGTGAACCGATCTTGACATCTTTGGGGAATTCGTAGTCCACTTTGGAGACCGCTGCTCTGGTGGAATCTCTGAACTGACAGAGTAAGTGGCCAATCTCAGCACTTCTCAGTAGGAAGCCCAGAGTGAAAAGTTAAAGGCTGGAGGGCACCTGAGAGCTTTGTCATCCAAACATTCATTCTAGAGACTAGGGTACAGAGGCCCAGAGAGTTACCTACCTAAGGTCACAGTCGTTTGACAAGAAAGCTGGGGGTAAAACAAAAGTTTCATGATTGTCAGATTGCAAGGAAAACAGTGGTTGATCGGCTTCAGCTAGAGTTTGAGGAAGGTGGAGGCTGAGCTCCTGAGGGAGACAGGAGAGGGTGCGTTAAAGGGTTGTTTTGATGGTGAAGTATTGTTTGCCTATGTGGTTTCTGCTCTCTCATGCCCTCTCCTATTAAGCCTTCTTTACAAGTTTTCTTTCTGTCTCAGTGTATCTTTCCATTTCTCTCTCCAACTTAAAATTCAAAGTTTCTATTTACAACAGACCTCTTTAAAATTTTTTTTTAATGTTTATTTGAGAGAGAGAGAGAGAGAGAGAGAGAGAGAGAGATGAGCACAAGTTGGGGAGGGGCAGAAAGCGAGGGAGACACAGAATCTGAAGCAGGCTCCAGGCTCTGAGGTGTCAGCATAGAGCCCAACACGGGGCTCAAACTCACAGACTGCAAGATCAGAACCTGAGCCAAAGTCAGATGCTTAACTGACTGGGCCACCCAGCACCCCAATAACAGACCTCTTTAATAAGAACATGCTCTGGAGCCAGACTTTCCACATTTGAATCCTGACTTTGTTACTTAACAGTGTTATTTAATAGCTCTATGACTTTAGGAAAGTTACATATCTTCTCCATGCCTCAATTTCCTCATCTGTTGAAAGCGAGGATAATAAAGCTCCATGTGGGTTGATGTGAGTATTAAATGAGATGATATATTGAGAGCCCTCATACACCGCCTGGCCCCATCCTAAGGGTTCTTTAAAAAAATTTTTTTTTCAACGTTTTTTATTTATTTTGGGGACAGAGAGAGACAGAGCATGAACGGGGGAGGGTCAGAGAGAGAGGGAGACACAGAATCGGAAACAGGCTCCAGGCTCCGAGCCATCAGCCCAGAGCCTGCCGCGGGGCTCGAACTCACGGACCGGACCGCGAGATTGTGACCTGGCTAAAGTCGGACGCTTAACCGACTGCGCCACCCAGGCGCCCCCCTAAGGGTTCTTTAAATGTCAGCTGTCATTATTGTCATCATTTTATTAATAATTTCTCCTAAAAGCTTAGAGCACTTTGCCTTAAACCATTGCATTTCATTTTGTAGCATGCCCCCATGCTAAACAGAGAAAAGCATTTCCCTTCTCACTGTATGAACATGTACACTGAGGCCTATGTGTATGTTGATGACCCAAATCAGCTCTGAATCCCAGGACAGATTTTCAACTGGTGTTCCATGTCAAATTGTATTTCCTTTCACGGTGAAAAAAATGACACAAAACCCTGTTCGGCAGAGCACAAACACAGATCCATATTTTTGTTTTTCTTCTCATTTCCCTGAAGCATATCCTCTCTGTGCATGCGGGCCCCATTCTGCCAGAAGTCTGTCCAGCCTGAGGATGATGGCAGCAGTAGGGTTAAAGTAGGATCTGTTCATCTGTCTGAACTCTCTACTGTGTGAGAGCCTGTGTTACAACCTTAATAACTTCCTCACATAACTAGCTTTCTCCACTCCCTTGGAGTATTTCCATTTTCTCCAGTGTTCAGTATCAGGGAGTGTTATTAAATGATAAGGGGGTTTGCTTCCTGGTGTATATTGTGAGAGGCTGAGAGACAATGAGTGTTGTGACACTTTGGAGGGCATGTTAGCACTGATTATGGGAACTCTGTATCAGAGAACAGATCATGTGATAGGACTGCATCTGGTACGCTGCCTCCCTTCCCCAGAGAGTTATTAATGGGCCTTCATACCTGGTAAGATGGATTACGATGTCGGGGAAATGCGATAATTAGAGATGTGTCACTTATCATGAGCAGGGCCCCAGCACCTAAGGCTGGCAGCTCTGTTCCATGTGTGAGGCGGTCTCCAGAGACAAAAGTAGAACTAGTTGTGGTGACCCGAAAGAGGCTATCTTAAATCGTCATGATGGGTATGAAGTAGTCATTGGCATTGAATATAGAAAAAGAATGGAAGAACTGAGTTTTATCCCTAATTCTGCCACCATAGAAGTCTTGACCATAGGGTTCAAGACCATGGGGTCCTGAGTAAGAGTTACTTAACTTGAGGTGATCACTTTTTTGATATGAGAAAGTGGGAACTATATATGCCCTACTTATCTCATGGAGTTGCAACTCAAAGGTCATTTCCATCAAAGTAGTGGGATAGAGACAAGAGTGTGCCTGAGTGCAAAAAAGGAGACATGAGGACATTTTCAGGCAGAAGAGAGGACATCAGTACAAAGTCAGAGACTGACAATGTATGGTGAAGAGGTGGACCAAATTGGCCAATTTAGAGCAGGAGAAGGCAGGGAAAGGGAAGGAAAACCAAGGTAGAAGGTTTAATTTTGGTCACCTCTCCTGTGGAACAAAGAAGAGAGCAGGGATTAGGGAACTGAACCAAAATTATGAGTAGGAGGAGTCAAGGATGTTCACATCTGATATCTTAAACTTACCAGTGAGAAAACTTTTAAGGTCATCTGTTGCAAGCAACAGGAGCAAGTAGATTTGGAGACTGGGAGAAAGTTGGAATCCTTGCAATGACCACTTCAGGGGATCTCAGAGGAAGAAGCCAGCAAGGCATCTTTTCAACAATGTCTTGACCTCTGTCAAAACAACTTGGATTTTGAGCCTAGTTCTGTCTTTTCCTCCTAGGATGGCTGTAAGCAGTTCCTGGTCACTTCCCCCATCTGTACTACAGGGATATAATTTATACCCTCCACACCTGTTAAGAAAATGAAATATGAACACATATGTAATGTGCACAACACTATAGTTAACACCCAAAATTTCTTCATTATTTTATTTTAATTTTTAATTGTTTAATGTTTATTTATTTTTGAGAGAGAGAGAGAGAGAGAGAGAGACAGAATATGAGTGGGGGAGGGGCAGAGAGAGAAGAAGACCCAGAATCCGAAGCAGCTCCAGGCTCTAAACTGTCAGCACAGAGCCTGATGCAGGGCTTGAACTTGGTAATGGCAAGATCATGACCTGAGCCAAAGTCGGACGCTTAACCAATTGAGCCACCCAGGCACCGCAGCTCCTCATTATTTTAGAAACATAGGCGCAATGGCAGAGAATGCATAAAATATCCAGGGTTGCTAAATAGGAGTGTCCAATTTAGCAGTTGGGTTGCATTGGCCTATCTTCTTGTGCCAGTAGTATGTAATATTCTTCATAGGTACGAAGCCTCTCAGAGGCTGGACTTCAGCCCCAGTGCTGTTCATGCCTAACATTTCTCTTCTATGCATTTTTCCTTGCATGTGGCCTTATGTAATGGACTACATAGAGGAAGGGAGTCTCTGTACACTATAACGTGTTTCCTGTGCTCCTGAATTGGTGCCAGTGGCACTTAAGCCAATCAGGTAAACCCCAAGCCACACCTGGCTCCCACTTGAGAAGGAAAAATTATTGGAGTTTGCACAGGTAGGTCAGGTAGTTTAGCATCTGCATTAGTATTGAACTACCAATCGTAGATACATGGTTCATTTTACTCAAAGGGTAGCCCAAGAATAAATGTGAACGACTTCCTTTTGGAGTTCCCTCTTTCTAGAGCCCTTTCTGGAATTCCTCTTTATTATATTTTACATGATTAATACAGATAATCACAAATGTGAACATTCACTGCAGTTGGAGTAGAGGTGGGAGTTCACCTGGGAGGAAAGAAGACCCTTCTTAAGAAGCAATTCAACACCCCTCCATATATCTAATAATTTACCTTTCATGAGAAAGCCCCAATTCAAACACAGTAAAACCTTGGATTGTGAGTAACTTGTTCTGTGAGCATTCCACAAGATGAACGAACATTTCTAATAAATTTTAAGTTCATAATTGAATGATGTCTTGACAATAGGAGTAGTACGTGACGTCAAATGGCACATGATCACAACTGAGCCAATGGTTCTTGAAATTCACTTTGATATACCAGTGCTTTGGATTACAAGCATGTTTCTGGAGTGAATTATGCTTGCAAAACAAGGTTTTACTGTACTTCTTTAGACCAAAAACTCCTTTTAAATGGAGTGACTATTGTCTTATAAAAATGCCTGCTATTCAGAAAGCATTGACTGAGTGCAGGAATGTGTTTGTGTAGGGTGGGTGTGTCTGCTTTTGTTTTGTTTTGTTTTTCTCTGTAATCCCCTGAATGATCTCAAAGATAGAAGCTATTATCCTCATTTAACAATTAGGGACCCAAAATCCAGAGGTTAAATGACTTGCCAAGTTCCCTGCCACTTGCAAAGAGCTGAGACGAGATTTAAGTCCAGGTGTACCTACAGCCAAAATCCAGGTTCTTTCTTCTTCCTGGGATTTCCTAATGCCTACACAATCTGTCCCTTGAATCATTCAGCCTCCACACTGTTCTATTCTATGGCACACTCTTGTCATGTTGGCCCCTAGAGTGGAAGGTGATAAGATGAAACCAAGAGATTGTTTTATCAGCTTTTCCACTCATGTGCCTGCATGGTTCCTACCTTTAGTAACAAGAGAGAAAGCCAGTCACAAGGCTTTGGGGAAACCAATACCGCTTACCTGGGAAAATCTTGAGAATTATTTACTGCTAGCAGAACCCTCAAAATCTTGCCAGGGAGGCTTTATATACTCTGATAAGATTTGACATTACATATCTTTGGGGAAGAGTGTGAGTCTATCTACAAATGCCAGTTAGCATGACAGACAAGTGGCAAAAGTTTCCACAGAATAATTGATTCAGGAAGGGTAATCTATTTTCTCCAAAGTAAGGAGTAAGTTCAGGTAGAGAATATATTTGAACACTAAGAAGCATCATGCTCAGTTTAAATGTTATTTTTGTCAAAATCTTCACTATTTTTATATCATCTTAAGATTATGAATGTCTCTATTTAGGAGACAATGATTTGTCTGATAGACATAATCAACTGGCAATTATAGACCGTAACAACTGTGACCCAGACCAGTAATAATTGAGCATCTCTCTGTCTTCTCATAGATGGACTCCTGGAACTTATTAGTATACCTACTGAACTAGAGAGCCCACATCAGGAAGGTGCCACTTTTTTGCTGAACTGGCTTGGCCAGTTCAGAAAGAATATCCAAAAGTCTTGGCTCTTGGGTCCTAGTGTATTATATCCAAGCTTCAAAAGAATCAATTAAAATGCAGTTTAATGTTAATATTTAGTTAATGTTAATATTGAGAAAACTAGTTCATGAGCTAGAAAAATCACTCTAAACCAGATTTTATGCATCAGTAAGTCAAGAAAAAAAAAACAACATTTGAATTTGTCAGTAGGTCCCTATTCTCCAATGCTGTCTCTCTTTTCAAAACGATTTTGCAGCATGCTTAGTGTTAGTGCTAATGTATCATTTTCTAGAATATATTTACCAATGAAACCTTCAGAGAATTTAGTGATATCATGAATTACATGAAGTCTCAGAAGATTATGTCTGTATTCCCATGGCCAGATACTCCTGCACACAATTTTATCAATCATGTATGGAAAGTACTATGACATAGTAAATTCTACCAGGCTTCAATGAACAATCTCATGTGTTTCCTCCCAAAAAGCATGCTTTCAATTTTGGAGATTTGTTGGTAATCCAAGTTTAGAATCTTACATGTTTACTTATTTTGAGACAGAGGGAGAGCACAAGCAGGGGAGGGGCAGAGAGAGAGGGAGAGAGAGAGAATCCCAAGCAGGCCCCACACTATCAGTACAAAGCTGGATGGGGGGCTTGATCTCACAAACTGTGAGATCATGACCTGAGCCAAAATCAAGAGTTGGATGCTTAACCAACTGAGCCACTCAGGCACCACCAAGGTTTAGAGTCTTAAATGGTGCTAAATGAAGAAATGCCAAACAAAAGCACAATATGAACACCAAAGTATTTTCCATCTGAGTGAAATTCCAGTGTGAAACAGCTTAATATAGTGAACTTGACCATCGGTGGGTGCCTACAGGTGAATAATGGACATTAATTCAGGTGGCAACACAGGGGTTAGCATTGTGAGGCTCTTTAAATTCCAGAACTAAATGGATGATCCACTGAGAGGCAATGTCCAGACAGATCAATACCGTACAAAAAGATAATTGCTTTTCTTGGTGAATCATAAGAAAGGTCTGGGGCTTTAGGGAAATTAAGAGAGATTTCTTTTTTTTTTCTTTTTTCTTTCACAAAAAGGTAATTAATGAGTACAACAGACAATTCAAGACAAGAGAATAGAACCTGAAAGCTTGAAAGCTGTACATTCAGAATGGATTTAGAGATTTATAGAAGGGCTTTAGCCCAGAGCAGTGCCTACAGAAGTGGACAGAGCTATGTTAGTGACAATGTCTTCTTGAGAGATGCATTCTAAAATCTTTGTTTGGGCAAGTATCCAAAAACATTTGAGCCAATGAGGTATTCCTTCCAACATAGCTACGTAAATGGAAAAGAGGCAAATATTTAGGGGGGAAAAAAAGGAAAAGAAAAGAAAAAAAAGTTTGAAGTTATCCTAAAGGTAGTTTATAAATGAGGTCTGAAATACAATCTACCATGGGATGAATGTGTTTGGATTTTACTCCAGCTCTGATCTGTCATGCTTTCTTAGACTGAAAAGTAGCTATTTCATCCATCAATAATAATACATTAAAAGATGGTTTAAAATGTAAACTCAGAGCCTCTTCATTTCTTAAAATCTCCAAAGGAGTTTGGTTCAACAGAATATATTATTATCAAGTTTTAAATATAAGGTAAGCATTAGCATTGTGTTTCAACAAAAATTTCCACAAGGTCTATATTAGTTAATGAAAATGTCTCTATTGAATTGAATGACAAAAAGCTGGTCATACTAGGGACAGTGTCTAAGCGTCATAATTTGCTTTTTTACTCATTTCCTTCTGCCAGATTACATGTTCCTTAAAGACAGGGTCCTAGTCCTGTCCATCCTTAACATATATAGTATGTGCTCAATAAATGTTTCTTCAATGAATGTACCAAAAGTGTAATCTAATTGCAAAGTTAATAAGTATGTATTAAATGTATACTTGATGTCTGGGACGAATTATCTTACTAATTTTTTTTTTTTGAAATTTGACTATATTTGAGCCCGAAGTGGTTTACTTAAAATATAGATCATTAAAGGGGCATGCCTGGGTGGCTCAGTCCATTAAGCGGCTGACTTTAGCTCAGGTCATGATCTCACAGTTTGTGGGTTCAAGCCCTGTTTCAGGCTGTGTGCTCACAGTTCAGAGCCTGGAGCCTGCTTCAGATTCTGTGTCTCCCTCTCTCTCTCTGCCCACCTCCCTCAACCCTGCTCTTGCTCTGTTTCTCTCTCTCAAAATAATAAACAAACATTAAAAAATTTAAAATATATAGAGAGATCATTAAAACAAACAGAATCCTTTCTTTATATCAAAAGATTGTTTCCTGACACAAAAAAATTAATAATGGGTTCTGCCATCTTCATTAACCTCCTGTTTCATCTGAGAAATGGCTGCATTGAGGCAGACTGGGGAGACTATTTCTGTTCTGTAAAAATTTCAACTAATCTCCCAGAAACTTGAAAACTGGTTACATACAGAGAGCAACAGAAAGGAGACGTGAGTTTCCGTTTCATTAAGCATGATCATCCTCCAAACCCATCTTTCTTGGAGGCCTTGCATGAAGGAGGCAAAGAGAACATCATTAAGATCAATCTTTTCTGCAAGGGACCAAGGAGAAAAATCTTTAAAAAACATAGGAAAGAGTCAATTATTTAGAAAAAATAGGGATTGAAGTTGTCACTTTGGGGAAAGACAGTTGACAAATGTAGTCTGAAATATACTCCACCTACCAAAAATTTCTTAAAACTTTTTATTTTGAAATAATTTTGGATATATAGAAAATTTGCAAAGATGATATAGAGTTTCTTTACACCTTTCACCCAGCTTCCTCCAATGGCAACATATTCTATAACCATGGTACATTTATTGAAACTAAGAAATTCATTTTTATACAATACTATTAACTGTAGACTCTTTTCCTGGTTTTTCAGCTAATAATCTTGTTATGCTCTAGAGTTTAGTCCAAAATACCATATTTTACTTACTCTGTTTGTCTCCTTGGTTTCCTCCAATCTGTGGCAGTCTACAAATACTTCTTAATTGAAAGACTTATCTAAAAGTATATTTGTTAAATCACTACCATTCTTCTTACCTTTCCTTTCTCCACTGAATTTGAGCATCAGTCACTTCCTTAGCTGTTGATGCTAATTCACACATTGAATGTTTTTCTATAGCACATTATAAGTGTATTGATGTGGTCACACGTTAGGAATGCATATCACACTTAAATCTAGAGAGTATACAAAAATACTCTTCTAGCTTCACCAAACTATCTTCTCATTACTCATTATGAGGGGTTGGAAACACAGACTCTGTGGCCTAACTGGCTGGATTTGAATCCTCACTCTAGTTGTATGACATTAGGCAAGTCACTTAATCTCTCTGTACCTCAGTTTCTGCATTTGTAAAATGCACAGAAAGTTAAAATGAATCAATGTGCAAAACACATAGAAGAGTTAATTACCACATGGTAAGTGCTTTATAGTAGCTCTTACTATAGTTATTATTGTCCATAAAAAAAAATGAAGGAAGGAAATCAGTGTAGGGCAGCAGAACAATTCCTGCACTCTGCATCAGAATGCCTGAGTTAACATCTTTGTTTATTTTGTGATAGAGATAATAACACCTGCTCTGTTTTTCAAGGAGTTATTTTAAGGATCACATTAGGTATGAAAAGGAGATTGCAAAATGTAAAATGCAAACCTAAGCAATAGTATGGAGAAGGGGTGGCTAGAACAGGAAGAGCTTGGGACCTCACCATGTAGCCTGGTCCTGACAGTTGTAGAAGATGTGTGGGTTTATGGGAGTAGTTTGTGTTGGCCACAGGTATTGGTTTGATGGTCCTTGTATATATGTCCCTTTTCTTGGCCAAATATGATGGGTACAGGAGGTCAAGGTACCTGGAAAAGAGAGTAACACAGGTGTTACCCCTCATAGCCTCACTGGAGAATGTTCCAGACATTTCTGTTGATGCTCACAAGGGACAGGAATAAGGGGACTAGGTGGGGTTGGGGACTTGGTGAGTTAGCTGTTAATCTGAATTCTTCATTTCACGTTGGTGTCGTTAATTTCAGTCATTACTGCAAAGAACTTTTAGAGGAAGTTATACCTTGCTTTCTTTCTAAGTGGCATCCGGCCACCTGGGGTCTAGTGCTTTGAGAATCTGCAAGCTGACACAGTGGCCAAGGAGTGTTCTTCAGGACAGAAGGCCAGGGTATGGAGTGTACTGGGGCTGCTGAGGCCATGCTCGCCATTGATTTTCTGCTTTGTTACCAAGCAACTGAGATTTCTTCAGAATGAAAAAGAAAAAGACATACCACCTCCACTTCATAGGGAAATACGTTGAGAAAGAATAAATGGGCACTTTAGTTGTCCCTCAGGGACAAGGATAGCATGCCGCGTCAGAGTTCTGAATTCAGGATCTCAATACAGCAGCAGGCAGATGTGGTAGCTGCAGCTGGAAGCACTACTTCTCCTCCTTCTCCTCCTCTTCCTCCTCTTCCTTCTCTCCCTTGTCCCTGTCCTCCTCCTTCTCTTCCTCCTCCTCTTCACCTTTCCCTCTTCTCGCACCTCCTCTCCTCCTCCTCTAACAATCTGAAATGATAACTCTATAATAAATACAAAGGATCCTCAAAAGACCCAACACTCTTATAAGGTACATAAATTGAGGGACAAATTATATGATTAATAGCTAACACTTATTGACTGCTTACTATATACCAGGCACTGTTCTAAGCATTTTACAAATAATCCTTACAATTCTGTGAAATAGGACTGATTACTAATGCCATTTTACAGTTGAAAAAACTGAAGCACCTAGTCAATAAGAAAATTGTCTAAAGTTGCACAGATTGTAATTTAGAGTACTTTTCCAAAAGATTTCCCATTCTGATAACTATTTTCAATAATTAAGATAATCCGTAAAGATCTTTAAATGATAGCGTTATTCTACCCCTACTCACATTAAACTCATATGTGCAAAAAAATTAAAAAGCTATAAACATAGTGACTATGGTTGAAAGTAGTCATTTTATGTTTAAAAGGTATCATCTCCATCAATTAGTCAAATACTAAAATGAAAAGGATTAACTATAAACTGAAATTTAAAATGCTGGAGGGAAAGCATTGAGTAGCAAGTATTAGGATTTTTTTTTCCCCTTGAAACAGTAGCCATGACCCAGTGATCTGGGAGAAGGAGTGCTTTTTTGACAGACTAACTTACAGAGTTTTCTACTAAAAAAAAGAAAAAAAAAAAGAAGAAGAAAAGGAAAGGAAAAGACCAGGTTATGACCTAATTATGTATCACACACACATATGATCATGGGCCAGCTAGGTCATTGGTTTTCAGTACAGTAAACAGTTACCTGAGCTGATCAAAGGGTGGTGTTCTGTAAGAAATCTGATCTCTGGTAAAAAGAGATTCCCCATGGATAACAACCAGGGATTACATATTTTCAAAGACGAAGAAAACAGTGAAATGCCCTCAGCTAGACAGAACATAGTGTAATCGTTCATTCTTGGTTATCCGAAAGGATTCTGCTCTGCCTCGGGGCTGTCATTATGAACATCAGTGATTATTGTGGGAATTTGGGAAGTGCTAGTGAATAGGAAGCTCCAATTACAGAACACTGGATAAAACAGCCTTTGCTATAATTACACTGTGTTTAGATGGATGGGCCTAATGAGCAGTGTTCCTTAACCCAAATGTTGATTTTGGAATGAGTTAAAATTAGGGCTAAAACTGTTAGTAAATGTGTTTACTGGATTGACTATGGGACTCCAAATAGAATTCAAATTATTCAACTAACATCCCTTAAGTACCAAACCATTGTCAGGCCCTGGGCTAGGTCCTAGAGATCCAAGAGTAGATGAAACCCCCAAGGAGTTACAATCCAGTGAGGGAGGGGGAATTTTAATGATAATAATAGCAGCTGATATTAACTGAGCCCTTGCCAGGTGCCAGACACTGTTCTAAACACTCTGCCTGTACTAATTCATTTACATGCTCACCATTATAACCCCATGAAGGAGGGACTATATTACAGGTGGGAAAGAAAGCATAGGAGGGCTAAGTAATGGATCCACGGTCATGCATGTGGTAAGTGGCAGAGCAGGGCTTAAACTCAGGTGGTCTGATTTCACTAAATCACTGCTTTGATGTTGACACCTAAAATAGTGCCTGGCTCACAGTAGATGCTTAATAAATAGAGTCACTAAATGAAGGGATATAGAATTGAAAGGGTGAATGCTTTTGTGATATGTGTATAGAGCCTGGAGATGGTGACCAGTGGGATTCTGACACCCTATCTTCCATTTTGTCTGCATCCCTCACCTAGAGCACAAATGCCAAAAGGAAACTTTACTTCTAGGAACAGAGTCATGGCATTGATTTGTTGGTTCATTCATTCACTCATTCTTTCATTCTTTCTTCACTCATTGGTCATTTATTGAGGCCTCCTGCGTTTGGTTTTCTGGCAGTTATCTTAGTCAACTGCATGTGTAAGTACACGTGTGTGTATTGGAGGGAGAATCAAGTACATAAACAACTAGTATAATGCAAAAGTGTTCTTGTTTTTAGTAGCAGTTATGTATCTAGACTTATGTGAATACTATTTTGGGGGGGATGCAAAGAACGGTGCTCCTGTTTCCACTCACTAGAAAGTTAGTTTATAAGCATTTATCTTCACATTATCAGAGATAGATTTTTCTTACAATTGGTTTTCCAAAATTCCAAGGTTTAGCAGATATCAGATCTGGAGGAAAAGGAGAGAAACAAAACAAAACACAAGAATCAATACAAAGACTAATGGCCATTCATCCAAATAAAACAGATATCATTCAAAACTAGACATGAGCCCCTGGTTATCACTGGTCTTCTTCATCTTGAGTGAGGGATATTGAAGCAGACTGGTTTGGCTGCTGTTTAATGGGGGAGTGATTAATACTTTTCACTAGCCCAAGGGATGAAAAGCAAAATTAGTTTTCATTCTAGAAAAAAAAATTTAAAGGCCAGTTAAAATTATTGACTTCATGCATCACTCAGCAATTATAGGAAGCATTACTGTACCCTCTCCGTAGATGATTAGAATAATTGCTGACCTTTCATCTCTCTCATCTAATGACACTCTCCCAGTGCCTTCCACTTCCCTTTGTGTCTTAGCATGCTGTCTATATCTGATTTGCTAAGAGAACATCAAGTCTCAGCATAATTGGGCCATTTCCCTGTCATACTGGTACGCTTCTAAATCTCCCTCCTCTGTAGGTTGCAGTGAGGTCAATTATATGCTGTCAAATGGCAGAGAAAATATTAACAATACATATATCCTAGAACTGAATATATACCACATGTGTGCTTCCTTTACAGAGGGACTTCTCTTAAGATGTCTTAGATGAAGTCATTGGAAGTTTTCTTGCACATTTTGCCAGTGATTGCTGGCAATCACTAATGCTTTGATTAGCAGCATAACTGATACATGATTTATATTGGTCTTTTTTTTTTCCCTGAGTGGTAAAAGATAGAGAGGGTTTGTACTAACACAGTGTTTCCCATACTTGCCTGACAATCAGAATCAACTGTGGCAGATAAAAATATACCCCAGACCTATGAATCAAAGGTTTTCACAGGCCTAGGGATCCATATACATAACAAGCTCTCTAGGTGATCTGATCATCAGGCAAAGGCTGGGAAGCCTTGTGCTAATAATATTCAGTAAGTTTTATATGCCTCATACTTTCCTGATTGGGGTAATGCCTAAGTGTCTTTCTTTGATTAAACTTAGATTAAAATATTCAGAGTATCTCCCACATTGAATTTTTCCATTGCCCATTGCCTGGACTTTGAGAGAGTGAAGTCCATGTAGGGATATTCTATGATGAAGATGTCTTTCTGTTTTTATTCTTAAGCTGAATGAATAAGGGCACTAGGCCATTACCCCCCACCTTTGTCAATGCTATGACAACATACATTGACCTTGTGACATTTGTCAACAAAGCTTTCTCACCAACTAAGCTCAACCAACCTTACTTCTAAAACATTTGAGTGTTTCACAATGTGAAGTCCACTTTGACAGAAGCTAGGGATAGAAAAAGCAACAGATTTCTAAAATATTACAGATAGAAGTGCCATTGGAGAACACCCATTACAAACTGAGAGATATAAAAATAAAGAAACATAGGCCATTAAGGGACTTAGCAAAGTCAAATGGTTAATTAGAGGGACAGTTTGGACTAAATATCCTGATTCCAAGCCTGATGATATTCTCTCTTGTTCACCATTGCCTGATTCGTACAACCAATTGGCCTCCCCTCCAAGGGGGAAAAATTAGACTAAATAAGTGACTTAAAACTGTGTTATCTGAGTCTCTACTGAAACTCTGGGTTCAGTATAAGAGCCAGAGAGGCATTGGAGATGGGAATAGAGGTGGGAGAGTGTAGGCAGGTCAGAAGGTGGGGTTTAGACTTCCCTTCATTCTGTTTTTATCAGGTTGGTATTTTAAAATTACATTAAGAGTTTGGGAAAAAAAAAACCTGATACTTTGTTTTTTAAGTTGTAAAGGCAGAGGACTATATGGTATCTTCAAAAATATATCTGATCTAATATTTGGGTATTCTGAGAAAAGAGGTCTGTGAAAGCAAAGACACTGTCTTTCTTTGCCTATCCCTGTAGGATTTGATTCTTGTGTATTTAATGAATGGTACCTATTGGCCATTTCTAAGTGTGTCTTGGTCAACTCAAGGAATTGATACTTATAAAGTAAGAACAGAGTGAAGAGAAGCTATTTGGAGGGAAGCTATCTTTTAAAATCCTCTTCAAAAAGCCAAGTTTAAATGTCCACTGTTTTCCCCTAAAATGGAAAGGTGACTTCACTCTATAGGCAGTAGTATCATGCATGCTGGCCTCTACTCCCCAACAGGTAGAGAGAGAGGGCATTTACTCAGAGTATGAAGTGCCCTTTCTCTTATCTGAGCCTATTCTGCATTTAGGGAGACTTTGACACTCCTCTTTAGAGTCCTAAGAGTAGTTAAAAGTCTAAGAAAGATATTCTTTGTCCTGAAGTAAGAAAACACAAGAGAAACTAGAAGCAGTTCTCCATCTCCCTGTCTCTCTTTTGCAACCATCAATTTTCAACATTGACCTAGGCTGTTTCCATGTTCTGTGCAGTTGGCCTACGTTCTCTCCTATTTTTGTCAAGACTCAAGAAAGCTGACTGTGTGTCTACCTCCTTTTACTTAATTTTGGTCTCCATTGTCTTATCCAAAAGGGGACTAGCTCTTTGTTTCCCTAACCCAGTAAGATAACCATATTGGTTTTCAAAACTTCTCTGTACCCTGCCACTGCTGTTCTTACCTTCTCTCACTCAACTCCCTTCACTGCGAACTCTCACATCCTCATGCCTCATTTATCACCAGACTTCAGATTCACTGGCTTGTAGTATAGAAGAATGAATCAAGCAAGCTGAATGGAATTACTTCCTTCTTCTTTCCTTCTTTTAAATGATCAAAGAGTATGCCCAGACAAATGACATGACATTTGGGCATTCTGGTAGCTGGACCATTTGTGTAAGTTTTCTTATTTGTAGTCCTAACTCTTTAGAGTTTAAGTGATTGGATTATCACTTGACAGTGCATAAATTTCTTCTGCAATATTTGATGATTAGTTATCTCTTTCTGATTTTTTCCTGTGTTTTATTACATCCAGTTTAATATTTTTTCCCTTAACTGACTTCTGTTTTGCATACCTTGCTTCTGGATGTACATGGTAGGTATATAGTTTTCCAAAGGTGATAAATCTCAGTTTGCCCATGAAATAACTGATAACACCATTTGGAAACAAATCCCAAAACCTCACTGACATAGCATAAATATGATTTATGGGGCTTCTTGAATAAATATGAGGCTTCTTGAAGCAAATCCGACTCTCCCACTTCTTTGACCCATCCTAACTTCCATGTACAGTGACCTTATTACCAGGAGAACCAACGAACAGAAGTTATATTTTTTTTTTGCTCTGTATTTGCTGTTCCTTAGCCAGAAATGCCTTTCCCTTTATCCTTCATCTGGAAAATTTAGACTAGTCCTTTATAGCCTAATAGAAATGTCATCTTCTCGGATATGCCTTCCCAGATGCCCATGAGCAAAATCAGATGTTCTGCCTTATGTTTTCCCATGATACTTTCCTGGTATCCCTGTGACAGCTTCCTGCCACTCTAGCCCACTCAACTGGGAGATCTTCAGGGGATAAACAAAGTCTTATTCTTCTTTGAATTCCCCATGCCTCACAGACTGCCTGGAATATAGGGCATACTGAGTCATTATGGTTGAGAGACGTGATGAATTAATCAATCTACCTGTTCCCCAGCACCTGGAACTTCTCAAGAGGCCTCTATTCTCCTTTGCTCTCCTTTTCTCCATTCAATCTACTAATTAAAAATAATATATATATATTTTTTTACTCCTGGGAAATCTTTTCTACAAGTCTGTTTTTCTCTAACTTCATCCCTTTTGTAAATATGAAACTACTATTTCCATAGATACCAGTCTAATCTTGAATCTCTTAATCTCAGTTTTGGAATTCTGTAACAGCCTCCTGGTGGATCTATCTTCTGTATGTTTCTACTATAATGCACTCTTCTACAATGTACCCAGTCAATTGTTTCAAGACACATTTCTATTCCATTACCTCTCTGGAGAAATTCTGACTTAGCTTACCTATTAGATGAAGACCAAAGCCCACACTGTAAGTACTTAAGGCAACTGGTCCCTTTTATCTCTACACTCCTTACTTCTCAATGTGATCTAATGCATCCATCCAAGCCAGACTGTTTGTTATTCTCTCAATGATCTGTGCTCATTCATTCAGAGTCCAAAAGAAGTCCTTGATTTGCTTATATTGGATCAAGTAAATTTATCTATTCCAAACCAAGTTATGAACTTATCTCTCCTAAAAAGTCCGCTAGGATTAATCCAACTTATGAATCATCACTTTATTCCTCCTACTATAGGTAGGATTTGGGACACTAGAGCTTTTCAACCTTAATTTTGCCCTTTTTTTGGTGTCCACAGATAATTTAACCTTTGTGTGTCTAAAACTGGAGGTTTTTTTTAAAAGACTATTACACATTTGGGATGTTTCATGATGAAATATAAAGTGTTTCAAATTGAAAATGATGGTTTATTTGGTTTACAAATCAAGAATTCACAAGAGGGTATATAACCTGTTTTTCTCCCTCTTTCCCTATAGGGTATATCTGTATCTTTGGAGTTTGAAAAGCAAAAAGTAAAATTATCATCTCTTTGATTTGTTTGTGTTCATAATATTTAATTCACTTTAAAATATCAAATTACATTAAAAGGAAGGTGTGAAAAATAGGGAAGAGTATTGCTGCTATAACAAATAGGCCCCCTCAAAATATTGCTCAAACATAAAAGAGGTTTATCTCATTCATATATATAGTCCAGTGTGGTTCCATTAGTCAATGAGTGGGGGGCTCTCCTCTACACTGTCATATGAATATGAATTCTGAGACCTGGCCAACAAAGATGGTGTTATCTTCAGCATGACTTCCAGGGGCTTTTGGAGTCAAAATCCAATTTTTAGAAGGAAAGAGAATATGAATACTTTCATATGGGAGGATTTTATGAGCTACACCTAAAAGTAGTCCACATTAATTCCATTCACATTCTACTAGATAAACTCAGCCACATGGCCACCCACAATTTCACTGGATGCTAGGAAATGTTGTCTAGGATGTGCCTAGGAAGAAGAGAAATTGGTTATAATGAAGAACTAACCTTTTTTATATGTTTTTATATATTACCTGATATAGTTTTCAGGGTCTTTCTGGTTTGTACTTTGTCTTTCCTAGTAAGTTGTAAATACTCTCTGAGCAGATGTTTCATATTACTTTCTTATGCCCCACAGCATGTAGTATAGAAGTCTCGGCAGATTGGGCACTTCATATGTGTATTAACTTTCTATTACTGTGTAACAAATTACCACAAATTTAGTGACTTAATTCATGTTTGTTACCTCACAGTTTCTTTAAGTCAGGAGGGTGGGCACAGTTTAACTTTGTGCTCTACAAGGCTGCACTAAAGATATCAGGGATGACTCATCTGGAGGCTAAACTGGGGAGGGGTCTGTTTCCAACCTCATCCAGGTTATTTTATTTCCTTGTGGCAGCTCGGTTCTTCAAAGAACCAAGCATTCATGGAAATTTGCTTCTTCAAAGCCAGCAAGAGACTCTTAGCAGCATAGAGTCTTATATAATGTAAAATAATAATAATAGTGACATCTCAACACCTTTGCAGTATTGATTATAAGCAAATTACAGGTTCTGTCCATGCTCAAGGGAAAATATACAAGGAAGTGAATACCAGAAAGCCTGTCTATCATGGTAATCATCAGGGCCTGTCCACCATAGTAAGTGATTGAAAAAATAGGGGTCTTTCTTCCCTAGCCAGGGAATCACCACTTTATCTGTACATACTTCTTCACACAACACTGTGAAGAGTTATCAAAGATCTCAAGAGAAAAGTGTTCCTTGTTGGCCAAAAGCTAGTAACAATGCTGTCAAAACAAGCACTCAGGAACTGTATTTGCTAGGCTTCACAAATATCAACCTTAATTCATATGATCATCTTTAGAACTGGATCAAGATGAGACCATCTTGAATCTGTTACAAACAAATCTCATTCCTGTAATACCCTATGGCCCTCATTATATGACATTTTGAAACCTTGCTGTCATTTTGAATTGTTGTCTTTTTTGGCCCCCTTTTCTCCACTTCTTTGTCAAACTCAGGTGGTGTTGAATTTTTTTCTTCTTAGTCTTCTTGTTTGACATTTTCCTTTCTGGTTCCAGTTATCCTTTAAGATACCCCTTAGCGTATCTTCTGGGGGAAAGTCTGAGGTAAGGCTCTGGTATAAAACTTTAGTCTATGTGTTTTATTTGCTTTGGAGAGTTCATCATTCACTCTTCCATTTCCAGACTTCTACCAGCAAGATATACTGAGAAGAGAAAGTCTGAGAGGATCTGGAATGCTTATTTATATGCCAGCAATGGAAAAAGATACTTTCCAACTACTTCCACCCAGTCTTTGGAACTCCAATAGTGACTTTCTGTGGTTAATTCATCCAGGATGTCTATGATATAGTCCCATGGATATAAAGGTTCAGGGCATCAAACTGAAAGATATAAAGGGTCTAATAGAGTGACATTTCTAAAAAGGAAAACCAAATTCTGAAGATATCTTCTGGCTCTGTGAACAGCTAAAAATACAAGGATAATCATTCCTACAGTCCTGGACTTTTAAAACCAAAGCTAACCTGGAAGTGAAAATGACACTGAGCTATAGGGAGAGAAGAATAGAACAGACTTCAGAAAAACCAGCCTCTTTTCTTTTCAAGGCATTCATTCCTAGATTAGCCCATCTATCTTTAAGTTTCATACGATTCTTATCTATTTGGTGTGACTTGCAACTGGCAAATTGGTGAAAGGGACACAGAGGCTCTCTGTACTATTTTGCAACATCCATGTGTCTAAAATTATTTTAAAATAAAAGGTAAAACAAACAATCAAAGGAAATTAGTGAGTTAGGAAATAGCTCCCCTTGCAAAAGTCTTGCAAATGAAAGCAAACCGTTTCTCTGAACACAAATACCTGTTCTGTATTTAATAATATACCAGGAAGAGGAGAAGAAAAGGAGGGGAGGAAATAGAGAAATCAGGATTTCCACCTGCTTATAGGTGTCTAACCATGTGGTATCTAATTGCATGTTTTACTTAACTGACCTTGCCTCAGTCAGAACCCAAAAACACAACCCAAGAGTACTTTGCATCACTGGTATTTGTAAATTAAGTCTTTGTTTGGGGGTAAAGAGCTGCTTCTAGTGTGGCTATTACACCCTAGTCTCCATTCTCTGAAGAACAAGGCAGGCCCACTTGCCTACAGAACTACAGAATAAAGGCCCACTCCTTTGTCTTTTGCAAGATTTGTGATGTTTTGTTGACATGCCTTGGCCCATGCATTTTCACTTTGTAACCCAGAGACTTCTCTTTTTGTATTTTTTATCACAGTATTAGAGTAAGCAAATACTTTGTCATTAGCATGTCTTAGGGGGTAATTAAGAGCCCTGGCTTTGAATTCAGCCAGCTTTGGACTCTGTTTTATGTTCTGCCACTTATGAACTGCATGATCGTGAACAAATTCCTGAACCTCTTCCTTGACAGTCCAGTTTATTCATCTGTTAAATGGGACTAATAATACCTAATTCAAATGGTTTTATATTTTCCAGCATCCTGTAACTTCCAGTGACTACAGCCCTGTGACCATTTGGGAATCTTTTTAGAGCTAAATCCTATCAGATTCTTTATGAAATAATAACTTATTTAATGAAACACATTATTTGTCATTCTTGTCAAAACAGATTTTTTTAAGGGTGCAGATTTATTATCAGCTCAGTCTGACCATTAGATCCATCGTTGGCCTGATTAGATTTTCAGACAACTGAATTTCTTCTCTGAAGAGATGGTTAAAAATCAAAATTAGAGCAAAAGTCAGTGTCTGTGCAACTCAGTCAATGAACTGAAGGTTTTAGAAAACAAAATAGATAACCCTCCACAAAGGTAAAAGAAGGCATCCATGGTAAGTAAGCCCAGAGCTTGCTGTAGCTCTCCACCAGCCTTCACCTGTTGTTGAAAATGCAGTGCTCAGACATATTGGGTGCACGTACATACAACATAGTCCTCAGGGAGCTGAAAATCCAGTTGCAATGATCAAATGAAAATACGTGCCAATAGAAAACATGTGAGGGTAAACCAGGGCTTCTTTTCCATTTGTCAAAGATGTTTTTAGGGGCTTAACCCTAAGGGAATCAAAGTTAAATGATACTACTGTCAAAATGGTCTTGAGAAAAAGGATCTAGTTCAGGATAGCCAGGATTAGTTGTATTTGAGGCAAGGGCTGAAAGATCAAGTGGTGGAGATATACTGCCTGCTGTTGGAATGGGTATTTAAGCAAGATATCAGGAAGGCATAAACATACACATTTAGGAATCCAGTATAGCTGAAAGTAGGGATGTTGACAGGATCATGAGAAGCATAGGTAGAGGACATCCTAAATAATCAGCACAGCCAGGTAAGGTTTATTACAAGAAGAGAACACCTGTCCCTTTCCCAATACACCGCAGCTCTCCTGTGTGATAGTTATAAACATGTGTGCCCTTCACACTAATTGAGAAAGTGAAGGCCAGAAAGGAATGCAGACCTGGCCAGAGTTGCCAGCATTATGACTGAGAAATAAACCAAACCAATTTTTGACCAGTGGTGACTGTCTAGAACTAACCAAGAGGATGGAACTGAGAGACACTTATATTTCTGAAATACCCAAAATTCTGACAGTCGCATTGACTCTGCATTCTACCATTGGTCTCTGAAGGACACCTCTGAACAGTTTCCTGCCAGTATATCCCTGAGGTCTTTTGGGAAATAAGACTTGTTTCAGTTTAGCTATGTCTCAGGGCTGCCTGGAACGGGAGAGGAGGCTGAGAGCTGAGAGTAATTAAAAATAACTCTCAGCTCAAGCAGGGAGAGCCCTCTCTCTGCCTCATCAGTGTTCCTGTCACATGCTCTGCTCCCTAGCGAAACCCCAGCTGTTGAGCAAGAGACTCATTGTAGTATCCGATCTGCCCAATCTTGAGTTGATCACAGAAGAATATTAACAAACAAGGAGTATTTGGTTCCAGATTCTGGAAGGATTCTTAATTACTTTTTTAAAAAGAAAGAAGTAAGAAAAGAACAAAAAGAGGCAAAGAGAAAAGTCCAACCTAGTTCTATTGAAGAAAGGGTGGTCCCATAGCTTTACCTTTCTTGGCAGGCTGATCCATTCCATTTGAAACACAGCAAGTGAAAAAAAGCCTGCAGACAGTGATGTGAAATTTGTATTGAAGCTTTAGCTCCCCAACACGTCTCCAAGGGAAATATTACTGAAACAGCTGCTGGGGATGTAAACAGAGACCCAAGAACATTCCTTCCACAAAGGTCAGGATCTGACACTCATACCAGTGCACACAGGAGACTGAGAAAAGTACACAAAAGGGACATTTGTTTCCAGGCCCTCTTGAGTCTCTGGATTGTTTCTCCTCCTATTCTGTGTGCTTGAAAAGTGCCAGAGCCTGGGAACTCCTAGTGATTCCCTTACCATCAACCATCTCAGGTTACCAAAGCAGGTGATTTGCTGTTAAGTGTAGTGCTGATTTGAAACTGATCAGCCTCAGTTTCTTTCCCATTAGGTAACTGTTTTACTAATTAATTCCAAACTGTACCTCCCATCTCTCTCAGTCTGAACATTGAGCTCCCTTAGTCCTTGCAAACTTGCCCACATTGAGTAGTTCAAGTGACTCCATCAATGCAATAATGAAGCAATAATGAATTGATCTATACTTAAGGTATGTGGCTTACGTCTTGCCCCAAATGCTACTTTCCCTCTGATTTCAGAATTCTTGCCTCAACTGGGTGACCTTTCCAAGCTCAGAGTAAATAACTTAAAAGAAAATTATTACTCCAATGTTTTTACCTTATGAAAGTTTTTTAAATGGCACCCAAAGAAGTGCTCTGTAATAGTTTTATCAATTGTAACTTATAAGCACTCAAACCAATAGTTGATAAGAGTATGGGTTTTAGAGTGTGCTTGGAGAAATTAGATCCTACCTTGGGACAATCTTCCCAGTATGTCCATTCTTGTTTCCTTACAAAAGAGAGATAATTGTAGGCTGCACCCCAGCTGACTGTTGTGAGATGATACATATAAAACTTAGCACTATGTCTGGCATAGAATAAGCCCTCTATAAAATGTTATCTACCATTATTGTTATAAAGTATGGAAATAGAATATAGTGGTTTAAGTGACAGATATATGTTTAAGCTTCAGTTCAAAAACAATAAAATGTCGCTTCACAATTCTTACAATGGACACTTATTCCAGATATAAACAGTGCTATTTATGGGCAAATTGGCCAAACTAGTCTAGTTCACAATAGTGGGATTGTAGCAGAGCCTATAATACGCACACTATATTGAATGGTATGTTTAACGTTTATTGTGGTGTTCATATATGTTGTCCCAAATTCTTCTGTTCTTTGTCACCACTGCTACACCTCCATTTGATCCACATCTGTCTCCTTTAGAATGGAAGTTCCCACCGGTTAGAAATTACATGTGTATAATCCATTCTGTATGACATGGCACTTATGTACTTTTCCAAAATTGATGGGGGGATATATTTTGACATATCAGTCTGTGATGATCTAATGAAACATCATGGAACACTTAAAGTCTTTGCAAAAGGAAAAGAATTGATAATATATAAGAATTTGCAGATAAATTATTAACATGGAATGAAGCCAAAATAACACAGGAAAAAAAGTAAAATGATTTAAATAGGCCTGGATTTGTTAGGTAATTTTCCCCTAAGAATGGAGTACGAAGGGGCGCCTGGGTGGCGCAGTCGGTTAAGCGTCCGACTTCAGCCAGGTCACAATTTCGCGGTCCGTGAGTTCGAGCCCCGCGTCGGGCTCTGGGCTGATGGCTCAGAGCCTGGAGCCTGTTTCCGATTCTGTGTCTCCCTCTCTCTCTGCCCCTCCCCCGTTCATGCTCTGTCTCTCTCTGTCCCAAAAATAAATAAACGTTGAAAAACAATTAAAAAAAAAAAAAAAGAATGGAGTATGAAGAAGAAAAGTCAATGAATCATTAGTAATTCATATACTACATTTTTTTCTAAGGTGTTCAAAACAAGTTATCTATTGTAATGATACTTTCCTTGGAATCTGATGTGTTTCTCAATTCTTGCAGTGATGGATGTTTCATGTATCTAGGTGTGAGAAGTCCTATCTTGTATTACCAAAAGAGTTTGTGATGCTTTGAGGACAGGACAGCAGAGTTTCTGACTCCAAGGACATTTCACTACCCACTAAACCACCCTATGCCATGAGCTCCAAGAGAGAGCAATTGTTCAGTCTGGTACATTGAGGGAATAATCTGTCCTTAACACTGGAGGCTGAGCGCAGCAATGAATAAAAGACAAAACCAGTTCTGCAATATAAATGACACTTTCCATTAATGCAAGTGGATCCAAATGAACTAATTTCATTCAATAGTACTTTTATATTCTGTAGCTATACGGGCTTGGATACAAATTGTAATGTCAGTCTGTCAGGAGAGTGGACTGCGGTGCATAATTACAAGTTCTTGTTCAGCACTTCAGGAGCTAATCAGAGCAAGGATGTGAATCTGTAATTTGCAAATGTGCAAAGACAGAGGTTACTGGGCACTAATGGCTCTGCGGATAACATTCTTGCCACCAAATCATAGGACTATGGGTGCAAGTTCTACATGATAATTTGACCGCCTGTTTAGCCATTTTATTATGAGAAACCTATCCTGCAGGCAGCACCTAGGGGTATTTTTAATTTAATGTTGCTTAATAATACAAAATATCATTCAGTCAATAAATTAATATTTACATTCCAAGGTACTATATATAATCATAAAGTGATAAATAGAGCAAATTAAATATAAAAATACAACACAAACATACAGTTTATTTCCTCATGAAAGCTGGTTCTAAACAACCATTTACTTCATAGGACTAAATCAGGAGAGATTAAACAAGGGATTGATAAAAAGAAAATATATATATGTAATTATGTATAGGATGTGTGTGTGTTTTATTTTTTCTCCTTTATTTTTCATTCTTCTAACATTCCTCCCTCAAATCTTCAAATAACTTGTTTTCTTTCTCCAACAATTCCATCCAGTCCCATCCTTGCATAAGTGGAGAAACCAAGCAGCATGTTGGAGTACAGTGGTGGCTTAAAATGTAAGCCTTTCTCTAAAAGATTCTAGAACTTTACTGTCCTATCAGTTAATTCCATGGAAAGTCAAATGATTTCTGCTCATTGCTTTGCTCAGTTTAGGACTGCAAAAATAACATCATTGTCTCTGCCTCCCTCCTCCCATTATTATCTGATTGTGAGCTAAGGTAGTTGTAAATAAATACCTAGAACATCTCCATCAGTTTCTTTGGCATTAATAATCCTTGAAACCTAAACTTATTTCTTATGTAGAGAGAGATGCTCTATGTGGGACACTCTGTTGATGCTACATTTTGGTCATTCCCAACTGTAAAAAAATAGGAATCAGCACCTGTTACACTGCTTTCAAGTTGAATGGTTTTACCTTGGGTGCTGAAGCAAGAAAGACCCATAGCTTACAATTACCTTTCCAAGTAATTGCAAGAGCTCAGCCTAACAGAATTTTCAGATAATGTGGGTTTTGCTTTCTGCTGAAGAATGGAAGACCTGTCTTGTTTTGCAGTGAAAGGACTCTTCAGAAAGTTTGGAATGATGCCTTTTATGTCACTGGTTCTCTGTGGGGGGCAGTGTGTTGGAGTGCAAAGAATAGGTGCTTTCCATATTTGCATATTTGCAGGTTTAGATCTTAGTTCTGCAGTGGACTTATTGTGGACCCGAGAAAAAATTATTTAACCCCCTCAGCCTTTGTTTCCTCATTTACAAAGAAAGAGAGATGAAAATGCCTGGGGCAGAGCACTCTAGGACTGAGGGAGAGAGATGAAAACACCCAGCACATGTTGTCCTGCCTACAGCGTGGGTTCCCAGAGCAACAGGCTCTTAGACTGAGTTTAGCATGCAGGGAGTGTTCAGAGATGAATGCATGTGGAAGGGAGAGGAAGGCAGTGAGGTGGGGCAGAGGGGGAAAGTGAACTGCCCCAGGCACAAGGGCAGCCTTAGCCAACCTCAGAAGGAGCTCTGGAGCTAGAATAGCCGTTGGGAGTTCTTCTCTATTGGGCTGAGAAGGCCAGGCTCTGTGACTCCTGCAATGATCAGTCCCCGTATATGGACTGTTCCAGGAAAGGGGGCAGTGATCTTGGGCAAGAAGGGCCACCGAAACTGAGGCTGACCTGGAAGACGCATACAGCTGTAGGCCATCTGCTGACAGCATTCCCAGGAGGTGGGACAACCAGGCTTTCATTTAAGGAAGATCACAGTACCTACATAGCCCCCAGTAATAAGGGCTAGTTTCTTATATGTGCTTACTATCCATACTCTGTTTCTCCTCTTCCTATCCATTTTCTTCTTCATCTCCTTCTTCTCCTCCTACGTCTTCCTTCTTCTCTTCCTCTTCTTTGGGTTTGTTTGTTGTACTTTACAGAATTAAACCTCTATATAAAAAGAATCTTTTTCCCTTTCAGAGTACCTTGAGGTGTTCCAAGTATGAAAAACAAGGGCTCTTCTCCCATTAATGGATAATGACACTTTGACAGATACATGAGCAATTCTGCATTGATTCACTGGGAAAACTACGGCAGAGTGCAGTTCGCATTGTTTAGCCTGGCATAAAATACCTATATTGTCTAGAGGCTTCTTCCTTCCCTTCTGAGGGATTCGTGTGTTTAAATCAAGGGAGACTAACTCAAAACACATTTATGCAAAGGGAAGTCTGGCTAAGAGTAAAAGGTGGACTCACAGGGAAAGTGCCTTGTAGACTATGACCTTTCAAGCTAAACTGTCCCTAGAGAAAGAGAGACCTATTTGAATTTACAGAACATTTTAGAACTCCACTGAGCCCAGCCTCTGGCTCTTTTCCTCCAAGGCACTACAAAACTTAGGTCTTTGCGCATCAGTTAAGTCCTAGCACTCCCTCTATTGAAGGGTGGTTTTGGTGAGGAGGCTGAACTAGCTGGCCTGCCCCAAATGGCCTAAGAACAGCCAGAGTACTTACTACAGGAAGCAAATGGCAATAATCCTTTGGGGTCAGAGGGCCTCCAGTTAGTAGAGTTAATGCTGCCTGTTCTCCAGGTGACCTCAGTCACTGCCCTGGGCGGATTGAAAGGAGATAGTGGACAGGTGCCCTCTAGTCACACAAGAGTTTGTAAATGTGTTTTAAAAATCCGATTGGCACTGTCTGCTCGGCTAACAAGAGTATTGGGAGAGCAAAAAGGTGTGAGAGACTGGATGGACAGATGTGTTTGCATCTTGGGGGATGTTGCGTTCATATAATTCTGTCTAGTTTGTTTCTTAAATTTGTTTCTAAAATTTTTGAATACATAATAACATGGTTGCCGGAGGCAAAAAAAACAACAACAGTGCTTCTTCCCATTTCTGTCTTCTGCTCAAGAAACCAACCAGTTATTGGTTTTGTATGCTTCCAGAGTTTTCTTATATATCTGCAAACAAATACAAGCCTCTATTCTCATCAGGCCCCTCTTAAACAAATAGCATACTGTATATATAACTCTGCATATTGTTTTTCTCAATTAATACATCTTAGGTGTCTTTTTATATCAGTACATTGAGAACTTCCTCATCCTTTCTTTTTTTATAGCTTTGTTATGTTCCATTGTATGAACATGCCAAATTTATTTAACCATGCCTCTGTTGTTGGCTATTACAGACAATACTGCCCTTGATCTTCTTTGTGCCTGTTGTTATGCATGTTTAGGTATATCTACCTGTAGGATACATTCTCAAAAGTGGAACTATTAGGTTAGGGAGCATATGCATTTGTAACTTCAATAGATATTGCCAAAATGCCCTTGATAAGCAATGTACAAACCCACAGCTTGTCCTCAATGAATAGAAGTGTTTTCTCATACTTACTGACAGAGTGTGTTGTCAAACTTAGGAATTTTCCAAAATGGTATGTGAAAAATTGCATTTCTCTGCAGTGTAATTTTCTTTCTCTTATTCTTGGTGAGGTTGTGTGTTGTCATTTTCAGATCTTTTCCATGAATTGTGCATTGATATATGTTTGTCCACTTTTGTATTTGGTTTTCTGGTTTTGTTTTTTAATTGATTGTTTTTTAATTGTTTTTAATTGATTTCTACTTTCTACTAGAATAACTCTCTGTGATGGGCTCTCTCCCCCAGTTTTTTGTTTGCCTTTTGATTTTGTCTTTTGTCTTTTGTCTTGTGATTTTGCTTATAGCCTTGAGTTTTTGGTTTTCATCAAGTGGGATTATCAAATTTGTTGTTTATATTGTCTATATTTTGAAACTTAGAAAAGAGGCTTCTCATATTCTAGGATTTTAAAGTAATTCTCATATTTTCTTTAGACACTACTATGTGTTTGGTATTTTTATATTATTTTTTTTAACACATGTGGTCTTTATCCCTGTGTAGGGTATGAAATGTTAATCCAAATTTGTGTATTTTTTCCACATGGTTTCCAGTTATCCCAATAACAATGTTTATATAGGCCATTGTTTCCCATTTAAGCCACTCTTATGACATTCTAAGTTCTCAAATGTTGGGGGTCTATTTCCAGACTTTTATTCTATGTTGGTCTGTCTGTCCATGTGCATTTTTAAATTGCTGAGTCTATGTAATAAATTTCAAAATCAAGGAGGGCTAGTTCTTCCTTACTACTCTATCTTTCAGAGTGTTTTTACTTTTCCCATTTTTTTAAATATATAAACTTTAGAATAAGCTTCTTCATTTAACCAAGGGTATGTGTGTATATGTATACATATACATATATGCCATATAAGACAAATAAAAACATTATGTTTTTACATTGTGATAAGGTTAATTTATAAATTAAAGAGAATTATAATTTTTATCACCTTTATGAGTCTTTCTGTTCAAGGACACGGTATGTCCATTACTTTTGCTTAAATTTCAGTTTATGCCCTTTATATAAATCTCACATTTTGTTGTTAGCTTTATTCCTAAAAGTTTTTTTTCTTCTTTATGCATAATAATAAATGAGTCTTTTCTTTCATTACCTCTACTAATGAGCTGTTTGTCTATATGAAGGCCATAGATTAAAGCATCCTAATTTTGTTCTCTGCCGCCTTACAGAATTTTGTTGATAATAATTGTTTTTTCCATTTGTTCCTTTTGAGAACTCCATGTATTCAGTCTCATCATCTGCAAATAATTTAATTGCTCTCTTTCTGGTTTTTATATATCCAGTATCTCTTATTTAATTGCATTGGCTGATAATCCAATACAATTAATAATGGTATTGTAATTTCCTTAACTTTGTTCCTGACCTTAGTAAGAGTGATTCTGATGTTTCTCTAACAATCATGAGGCCAACTTTTGGAAATATATACCCATAGTTTCCTAACATTGAATTTTCTAGTCCTTGAATTCTCAAATGAAATCCCATTAGTCTTAAGTTTTATTTATAATAAATTTATAATGTGGGGCTGGATTCTTCTTGCTAACTATTATTATTTGTTCTTCTTATACTCTCTTTTACAATTTATTTAACATTAGAATTCTCTATCCTTTAAAGTCATGGAATGATTTTTCTGTGAAATTTTTGGGCCTAATGCTTTCTTTTTCTGAATGGGGCTCAAGTCAGACTTTACTGTCTAATCTATGAAAATGGATGTTTTTATTTTGTCTCTTTTTAAAACTTGTTTTCGTCATTTACCTCTTCCTAGAATATTTTCTCTTCTTCCCTTTTCAAATGTATTTGTACAATGTTAAGACTATATTCTTCTCCTTCTCAGTGTTTACTTCCTAATTATCATTTTTAACTGTAGTTATCTATAATTTTCTTTTTATAATAATATGATAATATAATGTTTCACCCCTAATTTTTTTCAAAACAAACTTAAAATATTGATTCTACCACTTAACGTATATCCTAACTTACTCAATACACCCTTTACAATTATATTCCTTTATGGTTTTCTTAAATATAGTTTGTTGTTTAACAAATAGTGTCAAATATTTAATTGTTTTAATTTTATTATTTCCTCCTATTGATATAAATATTTAAGGCTATAGATTTTTCTCTAAGCACTGTTTTTACTATTTCCCATAGGTTATGATATGCAGTGCTTTTATAGTATTGTTTTTCTAGGCAGCCTGTAAATTTGGTTTGTATTTCATTTAACACAGGAGTTGAGAGAGTATCAAGACTCCCTATTGGAATTGGCTTATTTTTCTGATTTTGCTGTTAATACCTAGTTATTACAGTGTGATCAGAAAATGTGGACTATGCTATTTCTCCTTTTTTGGAAAGGAGAAATTAGTTTCCATTTTCGACAATATATGGTTACATTTTTGATGGCCATGTGGATTCTTGAAAAGAAAGTATAGTCTTTATTTTCAATGCATAAAGCTTGAAATGCATTATTTGATATACCTTATGAATTGTGTGAATTATATCATTTTTTAGTACTTCATCTGTCATTGAATACACAGTTGGCCAGAAGTGCCCTTCTGCTGGTTGTCTGCTGGAGGAGAAATACCCTGCTAACTTCTGAATTTTCAGAATGTTATATAATTATGTTGTTTGGTTCACAAATGGTTGTGATTCTGATGTCTTTATTTTGAACTGCAACTTTTAGCATTTCAAAACATACTGTCTTTTCTCAATTAATGGGTGTTTTAAATCTGAATATCACTGTTTCTGATTTTAAGATCCCTAACCAATGAATTTTGTTTTCCTTCTCCTGACATACCTTGCTCCATCCTTTTATCTTCATTCTTTCTAAATCAGTTATTTTTAAAAGATCTCTTGTTCCTAGAATAGAGTTGGACCTGTTTCGTGATCTAACGTGAAAGTCTTCATCTTTTAATAGGTAAATTAAGTCATATATCTAATGATGTGACAAGAAATATTTGACCCAGGTCCTCTCATATTATTTTCTCATGTATTTTCTCTTTTTCTTCGAGTTTTGTCTGCTTGTTTGTTTTAATTATGTGCTCTGGTGTGTGTGTGTGTGTGTGTGTGTGTGTGTGTGTGCATGTGTGTTTGCTATTTAAAGGAGTTTGGGGACACCTAACTGGCTCAGTTGGAAGAGCATCTGACTTTTGATCTAAAGGTCATGAGTTCAAGCCCCACGTTGGGCACAGAGACTACTTAATAAATAAATAAATAAGTAAAGAAATAAAGAAATAAGGAGTTTATATTTTCTCCCAGCTGACCAGTTTTACAACTAAAGCATTATATAATATTTTTAGTATTGTATATGTTTAAACTAGAGCTTCTCATCCAGTGTATGACAAGTCTTAGTGCAGTTGGACAAGCCTCTGGCCATGAATAGTCTTGTCTGCTTCCCTCAGTCCCTGTGAGTATATAATTTTCTTTTAGAGCTATCATTTGAAAAGTATCAGGAAGCATTGCTTTAATGAATATGCATTAGCTCCCTACTATGAGCAGTGAATCATAATCTTTCTTAGTGTTAATATAGAAAAAATATGCATTTATTTCCATTAATTGAGATGAAGCCTTTTTATGTTCTCCTTTGACTCCTGTCAATCTGAGAATTTGCTCTACTTCCTACCTTTTATCCTTTCTCAAATATTTTTAGTAATATTTTTTCTGTATTGTCAGGGCATATGTGACTCTCATTCTGGTCTGTCACATGTCCCCATTATATTAGATAGAGTTCTTCAGGGACTCTAGTCTGTGCTTACCTCGTCTATTTGTCATGCTTTCCCTAGTCATGTTTTATCGACTAAATTTGTTCCCTTGTAGTTTCCTCAATATCCCCAGTGTTCTTGTATGTTAAGTACGTTTGTCTGTAGACTTTATACTTAAGCATAGTTTGGCTGGGTATAAAATGTGGAAGACATATTGGAGATATTTCTGAAAATTGATTAATACAGTCCTAGTGATCCAGAGAAGCCTTCTTTGAAGAGTCAATATCTGTGTTTATTTTTTACTAGATGGTTTTCAGGAAAATACAGACAGAGAACATGGTTCCAGGCAGAAGCAATGGAGGTGAAAAAGAATATAAAGCTTTTATGGAAGATAGTAGATAACCACAACATAGCAGAAAAACAGATCTGTCCAAGTTGACCCTGGATAGGTAGGAGAAGATAGATACTGAAGGATTTACTACACCAAGGGTCTAGACTTCTTCTAGGAGGACACAGGAAAGCCACTGAATGGTATGAGGCAAGAGAAGCACATATGGTTAGAATCTCTCAGTTTAAGGGAGGGTTATAGAGGAGTCTGTGAGTTTTGCCTTCCTTGCAGCCTGTGGGTTCTAACCTGTGCTCTTGCAGTACAGACTCAGAAATCCTATCTTTCACAAACCAGTCTACTGGTAGCTTCTTTCCCTCATCACTCCTGCCAACCTCACTAGCAGTCTGGTGACTTTTGTACAGGGAAGTGAATAAATCTGTACATTAATAATGTAGTTCTTTCATGCTACAGCTGTATTTCTAACTACTTTCCTATGTAGCAGTAAATAGCAAGAATTAAGGATATCTTAATCATGATTTTTAACAATAAAAAGATACTGGCTCTTCTGAAAAAGGGAAAAAGGCATTATAGTTCTTAGGTACATATTCCTACACTGCTGTAATCTGTGAACTCTTTTTCTTCCAAGAGTGTCACATGAAAACCTTCACAAATGTAGTTGAAATTCACTATAGTTCTAAAACATTTTCTTTCCCAGATGCTGTATTGGGAGCTCTCTGCTATCTCACTGGTTTCCAGCTAGTTTTGGAGATCTACCATACTTCACCCTTGCTAAAGCTGCCAGAGTTAGCTAGCTTCAGCTAGAGCATGCTTTTTTATTAAACATTATTTTAAAACTATCTTGCCAAATTCCACGTATTGCTCTTTTATCTTCAGTCAGCTGTATGCAAAACATGTTGTCTTTATAGGCAAATTTACATTGTGTCATAGAAACAGTGACCATCAGACAACGAACTGGAGTCTCAGTTCTTTCTTGTTGCTTGCTTGCTTTCCTTTCTAGCTGAATAGCATTATTGGCCACTTCTAAAGGAAACTGGATTGTGGGATTTCCATTGGAGACTGGGGATGGAAACAAAATCATGTTCACAGTGTGAGAACTTGTTAGACCCACATTAGTTAAACTCTGCAGTTAATATTTTTTCTGATGTCTTCCATTTCCTTAATGCAATTTTCAGGTATGCACATGGTTTTTAATCCCCTCAATATACCTCTTCTCAGTGAGTACAAAATAAAAATATATTGCAGACTAATAGTCAAGAATTTCTTCATTCTCATGTTGAGAGCTGTTACCTAAAGGAGCAAGGCTTTAATAGAGTCTCAGCTTGACTCTTGCCATGTTTGCATACAAAATAGATAAGGCAGGTTTTGTTTTGGAAGATGTTAATTGATTTTGTCCACCATGCTGTCTAACGAGCCAATTCCCTGAAAATGTACTGATGGGAAAAAAAAAAAAATCTGTTCCAATTACTCTTTAACTAAAATGCCTCCCTTCCACCTCTATTAAAGAAAAAATGACATTCACTTCTCAGGACTTTTGCGATTGACAGCTGATGCTACACATGGACAGCCCTGCTGTCAGTTGGCATTTGAAGAATTGCTTTATTGTTGCCAAAATGGAAAAGAGAGAGAGAGAGAGAGAGAGAGAGAGAGAGAGAGAGAGAGATTAAAGAACCATCAGAATTCAAAGCCCTAGCATTTGGTAAATCCTTTTAACATGACTTAGGTAATGAAGGGTAGAGGAAGAGTTGGGATTTCAGGGCCTTAGAGGGCTGGGTAAATTTTCAAATCACAGGAATATATTTTAGACTGGAATAAAATAAGTTAATAGCCAAACTATGTTCCTTCAAATTTTAAGGGAGCTGGTTGCTATGGGAGCTTCTTCTGTTTCTACCGCCATTGCTAATACTAAGACTGGGTGGAAGCCTTCACTGACTAGCTGCACATCTAAATTATTGGTAAGGAGAATGTCTTGGACACAACTGTCCTGCAGATGAGAGTTCGAGTCTTACTTGTGTCGCCTAAGGCCCTCCACAAACAAAGGCAAAGATCTAAGAAGGATAACAGGGCATGATGTTTCCAGTAGAACTTGGCAGTGGACACCCTTTTGAGTTTACAGTTGAAGAAGGAAATGGCAGGTGGGAGCATGGACAAGGAGTCAACCTCATTTTGGTTGTCTTTTCCTTTAAATTTCTAAGAGAAGTAGTAAAGCACAAGGCCCCCTCTCCTGCACCCATAATTGACCCCCAGTGAATGTGTCTTATACTGATAACCAGAAGTCAAAGTAGAAAACTTTCTGAGTGAGCCTTATTTCTCTAGGCAGGGGGTAAATATGTTGAGGCATAAAAGTTCCATTTTACATTTTCATGATTTATTTCTCTGGTACCTAAAATAGTTCTGGACCAAAATTTTGATTGATGATAAAGGAATGAAAGCTTATACTTATGATTAAACCAACAAAAAATTATTCTGATGAGAATATTATAAAAATAGATCCCAACATAAATAGGCCTCTAGGATATCATTTTGAGTGTTTTCAGGCAATATTTTTAAGGGCCATCTAACAAGTATTCTCTTTCTTTAGATGTGAATTCACTTGGTGTTGGGTCTAGTGTAAGACTTATAAAATGCCACTTCTCATTCCCTACTTGCATGGGGTGGTCCACATCTCCAGCCCATGAACAGAGATTCCTAGGATTGGCATGTTGTTTAATGAGTCCTACTTCATCCTACGTGAAACTAAACACTCAAGAAACTTATTTTTCTCCTTAGCTGCAAATCTATTAATGTTGGCAGCCATAAAGATAAATGCAGCCACAGGCAACCCCCATGAATGAATCCGTCAGCTCAGTCTAAAATATGCCCTTTCCATATTCCTACAGGCTCTTCCAGGTCAACTTTTAAGTGTTCTGGTTAGAGGGTGTGATGCTCAGTTTCCTTTGAGCATTGCGCTTGATTTGTGAAGTGGGGAGAAGGGGTAGTGTTGACTGCTAGATTACCATCATTAACATTAAGTTTTATTGCCTTAAATCTCCCTCTTATGCACATTATAAATGTTTTAAGTCCACTTAATGCTAGGAAAAGGTGCTGGGTTGACAGACGTATATTATTATCATCTTGGGCAGGGAAGAGTACAAGCTTATTAGGAGCTTTCTACCTTTCTAATAGAGCAGATTTTTCAAAAGGAAGTTCTGGATTATGCAAAATCAGAAAATGAGTTGAACATATTATGAGTGGGTTGGAAAGAGGCAAAGAGTCTGGATATTGTGAGAAAGAAAATGATAACAAAGGAAGTAAGCTTGCAGAAGCTTCTCTGACCTAAGCTTAGGTCATACCCCTGAAGTAGCAAGTTATTTTGGCTCCATATAAAGAAGACAACGGGTCTTTGCTGAAAAAACACATATTAGCCCTGTTAGTCCATGAGATCTATTAATCCAGTTCATGATTAAAAAAAGAATTCAGATTCTTCAAACTGTTCATTTTTTGTTCTATTATCACAAATCTCCTCTAGCCCTAAGAAATTTTCTCCTGATCACATACTCGTTAGAATTGAAGAAGGAGTTATCATCCCCATGGTAAATTTACTTATTCCTCCAATTCAATCAGCATCAAATATTTATTAGGGACCTGCAATGTGCCAGATACTGAGCTAGGCACTTGATTTGCACAGATATAAATCCTGCTGTCCTAGAGTTTAGACACTAATGAAGAAAAGAGGTAATAAACAAGGCAATAAATGCATGTAACAATGTACAGCTAAGAATGCTAGGGAAGAAACAAATATGGTAGATATTTATCGAATTCTGAATGCAAGCATTCTACTACAGCTACTAGTGTGTGGGGCACAAAATGCAAAAGAAAAGCCTATGTGAGGGAAAGTAAAACCATTCAAAATTAAGCAACAGTTTAAAAAATGAAACAAAAACTAGGGATGCCACAAGGAAGTACCCAGTTAATTATCCAGTAAGTACTAATAAGATAACTACTTTGGAATTTGAGGAATGTAAAGTGCTTCTGGTTAGGGATGGTGGTTAGAGAAGGATGGGAAGCTGATCTCAAAAAATGAAGAGATTATGAATGGAAAGTGGTCTTTCAAGCAGAAGGAATGGCATGGGGAAACCACTGGGAGGAGGAAAGCTTAAAAATACTAGGCTGTTGTGAACAGTTATGTAATTAGGGAAAGTAAAAGATACTATCATAAAAGGCTGGGTTTCAATTCCTTTTAGTTTACCAGATTAGAAGGAATTAAAAGTAGTAGCCATGGTGGTGGTGGTAGTTACACCAGTAGTTCTAATAGTAAAAGATAAAACCTATCATTAGCAACAGTAGATTCCATATGTTGCTGCTGGGCTTAGAAATTACTAAATTCCCTGATAGGAAATTGGGGAAAACATATCAAAAGCTTTTAAACTATTTGTGAATTTAAAGAAACAATTCCAGGGGCGCCTGGGTGGCGCAGTCGGTTAAGCGTCCGACTTCAGCCAGGTCACGATCTCGCGGTCCGTGAGTTCGAGCCCCGCGTCAGGCTCTGGGCTGATGGCTCGGAGCCTGGAGCCTGTTTCCGATTCTGTGTCTCCCTCTCTCTCTGCCCCTCCCCTGTTCATGCTCTGTCTCTCTCTGTCCCAAAAATAAATAAACGTTGAAAAAAAAAAAAATTTAAAGAAACAATTCCACTTTAAGGTATTTATCCAATGGAAATAATCATGAACGTAAACAAAGATTTAGCTACTGGGATTCTGATTGTTGTTTCTCATGAAGCATACATTTTTAAGAAGAATTGACTAGCATAGATATTCCTCATAGTTGGACTGGATAATGGTTGTGTGAGAGCTATAGAGTGGTAAAATTAAAAGTTCTGGTATTATAAATATACATCATGTACTTCATATAATTTACAAAAACATATTTACTACTTTAAGCTAACATTTTATTACATTGGCAGATGTTTATAAAATATGGAGCAAAAAGTAGAATAATTTATAAAAGATTCTATTTAGTTACATCTGTGAATATAACTGCATCAGAAAAACACTGGAAGGATGTATATTCACATTAAGAATGATGATGGGATCACAGGTGATTTTGATTCCTTAGTATTTCCTAAAATTTGTACAGCAAAAATGTAGTGCTTACAACTTTTAATAAATTTAGAAAGACAAAAACAAAAGGCAAACAAAAGGACTAAAAGACATTACAGATAGACCTTGTTAAACATGATGTGCCTTTGTGTGTTGGGAAAAAATAGATGATTGTTTTTTCCTTTTTCAGCTAAACGTGACATAATAAACCCTTTCAGCAAAAACTGAGCATGACGTAATGAAAACAGTATGAGTTGGTATTACACAGTCCTTGGTTTTGTTCCCAGCTTCACTCTCCTTAGCTGTCACATTCTGAACAAGCTGTTTAATGTATGTGAGCCTCAGTCTTCTCTTCAGAAAGCTGAGAATGGGGATTTGTGTATTAAGTGGCTAGTCTAGCACCGACATCAGAGGATTATCCTCAATGTTTGTAGGAAAGGAGAAAATATGGCTAGGTCATGTAGTTAATGCAGTATTAAAATACCTGGCCCTACCACAAAACTGCAATTTTCCAATTATCCAAGTACAAATAAACTTTAAATCTCAAAAAAGAAGATGTAGTGTAAATATATATAATGGAATACTACTTATCAATGAAAAAGAATGAAATCTTGCCATTTGCATCAACCTGGATGGAACTAGAGCCTTTTATGCTAAGCAAAATAAATCAGTCAGACAAAGCCAGAGGATTTTACTCATATGTGGAATCTCTAAAACACAACAGATAAACATAGGGGAAAGGAAGGAAAAAATAAGATAAAACAGAGAGGGAGGCAAACCATAAGAGACTCTTAAATACAGAGAAAAAACTGAGGGTTGCTGGAGGGGTGGTAGGTGGGGGAAGAGGTTAAGTGGATGATGGGCATTAAGGAGGACATGTTTTGGCAGGAGCACTGGGCGCCATATGTAAAAGATGAATCACTGGATTCTACCTCTGAAGCCAAGACTACAATGTATGTTAACTAACTTGATTAAAATAAAATAAAATAAAATAAAATAAAATAAAATAACATATATCAAATATAAAAATATAAATTCAATTAGATTTTACTAAAAAAAAAATTAAGTTCTCCCTCTAAAATGTTTTTGGTGTGAGATCATGACCTGAGCCCAAGTCAGCCACCCACCCGACTGAGCCAACCACGTGACCCTTAAAGCCCATAAACATTTGCCCCGATTTGCACCTCCCCCTGTAATCCTTCGCTCATAGAACTTAGGTTACTAGGAGACTGGTATGGGAGAAGCTGAAGAATTCATATCAAATTAAAAATGAGGGTTAAGGGTGCCTGCGTGGCTCCGTTGGTTGAGCATCCAGCTCTTGATTTTGGCTCAGGTCATGACTCTGGGATTGAGCCCTGTGTTGGACTCCATGCTGAGCATGGAGCCTTCTTAAGAGTCCCTCTCCCCAGCCCCTCTCTCTCAAATTAAAAAAAAAAAAAGAAAATGAGGGTTTAGATCTAAAACCAAAACCAGCCCTCTATGAAATTTTACACAGGATTATTTTATTTAAGTTGCCATTAAAAAAATTTTTTTTATATATTCTTGGAGTGTGTACATGTGCGGGGTGGGGGAAGCTGGTGTCCAGGCATGAATAACATAAAGGAACTGGTAAAATGAGGCTTCAGCATTCCCTTCAGGTGGCTCTTGGACAAAGAATGGGAAGGAAATGCTTTTCCATACTTTGTTCATATGGATAATGTAGCTTCCTCTCTCTGCTTGTTTTCTTGGCTCTCCATATTTGGATTTAAAGAAAAAGAAGTATGTGCTTGCCTTTCTTCCCTCTCTCCCTCTCCTTGAACGTACTGTCCAAATTTTAGCTGTGATTAAAGGAAAGAAAGGAGGGAGACAAAACTAGTATGAAACCAAGGAAGGGGAAGAAATAGATTGTCAATTCTTCTCGTACAGTTAGCTGTTTTCTACCAGTGAACAAAGTAATTTTTTGTTAGGATTCTCTTCAGAAGGGAAACTGGGACTTCTAGATATAAATCACCAAACTATCTACCCTGCTCATTTTTTTCTCAAAATTAATGGAAAATATGGAAACAACATAAAGATGGCCCTCTAAAATGAGTGGTCCTTAAATTTGCTCTGTTTATCTCACAGAAACTTGAAGAAATAGTTTCATTAAAGTTTTCTATCTCTGGGCCCCATTTCTTCTTATCTTCTATAGAAATGTCGCCCTGTCCTAACATATGCATTGAGAACATAGATAAGAATTCAACCCTCCAGTTCCATTTATTGCAATTGTATTTAAATACACAGCTTAATGAGCTGTACTCAGCCTCCCTCCCAATCCTCTTTGAAGTGGCAAAGTCCCATTGCATCAATTCAGCTAATTTTATGCTCATAGCCTGCTTTTTGAGCTTTGTAGAAACCAAGGGTATGACTGCTCCATATTATCTCTAAGTCCAAATACTTGGTCCAAAGGAGCATTTTGTTCAATGGAATACATAGAATTAGTTGCCTTGGATTTAAGCTTCAATTAAAACATTCAATCATCTTTCACCAAATTTACCTTGCAAAATTAATTCAAGTCAGCTCAAGGAAGGATAGGACATTGAGATATACCTCTAAATAACAGAACAACATTGTATGTCATAATGTCTAGGTAGGGAAAGGGTAAGTAGGCATAGTGTTGTGAGAATTTTAGAGTATGCTAATTTTATAAAAATGCTTCTGGGAAAAGTAAAATATTGATGACATTTTGCAGAAAATGCTACATTGAGGTTTAATACATACCAATAAGGTCAAAGAAAAAGCAATATGAATGCAGGATTATGAAAATGATAGGGTTGTGTTTATCTGGGGCATGACCTTTATAGATCAGTAAAATTACCAAGGATGTCTCACTCTAACTTAGAGATGGTTTCAGACTATGATATGTAGTCTGATTCCTTTCCTCAGCCTCAGTAACTAGATTTATTTATCCTATGATATTTTGTACTTAGTGTGCCCCTGTCGAGTCTCTGTTGGCTTGAGATACGATTTGCTAAGAACAAAGCATCAGAAGTTACTAAGATATCAGACGGTAATATATCTTCTAAAACTTGAGAGTACTCTGATCAAATGGGGCAGAAATTGTGCACATGAGTTTTCCATGTGTTTTCTGAGTTCTTTGGCCTGTACAGTTGTAGCAAATTTTGATCAATGAACTGTGAACAGGGGTGAAATGTGTCCCTTCTAGGCTGAGGTTTAGAGTCCTTTACTTCGATCCTCTGCCTCTCTCTTTCTTGTCATCTCTTTTGGCTTTAGAGATCGTGTGTCCTAGAGGGTCCTACATAAGGTACAGGCATGGCACCAATCCATATTAGCATTTACATGAGCAAGAAATAAATGTGTGTGGGGAGGGAGCTAAACTACAGATTCGTTTGTTACTATGGCACAGCATCACTTATCCTAAACCTTCCAAGAAGGTGTCTACTGATACTGAAATTTGATCATATAAATAGACCATTAATTGTAATATTTAAGTTATAAAACAACTACTCTACTCTGGAAGGAAAACGGGAACTATTGCACTTCTCTTTCTTGGAGTCCTAGGCTTCATGACTTGGACTTTCATGAAAGCCTCTAAAGCCAGAACTTCCTAAACAGGATACATCAGCATGAGATACCATGTGTTATGGTTTCAGTCCCCTCAGCCTATGATGGTCCTGCCAGATTCTCTAAACAGGTAATCATCATTTTTGAGCAGCCTTGTCTGTTTACCCCAGTGTGTTATGTGAGTATTATCATTTTTTCTATATGCTGTTTTGTGAAAAAAATACAGAAACACCATGAATCTAGGGTCAGATTTAACAATGCGACTATCTCTACATTTCAGGTCTTATTTTCTTTCTTTTTCCTTTTTTTTCTTTTTTTTTTATTTAAAAGTTTATTTATTTTTGAGAGAGAGAGCAGGTACGTGAGTTCGGAAGAGCAGAGAGGGGAGAGCATTCCAAGCAGGCTCAGTGCTGTCAGCATGGGCCCAACACTGAGCTAGAACTCATGAACCCTGAATTAATGACCTGAATCAAAGTCAAGAGTCGAATGCTTAACCGACTAAGGCACCCAGGACCCCCCCCATCTTATTTTCTTATACCTATTGTACCCATTTCTTTACCCTCCCCCATGTCCTCTCCCAAGTGTGCTATTAATTTCACAGAAATTTGAGAAGGAACTGTGAAATGTTTGGCACTCTTAACAAATAAATATTTGTTGAATTAATAAATGAGTATTCAAGTCACTTCTGTATACCTCAAAATTTCTTGCTTTGGGAGACTGCATCTATTAATAGGGGGAGAGTTTCCTAGCAACCCTCAAAATCTTACCAGTTAGGAACCACCATTCTAGTCCTGAATTTTTATCATAAAAAAGAGAAAACATACAACTGAATTCTACTGAAGTATGCAGTGTCCCAATTTGGTTTGCCCAATGTTTTTCTCTGTATCACAAGAAACTAGATGATAATATTGCTTATATTTATCAAGTGCTCACTATATGCTATGCATGATGTTGTATATTCTACATACATTAGCTTATTTTCTTCTCAAACCCTTATGAGATAAATATTGTTATTATCCCCATTAATTTTTTTCTGGTCTTATTGAGAAATATCGGTATACATCACTGTATAAGTTTAAAGTATACAGCATGATGGTTTGATTTACATAACTGTGAGGTGATTACTACAATAGGTTTAGTTAACATCCATCATCTCATATATTTAGAACAGAAAGGAAAAAAAATTCTCCTTGTGATGAAAACTCTCAGGATCTATTCTCAAAAACTTTCATATATATCATATAGCAGAGTTAATGACAGTCGTCATATTTTATGTTATACCCCTAGTACTTAACTTGTAATTTAGATTTTATATCTTTTCACCATCTTCCTCCAATTTTCCCTCCCTACCTCCCACCTCTGGTAACCACAGATCTATGAGTTTGTTGGTTTGTTTTGTTTTCTTTTGTTTTAATTAGATTCCACACAAAAATGAGATCATATATTATTATCCTTGTCTAACTTATCTCACTTAACATCATGCCTTCAAGGTCCATCCATGTTGATGCAAATTGTAGGATTTTCTCATTATTTATGGCTGAATAATATTCTATTATCTATCTATATATATATACACACACACACAAATATATATTTAAATACACACACACACTCTCTATAACTTCTTTATCCATCAATGCACATATAGGTTGTTTCCATGTCTTGGCTATTATAAATAATGCTGTTATGAACATAGGAGTACAGATACCTTTTTAAATTAGTGTTGTTGTTGTTTTTTTTTTTTCCTTTGGAATTATTTCCACAAGTGGAATTGGTGAATCATACAGTAACTCTATTTTTAATTTTTTCAGAAACTGCCATACTGTTCCCCACAGTGGCTGTACCAATTTACATTCCCGCCGACAGTGCACAGGGGTCCCCTCTTCTCTACATTTGCTAACTCTTGGCTTTTTAATGATGGCCGTTCTAACCCATGAGGTGATATCACATCCTGGTTTTCATTTGCATTTCTCTCATGACTCTAGTGATGGTTATTATCTCCATTTTACAGAGGAGAAAACTGAGAGAAATAAACTTAAGGAGTTTGCTCATGATTGCATACCTAGGAAGGAGTAGAGCTCATATTAAAAGCAAGAAGTCCAACCTCTAGACTCTTAACCAGTATGCTGTGTGGCCTCCTCGTAATGGTAAAGTTCCCAGCCTGATATCTTTGTTTCATTCAGTGTAAACTGTCATGTTGTACCCTCATGCTGAAAGTTACTTCAAAGGGAAGCAGCTTTATGACTACCAACAATTATGAGGAAGAGGTGTGATTTTGAGTTTTAAGAGCTCATCTTAGTTCAGCTTAAATCTCCTGTTTGATTGTGAAAATTATGCTGTTATCCACTAAAAGAACATCTATTGTGTCACCACCTCTTTAATTTGAGAAGTGATTTCACATTTATGTAAGAGTATTTTGGCATCTGGAAAACAGTAAAAATCCTCCCAGCACATCTAGTGTTCTGTCCAAAAAAAAAAATCGTCATATTTGTTATCTTTGGTGAGGTTCAAAATATGTAAACTTCTTCATTTTGTTGTATCCCAGTAGTAATTGCAATTATTAATAGTTAAACAATATGTCCATTCTATGAAAAACTGATAATGACCACACATGTTAAAAGTGGCAAAAGAGTGGATAAATAATCAGTCTGTTCTAATTAGCCAGAGCTGGAGAAACAACTAAAGTAAAAATCCTCAGCTTACTTAATGCTTTGTAGTAATTAATAGTAATTGATAACAACTTATAGCAATTAAGATCTAATACATGCATGTAATTTGCAAATGTGTCCCTTACTTTGTACATATGCTTTTTTTCTCTAAGGGAAAAGTCCAGAATTGGGGACTCTTGGGTTCTTCTTCTTTTCATCCTTTTCTGTCTTCTACTGAGAAAATTGTAAAGGGTCTCACAGTGTTATGTTGTTCCTGGAAGAGAGGTTAGAGATCATTGTAGTACCCTGGCATCATATTATAGATGAAAACTTTGAAGCTTAGAGAAGTCCACTGACTTTTTCAAGTCCCCTTTCAGCCATGCATGAATTTCTATTGGCATAGTTGGGTCAGCTGCGCAATTTGTGGCCAGGACTGAGACATAATGTTGTACAGAATATGGAACTTTTGTATAAATAACTACTTTTGGCTGCTTCATTATAAGGGAGCCTGGGGTTCAAGGGCTCTAAGATTTATAATCACATAAAATTACTGAATTAAAAGAGGTTTTATGTTTAAAATGCCCAACACTTTATTTGTTTTTCGTTCTATGGATACTGTGTCTGCTCTATGCTAGACACTATATCTATAGAATAAATAAATGAATGTTCAAACTCAGCCCCTCTAAACTCTGTTTGAACTCTTTGAATGACACAGAGCTCAGAACTTTGCATGGCTTTTTATGTTCGCTCTGTAAAATGAAACTCTCCTAGGGGAACCTGTGTGAATTCAATTCAGAGTTTAAAAACACAGATTTATGGGAGAGCCCCAAATCAATCAAAAGCATGGCTATGCTTAAAAAAAAAAAACCAGCAGCAACAAGAAAAGAAAACCATGAAAAGACCCTGCCTGCCAAGAATAGCTTGTTAGCATTTGAAAACACTGAGATATAAGTGTATAATGGAAATGTGGCAATGATCATTTGGGCAAAAACACAATTTGCATAAGAATGAATCAGGAAATGTCCCGGAACACCAGAAAGATGAAAAATCTGAGTCCTGTCTGGCATGTTCACATTGCCGAACATACACCACACCATGAATCTTCCTGTGGTCAGACACCCTAGAAGAAACATTGATCCCTTTCTAGACATTGATAATAGAGATGTACCATGACAGGTAATCTTACATTTAAAGGAAGAATATAATATATAGCTTGAAAACTGTCAAAAATATTTCCTAGAGCTATTTTGGAGATCTGTTTTATTCTTTCATCCCCCAATCTGAAATTCATTAAAGTGAAGAATGCCCCTTAAATTATACTCTGCTATACCCTGGAGGAACACCTGAAAAGTTAATATTAAACCCTTGAGATTAGGCAAGTGAAGAGGAAAGAATTATGAAATAAAACAAAGCAAAGAAATCGTGTAAACAAATTAATTAATTGTCTGGAAGTGAAAAGCACGTTTGTAATTTTGCCCTTGTCAAAGGAAAATTGGAGTTCATTACGCTCACTGACTGATTTAAAAGCTCCTTCTTGCACAGCATCACTGAGAGAGTGAGTGTGCTGGTGTGCGAAGCATGGCTCGTTTGCAGCGTCAATTAAAATAGAAATTCATTATTGAAATCTCCAGAGTAAAGGTGAAGGCTTTATGCTTTGGGGATGGGAAGAACTATTTTTTTGCCTATTTTTAGTTTTCCCCCTCCTCTTCTGAATTGATTTTGGAGACATTTATTTTGGCTTTCTATTACACCATTTTTGTAATAAATCATGTTATTATCTGTCATACATTGAGCACATTCTATATGCCAATGACTTTATATATCTTATCATCTTTAATCCTCAGAGCAATCAGGTGGTAAAAGGTCTCAGTATCACTTGAGATAATTGAAGTTCAAGGAGGTAGATTTGAATAGCTGGCAAGCAGTGACACCAAGGGTTTAAGAGTAGCTCTGCTGACTCAGAAGCTCCTGGTCTCTCCAGAACATCATAAAAACTTCTTCTAAGGCAGCTCTACTGTGCTGAGTTAGGGGTGTCAGTATAACAAGGTCATTAAAAGTATGTCATATGCATCCAGAATGGGTATTACATATTCAGTTTTATGTTGGTGTGTTATCAACAGCCCCGTGGGATTACATGTGGAGTAGGATATATGCAACACAGTTGTCCACTGCATATGGTGACCCTTGAACTCCCTCATTGAGCAGGAGCTCAACTACCCTGTGCTTAAATATGCTTTATGAGAGGATTACGTGTTTTGGTGTTGTGACAATTACTCTTGTAACAAATTCAAACAGTCTCTCCAGTCTTGTGGTAATTTTTTATGTTCTCCTATTTTAGTTCACATACCCTGACATGGGTATAACATGCTTAAAAAAAGGATCACTTTCAAGGGTGAAGAAACCAGCAACAGTGTTCTGAACAACAGAAATTGTGATCCATTTATTCATACAGCCCACATTATAAGCTGAGCACTATATATATAAATCTTAAAGAGATAAATGGCATGGTCTCCACCCTAAAGATGTTACAGTCTAGGTAGGTTGACAAACAGATAAATCAGGGCTACAATACAGTATAAAAACAGCCAGGATAAAAGAAAGTACAGGTTCTTATGGAAACATAAGGGAGGTCATGTAAATTAAATTGGGGGAAGTCCAAGAAGTCTTTTCAGAAGAGATGACATTTGGAGTGAGTTATAAAGACAAATAGGAGTTAAAAAGACAAGCAAGGCTTGTCCAGGCTGAGTGATAAGCATGGGCAAAGAGAGTGGTTCTGCAAGCTGGGGAAGGGATATATTGGTTTTCTATGGCTCTTGTAACAAATGACCACAAACTTGTAGCTTAAAACAAAGAAACTTATTTTCTCAAGGTTCCAGAGGTTGTACGTATGAAATCAAACTGTCAGCAAGTTGGTTCCTGCTAGAGATTCTGAACGAGAATCCTTTCCATGTCTCCCTTCCAGTTTCTGGTGGTTGGTAGACACATCATTCCCATCTCTGCATCCATCTTTCTCCTCTGTGTTTCTCCTCTTCTGTGTCTTCTGTTCTTCTTATAAGGACACTGTTTCTTGGAATTAGGGCCCAACTACATAATCCATATGATGTCATCTGAAGATCCTTAGTTATATCCTCAAAGACCCTTTCCACATAAGGTCACATTCCTATGTTCCAGGTGGGCATATCTTTTGGGGGGCCACCCTTCAACCCACTATAAGTGATAAACATAAATTAGTAATCTGATGAAGAAAGAGGCATGGCCAAGTACTGCAGACTTTCGTGTATGTGGAAAGGAATGAGGCTTTATCATGAAAGACATAGGAAGCCATTGGAATTTCAATGATGGAATTGGCATATCTCTGGAAAATAATTATACACTTAATGCCTCCAACCAAAGACCATCAGGAACCCACCTGTAGTTGATTAAGTTGTGTTTAATACTGGTTACAGAGAGGGAGAACACATACCATGAGGGACTATAGCATCTCATCTATAGTGTATTAGAAAAAAACTAATATAGGATTTGGACTTCAATTGGATGATTTGGGGAAGGAAGCCTGGTTTGCTCTAGATTGGATGCTGTCAGAAAGCAAGGGCAATTCCAAAAGTGGGTATCTTGATAAATCTTACCTGTAGGGAGAGCAGACTAGAGTAGGGATAAAGTTGTAATTGGTAAAAAGGTAGAAGTCACTAGCCAAGAGCGAAATGTTTGGTATTTTGTGAGTGAAGCAGTAACTTTGTTTTCATCTGTGAGTAGACAAAATTAAGATGTAGCCTTGTTTTGCCTCACTTTATCATGGTCTCAGAGTGACCCTGTCTGTGACTGGTGTTCTGTGGCATTGTTCATGTCTAATAGGAGAATAACATCGTCTAGCTGTGGGTGCCAGGTCAAGTTCCAGACATCAGGAGCTGCTCTTTGTTTTTTTTGTTCTCTTAATTCCAAACTATAAAAACAACCTTGCCTAAAATTCCAGCAGTGGTAGTGAAGTATGTCAACCCAAGCATTCATACTGTCCCTTAAAAGCTATAATAAAGGTCACAAAATTTTCTGGAAAGAACACTCTGCCTTTGCTTATGTGAGTGTCCTTCAGACTTAATTTACTTCCGATCCACCAGTTGGACAGCATCTATTTTAAAGACAGGAGGAACTAACTTAAAGGCTCCTTGACTGGTGTACTCTTTTATCTAACAGCTGTGATAGCATTTCCTTCAACGTCTCTTTGTGGACTAACCCAACCATGTCCCTGTGAGAAGGACCCTGAAGTCCTCTTTATAAGCCCTCTCTTTTCCTTTCCCTGGGGTGCTCCATCTATTTGAGTGGAAGAAGTAAGTCAAATGTAGTTTTATTTAATGAAAAATAAACAAGGGAAAAGACCCCAAACACTCTCTCGGCAAAGGTCCCTTCAGAACATACAGCCTTCACTGTTAGAGATGTATCTTTTTAAAAGAAGACAGAAATAGGAAAGGGCCACAGAAGGGCAGGGATAGCCAACAAAACTATACAGCAGGTTTCTCTATGAGGGAAGATGAAAAAGGCAAGCATCTTTTTTAGTCCAGCAAGAAAAACTCTATGATATGATGTGTATAGCTGGTGCTCCTAGAAATGATAAAGAAGAGGCTTTCCATTTTCTCCTTGAGAGTATGTGGGGGAGGGGGCTCTCTAAAATTAAGACAGAGACAATCAGGGCCACCTGGGTGGCTCGGCCGGTTAAGTGTCTGACTTCAGCTCAGGTCATGATCTCACGATCTGTGAGTTCAAGCCCCGTGTCAGGCTCTGTGCCAACAGCTCAGAGCCTGGAGCCTGCTTCAGAGCCTGTGCCTCCCTCTCTCTATGCCATTCCCCTACTTGCACTCTCTCTCAAAACTAAAGTAAAAAAAAAGCATTAAAAAAAGACATTCAGTTGAAAGGACATATTTTTCCCCTCTAACACATAATTAGCCTGTGATACTGGCTTCTGTAGATTCTTATCAAGACAAATTGTTCAGCATGGTGAGTTTGGCAGATATCATTCACACGTGTAAACAATGGGATATCCTCCATAAACACAAGCCAGTTAGCATCTTCTCAGGCATCACCTGATTGCCAATTCAGGCCAAGAAGAAATTATTCCTTTATCTTCATTTGTAATATTACTCATCAGGTGCAACATGGGGATTTGACACCTTCAGTGACATATTCCACCATCCTGTTAAATTGATCAGAAGTCCAATTATATGCAATATATTCTCACATTGAGAGCCAATGCCTATTTCCCAAGGGAAGAGATGGTTAGTGAGGCTTCCCAATGTCCCCCAAGCTCCAGGTAGGCTTGTTAATCCTTGGCGCTCCCTGACAGAGAGATGGATGTGTTAACAGTTTCTGGGTCCTGTAGCTTCCCCTTGTGGAGATTCCAGTGGGCCATATGTGCTCCTTGGGTATCAGGGTGATGGGGCTTGCACTGGCTGTGACTGATGGCACAAGCTAGAGAGTTGCCTGCATTTGGCAGGACATAGTTGGCACAGGCCACCTTAGACCTTGAAAACTTGGAGCTGATGCAGAGGTGGATAAACACATTGAAAACAGATGTTGTAAACTAAGTTTTTTATCGGGGCCAGACAGGTAATATGCCTGAGTGAAACTGACAAGGTGGAAAATTGAACACAATAGGCCCCAAATTAAAGGGGACAGTGGCAACTCAGCTTCCACTGATTATGGTCATTCAAAGATGTGAATCTAGAGTTACCATGTTTTCAAGAGAAGCTAACTATGTGGTGTGTATGTTAAATCCCTTGTAAATCAATTTGCCTTGTAAGCTACCATTTTGCAACCTCTAAGGCCACTGAGGCCTGGTTTCTTTGCTTCTTAATACCTATACAGAAGCTCTGTGGACTCAAGTTTGAAGACATCATTAATTTCATCCCTGTAAATGAAAACGAATGAAAAAGATAGTCAAGAAAAATGAAAATACCTCTCAAAAGTCACTGTGTCCCCATGGGGTTATGGTGGTTGAATTAAGGGGCCAGCTGTACTTTCAGTTCTGTTTCTATCCCTAAATACTTAGTAACCGTACCCTGGGCCAGGGTTAAATCACTAAAGAAGTACTACATGAAAAGCACAATCATCCGTACACAAAGAAGGCAGAGCCCAAGCTGCTTGCCTTTGAAAAACTTGTGAATTCATTGAGAATATTACATTAATATGCATGGAGTAATTACAAAAAAAAATGCCAAGATAACATAAGCAAGTATGGGGTAGGCCCTCAAAAACTATGATGATTCAATTTCCTTCTTTAAAAGTGTCTCTTCCTAATGATGTCCAAAAGTAGAGAAACTAGAAAAGATGCCTGATGGTAATGAATTACTAGATGATTACCATTTCTGTTGGATGAGATTGGATGTCAACAGGCAAAACCAATAAAGAGTTGGCTCTTCCAGGGGCGCCTCAGTGTCTCAGTTGGTTAAGCGTCCAACTCTTGATTTTGGCTCAGATCATGATCTCGCGGTTTGTGAGTACAAGCCCTGCATCAGGCTCTGTGCTTATGGTGTGGAGGCTGCTTAGGATTCCGTCTCCCTCTGTCCCTGCCCCTCCCCTACTTGCTCTCTCTCTCTTTCTCAAAAGTAAATAAAAATAAACTTAAAAAAAAAAAGTTGGCCCTCTCAGACCTTGAAATTCCAGAAGTTATAGTATTTTGGACAAATGGTTCTTCTAACTCACTGGTTTTAAGGATGGCTGTGAATTTTAACAGATCTATGAATTGAAGTCAACAGTATTAAGAGGAAAATAGCCTAGATCACCCTTCCAAGAATCACTGCTTAGAACGTTTATTCTCAAAATACAGTCTCTGGAGTGTAGCCCTCCAGATGATCTCATAAATAATAAGTTTGAGAATCTCTCTTGTTCCCTGGGAGAGGGTTAAACCTCAAATAACCCATGTTTGAGGTCTAGAGATGATCACAGTCCCCTCTGTCCCAGGAAGCCTCACCAGTGAGCTATGCAGTAGACCACCAAGTTAGCATATACTTGGAAAGCAACACTTCCTTTGTTGGTTGGGTTTTGGTCGGTTTTTTCTTGTTTGTGTGTCTGTCTCTGTTTATATTTTGTTTTTAAGCCCCATTGATTCCTGTGTTAGTTTTCTATTGCTGCTGTAATAGATTAGCACAAATTTTATGGCTTAAAACAACATAAATGTATTACTTTACAGTTCAGTTAGTTAGAAGTCCAGCATAGGCTTCTCTGGGTAAAATCAAGGTGTCAGTAGGATAATTCCTTTATGGAGGCTCCAGGAGAGAATCTATTTTCTTATTTTTTTTTTCAGCTTTAGAGGCTACCTCTTTCCTTTGCCTGTATACTTCACTCCCTATGTTCAAAAGCAGCAACATCAGGGGCACCTGGGTGGCTCGGTCCGTTAAGCATCCGATTCTTTTTTTTTTTTTAATTTTTTTCAACGTTTATTTATTTTTGGGACAGAGAGAGACAGAGCATGAACGGGGGAGGGGCAGAGAGAGAGGGAGACACAGAATCGGAAACAGGCTCCAGGCTCTGAGCCATCAGCCCAGAGCCCGACGCGGGGCTCGAACTCACGGACCGCGAGATCGTGACCTGGCTGAAGTCGGACGCTTAACCGACTGCGCCACCCAGGCGCCCCAAGCATCCGATTCTTGATTGCAGCTCAGGTCATGATCTCACAGTGCTGGTATCAGCCCTGAGTAGACTCTGTGCTAACAGCAAAGAGCACAGGGATTCTCTCTCTCCTTCTCTCTCTGCCCCTCCCCCACTGGTGCACACACACTCTCCCTCCTGTTCTCTCAAAATACATAAACTTAAAAAAAAAAAAAGTAACATCAGGCTGAGAGCTTCTTGTACTGTTACCTATCTGGTTCTCTCTGTTCTGGCTCCCTTTCCCATTTTAAAAGACCCTGTAATGACATGGCCCACCTGGATAAACCAGGCTACTTGTTTTAGTTTCAAGTCAGCAGATTTGCAGTCTTAATTTCCCTGTGTCATGGGAGGTAGCACAGTCACAGGTTTCAGGGATCAGAACTTGGACATCTTTGGAGCTGCTCTTACTCTAACACAATTCCCAATATGTCTGGAGAGACTGTGTAATTTTTTTTTTTTTTTACATTAAGAAATAGAGTTTGGTAATTTGATAAATATATGTTCAGATGTAATATATGACCTCTTCATCCACACTCTAAACTACTTTTCTATGTCCTGGATAGGCAGTGTAATATTAAAGGGAAAAGACATGGGCTTTATAACCATACAAACCTGAGTTCAGGTTCCTACTCTGGCATTTATTACCTGTATAACTTCTGTCAAGCTATAAACATATTTGAGACACAGATTTCTTTCTTCTGAAATGGGGAAAATACTTCCCTCATATGATTGTTTTACTGAAATAGAAATAATGTGCCAGAATCATATTAGAAATATAATCAATGGTATTATTTCCTGATATCCTAGTTCCATTTTTGTACTGCCGGGTAAAACCAATTAACTCTGTGTTTCAGTTTAATGAATTACATTTAATGAAAAACATTTCCCTGGGGTATTTTTCTGATTTGCATGTTAGCATATGTAAGAAATTTGAGTTTCAAAGATGAAAAAGTGATTTTTAAGTGCAAAATGGTGTAAATGTCTTTATCAGCCAACAGGTAATACCACCTTGGGGGGAGAGGGTATCTGGAAAAGAAAAAGATGGATACAAAGAAAGAAGACTCAGACTTACTCAAAATTAAGAAAATGAACCTTTACTGTCAATATAAGTCTCCCAACTGCTAGTGGAAGTGGTGGATAGATTTTCTTTTCCACTAGATTTACTTCCTGATATACAAGTTTATCACTCAGGCAAGGACTATTCGTCAAGCCATTTTCCATCGATAACCCCAGCTGAAGCCCAACAGGCTGAGTGTTTATTATTCACTCTTAAAAGGCTGGAGCTCATTTGCTTCTGCCGTGGGGAGAGGAGCGGACTCAGACGGGGAGAGGAATGAGGGCACTCAACAAAATGGCCATTCACTGCAATCAAGCTTGAATAAATACAGAGGTGTAAAACAACCAGGAAAAGCTCCAGTTATGTCTGGAAATCAAATATTGATCAAGTAATCCTCTAATTTACTGACTTCTCATTTAATGATCGGATTCCCATTTATTCATTCAACAAACACGTGTTGAGCCTTTCCTGGAGTCCAGGCCCTATACAAGGTTATAGAAAACATTGTGCCAGTGCCCACCTCCACCCCCAATGTGCACACACATTCAATCTAGAGCCATAAGAAATGAAATAACCTTTTGTTTCTAAAGATTGGGTGCTTTGTAAAATGTCAGTGTTTAAGGTTACATCCTATAGTATAAATTCTTGCAATAATCTTTTTCTGAAGGCATCACCTGAACAGTAATGAGTTTTACATCAATCTTCCTTTAACACTATGGAAAATGGAGGGACATTGTGCAGAGTCCAGAAACGTACCTTCAAATAGCAGCAATGCTACTAATGCCCCATACACTGAACACACTGAAAACTGAATATTGAAAAATCTAAATTCAGTTAATTAGCAAGACAAATCTTGCTTTAAATTACATTAACATTATTTCTTCCCTTGTTGGTTCTATGATGTGCCTCTGAAGCTGAAAGAGAGGACTTCAGGTCCCCTCAAGAGGTCCTTTCTCTCCAGGGAATTTGGGAACCAGCAAGCAGTAGCTGGGGCCATTTCTCCAGTACACTTGTGTTCTAAAGTGAAAATGTTCATGGAGTGGAAGACAGGAGAGAACCAGTAAGGAGATGGGGGACCTGGATGGCATTTTGACAATCACAGCATGGGTTCATTGATTTATTGCAAGGTTTATTTATTCCCCAAACACTTGAAGCACCTATGTTCAAACAGAGATAATGTATGCAACACATGCAATCCAGAGCTAATTGGAAAGAGTTTTTGATGACCTGTATTTTGGATTTGCATTGCCTGTGACTCTTCTCTTCATGTGCACACAGTGGAATTGTCACCTGTGTTTTTGACTTATGCAACCTTGATGCAGGGAATAAGGGGTGAGAAGAGTCTGGGAGACGATGTGCCAGTGAGAGAAAAACCAAGAATAATTGAAATAATGTGGTATTTCTAACCACACTTCCCTTTAGGGAGTGTATGCCTCGGAGTCAGAGTGAATGGGAGACTTGAATCTGTCAAGCCTCCAATTTCTACATTCTTGCTGGCTTTTCAAGGCTGCACATCTCCCTTCCTTGAGTGGAATATAATTCTAGTCCTTAAAGGTACAATCGTATTTTTCATGCAACATGATCCCTAAACACAAGCAAATAACTTCAGCTGGTGTCCAGCCAAAGAAACAGAATATGTCTGCTAAAGTCAAAATGCCAAAATTATGTTTCCTGAGCAATGGCACTGCATTGCATTTAGTGGACCAGATAGATTTTTAAAGACAGTTTGGACTCAGTGATCTTCTGTGCTGACTTTATCACCTAACCCTGACCTACGATTAGACACCACTGAGACACAGAATATCTAGCATATATAAAGTGACTTTTTGTCAGGGGAGGGATGGGGAGATCTCTCTGGAGTCAATGCTTTCCGTCCCCTAATCACAGATCATACAGCTGTGGGCTAGCACATTGTTTCTACTACCGTTGCTCACCAACAAGGAGTTGGTATATCTTAGAAATAAGAGGAGGAACCTCTTAACTTAAAACTAAGTTAGGAGCACCTGGGTGGCTCAGTTGGTTAAGCGTCTGACGTTGGCTCAGGTCATGATCTCATGGCTCCTGAATTGGAGCCCCAGGTGGGGCTCTGTGCTGACAGCTCCGAGCCCAGAGCCTGCTTCAAATTCTGTATGTCTGTCTCTGCTCACACTCTTTCTCTGTCTCTCAAATATAAATAAACATTAAAAAAATAATAGATATGAGTTAGAACCCCAGCTCCGGCATTTACTAGCTCGGTGAATTTGAAAAAGTTTCTTGCATTCTGAGTCTTGCTTTCTACAACTGTAAAATGGGTTAAATAATAGCTACCTCCTAGAATTGTTAAGACATCTCTTTTAAACCTCTCAGTGCATGGCACCTCTTAGGTGCTTAATAAATATTAGTTCATCTGCTGCCTACACACACATACTTCCTGGCTCCTAACCTTCTCAGAATTTGGAACATCTTAGAGAGGGAAGGAGTGTGACAGTTAGGAGATTGTATAGAAACTTTCATTATTATCATTATTATTATTAATTTAAAAAGAGCATGGACATAGTAAAAAAAAGTGCAAATCCAAACAGTCCGATCTGGGAGGAGTTAGTCTTTCACTGAGCCCAAGAGACACAGCAGTGTTTTAAGTTAATGGGGTTTGGTGGAAAACACAGCTTTAATGAAACATTGGCTATGATTACTCTATCACCATTTCTCCAAATGCTTCTTCCCACTTGCCTCCTTTCTTAAAAGAGAAAAAATCTGGATGGTTATTTCTTAACACATCAGGATTAGGTTTCTTTCCCTAAGAGTACTAGAAAAACCCACAGTGCAGCTTGAGCTAGTGAGAGCTGCCTGTCCTCATTCAGACAGGCATGAAGGCCAGCATTTAGCTCAGGCCCCAGGGACTTGGGGAGGGACTAGTTTTGGAACAGAAGCTGTTCTTAGGGAAACTGAAGCTCCAAAAGGAGGAAGGGCTACTAAACCCTGGGAGGCTCAGGGAGGGGTAAGTTGTTTGCTAATATAACCCTGGGGAAACTTCTAGCGTTTCTGGGCATGGCTCAGTGCACAGCTCATGAAAAATGCACCAGCGCATTGTTGACATTTTATTTCAAAAGAGCTACAGTACCAGGAGACAAGGAGTGTCTGTCCTCCTGCACCACCCAGGTGATACACCTGGTTTCCCCTGCTCTCTGTTCATCTGTCCAGATGTTCTCAGTTACTTGCACAGAGAGCCTAATGGGTCTTTGTGTACAAAGTGTTACATGTCTTTCTTCCAGTCACACATTAGAAATGACAAAGCCTAACTATCAATATTATTTCTACCTTGTGCCTAAGAATGTCTCAGTGTCTTCATTTCCAAATATATATTGTTGTTTCAAATTTGTTTCTCCAGGGGCGCCTGAGTGGCTCAGTCGGTTGAGAGTCCGACTTCAGCTCAGGTCACGATCTCACAGTCTGTGAGTTCGAGCCCCGCGTGCTCTGTGCTGATGGCTCAGAGCCTGGAGCCTGCTTTGGATTCTGTGTCTCCCTGTCTCTCTGCCCCTCCCACGCTCATTCTCTGTCTCTCTCCGTCTCTCAACAATAAACATTAAAAAAAAAATTTCAAATTTGTTTCACCAGTGAATCAAAATAGCAAAGTGTACTGACTGTAAGGCGAAAGGAAGTGAAAGCAGTTAACATCTATTGGGTGCCTGCTATATACCAGGTACTGATACAGCTACTTTGCATATAATGTTTAATGTCCTTCTGTTTGAAAGCCCATATGGCGTGCAGGTTTGATTATGGCATGTTACAGTGGAAAGCAGCCCAGTATTCTGGAAAGAGTGTAAGGTTGCTACTTACCAGCTGTGTGAATTTAAGTAATTACTTAACACCTCTGAGCCTCATTTTTCTCTGTATAATGCAGTTAACAATAGTGGTTAATAGGGTTGTCATGAAGATTGAATATGATTGTAATATAAAGGGCTAAAACCTTTCCTTGACCTTGAGTTGGTCAGTATTTAGAGCTCCTCTTACAGGGACAAAACAAAACAAAAAACTGAGACCCAGGGAGGAGACTGGATCATTTAATTTTCCTAAAGACTCGCAGCTGGTAGGGTGTTCAGTCAAAACTCACATCCAGGTCTGTCTGATTTCACACTCTAAAGTGCTATTTACTAGTGAATTTAGTGTACCCATCCCACTGCACTCTACCCCACCCCACTGGTACTTCCACTGTGTGATAACCACATACACATATCCATCCTGTAAGCAGGATCCTAGCAAATCTGTTTAAGTGACACCTGAGTTGGAGAGGTCACAAAGAAAGTTGGAGAAAAGTGCTAACTGCTCTGAATCTTCTGCTTTAGTTTCGAAGACAGCCTGTCACTAAAGTCATAGGGCAGTGGCAGAACATTTGGATATACCTTTAAAAGCTCAATGAGCATCCTTTCATTAAGTCCCACCTTGCACCGTGGCCAACCACCTGGACACAACTGTCAAAGATGCTTTCAGTCTCACTGTGTCCTCTTTATTATTGTTTTTATTAACCCTCAGTACACTACATGGAAGGTACCTGTTAAGGAATGAGCAGGAACCTCTCCATTGAGATATAAACACATTATTGTGGGAGTTATGACTGGGTTAGCCTGGGTTAATATGATCATGTGTATCACAGCTGAACTCAAGCTTTGAGGAAAGGAAACGCAGGAAAATTCCATTTAATGCAAATTACCTATATTTTGATGTGAGTTACACTGGTTTGTTTTTTGTTTATTTGTTTGCTTGTTTGGGGTATTTGTTTTGTTTTCATAGAAGGTTTGGTCCCAAAGGGGGGAATTGGGAGAATAACTGAGAAAGGAAACTCCAAATAAACAACAGAGGGCTGCTCAGTGAGCCAAAGCCCACCTGAGGGGACTTAATGAGATGCAGGTGATATAGGAAAACTTGGCGAAGGGAGGGCGGAAAGCAGGTTGGAGAGAAGGTACTGGGACTGGCACGGAAGGCTCATAAAATGGAAACCAGGGGTGCTGAAACGCTACCTGCCATATTAATTCTCTACCAAAGGATTCATGGTGCTTTTAGTTTTGTACTCAACGTGTCATAACCCAACCACTGAGCTCTCTTTCCTGCTCATCAGAACAGAGAGGCATTTTCTTTAGCAAATCAAGGTAAGACTGAGAAAAAGCATAGTTTTTTTTCTCTTTTACTTGTTTTACTTGCTTTTACTTGTTTACTTTGGTCGTCTCTATAAAGATGGGTTAAAATTCATTTGGGAGAATTATCCAGCAGTGAATGTTTATTAGTATACCCATTGGTTTGAGAGAGATATGGGAATTGTCAAATGGTAGGCATCCTAAATGAGAAAGTAGAGGAAATCATTAATACCAGTCTTATCTGCGGAAGGTACACAGAGGAGAATTCTGGATTTTAGGCTAGGCTTGAGGTATTGCAGAGAAAAAGGCTTACAACATTCCTTATTCAGACTTTACTGGTAACAGCACAAATAGAGTGGATTCCTAGCCTCCTAGCCTTTGTAGTCAGGCCGACACTTTAAGTGGTTGATTTTTATGAGCAATACAGTAATGTGCCTACCACTCTCTCCTTCAAGCAGTTTATTCTGTGTGGTTTGGGTGGTCTTCCTGGTTCACATGGAAGAATTATAGCATCATCTAATTAAATATAAAACTATATACTTTAAAAAACTGAGGGGTGCCTGTGTGGCTCAGTCGGTTAAGCATCAGACTCTTGATTTTGGCTCAGGTCATGATCTCGGCTCAGGTCATGATATCACAGTTCATGGGATCAAGCCCTATGTCAGACTTTGTGCTGGAAGCATGGAACCTGCTTGGGATTCTCTCTTTTTTTTCCTCTCTCATTCTCCTCTCTCTCTCATACCTCTTCTCCCTCTCCCTCTCTCTGCCCCTCCCCTGTTCATGCTCTCTCTCTCTAAAAATAAAGAAACATAAAATAAAATAAAATAAAATAAAATAATAAAATACTGAGGTTACAGGACTGTAAAATCCAGGTCCCATAACAGTTATAATAGGTAAATTTCATCACAGTGTTTTGTGAGTTCAATGGGGGAAAAAAAACCCTCAGTAAAAAACCCTGGAGTAGCCAGGGAAGTCATCACAGAAATGATGCTTTCTCTCCCTACCCAACTTGACTAAGATATAATTGTCATACAGCACTGTGTAAGTTTATAGTGTGTAGTGTGTTGATTTGATATATATTGCAACATGATTACTGTTGCAGCTAACATCTCCATCGAGTCCCATATTTACCATTTCTTTTTTTGTGGCCAGAACATTTAAGAACTATTTTCTTAATTTTTAATAACTTTTAAGTACATGATATATTTAATCACAATGTTGTGAAATAGATCCCTAGGAGTTCTAATTGGAAGTTTGTACCTTTTCACTTATATCGCCCCATTTCCCACCCACTCTTTCCCTGCCCTCCCAGTCCCTGGTACCCATCATTCTATTTCTGTTTCTATGAGTTTGACTTTTTAAGATTCTATGTATGTATAAGATCATATAGTATTTGTCTTCCTCTGTTTGACTTACTTCACTTAGCCTAATGCCCTCAAGGTCCATCCATGCTCTTGAAAATGGCAAGACATCCTTCTCCTCATAGCTGAATAATATTCCATTGTATGTATATATACCACATCTTTTGCATCCGTTCATCCTTTATTGAGCACTTAGGTTGTTTCCATATCTGGAGTATTCTGAATAATGTTGCAATAAACATGAGTGTACAGATCTCTCTTCAATATTCTGTTTTCATTTCCTTTGAATGTATATCCCTAAGTGGAATTGCTGGAACATGGGATAGTTCTGTTTTTAATTTCTTGAGGGACCTCCATACTGTGTCCCATAGTGGCTGTACCAATTTATGTTCCCACCAAGAGTGCACAAGGGTTTCCTTTTCTCAAGTGTTTTTGTCAACACTTTTTATTGCTTGTCTCCTTAATGATAGTCATTCTAACAGGTGTGGGGTGATCTCTTATGGTGGCTTTGATTTACATTTCCCTGATGATTTGTGATGTTTAACATCTTTTAATGTACCTGTTGGCTAATTGTATATCTTCTTTGGAAAAATGTCTATTCGGTTCCTCTGTCTATATTTTAATTGAACTGTTTGGGTCTTTTTCTATTGAGTTGTAGGAGTTCTCTATATATTTTGTATATTTTATATATTATTTATATATTTGGATATAGTTTGCAAATATTCCCTTCCATTCCATAGGTTGCCTCAAAGGTGGTTATTTCTGAGCTGGACCTTGACCATTGCTGAGATTTGAATGGGTGGAAAAGAGAAGAGATGGCATTTTATTCAAAAGCATGATGTGTTTATTGTTTTTAGTGTTTTATTTATTTTTAAAAGAGTGGGGGGGGTGGGATGTGAGCAGGGGAGGGGCAGAGAGAGGACAGAGGATTGAAACCAGGCTCTGTGCTGACAGGAGACAGTCTGACATGGGGCTCAAACTTGAGAACTGCGAGGTCATGGCCTGAGCTGAAGTCAGATGCTTAATGGACTGAGCCACCCAGGCACCCCAAAAGCATGATGTGTTTAAAACAAAAACAAAACATCAAGGAGAATTAAGTTACCTAAAGGAGATGGAATTTGGGGATAGGGTAAGACCATGGTAAGATTGGATTTGTTGAATAGACACAATGTCAGGAACTCAGCTAGTTCCTTTATATATTTTATGTGTACCTTGTAAAGTAATAATAATAATGGGTACCATTTACTGAGTTTATATCAGTGGGAGGCAATGTACCAGGTGTGCAGGATCTTGAGAAGGATGAAGTCTGGTATTTGACCTTAAGTCCTCAAAATCTTCATTTTTGATAAAGTCACAGTGCAAGTTTGTTCTATAATAAGAGGGATATATACACCTTATTAAGAGAGCCTGCAGGAAGTACCACTTTCTCTGCCTGTGAGATGCTTTGCACAGATAAGTGAGGTCTGAACCCTGTGATGAAAGATGTCTAGGAATTTGCCAGATTGAGAAAATGAAGGAGTCATTTCAGGCAGGAAGAACAGCATGTTCAAAGGCATAGTATAGTTCTAAATTATGTTTTTCTTTATTTCAGCTCAAAAAAAAAGCCTATTTCACTGATACTAGGGACAATACACTTTTGCATTATACCACACATATTTTCACCTTGCCAACTTGCTTTGTTCGTAGACCATAATTTCTCAGCTTATTCCTTCAGTGGTTTTCCAGCCAAATTACCCCACTAAAATAATTCTAGAAATGTATCACCTCTCTCTTCTGCTGCTGCTGTCACTAGCTGTGGCCTTACCTTTCAGCCAACCTCCATAGAGACTGGAAAGAGAAATACAGATTGCTCCAGAACTGAACACAGGCCCCTCTCTTCAGCAGTGTGTGGGTAGACTGAAACATTATCACATTATCTCCCACAAACACTGTTTTTATCCATGGTGGTGAGTAAGAGAGAAAAATGCTTGGCCTTTACAGAGAACATCATTGGGAGAGTGGGCTATGGTGTAGCACCAGTTGTTAAAGTCAGTATCTATGAGCATGACCAGAATCTTCCATTCCTTTAGTACGTTTATTTTTAAAGTGGCTTTTACATGTATCATTCTCTGTGAGGCAAGCATGGACAAATATATTCACCATTTTGTGAAGGGGGAAACTGAGTAAAGGGAATGCTTACTGAATGGAGGAATAGAAAATTAAAATGACTTCATTTCAGCAAACACTTTTGAGTATCTATTATGTTTCAGTCATTATGTGAGGGACATGGTATATGGATATAAATAAGACCTATAATCCTATGCTTCTGTTCACATTCTTCTCTGTCCCTGAGATCCTTTTACCCCCAACTCACCCTTAACTATCTTAACTGCCCTTACTTTATTTTTGAGGTCTAACCCAAATGTTGCCCACTCTCTATGGCTTGGCTTGACTCTTCCTTACCTCTCTCTCCACACACAGTGATTATTTACCGTACTGATTTTCAAAGAATTCTATCCCACATTTTGGATTCTACTTAATACCTTTTTCACTTGACTGTAATAGATTGGGCCATCACTAACAGCTGGTATAACAAAACAGCAGATATATACTTAGTGAATTGAAGCCCCCTTGTCTGTGATGGGCTCATGATCCAAAGGAGCTAAATCCATGTAATTTTATTATAGTGTGTTAAATGCTACACTAATGTATCTGAGGTCTTGAGATTGGAAGTAAAACTAATATCAATTTGCTATAAACTTGAAAAGCTGATTTCCAGGTTTCTGTTCTCTTTCCAGTTTACCAAAAATAAATAATTTAAAAAATAATAAAAATCACAGTCAAAAAAATGGGAGAATACTGAGTACTATATCCTTTCTCTTAGATATCAGCAAGACCAATTAACATATTAAAGTTTGGATATTCCTATAGTTAAGAACCCCTTCTTCATTTCACCCTCAAAAACCTAGTGATTCTCAAACCCATTGTGTCCTAAAACTCATAATATGTGAAAACTCATCAGAGTCCCACATTATTAGCAAGCTTGAACACACGTAGGTAAATGCTACCTTTCAAATCAAGTATTCATATTTTGAAAAGTTTGTAAAGCTTAATATGAAACATTACCTATACAGATTTTTACTTAAAACCTGTTTTGTCCTTGGTGGGCCATTGTGTAAACTAGGTAAAAAAAAATGTTCATGCTGATGGCACCTAGATGGCTCAGTTGATTAAGTGTCTGACTTTGGCTTGGGTCATAATTTCACAGTTCGTGGGTTTGAGCCCCACGTCGGGCTCTGTGCTAACAGCTCAGAGCCTGGAGCCTGTTTCAGATGCTGTGTCTCCCTCTCTCTCTGCCCTCCCTGACTCATGTTCTGTCTCTCTCTGTCTCTTAAAAATGAGTAAAAGTTAAACAAAATTTTTTTAATGTTCATGCTGGGGACCAGTTGGCATTCCTGAAGGGGAAAGAGAAAAATAATGCCTAAGGGATAGCAAAGATTTCCCTGAGGGTGGTACTAAAGATCAGATCAAGGATGTCTTGGGAAAGGTCCCCACTTTGTGAGACCTGAAACTTATTTGTGTGTGCATGTGTGTTGTACCTTCTTTAAGAAAAAGGATTCAAAATTAAATATAAAAATAACTATCAAGTTAGCATGAGAAAAGAAACAATGAAAAATTACAAATCTTAAAGAGCTTATATGTATCATAAACATCACATGCATAAAATAAGATACTTTTTAAAAATTAACTGTTTGACATACTCCTATAACAGTTTCCCCCTGCAATATTCTTTATATTCTCTTTGAATATCTTTTCATATGAGCAATTTTATAATATTTTTTTTCTTTTACAGATAGGATAGAAAGGTAATTCTTTATCCTACTTGATCAGACTTTGTATTTTTTATTGTCAATAGTTTAAACAAGTTTATATTGGTGAATTTAAGTGAATTTTAAGGATTATGTAAACACTGGGTAAGCCTCTGTCAAGATAAGAGTTGTGATTCTGGATGACCAGAGCAAACTGTTGGATAAGACAGCACTGGAGGTGTTGGAACATTCCTGAAAGCCATTACTACACCTGCACTGGCAATAAGTTAATTCTACAAGAACGTGGTTATGAACTAGATAAAGCCATCCCACCAAACCACCAATGTGTCCCAGTTTAATTGCCCATTAGTTAGATCCCAGGTATGTTGACAGTACTTCCTTACCATGCTACATGAGGGCACATGTGATGGAGGGGAGGTTGAGAGGGAAAAGTTCTAGAGTCTTCACCTATTGCAGTTAAAGCAGCTTTCTGAACATTTTTTACCAAAAAAAAAAAAAATGTATGTGGATATATAGCCTAGTGAACACATTGCTAAGGCCACTCTCAGGGCTTTGGAAGCCTGGAATCAACACTCTAATGATTCAGCTTCATTGGTGTCTCTTCATGGGAGTGGATGGAAGGGATAGGCTCGAATTGCAGAGTAATGAGAAAGTTATTGTGCAGCAGGAGAACTTGTATGGAAAACAACATAAAAACCTATTCAGAGGTCACAGGTCCAGTAAAGAATAATTTAGAGATTATCACCTTGGAACAGCCAGCCTCTCCATGAGCCACTGGGTTCTTCAAGGTACCATCTCCTCCTGGGCCCCTTGCTATCCAGCTGCTCACCTGCTCCATCACACTAGGCGCCACATGGTGTCTCTTTATGACCAGAGGCTGCTTGTGCAACAGAGGCCAGTCCCGCTGCAAAAACTGTATTTATCTTTCCTTTATTTTACTGGAAGTCTTTGCTGCCATCCGGGCTGGTAATTGCACCACACCGTTTCAGAATCGATTGCTTTTAGAGCTGTGGAGCTTTTATTACTGCTACTCATTGGAGAGAGAGGAGGGAAAGAAGCAGGCCAGCCTGGGCGCTGCAATAGATGAGTGTCGTCAAATTGTCTTTCTCCAGCTGTTAAATAAAATTAGCAATGCTGTTCCATAAAACCAAAAAGAAAAATAAAATAAGAGTGTGAGAGAAGGAAAAGATGTCACCAAGTAAAAGAGAGAACAAGAGAACATATGGATCTGACTTCTCTTGGAATAGACAGCAAAGCCATATTGCGATGTTGAGTACATAGTGCAATAATGTTGTAGGAATGTAACAAGAAGTAAAAGACAAATTTAGAAATATCTGTTGGCAGTTGCACAAATCAGCCATCTTGGCAGGTTTACTGATGTTTCCTCATTCTTAGAGCTGTGGAGAAAGGTGTATGTTTTGTTTTATTTTTTCTCAGACTGATGGACTCTGTAATTTGATTCAGATATGATGGAATCCCTCCTTAGTTGTACATATTACTGTTATTTCACTGGCAGATGCCTCTGTCCCCACAATCAGGCCAGTTTTTATCAACTGTTGGCATCTATTATTGATTTATCCAGGAGCATTTTTTCATGGCTTTATTCTAAGATAGCAAGGGGGAGGGCCACTCACAGGAGAATGAAGAATTCACATAATTAGATTTAGTGAGGGGGATTCTCATTCTGACTGGAATCCGTCTTCAAGAAAAAGCTAGCTAACCTAGCTTCTGGTTAAGGAGCATTGGAAAACAGAACTAAATACTCTGCAACTTTTATTCATGCTATTATTGTTCACTAACCCCAACAATACCTCATTTAACAATTTTGTCCCATATGATATCCCCAATGCATGAATTGATTTCTTTCGTATCATCACCTTTTCATCTTACCAGTTTTTCAGAAAATGCTTAATGACAATTCATGTTAACCTATTTTCTAAAAATACTCTAAGTCAGTCATTACAAATTGGACTTTTAAGTTAAAATGTGATGAAATGTATTTTAGCATCGTATAAATGTCAGATCTTTCATAAGCTTCTTCTCTGCTGAGCAGGTGGCAATACGCCCATTTCAGAATGCCAGTTGAAAGTGCAGGGAACTGAAATGACTTGCCAGGAGTCATATACCATATCAGAGCTGGATGTAAAACCGAGGTGTCCTTATTCCCATTCTCCTACTCTAATAACCAGAATCAGTGCTACAATATTGCAAATTATAGGCTCTACCTTTGCAGTGGGATGCATGTGAATGTCATTTGTCACGTAAATGTATGAATAATGCTTTCAGCCTGTCCTATCAAGTGGCATGGACTTTATTTTTGAAATGAAGGGGATACTCAGACCATTGATCTCAATGGCAGTTGGCACTGTGAGAACTACCAGTCTGTTGTGTCGCGTAGAAAGATACTGCCTGGTATACAGATCAGCCAGTAATATCAACACAAATGATGGTCTCAGATAGCCCTGCCAAATTGTCATCTCCTTGCCAGCTCCCTGCCTACACCCACACTGGTTCCTGCCCAATAACCAGTGATAATGGTACTTTGAAGTCCCACTGATTTCCATGTAAATGTCATACAATTTTCAATTGGGTTTAATATCTCAATCTCTTCAGCTTAGAAGTTAGAGTTTAGGAGAGCCTTAGTTTGTGTTACAGTTAGTTAAAAACTTACCATGCTTGTCCCTCAGATAGAAACCCTACCCTGTATTTATAAGACTATACATATCTAAAAAAGAAAAAAAATGCAACATTTATTGATGGGCAGTTTTTTTTTTTTTCTGCTCAGTATTTTGACTGACAGAATCTGTTCTCAGTTCCAGCATGGAAGAAACTTTGATCCATAGTAATTCGCAATATGTAAGGCCCTGAATATAAGGAAAATGTTTAGCTTGCTAGAATTTCTACTCACTGTAAACTCAAGGGGTTAAGAATTTCTACTCACTGTAAACTCAAGGGGTCATTAGGGACTTCAGCAGAGTCAGTTTGAAAGGCTAGCTCATTGCAGAGTCCTTTGGTTCTTATAGGAATATAACTTTTTGGGTAGTACACAACAGGCTTTCTTTAATGCTAAGTTCCTATCTATAGCAGATACTGTTATGATGTGGGTCTAGGGTCTGTGGTGTGGGAATGTTATCATTCCCTTTTTATGAGTAGGATACTGAGGACTAGAGAAACTTTAGTGAATATAAAAGTTACCCAAGTGCCATGTGACAGGACTAAGACTTGACTCAGGCCCATCCCAGTGGGTTCTCAGCTTTTACTTTGTGCCCCAATGTCTGTTCACCACTTATTTCACAAAAGACACCCCTTGATGAAGTAGGGAATGATATCTTCTGTAGGTATTACTTTCAAAGGGCTTATGGGAGTAATAAAGATGCTAGGTAAGTAATGAACGTGCTTAACTTCCTGAAAATCCCATCTAAAATTTGAGGATGTGGCCATAAAATTGACAGGGATTAACCTTAATATTTGACTAGTTAACTATAAGACTTTTTTTTTTTTCCATTACAGTGCACTCTGTCAAGATTGGGTCTCATTAAATAAATCTGCATCTTATCAGAGAAGAGCTTCCCACAAGTAATGTGAAGGCTAACAAGTTCAATTAATGACACTTTTTCTTAAATAAAAGGAAAGGAGAAGGCAAGATAAACCTTTTATGCCATTTCCCTTTTCCTAACCTCAGGGTGCACTTTGGCCAGTTGCAGACCTGGGTAATTGAATTCAGTGGTGCAAGCTGACTGCATTTTGACTGTAAGTGGATCTTTCTCTCTTCTATCAGTGAAAGAAAATGGCCTCAAATGATTCCTACTGGGACACAGCAGCCATCCCTCTTGTAAATAGCTGGGCCTTATTGACTTTTCTGGGTAGGGAGCCCAAATTGCTGCCCAGATGAGTCCAAGCAGCAGCGAGGATAGACCAGCTACTTAGTGGATCTCTATCCTTATGGAATAAGTGATCAAGAGGGTCCATCAGAGAGGAGAGAAGAAGTGCCTGGTCAGGGGGGTCGGGCAGCAGTGGTAGATGTGGCAGAGGAACTATGTCTGAGGAATATAGTTTTCAATAATATGTCAGGTTAATACAGTAGTGTATTTATAAGTTTCATAGTGTAACAAATGTCAAGAATCAAAAAAAAGGTGTTCCTGGGTTCTTGTTTTTTTTTTTTTTTTAATGTTTATTTTTGAGACAGAGAGAGACAGAGCACAAGTGGAGGAGGGGCAGAGAGAGAGGGAGACACAGAATCCGAAGCCTGAAGCAGGGCTCCAACCCACAAACCACGAGATTATGACCTGAGCAGAAGTCAGAGGCTTAACCGACTGAGCCACCTAGGCACCCCCTAGGTTCCTGGGTTCTAAGTATTTTTCTGTGCATAGTGGCTTGAAGTGTGCCAACTTTATGGGTGTGTTAATGAAGGTGAGAATAAAAGAGGGCATTGAGAAGAAGCAAAGATGGTTTGGGTCTCAGTAACCATCCCATCAAATAGCTAACGTAAGGTTTGTAATATAATTGACATTATCTGAATTTACCATGCATCTTTAGTAGAACTTGCTTTATCTAATGCCCAAGGTAGAGTTTTATAAATATTGTGAATCCACTTATAAAAAGACCAAAATGTGAATTCTAGCTGTAATCTTATCTAAGTGCTAAATATAGTAAGTAGTATCATGACCACCATCCTTGCCAACTTTCATTGTTCCCCCACACTTCAGCTGGACTTCAGGATGGTTAAACATTTTGGGATATGGCTCACAGAGACAAATTGCTTATCTAGGAAAGGAGTTCTCACGGGGTCTGAGATCCTGGCAAGGGGCAGATGAACATGACAGTCCGAACAATCGTAATGCAAGCATATTTTGAATGATCTAGCCATGACTACTTAATAACATTGCACTGTCACAGAATTTTAATGCCTGTGTTGATTTGTGTTCATGACCACGTGGGAACCCAGCCTTTCTTTCTTTAGTTGTCAAGGACTAATGAGAAAAGAACAGAAGCAGGTTGAGAATGTGAGAGATGCATTTGTGCCGTGCAAAATGTTAAACAGTGTCAGAGTGCGCTTTAAAAATGAAAGTCTTCACAATATTTCAAATGGAGAAAATTGGGGGCAGAATTGCTTGACATGAGCAAGAAGATGTCAGAGGAACCTGGGCATTAGAGGTCAGGAGTATGGTGTTTACTATACAACTGATAATCTCATTTAAACTAAGCAACATCAGCTGTCATGGTAACTTCATATTCTTCATTGAAATTTTATAACTTTTCTAGATTTTTTGATATTTAGTTTATAAATCTGTTCTGGTAATATGAGAACTTTGAGTGTAAGTGAATTGTAGCTACTCTTATGCTTGTATATATTTATATAATGCTAAAATAATTGGTATAGTCAGTGGGGGTCCCCAAGAGTGGCTTTTTCTTTTAAAAGGGGCCTCCAGTTCCATCCACGTTGCTACAAAAGGCCATATTTCATTCTTCCTCATTGCCATGTAGTATTCCATTGTGTATATAAACCACAATTTCTTTATCCATTCATCAGTTGATGGACATTTAGGCTCTTTCCATAATTTGGCTATTGTTGAAAGTGCTGCTATAAACATTGGGGTACAAGTGCCCCTCTGCACCAGCACTCCTGTATCCCTCGGGTAAATTCCTAGCAGTGCTATTGCTGGGTCATAGGGTAGGTCTATTTTTAATTTTCTGAGGAACCTCCACACTGTTTTCCAGAGTGGCTGCACCAGTTTGCATTCCCACCAACAGTGCAAGAGGGTTCCCATTTCTCCACATCCTCTCCAGCATCTATAGTCTCCTGATTTGTTCATTTTAGCCACTCTGACTGACATGAGGTGGTATCTGAGTATTGTTTTGATTATGCTAAGTGAAATAAGGCATACAGAGAAAGACAGATACCATATGTTTTCACTCTTATGTGGATCCTGAGAAACTTAACAGAAGACCATGGGGGAGGGGAAGGAAAAAAAAAAGAGAGAGAGAGAGAGAGGGAGGGAGGGAACCAAACCATAAAAGACTGTTAAAAACTGAGAACAAACTGAGGGCTGATGGGGGGTGGGAGGGAGGGGAAAGTGGGTGATGGGCATTGAGAAGGGCACCTGTTGGGATGAGCACTGGGTGTTGTATGGAAACCAATTTGACAATAAATGTCATATAAAAAAAATTTAAATAAATAAATAAAAATAAATAAATAAAAGGGGCCTCTATGTTATTCAAGTTTGAGAAGTCCTGCCACTAGTAGAAGAAATGTTCAGAGCCTATTGACTCAGAATTGAGTATTAACAGCAGCAGGCAGGGTCTTCTTACCGTGTTCAGTTCAAGTTCCAATTACACTTACTTGCTGACTTCCATTGGGCCATAGGAATTACCAGTAGCCAGAAAAAGACTACTTTGCTATCACATATTAGTTTGGTTTCACAAAGTGAAGGCTGAGCACTACCTCAAAGTTAATTCTGTATACTCCAAGAGAAAAAGAGGTGTCCTTGTGCAGGGAATAAAGCTAAGCCCCTATACTGTTCTTAGAGATAGTAATGGGGGGGGGGGAGGATAATTCAGAAGCTGGCCAATTATGCTTCCTCCAAGGAGTCTTATTAAAATTCAGTACGAACTACTTGGTAAATACAAATATGATCTTTAATATTTGTTAAGAAAAATAATTTAGTGCAAGAATGGAAGGAATCCAGGTACCAAAGTACAGGCATGTAACTTAATCACTTAAACCAAAGCATGGCATGAATTCTTTCCCCCTACTTTAGTTTCAAATTTATTCTAAAAATTAATAGTTGGGGGCTATTTAGGAGGAATCTGTATGTTCTAGCCATGTGGCCTCTGGCCCTGACATTTTTCTGCTCTAATAAGACCCAGAAAACAAGTCTTTAGCGGACTCTTAGTCTTATCAGAACAAAGGAGTCAAGTTACCACCGTAACTCTAGCAATTAACTCCATTGGACAAAAATGCACTTCATTTCACTTGAGATATGAGCAGAAAGCCTGTCCTTGCTTCATTTTTACATTGGAACTAAAGCTGAACAAGGAAGAATTGCAAAGATTAGGAGTTTCATTGCTTTTAGTTTCCCTTTAAGGAGTCTCCCTTCCCCTTCCTTTCTTTCTTCCCCTGATCCATCATAGCTTCTCAGTTAACACCAAATTGTTTTATTTTCCAAACCCTGCATCTTCCTCCAGATTTTTTCTGACATAAACTGTTAAAGCCAAATCTTGCTGTGAGTTTTGCCCCCATGGAGAAATATGTATTACAGAAACAACTAACCCTTATATAACTTGGGAAACCCTGGGGGGTTGATTGCATTATGGAATCATACAACCATAAATGCACGGACATATATCACCAGGGTTAAATTATTTTCAGTATAAAATGATGTAATCCACTTTAGACATAGCCTCAAGTCCAGTGCCCTTCAGGTGGTGAGTGTTCAATAAATACTTGATTTCAAAGTATTAACTTAAAGAAATATAAAGAAAAATGTTATATAGATTACCCTTAGTTATCCATAAAAATCACTTATTTGCAACACTTCATTAATTCTCTACCAATGTGCAGTGAGATAGATATTGTACCATAATGATATTCTTAATATTGTACATGGGCAGTAAAGATAGTAACTTAGTGTAATTGAGGAGAAATGCATGTTTCCATCGATAATAATTGTATGTCATCTTTAAAGAAATAAAGGGCTATTTCAAATAATGTAAACTCATAAAAAAATGTTGCTTGTAGAGGTCCTCCTTTAAGGATCTCACAATATTTTGCACATAATGAGCACACCAGAATACCCACCCCTGAACTTGGCTGATTCCTATTCCCTTTGTGAGTATGAGGTTGCATCAAAGTATTGCAGTAAGTTGTTCTCTGGTAGTTTTGTTTAAGCTATTAATTCAACAGTGACTTTTTGACCCTTGAATGATATAATTTACTTAACTATAGTTCAGGCTAGCCTGTGTTCAAATTGACATGGATTTTTAAATTAGTGACTTTGGAGTGAGTTTTAAGTGATGTCATGCACTAACATATTTTGTATATGTGCAAAAAGTTCTCTGTACTGATCAGAACTGATCCCTGGTTGTAAGACAGGAATGGACTTCCATATGTTAATGGGAAATAAAGCAGGGAGGGGGCTCTTACTTACTTCAGTTTATTAAGAATTAATAAGAATCCCAGGGTACCTCTTAGAATGGTAGAGGTGATGTTAGCCCTTATGTCCTGGACATGATCCAGTTTAGGTAATTGCTAATTACAATCTGTCTACCTAATTCCCTTGGCTCTTGCTTCTGAACGTTATTTTTCTTCACTTAGCGATATTTAACTATTATTTGTTCTTGGTATATGGCTTTTAGAACATCTGCTGGTTTCTACTTCAATGTTTAGTGTGGTTTGCTTTTTCTTTGTTTTTGATAATTATTATCAGATTATTCTATTTCTGTAGACAGAAAACAAAAACCTTGTAAAATATTTAGCGACTTTTAACTATTTAGGCTGGAATATGCTTTGTTAATCTAATATGTGGATTTTCCAGATCCATGTTTGAGAATTTGGAACCATGGCACACAAGAGGCCCATGGCATACTCATTATAAGGTTGAGACAACTCAGAGATGGATTCCAGATAGATCAGGATTTTCAGTGTCCTAATTTTAGGCTTGAAAATCAGGACATGGAGCACAGATAGGTGAATGTTAGCTCACGACTAGACCCATTTAAGGATCCATCATGTTCTGGAGCCTTCCCCAAATAAGATTATCTCTACTGTGGAGACTGGATCATATTTTAATTTTTTTGATCACAATTAATTGAATAGAAGAACACAGACAGAAAGGGATGAGTCGAAAAGATTTTATCCTTCTCAAAATACAGGGCCAAATAATATCTAGGTGTTCCACACACTTCCATCCCTCTGAAGGAAACAAGATTATTCCTGAGTCTGTTAAGATCTGAGCACTTGATTTGGGATATATTACTTGGAGTTCAGGTGGTAAGACATCAGGTTTTATCTGTAATCTACCCTCAGTGTATAAAAATCACCTAGTGAGATAAGTTAGATGGAACTTCATTCATTCCCTAGCAATTTCAGATAAATCAAGCATCTTTCTCACTAGTCAGTATGTATTGAGCCTTCTCAGTGAGCAAAATGCTTAGATCTTTAAAGAATTCTGAAATCATAGATTGTAAATTCCAAACCTAACATACAGATTTTGACCTCAATTTTACCTGCTCTGAACAGGTTCACCAAAATACTGCCTCAAAAAGATGTCTGACTGAACCAACTCACCAGGGCTAACCAGAATGTCTAAATGACTCAAATACAGTGTTCCCCTTATTTTCTATTTGCCTGTGTTCTAGCTAGATATGGGAGGACTCTTCCTGTGGATTTTATTAAGGAAGCAAATAGTGTTTGCTGTGATATTACAACCCCGTGACTCAAATGTCCTGTCCATGACTCAGCTAGTGAGGGCAGTAACCCATTGTATTGGGTGTGCTGTCTTCCACTGTTGTTCTTCATATTTCAATTCCATCAGAAGGAACACATCACTCCTATTGTGTCTAAGAACACCATTTATTTACCCCCAGCAGCATTTGAAATGGTGGTGAGGAGTAGTAGTAACAGAAGAACATTGGCTAATGATTATACTCAAAATGGCCATTTGACTAGGTGGGCAGGGTAAGGTAATTGTGTCATAGGTTACTACATCTCTTGAGGATTTCTTGAACCTAAAATAGCTATTTTAATGAATACATTTTAAAACCTGTTATTATGGCTCTTAGACTTATTTAAAAAGGGGGGAATGTTTAGAATGTTCTGACTTTGAGATAGTAGACAAGATTTTAACCTCAGAATGACCAAAACAAACAAAACAAACAAAAATATCCACTAAAATTAACTACCAGAGGTCTGAAAAACTGCTGGTTTCTGTGTGACTATTTGTCTAACTTAATATTAAATCCTTTTTTTTTTTTGCCATTCTGGAGACACACTGATACATACCTCCGGCCTATTACACTATTACTAGAGAAAACCTATTGCCAGTATACTAGAAATATATTCTTATCTTCTATTAGCAGAAGGCTAGGTAGCTTTATGGTTTAGGAGAGAAAAAAATCCATTTGTCCATTGCCTTTTTACTTGCACTAATGGAGAAAATCATTTAAAAAAAGACTTCTTTTTTTTGAAGTGAAAGAAAGAATAGGTATTGCATCCCAAGATTTTCTGTGTTCATTCTAGTCAGGATAGATGATACTGATTTTGCATGAAAATTTACTATGCAAGGTCTGGGGGTTTTGGGCTTACATTTAGAAGTGTACAGCTTCTCCACAATACCCTCTGGTATGTTTATTTCCAAAAATGTTAGAAGAGGGTTAAGGAAGAAAAAACTGAAGGGCTTTAGGATGGGCCAAGTGTGGGTATGTGGTGGGGTGGTGGTGGTGGGTTTGTGTGTGTGTGACAGGAGAGACAAAATACAGAATCCTGAGGGCATATTTTAATATACTAAAAGAAGAACAATCTTCTGTAAGCATCACCAAAGTGGATGTATTCCTCAGTGCCCCAAAGCCCTTAAGGAAATAAAGCATTAATCCTTAACATTTTCTGGCTGAGTACTCCTACATCAAAACTCCTAAATTCTTGCCCTCTAACTCAACTCCCTTGAAACTTTCTCCCTACCCAATGACAGTGACTTCCAGGTGGCCTCTGAGTTTTACACATTAGTTCACATTTGGTCCTCCCATAGGTTGTGGGTTTTTTTGTTTTTGTTTGTTTGTTTTGTTTTCCCTTCTTGGGTTCTTTCTTGATATCTGCTTCCTGTCAATCCATTTTAATTTAAAATTGTCACTGAAATAATCCCTGACCTGAGAATGCTGCTTTCTGTGACCCCCAAACTGAAAGACCTTCAGGGATTAAAGTGAAACAATCTCCCAGAGCCAAACACAGTTCTCCACAGAAATGAGATAGAAGTCTTTCTTCTTAGGACTCTAGCTTAGCATGTGGTTTTGGCTGAGGAAGGCACAGCCCCCTGTCTCTTTCCCCTCTTCATTTCTATCATCCACTCCAGAGTTCTCTGACAGGCTTTTCTCCTCACAGGTCCCTCATCTCCTCTTGCCATACAGCCTATTCAGGGTAGACCCTCTGATGCTGGCTGGGTAGGTCTTAAGACCCAGTCAGGCCCTGAATCTTTGTCTTAGTTGCCTTGGGTTGCCATGACACAACAACACAGATTGTGTGGCTTAAACAGTAGCTTTTTATTTCTCATAGTTCTATAGCTGGCCAATTCGCTTTCTGGCAAGAGCTCTCCTAGTGTACAGAAGGCTTCTTTCTTTCTGTGTCCTTACTTACATAGCCTTCCCTTGGTGTGTGCATGGAGAGAGCTGGAGGGAGAGTGGAAGAGTGGGCTTTTTGGTATTTCTTCTTACAAGGATATTAATCTTTCATCCTGTCAGATCAGGGTCTCACCCTCATGACTTCGTTTAACCTTAATGACCTCCTTAGAGGCCCCATCTCCAAATACAGCCACACTAGGGGTTAGGGCTTCTACAGATAAATTTTACAGAACAGGTACAGAAACATCTAGTACACCACAGTCTACATTTAAACTCAGGTGCCATTGATGCAATTCTGTCCATTCTTCCCTAAATGATTATTCAAATGCTGCCATGGAAAGTTAACTATCCAATGGATGACTGCAATATGTCATCCATTAAATTAATGGCATAGTTTAGTGACAGTATGAAGACCAATGTAGGCTAGATTTTAATAACCAAATGGACTATTTTACAACCTAAGAAAATGAACAAAATTCCATTTTCACTTATGTAAGGTAAAACATATTGATATGACAAGATATACCCTTATATTTTTCTAATGTTTATTTATTTATTTTTGAGAGAGAGAGAAAGATAGGCAGAGAGAGAGGGAGACCGAAAATCCCAAGCAGGCTCCTCACTGTCAGCACAGAGGCCAATGTGGGGTTTGAACTCATAAACCGTGAGATCATGACCTGAGCCAAAATCAAGAGTCAGATGCTTAACCAACTGAGCTACCCAGGCACCCCAAGATATACCCTTACTTGTAGATAGGGCCATTTAAAATATTCCATTTAACACACAAAAGACACTAGAAGATATAGTAAGACAAGTTAAAACGATAACTTTGCTCACATATGGCTAAAATATGAAACAACATCCAGAATTGATGAAAGACACAAAGGCAGGCATAAGTGGACTCCTGCAAGGCTTCCTCTGGGCCTTGGCTTTCTTTCCAGTCTCTTGAGTTCGTGGTCCATATGATCATTTTCTCAATAGGGAGGAACTCTGGAGAAGCAATTGATATTATTAATTTATACTGTCAATCCTGAAAATTTAGTTCAAAAAATAATTTTAGTGAGTATATCCACAGGTGTGTGTGTGTGTGCGTGTGCATGTGTGTATGTGTCTGTGGGGGAGGGGTATGGCTAGATGAACAAAATACAGTAGAAACTTCCTAGTTATGGAGTTGAGAGCCCAAAGGGTATTAGCGGGATGTGTTTATCCTTACACAAGATTTTAGAAGACTGCTGTGGCTCTTCAGTTTAACTTATCAACTTTATAGGGTGCCATTTAGCTGGTCACCAATGAAAGTAAGTCAGTGGGCTATTTCCCAATAGATCTGCCTCCACAGAATAAATGAGGAATCTTTTGTGTGTGTGCATAAGGCTTGAATTGGCGACCATTAAAGCAATGAGGGTAGTTATATTATCATGACAACTCTTGCATGTTGTTTTTAATCACATGAATCTCTCAAATTAGAACTGTAGATCATTACATGTCCCTGTAATAGTGTGTTCTATGGATCCTGTTTTTCATTACTTATATCAACTACAGATACAGTACTCCATGTAAATCCCTTGAAACTATTCTGTTTAACATTGACAGGGTGGAAAGGACAGTCAGTAAAACCTAAGATACAACTGTAGTATCCCCAAAGAATCAATAAAGTAACTGGGAAATATTTGAAATATTGTTTTATTTTTCTTATTTGCTTCAGAATATTAATTACAGTATAGTCAGTTATCTTGGGTTTATCTGTAATTGTCCTAAGTGATCCTGGTAACCTGCTGATTCTCCCCATTTGCACATTTGTGTCCATGTGACAAGTTTACAGTACTGCGTTCTCTTGTGTTGCAGGTGAGAAGCAAGGCAACCCAGGACAACTAGACTCTGAAAATAGACTTTCCTTGACTCATCTTTTGAGTCTTCAGAGACGAATAGAGATTAATTTCATTGCATATTTCACTTGTATCAAGCTCTGTGCTGAGAGTTGGTTGGGGATAATGATAAATAAGAGTCAAAACATGTCTTTAATAAACATTCTAGAAAGAAGACATGTACATTAATGGTACTATATGACAGGTGCCATAAGTATGTACAAAAACAAGAAGTAGCACAGAAGGCAAATGATTGAAGTATGCTTTCCAGTAAGGCACGACACTGATGAGGTATTGGCTTTTATGCATGAAAAATGAATGAGAGTTAATCAGACCAGAAAGGAACCATTCAGAAGAAGCAACATGTACTAAGGCCCAGAGGTGTGAACCAGGATCATGTATTTGGATAAATAATCCAAAGTGGCTGGAATATAAATTATAAAGAGGCCCCATATTTGCCAGCCTATGAGCGAGGCTTTATAGAGCTAGATGAGTTTTGTTTTGCTGTGTTTTTCCAGTTTGGTATTTTTCAACTATCTTTTCTGCAATGGCAAGGTCTCACAGATTTGTTGATCCAGTCAGACATCTTGTTTTTCTTTTTCATCACTTTGACACATTTTATTTATTTATTTTTTAAAGTTTATTTATGTTGAGAAAGAGAGCGCACAAGTGGGGTAGGGGCAGAGAGAAAGGGAGAGAGAATTCCACTCAGGCTCCACACTGTCCGTGCAGGGCCTGACATGGAGCTTGAACTCACAAACCACGGGATCATGATCTGACCAAAATCAAGAGTCAGATGCTTAACCGACTGAGCCACCCAGGTGCCCCTAACACATTTTGAAAACCATGAGTCTTTAGCTCAAATGCGTAGGGACAGAATAAGAGAAAGGAGAGAGAGATTTTGTCATTTAGCAATTATTTAAGCACCTGCATCTGCTAGACCCTATGCTGAACAGGTATAGTCTTTGTCATCGTAACATTTTCAGTCCTGTTTGGAAATTGCAGCTCCAAATGCCTAAGGGATGAAACAGATGATGTAAAAGAGGGTACCAGGGCAGGTGTGACACAGCAGGGAGTGATATAGAGAAGATACAGAGATCAGGTAACTCTTCTAAAGCGGGCAGTTACTTTCAGCTTCAACAACAAAAACAAAACTAGAAATATCAACTTTTATGTGGAATTCTCCATTTCTAAAAGTTATAAATTAATTCAATCCTTTAAAAACTACTTATGGACCAGCATTGGGAAGGTTATATTTAGCCTTAGAGGCTCCAACTTATATTCTGTGCACCTCCATTGGTTGCTTGAAAGGGTCTAGGAAGGATGTCATCCCTTTGTATGTGTGTGGGTTTTGTGTATTGCTTTCTTAAGAGGACCATAAGGAAACTCTAGTGTTCTCAACTGATTCTGTGGTTACTTGGCCATTCATAAGGCTTATAGATGATAATGAAGTTGTCTTGGAGGGCTGCCATGTCCATGATGTAGTTGCTTATCCGATTTTGTAATCCTTTATCAATTCCCTTAACAGCTTGGAGGCCAGGCTGAGGGTATGGAACAGAATATTAAGTGGTATCAAATCAAGTCCAATCTGTGTTAGAATCTTCTTTGTGATAATAAGAGATATTGTTAATAACAATAACAGACAACAGTAATAGTGCGTCGTTATATTGTAAGTTCGCTGTGAAGTTTATAGCCAACACAGGACCTTATCTTATCGGAGCCACACATTTTACATGGTATAAAAGAAAAAAAATTAAAAGCAAACCATGTCAACAATTAGGGAAGGATTTGAAAGGAAGCAAAAAGTAGAAAAAGTAGTCCAGAATGTGAGCATATTCTAACAATGGTATATTTGCTCAGAAATCACTTACACTTATCCTCCAAAGTGGATATTTGTTTTGCTGACATTTCCTAGGGAGGATGGTGTACCATAAAGGTTCAGAGTACAGATTTGGGTTTATCACATCTAAGTTTCACCACTTACTATCTATGTAGCCTTACAAAAATACTCTGTCTCTCTGAGCTTCAGTTTTCCCCTCTGTAAATCGGGCATAAGAATAGTACTTAACTTATGTACTATTAGTATGATTAAAAAAGATACTCCATGTAAATCATCTGCATATCTAGATACACTTTATAGTTATTGCTAATCAATTTTAACATTGTTAGTATAATTATTATTGAAGATTTTGGCTTGTTTTCCTCTTTTAATTTTTTTTATTGACAGACATGAAACAGTTAAACCCCATCCCTAGCTTTTCAATGTTATTTTCTTCTACATGTTGCTTTTCTTTTTTTAACCAGGTGCCATCTTCTTTCTACCTCCACTTAAGAAAATTTTTTTAATGTTTATTTATTTTTGAGAGAGACAGTGCTAGTGGGAGAGTGGCAGAGAGAGACACAGAATCCGAAGGAGACTCCAGGCTCTGAGCAATCAGCACAGAGCCCCACGTGGGGTTTGAACTCAGGAGCTCTGAGATCATGATGTGAGCTAAAGTCAGATGCTCAACCATTTGATCCACCCAGGCGCCCCTACCTACAATTTTAAAAGCCATTAGGATGAACTTCACAACTTAGTGAAGTATCTAGAGGGAATGAAGAGAGAGGCTTTAGGGTAAACTGACATAGGCTTGTTCCTCCTCTACCTTTGGCAGGATTTTACTTATACCTTAAGAACTTTCTGGATTAAGGGGTGCCTGGGTGTCTAAGTGTCCAACTTTGGCTTAGGTCATGATCTCATGGTCTGTGCATTCGAACCTGCATCAGGCTCTGTGCTGATAGCTCAGAGCCTGAAGCCTGCATTGGATTCTGTGTGTCTCTCTCTCTTTGCCCCTCCCCAGCTCACACTCTCTCTGTCTCTCTCAAAAATAAACATTAATTTTTTTTAAATAAAAACTTTCTGTATTAAGAAATACCTATAAAATTAGTGTAGTCATAATCACATTTGATTACTGCCAAATAGGAATACAAAACTAGAATTTATTGATTACCATCAAATTCTAACTGCTTTACATGTCATCTCATTTGTTCCCCAGAATGACACTATGAGAAAAGGATTGTATTATCTAGTTTTATTTGAAAAACAACCCAGAAATATAGTGGCTTACAACAATAATTAAATTTGATCTCTTGCTGTATGTATGGGTCAGGAATTCAGTAGTGACTAAGCTGAGTTGTTCTAGTTCAGACTCTCTCACAAGGTTGCAGTGAGTGTCCAAGGGGCTGCAATTGTCTGAAGGCTTGACCAGAACTGGAGGTTTTAAGATGGAACACTCACCTGGCTGCAGGTTAGGGCTGGCTGTTGGCAAGAGGCCTCCATTCCTCTACTCCTGGGCCTCTCCACAGGCTGCTTGAGTATCTTCAGACATGGTGACTGTCTTCCCTCAGGATGAGTGAACTGAGAGAGAGAGAGACAGAGAAAGAGAAGAGAGAACAAGAAAGAGAGAAAGAGAGAGGTAAAAGAGAAAGAGAACCAGGCGAAAGTATTCATTTCTACCATAGCTGCTTATTAGAAGTAAGTCACTACATCTGGCCCATAATAAAGAAGAGTGAAAATAGATTCTGTATTTTGAAGGGAGGAACGTTAAAGAATTTTCAGACCTATTTTAAAATCACTGCAAAGCAAAGGGTTAATATCTTCAATTTGCAGATGAAGTAATTGAGACAGTATGTCCAAGAAAACAAAATAAGTTGTATAATTTATTCACTGATGTTCTTCCCCAACCCCCAATCTATGTGACATTCTTGCTTTAAGAAAGTAGATTATAAAAGCAGTGTCACCATTGATTTCTCTCTCTCTGTGTGTGTGTGTGTGTGTGTGTGTGTGTGTGTGTGTGTGTAAGTGAAATGGGCCTTCTAGTAAAAATTTGAAGACTTTATTTTCTAGAATTATTTGTTGTAGTCATGTTTTTGGAGTAGTCATTTGTATGCAATGCATCAGATAGGGAAAGTGAATTTCTCTCTGGAATTTGTATATGTGGAAAACATCATCAATCATAGTCATCACAAAGCAATTAAGTACCTAATTGTGCATAGCGCTGAGTTTGCTACTGAAACAGAAAACTTAGTAGGTAGGCCTGCTGCCTACCCTCTTGGGGCTTGGAATCCAAGAACTCAGTATATGAATGAAGAATGGTAAAGAGAGCAAGAACCCAAGGCATAAGCAAATTCTTTTGAAATATGCTTGCAATAGTTGGGGGAGGGTAGATTCAGAGGAAAGAAAATGAAATAAGCTGAGATGGTTAAGAAAGGACAAAAGGGAAAATGTTGAATTAAAAAAATGACCTGCATTTTTAAAGTTTGTTTTTTTTTTTATTTTTTAAATTACTTTTTTAGAGAGAGAGTGTGTGCCTGCGTGTGTGAGTAGGGGCGGGGCAGAGAGAGAGGAGAGAGAATCTTAAGCAGACTCCACACTTACTTATGGAGCCAGATACGGCGCTCAATCCCATGACCTGAGCTGAAATTAAGAGTTGGACAGTCAACAAACTGAGCCACCCAGGCACCCCTTGTTTTTGTTGTGTGTGTATGTTTTTTTTTTTAAAATATAAAAATAATTGGAAAAAGGCACATGTTATTCTTGGGACTCAACTCTCACTGAGTTTGTACCTTTATTTTTAGGTATTTTTTTTTCCTCTGAAGCAGAATTTCCTGTCATTTTAGTCCCCTTTCCATGTCTATGCTGGCTTATAATCCCTGGTTCCATCCCTACCCCTCAGTGAGATTATTACCTAAGCATATGGATAGATGTAGCTGAGGTTTATGTCTGTTATTTCCATGCAGAAAGGGAGGAGGATTCTGCTTCTGCTTTTCATATTCAGTTGTAAGTATTTTCAGTCAATCATGCATTTATAATCCAACTGGGAAGATATGATTCAGACACAATAGCCGGTCTGCTGCAAGAGTCTGCTGAAAAATTGATCAGCTGGCCAAGTTGTGCTTTTTTTTTTTTAATTTAGATTTTGCTTTCTTTCTGGAAAGAAGACAAAAAAGTCCCCAAACCAGCAGCAGCAGGTGCTGCCAAAATGGTATTTTTCTTATCTGTGCTGATTTCAAGGGGAGAGCAAAAGAATGTGTAATTGCTTCTCTCTCAGGCTGCTGGGATGGCGCCCGTCTCTCTGGCATTATCCACTTATTTGATCTAGGTAAGGAAAGAAGCAGAAATAAATTAAAAATGCATTTTCCCAAGGGCTCAAAGGACGTTATTCACACATGCTTCCTTCCACCAATCTCTGCCAACTGTGTGTAAATATATATTTAGGGGAAAGCAGCGAAGGTCAAAAGCTCTCCTGGATATTCTCCCTCTTCCATTTATTTACCTTCTTAAGCACACATAGAAAGATAGCAGAATAGCAAAGAAATTAAGTAAAAACCATGATCGCACAACAGTGTCTTTTGAATGTGGTAATTTGAGGAGATTCATCTATTTAGACTACAGATGTCAATATCCAAGTTTCTGAAAACCAAAAAAAAAAAAAAAAGGCAAATAGTAAGTGATTTGTTTATTTCAAGAGTTGTGTTATAGAACAATTGGATGGGAGAAAAGAATTCTTAACCCAGGAGAGAGACAAATGGGAGGATGGTTCTGTTCTCATTTTGGCATTGGACAGAAGGCAGCCTTATGGCCCTGCTGTCACCTCCTATCTATTCAGGCTTCGTTTTGCTGGCCTCCCATGGATTAGGTTCTGACTCATATCACAGACTCCCTCTCTTGATCCTCCTTTTATCTCAAGGCTTTATCTTTTATTCTCATTTTCCATAGAGTCCCAAAATTCAGAGGAAGCTCAATGTCATCTCTCCTATTGTCCCAAACTTTTGCAGATGTGACCCCTACCCATATTTTAAGATTCTCAGTAGTCATCGATGTCTCTTAACTCTAGCAGTAAGAATGTTCCAAATATTACATCTAAATTCTTCCTAGTATAATAAAATCCATTGCTTTTTGTTGTATTCTCAATACCATGGAGCAATTGTTTCCCATCGCTGTTCGCATTCTCCAGTATAACTAATAAAAGTCTACTTGGAGTTTTTGTCATAGCCTCTATTTTTCAGTTTTTTGAAGGCATTCTTACTGCTTAATTTAGACTACTATTAGTTTCGATACATTGTTGGTGAATTTACCTTTTTCTCTCCTTTTGCCTGTTAATTATTCAAAACCTGGCTCATATATGCCTTCTTCTGTGAAGTCAGTGACTCACTCCTAGAGAAACTTAGAGCCTTTAAACTTGGCATATGCCATCACACTTTGTACCTACTTTTTTAGCATTTGTGTGTGTGTGTATGTGTACATCTTTACATGATTTTCTGAGTCATTCCACAATTCCTCAAGTGCAGAGATCCTGTGTTGTTATCTTTGTCTTCAGATGCAAGATATGGCACACAGTAGATGTTCCATACATGCATCTCGAATGGACACATTGCCGGTACCAGATAAATGCCTGATGTGTACTTAGAGGTCATGATAAATGCAGAACCAGGATAATACTCTCCTTCACAGGCCAGAGTTGTGTAATATCCTGCACTAATGTCCAATATAAGGACTGTCATCTTGCCTGGAAGTGTGTTTCCCTATGTGGAGTCTTTTAGCTTCAAAAAGCCAAACACATTCAGAATATGCTCTTTATTATCATATCAATTCTGGGTGAAGGATAAATGATCCACATGTAAAAAGTTTGAGGGAGCAATCTATAAGACTGCCCTTACTTCTGACCCCAGTTCCAAGTTCAGGAGTTTTGCAAAGCCACTCTCAGATTTGATAATTTGATAGAACTCAGAGAACTCACTGAAAGCTCTTATACCCATTACAAGGGACAGGATACAGATTATAATCAGGTAAGAGACACATGGGACAAACTCTAGGTATCCAAATGTGGAGTTCCCAGTTGTCTTCTCCCCATGCAGTCATAGCCAGCATTTACACCTTCTGGCAAGGATGTGTGACAGTATGCACAGAATATTGCCAATCAGAGAAGCACACACAAGCCTTGGTGTCCAGAGTTGTTGTTGTTGTTGTTTTTTCTTGTTTTGGGGGGAGGACTTTATCACATAAACATGATTCATTGCCCATATGGCTGACATCAGTCTTAAGCTCCTCAGGAGGTAGAGCTGATAGTGTGTCACCCAAGTCCCCACCTTGAATCATAGTATTGGTGTGGCTCATAGCCCCACAGCAAATCACAGTGTTGAACTTTCTGGCATGCCAGCCCCGCTCTTACCCAAGACAGTCCTACCAGGTATGACATTCCAGGGGTTTACAGATTAGTTCCCAGAACCTGAGGGCAAAGGCCAGGCTTCTCCTTGGGCAAAGTTACATTCTTCACTGTGCAATATGCCTCACATTTTAGGCTGTTCTCCAAAGGTCTCACCAAACCCATCATTTCCAAACGAGAGAAACAGGAAATCTAGTGCTGTTTCCACAGCTTAAGACCCAGCAAAAGGAAAGGATTTTTGGATGGTTTAGTCAGGACAAGTATGTTTGCAAGGAGCAAAATCCCCTTAAGTCAATTTCAAGCTGATGTGTGTGTGTGCATGTTTGTGTGTGTATTCAGTGGAACTGAATCCCTAAAGTATGGAAATCTCTTATTAACATCCTCACTCTACTTTCCTCCTATGACAAAATTGTTTTCAGTAATAATCTTTTAATAATTTAGTAACTGTTATGTTTCATTTGTTCTTTTGTTTTAAAACAATTTACAATTAAAGTAGAATAATACATTTCATTTTTGAGGCTATTATTCAAATTCAGTAGAAATATTTCAGACCTAAAATTGGAACTTACCAAACAAGAACATCAGAGGGGTGCCTGAGTGGCTGTCAGTTGAACAGCCAACTCTTGATTTCAGTTCAGGGTCCTGGAATAGAGCCCCGCCTCAGGCCCTGTGCTGAGGGCGGAGGCTGCTTAAGATTCTCTCCCCTCTCTCCCCCTCCCTCTCTCCCTCCCTCTCCCCTGTCCCCTGCTTACATGCGAACACACACTCTCTATCTCTAAAAATATTAAAATTAAAAAAAAAAACAGGAACATTACACAACACAGCTCTTGGACACAAATAAAACAGTTGAAAATTCTAAGTGGTCACAGAAAATGACAGAATTAAATAACTCTGTCCTCTTTATTTTGTTGCAATCACTACGCTATTATTCTTTATTTTAAATCTATTGTTTAAATAGAGACATAGACTATCACAAGGTTGAAGTTGCACATTACACCTTCTTTAAGTGCTAATGAATCTGAAATATGACAAACGAGCTCTCCAAGTAAGTGCATATAGATAAGTCCATGGGTTTTGGGGATTGACTCTATAATTGGGAGTTCTCCGAATTCTCTTCTGTGTAGACTACAATGGTTATTAAATAAGAAGTACTAAGAATGTGTTAATTTGAAGCTTACATATCTAATATTAAACTCAACAGTGTCTGACACAATTGTTTAGAATATTGACCAACACAAGATTTTATATGTGTGCGTGTGTGTGGAATTTAGAATTGTGGAGGGGAAGCAGAATTTTCTATCTCTTTAAACTTTCAGTCATTTCTTTTATGTAGCACAAAAAAAAAAAGATGTTTTTTTTTCCCTCAGTGTCATTGAGCTGTGGAATCCACTCTGATATTCTTTCCTCGCCTGGGGTGGGATAGCTTCTGAGGAGGGGCTAGGATTGCTTATGTGTTGCTGCAGAATATTCACTGATGCTATTTACAGTCCTAATTAAATGGAAGATTATTAGAAACGGGAAGGGGACTATAAATAGTTTGGTCCATTTTATCTGTTTCTTCAGTATGTGGGAAGAACATCGCTGAGCTCCTCCCTTGAAGTTCAGTTAACTCAGGATGTGTTCTGCCTTTGTTATTTTGCTTTGGCTTTTTAAAAAATCTCCTGATGCTGATCAAAGTGGGGGAAAAAAAACCAAAGAGGAATCACTCTTCAACATTGTAGAATATGGACAGAAGGAAAGTGAAATGAAATGGGGTGGGGAGGGGTGTGAGTGGCATAAGAAAAAAAAAAAAACATGGGCCTAATCCTTTCTGACAACGTTTTTTTTTTTCCCCTCAAAACATCTAAAAATAAATCTTATTTTCAGGTCTGTGAAAAATTGGTTCACTTCACCCAGCCATAATGGGATCAACCAATCTGTTCAGAGAGCAGGGCACTCAGGTTGGAAGCTTTCTCTCTCTGCTGTCAGGTTAGGACACCTTTTCCAGGGACTGGGAATCTCTCTTGGCTTCTTTTCATCCACTGTGTAGAGAATAGGAATCAGCTCTGCTCTAGGGCCAGGGCTGGGACCAAAACTGAACTTGACCTTGATCTAATCACCTGGCCTGTGCAAATCCCTGATTACCCAAGTTAGGAAACACCTTTAGACATAGTGCCCCCAACCTTGGTTCTTATGCTGAGCTTCCCCACTGATTCTCTGCTCTCCTCTCCCCTTCTACTCCAGCCTCCTTTGGACAAGGTGCCAGACTCATCTGCTAAAGTTCAGCTTTGATGTCATCTCTTCAAAAGCTTTCAGCATGTCTTGGTTACGTGGTTAAAATTTCAGTTCCCTTAACATGCGTTTAAGGCAACCATGATCGTCTTCTAACCCATATATTAACCCTAAGTCCTCCACTTCTCCTTGACTCAGTTGGTTCTAGTCCCAGAGGTTTACAAACATTGCCCAGACTCTGGATGTTTAGTTATTGCCTCATTGTTTTTGCTCATATCTTTGTTTCTTTGGTGTATCATCTTTGTTCTTCTTATCTTAATTGTATCTCAATGCCAAAGTCATATCATATTTCTCCCACTGCAAATTACTTTTTCCCTTTCTCTAAATTCCTTAAATCTTAATGCTTCACCTTTTCATTTAGCATGTACCAACTGGCTGGTTAGTTATCTTTATTTGTATAGGTGTTTTTCCTCACCAACTAAGTTTAAGGTCCTTTAGAATTGTCATGTCATGGTAATAACTAAGCTACACATTATTCTACTTGGTAACCCATGTAAGATTTTCCTTAAATAGTTTCATTTGATCTCTAAAGCACCCTTTTAAGGAGGTTTTATCTCAACCATAGTTTCACAAGTAAAATAATAGAAGCTCAAGAACAGTGAAATAATTTCCCCCAAGTCACTAGGCTGATAATTGTTAGATCCAAAGTTGAAAATGCCGCAATTCTAGGGGCACCTGGGGCTCATTTGGCTGAGCATCTTACTGTTGATTTTGGCTCAGGTCATGATCCCAGGGTCATGGGATTGAGTCCTGCATCTCAGCGCAGAACCTACTTGAGATTCTCTCTCTCTGTCTCTCTCTCTTTCTGCCCTTCTCCCCTGCTTGACTTTCCCTCTTTCTAAAAATTAAAATTAAAATAAAATGAAACAAAATAAAGTAAATGCTGGAGTTCTGACTATATCCTATGTTCTTTTCATAGCTCATGTCTGCTTTATAATTTTTGTGCCCGCCATAATGCCTGGCACTGGCTATAAATTAATGATACTGGCTTACTGAATGAGGGAATGAATGAATGGCAAGAGCACTGTGCATAACATTGATGAATTTAATAATTCAGCAGAGCTGCACTATGACATTTTCAGATCACCTGCCAGGGACCTGACAAATGAAACCACTTTGTTAGTGGTACTTGTCTTTCTCAAAAACCGATAATAAAAGTCAGGACAAGATAGTCTTAAGTATGTTTCCTTCAATAATAAATATCGCTTAAAAGCAAATTCCACGGTATTCCAAAAGTGTTTTTCTTTTTCATTGCACTTCAAGTTACTACATAAAAAATAAAAATCAAGCAAAACAGCAAGATAATTCAAAGAATTATCTCAACACCACAAACCTAAAGGAGAAAATTTCCCTTTAAATTCCCAAGTGGCTAACATAAATATATGTTGAAAGGATAAGACGGATACTTCTCTGAGCCTCAGTCTTCTCATCTGAAAATAGAGAAAATAAGAGTACCTGCCTCCCAAAGTATGGAGGATTATTTGAAAGAAGCTAAGTAGAGTCATTAGAACAGTGCCTAGACATAGACATGCTAAGTAGCTACTATTATCCTAACATTACCAAGGAAGGAAAGGCACTTTGCTCCCTTCTTGAAGGGGGTAGTCAGAAGTAAGCTTCTATAGTGAATGTTACCTAACTTTCTCCTGTATTCTGAGCACAGTCATCTATTCTAATAAATTTACATTTGCCCATGTTTTTTATTATTAAGGTCCAGAAAGGCATGTTTTGGTTGATGGAGGAAGAAGGCAGCCCTAGAGAAGCAGCATCGTCTGCTAGAATAAATCTCTGCTTTCTGGGTCCACTCTTTGTCTTCCTGCCTCCTTTTCTGTGAACTTAAGGTTATACTTAAGTCACTCCAGAAAATGACTGTGCAGTCACTGTAGACAATTCCTCCCAAATCATTACAGACTGTTCGTATCTGGAGAGAGGCAGCCTCTCTTTCAGTGATAATGACTGTTAGATGAAAGGATTAAGCTGATTACATCTTTGGAGTACCCTGTACTGTAAGCAATGTCTGCCCCAACTCCATGAAGCCATCATGGACTTGCAGTGCTTTACGTGAGAAAATAGATCTTGAAGTAGTAAAGTTTCTGGCCATGACTAGGTTATTTATTTTTTTCCTGGACATTTTAATTATTTTTTTGGCCAGAGTGACAGTAGTAAATTCTACAGAGAGCTTAACTGAGCCATTTTCCAGGTATAAACTGTTTTGTCATCCATTAGTGGGTTCAGCCAAGTGGAAATGTATGATGAATAAAAACTGTGGTTGGGGGGTGACTGGGAAAAAAGCATTTGAAGAGAGGGGATATTGGGTCAAAACAAAAGTCAGGTAAAATGTTCTAAGAGTATATCAGAAATTGGGTTAAAGCTTCTAGTAAAACAAGCAAACAAAACCCTACTTTCCACTACTTGCATGAGTCCAGCTGCATGTGAACCTCTTATCTGGAGGACCAGAGGGAGGTAAACACACATAGGTGATTAGAGGTGTGAGAGACTATGGAGATTAAGGAATAGAGAGTGCAAGCAGGAGACGCTGTCTACAGTTTGACTCAAACCCTTGTGGGACTTGGGGCATAAACACTGTAACTCTGAGGCCTAGGGGACAGTCTTTTATACAGATTTGAAGAAGGGACTATTTCCTCCCACCCCAGGAATGACAGTAACTTCAGCATCCTAGGTGTTCTGCTGATCACCTGAGGATACCTGCCTTGCTTGAGTGACATTAGAACCCACAGCAGCTCTAAGGTCTGGATCCTTGAGGTTGTTGTGCACAGCAGGAGTAGGGAACTCCATGCATGAGCAAAGGGATGAGTGAACAGGAGAGATAGACCAGGAACCTCTGTGCTGCAAGTGAACACGTAAAACTATCTTCTGCAGCATTTCAGACCAAAGTGGAGATTTTGAGTAATAGCTGAAGTTAGATTGCTGGGGATTCTCTGCTTACCTTTGAGAATAAATGAGGCAAAGCAACTAAAAGTCTGTTCTTTTCTAAATTAAGAGTAACTTCTGGGATGCCTGGGTGGCCCAGTCGCTTGAGCATCCAGCTCTTGATTTAGGCTGAGGTCCTGGTCTCACGGTTTGTGAACTCGAGGCCTGAGTCAGGCTCTGCACTGACAGTGTGGAGCCTGCTTGGGATTCTCTTTCTCCCTCTCTCTGCCCCTCCCCAGCTCACATGTGTGCACTCTTGGTCTCTCTTTCTCCCTCAAAATAAATAACTTAAAAAAAAAAGAGTAACTCCTTTTTTCTTTTAATTTTTTTAATGTTTATGTTTGAGAGAGCACTCACGTGAGTGGGGGAAGGGCAAAAAGAGGGAGTAAGAGTATCCAAAGCATATGCTCCATGCTGACAGCAGAGAGCTCGAAGGGCTCAAACTCATGAACCATGACATCATGACCTGAGCCAAAGTTGGGCGCTTAGCCAACTGAGCCACCCAGGTGCCCTCAGAAAGAGTGACTTTTAATGGCTAAATTCTAGAGGACAGACCTAGCCCTCTAAGAGAATGGGCTGTTCATGTCTTAATAAATTTGTTGCATTTCTTCTATCAGTGTGGTATGATAAGTGACCTCTTTGTGTTAGAAACTGCCTGAAAAAAATGAGTTAATTTAATCAAGTAATTTCATGTCCACATTGCTGGGATAAGTTTGGTCAAAGGAAGGAAATTGGTAGACCTGTGACCAGAAAGACTCTCATCTTCACCTTGTCTACCAGATCTCTGGAGGAATCATGGCCAAGACAATAAGTGGAAGGGTGTGCCACTTTTTGGAAGGATATGGCACAGGTTAAAAAGATCAGGGTGAAATCTATATGTGAACTTTGATAAAGACTGAATAACTCACCAGTCAAGTTAATAGAGACTGAAAGAGAGTATAATATTCTTTTTTAGTTTGTGTAAGACACTTGGTAACACAATCTGGATACCATGACAGAAGAACCTTGACATTCTTTTTCAGAAGGAGTCTCTTATAGACGACTAATGAGTGGACAGCAAACTGCTACTGACTTATTAATTAGTGTACACACACCACTGATTTTCCTATGTCTTAGCTGTGCATGCACATTGGTTTTACAAGCTATGAAGACCAAGCTTGTGGCTTAGCATATGGTACTCCTTCAAATAAGCACAACTGCCTGCCTCTCTGCTTATCTAATCATAGCAACAGAGAAATTGACTTTTCATTATTCTTTTCCCCAGGCCCTGGGAGATGTATGTGCCAAACACTTGGCATTCTTAGTAGCAGAGTCAATCATAATTAGGATTTCAAATTAAAAGTGCTTTGCCAGCAAGGACATGTAGTGTTTTATATTATTTGTTTGAACAAATGTAATATAACTTGAAAACAGCAAAAGAATAGAAATAAGTAAAGCTCACATTTTTTTATGTGTAATCTTGTAGAGTTTTATTTTATCAGAATGTTGGATAAACCGAGTAAGCAAAAAGTATGAAATATAAAGATTTATTGAAACTATTCTTCTAAGTAATAGTTTTGTTTTCTTTTGAAATGTCTGTTGTTTAATGTTGGATGTGGTCAGATAGCGGGTGGGAGGTTTGTTGGAAATCGGCTGTGGAAAAAGAATATGATATAGCCAATCATTCTATTGACTTTGCCCTTGGAGTCTGATATGACTTGGTTTTCAGTGGTAGTTGTTTCACAAATGAATGTAAAAAATAATTTCTACTTGACTTCATTCAAATCTCCATTGATATACTTTAAAGAGAGGAGAAGTATTCTTGATAAAGAAACCACACTTTCATTTTTGATATTGTCACCCCATTGCCCTTATAAGCCACAATGAATAAAAGCCATATTAGACCTTAGGCTAAAAGAATTTTCTGGGACCTTATTTCCTCATTTTTAAAGTGAGAGGACTTATTTGGATGATCTCCATGAGGTTAAGTGTTTTGTTGAAGATCGTAGTAGTTGATGGTAGATGCTGAATTAGAACTCAACTCACTTATTTAAAAGCAAGCAAACAAAAAAACCAAACTGACCTACTTCACAATACACAATATTTGAGAGAGGAGTGGAATAGAAAAGGGTCCATAGACAAATCATTTACCTACATGGGATTCTCTTTTTATTCGTAAGTCTCCACATCTTAGCCTTCCTCCCCTTCCTTTTCATATTGCTCTTTCTCATGTTTTCTTGGCCTGTGGTTATGGTAGAGAGATATCTCTAGAACATATCTTGATTATAGATTGAGAGCAGAATGCCAACAAATTCTATTTCATGGCACTTGAAATTCTGTGAATATTAAAATGAGCTCTAACATTTAGCCTTTTTTTTGTTTTTTGAGAGAAGGTATAGTTAGAATCCTTTTTCATGCAAGATTTTCTGACAATTTTATTCATCTCTACTTTCTTTTTATAGCAACACTAGCTATTCATATGCATTTTCATATTTTAGTTTGTCACCAATTAATTGGCATAAACAAATTATTAGCCTGACAATAGTAGTTGTAGGCTGCATTAACCCACTGCTTCATTATCGTCACTACACCCAAGTTACCTGCCAGTAAGTAAATACTGATAACTCCTACTCTTGTCAATAGTTGTCACACTGATTCTCACCCTGGTTGTGTTTTCTGCATTTTCCTCTCAAACTGGTTTTCCTTGACTTATTCATGGGGAGTCATTTATAAGGCCTTTACTATTCCCATGACAGAATACCGCAGCATTTCACTGGCAGTTGTCACAGTTTCATATCTTAAAATCAGCTTAACTACTTGTAGAATGCATTCTTCTGAATGAAAAGTGTTATGCAAACTTAAGTCATTGCTCTTTTTTTTTTTTTAAAAAAAGCAGGATAAATTGCTCTGTAAGATAATTTTGCCACTCTAAGTGTCTCTTCCCTTGACTTCTTCTTGGAAAGCTCTTATTTCAGCTTTCACTGTGAGATCTTTGTCGTTTTCACCACACGCTTCTGTCAAAGAAGCCCTTGGATCACCGCCATGATACATCTTTGCTGGACACTTCTTTCAAGTGCTGTCAACACCTCTCTTAATTGCATGGTTTTAAAATCAGTCTAGCGATGTGTTAAAGTTAGATGGCAAATTTATTTAAAACAAATGTGTAAATTTGTATTCTCCCAAATATGCATTCAACCATACATGTATAGAGTTCAAAAAGAGAGCTAAAGAAAGCTAAAGGGGTGGGGGGGGGCGTTGTGGGGAGAGAAGTCTGTGTATGTAAATGAAAGAGCTAAATTGTAGATACCCTATGAGTATCAAATTTCTAGACAAATATGCATCACACATATATATGTGCAGTACTTACTTACATAGATACATACATATTGTCTTTCCAAACACCAGCCAGTCTTGGTGAGCAGGATTTAGTAGGCTGTTAATGGTAACACCTAGAACTTGAAGTAGGAAAAAGTCTTTAATTTTAAACGATTATCTGTTTTCATTTGTGGCACTTTAAAAGTTAATCTGAATTTGAATTCCTGAAATAGTATTTGTGTTTGACTTTTCTTGTGTAGTGTTGATTTGCCTTTGGATTCCAGTTTCTCTTTGAGCAATACACTTTTTAGATGATATATCTGTCTGGGTGACTTAACTCATAGTCATGCTCAAATATGTTATAGGCCATTTCAGATTCATGGCAGGAAAATGCTACCCATCAAGATGTCAATTCTGAGCAATTTCTACATTTTGTCCATTCTATTATAGAAGTGTCTTTCATTCACAAGTAACTTGTTTCTGAGTTTAGTCTATATGACTACTGTAACATTGTAAATCAAATGTTCTTATAACCGTGTAAATAGCTACAATATGGATGTTTTAGAATTACATATTTGGTTTGCTGGATTGATCCCAACTCAAATCTACTTGTTTTTTTAATCAAAGGATAGTTTTACATGTCACTTGCACCTTAGACTCTGCCTGTGAACTTTAAACTTTTTTTTTTCTTAATTTTTTTTTCAACGTTTATTTATTTTTGGGACAGAGAGAGACAGAGCATGAACGGGGGAGGGGCAGAGAGAGAGGGAGACACAGAACCGGAAACAGGCTCCAGGCTCTGAGCCATCAGCCCAGAGCCTGACGCGGGGCTCGAACTCACGCACCGCGAGATCGTGACCTGGCTGAAGTCGGACGCTTAACCGACTGCGCCACCCAGGCGCCCCTCTGCCTGTGAACTTTAAACCCAGCTCTACCCTATTGGTTTCCTAATGGAAGGGGAATGTCTTCTATTTAAATTAAACTGACAGTTTTTGTTGATGAGCCCTAAGAAAGATTAAATACTGTGTTGCTCTTCTGTTGTTCCTGAGACTCTGTGGCTCTATTATAGTAGTAGAATGTTGTTTGTGTCAGTAATGTTAGTTACTGTCTTGATTGAGACCACAGAGACCTGAGATGTTGATTAAGAAGCATGATATTAATCATGGTTTAAGTGCATAACAAATTAACCAAGAGGCTCCATATTTGTCTATCCATGAACTCATTGTTAGCACATGTGCTTTGGATTTCAGTTTCTTTACTTACTTAGTAATATATTTTAAATATGTGGAGTTATCACAGGGAAATTTTCATTTTTGTCCAAGACTTATTCAGTGTTGTATTCCAGTTGTGTAGACCTCAACATATTATTCCCTTTAGAAATAGAATAGGAAATATTCATAGTAATGAATATTTAAGAAAGAATAGGCAACAAGATAACTAAGAAAAAGAAATAAGCGATGGATAGTGAGTGAGAAGTAAGTATAAGTAATTCAGAATATATTTTATCAAAAATTGCTTTTTAAGTGGCACTTTCTCTTGCTGCAGAAGACATTATTGAACAAAAAAACAAGCCTCATGCAATTCAATTTAAATTTATCACTCTATTATTTTAATATATTTACTCAGGGTTAACAACTCATTAAGCACCAAATTGCTCACTCTTAATGAGTCTCTGATGCTAAAATCAAGCTGACTTAAACTTTACTGTAAAATAACAACAGTACTATTGCATAAGGATGTAATAAAAATTTGGTAAATGCTACTGAGTGCCTGTGGAGTGGAAACCAGATTTGTGACATGAAATAGAAAATAAATCATATACATGTGGCTTGCAGAAACATGAGTAATAGATTTTATCCACAAAGACATAAGCCTAATTTTGTTTCACTGTAATACATTCCATAAAACATGAAGTCATATGTATTTTATTTGCACATTTACCTTGTTTCTACAATAAAATAGTTACAGAATCTGGTAAAAAAGAATATCAACATTTAAGCCAAAAGCTCTAGACCCTACCAGGCTGTAACTACTGCCAGGATTATGATGATACTAATCAATACTGGGTTCATTGTTAGAAATTAGCACTCTTAAATTGTTAGCTGGTTATTTTTCCAACTCCTTCAGGTGTGTTCACATGTACCCTGCAATGAGACAATCATCTTAAGAATCATGTTATCTAAATTAGCCTTTGTTTGTCTCTCCATCATCCCATTGTCTGTGAAGCATCAGCCTCAGATCTCATTGCATATGCCCCACTATGAAAACCATCCATCATGAGAACCACCTATGCCCCTGGTGCAGGAGCTTCTCTCTCCCCAAACTTGCAATCCCCTGACTGTCAGAGTGATGATGAGTTTTCCATAGAAATGTGATTGATGGCCTCTTCCCCAGTTCTATGCCAAGGAGGCTTGTGCCTCAAATTTTAAAAGTTTCTCTTTAACTTTATAATTGTTCTCTCAGCTTTTGCCTACAACCCATCTCTCAAGCCCTACTATCTTCTTCATCTTCCTAAAGGCTAAGGGCTTTAGCTCCAACAAAAACTCCTTCTTTCTCTCCCATTATAAAACAAATACCCAGTGAAGATCAGTTGAACAACATAGTGATACCTTGTGGATGACAAAGAACATTGAGATATTATTTTTTACAAATAGTATTGGGGCCTCGCACTGCCAACCAAGAACCTTGCTATAATTTTATTCACAGTGTTTATGTCTTTGAGCAATATTTAGATGAAAAATATTTATGAAAATATGCTACTTATGTTTCTGAATGTAAAACATACTTTTAATGTAACAAGGTATGAAATTTAAAGGAATTTACTTTCTCTTGGTGTTTCTTTTTTTTTTTCTATGAAGGTTCACTTTTCTATCACCATGTCTTCAATAAAATCTTTATTTAGAAATCATCATTTTCACTAATGGACTCTGATTTCAGCCATGATCCTGTATTTTATCCTTGTCACTAAGCAACCTTGTGTTAGGATTTTAAAAATTATTTAAAATAGGGATAAAAATGGCGTGCCTGGGTGGCTCAGTCAGTTAAGTGTCTGACTTCAGCTCAGGTCTTGATCTCGCAGGCTGTGAGTTTGAACCCCACATTGAGGTCTGTGCTGACAGCTCAGAGTGCTTCGGATTCTGTGTCTCTCCCTCTCTCTCTCTCTCTCTCTCTCTCTCTCTCTCTGCCCCTCCCCCCCCGCGCTCTCTCTCTCCCTCTCAAAAATAAACATTATTTTTTTTAAATAGGGATAAAAATAGTTCTTGTTCTACGTTGGTCCACACCTTAATATTTTTACAAACTCACAATTGACAAAACACACACACACACACACACACACACACAGACACACACACACAGAGTGAAGCTTTAATAATAATAAAATTTATAGAAAAGCTATAAATAGAAACCTCTTTAATATATTTTAAATTAGAGTATTTCTAATCCAAATTTGAGTATTAAAACTAGCTATATACTATATTTGAAGAAACTATAATTTGCATGTTTCTTTCAATGTAATGTGATTTATGTATTTAACATGAATGACTTTTTTTTTTTATTTCTTATTGTCATGGCTTCCTAAATTTCTAACTTAGTATTTTAAGGATTCAGTGATAATATAGTTTCCATATATGTGTGATGGGCATTCTCTAATTTACTTTGCCCTTACTACCGTGTAAGTAAAAATTATTTTCAGGATAGACCCAATTTCTTACATTGGGTTTATTTTGATGTTTGGATAAAGCAATGGTTTGCTTTGGTTGGTCTTAGTTTTTATTTCTTGAGGTATAACTTACATATAGTGAAAGGTTTACATCTTAAGTGTACTATTCAAGGAGGGAGTTTTGCCAAGTGCATCCAGTTGTATACCCCACACCCCTAACAAGACACAGAACTTTTCAATACCCCTGACAGTTTCCTCATACCCATTCCTAATCCTCCCCACCCCATAAGCAAGCACTGATCTGTCACCATAGTTTTGGGGTTTTTTTTCTTATTCCAGAATTTTATAAAAATGAAATTATATATTCTATTCTTTTTTGTCTGGCTCTCTTTACTCAGCATACAGCTTTTGAGACTTGGTAGATTGCCTTTTAATAATATACATACAATTGAGTTTCATAGACCTGAGCAAGTCACAGTTTCTTACAAAATTAGACATTGTGATTTGCTACCTACTGAATGATGAAGATGAAACTATGTATTTCAGTGATTTAAGACCCCGAGAAGGGTTTTTGGCACTGAAATGAAATGTTTTTAATCTTCTCCACTATTGCTTTGAAATTTCAGTATTCTCTTATAAATTAAATAACTTATTTAACCTAATTGTGACCTCAATCCAAAGACTAAATCACAAAGACTTTTTCTTTGTAATATGCATTCATGCTCAGCTTCCTGAATACTGATTAGTCCCATCACTTTCTACTAACTCTAAGACCAAAAAACAAATTTGTTACCTATTTTCATCTTCCTTTTATGTCTTTTGTAAATAATTTGCTAACATAATTTTAAAGACCTTCTTTTTCGTAAATAAAGAAAAACAATGTGATTAAGATTAGATCACTTGGCTAAAATTTTAGAGCTATTTAAGTATGCAAGTCAAACAGAAATTCTATCATCTGTCAACAAAAAATAGGAGTAAGTTTTTCTCTAAATGGAAAATAGAAGGCAAGGCAAGGTGTAGAAGAATGCCATGAAAAACAGCAGAGGAACCTGGAAGGTCCAGAGGTTTCCAACTGTGGGTTTGATGAAAAATAATGAAACATATCTGACATCATTTAGAATCCTATTTGAAAAATAAGTTATCACGTATTTTAAATTTCTGGTATTTTAAAGGTGACACTATATAGCAATTACTTGTTTTCATTTCCTTATTTGATACTACACATCTTATTTGTGTAGTTAGATTTATTAGGCTGACAGTCCATATATTAGCCCCTTTTCATATAGAATCCTTGAAAAGAACTCTTGACTTCATTTTGAGATGAAGTCTTCCCTCAGCTTAATTGCTTTTAGTATCAATTCAGTAAATGAGAAGAAACTATTATTATAATCATTTGCCTTCTTAAGAAAATAAAACTCCAGAGTTTATAAAATGGGAAGATAAGTATATTTCAGAAAGTAATTGTATGTGTATTTATTTATGTGTGTGTGTTACACAAAAATAGTTTAAAAATCAACTTTGGAGAAAACAAACGAACCAAAAAAAACACCAACAGATATATTGTTTTTCATTGATCCAGTGCCACTTCAGACTAACACACAAATTTAATTGTGTTAGCAGAGATAATAACTTTCAACACGATGGTTCCTTTTTTAACAAAGAGACATTATAGTTTTTAGAAAATATGTTAACAGCAGATATGCTTTCCTGAGTCTCTCCAGCACCACAGGCAATTGGGACAGCTCCACTGGCCTGAATAATAAAATGGTAATAACCTCAGTTAGAACAAATAATTATTTTACTAGTACAGATGCACTTAACTTTACAATAGATGCCCTCCTAAGGTGCTGTGTGTGAATCATTTTTTAGAAGTTAAATAATCATTTAAATGTTTTAGGGCAACTCATTGCTTAGAAAAACCCTTTGAAGTTTTCTTTTATAATGCAAAAACCAATACTGACTTATCTGTTTTGTAAATTAGGGTGTTTCTATTCCAGTTTTATTGAAAAGTGATATATTTATTTAAGTGTAAAAGTTTCTTTGAAAATAATGTGTAAGTATATATAATTCAGCTGTTAAAGGACAAAAATGCATTGATACTTTAGTTGTCCTCAGAAGTCTATCAGAATCATTGGGTGTTGGGGAGGGGGGTGTTTGAATTATACATCTTTCCCCTGCTCTGATGAAAATCAATACCGTGAAGAGTTACTGATACTAATCAGAGTGTGTTGGATCTCTGAGATATCTGAGGACTGAGAAAAAGATGAAGGAATATAACCTAGAGATACTAAAAGTACCACCTCTTTTTGGTTCTCCATTCTTTTAAATGAAGATGGTTCCTAGAGTCAGTTATGTTCAAAAGTAGGGCAAGTGCCATCTCAAGCCTAAGAGGAAACTCCAACTCCTAGGGTACAGGTCTGAGTGAAGTTGGCCCAAACAAAAGCTTGTGGGAGATAAACTTAGGAAAGGTGGAAAAAAATTCTGAGTCTGTGACAGTTTACATAAAAAGTTGATAACAAGAGTAGCCTTGGAACTCATCTGAGTGCCATGGGTTTCCATTAAATTTTTGTTTACTAAACAGGTATGAGTTTCTTCTAGACATGTCTTTCCAAGACATCATGGATTTTTCTTTCTTTCTTTTTTTCTATACATTAGACAATTCCAAGATTATTTGTGTATAGTTTATTCAACACTAAGCAATTACTGATTCCACACAATTGACATCACTTATGCATATTTTAATTGAAAATGAGTACGTGTTCTTTGGTGTTGTATTCTTTTTAAAAATTTTTTAATGTTTTAAGAGAGACAGTGGAGGAGGGGTAGAGAGAGAAGGATATACAGAATATGAAGCAGGCTCCAAGCTATTAGCCCAGAGCCTGAGCTCTTTGCGGGGCTGGAACTCACAAACCTCGAGATCATGACCTGAGCCAAAGTTGGATGCTTAACCTACTGAGCCACCCAGGTGCCCCTAGTGTTTCATTCTATAGCACTAACAAAAATGTTTTTTGAAAATTAGTTTCAGAAGTCATCATCCATAGTATATAAGTCTTATATTGGCCAGCTTGCATTTGCCATTGCCTCCCCACCTCTGTTCAACCAGCTCTGCTTCTCTAAAAGAATGGAATTGGAAGAACAGACCATCTGCCTGCAGTTTAACCATGTCTTGTTCATATTGTAGACAATAATCAAGAGACTAAAAATGCATATGGAATAATTATTTACAGTAAATGCCTTCCATTTTGTCTGTTTTGGACACAAGGGATATTGCTTTCATTTTCATAGTTACTGTGAAAGTCTTAGATATCTTACGGGAAAAACTTATACTATCTGCTCATCTAGAAATGTGCTGTTCAATATAATGGCCACTAGACCTGTGACTATTAATTAAAATGGTTAGTATGACTGAGAAAATGAGTTTTAAATTGTATTTAAGTATGATCAACTTGAATTTAAATTTAAAAACTGAAGCAGTGTAAGCTATCTTCCATTAAACACAACTTTATTTTAAAAAACCACGCCTTTATTGTTCTGATAGGACTATGTTTCACCTAAAGCTTTTAAAATTTAGCATCTGAATTGCAATGTGCAGTATAAGTATAAAATATATACTAGGTTTCAACGACTTAATATTAAAAACATATATAAACTATCTCAACAATTTTTATATTAATTAGATGTTGGAATTATAATATTTTTAATATATTGGGTTACATACAATATATTAATGTAACATATTTCTTTGTACTGGTTTTTAATGTGGCTTCTAGGAAACCTGTAATTACATAGGAGATTTATGTTATATTTCTACTGTGCAGAGCTGATGTAGGTCATTCAGAAATGTGTGGCAATTATTCTTCTATGATTTCATAAGGAGAATATTAGTCCAAGGCTGATGATTAGTTGTGCAGATCTGAAAAGAACAGGTTTCCTTCATGGTCTGTGCCGTAAGGGAAAGGGCCTCTTTCCCAGTGTATAAGAGGACCAAACTTGGCCCTGTAATTTTTTCTTTTTTTGGCCCATCTTTATTTTTTTTTATATATATGAAATTTATTGACAAATTGGTTTCCATACAACACCCAGTGCTCATCCCAAAAGGTGCCCTCCTCAATACCCATCACCCACCCTCTCCTCCCTCCCACCCCCCATCAACCCTCAGTTTGTTCTCAGTTTTTAACAGTCTCTTATGCTTTGGCTCTCTCCCACTCTAACCTCTTTTTTTTTTTTTCTTCCCCTCCCCCATGGTCTTCTGTTAAGTTTCTCAGGATCCACATAAGAGTGAAACCATATGGTATCTGTCTTTCTCTGTATGGCTTATTTCACTTAGCATTACACTCTCCAGTTCCATCCGCGTTGCTACAAAATTGGCCCATCTTTAAAATTTTTTCCTGTGTTTGCCATTCTGCTTTGTATGTAGTACATACAGAAAGAGTACATTCTTTCTCCCAATAGGTTTAAGGGTTTTTTCCCACCTTTACTTTTTAATCCATGAAGTATGCATTATGAGAAGAGGTGAGCTGATAGTTCAGAAAGACAGCAAAGATTCAGCATGGTATAGTGGGAAAGATGTGAGTTTGAATATTTGTGCTTCCAATTATCTGCTGCATGGCTTGGGAAAATTGTTTTTTCTAAATTTCAGTTTACTTTACCTAAAAAATGATACATAATAGAAAAATTTGGGGTACCAAAATTCATAAGACTTAAAAGATACAAGAAATATTAAAATGCCTCATATATAGCAGGTTCACAAAAGTGTTCTGAACAAAAACAACCTAAGTTTCCAAATTTCTATCTTATTGACCACACGGGCATATACAATGTTGAGTCTGACACGTATTCCAGGTTCCCAGATTGATCCCCTGCCTAGTGAAAGGAAGATCCTGTTTCTCAACTATCTCATCCCTCTTTCTATACTCAGTGCAACCTTTCAGTTCTTCCACTTGCATTAAAATTAAATTACCACTTAGATTAGATCAAAAGATTGTTCCTGGTTATGAAGAGGAGAAAAAATACTTTAAGCTAGCACTAATCCCTTAATACACCATGATATTTGGGTACATTTTTTTCCTCGCTTGGAAATTATTTTTCAGCCTTCTCTGAAGTACTAAAAGTCCTTTACCAACACAAGCCCAGTGCAAGTTAACCTGATAGGAGATTTGTTTTGTGCTTTGGAAATACTTGTCAGACAAGCTTTCAACACAGAGATGTGTGATTTACATTAGTTTGCATAAGAAAATGTCACTCCAGGGACAAATTTCTCTCTTTATTCTTTCTTATACTACAGAACAGACAAAGAGGGTGAAGTGGTTGTTTTTTACTGAGTAGAAAATCATTTGACATTCACACACAAAAAAATAAAGTGCTGTGTTATTAGTCAAACCTTAGTTCTCTCCCGCAATATTCCCTTATGTCCCATTTGTCTTACTTTGCTATTGCTGTTGTTAATTTATTTTTCAGTTTGGGTAACTGGTCCCAACTAAACCCATTATCTCTTTTATCTTCTTATCTCTTAGTATCACTTCATGTTTACAGAGAACTTACTGAAAGTAGTGGTCATTGTGACCCTTTTTCTTAGAAGACCTCGTTCTTCCTGAGAATTCAGATAAATGATTCACAGATTGTGTCAGGTTATTGGACCTGTAGAAAACAAAATGACTCAGACACGGCTTTTGGAGTTAGTCTTCTGTGAATGTAAAATATATAGGCAGAGTTGGAGACTGCACCAAACTAATCAATCTCAAGGCATAAAGACTAAAGTTAAGATGCATTCTAACCTCAAGGGTGGACATTGTAAGATACCCATTAGAAGATTCTTTATACAATGCCTTCCCATCGCCATCTTCAGTGATAATACTAGTTATTTTAAATTTTGTATACTTGAACAACAAAATGTAGAAGATAATTTATTGGTAGATTTTTGAGAGAGATAAAGAGTAGGGGAGGAGCAGAGAGAGAGGGAGAGAGAGAACCCCAAGCAGGCTCAGCACAGAGCCTGACACAGGGCTTGATCTCACATTTTGTGAAATCATGACCTAAGCTGAAATCAAGAATTGGACGTTTAACTGACTGAGCCACCGAGGTACCCCTGTAGAAGATAATTTTCAAACCCATATGTAGCAGTTGTTGGAGGATAGAAGTGAAAGTTGATAGATTTAAGACAGATGTGGTCTGCAAAGATATTGCAAAGATAGATAAACTCAGTCTTCTTTGCAGTGTAGTATCGTTGGTGCAGAAGAGTTGGGAGAGAATTTCAGTTGTGGCAGAGATGTGATCAGGGATTTTGCATGCAACATCATCTTCTGAAAGTCAGGTTGTGGTAATCAGACAGCTTACCATCAAATCTTAACCCTTTAGTCCCATTTCCTGTCCAAGGCAGAAATTTTCTCCTGGATATTCCTGACAAAAGATCATCTATCTTGTGCACCATCTAGCTTGTGGGTCTCCTACTAAAGGTTAAGGTGGGGTTGATGTTCTATTTGATAGTATTTCATAGAGGAACCTGAGAATGCCAGCATATACTTGCTTTTTAGGGTTCCCGAGGGAGCTGCTAATATGGGAGAAAGAGTGTCCAAGGCTCATGTTACTAATAGCTGTGGAAACTCTGTTATCCACATAGCAGAGGTTTTGAAAGTCTATATTTGGGCTTAAAGCTAAGCAGAGTCTTCTCTGCTTCCCTCAGAGCCTATTTCTAAGCAGCAGCAAGAACAAATGTGTCCAGCAGGATGTGGGTTTGGGGAAGCAGAGGAGAGATCAATACCATATAGAATCTGAAAGAGAAAGAGCACATATATTTGTGCTTTTTGAGGTATAGTGACTCCATCCAATAGTAAAGTGTGGTCAAATGAATGGCTTCAAATTTGACCAGGTTATCAAATCTTCTTTTCATGATGAAGAGCTAAGAAGTGGATGAGAAGAGGTGGACTTGGGATGGGAAGTACAGCCCAACAATCACCTCCTTTAACCTATTTTTCAATGCAGTCTGTTCTGTGTTTGGACGGCTCAAATTCTCAAATGTTTTTTCTTAAATTAACTTGCCTTTTGTTTCCTATGTTGCACTCATAGAGCCCAACTCTTCAGTCTTGAACTAAGTAGATAATGTAGAAGAAGATTAGAATTTAACTTGGGGTGCTTGGGTGACTCAGTTAAGTGTTTGATTCTTGATTTTGGCTTGGGTCATAATCTCACGGTTTGTGAGTTTGAGGCCTATGTTGGGCTCAGTGCTGACAAAGCGGAGCGTGCTTGCCATTCTCTCTCTCCCTCTGTGTCTCTCCCCACTGTTATCTCTTTCTCTCCCTCTCCCTCTCTCTCTCTTTCTCAAAATAAATAAGCTTTTAAAAAAAAGAGTTTTTACAATATTTAAGACAACTACTTACTATCCAGCACCCACTTTGAAAATTGGGCCATGATTTCCCATCCTCTAATTTGTGAATCTCTTTTAATAATTATTTAAAGACTCCTAACATTGGTGCCCCAATCATATATACAAGAAGAATGGCATTCATTTGGGCCTTATCCTTAAACTCATTGGGAGTACCTAATCGCTCCCCTATTCTCTCCTCTCCTACCTTGAGCTTATCTTCCTGGATAACCATGTGTATACTTTTAAAATAAAGATCATTCTTTGGAGAGGAAAAATTTAAAGTACCTCGTCCTACTTGCACTGTCTTCACACTTCTTTTTTAAGCAGTATCCCTAAGAATTCTTTGTTATTGCACCAGACAAACCATAAATGCCACAATTTTAACCTACATCAAGGCAAAACAAAACTTGGTAAGTTATCATTGGCCTTTTGTGCAAAATTTGGTTGATCCCAATCTTCAATTTGAATATTATGCATTATAATAACAATAATATTTATATAGAGCTTACTGTGTTCTAAGCACTGCTCTCAGCATTTTATATATATTTACTCAGTTGACATTAACAATTGCTTTAGGTTTATATTACTGTTATCTCCATTCTATTGATGAGGAAACTAAAACTCAGAGAAGGTAAGTGGCATGTGCATAGACACAATGCCAAAAGGTGGTGGAGCTGAGGTTAGAGGTTTGAATTTAGGCAGTCTGGATTCAGGGTCCACGGGTTTTTTTGGGTTTTTGTTGTTGTTGTTTGTTTGTTTGTTTTGCTCTGTTTTGTTTTTTACCATTACACCATGCTGTAGTTGCAATGTTTACTTACAGGTATACACATCCTTTTATGTTCTTTCCTGTTTTTGTGAACCTTACTTTATCTTTTATACCCTTTAAAATCTGAGCTCCTTAGAGATTTTCCCATGTGGTCAAATTTCTTTAGGTCCTCTGAATAGTCTCTGAATGGAAGAGAGTGTTTTCCACACACATAGAACCCACATGAGTACTTCAGATGCACAAAGCTCAGGGTCAGAGCCTGAAGGAGAACGTATCACAGCATAAGTAATGATAATAAAATCCAAAGGAAGGTAAAACCCCAAATGTTTTAAGGTCAGATTCTGGAATCTACAAAAACACTGTCCTGGTTAAGCAGCAAGGGAAAGGAAATAGCATAAGGCAATTCAGCAGGGGAGCAATGAGAAGCCAACAGAGTTAAATCAGTGAAGCTGGAAGGTAGGCTTTACAAATCCAGTTATGGAGGACGATACCAGACGAAGGAAACAGAGTGGGCTAGAGATTCTCAATTCTCCTGGAAACTTTAAAAACCAGGAGACCTAGCATTCAGATCTAGTTGGTTTTCTAGTACCATCTCCAATAAAAGCAACCAGGGGTCATTGGGAAAGTGGCTGATTCTGGGACTATGCAGGGAATGTACAAGGTAAGCTTGTAGCAACATGTGGTGATAGTAAGAAAGTACTGGGGGGAGGGGGGAACCAGTGAGGGAGAAGGGGAAAAGAAGGAAGAAAGAAAGAACACCCAAACAAAATATAGGGATATGTCACAGGGACATAGGAGCCAATAGAAAGCTCCCAATGGCCAAAGCCAATTTCAGCAACAAACTAAAGTAATATTGGATTATAACCTTAAATACAAAGTAAGTCTATACTGATATGAATAAGTTATTGAATAAATAAATTAGAGAGCAGACACATCGCCCATGTGGAATTACAACGTAACTCCCCATTCCTTAAGTGTGGAATGCATGTAGTGACATTTTCCCAAAGAGTACAGGGTAGAAAAGAGGAAAAAAGTGATTTTCACTGAAGAAAACTTACAAACACTACCTCAGCCAGGTAGTCAATGTCAAAATCAGTAGTTGCCATCGTATTCATATGATATGATAAAAATGGGCATGTTAGCATTAAGGTCTTCCTTTCCCAAACCCATAACCACAGTCTGATCATTAGAAAAATGTCAGGAAAATCCTGATTGAGAACAGTCTGCAAAATACTTGGCTAGTATTCCTTAAAACTGTCAAGGTCTTTAAAAACAAGGAAAGTGTGAGAAACTGTCACAGCCAAGAGGATGCTAAGGAGACATGACTAAATTTACTGTGAAATACTAGATCAGACCCTAAAAGAAGGAAAAACACATTAGGTAAAAGCTAAGAAAATCAGAATAAAGTATGAGTTTTGATTAATAATAATGTATCAATTTTGGTTCATTAATAGTTCAAATGTACCACATTAATGTAATATGTTAATAACAGGAGAAACAGGATGTGGGGTAAATATGAATTCTATGTACTTAACTTGAAATTTTTCTGTAAATCAAACTATTCAAAACTGAAAATTTTATTCAAATAAATCAATTGCCCAGCCAATCCTGGAAAGCTCTGGGGGAAGTGGCTATGATACTTTATAACCTCATCATTAAAGGGGGTCATCTGAAGGTAAGATAATGGAGGTCCCCTGACATAATAATGTAGCAAAATCAATATGAAGCCAGCCTTTGACTATACAATTGCCCATTCCTTTACTATGGTTCATTCATTATCCTCAAGTTTCTGATTTCAGGGAATAATCTGTAGTCTCAGAATTTTAAGGTAATAACTTTTCTATGTCATCTTTTATTTTATAGCAGGTGCACGTGAGTTATCTATGTACATGAGTGTATACGTTGATAAAGGGGTGATATTAATTAGAATATAATAATTACTAAGAGGTCTAAAAAGACCTAAGTTAATATTCAGGTTCTGCTGTACACGCTCATATCTTGGCATTCCAGAGACATTATCACTGCTACTTCTTTATTAAAAGATGAAGTACTAAAATGCTTTAGAAACATGAGAGAGAGAGAAAGCCCCTTGAATATCTCTGTGGCATGGCCAAACTGTCTACCTGGCCCTTCTAGCTTAGTCTCTGGGGCACGCTACATTTCTCAGATACCTATCCTCTCTGAAAGGTATTGACTCCAAATTTTGCAGGAGTTTTTCTCAATTTCAACAAATGGGATTGTAGTCTGTTTTCCTCCATGTACTTTCCAGCCCTTTCTGTGAGGAATTAGATTCTGTATCTGTTCTTTGTTGGGTTGTTTCTGATGGGGGTCTAAGGATTCCCAAGCTTTTCATGTGATAGGGACCTACCTGTGCTTTCTACTCTACTCTGATCCCACCTGATGAATAGATCCTTCATACTCTTTCTCATTTTGAGTAAATAGCCTGAGTTTACCACATTTTCATTCGAACTTTAACCTTCTTCATTTCCAAAGTATAACACTCGCCTATCTTAGTCCTAATCAAGCCCTCATTTTAAATTTTATTCTGGCCCTTCATTCACCAGAGTGTATACCAAGTACATAAAGATGTTTGCTCCATCATATTATACAACCTGTGCCCTGGGTTCTGAGGTAGAAACAGATCTAGACACCGTGTTGTGATAGTTTTCATTCTAAAATAATCTTAGAGGTCACTTTCAGTTCATTACATTGAAATAGAGGTTACAAATTCATATGTTTACAGGGAGGATATATAACAAATAGGCCATTGACTCTATTCCCTATGCTATATCTCTCATACCTATGATTTATACATTCTGTCACTGGAAGCCTGTATTTGATGGCATTGGAATAGCATTGTGTCCTGACAGTACCTACCTTTGTTAATATAGTATAAGGTATAGAGTTGTTGAAAACATAAAAAAAAAATTAACGTTTGTTCATTTTTGAGAGAGAAAGGCAGAGCACAAGCAGAGGAGGGGCAGAGAGAGAGGGGGACAGGATCTGAAGCAGGCTCCAGGCTCTGAGCTGTTAGCACAGAGCCCAACGTGGGGCTCAAGCCCAACCAACAGTGAGATCACAACCTGACCCAAACTTGGAGGCTGAACAGACTGAGCCACCCAGGTGCCCCAAGGTATAGAGTTTTTGAATTATTGGGTCATATACCTGAAACTAATGTAGCATTGTGTGTCAACTGTACTTCAATAAATAAATCAATAAGAGCCAGCAGGGGCCGAGGTCAAGAAAACAATAGTTCGGGTACTGACTCTTGGTCTCCCTGCCAAATACACAACAGAGAATAGTGAGGACTGTGGCATACTGGAGAACCTAGTCTCAGGAAGGCAGCCACTGCTCAGCTGTTGCCTATCATTACTGCTGGGCCAGTTCTCTAAAGTTTTATTTTTCCATATAAGCCACAAGTCAAGACTTTGGATTCATTACCTGCATTTAAAATTTCTTTTATTTAAAATACCAATTAGGGGTGCCCGGGTGGCTCAGTCGGTTGAGCGTCCGACTTCAGCTCAGGTCATGATCTCACACTCCGTGAGTTCGAGCCCCACATCAGGCTCTTGCTGACAGCTCAGAGCCTGGAGCCTGCTTCAGATTCTGTGTCTCCCCCGTCTCTCTGCCCCTCCCCTGCTCATGCTCTGTCTCTCTCTGTCTCAAAAATAAAAACATTAATAAAATAAAATACCAATTAAACTAAATAAAACAAATCTGGGGGAACTGGGTGGCTCAACTGGTGGGGCATCTGACTGTTGATTTCAGCTCAGGCCATGGTCCCAGGATCATGTGATCAAGCCCCACATCGGGCTTCACGCTAAGCATGAAGCCTGCTTGAGATTCTCAATCTCTCTCTCCCTCTCCCTCTCCCCCCTCCCCCCTCCCCCTCCCTCCCCTTCCTTCCCCTCCCCTCCCTCACTGTCCCTCCCTCTTCCTCCTTCTCTCTCCCTCTCTCTCTCTGTCTTCCTCTGACTCTCTCTCCTGTGCTCACTCTCTCTCACGCTCTCTCTCTCAAATAAATTTTAAAAATTAAAAGAAAAAAATTTGGAAGCAAGATCCTACTCACCTGCTGCAAGAGTGCTGCCTCCACGTTTAAAGAAGAAGTGCAGGAGACTGTCTTCATAATCCTCATACTGTGTGGACAGGATTAATATCCCAGCTATAGGCTAACAATTTCATAGCAGCCATGTAGTTATTATGTGTTTGTATATGTGAAATTATGTCATAATGAGCTATTTCATAACAAGATTGTGCAGGCTGTAAAATCATTTTATGGTTCTGAGAGAGAGCATCTCCTGAGTTAGTTGATAGTGCTTATTGTTTCTTAACATCTCACTTATTTCTGAAAGTAAGAAAATAAATGCTCACCCAACTTTCTTCTCACTTCCAAGTTTTACAGGGGTGTGCAGTGTTTTCTCCTCTTATTTTCTTAAAATAATCTTCCCCTATCTTCTCTTCTGTTATTTCTGTCTATTTAACCTCCCTCCTGATAGTGTTCCCACTAGCGTCATTAATGGGCTGGAGGTGTGAGGTCAGTTCATTGTGGTGTTTGTAGTTAGTTGCTTGTCTACTCTCTTTTTGTGATGGGAATTTAATATGCTAAAGGTTACCCAAAGACAAAACTTGTATTGTGTATACACATATTTAAAAGATTTAGCCAATTCCTCCAGGAACTAGAAGATATTTGAAAATTAGAGATAAGCTCATTTTCTGTAATTTTTTAAAATACACGTTTGCATAGATGATCTTATCCATTTGGCATCCACATTATGTGTAATACTTGAATGATTCCTAAGTATAACTTGTAACCATATTTTCAGCTACCTGTCAGGTATCTCTGGTGGAAATACCTTTTGGCATTTTATGGTGGCTCAAGTTCACTCACTATCCTATGTTCTATATGCTGCTCACTTCCACCTTTATTGAGGCTATGAGCTTCAGGGATCAATCCAATTCATCCTTGCCTTCAAACCAACTAGTAGCCAAGCCCTACTTCATCAACATCTGAAATACATCTGAGATGCAGCCTTTTCTTTGGTCCTTCCATTTCTTACAAGGACTTTTACATGATCTTCTGAGCTGGTATTCTTGCATCTGTACTGTCTCCTTTCCAATCGATTATTCACAAATTCCCAATGTCATTTCCTTTAAAATAGAATGATAATTTGTTTCATTAAAAGATCGTCAAAACACTCAATTGGCGGCGTGGGGGGTGGGGGGTTGGGGGGGAGTGAGAGAGAGCAAGCACAAGCATGTTCAATCTCTTTATTGTGGTATTCAACACCTAATACATCTTTTGTGCCTCATCTCCTACTTCATTCCCTCCTGAGCCCCAGGCTGAAACCACACCTGTCTTATTGTTCCCTCTTATCTTTCTGCTCTTTTAGACCTCTGTGTCTTTTCTCCTTGTTCTTTCTTCATTTCTGCCTGAATGGGTTCTCTGGCTTACTTTGGATTAGCTAAAGCCTTATTCACATTTCCCTTTTTTGTGAAGCAGCATATTTGTTCCCTTCTCTGAATTCTTTAATACCTAATTGATACATATCTTATATCACTTTTTACAGTTAGCCCTTGTTTTATTCTTTTTTTTTCACATTTTTTCCTTTTTGAGGGGAGGTTATCATCCAAGTGTTCCTCATCTTTTGGCTTAACTAGTACTTTGCACAGAGAAGATAGTCAATAAATATCTGGGAAAAAATAAATTTAGTAATTAGTTGAAAATTTCTCCTGTTAATGAAAATTTGTTGAAACCAATAAAAAATGGTCAGTATTTACTATGGTCTGTGACGTATTTTCTCACAGGTGTTGGAATGGTCTGCTATAGAAGAATGGGAGAGAGGAAATATAAATAAAATGGAAAATTCCTAGAACAATTTTCTGATTTTTTTCAACTTTTCTTATACCCTCCATAGTTTATTCAAAGAAAACTTTTCTATTCTACTAAGATGAAAGTTAGATTTAAAATCCCACCCTAGGGGCACCTGGGTGGCGCAGTCGGTTAAGCGTCCGACTTCAGCCAGGTCACGATCTCGCGGTCCGTGAGTTCGAGCCCCACGTCAGGCTCTGGGCTGATGGCTCAGAGCCTGGAGCCTGTTTCCGATTCTGTGTCTCCCTCTCTCTCTGCCCCTCCCCCGTTCATGCTCTGTCTCTCTCTGTCCCAAAAATAAATAAACGTTGAAAAAAAAATTAAAAAAAAAAAATCCCACCCTAATCTAACTATGTAAGTACATACAATTTAGAATATGGGGGGGAAAACAAACACTACTATTGCTTTTGTATGTCAGAGCAGAGGTTCTTTGTTCATTTTATTTCTAAAAAACATTATTCCATTTATAGTCATTGTGAAGCTACAGGAATGATCTTCCTTATGGTCTGAAGAGGACTCAGCCTTTCTTCTGAAGTATCTTAATTAACAAGCCATCTGGGTGAGAATGGCCCACGTGTGTGTGTGTGTGTGTGTGTGTGTGTGTGTGTGTGTGTGTGGACCTCAGGCCATTGTTCTCTTTTTTGGTCACCTCGACTCCAACCTTGATAAACATCTAGGAGTTCTGTTTGCAAGATGGTACCTGGGCCTATGTCAGGATAAACTCTTAAAACATTATCTCAGATAGTATTATCATAAGAAATATTGATAAGATTATCATTTTCGGGGATCATCCTACATATTACTAAAGGGTCTGAGAAAAGGAGTCCCTACAGTAGATAAGATCCTGCCTTGGGCTTATTTGGCTCTACTTGGTCCTGCAATTCTTGCATGTGCCATCAAGATATTGTACAATTTTGATGGGCAACATCACTGATTGGTACCACTCTTCTGTGTGCCCAGGCTTCTGTCCTCTGTTGGCCAGAAGAAGGAGCAAGAGACAAATGGCCATTTGTTACTGAAAGTAATGGATCAAAAGGTATATGAGGGGATGCATGCTGTGAAGTACTTCTTGGTTAATGATGCCAGAATGATGGAGGGACTCCATGATTTCCATAGCACAAGGGGTCTGAACTTGAGGCTGCAGCTTTGTAGCAGTTGTCTGTTCTGGAATTAGCTAATGAGGCTCTCTTTGTTTGAGCACTGGAAAGACTCCAAAACCCACTCAGGAGGGAAATTAACAAATGTCTTTTTTGTTACCTCCGGATAAATCTTCATGATGAAATGTGCTGCTGTTCCACCTCTTCAGTCTTCTCCCTTCTTCTTCCCCAGTGGACACTCAATTACTGTGGAGGCTTAAGTAAATAAATAAATAGTGCGGAGATTTATTTATTCTTTTTTTAAACTTTATTGTTTGTTGTTGTTGTTAAGTGTGAGGGCTAGTTACAAGTGGTTGGGAGTGAGGTTCACAGTCTTCAGGTGGTACTTTAAGTAGACCACATTCATGCAAACATTTATGAGTATTTCAACACAAGTTATTTATATATGATCACCAGCAGCTGTTGGCATTGTCTCAACATGCAAATGTGGCAACAGTGGCAGTCACCAACTCATTTCTATTAGCATGGGCCATCTCAAAGGGTCACAGTTGATGTTTTTCTCTAATAAGTGCCTGCATGAATGTGATTTTACAAAGTAGGATAATTCTCTCCTAGGCTTTTTTCATTGATTTTACTGATTCGTGTTAATGTTGGAATTTCCAATGTATGAATTGTCAACAGGTATTTCTTGAGCATCTATCAAGTGCCATATAATATTCAGTTTACAGGGAATGCCAAGGTGTTTACTCCAGAGTCATGGTTTTCAATGAACTCAGTAGTAGGCAAAATAAACATATAAACAAATAGTTATGATCTAATATATATATGTGCCAAATTTCTAGGCACACTGTGGCACAAAGGAAGTGGTCAGCTTGGACACACTTTTATGGAATTTACTAGTAGAAAACCATGAGGAAGGGAATTTTAACAGAGGCAGTAATGTTACAGATGCATATGACAACATATGCTGTTGTAAGTAATCCAGTCTGGTGAATTTACTTTCACAAGAGGGTAAATATTGTTCATGAAACTGTTCAGTTATATATATGGTTGTGTTTATGTGTATGTGTGCACATGCTCATTTGCATGAGTGTACATGTATGTATTTGTATGTTGATATTCCGTCACTATAAAATATATTTATTTTTGGATTTAGCAGTCAAACACATTTGAAATCTATTCATGTAAGTGATGGAGATGACAGAATTCAGAAAGCAAGATTTATAGATATTTTGTATATGCAATTTTATTTTCTAAAATCTAGTATAAAGTGTATTATGCTAGTTAACCCGGAGTAGGCTTTTCAGATGAAAACCACTGGGGTTGTGACAAAGACAGCCTTCTTCCTGGCCTACAATTTGCTCTTCTGACTCTTGGGAAGAGAAGTGTTCAGCAGTGTGTGAAACTTCAGTTCCAGAGAGATAGGAGAGACTGTGTAGGTCCAGATGCAATATTCAACTGTGTTGGCAAAGTGTGACTTCAGAAGCTACCATCTCTCACAGTGGAATGGAAAGAAATTCAGGATTTGCCTGTAACTTAGTTTTTAGTTTTAATTTTCTCAAGAGCACAAATTTCCTGGGTGGGAAAATAGATAGAATTTAGGTAATTCAAGCAGAGGGAATAAACTTTATTAAGGCCACAGGGAAAATAGCAGTTTGAGCCACATATTTAGATGTTAATCCACAAAGTCTTTTTTTTTATAGTAGGCTAGGCTCTATAATCCTGTAAATACTACCCCGCACCCCCCGCCATGGGATCACTCTGGTTATATTATAAGGCTCCTGATAATATGATCTCATTGGTAAATATCCCTGGATGCTTTTTTAGTTTTTTTCTTGCAATTCTGGGCTTATATTTTTTCATGATATTTGCTATAAATCTGCTAAACATTAATAAAGAGGTCTAGATAAAGGAAAGTTTAAAAATTTTTGTACAACTAATGTACTTATTCTAGAGGAAATAGTGGTGAGGAGAGTTTGAGAATTTGGTGATCTTCGGGTAACATTACAGACTGTCTTATCTTTCCTCCTATTAACATGATGCTGTGAAATTTTAGGATTAGGTTTGTACTGGTGACAAAGGAGTGACAGAGCTGGCAGAGGGAGAAAGGATTAGAGAGGTTACAGGAACTGGCATGAATATTGGAGATGATGAGTTGATTTATCTACCATTGATATCGATATTCCTGGTATCTCTTCCTACTTTGTTTAAACAAAAAGAAAACTGAAGGATAGCCTGATTCTTCATACTAGAGCTCTCTATAGCAGCTACACTGTATCCCCATTTTGTAGTGGAGATTAGCAGGGGCTTTCTGTAGATAAGGATTGGAATCTGATGCCCATGGATTTTTGCTAGTACTCGTTCAGCTGCCACCCTGCCTAGGGCACCTCTAGTTTCCTATATCATGGGGCAATATGTTAATGAATAAAAAGTGCCAAATAGAAACGGGAAACAATTCAAAATACTTGAAAATGGAAAACACCTCTTTTTATTTGTTGATGGTGTTCTTTTTTTCTTCGTATACTTTTAAAAAGTACTTTATGTAAGAGTATCAGGGAGTACACTGATTAAAAGTATTTGTTAATTGGCCATTTCCAATTTAGGCCTCATATTTCAAGACCCAGTTCTGGGATCCATACGCTTCAAAATGTTCTCCTATATAATTCAGTTTACAATGATCATCCCCTCCTCTAGAGCTATAATTTCATTGACTCAGTTCCTCAAAGAGAGGCAGTACCTTATAGTAAAGAGAAAATTGAACTGCAGATCAGAAGATCCAGGTTCTAGTTCCAATATTTCCTATTTGTATTTTAGTCACACAATTTGACCCCTAGGTCTCTTTCATTATGAGTCAGAGTGGTGAGTTGCGCAGGAAAGTGTCCACTTTCCAGTGATACTGGACTGAATAGACTTAACCAAAAGAGTAATGATGGATGTCCCAAGGATGTGCAGATGGGAAAAACATTATCAGCTCACATTACAAACTGGAAATGACTCATCCCACCAAAAGAGGTTGAGGTCTTCTTGCCACAATCACAAGACCAGAATGAAGATACTTTCAGTGAAAATCCAGATGGGGGACAGGGGAAGGAACAGGAGATTAAAGCCTTCAAATGAGTCTATTGATTAGAAGTTTTGGGAAGAAATCAATTTATAGAGTGATTAGTGTCTACTTACAGACATTATTTTGATCATGTATAGAGGAGAAGGCTAATTTATAATAAGGTTTTGAAGCAAGAAGAAGGATTCTACCGCATGCAACTAAGAAAATAAAACAATCAAGTCTGGCAATGCTACTTAGAGATTGTCACTGGACCTTTAATGGGGAGGAAATAAAGACTGATAATTTACTGGGCATCACTTACTGATCGCTTTATATTACTATGTAGAGTAAATGCTGTATGTTTTCCTTCATAGTGTGGATTCATTTGGTTTTCATTGATTCATTTGTTCATCAAATATTGATTGCACATATACTGTGTATGGGCTACTTTGCTAGCAATAGAAATACCAAAGTGAATAACCCAGACATGCTATCTAACTTTATGGAGTTTACTTTGTAGAGAGATTTTGAAATTAAACTTAGGACGCACAAATAGTGTCACATACAATATACTGATGATGTGGACATGACCTAGCTGTTAGAATCAAGATTCTGATACCCATAGAATGGAAAAAATCCAAATAAAAAACAAGGTATGCAGCATCCTTTAACAACATCTTCTTAAAGAAAACATATTGTTATCTGGGTAAATTGCATGTTAGAAAGTACAATGAAGCCCTTAGCAAACTTGAGGTGGTGGTATTAGGTAACTAATATGTGAAATGATTTGCATGGCTATTTAAATTTTATGTTGCTATTTAACATTTCACATACTTAACACTTTTTTCTGCAATTAAATGTAAAATCCTTAAGGGGAAGGGTGAGAAGGGAAAATGAGGGGGAAAGTTAACGTTTCTTGATCTCCTGTGCTCTAGTCAGGGCACTAAGCACTTAACCTGTGTTACTTCATTCAAATAGGAAAGTCAGGAATCACTTCTGATGCTCTAGTCATTCCCTACACCATCTAGTATAATATTTTCCATTTGTAGGTGCTTCAAAATATTTGTGTTAATTGACTTATAATTCAAACTGCTTCTAAAAGAGTAAATGTGATCTTCCCCAACAGACTCATGCCCTTCCTTGTTAGGCATGATAATTCTTGCCACTTCACCTTCCCAAAGAAGCAGGACAAAGGTGTGGTCATTTTTATACTAAAATATTTTGTGTTGTTGCTCACTTATTTCTCAGAGCCTTTGTGGAGGTAAAGACAAGTACAGTCCCCATTTATTCTTTATCCTTTGAGTTCTAGGCTGAAAGCTGTCAATGTCTGTAACTTCTCCCTTTGGAGAGAGCAACTTGCCAATGGGATATGATACAGCCCCTTCTAGAGTGAGGTTTCCTAAAAGGGGCACATTCAGCTTTTGGTTTGTTGGATTGCTACCTGCAGAAAGATCAGGCCACTTCACAAGGGAATGTCTCAACTTTTGGAAAATCAAATTTAGGATTTCACTTTCAGTGAAAATAACTATACTTTTTCTTTATTTAAAAAGTGTAGGAAGAGCAAGACCAATTCAAACACATATACAGGTTCTTTAGAATGGAAATAAAATATTATAGAAAATACATATGAGACATGTTAAGTGAGAAAGGCAAAGCAAAATTATTTATGAGCAACATGCTCCAAGTCAGTAAAGACCTACGCCAGGGTTATCTCCTTTCTGTACAATACAGTGATTTTTTTTTTTTTTGAGGACTGAAAAGTCCTGGGGAAAGGAGAGCCACCCAAAATGTGGCAAAGTGATTGAAAAGGTAGGCATACTTTATGTAACCATGGGAAGAAATGGCCAATTCTTCCCCACCATATTCATTTTCTCTTTTACTTTTAACAAATCCTCAATATTATTTATAGTCACAGCATACCCAGCTTTAAAACAAAACAATAAAAGATATCCCAACCTCCCTAGCAGCTAAGTGGGCAAGTAACTTAAAGTTTGACACATGACATACAAGTGTTCACTGGTATATACAGTTCAACTGCTTAAAGGAATCTGACTTTGGTCCAAGGGACACTCCTTGCCTTTCTTGCTGTCTTTGTTTAGCCTTGTTTAGCCAAACCACTTCTTAGCTCCAAGTAGCAAAGAAATAACTTACATTTACCTTAGCCTTGGGTTCTCCTTTTACAAGTAATTGACACAGGTTGTACCAGTTGAATAGGCATTGCTCAAAGATCTTTTAAGGCTTTTTTTTTTAACATTTATTTATTTTTGACAAGGAGAAAGGGGTGGGGGGAGAGAAGAGAAGAGAGGGGAGAGGGAGAGGGAGGAGGAGGGGAAGGGGGAGACAGAAAGAGGGAGACGCAGAATCTGAAGCAGGCTCCAGGCTCTGAGCTGTCAGCACAGAGCCTGATGTGGGGCTCAAACTCATGAAATGGTGAAATCATGACCTGAGCTAAAGTCAGATGCTTAACCAACCCAGGCACCTCACTCAAAGATCTGTTAAAACCTCGTGTTCCCAAATCCTAAAAGAGACTAACCAACTGACTGACTGATGGCTGATTCACCAACCAATGCTCACACATACTCACTTATTTCAACCAATATGTTGGTCACCTTTTACCCACCAAGAGCTAGTAGGTTCACAGCATTTAAAGATGACTCAGAAACAGTTCCAAGTCAAACTTTCATTGCAGTCTAGCATAAAGTACACTAAACCAGAGTTGAAATATATGCGGGGGCGGGGGGAGGGAGGGCAGTAGCTGGTGGTGCCTCTACCACAGTACAGTATAGTTCACCTAGCATTAGACTTAGTTGAATTAATTCTTTTCTGCTAATGCTGGCCTTTTAAGACTGTCAGATAGATAGATAGATAGATAGATAGATAGATAGATAGATAGATAGATAGATAGATAAGATAGACAGTTAGATATGCTGAAAGACCCACGCTCTATTTTCTGTTAGCAAATTGTGCCCAATTATCTATTATCAAAGATATCGACTGCTGTCATTAAAAACTTTAGAAGACAGTAAGTCCTCCAAAAATGCCAGACTTGAAATCTGATAGAGAACAGAGTAAGCAGATAAGAGATGCCTTAAGTCAGTTCACCTCTGTGACAGTTCTACTGAGACAGAACACACATGTACACATATACACTCACACACAAAGTGTTTGAAATAAGAATTTCTTTAGGGGCGCCTGGGTGGCACAGTTGGTTAAGCGTCTGACTTCAGCCAGGTCACGATCTCGCGGTCCGTGAGTTCGAGCCCCGCATCAGGCTCTGGGCTGATGGCTCAGAGCCTGGAGCCTGTTTCCGATTCTGTGTCTCCCTCTCTCTCTCTGCCCCTCCCCCGTTCATGCTCTGTCTCTCTCTGTCCCAAAAATAAATAAACGTAGAAGAAAAAAAAAAATTAAAAAAAAAAAAAAGAATTTCCTTCAAGGAGAAACACAAGGGGAACAGAAGCCCCAAGGTTTGTTATGGGCTTTAGAAGAGCTTACTATTCACATATTTATAAATGTAAACAAAGCCCAATTAGTCTTTAGTTCAAGGAAGAGAGACACAAGAGAGGAAATGGTCATGGATGGCCTTCATGATTTTTTTTTTTTTTCTTCTTCATCTGAAACATAGAAACTCATTTTCAGTATTGGATTTTGGTTGAATTGTTCTTGTACTCAGAGTCTGACTCTGCAGAAGTCATTATCAAACCTTTGGAAGTAACATTTTTTCTACCTCTGAATATAGATCCCTTTTTCCCCTCCTTGTTTTTCCCTCCCCTCTTATTACACTGATTGCATGCAAAATTAATTATCAGTCCTGTCACATCTTGCACTGCTAACAGTGGTCAGTATTGAATTATGGGGAAAGCGAACACAATTTTCAGCAGCCTAATTGCTTCTCCTGTACCCAGCGAAACGTTACATTAAATACCCACAGCAAGCAGATTGTATTCGATTTCCATAACAAACTGGTGGGATTTCATTACCGGAATCCCTAGCATCTACTCACATGACTCTTTCCTAACTGCTCTCTCAGCCTCGTCTTGCATGAAGCAAATTCCTTTCCACAGCTGCAGCTGCCCAGTGAGGTATTGATATATCATGTGTCAAGCAGTCCATAAGAGTGAAGTGGATGTATTAAAATGAGACTAGTTCTCTTTTGGAAGATGACTGACTGAATCCCACAGTGCCTCACTCTATTCTAAACAATTAAGAGTACAGTGACAAAGGATCCCCGGGGCTGTCACTGTGTTGTACCTAAAGATTACTAGAGATTTGCCCATAGTGACAGATGACTAATGCTTTCCATAGACATTGATAGAAAGCTTCTACCATCCCATTTTATAATAACGCAGAGATCAAGTAGAAGGGAAGATGAAATGTAAACAAATAATCATAATGCACTGTTTAATGTATACTGATAGATGTATCTTCAGGGTACCTTGGTAACTGAGAAGATACTCGAGTTGCATAAAAATACTGAGATATTTACCGAAATCTTAAAAGAAAAATTAAATTAACACTTGAGTTGGCTGAGGAAGGTTGAGTAGGAGCTCATTAAGCAGACATAGTGAAGTAGGGCATTTTAGAAAAAAATACTACTAATAACCAGTATTTACTGAGAGGTTTGTTTCATCCTGGCTTGAAACAAATTATATATATATTAAGCACTTGATCCCCGTAACAACCCTATGAGATATTATCCACATCTTTTAAATGAGGAAAATGAGGCATTGGGAGATTAGGAAACTACCTCAACTGTGATGACTAATTTCATATGTTAGCTGGTCACAGGGTACCCAAATTAAACCTTGTGTCTGGGTGTGTTTTTAAGGGTGTTTCTGGATGAGATTAGTATTTACATCAGTAAAAAAATAAAGGAGGTTGCCCTTCCTAATGTGGATGGGCATCATCGAGTCCATTGAGGGCTTGAATAGAACAAAAGCAGAGGAAGTGAGAATTTTCCCCTTTCTGGTTCTCAGGATTTTGGACTTCGACTGAATCACACTACTGGTTGTCCTGGATCTCCAGGCGACAAATGGCAGATCATTAGAGTTCTCAGTCTCCATGATCATGTGATCCAATTTCTTATAATATGTATTTGATTCTGTGGAGAACATTCACTAATACAGATTTTGGAACCAAGAATGGTTCTAGAGGAACCGACTTTTAAGGATGAGTTTTTTTAATTGGTTCTGAGGTTTCTGGAATTGGCTCTCTCATCTGATTAAAGATGATAATGTCTTTATTTCTAGTTGAAAAGAGATCACTAATTGTGGTGTGAAATGTTTACAGAGATACCCAAAATGTATGCCTTGGACACTCCTAACCAACCAGTTATAAGGTCCTAGCAAAGAGCTAGGTAACTCTCTATGATGCTTTCAAACATTTTTTTTAGAAAACTAAAGAATATAATGGCATTGATTGATTTTTACATAGCTAATAAGTAACAGAGCAAGAATCCAGACCCAGCACTGTGAAGAAGTCACAGATCATCACAGAAGACAAGTCTAAATAATTAAGGGTCCTATTTGTCATGTTGGAGTTAATCTATAGGCAGTGGAGAGCCAAAGAAAAGAAGCAACAAGGTCAGATTTGCATTTTAGAAATATTATTGTGTATGCCTACATACGCAATAATATTGGTTAGAAAGAAGAAAGAATTGGTTAGAAAGAAGCCAGAACTAGAAGTTGGGAGATCCAGACTTTACATTAGTCGAGGCCAGGGCTGATGGTCGAGGGGCTGAGCCATGTGAGCAGCATCTGGGGTGTGAAGAGAGGATAAAAACATGAGAGATATTTAAGGGATGCATTTGACACAACTTGGCAACAAATCAAAGTGATAGTTGTGGGATTAGAATCAGTTAATCTACTGTTTTGACCTCCTTTCCCTATCCCCAAACCCACTAGGTGTCTTGAAATAAGAAGCAAGGGGAAAAGGTTGAAAAAAGGGAGAAAGGTTGAAAGAGAACAGGCTTGAGAGGGAGAATTAAGAAATTGGAGTGTCCCTAGGAACTTAGTAAACCTGAGAAATGTCTGCAAATTGTTCATATATTCCATGGCATCTGCATAGATCAGCCATTGAAATTCATAAACCAGTTTAGAGAGCACAGTTTAGAGCATTTACTTTTTGAATAGTCTAACTCCCTTGTTTTGTGGATGAGGAATGCGGTCTCTAGATAGATTGAAGTCGCTTGTCTCAGATCACTTAGCTAGGTTGTTACAGAACCAAATGTATGCCTCCCATTTCCATTTGTTTTGGATCATGACACCCTCAAGTAGTAGCCTATTCCCTCCTCCCTGGGAGATAATCCTTAACACTAAGTCTTGGCCTAATATGCCAAGACACATCTTGTAGGGAACACTATAGTGTTCAGATACCTCTTCATCTCAGCCCCAGGATCTACATACTCAGCTGCTGGGAGTGTTGATTGCTGACTGCTCTCACCTCAGTACCTCTCTGCTGAAGGACATTACCTGCCTTACAGTAGGTTATACTAAAATGAAACACACACACACACACACACACACACACACACACACACACACACACACACAAATACTGTAGAGGATATTTGTTGCCAAGAGGGAGTTGGGAGAGAGCTGTGCTTGTAAGATAAATTCATAAAGGTAGAATTACTGGTTCAATGATATCATGAATTTTTACATGTTTTGTACATATTCCCAGAAGGCTTTTCAAAAGTGGACATCAATACACACATAGTAATATTCAGTAGTATTAATTTCACCACTTTCCCCATTTTTTTAGTAGCTAATTCATTTTGCATCTCTAGATTCCACTAAGATTCAGGAGAGGATTTAAAGAAGTATACCAAGCTTTGAAGCATATGAGGTACTTTTTAAAGAGATTATATCTTCTGCAGTCAATGACATACATTAAGAATAGAGAAGATGCTCAAAACTGACCAGTATCAGAAACCCATATTCAAGTCTCATATTTTTTCACTTGAAATGTGCCTCATTAAAGGCAATAATTTTCCCCTTCACTCACTGATGAGTCTTGTTCTAATTAGACTGTGACTAAAACCAAGTGTGATTGAGGACAGGATGCCCGAAGAAGCCCATTAAGTAAACCATGGGATGGTCAGAGGCACTTTAGTCAGCCTACCCTTCACTAAGTGCAGAATCCAAAAGTAACATCAACAAGGTTGTCTGGAACCTGAGGGCTGAGTATTATAAAAACACTAAGACTTGATCATGTCATTTAAAATTTTGAATTCAGAGAATGTGGCTGAATAGCAGCAACACAAGAGAGATTTAAGATGTGCCTGGTGAAATTACACTCTCTTGGTTCAGGAAGAAAAAGAAAAAGAAATCCTTATTGGTTTATTTTGCTAATCAAAGCTGTCAATTTCTACTGTTTACTTCAGTTTTTAACATTGGAGATTGTTTTGTAGTCTCTGGTAAAGTTTTTGAAGATTAATTTTGTGGATAATAAGATAATGTTTCTATTTACCTGTAATACTTCTTACCATAAGATTCTTTGTGATGTTGAAATCCAAAACTGCCCAAAGAAATTAACTATGAATTATTAACTGTACCTGTATTGAACACTTTCCTTACTGCACATCCCCTTTTGGGGGACCATCTTGAAGTAGTAACAGAATTTGTGCCTTACTACGTGATGTTTTCCTCAGTATTACACAGAATACAGGAATCATAAAAATTAATCAAATCAAGAAATATTTATTCTTCTATTGTTTTTCAGTTGCTTTTACAGGTTTTTGAAACCAAACACAGCCATAATTGTTGCTCTCAGAGAGCTCCCAATCTACTGAGGAAGCAAGTACCATATATGTGAAAAGATAAATGTCTTTAAAAAGTATGTTTTAATCATGAGTATCTATTTTAATAATTTGTGAGGCTTTTAAAATTTATCCACAGAAATTCTAAATATTAGTTCTTACATAGAACCTACTCATTTGTATTTTCAAAAAGCTCTACAGGCGATTTACATGTGAACCTCCAAAAAAGGAATTACTGTCTTACAAATTCATGGGAGGCAAGGCCTACTTCTACCTGGAGTTGACCCTGGAGGTATTTACAAAGTTAGCATTGTGTGATCTGGGTTTTGAAGAGTGGATAGAATTTGGGTAAGCCAAGTGAAAATGGGGATTTTATGGTTCAAAATTAAATGATTTCAAGAAATAGAGAAACAAGCATAGAGAGTGACCAGAGAATGATGTATTTGGCTGCCAATTGCTATTGTTTATAAACTACCCAGTTATGATGTTTCTGTTATAGATGCCCTAATAGACTAGGACACTGACCCATTCATATTGGGGGTAGAACTGATTATTTTGCCACTGGAAAGTGCTTCTAGACTCATAAGCATAAGGGTTATAGGATGGTGGTTAGGAATAAAGCTTTAATATAGCAAGAACTGGGAATTTCTAAAGAACTTTGAGTTTGAAAAGTTGAATGCAATACGGTTACTTGGGTTAGAGAATTTTGAATGTTAAGGATTAATCTTTTTGGCAATGCGATACCATAAAGGTATTTTGAGCAGAGAAGTGACCTCATGGGAAAATCGTTAAGGACATGAGCAAGGAGAGATGAGGACAGAAGCTAATTAGGATACTACTGCTGTGGTGTTGTGAAGACTTGTACTAAGGTGGTGGCGTTGGAATGCATAAAAGATTACAGCATTTTAAATGTGTATTTATTTTGAGAGAGAGAATCCCAAGCAGGCTGTGTGGAGCCCAACGCAGGGCTCAATCCTACAAACCATGAGATCATGACCTGAGCTGAAATCAAGAGTCAGACACTTAAGTAACTAAGCCACCCAGGCACCCCCCAAGATCACAACATTTTAAAGGAATGATCTCCCCAATAGGGAAGCTTACTGGACTTTGGAAGAAAGAGAGAATTCATTCCTGAATGAACAGAACACTGGCAGTGCCATTTCCCAAGCTAGATCATCGATTTAGTGGGAACAAGGTTGGGGTGGGGAAGAGAAAATCAGGGCTTTTTCTGATACTTAGATGATAGAGAAGCAGTCAAGCAGACATACCTGGAAGGCAGTTGGACATGTAGGACTGGAGTCCAAGACCATGAAAAGAGGAAAAGGAAGAGATTTTTGAGGGTTTTCCCATGGAGGAAATAGTTGAAGTCTTGAAAATGTATGGAATTTGAAGGGAATGGGATATAGGTAGAGACGAGAATCAATTTAGGAGGTGGTAGGAGGAAGGAAGATAAAAAAGTGACTGAAGAAAGGAGCAGAAAAACAGAACCTGCAGGAAAGAGAGCATTTCAGGAGCCAAAGAGTGATTGGTTCTATCAAATACTACAGAGAAATCAATAAAACAAGGAATGTCAGGACTAAGTTCCTTCACCGTGTAACAAGAATGGTATTATTATGAGGTAGTTCTGAGGATTAAAAGAGATTGTGTATATTAAGCATTTAGCATGAGAAAAGAATTCAGCCAACAATATCTGCTATTCTAAATATTATCATTACTCATCATCTCCCAACCATGAGTGCTTTTCTAGTTACTCATTTGAATATGATGTAACTCTCACTTTCAAAAAGATCAATATGAAGAGAAAGATGTAAGCAGGTAAATACTGTTTTATGGTATTGGTTCTAGCAAAAAATGCATATACAGTAGAAAGAGGCTCTAAAATGGAAAAGTGAACACCTTAAGAGTCCTTTGTCAGATACAAATGATAAGATTAGCCTTATATATTAAATTTCACTCTTGGACTTGTAAAATTTGCTGAGCCAGTTCATGGAGCCTTAAATCTGTGTAATTAGTATGTTCTTTCATTCAAACCTGGAGGGACAAACTCTTGAGAGAGAACAGCCGACATTCAGCATCTTCTGTCTCTCCTCTGTGTACAGACTTCTTGTGTACTTTCTCTACCATAAATAAATCAGAATGGCTTTGGACAATGGATGTTTTTGGTAGCCTGAACAGTGGTCGATCTTTAGACCCAATTTACAAATTAGGAAAAGAGATGAATGATTTATAGTATGTCAAAAATAGGATTTGGCTGAGTCCAACAGCTTTCTTAGTGCTACTCTTTGCTCTTCAAGGAATGGATCATTTTGCCCTTGGCTGAATCAGGTTTTTTCAAACCTTTCTACTCAAAAAATGGTACTCTGATCAGTAGCATGGACATCACTTGGGTACTTGTTTCAAATGCAGAGTCTCAACCCTACTCCAGATCTACTGGATCAGAATATGCATTTTGGCAAGAGCTTTAGGGGAACTGTGTGTAGGTTTAGAGGAACTTGACTAGAATACTATCTGAGGAGATGAGGAATTTGACCACATTCCTCATATTGCCCCAATGGGTGACGGCAGAGCATCATGAAGGAATCTTGGGTTATGGTTTAGCGCACAGTCCATGCAGTGGAGACCACAATTAAAACAAGGTAACACTGTTCTTATCTGAGTTGTGTTACACTGGTTAACACAAGTGAATATTTCTGATTGCAATAGACTAGATGTTTATGTACTCCCCCCAAAAAAATTTCACATGTTCAGCTCTTAACCCCAACATAACAGTATTAGGAGGTGGGGCTTTGGGGATATAATTAGGTCATGAGAGTAGAACCCTTGAGAATGTGTTTAGTGCTTTATAAAAGTTACCTAAGAGAGCTCTCTTGCCCCTTCTTCCATGTGAGATTACAGCAAAAAGATGATGATAACATGGATTCTGCCTCTGCCTTGATCTTGGACTTCCCAGCCTTCAGACTGTGAAAGATTAATTGTTATAGTTTATAAGCTACCCAGTCTATGGTATTTCTGTTATAGAAGCCCTAACAGACTAAGACACTGACCCATTCATATTGTATATTATATATTATATATGTCATATTATTATATTATTAACAGACTAAGATTAGTATATATATCATACATAACAGACTAAGATTAATATATATCATATTACATATTATATATTATATATATCATATTATATATTATATATTATTAACAGAATAAGACACCCATTCATACTGATTATTTTGCCACTGGAAGGTACTTCTAGACTCATAAGCAAGTAAAACCTGGGAGAGTCTTTCCAAAATCAGAAGTTTTGGCAAAGGGCTTCATAGCTGGTTTACATAAAATTTGCTGTCACCTGAAACTGCATGACTTTAGGCATTTTTTTAACCTCTTGAACCTTTAAGTTTTATCATCCACAGAATGTAGATAATTGTAATACCTGTATCTTAGGTTTGAAAGGAAATTAAATGAGCGAGGATATATATGTCTGAGACCTATTTAGGGCTCAATAAATACTTCCCTATTATTTAGTTTATTATTATTTCATTGTAATTGAGTATTACCGAATCTCTGATACAAGAATACTGAAATAATAGATTTCTAAATACTTTGGATGAAATTCAATAAATTTATGTTAAGCGATATCGACAAATACCATGATATTAGAAAACTTAGTGGCACTTAGGTATCTGTTTCCTTAGTTTCTATTCTGTGGCCAGTAGAACTATTCATTCTTTTTGTGCCTGCTAAAATTGAGGCAAAATTCTCCCCTCTTTCTCAGGGAAATGCTATCCGTTCACTATTCCTACTCTGTGCCGGTGCCTTTTCCAGCTGTAGGAGCAGGTTGGAGCAGATGAACACAGCAGTATATGAACACGTGTTTACCCTCCTTTGCCACAATTCATCTTACTTTACATTTCCTGGGAACACAGTTTAGGATGGAAATGCCTTTATTCCATTTATATTTACTCAATTATTCGGCTTATTTTCTGTTTTTACAGTCTAATTAGACCCAGCACATCAACTTAGTGGAAGGCGTGACAGCTGTAGAAACTTATGTTCATTGGCTTTCAGAGAAAAAGGACAAGCTGGCAGAGTGTCTTCCCATTTTGTGACTACATGCAATTGAGCATAAGCATGAATCGTATTCTGGCCCTAATATTAAATTCTGCTGCTGAGCTACCATCATCAAAATGATATAAATGACTGTAACCTTACATATTTTCCAGGAAGACACAAGTGATTGCTTCTAACAGAATGCCAATTCACTTTCTCATTCAGAATATTTAATTCTGAACTATTGGCCTATTACCTAGTAGCTATCATTTCTGACATTTCTTGACTCCCTCAATGAGATTGGAAGAAACTCTTAATTTGTTTAATTTAAAATGTTATTTTTTTTGTATTCTAGAAACCATGAAAGAAATCCTTAAGCCCTTAGCACAAATATTCTTCTTACATTGTAGAATATGAGAGTATTGCTTATTTCATTGTCTGTATTTATTTTTTATTCTTCATCCACGACTCTTGTAAGTCTATTCTCCATACTCTTGGAAGGCTCTGACAGGAGACTCTCTGCCTCATCAGCAGACGCTCACACATACATGCCTCACTCCCATCATGACCTCTGTTCATTTATTAAAGATAAGGATCGCTTTTGGTTCACTTGCTCCCCCACCAGCAGTGATTTCATTCCTACCAGGTGCAAAGCTGGGGATATTGCAGATGTTGCATTCCCCACATGGGTGAGCCACTGGTAATGATTGAAAATTCAAAAGGCTATCAAAGAACCACATTATTGTTCCCTTACAGGGAACCTTAAAAATATATTGTCTAAATTATTTCTTCTAGGGCTTATATAAGTTCCATTTTTAAGTTATCAATGTGGTATCTTTTCGTAGGTTCGTAGAAAAAAGTGAAAGGAGAAAATGCTTTACTACTGACTCAATGTATATACCAGTTTGGAATTTCACTGTATATTCCTCTTCCAAAATTGGATAAAAATACACGGGATAATAGGGCATCTGGGTGGCTCAGTCAGTTAGGCATCCGACTTTGGATCAAGTCACGATCTCACGGTTCATGAGTTCAAGCCCTGCATTGGGCTCTCTGCTATCAGCCAGACTTCTGATCCTGTTTCCCTTTCTCTGCCCTCCCCCCCACCCACATGAGCTCATGTGCTCTCGCTCTCTCAGAAATAAACGTTAAAAAAAATTGTTTAAATACATGGGATGAACTAAATCAGGTAAACCTTCACATCCTAAATTGCTCCTCTCTGAAGCCTCTACAGATTCCGTCTGCTTTCTAGGTGGATGTGAACACGCTTCTTTTTTCTCAACTGTGTTCTGTATCCATCCAGTTTTACAGGCACAGCATCCATAAACAACACAGCTGTTATACACTAAAGTACTGCTTAACGGCTCAGGCTTCCAAGTGACTGTCCTGAATTGAAATTCCAGCTCTGCCATTTTTCCAACTCTGTAGACTTGCACTGGTAACTGAGCCTCTTTGACCCAGAGTTTCTTTATCTATATAGAACAGGGAGAATAATAATTCATTGGCTCTTTGTGAAGATTAAATGAAACGTAGTTATCAAGTTGGTGTGAAGCACCAAGTATAAGACTAACCCTACAGAGTTATGAAGTAGTTATTTTCATTACTTATTAGCTTACGTATCTGACTACTGAGGGTACATTATAGACTTTTAGAGGACAAGACTTAGATTGTATTTCATTTTCATGTCTCTGAAACATAATACAGTGCTCTGCATTTAGTAGTTTAAATTTTTTAGCGTTTATTCATTTTTTTGATAGAGACAGAGCGTGAGTGGGGGAGGGGCAGAGAGAGAGGGAGACACAGAATCCGAAGCAGGCTCCAGGCTCTGAGCTGTCAGCACAGAGCCCGATGCGGGGCTCAAACCCACAAACTGCGAGATCATGACCTGAGCCTAAGTCGGACGCTTAACTGGCTGAGCCACCCAGGCGTCCCTGCATTTAGTAGCTTAATGAATAGGGAGTGAATAAATGTATGAATGAGTAAATAATAATTTCCAGTCTATAATTTGTCAAACAATTTCCAGATATATTTTTTTTCCACCTTAGAGAGTTTTCTGTAAAATGGTTTCAGTCAGTGCTGGGGTGCCTGGGTGGCTCAGTCGGTTAAGCGTCCCAGTCTTGATTTAGGCTCAGGATGTGATCTCATGGTTCATGAGTTTGAGGCCTGAGTCGGGCTCCACACTGATGGTGCAGAACCTGCTTGGGACTCTCTCTCCCTTTTCTCTGCCTGTTTCTCAAAATCAATAAATATACATAAAATAGCCTTAGTGCTAATGCTGTAGGAGCCAAAACTAGATCCACAAGGCAGCTGGGGCCTGAACTCTCCTCGAAGTATCTCTGGAGGGTGGCATGGATCTCAGTCATATTCTTTCATTCATTGGCTTATGCCTTGTCATTTTTTTCACCATGAAGTAGCCCACATGCTCAATTTTCTAATGCTCATTACAGTTTAAGTTTCTCCCTTTTCATAAGAAAAGGAAAAAAAATATGGCAAACCTCTATGCAAACTCACATTCTCTCACATCTTTAGTTCAGAAGAGTCATTATTCTGCATGTAAATAGGCTGTGAATATTGCAGTGTTCAACAGAACTAAAATATGACATTGACTCTTATATCCATTACTTATTTGTGGCAGAAGTTATCATTCACCCAGTTTTATTTCTTTATGCCTCACTGTTTGTGAACTGGCCCCTGGGCTTGAGAGTTTGCACCTCCAAGCTTGCTTAGCACCATTAGCCCTGATAATACCTCTTCCTTCCATGGTTTCCAGATTACTCAGATAGAGTGATATTTCTGTACCAATCATGTTTAATAAATAATGAAATTTATGCAAAGTGATAGTAAGATTAATAGGTTGGCCTGGCCAATTATCAGACCGTCAAATCCTTACAGGTAGCTTGCCGATTGGAGAGGCTAGAGGAGAAATAGGAAGAATGACAGCTTTGACTGAATTCTATACACACATGAAAGATGAAATTATGACACATGGGTTAGTTATCAAGCACCTATTCTTTGGTAGCCATAACCATGTAGCTGTAAGAAGATAAGTGTTTTAGTTTTCAAAATGGCAGTTTATGACTTTTCATACCCTCTTCCTGAGGTAGGTTTCTGGCCAGTTGCATAGTGATGGAAAGGTCTCACTAAGAGTTACAAAATGCCTGTGGCAGTTCTGGGAAGAGATTCTTTAGACCACCAGACTATGCCACTTCAGGAATATTATCAGTTACCAACTGCCTGGAGCAGGGTGTGAAGCAGACATTTTTATTATCCTGGACCATTGATTTGCTTCCTGGTGCACCACAACTCATCTTCCCTTTGGTTTAATTGGGATCCTTAGCTGTTGAGTTCTACCCTGGTTCGTTCCAGCCCCACTGCAACAACACAAAACAAAACAAAACAAAATAGGAATCAACGTCTAAGGCATCTGTCTTAGAATAGGTTGAAAAATGATAACTTAGTTGCTTACTACATTTATAGATTTGATAATCTGTCATTAAATAGCACAACCTTTATTCAGCCTGTGTCAATTCAGTCAGAGATAATAAACAAATATCAGATAGAACTGGGTCACATGCTGATCTTACTAACTATTGGCTTTGTGACTGTGGGTATGGTTATTAACCTCACTGAACATCAGTTCCTTCATTACTTAAAGTTTGAGCAATAGTAACTAACATCAGGTTGTTAGAGAATTAAATGAGGTACCATATATAAAGCTTCCAGAAAGGAGGCTGACAGGTAGGAGACGGTGGCTGAAAAGAATATTTATGTTTTTTTGATAGTGTATGGGGACAGTTTTCAATACAGGAAGTGTCTGTACTTAAAGAATCTTAATAGTAGCATTTTGAAATTCTATTGTAGAATTTTAAAAATTTGAGGAGTTGGATTTTGTTCTTCTTATAATATTGGAAAAAAAAGACTAAAAAGCAAAAAAAAAAAAGTAGGTTGGTTTCCTTTTAATAGACCTATTAACAGAGAAGAAAGCAGGACTAAGCTTTCTTGGGAATGCAAAATAATAAGCAGTTCATAAGCAAATGCTTCAAATAGGATGGCATGTTTTCCCCCCATAAGACGACAGTTTAGAGGTTTTAAAAAGTAGTTGAGTCTCAACTTTGGGGAGAAGTAGAAATAGTATCTTATTCTTATAAAATCAATGAAGAATGGTGGGCTGAATTTACATGATTCTCTTTTTAAATGCTACACTTGTGTGACAGAGAGAATTTTGACCCTCAGAGTCTGACTCTGAGGATTTGGGCTAGGTACAAGTGAAAAGCTGTGTTTTTTTCTTATACAGCTGCTATGATATTTTTGGAAGTATCCACTTCCTTTCTAATATGTCAATTCTGTGAGTCTTAGGAGTATCTATATCTTTAGATGATATCTGTATTCAATCAATTTCAAGATTCTTCTGATTGGGTTTTGCTGGAGGTTCAGAGAGTGAGGGCTTTGACTTGGTTCAGGTCCTTTGCAGGCCAGACCTAATTTGTAAAGGAGAAGACAGGTACTAGAAGTGAGGAGGAGAACTATGTTCTGCAGCCTTTGAGACAGGCTGCAATAACACCATGGGAGGGTCAAGCCGTCTGCTTAGAGAATGCCAGTAGTAACAAGGCAGGTTCCTGAGATTGAGGGCACACAGGGAAGAGTAATTCAAAAATCTGGAGTATTCACCTGAAGAAGGGAGACTTTCCAGGAAAAAAGCTATTAATCATGTCTTATAAGACCTCAAGAAAACTAACTGGTGGAAGTTGTAGCATTTCCAAGAATCAATTAGATACTGAATGATCTGTTCTAGGAGAGTGAGTCCCCCACAAATGGAGGTATTGAAGAAAAAGGAAAGGCAAACACTTTTCATAGTTACTAAAGGAATTCATCCATCAGATTCATTTTGGTGTTGATAACTACTAAGTTCTCTTCTGTCTTAGAGATTTAATGACTGTTCAAATTAGATCCATTTTTTAAAAAACATATTTCCATTGGATAGTTCTCTAATTTACCAATACAGTCTTTCTTCTTTGGATTTTATGAGAAATGATAGAAATCCAGAGCATTCAGACAGAGGTGATGGCTAATTCACATATTACTGTCAGAGAAATATCCCCCGATTACTTTTTTAAATGATCAAAACTGTATTGGAGGTTTTATTTATTTTAGCATCACTCTGATCTCTTCTACTTTGTTAGAGAAGGGCAAAGAGGGAGAAAGCAGGAGAGAAAGGGAGATCATATTCAATTTCCCTAAGAAAGGAAGAAAAAACAATAAATTGAATTTTTAAAAAATAAATGGAACACTATATGTTGGTTGTTATGGTCACTTATAATTCTCTTCTTCCCTTACCTGACTTCCTGCGACTCTGAAACATCTCCCGCAAGAGTATCATCACACAACTGCTAGAAATCCTAGTATGTTGCAAATTTACCACCCTTCCTTCGTAGTATTCCAGCTTGGAGAATTTGCAGAGCTCTGGTTAATTAATGTTGAACCTTTTAGGGTATCTATGAATCTTGGCAGGGGCAGTAGGGGACTAGAATTTAATTAAAGGCACAAGCTATGTGGGGGATTGTGGAGTCTCAGATTCCAGGAGGGAGACTGGCATTGTATGGAGGCTGCTGGTGGGAGGTAAGCAGGGTGGCAGTGTGCAAGGACTGAAGGAAGATGATATCAAAAAACCTAAACAAGGAAGAAGAAACACAGAGATTGGCACGATCCAGCTGAGTTTTGTCAAAAACACTGTCTAGAGAAGGGGTGTGTGTGTGTGTGTGTGTGTGTGTGTGTGTGTGTATGTGTGTGTAGCCCATGCACACTGGCATGAAGGTAGCAACCCTTTCCCCTGATAGAAATTTGATGATGGCAGCAACAAAACCTAAACAGAGAATAATTAAAGAGCAAGGGAGTAGCTAATGAAATGAAAATAACTTTAAAAGGATGAAAAGAAATTGTTGTTAACACACCATGTGGTTAACCTATGAACCTAGCTGCTGTGGAAACATAATAACACAGAGCCAGCTCCTGCAATGCAAATAAGCCCCTTCCTGGGCGGAAAGCGGGCTCTTTGGAAAAAGATTAACTTTTCTGTCCATGGGGGCATGATTTAACTCACTGGAAGGATAATTTGACAAATGGCGCTATTGTGGTGCAAGTGAATGCTGCTGGTTTCTATTAGAAGGGCATGTGCTACAAAACCATGAAGAAAAACATTCTTGCAGTTTTTAACCCCCTCAGCATAAGGACAGCTTTGAGCCTGCTCATTTTCGAGAGTTCCATAAGTGAAAAAGAAAACTCTAAAGTCTGGTAACCTGTGACTCACACAGCCAAGTGAGCGTGTTTCAGAAAACATTTCTCCAAGGGGGACTGCCTTTTGGCTTAGCCCACACTGGGTTTTGGGATCTTGACTGTTCCTGTCATTTTGGTCCACCTGGTTCAAGTTAAAAATAAAGAGTTTCTTCTACTTGGAAATGGGGCTAGTCGGGAGTATGATATTGAGGTTTGATGGGCATTTCCATACCAAATTACACTTAACATAGTGTGTTGCTGATACAAATTCATATCTCTTCACCAAGGAACCTGTAAGCATCTCAGCCCAGGTTGGGCTGAGGGAATGTTTCAAAGTTCTGACTGTGTTGGGATTCCTGTTCCCTTATCTCCTTATTTTTGGTGTCATCCACCTTAGCCCCAGGCCATTTTGCAGGAAAGTATTCCTCCCATAAATAAAATTAGACCAGAATCTCCATCTCTCTGCTTGTATTTACTGCTCAGTATTCAAGCCTTATGTTCAAAGTTCTTAATACTTGTATCTGTTGCTATTGTGATTCTTAATATAACCTTGCATAGATGTGTTTAGATCTCGAGATGCTTCAGTTTAAAGAGGGTAACTCTTTTTTTGGTACATGCTCTGCATAGTAACGCTGCTTGAGATGCCTGCCTCCTCTAGGTAGCAGAGATAGGAGAGGGTTTTTATACCATCCCGGCTTTTGCCAATGAAAGGAGAACCTTTTTATAATGTTCCCACTCTAAGGTACCCTGTAGTGTGTTCAAGTCATCCATTCACTCAGGCATTTATTTACTGAGTGCCTCCTATGTTTCAGGAAGTGCTCTGTAGGGAACAAGGGAGACAAGGTCCTTGTGTCCATGTATACCATATGCTAATGAGAAGAGACAAGTAACACTCCTATAGATAAATCATAAATCAGTTTCCAATAGCATTGAGTGCCAGAGTGCAAGGGAACTGAACAAGGGCAGTAGGTACTTTGAGGATAGTATAGTTGGAGACGTCCATTCCATCCGACATCTGAGGATGAGAAGGAGCCAATGATAACAGACCTGGAAGAAGATAATTCTGGACAGAGGGAGCAGAAGACTCCAAAGATGGGAACAAGGCCAGAGTGGCCCAAGCAGAGTGAGAAGGGGAACACTAGGAGCGAAGCAGAGGGTGACTCCTGAAGTAGGTACCTGTTCACTGACAATAATTGTTGGCAGTTCCATACGCCTTTTACAAAATTCCACTTCATAATAAAAAAATAATATCTCTATTTTTCCTATTTTTGTATAAGAGCATTATTCACTAATAAGAACAAAAATAAATCTATTGAGTCCATTGCATGTTCTAGTCACAGTATTTTACATATATTATCTCATTTAACCCTCACCAGAGTGCTAAGTGATGGAACCAAGATGTAGAGAAATTAACCAAATTCCCAAAATTTAGCTAGTAGGTTGCAAAACCTGGGTCAATCCCCCCATTGGATTGTTTCCAAAGGGAGAAATTTACTTCTAAACTTTATAGCTTTTCTAGCATTACCATTGTGCTCTTTCTACGCACAGGCACTGCATTTCATACATACTACCTCGATATAGAAACTAATCCTGTGGAGTAGATGTTATTCCTTTTTGAAGTAGGAAAATTGAGAAATGGAACATCCAAAGGATTTGCTTGCAGCCAAACCCCAGTCATTGGCAGTGTTGGGATTCAGAGTTAGGTCCTTCTCAGTCTGATGACTGTTCTGTTAAACACTCTGTTGAACACTGCAACCTGCCTCCTGATGACATCAGTGTGTCTAATCCGGAAATGTAGGTCCAGGTTAAGGGGAGCTAACCTGATAAGGATCGGTTGTTGGGGCAAAATTTTACACATGTCTTGGAGCTATTTCTTGATCAGTCCAAATCCAATACAATTTCACCATCAGGTGAGCCCCATGGCACTTGTAACTACATCTTGGTTCTGGTTATTTTTCTAAGTTCTTCATGCTTTCTATTCAGGTCCTGTATGCGTATTTACTCCCTGAGAAATAGGGCTGTATCTCCCTTGTTTGTGCATCCTATATAACATCTCGCTTCCTGAGGTGTCACATAGAATAGGTGCTCAGTAAATATTTATTCAAGTAGCTGATATTTTGGGAAGTGTGGGAAATACCCTATTGCTGTTATTCTGTTTCTTGGACTCAAGCATTTGAGAAGATTTGTTTGGAAAGCCACAAAGGAATATTTTTAATGAGACAGATAATGAGAGTGTCTTCTGAGATGGGAGAAAACAACATCAGTACAAGATGGATGGCCACAGAACTGTACTGTTTTCTGCCAACTGATGTCTGTTCCTCTTGTCCCTGTGGAAAGATAGAACCAAAAGTTTTCTCCCACTCTTGGGTGAACTAACTGGCTGTGTTTTTACCCTCTGTTAATTGAGTTTGGGCCATTAAGCTCTAGGGTTTACCAGGGCCAGACTGAGCCACTCCATGATGGGCTATGCCTCAGGAAGCTCTGACATCTGAACTTCTCAGCACCTTGCACTCTATCCAGTATCACCTGACGTGTCACTTGGCCACACACACAAAACCAAACCACATAAAAGAAGAAGCAGAAGAAAAAGAAGAAGAAGAAAAGGTGATGAAGAAGAAGATGATGATCTTAGGCTGTCCCTGCCACTTGTTGTTATGACCAAAAAACATTATTCCATGGGGGTATGTGCCCCTTATTTGTTTCTCTACAGAAACAGCTCTGGTTGGGGGAAGACACAAGGTAAAACATGTTCTACTTCAATCTAGAGAATAAACAGAAAACAGAGTGGTTAACTGTAGCAATCTTAATGGCTGACTCACTTTTATGTATTGTATCATTTTATCTATTGCACATTGTCTATGACTAAAAGGGAAAGACAGATGTTAGGGTTGATTAGACAGAGTTTATACTCGTAAAGTCTCCTGGTTTGCATTTGACAGGTTACATGTTGAAAAATTTTGATACTGGGGCGCCTGGGTGGCGCAGTCAGTTAAGCGTCCGACTTCAGCCAGGTCACGATCTCGCGGTCCGTGAATTCGAGCCCCGCGTCGGGCTCTGGGCTGATGGCTCAGAGCCTGGAGCCTGTTTCCGATTCTGTGTCTCCCTCTCTCTCTGACCCTCGCCCGTTCATGCTCTGTGTCTCTCTGTCCCAAAAATAAATAAACGTTGAAAAAAAAAAAAAAAAAGAAAAATTTTGATACTATGTTGTGGAAACACATGCCTGATAGGAAAGTAGGCCAGTTTCTGTAAAGCAAGTAATTTGAAACTCACAGAAATGTTGTGGAGCTGATTTGATTATGTCCATTTTACAGATAAAGGAATGGAGGCTCAAGGTAGTAAAGGAAAATGTCCATGGTCATTCTACTAGTGCGCTGGGGTCTATCAGCCTCCAAGACCCAGGCTCTTTCCTGTTTCCTTTATTGTTTATACGTATCTCAAACCCAGCCAACCTCAACAAATTCTGGTCTCATATTAAACAAAAGAAAACAAGTTTATGAAGAAAACAAGCTGAGTCAGAAGATCCTTTTGTGCTTCTTGATTGAGATTTGACGATAGAAGTATCAAAGTTCAACTCTTGCATGAATCCTCAGACATGGAAGGTGAGGGAAATTGATCTAAGATTAAGTAATCATCCAGGAACGAAGAGTGGGAACAGGGTTCACCAAATGTATCAGTTTCCTTGGGATGACATAACAAAGTATCACAAACCAGATGGCTTAAAACAACACAAATTTATTGTCTCATTGTTCTAGGGGTTAGAAATCCAAAATCAAGGCAGGACTGGGTTTCTTCTGAAGGTTCCAGGTAGAATCCTTCCTTTCCTCTTCCTAACTTCTGATGATAGTTGTCAGCCATTGGTGTTCTTTCGCTTGCAGGGACATCAGTCCAATCTCTGCATATCATCACACGGTGCTTTCCTTGTGTGTCTCTCTTTCCACAGCATTTCCCTCTTCCTATAAGGACACCAGTCATATTGGATTAGGGTGTACCCTAATGACCTCATCTTAATTTGATTACATCTCAAAGACCCTATTTCCAAATATGGTCATATTCACAGGTACCTGGGATGAAGGTTTCAACATATCTTTTGAGGGGATAGAATTCATCTTATAACACCAATTTGTAAATGTGCTTCTTATAGAATTTCTGTGCACTGCTGCCCATGGTCACCAAATGTATCATTGCTAATATGCTGAGGTGTAGGAGGAAATCCAGTGATTTAATCTCTTTGACAGGCAGCCCTAGGATTCTCTTTTCCTGTCACATCACGCTCTGCTGTCATTGTCAGTTCCCTATCAGTTGCAATAATTTTTGTGTCATGCAGAGTGTGTGGGTTGGCCTCTGATGAAGTGAATCCTAAATCCTTGGGCCCCTAACCCAGAGAAGAAAGGTAAAGACCCAAATGCCTTCTCTGTGATTATCTTTCAGTTATATATCCAGAGAGCAGGCACATCATGGGTATGGTACTTGATCTAGAAATCAAAGTGAGTATTCCCTAAGGGAAACATTAATTCCATTCAGTTATCACTAAGTGTAAAACACCAGGGAGCATTGCATCCACAGTGTCCTCTGACCATCAAAGCAGAAGTTGCTCATGGAGCAGATTTAGCAGCACCCCAGGGACCTGGACTCCTCTACCAAAGGGGCATAGATGGCCGATTTAGCAAAGGCATTTAAGGACCTCTCATTTGTCCTCTTCATTTCACTGCTCTAAAAGGATAAATGACTCAACTAAACTACTTACTGTCAGGTGGATGACCAGGAAACAATGCGTAAGTAAGACCATCTAGTCAGCTGATGCCCCTTTAAGTGATAAAGCAATGAATTTTTTGTTTAAAGACAGGCAGTGGATGGTGTACATGTCACAAGAGCGAGACATTAAGAGTGTAGCCAGACAGCCTGGATTTTGATCCTGGTTCCTTTACTTAGAAGCTGTGTGATTTGGGACAAGTTCCATCATGTGTAAAATGGCAATAATAATAATACCATCCACCTCACAGAGTTGAGCAGGAGTCAAATTCAGATGCATTGAAAGCACTTAGAACAACATTGCCTCATACACATCAAGTGTTAAGGAAGGGTTAATATTGTGATTATTATTGTTGTTATTCTTTACTTCATAATCAAAGTGTCCTAAACATTGTACCTTCAGAGATGGGAGCCCCACTGCTTTATGAGGACACTTTCATGTCCTCTAAGCCTGGGTATAATCAGGGTTGTGGGAATGATTATGGAGGCAGAGCATCAAGGATGGACATGTGTCAGATATATAGTCACCAAACAGTGGATCAGAAAGGGAATCTTACTAAAGATACACCCCACCACTGTGGGATTATCAATGACTCCAGAGAAGAGGAGAAAAGTCCTGGGGCTGGCAGCAAACACATGGGAGATCAAAAAAGACTCTAGTCTGGTTGGAACCTCAGACCTCAGAGCCAAATTATGAGACTTTTATTTTGTTGTAATTATAATGCTCTGAGGGCTGATGGGAAATATAGGAAACTTCTACATCCTACGCACCATACCTCCGCATGTGTTTTCCATTCTTATATCTGTGTCAAGTGCCTTCTCTTGTACCGAGAATGCATTTGCCTCTGGACAGCTGTCTCTCTTTTCTAGGCAGTGACTTCTCACATGCCATCAGCCTGAAAAACAGATTGCTTATTAGATTTTGTGTAAATCATGCCCCATGCTACATCACTCTCCTTTTTGTTTACCTCAATCAGGAAGTCTGTAAGTAGAGGAAAAATTTGAACAGGATTTATAAAATTCAAATTCAATTTCTGGTTCTTTACCTCGTTGTTTCACGGTCTCATTCAAGTCTCTTAATATCTTCAGATAGAACAAAAACCCACTTTACAGATGTAGAAACTGATACTGGGAAAGATATTGAGCTAGCAAAGAGAATAGGGGTTCAAAATCCAAGTCTCTCCAACTCAGTACTTAGGTTCTCTCTGCTTAATGGCACTCTTTTCCAGTATTGAAAATAATTTAAGATACAAATGTGCAATATAGGGACACTTGTATTTTTGTATTAATTAATCTTGGAATAAAAACTTATTTGTACACCTAACTATATTTGTCATGCATCAGTCACCACCACCATCTAGGTTTCCCCAAGACCACATAATAATGACTCTTAAATTACTATTGTGCAAGGTGAGTGGGAAAATGGACAAGAAGGGAGGGAAAATGGACAAGAAGGGAGAGTTTGGGTTGTGGAACAGACTTTGAGCACTGAACAGCAGGCAGCATTGCTGTTGGCAGAGTAACAGAGAAGGCGCTGTGGCTTACCCATGCCATTGTGGCAAAAAATAGCATGGAACAGCTGGTGAGCTGTCAGAATGATCTTAAGGAGGAAATGTGAAATGTCTTTGCTTGGTGCATTAATCGAGAGTTACTTGGACAGAACTGAATTGCCAGGGGAGGAACAAGCAAGGTGGCAACTCACCCTTCCCTGGCCTTTCATCTCTCTAATGTGCTTCTGTGTCACTGGCCTCCTTCCCTTATACACTCCCTCATTTGCATACTCTCTCTCCTCCCTCACCTGACCCACACCCAGAGCTGTCTGTGCATACACACAAAGAGATAACAGAAGAGAAAACACGCTTAAGTGCTTACAGATATTTCAACAAGATAAAATTTAGAGAGGCTTTGAACATGTTAGCGATCATGATTTTTTTGGAAGTGAGACCTTTTAGAATAGTTGTGGTTGAGTCCTAATGTGACTTTGGCTATCCCGTGGAGCAGTTTAAATATGTATCTAAATTAAAAATGTTTAACTCTCCTTAAGACTTTGTAATAATTGGCAAATTCTGAGAAGGGATAAAAGGAAATTCAGACAAGGATAGGACACGTGGATGGGAATGACAGTCATGACCGGGGTATGAACTTATTTGTGCTGTGGGAGAAGAAACAAATTCAGGACCAACCTCTTGCATCAGATTGCAGAGTGGCTTTCTACTGGGAACAGTTTGGGTAACCTGAAGTAGCTGAAGTCATGAATTTTTTTTTTTTTTTACAGGTAGCTCAGAAAGAGGAATTGTAGCAGAGAATCAGGTGTTGTGCTTTTGGCTATGACCTTGAATAGAGGCTGCTACCTTTTGGTTTCTATTTCAGATAATAAATCCTTCTCGGTCCCACTTCCTCTCAGGGAAAGATGAATGAATCAGGTACTTGAGAGACTTCCGAAGGAATGGTTTCAGTGTATGCAGCAATTGGACATTGACAGTGGCACAGCTATCTGTGTAGGGATATTATTGACATTATTCATCTTGCTCTCCCTACGGTGCAATTCTTTGGAGTAGAAAGCAAAGAACAATAATTTGTCCAGTAGAGAAAACAGGAAGAAATGGGAGAATTTACATAAGCCAGTGAGTCCAAATTAAATTTATAAAGGAGTGAATTGATTTTTTTCTTGGGTTTTAAAGTAAGTGACATATTTCCAGTTTGGAATGGAATTCTTTGCCTTTAATGATATCATAGGAACATTTTTCAGGCTATTGTGGAGGACTGCTTGTATGTGGTTTTAAGTCAATGAGGATGCTTCTATATGACTATTTTTAGCAATTCTATGATAATGAATTTTTGATGGTTTCTTTTGGATCTGGACAGAGAACATGCATACCTGTATTGGGAGCTAACAGTTTTTCCAAAACCAGCAGTCTTGCCATTCCTGATGTCCACACTAACTTGACTAAGAGATATGCATGGAGTCCCTGGAATGGGCAAAGCACATGTTGTTCATCGTCCTGGCACTACTCCTTTTGCTTAAGTTTTAAAAATGTGGCCTTTCTCTTTTTATACTAATTGCAAGTAGGGTCTTTGAAAAGTCATAAATGTAGTACCCAAAGTATCTCCATGTATTTTAACTTCTTTAAGGAAAACAAGGTTTGGACCTGGCTGGGAAGTTGAATTTCCTGAAAACATATACACTCCTCAAAAGCTCAAGCTTGGATTCAGTTCCAACATGGGAAGCTTCTTGGTGGTATATATATTCTACCTGATATGGCCCATCCATTCTTAAGAGAGGCAGAGTACAAATGACATTATCATAATGTGGAGGAAACAGTAACAATTCTGACGACTGATTTACTAACAGCAAAATAGACTAAAGGTCTCAAATAGAAAGAACTCTTCCAAGCTAATCACAATAGCCATAAGTCACTACCATTGGCTTTAAGGTAAGAGAAGTAGTTCTACTAGTGGCTAAGGGAAGCTGATTTTCTGTTTTATCAGTGGCTGTTTAGAATGGATTGTAATACCAAAATTTTGCAAGCTTAATTTAGGTAGCAAAGAAGGAACATAACTTGGCATTTCTTCTTCAATATATATGGAGCAAAAAGTTGTATAGTATATGGTGAGGCACTTGTATTTGTGTCTCAGCTTTAGAATCTTCATACCAGGGGTGCCTGGGTGGTTCAGTCGGTTGAGTGTCTGACTTCGGCTCAGCTCATGATCTCATGGTTTGTGGGTTCAAGCCCCACGTGGGGCTCTGTGCTGACAGCTCAGAGCCTGGAGCCTGATTCAGATTCTTTGTCTCCCTCTCTCTCTGCCCCTCCCCCACTCGTGCTCTGTCTCTCTCTGTCTCAGAAATAGAAACATTAAAAAAATTAAAAGAATCTTCACACCAATTAGAAAGAGTATTTGAGTCCTTTGTTTCTTGAAGTTCAGTGTATTAGTCAGTCATTGCTTAATAATGCTGCACAACAAACCACACTTAAATTTAATGGCTAACAATATTAAGTATTCACATGTTCACAAGCCAGGAGGTTGACTGAAGTTTGGCTTATCTCCACCAGGCTCAGCATGGTGGCTCTGCTCTGGGCTGCAGGTGACCTAGGATTGGTTCCATGCTGGAATTAGTTTCAGCTCTGCTCATTGTGCATTTATTATAGGACTCAGGTTGAGAAGTCAGTGGCTTCCAGAGGCAAATTTTTTTCATGGTATATTCTAGAGCACAAAAGGGCAACCCAAACTATAGAAAGTCCTGTGACTGTTCTTAGTGAAGCTGTGCTAGATTATTGCAACTCCTCTTCATCTCTATAGCGTATAGAGATGAAGTCAAATGCTCCTAAAGGCCCAGAAGGTAGTAAATGTTTAGATCAGAAGCTGGGTGTAATTTGGTGGTGGTGGTGGTCGTGATGGTGATAATGAACAGAAATATGCATACTTAGAAGACTCTTTGCCAACTGCACAAAATCATTCTCTGAGCTAGTTTCACCTACCATTTTCCTATTCCTTTTCTAAATAAGTGTACTTGTCCCATATTTGTGAGGACTCCTTTTTCTCCATTTTGAAAATGAGGACCTTATTGGTACATCTGCCTTAGCTTTGAAAAGGACCTTAAAGGTCTTAGTTTAGTACCCCTCAATTTAAAAATTCCTTCTACAATGTCTCTAACAAATGAATGTATAGATTTTTTTTCTGCATCTATCAAATTATGGTGATCTCAGTACACCACAGTACAGCTGCAACGATTTCTCCTTCCTTTCTGTCTCAGTGGAAAAATTGGCTTGCACCTTCCCCACAGTTGAGTCTACCTGTGCCCTTGGCCTCCTGCCCTTTTGCCTCTTCTGGGATCTCATGCCATCTGTTACCTCATCTCCATTTTATCTGTTATATTTCCCCTCCTCTACCTCTTCCCCATCTGCTCACGACATGTTCAAATATTCTAACATATAATTTTTTTGTGTGATTTCACTCAATGGTGTCCTAGTATTGACATATTCCTTAATACACCACTCAAAGCCTAAAATGATTTAGCATCAACCTTTCTTTTTATTCCAGCAAAATCCATTTCTCTCTAGTGTATATTATGCTCTCACCAAACTCATCTGCTGATCAGACTTTGTTTCTCTGAATCTGTCCTCTGATTATGTTAGTCTCATTGCATAGAATACTATTTCATCAATCTTGTTTTCACTCCTTCCATTTGTTGAAATCTTAGGTGTCTTTCATGACCTAGCCTATGAGTCACATCTGTGATGAAGTTTCCCCTGGTCTCCCTTGGGGAATAACCATTTCCACTGAAATCCTGTTGAATTTTGTTTGCGTATGTTACTGCCTTTACCACTTTCTATTCTTGAACAGTTTTTATTTTTAACCTATGTCTTATCTCATCTACTCAATTGTAACCTTGTCAAAAACCTACACTGTGTTCTATCCATCTTTATATCTTTAGTATCTAGAACAATTGTTAGAATATAATGTGGGCTCAACAAATGTTTGTTGATTAATGGAATAATTAATTATGGGATTTATTAATAATGATTGTTTTTCAGAATCATACTCAATTCACTATATTTCAGGACAACTACCCTTGAGATTTATAAAAACCAAATGCTTCCCCTATAGAACAAACAAACAAACAAACAAAAAAGATAGCCTTTACTCTTCATTTGATGGGTTATAGATACTGAACTAGGTTTCTTTCATAAATATTATAAATGTCTTATTCTTTTTTATCTCCACAAAACTCCTGTTTGCCAGCTTTTCTTATTGTTGCTTAAATGAAGAAACAGAGGCTTTAAAAGTTAAATAAAGTATTACTTGTTTTGGAGCTGGAAAGCCAGATCTTTACTTGGAAGTCTACTGGGAGAACAATGTTTTTGGATGCATATAATGAGGAGAGTAGATAATTAGATAAAGAGATGCCTGGGTCATTTTTGGATTGCTCTACTCACTATGTGACTTAGGAAAGTTTATGTTAGGCTTTTCTATTAGTAAAATTGATATTCATATATACAACTGTGCAAAATATGTGTCTGCTTACTTACCTCCCTCCAAGAGATTAATGAGATGATTGCCAAGGAGCACTTTGATTTTCTGTGATAAAAGAAATAAGTTAGTATGAAGCAAAGGGTTTCCTGCTTCTACTGAAGATTTTAAAGAGGCTGAAAACAGCCTTTTAAAAATTATCAAAGTAAAACTAGAAAAAGAAACAGCCATGTATATTCAAAGTCAAATCAACAATTAATGTACAGCACCTAATGATCTTCTGATATGTGTATCGTGCATTACATTTTACAAGGCACTTTTACATATATTATCTCGGTTCTCAGCACTATCCTATGCAGTGTATAGACTAAGTATTTTTAATATTAATAAAGCTAATACTCAGAGAGGCTAATCAGCTTCTTCAGTGTTACCTGACTCATATGAAACAGTCCAGGGTTAAACCCTGGTTTCCTGGATTCCAAAGCCAAGTTCAGGGATCTTGCATTCCTATAGTTCTGTTAACACAATAGCATCCAAATTGGGCCATCCACATTCTGTCCACATTCAAAGTTGAATATAAATTCTACTTCCATTATAAAGCTTTCCCATATCACTGTAACCTAAAGCTAGTTTTTGTTTTTCCATATTTTTGGTTGTTCTCAAATAGATCATAAATGATCTCTTAAAGTTGTTGCGAAAATCCACAGATCCATCCTATCAGGTGGTTCCCTGGAAGCCTTTAAACTGAGGTCAGTTCCTTATATTCTCGTCTTCCTTAAAGTAGGCCCTTGAAATTCAGTCCATTTTCCATCCTACTGATATTTACGTCCATCCATTCCATCCCTGAGACTGAGCATCAGCACAAGGAATATTTGAAAGGTAGAAATGGTTCTGTTCATTTTGTGAACCAATGCCTAGCACAGTGTCTTGTACAGAGTAGATAATACATACTTGCTGAATGAATGGTTGGATTAGTCAGTGATTAAAGATGGGGAAGAAGATACAGGAAGTTTGGTAAGAATATTGGAGGTAAAGGTTGGAACCTGATAATGGAAGATCTGGCATACCAGTTTGGAATTTGTCCAGCTGGCAACAATTGAATCACTGGAGCCAAGAAATGCTTTTTTTCTGAATTTTCTGCTTCTGGGGAAGATTCCGTTTTAGAATTTTAGCAAACTCCTTGCTTTTTATTTATTTTTTGTTCCTTTTTTTTTTTTTTTTTTTTTTTGCCCTTGTCTTTTCAACTCCACTGGGACCTCCTCCCACCAGTGCCACTTTGCTAGAGACTTGCAATATGTAAGACAGGTGGAAAAACCCAAGTGAATCAAGGAAGCCTGTTATAAGCACTGATTTCTATGATGTCTCAGTTTGTTAACTAAATTGCAGGTTGTATCGCTTGGCCAGAGACAGCTGACAAGCAACTCTGCCTGAACAAATAGCATCTCCAAAATGACACGTGCACTTTAGTTTCATTAGAATCGGTGGGTATCATTATTGCCTGGGCCATCACAGTAAATATGGTGATTATATGCATCCCTTGAGATTTGGGGTTGACAGCATAGTTGGGCTGCACTAAAGAGTCTTGGCTGGTGCATTGACATAAATGACAGCAAAGCAGATCTCTGGGCCCTTAGGAAGGAGGCAGAAGTTCATGATATAAAGAAAGTTCCATGAGCCTGCTGAAATCTTACCAATTAGGACTGTAATTTCTTGGCTTAAAAGTCCTGTTTAACATTCCTCTCTCTAATATTTTTTTCTGACACCACGATTTCTAAAAATCCAAGACATCAGCTGTATGTTGCTAAGATTTTCAGCAATCAGCAGAAACAGTGGTCGTTATTAACTGGTTAGTGAGAGGAAGTGTCACTATGACCATGAAGTAATACTTCTTTTTTTTTTTTAATTTTTTTTAATGTTTATTTATTTTTGAGACAGAGAGAGACAGAGCATGAACAGGGGAGGGGCAGAGAGAGAGGGAGACACAGAATCTGAAACAGGCTCCAGGCTCTGAGTGGTCAGCACAGAGCCCGACGCGGGGCTCGAACTCACGGACCGTGAGATCATGACCTGAGCCAAAGTCGGACGCTTAACCGACCAAGCCACCCAGGCGCCCCAATATTTCAAGATTCCCATACATATTATCAACCTTATATTAACAAGTCCTCTATAGATGCCTGAGGATTAGTTCTCTAGCTCCTCTTAAAAGTCAGTCTGCTTCAGTAGGGTTGCCTGGAAAGGCTTTATTTGGCTTCTGGTGTTAAAAAAGAGATGGTTTTCCCATCCATGCTATACTATTAAGCAACCACTGTTCCCTGGAAGGAAAATATTGGGGTAACACTTCTTATACTTTCTCTCCAATCCCTTATCTAGTTGGTGGGATTGGATAAAGGATCTGCATGTCTGATGGGACCCCTTTCATTTCTTCTTCCTGTTCTGAGGGCTCTTCTCCCTACACTGGGAGTACCCAGCCCCAGGCCAATTTCCTCTTTGCAGGGGGCAGTGGGGAAGGGGACAGGCCTTGAACTATGAGCAGGAAGCCTAATGTGTGGCTGGATCAGAGTGTTGTCCCAGACCTATTCCCGCATTCAGCTCCACAAGCAATAAAGTTCGCTGATCCTTTTGCTTGTGTCTATTTCTCAATTGGCTTGGAATTCAGAATGGAGAGGGCTATGATTTATTGCCCACTTAAATCTCAACATGGTAGAGTAGCGATTCTGTTTTTTTTTTAGCTGTTATATTGCAATGAATATTTTTGATTTATTTGGCAAGTGTGTTATATAACTAAAATAATTTTTTTTTTCAATATCACGGTCTGTTCAAAATTAAATGGTAGTTCCAGAGCAGTGGCCTACATTAAATTTTTCTTGATGGTTATAGCCATGCAGATATATGAACTCATAGAACTAAAAGTGTGTTTGCATAAAATTTATATGTACCTTTCTATACTGAATGGTCTTCTCTTATGCAACTTTCAATAATGCATTCTATTATCATTATCTTTGCAGTCATTTGTTAATCCTATTGTTCATTGGCTAAGTGTATGTACATTTCCTATTGGTGTGTTTCTGAGTCAAGGTGAAGGTAGCTACCACACTTTGGACTTCAGAAAGAAGTCTATTTTTTTTTTTAAATCAGACCTTCTTATGAGGTTGCCTAACAGTGATAGATTTTGTTGTTGAGCTTCAGTCCATGAAAAGTACATTAAAACATTGAGCTGAGCCATCTCTCTGTAGCAGCAGTTGGGTCATTACAGTTTGGCAGGCACTTTAGATGTGTATGTGTGATTTTATGATAGTGACTGCTTGATTCATCCCAACCCTTCAAAGGGGAAGGGAAGTACAATTCCTTGAGCATCTTCTATCATGTGCTAGTTGCCTCCATATATTGTTTTATCCTCATAACAAGCTTGTGTGGTGGGTAATATTTTTCCAACATTACGGGTGACAAAATTGAGGCTCAGGGAGTCTATACAACTTGGTCAAGAAAACACAGTAAGTGGTGGAATTAAAATCCAAAGCCAGATCTATCTTACTCAAAAGCCTCTGATTATTATATTACATTAGGGGTTAAAAACCAGAAAAGTCTGCAAGGGACAGACTAATAATATAAATGATTAAAATGGAATGGAATCTTTTTATTTTATTTATTTGTTTGTTTGTTTATTTATTTTTTCAATATATGAAGTTTATTGTCAAATTGGTTTCCATACAACACCCAGTGCTCATCCCAAGAGGTGCCCTCCTCAATACCCATCACCCACCCTCCCCTCCCTCCCACCCCCCATCAACCCTCAGTTTGTTCTCAGTTTTTAAGAGTTTCTTATGCTTTGGCTCTCTCCCACTCTAACCGCTTTTTTTTTTTCTTCCCCTCCCCCATGGGTTTCTGTTAAGTTTCTCAGGATCCACATAAGAGTGAAACCATATGGTATCTGTCTTTCTCTGTATGGCTTATTTCACTTAGCATAACACTCTCCAATGGAATGGAATCTTTTTAAAAAGGACTTTCTTTTATTTGTTTTCTTGAATCCTATGGCCCTCAATCTATTGTCTGTTGAGAGTCAGAGAAGTTTCCCTTTCTTCTTTACCCTGTTATACCAGAGAGAGAGAGAGAGAGAGAGAGAGAGAGAGAGAGAGCGCGCGCACACTCAAGGAAGACTTGATGATAGATGGCCACCAGCACTCAAAACTTTGCAGGTGATAGGCAATAGAGGATGGTGGAGACTATGGTGAATTAAGGAACTTGTACCTTTCTTCCCCCCAATCAACTCTGCCCTTTAATTGTGTTTTAGAAATATTATCCCAGTGTGGCTAAATCTTACTATTTTCAAAAAATTTTTTAAATGTAAACTATTCATGAGAGACTGATTTTTAAATGTTGAAAACTAATTCCCATTTTAAAAGATATTATGAGTACCCCTTCCTTTAAAAAAATAAAATAATATACATCTGAGGGCCTGATCCCACCTGTAGGTTCTGAATTGGTAACTTCTATATTACATAATGCAGTTAATAAGCATCTACTTGGGAAAAATAATCAATAGACAAAAACCAAAAAAAATTTTCAGTACCTTTTTGAAAAGTATGCCCCCTAGATTCAGTATAGTTTTTTTTACTGTGCTCCTCTGGGGTAGATTCATGATTCCTGGTCCTCTTTCTGTGCTTCACCAGAGTGGAGATGAGACCTGTATGTCATGGACATTTGGGTTTTAGGTCCCCTGAGTGCTTGTTTCTGTGCATTCGTTAGGTAGACCTTGTTTGGTATGGCTCGTCAGCAGGCATCCTTTGGCAGTTGAATCAGAAGTGCATCCTGCTGTCTACTAAAGAAGGTGTCTCTGCTTGTAGCTGGCTTTCTAAGGTGTTTGCCTCTAGATGTTTGCCTGCAGAAAGTTTCTTGAAGTCAGCACAAAGTAGAGTGGCAAGAAATACATCTATGTTTGAGAGTTTGGGGAGCTGTTTTTCTGTATTCTTTCAGATGAGGCTTGGTGGATAGAGTTACTTCCACTCATCTAATTCCTTGTCTGTTTCCCCATTACTTCCTTCCCTCTTTTTTAAATTTTTACCTTCTTCTGACCTTACTCACTACCTTAAATAACTCAAAGGTATCACTGATACTGTGGATGTGACTAGTTAGCTACACTAAAATTACTACTAACTGCTGAAAGGGGAGTGTTCTAGCATCACTTGGGTGATGTCTTCCCTGATGGCCTTGAGCCTCTGGGCCAGCATCAGGTGTGAGCACAGCATAAACCATTGCCCTTCCAAACTCTTAAAGCTCTTCCTTTGCTAGAAGTAGATGCCTATAGCAAAAAGCAAGGGAATTAAGAGCAGGGCATACTTGGGGGAAAAAGGGATTTCATTTATCTTTATTTTGAGCCAAGTTTTCTTAACCCCATAACTACTCATGCCATCATCAGAGAAACATTTGCCAGGGATGTGGGGAGGGACCTTTGGGCAAGAGAGAAGATATTCTCTAAGATGTAGCATGTTTATGAACCTTAAAAAATGCTTTTACTTTGTTAGTATAAGTATTAAGCCCTGAGAGTCTACCTTAACATTCAAAGGTTTCTGTCTCGTCAACGTTACTGAAATTTTACAAAGCAGACCAGCTGGTTGATATTCTAAAATGTTTATATGTCAAGTATTTATTTTTCCCTTTCACGGACTAAATCTCATTTTTATTACAATAACTTCAACCTCCTAACCTTCCCCTATTCCTCCTTACCTCCTCATCAGCAGCTACCTAAATATGTCTTCTCTAACCCCACTTTTTCCCAGCCTTGGCCTGACCCCTCCCAAATAAGGAAGCATTTTCTGTCTTGAAGGGCACATAATGAATCCTGTGCCTCTGGTCACTTGGGAAATTTGTCAAGGACTAACTGTGGATGTTTACTTAGAAATATTATATGGTAATGTCCTTCAATCCTTCTGTCTTAATTAGGGAACTGTGTGCTTGTTTCTGTTTGTCTTTTGTCTTCATCTATTCTGTAATGATGTATTTTTTCCAGTGCCCCATTTTTTCACATCACTGCCACAAACATCTTTTGTTCACCTACATATCATCCAACAAGCTCAGGGATGCCGTCTGTATCTTCCCCATGAGGAGACTATGCCCAGAGTACTTGTGAATTGTTCCAGGACCTGCATTAAGTGAACAATTAGAATTTAGATCCATGTATTCTGACTCCAAAGCTATTGCCCTTTTCCACAATACTGGAATGGAGTTTATACTCTTGAGGGCTAAATAATTCCAACTACATTTGTGTAGCTTCTGATAGGCCTACAAAAGTGCCCTATGCAGAGTGTATAACTGGTAGGTAGTTGACTGGAAAACTTCTATTACTTGTCTTTGATGTCTGCAACATTGATTTGGAGAAATAAAGGTACTGTTTAATAAAATACAACTATGTGTAAACATCCTCAATTAAGCAAGTCTAGTGCAAACTGAAAATGGATGGTAGTTGTAGTAAAGCCAACTCAGAGGTAGCCCTAAAAGACTATGATGAGGAGACGGGCTCCCAATGGGCAGAGCTTGAACATTACACTGACCAGCAATCAGACACTGAGGAGTGTAGAAGAAGGCCAGAAAATGAAAATAAGTTTCTCTAGAAGTCTTAGGTAGGTAGGTAGGTAGGTAGGTAGATAGGTAGATAGATATCTTAGATAGTTCAAGCGTTAAAATGATTTTGAATGGGAACTAAGTGGCTAAAGAAACTGATAATGGGATCGTAGTGTTCACTTTTAGGACTTTAGTTTGAATCTCTCCCAATAAAGAAGCTGGGTAGATTGAAGGCCTTGGAAATGGATCACTGAACCTCTCACTTCCAGGTCAACAGAGCCACATAGGTGTGTTGGCAATTATCCTGAAGACTATTCAGTAGTCTGTGTGAAGTAAATTAATGACCATGGTCTTCTGAGACATGATCATGGTCCACATTTTCAAAAGCACTCTCCCAAAGCAAAATCATAGCAAATTTAAAAGCAGTAAATAAACCACAGATGGAGATACTGTGCTCTGTCCTAAAGTGTTGCCTACTGAAAAATGCAAAGATGCTTTTGCCATTGTGTCAGGCACTCAGCTAAACATTTACTGAGTCCCCCATATTGAGGAAGACATAGAAAATAAAAATGAATTTTCTGCCTTGACAGTGCACATTATCTGTTTGGGGAAAGAATAATTCTATTAAATGTTGAAAAGAATCAATGCAAACAATTTATCTTAATGTTGAATAGATACTGGAGAAGTTGTGGGGTAATTGGAAGATAGACCTAGTTAATCAAAGATAGCTCTGGGAGGGCATACATGTAGAATTTCATTCAGCTCTATACATCTATGCACACTGGTTATGAAAGCTGGACTCTTGGGCAGAGGGAAGTCCCTTCTCTGTATGGGAAAGGGTACCCCATACAATTTTGGGCTAAACCAGGCCTAGAGGAGCTGTCTTGTCTTTGAATAATTACTGGATTAATGATCCCTAATGACCAACCAGTTCCATTGCCTAGAGGTCATGTTGACTCTAAAATCTTCCTCATGTTTAATGTATTCTGAAATACACAGTTCGCTCTGAGTCTGGTCTATGATAGACTGTATTAGAACTTGGCTATAGATGCTGTTTGATGGATACAAAGGGACCTGGATTCTCCTGAGCCATCACCACTTAATAAACAAAAGAGAGGGTCAGAGAAACCAGCTTTTGCTCTTTTTTTTTTTAATGTGTATTTATTTTTGAGAGAAAGCGTGAGCAAGGGAAGGCTGGAGAGAGGGGTGGGGTGGCAGATGGAGGATCCAAAGCAGGCTCTGCACTGACTGCAGCGAGGCCAATGCGGGGCTCATACTCACAAACTGTGAGATCATGACCTGAGCCGAAGCAGGGAGCCCAATGCAGGGCTCAAACTCACAAACTGTGAGATCATGACCTGAGCCGAAGCAGGGAGCCCAATGCAGGGCTCAAACTCACAAACTGTGAGATCATGACCTGAGCCGAAGCAGCAAGCCCAATGCAGGGCTCGAACTCACAAACTCTGAGATATGACCTAAACCAAAGTTGGATGCTCAATTGACTGAGCCGCCCAGGTGCCCCAAGAAACCAGCTTTTGGATATGTTAAGTTTTAAGGTCTCATTCAAACACATGCACACACTTACATGGGCATAAGTAGACACACAACTCTATTTCTCTAGCACTGTGTTCCTTAACCATTTGGATAAAATCATGTAACATCTTTATGTAAATGAATAAATTTGTAGTGCATCCATAAAGAAGAGAGAGAAAGAATGCTTGTGCCCTTTAAATGTGATAATATAAACACTTCTTTATATTGTGTATTGATTTATTGTGAACTCAGTGGGTAATTTGTGTATCTAAAGCTGTGGCTGCTGGCTCCCAGATGGCTCCCAATGCCTGCCATACGCTAGGGGAGTGATGACTCCCTAGTTTCTTAGGGGTATGTTCCCCATTTGGCTATAACGTAACTCAATTTACAGTTTGGTAGGAATACTAAATTCAAGTAAATTAAAATAAAGAGTTGTGTTTCCTAATTATTCTATCAAAAGAGCATGCAGCTTTGAAAGAACTTTCAGTTGTTGATATGTTGGACTCTTTTCCAAAGCCATGAGTCAGCTCCCTGTGGCATGCTTTCAAGTCTCCTGTTTGGGGTCACCTTTACCAGTCTCACCCAGGGCCCAGGAAAAGTGTCGTCTTTATATACTTCTGCTCCTTTGTCCGGATTACTTCCCCTGCAGTGGCTTTGACGCTGGCATGGAAGCCAGCAGGCCCGCTTTCTCCTGATGTGTTGTAGCTGTATAAATCTCATTTTTTTTCTTCCCTCTGTTGCTTTCATTAAGGTGGTTGGGGATAGGTCAGAATCAACGTTTTGAATTAGAAATGCTGATATGATCCCAGAAGGAATGTTACAGTGGTGATAGTTGACAAAGAGGAGGACCGTAAAGTATCACCTGGATGAAATACCTAGCTGCAACACTATCTCCAGGACACACACACACCATCGTCCCTGTGTGCAGACAGGCGCTGCTGATATATTAGAGTGTGCTGGCCATTTTGTTTACGATAACCAGGAAAGGAAAAATGAGCCCCTATTTCAGTGTGTTCATCCATAGATGATGACACGGTAGATTCTCCTTGCAGGTAGACCAAGAGAGTTCAGTTAATCACCATTTATCATTCAAGGGACTCAAGTCTCTTGCAGATGCATTGGAGCCCTGGAGACGGAGACATACTCATTGGGTAGCAATGCTTTTCTCTTCTCCCGTTCCAACTAATGTAATAAACTGAAGTCCCGGCATCAGAGTGATGTGTGCTGGCTTTTAGAATCCCAATACTTTAGCATGTACATGATCACTCCACAGAACTAGATAAATTTTCAGAAAGAAATGTCATATCATTATAATTTTAATAACTTTACAACTTCACTCCATCTCTTCCATTACCAGACTATTTCTAGCTACCATCATCTTTTGCCAGAAGCCTCTAATTTATTTCTCTGTATCCTTGGCTGCCTACCTTCAAACAGTGCTCTGTTGAATTGATTTTAGTATCTAAACCACCCTTAATGGATCCGAAATAGATTAGTTCATACATACATCGGGTGAATTTTTTATGTATGTTGTCTTATTAGAAATCTGTTTGTTCTATATTCCAGGTAATAGTTGAATGAACAGTTACAGGCTCCCCATTTGACGCTCCCACTGATATTTATGTTATTCTGACCGTGTAAATATAAACTATAGATCAAAAACTGAAAACAAAACAAAACAAAAAACATGGCTACCCTTAAATTGTGCAAGCTTCCAGAATAGGGGTCAACGAACTTTTCCTGTAAAGGGCCAGGGACTAAATATTTTAGGCTTCTGGGCCACAAGATCTCTGTTGCAACTATTCAACCCTGCTGTTGCAGTGCAAAAACAGCCACAGACATTTTGTAAGTGAATGAACACAGCTATCTGCCAATACAACTTTGTTTACATAAACAGGCAACAGCCAGATCTGGCCCACTATTTGTTGATCTCTCTTTCAGCCCAATCTGTCTCCTGTAACTTTTGCATGCCCATTCTCCAAAGGCATCATTAAAACATGCAATAATCTGTATTGTATTTTCTGATAATCCAGAATATGAAATCTCTCAGTTCTGAAACATGCATACATTTTCCCCCCATCTAGAAAATGGGGTAGGATTTAGGGTAGGAACTCATCAACACAAGTGACTGAGGATGCCTTACTTATTGAACCAGAAATTTTTGTTGATGTTTATTATTCACATAGGTCCATTCGCCTTGAAGCTATAATGTTAACTCAGTCTGTCACTTAAAAGACAAATAAATAATAAAACACTTTGGAGAATCACAAAAGGTTTCCTTACAGTCACAGAGTAGGTCTTGAAAGGTTACTACTGGCTGCTTATTCGTCTCTTTTCTGTAGAGGAGCTGCTGCTCATCGTTGGGCTGGAATATCTAGTTTGGGGAGAGGAGTTTCTCCTTGGCAGTCCACTAAAAAGCGATCATCCATCTTTGTGGAAACTGACTAAAATTACCTAGTCTGGAATGAAGAGTCAAGGGACGAAATTGGAATTGGAATTTTCAGCTAATGTTGTTGTGCTGGGAGATATACTGGGACACTTCGTTAGGGGCTAGTTAAAAGAGAAGGTGGTTACCAAGACCAGACAGGGAAAATAACACAGGGCATGTATTCTGGACCTGCCACTCTGTGGTCATGTGAGCTTGCAGTTCCAAATTTACACTTGTAAAATGGACATTTGAGTACAACAAGGAGTAGGGAGAGAGTCCAAGTATTCAAAGATGTTCAAAGCTCACCCTGTGCTTTGAGGGCTAAATCACAATTTTGGACCAAATATGTGAGAATTCTCATGTGTGTACACACAAGCATGCACTTATATACACGTGCATTGTGTGTGTGTGTGTGTGTGTGTGAGAGAGAGAGAGAGAGAGAGAGAAAGCATTGTGTGTATGTATATATGCATATATACCTCAAAGAAGGAGGATTGTGAGGAATAAAGTAGACCCATATATAAAAATGTTTGTAGAATAGTTTCTGTGATGCCGCACATGCTTTATAGATAGATGTTTCTTGTGTGAAGTTTTGTCCTCCCTAGTGCAGTTTCTCAATGGTGACACTTTGATATTAGAGGCCAGATAATTCTTTCTTGGGTATTGTTGGATATTTATCAGCATTCCTGGCCTATATCCACTAGATGCCAGTCGCACCTCCCATTCCCAGATGTGACCACCAAAAATGTCTTCAGACATTGCCCAATGTCCCTGGGCACAAAATCCATTGAATCCACTGGCCTAGGGGAACCAAGACATAAGGAAGTGGTTCCCAGACTTCAGCAAGTATCTGAATTACCTTGAGAGCTTGTGATAATACACATTGCTGGGTTCCACTTCAGGGTTTCTGATTCAGAGGGTCTGGCGTTAGATCCAAGAATTTGTATTTCTTTTTTTTTTTTTTTAACTTTTTTTTTAACGTTCATTTATTTTTGAGACAGAGAGAGACAGAGCATGAACGGGGGAGGGTTAGAGAGAGGGAGACACAGAATCTGAAACAGGTTTCAGGCTCTGTCAGCACAGAGCCCGACGCGGGGCTTGAACTCACTGACCGCGAGATCATGACCTGAGCCGAAGTCGGCCGCTCAACCGACTGAGCTACCCAGGCGCCCCAAGAATTTGTATTTCTAACAAGTTCCCAGGTGATGCTGATGCTTGCTGGTCCCAGGATCACACTTTGTAAGTATATAAGTAAGATGTAAAATGTTCTAGGTGATTTGAAATGTGTTTTTTTTTTCTTTATTTTGAGGATTATAGGTTGTTACTGTGAGCACAAAACCTAGGATCTCTTTATTAAAGCCATTGGGGGGCACCTGGGTGACTCAGTCGGTTGGGCGTCTGATTTCAGCTTATTAGGTCATGATCTCTCAGTTCATGAGCTCGAGCCCCTCATCAGGCTCTGTGCTGAGAGCTCAGAGCTCAGAGCCTGGGGCCTGCTTCGGATTCTGTGTCTACCTCTGTCTCTGCCCCTCCCCTGCTCATGCTCTCTCTCTCTCAAAAATGAATAAACTTAAAAAAAAATTTAAAGCCTTTGGGTAGTTCTTCACAGCTGCAGTAGAGATTTGGGGGGTAAGGCAAGGCACTTATAGGAGATATTCAGCCTGTACTGGGTTGTAGTCATCACTGCCGGCCAGCTGTTGCCTGAATCCTGTCAGAAGACTGTTTCTGGTCCAGGTGCAGCACTGGGGCTTCTACTGAAATGAACTTTAATTTTTTGCTTTGTGGTCAGACTTAACTACCAAACAAGGTAGGATGACATTAGGTCTGTGGATTAGAAGTGAGCATTCAGAGTAGATTTGAAGGACATGGTGACTCAGGATGCCATTTGCGACCAGTGACGTTAGAGCTGAGGCTCTGACTTGCATCGTATTTACTTGCACTGGCTGTCTTGTCCTTCCTTGACTGCCCCCATTCAGGTCAGAGTTCCTGTTGTCCTGAGCTGTCATCCGTGCTTGCTCTTATATATTTTTTTTTTTTCTCTCTTTGCTTGGAGTTAGAGATGGAGCTGTCTTGAGCTATTTATCAGTCTTATCTCTCTTGGCCCTCTGTTAGTAATTCAGTCTGTGGATCTAATCCACTTTAATTGATTGACCTGGCACAACCAGACATCAGTTGCAACAACAGTAGAAGCACAGCTGCAGGTGGAAAGGTGGATGCAGTTTTGCTGGGTGGGTGCAAAGGTCATTGAGACCTGTGCAGATTTAGGAAAATAGGATTTGTTTCCAAGCCACGTAACATAAATTTTCTAGGAACAGTCAGTACAGATTGTGGAGTTGATGATCTTGAGTGGGAAACAGGCATTTTAAATAGAGTGGTATCCTGTAAGGTGTGTGCAAAAGCCTCTAACTCATTCATCATCTGTCATACTATTTCTCTGTCACCCAGTTATCCCCACCATCTTCACTCCCCACCATTGACATCATTTTTATACCATCCTTTGAAGAACACTTGGTGTTCATGTTGTGTCTTGTATTGTTGTTCTCATTTCTTTTGTACAGAGAGTTGAATGACCCGCTCAAGATGACCTGGACAACAAGATGTGGAGCCTGAATGGGCTCAGGTCTTCTGATTCTAAATACAAAGTATTCTGAAAACCAGAGCAGACTTTTTTCTTCTCCCTTCCCCTTACTGTCACAGCCACCTCACCCAAGTTCCTCAAGGCAAGGGGACTGGGATGATAGTGAAAGTCCAAACCATCTCCAAGCTCCACAGCTGGAGTCTTGTCAGCTTGGGTGATTCCTGATGGGCTTAGACTTCTTGAGGGAGAGACCTGGTCTCTTACTTCTCTTGAATCCTTCAATAGTACATGGCTCTGCACACAGGAAGTACACACTCCCTACTTATTAGCTGACAACTATCTTGGGTCTAGAACCTGGACACTGTAACATTGAAAGAATGGCCTGATGATCTTCACTGGAAGATAGTGATTAGCTATGAAAAGAGTCCATACTGTGTTCTCCTAAACACAAGGGTGTTTTATCCTAGAGAACTTCAGTAAAATTCTCCCTCAGCCAAAATTATCTGATGAGTCAAAACCATACCTTATCTTTTTGTTTTTTATTGATCGCTTATATAAAGCACAGTGAGACTATATATTTTGATTAATATTTATTGCAAAAAAAATGTGAATATGGATGACTCTTTTCATTATCATATACTATTCAAACCTGTTTAGCCTCCCAAGTTATAAAAACTTATCAGCACAATTTTTTTTCTACCAAAGCCACACATTCTACTTCATTATTCATTCATTCACTTATCCATTAACTTAACATTTACCGAGCACCTGTTAGTGTCCCTATATTTGCAATACCCATAGTTAGGTTAGGTATACGGGTTAGATAGGTTAAGCAAACATAAAGTTATGATATGTAATGTATACACTGTCTTATTATATAAATAACTCAATTGCAACATGTAATACATGTGCCTGAAACATAACATGGTAGAAAATACATGGGTTTTAAAGTCAGACCTGAATTCAAATCTTAAATGTATCTCCTACTGGTTGTGTGAATCCCCTATTCTCTGAATCGTCATCTTTTTCACCTAAAAAATCTGGAGGGTAATTGTGAGAATTCAAAAATTATTCTATTAAAAACTACTTGCCAAGCACCTACTCTGTTCTTTGAAGTAGTTTGGATGATCCTACAGTAACAAGCAGATTCAATATTTGGTGGCATAAAGCAGTCAAGCTTTGTTTCTCGTTTTCCATGTCCATTGCAAGTTGGCTTGTTGCCATCCTCACTCAATGACCCAGGCTGAAAAAGAGGCCATGGCCAGGAGTTTGCTGGATGCAGTGGTTGAGAACCATGGGAGAGAACTCTGGTGGGTCTCACACCAGCAGTTTAATGGGTGGCTTGGAAGTGATACCTAATTTATTGGTCTCTTAGCCCTCCATATCCCAAGGGGAACTAGAAATTCTCTCTTACTATGAGCCCATACTGGGAGAAACTAGAAGAATGTAATAAACACTGCCACTGATTTATTTACAGTGACCCAGACTTTGGAATGGGTGTGCCAGACCTGACCTGGCAGTGTCTGGCCCCAAGAAGGATCACATACCTGTTGTTCTTCCTGTATTATTGCCTAGCCCTGAACTCACAGATTCTGTAGGAAGCCTAGAAGTCAAGATATTCAGAACTTCCTTTGCACATCTGTTGGGCATACATTTAAGAGTTCCAGTTCTGTTTCTGTCAGCTGCAATTTTCTAAAATAGTGATGGTGCATTCTGCCTTCCCTGGGGGCACTCTGGAATGAATGAAGAGACTGCCTTCAGGGAGGTCTTTATTCCTGAGGATTTGTCTTGCCCCTGTGCATCTCGGCTTCTAAAATATGACCTTGGTGTTGGTAGTATCTTATGGGTCACCTTCACAGCAATAACTATAATGTGGCTGATGGAAGATTAGAAAGCTGGAGCCAGACTAATTTGAGGAACCAGGTGGGCTCGTAAACAGTCATTATTGATGAAGAATGACTTACTGGCTATTTAAAGACAGCTGTTTTCTTGTGCTGTTCAGTCTTGGTTTTGTGTTTTTTTTTTTTCTTTAATAGACTTTTTTTTTATTGCACTTGAGGATTCTTTGGTAATGTCTTTTGATTTACCACTTGTCTGTGTTTTTAATATCAAGGAAAAACATACATTGAACTGATTGCCTTTGGTAGCAACTTTAGTGGTGATGGGCATGGAGTTATTAAAATTTATAGTCATGCTGTTTTGTAGCTACACTTTGCTTGTCTTGAAAGGGCTCATAAAAGGCACCAAGGAATGTGAAGAGAGAGCAACTACCAAATTGTGACAGGAAAACAGTGGTGCAAATTTTATTTTTTGATGTTCTGTTTGCTAAAATTTACATTTATTTTGATAATATTTCTGATGACGCTCTTGCCAAACTAGCCAGTCCTTAGCTCATGCCACCACTTTCAACTATACTAATGAGGGGAAAGAAAGGGACAAGATGACTGACATTTATTGAAGTCTCAAAGTATGCACAGCCACGTGCTAGCATTTCCCACATGTGTGTTCTCCTAAAATCCTCACAAAAAATGTCAAAGGTAGCAACTCGCTGTTCCCTTCCTCCACAGATCCCTTTATAGCAGGGAAATTAGAAGTTAAATAACCTGTCCAAGGTCACATAGCTTTCAGAACCAGAGAGAGGTATTATTTGAACCATGCTATGCTAAAACCATGTTTATCCTATTGAACCAGTTAATTTTTCTGGTGCTCACAGGGTGTTGCATGTGGTCAAATGTTTAGATTTTTTTCCTTCTCATGATCTCATTTATCCCTTATATTTGAATGATATTTTCCTTCTTATAAAGTGGTATATTAATGATTATAATCATATCATTTTAGCCTTATAACAGTCCTAGGAAGCCTGGAAAACTCGTTTCCTGTCCCCGTAATACATTATTAAGAAATGGGTTCAGAAAAATTAAGTTACTTGCCCAAAGGTCAGTCAGGGCTGTTTCCAAAGCCAATGATTTTATCCCTCAAATGTTCTCTGGACACATGAGCCAACAGAGTTTATCTTCATGGCAGCTAAGCGTGATGGATTCAACCATCGGCAACTGTATGGGCACTTGCCACAAGACTTATAATGAACTGAGACAAAGCAGTTAGCCACAGATTATAAAGCCACTGTGGTCCCATGACAAATGACAAGGAGGTTGCAGTAATGAAATCTTATTACTGCAAGTAAAGAGACCACATCTGAGGTCTAGCACAGCCACATTTACCACCGTGGGGAAACACAATGAAACATCTGGGTATAAGGGTCTCCATTGACATTGGCGGTAGAGCTAGCAGGATTAAGACGATCTCTCCGAAGCAGTGATTGCAGTGGCAAATGTGTGGCGCCTCAGATAAGGACCAAATATTTATTCTGGCAGAGATTAAATCTTTTCTTCCCCTGAATCTATTATGGATCTTGCAGAAAATCTGCCCAAGAATATATCTCGCTGATCAGCCAACTCACTCAGCCAGAACTGTACTTTGCCACTGTTGTTGCTGAAAAGCAGCAGAATGCTGGTTTAAAGGTCTCCTCTCTCTGCCTAAAACTGTTCTCCATCCATGATTAATTAGTGACTCAGAGGTGAATTGAATCACCAGCAGTCCTCTCCATGTATCCAGGATTTATATAGTGGTTTCTCATTGAAGAACCGTGGTGCAATAAACAGCCTTCATTTGCGGGGTGGGCAGAGGAGTAATGGCGTCTGCAGTCATGGTTTCTTAACTCCTCCAGTTCTCTCATTCTGCTAAACAGGTTATGACTGAGGTTACGATAGCCCTGCTTATTTAGGTATAAGGATGAGTAGGTTCTAACACACACAAACCCCCTTAGAAATGAAGGCCAACGCTTTAGGGGAATGCAGAAAAATCATATTATCTTTTCAGAATTCCTAGAGAATTAAGGAGAAAGAATAAAGTGGATCATAGCATTATTAATTATGGGCATGGAAGATGCAAAAAGAAAACCTTATCAGTTTCATTTATCCATTGTAATGCTAGGTACTTTATTTAGTACTGGAGATGTAGAAGTAGAAAAAAAAAACCCAGAGAACATAGTGTCACAATAAACAGGGGTTTGCAAACTCATAAGTGCATTTAGTCCCCATTTGAGGAGGCACCTTTTCTCAGAGTACAGAACATGGGAATTGCAGACATCATTTTACATTGCAAGCTGTGCTATCATGGCACAAAAGAAATAATGATGTCCGCCCTGTATCACAGCATCCCTGCATGCTGAAAGCAGCCTTTCGTAGCTTAGGCTCCTACTTTCTAAAATCAAGACTCCTGGAGGGCACCTGGGTGGCTCAGTCGGTTAAGTGTCTGACTTCAACTCAGATCATCATCTCACAGTTGGTGATTTTGAGCCCCGCATCAGGCTGTGTACTGACACCACAGAGCATGGAGCCTGCCTCAGATACTGTGTCTCCCTCTCTTTCTGCCCCTCCCTTCCTCTCAAAAATAAACATTAAAAAATTTTTATTTTAAAAAAGACTGCTGGGTACCTGTTGATTCTTTTATCAGGAATAAGATGTGTTCGCGTACTAAAGGAAAATTGGCAAGATGAAGAAAGCCTGTCTTTTGAAAAAATAAGTGAAGTGTACCAAACTATATGGAAACCAGTGCCTAAAATCTCAGCATAAGTCTTAATTTATTGACTTTAAGCATACCAAGTGCTTAATAAATACTGTATTTATGTAATGAATTAATGAATGAACCCAATTACTAAATCTGAGATTCTGTGAAATCTTTCCTACATCTTGTTTATGTGGATTCTGGACTTCCCCCCCCCCATATCTTTTTCTCATCCTTTGTCCCCTCCTTCTCTTCTTCCTGATCCTCCTCCTCCCCCCTTTCCTCTTCCACCTCCTCCTTTTTATTCTCCTTTTAATTCTTGAATAAGGAAATAGAGAATAATGAAGACTATGTGAACAAATACAATGGCAGGGTTACCACTAAATTTTATTGTCCTTGAATGTCCAACCTATTGCTTAGCTAGTAGGTCAGACAACTAGAGAAATGGAAAAAGGTGTCTCCCTCTCTTCTTGCCCATCCATCCTGACATCCTACATGCTACGATACCCTTCTACAAGGTTGAAATATGTGATCAGTAGGGTTACTTCCATTTTGTGTCTCATTGTGAATTCCAACCCCAACCCTTAGTTATAATAAATTACTGGAGGAGAAGAAAGAGCAGGAGTTTTATTCGCATTGTTTATGTTCGCCTCCTCCACCTTCACCATAATCCTCACGTTCATTGCCATAGTGTCACTCTTCTGGAATTCATTGTGTTCCCCCCCACCAGAAGTCTTTTTGAGGGGCCATTGAGGTTCTCTTCTGCTATGTAGCATAAAACTATAGGACTGAAGATGACACCCTTCTTTGGATGAACCTTAGGAATAGGGTTGCAAGTGTGGAAAGAGTTTCAGTCACCTGACCCTGAAAAGTCAAGCTCAGTTTCACTGGCCTCTACTGAGGGTACATGTTCTATGTGTTTTAGACCTAAAAAAAAAGTATCATCAGGTGCTGACCTATAATGCTAACCCTTCTGCCACTGCTTTCTAACCATTCAATGTACACTTTCCCTTGGGCTTGATCCCCTCCCACGATGCACAAGCATGCATATATTTCCTCCCTAATCTTTAATCTAAACTAGAGTCCAGTGTCTAATTACCTCTCTTAGAAAACAGGTTTCATTCATCTCACAGAAATCAACTTTGCAGTGTCACTACATAGTTGTTAAGTAGTTCTCTGGTTCCAGCTTTGATATCTGTTGAGAGCAATCAAATGATGTAACCTGTACAGTGCAGCCTGTGAGAGCAATTTGGGTGGCTTTATACCATTGGTTTTTATGTTCAGGATGAAAGCCCATGGAGAAATGTGGGATACTATTGTTAACTTCATGCTGACAGCTCCCTCTGGGTACCTACAGATTTATTGTTAGTTGGAGGATCAACTTTAAAGGGAGAAAACCTTATGGTTGGTGATAACTATGCCTTTTGTGTTTCTTTATCACAGGAACAGGGGAAAATTGGAGTTGTCTTCAATATTGGCACAGTTGACATCTCCATCAAAGAGGAGAGAACCCCTGTAAATGATGGTAAATACCACGTGGTGCGCTTCACCAGGAACGGCGGCAATGCCACACTTCAGGTGGACAACTGGCCAGTGAATGAGCATTATCCCACAGGTACATGCTTTACTGTCAATGACCACATACCATCTTTTGCTCTCCCATTCTTACTCTAAGTGTTGATTTCTCATAATTGTCACCAAATCACGAAACACTGGATATTAAGCACACATTCATGTGTGTTTGTTTGTTTGTTTTTGTATGAGAAGATAAGGTATTCCTGTAGGGCTTGGTTCAGTGTAGGGAGCTTCTGGAGACTTACTAACTGTGCACTGAACACTGTAGGTTAACCTGAGGAATACTGCCTGACTGGCTCATACTAAAGATGATTACTGTAGGTTTTCCAGGGCATTGCAAATGATGACCAATGGAGGGAAGGGGTGCCTTCTCTATCAGGAGCTATTGTTGATAATCACAGAATAATCAGTTTGAGATCTGGACTCTGTGGTGGCATTTAGTCAGATGAAGTTGAAGACACAGATGGTCAGAGATTTCGTAAACACTGTAAAATGAAGTTTACTAAACTTAGAATGATGACCATCAAGTCAGGGTAATAATGAGAGAAAAACTAAGAGTGGAGTTTCATTCATCTGGTTGACTTGGCCAATTTTTTCTTTCATTTACACTAAACCTTCCTTGATAATTCAGAGACTGGTCCTAGTAGGCATTTTAACAGCAAGCATACTGGTGTGGGAGGGAGAGGGGTTAATCATGTGTTTAAATTTTATGGTCAAGGAGCATTTGCCAACAAACTCCCAGAGCCAGATGGCCAAATCAAGGGCAAAGGGAGGAAAGGTCGCTTTCTTTTAAAGAGATCATTCAAATGATCCATTAGCTTTCCCTCTCATCTCTCACTTCTCCCAGGAAAAGGGCCCTCAATTCTGATCGTAAAAGTTCCAGGAGTAGAAGGGAAAATACTGTGGCGAAGGGCCTTTGTTCCACAATTGTATCATCACCTGGATGCAAGAGAATAGCTCAGAATACTGAATTTTTCACTAGTGTGGGCATGATGCTATGTTTTACTCTGTCTCCTACACTTCAAACTCTACCCCATAATTCTCTCACTGCCATCCTGTCAATTAGTGGAGTGAGCACAGAGGAAGGAAACCCAAAACACACTTCCAGAAGTTTAAGAGCTTCGGAGCTAATAATTATCACACTTTGGAGATATGCATCAAGTAAATTTACCTATTTGTGGCCCAAGAATTTTGAATGACTTGAGGGCTGTGATTGTTTTCATGCCCAATTCAGGATTCATTTTCTTTAAAAAACCAATCAGAAGTAATTGTGCTACTGTTTCCCATCCCATAGCCAGAGTCTTCCTATGTTTTAAGAATCATGAGAGCATCTACAAACAGCATACAAGACTCCCAAGTTATTGAAATAAAAAGCCTCACCGACCCATTTATCTTCCATGTCAGTCTCCGTACAATAGCCAGCTCAGCCTTTACTGGGAGTCTCTTGTCATACCCTTAGCACTTGTTAGATTAAAGCACAAAAATGACCTCATGCATTTATCTTTGAGCCTTTGAAAAGAGCCAGAAGTATTAGCAGCTACTATGAATTCTTATCATCATCCAAATTTGCTAGACACTAAGGGACCTGATTTTTAAATGTTTTGTGGTTAAACTCTGGGGGATGGGTGGTCAGGGGAATCAAAATAGCCTGAGATCTTAAAAGCTGCTCATTTGCTCAATGGAAACATCACTCTTTCTCCATGCATGTTATCATTGGCCCCACTGGTAGTGCTGTAGGATTTGTTGTGTTTCTATTAGGAATTTCAAATATTTCTAAATTTATGTTAGCCACTTGCCCTGAGCCAGTATAGAACCCAGAAGTTTGCTGAAGACTCTTTAATGGCCATTTCATAACCACAGATATGTAAGAAAACCAGTGACCCTTGCTGTGTGCCTATCTCTTTGTATCTTTAGTTCCAAATTATGGGTTGCTTACTATGTTTTCAAAACAGAATAAACCTTTCTTTAATGTCATTGCTTACCACTGAAAACAATTGTTACTGGTAATCCTTGGTAACCGTTATTTAGTAATAATAAGTATTATTATTACAGAGCATGATACAGTATGGCAGTTATAAGTATGGGCTTTGGAGTCAAGTGGCTGGAGTCGGTCAGCTGTTAGTCTAAGGCAGGCTAGATTAAGATTTTGAAATGCCATAAGCACTGAAATATTTAGTGCCTCTCCCCACATGTAATTCAAAATACAACAACACTGTACCATAAAGTAAGTGTGTAAGAATTTCTAACACATATGATTTTTCTTCTCTGTCACGTTATGCTTTAAAATTACATTCTTTCTCCCCACATTCTCATTTTTTACTATTTTGTTTGGTTCTCTAAGTGTGTATTTTTCCTATTTGTGGATCCAGCTTCCTACCAGTAACCTTGGGCAAGTTATTTAACCTCCCAACCTCTGTTAACTAGTCTGTAAAATGGGATTATGGTAATACTTTCCAGGGCTAACATGAAGATTGAGTTGAATACATGTAAAATGTTCAACCTAATACTCTGTTACTTAATTCAATACTCAATAAATGTTAGCTATGAGAATGATCAACCATTTAGGTAGCATTTTTTTTTGACTGTTATGTATTCACTCAAACAGATCACTTCACTGACTATTAAACAACCCACTGTGCCCATCTCAGGGAGATGCTGTGTCTTTCCTAAAGTCACACAGTAAATGTGAAAGACCATATTCTCCCATTCTTAACTGGGCACAATTTCCACTATTGCTCCCACAAAAATTGGGGAATATTTTGAAAAATGCATGGATAGAAATGAGCATCTCTCTTCTTGTGTCATCTTAAATTTATTTTTTTAAGTGTCCTATTACATAGGTCAGTACCAATCAGCACGCAGAGGCGGTTATTGTAAGATGTGGAGTCAAAGATCCTTTTGAAAAGAAGAGGTTTTTTGAGCTGTGCTGAAAGACTCATTTGTAATGAGTCCAAGCTGTCCTCCTGACAACAGTGACAATATGCTTCCATGAAGCAGCTGAAGGAAGACTATTTGAAGGAGTGACCATCAAACTTCATTGCCTAGATTGGAAAATGGTGTTAGAAAGTCCAAAACTATTTTTAATTTTTTTAAAGGGTAAATGTTTATTTTACCCTGGAAACATTTTACCTTTGAAACATTCTAGTCTTATGTTCCGCTCGATTCCGTAGGAGTGGTCACCTTTTGATTTTTGGATATCTTCTTTCTCTCCCTCTGCTACTGAAAGGATCCTCTTAACTAAATTTAAAGCATCGTTAGAGCAATGTGGCAAGGTTTAATTTATATTAAACCGTGAGATTAAAATACGCCCTGTATCTGGGCATCCAGGAACAAAAGACATCTGGTCAGGCAAGCTTGACACAATTTCTACAAAAGTGATGTATTCTTTTCCCAAGCTATCCTATTTCATTCACTGTGATAAGTATAGAAACCATCAAAAGGACTTTAGTTGTGCTACTTGTCTCTTGCTAATGTCTAAACAGTAAAGAAATATGGAAGAGCTCCTACAGCATATTCACATAAGTTATCTCATTTTGAGGGCATGCTCTCAGGAAGCGTTCCTGCCCAACAGGTCCCTGTGTATCACGATGAATGGGTCAACTCCAAAATCTTCTCATGGACATTCATAGGATTTTATGTGGCTGTACTGAAACATCCCACTGTGAAATATTTAGAAACCAGCTGGGTCCAGGGCATGTGGTATTGACTCTTTGTGAATCAGGAAGGATCCAAAATGAAAGTCGTTCTATAGCCATTGGGATCTGATATCACTTAATTCTCAGGATAGAACTCAAAAGCAACTTCTTTCTTTGAACCTGAAAATAGAAAGGCTAAGGAACAGGAGAGGGAAATAAAAGAAGAATCAGCCCAGAGCTGGCATCCAGGTGCTGACAAATGTTCCTTATAAAGCCTCTGATTACTGTCTTGACACAATGCAGTAGTGGGGACAAGAGGGGGGAGGTGAAAGGTGAGTTAAGCGTGAGGGATTAATTTTAGCCCCAGCTCCAGGCAACCCGGGAGGCTGAGCTGACTGGGATTGTTAAAGATCCTCTCTGCCATGCCTGGGTGGCTGGTTATGTCACTGGGGCTAGTAGAACCCTGAGCAGGGTGCATACAGTAAGAGGCCTTTTAGGTCAGAGACAGGCTTCCTGGAAACTGAAGCCTGAGAAGCAGCTCTGATGTATAGGACTTTCTCTTTTCCCACTGCAGATGGTGCTGAGACCAGAGTATCCATTGCTTTTCTTTTTTTCTTGATATTACATGCCAACTCATTGGAAGGGCTCTTGATTGGATTCCCCTTTTCCAGTCAGTAAAATGCCCCCTGATGACCTGAGCTTAATGTCTGACCACCCAGCTCAGAACATGAAAGATGTAGAAGAGGTTCAAAAGGATGTTGAAGTGGTTCTTCTTCTAGGACTGTAGATTAGAAAACTCTTCATATTTGAATATGTCAAATTCCACAGAATCTTGTCTTTATAAGTATTGAAAGCACAAACATTGTTATAGTGCTTAGTGATGCTCAAAGTGCCTTCATATGCATTATTACATTTGAGCATCACTCTGTCCTGTGAGAGGGACCAAGTTTGGTATTATTACCACCATAGCCATATTCAGATTACATTTGAGGCTGTGAGGGGCTAAATAACTTACCCAGTATTCACACAGCTGAAGGAGTAAAGCCAAGATTCCTATCCTGATCTTCAGATTGCACTAATTCAAATTTCCTACCCATTTTCCTATTTCTTAGAGTCATGATTTTATTGATACCAACATTAGGTTATTAGGGTTTTGTTTTGGTTTTTGTTTTTCATTTTTTCACCAGAAATATTCTCAAGTAGAAGTCCCTGCCTGGACCAGTTCAGTTAGTTAGGGTTTGTCAACTTTGGCACTCTTGACATTTGCGGCTAGATAATTCTTTGTTGCAGGGGGCTGTCCTTTGTATTGCAGAATGTTTAGCAGCCTCCCTAACTTGCCTACTAGAGGCCAATAGCATGTCTCCAATGCCAGGAGTCCTCTGGGGGACACAGTTACCCCTGGCTGAACAGCACTGAGTTATGGAAAGTCTCCAACATATTTTATTTCAAATGCTTATTGTCCTTTTATAGCTTACACAGTACACATGCAATAAGAGAGATCTCTTTGTCCACATCTCATCTTCAATTATTGAGATTTTGAAGAGTTAAAAACAAGTCTATGTTCTTGACATGATGCTGAAATTTCTCAGGTCTTGGGTTTTCATTAATTCCTACCCAGGAGGTTTTCATTCCTTTTCTTTCTCTTTGCCTGCAAACATTTGAGGCCTTGCCAGATTCGAAGCAAGCATTAAAACAAGCCCCATCTACTTGCTCATTCATCCATTCAGGACCAGTGTTGCTTTCAGTTCAACTGGAGGAAAAATAAAAACCAATCGTGAAGTCCTGCAAGGGGAATAACAAGTGTAAATACAATCAAGAGGGAAAGCCCTATTTGAACATGTTTTCAAGACTGTACAGATATAATGGCAACTAGAGAGAGGCTCACTTAATGAATGTGTTTGAACATTGCTAGGTACACTTTAAAAACCATCTTATAAATAAGTTCTTCGAACATTTAGTCACAAAAAGTATCAATTAATCACTCAAACCAGTGCATCCTGAATACTTGGACTGCTACAACTTGTTGTCAGGAATGAATTAGGAGTCACAAACAGGTGAGTTTCTACTTATAAGGGACTTGTAACTTGTTGGGGTTAGTCTTTGGTGAAAAAAAATGTTTAGGGGTGCCTGGATGGCTCAGTTGGTTAAGTGTCAGACTTCCGCTCAGGTCATGATCTCCCAGTTCATGAGTTGGAGGCCCTCTTCAGGCTCTGTGCTGACAGCTCAGAGCCTGGAGCCTGCTTCTGATTCTGATTCTGTCTCTGTCTCTGTCTCTCTCTCTCTCTGTCCCTTCCCCACTCACATTCTGTCTCTCTCTCTAAAAAGAATAAACATAATTTTTTTTAATGAAACTATTTTAAAAATGTTCAAAATCTTTTCAGTAGATTTTTTTTTATTTTTTTTATGAAGCACTGTTCTTTAACTGGGCTACAAATGAGATTCTCCTGGGAACTATTATAAACTACCAGTTCTCAGGCCCCAGTCTCAGGTAATCTAATTTAATTGGTCTGGGGTGTGGTCCTTAGATCAGCAGCATCAACATCACCTAGCAGCTTGTTAAAAATGGGGCATTTTGGGCCTCACCACAGACCCACTGAATTAGAATTTGCATTATAATAAGATACTCAGGTAATCCATGTGGAGTGTTAAATTTGAAAAACACTGGTCCAGGCATCAGTAGTTTTAAAAAGCTCCCATGGTCATTCTGTATGCAGGTAGGTTTGAGAATCACTGTTACTGAGAAAGCTAAAAATGACTCTTTTTTCTCCTTTCAGACTGACTACAGGGTTGTTCAACATGGTAACCCCTAATTAACCACATTAGCCACACTTGCAATGCAGCTGATATGACTGAGACCCTGAAAATTTATTTTTATTGAGCAATTATGTCCCAAGCACTGAGGATTTAAATACATTTTTTACATTCAGTCCTGTGGCCAGCACTATGAGGCTAGTGGCTGATGGCTTATATTGGACAGTGCAGGACTAGAATATACTCTCTCTTATTTCCTTTTACTTATTATATAAATGTAAATATTTACATCATCAATAAACTCATGGGCATTTACCTCCATTTACCTTCTGAACTCACCTAATGTATTTTGTCATTCTACAATCACTGGTTAATCACTCCACTTGAATCATGGGATTGTTATCCCAGAGATATAGAAATGGCAGATGCTACTATCAACCAAATTCATCCAGATGGTGATGGCTACCCTTTTTGAGCATTTCCTACCTACTTCCCACTTCAGGTATAACATATTATTTACCCTTGGTACAACCCTTGAGATCGCTGTTAATTTTATGCCCATTTCCTAGATTAGGAGCCGTTCAGAGACTTTAGGTACTTGACTAGCTCACAGAATTTTTCTCTCAGGTTAAATCTCTAGTTTCTGCCAAGTTACAAGTTAGCATTTCCCTGGGCATTTATGACATTTGCTTTGCTCCACAACATTGGTTAGTTCTTTGGGGACTTTGGCAGCCTCTTTCTTTTCCCAATCCTCTTTTACCTTCTAGCACCATCTCTACATGGATGGGAAGGGCTTTATTAGATGAAAGTCTGTTTTACTGTTTAATGGTCTTGCTTGGGGGATAGGAGAGTTTTGAGAGGGTGCATAGTATTTTTTTTTCTTTAATTTTTGTTTTATCAGGCAACCTTCCTTCTCTTCTGTGAATTCCCAGCCACAAGATAAATAGCCTCGCCTCTTACAAGTTAAATACAATTACTGCTATCAAACCTAGAGTCTTCCTGTCCCTGTAAATGTCTCTTAGAAGCTGATAAGCGTTTCAAGGCAAACTGTGAGCTTTTGGCTAATGCTAAAATTAAACATAACCACCACAAAACGACAAGAATACACACACAAGCGCAAACACGTTTATATACACATATATGTTTACATGCACACACACCCTATGGAAGGGAACATTTGGGATAGAGGGAAAAGGAACTCATAAACACATGACACATGGACACAAGACACATGTCCCCGAGACACTAAACCAACACATGACTCAAGGTTATTTATGATACAATTAAATAACACACAAAGGAGTTTGTAACCATTATGAAGATTTACACCAGATAATATGACAGCAATTATAGTGACTAAAGACATTATTTATCCAGAATTCATTTGTAAATGGGGCAGTGCTTTTGATATAGAGAGTTGTTCATCAAAAGAATAGTGTTTCTGGAAACTTCTATAGGACTTTATGAGGTACACATCTTGGGTCTTGGTTCATGCTTTTCTCATCTTTCATAAACTGCCTTGAGATTTAGAAGGGAAGATGGAATTTAACAAATTAAAAGCCATATGTTAATTATTTACTTAATCATACATTAAATGGTATATATGTTATAGTCTAGGAACTCAGTGAGAGAAGTAAAGAGAAAATTGAGGGTCACTTCCAGACCATTAAGGTCATTCAACTAGATACGTAAAGAAAAGGATTTCTTAATTTCTGTGAATAATGAGTACATGTACATATGAAACCAAACACTTTCAAGATTAGAAATACAGTGTGGTCACCTTTTATGTGATTTTTAAATTATGCTCACTTGAGATTAATGTGACATAAAAGTACTAATGACATCTCACTCTATGCAAGGCATCTATAATTAACACAGATTCTTCCAAATTAAACCAATCATCAAATATTGCATAATGTCAAAACCAGGCTAAGTGAATTGTGTTTGATTTTTCCTATTGTCACCAAGAAGCTCCAGTTTAGATAGTAAATAGAAATTCTGGTCTACAAAATGGGTCTTAATTATTAAAATTCAGAATCATTATCCTAACCGTAAAATGCAACTACCCTGTACTGTTTTCTCTTTGCCCTAGAGTTAGATGGACATCAAATGCCCTAAGACCTGTCCAAGAGTGTAGCTTTATTTATAGAAAAATTTCCCACTTCAGTCTCTTCAGTTTAAGTCTTATACAAGGTTGCAGGGTCCCTGTAGTTATTTAAAGTCTAAAAAGAACATTGAGCTTCTTATAGAAAGGCGGTGCATAAATATCCAATAATAATAATATATATTCACACACAGTATGTCATTTATAATTCTATAAAGCACGGAGGGTAATGAAAGGCACTCTAAACTGTAAATCACTCAATCGATTGTAATCATATTGCAGCTCATCTCAAAGAGATAAAGACTTTCCACTTCTCTAAAATCCCTGTCAATACCCCAGCAGGCTGAAGAAGGAGCAAAGCAGGGTCAGAGGAGGAAAGAGAGAATGAGTCAAGGACAAAGGGACACTTTTAATCTTCAGTTCATGGAGTGAATGTGGACTGGATTTGATTCCCACTGATACTTAGTTTGGTTTATGAGATGCTTTCTTTTTCACATGGTACTTTTATAGCCTTACAGTAAGTCCCTGATGCTCTGTGTGTGCCTCGATGGAGGGGTTTGCCACATACCAATGATTGATATACGGTGCTGCAGAAGAACAATTGGGAATTTAGGCATATAAGTGGAAAATGACAGTTCAAGCCAAAAGCTAAGGTTATATCAAACTGTATGTTGGAAATGAGTTGATAATGGGCCAGAAGAAAATTTACATTGTATTTTCAAGCAGCAGTGACACTTCAGAAGTCTCTTCACTAACTGATGTTGCCTTTTATTAAGAAGAGATGTTGCTAATCCCCCATCCTCATCAACAGGGTGAGTTTGAGTGGAGTGATCTCCTTATTATGCATTTATTCATTCCACCACTCAACAAATATTAATTCAAAACCTACTTTGCATATGAATCCATGCCAAATGTTGGGTAGATGATGGGAAATAAAACAAAGCCTCTGCCCTCAAGGATCTTATAGCCTAGTGAAAGAGAAGGGCATATACACAAGCAAGATAATTTTCATACTTAAATTTTATTATGCAGTTATTAAGTGCCAGGCATCACACTAAAACTTATATTAAATCTCTAAAGTAGCCCTAAGAGGAAAAGACTATTTTTATCAACATTTTATGAATGGTAACATGGAGGCCTGTTAGGTTAGCTCTCTCGGGGTTTTAAGCTAGTACACAAATACCTGGAATTCAAGCCTGTATCTCTTGGGAGGCAAATGTAATGCTTCTGAGCACTAGACCATATTGTACCTACAGTTCTAAGTAGCATAAGAAGGCACTGCAGGTGACATCTGGATTCAGTGGCACACATAAGTACCTGATGGAGCCTGAGGACCAGATAGGAGTAGCATGGGATAGAATTTGGGATGTGACCTAGGGTTCTCTAGGACAACGCTAACCAACTCTGCTCCCCTACCTACCTAGACATACAGAAGCATAAACTGTGACATGACAACCTGCAACATTCACACTGAAGGAACGAACGGGCAGCCATTGTTCATACCTTATTTCACTTAGTGTGATCTGCCCAATGGTTACAGGAGACAAGTATTAATCTCTTTCTTTTATAGAAGAATAAGCCAAGGTTCTGGGAGCTGATCACATTTGTTGCAGTCACAGGTGCAGAAGGTGTCAACACTGGGATTCTATATAGATTTTTGTTTGTTCCTATACTCCTCTCTCTTTCTCTTACCCCATATTTCCATCTGTTTCCTAGGGGTACTTCAGTTTGTATTGTGTATAGAGCTCAAAATCATTTGGCTGACAGAGGTAAATTCACATGCAAATTTACTATTGTTTTCCACATCCCAGTGCATGCAGTACACTCTGTAATCACATTATTAAACATTTACTAGAAATGTGTTTCTGCCTGATGCACAATTGCCAGTCTCAATGTTTAATTAAACTAAATTTGTTTTCATTTTAATCACATTATTGAAATGTGGTTTTCTCGGAGTTCAATGGTGAAATCTTCATTCCAAATGCCTGCAAGTATGTGAGAGCTGTGTATCCTGGACAAGGGTATGAGGATATTATAACATATCCTTGAATAAGGGATTTTAGGGGAATAGTGTTAATTAATAATACGTGACACTGATATAGTACTTATTTTGTGTCAGGCTCACAGATTATCACCTTGAATTCTCACAGCATCCTAGAAATTGATTCTATTATTATTCTCATTTTGGAGATGAGGAAACAGAGTCTCAAAGAGTTTGAGGATATACTCTCCAGTATCCTACAACTAGTAGGTGATGAGGCCAACTTGGATTTGAACATAGGCATGGAAAACCTGATTGATTTATTTTATTTTATTTTATTTTATTTCATTTTATTTTATTTTATTTTATTTTATTTTATTTTATTTTATTTTATTTTATTTTATTTTTTAATTTAATTTAATTTAAGCGTTTTCTACACCCAACATGGGGCTCAAATTCACAACCCCAAGATCAAGAGTCACATACCCTTCTGACTGAGCCAGCCATGCGCCCCCCTGATACCTTCATTTAGAGAAACTTCTTCTCTAAAAGGCCAAATAATAAAAATTATAGGCTCTGCAAATTATGAGGTCTTTGTTGCAATTATTTAACTCTGCTGTTGTGCAAAACAACCCTAGACAACACATAAATGAATGGGCAGTGCTGTGTTCTAATAAAACAATTTACAGAAGGAAACTATAAGCCAGATTTACCCATTGGTTGTAGTTAAGGAGTCCTCGATCTAGATCATGCATATTTTGAAGCCTATAGCTCTGTTGTTACTGATCCATTAGCTTTATTTTGTTGATTGTTTTATCTCTGTTAAGAATAAAGGGAACAAGATAATCGCTAAGTGGATGAGTTAAATCTGAGAGACATGAAGATAGTATTGTTAAGTAGAGTACTGTAGACCCACTGGTGAGGTTAATTCAGGATAAAGAAATACACAAGTGGGACACACAATCCATGTACCTGTACTTAAACAAAAATCCAACCATACACTGCTTTCTTAACTGAACACCAAAGACACAGATTCAGTTCTACCTTCATTTATGTTATGTCGTACATTGCTTAGAACAAGATCTGAAAATAACAAACTAAAAGCCTTAATATTTCTCTAGTTCTGTTACTTCTACTTGTAACGGTAAGTGGTAGTGATCCAAATACACTCTTTCTCACACATTTCTTAAGGGAGTTGCATACTTTTCTTTTGAATTTATTTATTTATTTATTTATTTTTAGCCGGCTCAGCTTCCCTAACCTATTCTCCATAGCCCTTCTGCATAAAGGCTCCGCCTGACCTCTTAGCATTTATCTTTTCTTTTACCCACTCACTGATATGTCCATCTTCTGAGTCCCAGAGAACCTTCTTTTCATTTTCTTGGCATTGGTTGTCCCTAACTGGTTGTTGGGAGCTTCCTACTTATGCTTTTATTCAGTTTTTGGCCATTGATCTGCCATTTCTAGGGTGGACTCTTCTTAGATGTGATCCAGCTTATTTCTTTTTGTTCACTTCTAGAGATTTTAGAATCTGTTTCTATTTATTAAAAGAACAAGTACCAGATTCTACTTTATAGATGTATGTATATGTGTATGTATATGTATATGCATAGCATGCACAAGTTTAAATTTTTAAAAATCAAACTAAGGAAGACCAGATTTTACTAATAGAAAATGGCAGCCCCTTCACATTTTTCTGACCTCAGTATTGACTATAATAAGAGTCAAAGTTTCCACTCTCAGAGTAGAACGCATATACCACCAGACGTTGCTCTCTACCACCCAAGCAAAGTAGTCACAGTGGGGGAATCTATTAATTCCCCCCACCACTTTTTTTTTTTGACTCAAAGTGGCAATATAGCAGGTGTTCAATAAATGTGAAACTGCACATCTGTGCTGAAATTTTTGGAGACTTTTGATTCCATTGTGTATATACAACAGTGTACATCAAGGTAAAGAGTATCCTTTACAAGCATTACATATGCTTAATTTCGGGGCACCTGGGTGGCCCAGTCGGTTAAGCCACCTCTCTCTCTGCCCCTCCCCTACTCACACGGTCTCTGTCTCTCTCAAAATAAATAAATAAACTTAAAGAAATTTTAATATACTTAATTTCATTTTAAATAAAATCCAAATATGACAGATTTTTTTATTATGAAAAGCTTTTAAAATTTTACTGGGAAATTTTCTTTGTTGTCACAATTAAATCTTATTTGAGATGATTCACTATAGGTCTTGAAGAGTGAATTTCCCAGTGTACTTAGACAAAATGGTAGAAGAGAAAAAGAACATTCAGGCATCCATGAAAGTTTAAAAAATAACTAAATATAAATCTGACATAGATATATATGTAGAGTAAAAATAAATCTAAAATCTTCTCAGACAGCCAAGGTTTAGAAATACTTAGTAGGTCATTTTCAAACCTATATAAAACTGTTGTGAGCTGTTGACTATTTCAAATAAAATAGGAATTTATATAAGTGAAGTACAAACTGAAATAGAACCAAAATGCTTTTAGAGTTTCAAAATGAATAGCCGGAATTTTACTGAATTTTCTGTGTGGTGAGGGTGGAGCTGGACCTCCAGAGAGGAAAAAAAATGAAGCTAATACATGGAAAAGAAGATATTGCTCCCAGAGGGCAATTGAGATCTCCTAGAGGGGAGAAACCAAGTGAAATCTAACAGTCTTGCTTCATTTTGTGGCTTTCTTCTACTAAGACCTCAGAGAATTTTGAGTTCCAAGAAGGTCCATAAAGGGAATTTTGAAATACTCTTAACAGATCTGTTCTTGAAATAAGGCCACTGAACTGAGCAAGGTGCTTTGCCAACACATTGACTCAGAGTCCTGACCAACCCTGATCCCAGGCCTTTACGACAATTCTCTGGCCTTATTCCCATCCCCAGTAGCTGTACAAAATTCATCCACAACACTTCTTCCAAGCCCTACCTTCTAGTGATCTGGTTGAAATGCACTAGTAGTTGTAGAGGTCACCAATAAACACTCAGGGCAAAACATTAATGAACTTTTCAGTCAGTAAATCCAGCTCATTCTGTGGCTGCATAATTACATAGCTGCATCATTCTGTCAGGTTGTAGTTGCTTTAATTTTTTCTGGTCAATGAGAATAATCAATATAAGTATACTTTGTTCCTCTTGCTTGTGGCTTTGATTTCTTGATTTGCGCCACTCCCCTCCACGGCAGCTACTTTGAACAAGTGAACTGTTAACTGCTCAAGAGTTTGAGCAATAATTGTGTACCTTCAAACCTCACTGCCTTTTAAATGGGTATTAACACCTGAAATCCGAATTGTCACAGCCAACTTCTAGGGACAGAAGCAACCCTAGTATCTGCATTCCTTTGTTAACAGAAACCATGCAGATCCTTCTGTGTAAGTATTTATTAAGCATCCATCTCTATAAATCTTTGTACTAGGAAGTGAATAATAAATAGGAATTGGACCATTATTCAATCAGAATATATATATATATTTTTTTTAATTTAAACTTATTTATTTATTTTGAGAGAGAGAGAGATTGCAAGCTTGAGCAGGGAGGCGCAGAGAGAGAAAGATAGAGAGAAAATCTCCAGCAGGCTCTGCACTGTCAGCTCAGAGCCCATCATGGGGCTTGAACTCACAAACCATGAGCCCAAGACCTGAGCTGAAACAGAATTGATCTCTTAACCAACTGAGCCACCCAAGTGCCCCTCAATCAGAACATATTTAAATCAAACAGCATAATTAAGGAAGAAATTTATTTATTTACTAATCACTGTGTCTAGGTTCCCTTTCAGAGTCACACCCAGATATAAATCTTGGAAAGAAAAAAAAATAATAAGATACATCTTTGGACAGCATCCCTGAATTTGGTTAGATGGGAAATTGCAATCCCTGTTCAGAAATCTAAAAACCTGTAAGGATTCCAATGTGATTTAAAATAAGCCACCATCCCTGATAATCCAAAATGAAAACATCAAAACAAGAAAACTGCATGTGCTTCTCTCACCTGTTTCATCTCTGGTCCTAATTGTGCCTTATACTTAGTCATGTTCTCAGTGCTTTTTGACAAGGCAGCAATGAGGCATCAGCAGACACTGCATGAACTTCAGTAGGCAAATCAAGTCACTCAAGGGCCTTCTTTTAATATCTTGGACCATTATTGCAAAGATAAAAGCGGGGTTTCTGAACGAGTAAAATTCAAAGGAACTTAGCAATTAGATTGGTGATAATACTAGATCATCTGGTACATTTTCTTGGTTGGTTCAGAAATTTCTACACAAACGGACTACTCTAATTTGACTAGTATAATTTGCAATGTTACAGATGATACAGTTTGCCTTTCTTCTACCAAGAAAATAGATCTGTCTTATTTCTCCTCTTTGGCTTGAAAAGCATTTTTGTTCAACTCCATTATCACTAGGAATGTCATTTGAAATTATTCTCAGTCATTTCTTTAAATCCTAGATATTTTTTTCTTGCAGATATCTAGGAGCTGTTTCTTGTGGAAAGGTGCAAAGTTCTATGGAGAATATATGAAGACATTCTTTCCTTTGAGATATTTATAAATTCTCTCTACACAGGATACACACACACACATCAATGGGTAAATACTAAAAACCTTGCATTTGCGTCAGCACAAATAAATATGTTGAAGCATAAAATAGCCTAATGATCTTTAGATAGTCCTCAGATAACCAAGATTTAATATCATGTTATTTAATATTTTATATTAAATAGTTAAAAGAAGGGAGAGTTATTAATATTTTATTAATATATTTCAAATTTGTAGATTTTAAGAGGTTATAAGAACCTTGGTAATCATTTAAACTTTCAAAGATAATAAGTTAATAATTTATTGGAGTCAGAGCACCTGCCTCTGTTTGAGGTAGCAGTAGTCTAGTCATCAATTTCATGAATATTCTTGAGCACTTAATATGTGTCAGTATTTCATGTCACTCTGTGTTAGAAAAGGGATTGTGGAAGTAGGATGGTGTGAAAATATTTTTCTTTAAATCTTGTTTGTAAGGTGATTATAGTTTCATACCAAACAATAGCAACAGCAACAAAAAATGCCCTCAAGAACTGATATTCACTTGCAGGATAGAGGAGTCTGGGTTCTAGGTAAATATTTTAAATGTATGGATAATATTGCAGAATTGTTGACCACTTTCTTAAAAGTATTAAAAAACACTAATTTTCTTTTAAGAAATTGCTATTCTGGCCAATACATTTACAATTTGAATTAATATTTGAGTTGTGACTTAAAACATGACATACTTGTAATTATTGACAACTGTGTGTCATTGGAGTTGTCAGTCAAAACATCTAGATGTTAGTTGTTCTTACTCTTTATTTAATCCCTTAGCTTTTGATTGTTTTGATGCTTCTCTCTACAATCCAACTGCCATGCTAACGTAATACAATTCTGACACCAGCTATTAAGTCCTGGAAAAATAACTTCTAAACTCTCCTCAGTGAGTTTATGAAGGTCACTTTTCACTGATCCATTAGCTTTAAAAGGAGTTGAAAAGGCAGGGCCTGCTTTTTAAAAGCCAAAATTGCAAGGTGGGAATGTTGTTTTGTCTGGTTTTGGTCTTCAATTCAGTGCTTTGCTTTGTTTTTATTGTCTTGTATTAGTAGGGAGTGTGGTGAAGTGGATCTTTCTATTCTAAGCCTCAGGAACGCTATTTGTAATCAGAGATTATTCATATCCTGCAGGAACATCAATGGTTTGCTTTGGTTCGAAAGTTGGAGTAAGGGATGGGAGTAAAGGCAATGTTAGCTCAGAAAAAAAGGCAATCCTTTTCTATTCCCCACGGAATCCTTTACGGAGTAAAAAAAAAAAAAAAAAAAAAAAAAAAAATCCATTGGTAGGTAGGGGCTACAGTTCCAGAACATCTTGCCATTAAGTCCAGCCTGCTTTTCTTACAAGCCTCTATCTACCCCTCATTTGAATAGTGATGACAGGAGGTTACATAAGTTGCTGAATAGCCCCTTGTTACCTCTAGAGTCAGCCCCACCACCCTCCCACTCTTAATCTGGTCCAAGCTAGAAATGGGGACCAGGGAAGTATCAGCGCTTCTCTGGTTTTCCTGCCCTGTCCCGGCTTCCTCAGCTTCCTGACCTGTCCCTCTCCTCTGAGGAGCTGTGTTACTGCATCCCTTTCCTTCGAATAGATAATTATCTCTTAAGAAGGAACAAGAAGGCTAAATATAGGTGGCAGGTCCTGATGCCTCCCTGTCTCCATTCCAGGACCCCTAAGGCTTGCACCACACAAGCTCCTCTGACTCCACAGATAGCAGCTGAGCACCTCCCCCTCTTTCTGTTGGTCCTTGATGGAAACCCTCACACAGGAAGCTGCTTCATTTACCCAGTCTCTGCTTCCCAGTCCTTGCTGGATTTCCCAACTCCCTGGCTGTATCTGAATAATAGAATCGTTCCAAACCTTTGTTACTGATTGGCTCATGTGTCTGTGGGTCTTATAGGTGTGTTTTTCGGCTGGCTTGGTTGGAGCTAGATGGTCTTGATGGCCTCCCTCACATGTTTGGGGCCTCAGCTAAACTGGAGGAGTGGCTTGGATGGCTGGGGTCTTTCTTCTCATGATCTCTCATCCTCCAGGAGCTGAGACTGGTTTTGGCTTTCTTGATATGGCAGTCTCAGGCTTCAGCAGCGTGAGAGGGCAGCACTATCATGCCAAGGCTGTTCAAAACTCCACTTACATCCTGTTTGCTAATGTGCCCTGTGCCAAACAGAGCAAGTGTCAGGGCCAACCCAGAATCAAGGGGTAGAAAAGTAAACTAAAGCTCTGATGGGCGGAGTGACAATGTCTCATTGCAAAGGGGCATGGATATCAGAATGGAACTGTAGCTATTTTTCAGAGAGCTTTAGTAGGAAGCTTGGGAAAGGTTGTCACAGCTGTAATTGTATTTCCTTACACATTCGTTCTCTCAACCCTAAATTCAGGACTCAATGTGAAGTTGTAAACTAGTGGCTTTCGCTGAGGAATTGTCCCCTCCCTACTTTTATTCTTTAAAGTATGACACTTTGGAATTAATCTTGGCTCTAACTGCCATAGCATATGGCTGCCTTCTTCTTTTTTTATTTTCCTCAGCATGTCTTATCACTGTGCCTAAATTGAGTTAATTGCTTTTTTAAAAATTAAATGTCCATTTTTTAAAATTTTAATCTTGTTTTATATTCCCTTTGGATAGTTTCAAATACTTTATCTGCTTTTGTTTTGAGTATTTGTGATATATTGGTGTTATTTATGAAAAGAGTTTTATTTGTATAGGCTGTGTTGTCCGGTTCATTTTTTTCCTTTGCTTTTCTTCTCCCCTCCCCACCGCCCCCCCGCACCTTTTTTTTTCTTTTTAGCAAAGATAGTTATGCTATAAAAACAGTCCCCTTGCTGATCTATAATTTTCTCTAGACATTTTCTCTGAGCTCCATGCGTTGTTTATCATTACCCTTTGTTTATAGCCAGATTTGAGGCCATGCTGCAATTCTCATAAACAAATCAATTTGAATTAATTTGCCAAGTAGAGTTAACGAGGCATTGTATGAATTCAAGATATACTACAACTATTGCATTCCCTGAGGTCATTTCCTCCCGGGGAAAATTTTGATTCTTGTACCACATTGCAGTAGTGTATATCTGACCTTTGAATCTTGCACCAAATGATGCGTGGCTGCCAACTGGTTCATTTTTTGAAAAGCCTTGGAAATGCCATCTAACCAAACAAATAGGAGTTCAGACAATTCTTTAATTAATACCTTTGATGGGGGGAAGGGTTATCTTTAAAATCTGTAATCTCTGATGCTTGCCTATGCTAGGAGTTCTATTTCCAGTGACATTTTAAGTGGGTAAGTTGCGAAACATTCAAATAGGGAAAATATATTTCTTAGATAATCTTTGAAATCCCTTCCACCTTAATATTGTACACCCCTTCTCCCAAAATATAAACTGTAAGTTCAAAGAACTCTACTCCCAGAAGCAGCATTTTAAACTATAAAACATAACAACATTTGCTTAAGCAGGATCTCAGTGGTTGTGTATCCTTCCCTTCAGGCCCACCCCTTCACCCTTACACATCATCTGTCACCAACACGACATCTAGAAAGGAAAATTTCCCTCAGAATGTAAAAGCTGGGGGGAAAAAAAAGGAATGTAAAGGCCAGTACACACAAATGAATAGGAAAATCCAGTTCTCCTTTACTCTGAGGAAATGGTAATAGAGTTTCTCAAGGGAGTTCAAATCTCTGGGTCTTAGATGTATAATTTCCCTGATGCTTAAGGAATTGAACCCAAGCCCCCATTAATGTCTGCTCAGTCAGAAGAGACACCTAGGTTGGGCAAAGTGTCCCAAATTTTACATTGTAAAGAAGGATGAATCTCTTAAATTTGAGACTGATACACACAAATTCTCAAGTGTTTTGTGTAACAGAAAAATCATTATGCATTTAACTGTATTTAACAAAGAATCTGATAATGGCTAAGGACTAACATGGGCTCATCAAAACAAGTCTTACCAAACTAGTCTAATTCCCTTTGGATGACATTAGCAAACTGGCAGATGAGAGAATGTTATAGACACAGTGTATCTTCATTTCCCTGGAAGAGTATAATATCAAGAGAGCTATGACAGTATCTTAAGAAGATCTGCCTCTAGTTGAACTGAAACAGTCAGATGAAGCTTTTTAGTTCCCTGTGTCTATTGCTGTGTAACAAATCACCCCAAAACATAGTGGCTTAAAACAACAAAAACTTACCATCCCACAGTTTCTGTAGGTCAGGATTTGGTAGCAACTTAGTTGAGTGGATCTGGATCAAGGTGGCTGATGAGTTGACATCAAGATCGCAACTGGGTCTGCAGTCATCTCAAGACTTACATAGGCATGGAGGGTCTGGTAGCTTCAGGTCCTTGAACATGTAGGTCTCTCCAAAGGGTTTAAGTATCCTTATGATATAATACTAGCTTCCCTAGAATGGGTATTGAGAGGGAGAGGGAGAATGAGGGAGGGAGAGAAAATGAGAGAGAGAAGTCACAGTGCCTTTTTTGATCTAGTCTCTCAAGTCACACACTGTCACTTCCAACATACGCTGTTCTTTAGAATTGAGTCAGTACTAAGTAGAGCCCACATGCAAGGTTGGAGAATCAAGCCCCGTATCTTACAGAAAGGAGTTTTAAAGAATTTGTAGACATTTTAAAGCCATCACAAAATCCTATTCTGTAAATTTTTCAGGGTCTTGAATAAAAGCACAAAGTTATGCTTATCAAATTTGCAGATGGCATAAAGCTGAGAAATGTGTCTCCTACAAGAGACAAAAGGCCTAGAGTTAAGCATTTTCTTATCAGGTCGGAATGCTGCTATGAAAGAAAAATGAATAAATTTAATGGGGTGTAATTAAAGTCCTGCTTTGAAGTTCATAAAGTGTGTTGCATGACCGTAAGATGGCCAAAACTTTGCAGAAAGCAATTCAGTTAGAAATCGTGCTGGGTTTTAGTTGGAAATAAGCCTCATGTGTGACAGTCCCAAGATGTGGTTGTTTAGACAAGTGTTGCAAACCAGTATATTAACCAGATCAAGGGTGGGTAGTACACAATACAGTGATTGTGGTCTTTAGATCCCTTGAGAATAATATATTCATTTGTACGTATGAGGTTTGAGGTTGGTCTAGAAGACCTATAATTTATAAATACCAGCAGTTCCATCAGATCTAAACAGAAGAATTCCGACAGCATCGGTTTATCATGGCACCAGACATGTTGATATTGGTGTGACTTTCCTATTGATGAGGATGAAAATGTTTATATTTGTTACCCATTAAAGTTGTCCTTCCATACTTCCTACCTATCCTCTAAGCTGTATAGGAACACTGCACATGCATGATATTTTTTTTTTCTTTTCACCAAATATTCTAGCATCCTGCCTTTAAAAACATTGAGTTTGATTTCCTCTGCATGACAGGAATGAAAGGGAAAAGGGAGTGGAGAGAGGAAAGTTGCTAGAAAGAAATGAAAGAAGCAGATTAAAGAGACACAAGAAGACACAGGAATGCATGAATCACAGGGAAGAATGACCCCAAAATAACACTGTGGCTTTTGCCTCAAGGAGGAAATAAGTGATAAGAATAAAAGGCACCTGGGGGGATCCGGAAGGGGTCATATGTCAAATGGTTGAAGACTGGACATTAGCACTTCATGTCAAAAGGAAATTTGAAAAGACTTGACACTAAAAATTGTGTAGTGAAGTAATTTTTGTGAGTTTACCGTCTTTTGAGTTTAACCCTTTTGAATTGGGCACTATTTTAATAATAGCAACAATAGTGACAAGTCCTGTATTGAGCACTTAAGTTGTGCCACACATTGTACTAAGGACTTTATATACCTTTAGTTCTCACTGCAACCCCATGTTGCAGTTATTATTATAATCCTCATTTTATATATGAAGAAAATACAGCTTGAAGAGACAAGACATAGATATTTTAAACATGTTTACCAGAAAGGAACTAGACAAAATTCAGACATTGCTATTGACTAGTCTAGCTTTAGTTCATATTTTGGAATAATTATGGAAGGAAATAAAATTTTGTAGCCTATTTATATTTTAATTTGTAGCATGTCATTTTTGAAAGTGGCTCTTAAAGAATAGATGCTACATAGATCTATTGTACTGAAGCAGATTCCATTAGAAATTGCTTGAAAATATTCCTTTAAATTATGTAAACAAATAAAGATATTGCAGTCCTGTTTTAGTAATATTTCTGGGATTGAAAGTATCCTTTATGGGTGAGGAGAAATGAGAAATTTCAGGGGAAAAGGGCTTCAGAAAGAGAGTTGAGACTGGCATCAACATGCAGGGAAAGGGTAGGGACTGGTAATATATGTTCTCATTGTTGCATCAGGGTAAATGGTCTTTAATATAATTACATTTCAACAGAAATGGCACTTTCATTTAGATTTGGGATATGAAAGAGAAGTTCAATGTTAACGTATTTGCACAAAAACTCACCTCAGCCAGGAACAAAGGTTAAGGAATTGAGACATGGTCACTTGGATACCTGGACATTGAACAGGGTTACATCCCTAACATGGTCCTCATCTCTCAACATGTGTTAGGGAAAGATCCTGAGAATTAAAATAAATCGTAAACTCTCCCCATTCTCAACCTCTTTGAACACCTCCTAAACTAAGCTCTTTCCTGGATTATTGCATTTAATTTGTATAAAACCTTGCAATAAAGGCTATTATTATCTTCTTTTTTTTAAGTGAAGAAACTCTAGTCATCTAAAGTAAGTAAATTGTTCAAGTTCACAGAAATGGTAAATGTCTGAGATAGGATTTCACCCAGAGTCTCTCAGACTCCACAGCCAATGCTCTTTTCGTTCATGTTTGAGCCGTCTTTGCTTCAACAGCTTAACTCCAGTAGCCTAGAGATGGTGAATTGATACAAAATTACTTTGATACAGGAAGAGAATAGTATGGTTTTCCACATATGTCTTCCATTCCTGAACATTTCCAATACACATGAGATAGTAAGATTCCTTGGCCAAGTTAGGGTATGCCTGGGTGACCCATACTGCTTTCCAGAAGCAAACATCTCATCACTTGGGAAAGGTGGATCCCTTGGCTCACAGAACCACCCAACTAAGTCTGGAGAATCTTGCTTACTTAATAATGCCCTTGTGCTCTTAGTCTGTTAATTCACTTCCCCCAGTTGATCAGTTTTCTCCTCCAAGAGATTAATTTCTTTCCTTGGCACATGGTAGGATCAAGCTCATAGTATATAAATAGTTCTTTTTTCTTTAGCCCCAAAGGTGTGTTTTGAGGATTAATGAGATGATGCTTATAATTGCATTTTGAGCTTTTTGGTTGAAAGGCACTTTATAAATACTAGTTATTTGGTTTTGTTGAGGTCTAATCCATCACTTACAAGTGGCCAAACATTCAGGATGCCCTCTGGGTAGCACAGTAGCCCACTTTTTGACTCCGAGGGGAGTTCATCTGAGTCAACATCAGGAAGGAGACCAGAGCCAAGCTTAGAGAATTTCCCCAGTTCCTTTTCTTTAGTGTCTTATATTTGCTTTGAAACTCACGAAGTGTTCTTTAGGGAGAGAGACTTTGTAGGAACCTCTGAAAGCCCTACGACTTGAGCCTACTCACATCGATTTTCTTTTGCCTCTGGCTCTAATACATAGTATTCATTCTTTGACTGTTCGTTAGACCCATGGTCTCATTTTTTAGTGGCAAGCAAACAATAAAAAAAAACCTTTTTTTTCCCTTTTATTCTAGGACTCAAAACAAAATGCAAAAAAAATACCTCTGGCATTAATTTTGCACAGATGAATGCTGTTACAGTATTCCTATTAGCATGTCCATGTGCTTGACAACATTTCAGATGGTATTTATAGGAATTTTCTGCCAGCCTGGTGCAAATTGCCAGAACCTTTAGGACACTCTTCCTCAACACAGAAGCAGTATATCCTCATTACCTGTGGCTGGACCAAGAAATCACATTAGTCAATGCCTGAATTGTTCCTTTACTTTCAGTGGTTTAAGAAACCCACTTTGTTTTGGAAATGGGGTTAGCTGAGTATATTTTAAAAGACTCAGAAATCTAAAAAGAGCAACAGCTAGGAGATTTAGGGGATATTTAGGATGTTTTATTTTTCTATGTTTCATTGATCTTTGAAAGATAACCTTTGTCAGACCAAATGGAATATGCCCATGTTTTGAATGGAGGCCTGGTAAAGTCCTGAGGCCATGGAAGTACACCCTTTAGATCGTTAGGGAACAACTGAATTGTATTAATAATGGTTTTTAAAACTTGAATGTTTTTCATACCCGTGTTCTGAATATGCTGTACCTCTTATTATCTTATAAGAGGTCCAATGGTGAATTGGGAAATGGGGAAACTGAGCCCAAGTCACTTGCATGAGGTCACACAGCTATTAAATGCTAAAGTTAGAACCCAAAGCTAAACTGGTCTCTAAAGCCCATGCGTTTAACTCCTGTGCTGTATTAATTATGGCTTAAAGAAACTAAGTATAATAGCTAATGAATAGGATCTGCGTTTGGACCAACAGAGTATATAAAGGTGTTGTAAAATTTATTTTCCTTGCTATACAAAAGTTGTCTGTTATCATTTCATTCTTCTATTTAAAGAATACTTATTCCTTTGGGACTGACAACAAATTTCAAATTTACTCCTCTGAGACCACAAAGAGGGTCTGATGTACTGGGGAACTGTTGAAGGGTCAACTTGCCTTCTTTGTCTTACTTACTCTGTTCTCCTTTTTTAATCCTAAATAGATTCATTCAAATGTAAGAAACATGAGGTATTTCTGAATAAAGTTTGAAGCTATGTATGAACCAGTTGGGCCTCAATAATCTCACCTCAGAGTATTCTGTTCTTCATAATATTATAATTCAACAGTGCCTGTTGTATGTGTCTCCAGGAGTTGAAACACTTGGTAATTAGAAGCAATGATACAAATGCAAGTGAATTTAGGAGGCCAGTGGCAAAAAAAATTATCAATTTCTGATAAAAAATGCATGGACGCACACACAAATACACTCACCTACACACCTTTATTTTAAGTAGAATAAAATGTGACTAATTTCTTTTCTAAAGCTCAGTTCTTTGTAGGTGAGTGTCACATCTATATAGTAATTTAAGAACTGTCTATTTAAAGATCTCATGGTATAATTTATAGATTTCTCAGTGTGTTTGAGAAGTGTGGTCATTACATTTTGTTGGTCTAATTAGTAATGCACATATGTCTCTTTTTAGTGACATCATGACATTACTGTTCATAAGGCCATTCTTTCTTAAGGATATCATTACTTTCTATTGAAGAATTGATTTCACTCTTTGTTTAAATTTTCATACTGGTTGCTATATGAAATGTACAACTGAATGTCATTAAGGATTTAATACAAATGTAGATTAATTTTTACAAGGTTTGCTCAGCTTTCAGGGTACTCGCTCTCTATGAATTCTTATGTTTAGAAGGTTGTTTACTCTTTAGTCAGTCTAGCAAATGGGGCTTGGGGTAAATGAACTCATTCTCATGCACATGTTTCTAAAACAGTTCTTACTAATGTTTCAGATAAATTAAAATAAAAACCAACAAGAACATGAAAAGAGACTAAGAACAATGTTAATGTGGCAATTTAAACCGGTTTGGTTTTCCAAATGACCTTCCATCTTTCACAACTTTTAACAGTATGCAAGATCACTATCGTTAGTGCCAGACACTATCAGTCTGGTGTGGAAAACTTAAAACTTTTTTCTAAATGTCTTTAAAGCTGAGATGGAGAAGAATGACTCTCTCTCTTTCACTTCCCCATGGGTCTAAGGTTGAATCATGGCTATGCTGTCCTCCCAACATATCGCTTATTGATTATCCAACATAGTTTTCTCTTTTACTCGCATGTACCATGCCTCACAATTATCTTCTGTAGAGCTTTAGGTTTGAGACAGAGCGTATGGGGAGGGCATGCTTAGGAGGACCAAGAGCCCCTATGTATTTAGAGAAAGTAAATCATTGTGCTTTCTAATTTACTTAATTTAGTGCATATAGAACTCTGGCAGTTTGGAATTTTGGATACTACTGATTTTACCCTGCATGTTTCTAAGAAAATTTAGCTTTATATTTGCTATCAACTTCACTAATCCATTCCACAGTGAGTGGAGAGACGGTTATCACTGTATTAATGTTGCAGCCAACAACAAGTTACAGAAAACCCAAAGTAATAGAATATATTTAAGGTGAATCTGGCACAACCCATTTGCCATCTTTCAGTATAATGCTTTGTTGTAACTAAAACTTGAGAGGGGTCAAAGCTTATGAAGATGGATGGTATCCCTCGTGTTGTCTGTCTTCTTTAGGGGTAAGATTAACAGTTAGAGATATAGGTTCTTTTCAGAAAAGTGCATGCTCCTTTTCTGTGAAGACATGTAAGAATTTACCCAAATTCATTTTGGATTAATAGAATTCTGAATACCCAAATCTACCAAGGAGGATCATTATGATAATCTCTAATTGGTAACTACATTAGCAGATAAAACTAACTTCTTTTGCCCTGAAGTTTGAAACACCAAGTTGCCTTTTTTTTCTTTTTTAATTTTTTTTTTAACATTTATTTATTATTGAGAGAGAGAGACAGAGCATGAGCATGGGAGGGGCAGAGAGAGAGGAGGAGACACAGAATCCGAAGCAGGCTCCAGGCTCTGAGCTGTCAGCACAGAGCCCAACGTGGGGCTCGAACCCACAAACTGGGAGATCATGACCTGAGTCCAAGTTGGACGCTTAACCGACTGAGCCATCCAGGCGCCCCAAGAAGTTGCCTTTCTGTTTTTTCTCCTTGCCTGCAGCCTCTCCCTTTCCTTTTTATTTGTGTAAGAAACAATACTCCATTCATTGTAGTTTATCTTTTGATATGTTAATATTATGTTTTATCCCAACCAGAGAAGATACCATGATGGAGGCTGGAAACAGATCCATAGTTGTCTCTTTCATGAGCTTTGTGTTTGTTGTTGTCGTTGTTGTTATTAGTTTTTATCCCTTGGGAAGGAGAATGAGTCACCTTCTTAAATCATTTGTTCATAGCAGAAATGAATGGGAAATCTTGGAAACATCTCCCAACATAGCCACCCCTTTCCTATCTTATACTTCATGGAAGGCAGGTACTAGTTTAGTCACATGTGGAATCTTCTCTGTCAATAATTCCTATAAGAAGGTGGCTCGGAGATTGAAATGCCATGGTGACCTTTTAACTTGGCCTGTTGCTATATTTAATCCTAACAGTTTTCTTTCTGGCTTTTAGATTTTTTTGTAAATCGTTTCCAAGAGCACCTGTTTTGAGATTTTTATTTCATTTTTAATGTTGGTAATTTGGAATGGGATTCCCTAAGTTCCAGTATAGGGCTGTGAGTGAAAATTCATGAATTAAAATTCACTAGTTTCTGCTTGATCACTGTGAGGTTGGTTGATGAGACAGAACAGTTCCCCAAACATGGCTTCATTATTTTGTGATTTGAAGCATATTCATTAGGGGTATATCTCTACAATACTACTCTCCAAGTCTGTCCTAATTAGACAAATCATCCATGGGTGGTAACAACAGTTACAAAAAGAATAAGGGGGCATCGTAGCAGTTAAAAGCATTATGTTTGAGGCTTGAAATTAATTAGATATTTCATGCCTGAAGGAGGTATCCTGAACAGGCTTTATGAATAGATACTTGTTCAGAAAGGACCTCTCATAGAAAGGTAAGAGAGAGAGAGACTAGATAAACATATAAAGCTTGCATCTATTAGTAGTAATAAAATTTAGGTACTTAAAAGTCTGCTAATACTCTATCACTATATTTATAGCTGCTTTGATTTACAAATATTTACTTTGGGTTTTCTTCTTTTTTAAAATGTAGAACAAGTCCGGACAGATGAATAGAGATGTAAAGAATCATCTGTGATACTCTATTTAACATAGTTGATGAGATACCAAGGCCTCAGAATAAGAAGTCACCCTTGGCCATCAAGACTTAAATTGTCTTCTTCCCTCCACCAGAAGTTAGAGCAGTTATAAACACTTGAGAATAAGGGAGTACATGACCCCATGCTTCTGATAGGGTTCAGTACTGTGAGAGTAGATCATGCATGACTGAGACAATGCAAGTTTCCTACCATAGATAAAGCTGATCTGATAGGCAAATTATTCACAAACCAGGAAAATCCTGTGCTTCCATTGGCCCAATTGAGGTGTGGTTGGGGTGAGATGGATTCCCATCTCATGCTCCATGTCCAAAATATGATGATGGAGCACTGCATAGCTAAGACTAGCCTGACCTCAAACCTGTCAACCATGGGCAGAGTGACTTCGACTCCACCTCTACTAAAGATAAATTGACATCTATCTCTAAAAACTTCATAAACAAACCAACAACCTAGGATGTTTTTAATGACGTATTGACTTTTCAGATTGTTTTTTAAGCTGTTTTTTAAACTTTAAAGGCAACACTGATAATGAACGCTTCCAAATGGTAAAACAGAAAATCCCCTTCAAATATAACCGGCCCGTAGAGGAGTGGCTGCAGGAAAAAGGTAACCGTCGTTAAAACTTTCATTTTAAAATCATTTGATTCTAAACCCTCATTTTTAAAGCCTGCAAATAAATGTTCCTTAAATGATAATCGCCTGCTGCATAAATGACTGTTTTAATTTTCATTATAATTTGTGTCAGCTTCCACCTGCCATATGTTGATAAATCATGCTATAATACATTGCCATTAAAATACAGTTAAAGGGACTAACATCTAGCTTGCTATCAGCATGATAACCACAAACAAGAAATTCCAGGATCCTCTAAAAAAGAAATGTATTATGGCAATTTAACCACTGCATGACATTATTTGTTAATTTGTTTTAAATTACCTCTTATACCAAAGCTTTCTAAAGAAATTTCAAAAGTACTCTTTAAACTTACATCTTGAGGCTGTTTTGGCTTTACTCTCTAGCATGGATAACAAAACAATCATCAGATCGACTCTTATAACATAAACTGCCTAAGACAAATGTTATTAAGGGGAGCAGTGTTTTTTTAACAATTTGTTTTTAAACAAAGAACAAGAAAGATGAATTTTGCCTTTAGATTCAAACTTACAGAGGCAAAAGTATTTCATAAGAGGTTAATTGTGTCCTAGTTGCTGGCTGAAACTAAAAAAAAAAAAGCTTATTTTACACTTTGGTTGTATAATACCCTTATGTGTTTAATATTTATGCAACAAAAGTGGAAGTGGTTAAGACAATGCGTTGGAAAAGAAAGGCTCATGAAAGGCAAAACAGCAGTTCTGATTTACTGAAGAAAACAACCACTTTGTTAATAAAAGAGGGCAGCGGTTATACCTGATGTTAGAATTTTCTGTGTGGCTTCTATTTGTTACCACGTAAACTATTATCTTCCAATGAAGAAAATTCTCTATTTTCAGAAGCTATTTATTCCCTTCTTTCCTGAGCCAGTGCAAGCTACTCTTGTCTCGAGACCTTCAGTGGGTTCTTAAAATTCGTAGAGATTTGATGTAGTTACACATAAAAAGTAATTGAATATATTAATATGTAACCTAAGCAAGCTTAATTACAGTCTTAAGTTGGGTGACAACATTCAGACCCTTAAACACGGAAAATCCTCACTGAGACTTAACTGTTTGCCCTGTTTTTAACGTATGTGGTCTAATTAAAAATAAATTAAGAATAACTCTAAAAAGCAAATAATTCGTTTAGTAATCACCAGCTCATAAAGTCCCTTTAACATTAAAGACTATGATTGCCTCACGTTTTAAAAAAAAGGAGAAGAAAACTAGATGCATGTCTGAGTCTCATGTGCCTGAGAGAACTTTTTTTTCTTTCAATTTTATGTTAATAATATTTTCTTTTACTCCATTGCCTTTTGAAGTCTAAGTTGAAGAGCATGCCAGGCGTTTTCATTTGTATAAACCATTATAAAGTTATGAGTAGGCTTTTAGTTTTCCTGCTGATAGCATTGTTATCAGTTGGCTTTCATATAGAAAGACACTTTGAAATATACAACAAATCGAGGGGGAAGGGTGGTTCAGGTGGGATGGAGGGCGGCTTTCTAGTTTCTTAACCAAATATGTATATGTTCATATATGCATATAATATTGAAAATGGTATTTGCAATCTTGGAGTTTCTCTCTTCTGCATTATTTTAACGGAAATTACTTTTTTTTACACTTTGGGTGAGTAACATCTATTCATTCTATTGCTTTACCCCTTCCTCTGTCTAGCTAACCTTCCCTTCAAAAGGAGTAGAAAATATATACCAAAAGACCTTGTAAAGACAATGAGTGAAAAAGGGTAAAGATGGAAGGATGAATAGGCAGACGTATCAGGAAAGTACTTGGAATGCCTCTTTGAAGTTATTTCTGTCATTGGAGAAGAGATGTGGGTCACAACATCCCTGAGTCTGTTTTCTGGCTCTGTCTACTATTGACTGATACTTTCTGACCTTAGACAATCCACTTAACCTCTTTATATCTCAGATTTCCCATATGAGGAGAGGAGAAATAATACTGCCTATTCCCCAAGGGTGTTCTGAGGTTTAATTAATTAGTCTTTGTGTGACACTGTCTGGAGACGTGCAAAGATTTAATTTAAGCAGTATGTGAACTTGATATCCAAATGAGGTAGTAATAATGACTTCCAAGAACATGGGCACCTAAAACAAAACAGAAAGTAACCTGCTACAAACCCAGTACTAGTATAACCAAATTGAGTATTATGGATCATAGAACAATTCTTAGTTTGGGTTATAGATATAGATATAATGGCTGCTTATTATAAAAAAAACACAATTGATCATAATGAATAACAATAATGAAATCTGGCATTGATTTTGAGAAATCTGGGACAAATGATAAAACTTTCTCCAGTCAGTCCCTTATAATACCGCTTTTTAGGGAGAGGGTAGTGATGACTGATTCCCAGTTTATTCCCTTACTCCTGCTTAGGTTGGAGAGGTAAAATGACGAGAGGAAGAGATGGTGGGAAACTGAGAGTTTCCCACTATTACTTTAGTGATTGCCAACTTTACTCTTAACTTCCTAATCCAAGGTACAGAGGGCTAGGAAAGGGTCTATAACTAAAAGAAAAACAGATATAGCCAGAAACAGACCATGAAATAGACAAGCAAACAGAAATCCATACACTTCCCATAGCATGATGGAAAATTGAAGCATAGACAACCTCCTTCCCTATTTCACCCAACTGGTGTCTTCTTCTCAAGAAATAATTACTCAGATCTCTCTGAGATCACAACCATAGCCAGAAGTGGAGCAGTGGCTTAATCCTGTAGCCCAGAAAACATGCCTTGCCCTTCTCCATGCTTGGGTTAGTCTTGAACAAGCAAAGACCACTTTATGGAGTGTAATGTGGCAACTGGAATGAAAGAGATCCATCATTTCTAGCTAGTGTAATTCAACTTCACATTTCAATTTTCTCTCTCTTTTTATTTGTAATAATTGTCAGAATGATATCACCAGGAAAATAAGGTGGACTGTTATTGATGTGAAGTGCTTTCAGAAATACTAGAAATATAAAATCTCTTACCTATAACTAGCTATATCTATTAACTGATCATCGATGCTAAAGCATATACGAAAAAGGAGATGAGTAAATATTGTTGGCCAACAGTTGTATGAATGGAAGGGATAGCTTGACGTTGGGCTATCTGGTGTAAGCTACTGAATTGAGTCCTAGAGATCTCCTTTTAGGCAGCTTCTTCTTTATTATGTTAAGCTGCCCCCAATGCCTATGCCTATGCCTATATGGGTGTATTTATTCTCCCTTTCCATCATGACATTTCTTATGCAGTAAGCTTAGGGCTCCTAGATAAAGCTGTAGTCAAAAAAATAACAGTAAAGAGATTTGAGCTGCAGGTCATTATCCAGTGTTATTGTTCATTGAAGATTTTGCTGCATCTTTTGTGAGAAATGAGAGACCAAAGGGCAGGTGATGATGTATGTGCACAGAGCACTGAAGAAATTGGTGGGAAAATAATGGAAATCTATTAGATCTATTTTGATTGTTCCCTTAGCATCTGGACAATTCTGTTATCAAGTCCAACAGATTCCGTTTCCATGCTCCAAATATTTTTATAGAGTGTAGATCATTTTCACTATAACAAAATTCTTTGGTCAGTTCTCCATACTGCAGTGTTTGAAGCTTCCAAAAAGGTATTATTTATAAATTATTCTTGACTATGCTGTTAAGAGTTTCCCCATGAGCAGAATTGACTCTTGTATAAAGAGTTCTCTCTGAGCAGATGCATTTTCCCTTCTTTGCCTCTTTTGTTTCATCCATTATTATGCATTCAGAAGGCATTCCACATTATATACCAGAAATTCAAGGATAGGTAATTATTGTATAGAGTTAAAGAACATGTAATAGTGGTAGAGGATAAGAGCCCAAACATCAGAGTATGCCTCTATTCAAATTAGAGATTGTGGAGCAGAAACCCTAGTCTTTTAAAAATAAGCTCCCTTTTAATAATCAGGCAATAATAACAGAACATTCCAGTCATTTATAGCTAAAAATAATCCAAGTGATTAGATTGAGAATTTGTGGAGCATTGTTTTATTACTGACTTAAGTGGAGAAAAATTCAAAAAGGATATATTTAATTCCATTAATAAGTTTCCCCCACTTCTCCATATGCAAAAGCAGAAGGAATTATCTGGAGAAATAATAGCATAGAATGCCTTGGCCTTAAAAAGCTGTTTGGGTTTTTCTGGGAAAGACCTGGCACTAGAGAGGCTTTTTTAAGTGGAGGTAGTTGGGAGGAAGATAAATTGAGTTGCACTATTCTAGACTCTGTTCTGTCATGATTTCATTCTGATAATTTTCTATTCAGAGAAGCACAAATGGTTCTCCAAATGGGAACTCCAAATAAGTTGAGCTACTGATAGTCTTCAACACATTAATATACCTTTATATCATTTTAAGGAGTTTTTTGTGTCTCTTTTTTTCGTTAATACCCATCCTTTCTTTTATAATGCATTGATTTGGAATGACATTTTCCCCCGCCCCAGAAACATTATCAATGCCTGTTTATTTCCCATATTTTAGGGAGAGATATAGTTGTGTGACCATAATCCTCCCTCTCCAAAGATAAAAGAGATAGGAAATTATCTGTCATGATGTTTATTGTTTAATAAACGTCAAGTATAGATAGAATATTATGTATTATGTAGGAAATGAGGTATTTGGTGAGTAAACTGTTCATATCTATAATGAATCCAAGTCTTTAATTGAAATTTAATTTCAGTTAATTTAGTTATCAGACCTATTTTTTTTAATTCAGTGTCATAAGTTACCTCACAGAGTTTTTGTTTGCCATATATAATTCTTTTTAGTTGTTATTCTGTGACACTGTAAGTTAAAAATGAATACAATAGGTATTTATTACTATTATCACCTGATTTGGGGGTTACTTTCTGTCATCCACAACTACATACCCACCAAGAATACTGCAATGCTTTGTATCATTGAACCAAGATTTCTCATTCCTCACAATAATGAAATAGAGACTCAATTATTCAGTTTATCTAGGATATTCAGCTAGACAGTGGAAGAGATAAACATAGTGAAATGTTACTTGCTACTATCTATTGAGTTTTTGTTATTCAATTTTCTCCTCTTCAATTGCTCAAGGAAGGCTGTTTTGATACCTGGTCCATTCAGACCAGGTAAGACAAAGAAGATAACATATGGGAATAATAATGTTTCCTCCACCCAACCCACTAGGACGGCAGTTAACCATCTTCAACACCCAGGCGCAAATAGCCATTGGCGGAAAAGACAAAGGACGTCTCTTCCAAGGGCAGCTCTCTGGGCTCTATTATGATGGTTTGAAAGTACTGAACATGGCGGCTGAGAACAACCCCAATATTAAAATCAATGGAAGTGTCCGGCTGGTGGGAGAAGTCCCGTCAATCTTGGGAACAACACAGACGACCTCCATGCCACCAGAAATGTCTACCACTGTCATGGAAACCACCACTACAATGGCTACTACTACAACCCGCAAAAATCGTTCTACAGCAAGCATTCAGGTAAGCTTTTCTACAACTATTAATTGAGTCTTCTTGATTGTCTTTGAGACATTACTATAATGTCAGTGTTGCTATATTGCTAAAGTATCTGACTTACCATGTTTGTAAGAAGGATGCCTATAGACACTTATAGGAGTAGAGAAAGACAAAGTCATTGCTAAAGAAGTTATAAAAGTTTTATGTGCACTCATGGGTTATTATCCCTATCATATTTATCGCTGAAATGGTAAGGCTGTTACTCAAAATGAGGAATGGCTAACACTTTCAGTATGAAATACTCCCTCCTTTCATTTCATTTCTTTTCTTTTCAATAGCAAAAAAGGAAAAGGGGGAAGGAAAATTTGTTATCCTAGGAAAGACTATATCCTACTTCAGTTCTATTCACATCCTCTTCATGGCTTTGCTGAAACATGAACCATTCACTTGAGGCCAATGAGTAGCATTAAATCAAGGACAATTGAAGCTAGAAGTTTAACTAATCCTTACAAAATACAGTTTTTGTTTAAATTTTTAAGTGTTAATCAATCACTTATTTTTTATCCATTTTGTTTCCTTTGTATTTGACCAAGATCCTAATTACATTAGAAATTGTGAAGGTCTGAGTTTAGCTACATAGGAAGTCCTTAGTTTTGTGGAAACACTTTTTGTTTTTTCACTTAAAAGTAATTATACCCACGCTAAAGCTTAATGCTTTGCTGACTCCCTTGGCATTTCATAAATCTAGTTAGTAGGGAATAGGAGGTTAATCGAGTTATTAGCCTTAAATGCTGTGGCATAAAATAAGACATTCCAATTGCTTGTGGGGAAATTACCCCTAGCCTAGTTAGTGTTTATAGATGATTCAGTAGATCAGTACTTGTCCTTTCTGTTTCTTAGTTTTAAGACATTATCCAGGGGCTCAATTGAGTCTTTGACATCACCCTTCCATTGGCTTCAGTGGGCATTGTAAACATAAAGTCAATAATCAATTAAGCCCCCTATGTGTTCTCATTCTTCTGAATAAAGTTTATGTGAGTTAAGTAGAGGTAAAACTGTTGTCTTCCTTTTCCCTTTTCTTTAAGCAGAAATATCCAGACAGCTCCTTACAGGATCCCACAGTAACAATTTGAAGCTGTATGCACTGATGATGTTACCAGGCCAATTTTATGTGTTTTAGAAAGGCTAAGAAGCTGGTTAACATAGCAGTCATATAGTTGTGTGTGCCCTTGCATGTATACCTACATACATGGTGGAAAAAGAAATAGCTTCTTCCCTACTGATATTAAAGCAATAACTCCTGACACTTCACTCTACTCACTGAAAAGAAGATAAAAGGCAATATATATTTCTATTATGACTCTCTATAGCTCAAGAGCAGATCTGTTTATGGTTGGTGAAAGGATAGTTCTGTCTGCACAGGTCCTGGCAGACTTGTTCTGTTTCTGTCATAATACATTCTGCTAACTCTGTGGGAAGCAGAGGAACAAATGGCTTTTTCTTCATAGGAATGGCTGGTCCTACAGTCTTTTTCAAGACCAAATTTTTACTGACCTCAGGACGATTTAATGATACATAGGGATATAGGGACTAAGCTATGGTAATTATCAGTTTTTGGCTTTCCCTCTTACAGCAAATATTCACATAGGAGCAGACTGAGTGAGTCTTTCCAAAAACTAAGGAAGCCAGAGCTTCCAGAGAAGAGTAGGGTACAAAGTACAGAAGTCTTGCAAGTGATTATGACTCTGAACATCATAGAACCTGTTGTCATTGTGAAGGATGTGGACAGCTGGAGCATGCTCTCTAATAGCCTCCTGTCTGGTGTGTTTCTTTCCCTTTGAGTCCAGTGATAATTGGATTTCATCTACATGACTTTCCTTTTGCTTCTGCAATGGCTATAAAAATGACTTATAAATGTGTTGACATTCTTTGCTTTTAAGGGTTTGTAAATACAAACTCTTAGAGGAAAGACAGTGGACTAGCAGAATTGGATGAAACTGGAATGAGGGATTAAAAAGCTCCATATTCTTTGTAAAGATTAGCTACAGGAAATAATACCATGCCAAGGATTTCGGACTTTTTTGTTCTTGCCAACTAGCCAGAAGAACTTTGCCCTGATGCTTGTTGTAATGAGCACTGGGTGTTACGTGTAAGTGATGAATCATTAAATTACACTGTATTATTATTATACTGTATATTAGTTAACTTGAATTTAAATAAAAACTGGAAACTACAAAAAAATTAAAACAAATAAGAACTTTGCCCTAGGTTACATAAAAATGCAATAGCCTGCCTTGTCTCCAACCCTTTTCTGATCTCAAGTACAGATTACATCAAGCCTATGTTTGGACTGGGGACCCAAGATTTAGGACAATTCCTAGACTCTGAAGATTTTGGGTGAGGAAGGTCAGTCTCAGAAGCTCTAATATGCCCTATGTGATCTAGCTAATTTTCTTGGGTGAAATAAACTCACAAAATTTTGACCTCTGGGAGAAAAAAAAAAGTGGGAAACACTGGATTTCACATTTACCAGAACGATCATGTATGAAATCTTATAGCCTTTTCTAGATGATACTCTATTCTGGCTTCCTTTGCTTTGATAGCCTTGCTGGACCAGGGTTGTCCTAAAATTAGACTCATCCAGGGAAAACAAAATAAGCATCAAAACCTGGTGTAAAACCATATGGTTATACAAAAATCCATTGGTTCCTTTTTTTTTTTTTGAGTTTATTTTGAGATAGAAGGAGAGCATACACATGTGCATGCACAAGTGGTAGAGGGGCAGAGAGAAAGGGAGAGAGAGACTCCCAAGGAGGCTTCATGTTGTCAGCACAGTGTCGGACACGGGGCTCAATCCCATGAACCGTAAAATCGTGACTTGAGCCGAAATCAAGAGTCAGACACTTAACCGACAGAGCCACCCAGATGCCCCTCCAGTGGTTCTTTCTTTAAACATAAGCTAAGAAAATATCATTTGGCAGTTTGTTTCCGATTGGCTTTGATTTGTGTTGATTTCAGATCAAAGGAAACCTGCAAAGTGCCTTCAGTGCTGTTCTTACCTGTGTGTGAACATAAACAAATAGCTTTTGAGTTGACATGGCCCTTCAATGCCCCAGCCTCCTGGAAGTAATCACTACTTTGATATTTCTGATGCTCTTCTTTGTTACAGAACTGCTTGTGGATCATATGCACTGTGTAAATTACTCACAGCTATGGTGCTTGAACATCAGGTCTTCACCCTATATTAAGGAGAGTATCTCCAGGTCCTCTCCTGAACATTAAAAAAAAAAAAAAAATTAACATTGAGAAAGCAGGTGGGTGCATTGAGAAGCAGATGAGTACATTGAGAAAGTGAATGCGTGGGTAATAGTACTTAAATAGAGGTAGGTGCTCAATAAATATTTATTGAATAAATTGGAAAACCAAAAAGGCTTTATTACATACCTGTCACTTAGCGACTGAAGCATGGCTTACACACAATTTTCCCTCCAGGATGATCAACGTGCTTTGGATAGTTTTATTTTTTTTTTTTCTTCAGTGGTAAGGCTATAGCAGTGGTTAAATGCATGTACTTGGAGTCAGGCTGCCTGGGTTTAAAACCTAGATCTTCATATGAGTTCAGTGACTCTGAGCGAGTCACATTGTAGCAGGATTCTAGCACAGAGTCATGACACCCCAAGGCTTTTCTTTCCAAGCAGCAGCTTTATTCATGCCGGCACTGCTCGGTTGGGTTCATACCCAAAGAACTGAGCCCTGAACACCACCTAGCATAGTTTTTTATATATTTTCTACTTGTTTGTCTCCCATATATGGCAACACACACAAACATGCAGTCTGATTAAGTGGTCTCATGTTACAAGGTCATGAGGGATGTTGTCATGTACCTTGTTACCTTGAGTTTTTTGTCTTTTTGTGTTTTCTTTCCTTAGGGAGGGGACCCTAACACAACATATGTTCTACTTAGCAATTGTTATGAAACAAATTTTCCCATAACTTAGTGTTTGGGCAGGGCTCAGCAAGGCAATTTTTCTGCTCTACGTGGAACTGACGGAGTTTACTCAGTGACTACTCTGGTCTGGAGAGTCTGGCTCCACTCACACACCTTGTGACTTGGTGGGTTAACTAGAGACACTGGACTCAGCTGGATCCATGACCCCCTATATGTAGTTTCTAGGCTTTCTTTCATAGAGGTTTAGGGCTCCTAGAGAAAGTTGTTCCAAGTTTCAGGGAAGGGAGACATTAACCTCACTTATCGATGGGAGGAGAGCAAGAATTAGTAACTAATATAAGCCTACCAAGTTGTAAAATTAGAGGGAGGGAAGGGTATTCCAAGGTACTGCTGACACCATGGGATTGTTGTGAGGGTTAGCTGAGTTAATATAAGTAAAATTCTTAAAACAGGTACATCTTAAAGAATAAGATTAAATATGTTTTAACCTTATTATTATACTCTGCCCTCAACATTTGGTATGTAAGTCAATACCCTCTCAGGCAAGGATCTACCTCAGGAAATGGGTCTGCTTCCACTGTCAGTAGCATCTGTAGTTCACAGTGGGGGCTAGGTGGTTTTGGGGGGATAGGGATTTGAAGGAGGGTCAAGGTAGAATTTGAAGGCTGGAATGTGTCCTGGCAAATGAAAAGTTTTTAAGATCTCAGGAATTGACTTCTCTGATAGCTCACTCCTCATCTTTAATTTTCTCTTCCATTTAAAAATTTTTTTTTACATTTATTTATTTTTGAGAGACAGAGAGAGATAGAGCACAAGCGGGGGGAGGGGCAGAGAGAGAGGGAGACACAGAATCCGAAGCAGGCTTCAGGCTCTGAGCTGTCAGCGCAGAGCCCGACGTGGGCCTCAAACTCACGAACCATGAGATCATGAGCTGAGCCGAAGTCGGACACTCAACCGACTGAGCCACCCAGGCGCCCCTTTTCTCTTCCATTTTAAACCACCATGGGGTTCTATGGGCCTCAAAGAATATGTTCTGTTATGAAATGTATCCACACATATTTTTAAGGTTACAAAGAAGAATCAGAAACATTGCCATCATGGAGTTTGACATGAGCAATCAATTTGAGGTAGTGACCCACAAATGGTAGTGGTATGGGGAGAGGAAGGGGTTAGTATGGGATGGCTTGACTGGATCCCACAAATTAGGTGGGAATGGAACTGGACCTTGTAGGATGAGTATAATTGGGTACATGGTGATGAGAAACAAATCTCAGTTGGCTACATATCAGAAGCTAAGTGTCAAAATCAGGGATGGTAATTCCTGAGAGAGAGAACCAAGTCCAACTGGAGCAAAGAATGGATAGAGGAGGTTTGTGAGAGGGGAGAGATCCAGATTCTGAGAGTCATGGCCCCACACTCCCCTAAATGAGAGAGGACCAAGAGGAGAGAACTGCACTGGGTTTCCTGTTGGTTTTACTACCAGGGGTGCCCAAGCAATTACGCAGGCATTTGTATTACAACTGACCTCTGCGTCAGGGTTACTATCATGACACTGACAGGTCAGCTTCTTAAATGGAAAAGTTTAACTCAGTCTGTGTTCAAATTTCTTGATACCCATTCAGGAAAGAAGGCAAAAGTGAGAAATAAAAGTCTTTGGCAATTTGTGGTCACCAGGACCAAATTGTTCCTATGAGGCAGGAAATGGCTAAGAGGAAAGTAGTTCCAAAAATAATATGTATTCTCTTACCTTAAGCCTACAGACCTAGTCGTTATCAGTAGAGAAAGAATTCAGTGTGTTCTGTGCACATCACCATTTGGAATCCTTTATATGCTATTAGCAGGATACTGATCGTGACCCACTTTTTCTGTGCTGGGCATTGGTAAAGTCACCTTGACATTGGCCAGTGCTGCCTGGCACCAGAAAATTACCAGAAAATCACAATGTTCAGCCAGATCGGAGCTATCCTAATAAACAGAAATGAAAGACTTGAGAGTTTTGTGAGATTTCATTCTTACCTCGAACTCATAAATTTGGCAGTTGAAGATGAACCACTTTCAAAAATTCCAGAAGGAAGCCAGTTTTTTTTAGGTTTTGTAACAGCACCTATATGGAAATTCCTCCTTGTGGTCTGCTTTCAGTTTTAGGCTGGGACTAGTAAAAAACACACTTCAGCTTTGATATTGACTATAACAAAACAAAACAAAGAAAAAACTTAGGATTAAAAATTTGCTCCTTCAGGGGTGACTGGGTGGCTTAACTGGTTAAACGTCTGACTTCAGGTCATGATCTCATGGTTTGTGGGTTCAAGCCCTGCATCGGGCTCTGTGATGACAGCTTGAAGCCTGGAGCCTGCTTCAGATTCTGTGTCTCCTTCTCTCTGCCCCTCCCCTGCTCATGCTTTGTCTTCTTTGTCTCTCAAAAATAAATAAAGTGTTTAAAAACTTCATACTGCCTATTTCAGGTAGAGTTCCAATATATTTGAGGGCAGTGGGTGTACTCTAGAGTAAGAGTTTCTGAGCTGGATTCCAAGTTCTTCTAGTTACTTAGCTGTGTATCTCTGGGCAGGTTGACTGGCCTCTTTAAGCCTTGGTTTCATTATCTGTAAAATGGGCATAACAATAACAGTACTTTTCCTATTGTGGTGAGTAATAAATATGACTATGCGTGAAAAGAACTTAGGCCATGACCTACCCATAAGTTTTCACTAAATCCTAAATCCTAGGATTTCACTAAATCCTAGACTTAAGGAAACCACTTCAAACCAAGAGGCTCTCCCAGAACTCACAGATCCCCATAAGGCTTAGATGTCCTGTATGATTGGTTATATAAGCATGTTAACTTTAAAAATAAAACTCAGTTATTTTACCAGCAAAAATGGGTTAATTTGGGAATAGCAGAGAATTACAATTTGGGACAAGTAAGCTATAGGAAAACCATAGGCACGTCTGGGAAACACAGGAGAGGACAGGTCTCATAGAGAAAAGAAGGGAGTTGGGAAGGGTGTCATAAACAGTAAGTGTGTTGGAGTGAACTGGGAGTTCAAAGTTTAGTGGCTGTTCATTGGCTGAATTGTGGAGGTCTCTCATTTGCTGGGCTGTTACCAGGGGAGGAGAAAAGCTTTCTTAACTCCTGCTGAGAGAGTACAGTAGTAGCTAATGTATTATCAACTTACCAGGTCCCTCTCTTCTTGTTGGACCTGAAATTGACCAAGAGTGGTAGAGCTTGGCCTCCTGGTTCCATTTTAAACAGTTCCCCTTTTTAATTTTCCCCAGTACAGGAGAACAATTTTGTCTAGACCTATACAACCCCATAATAACCCAGGATTTCCTTTGAATGTCCCAGATTGAACCGGAGCCCTCAACTCCTCAATTAGAAGAGATTTCTGTGGAAAAGTCTTTCATTTTCTGATGTAGGAATTGGCTTTGCTGAATGGTTATTACATCAAAGTGTTCTATTAGGGCAAAGTGTATGAAATTGCCATTTTTATAGATTGAAACGGTCAAGTATCAGGAATTTTATATGATTCAACAAAACACATGACCCACACATTTACAGAATACAGTTATCAATGGCATTTTGAGATTTTGGCTAGAACACCAAATTTTCTCAAGGTTCTTGGAGTAACCAAACTATCTTAGATTGGGATACGAGATAAGTCTATTTACCTCATCCTAAATATCATGCTTTATAATAGGAGGTAGATCACGTGGTATCAGGAATGGTTGCACCTGCCTAAGGAATTATCCCCTCAGGGCCCCTCCACCTTTTTCTTGCCGCCACCGGCTTGACAGAAGTGAGACAGTAGTCTACACAGTTTCCAAGCCCTCACTTTTACCACTAGACAACAAAGCCTCCAGGGGAAGTTTATTTTTAGGATTAGGGCTCAACTAATATTGATTAACAGCCTTACATAATGTGCGGCTCCAGGGCTCGTTCCTTTCCTGCCAAGCCTCATAACTGGGGAAGGCGCTGAAGATTTGTCAGTCTAATTAGACTTAAGCTGCCAGCCAAGAAATATCTTCTGTCTTCTCCTTACCCTCATGCAGGTACTTTCTTTTCCCCTCTCAAAGAATAGTTTGAGGGGGAGGGAATTGGACTCTAATTTTCTCATTAGCTGGTAAGACTGCAGTGATAATTTCTCTCAGAGATTACATCATTCTCATGGGAAAAAGAGAGAGAGAGAGAGCACGAGAGCACGAGAGCACGCGCACGCTTTGTGGGTTTACCTACCTCTTAAAGACCTATATGTTGATAGTACAAGTAGGCCAGGGAAGAGAATACAGTGTCATTTCTTTTGGTCCCCTCTTTAATACTTTAGTTTTAGTGGATGGGATCAGTACTTCCCAAAGCTGAGGTTAGTCCCTTAAAGGGTCCTAGGAGAAGGTCCTTATCATAGACAGGCAGGAAACCTACAAATTGTGAGAAGTTGTAGAGATGCCCTTCTAATTAGGATGTAATATTTCTAGGATAGAAAGTTCACCAGACCTGCTGATCAAGTGATGGTTCTTATTTTGAACAACCGGGAGAAAAGTGGGGTCAGCTCTTGACTACTCACTGTAGAGGACCCTCAACGTTTCTAAAGCTCCAGGTGGTTTCGCCAATCACCCAACATACTACATGGCTAAGTCTGAAGCGAAAATCCTTACTGTGTGATGTATGGATTTCCTCCTTGCTCTCTGGCCTTCTTTTCTGCCACACTGCTTCAGGTACATAGGTCTTCTTGATCTTCCTTGAACATAGGGCCCAGATAAAGGAGAGGCGAGAAGGGTTGTACAGTTGCAGAGTTGGATCTTGTCTGTATTTAAAATGTTGAGGGGCGCCTGGGTGGCTTGGTCGGTTAAGGGTCCGACTTCGGCTCAGGTCATGATCTCACGGTCCTTGAGTTCAAGCCCCGCGTCGGGCTCTGTGCTGACAGCTCAGAGCCTGGAGCCTGTTTCAGATTCTGTGTCTCCCTCTCTCTCTGCTCCTCCCTGTTCATGCTCTGTCTCTCTCTGTCTCAAAAATAAATAAACGTTAAAAAAATTTTAAAAAAATAAAAAATAAATAAAATGTTGATATTTTGCTTATGGAAAATTGTTTGCATTGATATTGACTCCAAAATATTGCAATATAATACCATGTGTCTTGAATAAGTGATTTGGGGTGGCACCCCCTTAAATGTTATACCTTACATGAATACATCATTAGTGCCAGCCCAGCTTGAACGTATCAAGCACCTCTGTATCTTTTCACTGGTCATTTTCTCTGCTTGAAGCAGCTCTTCCAAGGTATTTGCATGACTCACTCCCTTACTTCATCCAAGTTTCTGCCCATTTGGTACCTTAACAGAGAGGACCTCCTTGACCATCTTCTGTAAAATAACGCTCTCTACTACCTGGTACTTTGTTGTCTGCCATAGCAGTTATTTATACCCGACATTATGTCACATATTTATTTGTTTATTGTCTCTACTTCATGGTATGTGAGTTCCTGGATGGCAGGATCTTTGTCTCAGACACTGTTAGAGCTCTGCAGCATAGGTAAACTCTCAGTCGGTATTAGTCAAAACATACAAATCTACCAGCGCCTTCTCAGGGAATACACACACCTCTTAATACTTACAGGCTGGATCTCACTTCCAAGCACCTTACCCCCGACAGGTCCCCTCCCTGATGGGGCTCACCAGTGACAGTGGTCATTAGCAGTGGTTTTGCTGCTCTTAAATTTTTGCCTTAATAATAATGAGTCCCAGGAAGGTCCCCTTGTATCTGGTGCACATATTATTCACTTCTGGTCTTAAATTCTCTTTCCTTAGGGCTTATTTGTTGTCATAATAACAAGGGCTTCTTCTAATGCTCAGAGTTTTCAGAACACTTTGGGAAATATAATGTTACCCATTTTGCCTCTCCAATTTCTTCTCCTTCTTATTTTTCCAAATTACTTAATTCTTAATTCTCCTAAAACCTACCTTTAAATATAGGTAAAAAACAATTATTTCTAATGACCCCCTGCTTCTATTCATCGGTATGGAGAGAAAATTTACTTGAGGTTCATTTATCTGGTTGTATGTGTGTGTGTAGGTCGGTGGGAATCTTCGACCTGCTTTTTGTTAGCTCTTTTGTTTTTGTCTTATGGCTGAGTATGTTATATGAACCCACTTATCCCTGGTCATGACCCTATGACACCGCTGGCTCCACAGTCACCTGTCTTCAGAATCTTTTCAAAGAACATTGATGGAAGATACTATGAGAAACCACTACACGGAGAGCAAGAGCATTATGCAGCTCATCACTCAGCATTGAGGTCCTGGCATGGCACCTGCCACAGAAAGGGGCTCAGTAATGTTTATCAAAGGAAAACACTTTCTTTCCTCATTTAACAAGCATTAAGAGTAGATTCACATTTTTTTCCAATATCTTCAACAGTATCTAATATGGTGCCTTGCACATACCGTAACAGCGGGTGGCTGGATAAATGAACTGGAGGAAAGACAAGGAAAGTTGAAGAAAGGAGAGGAGATAATAAGTATAAATACTCTGTAATTATGTTGCTTAAGAACCACCTGCCCATTTCATGGATTGGATGGCTAAGGTTGAGAGAAATTAATAGAATATCTTTGATATAGTTAAAATCACGATACAAATAATGATGCTTTTCATTTCCCTCTTCTTTGCTGAAAACTTTCAGAAGGAATTCCACAATGACCACCTCTATGTAGAAGATAAACTACTTAATGTCTCTTGAGTCGTCAGAAAGAATCAATGATTCTTATTTAAACTGAGGTCCAAGAATTGATTCTATTTTTTTTCTTGAAATGCGTCCCTTTATTTCTGTTTATATATGGCAAGGAAATGACTTCAAATAGCAGTCATTGCTAGCCGGCTTTCAAGATGGATATTTCCATTCTGTCTTTGACAAGGCAGTAGGAGGGTTGGGATGTGCTTTCATACCTTTCTGGTGCATGTTTGAATGATTGTAAAAATTAGAAACACACTGAAGCTGTTATGACAGCCCTGCCTTTTGAAACCATCTAATTAATGCCTTGGGTTGTCTAGAGAGCTAGTTCTGTTAGCTAAATGGAGAATGCAAGGTTCTCCTTGGTTTTCTCATCATGCAGGGATGAGATGGCTGGGGAAATACATGCACACCTTATCTGTGGTGGCTAGCAGTCACTGAGAGAATTACTTGATGGAAATTTGATTGACTTGTGTACATAATGCAGCCTCTTCTATCTCTCATCCCAACTGTGTGTGTGTCTGTGTGGGTATGTGTCTGCGTAAGAAAGAAAGTAGGCAGCGCCTGGGTAGCTCGGTCAGTTAAGCATCTGAATCTTGCTTTTGGCTCAGGTCATCATCTCACGTTTTGTGAGTTCCAGCTCTGCATTGGGCTCTGCACTGACAACATGGAGCCTGCTTGGGATTCTCTCCCAATCTCTCCCTCCCTCTCTCTCTCTCTCCCCCCACCTCTGCATTATCTCTCTCTCAAAATAAATAAATAAAAATTAAAAAAAAAAAAGAAAGGGAGGGAGAGGATGCTCATGTGTTTGCATGTATTGGCTAGAAGAGTGCTTCATAAACTGTTTTGTGTACACAAGTCACCTGGTGACCTTTTTAAAGCACAAATCGTGACTCCATTCTGGGGTGGGGCCTGAGATGATGCATTTGTAGCTAGCTCCCAGATGCTGTCGTGTTGCAGTATGTGGACCTCACTTTGGGGAGCAGGGATCTAGTAGGTATTTACAGCTCCTTGCTGAGCAGTTGTAGCCTCTGTTTAGCCGTCTCTCCCAGACAGTCTCCCCACACTTCATTCAGGGATCTTCAAAACAGGAATTGCTAACCCAGAGCATTATGTAAGTGAGGGAACGGATACCCAATTGAGGATTAACAAGGAAAAACATATACCATCAGACAGTCCTGCTCCTGGTTCCACAGTCCCCTCCTCCTGTCCCTTACTCTGGTACGTGCCCCCAAGGCAGATGGGTTAAAAAAAAAGTAGTTAGAATTTAACTTGTCATAATATTTATCCCACTTTCTGAGAGGTGACCTCTGATGAAAGCAGAAGGACGTGAATGATTTTAATCCGCAGTAACAATGGGGAACCATTCCTGACTATCTTGAGCAGTATGAGTATATAAAATGACAGATTTTTCTCCTTTGCCTCTCCACTTTCTCCTTCCTGATACTGAGAGAGACACATATTCATGCACCCACAACTCACACTATAATGCACAATGAAATTTCACCCAGGCTTTATCTCGGAGCTGCTGTTCTGATGATTAATGCCCCACTGGCTAGGAAGCTATTCCTCTGAAGAAAGACAAGGAGAAAGAAAGAAACGTGAAATATATCTCTGAGGCCATTTCTCATTATTATTATTATCATTATTAGTTTCTTACTGCCCTATCTATTCTGTTTGGCAAGGGGGGGGGATGACATTTCAAAGCAGATTTCATGTGGGAGAAATGAGCAGGGACAAGGTAGAAATAGACACTTTGCACTAAAGGGAACTGACCTGGATGGGGTTTTGCTGTTGTTGCTGTTTACTTTTGGTTTTGTTTGCTTTATTATTTTTGTTGTTTTATTGTAAAGCCGAATATAATAGATGCCTCCATCTGTGTCTTCTGTATTTTCCCTCCTAGGCATTTATTTTTGCATGTGTTCTTTTGTCTTTATTGAGTCACTGTCTACAAGAATCAATATGATATAACATATGCAAATGTTATTCCTGACCACTTATGCAAAAGACTGGACAGAATAATTTCATTGCTCTGTAACTCCCGTAATATAATTGCCTCCATATCCTAGTTGATTTCAAGTTTTGAAAGGATTACTTTTTTTAAAAAATAATTCTCTCTATGTAGGTATTGTGTTTCTGATTCTGCCCTGTTTCTCATTCAAAGAAAAGGTGATTGCCAAGTAATTTCCGGCTCTGCTATTTAAGAGGACTACAGAACGGTGGTCCTTGTTGAAAAGATGGGACCATAGTAAAAGCATTATCACCACACATGTGTCTACTGATAAAGTGGCAAATTCATTAACACAAACCGAAAGTACTATAATCTGATTTAGAGAACGCTGTATTTCCAGAGTTGACTTTATGAGAATATGGAATGTGTAGCTGCCGTGCCAAACGCAACTTCAAAAGTTGGATTTTGTATTCAATTAACAAATGTTTGAGTAAATTAAGTACCTAGTATGGGCTAGCTACTATTCTAGGCACTTGGGCTGCAGAAATCCAAAACAGACAAAAACGCCTCTTTTCTCGCGGGGCAAATAATCTATTACACAAACATTGGGCACCTGAAGAGTCCAGGCTTTGGAGAAACAAAGAATGAATATCTTTCAGCCTTCATGCACAATCTGGTAAGGCTCTTAAATATTTTCTACATATGAGCTCATTTTGAGTTCAGGTTTTCTACAGAAAGTTAGCATACTGATCTGCTATTACAGGTATAGACGCAGGAGACGGCAGCCACCTATATTTAAACAGGTCAGTTCTAAGAATAAGGTCTTTAATGTCTACTCAAAACAGACAAGTTTCAAATTTAGACAGTGTCTTTGTTGGCTAGCCAAGATGGCAATAGTAAACCACGTTATAATAAAATGATTGTGTCTGAAACATATTTTTCTCTCAAGGACTAAGTTTACAATAGTTATTGCAAAGATTTTGCTTATTGCCTTGAGATTTTAGTTTCATGGAATGTTTATATGGGAAGAATCTCAGAGATGGTTCAGTTATTCAATCCCACACAACTAGTTGAGATTTAGAGATGGGCCAATCTGGTTTTAGGTTCTGATTTCATCATTAAAATCTGTATGTCTGGGGGCAGATTGTACGCCCGCCTTTTTAAATGTAAACAATAAGCATGTATTAATTTGAAGTTTTAATTTAACATTTGTCAAAATAATACCTCTGCATAGCTCAAAACCTTACCCAGCACCCAGATTTCCATTACTTTAGTGCAGAGACACCATTACTCTGGAGCAGAGGCATAGTTATTTCGACCACTAGGAGTACCAGCTGATTCCTTCACTGGAGCTGTCCTTGACTAAAGAAGCCACTTTGCCCGAAGTCAAGCCCCTTCCAGTGGATGTGCCCATATCCATTGAGTAGTGGATGGGGCTGAGAGGATATATAAAGGATCCAGCTGTTTGTTCAAGTCTGCACAACTGGGAAGGGCCTCCCAGCTAGAGAAGCCCCATGTGAGTGTTGAGGTCAGCTAAGGTCTTTGTTGTGACTGCTTTGAAGTTCACCTCCTCCCTGTCTCTAGACTTGGACAGCATTCCTCCCAGAACTTCCCCACACAGAACTAGCTCTCAGAGTCTGTTTCCTGAGAAACCCAAGTTAAGAAAGTATCTAGACCGATGGTAGCTCCATTTATAATGGTGATCACTTTGTAATATATATAAATGTTGAAAATACTATGTTGTATACTTGAAACTAATATAATATTGTATGTCAACTATACTTCAATGGAGTGGAGGGGGAGGACAGTGTCTAGAAACCTAAAAGAAAACAAGCAAGCAACAGCAGAAGCACAGCAGTCTCTTTCCACATCTCCCTGTGCCTCATGGTCCTACTCCACACTGGAAACCCTCTTAGTTGCTTTTTTGGATATTTTCCTCTGTATGTCTAATGATAAGCTTCTATTTCTTGACTTTTTCAGTTTTACATATTAGCTCATATCTTATGACTCTGGAATAAAAGAATTCATTTTCTCACCCCCTCCGTCTTCCAACTCATACACATTTCCTCACCTTCAATTTGCCAATAAAATTCTGTCACATTTTGATTGAATCAGTGTTATGAGTTTACATTTTTATAACTTTCATTTATTGAGAAAAATGTAAAATCATACATGTACTCATTTATTCCACAAATGTTCACTGGGTGCTTAGAATATGCCAGGTGCTATTCTAGGAACTGAAGGTACAAGCAGTGAAAAAAAAATGGAATAAATGCCTGCTCCTGACATAACATTCTACTGTTATGATGATATTTCCTTTCTTCTGCAACTCTGTTAATAAATACCCTCATCATCTCATAACTTATTTTTCTAGCGACTTATCAGTGTTGTAGCCAACATAGCTATAAAACTTCTCTCAATATAAACATGCAGGTAGTGTTTTTGTTTTCTTCAGGTAAATACCTAGAAGTGGAATTTCTGGCTGGTATGATAATTCTATTTTTAATTTGTTGAGGAACCTCTATTCTGTTTCCCATAGGGACTGCACTGATTCACATCCCTACCAACAGCACACAAGGATTGCCTTGTCTCCGCATCCTCTCCGACACTTATTATTTCTTTCTTGTTGATATTAGCCATTCTGACAGGTGTGAATTGACACCTGATTGTGATTTTGTTTTACATTTCCCTGATCCTTAGTGATGTTGAGCCTCTTTTTGTGTGCCTGTTGGCCATCTGTATATCTTCTTATAAAAAATGTCTGCTTGGGTCCTCTGCCCATTTTTTAATGAGATTGTTTATGAGATTGTTTTATATTGAATTTTATGAGTTCTTTGTATATTGTAGATGGTAGTCCTTTATTGGAAATATCATCTGTAAATATCTTCTCCCATTCAGTAGGTTACCTTTTCATTGTGTCAATGTTCCTTCACTGTGCAAAAGCCTTTTAGTGTGATGTAGTCTACTTTGTTCATTTTTGCTTTTATTGTCCTTGCCTGACAAAGCAGGTCCAGAAAAAAATCACTAATACCCATGTCAAAGACTTACTGCCCATTTACATCTAGGAATTTTATGGTTTTCAGTCTTATATTTAAGTCTTTAATTCATTGAGTTTAGTTTTGGGTATAGTATAAAACAGTGGTCTAACAATTCCACGTCTAGGTATTTATCTCAAGAAAACAAAAATTTTCTTTATCTCAAGAAAAGACAAATGCACTCCTATCACAGTGTTATTTACAGTACCCAAGATATAGAAGCAAACCAAGTGTGCACATTTTCTTTATGTACATATATAAATAAGAATATTACTTAACCATAAAAAAGAATGAAATCTGACATTTGCAACAACTTGGATAGTGCTAGAGGGTATTATGCAAAAGTGAAATAAGTCAGAGAAAGACAAATGCTATATGCCTTTACTTATGTATAGAATCTAAAACAAGATTCATAGAATCATAGAAAAAACTAATGGTTGCCTGAGGGGAGGGAGGGGAGGGTGGGCAAAATAGGTGAAGGGGGATTGAGGGGCACAGTCTCCCAGTCATAAAATAAATAAGGCACAGGGATGTAATGTAGCCTAGAGAATATAGTCAATAATATTGTAACAACTTTCTTTGGTGGCAAATGGTAACTACACTTACTGTGGTGATACTTTTGTGATGGACATAAATGTTAAATCACTATGTTGTACATTGGAAACTAATACAATATTGTATGTCAATTATTCTTCGATAAAAACAACAACAAACAAATACCACACAGGTAATCTATCATTAATACTTTTTTCTTGGCAAAATCCTTGACAGTCTTCTTTCTGTCTCCAGTCTGATATGTCTTGAGCCTTACAGCTGTCATCTTGGATCTTCCTTGCTTCTCATTCTGGGAAATCCCTGGGCTTCACTTTTATGTTAAACCTCAAGTTTTGTCTTAGTTTGCTCACTCATTCTAAAGATGTGCGTCTTCCAATAGCCTTCTGAGAAAGGACAGGTGAAAAGTACAACCATTGCGGTTTTGTCTATCTGAAGAATGTCTTATCCATTCTTACCCCTGCTTAATACTCTCTGTGGGAGAAACTTATAGGTTAGAAATCATCTTCACTAATAAATCTGAAAGCATTTGTCCAATGTCTTCAGGCATTCAATGTTACAGTTGTTGCAGTAACAGTGTGATGTCTGATTCCTAGCATGCACCTGGTTTTCTTCTGTTGTTATTTGTTTGTGTTTTGTTTTTTTCTCTGAATCTCAACTTCTTATCAACAGACCTCAAGCTGGCACTTATAGCTGGGATCTCCAGAACTGCCTTCTGACTCCCCCTGAGCTTTGTGCTCTTGTAGCACTGTTGTTACTCGCCCGTTAGCTGCCCTACATTGGCACCCTGATTTGGGTATAATTTGTTCAATTCAGCTATTACTAAGTATATATGAAATACACACAAGGAACAACGATACTGTCAGAAAAGTATGGAGTTTGGAAGGTAATAAATGGTGTAGTGGAGCCTTGAGTATTACAATATTTCATAAATGTATTTTATATATTTTATATATTTATGAAATATTTATATATAATCAATACATATTACATATTTTATATGTAACACTTTTATATTTCATATTTATTATTAGTGATGTTATATAGTAAAACTTACTATCAATGCAAAATTCTGGTAAGAATTATACTATCAACTCCTTCTGTACACTGAGGCAAAACTTTGAATATTTTTGTGTTTCCTTAGGGTGTCTATTTTTGTGTATTTTGTTTTTTTTTTACTTTCATTCTAATACTCATTACCTGGCCACCTCAGAGAGAATATGAATTAAATTATAATATATACGTGTGTGTGTGTGTGTGTGTGTGGAATATTTTGCACCCAGAAATGGGCATAGCTCAGTCTTCTACATGTCAGATGTGTATATTTTTCAGAGGGACAAGGATTGGAACCATCACTTCAGAATTGTTATGCTATGAAACATAAGTCAGTGTGTTGGCATGCCATTGGGTTTCATCATACAGTGTTTGGCAATAAAGTCTGTTCTCTTGGCTCTCAGTTTCCATCAGTATTAGTTAGCACTGTAACATATTGATTAGCTTCACTTCACATGTGCTAGTTAATAGGTGCTGCAGAATTACCCCCACATATTTTCTGCCCCTCATGAGGAGTAATTCATTCTAAGAACACAGATAGGGCTCCAAAAAAAAAATCAGTGAATTAATGTCATGGCTATTATGGGGATGTATATATATATATATACTAGAAATAGGTTTTGATTAAGTAATTACACTAAGTATGAGCCAAAGGTTTACATTCATTGGAGGAGAGATGATTGAAGGCCAGAATGAAAAAAATCACAAATAGGAGGTTTCAGGGGAAATTTGAGTGTAGATGGTGAGGATACTCCCAAGGCCATTTCTACAGCGAATCATTTCTATCAACATTTCCAACCAAAAAACAAAGATTTCTGGAGGCTCTGAAGTAGATCAAAATATTTGAAGAAGGGGATAAATAACAAAATTCACTTCCAAAGCCATAAAGAAAGTACCATACAGCCATACAGAAAATTCCTATAAAATGTTCTTTTGACTCTAATAGCTACAAGGAGATTCATGTTTTTTATTATTTTATTTTATTTTATTTTATTTTATTTTATTTTATTTTATTTTATTTTATTTTATTTTTTAATTTTTTTTTTAGATAGGTTTTTTTTTTTTTGATTGAGATTTGCAGTAAATGTCTTAGAAAACTAATCTTTGGTATGTTGTGATTATGTGCATAGTAATTACAGGGAAATATAAATCACATAAAACAGTGCCAGTCATGTCATTGGTCAGAGGGGAATTAAGGTGTGTTTCTCTCTCTCCCCCACCCTCATTTTCAGTGAGCTACATTCTTCTGTTTTCCTCTTCACCGTGTTAGTTTTTGTGTAAGAGAGCTTCCTCTCTCTTCTGTTGTGAACATTTTCCTATCTCAGCATTCTTTTTAAATTCAAGAGACATTGTCCTTTGCAATGTACAATGAAAGGCGATTATGTTAGAAAATATCAGAGATGGCTTTGTCATGTCTGGCGCTATTAAATCATGTTGTGTCCCAAAGAGCTCAATAAATGAGGCTGAGGGAATGATTTTACAATTGAACAAGGCCTCTGCCAGATCTCCCAGCCTTCTCCAAAACTCCTTGAGGAGAGAGAGACCCAGGTGGTAGGTGGAAGTGTTTTTTTTCTCCCCCTAAAGGACTGTGGAGATTCTGGCAAACCTCTTGTAAGGCAGAGGTGGCATTTGCAAAAGGGGTCTTTGTAGTCTTTTTTTTTTCTTTTCTTTTTTCTAGTATTTAATTTGAATTCAAGATGGTGGTAGGGAATTGAAAAAGGAAGATTAATTGCTTAATAAATATTTACTGGCTACTGCGTACTGTGTAGAAGAATCTAGATTGAGATGAAAGACTGAATAAGACAGATGTATGCTGCCTGTCTTCATAGAATTACGTCATGGGAAGAAGCCATAAAACAAACCAATTTCACAATTATTTCATCGCAGTCTTGACAGGTATGATGGAGGACAGGATGCTAAAAAGCATAAAGGGACCTGAGCTTATTTTCTGATCTGGAAAGATTTTCTTGAGGATGCAGTGCAGGAACTATGCCATTTAGGATGACAAGTTGGTGAGACCAAAGAGGAGGAGAAGGGAGAGTATTCCAAGCAAAAAGAAGAGCCTGTGTTAAAGCCCTGCAGTAGGGATCATACTGCATCATGTTTCTCAGTCTTTGGTCTACAGTTTGGCTCTAAAGTCTGGAAATATACCAGATCCGACCATGTTAGGTGACCCAGTTAATGCCCGTACTTGAATGGCTAATAGAAGCCCACTCAAAAGGTTTCCCACAGAATGAAGCACCATCCCATTATTGTAACAAAGTGGTATAGGACTGACCGAATAGAATTTTCCAAAACTGGAGTGAATGGCATGGCCGTGTGGAATAGGCTTCATGTCCCCCAGTTCTGAATACTCTTGATTACTGTCTCTGTAGCATGCCCAAAGCACATGTTTCTTAAATGAAAATCAGGGGCACAAGTAATTTAGGGCAGAGCCTCAAAGACACATATGTAAAGATTGTTGGAAAGACATCAACATACTGTGTTTATCACAGTTTTGCACAGTATATTGAACTACGTTTGCTAACGGGTGACTATTCACATTGAACAGATCACAAAACTCTAATTGTCATGGATGTCATGTCACCAATGTCATGAAAACTGTCACGTATTGTAATATCAGGAAAACATTTAGTATGTGTCTGTGTCTGGGTTTCCAGGCTTGACAGCTATCCCGTTTTTCAGCTACTTGTTTTCTCAGTGGAACACTAGTAATCAGAAATCAGTAATTTGAAAACTTCTGATTCTTCTTCCTATTTTCTCATTCCTTGTTTGGCATTTCTTCTTGCCTGATGGAAACTGTGGAGTTCAGTGGAAGTTTTCCTGCAGTATAATTAGCCTCTCTATTTAATTTTATAATACAAACTCTGAACCAGAAGCTGGAGATAATGTGCCTGATTCAATTCATATACGTCAATTTCTTTTTAATTGTAATTCCTTTCTCCAGTTCTTCCCACTCTCACTGCCCAGGCACAGCTGAGACTCAGGTAATTATAAGACTTGCATGCCTACACTGTCAATTATACCTCCTGCTTTAGGATTAAATTCATTTATTATCATTGTTCTGATTATTAGTAATAATAACAGTCACCTCTCCCCAAACCTTTTCCTCTGAGACTCAAATCTGTGAATACTGGTTTTCATAGTCTTTGCTTCCAAACTTAGCTTGCAGTAATTTTTCACCCAGATGATTCCTTCCTTCTTAAATGGCATGGAGAATTCAATTTCCTATGTTGCATTTAAATGCTATCTTAGATCATTTAGAAGGCAAGGCTTTCTTAAAGATTCCTCTTGATATGGGGAAATGGTATATTTCCTTTGAGTAGGATTCACCATCTAGTGTATATCAATATCTTCTGTTGGTAACAAGACTACTGCTTTGAAGAAGTGTTTAAACTAGCAAAGGGCACCTGTCAGCTATCCAATCTCTTCCTTAGAAAGGCCCCAGGTCCTAGTCCTTAAAAGCACACATGGCTTTGACTCCCATGCTGACTCTAAAAGGAACTCTTATTTTTCTGCCTTTTTTGTTGGAGATGTCCCCAACACCATCACTAACAGAACAGGCACATGGTTCAAATAACTTAAAAATTGTATTGGCCCCTCAGCAACATGTTGATTCTTTCAAATTTCCCTCCAAGACTCAAATCTCAATATGCCTTCTGTGTTTTATTTTTTTCTAATTTTTATATTTATTTTTGAGACAGAGAGAGACAGAGCATGAGTGGGGGAGGGGCACAGAGAGAGGGAGATACAGAATCCAAAACAGGGTCCAGGCTCTGAGCTGTCAGCACAGAGCCTGACACGGGGCTCGAACCCACGAGCCATGAGATCATGACCTGAGCTGAAGTCAGACACTCAACTGACTGAGCCACCCAGGCGCCTCTACCTTCTGTGTTTAAAACTACTTTTGTAGTAAGATCATCCAGAAACTTTAAGGAACAAAGATCAGAGAGAGACTTGGTGGGAAGTCAAAGCTTTTGTTTTATTACCTTATACTTTATCTTTTTAGAAAATCAGAAGAAAGCAATGCAATTTAATTCTGATTGTGTAAAATGTTTGTATTTTACATTATAAGTGTCTCTCAATAATACAGCTTTTGCAAATTATGCTCCCTGGACTTTTTAGAAGATTATGATGGCTCATCCCTAGGTTTAAGGTGCCCATGCTACTGTAGTGCCTTTTCTTACGTTGGTTTTGTTTTCTCACCAGGGCTCACTGATACAATTTCTTAATTGTCCCTATCTTGAACCATAGCCTCTTAGACCATCAGACCTTTGCCTATAAGATTAAGGGTTTGGCTCAGAATCCAAAAAATTGGACTGTGTTTCACAGGCCCAGCCTCTCAGCTCACCCATCCAACCAACATGAGTGGAGAGGGTAAGGTGATTCCTGCCATGGATCAAACACTCTTATAGACTCTGAAGTTGCAACAATTGTAATTGTTATTCTAGTTCTTATGGAACATACATTTTAAGAGCAGGAATGGAGACTGCCAATAAATAAAACAAGAGACTATAGTATTCTCTGACAAATGCTGTCAAGAAAATAAAGCAGGGAGACATCACAGAGGGTTGGTGATGGATGGGTAGCTACTTTAAGGACAGTCTCTCTAAAGAGGAGACATAATCTGAAACATAAGTGACTAGAAGACTCAGACATGTAAAATCTGGAGGAAGAATGACATAGGGAATGTGAAGGCCCTTAGTTGAGTGAGTTTGTTGGGTGAGTTTGAAAGAAGATAAGTAACGAAGATCTTGTATGAGAGGTGGACGGGGCCTTAATGATAAAGGGCCCGTACACCATAAAAAGGAGTTATTTTGTTAAAGTTCATTGGCAACTATTAAAATGTCTTAAATAGTGGAGTGGCATGAGGTGATTCATGCTTTTTAAAGATCACTCATGCCACCGTGTTGGAAAAGATGAACAAGAGACAAGGCATAAATACCTGTTATGTGACTATTGCAACAGTTCAGTTAAGAGCGATAGTGGCTTCAGCTAGGATGGCAATAAGACACCCTCCCCTCTGCAATAACCCAGCTTGATGGCCTTGCCCTGCATTGCCCTGAACTGCTAAAGTTTCAGAGATTTAGCAGTCATATTCAGCATATTCAGCAATCATGAGTTTCTTTGAATTCCTGTACCTCTAAGTCTGCCTAGGTCAGTGCTCACTTTAGGAGAACCCCTTCATCCCCTTATTCAGAATCTTGTGCCCATCATCCTTCCACCCTGGCTTCTTCCCAAGCTTTTTGACATCATTTTATTGCTTTCATTTTCCAATGGTGTCATTAATATCATTCCTTTGGTCTGTAAATATATCCAGGACTTTCCCATCTTAAAAGCAAAATCTAAATAGTGAAAGTGCCTTCTATGAATCTGCTTCCTACCCCTTTCATCAACTACCTCCTGTCTTCATATGAGAACACTGTTTCTATCCCTCATGCTCAAATTCCCAAAGTTGTTTATACTTACACTGATTTTCCTTTCTAAATAAGTAATACATATGCATTGCAGAGAAAATCACAGTTACATAAATTCCAGTGTCACCTTCCAAGTAGAATCATACTTACAAGGCTTTATATCCCACCCCTGCCTCTTTTTCCTTTCTTATCTGCTAATATTTCTCATTTGTACCCAGCATTCTAGTCATAACCTGCTATACTTTTACAAATGTCATTCTTTCTACTCAGGAACATGTAACGTGCACAAAACCATGTTTATTCATCTGTAAAATGAAGATAATACAGATACCAACATTTCCATAAGGTTATTGAGGATAAAAATGAGTTTATATATTTCAAAACTTTGGCTAGTGCCTGGTACATAGTAAGCACTCAGTAAATGTTAGTTATTATTATCATTATTGTTCTCTCTTATCGACCCTCTTTGCCTGTAAAAGTAGTAACTCCTCAAGACTCAGTTCAAATACTGTGTCTTTGGTGAGTTACCCACCTTCTCTGCCACTTGGTCTCACTCAGCTAACCCAGAGTTGGTGCCTTTATCTCAGGGCCTCTATAAGTGGTTTACTTGTAATGATGAACATCTATGCATACTTTATATAGGCACCTCTTCATATTTCTCAGGTAGATTAGGTAAGGAGTTTAAGGACCTTCACCATGTTTTGAACAAGCAGTGGTTGGTCTTGCTGTTTAACCCCAGAGCCTCCAGAGAACCCATCTGTGCTGCTATGAGAGTCCATATTGACTCATCAGTTAGATTCCTAGTCCATTTCTAAGTCTTCCTTCCCATTGAGATACTTCGAGCTGATATAAATGAACAATAAATAAGTTACCTAAAGAGGATTAAACCCATTATATTCTTCTCAGTATCATTCGAGTATTTCAACCAGATAGAGAGAAAGAATTCTTCAGAATTGTGTTCTGTGTATGTGTGTGTGTGTGTGTGTGTGTACATACCATGGGACATTTCTTTCTTAAGAGAATCAAAATTATATTAAGATAAATAAATGGTAAAAGTAAGGAGCTTTTCAAGCATGTTTGAAACCCCATTTTGGAAAATATGTGTAGACACAGAAAACTCAGGAGTTAAAATATTGAGTGAGTTTCACTCTGTATGTTTCTATATCTATGATAGTGGAGGCCATAAAAAACAGTATTTATCTGTATATGTGTTCTATATCGATGTGATCTATCTCTCTAATTAGATAGTCAATTATTTTTAAAGAGCTGCAAATAAGCCCTATAAGAATGTCATAAATGCATTCCATTTAGAAACATCTTGCAGATAAATTTTATTTTTATTCTTCCTACATACTCCAGAAGCCTTAAAAGAACAACAAAAAAAAATCTCACTACCCAACTAATTCCAGAAACAGATCATTACTGCCTCGTAGTATGTTAATCATACTTACCATTCCTTCTCCTTCAACATCATTATGCTTTGGGATAGAAAAGGTGGGTGGTGTGTAAGTCTCCTTGGAGAAATGAACAGTTGGAGCAGACAAGTTTCTCAAGAAATACAATGTGATTTTCATGCAGAAATTCTCAAGTAATAAAAAGGGGCTTGAAAATGGTGAAAATACATGATATATAAGCAGAATTATTAATAAGAGCACTGTATCTTTGGCTTCCATAGGATTTTTCAAGATGTAGACAAATTGGAGGTAGGCCAGGAAGAAGCAACAGAATTCAGTAGGGAATTGAAGGAAAGACTTATGAAGAAAGATTAAAGGGGCCAAATATGTAAAGTGAGAAGGGAGAAGAAAATGGTCTTTGGAGGTAGACATCGAAGGTTTTATGACATCTCTGCTACTTTATTATCCTATAATCCTAAGCAAGTTACTTAACCTTGCTAAGACCTATCTGTAAAGTGGGTATTAATATCTACCTTATAGGATTGATGTGAAGTTTACATGAGTCAACTTGACATCCCTTTTTACCTATTTAACAGCTACTAAGTCCATCCCTCCTCTCCATTGTCACTGCCATTGTGTCATTACCTTAGTAGATTCATAGATGTTATCCAGACTCCTGCCCATCCTCAGTAGTCCCCACAGTGTGACCAGCGTAACTTTTTGCAGAGCTTGTCTGAGGAAGCTGTCTCCTAGCTGAAAACTTCCAAAGGATCCCACTGCCTTCAGGGTAAAAAAAAAAAAAAGTGATCTCCTTTGAATGGCCTACTCATGCTAGCATCTGCCTTCTTTCCAGTTGGAATTCCTATTACCCCACCCCTCAACATAATGCTTTAGTCATGCTGACTCTTTTATCAGCATGAATCCCCAAATGAATTTCCTCTTTTATGCCATAGACACACTGGTCTCTCTGCTGACAACCCAGCTCTTTCTCCCCCCCCCCCCAAAAAAAAACAGCTCAGACTTGGATACAGGTGCCTCTTCATGTGTTTACATAGTAATGGAACTTACCATTGTCCTACTATTAATTCTGTATTATAATTGTCTCTTCACATCTGCCTCTCCTAAGAGACTTTAGGCTTCTTTTGGTCAGATATTTAGATTACTGCCTTCCTTGGCACACATCCAATGTATTTTTTTTAAATAAAAGAATAATAGATCAATGGAAGGATGAGTGGAGTGTAACAGAATACCTGGAATATCAGATGATGTCGATTCTCTTCCTTTCAAGTAAGGAATGCACTGGTTGTCTCTAATAGCCATGATCTTGAATGAATTTAATTCAAAGCTATTTGTATGTATCGATATCTATACCATCCACCCTTGTCTGCCACTTTGGGAAGATATTGGGATCTCAGGGAAACAGAAGGAGTCTAGGAGACCTGGGACATATGTCCACACATATCAGAGAGAAATAAAGTATAGTCTATATATAGTAGCCATGTGGTAATAGTGGAAAATATCCTAGGTAAATAGGTAGATGCAGATAGATATTTCTGAATAATTACAGATGCTTATCTTTACAACTAAGTGCTTTGTGAATTCTGGGAGCCTGACTGGAGAGAGGTGGAAGTGGGGACAAATGGGACTGAAATGCAGGTACAGGGAGGAATGGGGGAGAGAAACAAAAACCAGACCTTTCCTTGTACACTTTCCTTCCGCTCCTCTGGGTGCTTGCCCATTTTCCAGCTGTTTGACCTTAAAACACATGGCCAGTCCCCCTTGTCTAGAGTTTGCCCTAATTGTTGGGTGCATTGTAGCATTTCAGATGATCGATTGCTCATGCCAAGAGCAGAATGTTAAGATTCATGAAATTCGAATCCGCACCATTAATAACCTGAGCAGGGTTCTCATGTATCCTTTCCTTTTGTTCTCCCTGTTGCCAAGTCTCCATCCTCACTCGTGTGTGTGTGTGTGTGTGTGTGTGTGTGTGTGTGTGTGTGTGTGAGTGTGTGTGTGTGTGCGCGCGCGCGCGCAAGGGAGACAAATGAACTTCAGATGCAGCAATGAAGTGCCACCAAAAAGTAGACCGCAGGGTCTTCTGTGTGCCTATGCAGCCATGTGATAAATTGCCATCTTTAGAATTAATTGTTACCTTCTCAGGAAGTGTTTATACTCATTTTTGTCTTTTTACTGGTTCACCAAATGAACCTCTAAGAAGAGCCAGACTTTCTTCCCCCCAACCCCTCAGGAGTTGCTACGAGGCAATAACACTATTTAATGGAGCCAACAGGCAGGAGTGGTGCTTCCATACCAATTCCGTACCAATTCCGCTTCAGCATACGAATTTAGTGTAAACCTAGGCTATGTCATTTCAAATGCCTTTTTAATAGAATAACTCGTTTCTCTTTTCTTTTGGCTCTGAGTTCAAATTTCTATGCCATTTTAATCCAAGCTGGATCTCTCAGGCTCAGGGAAGGAGGAATATTCTTTCAGCAAAGCACTTTCTTTTGTCAGATTGCTGCTATGTTCAAGAGCTGAAAGAAAAGGAGCTGTCTCTCCAGCACCTCTTTACAAACATTGCTAAGACGTCAGGTTTACACAGAAAGCACTAACACACAAAAGTGGCTCAGTCCATACGCTGTCCTCGGAGATAAGTTGCCTAAAACAGTCTACATAAAAGATGTCCCTTGATGGGTCCATGGGTGAGAATGAGCTTGAGCTGTGTTTGAGCTATATTTTTATCCACATCCTATCTCTCTAAGCCACAAAGATCCAGAAAGGTTACAATATATTCTTTGTAGCTGGTACCTCTATTATGGCTGTAAAGGTAATATATTCAGTAGTTCTGAGTCAGGGATGGTTTTCACTACCCCACCCCACAAGGGAACTTTTGGCAATGTCTGGAAACATTTTTGGTTGTCACAGTTGAGGTAGGAAGAGCGTGTGGATGTGCTACTGGTATCTAGTTAGTAGCTACCACAGATACGGCTACACATCCTATACCATACATTCATAACGAGTAAATCTTCGTGTCCTGCTTAATATGTTATGGGAAATACTCAAAAAGTATACCTTATGACTTCTATTCTTCAAGCATTAGGGATAAAAGCAATCAGTGTTTACTTTTGAGTTCTGACTCTGTGCAAAGCTGTATGATAACTACAAAACAATGGCATGACCATGCCTTTAAGGGACTTAGAGTCTACTGGAGAAACTTTAAATCTAGTAGGAAACTAAAGCACCTGTACCAACACTGAGTGACATCCAACAAGCTTAAATTCAGTGATGAATTTGATAATGTAGTGAAGGCTGAAAGTTTTAAGAAGACTTAATGGAGAAAGGAATTTGACCAGAGTCTCAAGGTAACTAAATAAGGAGGCAGAGAGGTGGGATTGACCATGATGATGTGTGCATGGAAGGGGTAAGAGGGCTGAGAGCCTGGGATAAGGAAGGGAAGCCCAGTTTCCTGCACTCGTTGGCAAACCTTCAAGCATTGCCTGACAAGTGCCAGCTGGAGAATTGCAGAACCATTTGGGAGATCAAAGAGGAAATGTCTATATGTTTTTCAAATCTTTTCAGGACTATTTCTTAGAATAGCTGTCTCTGGTCTTGAAAAATGGGTAAACATAAGATGTAGGCCAAAAAATTTAGAATTCCTGAGGGACTTTTACATAGACACATGTCTGAGAATTTCCCCCTCAGAAAACAAGACAAGGCAAAAATGACAAGCTTGGAAGATGGTCAATCTTTGGCAATCCCTTTGTTTCAGAGTAGCAGAAGTGAGGTTTTAGACAAACATACCTTAACGTGAGTTTCTTAAGGAAACCTGCAATCAATTTGTGACTTCCTTCTTTCTTAGTCAGGCATATCCCTCACTATTCTTCTTTACCTCCAGCTCCTATTGGCTGTCAGATGAGAGTGTGGCTTTACAGAAGGACTGTAGGATTGGAAGTGGAGACTTGAATTCCATTTCTTATTCTCCACTAACTAGCTGAGTGACATTGGTCAAAACTGCCAGTGTAGGATCGGACTGGGCTAACTCACATTTAGCTCTAACTTTATGTATCTGTTCCCTCATTGACTTTCCTGTTCCATTCAAAGGGGTTAAAGAAAATGCATATCCTAGGTACATTTTGTGATGTTTCAGTGAAAGGTTGAAATGAGCAGTGTCAGCAGCCTTATGTTCTCACTGGCGGTCCAGTATACCTTGTGAATAAACACCAGTTTCTGTTACTGGATCTCATTCACAGCATATTTATAAAGTCATACCTCTACAGTGTTTTTTGACAGAGATTCTGGAAGGGGAAAAATGGCAGTGCAGTTGTTGGCTAACATCTGGTTGTACTTTTTGCACACAGGGATAGCCCCAAGGAGAATTGTTCCAAGGCACGAAGCTAATCTGATTCATATCTCTACCTAGAGGCACTTAAAGAAACTGTCAGCTCCCAAAGTGACAAATTTGAGTCCCAGGGACCTTGCAGAAGTGGAGTGAGTTCAGACACATTTGGGGGGAAATTCCTACTATCTTTTCAAGGGAAAGACTTCTGGAAAATTTTTGCCAATCTCTTCTTTACATCCTCCACTCACAGATGGAGGCTGGACTTTTCTATTTCTCTTCTTCTCTAATTTGTCTATTTAAAAAAGAAAAATTTGGGGAACGTGGGTAGTCAGCTGAGCATCCAATTCTTGATTTTGTCTCAGGTCATGATCCCAGGGTCGAGGGATCGAGCCCTGCAGTGGGTTCCACACTGAGCATGGAGCTTGCTTAAGATTCTCTCTTTCTCTCTCTCTCTCTGTCTCTCTCTGTCTCTCTTTCTGTCTCTCTCTCTCCCTCTGCCCCTTTCCCCTGCTTTCTCTCTCTCTCTCTCTCTCTCTCTCTCTCTCTCTCTCTCTCTCTCTCTCCCTCTCTGTCAAAAAAAATTTTTTTTAAATGGAAAATCAGTCATGTGACTTAGAGACCTAGCTTTAAGGCCTTAGCAAGGGTTTGCTTTAAAACATCTCCTCTGACTGACTTTCAAAACTCAAGTGATAGCTGCCTTAGAAGTATTAGTGTAGTTTTCTCTATCAGAAAATCGGCATGCTCTGTCTGGATAAGAATATTTTGTTACAGAACTGCTTCCACATCACTTCATTCCATCATGATAATTCAACTAGAAAAAATAATTGTAAATGCTCTACTTGCAATACTTGTACATTGACCACAACATGTTAATTAGACAAAAGGACTGATATGCTGAATCTGAAGTGCATAGACTTGCTCTTTTAATTGACTTGTACAACTTGGTTGCTAATGCTAAGAGTGTTGTAATTACTTAATCTGAATTATCTACTGAGTATAACAATCATTTCCCTGAATAGGCCATTCACTGGGTGCTGAGAGCTTTACCCATACCATACTATTACTTCCTCAGTTTACAAGTTGAGGGAAGCAAAGTGCAAGTCGAATGATGTGTTGAAAATCCAAGGGAATAAATGCCTTTTGTTTAATCCCTTGCTGAAAATCTCTTTAGGCTTTGGATTACAAAAAAACAAATATAGTCATTGTTCTCTGATGATTCAGGTTCATGCAGTAGGGCAGCTTCCTCATTGTGATTTTCAAGCAATTACACATGAGGTGGATGACAAGGGGAAAGAGATTGCCTTGAGGTCAAGAGGCCAATGTCCACTTCTAACATAAGTCATGCGACTGGCAAGATTACCCTGTTTCTCCATTTGCTGTGTTGCTGGGGAGATGAAAAATAACTTACATAAAGTGCCTGGCATAGTGTCTAGCAAATTGTAAGGATTCAGTAAATGTTGCTGATACTATTTTTGGTACTGATACCTAGCCATATAAGCACATAGCACTGAAGAAGATTACACTACACTGAACCGGTAGCATTCCTAGATATTTGCTGTAGGAAATAGATTTCTGATAAACTTAGCATTTGCTGCTTTCTACTTTCAGAATAATAAAAATAAATAAATATTTCACCTTTGTCCCTGTTCCTGGCACAGAGCTACTAAAATCCATTGGAATTTCCTGAGTGAAAGGAGTATCTTTGTTATTCATAGCAAGCCTCTTTCAGTAACACCTAAATTTAAACCCAAGCAAGAGTTTTGAAGTGTATCCTAGATAACCTCAGGGTGCGGCTGGTCTCCAAAAGACCAGGTGATTAGAGGGTGGGAATTTTGAGTTCCAACCAGGAACTTCAGGGAAGGAAGGAGATGGGGGGTGGGGGGGGGGGTGCGGTGGGACTGGAGATGGAGCTTTATAAAAACCCGGAAACAATGAGATGCAGAGAGCTTCCAAATTGGTGAACATACCCACGTGCCAGAAGGGTAATTTACCCCCAGTCCAGGGGGACACAGGTTTTGCACTTAGCACACTTCTGGACCTTGTCCTATGTGTCTCTTAATCTAGCTGTTCATTTGTATTCTTTATAGTAATCTTTAAACATTATATATATATATATATATATATATATAGAGAGAGAGAGAGAGAGAGAGAGAGAGAGAAAACATTAACATATATATAGAGAGAAAACATTAAGTAATATATATATATATAGTAAACATTAAGTGTCTTTCTGAGTTCTATGAGCCATTTGAGAAAATTATCAAAACTTAAGGAGGGTGTAGAAAGTTTGTAGCCATGGGAAGTGTGGGAACTTAGTACCTGGGACTGGCAGCTAAAGTGGGGATAGTCTTGTGGGTCAGAGCCCTTAAGCCTGTGGGCTCCAATGCTAACTCTAGGTAGTTAGTGTCAGAACTCAATTTCATTGTAGGAAACTCAGGTGATGTCTGACGAACTGGAGAATTGGTTGCTGGTGTTGAAAAATGCCCCAGACTACTAAAATCTGAGTGAATCCACAGTAACAATACAGTCTGTTTATTTAAACCTTCAGTTGGTTGACTTCTGGTTAATTGTAGTTTTATGAAATTGATGGTTATGGGCAGCTAGTTTTAAAGGAACCATGAGCATTGTCCATATAGAAAATCCTTGCTAGCTACTCATGCTATGGACACAGGAGATGTTATTTTCTGAAATAAAGATGTGCTCTTCTGGAGACCTATCCAGTCGTGTGTTACCACTTGGGGTCACTTCAGCTTTTCAGTAAAGAGCAAGGGACAGTAACTGCAACCACAGGGTAGCAGAGAACCTGCCTGTTGTCAGTCCCAGAATGACATAAATGTAGAGGAGCACAGCCCCAACAACTTATTTGTTTCAGGTTGCAGACTCATGTACGCCCGCAGGTGACTAGATGTAAGGAAAACCTTGGGTGGCCTAACCTTTGAGGCTAAGAAATTGCATTGGCTGATGTCTCATTTCTCTTGCCTTTGGCTTTACTTCAGCGGCTATGAATGACCCCTATTTTCTCATAGCTGCTTTATGGCAATAAAAATAACTCCCACTATGCAAATATTATACTCTTCTATTTGGCCTAAAGGGAAAGTGCTGCAAGAAAAATCCTGGATGTTTTTTTTTTCTTTTATGCAGATCTTAAAGGAAAGGCCAGGTTAGGAACCACCCTTGAGTCAGCCCCCTATCGAAAGGTAGGATCCTTCCTGACAGAGCCCTGGGTGAGGAAGGCAAGGCAATTCACATGTGGGCATATCAGATACTGACATTGCACGGGGCTCCCCTCCGCAGGAGAAATGGATCCCTGGTGTCAACTGAGAGGAATCTTCTCCCTGAAGCACAGTGGGAGTGTTTCTTTGAAGCTTTACACAACTCAGCTTCTGCTTTAGGGCAAAACAGGTTACAGCTAGAATAGTCCTGCAATATGTTAACTGAATAGGTGTTTCTACTGCACCTTTAATTTAGTAGAAAATTTAAAGCAAAAAATGACTGCATAGAACTGCATGTTTAAAATTTAGACCAACTAGCTGAAGGCCTATAAGCCTTCCTTCTTCAAACCTGGGGTGGGGGGAGCCTGCCATGAGCACGGTGTTAGGTGGCTCCAACATTTTCAGGGCAGAACCAGGCTGGAACTAGCGCCCATCCTGTTGACATCTGCCAAAATCTGTCCCCTGCCAGGAAGCAGCTTCCCTTCCTCCCCAATTGCTTTGTCTTGGGGGGAGAAGGTCATTGGTGCCCACCGTTTCCAGGGCAGCCCTTGGCACGAGCAGTGGGTGCCTTTGAAAGGCAGACTGCAACAGGAAGACTTTGAAAGCAAGAAGTAGCTTTTTCATCTTTGCAGGCCCAGCCGGAACACTGGTTCCTGTGCAGTACAAGCAGTTTCAAAGTTATCTCCCATGCTGATAGGAATGTGATAACATGGAGCAGAGAGGTGCCATAATGATTTCCTTTCAAATGGCTGCCTCCCCATTTATCTTTGCACACTGTCAAAGACTGATATGGTCGGGAGTTAGCAGTGGCATGGAATAATTAATCTCGCACTGGGGAAGTAAGTTCCTCATTTGTCTCCTGAGAAATTAGCACTGAGTTGACAGGAAAAGTAGATGATACAATGAGAAAGGAGAAGGGGTGTGGTATTTTTAACTCCCGGTGAAAAATTGTAAAGTTTTGGTTGAGCACCTACTATGTGCCAAGTGCCGGGGCTACTGTTGATTCCTACGTTAGAAAAACTCATAGCCTCTACGAGGTCATGTATTATTTTTAAATGCCTGTCACTTTTACAAAATGCCCAAGGGATACTATGGTGATACTTGTACCATCACCTAAAGAAGAGCTGAATTTCACTGAGTTCACCAGTTATTGGAAAGGCTTAACCTCTATAACAAAGAACCACCACCACCACCAATACCAAGTGGCTTAATAAGGTAACGATCCACAGGTTAGGGGTCTGGGACTAGCAGACCATTCTGCCACTCCTAACATGTGGCTCCCATCCCTGGATGCAAGCTTTCCTATTTTCCAGCCAGTGGGGAGAGGAAGAGGGAAAGAACATGCCTTAACATGTTTAAGGGTAAGACCCTGAAGCAGCACTCATCACTCTGCTTCTATTGCATAAGGCTACACTTGTCTGCACAGCAAGAAAGGCAAGAAAATAGTCACTAGCTGGAGAGCCGTGTATCTTGCGTAAAACTTTTTAAGGTGTTCTCTTCCACGGCAGCCATGGGAAGCTAGATATTTGGAACAATAAACAGTCTCTGCCACAGAGATATTAGATAAATTCATTTTTACTTCTCTAAATTTCTAGCAACTCACCTCGTAAATGAGGGTATTGAAGGAGGTGAGCTCTGCAATTCACTTCAGTTCCAGAGTCAAGATAACAGCAGAAGGTTTCTTCCCCAGGCTCTGCCATGCAGGAGGCACAGTGACGGACTTTGTGCTGGGAATTTTGTTTCGAGCTGGTTTCTTTTATTTGGAAATATCAGGTGCTGACCTTACTCTGGATTCAAATGAGAGCAGGTCATGGCTCTAAGAAGCAGCTTCTGGAAAGAATCAAGCCTGTAATCCTCTTTCTTTGAGGTTGTAAATGCACTAACTGAGCCAAGCAAAACAATGGTGTGATCCATGGGAAACAGAAGCAAGATATTTTCCTTAGACAGTGGTGGGTAGCCAGGGAAGCTTTCTGTTGTAGAGAGAGCAACAAAGACATGTTTCCTCAGAAGAAAGAGAGATGCTGATCTGAGGAGTAAAGCATAGGACCAAAGGAAGCATATACCTGGGTTCAATGGCCAAGACAAGCAGCCAGATTACATACACTACCATGGAGAATCTATTGCTGAGTGGCTTCTCCTACTTGAAGAGATAGTATTTTCTGCAAGAGCCAGGAAATGTAGGCCACAGCTTCCTAGAGGGTGCCTTTGGAACTTTGGTGAGCCAAACCAGGTTGCAGACCATCTCTTTAGCTCTTGAGGTAGCTGAGCATGGCCTGAGGTCACCCAAGTCCCAGGCAAGTTCCCTCCAACCATGTAAGCCTCCTGAACTCCCTCATTTCCTACATGTACTGTGATGTGGAAAAGATTGCAAAGCATTTGATAGAGGCTACCACTGAGGGTGTTCCATGCTTGGGAGGTAGCTCAGCTGGTCACTCTGGTGATTTAAATAAATTGTCTCATGGAGACGCACCGGCAAATCAGGGCTGGCATTTCGATTTCCTCTGTAAGGTGAATTGTCGAAAGAGGTTCATTATAATAATTAAGATTTATGCAGCGAGTACATTTTCTTTTCCCTGTATCCTGTTACATTCCTGGTATTTTATGACCAACACATGAGTTCTAGATATTAACTATTTGATTCCAAAAAGTGTGCTCCTAAATGAGTTATTTAGAAGTCAGAATTTAATAAGTGGAATCTTTTTTTTAACGTGCCAGATTTTAAAAACAAATTTAAAGGAAACTTACTGCAACTTCTTTAACAGAATGAATAACATACCCCAAAAACCTAAATATTGGCTTTGACACAGTCAGTAAATTAACTCTTTGGCTTTAGGCAGATGTCTTCCTTCTCTGGAAAGGAAAGTCGGTTTCCTCCACTGTAAAATGATTCTCAGTAGGGATGGGGCATTAGCAAAGTGATCTGACCGTCTACTCTATTCTTCTGATTTGATGTTCCACAACTCAGAATACATTGAATGAAAATCTCCCACTATAGGAAGCAATGTGTGGGTTGCTACAGAGTGTGGTTTCTGTGGTCAGAGAAAAACGGTGTTGTTTTCTGAGCTCTTGACTCAACTGCACAGGGTAGATCGAATGAACAGAGCAAACCTCAGCCACTCGTTCTGCCTCTGGCCAGTTTGTTCCTCCAGAATTTTCCCAAATTACAAGGCCAAAGTAGCTATTAGCTATGACAGAGACACCTCATAAATTGTTAAAAAGAGCTCAAGTTTAAAGAATTGCCTTTTTTTTCTGAGTGGTGATTTTACTTAGGTTTCAGTCATTTCTTCTGACTTTTAATTTTAAAAATATTTCACAAAAACATCCAGAGAAATGATAAATAATAAAGCATTCTTTAAGCCACGCATCTTGCCTAGTACTGATCATTATTATTTTCTGATTTTTACGTCCATTTCTTTCAGATAATGTGTTCTTACTCATTTTTTAAAAAAAAAAGTATCATAAATTGAAAGCTACCGTTTAAATACAAAACTCCTAACTGAGAAAATGAACCTGAACTCATTAAATATTTCTACACAATGAGTTTCTTGGCTCTCCAAATGACTCATTTTTCCTTTCTTTTTTTTTATTATAATTTTCCTTTTTTTTAATCTCTGATTTTCCTTTTTGTTAAATTACAATTACCTAGATTATCCTCACTCTTCTTCTATTTATTGTAGCCCCAATTGTAATGTATCTGCTTTTGTGGCTTTTCTATAGTATTTGAAATGTAATTAATTAATTGACTCTAATTAATTGAATATAAGCTCTTTATCAATTAATATAATTTGAATATATACCTACCCTTTTATTCTTAATTGAATATAATCCCCTATTTTTTCCCCTCACGTCCCCTAATAAGCTCCATCTATAGGTATAAAAAGAGAAGTGAAATGAACTGGTCACATTTTTGTGCCTGTTCTTGCCCTTTTGTTTCCATTTCTGCCTCTAGCACATAGTCACATGGCAAACTGGATTATTTCTGAGCCCATGGTATGTATTGTACATCACTTACTCTTAGATTCTCCATTTTTATCACTAGGGTTCTTTCCTGGGCACCACGTCCTTGAGATGCCCCTATGTCTGATAAGGTAACTCAGGCTGAGGTCATTATAATCAATAAGGTCTATATGTTTATCCTAAATTCAATCTAGTAACTTAGTTGTTTTAATTGAAAATTGTAAGTCCTGTGTGTATGGGTAAGGGAGGGGTCTGAGCAAAGGGAAAACAGGGATATTTCTTGTGAGGTCCTACCTGGCGGGCTTAAATTGTGCCACGCAGGTTTGCATCTCATCTGCTTATATGTAAGGCCAGCCTTGTCTGTTAGGCAAGAGGAAATTTAATTTGCAGCCTGTTTTATTAAAGGATAAATTAAGGTACCAAGTGGGAATTGAAATCATCTAAGGCAATGGAACATTGGAAGTTGCCTAGATTTAAAACTGGGTCTTTTGTGAGTTTCATTCATAATGACACCATAATAATAGCTACATGTGTTAAGCACTTATGATCCAGGGACTGTTTAACATACTTTTACATTTATTAACTCACTTAATTCCCATAACACCCTTATGAATAAGATTCTCTTGTCTCCATTTTATGTATGAGAAAACTGAGGGGGTAAAAAAAGCATACGAAGCTTTTCTCGGTTCATATAGCTGATAGACTTTAGAGATGGGATTTGAACCCGTATACTGTTAATCACTATTTATACTGTATTAATGTGGTTTGGTGAAAAAGATACAGACAGCAGTGACTCGGGCTCAAAGGGAACTGTTCGAACCCATATTTTGGTATTAGTATTAACACCAACAGGATCAGCTATTAAATAAGTATTATATATAAGGGTCTTGCCCTTGGATAAAATTAAATCTTTCTCATGAATCTACTACTGTGACCAAACTTCAAAATATGTGGTGGATGAATAATTAAATCTAGATGTCTCCTCCAGCAACAGCAGCAGCAAAAACTGGAGGTGGGGGTGAAGGGAAGATAGGAGTAATAGACATTCACAGCATTTACAAAAAGCATGATAACTAATTTTAAAATAAAAGTGGGTTTTACTTTTATCCTAATTGCACTAATCCTAAGAATTGCAAATAAAAAATAAAGCCCACCTGCCATTTAACAGCCAGCAATATAAAAACCTTACAGTGTCAAGTGTCATATGCATAACTGAATTCACAATTTGGTTTTCTTAAGGAGAAATAATTTAGTTATCATTAAGCCTTTTAGGAAACTTGTTTTAATAATGTTCTTTGGTTATCAGGGGTATCATGTTTCCTTCAGGCAAAGAAGAGAAAATGTGCAGCTAAAACCTTTACTGTATGTGATAATGAAGTTGGTCCATTTTGGTACAGGATTGCCACAATTCTTTTTCACTCAACATGAACAGAGGTGTGAAAGCAGGCGGTTTCTCTAACTGTAGGAAATTGCTGAATTCACAGATTTCTATCTCAACACAATGAACTGGCTATATGTTATATGAGGCTCAAATTTGTTGTTGGTTGTTTATGACTATCATTTTTTAACGGAATAATAGTTGGGAGCATAAAAACTCGTAAGAGAAGATGTTTGTACCACGTGTGTGTGGGTTTTTTTAATTACAGTAGGTGAGAAGTGTGGAAAAAAAGTATCTAAGTTTATCTTCATACTTGAGCCCCTATTTCCCTGTGTGATTTATTCCTGCCACTAGAGAAACCTAGGTATTCCATTGCCTTGCTTGCTCTGAGAATATGCCAGGAGCTGGTCCCTATTGTGATACAATTAATTAAATCTATAAACATGATGCTAGCTAACTTTAATATAGTCCCATCACCACAACATTTTCTGGATCATTTATTTAATATTCATTGACTCACAGTCACTGAAGGCACCAAATCTTTTATCAAATATCTTTCATTGGGGATGGTAAAAATTTATTTGGACCAGCTCCTGATCTGAGCGTTCCCCTACCTTGTGCATTTCCGAGCAGACTTATTTCTCCTCTTCAGTTCTTTGCCAACCCAGCCACCACTCCAATATTCCTTTATATTTTATAAACTCTTTTCTGCTGTTGGTAAAAAGGGGATCCAATTTCTACACTCTGGAATTCTGTTTCAAAGTGCTGACTTTTAATTGAGGGACCAAGGCAGGATGTAGGGTGTGTCAATTTGGGAATGCTGAATGACTGAAATGTCATGACATTTACAATCCAGATGTCATGGCAAACTGGGAGACAAGGCAGCTTGGTAGATAATTAGATGGCAGATGTCCAAGTAGTTTCACACGATACACATTATTTTTTGTATATTTGAGACTCAGGACCCCAGCCCTGAATGATAAATGAGAAATCACCTCACCCATACCATTTAAAAAACAAACAAACAAAAAAAAAACCAAAAAAAACAAATTAGGTCTCATAGTTTTATTGCCTTTTAAAAGTGTATTTATTGGAAATAGCATACCTAAGAAAACATAAATCACTTAAAATTCTTATGTTTGGTTATATCTCTATGAAAGTAAATATATTGATAATCATTATTTTTTACTTTTTTCAAAAATTAAACTCTTACATTCTACAAATGAGGAAACTGAGGCCCAGGGGAGTTAAGTGATTTCTAAGATCAATTTCTAATCGGTGGTGGAAATGAGACAAGAATCCCTGATTCTCATGCTAGCATTCTTACTAGAAATACCTTATTCTCTCTTTTTTTTAATAAAAAAATTTCCCTCAGCTTTATTGAGATATAACTGACATATAACATTGTATAAGTTTAAGGTATACAACGTGTTGATTTGATATATACTACCAAGTGATTAGTGCTAGAACTGGCTATAACACCTCCATCAGGCCACATAATTACCATTTCTTTTTTGTGGTGAGAACATTTAATATCTACTCTCTCAACAACTTTCAAGTATATAATACAGTATTATTAACTATAATCACCAGGCTGTACGTTAGATCCCCAGAACTTATTCATCTTATAACTGGAAATTTGCATTCTTTGATCATTTCCCTATTTCTCCTGCCCGCCCCCCCTCCAAACTCTTGAATTCAGTTATAAGTACAAGGAAGCCCACTCTTTGATTCCCTTCTGAGTAAATGCTTGAACCATATCCCCAGTGGCTCCTTGAGAGAGCTGGGTACAAAGCTTTAAAGCCTTGGTGGAAAGCCTGATTAAACCTACGTGGTACCAACGCAATAGCCTAAAGTGTGGAAAAATACTAGTTGGTGGGATTCATTATTTAATTTAAAAAGTGCTTGGGAGAAAATGTAATAGATTCACTGCCTAGCTGTTCTTGAGTCCCATCTATTGAACCCCCTATTCCTGATATACATACAGTCTTATAATTCTAGAATAGTAAGGTTTGTTGGATGTCCCTAGCATATTCCATATATTTAATGCTTCACATCCAAGACCCTGTGGTTTAAAGGCAAAAGCCAAATCTATAACCACGTTTATGGTTTTATATACAAATTTGGAAAAAGGAGTACATTATTTTATAAAGCAAATACGTTACTTGCCAATTAATACACAAGAGTAATTAGGGGTGCATGGGTGGCTCAGCGGTGGGCGTCCGACTTCAGCTCAGATCATGATCTCGCGGTTTGTGAGTTCAAGCCCCGCATCGGGCTCTGTGCTGACAGCTCAGAGCCTGGAGCCTGCTTTGGATTCTATGTCTCCCTCTCTCTCTGCTTTTCCCCCACTCACACTCTGTCTCTCTCTCAAAAATAAATAAACATTAAAAAAAATTTTTTTAAGAATAATTTTCTTTTTTCATAGCTACAGGAGAGCTAACTATATTTATAACATTTCAGAATGATGTTCCAGTTGAAGAGAAACATCTCTTGAAAAATCAGACTTTAAAGTCTCAGAATTCCTGGGCTTGACATTGACTTAAGCTCATTGTGGGTGGAAAGGAGAATTTTAGGAAAGTCTGTTCACCTGTCTTGTGAGTTATGGAACTGGGGGGGGAAATGGGTTTTCCATACTGCCCAGAGGTATTTTGTGTACATACACCTCAAAAGCAACTAAAATTTCAAACCTCAAACTTCGCACAGAGCTGTTGTGCTCTGAGGAATAGTTGGATATAAGTCAGAGAGGATTGACTGGAAAAGAACAAGGTTATAAAGTGTCTGAACACTTCATGTGAGGATTCTGAAGAACTTCTGTAGTGCTGAAGTTGCATTCTTTACTCTGATTTAAGAGTGTTTGAGGGGAAAGTCTTTCCATTACTCAAGTTATGGCTGGTTTCTGCTGCTGTGTCCTGCTCAGTTCCCTGTCCTATTACCCTGTAGTCTTTTATGAGGGCCTGATGACTCTCATCAATGAATTCCACCTTGCCCTTGGCTTGGGCCCATCTTGTTCTGGGGCAGGAAGGAGTTTGGCCCAGTCTTGCTGCTGGTTCCTCATGGACTTCTGGAAGTCAATACTTCAGTCATTTACTTTTCTTGAAGGGAACATCTCTGTTTTTCTTATCATACCAGGATGCCAGTTACTGGAGTCCTACCTTACTCCATTGATCTGGTACCTTCATGAATAGTCTTCTTCAACTAGCTGAGTCCAGCTTAGCATGATCTTGTATTTCCTAGTAGCCAATTTTAAAAATTAAAAAGAAACAAACTAAATTAATTTTAAGAATATAATAAGGTAGATTTTATTGTATCTTCTGAACTAAAATACCACCAATACAATTTCCATGAATGCTGCGGAGGGTGAGTATGCCAACCTAACCTAGATGAGTTGTCAGAATGTATATTTTGAATTACTTATTTATGTATTTATTTATTTATAGAGAGAAAGAGCATGTGCATACACAGGTAAGTGGGGAAGGGGCAGAGAGAGAGGGAGAGAGAATCCCAAGCAGGCTTCACTCTGTCAGCACAGAGCCCAACACAGGCCTCGGTCTTATGAACCACAAGACCATGAACTGAGCCGAAACCAAGAATCAGATGCTTGACCCACTGAGCCACTCAAATGCACCTTGAAATATTAGTTTAGAAGATTCCTTGATTTTCCTGGTTTGGTCAAATATCTTTAACAAATTTTGTATTTGACTTGCAGAAGTGTACAAGGAGAGGTACAATGCTAGACAACAAAATAAATGAGAGCATCCTCTGCTGAATGCTTAGGTCTATCAATAACGTGTATGAAGATGTATGTGTAGATGTATTTGAATAGGGCTTATAAAATAACAGGGCTGACTCCACAGGTGAGAGAAGACATGTAGCTTCTTAATAAACTTGAAATGACTAACATATCCCTCCAAAACGAATCATTAGCTGTGCCCACATGGCTCGAAAACTAGTGGATTAAAAAGTAAAAAGCTTCACTTAATCCTCTCAGCTGTTTGATATACATCAAGCATCCAGATGTTGAAAACATCCAAGCTGCAATTTAGAAGTTTTACACTTGCATATATTATTACTTTTCTCAGAGACCATACTTTTCAATTTACTCCTTAAAAATGTAGTAACATCTTTCCAGATTCATGGAGGTCTCTCTCATTGGCCTGTGATCTCTTTATGTGGTGTGGGTGTTGAGAAACATAGTTTTTGTAATGTTATTTTAGTTACTTAGCAGTTACCCACCAATAACTTAGATTATGTTTAACAAGCGCAACCTAATATTAATGTTATTCTAAAGCTGCTTCAAATGGGGCGCCTGGATGGCTCAGTCGGTTAAGCGTCTGTCTTCGGCTCAGGTCATGATCTCGCAGTTCGTGAGTTTGAGCCCCACGTCAGGTTCTGTGCTGACAGCTCAGAGCCTGGAGCCTGCTTCTGATTCTGTGCTTCCCTCTCTCTCTGCTCCTCCCCACTCATGCTCTGTCTCTTTCTCTCTCAAAAATAAATAAACATTAAAATAAAAAAAAAAGATTCTTAAAGTTGCTTCAACTAAATAATGGAAAATTTGACATACCTAATAAAATTAAAATTTGAGTTATCTACTGTCAGATCTTCTATGCCACTGACCTCCTTTTTACTAAAGTGATTAAAAACATTGACTGCAGTAGTATTTTATTGCTATCAGCAACTATTATGCCATGGTATATATCTTTATTTCTGCCACATATATTATGTCTCAGCATGGAGTTTATATCCTGCATTTCATTTTAACAATTTTCTAATTGCTGTCACGTTTAGTCAGGTTGCGTATTTTGTGGCCTACAACATTGATTTCATCTTAATGTCACCAGTGGGAATTGATGATCCTAGGCTTGGCATAATATTAATTAAATCCATATGTCACATATTGTGCAGTGTTCTTATGAAAATATTCTAATACTTAAATGCAAGTTGAGGTTACTTATGAAAATGGTGGACTTCATATGGAGTCCATCATGCAGTAAAAGTGTTTTGAAACCTGGGTGAATGGGTTTAGACCAACATTGATATTAAAGGCCAGGTCTTTTTCATATGAAATTCGTATCTAAGGGCGCCAGCGTGGCTCAGTCTGTTAAGTGTCTGACTCTTGATTTTAGCTCAGATCATGATCTCATGGTTCATGAGTTCGAGCCCCACATGGAGCTCTGTGCTGGGAATGCAGGGACTCTCTCTCTCTTTCTCTCTCTTTTTCTCCATCTCTCAAAATAAATACATAAACATTAAAAAATTCATATCTACGCTAGCAACTTGACATTCAGAATCCCACAAGGAAGTATAGCTGGACATGTTACCCCAGGTGTCTTGAGAAAGTGCATTAGCCCACCTGTGTGTAGTAGGCTGAAAAACATCCCCCAAAGATACCAAGTCCGAATTCCTGGAACCTGTAAGTTTTGCCTCGTGTGGAAAATGGGCCTTTACAAGAGTGACTAAGTTGTGGATTGTGAGATGAGATAACCCTAGATTATGTGTGTAGGACCTAAATATCATTGTAAGTAAACCTAGGAGAGAGAAGCAGAGGAGTCTCTCCGCATGCACAGAGGAGAAGGAGGTGTGAAGATGTCGCTGATAGTAGAGTGATGCAGCCACAAGTCATGGAATGCTGGCATCCCACAGCAGCGGGGACAGTCAAGAAACCAGCTCTCCCTCAGGGCCTCCAGAGAGAGTGCAGCTCTTCTGATGCCCTTACTTCAGCTAAATGATAGTGATTTGGGACTTCTGGTCTCCAGAACTATAAGGGAATAAATTTTAGTTTTAAGCCATCCAATTGGTGTTGTTACAGGACACTAATACATCAGACACTTTAAGTGATAACAACAGTAGTAATTACCCAGAAAAGACAAAACATATAAAGTGGGAGCGTATGTATTTTTAGAAAGTTCTATTACTCTAACATACAGTGTAAATAGAAACAGGTCTTAGTATAAAAATTGCGGTTTCAAAGTAAGTCTCCTGATCTCCCATTCCAAGTGCCCTGATCATCTTAAGCTGTTCTTATTTAGAAATTCTGAAGCCATCACTGCCTGCCTATGGGTTGGGTTGAAATGAAGGCACACTGGTCTTTCAAGGGTCTATTGTATGACAGTGAAACAGAATGGAAGAATTCAAAGTCATAGCCTGGAGCTAACCAATACCTGAGAAAGTTAACAATTGGATAAGGTCCATAGTGCAAGTGTGAGAGAGTCATTGAGAATTCTGCCCTCAAATGGAAAGACCGGTGCCAGGCTGTCTTACCTGTTGTGGTCAGCCTCTGCTACGAGGGCAGTGCTAGCTACTAGAAAGGGCATTCTGGTAGGGGCAACCCGCACTTGATATATCGTATGTTGTTTACCACCGTTCCCCATATAAAACTTGTTTCAAAGAATTCCAACTTTGATGCTCCTCACACAAGCATGCCTCAATTCTGCATCCTTTCTCATGCTGTCATATCACCCTCTTTTAAAACTCTGTCTTCTCTCAGGGTACCTGGGTGGCTCAGTTAGTTAAGCGTCCAACTCTTGATTTCGGCTCAGGTCATGATCTCTGGGTTTGTGGGTTCCAGCCCCATTGGGCTCTGCTCTGACAGCACGGAGCCTGCTTAGGATGCTCTCCCTCCCTCTCTCTCTCTCTCTCTCTCTCTCTCTCTCTCTCTCTGCCCCTCCCTTGCTTGCTCTCTGTCTCTATCAAAATAAATAAATAAACATTTTTTAAAAATGTCTGTCTTCTCTCTTGAGTTCTAGTTCCCAACTGCCTCCTGAATATGTCCAGAGGATGTACTTCATACTCTCTGGATAAAACGGCCTCATCCCATTGTCTTCTACTACAGCCTTGCCTCTTGCTTTTCCTTGTCTGAGTTAGTGGATCACCCTCTTGTCTGCTACATTTCAGCCCCTCAGCTGAAACCGTGGAATCATCTTTGGCTCTGCTCTTACCCTTCATATTCAGCCAATGGATAATACCAATATTTCTCCTCTTTTCTCATTTATTTCTTTTGCCACTGGCCTACTTTGAGCCCTCATCTCTTTTCTGAAAAATTATAATAGCCTACCAACTGACCTCTCTGCTTCTAGCTCCTGGATGGTCCAATCCCCTTTGTCACCTGACTTATCTTCCAAAACGCCGTCACTACCTGTCAGTTCATCAGAAGCTTTTGGCGACTCCTGGGCTTACAGAAGCATCCATTTCTAAGTGTGCTTTCACGGCTCTCCACAACCCTGCCTCAGTCCATCGTTCCAACCATCTCTCCTGCTTCTAGCATCATTTGTTTCAACCAACATGCCTGCCACTTTTTACACCTCCTTGGATTTACTCATTGTTGGCATATCTTCCTCTGCACACACCTTCTTTGACATACCTATTTGTCTCTCAAGGCCCAACTTAGGACTTCCCCATGAAACCTCTTTTGATTCCTGTCCTTCACTAACAATACTTATTAACTACCATATTGTGCATTTAGTTATATAATAAAACTTCTGCCTTTTACCATAGGTCATTTCCCCATATCTGTCTATTCCTTCTCTCCAACACTAGATTATAAATTCCTACAGGCTAAAATGTGTGTCTTCATCCCTTAAAACAAAGGTTAAATGTCACCTTGCCTATACTGATTAGTGCTTTTTTTCTTTATCTCAGCTCTAAAATATTATAAATGTATGTTACATAATTTGATGCCACTTTAAAAACTAGTTCTTGTTCCACTATCTTATCTCCCAAATTAGATTGTAACCCTCTCAAGGTTAGGGAGCATGTACTATATTGAACTCTTATATAGTCCCCACTATATTATGCAACAAATGCTTGCTGGATGAGTCACTTGACATATCTTCTTAGCAAAATAAAAATACCAGGCTCTTTAGATAATTAGCTTTGTGACCTAAGGCAAACCATTTCCGCCAGGGGATTTAGTTTAATATACTGTGAAATAGATGACACCTTTATTTTTTTCAATATAAATAGTCACTGATGTGTTTCTTTAACAGAATTTGGTTTCATGCTAAATCTGAAAACAATAAAACAAACCAAAAATTCAGAATCAACTTCATGCTTTCTGAAAGCAATATGAAAGGCATTATTTAATCAAATTATGTATTATTCTAATTTCCTCTCAGAATTTTAGAAATATATCAGACATTTTCCATGTCATTGTAAGTTAAAATATGTATTAAATATGCATATATGCACATATATTCATATATTTTTTTCTAACCAATATAAGGTTATTATACTAATGTTTATGTAAAACAGCAGTTCATAGGCTTATCCCTCATGTCAAGACCCTCATATACCTCTGTCAGCCACTATTTTTCTTAAAATCCACAAGAGGGGATTATTATTGTGTATTATTGTGGTCATTATACTTTATTCCATTTTGTTTATTACATTCCAATATATTGTGGCAGATTGAGCAATATATGAGATTAATTCTTTTGGTTTAGAATTATAGTCTGTCATCATTAGAGCAGGGATTACATTAACTCTGCCTACCAAAGTCAAATGTTCTGGACATATCAACCATTAGGTACCAATAACAGAAAGCATTCTAAATTTTTGGAGTTTTCCAAGATATTGTACCTCTTGTTAATTGAATTGGGAGATAATTGCCCTATGATTACCTTGATTCATATGCTGTATAATTTACCACAATGATAATTAACGCCTTGTACTTGATTGGGGTAAAATGTATGCATAAGTTAGTCTCTCTCACCCTTTTTTCTCCCCTTTGTCTCTTTCTCAATCCTTCCCTCCTCCTATTTATATACAGCACTGTAAACAAGCATTTTACATGCCATCTGACAGGATCTGTTATGGCACCTTACCCCATATTCCTATGTCACTCAAAATATCTCTAAAAAGTAAAAGCCAATTTTTTAAACATTCTTAGGTGAATTGGCTGCCACTTACTGATTTGATCTAATCATGCTTTGGTTTGTGAAAGAAAAGCCATAACCTCACCCATTATATAATATATATATATATATATATATATATATTTTTTTTTTTAAGTTTGTTTATTTATTTTGAGAGAGAGAGAGAGAATGCACATGAGTGCATGTGCAAAGGCACATGAGTGGAGGGGGAGAGGGAAGGCAGAAAGAGAGAAGATCCCAAGCAGTCTCTGCACTGTCAGTGCGGAGCCTAACTCAGGGCTCAAACTCATGAACCATTAGATCATGAACTGAGCTGAAATCAAGAGTCAGACACTTAACCCACTGAGCCACCCAGATACCCCTATGATGTTTTTTACTCTAAGTCCATTTGTACCTAAATTTCCCATAGTGCCTCTGTATTTCAGAGACTATATTACTAGTGTCTTCTATACTTAAACAATTTTGAAATCGGTCAGATGATCAAAGTAACATATGCTTTATCAATCCTTCTTAATTCTCAGATAAGGGAGAAAGAAGTATATTATAACTCACAAACAGAAATGTCTTCACAAACTTGATATTTGATGGTTCCAATTTATTTAGATGAAAAATACAGAAGCACAAAGAAGATAAGCAATATTAATGGGTTCTTCCTTACAATGCTATAATCAGGCAAATATTTTAGATGAAATGATATGATCCTGGAGTTGTCTCAGAATAATCAGGGGTCGGGTGCCTGGGTGACTCAGTTGGTGTAGGTCCAACTCTTTCTAAGTTTGCATGCGTGGGTAGGTGGGAGAGGGGCAGAGAGAGAGAGAGAATCCCAAGCAGGCACCACACTATTAGTGCAGAGCCCAACATGGGGCTTAAATTTACAAACCTGAGATCATGACCTGAGCTGTAATCAAGAGTTGGTAGCTTAACCAACTGAGCCAGGCACCCCATTTGTCCAACTCTTGATTTTGGCTTAGGTCATGATCCCAGGGTCTTAAAATCAAGTCCCGTGTCAGGTTCCATGATGAGCACAGAGATTCTTGAGATTCTTTCTCTCTCTCTCTCTCTCTCTCTCTCTGCCCTTCCCCCACTCTAGCACACATGCTCTTTCTCTCTCTCAAAGAAAAAATAATAATCAGGGACTAGTATAGAGAGGTGGTTTGGATGTAGATGAGAAAAAGTCAGCCATGAATTAATTATTGTTGACCTTGAATAATGAGTACATGAATGTTTGTCATATTATTTTGGTTATTTTTTTGTGTTTGACTTTTTTTTTGTAATAAAAAGGTGTTTAAAAAGAATAAAGTCAGTGTGACACATGTCAAAAGGATCAAGTTAGAGTCCTAGCTGTGCCAGTAACATATGCTGCTTGACTTTAGGTGGATCACAACTTCCTATACTTGATTTTTCTGTCAGTAAAATGAAGGCATTAGATGAGATCAGCAGTTCCCAAGGTGGAATTGCCTTGAGAGTTTTTTTTTTAAATTTCACTGCCAAGTCAGAATTTTGTTTGGATTTAGGAGATAGAAGGGAATACGTATTTCAAAATAACTTCCTAAGTTACTATGATACCACCGTTTCTTAACATGCACAGAAATTTGAAGGCAACAAAGAGTGGCCTAAGGCCCTACCCCACAACACTGTACTAAGTCTCAGATGAGTTCTGGGAATATGCATTTTTTTAAAAACTCTCCAGGTGATTCTAATAGGGGTCAATGTACCATACTTGTAGAAACATTTTTCTAAATTATCTCCATGGTTCCTTCTAACTCATCACCCCCTAATGTTACATGAGCATTATATTCTTTCTGCTTTATATTTTGTACTATTTCATGAACTACTGGCCATTTAATTATACATATATAATGGTCAGGAAAATGATGCTAAGTTTCTTGCTTTAAGTCATGAGGCAAGGTAAAAGCAGACTCTGATTTAATTAGGATTCATGTTTGACACCTCTGGGCTATTACTAAGAAAAATAATCAACATCTATTAAGCAAATATATATAAATATATCCAGACTTCTTCTTGGGGAAAAGATTTTCCAAATTAAAATCAGCCTATCAATTTTACGCTGTTTGAAACAGATAAATTATTTCGGTGCCTTTTTTTCCAGCCTTGCTTCCTAATGCTTACATTGCATGGAGTTATATTCTTTATGCTGCTCCTACTAGATAGATTAATAAATTAAGATTAATGAGATTCTTTCTTTTCTTCCACCTGTTTTTAACCAAACACCTATATGCTACATGAGCAGGGAATTGGGTGACTGCTTATTGTTGATCACCAAGCATTTTTGCACAGTGTGCAAGGGTTAGATGTGAATGACAGAAAGAACATTGTGATAAATCTCTGCCTCCAATTAGGAACCATAAACATTGGTCAAAAATGTTCTAATAGCCTCTATTACTTTAAACCACTAACTTGTCTTGTAATCTCTACCCCCAAATCTAGAAGTTATAGTTGTCAGTGGCATCAAACTACATTTTTGTAGAGAGGACAATATAAATAAAACTGAAAAGCAGTCAAAGCCTTGAGGTATTACCTACTTTACCTTTCATCCACTCACAAGTTTCCTCCCATCGAAGAAATGACTTTATGAAACATCATACTGTGCCTCCAGTTGATTCCATATGGTATTGATAAGGGGTAGAATAATGAAATGTCAGTATGTCATTACAGTGAGGGCTGAATATATAGAAAAATTAACTCCTCTGTGGAGTGTAACATTTGCCAGTGATAATGAAGAAGTTTGCACCAGGTGACTTTACCCGCTGTGCTTTGTCTCGTCAAAGCTTTCCTGAGCTCAGAAATAGCTGTAATGTCATATAAATGTATTTTATATTTTACGTATTTTGAAAACACATTACTGAGTAAGGGACTTAAATAAAATTTTAACTAACTCTTAGCCTCAGCTCCAAATAGCATCACATCAGGGATTAGGATTTTAATATGATGTTGGGAGACACAAACATTTAGTCCATAACACTTGACCTACAGTTGTGTAACTCCAATATCTGACTTCCTTGTCACATGGCTCTCTCCCTGTGTGTCCTTGTCTTCACACGGCTATCTTCTTATAAGGACACCAGTCATACTGGATTGGGACACCAGTCATAGAAGTCCACCTTACTCCAGTATGGTTTCATCTAACTTAACTAATTACATCTGCAACCTACCTATTTCCAAACAAGTCCACAAGCTAAGGTACGGGCATGGGGCAGGGAGGGGGTTTAGGACTTCAACATATCATTATAGGGTAGAAGAAATTCAACCCATAACAGTAGGCTTTTCCAGATCTTTCCAGTTTGATTTGGTCTACATCCAAATCCATGGGGTTTGGCCAATGAATAGAAGCACTGTTCCAAAAACTTGCTATACCACAATAATCACTTAAGACCTTTAGTGAACATATAGGTTCCCAGACCTCACTGCAGACTTACTGAATCAAGATCTCTTAGGAGGATGCCTAGAATTCTGTTTTTTGACAAGTACCCCCAGTTCGGTTTTATGATCAAGCAAATGTAGAAAACATGGAGTTAGGGAGTCTAGCACTTACTGAGCTTCTGCCATGTTGTTCCTGGCTGTGAAAGACATTTTGTAGATACCATCTAATTTGACCATCACATCAGTTTTAGGAGGCTTGTCTTATTCTCATTGCATACATGGAGAAACTGTGTTAGAGAAGAATGGAGCTAGAATTGGAGCTAGGTCTGATCTCAAGATACACTCTTCCCATCATGCTAGCAGTAAGGTAAAGAATCTGAGATCATCCAGTGCACTGCAGTTTACTCTCCTCTTATTCCAGGGTTAAACCTGCTCTCTTTTGTTCTTGTGCATGTAAGCAACAAGACAGCTGGTAGCTGTCCTCCTCCATTTGGTTTTACATGTACTGAAGAACATCCTCTTCCCCACTCCCTTAATCCTTTACTTTGGGATCATTGGTTTGTTTTAGTTCCTTAGAAACCTCTAAAACTACTCTATGTGCCTGTAGAGAAGATACAACCTTGTTGAAGCCGACTTCCCTGCTATCCTACCTTTAGCAGGGCTGAAACAAAAGCTACCTGCCACTATGTCAGGTACAAAATAGATCATGTGACTCAGCAATTTAGGTTAAGTTCTGCCAGGGAAGAAATGAGACTTCAAAACTTTCTACAAGTTGAACTTGAGTATACAGACACAAATATACATATATAGATATAAAATTATATATATAGGAGCTCCTGGGTGGCTCAGACATTTAAGCGTCCGACTCTGACTTTGGCTCAGGTCATGATCTCAACAGTTCGTGGGTTCAGGCCTCATGTTGGGCTTTGCTGTGACAGTGTGGAGCCTGCTTGGGATTTCTCTCTCTCTCATTCTCTCTCTGCCCCTCCCCTGCTCTCTCTCTCTCTCTCTGAAAATAAATAAACTTGTAAAAGATATATATATATTTTTTTTAAATAAATAAAAATATAAAATTGTTTAGGGGCACCTAGGTGGCTCAGGCAGTTAAGCGTCTGACTTGATTTCAGCTCAGGTCATGATCTCATGGTTCATGAGTTCGAGCCCTGGATCAGGGTCTGCACTGCACAACACAGAGCCTGCTTGGGATCCTCTGCCTCCCTTTCTCTCTGCCCCCCCCCCCACTTTCTTGCTCACTTGCTCTCAAAATAAATAAACTTTAAATTAATTAATTAATTAATGTAAAACTGATCAAAGGGCAGATAGTTTTTAGAAACTATAACATAGAGGAACCAAGCCATTGTTTTCCTAAGAACTTTGCCACTAGTATTTTATTTTCAGTACAATAAAAGCCTTTAAACCAAGTGGTGACTTGATAAAATTTGATTTCTAAAAATTATGATGGCTATTGGAAAAAGTGGATTGGAAGAGGCAAGAAAAAGCTAGTAGGTGTATTTCACAACTTCTCCAGGAAAATAATGCAGCAGGAGAGCCACAGACACTGAAAATGAGACCCATTTCCTGCAATATTTTCCCAATCCAAAATATTCTGTTGTGGAATTCTACATGATTGTATTAGTCAGCCCTTTAGTTCAGCAATGTACAAGGACTGATCTACTAAAGTCATGGAGTAAATAATGGAGTACCTTTAGAAATTTGTATGATTCGGCCAATGTAATGTATCAAGATCCAACCAACTACCAGATGTTGCTGCTGACTTCCAGTTGTTAAGAACGGGTTTCTTCAAAACAAAAACAAAATTAAAGCTCTCTCACAGGAGTAACTGGGTGTTTAGTGTTGAATCACTGATGTTTATCATCAGTTTAGCACACAGTGGGGAAGAACTTGGGCCCTGGCGTCAGACTTAGGTAGCTCTGCCATGTTCTTGCTGTGTGGCTTTGCATGGGTTATCAAAACTATGTCTCAGGTTCCTCATCTATAAAATGGGAATAATCGTATATACCTAGTAAGATTTTTGTGAACTCTAAGTGAGGTAATAAATGAAAAGGTAGATAGAGCACACAAGAGGTGCTTAGTAAGTAAGTATTATGGTGGCAGTCTTATTAATAAACCTTGATAATTTTATCCAAATTATTAAATAAAAAATTGGACTAGAAGAAGTGTGTGGCTTATAAATGTTGCCAACAGAAAAACAAAGAGTTAGATATGTTCCACAGAGGTCCTTGCCAAGCCACCCAAATGTTTACTCTCCGTCCTTTTGGTCATTTTCTCCCAGTAAAACAGTGTATTTATTATCCGCTTCTGACAACCCCATGAAGAACTGCTTGCCTTCTGTGCAGTGCTGAGTTATGGACAATGTATTAGGAGCTATATATTCACTCTGTCTTCCCCACACGTACCTGAGAACCACACCAGAGCTCGATCAAGAAGAGGGCACTGGCAGGTTTACTCATCTTTTTATTTCCTTGTTGTTCTCTCTGCTGTGATCTCCATGCCTGGAAGTGGTGCTCCTGCCCTTTCACCCCCTTTCTTGCCTGAGTGCTGTTGTCAGATGTATAAATACACAGTGAATTGGAATGGCTTCAGGGCCGACTGAGCACGCAGGAGTCTGTTCTCCCCATAAATATGCTGTTGACTGAGGAGTTTGCAGAGATTGTGATGCAGCTGATTAAAATAGAAAGCAGGCTAAACTGAAAGGGAGGCAAATTGCAGAAGGCTGAAGCAACCTTTCAACTCCAGGTCACAAAGAAGTCAAGGATTTTGTTTTGTTTTGTTTTGTTTTGTTTTGATTTGATTTTTTTTATTTATTTTTTTAATACTGTGCAGAGAGGGAAAATGTTGTACAATAAATCTATTGAGCAGCTTCAGGAAGCCTTTCTCTTGATCTAATTGAGCTATTTGAAGTGTGCTTGAAAGGTCTCATCCAGCCCGTGTCAGCATGCTGCCTGGTAGGAGTTGTGAGAAGTTAATCGTCTCTGGCATCCTTAGGAGAGATGGTCAGGTGTCTGATGGCTGGCCATTCTCAACTGTAGGTCGGGTATGGAAGGTGTGTCCACATTTGTCTTTGGGGCATGGGGCTGCTTGACCTTGCATGAGAACTGTAGGGGAGGAAAAAAAATCTTCCCTCTACCCATCTTAGGCTCTCTGGCTGGGTGCTGTTAATTAGACCAGCTAGAGACAGATTAACAAGAGAAAACCAGAAGTTTGTTATGCACATACACATGGGAACACCCAAGGATGGTGGTTAGAATTTGGGGTTGTATACTATCTTAGGCTAAACAGAGGAAAACTGGAATTGGGCTTCTGAGGGAGGGAGGCAAGGTATGGTAAACAAGAGTTGTTTAGTAGGTTTGTTAAGGGGATTTAAACTAGAGTCTTCTACTTCCAGGAATGCCTTTACAAATGTAAAATTCCTTTATAAATGTAAACTACCTTTATAGAAGAAAAACATAGCCCCATTTGTCAGAGCTTTTCCTATATCTGCTGGTTCTCAGTGGCCTTTAGCTCAAAATAATCCATAGGCTGAAGAGGCGTTTTTGGGGATGGCATGTTCTGGTACGCTTCAGAACCAAGCACACCCACACCTTCATCTAAATGGTGCCTGCTAATAATGTCAACGCTACATAATTAATGTCCAGCAGGCTGATAAATCCAAGACAACTGTGATTATCTATGTACAAGCTTTGAACATGTTATTCCTCTTCTGAAACTATCTTGCACCAATACCACTGGCTTCAGCTCCCATCCCCCTTTGCCTGTGGTCTCAAGTCAGCTGTCAGTCTGTTTGCCTGTGGTCTCAAGTCAGTCTGGAAAGCCTTTCTTTACCCCTCATGACAATGATATTAGGAGCATCCTCTATGCTCTCCTAGGACCTTGACTTGCCATCATTCAAAGCACTTGATGCACAAAACTGACATCTTACATCTGTATCTGACTACATTCTTTTTAGTAATGCATACATTCTGTGAGGTTATATCATGTTTATCCCAGAATTGAAACTATTCCCCCATATGTAGCAGGTTGACAATAAATTACTCAAATAATTGAATAACTGTGGTTTGGAGGGAGAGAGGTTGTCTGAGGGGCCAGAATACTAGCTCATGATTTGTGGATTGTCAAGAGTCACTCACTCTCCAGTAATTTTGATGACTCTTACTTCATGCTTTTCACTTTATGCATAATCATGTCCTTAATAGACTGTGAAATTTCCAGCATTTGCAGTTGACCAGCACCTGGTAGTTGAGGGTGGGTGCACAGAGTACCTAGATTAGGACAAGTTCAAACTCCCCTTTTCTGATTAGTACTCAGGGTTGGGAGGGGCTGAGGACTCCGCCCAGGTGGAGAAGGACTGTATTAGGCTTGTGTAGGTTGAGTCTGGATGAGGAACCAGGGAGGAGAGCCATGGCAACTAATTTCAGATTTTTTTTATCTTACACATTAAACTATTAATGATTATATTTTTTAATTGATAAACTTGACTGTGTCCATGTATTTGTACTTTCACTAATAGACTATGCTATGGATATAGCCCTTTCCATGCTGACTTCAGACTTGAAATTCTTTTTGTCCTTGTTCTGTTTGAGTTGAGACTTTCAGCAAATTGTCTATCTGATTCTCTCTTCTACCTCTGGCATACCTTGCAAATTCACCTGTAACCAAATCTGTTTAATGAAGGTCACAGAAACTAAGTCTAAGTCAACATGAGACCTGGGAGTGGAATCCAGTGGTCTTGATTTTTCTGTTTGCTGTGGAGCAGCCACCACCCCTTCTCCCCCTGCCTCCCCCACCTACTTCCACCCCTGTCGGGGCAGGTTATAGAATTTCCTGCCATTTTGTCTTATTGATTGAGTCATCCATCTCTCATTCTGCAAAGTCAGGGTCTTAAGTATTTCTGTGGAGCCACAAGGACTCTTCCTCAGCTGTCTTTAACTTTGTCATTGATATAATTTACTACTCCTGATAATTTTTTTTTTCTTTTCAAAAAGTGAGATGTCAGGGTGACAAGGAAGGATCATAGATGGAACACAAAATCTCTCTCTTGGAGAAAGGTATAAGAATGCTATCCTCGTATGAGGCTGATGTTATTCCTCTGAACAGAACCTTAACTTCTTTCCTTGGAAATTCTTATTCAGCTTCCTAAGTCTGCCATTCTTATATACCTAAACTATATACTTTCTTTTGGTCTTCAGTGATTGATAAAAGGATTTTATTTCTGTCTTGGTCTAGAAATACCTCGTTAAAATATTTCATGAAAAAAAGGGATCATATATATATATATATATATATATATATATATGATATTATATATATAATACCATCATATTAATCATGATATATACATGCATATATCATATATATGTGTACGTATATTTTTTGCCAGAATGAGTTTACTGTTTTTTTCTACCACTAATTTATAATTCTTTTTTCTTAAATCTCTCTACCATTCCTGATATATTCCAGCAATTTCTCTGTAATTGTGTAGAGAAACCTGCAAGCACATTTATCCACATCTTTTACATTTACCTGTGTTTATCTTAAACCATCAAACAAAAAAACTTGTCAATTATTTTGCTAGCAGAAATGTGTTTATTTGTAAATAGCAGAAAATTGCAATATAGGACATGAAAACTAAGGCAAAACCATAGGCAGTTCCAGAGAACAAAGGAGAGAAATGTTCTTTTATAAGCAGAAAGGGGGAGTTGGGAGGGGCTCTTATAAATAAAAAATGCCTTGGAATAAACTGGGAGTTCAAAGTGTAGTGACTTTTTATGGGCTGAATTGTGAGTATCTCATTGGCTGGACTGTTGTGTGTGGAGGAGAAAATCTTTCTTCTTCCTTCTGGGGTATCAAAGTATAGGCCTCTTCCGGTTGGGAATGCAAGGTATAGTCACTCTCTGTTGGGGTCTGCAATTAACAAGAGGGTAGGGCCCAAGAGCGCCACCTTCTGGCCTCCCAACTCCATTTTAAATGAGGTTTCTTTCATTTAGTTTCATACCTCTGGCTTTGGAGCAGCTTGCTTTATATGCTGAGCAGTTTTTAAAGAGGTAAGCAAGAATTGAATTTTGGAAATCAAGTCCTTGTTTAAGGATATGGAAGATCTTGCTATTTGAATGAACCCTATAATGGATCTTTTTTTTAAAGCAAATAATCACTCTTTATCTTATCTTGTATGCAAATCCTGATTTCCACATTTAAGCTTTACTGAAAGCAGTGCCTATTTGTATAGTTATCTTTACATAATGGTCATTCTCCAATCCTGTAATTGAAAATTAGGTCATTTTCATTTACTCTTTGACTTTTATGCCTGAATATCTCTTATCTCTATCTTTATTTTGGTAATTTTCTTGGAAGAACTATAACAGTTTCTGCAGAATGATCATACCTCTGTTTTAGTCTGAAAACAAAACAGGCGGAGCATACACTAGGGAATTCAGTAGCCAGGATCAAGTTGAAGAAACTGTTGATGACTTTTTAGAAAATTGCAGTAAATCATGATTTCCTTATGGAATATAGAAATGTCTGATTTTGGCATTTAATTCTCTAACATATGAAGATATGTTTTTCTTCTACCTCTTCCGCTCTGGGTTTATACCATCATATTAATCAGAAAAAGGTCATCTTGCCTTTGAGTCATTCGTGAAGAATGCTTTGCTTTTCTAGTTCTGACAGGAGTGACTCTTGCTTTTAGAGAGGATCTCTTCTTTGGGGCCAGAGGAAACATGTGAATGAATTAAGTATCAGGATAGAACGTGAAGGGGGTGCCTGGGTGGCGCAGTCGGTTAAGCGTCCGACTTCAGCCAGGTCAGGATCTTGCGGTCCGTGAGTTCGAGCCCCGCGTCAGGCTCTGGGCTGATGGCTCAGAGCCTGGAGCCTATTTCCGATTCTGTGTCTCCCTCTCTCTCTGCCCCTCCCCCGTTCATGCTCTGTCTCTCTCTGTCCCAAAAATAAATAAACGTTGAAAAAAAAAAAAAAAGGAATAGAACGTGAAGATAAAGCTTAATTTCTATTGTCTCTTTACCGTTAAATACATATTTGAAAAATGTAATCTTCGTTTACCAATGTCCTTTCTTTGTCACATCAGTACTTGATTCAAACCAGAGAACTAAATCTTAATATGGTACCCAATAATGTGCTGCTTTTCTGTCATGTGCAAAGCAGAAGATGCCACTGTGGAGCTTCCAACTCAACTTGGTTACACTTAATGGACTTGGCCATTTCCAAAAATGTCTGTGGTCAAGGTACTCCTAGTAAGTGCATATTTTGCCTGATGAAACTAGGCTGGAATCTTTCTTCCTTCTGCCCCCATCCTCAAGTCTGCTCACACAGAAGGTCTGAAAATGAAGCCAGGTGTAGCAACTGGCTGTAGTACTTAAAACCTGTAAGTTTAGCTCGTGGGAGAAAAAGAAATAAGACGTGTTTCAATGATTCTGCTTTTGTGTGTCCCATGCCCCTGTCCTATTCCTTGGCTAAGGGTTCACATGAAATATGCCCACTGAGGGTTGTGGCCTAGTGGGGATACCGTACCAAATCATGATTCCCAGTGCTTCAGGAGCCAGCTTTATGTTCAAAACCAGTCAGGTGTAGTGCCCACCAAGTCCCACGGGTGCTCAAGCCTTCCATTTCAGGAGAGTGTTTAGGTTGGATGCACCTCTTCAAGCAGACTGATGAACTGCAGCTGTGTGCAAATTAGCTTTCCTCAGGAGTTATTTATTGCTCTCAAATTGGCAGCATATTCAGATGGAAAGAAAAACAAAGGCAGTTGTAAAATGAGGACACAAAAGAGATGCAGTATGTCTGGCCTTTGTTGTGCATTGATGTCAGAGCAATGTGGGGGTGAAATAAGACCACCCCGGTACTTTTCATCACTGGTTTGTTGGTGGTCCCAATTGCTGAAAGACTTAAACTGAGGCCATGGCCATGTCTGATCATTGATGGATTTCCTGACATTATTGAGAAGGACAGGCCAAATTAATGGTGATATTGTCTGGATGATTTATCATAAATTCTCCCTGCAGTTTTAATTAGCTCTACTCTTTTTCTCCTCCCATTTTAATCTCAAGCATATGTGTATTTTTGTACCATTCATTTAAAAAGTCTGTAATGTATTTGGTATCATCCATCTACTTTCAAAGTAGGTACAGCATGATTGGTAGGAAGAACATTGGACAAGTCAGAACTCCTAAGTTCCTGTCCAGGTCTGTCATTAACCTGTAGTGTGCCCTTGGACACAATCTTGCAGCCATGTTAATTTTTTGCTGTTGCCAGCTTACAAATCTACTTCAAGTCTTGGGCAATAAGAAATATACTTTTTGTCTCCATTGCATATACAGTCTCCTTTTTTTTTTTTAATATACATTCTCCTTTTTTTTTTAAATATACATTATCCTTTAAAGAAGAATGTGTATGAACTGATGGGAATTTTCTAAGTACAGTATTATTTTTTTTTTCCAGGAAGGTAATCCTTTATGGGGCAGGATAAGATTACCTTCATAGCAAGCTCAAATTCCCTTCATTTGGGTGATTTCCAGATCACTCTTGTTCTCCTTTTTCCTCCATGACTTCCTAAAGGACAAAAAGTATGAGTTGCATACGGTTGCTACATCTCTAAACAAATGCCTGGGTACACTTAGGAAACATCAAGCACTGTGTCAGAAATCCAGAAAGGACCAGAGATAGAGTAGCCAAATAGAAAGTGATGTGAACTTTTTATATACCCGGTATTAGAAAAGACACCCGAAAGATACTTCATTCCAACCCCAAAATCATTGTTCAAAACACTTTATACCTCCCCAGATTTGTCTTTCCCTTTTTTTCTTTTAAAGTTTATCTACCTATTTTTGAAAGAGAGAGAGAGAGAAAGAGAGAGCAAGGGGAGGTACAGAGAGAAAGGAAGAGAGAGAAAATCCCAAGCAGGTTCCATGCAGAGCCCAATGTGGGGCTTGATCTCATGAACCTCGAGATCATGACCTGAGCTGAAATCAAGAGTAAGACGTTTAACTGACTGAGCCACCCAGGCACCCCAAAATTTGTCTATCACAGGTTTCCCAATTATAACTTCCCAAGGAAACCATTTAAGCTCCAAGAGACTCAGATTTCTCATCTATAGGAAAGAGACACTGGACCCAATTATCTTTAAACCTTTTTTGCCTTAATATTTTCTTATTCTACTAGGCATTGTAAGCATTTCAGAAATCTGCTGTTGGAGAAAAAGACATTGAGGAGAAAGCAAAATAGGTGTTAATGAGATTTTTAAAGTAGTAGTAAAATTAATGCTTGGAGGGTTGGCGTAATGATCCAACAGTTTAGTTACTCCCTGAGAGCCAGAAGTTAAGGAGTTCCATTTACCCTCTCAAGCCAGAACTTCCTGTTATAACTGGGTAATAAACATACTTCTTACTTAATAAGAAGTGGCTAAACTTAAAGACCAACTGCTAATACCCACAGGCAGACAAATAACACATCTTTATTACTGACATTGCATACTTCCACAAACTCTGTCACTACTGAGAGTATTACTTTTATGCTATTTTTTTACAACAAAAAGCCCGATAGAATGTCAACCTATTTTCCCAAATTATTGCTCCTGAGGTATTCAGATTAAATAGAAAAACACCCCACATATATTTTGGTGAAACCTCTTGTTCTGAGCAATTAAAAGGAGCTATTTTATTTCAGTCTTGTCAAGGAAAGCAAATTCCTCCTAGAAGTCATATTTCTACTTCTAATGTCACAGTTGCTTTATTATGTGACATTCAAAAGGAAAGATTTGAAGTCATATTTCTAGCAAAGTATTTAATTTGATAAATAATTTAGACTATACTTCAAACTAAAAATTTGATATTCCTGAAATAAAGTTTTAACTCAAGCTTGGTAATAAAGTTATCACATAACTAATAAGGATTATTCTTAGGATGGAATATGGTGTCTTGATTAGAAAGAAGCACAAATACAAGGTTTATTTCATGGAAGAAAGGAAATGTGTGCTGTTTATTTGGCAATAGGAAACCAGACCAAAGTATATTTGTGTGACATTTGAATAGGGTCATGTGGGAGGAAAGGATCTGTCTTTACAAATATTTTCAGCCCCTGACGTGAGAATGGGGTTGGAAAATGAATCCTGTGTGTTATATGACTGAGATGCATATTGGAACTTAGGCAGGATGATTTCTGAAGTTGGTCTACTGGGAAATTACCTTTCACACAGCTTTCAGATATGTTTCTATATCTATCTATATATATCTATATATCTATATATCTATATCTATATCTATATATTTTTTTTAATTTCCTGACCTACTGGGTACATCAACACATAAGATAGAATTGCCCGATACAAAAAAGGCCATTTTTAAAAGGGCAAAAGTCAAATGGGATTATACCCAACTGTGGGCTGGCAAGAATAATACTTCTCTTCAGAAAGAAGTGAAGTGAGGTAAGCCCTAGTTATATTTATTCTGAAATAGTCTGAAGAATATTTAAGTCTAGAGATAGGGCTAGTAACTGAAAAAAAGAAGGACCCCAAACTGACTGGTGCAAATATCAGTTCTATTTCCAGAAATTAAAAAAAAATCATTATTACTTTAAATTTTAAACCCTTGATCTTAAATTTGAATAACTTAACCTTTTTTTTAAACCTCTCTGAGGTTTTTCAGGAAGTTTTTATTTGGAGGAAAGAACTGAGGAGGACAGAAACAGTGTGGGAAGAAGTAAGGAGACACTTGAAGCAGAGGAAATAAGTAAAAACATTCTTTCATAAAGAATTGGGGGTGGGGAGGAAACTTAAAGCAAACAATAAGCTCGCAAGGATAAATTTTTGCTTTGCAAAAATGCAAAGAAAGAGCACTACCCCAGGATAAATCTTTTAGTTCTTCCCTTGTTGGACTCTAGTCTGCTTCCTTCTACTTCTGCTGACTTTGATTGTTGCCGTCAACAAAAGAGCTTCAAAGACACCAATGGCACACATTCTTTTCGGGGTTATGGGGACTGGTCTTTCCTCACATCAACAAGGGGTGCCTTCATAAATGAGAGCAGCACAGAGACACGTGGGCATGCCAGCAAAATCTCAACTGGCAGCCAGGCCCAACCTCAACCTCACTGGCCCCTGGCTTATCCATGCCCCACCATGGTCATTGAAGGTAGTCCCACAACGGACACGCTTCAAAATTATTTGCCATAATGATGTGAACAGCAAATGGGCTATAGCCAATAAAAAAAAAACACAATTATTACTTCCTGAGGGGATGAATGAAAAAGAGTGTGAGATGGCTGAAAGAGAAAGAGAGAGCAAGAGAGGGGGAAGGAGGAGAGATACAGCAAAAGAGAACCCTCTGGTGATTTAATGGAATAGTGAGAGAGAATGCAAATAAAGGAGACACATTAAATATATTTTAAATATTTAATATTTTATTATTGTTGTTGAACTCAGCTTTTGATACACTAGTAACAAGCTAGGAAATATTTTGCCACCCAGTGGACCTTCCTTCACTGGCTTTCCCTGTTACAATATCTGATAGAGGCAGTGAACCTAGTGCTCAGTTCAACACAATTGACCTTCATCATAGCAGGGTGGGAAGAATGTACTTCTCTCAGATGTGACACAGATTGTGTGGCCTGTAGATAAAAGAAATGTATTCTGTTGTCTTCCAAATGCCTTTCTGGTTGCACCATGGAAATTTGAGCAATGACATGATGGATTTTATGTAAATGTTAAATCTCAAAATTTCTATACAAAAACATTCTCTAGAATTCTTCCCAATTGAATAATAATATCCAGTCTTCTATCAAATAATTTGTATTTTGATGATATATATTATTTTAGTGACTGAATCAACTCATATACAAAAGGAAATCTTTAAATTTTCTTGAGGGCTATAAAGCCAGAGTTTAAAAGGAAGAAGACCATTTTAAGGCTCTCCTTGTACCTTAAGAGGCTATTTGAAGCCATAAACTTGAGAGAAACTCCAGCTTATTCCTGACCCCAGTCCTGCATTTGGCATGAGCCATTTGTTTGTGGCAGTCACTCTTGTGTGACTATATAAATTCACTGTGTCAATAGTTTGCATCCTGAATTAATTTGTATAAGGTGTCTGGGGGAATGCTGATTTCATATTGGAACGAAGGTTATGTGGAAGCCTTGGGACTGCCTTTATGGAGTTCTGTAACTCAGCACGTAGTAATTCTCACTTCTACCATGCTCTGGAGGAATCGGCCTGGTGACTTCAAGAGACTAAATTTTGGGGGAAAAATTGCTAGCACTATAAAATCAACCAGGTACTAGCAGTTTACTTCTTGCAGGAAAATTAGAGCATTAACTCTTTCCTATTACTGATTGAATTATAGCTGTGCTTAATCTGGTTTGTGAAATGCTACACTTGCATATGTGAGGAGTTAGAAAGAGGAAAGTGTGCTGAACCAAATGTTGTCCTAAAGAAAGAAGACTGCCTGCAATGTAAAGGTGGTATAAAATGGCTTACCCATGGGGATGACTCAGAGCTTTCAGAATTCTCCTGGTCTCATACCATTCCCAATTTAATAATTTTCTTTTCTAAAGACAACATTTCCAATGAGCTAAGTGCTCATGCTCTGACATCCAGTACTGAGTTCCTATATGCATCAATTATTAGCTTGATTATCTTTATCACTTTATTTAACTTCTCTTAGTCCCGTTTCTTCATTTGCAAAAAGGAGGATTGTTGTGAGGTTCCATTGGGGGAATCCATGTTTTTTATTTACTGCAGCACCCGACATGAAGATAGACCCAATAAGCAATAGTGGCCATCTGACATCTTGCCATCATTACATTGCAGATGACACACTGTGATGGAAAAGTTAAGTGGGTATATGCTGTTTCTCCCCCTCAAATGTTTTTAAAAACAACAGGGTTAAGCACCCAGGTTGCATTAAAGATATCATGCCATGCATGACAGTGGGTTTGAAGGGAAGATGGAACCTAGGAGGAAGTGAATTTGATTCCTTCATTTGCCCTGAACAACTTATCTAACCTTTATTCTGCCTTGTCTGTTTTCAAAATGAAGAAATAATATTGAGCTACACATAGCAGTGGTAAAATAAGTTATTTCTATAGTAAAAACAACTCTTGTAAATGGCATATTATTAAATAATGGTTTTCCTTGTCCAATAATACTCAGCTTTTTTACTTCTGGGAAAAAAGTTATTAGGTTGTCTTTTTTTTTTTTTAATTTTTGGTAAGGAGTTTTATCCTTAGTCCTCAAAACACTTGCACATGAAATATCTGCCTTCATTTTCAACCTTATTTCTTCAGCACCAATGGCAGCCATGTTTGTAATCTTTGTTTTCATCCTAGTCAAGCTGAGGGAGGACAAGTGGAATCCACTGAGAAAAAGACTTTCCCTGGAGGCCAACTCAGCTTTCAAAAAGAAAATCAGCAATGTGAAAGGGGAAAAATGTTTAATCACTGAGAACAATAATTACATGCTAAATATTAGCACAGCTGATAAGGAGCAGAAACTAAAAGATGAAGGAGCTGCTTCCTTGTCTATCTTCCTTGACGCCTGCATTCCGTGCTCTAGCGTCAGTGCCCTGTCTGCAGAGGAAACCCATCACAGCTACTTTTAGAGTCACCTAAAAATGATGCTTCTTCTTTTCTTCCAGACCCCATTCCTTCCTCTTCTTCTGAGCTCTAAGCAAGGGAACTGCCAGTATACAGCATTTCCGTATGCAATTCTATGTTACCATTGTAGAAAGGATTCTGAATGGCATGTTGATGGACAGTCTGCTCTGAAAGAGAACAGTTAGCTGTGTGACTTGATTTAGGCCCCCAAGATATGCGATTAAAGCATTCATCTGTATAAAAAAATGGTTTTTTTCCAAGTTGGCTTGTTTATTTTGGGAGACAGAGTGCGAGTAGAGAGGGGCAGAGAAAGAGAGAGAATCCCAAGCAGGCTCAGCACTGTCAGCACAGAGCCCAAAGCAGTGCTCAGTCCCATGAACCTTGAGATCATAACCTGAGCCAAAACCAAGAGTCAGACTGAGCCACCGAGGTATCCCTAAAAAAAAAAGTTTTAAAGCAACATTTATCCTAGTTTATCTGCTAATTCCTTTAATGACTGGAAAACTGTTTTTCTTGACACTTTGGGAATATCTTTATACTATTTTGTTTCCTAATATGTTACTAGTATTCTGATTTTTATTACCTGTGTCTTTGTATGTCTTCTTTCAACATACACACACACACACACACACTACACACATACCACACAACTGTAAGTCAGTTAAGACCAATGTTGTCTAATTCAAGGTAGCATTTCCAATCTATTATTTTTCAGGTTGAATGGAATGTCCATGCTTGAACCTGCTGACATTTAGGCAGACTTGCATAAAATACTAGATTATTTCTAACTGGATAGGAAGTTAAGCTCCAACCTATCAGATATGTTGCTGATTTATACAGTAGAAAGCAAGAGGAAAGAACTATGGGTGAGCATGATGAATAGAAGGTAAAAATAATCCTAATCATTTAACTTGCTGCCTATTCAACTCTTGCAGGCTCTACCTTTATACCAAAATTTGGTTCTCAATGCCTTCAGACATAATCCCAATTCCTTTTCAACAGAACAGCTTGTTTTCTTTTCGTTTTCTACTCTTTAGTAAACATTTACTATATTCCAAGTGCTAGAGTGAGTACTTTGCATTTATTTGATTTATTTACTCTTGCAGTAACCCTTTGTGTAATATCTCATTGATGGTGGCTTCTGTGATACCATATGGGGAGAGATACAATGGAAGTGTGCCTGGCAATGCCTTCATCATGTTCTGTTATAGTAGATTGCTCCATTTATTTGCTACTTCCCCCATCAAATTAAATCTCATTCATTATTGTATCTTTAGCAAATAGTAAAATGCCAAGTAATTCAGTATTTCCCACATGAGTGAAACCCTGCTTATAAAACGTGGGAAGCCTATGCATAGTCACTCTGATCCAGGATTCACCGCCTCTGGCAATATGAGACCACAGGTTCAACATGACCAGTTAGGAAGAAAGAAGGAAGCTTCTCTTACTTTTTACATTCCTCATTTTTATTTCAAAAAGTTTTTAAAAACTTCAAATATTGGAAAACATTAGTGTTTATATGATCTTAATCTTTGATTTCAGCAATAACTGCACACACATAGCTTGGCATGTAAAATGTTCCCAAGACGACTATAAGTAGGGTGGGGGTACCCAGGTTTCATAATAGTGTACATAGAAGAAACCAATTTTGAACATAAAGATGTATATTTGTATACCCACATCCAGGCACATTTTTATTCTTCATTCAACCTTACTTAATCAATCTGCTATTGTTGGATACTTGGACAATTTCTAATGTTCCGTTATTATTACAATTGGAAAAAAAAAGTCCTGCACCAAATATCCTAGCACAGTCTGTCTGTGTGCTTGTGTAATTGTTTTGTCAGGAAAACGAGACCCATATGTATCCACTTCAACACAGCATTTTGGTGTGAGTTGCTTCTGTGCCTCCAGGAATGGGCTTTTCCTCTGGGAGTAGTGGCTGCCACATTATCTAGTGACTAGAGTAATATGACTTCATGTGACATGATTAGCAAAGCATGACAAAGGTCGTCTGCATCTTATTTATCAATGAGTTATCTGACACTCCTGTGAGACACTTATCTTTTTGAAAAGCCTGTTCCTGAGCTGAATTCCTGAGCTCAGATGGCAGCAAAGGCCATGTCTTCTCCTATAAAGAGTATCCACATCTAATCTAGTGCACACAACCATTGGGCTGAATGCCCTGTCAACTTGTACATTCTGTAGGATTGGGTTGAATTAGAAAACAGAAGTGCCTTAGATAGAGCACAGAGAACCGATTGTCATAACTAAATTTACAAGTATTTCTGAAATGAGGAACTTAAAAAAGTAGAAGCTTCTTCCTGGTTGTCTTGCTGGTTACATTGAGTGTGTGTCCTCACAAAGACCTTCTCAGCCCTGGGACAAGCCTCTCCTGGGTAGGGCCCTCCTGTTAAAAGGAGTGCAGATTCATTCGTGCAGACAGCACCCATTTCCCGAGTGTCTGCCGTAGCCAGTGCCATATTATTTGCAGCTATTGAAGTGTACCATGAAGGGCCAGTGGGAGTTACCAGGCAGGTGAGAGGAAGAAGGGCATTGGTGGCAGTGGAAGCCACATGCACAGAGTGCAGAGGTGAACCTACCTGGCACAATTGGAATTGTAAATAGTCTGTGCTGAAGGTGGTTGTGAGCTGAAGAGTAATGGGAAATGCAGCTGGAGACCATAGTAGGAAGTGACAGATGATAGAAGCCCTTGTATCTCTGTGGCATTTATCACACTACTTGCTCACTTGGTGTTTTGATGAACACTGAACCAGGACCTCAGTATGAATTCTTGTTCTCATCTGTAAAAGTCACATCAGTGGTTTACCATTGCTCTTAGAGAAGACAAAGTCTTTAATACAGCCCATACAACCTGGTATAATCTGTATCCTGTCTCCTTAGTCTCTTTCCTCACCAGGCCTGCCTTCTTCTTCCAGACCCGCTATCTGGGCTCAGACCATACTGACTTTCTTTGAGTTTTGCTAATAGGCCATGTTACCGCCCCCTAATAAAGGGCCTCTTTGCACATTCTCTTTACCCCACGTGGGATCCTCTTTCCCCCTGCCCCCCTCTTTACCCCTCTGGAATCCTCTTTCCTCCCTGCCATTCTTGCCTATTTATTTCCTCTTATTCTTCAAGTCTCAGTTCCTTTTTACTCAAGAAATACTTCCCCAAGTCCCCTGACTGGATCTAATTTCCTGCTTATATTCTCTGTAACACCATGTACTTCTCTTTCACAGCAGTACAGGAGGAGTGCTATAATCATTGATATATTGTATGATTATTTGAATAGTGTTGGTTTCCTTCTAGTAACATCATCACAAATGCCATAATCATTAAATCAGCCAGCATCATTTGGGGTGCTTACCATGTGCCTTACTCTATTCTAAGTATTTTATATGTATTAACTAATTTGATTCCCGTGACATTCCCCATTATACAGATGATGAAACTGAGGGATAGAAAAGTAATTCACCTGAGGTTACACAGCTTGTGTTTGATGAAGTTAGAATGTGAATGCAGGCAGGCTGGGTGCAGAATCTATGCTCTTTAAACACTGTATTTCTGCTGAGCCATAAGTTCAAGTCCTAACACACAGTTTTTGCTCAATAAATATTTGTTGAAAGTATGAATGGATATATTAATAAAATGGATAAGTAAAAAAATGAAAACTCAATATATACGTAACTCTTAACTGGAAGCAACTGGGTATGGCACAAAAGCACCATGATAAACCAACCCTTCATAGACAGGAGTACATTCTAGAGAAGAATTGGGGGGAAAAACCCGGGAGCATTTTATGTGATTTGTCATTAAAATCTTGCAAGATGTCAACCAAAGAGATTAGTTTAGTGGTCTATGTGTCCTTTATTGTGACCTTTGCTGATATGGACTTTTGAGTTTTTCAGGGTGTATAATCCCATAGGCTGATGTTTATAATCTTGGGTTCTTATGCAGTATTCTCTAAGGGTTTCCAATACATGAGACAGCCCTTAAAAACTTGAAACAAAGAGAGCTAGTCAATGGTGGTATCATCCAGGGCTCTGCCAAGCTGACTGTCTTACCCAAAAAGCAAATCACTCTCCCCTTTCTCATCTCTATACAATAAAGTACTTCCCATCTTTGTATTTTCATGCACTGACATTTCTCCACGAGTATGAGAAGGCATCCAGATAAAACGAGGTGGAAAATTGGTTGAAACTAGTTTTAGCACCTTAGACATTTCATTATCAGAAATCCGTATTGAACTCCCTTTGTATCACCAGACTGTGATAAAAACATAATCTCTTCATGGACTTGCCTTCACATACCCTGTGCTGGGAGATCAAGTGGAAAAATATACCCAACTGTCATTATTTCTATGTGAATAAGAGGGCATATGTGGTTTCTCTATCAGTGTTATACTATTATCAATTGTATCTCAAGCATTGCTAACTGGATGACTGATTCTTCAATTTTACTACATAGCCTTTGCTCTCTGAGTTTGTTATAGGATAAATGAGGGAAATATGTGAAGGAAGCATTTGGTGATGGTGTGAGAAGGGTGGTTTGTGACTCATGATATTGGGATGATGACTTCAGTATGTAGTGTGTGTGTATGTGTATGTGAATTCAGTATGTAGTGTGTGTGTGTGTGTGTGTGTGTGTGTGTGTGTGTGTGTATAATGAGTTAGTTTGTTTTTCCCACTATTGAAATTGTTGAAAGGAGTAGTGACTTAGGTACTTGATTTCTCTGCTCCTGGATTTACTCATAAAGGAGGAATGTAGAATAAAGAGTAAGGAGACATTGGTCTTGGGTGGTAATAAGTGTATAATTCTGTGATCTATTCGTGTCACAACAAGTGCAAATTTACATTTAGTTGGCATTTGTATAAGATCGTGCATAGTACTGTTTCATATCAAATATCACTAGAGGGTATTTAATACATAATGAAATTGATGTTTATGTATAGGTACTCATACTAGAGTTGAATGTTCTGACTCAACTTAGATGGAAAAAGAGAGATCCTGAATCTAGGACAACTCTAGGCATCCTGGACAACCTCCACAAACATAGCAAACTCATGATCAGTTCATAATTGATCATAATTATTCTCGGTCATCAATTTCAAGTTAGGTGAGTAGGATATAGATTTGGGGATGATTTTTCGTGCCAGATAAAGATTGGATTATTCAGAGGTGCCCGGGTGGCTCAGTCACCTAAGTGTCTGGCTCTTGATTTTGGCTCAGGTCATGATCACGTGGTTATGATATTGAGCCCTGTGTCAGACTCCATGCTCGGCATGGAGCCTGCTTAAGATTCTCTGTCTCTCTGCCCCACCCCTGCTCATTCTTTCTATTTCGAAAGAAAGAAAGAAAAAGAAAAAGAAAAAGAAAGAAAGAAAGAAAGAAAGAAAGAAAGAAAGAAAGAAAGAAAGAAAGAAAGAGGGAGGGAAGGAAGGAAGGAAGGAAGGAAGGAAGGAAGGAAGGAAGGAAGGAAGGAAGGAAAGGAGGGGGAAGGAAGGAAGAAAAAGAAAGACAGAAAGATTGATTATTCATAGGGAAAGCTATTCAAAGTAAGAAGCATAAGACTAAATTCAAAGTTCTTCCCAGAGAATAAGGTTACTATGAATGAGACAAAAAGCTAGACAAGTGTCTGGACTAGAGCACTGGGATCTAAGTGAGATAAACCAGAAGAAAACCCAGTAGGAATTGAATGAGAAAGCCATGTTCACGTATCAGCTGGACTTCAGAGCAGGATTCAGGGGTTCACATACCACCCCAGGTGGGAAATAGAGGGGTGGGGGATGGGGTGAAAAAAAGAAGGGGCAGTTGGGCACCAACGGACCAATTACACATTCTGGTCAACTCTTTAAAGGGATCCCATGGTAAAAGAGTCAGTGAAAAGGCTAAGTTTGGAAGTTCTGTCTGATTCTAGGCACAATGATTCTGTGTATATGACAGCCACAAATTAGATTATTTCCAGATTCTAACTGCTCATCAGTAGACAGCAAACAATGCACACCTATCACTTGCTCCATAACTGGTGATGCTAAGTCATCATTGGAACCCCAGGTCCTAGTACAGAGCCTAGCAAAAAGCAGGTGCTTCATAAATGATTAAGGAGTGAATGGATGAGGGATGAAATACATGTGAATGGATGAATAAATAGCAAAATGTTTGGGCAGATAGAGTGGGACTGTGGCAGGCAAGGGCTGACATCCTTCAAGGACCAACTCATAATGCCACATTTTCACTACAGCTTTCACTGAATTCGTTACTTCTCTCCTTTGTTCCTATGGTGATTTATTTGTTCTGCTTTAATAACATTTATCAGTCACATTGTAATTACATTGCACAAATCTCCCTCTTTCCCAGACTATGAAATCCTTGACCATAAGGATTATTATTTTCTACCTACACTGCTGCACATAGTATCTGGCACAGATGAGGCACTCAGTAAATAATAACCAAATTGAGTCTGTACAGTTTGTAAGGTACCCATTTGATTTGCAAACCGTGCTTTACTCATCTAAATAAGGTCACACAGCTTTGTAATCATGTGACAGTCACATTGCAAAATCAGAGTGGTAACCTCTCCAGTATCAGGATTTCTTCTTCCAATCAATCTTCCAGGTTCTTTTTGAGCAAGGTTATCTTTTCCTTTACCTCTTGGGAATCATATATTGGAGGAAGTTGTCGATCTGTGCTATTCTAGATTGCCCCATGGTTCATGTACTTCTCTGATGAAGAGACATGAGATCTGTGTATAGAATTACACTGTGTTAAAGGACCCTCCGCACAGACACAGATGCTGGGACCACACTGAGAAAACAAAGAATGTGGTCCAAAGCTAAGAGAGACAGGGCAAGGAAAGCATAAAGGGTGTGAAGAAGGGAGCTCCGCTCTTCTTCCCAATGTACTAGGGATTCCAGAAGTGGCATCACTTTGTACTCCAGTAGTGACATTTTAATTTATAAGCTAGGAATGCACTGATCGCCAACTGCAAAAATTGATTTGGTTGTTCATCTGATTCAACTCATGTCAGAGTTTGAAAGTAATTATGATAGTGGAGCTGATAGTCAGGCAATTACATTGTGTTCTCTTGCTTCCCAGCTCCTTCTCCCTGTTGTTTCCTCCCCATCCCTCCACCTCCAAGGCATTCTTGTGGGAAAACAATGTAGGCACCAGACAAGAGAGTAATCTTTGGAGAAGTGGTATGTGGAGTCCTACAGCACAGGTTATAATAAATAGCATGTTGTCTGGACTACTCCTTTATCTTAATCTAATTTTTGTGACTCTCCTATGAAATTTAACCAGATAAAAGATACAGACTATTTTGACCCCTTCTTGAAAATATGAAGTCGTGAACCACAAAATATGTACTACAAAATAGTTACTGTTCCTGACTTGAACTTGAGTTGTGTTCACCTTACCAACAGATACAGGTTGTCTTTCTAAAAAGATTTCCTCAAATCATAATGTCAACAGGAACTTGGGGAAAAGAGAGATTTAGGCAAGGTTGAAATCCAGGGCTGTGTTGGGGAATAGATTTTCTGGGAGATTGAAAATAGGCCTTGAAATAGTGGTGCAAAAAAAAAAACCAGAACAAAGTATAGAAAGAAAGAAGATTTTTTGCTGGAAACAATCTCTGGAATGTACCCCTAAAATAGTGTAGAAGATGGAGTTGAAGAGTATATCACAAGGCAAAAATTACTTTTTAGACGGATGAAGAGATTGATGGATGGACATGGATTCCTTGATCTATTTCTATTTTAAAGGATATTTTTTTATTTGCAAACAGTGAAAAATTCAATGTTTTTGACCTAGCAGAGTGGGATTTTTTTATCCAGAGCTAGTAAAATCAGAATTTGAGGATAGAGAGTCTACTCTTTCCAGAAAACATTGGGATATCTAAATTATTTGAAAATGTTTTTCTCTTGGCAATATAGAAAAATACTTTAAAAGATTTTATACAAAAGGCTTTAAAAGATTTTATACCAAGGTGGATGGTATTCGGAATCATATTTCTCTTCCAAGGGAAATTGTGGCTTAATAATTCACTATGACTACCTTAAGGTTTAAAAAAAAATGAGAACTTCCCTCAAAAACTACCCTATCCCAGATCCAGGTTTTACTATATACACTCTCTTAGCTTATTTGTAAGCCTCGCTTCTACTGTCTGTTGCACTGCAATTTGGCACAAATAACCTTTTAATGAGTAAGCATTCTGTACATAGCAAATGTGTCAGCTAAGGTTGACAGAACTGATGTTAAGACTGGTGGTGTAGAACATGCCGTTGGCCTGTGGCTCTACTAACCTGCAGGAAAATGTTAGGGAACAAACTAGATATATCCCCCAAATATTTCAACTGCAGTTTATGTTACATTAAATAACAGAGAGGCATTCTACATTGTTATTTGTAGACCATCTATTTAAAAAAAAATTAAAAAAGGAGTGTGGGAAGAGACCCAAAATATAGATGTGTAGACTCTCAGGTCTATATAGAGTTGGTACCCATTCTCAGGTGTCTAGTTCAAACTACAAATTTAGTTGTTTATACATTTTTATCTAGTGATATTAACATTACTCCTGAGCCTCATAAGGTCCACATCAGTATCGTAGATTTTCTGAGGGTTTAAAACCCTTTTATACTCTTCTTGAGCTTCCTCTCCTATCTATGACCACAGCTTACTGGTTAAGAGAAAGAGCTTGGAATCAGACAGAATTGGATCAGAATTATAGCTTTGCAACTTATTATCTACATTCTTCAGTCTCTCAGAACCTCAGTTTCCTCCTCTGCAAAATAGAAAGAGTAAAATGGGCTCCACAAGGGGAGGATTAAATGGAACAGAATGCTAACTTGGCACAGTGCTTAACACACAGTACTTAATAAATGGTGTGCAATTGTTACTGCTTCGTTACTGTGGTTGCTTTAAATTTACCTTTCTACCCTTTCTTCTGTAGAGAGACTATAGCTTGTCTCTAGGTCTTTGAAAATGTCAGATTCTCTTCTGTTTGGGCTTTGGGGCTTCTTTTTGTTTTAATCATATAACCTCTGGCTACATCCTCCACTATGGCAGCGGATGACTGAAAAGTCTCTCCCTATGGATTCTGAGTCCTTTTTTGGCCTATCTCACTAGCTTCCTGATTGATATTCACCCATCATTCCTGAAGCTGTCTATCCTGAGCTGTTGGTCTCGAGTAGACTAGAATATCTATTTTTCAACTCATTTCTCAGTGAGGCAACACCGTGGACAACACACATTCCTTGGGCCTCCATAATTTTAAATGTTATCTCTCCTTATACCATCCCCCTAAGGGAGTCTACAATTTTATACTCCTACTCTCTTCTAGAAAAGAATGCATGCTGAAGGCCAAATACATACCTCTGGCCTTTGGGGAAAAACCAAACAATTCATGAACACTTTTTGAGGGTAATTATTTCTTTGTTGTTTCCTTGCTATTCATTTTAAGAAAGCAGCTCTTAGTTTGTATACCATCTTCAAATCTATATGGATTCATTGTTTAATAATCACAAAATCTCTACTATGTGTGTTGAACTGGGTCCAATACAAGCTCAATTTGGAACACTCAAGAGATAGAAAGTTCCATCAAATTAATATCCTGACCAACAAAAAAGTCTTTATTTAAATGTAGGGGATGCAAATGTTTCAAGTGCACATGATTCATCTTTTCTATCTTAGAAAGCTATCATTAGGGTCCCTGGACTTCATTTCAAGTTCTTGCCTGACTAGGGGTCTTTTCAGTGCCCCAAAATGTGGAGATGTAGTAAATTGAGCTGCATCTGTATCATCTACCAACTCAAAAACCCTGTGGAGAGTATTTCTTTTAGACAGTCTCTCTAACAATACCTTGACTTTTGCGTAAAGTGCATCTCTCTCTCTCTCTTTAAATTCAAGCACATTTTTAGGGTTCCTGAGTGGCTCAGTCGGTTGAGTGTCCAACTCTTGATTTCGGCTCAGGTTGTGATCTCACGGTTCGTGGGTTTGAGCCCTGTGTCGGGCTCTGTGCTGACAAAGTGGAGCTTGCTTGGGATTCTCTCTCCGTCTTTCTCTGCCCCTCCCCCACTCGTGCTCTCTCTCAAAATAAGTAAATATAAATAAATAATAAATAAATAAAGCACATTGAAACTTCTGGTTCAAAAGATAAATTTCTTTTTTCAGAAAATAATTGATGAAACTCTTAAAACTGAATGAAGTTCTGATTCTGTTTTGCAAATTAACCCCATGGCTTTAGGGGTTAGTATAATTTTGTTAGATGCTAAAAAGTTCTTTCTCTTGATTCTCGATGTTCAGTTTTTCTGCCTACCCATTTATTTATTTAATTGCTGAATGCTAGCCAAACTGCATATCGTAGGTTGGTTGATCTAATTCAAATGGCCAGCCTGTAACTAAGGAAAGAAAAATACATTTGGGGGGGGGGTGTTGTTGTTGTTTAATTTTTTTTTAGGGTGGTGGGAGAGAATGAGTTGGGGAGGGGCAGGGAGAGAGGGAGACACAGAATCTGAAGCAGGCTTCAGGCTCTGAGCTATCAGCACAGAGCCCAACATGGGGCTCAAACTCGTGAACTGCAAGATCATGACCTGAGCCAAAGTCAGACCCTTAACCGACTAAGCCACCCAGGTACCCCAGGAAGACTACATTTTGTGAAGAATGGGTATGAAATAGAGAAGTTAGTGGCGATGTGATACAGGAGAAAGAGTGGGACCAAAATGCATGGTAATTCATATGATATGTTGAAGGGCAGAAGGAGCCAGGAAAGGAAGAGAGTGGGCTGATAACCGTCACTATCCAACAGAATCTGATTCCAGCACCCACCCCTTTGTTCATGCTCCATGAAAATATAGGCCAGAATAATTCACGCTCTCAGTCTTCTCTGGATACCAGGGTTCCAGCTCCCTGATCTGTGGTTCCCTCACAATATTCTATGGATATTAGAAAAAGCTGTATTTCACTTGATCCAGTTCACTTTTTTAGTCTGGATCAAGGACACAGTAAAGTTCAGCAAGGACTGATATTTATTGGCCTTTCGTGTGACTCAAAATACAGATTGAATCCACTGCTATGGAAGCAGCTTTCCACACAAATCCAATCCCCATGCCCTTACCCCCACACGGGAGCTAATGTTCAAATGCTCATATTGCTGATAGCAAAAGTCCAAGATCATTCATGTTGTTTTACTGGGGCTACTCATTAAAAGATATTACTTGTCTCTTCTGCGGGTGGGAAGGTGGTGACAAAAAGTCTCCATGAGTGTTCTACATAGTTTTGTTCTATGCTGCTTCACATGCTTTGAAGTAATATGATCTCTATTTTACCTGCCTCGTTGCAGGTGAAGGGTCTTGAAAACGTGTCCATTGCATAAAAACAAACCTGCCTCTTTGTATACCTGAAATTAATATAACATTATATGTCAATTATGCCTCAAAAAAAAAAGGACAAACCTGCCTTATTCATCACCACTGATAACATAACTTTTGGACTCCCTCCACAGCTTGCAAACTCTTCTGTCTCTTGAAAACATCATGCGCTGTGCTATAATAAGTGTGTTTTTATTCCCTGAAGTATGTATTTTAAACAAGTTGCCACTTAAAGAAAAAGCTTACAGAAGGTTTAATAACAAGTTGACTGAAATTTAGAAGATATGAAGTACCCCTGTCTCTTCTCTCTGGTAGCCATGAGCCAGATTCCTAAGCCATTAACCTTTGTTACTCTTTCTCATATCGTCATGGAGTAAAAATAGTTGATGGAGACCAGGAGACTTGTTTTGTCTCCTCTGTGTCACAACTAAGCCTATGACCTCTGACTAGTCCTGATAGGACTCTGCATCATATGTAAAGAGTGCTCTGAGTAAAGTCCCTATAGGAATGAAAAGCATGATCATCATAATGCTTTGAAGATTTTTAGAACAATGTCATCCATTTGATGGAGCTAGTGTATGGAATCCATGATAAATGATATTCAAGTTTATTTACTCCATCATGCACTGAAGTCTTTGGGGGCATTAAAAAATGAATGAATGACAGATTTGGTAATATGGTAGTGATTTTCATCATCTCTTGCATTATAGCTCTAAAATATTAATCAACAAATGATTGTCCTGAAACTTTTAGCCAACAGCATTACAGCTTCCAAGATATTGCCTAGGAATGCTAAAGAGCTATTATGTAATCTCATAAATTACATGAGATTACAACATATGGAGAAGAAAAAACTGAATCCAATTAAACCTAGTAGAAAAGCCACAGGACATAATTATCTAAATTTGGATTTTTTTCTAAGATTTATTCCCTTATGTGATAGGACACTAGCAGGAGGTCTACTATGACCCAAAGAGATAAGGACTTTGGCCACATGCATAGGACAGCATTTGGACCCAGAAGCTCCTCCTTGAAGTGTCCCCATTAAGTCTCCATGGGGTATCCAATGTTCACTCTCTCACAGACCAGTGGAGATGAGGGGATTTGTCTTCTCCAGGCAAAGTCCCTCTGCTGAGAATTGGAGCAAGGAGACACATTGCCATTTGCCTATCTTTCAGAAAAACCACTGCTGTGATAGCATCAATGTCCCGAGAGCCTTGCCTTGATGGAAGTGTGTTTTTAATGATATGATTTTGGTATCCAGCCCTCTGTGGATAGCTTGGCATATGTCTTGTTATATTTAAACAGCACTGACTGAGAAAGTGGATGTTAATTGGCTGTTAGTGACTAGGTTGCAGGTCTTTGTTACCCAGCCTTTCAGCTAACTGATCATTAACTAGGACGAAATGTTTGACCCAGAAGGTCATTACTGTTATTAAGTGGGAAAAGAAACTAAAATGCTCCAAATTACTTTTTTATGAATCAGATGAGGATTGAAAAAAAAAAAAAGAATGGTAGAAAAAACAAAAAGAAAAAGGCTTGTGTTACATAGAGTCAGTATTCATAGCCCTCTTTTCCTCTCCCTTAAAGATCAAATTGTAATGTTTATGGGGGGAAGGCTGTATTTGCAAATTCTCATTCCTTTATTCTCCAGAACTTCACTATTTTGACATTCACTAAAAAAGAGAAATTTCAAAGCATTCTTTAACTCCATCCAGAGAATGTAATTCCCAAAATTTTCAAAGCCAGTCATTTTGTCCAGATGCCACATTTTGTCCAGGCCTTGTGTAATTTTTTCAAAATAAATAAATAAAGATGTGATTAAAAGTAATGTTATTACATATATCTGTTTTCGAAGTTTATTTATTTGTTTTGAGGGCTTAAACTCGCGGGGCTCAAACACCTGGGCTCAAACTCGCGAATCATGAGATCATGACCTGGGCCGAAATCAAGAGTCAGACACTTAACCAACTAAACCATCCAGGCACTCCCTAACATACTTCTTTTTATGTAAAATCATAATGCTATTATATATGTCTTTAGAAGTTCCTTTATCATAAACTAGTTGTGTTTTACCGAATTTGCTGATTAGGCCTTAGGACTCACTGTATACAGGAAGTATGAATCCTACGTGTCTTCTGGACTCAATCTATGACCTTTGTGATTTTGCCTCTTTGGTGATCTCATTACCCTTATAATGCAAAAAGAAAAGAAAAATGGTTTGACGGGGTACTGTGAGTCTTGGCAATTAAAACTTCACATCAAAATTGTCTCCCGAGAGAAAATATTACTCTCCCTTTTAATAAAAGGATACAATTAAACCCTCTCTCAAACCTCTCTCCTTCAGATGTGTTAATGTCTGATGTAAAAGATGGAGGTGGATTCTTGTTTAGTTGAAAAAATGGAAGCAAAAGCCAAAAACATTTCTACCCATAAATTGGTTTATGAATATTAAATATCCCAACCTTGATGCTGACTAATGAAAATAAGAAACTGGAAGGTATGGTGTTCTCTGTGCTTATTACTCTGTTGTTTTAGTCCTGGGTTTAGTTCAATGCCCTTAGCTTTATTGTCTTCTCTTTCTTTGGTTGCACGATGCCGTAAGGTTTGGAAATGCCTGTGTCTTACCTGTGGAGGTTCATGGGTTTACCTTTCACCTCTGAAAACTATAGAAAGTAATTGAGTTGTTTGGAAATCTCTCTAAATTGGGCCTAATAGTACTGGGTTTATTTTTCACATCTTTTCATTTTTCTTCCAAAGTTTAGGACTAGACTTTAGAAGGCTCTTTTAGCTACTTTAAAAAGGAAAACGTATCCTTGAACCAAATAGGACTGAAGGCTGCCCATGTTTGAAGGCAAGAGCATCTGATCTCCAAAGAATCAGAAAATCTCTTCTCTAGTTGTATTTGTAGGTACTTTTTGTTGTGCTGCTTTTTTTTTTTAAATAGGTAAAGCTCAGATGAGCGCAGCATGGCCCAGATGGTGTTTAAAGCTACCCAAGTTTCTTTTATGTAACTTTCTCTTCCTAAAGTGTGTTCCAGCTGGGAATCTATGGGGCCGTTAAAACTTTGTCCCTTTTATGTTTTTGTTATTCTCACGCACATGCGCACACGCACATGCGCACATGCACACATGCACACACACAGGCATAAACATGACCATTCCAAATGTATGGCATTTAATCGCCTCCAACAGGGTGGGAAGTAACTCTGCAGGGCTTTATTAACTGTCTCCCAGGCTAAACATTTTCTTCAGTGGGAAGACAGAAAAACCCAGCGGGATAAATTTCCAAACAGGAGTAAAATGCTTACCCACAGATAGGAATTATTTGTAAGGCTTTGTGGAGGCCTTACTTACGAAGAGGTACAGACAGGCGTTCCATTCATCTCTGGAGTGTCTATAGGAATGTCCTCATTCAGTGGAGTGTCCCCAGCAGTGAAAATTAGCTTGACCTAACAGTGCTTTTAAATGCTTGGAATGTGCATTCCTCCTGGGATTAAACAAATAACGTGTACTGGCATTTGTGTAAAAAGATCGTCGTGCTGGTACAGGATTAGTGCATATTTGATTTGGTTTGTGTGTCAGGTAACAAGGGTAAGTTTCCCTGGAGCCATCAACATCTCCTCTTTCTTCATGTCTGTCTCTCTCTCTCTATAAATTTTTTTTCATGCCACAACCCAACTTCTCCATATTTACTCAATGCTCCAGACAAACCACCTTAGTCTCTTATTCCCATTCCCTCCTTTTTACTTTCCTGCTTCTCTGCAGTAACTTGTGCCAATCCCTGGACTATCTGTCCCCACCTCTGCCTATTAATACCCTGTATCTTGTTCAAAGCCAAACCCAAAGACCATCACCTCCATGAATTCTTCCCTGCCATTCCAGTCACAAGTTATTGCTCTTCCCTCAGAGCCCTTTAAAAAAATTTTTTTTCTACGATTATTTAAAGACATTCATTGCAGGCACTTTCCTACCTAATTATAAGCTTGAGGACTGGGGCCATTTCAGATGCCTTTCTGTTTACCCCAAAGCAGAAAAGACTTGAATAAGCAAATGGTGAGGCATCCACCTAGGCACAGCTGGGAATATCCTTGGAGACTGCGGAGCAGAATTTTTCTCAGTGCAGAAGAATTTATTCCCAAATTTAATGTCTCACCTTGGCATCCTTAGTGTCCTCTCCTAAGCAATCTGTTTAAATCTGTTAAAATTATGGGAACACTTTGATACTAGTTGATAAACAGCCGCTGCCTCAAGACCCCAAGCGTCTTCTACTTCCACCTGCATCCCTCCCACTCAACATCTCCCTATGTCCGTACCTTAAGGCCTGGGGCAGCCAAAGCTGCCAGAACCCAGCTCCATTACTATGGCCACTGTCCGTTCTGATTAATCCATTCTCCTGCTGCACTGGTTGTTGAATATTGACTTAAATTTTATCCTGCCCCTGATGATATTGTTATAGCCAGCATGACACCCATGGAAGGCAGTTAAAGCCATGCACTGTTTATGGGGTATGTCTGCCCTTCACTTGAACAGAGAGAAGAAACTAGTGGTTTGGATAGGTATTGGGGATCCTTGAGAGTTTTCCCAATTTGATTGTAAAAGTTAATGAAATTGAGGCCCAAGCTTAAAAATACAAATATAGCTATAGATATATCCTCTGACATAAATACAGAGATATATTTTTTCTAGACACGTAAGTAGGGAATTAGATTCCATTTGAACCTCTGTGTGCTGAGCGATTGGAAGCATATGAAAACAATCTTAAATATAAGCATGTGTTGCCTTTGCCTTTAAGATGTTACTTACGTGAGAAAGTAAGAGTCCAGTCTGATGTGTTCTTGGGTATACAGCCTGTGAAGGTATTTAAAACCTAAAGTATATTTATTCTGAACTTAAAGATGTTTAGAGACTGCCTTGCGTGTTAATGTGTGCTCTGTGACTAACACCATTCAAATGCTCTCCCCCTGCGTGCATTAATGTGTGCATTGAAGAGAAGAGCAAGGGATGATAAACTGCACAGTGTTCAAATAAGATTTATCTAAGAAAGAACAGTCTAGTGCATTAATGTGAATATTCAAAGATAGATGTTTATCTTAATGGACTCAGAGGTACTTACAAACAGCATAATTGCTGAAGTCATTTTACAGGGCATTTATTCACAGCGATTACGTTTACTCTTACTTTCTTTTATATAAAGAATTCTACTTAAAGGTTTAATTGAGACAGGACTAGTGTGACCAAAAAACCATGGGTCGTTTCTCCCTAGTCTCTGCTCAGCCAAGGCTATTTGGAATAATGAGAAGCAGAACTCCAAATCTTGTTTTTGGTACTTGCTGGACTATTTGCAAAGATTGGTCTATTAAAATTTTAAATTGTCCTGGGGCTCCTGGGTGGCTCAGTCAGTTGGGTGTCAGACTTCGGCTCAGGTCATGATCTCACGGTCTGTGGGTTCGAGCCCCGCATCGGGCTCTGTGCTGACAGCTTGGAGCCTGGAGCCTGCTTCGGATTCTGTGTCTCCCTCTCTCTCTCTGCCCCTCCCCTGCTCAAGCTCTGTCTCTGTCTCTCTCTCAAAAAAAAAGAAAACATTTAAAAAAATTATAAAAAAAAATAAAAATTTTAAATTGTCCCAATATCTATTAATCTATTAGAGGTTGATTTACCTTAAGCCTATAGTCCTGAAGGTAGGGAACTGACATGCTGGTACACAGTTGTGGAATTGCTGGGCAAATTGCCTATACGCTTGTCTGGACCAATGAGACATATTGTATCTTGAAAGCATATATGCTCTTCCAGAGCAACTCCCATTCTTGACAAGTAGCTTATAAAAGTATTCCTGTCCTGGACACCTTCTAAGGTAAGAATTCCTAATAATCTGACAAGAATGGGAAGTGCTTCTCTCTTCCATTCATATCATTTCCACCCTTTAAACATGACTCCTGGATTATCCAATTCTATTTAAATCCACAGACATTCCCTGAGCACCTGCTATACATTTAAATATATATCCTGCACCCAAGCTCTGGTCTAGCGCTATGGCCCTGTGAATAATTTCAAACCAATTTTAAATAGTATTAAATATTAACAACACATCACAGAATAGTAACATGTCTGAGTTGTCGATATCCATTTCACTCCACACAACAAAGCATGAGGTAGATGTCATTGTCTCAAATTTACAGGAGAGCAAACTGTAGCTCAGAGTGCTTGTGATCACCCTGGGCTTCCTTCCAGGGGCAGAACTCCTGTTTTCTGACCCCACACACGACACTTTTCCTTTGATGGTATAGTTGGCTCTATCTTTGCTTAAGTAGCAATCAAGTAGAAGGAAAACGTAGGTCAGATGTGTATTATAAGCCAGAATACAGTAACTACATTAAGTGAGATTAACTTGGCCTGCTAGAATATTTTATTTTTCAGCCATAGGACCAGGAAAAAGCCTAATGAAAATGTATTTGGGTTGTGTTCTAAAGAAATATATAATCTTACCAGGTAGAAATGGAATAAAATTCAGACAGAGCTGGGTAAGGAGCAATATAAGTCAGGACATTGTCAGAAACTTAGCAGACTTGTTCAAAGCATGGAAAACATTTTTTAAAAGTTTATTTGTTTATTTTGAGAGGGAGAGAGACAGAGAGAGACAGAGAGAGAGAATGGGTGGGGTAGGAGCAGAGAGACAGGGGGAGAGAATCCCAAGCAGGCTCCATACTGTCAGCACAATGGCCAACATGGGACTCGATCTCAAGAGCTGTGAGATCACGAACTGAGCTGAAATCAAGAGTCCGATGCTTAACCGATTGAGCCACCCAGGTGCTCCGGCAAATTTTTATTCAGTAGTTGTAGTGAGGAGATGCTTACAGGGGCAGGTAGTAGTGAAAAACAGTGCTACAAAGTTACATTGGAACCCAGTGGTGGAAGATCTTGAATTAAAAAAAATAATAATAATAGTAAGTCTAGAATTCATTTGATGGGCAGTGGAATACATTTGGAAGAAGAGAGTGTCACATATAAAGCCATGTTTTTATTCTGGCAATGCTTTATTGTGTTCATTGAAAATAGACAGGTGAGTGGAGGCAGGGAGTCTGATTAAAGATTCTCAAGATTCATCCATATAAGTAGCCAGAGCCATATAAATGAAAGGCAGAAAGACATTTTAGAGATGGCTTTTGAGCGATTTGGTGCCTGGAGGGTGATGCTGAGCAGGGAGGATTCAGGGATGGCCCTGAGGGTTTGTGCTTGTTCCTGGTGGGTAATGGTGCCATAGACAGAGACAAGAATGGCAGCAGTGGGAGGGGATGATCACTTCAGCCTGGGATATGTGAATTGCACATACTTACAAGATACTCAATTCAAAATATATTCTCTCACTAAGGTGAAAATGTTTATCCCGTCTTATCCAACTCCAAAATGATCTCTCCTCTCAGACTCCTTTTGAACTCTCAATTGGGCCATAGAGTTGACATATAAGAGCATGGTAATCACTGTGAAGCTTTTCAAGTCCCACTCCTAGATACTATTAAAATGCTACCTGGGGCCTAATGTCCACCAAAGGCAGAGATCACTCACATGACACCTTGCATCATCTCTGTCTCTGGTTGCTTGCTACGCATTGCTTTTCCTGTTCTGATTGTGTTCACCTTCTAGTAAGAGAAAACTTGATCTGAAGTGATGGAAGAAGGGATACATTTTCTCACTTAACAAGAATCCTGGCATCTGGACAGTAGAAAACTGCTTGTTTGGGCTCAGATTGCACATTTGGCAATATCAGAGTTAGCTTCTCAGATCTTTTGCTCTTTCCCTCACACTTGCCAACTTCTGGTTACAAGATGGCTGCTGCTGCTTCACATACCCCATCATAACCCAAGGAAGAAGGAAAAACAGTGGGACCGCCATTTCTTCCTCTTTTATTGGGAATAGGATAAGTATTTCCAGAACCTCTAGCAGATTTCTTTACTCACCACATTGTCCAGACTGATGTCACATGGCTAGTTGCAAAGGAGACTTGGTTAGGCTGGTCATATCACCAGCCCTAGAAAGGAGGAAGAGTAGAGTGGATATTAACAGTGTCTCCAACACTTGTGTTTCCTGCTATAGTGTGAACACTTTGAAGGCAGGGACCATGTTCTGTCAGGCCCTATGCCTATATTATGCCATGCCCTCTTCCTTCCCTGGAACTTTGCTGGACACAGGAACGTCTGGGAGGGAAAGAGCTTGAGAAACTAATCCTTGCCTTTTATGCTAAGCACCTTCTTTGTTAGTTCCTCTGAGCAGCCTTAGGAATGTGGGAGCTTCTGGATATATTTTAGAGAGACTTTTTTCAGCACCTCTTAAAAAAATAAAAATTAAAAAAAAAGAAAGAATTAAGGAAAAGCAAAATTTAAAAGAAAAGACTACATGCTGGGAGGAAATCTATGCTGTTGTAAAAATAGAATAGGGCTCAAGTGCATTCTTCAGTAATGAATGCATGAAAAGAAGCTTCTTAAATTATGAATGTGGCTTCTCTTGTTTATTGCCCAGTAATCCTGTTTTATTGATTTCTGTTTATTTCCAATCACCTAGAATGAGAAACTATGTTGTTTAGAGATCTTGATCCCCAAAAGATTGTTTAAAGCTACTCGGCTCTATTTAGTTGTTTATTTTTTGCTCAAAGTGATCGAATCAATACAAATACAAACAAAACACCTTTTCCTTTGCTCTCTAGAAAACTAGGAGAAAAAAATACAGGAAAGCTAAATAAAGATGCTTGGATAAAAAAAGTCCCAGCAAATGACATATTGATTTCTTTCAAAGAGTCAGAGTGTAAATTAAAAATATTCTTCTGACACAGTTTTTAAAGATGCACCGACTCAGCAGTGGTGGCACTTACTGACTTTCTCTTCCTAGAGGGTCAGTTTGGAAGCATATCCCACTTTCCCAAGATCCCAAAATAACACGATTCATATTTCATGGCTCATATATGCATATGTGTATTATTCTTACCAGAAGAGTAGAGACTCTCCATCTGTCCTTATTTCACTTAAAAAAATTCTTTTAAATGTTTGTTTATTTTTGAGAGACAGAGAGAGTGCACACATGTGTGGGAAGGGCAAAGAGAGAGGGAGACAGAGGATCCTAAGCAAGCTCTACGCTTACAGCACACCATGAATCATAAGGTCATGACCTGAGCCAAAGTCAGACGCTTAACCAACTGAGCCACCCAGGTGCCCCTTTATTTCACTTTTTTGATGCATGTCTCTTCTACTGACATTCTACCTTCACCTTACTGATGAATAAGCTATAATGAAAGGAAAAAATCTCTGGGTGGTGTTTTCCCTTTATATTTGTTATTTTTAGTGTAAGTGGTTAGCTAATAGAAGTAAGAAAGGATGCAATAGATTTCCTCAGTTATTATGTTCTTAGAACACCATTGCCTTCTCTCTGCTTTCTAAGCAACTTCTGATTCAAAGGAAAAGCAATAGCCTGTTGGAGACCCTTTTATTCAGCAGATATAACACACTCAACACTCATATCAGAGGACATGGTATGAAACCCTAAAAGACAGAAATGCAAAAGTGGTCACCTTTGGACAAGACTTTATCCATAGTCACTCTTGTCTCGAAGATAATACCAACCTCCCATGAAGAAAGACTGGGGGATTCATTCAGATAAATCTGTTTGATTCATCTCATTTCTTTACATTATGGGTCCACAGAATCCTATGCTCACAGGGCACCAAAAACTTTATATGTAGATGGGGTGGCAAGGAACAGGGCTGGACACACACATTGTATGTATCTCCTTTCCTTATGCACATGCTCCATTGTCTCATTGAACTTCACTTATAAAAGGCAAGTTCAAAATAAAATGGTTAAGGACTTCAAGATGGTGAGAGCAGAGCATTAAACCAAGCCCAAGGCCCTTGTGAGCACAGAATCCCATGTGACTACACAGATCTCCAGCCTGGGATTACACCTGTGAGATATCACCCATTTTTACAGTGAATGAATTCTGTTGCCTATAAATTTGGGAAAATGACTAGCCTTGCTATCCATAAGAAATGAGAAATGAATAGTCTTCTTTTCCCACACAAAAGTTCTGTTGTGTTTGCTTTTGAATCTGTATCTAAGATGAGATAATCCACTATGGTATGCTGTAGCCTGGGAATGAGAAAGTGACTTCTGTGGTGTGAGTCCATCTGGATTCCTGAATTTCTCATTCAGCAGGACCTAAAAGACTTTCTCTAACTTGGGATTTATCATACAAATTGGAGAACTTTATTGAATCCATCCCCCAATCTTCTTTGTGGGAGGTTGGAATTGTCTTTGAGACATGAGTAACTGGGGATAAATTCTCAATCCAAAGTCAAAACCCTTTGACTTTTCCCTCTCTTGGGGTTGGATATCATGTTATTCAGTTGGCTTTCACTTTTTCCTTATAGTTCTGGCTCAAATTTACTGCAGATTACCTGTAACTCCATCAGTATTTTATTAAATCATATGTCAAATGCACAAAACTGGCTTTAACTGCTGCTGTTGCTCTGACATTTGTATCTGACTTTTCTAATATTATGTCCTTTGGCTGAGTGGGAGATATTCTCTTCAGTGTAATAAGGAAAAAACATCTTGTCTTTTTATCAGTTGTATTTTACATTCAATTCATTGCATTCGATTGCTCTTGGTAAATTTGCTGTGCCACATGCCAAGCTCCCGGTTGTGCTAATGTGCTCTTCCTTCTTGTGTTTATATTGTCTTGAGCTTGCTTTTTTTTTCATAGTTTCTTATGTATTGGCATGAATCTGTCATACTTTTAGTTCTTCAAGATAGCCATTCTCAACTGTTTTCTACATTGACAGACACAACAGATGTTTACATGCATTGCACGCTCTTTTCAGTAAAAGTGGCTTTCCTTAGACAAATATATATATATTTATGTTTGACTCCTAACATCTTGCTGTTTTTTCTACTCCTTTCTCTCATGCTCATCTAGCATACCTTAATTCATCAGTGACCAAAGATTGAGAACCATGGCTATTTGCTCTGTACCAAATGGCTACCTTACATCTTTTTTCAGAATTGCTGACCAATATCCAGGACTGGCTTTATCCTGTAACTCATTGCTCTCCACCAACATTTTGGTCTGTTATTAAGCCTTTTAAAGCTGTGATCTCAAGCTGCCAAGAAGGGCTGTTTCTCCTGTGTTGAGTGGTAAGGTTAGGCCACAAAATAGAGGGCCAAGAGAAAAACCATCCCACAAAGTAAATGATTCTATTTTTCCTATTTTCTTCCAAAAACCCATTTCTTCTCCCTGAACTACAGAGCAAGAGAAGACATGGAGAAATGAATAATGGTAAAATTTCAGTTTAAAAACACACATTGGTCTTCTCCATGACTTTTGAATTTTACCATCCATTAACGGAGACCTACATCTCTTTTTATGGATTATATTAATATTTGATCTGGTCACTAGCCTGTTAAAAACAGAGGCTTGATTTTGGTGATAGTATTGGCATAAAAACCTCACTTAGCATGGAAATACCACAAAAAAAAAAAAAGAAGAAGAAGAAGAAGAAGAAGAAGGCAGTGGCAGGGAGACAAAAATATAAACAACAAAACTAGATTAGGTCTTTGGAGCTTTGGTTATAATTTTGGCATTCCCGTGTAATGGGTAGACCCTAAATACTCAACAAAGTTTGTGGGAAAAACCAAAAGACTTAACAGTAGGAACACAGCCAAGCCTTCCTGATTAGCTGTCTTAGAGAGGACTGCACCAATCGGAAAAAGCTACCCAACCCAGACCTTAGGTGTATGTAATCAATAGGCTCCTGGTCTAGATTCCTAGAGATGGTGTGTGGTTGAGTGGGTGGTTTGTATTTTCTTCTTCCTTGCCTCCTAAATAATATGTAATTTCTCCAGGCCAAGAAATAAACTGAAAGGATTTAGAGGGATTTGCTTATCAGTGGAACACCACGTAGCATTACATTCCTCCTGCTTTGGGGAAGGTACATTGAAGTTTGGTTAATCTTCTGTGGTTCAATACTCCTCTTCCCTCTGTCAGGCTGCCTTGAACAACAGATAGATTAATCCCCCTTCTACCCACTCTCTTCTTCCTCCTCCCTCCCTTTTCTCTTGATCCACCCTTCCTTTTTTGAGCAGATGGAAGAAATCTTAAAACTGGAAAGAAAAGAAAAAAAAAGATGCCACACCACATTTATTTATGTAATCCTAGAAGACCTCCAGGATAGAAAGAAAGACCCCCAATCCTTGGCACAAAATTTGGCTAAGCTTAGCTTGGTTCTTCCGCTGTTAATTAAATCTTCAGTCTGCAAAGGGATTTCCTTAAAGGTTAATTCATTAGTAAAAGTTACTATACATCATGTTGTTTTTTATCCTCCTCCAGTATATGCAATGTGGAAAAGAAGAATAAGAATATGGAGGCTGTTGAGGATGAGCAGAGTTTAAAGGGAATCTGGTGGTACTATTTGGTTGGATTCCTATATGATCTGCTCTTGTGAATGACTGTGAATAATCAGTTTTTGTTACAGTGGGTACCACTTATGGACTCACGTTAACTTTACATTTTTGCAGCTGATGGTGTAGCAGCCTATCAGTTTTTCTAGTTTGGCCTGGCTCAAATCCAAGTAATCTGTAAGCTACATGAGGACAAGGACTTGGTCTGTCCAGCCCCCTTAGCACAGCGATTGGCACATCGTAGGCAGCTAATAAACATTTGTTGGGTGAAGACTGATTGAATAAGTAAATGTATGCATACTTAATATCCTATATCAAGAACAATTTTCTGTTTTTATTTTCATATTTATTTTCTTAGCTCCAGTCCAGTTAACTAAATTTGGTGATACCGAATGCCATATCTGTAGCCCAGGGCAATTCTCTTGAAAGCCGCCTCATTTCATGGAAATATGAGTCAAGTAAAATATGTACACATTCATATCTAACTTGGCAAGTGATTATCTCCAGGAGTGGGCAGGGAGAAAAGAGGAAAGGAGTATTTTGAAAAACCACAATAGCTTGAACTTCAGAAGACAGTTTTAAAATTCACAGGGTGTTCCAATAAAGTTATGTGGGCACATAGATGTAAGGCCTGAGGGGAACTCAAAAAGCATCTTAACTAGATGGAACTTGGTCTCTTTGCCTCCATTGTTCAGAGCCCGCCTCATGGGATTCCCTGAGCTTTCACACTCGAGCATGACAAGTTCAACTCATTTGTTTCATTTTCTCATATTAGTGTCAGTTGTTTGTCTTGAAGATGTCTTGAAAATGACTATGAAGAGGATGTTCAGAATAAAAGGAGGGTACTGATAGTCCCATTCCTAGGTCTTATTTCTGTATTGGGCTTGAGTTGGAAGAATTGATAGGGTGGTGGGAGAGAGGAGGAAGGGTGAGATTATTGCTTCTAACAAGCTTGCCCAAGCTCCAGGCCTTTTTCTATCTTTGGTTGAGTCTAAAAACCATCCAGTAGTGTGTGTGTGTATGTACTTCAGAGTAAACCCCTTCAGAGTGGAGGATCTATAAGCAGCAATCCAAAAAGGGGCTATGCAATGGCAACAATTTGATAAAGCCCTAGTAGATAAATTTTAATTGTGATGGTCAAGGTTTCCAAATCTCATTAAAGTTTATAGATTTACCTAGAGTCTTTGGGTTCTTATTTAATTAAAAGTATCTCAGACATGATTTAAATAGAGAATAAATGTTCATAATGAAGCTGTATGATTCCCTCTCTCATATGAGATACTTTAAACCTCAACTTTATCATAGAATAGAAGTATAGAGGGGAAAAACTAAAACACCAAGTATTTTAAGGAATTGAATTCTTTTCAGCATGAAGCAGCTGCAGAGATGTATGGCTGTTTTCTGTGGGACTTCAGAATATTTATGGGCCTTTCTCTTTTCCTTTTTCACTGGAAGAAAGGCGATCATCATTCTTGAGTGTGTTATTTATAATTTCATAAAGCTGTTCTGTGGCAAGACTTATTTTATCTTGCGCTTAATCTCGGTCAAATAACTGTGCTTCCAAGGAGCTGGGCGGAGAAAAATGATTATCCCCCCAAATGATTAGCCTCTTCTCAGTATAAGATAAAGGGCTAAAGGTTGGAATTTGAAGTCACAAATAGGCATCTGGGCAGGAAGGAGGGTACATGGCGAATCTACCTCGAGCTGTTCTGACCATGGTAGCAGACATTTTTTTCCATGCCAAATAACAGATAGCAATGAAGAATGAAGTAGAGCCACCCCTGTGCTGAGATGAGTAGACCCCTTCAGACTAAATAATTAGAAGCAGGTGATTACAGAAACAATAACTCACTGGAGGAAAATGAGAAGCCAGTTCTGTGAAGCTGAGGGAATTGGAAGGTAAATATACCTATAAATTTACCTGGTGGGTAGAGTTTTGAGCTTTCTTCTGTCCCAGTTTATTCTAAGGTAATTTCAATAAACATTGGTAGAAAAAACAAAGAATACAAATGCAATAAAAAAATCTTTCAAGAAAAGAATAAAGAGGACTCCTTCCAGACAGATATTTTATTGAAAGTTATTATAATACCTATCTTTAGTTTTGTGAATCCTAATACAGAACCAAGTAATTTCAACATATGGATTAAAAATATGCAATATGTATTTTTAAATGGAGTAATATGAATTATTATTTTTAATATGGGACTTGGCTAATGCACAGGGACAGAAGAACATTTTCCTGCTCTTGAGAAGGCAAAGTAAGGTCTTTAATCCGCACTGTGGAGGGATGGCACAGCGAGACCCATGCATAATGTTCTGGAACCATGTATATGAGCTTCCAAAGGAAAGGTGACAGGTGATGCTGATGAGATGTGGGGAGGGGAAGGAGAGATGTCTGACCGGACAGGATATGAAATTCGTGCTCATTATCTGAGTTTTCAAAAACAACAGGATAACTCAGGTAGCTGTTGTTCTGTCATGCTGGTACATCCTTTCACCCCTGTACTACTCCTGGGTATACAAGTAGACTGTGCTTCTTCATGCCTCTGAGCCTTTGCAAAGACTGTTGATTTCATCTAGAATGCCCTTCTCCTCCACCAGCAGCTCTCCATTGTCCCTGCTTCAGGGCTTCCTGTCCCTCAGGGCTCATTACCACCTCCCCCTGCCATTTGCTCTCTTAGCACCTTATGCTTACTCTTGTCAAGGTATCCAGTTTACCCTGTCAAGTTTGCCTGTCTACTCGGTCCTCTCTTCAGAGACTGTGAATCCCCAGAGCAGAGGAACTATGGTTTATCTATCACTTTATCCCTCATAACAGTTACAGTGCTTAACACATAGGTGTTCAGTAAATATTTATTACAGTAATAAGTGAATGGATGAAAGATGAATAAAGCACTTCGATGATATAGTCATATAGCATAGATGGTGGATTTGGGAGTCCATCCACTATCAAACTATTTGGTTTGGAGGCGGTCACTGATCTTGTATTCTTTCTTGAGGGACTTACGAATAATGTGGATATTTGACATATGGGAACCATAATGTGTAAATATCTTAAGTTCAGCCATTGGGAATTATGAGAGCTTTAGGCAATCGTTGTGAGGAAAAGATATGAGGATGGCATAGAAGGCCCTTGATAAGCATTCCCAGCATAACTATACAAATGGAAGAACTTCTAAAGCAGTACTCTTCCCTGAAGGAGCATGGATGGTGGGCAGTTAAAAATAGCAGATGTCACTACAAATTTCCACACCCTTGGTTATTATGAGTACTAAAAGTTTTAATATTGTTAACTGCTTAGCTGACATCTGAGTATAGCAAGTATTTAATAAGTGGTAAATGTTATTAGTAAGCATGATTCTAGAAAGTTCAAATATCTTCTCAAGAGTACTAACTTCTCCTTTTCTCTAAGGATTATGAGTAATTATGAAAAATGGTTATCATTGTAGGAAACACACACAAACTAGTACTACTGCTGTATTTTATTTAAAGATAAAATTCCGTAGTTCCATTCTATTCATAATAATTACATCCTGATTCTGTATGTGTCTGCAATAGTGAAACATAATTCACCAGCCATGGGAACCAATAGTCAAAAAGTGTGCCTTTTTCCCCAAAGTTCAGATAGACCCTGAATTTACTTCTATGTAGGGAAAGAGACAAGAAAATTAAAGAGCTACTAAAAGAAAGCCTTGGGTTTTCCAAGAGTCATTTTGGATCATATTGTCATTACTTTAGGAGGTGATTCTAAGTACATATGATCCCAAAACTCTGGTTTGTAATTTGGGGATTTTTTTTTAATGTCAGGGATAGGAGTAGTAAAAAAATTTTTTTAATCCCTAAATATAGTGTTCTAAATCCTGAGTCCTTTGCAAATCAAAGCTTACTGCCCCTGGCAGAGCCAGGATTTCTGAAACCACAGTGTTCTGTGGCAGGCGTGGTAGCATTGGATGCCAGGTTCTCCAGGCAAACATTGGTTACTGCGTTGGGCAATGAGGGGATTGAGATGTTTGTAATGGCTTTGGGAATTTCATTGGCAGTGGCTGTAATTGGTGATGATGGGGTCTGAGGGACCGAAAGGAAGGGGCTGACTTCACATAAAACCCACACAAATTGTCTGGACCCAGAGCCATGGGAAACAGATTATCTTCCAGTGATTTTTAAGCTCTCTTGGCATCTCTATGAGTGTATTTTTCTTTATCACTCTTCATGACAGATGCAACCAGAGGTGATGAATGAAAGTGGAGTTAATGAATTATCAGTAAGAAAGAATAGTTCTAAAGGGGATGAATATTTGGAGATAGAATGCATAGGTGGATGGAAACTTTATTTAAACTAGGAATGGCAACTAGGCTTGGCATTGCTGTTGATTGATTGATTGATTGATTGACTTAGTCTTAGCTAATATTTACTTATTTTATTTAAAATTTATTTATTTTGAGAGAGGGTGTGCACACACATGCAGGGGAGGGGCAGAGAGAGAGGGAGAGAGAGAATCCCAAGCAGGCTCTGTGCTGTCAGTGCAGAGTCTGACGTGGGGCTCGTTCTCACTAACAATGAGATCATAACCTGAGCCAAAATCAAGAGTCAGACACTTAACCACCTGAGCCACCCAGGCACCCTGCTTCTACTTACTGAGTGTATACCATATGCCAGGAACAGAGCTTCACTTTTAACTTTTCACTTAAATTGATGACAAGACACTATGTTTATCCCAATTTATAGATGGAAACATTGAGGCTTGGAGAAGGGAAGTAACTCAACCCCTGGTCACTGACTATAAGTGTAGGAGCTGAGAGTCATAGCTCTGCTCAGTGAAGAGTCAGTCCTGCTCACTCTGTGGTCTGCTAGACTGCCTGTCATGGACCCTCCTTGAAGTCTAGCCACTATTAATAGGAACTACTGGTAAAATGTACTTCTGTTTCTGGAGGAACATTGTATTCATCCATATTCACATAGAAGATCAGCAGAAATAAAATCTCTGGGAAGTAAGACACAGGGTCAGTTTACTGGGGATAAAGGGAGTAAAAATGTGGAAGAGTGTATGTGGGGGGTCTACATTGGTGGTTGAGCCCCATCTGGGGGACACAAGTGGAGGTGAAGATAGGGAAAGAGAGTGCTGGGGACAGTGTCACCCAAAACACAGTAGCGGGGAGAACTTGTGCAGTACTAGAGGAGGCAGGGGAAAGCTGAGAGGAAAATAGTAAATATCTTTCAACCTCAGAGTCTGGTACTCTTCCTGAAAAGAAACTCTATGTCATATCTTTGGCTAATCAAAATGGCTACAACTTTCTTATAATTGTTCAAAGTTTCCATTAATGTTTCACTAATGCCTTTTTTGGTTTCTATTGGAGTTATGCATTGCTTTCTCACATTCTGAATGACCTTAAATTTTATTGCCTGGCTTTCAGTTCTTGGGATGAGTTCACTAGATTTTCATTTAACCCACTAGCGTTCACTCAGTACTAGGAACCTACGCTAGTTATGCCACATACAGGCCATTCTGCAAGGTCCTTATAATGAAGTCACCAACAAGTATAATTGATTATACTTTTGAAGTGTATTCTAGGCCTCTTTTTTATTACCATCCTCTGAGGAATTTTTTAAACAATCTTTTTTTTCCCTAATTGCCCTCGTCCCATAAAATTTTAATACCACAGATATACTGTCTATTTGTTTAAGCACTGTGGGCTTTTTGGCAGGTCAGAAACCATTTTAATACCTAAGATCCATCCCCCCTACACACCCAAAACAAGTTTTGCTTCCTTGAGAGAGGTCTTCCCTCCATGCACAACTCATGCTTTAGAACTATCAAAGAATGATTGCGACCCTTCCAAAAATGCTGTTTGCCTCTTATGATTGCCTCTGCATTTGCACAGTTAACGTGTGTTCCCTTACCACTTCCCTTCCCTCAGTAACTGAAAGTGGGCCCTGTACAGGCCCACACACACCAGGAAACTCCCAAGGAGGTGTGCTCACCATCTCTGTCTCTACTGCAAAAACATGGTGGCTCTAGGACACAACTGCCAGTTTTGATTTGCTGGAAGTGAAATGCACACTTCAGTACTGTCTAATTGAAAAAAAAAAAGTATGTTTGAAAATCCTCTTTTCTTTTTTTTAATTTTTTTTTAATGTTTTATTTTTGAGACAGAGAGAGACAGAGCATGAGCAGGGGAGGGGAAGAGAGAGAGGGAGACACAGAATCCGAAGCAGGTTCCAGGCTCTGAGCTGTCAGCACAGAGCCCGACGCGGGGCTCGAACTCACGGACCGCGAGATCATGACCTGAGCCGAAGTCGGACGCTCAACCGACTGAGCCACCCAGGCGCCCCGAAAATCCTTTTTTCTATTTACTTGGATGAGGAGCAGGGGTTGAAGTATCTCCCTGTCCAATGTAGAATCAAGATCAATGACATGGTTTAAGGCACCTCTCTACCACTGTCAATTAAGCGAAATCAATTACCTAGTGTGGTTTTTCTACTAATCTTTGTTGTGCCCAGTAATTCTATGCTTAGCGTGTGTACTTCAAAAAGGATGTTCTCTGGAAATACTAAGCATATGGGTTATCGTGTTCACTTCTTTGCTAGGACTGCCATAACAAAGTAGCACAGACTGAGCGGCTTAAGCAACAGAAATTTATTTTCTCACAGTTGTGGGAGCTGGAAGTTCAAGGTCAAGGTGTCAGCAGGGTTGTTGTTTTTTTCTGAGAACTCTTTTCTTGGCTTATAAATGGCTGTCTTCTCCCTGTGGCTTCACACAGTCGTCCCTCTGTGCATGTCTGTGTCCTAATTTCATCTTTTTATTAAGGACCCCGGTCATATTTGATTTGGCTTACCCTAATGATCTCATTTTAACACAGACCCTATCTCCAAATATTTGTCATATTCTGAGGTCCTGGGGGGCTTAAAACTGCAGTGTTTTAATTTTGGAAGACAGAGTTCAGTCCATAATTAACATCATGTAAGAAGAGGTATAAAAGAAGTCTATGTGAGCCACAAGTACAGACTTTGACTAAGCTATATCTGTTCAAATCCTATTTCTTACTAGCCTTGTGTCCTTTCTGAACTTCAGTTCTCCTTAAAAGTATAATAATTATATCCATCCCAAAGGATTGTTGTGAGAATTATATCTAATCAATTAATAATAACTATAATAAATATATATACATGTCTAGCTCAGCATCTGGCTTGTAATTGCTTTTCCTCTTGAATATGGATTCAGACTTCAGTGCTCTGAGAATAATAAAATCAGCAAGTCAGTTAGAAATGAAGAATTTATTGAATAACTGTATATTGAGTACTCTCATGCACATAGTAGGACATAAGATCTGTAGATTAATTATTTCAGTAGTATTTATTGTGCCTGCAATATGTATCAGGTACAGAAAATAGTCTTCTCATCTCCTGTATCGCAAAGGCCCTTCTTACTACCCATACATACAGTTTTCTGTATTTCTTGCAGCAGATTCCCTGGCACTGGGGAGTTTCTGCAGGATCCAATAGAAAAAAGAAAATGTTTCAAATTGAGTTACTATTGTTGCAACTACATTTTTTTCTGCTGTCCTCAGAAACAGTCCTACCTGTGTCCAGAGGCTGTCATGTGGTATTTCTCTGCTGGCCTACATTACTAATTCAGCTAATTGCAGCAATTACACGAAGAGATCGCTGCTAGCGAGAAAAGCCATTATACTGTTCCTGAACAGACTGCATTCCTCAGCATTCATTAATTATGCCAGCCTATAGATTCACAACCACCAAATCATACACTTGAGACCACACACCATATGCATTGAAACCCTCTCAAAGCTTGCAGTGCCTTTCCGTGCTGGCTTGCACTCGTGTATTGTCCAAAATTTGCATAGCCCTTCTGCTGCCCTTTGGATTCTCAAAATTGAAATTATAGTCAGAAATAGAGTTAGGCTGTACAATGTGACTTATGGGGATGGGATGATCTTGAGCCTCCTAGAACCATTCTGAGTCTTTCACCTTCTCATAAAACCCGTACAGGTTGTCTGACCCCATAACCATTCACAGCCACACAAGAGTTTAAAATTCTTTATCCTACAGCATGCCCTCTTTAGAGAAGAGAAAGAGTAATAATGATGGAAGGCAAGACATAGTGATAAGTCTTTGATGCTTTTGTTCATGGGTTTGCTTATCTCTCTCTCTCTCTCTCTCCTCTCTCTTCCCCCACCCCATTATTTTTCCTTTGACACGCACAGCCAACATCAGATGACCTTGTTTCATCTGCTGAATGTTCAAGCGATGATGAGGACTTCGTTGAGTGTGAGCCAAGTACAGGTAGGTTAGGTCAGTCTTGTTTTGCTTGCTTTCTTTTTACATTTGCAAAAAACAATACATACATATATGTGAATATACATGTGTTTTATATATATATTATAGTGTGTTTATGTGTGTATTTCCTATATCTATATATGTATAAGCATACATATATAAATATTAATATATAATCAAAAGCATCAAATCCCATGGAAGGAGCAGATAAGATCCCAGGGAAATTTAAAGTTATTTCCTGAAAACTAAAGAAAAAGCCATGGTGTGCCGCCTAACTTTGAGCAATCAGACCCAGCTTAACTATGAGAACAAGAAAAGTACAGCAGCCACTGGCAGTTATGAAATTGACAGGGTGTGGGATCATGAAGATGTCTATACAGAAATAACATCAAAACACCATGAACCCAAAGTGGAACTATAGAGGTAATTTAAGCCTCATGAATTGTTCTGAGTCTGCATGGCAAACAAAACTGGAAGCCAAAATCAAACATAAATAAATAAATAAATAAATAAATAAATAAATAAATAAATAAACAAACAAACAAACAAATAATAAATACATACATGCATACACACATACATACATACACACATTTTCCATGGGATTTCAACAGCAGTTAACATGGTATTATATTTATACTAATTTTGTTCATTGTGCATTTAGAGAAATTGTGCAGTATTATAGCTTAGTAAAAACAAAATTAGTACTGAACCATGCCATGTCAATAGCTGAGATGCTTCAAAATGTATCTATTGTGCTGAAGTTGAGAGTTGGCAACTTGATGCTTCAGTGTGTTCCCCATTTGCACCCAGATACATTTTGATCTTTTTATGGTCTTTCTTTATAGTGAGCTATATATGATATAATGTCCAGCAGGCAACTGCAGTCCCTGATTATTTCCTATCAATTTTTCCAAGTCGTCTGTTTTGAGACTTGCTATAAGTTAAACATTTATATATATATAATAGAGAACAGATATCATCGAATTTCTGTGTATGTTTAATAGAATTAAAAGCTGGAGTTGGGTCAAGATCTTATTTCTGCAAAGGCTAAGAGAAATAAATAGAATATTCTAGTTGATTCTTTGGTTTGCTTGATTTTTTTTCTTTTCTTTAAAAAAAGAGGTGAGCCATTAAACATTTTCTTTTGCTAATTCTGGAGAAATTCAAGGTTTGTGAAAAAAATAATATAACCAAAGAAAAAACCTTCCAATTCTTACCCCAAGATGACTTACATTTTCTCAAATTTTGTTGAAGGACTGACTGGTGTCTTGCAAGTGGCTTTGAATCCAGGAAGTTCTGTGGGTTCCTATTTTTAGCATTACATAGGGATATAATAATAGGTAGGACCTTTCCATTTTGGAGTGTGACCTGTTTCTTTGGGAGCTCAGTTGTGTAGAAGGAAAGTAACTGTGGCCTGGTGGTCAGATTTTTTTTCCAGATTATTAGACAATAATGTACTACATGAGGCTTTAATAATACTGGAGGTTAGATACATCCAGTCTATACCAGAACTTGGACACCAAGTTTTTATTCACTCATTAATTCATGCATTTATTCATTCAATATTTCTGAGTGCTAGGGCAGGGTACAGTGTATCTCTAGAATTGAGGCCCTCCTGTTCTAATAATTTTCATAAATGAGCTGTTGGAAAGTAGAATTAGGAGCTTTGCTACCTAAATTACCTCTCCAAAATAATTCAGTTCAGCAAGTATTTTTTGAGTTAACTGTGTGTTAGGCATGTGCCCCGTCTTAGGAATTCAGATATAAATATGACATGTTCCCCAATACATATGTTAAGTTAACTGATTTCATGGCCAATAGTTTCAGATATCTAGACTTTAATTTGGATTTTTCTATTTATCCTTTCTCTGGTTTTCTTGCTTTAATAGCAGAGATATCTGTATATATGCAACAATGTTGATCAAACCTTTAGATTTTAAGTCTTCTCATAAAAATTAAGACTTGACCATTCCAAAATATTACCCCTGTCTTCCCCTACTACTTCCCTGCCTCTTAGGCTAAGTCATTTCCATAGCAACCTCCATAACAAAACAGAGGGGGTTTCCAGATCTGATTCATGAGTACAGCTTCCCAGGTTGTGGGTGTATATTGCCATTTGGTATTGAACTTGAACAGGCCCACACTTGAATGGCCCCAAACTAAGTCCATTTGCTTTTTTAGTGGCTGCACAGGTGTTTCATCTGATTCAAAAGCAGAGGACAGAAATTCAATGCCAGCATTTCTTGAGTAATATAATTACATGGGGCAGGTGGGAGATAAAAGCTGTTTTTAAAACAATCTGTTGTGTTCTCTGAGGGGATGTAGGAGGGGACATATAAATAAAGTAGGTGACAGAGTGTTTACCCTGAAGGAGCTAACATGTAGCTCTAAGAGACTAATATTGATCCCTTCTGCCTGGGATTATTCAACTCATCACATTTGAAGGAGCATTTCTTCTTTCTAAATTTATTTACTCCATAAAGTATTCCTGATAAGTGATTCAGATATACAGGGAAATATGTCAGAAGCATATTTAATACAGAAAGGAGGTAGATATTCCTACTGATGTAGAGATTTTACCCTGGAGGCCTGATTAACACTGAGGAAGGTTACACACATAGAGATACAAAGCCCTCTTCTGCATCCCATGAGAAATATCTCCATAGCCTTCACATCTTCCCAAAACAGTGTGGGTTAAAAATCAGAAAAATGTAAGCCAGTTGTTTCTGGGGCTAGGTTTGCCCTGCCTAAAGAGAAATCTTTCATTGCCCATGCAACAACAGATAATAATGGCAATATTTGGATCTCTTCGGCATATATGATTACTCTAAGATTCTGTGTGAATATTGAGATTGAAATTTTGGGTTTGAACATTCTAATTCACTGCCTCAGTTTCTCAAATTTTACTCTTTCCAGGCCTGATGTTTGATGGAAATACAATCAGTATGGTTAATTACCCAGGCCTCGTTTTCTCTTATTTAACAATTACCTTGTCTTCTCTCATTTTGTTGGCAAGTTGAGGATTTTCTAGCTGTCTCAGTTATAAGGCATTTAACTTCTACTGATTCTTTCCTGATTATTTAGGTTCACTAGAAGCTCTTATTTTTCATAAATTTGCATAATTTAGAATTTGCTCTAGTCAACAACTTTTGTTTTCATTTGGGCATCAAATTTTAAATGAAATTATTTTTATTTTTAATCTTCAAATCGAAATGGATTTTAAAGCTTCTGGTTTTGAGTCAGATGTAAGCAACTGCCTTTCGTGCCCACAACTCACTTTGGCACTTAGAGATCACGCTCATTTGTGTAGCTTAGTTATATCATCTTGAGGGACCGCTTAAATTTTTTTGGACTTTGGCTGATGATAGTCTAGAAACCTTTAGATCTAATGGGTCTCAAATTTTCTCTGGATGGAATGAGTAAAAAATGAACAAACAAAAAACCCCTGCACCTTTAGAGCCACACAGAGAGTGAAAGCTCAGTTAGTATTTGACTGAATTTATATGACCCTCAACATACCTCAGAATCTTACATTAAAGTTGGAGATGTTTCTTACCTCTAACTTCATCTGCCTTTAAAGAGCCAAATAAAACCTGTTGAATTATTTAAAATATATGATTCCATGCAAATAAATATCACCCTAACAAAATCCACATTTCTTAAAAAAAATCCTCTACTTTTTATAATGAGTCACAGGTAAAATTACATTTTCTGAACATTTACTTTGAGAAACCAGCATTGAAACTGTGGTAGGTTCCCCTCCCTAAGGAATGTGAGGAGGAAACACACACACACACACACACACACACACACACACACAAAACCTCAAAGCAACCAGGCTGTAAGAGTGAGCATGTGACCTCCCTCACGACCTTGTAACCTGAGACCACCTAATCAGACTGCATGTTTGTGTGTTCCCATATATGGGAGACAAAGAAATAGAAAATGTATAAAAAACTACACCACATGGTGATTGGGGCTCAGTTCTTCCATATGAACCCAACTGAGACCCGCTGGCATGAGTAAAGTTGCTTCCCATAAAGAAAAGCCTCAGTGTCATGACCCTCTGTGGGAGAATCCTGGTACAAAAGTTTATAAAATCATAATGAAGGTATTTGCATCAAATGAAAATATGCAGAAGAATATTTGAATAGCTATTTCAGGACTTAAAATTGGGGGTCAGGGTTTTAACTTTCCTAATTTGTGCACATGAATTGCATTCCCCACAAAGGAAGTCAGTATCTATTTAATATCTCAGACTTTGTCTTTGCGTACAAACCCTTTTTTTCCCAAGCACACTTCTGTTGATATTAAATCATGCTGTAAATTCCTATTTCATTGTTCTCACCTCTTTGGATCCAACAACAACAACAAAGTAGAGAAGCTGGAGAGGATTTATATGACCACTAGAAAATGGGATTTTTGATAAATGAAATTATGGAAGTCAAATTACACTTAAGATCTGTAGTCAATTCACATCTGTGATTTAAAATGTGGGAATCAATTCTGAAACATAGAGAAATTGATGAAAGTCACTTCCTAAATGGAAAAAATATCTTCTCTCCCTTCCTGCTCCTATCCCCACTCTCTCCATCTTTAGAAATAGAAAACACTGTATTCTTAGGTGAGCGTTTATATAATTAAAAATTACCAACTTTCTGAATTTTATATATTTATGATCTCAGTATTCTAAAGTCCTGGGGCAGGGGTCACAGAGCAGAGAGAAAAATACAAAGAAATGCCTTTTACACCTGAGAAGTGGGCATGGCAGCAATTAGCAACAGTATTGATTTACCCGGCCATTACACAGGGATACATTTTTCTAGTTGTCAATTAGCCAGGGGTTTTGCCTCCACTTTTGTTAAATGTCCTTTGATCAAATCTCAAGGGACAGTACGTCCACCAGAGGGCAGACAGTAAAAGGAAGTAAAGATGAAGCAGATCCATCCATCAATAGACCTGTGCTAAACAATTTTCTTAATGGTTGGATTGAGGGAGATGTTTAAACTATTGGCAGTAATTTGAGATCACAAAATAATTACTTTTCCCAGAGTGGTTCTCAGATGTGTTTTTACTCCTCAAATCTACAGCCCTCGCATTTGCATTTGGTGTTATTGCTACTTTGTTCCTCTTTGTTAGTCACACTATAATATTCAGCCCAGTGTGGGTGAAATTTAAATTTGGCAAAACACCAAGAGCATATCCTTATTTATGTTCTCCAGGTGGAACTGGGTTCTTAATCTTTATCCGTTTGAGACGCCTCAGCATTTATAATAGGAAAATCTGGCGCTGAATTGTTAAAAGTTCACCAAATCCTTAGGTTTTTATTTGCTGGAACACCATGGAAAATGCAGCTGAAATGTTAAGACAATAATAATTTTAGATCAGAAGGATAAGAAGAAATAGAGTCTTATTTTTCAGAATCCATAGTTTAAAAAAAACTGAATGTGCTGGTCATCGACATTAAATATGATATTTTTAGGGGCGCCTGGGTGGCGCAGTCGGTTAAGCGTCCGACTTCAGCCAGGTCACGATCTCGCGGTCCGGGAGTTCGAGCCCCGCGTCAGGCTCTGGGCTGATGGCTCAGAGCCTGGAGCCTGTTTCCGATTCTGTGTCTCCCTCTCTCTCTGCCACTCCCCCGTTCATGCTCTGTCTCTCTCTGTCCCAAAAAAATAAATAAACGTTGAAAAAAAAAATTTAAAAAAAAATATGATATTTTTAATCTTATATGTGTATAGAAATACATTTTGCCTTTAGTGTTTTCAGCAAGCTTGAAGAATTAGCAACTTGTACATTTTATTTGGGTTTTTATTCAATTTTAGAAATATTGTTCCACATGGAAAAATTGGCTAATGACATGGTAATTCTATTTACAAATCTTGAATCGCCACATGGAAAAATTTTTCTAAAATTAAATGAAAATCAAGTGTATAGTAATATAGTCAACGCATAAATAAAATGCCATAGGAATGTTTGAGCGTCACGTGTCCAGAGTCCACCGTGGAGCCCAAGTCCACTTTAAAACACTTCAAATAAAAGGATAATGGGAAGTAATCTCAAAATGGTTTTACTTTTGTTAAGAAGAATGTACACAGATGTAAGTTTCATTAGTTCAGTTAATCATTGTTGGGTATAGACCTTAGTCCCTTTTACATTTGAGTTATAATACATGTCTGGTGTGCACAAAGGGAAAGAGTTATTGACATCTTTAGATCCAGGCTAAATTAGGGTAAGAATAGAAATATATAGGAAAGCCTACTAATTGGCTGGTGGGCAATTGATAGCTCAGGCATGATATACAGAAAATATGTGACTCATGGATTGACCATTATCATGGTTTTCATAACAAAAACAGTAAATCTAATAACCAGAATGATAAAAATTTAAAAAAAATTCCATTTATGTCCATTACTCAACATTTTGTGGTATGTTGACAAGGGAGGGGAATCAATGAGATCAATGTGTAAGTGTACACATTTCCATTTGAAAGTTTTGGAAATCATTTGTACTATTACTTTTAGTGACTGCTATGTGTAGCCACTAGCATAGGTGATAGGAAAACAAAAATAAGGGGCACCCGGGTGGCTCAGTCGGTTAAGCGGCCGACTTCGGTTCAGGTCGTGATCTCGCGGTCCGTGAGTTCGAGCCCCGCATCGGGCTCTGTGCTGACAGCTCAGCTCAGAGCCTGGAGCCTGTTTCAGAATCTGTGTCTCCCTCTCTCTGACCCTCCCCCGTTCATGCTCTGTCTCTCTCTGTCTCAAAAATACATAAACGTTAAAAAAATTTTTTTAAATAAAAGAAAAATAAGACATAACACCTCTAGGAGTTCATAGTCTTTTAGGGAAGACAGATACAAAAATAAAGGGAATAAAAAGGAAAGGAGGGAAAGAAAAGGAAGAAACAGTGTGGACGATGAATGGAAATTCCTAGAATGTTATCCGAACTCAGAGGAGATGTTGCTAATTCAGCGATAGCATACCCCATCTAAGGATGGACAAGAAAAATCATAGAAGATGATACCAGTGACAGAATCATTTAACCCCAAAGATCATTCTTTTGCATCTTAGTTTGGGGGCACAGAATTTCAGATTCACTATGATTGAGAAATTAGTACAGTTCAGTAATAAACTTCTCTTTGAACACATGTACAGTATGGTGTAGGTCCAGGGCTTCTTAGGTAGTAGGGTAAGGATGGGCATGGCTAAGGGAGCATTCCAAGACAAACTCATGAGAACTTCCTGATTTCAAACGCCAATGCAAGTAGTTGATAACATGTGAGCTTAATGAAATCATTAAGCAAGCGTTCCCCCTGCCCCCACCAAGTATCCTCCAAATTAATAAAGAGGGATTGGGTTTCTAAAGAAAGTTTTTTATGAGTTTTTCTTTGTTTTTGTTCTGTATTTTTTCTCCCATAAGTCCTAGTATATATACTGTGTGTATATATATATATATATATATATATTTATATATAATGTGTGCATACTAAATATATAGTACCTATCCCTCCATATATATGTAGACACAGTATAAGTGATATTAGACTAATGTAAACAGAGATTAACAACAGTCCCTGCCATCAGTCATGTGTTTACACAGAAATTCACACCATCATCTTTACATCAGCCAACATAGACATGCATGATACTGTTTTAACTTGGCAAACAAAGCATGTGAACTTTTCTTTGGGTTTTATTTCCTTCTGTATCATAATTACAGTGATGACTACGTAATTCAATTATCCTTGGGAGGGGTGGAAAGAAAAAATTATACAGATATATCTATCCATATATGCACATTCCTGTGTATATATATAAATAGATATATACCTTGTATATATTTGAAAAGCATTTTCTGCTGTTTTCACCTCATCTTGTGCCGCATGAATTTTTGGTGTTCAATTTACTTTATTTTGTTTTGATTCATATTTAGTATTTTGGTCATTATGGCTATGTTAAACTCATTGCTACATTTATTAGTAATTATAATCATTTTTTAAATACTGAGAGATATATACATATACAAAACAAACAAGGCAACAAAATCTTTTCTTGCCATCCTAATCTCTAATTTCTCCCCCTTCAGCATATCCCTCCAGTATTTATGTTCAAAACAAACCCCAGCAAATCCAAGAAAGTTGTGTACAAAAGAATGAAACACTGTGTTTTCTTCTTCTCCCTCCAATACATATTTTTTGCTTTAATTTCCTTCCTTTTCCCTTTTCATTTTTCCCCATATCTGCACAGGCCACTTGCCTTTACTCCCCACCCACCCCCCCTTAAGACCATGTAATTAATTGAAAGGAGGACAGATGAGCCAGAAAAAAACATAAAATAAAAAAAGAAAGAAAGAAAAGGAAAGACAGACAGACATCCAGATACAACAGAGAAACACATCCCTGTCCACAAATTTCAGATGGCATAAAAAGAATTTTATTGCAGATGTAGAATATTTGTTGTATCTTTTATTTCTGGACAAGCCCAGGATCATTGTGTGGCATGCAGTGACAGTTTTGTAGCTAATCAACTAACCATGGCCTTCATCACCAATGCATGGCTGTAACGATGCCATCTTGTGTTTCATCCAAGTGACACATCCAGGCTAACACAGCAAGTCCAGTTGTATGAATTGTGGGGGTAACTTTTGTAGTTATAATTTCACGGGTTCTCGTTTTTATTATTTCCATTGGGTCACGGCGGCCCATGAGCTGCTCTCACGACACATCTGTATGCTTTTGTTCTTGTGTTTGCTTTCCTCAGCACAGCAGTCAGGCATGTGTCTCTTGTCTGGCACATCTGTCTTGCCATCTTGTCTTGGAGTCCACTGTTATGCTGTCGTTCTGTGATTCTGTTCTCTGTTTGTAACATGTGGTTTGAAATGCCCTCCCTTTATTGCTCACTCCTCTATTGTTTCTACTTTGAACCTTACCCCTAGGGAACTTCACAAAGGAGCAAAACAAATTTTCAGTCGAAATGTAAGGCTGATAACTGTGGTTTGCATCTGGAAGTCATAAGTTGCACTTTTTACCTGGCGAAGGGGGCAAAACTTATAGTGGGAAACTGCTAATGATAATAGTCAAACAACCATACAATCAACAACAATAAGAAACCCTTGTTGATTTTTTTGACATAATTAAATGGGCTTACTGTTAAAGAGATTCCGTGTAAGAGCTGATTTCCAAAGAGTTTTTCTATTGATTATCAATCTGCTGGTTAAACCTTGTCTTCAGGAAGAGATCAACAGAAAAGTTTCTCAAAAAGTGCTAGTAAGGGAGCATCATCATCATTTCTTCTACATAGAGCAATGCTTGTTCCTGAATTGGTAAGGAAGTTTTGGAAATCTGAATGTGTTTTATAATGAAATTCATTTATTTTTATATATTTTAACCTAAAATGTAAATGTGTTTGGCAACTGATCGGAGGGAGAAAAAGAAAAGCTTCTTAACTCACTGGTTCTACCTCATGCATATTTTGAAGTAAGATTACCTTTTGATCTTTCAAAGTCAGATATGTTATGTATTTTATATTATTTTTTAATTCATGGAAGCATTATAAAGCCAACACTTCAACTTAGACCCAAATCCTTTCTTTTCCCAAAGAACACAACATACATAATAGTTTTGTTTCTGACAATAGAGTGTGAATTTCTTGAGACAGAAGTGGAAGAAAGTGCCCAGTGACTTATTCAGGTGCTGGATTATACTTCTGATGATCCAGGAAATTTGCAGGATGACTTGGAATGATTTGGTTTTCTTGACACTAGCATGAGGAAAATGAATCTTTATAATAGGCTCACCTCCTTATTTATAAAGGTTGAGCAAGAGAATATAAAATAGGTATACCATAGATTCATAGATTAAAGACTTTAAAAATAGTTCTAAGATTTCTAAAAATCCCTATTTCTAATCTGGACAAGAGAAAGCATTTCAAGGCAGATGGTTTTATGAGATGTTTCAGTCATCTTAGGGTAGCTCTGTGCTGTTCTTTAGGGGAAGAGGACTGAGCACCATAAAGTAAGAACTTCTTAATAAAGACAGGAAGGGAGAGAGGGAAGAAGGAAAAGAGAGAGGGAGAGAGAGGAGGAGGAGGAAGGGAGGGGCATTCATGATGAACGAGGTAAAGCACCTTGTACATGTTAAGAAACAGCACACACACAGACACACACAGCCCTAATTTGTTGTGTCTGTAGTGTACAATATTCCCACCATGGCTAACATCAAGCCAAAAATATGACACCTCTAAACAGAGAACTACTACATGAATATATAGTATTTTCACTAAATAGATACTACACATATCAACCATCTCAGGGGCATAGATAACAGTAAAATGTGGTAACATACCTAGGAAGTAATGAGTTTAAAGTTTTTATTACATTTGTTTTTAACATAATGTACTTGTCTGCAATTTTATATACTTTGATTTTTGATGATGGCTGTTAAACAACCAACTTGCAAAATAGCTGAAAATGTGCTAGTAATCAGCTGTCATGAGCTGGTTTGCATCCCACCGGCCCAGGTGCCATGCTGGGGGCATTCAAACACCATATTTATTTAAAATGTTTTTAAGTTATTATGAGTGGGAGACTATTAGGGCCATCTTACAATTGAGAAAATCAGCACTCAGAAACTTTGTTTTTCCAAGATTGCATTATCTGCACATAGTGGCAGAGGTAAGATTCAAATCCAAATGTGTTTGAAAATGGATGCATTTTATTTCTACCACAGTGTGCACAGAGGATCAGGATTAAACGCTTATTAAAACACTAAATTTTGGAACTATCATGTGCTCATTTGTGGAGCATTCACTAGTATTGTTTCCTGAAAATAGAGTTGCCAAATATCCTCCCTTAGTAACTGAAGATGAGCAAGATATTTCTTAGGTTTGCTAATCTTGCTTCCTGAGCTTTAGAAAAAATACAACAGGCGTGCCTGGCTCAGTCAGTTAAGCGTCTCACTCTTGGTTTCAGCTCAGGTCATGATCTTGTGGTTCTGTGAGTTAGACCCCCACATTTGTCTTGTGCTGACAGCACAGAGCCTGCTTGGAATTCTGTCTCCCTTTCTCTCTGCCCCTCTCCTTTCTCTCTCTCTCTCTCTCTCTCTCTCTCTCTCTCTCTCTCTCTGTCACACACACACACACAGACACACACACACAAATAAATAAACATTTTAAAAAGACTATAACAGATGCATTTCTTAGTGCATAATTATAATCTCCAGCATGATTCCATGAGTCAGTTGTTATGATTTTGTAACTTTTAGAACATAATGAACTTTATTTAGTTATAGTATTTGAGGCATGTTAATTAACCAAATGCACAGTAAAATATATCATTGCCCTTTACTTCCACATTTTCTCCTAGAGTAAAGTAGTATACTGACACTTAAAACAGCATGAGAACCATTGTATTGCAGAAAATATTGAAGCTTAAAAAAGTCATTTTCCTGTTACATACTTAATCATTGCTTTGTAAAAGAGTTTGAGAGACCTGGGAATTAAAAAGGAAAAGAGTTGGATCTTATTAGCCCTTCTAATTTGATGAAAAAAATTCTCTGATTGGGTTTCCGATAGTGCAGTATTTTACTCTGATTTGATGTCAAGTTTAGTTGCCCTGTGGTCTGACTTTCAGTGACAGTATACACAATATTGAATAAAGTCCCCTTAAGTGATTTCTAGGCCTTTTCCTCTAGGTTTGCCACTGCTACATCTTTGTTCCTTCATTCAGTAAGTACTCCTTGAACACTTAAGTAATGGTCAGGCATAGTCCTAAGTATTTTATATTTTTAAATTCTTTAATCCTCATAATAAGCCTGTGTGGGGCTATTGTTGTTGTTTTTATTTTAAAGATGAATAAACTGGGCAAAGAGGAGCTAACCAAATTGTCTAAGGTCACCCAGCAAAGAAGTACAAGAAATGGGATTTGAACCCAAGCCAGCTGGCCTGCAAGTTCACACACTGCTCACTATGCTATACTCTTATTATGTAGCACTTACTCTCCGTTAACCCTGATATATGAAAGTGCTACCTGCTTCCTGCATAACAATGAAAGAAAGTTTGTGTATTGAGTATATTAAGTGGTTGGGTAATACTGGTTAAACAGATTAGTTACTGTGTATCTCAAAGGCTTCAAAAACATTGCTTGATTGGGGTTAGGAAATTGCTCAGTTATGATTTATCCACACAGCTGTGGTTGAAACAACTTACCTGGTTTCCTGTGAGGTGGAATGGTTCCAATATTCAGGATAAATACCATCACTTCTGTGAGGTTATTCCGTCTTGATTTGCCTATGTAACAATTTGTGCAGTGCGCTTCTCGCTCATTACTCATCAGCAGCCCTGCTTAGCACATGTGATCAGACAACAGCCCCTCCAAGAACACAGGCTCTCAGTGAGAGTTCTGGTAAGATGCTGTATTTTCTTTATTTCAGAAATAATTATGTTCCTTGGAGCACAGTGCTTTCGAATTTACAGCTAATAGAAAGCAACAAAATCCACGAACATGGACCTCAGAGGACACCTTTCTTACCTTAGCACCTTTTCCATTTTAAATCCACCTGTTTATCATCTCTTTCATTTTTTTTCTCATGTTCTCACAGTATGTATCTCAAACTATAAAAAACAATCAAAACCAACAACAACAACCAAAAAACCAGAACCAAGCCTTTTTGGGGCCCTTACATTTTCTGAAGAAAAGAATCTTAAAAGGGGTTATTAAAAAGAAAGCATCTTTTTCAAGCTGTACTTGCTTTTATTAGAGTCCTTTCAAGGAAACTAGAGCTTGCCCAAGCATCTGAGAGTCTCATTACAAGTGACATCCTTCCTGGCCAGTTCCGAAGCCAGATTCGAAACCAGAAAATGTGTGCAGTTGAGATTGCTTGAGTAATCCTCTATTGTCGAGTGCTATGGCGGTCTTAGCTTGGAAGCCAAGAGACACCCTTTATACAAAAAGATAATGAGAGTTGGCAACATTGTATTGCTGAGTGTTCCAACTGGTCTGATCAATCACCCAGGGCAAAGGTCAGGTGAACTTTTTTTTTCTGTGAAGGGCCAGGGAGTAAATATCTTCGATTTTAAGAGGCTTCCCTTACCCATCATAACTATTCGTCCTTGTTGTAACATAGAGGCAGCCACTGACAATAATACATAAATGAACGAGTGTGGCTATGTTTCATTTAAACTTCATTTTAAAAAGCAGTCATCAGACCAGATATGGTAGTTTGCTAAACCCCTGATGTAAAGAAATCTGATAGGCTTCTCATAGTGTGTTTCTCACTCTCTCTCTCTCTCTCTCTCTCTCACACACACACACACACACACACACACACACAATTTCCTAATGTCTATGCATATATGAATCCTTGCTCTTTTTACAGTCAATCCTAACAAATATTTTTGTTGAGCTCTCCACTAAGTCATGAGAACATGTAGAATACAATAAGACATTAAGACTCATTGTTTAAGCATGTAATTATCTCAGGGGCACCTGGGTGGCTCAGTCAGTTGAGCATCTGACTTCGGCTCAGGTCATGATCTCACAGTTCGTGGGTTCGAGCCCCGCATCAGGCTCTGTGCTGACTGCTTGCTCAGAGCCTGGAGCCTGCTTCAGATTCTGTGTCTCTTTCTCTCTCTGTCCCTCCCCTGCTCACGCTTTGTCTCGCTCTGTTTCTCAAAAATGAATAAATGAAAAAAAATTAAACATGTAATTAGATATGAAACAGGACAACAAACACACATACACTACCAGGGTCATCTTCCATCAGGTTCATGTGCACTGCATTTCTGGTAAGAGCTTTATGCTTTGCCCTCCCTTTTGCAAATCTATCTTTTGGGCTGGGCGTGGGCTGCCTTCTCCTCTGCTTCCAGCACTCTTTGGCAGAGATTCCTTGAACTCCAGCCCACATACTGTGTCACATCCCAGCAATTCTTCTCCAAACCTTGGCTGTGGGTTATTGAGCTGACAAATGTCTAAATGACTGAGATATGATATTTGCAACCTGCTGAGAACCTCTTCTTTCCCTGTACTTTTTGATTTGTAGCTTTATAAGTTTTACGGAGAAAAGTGAGAAAAATGTTTTTGGTGATACCAGCACTGAATGGGGCAGATAAAATTGAAGGGATGCAATATATAGGATTCCTTCCTGCATCGAGAAGAAAAGCATTTATTTATGTCTTAGCCCTCTGCGTGTCGGAGGTAACAGATTATACAGTGGGGTGCAGAAAGGAGCGTCCTATGTCCTGAGGAGAATAATGTGTTCTTTCCACCTGGCAGCAGATTAGGTAGGAACACACTATGAAAATACAGGTTCAAAGCCATATTTAGTATGACTGTGAAAGTGACATTTGTGACTGAAGCATTTTATGCATCAGTGTTTTGGCATCTTTAACATTAGAAATCTGTGAAAAACAAATACGAAAAACTCCTGGATGAATATTAGGTAAATTGTGAAGCGAGAATCTACTGTATCCCAAACCCCCAGGGGGAACGTAAGATTAACTTTTGGGAACCAGGATGCTTATTAACAACATTAAGAGCTTTCTCCATTATTAGCAAGGCCCCCTGATGTGATATTGTGCCTGGAGTTGTAAGGTCCCAAAATGGCTCAGAAAGAAAACAGAAAACTAAATGAAGAGACAGTGCAAGGAGACAAGAAAGATCAAGCCATTAGGAGAGGCTTTGGGGACTAGAAGGGATGTAGGGATGGGCTTCTAAAGCAACATCATCTGGCATTAGTGTTTTAATAAGACTCTGAGATAAAAAGGATTGTAGAAAACGGAAGTAAAACAAGGGTAAATTAAGGGCATTGATGGATGACCTGATAGGAATGTAACAAAATGAAGTCAACTTCTTCCTCTCCCATTATGTTTGCAGTAGCCTGATACTTTACTATGTGGCTGATTGGTGGGTTTAGTTTTTTGTTAGCTTGCTTGTTTCTTTCTTTCTTTACTTATGCTTATGCATTACAAGCTTGCCCCATAAAGCGAAGGGGCAAACAAAGTCGCCAGGAGCCATTTGGGTAATATGAATAGGTGAAGTAGACCAAGTTTCACAGAATCAGCAATAGCAAGAACTCTGATAAACTGCAGAGAGCATGGCCTCATTTAACAGCATTGAAATTGAATATATTAAAAATGTGAAAATACAAACAGACCCTATGAAAGTCAAGTACAACAATGACATACATAGTGTTTTTAATCCTATTTTTAAAAATTCCCTCATAAAGTTTGAGGAACATGCTCTCAGTAAGATTCTGGTGAAGGTATCACTTGGTAACATTGAGTATCAAGTTAAACACAGCAATTCCTCTTCCAAACTCCCATAAGCTAAAGGTCTTTTCCTTATCTTTTTTCCTTTTATTATAATCTTAAAGTCTAGGGGGTGCCTTGGTGGCTCAGTCAGTTAAGCATCCAACTCTTCATCTCGGCTCAGGTCACGATTTCATAGTTCATGAATTTGAGCCGTGCATCAGACACTGTGTTGACCGTGCGGAGCCTGCTTGGGATTCTCTCCCTCTCCCTCTCCCCCTCTCTCTCTCTTTCTCTTTCTCCCCTCCTTGTGCTCCCTTTCTCTCAAAATAAATAAAGTTAAAAAATAAATAAAGTCTACATACCTCTAAGAGTATACACTTAAAGAATTAAGAGTTCATCATAATTATTTTGTTTTAGGTGACAAAACTAAAGCCTACATAGGTAAATTGATTTGCTCAAGGTTACTGAGCTGGTTTTTTGTTGGTTAGAATTAAATTCCGGGTGTCCAAAATCCATAATCCATTCTATTTTACTGATGCCGTGCCGTGTATTAAGGTTAAAAAAGCAAAAAACTCAAAATTTTATTTTAAACTGAGATAGTATCCAACAGAAAATTCAGAGGATGTGTGAAAACTTGTTTTGTTTTTTTTTTTTCTTCTTACTGGCCATGCAGGGGTCAGCTCTACACCTCTCTATTCTGTTGGTCACTAGAGGAACCAGCTAAAAGATTTTAGACAAATGGTGAAGTAATTAGTGGGGACCAGAAGTGACTTGTGGTACAGACTAAACCAGTGCATGCACTAGTGAGAAGTTGTTCCTTCTGTCACCTTCCTCCACAGATGGTTAGGCAAATTGGAGCTATGTTTCCAAAGCTCAAACGTAAAAACCAGTGTCAAGCCATGCCAAAACTTTTGCTCATCCATGGTGAAATGAGAAAAGTAAGGACAGTATATACAGAATTTCCACAAAGTTAAACTTATAGAACTGCCCTATATTCTGAGATTATATCTTCTAGGCTTTGATGGCTAAATCAGTCTTTTACAAAAATAATGTTTTGTCCCTGTTTGTAACATCTTTAATTAGCAAATGAAAGTTGGCAACTGATGTTAGTCCTTCCCCACGGACTTTTCTTTGTCATTTTACTGGTCTCTTTAAAAACAAATAAACCAACATCCAGAAACCGAAAAATGAGGTTTAAAGTATTATCTATACTGGCACACTAGATTTAATAGATTTTGGAGACTAAAGACCCAAGTCTAAAATTTTATTATGAGCTAGATGATCTGAAGATGAAGCCATTTATTTCACTGAGGCCCCAGGAAGTTATTCTATGCATAGGTCACTTAGATGTGAAGTATCAAGAGAGTTTTGATTCCCAACCAAAGAAATAAATGAAAGGCACAAGGTAGAATGGGAGATCCTAAAATATTCCAGAATACTTGTTATGAGAAAACCAAAATCGGTTTATAAGCATAAACAGACTTAAAGAAAAATGGAAATTTTTAAGCACTGGAATCTAGATTGAGAAATTTTTTTTCATCTGAACCTTTCTAGTCGAGTAGAGAGAATGATTTTGCCGAGTTGAATTAGCCTACATTTGAGTTCACATGATCCATCTTTAATGTCAATAGAAGGTCAAAAACCTTAGTCCCCAGCCAAAATAAAAGATATGTTCTATACTAAATACAATTACTGGATTCGTATCTATAGTTCTCATCTCCTCCTACCTTTTCTGTCTCTTGGGTAATCTACACCAATATCCTCTTGCTTAACAAAATTTATTATCTAAATATTGAAAATATTATTTAATATTTAATATTAATTTAGCCTAATAAAAAGCCATGCCAAGTTTACTGACTGTTTATTGGAAATCAGAGATTTGATGTCCTGAATCAGATATAAGGATTCTATTATCAGTAATAGAATCAACAGTGCTTATGTTTAGGTGGTGGCTCATGGGTGAGTTTTATTTTGTTATTCATACTTCAAAATTTGTACATAGAGTATGTATTACATTTGTTATCAGAAAGCAAGGAATATGTGTGTGTGTGTGTATATGTACATATATAAATACATATATTTTATACATATATATGTATAAAAGAAGTCCGGCAGGGAAATCTTGGGTGGGGAGACTTAGATATAAGAATTCTGCCAGACCATTAGTTTGAAAAAATAGTGAATCCTGTTTTTCCAGTGAGTTTGAATTATGTTCATGGTGTAAAGCTCTGTAAAGAAAGTTGATAAAGGAATTCAAGACGGTGATGATGATGATGGTGATGATGATAGGTAGGACTCTGTGTAGCTGAGCATACACCAGTCCTCTGGGATCCATCCTGTTCATCAGGTGACAAATGGTCCATGGATGCACCAGGTGGTCATATAGCAGCAGTAGGCATGAGATAGCCTGTAAATGACCCATTACCAGAAAGTTTAAAATCTGTGCTTGGAAACCAGAAACACAGATGGGACATGAAGTGGCCTTCAACAGACACTTGGGAATATGATTGATTTTGTAACTCAGCCTTTAGGTGCTGTGTACATCCCCACCGCCTAACCACCCTCAGTGGTACACCTGCTTGTTAGATGTAATACATCGATGAAAGAATGCAGTTGCAAAGGAGTAATTAAAAACTTTGTATTCCTCTCTCTCTACCTCCCTCTTCTTCCCTCTCTCTCTTGATAGGATGTCCAGAAAATTAAACCAGCTGTAGATTAATTGAGACTCTCTTCCACGTAGGGAACATCTGTCACTGCTGCTACAAAGATTGTATTAACGAATTGAAACATTTGATTACCTTTAATCCAAAAGAATTCAGCAGCCTCTTCAGTCATTTCGTTTATTGGAGTTTTTTGGTGGCTCTTTTTTTTTCATGTGAAGCTTATGACTGTAGTCCTTCCCTGAAGTCGTGAGATATTTCAGCAGATGTTGTTTTCCATATCTCTACCCTTTCTCTTGTGAGAAGGGGGGGAAAGCCTCAACAAAAGCAGTTTTGGAGATAGAAAAGGTCTCCTTTATGAACATATTTTTAGAAACAGCTGGTAAAGCAAACGGTCCAAATGTGATGCCTGGAGCATATCTATTCAAACAACAGGGTTGTTTAAAGATAAAAGCAACCACTTTTAAATATCAACATTAGTAGCAATTCCCACACTTATGTTTAAGAAATGGGAGAGCTTGCTAAGACTTTTTGATTTGTATTTTGCTTTCTGGGACAACTTTTTTCATTCTTTTGGTTTTGTTAGTATGTGAATTTATTAAAAGCTTCCTGTCAAATTGTTTAAATTGTGACTATCATCACAGATAAAATATTTTTAAACTTACATACGATACATTTTTGAAATTTCATTTTATGCTTCTGAGAACGTTCCTTTTTGATAGCATCTATGTGTGGTACAAAAGAATGAAATGGGAAATTGATAATGTCCTGAGATTATCATTGATCTTATAACCCATGTTTTGGAAAAAGGCAGTGCTACTAAAGGACAAACATTTGTACTTGAAGCCATTAAAAAATCTAATTTCACTTTCATTGGCCACATTCAGAGTCGGCTTTATGACCTTCCCTTGTCATGACTTCATTTGTTTGCTGAATTGTTTTGTTCTGGAGCCACTGCCAAACACTATTACACAGCTTCCTTTATCACACTGGCGAAATAATTCTTTATTATATTTTTTACAGTAGTTCCAGTTTTCAAATTACTTATGGATTCTCTCTGGGTCAGGCATTACATGAATGCTGATTTGTTATCATCGAACTTGATAAATGAATGTGCACCTTACCAGTTGCCATTCATGTTGACTTTTTCCTATACTTTGTTCATGATGGTTTTATTTTCATTTAAGAAAATTGCAGAAGTAGTGCCTCAAGGAGAGGTAGTTAGTCATCACATTTGATCTAGTGGGCTCTTACCCATTGGAGAGAGGTTCCATTTTAAAATATTGCACAGGGCACCTGGGTGGCTCAGTTTAAGCACCTGACTCTTGGTTTCAGCTCAAGTCATGATATTATGGTTTGTGAGGTTGAGCCTTGCATTGGGCTCTGCACTGACAGCATGGAGCCTGATTGAAATTCTCTCTCCCTCTCTCTCTCTCTCTCCCTCCCCCATCCCTCTCTCTCTGTCTCAAAATAAATATATAAACATTTTAAAAAGTAAATAAAATCATGCACAGAGAGGTGCCTGGCTGGCTCAGTTGGTGAAACTGTTCAACTCTTGATCTGGGCTCAGGTTATGATCCCATGGTTCATGAGATTGAGCCCCACATTGGGCTCTGTGCTGACAGTGTGGAGCCTAGTTGGGGTTCTCTCTCTCTCCCCCTCTTTCTTTCTCTTTTCCTCTCCTCTACGTGCTCGCTTGCTCTCTCTCTCTCTCTCTCTCTCTCTGCCTCAAAATAAACTTTTAAAAAATTAAAAAAATTAAAAATCATGCACAGAGAATAATCTTCAGTCCTCCCTGTCCTCACCCCCCACCTGTCCCATGGGGCATGATCCTTACTCCATAGATGGAACAGAGAAATTTGAAAAGTGCTTCACTTATTTTTTCCACTAAATACTTACAACCAAACTATATTTCCTATAACTCAACACATCCACAAGCATGTCTCTTTGCTATTTAACCCCAAACTGACCTACTTGATGCATAGTTTTGATGTTATGTAAGATAGTTTGGGACTGATTTTTTTATTTTTTTCTGTCATGCTTGTCCTGGAAAACGTCATAAATACAACCCGGATTTTTAAAAATATATGTATCCTTATCTTTATATGCCTGCAGTAAAGTCTCAATCAGTAACTTTCATGGATGTTTCTTTTGATGTAAAAATAACTCCATACTGGAGTTATAGATCCTCCAGCACTTATCACATTGGAAATCTGACCGTGACGTCTGTATATTTGTGTATTAATACCATTGTGATCACACATCATACATACACAAAATTACATAGACATACTTTACTTCCTTCCTTGGAGATTTTTTTTTCAACTTTTGATATTGAAATAATTTCAAAGCTGTGACGGGGAGGATGGGGAGGACGGTTAGGATGCAGGTGAAGGTAGGGAAACCTTCACTGAAGAAATGACATTTGAGCTGAATTATGTGGGATAAGTGAAAGTTAACTGGAGAAAGAAGAAAGAAAAGGCATTGGAGCAGGAAATTTTAGACATTGGGAAAAATCAGTCATCTCTGAGAGGGGATCATTTGGGAACAGCAACTATCTCACAGGGTTCTGTCTAAGGTATAAGAGAAAGAACCTTCACATAAATAGACTTTGGTGTCCTTTTGCATCTTTGGGTAAGTGGAGATGAGAGCAAATTTAGTGACCCTGCAGCGTGCCTCTTGGTGGGGCGTGAGTGGGCTCTGTGAAGAATGGGCATATGGTGAGTAAAATGATGTGGTCCCTGGAGGAATGTAGACTTAAAAAAAAGAAACAAAAAAACCAGTCTGTAATGTCTGGTACACCAAATCCTACCAATAAAAGAGAAGGTGACAAGAATATATGCCTTAGATGGGAAATGTCACCAAAGCCATTCCCAGGGTCTTAAATGTGAAGCATCTTAGATGATGCTTTACATTTCAGTGTATAATTGTGCATTATTTCTTCAAACAAATGCAACTTGGACGTGAGAGACTTAAGACAACATGCAAATTCTAGGTATTCTTACATCTTGCAGAGCCTGTGAGTGAATCAGCCACACAAGAGTTTTGTTCTGTTTTGTTTTTTTGTTTTTGTTTTTCCTTTTGTTTTTAAGGAAAATAGACATTGCCTCCAAGTGTTGTGTTGGAGATGAGAATTGCATATTGGCGATGGTAGTGAGGAAGTAGAGCCAAGTATCAATCTCCTTATAATTTACACAGTTCCCTTATTTCCCCACTACCATCCTCACCGTGACAAGTCATTATCAGTTAAGTCATTGAATATGTTACTTTAAAGTTACTGATCACTTCCCAGTGTGATTAATGATTTTGAAGGAAATGGTTTGTATATGCTTTGATTTTTTAATACTTGCCCACAATAAAAATTTGCCTGTGCTTCTACACTTGGAATAAAAGAAAAACTCTTTGTACTAGGACTTATAATAATATGTTCTATTTGTCACATTTTTATTATAATAATCGTTGGGGTGCCTGCGTGGCTCAGTCAGTCAAGCATCCGAACTCTCGGTTTCAGCTCAGGTCACGATCTTACGGTTCATGGGTTCAAATGCCACACTGAGCTCTCTGCTGACTGCACAGAGCTTGCTTAGGATTCTCTCTCTCCCTCTCTCTCTTCCCCTTCCCCACTCCCACATGCAATGCACTCCCTCCTCCCCTCTCTCTCAAAATAAATAACCATGAAAATAAATTTTAAGTAATAATAATTATTATTACTATTATACAGAAATACTCATTTTCCAAAAGGGAGATAATAGGAAATCTATTCCAGAATGCCCACAGCAGGAGTTTTCTAAGTTACATTTTGGATTGCTAACAGCATCTCAGTACTGGGTAGGAACCAAGTCTTCTTTCTGTTCATTGGGAAAATAGCAGTTTTTCTTTGTGTCTGTCATTGCCCATGTGTGGCTTATCTTCTGCTGATAAAAAGCCATTCCTTCCACTGCCTATTGCACTTTAGAAGATTACTGCTGATTACCATTTAGATTTTTTAGATTTATTAAGTGTGACATAGTACATTTCATGGAATCAGAAACCAGTAGCCATCAAGATCAATAGTAGTGGCCTGAATCCGTTATAAATGAATTGTTTTATTGCCTCCACAATGAGCAGTATATGTGCTGCTACAAAAGCTTGGTTCTAGCCCCTGAAAGAAAAAAATATACATATTTATTTATTTAAATGTGTGTGTGTGTGTGTGTGTGTGTGTGTGTATTTAGTTCTATGGGATAACAGAATTCTCTGAAGTTTTCTTCCCAGAGAGAGGTTGCTAGTAAGCATCTTTTTCAGTGGAATAGAGCTGAGTTATGGTAACAACATCATTTACCCATCCAGCCTACCGTGGCCACAGAACCCAATGATTCTTTTTTTTTAAATGAAGGTGTCTGCATATCCACAGCACTGCTCACTGTATTTCATTACAATGCACTGCTTCACTCAACACACTCTGAAAGAAGAAAATATACCTGCAGCTTCAAATTCAGCCACTTCCTCCAAACTGGGCTTGTTTATCTGTCTGCAACACACTTGGTGCATTTAAAAGACTAGTGATGATGTTCATTCATGCTGTAAAATGTGTTCAGCATCATGGCCGCTTCCTTCACAATGGCCTGGCATGGAAGGATGGAGAAGGCCATTGTTACTACACAAATGACTGTCAATTTGCCTCTTCTATGACTTGCCCAGGGAAGTGGCATCATTTTAAAGTTCTAGGGAACATTTATGACTATAGTATTTTAGTTGTAATTTTGTGAGACTCCTTAGTAAACTTGCAAAGGGTAAGTTTGGAATCTAGAAATACTTTGTTCTATTTCAACTAGGAAGGAAGTTGCTTTATACTTCTGTATGATCCTTTAGCCATGGAGTTTGGATTCAGGCTTAAGAGTAGGCTTGAGAGTCATTTTCCTTTGGCTCTAGATAATGAACAAAATGCTTTTCTCTTTCAATTTTAGAATGAGAGCACCTTTATTTTTTGAATTATACTCAGTAAACCTCAAAATGTATGATAGCAGAGAGCAAGAAAGAACAACTTGGCATGTGACTGTTTTCCTTCTGCAAGTACTCAACCAGAAAAGGAAGTCTGTGGCACTCAAAAGGAGGTGTTGCCTGTTACAAAGCCTGGAAGTTAGAGACAGCCCACAGGCCTGAGGGTCCTTCCAGACCCTTGCCTGATGCCACTTGCCAGAACTAGGGAAAGGAATACTTAGTTTACTGTTCAGTGGCACAGATCCACTCATCTTATAATGGAAGAGAGCTAGTCTACTTGTCCCCTTTGTATAAAAACTCTTATTTACCAGAGTTTGGGTAAATATAGACAGAAGCAAAGTAACCTCTCCATTTTGTCTTAATGGACTAAACCACACTGGTCCATTGCCTACCTCCTAACTTATTTGCTCTGTAAAAGGCAACTTGCTCAGTCAACTCTTCAGGCAACTTTGTGAACCTTCTGTGTTGTTTGGCACAAGGCATTGTTGATAGCTGTAAGCCACCTATTTTTACCCCTCTCTTCATTTCCTTCACACTGATTGATGAAATGGGAAAGAGGTTGAATAAGCTCACTTTTTTCTTTAGATGACACAAATATTAAATTGACAGATACACCCCTAGGAAGTTCCAGTCCATTTCAGGAAAGTGTTGATATGAGGTCTTTAAGGGTCAACAGTCCTATTAGAGAGAGGGAGACCACCGGGGAATCATGAGGAAAAGAAAAATGAAGGAAACATCTAGATTCAATAGGAAATTAGAGGTGCTGAGAGCATTTTAAGAAAAACACTTGCTTTTTCACCAGCTGTGTTGTTTTGTTCAAAGGGACAAGAAACTTCATACATTCTCTGAAATGTAATAGAACTGCAGACCTAAATTCACAACTTTTTTCTCTTTTACACAATTGTTTCTTTCCTCAAGAGCGAGTGAGTGTTTTCACATGAGAACTGGTCGTGTACAGGATGTTAATGCACAAGTGGGTCAGGTAATGGTGTTTCACACATGCAAAGTAGGGAAGTTCCTCCTTTGGTCACATTAAAGTGTGTGGATTGTGTCATGTGTTCCATCCATGCTTCTGGGAAGCTCATGTAATCCTGAGAACTGAGGGTATATCTACAGCTTCCTTAGATACCAGGCTGCTGGGGGCCTAGGCAATGTATCTGGTTTTATTTTTATCTTAACGTGGGGTTTTTCCAGCTTCACTTAATATGTCTGGAGAATAAAGCTATTTTAGTTAGGCATAGCTCTGCCAGTCTTAGAAACATTGAGGATGGGTTTCCTTGTTGGTACCTTAAACTCAGTAAAGACTAAAAGCTGAGAATTTGGCTGCTGGCAAAATTCCACTACAACAGCTAATAGAGAGTTTTGGAAAGATGCCAAGAGCAGCCAGCTTGCATTAAGTACTTAAACTACTATTTAAGACCAGTTCTGCAGTTGGGAACTTGAAATCAGCCACAGATCCACCTTCTAGCTTCTAGCCTACTTTGCTCTGGGTTTTTCATGTCTTCTGTTATTTCCTCCAAATGTTATCTCAAAGTAGATTCTCTGTGTGTGCCTGTCTCTCTTCATACTGATGTGCTTCTATGGAAATTCCACAGTACTTTAGAATTTAACAAGCACTTTCATATGTGTTACCTCTTGCCTTGTACAAAACATTAATGATATGATATTACCTATATTAATGATATTCATAGTTGAAGAGAAATCTAAAGGACTCATGGTATGGAGTATGTCCTAAGTCGCACTGTAGATCATGGCAGGAGGGGAGAACTAGGTATCATGGGCATGGGCTGTAGCCCTGGCTCTATTACTCAGTGTCTTTCTGACCGTGAGCCAATGCCTTAAATTTTCTGTAGTTTAGTTTCTTTACCTTTAAACCAGCATGGTTTTTTTTGTTTTTTTAATTTTTTAATGTTTATTTTTGAGAGAGGTACAGACAGAGCACGAGCAGGGGAGGGGCAGAGAGAGAGGGCGACACATAATCCAAAGCACGCTCCAGGCTCTGAGCTGTCAGTGCAGAGTCCAATATAGGGCTTGAACTCATGAACTGTGAGATTACCACCTGAGCGGAAGTCAGACACTTAACTGACTAAGCCACCCAGCAGCCCCTAAATCAGAGGTTCTAAACTGAGGGTAATTTTGCCCCTAGGAGATATTTGCCAATGTCTGAAGACATTTTTGATTGTCACAACTGGAGAGATGCTATTGGCATCTAGTGGGTAGAGGCCAGGGATGTTGCTAAGCCTTCCACAGTACATAGGACAGTTCCCATAAGACAGAATTATCCAACCCAAAGTGTCAATAATAATGAGGCTGAGAAACCTTGCTTTATTATGTAAATAATATCTACCAGATTCATCACAAGAATATTAGGGGGCTCACATATATATATGAAAACATAAAGTGGCTCCCATGTCTGATATTAATATTATTTGGCATTACATATGGACACTGCAATCAAATCTAAAGAAGAAAATGGATTTGTTCTCCTAGATTAAAAGCCATAAATGAAACTATCAGATTAGAATATATTCAATACATCCCCTAAATCTTGATCCATAATTATGGCTTTAAACCAATTCTCTAAACATAGAAGAAACAATGAAAAAATATTAATCTTAGAAGAAACTTACCATCCAGTGACTAATACAGATAAAGGAAATTGGAATCCATGCAACTAATAGACTTTTCTATTAGCATACAGTTGTAACACATTTTTCCTAATAGAAGCAAACTTGAAATAATAAGTTGTTTGGATCACATTAATTAACATTCAGCTCTATTAGATTTGTACCTGAGGTTGGGTTCATTTTACCAGTACTGATGAATATCAAACTTAACAATATCTAGCCACATTATATTAGAATAAAATATGTTTTACTTCGAAGGCAAATTTTAGACTAGACTCTTAATAATGGTCTTTTATATTGACTCAGATAACTAGAGATAGTAAGAAATGAATTAAATTTCAGTGATCCAAACTACAACATCAGCTATAATAGTAATGAGAATTAATCCTTTTTGTAGCTTTTATCGTGCAGTGGCCTCATATGTATATATAACTCTAGAGTTTACAAGTCATTTCTACAGAAATGACTTATTTTTGTAATGCAGTCCTCTTAAAATTTTAGCTTAAGATCCATGGACAACATCTGAATTTCTTCACAAAATTTTATTTACATGAGCATTTTTATTGGAAAAGAGCATGAAATCCTTATCAAGTTTTCAATAAGGTTTGTTATCAAAAAAAAATCGGGAGATCACCCTTAAAATAAAGGCTAATCTTTTCCTAAATGCACATTTTCACCAAAGTCCTCCTTAAATGATATTGTATTTATTCAATATCTATATTAGCAGATCATCTCTAGAGTTACTAAGTGATCAATACTTTTAAAATTCTTACTTGACATAGACACAGATTTTTTTTTCTTTTTTTTTAACGTTTATTTATTTTTGAGACAGAGAGAGACAGAGCATGAATGGGGAAGGGGCAGAGACAGCGAGGAAGACACAGAATCAGAAGCAGGCTCCAGGCTCTGAGCCATCAGCCCAGAGCCCGACGCGGGGCTCGAACTCAGGGACCGCGAGATCGTGACCTGAGCTGAAGTCGGACGCTCAACCGACTGAGCCACCCAGGCGCCCCGACACAGATTTTTTTAAATTTAAAGATGCAGATCGGAAGCTCTGCCATATAGCTAAATTGAATAATTATGCAAATGTGTCACAATATTATTTAATTGGACCTTTTGGAATGAAAATAACCCAGGTGTGCAAAACTCTTTGCAATCTGGAACAACCATTCTAATATATATCTGCCAAGTAACAACATCTTGTATGTAAACAGGCAGAAGAAAACATCTCTGGCTGCCCCCCCCCCCACCAAGACAATATATATGAGAGAGCATGCACATTATGGTACTGCAAATTCTCAGGTTGCTTGTTATGGAATTCACACTGTATAAGAACAACTATATAGACAGGAAATCCAGGGAGTTGGTAGTTAAATAAACAGGATTGTCCCACACCCACCAATAATAGGAACAAATGCTATTAAAAGCAAACTCTGTTATAAATGCTGACATTCTACCTAGAGCCCATTCTCTTCATTTTCTTATTTCTATCTCTCCCACCTTTCTCTCATCTAATAAGAGATTTCCAAGTACTGCTCTTATAACTGCTAAATGAGTTACTTGCAGTAAGATGCCTCTTCCGATTCTCCTGGAGGGTCCAGTTCTCTTAACCTTTCCATTTGTGGAACCAACAGTTTAACTAGATATTATTTGCTGCTCAATTTCCCAGCTACAGACACAAAAATTTTCCATGGAAGGTCTATTGAAAATGTTATGTATGTTGCTCAAAATATAGCCACGTGTCTGTACTTGTTTATGTTCTAGTAGAGACTATAACATGCAACATGACATAAAAGAAGCTAAATACTTTGGGAAGAGAGTATGCTAATGAATACCAAATAATTGAAAACGACAAGGTCAAAATCAAAATCAGAAGACTTTGTATTCTTTCCCAACCATACTTTACCAGGACTTGGGTAGCCAGATTCAGATACCCTTTATCTTCCTTTGCCACATTTTCCTATTCATACCCTGTCTTCTTCAGGGGATGAGCAGAATCATGGTATCTTTCCCCAAACACTGAGAAAAACTTGTAAAGTAAAAGCAAGAATGTTCTTCTTGGTTCCATGCTCACAGTGACAAAATAAAAAACCAGTTCCCTCTTCAAAACCTGCCATATACAATTACCACTCTAAGGACTTTGAAAGTGAGGCTGCAGGACTGTTTGATTTTAAATTCTTTTCCTCTGTTCCATAATACTTTTCATTTTAGTGATATCTAAGAATAAATATTAATATTACTCTCAGAATAGTTATTTTTTTTAACTTTGGAAAAAATCAACATCTGAATATTTGTATTTTGATTTTTTCCTTGTACAACCTTTAGGCCTCTATTTCAGGATTTATGGCTACCATTGTTCATGGGGAATCCCTTTTTGGAAAAGCCTTTGCTTCTAGGGGGTAAAATGTAGTGTGCAGAATGAATTGAAGCTACATACCAGATGACACAATTGAGGGATTGCATGGAAGAATTTGTGGCAACTAATTATTCAAATTGGAATGTGGCCACTGCCCTGGGGTTCATAGTTTGCTTTATACGCAAAGTGGATTGAGATTCAGTATAAGCATATGTAGTTAGAATTTCAGCACTAAATCACATCCCTGTATGGGGCATGTGGGTTTTGTTGTTGATGATCATAACAGTTACACAAGAAATTTGACAATGATGGCAGGGGAACATAACCCTATCAGACTTGGCCACTGTTAGGAGGATGCAATTTAAATTCTGCCATGCATGGAATAGCCTAGCTTATCTGTGGATGGTTATTAAAAACTACATAGTAAATTTCAATCAGAACTCAGTCCTCTGCAACTGACTTCTAAGTTTTCACAACTCTGCATTTTTTAGGGTAGAATGCTTTCTAGTGAGGTTTCTTTCTAATGTTATAGAGAGAAGAGCAGAACAAATTCAGTTATTCTTCTCAACAAAGTTCAACTGGGTGCTACTAACGGTTCAGAGAATTTGGGCTGAAATGGTTCTGGACACTGAAAGAAACCCAGTGGTAAAAGGCAAAGAGGTTAAGTGTGATCCTTAAAGTGAAAGCATAGCTATCACTTTAATAGCCCATGCACTCTCCACTTTGCCTTCCCAGTTTGCTTTCTTGGAGCAACCAGTTCCATGTTTAAGACCAGAAAGTCATACCTGAGTGTTTCTCATTGAAACTCTTGCCAATTGACATCAGATACACTTTTTGGTTATTAAAAAGAGCCCTGGGCATGTGAGTGGCTCAGTAAGATAAGCCTCCAACTTCAACTCAAGGCATGATCTCACAGTTCGTGGGTTCAAGCCCTGCATCAGGCTCACTGCTGTCAGCACACAGATCTCGCTTCTGATCCTCTGTCCCTCTCTCTCTCTGTCCCTTCCCTGCTCATGCTCAGTCTCTCAAAAATTTAAATAAAATAAAATAAAATAAAATAAAATAAAATAAAATAAAACCAAACCAAGAACCCTTCAGTGGAAGGGTTACACTTTTATCGTCAAGCCTGGCTCATGAGAAAGTTCCATCCACTATTCTGGACAACAGATAAAACCAGTCCAAATGACAGAAAGCTACCTATGGTGCTTCCTAACTATGCTTTTCAAAATCTATGTAGCTTTTTTTATTTGGCCACCATTATAATATGAGCTATCCAACAGAGAAAGAGCTGCTTGTAGCTCTAGAATACACATGGGTAATTATTGCCAGGCACTCTCAAAACACCTTGGGTTGAGGGCTCCAGAGAACCTCATGTATCTGAACATTAGCACAGTACAAATGAGAGATGTAGAGTTTTCCAAAGCAATAAAAATCAGTTGTGCCCAACACTTACTTCTAAAAGCTGGGGTTGCTAGATTGAAAATTTGTCAGTGTTTATGTAGCAGCTAAAAAAAAAAAAAAAAAAAAAAAAGAATCCCTGACCCATTAGCTCCTATGTTGTCTCTTTTGGTCTTTTGGTCTTTTGCTGTCTAATTTCCATGGTGGACTCTTTCATTCTGCACTGAGCATCAACTTTCAAACCTTAATCCTTAGATTACTGGATTCCCTTCTTTCTCTGCTCAATGTCCCATGTAGCCAAGATAATTTTCTTAGCATCCTATCCCAGGATGTCATCTCACTACAAGAAACACAGAAATTATTACCCCTTCCTAGGACCCACTAAGGAAGGAGTGTTGTGGACTGCTTACGTAATTGACTTTTGATTCTTAAGAGAGAAGGCAACATAAGATGCGTGCTTCCATTATGTAATGGCATAGTGTTAAGTGAATGGTAATTACACTCAATTAAAAATGTTTGTGAGGGGCGCCTGGGTGGCTCAGTCGGTTGAGCATCTGACTTCGCCTCAGGTCATGATCTTGTGGTTTGTGGGTTCAAGCCCAGTGACAGGCTCTGTGCTGACAGCTCGGAGCCTGCAGCCTGCTTTGGATTCTGTCTTCCTCTCTCTCTCTGCCCCTCCCCCACTTATGCTGTGTCTCTCTCTATCAAAAATAAATAAATGTAAAAAAAATTAAAAAAATTTTTAGTATTCACTTTGGAACAGTTTTGACCTCTATTAGTGATAGTGTTTACCTTTCTTAAGTCATTGCTTCTCTCAAAAGATCATCTTAACCAATCTTTACATTTTATAGGCAGTAAAACAGGACACAGAATTGAAGTCGTTTACTTGAAGTTACATTATTAGTAAGTAAAATTGTCTCCCCATCCTGCCTAATTTGAATCTCTTCTAGGAAGGGCAAGAGAGCTTACTTTCTGAAGTTTTGCTTGTTAGTAGGACGTATAACCTGGGGGAAAAGACCCAGCAGCATCTGATTTTACCCATCTCCCTGGTTTCTCTGGAAGCAAATTCTCTGAATAGCTATTCCAATCTCCTTATCCCTTGTGGTTTTATTCTTTGGGCCAAAAGTAGTGAACACCATTGCTTTACAAAGTTATTCTTTTTACCACTAATAGTTCTTTGATGTCACTTTCTGTAAAAGTATCACAAAGAGTTATTCTCTAGAGACTTCCACACAGTTAAGTCCTTGCTTTTAAATTCTTCCCTTCTAAAGAAGTGTCTCAGGGACTGTAGGTTAATCAAAGAACTTCAAATATGAAGGCTGTTTAGAAGCTAAAATGCACAGACATTTTCCAACACTGTTAGCTATGCATAACTGTATATTTGTATGTATCTTTGTGTCTTGATTTATACCCTTTAGCCAGATCCACAGGGTACATTGGGAAATGCCTTTTTATTTGGGAATAATTATTTATTGGGTACTTATCAAGTGCTATGGCCATATTCCTCTTTCACTGGTTTTATCCCTCTGGTCAACACTACCACAAACGTATGTAGCAGTGACCAAGGATAATTATCCACTGTATGTTCCTGTCATGTCCAAATCTTGGCTGCCCTCAACAAAACTGAAAGGAGGAAAACCCAGAGTAAATAGGCCTTATTCAGAGTAGTTACAAATGCTATTCATCAGTAGACAGGTAACTTGACCAGGGTTGTTACATAAGGCTTTGCAGGCCTTGCATTATTTAACTCTGGGGAACACTATTTACATAGACTGCAACAGGGACAGCAGCCTCTAGAGTTGTACCATGAAGCAGCCCTAACTTTCAAGCAGATAGATGCACACATCAAAACAGAATGTTCCCCTGTTTTTTTGTTGAATAACATTCTCTTTTTTTAACTCATTTATTTATTTATTCTGAGAGAGTGAGCATGTGCAAACGAATTGGGGAAGGGCAGAGAGATAGGGAAAGAGAGAGAATTCCAAGCAGGCTCTGTGCTGTCGGTGCAGAGCCTGATGCCGGGCTCGAACTCATGAACCGTGAGATCATGACCTGAGCAGAAATCAAGAATCAGGCACTCAACCAACTGAGCGACCCAGGCGCCCCATGTTGAATACTATTTGCCAGGAAACAAGACACACCCTCATCTGCAAAGAGAATTTGGGTTGAGCCAAAACAAAGATAAAAACAGAACTGGTATGATAAGGACGAAATGATTTCTCTAAGTTTTTATGATACTGCTCTGGCCCTAGGCCTTAATCCAATGTATATTTCAATTGCCTACTGCCTTCCTTGCCTATTTGCCCTTTAAATTATTAGGAGACCTACCACTATCAAAAAACTGCCTAATGATCCAAGATAACAAGGATTTTCCTAGTGAGTTGTTTATAAGGGCTAATATAGTTTGTAGTGAATAATATAAAATAAAATTTTAAAAAACAGCTTTTTTTTTTCCTTTTTTTCAACAAGAAGTACCCTTGCAAGCCTAGCCCTAGGCCATGTGATTTTGCAAAGACAATACTTGGCTCTTACTGAGGTTTAAGTTTCAGCTTTCAGTACTATCCACCCATCTGAAACAATAAATATGACCTTTTAGCAAATAGCATTAAAGGAAACATTGCTATAGATTAATACTGTGAAATACTAAAATTAATGAGCTAACGTTCTAACGGAGTCCCTGGATGTGAGCACATTAAACTTGTGCATAAAGACAGAGATTGTTAAGTGGGTTTCATGGTTTCATCATGCTGACTTTCTTAATTAAATGTGGTATAACTGCTAAAAGTAAAACCTTTAATGTTTCTCAGATCTTTTCTTTTAAGATACCTCATATGGTCATCATCTGTAGCGTGAAAACTAAAAAATCAGGTAACCTATCCATCTAAAACAGCACAAGCAAAATATATCATGATCTATTTATTAATACTGTGAAGAAATAGTATGGGAGCCCACAATGATAAAGTATGACATAGTCTAGCCGAGGAGATATTAAAAGCAATCAGGTGGTCGCTGGGACTTCTGTTTTCAAAGCTGCATGTAACTCCTTCTCTTTGTAATGTTCATCTGTAGTCTGTTAGTGTGTTACCCTCATCCTAACCCCATGTTGCTGTAAAGGACATGGTAGACTCCATGGTTCTGAAAGGACACAGGAGGAAGCTAATTCTTGTGTCTTCTGGCCTGAGACTGTGCTAGTAGCATCTGGGCCTATTCAGTGAGTACAGAGAAAGCCATTTTTTAGTCACACTTTAGAATGATTAGTGGAGCTTTCCAGTTTGGGGGTAAAATGTAGAATAAAATAATAGGGTATGAAACAGGAACAATGTGATGATCTCCTCCAATGATTTATTGGGCTTTTAAAAAATTTTTTGTATAGACTCAATGATGGATTAGGATATTATATGAAAGAAAATGACATGGCATAGAGATAGAGAACACTTGTAATTTAACAAATCAGGAAAATAGCAAAGGAGTAGACTATTTTGATAGGTAATTATTAGATAACTGAAGTATCTACCATGTAACATTTACAGTAGGTAGAACATCCAAAGGTTTTATTGTATGGTCTTAAAATCCATGTATTAGAAACTGTTAGGTAGCTTTTTATGTGTAAGATAGTTATTACTCTTTTAACATATCTAAAAGTACACATATATGTTTGTATTTTTTAAGATGTTTCTATATCTAATGTCTCCTTTCATTGAACATCCAGTGAAGTTTATCTCCATTTTACAAATAAGAGTTTATGCTTACTCAAGGTCACAGAGGGTGGATCAGAGCTGGGATTTAGTTCAGGTGTTTTGACTATAAATTCAACCTAGTTTTGCCTAAGAGCCCCTTGGGGGAACAAATGCAGATATCCGGACATGCCTGCTATCCTGACCCCACCACCCCTACTAGAGTGATTTAGTAGATTAGTGCACTGAAAGAAACCCAGTGGTAAATGGCAAAGAGGCTAAATGTAATCCATAGCTATCGCTTTAATAGCCCATGCATTCTTCACTTTACCTCCCCAGTTTGCTTTCATGGAGCAACTAGTTCCGTGTTTAAGACCAGAGAGTTTTAGGTGACCTAAAGTTGCACAAACAACAACAACAACAACAAACAAACAACAACAAAGAAAAAAAGGACAACACCAACAAAAACCCCTCAGAGCCCCTCTGAATATCTCAGTGTGCAATAGTAGTTTCAAAGGCATAAGAGTTTGAAATAAATCTGTAGAGTTCCTGGGATCTCCTGCAGAAGTTGTTTTTTGTGTCTAAAGAGTAGCTTGTTTGTAATTTCCCATACTCACTGAGAACCAAATACTAAAAAACATTCTGTTTAAGGATTGCATTGTAGTTTAATGTAAAAACAGATAGGATTTGGTCCATTCATGCCTATTCACCTTTCTAGTTATATAATTTTAGGCAAATTAACTTCTTTCAGCCCAAATTTACTGATATGTAAGATGTAATTATAAAGATTAACTGAAATAAAATATCTAAAGCATTCAAAATAATGTCTGGCAGAGAATAAGTTTTCAATACCTCTTAAGAACAACTCCTTCCAGAAGTAGGCTTCTGATTAGTGTTTAAACTATATAATTTCAATTCATATTTTCCTTCTCTTTCCTCATATTTGCAAGGAAATCACTATCTTCATCATTTGATTATATGCATTTGTCCCTAAGCATCTATCTTTACTAATCTACAGGCTCGTATGCATTGAGTTTTTAGAATGACTATGGAATTTCGTATAGCTCCTTCCCTAATCTACAGGAATTTAGTTCACAAAAACTAAGAATAATCTCATGATATGTGTCTTGCCCATGCAAGCATCTCTGCAGTCTTCCCTTGGAGGCTCAGGTCAGACACAGTCAAAGCCATGTAGTCATAGTACAGCATGTTGATGATGTGTATGAGTTTTGGGCAAGCTCTTCATCTTGTTTGCATAGTACTAGTTTCCACTGAATACAAAAATGCCTCGGTGGTGTTGATTTACAAACATTGTACATTCCTTAAATGAAGATACATTTTAAAGGAAAAAAGGGTGATTTCAGGATACAGTGAGTTTTAGCGTAATGTGTTTTCAGGTTCAGCTATGTCTCATGGACAACTTAGAGAATGTAAGGGGTCCGTGGAGAGGAGGTAATAGGTTAGGATGCCCAGCTGCTACCACCCAAAGAAACTCTGGGACAAAGAAAACAGTCAGATTTCTGGTCATAATGACAGAGTAAATGAGCTTTTGTGGACAACAGAAGCAAAATAAACCTTCTTGAATAATTTATTACTCTATAAACACAGTCATAAAGTGTCATGGTACCAGTTCAGGAGACAGGTCCTACAGCTGCCAGATTCTGCTGTCAGGGGCTGCAGGGCCACAGGAGACAAAGATAACCGAGTACATTATTACTACCCTGGTCACCATTCCTCCCACTGATAATTTGTTTGGCCCATTCCTTCCTATTGCCTAAAGACAAGCATCAAAGTTTGGCAGCTCTAGGGATGAATATTCTGTTTATTTTATCTTTAGCTTTCACAACTGCAAAGGAAGGCCTGAGTTTTTAATAAACATCCCAGCACCAGTTTATGAAAGGAAGAATGAGTTAGTTAGTGCTGTATTTTTTTCAGAAGGCTTTTTAAGCCAGCTGTGGATGAGAAGATCCAATTTGCATTGGAATTGCTAACTAGAACTCAAGGAAATCCCATATGGTTTAGAGAGGAGTAGAAGAAAACAAAACAGAATAGGGAATGTAATGTCTCAATAGTTAGTTTACAAAACATTTACTCAGGAATGCACTCAGGAATGATGTCACTGAGTAAAATCATTCAGCAGTGATTTCCTAAGTTCTTACTATGTCCAGCTCTGCTCTAAGTATAGTGGAGAACAGGACAAAGTCTTTGTTCTCATGGAGCTTATCTTCCAACGAGGGAGGACTGAACAAAAATAAATGGGTAAGAGTCAGCTATGTAGAGAATCAAAATCAGTTAGTGAACATATTGCTACTTTACTGTGGAAGTCACAGAAGGCCTCTTGGAAGAATAAAATTAGAAGAGAGACCCAACCCCCTGGAAGAAACTAGTCGGGCAGAGAGCAAGGAAAGGAGTGTTTCTGGAAGGGAAGTTAGATTGTATGGCCAGAGTCTGAGACATCCTGGGCCAGACGTGCTATAAGGGATCTGTAGGAGATGACATGGGAGTAATAGTAGGCAGCTGGCAGGTCACAGGGCACTTTCACAGAGGGTTAGCATACAGAGTTTTGGTTTGGGGAAACCTTTGAATATTTTAAGCAAGAAACTGACTTGATCTGATTTATAGTATATACCTTTTAAAGAGCACTTTAGCTTGTTAGGGAGAATGGATTTTCAGAAGTGAATAGTGGAGGTGGAGAGATCATTTGGGAGGCTACAAGCAAGGAATTATGGTGGTTTATGGCATTGGAAAAAGTAGACATGTGAGGAATTGTTGCCAGAGTAGAGTCAATAGAATTTCCTGGTACATTGGATATGTGGAGGTGAGTTGGGGAAGGGGCTCAAGTAGATGACGGATTTAGGGTCTGTAATCTGAGTCAGACCAAAGAGATGGGAAATCCTAGGGGAGGTACAAGTTTAGTAGGCAAATAAAAGCTAAGGTTCTGTTTTAGCCTTTTTGAATTTGAGGAGCCTCTTAGATATCAAAGTAGAAATGTTGAGTAGGCAGTTGGAGATGGGAAACTGGAATTCTGACTGGAGGCGGGGGTAGGGGAGGTGAACAGGAAATCATAGTCATATAGATGGTAGGCATGTATAGCCAAGGGGCTAGATGGGATCACCCCCAAAATTAAAGCAGCCCAGGGCCAAGCCTGGGGCCAGCCAAAAGGCTGAGAAATAGAGGAGGAAATGAGGAGGAATCTTGGGCTAGTCAAGCTATTAGAACAAAATATTTCAGACAGGGCTTTCATTTTTCTGACTGGCACACAGGTGACTCTTTATGTTGATAAAATAAGTATTTATATTACCAACTGTCTTGAACTTTAATAGTATTCCAAGGACATAATCATTTGCAAATAATGAGCTATATGCATATATTAGCCCTACAAATCTACATGGAGGCAAGGCTAAGAGCAGGAGAGCAGTTGCTGAGTTCATGGCTTTGAGCCCTATTTATACGCTCTTTCTCATTGGTGCACTTCATAAATATATTGGCTCTTAATTAAAGAAACTAGTGCCAGCAAGGATAGCTTTTTTGAATTCCACCCACTTCACAAAGCAGAGATCCAAGTGTTGCAAGCTGTTCTATTTTTATAGTTTAATTCAACACATGTGCACCTATGGTGTGTCCTGCTCGATGCTAGACAGATTAAGAAACACAAAATAAGCCTACAGATTCAGCTTGTGAATCAGGGAACTTTTAATATCCTGAGTGAAGAAAGGCTTACTTAGACTAATACCTGATTAACATTAAAACAAAATGAAAATAGTGATTCCTCAAAGTTTCTTAATTGAGTTTTCCTTTTGTGTGTCTTACTGTATTAACACTTTTGGGAGGAAGGAAGTAAAATACTACCTTGACCCTCTGTTCCCTCACATCCTCATCTTACCCTCCAATTCTGATGTCTATTAAGATATGTGTCTCCAAGGGATTTAAGGGAGTGAAGAGCAAGTGACTTGACTCAAGTCACCTGGTTTGCTAGGGGACAAGAGCTCACTTCCAGGTCTGTGCTCCTGCCACTAAATAAATATGTTCTTATGAAAATGTATCTAAATAAGAGCACTTCAGCAGGTAATTCTAACCCACACAAAGGGTAAAATAATTATAAAATTACATGCAGAAATAATAAAACTTCACCATTAAAGATGAACTATTCATGCTTTAGGAACTTAGCATTATCGGAGGGGTAGAGACATGGGTTCAATAGAAGTAGTAACAATGGCTGTTTGGGTTAAGGTTTTGGATTGAGGTTATTTGTTTGATGCTGAAGTAGATGTTCCAGCATCTGATTTCAACTTTCAGGGACTCAGCCTCCTCTGTTGAATATGAAACCCGAATTTTACAGCTGATGCTATGGTGCCAGCTTTGAAAACAACAGTAGCAAACATTTGAAAAGCCCTTTAGAATTTATAAGCACTTTCACATTCAAATTCTCATTAGTCATACAAACTTACCCTGTGAGGTGGGTTAATTGACCAGACATCACAATCTCCCTATTACATCTGAGGAAACTTACTCAGGGAAGTTAACTGATTTGTTCAATGTCTCAACAAACTAATACAGTGGTCAGTACATCCAAGACTGGGACTTAGGCCTCCTGACCCTAACATCTGTATCCCATATATTACATTCCAGGCACAAGGCAAGCCATGGTGGTGAAGCATGATTTTAATGCCTTTATAGAAGCTGTAGCCTAGTGTCAGGGTAAAAAAAAATGAACAATTGAATATATTAACTAATTTACTCCTTAATTAGTTCATTCAATAAATGATTGGTGATTAGTATCCTGGTTGGTAGGCAAATAAAGATAAAAAAAGTCCACACTTGTGCTAAAGTTCTTATAGTCTTGTTGAGATTAAGAGGAAAACAAGTTGAATGCGATGGAGTGTTGGAGTCAGTAGAAATCTGTGCAGCACACAGTAGGTTCACAAAGAAGAATGGAGGTGATAGGACTGAATTAAGGTGCAAGTTAAGGGTTATGTGAATGTAGGGAAAGAAGTCATTAAGTTAATGTCCTTCCACATCTAAATGTTCTATCTTAGCAGTTTTTAAAACGTAATACTAGTCTTTGTGATGTTTTATCCATTCTCATCTACTTAAGTATGAAAAATTACTCTAAATCAGGCAAGCAGATCATTAATATAGAAATACAGTTCTGAGTATTGAGCTTGATGGTGTCCTGGACTCCCTTTTCCATTATGGAGGCTTAATTTTTCTGTCTCTCCCTTTCCACTATAATAATGTGTGGAAACTGAGTTTGGGAACAGATAGTAAAAAAAACTTTTTACTGGGGGCATTTTTGTTCACCATTAAAAAGAAAATACTAAACTTTTTATCTAGAAATAAATACCATGTATGAAGCAGGCTTCTTCACCCCTTCCTTGAGCATCACTCATGTCTTGAGGAAGAGGTTGTGAGAAGTCCGAGTATATGCAGGACTCATTTTATGACACAGGTGACAGCCATCCCCACCTTCCTGGATTCCATATCCATTCTCAGAGTCTCCATTTTTATTCTAGTCCAAACCATGATTCAGAACTGAGCCATTGGTTCTCCCAGAAGAATCCCTCCCTTCTTGTGGACATATAAAATAGCAATCAGTGAAATGTTTTTGTATCTTTCAAAGGAGGGACAGATGAGGATATTTACCTGATATACCTAATGCAAAAAAAAACCTTGAAATCCTCAGGAAGTATTTGTTCTCCAAACTTCTCTCTTAGCCCACCCTACTTGTAATGTTTCAAGTCTTTCCCTGGAATTGCACTCAGATTCCCAAGAAGGTTTCCTTTTTTCCTTCCTTTCTCCACTGTTTTCCCTCAGAAACTTAAAATATTTACAGTTATACAAAGTAGTTCATTTGGGCCTCCTCTTGGACCTCACTTGTACACACTGAAGACAATGTCCCTTAGACAGCAGGATCCACTCTCCCAAAAAGGTGGGTCTGTAGCTTGAGTTACCTGATCATGTCTTTTGAATGTGTCAAGCCCAACTCGAGACAGTTTAGAAAACAATTTTTTTTAACAAGTGCATTCCCTAAGGTGAATCCTGACCAATGTAATTCTGTCTTATTGCATTTGATGTTTTTAAAAGTTTGACTTTACATTTAGACAGGTTATTTGGACATGGTGGGATACAAATGGTTGCATCAAAATATGCTGTTTCAGGTCAAATTATTGTATTATTTGTTCTCAATAGCAAGCATCATTCTAAAGCATTCTTAACACTCACCATGTAGAGGCATAGGTGGAGAACCATGTAGTTATTGATAATAAAACCTAACATACATAGCTAATGAAAGATTAAAATAAACCTGGGACATAATTATGAGCTACTAGCAATATTACTTTGTATCTTACATTAAAAATCAAACAAGCTTTGTGTATGTAACTGATGGCTGACTTATAAGCATGTATGTGCCCTATATTCAGGCTGTGTTGGCTTCATTTGAAACTATGGCTTCCATGGGTTTAAAAAATACATATTTTATTTGCAAAGTGACAACCCCAAATTTTACTATGTTCAACTGTTTAAACCGGTGATTTCCAGAATGTTAATGGTGTCCTACTTGTATGAGTTTTAAAAAAAGCTATTTTGAAATAGGTAAATTACCCAAATTATGATAGATCTTCTCAAAACACCTCTTGACACCTCTTGTTATCCAGGAGTATGTATATACTGGAAGTGTCTTATTCTTTATGTCTTGTACTTAGTCCAGTATGTTTCACACTTTAAAAAGTTGCCTACGGGCACCTGGGTTCCTTAGTTGGTTGAACATCTGACTCTTGATCTCAGCTCAGGTCTTGTTCTCAGGGTTGTGAGTTCAAGCCCCACATTGGGCTCCACTCTGGGTGTGGAGCCTACTTTAAAAAAAATTGCCTATGAAACAAAAAACAGCCTATCTGAATATTATCAAAACCAACTTTGTTGTAAAGAAGTCACTTGATACCTTGTGAGGCCATATGAGCATTTGTAGAGTCTTCTTATACAATACAATTCATTGTTAAAAGTATAAGTATTCAAAAAAATCAGTGCACCAAGGGTTTTTCTCTTCCTATATTATTGGGATGTTTTTTCCCTCCTTCTGCAACCTCCCAGCCATCCTTTGTGAAGTTCCTACTATAATGATTAACATTATTAAACCAGAGACTAAAAATCTTGGTACGGACTGACCCATGGGGACACGTTATTATACTTATTTTAAAATAAAATAATAAAAGGGGCGTCTCATAGGGGGCAAAAGTCTAACTCATCCTCACAATTTATTCCTTTTCGTGAAAGTCACCCAGCAAAGTTCTCAGGAGTGACTAAGATTGTGTCAGAACCAGGTGCTCTCAAGTGTCTCACCTTTGTGGTTTGCCGACCTGGGTTTCCCAGTCCTTGGTTGGACATTAATATTCTCATAGGGATATAGTATTGACTATAACTCTCAGGATCTCTTCCAGTAGAGGCCGAGGCCATTTCTAAAAACTCCTTCCACGCACATACACACACACACACACACACACACACACACCACCTACTCAAACACTCTCCCTTCTCCTTGCCCCTCACCTTCCTCCTCTCCCTCTCTCTTTTCCATCTTTCTCAATAGAGATTGAATGGAACATCTGTTTCCCACATGATCTCTAGAAGACTGGAGATAGTATAGTTTCCCCCAATGCAGTTTGAATATACCCTGCTCATTTCCTATCTATTCTGTACTCTACAGATACTGACACTGTGCTGCTGTGTTCTTCAGAGAGGGTGTGAGCCTGATAAACGGAATAGCATGCGTGGAATACACACACACACACACACACACACACACACGCACGGATGCTATCCCATTTATCAGGCTCATTTTATGAACACTCTATTGTCACCGATGGTACCCCAGCAATGTGGCAAAACCCAAGAAAATCATATGGAACACTGCAATTATATCCTCTCTATGACTTACAAAATATGCCTTGTAGGTCTGTGAATGAATATGGGATAAGCTTTCTAGAACAGAACCCATGAACCCATGTATATTTTTTATTTCACTTCCTATCACTACAGTCTCCACTTCAGCCCCCAACATGCATATACATAGGCACATGCTTTCCTTCTCCTAATTGGTAGGAAGCCTTGGGATGCCCTTTGCCCCTACTGGAAAGGCATGAAACTAAGTCTAGTACTTTCCTCCCACCCCCAAATCAGTTTTGTCTTGCTGACCTCTCCCCAACCCCAGCTTGCTGTTCTGTTTTTCTATTTTCCCTAAATGCAACTTACTTTAAGCATGTATTAACTTGATTAACATTCCTACAGTTAAAGGCTAATAGAAGATTACCCATTTGTCAGTCTTAGCCACTTTCTTCTCTTTCAAATGTCTACTTATGACGTACATCCAGACTGCACGCCCTTTTTATTTTTTTTAAAGAAGCGAACCAAAAAAATTTTTTTTAAAAAATGCAAAATTCATTTTTAAAGGAAATGCAAAATTTGTTTTTAATTTTGGCTATCACCAAAAGGGGAATCAACAAGCCAGAAAACAAAAAGCAAAAAGCAAAAAAAAAAGTGTCCCCTGACTGCTCTGTCTGTGCCTCCTCAGCGTGTGCATCTGGTTGTTCATCTCTGAAAGTCTGTGAAATCCTTTTTCCTTTAAACTTTTTTGTTCTTTTCTCCCTTTTTGTTTGGGAATTAAGTGCTTTTTGTATTATATCTATCTATATATATATATCAATATGTTTCTTTTGATTGCTAGATCTTTAACTTTAGATTTGGTTTTATCCAAAATTATGAGAAAAAAGTTATGAATTGTTTTCTGCAATTTTCCCCCACTCCCTCTTTAAATGTGGAACAACTTCAGCCGCAGAATCCCCACATCCACATCTCTCAAATTAGTGCCTTCTCATTGGGAATCCCATGCACCCATGGGTGGCAGGGAGAACGTGGATGATGTCATACAGACAGAACCATTTCTCTATAAGGAAGTGACTAGTAACCCAGCAAGTGGGCTCCTTGTACACTTTTGCCTCTCCATCACCTCTGCTAGTCTCCAACCCTCTCCCCTAACTCTAGATGGGGCTGTGTGGCTGCCGGTGAAGTTGTTCAACTTGAATGCATAAATCTAGTCTTCTTGTTTTTGCTTTTAATCTTTTGGTCATTATTATTAGTATTATTATTTTATGTATTTTGGCGACTTTTAGTAGGAAAAAAAGTTTAACTGTTTTTATTATTTGAAACTCTTTAATGAAACTGTAATGATTTTTGGAGTAATTGCATGTTGAAGAAGTTGCAGCTTAGGGTGTGTGAGATTGTGTTAGAGTTCTGTTCTTTATTTCTGTAGATGGGCATGTGTAGGCTCATTTGTTTTTGTATATTGCCCATCCCTTCCTTACAGCCAGAAGCTCTAATGCAGCTAGATCACTCCGTGCCGCCCTTACATGGACATGGCGACTCACTTACACTTTCACCCCCATCATCTTCATCTCTTGTGTCGTACACTCATAAATACGACCCTGCCCTCTCTGCATCCCTCCTCCCCACACTTCCCTTCCCTTAGCATTGTTCAAATTTATGTGCTGCCATCCATCCCCTTAAATCTAAAACTTGTCAAAAAGACAAAAATATTTAAAAGATAAATATATATCTGAGAACCTATAACAGTGCAGAAGTTCATTCAAAACCCTCCAGATTCAGAGAATTTTTTAAAGGCAAATTATAAAAGTAAACAGGTTTTTTTTAATTTTTTAAATCACTGCAATCGGAATTATTTCAAATTCAAAATCGATGCCCTCCCAAGCCCCTCAGAGAAAAACTTTGTTAAAGTGCAGATTTTTTTTTCTTTTCATGTTATGTGGTGTGGATGTATGTGTTGTTGCCTCCCTGTATCATCCTCTGTTGTAAATTATTATATTTGAAAAATTAGACATTTTGCTCAAAAGTTTTTTAAGAAATGACAACAAAAAAGCAAGTTACAAGAATGTGGCAATCCTATTTGTCCAAGAGCATTCTTACACAACTTTCTTTTGTAAATTTTTCTTTCATGCCAAAAAACATGCGGGCAATTTGTTGATGTAAGTTGACTATAAATTAATATGGTATGCTTTTTTCATTTAAGTTATTTTATCTATATGGAAATGACTGCTTTCTTTGTTTTCCAAAAATAGCCTCCTCTTTTTTTTTTTTAATTTGCTTTTACTTTTTTTTCCCCCTGCCCTTATACTGTGAATGCCTTGTGAATGTTATTTGCTCTCCTTTCCTCTAGTTTACTTTGGCTTTGATGTTAGTTTTATTTTCTACTATATGCTTTTGAAGACAGTATTAAATATTTTATTTCATTTGTGCCTATCTGCTTAATTTTCACTGTTATGTTTGTGCTGAATTGCTTCTAATGATCAATGTGAACTCTACTGTTCATAGAAGGGGTGGGTAAGTTGTTCTCATCATCCAAAGGAAGCCTAGCCTCTTTGCCTGAACCAACTTTAAAGCCTTGAGAATAATGATATGCTCTACAGTGGGATGTTAAATTGGTTACAGCCTATGGGAGGCCTGTACCCCCAGAAGAAAAGAAGTTAACGCCAAGTATTATCAGTGGTAATACATCCTAATTTAACTCCTTAGAAAGCATTCAGGGAAATCAGTCCTTTATTGTATTTTCCTTCAGCAAAGGGAAATTAAGGTGCTCTCAAGTGACAATAGTAGAGTTTGGTTATCCAGGATTTTGCCACCACCATCACTGCAGACTCCAAAATTGATTTTATTGAGAATGAAGGCATCAAGAATCCCAGGTGTCTAGGGTATTATCCTGTGATAATGATGGCTTTCAATGTATAGAATTAACTACTGGTGAAAACAAACACTCATATACAGAGAGCACACAATTCTGTCTCTCCTTCTCCCTCCCTGCATCCCTCCCAGCTTCTCCCTCCTCTCTCCCTCCCTCTCTTCCTTCCTCCCAGCCTGTTTCTCTCCCCCTCAGTCTTTCCCTCCCTGTGTCCCTCCCTGCCTCTTTCTTTTTCTTCTTACCTCCTTCCTTGTCCCTCTCTCTCTCCCTCCCTTCCTCCTTTTCTCCCTCTCCCTCCCAGCATCTTTTCCTCTTCCCTCCCTCCCTTCCTGCCTCTTTCTCTCTCCCCCTCTGGCCCATTCTCTCCCTGCCTCTCTCCCACTCCCTCCCTGTTTCCCTCCCTGCCTCTTTCTCTATCTCCCTCCCTCCTTTCTTGCCCCCTCTCTCTCCCTCCCCTCCAACGTCTCTCTCTCTCTCTCTCTCTCTCTCTCTCTCTCTTTCTCTCTGCTCCCCCTCCTCTTTTCCCTTTCATTTAATAGTTGCTATTTCTCTCCTGGATTTAATCAAGTAAACTTTAAAAGGATCCTAAGATCCTACCGAGAAGAAACATGATAATTTTAACATCTAAAGTTTTATTTAGGAAATCTTTCAGGTAGGTAAGTACTGCCATTTTGTGTGACCTTAGAGGTGAAAATACCCCCTGAGGTTAAAGGTATTTGGATTAATGTTGCCTTATGCACTTTGGGAAAGATAAGATGGATAGGTAAGGAGTGCTATACCAGGAGCACTTGGGTGGATCTGTTGGTTAACTGTACAACTCAATTTTGGCTCAAGTCATGATCCCAAGGTTCATTTGGTGGGACTGAACCCCTCATAGGGCTCTGTACTGCTCTGTCTGCTTGGGAGTCTCTCTCTCCCTCTCTCTCTACCCCTCCCCTACTCATGTTCTTACTCTCTCATTCTCTTTCAAAATAAACATTTTAAGAAAAAAGAAGGGCTGTATCATTTTTAAATAAACAGATTACTTGTTTCACTTTAATTTCAGATATAGTGTTATCTGAAACTGTTACAGAAATATCCGACTGAATGGTGGGTAATAGATGTATTTCTAACACAGAAGCTTTAATGAATGGGCTTTCTCTGCCTCAGTTTATATGATTTTATATTTCATGTGCTGGATGATATTTTGGGTTTAAAACTAAGAACTTCCTAAATGGGGTGTTATTTTATCTAATAGAATTTATTTTTGTTGAGGAAGCTATCCATTGGTCAATTTAATAAAGGGTTAATCGTTTTTTTTAAATACAAGCTTTTTGAATTAGTAGTTCATTCTTCAAAGCTGCATTTAAAATAGCCACAATAACCTAGATCCTATATTATTATATTTGTACCCTAGCATGAGGCTACTACATTAAAAAAATGATAAGAAAGTGATCAATGATGTATAGGCCCAAAATGTTAATAGAAATAATACTATTAACTGGCATTTTGAAGTAACAATGGATTCTATGCTAAATACTTAGTATGCATATAATTAACATTAACATGCATTATTATTCACACTGGTGTTTGAGATAGGCGTGTTATTATTTACATTTTACAGAGAGTTTAAGAAATTTCACTGAACTCACATGGCTAGTAAACCACAGAGCTCTGATGTTAACCTGAGTATGAGTGGCTCTAGAGACGAAGCCCTTAATCAATAAGGAAATGAAAAATTCTACTTGGCATGCCTTATTTTACAATGTATAATGATATCCAGGGCCTTTGTCTCATCTTACCTGGGCATATGTTGAAAAATCGAATCTGTAGCCTTCAGAATCAAATCCATTTCAGACAAACTAGGGGGAAAAAATGCCCCACCTCAAGATTCTCGTCTTACTAAAATGTAAGTTAAGCGCCTTTGAGCCCCTTGAGTTTTTCTGGAGCCTTCTCCCCTGGTACTTGCCATGTTTGTCCATGGCAATTTTTCCTGAAAGTGGAGAAGAAGTTCATGATTACAGACTTCAGGATCTTTATGTGCTACAAGTACACAATGCTTTGGCACCAAGTAATTAAGTGAATGTCATTCAACAACTAATTTATGGGGGAAAAGGATGATTTTTCCATATTACATGACTATATCTCAGTAGTGAATTAGAAACATGCAAATAAGAGATGAGGTAAAGAACCTAAATATAAATAAAATAAATTCAAGGAATTGGAGCATGGTGTCCTCTCTCAGTCTGGCTCTTTAGTGTCATTGTTTTGGTATTTTTGTGACTTCTCAGACTTGAATGTCTCCAGAGAGGAAAAGGTTGGAGCCACATTGAAATTTCATGCTGCCCTTGTTTTTTCAGATGACCCACTACATTCACTATCACCTGCGAAATTCTCACAGTTCAGAAGAGTTCTATTAAATTTTTAATACACTGTCTTTTTCGATGGCAGAGAGCCCCTTTTGCTGGATATCAGCCCTAGACACATGAATTATATATCTATAAATACACTCATAAAGCAAAAAAGCAGGGCAGCCTTCAGGGCTAAAATAGACCTTTTATATCCCTAGTGATCTCTCTAGTTTAAAGAAAAGCACAACCCTGTCAAAAACGGGTATATATTCCTGATTTAAAATGCTAAGGTTAAGGAATAAAGATAGTTCTTATTCCAAGCCAAAGACAAATTCTGGGGAGGGAACAGAAAATTAGGGTGTTGATGGCCTACAGGGTGTCTGTCCCTCTGCCTGTAACCCCTTATGATTTTAGGCTTGCTGCTTCTATGAATATGAATCTTTATAAGCATAGACATCTGGTAGATCACTGACTCCATAGTCTTTGGACATTGGGGAAAAAAAACATAGCTGCTCCAACATTTCTGAGGACAATCACTTTGGATTAAAACAAACATAACATCTTAAATAGCTTCCTACAGTCTAAGTTATTTCTGTTAAGGATCTAATCATGGAAAAATACATCCCTCATCTCAAAGGATGTGTGCCCTCATATTCCCTAGGACACTATATAATCATCCTAAATCTTAAAGATGGAATTTGATATTAAAGTAGATTATACACCCTCACACACCTGTCCCAGGCACCTTGCACTATTCTCTGAAATTTTCCACCTATTTTTTACTCCAATTTCCATTTGTAACAACAATTCCTGCATCCCAGTTGACTTTCTTTTAAGCTGAAGACACTCTTCCGATTTTCTTGAGAGGGCAGGAAAGGGGGTGGATTATGAAAGCTTCTATTCTCCCACTGGAATTGGGGCTCACATTTCCCTGACAGGGGGCATCATTTATCATTTTCTACCACTGCTGCCGGGATTAATAACAAAATGGCAAAACTGAAGATTAGTAATTTGGACACATTCTTTTGTTTAAACTCTAAAATAGCATACCTAACATTTTTGGTTTGGAAATAAGCTCTTATCATTTCACTTAGGGGCTCATCAACCTTTTAGAAGCTCTTTATAAATCAGCGAGCTTTAGGACTCTCCTTCCACTTCATTATGAAAGTGATGGTTTTCAGTTATTTTTTTTAACACGAGAAAGATTAAAAGGTGTTGAATTGAGAAGTGAATAGCAAAAGAAAGTGGGGGCGATTCAACTGCAGAGTGAGCAATTTGTAGATTTTGTAGATTTTCTACAACAAAGATACTGCAGAAGCTTTAGATTGAAAAAAAGGGGTGGGGGGGAAGGAGGCAAATTTAAGACTGCAGTTGGGTGTCACAGATGGTACACTAAAATTGCAAATGAATGCCACTCTGTAATCATGAAGACAGTAATCTTAATCTCACTTAAAGGGACACCAGCACACTACTTAACAATTTGCCTTTATATTTAAGTTATCCATACCAGGCTTTTGCCTTTCAACACATCGGCTATTCCTGATCCTTTATCCCAGTTTCCTCTCTGCTTAATATATGTGGAGTGGATTTTTTATCATTTCCCTAAGGAACAAATACTGTCAGTATTTGTGCCAGTAAAGAGCACATGTGCTAAACCTTTGTTCTAGGTGGGATGGGTAAAAAATCCTGTCTTGTTCTCTGAAGGAAAGTAAAATCATCCCTGAGTAATCTCTAGGGAACCTTCAAACAGATTGCATGGGCCATCTCATCTCTCTTCTCATTGCCTTCTCTTTTCTACTTACACACTGCCTTCTTCCATGGGTCACCTTAAATATAACACTTGCCACCCCCACCCTACTAGAAGAATAAGGAGAGAAACTCAGGGTTAGTTTTAGTACTGGCTTACCTTTAGGGAACTGTGCTCCAAATCCCATTTATAAAACCTAGAAAAAGTTGTAAATTATGCATTAAATCAGTTGCAAGATCTATGAATTATATATAGTCACAATGTAAAAAAAAAAAAAAAAAAAAAAAAAGGCATGCTGGTCCGGTAAAGCAAGTCTGATGACGAATCTGCAAAGATCATTTTACTCAATAGTTTGAAACACCAAGCACTGGAAGAGAAGTTTGGGGTTAGAGCATAACCCAAAACATCATCCTGAAATTCTCAGAAAGGTTGTTTTATTTTGCTACATATGGTATCATCAGGTAGGACAGAGATGATTATCCCTCCCAAATACACATCATGTACATTATTGCCACCCTCCCCCACCTCAGTTTCTCTCTGTATAACACAATGTTATTGGCTAAATATGGAGGAAGTAAAGCTTCTGAAATGGGTACAAATGGTTCTTCTCAGGTGCTTTGAAGGTATGCAATAGCTTTCCTCTCAGAAGGCCCTTCTCTTTAGCACACCTGAAATCTGGACAGTTTACATGCAGCAGTTCTAACTGAGGCACAGGGAAATGTTTAAAGACACATGGATGGAAAGCTAAGCAGGAGAGTTCTTATTTGTGAGTCCATCTTTATAGGAAGAACCTGGGAAACACCGTGTAAACTAAAGACTTGTGCACTTAGAACTTGTGATATTATCACATGTCTGGCTTTGTCACCAATAAGGGGTACCTCAGCAAAAGTCACATCTGATAACAGGCGTTCACACCAACCATCCCATCAGGGCAGTTGCTATGGAGGGCAGAACAGACAAGAACATTGTACCTGGCTGAGAGCTTAATGACCCAGCTCAGAAAGAAGCCGTCAACAATATCATATTAGCAACTCAACTGTCTAACTGAAACAGGGAAACATCATGCCCTCCCGGCTAGTGTTTTTTTTAAAACAACAATACATTTTGGAAATAAATTCAATGAGGAGACATGAACTGTAACTTCTGGAGATTCTTTCTCTGTTTGAAAAATAACATTGTAAAGAGACACAGAAGACCTTGATTATCTTGCTTACATACATGAGTAATAAACTTGGCCCTACAATTAAGTAAGCACCACAGAATATTTGTGGTCCCCATGATTTGAAGGCACTCTGATTTAGTGAACTATTCTGCACTGTCTTTCCTGACCTAGTCCACATGTTTATAAATGCAATAACTAGGGTCTGTGGGTAAACCAATTTATTTTTCCCATTTTGGATAAGAATCGCTGATTTAAAAAACTCACTTTGCTATCTCTACATCTCTGAATCTAAATTTCCAGTAAATCATGGGTATCTAGTCAGGGTATTTAAAAAATCTAGTGTTGAGCTCAGCATATATTGCATACAGCATAAAAGCAATGCATAAACATAATGTGAGACCAAGGCAAGGTGAGTTGTCATTTAATAGGGCAATTTCTACAAAAGATAGAATGAGTTTGTTAGATGAATATTTTAACCTCTTATGAGTTCCCTTTACTTAGCATATAGTAAATGTACACTGAATTTGATAAATGTTAAATAAAAGGTAGTAGCTTAAAATACTAAAGACAAGGTCTTTTACATTCCTTGATCTTGATCTCTGGGACCTGGAGAATATGTCATACTCATCCTCATGGGAGCAAATACATAGAAACCCAAAAAGAGAACAAAGAAATGCTAGGGTTCATAAATTAGTCACATGCATGTGCATGTACGCATGTATATACACACACACACACACATACACACACAGTTTTGCTAGCCTGTCAGTTTTTGCAATAGAATGATTGAATGCCATTATCCTGTAAGCAGATCCTGGAATCAGCGTATTTGAATTCTATCTAAATAATTACTTGAGAGTATCTTAAAAACCTAAGAATTTCAGACTTCGGTGGCAAGAGGCATATAATGGGCTCTAAATCAGCTTAGAATGGTTAGTCTACAATAAGAAAGGAGTGGACATAGGTCCACATAGGTCATTCTATGATAATCTGTGATACCTAATCAATCAAAAACAGTCACTGAGAATGACTATGGATCGTATCTACAAATATACTAATTCTGTTTTTCTTTTTCTTTTCAATCCCAGGAGGTGAATTAGTTATCCCTCTTCTTGTAGAAGACCCTTTAGCTACCCCTCCTATTGCTACTCGTGCACCTTCCATTACACTCCCCCCTACCTTTCGCCCCCTCCTCACCATTATTGAGACCACCAAAGATTCCCTGTCCATGACCTCTGAGGCGGGGTTACCTTGCTTGTCGGACCAAGGCAGCGATGGTTGTGATGATGATGGCTTGGTGATATCTGGGTATGGCTCAGGGGAAACCTTTGACTCTAACCTGCCCCCTACTGATGATGAAGATTTTTACACCACCTTCTCCTTGGTAACAGATAAGAGTCTTTCCACTTCAATCTTCGAAGGTGGCTACAAAGCACATGCGCCCAAGTGGGAATCCAAGGACTTTAGACCTAACAAAGTCTCCGAAACTAGTAGGACTACTACCACATCTTTGTCCCCTGAGCTGATCCGCTTCACAGCTTCCTCCTCGTCTGGGATGGTGCCCAAATTGCCAGCTGGCAAAATGAATAACCGTGATCTCAAACCCCAGCCTGATATAGTCTTGCTTCCGTTGCCCACTGCCTATGAGCTAGACAGCACCAAACTGAAGAGCCCACTAATTACTTCCCCCATGTTCCGTAATGTGCCCACAGCAAACCCCACGGAGCCGGGAGTCAGACGGGTTCCGGGGGCCTCAGAGGTGATCCGGGAGTCGAGCAGTACAACAGGGATGGTCGTCGGCATTGTGGCTGCTGCCGCCCTCTGCATCTTGATCCTCCTGTACGCCATGTACAAGTACAGGAACAGGGACGAGGGGTCCTATCAAGTGGACGAGACGCGGAACTACATCAGCAACTCGGCCCAGAGCAACGGCACGCTCATCAAGGAGAAGCAGCAGAGCTCGAAGAGCGGCCACAAGAAACAGAAAAACAAGGACAAGGAGTATTATGTGTAAAAACGACACCGCCAATCATTAAGTGAATTTATGACACAGAATTATTTCTATAGAAATCTATAAATACTTGGAAAACGAGGTTTCACAGATGTCAGAACTGTTACAACTATGAGATGGGGTGTACCATGACCATGGTGGGGAAAACCATTTTTAAAAAAAGGACACACACAAAGATGTACCTAAAACGTTCAGCCATGGCTGCTTTGATTCAGTCATCGCTCGGAGACAGAACATTCTTTCTGCCCTGCTGTATCATAAAGCACACACTTTGCGCTCTGGAGCAACCAGATGGCTCCCCCACTTTCGCGGACTTGGAAGCTTCCTTCTCTTGAGGACTTTTCACCCAAGGTAGAAGACTTCATGGCTTACTTGTTCCATAACTCCAAGTGAGTCTGTAATGATGTTTGTGAAGCTTGACTGTAACAATCTGTAACAATGTTTTCTTTTTTCTTTTTTTTTTTTTGGGTTTAATTATGTAAAAAACAAAAACAAAAAAAAATGAAAAAAAATGAAAAACAAAAGCAAACAAACAAAAAAACCCACCCTTATCTGGTTTTGGCCAGTGTATGTGTAACTTTTCAAGATCTGAGGGGAAAAAATGGCTTTTGGGTTTTTGTTTATTTTTTGAGAATGACTGGACATAAGAAGAAAAAACAAAAAACTCAGAAAACAAAAATAAGAGAGACTATTGCCATATGAACTCAAAAGCTACCATGGTGTTCACTCTACATATCAGGTTGTGGTATTTCTAGAATCTGTTGTTTGTTTCCTATACGATGCTTTGCTGAAACACATAGCAAAATCACATGATGGATGATAGTATTGGTTTGAAAAGCTGGTCCCTCAGGATCTAATTGCAGAATTTGCCACCCAAACCCTGAATAGGTGGGGTTAGGGCTGGTTTTATTAGAGCTATTGGCTTTACTTAACAATATTGTTCCTGTTCATTAGCCCAGCCAAATTGTGGTAAAGGAGAAAGCCCCACAAGCTAACACAGAGCCTTTCCTAGGGAAGGTGAAGAGGGGGTGGGCTGGATCTGCGACTGATTGAAATGCATGCAAATATAAAAAGATGAGACAATACTAATCGTCTGTTAAAGAATCAAAACAGACAATAGGGGAGTTCAATGTGTGATGGAACAACAAAAGGTCACACAAGCCAAACATGGCATGACAGAGTGCAAAATACATAGTTCTTCCCCCACCCCCAACATGATGTTTTTCATAGTGGTTTAATTTTGTAGCCTGACACTTACAGATAACTCTGTCCTTCCATTTGCTCACATCTCCCTTCACCCATCTTTTCTAAAAACAAATAAATAAATAATAAATGAATAAAGCTGCTGTGACACACAAAAAAAGGAATTTAATAGTATAATATATATATAAATAAATATATATACAGATATATTTATCATGGTATGTTTGATGGGATGACTGAAACAGGAAAACTGTTAAAGTCTTGAAGTGGAATGAGAATGTTGTTTTAAAAGAAAATAACAAAACAACAAAAAGTAAACCTTAAAATGTGAAGAAAGTGTGAGTTTTAGTTTTGTCACAGTTAACTGTGTCAAAGAGAATAAACAATCTTCTCAGATTTTGTTTACATATTTTACTACATTTTTGCTGGTATAATTCCTTAGCCACCTATGTACATACTGCTTTAAGAACTGTTCTTTCCTTTCTATTTGTTTATTTCGTTTGGTTTATATTCCAGTTGTATGTCTTTCTTTTTGAAAAGAGGAAACAATGTACAGAAAAACAATAAACTGGTTGTGTGGCCATAGCTATCCAAAAAGCAAGAGACAAAGCAAGACAAATATTCACACAAAAATGAAGTATGTCTTCTGGAGGGTAGGATATATACAATTTCTTTTGTACAGATGAAAATCAATCAGCTGTTTAGATTTAGAAATCTACTCTTGCTGGTCTTTGTAAGTTGCATGAATATTTGACTTTGAAAAATACCTTAAAGACACGGGGCAAAAAGCGCAATCTAAACAACGGTAGCCTTTACTAATGTGTATGGAAAGAGGTGTTCCTCATTATCTGATACTTCAATGTGTTAAGAGTTTTGGATTTTTTTGTTGTCATTAAAAATGACAGGATTATAAAGAGATATCAAAGCACGATTTTAGATAACTTAAATGGCCCAACCTATATGAAGTTGATTATATCTCGATGTCTGTAAAAGATTGCTGTTTTTGGAGTCTTGAGGTCTTGTGAACTGATTTCCTGCTTTCTTTCTTTACATTTTTTTTTATTTGAGTAAAAATACATTTGTTATATTCCTTTTAGTGTAAGTTTCTATTTGGACAATTTTATGGGAACATGTGCATTCTGTATGTGAGCTTCTATCATATTCCTGTTGTTTTATGAGCAGACTCTTAAGGAATTTATTTTATGATGTTGTGAAGTTACTGCTTTTTCTTTTTCCTTTCTCTTTTAGTTCATATTTGCATTTTCGTTCAAGGATATGCTTAGCAATAAAATGTTCTTCCCAAAACCTTGTATGATGATGGCATTTTTATTTTCTAAACATTTTGTAAAAGATCTTGCACTGGGGCTAAATGTGTCATATCTTATAAAAGCCGGGTAAGCTAGGACCATGTGAAATAAAATATTCTAACTAGTTACTAATTACTTATATAAATTTATCAAAACTGGCATATTTATGGGCTAAACAACTATGTCAACTGAGACATTATTATTTAGATTGCTATGATAGGGTAAGCAGGAGGGAAAACCCTTCTGAACAGGTAAGAAGATAGATAGAAGCATTGTATTCTGGGAAAGATGATTAGATACTATATATATATATTTTAAAATGTTTGGTAGCTTTAAAGTATTTTCTGCAAATCAACAAACTGAATAGTTTTCCAGAACCTTGTTTATATAACGCCTTAAGCCCTGGAAAGCTTTAGATGCCTTCTCTCCAAGTCTCCTGGCATATTGAAATGTTTTTTACAAAAACTAAATCCAAAAGCAAAATATAAATGAGTGCTTAAATTTTAACAGCTTCGTTTTAGATTTTCAGATTATAAAATTCTGCGAACATTCATCATAGCTGGAACTTTTCTCATATCTCAGGTGTCCTTGATTTGCTGGTTCCCTAAGCACACGCTTACTTTGCCAATTGGACAATCCATCATGATACTTCACATATTTCACCATGATCCTGAAATGTGGGTTAACTCAACTGGTATGCTCTATCCATATATCGGTTACCAGTTTTTAAAGAGAAAAGCAAATTTAGTTAACCTTGTTCCTTCACATTACATTGAATGGTTATGCTATTGAGTCTCAACAGGAATGGGAAAAAATGAGCTCAATGATGTCAAACTATGGAAAGTTCCTTTCTTCCTTTCTCTTTCAGATAATTTATGTAAGTTAAATCAATCATTTATTTCCATAGTTTCCATAGTGTTCCAGGTACTGTGTCAAATGTTTCAGATCTGTGTAATGTGTTTAATCCCCAAGTGGTAGACAGTATTTTCCTCATTTTAAGATGAAAAGAACAAGACACAAAGAACTTAATGACAACTTGGCAAATACACTTCTAGTCATGTTAAAAGTTAGGCCTTGTTGACATGGAGGTTAGGGGGAATGCCATGGAACAGGTACAGGCATTGAGACCAGAGAGGGTTGAGTTGGAACCCCAGCTAGACTACTCACTATATATGGGAAAATTTCACAGTCTCTCTGAAATTTGGCTTCTTCACCTGAAAAATGTGACATCTCAATGACCTTGCCTTGCAATGTACTTTGCGGAAAAATGAAATAATAAGGTGTTTTAATTGTGACTGATACAGAGTAGGGGCTCAACAAAGTTACACTCCTTTACTTCGAGTCCTGTGCTATTCTGATAATGGTAGCTGTCTTTCAGAATTAGAAATTCTGCCCTAAATTCTACACTAATAACAAGATTTATTTAGTTGTCGTCAATGTTGCCACATCATGAGTAGGGTTTGCTACTTACAATACACAAACCTAGTCTTTTTCTAGTCATATGCTTTTATTGCAAGCATGATTGCAATGAGTAAATATGTGACGTTGAAATATGGTAGCATTCATTTTTTCTGACAGCACATTTTAAGCAAGTGGTCAGAAGTTGGGTTGTGTATGTAAAGGGAGTCTAGATTTGAGAAAATTTGCCAGAGAAATTTCCAAATAATGGTTAATATGATATATTTATCAAGATCTAAGTGACATTGGTTAAAATTCACCGACAGAAGTACTTTTTCACTTTCCATGAGAAAGTGTTGAGATTAACACCATCTCTTTTAAATGTGCTTAACATTGGCAGTAGGCTTTGGAATCAGAAAAGCTTAGTTCAGATCTTGGCTCTGAATCTTGGGTCTGCCCTTCACTAGCTGTGAAACTTTGAGTAAGGTGTGCAGTGACTCTAGCTTCATCTGTGAAATTGGAATGATACTGTCCTCCTCTTAGTGCTGTTCTATACTTAAATGAGCTGATGTGAATGTAAGTGCCTGGTTATAAGCACAGTGCCAGGCCCATAGCCCTCAAACAATGATGGCTAATATTGCTGTTTTAATCATCTGGTATTATCCTAGGAAAAAATAAGGCAAAATTCCTTCTAAAAGTTTAGAAAGGATACATATTAGAGAGCCTCAGAGCAATCATACTCTTTCACTTAAAATCATAATTGTTTTCATTCCCCTATAACTGAAATCACATTGATTCTTTGAGCTCTTCTTGAGTATTCCAACAGAAATGTTCATACCCCTACAAAACGCATTACTTCAGCTCCTTCCAGATAGGGAGCATAAGAAAGATTCAAATGGTAACCTGTTCTGTACCTCAAGGACAGTCTTCTATCCCTCCCAAATACAGAGTTGTCATTGCCTTAGACACCCTTTCAAAACTCTATATTGGCTTTCCCACCATAAACTTTCTAAATATAACTATTTAATCTATAATGCAAGAAGTACTCTAAGCATTTATTCTTTTGATAATTGAACCAACACTTAACACTTCTGTGCCACCCAATCTACTATTGGCTGTTGCTACTTGTTTCAATGAAGACAGATAATGGATACAAGGCTTTTTGTATGGTGTAGACCCAGATAGGCCAAAGTTCTCTTTATTCAAGTTGAAGTTTGATCTTTCTTCAAAATATCCAAGCCCTGTACTTGTCTCAGTTCAGTTAACATCTTGATGATTCAGTTTGAAATCAGTTTGGTTATTAATGTATTTATTGGACATTGACTAAATGATGACTCTATCTTAAGTTGAGAGCTTAGGGGGTTTACAACATAATAAAGGAACACAAATAATGATACCACGGTGAATACAAATTGGCTGTCAAAAAGTACAGAATACATTCTTTGGAGGTTCAGAAGAAATTACTTAAGGGAAGGTTTCACAGAGGAGGTGACATGTTAGGTAAAACTTGAAAAATTGATAAGCAGAGATCAGGGCTGCATGTCGTTCCAAGCAAAGCATTAAAATGGAAGCAAACAGGATCAAAGTCATAATTTGGATGGATCACAGACTATGTATTAAGTGCATTATGGATGGTGTGGCTCAGAAGGTTTTTTGGAATGTTGTCAGTGCAAGGAAAGAATGGGAGAGTGTCTTGAGAAGTGCTCAAGGTCAAGGGCTACTTTGTTGTTGAGTGCAGAAGACACAAACATGTTTGAAGAGAAAGGTAATAACTGATAACATTCTCAGAGAATGTAAAGGATGATTGGAGAGTTCAAGTTTCCATATAGAGATGTTACTCTGAACAAAGCAAAGGAAGATCATTCTTCTGATGTAACAACAAAGGAGAGAGTGGGATTTAAAAAAAACAACAAAAAACAGCTGATAATATTGTAGTGGAGGTGACAGAAGTTGAGACAGCCATAGTGAGAGTGCCTCAATGTTCAAGATAAGGGCAAAGTCACATAACTAACAGTGAGACTATGAGCACATGGCTGAAGTCTGTTGATAACCCTATTAGGAAGACAGCTAATAAAAGTATCAGTAAGAGGTCAATTGTCATTATCTGGCATTAAAACTAATACTTTATATTTTTGCTACATTTTTTAAAAATTTCTTCACTTGAAATCTGATCTTGTGGTTCTAAATTTAGAGTTCTTTCAATCATATAATGCTTTCTCTAGAGAAGCAAACCACTTTATCCTTTTTTTTTTTCCAGAAGCATTTGGAGTGGAAATTCAGGAAGAGGATGATAGGATGCTGCTTGTAGCCTACTCAGGCTGCCACAACAAAATACTATAAGCTTACGCAACAGAAATTTATCTCTCACAGTTCTGGAGGCTGAGAGTCCCAGATCAAGATCTGGTAGGGTTTGTTTTTTTATGAGGGTTTTTTTTTTTTTCTTGCCTTGTATAGAGCAGCCTTCTACCTCTGTCCTTTTGTCTATGCATGTTCTAAGAGGTGGTGAGTGTGAAAGAGAGATCTTCCTCTTTTTATAAGACACAGTTCAGTTGGATCAGGGTCCTACCCTTATGACCTCTTTTAACTTTACTTTCTAAAGATACTTTCTCCAAATACAGTCACATGGTGGATAGAGCTTGAACATATGAATTTGGGGTAGGGAGAAGACACATTTGGTCCATCGCAGATGTATATGGTATTGGGAATTGATAAGGTGAAAACTTCAAGAGCTCAAAGAAATAAAGGAATTCAGAATCAATTCTAGCCTTGTTGAAGTGGCTGCATGGGGGAGGTAAAACTGCATATAAATCTGTGAGAGAATAAACCACAGAGCAGGATAGAATCATAGGAATAGGTGCCAGGATTTGGAAGCAATGTTAGGGTTATAGGAGAGAGAGACCATAGGAGACAGGAATAGCTAAAGGGAACCCAGGGTTAGATTTGGAGGTATATTAAGTGAATAGTGTGAGCTTCAGGAGGCTGTGAACTTTTGCAGTAGTTAGGTACATGAGTTCTGGAGTCAGAATGCCATAGCTTGTATTCTAGTGCTATAACTTGAGATAAATTATTTGGTCCATCTAAGACTCAGCTTTCATTCCTAGAGAAGGAAATTTTATTGTCCACCCTTGTTGCAGTCTGGAATTCTCTCTTGTCCAGCAAGAGAGCAGGCGCAGAATTGGATATGAGAATGCTAATGCCTGGGAGGAGACAAGAGTGCCAAACAGGGGTTTTGTTCCCATTATTTATTGAGCTCACAAGATATTATCCACGTGGAGAATGTGAGGAAAACAAAATCTTACACACGTGAACATGGAGAAAACAATCAGATAGTAATCATTAACTTGTATGTGTAAGAAGCAAAGGGTCTGGGAGGCAAGTGGAGTTTGTGATCAAAGTGCAATAGTATATTGGCATCAGATGGAAAGTAATTTCCTGCAGGTGATAAAACAAGTTACTCGTGATACCAATACAATGTCTCGCTAGCTAACCTCAGGCACCTTTGCCCCATGGTGGCGGCTTTCCGCCCTAAGCTTTTTTTCTAAACCATTTATGTAAGTAGAACCTATTTCCCCACAGCCTAACTTGTAGGTATGTCAGGAAATATTGAAGAAAATAATTTATTTAAAATGCTTAGCTTGTCCCTGGCACATAATAAACCTTACTAAATGTTGGTCATTATTAAAATGTGGCCTTGTTATTTGACTCAGGCAGGATCAAAATTAGCTACTACTCACATGGCTATCCAGCACCAAAAAGGGCATAAAAATATAGAAATTAGGCTATCACCCAGAGTATTTCCCTAAGTTTTTCATTTTCCAAGAAAATACAAAATTCATTTGCCTACTCATTGGCAGTTTTCCCTTCACTGCATGACAGTCCTCTGTTTCCAGGCTCCAGCTTGGATCATGCCCATACCTGCTCACATCTAAGATTTCCACTCCTCCCTCCATTTCCAGCTCTCAGCTTTCCTTCAGCAGCTAGTCAATCAGGCAATGAGAAGCCAAGAGGCCTTCAGTAAATCTCGTACCCCATTATTGATATGCATTATTTTTTTTAATTTGGCTTTTTATTATAAACATTTTAAAGATTCACAAAAGTACAGAGAATAGTATAACAACCCCCACAGCTCTCATCTGACTTTAAGCAGTATTAATACTTTGCTTGTCTTGTTTTATCTATGCCCATCTTCCCATGAAAGAATATCTTTTAATACCACACAGTGTTAAAAACAAAGAAAAAAGAACACTGAAAGAGTAGTTACTATTGAGTCCCTTGACCTGAGTCTTTTTCTTAATCAATGTGTTTCAGAGTAACTCTACCTAACATTCTTTCTGACAATTAATGGCATAATTCCAGTTCTTTATTCAATGACAACATAAAAGAGCAGATTAACTGCTAAGTACACTCTTCGTTGTTTAATGAGATTGCCTGAAAACCAAAAGGATTTTTCAGCTTGTACATTATTTCAACTCAACTGTGCTCAATCACTTTTTGAAATGAATAAAAGTGTCTATAGATTATATACAGCTGCTCTATATTTTGTAAAACATGACATCTTGCAATAGAATCTATACTCTCCTTCAAGGGAGTGGGTGAGGGAGAATACTACTATTGGCATCTGTGGAAGCCAAGAAATATTCACTTTTACCTCTAGAAATGTGATCGCAAATCTACTAGCATATTTCCCTGGGGCTGTATTCATGTATTTGCAATAAGTATAACTACACTGAATTTGCATGAGTCTACATAGAAGAGAGAGCTCATTAAGCACATTTCAAAGTTATGATTCTATTACTACTCCATTGTCTATTGATAATGGTGATTTTCTCTTCTTTGCCCTCACTCACCTGCAATTTTTGACCTACAAATTTAATCATAAAAGTATCATGAAAGATAGAAGGAGAGAGAGTTATAGACTATTTGATAGTATACTCGTCTTTATCACAAAATCATACTAAGTGTTAGGGAAAATGGCTAGAACCACCACAAAACCTTGCTTCTTGGTTTCATGGGACAGAATGAGAAGTAAAATAGTAGGTTTCATTAAGTAAACAATTTTCCCATTCCTACTGTGCTTAGCAATTTGCCCCATTTTATTTATTTATTTATTTACTTAGTTAGTTGGTTGTCAGTTATTTTGGAGAACCTAGCAGAGCACACATAAATATTCTTAAAACAGCAACATGAAGGTTGTCTAAGTTTGCATGAAAGGAAAATTAGGCAGGTGAGAAGTGGGGTGGAAGGTAACTTAAATTAAGGGTGCTATTAGAACTAAAAAGCTACATTTCTTTAGTATTATAGTGTTGTTTTCAATGTCCATACATCACCCAGGAATATGTGCTTATGTGCATGCATGCATATGAGAGACCAGATTTGTTCTGATGTCAAATATGAAATGGGAAAACTAGGATATTCTTCATAATCCAAACAAAAAGGACAAGGGGCAAGGGAAGAGAGCAGAAGCAGAAGAATTGCACTTAAGCTTCTGTTTGTAATTGCTCAGAAATTAGGTATAGAATTAGAGCATCTAAAATAATGATGTCTCTCTCTCTTCTCTCCCTCTCTCCTCCCTCACCCCTCACCTCCCTCTTCTTCTCCCTCTTCATTCCAAAAATAGTGTCTGATGTTAACAAATAAGCTCAGAGTTTACATACCCCCACCCCCCACACATCCTGCACTTCTTTTATAAAAAAAAAAGAAAAAAATTTGAAAAGAAAAAAAATTAGGTGTTTATACTTTTAGAGCAATAAATTGTAATATGCTTTAGCTATTATACTAGTATTTTGTGCTGGTCTTTATGCACCTTTTCTTTTTTTTCTTTAAAATTAAATTGAAATTGAAAACCTTGTTGAACACTGATATTATAAACATCACTTCCATGGGGCGCCTGGGTGGCTCAGTCAGTTAGGTGGCCGACTTCGGCTCAGGTCATGATCTCACGGTCCGTGAGTTTGAGTCCTGCGTTGGGCTCTGTGCTGACAGCTCAGAGCCTGGAGCCTGTTTCAGATTCTGTGTCGCCCTCTTTCTGACCCTCCCCTGTTCATGCTCTGTCTCTCCCTGTCTCAAAAATAAATAAAACGTTAAAAAAATAAATAAACATCACTTCTCTAAAATATGTTGTAAAAACATAACTAGACGTTTGTGTAGTTGGACAGAACTTTTTTGACTTCCTCACTTTTTTGACTTCCTCACAAGCTGCAATTTGATAACATATGCATGCACTAGAGCAAAATGTGTTTTGTTTTGATGAATTCTAATTTTTCCAACTTTATTGAGACACAATTAACAGATAGCATTGTATAAGTTTCAGGTGTGCAAGGTACTGATTTTAATGCATTAAAATATATATATTTTATATATATATATATGATTACTAGAATATATAGTATATACAGATCTATATAGATCTATATAGATTACTAGAATATATAGTATATACAGATCTATCACCCCATATATTCACTTTAATTTTTTTGTGTGGTGAGAACACTTAATATTTTCTTTCTTAGCAACTTTCAAGTTATAATACAGTATTATTAACTATAGTCGACATGCTGTACATTAGATCCCCAGAACACATTCATCACATAAGTGTAAGTTTTTAGTGTTAGACCAATATCTTCCCATCTCTGCCATCACCCCACCACTGGCAACCATCTATCTACTGTCTGTTTGAGTTGGAGTTTTTAGATTCCACATATGTGTGATCATACAATATTTGTCTTTTCTTGTCTGATTTATTTCACTTTATGTAATGCTCTCAAAGTTACTGAAATGTCTGATTGAGGTGATATCAGAAGACAGGTCCATGATTAAAGCATCTAGAATGATGATGTCCTGAGGATTTATAAGATGGTGGCAGAGTAGGAGGACCCTAGGCTCCTCTCATCCCACTAGCACAGCTAGGTAACTGTCAAATTATCCTAATACCCCCAAAATTGACCTGAAGACGTAAAACAAACTCCACAACTAAAGGGAGAGAAGAGGCCACATCAAAGAAGTCTGTATTCTAAATATAATCTACTAGTAGTTCTTATCCATTGTTAGCTCACAATAAAACCAGCTCTCCATCTTTCCTGCTTGTTAGAAAAAATGGATTAGAAAGTGATTCTCCTGTTAATTTTACCAGAAGCTAAACTGTGAACTGTGCAGTACGCTACACAGATTTCTGGACTTTTGATTGTGTCTATGTAACTGTACTAGGGATGATATTTTGCAAATATTAAATCAATGCATTTCATCATGTTCCTTTAAAAAAACACACACACGTGGGGCGCCTGGGTGGCGCAGTCGGTTAAGCGTCCGACTTCAGCCAGGTCACGATCTCGCGGTCCGTGAGTTCGAGCCCCGCGTCGGACTCTGGTCTGATGGCTCAGAGCCTGGAGCCTGTTTCCGATTCTGTGTCTCCCTCTCTCTCTGCCCCTCGCCCGTTCATGCTCTGTCTCTCTCTGTCCCAAAAATAAATAAACGTTGAAAAAAAAATTAAAAAAAAAACACACACGATAATAAAGTCCTAGTCCCTTTCCCTTGCCCCTCTTTCCTGATGTTTTGATTTTCTGATGATTACTGATATTGAGCATTTTGTCATGTACTTGTTGGCTACTTGTCTGTATTTGAAAAAAAGTCTATTCAAGTCCTTTGACTATTTTTCACGTTAAATTCTTTACATTAACCATTTTTACATTCTGATTATTTATTTTCTTGCTATTAACTTAAAGGAGTTCCTTATTGATTTTTGGACATTAACCCCTTAATAGATATATAGTTTACAAATATTTTCTCCCAATCTGTAGGTTGACTTTTCGTTTTTTTAAAATTGTTTCTTTTGTTGCTGTGCAGAGAGGTTTTTAGTTGGATGTAGTTCCACTTGTTGATTGTTGCTTTTGTTGTTTGTGCTTTTTGGTGTCATATTCAGAAAAGCATTGTCAAAACAACGGTCAAGGAGTCTTCCTCCTATGTTTTATTCTAGGAGGTTTATGGCTTCAGGTTTTACATTTAAATCTTTATTTCAAGTTAATTTTTGTAAGTGGTGTAAGATAGGGGTCCAATTTCACTCTACTGCATATGAATATCCATTATCCAAGCACCATTTACTGAAGAGACTATCTTTTCCCCATCAATTTTTTTTGGTTCTTTTGTCAAATACTAACTCAACCTATCTGTGTGGGAGTATTTAAAGGGTCTCTATTTTATTCTGTTGGCCTGTGTGTCTGTTTTTCTGTCAGTACCATGTTGTTTTGATTACTATAACTTGGTAAATTAGTTTTAAATGAGGAAGTATAAAATTTTCACTTTGTTCTTTTTCAAGATCACTTGAGAGTCTTTTGTGATTCCACATGAAGTTTAAGATTGTTTTTGATGTTTCTGTGAAAAATGACTTTTAATTTTGATAGGGATTTTTTTTAAAAAAATTTTTTTTTCAACATTTATTTATTTTTGGGACAGAGAGACAGAGCATGAACGGGGGAGGGGCAGAGAGAGAGGGAGACACAGAATCAGAAACAGGCTCCAGGCTCCGAGCCATCAGCCCAGAGCCTGACGCGGGGCTCGAACTCCCGGACCGCGAGATCGTGACCTGGCTGAAGTCGGACGCTTAACCGACTGCGCCACCCAGGTGCCCCTTGATAGGGATTTAATTGAATCTATAAATGGCTTTAGCATATGGACATTTTAACAATATTAAGTTCTTCTGACACATGAACAAGGAATATCTTTCCATTTATCTGTATCTTCAATTTCTTTCGTCAATATCTTATGGTTTTTGGTGTAAGAATCTTTCATCTCCTTGATTACATTTATTCCTAAGTATTTTATTCTTTTCAAGGCTATTATAAATGGGATTGCTTTCTTTATTTCTTTTATGAATAGTTTATTTCTAATATATAGAAGTGGAACTGATTTTTGTATGTTGATTTTGTATCCTGAAGCATTATTCATTTATTATTTCTAACAATTTTTTGATGGAATCTTTGGAGTTTTCTATATGTAAGATCATGCCATCTGCAAACAGAGATAGTTTTACTGCAAATATCATATGACTTAACTCATATGAAGAATTTAAGATACTAAACAGATGAACATAAAGGAAGGGAAGCAAAAATAATATAAAAACAGAGGGGACAAAACATGAGACTCTTAAATATACAGAACAAACAGAGGGTTGCTGGAGGGGTTGTGGGAGAGGGGATGGGCTAAATGGGTAAGGGGCATTAAGGAATCTACTCCTGAAATCATTTTTGCACTATATACTAATGACTTGGATGTAAATTAAACAATTAATTAATTAAAAAAATCAGTAGTTTCTTAGCATGGCTAGTACTGTGGCTAGTACATACTAAGTACTCAATAAATAGCATGCACAAATAAATGAATGAACATGCCATGTTCTCTTTCATCTCTGTACCTTTGACAGTGTGGTTTCCTCTGCCTAGAATGCTCCACCCATACTTGGACACCTCATTTGATTCTTCTTGGTGCCATCATCTCTCTTTGGCCTCTTCTGAAGACCTCAGGCAACCTAGATGCTCCTTTCGTTAAAGATTCTTATATATCTCATTCATACTTCATTTTTAGAAGTTAGGTACAAACACGAGTACCACAACATGTCTTCATATACAATAGTTAATTGCTTGAGGTCCAGAACCATGCCTCTTTCGGTTCTCTCCCTAGCACCCAGCATAGGGGCTAGTTCACAGTATTTGGTCAGTGAATATGAATTGGTAAATGAGAAAAAAAAATGATTGAAATAAGTTACCCCTAAAAAATGAGTTTGCATCCAAAGCTTACCAGGATTTAGCCCAAAATTTCCTCTCCTGTATATCTCCCATTTCTCCATATGTCAGCTAAGATGCAGCCAACTTGTTATTCTTGGATTTGTCTTTTACTTTCTTATCATTATGCCTTTTACCTACTCTTGCCTATAAACAAATGTCCCTTCTACTTCTACTACTGCTAACCACTCAGACTTCAGAACCTCTGAAATGCAAACTCCCTTCCCTACTTTTACCACTCTCTTTACGGTCCTAACTCACCAAACATGCCCTCATTCGTAGCGTATTTCCCATCTCCTTATCTGAAATTATTTAATTTTCCCTTGAAGCTCTGTCACATTTTTCTAATAAGGTCATTATAAATCTTCTGTTTTATTACAGTTTAAGTTCTTTTTTTTTAATTTTTTTTTAACATTTATTCATTTTTAAGACAGAGAGAGACAGAGCATGAACGGGGGAGGGGCAGAGAGAGAGGGAGACACAGAATCGGAAGCAGGCTCCAGGCTCTGAGCCATCAGCCCAGAGCCTGACGCGGGGCTCGAACTCACGGACAGCGAGATCGTGATCTGAGCCGAAGTCGGACGCTCAACCGACTGAGCCACCCAGGCGCCCCCAGTTTAAGTTCTTATCACATCTGCCACAGTAGATTCCAAGCATCCTGAAAGGAGGAAGTGTGCCTTGCAAAAGGCATTGCAAAGAGGAAGTACATAATATTTATTCACATTGAATTTGTTCATTAGCTTCTCGTTAAATTCAGGTAGACCATTTGGACAAGTAGCAATTCTCGTTCTCTTTCTTCCTCTCTCTCTCTCACACAGGCATGTGCGTTGTGGGAATGCAGGTCAAAAAAGGAGGGAAAATAATTATTTTTGATAGATTTTGGAGAATATAATTTCTATTTTCCTCTCTGACAAAATTGTCACGTTCATACTGTAGCTGACCCAGCAGCAGTCACCAAAGCATGTCATCCTGGCATTTCAAATACCAGAGATAAAGAGAAGACTCTGAAAAACCAGGTCACACACAGAGGACAGAGAACCAAAATGGCACTGATGTACTCAACAGCAACATAGGAAGCTAGAAGGCCGTGGAGGAGGATTCTTAAGGAAAAGGATCTTCTACCTAGGTTTCCATGCCCTAATAAAACCATCTATAATTTGGATACAAACTTTTCCAGGTATGCAAAATCTCAAAGATTACACACCATGCATCCTTTTGCAGGAAGCTACTGGCAAATGTGCTTTACTTGACAAAGGAATAAAGTAAGTAGGAAAAAGATACGGAACCCAGAAAAATGGAAAATCTACCACAGAAAAGAATGAGAAAAATAGCAAGTTGATAACAAAGGATGATAGCTGTGAAGGTGGCTGAAAAGGCAGTTAGCTCAGGTTGGAGCAAGAAAACAGAGAACACTGGAAGGAATATCCCCAAGATTTACAAAAGAAAACTACTAGATTATTGGACAGAATTGGCAATTGGACAGAGCTGGAAAATCACCTTTAAAGGCTATTAAAGGAACTGAGAAGATTTAGCTATGTCCAAATGAACCTAAGTAAATGGAAAAGATTAAAGGTTATTATTAATTCTAGAAAAAGCTAAACATTATACAAAAAGAATTTATATGGACAACTAAAAGTAATCATACACTACTCAACAGAGAATATTTATGTAGTCATAATCATGAAAATGCCAAATCATATTTAATAAAGTGTATAACTACATTGAAAGAGTGAAGAAGAGTAAGAGTGTGTAAAAGAGAGAAAAAAAATCCTAAAGTTGCACATTAGGAAGTCAGTGAATAATGTTTTAAATCCATGAATCGAAAGATACCTGCATACTGTATGTAGAAGTGCAGACGCAAATACCAGATAAAGTAGCTCAGAGTAGAATTGGCTGCCTTTGGCAACCAGGATGAGTGTGGAAGGAAGGATAAGTGGGAGCAGGGGCTGTTGTTATTGGTTATGTAGCAATTATTTGTCCTATTGAGCTATACGTATATATTGCTTTGATACAAACAAAATCAGTTATAAAAATAAACATGCTCTTGGACCCAGTAAACCTATGGAAAACGCACATCAAATTTGACATTATATATAAGGTGGCTCATCACAGTATTTTTGTGCTATCAAAGGGAACAAATGAATTTTCATTTTGTAGGAACTTACGGTTACGTTAATGTAATAGTATTAAATATTTGGATTGTTACTAAAAGGTCTACGAAGAGGATTGCTTAATATTAGGGTTTTCTAGTGATATATAAACAATGTGGGCTTTAGAATTTATAATCCTTAGTTCATATCTTGTTAACTATATAGCCTCAGGCGGAGTGCTTAACTTCTCTGGATTTTCTCAAACATAAAACGTGGATAGAAATACCTGTATCATAGGACTTCTGAAGGCTAATACTTCAATTGCTATAATAACAGGTGGCACTGTTATTATTGCTGTTAATACTGGTTCCTCTACCTTGGCCTATTTGGAACTTGACTAACGTATTTCAAATTCTTGGGTATCAGGAAGGATCAAGTTCTGGCTCCACAACTATAAACGTGACCATGGGCAAGTCAAACACTTTATACCTGACTTTTCTCAGTAACATGGTAAGAGAAATAGTGCTGATCTCAAAGGATTGTTATGAAGAGTGAGATAATGTGTATAAAGCGATTAGCAGAGAGCTTGACAAACTGTAAGTGCTCAGTTCACTGTACTCTTTTATTTTATCATTTGCTTATAGTAAATTAGCTCCCTTTCTATCCTATCAATAGGGATCAAAATAATCAATCAGACTCAAAGAATTTTTAAGTACAAAGGCATCTGAGCTATCAGGCAATAAATAAAGGCTTCTAATCATGTGTTTTTCCCCCCTTTTAATTAGTTGTAATCTTTAAGCTTTAGGAAGTGGAATAAATCAGAAGGCAAGTATGTAGGAGAATGATTTTCCAATGTTTCTCATGAGAATCTAAAATTTTAGATTCTTCTGAGTAAAATCAGTCTTTACTATTTACAGAGTTATTTCTGAGCTGCAAAAATTCTGTGTGTGTGTGTGTGTGTGTGTGTGTGTGTGTGTGTGTGTTTTCCTGTATCACCATGTTTTTCTCTGAAATTTCCCTATTGAATCTTGGCTGCCACACTCAGACAGAAAGCATGAGGACACTTTCTTCTCGCGAGTCTAGTAGAAACTTTAGCAAATAGTAACTGCACCAAATCTGTCAAATAGGTGGAAAAAGTCATGCTTTTTAAATGAGCAGAGTTGAGCACTTTTTGGTCCTCGAGTGTACAATTTTTCTTTCATCTCATTATAAGCTACAGTACTTCTCAAAACATGTTCATGCACCAGCATCATGGCATCATTTTTGCATGTTAGAAATGCAACTTCTCAGACCTTTCTGCAGACCTCTTGAATCAGAAACTCTACATGCAGGGCCCAGCAATCTGTATTGTAAAGAGCCTTCCAGCTGATTCTTGTGCATGCTAAAGTTGGACAATGGCTGGGCTAGATCATTCTAAGCAGAAAAAAAAATGCTAGTAATGTATTGGTACACTTCGTGAGTATCTGGTGAACTGTATTTAATTCCACAGAAGCTTACTGGGCATCTCTTACGTGGCAGACATCACAATAGTCACTACATATTTAAGATGAATTTATCATGGTATATCAAATATTTACCTGGCCCTCTATAATTTCCATAAAATCATTCTACATAACCTAGTGGACTCACTAATTGGCTTTCTTATACATATGGATGCATTACCAAGCCCTCCAGGATTATTTCCTGCGATGTAGCTTTCTTATTTAAATGATCATATTTTCTGGGGCACCGGGGTGGCTCAGTCAGTTAAGTGTCCGACTTCGGCTCAGGTCATGATCTCGCGGTCTGTGGGTTCGAGCCCTGCATCGGGCTCTGTGCTGACAGCTCAGAGCCTGGAGCCTGTTTCAGATTCTGTGTCTCCCTCACTCTCTGCCCCTCCCCCTTCATGCTCTGTCTCTCTCTGTCTCAAAAATAAATAAACGTTAAAAAAATTTTAAATGATCATATTTTCTGATGTGTCATGTCTATTTTCTTGAAAGCTGATATATTGTGTGCAAACTCATCTGCCTTGTTGAATGTTTTACATAGCAGTTGGCTATAAAATAATCTCCCGTTTTGCCCAAGTAAACATATACCTTGTGGCAAATTATCTTTGGTCCAACACGGCTCTAAATTATAGATAATTATAGATAGGGTGTTTGTGATCCTTCACAAGAAATAATTCCAAATATGTACATTTTGCTCCAGTTATCAGAAAAAGTCCCTGAATATATTTCACCCCACCCCCACCCCCACCCCAATCCCTCTGGGTTGCTAACCAAGGACTCAGTGTTCCCAAATCCTTAATGAGCTACATATATGCCATTGCTGCTCCCTGGCTCCTATGAAGTCAGAGAGCTTCCAAGGATTCAATTTTAATAAAGAATAAAAAATCTAAGTAGATTCATCTTTAAGCTGGAAAATAAAATAATAGAATATGGGTTTTGGAGGAGGGAAGAAAGGATGTGGAGGAGAGAGAGGCAAAGAAATAAGCATAATCGGCATTTTAATGGGAATGAGTAAACAGTCTGCACTATAATAAATCTCCCAGGCATTTGATCCCAATAAACCATCTTAATCCTTAGGGCTATTCTGGCAGCAAGAGATAACTGCTCTGAAACCAAAATGTATTTAGCATAAAACTCACATTCCGATGTTTACTGTGTATCTGCTTTTAAAAAATAAATTGAGAATCCAAACTTTGAGGTGGTGTAAGGGGAAACAGCCTCTCAGGGCTCCTTCTGTGTGTGATCCAGTACCTGCCTGCCAAAGCCAACACTTGAATGCCCACTGGCCGGGAAACTGGAGGCCTTGTTAGCTGAGGCCCTTAAAATTCCTCTTTCATCTGAGCATTGTTTGACTGGCTTGGGCTGTGGACATTTTCCCTAGCTTGTATATATGCAGAGGGCTTTTTGGTGAGGGTATAGCTTCCTAGAATCTCTTTCTTTGAGCTTCACAAAGTTGACTTAAATAACCCAACAATCCCATCTCAACAGATATATGTGATGGAAGTATCAAAGTCACATGTCAATGTAGGGCTGGGCTGTAAAATCTTTAAACTGAAAAATAAAATGATTACTGCTTTCAGTGTTAACTATGATCAAGGAATGGTCTAACTTACTTTTTCTTTTGGTTAGACTATTAACTTATCTATACCTGGTGTTCTTAATAACACATGCTTGCCAGCTATTGCTACATATAACATCACTCTGCCTAGTTATAAAAACTATTGCCTGAAGTGGTGTCAGGAAGATAGGGAAACAGGTTGTTCTTGACTTGAGTCCCCCTCACAGAAAGAGCAGCTAGCAGCTATCCAGAGAAAAGACACATTTGTGAAGATCTCAGAACCCGTGGGTGAGGCTGAAGTATACCTTGGACCATAAAAACTGAAAAAAATCCACATTTGAAGGCTAAGAAAAGTGGTTTCGCTTTGACTGCATCACCCCTCCCCCAGGCCTGTGCAGCACCATGCTGAGGGCCTCACTCTGAGTCTACAGTGGGAAAAGGAGAATCCAGGGTGGACACTCAGCGTGTCCACTATTCTGGGACACTTTTAGGAAAGCTCACTTAGGTACTGCCTCGCCTGAATCGCTGCAGGAATCAGCTAGAGAAGGGGAAGGGGCTCTCACAACAATAAATTTGTGGATCTTGGCCAACCAAGTTCCTCCTGGCTTTGGTGCCTGAGTGGAGAGCCCATCCTGTGGTGCTTTGCTGGTGGCTCCATCTGACCAGAGAACTCAGTCACCAGATCTGCTCGCTTTGGGTCCCCAGCTGGCAGTTTGTCCCAACCTTAGAGTGCAATCCAGAGCCCCGCGCATACAGGGAAGCAAGTCATTAGCCCTGCCCAACTGCCAAGTATGGCCTCCAAGCCCCACCAAACCATGAAGTAAGGCCAGAGATGCCAGGAAGCTGTGCAGCACATCTACAACTGATTTGCATCTAGATTACCATGTCACCTGTGAAGAGTGAAAGCTTGACTTCCTCCTGGTTGATTTGGATGCCTTTTATTCCTTTATGTTATCTGATTGCAGAGGCTAAGACTTCCAATACTGTGTTGCATAACAGTGGTGAGAGTGGACATCCCTGTCGTGGGAACTAATGATTTTTAACATATAGCATGGGGTTCTTCTTAGGCTTTTACATTAATGGGAGTAAGAATTATGTGTGTCTTATTTGTTTTGGGGTCTAGTACTTAATATTTATACAATTAATATATGTGGAAGCATGGTAATGGACGTCCACAGGGAAGAGGGTAACTGCGAGATGATAAAGAAATTCATGAAAGAGATGTTTTGAGAATTATGAGTAGATTATGTTAATTAAAACTAGGAGTATGGACAAATTGCTCAAAATTTATACATGTATAAAGAGAGTGAAGGTAGAGAATGGAATAAATGGGAATTCTAACATTTCTGCACAAAAGAAGAAAGCACTGTCATTAAAAAGAGTGGGTTTCAGGGCACCTGGATGGCTGTCAGTTAAGCATCTAACTTTGGCTCAGGTCATGATCTCACAGTTTCATAAGTTTGAGCCTGGCATTGGGCTCTCTGCTGTTAGCACAGAGCCCGCTTAGGATCCTCTGTCTTCCTCCCTCTCTGCCCCTACCCAACTTGAGTGCACACATGTGCTCTCTCTCTCTCTTCCTCTCTCTCTCTCTCCCTCCCTCTCTCTCTCTCTCAGAAATAAACATTAACAAAATTATAAAAGAGAGAGAGAGAGAGAGAGAGAGAGAGAGAGAGGATTTCTACCATGCCAGAGACAAGTTTTATTTATTTGTACTTGCCCTGACTGATAATATCCAACTACTTGTTTTTGGAGAATTTTGTTAAGTGTCTCCTTCTGAAAACCCCAATGATTGAACATTTGGTTCTTCAAGTCAACATCAAAACAAAACAAAGCAACACAAAACAAAACAAAAGACAAAAACAAAAACAAACAAACAAAACTGCCCCTGGAATTTGTATTTCCATTAAATCTTAGTTTTATTCAGATCTGAACTCATCTCATCCTTTGGGTTCCTAGGCCTATGTACCTCATAAAAATCTATGCTCCTTCTCCAAGGAATATAACCATAGTCTTAGCCACTCAACCAGTATCACAAATAAGACCTCATTCCCTCTCTTAAGCTTTTTGACTCTAGGACAGAGTGGTCACATAAGTAACAAGCAAACCACTTAAAACGTTATCACCAAAGCCCTAGGGAGGGGAGAAGCTTTAAGGAGGGAGAAGTTTCTTCTATCACAAGTCTCAGAGCAATTCAGATAAGACCTGAAACGTATATAAAATTCTAGGGATAAAGGAAAGACAAAGTTCTCACACTCAAGAGACTTGCTGCCTTATAAGGGGCACCACTCTCTATAGAGAAACAGAGTTCTCTTGACATGCCTTAACATCACACTGTGATGATGTGTACCCAAAGTGTATTTATAGAATGAATAAGTGCTCATGACATACATTTTCCCACTGCTGTTTCTTTGAATTGGGTTTGACAGCTAGGAGGTCATTGATGACCCAAATAAGAAAAGTTCTCCGTAGTAATAGAAGCAGAAGTCCAACATCAGGAACTGAGGGCTGAACAAGAAGTGAGGAAGTAGAGAAAATGAGCAAAGGCAACTTATACTATTGTAGATAGATGATGTTTTTAAGAAATACATAATTGATTTTCTTTGTGTTTTAAATGTTTATTTTTGAAGGAGAGAGACAGAGTGTGAGTGAGGGAGGGGCAGAGAGAGTGGGAAACACAGAATCTGAAACAGACTCCAGGCTCTGAGCTGTCAGCACAGAGCCCCATGCCGGGCTGGAACTCACAAACCGCGAGATCATGACCTGAGCCGAAGTCGGACGCTCAACCGACCAAGCCACACAGGTGCCCCATAATTGATTTTCTTGATGGCACTTACTTGAAAATTAAAATCAGAATGCCCCTTGATTTATAATGAAGGAAGATTCTCCATATTTTCTCCCTCAAAGGACATAAAAGACAAGTAGTTATTCTGCTAGTACTCAGTAGCCTGAAAATTACTTAAGGACAAAGACCAGATTTTGTTTATCATTAGATTTCCTGCAGTTCTTAGCTCAGAGTTTGGTACATACTAGGTGCTCAGTTAATATTTGTCGAATAAATTAATGCATAAAGAACACATAAATGATGTGCTGGCCAATTCTGCTTATCCTAGAGTATAACCAAGAGAAGAGGAGTAAAACAGTAATAGTAAAAGATGGAAATTGGATAAAATATATCACTTTGCCACATTTCATACATGACGGCACCAAAAATTGTTGGTAATAAGTAACTGAATGAATCAGCAAAGGGATGAAACATTAGACAGAAAATAATTCAATATATGTATAACATTCTGAATTATTGGGTTATTTTAATGGTCAAAGGTTGCTGATGTGCTTGTTTTGTCTATTTATGTGTGTTTATTAGCATATTACTTACAACTATTCACCAAGAATTTTGGGGTGAATTTAGCAAAACTGACTATAAGCCACATTTTTTTTAAGTTTATTTATTTTGAGATAAATTGAGAGAGAGAGAGAGAGAGAAGGGGAGGGGCAGAGAGAGAGAGGGAGAGAGAGAATCCCAAGCAGGCTCTTCACTGTCAGTGCAGAGCCTCATGCGGGGCTCAAACTTATGAACCATGAGATCATGACCTGAACTGAAATCAAGAGTCAGTAGCTTAACCAACCGAACCTCTCAGGTGCTCCCTATAAGTCATCTTTGAAGAGAAAACACATAAATGTACCCAGAAAGAGAAGAAACATGCTACTCTTCCTACCTCACATTCTCTTACCCAAAGAAAGTAATTGATTGACAAAGAGCACCACCTCTCTACTTCTTATTTTTATTATTCAGAAGAAAATGGGGAACATGGTCCCATCCTCTTGGCAGATACAATCAATACCTGCTGTAATTGCTGTATAAAGAAGGGAACAGATTTCCATAATTCCTTAACTTAGGTGGAAAGCAGTGCATGCATTATGTACTTTCCTTGTAGGTTGTTAAAGTGATTGATGCTGTAGGCTACATCATATTTTCCCTTTTTTGTTTGTAAGAGTGCATAGTTCTAGATCTTATGTTTGCCAGCCTACAGCATGGGGCATTCTCACTCACCTTAAGTTCTCTTCGCTAAACTCCTCCTCCTAAAAATAAAAGTGGCAGTACAGTAAAACCTTGGTTTGTGAGCATAATTCATTCCAGAAACATGCTTGTAATCCAAAGCACTTGTATATCAAACGAATTTCAAGAACTATTGGCTCAGTTGTGATCATGTGACATCTGGCATCACATACTACAATTGCACATATTGCAAGACATTGCTCATTTATCAAGTTAAAATTTATTAGAAATGTTTGCTGGTCTTGCAGAATGCTCACAGAACAAGTTACTCACAAGGTCTTACTGTACTTGTCCCCATATCTATGTCACCATTTTGCCTTCTTTGCAAAAGAGAATGCACTGAAATAAGCATTAAAAAAGGATTTATTCCATTAAAAAAATTACAAAACCTGTCATATGGACTACATCAAGTGATAGAAACTTCTTCCACACTGTCCCTTATAATTCATTTACCAAAGCAGCCAACACTTTATCCTGGGACCAAAACACAAGCAACAGCTAGCCCTGTAAAGAATCAAAATCATTTGTAGAATAGAAAGGCATTTTTTCCCATACAAATATCTATTTTATGTTCTAAAATATCATTATAGTTTTAGGAAGATGTATTCACAAGACCAGGAAGTATATCCTCAAATGGAATTAATTGTTATTAATTGGTAACTGGCCCAACTTTGCTCAGCTGAAGCATAAGTCTACAGTCACTGGTAACACATATCAAAACCTATGGACTTCCTCTACTGATGATCACTCTGGAACTTGTGGCACCTTGGTGGAAAACTTAGGCATTTATTTTACAATAGGCTTCCATTCCCAGAAGATGCAGGACAGAATTACCTTTACCTGAAATGTTACCTAGCTGGCAAAATACCCAGTTATGGCTATACCAATAGAGACAGAAATTCTAAGAAATAACTATTTTCAGAACAGGGTTAGTCATTCCATCAGTAACTTAACAAGGGTAGAATGGCTGATTATTGAGAGTCTTCCCAAAAAATGGCCAAAGATTTCCAAGTTGGGACATTGAGTCACTTTTTAAATTTATGAGTGCTGAGTAAAAAGTAGTAGAACAAAAATGAGTGTATAGAAGAATACTTTTACAGTAAGTATAAAGCAGAAAGGACACTTGTCTGTATCCAGAGTAGGTTCCATTTAACTCTTAGGAATGTCTAGGTCATTTTAAAAACAAAGCCTACTTGAAGAAAATTACAGCATGTAATTTTATTTTTCCTTTATTTGTATAAAAATCTGATTTATATTTCCCTTTTATTACTCAATATATAGTTTCATGAAAATAGGGTGTTATTTTCTTACAAATTATTATCTTTTCCCATTTTTAAACCTAATTTAAATTTTCTCTTCCAGTTGCTAAAGCTGGACATGATGTGGATTATGGCAAGGGAACGAGAAATAAGACAGAAGATGTATTAACAGGGAACTTTGATTTGGTGAGAGTAGAGAGTCATGAGACATGCCTGTCTTTCAAGGTGAGCAAAAGTTAAAGTACCTGACATGAGGCAGGATACACCTACTGTCCCATGTTATGAGAATATTTTTATAGGTAGCTTATTTTTATTTACATTATTTACATGATTATTTTTAAGGTACAATGTGTAGCATGCTCTAATAGGAATTCTAATACTTTTCATTATTTTAGGTCAACCTATTGTTTGGATTGAAAGTTGATGTCTCCAGACCTTTAAACCCCTGATGGCTAATGATCCATTTGTGTTTCTTTGATCCACATTGCTTTCAGCCTTTCTCCTCTCAAATAGCCTTGATGAGTTCCCATGTTTTGTCTTGGAGAATTTTCCTCCTTTTTCCTTCTATTTGCCCTCTTCAATCCAACTTCCTTTAAAAAAAGGTGCTGTCAGAAACAAAAGTTTTCCACCTCTGGGGCCTCACGAATTCAAGAAGTAATGACTGATTCTTATACTTGTTCCCTGCATTCTAATCCCAATTTAGGGCAACTCATTCTACAATTTTATGACTCACTGATAGTACCTCATGAATAACAATGAAAGAATAACCTATCACTGCAGATTCCCTGACAAAGTGGTAAGATGTAAATGCAAGTATAATTGCCATTTGGAAATGAAGGTTCTCTTTTTCATGCTCTCTCTCTTTTTGTTTTTGTAAACATAATCCATTGAAAATAAAAACTAGTCAAGATATATGCATCGTACTGCTGGCATTTTAAAAAGTTGGCTTCAATTTGATTAATGCAAATAGAATTTGACCCAAGAACACTCTTAGAGAGTTTCATTGATGTATAGAGAAAAGTAACAAGATTCCTACTTAAAAATTAGCAATATGCATTAGATGCAAGAAAATATCTAATAAAGGAGATGGGCATATATGCAGTTCGAGATTCAAGGATCAATTGCACTTTTAATTACTCAGCACATCAGGAACCTGATTTCAATTATCCAAGCCATGTAGGCAAGTCTTAATTCTTATGGTAAAAATGATCTGGGTAGTTGGAATAATTAAAAATCACAGATAATCCCAAACCCTTCTGGCAATGATTCATTAACGTCTCCTCCCTTAGAGAAATGGTTTTATAAAAGCTACGAATCATTACAAAACTGTCTGGCTTATGTCTCCTCTCCTTTGATTATTTACTGCAATCTCTGGGGAAGGCCATCCAAACAGTGAAAAAGCCCAGTCAGGAAAGAAGAGGAAAGGGGCAGAGCCTCGAGGAGAAGCCATATATCCCCCAACAGACTCAATATAAAGCAAAAGACTGTCAGTGGTAAACCTATCCTGGAGAATAATTGAGAGTAGGATTAGTATCATTCTGTTTAAAACAACAGTGAGTAGTCAATGTATTGGATAGGGTGTATGCACAGCCAGGTGGCAATGTCCCGACTAGAACATAAATAACTTCTAGTTTGGTAACTATGTAGAGGGACTATGATTTAGATATTCTTTTTTTACTTATTTTCTGCTCCCCTCTAATAGCTTCAGTAATACTAGCATATAAGATTCTTTGTTACACTCAATTAAAAAAAATCTTTTACTTTACCTTTTTTCTCATTGTTATTTTATTTAGTATAATTAATTGTCAAATTGCTTACATACAACACCCAGTGCTCATCCCAACAAGTGTCTCCTCAATGCCCAACACCCACTTTCCCCTCTCCCCCACCCCCATCAACCCTCAGTTTGTTCTCTGTCTTTAAGAGTCTCTTATGGTTTTCCTCCCTCCCTCTCTGTTTATAACTATTTTTCCCCTTCCCTTCCCCCATGGTCTTCTGTTAAGTTTCTTAAGATCCACATATGAGTGAAAACATCATGCCATTTGCAGCAACATGGATGGAACTGGAGGGTATTATGCTAAGTGAAATAAGTCAATCAGAGACAGACAGATCTCATTGTTATTTTTTACTGGCGTACCTGCTACCTTATCAGTACCAACATGGGCTGAGCCATAATCCATTACAGACCAGTTTTCTGACTTCAGATTCATTTCTAACTTCAGATTCAGTAAGTTTCTTGATTAATCATTACTTTTATTTTTAAAACTTCATTTTACAAAATCTAGATAAATGTCTGCCAGTTCCTGCCTTCATGCTCTCCATTCAACAAGGATCTAGAATACTCTAAGCAGGCTTCATAATTCTCTTTCTCTTTTTCAGCCCTAGGTCAAAATCAATGTATGCACCTTGCAGTAATTTTCATCAGGATGTTACAAATACATTTCCCATAATGGTAGATGAAATCATACTTAGGGATGCCAAAGGAGCACAGTGACTCATAGACAATTGACCCAGGAAGGGTTTTCTTCTCTCAGAGGCATTATCTTTTTTTTTTTTTTTTTTTTTTTTTTTTTTTTTTTTTAAATTTTTTTTTTTTTTCAACGTTTATTTATTTTTGGGACAGAGAGAGACAGAGCATGAACGGGGGAGGGGCAGAGAGAGAGGCAGACACAGAATCGGAAACAGGCTCCAGGCTCCGAGCCATCAGCCCAGAGCCTGACGCGGGGCTCGAACTCACGGACCGCGAGATCGTGACCTGGCTGAAGTCGGACGCTTAACCGACTGCGCCACCCAGGCGCCCCTCTCAGAGGCATTATCTTTGACCAAGCATGCAGTTTGTAGGAGAGGTAGGTGTAGACAATACACATGGAGTAGTCAGGGAGGAAGGGGTTTAGACCTAACTATTGAGATAATCAGCTGAGCCAATCTGGATAATCAATATGGAACAAATACAACAATCTCATTGTTGATGCATTCTGAAATCTTGCAAAAAAATATTTCCTCCCTCCCTCCCTTCCTATCTTCCTTCCCTCCTTCCTTTCAAAAGTATTTCTTAAACTCAGTTCCAAATACTATAAGAAGTACTTATAAAATAAGGTAAGATAAACTCAGGCCTTCACCTGTAGCTTACACTTCAGTAGGCAAGTCACCCAATGATAAGAATCAAAACAAGAAAAAACAAGGTAAAATTGGTATATGCAGAAGTCATTTGTAACTAATTTAGTCTAGGGTCTGGGTGGTAGTCAAGGAAGACTTTCTAAGGAAGTGACTTTCACAATGAGACTGGAAGGATGAATAAGAGTTAACTAGACAAATGGCACTGTGGGGAAGGTGGAAAGCTAAGCAGTAGGAGTCTCTCAGGTAGAGAAAAATGGATATAGAGAGGAATCCTCTAAGAACATGACTCCTTTAAGGAACAGAAATGAGTTTGGTCAAACTGGAAATGAGGAGTGATGAGAATATAGATGTAGGCAGGAACCAGGTCTTTTTTTTTTTTAAGAGAAAGAGAGAGAGAGAGTGCCAGCAGGGGAGAGGGGCAGAGGGAGAGGAAGAGAAAGAATCCTAAGCAGACCCCATGCTCAGCGTGGAGCTCAATGTGGGGCTTGATGCAGGGATCAATGCAAGGCCTGATCTCACAACCCTAAGATCATGACCTGAGCTGAACCAAGAATTGGAAACTTAATCAACTGAGCCACCCAGGTGTCCCAATCTTGAATATTCTTATAAGGTATGTGTTGATAGTATAAATCCTCACACCATAAAATTCAGACATGAAATGTTTCTAACTTAATTTTATTTTATTTTGAGCACTATGATAAATATTGACTAGCTGTTTACCAAATATATTTCCCATTCCTCTTAGACATGTGGTTAGACAATGTTTTTCAGTTTCCCTTGCAATTAGCTGTGGCCATGTGTCTGAGGTCTGACCAATAGAATGAGAGAAGATTCTTCTAGGCTTTGCCAATAAAAACTTCCTGTGCAATGCTCCACTCACTCTCTTCCACTGTCAGAGAGCTGGATATCAATGCCCAAGGTGACCTTGAAAGCAATGTACAAAAAGCATCACTTCTCTCTCCCCCATACATACATACACACATACTACCATGTTGAGTAGATATTCTAAGGAACATGTTTCCATTGTACTAAGCCTTTGAGATTATGATGTTTGTATATCACACCAGTGATGCTTAAAATGTGGTTCTGAGAGGAACAGCAGTAGCATCACCTGAGAACATGTACGAAATGCAAATTTTTAGGCCCTACCCCAGATCTACCTGCTGAATCAGAAACTCTGGAGGTGGGGCCAGCAATCTGTGGTTTATAAGAATTCCAGGTGATTCTGATAGGAGTTAAAGTTGCAGAACACTTTTTATCATTTTACATTACCTTAGCCATTCCACCCTGTGACAGAGTCGAGTTCAGTTAATTCAGGGAAGTCAATTGATGCAGCGTTTCCTTTGTCAACTCAACTCACATCCGTTATAAAGGCATAAGATTGGGTCCATCTGACCCTTAGTTATTATCCTTTATTCACCTGTGGTCTCCTCTGTAATTTCTCTCTTGCTCTCTCTGTGTGTATTTATTTATTTTTGAACTGGTTCCTGTTTTTCCATGATGATTGCTACTTTGTCTTCCTTATGCTAGCCTCTTCAGTTTGGGCCTCCTGCTACTTTGCATCATCCTTTACATGTAAGAAGACTTCCATACCCTCTTTAAGAAAATACAAATTTCCACATAGCTCTCTCTACCCTTCTCATGCTATGCCATGAGATTGGGGAACTGTTTAAGGTATTCAACCCCCTCAGGCTCTCTATGGGATATTAGGGACAGGTGTTGTGTACTCTACATTTGATTCTCCTTCTCTATCCAGACTTATCTAGTGGAAGGGCAGGAATGGGACTCTGTTTTAGGGACAAATAACATAATTTAAGTGTATGGCTTCTTTTTTAACTATATCTGCAAATTTCCCTTCTCTGGCCTGTTATGGTGCTAAGAAAACTGGCTCTTAAATATGGTGACTGTGTCATGTATTTTGCTAAATCTATTCTTTATGGTATAAAATATGTCTTTTTTTCTTCAAGTTTCTTCTTGTTTTTGTCTGACAGATCCATAATTCTCTCAACTTCCTTATAAGAAAATTATTCTCATGAATTTTCAGATTTCACAGTTCGAAAAGCTTAAAGGGGCATCTGTGTGGTTCAGTTGGTTGAGCATCTGACTCTTGATTTCGGCTTAGGTCATGATCTCATGGTTCATGAGTTTGAGCCCCAAGTTGGGCTTTGTGCTGACAGCATGGAGCCTGCTTGGGATTCTCTCTCTCCCTCTCTCTCATTCTCTCTCTCTCTCTCTTGCTCCTCCCCCATGCTTGCTTTCTCTCTCAATCAATAAATATTTTTAAGAAGCTCCGATACACTTCTGAATGTGCCTTATTCCAATAATCTTTCCAATTTCTCCATGATATCTACTCAGTTTCCTACAAGTAAAATAAATTCTTTCCCTATATGTATATAGTATGTATTAATGGATATTTATCTTGGGACTTTTCTATTTTTTTTTATTTTTGTTAAGAATATTTAACATACTACACTCAACAAATTTATTTAAATATTTATTTTGAAAGAGAAAGGGGGGTGGCGAGGGGCAGAGAGAGAGAGGGAGAGAAAGAATCTCAAGCAGGCTCTGCGCTGTCAGCATGGAACCCAATGCAGGGCTCAAACCCACAGACCATGAGATCATGACCTGGGCCAAAACCAAGAGAACACTTAATGAACTGAGCCACCCAGGTGCCCCTCAACATACTTTTAAGTGTACAATACATTATTGGTGACTATAAGTACAACATTATACAGCAGAGTTCCAGAACTTATTCATTTGCTTAACTCCAACTTTATGCTTATTAATTAGTAACTTCTCATTTTCCCCTCCCTTTAGCACCTGACAACCATCATTCCACTCTTTGATTCTATGGATTGAACTATTGTCAATACCTCATATAATTGGGATCATATAGTATGTGTCTTTCTATGGTTGGTTTATTCCACCTAACATAATGTCTTCAAGGTCCCTCCATGTTGTCTCTTACTGTAAAATTTCCTTCCTTCTAAGGCTGAAAAACATTCCATAATGTGCATGTACTAGCTATTCTTTACTCTTGCATTCATTGATGGGCATTTAGGTTGTTTCTACCTCTTAGCTATTTTGAATAGTGCTGCAATGAACATGGGGGTACAGATATCTCTTCGAAATATTGATTTCGTTTCCTTGGATGAATATCCAGAGGTGGAGTTTCAGGGTCATATGTACTTTTATTTTTAATTTTTAAAAGAACCTCCATACTGTTTCCATAATGGCTGTACCAATTACATTCCCATCAGCATGTGGAAGGGTTTCAATTTCTCTACATCCTCACCAACACTTAACTTTTGCCCTTAGCCATTCTGAACTATGTGAGTTGATATCTCACTATGGTATGGAATTGTATTTGTCTGATCATTAGTGATGTTGAGGACTTTTTCATAGACCTGATGAATGTCTTCTTCTGAGAAATGGCTCCTCCTTGGTCTCTTGGAGGATGGGGCTGGTTGTACGACCATGGTCAAGTTGGGCTGGAGCTGAGTCTAGAGGGGAATATGGATGCTTTGGGCCTGTAACTGGAATTACATGCAGCAAGCTTGCTACCAGGGTGTGGGCCTGCCCTCTCAAAGCAGTTCTCCTTAATCTTGGACTTTGTTGGGATTTCAAACCTCCCACCTAGATCCCAATGTTCCCATAAAGGCACGCTTGTTTATGGATGACTATCAGATTGTTGTTTGGGTTGTGGATGTGAGCTGGGGACCTTTTATTTCATCACCTTTGCTGTTTTCACCCTCCCCCAGTGGCATTTTTTTACAGAGATAGGAAAAATAATTCTGCATTCATATGGAAAACAAAAAAGACTACACATACCTAAATCAACCCTGTGTCTTAGTTTTAATAATGTCAACAAGATACCTAAAAGAAAAAAAGATGAAGAGAGCAATAAACTAGAAGAATACATCTGCAATATCTAGGTCCACAAAGGAGATATGTATACACACATATATCCTACTAATATAAAAATACTTACATATTTATTTATATATGTATATCAGTATGTATCTTACTAGTCAATAGAAAAAATTAAACATATCAGGGGTGCCTGGGTGAGGTGACTCAGTCAGCTAAGCATCTGACTTTGACTCAGGTCATGATCTCACAGCTTGTGAGTTTGAGCCCCACGTCGGGCTCTGTGCTGACAGCATAGAGCCTGGAGCCTGCTTCAGATTCTGTGTCTCCCTCTCTCTCTACCCCTCCCCTGCTCATGTTCTGTCTCTCTCTCTCTCCCTCAAAAAAAATTAAAAAAAATTTTTTTAATTAACAAAAAAATTAAACATATCAATAGAAAAATGGAGGGAAAAGCAGAAACAGCTACGAATAGAGAAAAAAAAAGACATATGGCTAATCAGTGTACTAAACCACATAAATGCTTTCAAGAAGAAAATCAAGCTGTAAAGATAAGCAGATCAAGACCACACAAGATACAATTTGATTCCATTTAATGGGTAAAGATAAAAAAGCTAAGCAATTCCAGAATAGATTAACAGGCTTCCTTAAACAGAGCTCATGCTTCAAACACCTTAGCATTATCTATTAGGATTACATAGCTAATAAAGTTGCTACCCAAGTGCAACTCTTGCTCATGTGTTTAAGAGTCAGATTTTAGGGGTACCTGGGTGGCTCAGTTGCTTAAGTGTCCAACTGTGGCTCAGGTCACGATCTCATGGCATTGGATTCTAGTCTTGGGTTCGGAGCCTAGAGCCTGCTTAGGATTCTGTGTTACATTCTCTCTCTGCCCCTCCCTACTCATGCTCTGTCTCTCTGTCTGTGTCTCTGTCGCTCTCTGTCAAAAAATAAAGAAACATTAAAAAAAAAGTTTTTTAAAAAAGCCAGATTTCAAGGGAGTAATAGACATGAAATTTGGGAGAGGATAACCTTTGGGGAAAAGGAAGGATGATGAGACAGAATAGGATCATATAAATAGATGCAAGTTATTGGTAAGGTTTTTGTTCTTGGAAAGTATACTAGGTTATATGGTGCTCTTTACATTATTAAAAATAAAACAAAATAAATGAGGTCCTTGTACGAAAAAATGATACTGTGTTTCATAAACCAAGTATCATGACTCATTCAATTATAAGCATATAAGGTCAATAAAACAAAAGAAAAATAATCTTCAGGCTTTTGCAAATCAAAAGCTCTGGTTTCTGAAACAGATAAGATTTATTTTTAATAATAATATTATTATTATTATTAATGTTGTTGTTATTATTTACCACTCTTACCAGCTTTACTCCCCTAAGGCATTAAATGGATTCCATGGAGTAAAGTAAAGTCATTACAGGGAGCAAAACAAATATTTGGTTAGTATATGAAAACAGTATGTCATTATTAATGATAAGATGGTTAGATTTACACTGTCAAGGGCTTTTGATTTAGGCAGAATTACAGAGTTTTTGTGAACCATCTTAAATATTAATACATTAACATATTCTATGTTTTTCAGAAAGTCTGAAACAAATCAACTTTGATTAGCTACTTTCTAGTCATTTATCTTGAGACAAAGCAATTATTCCCATCCATTTGTGGGACACAAATATGCACCAACTACTTAACTGCCTAATGGACATCCAAAGAGTAAGGGAATTTTCATTCTTTCAAAGAAAGCTGATGCACTGTGAAAAGAATAATGAAAGAAAAACCTGATATAGCTAAACATCCTAAAAAACATACTGTAGAATAAAGGCTCTCCATAACACAGTACCTGGGTTAAAAAAAGTTTCCCATACTGAAGCATCATTAGGGGGTCCCATTGCAGTTCTTGTCCAACAACATGAAACACATCTTTAAAATATAAGTTAGTACTGGGATGCCTGGGTGGCTCAGTTGGTTAAGCAGCCAACTTCAGCTCAGGTCATGATCTCGTGGTCTGTGACTTAGGGCCCCACATAGGGTTCTGTGCTGACAGCTCAGAGCCTGGAGCCTGATTTGGATTCTGTGTTTCCCTAACTTTCTGCCCCTCCCTTGCTTGCTTGCACTCTCTCTCTCTCTCTCTCTCTCTCTCTCAAGAATAATAAACATTAGAAAAAAATTTTTTAAATAAGTTAGTACTTATAAAAAAGAATATTTTCTCTTTACATGTTTTTGAAGCATGAAAGCAATTTAATATTAGTTCTTCAATGTGGAAAATATATGAATTATAGAAAAAGAAATAGAGGAAATAGAACTAAAGGGAAAATTCTGACATCATAGTCCATTATCAACCATTACATAATGAACATGGTTTTGAGATATACAAATAAACAATCATCCTTGGGGAGGAACCAAGATGGCAGAACAGCATGGAATTTTTTTTTGTGTCACATCCATGAAATAAAGCCAGATAAATGCTAAACCATCCTGCACACCTAGAAATATGATTTGAGAATTAACACAACAATCTCCACAACCTGAAACACAGAACTCAGCAGGTACTCAGCATGGAGAGGTGAACTGAGGGAGACAGAAGCCGTGTAGGGCAGGGGGCTATTTTTGTGTCCAGAGAAAGGACAGAGACTGAGGGGGTGATGGTGGGGAGAGTATGGGAAAGCACCCCCCCAAAAAAAAGCAGCTGGAAAGAAAGTGGAAAAGTGGAAACAGCCACAGGTACTGAACTAAAAAGGGAGAAAGGAGAAAGGAGAGGGTTTAAATTACATTAAGACTCTATAAACAGGGGGAGCACAGAGTCTGAAACTCCACAGCTCGATACCTGGCAGTACTCTGATGAGAAGGGTGAATCCCCAGGAACAAAGTGAAGTCCATGGGTCTTTGGGCCACATGGAGAGAGGCAGTTCCCCTGCTGGGAGGACATCTGGTAGAGACTGTGTGGCTCCCCCACAGGCAAAGGCCCCAGTGGACCCGGGAGAACAACCACATTCACTGGTGCTGGAACAAGGTCATTGAGGTGAAGCCTGGTACCAGAGGCATGTTGCGATTTGCCATAATCCCTGAAACAGTGCTGCTACACAATTGTGTGAACATTTTCTGGGGCAGACTGACACCCAGCCACAGTCTCTGGGCATCGGCAGCAGCACAGTACCACAAACATTCCTGGATGCGGCCAGCACCTGGCCATTGCTTGGTGAGACACTCCCACAGGGGCAGAAGGAGTCAAAGCCACAGTCCCTCAGAAGTAAGGCGTTGGGAAACACAGCCGCATCCTAGATAAAATTCAGCAGGACGGTGCTGCCTGGGGCTTGATCACAGACAGTGTAAAAGCAGGGAGTGGACAGAAGGCAAAGACAAAGGATGGGTGCATGATTACTGATCAGGGAAAACAGAGTTCTCATTCTAGAGACTGGGTAGCTGGGTGACACCATTTTCACCGCTCCCTTGAGTACGCATACACACCTACAAGCACCACAACAATCTACCCCAGTAAGCTAGGCAGCGCCATCTAATGGAGAAGGGAGCCATTACATAAAGTCCCACCCAACTTGGCCAACTTTGATATTCAGGAACACAAGTCTCTCTGCCTGCTTAGTTTACGGACTCTAAAGTGCTTCATATTTTGACTTCAGGGGAAAATGAAGTAATTTGAATCGTATTTCAGACTGTTCACTGGTCCATATATACAATTTTCTTTTTTTTCCGTTTCTCTCTTTTTCATTTCTTTTCTTTTTCTTGAATACAGAAAGAGAAAAAAATATTTTTATTTCCAATTTTTATTACAAATATTTTATTCAATTTTTTCTACTATATGTTTTACTTTTTGTAAAATTTTCAAATTCTATTTTAGTTTCATCATTTAATTTTATTCTACTTCAGTGTATTCATTGTTTCAATTTTCAAATGATTTCCTTTTTTTTTTTTCTTTCTTTCCCTTTTGCTCTAATCTCTCAAGCCCATTTCAACACTCAGGCAAAACACACCTAGGATATGGAATCATTTATTTGATTTTTTGTGTGTGTTCATTGTTTTTAATTTTTTATTTAATTTTTTATTTTAATTGTTTTTTTTACCTCATTAATTCCCTTTATCCCTTCAAAATGACAAAACAAAGGAATTTACCCCAAAAGAAAGAGCAGGCAAAAATGACAGCCAGGGATTTAACCAACACAGATGCAATCAAGATTTCTGAACCAGAATTTACAATCTGGATAATAAGAATACTAGCTGGAGTCAAAAACGGATTAGAATCCCTTTCTGTGGAGATAAAAGAAGTAACATCCAGTCAGAATGGAATAAAAAAATTCTATAACTAAGCAGCAATCTTAAATGGAAGCCATGGTGGCAAGGATGGATGAGGAAAAGCAGAGGTTCAGCAATATAGAGGACAAACTTATGGAGAATAATGAAGCAGAAAAAAAAAGAGGCAGACTAAGGCAAATGATCATGATTTAAGAATTAGAGAAATCAGTGACTCATTAAAAAGGAACAACAGGGGCGCCTGGGTGGCGCAGTCGGTTAAGCGTCCGACTTCAGCCAGGTCACGATCTCGCGCTCCGTGAGTTCGAGCCCCGCGTCAGGCTCTGGGCTGATGGCTCAGAGCCTGGAGCCTGCTTACGATTCTGTGTCTCCCTCTCTCTCTGCCCCTCCCCCGTTCATACTCTGTCTCTCTCTGTCCCAAAAATAAATAAACGTTGAAAAAAAAAATTTTTTTTTAAAAAAAAAGGAACAACATAAGAATCATAGGGGCCCCAGAAGATGAAGAGAGAGAAAAAGGGGTAGAGGGTTATGTGAGCAAATCATTGTGGAAAACTTTCCTAACCTGGGGAAAGACACAGACATCAAAATCCAGGAAGCACAAAGGACTCCCATTAGATTCAACAAAAACTTACAATCAACAAGGTATTTCATAGTCAAATGCACAAAATACCCAGGCAAGGAGAGAATCATGAGAGCAGCAAGGGGAAAAAAAGTCCTTAACCTACAAGGGAAGACACATCAGGTTTGCAGCACACCTATCCACAGAAACTTGGCAGGCCAGAAAGGAGTGGCAGGATATATTCAATATGCTGAATCAGAAAAATATGGATCCAACAATTCTTTATCCAGCAAGGCTGTCATTCAAAATAGAAGGAGAGATAAAAAGTTTCCCAGACACACAAAAATTAAAGAAGTCCGTGACCACTAAACCAGCCCTGCAAGAAATTTTAAGAGGAACTTTCTGAGGGGAGAAAAGAAAGACGAAATCATACATACATACATACATACCAAAAGCAACAAAGACTAGAAGGGACCAGAGAACACCACCAGAAACTCCAACTCTGCAAGCATCATAATGGCAATAAATTAATATCTTTTAGTACTCACTCTAAATGTCAATGGACTAAATTCTCCAATTAAAGGACATAGGGTAACAGAATGGATAAGAAAACAAGATCCATCTATATGCTGTTTACAAGAGACCCACTTTAGATTTAAAGACACCTTCATATGGAAAGTGAGATGATGGAGAACCATCTATCATGCTAATGGTCAACAAAAGAAAGCAAGAGTAGCCATACTTATATCAGACAATCTAGAGTTTAAAATAAAGACTGTAACAAGAGATAAAGAAGGGTATTATATCATAATTAAGGGGTCTATACACCAAGAAGACCTAATAATTGTAAAAATTTATGTGCCAAATGTATGAGCACCCAAATATATAAATCAATTAATCACAAACATAAAGAAACTCATTGATAGCAATAGCATAATAGTAGGAGACTTCAACACCCTGCTCACAGCAATGGACAGATCATTAACCAAAAATCAACAAGGAAACAATGGCTTTGAATGACACACTGGACCAGATGGACTTAACAGATATATTCAGACCATTTCACCCTAACACAGTGAAATGTTCTTCTCCAGTGGACATGGAATGATCTCCAGAATACACCACACATTGGAACACAAATCAGCCTGCAACAAGTACAAAAAAAACAAGATCATACCATGCATATTTTCAGACCACAATGCTATGAAACTCGAAATCAACCACAGGAAAAATTTGGAAAGGTAAAAAATACATGGAGACTAAAGAACATCCTATTAAAGGATGAATGGGCTAACTAAGAAGTTAAAGAGGAAATTAAAAAGTTCATGGAAGCCAATGAAAATGATAACACCACAACACAAAACCTCTGGGACACAGAAAAGGTGGTCATAAGAGGAAAGTATATAGCAATCCAGGCCTTCCTAAAGAAGGAAGAAAGGTCTCAGATACACAATCTAAATTTATACCTTAAAGAGCTGGAAAAGGAACAGCAAATAAAACCCCAAACCAGCAAAAAACAAGAAATAATAAAGATTAGAGCAGAAATTAATGCTATCAAAACCAACAAAAAAAAAAAACACAACAAAAAAATCAGCAGAACAGATCAATGAAACAAGAAGCTTGTTCTTTGAAGGAATTAGCAAAATTGATAAACCACTAGCCAGTTTGATCAAAAAAAAGGAAAGGACACAAGTGAAATCAAGAATGAAAGAGGAGAGATCACAACCAACACAACAGAAATAAAAACAATAATAAGAGAATATTATGAGCAATCATATGCCAATAAAATGGGCAATCTGGAAGAAATGGACAAATTCCTAGACACATATACACTACCAAAACTGAAACAGGAAGAAACAGAAAATTTGAACAAACTCATAACCAGTAAGGAAATCGAATTAGTAATCAAAAATCTGCCAAAAAACAAGTCTCCAGGGCCAGATGGCTTTCTAGGGGAATTCTACCAAACATTTAACAAAGAGTTAACATTCTCTTGAAACTGTTCCAAAAAATGTAAATGGAAGGAAAACATCCAAACTCTTTCTATGAAGCCAGCATTACCTTGATTCCAAAACCAGACAGAGACCCCACTAAAAAGGAGAACTATAGACCAATTTCCCTGATGAACATGGATGCAAATATACTCAACAAGATATTAGTCAACCGGATCCAGCAATACGTTAAAAAAATTATTCACCACAACCAAGTGGGATTTAAACCTGGGATGCAGGGCTGGTTCAATAACCACAAACCAATCAATGTGATGTGATTGATCACATCAATAAAAGAAAGGACAAAAACCATATGATCCTCTCAATAGATGCAGAGAAAGCATTTGACAAAATATAACATCCTTTCTTGATAAAAACCCTCAAGAAATTAGGGATAGAAGGATAATCATAAAAGCCATATAGGAGCAACCCAATGCTAATATCATCCTCAATGGGGAAAAACTGAGAGCGTTCCCCCTAAGGTCAGGAACAAGACAGGGATGTCCACTCTCGCCACTGTAATTCAACGTAGTATTGGATGTCAGCCTCTGTAATCAGACAACACAAAGAAATAAAAGGCATCCAAATCAGTCAGGAGGAGGTCAAAGTTTCACTCCTCACAGAGGACATGATACTCTATATGGAAAACCCAAAAGATTCCACCAAAAAACTGCTAGAACTGATCCATGAATTCAGCAACGTGGCAGGATATAAAATCAATGCACAGAAATCAGTTGCATTCCTATATACCAACAATGAAGCAACAGAAAGAGAAATAAAGGTTTGATCCCATTTACAATTACACCAAAAACCATAAAATACCTAGGAATAAATCTAACCAAAGAGGTGAAAAATCTATACACTGAAAACTATAGAAAGCTTATGAAAGAAATTGAGGAAGACAAAAAAAAAAAAAAAAAAGGAAAAAGATTCCAGGCTCCTGGATAGGAAAAACAAATATTGTTAAAATGTCGATACTACCCAAAGCAATCTACATATTCAATGTAATCACTTTCAAAATAACACCAGCATTCTTCACAGAGATAGAACAAATAATCCTAAAATTTGTATGGAACCAGAAAAGACCCCAAATAGCCAAAGCAATCTTGAAAAAGAAAACCAAAGCAGGAGGCATCACAATCCTGGACTTCAGGCTGTATTACAAAGCTGTAATCATCAAGCCAGTATGGTACTGGCACAAAAACAGACACTCAGATCAATGGAATAGAATAGAGAACCCAGAAATGGACCCACAAACGTATGGCCAACTAATCTTTGCAAAGCAGGAAAGAATATTCAGAGGAATAAAGACAGTCTCTTCAGTAAGTGGTGCTGGGAAAACTGGACAGCGACATGCAGAAAAATTAACCTGTATCACTTTCTTACACCATACATAAAAAGAACTCGAAATGGATGAGAGACCTAAATGTAAGACAGGAAGCCATCATAATCCTCGAGGATAAAGCAGTCAAAAACCTCTTTGACTTTGGCCACAGCAACTTCTTACTCAACACATATCCAGAGGCAAGGGAAACCAAAGCAAAAATGAACTACGGGGACCTCATCAAAATAAAAGGCTTCTGCACTGAAGGAAACAATCAGCAAAACTAAAAGGCAACAGACAGAATGGGAGAAGATATTTACAAATGACGTATCAGATACAGGGTTAGTATCCAAAATCTATAAAGAACTTATCAAACTCAACACCCAAAAAACAAAGAATCCAGTGAAGAAATGGGCAAAAGACATGAACAGACACTTCTCCAAAGAAGACACCTAGATGGCCAACCGACACATGAAAAAATGCTCAACATCACTCATCATCAGGGAAATACAAATCAAAACCACAATGAGATACCACCTTACACCCATCAGAATGGCTAACATGAACAACTCAGGCAACAACAGATGTTGGCGAGGATGCAGAGAAAGAGGATCTCTTTTGCATTGTTGGTGGGAATGCAAGCTGGTGCAGCCACTCTGGAAAACAGTATGGAGGTTCCTCAAAAAATTAAAAATAGAACTACCCTACAACCCAGCAATTGCACTATTAGGTATTTATCCAAGGGATACAGGTATGCTGTTTTGAAGAAGCACATGCACCCCAATGTTTATAGCAGTGCTATCAACAATAGACAAAGTATGGAAAGAGACTAAATACCCATCGATGGCTGAATAGATAAAGATGTGTATATATATATACATACACATACAATGGAGTATTACTCGGCAATCAAAAAGAATGAAACTTTGCCATTTGCAACTATATGCATGGAACTAGAGGGTATTATGCTAAGTGAAATTAGAGAAAGACAAATATGACTTCAGTCATATGAGGACTTTAAGCCACAGAACAGATAAACACAAGTGAAAGGAAGCAAAAATAATATAAAAACAAGGAGAGGGACAAAACATAAGAGACTCTTAAATATGGAGAACAAATGGGGGGTGGGTTGTGGGAGGGGGGATGGGCTAAATGGGAATGGGGCATTAAGGAATCTACCCCTGAAATCATTGTTGCACTATATGCTAACTAACTTGGATGTAAATTTAAAAAATAAATTAAAAAAAATCATCTTCAGTGATAAAGGCCTGATGATATTGATTTAAATTATAAAAGCTGATTATAGGTAACCTACCCTAATTAAAGTTAATAGACAAAAAGAAGCAATATAAATTCCTAAGTAAGTTAGGATTATTTTTAGATTTTATTTATTCATTTTAATGTTTACTTATTTATTTTGAGAGAGAGAGAGAGAGAGAGAGATTGAGAGAGAGAGAGCACAACAGGGGAGTGGCAGAGAAATGGAGAGACAGAGAGAATCCCAAGCAGGCTCCTCACTGTCAGCACAGAACCCTATGAGGGGTCTAACTCATGAACTGTGAGATACGACCTGAACTGAAATCAAGAGTCAGATGTGGGCACCTGAGTGGCCCAGTTGGTTGAGTATCTGACTCCAGCTCATGTCATGATCTTGTGATCTGTGAGTTTGAGCCCCAGGTCAGGCGCTATGCTGACAGCTCAGAGCCTGGAGCCTGTTTCAGATTCTGTGTCTTCCTCTCTCTCTTCCCCTCCCCCACTCACACTCTGTCTCTCTCTCTCTCAAAAATGAATAAACGTTAAAAGAAAAAAAAGAGTCAGATGTGTAACTGACTGAGCCACCTGTGTACCCCAAGATTTTATTTTTAAGTAATCTCTACCCCCAGTGTGGGGCTCGAACTCACAACTCTGAGATCAAGAGTTGTGTGTTCCACTTACTGAGCAAGCCAGGTGCCCCCTAAATAAGTTTTTAAAAGCAAATGGTTATTTGAGTAATAAAAACATATTATACTTAATATGCTTTAAATAAAGGCCCAGTTTGTGCTTTGTGGGATTTGACTTTTTTTTTAAATACCTGTATTTATAATTTTATAAATAAGTTCTTTATATGAAAAGAAATTGCCTGTAGTTATGAGTAGCTTGCTTAAAAAATTAAGCATCCAATTGTTTGTGTCATTATTTATAATATTAAATAAAATGAAAAACATATTCAACAACAGAGAATTATTTAACTTATGTTACACCGTTAAAACAATGCAATTAAAATAATGACTTGCCTTAGCAGTACTTGTTTAAATCATTTTAAAGACATTAAAATTCATGTGTATAACAATTTATCTATATGAGAAAAAGCATTTGACATGATATTAAGTTTAAAAACAATAAACAATTGATGACAATCAGGTACAGCTATGATTAGTGAAACAAAGATTGGAAGGCAAGTGCATCATGTTTCATTATTGCCGTGTTTTCATGTTGAAATAGCAGGTGGTACTACCAACATTTTTAATAAAAATTACAATGATTACCATAATAAACATCCTCGTGGGAAAATTTTTGTTCCTATCATTTGTAATTGCCTTACAACAAATCCCATAAATAGACATATTAGATCAAAGAATGTTTCCAAAACTTCTTATCTAGTGCCAATTGCTACTCAGAAATTTTTATACAAATGTACAGTCCATCAGGCAGTAAATAGGATGCCCCCTTGTAACTTTCATTTTTATTTTATTTATTTATTTATTTCTGATTTATTTTTATTTATTTATTTATTTATTTTTAATGTTTACTTTTGGGAGAGAGAGAGAGGCAGAGGCAGAGAGAGAGAAAGAATCCCAAGCAAGCTCCGCACTGTCAGCTCAGAGCCTGACATGGGACTTGATCCTATGAACTGTGGGATCATGGCCTGAGCTGAAATCAAGTGTCGGATGATTAACTGACTGAGCCACCCAGGTGACCCCCATTGTAATTTTTAAAAAGAAAAGAAAAATGAAGTAAACCATCAACATTTGAGCCTTTTTTTCCCAAATGTGGTTCTAAGATCCATTGTGTTTTATGATTACTATAGAAAATATGCAAAGAAGTTGAGAAGACATCATTGTCATGTACTGCTGCTTTTCAGCATAGTAACAAGTGTGTTTGGAAATTGCCTATTTTCTCTGATTAGGAAGCTTTGTAGAGATCCGCAGGAAATATATTTCCAGTAGTTTCTGTAGTCAAGGTGAAGGAAGCCATGACTGCTCTGAGTGAGACCATTCTGTAATTATCGCCCCTTGAAGACCACTTCCAATCTCTGTAAGCTAGGTAATTTATGTCTGAATATTTCTCATTTTTAAGAACAGTTCTTACTTTCACTGAGTTCTGTTTATCTGGTTTTCCCATGCTAATGTTTAAATACTTTATAGAATTTTGGCCAAGTCCTTATTTATATCTTTTAATAAAACTGTAGGATTTTTAAAAATGTAATCGCAATATAATCACTTTGCATTTAGTCCTTCAGTAAATCCTAGGAAAATGACAGAATACCTGTTCAAAATGAGATGTACAGCTTTAACTTTTTTGTTTGTTTGTTTCACCACAAATTGCCACACTTATCTTTGCTTTGGACACCGCTGCCTGAAATTTTCTGTAACTGAAACACAACGATAAAATGTAGAGTTTAAGGAGACATAATAACGTCTGGAACCAGGATACTTATATTTGACTTTTTCTCTTTATGAAGTTCCAGTTCCTTCATCTAACATGAGGATAATAATAGTAAGTGCCTCTAGGGATTTTATGACTTTCAACAAGATAATGTAAAACATACATTTCTACATATCACTAAGTGGGTGCCAGGTCTTGCTTCATTTATCATCATTATGATCACCACCATAACCAAACCTGTGGTGGATAAGCTTCTTAATCAGTAGGTCTCAGATACTGAAAAGTGGGTTTTGTTTTTGTATTTGTTTTGTTTGTTTGTTTTTTGAGAGAGAGAGTGCAAGTGAGCAACGGACAGAGAGAGAATCCCATGAGGGGCAGATAGAGAGAGAAAGAGAGGGAAGGAGAGAGAGAGAAGTGAGGCTCACTCAATGCAGGGCTTAAGCTCACCTGATGTGGAACTTCAACTCATGAACCATGAAATCATGACCTGAGTCTAAGTCAGATGCTTAATGAATGAGCTGCCCAGGTGCCCTGGAGAGGGGTTTCAAATGAAGATTCTTGGACCTCATGTCCAAAGATTCTGATTCAGCTTGTGGAGCTGGGCCCAGATAATTCTGATGTAAAAAGGTTCCACTGACTACATTTTGAACTTCTGACTTACAGCTGGTCTAAGAATTAAAATGACATGAGACAGATTAACAGGAGGAAACAAAGTTTAATTTTGTAAATATGATGAATTCACACAGACATGAGGTTCCAAAGACAGGCAAAATGAAGGACATATGCCATCCTCATCCAAGAAGGGGATGGGGTATGGGACTTCAAAGAAAAGAAAAGCAATTCATGGGAAGATGAAAAAAGAGTAAATGTTTGACAAACAAATATTCACTGACCCATACAGAAACAAGGGGACGAAGAAAGGAATTTTAACAAACAGACTTTGCTAAATTCCTCCCTGTCTACCTAATTCATATTTTACTGTAGTTATCTATGGTGATAGCTCCCTTCCTGGAACAGGTCCTTTATCTAAATTCTTTCAGGCAGTTAGGGGAAGGTCACAATTTCTTCCTGGGTCATTTGGACCCTGATTGTTTTCTGTGTGAAATATAATCTGCATGCCAAAGTGGCACACTGTGGAGCAACTTGCCCTTGGTCCCTACAAGGGTTAAGGTAAGGAGCTTAGCTCTCCTTTTTTTTTTTTTTTTTTTTTAAGTTCAATCACATGGAAGTAGAAAAAAACAGAAAAACTGTTTCAACAAGGCAACCTGTTTCCAAACTGATTATCTCATGTTAAATGTGAATAACTATTGATGATCTACCAAATAGTATACATGTTGGGAATAGAGAGCCCTCTTGCTTTCCTCCTGTTGCTTTCCTTCTGGGGAATTTTATTGCTCTGTGGGTGGTGGATCAGAACAAAGGAGTGGACCCATAGCAGGATACCATCAGGAAGCACCCAAACAGTGGTAAAGATTGGAATACAGATGCTGAGTGGCCTAGGTACATTCTTAAATCCCCTGTGGCTTAATCACTTAAATCCACTGTGCCCACTTTCTCATCTGTAAAATAGGGAACTAATACTATCTACCTTATAGCATTGTTGTAACAATTAAATGATGGGATTTTGAAATAGGATGACTAAAGTTGAAGTGCATTTTAATTAATCATCTTTGTTCAGCTGTCTTCCTCCCTAAAGGTTGGCAGTCATTGATCAAATAATGTATCCTATCTCTTCCTCTCCCCAGCCAAAGATGGTGCCTATGATACTGAATACAAATTATAAAAGGAAACATGGAACACTGGTCAAGCAAAATGTATTGCTCTGCCTGCAATTTCCCCTTCTCTACTCCAGATATTAAAAACTAATTCTCTCAGTTATTCATTGCTGGCAGAGATGATTAATTTAATCTTTATAGATAAAGTAAAATGTTTGGACGAAAGGAGCAAATACTCTGCTGAGGCTAATTGTAAGGCACATTCGGGTGAATAATTCATTGTGTGCAGTATAATGATATCATAGATGGTTAGCCAAGAACAAACATCAATTCTATAAAGAGAATTAAACTAAAACCAAGTCCATTTGGCAGCAGAAAATGAATATAGTCCTTACAGCCAATATGGATCTCGTTTTGGTAGATCCTACCAGGGCCCAGAAGGATTCAACTATTAGCAATTTATGATAGTCTTTTTTCATGATTGCCTTTATTTCTCAGTGCTGACTTTTCATATTCAGCAAAATATTTTGAGTATCACCTGGTGTTTAGAATTGTGCTAGTGTAAGAGGGACATTGGAAAAATCCCATACTGCTGCTATGCGTGGTGGCTGTGTATGTGACTTAATCTCGATGAGCTTTCAGTTTCTCACCAGAAAAATGGAGAAAACAAACATGGGATTGTTATGAGGATAATATGAGATTTATTTAAAACATCGCTTAATATAGTGCTGAGACTGTAGCAAGTACTTGGTCAGGGAGAAAGATGGAGACATGTAATATGTGTACATGGGTATATCTATAAAAATATACATGCATATTATAAATAACATTTCTGTCTATCCTACCATCCAGCTATCTTCCCTTTTACCACCCAGCCTTATTCATTTTTCAAGGTATTTTCCTTTCTTCCACACATTTTATAATCCTCATCAACAAATACAAGAAGAAAACAGATGGAAAGATTCTTTTCCTCATTAGTAGTTAAAAATGCAAATTATAGCACCCTGGAAATGAGGATTTAAAAAAAAAAGATAACATGAGCTGATGTGGCTAAGATAAACTAGTTCCTTACTAACAATACTTTACAATCTTTTTGTAAAGCAATATTTCAAAAGTAAGAGCCATAAATGTGCTCTTAGTCAGCATCCCTTCTCAAAAAGTGTATCCAAATGTGCCAGAAGCAAAAATTTAGTGACACAATTAATATCTTCATGGGTAAACCTAAGATGGAAAAGTTTTAAAAAACAAACACCACAAATGGAAGACTATGTAATTTATGGCACAACCAAACAATGGAATGTAACAGAACAATTAAAAATGGTAATAACATATAAAACATGTAAAAACATGAAAAATATTTATGACAATGTAAATAAAAATGCTTAATAAGTTCTATATCAAGATTACGACTAGACTACGCATATGTGAAAGTTATAGCGAAAAAAATATATGAGCTTTTAATGAGGTAAAATTAGCAATTTTTGTGATGACAACTTTTTGGAATTTTTAAAAATCTTGGCATTTTTCTTTATTGAAAAGTGAAGATCAAAGTCTTACCTACTGTGTGACAGCTTCTCACTGAACTGAAATTATATGTACTTTCTTCCCTTTTTAAAAATAATACAATGCCATTTAGTTGTACTTCTTATTCTGGACTTTCCATATATTATTTTTTATTACTTCCACTGACTTCCTGCTTGTTTATTTCTTCCCAGAAAGCCTTTAAACCCTTTAAGGGCAGAGGTTGGGTAATTTCCATTTTACAAATAGCTCACAATATCTTGCCCTGACCCGAATTCAGTAAAGATAAGATAAACTGAAGAGAATTGGCAACAAATATGAATGAATCACAAAAGTATTACCAATAAATTTAGATAAAACTGATTTATCAATTTGGGAGCTGGTTAACCAAACCAAAATGCTTATTAGGCACCTTCATGCAGGATAAGGATAAGGAAAGGCACTTGGGGCTTTGTTCTCTTGATCCCTTCAAGGTTCACCTTAAGTCTGGTGTCACTAATGTACTGCCTCCTGCTGCTGTTCTTTCCATCCTGGATTCTTACAGATGTGTTTATTTCCTTGATTTTCCCCAAACACCATTCAGATAAGCCATTTGCATCTACGTCAGACTCACTAAAGATTTGGCAAAATAGATACGCGCACTCACACAATGGGAACTTTTGAAAACGGAAGGTTAGATACTCTTTGTATCAATCACATTCTAGTCAGGAAAGCAGAAAGCACACTAAACATTTAAACAGAGAGGACTTAACAGGAATTTTCTGAACAGGCATCTGAGGTGAGCAACTGGGTATACAAATGAACAATGGCCTGGTATGTATTACAAAAGAACTCTGACCCTTGACCTCTGTAGAAGTCAGCCCAGCATGGTCAAGACTTGACCAATGAACACTAGTTTCCCTATTTTCTTTATCCACTATCCACCCTTCCCCCAACTTTGGGGAGTATGTCCCAAACCAAGTATGCTCTCCAAATCAATCCCATGGTACCCTGCTTCTAACTAGCCTGCCTCCAAGATTCCTCATTCCAACAAGCCCCAGTCAGAGCACACCTGAAACCTTCCCCTTCTTTCACCATAAAGATTCTCCACTCTCAGTCTGCCTTGGAGTTGCTGCCAAGTGCAAGTGATGGTGGTTGACTCCTTTGCTATGGAAAGCGTTGGATAAATAGCCTGTTTGTTCTCATTTTGGCGTTGTTTTTTGCCACAGTTTGGAATTTAAAAATGAGGTTACACTGAGGTAATACAAAGTTAATAAGCACTGCAAGTCACCACCACCCTTAGTGTTGGAGGAGAAAAAAGGAGATATTAGAGCCTAGAAGCTCAGACCCCACACAGTTGAGGAAGGGGTTACCATCTGGCTGATGATAGCAAATCAGGATCTTGGAGAGGGATCTTGGCTTCTGGCTGGGGCTGAGCCCTCTGAGACGAGGATGCTGCCCCTCTTAGTCTGGTACATCTAAGAGGGTACAATGAGGCTGGTCCTGGAAATGCCAGAAGATAGACACTGAAGCTGACTGATGCTATTTGAATGAAGTTCTTTGTCAGGTGGATGGTTATAGAAATAGCAAATGGCTCCAGTGACAAAAATAGCAAACAAAGGGGAAGGAGCAAGTTCCCAGCAAGTCCCCAGACTCATTGTGGCAAAAACTAACAAAGGCAGCTGACAAAAGAAAATGCTTAGATATATAGCATCTAAGCAACACCATAGCAAAGTAGAGTATAGAAAGGCAACAGAGGAGAAAGACCTCTTAATAATTAACACCCTCTGTCCTTAAAAGAAGTTTAGCCACCCACACTGCCCAAAGCCATTATTAGTTAGCTTTTTCTTCCTTTGTTTTCTTCTCATTCCTTCTTGAATCATCTTTATTTTCTCCAAACTCCCAAGAAACATGACTCTTTCTTTTTTACATTGCATTCTTCTAAACTATGCCCTGGGAGACTCACTGTTTGTACCCTAAATCTGCCAAATGGAGGCATTTTGCTTTACAAAAACCTGTTGCTCTAGAGGAAAAAAAAAAAAAATTATACTACTCCCTTGGGAGACAGAAGCAGCTGCCGCCAATTGGAACTTCTAAAAGCCTTTTTGTCCTTGTTTACTTTGTTATGCATGTTTCCATGATATCTGTGCATATGTGCTGGCAGATGCTAGGGTGACTGCAAATGTGAGGTTTCTAGGAAGTGGCATCTCACTGTGGGAAAATGCATGTTAACAAAGGTAAGGGCAAGAAGATTCAGTGGTAGGGGAGGGTAAAGGAATGCAGATATGGGGAATGAGGTCAAAGTTGGGAAACTCTCAGAGTCCATACCTGCAGAAGAATGTTTTCTTCTGTTAACTTTTCAAAGTAATATAATTTGAAAAGATAATCCATGTTCATTGTAAACAACAAAACAGCATTGTTGGTATGTAAAGATGTGAAAATCCTCCCTCATCCTCCATTATTTCCACTTCCCAGGTATATCCACATTTAATTGCTTGGTATGTATTCTTTTTTTCAATAGGTAGTCCCCTCACACTGTCTTGGGTTTAGCCACATGACTTGCTTTAGCCAATGAGATGATAGCAAATCTTATACAAGTAGGAGCTTGAAAAACGCTACTGCATTAAGGTTTGCCCTCTCCTGCTGTTGGCAACCTTTCTACCTCATGTGAACAAGCCTAGGCTGGCTTCCTGAAGGGTGAGAGACCACATGGAGGAAGGCCTCAGTCACCCTAACCATCCCTGACTTTCCAGCAGAGGCCTGGGCATGTGAGTGAGGCCATTCTCGACCATCCATCCATCCTCAGCTAAGTGAGAACAACTTCCAAACCCATTCATTGACTCATGAGAATAGATGTTTTAAGTAACTGAGTTTTGAAATGGTTTGTTGCACATTGTAAGTTAGTTCATAAAGATGAAAAGATATAAATACGTTTTTATTTCTGTGTATAAATATTACAGGTTTAAAAATATTTTTTATTTATAGCCACGTGAGTAACATATGGTTACATTCTTTAAAAATCCCAAGCATCCAGGGGTCCCTGGGTGGCTCAGTCGGTTAAGCATCTGACTCTTGATTTTGGCTCAGGTCATTATCTCACAGTTTGTGGGGCTCCTCTCTGACAATGCAGAGCCTGTTTGGGATTCTCTCTCTCTCTCTCTCTCTCTCTCTTTTTTTTCTCTTTCTCTCTACCCCCCCCCCCGCCCTTCCCCTGCTCTCTCTCAAAATAAATAAACTTAAAAAAAGAAACAGAAAACATTCTCTCTCTCCCTTTGCCTCTCTCCCCTTCTCATGTGCATGCTCTCTCTCTTAAATTAAAAAAAAATTAATTTAAAAAATCACAAGCCTACACGTAAGGTGAAAGAATCCCTTTAATCAGTAGCCACCATCCAAGTCATCAGTGGGTATGTGTTCTTCTGGATCTATACCTGCTTTGTGAATTAGAAAACAGAGATTTTACTTTCTTCACTTTTTACTTTATTCACTCAACAGTATGGCTTGGAAATATCTCCATCCCAATGAACTTAAGTCTATTCCTACATGCATGCACACACATACCTTACTGCTTTACTCCTAAATCTTTATAATGTGAAATCTGTTAAATCAAGTTACTCTCAATTTATTCTTTTACAAAGCTGCCTTTACCTTCTTTCACATTTATTCTTTATGTACATTTATTCTTTCACTTGAATTTAATATTCATCTAGTCAAGATAGATGAAATATCTTGTAGGGAATTCTGGGGGATTACACTGAATTTATTAAGTTTGAAAGACTTAAGTTTATCGTATTGCACCTCCCATTCACATATTATATTTCTCTTTTACTTAGGTCTTTTCATCACCTTCAGCAAAATTCTATAACTTTCTATATATTATTATACATTTATTTCTAGACTCCTTTATCGTTGGTTTATATATTGTGTTTCCATCAGAAGAAGGATCTTTATTTTGTTTAATGCTTATTTATTATTATTTATTTTGACAGAGAGAGAGCAGGGGAGAGAGAGAGAGAGAGGGAGAGAGAGAGAGGAAATCCCAAGCAGGCTCCATGCTCAGCACAAAGCCTGATGTGGGGCTTGACCCTGTGAGATCATGACCTGAGCCAAATCAAGAGTCAGACACTTAACCAACTGAGCCACCAGGCACCCCAGAAGGATCTTTAAGTCTATTATGTTCCACTGGTACATAGGAGAGCCCTAGATTTTTTTGTTTTTTGCGTTATCTTTTATCAGGCCACAATACTGAACTTTCTTATTCATTCTAATAGGAAAACTAAGACAATCAACTGACAAACTCTAGAGGTAATCTTATCACTTATAAATAATGATTAATTCTTCCTTTCACTATGTATATCTCATATAATTTTTTTTTATTTTATTAGATTAGAACTCTGGTGTAGAGTATTAAAGGTGTTAGTAGGCATCTTTAGCTTCTGACTTTGATGGGAATATTTCTAGTGATTCACCATTGATCATGATATTTGCTATGGGTTGCTGGTAGAAATTTTATATCAAATTAGAGTTGTTTCTTAGTTCTCATTTTCTTGGAGTGTTTTTTTTTTTTAAATAAAGAATGGGTGCTGAATATCATCAGGTGCTTTTTCACTATCTATTGAGATAGTGCTTTCCTTCTTATTTATGAGCTAAATTATCATAATAAATTCTATTATTAAACTACTCTTGCATTTCTGAAATAAATACTAGTTATGTTGTATTATTTTCTAAAACACTACTATGCCTTTTTAGTAGTATTTTACTTTAGTAAAATACTGTTCACAAATGAACTTTTTCAATAGTTTTATTTTCTTATTGTCTCCTTATCTACATTTAATAATAGATTATAATTGACAAGAGGAACAAGAGGATTCGAACTGGAAGAGTCCATTTATATGTGGATTTTTTTTGATACAGTGCTGTAAATGTATTTTCTCTTATTATCTTTTTTAATGTTTATTTTAGTTTTGAGAGAGAGAGAAAGAGAGAGTGTGCACTCACAAGCAAGCCAGGGGAGAGGCAGAGAGAGGGACAGAGGATCCGAAGCAGGCTCTGTGCTGACAGCAGAGAGTGTGATGTGGGCTCAAACCCATGAACCATGAGATCATGACCCAAGCCAAAGTTGGGTGCTTAACCGACTGAGCCACCCAGGTTCCCCTCTTTCTTATTATCTTCTTAATAACATTTTATTTTCTCTAGCTTACTTTATTGTAAGAATACAGTATATAGTATAACAAAATATGTGTTAATTGACTATTTATGTTATCTGTAAGGCTTCCTTCTGGTCAACAGTAGACTGTTCATGGTTAAAGTTTTGGACTTTCAGGGTGCCTGGGTGGCTCAGTCTGTTAAGTGCCCGACTTTGGCTCAGGTCATGATCTCGCCATTCATGAGTTTGAGCCCCCGGGTCAGGCTCTGTGCTGACAGCTTCAGATGCTGCTTCAGATGCTGTCTCCCTCTCTCTCTGCCCATCCCCCGCTCATGCTCTGTCTATGTCTCTCAAAAATAAATTTTCAGCTGCATGTGGGGTCGGCACCTGTAACCCTCATGTTGTTCAAGGGTCAGATGTAATTCAACTCCTTTATCCTTGATGGTGTAAGAGTGGCTTATAGTTATCTCTAGGTATAAGGTACTGTGTTTGTATGTCTGTTTGTATGTGTGTGTTTTGTTCTGCCAGTGACATATCTACATTAAATTCATGCAAATTCTTCTCTCCTCATCTATCTCTCTATCCACCATCTTTCTCACTCTCCCTGTCTCTATAAATCTATCAAGTATTCATCTATATATATACTATTGCCTCCTCTGAGTAATTTTGATTTTCATCTTCTAAAATAGCTGCTGAAATTTTTATTTGTATCTTCAGTGCCTCCCTTTTTTCTTGTGTTTTTCTCGGATATTTGAGATAGCATTTGAAAATGGTAGTGAATACTCACATAGCTCTTTATAGACAGACATTGTTCTCAGTGTTTTTCATGTATTGACTCAATTCAATCTTCATAGCCACCTACTTCTGGTTGAACATGATAAACTATATTAGTTGGGATTGATTTGGGAAAACAAAACACCCCAGATATTTCAGCAAAGAGTACTTAGGGGATTGGTTAAACAAGTTTGGAACACTGAAAAATCAAAATGAGAACAGTGAAGTAACCTAGAGCCATATGGAAGTAATAGTGGCAAAAAGTGGCTGCCACCTATAAATGTAGAGAAATTTATGAAAGAGTTTCAGAACCTAGAAACTCCATAGAATTGGAGGGCAGAATTCTGAGCAGGAGATGCCAGTGTAGGTCAGGTAGGCAGAGGAGGGGTCTCTTGGAGATGAGGCAGTGCCCACTGTATGGATATTGATGAGGGAGAGTGAAGAAGCTTGTTCTGGGATGCCAAAAGAAGGTAGAAGACTAGAACCAACTGCTGTTTCCATGATTACTTCCTATTGTTAGGACCCTGGTAACATTAACTACAAACAAACCAGGAAATTCCTACCCCTGCCTCTTAGTTGTGCTTTTTGTGCTCTCTGTGGGCATAACTTTATAGTTCATAAAATGACAAAGAGAAATAAGTTTACAAATTCATAGCTCCAGCTTCATAGAGAAAAATATTGTAGGATATATTTAGAGTTTAAAGAAAAAAGCTTAATAATGAGCACCAAAAATTTAAATAATTTTTCTATGTCACACAGCTAGTAAGTATAGACCTAGTATTCAAACCTAGGCAGTCTGTTTCCAGCATCTGTGCTCTTAACCACCACACAATATTACCTCTCCAACTGTTTAAATTCCAGAAAATTACTTAATTCTATCTCACTAGTTTCTCTCGAACTATGGTCTTTCTTCTGTTCTGCCCAACTACTGGGTATTATTTCAATGATGAGAGTTTTGTTTATTTTTAAATTTTTAAAATTTTATTATGGTAAGAACACTTAACATGATGTTTATGCTCTTAAATTTCGAAGTGTACAATACAGTGTTGTTAACTATAGGCCTAATGTTTACAGTAGATCTCTAGAAGTTGTTCATTTTCTATTATTGAAACTTTATACTCACAGAATAGCAACTCTTCATTCCCTCCACCAGGCCCTGGCAACCACTATTCTACTCTCTTCTTCTCTGACTTAAACTATCCTAGGTAGCTTATATAAGTGGAATCATGAAGTGTTTGTCCTTCTGTGGCTGGATTATTCTACTAAGTATAATGTCCTCAAGGTCCATCCATGTAGTCACATATTCTTTTTTTAAGGCTAAATAATATTCCATTTTTTTCTGTATAACACCCTTTCTTTACCCATTCATCCATCAATGGGCATTTAAGTTGTTTCCACATCTGGGCTATGTGTGAATAGTGCTGCAGTAAATATGGAAGTACTAATATCTCTCGATTCTTTTTGGATAAATACACAGAAATGGGATTGCTGGATCATATGCTAATTTTATTTAATTATTTGTTTATTTGTTTAGTTACTTATCCTCAAGCTACCTAACATATAGTGTAGTCTTGGCTTCAGGAGTAGAACCCAGTGATTCATCTCTTACGTATGACACCCCATGCTCTTCCTGAAGAGTACCCTCCTTAATGCCCGTCACCCATTTAACCCATCCCCATCAACCCTCAGGTTTTATGGTTTGCCTTTCTCTCTGTTTTCATCTTATTTTTTCCTTCCCTTCCCCTATGTTCACCTATTAAGTTTCTCCACATGTGAATGAAATCAGATGATATCTGTCTTTCTCTGACTTATTTCGCTTAGCATAATAGCCTCCAGTTCCATCCACATTGTTGAAAAGGCCAAGATTTCGTTGTTTTTTTGTAAGAACTTCCATAATATTTTTCATAACAGCTACACTCTTATATTCTTATCAACAGTATTCAGAGGTTCCATATTTCCCCATATTCTTGCCAATAATGATGACAGCTTTTCTTTATATATTAGGTTAATTTTATTATGGGTCAAATATCTTCTTACATTTCTGAGGATATAAATTATACTTACCCTAAACTTCTTGTTATGATTATTCTTCTAAGTCTCTGTCCTCATGATTAAGTTACTCTTTTATTGAGGAACAACAAACTACTAGCTTTCCTCAAGTGTTCGATGACTTTTTTTAAGTAAGTCACTTTAATGTTTTTTGTTTTTTGTGTGTGTGGTTTTTTTCTACAGTAGAATAAATAGTTCTCTTGGTAACTGCAGACATATGAGGCTCTTGGGTAGTATTAAGAAACATCTCAGTAATGCTGGTTTTCCAGATTGGCGTGTAGTCTTCAATAATTGTCAGGAGTTACTTATATGAAATTGATGCCAAAATATAGGGCCACATTTATGCATCCATTATTTTCAAGATTGCTGGTAACCTGTGGGTATAATTTCCCCCAATACTTTGCCTTCTTGTGTCCCAAGGTCCAACCTGCTCATGTTCACCTCAATGACACTTCTTTGGTAATGATACCCAAAGTTGCATATAGTGGGGATAGGACATTCTTATTTATACCAAGTATTGATAGGCAAAAGGTGCTGTTCAGTTCAGGATGAGTTACATGCACTTTTGAAACATAAATCCATTGGCTTAATGAGTCTTTCATATTTAGGTGGTTTTTGAGTAAAGCCATTTCCAACAAAGCAGACTTTAGTAAATATCCTCTTCCACATCTTCTCCTTTCTCCTTTCTGTTCAAATAACTTAATACTTCTGTTTCTTTCCAGACAGGAATTTGGGCAGAACTTTCCTGCTCTCATTTTTTGTTTTTGTTTAATCATATTAGAAAGTATTTTAGCTCAGGACTGTTCCCCTATGTCCAGTGGATTTGCAGGTACTGCTCCTTGTGGAGTCTTTTTTTAATCATTAGTTTGTTTGGTGCTTCTCTTTTCTTGCATCTTGGTAGTTTTCATTTGTATTTTGTCAGCATGGCTCTGTTTATGGTAGAGCTTAGCATTCAAACCAATCATCATTTTTGCCTTTGAACATTTATGAGCCTCTTGACCTTCCTTCTTTCTCCTTTTCTCATGCTAATCCAAATTCAATATGTTCCTTTTGTGGCATGGTGATAACTGCCAAGCGATCAGGTGCAAAGAAGCTCTCAATTTTGGGGTCTCAGAGACGTATGAGCTGACTCCACACCAGCCACCACAGGAAGGGGACAGTTGTAAAATGACCAGTTCCAGAAAAAGCATGATGTAATTGGTAACTATTGGTGTGCTTTCATGTCTATAGCCGAAATACCTTGCTGGATTGACTGTCCACTTATGGGGAGAGGTGAGATGAATTGCTGTGGCCTGGATTGAGCAGGTTTCTTTCAGAGTAGAGAGGCTTGGGTGCAATATGGCAGCCTTCAGCATTATCCCATTTCCTTGACCCCAAATTCTTACAGCCTAATACCCTCCTACCTCCATCTTACCTGAGTCTGAAACCTCTGTGGCTGTTCTCTGGACTAAGAAGGTGTGTTATGCAGAATCTGTCCTGCTTGGTTCCCTCTTCTGATAACCATTTGGTTACTCTTAGTACCTCTCTTGAACCCAGAGTCCACTACACTTGGTTATGAAGCTCCTTTGGGACTGCTCCTAACTTTTCTAGAAGCAAAATATGTTCTATGTCTTGGGAACTTAAATTTTTTCTCACTTCATTCTTCTCATTTCCCATTTTTCAAGAATTTTTCATGTGTTATGGTCCATTAAGAGTTTTCATTCTTGATTGACATACCAGATGTGAATTTTAAAAAGACAATACATAATCATTTGTAGAGATATTTTATGACATGGAGTAGCTAAAGTAGTGCTAAGTCTGCCATCCAGAATGAAATTTTACATCTTTTTTTAAATGGGTTTTTTACTCTTCATAATATTTTGGAACATTTTTAATGAATCAATTAAACACACTTCCATGAAAGTAGGTACACGTTATTTTAAGGTTGCAATAGTGTTGTAGATATGAATATACCACATAGACATTCCCATTGATGACCATTTTCATTTCTTTCCAATTTTTACTGTTATAAACAATACTGAAATAGTGCATCACATACTTTTGAAATTGTCTCTATAGAATCGATTTTTCAGTGCAGATTCATAAAGTCAAAAAGATATATTCATGGGATGTGGTTTTCAGAGAAAGAGATCATTCTTTCTTCTCCATGTTTTTGTTAACCCCATTTGCATTAGATCAAGGTGCTTATTGTTCTGGCTATTTCAGTCCAGGGAGTTGAGTGATGGCCCGTCATCTATAAGTATCCTCATTTAATCAGAGTAGTAGAACCAGGACAGAGATGGGTATTCAAACACACAGAGAAGTATGATGCAAAAAAGAAGCATCACCCATGGATTCCCAGAACATTAAAATGGGGCTACAATATCTGTTGATAAATAAATGACAGTGATTTTCATTAAAATGTTTACTTAGAAATATGCAGAAAAATAACATGTCCTGAAGTCAAACAACTAATTTCTAAAAATTATCAGAAGCTTTACACACACCAAGAAACATTTAATCCTTTTTAGCAAAGAGATCTTTTCTTCACATCCTAAATCCTTTTTATCAATAGACTCAAATCCCAACATCTGTTTTCATCCCTCTTTTAAACATCTTCTTACCCATTCTGGACTTCTTTCCAACAATTAACACTTTCAAGTTCTGTTCCTTTCTCTTATCCTCATGTATAAGCTCCAAAATGTCTGTGTCAGACAAACATCTGATAAACCTACCAGAATAACCCTGGGTACAAAAGTTATTAATCTGAGATGAACTAATTCATAACAGATGACCAAAATATCACTAGAATTTGCTAGAAATGTGCTGTGTGTGACTTGTTATTTTTTCTAGAAACTATAAGAAAGCACAGGCAGGACATACAAACACACACACATACACACAGGAAAGAAGAGAAGGAAAAAAAAAAACAATTGCTTTGGCAGATGGTGTTTCAAAAGCCATGTTTCCAGTTCTACAATTGCAGAACCTTGCCATTTCTCCCATCAGAAGGTAGAGTCTAATGTTCACTCCTTGAATGTAGGTCAACATTTGTGACTGCCCAATAAACAGAATGCAAAGGAAGAGATATTGTGTGACTTTTGAGGCTAGGACACAAAAGGTGATACAGTTTCCATCTGGCTCTTTCTCTGGGACACTCACTTTTGGACCTCAGCCACCAAATTTTGAGGAATCCAAGGCTCCATGAAGAAGCCACCTGTAGGTGATCTGGTTGACAGTCCTAAATCAAGTCCCAGATGAAAGCTATTATCAATTGCCAGGCATGCAAGTGAATAGCCTCCAGATGATTCCAGTCCCTAGTCTTCCTTGGTAGTATCTTCCAGATGAGGCTTCATCAATATGGATCAGAGACAAGCCATCTCTCCTGTGCCCTATTCAAGTTCCTGACACATAGAGAATCTGTAACAAATGGATGTTTTTGCCTTATTTGGGGAAATCATGGAAAAACAACCTTCACCCTTATAAAAATGGAATACTCACCTTGAGTTATTGAAATTAATAAATATTGAAGCATATATGTTTAAAACATCAGGTTTGAACAAGGCTGGACACATTCACACCCTTCCATCACCAATGCTGGTTCTAGTGTAGAATTAATTATTTTACTAGAGATATGAATCAATATCAATGGATCTCAGATGTTTCAGGTGGGCACTTCTTCCTGTCCTTTGGTATTTTCTCTCCTGTGTAGCTGAAAATGTTTAAAATTGCAATAGATTCTCCTAATGTTTAATTGAAAATTTCCCTTCCTATGTTTTAAGGCATTGTCTCTAAGGTTCCTATCTAACGTCAGCCTTGACCCTCCTATTGCATGCTGTATACTCTACTGAGATTCATTTCTCTTTCTTGGCACCTGCATTCTCTGTTAGGTTGGTAGAGTTGAATGAGAATTAATAATTTATTCATTTGGAAGAAATTGATAAGTTTATTATTTAGCAAGTATATTTCAGAATGCCTTAGGCTTATCTATTAAGGATTCCTACTCCTTTAGATCATAAAAAAAAAAAAAAAAGCAGTAAGGTTTTACCCAAGACACCTATTAGGTCAGCCCTGCAAAAAGAAATCAAATTGGGTAAGACCTTGTTTTGTTTTTAGTTTTAGTGAGCAAGACTCTTTGCTTGGACTCAGGCTTGATGCAACAGTTAATGGGAAATTTTATCTCTTTCTGATGATGTGCAAATAGTCACACAGTTGAGTGTGAGTCTTATATTCAATCAAAGATTAAAGCCTACGTTCATTTATGGTGTCTCGGGTTCTGTTTTGGTAATGAAATTCATTGTTTTAAAAAAAATTTACTCTGCAGCTTGTTCTAACACAATTGCTATCTGACTACATTTATAACCTACACCATACCATTTATGGATAAAATAATGAAATTTCACAGAGAATTAATTTAATATTCTCAGAGGAATTTTCCATATCTGTTTTTTTCTTTACTTACCAAATATGGCTGTGTGAATAAGGGAGGGGAAAGACATGGGAAACTAGATTCTATTCCATTGCTGCAGTTTGATCTAAAGCAACTAAGAGACATTCTTTTTTCAGGTTCCTCAGATGGAAAATTTTCTACTCATGTTGGTCCTTTATCTTCCTAGGTGAGGTATAGATAATGAATGGGATACTGTTGTTTATTTGAAGATGAATATGTTAGAGAGGTGTTAGGATTAAATAATAATTTGTAATTTGTGGTATTAAATACTCTAGTGTTACTTTTAAATCACTACCTCATAAATTAGAGTTGCCAAAAGTGATCTAAAATTGGAAATATGTAGGGGCATCTAGGTGGCTCAGTCGGTTAAGTGTCAGACCCTTGATTTCAGCTCAGGTCATGATCTCACAGTTTGTGAGATGAAGCCCCATGTCAGGCTCCATGTTGACTGCACAGAGCCTGCTTAGGATTCTCTCCCTCTCTCTCTCTGAAAGTAAATAAATAAACTCTAAATAAAATGAGAATATGTAGCATTAATACTCTATTCCTTGTGTCTTGAAAACCAGACATGTTTGCTACTACAGCTACTTTATGATTCTTGGTGTGCATGTATATATACATGTGTATGTTTACAAAATGAAACAAAGACCAGAGAAGTATATCCTTTGAGAGAAAGTGCATACAAATAGGAAAAGCTTTTTACCCTGAGGTTATTGATAACTTTCTCTCCAGTTCCTTTCAGGATTTTTCCTTCAAATAATCATGGAGCTGAGAGAGTAGGACAGAACTCACCCATACTGGATGTTACACTTGCTGGATGTTTTCTACTCCTTTAGTGTAGCTTCTTATCTCAAGCAGCCTTCCTTTTTGGCAGTGTCCAATCATGACAGAACTATGTATGTAAGAGAACTCAGAACATAGACATAGCTAGAACATCTTCATTCGTTATGAGCTAAAATATAAGTGTGCTTATATGAAATGTGTCCTTGAGTTTGTTTTGGTTTAGAGTAGGTTTCTCTGATTCTGGGTTGAGCTTCATATTCTAGCCCATGAAAATAATCTTCCAGATGGATTTATTAGGCAGTTAATTTAGTACTTTCTAGTCATGGCAATAGAATTTTGCAGTGGCCCTATTTTTTTCCCTCTTTTTGGACTACTGCAAAATATCCTCCACTCAGTCAACACGTAACTGTGAACTATGGTGTGTGACCAACTCTATTGGTGAAACTATCTATTCTTGCAAGAAATAAGGGCATGCGGATTTGGGAGATTAGTTTGTGCTCCACAGTCACAATTCTTTTTCTTTTAATGAACTTAGGACATTATTCTCAAAGCATTCAGGGGGCAGGTCTTTCTGGCATTTTTTCTTATAATAGCCATAATCACCATTAGTACTACTGTCACTGCATTGTGTTTTGTGGATACCTACCAGATGTCAGACATTGCTCTCCATGTTCAATATGTTATCTTCTTAAACTTTGTGAAATAGATATAACCCCTTGTTTTACAAATGAGTAAGTCATAGTCACCAAAGCATAGTGGATATAGTAAAATTATTGGTGTCACAGAGACTTGAACTCAGTCTCTGCCACTTCAGAGATGTAGTATTATTGCTTAAGTCATTGGATTTTTTTTTAATCTCAACGTCATAAAAGATTTAAAAAAATGTTTGGTTTGAGGGAACCATGAAGCAAAAAACAAATGAAAGAAAAACAAACAGCAAAAACAAAACAAGCAAACAAAACAGATAACCAGACTTTAAAGATTCTTTCCCCACCCCACCCCCCTTCAGGTGTCTAAACTGTTGTAAAAATGACCAACACCCATGTTGATCAGGTGAACTTGAACTTCTGATTAATTTCCCTTGAAGTTTAATAAATCAGTCATTCTTACTGATAAGCTGAAGTGTTTAAGTAACCAAGGAATTCATTTTATGTGTTTTTATATATGTATTTAATTTCTAAACTGCCTAAAAATATTTTTGTCCTAATTTTAAGCTACCATGAAGTTATGACTGAATCTCTGGTTAATCAAGAGTTTTTATCATTTCAGTTTAAATCATTCTCTTATAGAAGAAAACAAGTATTAATTGGAAAACCGAAGTATTAACCAAAGTTGATTTTAAGTTATCATGTCTCTTGGCACCCTTTCTTTTCAAATGAAGTTCCGTTAGCTTTTTCACTTACACTTTAAACCAAGACATTTAAAAAAATTTTTTAACGTTTATTCATTTTTGAAACAGAGAGAGACAGAGCATGAATGGGGGAAGGTCATAGAGAGAGGGAGACACAGAATCTGAAACAGGCTGCAGGCTCTGAACTGTCAGCACAGAGCCCAACGCAGGGCTCGAACTCACGGACCGCGAGATCATGACCTGAGCTGAAGTCGGATGCCCAACCGACTGAGCCACCCAGGCACCCCTAAACCAAGACATTTAAACTGACAATAGCCAGAAAAATAAAGAGAGAGACACTATGGGGTTTTTTAAATCTCAGCTCTGGAAAACCAATATGCATGTTCAGTCTTCCAGGATTCATACTTAGTCTAGAAGACACAGTCCAGATGTGCAATGCTCTTTGGTGAGATTTAAAGTCTTCATCTGGCCCAGGGTATGTGGAATCTTTGAAGCTTCCTCTGAACAGAGGTATATGCAGTAAAATATCACCTCTGGTTGCCCACAAGAGGAGCTTCCTCACCTTCTAATTTGGCCAGATTTCTGTGATAGCCTTTGTTCAGAAAGGATGAGTTGTGTATTAATGGGTACTAAATACCTTATACTACCAAAGAGTGTTCCTTTTCATCTTCTGGTATCAGATGATCACAGTAATCTAGGGAGAACATTATTTTGTGCTGAGGTGACTTTTTCTTCTGAATACTTCAAAGTGAAACTATCATTAAACCTGAGTGGCAGTCATTATTTGCCTCTAAAACCCAAATGAGCAGATGAGTGGGGACTGTCTAAATGGCAAAGGGCGTGACAACTGACAGAATTCTAAACCTGATACTCAACCTATCCCTTGTCATGAGGACAATGATATGGAGATAGATTTTATACTATGGAGGGTCCACATAAGAGAGATATTCTCCAATTGTGGTCTGTCAATTAAAAAACACTCAACAAGAATTTGTTTAATGCCTACCATGTGCAGTGTTGTCCCTGAGCCACATCACTCTCTGGGAACTGTTCTTCAGAGCAAACAATAAGCCACACTCATGAGCAACTTCTTAACAGCTATGACCTTAAAGGATAGAAGTGTGGTTTCACATTAAAGTTTTCCAACTGGAATTAAATGCTGGAAAAGGCATGGGAGTCAGAGACACAGCTAATCCCACATCCTATAGACAGATACAGAAGACTTACTTAGAAAAGACTTTGCTAGAAACATGATTCACCCCAGTTTGAAATGTCTTAAAGGGAAATGTTCACAATTTTCCATGGAAGCTCAAATTCATGGTCTGTTAGAAGCTGGTGTCCCCCTATTTCCTTGAATTTAAAGGAGAATATTTTTCTTTCTCTTTTTGAATTTTTCACCTCCTGTTATTTCCTTACAGTGTAATGCTTACCCTATTCCATGATCATTTCCGTGTAACTGTGGTTTGGAAGTTGATACCTAAGGATTTCTAAAGAGTTGGCCAAATATCCTTGGAAGGTACCTTGATGATTATCTCAGATCCACTAAGATATCTGCATTTTATATCACATACAAATTAAAAACAAGTGCATTTTTGCTATAAAAAAGGCTGAAAAATCCTTTTTAAATAACCTTGTGTGGAACTCTTTTATAATCAATTCTTTAAATTATTCCCTTACTAAAATTTGAGGTAAATGAATGTAGCAAGGTTCTCTGGCACTTGGATCATTAAGTATCTGCCTTCCTTTACCATATCATAAAAGATAGTCTTTTGCCTTGGTTTTCTTTCCTTTGTCTATTTAAAGAATGCTTTGCCTGCATGCCTTTGACACATTGCATTTCATACCCTGCTTAGCCTTTGCTGGTCAAGAGAGCTTGGGTTTTCTTTTTTAGAAGGTCCATTTGCTTAGAGACAAATTATATGAAATGATATCAGTAAAGGTGCCTTGGGTGATGAACATGTGCTCATATCATTCATGTGCATGCCCTTCAACCCAGTACAAATTAACTTTTAATATGTTAATTAAATCATTGGCTCCTTAAGAACAGAGAGCACATCTCTATCCTCCCTTCTCTCTCAGTCTTTCTGTCTTCTATCGTGCCTAGTAGGGTGTTGTATACTTTGTGATTGCACTGAGGAAAGGGTGCTGGCACACTTTGAAGACATAGTAATATAATAATAATAAAACCTTCTATTTTCTTTTCTAGTTTCCTAATCTAAACTCTGTATCTTTCTATCAATCACTCTTATGGTTCCCCTCAGCTCCCTTCATTTCAATTGTATTCTTCCCGTAAGAAAATGAACAAACCAATGTCAATTTTCAGGTGGCAATCTCATGCATTTCCATGGCTTTATTTACTATGTATGCAGGTGACAGCCTGCTCATTCCATCAATCACAGAGGTAAATTCCCATGAGTCCCCGAGATGCCTCGATTTATTATCCCTGGACTATTCCCTTTGAGAGATTTATCAAAGAAAGGGTGTTTCAGAGAAACCTAACAATCTTTGCATTGAGGTTCACTCAATCATTCAGACAGTCTAAGGAATCACATTTGTGAAGCCTCTTGATGCATAAAATAATGCAAAGAGAGGAATAAAACTTACCCTGAACTTGCACTAGTGGGAAAGCCATGAATTGTAGTGATTAAAAACACAGACTTTGGATTCAGCCAGTCTGGATGCAAATCACAGCACACCAATTACTGGCTGTGTGATGAGGGCCAGTTCCTGAATCTCAGTTTCCTCATATGCGAAAAGAAGTAAGAATATCTACCTCATAGGACTGCTGAGAAAATTGAATGAGATAATGGTTGTAAATATGAAACCTAGTAAGATGTGCATTTTCCTAAAACTGTAACTATAGTTATTCTTAAAGGCTGCAAAATGGCCAATCTCATTATGAGAAGGTTTCTTATTTCAGTTTCACAGATTCCTTTAGTTAAATCTCATTTTTCAAAATATCTCTATTGAACATGGTAGGGAGCACATATTATCAGACACCACCAGTCCTGTTTTGCCATCTGCAGCATTATCAAGGGGCAGGGGAGCCATCTCATCACATTACGAATTTGGCAGAAGGATTAAAGATGTATATAGTTTGAATCATAGGCTATGTGTTAATTAGTATAAAAGCCAAAGGAGTACTTGATTTTAAGTTCAACTTGAAATTTTTAATTTATTTCTCAGTTCAGTGGGACAGTAATATTAATAGCTAGCATTAATGGAGTGATTACTCTGTGCCAGGCAATAGATTCCCTAGCACAAATATTTCTTAATTTAGGGGAACATTCTGTAGGTCTCTGGGACAACAATCCTTGGGTAGGGAATAATTATTGTGCCTTCTCCTCAAGTGAATCAAAATTCAAATTAAGTTCTCCTTTGACTTTAGATATGCCAACATCTGGCATCTACTTTGACATCTATGTCTCACCAGGCCATTTATAACTCTCTGATTTTGTCTTCATTCTGAAGGCTGCTTTTTAATGAATTCCTCACCAATGTACAAAGGCCTTAAAGTTCAGTGCATTTTCACAGTCAGAGACAGATTTTTAGGGATCAGCTGTGTTATCATGTTGGGTCATTTGCGACATCACTAGGATAGTCCTTATTGCCCAATTTTTATTTATTCAATGAAAAAGCAGAGGACAGTTAACACTAAATGACAAATCTGAAAAACTTATAAATGGGGTAACTAAGGGGCTACACTAGGCTGAAAGCAGTAATTTCATGGCAGGAAGAATGCCTAAAGGGCTTATTTCAAATTCTGATGATGCAGCAGATCTAGATGCTAGCATTTTATAGTAATGCCTGAACTGACAAACATTAACCAGAGATCATTGCCCATGATACAGGTGGCAATCTATCATGGTAAATGTCAGTCTGGGGAAGACTTTAAAAGCCAAAAAACAGAAAAGATCAGACACAAAGCTCATCCAATTGGACTTTGCTCCCTAGAGGACTTGTAAATTCAGATTATAATTGGGTGACCTCTGCTCTTTATAAGTTCTCAAAAAGTCCTCTCGCTCTGGGTGGTATTGTTTATTGCCCTACATGATCACATATCAGTAGAAGAGAGGCAATCTTTGCATGACACAAAGATTTCCAGGTTCTACATGACGGCCCATGTATTCCAAGCTACATTCAAGTCAATAAAATTTCAAAGTAGCACGAGTGATGGAGTTGGATCCACCCATGTGAATCAGTATTAATAAAATTTAACTCTCAAATTTATTTTTTTTTCAAATCAGAAGACTAATCCAAAGATCCTAAGCAGAATATATCAGCTTCCCCTTTTAGATCTAATATCCTTATTTCAATCAATAGTATGGTAGAAATCTCCTATTAATATGTTTTTAAAACATAAAACTGAAATACAACACTCAACTGATGAAAAAATTCTAGGACTCTTGTTCCAGAAATAAAGCCTAAATCACTGGCAGAATTCAAAATCTTTCAAAATGACCTCAACTTAACTTTCCAATCTTTTTTCCTACATTTCTACTCATCTCCAAAATTTATACCTAAACTATAGCTACATGGATCTGTTGCAGTTTCTCTAAAATGTCATGGACTTTTACCTGTTTCTTGCACTTAAATGACCCACTTCCCTTCTCTGTATGAACGATTCCAAATCAGTCTTCAAACTCCAGCTCAACTACAACTCACAGAGCTGGTTGCCTCCTCCACTATCTGTGCAGAGTCGATCTATCAGAGCCTCTGCCACATTGTGCTGGCCTCTGACCACATCACAGAGAGTGAAGAACTCTATTTTGCCTTTGTATTTGCAGTACTCAGAATTTCATTTAAGAGTCAGTGGACAATAAATAATACATATATTTTTTTCTGAAAGAATCATTCCCAGGGATGTTGTGTATATCTGTGCAGGTTATGCATAACATAACTCTGAGAGCCCCAATTCAGAGAGATTATGATGTGAACAGGAGGCCTGCAGTTGTGAGGTGCACACCAGGAGCAACAACATGTGGCAGACTCAGTCATTCAAGATGAAAGTTCTATATTCCCTCATGCTGAATGTTAGTATTTTACACTACTCAAGCCCTCTTCCATTGGTTGCCAAATCCTGATAGATCAGGATTTGCTAGGTTTTGCTGTAGTAACAAACAGTTCCAAAATCTCATTATTTAACCCAAGAAAAGTGACTCACTCATCACACATGTCCAATACAATTCTTCTCAAGATTGTCTTTCAGAGAACCAGACTGACATAGGTTACAGCTTGACATATGGTCATGATCCTTGAGATGTTAAAATCAGAATGTGGCAGATGATGGCAGAATGTGGCAGCTTTTTGAGCTTCTGTTTAGATGTGGCACATATCACTTCCAGTAACATCTCAGTGACCAAAGAAAAACATGTAGCCATGATACAAAGGTCAAAGAAAATGAAATTCTACCACATATTCTAAAGAAGGGGAAAATATTCATAAATAGGAGTATCACCTATTTCTATTCCATTTATCTGGTTTAATTCCTTCTTACTTTATCCTTGGACTATTACAATCACCTACAGAGCCTCTCTGCCTCCCTTTTCTTTCTTCTATCTTGCCCTCATACCTTCTTTCCATCAATGGCAGACTGATCTTCTTAAAACACAACTCTTTCTTCTTTCAAAGAAGACATTTTTAATTAAACACCTTTAGTGATTATTCCACTGATTACCAAATTAAGCCTCAATTTATTCATCAAATCCCTCCTTTCATTCACTCTACAATTTTTGTGTTCTTAATGGGAATCAGGCATTTAAGAAACAAAGAAAAGAGTTCCTGGATTTAACATAGCTTATAGCCAGGCATAAAGAGAAAATGAGGGCATTTCAGAGTGATGCTATAGTGGCATAATTCAGTGGTAAGATCAAGAAGTGAATAACTTTGATTGGAAGTCAGTAAAGACATCTCCGAGGAGGTGATGCTTAAGGTGGTTCTTGGATTTTTAATATATGCTTTATAGGCAAATATAGTTGAAAATGGGCAAACTAGGGAGGAGTGAAGGAAGAGGGAAGAGAGTAGATAAAGATAGATGGAGGCATGAAAATTGGTGTGGTGTAAGAAATGTAAATGGTGAGGAGTAGCCTAGATAGTGGAACAGCATGGATGTTTTTTGTGTGTTTCGTGTCCATGAAATACAGCAGACCAACACTAAACCATCCTACACATCTAGAAAACTGATTGGAGGATTAACACATCAATCTGCACAAACTGAACCACAGAATTCAGCACGTATGAAGTACGGAGAAGTGAATTTGGGGAGCAGGAAGCTGCAGAGGGTAGGGAGCCACTTTTGTGGGCAGAGAGAGGACAGAGACTGGGGAGGGGAGGAGCATATCGGAAAAGCACCCCTCCCCAAAAGCAGCTGAAGAGAAAGTGGAAAATTGGAAATAGCCACAGGGAGTAAACTAAAAAGGGAGAAAGGAGAGAGGAGAGGGTTTAAATTCCATTAAGACTGTAAACAAGGGGAGCACAAAGGCTGCAACTCCACAGCTCCATAACTGGTGGTGCTCTGGTGGGAAGGGCGAATCCCCAGGAACAGAGTGGGGTCCGGGAGGTTCTCGGGCCACACAGGGAAAAGCGGTCCCACTGCTGGAAGGACACTTGGTAGAGACTGTGGAAGCCACCTGGTCCCAGCAGACCCCAGAAAATGGCCACATTTGCTGGTGTTGAAACAGGTTCGTAAGGGTGAAGCCTGGTGCCAGATGTGTGTTGTGATTTTCCATAATCCCTGAAACGCCGCTGCTACACTATCTCATGAACTTTTTCTAGGGCGGGCTGGCACCTGGCCATAGTCTCAGGGGCCAGCAGCAGCAGGGTCCAGCAAGTGTTCCTGGGTGCAGCCGATATTCAGCCATTGCTCAGTGAGACCCTCCCACAGAGGGGCGGAATGGGTCAAAGCCGCAGTCCTTCAGAAGGAAGGGGCCAGGGAAAACAGCCACATTTGAGACAAAACTCGGGAGATAGTTACTGCCTGGGGCCTGGTCACGGAGAGTGAAGAAGCGGGGAGTGGATGAAAGCTGTAGACCGAGGACCGGTGCGCGATTGTTGATCCCATAGAACAGACTGGGTAACTGAGTGGCACCATCTTCACCGCTCCCGCGCATGTGCATACGCACCTACGAGCCTTGCAACAATTCACCCCAGTAGGCTAGCAGCACCATCTAGTGGAGAGCGGAGCTGTTACACTGAGCCCTGCCAAACTGGGCTGACTTCGCTCTTCAAGAATACAAGTCTGACCGCGTGCTTAGTTTATGGACTATAAAGCGCTACATAAACAGACTTCTAGGGGAAAAGGAAGTAATTTCAGTCCTACTTCAATCTGTTAGCAGGTCCATCTATTCAATTTTCTCTCTTTTCTTTTTTTCAAGTTTAGACTTCTTTTCCTTGTCTTGAATACAGAAAGAGAAAAAATTCATTTCTATTTTCATTTTTTAAAAATATTTTTAATTTTTATTATTAAGTTTTTAACTTTTGTGTAATTTTTTCAAATTCTATTTTACTTCCTTCATTTTATTTTAGTCTACTTCAGTGTATTCAATTTTTCAAAATCTCAAACGATTTCTTTTTTTTTTCTCTCCCTCCCATTTTTTTCTCTAATCTGTCAAACCATTTTCAATACCCAGACCATAAGACACCTAAGATCTAGCATCATTTATTCGATTTGTGTGTGTGTGTTTAATTTTTTAAGTTTAATATTTTTTTAACTTATTTTTTTAATTTCAATTTTTCTACCTCATTAATTCCTTTTCTCCCTTCAAAATGACAAAACGAAGGAATTCATCCCAAAAGAAAGAGCATGAAGAAACGACAGCCAGGATTTAACCAACACAGGTATAAGAAAGATGTCTGAACCAGAATTTAGAACCATGAATATAAGAATAATAGCTGGAGTTAAAAATAGATTAGAATCCCTTTCTGCAGAGATAAAAGAAATAAAAAATAGCCAGAATGAAATTAAAAATTCTATAAATGAGCTGTAATCACAGATGGATGCAGCGACAGCCAGGAAGGGTGAGACAGAACAGAGAATCAGCAGTATAGAGGACACATTTATAGAGACTAATGAAGCAAAAAAAAAAAAAAAAAAAAAGAGGGAGATTGAGGCAAAAGAGCACGATTTAAGAATTAGAGAAATCAGTGACTCATTAAAAAGGAACATCAGAATCATAGGGGTCTCAGAAGAGGAAGAGAGAGAAAAGGGGGTTATGTGAGCAAATCATAGTGGAAAACGTTCCTAACCTGGGGAAAGACACAGGCATCAATATCCAGGAAGCACAGAGGACCCCCATTATATTCAACAAAAACCAACCATCAACAAGGCATAGCATAGTCAAATTCACAAAATACTCAGGCAAGGAGAGAATCATGAGAGCAGCAAAGGAAAAAAAAGTCCTTAACCTACAATGGAAGACAGATCAGGATTGCAGCAGACCTATCCACAGAAACTTGGCAGGCCAGAAAGGAGTGGCAGGATATACTCAGTGTGCTGAATCAGAAAAATATGCATCCAAGAATTCTTTAACCAGCAAGGCTGTCATTCAAAATAGAAGGAGAGATAAAAAGTTTCCCAGACAAAGAAAAATTAAAGGAGTCTGTGACCACTAAACCAGCTCTGCAAGAAATTTTAAGGGAGACTCTCTGAGGGGAGAAAAGATGAAAAACAAATATATATATACATATATGTGTAAATATATACATATACGTATAAATATATATACACATATATGTGTATATATATGTGTATAAATATATATATATTTATACACATTATAAATATATATTTATATAAATATAAATATACACAAATATTTACATTTATATATATATATATATATATAAATATTTATATATATATAAATAAATGCCAAAAGCAACAAAAGATTAGAAAGGACCAGAGAACACCACCAGAAACTCCAACTCTACAAACACCATAATGGCAATAAATTCATATCTTTCAGTACTCACTCTAAGCGTCAATGGATTCAATGCTCCAATCAAAAGACACAGGATAACAGAATGGATAAGAAAAAAAGATCCATCTATATGCTGTTTACAAGAGACCCACTTTAGACCTAAAGACACCTTCATACTGAAAATAAGGGGATGGAGAACCATCTATCTTGCTAATGCTCAACAAAAGAAAGCCGGAGTAGCCATATTTATATCAGACAATCTAGACATTAAAATAAAGACTGTATTGGGGCACCTGGGTGGCTCAGTCAGTTGAGCGTCCGGCTTCGGCTCAGGTCATGATCTCATGGTTTATGAGTTTAAGCCCTGCGTCAGGCTCTGTGCTGACAGCTCAGAGCCTGGAGCCTGTTTCTGATTCTGTGTCTCCCTCTCTCTCTGCTCCTCCCCTGCTCGTGCTCTGTCTCTTTCTCTCTCAAAAATAAATAAATAAACATTAAAAAAAATAAAAAAAATAAAATAAAGACTGTATCAAGAGATGAAGAAGGGCATTATATCATAATTAAGGGGTCTATCCACCAAGAAGACCTAACAATTGTAAACATTTATGTGCCAAATGTGTGAGAACCCAAATATATAAATCAATTAATCACAAACATGAAGAAACTCATCGATAGTAATACCATAACTGTAGGAGACTTCAACACCACACTCACAGCACTGGACAGATCATCTAATCAAAAAATCAACAAGGAAACAATGGCTCTGAATGACACATTGGACCAGATGGACTTAACAGATATATTCAGAACATTTCATCCTAAAGCAGCAGAATATACATTCTTCTCCAGTGGACATGGAATGTTCTCCAGAACAGACCATATACTGGGACACAAACCAACCCTAAGTAAATACAAAAGCTCGAGATCATACCGTGCATATTTTCAGACCACAATGCTATGAAACTCGAAATCAACCACATGAAAAAATTTGGAAAGGTAACAAATACTTGGAGACTGAAGAACATCCTACTGAAGAATGAATGGGCTAACCAAGAAGTTAAAGAGGAAATTAAAAAGTATATGGAAGTCAGTGAAAATGATAACACTACAACCCAAAACCTCTGGGACACAGCAAAGGCGGTCCTAAGAGGAAAGTATATAGCAATCCAGGCGTTCCTAGAGAAGGAAGAAAGGTCTCAGATACACAACCTAACCTTACGCCTTAAGGAGCTGGAAAAAGAACAGCAAATAAAACCCCAAACCAGCAGAAGACAGGAAATAAAGATTAGAGCAGAAATTAATGCTATTGAAACCAAAAAAAACCCCCCCAAAAAAAACAAAACAGTAGAACAGATCAATGAAAGCAGAAGCTGGTTCTTTGAAAGAATTAACAAAATTGATAAACCACTAGCCAGTTTGATCAAGAAGAAAAAGGAAAGGACCCAAATAAGTAAAATCAAGAATGAAAGAGGAGAGATCACAACCAACACAACAGAAATAAAAACAATAATAAGAGAATATTATGAGCAATCATATGCCAATAAAATGGGCAATCTGGAAGAAATGGACAAATTCCTAGACACATATACACTACCAAAACTGAAACAGGAAGAAACAGAAAATTTGAACAGACCCATAACCAGTAAGGAAATCGAATTAGTAATCAAAAATCTGCCAAAAAACAAGACTCCAGGGCCAGATGGCTTTCCAGGGGAATTCTACCAAACATTTAAGGAAGAGTTAACACCCATTCTCTTGAAACTGTTCCAAAAAATGTAAATGGAAGGACAACTTCCAAAGTCTTTCTATGAGGCCAGCATTACTCTGATTCCAAAACCAGACAGAGACCCCACTAAAAAGGAGAACTATAGACCAATTTCCCTGATGAACATGGATGCAAAAATCCTCAACAAGATATTAGCCAACCAGCTCCACCAATACATTAAAAACACTATTCAACACGACCAAGTGGGATTTATACCTGGGATGCAGGGCTGTTTCAATATCCGCAAAACAATTAACATGATTCATCACATCAATAAAAGAAAGGACAAGAACCATATGATCCTCTCAATAGATGCAGAGAAAGCATTTGACAAAATACAACCTCCTTTCTTGATAAAAACCCTCAAGAAAGTAGGGATAGAAGGACAATACCTCGAGATCATAAAAGCCATATATGAAAGACCCAACGCTAAATCATCCTCAATGTGGAAAAACTGACAGCTTTCCCCCTAAAGTCAGGAACAAGACAGGGATGTCCACTCTTGCCACTGTTATTCAACATAGTATCGGCAATCTTAGCCTCTGCAGTCAGACAACACAAAGAAATAAAAGTCATCCAAGTCACACAGAAGGAGGCCAAACTTTCACTCTTCGCAGATGACATGATACTCTATATGGAAAACCCAAAAGATTCCACTAAAAAACTTCTAGAACTGATCCATGAATTCAGTAAAGTAGCAGTATATAAAATCAACACACAGAAAACAGTTTCAATCCTATACACCAATAATGAAGCATCAGAATGAGAAACCAAGGAATCTATCCCATTTATAATTGCACCCAAACCAGTAAAATAACTAGGAAACAAACCTAACTGAAGGGATGAAAAATCTATATGCTGAAAACTATAGAAAGCTTATGAAAGAAATTGAAGAAGACACAAAGAAATGGAAAAACATTCCATGCTCATGAGAGAAAATATTGTTAAAATGTCTATGACTACCCAAAGCAATCTACCTATTCAATGCAATCCATAGCATTCTTCACAGAGCTAGAACAAATTATCCTAAATTTTGTATGGAACCAGAAAAGACCCTGAAGAGCCAGAGCAATCTTGAAAAAGGAAACCAAAACAGGAAGAATCACAATCCCGGACTTCAAACTATACTACAAAGCTGTGGTCATCACGATAGTATGGTATTCGCATAAGAACAGACACTCAGATCGATGGAACAGAATAGACAACCCAGAAATGGACCCACAAACGTATGGCCAACTAATCTTTGACAAAGCAGGAAAGAGTATTCAATGGAATAAAGACAATCTCTTCAGCAAGTGGTGCTGGGAAAACTGGACAGCGACATGCAGAGGAATGAACCTGGACAACTTTCTGACACCACAAACAAAAATAAATTCAAAATGGATGAAAGACCTCAATGTAAGACAGGAAGCCATCAAAATCCTCAAGGAGAAAGCAGGCAAAAACCTCTCTGATCTTGGCCACAGCAACTTCTTACTCAACACGTCTCTGGAGGCAAGGGAAACAAAAGCAAAAATGAACTACTGGGACCTCATCAAAATAAAAACTTCTGCACAGAGAAGGAAACAATCAGCAAAACTAAAAGGCAAGAGACAGAATGGGACAAGATATTTGCAAATGACATATCAGATAATATCAGACATATCCAAAATCTACAAAGAACTTATCAAACTCAACACCCAAAAAACAAAGAATCCAGTGAAGAAATGGGCAAAAGACATGAACAGACACTTCTCCAAAGAAGACATCTAGATGGCCAACCGACACATGAAAAAATGCTCAACATCACTCATCATCAGGGAAATACAAATCAAAACCACAATGAGATACCACCTTACACCTTCAGAATGGCTAACATTAACAACTCAGGCAACAACAGATGTTGGCGAGGATGCAGAGAAAGAGGATCTCTTTTGCGTTGTTGGTGGGAATGCAAGCTGGTGCAGCCACTCTGGAAAACAGTATGGAGGTTTCTCAAAAAACTAAAAATAGAACTACCCTATGACCCAGAATTGCACTACTAGGCATTTATCCCAGGGATACAGGTGTGCTGTTTCGAAGGGACACATGCACCCCCATGTTTATAGCGGCACTATCAACAATAGCCAAAGTATGGAAAGAGCCCAAATGTCCATTGATGTATGAATGATAAAGAAAATGTGGTATATATATACAATGGAGTATTACTTGGCAATCAAAAAGAATGAAATGTTGCCATTTGCAACTATGTGGATGGAACTGGAGGGTATTATGCTAAGTGAAATTAGTCAGAGAAAGACAAAATCATATGACTTCACTCACATGAGGACTTTAAGAGACAAAACAGATGAACATAAGGGAAGGGAAACAAAAATAATATAAAATGAGGGAGGGGGACAACACAGAAGAGACTCATAAATATGGAGAATAAACTGAGGGTTACTGGAGGAGTTGTGGGAGGGAGAATAGGCTAAATGGGTAAGGGGCACTAAGGAATCTACTCCTGAAATCATTGTTGCACTATATGCTAACTTGGATGTAAATTTTAAAAAATTTAAAAAAAATTAAAAAAAAGAAATGTAAATGGTTCGGTAGGCTGGAAGAGAAGGAGTTCATGTGGTAGATTGGATCAGTTCTGAGGAGTAGAAAGTACAGTTGGAAATAGAGATTGAAGTCAGGTGAGAAATGGAGGAGGCTTACAGGTGGTTTTAAGGAGTTTGTCCTTTGTCCTTTGGGAAATGTAGAATAATTCAATAGTTTTAAGCAGGATATGATGTAATCTGATTTGCACTTAAGGTTTACCCTGGTGTTAGTATGAATGCTGAAGTGAAAGGCAGGGAAAATCTATTTTGGGGTGACTTTTACTGAGTGTGGTGGTGAATTTTATGTGTCAGGGCCATAGCGTGCCCATATATTTGGTCAAACATTGTTCTGGGTGTTTCTGTGAAGGTGTTTTGGATGAAATTAACATTTAAATGGGACTTTGAGTAAAACAGATTGCTGTACCTAATGTGGCTGAGCTTCATCCAGTCAGTTGAAGACCTAAGTAGAATAAAAAGACTGGTCTCCCCTGAGGAAGAGAGAATTCTTTTTTTTTTTTTTTTTTAAGAAGGTCAAAATCATACCAAGTATATTTTCTTTTTTTTTTTTTTTTATATATGAAGTTTATTGACAAATTGGTTTCCATACAACACCCAGTGCTCATCCCAAAAGGTGCCCTCCTCAATACCCACCACCCACCCTCCCCTCCCTCCCACCACCCATCAACCCTCAGTTTGTTCTCAGTTTTCAACAGTCTCTTATGCTTTGGCTCTCTCCCACTCTAACGTCCTTTTTTTTTTTTTTTTTTTTTTTCCTTCCCCTCCCCCATGGGTTCCTGTTAAGTTTCTCAGGATCCACATAAGAGTGAAACCATATGGTATCTGTCTTTCTCTGTATGGCTTATTTCACTTAGCATCACACTCTCCAGTTCCATCCACGTTGCTACAAAAGGCCATATTTCATTCTTTCTCATTGCCACGTAGTATTCCATTGTGTATATAAACCACAATTTCTTTATCCATTCATCAGTTGATGGACATTTAGGCTCTTTCCATACTTTGGCTATTGTTGAGAGTGCTGCTATGAACATTGGGGTACAAGTGCCCCTATGCATCAGTACTCCTGTATCCCTTGGGTAAATTCCTAGCAGTGCTATTGCTGGGTCATAGGGTAGGTCTATTTTTAATTTTCTGAGGAACCTCCACACTGCTTTCCAGAGCGGCTGCACCAATTTGCATTCCCACCAACAGTGCAAGAGTGTTCCCGTTTCTCCACATCCTCGCCAGCATCTATAGTCTCCTGATTTGTTCATTTTGGCCACTCTGACTGGCGTGAGGTGATACCTGAGTGTGGTTTTGATTTGTATTTCCCTGATAAGGAGCGACGCTGAACATCTTTTCATGTGCCTGTTGGCCATCTGGATGTCTTCTTTAGAGAAGTGTCTATTCATGTTTTCTGCCCATTTCTTCACTGGGTTATTTGTTTTTCGGGTGTGGAGTTTGGTGAGCTCTTTATAGATTTTAGATACTAGCCCTTTGTCCGATATGTCATTTGCAAATATCTTTTCCCATTCCGTTGGTTGCCTTTTAGTTTTGTTGGTTGTTTCCTTTGCTGTGCAGAAGCTTTTTATCTTCATAAGGTCCCAGTAATTCACTTTTGCTTTTAATTCCCTTGCCTTTGGGGATGTGTCGAGTAAGAGATTGCTACGGCTGAGGTCAGAGAGGTCTTTTCCTGCTTTCTCCTCTAAGGTTTTGATGGTTTCCTGTCTCACATTTAGGTCCTTTATCCATTTTGAGTTTATTTTTGTAAATGGTGTGAGAAAGTGGTCTAGTTTCAACCTTCTGCATGTTGCTGTCCAGTTCTCCCAGCACCATTTGTTAAAGAGGCTGTCTTTTTTCCATTGGATGTTCTTTCCTGCTTTGTCAAAGATGAGTTGGCCATACGTTTGTGGGTCTAGTTCTGGGGTTTCTATTCTATTCCATTGGTCTGTGTGTCTGTTTTTGTGCCAATACCATGCTGTCTTGATGATGACAGCTTTGTAGTAGAGGCTGAAGTCTGGGATTGTGATGCCTCCTGCTTTGGTCTTCTTCTTCAAAATTCCTTTGGCTATTCGGGGCCTTTTGTGGTTCCATATGAATTTTAGGATTGCTTGTTCTAGTTTCGAGAAGAATGCTGGTGCAATTTTGATTGGGATTGCATTGAATGTGTAGATAGCTTTGGGTAGTATTGACATTTTGACAATATTTATTCTTCCAATCCATGAGCAGGGAATGTCTTTCCATTTCTTTAAATCTTCTTCAATTACCTTCATAAGCTTTCTATAGTTTTCAGCATACAGATCCTTTACATCTTTGGTTAGATTTATTCCTAGGTATTTTATGCTTCTTGGTGCAATTGTGAATGGGATCAGTTTCTTTATTTGTCTTTCTGTTGCTTCATTGTTAGTGTATAAGAATGCAACTGATTTCTGTACATTGATTTTGTATCCTGCAACTTTGCTGAATTCATGTATCAGTTCTAGCAGACTTTTGGTGGAGTCTATCGGATTTTCCATGTATAATATCATGTCATCTGCAAAAAGCGAAAGCTTGACTTCATCTTTGCCAATTTTGATGCCTTTGATTTCCTTTTGTTGTCTGATTGCTGACGCTAGAACTTCCAGCACTATGTTAAACAACAACGGTGAGAGTGGGCATCCCTGTCGTGTTCCTGATCTCAGGGAAAAAGCTCTCAGTTTTTCCCCGTTGAGGATGATGTTAGCTGTGGGCTTTTCATAAATGGCTTTTATGATCTTTAAGTATGTTCCTTCTATCCCGACTTTCTCAAGGGTTTTTATTAAGAAAGGGTGCTGGATTTTGTCAAAGGCCTTTTCTGCATCGATTGATAGGATCATATGGTTCTTCTCTTTTTTTTTGTTAATGTGATGTATCACGTTGATTGATTTGCGAATGTTGAACCAGCCCTGCATCCCAGGAATGAATCCCACTTGATCATGGTGAATCATTCTTTTTATATGCTGTTGAATTCGATTTGCTAGTATCTTATTGAGAATTTTTGCATTCATATTCATCAGGGATATTGGCCTGTAGTTCTCTTTTTTCACTGGGTCTCTGTCTGGTTTAGGAATCAAAGTAATACTGGCTTCATAGAATGAGTCTGGAAGTTTTCCTTCCCTTTCTATTTCTTGGAATAGCTTGAGAAGGATAGGTATTATCTCTGCTTTAAACGTCTGGTAGAACTCCCCTGGGAAGCCATCTGGTCCTGGACTCTTATTTGTTGGGAGATTTTTGATAACTGATTCAATTTCTTCGCTGGTTATGGGTCTGTTCAGGCTTTCTATTTCCTCCTGATTGAGTTTTGGAAGAGTGTGGGTGTTCAGGAATTTGTCCATTTCTTCCAGGTTGTCCAATTTGTTGGCATATAATTTTTCATAGTATTCCCTGATAATTGTTTGTATCTCTGAGGGATTGGTTGTAATAATTCCATTTTCATTCATGATTTTATCTATTTGGGTCATCTCCCTTTTCTTTTTGAGAAGCCTGGCTAGAGGTTTGTCAATTTTGTTTATTTTTTCAAAAAACCAACTCTTGGTTTCGTTGATCTGCTCTACAGTTTTTTTAGATTCTATATTGTTTATTTCTGCTCTGATCTTTATTATTTCTCTTCTTCTGCTGGGTTTAGGCTGCCTTTGCTGTTCTGCTTCTATTTCCTTTAGGTGTGCTGTTAGATTTTGTATTTGGGATTTTTCTTGTTTCTTGAGATAGGCCTGGATTGCAATGTATTTTCCTCTCAGGACTGCCTTCGCTGCGTCCCAAAGCGTTTGGATTGTTGTATTTTCATTTTCGTTTGTTTCCATATATTTTTTGATTTCTTCTCTAATTGCCTGGTTGACCCACTCATTCGTTAGTAGGGTGTTCTTTAACCTCCATGCTTTTGGAGGTTTTCCAGACTTTTTCCTGTGGTTGATTTCAAGCTTCATAGCATTGTGGTCTGAAAGTATGCATGGTATAATTTCAATTCTTGTAAACTTATGAAGGGCTGTTTTGTGACCCAGTATATGATCTATCTTGGAGAATGTTCCATGTGCACTCGAGAAGAAAGTATATTCTGTTGCTTTGGGATGCAGAGTTCTAAATATATCTGTCAAGTCCATCTGATCCAGTGTCTCATTCAGGGCCCTTGTTTCTTTATTGACCGTGTGTCTAGATGATCTATCCATTTCTGTAAGTGGGGTGTTAAAGTCCCCAGCAATTACCACATTCTTATCAATAAGGTTGCTTCTGTTTATGAGTAATTGTTTTATATATTTGGGGGCTCCGGTATTCGGCGCATAGACATTTATAATTGTTAGCTCTTCCTGATGGATAGACCCTGTAACTATTATATAATGTCCTTCTTCATCTCTTGTTACAGCCTTTAATTTAAAGTCTAGTTTGTCTGATATAAGTATCGCTACTCCAGCTTTCTTCTGGCTTCCAGTAGCATGATAAATAGTTCTCCATCCCCTCACTCTGAATCTAAAGGTGTCCTCAGGTCTAAAATGAGTCTCTTGTAGACAGCAAATAGATGGGTCTTGTTTTTTTATCCATTCTGATACCCTATGTCTTTTGGTTGGCACATTTAATCCATTTACATTCAGTGTTATTATAGAAAGATACGGGTTTAGAGTCATTGTGATGTCTGTATGTTTTATGCTTGTAGTGATGTCTCTGGTACTTTGTCTCACAGGGTCCCCCTTAGGATCTCTTGTAGGGCTGGTTTGGTGGTGACAAATTCCTTCAGTTTTTGTTTGTTTGGGAAGACCTTTATCTCTCCTTCTATTCTAAATGACAGACTTGCTGGATAAAGGATTCTCGGCTGCATATTTTTGCTGTCTAGCACCCTGAAAATCTCGTGCCAATTCTTTCTGGCCTGCCAAGTTTCAAAAGAGAGATCAGTCACGAGTCTTATAGGTCTCCCTTTATATGTGAGGGCACGTTTACCCCTTGCTGCTTTCAGAATTTTCTCTTTATCCTTGTATTTTGCCAGTTTCACTATGATATGTCGTGCAGAAGATCGATTCAAGTTACGTCTGAATGGAGTTCTCTGTGCCTCTTGGATTTCAATGCCTTTTTCCTTCCCCAGTTCAGGGAAGTTCTCAGCTATTATTTCTTCAAGTACCCCTTCAGCACCTTTCCCTCTCTCTTCCTCCTCTGGGATACCAATTATGCGTATATTATTTCTTTTTAGTGTATCACTCAGTTCTCTAATTTTCCCCTCATACTCCTGAATTTTTTTATCTCTCTTTTTCTCAGCTTCCTCTTTTTCCATAACTTTATCTTCTAGTTCACCTATTCTCTCCTCTGCCTCTTCCATCCGAGCCGTGGTGGTTTGCATTTTGTTTTCCATTTCCTTTAAAGCGTTTTTCAGCTCCTCGTGACTGTTCCTTAGTCCCCTGATGTCTGTAGCAAGAGATTCTCTGCTGTCCTGTATGCTGTTTTCCAGCCCAGCGATTAATTTTATGACTATTATTCTAAATTCACTTTCTGTTATATTATTTAAATCCTTTTTGATCAGCTCATTAGCTGTTGTTATTTCCTGGAGATTCTTCTGAGGGGAATTCTTCCGCTTGGTCATTTTGGATAGTCCCTGGTGTGGTGAGGGCCTGCAGGGCACTTCCCCTGTGCTGTGGTGTATAACTGGAGTTGGTGGGCGGGGCCGCAGTCCGACCTGATGTCTGCCCCCAGCCCACCGCTGGGGCCACAGTCAGACTGGTGTGTGCCTTCTCTTCCCCTCTCCTAGGGGCGGGATTCACTGTGGGGTGGCGTGGCCCGTCTGGGCTACTTGCACACTGCCAGGCTTGTGATGCTGGGGATCTGGCGTATTAGCTGGGGTGGGAAGGCAAGGTGCACGGCGGCGGGGGGGCAGGCTTAGCTCGCTTCTCCTTAGGTGATCCACTTCAGGAGGGGCCCTGTGGCAGCCGGAGGGAGTCAGATCCGCTGCCGGAGGTTTGGCTCCGCAGAAGCACAGAGTTGGGTGTTTGTGCGGAGCGAGCAATTTCCCTGGCCGGAGCCGGTTCCCTTTGGGATTTTGGCTGGGGGATGGGCGGGGGAGATGGCGCTGGCGAGTGCCTTTGTTCCCCGCCAAACTGAGCTCTGTCGTCCGGGGGCTCCGCAGCTCACCCTCCCTTTGTCCTCCAGCCTTCCCGCTTTCCGAGCAGAGCTGTTAACTTATGACCTCCCAGACGCTAAGGCGCGCTTGCTGTCGGAACACAGTCCCTCAGGCCCCTCTGCTTTTGCAAGCCGGACTCGGGGGCTCTGCTTGGCCGGCGAGCCGCCCCTCCGCCCCGGCTCCCTCCCGCCAGTCCGTGGAGCGCGCACCGCCTCGCCGCCCTTCCTACCCTCTTCCGTGGGCCTCTCGTCTGCACTTGGGTCCGGTGACTCCGTTCTGCTAATCCTCTGGCGGTTTTCTGGGTTATTTAGGCAGGTGTAGGTGGAATCTAAGTGATCAGCAGGACGCGCGGTGAGCCCAGCGTCCTCCTACGCCGCCATCTTCCCAGAATCCAGGAAGAGAGAATTCTTCAGCAAACTGCCTTCAGACTTTATCTACAACATCACTTTTTCTGGTTCTAGAGCAGAGTACTCCTAGACTCAACTGGAACATTGGCTCTTCTGTGTCTCTAGCCCATGAGCCCACTCTGCAGATTTTTGACTTGTCAGCCTCCATATCAGTGTAAACCAAGACTTTATAATAAATCTCGCTCCCTCCCTTTCTCACCCCCTCCCTCCTTTCTCTCTCCCTTCTCTCTGTCTCTCTTTTCTCTCTATCTCTCTTTTCTCTCTCTCTCTGTTGATTCTGTTTCTCTGGAGTATCCTGACTAGTATAAATTTTGGTACTGGGAGTGGTTCTGGAAGAACAGAATCTTAGGGATGAATTTTCTGTGTTCACAACAATGTGAATGTACTAACATTACTGAATTACACACTTATAAGTGGTGAAGATGATGAATTTTATTTTATGTGTTTTCATCACAGCTAAAAATAAAAAGTATTTTTTATTAGTAAAAAAAAAAAGAGAAGAAAGAATCTGGGTGGCCACATATATAATACTTTTGGATGTTTTTGTCAAAGTAACAATCTTAAATGGTTTAGCATTTGACAAGTCAGGAAATAGTCTAAGAAAACTTAATTGACTTGCCCAAGGCACCAAAGCTTAAAGTGGAGGAGGTATGTCTTGAACTTACATTTGCTGATGTAGTTTCCTATATTTTCACCCATTACTCCAAAACTGAAGGAAAACCTTTATTTCAGTCCAAGGACTTTACATTTGAATTACAATTTGCAGTTCTCTGGAAATAGCTCAGTACTTTCCAGGATGGCCACAATGTAGATGCTGACTAAGGATTTATTAACAATGGAGGTGGGCATGATCTGATGGGATTAATCAGGTATGGGTCACGCTGCCCCAGAAGTAATTTCCATAAACTACACAGAGAACCTAATTATGTAAATCACTTTAGAGATCCCCAACTGACCTTCTTGACAAGACCTAACCAGCAGTAATGAGTGGAAAAAGAAAATATTGAACACTGGAATATTTCCTCAGACAAATCCAGAGTTGACTACAATGCTTCTTGAATTTGAGTGCTGTAGTTGCATACTGGGGACTACAATTGCTAATTCAAACTCCCTGAATGTGACATATAGATTCACTAGGAAGTAAACTAAAAAAAGAGCTGTTGTCTGTTTCTGAATGACCTAGCTTTATTAAAACTTGAAATGTTTCTCAAAGTGATGGTAAACAAACTTCTTGAACTGGCAAGGAAAAAAAAATCACTATGTATTTTCTAATCAAGGAGGATTAAAAGGCTGTGAAACTATATCCAATGCACAAATGTTGTAATTACGATAAATATTTGTCCTTTCTGTTTTCACTACAAACTCAAAAATCCTAGAGTCTGTGTTTGGCACATGCAGGAGATTACAGCCATCTGCTGAGAGACAAAGCTGTCAATTATAAAACAATCTGGCTTTCCATTTCATTCCATTTCCAGGTTAAATCTGGCCCAGCTGAGGTAGAATCATACTATTACTACTATTAAAATTGAGAAATTTGTGGTGCCCTCTGCCCTGTAAACCTATTCTCAGGATCCCAAGAAATTTGCAAATCTCTGAACTTGGACTTTCAAACTCAAGGTCAGCATGTCTTGTACAGGCCATTAAATAAGGGAAGACTATGAGCTTTATATCTAACTTGAATACAAAATGATGTTTTTATTCATTTAAAATGTACTTTAGGCTAAGGGGAGAAATTATGGCAAACAGAAACAACTAAATGGAGATAGGTTGTTCTCTCTCAGCAGGACTGGTGAACATTTACAACAGAGGCTTTGAGGTTAAAAAAGAATAATAAAACAATGAAACACAGGGGTCTCCTGGTTGGCTCAGTTGGAAGAGATTGTGACTCTTGATCTTGGGATTGTGAATTCGAGCCCCACATTGGGTGGTAGAGATTACTAAATATACAAACAAATAAACAAACAAATAAATAAATAATAAATAAATAAACTTAAAAAAACCAATGACACATGAAAAGCAGAATGGTCAATTTAGTAACTTAGGATTTGGCAACATTGAGGAGGGACAATTCAAAACCATAGCAGAGACATTTTAATGGAAGAGGCCGTAGTCCTAAAATTGTGGCCATTAAAGATGAAATGGAAGTGAGTTTGCCTTTGTTACAGCCAGATTCCATATTAGAAAATTCACTCTGCTTTCTGAATTTTTCCTGCAGTTTTACTGGAAACAGTTATCTTGTGTTTTGCCTTAGACAGTTATATTACCTTTTAAAAGACTGCTCAGAAACTCTTCCATTCCTCAGCAGCAGTGGAGGAAGAATTGGCTTTTAAACAGACACCTCACAGTAGAGAATAAACATTTTCCCACCTACATCTGGGTGTGGGTCAGCCCTGAGGACACTTCCAAGTGGCCATTGAGAGCCTAGATTAAGACTCTCTTTACATAATGCTAATCATAGTGTTTTCTGGAAGAGTTCTTCCTCAAGGCCATTAGTGACCAGACAGAAATGAAAGAGTTTGAATTTTCTCAAGTGCATGATTCCTCCCCTTAACTCAATTTAACAACCATACTTTGCATTTCATACCAATCTTGGGTCAATAATTTCACCTACTGACTCTTGAAATCAAAGCAAAAAAAACCCACTCTATTTTTTTATAATTGAAAGGCCCACTGAAACATAATTCATAAAGTTGCTAATGCTTCTCAGTTAACTATATAAATGCTTATCTAACAGGATTCAGCATAAAGCAAATTGGGTAACAATTAAGGCATCTGGCTCTAGCCTGCAGAAGCAAATTTGGCCTCCTGGTTCAGGGAGAAGGTTAAGTTGGATTTCAAAGTTACCTTCTACTTTCCAGCTGGCTCTGTCCTCCCATATGGTGACTGCTTATCCTAGCAGCATCCTCACTGTTACTATTTCATTTTCTCTTCTCTCTGTTTCGTACTCAACCATCAACACTGTGTATACTGGATCTTATTCCATCCACCAGATTAAATGTTAACCCTATGATAAAAAACAGTTGACTAACCTTATTGTTTAGTGCAGCTGTTCTCAGCTTTCAGTGTCAATATATTCCTGGACCACAATCAACTGTGAAGTTTATTTATTTACTTTTTTAAAGTTTAATTATTTTTGACACAGAGCGCTAGTTGGAGAGGGGCAGAGAGAGAGAGAGAGAGAGACAGAGAGGATCCAAAGTAGACTTTGAACTGACAGCAGAGAGCCCAATACAGGGCTTGAACTCATGACTTGCAAGATCATGACCTGAGTCAAAGTCGGATGCTTAACCAACTGAGCCATCCAGGCACCCCAATAAACTGTGAAGTTTACTATAATTCATTTGACACCTATACAGAGACTCCTCTACTTAAAGACTTTCAACTTCAGACTCTTTTAGACAAAAATTTTCACTACAGAATCATCAACTTTTCTTTCCTCAACAAATGATAATATATGGGGGATCCTGCAGATAGGTATTGAAGGATCAGATATACCACCTAAAAATATACCATCTTGACATAAGGATTACTTTGAGTTGAAGGCAATTGAGAACTAACAGATGCAGAAAGTGTTCTCTGCCCTCCCCTTATCTGCCTAAAAGCAGAACATAAATTTCCCTTTGTGAAGGTGACCTCATTTTATCAGGAAGAGAAGAGTGACTGTCACCTGAGACAGAGAGCCAAGGTGAGTTTGCACAAACTTTACTAAAAAGCCCTTATCTCCCATCCATTGCCCCATATATTTCCTAGTCCCTTCCCCATAATTTATTGCCCTCTGAAGCTCAAACTTCCTTTCCTTTGTTAAAATGGTATACAAACCCCTGAGTCTAACCACTTTTTTGAGTGTCATTTTTCTATGAACTCTTATGTATGTAACTCTTAATAAAAATTCTGTGCCTTTTCCCCTCTTAATCTTTTGCTAACTTCACAGACCACCCCTTCAAGACTGAATGTGAGAATTATGATATGGAAGAGTTTCAACACTGCGTGCCTAAGGTTGATACAGGAGAAGGACAGGAGTATGTTTGAGACTTAATTCCTACATGTAGTAAAGTTACTGCTGACAGAAATTTTTCTGGGGACCATGATGTTGGTTCACACTCAAGACAATTTGCATCTGCACATCATTAAGGTTAATGGTAAGACAGAAAATAAACTTGTGAAGTTTATTAATGACATGTGGCTTCCACTACTTGTTAACCTACAATATCTGTTTTCCTATTTTTAATTCATAACTTGAATTTCTTATTCATAATGAATTTTTTTATTTATAACCCTTACTTCCTTATCAAGCTCTGATTTCATTCCAAGTAGCAGTGATTCACTGTTTAGGCCAAAGAAAAGAACTTACCACCTTAGGCCTCCTTGAAACTAGAGGATTATATGGCCCAGTTGTGGCTAATGAGGGGAGGTCTCCAAGTGGAGATTTTGAGAATGATATTGTTTTCCTGTCAAAAGAGACAAACTCATTTGACATGAATCATATGAACCGTTTGCTGTTTATTTTTCTCTTTTCCTCTTGCTGGAATACAGATGCAATGTCTGAAGCACGGCCATCTTGCAATCATGAAGTTAAAACAAACAAGCTAAGACCAAGAGGAAGAAGGAGCCTTGCTTTTGATGACTTCCTAAAACAACTGTCCCAGTTTTGGACTGCCTGTCTCTGGAATTCTGGTCGTGTGAGAAAAGTCTCTGTTTGAGCCACACTTGAGGTTTCTGTGATATGAAGCCATTTGTAGTTCTGAGTGATACAAACTGCTCCAACAGATTTTAATATTGATAAAAAGTGGGCTATTTGGGGGGAAAATGCTTGGAAGGTCTTTTTTTAAGACTCTGAGGACTAGCTCAGACTTCTATGCAGGAAAGGGTACTGGTTGAGCAAGTTCAGTTTCTCTCTGAAACTACAGACTTACATAAAGGGAAGAAGAAAAAGACAAACAAATTTTGGCTATTCTCTTTCTTTGCCAAGGGACTGGCATTAGTAAGTTATTTCTCTTTATGCAAATTAAAATGCATTGAATATTTTTCCTACAATAATGCCTCTTTCCCTCACTTGTCCATTGAAGTTCCCTACTAGTGATAGAAGGGAGGAACTTTAAGTAGCACTCCTGGAATCAAACACACCCTGGGAGTTTGTCCTCCAAGGGAATCTCCTATGCTATATTTGTCACAGGGAACTATTTAAAAACTGCTGGAATAATACATGTAGCTATGATTAGTTTTCTAAATTCACATGCTGATTTTAATGATCCTTTCTTTAAACACAAAGTCTTAACCCAACAGAATTCTGTAGAAGAATGAGAAGGTGGGTGTTTGGGGAACCTGTCCTTTCAGTATTCAAAATTGGTTCGCCTCCATGGGTAATCCTCTTTTAGAATACGAATGCTAGATGGAGGTAAGTTGGTGGAAAAGCGAAAGGGAGAGGAAAGAAGTGGCCTCCATCATAATACTTTGCATATGGCTCCCAAGCTTTCTCAGTAGGTTTATTTGCACAGTGATCATTCCTTAGGGCTCCCTGCACCAGGTAAAGATTTCATCATTAGGTTTGTGATTTGTAAAACTCCCTTGCTGCCTCACTCTCACTGGAAGGGACCAAATGAATCAATCCGCATCACTTTCCCAAGGCTCTGTTTGCAACCAAAAGGGCCAAAGGTTTTCTTGTTTATGATTAGCAAAACATCCTGCTAGAACGAGCTCCACAAGAAGGTTTGCCAGCATCACACATCCTCATCCCTACATCCAACTCATAAAGAATATACACTCTTTGTGGTGTATAGAATGGTGCTTAGCAGCTGTTTAACAGCACAGCAACTGTACACAGGACTAAAAAGCAAAGGAAAATACCAGATTTGATTGAACCTGCCGGGAAAATTTCAGGTGGCATAATGTAATTACCTGAGTTAGGATATTGAGGTTAAATAACACCTATGCTCTCTTACCTAAAAGTATCTAGGATCTATACCAGCCATAAATGACTTGGATCTTAGTTTTATAACCTGGTAGTGGAAAGGGAGGCAGTTCTCCAGCAGCACAGCAGTCTCTTGTTGGAAACCCTGTTTCTCATCCGGCACCACCTGTGTGTCCCCTTGGCTGCCCCCCAGCACAAGGCACTGATGCAGCCAAACCCACTGAGCCTGTGAGAGTGGCCAGAAACACAGCAGAAGGTGTTGGCTTCCTGGCCTCTCGTTGAGGCCATCTGGACCCTCTAACACACCTGTTTGGGAGGGTTTCCGTAGCTTCGTTTACAAATGTAAGTGCAGCTCAAAATGTTCCAGTCCAGTGCTGATCATTCGCCCTTACTTTTTGGGATGTTAATTATGCAACAAGATCATTTCTGTGCCCATTTTTCTCCTCCATTATAAACTTTAGATGACAAAAATGTGCTTCTCAGTATGGTTTTTTTTTAGTAGAATGAACAGATGTAAAAGTGTTTTCAATTCCTTAATAAAGGTGACATTAGGCCAGATTTGATATTACACTAAGTCCCACATAACATTTAAAAATGGGTTTTTTCAACCATAAAATTACTAATTGATCTGTCTTGTAAAAAGATAAAGGAAATGAATGCCTATTTGAGTTTCATTTCTGTCAGGCTTCCGATTCCTTATTTTATGTAGTGCAAAATGAATTTTAATGAACCAGCCTCCAAATTTCAAAATACGCCATTACCCTTCCAAAGTAATTGGCATATTTGACTGCCTTTTCCTTTCTTAGAGTCTGTCTGACTTTCTAATCTTAAAGTCAATGTTCCATTCAACATGTTCTTCTGCATGCCATCTGAAAGAAGTAAATTAAAACAAGAGGAGAGACTATACCAGGAAGAATTCATTCATTGAGCCACTCAACAAATATTTATGGAATTCCTGCTGTAGGTCAAGCACTGTTCCAGGTGCTGTAGAAAGAGGGGGACATAAGTGAAAAATCCCTGTTTTCATGGAGTTTCCATGTCAGTGCAGTAAGTCAGTATAATAGACACACAAATATATAATATTCAGGTGATCAGAGCTACAGAGAAAAATAATGAATGTTGATGTGTAGAAAGGCACAAGATGGAGAGTCTCAAGCAGAGACTCAACTAAAGCAAAAGTGTGAGCTATTGGGGGATGAGAATCAGCAGATAGAGTAGCCTTTCTTCTTCCTCCCATTTAAAAAACAATTATTTAATGTTTTGTTTTGTTTTTTTGAGAGAGAGAGACAGAGACAGAGGGTGAGTGGGGGAGGGGGAGAGGGAGAGGGAGGGAGAGAGAGAGAGAGAGAGGGAGAGAGAGAGAGTGAGAGAGAGAGAGAGAGAGAGAGAGAGAATCCAAGGCAGGCTCCAGGCTCTGAGATGTCAGCACAGAGCCTGATGCAGGGCTTGAACTCATGAACTGTGAGATCATGACCTGAGCTGAAGTTGGACACTTAACCAACTGAGCCACCCAGGTGCCCCTCTGATCTCAGCTTTTTTGCCTACTTATATACATACAAAACATTTCTGGCTGCATTGTCTAATCTGGGAGGGAAGCTACAGAGGGCATGAGGAGAAAGGCAACTTTGATTGAGTACCTACTTGTGCCACAATATGTATATTTCCATTTTGTGAATCTGTGGGGCAACACTCTGGTCTGTTGATCTGATCCTTATTTTACAGCTGGGGAAGCAAAAGCTCAGGGACATCAGGTAGTTCGGTGGACAAATGTTCTAGTTATTTATTGTTGCCTTACAAACTCCTGAATTTTGTGGCTTAAAATAACAATTATTATTTATGTTGCTCATAAATATGCAATTTGGGCAAGACTCAAAAGGGAAGGCTTATGTCTGTCCCCTGTGGCATCATTTGGGGAGCACAATTTAGGGCTAAGGATCCATATCCAAGATGACTCATTCCCATGGCTGGCAAGTTAGTGTTATTTATACAATTTATCCAATGACTGTCGGAGGACCTGTGGGCCTCCTTTTCTCTCCATGCAGACTGGGCTTCCTCACAGCATAGTGACTGGGTTTCTAAAACAATCTTCTAAGGGAAGCATAAGATAGAAAAACATGGCATTATGATGGTGTAGTCTTGGAAGCCCATTATGCCCAGCTCTGCCTCTCACTAGTATTGGGTCCTTAGCAAACTGACATCACCCCAGAGGGAGGGCATTTTCCCAAATAACAGGTTTCTCTGCAACCATTTGTTTAGTCAACAAGCATTTCTGAGTGCCTCTAGCACAACACAACTCTGCTCTGGAATCCAATTGCTTGACTTTGCATCCTAGCTCTCCCACTTGCTTGCTGACAAATTAGGAAGATTTACTCAAACTCTCTTTGCCTCAGTTTTATTAAATGTAAAGCATCAGGATTTAAGGAAAGTCCAGAGAACTTCTCATGTACCTAATAAGAGCACTAATTTCTACCCCTGCAATACCATCAGCTCAGCCCCAATGCCTTAAAAAATCAATCCCAAGAAGGAAGGTAAAATTAGAATTAATGGCCTACCTTCTCCAAAATTGCCATACATTTTATCTCCACAAGAGGTCCAAGACTTATATGATATCTTTTACAAGAATTCCTATTCCCTTATGTTTTTATATAACCCTGAATCTAATGCAAGCTCTCGTCTACCATTACCACCATCACCCTTGCCCCAGCAGAGCACCAAACTCTTCCACTCGTCCTTTTGGAATTCATGGGCATCATAAGGGCAAAAACAAAAACAAACAAACAAAAACTTCTTTTCTAAGCAATCTCCTCACATTCTTTAAGGGGAAATGGTTTCCTAAAGCTCTTCTCTGCAGTAGCTGTTTCTTCGTTTCTCTTGTTTCTGTTTGTTTGTTTGTTTTATTTTGTTTTGTTTTGTTTTTTACCACATCACCCCATGTGGTGAAGGGCTTTGTGGTAGGATAATCATCTTTCTTGATTTTTCTTACTGTGTCTAAATCATTTCTTTTCTCACATCCCCAAATCCAATGCTCTTCAAAGCAAATGCCATAAGACTATATTGCCTGCCATCACTACACAACACAATCATCCATGGATACCATGCTTTTTCCTTACCATTCACTTGGGACTTTAGCACCTGCCTCAGTCAATAAGTTTTTCTCTGCTACTGTATCAGTCACTATGTTATCTGGTTTTACCACATGTACAGATAATCCACCCATTATCCTGGCCTCTAACAATAAATTGTCCTTCCCTCTTCTAAAAGTCTTGTCTTTTATCCCATCTCTACCATGCACTTTTACAGCCATATTTTGGATCCTATCTTTTCAGCTTAGCACTGGTTCCAATAATTCTTTAGTTCATCAAGAATTTTAATCCACTTTTGGGGCGCCTGGGTGGCGCAGTCGGTTAAGCGTCTGACTTCAGCCAGGTCACGATCTCGCGGTCCGTGAGTTCGAGCCCCGCGTCAGGCTCTGGGCTGATGGCTCGGAGCCTGGAGCCTGTTTCCGATTCTGTGTCTCCCTCTCTCTCTGCCTCTCCCCTGTTCATGCTCTGTCTCTCTCTGTCCCAAAAATAAATAAACGTTGAAAAAAAAATTAAAAAAAAAAAAGAATTTTAATCCACTTTTTTTCAACATTCCTCTCTTCCTTCTTCTTCCTCCTTACCTTGCTATGTAGGTAGGATTCTACAGTCTACTACTAATGACCAATCCTTTTCATAGTCCATCAATGACTTGACCTTTATTTCCTGTGCAAACACAGTGGTTTGAAACACCACTCATTTGTTTATTTCACAGTTCTATAGGTCAATGTCTTGTGGGTTCTTACCTGGAGACTCTGAGGAATTATCCACTTCTAAGCTCATTCAGATGTTGGCCAAACAATTCCATACAATTGTAGGACTGAGGTCCCATTTCTTTGCAGGCTGTTGGCTGGGATCCACCCTTAGGCCCTAGAGGCCACTGTCTGGTCCTTGCATGTAGACCATCACATTTCAAAGCCAACAAGTTCCATTGAATCTTTCTCATACTTAGAATATCTCTAATCTCTTCTTCTGCCTCTCTGCTTTTAATGTTTCATGTGTCTACATTGGGCCCACCTGGATTATGCAAGATAATCTCCTTATCTTAAATTCAGCTGATTAATAACCTTACATCTTCAAAGTTCCTTTATAGCAGGAGCTAGATTAATGCCTGATGGAATAACCAGGGGATAGGATCCTGGAGAGTCATCTTTAAAATTTTGCCTACCACCATCCATGTAACTTTTACATGACAAACTCTAACTCTGTTTAAACCTGGTTCTTGACCACTTTGCAGCTACTCCATAGCATCTCAGTATGGCTGAAGAAAAACATTCAATATTCTTACAGGGACATTCTGAATTTGTGATGGCAAACCTCAAGCAGGACTCAGCACAGTCCAACAATCATTATGTGCTTCCCTAGGGACACCAGCATATAGAAGATGTTTAAGACATTGGGACTAATGAGCTCAACAATAGAGAGAATGTTGATAGAGAACAGAAGAGAGCTGATGATTGAGCTCCGAGGAGGTCCAATGTTTAGAAGTCAGGAAGAAGGAGAATCAAACAAAAGGAACTGAAGAAAAAAAAGCAGCCACAAATACAAGGAGAGTACAGTGATCTAGACAATAAATAAAGAAGGTGTCTTAGGAACTGGGGATTCATCAACTGTGTCAGATGTTGCCAAGAATTGGGAATTGTTCATTGGGTTTGGCATAATGTAGGTCCACAGTGACCCTGAGAAGTGGAATATTAGTAAATGGTAGGGGCAAAGTCTGACTGGAATGAGTTGAAGAGAAAATCGCTATTACGGAAGTAAAGAGAGCAAGAGTGGACAACTTTCTAAGGCGTTTTGCTATAAAAATGAGCACAGAAATGGCGGCAGTGCTGTAGGGTTTTGTGGGATTTAAGAGCAAAGAAAGATTGGTGTGAAAGCAGAGGGGGTGTTTGTATTGACTACTAGTTGGTGTGAAAACCCAAAAGAATCCACTTAGAAAATTTTAATTTCAGCTTTTCACTGTTAATATTTTCAAATTACTGAACATTGAATGTGTGGATACTTGCTTAGATCTTTATGCATTACTGGACAAGTTCTAGCACAGTGTAGAATAAGAAGGCCATAACACATTACACTGTACCCAGGAGCCATATATCTTTTCCATGACAAAGTCCAGGGAGGATTTTTTTTTTTAATGGGAGAAATTTCTGTATTTTGTATTGTGATGTTAGCAATGCAGCAAAGAGAGAAAAAGGATGCAGAACAGAAAGTACAACTGTAATTGGAAAGTCATAGAATAGGCAAGAGGGGATGAGATTGAGTGCATCCTGGGAGGTTGATATTAAATTAAAGCAAGGAGTTAAATAGGAGCAGGGAAGATGAATATTTGCATAAAAATGCAACAGATGACAAGATATGATAATGGGGAAATACCATAGATTTCGTCTGATTGCTTTGAATCTTCCTCCCAGTGAAATAGAAGTTGAAGCCATCATCTGGATATATAATATGAATAGAGTATTGAAGATTAGAAAAACATGTGAAATGCCATGTGGGGCAGTGGAAGCATCCCATCTCAATCAGGCTTTGCCCCTACCATTTACTGATATTCCACTTCTCAGGGTCACTGTGGACCTCCACAATGCCAAACCCAATGAACAATTCCCAATTCTTGGCAGCATCTGACACAGTTGATGAATTGCCTGTTCTTAAGACACCTTCTTTATTTATCTTCTAGATCACTATAATCTCCTGGGTTTTCTTGTACTTGCACTCTTGGCTGTTTTTTTTAGTTCCTTATGCTTGGTTCTCCTTCTTCCTGACCTCTAAATATTGGACTTCCTCGGGGCTTAGTCATCAGCTCTCTTCCATTCTCTATCAACATTCTCTCTATAGATGAGCTCATTAGTTCCAGTGTTTTAAACATCTTCTATATGCTGATGGCTCCCAGTTTTAGATTTCTAGTTCTGACATATCCCCTGAGCATTAAACTCATTTCCCAATTGCTTACTCAACATCTCCACGTGGTTGTCTAATAAGGTTCTCAAAATTAGCATGTCTAATATAACACTCATGCTCCTCTCCATTTGCTCTCTCCCCTCCCCACCACAAGTCAGTTCTCTGCCTGTTTCATCTTCATCAATGTTACAATTCACCTATCTGCTCAGATCAAAACTGTGTTAGTCAGGGTTCTCCATAAGGCAGAACCAATTAGATGTGTAAACATGTAGAAAGAGAGATGTCTTTTAAAGAATTATTAGCTCAGGCAATTGTTGAGGGATAGCTAGCCTGAAATCTGTAGGGAAGGGCAATAGGCTAGAAACTTGGGGAGGAGTTGAGGTTGCAGCGTAAGTCCAAACACAGTCAGGAAGCAGAATTCCTTCTTCCTTGGGGAACCATAGTCTTTGCACTTAAGGCCTTCAACGATTAAAGGGTACTGCCTCACGTTATGAAGGGTAATCTACTTTACTCAGAGTCTATTGATTTAAATGTTAATCACATTAATCATGTTAATATTTATCTAAATGAAACTTAAATTTAAATGTTAATTTAAAAAGTATCTTCACATCAGCATCTAGCCAAGCTGACATAAAATTAACCATCACCGTCCACCCCTTATCAACTTGACGTCCATATGCACCTTCTTAAATCATATTTAATCTCCAAACAAAGGCCATAAGGTCATACTTCTGCTTAACATGATAGAGATATCCTATGTACAACCAAAACACACTCATAGTTTTCCTAGAAAAGGATGCAAAGTCCTTAGGTGACATTCACTTTTCTTCTTTATATCTTGTACTTAAATACTGTAATGTAAAATCTGTACATCTTATCTTATGTGATATGATAAAGAGAGAAAAGGGAAAAAACAAATATATTATATATATTATTTATGTTTATTATATATATTCATATGTATTTATTAAATATTATGTATATGTAATATTTTTGGTGTCAATGCAGAGCTTGTGTCCAATAATCTTACATGGTCGCTATTTTTAGTTCTCCCTTGTAGGAGGCCCATAGGCAGCAACTATGGCACCCATTCAGAATGACATGATCCTGAAGCGTGACTTCCACAAGGACAGGCCAGGGCACTTGGCCATGTGGTTCAACCAGCTGGTGCAGAAGATCCACAAATACAAGACCTGAGAAGCCAAGGCATGCCACAATGCCCAATGCCCTGCATGTGGGCCCATCCAGCCCACTGTGAGGTGCCCTATGGTGAGGTATCACACCAAAGTGCAAGCTGGCAGGGGCTTCAGCTTGGAAGAGTTAAAGGGTGGAAGGGTGGCTGGCATTCACAAGAAGGTGGCACAGGCCATTGGGATCAGTAGATCCAAGAAGGTGGAACAAGTCCACTAAACCTCTGCAGGCCAATGTGCAGCAGCTGAAGGAATACCACTCCAAGCTCATCCTCTCCCCCCAGGAAACCCTCAGCCTCCAAGAAAGAAGACAACTCTTCTGAAGAACTCAGATTGGCTACCCAGCTGACAAGACTGGTCATGCGTATAGGGAATGCCTATAAGAAGGAGAAAGCCAGAGTCATTATAAAGGAGAAGAACTTCAAGACCTTTGCCAGTGTTAGCATGACCCATGCCAATGCCAGGCTCTTTGGCATCCAGGCAAAAAAGACCAAGGAAGCTACAGAACAGGATGTTGAAAAGAAAAAGTGCCACTAACAAGTTGTGGAAAAAAAGGGCATTATTTTATTTTCCTCAGTACATAGTCACCTTGATAAAAGGCCATATATCCCTTTGGAATACACTGAGAGAAATATTAACAGTATACATTTTTGACAGTGTGGTGAGGTCCTTCCACAAGGGGAACTGTCCTCTCTTTCCTTCAATTCAAGGGGTTCTTAGTCTCTATAAACTGGCTCGAGTTTAGGAATTATGGGTCTGTGATTCTGCTTTTATAATTCAAATTTGTCTCTTGTTCCTGTGACCTGGATCTCTCTGCTTATACAAATCAAGTAAGAATTTAGTAGACTTACCATGTGTTTTACTCCTAGAAATACCATGATCAACTAGCCAATACTGTAGGTCTCTGAAAGTCATAATATTCTGAATGCTGCTTTGATTCTGCTGTCCATTATAGTAACCATGCCCACCTTGCCTTTGGTGATTAAATAGCACCACTTGGCCTCTGACATCTTGGGATTCAATTACTTCCATTGCATTTAGGTTTTCCAATTCAGTGACAGATGTTCCCACTATAATTTCTGACTTAGAAAATCAGGGGCACCTGGGTGGCTCAGTAAGTTAGGCATCTGATTTCAGCTCAGGTCATGGTCTCACAGTTCTTAAGTTCGAGCCGCACGTCAGGCTCTGTGCTGACAGCTTGGAGCCTGCTTCAAATTCTGCCTCTCTCTTTCTCTCTCTCTCTGCCTCTACCACCCACACTCTGTCTCTCTCTCTCTCTCTCTCTCTCAAAAATAAATATTAGGAAAAAAAAAGAAAATCACAGAGTTCCTCAAGAATGTTGGGGCTCCCCTCACAAACTTGTTGTTCATAGTCATAGTGAAAATTATGTCCTTTGTACCCTCCTAGGGTGGATGAGCATATCTTAAATGATAAATCCACTCTAACATTCCAGTCTCCCTAAGCTTTTGAATCTCCTCCTTTCTAGTTTATCAAGGCAGTTCTGCCATTTCAGTTCATTTAGTGTCAGTCACCTGTTGGTTTGTGTTTCAGGTAGCCAACCAACCAACCAGTTAGAGCTTCTTCCAACCCTCTAAGTTGCAGCATTAAATCCAGATCTCTGCTTAGTGGGCCTAAATAAATTCTGCCTGATCCAATTTTATGGTCTTTCTACCACTATGCCACACCTTTAATATTTACTCCTACCCACATTTCTTGGATTTCTCTTTATATAAATTGGAAAAATCAAGTAGTTCTTGTGGAGTGTACTCCACCTATTTATGGGTTACACTTTGTACCTCACCATTAGGGGCCTACAGGAACTTGAGTCCAGTGATAAATCTAGAAGCAAAGAGGAGTGGTGGGGGTAGGTTCTGAGGAGAATCAGCAGTGTGTTGTAAGGCAACTACCTTAGGGGAGGCCATTACAATTTGTTCAGGCAGAGGAGGGTTAATCTCCTCAGATAAGGATGGAGTGGTTGCTTCTACTGGCAAAGAAGACTCATGGGAGTTTAAGGGTTCAACGTCCCCAGCTTTATCAGGATCTTCCCATATGTCCCCAATCAAATTTTCAGGATCTCATTCCTTCCCAATCTATGCCCTCACTTTAATAGCAGACACCCTGTGAGGTTGAAAATTCAATTTGCATTGTAATTCAACCACTTGCGGGATGAGACTCTGAGTTTAGTTTTCAGCAATCTCAGCTCTTTGGCTACAGGTGATAAGGGTTTCTTTCAGGACAGACAGAGATACTTTTAGGTCATTTATGCAGCACATGATCTGGGAATTTTTTATCCTTTTATTTCCTTTCATTTCCTCATCCTTTTATTTCCTCACTTTGTCCAGTGCAATTAGGAGCAACTAGCCAATCTCATACTCATTATTTTGATAAAAATGTTCTAAAATATTAAAAACATGGTCACTCAGAAACTTGTCTAAGAGTTTGATTAGGAGTATCCAATGGCGATACTTCATGAACCTCTATTGTCACATCACACCACAGACTATCCATGCTCTGTTTACTAATGGAGTAGTCATCAGTGCCTTTGATTTAGTAAGATTAGAGAACCAATTCCAAAAGCTGGGCACCATGCTCCAGCTAACTTGACGCATAAAATTAAGCATTATAAAAACCTACAATCCTTAACGTTTTTCATTCTTACCACATTTGATCCATCAACTCCACTTTCAGAGTATACCCTGCCTCTTATCATTTATCACATTCAACATTGTTGCCATCCTCATCCAAACCATCATCATCTCTCACTACACTCTTAAAATAGTCTTTTTGTTTTCTTCTTTCACTCTGCCTTCTATCCCACTGGTCCTACATACACTCTGAGTCTGTAATTTATGCAACAACCAAAATCGTTTATTTAAGATCTAAATTTAATCATTTCACTCATCAGCTCCAAAACTCCAGTGTCCCTATCAAACGCAAAAGTAAAACTCAAACTTCCTATTGTTTACAACTCTCTGCAGTCCGACCCTGCCTCTTTCTCTGATTTTACTTCCATATTCACCAGCATTTTTATTAACTTCCTAATTTCCAACTATAGGTGTGGTTTTTTTTTTTTAATGTTTCTTAATGTTTATTTGTTTTTGAGAGAGGGAGACACAGAATCTGAACCAGTGAGCAGAGCCCGATGCGGGGCTAGGACTCACAGACCACGTGATTATGACCTAAGCTGAAGCCAGATGCTTAACTGACTGAGTCACTCAGGCACCCATCAACTGAAGGTGTTTTTGTTCCTTTTGCCTGGAAACCTCCTCTCCCAGATGTTTATATGGCTCCATTCAGATCCTTGCTCAGAAGTCACCTCTTCAAAGTCCTTTCAGGGTCACTCCATTAAAATTAAACATTATACACTATTCTCCTACCCTGATTAACATTTCTTCACTACCCTTATCACGGTTTAGCATATTATATGTGTATTTGTTTGGTGTCTCCCTTACCAACTAGAATAAAACCTCCAAGGGGACAAGGGCTTGCATGCTTTGTGTCCTGCCAAATCCCAAAGCCCTAGAACTATATCTAATGTACAGTAATGCACAATCATATTCATCAAATAAATGAATGGTAGTAATAACAGTACCCTAAGGTTAGTACTTATAAGGTTGGGTTAAATTTGATAATACACATATGCCAAAGACTGCTAATTATCTTCTAATGTCAATTCTTCTTTCCTTCTTTCCTAATAGAATCCCCAATTTTTATTTAGTCATATGGTTTCAGTCACTCTGAACTAGTCCCATGCCTGGAATCAGACTGCAACCACTGTTGCACCCACCACCTCATGTTGCCTCTGGACCATGGACCCCACAGTGAACAAGCTTCGGGCCTTGGTGAAAATGTGCAGGCAGGATCTGAGTATTCTGCACACTGAGGAAATGCACTTCCTGCATGAGTGGGTGGAGAGCATGGGGGTAAAATACCACCTGCTATTTATAAAACTAAATCAGAAGACAATATCAAAGAAGAAAAAACAGTAAGAAGGAGGAGGAAAACAAAGACAGACGAATCATAAAGTGAGGAAAGTGGTCTAAAAGTTTACAGTGAAGTGTGATTGAACCAGATACTTATGCCCCTCAAGAAATGGGAGATGAAAATGTAGAGATGACTGAGGAAATGATGGATATGGCAAATGATAAAAATGTAGCTGCCAATGATGCCCTAAGTGATGGTGAACTACAGAAAGCCATTGACTTGTTCACAGATGCTATTAAGCTGAATGCTTGCTTGGGCACTCTGTATGCTAAGAGAGCCAGTGTCTTCATCAAATTACAGAAGCCAAATAAATACTGCCACCCAAGACTGTGACAGAGCTATAGAAATAAATCCTGATTCAGCTCAACCTTACAAGCAACAAGGGAGAGCATACAGACTTCTAGGCCATTGGGAAGAAGCGGCACATGATCTTGCCCTTGTTTGTAAACTGGATTATGATGAAGATGCTAGTGTAATGAGGAGAGAAATTCAACCGAGGACCAGAAAACTGCTGGACATCAGAGAAAGTAGGAGAGAAAATATGAAAAGTGAGAGATCAAAGAAAAAGTAGAAAGGGTTAAGAAGGCTTGGAAAGAACATGAGAGAGCCTAGAAGAAAGAAGAAGCCAGAGGACTATCAGGAGCTCAGGATGGCTCTTTCCCAGGTGGCTTTCCTGGGGGGATGCCTGGAATGACAGGGGGAAAGCCTGGAATGTCAGGAATGCCTGGGCTCACTGAAATTCTTAGTGATCCAGAGGTTCTTGCAGGAATGCAGGATCCAGAAGTTATCATGGCCTTCCAGCATGTGGCCCAGAACCCAGCAAATATATAAAAATATCAGAGCAACCCAAAGGTTATGAATCTCATCAGTAAATTGTCAGCCAAATTTGGAGGTCAAGAATAATGCCCTTCTGACAAATAAAGCCCTTGCTGAAGGATAAGCAACTTAGATCACCTAATGGACGTCACAATAACACAAACCAGCGTACCTCTGGCCTTCTCATGGAGAAAGCTGGGGTGCTGTGAAGATAATCCCTACCCCTCTGCCCAATATGCAACTGAGACATTGTACAGTGGTTTCCCATTGGGGTATTCATTCAGATAATATTTTCCTACTAGGAATGACAAACTTTAAACACTTCTTAAGTCTTAAAAATATTTGAAAACCATTTAAGAGGGTGTGTTAATCCCTACATTTTTCCTTACTAATCATTTCAGTTTTTTTTTTTTTTCCTCTTTGGCTTAATTGGGCAAGGAAGATATTTCAGTATGGGAGATGTATTGCTTAGTCTGAGTGAAATAAAGGTTTATTAGCAGGGGGCAAATCTCACATTTAAACACATAAAGTTTAAGTTGGTTACTGAGGCATTTTGACTTCTTTTTAAATGCTTTATTTTTAAAACATGATTTATTTGATAAAATCACTGGGACCACCAGTATTGCAGTAGGACCTGGGTAAGGACCAGAAGTACTTGACAAGGCAGCAGAAACCTTACTCCTTTTATAGAGCATGCATCCTCGTGCAGATGCATTGAAATATTGCACTGTGGTTAAGGGATGGTTTTTATAGTGCTGCAGTAGAGTTGGATTACTTAGCTGTGTTCTTGTCTGATATAGAAAATGAACATTTCACATCATTTGCACACAAAAAAGACTCCATTTCCCACCATGCCTTTCAGTTAGGAATGCTCACGTGACTAGTTTCAACCAATATGGCATAAGCAAAGTTCCACATGAAACTTCTGAGAAGAGATCTTAAAAGAAGTAGGTGAAGAGGAGGAGTTTGTCCCCCTTCTCTTTCTTGGCTGACAGCAATTCGGGCATGATGGCCGGATCTCCAGAAGCTCTAACATCCATGTTGAAGCATGAGATGACCTTCAGAATAGAATTCTACCATGGGATCATAAGATACAAAGAGCCTGGGGTTTTGCTACCACAGAGTGACATATTATGTCTAGCCTCCGAACTTCTTGACTGTGAGGAAAAAAGTAGACTTCTTTCATTCTTAATTCATTATTTTGAGATTTTCTGTTTCTTTCAAACAAGAAACAATTTTAACATGTAAGTGACCAAGACAAACTTTGGACTATAAAACCTTAGTAAGTATTGTCTTTTAGTTGGTCATTATTTTAAAAAGTCATTATTTAAAAAAAATTTTTTTAAATGTTTATTTACTTTTGAGAGAGAGACAGAGAGTGAGTGGGTAGGGGGAGAGAGAGAGGGAGACACAGGATCTGAAGCAGGCTCCAGGCTCCGAGCTGCCAGCACAGAGCCCGATGTGGGGCTCGAACTCACGAACCGTGAGATCATGACCTGAGCCAAAGTCAGACGCTTAACCGACTGAACCACCCAGGCACCCCTACTGTCATTATTTTTTTTTTCTGTTTCTGTATCTCCTTGTTAGCATTGTTGTTATTTTTATATGCTGTATACTGTACCAAATTTTAGGAATATGGGCAAGAATAAAATAGAGCTTTGATTTAAAGGACACTGTGTTTTGGGAAGGGTGGAGATAAAATGACAGTACAATGTGAAATGTGCTTTAATGCTTTAATAAAAACATGCTATGGGAACACATAGGAAGGAAAGCATAAGTCTTCCAGGAGGAGTAGAGGCAGATTCATTGCAGAAGACATAAATCTTGAAACAAGATGTAAATATGTATAGCAAACTATCATGAGGACAGAAGGTTGGGGAGGGCAGAAAGAAAAGCAAAAGAAATGACTGCATATGGGCTTCCCTATCTGGTGAGCAGGAGTAATTTGGACCTTACCAAAAAAAGTAAAGCTGAGACTCTAAGCTTTATTGACTCTAAGAAAGCTGAGACTCTTATCTTACCCAATATTTCATTGCAAATGTGAAGTCACTGTATTAAACAAACAAACATTAGCATCAGTTTGCTTGTACAAGATGGGTTGGTATCTTAGAAAGCAAAGAGGTGATTTCCAGATGGAATGTATATAATCAGGTCTATTAAAAGAAATGACATATCTTTGTTGGGCTTTTTGGGGGATAGAGGTGGAGGAAAGAGGTGGGGAGGTAGCAGGAGAGAATATATAAATGTATAAAATTAGAAAGTTCTTCCAAGGGAAGGATAGCCACTTAAGGTTCTTAAGGCAACAATTTCTAAAGTAGTTTCTAAAAATTAAACTGTAAGTACTCCCTAGTCTGTTCTTTATATTGACAAGCAATAAGGAGCTTAGGATAGTATTCATTTGACTTTATTTTTCAAGGCAATTTTTTAAATAAATTTAAAAATCCTCATCCTAACCTCCACTGTATGTTTTTGTAGTGCAAGTCAGAGGGTAAAGGAAGGAGAACTAAGACAGGAAAACAAGGATAAACAGTTGGGGATTTCTTCCTTAAGACATCTTTACTGCTGCAACCTCAGTGCTTCTGCTGATTCCTAATTTGGACCCTCAGGATTCTTGACATTGTCTGTTTAACCTCCTGAAACTAAGCTGACCTTAAATTTTCTCCTGGAATTTCCTTTTACCTCTAACACTAGATTTAGCATTTATTCACAGCTTCTCTAATACTCACTCTTGATTTTTTATCTTGATACCCTGTCCCACTAGCAAATTATTTTAAAAGTAATTTTTAATATGTCTCAGAGCCAAGTGTACTCTGAAAATGCAATGGAAATCTCTTGAAAACTATTAGTTGATCTATAAAAGTCTGATTTACAGATACTAAATTTCAAGAATGACTGTATAATAAAAACAAAACAAAGTAAACAAAACAAACAAAAATACTCCATAAGGCAACTGTTAAAGGAATTGATTTCTGGGACTGAAGGGAAGGGAAAATAACATTTGCTTAATATTAACCTATTATAATGTATTCTTCACCTCAGCTTCTCTTTGCCACATTTTAAAGCCGCAACCCTTTTTACTGACCATATAATTCAAATCTTTCTTTGGAGAAATATGCAATAGTTGGTAATTGCATGCATTCTAAAGCATCTCATTTTATGCCCCCCAAATGCATGATTTACTTTGAATGATAAATATGGCTATGAAATGGAGTGTTTCCGGCATTCACAGATCAAATGTAACTAGGGAGAAATAACTCAGATGCATCCTGATGTTTTATATTTCCATGCACTAATATTTGCTTCACACCATATGTCACAGTAACACAAGAATGTGATAAAGTAGAACAGCCCAGTGGTTCTCTCTTCCAACATCTGGTCTTCTGAGGAAGTCTAGCACTTTAGAGATTCATGTTTAAATCCCCAGATAGGTGGGATAATCAAATGCCTTGGTGAGAGGAAGCAAAGGGAGTACTGGAAAGTCTTCTTCCTATTATCAAATTAGCATCAGTGAATACTGTAATAATCTCAATCGAATTAAACAAACAGACCTAGTAGTCCAGTGGATGCTCCCTGAAAAGCCACACACAATATCCATTCCCAGAGCAGTAAAGAAAACCAGATGTTAGCTTTTAAAATAGTAGCCATTCGTCAAGCCTTCTGACTCTGTTTTGTTCAAAGCAGCTGAACCTTGAGGGACCACAGCTACCTAAGGAACAATGGCAAAATCATCTTCCTAACGCTGGCATGGCCAGTCTCCACAGAAAAAGATCAAGACCACATCAGCTAAATTGATAGGATTTGCAACACATACTTATCTCTCCAATCCTTTATAAAAAAAGGGGGGGGATATGCTTTCATATTTCCTACTCCCTTTCAGGAGTAAATTAACTATATTTGTTCTCTTCATTTCCTCATATGCTCCTTGTTCTTCATGTGGGCACAATATGGCTACCATCCCTACCATTTCATAGAAGCTACCCACTGAGTTCCCAAATGGCGACCATATAAGTGAAATTTCACATACCCTTTCATTCTTTATTTTCTATCACCACAACATTTAATATTGTTGGCTGCTCTCTCCTTCTTGGAATATTGTTTACTTCATGAAATGCCAACTCTCTGCTTTTGTAATCACTATCTTTAAGTCTTTTTATTATTATTATTATTTACTTTTTCTAGATACACACATTTTGGTGTTTGGCAAACCTTGATCTTAGGCCTGTTTGTCTGCATCTCGTCCTGGATGATCTATTTCTCTCCCAAAATTCCAGGCCCTAATCATTTGTGTGCTGCGTGTGCTGGTATCCTCATTTGCTCCTCCAGGTCTATTGTCCACTCTTCTCTACCCTGTTCTATGCTGTGGGAAACTGACCTCTTATGATGTGCATCATCAGTTCTTTGGTTGGTGGTTTACTTTTGTCAAGGAAAATACCAGTAGGAAAGTAGATAGTAGGACGGGAGAGATAAGATATTAACATTTTTCTGGCTCCTTCCCTGCCAGGCTCTGGGTTACCAGTGGTTGCATTGCTGTACCAGAGACCATTCCTGTTAGGCAACTTTCTCCTACAGCTATAGCTCTTGTAGTTTCCAGTAGCTTCTCCTTTCTCTTTCCCCTCAAGCCTAGAGGTGGTAGCAGCTTTCAGTTGTTGCTCATTCCAGAGTACCTCCTCATCTTGCTGTGTTCCTGAACCCAGCCAATAACTCTGTAGAAAGTTCATTAAGGGCTTTTCTAGTGACCTCTTTCCAATACACCATCTATTTTGCTGTCAAAACTCTGACCCACCCTATGAAATTACCTTACTCTCTATCTCAAGTTCATCTTTCTTGCCTGAGATCAAGATCCATAACACTGACTACTGTGGCTACTAACAAGCCCATCTGAATTTTATGGAATATTTAAATACTAACATGAACAGCAATGAACACATCAGCTTCTCCTGCTCTTTGTATATTTCCCTACTCAGCAAATGACATTGCTATTTTCAAAGCTCAGTTTTTCAAGCCAGAACATGGAAGTCACCTTTAACCCCCTCTCTTTCCTTCACTTCTATTTTTCCAGTGAAATACTAAGTTTTACTGAGTCTGCTCTAAATATTTCTTGAACCCAGTCATTTCCCTCATTCTCATTGCTTTTTTGCTAAACTGGACTACCTTCAACTTTTGTCTGCTTGTCCCTATGATACATTTTCCACAGGGAAGCAAGATCTTTCCAAAAGTCAACTTTCATTATGTCGAAATTCTATTTAAAAAGTCCTTAAAATGGACTTTTCCTTTGATAAAATCTGGGCTCCTTACCACGGTTATGTGCTCACCCACTACCTGATCTATGCAGTGGTATACCATTTATTATACTTTATTGTAATTTATTTAAATGTCACCTGCCTCCATTTAGAGTGAAAGTCCATAGGTTAGGTATTAGGATTGAATTGTATTCCTCTAAAATTTGTATGTTGAAGTTCTAATTCCCAGTACCTCAGAATGTGACTTTATTTGGAAATAGGGTCATTGAATATATAATTAGTTAAAATGAGGTCATACTGGAGTAGGGTAGGTTTCTAATCCAATATGACTGGTTTCCTTAGAAAAAGAGGAATTTGGGGGATCCTGGGTGGCTCAGCTGGTTAATCTCACTCTTGATTTGGCTCAGGTCATGATCTCACAGTTAGTGAGTTCAAGCCCCACATCAGTCTCTGCCCTTACAGTGTGAAGCTTCCTTGGGATTCTCTCTCTCCCTCTCTCTCTCTCTGCCCCTCCCCATTCATGTACACACTCTCTCACTCTCTCTCTCAAAATAAATAAATGAACTTTAAAAAACAAAAGGCAAATTTGGACACAAACATAGACACATGTACAGGGAAGTTGATATAAAGAGACAGGGGGAAATGTCCGTCTACAAGCCCAGAAAGGAAGCCTGGAACAGATCCTTCCCTCACAACCATTAGAAGGAATTAATGTGTCAACACCTTTATTTTAGACTTCTAGCCTCCAAAACTATGAGTCTATAAATTTCTTTTGTTTAAGCCACCTAGTTGTGATACTTCTCTAGCAAACTGATATAGCAAGGAACATGTCTGTCTTGATTATTGTGGTACCCTAAGTCTCTGACAGTGTCTCAAACATGCACAGTAGGTATTCTATAAATATTTATTGAATAATTTAATGAATTCCTGTAATTACTGTAAAGTAAAATTATATATTGGTCAGGTAGAACAGACCAATTTGATGGAGCTTAATTATTGAAGTATCAAGAATATCTCATTAAAACCTGAACCCAAATTAAAAATTTAAGGACAATGCTTTAGTCAAACCTCATCACATTCAATATTAATTAATCAAGCAGGAAAATATAGTAAATTTTCTATCAGAAAAAAAATGCTAAGGATCATTACTCAGCTAGAATAATAATTTGTTTTTAAAATACCATATCAAAAAATAAAATAAAACAATAAAATACCATATCAGCTTTCCCTTATTCCATTCATAAGCTGTTTAGATTTTACTTAACTAAATAATAGAGTCATTATGGTCATTTAGGGACTTACACATAGAGGGTGGAAGACTTTGAATGGGTCCTTTGTCATTTTTACTTATATCTGAGGCACCAGGCTAGAAGGGTTATTTAGTTGCTACTTTTTGAGTTTATCTTTTCCTAAGTCAAAGCTGAGAGTTTCAACACCCCCAACAGAGTATTTATGGGCTGAAGTTCAGAAACCCTGTTAAAATTTCATGAATCGGAATCGAATATATTGGTTCATTCAGCTTTCCTTACTGCTCCTAAGGTTCAGATGGTTCAGCTGAGACATGGCCTGTGGATTTCTTAATGAATAGTGAATACTGTAAGTTTGTGTATACTCCCCCAAAATCACATCGCTTAACACAATATCACATGTTAAACTTAGCTAATATCTTGAAAATCAGAGCCTCTGTGCCCTTTGGAGTACCACAGGTCAACATGTCACAAATGAAATAATCCTCTTTACTTAAATAAAGACTAGTCATGGTGATAAGTGGTCAATATAATTTGAATTAAATTATATCCTAAATAGTTAAGTCTAGAAAAATCAGCAGCCTAATAAAACTCATTAGTATTGACTTTGTACTTGATGACATCAATGATCTTTCAATTTTTATTCTTCAGGTGTAAAATCACATACATGACATTCATATATGTCTTATGAAATGTCATCAAGCTTTTTCCTTCAAAGAATGGAGAGTACTTAAATTTAGCCTCTTAATTTTTTTATCTTTATTTTATTTATTTTTTAATTTTTTTAACGTTTATTTATTTTTGAGACAGAGAGAGACAGAGCATGAATGGGGGAGGGTCAGAGAGAGGGAGACACAGAATCTGAGACAGGTTCCATGCTCTGAGCTGTCAGCACAGAGCCCGACGCGGGGCTTGAACTCACTGACCGTGAGATCATGACCTGAGCCGAAGTTGGCCACTTAACCTACTGAGCCACCCAGGCGCCCCTATCTTTATTTTTTTTGGAGAGAGAGAGAGAGAGAGAGAGAGAGAGAGAGAGCGCATATGAGCAGGGACAAGGGAGAGAAAGAGAGAATCCCAAGCAGCGTGGATTAGGGGCTCGATCCCACAACCGGATCATGACCTGAGCCAAAATCAAGAGTTGGAAGCTCAACTGACTAAGCCACTCAGACACCCTGAATTTAGCCACTTTAAATAGCATTTATTTCTTATTAACTACTATTTTATATATCCACAGCACAAGTCAAGCCGTTAAGTGCATTTGATATTTACCATGTCATACTAAGATAATTCTATAACCCTAGTCAAGTCTTCCATGAAGAGAAACTAAATGATCAGAATCTGGCACTTTCTTTAAATAATGAATCTGTTTGCACCATGTGGCTAGCTCTCAAGCAGAGAAGTCCTCACTTGCTGGCATATTCTTGGCCTATATCCAACTCTGTCTCATCTGAAATGGAATTCTTTTTCTTAAAATGTTATTTGAATCATCATTTTCTTGAGTACCCCAGGCCCTTTCTCTGATGAGTGAAAATGCTTTTTTGCCATCAAATTTGGCTACTATACCCAGCTATGCACATGACCCCTCATATGGTATCACTCTTCCTCTAGCCATGCAGATTTCACTCTTAACTTGAGCAATTCAGATCCCTATACCTTATCACACCATCGGTGTGTAGGCAGAGATTTATGTAGTCCAGGAAATGGGAAATAAGATAATAATGAAAGAAGTATAGTTTGCTTTTGTTACTAATCTTGGGCTCCCTTCTCTACATACATGGACCCTAAGGATCCAGGTTCACAAATTCATGGATATATGTTGATGCCATAATGGTTTCTCCATGGACTCCTGAGTCAGAGTATATAATTTTAAAAAGTTTGTAAGTGTTATAGAATGCTTCTTCCATCAAAAAATATTTTATAATCTTCTCCCTCTTTTAGCCTTCTATCATCATAGCAATTAGAAGACTGATTAGTACACTGCTGCCTGGGACACAAATTGGGAGATAATTGTCCTTGAAAATCTTCTAGCTTAATCCTTGTTGGAGCCATTAGAAATTTGGTTTTCTATTACTTGCAAATAAATGATTTCTAGAAAGTCATCTAATTCAGTCTTTCATATCAAAGAAACTCTAATCCTATTTTAAGATTTTAAGAGTTAGGAGAAGGAGACAAAGACAGGCAAAGGAGAAGAGCAGAAAAGGAATCTGAACGACTAATTGACAATTTCTTGTGTCTTTGAAACACCAGGGTCAGTTTAACATTTTGCAATATTGTCACATTAAGTATCTTGGTCTCCTCATGATTCAACTGGTGTTTTCAGGTAGCTTATCAAGGTATCCATGAAGTGATCACTAAATCATTGCATCTAATCAGCATGAAATAAAATTATTGTTTTTAAAGATCCTTAAATATTCTTAATTCTGAGCATTCGGAGCTTAAAAAAATACATCCAAAGAATACATTGTTTTTGAGTTTTGATATGAATTAGCAGAAAACAGATTCTGACACTGACCTAAGCTATTAACAAAAAGATTTAAGTATCAATGAATAAAAGTGGAGCATAGATAATGATGTTTATTATATCTTTTAAAAGAAACACCTTCATCCAGTGAAGAAATGGGCAGAAAACATGAATAGACACTTCTCTAAAGAAGACATCCAGATGTCCAACAGGCACATGAAAAGATGCTCAACATCGCTCCTCATCAGGGAAATTCAAATCAAAACCACATTCAGATATCACCTCACGCCAGTCAGAGTGGCTAAAATGAATAAATCAGGAGACTATAGATGCTGGAGAGGATGTGGAGAAACGGGAACACTCTTGCACTGTTGGTGGGAATACAAACTGGTGCAGGCGCTCTGGAAACAGTGTGGAGGTTCCTCAAAATATTAAAAATAGACCTACCCTATGACCCAGCAATAACACTGTTAGGAATTTACCCAAGGGATACAGGAGTGCTGATGCATAGGGGCACTTGTACCCCAATGGTTATAGCAGCACTCTCAACAATAGCCAAATTATGGAAAGAGCCTAAATGTCCATCAACTGATGAATGGATAAAGAAATTGTGGTTTATATACACAATGGAATACACGGGGCAATGAGAATGAATGAAATATGGCCTTTTGTAGCAACGTGGATGGAACTGGAGAGTGTTATGCTAAGTGAAATAAGTCATACAGAGAAAGACAGATACCATATTTTTTCACTCTTATGTGGATCCTGAGAAACTTAACAAAAGTCCATGGGGGAGGGGAAGAAAAAAAAAGAGAATAGAGAGGGAGAGAGCCAAAGCATAAGAGACTCTTAAAAACTGAGAACAAACTGAGGGTTGATGGGGGGTGGGAGGGAGGGAAGGGTGGGTGATGGGTACTGAGGAGGGCACCTTTTGGGATGAGCACTGGGTGTTGTATGGAAACCAATTTGACAATAATTTTCATATTAAAAAACACCCTCAGCTTATTAATCTTCTAATCAAAGATATTCATAATTATATCTAAGAGAAAGGATAAGTTATTAATAATCATACATTTAGAAGACTTTGAAAAAAAAGGGAAACATTTTCTAGTGGAGCAAATTCTTCAAAATGCAGGTAAATGTGATCTAGCAAAAACATCGCGAACTCAGGCCTTTCATAAATACATACATATAATTTCATATTTAGCTTTTAATAAAACATTGGAAGGTCAGAATGACAAAATGTGCCAGAACTACAGTTCATATTTAGAGGAATAATGATCGTATCTTTCCATGCTTCTTTTAGATTGACATTGGAATAATTATACAACAGTCCACAAATCGATAATACACTATATACATATGCCTTGTTAGAATATCAAACCCTAAAAGTCTGTTCATACTTTGGTTGGTCAACATTACCCCTAATTTTCTTGAAAAAGCCACACACACACACACACACACACACACACACACACACACAGAAACCAAAAAAACAACAACAAAACAAAAACAAGCAATTTTCTCCCTTCCATGTTGGCTTCCCAAATAATGTCTGCATGGAGCCTGCAGGGAAACTTAGGAATTGGAACTCTTTTTCAATTAGTAAAGGAAAATCAAAGAGAATTTCCAATAGTGACTCAATTAATCCAAGCACAGCAGGGAGTAACAACCTAATAGTTGGAATAAGAAATGGTGGGAGGATGCCTAAAATACATTTCTAATTCCAAAGCTTGAAAACTGAGTGGCCTAAGGCAATTTTACCTGCCTGCCAGTCCTTCATGTTTCCCCACTGTCAAAATAAAAAACTGAAATTTAATTTAGTTTCATCATGTAGCAAGTGTTCAGAATATTTACATGCTCTACTAACGGGGTTCATAGAGCACCACAAAGAAGGGGCCTAGAGACTGACAAGACTATTAATTGCTAGTTATGTCCTAAGTTAAGTTTGTACACCTCAGGTCTTCATTGATGTCAAGAATATTTTCACATCTGTCTTCAATTCTCAGATATTTCTACTTTTCAGGATGGGGAGATATTTATCAATGTACCCGAGACAGTTTTGATAGCATAAGTTTCAGTTTTAAACCTCTCTTGAGAGGCTCTCACATTTTGCAGGTTCACCTAGGCTGATTCCAAGGAAGTCTCTTGAGTAACTATCTTCGGGCCATCTGCATGCATTTTAGCTTCTAGCTGAGATTCCACCGAGTTAACAGTTTGTTAAAATTGTTTTTAGAAATATGTTCCTGAGTGGCAAAGCTCCAAATAACATCTAAATTATCATTTGTGAGGCATGAAGGGGAGTGTGGCTGTCTCCACCACGTCCCCCACAGGCCAAGGTCCACCCTGACAAAACACAGGGTGAAGCTCTCATCACACAGGAAATACACAATACCTACAGCAGCTTCAACTCAGAGGCAATGTGACAGCAGAGCTACAGGGTAAACACAGCTCATTAGGACAGTGGAGTTTTGCTTGCTTCCTCTTCCCATCTTTTCATTTTCCAATCAAAATGCAGATTAAATTTCATCATACACTACAGGTGCTTTGAAAGTTCAAACTGGTCCCAATAGAACCTACTGAGTAATATAATTTTACGTTTATTGCTATGTAGAAAGAGTCATGCTAATTTTCTGTTTTTGACTCTTCACACATATTCTTTCTTCTGTTTGGAATGTCTTTCCTCTTCTCAACTTGGGTAAAGTCCAATCCTAAAGGAAGAAAGTCTTCCTTGGGAACCTTGTGCCCTCCCCAGGTAATTTGAGTACCCATCTACGGACATCCAGGCCCTCCTTTGGCTCCTATTTCATAGCACTTTTCCCACAATGTTTGGGTCACTCTCTGGATCACTAGATTGTAACCTCCCTGAAGTAGAGAACAGATGGCATTACCTTAGTGTCTACAGGGTCTTTAGCACAATTCCTAACACGGAGGTATATACTAAAATAAGCATGTTTATTGAATTAATATACCTAGCACTAACCCGCAATAAATGTTGTCAGTGACTAACAGGATTGAGATTCATATATTCTATGTAATTACTTCAGCATTTTCAACACACACACTAGCATGTAGATAATAGATTATCTTTAAACTCATCCTTTTCTTAGATTGTCCTCTGACTCAAATGTGCTTTCTTGTAGCCATAATGTATTCTCATTTATCTTTTTTTATTAGACTTTGAAAAAAGGGACTGTGCCCTGCTTCCTATGGCTATCAGGGTGCAAAAATAAATATTTTTGGAATGAATAACAAAACAAATCTGAAAAGATAATTGTTGATGCCCATGCCTAGGAAGAGGGCATGGCTATTGTGGATTGACTCAACAGATACACAGCTAATCAGAGGTGATAACTGGAGTTAAGAAGGGAGAGTAGGGTTGGAACCAGGATAAGGAGTTTAGGAAATTCATAATAAAAACCCTTCCACAGACTAAATGACACTAGCCACAGTCAAGATAAAAGAAATTATCTCCTATATAAAGATGTTGCCATAGTAATAGGGGGTGTGAGGAGGAGCCAAGATGGCAGAAAGGCATGGAAGCTTTTTGTGTGTCTTGTGTCCATGAAATACAGCCAGACCAACACTAAACCATCCTACACACCTAGAAAACCGACTGGAAGATTAACACAACAATCTGCACAACCTGAACCACAGAATTCAGCAGGTACGCGACACGAAGAACTAAACCTGGGGAGCAAGAAGCCCCGAAAGTAGGGAACCCCTTTTGTGGGTGGAGAGAGGATGGAGACTGGGGAGGGGGGAGCATATGCGAAAAGCACCCCTCCCCGAAGCAGCTGAAGAGAAAGTGGAAAATTGGAAACAGCCGCAGGGAGTAAACTAAAAAGGGAGAAAGGAGAGAGGAGAGGGTTTAAATTCCATTAAGACTGTAAACAAGGGGAGCGCAAAGGCTGCAACTCCGCAGCTCCATACCTGGAGGTGCTCAGGTGGGAACCGCGAATCCCCAGGAGCAGAGTGGGGTCCGGGAGGTTCTTGGGCCACATGGGAAAAAATGGTCCCACTGCTGGAAGGACACTTGGTAGAGACTGTTGAAGCCACCTGGTCCCAGCAGACCCCGGAAGGCAGCCACTTTCGCTGGTGCTGGGGCAAGGTTGTTGAGGGTGAAGCCTGGTGCCAGATGTGTGTTGCGATTTTCCATGGTCCCAGAAATGCTGAGGCTACACTGTCTCATGATTTTTTGGGGGGCGGGCTGGCACCTGGCTGTAGTCTCAGGGCACTGGCAGCAGCAGGGTCCAGCGGGAGTTCCTGGGTGCAGCTGACATTCGTCCATTGCTCAGTGAGACCCTCCCGCAGAGGAGTGGAGCGGGTCATAGCCACAGTCCTTCGGAAGTAAGGGGCCGGGGAAAACAGCTACATCTGAGACAAAACTTAGGAAAGAGGTACCGCCTGCGGCCTGATCACGGAGAGTGGAAAAGTGGGGAGTGGACGAGAACTGAAGATGAAGGACCGGTGCGCGATTGCTGATCCGGGAGAACAGACTGGGTGGATGGGGGGCGCCATTTTTCACCACTCCCGCGCATGCGCACTGAGGAACACCGCAGCAATCCACCCCAGTAGGCTAGCAGCGCCATCTAGGGGAGAGCGGAGATGTTACACCAAGCCCTGCCCAACTGGGCCAACTTCACTCTTCAAAAACACAAACCTCACCGCCGGCTTAATTTATGGACTACAAAGAGCTACATGGACTGACCTCTAGGAGAAAACGAAGTAATTTCAGTCCTACTTCAATCTGTTAGCAGGTTCATCTATTCAATTTTTTTCCTCTCTCTTTTTCCTTTTTCACTTTTACAATTCTTTTCTTTTTCTTGAATACAGAAAGAGAAAACACTCATTTTCATTTACAATTTTCATTAAAAATATCTGTCTTTAATTTTTGTTACTATATTTTTGACTTTTGTGGAAATTTTTTCAAATTATACTTCACTTCCATCATTTTATTTTAGTCTACTTCAGTGTACTCACCTTTTCAAATTTTCAATTTCCTTTTTTTCTTTCGTTTTCTTTTTTCTCTTTTTCATTTTTTTTCTTTTTCTTGAACGCAGAAAGAGAAAAACTTTATTTTTACTTTAAATGTCTTTTAAAAATATTTTTATTTAATTTTTACTCTATATTGCTGATTTTATGTAATTTTTTTCAAATTCTATCTTACTCCCATCATTTTATTTCAGTCTACTGCAGTGTATTCACTTTTTCAAATTTTCAAATGATTTCTTTTTTTGTCTTTTCTTTTTCTTTTTTTAATCTTTTTTCTCTTTTTCATTTCTTTTCTTTTTTCTTAAATACAGAAAATGAAAAATTCATATTTTTTTCTTTTTAATTTTTATTAAAAATATTTTTCTATAATTTTTTTTTACTATATTCTCTACTTTTGTGTATTTTAGTCTACTTTAGTGTATTCATTTTCTCAAATTCTCAAATGATTTCCTTTTGTTTTTCCTCTCACCCCCCCTTTTTTTTTGTTTCTCTAACCTGTCAAACCACTTTCTACACCCAGACCAAAACACACCTAGGATCTAGCATGAACTATTCGATTTTTGTGGCTGTGTTTTTTTAATTTTTAGTTTTAATATTTTTAAAAAATTTTTTAATTTCAATTTTTCTACCTCATTAATTCTTTTTCTCCCTTCAAAATGACAAAATGAAGGAATTCACCCCCAAAGAAAGAGCACAAAGAAACGACAGCCAGTATTTAACCAAAACAGACACAAGCAAGATGTCTGAACCAGAATTTAGAATCACGATAATAAGAATACTAGCTGGAGTCGAAAATAGATTAGAATCCCTTTCTGCAGAGATAAAAGAAGTAAAAAATAGCCAGAATGAAATTAAAAATGTTATAACTGAGCTGAAATCATGGATGGACACAGCGGCGGCAAGGATGGACAAGGCAGAACAGAGAATCAGTGATATAGAACACAAACTTATAGAGAATAATGAAGCAGAAAAAAAGAGGGAGATAAAGGCAAAAGAGCACGATTTAAGAATTAGAGAAATCAGTGACTCATTAAAAAGGAACGACATCAGAATCATAGGGGTCCCAGAGGAGGAAGAGAGAGAAATAGGGGTAGAAGTGTTATTTGAGCAAATCATAGTGGAAAGTGTTCCAAACCCAGTGAAAGACACAGACATCAAAATCCAGGAAGCACAGAGGACTCCCAGTAGATTCAATAAAAACCAACCATCAACAAGGCATATCATAGTCAAATTCACAAAATACCCAGGCAAGGAGAGAATCATGAAAGCAGCAAGGGGAAAAAAAAGTCCTTAACCTACAAGGGAAGACAGATCAAGTTTGCAGCAGACCTATCCACAGAAACTTGGCAGGCCAGAAAGGAGTGGCAGGATATATTCAGTGTGCTGAATCAGAAAAATATGCAGCCAAGAATTCTTTATCCAGCAAGGCTGTCATTCAAAATAGAAGGAGAGATAAAAAGTTTCCCTGACAAACAAAAATTAAAGGAGTCTGTGTCCACTAACCAGCTCTGCAAGAAATTTTAAGGGGTACTCTCTGAGGGGAGAAAGGATTATATATATATAATATATATATATTATATATATATATATATATATATATATTATATATATATATACCAAAAGCAACAAAAGATTAGAAAGGACCAGAGAACACCACCTAAAACTCCAACTCTACAAGCATCATAATGGCAATAAATTCATATCTTTCAGTACTCACTCTAAACGTCAATGGACTCAATGCTCCAATCAAAAGACATAGGGTAACAGAATGGATAAGAAAACAAGATCCATCTATATGCTGTTTACAAGAGACCCTCTTTAGACCTAAAAACACCTTCATATTGAAAATAAGGGGATGGAGAACCATCTATTATGCTAATCGTCAACAAAAGAAAGCCAGAGTAGCCATACTTATATCAGACAATCTAGACTTTATTTTTTTTTAATATTTTTTTCAACGTTTATTTATTTTTTGGACAGAGAGAGACAGAGTATGAACGGGGGAGGGGCAGAGAGAGAAGGAGACACAGAATTGGAAACAGGCTCCAGGCTCTGAGCCATCAGCCCAGAGCCCGACGCGGGGCTCGAACTCCCGGACCGCGAGATCGTGACCTGGCTGAAGTCGGACGCTTAACCGACTGCGCCACCCAGGCGCCCCCAGACAATCTAGACTTTAAAATAAAGACTGTATCAAGAGATGCAGAAGGGCATTATATCATAATCCAGGGGTCTATAGACCAAGAAGACCTAACAATTGTAACCATTTATGCGCCAAATGTGTGAGAACCCAAATATATAAATCAATCACAAACATAAAGACTCATCAATAGTAATATCATAATAGTAGGAGACTTCAACACCCCACTCACAGCGATGGACAGATCATCTAATCAAAAACTCAACAGGAAACAATGGCTTTGAATGACACATTGGACCAGATGGACTTAACAGATGTATTCAGAACATTTCCTCCTAAAGCAGCCTAATATACATTCTTCTCCAGTGCACATGGAATGTTCTCCAGAATAGACCATATACTGGGACACAAATCAGCCCCAAGTAAGTACAAAAATATTGAGATCATACCATGCATATTTCAGACCACAATGCTATGAAACTCGAAATCAACCACAAGAAAAAATTTGGAAAGGTAACAAATACTTGGAGATTGAAAAACATTCTACTAAAGAATGAATGGGCTAACCAAGCAGTTAAAGAAGAAATTAAAAAGTATATGGAAGTCAATGAAAATGATAGCACCACAACTCAAAATCTCTGGGATGCAGTAAAGACAGTCATAAGAGGAAAGTATATAGAAATCCAGGCCTTCCTAAAGAAGGAAGAAAGGTCTCAGATCCACAACCTAACCTTTCGCCTTAAGGAGCTGGAAAAAGAACAGCAAATAAAACCCCAAACCAGCAGAAGACAGGAAATAATAAAGATTAGAGCAGAAATTAATGCTATCGAAACCAAAAACAGATCAATGAAAGCAGAAGCTGGTTCTTTGAAAGAATTAACAAAATTGGTAAACCACTAGCCAGTTTGATCAAGAAGAAAAAGGAAAGGACCCAAATAAGTAAAATCAAGAATGAAAGAGGAGAGATCACAACCAACACAACAGAAATAAAAACAATGATAAGAGAATATTATGAGCAATCATATGCCAATAAAATGGGCAATCTGGAAGAAATGGACAAATTCCTAGACACATATACACTACCAAAACTGAAACAGGAAGAAACAGAAAATTTGAACAGACCCATAACCAGTAAGGAAATCGAATTAGTAATCAAAAATCTGCCAAAAAACAAGACTCCAGGGCCAGATGGCTTTCCAGGGGAATTCTACCAAACATTTAAGGAAGAGTTAACACCCATTCTCTTGAAACTGTTCCAAAAAATGTAAATGGAAGGACAACTTCCAAAGTCTTTCTATGAGGCCAGCATTACTCTGATTCCAAAACCAGACAGAGACCCCACTAAAAAGGAGAACTATAGACCAATTTCCCTGATGAACATGGATGCAAAAATCCTCAACAAGATATTAGCCAACCAGCTCCACCAATACATTAAAAACACTATTCAACACGACCAAGTGGGATTTATACCTGGGATGCAGGGCTGTTTCAATATCCACAAAACAATTAACATGATTCATCACATCAATAAAAGAAAGGACAAGAACCATATGATCCTCTCAATAGATGCAGAGAAAGCATTTGACAAAATACAGCCTGCTTTCTTGATAAAAACCCTCAAAAAAGTAGGGATAGAAGGAGCATATCTCCAGATGATTAAAGCCATATATGAGTACCCCAACGCTAATATTATCCTCAATGTGGAAAAACTGAGAGCTTTCCCCCTAAGGTCAGGAACAAGACAGGGATGTCTAGTCTTGCCACTGTTATTCAACATAGTATTGGAAGTCTTAGCCTCTGCAATCAGACAACACAAAGAAATAAAAGGCATCCAAATCATCCAGAAGGAGGCCAAACTTTCACTCTTCGCAGATGACATGATACTCTATTTGGAAAACCCAAAAAATTCCACTAAAAAACTGCTAGAACTGATTCATGAATTCAGCAAAGTTCCAGGATATAAAATCAATGCACAGAAATCAGTTGCATTCCTATACACCAACAATGAAGCGACAGGGAGAGAAATCAAGGAATCGATCCCATTTACAGTTGCACCAAAACCCATAACATACCTAGGAATAAATCTAACCAAAGAGGTGAAAAATCTATACACTGAAAACTATAGAAAGCTTATGAAAGAAATTGAAGAAGACACAAAGAAATGGAAAAACATTCCATGCTCCTGGATAGGAAGAACAAATACTGTTAAAATGTTGATACTACCCAAAGCAATCTACATATTCAACGTGATCCCTATCAAAGTAACACCAACATTCTTCACAGAGCTAGAACAAATAATCCTAAAATTTGTATGGAACCAGTAAAGACCCCGAAGAGCCAGAGCAATTTTGAAAAAGAAAACCAAAGCAGGAGGCATCACAATCCCAGACTTCAAGCTATACTACAAAGCTGTAATCATCAAGACAGTATGATACTGGCACAAGAACAGACATTCAGATCAATGGAATAGAACAGAGAACCCAGAAATGGACCCATAAACATATGGGTAGCTAATCTTTGACAAAGCAGGAAAGAATATTCAATGGAATAAAGACAATCTCTTCAGCAAGTGGTGCTGGGAAAACTGGACAGGGACATGCAGAGGAATGAACCTGGACAACTTTCTGACACCATAGACAAAAATAAACTCAAAATGGATGAAAGACCTCAATGTAAGACAGGAAGCCATCAAAATCCTCAAGGAGAAAGCAGGCAAAAACCTCTCTGATCTTGGCCACAGCAACTTCTTACTCAACACGTCTCTGGAGGCAAGGGAAACAAAAGCAAAAATGAACTATGGGGACCTCATCAAAATAAAAAGCTTCTGCACAGAGAAGGAAACAATCAGCAAAACTAAAAGGCAACAGACAGAATGGGAGAAGATATTTACAAATGACATATCAGATAATATCAGACATATCCAAAATCTACAAAGAACTTATCAAACTCAACACCCAAAAAACAAAGAATCCAGTGAAGAAATGGGCAAAAGACATGAACAGACACTTCTCCAAAGAAGACATCCAGAGGGCCAACCGACACATGAAAAAATGCTCAACATCACTCATCATCAGGGAAATACAAATCAAAACCACAATGAGATACCACCTTACACCTTCAGAATGGCTAACATTAACAGCTCAGGCAAAAACAGATGTTGGCGAGGATGCAGAGAAAGAGGATGTCTTTTGCATTGTTGGTGGGAATGCAAGCTGGTGCAGCCACTCTGGAAAACAGTATGGAGGTTTCTCAAAAAACTAAAAATAGAACTACCCTACAACCCAGCAATTGCACTACTAGGCATTTATCCAAGGGATACAGGTGTGCTGTTTCGAAGGGACACATGCACCCCCATGTTTATAGCAGCACTATCAACAATAGCCAAAGTATGGAAAGAGCCCAAATGTCCATTGATGTATGAAGGATAAAGAAAATGTGATATATATATATATATATATATATATATATATATATATATATTACTCGGCAATCAAAAAGAATGAAATGTTGCCATTTGCAACTATGTGGATGGAACTGAAGGTATTATGCTAAGTGACATTATTCACTCAGAGAATGACAAAAATCATATGACTTCACTCACATGAGGACTTTAAGAGACAAAACAGATGAACATAAGGGAAGGGAAACAAAAATAATATAAAAACAGGGAGGGTGACAAAACAAAAGAGACTCAAAAATATGGAGAACAACCTGAGGGTTGCAGAAGTAGAAAACATTTTTCAGAATTACTGCAATATACTGCCTGCTCATTGGAGGTACTTACAGTGAGGGTTGCTGGAGGGCTTGTGGGCGGGGGTGGGCTAAATGGTAAGGGGCATTAAGGAATCTACTCCTGAAATCATTGCTTCACTATATACTACTTTGGATGTAAATTTTCAGAAATAAAAAATAAAGTTAAATTAAAAAAAAAGAAATAGGGGTATGATCCTATAGTGCAGAAGGGTTAAAACTATTTATTGATGAAAAAGATTTTTATCAAGCTTAGAATTAGAAAAACAAACTTGAGTTATCCCAATGGAGGGAATGGAAGAGAGCTAGTTTGTAGTACAGATCTGTAATAGGCAGTTTTCCAAGGGAAAGGACATGTTGCTTGGACATGGGGCTAAAGGGAAGACATGGATGTGGGCATGATCAATTCCATCCATAGACAGCTACTTGAGAATTACAGGGAAATAAGGCTGGAAAATCCCTTTTCCACCAGTCAGGTATGTTCATTTCCAAGTGACTTGGCTTCTTTTTTCAACCCGGGCCCATTGCCTATTAGAATAAAGAATCATTTCGGAGGCCTGATGCACCCAGCCCAGATGCTTTGACAGTTCTGGCATGCTTCGTTATTGCATCAAAGCACCCAGACATCAGAGCATTGTATCGCACCAACTGGAGACCAGCCTTTTATCTTGATGCTTATGTGTTTTTAGGGTACACAAACACTTGGAAATCACTTAGGGGAATTATCAGCCAAGGTACCACATCATGTAGCCAGCCATGATTACTAACAGAGCCCTACTAACACCAGTGCCTGTTCTGTTAAGAAAAATTAATAAGTTACTCAGCTGTGCAAGTCAATTCCCATTCAATTGTTGCTAGCCCCAAAGTGCAGTTACGTAGATCCAAGCTAGCAGTAACACACACACACATACATCCTTCAGTAAAAACTCAGGAATCATAGGATTTGGCATTGAGCCTGGCAAATAACTAGAAATGTTTTTTCTTTCTGCCCCTTCTTCCAGTTGGCCAACAGGTATAACAAGCTGACGAGTCTGCAATCAGCTCCATCAGAGTGTGGATAAAAGAGCAAAAGCAGAAAAATTTTCTGTGTCTAGTCTACCTAGCATCCCCTGGGAAATCTGCAGAAGTAGAAAACATTTTTCAGAATTACTGCAATATACTACCTGCTCATTGGAGGTGCTTACAGTGATTGAAATGTACTAATTAAGTCTCCTATCCACCTTGGGGATTTGGACTGTAAAGGTCATTAAAGCAGGTGTGTAAAAGATAAAGTGTCTGTTACCTATGCCAATACTGACCCAAGACTCATGTATAGGGCCCTTGTATCACCATATTTTTTTTCTCTACAGTCTGTATAGCCAGAGGGAAGTCAAGCCAGGCCTATGTTCGAGGCACCTGACTCTGCTCATTAAAATTTCAGGGATATGGTAAAGCCTATTGTGTGTGGAGCGGGAGGGTGTGTAAGAGGACATGAAATGGCAAAAAGAGAGCATGAAAACTGAGGAGGAATAGTATAGTGGAGAAAGCTCATGGCTTTTCTTACTGACTGGTTTTTAGTAATGATGGCAATAAATGAACTACCCTGGAGTAGTGTACTCCAGTATTGTTAATGAAGAGATTAATTAATATGGCTCATTCTTAATAGGTATTTAAGAAAACCACCAGATTTCAGGAAGTCAAAATGTTTGTCTTTTTGCTGTCTTAAGAATCATCTCTAAATGGATGATTTCCTTGTGTGTGTCTCAATTTAATCTCAATAATTTCATATGGGCCTTGCCTGTTGAAATACTTCCTTGCTCTCTGATGGATGCTGGAGATAGTTAATAGAAGAGATGGTCCTCCTCTCCATGAGTCCCTCTGGCCTGTTTTTGAGCGTCCCTGCCACATTATGTATGCCCTTTTCATTCTTCCAGGACATTTCATTCTACAGGACTGTGCTCCTGCTTGAGATCCCACTGGGCAGTTGCTCTTGCTGGCCCTGACATGACCTCACTCTGGGACAGACTCCTCATCTGCAGGAAGGAAGGGAGAGTTTCCTGAGGGAGAAAAAGGAAAGAGCTCTGGCATTAAAGTTTTTTTTTTTTTTTTAAATTTCCTTGACTGTAGTCCAGATTGTTTAACCAATTTTGGTGATTATTTATTTCTGCAGTGTGCAGTCCTTGTAGGCCTCGTACCATTTGTATCACCAAACTACATTTCTGACTACCAGAGCATAGGTTCTGGTGCCAGACAGCCTGGATTGAATTTAGCTCTAATCCTTTAATGACCTTTAATGACCTTGGATAAATCATTTAATCTCTCTCTCTCTCTCTCTCTCTCTCTCTCCCTCTCTCAGTTTCCCACCTTTAAAATGGAGTTAAGAAGCTATTTTTACTTCATGGAGCTGGTATGAGAGTTAGGCTTTCTGAGTTTTCCACAAGCCCCACGTCCCTTTTGCCATAGGACCAAATGCTTCCTTTATTATATGCCTGGTCCCTAAAGGTATTTGAATTTACAGTTAAATATCTTTAGACTCCTCAATGCCTACTATAAACCTATGTCTAAGAAATAAGCACTGTCATAGGAAACATTAATATTAAATAGATAACTGGTAGAAATATTTTTTAAAACTAGAGATTCTTCTCTCTATTTTCATTATGAGACAGAGCCAGCCCCAGGGGAACTTATAAGTCAATTACTCCAATTAGTAATTGATGTATTTAATGGCCATAAAGACTAGTTGATTCAAAACAAATTTATATTCAACTGTATGAATATTGGGAGTTCAAACTGAGGAGGGCCAGTAGGAGCTGCAGCTGACAAGCAAGTCTCATGGCCTTACTCAAGTTCAACAGGAAAGAAGGCAGGAAGACAGAGTGCTTTCATCTGAACAAGTATGAGGAGGTCAAGGGCAGCATAAAGAGCTGTGCAAATTTTTGGTCTAGTTAAATAAACTTTTGCTTTGTAAAAACTTAAAAAATTTTTTTTTACAGTTTATTTATCCTGAGAGAGACAGAAAAAGCATGAGTGGGGAAGGGGCAGAGAGAGAGGGAGACAGAAAATCCCAAGAAGGCTTCAGTCTACCAGCTCAGAACCCGATGTGGGGCTCAAACTCGAAAAATTATAAGATATGACCTGAGCCGATATCAAAAGTTGGACGCTTAATTGGCTGAGCCACCCAGGTTCCCCTGCTTTGTAAAAAACTTTTTAACGCCTGTCTGCTCTAAACTTAAATTTGGAGAACTGAAACACACACACACACACACACACACACACACACACACACCACACATTTTAGTTCTTGCTGACATATACATCAAATATTATTACAAAAAAACAAACAATAAGAACCCCTAAAATCATAAGGCTCCACTAACGACTGGAGGCAAATCTATCTTCAGGGCTATGATAGGCTGGAACTTTTTGGTTTTGTTAACTGGCTGATGCTTTACAGGGTTCATGTATAATTTGCTTCTGCCTGGTGACTCTGGTGTTTCTGCTTTCAGAGTTTCTCTACGTCTTACAGGTTGAACACTAGACCTCTCTTCCTTTAGTGTTTATTTTGCAAGCTAAGAAGACTTCATCTCAAACACCTGTCAATCTTCTTGCAATAAAACCATTTAATAATCTAGTAACTAATGGAGTTGATCTTGATTGCCCCCCAGTGAGTGTACCACTTTCCTTGGTCCGTTTGCCATCCCACACTCTGCCATAGGTTGCTATTACCAATGATTTTTTAGCTCTATCAAAAATTTTTTGTTTGATCCATATGCTCATATATTTACAGAGTAGATATTATTTTGAAATTGCCTTGTAAAGACTGAAGAGAGGAAGAAAACCAGGGAAAGCTTTTTACTGTTAGATGAGAAGAAGTTGGAAGATTAATTCCTTAGAGTGTATACCAACATAGAAAGACAATATAGCTTTGTGAATGCCCACTGGGCATCATTTTGTAAAACATGGCCCTGAAACATACAGGAAGTATATATTTTTGCTGAATTCCTTGCTACTTTCTCTCCTCCCTCTTTCCATATTCTCTTCCTTTTCATTCTTTAAAAATTTTTTTTAATGTTTATTTATTTTTGAAACAATGCGAGAACAGAGTGCAAGCAGCGGAGGGGCAGAGGGAGACACAGAATCTTAAGTGGGCTCCAGGCTCTGAGCTGTCAGCCCAGAGCCCAACGTGGGTCTCGAACTCATGAACCGTGAGATCATAACCTGAGCTGAAGTCAGATGCTTAACCAACTGAGCCACTCAAGTGCCCCTCTTCCTTCCCATTCTTTGTCTGGCTAAAATTCTCGAAACCTGGAACTCCGCTTGGAAGAGACATTCATGATATATTTTGTGGATTTATAGAAGTGTCTATTTCTTTTTTAATTTAAAATTTCTTTTTAAAGTTTATTTATTTATTCTTGAGACAGCACAAGCAGGGGAGGGGCAGAAAGAGAGACGGAGACACAAAATCTGAAGCAGGCTCTAGGCTCTGCATTGTCCATGCAGAACCCATCCTGGGGTTTGAACCCACTAACTGAAAGATCATGACCTAAGCCAAAGTCCAACACTTAACCAACTGAGCCATCCAGACGCCCCAAGGTGTCTATTTTTTGTATCATCTACAGATATCTCCTATTTCTCAAAAGTTAGCATCACACCACTTTGTTCTCAAGTGGTTACATGTTTTTGTTAATACATGTTTTCACTAACCAAAAGAAATCCGAAGCTCACTTTTGCCTTTATGAAAAATCCTGTTACCATGGGAATGCAAAAAGTGGGGATACTCTGCTTTATGCCAACATTTCACAGAAAAGCTTACTTTTGAATAGCAGGGGAAACCTGGTATTCATTGAATTTTGAAATTTAACATAAATTATGTAACATCACATGGGTAGTATTACACTAAGTGGTTCTGCCACCACTGGGCAAACTGATCTGGCAAGCTACTGAAAACATGGGGAAAAATACCAAGCAGCCAATAGCTAAACCAAATAAATGTGCTTTGCATTGGAACCCCGTAAAGGTGGGTTTCAGTGGAAACTGCGGAGGTAAAGCTTTTGTAAAATTTTGTTATAAGTATCACTGTTACTGGTAAGAGAGTCTGCGTTTTGTGAATGGAGGTCTTGGTATTTATTTATTTATTTATTTATTTATTTATTTATTTTTTAATATGAAATTTATTGTCAAATTGGCTTCCATAAACACCCAGTGCTCATCCCAAAAGTACCCTCCTCAATACCCAAGGTCTTGGTTTTTAGATTTCCCAGGAGAAGATGTACATGGGGATTCAGGCTAGAAAACAGCAAGGAGGAAAGCAGCAAGCACAAAGAAGTTTATTAAAGTGAAGGTACACTCACAAGGTGGGAGAGCGGGCAGGTTGTGTGCAGTGAAAATGGACCCCAGGTTGTCTTGGGCGTGGATATTATTGGGTCTCTCTGGGCTGGAAGAAGCCTAGACTCACAGTGGGGTGGTCTCTAAATGGAGACAGCTTTCAATCATTTGGGGGACTCCTCCCACAGGTTGGGAGGGAAGTTTTTGATGCTACAATGTTTGTACTGGAACTATCAACGTGGCCTTCCCTCCAAGGGGGTGGGGGGGACAACGTCTGCAACACAAATGAATTATAATGAGTCTAGGGGTTACCTTGGGGCAGAGGTGAAAGAGGACAGCACCTTTGTGCACCTGTGGCTCTTTGGTCTGTCAGCCCCAAGTGCTTGGAAGTCACAAGGTCAAGATATTGTGCTCCTGGGGCTTTTAATGTGTAGCTTACTTATCACTGTTCTTGCCTCCAACTCATATCTCTATAATTCTCCTTGAAAGACTTGGGACTCTGCCTTGGGAGTTCCTTCCACTGCTCACATCTAGCTTCTACTTAACACCACAACCCCTTTTAAATGGCAGTAGACATTTTAATTCCTAGGATAACTTAAGTAAGATAAATATCTGTGTCTCTCAGAAACATAAGGAATTGTAACAATCACATGTTTTACACCATATGGAGAGAAGAGCACTGTCTAGTTCATTGCAGGTACAAAGGGCAAACTTTACAGAAGAATATATGGAGACTTTGGCTTCCCAGCCAGGTAGGAGTAAGTGTGATAAGATTTGCTCTCTGATGTAAACAACTGGAAAATAAGTAAAATCTATAAAACAACTGCTTCAGACACTGGACCACAGGCAGCACAGGACTGTGATTCCTGAGGGAAGGAAAACAAATCAGGCTTTCTGCTTAGAATCACCTTCCAAATGTTGATGGAGAACCAAGGAACCCAAACAGACAGATCACAGTGTTTTTATTGCATTGCAGAGATGGAGGTCAGAGCACAGGGAAGCTGCATAGCTGGAATTGTGTGGATACCAGAGAGAAGAGAACTGCATGGAGACAAACTTCAGAAATCTGCACCGGGAACCTTGGAAGCAGCTGCCATTGGATACTTCGCTACACATGCATAAAGTGAAAATATATAAACCAGACAAAGAATTCTCAGGGAGAACAATACCTAGAGTTCAAACAAGGCTGCAGGACATTTGAATTTCAATCAGCCAGAGTGGGGCATTCAGCAGTAGGGTAATACTTGCCCAATAGTAAAAACCACAGTAGACTATTAATAATAATGTTTCAATGGTAGGGTTAATCTTTAAGTAACTTTAAAGCCTTTCAGAACATTTTTCAACACTCTTTGTAGGAAGACCACAAAAAAGTAAAAAACCTAAATAACATAAACTTTATAGTGTCTAACATCCAAACAAAAAATTACTACCCATGAAAAATGAAGGACAATTTGACTAAGAATCAGGCAAAAAATAGGTCAATAGAAACAGACCAAAGATATGACAGAAATTAAAAAAAAAACTGTGAGAAAAAGTCTTTAAAACTGCTGTTGTGAATATGTTCACCATGTTTTAGAGTTAAAGAATATGAATATAATGTGAAGGGAAAGTAAAGATCAGAAGGTTCCAAGTGGAAATTTTAACAATGAAAAATACAATACCTGAAGTGAAAAATTCAGTGAATGGGAATAACAGCTGATTAGATTAATGCAGAAATAAAGACCAATGAACTTGAAGATGCTGTAATAGAAACAATCCAAACTGAAACATAGAGAAAAGATTTAACAATACAGCCTTAGTGATCAATAAGATAATGCCAAGTGATCTAGAATATGTATATATGAAGTCCCAGAAGGATAGGAAAAGTGTGGGGGGTAAAGAAATAATGCCCCCAAATTTTCTAAATGTGACCAAAACCAAATCTACAGATCCAGGGAGTTCACTGGACCCCAACCAGGATATACATACATAAACACACACACACACACACACACACACACACACACAGAGGCATGACCAGACCAAGATGCATCATAAATAAATTCCTGAAAACCATGATAATGAAATTTTAAATCTGCCAGAAGAAGAAAGACATAGCACATACAGAGGAATGAAGAAAGTAATTACTACAGACATCTCAGAAGAAATAGGACAAACCAAAAGAAAATGAAAAACCACCTTCAAAGTGGTGGAAAAATATTTACCAAATTAGCATTCTAAATCTAGCAAAAAAATCTTTAAACATGAAGGCATAATGAAGACATATTCAGACCAATAAAAGCTGAGAGGAATTTGTTGCCAGTAGTCCTGGATGGTAAGAAATGATAAGAAAGTTTTTTGAGCTGAAGGAAAGGGATTCCAAACGGGAACCTGGATCTAAAAACAGGAACAAAACGTACCAGAAATGACAAATATATGTCAAATATGTAAGGCTTTTTACCTCATGTTCAACTTTATTTAAAAGTTATTGATTTTGGAGATTTTAAGGAAGATGGTAGCGTAGGAGAACGCTGGGCTCACCACGTCCTGCTGACCACTTAGATTCTACCCACATCTGCCTAAATAACCCAGAAAACCACCAGAAGACTAGCAGAAAGGACTCTCCGGAGCCAAGCGTAGACAAGAGGCCCACAGAAGAGGGTAGGAAAGGCGGAGAGGCAGTGTGTACTACACAGACTGGCAGGAGGGAGCCAGGGAGGTGAAGGGGCAGCCAGCCCACCTGGCAAGGCAGAGCCCCCAAGTCTGGCTTGCAAAAGCAGAGGGGCCAGATGGAGTGTGTTCTGACAGCCAGCGGGACTTAACATCTGGAATGTTTTAAGTCAACAGCTCTGCTCGGAGAGTGGGAGGGCTAGAGGACAATGGGAGGGAGAGGTGTTGAGCCCAGGAAGATAGAGCTCAGCTTGGCAGAGAACAAAGGTGTTGGGAAGCGCCATCTCCCTTGCCCATCCCCCAGCCAAAATCCCAAAGGGAGCCAGTTCCCATCACGGAACTTGCTTCTACTGTGCAAACAATGCCGTGCTTCTGTGGATCCATCCCTCTGATGGGTCTGCCTCCCTCCCGGTGCCACAGGGCCCCTCCCAAAGTGGACCCCTGAAGGTAAAGCGAGCTGAGTCTGCCCCTCCTGACCCTGTGCACCTTCTGGATCCACCCTGGCTAATACACCAGATTCCATCGAAGCAGCACCACAAGCCTGGCAGTGTGCAAGTAGCCCAGACAGGGGTCACACCAGTCCACAGTGAGTCCTGCCCCTGGGAGAGGGGAAGATAAGGTACACAAGTCTGACTGTGGCCCCAGTGGTGGGCTGGAGGCAGACATCAGGTCTGACTGCAGCCCCGCCCACAACGCAAGTTATTCCAGACAGCACATAGGAAGAGCCCTGCAGTTCTGCGCCACTCTAGGGACTATCCAAAATGATGAAACGGAAGAATTCTCCTCAAAAGAAACTCCAGGAAGTAGCGACAGCTAACGAACTGATCAAAAACGATTTAAGCAATGTAACAGAAAATGAATTTAAAATAATAGTCATAAAATTAATCATTGGGCTTGAAAACAGTATAGAGGACAGCAGAGAATCTATTACTACAGAGATCAAGGGACTAAGAAACAGCCAGGAGGAGCTAAAAAAATGCTATAAATAAGCTGCAAAATAAAATGGAGGTGACTACAGCTCGGATTGAAGAGGCAGAGGAGAGAATAGGTGAATTAGAAGATAAAATTATGGAAAAAGAGGAAGCTGAGAAAAAGAGAGATAAAAAAATCCAGGAGTATGAGGGGAAAATTAGAGAACTAAGTGACACAATTAAATGTAATAATATACGCATAATTGGGATTCCAGAGGAAGAAGAGAGAGGGAAAGATGCTGAAGGTGTACTTGAAGAAATCATAGCTGAGAACTTCCCTGATCTGGGGAAGGAAAAAGGCATTGAAATCCAAGAGGCACAGAGAACTCCCTTCAGACATAACTTGAATCGATCTTCTGCACAACATATCATAGTGAAACTGGCAACATACAAGGATAAAGAGAAAATTCTGAAAGCAGTTAGGGATAAACATGCTCTAACATATAAAGGGAGACCGATAAGACTCGTGACAGATCTCTCTACTGAAAATTGGCAGGCCAGAAAGGAATGGCAGGAAATCTTCAATGTGATGAACAGGAAAAATATGCAGCTGAGAATCCTTTATCCAGCAAGTCTGTCATTTAGAATAGAAGGAGACATAAAGGTCTTCCCAAACAAACAAAAACTGAAGGAATTCATCACCACTAAACCAGCCCTACAACAGACCCTAAGGGAGATCCTGTGAGACAAGGTACCAGAGACATCACTACAGGCATGAAACCTACAGACATCACAATGACTCTAAACCCATATCTTTCTATAATAACACTGAATGTAAATGGACTAAATGCTCCAACCAAAAGACATAGGGTATCAGAATGGATAAAAAAAACAAGACCCATCTATTTGCTGTCTACAAGAGACTCATTTTAGACCTGAGGACACCTTCAGATTGAAAGTGAGGGGATGGAGATCTATCTATCATGCTACTGGAAGTCAAAAGAAAGCTGGAGTAGCCATACTTCCATCAGACAAACTAGACTTTAAATTAAAGGCTGTATCAAGAGATGAAGAAGGGCATTATATAATAATCACAGGGTCTACCCATCAGGAAGAGCTAACAATTATAAATGTCTATGCGCTGAATATGGGAGCCCTCAAATATATAAAACAATCACAAACATAATAAGCAAACTTATTGATAAGAATGTGGTAATTGCAGGAGACTTTAATACTTCACTTACAACAATTGATAGATCATCTAGACATCGGATCAATAAAGAAACAAGGGCCCTGAATGATACATTGGATCAGATGAACTTGACAGATATACTTAGAACTCTGCATCCCAAAGCAACAGAATATACTTTCTTCTCGAGTGCACATGGAACATTCTCCAAGATCACATACTGGGTCACTAAACAGCCCTTCATAAGTATATAAGAATTGAGATCATACCATGCATACTTTCAGACCACAATGCTATGTAGCTTGAAATCAGTCACAGGAAAAAGTCTGGAAAACCTCCAAAAGCATGGAGGTTAAAGAACACCCTACTAAAGAATGAATGGGTCAACCAGGCAATTAGAGAAGAAAATAAGAAATGTATGGAAACAAATGAAAATGAAAATACAAAATACAACAATCCAAACGCTTTGGGATGCAGAAAAGGCTGTCCTGAGAGGAAAATACATTGCAAACCAGGCCTATCTCAAGAAACAAGAAAAATCCCAAATACAAAATCTAACAGCACACCTAAAGGAAATAGAAGCACAACAGCAAAAACACACCAAAACCAGCAGAAGAAGAGAAATAATAAAGATCAGAGCAGAAATAAACAATATAGAATCTAAAAAAAACTGTAGAGCAGATCAATGAAACCAAGAGTTGGATTTTTGAAAAAATAAACAAAATTGATAAACTTGTAGCCAGGCTTCTCAAAAAGAAAAGGGAGATGACCCAAATAGATAAAATCATGAATGAAAATGGAATTATTACAACCAATCCTTCAGAAATACAAGCAATTATCAGGGAATACTACGAAAAATTATATGCCAACAAACTGGACAACCTGGAAGAAATGGACAAATTCCTAAACACCCACACACTTATAAACTCAAACAGGAAGAAATAGAAAGCTTGAACAGACCCATAACCAGTGAAGAAATTGAATCAGTCATCAAAAATCTCCCAACAAATAAGAGTCCAGGACCAGATGGCTTTCCAGGGGAATTCTACCAGACATTAAAGAAGAGATAATACCTATCCTTCTCAAGCTATTCCAAAAAATAGAAAGGGAAGGAAAACTTCCAGACTCATTCTATGAAGCCAGCATTACTTTGATTCCTAACCCAGCCAGAGACCCAGTAAAAAAAGAGAACTACAGGCCAATATCCCTGATGAATATGGATGCAAAAATTCTCAATAAGATACTAGCAAATCGAATTCAACAGCATATACAAAGAATTATTCACCATGATCAAGTGGGATTCATTCCTGGGATGCAGGGCTGGTTCAACATTCGCAAATCAATCAATGTGATGCATCACATTAATAAAAGAAAAGATAAGAACTATATGATTCTGTCAATCGATGCAGAAAAAGCATTTGAAAAAATTCAGCATCCTTGCTTAATAAAAACCCTCGAGAAAGGATAGAAGAAACATATTTAAACATCATAAAAGCCATTTATGAAAATCCCACAGCTAATATCATCCTCAGTGGGGAAAAACTGAGAGCTTTCCCCCTGAGATCAGGAACACAACAGGGATGCCCACTCTCACCGCTGTTGTTTAACATAGTGTTGGAAGTTCCAGCATCAGCAATCAGACAACAAAAGGAAATCAAAGGCATCAAAATTGGCAAAGATGAAGTCAAGCTTTCACTTTTTGCAGATGACATGATATTATACATGGAAAATCCGATAGATTCCACCAAAAATCTGCTAGGACTGATACATGAATTTAGCAAAGTTGCAGGATACAAAATCAATGTACAGAATCAGTTACATTCTTATACACTAATAATGAAGCAACAGAAAGACAAATAAAGAAACTGATCCCATTCACCCTTGCACCAGGAAGCATAAAATACCTAGGAATAAACCTAACCAAAGATGTAAAAGATCTGTATGCTGAAAACTATAGAAAGCTTATGAAGGAAATTGAAGAAGATATAAAGAAATGGAAAAACATTCCGTGTTCATGGATTGGAAGAATACATATTGTTAAAATGTCAATACTACCCAAAGCTATCTACACATTCAATGCAATCCCAATCAAAAGTGCACCAACATTCTTCTCGAAACTAGAACAAGCAATCTTAAAATTTGTATGGAACCACAAAAGGCCCTGAATAGCCAAAGTAATTTTGAAGAAGAAGACCAAAGCAGGAGGCATCACAATCCCAGACTTTAGCCTCTAACACAAGGCTGTAATCATCAAGACAGCATGGTATTGGCACAAAAACAGACACATAGACCAATGGAATAGAATAGAAACCCCAGAACTAGACCCACAAAAGTATGGCCAACTAATCTTTGACAAAGCAGGAAAGAATATCCAATGGAAAAAAGACAGTCTCTTTAACAAATGGTGCTGGGAGAACTGGACAGCAACATGCAGAAAGATGAAACTAGGCCACTTTCTTACACCATTCACAAAAACAAACTCAAAATGGATAAAGGACCTGAATGTGAGACAGGGAACCATTAAAACCCTACAGGAGAAAGCAGGGAAAAAACCTCTCTGACATCAGCTGCAGCAATTTCTTACTTGCCACATCTCCAAAGGCAAGGGAATTAAAAGCAAAAATGAACTATTGGGACCTCATGAAGATAAAAAGCTTCTGCACAGCAAAGGAAACAATCAACAAAACTAAAAGGCAACCAACGGAATGGGAAAAGATATTTGCAAATGACATATTGGACAAAGGGCTAGTATCCAAAATCTATAAAGAGCTCACCAAACTCCACACCCAAAAAACAAATAACCCAGTGAAGAAATGGGCAGAAAACATGAATAGACACTTCTCTAAAGAAGACATCCAGACGGCCAACAGGCACATGAAAAGATGCTCAACATTGCTCCTCATCAGGGAAATTCAAATCAAAACCATACTCAGATATCACCTCACGCCAGTCAGAGTGGCTAAAATGAATAAATCAGGAGACTATAGATGCTGGAGAGGATGTGGAGAAATGGGAACCCTCTTGCACTGTTGGTGGGAATGCAAACTGGTGCAGGCGCTCTGGAAACAGTGTGGAGGTTCCTCAAAATATTAAAAATAGACCTACCCTATGACCCAGCAATAACACTGCTAGGAATTTACCCAAGGGATACAGGAGTGCTGATGCATAGGGGCACTTGTACCCCAATGGTTATAGCAGCACTCTCAACAATAGCCAAATTATGGAAAGAGCCTAAATGTCCATCAACTGACGAACGGATAAAGAAATTGTGGTTTATATACACAATGGAATACTACGTGGCAATGAGGAAGAATGAAATATGGCCTTTTGTAGCAACGAGGATGGAACTGGAGAGTGTTATGCTAAGTGAAATAAGCCATACAGAGAAAGACAGATACCATATGTTTTCATTCTTACCTGGATCCTGAGAAACTTAACAGAAGCCCATGGGGGAGGGGAAAAAAAAAGAGAATAGAGAGGGAGAGAGCCAAAGAATAAGAGACTCTTAAAAACTGAGAACAAACTGAGGGTAGATGGGGGGTGGGAGGGAGGGAAGGGTGGGTGATAGGTATTGAGGAGGGCACCTTTTGGGATGAGCACTGGGTGTTGTATGGAAACCAATTTGACAATAAATTTCATATTAAAAAATAAAAACAACCAATACAAAAAAAGTTATTGATTTTGGGGCATCTGGGTGGCTCAGTTGGGTAAGCAACTGACTTGGGCTCAGGTTCGTGAGTTCAAGCCCCTCATTGGGTTCTGTGCTGACAGCTCAAAGCCTGGAGCCCATTTCAGATTCTGTGTCTCCCTCTCTCTCTGCTCCTCCTCTGCTTGCACTCTGTCTCTCTCTCTCTCTCAATAAATGAATAAACATTAAAATTTTTTTAAGTTATTGATTTTTTACAACAAAAATGAGAACAAAAGGTAAGGTTTATAAATGTAGAACAAAATGCTTCACAACACTCGTATAAGTAATGGGGAGGGGGAATGAAAATACACTGTTGTAAGGTCCTTATGTTATACGTGAAGTGACATTATGTTATTTCAAAGTAGACAGAGGTTAAGTTAAAGATACATATTACAAGCCCTGGAACAATCGCTAAAAAGAAGCACACAAATCCAAACAAAACAGGGGGGATGTATCTAATGAACGAACAAAGGACAAACACTATCAGTTCATTCTCTCTGTGGAATCAATTCTTCAGATCATATGAGCTTTTTTCCTCTTGACATTGGCTTAAGTAGTAGAAATCCCCCTGTGGGTTAAGACCCAGTGTGATCAGAAGTGAGACAGCCAATGGCTTTCAGATTGAAAAGCCATGATGTTTGAGACACTAAATCATTTGGAAATAGAAATTTTCATTAAGTATCAGCCTAACAAAGTAAGTGAAATCTCTTTTTCTCTTTTGTTACTTATACAGAAGCTGTTGCAACAAAATAATTTAAACACACACACACACACACACACACACACACACACACACATTTCTCATTGCACTCCTACCTACCCTCCAGAGCCCTCACCCAACTTTTCTCATGGCCTTTTAGCCCCTTCATCCAGAAACTGGGTGCTTTATGCTGTCACTGATGTAGTGCATTAACTTCATTGAATGAAGTCTGTGAGCTTCCACTGTTTACCATACAGGGTTCTTACAGGGAAGTCCTTTTCCTTTTCTGTAATATATTCACTTTCCATTGATTCCTCAAGCTCAATTTCAAATGTGCTCTACCTTTTTCCTCAATCACAAGAATCCTCCCCTAAAAAAAATCTGCTTCTCCTCAAGTCCATAATCTGTTGTCTCTTTCTCACAGCACCTCACTATCCACTCTGTATTGTAGCAGTCTGTATCCACATCTCTGTCTTAGTCATTGAGCTGTAACTTGTCCATATTTGTACTTGACAGAGCCCTGCACATAGAGGAGACTTCATAAATGTAGGAGAGGAAGGAAACAGGCTTTTGAGGTTATCTGAGCTATCATTTTGCTTTTGGTTACTGGGAAGGCACAAATGTCTGAGGATCAAGAAAAAAAGGATTTTACCAGTTCACTTGCCAATATAAAGACAAAGATCTATTTCCACATTTGATAATAAAACCTCATGTAAGAAACTCAAGCACAATACATACCCACTTATATAGAAAAACCAAAAGCCAAAATGAACCATGTTAGGGAAGTGAAGGGTTTGAACCCTCTCTTAGAGAGCTTTGATAGTCCAAAGTAAAATTGTTGGAGGAAGTCATGTAAAATCACGTGCAATGCTCAGAGAGGTAGATCAGGAGATTTCACTTCATCTTGGTCCAGTCTCATGAATGGAGAGGATTTAAAAACAGAAACTGCAACTTGCCCACCTTGAGTCACATGGATGAAGAAGTAAAAGAAAAGGAAAACGGGGGGGGGAGCCAATTCTGAAGAGATATAATCAAGCAGTCGTGACCAAGAAGCAGCAATTAGAGAAAGAGTATTCTTTAAGATGGTTTCCCATTCGCTGGTCCCAGTACTCAAAAACAGTTGGCTGAATGTCTGCAGCATGACTCACAAATCACAAATGAATATTTTTTTAATTTTTAAATTTTTTGTTTTGAAATATTTTAAGACTCATAAGAAGATGCAAAAATAGTACAGGATTTCCTTTTTCACTGTGTCCACCCAAAGGTAACATCTTACATAACTACAATACATTATTGAAATTAGAAAACTGACATTGGTATAATATTGTTAACTACAAACTTTATTTTTACCTACATTCATTTTGTGTTTGCTTATAGTACAATGACATTTTATCTCACATATAGATGCACAGTATCATGTAACCACCACCGCAATCAGGATACAAAACTGTTCCATCACCACAAAGGAACCTTCTCATGCTATCCCCTTAATGGTCAGACTTTCCCCCTAACCCTAACCTGGCAACCACTGACTTGTCTCTATCTCCATAGCTGTACCGTTTAATACTGTTATATAAATAGAGTTATAAGGTATGAAATCTTTTGCAATTGGCTTTTTTTGCTCAGCATAATACTCCTGAGATCTGTCGAAGATTTTGCATGTGTCAATAGCCTGTTCCTTTTTGTTGCTATGTAGTACCCCATTATACGAATGCACCAGTTTGTGGATTCACACATTGAGGGACATCTGGTTTTGGCTATCATAAACAATGCTGCAATGACCATTAATGTGAATGTATGAACACAAGTTTCATTTCCCTGGGATAAATACCAAATAGTGCTGTTGTTGAGTTCTTCGGCATGTATGAAATTTTAAAATGCATCTTTCCTTTAACTTTCCTGTTCTTCAGTTGTCTTCTTTCTTACAAACCAAGTTTCCTGAATAATACCATGTCTGTATTCCCCACCAGAAGAGGAGTCTTCCAAGACATGGGTCCTTCCTTACTAATCATTTCATAGGCAGTGATCATGTCTACCACAGAGTACATATGAAGTGATGTTGCTTGGTTTTTCTCTCAAAATATTCAAGGCTGCTTGGAGTAATTTCTGATGGATCAATCACTCATATTTACACAGTAATCAATCACTCACCTTTTAAAGAAATTCTGAAGTGCAAGGAGGCTATGTGGTATCATTCTGAGCAACAATTATCTGAGACTAGAATCCCATGTTTCAAAAGAAGTCCCCTCTGCTCATCATAATCACCATCCTGATTATCTCTTCAATCTTTTTATACCTATCAAGGGTAGCCGCAAGTACCCCAACTTGGGGGTGGTTAGTTGATTTTGAACTTTTTTATTGTAAAAAGCAAGTCTGTATGATAAAATCTCAAGGGAAGTTGAGGATATGGTGTATTAGAGAAGAATTGAAAGGACATTTAAGACATGAGGAACAGGGTAAGCACAATGGAAAACAATCTTAACAGGATTAAAAGGTTTACAGAGAATGTGACTCCTTAAAACAGCACCAATTTAATGAATTATGTTAATAACAAAGCCAACTAATGATTTAATCTTTCTCTTGACTTTTCACTAGCTAAATAGATATGATTTTTCTTAAAATATCAAAGCATATCCGTTGCTTTTGTTACCTATGATGTTCCCTTGATATCCTTCTGTCTTTGCCAAATTAGGCATTATATAGATGGGCATCCCCATTCCCATTCCCTAATTTGAGCACAAGTATTCGGGTGTTTGCAAGAGTTTCTCATGATGCTTGATGTGATATGTATCAGAGGGCCATCAGCACATGTTACAGGCATCAAGAGTCCCTACAGTGGCTGTCTTATGGCCAGGAAAAAGCTACATGTGTCAAATGAGATAATCTTGGAAATACTGACAACTTAGTAGCCATTAAAATTCCAGTATCTTCCATGCATTTTCCCTGTGTAGGGACTTGGGAAATAAAGTAGGTGGAGGAATGTAGGGAAAGGACAGAATGGGTAGGGACAGTGCTTGGAATCAGCAGTTTGCTATCCTTTCATAGAAGAAAATGCTGCTCTTTCTTTCTCTCTTTTTCTCTGAAATTGCATGTCACATTTCAGTGATTTTCCACTTGAAATGGGTATTAGGGAAGTGATGCTATTGTCAAAAAGTCATAGAAAGGCAGTTTCAACTAGATTAAATGGAAAGCAAACAAAAAAACTGAAAGTGAACTCAAATCTTTTTATTTATGAAAGTGATAATTTTCTTTCTATGTGTGAGTTGTGTTGATCCAGAGTTAGAAAACCAAAGACTTAAATTTCAACTGAAATAAGAGTCTTGTTCCCTAATACTTGGAGGATTACTCATCCAATAGTCCTCCCAGTTTAGGCATGGTGTTATAAAAGACCAGTTTTGGCTACAAGTGAATAAGATGCTCAAATAACAGCAGCTTCAAATGTTATATAATAACAAATAAGAGAGCTTCAAATTGCTCTCAGATATAATAACAAATAATAGAGCTTCAAATTGCTCTCAGATACAAATGAATTCTGAAGATAAGCATTTCAGAGCTTGTATAGTAGCTCTGTGATTATTAGACACCCAGCCTCCTTATATTTTATTGTTCTATCATCTTCAACATGTGGCTTTCACCATGTGGTCCAAGATGACTTCCCAAGTGCCATGATGTCTACAGAGTCTAAAGCAGGATGGAGAAAAATCTGTGAAAGTTCTTAGCCCCACCTATAAGCTTTTCCTAGAAGCTGCACATGACACTTCTATTTATATCTCATTGAGGGAGATTAGTTACTTAGTCATATCTAGCCTCAAAGAAGGCTAGGAAATGTAGTTTCTATTTTGGTTGGTCATAAACACAGCTAACATTCAGAGGTTCTATTATTAAAGATGAGGGATAAATGAATCTTGAGAAATCAATAGCAGTTTCTGTCATAGGTTTTGCACAGTAGGATCTGTTATTTATGGCTTCCCCGAATTTTTTGACCATGTTGTCTGTTTTTTTGGGGGGAGGGTATGTTATTTGTTTGTTTTCATCATTTCAAGTCCCTACTGAGAGCAGTTGAGAGGTCAGAAATGAGGCTGGAGAGAGTCCAGAGGATCAATCATGGAGGGACTCATTCATTCTGTCAAAAAGTTTAGATTTCATAGGGATTGGATATAGATTTATCTGGAAGTTAGATACAATAGATGATAGACAGAGAAACAGACATATATATAGAAATACAATGCTTTTGATTACCAACTGTGTTTAAAGCTATTTTAGCGTGGAGGTTGTAACAAAACTAAAATTGACACTCCTTGCTCTTCAGGAGTTTATAATTCTGTAGAGAAAATATATCCATAACTAAAATCCAATTCAAAGTTATAAAAGGTTATAGCCCCTTTTAATTTACAGAGAACTTCTACATCAATGATTGAGTAAATGATTAAAGCAAAGAAATGGAGTCTGAAAAGGAAAGGATATTTTGGGGAAATGAGTAGTTTGTTTTGACTGAATGGGAATACATATAAGAAATAGTGGGAAGAGCCAAACAAAACAAATTAAGAATAGATTGAGAAATAAATTAAGTATATGTTCCATGTTTCTGAACGTTTAAAAATAAGAATAGAAGACCTAAGGATTCCTGAATACATATATTCAGATTTGTTTGAACTTATTAAGTCTTTACTAAACCAGATACTATATCAGACACCAAGAAGTCCAAGCCTCAAAAAACCCACTGAGCCCCAGGCATGTAAGTATTATTGGTGATTCATCATCAACTCCACAAAGTCAACTATGTGAGGTCATAGAAAACTCTGACTTGACTGCTCTGACCATTCCACTGGCTGGGACGGTGGCCTGGGATATTTATACCCTGTCTCCAAAAATCCCTACTGTTTCTGTTATGTATCACTGTGTAACAAACCACTCCTAGAGTTATTTATTTTTGCACAAGATTTCTTTCTTTTCTTCTCTTTTCTTTTTCCTTTCCTTTTCTTTCTTTCTTTCTTTCTTTCTTTCTTTCTTTCTTTCTTTCTTTCTTATTGCACAAGATTCTCTGGGTACTTCTGATTCACATGGTGTCAGCTGGGGTTCTAGGGAAGGTAGAAGGTCCAAAATTACTTCAGTTACGTTGTTGGGAGTTGGTATTGATTGCTGACTGGGAGCTCATCTGGTGCCACCAGCTAGGAGGCTCAAGCATCTCCTTGGGGCTGCTTAGGTTTCCTCACAGAGTAGGAGTGAAGATCTAAGGAGTGTTCCAAGTGGCAAAGGTGGAAACTGTACATGTTTAAGGACCAGCCTCAGAAGTAACACAGCATAATATCTGTTTATTCTTTTGTTCAAAACAGATCACAGGATCAAGCCAAATTTAAGGAGAGGGAAAAAATACTCCATAGCTTGATAGGGGAGCAGAAAGGTTATATTGCAAAGATATGTGGAATGGGAGATATTGTTGCAATCATCTTTGCAAAAAACAATTTACCAATATCCTCTGTCCATAACAATTTATATGCCTCCCACATGAAAAATATTCTCACCCTATTACCCCAAATTTATCTCATTTTAACACCAGGTTCAGACTCAAGGTCAAAGATTTTTTTCATCTAAATTAGGTCCAGTTAAGAATGAGTCTTCTTGGGGGCGCCTGCGTGGCTCAGTTGGTTAAGCGGCCGACTTCGGCTCAGGTCATGATCTCACAGTCCATGGGTTCGAGCCCCGCATCGGGCTGTGTGCTGACAGCTCAGAGCCTGGAGCCTGTTTCAGATTCTGTGTCTCCCTCTCTCTGACCCTCCCCCGTTCATGCTCTGTCTCTCTCTGTCTCAAAAATAAATAAATGTTAAAAAAAATTAAAAAAAAAAAAGAATGAGTCTTCTTGGATTCAGAAACCTCTGAAATATCTGCCCCATTCCTATACCCAACAAACAGTGGAAAAATGGATATAGGATAATCATAATACACATTCCAACTCAGAAATGGGAATAGGTAGTACCCAGCAGTCACTTGTTTATGGAAATTCTAATATCCATCCAGGCACATGTTGCTAATCCTTCCTACTCCAGTGCTGGGAAATGTACATTGGTTAGGATCCAGTTCTGCTCCCTCTGAGTGATTCTCCTTGATTTTTGGCTCTACCTTCTGAATTATAGGCTTTTCCCATTGAATTATCCTTCCTTTTCCATAATAAATAGCCCACTTTTGTAGTTGAGAAGTTTTCTCATTCTGCTTCTTGACGATAGAATGTTAGGGGTCCAGAAACCATGATTAATTTTGAACTATCTCAGTTCCTTTTAGTCTAAATAGGCAGTGCTTCCTTTTGATATTTCTCTTAGAAACTTTGAAGGTTTCCTATGACTCTTATTGGAGTAAGCATTCTTGGATGGGAGCCACACACATTTTTGGGGGATTAGCATCGGCAAACCAAAGCCGTATTCACTCTTAAAGATAGGGTCCTTCCAATTTGGGGGTGAGGTTTGGCTGTGGAACACTTTCCCTAAAATTTTTGCAAGTTCTTTTTCCACCTGCAGTGTCTATTAAGCATGCCCTTAAATTTTTTAGAAGATTTTTTCTTGTAAATCTAACTGACAGTGTAAGAGACATGGGTTTTAATTTTTATGAGGTCTTAATAATCTTACAGACACATCCTTGACTTGGCTTTGACCTGAGACCACATTATATTAGCTTCACCCTGGGCTTGATTTTTTTCCCAGAGTCATTTCTTACTTTGCCAACTTTTTGCCATCTGGAGAGGCTTGGAATGAGAAACAGTTTTATTTTCCAACCTTGAAACTTTTGGATTAGAAAATCTTCTGTAAATTTTGCTTGAAATCCAAATTGTTTCTTTGGATCTTCTTTCTCTTTCATCATTCCATTATCAGCAGTTAAAAGAAGACAACTGACACGTTCACCACTCTTCCTGGAAATCACTCTTGCCAAATCCACAAGTTCATTAGTTATAGTTTCTATCATCCATGTGACAGCAGGTGACAGTGATGTTAAATCTTCCATCACTACCTAAGATGAGTTGCCTTTCCTTCAGTCCCCAGTATTATTCTCCTCATTGCCTTTTTAGCCTCTACTGAGTCTTCTGACCCCTCTTCATTCCTCCCCACAGTCCAATCTCAAAATCAATACCATGTGTTTTAGGTTTTATATTACAGCTATACCTTACCTCTATACTTCTCGAAAACTTAGTTACTTAAAGCAATAACAGTTTATGATATATCAAGACTCTGTCAATTGACAAGGTGTTTTTTTCTGTTTCCCGTGGTGTTGGCTGGAGGGTCAGGGTGAATGGGAAGTCCAAAATGACCTCACTTGCATAGCTGGCAGCCAGTTCTGGCTGCTGATAGCTCATCTAGTGGTATTAGCTGGGGGTCTTGGTTATCCTCAACGTGGGCCCCTCCACATATCCATTTTGACTTCCTGGCATTTCATCACATTTATCACATTTAATTTATTTCTTATGTTAGCATTGTAATGTAGATATTACCATCCTCAATCATTCAGCAAATAGCACCAATGATTAGTAGCAATATGCCAGGAGCCATGGTTGATTTAGGAGAATAAAAAGTCAAGTAAGACACAATTCCTGTCCTAGAGGAGTTTATATCTAATGGAGGAGTTAATCAATGATTATGATGAAAATCATATATGGGGAAACAGAAGTTCAGAAAGGTTAAGTATATTGCTTTTCATCTAAAAGCTGATGACTCAAGATATGAACCTAGATCTTCCTGATTTCAAAATTATGCTTTCTCTTCAGGAGCATTTAGAAAGTTAATATAACTGTCCATACCAATGGTAATGAAGATTCAGAAGTTATAAATGAAAGCAGGGTAAAATGCAAAATATTTTTCAGGTAGAAGAGACAGGACTTAATGACTGCTTGCATGAGGTAGATAAGGTCAACAGAAGAATCAAAGGTAAGTCCCATGGGACAGAAACTGGGAAATCAAAAGGAAGGATGGTGGTTTAAAATGATTCTATTTTTTAACTTTGAAGGACTTTGAAGGACTACCCAAATATACGGATATAATCCAGCAAGCAGGATAAAGACAGAGAACTTGTACTCATTTATTCAAATTTTTTGAGCATCTACTGTGTGTCAGGTACAGGGCAGGTGAATAAGAAACCGTACCCCTAACTTCAGTGATCCAATAATCAAGGTCTTACAGTCTTACAGGCAGATGATTACACTTTGATATGATTACAGCCACAGTAAAGGTAATTACACTAGTAGGTACAAAGGAACAAAGAAGAAAGTAAAGATGATACTAGGGAAATTAACTGTACATGGATGGCCATTACACCAGGATATGGATGCAACTGCTAAGAGGGAAAAAAGGAAGAAAATGGCTAAGGACACTTATTCAGATGAGGATTCAAAGGAGGTAGGAGGAATGTCCAAGGAGTAGGAAAAGAACCAGCTACTGAAGTCCAGGGAAGAGAAAATTTCTACAAAGTCAACCTAATAGTGCAAGAGTCAGGGGCAACCCAGTGGAATGAGATGTGGTCAGGAACTTTAATATGCAATTGATGTAGGGACGTCAAAGAGGATTAAGACCAAGAAAAAAATTCTTTATTGGGATTGAATTCAGTTCTGTCTGTTTATATGGAAGTCAGATAAGCTATGATAATTCAATCTTTCAAAGACATTAAAATGACTTCCAGATAAACAAGTATATTGGTTATATAGCTCTATCATAATGACTCATATCCCAGGAAGGGATAAATGAACTATAAGCTGAATGAGAAAGAAACACTTAGCTGAGATAATTAAGTTAGCTAGGCTTAATTGAGGGTTCAGAAGCTCTAAGATTTGGAATGAAAATGGTAGAGGATAAGCTTATTTTCAAATATGGAAGAATAATTTCAGTTTAAAAACTGAAGAGGCCTAAACATTTAGTATCTGAGCTGTCCCATTTCGGCTTCTTGCTCTCTCTGAAGAAAATTTCATTGTAAAAGCAGAAATAGCTATTTATTTGGGGAAAAAAAGGACAACTATTCATTTAAAAATTTTTTATTCCCTACAAGAAACTTTTAACTACAACATAAAAGTATTTACAACAGGATGTTAAAATGGGGTTTTCCTATCTCAGTTTCATCTAAGATCACAAAGAATGAGAACAAAACAATAGGTGCCAAATACCCCCACAATCTAAAATGAGAAGCTAGGCCATATATGCAAGACTTGCAAAAGAAGTATTCTGGAAATTTGTTTTGGCAACCCTTAGCATAATGACTGCCTCAAGGATATTTAAAATATTGGAGAGGCCAAGAAATAGGACTATTTTTAGAGAGAATTTTTTTAGAAAGAGTTGTTGGAATGCTATGGAATTCACTACTAATCCTGACTCAAAAACATATACCTCACCACCATGAGGGAAGAGAGAGGTGTCCTTACCCCTTACCTCAAGCCAAGTAAGTGGAGATGAAGGAAAGTACTCAGAGCTTCACCTTTGTCCCTAAAAGTCTGCAAAATACATAGACAGATCCTATATCCATTTCAAAAAAAGTCCAAATGTGGGAAACAGTGGAGGCTGCATTGGTAAATAGCAGCATGCAACCACACATTTCCCAGTGATTAATTGTAGAGCTCAAATTGGGACCCAGCATGGATACCACCGAAGAGAGCTTCCTGGAGGGAAGATGGGACTCAACAGAATAGACCACTGGATGTCCATGATCCAAGGAGAAATTTTAAGCAGACACCTTGAAAAGAAGCATTGCCTTAACATCAGAAATGTATTTGGAGCTTCCCAGTGGGGAAATCATTAAGAAACACATGAAAGCTCCCCAAGAGATAATGAGTCAGCTTTGGATATCTGCCAAGCTGAGAAATCAACAAAGTGAGATCATGACTGTATGACAGTACTAGCAATGTTAAACCTTTCCTGCCTCCTGCCCCTCATGGATCTTCTTCCTCTCACTCTTCCCTTCATGCCACCCCTTCCCAAACTGCTCTCAAGTTGGGCAAGTCAGAGACAACTTATGGTAGTCAGGTGAGTTAAAAACTTTAACCTCAAATAAAGCTTTAAGTCTTGATTATTACCATGGACTAGCCATTTTAATTCTGAAGTGAGATTGCTATTGCACTTAGAAGTAAAAGATTTGTTTTACTTTGTTTTGTTTTGTTTTGTTTTGTTTTGTAGTAGCTTAGGGCCACAAGATCTGCCTAAGATTTTATTGAAGGCCAGGAAAGAAACAGTTTACACAGACATTTTAAGGGGCAATGTGTTTTTGCTTTCTTCCCATACTCTAAGGAGTCTCAGTGGTTCATTGTAATGTTTACACCTAGGTAGTATTCTTTGTACTACAGTATAACATGATGACTAAAGGTGCCACTTGTGGAGTAAGACCAAATACAAATGTCAACTCCACCACCCATACACTGTGTGAACTTGGGCAACTAACCGAGTCATTGCAAGCTTTCTCTCCTGGAGGATGGGGATAATAATTATACCTACATGATAGGACTGATATGAGGGCTAAGTAAAATTATGTACATAAATCATTTAAGTACAGCACCTGCCATAGTTTGTACTCTATAGATAGTAGCTATTGTTATCATTTACCAAATAGTTGCAAGTAACCTCTTTTTCCTTGTTCTCAAGAGCTTATTGGTTGATGTTTGTCTAAACAGACTATTCCTAATTTCCCCACCATTCATTAAACTTAACCTTTTAGATACCGATTTCTAGCCCCTCTCTGAAGCAAAAGTTTGCAGTCATTCCAAGCAGCCCAGCAACACTGTAGGTTGGGGAATGGAAAGTATAACCAATTGAAAACTGCAGGCAGAACTTGAGCAAGTGGAAAGTGATTACTTTGTCTGGCATCTCCCCAGTTCCCTGCAGAGCAAAAAATCCTCTGTACCCTTGCTAGGAGTGGTGTAGGATTTTGGAAGACTTCTTAGCCATCACAGCAATTTTCCGCCACTTTTTAGAAAATCATTTCACTGAAATTCTAGTTGCATGGGACACATGGCATTTTGATACTTTCAAATATTTCAACTTATTTCATAAGAATGGTTGTCAGATTCCTTCCTTATGAGTGGGGGAAGAATCAACATAATTTAAGATAAACATTCTTGAAAATTAGAGCATGCAACTCTCAATCTCAGAGTCATGAGTTCAAGCCCCATGTTTAGCATGGAGCCTACTTACCTAAATAAATAAACAAGAAAATAACTCACTAACTAACTAAATATTTAACAGTGTACATCGAAGCTAAAATATATGGTAGATAATACAGAGAATAACTTCGTGGCTTTAGGGTGGAAAATAATCTCCTAATCAAAAGTAAAAAGTATGAACCATGAAGAATACAATTAATAAACTTAAAGTAAAATTAAGAACATAATCTCATTTAAAAAGTGGAAATAGCAAGACACAATTAGGAAGAGACACTTGGAAGCATATGACTGACAAAGGATTAGAATCAATCTAGGCTATATAAAGAATTCCTACAAACTGAAAAACAAATGAGCAAAAAACCCAAAAAATTGCAAAGGCACTTTATAGAGGCAGTAACTGGGAGTGGCCAACAAACATATGAAGAGAGGAAAACTTTGCAGGTAATCATGAGAGTGAAATTTCAAACCACAGTGGTTTCCACTTGAACCAACTGCCAAAAGTTAAAAGGTCTAACGAATTTGATTAGGACATGAAGCAAATGAAACTGTATCTATACTAGAACACTACCTATATCATAGAAACCAAGATGGTGCACAGTGTAGAGGTAAAACATTCTCTTTTTTTCTTAAGGTAAAAAAACAATAGACATAAAATTTAGGTGGCGGCTATCTCTCTTGGGTGAGGGGATGGGGTGATGTCAGAGGGAGTTACCCAGGGAACTTTAAATATTATAGCAATGTTTTGTTTCTTTAACAGGATAGTGGGTACACAGGCATTTACTGCATTATTATTTTTTATAACCTGCCTGTATCAGCTTCCTCCAGCTGCTGTAACAAAGTACCACAAAGTGGGTAGCTTAAAATAATAGAATTTTTTTTTTATCTCACAGTCCTATAGAAGCCTGAAACCAAACGCTGTTGGATATGGAGAGCACACAAATATAATACAACAGATGCTTCCTGATATTGTCCTTGTTCATTCTGGGGTGCCAAAGCAAGCAGGATGTATTCAGCTGCAGAGCATGCCATCTTCCCCTTTCCCCAGCTGACACTAGGGGAAAACACTTCCTTTTGCCTCTTCTGAGCTTCTAGTGGCTTCTGGCCTCACAACTCCAATCTCTGCCTTTGTCTTCACATGACTGTCTCCCTGTGTGTATCGTTCTGCCCTCTCCTCTTCTTGTAAAGACAACACCAGTCATTGATTTAAGACTCTTACCCTATCAGGGCTGTTACTCTATTTAGGGCTCACCCTAATCCAGTGTGACTTCATCCTAACTGATTACACCTGTAATGACTCCATTTTCAAATAAAGTCACATTCTGAGCTTCTGAGTGGAAATGAATTTTGAAAGGACGCTATTCAGCTCACTATAACTGCATATATTTTATTATTATGCATTTGTATCTACTCATATTTAGCTTTACAAAAAGAACGCATTATGGATCTCGGTGACATGTCATTAGGGACCATGTCCAGCTTGATGCTTAAATGCTGTTGACTACAAAGAGGACACAAATATATCACAATGGATCCTTCCTGATTATTGACTTGGTTCATTCCGGTGTGCTACAGTAAGCAGGACATATTCAGCCCCCAAGGAGGCCATCCCTCATTTCCCTCCTCCTCCTGCTTGCTAAATGTAAATATGGATGATTTTAAATAATTATATATATATATATATATATATGTGTGTGTGTGTGTGTGTGTGTGTGTGTGTGTGTGTGTGTTTAGAGACTGAGAGCACACATGAGCAGGGGAGGGGCAAAGGGAGAAAGAGAATCCCAAGCAGGCTCCACACTGTCAGCACAGAGCCTGATGTGGGGCTCAATCTCATGAACCACGAGATCATGACCTGAGTCAAAATTAAGAGTCAGGGGCTTAACCAACTGAGCCACCAGGTGCCCCTGATTTTAAATTATTTTAAATGGATGATTTCATCATACATTCTCTAGTTCACCTTGTATAGCACAGTACAGTGGTTCTCAAAGTGTGGTCCCAGGACCAGCAGCACCAGCATCACCTGGAACTTGTTATAAATGCAAATTTTCAGGTTCCACCACAGACCTATTGAACCAGAAACTCCAGAAATGAGGACCAGCCCTTTTGATGATGCTGTTTCAACAGCCCTTTTGATGATGCTGATGCATGCTCCATTTGAGAAGCACTGGAATAGTGGAGAGGGCACAGACTCTGTAGTCAAAATGTTAAGGTTTGAGTCCTAACAAGTTTGTCACTTCTTAGCTATCCTACCTTGGACCAATCATTTACTTTTTTTGTTTTCTCTTCTGTAAGAGAAGAAATGTGGTTTCCTGTTGGGTGGATAATAGCACATTTCTAAAATGGTTCTTATGAGGATTAAAATAGTTAAATCCATGTAGAATGTTTAGAACAGAGCTTGGCACACAAGTACTATATAAATGTTACCTAATTAAATGTTTGCTACTGTGGAAAGGGAAGGGGAAGGGAAGGGAGTGGAGAGGACGAGAGGGGAAAGGTAGGGGGAAGGGATGGGGAAGGAAAAGATCTGCCTGCTTCATTGATGTGCATTAGCTTCCCAGCTCCTAAAAACAAACAAATTAGCATTGCTGGTCTAAAATTCCTTGAAAATACTTTGTCCTCTTTTGGAAAATTTTTTTTTAATTTCTTAGCCTTCTACCTGCCATTCCTACCATTTCATCAAGTAAAGGTAAGCTGGTAGTTCTATAATTGCATCTGCAAGTTCTATATGCTGAAATGTAAATCAGTTGAGTAAAGGGTACTTCTCCTGGGCTTGGAAATTAAAATTAATTTAAACCATGAGGAATTCTCTTACCAAATACTCACCCATTCCAGGTTTCACTTTTCTCCTAATGATATTTGTTTCTCTCCAATTTGAATATCCTCCTCTTTAATAGGGAATGCAAAAGAAAAAAGTTCTTTCTTTTTTATAATCCAGTCATTTGAATTTTCCCTAATGATAGGCCTCTTACTTCATTGATCTTATTATGAATGGTACTTAGTTAAATTGCATTTAGTCACTTATTCAACAAGTATTTTTTGTACACTTACTATACGCAAGCAGTGATTTGTATGTTAGGAATATAGCAGTGAACAGAATACACAAAAATTTTTGTCATGAATCTAATCTCTAGTTATAGTATATAGATAATATAAATAAATATATTAATAAATAAAGTATTTATTAGGTCAAAAATAAATGGCATAGGGAAAACACATTAAGGTAAGGGGGACTGATAATTTTTGGGGGTAGTATTTTAAATAAGGTGTTCAGGATTGACCATTTTTATGGACTTAACTATTTTATTTCATTATGGTTTCTCCTCTTAGAAACAGAAAGCTAGGAATAAGACTTGATTCCCCGGCTTTGAGCTTTCTAGGATATCTGTTCCATTTAGGATTCAGTGAAGGTGGTTTCCAGGATGTGGTCTTCATAGGATGGTATATTTTTTTCCCAGGGCTCCTAGAACAAATTACCAAAAACTGGGTATCTTAAAGCAATTGAAATTTATTCTCATACAGTTCTGGAGACTAGAGTCCCAAATCAAGGAGTTGATAGGGTTGGTTCCTTCTGATAGGGTTGGTTGCTTCCTTCCAGGGAGGTTCTGAAGGAGAATCTGCTCCTTACCTCTCTGTTGGCATCAGGTAGATGTCAGTACTCATTAACTGTCGTTCTTTAACTTGTGGGATCCTCACAAAAATCCCTGCCCCTATCTTCCCATCACCTCTTATCTGGGTCTGTGTGTCTTCTCCTTTCCTTATAAGGTATTTGTCTTTGGATTGAGGCTCCACCTAGATAATCCATGATGATTGTTTTTTTATATTTATTTTTTTTTTGAGAGAGAGACAGACAGAGACAGAGACAGAGATAGAGACAGAGTATGAGCAGAGAAAGGGCAGAGAGAGAGAGGGAGACACAGACTCTGAAACAGGCTTCAGACTGTACACTGTCAGCACAGAGGCTTGAACCCACGAACCACTAGATCATGACCTGAGTTGAAGTGGGATGCTTAACCAACTGAGCCACCCAGGCACCCCCTAGATGATCTTGTTTAGAGACCCTTAACTTATTCACATCCGCAAAGATCTTTTTTCCAAATAAGGTCACATTCACATATTTCAGGTGGACATATCTTTTATCCCAGTAGGTAAGATCAGAGAGTTTAGTTATTGTGGTGAGTGTTTCCTGCCCATAATAATAGATACTGTAGTCAATAGTTGTAGCTAATTTGAGGACAAAATTAGATTCAAGAGCAGGTTCTCTCCATTGTAAAATTTAGGCCAATTCAGCACCAATCTGTAACTCAAGTCATCTACTGTCCAAAAGCTATTATTTATCTGTGTCAGAAATTGAGAGTAGGCTTTTAGAAACTTCTATAACAATTTGACAATGTCTATTGAAGTTAATAAAATATTGAGGCTTATGTTTCATGTTTATTAAAACCTACTTTCTAGTAATTAATTGTTACTGTATTTCTAAAAATATTAGCCAGTGATTAAATTAAAAACATGGATTATTTGAGGAGCACTTATAGGCTTTGTTGGTAACACAATTTAGACAATAATTTCTTTCCACAATTATGTCTGTCCACAGGACTAAAAACATTTCAGTGTCAGGAATGGAGGGGATATGTGTCACAGACAATGTGCCTTATAACACGAATAACAATTTCTAATTATTCTCTTGAGGTATCTCAGCATCTAGCTTTAATTTTGTCACTATTATGGTACCGACTCATCCAAGGCTGGTGCAGTAAACTCTTAAAATATCTATGTGTCAGGAGAATTGAATAAAGTTCTGGCTCAGAAGTTGCCATCCACATGGCTACAGACCACTTTCTTTGCCTCTCTGGTCAAGTTTTCTCACCTATAAAATATATTTCTTTTGGCTTTGAAGTCCTATCCAGGATTACCACCACCACTATCAAAAATAAAGTGTATGACAACACAGGGACTATCACCTAGGGATTAGCTGGAGAAATGGCATTTTTTTTTTCAAAAAAGTTTTCAAACATACAGCAAAGTTGAGCAAAGTTGAACAAAGTTTGCATTGGAAAAGTTCTAGAACCAATTCCAATGTGGGGAGTGGAGGAGAAGTTCCTCACACATCCAAACAAGCAATGCTCCAACACCAGCTGGGGGTCCTATGATTCAACCCAATTCTGATGCTATCTACCCAGAGCAAGCACCACAATGTGAAGGGCTCAGTTCTGCAGGACTGGCCTCTGCTTCACATACCAATCACAAGCCCAGGTTGTTGCCTGTGCTCCTGACTGACCAGGTGCAGATTGCAGGTTCCTATACCCCTTCCTTGGACTTCAGAAGCCAGCCACAAGTCTAGATTGTTACCTGTACTTCTGATTGACTGGCTATCAGAGGTTCCCACAACAGCATTCTTGAGTTGGATTAATTTGCTAGAGTAGCTCACAGAATTCAGGAAATCCATTTACTTTGATTTACGACAAAGGATATTAAAAGATACGAATCAACAGCCAGATGAAGAGCTATATTGGGTGGGTTCCTGAACAAAGTTGCTTCTGTCCTCATGGAGTTTGGGGCTTGTCATTGCGACACATGGAAGGGTTCTGGTTCCCCAATCTGGAAGCTCTCCAAACCCCCTCCTTTTGAGTTTTTTATGGAGGTTTCATTACATAGGCACGATTGATTAAATCATTGGCCATTGGTAATTGATTTGATCTCAAGGCCCTTTTCCCTCTCAGGAAAACAGGGGGTGGGACTGGAAGTTCCTACCCTATATTCAAGATTGGTTCTCCTATCAACCAGCCTCCATCCTTAGGTGCTTTCCAAAAGTCACCTCATTAACATAAACTCAGTTGTGGAGAAACAGGTCTGGTTATAAATAAGATGACACACCTTTCACATTTACGGTTCTGAAGTGATTTCAGGGACTGAGCATAAGAGACCAACTATAATAATAGGTGCTCCCATTGTTCTTATCACTCAGAAAATTCCAAAGGCCTGGGGAGTTGTAAGTCAGGAACCTTGCCTAGACCAAATATATATGAGAAGTATAATTTAGTGTTGTGAGTGGTCAAATACATATCTTTATAAATCACAATATTGCAGCAAGGAATACCCATATAACTACAACCTAGATTTTACCATTACTATTTTCTCATACATGTTTATCACCTATCTGATTCTCTCTGTAATCACTAATGCATACATTTTTCCATTCTGGGTTGTATTTTTTAATTTATTTCTAAGATAATAGCAGACATCACTGCACTTCTACTTAAATACTGTAACAAGATTATCATTAACCAGAGCTCAATATTTGACTAGTTCTCTTTTGATATAAAATTTTTATATGAAGAAATGAGCAAATATTAAGAGTATATTCACTGAGATTTGACAAATGCATACATTTAAGTAATCCTACCCCCACCAAGATTTTCAACATTACCATCAATCCAGAGACAACCTAGTCCTGAGTATTCTACCTCAAATTAAATTTTTCTATTCTAGAACTTCATTCACATGAAATGTTCTTTTTTTATGTGATACATTTTTTACACAGCATGATGGTTCTAAGACTCATCTACAGTGTTGCACATATTATTTCCATTTTTTTAAATATGAAATTTATTGTCAAATTGGTTTTCATACAACACCCAGTGCTCATCCCAATAGGTGCCCTCCTCAATGCCCATCACCCACTTTACCCTCCCTCCCACCCCCTCTATCAACCCTCAGTTTATTCTCAGTTTTTAAGAGTCTCTTATGGTTTGGATCCCTCCCTCTCTAACTTTTTCTTTTTTCTTCCTTCCCCTCCCCCATGGTCTTCTGTTAAGTTTTTCAGGATCCAGGTAAGAATGAAAATGTATGGTATCTGTGTTTCTCTGTATGACTTATTTCACTTACCATAACACTCTCCAGTTCCATCCATGTTGCTACAAAAGGCCGTATTTCATTCTTTCTCATTGCCACGTAGTATTCCATTGTGTATATAAACCACAATTTCTTTATCCATTCATCAGTTGATGGACATTTAGGCTCTTTCCATAATTTGGCTATTGTTGAGAGTGCTGCTATAAACATTGGGGTACAAATGCCCCTATGCATCAGCACCCCTGTATCCCTTAGGTAAATTCTTAGCAGTGTTATTGCTGGGTCACAGGGTAGGTCTATTTTTCATTTTTTGAGGAAGCTCCACACTGTTTTCCAGAGTAGCTGCACCAGTTTGCAATCCCACCAACAGTGCAAGAGGGTTCCCATTTCTCCACATCCTCTCCAGGATCTATAGTCTCCTGATTTGTTCATTTTGGCCACTCTGACTGGCGTGAGGTGATATCTGAGTGTGGTTTTGATTTGTATTTCCCTGATGAGGAGCGATGTTGAGCATCTTTTCATGTGCCTGTTGGCCATCCAGATGTCTTCTTTAGAGAAGTGTCTATTCATGTTTTCTGCCCATTTCTTCACTGGGTTATTTGTTTTTTGAGTGTGGAGTTTGGTGAGCTCTTTATAGATTTTGGATACTAGCCCTTTGTCTGATATGTCATTTGCAAATATCTTTTCCCATTCTGTTGGTTGTCTTTTAGTTTTGTTGATTGTTTCCTTTGGAGTGCAAAAGCTTTTTATCTTCATGAGGTGTCAATAGTTCATTTTTGCTTTTAATTCCCTTGCCTTTGGAGATGTGTCAAGTAAGAAATTGCTGTGGCTGAGGTCAAAGAGGTTTTTTCCTGCTTTTTCCTCTAGGGTTTTGATGGTTTCCTGTCTCATGTTATTTCCATTTTGCTGAGCAGTATTCCATTTTATGAACATGGATGAGTATACCACAATTTCGTATTCATTCTTCTATTGATGGACAACTCAATTCTTTCCATATTTGGGCTATTATGAATAAAATTCCTATGAAAATTTTTATATAAATCTTTTTGTGAACATATTCTCATTTTTCTTGATTAATTTGTGCTTCTATGCTTATACATGTGATTTCTTTTGAATTAATTTTTTTGTATGGTACAAAGTAAGGGTAGAGACTCATTCTTTACACAGATATGTAGTTTCTCAGCACTAATTTTTGAAAAGACTACCTTCCCCCTCCTTTCTCCATTGAATTATCCTAGTACCTTGTTGAAATTTAATTGACCATAAACATGTGTTTCTTTCCAGGCCTTCTATTCTGTTCCCTTGATTTATATGACTATTCTTACCACAATACCAATACCACACTCTCTTGATTACTCTAGCATTATGGTAAGTCCTACAGCTTTGTTCTTGTTTCAAAATGGCTTTTTTACTTTTCAAGATCCTGTACCTTTCTGAATAAATTTTATAATCAGATTATCAATTTCTGCCAATAAGAGCCTCTTCATTTCAATCTATAGGTACATCTGGGGAGAAATGATGTCTTTACTAACATTGAGTTTCCACTTTGCAATTAAGGTCATTCAGTGATTATGAAATTTCCAATATTAGGTTTTCCAATTCTAGACTTTCCATTTGATTCTTTTCTTGAAATTTTATTTTCATTCACTTTTTCATTCCCTGTGAGCATATTGCCCTTTATTTTATAGAGCACAGCTTTAAGGGATATTTGAAAATACTTTTCAGCTACTTTTAATATCTGTATCAGTCATCTTGAGGTTATCCATTCACATTTTCTGGTGTCTTCTGGTGCCAAGTAGTTTTGGATTTTATCCTGTACATTATGGAAGTAACATTGTAGATGCTCTGGATTTTATGTTCCTCTAAAATGAGTTGATAGTTTTCTTTGTTTTCTTTTTATAGGTGACAAACTTCGCTAAATTGTAAAGACTGTCCTTTGGATGCCAATTCAAATTCAGTTCAGTTCTTTTATTCTTAATTGCTTCTCTTGGAGTCTGGCTCATCCATCCATCGTTCAGGTGTCAGTGAGATCTTCAAGCAATGTTTATACACAGAATGGGCAGCTTCTCTTCTCCCGTGCTCTTTCTGGGATTCCCCCGCCACCCCCCCCACCCCACATTTGCTTTTCAGAGGTTGTCATTCCCAAGCTCTGTCCTCTGTTTTTTAGGCCAGAAAGACTGGGTTTTCTGTTAGACTTTCACCTGCCCTAAGCTAAAAGCTGGTAAAAAGGAAGAAGGAGGTGGTGGTGGTGGTGGTGGAGAGGGAGGAGGAGAAAGAATACAGGGTTGAAATATGTTCAGTGTCTTTTACTTCTCCTAAGTGTTGGCTCCCCTTTAGAATCAATTTATGTTAATTCTCCAGTGCTTTCAGGTACTTTGTTGTATTTTTCCCAGAGTTTAGAGTTATTATCTGTGGGAAATCACATTGGGTGATCTTGGCCTTACTAGAAGCAGTGAAAAATAGAATATTTAAAAGATGCTTGTAATTAGAGCCTATTGATAAAAAGAGGACTGCATTTCTCTTAAAGAAAACACTCTCAGGAAACACTTTAATGGTTCTCTTGCTTATATAAATATTAAGCCCAGGGCTAGAGGGATAAGAGGTATTAAAAACAGATGGGATGCAAAAATTGATGTGCATAATAAAATATAGGAATATACAGGAATATGGTTCCCTGAGGATGGTTCTGAAATAAAGAGGAAAAGATAGAAAAGAAGGGTGACACAGAAGTATCAGCAGAACTTTGCTGGAGTCAGAGTACTAAGCGATGAAACAACTAAGAAAATAAAGGAACCTCCTTTATTTTAGAAATATTTTCTATATGTAGAAAAAATGTGGTCCAGACTGTCTGATATTCAAGTTTAAGTTGTATCTCTGTTTTTATTTTAAGCCTTCTCCTTATCCCAAACTGATAGTATATCCCACTAATTGTAAAAGAAAAAAAATGGGAGCATATTCTCCTTTTCACCTGATTACTTTCCTGTATTGATTACATACTACTTCCCTAGCAGGTATATTATTTGAAAAAAGTCATCACTAAATTAACTTGAAGACAACAGCCTCCTAGAAAGATTAATGATATATAATTTACCTTTATGAAAGAAGCAAGCATCCAATAAATTAGAAAATGCATACCATCACCCAAGTAAATTGTTAAATATCCCAAGTGCTTACCTTATTGAGTATTTGACAAATGGATTTCACATTCATTCAATTACATCAGTGCTATTTTCATGTCACTTGCTCTATTGTTCGCATAAATGTATGTCTTTTTACTAACAATGTTATGTGTATTTAATTCCATTCATTCTGTGTCAGGGAGGGATATTCAGCAAGGATAATCATGTGTCATAGGTACTACTACTCAGATTCCTAGGTTTCAATGATAGTCTTATTCTATCTATAGGGGATGCCAAAAGTTTAAGTTTTTATACAAGAGGTTCCTTTATTATTTTTTACACAACCCATGATTCCGTGTTTGGAAATATTCTTTTCCAAACAATAATTTTCCTTCTCATTTTAGTGAAAAAAGGTGCAATTGTCCAGCAGAATTCACACTTGGGTAAGAACAATAACTGGGTTAAAACAATTTCTTCTAAACACAAAATCTCTGTGTTTTAGTTAGTCTAGTAGTGTTTTCATAACTAAGTATACAGCATTTGTTTTATTTTAAAAATAATAAACATGATTTGCAAAGCCTATACCAAGATATTTGTTTTAATGTCCCCCTCCCCCAACTTCCATTCTTCTTTTGATAACCATACATTTCTTTTCCTTTGATAAACAACCTCTCCACCTTTACTTGCTTCCAAGGGTGGCCACAATAAAGTACCACCAAATAGATGGCTTAAAACAACAAAAATGTACTATCTCACAGTTCTGGAGGCTAGGAGTCCAAAACCAAGGTGTCAGCAGGGTCATGGTCCTTCTGAAACCTAAAGAGGAGAATCCTTTTTTTTTTTTTTCCCTCTTCCTATCTTCTGGTGATATACTGGCAATCTCTGGTGTTTTGTGGCTTGTGCTGCATAATTCCAGTCTCTGCCTCCATCACATTGCTTCTTATAAGGACATCAGCCATGTTTGATTAAGGACTCACCCTATTTTGGTATGATCTCATCTTAATTACTTACATCTACAATCACCCTATTTCCAGATAAGATCACATTTTGAGATATGGGGTTTAGGATTTCAATATATCTTTTTCAAGGGCACAACGAAACCATAAAACCACCATTCTCAGTCATCTGGATGGATCTGACTCTACATTTGGCTCAAGAGATGGGCGTATGGCTCAGGTCTAGTCAATCAGAGCATATTCCCCTGCCCAAGTTGCTGTATTTCAGGTCTGCGCACATGTATAAATCAGAGTAGACAAAATATAGTGGGTATTTTGCTGTAATTTTAAAAGATAAGATACTCTTATTTAGTTTTGTTTAATTTGGGGGGCTGTATAAAGCCTGGACTCACTACTAGCAGTTCTCTTGCCATGAATGGGTACTGCTGCATAGAGAATGTGGAAGAGAGAGAGGGAGAGGGAAAGTAATAAGAAGAGGAAGAGGGGGAGATTAAGCAGGATTTTCCTAAGAACCAAGAATTTGATTCATGCAGTTATGAAGGTTGAGAAGTCCCAAGATGTGCAGTCAGCAAGCTGGAGACCCAAGATGCACCCAAGATGTGCAGTCAGAGAGCTGGTGGTATATTTCCAGTATGAATCTGAACACCTGAAAACTGGGAGAACTGATGGTATAAGTTCCCATCCAAATGCTGGCAGGCTTTAGACTCAAGAGATTCTATTTTTAAGTTCCTGTCAGAAGGCAAGAAAAGACTGATATCACAGCTCAAGTAGCCTTTATGTTCCATTCAGCCTTCAACTGATTGCCTAAGTCCCACCCACACAGGAGAGAGCAATCTGCTTTACTCAAGCTACTCATTCAAATGTTAATCTCATTCAAAAACACCTTCCCAGAAACGCCTGAAATAATATTTGCCCATATATGTGGGCAGTCTGTGACCCAGTCAAATAGGTACATAAAACTAATCATTACAGAGACAGAGAGACCACTTTCTTTGCCATGGCTTGAGGTCCTAAATTCATCCAGCCATTCATGAAGCTCTACCTTTTGAAATAATGATAAATATATTCAACTATTTCTTTTTTTTATTTTTAATGTTTATTTTTGAGAGAGAGAAAGAGACAGAGCATGAGCGGGGGTGGGGGTGGGGGGGCAGAGAGAGGGAGATAGAATCTGAAGCAGGCTCCAGGCTCTGAGCTGTCAGCACAGAACCTGATGTGGGGCTTGAACCCACAAGCTGTGAGATCATGACCTGAGCTGAAGTCGGACACTTAACCGACTGAGCCACCCAGGTTCCCCTATATTCCCTTATTTCTTAAGTCATTTCAGTTGTCTTCTCTAATTTAAATATCCATTACGGGGTGTCTGGGTGGCTTGGTTGAGCATCTGACTCTTGATTTTAGCTCAGGTCATTGTCTCACAGTTTGTGGGATTGAGCCCCATATCAGGCTCTGCACTGAAGTGTGCTTGGAATTCTTTCTCTCTGTCTGTGTCTCTCCCCCGCTAGTGTACTGTCTCTCAAAAATAAATAAATAAACTTAAAAAAATAAATATCCATTATTATCTTCATAATATCCTAGGCCCCATTGGCTCCAAGAGGAAATCATTGGTAAATATCATAGCTGAGATTATATTCTTTATCTGTCATCATCCTCAGGCCTTTGGGAGCAAACTATAGCTCTATGCTCCACTTGGCTATAGGTCAATAACTTGAACCATGGTCACCTATTCTTTAAACAATAGAAATAACATACTGTAGTGTTACTTTTTGCCTCACTAAGGAAATAAACTCTTTGGGCTAGAATATGCTTGCTATTTATGCTTTTTTGGAACTTTTCTATTATTCATAGTTGTGTCCCTAGACCAAAATATCTCATTGAAATATTAAAAACAGAATCAGCTAATAGTCCAGGAGAGCAGATAACTTTATGTCTTAGCATAGTGATTAGAGGATTTATACAACCCCAGCAGAGATTCAAAATTCTCCACAATTTCATACAGTCTATAAGTTGACATTTTCCTAGCCCTTGAGATGTCTGCATTTATGACTCTATAGAGAGAGAACTCAATCAACCAAGCAATACAATCAGTCTGCTTTCTTTAACACTTACTTTCTGTAAAGTTTTTTGATTGCAATGACACACAAAACATAGAAAAAAAATTGCTCTCCACAAGACAGAAACTATACCAACTCAAGAATAAAATAAATCATCTAAAGGTAGTAAGAGTGCCAAGTGTTGCTAAAAAGATTTCACTTTACTCAGTGGTATCTAAAAGTTTGCCCCACCATGTTTGACTTCACCTGGGGTCCTGCTTCTGTACTTGCAAGTTCATTTCAGTAGTCAATAATGGGGTTGGATTCCTGTATCATATGATCATGGCCCAGCCAGCCATATGTAGATGTTTCTGGAAAGTTTCTTAGATGCTGAATCATGTCATAAATCTGCTAGAGGAAATTGCTATCTAAAAGAATTATATAAGAGAATTTTTTCTGAAAGAAAAGCATCTATTTGGTAAAATAAAATGTCCTCAGACTTTATGTTTATGTATAAGATTTGTTTTTTTCTTATTTTGGACTTGCTTTAAGCAAGTTTAGAGTTCTCTTTTATGAAACCAAAATGAAACAGTTCACACACCAAATGAAACAGTTTTCAGACTACTCTAAAGCAAGCAAGAGCAGAGGAGGTTGGACCTAATTGAGGACTGTGCATAAGTGAAATTAGTGTCTTTCCCTATTCTTCCTTTGAGGCTGTTTTTAAATATTTAGATTGAAATATACATATATTTCACACACATATTATATTTTTATTTGGTAATCAAGCTTATTTTATAAAGTTATAGAAAGGGAGAATATAAATCTTACCTAGAGAGTTTTGGACTCACTCTATTGCAAGTGACAGAAACCCAATTCAAACTAGCTTGAGGAAAAAAAAAAGCAATTTACCAACTCATTGGATTCTTAGTAGGATAGGAATATCTGGTTCCTCAAAGCCTTGCTGATAGTAAGAACTGCCAACTTTTTATCAAAATTTTTAATGTTTATTTATTTTTGAGAGAGAGAGAGAGAGAGAGAGTGCAATCAGTGGAGGGGAAGAGAGAGAAAGGGAGGAGGATCTGAAGTGGGCTCCACACTGGCAGCAGAGAGTCTGATGCTGGCTCTAACTCAGGAACCATGAGATCATTATCTGAGTCAAAAGAGAGTCAGATGCTTAACTGACTGAGCCACCCAGGCACCCCCATCAATTTTTGAAACATAAAAAAGATATCACATTAAAGAATTTCTTCCCCTTATTAGTGATACTGATATTTTTTCATGTTTTTTAGCTATTTGACTCATATTCTTTCATCAGTTGCCTGTAAGTTCATTTTAATTGAAATATTTCAAGAGTGGCAATATTGATCCTTTTGTTATCAAAGGTTGTATACATTTTCCTATTGTCTTTTGACATTCAGTATGGATTTTATTTTGCTTGCCATTAAAATTTTTACACAGAAAACTCTGCCAATCTTTTCTTATGTAGAATTATGGGTTACTCAACACACTTAGAACAGCCTACTTTTGAAAAGCCTTCAAAATTATTTTCTTCTTTTTTAAGGTTTTTTTCTCCATTTAAATAATTTATCTGGAGTTTTGATGTAGGAGGTATCCATCTGGCAAAGTTTTCATATTTCACATCTTTGGTGCGGCAACTGATCCTACAAAGTGAAATGGGAACAGAGACAAAGAGATGGCAAATTTGACCTGTCACAAAAAATGATGAATTTGCTTATTTTGTTTTAGTTTTATTATCTAGTAGGGTTCTTGTAAGGTGATTACCTGTTGCTATGTAAAAAACAAACACAAAACCAAAAAATTACTCCTTATAACACAATGACTTAAAATAAAAGTAAACTTTTTCTATCCTCCCAGTTTCCTTGGGTCATGAATTTTGACATATCTGAGTGGTTCTGCTTCAGGGTCTCTCACAAACTGTAGTCAAGATGTGTGCAGGAGTTGCAATCATCTAAAAGTTTTAGCTACAGATTCTGGTCCCAAGGTAAGTCACCCAAATGGCTGGCAAGGTGCTGCCGATGAAGGCTCAGTTCCACCCTAACTGGGGCTTCTCTGCAGGACTATTTGAGTGTCCTCATGAATGGTACTGGTTTTCCCCAGACCTAGTGATCCAAAAGAGAGCAAGCTAAGTGAAAGATATCCTTTCTATAACCTGACCAAAAATGTCAAATTGCATCACTTCTGCCATATTCAATCTATTAGATGAAAGTTACTAAGGAGTCAAGTAAAGTTGTCAGGATTGAGCATCATCTCCAAGCTCAACTTTCTATGTTGATTTTAGTCCCAGACAGGCCTTTTCATGGGCTGTAAGATGATGCCAGCTTTGGTGACCACATTCTATCATCTTGATATGTTGATTTTCTTAGCTCTGGCTCACATATTCCACCACTAAAGCTGCTGGTGAAGTCAGATCCATGCCACATAAATTAAGAGTGAAGGAAAAATACACTCCTACACAGAAAACAGATAGTTATGGAAGAAGGTGGAATGATGCTAGTAAGCTAAAACAAACAAATAAACAAAAAGCATGTATCTACTATCTATCCAGATATACACACACTTGAAAGTCATATTAGGATGTTTTAGATTATAATTCCTATAAGGCAGAAATTACACTTCTCAAATTTACTTTATAGAGTGCTAATTACCGTATCATACAAAAGATATACCTACCCAATGTTTTTGGATGATTATTGCTGAATGATTTCAGATTATTTGAGCATAGATGTTTCTAGCCAGGAGTCATACAGAAGTATAGAATATCAGCATGCAGGGCATGGATAAAGGCAGCCTGTGTTTAATGAGTATTGAAACAAGAACTGGACATTGCTGGGAGATCTTCATGGCAGCAGTTGAAACAGCACAATTCAATAGGTGACAAAGCCTAGTTCTTGTTGTCCCTATAACCACTGAAATGTCAGATCTCATCATGAACACATGCCTATTTTAAAAAATTGAAAATACATGATTAACTATGCCTTTTTAAAAATTTTTATTTATTTGAGAGAGCTCACACAAGTAGGGGAGGGGCAGAGAAATAGAGAATCCCAAGCACACTTCACACTCAGCGCGGAGCCCAACATGGGGTTCTATCCCATGACCCTGAAATCATGACCTGAGCTGAAATCACGAGTCAGATGCTGAGCCAACTGAGATACCCAGGTGCCCCAATTCATGAGCCACCTTATCATGTCACAAACTTACACTACAATTTCCACCAGAGTTGACAAATATTATAGAGATTTGCTAACATTATGCTAAAATTCCTCTCTGCTGTAGAAGACTCTTGACAAGCATACTCCAGAGATTTCTTACCTCATACTATGGTTCAAAGCATCTATTTAGCTGAATGGCTGGGAAGAAACAGAGGTGAAGGACCACACATAGAAAAGAGGAAGTACTACTTTAGTTTCCCACAGACATTACTGTACAGGAAGTGCCTGTGTCAACAGCAGCTCCCGCAGAAAGGTAAAGTTACCCTAGGGTATCCAACAATTAGTAAAATTCATGTTAATTCACACTGTTTCTTTTTAAACAACTTTATTGTGATGTAGCTGCATATTCTCAGGCTTGACACAACTGATTTTGTGTTCAGCCACATTGTTGGCATAACTTGAGGGGTTCCAAAGCCAATTCTGTTCCCCAGATGCCCCCTTAACTCTACACAAAGGCTGAAATCCCATAAGGGTGATGCCTTCAGTTAAGTTTTTTTGTCACAATGCTTGGTAAAACAGAAAGTAAATAGTGCCAGAATGGGTTCTTAAACACACATCAATGTCCAGGAAATGAGCTTACTGATTTCCTTCTAAGCTGCTTCCAAAGAAAAGAGGCAGCCTCGTGGCATTTTAAATTTCTGTGTGGTGCCATGATGGACACATAAGGATACATGGCCCTTTGCATGGGAGAATAAAGATGATGGTATAGAAGAGGACATAAAAGGGAGAGATGGATGGGATTGAGGACAAACTTTATTTGCTTCAGTAATTTGGCCGGGGGGAGGGGGGCCCTACTCATTTGTTGGGAGGTAGGAATTGAAGCATTAGCCTGTAACATCAGATTGGTTAGTCAGCTGTGGCCTTTGATTCCATCTTCACTATATTAGTTGTTTCTCTGGAGAAATAGAACCATATGGTGTATATGTGTGTGTAGATAGATGATAGAGATGGTAGATACACAATTTCTTTTAATCGCTCATACAGCTGTGGAAGCTGGCAAGTCTAAGATCTGAAGGATATGCTAGAGACCTAGGAAAGAGTTGCATGTTGTAGTCTGCTGGCAAAGTTCCTCTTCCTAGGGGGGAGGTCAGTCTTTTTTTTTCTATTAAGGCCTTCAACTAATTGGATGAAGCCCACCTACATTACTGAGGGAAAGCTACTTTATTAAAGTTATGATTTAAATGCTAATTTCATCTAAAAATAACTTCACAGAAACATCTAAATAATGTTGGACCAAATATCTGGGTGCTGTGGCTTAGCCAGCTTGACACATAATATTAACTATCACATTCTTTGCAGCCACTTATGGAGAAAAAAAAATGGTTTTAGGACCATATCTTCTAACTATGTCTTGCCTAACAAACAAAGGGCTTTTTGGATAAAGTTTTCAATCACAGTTCTCAAAAGCTATGGTCACAGAAATGTGTCATGCAATGAAGATTTGGCAAAATTGATGGCATTTGTCTTATTCAGGGCAGTTCACTGAGCCACATAATTCGAAGACATAAACTATATTGCCCCATGTCAAAGGTAATGTAGTTCCATAGATGCCAATTTTCAGCTACTGAAGCACAATAATTAATCTTCAATGATCTGTTGACAGGCCACACCTTATATATTATCTGGAGAAAATTATTACTTTATGTAGTCTTTTTTTGTTTGCTTACTCAATTAGTAAAAATATTTAATGCCTATAATGTGCTAGTATGTGAGTTATATGCTAAATATATGGAATAACTTGAAAATCCATTTCTTCATAATTAAAATAAAGAGGCAGATTAATATGGGCCCATTCCTCCCCTCAAAAAGAAAATGATAAGTGTTTTGAAGGTCCTAATTTGCTCCAGAGGAGTTAGGTAAAGGAATGATTCTCTGAAGTGATTCTTGAAATGAGACTTAACTGCTAAGTAATAATAATAATAATAATAATAGAAAAATAGTAAAGATTCCTTGAGCACTTTTTTACATACCAGGCATAGTTATAAACACTTTACAGATATTCATTTATTTAATGAGTAATACTTTATCAGATGACTTGGGGTTGGGTAGCATTCTAGGTAAAAGACACAGCATGTACAAACATGGTGGGCTAAGAGAGGTGGACTCACTCAAAGAACTAAGTAACTTAGTAGTGGAATACAAGGCTACTATGCAGAGTATCAGCAAATAAGACTGAAGATCTTGCCTTCTGGATATCCTGTTAATAGCAGGCATTGTCCCGCTTAGCCTCCAGATCCAGCACCCACACTCAGTGCTTTAGAGTATGCAGTAGTTCACCCATCGATTCAGGTACTCTGAATATAGTTATCCATCTATTTATGGTGTCAATTGTCTCAGGGTCTTGACATGTTTCCTTTGTTACCTGAGTCAACTAGGAGCACTCAGAATCATTGCCACCACTACAGCTGCCCTCACCTTTGGTGCATTTGGGTTATGGATTGTTACGACCTTTTCTCTTTGTCAAATAGATTTTATATAATCTATTATCTATCTATCTATCTATCTATATCATCTATCTACATACATACACATATAATTTGTATCAAAGTCTTTGGGATAACTGGAGACATCAATACGTGCTCATTCTACCATTATGATAATTTTGTCTACTGGGTCAATGCCTCAATCATCTGCATTTTTTTTCAGGTTTTCTGATGATTTTGGTGGCATTGGACTCATGGTGAATATTGAAACCTTCCTGACCTTGGAACCAGTGACTCCATTTGTTTCCTCATCTAAAGACTCAAGAGGCTGTTTATTCTGTCTCTGTACTTTGAGAGCAGAGAGAGACAGACAGTATCTGAATCTGCTGACTGTCCCCCAAGGATCATAAATCTTCTTTCTTGATGGTCTTTGTCTAGTGTCCTTTCAAAGACTCTCCATTAGTCCCCTGCTGAGGATCAAAGGATATAACAGAATGGCTTAATATGCAAACATGGTAGCTTATAAACTGCCGACATCCCAGGCGAGAGGCCCTTTGGGTACTTTAGCTTTCCTTTTCATATTCTTACTGTGTTCTCTGTGCCTCATGTCTTTGTCAGGGTCTGGGTGGTGGCAGGGCCAAAGCTGTGCAAGAGCTCAGGGACTCAGATAGAGCTTAGAAAATAGAAGAAATTCTAAAGTCAGAGTGAGGTTCATAACAGAAGTCCCAAAAGTTGGGGAAAAAAAACCCTAAGTACATTCATCTCTAAGGTCAATTATTAAAGGAAAAAAGGTGAAGATATTTGAAGTAGACAAATGCCTTGTAGGATATGGCGACAAAGCAGAGTATCAGCTCAAAGGGTCTCAGATTTTTTTCTTAGGTTATCTGGGTTTTCTATCAGAATTTCTACTATTTTGCCTGAAAGTAGTCCTTTGGGGTTACTGAGGGACCCAGGTTTCGTCTTGCCCCTCTCCTCAGTTTAAATGCCTTGCTCTGCTTCCAGCTTATTGTTTAAAATGGAATTTTCTTTCCAAATTGTAGAAATGTTGCTCAGCATCATTTCCTCCATTTGCTCTGTCTTACTATTCTAGTAAAACTCTATGGTTCAAATCCTCCATGACTGATTTAAAAACAAAAATTGCACTCTGTTTCCAATAGCATTTTTTAAATAAAAATCTGATTGATACAGAATTTATTTACCATAAAAGTAAGGCTTTTAAAGCATACAATAATTATATTTAAAATATACAGTAATTATATTCATAGGGTTGTCCAACTATTACCACTGTCTAATCTCAGGACACTTTCATCACCCCCAAAACAAATCACATACCCACTAGCAGGGTTTAAGAGATTGCTTTTTGTTGAGGTAGACAAAAGGCATATCAAAGACATTTTTTTCAACTTAGGGTTTAGATGGAGAAAGATGTATAATCACTAGGGTATCACAGACCTATAGAAAAGATGCAAAGTTGAAAGGGCTAGTTGAAATCTGAGTCAGAGCAGGGAATGTGTGATGAAGCATTGAATGTCAAGGCAGGGATGAATGATATTCTCTCAGGAATGAACCATTAGATATTTTGAAGGGAAAGGTAGGAACATGATTCCTTTGGGGATTTATGAATATTAATGAGATTACAGTCTAAAGAAATGATTCCAAAAAGATGGCATAGAGGGAAGAAAGCCAACAGAGAACTATCACAATAGATTAGGTGAGTTAGTCCAAACAGGAGGCTTTCTGGTAACAGTGGGGCAAGAGGAAGGATGACGCAGACACTGGGGTGGTGGCTCTGTCAAGTCCCTGGCAGCTGCTGGTGTGCAAAGTGGGGACTGATGACAGGAGCAAGAAAACAATCTGGTTTAAACAAGAAAAATCTTCTTGATTAAATAGATAAAGAGCCATTTTGAAGTAATCGTGGTGCATTGTTCTGCTGTTCCAAAGGGTTTGGAGCTTCCTTAATCAAAAATAATCTGAATTATATTGTTTTTGAAAAATATTCCTGTAAAGATTTTTTCAGCCCCCAGGACAAAATACTTTTGAAAAGGGGAATTTATTTGTTTTGCATTTTGACTCTAGCTGTAAGTGGAGAAAGGAGCCTAAACTCTATTTTCAGCTCCTCATGGAAACATCTTAAAATTCTCATTTCTCTATGCAAATTAAATGCAACTTAAATGGCAGTATGTGTTTCCCTCTTCAAGACAGAAAAAAAAAGGTTGTATATATGTGACTGCAATAGGATATGAATAGTGTTCGTCAGTATATATTTTTGTACTTATACATTGCTCCACTGTAGGCCCTGGGGGTTTCTAACAGACATTAAATTTGTATGGCAGGCTACAGGAGTGATCTGACTTTCTTTCTTTCTGGCTTTTCTTCCCATAAGCTCAAGAAAAGATAATCAATATTATATCTATATCTGCACAGATATCGATCAATCAATCGATCTATCTATCATCTATCTATCCACCCAGCCGACCATCTATCTATCCATCCATCCATCTATCCATATTTATGTCTAACCATCTATCCATATCTATATCCATATCTTTAAAAAAATCTTTTTAATGCTTATTTATTTTTGAGACAAAGAGAGACAGAGCATGAACGGGGGAGGGTCAGAGAAAGAGGGAGAAACAGAATCTGAAGCAGGCTCCAGGATCTGAGCTGTCAGCAGAGAGCCTGACACGGGGTTCGAACTCACTGACAGTGAGATCATGACCTGAGCTGAAGTCAGACGCTTAACCAACTGAGCCACCCAGGCGCCCCTCTATATCCGTATCTATATCTATGTCTATATCTATCATCTGTGTGTCTATCTATCTACCTACATACCTACCTATCTACTTATCTTGAATTAGACCTTATTTACCATATTTCCCACACAGCCGTATGATGAAATCACCTTTGGGACTAATTCTAATTGTGTTTCAGTGGTAGTTTTTTGTTTATATGCTTGTTTTGTGTTGATCGAGTTTTGTCAGAGCAACTTTCAGAAACATCATGAATGCTGCGGACCCTTTCCCAGGGAACACACTATATTTTGCATATACTTTCAGGGGGCATGCAGATTTCCTTAAAGCCCAGTCTCACTCTGTGAAGAGGCCTCTCACAGCATCATGCTCAAATGTTGCGGACACTCTAAGATCAAGATGGTTACATTGGCATGACTGCCCAAAAACCATGAGTACAAATTACATTAAAAAATAAAAGAATTAGGGCACCTGTGTGGCTCAGTTAGTTAAACGTCTGCCTCTTGATTTCAGCTCATGTCCTGATCTCACATGGTTCATGAGATCAAGCCCTGTGTTGGACTCTGTGCTGGCAGTGTGGAGTCTGCTTGGAATTCTCTCTCTCCCTCTCCCTCTGCCCCTCCCGCACACACCCTCTTTCTCACTCTCTCAAAACAAACAAACATACATACATTTAAAAATAAAAAATAAAGGGGCGCCTGGGTGTCTAAGTTGGTTAAGTGTCTGACTTCGACTCAGGTCATCATCTCCCGGTTTATGAGTTTGAGCCCCGCATTGGGCTCTGAGCTGACAGCTTGGAGCCTGGAGCCTGCTTCACATTCTGTGTCTCCATCTCTCTCTGCCCCTCCCCAACTTGTGCACTGGTCTGTCTCTCTCTCTCAAATATAAACATTTAAAAATTAAAAACAAATAAAAAATAAAAACTCATGGGGCGCCTGGGTGGCTCAGTCACTTAAGTGTCAACTCGATTTCAGCTCAGGTCATGATCTTAAGTTTCATGAGTTCAAGCCATGTGTCGGGCTCTGTGCTGACAGCCCAGAGCTTGTTTGGAATTCTCTCCCTCTCTCTCTCTGCAACCCCCCCCCCCCCACCGCTGGTGCACATGTTCTCTCTCTCTCTCATAAATAAACAAACATACATTTTTAAAAAATAAAAACTCATATCTTGTATATCTTAACAAGGTGAGGTGTTAATAAGAGACTGGATAACTTGTGATATTTTAATCACTTAACAAAAATCATAGTGCAGTAAACTACTTATTATTCCCAAATAATATGTTATATAATAGGACATAAATCAAGAAGATGTGGAGATGTGATGAGCTACCCTATCCCATTTGTCTACTCAGAACTAGGTTGGTACAAGGTATATACCCAAATCAGTATCTACTGAGCATGAGTTATTTTCAAAATTTTACCTGTTCTTTACTTTGGTGGAATTAAGTGCTTTAATTTAAGAGCACTTTTACTAGACCGCAGATAGAAGTAACGTAAAGGTGCTGGTCCTACAGGCCTATAATAAAATTGGAGTTTACTTGATTAGGCCTTAAACGTTCACTCTGGCAACAAGGCAACCAGTGATGGTTGTTAGTGTCCATTGGGAGCAGTCTCTGTCCTAGGATCTAGTCTGGATGGATGAGCCTAAAATTGGAGATAACAATACTGGCTCCACATGTCCTCTGATATGAAAGGGATCCAGAAGCGCTCCATTCCCTTCCAAAGTGGAGAGGTCTAGGAAGATTCGGTGGGTCAGCAAACACCTGGCTTTGAGCTACAGAGAGAACAGAAGAGGGCAGCTTTGTAAGAGGCAATGCTGATGGCAGGACCTCCATGAACGATAATACAGATTGGCCCTGTGCCAAGGAGCTCACTGAAGGCGTGCACAGCTACAGTCTGGTCCATGTTCTGCCTGCAGAGTCATGCCCTCTGGTATGCCCTCTGTGTCTAGCGGCAGGAGGAATTTTTCTCTGATTCTGAAAAATGCCCTGTGTAGGCTAGTGATGGCCCTGATTCAAGGGCACTGGCAGGAACTGTGGTCCTCTCAAAGTCAGTGGAACAGTCTGCATCACCACCAAAATCAGCATTGAAAGAAACTGAGTCTCAGAGAGAAGAGGAAGACAACATGGAAATAGGCCAACCCCAACGCCTCGAGGTCAGCTCCTTTTTGCAACCAGATGCCACCTTAGGAGTAAAAAGTGGAGGGGAGGGTCAGCCCTGGCAGGAATCCAAGCTTGAACTGCCTGAAGATTTACCCAAATGAGATTTTTCAACCTGAAAGAAACGGAAGGAAATCAGAGTCTGCCATAACTCAAATGGTTTGTGTCCCTATTTCCTCCTCAGCAGACACACCCAGCCTTTGAAACTTGTTAGGATGGGTTTCACATAGGAGGTGATGATACTTACAGAAAACAAAGAACTCTCATTTTGCATGACTAAATGTAGTGGTAACTTTCTGACGTGTTTGTTGTATCTGTTCTCCCCTGCAGTCTATAAGTCTCTCTCCACACATTTGTGGTATTTACTCATGTCTTCCCTGAAGCTCTCAAAATGCTTTGTACGTAGAAGATGCTCAATAGATTTGCATAGGGAGTGTTTCATTAATGGCTTAGAATGTGATGGGGCACATTTAGCTCTGCCACAAAAACTGGCTGCCTTTGCAGACTCCAAATAACTTATGTCTTTGTTTTCATCACATTTTATGTCTTTGTTGTCAGTGTCTTGGTTTTTGGCAGGAGAAGAGAGGAGGCAAACCTGTTAGTTATATATGTGCAATACATACACTCAAATGTTTGCATATCCACTAGCTAAGCCTGATAAAAATCTGTTCAACAATCTTACTAAATTAGTTCTTTAATCCTATGAAAGGAGAAAAATACTAGGAGATGAATAGAAGTCTTGGAAGATGCTGGCTTAGCAATTCTGAAAGCTAATTCTGAAGATTTCTCTAATTAAGTTGGAAATAGTAAGGCACATTTCTCCCTAGCGTTCCTATTTCCAAAGCAATACTGCACTCCACATCCTTGGCAGAAGTATGTGATCTCTTAAGAGGGTGACATTACTACCTTCTATTTAGTTTGTGAATGGTACCTATGACACACTCAGACAGAAGAAGCTAGACTAGGCACCAACAGGAAAGGCTGCATCTACTGTCTGCCTAGAGTATACAACAGACCTTGACCATGTAACAGTTTACTCTGTTACAATACCTTTGGATATTTATTGATTTTTTAAAAAGATTAGTGATAATTTGAGATAACTTTTCTTTCTAAAATACAAATCTTGGTATTGAGGAGGGCACCTTTTGGGATGAACACTGGGTGTTGTATGGAAACCAATTTGACAATAAATTTCATATATTAAAAATAAATAAATAATAAATAAATAAATAAATAAAATACAAATCTTCGGGTGCCTGGGTGACTCAGTCAGTTGAGCATCCAACTCTTGATTTCAGCTCAGGTCATGATCTCATGGTTCTTGGGTTTAAGCCCCACGTCTGTCTTTGAGCTGATAGCAGGAAACGTGCTTGGGGTTCTCTCTCTTTCCCTCTTTCTCTGTCCCTTCTCCACTCTCTCTCTCTCAAAATAAATAAATGTAAAAAAAAATGAAAATCTTTATCTTCACTAGCTTTCTTTGATGAATCCCCAATACTTGTATATTACTTTTTAATAATTCATTCTATAAATACTATACTGATTTTTTTTTGCTAAATGCTTTTTTCACTGTGTATATAGCACACATAGATTGCATGTTTTTTAAAGCATGTATACTATCACACTGTACAGTCCCAATATAAGTATTTATCAATAGAAAATGGGTTAATACAGTATTTATTTTTAATATTTTTACAGTTAATGCAGTCATAAGCATCTTAAACACATATTTTTGTGCATTTTCCAGTAAATTTCTCTGGGCTTCTAGAAATATAAGTGTCAAGTCTAATTGTATGTGCCTTTAAACTGTTGATTTGTTATTGCCAAGCCAATCTGGTATAATTGTATTACTGTAGACACTAACCTGGTACTTTGTGTCCTTTGTTAAATCATGACACATAGAGGAAATGAGCGTGCTGAGTTGTCTTAAAGTAAAGCAGAGGCATGTGTTCTCAGCCAGATCAACCAACTCCAGCTACCTTTAAGGTTGAAGTATCAGGGGGCGCCTGGGTGGCTTAGTCAATTGGGCAACCAACTTCGCTCAGGTCATGATCTAACAGATCATGAGTTCGAGCCCCAGGTCGGGCTCTGTGCTGACATCTCAGAGCTTGGAGCCTGCTTCGGATTCTGTGTCTCCCTCTCTCTCTGCCCCTCCCCCACTCACATTCTATCTCTCTCCTTCAAGAGTAAATAAACATTGAAAAAAATTTTTTAAATGTTTAAAGTATCAATATACTCATAGCCCATTTTTGAACCACCATTCAGGAAGTGCTGTTCTAACAAACAACAGTATGTCCATGTTTATTATATTTTTAAAAATCTCCAGTCTAATTCGCAAAAAAATCCTCATTTCTAATTTTGTATTTCCTTGATAATCAGTGATGTTGAGCAGCTTTTTTCCTGTACAGATTGCTATATTTTTCTGAGAATTAGCTCTACACAGGCTTTGCCACCAGGATATTGCTAACCTCCACACTTCTGAAACTCCTTCTGCTGGCCAATCTCTCTCCCCACAACCATTCATGAATCATAGTTTCTGAGGATTCGGCACATGGTGGGGTTGATTATGTTCATTGGGTCAACCTCTGTGGCTGCTGTCCTGTTGAGCACCTGTGTCCCCACTCTGGAGACCTCTCTTTTACAGTTCCAAACACAGTGTTAACATAAGTCTGTTTTGAGTTTAGAAAACCGGGAGAGAATAGGGGCTTACCTCATGGAATAGCCAATAAACTAAAACTAAGTATCAGACTTCACTGTTCCGAAGGTTCTTGCCCTTGTCAACTGGGGGAGACCCTTAGCTGTCCCGTATCTGCTCTGCTCTTGCCCAAGCCTCTCCTCACATCATGGGCCCTTCTTTCTCCCTGTCTCTGCCCTTCTCACAGTTCCAGATCTTATAACCTCTCCACAAACCCTAAAGTTCTGGTCATTGAAATTCAAGGCAATCTCAATCTCATACCTAAACTTTTCAATTAGGCTAAACCCAAAGAGATTTTTTTCTTAGACGATGAAGTCCATCAAGGTGTTTCCTGAACAAAAAGCCCACTCTCTTCTGTGATAATGATAAAAGCACTGCAAGTTTTTTGCTCATTTTTGTTGTCTTTTTGCAGGAGCTCTCCTCCCAATTTTCCTAGTGGGGCCTTTGTTTTTTCCTTTTAATTTGGACAATCAGTTTAATTTATTCTGTGAAAATTCTGGCGTGAGTGTTTTCCTTTATGGTTTCTGGCTTTAACATCAGGCTAAGACTGTCTCCACTCCAAGTGAATCTTTAAAAATTCATTTGTACTTTTATATGGACTGTTAAATTATTATTCAACCTGTAAATATTTGTTGAAAGTGCCAGAGAGGGAATATAGCACCCCTACTCCCCCAAATACTATTTTTTATATCCTCAGATATTATAAAGAGGTTCTTTAAATTCCATGTTTAATAAAGACAACAAAATATTCACCTTAGAATGACTGGAATTTTTTATCCCATAGCATGGGTTGAAGTAACCCAAAATTATAAACCTCAGTCTGTGGGTTCTTACTTTAACTCCTAGACCTTCCTCATGAAGGTATTTGTGAAAATGAGCCAGGTTGGCTGGAAGAAATACCCTCACTTGGAGTTTCTCCTCTTCTTTCTTCCTGTTTAGCATGATCCTCACCTAACTTAGGGCTCCACAATCTTGGTGTGAATTTAGGGCAATTGTAGCAGCAAGACTTAAATTCCTTGATATTAATATAGAATCCTTGATACAAGGGGGTAACTATTCCACGCAGACCAAATACGACGCTTCCTCAAACTGCTCATAAATATGTGTCTCTGATCCTGCTGGCTATCATAGATCCTGTGGTAGTGAAACCTAAGGAGATCTATTTTGTGCTAAACTCAGCCACACTTCTGCTGTGGCTGCCAGTAACTCAGTAGCAGCTTCTGTTTCTCCGTACTCGATGTCTCCCAATTGCGTGGAAAGAAGTAGTAGAAGGAAACAACTTCTAAGTGGGCTCCTGCTACTCTACCCAACCCTACAGGGGTCCATGACACTTTCTGGATCATATTATCACATACTCCCCTGCTAGACTTAAAGCTCAGGTTTTGCTCTGAAACTATTTTATGCCCACCAGGGCTAGATTACACTCTCCTGTGTGGGGTCATGTGGGGAAAACTGGCTGTACAAATTCATACTCCAATGAATCCAGCCCTAAGTGTAGGCAGCGTGAGCAAGTGTGGAACAGAGAGATGAAAAATCACTCTTGAACAGGTGGTTACAGAGCCTAGGACTTCATTAACATCCTTTATAAAGGTGGCCTTCTTGAGAATACAAGTGTTTGTGTTTAAATTAAATCAGGTATAACCACTTTTTTAATTGTAAATCAGAAAACTTAGTTTATCTAGTAAATCAGGGCCCATGAAAGCACTAAATCAGAAGAAAATAATAGGGAAGTGACCACAGGGAGGAGACCGGGTTTAAAGGTGAGGAAAGACAAGTTGTAAAGTGTCATTGAAAGACTCCTGGGTTGTAGTCAGAACTCTCATGTTCATTCATTCATACAACAAATATTTAATGACCACTTAGTATGTGCTAGACAATGAGCCTGCCACTAAATACATAAAACTGGCTGTTGGGGAGTTTATATATTGATGGGGAAGACTGATAAGATATATAATTACAGGGGCGCCTGAATGGCTCAGTCTGTTAGGCGTCTGACTCTTGATCTCAGGTCAGGTCATGATCTCATGGTTTATGAGTTCGTGTCCCCCCATCAGGCTCCACCTGCTTGAGATTCCCTTTCTCTCTCTCTCTGTCCCTCCCTTGCTCATGCATGCTCTCTCTTTCTCTCTCAAAATAAATAAATAAACTTTAAAGAAAAAAGATATATAATTATAAATGGTGATACCTACCATGCGGTCAAATGAGCAAGGTACAGGGATGAGAGCACACTTCACAGGTTGGGGGTTTTTATTAGGTACATGGGTCAAGGAAGGTCTCTTTCAGGAGACATAAAATTGAAAATCCAAAGGATGATCAGGCGCCATTATGCAGAAGACAGAGAGAAAGTCGTGTGCAAAGACTCAAAGAGGTGAAGAGTTTAGTGAGTTTGAGGAATTAATGGGACTGATTGGATGGCAAAGCATTGGAAACAGCAGAGAGAGACATAAGGTGAGGTTGCACAGTGCACAGGGGTCACACCATGAAGGACCTTACTAGCCATCGTAAGGGCTTTGGGTCTATTTGAAGTGCAATGGGGTCACAGGTAGGCTTTAAGCAAGCAAGGATGGGATAGGATTCATGCTGTAGGATTATTCTCTAGCTGCCGTATGGAGAATAGACTTTTCTCTCCCTTAACTTGCTATTACAGCCACATTTGCAGATTGTAAATGTTCTCTAACTTCCCTTTGAGTTGTGAAACTGTAGACTTTTATTAATGCTAATAAAGAGCTACAATGGAAAAGGTGGAAGGAAGAGAGTGTGTTGCTGGTGGTGGGGATTTGGAGAGGACAGTACATATAATTTAGTGAATAGTTATGCATAAATGTAAAAAATACATGTTAGTAGGGCTATAGTATTGTATCTTCATCCCAATTCTTGGGATTCTCACCAATTGCAATTTGATCTTTTTGTGCTAAAGATCTTCACTGGTCTTTTGTTAAAATGCAAATATTTTTGAGACTCTCAGCCAGCTATTAGCATTTATGTACTTCCTATAATTAGGTTTGCCTGAGTGGTACCTCAGAGGTAGTAGAGATCTGGGCAGGTATGGAATACAGCAGAGGTAAATTTTGATAAGCATATAGGAAATAGTGTGGGGAAATAGTCTTAAAGCGGGGGGGGGGGATGCCTGGAAAAGGTTGGGGACAGCCTTTTGTGGAGCCCTTGTAATTAGAAGAATAACATGAAGGCTTTGGGCATCTGATGTAGGGAGAAAAAGAGAAGTCTGGAGGAAGGAAGAAGTTCTACAAAGGTGGGTAGTAGTTTCCAGCTTTCGGTTCACTTCTTCATGGTCTTAGATATGACATTTTCATTTCATCAGTGATCCTAGTTCAGTATGTATTCTAGAAAGGCTCTTAGCCTCTCTGGTCTCTATCTCTCGTCTTATGATGATTAGACCAGATGACATGACAAGTTGCTTTCTTCTCAAACATTCCATGAACTCCCTCACCATTGTGGAAGGGGAAGGCAAAGACAAAACTTCTTCATTCCATAAAAATACACAGGTACACAAAGGGCTGGGCCAACTGTCCACAGTAGAATTCATACAAACTGCACAGAATCTGGAGTATCACAGCTAAGGTTGGGACACTTATCATGGAATAATATTATTCTTTTCAAACATCATCTCAGGGTGCCTGGGTGGCTCAGTCAGTTAGGTATCTGACCCTTGGTTTCAGCTCAGGTCATGATCTCATAGTTCGTGAGTTCAAGCCCTATATCGGGCTCTGTGCTGACAGAGTGGACCTCTTGGGATTCTCTCTCTCTCTCTCTCTCTCTCTCTGCCCCTCCCCTGCTCAAGCTCTCTCTCTCAAAATAAATAAACTTAAAAAAAAAGTTAAAAAAATCACCTCAATTAAAATGGAAAGTTGCCAGGGGCAACATGGAAAGAGCTGCAGGTAAATATTTTTGTTTGTTTGGAGAATGTTTGCTAAATTCCTTAGCTGAATGCTTATCATGTATGGTACAGGATGTGGTAAAAACAAAGGCACTCTTGAGATACTCTGAATGAGAAAAACTTCTGGGGGAACATCATGGAGTCAGGGGTTACCCTTCATCCATCCCGTAAAACCAATCTATTATAATTGTTTCATGATATTTATATCACCAGGAAAATGTGCTTACTCTAGAAATGTGTTATACAGACATATTGGGAAGATAAGGGGAAAAAGGAATTGTATCTCTAATTAATACTGACATCCTCATTCTCAATTTTTTTATGGAAATTTGACAACTACAGAAGACAACAATTCTTAAGGCTATGAAAACTTTGCTTAGAGGAGCCACCAACACTTACTTTTAATTCAGCTTCTTCATTTGCACTTGAAACTCACTTTAAACCTCGTTAGGCAACAGAAGGGCTTTTTTGTACCTTTGTCTCCATTTACAGAAGCACATGTCATGCAGGAATGAATGCTGCAGCACCAGAACAGTCTCTCTTTTGAGGACAGCGATGATGAGGGTCCCTCTATTGCAGAAACCACTGGTTCCACAGTTTTCTCAGGTCAGCTCCAGAAACACCTTTTATTTAAGGAAAGGAGAATCAACTCTTCGAAGTGGCTTCGTGGCTAAATTACAGTCTTAAAAATAATAAGTGAAAAGACTTCCTACTTTGTTATTTGTTTTTAAATAAACTCAAAGTAAAAGGAAGTTGATAACCTATTTGTAGGAAAAAAAACAGTTTATCTGTACACGCTAACCTTTTATTTTTGGGAAAGCCTTTGAGAAAAAGTTACTGGGTGCTTCGATGCCTCATTTTCTTATCACTTGCAATGGAAGCAGAATGTTCTCTTTCTCCTCCTCTACCTCTCTCAGGTCCAAAATTGCTAATGTGCCTAACACGTGAGGTTGTTGAGAAAGCACTGGAATGATGAGAGTGTAGGCTCTTGAATCAGAGATATCTTGATTAGATTGTTGGTGGTTCCACCACATAGTTGTGTCGTGACCACTTGTAGACCCAGAGAAGAGGGCTCTGTCCTGTCCTGGGCTCTGTGGATTAAGAGACCTTGTATACCCAAAACATGCAACTACATTTATTAAATAACCCCAGGTGGCTTCTGTCCCTGGGGATCCTGTGCTCATCACGGGCACATAACCCTCAAATCTGTTTTCATGGTTAACACAGTTCAGGACCCAAAGAAATGCTTTTCCACACTTCCTGCCCTAAGTCTTCAAAGGAATGTCGCTTCCTCTCAAACACCAGGAAGGCTTGCTGGTTGTGCCGCTGGGGACAACAAAGAAGAACACTGCTTTGGAGTGCAGGGAGGATTGGAGCTGCAGCAGAGGCGTTTAGATAAAAGACAAATTAATTAACTTGTCAAAACTTCCTCTCAGATAGCATAAATGCAATACATTCTTACATAATGAAGTGTCATTTCCAAGTTGTACTGAAACAAATGGCTGCAAAGGCATCCACTAATTAGCACAGTTTCTGCCACACTTGTACATGGTGTCTGAGGAACATTCTGTCCTGCTAAACATTCAACAACTCGTATACATTCCACTCGTACATATAGGTGTGTATGTGGAGATGTAACTTGTAAGAAGCACGAAGCTGTCTCTTTACATCGGTATTTGGGTAGATAGGAACACTAGAAGTGAGAATGGTTTTATTTCTATAAAAACATTTTATTAAACTTCAAGAACTAAAATGTTCAGCTTTCTTTAAATTGTTTTGATATTCTTTAAATATACAACATACTTTGGGAGGAGGGTGCCTGGGTGGCTCAGTCGCTTAAGCATCCAACTTAGCCTCAGGTCATAATCTCATGTTCCGTGAGTTCAAGCCCTGAATCGGGCTGACAGCTCAGAGCCTGGAGCCTGCTCGGATTCTGTGTCTCCCTCTCTTTGCCCCTCATCCACTCGTGCTCTGTCTCTTTCTCTTTCTGTCTATCAAAAATAAATAAACATTAAAGGTTTAACCATATTTTGTATTTGGCTCTTTAAAATATTTTAGAAGAAAATAAATTTAAAATAACTGTGAAGCAATGTTTTGATCCTTTATATTTACTTTAATTTACAGTTTTGATAAAACATATTTGATGCTTGGTATGTGAGCTTTGATAAAACACGTTCATATGTTGCATACTCTCAATACAATGATACTTTCCTTTTTAATCTTTCAGATTACTATAACTGATTGAATCCAAATTATGTGAAAAATCTTGTTTAGAACAGGGTATTATACAGAAATGAACAGAAAACAAGGAAAATATATATAACAATGCTCATTTTCTCATGTTATTATTAAAATATTTTTAGTTCAGAGATAGAATACCCAAATGTATACAAAAATAATTAAATTTAATCATCTTTAACATTTTGTCAACTTTCAGCAATACAAAAAAGATAGCCTTCCACTTATTTTTTCAATTTGTTTTATGAAAGTATGTGTGTTGAGGCAGAAAAATGGGATATACTTATTTACGACTCTGATAGTTTAAATTATAACTATTAAGTATGCCGCCATGAAGCACAAAATACTATACCCTTGCCCAGATCCTACAATTTCTATGAATGGGGCTGAGTGAATGATCATCAGCATTAAACTTCTTGGCGCTTTAATTTCCTCATATGTAAAATCAGAATGCTAACACTTCCCGAGATGATGAGAAAGATGGTATGAAATAACACCATAAAGCCTTTAGCACAGTGAGAGATGGTAAGACTCCAGTCGTGGTGTTTATAATCTCCTTACACGAAGTAACATCTCACTCGCTTCTGACATAGCACCGTCTGATTAAATCGTTATTAAGAGGCATGTCATCTCTTTATATAAGCATCGAAAGGTACTGAACCCTGGAAAGTATGAATTTATTTTTATAAAAATATTTAGTGAGATGTTATTAAATTTCAAAACCCAAAATGGAAATTCCAACTTGACTTAAATAAATCTGATAACACTTCCTAAAGTAATTAGAAAGATAAAATGAAGGGAGACTCATCAAGCCTTAACTCAGCAAGTATCTGAAAGATGGTGAGAACTTGCTTGCCGGCTTTCTCGTTTCCTTTCATGAACTGATCTATGACATAGCACTGTTCTGATTAAATGACAATCCCAACCAAAATTAACACCCCACCACCACTAAAAACATGAAAATATATTTTGAAAAGCTTCTGCTGCTATGGAAAATTGCTATTTTATTTTGTTACCCTCCCTTTATTTACACAGAGGGAGAACATGTGTGGTGTTCTTGGACTCAGGTATAATTTTTTTAAAGAGGTGTTTATCTGGCTCCTCTTGTTCTCTTTCTTTTCCTTTTCCATTTTATTGTTTTGTATGGAGTTCCACTTTTATAACACCCAGCATAACACTAAGTGTAGGTGTTTAAGAAATACAAATTTAATTTTTGGGTACTCCTTATTTTTATTTTGCTGAAAAGTCTTGAGTTAGTTAAAAAGGAAGAAAGAAAGAAAAAAAGACACCAGCAGGGACTCTTAAACTAAAGCCCCTACCTAGTCATCGCATGGATTTCTGTTCATGAAATTGATGGCTCTTGTACTAATCATGCTGCCTATTGACTGAAAAAAAATTTTTATACTAGAAATCACAAGAGTAAAATACAACTCAGAAACTAAAAGACATAAAGGCAGACAGGTAGAAATGAAAGTTAGATGAAAACAAAGCTTAATTTGAGTGGTATCTTTAGGTTATAAACAAAATAACTTTAACAACCATAAGGTTTTGAAAAAATGTTACCACTAAGTTCATCTTTTGCTCTCTACATGATATAATAAAAGCAATGGACATTTCTCCCTTATGAGAATTGTCAGGACAGATGTACTACTTTCTTAACAACAACAATGAAAGTCAAATCTAAAAATAGTCTTCATTATTCCAATTAATGTCAAAACTTGACCAGGAAGCTTTCCTAATACTCCCACTAAAAGTACCCAAATCTGGGCCCATATTTCTTATCATTTGACAAACTCAAATCCATTTACTTCTAAGTTTTCTACGTTCAGTCACTGTCACTTTCAGAAGGTCTATAGAATGTCCCCACAACCTTCTATGATTCCCCATAGCCTTATTCTGACATTTAAGATCATCCAAAATATAGTCACAGTCATTCATACAATATTGTTTTTATCCGAAATGTAGTCATCAAATGATTCAAACAAACCGTACCTTTCTTTACTACCTGAATATTCTGGGTCATTTTGCTTTTGATCTCTATCTGGAATGATAGCCTGTCTCCTACTTCCTACCATAGAAACCCAATTTATCCCTTGAAGCTTAATGTTCTTAATCTATCCAACCACTAACTGAGTTTTTTCCTCTTTAAATTATTCTCCTTCTATCCCAAGGATTTTATTTTATTTTATTATTTTTTTTAATATATGAAATTTATTGTCAAATTGGTTTCCATATAACACCCAGTGCTCATCCCAAAAGGTGCCCTCCTCAATACCCATCACCCACCCGCCCCTCCCTCCCACCCCCCATCAACCCTCAGTTTGTTCTCAGTTTTTAACAGTCTCTTATGCTTTGGCTCTCTCCCACTCTAACCTCTTTTTTTTTTTTCTTCCCCTCCCCCATGGGTTTCTGTTAAGTTTCTCAGGATCCACATAAGAGTGAAACCATGTGGTATCTGTCTTTCTCTGTATGGCTTATTTCACTTAGCATCACACTCTCCAGTTCCATCCACGTTGCTACAAAAGGCCATATTTCATTTTTTCTCATTGCCACGTAGTATTCCATTGTGTATATAAACCACAATTTCTTTATCCATTCATCAGTTGATGGACATTTAGGCTCTTTCCATAATTTGGCTATTGTTGAGAGTGCTGCTATAAACATTGGGGTACAAGTGCCCCTATGCATCAGTACTCCTGTATCCCTTGGATAAATTCCTAGCAGTGCTATTGCTGGGTCATAGGGTAGGTCTATTTTTAATTTTCTGAGGAACCTCCACACTGCTTTCCAGAGCGGCTGCACCAATTTGCATTCCCACCAACAGTGCAAGAGGGTTCCCGTTTCTCCACATCCTCTCCAGTATCTATAGTCTCCTGATTTGTTCACTTTGGCCACTCTGACTGGCGTGGGGTGATATCTGAGTGTTATCCCACGGATTTTATACTCTTTATGATATTTTTAATATTATACCTTAAAGTTTTGCTGTTTATTTTTTGGTTTTTGTTTCTCAAGGGTGAGTTACATTTGTAAATTTCCTTTCTGGATTATTTCTACTTTGAAACAAGAATTGGATTTTACTCATCTTTATAACAATGGCAGCTCTCCTAAAACTATTAAAGTAAATATTTGTGTTGACTCTTTTTCCAGATTTTTAAGCTATTCCTAGACATATCTGAATTTTCAAATAGTAGAAAGAACATCACAAAAGCTGAGGGATGCTGGCTTAGTTGAATAATCTCTTGTGTAGGATCATGACTGTGGTTACTGTTCAAATTGTGGCAATACAAGGACTTGCCCAGTGGGCTTCTGTCTGATTTCTGTAATCAGGAAATAAGTCACAGCAAATGTATCTGTTCATTCATTTCGGCACCCCCCCCCAACATTGTAAGCACCTATTATGTCCTACATTTAGCAAAAAAAAAATAATAATAATAAGACAAAGTCACACATATTTTTGTACATTTATCTTTGGTTTAACAGACACAAAACAAAAACCAAAATCCTTTCCAAAATGGTGTAATCCACTTAACTCTGAAACCCAGAAGTTTCTATTCTTTCTCTTTTATCCTCAATGGTCTTATTTTGCACTGTTTGAATCTATAAGTTGCTACATGTCCCTTTGAACACAGGCAAAGGACAAATAGTGAACATTAATACTACATCTGCTAATACTCATCATCTAAATGTCTCAAAAGTCCTGCAGATCATATCAACACCTACAAAAAGCACTCTGAGCTATATCCTGCTCTATTTGGAAACAGAATGATGAATAAACTAATCTCAAGCTTTTTTGTATGTTTTTTTTTTTTTGCTTACTTTTATGAAATATCAAGAATTTGGGCACTGAGCACGTGTAGTCATTAATGGTCCCACAGCACAAATTGCCGAAAACGAGATGCTCATAACCCAGACACCTTGGCCTAACTCCAAAGAAAGTAATTACATTCAGTCTACCTGAAATTCCCAGTGCAGTGAGAACTGGAATCAGGTGTTGTATCCTGCTTAGCTGAACTATTATGCAGCATCATTGTACAGCAATAAAACAGCTGCTACATTTGACTCACTTCTACTTTCTCCCAGTTTGGGCAACTAAAATGGCTCTGTACAAAATTTTTTGAATGAGAAATTAGACAGATAAGACCTACGGATTCTTCCTTCTTTTTCCAAGAACTAGGAATTTTGATACCAAGAGAATTTATTGATGGGGTTATATCATCTCAACATTAGAAAGAACCTGGTTGCAAAATAGCTTAGACATGTTCAAAATCACCATTAGGAAGTCATTTTTCATCATCTCTATCAGCAAAGAAAAAGATTAATAGCATGGTCTATAAAGATCCTCTAGTTTAGTTTCTTTAACAACAAAAATTTAGGGATGCCTGGGTGGCTCAGTCAATCGAGTGTCTGACTCTTGATTTCAGCTCAGGTTATGATCCCAGGGTCGTGGGATCAAGCCTTGTGTCAGGCTCCAATACTGCGCATGGAGACTACTTGAGATTTTCTCTCTCTCTCTCTCTCTCTCTCTCTTTCTCTCACACACACACACACACACACACACACTCTCCCTCCCTCCCTCTTGTTCCCTCTGCCCCTCTTTCCCTCTCATGCTCTCTCACTCTCTAAAAACAAACAAACCCAACAATAAAAATTTATACTCCTGTGTTGAAACACTTCTCATATTATTGTTTAACCAATGATCAGAAACCCAGTGAATGAGGCATCATGATGCTATAGGTGGCTCTTAGTAGCATCACAGTTCCTTCATTTTTTATTTGTTTGTTTTCAGGCCAGGATAGGTTTATTAATTCCTAGAATTATAAAACTTTTATGTATTTTACTGAGTGTCATTTATTATTTAGATAATTTGGTAAACTACAACAGGAAGAACTTGTAACACCGTTCCTCATTCCTAGATATTTATTTTCTTTTTCACAAGCTGCAAATGAAATTGGCTAAGTCTTTGGGCTTATTGATAAAAGATCAAGAGAAAACGAGACAACATCCATCAAAGGGAATAATTAATAATTGCAAGCACTTATTGGGGAACTTACCAGGATTTAAAGATAAATAACTTGCCTAATTTCATAGTTAAAAAGTGATAGAATCAAAATTTAAGGCAGGCAGTTCCATAATATAGATGGTAGGGAAATATCCAACAGCACAGTAGCATAGGATAAAAACAAAATTTATGAAATACTGGGATGGAAACAAAGCAAATTTCTCAAGTCTTTTGTAAATAAAACTAGCATTAAATTTTAATCTCAATTTTTAAAAGGCCAAAAGGGCTATTTATGCATATAAAATAATAATCATTGATCTACCAAAGTTTCAAGTGTAAGGCCACTTGAACAACTATGATTCCAGATGGTTTGATCAAGCACAGACTATCTTAATCAAGACATTCAAGTAACTTATATTGTTTTGATACTTGGCTTTAAACAAAAAATAAAAAAAAACAGAGGGGTAAACAAGAATTTATAAAAACAATCTTTCTAGCGAGTGTTTCTTTATTACTGTGAACTAATCAGTAATACTTAGAATAATATGAGGAGACCAAGAGCACCTGTTTATCAAAAAAGGGTTCATTTAGGTTCACTTTTCTTCACTGAGACATTAAAGTGACTAAGCAAATATAATCAAACACTTTTGTTTGAATTTTGTAGAGAATCCAATATGTATTTCCTCTGGGGTTCTTTTTTATTCCTTTTGTTGTGGTTGTTTAACTCTTAGTTGTCTAGAAACTTCATTAGATAGGACAACTTACTTCTTGGGCATCACGATTAATTTAGGGTTTGTTGTGTTACTCAGTGAAAGAGAATTGGATAGTAAGCTACGAATCCCAGAAAGGAATTTTATTTTATTTTTAAAAATTTTTTATATATATTTGGGGGTGGGGAGAGACAGAGAGACAGAGGCAGAGAGAGAGGGGGGCAGAGGATCCAAAGCAGGCTCTGTGCTGATAGCAGAAAACCTGATGCAGGCTCAAACTCATGAACCCTGAGATTGTGACCTGAGCCAAATTTGTATGCTTAACCAACTGAGCCCCCAGAAAGGAATTTTAAAGTATACTCTCTTCTGACAAGGGGCTGGATGGGGGAGAGGTTTTGTTGAAGGAGTGATGCTTCTTTTATCTTCTATGTCAAGTATGACAAAACCTCTCATGAATGTTTGCAATTACTGAAATTGCTCTCTTAGTTTCTAAGGTAGTGGCTTATAAAATTTGGAGTGTGTCAGAATCATCAAAGAGTTTGTTAAAACAGATTGTTGGGCCCCACCTCCAGAATTTCTGATCCCTACTTATAAAGTGAAACCAAGGATTTATATGCCTGACACGTTCCCCAGTGATGCTGATACCTCTGGTCTGCAGACAATACCTTTGTGAAACACTTTCCTAAGGTACATGGAGGCATCCTTTTGCCAGACTCACACCTTTGAAATCTGTAGTAGACACTTTTTTCCCCCTACTTAACACCCTGTCTCTCTCTCATTGTGCCACACTTTCCAGAAACTCTAACCACACAGCTTCCACAGTACTGGTATGACTCCATAGACAGTCATCAGGGTGGCTCATCCAAGACTATGCGATTGTTCTAAATTCTGCTGGTCAGGGCATTTCCCTGAGATTTTTTTTAAATTTTAGACTGGACATGTGAGAATCTTTCTCTCTGGTGCAATAAGCCCAAGGTTTGAAACATATCAGCTCTTGGTATCCATATTTCCTTCATGTGGTGAAATGTAGACTGTAGGACAGAGGATAAAGTAATGTGCAGTGAGAAGCAGACATGAGAGACCAAAGAAAAGCACTGGAGGGTTGAGTTCCAGCTGTTTGTGAAGTATCATTGCACTTCTATCTTTCCTGTTTGGATAAATGAAGTATCTTAGTGACCTGCCAGAGAAATTGTGTTTTCTCCTAGCCAGCCAGAACTGACTTTTTATTACTCACCACTAGAAAGGTAACAGCCCTTTTATCTGTACTTCTCAATGCATGCAAGTTTATTTCTCTTAAGGAGTTAAGATGATATAGAACCAGATAGCAAATCACCTGTATTTTGTATATAATTAAACTACTTGTAGAAACACATCACAGATCATTTGATGAAGAAACCATGTTTCTAATTACAAGATGTAAAAGGAACAAATGCTCTTGTCCATATATGGACTATCCAAGGTTGCCATGGCTATCTGGAAACTTGGACCTAATATAAGTCTCCAGCCGGCAGCCAGACCACCAGGAACCAGAAGAACTATTTCAGAACAAGATGTCCATGTGCTTCAGCAGCCAAGATCACATATATGGCTCCTAGAACTTGGCTTGTTCTTCACTTTGAGGTTCTCCAGTGACCAACTCCTCCCAGTTTAACCAAGACTATCCTGGTTTTAAAAATGAAAGCCCTATATCCCAGGAATCCTTTCACTCCTGAACAAACCAAGACAGTTGGGAAAAATACATTGAACACACTGTTTACTGAAGCAGTGATTCTTTGACCCTTTCTTTGGGGAAAACTGATCTTTCAAAATGAAAGCTGAATAAGAAAACCTGATGATCTTGGTTTCAAGAGAAAAGGAGATGTAATAATGTATCCTCCCATTGAAGAACATCAGCAAATCCTCACATAAGTATCTACTCGGCACATTATTGATCTGCACCCATATTATTTTAAGTATTTTTTTCCATATTGAAGACCAGACTTCACAAACTTGGTCTTTTCTTTTTTAACATTTATCTATCACAGTTGAAAAAAGCATCTTAATCTAGACTGGTCAATGCTAAACTGTGTCAAAGCTGAAGATGCTGATGTATTTTCTAGACTCTTCCTAGTCTACTCCATTTTTATTAGCAAATTCACCTTAATATATAAATGGGTGATAATGTGTTGCCCCTAAGGTCTTATTTGATTTTTAATACAAGACTCTTATGAATACCTTAATCTCAAGGAAATTTCTGTTACTGAATTTATGAGTCATTAATTGACCCAAACCACATTAGTGTTCATTTTGAACAATACTATATTAAATTTGTTACATTATATTGTAATCCAATTATCATTTAACCAGATGTATCAGGTCCTCTCAGAGATACCTATGTACAGAGTTAGAATTAAACATCTGCTGAAGAAATAAAAATATGCCAATATGACCATTTTGGACATAGAAGCTTTTGGCAAATAATTCAGGTTTGTATATCCCAAGTTACCCACGGCCTCTGGGTTAACATAAAGCAATGACTTTATATTTCAACCAGAAACTCATCTTTTTCCTCCTCTTTCTCCAATTTTCAAGAATGTCACTATTATTCTTCTACCTTCCTAGGCTTGAAAACTTGGAGTCTTTCACTTTCCATGTCCACAAATCACTGGCCTTGTAAATGTCTTATGGTTATCTCTCTGGTGCTACTATCCTGGTTCAGGTGATATTAACTTCACACTAGAGTTTCATAATAACCTCCTCTCTTGAGATCCTCCCCTGTTTCTCTAGTCTTAAAAAAATTTTTTTTAACGTTTATTTATTTTTGAGACAGAGAGAGACAGAGCATGAACGGGGGAGGGTCACAGAGAGAGGGAGACACAGAATCTGAAACAGGCTCCAGGCTCTGAGTGGTCAGCACAGAGCCCGACGCGGGGCTCGAACCCACGCACCGTGAGATCATGACCTGAGCCGAAGTCGGACGCTTAACCAACCGAGCCACCCAGGCACCCCTGTTTCTCTAGTCTTTAATCCATTTTGACATTATCACAATACTAATTTTCCTAACGTGTCATTTGACCATCCTAACTATGTGTGGCAAAACATTATTGATCTCTATCTCATGAATTTAAAAGATGCATATGAAACAGTTACTATTTATAAGATATTTTCAATAGTAATCAAAATGAAACTATATTGCTTGTTGCAGTTTTAATATAAATTCATCCCTGATATCTGAATCTGAAGTGTTCTAGCATCCAGCATAGGTTTCATATCTCTCATGTGACATACTTACTACTGAACTTTTGAGAATTTCTAGGAATCAGTACCATGTGCTACATTCTGATTCACAGAGAATAATAAACTTGTGGTAATAGACCCAGCCTCCCAAGATCTTGTTCCCGTTTTTCATAAATGCAAAACTCTACAGCTGCCAGTCTCATGAATTAGCCCAGTATGGAGTTCTAATTTTTCCATGTGTTTTTTCTCTTGAAAAATGCCACTTATATTCATTTAAGAAATCACAAAGTAAAAAGGCAACATCATATAAAATTAACTGCAACAAAACGTAACTAGGGAAACAAATATTTATACAAATGAATAAAACTTCTGGACAATTTTAAACAAATGTGAATCTCGAAACTCAATAACCAAGAAAACTTGAGCTGTAGAGCTTAGCACTCTGTCGGGCATTCCAAGGAATAGTGAAGTGTCTCCATCAAAGGGAGGTTACAATAGCTTGATGAACAAAAATAAGAGGCAGAAAATAAAAGGCAATCCAAAGCCAAGCACCGAAGTATATGGTGCAAATATAATTGCCACAGGTCATCCATGAAGGTGAGGTAAGAGAGCCTTTACTAGCCTCAGAAGTGACTTTTTTGGAATAGCTATTCGTTGTTCTAAATCTTGATATATAGACAAAAGGAGGTTAGGTAGAGAATAGCAAAAGTAATTTGGTTGAAGGAAATAGAAGCAGGTAAGAAAGACGTGACTACTCGATGTTGCAGAAGGGGAAAGAAGCATGCCAAACTGAGGTTTCAAGGATGGGCACAATCCACCAGGAAAAGAAGTGGGAAAAGGACATTCCACAGGAAGGGTATGAACATGGAGCGATGCAAAAGGGTTTTACTTAGAGTATTGCCAGGCGTATAGGTGACTAAAGCCCATGATGATAAGAAAAGGCTTAGAAGTGAGATTTATTTGAAGTGCATAAAATGTAGGGTTGCCATCGTTATCAGTAAAAATCATGACACTCAGTTTATACCTGCACCTTGCTCAGTTACCATGACTGTTGTGGGAAAGGCATGACCAGGGAGTGTTCCACACCTGGAAAGTACCAGACTGATAGATCAGTACCCTAAGAGAAAATCTAAAGCACTGGCTCAGAGGCAATATCCAGGAAGGATGGGGAGTCATACTCTAGAAAAAAATATATGCACTATATCAAAGGTCTTTATATGGTACTATGTCCCTAGGAGGTAAACATAAATTGGTCCAGAAACCAAGGGGCAGTAGTAGGTATGTCCCACTCAGAGTTACTTCCAATGACCCACTGAGGGACTTGATGCTTTTCATCCTCACAGCTTAAAGGCTCTTTTTCTCAAAAATAACATATTTTTGCTTAATCATCTATAGCAAATGTTTATATAATGATTGTCATTTTGTACCAACAAGAAGTAACAATGCATTCAGCAAAATAAATGGAATGAGAAAGGAATTGAGTTTCTTTCCTTACCTCTTCCTTCTTCTAGAGGTCACCTGGATCATGGCCTTTTTCTGCATTTCTCCAACCTCTCCTTCCATAATAACCTCTTCGACTCTGTGCCTCTTGACTCCACTGCTTCCCTGTTATAAAGACCCTTGTGATTACATCAAACCCACCTGGATGAACCAGATACTCTCTCCATCTGAATATCCTTGACTCATTACATTTCCAAATTCCCTTTTGCTGTGTAAGGTAACATATTCACAGGTTTCAAGAATCAGAACACTGATATTTTGGGAGGCATTCTATCCACTACACTAAACCTCAGTTTTCTCATCTGCAAAGTGGAGATAATAAAAGAAATTGCCTCTTAGGATCGTTATGGGGATAAGAAGTCTATCTATAGCTCTTAGCAGAGTATCTGACATATAATAATTATGGCCAATGTTATTGTGTCCTTACAAACATTATTTAACTGAGGCTATGATATAAATAGTGTTCCCCCATTTATATCCTAGTTAGATAAACTATATCCATAGCATTTTTAGCCATGACTTCTGGAGCTTTATCAATGGTGACACAGAAAGTGCTTCCGTAGTTCCAAGGTACTTCTAGTATGCCTGTGGCTTTGGCAGAGTGAAAGATTTCAACTGGTACATCTTATTACATGGGTGGTCGAGTTATTGAACTCTATTGACAAAGGGCTGGATTTTCCAGCAAGATGGAGCTTCATTAAAATTCTGCAGAGACTGAAAATTCAATAATCTTTCTCACAAAGCACTGCATGAGCAGGGCTGATTAGGCAATTCCTTTCTCATTCCATTTCTTTTGCTAAAAGCATTGTTACTTCTTGTTTGGTACAAAAAGACAATCATTAAATGAGCATTCTCTATAGGTGATTAAGCGGAAAGTTTTAAAGGTGTGCTGACTCCTTTCTCAAGGCCTAATTGAGGGCTTGAAAGGGGAGGGGAGGAAGAAAAAACAAAACAAACACGATTACCGTATTCTGGACTGAAATATGGAAAGCATCATGACGCTAATAAATACTTGGCAGATTTTTCTTTTAGACTCTAGCTCTTATTTATCAAACTTGCTTTTCCCCCACCAACCCACTTCCTCACTTTTCCCCTGCCTGACCCTCTTACACTCTTCGTTTTCCAGAAGAGTTAACTCATGGTGGACATAATACACAATTGTGCCCAATGAGCCTCACATTTTCCTGATTAAATCCACTGTAATTACTGGACTTGAGAGCAGATAACACACAAGTACCTATCTTTCTAGCCCCACTTAATATCTAATAATGATTGCATCAATAGAGTAGTGTGAGAAACCTGGGTTGCCACATGTAAGTAGAATTTTAGGATAAAACTAAGGAACTCTTCCCTTTCATTCATAAACTCTCTCTCTCAGTCCTCTTTTCTCTATTTGGTTTTCCATCCTGACAGAAACAGGCTTTGTCACAGTTTTCTCTGTAGAATATAACTAACCTGGCTTTGCCATAAGCGCATTTTTTAAAATATGTTTTGTTCACCGGTATATAGGAGAATGGCAAGCATATAGTTGTTAAATATTTGATTAATACATTAATTAATTAATTAATCAATCTTGAGGGCAATAACAAATGAGATCTGCCCTGTTCATGTCCTCTCTATAACAATAACTTGATGGGGGGGGCTCCTGGGTGGCTCAGCCAATTAAGCGTCCGCTTTCGGCTTAGGTCATGATCTCAACAGTTCATGAGTTCAAGCTCAACATCGGGCTCTCTGCTGTCAGCGCAGAGCCCATATCAGGTCCTCTGTCCCCTCTCTCTCTGCCCCTGCCCCACTCACTCTCGCTCTCTCAAAAGTAAATGAACTTAAAAAAAAAATAACTTGATGGGATTCTTTAACTTGAGTCTTTCTAAAAATAGGAAAAGTATTCATTGAAAATATCAATCTATGCTATGAGAAAATAAAGCTAAATGTGTGTAACTATCTATTATTTTATGCTTAATTATATTTAAGAAAAATGTAAATAATATTGACTGAGGTTCTGATGGAAGATTTTCATTTCTCTTAGTTAAGGGAGCCCTTGAATGCTCCTGACTAGGTATTCCTAAGAATATTCTTTCTAATCCAGTCCAAATTTCTCATCTTGCACCATCAAAATCCTGCTGGTCTTCTTAAGTTTGAGCCACTCCGTCCTTGTCCCACAACAACTTGCTCTAGGATGTCACTTTTTCACATCAGCCCTTCATCCTTAATATTTCATGAACTAGGCTAAAGAGCAGATTTCAAGTAGCAGGACTTTACCCATTTTATAAAAAGAATGTTTTCATTCCAGCCAATTTCCTTTATAAAAATACCTGCTGCACATTACTCATCTGATTAGTTTCCAGAAGGCTCTAGGCATTACTCACTGGCCTGAGCATCATCAATGTCCTGCCTGTGTCTTGCCTATGCCTCTGCAATGGAAAGGGTATTTTATTCTGCTCCCTTTGGTAGAAAGAGAAACAGGTATGCGCTATATAATTCCCTTTATATCAAACTCCATGGGCATCGCAAAGTATTTGGTTGTATGGGAATTATAAAAAGAACACAAGCCTTATCTTCAGGCTCCAGAGTTTGGTCTCCCTTTGTCACGACTTTGCAAATGAAGGGAAGTGTCCCGAATGCAGCATGGGAGACAGAAGAGGGTAAGCACACCCATCCCACCCCTTTCCAGCTCCAGAGCTCCTGACTTATTTTTTATGGGTTGATACTGTGTTCTGTGTGTGGTCTGAGGAGTGGGATGGGATGGACAGTGTGAAATGACTAGTAGAAAGGGCAGTGTCTTCCTTGCAGCAGGCTGGATGAGAGCTCATCGCAGGACAGATGGATGCACTGTGAGCCAAGATATGGAAGTTGCAGGCAGGGCAGATAGACACTGCACTTGGGGATTCACAGACACCATCTCCCCTGCTGAGATGTTGCCTGAAGCAACCAGGAAACTACCTCAGCTGGCAGAGACCTAGAGGCCAGGCTGGTTTGCTGGGCGCTGGACTTGCTATCTCTACCTAAAGGCTTCAGGCCAGTGATAACCACAGATGGCAGTGAAGAAAACAGTAACATACACTGTAGGTATCAGCAGAGTCAAGCACAAAAGAGAACTAATATTCACATAATTTTCATTCAGCCAAGTGAAAAAGCAACAGGAATAGAAAGTCTTATGGCTCCGAAAAACCCAAGCCCCTTCTTCAAGCTCGCTCTTCCTTCCATGTAACTCTGATGCTCTCTGCAAAATCATAAAGTAGACAATCATTGCATTTAGCCCACAAGTTTAGCTCTTTCATTGTATTGGCCCATCTTCCTTTCCCACCTTGGAATCCCATACCCTCGTTAAAAGTCCTTTCTCACCTTCCTTGAAAAGACCCTGCTCTCAGACTCATGATGGGGAAGAATCGGTGTTCTGGGTGAGCATTTGAAACAGTAGACTAAGTAAAGCAGATTGTCCTCCTCAATGCAGCTGGGCATCATCCAACCCACTGAAGGCCTGAATATAATACAACTGCAGAAGGACACATTTCCTCTCTGCTTAAACTGAACATCAGTTTTCTCTTACCTTTCAATTCAGACACCATCAGCTTTCTTGGTTCTTAGGCTTGGAGACTGAGCCAGACCCCCAGGTTTCCTGGGTCTCCAACTTTCAGGCACCAGTCATGGTACTTGGTAGCTTCCACAATCATGTGAGCCAGTTCCTCAAATTCCTCATATTCAATCTCTATTTCTACCTATTTCTACATCTATACATCTATATATGTATACATATATGTATATGTATCTTACTGTTCTGTGTCTCTGGACAACCCTAACAAATACCAACTGTGCTTAAATATTTGTTTCTTTCTTAAATATAAAATACTTATCTTAACACTATTCATTTATTACACAGAGGCAGTATTATGAGCATTCATTTTCAACAGAATGTTCTGCAGCTATTTCTGAGATTTTCTGCCTTTCTTCTCAGGCTTACCATCATCATCTCTTACTGATATCAGGATGCTTATCTGCAGTGGAAATAGAGCCAACAGGACTACAAAGACATAAAGTAAAGCTTACAACTGTACCTAACCTGAGACCCAATTTTCTCATCCATAAAATTAAAAAAAATCATTGTGGGAATTAGAAAAAAAATACATGCAATTGTAGCACATAGCAGGTGCTCAAATGGAAAATATTAGCATTATTATAAACAGTGAATTGAAGTAATAGTGTGTCTAAAAGGAAATAGGAGCATGATGGATAGTTAAAGCAGTGGAGAGATAATACTGAAGCTCAAAATATAAGAACTTCCATATCTTTCCACTTCCCCATAGCCTTGAATTATCTGTTAAATCTCAATCGTCTCTAAGACATAGCTCAAAATCTCCACCACCAAGAATCCAGAATCAACTCCTGTTGGAATATTACATAGCTGTAAAAAGTATGAGATCATGCCATTTGAGACAACATGGATGGACCTAGAGGGTATTATGCTAAGTAAAATAAATCAGAGAAAGACAAATAGCATTTGATTATACTCATAAATAGAATCTAAAAAAATAAAGAAACAAAAAGCAGAATCAGAACTATAAATAGAACAAATTGATGGTTTCCAGAGGGGAGTGGTATTGGAGATAGGGAAAAATGGGTGAAGAGGAGAGGGAGATATAGGCTTTGAGTTATGGAAAGAATAAGTCATGGTAATAAAAGGCACAAGAAGGAATACAGTCAATGATATTGTAACAGCAATGTAATGGGACAGATGGAAGCTACACTTGTGAAGAACACAGCATAAGGTATAAACTAGTCAAATCACTAAGTTGTACACCTGAAACTAATGTTATACTGTGTGTCAGTTTTACCCAAATAAAACAAATTAAAAACTAAAAATTAAAAAATGAATAATTAGCACTGTTGTCTCCCAAAGCCTCGAAATTGAGACTCTACACATATTTGATTAAATTCCTCCACAATTTAATAAAGAATTCCATTGCCTGGGGCACCTGGGTGGCTCAGTCGGTTGAGCATCCAACTTCGGCTCAGGTCATGATCTCACAGTTTGCGAGTTCAAGCCCCCATCGGGCTCTGGGCTGACAGCTCAGAGCCTGGAACCTGCTTCAGATTCTGTGTCTCCCTCTGTATACCTATTCCTCACTAGCACTCTGTCTGTCTCTCTCTCTCTCTCTCTTTCTCTCAAAAATAAATAAAAACATTAAAAAAAAGAATTCCATTTCCTATACATAAATTATTTATTTATTTATTTATTTATTTATTAGAAATTAATGGTTGAAGGTAACACCAAAGAGTCACCATTCCTGGAACACCTTGAACTTATCCTTCTATGTGGCTATTATCCCTGTACTCCCCCAAATAAATGAATAAAAAAAAATAACGTGGAAATAATTTTATCCTTTGGAAAATGCAGAAATAATCACACTGTTCCTTGGGATAGGTTTAAGGAGAAAGAGTGGTGGTGAGTGATATTCTAATAAAGAGACATAAATAATGGATAATTGGGAGATAATTAAGGAAATGGATGCCTGTTTAGAAAGACAAGCTAGTAGACTCTAGTGCTATCTATAGATGAGAATGTGTCATCTCAGAGAGGGGTGGAACACAAAAGAGAACTACTTTTCTGCATTTAATTCTGAACGATGAGAGAAATCCTAAGATATCAAGGTGGCTGAGAAGCAGGCCTGCTGGCCATCAACTCAGTATCAAAGGATTGAAGGAATGTCACATAACCAAGCTTTAAGTTCCCTAATGGAATGACTCAAGAGAGGGTGCTTTGAAAAGTGCCCAGCTGCTTCTATGCCCACAGGTGGACACAGCAACTCACTTAAGAGCATATTGATGCTGATAATCATGATGACAGGAAATGCTGAAGACAGTCACACTAGGATATGTAAATGCAAGGCCAAGAGGTACCCACTTTCCTGAAGGAAAGTATAACAAAGACTTCTGTAGCTCGATAAAGATGAACCCACTTGTTTCCCTCTGGTAGGCAGAGCTCAGGGACAGGGTGGATTAATATATATAAATACATCAGGGCTTTCTGGGAGGAAACGTAGAGCCAAAACCAGTAAGTGAGTGTGTGTTTGTGTGTGTGTCTGTGTGTGTGTTTGTGTGTAGGGAAGGGGGACTGTAGACTAGCATGATCCTAAAGAATGACTGCAGGCAAGACAGGATACCAAGGGTGAATTCATCAAGGGAGAGAAATTCTGGACTAAGCAGCTGAGCTAAACAGTGGCCAACAAGGTTATAAGGAAGGCTGCTTCCAGTACAATCAAAGCCCCTTCGTTCACAGTTGTCCTGGGATGACAGCGACTTGGAGAATTGTGGCTGAGTGTGAAATGGTAGTTTCCCTTATACTCAATGTGATTTAACCTAAGTCAGGACAGGAAATGTAAGAAATAACTAGTTTCACTCAATGAGTTTGAATCTCCTGGCCAAAATAAGTGGTTTTTCTGACAACTGAGAGTCCTAATTTACAAGAGTGCTAAACCATTCATACCAATTATTGAAGAACCTTGATTAGAAGGATAGTGTGAACAGAGAGGATGTGGTTCTGTGAATAATTGTCCGGTGAGATTATTGTCAATTTGGAACGGTTTATTTACTTAAAAGGTGGTTTATGAGCACTTTGCTCACAGTTATCATTGCTCCATTTTTTTAACTTTATTTTTTATTTTTTAAAATTTACATCCAAATTAGTTAGCATATAGTGAATCATTGCTCCATTTTTAAACATAAATTCACAGTGAAAAACTTATGCCATATCTACTTTATTTCATTTATGGATCATTTATATCCTGGTAAACTAGAGCAGAGCCTTGTTTAGAAGTTCTGTTTCTGAATTTTGGCACAGCATCGACAAGGCACCTCCCACGAAATGCTTGTGGACAAGATGGAGAGATAAGACTGATAATACTTCAATCAGGTGGTGTGATAATCTGTTTTATCTTCATATTTGTTTTGTTCAATGTTTCATAATTAATAATCACACTAATAAGAATAGTAACACCTAACTTTTACTGAGTTTTTATACTGTTCCAGATGACACAAGGTTGTGTGTACTTTCTTGTTTGATCTCAAAACTTTGTAAGATACATGTTAACATTACTTCCCTTTTAAATGAGGCAATGGAGAATTAGAGATTTTCAGTTACAGTTAAGTAGCAAAACAGCAGTGATGGTTCACTCCAATGCTTTTTTTTTTAATGCTAGAGAAATCTTAGAAATAAAAGGAAGACACGGATTCCACCAACAGACAATGATAATAGACATATCAAAAACTTGTGGAAAACTTACAGGCTATTTTTGACTAGCAAATTTAGAAAAGTAAGAAAATAAAGACTGGGACAGAAGTAGGTATTTCAAGCCATTTGCTTGTGGTGCCTTATAAGATAATCAGTGGCTGCCAACATAGTGGAAGAAACATACAGCAGTGAACCAGACCCTTGGGGAAGGTTTCTAAGGGCCAACAGTAGGGTAGTTCCAAAACCATGCAGGAATGAGGAGTTGATGAAAATAGGTACAGCTAACCAGTTCTTAAGAATTCACTTCTCCTTTCAGATCAAAGCCTTCAAGGCTAGTGTTATACTACAAGGAAGCTACCTCCTTTCACTGGCTTCCCAAGGTTAAGAAGATGAATCCATGACCAGAAGAATTACATGGCAGAGTGACAGCAAATGGGAGCAATAAACAAGGGATCTCTACTATCAGGAGTTTTTAGTCCTTATTCTTATTAGGTTCTAACACAGATGAAAGCTTTTTCCCTAAGTTCTTCTCCAAATCACACTAGCAATCAGAGTAGCCAATGCCCCCAGGGAACATAACTTCCCAGGGTATAATAACTCGACACCAGAGTAGTACAACTACCTCAAAAGGCACACAAGGATTTGGATTATGTATATTCCATCTCAAGTAAAATACTAGAGGTAAGGTGAACCAAAATTTTAAGACACTTCAGGAGATAAGAGAAAACATAATCATTATAAAACAAGAAAACAAAATCATTGCAGAAAAACCCACTAGAAATATTAGGCTTAAAAATTATAATAATTTGATGCCTCTATCTGGGCATGATGTAATAAATAGAATTAATTTTTCCCTTTAATGGTGAACAAGTAGAAAACTCAAATGAATGTCACGCACACACTATTTTCAGACATTTGACAACAGGTCTATGAAAGACTATGGCAAATAAGAGAAGGGGAACCATCTAAGAGAAGGGGAACAAGTGATAAAAGCCTGATGATTTCCTTTGATTTCTACCATAAGGCATTTTTCAGACTGTGGCAGGGAGAGCAAAGCAAAATTGAGTTGAATAGCAGGGCTGGAAGCCGAGGCAGTTACAATTTGTGTGATAGATGGCTAGAAATGAGGAATAGCCCCAGAAAATGCAAAGGTGTCTACTTTAGTCTTTGTTGAATTTTGAGTTGAGGGTAAAACTCCATGAGTCCAGTCAAAGAACCACCATAAAGAAAACAATTCCCAGAGCTCACATAATATGTAGCAGTGTTCAAGTTTTGGCCCACTAAAATGGAGAAACCTCACTGAAGATTTCAAAATGGCATACTGTATTTGTAGGCTAACCTACACAGGAGCCATAATTCTCAAAGTGTGGTCTATGGAACCCTGGGGGAACCAGAGACCCTTTTAAGGGGGCCATGATATAAAAACTATTTTTACAATAATCATAAGACATTATTTTCCTTTCTTACTATGTTGACATTTACACTAAAAGTGCAAAAGCAATTGTGGGAAAAGTTACTGATGATTTAGCATTAATCAAGGCTACATTAATTAGTAATTATATTCTTCACCTCAGTGCATGTGTAGTTAAAAAAAAAAGCAAGTTTCAATTATGGATGTTCTTGATGAAGCTATAAAAGTAATTAAATTTGCTTAATATCCATTCTTGTTTACACATATTTCCTATGCTAGGTGACAAAATAAGATGTACTTCTTATAGCACTTCATATAGCACTTCTTCTGCATACTGAAGTGTGGTGATTGCCTCCAGGAAAGCATTTTTGTAATTGTTTGAGTTACCAGATGAACAAGCCACTTTTTTCATGGGACACAATGTTAGTTGCAGTGTGGAATCTGAAGCCATATCAATGAACTTTTGTACTCTACGAATAGTTGGGAAATTTTTCAAGCTATAAAAACTACAAAAACCGGGGCACCTGGGCAGTTCACTTGGTTAAGCATCCAACTCTTGATTTCAACTCAAGTCACGATTTCACAGTTCATGAGTTTGAGCCTTGCATCTCCACACTGATGGCATGGATCGTGCTCAGGATTCCCCCTCTCTCTGCCCTTTCCTCACTCCCTCCCTTCCTCCCTCCCTCCCTCTCTCTCTCTCTCTCTTTAAAAACAAATAAACTTAGGGCGCCTGGGTGGCTCAGTCGGTTAAGCGGCCGACTTCGGCTCAGGTCACGATCTCACCTCACGGTCTGTGAGTTTGAGCCCTGCGTCGGGCTCTGTGCTGACAGCTCAGAGCCTGGAGCCTGTTTCAGATTCTGTGTCTCCCTCTCTCTGACCCTCCCCCGTTCATGCTCTGTCTCTCCCTGTCTCAAAAATAAATAAAATGTTAAAAAAAATTTTTTTTAAATAAAAAAAAAACAAAAACAAATAAAATAACCTACAAAAACCTACAGCCAATGTCAACATCACACTGAATGATAAAACACTGAATTTTTTTCCCCTTGAGATCAGGAACAAGGCAAGAGTTCCCACTTTCATCAGTTCTGCTCAACATTCTGCTGGAGGGCTGAGCTACTGCAATAAGGTTAAGAAAAGAGGCATAAATATAAGAGGAAACCAATTTGTTCCTATTTACAAAAGAAATGCTTGTTCACATAGAAAATCACAGGAAATGTCTAAAACAACGCTAGAATAAATCTAGCAATGTTATAGGATACAAGTTTAATATACAAAAAGCAATTACGTTTTAAATATCATAAAAATTAAATTTAAAATATTAAAACTTGTTTTTTATAGTGCCATAAACATGATACTTACAAATAAATTGGAAAAGACACTTAAGACCTCTACACTGAAAGCTGTACAACATTACTGAGAAAAATTAAAGATGACCTAAATAAATACAGAGATATGTCATCTTCATGGATTGATTATAAGACTCAATATTAAGGTGGCAATTTGCCCCCAAATGACCTATTAATTTAATTCATTCTTAATACAAATTCCAACAGGCATTTTAGCAACTGCCAAACTGATTCTAAACCTTAGATAGAAATTTAAAGGACATAGAATAACCAAAGCAGTTTTTTTAAATGTTTATTTATTTTTGAGAGAGAGAACAGAAACGGAAGGGGCAGAGAGAGAGGGAGACCCAGAATCAGAAGCAGGTTCCAGTCTCTGAGCTGTCAGCACAGAGCCCACGTGGTGCTCAAACCTGTGGAGTGAGGGAGATCATGGCCTGAGTTGAAGGTGGTTCCTTAACCAACTGAGCCACCCAGGCACCACCTAAAACAGTTTTTAAGAAGAACAAAATTGGAGGACTCAAAGTATCTGATTATAAGACTTAAATACATAGTTGCTAATCAACACAGTTAAGCATTGGTTAAAAAGAGAAACCCATAGATCTCTGAAACAGAATAGAGTCAAAAATAGAATGCCCACAAATATAAACAATTGAGTTTCAACAGAAGCAACAATTTACAGGGAAAGGAACTTTCAACAAATGATGTTGGATAAACTAAATATTTAAATAATAAAAAATGAATATTAACTCTTATCTTACATGATGCACAAAAAATTAATTTGAAATTGATTATAGATCTAAAACCAAAAATATCAAATTATGAAACTTCTAGAAGAAAACAAAAAAGAGTTTTACAATCTTGTGGTATGCAAAGAAAATATTTGTAATAAGAATATATGAAGAATTCTCATAACTCAATAATTAGTTAAAAAATATAATAGAAATATAAACAAAAAAATTTAAAAAGGCACTTCACAGAGAAGATAGCCAAGTGATAAAAAAACGTACAAGGAAGAGGCTCAAAATCATTAGTAATTAGAGAAACACAAATTAAAACCACAATATAATCTAGAACTAACACTGTTGGAGGAAATGTAAAATGGTATGACTTTAGAAAATGGTTTGACAGCTTCTTAAGAATTTAAACATAATTATCATATGACCAAAGCATTCTGCTGCTAAGAATTTACCCAACAGAAATAAAAAAATATATTCACCCAAAAACTATTAGGCAAATGCTTATAGCAGCCTTATTTTTAATAGTCCCAAAATGGAACTACCCAAAATGTCCATAATGGGTGAATGAATAACAGATGTGGTATAACCATGCAATGGAATACTACCCACCAATAGAAAGAAACTATTATATTACACAAGAACATGGATAAATCTCAAAATAATTACACCAAGTAAAAGAAATTTGACAAAAGAGTATGTAAGATATGATTTCATTCATATAAAATTCTAGAAAATGGAAACTAATTTCTTTTCCGTAAGCAGGTCAGTGGTTGCTTAGGGAGCGAAGTGGAAGGACGGATGGATTACAAATAGGCATGAGGAAATGTTTGGAGGAGTAATTAAAACTCAATTACAGTTTTGCAGGTGCTTCCATATGTCAAAACTGATCATGGTGTGCTTTTTAAATACTTGGAATGTATTGTCCTTTACACATTAATAAAGTTATAACAAAAATTCAAAGCATATTTTTATCTCTTTCCACTGTAGCAGACTAAAAACAATGGCAAGTGCAGTGGTGCTGAGCACCCATAGCAGCCACCAAAGGGACTAAAATCTTCCTGGGGAGATAGTAGGTTCCAGGTCTAGAGAGGAACTGTGAATGCCGAGCCTAGAACATGTCATCATATCAAAGAACAAGGACGTTATCAAAGTCTACTAGGCTTTCTATCAAGAGGAATTGTGAACTTTGAATTCATAACTCCTCAACAGAAAAACAAAAACCCCCAGGCCTTTAGACCTACTACCAAACTTTAGGAAATGAAGCAGGCAGGTACCACAGGGATACAATTAGCCAAATGCAGCCTCTTGGAAACAACATGGTTTACTCCACACAGCATCAAAACTTAGTTATTCATCCATTCATTTAATTAAGAAGAGGTGAAACAGCAACTACATATTTATCCCTATTTTTTATGTCATGAATGTGATTCAAGCATTATTCTTGTTTTCACAAATGAAAGTGTAATATGTTAAAAAAAATTTTATGTTTATTCATTTTTGAAAGACAGAGAGAGACAGAGCACAAGTGGGGGTGGAGTGGAGAGAGGGGGACACAGAATCTGAAGCAGGCTCCAAGTTCCGAGCTGTCAGCACAGAGCCCAATGCGGGGCTCGAACCCACAAGATGTGAAATCATGACCTGAGCCAAAGCTGGATGCTCAATCGACTGAGCCACCCAGGCGCACCGAAAGTGTAATATATTTAAGATGTAGAACATGGTTGTTTGATTTATGTATATTCTGTGAAAGGATCCCAACCACTGAGTTAATTATCACATCCATTACCTCACATATTTATCTTTTTATTAGTAGTATTATTATTTTGTTGAGAACACTTAAGTTCTATTCACCTAGTAATTAATTTCAATTATATAATACAGTACTATCAAATATATCATGTTATACATCAGATCCTCAGACCTTGCTTATCTTACAATGGAAAGTTTGTACCCTTTACCAAAATCTCCCTATTTTCTGAATATCTGAGCCCCGGCAACCATTTTTTTACTCTCTGTTTCTATGAGTCTGACTTTTGTTTAAGATACCACATAGAAGGGGGGACTGAGGTGGAAGAGCAGCATGGAATTTTTTTTCCTCTCCCATCCCTGAAATGGAGTCAGAACACCACCAAACCATCTTGCACACTTAGAAAACTGATTTGAGGATTAACAAAACAATCTGCACAACCTGAACCACAGAACTCAGCAGGTATGTGGCGCAGAGGTGAACTGGGGGAGAGAGAAGCCGCGGAGGGTAGGCAGCTGTTTTTGTTTGTGGAGAGAGGATGGATATGGGGGAGAGTACAGGAAAAGCATTCCCCCTGAAAGCAGCTGGAGAGAAAAAGAAAGAATGGACTGAACAAAAAAGGGAGAAAAGAGAAAGGAGAAAAGAGAGGGTTTAAATTCCTTTAAGACTTTATAAACAGGGAGAAGGCAGAGTCTGCAACTCTGCAGCTCAATACCTGGCAGTGCTCTGGTGGGAGGGGCAAATCCCCAGGAGCAGACAGCGATGTCCTAAGGGTCCTCAGGCCACATGAGGAAAGGCAGTTCCTCTGCTGGAAGGACATTTAGTAGAGGCTGTGTGGCCACCCCAAGTCCTAGTGGACCCAAGAGAACAGCTGCATTCGCTGGTGTTGGAACAAGGACATTAAGGGTGAAGCCTGGTGCCAGGTGTATGGTGTGATTTACCATAATCCCTGAGATGCTGCTGCCACATGAATGTGTGAACTTTTTTCTGGGGTGGACTGGCATCCGGCCATAGTCTCTGATCATGTGCAGCAGCATGGTTGCATGAACGTTCCTGGGGGCAGGCCGGCACCTGGACATTGGTCAGCTCCGGGGGAGGGTCTGAGCATGTCCAAACTGCAGTGTCCTCAGAAGTGAGAGGTTTGGAAACACAGGCCCATCTGAGATAAAACTTGAGAGGGACTTCTGCCTGGCAGGCTGACAACTTGGTCATGGACAGTGTAGAAGTGGGGAGTGGAGAAAAGCCAGAGACAAAGGAGGGGTGCTTGATTGCTGGTCAGTGAGGGCAAAGAGTTCTGATGCTAGAGACTGGGAAACTGGGTGATGCCATTTTCATCCCTCACATGCATGTGCATACATGCCTACATGTGCCAAAACATTCCACCCCAGTAAACAAAGCAGCCCCATCTAGTGGAGAATGGAGCCGTTACTCCAAGCCCCACCCAACTGGGCCAGCCGAGCTCTAGAGGAACACCACAGGTCTCTCTGCCTACTTAGTTTGTGGATTATAAAGTGCTTCATAGTTTGACTTCTAGGGGAAAGTGGATATAATTTTAATCGTATTTCATTCTGTTCACTGGTCCATCTATTCAATTTTTTTTCTTTTCTTATTCTTGAATACAGAAAGAGAAAAAATTTATTTTTATTTTCCATTTTTATAAAAAACATTTTTCTTTATTTTTTTCTAGTATATTTTTTACTTTTTTGTAAATTTTTAAAGTTCTATTTTTGCTTTTATCATTTCATTTAATTCTATATTATTGAGTTCATATTTTTAAATTTTCAAGTTTTCCTTTTTTTCTTTTCTTTTCTTTTTCTTTTCTTTCTCGTTTTTATCTATTCTATCAAGCTTTTTAAACAAACAGTACAAAAACACACGTAGGATCTAGAGTCCTTTATTTGATTTTTTTGTGTGGTTTTAAATTTTTAAATTTTAATTATTTTATTTTATTAATTATTTTTCTTTCTTCAAAATAATGAAATGAAGGAATTCACCCCAAAAGAATGAACAGGAAGAAATGACAGCCAGGGACTTAATCAACACAGATACAAGCAAGATGTTTGAACCAGAATTTAGAATCATGATAATAAGAATACTAACTGGGGTTGAAAACAGCATAGAATCCTTTCTACAGAAATAAAAGAAGTAAAATCTAGTCAAAATGAGATAAAAAATGCTATAACTGAGATGAAATCTCAAATGGATGCCACAGTGGCAAGGATCGAAGAAGCAGAGCAGTGATTCAGCAATATAGAGGACAAACTTATGGAGAATAATGAAGCAGAAAAAAAGAGGGAGACTAAGGCAAAAGAACATGATATAAGGATTAGAGAAATCAGTGACTCATTAAAAAGGAATAACATCCAGAAGGGGTGTTAGGGGTCACGTAGAAGGCTTACGTGAGTAAATCATAGCAGAAAACTTATCTAACCTGGGGAAAGACACAAACATCAAAATCCAGGAAGCACAGAGGACTCCCATTAGCTTAAACAAAAAGTGACCATCGACAAGACATATCATAATCAAATTCACAAACACTCAGGCAAGAAAAGAATCATGAAAGCAGCAAGGGGGAAAAAAGTCCTTAATCTACAAGGGAAGACACATCTGGTTGGCAGCAGATCTATCCACAGAAACTTGGCAGGCCAGAAAGGAGTGGTAGAATATATTCAATGTGCAGAAATGGAAAAATATGCAACCAAGAATTCTTTATCCAGCAAGGCTGTCATTCAAAATAGGAGAGATAAAGTTTCCCAGACAAACAAAAACTAAGGAGTTCGTGACCACTAAACCAGCCGTGCAAAGAATTTTAAGGGGGACTCTCTGAGGAGGAGAAAAGACAAAAAAAAAAAAAAACCACAAAAAACAAAAAAGACCAAAAGCAACAAAGACTAGAAAGGAGCGGAGAACACCACCAGGAACTTCAACTCTACAGGCAACATAATGGCAATAAATTCATATCTTTCAGTACTCTAAATGTCAATGGACTAAACGCTCCAATCAAAAGAAGCAGGGTAACAGAAGGAATAAAAAAAAAAAAAACAAAACAGATCCATCTATATGCTGTTTACAAGAGAACAATTTTAGAACTAAAGATACCTTTCAATTGGAAGTAAGTGGATGGAGAATGATCTATCATGCTGATAGTAGCCAAAGGAATGCTAGAGTAGCCATATTATCAGAAAATCTAGATTTTAAAATAAAGACTGTAACATGAGATGAAGAAAGGCATTATATCATAATTAAGTGGTCTATCCACCAAAAATATCTAACAATTATAAACATTTATGCTCCAAACATGGAAGGACCCAAATATATAAATCAATTAATCCCAAACATAAAGAAACTCATTGATAATAATACCATAATAGTAGGGGACTTCAACATCCCACCTACGGCAATGGACAGATCATCTAAACAGAAAATCAACAAAGAAACAATGGCTTTGAATGACACACTGGATTGGATGGACTTAACAGATATATTCAGAACATTTCATCCTAAAGTACCAGGATACACAGTCTTCTTGAGTGCACATAGAACGTTCTCCAGAATAGATCACATACAAGGACACAAATTAGCCCTCAACAAGTACAAAAAGATCGAGATCATACTGTGCACATTTTCAGAGCACAACCTATGAAACTCAAAATCAACCACCAGAAAAAATATGGAAAGATAACAAATACTTGGAGACTAAAGAACATTCTACTAAAGAATGAATAGGCTAACCAAGAAGTTAAAGAGGAAATTAAAAAGTACATACAGACTAATGAAAATGATAACACCACAGCCCCAAACCTCTGCAATGCAGTGAAAGTGGTCATAAGAGGGAAGTATATAGCAATCCAGGACTTCCTAAAGAAGGAACAAAGTTCTCAAAAATACACAACCTAACCTTACTCCTTAAAGAGCTGGAAAAAGAACAGCAAATAAAACCCCAAACCAGCAGAAGATGGGAAATAACAAAAATTGGAGCAGAAATCAATGCTATCAAAACCAAAAAACAAAACAGTAGAACAGATCAATGAAACAAGAAGATTTTTCTTTGAAGGAATTAGCAAAATTGATAAAGCACTAGCCAGCTTTATCAAAAAGAAAAAGAAAAGGACCCAAATAAATAAAATCAAGAATAAAAGAGGAGACATCACAACAAACACAGCAGAAATAAAAACTATAATAAGAGAATATTATAAGCAATTATATGCCAATAAATTAGGCACTCTGGAAGAAATGGACAAATTCCTAGAAACATATAAACTACCAAAACTGAAACAGGAAGAAATAGAAAATTTGAACAGACCCATAAGTAGCAAAGAAATAGATTAAGCAATCAAAAATCTCCCAAAAAAAACAAGAGTCCAGGGCCGGATGGCTTTCCAGGGGAATTCTGTGAAACATTTAAAGAAGAGTTAATACCTATTCTTTTGAAGCTGTTCCAAAAAATAGAAATGGAAGGAAAACTTCCAAACTCATTCTATGAAGCCAGCATTACCTTGATTCCAAAACCAGACAGAGATCCCACTAAAAAGGAGAAGTACAGACCAATTTCCCTGATGAACATAGATGCAAAAATCCTCAAGATACTAGCCAACTGGATCCAACAATACATTAAAAGAAATATTCACCATGACCAAGTGGGATTTATACCTGGGATGCAGGGCTGGTTCAATATCTGATAAACAATGTGATACATCACATCAATAAAAGTAAGGACAAAAACCACATGATTCTCTAAATAGATGCAGAGAAGGCATTTGACAAAATACAGTATCGTTTCTTGATAAAAAACCTTCAAGAATGTAGGGACAGAAGGATCATATCTCAAGATCATAAAAGCCATAGATGAAAGGCCCACTGCTAATATTACCCTCAATGGGGAAAGACTGAGAGCTTTCCCCCCAAGGTCAGGAACAAGACAGGGATGATCACTCTTACCACTGTTATTCAACATAGTATTGGAAGCCCTACCCTCAGCAATCAGACAACAAAAAGGAATAAAAGACATCCAAATCAGACAGGAGGAAGTCAAACTTTCACTCTTCGCAGATGACATGACACTCTATATGGAAAACCCAGAAGATTCCACCAAAAAACTGCTAGAACTGATCCATGAATTCAGCAAAATCACAGGATGTAAAATCGGCGCACAGAAATCAGTTGCAATCCTGTACACCAATAATGAAGCACCAGAAAGAGAAATCAAGGAGTCCATACCATTTACAATTGCACCCAAACCAATAAAATACCTAGGAAAAAAAACCTAACCAAAGGGATGAAAAATCTATACGCTGAAAACTATAGAAAGCTTATGAAAAAAATTGAAGAAGACACAAAGAAATGGAAAAACATTCCATGTTCATGGATTAGAAGAGAAAATATTAAAATGTCTATAACTACCCAAAGCAATCTACATATTCAATGCAATCCCTATCAAAATAACAATGGCATTCTTCCCAGAGCTAGAACAATCCTAAATTTTGTATGGAACCAGAAAAGACCCTGAGTAGCCAAAGCAATCCTGAAAAAGAAAACCAAAGCTGGAGGCATCACAATCCTGGACTTCAAGGTATATTACAAAGTAATAATCAAGACAGTATGGCACTGGCACAAGAACAGACACTCAGATCAATGGAACAGAATAGAGAACCCAGAAATGGACCCACAAACGTATGGCCAACTATTCTTTGACAAAGCAGGAAAGAATATTCAATGGAATAAAGACAGTCTCTTCAGCAAATGGTGCTGGGAAAACTGGACAGTGACATGCAGAAGAATGAACCTGGACCACTTTCTTACACCATAGACAAAAATAAACTCAAAATGTATGAAAGACCTCAATGCAAGACAGGAAGCCATCAAAATCCTCAAGGAGAAAGCAGGCAAAAACCTCTCTGATCTTGGCCGCAGCAACTTCTTACTCAACACGTCTCTGGAGGCAAGGGAAACAAAAGCAAAAATGAGCTACTGGGACCTCATCAAAAAAAAAAAAAAAACTTCTGCACAGAGAAGGAAACAATCAGCAAAACTAAAAAGCAACAGACAGAATAGGAGAAGATATTTGCAAATGACATATCAGATAATATCAGACATATCCAAAATCTACAAAGAACTTATCAAACTCAACACCCAAAAAACAAAGAATCCAGTGAAGAAATGGACAAAAGACATGAACAGACACTTCTCCAAAGAAGACATCCAGATGGCCAACCAACATATGAAAAAATGCTCAACATCACTCATCATCAGGGAAATACAAATCAAAACCACAATGAGATACAACCTTACACCTTCAGAATGGCTAACATTAACAACTCAGGCAACAACAGATGTTGGCGAGGATGCGGAGAAAGAGGATCTCTTTTGAATTGTTGGTGGGAATGCAAGCTGGTGCAGCCACTCTGGAAAACAGTATGGAGGTTTCTCAAAAAAACTAAAAACAGAACTACCCTATGACCCAGCAATTGCACCACTACGCATTTATCCCAGGTATACAGATGTGCTGTTTCAAAGGGACACATGCACCCCCGTGTTTATAGCGGCACTACCAACAATAGCCAAAGTATGGAAAGAGCCCAAATGTCCATTGATGGATGAATGGATAAAGAAAATGTAGTATATATACAATGGAGTATTACTCAGCAATCAAAAAGAATGAAATCTTGTCATTTGCAACTACGTGGATGGAACTGGAGGGTATTATGCTAAGTGAAATTATTCAGAGAAAGACAAAAATCATATGACTTCACTCATATGAGGACTTTAAGAGACAAAACAGATGAACATAAGGGAAGGGAAACAAAAATAATATAAAAACAGGGAGGGGGACATCACAGAAGAGACTCATAAATATGGAGAACAAACTGAGGGTTACTGGAGGAGTTGTGGGAGGGGGGATAGGCTAAATGGGTAAGGGGCACTAAGGGCACTAAGGAATCCAGAACCCAGAAATGGACCCACAAATGTATGGCCAACAAATCTTTGACAAAGCAGGAAAGAATATTCAATGGAATAAAGACAGTCTCTTCAGCAAGTGGTGCTGGGAAAACTGGACAGCGACATGCAGAAGAATGTACCTGGACCACTTTCTTACACCATACACAAAAATAAACTCAAAATGGATGAAAGACCTCAATATAAGACAGGAAGCCATCAAAATCCTCGAAGAGAAAGCAGGCAAAAACTTCTGTGACCTTGGCTGCAGCAACATCTTACTCAACATGTCTCTGAAGGCAAGGGAAACAAAAGCAAAAATGAAATATTGGGGCCTCATCAAGATAAAAAGCTGCTGAACAGATGAAGGAAACAATCAGCAACACTAAAAGGCAACGTACAGAATAGGAGAAGATATTTGCAAATGACATATCAGATAAAGGGTTAGTATACAAAATCCATAAAGAACTTATCAGACCCAACCCCCCCCAAAAAACCAAACAATTCAGCAAAGAAATGGGCAAAAGGTATAAATAGACACTTTTCCAAAGACGACATCCAGATGGACAATAGACTCATGTAAAGATGTTCAACATCACTCATCATCAGGGAAATACAAATTAAAACTAAAATGAGATACCACCTCACACCAGTCAGAATGTCTAAAATTAACAACTCAGCCAACAACAGATGTTGGCGAGGATACGGAGAAAGATAATCTCTTTTGCACTGCTGGTGGGAATGCAAACTGGCGCAACCACTCTGGAAAACAATATGGAGGTTCCTCAAAAAATTAAAAATAGAACTACCCTATGTCCCAGCAATTACACTACTAGGTATTTATCCAAGGGATACAGGTGTGCTGTTTCAAAGGGGCATATGCATCCGAATTTATAGCAGTGCTATCAACAAGAGCCAAGTATGGAAAGAGCCCAAATGTCCATCAACAGATGAATGGATAAAGAAGAGGTGATATATATATATATATACACACACACACATACATGTATATATACATACATACATACATACACACACAATGGAGTATTACCTGGCAATCAAAAAGAATGAAATCTTGCCATTTGCAACTATGTGGATAAAACTAGAGGGTATTATGCTAAGTGAAATTAGTCAATCAGAGAAAGACAAATATCATATGACCTCACTCATATGAGGACTTTAAGATACAAAACATACGAACATAAGGAAAGAAAGCAAAACTAATATAAAAACAAGGATGGGGACAAAACATGAGACTCTTACATACAGGGAACAAACTGAGGGTTGCTGGAGGGGTTGTGGGCAGGGGAATGGGCTACATGGGTAAGTGGCATTAAGGAAGACACCTGTTGGAATGAGCACTGGGTATTATATATAGGGGATGAATCAGTGGAATCTACTCATGACATCATGATGGCACTATATACTAACTAACTTGGATGTAAATAAATAACTTAATAATTAAATATTCCACATATAAGTGATACCATGTAGCACCTATCTTCTTCCTTCTGGTATATTTCACCTAGCATAATACCCCACAGATTCATCCATATTGTTGCAAATGGCAAATTTCCTTCTGTTTTGAGGCTGAATAACATTACGCGCACACACACACACATATATATATATATATATATGCCACATTTTCTTTACTATATTCATCCATCAATGGACATTTAGGTTGTTTCCATATCTTGGCTATTGTAAATAATGCTGCAATAACCATGGGAGCACAGATACCTCTTTATGATAATGATTTTGTTTCCATTGGATATACACCCTGAAGTAGGATGGCTGGATCAAAAGTAGAACTGGTAGTTCTATTTTTAATTTCTTAAGGAACCTTCATACTGTTTCCACAGTGGCTATACCAGTTTACATTCCCACCAACAGTGCACGTGTTCCCTTTCCTTCACATCCATGCCAACATTTGTTACTTCTTGTCTTTCTCATAATAGATATCCTAACAGGTGTGAGGTGATATCTTATTGTTTTGATCTGCATTTCTCCCATGATTAGTCATGTTGAGCTCCTTTTGTCTGTTGGCCATTTGTAATTTGTATATCTTCTCTAGGAAAATTTTTATTCATGTTCTTTTCCCAAGTTAACTTGTTTTAATTGATTGATTTTTTCCTATTGATTTAATGAGTTCCTTATATATTTCAGCATTAACCCTTCTTTGGAGATGTGGTTTGCAGACAGTTTCTCCTATTCCATAGGTCCTTTCTCTATGGACTTTAATGTGGATATCTTGTCAGTCACTTCATGTGCAGCCAACTTGATTCTAGATTCCTCTCAGAATTTTCTCATATGTTGATTATATTCATTGTGTCCATGGGAGGAGGGAAGTTCAGGAGACTCCTATATCACCATCTTGGTTTTATCTCTACATCACAGTCTGCAACTGCACATTTAAAGAAATTTATCAACTAATCACAATGTATAGGCTGAACCTTATTGACATTCTGATTCAACAACAAATTGACAAAAAAATTATACTTAGAGAAATGTAAACACTGAACATTTGATGATATTGAGGAATTTCTGGCTTTTTATTAAGATAACAGCAATTTAATTATGTGTAAAAACAGAGTACCAATAACTTACTAGATCAAGCTACTGAAATATTTAAAGATGAAATGTTATGTTTACTGGGAACTTGCTTTAGTAACCCAGGAGAAGGATAAGTGAATGGAGGTATATTTGAACAAAATTGGTCACAAACTGGTCATAATTATATCTAAATTATGGATACATAGAATTCATTATTTGATTATTGCTTCTTTTGCATAGGTTTGGAATTTTCCATGTTAAAAGTTAAAAAAGAAAAAAAAAACTTTTCCAATGTTATTGTACAAAAAAATAAAACCAAAAAAAAGTTCTGTTACCAAATATGTTTAGGAAATACCGTGCTAAACAAATTTAGATCTTTTTTTTTAAGTGTAGAATTTCCCAGTCTTTAAAATTCTCTTGTTCATGGGTAATCTCTAATAGGAGAAGGCATATGCAGTGTTTCCTAGGCCTATGTAAATACAATCCATTTCTCATTTCACAAGATAGGTGTTATATTGCAGTCCCTCTGGAAAACTCATGGCATCTTGGGTCATATCAGCTCAAGCAGAATGCAATTGATGACCAATGTGGATGTTCTAGTATGTTAACTGACTATATTATACCAGGAAGGCTATTTTCAGTTTGGAGCTCTGTACTTCAAGAGAGCAACCAGAATAATGATAACTGAAACCAAATCATCTGAGGAATTAAGAATAATTAAGCTAGAGAAGTAACATTAGGGACAATATGATAAGTGTCTCCAAGGATTTGACAGGCAGTCGTATGGGAAAACTTTAGATTCGTTAGGTAACCACAGAGATTAAAATAAAACCAATGGTCAGAAGTTAAAGCATTTAGCTAAGCAGAAAGGTTTTTCTAGTCGAAAAGAAGAGATTTATATAAACAGAGTTGCCCAAAGATGGAATGGCTTGTCTTGAAAGGTAATAAGCTTTTCACCACAGGTGGGATAGTCAATTCCCTTTGCATGGATTATTAGTAAAGGCCTTCTGGAAATAACGGCAGTGTTAAATAATCTCTACATTTCTTCTCCACCCTCAAATTTTGTGACTCTGAATAAATTTTGTTGGTGTACCAATAATATTAAAACCAAAAATCATTCCTGGAGTTCCCAGGGCTCCAAATTACCTTTTCATCTTTGCCCTCTCTTATATGTTTCAGAGTACTCCATAATATGAAGAAGTTATTCTCTAAAAAGTTCTTTCTCCTTAGGATCTCCTCCCTCTCTGCAATGTCATCATCACTGGACCATAACAAGAGAAAAAAAGTTTGAGAATGAGAATCTGGATCCTGTGTCCTGGCCCCAAATGAAACAAACTGTCAGCATGACTTTCAATAGGCCATAAAGTATCCCTTAGCCTCAATTTCTTCATCTACAAAATAAGATATTTGGCTAAAATTATTTCTAAAGTGCCTTTCTACAATTAACTGGAGACCCTACAGAAAATCTCTAAGTTTCACCTACTAAAAACCAAGGCAGGTGATTTTTAATGGAAAGATAAGGGAAGTAATATTTACAAAGGGACATAACAATTTTAGATATTGTACTCATATTGCATGCTCCTTTGAACCACAGGAATATAGGGAATTTCATGACCTATCAAAAGGTACCACCACTAAGACACAGAGAGGTTAAGTAAATTGATTGGGGTCACACAGCTAATTTAAAAAAAAATGCTCTTTCCATTACATCACATTGGGAAATTCTTCCAGTCTTTTGTCTGACAAGGCATTGGCCTCCTAGATTCTAATGTTGATTGATTATAAGACATCCAGGTCACTCATGTTCTGTCTTAATTCGGTTTTCCTTATTCTTATTGTTATTATTTTACTTATTTCTATTATTATCATCATCATTATTATTATTAACCCTTCACCTGGATTAATCATAAGGGGAGTTATGGTTTAAATATAAATAAATGGTATTTTATCTATCTTGTGTTTACCACTCAGATTTGTAGGAATGCTCTTTCAGGAAATGATACAACTTTCAAGAAGAGAACTCTGTGGTATCCTTTTCAAGAACATTTACTATCTTCCCAGCTATATAATTGTTTTTTTTTCCTTTTTTAAAGTAAGTGTGAGCTATTTAGTGTATCAGCCAATGCCCTTAATAATCTCAGGTGCCTGTCTAGCTGATTTATAAATGTGCAAATTTTCTGAGCTCTGTATTCCCTCACCTGATTGTTGCCAATAGCTATTTGGCAAGGTTTTCATTATATCCTGATAGTCCAAATTTGTTTGCTTCATTTTTCCTGTTAAAACTAGATTCAAAGAATAAGTTCACTCTCTCGGCCATTTTAGAATCATCATCAATTTCATACCCATCCTCTCTGATTAGCAGCCTTAATTTCCCTCATCTCTCTATTTCCCCAGGCATATTTATAAAAGCCTTCTATTGTACTCCACAACCCATTTTAGCACTAGTCATTTCACTACCTTTATCTTTTCTACCAAATTTTAAGTGATGGGGAATATTTTTACTCCTTGCTCTCCTTTTTAGTCATGTCAAGTGAGGATTTTGTTCTCTCATCTCTCCTCTGTGATACTACATTGAATGTGTCATGCAATTAGCATTGCTGTTTTTCAGAAGAATTGAAGCACTATCCTGATAATTTGGGCTCAAGCTCCACTTCTGCCTGAAATGTCTAGATAATTGCAGCATATGTAGGTGTTGTGGACTTTCTTTCTGCTTGAATTATCCAAATAATTGCTTTAATTCTCCACTTTGCTTTACATATAGAGACACAAACACAAAGAAAACAGATCTAGAAAATTGAAGAACCAAGGGGGCTTTTGTATAGAAACTTCATTCTGATGAGGGTTATGATCTTATTGCTACCCTTCTGAAAAGACATGCTTTTTAGGTCACCACTGTTTGCTTGCCTGGTATCCTTCTGTGTTGAGTCGTCTTCTGTACAAATTACTGCTCAGCTGGCTGCAACTCACATCGTTTTTCATATAACCCAGGATGCTTTCTTGGTTATTTTCAACATGTATCTTTCAACATGATATCAGAGATCAGAGGAGCCTAGAATATCTACCGACATCCCTCCACTACCACTACCATTTCATAGATGTAGTAACTGAGATCTGAAGGGATAAAGTGCCCCCAGAAATGTTCATAGAAAATCAGTACAGAGGCAGGACCAAACACAAGTTATAAGTTGACTGTGGACCAGAACAAAACAGAACAAAACAAAACACAAAACCTGGTTACTTAATGGCCTTTTCTCCAAGTGCTTATGAAACAATACATCAGTTTAGTTCTCCATAAAATTGGATATAGAGGAAAATGCGTATGTGACAGCGGATACCCACCACCTCCTGTCCTGTCCCCACTTTTGCTGGTTAATACAGAGTGGAACAAAGAACAGGAAGAGTCTATGCATGCCCTTCACAATGAGGGTAGAGCAGGTAGCAAGAGCTATGTTCCCATTCTCTCCTCCTTCTCTGGAAGGCAGTGCAAGAAGTCAGCTGTTAAGCACCAGCTAACACTCTGAAACAGCACACTGCCAATTTTGGAAGCTACTAGCATCTAAACTCAGATTGGACATCAGTAAGGAAGCAGAGTCCTCTTATGGCTACTTCCCATAGTTACACAAATAGGAAGGTGGACACAGTGGTCAGAAGTTCAAGGCTGTACACATGGCATTCCTTTCTCCTCCCCACCTTTCCCTAGCTTCTATAGAAGACTCCTTGTTTCTATCTCCTTTCTCACTTCCCACTCAGAGAAAGCTACTCTCATAACTTCTGCTCCAGGACTGCTAGAGGTTTGCATGCATGTAGGGGTGTGTGTGTGTGTGTGTGTGTGTGCGCACACCCTTCCTTCACAACCTAGCTCTAATAGTCCAAACAAATGCTTGGATCTTTCCATCTTGACCTTCAACTTGGAATCCTAGAAAGAATTGCTGACAGTGACCACTGCCCACCACTAGAGAGCAGCCAAAGCCAACATTTTCCTGGGCAAAAACCTCTGTTTAAAGAGTTATTTTCAAAGGAGCCAGACTCTGTTGGTCCTCTCTTTCTCCCTTTCACCTTCTATCTCTCTTTGAGTAAAGCACTTCCCCAGTCTCTTTCACAAGAGAGCATTCTATGTGTCTATTCAGATGTTGTGGAAACAGGAAAAACTCTAATTCGACTAGAGGAGCCATTGTCAAAAACATTTCTTCTTGAAATCTCTATGCTTTTACTCCACCAAGCTAACCTTATGTGAATCATAAAATGTTGAAAGTGGAGATAATTTTACAGTAAAATAAGAGCTATCCTCATAAATCCATGAGGAAACAAAATCTGCTCTTCGTTGATTCTTCCCTAAACCTCTCTAGAAGGACCGACAGCACACCAACCTTAACAGGGCCCTAAGCATACCTTTAGATGTGATTTATTCCTATGGAGAACATGATTTTTCCAACATTGATGAAGACAGCAATTGTGCCTCATAGAGTCTGTCTTTCAAATTCTAGTAGCTCCATGTCTACTTTATTTGGCTTATTTTAATAAACAGTAAAAGAAAATAATTATTGTTAGTTAGCCTGTCATTGTACAGGAAGGATCGTCCAGTCTTCTACGTTAGAAGAAAGAGAAAGTGAGAATGGACTTTGGGAGAAGAATGTGACTGAAGACTCAGGATTGTGGACACTGGATTCAGTTTTAGATTTACATTTGAAACCTGTCTCTGCCACTTGCCAGAGATTGATCTCAGGCAAGTTACTTAACCTCTCTCTGAACCTAAGTTTCTTCCTCTGTAAGGTAGGAGTCATAGCTGTTTTTATCAAATAGGACTGGATTAAAGGACACAATGTAAGTAATACATTTAGTTAAAGATTAGCTATGATTGTTCAAAACACTTACCATGTGCCAGGCTCCCTGGTGATCTCTTTCTGTCTTATTCTGCTACCACTTTATTTCAATATATCCTCTTTCAATTTTAATTTTGTTAAATATTCATTAAACATGTGTTACATTCCAGGTATAATTCTGATCCTCAAGAGGTTACAATGTAGTTTTAAAAAGAGATAAAGAAATACGAAAGAAGGAAATACAAAGAAGACATGTCTTACAACATTTGGTTCTAAAGGGAATGCATAAGACAAAAGTTGTATACTGTCAAAATTACCCTCAGGACTTCCAAGTGCCCATAAAGTCCAGTTCTGCACATGTAAGATCTTTTTTTTTAATCTGTTTATTGTCCAGTGTTTCTTCAAAGTCCAAATTAATTCTCAATATCGTCCTTGATACTGGTATCACCAGCAACTTGCCTGACCACTTGAACAGGGGGAACACATCTTAGTCATGACAGAGAACTCTTAAATCTATTCATACATTCTTTCCAAGAGATTCACCAATAGACATTGACTCTTTTGGGTTTCATTGCATTCATTGCCTGTTAATATAGATGATGTAATAGCACCATTGCCAAGTGCCTTGAGTTGGATATTTTAACTGATGCCCTGAGCAATGTGACTTCACTCTAAGTGCTAAATGGAAGTTCAGTCCACGTGTTGCTGGAGCACAAAGTAAAGTTTAAATAGTTATCACTGCAAGGCATTTAGGGAAGTACCCATAGAAGATAGAGTTGGTCTTGAATAATGAATTGGATTTTCACAAACAGAAAAGAGGTCGGGGAAGCAAAGGATGGCATACAAGGCTGAGGGAAGAGAGTGTGACAAAGGCAATGAGAAAGAAGGCACAGTGGCACATACGGGTGAAGTCCTGTGCAAGCTAGTTAAGATACCTTAACTCCTTTAACCTGTTTTATTATCTCCACAAGCCTGAACAGTTTATAGAAATAACTCCATTTTTGCAAACTGAGGAAACATAAGACTAAAGATATAGCCAGTACACAGCAAACCAGAATTTGTATCCAGATGAACAGAATTTCAGTGCATGTGTCCATTATGCCACATTGCCAGAACATACAGGAGTGTAATTACAGAGGAGGAGATGCTGAAATAAAAAACAAAACTATTGCATCGTCTACTTGACAGGCACTAAACATTTTAAAAGGTTTTGTATTAGAAAGGGCTTGCTAAACATTAACGATGATCCCCCAAAATTATTCCTTTTTCCTCCTGTGACTGGGATTTGCTCGTAGATCACTTACCCTTTAACAACCACAGCTATGCAAGGGGCTAGCAAAGGAAAATCTAAAGTTAAGTAGATTTTTAAAAAATCACAAGCTAGTTAGAAAATAATAGATGACTAAGGGAAAGGGTAGGTAAAAAAAAATAGCTAGCCATTATGGGGTGCCTGGGTGGCTTAGTTGGTTAAGCTTTCGACTTAGGTTCAGGTTATGATCTCACAGTACATGGGTTCAAGTCCCACATCAGGCTCTCTGCCATCAGTACAGAGTCCCCTGCAGATCTGGTCTCCCTGCCTTTCTGCCCTTCCCCCACTTGCACACAAGTTCTCTCTAAAGAAAGAAACAAACAAACACTAAAAACAAACAAAAAATCCTAGCCATCATGAACATTCAAAATGGTCAAACATCACTATATCTCATTCATCTGTTTGAAATCAGAATACTTCCTTCCAAATGCTGCCCTACCATAACTAAGCCTGCCCTAAGTCTAAATTCCTACCTGTTCCATAAGTTACAAAGATCCCATTTTTTAAGACCTGGCCCCAAAACTATTTCTTCTTAGAAGGCTTATTTAATCCCTTAGAGCTGGAATTCATCTCTCATTTCTTTGAACTCTTAAGAGCATTTTTGTTTGTGTCTATCTTGGTTATTTATTGATGGCTTACTTTTCTATTAAAATGAAAGGTCCTGGGGGCTCTGGTAAGAATGATTTATTACTGTGTCCCCAAGGCCCACCTTACACATAGTAAGCACTCAAAATATTTGTTGGATGAATGCTGTGTGTGTTTCAAATGGGCTAGCATCAGATTTTAAAATCAAACATCATGCATACATGAATTATTTTCAGCTTATTTTTGTTTTCATTAGTTGTTCCATGGTCACTGAAGTAATCGTAGATACTGTAACATCCCAGGTGATGGATTATACTGCTGAACCAATAAATTTACTGAATCTGGATTTTCAAAAACAGAAGTGACTTCAAAAGATCGGAATTCTGCATACACTTAGTTATACGCAAAATATTTGTTGCTAATGGTCCAACATGATTACAGCTTTTGTTAAAGCCACCTAATGAAGATTTTGGTCAAAATGGTTCCATAATTTCAGGCTTTAATACACTCTTAGCAATGACATTTAAAACATAAAAAGAGAAAAGCAAACTCAAAAATGAGGGAAAGCTCAAGGCTCCCGGGACTTGTGGCTAAAAGCAGACAGAGCCAGTCAGAGGTCTGGCTCCTACAGAGTACTAGTGACTGCAAGGGACCTAAAAGAGTCAGGGGAAGGGCAAGATCAATGTTTTAAGTCAGGGAAGGGTGGCTCTCTTCACCTGGGAAAAGGATAGTTGTGCATGGGTAGGGTGGGGTGGGGGAGGCAATGGCTGCCCTGGTGCAATGGCTTTTTGTGGGGAAGGGAGATAACTATTTTGAGATAGTTTCAGTTTATAGGAAAATTATAAAAAGAGTAAAAAGAACACTCATATACACCTTATTTAGATGCTAAATTGTTAACATTTTACAACATTTGATTCATATGTGTATATAATTGTATGTAAATATATGCAAATTTATATATGTAAATATAATTTCTATGTGTAGCTATATCTGTAAATAAATGTATATCAATAAATACATATGGATGTATGTAAATATAATCACTATTTTTGAGCCATTTGAGAGAAGGTGCAGGATTTATGTCTTTTTACCCCTAAATCCTTACATTTCCATAACCACAGTACAATGATGAAAATCAGGAAAATAGCATTGATACAACACTATTCTATTATCTACAGAACTTATTCAAACTTTAATTATTGTCTCAATATTACCCTTTATAGCAAATAAAGAAGAAATAAGCTTCAGGATCAATATTATATTTAGTTTCCACATCATTTTCATCTCTTAAATTAGTCTTCCTTTAAAATTGGCATTAATGACATCAAGATTCCTGAAGAACAAAGACCAGGTATTTCATAGATATCTCTCAATTTATGGATTTAGGATGTTTCCTCAGAATTAGATTGGGTTATGGCCTTATGGCAGGAACACTATAGAAATGATACTCCATCATCTTCTGACTTTAGGTCTTTGGCATTTTAGATAGAGATTATTAAAGATTGCCAAATCTTTATACATGGAGGCATATAAGGAACTTGAAAACGAAAGAAAGACAACTAACAAAATCGATAATTAAAACACAAATTCTCTTCCCCACACAAAAATAATTAATTTCTGGGATATATTTAGAAAGGCTGTATGTTTTAGGGTGCTTAAAGTAATAAACAGATAAAGAACTCACATTAAAAACTTGTAAGAAATATGAAACAGAAAAAAGGAAACATGTAATGAGACAAAAAAAAAAAGAATTAGAAATTTTGGAGATAAAACATATCCAAAGAAATCTAGACTGGACACTTTGAAACCTACCAGCCAAAGACTATCAGCAAATCAGTAACATACCTGTAGTCAAATAATCAGAAACACACATATAGGCAAACAATGTTAGATTGATTTAGCTTGCTACAACAAAGGAGTATGGACCATGTAAGAATCTCAGTAAACGGAGTTGAAGGTACATTTGCACATTCCCTGCATTATTTCAAAGAGAGATAGGAAAGTGGGGAAGGCTTGTGAGTTGAATACTGTGAAGAAAGAGGAAGGGCTAGCAATTCAGCATTTGAGTATGTCAGTAATTGATTCATTCACAAGGTGGGAGAAACTAAGTAGCACTGGGCTATCACTGGTAAGGAAATAATAATAACAGAAGAAACAATTGTCACCCATTATTACGGGTATAGTATTACCTTGTATAGAAATGGTGCTTTCTTGCCCTTGCTTACTTGGTAATGAAAATATCAGTTTGTTAAACATTGCTGATTTTCACTGTCTGAGGAAAAGAAAATTAGAATGTATTGTTTAAAGAAATTCACTGAGAATTTAAGATGAAGAGGCAAAGGCATATACACAAAAGTAAAAGAAAGAGGCAAGAAAACTTGATCAAGAATCTCCAAAGAAATAACTGAAAGTGATATTTGAAGAGATCAGAACTTTTTCCAGAAAAGTTTCGAGAATTGAGTAAAACATTATTCCTCAGATGAAAGTTTACTCCAGTACTTTGTAGTAAACAAAACAACAACAACATTCTAGACATTAACAAAAAGATGACAAAGGATATTCTATATAATTTAAAGAGTTTTTAGTTCCTTGTCATGGAGTAGAATGGAAACATGGAGTATCTTTAGATTTGTTAAAACAAATTATATACATATGTATGTGAAAAATTAAGAGAACCATTCATATAGTGGAAACACTGTAACTCCTATGCAAAGAAAATATGCAGGGGCACCTGGTTGGCTCAGTCAGTTAAGCATCCAGCTTCAGCCCTAGGTCATGATCTTGTGGTTCATGAGTTCAAGCCCCACATTGGGCTCTGTGCTAACAGCTCAGAGCCTGGAGCCTACTTGGATTCTGTGTCTCCCTCTCTCTCTCTCTGCCCCTCCCCAGGACACACTCTGTCTCCCTCTCCCTGAAAAATAAATAAACATTTCGTTTTAAAAATATGCAGAGAAAAATTAAGAGAATTTTTGTAAATTATTATTCCAAGAGAAAACAAGGACAGAGAAAAATAAAGGCAAAGAAAAAGATGAATAAATAGTAAGCTTGAGTTAAAGTAGTAGATGAAATTGTTAATATATTAGTGATCATGATATGTTAATTTGCAGGTCAGGAAATAGAGTATCCAAATGAACTTTTAAAAAATAGAGCCCAACAATCTTTACTTTTTTTAAAAAATCACACAGACAAGTTAGAAACACAGGGATATTAAAATTTATGTCAGTGCTTATCAAAACAAAGCTGAAGTAGCTATGATGATAGCAAAAAAAAGACAGAATTTAAAGTAAAAATCAGGGGTGCCTGGGTGGCGCAGTCGGTTAAGCATCCGACTTCAGCTCAGGTCACGATCTCGCGGTCTGCAAGTTGGAGCCCCGCGTCGGGCTCTGGGCTGATGGCTCAGAGCCTGGAGCCTGCTTCCGATTCTGTGTCTCCTTCTCTCTCTGCCCCTCCCTGCTTCATGCTCTGTCTCTCTCTGTCTCAAAAATAAATAAATGTTAAAAAAAAAATTAAAAAAAAAAGTAAAAATCAATAATAGTGATAGAGGAAAAGTCCAAGAAGGTTTATCACAAATTTATATGCACTTACCAATTTAAAATCAAAATATATAAAGGAAAAATTGACATAATTACATAGAGAAATTGACAAATCTACAACTATGTGGGGTGTTATACCACTCCTCTCAGAAGCCAGTATATGATAAGTGACTGACTCTTGATTTCAGCTCAGGTCATGATCGCATGATCATGAGATGGAGTCCCACATTGTGCTCTGCATTGGGCATGGAGCCTGCTTAAGATTCTCCCTCTCCATCTGCCCCTCCTCCGCTTGCCCACATGTGCTCTCTCTCTCTCTCTCTCTCTCTCTCCAAAAAAAGAAACCAGTATAAGAAACCAACAAACATTAGTAAGTATAGTAATTTAGAATAATAAAATTAACAAGACTGATCTAATAGATTTTTATTAGAACTTTATATCAATAAATAAAATATACATTATTTTCAGGTGTTTATAAAGTATTTACAAAAAATGCAAACAAATGAGGTTTGATAAATTCCAAGGAAAAACATAAATCATGTTCTCTAAATTTGATTAAATTAAATCAACAATAAAAATAACACCTGCATTAAAATAAAGAAACAAACATGCAAACTGTTTGGCAATGTTAAAATGTACTCAGATCATTGACCTCGTTCAAAAACAACTGCAAACTAAATTCAAATCAGTCCCACCCACTTCGATTTTACCAATAGATGTAGTTAGTCACCACACCAGGAGATCTGCCATTTTATATTGCAATATGAGTTGCAGAAATCAAAGGGCTATTTTAAAATATGGAGAAATAATATACTTGCTAATTTATAGAATCAAACAATTTTTGAAAGAAGTAAGATTATTTTTGAGAGACATGGTAAAAAAAGGCTCTTTCAATTGCTGGGTCATAAGGTAGTTCTATTTTTAGTTTTTTGAGGAAACTCCATACTGTTTTCCAGAGTGGCTGCAGCAGCTTGCATTCCCACCAACAATGCAAAAGACAAAAATCATGTGACTTCACTTATATGAGGACTTTAAGAGACAAAACAGATGAACATAAGAGAAGGGAAACAAAAATAATATAAAAACAGGGAGGGGGGGCAAAACAGAAGAGACTCATAAATATGGAGAACAAACTGAGGGTTACGGGAGGGTTTGTGGGAGGGGGGATAGGATAAATGGGTAAGGGACACTAAGGAATCTACTCCTGAAATCATTGTTCCACTATATGCTAACTAATTTGGATGTAAATTTAAAAAAATAAAAAATTAAATTAAAAAAAAAGAAAAGACTCTTTCAATGTTTTAGTAAATGAGTGCTTTAAAGTACATACTATGGCTTCTTTTAATATTAAGTACTGAAATAATAGTATATGATACTGAGGTTTCTAGATTATTTTCATCTCCTTCCACCTAAATAACTACATTTACCCAATTACAGCTTTAATCTACAGAATAGTGTAATTTTCCAAACTCCTAATCAATTAAATGCTGAGTGTTAATGTCAATGTTTGTTTGTATTAATTGTTGGCTTTTTTATTAATAAATTATTGTTTTTATTAATCATTCCCATGACTATTGTGTTTGTTAAAGTTATTGTGTTCCTAAAGTTTTTTAAGTAGCTCTTTCTTCATTTAATATTTTGGGATTTTAGAAGATTTTAGGGGGAGTTTTTTCTGATTTTAGAAACAAATTATAAATAAGTGCATGAATCAACTATATAGAGGTCAAGATATCCCCTCTGTTCTTCTAACTGATCAATCAGAGAAGAGACTCTTTGTCTATGAGCAGGAATTAAGAAAGTATGAGAAAGTTAAGAATGTTCTATAGAAGGTTTTCAAGTTAGACTCTAAATCAAAATATCAAAGATGGAAAAAGAGACATCCCAACTTTTTATTTCCTTTGGTAATCAATAAGTATGCATTTATGAGTAAAGTCCCCTCCCCCCCTTCAGGTGCAAAGGCAGTAGGGCTACTAGAGTTTCAGAAGGCAAAACTGGGCATGGTGTGGGGAGGGGTTAGATGGCATCAAGTGTAACATCCCAGTTGAGTGTGCACTCAGTAAGCAAAGCAGTGGCAAACCCAATAGATCAACAAGAGAGTCAGTGCAAAATGAAAGAGAAAATTTCACTGTAGACCCAATAAAGAGTGCCTGAAGCATGATTACATGCACAGAGTAGATATTTTGTTCAGCTTCACCTTAAATTGGGAATGTTTAAGGCATGAAGTCAGTTGGAAAAATATGGAAGACAGATTACCTAAGGAGTTTAGAGTCTGGAATTCTAGTTACAGTTAGATGAGGAGCTTTGGGAAACTATTCCTTCTCAAGATTTCTCAGGGAAAGTATTTCCTTTTCAGTTTCTTTATTTATTCATTAAGAAATTCATTATAGGGGCACCTGGGTGGCTCAGTCAATTAAGTGTCCAACTCTTGATCTATGCTCAGGTCATGATCTCATGGTTTGTGGGTTCGAGCCCCACATCTGGCTCTGGGTGATGGTGTGGAGCCTACTTGGGATTCTGTCTCTCCTTCTCTCTACCCCTTCCCCACTTGTTCTCTCTCTCTCTCTCAACATAAATAAATTAATTTTAAAAAAGAAATTCATCATAGATTGGCTTCCAGTTATTAAACTTCCATGGACTAGTCAACTATGGAAAGACCACAATGAAAACTAAAGACAGAATTTTGGACTTTTACCAGGAAGATTATTGAAACATGATTGCAGAAAAGATTCCATTGAAAGAAAGATTATTTCATTTAGTGCTTTCAATAGCTATGTATTCCTCAGGGTCAAAAATTTACCAGAAAACATGAAAGTATTTTTCTTGTGCTCTGGGATAATGTTTTCAGAAAGGTATGATCATATAGATTGCTAAATCTTAACCAGAGGGAAGACACTTTCTTGAAGAGACTATCAGCATTCCCAAGGTGCTTTTATAACTTGGAAAATCATTTCAATATTATAATTTTCATATTATAATTTGATTTGAATTTTGAAAACAAAATAAACTCTATAGTTTTCATAACACAAAACGTTGCCATTTGAGTTTTAACAAAATCTTGATAGGTAAAATAGACTGCATAAACTTTGGCTCTTAAATAAGAGTATTTATCTCAGGTGGGAACACAAGGCAGATTGTGGGGTCAAAAAAAAAAAGTTCAAAAATATGTGTGCCTTAGTTTGAATTTCCCTGAAAGTAGAACCTGAGAGAGTATGCAGTAAATTTACTTAGGAATAATCCCAGGAATTATGAAACAGAGTGGAAAGAGTGAGGAAAGGAAGAAGAAAAAGGTGATATGGAAATGTTTTTTCTACAACTGGGGATCAGTCCTGTTGGGACTTCCTGATTAGCTTATGAAATACCTTCTGAAGTAAGGGAGGCTGAAACATTTATCCATGAACTCTTATCCCCAGTGGTTGAAGATGGTCCCATGAGTGATAACTCCCTTTACTTCCAATGTGTGATTCCATGATGTTGTAAAAGGCCCTCATACAGAAACACAAAAGGTACATAACATATACTTGTGGTAAGCCAAGTGAGCATGAGGCATTAAGTGAGCATGATTCTACCCAGAGGCAAACATCCGATATGTTTTCTTTCACCACAATTAAGCTCTAGATCGCTCTCCCAGTTGACCTTTCCAATCCCAAGTCTAAATTTTGTACTATCCCAACCATTTAAAATATTAATTTGCATATTTCTAAGATTCTTTTCCATTTCATATATCTCTTCACTCATTCAACAAATATTTTCTTGCCTCCTATTATATGCCAGGAAGTGTGAGGCTTTATGCGAGGCACATAAATAATCTTATCTAATATTTTCAACAATCTTCTGAAAGAGATAACATTATTATCCTTATTTTATAGATGAGTAAATTTAGATATAAAGCTAAAAACTAACTTGCCTAACAGTACATGATTATGTACCAGGCACAGAGCATGTTGTCTGTGCTCAGGCTGATTTGGGGAAAACAGTGAGGGAGTTTATGTTATTGTCCCTAGTACTTCACCACTTTTATATCTATACTCTCAGTCATGTGACGTTGCTGATCTTCAGACTAGGGCCATGTTATATTTCTCCATCATATAAATTTTTGGTCTGGCTATGTTATTTGCTTTGCCCAGCAGAATGGTTGTAGACATGATACAAGCAAAAGCTTAAAATTGATTGGACATTTGAGCTAATGCTCTTAACATTTTTTTCCAAAACCCTGAGAATATACCCAGGTAGCCCATTGACCCCAGATCTAAACATAACGTAGGGCCTGATGCCAGCCTAAATTAGCTGAACTCCAGTTAACCATCAGACACTTAGGTGAGAAATGTAGGCTTCATTTTGTAGGTATGGTTTTGTTTTGTGGTTGTTTGTCACGCAATAGCTTTTCAGCAAATAGCTGACTGAGACAACTGTAAAGTAAGCCTAAAACACTGATACAATGTGGTTGGTACACTTATAAAAGAATATTATGGGTTCTGGGTGACAAACTCTCCCAATATGTCTGTAAATGAGGGATTTTCCTAGAGGTAGAAATTTTAGTGCAATTTTATTTCTGTGCAAACCAGCACTAGACTGAAAAAAATATTTTAATGAACAAGTAGGCATGTTTTTTTCACTTCCTTACTTACTCAGTTTTTTTTTACCATTCCATAGAAATTTTAAAAAATAAATGAGAAGTTAGTGGAATCTATGTGGTAATGAAGGTATAGAGGAAATTACATTCATATGTGTACACTTGTGCTACCCAGATCCATGCAAGATTTTTCCCTCTTAAAAGTGTCTCTTCTAAAGCTATAACTCCACACATATAATCACATATTTTGTTCTTTGGTACAAAAAATTTAAGGATAGGGAACATCTCAGTCAGTAAGAATTGCTTATACTAGCAATGGTTTAAAATAGGGAAGAGAGGCATATAAAAATCTAGATAGAGACTGGACTCTGGTATAGGAGAATGAAATGCTCAGTAAATTTTATCCCTACACAAAAAAAGTTATAAAACTGGAAAAAAATTCAGGGTTATGGATATTGGCCAAAATAATACACCAAATTAAGAAGTGGATATTCTTTTTAAAAGATAAAAAGAAAAGCGAATTTTGTACAATAACAGTTGGAATCTGTGACATTCCTCCCTGAAACTATTCCCATCCCTCACCCCAGTGAAATCTGCAAAGTGATTCTACAAATGGAAAGCAATGGATAAAACAAGGAGTTTTGTTGCTGGAGGGGAATGCCTTGATTTGGATCAAAACTTAGAAAGATCTCACAATCAGTGGGTTTATAACAGTTGTGAATTAGGAAGCAAATAAATTTCAGTGGCAAATGAATTGGGAAGACCAGAGGCTCAGTTAGCCTGATGCTGCATCCCTAGCTGGGAGAAACAAGGGACCAGCAAACTAGCCAGAAATTTTACAGGAAGATACGGGAAATGAGGCATCCATAGTGTCTTGATAACTTCTCCACATATTTACACAGGAGAGACTAGAGGGAGCCTAAGTTATCCACATATCTTTGGCCAATCTTAATAGTGCATAAAACTGCACAGGATACACTAGAGAGCTCAGGGAAAAGTAAACTCTGGACAAATTTTAAAACTACCTGAACTTTGAATGTACTTACTAACACAAACATATCCACTGATGCAAGGTGGAAGCTTTATTGCCTTGAGATGTTTGAGCATAGCATTCTACTAATCACTGGCTTACTACTAAGACATGCAGAAATAGAGACATGACCCCGAAGAAGTCAGGCTTAAAATCAAAATTTACTAAACAAACAAGCAACAGAACCAACCAACCTTGGGTGAAATTATAATCTAGAGTTTCTATAATATGTTACCTAAAATGTTCAATTTTCAACGAAAAAATTATGAGACATGGAAAGAAGCAAAAAGTATATCTCATTTTCAGGAAAAAGATAAAGAAAAGAAACTCCTCCTTTCTGAGGAGGCACACATTTTGGACTTAGATAAAGATTTCCAAGGAGTTGTTTTATATCTATGTCAAAGAACTAATGAAATTCTCCTTAAAGGATTGAAAGAAAGAATGATGACAATAAACCAACAATAGGAAATTATTACAACAAATGGAAATTTTTAAAAATGAAAATTTTGGAGTTAAAAAGTAAAACAACAGAAAATGAAAATTCAGTAAGGGTGCTAAATAGCAACTTTAAGGCAACAGAAGAATCAATAAACCTGAGGATATATTAATATAATTTATTCAGTTTGAAGAACAGGGAAAAAACTGAAGAAAAATGATGAGGGCCTAAGAGGCTTGTGAGACAATACCAAGTATATCAATATGTGTGTAATGGAAGTACTAAATAGAGAAGAGACACAGAAAAAGGCATAAAACATTTAAATAAAAAATGATTGAAAATGTCCCAAATCTAATGGAAAACACTCTAAAGATACAAGACTCAACAAACCCCAAGTAGACTACAAACCCTCAAATTTTGTACTTAAACACATCCTGATAAAACTATTGGAAGCCAAGGAAACATCTTAAATGTTCTAAAATAAATACAACTCATCACATCCAGAGAACAAAAATATAATTAAATTTCATAAAAAATGATGGAGTTGAGACTAATGAAATGACATACTGAAAGTAAATGAAAAAGTAACTGTTAACTAAGAATTCTAGTTAAGGAATATATAGATATTCTAAGGCAAAACAAAGAATGAGGGAAATTTTTGTTAGGAGCTTTGCCTAACAAGAAATACCAAAAAAAAAAAAAAAAAAAATCTGGCTGAATAAAGGAAATGTTACCATGAAGTGTCTACTCAAAATATAAGCAAAGCAGTGGAAAAGATAGTATATACATATTATATACATATAAAAAAGACTATTTAAAGGAATGTATATTAACTATGTTAAAAACACTTAAAATTTCATAAAACCGTAATTTTAACATTCTAACTGTACTATTGCCTTTATAACATTTATTTAATAGGAACAGCTAAAAGGAGCAGGAATGAAGTGGACTGTATCAGAACAAAATATCTGTATTTTACTAGAATAATATTCATATTAATCTGAAATGGATTTTGATAAGTTAACACACATATTACAATCCTTAAAGATACAATAAAAATAATTTAAAAATTCAGGGATAAAATCAATGAAATAATTACAATATACACTGCAGAAAATGTCTACTTTAGAACAAAGAAAACATAAAGATGGAACAAGGAAAAAGGAAAAACGATATAAGACATAAAGAGGACACGTGGCAAAATGCCAGATGTAAATATGGCTGCCAGTAATTGCAATAAATGTTAGTGGATTAAACGTGTCAACTATAAGGCAGAGATCATCAGAACAGATTAACCAAAACAACAACAACACAAAAAATAAAATCTACAACTATTTGCTGTCTATAAGAGATACACTTTAGGTTCAAAGATACAAATAGTTTGAAAGTAAAAAGACAAAGAAATATAAAACATGAAACAGAAATCATAAGAGAGCTGGAGTCCATACAATAATAGACATTTAATATTGATAGAAATGATCAAGCACCAGGAAAATAAACATAATAAATACAATGTTTAGTGTATCAACACCTAAAAACACAGCCCCCAAATTGGGCATGTCTTGAAGGTGCTGTGGGTTTGGTTTCAGACCACTGTAATAAAATATATATCACAATAAAGTAAGTCAAATGAATTTTTTGGTTTCCCAGTGCATATAAAAGTTATAATAATTACATCAAGGATCATTGATCACAGATCATTATAAATTAATGATATCATAATAACAGAAACATGCAGTGAGAAAATACTGTTGGAAAAATGGGATGATGGACTTGTTGATGCAGGATTGCCACAAACCTTCAATTTATTAAAAATGCAATATCTACAAAGCACATGTACATGAAGTAACAGTTGACAGAACTGAAAGGAGAACTGAAAGGAGACAAAAACAATTCCACAAAAACTTTGGGACCAAATAGACCATTTTCAATCATTGATGGAAAAATGAGATAGAAAATTAGCAAGTTCAGAGAAGACTTGAGCAACACTATCAACCAAATTAACAAGTGAGATTCATATTTAAAAAAAAACAAACTCCACCAAAAAACAATAGAATAGCCAATCTTTTCAAGAATACATGGAACAGGGGCGCCTGGGTGGCTCAGTCGGTTAAGTGTCTGACTTCAGCTCAGGTCACGATCTCACGGTCCGTGAGTTCAAGCCCCGCATGGGGCTCTGTGTTGATGGCTCAGAGCCTGGAGCCTGCTTCCGATTCTGTGTCTCCCTCTCTCTCTGCCCCTCCCCCGTTCATGCTCTGTCTCTCTCTGTCTCAAAAATAAATAAACGTTAAAAAAAAAGAAGAATACATGGAACATTCTCTAAGATCTCTCAGATAAATCTTATGGTTAACAATACAACAAGTCTCAATAAATTTTAAATTTTTTAATATTTATTTATTTTTGTGAGAGACAGACAGACAGAGCACGAGTGGGGGAGAGAGGGAGAGAGAGAGAGAGAGAGAGAGAGAGAGAACCCAAAGCAAGCTCCAGGCTCTGGGCTGTCAGCACAGAGCCCGATGTGGGACTTAAACCCACAAACCATGAGATTATGAATTGATCCAAAGTCAGATGCTTAACTGACTGAGCCACCCAGGTGCCCAAGTCTCAATAAATTTCAAAGAATTAAAATCACACAAAGTATGTTATCCAATGAAAATAGAAATTAAATTACAAATAACTAATCCAAATGTTTGAAATCCCCAAACATATGGAAAGTAAGCAAAATATTTCTAAATGACACATAGATCAAAGAAAGAAATTATTAAGGGAAAATAGAATGATTTTAAATATTGAATAATTAAAAATGAAAACACAATGTAATAAGTTTATTGGATGAAGCTAAAGCAGTGCTTAAAGGGATATTTGTAATTTTAAACACCTATATTGAAAATAATAAATGTCTTAAATCAATAACTTAAGATTGCTTCTTAGAAAACTAGAAATAGAAGAGTAAACCCTACCCAAAGCAAGAAGAAAGAAGGAAATAATAAGGATAAAAGCAGAAATCAAGACATAGAACCAGTAGAGAAAATAAATGAAACCAAATGTGGTTGTTTGGAAAAAATCAACAAAATCAACAAACCTTCTTTTGACAATAAAAAAAGAAAGAAAAATTACATTAACCAAATCAGGAAAGCCTTTTGGGGGAGACATCACTACCAATCCTACAGATACTAAGATTAAAAGGGACTACTATCAGCTTTATACTAATAAACCATCAACTTAGATGAAAAGGAAAATTTACTAAAAAGATACAAATAACTGCACTTACTCAATAAGAATTAGAAAATAAGTGGGCAAGTAATAACAACAACAATAACAAAGAAGAAATGCAATTAACAATAATTCTCTCAGAACAGCTACCATCTGGAGTATTGCCAATTACTGAGACAGAGAGAGAGAATGCTGCATGAGAATGGCAAAGCCACTTAAAAACAAGCAGTGGCGCCTGGGTGCCTCAGTTGGTTAAGCATCCCACGTCAGATCAGGTCATGATCCCGTGGTTCCTGGGTTAGAGCCCTGGGTTGGGCTCTGTGCTGACAGCTCAGAGCCTGGAGCCTGCTTCAGATTCTGTGTCTCCCTCTCTCTCTCTTCCCCTCCCCAGCTCACACTCTGTCTCTGTCTCTGTCTCTCAAAAATAAATAAAAAAAACTAAACAACAACAACAACAACAACTAGTATCTTAAAAAAAAAAGGCATAGGGAAAAGAAAAAAGAGAGAAGCAAACCAAGAAAAAGACTTTTAACTATAAAGAACAAACTGATGGTTTACCAGAGGGGAGGTGGCTGGGGGGCAATGGGTTAAATAGGTGATGGGTATTAAGGAGTGAACTTGTTATGATGATCACAGGATGTAGTATGTAAGTATTGAATAACTAAATTGTATGCCTGAAACTAATATTATCCTGTATGTTAACTAACTGGAATTTAAATAAAAGCTTCAACAAACAAAACTTCCCAAAAACAAAAGCCCAAGTCCAGATGGCTTTCACTGGTGATTTCCAGTAAATATTTTAAGAATAAATAATACTAAAAAAATAAAAATAAAAAATACTAAACATTTACAAATTCTTTCTGAAAATAGAGGAGGAAGGTACAATTTCCATCTCATTTTGTGAGGCCAATATTCCTCTGAAACAGAGATGTAAAATCCTTAAAAAAATTAGCAATATATTGAAAAGGATTATCCACTGTTACTAAGTGGGATTTATCTCAGTACTGCAAATTTAGTTTACCTTACCAAAAAACAGTTATTGTAGTACATGATAATTAATAAAATCAAGGAAAAAAATGATCATCCCAATAGATGTATAAAAATGCATTTGACAAAATTCAACTGTCATCCATGATAAGACTTGGAACTAGTAATGGGAAGGAACTTCTTCAACCTAATAAAGTGGCTGGGAGTGGCCACAGAAATTAGTTGCATTCAGACAAGGGAGAACACATTTGTGTGATTGAAATATTCTAAAACTATATTATGGTTATTGTTGAACAATTTTAAATATTTACAAAAACTCACTAAATTATACATTTAAAATGTATGCATTTATGTTATATAAAATTTACCTCGGTAAAGCTATAAAAATTAATAACCTGCAAAGAAAGATGGTAGGGAGGTATAGATGAATCAGGTTAGGCAACATACTGATAATTGATAAAGCTACATTATAGATAATAGCAAGTTATTACAGTATTCCTTCTACTTCTGTGTACATTTGAAAACTATCATAACAAAAATTTTAAAAAATCAGTTTCAGGGGAAAAAAAACAACTGGGGGCTTGGGGAGGGAGCTAGCATCATATGAAAACCCCCCTTGGGTGGTTGACATTCTTTCTTCCTCTCCTTTGGGAAGCACCTTCTTAAGTTTCTAGATGTTTTTCATAGTTTTTCTTTTGCTTAGTGCATTTGATCCTAACATTTGGAGACAGGAAGATAGACATCATTATCTCTGCTATGTAGATGAAGAAACCATAGTCCAAGGTGACAAAAATAGAAAGGGGTGAAGCTAAGGACAAAGTCTGAGTGTCCAGTGCTCTGTCCACTGCACTGTGAAGCTCCTTGCACTCCAGGCCTAGGACAAGGCTGGACCCAAACTAAATTGTGTAGTAAGAATTTTCTTCAATGTCACAATTGAATGTCACAATGTCACAATTTCCTACTCCTCAAAGAATTTTTCTCCTCATTTATCCTCACTGACCTCTCTTAACCTAGATTTATACTCCCCTTTCCCATTTCCCCACAACACACACACACACACACACACACACACACACACACACACGCCCTTTATTTTGATATTCTTTAAAAGCTGATCATTTTCAATTAGCATCCCATACTCTACCTCTCTTCCCTCTCACCTTCCTTACTCCACCAGTATCTTCTTTCAATTCCTGGTTGTAAAGACTTGAAATATTCACTCCAAAAAAATTACTAGATTAATACTACTCTTACTAGAGTATTTACGTTTAAACAGAGGCAAAAAAATCACAAATACTTGTTCTACTACTAAAATTGTAAGGTTCTATATAATATGGATAGGGAAGATATTTGAGAGCAAGGAAGCAACTTAGTAGGCCCTGTGTATTATCTTCCATCCCATACATTAGGTCAACTCTAACCTGAATCATAACAAATAAACATTGAGGATGATGAACAAATAATCATCAAACAAACTTCTGTTCATTCACAGTAGAAAATAAGCCTCCATTGTCTAGAGAAGATGAAACACTGTGGTGAGTCAGCTCTAAGCAGAGTTGGTGTAGACATAGAAGGGCAGCAGATGGTGAGCAGTGTTTGAAATTTGTCTAGTATAAGGGGCTTTCTCCTCTTTTTAATGTGGGAATATTAAAAAACCTTAAAGATCACTCTTACCTTCAGATGTGTCTCAGTGAATCAGAGTATTGGATACTTGGTTTAAAGTGGGTATCTTTCTCAGGATTCTCTCCACAATTCTCTCCAGTTGAGTCTCTACTCTTTGATCTATTTTCTTGAACACTTTGTTCCTTGAGGTCACCAGGTTGCATTGAATATGTGCATATTTATTTATTCATCCAATCTGCTCGATGTCAACTATTCTGGATGCAAGAGAAATCAGCAGCAAACAAAACAGAGGAAGATTTTGACATTGTGGAGGGATGCAAAGGTGAGGAAGACAGACAATGTATTATAAAAAGTAAATAATGTAGGATGTTAGGAGTTGGTAGATGCTAGGGAAAATTAGCAGTGCAAATGCCCTAAGATGAGAGCATGAATGGGATTTTTGAGGGGCAATAAAGAGGTCACTGTAGCTGAAGCAAAGTAAATGGGATAGGTGTGTGTGTGTGGGGGGTGGAACAGGAGATAAGGTCCATGATTACATGGGGCCTGGTAGGCCTCTTTAAGGTCTGACTACTCCTCTGAATGTAATGGGGAGCCATTGCAGGTTTTGAGCAGAGGAATGGCATGATCTCACTTACATTTTATAAGAGTCACTTTGGTTGCTTTGTTGAGAATAGGGGTGAAATGTAAAAGCAGAGAAATTGACTATAAGGCTACTAGAAGAAACCAAGTGAGAAGAGATGGTCCAAGTAGTAATAAGTGGAGATAAGTTTCTTATTCTGAGTACAGTGAATATAGATTCAAGAGAACTTCCTTCAATGATAGACCAATGATAGACCAATGAATAGGTCTATCTCCCTCACTACTCTGGAAGCTTAGCCCTCCTGAGCACACACTATACTTAATAAGCATGTGATTAATGAGTTAAGAAATGAATGAATAAATGTTGGGCAGTTGTAATCACTCTGGAGCAGGGAATATAAAGCTCTTTCAAGACAGCAAGGATACAGTTAACACTATCTGTGGCCACAAGTTGATAATTGTTATAAAGAATAGCTATAATCATCTTTGGGTACAGAGGCTACTGGTAATTTTCATTTGAAAATATCCGAAATAGATGTTTCCAGAATAGAATTGGAGAGTTTTCTGCCTGAGAGTTGTCCTCAATAAATGCATAAAATGAACCTTCCTTCAACCAGCAGCTGTTATTAGGGAAATGTGTGCAAACAACATACAATTTTGAACTGCTATTAAGTTCCTAAAATATGGTGAGTGGTTGACAGGCCATAGCAATAGCCTTCTAACCCTTCTAGCCCCATTCTCCCTTGCTTCTGTTGACCTTCCCTACTACTCGTCAGGCAACTTTTCTAAGGACCACTTCTGTTTAAATCCTTCAGCAACTATTCATTGTCTTCTCACTTAAGAACAATTTTCTCAGACTTGGTGTCCAAGGTACTTCAAAAACTCCAGCTTTACATTATTTAACCATTACCTAAACTTGAGACAAGTATGCTTATTATTTTTTCCTTATTACAGGAATTTAATGTTGTGTTCAGGAGACAAGTTCTGAAGATGAACTACCTGGGATCAAATCCCAGCTGAGCACAAGAATTAATCTCTCTAGCCCCAGTGTCAGCTTTGGGGAAAATGGAATATAATATACATATGTCTTTTGAGGATTTATTTAGATAAATATAAATCTTACTAGACTATAAACTCCACGGGGGCAGAAACCAAATTTGTTTATTCCATGCTGAACTTCAATCCATGTATGTAGTTGACACTGAATTTATATCCACTACATAATTATATAATTGAGTATCTGCTATCTGCCTGGTACTTTTCTAAACTCTGAGGATAATAAGATTGTTATTCTCATCAAGTTTACCTCTGGTCAAGAAAGACAGACAACAAACAAATCTACAAATAAATATACATTTGAGGGGCGCCTGGGTGGCTCATTCGGTTAAGCGGCCGACTTCGGCTCAGGTCATGATCTCATGGTCAGTGAGTTCAAGCCCCGCGTCAAGCTCTGTGCTGACAGCTCAGAGCCTGGAGCCTATTTCAGATTCTGTGTCTCCCTCTCTCTGACCCTCCCCCGTTCATGCTCTGTCTCTCTCTGTCTCAAAAATAAATAAACGTTAAAAAAATTAAAAATAAATAAATATACATTTGAATTACAAATATTGATAAATGCCATTTAAAAAATTAAAATGGGGTAACATACTGAAGTGTCTGATTTTGTGGCCATGGAAGAACCCTGAGGAGTTCACATATGAACTGAGATATTAATATTGGAAAACAAGTCATTACAGCACTGTGTCTATTGGATAAATTTAACCTGGTTCCGTTTTTAACATAAAAGAATAGTATAGGAACTTAAAGTGAACAGCCCCTGAGGTAGATGTGTTCCATGAACAGAGAAGAGGTCAGCACAGCTAGGTCACCATGGTAGTGGTCATGGTGAGGATAATACAGAGTTGAGACTGGTAACTAGGGCCCTTTAGCTAAGATAAGAAGGTGAAATTGTATTTTTAATGTAATAGGAATCCCTGGAACTTTTAAATCTCAAGAATGGCCAGTTTCCCAGGAAGCTGTTTAGAAAGTAGTTTTTACAAGATAAGAGTAAAAGCAAGGAACAGGTTCAGAGCTCGTATTGTAATCCATACAAGAGCTTTTGGTGGTTTGTCTTTGATACAATGGAAATGGAAAAAGAGAAAGATTTAGAGTATAGTTTGGAGGTAGAAACAAAGGAAAAAGAGGCATCAAAGATAGTTCCATTCAGGGGCGCCTGGGTGGCTCAGTTGGTTAAGCATCTGATCCTTGATTTCAGCTCAGATTATGATCTCAAGGTTTGTGGCATCGATGAAGCCCCACATCAGGCTCTGCACTGACAGCATGAAGCCTGCTTGGGATTCCCTCTCTTCCTCTCTCTTTCTGTCCCTCCCCTGCTCATTTTCTCTCCCTCTCCTTCTCTCAATCTCTCTCTCTCTCTCTCTCTCTCTCTCTGTCTCAATATGTGTGCGCCCCCCCCACACACAATAAATAAATAAATAAATACACACACACACACACACACACACACACACACACACACATACACACACACACACACACACACACACACACACTAAAAAAAAGGATAGTACCATTCAGTACCACATTATGTCTGTTGTAGGCTCTTCCACCGTGAAAATAATATTAAAAAATTATATTTTACAACTGCATTGGTATAAAAACAATGTAACCTAGGATGGGTTGTATTATTTTTCCTTCTGATTGTGAAAAAGAAATTAAAACATTTTCTTTGGCTCCTAAAAGTATTGTGGCTCCTAAGCACTGTGCATATTGGATAAATGAACATGGTTTCATTTTTAACATAAAAGAATATAAAGTTTAGAAAATACATTTAAAAATAGTAAGACCTTAATGTATGTTAATGATCACATTATTACTATTATTATATGTTATGTTCTATGCTTCCTAATCTTTATGAATTTTCTCATTTTACTCCTTGAATTTCTCTTAACCTATCGAAAACTCATCCATCCTTCAATGCCCAGATCAAATGTTAGTTTTCTTTGTGTTTCCTAATTCCTCAACTGGTCTTGGTCTTTCTCCTCTCTGTCCCCACAAGTCCATATTCATACCTCTAATTACAATCAGCATCAGATTTGTGCTAATTTAGGTACTTCTCTCCCTTTCAAGCTTTTTAGCTCCTTTTAATGTTTGGCAATATATCTTACACCATGGCTCTATCTCTTACTGTGCCTAGCCAAGTGCCTTGCACAGAGTATAGCCTCAATAAATATTTGTTGACTTGACTATCAAAGAAAACAGACAGTCAGCCAAGTAGTCTCACCAAAGCCTGTTGGGGCAAGGCTGGTCTCCATTATTGCTGTCCAGACCCTGGCACATAATTAATTTGAGACCATCTATTAAGTAACAAAATGCTAAAAAGAGGAATGCCAACTGTGACTCCCCACTTTGCAAAGGATGCTGCCAGGCTTCTAAATAACAACCTCATGGAATATCCATCCAAAACACCATCTGGAGTGCAGACAGAGACTTGTACCTTGTTGACTCCCAGAACCATAAATCTAGAGCCTTGGCTAATTTCCATCATGGTTAATGATGACTGTGATCTATGGCAGCTGAAAGATAAGGATTCTGATTAGACATCAAACAGAAATTAGATCCTCAGTAAATGGAAACATTATTCATTTAAATCACATTTGTTCTACTACTTATTTCATACATTTTATACTTATTCCACAGTGCTTGGTGCTGTGGGAAAAAAAGTAGATGTAAGATCCAGTCCCTGTTCTCAATGGGACTTTTCTGTAGCAGGAAATACAGATGCAGGGAAAAGATACTGCTGAAATGACAAACGTGAAGATGGCTCTATCTGTGTCTACAATGAGAAGAAGGTTTTATTTAGTTCCAGCATGGAAATTGTGTGACCTTGGATGAATCAGCCCATATTTCTGAACTTCACTTTCAATTTCTACTTATTTGTCTACCAGGAATGCTGGATGTTTTTACTACTTATTAGACATAATAATTTCTGTGCTTTTCAATAATTTGGGGAGGTTTTTTTGCTCAGTTTTCATCTAAAAGCATAAATTGCCTTTCAATTTATGAGCTACTATTTGGGGGAGGAAGGGAGGAACTAATACCTCAATAAAATCATAATTGAAATAACTCATATATTTTCCAACAATTATTAATTAAGTGCCAACTAAGAACAAGGCATTTCTATCATTGTAAACCAGTAGTTCTCAACTGGTGGCTATTTATAGGCAACATTTGACAATGTCTGGAGATATGTTTAGTTGTTTATGTTATATCTCATACTTTCCAACAAAAAGGCACTTTTTTCATACAGGTCCCTTCTCTTGGAAGATCTTTCTTAGCATCTCTTCTCAACTGGCCTTTTCCTGTTGAAATACTCAAGACAATTATTACTGGGGGTATGAAGGAAGGAGTCATGACATTTTGGACCAAATAATTCTTTGTTCTGGAGGGCTGTCCTGTGCACTGTAGGATGATTAGCAGCAGTAGCACGGTGAAGCTTTGTAGAAACAAACCCTTGTGTATACCACTTTGGGGAGTGAAGCCACTTTGCACTCTTTATCAAAAGCCTTAACAAATGTTCATATCTTTGAGTTGTTAATCGCACTTCTAGGGGATCTATAATAGGGAAATAATCCAAAAAAGTATATTTTTTAAGTGCCTGACTGTCTACTTTTCCCTAAGGAAACAGGTAAGTAAATTTGAGAATAGCTACATTATAGAATATTAGGTAAACACTAAAAGATTTTTAAGAAGGTATTTCTCTGATAATGAGTAAAAAAACAAAAAGCTGGTTGTTAAACCACAACAATGTAAACAATACTCAGTAAAAAATGAAAAACAATAACAAAAAACCTAAAAGTAAATACATAAAAATTTTTAATAGCATTGTTTTTAGATAGTTATTTTATCTTTTTATCATATATTTTAATCACTGTAATATAGAAATATTATGAATTGTTTATCCTTAATTTTATAAGTTTGAATCAGTAAGAAATATTAATAGGGGTATCATTGGCAGTGTCTCTCTGTAATGATGGACTGGGCATTACAATGCTTTCGTCAAGCCTCCCTATGACATTGTTTTCAAAAAAAAAGAATATTACTTCTATTGTTTGCATTCTGTTGATTGGTAGAAAAGAGCAAGTGATCAGTAGTTAGTTCTCCTTTTGCCCCAAAATTGGGCATCCAAGGCAAACCACTGATGAAATACATTTGCATTTGAATTATGTCCACCCCAGAGCCAATCCCAGGTCTCGTCCAAAAGCTTTTTATGTGTGATGTGAGTTCTTGTTCAGTTTGTTCCAATAGTGGGACTCTCTTCAGAAAAATGACTTCCAGTTCAGCTGAGTGAGGAAAAGTCCTGCCAGGAGAAAACCAGCCCTTTATGAATATGAAATGTTCATGAAAGAGACAGCTTCAGTAAGTCATTCCTCAAAAGAGAAGCTGATAGTGTGAGGTTCCAGAAATTAGAGTACAAAGTTCTAGCTTCTAATGCCCATAGCAAACACTATTTTATAAATTACATGAATGTATATATTTATTACCATCAGATATTCTGTTTTTTAGATGCTCATTTGTGAACAACTTGGAATCAAGCAATGAGGTATTTAAAAACATAGTATTAATGTGTGGGAGTTGTTTTTATAATCCATCGAACTATTTCAATATTAAATTAAGTGGTAGGCAAAAATGCTTGAAAAGGACAGACACAAACACACACTCATGCACACACGTATATATACACACCAGATGTGACCTGCTGCACTTGAAAACATAATTTATTACTTTCTTTGTAGTCATACCTCATTTACTCAATATAGTAGTACTTTGAAATCTAATCTTCTCCTTAGCTATGCTGAGTTTGCATGTAACTAGACACATCAAAACATCCATGTTTTTCTTACATGCCATGGGAAAGTGACAACATCCTTTCTTTGTGGTTTTGGTTAACATCTACACATCCTTCCCAAAACACCACCAGAGAGTGTTATTTTGCTGATGGGAATGCAATGATATGCTTCACATATGACATGCTCTACTAAGGATGCTGCCCAAGAAAATCACAAAGCGCACTGTGAGATGAGAGTAAGTAATTTTCAATCTGAAATTTCAGCCACTGCATGGATTTACCCCCACTCTGACACAGTGTGCCATCATTCATCCTTTTCTCCTCCTAGTGTGGTTCTGTTAGATATGCAACTGGCTGAGCAGTAAAAGGAATGATATGAAGATGCATGATTATCCACTTTGTGTCTGTCTCAATCCCCCTTGTCCCCAAACATTTCAAATTCAAGTAACTGTTTTCTTTTTTCATATGTACTGTCTTTTGAGCCCCATCCTTCTATCCAGAGACATTTGGAAGGAAGTGTGTTTCAGGGACCTCAGCACAAGAATGAAGATCAGAGACTCATTATTTTGGACTATTCACCATGAGCATTATACACCCACCATTCATTGAGCTCTAGCAAATAAAGTGATAAGCACATTGCTAATCTGATGTCTTATGCTATTGAATTCTTGAAACAACCTTAGAAAATTGACTCTATTATCCTCATGTCACATGTTCAGAAACTATGGCACAGAGACACTCAAGTTCTCATAGCTATGATATAAATGGGATAAGCTGGGATTTTAAGAAGAGTTTGTTGGGTCTCTAGGGATATTATTCAATTTTTCTGTGTCTCAGTAAAACCATTCTGGAATAATCTAGAGTTTATAACTATTTTGTTTCTCCAAAGCTCCATTCTCAGGTCAATTAAGCAAGGTCATTACTTCACTTGGTTTCATATTCATATGCTCTATAGCTTTCTGAAAGAGTCCAACAATGAGCCTCTAAAGATGTGGCTATATACCAAGGTTGTAGTACATATACTACATACTAAGGATGTGCCTTCAAGAGGATGTTTCAGAAAAAAAGCAGCCTGAGATGTGGCTGAGGTTACAATGAAAAAATCCTCACATCAGAAGATATAAATATACAAATTTGAAATAGTGACTAAAATCTCAGGCATTATAGATTTATTTTTTTCCCACATGCGTCATTGTTTAGTTCAAATAGTAGTTAAACTTCCTCATGACACAAACCATTTCCTTCTTTTGTGACACCTAATTATGTATTTTTAAAAAATTATTCCCCTAGTTTTGTTGAGAGATAATTGGCATACATCATTGTATAGGTTTAAGGCACACAGCATGATGGCATGATTTACATATCAGACATTGTAGATTTCCATGAAAGGATCTTTGACACTAAGTGTAGTGCCAAAGATTTTTTCAGAGTAAACCTTACCAAGATATGAAAGAGAGGTATAACTATAGCCATCCATTCTTGTCTCACTTTCTTTTTTAGTATTTTACTTCTCCCAAAATTGTTTTTACCAAGACATGAAGGATTTCAATGAGATATAATTTATACAAATATTTGCATTAAAAAAAAAAAAGGACCATGTGTCGGGCACCTGGGTGGCTCAGTCGGTTAAGTGTCTGACTCTTGATCTCGACTCAGGTCATGATCTCACAGTTCATGGGATCAAGCCCTGAATTGGGCTCTGTACTGACAGTTTGGATCCTGCTTGGGATTCTCTCTCTCCCTCTCTCTCTGCCCCTCTCCCACTTACTGTCTCTTTATCTCTCAAAACAAATCAGGGGAAAAAATGGACCATGTGATAAGACAATTTTGTAACAAAGGAATATATTTCTAGCAGTGAGATTTTAGGCATCTGGATGATATATTGGTGGCAAGGAATTTCTGAGGGCCCATGTAAATTACTACCTGTTCACACAATGTAGGAAAACAGAGATGACTAAACTTTCTATGTTCCTTCCCCAAAAACTGTCCTTAAGGAAGTCGTTGGCACACAAAAATTAATCAGCCACCATATCTTCATCTCTAGCCTTCAAACTACCCTAAGCTCCTGACTTACATGTTAACTTGCCACTATAAATCTTCACCTCAGTAATACAAAAGCATCTCAAATCCATATATAAAACTGAATGCAGTGTTTCTGCCCCTAAATCTGCCCTTTTTCTTGTTTTTCATCTTCTCACCATGCCACACAAGAGTCTAAACTGAAAAACATCTTCTACCCTCCAGTTTCATCCTCATTGTCAAGTCTCTGATTTAAACCTTCACCATCTCTTGTTTGGACTTCTAAAAAGCTTCCTACATGATGTGCTGTCAATGTCATTCTCCTTCAATTCATACCCCACATTGCTACTAGAGAACATTTATAAAATAGAGCTAATCATCTTCTCTCCTTAAAAATATGTATTCAATAGGTCATATCAAAGTCAAAACTTCTTTCTGTGAGTCAAAGTTGTTTAAAAAGCTGACTTCATTGGCTTTTCTATCTCAAATGGGCACAGTAGTGATCATCTCCATGGCCCACAAAACTCAAGTGTGAACAACTCTAGGTTTTCTTTCATTCCTATAACTGAATTGAACTCAGTTCTTGAGTGACCATTTTCATTCTATACTAAAATTTGCAATTTCAAAGTAAACTCAGTCTGGGCTTTTCTCTTTTCCAGTCTAGTTCTTAATCATTCTCAAGGGATTTTGATATAATTTGGGATTTTCTGCCTCCTGAATCCCTTCAAAGTATTTTCTCTTTTCCTCTCCTCTTGGTCCTTGTTCTAAATCACCTTTGGGTGATTCAACAAGTCCCTTTATGCTACTGCTGAGTAAGCAACACACTTTTTAGCCTCTGCGGTTATGCTGGCATCTGTAGCTAAAGTCCTCAACCTGTTTCCCAGCTTAGGTGATACCCAGTGCTTATTTGGAAGATGGCAACTGCTCTATCTGGAATTTTTCCATTGACTCCTATGCAGCCTTTTTGTGTCTAAATTCCAGCAAAGATTCAGCTGTATCTTTATCCACTCCGTGCAGATAACACAGGCCCCCACTCTGCACTGCGGTCTTCTGATTGACATATTAGCTTCTCTCCACCCACCTAATATTCAGATTTTACTCATAGCCTCAGAAGACATAAACTATCCTCAAAGTCATTTGGGGACCATGGCAAATTGAGAAAGAGATCTCCCAGGTAGATACTCATGCCACCATGATTAGTGCTGCATTCAAAAACTTTCAGACAGGGAGTAGGTTGAAAATCTTCCCAAATATTGGATCTCAACCTTATAAGCAAATTCATTCCATGAAAAGGCATAAAACACAAAGCTCCTCCACGGTTTTATCATCTCTGCAAACTCTCTCTCCTCTTCAAAATGGAGCCCTTTATCCAGGTGGATAAGAACATGAAAAAGGCAAAGAAGAAAACCACCCATTTTCATCTTCTTACCAATCTATTGGTTGTATGCCACACTGCAGAGATAGAGGTAATAAATCTAGCATCTTTTATTTAAGCATTCTACATTAAAACTAAAACTAAAAAAGAAACTGAAGCAAAAAACCTATTAAAAGAAGATTTAAATATGAAAGGAAATATCATGTTCTTGGTTGGAAAACATCTGGTAGTGTAGTTCTTTCAACTGTGTTCTACTTCAAGATTGTTTTTCTACTCTTAGCTGACTTTCACTCAAATATTGTAATAACTTATTAAATTCTAAAAAGGAATCCTATTATTTTTATTGGAATTGCATTAATTTTTGGGTCAGAATAGGGAAAATTGACATATTCACAATATTGAATCTTCCATAATGTTTGGTGAAAAAACCCAGATATAAGAGTACATAATGTATTGCCCATTAATATAAAGTAAAACAAACAAACAAAAAAACATTCTTGTTTATGCATCACTTCTTAAGCTCATCAAGAGCTTCTAAGGCTATCTCACTCCTCCATCTCATGACAGTCTACTCATTGTTCAAGGCTCATTAAAATGTGGAGTGAAGAACCAGAGAGCTATAAAAACCTTTGGATTGGTTGGTTGCATCAATGGCCCTAAAGCTTCATCCCTTCCTGGGTGCTCATCCTTTGCCATGTAAACTTATAGTGTGTTTCTGTTCTGTCTATATATCTTACCATGATATTTACCTTAGTCAATGAAATGCTAGCAAATGTGAAGAGAAGCTTGAAAAGCACTTGCATAAATTGGCTTTCTCCCCCTCCATAACCTCTGCCATTGCTATAAGATTATGGCTGGCTAAAAGATATATGCTGAGAAATAAAGGACACATGGATCAGAGTCAAATAGCCTAGTTGTCTCAGATGAAGCCTGTTTAAATTGGCCATCTGCCAGCAGACCTTCAGGCACATGAGTAAGCCCAGCCAAGACCAGCAGAGCCACCTAGAAGACTGCAGCTGACTACAGATACATGATGCAGCCTAGCCAAGATTATCAGTTTATTCCAGATCAGCAGAACCCCAGAGACTCATAAAATAAATGATTGTTTATTATTGCATACTAATAAACTTTTATGGCAGCAGATCATTGATATAACTTAGAGCTCTTTATATCTAGCCAATAGTGATATTCCATAAAGTTTGGTTTCTTAGGCTTTCATGTATTTTTCCTTTAAAGTGTGCATGACACCATTGGTTGTATCATATGGGGTCACAAAAGAAAATATGACACAATAAAATTAGAATAATTCCATGAGGCTTTAGTAAAGGCATTGATTTATAAGGGTGGGAAGAGTATTAAAAACATACACATAGGGGCACCTGGGTGACTGAGTCAATTAAGTGTCCAATTTCAGCTTACGTCATGATCTCACAATACCATGGTTCGAGTCCTGTATTAGGTTCTATGCTGGCAGCTCAGAGCCTGGAGTCTGCTTCAAATTCTGTGTCTCCTCCTCTCTCTCTCTTTCTGGCCCTTCCCCAGCTTGTGCTCATTCTCCCTCTCAAAAATGAATAAAATAAACTTAAAAAAAAAAAAACTAAACACACACACACACGAGATAACACCATATCCTAAGATTACTACTATTCCAAGTCCCAAAGAACCTAGGAGAGAGAGCAGTTATCAGACCTTAGAAGGAAAAAGTGCTGTGAAAAGGACCACCTTGAGAGGAGATGTGACTTTCACTCAAAGGAGAGAGCAAGCCTGAGGCACCCTGCAGGGAGGCATCATGGAATTAAATATCTTGGCTTCATTCTCTTCCCTTCTTCCAATCTTTTGCCAGAGGTCTCCATTGGCCAAACCAAAAGCCAGAGGGATAAAGAGTTCTTTGATATAATCCACACACGTGATTGGGGCATAGAGAATGGTAAAAAAGAATAGAGAATCTGAAGGAGTAAGCAGAAAATATCCAGCAAAAATGGCCATGGGTTTACATGGCTATATGTATGAACCTGTCAAATCCTTTCTTTTCATATTGGGGTGGGAGGAATATTGCCAGAATTAGGCACCTTAAAATTAGGAAAGTAGAGTGTACAGAAAGTGGAAGCAAAGGAGAAGATGTTTAAACTTTTCTTGTGTCACAATTTGCTTGATAAGGGCCCTTCCCAGAATATGCTAAGCATTCAGTGAGGATACAACAAGTAATTGCTAAGTTTAGTTATCTGAACTAAAAAGGAAAATCTAATATACGAGTATACTATTGATCTCTTGGCACCAATTCTAGAGGTAGTCTTCACATAAGTCTATTTTGCTTTGCCAGAGAAAATGGTATTAACGATACAATGAAATATTATCCTGTGTTGTATTTTTAGCCTCTTTCCATAGTGTAATTTTCCTGTTTTCCTACCTACTTTGAGGCAAGAGTTATAAGAAGATTAATATTTCTTTTTTGATGCATGGTCCTGTTTATTAAATAGGGGTGCTTAGATGGCAGACCTGTGTTCTGCATGAAGCAATAAGAAAGCAAGGGAGGAAGAAGCTCTCATTCATAGACCTTATAGAGAGCAATTGATATTCTGAGATTGATCTCAACAAAGACTAACATGCAAATTGAGGTATTCTGGAATATATTCTTATTTTGCTTTTATTCCTCGACTAAATTGGAAATGACAATTGAGGCAAATTAATGTGGCAGGAAAGAGTGTGAAAGTATAAAGGTTGATGATCTTAAAGAAGAAAACCTAGGTTCAAATCCTGGCTATGCTGTGTTACTGGAGGCTGGTGCTGATAAACTGAAGGCAATCCTGCCTCCATCACAATGGCTGTTGTCAGCATTAGGTAAATCATAGTCACATCCAAGGATCTGTCTTTTATATCTTTGTGGTCAAATAGCCAAAACAGGCTGCATGACAAGGCTCAAAAGCAGAAACGGAAAGAATATAATAGAATCCAGGTACAAACCATCAGACTGGATACTTTTTATGAACAGGTTGCCCCTGACCTGTCTCAGATGCTAGCACAAGACTTTATTAATTGCCAGTTAGCCTGTTATAGTCCATTTTGACTGCTACAAAAAAATACCATTGACTGAGTGGTTTATAAACACCTTATTATAAACAATAAACATTTATTTCCCCTAGTTCTGGAGGCTGGGAAGCCCACAATGTATGTGACAACAGATTGGGTGTCTGGTGAGAATCCACCTCATAAATGTCTGTCTTTTCACTACAACCTCTCATGGCATTGGGAGGAAGAATCTCTCTGGGTTCTTTTTTATAAGGCTACTAACCCCATTTATAGGAGGTCCCACCTTCATCACCTAATTACATTCAAAATTTCCACCTCCAAATACCATTACAATGGGAATTGATTTCAACATATGAATTTGGGGGGACAAAAACATTCAGTTTATAGTAGTACCTTTTATCCAGGTTTTGACAGAAATCAGGACCATCACCCCAGGCAACCCTGAGAGAAGCAGAAGGTTGCAACAGAACAGCTGAGATTCATTCCATACCTATGTAATTTAATCTCTGAACCTTGGCTAAACTCTCTTAATTACAAATTTCTCATCCTCATTCTTCTTTATGCATCCTTTACAATGTTTATAAGCAAATATGGCAGACCTATAATTGTTGAATAAATGTCATCTGAATGCTGTTGAATGACATGCTTAATGAGAAATTTGGCTAGTGGTTTGGTTCACTTCTTCCTACAACCTACTTTGAGTCACCCTTAGTTTGCTGTCCCATTCTTTTTGAGTGATCATTTATTTGATGGTGATATAATGGCTAATGAAACAGGTGACAGTTAAGAAGCTTGTCCATAAATTCTTTTTTTTTTTTATTTTGAAGACCTAATTGGCTTTATTCAACAATTCATGAGTCAGGCAGCAGCCCAACTAGCAGGTAGAAAGGCGCTCCCAAGAAGATTATTCACAAATTCCTTATCATCATTTGAGGTCAGGGAGAGCAATAAGTGGCAGCCAGCATGTTTCCTATCATGTGCAAAGGCCTACAACTCTTGGCAGCAGAACTCTAGGGTGGACTTTTGAACACACCGAATAATTTGGGGAGGAGTCTAGTATAACTAAGAAGTTTTCCTCTGACAGGATTCACCAAAATTAATACAGTTCTGAAGAATGGTGTATGTGAGTGTACATGTGTGTGTTTGTGTGCATGTATGTGTTGTGTTTTGACTCCTTCTAATAGAAAACAGGTCCTCATCACACAGATCATGGCCTTTCCCACACACATATATAGAATTTTTTCAATTAGAAATAATTCTAGAATATTTCAATAAGGAATAATTCCAGAAATTATTTTGAACAAATGCTTCACCCAAGGAAAGATGCCATACAAATCTGTAGCTCTTCACAGTTATCCCACCATAGGAGATAATGCAGAAGACAGGAGATGACAGCCCATTTCAATATTTCATACTTACTGTCAAATCTCTCTTCATTGTAATTTGTCATCAGTTGTAAAGCATATGATTGATAAAGTTGAATGTTTGGGGAGGTGGGGTAAATAACTTAATATTAAAAATCTTAAAGTGAACCCTGTCTAGGAAATACAAATGTGGGGAAATGTGGGTTCTAAATTTGTGCTAATGTATGGTTCTTCAACAGTAGATTGCATTTCATTGAGAATTAGGTTAATGGGACTTTAGTGTCACGTAGTATTTTGTACCAACACACATGTTGTTCCAAGAGACGAGTCAGTAGTAAGAAATAAGTTTATGTTCATTGTAAAGTGCTAGAACAGACTCAGAATTCAGTAACAGCCTTTCATTCCTGAGAATGCCCAAATAACTTTAAAGTCATGAGTCAATGCCATCAAATGTCTTTTTCTATTAGGTGATGAAGAGGCTTAGCAGTAGTACCTTTTGTGGAAGTACAGGATGGCAGAAATGGAGTTGCCCCAGGAAGGCTTCAAGCAACTGCTTTGTTTTTGGAATGGGTGCCTCATGGAATGGACATATTTTATCTTGAATGTGATAAATACCAGCAGCAGTCTCAGCAGTAACCTAAGAAAATGGCAGTGGAAATTTCTGAGTTCATCTGTTTTTTTCTTTTTTTGCTTCACCTAGATACTTGAAGTATTGAAGCGATGTAGGAGTTCTTGAAAATTTTTGACACATTTATAAGGTTGATCTTCAAGCAAAATTGAAATACAGTGTCACACCTGGAAACCTAGGAATCAGAATTCTCATTAAGTCCTGGAGAACCTCAGTAGCGTCAGGAATGGTGAACAGAAAGTACTCAAATCAGTGTTTTCTTTAATGGATGGCATTTGTTTATTTGTCTGTAGCAGTATCTACACTGCTGATCAGGGATTGGTAGTTTGGGTAAAATAAAATTCTGGTAAGATTTTCTATCCATTAGGGATAGTAATGAGTTAGAGGAGGTGAGTGTGGAACGCAAGCTTTAGCCACAGCACATCTTATTCAGCTCAGGCTGCCATAACAAAGTACCACAGATTAGGTGGCTTATGCAACAGACATTTATTTTTTCACAGTTCTGGAGGCAAGAAGTCCAAAATCAAGGTGCCAACATGGAAGGGTTCTGGTTCTTTCTAGCATGCAAGAAGCCACCTTCTAGTGTGTCCTTATATGGCAGAGAGGGAAAGAGAGAGAGAGAGGGAGAGAGAGAGAGAGTGAGGTAGACCAAGCAAGTATGAGAAAGCAGAGAGCACAAACTCTGATCTCTTCTTCTCCCTATAAGGACACTAATCTCATCCTTTGAGCCCTACCCTTTTGACTTCATTTAAACCTACTTACCTCCCAGAGGCCTCACTTCCAAATACCATCAGTTTGGCAGTTAGGGCTTCAACATACAAATTTTGAGGGGGACACATATATTCAGTCTGTAACAGCATTGTATCTGAGGTGTTACCTGAGTTAAAGTTTAAAGGATGAGAAAGTAAAGTACAGAGGATAAGAAGAAAAGAATGTTCTAGGTAAGTGAGTCAACTGAGAAACAGCATGATATGAGAGTGTGTATTGGTGGCCTGAAGAAAGGAGAAGAAGAGGAGAGGCCCCTGTGGTGCTTGTTCATGCATATACATCCTTACCTGCTCCTCCAATTTTGCCTTTCTCAGGAAGGAGGTTGGACAAGATATATGGATTAGAAATAGCTTCTCTAGGGGTGCCTGGGTGGCTCAGTCGGTTGAGCATCCGACTTCGGTTCAGGTCATGGTCTCGCGGTTCGTGGGTTTGAGCCCCACATCGGGCTCTGTGCTGACACCTCGGAGCCTGGAGCCTGCTTCAGACTCTGTGTCCCCCTCTCTCTGCCCCACCCCTGTTTGTGCTCTGTCTCGCTCTGTCTTTCAAAAATGAATAATTTTTTTAAAAAAGAAATAGCTTCTCTAGGAGGGTATTTGTTGTTGTTGTTGTTGTTCCTGCCAACCAACCTATTCTCTCTTCTGAAAATAGAACCCTCATTTCCCTTTGAGAAACCATGATTCCTCCATTCTGGATTTATATCAAAAGAGCTGCTCCATCCATATCTTGATGGAAAGCCCATGAATCAGGACTGTCCTAGCAGACATCACATTTCCTGGCACATGACCCAAACCAGACCAACGAGAATCGATCTTGGGATTTTGGCTGTAATCATTGAGAAAAGGGGGACCTGCTTTCACTGATACTGCTAGATTATAAGGCTGAGAGCTGCTGTTGTCCACATTTATACTACAGAGAGAGAGAGCTTGCCTAAGAATTAAACACACATAGAAGAAAAGAATGCTCAGAAATTTGACATAATATATTTCAGACAAGATATTTGAAGATTTGGATCCAGCTATACCAGTCCTCTCAGACTCCTCAGTTCCATGAACAAATGAATTTCCCCCCTTTTCCCTTAAGAATCTGAGTTTTCTGTTCCTTGGAACCTGGAGAAGCCTGTATAATACAGTTCCCTAGAGTATTTGGGTACTTCTTCCCCAACTTAAGCACTGTTGTTCCTAAGAATTTAGAGAAAGTCATTGGACTAGGGATCAAGAAACCTGCTTTCTGGGCTTGAGTCTATTCTTCATCTGCAATATATTTAGCAAGTCAATTAACTTCAATCTCCTTCCCTAAAAAAAAAATGAGACATCAAAATATTCAGTGTCTATTTCAAAAGATTCTTATGAGGCTCCAAATAAGGTGATGAATAAGAAAGCACTTTAACAAATTGAAAAATTTTACTCATGCAAATGATTAATTATCATTGCCATTGTAGCAGACACAGAGGTGCATGAATATTCTCCAAGTGGTCAAGAGATATTAATAGCCAGAACGTGACAGTGTGTATATCTGTGCCTGGACTGGATTAATGATTTACTTGTGAGCACCTTTTTTGGTCACAGCCAAAAAACAAGTTCCATATTTCCCATGAATTGTGGCCAAGTTTTTATTTTTGTTTTTAATCCAATTTTGGGGAATAAAGAGCAGAGAAAAGCCAGGTGGTTGACAGCCCCTGGTGCACAAGATATCTTATGACCATTTTTATTATCACCCTATGATTCTGTTCTTGTTCAGGTCATAGATCTGTTTGCTCAAACATCCTAGGATGTTGAATCCTGCCAATTCCTCTTAGCATAAGATTGATCTCATTACTTAGAAGCTATTTGGGGAAGCTGAAGATTAAACAAGCTTTTCTGTGTATTTCTCCGGACATTTTTGGACTTCTTATAAAGGTATTCATTTATTTCAATGTTATCTGTCATCTCCAGGGTCTAAAGTCATAAATCTATGGCCTTGACATAGATAGGGGAGAGAAGGAGGAGCTCTTTCCATTTTTAAAATCCTTCCCTTTATGAGGAATCCACTTGGACAGGGAAATACAGAAAGTATTAAATCGAGAATAGCCAAATTGTCCTACACAAAGTTTTCAGGAAGACACTATTATCTTTTATGTACATAATATTGAGTATTGGGAGGCTTGGGTTTCCTTATTAAGTCAGGAGTCTGTCAAATTTAGCTCCCAGGGGACTAGAATAAACGTATTTTCTTTCTTTCTCCTCAACCAAATTCCATAGTTCTTCCCCTCCCATATTTCTCTGTTTGCCTGAGGAAGTGACTTTTCGCCCACATTCCCCACTTCCAAAAGTGGTAACTATTTTTTTTATTAGCTGACACCCACTGCTGTAATGGAGACAGAAAGCAAGAACGTGGAGGGAACGGCCAGGCACTCCAAAGGCCACAATGAAGACAGTCAAAAATATGACCCTGGCTGGGACCGTGCAAATAGTGGGTCACCACTGCTCTCATGATGAGTAACATTAGAGTCCCAAGGGAGTATTTGGTGACTGCAAAAGTCAATCCTTGAGCTCATGATTCTTGGCCCAATTGTAGCATTCCCCTTCAGTCTTCTTATTTTTAGACTGCACCTCACCCCAGTGGCCTGAAAAGGTCCATCTTGTTCCTTATCCAGAGAGGGAGGAGTGGATTTTACTATTCAAAGTCTATATGTGCTCCAAGCACAGAAGCTGCCATCTTCTTACCTGGGGTTTAATTCCCCTCCTCCTGTATATACACACCCCCCCCCAACAGATAATCACTGAGCCATTCTCCTTGAAAACTAACTTTGTGTTTGTGGAAATAAGCAATGAATTAGCTTTCTAAACATGGCACAGATACTTTCTCCATTGATTTACTAATATGTACAAGTATGTGTGAACTGTGAGTGAACATCAACAACAGAGAGACCTGTTCCACCCTCTCTCAGCATGGCAAACTTATGTGATCTGTTTGAATTTCCAATTTGGAATTGTGTGGGTTTTTTATCCCCTTAATTCCCCACTAAGGAAGAGCAAAGTTCTTAGGGAACAAGTCACCATGTCACTCACCCTTGATTTCAATGCCTATTCCTAAATCAGGAACATAAAATGTAAAGTTCAAACCAAAAAAAGGTCAAGTTCACTCAGCTGCCTATTGGAAGAAAGAATAATTCCAAACCAATTGACCTGCCTGATGGAGCAGACATCAAAGTTAGTCAGGCTAAAAAGTTCAATCCACAGCAGGAGAGAAAACCACATGACTAAGTTATCCACCTAAAAAGTGTGATTCGGGGTGTTGAAATTACATATATAAACTACAGCGGCCTATGAACAACAGGCAAAATAAAAAACAGCAAGCAGTTGATGAATATAAACACTTTTGTTGTGAATTCAAAGCATTTTATATTATTTTTTTTACTTTTATAGCTTTTAAGAACTGATTCTCTAAGAGGGGTGATATATTGTTCTTCTAGGTAAAAGGCCATAACCCTAAATTTATTTTTTTATGGAGTTTTACAGTTTCCACGAGGAAAAGGGCCAGACTCCAGCATGTGAAAAGCTGGCTAGTGTGGATGTTCCCCTACGGGTAGCAGGAAGAGTCTTTTTGCCTCCACCTTGCTTATACCTGGGAACATACAAAGAATAGAGATGGGGGCCATCCTTCCAGAAGGCCTTGGGAGATGTACTTTACATAGACAACTATTCAGGAGTCTAGGGAGGGGGGGATTTGGTCATATAATCCATACAACCAGTAATTGGAACAATTGTTTGAAATCCTCCCATTTGTTTCCCCCTCAGGTTCAGGGAATGGGGCTCAGTAATGAATAGTGCCCAGGCTCACACAGCCCTCATTCTGGTATTTTTAGGGATCACGTCTGCATTTTATGGCTATGTACACAGGACAAGACATGGGATGTAGGACACTCACAGGAAGGAAGCCTATCCCATTGCCATACTAACTATGCCACAGCTGCACAAAAGAGAAAAGGTGTGAGAAGTCTATTAAGGGAGTTTTGTCAACAGTTAATTAGACTAGTGTATTCACATATACATTTTCCTCTCCTATTTGAGCCAAGATCCAGTGTAGGGACGTTGAAGATACTACCTGAAGAATACAGTAGATATTTTAAATTATGGAGAAATATGTTGGCCAACAATGAGAAATTCACGGGTTAGTGTGAGAGAACAGCTCCCTTGTCACAGATGGGGCAGGCAGCAGCTGCTAGCAATGGGACTTATGTAAGGCACTGCTCTCAGCTCTGGGCCCCCGGTGCCCAGTTTCCAGCCAGGATCCAAGGGGTCAGCATGCCAGGTGAATGAAATCCTGCCTTTGTTTGACTGGCCCAGAGTCTCTTGCTCTGGGACGTTCCGTGCAACAGAAACCCAGACACACTTATTATACAGAAACCCAGGAGGGGAAGAGGAAGGAGGCTTGTAGGTGCCAAAGGCAGTGGCAAAAACTGAATAGGCAAGAACTTTCTCCCAGCCAACTCCACAGAGTGTCCCAAAGTCTCAGAGATTCCAGTCTATGAGGATGGGAGAGAGTGTTCTATAAAAGCAATCCAACTACTGTAATGCAGTACCCACATCAGAAATAACAGTTTTTAAACAGGAAGTTATGTACAGAGGATTTTTTAAGTGTTTTAAAAACATAACTTATTATAGGTTTTTCATAATTTAGTATAAGTATTTCATTGTATGTATTAACTAGATTGAAGCTGTTAGGTCTCTACTAAACAGACACAGACTATGTAGCACAGTAATGGCATTATTAATCCATCAAATTAATGAAGTCATAATTAAACTTTTAGGTGATGTCATGTAAATCACGTAATTATTTTTATTTCAAAAGTAGTAGAGAAATAGAAAATAAGGGAAAATTTTACTTATAGTATCCCTAATCTATTCCAATCACCATTATATACAAAATAATTTTGAGTTTTGATTGAGGTTAAGTTTCTCATATTTGAATTGTCCGTTCTCAGTCCTGATCCTCAAGAAGGCAATAACAGAATGGATGCTTTACTGGATATTTACAAACACTTGCACAAGTATAAATATGAGAGAAGCACAGTAACATTTTAAATCCAGCAAAATGCCAGATATTTATTGAAACCCTACTGCATACTTGACACTGCATTGCTATTATTATTACTGCACATCAAATAATCTGTGGCTCCCAACTTCAAATATAAATGACATGGTAAGTTCATGTTGGTAAGACTTCTCCATTTTAGTTGTTTCTTTGTTATATGGTGGCATGCCTGAAGATGTGCCTCCTTGTATCAAGGTTGTAGATGCTTAGGAGGTGGAAGAGCTTTAACGTGAGAAGTAAAAGGATAATTAGCCTCAAAATTCAGGCAGGCAGTCAATAATATTTACTGAGTACCTACCCCATCGCAGTAGGGGCTTGTACGTAAGCTGGTTAACAAGCAGTTTCTGACCATCTACTCAGTATGCCATAGATGAAGTGCTGTGGAAAATAAAAGAGGACGTTGGAAGTCCATGCTCTGGAAGGATTTTCTTCTGAACACAAAACCCACACACGGGAATTAACTTGGGGGTACCGACAAAGAAACATGGGAAATTAGCATACTTCAAACTGAGTTTAGAAAATACATACAGAATATAGACTACAAGAGCCATGAAGGTTGGGCAGGGTCTGTCCCAAGTGTCTCAGAGAGAAAGGAGAGGTGTAGGGGCTTACTCATTTCGCTGGGAAGTCACGTGCTTCATGATGCACTTCATTTCTGTATTTCAAAGGTTTTATTTCTCTTTAATGGTGAAGTTAAAAGTGTGATCTGAAAGCACTGTTCTCTGACACACTGTGGGAAAGCAGGCTGTGCATAAAGACCTGGAGAGAAATCTTAAATGACTTAGCACTGCTGGCAAGGGATTATCACTCCTCCTACGAAGTTCTAGAACGACTCTCTAGGGCGCCTGGCTAGCCATGATTGGTGGCACAGGAAAGGAATGATCGGATTTGAAAGTGCTAAAAAGTCTTTTGTTTTCTTCTGGGATAGTACAGTTTTAAAGTAAATTACAAGTTTGTCAGTGGTTTTGGCTTTAATTTTGCAAATATATATGGAATGGGTAATGTGGACCCTGGGGGAGATGGTCTGTGATCCATCCCAGCTCTACGAGATGGAAGAATCTATAGTAAGCAATACTGGTAGCATCACAGAGGCGGGTGGTACCTAAGGTCTTCCTGGTACAGTCTGCAGAGAAGCTATCCCTTCCTTTACAAAATAAGAGAGCAAGATGGAGCCATTTCCAGATAGCTGAGAGGAGAGATCAGAGAGACAGGCAGCAGGGATTGCTGGAGGCCAAGGGTGAAAAAGAGATCTCTGTGATGAGTGCCAGGGAGGGGCAGAGGAGACACACTACTCAATGAAAACTTTGTAGCTGGGTTGGTAAGGCAACACCACCAGTGATGTCTGGCCCTGGAGTTTTGCAACCAAGTGTCAGAGTCCTTATAACAGATATCTTCCGCAGGTTGTTCTTTTCTTTTCTTTTCTTTTTTTATAAGACACTGACTAAAAGAATATACTGCTATAAGTATATTCATGGTATGCACATTTCATCTGTAACTCCACTTCTTTCTCTGCTATTCAAAAGAATATTCCAGAAAATGAGAATAATTTTATATGGATATCCTTAAATCTACTCTAATTTAATATTTTCATTGAAATTAGTCTTCAGAGATATAAAATCAAGCTACATTATTACACATACGGTTATTCACAACACTTATGTTCAAAGAATGTAAAATACGATGCAGGTTTTAAATTATTTTATACTTTTTAAGTAGGTAGTAAATTATATAGAAAAAAATCACTTTTACATAATGAAAATCAGTTATGCAAAAATAAACTTAGAATTTATGAATGTATTTATATTTATTATAATATCAAGAATATTATCTTTATCACTTCTGAAAAGTATAATTTTTTAAACAGTGAAGGCTAATAACTGTTGAAGTCAAAAGAGAAGAGAAAAACACTGAAAGACTATGTGCATTTTCTCTTTCCTAAATCTCTAAAACATCACATGCACCATTGTTTCCAGCTTAACTTGGATAATTTTAAAATTCTGATTTCTCTTCACTATTTTGAAATAATTCCATTAAAGGTAGAATTGGTGCACTACAAATTCTATTTGTTCCTTGATGAGAAATGCAATTCTCCTCTGTGTACATAATTCTACATTCTATTTTAGACTTCTCTCAGGATTTCTTAAAAAGAATTATTTTCAATTCTTGGTACTTTATCCATTAGCAAGTACAGTTGCTAATAGCTCATAAATAACAGCAGTACACTGAGAACCACTGTTTGAGAGGACTGGGCTCTTCAGTCCTGTCGTGAAGGGCAGAAAGCCAGAGAGAAAGCAGTCTTGAGAAGCAATGCTAGAGAGTTTGGGTGAGCCTGTCTCAAGAACTAGGAAAATATAAATTAGCCCAATGCCCTGAAAGGGCAGCAGGAGATATGTGCAAATATCATAGGTTTTTACTATTAGAAAAAGAGATGTTGATACCCTTCTAGCAAATTCATGCAACACCTGGCATGTGTACATGTTCTGAGACAGAAACCAATGTAAGGCAACAGAGTAGTAACCATGATTAAGGCAGAAAGTTGTGTATATGAAACTGAACATGAATTAGTGTTATCTAGTGACTTGTAAACCAATATCTAGAGAAAAGAACCCAACAGAAGAAGACTATAGAACACTATCTATATCTATGGATAGAAAGATAGATAGATATAGAACTATAGATATATATAGAACTATAGAACTATAGATAGATGAAAGAAAGAAAGAAAGAAAGAAAGAAAGAAAGAAAGAAAGAAAGAAAGAAAGAAAGGACACTATGGAGTGTTAGTGGGAAACAAAGGTAGCCAGATAGATAGTGAAAATCTGTTCCTAAGAAGTTTGGTAATTCCCAAGTGAAGAAGGATATGTGATTAAGTTAAAATCACACTTCTATTATTCTAATTACAGTTAGTTACATAAGAGTTTGCATCAAATGCCATATTTTTAAAACTCCAGTATATGACCTCCTTAACCCATCTGAATTAAGTATCTTACTTACAATGTTTGAAAATTTAAGGACTATGAAAACAAGAATTCTTGAATTTCAGTGAGCATTAACAAATAACTTGGTCATGATTTTGGTGCTCAAACAAAATCTCCATTGAGTTCTTCATAATGGGGCTTTATATTTATTTACTTATTCACTCATTTCACAAATATTTTGGGGCACTTATCATGTTCAGGACACTGTTCTAGACTTTAGGAATACAGCTGTGAACAAGGCAGGTAAGTTGTGTCCTTATCTGAGACTTAAATGGAAACATCCCTCTATATGGTTTTGCCAAGTGGGATTGCACTTACTGCATCTTGCAACCTTCTGCAGTCTCCTTAAATTGCAACTATCTTAGAAACATATCCACATATGTTAAATCAGATTGCCAACACACACTTTGAGCCAAAGCTGTGATTTTCTTCTTATTTCGTGGTTTGAGAAGAGAGTTATATGGATGTGTGAACAAAGACACTCTACCCTTCATGAATAGGGAATTACCCAACACCCAAGAAATAGGCGGATTAGTTTCTTCTGCTCTGGCTAGATATTTGTGTGTGTGTGTGTGTGTGTGTGTGTGTGTGTGTGTGTGTGTGTAAACTCAGAGTGAAAACTAGGAAGCCAGAAGAAAAGGAAGAATGCTTATTAGACATTCCCAAGCCAATCTCCTGAATGTCCTTGTTTTGTTTTGTTTTGTTTTCTTCTGTTTCTACTGAGTTTTAAACTTAAATCAGCAAAGGCACGCACGCAGACAAGAAATGTGAAAAAGAAAAAAGAATTCTGGCTGAGAAAAGACATCAGATTTTTATAATAAAAGAGTTTTCCAGTTATTAACCCATCCACAATGTCCTCAAATGAAAAATTCCCATCATTGCATGATAGTCTAGATTCTGTTCTAAATTGTGGACAAATGACCTTTTAAGGAATAAATCTTAGTGACACATAATTTGGGTGGCATTTACTTCAACACACAATTGGGTTGTGAATTGTCTTCATGTGTTTTGTTTTCTCTGGCAACTGGATTTCTTTGTTGTTGTTGTTTTTTAATAAGTCTCAAACTTAGGGCCACATAAAAGGTAACTGCATATTTGCAATTTTTGTTCACATAATACGTGTGTTGAGTATGGCTTTGGAATGATAGGGGGGCAAATTTCTAGAAATTGAAGTATTAGGTACCACAATATGTATTTTAGAGTTGTTAATGAATCATAAGTAGTAATTCCTTACAGACATTGTATAAGAAACAAATTTTATGGGGCGCCTGGGTGGCGCAGTCGGTTAAGCGTCCGGCTTCAGCCAGGTCACGATCTCGCGGTCCGTGAGTTCGAGCCCCGCGTCAGGCTCTGGGCTGATGGCTCAGAGCCTGGAGCCTGTTTCCGATTCTGTGTCTCCCTCTCTCTCTGCCCCTCCCCCATTCATGCTCTGTCTCTCTCTGTCCCAAAAATAAATAAACGTTAAAAAAAAAAAAAGAAACAAATTTTATGACACACATATAACCTAGAAATAAATAAGCAAATGAAAACTTAAATGTTTTTTCCTGGTATCATCTCAATATATAACTGACCATCAACAACTTCAGTTGCTCTAATCTTTGTACTATTTATCAGACATGTCCACGGTATATATTAAAGTGTCCTTAGAGAGAAACCTAACACCCTTCCCTCTTACCAGATTATTTTCTCTCCCTATTACCAAACTACAGTCAGCAAATTCAGTATTGGCTTGCCCCCACATTCTCATAACACACCCCGAGAGCAAAAAAGAATTCTGTCATTGATTAGAGATGTGTAAGCCATAACACTTTGAAGACATAGCCCTCAAGGCAGCCATGACCAATCCATTGAAGTGGCCACAGAGATGAAATCCTTTTGCCATCAAACAAACAACAAACCAAATTGAGATGATGAGTTTAATGAATGAGGTTAGCAAATGTTTCTGCCAGGAACATCAGATAATTATAAAGTTCAGTTAGTTATTTGCTGAGCATTTAGAATATCCTTAGCACTTGCTAGGAAAGGCAAGAAGTTAAAAAAACAAAGTGCATGTCATAGTGTAAGTCAAGAGTATTGCAACCTGAGGCAAGATCAACACATATGTTTTTTTCTTTTTCTTTTGAGATAGAGAGCACACAAGTATGTGAGTGGGGGAGTGGCAGAGGGAGAGAGAGAGGATCTTAGGCAGGTTCCATGCCCAGCACAGAGCCTGATGCAAGGCTCAATTTCACGACCCCAAGAACATGACCTGAGCTGAAATCAAGAGTTGGACACTTAACTGACTAAGCTACCCAGGCATCCCAATTTCAACATACAAAAATGAAAAAATGTGTTATCCATTGCATAGGTACAAAGAAGAGCTAAAGAGATTTAAAACAGACTGAAATCAGCAAGGTCTGGAGTTATGAGTAAAATTTTCATGGATGAAACTTGAAATGGAATTTAAGCTGAATAATTTTTAACTAGAAAATGGGGAGTTAGAAGAGCATTCCATGCTAGAGGGGAAAAATCTAATAAAAAGCAAAGATGTGGGACTAGGTATGGAATAGTCATCAAAAAACAAAAAGACTAGAATCATCAGGAAGGAAGGAACAAGGCAGAAAACCAAACAGTAAGTGGGAAATAAGATAAAGTAGGTCTTATAATATAAGACCATACACCCAGACAGGCATATTTAGAGTTAATACTGCAGGTAAGGAGCCCCTCCAAATGTTTTAAAATTTCAAATTAATTCATTAAGTTTTTATAGGTAAGCCCTGGTGTATGAATTAGAATCTGCCCTCCACCCCACCCACTCATTAGCTTAAACATTAACCTCTGTGCCTCAATTTCTTTATTTGTAAAACAAGGATCACCAATTTCTTTATTTGTTAAAAAAGAAAACAATATTACCACCAGAGGGTGGAGATGAGGACAAAATGATTTAATATTGGCAAACTTCTTAGAACAGTGCCAGAAACATTGTAGGCACTCTATGGATGTATTAAATAAATAGAAAGCACAGCATGTTTTACAGAAATAAAAATAGACCTGAGATGCACATGGCAGAACCTTACCTATGATCTATCATCTTTTTTTGATTTTTTTTTCTTTACTCCACTTAAAAGTGTCAAGGAGTGTCCTCTGGTTAAGAGTGAGTGACTCTTGGGTGTGAGGACATAAATCAGGTTCTCATAGGCAATTGGGAGGGCTGAGGAAAAGAACATATCCTTATAATGTTTTCAAAGGACACTTTGTTTTATGTTCCTAGAGATGAAAAGGAGGCTTAAGCAAACAACCAAAATAACCTTGGTTTTCACTGAATGTAGAAATGAATTCTCATGTGTTTTCTCAGTTCCACACTATGAGATATACCATCACACCAACAACAGAGGCTCCAAAGGTCACAAGCTCCCTATTTTAATATGGAATGTTATAGTTTAGAAAGCACGTTTTCATAAATTGGCTTTCAGGACAATCCCCACATCCCTGGAGGGTGAATGGAAGGGATCCCTTTGCTTCATTTTACAGATAAAATACTGAAATTCCAGCCATAGGTGAGGGGTCAGATCTGCCATTTCATACTCTAAAGTTCTTATTCTTGGCCATTCTATCACTTAGACCTTGTTCTTCCCAGTGTCTTAAATATGTGTTCTATTCTCTGCCACTTCCAAAGAAATTATCTTGAGAACATCACTGATGTCCTCCTATTTTGTCATCTACCTGAAGGAAGCAACCTAACTTTGCAATAAGTATTTCCATTTTGGCAACCTCCAGTTGAAAACTGCTTTAGAACTCTTCGTCAAACAATCTGAATCAAATGAATGTGCTTAGTCATTAGGTGAGCTTTGTGATTAGTTGTCATAAAACTAGTCTGGGCCAGGTGGGGGCCAGAGTGATACAGTGGCCAGAAGTTCCCTCTATCCTCCACTGCACGTTATATATATGAGACCAGAAATGCAGAGTCTGAAACTCCTCTGAGACTTCTATGAAATCTTGGGGAATCCTTAAGTTCCTCCAAAGTTACAAAGCAAGCAAACAAGGCAGTGAGGCAGTGAGTAGGGAGTGGAGGAGAGGTGTAGGGGTGGCAGACAGGTGTTAGTACCCTCGTGGTCTGGTTCCAGGGTTCTATGGAGGGTGAAATGTGCTAATGTATGTGAAATTGCCACACTAACTTCAAGGGGCCTTGTGAATGCTAGGGACTATTACAGAGAGTATTGAATATGTCTTCCACTAGCTTCTTATTGCATCAACTTTTTACAAGGTTGTGTTTTCCCTCTAAAGTGAGTACCAAACATTTGATTAAATAAAACTTTACAAACACCTCTGCCAGTGACTTCCCTCCTTAGCACATGCTCATTTTCCTCCCCATCAGTGCTCACTTGCCTTTTGCGGAAGGGGTCGACTGACTTGCCTAAGAAACTGTTCCCTTTGCTCAACTCTCAAACTTACATAAAGGAAACTCTCACTACTCACTATTTTGCTCACCATTAAAGCAACACTGCAAATAACATCAAAGTGGTGTCATCTCCATATTCATTTCAAACTGTAAGAGTCTGGGGCGAAGTACCCAGAAGTGGACGAAGAACTCCATTACCATCTAGAACTTTGACAATTTGCCTAATTATGGAAGATCTCATGCAGGGAAAATAGACTCATTCTGCCCAGACCTAGTGAGATCAATTAAATTCAGAAAACAATTTAAAATTTTACCAGAAATGGCTCTTTCTGGTGGCAAAATCAACTTGAGAATCCCAAATTCAATAGATACTTACTGAGTACCTAGTATGTACAAAGCACTATGAATATTAGAAAAACAGTATGTACAAAGCACTATGAATACTACAAAGACATCATCCCTACTTTTAAGAAAACTGCAACCACGGGTAGTATATAAAGACACATACATCATAGATTAAGTTTCACTGGAATGCAGGATCCTGATGGAAAAGTAATGGGGAATAAGTTCAGAGTCATACTGTAGGAGGCTCAGCATAGAGGGTGCTAGTTTTTTGAGTACCTATTACCTAGTACTACTACTATCCAGTATCTCATACAATCTTCCCAAAAGTCCTGAGAAGTAACTGCTATTACCTCTGTCTCATAGATGAACTATATTTCAAAGATATGAAATAACTTTCCCCAAATCATCCAATTAGAAATAGACTGAGCTGGGATTTGAACTCAAGCCCCTTTGATGCCAGTGCTCATGGAATTTCCATGTTTCCTCACTTTCTCCCGAAATGTCTGCATAAGAAATTTTCATAAAATCTTGGGCAATTAGGAGTCACTGAAAATTATTGAGCAGGGGAGTAAAAGAATAGATTTGGGTGTTTTGAAAGATCAGTTTGACATTAATTAGTAAAATGGATTAGAAACAGGGGAAGATAATAAGGGAGACATTTAAAAAGCTATTTTAATTGTCTGGCTAAAGGAAATGAAAGTCTGATCTAGATCAGTGGTAACAAGATGGAAAGGAAGGGAAGGAGACAAGAGATACTGCAAAGTTTAATTTATTAAATGTGGTAAATGTCTAGCTGTGGAGGAAACTAAACTGAAATGAGATGGGTCACAGCTGGATGTAGTGAATACCTCTATGACAGATGCCTTCTAAGGGCACACTGACCTTGTGTTGACCTGTCAATGAGACAAACTCCTTTTTAATTGCAAATTTCCATGATTTTAAGGAAGGTCTACATAGGGTCAATTTTATTGGAAAATTGTAGAGATGGACACCAGGGTAATCGCACCCTTGGCCAGATTTCATAGTCCAGCTCTTCAAAATTTATTCAAAGAATAATACTTAGTCCCAAATGTCCATTGACCCCAACTTAACATATGTAGTAAATGGTTGTCTTGTCACAAAAAAGTCTACCCAGTTGGGTGACAGGCATTCTGGTCAATTAATCAACTGAAGTTCAGGCCCTAAACTCGTAAGACAACTTTCAAGCATTTTAAAATAACTAACTTTCATTAAAAAAATAATAATAAAAGGGGAGAAAAGGCAAGAAAAGGAGCTGAGTTTCAAAAGATGTTTTCCAAGATAATGTGCATATTGAAAGCTTTATAGACAGTCATTTTAGGTGTTACTTATCTTAAATTAATGGAACCTGCTAGCTCTAAGAATCTTTCTGGTCACCTAGGATTTATTTCACATGTTGTTATCAAGTGGCAATATATAAAACACCAGATCTAATATTCAAAATGCTTGTAATAGCAAAGTCCTTCCTGCCAATTTTAATAGCATTAAAATGACTACACACGTCTAGCAAATCTGCTGGCTTCCAACAGCTGGAATCAGACCAGATTCACCTTCTGTCTGCTGCATGAAGCCAGAACTTGAAGACAGGAAAAAAAAATTAGTACTGGTATTAATTCTGACCTCCTGATCTTCTCTTACCCCTGTTAGACTAAACTTATAAAGTCTACATTTACCATCATTCTAAGAAGGGACAGCTGGTCAGCAGAACACAAGGGTACCTAGGGCCTTGTAAAATCACTGACATGAAATTGCGAGAGGTATGAATGAGGGAGATGCCCCTTTTTTATGTACGTGGAAAAGAGATCAGACTTCATCTAAAGTAATACGTACAAAACTGAGAAAAATATAGGAAAGTCCCTCTAGGGTATTGGGATGGGAGCCAAAATTATCTAGAATGGATTAGCAACGTGGTAGATACTGAAGAGAAAGGACTAGAATGAAACTGGGCAGTGAAGTAAGAACAAGGGAAATAGGTAAAGAAGAGAGAAGCATTTCTAAGGAAGAACCTGGTCATATCAAAGCAGGCTCTTTAGTCATATATCCATGCTAGGTATGCCCTGAGGAAATGAAGGAAAAGCAGAAATTTCAATGGAAATGCAGGGAACTGTATGATGAGGCATCTGGGTGCGCATCCTGATCAAGTTAGTAATTAATTTGAACAAGTTACTAAAATTTTCTAGTCCTTAGTTCCTCAGCTGTAAAAATGGTCCCTTTCCACTCCATGGATCTGTATTTTTCAGATTTAACATCTATGATTTTCTTTCTTTTTTTCTTTTATTTATTTTGTTTACATTTATTCATTTTGGGGAGACAGAGAGCAAGTGGGTGAGGGGCAGAAAGAGGAGACACAGATTCCAAAGCAGGCCTCAGGCTCCAAGCTGCCAGCCCAGAGCCAAAGGCAGGGTTGGAATCCACAAACTGTGAGATCATGATCTGAGCTGAAGTCAGACACTTAACTGACTGAGCCACTCGGGTGCTCCTAACATCTAGGATTTTCTAATATAACCTCTAGGAGTTGAAAAACTGGTAGAGCCTTCCAAAATTATTGAGTCCAACTCCTATTTCTGGGCCTTAAAAAGGACAATAAAGTGAACATGGAATTTTGAGATTGTATGATTTTCATTACTTAATCCTATGCTTAGAGCATTTTGATAAATGTAAATTAACAAAAAGTTTATCAACATATATATGTAAGCTACCTTTAAAGTTTCCTTGAACACACCTTAAGACCTGAATAAAAGTTATACATGCAAGGGGTGCCTGGGTGGCTCAGTCGGTTGAGCAAGCATCCGGCTTTAGCTCAGGTCATGATCTTGAGGTCCATGAGTTCCAGCCCTGTGTTGGGCTCTGTGGTGACAGCTCAAAGTCTGGAGCCTGCTTCAGATTCTGTCTCCCTCTCTCATTGACTCTCCCCTACACACACTCTCTCTCTCTATTTCAAAAATAAAAATAAACATTAAAACAAATTTTTTTAAGTTATACATGTAACTAACTTTGGGAAAAATTGATGTGGAAAATCCAAACTTATAAAACCAATGAGTTAAAGGGCAATTCCTTCATAGAGCAATTCACCCTAGCAATCTTCTTGTGGAAATTTTCTCTTCCTGGAGGATTTAAAACATTTTCAAACTGAATTTTGTAAAGCAAAAACAAATTCCAATAGGAAATTTTTGTATAAAGCTAAGTGTCTCCAGTAAAACATATTCAGAAAACTGTTCTAGAGTTTAAAATGTTTTGTATCAGGGTCAAGTTCTGAAATTACAAAAACATATCTGTATTTTGTTATAAATATTTTACTAAAGATCTAATCTCACTGAGAGTAAATGTCAAATTCCATAAATGACCTAAAGCCCTACAAGACCTCTTCCTCTCACCCTCCTGGATACCATGCATCTTCATCTCCTGCTAACTTCTCCCATCTCCTCCCCACTCCCATTTATTTCCCCACAACCAGGCTGGCCTTTTCACTGTTCTTGTAATGTGCTGTTATGCTCCCACTGCAGAACCTTTGTGCTTGCTCTTCCCTCTGATTAGAATGCTCATCCCCCTAGATATCCAAATGAATTGTTCTTTCCCTCTTAGTTGGAGTTGTCCCTGGAGAACCTATTGAAAATTGCAAAATGCTTTTCCAGTTTTATTTTCTTCCCTTAGAACACATTACTAATACATTAGAAATTTGACTTCTGTGTGATGTTTATTGTAAGTTCCATGAGGTCAGGTGTTTGATCTATTTTGCCTTATCTTTGGTGTCCTGAACAGTATTTAGCATAAAGAAGGATATTTATTTGCTGAGTTAATAAATAGTCAAAAATGATGGCATATGGATCATGGGTCTTCTCCATTTCTAATACCTAAAAAAGATAAAGAGATGGCTAAAATGTCATCTCCCCATTCATTTTACAAACTATCAACCTATGAGAGATAGACCAAGGGTATCCTTATTTTAGGGGACTGTTGTGAATTACATGATTAGAAATGCATATTTGTGGAGTCCCCTAATTTTTTATGAATCATGTATCTTTAGTCTTGATTCAAAATAGTTCAAAACAGATTTTATCAATTTTATCCAGATAAATGATATATTTATAGCTGAGTGGAAATAATAACATTTATTAGTCAGTATGAATATTAGTATTTAATAAGTTGAATTGTTCTCAAGAATTCTGGGGGTTGTTTCAAATGGAGAAACATCTCAATTTGAGCCAAAAATTTTGAGAGTCCTGGGATCATATTTGGTCCCATAAAATCCTAGAACATTGTGGCTTATTAAAGCATGGTTTGCTTTCTTCTCAACCATTCCCTTTTAAAACTTACCTACACAGATACTACATCTTGCTCAATAATTGATGTTGTTCATCTAGAGGTTTGCCCCCATTAATGGCAGCTGCAAAAAACTTAATGTTCAATTCAGATTCATCAAAGATTGTGAGGGCGCCTGGGTGGCGCAGTCGGTTAAGCGTCCGACTTCAGCTCAGGTCACGATCTTGCGGTCCGTGAGTTCGAGCCCCGCGTCAGGCTCTGGGCTGATGGCTCAGAGCCTGGAGCCTGCTTCCGATTCTGTGTCTCCTTCTCTCTCTGCCCCTCCCCCCTTCATGCTCTGTGTCTCTCTGTCTCAAAAATAAATAAACGTTAAAAAAAATAAAAAAAAAAAGATTGTGAATCTTTTCTGAAAGTATGGCTTTGTTTCCACTGTATAGAAGTGATTCTATTGAAATAATCATACTTTAATAATGGAAAACAAGGGCAGTAGAAAGCCATCAATTTCCTTGACATGGTTTGAAAATAGGTGCAAGTACTTCCTTGAATAAATCCATAATGCTCTGATCTCTCTTTCCTCACTGTTTTAAGGTTTTTTGTGTGTGTTCAGTTGTCTTCAGTGTCAATCACAATGTGTCCACTGAAGAACAACAATTCTAAAGGCCTTTCTAATGTAGGTTATAGAAAGAATCCTATTATAGGTTATAGAAAGAAGATATTTATCAAGTTGTTTCTTCATATAGAGTAAAAGTTTTTATTTTATTTTAGCATCTTCCAAATGTTCCACAAATTGGTGATTATTAATAAAGGACGTGCATATCAAGAAAATTCACCATTTTGATCTCTCCCTTCATTATACTTTATAATTAAACTAACTTGCAATATTTGGCACCCACTTTTATAGAGTGATAGAGAATTAGTAAACTAACTTTCTTTTTAACTTAAACATTTGTAACTTTCCTTTGTCCTCTTTCATTGATAAACAGAGTCAATTTTTCCATGCTTAGGCTAAACATCTCAAATTCCTTATAAGTAGGGGGTTAGACCACACTGGTTCATGTATACCAGCCAGTCTGATAAAACCTATTTTGCTGAATTCTCAAGCATGAAGCCCCCTGGGGAAAGGTAAGTTGGATTGGGCCTGTGGAATGAGTTTTGGAGTAAGCCCTGGACTATGAGTCAGATGACCTGAGTTTCTGTCTTATATTGCCAGTTACTAATTCTGGGAGTATGGACAAGTCATTTAACCTCTGTGAGCTTCAATTTCCTTATAGTAGAGGGGGAAAATATTGTGGGTTTTTGTATTTCACAATCAGAGGGGTATATGGGGATTGAACAAAACAACACTGTTTTTAGTGCTTTATGAGCTGAATAATATTGCATTAAAAATGTGATAAATTATTAAAATTGTTCCAATTATGCCAGCGGAAGTTTGGTCCATGTCTCATTTCTGGCTGAGCTACATTCTCTTCTTTATCCTTTGGCTATTACCTTACACAATCCAGAAGGTGCACAAACTATTTTGCTGCACTGGACATTAGTGATGTTTAATATTGTTGAAAATAAATACCTTTGAGAATGCTTTTTTCTCTGAAATTTCACTGTGATTTTTTTCCAGTTAGATCAATCCTGGGCAAAATATGCAACAGTATTTCCAGCACCCCCCATTATCTTTCTGGCAACACTATCTCAGGCTTCTCAGTGCCCTTCTTTTCTCTAGGGAGTCTAATGCTTCATCTGGCTTTGATGCCAAAAGAAACCCTTAATCCAGTAACAGTGGCGCTCCATCCTTGATTGCCTATGTAAGTACCACCCTCACTGGCCTCCCATTCTCTAATACCATACTTCCTAATGCATCTGGCTAGAGCTCCATTCTTGGCAAATAGAGCCAATCTGATTAACTAATTAGCCCTGAGTTAATAATGGAAATAATGGCTTAATATGTTTTCTTCACGCAGGTTTACAACCTACATTTTATTATGTGTTTGTCATGCCTTACCTCAAAAGCCATAGGGTTTTTCTAGGGTTCTTTTCTCTAAGAGGAATCCCCCTCCCGTCTTCCTTTCCTTTATCTAGTTAATATTTATTCTGCTTTCACTAAAGAAGTTTTCTTTGATCTCCCTTATTAAATTTATTCCTTCCAGTGTAATTTCATATAGCATCATGAGTTTACTTTTCTTCATATCATTTAGTATAGCTTTAGTTTTACATTTATTCACATATTTTTTAAATGACTTTCTCCCCAACCCATGCTAAGCTCCAAGAGAGTATAGACTATCTTAATTTTACTTTTCATCTTCATGCCCCAGGCCTAGAAAATTGGAGGTGCTCAATAAATATTAAATAAATTAACAGGCTCATATATGAAAAATTCATTTTTTTTTATCACAGAGATTTTACCTTTGAATCATCTCCTGAGGGTGGTCAAGGAGAGTCAGTGGGAGTTCTTATATGCAAGCAAAACTTGACCCTCAGTTTGGGTTTTTTTAAATAAGAGAAGATTTATTTGAAGGACTTTGAGGGTAGATGGCAGCCAGAACTTACAAACAATCAACTGTGTGCTGGGAGATCAGGTTTGAAAACAGTAGAAAATAAAATAACTCTAAATTCTTGAACCCAGAAAAGAGACACACAACTATTTCATGGGCAAGAAAAGTGGCCTAAATGTTTCTTCTGTGCCACTGGCACTATTGCCTCTCCTTTCACTGTAACTAATGCCCTCATTCCTGTGTTAAAATGAACCTGGCCTCTAAATACTAACACCTTCATTTATCACTAAGAGTCATTGTGTGTCCAGTCACCCAGATTCATAAAAGCTTAGAGGTAACAGAAGAAAATACTTCTGCCATATCCTGTTTCACTAAGCTTAGGTTATGTGTCAAACACGGCTAGAAGTATCTTTAGTGGGAAGAGACCATATGTGGCAGATACCAGGAATTATAATCTAACCCAGATTGTTTCCACTTCAGAGAGAGAATTCCATGAGAACACTGAAGGGATGGGTGCTGAGCATCAGAAAATCTCATCAACATAAGTAAGCAGTCAGTTAGTATAATACTAGCTCTATTTATTAAGAAGAAATCTGAAAATGGCAGAAAAGTTAGAGGCAAACATTCAAAATCCCTCCCATATGTCCAAGAAAGAAGTATGAAAAACAGAGATGCTTAAGTCCCCACAGATTGAGATGTTAAGGTTAATATGGACATGGCCAATATTTCCACAACAAAAGATTCAGTTAGGAATTAGAATTCCAATGAGGCTCTCCATCTATTTGGTGACTAATCATCTATGACCAGCCAAGATGGAATAATATCTTCCCCAAATAATCCTATGCCAAAAGTCAGAAGCAGTTAGAGCAGCAAACAAAATCCCTAGCTTTCCTCATTTTATTCTTCTTAATGCATTCAGATTCTAGTAAATTACTAGGGCAATAACAAGATGTTATATCTAATGCTCAATACATTGGCCAAAAGAAATAGATTGCTTTCTTTCAGATGCTGTTCTACAGAAACTTCCATAGTTCTTTGATCCTTCCATGTAACTGCTCTCTACATCTATATTCTGTGTTCTGTTTTTGTTTTTTATATCTATTTTCTGTTCTTTTTTTGGGTTTATTTTTATTTATTGTGAGAGAGACAGACAGAGCAAGTAGAGGAGGGGTAGAGAGTGTGGGGGGAGAGAATCGCAAGCAGCCTTCACACTGCCAGCACAGAACCTGACATGGAGCTCAAAGTCACTAACTGTGAGATCATGACCTGAGATGAAACCAGGAGTCCAACACTTAACTTACTGAGCCACCAAGGTGCCCCCTATTCTCTCCTTTTGTGATTTATCTCTTTTAATCTACAATGTCCTTCCTATTCATTGGTTTAGTTATTGAAAGCTAAAACTGTCAAACAGCTAATAGCAAATGTTAGGAAGGATTCCTTCTTCCTGGCCAGCATGACCCAGCCCTATACTTGTCTTCTTCTGATAAATGTGCTTCTACTTTCCATTCCCTGTCAGCATGTGCCTTTTGCTGTTCTTGTGGGGCAGGATCTTGTCCATATCTAGTGTTGTAAGAGAGTCAGAGATCAAGTCTGCCCTAGGGTTCCAAGCTTTCATACTAGCCTCCATTATGAACATGGATTCATTTTATAAGGTGATGTGCTGTTGTTCATTTGCCATTTGTTTCATTTCTAATTGTTTAAAACTTCAGTGAGAAGAGTGGTGCTATTGGAGAAGCCTTCAGAAACCAAAACACCAAACCTTTTCCACCTAACTTTAACTCAGCAGTATCCTTATCTCCATATTTGCCTCTCTCTGTTAAGAGTGTAAAATCTAGGGGGAAACTAAGGAAGAGAAATGAAGTACTTAGGGCTCTTGTCTAAGGCTGGTAGATTAGGTACATTCCTCTGGTCTAGAGGGTTTTTTGCAAAGGATCAGTCCCGAAGAAATCATGTGAGTTTAAAGTGAGAACATCTGGCTGGTAAAATCCACAGAGGTTAAAGAACTGGTGCTCATCCCAAGTGTGCCATCACCGATGTTATGAGGAATGTTTATTATCTTGTATTCTCTAGTATGCATTGCAAATGGGCACCAGGTGCTCTAGTCCTCTTCTGTCACACAATTAGTAGCAAACCATGCATGGAGTACAATTGCTTGGCCCCTGAGTGATTTGGCTCTCCAGACTGAAGAGGCCAAGAGCAAGCTGGCACTTCCTCCACCACTCAAATCACAGCTGGCTACCCTATTCACAGGACTCCATCCCAGCCTCATCAATGTGTGTCCAGCCTGTTGAAGCTTATAGGAGCTTGGAGGGAACAAAGAGGAACATTTTAGATTGATTGTTTTCAGGCACAATTCACCACACTGATTGTTTGTCTATAAAGGGAAGTGACAGTGGGTCCTAGATTTTATTTGCAGAGGGTTTTTATACCCATAGAGTCAGTCATTCAAGATAGTTCTGCAAAGGATGATTCATATATTTCAGATTTTTAATGGCAAAAAATAAACAGGAAAAAACACTTATGTTGAAAGCATGAATTGGGTCCTTGGGTTCAGAATGGCTTTGGCCATTCATCTGCTTAAAAAAACATAAATCACATTATGTCATTTACCTGCTTAAAATTCCCAGTAGCTTCCCTTGTACCTAGAATAATCCAAACCTTACATGTAATGTTCATTCCTGCCATAGGAACCATTGCACAGGCTCTTCCCTCTGCTTTAGATACTTGCTTTTCCCTCTCCCAACACTTTAGACCTAACCGGCTCATTCTTATCATTTGGTTCTCAACCCAAATGTGACCTCCTCAGAGAGATCTTTTCTATTTTATTTAAAGAGGCACACTCTTGCAAATCAAAACCATAATATGATATCATCTCATACTTGTCAGAATGATGAAATAAAAAACACAAGAAACAGGTGTTGGCAAGGATGTGGAGAAAAAGGAACCTTTGTACACTGTTGATGGGAATACAAACTAGCACAGCCATGGTGGAAAGTAGCATGGAATTTCCTCAAAAATTAAAAAAGAAATACCATATGGTCCAGTTATTCCACTACTGAGTATTTACCCAACAAATATGAAAACACTAATTCAAAAAGATAATATGCCCTATGTTTATTGTGACATTATTTACAATAGCCAAATTATGGAAGCAGGCCTAAGTGCCCATCAACAGATGAATGGATAAAGATACGGTGTGTATATATATACAATGGAATATTACTCAGCCATAAAAAAGAATGAAATCTTGCCATTTGTAACAACATGGATGGACTAGACAGTATAATCCTAAATGAAATAAGTCAGAAAAATACCATATGATTTCACTCATATGTAAACAAAGAAACAAAGAAAAAATAAAGACAAACCAAAAAACAGACTCCTAACCACAGAGTACAAACTAATGTTTACCAGAGGGGAGGTGGGTAAGGATATGCATGAAATAGGTGAAGGAATTAAAAGTACACTTACCATGATGAGCACTGAGTAATGTATAGAATTCTTTAATCACTACATTGTACACCTGAAAAATTAATATAACACAATATGTTAACTGTACTGGAATTAAATTTTTTAAATTATCAAAACATTAAAAAGAAAAGAAGTATACTCCAACTCTGGTCATTCTTAGGCTTCTTTTATTTTTGTTTTTGTTTCCATTTATTGGCTGTCTCCCTCACTGCATGTGGGCACGTAGCTTGATCGTCATATTCACTATGATAGCCCCACACCCTGGAATAGTGCTGGCTGTTATATGATAGGCACTCAGATGGCGTTGGTGAAACATAGCAACTCAAGCACTTTCAATGAAAATTTGAAATATATATACAATAACTATAACAATATGTCATAAGTTAACCTCTCTATATCTGGTAATTGCATCAGTTAATACCATTTGGTGGAGTAGAACAGTAAGCTTAAGATTAATCACCAGTTGCTCTCCATAAATCTCTACATAGTACTATAGAACCAGTATCCCAAAGGAAGGAAATCTGGACAAAAATTATATATGTCCATTACATAGCCCTTTGAACAAAATATCCCCAGTGTGCCTGCTACATTAGTCAATCACTCCTTACTTTTAGCAACATGGTGAGAAATAGAGGAGTCTAGACAGAAGAAAAAAATACTGATAAAATTTTTGGTCATATCTAAGTTTCTAGAAATAGTAAGTCGTAGATTTGATCAATGCAGAACCTTAATTTGGGGGGGATATATGAATCAATACTAATTCATCAACTTTACTATTTTTTTGTTATTTCCAACATTCTGTGTTACATCATCTTAAAGTGATGCTATGACACACATAGGTAATGGATATGCATAAATAATGTTTTGATTTAGTTTCACATTGAACTTTTGAGTAATCAACCTTAAAAATAATCAGAAAAACAATTCTCATGATGCAGAATTTTAATTTTTAAATTTTCCATTTTTTAACCTAATGTTGATTTCTTCAAATTCAATCTTAAACTGTTATGCATCAGAAATGAGAAAGGACACATATTCAACCTCAAATCTCTTTTAACAACTAGATTATATCTGCATGTTTATGTGTGTACATCGATATGAATGTAGACCATTCTCATGGATCCTTGAAAGAGTTCCAAAAACCTATGAAAGTATTCTTATTTCTGAAGCTCCCAAATAGTATTAAGGCTCTTTTAGTTACAAGCAACAGAAACCCAAGTAAAACTAGATTAAGTTCATACTTAAGGAAACATATTGGTGCATGTTACCGGCAAGTAAATCAAAGTACTTCAAGAATCAGGGAAAGTGCTCCTGAAACAAGGGTCTTCAGTTCTGGAAATGGAACCTGAGATCACAGTTGTCAGGTCTTTCTTACTTTTCATCCATCTCATCTCTGTCTCACTTTGTTTCTTTTTATATGTTGATTGAGTTATTTCCTACTATAGAGAAGATTTCTCCATGTGCCTCTGAATGTAACACTCATCAGCTTAAACTTAGCACAGAAAATGAAATATTTTCTTTTTCCCAATGTCCTTGTATCCATCCCAGGGAAAGATTCCAATTGCTTCTGCTTTAATTAAATGCTGACTGTTGTGACCAAGGTTGGCAGAGTCCATTAGCAAGAAGCAAGAAAAAAATAATACTATGACAGGACATTTCAAAGGCTAAGAATCAAACTTTCTTTCCTGTTATCATTTATTGAGTATGTCCTTAGTATTAGGCATTAGACTATGTATTGTCAACATGATAAAATGCACAATTCCTAGCACATTAATTTACACACTTGCTTAATACTATTTTTGCATTGAGCTAGGAACTCCAAATAACAAAGATTTAACTAGCTATTTTTTTCCCTCAGTAGATTCATAATATAGTTTGAGAATCAGGCCATGGACATTAAAAGAATCATAGGTAACGACTTATAAATACCAAATGAGATATGCAGCTGATTAATGCCATAGAACTTTTCAAGGGGGTCAACATTATTGGAACTAAAATAACCTGGAAAATGTTCATAGAAGAAATAAGAGCCTGCACTACTGACATATCAAAAAACAGCACCTCAATAAGCAGAGTCACCATCTTTTCTGAAGCTAATATTTCCATGCTGTTTAAATGTGCCAGCTATGACTGATATCCATGCAGGAAGCCAGAATTCTACAGCCCTTGTTCAGCATCTCCCTCCAGAAATTCAGAGTGGACATTGAGCCCCCAACTCACGTACTGTTTTTCTGGCTTTAGAGTCCTGGGTAGTAAGAGATGTACATAAAGACAAATAACCACATAAAGATCTGAGTATCTGCTTCATAATGGGCTAAGCCAGGGCTCTTTCATCACTGCTAAGCTGAAACAGGACAGAGTTTTGGTTTGTTTTTAGTTTTTAATTTGTTTATAATTTCCTAGGATGGCTGTAACAAATTACTATGAAATTCAGGATTCAAGAAAAGTTATAAATTTATTCTTTCACAATTCTGAAAAACAGAATCCAAAATCAAGGTGTTGAGAGGACTATGCTTTCTTGGAGGTTTCTAGGTGAGAATCTGCACTTGCCTCTTTCAGCTTCTGGTGGCAGCAGGCGTTCCATGGCTTATGGAAACATAACTCCAATTTCTGTTTCCATGTTTACATGGCCTTCTGATCTGTGTTTCTGTCTCAAATCTCCCTTTGCCTTATAAGGGCCCTGTCATTGGATTTAAGACCCACCCTAAATCCAGGATGACTCCATCTCAAAATCCTTGACTTAGTAACAACTTCAAAGAGCCCTTTTCTAAAATAGAGTCCAATTTATATGTTCTTGAGATTGGGACTTGGATATATATTTTTTGGCCACTATTCAATCCACTACACCCTGTATTGAGAATAGTTGGCCCCATTCGACTTACCTACCCAGCTACATACAAGAAGCCAGAGAATGGCAGGTCCCACTTCAACCTGAGTGGGCTTAATTTCAGAAGAAAAGGAGAAAAACAGAGGACGGGGGGCCATGGGCCTGAACACCTTTCCAGTCCAAGAGATCAAGACAGCAAGGCACTTCTATTCCTGAGTAGTACCCTCCCTTGAGAAATAAGTCTCTCTGGAAGTAGAGTTTTCACCCTTCAGATTAATGACTCCTTGTCTTTAAGGGACAATCAGAAACATATAGAAAGTGAGACTGGATGTTCATTCCAAACCATTTCCTACCTTCTGAGGAGGAAAGAGTCAGTCCTCTACTCTATGGAAATTTATGAAAGGAGAATATGGGTTTTGAACTGACACCTCCTATTCTGGCCTTAAAAGGAAAAGCATTAACATGAAAAGCTAATAATACAAGTCATCTAGAATGTTTGGAAAACTAGACCCAGGCTGAAACATAGATATATTTATTTATTCATTTAGTCATTTATTCAGCAATGTGGGCTAATCATCATTTATGTTCTGCAAATACAGTGGCGGTAGTCCCTGTCCAAATGGAGGGTAGAGTATAACTAGTGGAAAAACATATTATAATGGCATCTTTCATTGTCTAAGTGTTGATATATGGGAGCATAGACCTGGGAGCATATCACTTAGCTGTGAAGGGGTTAGAGGTAGTAGTGGCATTAAGGTTTATATTCAAAAAGAAAGTATCTGGGTAAAGGGAAGCAAGGTGGGGCAGGTGAGAGAGAACCTGGAACTGCAGCAGCTGGTGAGATAAACAGACATTAGAACAAAAGGACCTTGTAAACATGGTAAGGTGTTTGGACTTGTCCTGTAAGCTTTAAAGAGTCACTAAAGAGCCAGTGACCTAATTAGATTTGCATATTGAAATGCTCATTCTGACTGCAGCATGAAGAATTGATTAGGGAATACCAGAGGTTCAGGGGCCAATTAAGAGCTCTTGTGATAAAATGTGGGTGTTTATTGGCATGTTAGATGCCAAAATAAATCAAATCCTCTGTGAACCTCCTATTTATTTACCTCTATCTCAAACTCTCCAGTATGCGGGCCACAATGGCCAGTTCAACATAGAAAGAAGTTACAGTGCTGCTTGAACTCCATAGAGAGACATGTTGGGGCTTAAAATTGGAAAACATTTTAAAGAAAGAAATCATTGGCCTTTGTAAAGTAAAAGTTAGCTTCAGGCAAAGTTGGATCTGCGGATTCAAACACTATCATCAAGAATAGGTCCTTCTCCTTTCATTTCTTAGTTCTTCTCTCCCTGGTGTTGACATGACCCTTGGTCAGGTCTTCTCCAAGGGGTAGTCCCTTACATTAATCCAAGGGATGCATATTCCTAGTTTTATGATCAGCAGAAAGAGCACATGTTTTCTTCAAAGAGCTGTGACAGAAATCATTAGTACAAATTAGGTCATATGCCCAACTCTGAACTAACTAGTATGACAAGAAAATAGAATATATTCATAAAGTTGGTTCTGGTTAAGGTGCTCATTCCTAGAGGGGGGCATGGATCCATCTTATATCATACAGACTAAGATGAGAAACAGGTAATTTTCAAAAGTAAATTCTAAGTGTTATCAGAAGTAAAAGATATGGATTCTGGACTAGCAAAATCAAAAGATGTCCAATATATATTCTCATTCTCTCAACCCACCACACATGGATTTACATAATCAATATAAAAGAAATCAATGTTTTTCTTTTAATACTTTCAGATTGTGGAAAAGAATCCTGGACTTTGGGAAAGAAAGATCGCAAAGGCTTGGGCTCTTTTCTAAGAAAAATCCAACCTCTCAACTAAACCAGTTTATGGCATTATTTGTTGCATGGCAGCCAAGTGGCCTGCATTCTAGGGCAGAGAAGACCGCCAGCTGGATATTCCATGCCCCATCATAAGTAATGTGTTAAAGAAAAAAGATAGTATCTTGAGTGAAGCCAGCTTGGAATCAGGAGGTGAGACCGAGTTGGAATAGTACAAACCCTAGGGCTGTTTTTTTTTCACTGGACAATTCTTGCACTCCACATAGCACAACATTCCATTCAAATCCCAGCTCCAGAAAGTGCAACTTACTCATTAAAAGTATCTGTAGGGGACACATAAATTATCTTGGCCTAATCAATGTCTCAGAGACAAGGAGTCTGGAGCCTGGCCAAAGATGAAAAAAGGTCCTTTTGGCTGCAGACCTCACCTGGGAATCCAAAAGCAGCCGTGAGTACAGTAGATTCTTGGTGGCTAATGCCATTGAGTAGAATTACACAAGATTCCAATGTATCTTCCTTCTGGCTACTCCTCTCTGATCAAAGAATCATGAAGTTACATTGGAAATGATGTTTTCTTTAGGATATTCTTTCATGGGAATTTTGGACAATGAACTAGAACTTGGCATCTTGGGGTTTTTGTTGTTGTTTTGTTGTTGTCTTCTGTAATAGACACATATCTTTTCTGCCTGCTTGAAGTCCATTTCTCTTTTTGTAATAATACTCCCATCTCAGTTGTTCAGGTGATGTTCCAGGGGTGAATATGTGGCCTACCCCAGAAAAGCACTTGGGGCACGGTGATTGGTTCACTGATGAACATGTGACCTAATTAATGTCAATGAGAGTCTAACCTGGGAAGATCTGCTTGGGCACCCTTTAGAAATAAGCAATTTTATCTACTTCTATATAGGCCTAGCATCATTTTAGAACTGAGTATAATGGTTTTATTTCAATTATTTACTCTCACTCAACAAATCATCCTCTAAAACTTAGTGGCTTAACAAAGGAATCCTTTTATTTTCTCATGATTCTCTGAGTCAGGAGTTCTGTCAGGCACAGTGGGGATGGCTTATCTCTGCTTACTAATGTCTGGAGCTCTCATCTGGAGGGCTTAACTATGAGGGATGGCTTAACAGGGGCCTTGTGTTTGGAACCATGCTTCCAGCTCCAGCCCAGTATTCTCAGTTCACCTTCAAGTGATCTCTGTATGTGGCTACCTTGGGCTTCCTCAAAGCATGGTATGCTTGAGGTGGTAAAATTTCTCTCATGACAAATGGGTCACCAAAGGGAATATTCCAATAGAACAAGACATGGTACATTCAACATTGATATAAGCATTTATTAATGCTCTGAATCATGTTTTCTGATATTCTTCTGACCAAAATAAGTCACACAGTGAAGCCCAGGGTCAACATGGAAGGGGATAAAGCAAGAGCTTGCACACTGGAAAATGAGATTCAATTGTGAAGAGGGGCACTAATATATCAAATCTACTATAGGGTTGGACACTGAGTTTCTCACAAAGATGATAAGCCTTCTTCAAGCTCCTTCTTAGAGACTATAGGTAAGTGGTAATTACTAGATCAGGAAAGAAAAAGCATAGCAGCCACCAAAACTTTGCTACAGCTAAAAGATTGCTTGTAGATACAAAGAAAGCACTCCCTTGGACCCTTTGAGAAATAACTAGACGATATTATGAAGGGTACTAATTTCTTACTTGAGTCTGATGACATTGTAATTTGGGTGTAAATGGTAATATAACTTTCGTTTCTGGTTAAGTTCTGGCATGGTCTGGACTTAGGAATTACAGAGAATAATGAGAACAGAAATAATAATAAATACGTGGTATTTTAAAACCCACACTATTTCCTTAGCTTTCATCCAGTTTCTCCACACAACGTTTGAATTATATACAAACAGTGTTTCTTATAATATTTTAGAGCAAACTAACCAAATAGAATATAGTCTCCTTCATAGGAGAGTATAAAATTTAACCTGTGATTTAAAAAATTCTAATAACCTCCACCATAGGGACTGAGTTATACTAAAGTTTATCAAAGAAAATATCCTCTATGTCTTTTTCATAAGTCCAATGTTGGTTATCAGGATTCTCCAGAGACACAGAACCAATAAGAGATATATACACATAAAAAGATTTATTACGAGGGGTTGGCTTACACAGTTATAGAGTCTGAGAAGTCCTACACACTGCCATCTGCATGGTGGAGGTGTGGGAAAGCCGGTGTAGTTCCAGTCAAAACCTGAAGGCCTGAGAACCAGGGGAACCAATGGTGTAAAGTTCCAGTTCCAGTCTGAAGGCTCAGGAACCAAGAGCATAATGTTTGAGGGCAGGAGAATATGAATGTCTGGGTTCAAGCAGAGAGAATAAATTCACTTTCCCCTGCCTTTTTGTTCTATGATCTATAATCTTTTTGTTCTATGTTCTTTTTGTTCTATTAGACCTTCAATGGATTAGATAAAACCCACCTGCATTGGTGACAATGATCAGTTTACTCAGTCTACCTATTCAAATCCTAATCTCTTTCAGAAACACACCCAGACACAGACACACTCAGACACACCCGTAAACACTCACAGACACACCCAGAAATAATATTTTACCAGCTATTTTGGCATTCCTTAGCCCCATCAAGTTGACAAATAAAATTAACCATCTCATTAGTCAATGCTTCACAACCTAGATTTCTAAGAAGAAATACTTCTTAAAAACTTTGATTTAGAAGTTTATCATCGGTCCTTTGCCCTTAACTACTCTCACCAATAAGAGAAAACTCAAAATTAATCTCTTCTACCAGTTGCAGGTGACTATGGCCTATCTCTTTAAAAAAAACAAAACTCATTAATTTACAGCTCAGATGGGAAGGTAACCTGCACCTCACTTGATGATATTACCACACATTTCAAAGACATCCCTCTGAGAAAAGTGGTCTGCTTGATACCAAAACCTCTCATCAGAGGGAAATGTCAAGAAGAAAGTGTGCCCATCTAAGCATGGGAGAAGAGAAGATTGGAATTTTCTGTAGAAGATAGGGTAACTCCTACTCTAGATTTGCTTTCTTATTCTTTGCACCTCGAAAACTCTCTTTTACAACTTAGTTGGGCCCAATATTAACCACTTGATTTATTCTAACTCAAGTTGAACCACAACAAAGAAGTACAAGACCACTCTAATAAAAGTGAATACAAAACTTTCTCCTATTATTATCAATCCTCTTTAGCAGAAAAAAAGGACTTTATTTTAGTCAAGCAACAAATTTTTGCTGTACATCTAGTATCTACTAGGTGCTAGGATTACCAGTGTGAGTAAGACAAAATCCTTACTTAAAGATTTACACTTATGGGCTCAGGAGGTGCAAGGAGTTAGGGGGGAAATGGTAAATACACATGCAAATAATCATATTTCATGTACTAATTGGTGCTGTAAAGAAGATAAAGTGATGATATTATAGCAAGCAACTAAGGAAAGGAAGATGAAATGAAACAAGATGAAAGCAAGTGCTTGGGTAAATGAAGGGGAAACTGCTTCAGCTAAAATGATGAGACTCCCCATTCTGAGATCAGAGAGTTGGTAAATAGCTAATCTGAGGTCACAGATAGGCAGACTGGGGCTACCATCTAAATCTTTTGGCTCTATGAGATTTATAGTGACTTTATAATTTATTATTGTTATCACTTTGTTAAATTAACATTTGTTAAGTGGAGCACAGGGTGCTAGGTGGTGAGTCGTGGTTCAACAACATACCTGAAGAGAAGCTGAAATAGATGAAATTTCCAACTGACAGTGTAAATCACCTGAAAATTTTCCCTGAAGAAACCTTTATCTCTTGTGGGTCCAAGGCTGAGATTTCTGAAGGCCAAACCGAAAGTCTCATCCTGCATGTGGTTGAATTATAATACAAGTTGAATCCCCAATCTTGCAAAGTACGTACTGTTAAAGTGAAGTTATTGATTGAGAAGGAATGACATCCTGAAAAGTGGAATGAGGATATATATGAAGATCCCAATGAAGCTGGGGATGTAAAGCCCCTAAATTCCGATGAGTCTTATTTGCCTATAGAAGAAGACTCTCCAACTTTGTCTGATGAAGTGAACTCTTTTGTTTGAAGATCTGTAATGGTCTCCCCTGGCCTTGCCAGACACTGTTGTTTCTAATTAGGATCCACTCCCACTATCCCGCATTGTTTCTAGATCTATATCTAAGTACCAGCAGGTCCCAAAGGTGAGGTAGGAAGTATCATCTATGAGAAAGGGTGCTTACACATCAAAATAACTACATGATGTTTCTAATTTATACAGACAGAAATTTGGGTAACGTGGGATAGATATTAAGAAGGTGGGATGACAGTGGAAGGAAAATAAAGTTAATTCAGGTCAAATGTATTGATATGGGCCAACTAGGCAGGAATTCTGGATTCAAAGTTTTAGATTGAGGAATTCTAGATTGAAAATTTTAAGTTGGGGAATTAACTGCTTGGTTGGTTGAAAAATGGATCAAAAAGTTATCTTCTACTAAGTAAAAATGAAATCTGAGATCAGAGAGTTGGTAAATAGCTAATCTGAGGTCACAGATAGGCAGACTGGGGCTACCATCTAAGACTTTTGGCTCTATGAGATTTATGGTAGACTTTATAATTTATTACTATTGCCACTTAGTTAAATTAACATTTGTTAAGCAGAGCACAGGGTGCTGGGTGGTGAGTCATGGTTCAACAGCATACCTCAAGAGAAGCTGAAATAGAGAAGTTTATCACTCATGGATCTTGGAGAAAGTACCAAGGATGCCACAAGATGCCACTTGGGGAGGTAAAGAGAGAGGCAGGACATGGGGTACATGCCTTTAATGGGGTCTGTGTGTGGAGCACTTTGAGGTTCCCAGATTGGAACCAGACATCAATTCAAACCAAAAGAGCAGAGTTTGGGTCATCTCCAAGGGGGTCTTACCTAAAGGATGGAGAAAAATAGAGGTGCTAGAAGGCAGGGGAGACTGTTGATCACAAGGTCTGTCAGGGAAGTCTACCAGGAACTCATATTGGCTTGTGACTCCACAGTTGCTATGGAGAACATCTGCTCACGTGAGAGGCTGATGTCAGTTTAAGATCCCTGAGGGTTGCCTGGCCAAACAAAATGATTGCCAAGCCAACAATACCATGAAGTAGCTGAGCTAATTATCAATTGCCAGTTGAGCTAATTGGACAATTGTCCAAATGTGGATACTTCTGAGAGTAAAAAGGAGATCTATTAATATTTACTTTGGAATAATAGGCATAGATAGGACCATCTTTGTTGAACCAAGACATGTAGTCATACTATCTTTAGTGAAACAAAATACTATGTTATTCTTTTTTTTAAAGTAAAAAATATTTATTTATTTTTGAGATAAAGAGAGAGAGAGAGAGAACAAGTTGGGGAGGGGCAGAGAGAGAGAGAGGGAGACATACATTCTGAAGCAGGCTCCAGGTTCTGAGCTGTAAGCACAGAGTCTGATGAGGGGCTCAAATCCATAAACCCATGAGATCATGACCTGAGCCGAAGTCAGACACTTAACCAACTGAGCCACACAGGTCCCCCAATACTATGTTATTCTTTATAAAATAAGAAGGTGATAATAGCTTAAAGACAGTATTTATCTCTGGAGGTATTCAGATCTTTCACATATATTATTTAATTGATTTTCTTGAGGAGAAAAGAATTTCTCACAAATAAAAGACTTGTTCTAAAAAAAAAGGCAAAATAATTCACAAAGATTTGAGGAAACACCCTTATTTTACAAACCCAGTATGAAAACTTTAAAGACTCTTTAAATTAAATACAAAGAATTCAAAGAAAATAAATATAAACAGAAAATCAGTAAATATTTACTAAGTACATAACAATTGCTGGGTTTTGGAAGACAAAGATGAATAGAAGGCCATTGCCCTGGAGAAGCCCTATTCAGCCAGCTAAAGAATACTGCCTAAAATCTTAAAACACTTGTTATGTGTCAAGAAGAAATAAAGACAATGGGTGGTTTCTGCCTTTTGCATCCTCTGTTGTATAACCCCAAAGTGGGAAGACTTTGGCTATCGATGGGTGTGACTGCTGATTGGCTGCTTGTGCTACTGCTCCCATAAGGTCCACGAGTTCCTGCAAAAGTAATATAATTATTCCCATGACCTTCATCTTTACAGCAATGTTTTGAAGACAGAGGACATGCAGAGGTGAGCACTATTTTGAGAAAGCTCTCTATAGGCAAACCTTGAGGATAAAAACTTATCTGGGTCCCTCCAGCCTCCAGCTTTATTCTTTTCTTCTCTGCTGGAGAGAATAACCAGTAGGTACTTCTAGAATCCTTGTCTATTATGAAACCTTACCCTCAGGGACAAATTTGATATATATCCAATTGAATCAACTGGTTTCCTGTCCCTGGTTATTTTCATTAAAAAACATACTACTGATTGCTAAAGGAAGGCTTTTCCCTGGTTGGAGGAATTTCAGAAATCTTGGAGGGATAATGAATGAGCAGTTCTGAGAGGCAAGGTACCTAGTCTGACAAAATGCAAAGCCTACAGAAGGGAAGATTAAATTCAAGACATTCCAGGGAAAAGAGCAGTCTAAATACTGAGTCCTCAAGGGATGGCTGAGTCTGTTGGGAGATGGGCATTGGGATAGTAGTGGAGATAAAGTAAAAGGAAATCAAGGTTGGCATTGTGAATAATTCCACTGTCTTCTCTTTATGACCACTTTAATGCAGCAGTTGGTTCTGAAAGTTTTCTAAGTCAGTCAGCAAACTGGCTTGTCTAATAAATGCAGAGTTATAAAGAGCTGGTATTTATTTCTCAAGAAGGCAATGAGGACCCAAACTTCAGAGACATGTTACCCCATTCATTCCTTATTGACAAGAGATAATGAACTGAGACCTTTAAGGCAACTGGGGAAATAGCAGCCTGCCACAGCCTGTAAACCCAGAGGCTTCTAGTTCACAAATTATCTGTGTCACCAACCTGGCCTGACTTCCTGCACATTATATAACTCAATTATCTTCATGTGTAAGTGGGGGAAACAGTAGAAATCCAATCAGAGTGCGGTTGTAAAGATTTCTTTTTTTTTCTTTTCTTTTTACCAAGTGTAGTAGTGAAAGTGTGCTGAGAAAAGTCAATATGCATTTGTCAATTGGCTTGAAATGAAAGAGAGTCACAGTGGGAAGACTGTGGTGAGTTGTAACCTGCCCGTTCTTCCACTTCTGTGAAGTAACAGCCCGAGCAGTGGGGGAGGATGGTCCAATAAACACCCTGATGATCGCACCTCTTCCTTGCAAATCACTCAAATGAAATCTCCCAGGTAGACGCAGTTAAGAGAAAATTGCCAAAAGAAAAGGGCAAATTTGGGGGATGGGAAAGGAGCTCAAAGCAGAGCCAAAATAGTTGCATCCATGACATCCACCTTTTTTTCATTCACTCTTTCAGGCTTTATTCATTAAAACAGTGAATATTTATTGAGTTTCCACCCTGGATCAGGCATTGTGTTGGGTATGTGAACTCAAGAACTCTCCTCAAGCTTACAATGCATTAGAGGAAGACAGGCAATTCAGTGATGTGTCTTGACAAGGAAGATCACGGGATGTTGTGGGAGCCCACTAAAGGAACACTCAGCCAAAACAGTGGGAGGGAGGATCAGGTGAGGCTTCCAGAGAAGGTAATGTCTATCTAACCTGAGACTGAAAGATGAGTATGAGTTATTCAGCAAAAGTTTCAGGAGTAAGGGAGCAGTGGTGCTAGAAGGAGTTTTCAGAAAAGGAAGAAGTATGCCCAGAGACCAGAGCCCTTTTTCCCAATATTTGTAGATGGTTTTCTTCTTCTAGTTCTTATGATATCATAAGAAGGGGGACGAATGAAAGTCATTCTGCATTTGTATACTTAAAAAATGATCAGTTCAATGGTTAAAAGAAAGCCCAATTGCATCTTAATGAGTCAATATTGATTTACTCTAATCAGTCCAGTAAGCTGAGATCCTATAACTATTACCACCCTAGCCTCTTCTTTGGTACTTATTCTCAACTACCTTATGTCATAATGGTTAGGGTTGACATAGTGACTATACAAAGCAGAACACATTGAAAAGGCTTTTGAGGGGAGAGCTTCTGCCACTGAATTTCTATGTTCCCTGCTCAGTATCTAACACAGCAACATACGCTTCAGAAAACATTTGTTCACTTATTAGTGTCCTGACCCAGGTCATGAGAGTACCCGAAAATAAAGAAGAGTAAATATTTGAAAGGTGCAAACACCCAGGAGGAGCTGGTGGGAATGCACACTGGTGCAGCCACTCTGGAAAAAAGTATGGAGTTTTCTCAAAAAAATTAAAAATAGAGCTACCCTACGATCCCAGCAATTGCACTACTAAGTATTTATACAAAGGATACAAAAATGCTGATTCAAAGGAGCCCTTGCACGCCAATGTTTATAGCAGCATTATCAGCAATAGCCAAATTATGGAAAGAGCCCAAATATCCATCGACTGACATGGGTAAAGAAGATGTGGCACATATACATATGATATATACATGATATATATGATATATGATATATATATGATGTGGCATATATATATATATATTTATTTATAGAATAGAATAATAATCAGGGATCAAAAAGAATGAAATCTTGCCATTTGCAACAATGTGGATGGAACTAGAATGTATTAGGCTAAGCAAAATAACTCAATCAGAGAAAGATAAATATGATTTCACTCATATGTGGAATGTAAGAAACAAAACAAATGGAGCCAAGATGGCAGAACAGCATGGAAGTTTTTTTGCGTCTTGCGTCCATGAAATACAGGCAGACCAACACGAAACCATCCTACACACCTATAAAACTGACTGGAGGATTAACACAACAATCTGCACAACGTGAACCACAGAACTCAGCAGGTATGCAGCACTGAGAAGTGAACTGGGGAAGAGAGAAGGTGCAGAGGGCAGGGAGCTGTTTTTGCTTGCGGAGAGAGGACGGGGATGGGGGGAGAGTTCCGGAAAAGCACCCCGCACAAAAGCAGCTGGAGAGAAAGTGGAAAAGGGGAAACAGCTGCAGGGACGGAACTAAAAAGGGAGAAAGGAGAAAGGAGAGGGTTTAAATTCCATTAAGACTCTATAAGCAGGGGGAGCACAGAGTCTGAAACTCCGCAGCTCAATACCTGATGGTGCTCTGGTGAGAAGGGCGAATCCCCAGGAACAGAGTGGGGTCTGGGAGGTTCTCGGGCCACGTGGGGAGAAGCAGTTCCACTGCTGGAAGGACATTTGGCAGAGGCTCTGTGACCACCCAGCCCCCGCAGATCGCAGAGAACAACCACATTCCCTGGTGCTGGAAGAAGGTCATTAAAGGTGAAGCCTGGTGCCAGATGGGTGTTGCGATTTTCCATAATCCCTGAAATGCTGCTGCTACACGTTCGCAAGAACTTTTGCTGGGGTGGGCTGGCGCCCGGCTGCAGTCTCTGGTCATTGGCAGCAGCATGGACCCGTGAACATTCCTGGGTGGGGCCGGCATCTGGCCACTACTCGGTGAGAGCCTCCCGCAGAAGGTCTGAGTGGGTCAAACCTGCAGTCCTTCAGAAGTGAGGGGTCAGGAAAAACAGCCGCACCTGAGATACAACTCAGGAGGGAGGTGCCACCTGGCAACCTGACAGCTTGGTCACAGACAGTGTAAAAGCGTGGAGTGAATGGAAGCCAGAGACAAAGAACAGGTGCGCCATTGCTTGTCAGGGAGAGCACAAGTTCCAACACTAGAAACTCTAACTGGTGACACCATTTCACTGCTCCCGCGCACGCGCATACACACCTATGAGCACCAAAACAATCCACCCTAGTAAGCTAAGCAGCGCCATCTAGTGGAGAACTGAGCTGTTACATTAAGCCCCGCCCAACTGGGCCAACCAGGCTCTTCAGGAACACCATGAGTCTCTCCGCCTGCTTAGTTTACGGACTATAAAGTACTTCATAGTTTGACTTCTAGGGGAAAACAATGTAATTTCAATCATATTTCATTCTCTTCGCTGGTACATCTATTTAATTTTCTTTTTTTTTTAACGTTTATTCTTTTTTTTTTTTCAATATATGAAATTTATTGTCAAATTGGTTTCCATACAACACCCAGTGCTCATCCCAAAAGGTGCTCTCCTCAATACCCATCACCCACCCTCCCCTCCCTCCCACCCCCCATCAACCCTCAGTTTATTCTCAGTTTTTAACAGTCTCTTATGCTTTGGCTTTCTCCCACTCTAACCTCTTTTTTTTTTCTTTTTTTTTCTTTTTCTTCTTTTTTTCTTTCTTTTTCATTTCTATCTTTTTCTTGAATACAGAAAGAGAAAAATTTATTTTTATTTTCAATTTTTATTAAAAATATTTTTCTTTATTTTTTCCTACTATATTTTTTACTTTTTGGTAAATTTTTCAAATTCTACTTTACTTGCATCATTTCATTTTATTCTATTTCAATGTATTCATTTTCTCAAATTTTCAAATGTATTCCTTTTTTTTATCCCCTTTTTCTCTAATCTATAAAACTCCTTTCAATAACCAGACTAAAACACACCTAGAATCTAGCATCATTTATTTGATTTTGTGTGTATTGTTTTTAATTTTTTTTACCTCATTAATTCCTTTTCTCCCTTCAAATCATGAAACAAAGGAATTCACCCCAAAAGAAAGAGCAGGAAGAAATGACAGCCAGGGACTTAACACAGATACAAGCAAGATGTCTGGACCAGAATTTAGAGTCATGATAAGAATACTAGTTGGAGTAGGAAATAGATTAGAATCCCTTTCTGCAGAGATAAAAGAAGTAAAAACTAGTCAGAATGAAATAAAAAATGCTATAACTGAGCTGCAATCTCGAATGGATGCCAGAGAGGCAAGGATGGATGGGCAGCACCGAGAATGAGCAATATAGAGAACAAACTTACAGAGAATAATCAAGCAGAAAAAAAGATGGAGACCAAGGCAAAAGAGCACGATACAAGAATTACAGAAATCAGTGACTCATTGAAAAGGAACAACATAAGAACCATAAGGGTCCCAGAAGAGGAAGAGAGAGAGAAAGGGATAGAAGAGTTATGTGAGCCAATAATAGCGGAAAACTTTCCTAACGTGGGGAAAGACACAGACATCAAAATCCAGGAAGCACAGAGGACTCCCAGTAGATTCAACAAAAACCAACCATCAGCAAGACATAACATAGTCAAATTCACACAATACTCAGGGAAGGAAAGAATCATGAAAGCAGCAAGGGAAAAAAGTCCTTAACCTACAAGGGAAGACAGATCAGGTTTGCAGCACACCTATCCAGAAACTTGGCAAGCCAGAAAGGAGTGGCAGGATATATTCAATGTGCTGAATCAGAAAAATATGCAACCAAGAATTCTTTATCTAGCAAGGCTGTCATTAAAAATAGAAGGAGAGATTAAAAGTTCCCCAGACACACAAAAATTAAAGGAGTTCGTGACCACTAAACCAGCCCTGCAAGAAATTTTAAGGGGGACTCTCTGAGGGGAGAAAAGAGGAATAAATAAATAAATAAATAAATAAATAAATAAACCAAAAGCAACAAAGGCTAGAAAGGGCCAGAGAACACCACCAGAAACTCCAACTCTACAAGCATCATAACGGCAATAAATTCATATCTTTCAGTGCTCACTCTAAATGTCAATGGACTAAATGCTCCAATCAAATGACATAGGGTAACAGAACGGATAAGAAAAAAAGATCCATCTATATGCTGTTTATAAGAGACCCACTTTAGACCTAAAGACACCTACAGATTGAAAGTAAGAGGATGGAGCACCATCTATCATGTTAAGGGTCAACAAAAGAAAGCCAGAGTAGCCATACTTATATCAGACAATCTAGACTTTAAAATAAAGACTGTAACAAGAGATGCAGAAGGGCATTATATCATAATTAAGGGGTCTATCCATCAAGAAGACCTAACAATTGTAAACATTTATGCACCATATATGGAGCACCCAAACATATAAATCAATCAACCACAAAAATAAAGAAATTCATTGATAGTAATACCATAATAGTAGGGGACATCAACACCCCACTTACAGCAATAGACATATTATCTAGTCAAAAAATCAACAAGGAAACAATGACTTTGAATGACACACTGGACCAGATGGACCTAACAGATATATTCAGAACATTTCATCCTAAAGCAGCAGAATATACATTCTTCTCCAGTGCACATGGAATGTTCTCCAGAAAAGACCACATACTGGGACACAAATCAGCCCTCAACAAGTACAAAAAGATTGAGATCATACCATGCATATTTTCAGACCACAACACTATGAAACTTGAAATCAACCACAAGAAAAAATTTGGAAAGGTAACAAATACTTGGAGACTGAAGAACATCCGACTAAGAATGAATGGGATAACCAAGAAGTTAAAGAGGAAATTAAAAAATTCATGGAAGCCAATGAAAATGATAACACCACAACACAAAACTGTGGGACACAGCAAAGGCGGTCATAAGAGGAAAGTATATAGCAATCCAGGCCTTCCTAGAGAAGGAAGAAAGGCCTCAGATACACAACCTAACCTTACACCTTAAAGAGCTGGAAAAAGAACAGCAAACAAAACCCCAAACCAGCAGAAGACAGGAAATAATAAAGATTAGAGCAGAAATTAATACTATAGAAACCAAAAACAAAAAAACAAAAACCAAAAAAGCAGAACAGACCAATGAAAGCAGAAGGTGGTTTTTTGAAAGAATTAACAAAATTGATAAAACACTAGTCAGTTTGATCAAGAAGAAAAAGGAAAGGACACAAATAAGTAAAATCAAGAATGAAAGAGGAGAGATCACAACCAACCCAGCAGAAATAAAAACAATAATAAGAGAATATTAAGAGCAATTATATCCCAATAAAATAGGCAATCTGGAAGAAATGGACACATTCATAGACATATATACACTACAAAACTGAAACAGGAGAAATAGAAAATTTGAACACACCCATAACCAGTAAAGAAGTCGAGTTAGTAGTCAAAAATAAAAAAAAAACAAGAGTCCAGCACCAGATGGCTTTCCAGGGGAATTCTACCAAACATTTAAGGAAGAGTTAATACCTATTCTCTTGAAGCTGTTCCAAAAAATAGAAATGGAAGGAAAACTTCCAAACTCTTTCTATGAAGCCAACATTACCTTGACTCCAAAACCAGACAAAGACCCCACTAAAAAGGAGAATTATAGACAAATTTACCTGATGAACATGGATGCACACATCCTCAACAAGACATTAGCCAACTGAATCCAACAATACATTAAAAAAATATATTCATCCCGACCAAGTGGGATTTATACCTAGGATGCAGGGCTGGTTCAATATCTGCCAAAAAATCAATTTGATTCATCACATCAATAAAAGAAAGGACAAGAACCACATGATCCTCTCAATAGATGCAGAAGAAGCATTTGACAAAATAGAACATCTTTTCTTGATAAAAACCCTCAAGAAAGTAGGGATAGAAGGAGCATACCTCGAGATCATAAAAGCCATATATGAACGACCCAATGCTAATATCATCCTCAATGGAGAAAAACTGAGAACTTTCCACCTAAGGTCAGGGACAAGACAGGGATGTCCACTCTCGCCACTGTTATTCAACATAGTATTGGAAGTCTTAGCCTCTGCAATCAGACAACACAAAAAAATAAAAAGCACCCAGATCAGCCAGGAGAAGGTCAAACTTTTGCTCTTTGTAGATGACATGATACTCTATATGGAAAACTCAAAAGATTCCACCAAAAACCTGCTAGAACTGATCCATGAATTCAGTAAAGTAGCAGGATATAAAATCAATGCACAGAAATCGGTTGCATTCCTATACACCAACAATGAAGCGACAGAAAGAGAAATCAAGGAATTGATCTCATTTACAATTGCACCAAAACCCATAAAATACTTAGGAATAAATCTAACTAAAGAGGTGAAAAATCTATACACTGAAAACTATAGAAAGCTTATGAAAGAAATTGAAGACACAAAAAAATAGAAAAGTATTCCATGCACATAGATTGGAAGAACAAATATTGTTAAAATGTCAATACTAGTCAAAGCAATCTACATATTCAATGCAATCCCTATAAAAATAACACCAGCATTCTTCACAGAGCTAGAACAAATAATCCTAAAATTTGTATGGAACCAGAAAAGACCCCAAATACCCAAAGCAATCTTGAAAAAGAAAACCAAAGCAGGAGGCATCACAATCCCAGACTTCAAGCTATACTACAAAGCTATAATCATCAGGACAGTATGGTACTGGAACAAAAACAGACAGATCAATGGAGCAGAATAGAGAACCTAGAAATGGACCCACAAACATATGCCCACTAATCTTTGACAAAGCAGGAAAGAATATCCAATGGAATAAAGACAGTCTTTTCAGTAAGTGGTGCTGGGAAAACTGGACTGTGACATGCAGAGTAATGAACCTGGACCACTTTCTTACACCATATACAAAAAGAAACTCAAAGTGGATGAAATACCTGAATGTAAGACAGGAAGCCATGAAAATCCTCGAGGAGAAAGCAAACAAAATCCTCTTTGACCTTGGCTGCAGCAACAACTTACTCAACACATCTCTGAAGGCAAGGGAAACAAAAGCAAAAATGAAATATTGGGACCTCATCAAAATAAAAAGCTGCTGCACAGATGAAGAAAACAATCAGCAAAACTAAAAGGCAACTGACAGAATAGGAGAAGATATTTGCAAATGACATATCAGATAAAGGATTAGTATTCAAAATCCATAAAGAACTTATCAGACCCAACCCCCAAAAAACAAATAATCCAGCAAAGAAATGGGAAAAAGGCATAGACACTACTCCAAAGAAAACATCCAGATACCAACCAACTCATGAAAAAATGCTCAACATCACTCATCATCAGGGAAATACAAATTAAAACCACAATGAGATACCACCACACACCTGTCAGAATGGCTAACATTAACAACTCAGGCAACAACAGATATTGTCAAAGATGCAGAGAAAGAGGATCTCTTTTGCATTGCTGGTGGGAATGCAAACTGGTACAGCCACTCTGGAAAACAGCATGGAGGTTCCTCAAAGAACTAAAAATAGAACTACCCTACGACCCTGCAATTGCACTGCTAGGCATTTATCCAGGCGATAGAGGTGTGCTGTTTCAAAGGGACACATGCACCCCCATGTTTCTAGATGCACTATCAACAATAGCCAAGTATGAAAGAGCCCAAATGTCCATCGATGGATGAATGGATAAAGAAGATGTGGTATATATATATACAATGGAGTATTACTCAGCAATCAAAAAGAATGAAATCTTACCATTTGCAACTATGTGGATGGAACTAGAGGGTATTATGCTAAATGAAATTAATCAGAGAAAGACAAATATCATAGGACTTGACTCACATGAGGACTTTAAGATACAAAACAGATGAACATAAGGGAAGGGAAACAAAAATAATGTAAAAACAGGGAGGGGGACAAAAACATAAGAGACTCCTAAATATGGAGAACAGAGGGTTACTGGAGGCATTGTAGGAGGGGGGATGGGCTAAATGGGTAAGGGGCATTAAGGAATCTACTCCTGAAATCATTGTTGCAATATATGCTAACTAACTTAGATATAAATTAAAACAATAAACTAAACAGAAATTAAAAATAAAAGAATAAATAAAAAAATAAAAAAGAAACAAAACAGATGGACATAGGGAAAGGAAGGAAAAGTAAGATAAAAACCGAGAGAAGGCAAACCATAAGAGACTCCTAAATACAGAGAGAAAAACTGAGGTTTGCTGGAGGGAAGGTGGTTGGGGAATGGGCTAAATGGGTGATGGACAGTAAAGAAGGTACTTGTGATGAGGACTGGGTGTTCTATGTAAGTGATGAATCACTAAATTCTACTCCTGAAACCATTATTACACTATATGTTAATTAACTTGGATTTAACTAAAATTAAAAAAAAAATCAGAGATACAACTGACCCAGGAAATTGGCTTCTCAGTGTCAAGTAATGCTTTCAGTCTGGTGGGCTGGGACTATCCCTCCAAGGATTTCTGAAACTCTTTTGGGGCCCTCTGGATGCTGTCTGGCCTAGCATAACACTGGAATGAAAATCTCAGGGAAAACTATAGCCTTTCTCTGGCCCCTGATAAATGAGCAGCTGACCTGGTTTTGTCTTTTCCATCTCAGATTTCAGTATGATTCAATTGGCATGGAGTTCCAGTGAAACGCAGTCTGCCCTGAACTCTGGTATCCTGCCTTATGGCCTGAGGTCTAGCTGCCAAGTCACCATGGCATCTCAGATTCCTGGCCTTCTAACTTTTCCTTGTCAGGATCTGGTCATGTAATGAAGTACAGCCTCTGCTCTCCTGGCAGTTTCCAGTGTCTGCTCCACTTCACTTGCCTTTACTCCACTGGCTTTTGACAGGTCACTCTCTATGTGAGACCACAGTTGAAACTCAGATCTGAAGAGGTTCTAAAGGGCTCTCTCTGGGAATGAGAATCCAGCAACAAACAAACCATTGAGCATTTAGGGACACTGTTCCTGGTTGTGATGTCCTCTCTCTGCCATGTTATTTCCCTTGCTCCACTCCTCTGGTCTTCTTCCCAAGGAAATGCTAACCAAGCAGTGAAAAGCAACATAAGGAAGGGCATACTAGAAAGCTTGGGGAATATGCAACCTGACATGAGTTTTGAATATATGGGAGGTAGCTTTATAGTTACATGTAAAAATTGGTATTATCTTGTGGATCCAAATCTCCTTAAAAGTGTTATGGAAAGGCTATGGGCTTTTAGCTTCGCCAACTAGTTGCTGGAAAGTCATATTATATCTCTACTTACAATCAGAGTTTATAATGCTTAGTTGAGAATCAAAACGCCAGCACTGCATTTCAGACCACTTTTCAACTGGGGAAAGCCACTCCCTTCTCTATGGCCCAGTCTCCCATCCTTATTATGATTCTTATCATTGCCTGCCTTCTCTTGCCACCCCAGAAGTTAAAAGAATGACTAAGTAAATGCCTATCTTAGGAGAACACAGAATATTTTAGGATAGTCTCAGTGTCAGTGTATATTGTTGAGATAAGGGATTCAACCATTGCAAGAGCAAGTTATAAAACAAAAACAAAAACAAACACAAAAAACTTGCCCTGTGATCATAGATTAGTTTTCCTAAGCCAAAATTGTATGTTGAAATACAAATATCCAAAGTATAAGCTATTCTTTTGTGACCAGGTTGGGGGAGAAGGTAGTTAAGTTCAACATTAGTACTCTCCTTGGAGTTTATTGCTTTTTATCACTGGGGATGGCTGAGTTGCTAAGCTCACCCAAGATTAGAAGTGTTTTCAAACTGCCTCAGTGTGCACACAGGTCAGAATTTGTCCCTATGGGACAGCTGGCTCCTAACTGCAATTCTTAATCAGGCTCCTCTGGGGCACTGCCATGTCACAGTTTCATGTACATCATTATCAAACCTGATTTTTGTTCTGTAGCTGCAACAAGTGACTTTTGATCTACTACATTTTAACTTTCAGAACAAAGTCATGTTTTTTTCAGGTGAGATTTTTGGGAACATGGCATAGAATTTTGGAAAAATATTACCTTGACCTTCACCATTCCTGAACCTTTAGAAAATATGCCCTTCTTCTCATGGGATGACCACCAGATTCCCTGGCAAAGAAGAACTTTCAAGGTAAAGTAGGGGCATAGGTGATGATGCTTATAAATTAGTGGGCTAAACAAATTCAAACCTTAGGAAGGAATGGGGCAGAGGAAAGAGAGTTCCCTTCTCTGCTTACCTGCTGTCTTTAACAAGTTCTCGTTTCTCAGTAACACTACGCCTGACTGAAAGCGTGAACCCTATTTTTTCAAGGAGTATAGCCACAATGCCCAGGTCTTCCTCAATGTCTCCCACTAATAAATCTACCTCATATACTTTAGTCACATTTTAAAGTTCACCTTTTCAAAGAAAACAAGGAAGCTTGTGATCAGGGTGTCTGAGAGCAATAAGTGACAGGGCTGGTATTCAAATGCTGACACCTCCATCATGAGGCATGAGAGTAAAGAGGTTAAAGCTGAGGACTAGGGGCTGGACTTTTCAGCACTCTGAAGCTTCTTCTCCAGCCAAGCCTCTGCCTTTACACTTACCTGGGGAAAATAATACCATTCTAGATTGGATAAAGCCTGGAGTGTTATATTCTTGGGATTCACCTCTGCAGGAGAGAGAGAGGGTAATGGGGATGGGCTGTGGTCTTGGACCACTCCCATTCCAAAAGTATTTAAGAACATTTGATGACTTGAATTACCCTCTCCATCCCACCTTGGCTGAATAATTGTTGACAAGACAGGGGAATGAAACCAAACTAATTTTAAGAAAATTTATCTTAGTTCATAAAAGAAAGTCCAGGACTTTTCAAGTAAAGTAATAAGGGAAAGTGTCTGCAAAGAAAGCCAACAGGTATGATATAGTCTATCAAACAGACGTGGACAGTTTGGTTGCTAAAAGAGCTCTCTCTCTTTCCCAGGAGAGGGTTTGCATAAGGTGAAATCAGAGAAGAGAAAAACTGATGGGACTGCTGAAAATTGTCTCTAATACATGGAGTCACCATGGGGCCAATTTAATTTTTTTTCACTGTATCACCAAATTTCTTCCTTTCTATTTCATCACCCCTACTAAGAAAATGTACAAACATACCCTACTAGGAACTCCTTTCAAAATTAAAATTTTTATCTGGTTGTGTCTCTACTTTCTGCTCCCATCCATGAGAGAAAACTCCAGAAAACTGTGTGCTATTGCTATTTTTTGACTTACACTAACCCTTCAGCTTTTTCCATTAGCTCATCAGTGCAATTTGGCTTCAGCCCCATCATGCCACTGAAACTGCTCTTGTGAAAGTCAGGGGTGACCTCCACATTGACAATTACAAGAGTATATGTCTTCTCTCTTTGATGAAACCATTTCCTTTCTTGACTTCTGTGACAATATCCTCTTCTGGGTATTTCTCCCCCTCTGTTACTGGTCATTCATTTGAACTCTCTTTTGCTTGCTTTTCCTCCATTACCTAAACTTAACTACTGGTATTCCTTGGGGTTTTGCCTTGGACTCTCTCCATCTTTCTTCATATAGAAGCTTCTGAGTGAGTTCATCCATTCTCATTGCTTTAATTATTATCCCTGGGATAAACATTCCCTCTTTTATATTTTTGGCCCACACCTCTTCTCTGAGCCCTAGACCTCTTCACCCAACTTCTTATAGTTCCACAGCCTCGTGGTTATCTGAGAACATTCCCAAGGTACAACTCTTATTTCCTTCTGCATCTTACTTTTCCATGTCAGAAAATAACATCATTAGCTATCTAATTGTTAAAGATAGAAATCTAAGTGCCATCCTTTATTCTGCCTTGTCCCTCTCACGCTCCACATCTAATCCATCTAAATCCTGATTATTTTATCTCTAATGTGAATCTCAGTTCTATCCATGATGCTATATCTCCACTGAACCACCCTGTTCCAACCATTATTCTCTTTTGCCTCTTGGCATGTTGCCCTGCTTCCATTGTCATCCATCTTCTACTAATTTTCTTTACAGCAGCTAAAATTATCTTCCTAAACATGTAAATCAAATCACATAGCCTTTCTAACTCAATTCCTTGGATGAATTCCCAATGCATTTAGAATAAAATCTGGACACTTACAGGGCCCTAAATGATCAGATCTCAGTCTATCTCTTCAATGTACTTCATTCCAGTTTTCCTCATCCTTACCTTCTAGCCATAAAATAAATACTCATCATTATTCTCCTTAAGAGTCCCCTGTTTATTTCCTTCATAGGGTGTGTGTTAGGCTGAAAAATACCACCCCACCCCCCCCCACCCCGCCTCCAAGATATCCATGTTCTAACCACTGGAACCTGTGAACATTGCTTCATGGGCAAATTTGCACATAACAGGGGCTGTGTAAATGTGATTAAATTAAAGATCTTGAGATGGGGAGGTTATCCTGGTGTCTCCAGTGAACCCTAGATGCTATCACAAATATTCTTATTAGAAGGAGACTGAGGAAGACTTTTCCACAGAAAAGAAGAAGACAGGGTGGCTATGGAGGCAGAAATTTGAGTGATGTGGCCACAAACCACATCAGTGAATGTCAGCAGCTTTAGAAGCTAGAAAAGTCAAGGAATGGATTCTCCCTTAGAGACTCCAAAGGTAGCACAACGCTGCTGACAGCTTAATTTCAGTGCAGGGAAACTAACTGACTTTCAGAAATTTATTCAGAGAATAAATTTTTGTTGTTTAAGCCACAAAGTTTGTGGTAATTTGTTATGGTACCCACAGGGAAATGATTCAGACATCATAATTTGTGATTATTTTATCTATTTATTTGTTCAGTTATGTCCTCCCTTACTAGTTTGCAAGCCGTACGAGAGCAGGGATTACATCTGTCTATATTGTTTAACACTATGTAAGCACTATTTGCCATTAGTAGGAATTCAATAAATGTATTTTGAATGAATGGCTTAATTTGTTTCAATGAGGCAGACAATTTTTCTTCCTCACTTCTACCCAACCCAAATCCAATCAATCACCTATTCTTCAATTCTCAGTATATCCATCTTTCTCCAACATCACCCCACCTCCACCCCCATTCCAAACTATTAGAGTCTCTTCTTGGACTAATGGAAGCCATTCTTAACTTCCTTTTTTTCCCTCCTTTCTAATACGATCATTACATAGCCTTTAGAATGACCTTGTAAAACAGATTGGCCACATAAGCATCTGCTTAAAATCCTTTAGTGACTTCTTTGACCAAAATTCTGAACATGGTCTGCAAAGTCCTTTATTGTCTCTTCATTCCTATATCTTCAACATATCACAGCATCCACTTCCCACCTCCTTACAGTAACATGGAGGCTTCTTTATATCCTCATTTTTTACCTTACCATTTCCTATTATATAGCTTTGGCACATATTTTTTTTCCCCTCTCTCTCCATTTTCCTTGGTTTCATGCATTGAATATTTGTGTCTTCGAAAAATTCATATATTGAAGGCTTAATGCCCAGGTATTTGGAGGTGGGCCTTTCAGAGGTAATTAGGTTAAGATGAGGTCATGACAGTGTGGCCCCCATGATAGGATTGGAGCTCTTGCATAAAAGGGGAAGAAACCAGATCTCTCTTTCCACCATGTGAAGACACAGCAGGAAAGCAATGATCTGCAAGCCTGGAGGAGGGCTCTCACTGGAAACTGAATATGCCAATTATTCAGCCTCCAGAATTGTGAGAAATAAATGTCTATTTTTTTTAACCACCTAGTGTATGGAATTTTGTTATAGTAACCCAAGCTTACTAAGATACCTGGCTATTACTGGTGTCTTTCACTAGACTGTGTCCCTAAGAGGGCATGAGCCTAGAAAACACATTTTTTACAATTTTTTAATGTTTATTTATTTTTGAGAGAGAGACAGAGACAGAGCCCAAGTTGGGGAGGGGCAGAGAGAGAAGGAGACTCAGAATCCAAGCAGGATCCAGGCTCTGAGCTGTCAGCACAGAGCCTGACGTGGGTTTGGAACCCATGAATGGTGAGATCATGACCTGAGCTGAAGTCAGATTCTTAACCAACTGAGCAACCCAGATGCCCCCAAAATATGTATTTGTAAAAATATATTATTCTATTCACAGAATTTAGCAAACTGTCTAGTATAGCAGTAGATTTTCAATATTCTCAATTGTTGAAAGAGTGAATAGTGACAAAAATATTTTAATTTTTCTAAAACACTATTTTTTTATAATGACTTTAAATATTTCAAAGTGTTTTTACACATTATTGAATTTAATATTCCTAGAGATTTTGTGATGAATATGATAGGTAATCTAATTTTTTGAATTTTAGAATATGAGAATTAGATGTCAGAAGATTTAAGGTGACTTACCTATGATCATATGGCTAGTAAGTTTTAAAAGGCGTAATTACACTATATACAAGTACACAAAATGATCTGCACTTTGTGTGCAAGCATATACATAATATGACTTGAGTGCAGCAGGCCAGGCAGTATGCTAAATATTGTCAATGCATTAATTAATTTCATCCAGAAAACAATCTTATAAGATGGGTACTATTTTATTCCCATCTCAAAGATGAGGAAATTAATTTTGGGTTGAGTAACTTTCCAAAACAAAACAAAGAACCAAGACTTAAACAAAAGCATGGGTGATTCCAAAGTCCCAAACTCTTAACCATTCATCTGGAAGATTCTTTTTTTAATGCTGAGATGTTTCAAATGTGCAACAGTATAAAAATAATAGAACCCATTAATTCATCACTTGGCATAAGAAATAAAACATCACAAATAAAAGTGATGTTTCCTAAGACTTCTATCATATTCCCTTCTCTCACTGGTAAAGCTAACTACTTACCTGAATTTATTTTATCATTTCCATATGTGTGTTTATACGTTCACTACATATGTATGCATTCCTATATAATTTATGGCCTTGCTAGCATATTACTTTATTTTTTTTTTAATTTTTTTTTATATATGAAGTTTATTGACAAATTGGTTTCCATACAACACCCAGTGCTCATCCCAAAAGGTGCCCTCCTCAATACCCATCACCCACCCGCCCCTCCCTCCCACCCCCCATCAACCCTCAGTTTGTTCTCAGTTTTTAACAGTCTCTTATGCTTTGGCTCTCTCCCACTCTAACGTCCTTTTTTTTTTTTTTTTTTCCTTCCCCTCCCCCATGGGTTCCTGTTAAGTTTCTCAGGATCCACATAAGAGTGAAACCATATGGTATCTGTCTTTCTCTGTATGGCTTATTTCACTTAGCATCACACTCTCCAGTTCCATCCACGTTGCTACAAAAGGCCATATTTCATTTTTTCTCATTGCCACGTAGTATTCCATTGTGTATATAAACCACAATTTCTTTATCCATTCATCAGTTGATGGACATTTAGGCTCTTTCCATAATTTGGCTATTGTTGAGAGTGCTGCTATGAACATTGGGGTACAAGTGCCCCTATGCATCAGTACTCCTGTATCCCTTGGGTAGATTCCTAGCAGTGCTATTGCTGGGTCATAGGGTAGGTCTATTTTTAATTTTCTGAGGAACCTCCACACTGCTTTCCAGAGCGGCTGCACCAATTTGCATTCCCACCAACAGTGCAAGAGGGTTCCCGTTTCTCCACATCCTCTCCAGCATCTATAGTCTCCATCAAAATTGCACCAGCATTCTTCTCGAAACTAGAACAAGCAATCCTAAAATTCATATGGAACCACAAAAGGCCCCGAATAGCCAAAGGAATTTTGAAGAAGAAGACCAAAGCAGGAGGCATCACAATCCCAGACTTTAGCCTCTACTACAAAGCTGTCATCATCAAGACAGCATGGTATTGGCACAAAAACAGACACACAGACCAATGGAATAGAATAGAAACCCCAGAACTAGACCCACAAACGTATGGCCAACTCATCTTTGACAAAGCAGGAAAGAACATCCAATGGAAAAAAGACAGCCTCTTTAACAAATGGTGCTGGGAGAACTGGACAGCAACATGCAGAAGGTTGAAACTAGACCACTTTCTCACACCATTCACAAAAATAAACTCAAAATGGATAAAGGACCTAAATGTGAGACAGGAAACCATCAAAACCTTAGAGGAGAAAGCAGGAAAAGACCTCTCTGACCTCAGCCGTAGCAATCTCTTACTCGAAACATCCCCAAAGGCAAGGGAATTAAAAGCAAAAGTGAATTACTGGGACCTTATGAAGATAAAAAGCTTCTGCACAGCAAAGGAAACAACCAACAAAACTAAAAGGCAACCAACGGAATGGGAAAAGATATTTGCAAATGACATATCGGACAAAGGGCTAGTATCTAAAATCTATAAAGAGCTCACCAAACTCCACACCCGAAAAACAAATAACCCAGTGAAGAAATGGGCAGAAAACATGAATAGACACTTCTCTAAAGAAGACATCTAGATGGCCAACAGGCACATGAAAAGATGTTCAGCGTCGCTCCTTATCAGGGAAATACAAATCAAAACCACACTCAGGTATCACCTCACGCCAGTCAGAGTGGCCAAAATGAACAAATCAGGAGGCTAGCATATTACTTTAATCTTATCTTACTATCTCCTTCTGCAACTTTCTTTAATTGTTCATGACATACATCTTTGCAGATATATGAGGCTCTCCTTCATTCATGTTAACTGTTAATTTCAGTCTAAAGTTAGGTTTATACCAAGAAAACCAATTAACCTTTTGAGAGAGGAAGATTTCTCTGTTGTTCTAATCTCTGCATGGGGGGAAAATTGTGAAGGGAAGAGTAGTTTGTGTAGCTTCCATCCCTCCACTTATACTAATGTAGCATTTAGGTTGAAAAAAAATGGTAATTTCTCTGTTGATCTTCAAGTCTAACCCAATGCTCTTGGTCAATGAGAAGATGCCTCTAAGCAGCCATTTGGAAATGCCCAGATATTTCACAAGCCTCCTCTGATGTAACACTAGATCCCTCCTAGGAATAGGGAAAATGTTTCTGGCACATCTTAATCCCACAGAGGGATAGCTCAAACTTTGATAAGATTTTGGATGTAGTGTTTTTCAGAAATTGAACCTTTGAAGAAGTATAAGCTTCTTCATCAATTAACTGGTTGTTAGAGAATCAATCAGGTAAAAATATCACACAATTTATTTCATTTCATTTCATTTCATTTCATTTCATTTCATTTCATTTCATTTCATTTTTACCAACTAGTGGGATTTTTGATGCAAAGAAGACATGGTTGTAGAATCCATGGAACACTCCTTGGGCATTGCCCTATTTAACTTGGAGAGAATCTGCTTGCAGGAAAAAAAAAAAAAAAGTACAGCTGATGGTTGTTTTCCATGACACAAATGTATAAAACATTTGGTCTTAAATTCTCTTTCAACAGCTGGTATTTTGAATCTGAGCTCTGGGTTGTATCATTAATTCAAAAAGCTTGTGATACTGTTCAATGCATAGGTCCATTGGCTATAATATTTTCCCTAATTGTGCCTATTGGCTAATGCAAATTCTTCACAGATTTTTCCATATCCTGCAAGAAAATGTACTGGCCCTATTAAGTGAAGCAAAAGCCTATTTACCTGAATGATCATTACATGTCATCTTCTCAGTTAATTAGAATCTGGAGTCATTCTGTAATCAGGATGGGTCTCTATATAGTTGCATATTTATAGAAACATAAAGAAAATTGGAAGGTGAAAGAAATAATGAGTAGTTACTTTTAACTACAGGCTTGGACTGAACCTTGTTTGGTTATTCTTCAAGTAAAATTTTCCTTCCCTTTGCATAACAGCATTAAGTTTAAGTTGAGGACTGGCTCAAAAGAAAAACAAACAAAGAAAAAGGGGGAAATTTCCATCCTTCCTTTGTAAATTAATACCAGTAAGAGAAGAGTCCAGTATGGATATTCCTCTAAGGAAAACTGCAAAAATTGTTGTTTAGTCCATGTCTCTGGAAAGGCCTTTTAAGAAACCCAGAGACAAACTGACCAAGGGAATTAACACAAGACAAGCCATTCCATAAGTCAGGTGGCCCTTACTAACTATCCCCAGTCGAATGATGAGAGTGCTTTGTTCCAGGCACCTGCAGGTGGAAATGTGTCCTGACGTTGGCACCAGTGTTTGCTCTTGTCTGGGGTGTTTCCACAAGTAATTCCCTACCTCTTTCCTCCCTACCTTCCCCTCTCCCACTTCTATTCCTTGTAGTTGAAAAAAGATTCATAATGGAATGTTGACTTGGTGATCTCATCCCAAGGCCCTGTCTATTTAGACACAATAATTTGAAGAGGAAATAAAACTGGTCACATTGGGAAAGGAAAACTAATAAAAAGGTTTCAGCCAGTCACTTAAAAGGAATAAACTAAATTCAATCTCTGTTTCGTTCCCAAGCTGGTTTGTGCATGTAGGCCAAGCCTGGGTAATAACACAAACCCAACAAATTAGGATTCTGATCCTGACTCAACATGTAGCTGAAAGGTCCTCTTACTGGGGTCCTTCACTGAAGTCATTTCTGGGGTGGAATGTGGCAGCTGTCTCACAGCTGGCTAACATCATGGATGGGTGGTGACATTAAGAAGTGACAAATAGCCTTTTGAATTTCAAGTGTCAGGTTGATGAAGGAAGAAGAATGCAGTCCAAAAAAACCTCAGGTTAGAATCTGGCTAAAATTTTATATTCAACATTCCTAATATTAATCAAAAGGGGTCAAAGACACTAATTAACCCCAGAAATTCAAAGTTACAGATTTACCCCTTCAGGAAACTGGAGTTGCTTCCCCAATACATGAGACAATAAACCAAAAACTCAGGAATGATAACTTCTGACAAAGAACATATTTTTCAGTGAAAGTTAGTTTCTATATGTATTTCCTGGTGGCTAATTAAAGGAGAGAAAAAGAGAAGTAACATTTATTTAACATCCATCCTGTACCAAGCATTGCACTGAGAGATTTACATACATAAATCCCATTAAAATGAGTGTTGCGGGGCGCCTGGGTGGCGCAGTCGGTTAAGCGTCCGACTTCAGCCAGGTCACGATCTCGCGGTCCGTGAGTTCGAGCCCCGCGTCGGGCTCTGGGCTGATGGCTCAGAGCCTGGAGCCTGTTTCCGATTCTGTGTCTCCCTCTCTCTCTGCCCCTCCCCCGTTCATGCTCTGTCTCTCTCTGTCCCAAAAATAAATAAACGTTGAAAAAAAAAAAATGAGTGTTGCAAAGAGAAATAAAAGTCCTTAGCAGTGTTTCATTTTGGAGTCCAACAAAGAAAGACCTAGGTTACTTCCTAACACAAAATGAGATTAACCTTGCTGATAAAATGTAACAAAGAACAGGTATTTCTCCCATATAAGTACCATAGGCAGAGATGATCTTTTGAACTGAAACAGAACTTGGCAACTCTCATAATTGCCAACTCTTCTAGTGAGAGAAATATCAGGTACTCTTGGAGGGACAAAAGGATTTTCCATACAGAGTAGTAAGGAAGAGGCTATTTCAGTGGGAAAGCTGAGTGAATTAAGCAGTCAACTCCTTTAATAGGATCCAAAGAGACTTGATTTGGAATTAAACTACTAGATTATTCTAAGACTCCTAAAGATAATTTGCCCTTTGATCTTCAAATTTGGGTAAAAGATAGTTCCATTCAACTAACATTTATTGAAAACTCTTTACTATATGATACAGTGAGATCTATAATAATCACCAAAGTGTGATCTTTTCTTTCAAATAGGTTGCTATGTAGCTATTATTTATGGTTTGTGTGGGGAGGGGGTAGAATGGGAGGAACTTGAGGGAAGAACTATGAGATCCTCCCGACCACCATACCTAATGTTAAAAATGGTTTAAAACAGCTTCAAATAAGTAACTTTTAATCATCCCGGTAAGTTTTTTCCAGTGAATTTTTCTTTTTTTTTAATTAAAAAAAATGTTTATTATTTATTTTTGAGAGAAAGAGCGTGAGTGGGGGAGAAGTCAAGAGAGAGGAGGAGACACAGAATCCAAAGCAGGCTCCAGGCTCTGAGCTGTCAGCACAGAGCCCGACGCGGGGCTCGAACCCACGAACTGTGAGATCATGACCTGAGCCGAAGTCAGACGCCTAACCAACTGAGCCACCCAGGCGCCCCTCCGGTGAATTTTTCTAATCAAACAAATCATCCAGTAACAATTTCAAAAGCTATTAGATTAAAAAAAACCTGGAACTCAGAACAGTGAAGTGACTTGCCCTTTCACATCTCTTGTCAGAACCATGCTCTTCTTTGTTACATCCAACATGATTTATGATTTCTCCTATACCACGTGGCCTCACTGTGCCAAATTATTTCTCAATCCATTCCAAACTGTAATCATTAATTAAAACTATGGCTAATGTATTTATTTACTTATAATTGTAATGGGTTGGTCAATTGTTTCAGTGACTGTCCAATTCAGTCTAAATGGTCAATCCTACAGCCTTGGGTAGAGTCAGCTTCCAAAACTTACCTCCTCCTGGCATTAGGAATGATGTCAATGTGCAAAGTTGTTTGCCAAAGGACAACATGAACTCAAAATCAGCCTGTTTGGAAAGATCCTAGTGACTAAATCTGATGATGGTGTCAGTGCTTTGGCAGCATGGTCATGAAAAATTATCCAATAATTTAAATCCATTGGCTTATTACCCCATCTGGAGTTCCCTGATGAGAGAGGGCATGTTGTGTTGCCATGCCTATATGAGATTAAGATAATCATTTTAACAGTAAAGACCAAAGGCATTGGGAAATATTTATTAGTAACTATTAAGCAATCTCTACCTTGGATTTTGTTCTGAGTGTTATGTTGTCATTAAAGTATAGCTAAGATTATATGACTTGGATATTTCTAAATGATCAAGAGAATAATGTGCCCTGCATACTGTGTTAGAGCAACTACCCATGATCTATGTCTATTCCGCTCTTTGAAAGTACAGAGTGATACACATTTGCAGATTGAGAATTCTGAAAAATTCAGAAGAAAAAATCATTTGGAACTCTACTGAGACTCTCTCTAATATCCTTGAAACTTTTCACTGTCTTGTGGTTTTGGAATATAAACCAGGCAATCTTGTTTAAGAAGTTAATGACTTTTGATTGAATTGAACAGTAATTGTTTATCTTGGCAATTCTCCCAAATGAGTACCCTAGACAGAGAAGAGCAACATTTCAACAATCAGCTGCCTTTAATACCATTGGGGCCTCATGTCTAACTAAGATGACTATGATCTTTGAAGAAATGAATAGATTTCATTACAGTGGTTCCTTTCAAATTTCTTGGAGAAGATATAAAATGAAGTGCTGTAAGATTGATTATCTAGTTAAAAGATTGGTTTATGCCTCTCCTAATCACCACAAGCACTAAGCTATTAGGAAAGAGAATGGATGTGTACATTGATGGTAATCTCACCATTGTCTCAATGAGTAGCAGCCACAAAACTGATATTACCACATACGACTTCCTACCTTATATTTTACCCTTCAACCATACTGTTTTCCTCCAAGGCTACTGTGTTTACTTACCCTTCTCTGAACATATTAGAAACTTCATCTTTTCCATAGAGTCTAAGTGTGGTTTTCTGACTAGGTAAGCTCCTTGGCTAGAGCATAAGAATGAGCAGTAAGAATCATTTTGATTCTCTTTGTAATAGACTTCTCAAAAAATATACCTTAAAAATATATAATTAAATATATCTTAGCTATATTTTATTAAATATAGTTCATTAAAATATAAAAATGTATTAAAGTAATATATAAAAATAGTTCTTAAATATCTTTAAAAATAAAAATTCTTTTTTTAATGTTTATTTATATTTGAGAGAGAGAGAGAGGGAGAGGGAGAGAGACAGCGAGCAGGGGAGGAGCAGAGAGAGAGAGACAAAATCCCAAGCAGGCTCTGTGCTGTCAGCACAGAGCCCAATGCAGGGCTCCAACCCACAAACCATGAGATCATGACCTGAACCGAAACTGACTGGCTTAACCAACTGAGCCACCCAGGTGCCTCTCTTTAAAAATACTCTTAAGAAACAGGATAATGATTCCCTACTTTAAAATCCATGGTTTCCTAAATTTTCCTGCACCAAGGTAAATGGAGCTCTTAAAAGTGTCTATAAAACAAAATAAAATGGCATTGTGTTTGCAATCCATATTGGCATTTAGGGAAACAAGATGGCCTTCTGAGCTTCCTTTAAGACATTTGTATCTATGGGCCAGTTAATTAATCATGTTTGTCATGGATCAATCAACTAATCAAGTCACACTCTTCATACAACTACAGTTTACTGATTTAGCACTTGGCTTCTGGAACCATTCTGTCTGGATTTGAAGTCCGTTTTCCTCACTTTATGGGTGGCAGTTCTTAGGCAAGGAAACTAACATTTCTGTCTAGCTTTCCTCATCTGCAAAATGAGAATAATAGCAATGTATACCTCATTGGATTATTATAAAATTGATTAATATAAATTATTATATACTATAAAAATATTAATACATTATTATTATGATACAAGTGCTTTCAATAGTGCCTGGCACAAAGTAAAAACTCAATATAAAAGAGTTATTATTATTCTCTTGGGACTAGTTCACCGTCACTCACCTCAGATCAGCACTTTCCCTTCCTATCTACTTCACCTTGCTACTAGATTCCTCTTCTGATTTACCCAGGCCAACACCTCACCCTGACTCATAGTACCACAGAAACTTCTTAAAGACTACATATTTTACCTCTTTGTGCTTCCCACATGACCTAGCATTGTATTTTGCATAGGGTGAGTAAAACAGATTATTTCTCAAAACTTCCCTGGTTGTCCCTTGACAAGAAATTGTCAGTCAGGCACACACTTCCCTCTCTGGTGTCTTGGTGAGATGACCCAGTGCCACTCTTGAGAATTATTAAAGAAAGTTATAAGTAACACAAGTATAATTGAGCCATTAACTCCTATAGGGTGTGATCTGCAATTTATTTACTACTCTGTAGTCAGTGAATTACTGGGCAAAAGGACAAAAGTCAAGAACACATGTGAGGCTAGATGCTAACTAATAGACTCTGATATTCAGATTATGAACTATGATGGTCAAATGATTCTTTCTGAAAGAATAACTTCATAATTAATAAAAGACAGGCTGAAGAGATATCATATTACAAATTTCACTTACATAAAGCCAAGAACCCAGTCTACCAAAATACTTTCTACCTTACCTACTTACCTGCATCATCTGAGACAATAGCCAAAACTAAACTGTATTAAAATATGTGGACAATTCAATCAATGCAGAAAAAAATGAATAAGTAAAAAATGTTGCTCAGCAAAAGTCATGCCACTTTGCCGCTCTCTAATTTTTTTCCCCTTCATCATATATAGAAACAAAACAAAGGTAATTACTACATGATAGATACGGTCTTCCATCCCACATAAGCATTCTACGATTCTGACCTTCACTGGGGAACCAGAAGCACACTATGTATTATTCTTTGCAACTCTTGTGCTAACATAGTCCACGACCATAGGAAAATAAAGTGAAACCAAGTAAGTGAAAATGAGTATTGCAGGAGAACCCAAAGTGACTCATTTAATATAGATCTAGTAAGTGATTTTAATAACATCTCCAAAAACAAAAGAGGAAGATCCTCTTACTGGTTAACCTTATTTCTCTAAGCTTCAGCCAGGCATCTTTAGGTTTAGTGGGGTCAACAGACAAATAAGTGTGAGAAGCACATGGTGTATATTTTTAAATTTAGAAATGATATTTTTGTAAGTTTCTCCCTAAATCAATGTTCTATAAATCCAAACACAGCTAAAATGCATTAGAAAAGTTTGGTATTTAAAGTAACTCTATAATGATTCTATACAACAAATGATTGACAACTCATGTATATGATTGATATAGTCACTTTTTTCACTAAGCAGAGTTCATCTTTACCAGAAAAAAAGTGCCATAATGCCAGGGATTCTTATCAGGTTTATTCTTGCCTTTGTTTTGTGAAGATTAAGCAAGTTAACATACACAAAGCCCTTCAAACAGTAATAGAGTATTCAAGAAATGTCAGCTATTGTTATTCTTGTTGCTTTTTCTTTCTATGATAGTATGTCTATACATTCCCAAATATTCCCTAGTGAGGTGGGCTGGAGAAATCTCTTTCTTATCTACTCCTTTTCTATGAACCTCCCCTCAGTACCAAATTCTCCCTGAAGCAAGTAAAAGCTCTAACTGGAAAAACAGGATTCAAGTAAATTCTTTAGAGGATTTCACAATCAGATTTAGCTCAAGTAATGCATAATTCATCATACTGAGTTCATATTTTGGCTAAGACAGAAAGTCAGCTATTAGCCTTAATGATATTAAAACTTAAGTAGTAAAAATCACACTTTTATTTCTATTTAGCCCTTTATTGTCATGTCTGATTGTTTATTTGTTTAAGCTCATCTGCCTTATCACCTACAAAAATTAAATGTTTTGTTTATGATTTTTACTTTGTTTTAAATTTCACAATTTTTTTCCAGTTTTTTGAACCTAAACCCATGGATACACTTTTACATGCTATCAATTGTGATAAAAGGTGTAAAAAGAGGCAGCATAGAATTAAAAGATGGGTTTTGGAATCGGACAAAATTTAGATTTTCCATTAATCATGAGGCTTTAAGCACATTACTTATTCTCTTCTAGCTTCATTTTTTTCATTTGTAATATAGAGCCAGTAGTTCAGGCTTCATAGACTTATTGTAAGGAATTAAATAATTTAAAATAAATGTGAAGGACCTTGTATATAGTAAGTTCTCAATGCTTGTAATTGTATACAAACTGTATAAAAATTGGTTAAGGTGGGCAAAACCTCAGAGGTCATTAGAGTTGCCTTTAAACAGGGAGTTATTAGCCTCAGCAACTATTCTTTTAATAAAAGAATAAATGAAAATATAATACATATAGTTTCTTTAAGTACAGTTATTTATCTGGCTCTTGTCCACTGATAATTATATCTAAGGACACACACATGTGTAAGTGGCTATGTACTTATATGTACATTTATATGTGCATTTATATATTCAACAGGTATATTATTGGTCTGTAGCTTCCTTTGAACACATTTAACGATACATTAACTGAGTCTCTCCTGAACTCAAGATTAGCCAAGTATGTTCTCATTAAAACTCAAATTTTCTATGATCTAATGTTTTCCTACAGTTCTTAAAATACATATGAATGTATATTCTTAATCCATTATCTATTTGAATTTCAAAGTACTTTATGTTTAATTCTATCAAAGATTTAGAAAGAGCATCATCTTCACATGACCATCCCTAAGTCATCAATTTCCAAATGCATTAATCATGGTTCAAAACATCTCCAAGCCCTGCACTGTTTACTTGGACAGTACCCAAACCTTTCCTGGTAAAAGTATATGAAAATCACCCAAGAATAGGAAAGCATCCAATTACTTCCATTTTGGTAAACATTGGTGTTTGATTTTATAGGGAGTATAAGATTGAGTAACCTACTTACGTTTAGCAAATAATAATATCTTGTCCTTTATATTAAATGATGCTACTGACTTATCTTCACAACCTGGGTGTTTGAATTGTTTTTCTAGTGTGGTAATAGATTAAATAAACCATGGATATTCTTCTTTTTAAGTAAATTCTGCCCTGTTGGCTCCCCAACCCCTGCCATCTCCATTCCATTCTGTTCATGACCAAATATGACAGGGGTATCTGGGGTTAAGAATACACCACATATTCTCTAATAGATAAAATTTAACTGACCTATATTGAGCTCCTGACCCTGACTTCGTTAGGAGTTTATACTCATTAATGGAACTAACTGGTCTACTCTTAATTGATATCAATTAGGTTATTAAATAAATTGAATTATCCCTGATATGGTTTCAGTGCCCTGATGATCTCCAGAAAAGCACTGGCTACCAAGTGAAGTTGTACTGCTCACATCCCATCCCTCTGTATTCCTAATAATTGAGTTTGGAGGCTGAACCAAGATAGTCTTTGAGTCTCCTCAGTTAGATTTTGTCTCTAATCGGTGTGTTTTTACATTGCATGTGTGTTTGCTGTTACTGCAGTTTGAATTATTCTAAGCTAGTTTCTTCTTCTTTTTTTTTTTATATATATGAAATTTATTGACAAATTGGTTTCCATACAACACCCAGTGCTCATCCCAAAAGGTGCCCTCCTCAATACCCATCACCCACCCACCCCTCCCTCCCACCCCCCATCAACCCTCAGTTTGTTCTCAGTTTTTAACAGTCTCTTATGCTTTGGCTCTCTCCCACTCTAACCTCTTTTTTTTTTTTTCCCTTCCCCTCCCCCATGGGTTCCTGTTAAGTTTCTCAGGATCCACATAAGAGTGAAACCATATGGTATCTGTCTTTCTCTGTATGGCTTATTTCACTTAGCATTACACTCTCCAGTTCCATCCACGTTGCTACAAAAGGCCATATTTCATTTTTTCTCATTGCCACATAGTATTCCATTGTGTATATAACTAAGCTAGTTTCTTCTTTCCTATTTTCCTCATCACTCATAACTATGCTAAATACGTTTTATATGGATCACACTTCTGGGTTTTCCATGAAGTTGGTTGTCTCTATATCAATTTTTGCCTCCTTCTCCTTTTATTTTTTTAAACTTATCATCTGTTTTCCCTTTAAACATACTTTCCACTTTTTTTCTAAACTTTCGCTTAAGACAAATGCTATTAGAATGGAATAAAGACAAAGGACAGGGAGCTATGCACCTACCTAACTCATCAGAAAAAAAAAAAATTAATGTAGCCCGAGATCTGCTTTAGGAGATTCTTATTTCAACTCAGAGATCCACAGATGAACTTAAGCTATTTCAGGTCAACATGTAGTTCACATATTAAATAATAACATAATAACAAAGAATTTATATTAATATAATAATAGAAAAATACTCTAATGTAAATATTGTAAATATTACAGTAAAATATATTCAAGTATATAATTGTATACTTATATATTAAAATGAACACTATATTAATATTGATTTATATAATAGAATTGAAATCATTATGATAAATAGTATAATAATAGTTTTATATTATTTATGTTATTACATAGTTTATTTTAATATTATCAATTCCCTTGTGTGATTAACCAATTCCAGGCTCAATGTATTATGTTATTTTCTGTTTCATTGTGATGCCTGGCAAATCTGATTCAGGCAGGAGCAGTTATCCCATTACTTGATTAATTGATTTATTTATTCACCCAATTAATAGGCATTGAATACTCTTCTGTGTGCCCTATACTTTGCTAAAAACTGAGGACACAATTTAGAATTAGGCAGAAATGCACCTGCCCTTATGTAACTTGCATTCTCATGTAAGAGCAGTGTTAGGACAAAATTCTTTCCTCACCTGGGGAGAGAAAGTGATTTATCTGATTGGTGAATCTGGGAGTAGGTCATCAGTACTCATATCTCAACCCTTCCATTTTTTCTTCTTCCGAGGCAACAGCTTCCCTCTGAAAGCCCCTTCTGAAAGATGACAGCCCAAATGTGGCATTAGATATTAGGAAACTGTTGCCACACAACTAAGCTATTTCCTTCCATTCAGTAATAAAGCTAACTTTTTTATCTCCAGGATTATCTTTGAATTATTTGTCTTATCTCTTAAGTGGTTTCAAACTCAGCTAGTAAAGAGGATTTCTCTTCATTGGGTTTCCTCAAACCCAACACTGACCTAGAGAAGAGAGAAGGGATTGATTCTAGATAAGGTGAGTGGCAGACATGGGTACTGGTCACCAATGTTTCTTGTTCTAACTTTCCAAACGCTAGAGTCAATTGCATGTTTTAGCTCCTTAATATTAAATCTGGCCATGTGCCTTTGCATTCGCCAAAGAACCGAGGACATGTATGTCACTTCCACATGGATTATTCAAGAGCTGGCGTGCCACACCATTCTCTACCTTCTCTGCTCTGTTCTACCACGAATAAATACTGTAAAGGCATGCAGTAAAATGTGGCATCCAAGAACTATGGAGCACCCATCACAGCCCTGAATGCTTATAACAAGCAGAACTGTCCTGACCTGCTTTGGGTCTGAAGTGTGAATGAGAAATTGACCTTTGATGTTTTTGTTTTGTTTTGTTTTGTAACATTTTTATTCAATACAATCCTTTCCTTTCCTTTCCTTTCCTTTCCTTTCCTTTCCTTTCCTTTCATTTTCTTTTTTCCAGTATCATTTTGTATTTATTATTGGACAAGGATATCCAGAAATTATACCAGAAATTTAACTTAGGATATATGAACTCTACATGTGGTATACAAGTTTAATTTTTTTTTTAATTTGAGCATAGTTGACACACAATGTCACATTAGTTTTAGGTATACAATATAGTGACTTAACATCTCTATGCCTTATGCTCACCACAAGTGTCACCATAAAACACTATTACAATATCAGACTACATTCCCTATACTTTACCTTTTATTCCTGTGACTTATTCGTTCCACAAATGGAAGCCTGTATCTCCCTCTCTCCCTCACCCATTTTACCCATCCCTTTTCTCCCTTACCTCTGGCAACCATCAGTTTGTTCTCTGTATTTGTGGGTCTGTTTCTGCTGTTTGTTTATTCGTTTGTTTTTGTTGTTATTGTTGTTTTGTTTTGTTTTGTTTTGTTTAGATTCCACATAGTAAAATCATATGGTATTTGAGCTTTGTTGTTTTAAGCCATTGAGATTTGGGGGTTATAAGTCATGGGTGCAAATGGTCAGATTAAGATATGTCTTTCTGAGGAAGGATAGTGATATTGAAGCTGACTCCAAGGATAAGAAAGAGCAGACCCCATACAAAGTAAAGAAAAGGTTTTAAGCACAAATTATAATTTTAAACATAAACTGAAGAAACAGTTGGCACAAAGGAACTGAGGAGGAAAAGAGTCCAGAATATTCAAGGAAATTATGGAATTCCAGCATGAACAGGGGTCAGAAAGGAGAAGACAGTGGCCCAGGTATTGCCCATGTCACCCATTCTGTTGTCTGACTACTGCCAAAGGCAAGGAAGAGAATTTCAGCCCCAGAAAGTCACATCTGTGACCATCATTGACCTGGGATATTATTCCATGCTCCTGATTTTTCTGTTCACTAAGGTGGAGACGAAGTGTTTAGGAGAAAAGCAGAGAAAGATAACTTCCTCAATTAAGTATCATCATTCTTTGGATCTATTATAAGCAAGATACCCTGCTGAGCATGGATATGGTCACTAGGGGTAGAGTCAAGCTTTGTGGGGTCTGGCATGTGTATAATTTTCCAGGAGGGACCTCTTTAGGGTACTAAAAGTGAAATTTCATTAGTTTCATAATCAACTCATCTTTATGTGTTTTTGTGGTTTAAACCTGTGGTGGCTTCTCAGTGCCTCCTGTAGTAGAATAGTAGAGTAGGATATAGAGAATACAGAATTTTTAGTATAGATTGTTTAAATGGAAAAAGTGACTGCAATCCCCCTAATATTGCCCACTACTAGCGTCATTTTCTTTTGTCTTTTATATTTTCTATATACTTTGAAAATTCCTTTCTGTGTCAGATGCAAAAAAAAAATTAATTTTTTGGAGAATCACGTTCTTTCAAAAAGCAAAACAAAATTGCAAAACATATCCTACATCCTTTCATGATTTGACTTCAAATTGTGACTTTTCTTTTTGGTGGAAAAATAAATAAATATGATGAAAATATGCTATGTCCATGCCAAAATTCCATGAATTTAGCTAGCTTAGAGAATGAACTTATGATATATCATAGTGTTTTTAGTCATTGTTTTATAATTAATTATCTAACGATAGAATTATGTCTTATAAGTGACAAGGAAGACTCAGCAAAACAGGCTGGCAACATTTTTTTTTGAAGGAAAAGGCAATTTTTATTTTTTAAGTTAATTTTTAAAGTAATATATGTTCATAATTAAAATTTAAACAGTCAGAAAGATATAAAGTGGATTCCATTATCTAAGACATAACTAATATAAAGTGTCTTGACATCCTTCCAGAATTTTGTATTCACATATAGTCTTCAAAAATCAAAAAATTCCATGCTGTGATAAATTGTCTTCAACTTACTCTTTCAGATAACAGAATATTTTAGTTATATGTACATATTAGTGTATATATCTGCATATCTATGACTGTATCTATCTAGATGGATGGATGGATGGATGGATGGATAGATGACAGATAGATATGCCAGCCTTCCTTTTAATCTTTTAGTATGGCTAGGCTGAAATATGTCTAACTATCCTCTAAGTAATTGACAATATGGATTATTTGTTTGTTTTGGTTGTTTCTTTTAAAATATTTTTTAGGGGCGCCTGGGTGGCGCAGTCGGTTAAGCGTCCGACTTCAGCCAGGTCACGATCTCGCGGTCCGTGAGTTCGAGCCCCGCGTCGGGCTCTGGGCTGATGGCTCGGAGCCTGGAGCCTGTTTCCGATTCTGTGTCTCCCTCTCTCTCTGCCCCTCCCCCGTTCATGCTGTGTGTCTCTCTCTGTCCCCCAAAAAATAAATAAACGTTGAAAAAAAAATTTAAAAAAAAATTAAATATTTTTTAATGTTTACTTATTTGAGAGAGACAGAGAGAGAGAGACAGAGAGAGAGAGAGAAGCAGAGAGGGAGGGAAACACAGAATCTGAAGCAGGCTCCAGGCTCTGAGCGCTGTCAGCACAAACCCCGATGCAGGGCTTGAACTCACAAACCTGAGCCGAAGTTGGTCGCTCAAGACTGAGCCATCCAGGCGCTCCTCAGAACTCTTTTGACAGCAATAAGGAACCTCGGCACCAGATCACACTTAAAGGTAAACTATTCTTCCTGAATAGTCTTCTTGTCTTTATTTGTGGAGATTTTTCTTCTATTTAATCTTTGAATATATTTCCATTTCTACATGTTCTATACCTCATGTACACTAATTGTATAATTGTTTGATATCCTTATCTTCCATATCTGACAGCTGTTTTTTCCCTTGGTGACATCCTCAAGCCTGAATATCATGTCACTGACCTGATAGTTTTGAGGTCTGAAATGTTTTGAGTAATACCCATTCTATTTTTTTGACCTCCTCTATGTAGCTTCTATTTTTGCAAGTGTTAGCTTTTCTTAACCTCTTCCCTGAGTTTTGCCAGTGCATTTTGTGCCTTCTAATACTGTCTTACTGATTTTTAAATTAAAAATTAATTAATTAGAAATTAAATTAAAAAATTTAATGAGTTAAAAGTGATTAAGATTTTTATATTTCTAAACTCATTATTTTTTAAGTAGCTCCTTTTGTTTCTAATTCTCTGAGGTACAAAGAAGTGTTTAGCTGAAATTTTATTTCCTAGAAAGTTCATGTTTCTCTAAAAGGTACTTTCATCTGCCCTTTAATAAAACTGATGTATCTTTCATCCTTTAATAAAACTGATGTATCTTTCATCCTTTTGTTTTTGTAGCACCGGTGCCAAAGTTCTGCTTTGGGTCTCTTTGGCTTATCATTCATCTTTGAACCAGCAGTTTTAACATGGCCTACTATTTACTAAAAAACAATCCAGGAATGGGTAGGTGTATGACCTGCGTCACCTCACTTGTCATCTCTGAGCCCCTTCTCACCAAATTTGCTCTGTCTTCTGTGCTGGGGATATCTTTCTGCAGCAGATCTATGTGACTGCTGTTTATGTGACTTTCAGTGAAACATCTTATCACAGATTTCTTTTATTTGGTGATTTAGTGTTTAGCTTTTGTCAGCAGTATATGCCCAACCATCATATTCTTCACTTTTCTCATGGCTATCCATACTTTCACTCCTTACTATTCTAAGTTAAAAAATCACCAGATGGACCCATTAGGCCCATTAGGATCCTTGCTTCCTTTGAGAGAAATCTATACTCTGCTGAAGCTCAGAGGTATATATTGGCTTTCAATGTCTTCTTCCATTTGATTCAAGCCCCACAGTATTTGATGGATGGCTGCAGTTCATAGACTGTGTTTGGGGATTTTAACCAAGTTTCAGTGCAGGTAAAAATTTACATTTCCAAGTTTAAATTGCTGTGTTCATCAGGTTTCTGGCATGGAAAGAGTTAGGAATTGAAATAATTGAAATAAACATGCCTTTATTCCACCATGTTTTACAGGAAATCCCCTTTCCCTTTTTAACTGTGTGACAACACAGTCTTTCAGGGAATTTATGTCAATCATATACATGTTAATCATAGAGTGGTTGCTGAAATTACTTCAAAAAACAATAGTATAAGTTACTGATGTCTACTATCTAAATTCTATATTTTTATTCCTAGTTGTGGGGATGCTCTGAATATTCCCAACACTTAGAAAATCAACTTTCTGAGAATCAAAGTAATATATATTAATTGCTGAAAAATTAGAAACATATGTATATTATAAGAAAGAGAATTATTTTTTTCATTTTTTATTGTTGTTACTTTACTTTTGAGAGAGAGAGAGAGAGCAAACAGGGTAGGGGCAGAAAGAGAGGGAGACAGAATCCCAAATAGGTTCTGTGCCATCAGCACAGAGCCCAATGTGGGGCTCAAAATCACAAACTGTGAGATCATGACCTGAGCTAAGTCAGATACTTAACTGACTGAAGCACCCAGGTCGCCCTGTAAGAAAGAGAATTTAAACCATATATAATTCCACTACCCTATAATCAATATATTTCATTTATTATACGATAGACATTTTCTTACATTTTAACATCTCCAAAATGAGGTTATGCCTCACAATTGGTAGCATACCATAATTTAATCAACAGAATTTTTTATTTATTATTGTTAAAAGAAATAATAGTGCATCATACTGCTGATACTGTCCTAGACTTGATGAATTCTGATATATTTTCTTCCAGATATATGTACTATTTTAAGCCAAAATTGGGATCATATTTATATACTTTTGTGGCCAACTCTAAATGAAATGCAACAATTAAGCCTTTTGTAGAATAAAATAAAGCGGTATCACAATATCATCATTCTTTAAAAATGGTGTACAATTTTATAAATGGGTGATCTAAATACCTACATAATCTAAAAGAAAGACAAGAGAAGTATTTGTCTGAAGATCTGTAGGCCACTTACCTTCTCTAAGCCTCAGTTTTACTTATCTATAAAGTGAACTTACTAACATTCTTACCACCTAGGAAGTCAAGATGATTCAATGGAGTGCTTAGTTTAATGTACTACATGTTAAATACTCAATAAATGTGAGTCACCAGCATTATTGTTACTAGCTGCAGTATCATGAGTAATGGTCCTTCAGGGAATGGCCTCTTTGTACTTATTTCAAAAGACAAATGGCTGATTGTATTCTATTAAATTGACCTGCTTACCTCATGCCAGATACGAGCTAAGCACTGGGAATATACAGACAACCACAAGTCTTACACAGGAGGACCCTCTATCAAACTGTTGACTTTCAGGATCTTGTTTATTTATTTTGTGTAAACAGATTTATATTTTTCTGACACTCATTGCTCTCAACTGGCCACAGGCCATATTTCTTCCATGCACTCTTTACTCACATATAATACTTGCCAGTCTCCTCACACACCCTTTGTCACCCTATTCCTGCAACTATATTATAGTTCCTTCTTCATCTGTGAAGCTTTTCCTTTTTTCTATCTCTAGAGGTCGAAATCTCTCCTAACCCAAAGAATATTTTAAAGTTAAGAAACAGGTTCCTTATCATTTACATTCTGTCCAAACAAAAACCAGGAACAAAAACTGGAAGCAAACCAGTTCACACAGGGTATTGGGCAACTCTCCTTGCATCCTTCTCAAATCCAACTACTTTGACGCATTACCTCTTCCTCCATACTCCCCAGAGCATTATTTGCAATATTTATGATCACATTCTGCATCACAGTATTTGTGTGCATGTCTCATTTGGCCTAGATTGTGAGGTCCTTGAGGGCAGAAATATTATATTATTTGTCTTTGTCTCCATAGCATCTGTAACATAACACATGCCTAATAAGTTTTTGAATTGGATTAATTTAGACACTTGACTCTTACAACCATTATCAGGGTTACTTATCCCTTGAAGTAAATCACTCCATTCTCTTATTTGAAAATAAAAACAATGTCTGATATTTTCATATAATGTCAGACAGTTTTCCAAGTCTTTCAATAAAATCAACCATCTCTTTGTGTTCCTTTCCTGGTCTTGTCCTTAGAAGCAAGCACTTAGCTATTCCTTTCCACAATTTGCTTCTCCATGTTTAAACAGCATGTGTTGTGATCTTTCTTAATTTTTCCCATGTTAATGATGTGGAAGATGAGCATTGGTCTTTTTTACATGCCTCCCTGTCCCCCACACATATTTCACCTCTCTCCAAACTCTCAATATAGTTCAACTTAATTCCTGCTCGTTCTCTTGTCCCAACCCTCTTGTTCCAATCTGGACTGTCATTCTTGAGGTTCTGGGATGTCCCTTTATCATCATGTTGGCTGTTCCCTTTGGTCCTCTCCTGTGTTAGTTTCCATGTTTCCTGGATCCCAGATATTTTTACCTTGGGTTTATTCCTTACTTTGGTGCATCCTACCTTCAGCAGTTTTTCAAGAAATGCTCTATCAGAAATAATATTTACTTTTTTCAGGGTAAGTGATTGCAAGTTTCACTTAGAATAGAATTTCAGGGTAGATGTGATTATCCCTCAGAATTTGGAAGGCACCACCTGTCATAAGAGGTACAGGTAAAGGGTCTCTTGGCATGTGTGAAAGGCAAAATACTGTTTGCCTGTGGGTTGCAAGATACAAAATCAGGTGGGGTAACTGGAGAGGCAACACCAGAGGTGAGAGGGGAAGGGACAGGGATGAAATGAAAGCTAGGCAGGTTTTCCAAATCATCATTGGTTCAAACATGACAGAACATGGTAGGAAAGCCTACTGAGAGCAAAAGGATTGGAAATAAAGACTGTTATATGGAGCCAGAAAATGAAATGTCCTGAGACAAAAAATAAATAAACTAGATTATCTCCATCCACTTTCAGTGTGGTGCCAGCAGCTGTCGGAGAGGGAGTCTTTTCGATGGTTGACCACAATCTTGACACCTGGACACTTTCCATCCCAATTTCATTTTCTTAGATGAGGTTAGCTCAGCTCTCATGAATTCCCATACGACCCCAAAACATAAAATGCAATTGCACCACAAAGAAAAGCCATTCACATTTTCTTAGAATTGAGAATCTTTTCAATCCAGAAAATAAGGCCAAGAGCACAATGGCTCAAATGCTCTCTAAAATCATCTTGCTGAAGAGAGACCTTTAGTTCTACATCATTAGGCGGCTGCTATCTCTGAAACAGGAAGGTTAGGCATGTTGGCCAGGCCAGCAGCAACCTAGCTGGCTACTAAGAAGCCTGAACAGCCATCAAATACAGTATTCTACAAGGATACAAAATTCCATTGGAATCAATACCAGCAAATGAGTGTGCAGCCATGTTTTCTATTACACACTGCCCCATGCTGCTGGAAAGTTTCTCTTCAGCCTTGGTATTAATACACTCCTTGGACTTTTATGCAGTAACTGTGAACCTTCAGGATCATTCCCTAAATAGTGCTTTAATGTACTCTTCCCATACACAGTGTAACAAAGTTTCCTACTCATGGACACCTGATGATATTAGTAGGCCAAGACTATCAACTATTGCTACTCAGTATGCTTACTACCTCTCTTGCCTTTTCCAAAACAGATGGGCTACATACATATCTGCTCCAGGAAAGGAAAACTCTTGTCACATGCAAATTCTTCATGTAAAGCATTTTGCTTAGAAATAATACTTATTTGAGGTTTGGGTGTTTATGATGCTAAAAAGGTATTGAGGAAAGAAGTACATCCCTTTGTGTCTCAAGCAAGATAAAGAAAAGTCTGGAGGGGGGTTACAAAAGAATGAACATTCTCCTGCCACCCAACTCACCCTTTGCTGAAAAGGTTACAGGTTTTTCCTACAGACCTGGATTCACAAAGCATAGTCCACTCAGTAGCATCAGATCACCAGGGATCCTACTAGAAATTCAGAATCTCAGGCCCTGTCTCTCCTCAATCAGAATTTTCATGTTTAACAAGATCCCTAGGTGGTTTGTATAAATATTAAAACTTAAGAAGCACCTGCCTATAGGGATGTTACATAAATATTAGGAGGCACAGGATGTCAGTAAGTTTATTGACTAGTGTTACCTTTGATCATTTGGATCAAGTGGTATCTATCAGGTTTCTCCACTATAAAGTGACTTATTTTCCTGTCGTAATTAATAAGCATTTTATGCTGAGATACTTCGAAACCACACAAATATCCTATTTCTCTTCACATTTTTGCCCACTATTTTTAACAACCATTGATGACACTTGACTGCAACAATTATTACTATAGTATTGACCAAGTGGTGATTTTTACAAATTTTAAGAGACTATTTTTAAACATTTTTAGAATACACATTTCCCCCACACCTAGTTTCCCCTATTACTATCATCTTACATTAATATACTTGTTATAATTAATGAGCCAACACTGTTCCTTTATTATTAACTAAAGTCCACAGTTCATTTAGATTTCCTTAGTTCTACCTTTTGTCCTTTTATACTCCAGAATCCCACCTAGGTTGCCGCATTACATTTAGTTAGGTCTCCTGAGGCCCCTCTTGGTTCGACGGTGTCTCAGACATTTATTTCCACCATGCTTTCTTCATTTATTCCCTGGAATTCAGCTTCAAGAACTTTCCCCTTCTCCACCACTTATATAATTATTTATGTCTATATGGACTCATGAGCATTTATTTTATTCTACATATTTTAAGCTATTGCCATCATTATGTATTTTATTACACATATTGTCTCAGTTATGTAATCTGGAATCCCTTCAAGCTGACACTTCAAGATGCTCCCATCAGTTTTGGAGCACTTCCTTACTTTTTAGCATCAAAAAATATTCCAAGTCTTCTAATGTACTTTCCTTATCCCAGACGTTAATTAGGCATTTTTTTGAGAAGTCTGGGTCCTTTAATTGTTGAATGGTATTTAGAAATCGAGGTGTGGGGCATAGTGTTCTTTTTGCTACTGGGATGTCATTATCTCTAGCCTCCCTCAGTGCCAGAGCCAGAAAATATGGATGTATTCTAACCCATACATGCATGCACACCTATATTTCCATGTATATTAAGAGCCATGAGTTTATACTGACATACCTGATTCCAATCCAATGACAGTGTTCTTTTTAGCCTTTCCCTTTTACTAATTTTTTCTGACAAAAACATAGCTTTCGTTATCATATTATTATATGTACTTACTTATTCATTCCTAGAATACACAAATAAGCTGCAGAAATGCTAATCCATATCTCTATGAACAACAAATTTACTAACTAGGGCACACTTTCTGTATAGTTCTTACTATTTAGCCTTATGGTATCTAGTTGAAATATGGTTTTCCAAGATTACTTAGAAATTTTCTTTCCCACACTCTTTATTGTAGTTATGTGGTTAATTTGTAATACAGTTAAGTTTGTTATTGCCATATTCCATATTGGGTTCCAGGTAAGAGGAATGTTTTGAATATGGAAGGATTCCACTTTCAGAAGAGCTAAAATGTTGATTATCAATATTTAAAAATTTCCATCTCAATACAATCCAAAGAAGCAAAGTAGGAGCTAGTCCAGAAAAGAAAGGCATTCCTAATTAAGGCTTCTTTCAAAACAATGGTATGCCTTCTCTAGGTAACTGAATGGCATTTCTTAATGGCATTTCTTAATGGCAAATCTCTCTTCTATGAGTAAAAATTATGTACATAATTTAATCTCCCACGCTCCTTACCATATGGGAGATGGCTTAATAGCTCTCTAGAAACAAGTAAACGGTTTTGTAGAGACTTAAATGTTGGTTCTAGTTGCTTCTGAAGGAGCCAGTTATGTAATAGCCCTTCTCACAATTTGATAGTTTTTTTTTTCTCTATTATGTGGGATACCCAGTGTTTTTAATAGTTAATGCCATTCCAAAATTTGAATGGCTTAAACCGATATATTTTTTTACCTCAATTACATAGTCCATACTGGATGTGTAGCTCCATTAGGTGGCTTTTCTCTGAGCAGTGACTCAGGACTCAGGTGTGCCACTTCTCTTTGGTCCTTGGAGCCTTCTCTGCACAGGGACCAAATGAAAAAATGCAAGTAGAGTATGGCACAGGAGAGGGATTCATTGGTCAGGTCTGTAAGTGGAATCTATCACCTCTGCACACATGCCACTGGCAGAACCCAGTTATGCGAGCTTGCCCAACTGTAGGGAGGATGAGAGGTGAGTGATGCCCAACTGTGAGGAGAATGGGAGGTGAAAGCTACTGAGTAGCCACAGGAGAGAAGCAACAGCTTGATGATCAGCCAACCTGCTCTGCCATAAGCAGTAAACGCCCATCTAATACATTCCTATCTTTGCTTAAACTCATTTGATTTGACATTTGTCACTTGCAACCAAATGCACAGACTAATACACATCTTCGGCATAGTAATAGTAACAAAGTTTGGACAAAGACAAGTTCTAAATCTCTTAAGTAAGCATTCAGGTAATTGCAGTATAGATTTCATTGTTCATTGTTGTAAGAAAATAAGAACAAAGACCCAGAACACAAAGTAAGAGATGAAAAAAATAGTAAACATACACCAAAAAAAAGTCACAATATCCAGCAAAATATTAAGGCACTGTCATTTTGTTAAGAGTTAAACTTTTTCTCTAGCCACTGACATGCAGTACTGTCTTACAGAGCAACTGATATCACTTTTTATCAAGGTTTAAATTTAAGCATTCAGAGGCTTTATAAACTCTTCTGAGTTATTCTTCATAAATCTTTTCATAGACCAAAGGTTCTTAGATTTGGCCATGCATCAAAGTAACATGGATATCCAGGCCAAAACCCAGATACCATCAATCATTAATCTAGGTTAGGGCCTGTATATCTGTATTTATTTAACATCACAGGTAATTCTGATGCACAACTAATTTGGAGAACCTCTGTCATAGGGTGTAGGAATAGATGTGAATCTTATCTCAGGAACAACCACATGTTTCCCATCATTACCCAAGTTAAACTTGGAATGCAAATAAATATAATATTGGGTTATAAAGATCACACGGAAGATGTCCAAAAATACTATTAATTTCCATAAGATAGATGGTAGACACTATGAATTTAGAGATGTCCCTGGCTGACCTGGGCTGTGCAGCCTGCGTGGGGCAAAGTTATTTGACCTGGACTCTGGTAAAAAGGTGTAATCTGATAAGGAAAGGGCAGGAGAGGCCATTCTAGACAGATGGAAGCAGTAAGAACAAAGTCACAGTTGGGAAAACACCAGAGAGAATCAGGGATAAAGCACAAGCTCAGTGTGGCTGGAGCAGAAATGATGAAGGAAAAATATGAGGTAACATAACTAGATGCTAAACTGTGCACTGTGAGCTTAAAGCGCTATGGAAATTCCAAGAAGAAAGTCATTTGGTTAGAACAGCCAAGAAGACTTCGTGAAGAATGCAGAACTTGAGCTAGGTTGTGAAAGACAAGTAGTACTCCGTCAACCAGAGAGAAGAAGGGGGGAAATTATTTTTATTTTGATGTTTCTTAAAACCCAGCTGACAAAATGAAATACTATATGACTGACTATTCTATTTTTTTATACATGTTCTAGGGTCTTATGTATATAGTTTAACACTATTGTAAATGTTTACTAATTGTTGTTTACTAAATGTTGGTGTACCACATTGGACTTGAATTGGCTTTTAAGAAACACATGTTATAAAAAAGTGCAATATGGCAGGATTTTGGAAGCCATTCTGGAATTGAATAGGGCTATGTGGGATAGGAGACACCTGAGAATCCATTTTTTATAACTAAAATAAGGAAAATATACAAACAAAAGAGGCATTAGAGAAAGGGAGAGATTGAACACAAATGGATAAGCATGTAAGCATATGTATATTTAACATAATTGATTTATGTCAGCCAAAATTATGTCTCAGAACTTCCTGGAAATTAAAGCAAAAAGAGAAACACGATCATGTACATGATTCTCAATATCCATGAAAACATCCAAGAAGTTACACTAATCTTTCATGGGAAGGAAAATTTAGCCTCCAACTAGCAGAAGAACTATGTCAACTGTGTTTTAAATATTGAACAATGTACACACCAGTGGATTTTTATGTGTGCTCTTTAGTGGAACCACAGAAGATAAGCAAATCTCAGAAGTTGCCCAGTGGGTAGAACAATTTCAGCCTCTTTAGTGAACTTCATGACACATCAATTGCTGTCCATGGAGAGCCAAAGCAAACTTGATTTTCACAAGATTTTCCCTACTGCAAGGCCCTAAAACTCTGGAGGAACCATGATCATCAGAAAGGAATGTTTCTGATGTGTCTATACAAAGTTGGTTCAGCTGCTTTGATTTAATTAGCAACCAGTCAATTCAATCAATTAACAATGTGATTCTATGAAAAACATTCCATCAAAATTCAGTAATATGAAAGTGAAAGAGCCCACTAATATCCTAGATCCTTATCTATTCAGATGGCTGTGTAGACTATGCAAAGACACAGCCTTTTTCTTCTTCCTGTTTTTTCAGACACAGTTCTGAGTATCCCCGGGCAGTGGCTAATTATCTGAGGATAATGGTTTACATCTGCATATGTCTTCAGAACTTCACAAATATAACCATCTTGTGAGGTTGTGTTGGTACCTATGAAATAGGAGTTTCATGACTTGACCAAAGTCTAACATCTAGTTATTAATAGAAGAGGAAGAAGTATGGTGTAATATAAAGAACTTTGGAGTCGTGGTAAACAAGGGCATGTTGTCCAAATCCTGCATTTACTCGCTGAGTGGTTTGATGTAATCCACCTAGTTCCAAATTCTTGATTCTACACTTTCAACTTTGGTCTCTAACTTTGACCTCTCCCAGAGTTAGTGTTTATTTTCATTCTCACTTGAAATTCTGTCCTTGGCTCTATTCTTACTGTTTTCAACTGAGCCAATTCCTATAGTTTTAGCATCTTTTGTTGTCTTGGATCAGGACCCTTTTCTAGCTCCAGCAATACAGAACACAGCCCTTAGATTTGCCCTTGACTGGACCAGCCCAAACTATCCACAAGGCATCCACACACACAACTCAGGCAGCTCCACAGGTAATAAGGACTAGAGCAGGACTTAGATCAAATGGTGGGGTACAGGGGAAGGCCTGGACAGCAAAGAGAATTAAGCTGCATGTATATAATGTACATTGAAACATAACAAAGACAATATAGGTGTCTTACCCTGGGACAACAATGTGGTTAGATGGGTTTCAAGTGAGATTCTATGCTTAACATATCATAAGCAAATATAAACGCAAAACTCTATTTCTGTTTACCTCTTCAAATTATTAACAAACAAATCATTTTCCACCATAGGGAAGTACATATTTAAAACCAGGCTATCAATTTCCCTATGTAAATAAAACCACATGGAATTCAGCCTCTTATTACAGTATTGCAGTCCTACCCACCCCCCCCCATTGACAAGATCAGATTTAGAGTATCTTTAATTAAAGTGCCATCAATAAATAAATAGACTGAGTGACACTGGATGGTAGCAGAGACAATTAAAACAAAGTTACTTGGTGTCCTATTTATCTGTCATATGGGCTGATTTATAAGCTTCCTACAAGAAGTAATTTAATGACTCTTTAATAGAAGGAGGCTTGACAAAATACCAGCAGATGGTATTGTGGGTAATGACCCAGGCTATAATGATTTTAGTAATGACTTGTCTTATCTATTTACCTGTACTCAAACAAAGGCTGAACTATGCATGAATACATGCACACACATTGCCTTCCGGTGGACTAGGCTGCCTAAAAGCCATTTAGTAGAGAAAATGTAAATATAATTAAGCAATTAAAGTATATAAAACTCAAGAAAGGTGCCAAACTGGAGAATGTAGTACTAGTAGTAATTGATGATGATGGTGATGATGATGATGATACAATGCAAACAAAAACAACTTAGTACTTCCATTCTCACTTGCCTTGGCTTTCCATCAAAAGATATATGTCGCCTTCCTCGAGTATAAGCCTTTTAATCACTCCCAGCAAGTTTAAAAGAGATCCTGAGTTATCTACTGCCAAAAGGGATGAATAGAAATGGCTTATTTCCTTCAAGTAGCCCTTTGGCATGCATACACAACACAGGCAACTCTACAAGTGGTAAGGACTTGCACAGGATTCATACCAAATGAAATCTCTTCCACTGATGAATTTATCTTGGTCCCTATTGTCTCAATTACAGATCCTGAGGCTACCGCCACATCCTGAATGGCTTCCCCTGATTTTGCAGGGATAAATGTATGACTGGGAACTTTCCTTAGAGGGAATGATGCAATGGCATCCTATCTACTGTTTCATTTTAAGTATTGGTGGTGTATGAGGACCAGAAGTCTAGATGCAAGCCAGAGGATCAGTCAGGAGCAGGAGGCCAGGTCATAAGAAAGAAAATCTACAATGATCTGATCCTGTGGCAGTCCTAGACAATAGGATCAAGGAGCTTCAAGACCTAGTCTCTCTTATGCCGTCAGCTTTGGGCACCACCTATGTCTAGTCTCTATGGGTGGAGATAGTGCATTGTTTCATGGGAGTTGAGCTCACCTCTGACCTCTACTCCTGGTGCCCCAGACAGTACTACTTGCCTCTGGCCATAATGAGAAGGTCCGTGAGCTCATTTCTGGGCAAGTTTTCCATGGAACAGAGACCGGGTCCACTGGGGCTAATATGTGAGGGAAATTTTAGGGCCCTGTTTCCTAAGAGAGCTGGAAAAGACATTACCAGGTACTGAGAAGAATAGCCTGTGGGCTTTTTAAGTAAAATTAAAGAGGGAAGGCAAAATGAGAATTTTCCCAGGAAAACTTGACTTGGCATACTTTCTGTGGGTGGAGAGGCAGACACCAGCGCTGACCTTGCTGGCCGTCTTTGGATAAAGTCAGGAAATAAGCAGAGCTAGTCATCTGGGCTCTTGCTAAACACCCTCAGTCGGCACTCCCTTGGCTTCCACTGCGACCCATTCTAGGTTTGCCCTCCCTGGGGGTATCCCATCCTGCAAAATTTACAAGCTGGTTTTCTAAGCTGTCCAAACAGTAGCCACTAGCCACATGTGTCTAGTGAGCATTTGAAATGTAGTTTGTTGGAGTTGAAATATGCTATGAAATGTAAAATATATAACAGATTTCAAAGACTCGGTACAAAAAAGAATATAAAATACCATCTAGATGTTTTTATATTGATTACATGTTGAAATGAAACTACTTTGGATATATTAGGTTAAATAAAATATATTATTAAAATTAAACTGTTTCTGTTTACCCTTCTTTAAAATGTGGTTACCATAAATTTTAAGATTACATTTGTGGCTTGCATTTGTGGCTCACATCATATTTCCTTGTGACCACACGGTTTTCTATCCTCAGGGCTTTTATGTCTAATATGGTCAATTTAGCCATGACAATGACAAGGGTGAGTTTTCTCAAATAGTATACTTGCGTTTAAAAGAGTTAATGTAGACAAGTATGTGAGTGAATAGGTAATTCCCTTGTCCTGGAATGTGCTTCCTTCTTCCTCATTCTGGAAACTCTTATTCATCTATCATGACCCAGGTCAAATGTCTCCTCCACCAGGAAGATTTCTTTAACTCTCCCAAGTAGAGGTAGTCCCTTCCGTGTTGTTTCAGCATTCCATGCAAATCTTTACCAGAGCACTCTAAATCATGCCATCATGTACCTTAATTTGCATGTCTTCCTTTCTAAGTTGTGAACTCCTTCAGAGTAAGGATTTGAAAATAATAATGCCATAGTAGTCATACTAAAAGTGTTTTCTGATACCTTAACTTATTCATTTATAAATTTATTCATTCATCCTAAAATCAAGGCTTCTGGGCCATTTAATCAGCAGCAGGGATCTGCCCAGACTCTTTGTTCTTCAAATAGCCCATAATTATAGACTTTGAAGTGAGTTTTCCCCCCATGAATTGCCATTCCAGCTCCTTCCAATGAATTTACCTAGAAATAACTATATTTATGATAACTGAATACAGAGTTATACCCATGTCCCTTGACTACCTATGTAAGTGTCCTGGGTTTATCTCTTTCTAGAAGTTACACATAATTCTACCTAGGCCAACTCTGACCCCTGTTCCTGCACTGTTTCTTTCTTTCTTTCTAGTGTGATTCTCAAAGTTCTATTGTAAACTATCTCCTTACCTCAGCCCTGTCAATACTCTCCTGCTTTGTATTATTTATTACATTGTTTGGGTGTTGACTCTCCCCAAAGCCAGTGAAATATGGGATTCATTAAGAAGATTATGAAACACGCTCCAAAGACTTAATGATTTGGCAAGGATTATATCTTTTCCTCTTTTCCCACTGCTGTCAATCAAAGGGCTGATAAGACAGCCTTCTAAAACATCCAAACCAGGTTGTCAATTTGGTCCTGCTGTGACTTTTTTAGTCATTATCACATGGAGTGCTGTCCTGTGTGTTGGAAAAAAAGTTATGACTTTGCTTAACTAATTGGAAGTATCTTCCTTCTGCATAAACATGCCATGGAATACCAAAGAACAGATCATGTTTCTGCAGCCAGCATCCCTTTTTCTAAAGTTTGCTGCATAAGTAACCCATATCACTTGGCTTTTGAAAAAGTAGGTTCCAGTCTTTGTAAAGGGTTGCCACAAAATAGGAAGTAGCCTCAGAGTTCTTGTGAAAGGTACACAGTCAAAACTCTATTTCAATTATTACTGAGGTAGTAAAAAGAAGTAGGATTGCCAAACAATTATCATTAAGTTAGCAAAAAAAAACAAACTAAAGGCCATTTTGAAGTGTTAAACTTTCTTTGGTCTTGAGAAGGTAGTGACAAGACACTTAATTTGACTCTCAAAGGAGAAAGAAAAGCTAATTGATGCATGTCTTCATGTTTTAAAAATGAGATTGCACAACTGTGGAAATTTAGTTCCTAGCTTGCTTGCCTAATTTCTATTTCTCAGGTCCACTGGGATAGTTTAAAGATAAAAAATGTGGTCTGCCTGGAAGGCTCCCAGCCCTCCCACTTTGCCTGAAGAACATCTACCACTTCCTTTCTCAGCTTGGATGCCACTCCTACTGAAAAGTCTTCTCTGATGTCCCAAGATGGAGAAAGAAGTGTGTTTAGTTCTGAGCACAGTGCCACATGGGCATTCAAGAAATGTTTGTTGAGTGAAGGAATGAGTGGTAGCAGGTTGTACACAAAAAATACTTGACCTGGAGCTAAGTTTTAACTCTGCCACTTATCAACACCATTAACTTTTCTGAGGCTGTGTGCTCATCTGTAAAACAAGGGAGATAATGGAATCTATTTCATAGACCTTTCTGAGAGCAAGTAAGTTTATGTGTGCAAAAGCATTTTGTAAACAGAAATGTCTTAACAATTTCCTTTTACCTACATATTTGCAATGAGAACTTAAATATAATGCAACATCTTGGCATGTGAGCCAAAATTATCTGGGAAGAAGGTTGGAGAGCCTGCCAATCATATTCTCTGCTAAATGCAGTTCCACAGTGGACTTCATGCAATCCATGGCTAATATGGAGAGAATTCCTTCTGGGAAATCCAGGCAGCCCAGCCCAGGGGTCTTAGAAGTCATAGAAACAGAGCAGCAGGAGTTGGGAAAAGAGGATGGTTTCATGCCTCTCATCACCTGTGACTCTGTCCACAGTGAGTATTGACTAAGTTTTGAGACCTGTGTTCAGTAGGGGAGCCCTGAATACTGTTCAAATGTCCAATGTTTTGATAGTTTTGCCAAATGATTTGGTAGAGTATGAAGTTAAGTGTATCATCTGGCCTGCCCAGGGAGTAGTTTCTAGCAAAGTCAGAAAGAGATGCATACAGAAACTGTGTTCACTTGCCTCTTCATTCAGCATAGCGTATAGAATAAGCTAAGAAAGAGAACTGACTGTGAAGAAAAGGAGAGGGAAAATCAACCAGGAAAAACTGGATTTGCATGTTGCACCAAGGGGCTTGTGGATGGATACTTTTTAAAAGTTGTTGATCACATTTCAATTATCAGTAGTTATGAAGTAGAACTGACTTGCAGAGCAGATCTTAGTATGAAGACAGCCAAAGAAAGAAAACCAAGCCAACATTCCTCACCCAAATCTGCTTAGTTGTGTGCATGACCCTGGCAAGTTATTTAACCTCTCATGCCCCAGCATCCTTATATGAAAGATGAAAGGTCAACATAAGCAAATCCAGTAGAGTCAACCATTGAATCTTAAGGATAAGGGATTAAGTTCTCTCAAATTAGTGTGGTTGCCATAAGAGTCTTTGTGATTATCTGTTACAAGGAATAGATTATACAAAAGATTTGTAAGGAGGAACAGTATATTTTACATGCAGCTGAGAAAAGAAAAGGAAGAGCAGAATTACATGAGGACAAGAACAGGGTGAAAAGTCCAAGAATGGGGCAACATTTTGTTTCTCTTGGACAGCAGGGATATCTGTATCTTTGCCTCTCTTTGTATCTATTTTGATCAGCCTCCTTTGCTTTCATCTGGTCCAACACGGCATCTTAGGTAATTCACCATCAGTACTTTCTAACACTCAGGAACATTGGCTCAGATGCCTCTTCTTTGATCTAATCAGTTATGGCCATTAAATACAGGATATCATGGTATTTTTTATTTAATTTAATTTTTCTTGTGAGAGAAAGTGCAAGTGGGGGAGGGGCCAAGGGAGAGGGAGAATCTTAATCAGGCTCTACACCCAGTGTGGGAGTCCAACGTGGGCTTGATCTCATGACTAGGAGATCATGACCTGAGCCAAAATCAAGAGTCAGACATTTAACCAACTGAGCCACCCAGACACCCCTGGTTGGTCCTGGGGCCATAAGATAGAGGGTAGTAGGGCTTGGTGTACAGGCAGAGTTTTTAAAAAGAGGATGGAAGCAGACATACAAGTCATTTTAGTTGCCAAATCTAGTCTTTAAGAGCAGTTTTGGGCTTATGAATGGTGCTGATTTTTTGGAAGGAGGCATGGACTTAGGAGGAACATGAGGAATATGGTTTTCTTTATTTAGGAACAAGTCCAATAAAACAGAAAACCAGGATTGACCAAAATGTGATACATCTCCTCCGTTTTCTTGTGTCTCCCCTTAATAGGAAATGATGATCTCAGTCATCTATGAGTCACAAAGGGAAAGGAAACTCTTCAAGTGGTCCTTTAATTGTGGTTTAGGAAAAACGCCTTACAAAAAATCTGTACCTGATTTTCCCCTTACCTACTGGTGTACTCAGCTGTACTCAGTACTTAGCACCAGTAACCAAAATACTAATCTACTCTTATATTTTAAATGTCCTTTAATTGTCCTGTGCATTGCTTCTGCTTACCCACTGCCAAGTAGATTGCAAGATTCATGACAAAAGTACAAATAAATGGCCCTGCCCCATACTGTGGTCCACTTACCTTCTTTTCTCACACCTGCCCCCATCTTTTGCCACAAAGAGCCTTAGCCACATGGAGAATACATTCACCTCAATCCATATTTCTCCCCAAAACAATCACCCTTTGGCTACCCTGTGGATCAAGAGAAACAGAGCCATAGGATAGCTCACTCTTTAGAGGACAGATTGGGGAAGAGGACTGAGCAAGCCTTGAGAACTGGCTTTAGCATCTCATGTTCCAGAACAGTATAGAAATGGGGGAGGTTTGGTGGAGGGAGCACCCCCCTGGACCCCCTGCGCTTTTCACAGGACTCTGACCCAAGCAGATCTTTGGCATTGGGACTTTTAAACTCAAAGCAGGGAAGGAATCTGGCACTTGTATAGAGGTCATTGGCCCTATGGGACTTGGAGTCTCTGGATTTTTGCTCATGTGCTGTCAAGCAAGAATGGAAAGGATCATTCAGCGATACCATTATAGCTTCAAAAGAGTATTTCCTAGATGGATTTCAGCCATTATTATATAGTACCCCAAAGATGTGATGTCTCTTCAATGCCAGAAGTTTAACATATTTGAAATCAAATTCATCATCTTGTTTCTTAAACTTTTTCCTCCTTCTGCTTCCCTTGACTATCTTATCCCTGCAAAGAGTATCACAGTTTTCCTAGTAACTTTGATTTCATATCTCTTTGGGTTCTCTCTTTCCCCAACTCTCTAACATTGCATGCTGTCACCAAGTCCCCTTGATTATTCCCCTCTTTTACATCAAATACCTCTCCTCTTTCCTGTCCTTGCTGCAGAGATGTAGTTCTGGCCCTTATTACTTCCTGTCTAGACCATTACAATAAATTCCAGTCAATTTTCCATTTGTTTCCAACCTAAACAATAACAATACTTCTGTCTTAATCTCAGGATACAAATCTATTCACATCACTTCCCTTCTTAAAAAGCTTCAGTGCCTTCCCATTGACCAAGAATGCATCCCAACCCCTTAATCTGTTATTAAAGTCCTCTATAATCCAGCCCCAGCCAAGCTCTAGATAGCATTTGCTTTAGTTTTTTTAGGGTGGTTTTTATTATTATAAAAATTACTCCAGGTAATTGTAAAAATTTATGTAAAAAACATGAAAAATGATATAAATCTTAATTTTACCATTCAAAGATATTTTGGTCTATATACATATGTCCTTTATAAAAGTGGAAATATCCTGTTTTTACTGCTATTATATTGGTAGCATTTTTTCATATTTGAAAATAATTCTTAATTATTTTAATACCATTTGCAACACTGACTCAAATATACATGAATTGTTTTTATTATGTAATAAATCTGTGCTTATGTAAAAGTGTATAAAATTTACAAAGCACAAATAAGCAAACAAGTAAATTTATTCCATACTTAGATAACATAAAACTAATAATTATTGTCATCTTAAAATATATAGTTATTGCTTATTTTCTTTAATGATTACATAATGACATTTACCTGAAGTTATCTTTTCTTTCCTTTTCTCTAGTGATTTAGAAGGTTTACATCATTTTTCCTTCTAGCATTGACAAAAATGTTAACATGTATTTTAAAAAGACAATAGAACTTAGTTTCCCTAGTTATTAGTGTGAAGAATGAAAAGCATTCATTTTCCAAGTATATGATAAGACATGATATTACTTTATCATTCTTTGATTTTCTTATCAGTTTCCAGTTATTGTTGATTTAATCTGAATTTTTAGACTGAATTATTATTAGGTTACTTTTTGCTTACTATGAATCTTTTATTTTAAAGATTAATTTTAATGTTCAGAATATTTCATCACTAAGAAATAATTATTGATATTCAAATGGTTTTATTGCTCAAAATTAATCTTTTTTTATGTTTATTTATTTATTTTGAGAGAGAGAAAGTGAGCATGAATGGGGAAGAGGCAGAGAAGGAGACAAAGAATCCCAAGCAGGTTCCACACTGTCAGCACAGAGCCTGATGCAAGGCTCGAACCCACCAACTGTGAGATTATGACCCGAGCTGAAACCGAGAGTCGGATGCTTAACTAACTGAGCCACCCAGGCACCCCAAAATTAATCTTTTTAACTATGACTTTATTATTCTTGAGTTTATTATTTTGTTTTAACTGTCAATATCCATTGTCTCCCCAGGATGTGTGTTTGGGAAAGGTATACTGATGACTCTCCTAGCCCCTGCAGATATGAAATATCTCTCACTTGACCAAACACATTCCATTTGCCAAACACATTGCAAGTATAGAATTCTTATGTAGCAATGTTTCAGAATCCAAAACCCTTTTGCTCATTCTCCATTCTTAGTGTCTTTAGTATTTTGGAAAAGTATGATGCCAACCCTATCTTAGCTCTTTTTTAGCCAACTTGTTTCAATTAGCTTCTGTGTTTTAAATTTCTTTATCTTTGATTTTTAAAAATTTCAGCAAGATATTTCTAGGCGGTAGTATATTTCCATTAAATTTGCCTGATAATTGGTGAATCATCTCAGTCAAAAAACCTGGATCTTTCTTCAGTCAGAAAAAATTTCTTTCTTTACTTCTTTACTTATTCTTTCTGTTCTTTTATTCTGTGCCTTACTGATTTCCATTCTATCATATGTAGCTTTTTTCCTAAATATGTGTTCAATTTTTTTTTCTCTCTCAAGAATTCCATTTTTTTATCCTATAGGTTCTTAGAGAAATTTTCAAAGTTTAAAATATCATTATTCAGTTCTCAAACTATTCAGTCAAGTTTTCACTGCCTCCTTTTATTTTTTTTATTTTTTTTTTTTAAACTTTTTTTTTTTTCAACGTTTATTTATTTTTGGGACAGAGAGAGACAGAGCATGAACGGGCGAGGGGCAGAGAGAGAGGGAGACACAGAATCGGAAACAGGCTCCAGGCTCTGAGCCATCAGCCCAGAGCCCGACGCGGGGCTCGAACTCACGGACCGCGAGATCGTGACCTGGCTGAAGTCGGACGCTTAACCGACTGCGCCACCCAGGCGCCCCACACTGCCTCCTTTTAATTAAGCATTTTTAAAAGTTCCCATGAAATCTTTCATGAGCTCAGAATATTTAGTTTTCACAACTGCCTGCTCACTTTTTATACCTGTGACAACTTCTTGAATCATCTTAGTAATAGGAATAAGAACATTGCTAAATTTTTCTTCATCCACTTAAAGAAAGGTGGTCTTATCCTTTTGAATACATTATTGTTTTGATGTGTTTGGTGACATTCCCTATTTATACCCTTTGATAGATGAAGAAAAGAAATCAATTTTACCTGCCCTTTGCTAGAACAGAAGAAGCCCAAGGAGGTAGAACTTACTCCAATTTTTCAGGATAAAAAACTTTTGATCTTCTGGATTTTGTTTCTTGTGGCTTCTTACCCCCAGCCTGCCATTCTTCCGAACTAGCAGCCCATCAATACCCTCTACTAGTCTCTGCTAATTTCTTCCTTTCCAAGTAGAGGACACTTGCTGTTTATAGGAAGGGAAGATTTAGGTCATTATTCTATACTTTAGTCTAGTCTGTCATTTTTGGACTTTATGTAGTTGAAATTTTTTCACATTTTAAAAATGTGAATTTCATAGTTTCTAGTTTTCACACATTTATGCATGACCTTGGCCATTTTATTGGAATCTGGTGATAAGGGAGTTGGATATTTCTGCTAATGCCACCATCTTTCCAAAACATTCCTTTCTATTATTTTTTCTTTTCTCTTCCCATTATATTTTCCATCAATGTCTTCACTATATACCCTATGGTTCCCGGAAACTATGCATTTTCTCATGCTGTTACCTTCTCCTAGAAGTTCTTTCTTGGCATCTTTTCTCAATCCATTTCTTCCTACTGAAATAACCAAGACTCAAGAACTTTTCAATGAGGAGGAGTATAATAAAAGTTTTCATAAAGGAGATAATATAGAATTCTCTCTTCTATGTGCTCTTGTGCTATTTGTTAATATACATTAGAGTCTACCATAAACGATAGCTATTTGTGGTTATACCTTATTCCCCAATTAGAGCATTCAATCTCTGAGAGTAGGAATAATGTTTTGTTCATGTTATTTCCTCTATAAGAAGCAAACAGAAACTGTCATATAGAAGAGGCTCAATAAAGAAGTATGTTAAATTTAGTTTAAGTTCAGCTTTTATCTATTATACACTCCATATCAGGACATGTATTATTTCTGTTCCCCATAACAAGCATAAGAGGTAATTATTATTGTCCCTTTTTGTAGAGAATAGATAGCTGAAGCACAGACAAGATTAATAACTTCCAGATTATATAGTTAGTGAATGAAATTAGATTCACACCCAAGTCTGACTCCAGTGGCCATATGATTTTCTGCCACACCATTCTGATTCAATTAAATTTTAATTAAGTTTAGATGACCTCATCAGGCATAAGACTTGCAGAAGGAATATAATTGGATTAGATATGTAACAACATTCCCCCCTCACTGAGCCTATTTTGATCAAAAATGAGAACTAGACACTAAGGTATCTACTGAATTGCTGCCTATAGAACTTCTGAAACCCTTGTAAATCTCTCTTTTCTTCTCCCAAATAATTTGGCAATTCTCTGATTAAGATATATATAAAGTAACTAGTCATAGTATACCTTGGAATCTTAGAAATCTGAATTAAGACTTACAGAATATAGTTTTTCCTCATATCATGATTGCAGGACATCCTGGAACACTAAACCTATTGGTATTATGATCCAGCTCTACTGGGCTTGATCCACCCTTTTGTGGAAGTAGCAGAAAAATAATATGCAGCAGCTGTTGTTCTCTGACCAGAAAAGTAGTAACTGAAAATGGTAAGGGCAGAAAAAAAATCCTTTACAGCATAAACTGGCAGTCCATGAGCCAAATCCAATCCACTGTTGTGTTTTATTTGGATTAAACAGTATTTTAAGGCTACTTGACTTTGTGGTTAATATTTAAAAGTTTGAAATTTCACATAAAAATCCAGATTTCTGGTTTCTTTTTTTAAAATATGAAGATCTGATCACACCAAACTTGCATTCCTGCATGAAAACCGCATACTTAGTTGGGTAGCAGCAGAGATGGCTGGTGCCTCCAACTGTGGACCAGTGAGTTTGCAATATACAACACATATGGAGTAAATATAAAATATAGAAAGTTAGAGCTATAAGGAACCTTCACAAAACTAAGCCAGCCTCTTCATTTTAAATAAGGAAACTTGACCAGGAAGGTAATACCAACCACTGTCACATAGCTAGCTAACAACAGGCTGCAATAAGAATCTAGGTATTCTGACCACTGAGGCCACCAATTTGTTTATTGAAAAACTTCATAATGCAATAAGGACCTCTCATTAAATTACATTATTTGATATTTAAAAGTGAGATGCATTTTAAAACACCTATCTGTTGTTCTCATGTTCCTTTGGCACCTCTCCCTTCTCTATTTGAATTAGTTAGCATGTGGCTTACTAAATGACAAATAAATCCTTTGAGATAGAGATGTCAAATTATTTGAGTGACCATGGGTCAACATAGTTCTGAAAATAGGATACTGTACAAGATTGAGATTATATAAACCGAAGTGTTGGTCCTGTATAAACCTTATTGTAAATATGCATTATTTTTCTCCTTTATTCAAAAGATATTTATCGAGTATCTACCATGTTCAAGGAACTGTACTGGGCACTCACTGGGGATAAAAGGAATGAACAATACAAATTAGATACCTGCCTTTATAGCCATAAATTAACAGCACCATCTGTAATAGAATCTCCAACAGTGAATTATCCAAATATATGTTTGTCTAGATCCAAATGTCTTTATAGATCACAGATATAGCAAATATAGCACACATAATCCATGATGAGTTTTTTAAAAGTTATTAATGTGGCAAAGTAAAATCAGAGTCTCAAACCAAGGCAGTAAATTAATGAATCAAGTGATAGAACAAATCCCCTGGAACTAGGTAAAAATATTAACATATAATAATCTACTTTTCTAGTCAATAATTTGATTCTTTGTTTGAAGCTGAATTTTAAGCCATGCCATGATGCAAGAATATTTATATTGGAACAAAGAGTTCCCGACCACCCATCAAGTCACAGGGTAATTATTTTCTAAATATGCATGTTGAATCAGAGACTTCACTACAGTTGGTGGCAGATATAATAAAGGAATAAACTTTTTTTTTCATTTCTCAGGAAACAGTTCTCTCTCCCCAAGAGAAAGTCTAATAAACACGTATTGAGCACTATGAATCAGACATTATGTTTATCACTAGGAAGATAAAAGATGACTAAAATAGTTACTTTCGTGTATTAAATGATCATTAGAGAAAGAGATTAAGGGAGATAGAAAATATTTAATGCTTAGCTACATGTTGTTTTATTATTTTTTTGAAAAACATAGAAAATACAGGGGCGCATGGGTGGCTCAGTCGGTTAAGCGTCCGACTGCAGCTCAGGTCACGATCTTGCGGTCTGTGAGTTCGAGCCCCGCGTCGGGCTCTGGCCTGATGACTCAGAGCCTGGAGCCTGCTTCTGATTCTGTGTCTCCCTCTCTCTCTGCCCCTGCCCCGTTCATGCTCTGTCTCTCTCTGTCTCAAAAATAAATAAAACGTTAAAAAAATTAAAAAAAAAAAAAGAAAATACATGCAACAGGTATCCAAACAAAGAACAACACTGAGTTAGAGGGTCCAGGGCACACTTTAAGGGGACAATGAGTCTTGAGGAATAGGTAGTAACTATAATCAAGAAAAAAAGAGGGAATCTTAGTGTACTACAAGATCAAAACCTCACTGAGGATAGATAACTAGGATTCTTTTTATTATAGAAATTAAGCCCCAAAGTAAACCCCAAAAGGGGAATGAAGGATGGCTAGAAAAAAAGAATAGATTTGTTTTTTAATGGTGAAAAAAAGTTTAACAAGAAGCAAAGGAAAAATAAAGAAAATAAGGATGGGCATTTATTGACTTATTTATCCAGCTGACACTTAAGTATGACTAGGTGCAGGCACTGAAAGATGTCATCTGTCATCAGTAAAGGAGCTCCTTCAGCTTTGCTTTACTTTATCTTCACTATCATTCCCTAACTTCAGCGAACATTGCAATCTCTTCTTTCTTGTCCCCACTCACAAAGGTGTTACCTGATGCAGACAATTAGGCAATCAATTATATTTAGCCAACACTTAATCAAAGAATAATATGTATGAATTTAGTAAATAAACTTTTTTATTAGTCGTTTGAAACCAAGAATCTTGAGGAAAGAGCCAAAGAACACATCTTTTATCTCAACTCTAGTAGCTTGCATATTACCTTCCACAAAGATGATCAATATATACTAGATATATTGAAATTCTATCAGATTATTCTTAAGTGAAGTGATTAGGATCTTGTATTCTGGGTAGGAATTAGGAATGATAATTTATAATACAGATATTTGGGCAAGGAGAGGAGACAGTGACAGATTGCATAAAAGATATGAGGGTGCTATAATCATTTCTAGTATTTTCAAGGTTTACAGGCTAAAATCTAGGAATAATGTTGACTTGTTAAAATGACAAAATAGCAATGTTTGATAGGAGAATCAATTTGTGGAAGAAGATAAATTCTACTTCAGACACCTTGAGCTTTAACAGCTAATGAAATATTCAAGTTGTTAATTCATATTAACAAATGCCTATGGGAAATAGAAAGTAGATGAGAGTTTAGGTTTGAAGATCTAGATTTGGGATTCACTGTCATTAGCATAGAATTGATGATAATAATCATTAGAGGAAGGATAACATTCCACAGGAATGAATAATACCAAGTTCTGCTTTCAACAATAGAAACTGGCTACATATTCCAGAAAGACGTTTTACTACAAACCCTGAGAAATTCTGGATAAAATTAACAAATAGACTTTAAAATCCATAGATGAGTAACAGGAAAGTAAGAGAAATTCATAGGTAAGAAGAAGAAGAAGAAGAAGAAGAAGAAGAAGAAGAAGGAGGAGGAGGAGGAGAAGCCACCTAAAAGAGCCTGAAACTGAGTGCAAGCAAGTGCTAAAGTCATAGACTGCCCAGGGGCATCTCCTGACAACAGAAATCTAGATGCTCAGGTTTTTAATAATCAAGAGCTGGAAGGGTGAGAAAGACCTAGTCTGAATCACAGTAACAAGTCAAATCTGAGACTCCTACAGAAATCTGGGTTACTTGGAAGGATATTCCCTCAACAAAAAATGTAAGCCAGAAAAAATTTCATCCACTGGGAAAAAGAGCAACAGAGGGAACAGTTTGCTTTAGGTCTTGGTAGAAAGGAAAAATGAGTCTCCCCTGGAAATTCATAATGATTAGCCTGCCCTCACAAGGGTCTTGAACGCTTGGTATGTTTACATTTAATTTTTAAGGGCTTCCAGGTTATTAGTGGCCCAGGACACATAGCAGAAGGAAACATGGATCTTGTCAAGAAACAATTCCCTTAACCAGGTTCCTCATAATCTGCATAAATTAATATCAGCCAAGAGGAAGAATATAATATAAAATGATCAAAAACACAAGTAAACAATGAACTAACAAGAATCAGAGTAAAACAGCCCAAGGTCTTCAGATGCTAGAATAATCAGATACAGATTACCTTAAAATATACTTTAAAAGTTTTGGCAAATAGAATTAAAAGTAAGAACATAGAACATGGCACTTTCAAGAAATAACCAGGAACATTTGAAAAGAACTCAAAAGAATTTTCATAAATTAGTAATATAAACTTTGAACTTCAAAACTCAGTGGATTGGTTAAGCAACAGATTGCACACAGATGAGAAGAGAACAGGAGCACTCATAAGAGAGATTGAGAAAACCAAGTGCAATGCAACACTTTAGAAATTAAAAAAAAAAGTAGGAGATTTGGAGGATAGAATAAGAACACACATATATCTGTTCGGAGTTAACAAAGGGAAAATGTAAAGAAATGGAGAATTGACATTCAAAGAATTAATGGCTTTGAATATTTCAGATTCCCTTAGTAACGTATCTTCAATTCAATACCAGTTAAAAGTAAATAGGAAGGTTATCCCCATTTAAGTACATGATGGTGAAATTTTAAAACACCACATGACAAAGGGAAAAGCTAAAATGCAGCCAGAGAGAGAGAGAAAAAAAAAATGAGAACAAATGGATAATAGACTGTCAGCAGATTCTCAACAGCAATATTGGAAACACCAACAGAATAACATCTCCAAAAGGTTATCTATAATTATATCCTTGCCTAAACTTTAATTCAAAAACAAGAGTGAAAAAAAATATCCATAGGAAAAAGATAAAAGAAAACATTTTATCATCAACACACCCTCACTAAAAGAAGATCTAAAAAATGTAGTTTAGGAAAAAAAGAAAGTCCTCTCATGAGGTAGGCCTGATATTCAAGAAGGACTGGTAAGCAAATAAATTGGTAAAAATATAATTAAATATAAATGAACAAGCTCTTGTATGAAATGACAGTAATTTGGAGAATAACTAACTTATTGAACCAAAATAACATGTCAGAATATGTGTGAGAAATTTATTGAGAAAATTACATAACGTCATTGCAAAACATTAAAGAATATCTAAATAAATGGAAAGATATATCATGTTCATAGAAAGATGCAATGCCAGATAGATGCCAATTATCCCATACAGTAATCTATAAATTCAACAAAATTCTTTCTTGGAACTTGGAAAACTGATTTGAAAATTTATGTGGAAGAGCAAAAGATGCTCCTTAGAAAGCAAAGTATGTTTGAAGAAAGTAGTGAGAGGCACTTGTAACAACAAAGCTTATTATTAAACTTAAGCGTTCATTTTAATTCATATCAAACTGACATTTTTATAGGTCAAAACCAAATATTGGTAACTTCTCATGGATCAACCAAATAATAAAGATATAATGTATCATTGGCCTAAAGAAAGACAAATAGACAAGAAAATCCAGAACAGAGAGCATCGGGACAGCCCCATGCAGGCAAAGAGATTTGTCATTACATGGCATCATAGATCATTGGGAGAAAAGGAATAAAGGATGAGGCAATAATTAATTATCTGAAAGGAGAGTAAAGTCATATTATATTTCTTACCTTATGCCATAAACAAAATTAGCTCCAGGTGGGTAAAACACATATGTATATTGGCAAGGATGTGGAGAAATGGGAACCCTCTTGCACTGTTGGTAGGAATGCAAACTGGTGCAGCCACTCTGGAAAACAGTGTAGAGGTTCCTCAAAAAATTAAAAATAGAACTACGCTACAACTCAGCAATAGCACTACTAGGAATTTACCCAAAGGATACAGGAGTGCTGATGCATAGGGGCACATATACCCCAATGTTTATAATGGTGCTTTCAACAATAGCCAAAGTATGGAAAGGGCTTAATTTCTATCAACTGATGAATGGATAAAAAAGATGTTGTTTATATATACAATGGAATACTACTTGGCAATGAGAAAGAATGAAATCCTGCCATTTGCAACAACATGGATGGAACCGGAGGGTATTATAAGTCAGTCAGAGAAAGACAGATATCTTATGTTTTCACTCATATGTGGAATTTAAGAAACTTAACAGAAGACCATGGGGAAAGGGAAGGGGAAAAATAGTTTCAAACAGAGAGGGAGGCAAACAATAAGAGACTCTTAAATACAGAGAACAAACTGAAGGTTGATGGGGGTGGAGAGGGGAAAATGGGTGACGGGCATTGAGGAGGACACTTGTTGGGGATGGGCAATGGGTGTTGTATGTAAGCGATGAATCATGGGAATCTACCCCAGAAACCAAGAGCACAGTGTATACACTGTATGTTAGCTAACTTGACAATAAATTATATTTAAAAAAATAAAGGCAAGTAGTATTCCATGTGTATATAAACCACAATTTCTTTATCCATTTAGCAGTTGATGGACATTTAGGATCTTTTCATAATTTGGCTATTGTCGAAAGTGCTGCTATAAACATTGGGGTACAAGTGCCCCTATGCATCAGCATTTCTATCCCTTGGGTAAATTGCTAGCAGTGCTATTGCTGGGTCCATCAACTGATGCATGGATAAAATAATTGTGGTTTATGTACACATGGAATACTACTTGTCAATGAGAAAGAACGAAATATGGCCTTTTGTAGCAACATGGATGGAACTGAAGAGTGTTATGCTAAGCGAAATAGGTAATACAGAGAAAGACAGATACCATTTGTATTCACTCTCACGTGGATCCTGAGAAACTTAACAGAAGACCATGGGGAGGGGAAGGAAAAAAAATTTGGGGAGACAGCCAAACTATGAGACTCTTAAAAACTGAGAATAAACTGAGGGTTGATGGGGGGTGGAAGGGAGGGGAAAGTGGGTGATGGGCATTAAGGAGGGCACCTGTTGGGATGAGCACTGGGTGTTGTATGGAAACCAATTTGACAATAAAATTCATGTTAAAAAAAAGAAAGGCAAATATTAAAACTTCTAGAAGAGAATATAGGAGAATGTCGTTACAAATATGTTTTCCCCTTCTACAATATAGAATTTTCAGATGGGCACATAGCTGCCTAGAATAAAGGCTATATTTTCCAATCTTCTTTACAGGTCAGATTGTCTTATGATAAAAGTTATGGCCAAAGGTATATAAGTGGAAATGTCCATAAAGCAGTTTCTAAGAATCTCCTTGTACAAAGCTGGTAGACACATACTTTGCCCTTTTTTTTTTTCTTTTCCTTTTCCTATCCTTCTGCCTAGGAGAGGGGTATATATGAACTACAAGGCATCATGAGGATGGAGCAGAAAGCTAGAAGGAGAGCCTGGATCTCTAAGGACTTTATGGAACAGAGCTTCCATACCAGCTGCAGATTGCCTGCCTCAGAACTTTTATGTAAGAGAGAAAAATAAGCTTTCTGTCTTAAGTAATTATTATTTTAGGTCTCTACTCCTCACAGCCAGACCTAAAGCTAACTTGCGCAATTTGTAATGATATATCCTCTCTCCTTGTTGCAGAAAGACTATAAGAGAGAAAAAAAGAATATATAGGAATAATCATGTGGGAGCATCCACTTGTAATGGACTAAATGTGAATAAGGAACAGTAAAAGAGAGAGAAGCTATAAAAGTTAGAAGTGCCCAATGCTGTGAAATACAAAAAGCGAGTACTGAACAAAAATTACCTCTGGACTTGTCTAGATTAGAAGGAGGTCACTGGTGGCTTTAGAAGACTGTTTCCAAACAGTGACTAAGAATCCAGTGAAGCAACACAGCACTCAAAGGATTATTGCCACTTGCACGTTATTTGGAGGCCTTCCAGTTCCACACAAAACCAACATACAAACACGTTTGGTGTTTCTGGGCTACGGGTGTAACTAGATGTACATGAATCATCAAGAAACAGAAATAGCCCTTGCCCTGGATAATTTCTTGATGTCTTTTCTACAATCATGACATACCCAGTAGGAATATAATTGGTCTACTCTCATCTGATCACTAGAATGATGACTGACAATTTAATTGGGGTTCAACATATCTCTCTCCTTAAGTATACGAGAGGATTCTTTTTTTCTTTAGGGTTTAGAAGGTAACTGTCTTTTTGCCATGGAATAAAATACATATATTACTATTAACAATATATTTATAAATGTGTGTATAAGTGTTTACCTGTAATAGAAAATGACAAATCTTCTAAAGATATAACTAAAATATTGACCCAATTATCACCCACCAATCTCCTCATAGAAGCTCTGAGCACAAGAACAAGGGAAGGAGTGGATGCAGGCCAGAACTTTGAACTTTGCAAAATATAAGTAGGCATTCCTTGATGTACCCAAAGGAGGATACTTCTAAAAATTCTGCACAAACTAAGAAGACATATCCCCCCCCCCAAATTTTTCCATAAGAAATAGTGGTAAAGAATGAATTCAGGGGATTTCAGTCATTATAACACATAAAGAGCCTATAGTTACACATCCTTAAAATGTAATAGGAAACACACTTAAATGGTTACAGTCAGTAGTGGAGTCAGTTGAGTGTTGGGTTTGGCAAAGAGACCATAGCTATTACAAAAGCAGGGGAGGTTTGTCTCCACCAGATAATGATGGTTGGAAATGGATTAGATTCCCCTAGTACCAACAAAGGGTAAGAATTCCTAAAATTTCCCTTAGGGTTTTTTTTTTCACTTTAAAGAAACTTTACCCAGGGGTGCCTGGGTGGCTCAGATGGTTGAGTGTCCAAATATTGATTTTGGCTCAGGTCATGATCCTGGGGTCATGGGATCAAGCCCCACATCAAGGCCTATGCTGAGCATGAAACCTGCTTAAGATTCTCTCCCTCTCTTCCCTCCTGCCCCTCCCCCACTCAAGCTCTTTCTTTTTAAAAATAAAATAAATATAATATAATATAATATAATATAATATAATATAATATAATTAATATAATATAAATAAAGAATCTTTACTAAATCAAACATTTACAATCTTTCTCCCATTAGAATTGGTAAAGCACCTAAACCTTAAACAGTTAAGGTAACATAGGTTAACAACGTATAGATGAATAGTAACACAAAATGCAATGAAAATTTGGTGGCTGAGTAGGATCACCTGATGAATAACTGTCCTGCAGCATTAAGTGCATCTTCCACTTCTTATGGGAGTGTGGCCTATGAGGATGCCTAGGCTTGTGGTGTGTGCACACATTAGTAGATTGTTTAAATTGCCTCATATGTGTTGTCTAAAATGTATAAATCAAGATTTTTGCCTGAATTACATAGACTGTATCAACTATACAATCCACTCCATCCTATCCCATCTCATACTCACTGCAGTCAGGCTAAAGTTCTTATCTGTTTTGGAGGGCAAGAGAAGACAAAGGAGGTGGCACAGCCAGGGAGGAAACAGAAGTTAACTTTTTCTCAAGAGGGAGTGGGAGTGGATGTGTTCCTGGATCCCTGCCATTCTCTCAGTCCACTCTCCCTGGTTTAGGCCAGTTGAAATAACCATAATTTATCAAGAGATACTGGGAATCTTTGCTACTATTCTAGTAGACATAGGTAACTGCAAGACCCAGAATTATTCCCCCACCCTGGATAGTTAAACCACAAATATCAGCAAGTGAAGAGCCAAACTGCAGCAGGGTTCCAGCCTGTCTTGACTCCTGAAGGTAGATCCCTTGAATTCTCAGTAGCTAGGTGCGCAAGCTCATCCAGACATTTCATGAACTTTGCAACAACAGACCTTGCACTTTCCTTATTAAAAGTTACCAAGTTTTGTCACTAGCATATATTGAGGGTTTGTTCTATGCCTCTTACCCCTGTACAGACAAAACTAGCCCACAGCAGTGGACTAAAATGGCTAAGCCACAGTGAATCCTCACCCATGTGAAAATTGGAAAAGGATTGTGAATACCTTTGCAAAATGCCCCAATAAAAGGCATTATACTAAGGAATTTTATTACAAATTTTCCTGGAATGTCTTTAAGAGCTCAATGCTGGCTGAAAGACTTTCTTATTTTTTAAGTTCTCTTTTCTGTTTTTTTCCCCCTCCGGTTTCTTCTGAAGGTCCTTCTGGATGGAGTTAAAGGGCAATACTCAAGGTTTTGACTCAGTACATTTGGAGTCTATATCTGGTACATTAGATATCATGTTTAGATTTTTCATTTACCAGCAAGACTGTAAACACGGTGCAGAAAACCATATTTCATACCATTTGTATATATATCCACCAAGTGTAGTATTTTGATGGTAGTGTTTATCAGTTAGTGGGTACTTAAAACATCCATTGGTGGTTGTATTTTAGATACTTAAATGCCTGCTTACCCAAGAGAGGGAGAAACACAAAGAAATAAAAAACATAGCTTCCTATCCTGAGTTCTCTCAACTTTCACTGAATTGGATTGAATTCTCCCTCCTAAGGATGATGGCCATTTTAGTGTCTTATTTTTTTACTGATTTGGCTTTCTTAGTCACATCTAATGGACACTTTGTAAATACAGATTGACTTGACTAAATGAAAGACCGTCCATCTTCCTATCTAAATCTTACCCTTTCTCCTAGGTCAACTCATTTTAAACTCCACAGAGCCTCTTCTGAGAGCGCTACCCAGAGCTCTTTCCTTTCTTCCTCTGAACTTGTTCTTATTGATTATACACATCCAATCACTTATTTAACCCTCATTATAAGGGGAGTTAAAGAAATGGCCACAGAGTTAACTTCTGATACCCTTGGACATTCCCAGTATTTCTTGCTCTCCTTTTGGTAGCAGACCCTGTTACCATGGCAACATGTAACACAACGTACATGTAACACAAGCTGGCCCAATTCAAGTCCTTCTCTGGTGATAGGGTCAAACTCTATTTGAAGCATCTTATAGTTAGAATGCAAGTAATGTACAGCACAGTAACTATCATTAGTGATACTGTATTATATACTGAAAAGTTGCTAAGATAGTAAATCCTAAAGTCCTAATAAAAAAAAAACCTTTTTTTCGCAACTATTGTCCACCTAAATAAAGAAGTAAACTGAAGCAAGCTCAAAATTGTCAAAAAGATGTATTTATTCAGGAATATAACAGAGGAATTGCAATTAAATGTAGCAAGCTACCGGTGAGCCCATTGAGGGTTTGGCATAGCTGTGTTTATGGGCAGGAAGTGCAAATTGGGGAGAACTCTATTAGGTCTGTTAAAATCAAAAACAAATGACCAATTTTCAAAATTCCCTAACCAGACAAAACCAGCCCAGTCACACAAACAAAGCTCAATTCAGCTTATCTTGTGAGACCAACCTGACCTGGGTCATTTCTTATTCTTGCTTCTGGAAACCATAATTGAAACTTCCCAACATTGCTTTGAGGCAACACCTGACCAACTGCCTATCATTTAAGAAAATTCCAATATTATCAGTTTTCCATAAATTAGACATTTATGGGAAATCATCTCTTGTTCCTTAAGTTTTGTTTTTCTAAGGGTATATGCCTGAATTTTCCCATTTTCTATCTTCCAATTCCATTTTAGGTTGAAGTTCTTTAACACTATGTATGGTAACGAATGTTAACTAACTCACTGTGGTAATCATTTCACAATATATAGAAATATCAAATTGTTACATTGTACATCTGAAACTAATATGTTGTATGTCAATTATATCTCAATGAAATTTAAAAAAGAATGTGAGGAGCTTCCCCCAACGAGATCACGCAAGATAAGAAGCTGATCTGAGGAAAACCTGACACCCCAAAAGAACGGAGACAAAAGACTTAGTAAACAAGCACTGAAGGTTTCTAAGTCCTTGGACCCATCAAACTGTCCCTGAGGTAAGTTTCATCCCAATCATTTCTAGGGTTTCATTATATTGGCCAATAAATTCTTTTTTTTTCTTTTTTTGAAGACTAATTTGCATTTGTCACTTGCAGAGCCTTGACAAATCCATGATAGGCTCCTAAGGGGAGTCACATCTTCGTGAATTTTGTTTCATGGCTTTTACACATCCTGTTGCACCCAGCACAGGGTATACCCCTAAATAGAATCTCAGTCAATAGTTGTCAGTCATGATTCTTCAAATTTCCACTAAAATTCTGGAATATTATGAGATACTACAAATATTAATAAATTATTATGAGTAGGAAACCATGAGTAAGTTCAGAGTCTCAAGATACATTAATACATTGGTTGAGTCACCTGTTTCCAGGATTAAAGTGTACATATTTAACCATGTTGCAAATACATCTCTTGTCATTAACAGACCACTGCCTCCATAAAACATTCATATCCTTTATACTTTCTCATAATGCAAAGTAGTTGATAGAAGTGTGTTCAAATTTTTTTCATCATACATTAATACACTGCCAAGCATATTATATATAATGTGTATATATATATATATATATATACACACACACACACACACACACACACACACACACACACACACACATATGGCTTTAACCAACTCATGGAAAGTTTATTGATAGCACTTAAAAAACCTGGGGCATAAATTTAGCAAAGTAAAAGTTTGCTCCATGATCTCAATAAGGCCCTTCCCATGAATTGTGTGTGACTTGTTCACAAATATGGAAAGTATCTGAAGATTTTCTTCTAACTTGTCTTAATTTCCTTGAAGACTCTGGCACACAGCATGAGATTAAAATAACCTGGCATTGCCGGAGTCTTTACCCACAAATACCAAGGAATAAATATTAGAATGATGGATTCTCTTTCCCTTGTCAACCATGAATGTGTTCCAGCCAGGAGCAAGGTCTAGAGAGTAATTTAAAAATAAACAAACAGAACCAAAGAGTAACTTTATTCTTTTATTCAAAATTTATTAAAATACAAGAACAAATTTTAAAAGCACACGTACCACTCAGCACCAATATAATAACACTCTTTCTACTGATAATCTCCAAAGCATTTCTGTTTCTGCAACTGAGAAGCAGAGAAATACACACATGCATTCTTACCACATTTACCCAGTGCCCATAGCATCATGCCCCAAATATTCTCCTTGCTAGGGAGACAAAGACGGGCAGAGGAAAACTAATGTGACTACATCCAACCACTAACTGAGTCAGTGACTCTTTCATCAGTAGTTATCATTTGCACACTGGTCACCTCTGCACATCCCAGTCTCCCTCTCCAGGTGCCCGACTGCTTGGGCTAGTGATATAGTCTGGTGATAATGTGATGCAAAAGAAAATGAAACTGGCCAACATTCCCTACCCAATTTCTTTTAATTGCTTTGGTTATAAAGTACTGGATACTTATGTCTTCACACTCTCTCATCCTAACACACATAAAAAGTACATGGGCCAGTGACATAGTCTGGAGAAGGCTTGAGAGATTTTTTAATTTATTTCCCACCCCCTTCTGTGGGCTTCTTTCATTTATGTGTTTACCTGTTTGCTTTTGGGGGAGAGGGGGAGCCCAAATAGTGACTACATTTAACATCTCCTTGGTCCTTGAGATCTCCCCAGTAAATAGTAAATAAACTCCCTAGAGCTCTGGTACTGCTGCCTGAGATGGGCAGCAAGCCCTGACTTGCATGAGCAGGGTTTTTTTGGATATCTGTACATGTTTGCTTTCTATTGTATCAGACTCATCTTAGAACAGAGCTGGGTCTCTTAAGTCGGAGACCTTGCTTCTGGTGCTATCCAGAACATAAGGCATTAAGAAGTGGCCCAATGTTTGGCTCTTCCTAAAGTCATTCACTGACACCTAGCAGCCCTCTTCCAATGGTGAGAATTATCTTTTCAAACCTTCCCAAATCAATAGACCAAATTCACAGGACCTCGTTCTTCCAGGTTAGCAACTTCCTGGCTTTCCCAGGCCCTACTACCTTCTTTCACAGAGGACCTCAAGATACTACGAAGAGATTGCAAATCACCAAGGCAGAAATTGATACTTATACCCCATTCTGGATGTACATATGAAGACTAAGTTTGGATTCTATTTTTAAGATAAAGGAGAAAGTAGGGAGAAAGTTGGAATATAACTAAATTTTTTTTTGGTCTGATTTTTGGCAATATCGTTTTAAGTTCCTGGAATTAGAATTCTCCACTGCTGAGAGACATGACATTGGACATGTTCTGAAAAGCTCTAAATGCTGGAGAGGTTTTCATGAACCCTTCAATGGGACAGTAATTGGTATCTACATTTCCCCCTTTGCAGGGGCCATATGATTCTAATTAAGCTTATTTTCCAAACCATCAGTCAGATTTACAGAATGGGAAGTCCTGTACATCAGTGCATTCCTTTTGCTGTGGACATAACCCACAGGACATGCTAAGAACACCTGTGTCCAGCTGGAAATTCTCCCAAAGGCATAGATATTGTCTTTAATATGCCCCTCTGGTATTTTATGCAGCAAGGCAGTACCCACACATGACCTCAACATATTAACATATTTCATATTTTTTTTTATTCAAGAGCCCAAATAGTGAAATACACTCCAGGCAAAATCAAAGACAGCAGGATTTTCTTCTTTCCTTGGTTATAGAATAGGCATTTTCTGCTTAACGGCAAGAAAATTTAAATAAATAGACCATTTAGAACTTGATATTACCAAAAATCAAGGGTAAATTCTATAAACAAGGTGAAGACATAGTACCAAAGATCCAAAACATGAATATAAAAAGTCATATAAGTTAAATGGCTTCACTTTAGCTATACAAAGAGCAGTTACTAGTCTGCCTCTAAGGAGGTCAGTTACATTTTAATATCTATATCAAACATTTCAACATCATTGTGCAGGCATCTCATTCATGCCCATTCAAGAAAGTCATGTTGATTCCACTATTTTCTCTAAGCAATAAAATAAAGTAAGTTTGAATAGTTCCAAGACATAAGTCTTTCAAACACTAAATGTTTGAGTAAATCCAGATGCTATGATAATATCTAAAATTGCTTGGAAACTATTTCAATAATAGATATGCTAACTCAGTTTAAAAGGCTAAACTGATAGCTCCATGTAAACATAGCCTATGGGCGGGGGGGAATGTTTAGGTACTAAGAAGAACTCAAAGTTTGTTTGTGTATATATATATATATATATATATATATATATATATATGAATAACAATTGTTCAAAGGAACATACTTTATAAAAGAGAAGATAGGTGGGGTGGGTATTGACAATCTAATACTTTCTCTGAGCATACCAGCTAAGCACTGATTCTCCTCTACCTCAAATAATGAGTTCTTGTTATGTTCCTAAAGATACATCATAGGAAATCATAAAAAATCATGTTGAGATAAATAGGTTACATAACTCTGGTAACACCAAGCCATTCTACATACTGTAGGATTCCTGAGCTTTGTCAATTCACTTTCTTCATTGGCCCCTAACTGCCTTTCTTCCAGAAAGTCTTCTATGTTCTATTGAACATATCTTTTTCCCTGATATTCAGCCTATGCCTTTGTGTATTTACTTCCACTGCTTCATTTCTCCATTGGAGTATCCTCGTGGAGAGGAATTGCACACACACAACCTTCTCTTTCCTTAAAAATATATCACGACTGGGTGCTTTTTCCATCATCCTTTTACCCAGACAACTAGCACTGCCTTAGCCAAATCTCATCCCCCCACCAGCTTCTCTAACATCCTGTTCCATTATTGTACATGTAGAACAAAGGGGAAGTTTAAGGACAACAGAGTGAGTGTGCTGCAACCAAGTTTTCACTTTACTTTTCTAGGGGACCACATAATCTTAACACCATTTTAAAGATAAAATACAATGGGGCCCACTGAGCATTCTGGAGTGTAGAGTTTAACAACTGAGAAGTCTGAAATAATCTATTCTCCATGTGATTTTCCAGAAATCTATTAGATGATGCCACATTTTCAAAATTTGCTTTGTTTCTTTGTGGGTATGTTTTATAGACTTTAAGACACTGGAAAGCTTAAATGTTGCTGTAAAACACAATCATCAGTTAAAATAATGTATTAGTATCTAAACAATAAACTAGTGATAGGACTGATATATCGCTCCAGCTTTTTTTGTTTTTAATGTACTTTTGGTTCTTACACACTCAGTTCCCACCTTTTTCTCATTTCAGAGGCAACTAGTTTCAGAAGATATTTTCAACTTGAGATTTTTTTCTATTACTTTTATTTTATGATTCAATTATTAATGGAATGGTCATAAGAACCTTTGATTGTACATTCAATACAACCATATACTGTGATTTGACAGCATCCTCAAATTTACAGTAAAAATTTATGATATAAAATTAGTTGGTCTATTCTTTGGGGGTTATGATATTTAGCTATTACTTACATTACAGGTAAAACTATAGTATCTTTAAAGAGAAATATGGTGTGTGTGTATATATATATATATATATACACACACGTGTGTGTGTGTATATATATATATACACACACACGTGTGTGTATATGTGTGTGTGTGTGTGTGTATATATATATATACACACACACACACACACATATCATTATAATAATGTACAATTGAGGCCTTAGATTACCAGACCTCAGCTAATTGGAACAAAGGAAGACCCCAGTCCAAATTCAAATGGAAATGGAAATTCCATTTCACCAAATTCCATGCCACTGAGGGTTGCCTTATATCAAAGCCTCCAAAATTACTAATGAGAATTTTCTCAAACTAACTTTGCCTTCCTCTATTTTGCAGCTGAAGAAATCTTGTTTGTTCACACCTATTATTCATTATAGTTCACCTACTTTGGGAGAACAGTGCCACAGCGGAATGGCCAGGGCACCTACCTCCCACAGCAGCTAAGAATATATTTTATTTATATATAAATAAAGAAAGAGCCGAGTCCAGCTCAGCATTCAGAGAACACCATTATGGAGGCTAAGACTAAGAACGAGTGGGGCCACATCATAATTGTAGGAATGGGGAGGGACAGACCAGTACCACTGGATCTATTGGTTTTACATTTAATCAGTATCACAGGGCATAATTAATCAACTGAAAATATACATACCACAAACATGTTTCAAAAAGTAATTATTTCTAGCAAAAAATTCTCATAATTACAAATAACGAAATGTGGTTTTTTCCCCCCTCTTTCAATCCCCCTTTCTCCCTTAGTTCAGGAGTATATGATAAATATATTGATTTCATATGTATATTCTCAATGCTAATTATAGTTGAGCTGCTTCTTTTTCTGGCCCATGTATGTTTTATGTTTCAATGTTTCGGTGGCTAACAAATTAGTCCCACTCTCCACAGCTTCAAAGTGAAACTCTGTGAAGCCTCCTCATCTTTCTGCATCCTTTCCTAGCTTGTCAATTTGATTTTCTTCTAGTACTTTCCCACCTACCTAAAAAGTAACCCTCAGATTTCAGATAATCTAACCCTCCAGGGATCATTCTTGATATCTACCAATACATCTGTGAGTTCTGGGATATTTAGACTGTCAGAGAGCACCAGATGGCTAGAAACTAAAACAGCAAAAACTACTTGAACATTGTTAAACACGAAGTCCCAAGCACAAGGACTGGACTCAAGGATTCATCATAAGTAAATATTTGGGAATTTTCCAGTTGGGCTCTATCCATGCTGAATAAAGCCTAGGCAATACCCCTTATACTAACAAGGATAATAGTTCCCTAACGTAGTAGTTATTCAGGTAAGTCTGTTCTTCAGGTCCCAAAGCTTCCATCAGCTGTATTACTTCTTTCCCAAGGCAGATGAATACATGTTGAAACAGGGTTTCTTCCTCTACATCTTGGGATCTTTTTACTCAGGGCTTTTCACTAGGAAGAGATGTGATGGGGCTACTATTTAGCCAAATGCCATTTGAGTGGTAAAAGAAGTATGGAGATGTTAGAAGCTTATGTTCTTCTGAAACGTAAATTCCTGTCTTTCAGGGAGACAATGAGACTCAGTTGAAATAGTGGATTCAGTTCTTAGTTTCCTTTCCTTTACATAATTAAAAAAAAAAAAACTCTTTTACAATCATACCTTCAACCAGCTAATCTAGATTTCATCTTTTGCTGAAATTCTTCTCCAGCCAACGCCGGACTTCTTGAAGGTTGTAGTAGAAGGGCCCCTTCCCTCCTAGATAAGCAATTTTCTGTCTCTGCACAATACACACACGTTCAAAGGCTACACCATAAGCTACATTGGCATTATTGTCCATGCGGTCAGCCACAACTCGGCACTGGGGCGGCAAGGAGAAATGCTCCAGAAGCTGGTGGGCTGCTGCACATCGGTCTTCTTGGTTCCGGTGCTTCTTCACTTCAAAAGACAAAGAAGAATCACCAGGCACTGCCCAACCATCTGAAGGATGAGCCTCATCAATGTAGACCAACAGGAAGTCAGCCACTGATGAGAACTCTTCCACCAGTTTGCTGAAGGCTGGCAGCTGGCTAGTAAAAGGAGGTCAAGTGGCTGAGCCAAAATTGACCACCAGTGGACGCTCAGGGCTGGCAAAGTCAAGAAGGTGGCACTCGCCTCCATCAACTATCTTCACCTGGGCACCATTTCTACTGTTGTCACCTCCTTCAGAATTAGAGACATGTACCACACTGGAATTGGGGGCATCTTCACCCAATTTCACCTGATGGTGAAAAAAAGAAAAAGGGAGAGAATACCATATGAAATGCATTGTCACTCCAATTCACTCTATACAAAACCAACCAGCTCTAATACAATGTGGGATTTCCTTCATAGGATATGATAAATATATATTGATTTGAGTAAAGAAGCATCATGGCTGGTAATGTAAAGAATGGCCCTAAAGAGTAAGTCTTTTTCATTCTGTATAGTCATTGAAGGTAATTATTTTCATCATTGAAGGCACCACATTCAAAGAACCATTGAAGGCACCACTCTTTTCATAATTATGTTGAGGCTGGTATTCTTTACTAGCTTAGTCTGCTGTCAATGCTGAGCACACATTATACAACAAATGATTAATTGACTTAATTTTAAAAGTTAAAAGTGAATGGTCTACTTTAAGTGAAATTGTCAGAGCTGTGGGGGTTAGGTACCTCTTTTTTGTATTCCCACTTCTGAATTCTAAAATACTCAGGAAAGACCTTTATATTCTTGCATGATGCTAATTTACCTAATCTCCACCAATGGACAATGATACCAATGGGCTCAATTCTTGGACAGAGCTAGAAATCTGAGGTCCACCATTTACTAGAAGGGCTACTCCCACTTCACCTCTTCAGTGCTTCAGTTTTTCCATCTGTAAAATGCTGATAATAATGCCTGTCTTCCTCAGACAGTTATAAGGGCTACAACATAAGAAAATGAGCTCTTGTATACTATAAATCATTGTGTGAGTATAGGTTCCATTATTAAATGCCACCCAAATATATGAAACAGCATATCATCTTTCTGGGAAACTCTATGTTAAAAAAAAAAAAAAGACTATCCTCAGAAGTAATTTGATCTCTTCTCAGGATGATGTCCTTCCTAGAGGTTTCTTGAGCTACCACTTACTTTTGGGTTCCCATAACCCAAAAGTAATGGAAATGAGTTCATTTCCATTAAACAAATGAAATAGAAACATAGAATTATTCCAGAATTATTTTAATTCCTCATTTTTCATGGGTTTTCGTTTTGTTTTCCTGTTTTTATCTAGGAAATCACAAACCATTTACTTTTCTATCATACATTCTATTAACAAGCTCCTCTGAATTTTAAAATACTCAGGCAGGTATAAAAGAAGGTATAGAAGAAAATTGTTCCACATGCCCCTTTGCAAGTGGTTTAAATAGCTGAACATAGAATGAAGGAAAGTTTGCTGGCCTTTGGATCTGTAAATTGATAATAAAAAGCTTGCAACATAAAAGAACCAATTACTTCAGTTTGAATTAACACAATCAGATCTTCCCCTAGTATGGTTTAATCAAAGCCAATAACATTATGGACAACTTACGACAGCCCAGTTGATTTTTATACGCTATACTTAATATTACAAAACACTCCCAACTGGATCGACTTATTTCCCTCATATAAATACAGCCACATATAACACTGTTAGTAATTGAAGTCACTTAGAAGTAAATTGTTAAAGACTCAACAATCCAAACTGATGTAAAATACTCAAGGGCTTTCATTCAGAAGCTTCTATCTAATGTGAATGCATAACTCATTTTAACTGTAGAGAAAGAAGGAAAGAAGTTCTTTCTCTCCCTTCTGAAAAATCCTAGCAATGCAGATTTGAAACAATACTATTAGTTTTCTAAAAATCTTAAAATAACAATCTTCTTTCTTAGAAAAGGAAGCTGTTGGTATTATTTAAATAAGTACATTTGTTTTTAGTTACTATCAGGGAGAAAGTTACTTTGTTTATATTAATTTTCTTGGTTAATTTGCAAGTTACCCTAGATGGAGAAATCTTATAAACCACTTTCAGCTGGGTTATTTTATATGAGGTAAAATAACACCTCACACATCTCTGAGGTATGAAAATATGCTTAAAATTTAAAGATACACACTTTATAGGTATTATATATCTTTTAACCTACCTTCTCATTAGATTTTTCCCACTTAAACTGTCAGTAACAGCTCTAGAAGGGCTGCTTTCAATGATACTGTGTTGTGTTCCTCAATATACTGTGATATAAAGATCTGAATGCATTCACTCTAAATCCATTAAATGCTGTAGTGACTTCTTGTGAAGTCAACAACCCATTCACAGAAGAAAAGTCATCTCTAGACTACAGACTTGTAGGTTCTTGGTAGGTGGAAACAACCATCTGGTTTTTGGAGTCATGTTAAAGACCTCTGATGCCCCTGACTCTCACCCAAGCAGAACTGCTGATTTTGCATTATTCCTGATTATTCAACTGAATAATCTCATCTGATACTTCTGTCACAGGTGGCTCTCATATTACCTGTAGTTAATTTTCTTAGAAAATTAAAGCACCTTCTCCTTCCTCTTAGTGACAATGTCTATAGTTCAGCCACATAATTCTTTTCAAAGTACAGACTTAGAAAATTTCAAACAAGTACAATACCTTCACTCTCAAATTAAAAATTAGAAAAGTTACCAAATACATAATACTTTTGTGTGTGTGTGTGTGTGTGTGTGTGTGTGTGTAGTGCCGAGGGCAGCACTGGCATTTTATTAAGCTGGAAATTTTGTTGAATGAATTAGTAAATGAACGATAGCTATTATAATCCTAGGGGTCAGTGAAGAATTTTACACTTAATAATAACCTAGACCTGCAATGAACATAATTATGTTTGGGTGATGGATATGTTCACTGAGTCAGATAATTCAGAAATGTGAATCCTGGAGCCCTATTGTAGAGTTCTGCCATAATCAACAACGAATACTGTTGATCTGCTCTTGATTATCTTGGCTCCCAATGTATGAAATCAAAGAAACCAATTCTTTTTATTTTGCTCTGCAGCCATGGGACCCTACTGCAGATCGGAATGTCATAAACAGTGTGTTCATGAAGATGACTAGGTTAGAGAAAATGCATAGGTAAGACTAAAGATATTAATAAAACTACATGGGGAGAAAAAACCCCACACCCATTATTTGTAAGTCTCAGTGTAAGTAGACCAGTAGTCTACTTTTATAAACATCATATACTAATCATAAAATTTGTCCATCTTTGCTAAAACCTGCTGATGACACTTTAGCAACAATAAAGAAAAAAAACTTCAGAAATTTAAAAAAAAATGGAAGTTCACTTTAAACAAACAAAAATAAATCTTTTAAAAGGATATGACTGTCCTTTCTCAATTGCCATTTGAGACCAATATCATTTCTCATCTTCCCATTTGATCTCCGTGAAAATTAAATTCCTATTATGAACAAAGTTTCAAGTGGAGAATTTCTTGGTTTGCTCAGTTATATGCCCTGCTGAGATGGAATGGGAGAATCACCATTGTCTTCAATGATGGAAGATTCTTTGCTTTCCCCAGGAGCAAAGCATTCCTTGACAAAGAGCCAAAATGATGAAGAAAATAAAGTTGGTCCCATAATAACATTTAGGCTGCAGGAAAGAAGCTCAACAAAAACAAGTTATCCCCTGGTACTCTCAAACTTTGTTTTAATTTCCCACAGTGGCACAGAAAGTCTCCTGGCCACAAGTTACCTATCATCTTAATTTCTCCTTCTTAGAGGGTTTGTGTTTGGTTTTTGTCCTTAATGAGACATATTTGCCAAAGAGGCATTCAAAAGGCATTTTTTACTCTTGCGGAAGAGTAATTAGGTCGGTACCTCTTTCCCTGCCAGCATTAGCTGCTCTAAAGAGAACCCTGCCCAGTATTTAATGCCCAAACACAAGAAGCATCATTTCCACTAATTGGTCTTGAAGTTCCGATGTTCCCAAAGGGTCCCTTTATTTTCCAAGGATCAGAAAGGACATACGTAAAATGTAATATCGTCATCACTGACTTTATCTCTCTCATCTGCGCTATTACAGTTGTCCTTTCCTATGTTTGTGTAATCAACATCAACACAACACCAACAAGGGAGTAAATAAAGGGCTTCATTTTTATAACACATGACCTCTCCAGGCAGAATGCAAATGTTGTGATAGCCATATTTATAAATATGAACAAGAGGGTAAATATATGGCCTATAAATTTGATTCCTTTGATGATAGGATTCCTTTCACTGACAATGTTCAGTGCATGGGGAAAAGGATAATACTGCTTTAGCATGTGGACTCTGAAATGCAGGGCAAGGGGAAAAAAGAACCATTCATCAAGCAGAAGCTGGAAATAGAGCATATACTACTAACCTTGTTTTTTTTTTTTTTTCCTCTTTTCCACAGCCTTAGAAAGGCTTCTGGACAAAATATCACCTCATCTCATGATAGGAAGTAAGGCAAATGATAAAAATGGGGGTTGGGTGTGTGGCAGAACAATATTTACACATCCTTCTTGCTACACAAAAGCCCTAGGATGGCTTTATTAACCATCAAGAAATTTCAAATTCTTTGACATAATGACCAGGCTACATCAGTGTCCTTACAAACATGGCCAAACAATGATTAAACAGTAATTTACCCAGGTACATTCCAACTGGCCAAATAAACCAGAGTTGAAGAATGAGCTACTGACTCTTTCCTCCAAGTTCAACTCCTCTCTGGTCCTTCTGTTTTCGGTGCATGCCTTGAAAATGCAGCTCTAAGCTGTATCATTTCCTAGTGTTTTATCCAAGTGATGGATAAACTCTGGCTGGGGCCTCCTTTGTGTTCTTTTGAGAATGTTTCTCTCTTAAGAGAGCTATTTTCCATTGTAGAAACTAGTGTCAAAAGGCTGGAGGTGAATGAAGAGGAGGAGGATGTTAGAGACCCTTTCAAAACCAAAATTATATGTTCAAATGAATATGTTTTCTGTATTTCTACCGCAATATTAACTGCATAGAAATTAAACTGCTTGTCAACATCTATACTGTGTGTTTACTTTTACACTTCATTTAGGTAGGAGCCCGGTTCCCAGACAGGGGAGTTTGCTTATTGGTTGCATTTTCGAGTCTTGGAGTGCTAGTACAAGGATGCAGTGTTAGATGCAATGACACAGATTAGGAAAACTTAAATAACAAACATCTGTTATTCACCTCTGTCCGTCACAAGTTTCCGTAGACTTTTTTTCCATCAAAACCCATGCATGGAACTCCCTATAACCAAGAGCAAATTATCTTTAAAGGTTCCACTCTGGAATTAATTTTAAATTCCATTCAACATTTTAATGAAGAAGGGTTGTTTTTATTTTGTTCTATTTTAATTTCTTTGTCGCCCCCTCCAGGAGCCAAATACAGGGATAACACTTTTACTGCACTTTCTCTAACTATCTCCCCAAATATCTGACCTTCAACGAGGGGAATTAGAAATGACATGCCTTGTGTATGGCAGGTGTGCAAACCCCTCCTCCCAGAAATCTCTGCTTCTGAGGGTGGCGGCCTTGAAATAACGTAAGTCGGCATTGTGAAATACCATGGTGCCACCTCACACAAAACTTCCTCCAGTGTGGCTCTGGAAATGGCCACACCCAAAGACAGCGTCACAGATGAAAACAGCAGTCAGGGAAGTCATTCAACTTATTTTAGAGATTCTGAGTGACCCTCAAATGCCACGACAGCTACCACCACCCTTGTCATACTTGGGAGACAGAGGAGACCTAAATTCAGTGCAAGCTGTGTTCACAACGTTTCTATTCATTGTACACCCAGTCCAGTCTTGTCTCTGGATATATGGGTTCCTGGTTTGCGCCTTCTCATGGTATCTATTATATAAATCATAAAAAGCAAACATAATAACATCAGCTATGAACTCGGTCACTAATCAAATCAATAGAAACAATACAGGAGAAGAATACATAAACCATATGCAAAAAAAAGAAAAAAAAAAGAAAAATCACTTGTCCTTGTCAATTTCTTGGAATACAATTAACAAAATATTGCTACATAATGGAATGCTATATATCAGTGAAAAAATAAACAATCAAGTTTATTGAAGAGACATTTGTTTGTTTTTCCTTCTTTATTTTAATAAGCTGCTTGATAGGAAAAACAATGTCACTTAATATTTGTGGGTAACAGCACAGCCCCCATGTTTTATGTGAGATATCTATGTAAGCACATATTCATATATAAAATTCTCCTGAGAAGTGACTTTTCTTTTATTTATTTATTTTTTATTTTTTTTAAATTTTTTTTTTCAACGTTTATTTATTTTTGGGACAGAGAGAGACAGAGCATGAACAGGGGAGGGGCAGAGAGAGAGGGAGACACAGAATCGGAAACAGGCTCCCGGCTCTGAGCCATCAGCCCAGAGCCCGACACGGGGCTCGAACTCACGGACCGCGAGATCGTGACCTGGCTGAAGTCGGCCGCTTAACCGACTGCGCCACCCAGGCGCCCCGTGACTTTTCTTTTATAGGCAAATGTTAATTATCTTTCAAAAAAGTAAGAGTTTAATATGCTGAGCTCAAGCCATTGGCATCTCCATTTTGTCTTCCTAACACCTACAAAATACAGAGTAGATGAGGGAACTTCCTAATTCATAAAGTGCCTGACATACTTGTGTGTTCTCCACCTTCTTCCAAATTCTTTACTCCCATGTCAAAACATAAAAAATTCACATTCAGTGATACATTTGTGGGAGTGAAATGGTCATCTCAGTATCTCCCTCCATCATCTCCCCTTTGCCCAACATGCATGTTATAATGGAGATTATATGATTAGAACTTTAAGCATTGTTTCATATCATCAAAAAGGAATTTTCACTTACTAACAAGAGCTCTTACTATTCTCTGGCCTTTAGGACAGATGCAGGTTGCTTTCAATAAGAAAGATGTGTGTTGTAGTAAACCTTCCTGAATTCTCAATGAATATTTCCTTCTTGAATATTTAATTTTCAGTGGAACAAACCTACTCTGGATTCTTTGTGACTAGAAGCTACTCCTTTTCCTTTCCTCATGTACAGATTTATTTTTCTAGGGTTGATTTATGGGGGAGTCTTCCCTTCCTCCTCTTTGATTCTGAGTTTTCATCCTGCTTCTGTGGTGCTGTTTGTCTACAATGTACCACTTCATTGCCTTCCATATGCCTCTCAAATTCCCTTCCCTGACATCTTGGACGAGGTCCCCCAGTACAGTTGGGGAAAACCAAGACTGTCTACTTTGACAGCAACTTTTGCCAAGTGAGTCCATTCTTAAGCCCAGAGATCAGCAGGAGTCACGTGGGCATAGGCAGAGGTGCCAACTGACAAAGGATCAGTGCCAAAATGCCCCCCGTTGGCCCTTGAGATCGGAGTTGAGGATGTCCTACCAACATCTCCAAGCAGCCAAAAGGCAAGTCTTAGAAACAAAGATCACCAGGTCTGGTTTTGAGAAGCAGCCCTGGGATGTGTGTTCCGCAGCTGAGTGAGGCCACTGCTCCGGTGCTCAAGGCATGTGTTGTAACAGTTTTGAGACTGTAATGAACCATAGACTTATCTGCTCTTTCTAGGACAACTTTTTTACTTTTGAGAAGGCAAATGTGGTTTCCCCGTACAAAGTCTGGATTTCTGACAGCTAGTTCACAGCTCTTTCTATTGCAAATTGATATCTAGTGACCCAGGACTCATTGCCTTATAACCACTTCAAAAGGGTTCAAATCAAATAAGCCATGGGGATGAAAAGTATAGCACAATATAGTCAATAAGTTTGTAATAACTTTGTATGGTGACAGATGGTAACCATATTTTTCATGGTGAACATTTCCTAATGTACATAATTGTCAAATCACCATGTTGTACACCTACCTGTACATTGTATGTCAACTATCCTTCAAGTAAAACAACGTCCACCTAGAGGAGGACGCTGCACACAGGGCTGCTTTCGTTAACTCTTACCTCTACCAGAAACAAGGGGGCTTTTATGCCAAATCTTACCCGCCGTGACCATTTTGTTAAGGCTTGCTAACTCTGAGGGTTCTGAGGAGCATTTTCTTTTTTCCCTCGCTTTTCAGTGCCCAGCACTGAACTGTCTTTCCTAGCGCACCCCAGCCTCTCATCAAGCAAAACATCAAAATCCAAGTTTGTTACAAGAGCAGGTTAAATGCAGCGGTCTCCTCCCCTCCCCCAACATTTTCTGACTTTTCCCAAAGTTACTCATCGGGCACAAATACCCTCTCTTCCAAAATTGCAGCAAGACATTAATGGCTCTTATTAGAAAGCGTCTTTACTAGGTGGCACAGAGTCATAACAGCTTAATACCTGTCATCCCCAAATCCAACCTGTGTGACAGGTGTGGAAGGCACAGGTAGGGGCTCCCTTGAGCGTAACGCCAGGAGCCTAGATAGCGCGCCAGGATCCCAGCCCGATGCTCCCCAGGGCCTGCGGTCCCTCGCTTGCCAGCCCCTGCCCCTGCTGACCGGGGGAGAAGCCCCTGTCGGGGCAGCTCACCTGCTTGTAGGCATCGAGGAGGAAGCTCTTCCAGATGCAGCGCATTCCCTCTGAGGTCAGCATGCGCCTCCACTCCCCGCGAGTGGACTTGGAGCGGCTCAGCAGCAGCACCACGTGCTTGAGGAGAATGACCGAGTCATAGAGTGCCAGGAAGAGGCAGTTGGAGAAAAAAACTGGCAGAATTTGCAGTGTGATCAGCAAGTCTACGCTGAGGATGCCCATCTTCTCTGCCTCCCAGTCAGTTCCCTTGTGCGCTCTGGTTCCCCTTCACCCTCTTATTTAAAAGGGGGGTGGTGATAGAGGGGGTGGGGGAGATAAAGGGGAAGGCCGGGGTGGGGGGAGAAGGAGAAAAACTAAATTAAAAGGAAGCCCAAGTTGTCTCCTCTTTCAAAGAAGCAGAAATGGCAAGACCAAGTCCAGTCTCTGCAGCCCAGCAGTTGGAGTGTGCCCATCAATTCATTCAATTCGGAGCTGCTGCCTTTTTTTTTTTTTTCAGGATTTAAGATGTTAAAAAAACAAAAACAAAAAAAAACCCACAAAAAACAAAAAACAACCCACACACAAACTGGCGTCCCCGTCCCTAATCCAGTCACCCCTCTCAGAGTCGGTGACAGACAGGCAGCTCTACTTTCATTTCTAAGCACCTATGAGACTGTGGCAGAGATTGCAAAATTTTCTTTAGCTTTTCATTGTCTCTAATGTTCAGAAACGTAGCCCGTTTCTTTCTGGAGTTGCCAGAGTTTCAAAAATGTGCTTGAAGGGTAGTTTTTCCCCTTCTTTACTCCGTTTGACACACACTTTCTGTTCTCCTTCTCCCAGCCTGTCTCTCTCTCCCTTCCCCAGGAGCGACTGACTCTTCTCTTCCTCACTCGCTCTGCCTTTTCCTTCGTGCTATCTGTCTGTGGTGCAAAGTGCCTCTCTCTCTCTCTCTCTGCAGCCCAGTGAGTCTCCCTGAAGCCTTTTATACATTCCCTGGCTAATTGCTGCAATAGAGAAATGAAAGCCTAATCTTGGTAAAGATCTTGACGTCATTGAGAAAGAGGGCTTTACTTTGGCCAGAACTGCAGTGAATAGAAAAGCAAAACTCGACAACTTTTTTTTTTTTTTTTAGGAGGGGGGGGGGGGTAGAGGGACAGTGGAATTTTGCTTTGTGATTTAAAGAGAGGGAGAGAGAAAAAAAATTAATACCTTTGCCAGTTTTCAGGAAATACTTCCAGATTTTGGGAAAAGTAATTTAATGTAACGTGCAGATTGATAGGGAAACACTCTCTCCTCTGATTATTATTATTGTTATCGTTCATTTATGAGGGGTTTGGGAAGGAAAGGATTCTGGAAAGCAGGTAGATCAAGAGGAAGAGTCCTCATGGAAGGTCTTTGCTCTAGTTCTTGGAAGATGTATATGCTTACATTTGGTCTTTATACCTTTCTACTCTGACAGTCTCTCGTCAGGTTTGTGACCTAGGTTCTTTAAATATTTTTGAGTCATGATCTTATTTAAGAAAATTCAAAGTTCTGAGGTGGAAACTTTTAAACTCTTTGAGTACCATCACAGCATTTCTCTAAAGCTTCTTGCAGAAAATTAATACAAGTTTTCAATTTTACTGAAATTTCCAATGCAAAAAAAAAAAAGAAGAAAAAAGAAAGAAAAATAAAAAAGAAAAAGAAAGAAAAATCTTCCACACAGACATAAAAGTAGTTAAGTGATCAGAACTCCTTTTCTTTTTGTTCCATTTTGCCTATATGCAGATTAAATTAAAACTTTTTGTCACATGGCATTAAGATGCCATAAGACTGAAAAATAAATTCTTTATGTGAGCTCTTTCAATTCTACTCTTCCCTGCTTCTGTTAACATAATCCCTAAGAGACCTGAAGCTTTAGGGACTCTTCCTATTTCCTTGCAAAAAAAAAAAAAAAAATTAAACTTGTACGTGGTTAGGAGAAGACTTTGAATTGGTTCAAGAGCCACAGTGAACATTGCTCACCTCTGCCATTAGTCTCCAGGAGCGATGGGTAGTTAGGCAGACAGCGCTTTGGCAGAATGCCATGACCCTTGCCTCATTCTAGTTTTCCTTCCTCTCTTACCTAACAGATCACCTTAGGAATTATGTTTTCATGGGAGAAGAAGTAGTAAGTACAGATCCTGGGATGGGGAAATTGAATTTAAATTGAGAATTAATTAGCTGACTTTTTTATATACATATTGCTCTCACTAAGCATGAGCTAAGCAGAAGATGCAAACCTGTGGGTCAGTACATTTCTATGTTTTGTCCCTGTGGTGAAAACCTGCAAGATCACAGAAGTAATTTAAAAGCCTAAAGCAGGGGTCATGAATTGGTGGGCCAATGGGCCAAATTCTATACATATATGCATTTTATTTGATTGGCCTGGTGCTTTTTGCCTTTAAAAAAAATAATACAGTGAGAATGCTTTTAATTTTCATGAGACCAGGGATTCCTGTCTGCTTTCTCTACTGCTGTCTCCCACCAGTTAGAACCATTCCTGGAACAGAGTAAATTCAAGGTGGATGAACTGAATGGACCAATGGGCAGGGTATGCACTACTCCACACTAGGGGGCACCATTCACATTCAATATGATATGACTGTGGTGTCCCAGAATTGTACACCTGGCTGGCCTTGGATGTGACCCTCCCCATGGACACAACCCTGGCCATTCCCTATTGTCTTAAAAAAAACCTGATACCTTCATCTTTCTCATTGGTTTAGCCCATTATGAATCTTGGATTTACATTCCATGGACTAAATTTTGAGGCAAGATTTCAGAGCTTAGAGGAATGAATATGAGCCACATAGAAAAACAGTTTTCCTGTGACTAGTGTACATTGTTAGGAAAAGAATATTATTCATATACATGATATACATTTACTCCATTCATTCTCTCAATCTTCTCAATATCCTTATTGAAGGGGGAAAAAAAAGAGAAGGAGGTGATAACACGGTATTTTAACTAGTGTAGATGGGAAAGCTAAAGTGCCAGATGAAGTCCCACTCCACCATGACAGAAGGTGTGGAGTCAGTAAATGACACTTCCACTCACTGCTCAAGCCTTAAAATCTCACCCCTTCTCAGACATTCACTTTGACCCATTTGAATGAAAGCAGTGCTCATTTAAGGCAGAGGCTTTAGCAGCCATACACCAATTTTTCCTCACTTGTCATTTGCTTTCAAGGAGAAAGGTATGATTAGAAATGGCAAGCCAAGGAGGGGGATTGGTAGAAAATCAGAAAAACACTTTCTTTTTAAATGCAAAGTTCAAGGCACATCCAAAGTACAAATGATTATAAATCAGAATGACTTTTTCTTTTTTACTTTCCTTTCTCTTCCTCTCTTCCTTCCTTCCTTCCAAAGTCAGATGTATGCGAGGATTGTTTGTTTTTTTTCAGTGGAAGAACAAATAGACACATAGCCAATCTGATTGTATCATTTTTAAGATTTCATCCATCATTTTTTAAATGAATGAATAAATGAATCACAAAACTGAGAGCCATTCATTTACCTGTTATACAATCTGTCCATTCTAGAAATTACATTTCTCCAAAGATATTTTTTACACATGGTTTGCTTGTTCTAATTATTAATAGTTATTCATCACTTTAATTTTCAAGTCATTTTATATCTATGAAGTAACAAAAATAATGCATATGGTGACAGAGTATCATATAGATGCCCCATCATATAGATGAGGGAAAGTGGATTCAGAAGGCCGTAGAATCAAAGCTGATGTTAGGATATTTTCCCCAACACTGAACCTCACTTTTTTCTTACATAACTATTTTGTGGGTCCTGGTCATACTCTGAAAATTGAAACCCTTGCCAAAAGTGGTTGTGCTAAATTATTTTACCTTCTAAATTGCAAAGGATATCTGGGATTTCACATCTGTTTAATATTGCCCCAATTCAAGCTCCTGGTTTGGATTTCATACGGTCATTTCAAAGGTTTAGATATCTTCTTGGCCATGTAAGCTTTCTTAGCAAGCAACATTGTAATGAGCTAATTGCAAACCAATGTGTGGCATGTTGGTTCAATTTCTCCATACAATGTTGTGCACAGGTTTTAAATTCTAAACAGAGGCAGCCTGGGGCAAAATGCTTTGGGTTTTTTAGTAAGTGTAGAACCACTATAAAATTGTTTAATTGTTTTTTCTTTCCAGAGTAAGAGAGCATCATATCAACCACTGCTTCCTTCTGGTTGGAAAAAATAAGAATATGAGTGGTAAATGTTCCTTTGGTCTGCTTTTTGACTCAAATTGAGACTGAGAGCATGAAGTTGAATAACTTGAGAGCAGACTTGGAAATTTCAGGGATAGAAGCTATCACTGCTATCACTGCTATCACATTATTGTTCTATGAATGAGCCAAAGAGCATCCAAAGAATTCTGTCAAGTTAATAACTCATGCTGTGGATTTTTAAGAAGTCTTATTTCATAGAATTTTATTCCTTCTAAAATTCAAACAATTTGTTAAATATAGTTTAAAAATGGAGTTTGATTATTCCTTTATTAAAATCTTGTCAGATAAATAGATTATAAATCAAAAAATGCCTAGTCAGGACAGGTATGTTTATTTGAGGTTTGGGAATATGATTGCCATACACACCACCCCCTTCTTATCAGAGAAGGAAACCAGAAACTGTGCAACCCTCTGTCTCTAGTAACTCCTGGTTGTGCCCAAGAGGGAGTTATAATGAAGGGTTTATACCACAACTACTGAGTCATTCAAAATTCCCTGTGGGCCCGTCCATTCTACAAACAGAGCTGTGTTCCCTGCCTTGTGATGAAAGCACCTCAATGGATAAAATACACAACCCCAGAGTAAACTCTGACACACCTTGAGCAAAGCAACTTAGGGCTGGGGCAGAGAAGGCAGACGCTGTGGGAGGTAGGAGCATTCTATCCCAACAGCTCCTCTTAGGTCCCTTCACAAGCCCTGGCAGAAAACACAGGCTGAGGTGTTAATGCATTCTTCCCTCAGAAAAGGCTGCTACTCTTTTGTTTCCAGGCCACCTACGGTAAGACAGAGAAGGAAAGGAAAAGGGAAAAGACAAGAGGAAGGGGAAAGGAGAAATGAAGAGAAAGAAGATGAGGAGGGTGGAGAGGAGAAAGAAGCAGGGAGAAAAGAGGAGAAGATTCAATGAGCTGCCTGAGGAGGCTGTAAGCAAGAGAGCCAGTTAATGCCAATTGTGGCAGTGCTTTCTGTGAGGAATACAGCTGTCCAGAAACTGGAGGGAAGCCACCACCTCATTTCACAGAGGCCACTGAACAGCTGTTATGAGACAACAGCCTTCGTTTGCTATTGACCTGGTCTAGATACGTATTGATAGCCAATCCCCACCCCAAGCAGCCCAATGTCTCTGGTGCTTTGAGGCTCTCTGAGTGTTATTTAGTTTTGAGAATAGTGTATTAGCCTCTAGAGACACCCCAGGTTGGTGGGGGAGGGCAGGGGAATACAAAAGAACACTCTGTAAAGTTATACAAGATGAATTCTTTCAGGACAAGAAGCTGTCAGAATGAATACGTTGAAACTCACCCTCTTTTCCTAAAACTTGACTCAATGTCGTCATTCTCCCTAAATCTTTGACCCAATGCAATAGACCAAAAGAAACAAAGAAAAATGGTTAAAAAGTCAGCTTTTCCTCTACTCTTACTCTATAGCTCATAGGAAACCACAGGCAAACATTAAGTGTTAAAATACAATAGGCCATTCTTTATAAATGGTTTTACAGTTGCTTTTTTAAAAAAAAAATCACTTATACATTGCTTCACTCATATACTGAGTACATGAACAGAGCATGACAAAATATATTAAGATTCATGCTGGTTCATGCCATTCCAGAGGCAATAGTGCAGTTTGTTCCCACTGAGAGCAAAGGATGCCACACCTCCTCTTAAGAATTGGTAGACACTAATGCACAGAGAAAATAAGCTAGATGTCCTAATCTCAGTGGAGATGGTGAAACTAGTAGAATTACTATAGCATAAAAAATCCACATTTGATATGGGGATAAAATACCTGCAATGAGGATGACCATACAATGAGCTGTTACCCAGGGAGGTTATGAAAATGCTATCAGTGGACTTGTTTTCAAGGTAGGGAGGAAGGCTAATAAGGCAATCTCTCAAACCTTTTTTTAAGCCTATGGTACTATTAAAATAATAGTTTAAAGTAAGTTAATATGTAACACATACCTAAAACCATCCAACAAGGCTCATGGCAGAATACCATAATCATAAATTATTGCTGTGTTTACATTTCAATTTTGAAGGCAAATTTTTTGTCCAATTAAGTAAATCCTTATGCTTTCCTAAGAGGTAGACAGGAAAGCATCCATTTGTCTTCCGAGGACAAAATATAAGGCACGCAATTCAAATCTATTTTTAAAATCTAGCTTCATTTAGTAGATCAACACTGGTAGTCTTTTATCAAGACATAACCACTTAGGTAAATGATTATTTTAAAAATAAATGTGTACAAATTCCTAAATACTCTTATTCTGTTTTCTCAGAAGAATTTTCTATCATGATTTAAAGATTCAAAATCTGCTTTCCCAAAATAAAAACAATACACTTTATGATTTTTGTATCAGCAATGAATTAAATGATACACAAATCTAAGACGCTAAACTCCTCAGCACAAATATTTCTATTTTTTCTTGATAAATGCTAAATAATACCAGCTCACTCAGCAAATTGGCATTCACCCCTTAATCAAGAGAAGTCTTGTTCTGACAGACTTCAATCATCAGGCACAGAATCTATTTCTGGGGTCACATAGGCCCATAGGATCAGAAGCAAACCTCTGAATTGATATTCTATCTCTAAAATGGAGCTAAAAATGTCTTCCCATACTTATCTCATGTTGTTGGCTAATGTATTCATGTTTTTAAGAAACTTAGTCTTATTCTAAAAATACTAAAAATAAAAAGCAATCTTGACTGATAAGTTTATTCAAACCTATCTGCATCAATAGATTCCCGATAATAAAAACCTTTGGAAAAAAAAAATGTTCCTAGCAGGTCAGATCTGATTTTAGTATGAATTAACAACCTGTTCTAACTGACTTTAAGGAAACTTTACTTACTTAGTGAAAAACAGGAAAGATTACTATAACTGTGGATGGACAAACTTTGCCTAAAAAATAATAATCACCCTGAATCTTTACCCAAACTCAACCCTGGGCTGAACCTGTGTGAGACTCCTCTAGGGAGGCATGTTCCTTAACTCTAAATTATTCACCATGTAACACTCCTGCATCTTCCATGATTCTAAGGAGACGAGAAAGAAAATCGACCCAAGTATCCCTAATCCTAGAAAACACTTGTTCTCCTAAGTTTCCAGAAAGGGGTAGAACCAGAAGGGGGTAGAAAAACATTCAATAACAAAGAAGGAAAACCACTGACATTTTAATGACAGTGTGCTTGTCACATAGAAGCCTCAAAAAATCCGAAGCCTGTCACTATGTGTGACACTACTTTGTACCTTCTTTAAGAGACTATTTTATTGTGGCACCTGGGTGGCTCTGTCTGTTAAGCATCGGGCTCTTGATTTTGGCTCAGGTCATGACTTTATGGTTCCTGGGATAGGGTTCCCTGCTAACAGAGCTGAGCCTGCTTGGGATTCTCTCTCTCCTTTCTCTCTACCCCTCTCCACCTCCCCACTTCTCACAAGGGCTCATATATGCATGCTCTCTCTCTCTCAAAAAATAAACTTCAAATAAATAAATAAATAAATAAATAAATAAATAAATAAATATTTTTTTTAAATAGAGACTGTTTTATTCATCCTACACAGAAATATTTCTCTACTACCCTGGGACCTCAGAACTATGGGTCTTGAAAGAGCTATCAAAGCTATTTGTTTTGTTTTGTTTTTTAAGTTTATTTATTTATTTGTGGGAGAGCATGTGAGTGTGTGCATGCACACACAAATGGGGGAGGGTCAGAGACAGAGAGGGAGAGAGAATCCGAAGCAGGCTCCTCACTGTAACACAGAGCTACATGCAGGGCTCAAACCCATGAACCATGAGATCATGACCGGAGCTGAGATCAAGAATTGGATGCTCAACCAGCTGAGCCATGAGGGACCCCTAAAAGCTATTTGATTTTTTGTGTACAAAATGACTCCTCTAGAAGGGGTTAGCAGGCAATGGGGGGATGGAGGCAAAGGATAGGGCAGAAAAATAAGGCTGGATTTGGAAGAATGAATATAATAAGGGCCTGAGAGGGCAGTGCACATTTAATAACATTTTATTCCTTGATCATAATAGATTTTGGATCTATTAATATATTAAATATTGGAAAAATAGAGAAATGTAAAGAATTTGGAGGTTAGTTCAATGAAAGGATGTGACATTGGAAATCAGTGGGTAAAATATTTTCCTCTTCTATATGTAGCCCCAGGGAAAAAATATGGGAAATGGGAGAAAAAGGATATGAAAAAGCCAAAGACATCTGATTATATAATAAAATAAGCTCAAATTCACTCAAAATATCAGCCACCAGAAGACATTTACTCAGTTCACCAATCCATTTACAACAAACATTTATTGAAACCCACAAAGAGCTTGTCATTGTGCTAGGCACTGAAAAGGATTACTGGTCTCAAACAAATTTGGAGTCCAGTAGAGGGAGACAAACATGTAAACTAAAGAAGGCAACTCATGGTATAGGTGCTGTAATAAATAAAATTGCAGTATACAGTATGGTATAAAAGAAGAATTAGCCAATTTTATGTGGGACAAGAGTAAAGAAAGTGTTAATGAAGAAAATACACAAGCCCTACTAAGTACAGTACTGCAAAATTCAGAAATGTGATATTTGATAATAGAACAAGTTGAAAGAAATGTTTATATATACCTCCAATAGAGATTATTTTATCAACAAAATTTTATCAATAATCTCTATTAGAGTAATTTATGTAGTATATTTTGACCTTGGAACATAAGTTATTTAGGTATAGATAACCTTTTGATAAACAGTAACATTGTTATAGTTACACAAAAGGAAAAAAGTTTGATTAAAGCTTTGTTCTGATAGATTCTACCAGTAATAGCAAAGAACAAGGATCTAAATATATCTTTTTTCTCCTTTTATAACTGACAGAAAGTTAGTATATTCAATCTTAATATCTGAATATTATGGATATATCATGGAAGTTAGGAAGCACTTCTTGGTAATGCTATTCACTTCCAGTTGAAGAATAATCAGTAATGGGCATAACAGTGACCAGGTCAATTCTAGTCTTCCACTACCACACTTGTATGATTTTGAGCCATTCATTTCATTTTTAGGTTCTCTAGGTACATCACAAAGACAAGGTCATAAAACACATTGAGATTCCAAATTAGTGACTATTGTAATATTGGAGTCTTTGGAAACTTTATGCTGCTACAGGATAAAAATGGGTTGAGTAACTCAGAATCCAAATTTTCATTTTTCTGGTTCTCTTCAGTCTATAGCTTAGGGTGTCTTTCTTGCTTCTTTGTCTATTATTTCGATTACTTTTGTCTTCTCATGACAAATCACCCTGATAGTGTATAGGACGCAGGGCCAGAAACATTGAAGATATTTACTTGGAGAATTTTATGAGCTAGTGCAAGAAAGATGTGGAAATCAAGATTTTACGGAAATAGGAAACATTTGTGAACTGTAGAGTCTGTAGTATACATGCACAATGAACATTTTTGTTTCCGTATTTAGAGTATAAACTCCTTCTGGGAAACAGTTAAATCCTAGGATTTCAAAAAAACACATTATGGAAAAATTCAAACAAAAACGTAAAAATGCAAAAGTAGAGTGATGAGAATGAGGAATCCCATGTATCCATCAATCAGCTTCAAAAGATATAAACTCATGTCCAATCTTGCTTCATCTCTACCATCCTCACCTACTACCCTGCTTTCCCCCTGTAATTTTGAAAGAAGTTCAGGTCAGGTTTTTCGATTCTCCCAAAACATCTGCGAGGTTTCTTTGTCTACAGAAAGCATCATATAAATTAGCTAGCTAATTGATTTATTCTTTTATATCTAGCTTTTTACTCACAGTGATATTTATTTGTCAAATGCTAGGAAAGAAATGGAAAACAGACATTCCTCCCCATCATTTTTGAGCTTGAATCCAATTTTTCATCTGAGTACCCTTGTGCTACAGTGATAGGTGTTGTAAAAAAAATGCACAGATAAACAATAAAAGTGTAACATTTTTCATAAATTATTGAACCACAGTCACTTCCTTTTTTTCCCCATTTTTAATGGTATGCAGTACACATGTTGACTCAGAGTGAGATTGCTTTTTAAATTATGAGGTGGTCTCAGTTTACTCATTTACATGCATCCCCAAATGCAATGTACTACAAGGTACAGCATGAAATTGCCAACTGGGTCATAAGAATGTGACGATTGTGATAGAACAAAAGCTGATAAAAATTCATGAAAGTGAGCAATGAGAAGCTGATGTGTTTCTTAATGTAAAATTTCTCATAGGGAAACTTCATTGATAAAACAAAATCATGATATTTAACATAAAAAGCAAAAATAATATAAAACTTAACTTCTTAGTGAAAACCATAATAATAGGTCTGTGTGCCTATTCCCTAAAGTCATTCTCCTTCCCTGAGTCATTGAACATTCCCCAAAGGTAATAACCTCCTCCATTAGAGATTATTCCATCTTCCCAACCACTTACCATTCCAGAACAACTCCCAGCCTAAAAAGTGATGAATGGATGTTTGGAGGGTTTTATAGAATAAAACCTTTATAGAATAATACCTTTCCCCATATCACTGATCACTAAGGGAGTGTGTGGAGGTTGGGAGGGCAGACGTGTGTGCATCTATTTGAGTCTGCATCTTCTCCAACAGAAAGTATAAAATTTTACCTGATGCTATGCCAGAATAGTGTACTTGCATATGCATGTACATTAAATTTTGTAGGTGTGCTTTGCTATATTGGAAAACATATTCAAATAATAAATCTCAATAAATGAAAATGACTTTCTTTTCCTACAGTATATAAAAATGCCAGGGCAATCTGCTTTCCATGTTCAGACACCAAAGAGCTAAGCATTGAGTGATATCCAACTTTATGACAGACATAAAAATGAAATAAAAATGGGTAAGAAGATAAACATTTAAAGAGATAAACACTGTCAAACAGAAATGATTACAAAGTTTGTAACAATCTGCAGTTTTCATTGTTTTCTGTTTACCTAGCTTTCTGTACTATGAATTCCACTCACTCATTTCCCTTCTTTTAATAATACATGTTTCCATAATCATTGACATTAAAGTAAAGGATGTGAAACAGGACTCAGTTTATATTTATTGGGAGAAATATCAGTAACTTTAAGTGCAAAAATTTCCTTATACTTGAATGTTTCATCTAGCTACTTCCATTTAATAGCTCTGGAAAATTGAGCTCCTTCTTCACAGGGGTACTCTTTACTTTTTTACTATATGAAACACTGCATTCAACCTTTTTTGACCTACTAAAACAGCAATTTCATATTATTTAACCTAGTAACATTTCAAATGTCAAAAGGTCTGCAGATTGCCATTGCACTTGAGCATATATATGGTTATTTCTTGGCAAAATGCCCAGAGAAAAATGGAAGTATTTCCTTTGGTGCACACATGACATTATTTGAAATTTTATATTTTTAAAAATCATCCTAATGAATGGAAAATAAATTTATATTATTTTTTTAGTCTGGCAGGTCATTGTCTCTGTCAGTAGTCTAATGTAGCCCCTGGAAGAAATTACATTTCCTACCAAATAGTGCAATATGCCCAGTGAGCGGTTCCTTCTTCAAAATGATGGCACCCAATATGTGTGAGAACATATAATATCACTAGAAAATCCTATAAAACCATTGGCTAGAAAACATTTTGTAGACGATATGTTGCTTAGTTACTAACAAATTAGATGTGCTTATACTGCAATAATGTTGGGAGGGAAAAAAGGACAATCTAAAGTGTTAGAGGTAGAAAGGCCAACGTGAATGGGAGACTAAGCCAAGTGATGTAAGGATGGTACTCAAGTTAGCAGGAAAGGATTTCTATCACAATCTAAAAATTTGAGATTTACTTATGTCCATAAAAAGCTTAAAAAGTGACTCAAACATTTTTCAGAGTATAGAATAATTCCTTCTCTGAGCAAGTACTACATCTTTGCTATTCCTAAAGCTAGTGCTCTTAATGAGAACTTGGCTTCTGAGTTGCCCTCTCAATTTGGGGGTTAACTTAGTCTGTTCCTATTGTAGAAAAAGTTAAATAAACTCCACAAGGCAGATTAAACATATTCTTTAGACACTAAGTCACCACTTTACTTCTGTGACTCACCTTCATTAAATTTGTCAAAGCAAAATAAAGTTAACAGTAAAGAAATGTGGATTATATCATAGGCCACCAAGTAAGTCTACAATTATCTTCTCACACAATCTTTTTTTATAATATTGATAATATCAATACAAACAGTACCAACAAGTAATAATAGCTGACACTGAGAACTTCTTATATAACAGTAACTCTTCTAAATGTTTTAATTGCATTAAGTCAGTTAATCTTCATACCCATCTTATTGGCCTAAATACAAGTATTAGGCTCATTTCATAAGTGAGAAAACCAAGGCTCAGGGAGGGGTAAAGCAGATTTCCAAAGGGTACAACCTTTGGATCACAAATTATGATGCTAGAAGGTGCCCATGAAGCAGTCAACCAGTTTATTCCTCAATTTGTGTGGTAGGCTAAAAAAAAATTCCCTCCTCCTGAAAAAAGAATTTTAAATCCTAATTTCTGGAATTCATAAATGTTATTCTATTTGGAAAATGGGTTTTTGCAGGTGTGATCATGTGAAAGATCTTGAGATGGAGAAATTATCCTGGATTATTCAGGTGGGCCCTAAATGCCATCTCACACATTTTTGTGAAAGAAAAGCAGAGGGAGATTTCACATGAGTGTGTGTGTGCACGCGCACACACACACGCACGTGTGCACGGTTGAAAATGAGAAGACAGCAAAAAGAGATTTGAAGATTCTGGCCCTGAAGATGTGGTCACAAACCAAGGAATGTTGGCTGAAAGAGGCAAAAAAGAATTCTTCCCTACCACTTCTGACCTGACCAACACCTTGATCTGTGGCCCAGTGATACTGATTCCAGGCTTCTGGAATCCAGAACTGTGAGAGAATAATTTCTATTGGCTAAAGCCAACCAGTTTGTGCTAATCTGTTACAGCAGCCATTGGAAACTAACACAGGCTACAATTAAAAGAATATCTACACTTTTGAAAATAAGTTAAATGTTCCTGTTTTCAAAAAGTCTATAATTCTTTACTTGGGGGCCAGTCCTGTGCACTATAGGATACTTAGCAACATCCCTAGTCTCTACCTACTGCATGCTAGTTGCAACACCTCACCCAGTCCCCCAACCAAAAATGTTTCCAGATATTGTCAAATGTCCCCAAGGAACAAAATCATGCCCAGTTGCTGTTTTAGAGTAAGTATAAAGGCTGGTAAATATAACCAGTTTGACTGAAATAAGTTAGGAAACAAAAGTGGAACTAATATGCCTCTTTTACATTGGTCTTGTTTTAAAGGAAATCATAAAGCTGTAAGGCAGATCAACAAGGACCCCCTTTCACAGTAAAAGATAGACTTATTTGAAAGAATAATTGAGAGTTTATTTTTAATCAGATAATTTTGTGACTGATCTTGAGGCCAAAGGACAGCTTGCTCATGTTCCATATCTCTTCAATACTTCTTAACTCAGGTTTCTGGGAATGAGGATTTTAAAACCAATCCTTGATTTACATGGATTACACTGACATTCAGGACAGGTGTTCATCTATTCATATATGTATCTAGAGCATATGGAGGTGATGTTCCTGCATTAGACATTAGCAGTTTCATTAATTTAAGTGGTCAGCAGGCATATTTTTAATTCTCTCAGTGATTTGGAAGTGGAGGTAAGGAGAAAAGGACTTAGGAGAAGGCCAACTGAGATGCTTTTCCCTTGTTTCACCCCAAAATGGGATCTTTGTTCTTTCTATAGCAGATAAAAATAAAACTAAGGGACATGGGTAATGGGGCTCCTACTAGTGACAAGCTATCATGACCCTTAAGAGAAATAGAAACTTGTGAGGCAGGTTTTCAGCCCTTTATTTTCAAAATAATAGAAAAAACTGCATAAGAACCAAAATGTCTTAAAGCCATAAATGGAATGATTTTTGTGAATGTTTATAGAAATAACACATTCTAAGCTACTAGAACTTTTAGAAATTTCAACTTGCACTATGACTTCCCTTAGAATCATGTAAGTACTTGATTTTTTAAATAACACCAGGAGTTACGGGATACTCTCCAGACATCTACTTTATTTGCATTAGGGTCAAAAAAATCACAACTCTGCTTTCAGATCTAAATAATCCTCACAACCCCAATAGATAGTCCGTTACAGTTTCCTCCTATTACCAAGTGAGGGCAAAGCTTAATAGCTGGCTTTCATTTCAAATACCTTCAGCCAGCAATTCGTTTCTGCTCATCTTGCAAAGATAATGCATGTATAAACAAATATGGGCAAATGTTTATTGTTATTTTTAATCAGACATCATTTGTGAGAGTATATGGGTAAAGTTGTTGTAACCCTCCTATTCCTGGCATCACAACCACTCCCTCCCAAGGCAGAGGATGCAAGCCCTGCCCCAGCTCTTGTACCAGCAAGTCAAAGCCTTCTGCTGAGGATCACTTTCACAGTCATGCAAAAATTAGTACAAGCAGCTCTGTAGACTGAAAGTAGATGGGGCCAGTTCTGTTGCCAGAGATATGCATTTCTGCTCCTCCTTCTGATTAAGTGTTTTGCTCTTTTGACTGAGGGAGTCCCAGTGGGTGAGGAAAGCTACCTTGAATTGTCATCTCTTAAGAGGAAGCTGACAGTGCTAATAGTTCAAACTTAGGTTGACTGATGAGACTGTCCCAGCCTGAGAGACTGGCAATCTTTGTCATTGTCAGGATCAGGTAAGCGATTTCACCTATCAAAATTCTGGTCTCCCTCTACCTTGTCCTACTGTATCCCAAAAGGGAGAGGAGCAGTACTGTTACTGAAAAAAGAAGTCTCGTGTGATTTGAGTTGCTGACTTTGCAAATCCAAGGACTCTGGCTTGCAAACTGGGAGAGTACTCTCCCACTTCTTTGTAGTGAATAAAGTGGCATAAGAAAGAACATGGAAATAAATGAAGGTTTTATGAGGCCTGAAGTTTCTATAGTTTGGGAGGGCCCTCTTTAAGAAAAAGGACGTGTAGTTATAAATACAAAAATTAGATACAAAAGTGAATAACTATTCAGAATGTTGAAAAGATATCACAACAAATTACAGATTTTAAAAGGCTGAGAGATACCACAAACACCATAAAATCCAGAAAAATAGCACAGCACTTTTTATTAATTAACTACAAGATACATTTCTTAAATTTTTGACTGTATATTCTTTGATCACCTCTTCATAATACAATAATTAATATTATCACATAATTTTTATAGAATAAAAATAGTCTTTTATACAAAATTGCAAATAGGGATAAAATTCCTTATTATTATTGATCATTTAGAAGACTTTCTTTCAACTTTACAACTCATTAACGTCAATATAAAATTTTAGGAGGTATGTCAACTGTTCTTTCATGTAAGAGTTGTATGGCTGGATTTTCCAGCAATGAGTTTCTCATTTTATACATTTCCAACTTTATTTTTCCTCCACAATCACATCTTTAGTCCTTTGGTCCTGTACTTTGCTATCATAGTACCAGTTGATTTGTTATGGAGGGCAATATTCCTAGAAACAATTCCATACCAGGACAGCTAGCAGTAGCTAAACTATGCACAAGTGACTGAAAATAACATAAATACATCCCATTAAATTGGAACTAAATGCATTTCTACTAAAAATGACTGCTGCTCTCCAACATCACTGAACACAAAGGTATGAAAGAATAAAAGTCAGGATGTAAAGAGGTAGGTGATTTAACCAATTTTAGTTAAAATGCCTCACTTGTGTGAAGTTTGCAAAAATATACGACTATATGAACACATTTCAAGTGAAGTGCCTGAAGCTTAGCTTCATTAGCCAACCATAAACTGCCTTGGGGAGAACTGTGAAGGCTGCACCCTCTGGCCACACATTCCCGTCCCTCCCTTATTTTTCCTCACATACTTCATAATTCTTTGTCCTATATTAACTGTAGAAAGAAGATGGTCATGAAGATTTATGCACACATTCATCAAACACACAGGATCTGAGGAACAGGGTAAAGCAAAGACATGGAGATGGCATAGCTGAAGAAATAAGTACATGAAGTCAACTTCATCCCATACACATTCACTACACTACAGGTATTATGTACCTGTACAGTATTAAGTACTATACTTAGTGTTAGAAATAAAAATATGACTGCAATCGGGACCTTGCCCCATGAGGGGTCCTCATTTTGAAGATAATGTGTGTAATCAAATTCACACGTGTGAAATACGTTCCTTTATAAAAACACATAAAATCATGAAAACAAACTATGAGAAAACATAGATAAATATTTAACTCATCTCTTTTGGAGGATGGATAATTAAAGTATATAATGGAAGAAATCACAAAGGAAAATCTATAGATATTACATTAAAATACTACTCTATTTACAAGCTATTATCAACCAAATTAAAGGACAAAGAATAAACTGGAAAAAAAGTCCAACATATTTATTGCAAATGGAAGGTAAATATAATTTTTCTGCAAAGTTATTTAAATTACTTGAAAAAAGATCTATCAACCCAATAGAAAAATAGGCAAGAGACATGATAGGCAATATAGAAAAAAATATAGCCAAAACCATATATCAATATATATTTAAAACAAAAAGTAATCAAAAACATATAAATTAAAGCAATTCATGATGTTTTTCACTTATAAAATTATAAATATCATTTGTTTTAAAGACAGAAATTAACCCTGATGAGCATATATCAATATCACAACTCTAACATATTATTAAAAGAGTGTCAGGGGCGCCTGGGTGGCACAGTCGGTTAAGCCTCCGACTTCAGCCAGGTCACGATCTCGCAGTCCGTGAGTTCGAGCCCCGCGTCAGGCTCTGGGCTGATTGCTCAGAGCCTGGAGCCTGTTTCCGATTCTGTGTCTCCCTCTCTCTCTGCCCCTCCCCCGTTCATTCTCTGTCTCTCTCTGTCCCAAAAATAAATAAACGTTGAAAAAAAAAATTTAAAAGAGTGTCAATTAGTATTAATATTGTGGTAGATTGAATAATGGCCCCCAAAGAAAACTAGGCTAAAAATGAACAAATACTTCGACCTTTAAAACCATTCTAAGAAATAATTAAAAATTTTTTAAATGGAGAAATGCTATGCATAGTAGCATTACTTCTAATGGCAAAATAGTAGATAAAAACCACCTGCCCACTAACAGGGAATAACAAGGTAAGTTATAATGTACGTATATAAATAAGTATTTTACAATCATGGATTTGTTTAGGAAAATTCAATATTAAAACTATGCCAGAGGTATAATATGAAGATATTTTAAAGTAGATCATAAGAATGCATATGTATGTTATAATTTCACTCATATGAGGACTTTAAGATATAAAACAGATGAACATAAGGGAGGAAGAAAAAATAATATAAAAACAGGAAGGGGGACAAAACATGAGACTCTTAAACATAGAGAACAAACAGAGGGTTACTGGAAGGGTTGTGGGAGGGGGGATGGTCTAAAAAGGTAAGGGGCATTAAGGAATCTACTCCTGAAATCATTGTTGCACTATATGCTAACTGGGATGTAAATTAAAAAAATAAATTAAATTTTTAAAAAAGGAAAAAATAAACATTAAAAAATTAAAAAAAAAAGAATGTATATGTATGAAAAGTTTTACAGATTGATCACAATATGCTTGTAGTGATGGAAAATATGGGGAAAATATGAATGTGCAACAATAAATAAATTATAGTCCACCACATGATAGGATATTGTGGAGCTATACCAGCGACTACAAGTTGCTTGCCTAATACCCATTCTAACTTATTTTTATTTCTTAGTAACATAACCCCATTCTATTTGAGACTACCTACCAGATAAAATTCTGCATTTACCAACTTCCTTTACAGCCAGGTAATCGTGACACTACATCCTAGCCAGTGAGATAAAAGCAAAATTTATTGGATGGAACTTCTGAAAATACTCCCTTAAAGGTTAGATAACTGGTAGGTTTTCTTTTTCCCATTCTCGCATTTATGCTTCTAATGAGGACATGGTGGCTAGAGTCCTGGCAGCCATCTCGGATTCTGTGACAATCTTGAAGATGGAAACCACATGCTAAGTCTAGTAGAACAGAAATATAAAAATGTCCTGGGTCCCTAATGACCATAGATATCCCAAACAAGCACAGGATGGATTATTTCTGGTCTTTAATGTGAGAGAGATATAAACCCCTCTGGCATTTTGCTATTAGAAACATCCAAACTTAACTAACACAATATTTTAAATTTGTGTTTGACTGTACTACCAAAATAGGTAATTCAAGCAAAAGCCCCCCACTGAAAACAAATAGAAAAGTTAGGCAAAAAAAATTTTTTTAAGATTTCTTGAAGCTATGAGACCTAAGGAGACAATAAAAAATTATAGGATTTCAAAGATTTAAAAGAAAAGGTCCCAGAGAGGTGCATCTGGCATTTGAGGCCACTTTAATTGTGAGAGTGTTTGTAGATTCTAGAAAAGCAGCCAAGAGGCTAAGAACCTAAGCAGAGCTTTTGAAAAACTTTAGGATAGAGAGACAAAAATTAAAATTCAAGACCCCAATGCTTTATATTAAGACCTCAAAAAGCTGTGCCATAACAGAAAGAATAAATCTGAACTATATCAACCCTCACAGGGAATAAAAACAATAATCCCAAACCCTGAAATTAGATTAAAGATGTTCCTTAGCCACTTGTCAAACAAATGTAAAGCCTTGCTGAGGAAAAGTTACATTATACTAGTTTACAAATTATTTATATATAATGCATTACACTCAATCAAAAATGCACACACACACACACGCACACCAAAAATTGTGATGGGGGGATAGTATGATAGTCAAAGAAACAAAGCAGTCAAATATCTAGATAGTGGAGTTATCAAAAAAAATGCTGAATCAAACATCAATAATAGACATTAAACATGTGTGAATATGTGTGAGGAAGCAGAATTCAAGCCTGGAAGGATTTTAAAAAAACTAGAAATTTTGAATCAAATCAAAATTTCAGAAAGCAAAAACACAATAACCAAAATTAAGAACTCAATAGATAAACTTAAGAAGAACTAAATTGCAGTTGAAGAGAGAGTTAGTGAATTCAAAGACAATTGGGTAGAAGGAAAAGGTTCAGAATAAAGCACATAGTTTTAAGAGCATGAAAAATACAAAAAACACTAAGAGAATAAGAGACTAAAGAGATTTAGACCATTAAGAAGCTCTAAATGTACCTTTAGGACTACTAGAAGAAGAAGAGAAACAAAGAGCTGAGAACATTCCAAAAATGATGAAAACTGGCATAGTTTATTAAGTTCATAATTTTTTCTCATATTATCTTGACTGGAGAGTGCTGAACTTCTTAAATCTCTGGGGTGGTGCCTTTCATCTGTTTTAAAGTATTCTTGTCCATTATATCTTCAAACATTGCTTAAGTATCATTCTTCTGCTTTTTTTTTTAGACCCTACTTATATATTGGACAATGTCCTGCAAGTCTCTTAAACTCTTATTCATTCATTTAAATTTATATCACCTGGCCTTTGAATTCACTAATCTTATCTAGCATGTGCAATCTAATACTAAGCCATTTCCATGAAATCCTAACTTCAGATATTGTTTTTATTTTCAGATCCATAGTATCCGCCTAGAAAAAAAAATTATATTTATCTATAGAAATTCTCCACCTTTTTATCAAATTTATCCATTTTTTTTCTATTTTCCATAACAAATTTTAATAGTCATTTCAATGCCCTTGTCTACTAATTCCAACATCTGGATCATCTGAGGGTCTGGGATGTGTATTTCTCTTTGATTGTGGATCACATTTTTCTCCTTCTTCATGTTGCATAATTGTTTTATGTATGCCAAACAGACAATAGAGACTGAACTTGATGTTATTTTCCCTCAGAGGGCATACCTTTCTTCTGTCAGGCAGACAGGGTGACTGGGTCTTTTGAACTAATTAGAAATTGAGCTGGGTAAGTGTTGGGTTGCCACTTTAGTTAGACTAAGTCACAAAGGTGTGAGCTGTTCTGTTTATTATAAACTTTCCAGCACACAGAACTTTGGCTTCTAAGTATTAGGACCTAGAAATAGTTTTTATTGAGTGTTTCAGTCCAGTCTCCCTCCTGCAGAACCCTAGAAAAGAGTCTTGTGGAGAAATACGGTTGGGGAAACAGCTATACATTTAGGACTTATCCAGTTTCCAAGTGGCTATGCCATCCCTCCATTCAAAGCTCCTCTGATCTCTCTTTCCCTCAGCAATGCCTGTCTCAAAACCACAGCCTAAGACTGGACTTGGTAAAACCCCAGAGGGACATGGTTGCCAAACTCTGTCAATACAGTACATGTCTTCAGTTTCTGGAAATTAATTCCTCTAGACCTCTTGACTTTCATAGACATAGATATAGAGATATAAATAATATGTATGTATAATTTCTAAATTCATCCAGGTTTTCTAGTTTTTACAGAAGAAGCAATGTTCTGCCACTATTTTATATATCCTAAAGGAATGTAGAAGTTCCTGTAACTATAAAATAATTTAATTCAATTAAAAATTTTCCATCCAGAAAACTCCATGCCTGCATGACTTCATAGGTAAATTATACCAAATTTTTAAAGAAGCAATAATACGAATCTCACATAAGCTCTTCAAGAGAACTGAAGAAGAAGAAACACACTCTTATATTTTTAGGCAGCATAACCTTGATATCAAACCTTATAAGAAAGGGAAATCACAGCCAAATCTCTCTCATGAGTATAATTGCAAAAACAAAGCAACAAAAATTGTGAGATTTAACTCTAATCTAAATTTATTTGCAAACAAACACCAAAAGAATAATACATCACAACCAGTTGAGTTTACTTCGGTAATGTGAGGTTTATTATTTGACAACTTAACATAACTTCCCATATTAACAGAGAAAGAAGTAAAATCATATTTAATATCTCAATATATTCAGAGAAAATACTTAATAAAATTCAACAATAGTTCATAATAGAAGCTCATTGAAAACCAGGAGTAGAAGACAACCTTTTTAATCTGATGAAAATTATTTCAGTAAAATTGTAGCAATGCCCTACATAATAGTGATATTTTGAAAGCTCTCCCTCTACTATCAGCAACAAAAAAATATTTCCATTACCACAAATTTAATAAAGATATATGAGAAGTAGCAAAGAAGAAATAAAAAGGATAAGATTTAATACACAGAAAAGGGAAAAGAATCTAAAGATTGGGTACAAAGTCAGTAAATAAAAATTAATAGTTTTTTTAAGCATCAATAAATAGAAAATAAAAAATTTAATTTTATCATCTATAACAGCATCCAAATACATTACATTTTTAGTAAATAATCTAAGGAAATATGTAAGAAGTCCCACACAGAAAAATATAAAATATTATGAGAAGAAATAAGCAATATTCAAGTGAGAAGTGAGCCAATATTTTCTGTAAAGAGTTAGATAAAAAACATGTTTAACTTTGCAGGCTAGATGGTCTCTGCCACCTTCACCACCCAATTCTGCACTGTAATGCCAATGTGTTCCAGCAAAACTATTTTCAGACAGACAGGAGACCATGTTTAGACAACGGACTATAGTTTGCCAGTCCCTGATTTAAATAGTCGGAGGAATAAAATATATTAAGGTATAATGAAGGCATAATAAACATATCTATTCTCCCCAAATTGACCTTTCCATTCAAATGTCTTGCAGGCAAAATTCAGGAAGTGGGTTTTTGTCATTGCTGCTTTGTAGACATTGACAAACCAATTCTAAAATGAAGTAAATTTACCCATGGCAAAAGTTTGCCAATCCTGAAGAACAGAGCTAAAATACTTTAACAGATGTTGAGACTTATTTTAAAGCTTCAGTAATTAAGAGAGCATCGTATTGCCAATAGAAAAGATGCCAAGATCAACAGAACATAACAGACAGTCCATCAATTACTTACATATACATACAGTAGATTCATGACAAAGGTGGTGACAAAGCATGGAGAAAGAACGGTCATTCTAATAAATTATTCTACGTCGTCTAGATAGGCATATTATAAAAGAAAATATTTCTGATATTATGTATAAAAATCAATCATAGGTATATCATAGATCTTAATAAGAAAGATAAAACAATGAAGCCTCCAGAAGAAACTATGAAAGAATATCCTCAGTACTTTGAAGTAAGCCAAAATGTCTTAATCCAGGACATATAAAGTACTAATGCTAAAGGAAAAGACACTAAAGGTTAGAACTTCCATTTATCAAAGGATATTTCAAGAGAGCAAAAAGGTAAGCTATTGATTGGGAGAAGATATTTATAAAGACTCAGTACATAAAAGAAGATCTCAAATGAAAAGATGCTCAACATTTTGACACTTTAGGAAAATGTAAATCAAAACCACAAGAAGAGGGGCATCTGGGTGTCTCAGTCGATCAAGGGACCGATTCTTGATTTCAGCTCAGGTCATGATCTCACGCTTTGTGGGATCAAGCCCCATGTCAGGCTCTGCACTGACAGCATGGAGTCTGCTTAGGATTCTCGGTCTCCCTCTCTGCCCCTCCCCTGCTCATGCTACCTCAAAATAAATAAATAAACATTTTTTAAAAACCACAAAAAGACATCAACACATACCAGTTGGAATGGCTAAAATAAGACTAGTAATCCTAAATGTTGATGAGAATATGGGACATCTAAAATTCTCATAGAGAGTAGATAGATTCTAATTAGTAGAACCACTCTGGAAATATAAATTCTATGCTAATATTAAATATATATATGTACTATTAACAATTCCATTTTTAAGCATATTTCAAAGAGAAATGTATGCATACATGTATGCATACACGAGAATGTTCATAGCAGCACTATTCATGATAATCTCACACTAGAAACAACCCAGATGTTAATCAATACTAGAGTGGATAAATATTTTGTGGCATAGTCCGTCAGTGGAATATTACACAATAATAAAAATGAATAACCTGTCCCAAACATGATGTGGATAGATCTCACCAACATAACATAGAAAATAATTTAAATAATTTGCCAGACATGTTATCTCATTTAAATAAATGTTTAAAAATAAGTAAAACGAGGGGTGCCTGGGTGACTCAGTTGGTTAAGTCCTACTTTGGCTCAGGTCATGATTTCATGGTTTGTGAGTTCAAGCCCCATGTTGGGCTCTGTGCTGACAGCTCAGAGCCTGGAACCTGCTTCGGGTTCTGTGTCTCCCTCTCTCTCTGCTCCTCCCCTGCTAGTGCTCTGTCTCCCTCACAAAAAGTAAATAAAGATTAATGAAGAAAAAGTTTAAAAAAAATAAAAATAAAAATAAGCAAAACGAACTATAATATTCTAAGTCACAATAGAAATTTTGGGAAAGAAGGAAAAAGTAGTCACAGAAAGAGCATGTAAGAGTTATCTGGGAGATTTGCTATACCTATTTCTTAGGTATAACATAAGTGATAGGTGATAATTACATACTTTTAAATTATTCTTTTAGTTATATGCATTGACATTATGTTACAACATTTGCTTAATCAGGTAAATGAATAAGGATTGTTTCTTTCTAATGCATGGAACAATGACCAGAAGGATAAACATCAATTTTAAATGCTCATTTCTAGATGGAGGTTTTACATACTTATTTTAATTCTTATTTGGATCATTATACCACTAATTTTCCTCTTTTTAAAAAACAGGATCTTGGGGCGCCTGGGTGGCTCAGTCAGTTGAGCCTCCGACTTCAGCTCAGGTCATGATTTCGTGGTCCGGGAGTTCGAGCCCTGTGGCGGGCTCTGTGCTGACAGCTCAGAGCCTGGAGTCTGTTTCAGATTCTGTGCTCCCTCTCTGCCCCTCCCCTGTTCATGCTCTGTCCCTCTCTGTCTCAAAAATAAATAAACATTAAAAATTTTTTTTTAAATAAAAAAAAAAATAGGATCAAGCGTGCCTGGGTGGCTCACTGTAACCAAAGTGTTCAACTCTTGGTTTTGGCTCAGGTCATGATCTCAGGGTTCATGAGATTCAGCCCCCTCCCTCTCTCTCTGCTCCTCTACCCCTCAAAATAAATAAATAAACTTAAAATAACAGGATCCTACATTCTTCTATATTAAGAAAAAAAACAATATGATTTTTTAAATTAAAAAACAATTACGTCAAGTTTGTCAGGACTGAATGTCTGAGAGGATGTGAGAGTCATTCACCAATATGGATAACAATAAAGGGAAAGGGGCAAGTTTTGGCAAAAAGAAAATCCTGCAGAGAACTTAGTTTCCTGGAGGTTGAAGTAGCAAAATAGAGGAGTCAATCACAGATAAAAATTGAGTCAAGGATGAAGGTATAGATTTAGGTCTTGTCAACAAAATGTGACATTTCACAGAGAGAATGGGCAAAATTTTAAAGGGAAATGTGGATCGTAAATCTGTGTGCCAATTTTTATCAAATATCAAAAGTTTTTGATTATGAGTGTGTTGGTTATCCACTTGGAGGGAAGTCTTTACTCTTGGATATCTCTATTTTATTATTTTTATCTACTACTGGGATGAATATTGCATTACCTAGCACATTACCTCATACATGGTAGTTTTATTTATTTTTTTTTTCAACGTTTATTTATTTTTGGGACAGAGAGAGAGACAGAGCATGAACGGGGGAGGGCCAGAGAGAGAGGGAGACACAGAATGGGAAACAGGCTCCAGGCTCTGAGCCATCAGCCCAGAGCCCGACGCGGGGCTCGAACTCACGGACCGCGAGATCGTGACCTGGCTGAAGTCGGCCGCTTAACCGACTGCGCCACCCAGGCGCCCCTCATACATGGTAGTTTTAAAGTGAATGTTTGATTAATGGAATAAATGTTTACCAAATTTGCTGATAATTCAAATCTAGGAAGAAAAGTAAACACCCAGGTATCAGAATCAGGACTGAAAATATCTCAATAGGCTAGAACAATGTAACCAAATTTCAACATTACACAATAAGAATAACTATTGTGTGAAGTCCCGAATATAGTTAAAAAAAAAAAATCACTTCACAAGTATAGGATGAGAAAAAAAATGTATCACATAGACCTTAATGTGAAAAGACTTAAGGTTTTAAGTGACACAGAGCCCAAGACAAATTCATGAGGTGTACAAGGCTATGAAAACCTAGGTCAGTTTTAGGCTATATCAATAAATGCAGCGTCCCAAACAAGAAAGTTAATAGTCCCATCAGACATTTCGCTGGCCAGAACAAACTGGAATGTTGCACTCTGCTCTGGCTGCATGTCCAGAGGAAGGTAGCCAACATGGTGAGGTATCTGGAAACCTGATTTAAGGATGGTTGATTTTTGGAAAAGAAGAAACCTAAAAGGGACAAGGCAGCTGTCTCTGAGTACTTAAAAAGCTGTGATGGGTAAGAAGGATGTGATTTTCTATGAGACTTTATAGACCAAATAAAGAATTAGTGCTGAATACTTTGGCTTAATGTAAAGAAAGAGATTATAAGGTAGACATGTCCAAAACCAGAAATGGTTATTCATGAGATCGCTGTGTCACTGAAACTTTTTTTTTACTATGTTGAAACATTTCATAAAGTGGTACATTAAACAAATTTCAACAGTTTAAACAATAATAATATAAAAAAACCATGTATTTTGCCCTAAGGTTAAGGAAAAATATAGTATTTTAGAAGATATTTCTATCTTGACTTCATATTTATCCTGTGTTTTCTTTAGAGTTTTACCACCTATGTAGGTTTCCCTAAATAATATATTGTTAGCATTAAAGTACATAGGAATTAATCATGCTGTATATATTACTCTGTTTCATGTTTTTTCCCCCTTAACAACCAAAAAATAGTATCCAGGTATCAGAAAGAAAAAGAGAAGAACTCATCAGAGAAATAGGAAACAAAAAATAAGCAAGGAAAAAACCATAAAGAGGTTTATACAGAATATGAAACACAAATGGTTCATAAACATAAGAAAGCAATTCAACCTCATTTGCATTGAGGGAATAACAGATTAAAATCCCAATTAGATACATTTCACATAACAGCATCCATGCTGATAGTGATGCATAGTGATGGTTTGTTTTCACTACTGAATAGCACTCCATTTGTATGAATATCTCACAATGTATTCATCCACTGATGTGCATTTCAGATGTTCCCAGCCACTCTTAGGCAAGACCCTACTAAGAACATGGTTTTTTTTTTAATATATTCTGTGGTGCACAGTAAGGAGTTTCTTGGGGTTCTAGAGCAAGAAAGATACACACAAGCTGACCTTCACTTGGTAACCCCAGACAGTTCCAATGCAGCTGTACCAATTTACCATCCTGCAGCCTCGGATAAGAGTTTCTATGGCTTCAAGTTATCACCATCTCTTGGTATTTTCAGACTTTTAAAGTGGCCCATCTGGTGTGTGAAACATATCTAATTGGGATTTTAATCTGTTATTCCCTTAATGCAAATGAGGTTGAATTGCTTTCATATGTTTATGAACCATTTGTGCTTCATTTTCTGTATAAACCTCTTTATGGTTTTTTTGTTTGCTTGTTTGTTTGTTTGTTTCCTATTTCTCTGGGTTCTTCTCTTTTTCTTTCTGATACCTAGATACTAATCCTTTTTGGTTGTTTGTTTTGTAATAATCTTCTCCTGGAATGTGTTGTGCTGTTTTGCATTTGTTACGGAATTTTGAAATATTAATTTAATGACTTTGTTAATTTAGCACCATTTATCTGTCTTTTCCTTTATGGTTTAACTTTATTTAACTTTTTAAAGAATTCCTTTCTGCCCTGAATTAATAATATATTCTTCTTTATTGAATCCTAAAGTTTTCTCTAATTTTTGCTTTGGCATTTAAGTCTTTATTTAATCTAGAATTGATCATTATTAATGGTATATGGTAGGGATTCAACTTATTTTATCATTTTCATATGATAATCACTGATAGAAAAGGTCAACATTTAATAAATTTTTATATATGCATGAGTGTGAGAACTCTTTTTTCTGTTCCATTTGATATATATGAAAACATTCATATATATATTTTATTAATTTTATAGCCTTTTTCAGTGTTGACATGTGGTAGGGAAAGATGTACACACACACACACACACACACACACACATACATGTGCACTCATGCATGCACACACACTGGCTTTCTTCTTCAGGAGCATGGGGCCTTAATTTCTTGGACATTGCTCTACAATATCTATTTTAGAACCAGCTTATCTAACACCATAAAAACAAAACAATACGATATAAGAAATCTTACTGAGGCTTTGTAGAGAATGCCTTTTAACCTATAAATCAACTTGGAGAGAATTGACAACTTAGACCATTGAGTCTTCCTATCCAAGAACATTATTTAGGTTTATTTGTTTTACTGTTTTTCAATAACTTAAAAAAAATTGTTTCATAGAAATTTTAAATACCTCCTGTTAGGTTTATTCACTTTCACACCTTTTGTCGATCAAACATCTCTTGTGCATCATTTCATGACCTCTTGGCCATGCCTCTTATTCCAGCCCTCATGACCATATAATTTCTAACCAAATTTGGCCAGCTTAATCATGTGCAAACTTATATATAGTACAGAGCCTTTGTTCACATTTCACATGGGCTAATACCTTCCCTGAGCCTCTCTGTTGCACAGTGGAAGATACTCGTGGAAACTCATCGCACTCATCTGTAGGCAATCTGGAAGTACAAGGGAGTTAGCACTCATGGGCCCATCCTTGAGTGCTGGTTGGACAGGAGCATATGGGTAAACGTGTCCCCCTTTCACACCAAAGTACGACATTTCTGAGATGTATTGCATAAGCTCTCAGAAGTTCCTGTGGCCAAGGGTGCCTGGGTGGCTCAGTCGGTTAAGCATTTGACTATGGCTCAGGTCATGATCTCGAGGTTGGTGGGTTCGAGCCCCATGGCAGGCTCTGTGCCAGGCTCTGTTCTGACAGCCTGGAGACTGCTTCAGATTCTGTGTCTCCCATCTCTCTCTGCTTCTCCCCCGCTCTCACTCTGTCTCTCTCTCTCTCAAAAAAATGAATAAACATTAAAAAGTAATTAAAAAAAAAAAGTTCTTATGGCCAGATTACTAACACAGCCTTATCTTGGCTTTCTTTTCTTCTTTATTTATTCCCTAATCTCTCACAACTGCTACATGACATCACATTTGCTACCTACCTAATTACACAAAAACTTTTGTTTGGGGCTCTACTTTTTTTTTTTTTCAGTGTTTATTTACTTTTGAGAGCGAGTGTGTGTGCATGTGCTTGAGCAGGGGAGGGGCAGATAGAGGGGGACAGAGGATCTGAAGTAGGCTGTGCTGAATGGGAAGAACCTGATGCTGGGCTCCATGTGGGGCTCAAATTCACAAACTGTGAGATCATAACCTGAGCCCAAGTGGGACGCTTAATCACCTGAGCTACCCAGGCATCAGACTCTGCTTCTAAGTAAATCTAAGCTAAGACAGTAACGTGAAATGGCATTATCTAGTTGTTGCTGATGTACAGGGATGCAATTGACTTTTTTCAACATCAATAACAATTCTACCATTTGAGTTTCAAGTGATAACTGCTTTATATACATTACCCACTTTAATCCTCACAGACTGTATTATGCAGTTATGTTATTATACCCAACAATAAACTTTAGCATATGACTTTTGTATCTAATAATGTTGCTAAATTCATATTAATTATAAAACTCCTATAGAATCTTTATAATTTTCTATCTAAATGATTTTTAGTTCATTCTTTTTACTGCCTATCCTTCATTATGGATAAAAAGGAGTGCTTTCAACATTTTATGGTTAAATATGATGCTTATTATAAGATTTTTATAGATCCCTACATTAGATTAAGGAAAGTTTCTTTTATTACCAGTTTGCTAGGAGTTTTTATTTAAAATGGATATTCCGTTCCATCAAACACTTTTTGGTTGTTTTAACCTATTTAGCAATTTGACATTTGGTTTCCTCTACTCTGTTAATGTGATAATTTGTTTAATTGATCTTAGACTATCATTGAGATAAGCCTACCTTAGTCATGATTATCTTTTTTATGTATATCACTTGATTTTATTTGCTATTGTTATTGTAACCATGTTTAATACTAAAATTGACCTAGTACTTCTTAATGGTCTTGCCTGATATTCAGTATCAAGGCAATATTAACCTTATTAGATGATCTGGGGAATAATCTTTTTTGTCTTCTTCAGGAGTTTGTGTAAATCTAGAATTATCTTATCACTGACAATTTAGTATAACGGGCCCATAAAACTATCTGAGCATGGTGCTTTCTTTATGGAAACATTTTTAAACTCCAATTCAGCTTTCTGAATGATTATCTAGTTAGTTACATATTTTTTCTTGGATCAGTTTCAGAAACTATATAATCTATTGACTTCACCTAGGTTTTCAAACATTTTGGCATAGGTTTTTTTATAATATCCTAGTTTATATAACATATATCCTCCTTTTCACTTCTAATATTGTTTATTTTTAATTTCCACCAATTTTTTTTATTTATCTTGTCAGTGTTTCATCTAATCTGTTAGTATTCTTCAAACAGCCAAATTCTAGTTTGTGGATTTTTGTTGTTGTATTTTTCCTCATTTTCTATTTTATACTTTCTGTTCTTAATATGTTCTTCTAGTTTTTTTAGGATTATTTTGCTATTCTAATATTTAAGTTCAATGCTTAAGATTCTTATTAATTTTGAGCCTTTCTTTCAGGCTAATAATTTCCTTCAAACATAACAAGGTTATGACAGTAGTTTCATTATTATTAAATTATAATTATATTCTAAGTTTATGATTTATTTTTGGTCCATGAGTATATTTAATAACATATATTTTAAATTTCAATCATTTTTTCCCTATTTTTAGGGAATTTATGATCTCTGACTTATGGCACTGCAATTAGATAATGTGGTATTTATGCTATCAACCCTTTGAAATTTGTTGTGGCTAACTTTATGGGATGGCACATGACCAGTTTTCATAAATGTTTTATATGTGCTTGAAAAGAATGATTGTCATCTAATTGTTGTTTGCAATGTTCCATATAGGTGAATTATACCAATTTTGCTGATTATGCTGTTCAAATCCTCTCTACACATAGATATAAAATTATTTTAATTGTCTTGTGCTAAAGACTTAGAGATATAGTACCAATGCTGATGGTTTGGCATACATTTCCCTGCAGTTCTGTTAGTTTTTAAATCAAACTTCTGAGGTAATTGTGTACATAAAAATTGAGAATGTTTTAATTTTTCCCTAAACGTATCCTTTTCATCATTTTTAGTGTTTCTCAAAATCACAAGTAATTCCTTTTGCCTTCATGTTTACTTTGGATGATACTGATATTGATGTAGCCACTTCTTTTGGTTAGCATTTGACTTGAAATCCAGAAAAGTTGAATGACAGGCCCAAGTTCACACAAATAATCCACAGAAGGAGAACTAGGACCCAGACTGCCTGCCTCTCAGTACAGTACTCTTGCTAAGTGTCCCAACAGAATGAGTAAAGAGAGCAGAAGAGAGAATAGAATGAATGTATGTGACAAGGAACCATGGGGAATAGCAGTCACAGCTATAGAGGAACAATGGGGGACAACTAAAGTTAATGCAGAGTTTGAATTTTATGACAAGGTGTCATGACAAAATAGGATTTAAGGGAGCCTATAATTTTAACAATATCCAGGAGAGAAAGAAGGAAATGAGACTGTTTAGGAGGGTCCTTGCCCTCCAAATTTCATATAACGTAACGAGAGCTGGAATCAAGGCAGTGGGAATGAAGAGGAAAAGATAGACTCAAGAGCCACCTTATGGAGAAAATGACATATCAAAATGACTTCGTGGATTTTAGAGATGAATAAAATTGTAGAGTCAAAGATACTACCTCATTTATGTCTGTCATACCCTGACAGCTTCATTATTTCTTAGGTTTGAAACCAGAGCTGGGAAACAGTAGTTGGCCTAGAGGAAGAGAGAAAATAATGAGTTTTCTCTCCATGTATTGAATTTGGTATTTCTAGTAGACAAGTGGAAATATAGGATTAGGAACAAATCCAGATCCAGATATGAAAGGTTTTTTGTTTTGTTTTGTTTTGTTTGCTGATGATGAAGGGGGCTACTTGCATGGAGATGATAGTTTGGATTAGGCTCTGTGTTTCTTAAACATTTCTGTTTTTTAAACATCAAGTATCATTTTTTGCCAAAATCTTTGGATTAAAAATTTCTGTAATTTTTTATTGTCATCTTTTAAAAGTTGATATCAGGGATAATGGCTTCATGAACAAACTTCTGGACAGCCCAGAGAGCTTTTTGGAAAACCACTGTACTCCAGGTTGCTCTTGAGAATCACTGTATCAAAAAGAAAGGTTTATAGCGGCAGACCTTTCAAATTCCTTGTAGACCTCCCCTTCAAGTATCGACAAGGCTCAACCCTGTTTAATTCACAACCATTAAGATCAAAGCATTAAGTGGTACATCTGCTTGTGTAATTATCACTAATGCCAGAACACAGCTTTGTGAATTTGGTCACAATGAACTCTGAGGGAATAAGCAGCTGGAAAGGCTCTAAGAGCTTTCTCCCCAGAATCTAAAAAAGTGTACTCAACCCAGTGAATTTTTTTTGCAGTGAGTTTGGTTTTGTTTTTTGTTTTTCCAACTGGATATAATAAAAATGTCTGAGATTTTGCTACATAATATGATCTTTTTGGAAGGGTCAACACTAATGTTTTAGGCCAGTGCAGCAGGCTTGAGTTCAACTCTGGAAGTGTATAAGTTTCAACAGGATTCTAACAAATCCACCCAAAAGAGCCGGCATTTGTCCATAGATTATGTATGTTGACCTCCTCCACTGTAGAGTAGGGGAGTCCTGGGGGAATCATTTAGTTGTCTGAGTATCAGCTGTAAAATACTTAGAGGTTCTGAAATCACTAATTCAAATCCCCACAAGGCCCACTCGGCCCTCACTACAAGGTACATTCATGGAGTATAATACTGTCTGCTAAGGAGGGCTCCAGGATGAGACTTTTATATTAATGCCAAGCACATGGGACTCTGGTTTTAAAGATTCTGAGCCATTTTTGATATCAGGAGAGGCTTGTCTTAGCGTTCTCAGCCAAAATTTCTGGGACTCAGCTGAAGATTTGGAGCCATTGAAAACTTGGCTATATATATGTAATCTCAGATTAATAATAAAAGACATATTTCTTTGTTTAAAATATCAAAATATATTAGAAATCTAGAGAAAATAAAGTCCTTCAAAAATGTCTCCCTACAATAGAACTAGAAGAATCTATACTGGCCAAGTTTTCACCTCTGAACTTTATATAGAACCATGAAACATTTCCAAAAATTTCAGTAAATACAAAGTTCTTTACAACTTCTTAGAAAAAGAGATTTTTTTCTTCGCTTTCACTGAGAAATCTGCTAGCTGTCTACTGTATCTTCAAGTACCATCTCTTGTTCCTCTCATCCCTTTTTCATGCAAAAATGACAGGGGCATGAATGAGACTAACTCTCTAAAGTCTGTCTCAGGGCCCCTGGGTGGCTCAGTCAGTTGAGCGTCTGATTTCAGCTCAGGTCATGATCTCAGGGTTCATGGGTTGGGGGCCCATGTTGGCCTCTGTGCTGACAGCTCAGAGCCTGGAGCCTGCTTCAGATTCTGTGTCTCCCTCTCTCTCTGCCCCACCCCCACTTGCGCTCTGTCTGTCTCTGCCTCTCAAAAATGAATGTTAAAAAATTTTTTTTTAATTATCTCTCTCTGTATCTCTGTGTCTCTGTCTCTCTCTGCCTTTTCATGTATAGTTCCTCCTGCTGTCTAGGTTGACCTCTCCTACACTCTTTTAGTTAAATCCTAAGGATACTTTAGCATTCAAGCTGAACTGTCACTTCTTCCAGAAAGCTTTAGAAACTCTGTCTTTCCTCTCCTTTGGCCAGGTTAGGAATCTTCCCCGACTTCCACAGTCACTGTTGCTTCTTTCTGTCATAACACTACTCCATGTGCCTCCCCCTCCATGGAGAGTTCCTTAAATCCAGACTTCCTTACTTGTACCTGTAGTCCCAGCACCTAGTTTAATAAATATTTGTTAATAGGTACCTAATGAATCTCTGATAAACTACTTTTTCTCTCACTTGGAAGAGGGACAAAACAAATGGTCATCTTTTAAAGTTGTTAACGGATTGCATTCATTCATTAATCCCTTAAAGGTATTTACTGAGAAGCTGTTATAAGTTTGGCACTTTAAATACAGAAGCCAGAGGATGAACAAGTAAAAAATTGTCTCTCTTCTCATAAGTTTGTATTCTAGTTGGGGAGGCATACAATTAAGCAAACCAAAGCAAACAAACAAACAAACAAACAAACAAGTAAATCTACAATATGATATCAATTAGTGTTAAGTGCTATGAAGAAAAAGCATTCAGAGCCAGGGATAGAAAGTGAATGTGTCGAATGGGATAGGAGATCTTGCGGGTGGGGAGCTCAGGGAAGCCCTTTCAGACCTGAATAATGTGAGTGAATGAAAGCTAGCTGTAGAGAGATGAGCATTCCAGTTAGGGGAACAGCAGATACATGGATTCTGAAATGTAAGCACATTCGATGTGCATGGAGAACAAGACCCAGTGTGGTTAGAGCAGAGAGAGTGAGGGCAGAGTAGGAAGAGAGGGATATAAAGGTGGTTATAAGGAGACAGATATAAAGAGCTCAGACCATGGAATCTCTTAGAGACTTTATATGAGATGTATACAATGCAGCTGTGAAGGGAGCCCATTTGAAGACTTTGATAAAGGACATGAGGTGGTCTGATATATGTCTTAGAGGGAACATACTGGCGGCTAGGTAGGAATCAGAACATATGAGCACACAGAAAATCTTTAGGAAGTTCTTAGAGCCATCTGAGCAAGTGATGATGGTCATTTTAGCTAATGTGATCACAGTGGAGGTGGTGGAAAGTAGTCAGATTTCAGATCAATTTTGAAGGCAGAGAATAGGATTTGGCACTTAATATTGCGAAGTTATAAGTTTCTTACAGAGTAAGTTAGGATCAGGCTAATCATATGACTAGTTACAGTGTTAACACACACAGATACACAGACACACATGTGTAAATATACGTACACCCAACAGATACAGCTAATGACACAGAATACAGGAGACCGTTGGTTTGGTCTTATCTGAGGTTGTAGGTACCATTTGTGGATGCTATGGGTGACTTAGGATTCATCTCATAACTGCTGAACAACTGCTCCAAATGAACCACTTCTGGATGCTCTACCCAGCTGGTTGGTCTACAACCATAATTCATCAGCATTCACTTCACACGTGCATTACCCATTACCACACGTGCATTCAGCATTACTGAATGTTAGTGTGCCCATGGGAGTTACTTCTACCCCTCTGCTATCACAAAACCCTGGTTCGGTGCCAGCCCAGGGAGGCTGAGCTACCTCAAGATGCACTCCAGAGATATGATTGAAAAAGAAGAGGTCTGGAGTTTGAATCTTTACTCTGCTACTTAGCTGGCTGAGTAAACTTGAATTACTTACTTAACCTCTCTGAAACTTAGGTTATTCATTTGTGAAATGCAGATGTTTAACAAACTTGAAGAGATGAAAAGAATCTTCCCCATCCTGCGTCCTGTGCTTCTGGACCTCATTCAAAGTCTTTCCCAGAAAATTATGGCATCAAGGTAACACTGGTAAAACCACCAACAGGGACATCAGTGGCATATTCAACATTCACAGCCACGTCCAAGGTCAGAATCTGTCTCTGCTTTAAAGACCTTTAGTTTGGAACAACTCGCGTCTACAGTGACATCACCGGGACCGCTTGCTGTCTCTGTAACAGAGTCCAAAGACAGCTTCCAGTGTCGAGTTTCCATTAAAATCCTTGGCACTCTTGAGGGTAATAATACTGTCAGCATGGCAATCCACAAACACAGATGATAATGATGTCTCAGAAAGGAGCCATCAAACTGAGATGTTTTCAAGATTTGGCAAGTCAGTCTCTTTATCCTGCCCTTTCGGTCACTGAAGAGCTAAGGCCACTTTCTTTTCATTAATTTTAAAGTAGCATTTTAAGATAAAGGCTAAAATAGCTCCCAGTGGGAGGGAGAGAAAGAGAGGGCAGATAAGAGCCAAGGGTTGAGTGTTGAGTAATGTGTCAATACAAACAATGGAAATCATCAGTAGACACTGAGGGCAAATTGCTTTCATATATAGAAATTATACCACAATAAAAGACTGATAGATGCTTACACAGCTGTGGTTATTAGGGTGACATAACAGCGTTTGTTCAAAGCAAATAATGGAGTAAGAAGCAGGCTCGATATGACAGGCTTTCAGACCTTACCAACAATAAAGAAGGGACAAGTACCAGATAAGGCAATAAAATAATCAGGGAAAAAAGAATAAAGTTGGAACCCTAGGTTGATGAAGTGGCTGAAATGTGAGAAGGGTTTTAACAAGGCTACTTTTCTAGTGTATGAGGTTAATTCTAAATATCTAACAGGTTAGCAATTTTCAGACAATTTGACAACCTGTGTGTAATTGAACTGGTGTTTATGAGTTACTTGTTTTGTTTCTAATTGAAATTTGATTTGGGCCGTGTAATGATGGGTGCCAGAAGGGAGATGGCACTGGCAATTGGTCCTCTCTAGAAGGAGACACCTATGAGCCCAACAGATAATGTAACCTAAAACCTCTTTCCTGGAAGTACCTTAGAATGTACAATTTGGATAAAATGTATTATTGGATATGGTGGTAAAGAATGAACTAAAACAAGTTTGTGTCTCTTCTGTTGACATCATCTTTTGATACACCCCCTCAATTAAAACTAGGTCTCTCTGCCCAAGTAATGATATGCCTTCTTCCTTTCCTTGGACAAATTTTACCTGAGCAATAGCATTTGGTTTTGATAAAGATACCTTTCAATGCCATAAGAAAGACAATCAGTGTATTTACTACGTGTCTCAACCTGATATGTGGTTCTGGAATGCCACTCATTGAAGATGCCAAGGAGATGAACAACTTCACCTATTATATAAAGTTGAGTATTATCGTATAGTAATTATTACATAGTCATATTTCCAAATTTATAGCAAAAAGCAGAATCTATACGTATTGTTAAAAAGTGATTGGCATTATCAGCCAACAAACACTAATTCAAGGAATGCTATAACCCACTGACTATAATCCGCTGATTATACTTTCTGCCAGCTGTATCTCAGGCCCTGTGACACACTTAAACATGTCTTGTTTCTTCGGAGCATGAGAGTCCACTGGCAATGGAAGAGTTAATCATGAGTTTGTAAAGCTTAATGCCTTCACAGTCTCATTTGTTTCTTTTTGTTCAAAAGAAAGAGGCCCGGAGAAAGTTTGACTGACATTTATGATAATTACATTTGAAGATTAAAATAATTTAGGGTTTCGAAAGGTTTAAAAATTATACACCATATTGGGCCTCACATGATTATGGCGTCCTCCATATCATTTTAGTCGGGTGTTGAAATCCATTTGATGTGAATGTAATAGTCATTTTAATGGATATTGTTAATTCCTTGTTTTCAGCATAATAGATAAAGGGGGTTTTAATTAAATTCATTGTGTGAGCACTTATCAGGGGTAAAAAGGTTCACAGAATTATTATTTTTCTGGCATGACATGTAAAGAACATTGTAAAAGGGAAGAGAGCAAAATCAAAGTGTGGCTGGCATGAGAAGTCAGGCTGGCTTCGTGTCCTGTGCAGATGATGTGATGGGCAGGCTTCAAACCCTGCAAAGCAGAGCCTTGAAACCAGAGTTTCCATAAGGCACCAGCAGGATGTAACAACATTGCTCTCTTTCTTCTTCACACCCGATGGAACTCTTAAGGTCAGAGTTCAAGTTTCCCCAAAAGCCTCAACAGAGAGCCAAATCCTACATCCTATAGTGGTCAGCTAGAAAAATGGCAAGAAATGGCAAGAGCCTTTCCACTTTCTGCACCAGCTTGGAAAACCATAAGGCAGCCTCTCCCTTGGGGTTTCAGGGCACTTCTGGTTATGATCACTGGATAATCACCAAAAGTCATTGGCTTGGTCACAAAGGAGCTATGACATCGTGGAGGGTAGCGTTCAGGGAAAGAAAAGCCCAACAAAAACTGCTGAGATGGTAAGTTTATGTTGGTAGAAGAGGAAAACCTGAATTATTTATTCTGTAGAATTTTCACTACATATTATCGATTGACCATACCTCTTTGGGTCACTAAGCTCAGAAACTCTGCCCTTAGCTTGCTACTCACAAACCTTTGTCATAAATTCCTCAGTGTTGTTAGACTACATTCAAACAGCATTATCATTAAATGTAAAATTATACTTGGAGCTTCCACTGGAAAAAAAATAGTTATAAGTAGTTCCAGCCAGTTTAATAGCAAACGAATGCTACAATGAAGAACTCCCTACATTCCTATCTAATCTTTAAAATTAGGATGCTAGAATTAAGTTATGCAATAGGTATACATATGCACACATATAATATGGATATGCTCAGAGTTTTTTCTGGGAAGAGGAGTTACACATGGTTTTATTTTCTTCTCATATGATTATATTAAATGATAATGAATATGCATTACTTTTAAAATCTGTACAAATGCCCTGACAAATTGAAAAAGTAACTAACTTATATACAAAGGTCTCTCTCTCCAACACTTGTGTGTATGTATGCGTGCTTATCACTTTTCCCAAACCAAATCCAATTCCTTACACACTCAACATTTATCCTGACAATCTCTTCAAGATTCAGAAGTAGTTGGTGCACAGAGGAAGTCATAAAATGGAACTACATCACATTTCTTAACTTTCTCAAATTAAATGGAAGGGTAGTTTTAACACATATTTAGGGAGACAATTTCTACTTCTAACATGAATTCCATGATATCACTCTTCCATTCTTAATTAAAATTCTCTGGGGCACCTCTTGCCTTGACCCCCTTGCCACACATATCTCAGTGTTTACCACATGGCTTCTACTTCCCACCCCCTAGTCCCTTAAAATTCCTCTCCCAAACCTCACCAATGACTTCCAAATTACCCATTTATAGTTTTGTTCGTTCTTCCTCTCCTTTGATCCTTCTGCTATCTTTGACACATTTATACTTTCTCCTCCTTTAGAAATCACAGGTAAACTGATTTTTATTACTCAACATTCTTGTCATTCTTCTCTAATTCCCAATGGCTATTCTTGTCTTCTCTGATTTCAGTGGCTATTCTTTCCTTCTTTGTTTCACCCATTCTCATTCTTTTCCTGGCTTTGCTTTCTGCTTCCACTCCCCATGTGAAAGCCATTCTCCAAGTCTGTTTCCAGTCTTTGTGCCATTTATTTCAGCAAACATTAATGAAAAACTTGCTCTCTATATAGCATTGTGTTAGACACTGGTTTTGGACTGAAAACAAAGTGATATGCACACAAAGGAGAAAGTGGCAGATTCTGCTTGCAGAGGGGTCTGGAATGACCTCTACTGGGAAGGAACAAGTCTCCTAGGTCATAATATAGAGATTAAACTTCTTAGACTTCATCCCATGGACAAAAAGAAACTGAGAATTTTTAAGCCAGGAAGTAACATCAATTTGCATTTTAGAAAAATTGGTGAAAGCAGTGAAAGCAATGGAAGAAAATACTCAGCTAGAGTTGAGGGGACTTATCGGAACTGTTGGCCAGGTGAGAACTGGTGCAGGCATGGCCTCATGCAGCATCAGTGAGGATGGAAAAAGGGAGATGGAGGACAGGTGCAAAGGCAGTGGAGAAGAGTCAGGATAGAAAAGGGAAAATCTACAAGATTTGATCCTGATTCCATATAAAAAGGAGGGAGAGAGAGAATGGAAACCAAGATGACTCCTGGGATTCTAAATGAATGCTGCTGCTGCTGCTGTATCTTATAGATAGGCAATATAGGGAGAAGTGGATGTTGGTGGGAGAAACGGTGACTTGGGAGAAACAGTGAAATTGAGATACTCAGGAAAATCCAGGGAGTGGTGGCTATATGGGTCCGGAGTTTATGCTTTAAATTGGAATATAATTTGATAATTTGATATTCATAAGTATAAGAGAGCTCAATCATACGATTATAATAGGAAAATAGATGAGGCAGTCAGGGTGACAGAACAGAATAAGGAGAAAATAATATCAAGCCAGAGTCTAGGAAGTTATCAGCACTTAACTGATAAGCAAAAGAAAAGTCAGCAAAGGAAAAATAAATGCTTGCCAATTCTATAAACCTACCTGAACTGGCAGTCATATTCCCTGTTTTCTTTCTTGCTACAACAAGGTTGCAAACAACCTTGCAAGTAACTCCAAAATCTGTATCAATGACTCAGTCTCTCTTCTAAACTCTTTAAGAAGGCTCTCCAAATCTGAATCAGGTCTATTTTCTCCAGACTTTCCTACCATAACTCTTTTACACAGCCCCTGATTTTTAGCCAATCCAAATGACCCCTTTTCTTCAAATTTTGCATTCACTACTCTGCCTCTCTGCTTCTACTCATGCTGCTCTCTCTTCCTGGGATTACCACGTCCCCCACACGCAGCATCTCCATCAGCCTTAATTCATCATGTTTACCCATGGCTAAGAGAAGCTAAAAGAGAGCCCAAACTGAGATCACTAACATCAAAGGGTAAAGGAGGAAGAGCACTAATATTTATTCAGGATTTGTTAATATGCTAGGACTGTGCTAGTCTGTGAATGTGTGAGTGCTTGTGAATAAATCACTTAATCTTCACAGCAACGCTAGAAAGTCCCTTTTATATATGAAGATACTGAGACTCATTCATTACTTAATATTTATCAAATAAATACCTATTATTTTCTGGGCACTGTGCTAGGTGTTAATAAGTAATGGTGAATCAAACAGAGTCTCTAGGTTGCCCCTAAGAAGGGCTAACAATTGTGGGAGAGACAAATAGTAAAAACATAATTATGTAAATAATGTATAATAACAAGTTGGAGCAAGGGCCATAATGTAGAAGGCTGGGGAAGATAATTCAGGAAAGCAGGCTTCTTTTCTAAGGTAGGAACACGTAAGCTAAGACTTCAATGATGAGTACCAATGTGTAAGGAGGAACAATGATGTGCCAGGCAAAGGAAGGACTCTGTTGAAAGTGTAAGGAACTCATGAAAGGCCAGTGAGTCTGGAGGGGTTGGAACAAACTGGAAAGAGGTGCTCTGTAAGACTGAAAAAGTAGGCAAGAACAAGATTTTGCATGTCCTTGTAGGCTGTGTTCAAGAGTTTAGATTTTACTCACCAAGCAATTAGAAGAGATTGAAGGATTTTTAAGCAGCACAGTTACATAAGGCTAACATTTAAAACAAATCAGGAAAGCTAAATAAATAAAGTCATTCAGTTAATAAATGGTAGAGCCAAAGATTAAATGCTGGGTCTGGTGCCTACCATTCGCAGGAAATTTGTAATCTCAGTCCAAAGCTAATCGGAAATTAGGTACGGGTTTTGGACTGAAAACAGAGTGATGTGCACACAAAGAAGAATCAGGAGAACTTCTGGTTTTGTGTGGGTGGTCTCAATTCAGATTCTGATGCTTCTCATTCAAGCTCAAAGACTTAGCTGACAACCTGAATTATGTAAACTTTCTTTGCCACATGGAACCCTAGAGCTATCTTTCAAGGGATGGGTGACTTAAAAGGGCATCAACCTTTAGCAAAAGCAAACTTGGGTGCCTTTCCACTCAGTATAATCCCCTAGAATGACATTTGTGGTCCAATAAAGTATTTGGGATGGTGCTGCTGTGGCTTACTAGAAATACAGCTAGCTAGCCAAAGGAAGCACAGGATGATGGAGCCTGATTGCCCAGGCTCCAAATCTGGCATGACTGTTCATGAGCTGTATAACCCTGGGATAAGAACTCTGAGCCTACTTTCTCATCTGCGATGAAATGGTGGGGATGGAGATCATCATAACAATGATACTTCACTCATAGAGTTGTGACGACTAAATGAACTAGTATATATAAAGAAAGCACTTCAATAATACCTAGCACAGAATAAGTGCTGCCTATGCGATACCTGTTATGTCACCAACTAGACCCCAAGACCTGATCTTCACTGCCCACCTGCTAGTACTCACTGACCTTTGGCCCCACATATTTCCTTAAGCGCTTTTTCCAGCTTATCTCTTAACTCAGGCAAATAGAAACTGAAACCACCCCTTGAGAAATAGTGACTTCCCTGATAAGACCTCCAGCCAGCCCAGACCACCCAGACCAGTTTGAGTGTAACCTCCCCCCCCCCCACCGCCCTGCCCCTGACTTGCATCTGCCTAGATGGAACACAGTGTGACCTCTAAAATGACCAAAAACCAACTCTACCTCATTATAATACTAAAATCTCCACCAAGGAGGAGCACAAACCTAATTTACATAACATATAATATATGTAAAGGCATGTTTCCTTAAGGTGCATGTGTGGACTTATGCCCACATTTACATACGATGACAAGGTTTCCCTATCTAAATATTCAGCCTAACCCTAAATAAAAGGAACCTATCCACCCTTGCTCAGAGAGCCATGGCTTTTCCCCATGATCTCCTTATTTGCTGCAAATAAAGTTTACTTTGTGCGACAATTCCACCTGATGTATCTGTGACTACCCAAGGAGTAAACTCATGTTGGTTGGGTTATAAGATTACTAATAATTATGAAGTCATTCTTAATTTAAGGTGTTCCTTAGGGAGAAAAATATATATAACCATTTGTAACCATTGTTTATAAATAAAACTGGACTTTTAAGGTGGAGAATACAAAGCAAAAAAAACAAAAAAACAAAAAAACATGTTCTTTCATATCCCCACTGCAATATGTAATACTTGTGCTTGCCAGATGTTTCATGACCACTTTGGTGCTTCTGTCCCTACATGAGAACTAGGAAAGCCCATGTAAGTGGGCTCTGTCCCATCTGGAGTCTAGTGAAAGGTGTATCCTCAAAGCATCACTTGTGAAAACACAGTGGCTGACAGGGTCCAAAGCTATCCAGCAAACTTCTGAGATTGTTTCTGGTGCTTATCAAATCAACAACCACTAATAAGGAACAGAAACAAATCTTAGAAACCATATCAGATTGAACACTTCACTAAGGGGACAACTCCTCAAAAGATTCTAACTAGATTCTAGACAAATTACTTGAATAATATTACAACTGGCCTCCACACATAATAATCCCTGCAAGAGAGAATGCAGAGCTGAGGAGGGAGGAAGTGGGTCCTTCCCTGATCCCATTACTAACAGGGAAGAAATGCAAAGGCTTTGAATTCATTGGTTATTTAAATGGAATGAGTTACTCTGGTGTATTTCTGCCATGTTTTGCCCGTGCCTAAATTGATGTAAGGAGAGGAAAGAAAGGGAGATTTAAAAAATATTTACAAAACCAAGAGGAAAAAAAAGTGTAGAAGGGGACAGTGGATAAAATCAGGGTTACCTTAATTGGGAATGTGAGGGGCTATGGCAAGGAAGGAAGAGCAAAATATGAGTAACTAAGCACAAACATACAACTTTCACATATTACAACTGAAAATTGATTTAAAGAATAATAAGGAGGGCTGGGGCGCCTGGGTGACTCAGTGGGTTAAGCGTCCGACTTTGGTTTGGGTCATGATCTCACAGTTCGTGGGTTCGAGCCCCATGTCGGGCTCTGTGCTGCCAGCTCAGAGACTGAAGCCTACTTCATATTCTGTGTCTCCTTCTCTCTCTGCTCCTCCCCTGCTCGCACTCTGCCTCTCTCTCAAAAAATAAACATTAAAAAAAATTTGAAAAAAATGGAATAACAAAGAGGGAAGAATGCTGGGGAAGAAGAAAGAAGCAATTCTGCCTCCAGCCTGATGCCATTGTGTACATGACACGAGGGGGAGATCAGACTGACTTGAAGGAAAGTTACAAGACTCAACTGCATACTTTGGAGTCTGACATCCAACTCTACAAATTTACCTTCCTATTTGGAATGTTGGCATTGAAGCCAGAATTGCACCTATCTTAGGATAAGTGCAGTGTATTTCTTGTTGACAGTGTATGAGTAGAGTAGGTGAGGGGGTAGGTGCATAGTTTTGCATATTTAAAATATTTTCTAATGAAAAAGTATTTTAAAAGCATTAAATCCCTATGATATTAAATGCACCCATCAATTAGAAGATATTTCACAATTCCAAGAATAATAACACGTGGCGGTGGCTGGTGGGGGGGGCGGGTCCAATGTATAGTCAAGAAGCACAGTGTTTGCAGACTGCCTCAAACAGCATCAACAATGAATAGAGCAGTACCTATAATTTTTCCTTTTTAAAAATCTTTTTGAAAATTGGAGTTGGGGTTTTCTTAAGAGAAAAAAAGTATCCTTGGCTCATTCTCCTCTTGCCTTTATGTTAGGCAGCTTCCTTCAAACATTCCTAAGGAATGAATGAGTTTCTTGCATGGTTTATTTGGAAATCTGATACAAGTTATGGACAAAACAATTGAGCCAAAAAAAAAAAAATCATGAGAATGTATGTATTACAATATCTAGCCCAAACCAAAAACAGGTTGGAAAAGACAAGCTGAAAAATGCCCAAGGACTCAATTCCTTGTGTGACTCATTTGTTGACTTTAAATTACAAAACATTTCTTTAAAAATTTGCAAACTTACTATTTTATATCACTTATTTAGACCACAAAGCAACATGTGTTTATTATATAAGCTTTGGATCCAAAGACAAAATTAAGGAAAACTTTTAAGTCTTCCATACTATCTCTGCCTAGATAATTGTTAACCTTTTGACATGGATGCTTATATTTTACATAGATATATTTATATAAACTTAAATAAAATTGGAATTATCTTTACACATTGTTTTATAAGCTGGCCTTTCACTTAATTAACACCTAAATTTTTACTCTTCCAAATTATGATCTTTCATAATTACATATAATCTTCTTATATAGCTATACTCTAGATTATTCAATCAATAACTCAGTGTCGGTTATTTCAATTGTTTGCAATTACAGTATTGCAATAAGCATCCTTGACATAATTTTGGGAATGTAGCAGATTATTTATTTATACTAAGTATGTGGAAGAAGAATTATTTGGTTAAAGAATATAACGATTTTTAAGACATGTGATATATATTGTAACTCGTACCATTAAAGTGTACCAATTTGCCCTTCTGCTAACTGTATATACAATCATCTACATTGATTAAAAGACAAACTAGAAACCCTGAAGTTAAAGCTACATAACAACTTCTGCTTCTAACTAGCACCAACCAAGAAGATGTCAAGAACAAAAACTTGTAAGTAAAGGCAGAGTAAACATAGTTTTTCTTAAATTAGTGAGTATATAAAATTGATGCATTTTTATGCATTCATTTCTATGTCTCTAAACTTTTTAAAAATATCATCTAATCTTTTAAGACCATGGTAGAGAATGATTTGGATAGGCTTTGGAGTGAGAGAGAAGTGGGTTCAAGTCCTAGTTCTCCATTTGAATACTGTGGATTACTGGAACTCTATGAGGTGAAATTCTTTCATTTGTAAAGTGAGGGTAAGCAAAGGAGTCTGGTTGTTGGCAAGAGATGATGAATGGAAATTGCCTAGCACAGTGCTTGACTCTTAGTGCTTCTTCACTCCTAGAGAATCTTCCATCTCTTTTATTTTTTTTTAATTATTTTTTTTAATTTTTTTAAATGTTTATTTATTTTTGAGACAGAGCAAGACAGAGCATGAAGGGGGGAGGGGCAGAGAGAGAAGGAGACACAGAATTGGAAGCAGGCTCCAGGCTCTGAGCCATCAGCCCAGAGCCTGACGCGGGGCTCGAACTCACGGACCGCGAGATCGTGACCTGAGCTGAAGTCGGACGCTCAACCCACTGAGCCACCCAGGCGCCCCACTTCCTTCTCTTTTAAACGTGCTCCATTCATGGTATTTTTTAAATACCATAGGACTATGCTGGGAAGTTGTTGCAATGAATCTAAAAACTTTTGTGCCCATTCTTTTGTTAAGTGTTTTTCTTTCAGCTGGCAATATTAAGAGATACAGTTAAACTTTGGATTGTGAGTTACTTGCTCTGCGAGTGTTCCGTAAGATGAGCAAACATTTCTAACCTAATAAATGAGCAATATCTTACAATACGAGTAGTATGTGACACCAAACATCACATGATCACAACTGAGCCAATGGTTCTTGAAATTCACTTTGATATACAAGTGTTTGGATTATAAGCATGTTTCCAGAACGAATTATGCTCACAAACCAAGATTTTTAACGTAGGACACAAATCCTCACATAAATATTTAGGAGAAAGTTTTACTTGTGCAAAGTTTTAAAAATTAGAAATACCAATTCAAACTGAAAAAAACCAGGATCTGTCCAGAAAATACCAACAGTGGTATCTAAACCCTTGAAACCCTTTCCTCAGGGAATCTGCCCATTAAAACAGCCATTTTGGTCTCTTTGTCCTCCTTGTTTTCATGTATTTTTCACATCTTCTCTAATGATTAACCTTTCCCATAAAGCCCATGCATCCTGATTTCTTCCTTTCTGCTCCATTTTGTGATTTAAATTCTATCAGGCAGGAGGGGTGGGGGGCCAAAAAGCTTATAATGAGAGACACTGAAGGATAAAGTGGTAGAGACTTGTCTAATACACTGATGAATAGCTAACATAATTGACTCAAGCATATGAACAAAAGAAAGTCATGAGAATTAAAAATGTGTGGGCATTGAAATATGTCATAAACAGGGGATTAGCCCAATGAGTCACAGAACCATGCTGTCTGAATATGAGAATATGGATTGAGAGAGGAAAATAGATGAATTTCTACCTTTTGTTCCAGGTTTTTTTCATTGTGAATAAATGAAGTTTTAACATTTTAAAAATTCTAATACTGAGTGTGAGTGTATGTGTTGACTCATGTCATCTTGTCAGCATTTAATGTTCACTGCAAAGTTACCCTTGCATTCCCTCACCCTGGGAATCAGCATTCCATTCACGAGAGCTACAACTGACCAAATGTTCATATTGGCCTCTATCATGGCACAAAGATGAATGCATTTCAAAGGAGGATGCTTGTCCATTAGGTTTATATAAAATAAGGGTTTTTTAAAAGGAAATTATTAAGTTGTTGCTATAAACTGAATGTTTATGCCCCTTCCCTCAATTTATATGTTGAAGCCTAATTCCCAAGATGATGGTATTGGGAAGTGGGGCCATTAGGAAATAATAAAGTGTGGGTAAGGTCATGGGGGGTGGAATTCTCATGGTTGGATTTGTGTCCTGTGAGTACATAAAGAGTGCAGAGCAAGAAAACAGCCATCTATGAACCAGGAAGTGGGTCATCATTAGACATTGAGTTGATTGGTGTTTTGATCTTAGACTTTCCAGACTCCAGAACTATGAGAAACATCTCTTATTTAAGCCACCCAGTGTATATTTTTGTGGTAGCAGACTTAGCTGATTAAGACAGTTGTCAATACTGATGAAGTTTGTCACAGTACATCAATAAAGAAAAGAAAAAATAATAGGATAAAGGATTTATTCTATGTGATTATTAGAAAATGGAAGCAGGTAACATAATATTTTCCCAATGAAGTCTATTTTAGTTTATCATATAAACCAGATCATACACTTGTCAAATCTTACAGAGATTTTGAAGGTAAAAATAGAGTTCAAACTATAACCTTGGATCCAGTACTGTATCTCTATGTTATCAACACATCAAGATAGTCTACAAAAAAAAAAATTGTCCCACATTTGAAACCATTTTTTTTTCAATTCTCAACTATAATCTCACGCTAGAAGTTACTCAAAGAGGCAATTTCTATAAATGATTAAAATCAAGATAATATATACTGAAATGGTCACCATTCCAAATGTTTAATCTTGAATAGAAAACACAAATCTTGTGTCTGTGCATAGTAGACACCACTGGTTTTTTTTTTTTTTTTTTGCTAAGAAATCCCTGATTTTATTCTTGTCTTGGAAAAGAAATATGTTGAGAGAAAGTAAGAACCTCCTCAGACATTATTGTTCTAAATGAATCACGGCAATTCCATTTCTTTTTATCAGTTAGGATTTAGCAGGAGACATCTAAACTAGTTCTAGCCAATGAGACATAAGAATTCAGGTCTGAAAGGGTCTTTTGAACACAAAGGGAGTGACCTGAAAACAAAACCATCACACCAAGGGTGGCAGGATGGAAAAGTAAAACCTGAGGTCAGTGCACACTGGCATCCTTCTAACAATGAATGAATCCTAAAATTCAACACCTTATGGCTTCCTGTGTAATGATATAATGCATGTTTTCGTTTTGTTCTTTAAACTACTTTTAATTAAATATTTTGTTACTTGCAGCTGAAGTTACCATAAGTTATCATGGGTTAGATATTAAACATTACCTCCAGAAATGGTCATAAACTGCACACCTACTTAGCCTCTAGCCTAATCCTTTTCTATATCATTGTGTCTTTGTCCATTATGTTCTTTCCATCTGGAGTCCCCTTCCTCTCTTTCTTTCCTGAGCTAATGACCCAATAACTCTTCTGCAATGCTGTCCTACAACCCCCTGAAAGAATAAAATTACTCCATTACCTCTATTTCTGTGTAATTTAGCCACCATCATTATTATTGCTATTATTGCACAATTACCAAACATTATACTTATACTCTGTGCCAGACATGGTGCTAAACGCTATACATGTATTGCATCTTGTAGAAGATTGTTCTATTTTTTCACAAATATTTATCTGTTCTTGCTGTGCCATGCTCATAGAAGGCAGAGTACTCTTATTTTCTATTGTCTTGGCCATGTGCCTTGATTTGTAGTTAGATATAGGTGGAGAAGGAAGACTTAAGGGAAACACATACAGGACATATTAGAGTTCTCCAGAAAAACAAAACAAATTGGATGGACGGATGATGAATGGATGGATGAAGAAATATTATGGGGAATTAGGTCATGCAATTATGGAGACTAAGTCCCAAGCTTTGCAGTTGGCAGCTAGGGACCCTGGAGAGCCAATGCATGACCCCAGTCTGAGTCCAAAGTCCTGAGAATTAGGAGAGCGAATGGTATAAGTGCCATTCCAATATTGACAGACTGAAAACCCAAGAGTTAATGTTTCAGGTCAGAAAAGACCTATGTCCAGTCCAAGAAGTCAGCCAGGAGGAGTTCCCCCTTACTCAGCCCTTTTGTTCTATTCAAGTCTTCAACTGATTGGATCGGGTCTGTCCATATTAGGGAAAGCAATCTGCTTTACTCAGTCTACCAATACAAGTGTTAATCTCATCCAGAAACACCCTCACAGACACACTCAGAACAATATTTGGCCAAATGTCTGGGCACTCTTTGGTTCAGTCAAGTTGACACATAAAATTACCCATCACACAATATTTCCTTAGGTAACAAATATATACTCAATGTGTTAAATGCCTACTCTATGCTTGGAATAAATCTTCCTACCAACATCCCCATAGTAAATGAATTTTCATCTTTCATCAAAGAATTTTAAAGTGATCTTCTTAGAAACTGTGTTGTTCAACTGAATCATTTATACAGGTAAGAAAAATAAGGTTCAGAGATACTAGGTGACTTTCTCCAAGCAACATAATTTTATTGGTAAAGACAGAGGTAAGACTAGAGCCGAAGTCAAGAGCAAATGCTCTTTCCATTATACTGCATGGTTTCACTTCTCCTTCTCAGTATTTGATTGTGAATCCCAATCCCAGAAAGAAAAAGAAATTAATAGACATACATGCATAAGCCTCGTGAAGTGTTTATCTTGCTGCAGATTTATACACACCAAGCATTTATGAACACAGAGAGAGATAAAAGCTTTATTATAGCTTCCAAGCAATAGTAAAATACATTTAAGATATAAAAGACAAGATTCCCATAGATAAAAATGCATCCTTTGTAGTTTTTCATCCATTAGAAGGAAATATAATAAAACACCCAATTTCTATTCCTGAATGAAACATTTCAGAAGTTTAATTTTTCTTGCTAACATGCAAGTAACCCAATGATGTTCATCGAAAAATGAGGGCGAAAGGTATTAAATTCATCAGCATATAAATGACTTTTCTAGAATGTAAAGATGGATCACAGTGAAAGACATCCATGATTTCAAATATTATTACTTACCAAGGAAAAATAAAGTTTTCACACTATCATTTACAAACTATTTCACTGAACTGTTCTTGATATTATCATTTTCTGTTTTATGATTTTCCCTCAGAGAAACCAGCTAAAAAATAATGTGTATGACTCAATATTCTTCAAATATGAACACATTTCTTCTTTCATTGTTTCCCTAAACAATCCTGTTAGCACAAAATCATTGGTAATTGATCCACACCAACTGAATATAGGTGGCACCAGCTCAGAGTGAATTTCAAAATGGCTGTCATTTTGTTTCCATGCCAGAGAAAACATGATATAACTATGAAGACAGATAGGAATAAATGCTGGTAGATGCTTACATACTGTAGTTTAATTTTAGTACATAGATACATAGATAGTTGAGGACTATTATTTTATGATCTCTTATGAGCTGTTAATAAAAGTATATGATCAATCAAAGACCTCTCATAAATTGACTAAAGTTTATTATTCATTCATCCATTTACTCAGCAAACATGTCTTCTTAGGCTAACAAAGGTCAGAAGCTAAGCCTGGTACTATCAAATATTTTAGAAGCTGATTCATAAAACTTAATAGCTAATTGGATATGAGTAGAAAAAGAAGAATTATATGAATACAATATGGATTCTACCTTTAAGGAGGCACAGTGTTCAGGGTGGCCTAAGTAAATAATGGAGTCCAGGAATGTAACAATAATCTATGGAAACAAGGGAAGAGGACAACTACTTGTCTGACAAAGATTCAGATGGCTACTCAGAGGTGATGACATTTGAGACCAATATTTTTTTAATATTCTTATTTTAGAGACAGAGTAAGAGAGCATGAGTGGGGCAGAGGGAGAGAGAAAGAATATCAAGAAAGAATATCGAGCAGGCTGCTGCTCAGCATAGAGCCCATTGTGGTGCTCAATCCCATGACTCTGGGACCATGACCTCAGCTGAAGTCAAGAGTTGGACATTTAACTAACTGAGCCACTCAGGTGCCCCTTGAGGTCTATCTTTATCTGTCAATGGAGATGGATGAGGTTATTACTGAAGAGTGTGAAGAATATCAAAAGGTCTAGAGGCATAAAATCTCTAGTTTTTGTTGAACATTGAATAGTTCAAAAAGAAAATAGTATGCGCAGGTATGAAAGATGGGACTGGAAAAGTAAGTTGGGGCTAATCTATATGGTGGGCTGATATATTTAAATATATCCCTTCACCAATGGAGTTAACACTGAAATGTGACAAGATTAGTGATGAGCTCTAAAAAAAAATAGGAGGAGGAATTGAAGAGAGACTTGAGTCAATGATAATAGTTAGGCAAATATTACAACCCAGGAAAGAAATTCTGAGCACAATGAAGGAGGGGGATTCAAATGTACAGTTGATCCTAAGTACTTGAAATTACTCCTACTTACTAAATTTTTTTGTAACTCCCAAATCAATACTTGTGTTCTTTTCATAGTCATTTGCAGACAGTCACGGAGTGGTGAAAATTTTGAGTTACCCAATGTGCATATTCCCAGCTGAGATTGAACAAGGCAAAGCTCTGCTTTCCTATTTCAGTTTTCATATGGAAAACACATGTCCTCTTTTTAAAAAATGTTTCAAGTTTTTATTTAAATTCTAGCTAGTTAACATATAGTGTAAAAAACACATTTGAGTCTATTTAGTGCCATGTTTTTTATATCTCTGTGCTTTTTGTTGGTTATTTCACTGTTTAAAATGATCCCAAGCATAGTGCTGTCTAGAGTTCCTAAGTGCCAGATGACTGTGATATGCCTTATGGAGAAAATACATGTGCTAGGTGACTTCATTTAGGCATGAGTTATAAGGCTGTTTGCTGGCCATGAATTCAATGTTAACAAATCAACAATATATCATAATCATGGTTTCTTTAAACAAAAATTCATAAACAAGGTTATCCATTATTTAGTTGACAAAGATGTTGTGACCAGAGGCTCACAGGAACCTAACCTTGTATTTCCTCTAGTAGCAATGGTTCAGTATTCCTAATTTATTGTTCAAAGTGACTTTACAGAACATAATCACTGTGAAAAATAAAAATCAACTTTATTTTAGAATTTATAAGATTCGGGGCGCCTGGGTGGCACAGTCGGTTAAGCGTCCGACTTCAGCCAGGTCACGATCTTGCGGTCCGTGAGTTCGAGCCCTGCGTTGGGCTCTGGGCTGATGGCTCAGAGCCTGGAGCCTGTTTCCGATTCTGTGTCTCCCTCTCTCTCTGCCCCTCCCCCGTTCATGCTCTGTCTCTCTCTGTCCCAAAAAAATAAATAAACGTTGAAAAAAAAATTAAAAAAAAGAATTTATAAGATTCAACTGTGGCCTGGATGTGGGGGACAAAGGAGAAGTCAACAAAAAAAATATTAATTTGCTTGAGTATCTGAGAAGACGATAATGCTTTAACTTGCAATAGGCAGACAGAAGATGGTACTAATTTTAAGAGTTGGCATTGACTTAAATTTTGGTTAGATTTGAATATGTTCAATCTAAGAGACATACAGGCAGAGAAATTTAGAAAGCTTTGGGACATAAAGGTGTGAGATTTTGGGGTAAGGCCAGAGCTGGTGATATAGACTAGAAAGTCAGCAGCATGGAGATCAGGGTTGTAGTCAAGGAAATGAATGGAGCCATGATAGGAAAGACATATAATAAGAGAAGTGGGGCTGAGGGAGACCAATTCTTCTTGCAACAGTAAACAGAAAGGAGTCAGAAAGGGGCTCATAAATAAGCAATAATTTAGGAAGAGAGCCAGGGGAAAGGGAAAAATAAAAACCAAGGAAAAGGAGCAGGGTAAGAGGATCAATCCTCCAAAAGAGTCAAGTGAGAAAGAGACTACAAAATATGATCCAATCTTATAAGTGGAAGACCTTTGTGACATCAGTAAAAGGAACTTCAGGAAAATAGTGGTAGAGAAGCCAGACTGTAATGGGAGGAGGAGGTAAGGAGGATGACCCATCAGCAAAGGAGTAAAGACAGTTTGCTCTTGCAAAGGCTTTGGCAGTAAAGAAGATATGAAAGGTAGGCTCTCAGCTTGAGAACAAGGCAATTTACTGCAAGCAGGCAAGCAAGCAAGTTAATAAATAAAATAAAATAAAATAAAATAAAATAAAATAAAATAAAATAAAATAAAATAAAATAAAATAAGAAGAGAGGAGTTCATGAGGTTTGCCTTCTGGGATCATCTGGAAATTTTAAGTAAGATAAGTGTATTCCTTCACTAATGGTATCTGAAAAACTTGATTTAAATTACTATTTCAATAAAAGGGAGCCTAGGTGGCTTGGTCATTAGGCATCTGGCTCTTGATTTAGGCTCAGATCACAATCTCACGGTTTGTGGGATCAATCCCCACATTAGGCTCTGTGCTGGCAGTGAGGAGCCTGCTTGGGATTTTCTCTCTCTCTCTCTCTCCCTTTATTTAAAAATAAATAAATGAATTACTATTGCAATTCTATTTTTTTAATTGCTATAATTTACCTGAAGCTTAAATTGCCACTTATCATTCATGCACTCAATACATTTTATGGAAACCTACCATGTGCCCAGCATGATTCTAGACACTGGGGATATAGTAGTAAATAAAATAGACAAAAGTTCCTGTCCCTATGAAGATTATGTCCTAGCATATCATGTATTCTAGGAAGAAAAATGGCATTCTCCAAGTATAACATTAGCCAATAGATATACAGGAAAGTCAGAAAATTACAAAGAAAGAAATAAAAAATAAAGATCATGTCTTTTAGAATTTTGTTAAGAATATGAAGGAGTTTCCAAAAACTCACAGTAAAGAATGACAAAAATGACCTTACTAACCAATGAAAATAGCAACTGAAGATCACTTCTGGCAGTTTTGTGGTAAATAGAATAGCACAGAACATTGGAACTCTACTTGCTTATTTTAAAACTATAAAGTATAATTTTTCAACTGGCACACAAGCCTTTTGAAGTACCAACTGAGTATTATATTCCTTTGGCAAATCCCCAATAACCCTCGCATAGGGATGAATCCATTAATTCAATACCTCAAGGGCCTCCTTATATGCCCTTCAAGGATAGTTAAATAAGACACATGATGCTTCTTGTTTCAAAATCAGAGATTCAACCATCCTAGAGTGGTATGGCCTTGGGGTTGAAATCCAGTGTAAACATGAAAATCCATCTTCAACCTTTAAACTGCTTATCCCTTAAGTGACAGCTAAAGATAGACTCAAGACTGACAGAACGATTAATGGATTTTGTAACATGGTTGAGTATCCAGAAACACATTATTAATAGTATAATGACTGTTTTGCAGTTATAGCAATGAGTAATGATGATTTTTAGAAACTTATATGTACCAGTTAACAACCTATATAAACAATTTTATATATAATAATTGTTTTGTTTGGATGTAATTTTAATCCTGGGTATCCCTGAAGCTCAAACGCTTTATTAGTTAATTCCTAATCTACTCATTTTGAATTTTTGATAGACCAGAAAAAGGCTAAAAGAAAAATGGTGTGTTATTGAAATCACAAATGAATATGGTATTGCAAAGTTTAACAGAATAGAAAAATTTTTGAGTACCTAAGTTTTTTTATCAATCCTTAATTAATATATTATAAATTCTTCTTATCCATTCACTTTTTAGGAATTTAACAAATTCCTCAATGGCCTTTGACCAACACTTTAGTTACCAATTGGAGGGATTAAGTGGTACAAACTTGCAATTATAAAATAAGTAAGTCATGGAGATGAAAAGTACAGAATAGGGAATATAGCGAATAATACTATAATAACTTTGGTGACAGATTTTGACCACAATTATCATGGTGAGCATTTCATAATGTTTATAATTGTTAAATCACTATGTTGTACACCTGAAACTAATATTTTGTATCAATATACTTTAATATATATAACTCAAATTTAATATTTCTATTACTATGTCTCAATCTCAGTTGCTAAGATTTAATGCCATTCCTATTTGGTTTCTAGCTGAAAGGCCCAATTTTTGTACATATCCTGGATATTCCTAAATAATTAACTTCTACTAGTCAATATCAGTAACTGTACCTATTTGAGATCTCAAACTATTTTTATTTTTCTTCTCCATAAAGACAGGCTATCTAAATTACTTACATCAGTAAAACAGTTGTCAAAATATTTCAAAAGAATTAAGCTAGATTTTTAACTCTGAAGAGACAACTGTTAATTTATTCATACCAGGACATTGGAATCTTGATGCTACCAGTTGCCTTTTGAAGTGCTTGCCAAGAAAACAAAAGTGAAACACAGACCAAAAATCCACTGTGTTATTTATGAAGAGATGATGTGAAATAAGAATTTAGATGTAAGATAAAAGAATAAAGGGAGTTGTTTTTGTTTTGTTTTGTTTTTAACTGGAGCATCAACCTAACCTAAAACGGAGACATTAGGCACATATGATAGAGGCAATTGAGAAGTCATTTTAAAAATGATATGAATTTGTATGGCTACCCACCAGAAGAGCTAAAATTAAAATGTGGGGGAAAAGGGGCGCCTGGGTGGCGCAGTCGGTTAAGCGTCCGACTTCAGCCAGGTCACGATCTCACGGTCCGTGAGTTCGAGCCCCGCGTCAGGCTCTGGGCTGATGGCTCGGAGCCTGGAGCCTGTTTCCGATTCTGTGTCTCCCTCTCTCTCTGCCCCTCCCCCGTTCATGCTCTGTCTCTCTCTGTCCCAAAAATAAATAAACGTTGGAAAAAAAAAAAATGTGGGGGAAAAAAACCTCACAAAACTGGTGACACTAGTAAGGATGCAGAGCAAACCAGAATTCCATTTGCTGCTCTTGGTGTATAAGTGGACACAACCACTGTGGAAAATTGCTTGGCAATATCTACATACCCTATGTCTTAGCAATTCTACCTCCAGGCATAAACTCAACAGAAATGTACCATATGTTCACCAAAAAATGCACTACAATATTCATAGAAGTATACTTCATAATTGCCCAAAACAAAATATGCCTCAAATGCCCACCAATAGCGGAGAAGTTCAAAGAAATTATAGGATATTTGCACAATGAAACACTATGTGACAATGAAAATAAACAATCTACAAGTATGGGCAACAATATGGATGACACAAATAAAACAGGTTAGTGAAAGAAGCCAGATACAAAAGAGTATGTACTGTATTCTTCCATTTGTACCCAGAAAAAAAAAAAGTAAGGGGTGGGGGGGGTGGTGGAATCTATTGTTAGAAGTTTTGTTAGAGCGCCTGGATGGCTCAGTTGGTTAAGTGTCTGACTCTTGATTTCAGCTCAGGTAAGGATTTCACACTTCATGGGTTCAAGTCCCACATCAGGCTCCACACTGATAGCATGTAACCTGCTTGATATTCTCTCTCCCTCCCTCTCTCTGCCCCTTCCATACTCTCTCTCTCAAAAAAACAAAAAACAAAAAAAACCAAAAAATGAAAAAAAACCCTTGAATTTATAAAAAGAGAAAGAGAAGTTGAGATTGTTAACTCAACCACTATTAGAAGTTCAGAGAGTAGTTAGTCATGACAGGTGGGTAGTGACTGGAAAGAGTTACATGGGGGTTTCTGTTATGCAAGTATTGTTCTATTTCTTGAGTGTTGTTTATAAAAGTTAACTTCAAGTTTATTAAAATCCACCAAGCTATATAATTATGCTCTGTGCACATTTTTTAAAATAGACATTTTTAGAGCAGTTCATGCTGCTCCTCAGCAAAATTGAGGGGAAAGTACAGAGGTTTACCATATAACCCCTGATCCCACATATCCTCCCTGCATAGCCTCTTCCACTGTCAACATCCCACACCAGAGTGGTAGATTTGTTATAATTGATGAACTTACATTGTTATCCCAAGTCCATAGTTTACATTAGGTTTCACTCTTGACATTCTGTGAAGTTTTAACAAATGTATGACAAGTGTCCACCATTATAACACCAAATAGTTTCACTACCCTAAAAATCCTCTATGCTCCACCTGTTCGTCTCTTTCTCTCACCAGCCCTTTGCAACCATTGATCTTTTTACTATTTCCATAGTTTTGCCTTTTCTAAAACATCATATAGTTAGAATCCTACAATGTGTAGCCTTTTAAGATTGGCTTCTATCACTTATTAATATGTAGTTAAGGTTACTCTGTCTTTTCATGGCCTGGCAGCTCATTTCTCTTCAGCACTGAGTAATATTCCATTGTCTGGGTGTGGTAGAGTTTATCCATTCACCTACTGAAGGACATCTTGCTCGCTTCTAAGTTTGGCAATTATGAGCTGGCAATTATGAATACAGCTACTATACACATACCTGTGCTGGTTTTTGTGTGGATACAAGTTTTCAACTCATTTGAGTAAATACCAAAAAGACTGACGATTGCTGATGTAATGTAAGAGTATGTTTAGTTTTGTAAGAAATGGTCAAATTGCCTTTCATAGTGGCTGTACCATTTTGCATATCCACCAGCAATGGATGAGAGCTCTTCTTGCTCCACATCCTTGCCAGCATTTGGTGTCAGAGTTCTGGATTTTGATCATTCGAGTAGGTGTGTAGTGCTATCTCATTTTTGTTTTAATTTGCATGTCCCTAATGACATATGATATGGAGCACATTTTCATCTGCTATTTGCAATCTGTATATCTACTTAATGTGCTATCTTTTAAAGCCTTTGGACCATTTTTTAATTGAGTTGTGCATTCTCTTATTGTTGAGTTTTAAGAGTTCTTTGTATATTATGGTAATAGTCCTTTTTAAATATGTCTTTTGCAAATATTTTTTCCCAGTTTGCGACACTGTTTTTGAATATGTGTACTTTTTAGTATTGACATTATATCATTATTTTGTATTAAGCAGTTTACCTTTGTTATTGTGGTATATATACATAATGCAAAATTAACTAAATTTAACCATGTTTAAGTGTACAGTTAAATGGCATTAAGTACCTTCACATTATTATGCAATCACCACTACCTATGTCCAGAACTTTTTCACCATCTCAAACTTAAACTCTCTGTCCATTAAGTAATAACTCTCCATTCTCCTTTTCCCCCAGCCCCTGGAAACCACTATTCTTTCCATCTCAATGAATTTAACTATTCTAGGTATCTCATATAAATGGAATCATTTTGCCCTTTTGTGTCTGACTTACCTCACTTAGCATAACGTTTTCAAGGTTCATCCATCTTGTAGCATGTGTCATAATTCCATTTCTTTTTAAGGACTGAATAATATTTCATAGTACATGATTATTTTAAAATGTCACATAAATGGTCATTACATCAAAGTCATGAAGCCAGACATCCTTGGCCAACTAGCTGATAACTTGTATAATACCATGAGCAAGTTGTCCAGAATCATGTGTAAATGATATACATAATCACTTCCATATATTAAGGGAAGTGAGAGTGCCCTTGCATTCTCAAATGTCTCCCTTCTTCCACTCCGATATGTTATTGCAAATTCTATACAGGCTATTTCTAAACTCAAATATTCCTGAAAATAGTAACTTACAAGACAATAACACCTTAGGATGGTTTAAATATATTGCTTTCTTTTGTGACAGGAAAGATCTTAAGAGGAAAAGAAAGAAAACATTTCTTCTGTTTCAAGTACATTGTGAAGTGTCATGTAATGCTCATATCCGCTCCATAAAGCAGGACTGATAATCCTCCTCTTGAAAATGAGGAAGCAGAGACTCAGGTTCAGCAACTAAGACCAGATGAACAACTGGTTTACGGGAAACTGGATTTCATTTTAAGGTCTAATACTTTTCTACTAAACCATGCTGCCTACCAGGAAGAGAAAGTGTTCATGAAAGAAAAAGAAAAAGAAAGAGAATACCAAGAACAACTTTATCAACTTCCTAATTTTGTTTAAAGCTAGTATAGGTTGTCAATTCAACTGATCTATTTCAGCAGAAGTTGATCCTTATTATGAAATGACTATGAGAGAGAGAAATGAGAGAGAGAGAAATGAGAGAGAGAGAAATGATTATGAGAGAGAGAGAGAGAAAATATGAGAATCTTAAACAGGCTCCACACTGAGTGTAGAGGGACTCAATCCCATGAATCTGGGATCATGACCTGAAGGGAAATCAAAAGTCACACTCAGCTGACTGAGTCATCCAGGAGCCCCTAACATAAAACACATTAAAGCTAATTTAAAATTTAGACCATACTGAACTTTCCTAATTAAAAAAAAAAAAATTTCCTGGGAGGAAAAAAGTGTCTGATTTGTTCATTGGACTCCAAGGAAGTCCTCTACTTCAAACCATTATGTCCACAGTGGATCCCATGGATTGTTTTTTTCCTATGGATGAGAGAGAGAAAAAAAAAAAAGACAAGCTTATGTTGGGTAAGTCATGTCAGTATTTGAAATCTTTATTCTTAGGAATTTCTTCCTTAGACATTAACAAAATTCTTCTTGCTTTAAAACTATTTCTCAGAATTGATGGAGACCAGCAGGCCACTATTTTTCAAGATTCTATCCTAGAAGATTGTCAATAAGCTTTCTTTCTCCAGGTGAAATAATTTTAATCTCTTTCATTCTATCTCCTAAAATAATCAGAATTGTCTTAGACTTTAATAAGAAGTGTCAAGACTGAGAAAGCAACAGTTCATCTGCAGCTATTCAGCATCAGCCATAATCCATAAATGCCAAGTGCATCTGCTAACATCAAGCATAAACATGAAAGTGGTTTTATTAGTTTAGGCACATTAAACTGACATAATCTAACTGATATTTATTAAAACATGGGAAGACATAACTCTATCACCCAAATTTTAAAATGTATTTTACTTTAGTGTTGTAATTTTATAGATTAAATTATAGAGAGAGATAGAGATAAGAAAAGGGAGGAGTAAAAATGGAGATAGAAATGGAGATAAAGATCATGAAATTAGATTGCTTGAGATAAGACTTGAAAAAAAAAGTCACAAAATCTATTGTTATTAAAGTTCTTTAAAAAGCCCTAAAATCAACAGTAAAGGAATCACAAAAGTTCTCAACTTTGCAGAATGAAGTAGTCTTTTGTGTGTTTCTTGAAATGTAAACAAAGCACATGATACCTTTGTGGTGGTCTGTTACCCTACAATATAGAAGTCAAGCAATATTAGATCATATAACAGTCCAAGAAAAACCACTTTTCCCTTCGACCTAGTTTCAAAAGCATTTTCCCTTGGCTTTGAAGATGAATAAATATGCTTGTTAAAGTATTGGATCAGGCTATCCACTCTTAGTAGTGGATTCTATTAATTATCAACTAGTCCCTGTTAAAATAATTTTAAAATTTGCTTGGAAAAAACTCTTTATTGTATAAGCCATCTAATTTCTCTGTTATTTACTATATAGTTGCATATTGGTTGCTCAAGAGATTTCTAGTTGTATTTAGCCTTTGAATATCCCTTTTAATAGAAATAAACTTAAACAATATTCCCATTGCTACACAAGTATCATGATTAAAAAACTTAAAAATAACCTCTCATTTTAAACCCCTTAATTATTCCATAAATGTTTAAATAATGGAATTACCATCTTCTTCAATGAAGACATTTCTACAAAACAGCCATTATTATCTGTTATATTTCTTAAGCACCACTATGCCTGTTATATAAGCAAGATTTATAGAAAGTAAATTTTTGCCCAGCAACAGCTAAAGGAAAAACATTAGCCATAATCCTTGGTTCTATTAAGACAGAAAATATTGGCAAAGAGATTGTGATCATTTCCTTTTCAAATTGGTTGGCATTTCCTAGCTCCAGATGCACTAAAAATTTGAAGCTGACTTGGGAGAAAGTAATTTCATACTTTTTGTCTAGTAAATGGTTCAGTAGTCCTCCCTTTAGTACTCGGACAATACCTTAAGTTGAAGTGCTAATTGAACAATAAAAATTTTAAGATAAGAATACATTTGCAAATGTAGCATATTCCCATTGCTATTTTGTGATAGATATAATTGGTTTTGGAAATGTTCAATTTACCAGTATCTAAAAGGTAGTACCTTAAGAAACTGTCTAGTTGTTTATCCTCTCAGTAGTTTAATAATGATAATTTTTAAAAAAATGAGTTTTATACATAGGCAGTCAATACTAATTACTAGTATGAATCTGAATGTTTGAAAACTTATCAGAATATTTACAATTAAATAAAAACTAGACTTGGTTGACTATTACAATTGCTTTCTGATGAAAGACAGTAAACATTTATCAAAGTTCATCTTTCTTTTGGTATGTTGTAGAACTAACCATGTTCTACAAAATATTTAGTGGAGAGGAATATTAAAACGAAGAAAAAAAGATGTTTAGCTTTAACAGGCAATGATGATATCTACTAGACTCTTTCAACCTTCTGCCCTTCCACTACTATTACCTGTCTTTGTGGGTAACAAACTCACAACTCTGTGAGGAAAGGGTTTATGGATAACAACACCTACATTTTAGAGAAGTTAAATAAATTGAGGTCACACTGTAAACAATGACAGAAACTTGATTCAAGTTCAAGTGAGTCTAACTCAAAAATTACATGGGCTTTTTTTCATTGAACCATTATATTATGCTTTTCTCTACAGCGAGGACAGGTACTGCTATCCTCACTACCACCATCACCAACATCTTGACTCCTAATCTCTTGAACTATATACATCTAAAACCTCACATCAGAGTAGTATGTATGTCTTAGAACAATTTAAGATAGACTTGGGGATTCCAGGGAACAGAACCTAACTTGAAAGTGACCTCAAATCTGTATATTAAAAAAGTTATAAACAAGAAAGCTTGTTCTGCATAAAAGAAGCCTCTGAGAACAGTGGAGTCAGAGTAAAAGGAACAGAGAAAAGCAGAGTGTAGCCCACATGTTTTCAAATGCACCACTCTGTACTATCTCTGCGTTGGGGTACTTCTCTATCTCATAGTTCTTCTAAAGAACCCATCTACATCAAAATATTCATGAATAGTGGCAGATTTTACTGAAGATTTTGTAGGGAAGATGGAGGAAGAGATTTAAATTGCGCATTATCTCCAAAACCTTTAAAGTCTTCCATTAGATATTTCTTTTCTTTTCCAAATCACTACCAGGACTTATTTTCCCTCTTCTCTTTTTCCACATGCTGCCCAATCTTATTGACTCTTCTCTCTCCCAAATTCTCAGGATCTTCAAACACCTCTCCCCTCCAAGATGTTGAAAATTTCAGCTCTGCCCCAGGGACTAACTCCAAATTGCATCCAGTGCCCTTGACACTCAGAAAAATAAAGACTTTCTGATTTACATCATCCATCTACCCCAAAGGAGGCAATGAGAAGTTATATTTTCTGAAATAAACTTAGCTCACCAGAGTCACTGTCCATAAAAATTTATCCAGATCGCTGTCCATAAAAATGATGTGAACTGATACATTCTCCACAGAAACTCTGCCTGTCTCCATGTTAATTCTGAATGTCCTCACTTCAACCAGACTTTCACCCTTGGTTACTTCAAATCTTGAACCTCAAGTCTGACTTTGGTCAAAAATCAGAATGGACCCTGCTTCCAAAGATATCCATCAATAAAAATCAGCACCACCCCCATTTATTTAGCATTTCCTGTGCACTTGGCAATGTTCTGAATACTTTAAGTAATTTAAACCTCCCAATAAGTCTATGAAGTAAATATCACTTTTCACATCTGCCCCTTGACCTTCTCCTTGCATGAAACAAGACTTTCATCTTGGTGCTCACACTTTAGTGATAAAGAGACAGTGTTCTCAGTAACAGCCAGGTATAACAGAGATGGGTAGGTAACAATTATTCAATACTGACCTTGATCTCACATTTTAATAATTTAATGGGACAAAGTATACCATTATTTAAATTTAATTCACAGAAGTTATGTAGTGGTTAATAACTTCTCTTTCCTCTCTCTCTCTCTCTCTCTCTCTCTCTCTTTTAAAGTAGTCTTCGCACCCAGAACAGAGCCCAATGCAGAGCTTGAACTCACAACTCCGAGATCAAGACCTGAGCTAAGATCGAGAGACAGATGTTTAACCAAATGAGCCATCCAGGCACCCCGAAGTAGTTAATAACTTCTTAAATGGTGTTGCCTACATAATCTTCCCCAATTTTCACAGCAATCTGAGAAGAAATATTGTTGTGGCATCATTTTCACATACCAAAAAAGGACACTCATAAATGCTAAGAATCTACACAAAAACATACTAGCAAATGGCAGATATAACAGCTGTCTTATACTCTCCCTCCAGACTTAAGCACTTCAAATAATATTGTGACTCTATATAACTATATATATTATATATAGTTAACTATATAAATATCGCATTAACTATATAAAACTATATATACTATATACAGTTGAGTACAAAATACACTACACACACAGATAGTAGTATGTGTTATAAGGGCCAAGGACAAGATGAACCACTTTGGCATGAAGATTATTTTGAGCTGAAGGCAAGCAAGCCCTCACAGCCTCAAGAAAAACTTTTGTCCTTCCCTTAACTACATAGAAGAATCTAAATTGGGGGTCTTCCTCAGAATAAGGCTGATTATCAAAGATAATTTTTATGTGAGTAACCTATTTGTATGGCAAAGTAAATATCTAAATACTGAACATCTACTTTTCTTATTACTCTGTAAACTGCATTCCTTTCTTCTGAACTCCCAGATACCTTACCCCCTTCTCCTTAACTCAGGATGTCATACATACTTCATTTCACCTGTCTTTGAAATTTCCAGGTCTGTGTGGATTCCCCATGTGTATGCCATTAAGTTTGATGTTCTCCTATTAATTGGTCTCATGTCAAACTGATTCTAGTCTGGCTAGAAGGACCTTTGAGGGGACAGGAATTCTTGCTCCCTAGTAAAGTGTATATGTGTGTGATTGTGTGTGCCAAAGGAATGGCAACTGGCTTAACAAGACTGACTTATTTAATACAGAGACTAATGACTCAACAGTTGCCCCTCTAAAAAAAGTAAAAAGGTCAAGTGCTGTGAATTGACTCAGAAATTTATAAACATAACATGAAAAATCTACTTTAATTTCATCATTTAAGTCTCATATTATTTATCTGTAGAGATTATTGTATTATAGAGATATTATTATAGGGTTTTGCATTATTTCAAAAAAATACAACTTTACTTTGATTTATATATGGATGGGTACTGGGGGGTAAGGGTACCACAATGTGTTCACAGCTGAGGGTTTCTAAAATTCTAAACCCAGAGCTGATAATATAGAACATTCCTTCAAGCCATGTCTAATGAAAGGAGAAAAATAGGGTGGTAGCTAGAAGGAAAAATGTACGTAAGGAACCATCTGAATGCATAGGTAAACTGAAATCAAGACAACATACATTACATATATTACCAAGTGAATATGAATGGCAAAGCACAGATCAAGTTTCATATACAAAAGAGCTTCTGAGGTGTACCTAGGTGGCTCAGTCAGTTGAATATCTGACTCTTGACTTCAGCTCAGGTCATGATCCCAGGGTCATGAGATTGAGCCCTGCATCAGGCTCTGTATTGAGCATGGAGCCTACTTGGAATATTCTCTCTCTCTCTCTCTCTCTCTCTCTCTCTCTCTCTCTCTCCCCCCCCCCAACTCATGTTCATTCTCTCTTGCTCTCAAAAATAGAAAAATAAAAATAACTTATGAGAAATGAGATGATGTCAATCACAACAATAATTAACATTTTGTTTACACAGGATAATTTGCCAATAACATTATATGTGTCCTTTGCTTAATCCTTGCATTGATTCCATGATGAATTATTATTATTATTATTTTATTATTATTATTTTGCCATTTGTAATTCGGTATGTGTATATATATTTACTACTTAACCAAAAGCAGTTCTTTCCGTTATATGCCTTTAGTTTCCCAAACTAATAGTTTTGTTGACCATTTGAAGTCCCAAGGTAAACACCCAAAAAAGCAATCAGACAATCTCCTTAGGCATTGTTAAGGAACAATACCTGAGCCAACTGTACCATGAGGTATTATTATTATCATCATTTTGTAGACAAGAGAGTAAGTCCTGAAGGAGTTGCAAGAGCTCTGAGTCACCCAGCTTGGGACTGGCTTTAGCCACCTTTTCCAAAGTGTGCCACCAGCAGTGGCATTCTCTCAGGCAAAAGAGCAAAATGTGGAGCTCCCAATCCACATTAATTTACAAAACAAAGAAATTAGAGTAATTTCAAACTCAAAAGTTGAAAACAAATGGAGTAATTCATGGCAACTCAAACATTAGAAACTGAGGAAGTTCTGTGGCAACAGAAGCTTAATAAAAAGAATAAAATAGAGTATAGGTAGGTAAAATGTAAAATTTAACAAATGTGTTCAAGCTAGTTCTTCCTGTGGAGAATCTGTGTGATGGGGGAGTGAAGGAGAGTGGAAGAGAAATAATGACTAAAAAAGAAACCAGGGACACATCCTAAGAGTAATTAATGCAAGGAATTCCACTGAGGACAATGAAAAGAAAATAGGAAAAAGTTTTGATGTCATAAAATCTCAAACATTTGGGCAAGTAAGTATTTGAGTTAACTGCTTGAAGCAAGGCTTGGAAAATGATTCTTTAATGTCTTCTTAGAAAGAACAGAAGAACATTAAGTAATTTGATCACAATCATTAGAAGAAAAGTTTATATAAAATTCCCTGTTTCTCAGAGCCTCCCCTTAACTCTTGCTACCCATATCACCATTTTTGATCCCAGAATACTGGAAGCCAAGACTGTGCAATCATGAATAGAAAGCAAACATGCCATGGCGGGTTTGTTTGCCCTTACTCAGGCTTTTTCTGTGGGGTGTATATGGTAGGAGTTACATCACACATGTCCAATTGTATTCAGTTCATCAGCTGATTACAGACATCCCTTCCAGGAAAGCTTCCATCCCTGATATGCTCAACTCTATTACCCAACTCTGAGCCACAATGAAAGATTCATGAGGACAATGACAGTGTAGAGGTGTGAAATGCGAGATATCCAGGAGAAGATGACATTCATTGCTCAATCACAATGTGTTTTATATAATACAGTGTGGCAAGCTGCAGACATGATCAAAAACATTTCTTTATAAACTATGGCACCTCATACTTTAGTTATCACCTTTGCAGATATGCAAAGTAATAGCTCACATAGGCAGAATGTTAATGATGAGCAGAAGATGGCCATACCTCTGAACAGCTAGTACACATTTACTTCCAAAGCTCATACCTGAAACTTCCATATTTCATTCAGTGAAAAGTTTATTGGACTCTCACTTAGAACCTTTTTAGCTTTATTTTATACACAATTCTAAGAAATTTAGTAAAACATAGATTAATCTAAATCAAAATCACAGGCTCTCCCATATATTAGTTCCCATGTATTAGTAGGAGATTTAACCTTTCAAAGCCTCCATTTACTCACCTGTAAAACGGATATTTCATAGGATAAGTATGAAGATGTAATCAGCACACTCATGTAAAGTATAAACACAAAGCAAGTGCCCTTGAGTTTAAATGCAGATATTGTTTCATGGAATCTGGTACCACATTGTGAACCAACTATCTGATCCTCAGGGAAAGAACAATCCTTTCCAATGCCAAAGAAAAATGGGCTCTTCTGGAATTCTTGAGAGACTGATTATACATTGATCTCCACAGAGGAAACTCCCTAGGGGATTTTCAAAGGTAACTGTAATTTATATGATTGTCTTTTATTGCTAGTTAATATCTCCTTAAGAATTCAAAGTGCAGAGCAATCTTAACCTAACTAGTCAAGAGGTAAACAGCTCTTCCTAACCTCATTGTACTGCATGACAGCACAATATAATAAACAATGTTCTTGATGATGAATAAAGTCATCAAGAAAGGGTTAGGTGTATGTTTCTTCACTCTGACAAAGACAACGGAATAAACAGAAATGTTTAGGAAAAATATCCATTTAAAAGCCTAGAATTTTTTAAACAATGTTTTTTTCAGGAAACCTCTAGGTTTCAGTCAAGAAAACTCATTCATTCAAAACAAAGCTGATCACACTGCCAAAATGAAGGACCACTGTCTTCCCATTCATTTACAAAGATGGTTGAATACTGTGTTTTCAGTACTTGGACTCAAGACTACAAAGGTAACTTCTTCAGGTGGTAAGAAGTAGTTACCTAAATGTATGCCATTCACTTGCTTGCTCTACTAAGTTATCTTTTCTTATTGACTTGTGGGAACTCTTCACAATATTTCCGAATTGTAAGAAAAATTTCCACAGTTTACCCTTTGTTTTATGGTTACTTTTTTTTGACAGGGGTCTTAAATTTTAGTGCAATGAAATGTGACATGTTTCTTTTATGATCCCTGAGTTGCTATCATGTAAAGGGAAACTTTTTCCAATCCAAGATGATTAAAATATCCTCCTATGATTAAAATATTTCTCCTATTTCCTCTGTGGCTTTAGCTTCACATTTAGGTCATTAACCCAATTGTAGCTTATGTTTGCATTATGCAAGGTAAACAAATTCCCAAGAAAATGTCTTGTTTGAAAATATAATTCTTTGCCTCTTAATCCATGCAAATAAAAGCATGGATTTTTATACTATGCCTTGGAAACATAAATGAGATAAATTTTCCATGTTATTCTAAGTTATCAAACATTCATATCTGTTAAAATAAGTAAACATTTTGGTGTCATGATGAGAAGGAAAAGGGAACTAATACTTACAGAATGCCAAAAATGTGCCAAGCACTGTCCTAGGTATACTATATACACCATTTCATATAATCCTAATGTTAAAGCTGAGATTCAGAGGCGATGATAACTTACCCCCAAAGTCACATCGCTGGTGAAGTGTAGCAAGTTCAAAAACAGTTTGTTCTGATTTCAAAATGTATATTCTTTCTGCACAAAGACACAGAAATGTTACAACATGTCTAGGGGATGCATGATTATAATTTTAAGTGGTTAATGCTATTGTTTCCCCAAATGCTAAGTAGCCCATTTAATGCTTGGGATAACAGTTATTATCATCATGTTGTATCAAAGTATATAAAAAGACTAATGGTAATATAAATGGAACTCTATTCCTGGGTAAGATAAGGGCTGGAAAATGTATTATTATCCTTTTTTTTAAAATTCTGCTTTCTGAATTTTTAGACTGGCACATAGTAAAGAAGTGATATGATAATCCACAAAAGTTATAGGAAGTCGGGGAATTTTGTATTGCGAGGTATAGCACTCAGCCTCTATCTACTCATCCATATGACTAAGGATGTAGGTATAAACCACTTTGAGAAATAAAATCAAAATAAAGTAAATTCTGGTGTTTTGCACATATAGCCCAAAAGAAATATTTATGTTAATGTTATACATACTAATTTTCCTATTAATAGCATATCAACACAAAAAGTTTATAGCACATTGGTGCACAAAAAACATTACTACACACATTATCACAATTGAGCTCTACATTCACCACATAAGAGGAAAGCAAGGCAGGCATTATTGCCTCAGCTTTTACAAGGTGACAGAAGTTGTGTTACTTACCTAGATCTCAAGGCAGGGAAATGAATGAATGAATGAGCAGGGGCTACAACTCAGCTCATGGGATTCCTAATTCAGTTCTTCCCACCCTGCTGTACTCCTTTCAAAAGAAAATAAAAACCCAGCTTTAATTTTAAAATTCAATGAAAGTCTAATAAAGTAGTTTTTAAGTGATTTATTTTATTAACATCTGCTCTATAGACCTATCCTCTTATAATTTCTGTCCCTAGAGCTATTTGAGAAGTTAATAGGACAAGTATCTGTCCTTGAGGATTGAAAAAAATAGCAGGTAGACAAGAAAGTCTGCCGGGTTTCACACTAAGCCAATAATTAATGTTCATAAAGGATTTACAACCACTTTCATATATTTTTGGAAAAAAGTTCAGTTCTGGAAGCACTGATAGACCTACTATGTACAGAGCATTTGGAGGAATACTAAGAAAGTACATGGTAAGGGTGATGCTTACAACCAATATTTACTGTGGCTATCTCTGAGAGTATGGGAGTTCTTTGGTATAACTCTATTTCCAAATTTTTATGTAACTAGCATGCATTTGTTTTGGAATAGGAAATAAATAAATAGAAAATGTATGGAAAAAGTATAGTGCTTTTTGTTTTCCAATAGAATAGGCCTCCCATGTTAAGCCTCTTTGAAAAAGCCTGCTATGCTGAGAGATGAAAGCCACACTGATTGAGCAATGTCTATGTCCAGGAATTTTCTTAGATGGTTAGAAACATTAATCTTACTTCTCACCACAACTTTTCAAGGAAAATATTATCATCCTCATTTCATATATCTAGAAACTGACTCTCAGTGAGATTATATAACTTGCCTTTGGTCACACAAGGTTTCAAGACCCCAAGTACAGTACTCTTTTCACATCCCCATGATCCCTTTTCTTTTTAATCCTAGAGACAATAGGCTTGCCTGGTGCTGAGAATGCCCATGTGATTTATGACTAAACCTGAAAATCATGGGAAGTCCCTAGGAGTGCCATATTTATTTTTATTTGTGGTTCCCTAACACACCAAATATTAATTCTTAATGAATTATTCCTAGCTCTAATAAATTATTGCACTGAATCTATTCTATCCAACCAATTGGTTTGTTTGTTGACCAAGTTTTCCCATTAGATAAATGGTAAAAAAAAAAAAAAGTCAACCACTGTTTTAAGCTAATATAGTTCAAACAATTGTCTGAAGTATTCCATAATTGATATTAACTACATAGCTAATGCCACCCTGAAATTTTAAGTTGTACATTCCAGGTTAGAAACAAAACATGGAGCAACCAGAAATGATTCAAGTTGAACATAGAGAATGCCACTCAATGAAATAAAAATTCTAGAATTATAAAATTAGCAAAACAAAAGGGTTTTTGAAAAGTCAGCATGTAGTCAGGAAAGTTCAGATTGAATTCGTATGGATCATTAAGACGCTAAAGATTCCAATATGTAAAGAAAGATTAATATTTACAGTAAAAAATAAGTAAAATGATTAGATGTATTTTAGTAATAAAGTTACTTCTGGCCATCAGGAAAATGACTTTTCTTGAAAAGTTTTGGTGACTGAAATAAGGGACAAAGGGATTTCTGGGTTATCAATGAGATTCTGTTGCTTGATGTCAGTATTGGTTAAATGTGAAGCTTAGTTTGTATATTTTCAGTTGTATATATCACAGTTCAATAAACATTTCTAAGAAACGACCTGTAGCAGTGAGGACTAAAAGCACCCTGACTGATTTTTAAATGATGGTTTTGCATCTTTGCACTACAGATTTTTAAAGAAAAATAAACAAGAGCCATGAAAAAAGCTAAGGTATAGTGGATATCTATTCATTTGCAAAAAGAAAATGACAAAAGAAAATCTCTTAAAATCATTTCACTAAAGGAAAAAAGATGAATTCCTCTTAGGATTCCATAAGTATTTAACCTGGGATAAAAAGGAGTGATCCAAAATCCTCAGAAACAACAGGCCCCCAATTAACTTTCTTCTTACACACATATGCAAACATGCACAAATAGACTCACACACACATGCATGCACTCCAAATCATGTATACCATCCCTGAAAATAAGTCTTTGTTTTATAAAGAGTCACTTTTGAGCAGGACTCAGACATTTACATTTCTATGGATTAACTTTAGGATAATTTTTATTAGTGTCATAGCTGACAAGCCAAGAATGCATTGTAGAGCTATTGGTAATCCATGAAACCTTTATTTTTAAAGTTGATTATTTGAACCCCCAATTCTATTTAAAGCCTATTGGAAGATAATTTTAAAATAGCACACTTAATTTCAAGAGAAGCTAGTTCTCAGACTTCAGAATTCATAAGGGTTATCTGGAACATTTGTTGACAACACAGACTTCGAATCTTTATGTCAGGACCTCGATTCAGTAGATCTGTGGGGGCAGTGCCAAAAATCTAGGCTTTTCAGAAGGTAATTGCAAAACAGATAATCAGCACACCACACCTGGAGAAACACTATGACTATTAGAACTTCAAATATTAAGTTCCTGCCAAACTCCACACGGGATTCAGAAAGATCACAATACAAGCAGTGTGCATGGACCCAGATAACCAGAGGGTTTTCATCGTGGAAATCTAACAGTTAGTGATTTAACACCACGCTGGAGTAAAGCAAGGGAGAACAGCACAACAGGACAGTTGACTTCACGATGTTCTCTTAATGAGTTTACCAAGATGTACCCTGGCTGAAGTATTGTACATTTATAAACTTTGTTCCAGTACTTTCACCAACCTTCATCTTTTGAGCCACAACAGCTTATGTGAGGGGAATGGGTACAACTCAGTAAACTTTTATGACACTGTGACCCATGGTTGGCTAAGACTGAACAAAGACTTTGGCTAGCTAGCAGGCAAACCCTCCATTTGGAGACAAGTTCCATCCATGGAAGCTGTGACTCAACTTGTCAGAGCAAGTATACAAGCATTACATCTGGACTGTCATGAGTTGTCAATCACAGGGTGGCTTACTAAGTTTTCTGCAATCCAGAACCTCATCATACCAGAAGCAACAACTACCTTGTTTACCGTCATTCTTAGGCAATCTTTCTCTACATTATCATTCTGATCATTAATGTGCTTGGGTTGACAAGAGCCAAATAAAATTCAAATGCAACCCAGAAACAACAGAAATGTGTCATCCTGGAAAGGACATATGGTCCGTCCAACCTAGGCACCTGCTTCTCATGATGAGTAATGCCAGATGTTCCAGGGGAAGATATAAGTCTCTATTACACATGTGCTTTATGCAATTGTGCAATGATACATCACAAGGGAGTTTTCTTTTTCCGACCCTGGGTTAACCATCAGTTGCAGCCTAATATTTCAAGACATCAGCCCTTGAACTCATTACCCCTACATCCTTTACAATACTCTTAAAAAAGAAAAGAAAGGAAAAAACAATATTTGAATATTTGTTCAATATGTTTCCTGATCAACCCTGGTCCAAAGCAATTATACTTGTAGACAACATTTTCTGTTTTCCATTAAGGAAATGGCCAGATATTTGATATAAGGACAATATTCGTTGGATAAAGTAGATAAATAAGAACTAGCTCACATTTGCAAATAGCTTAAAAACAAAAATCACTATACCAATAATGTTTAAAGTTGGTATTAAGTATTAGATTCTGGTATTCCAGAATCTGTATAACTAACTAAGCATAATCCAGGTAAAATGACAAAAAAAAAAACCAAACAAACTAGTAACAATTGCAGGAATTATAAACACTAATGATTTCTTTTTGATTATATACTCCTGAAAAAATTTCAATGAGCAAGAAGCATAACTATACTATGGTTTATTCATTTGTTGAACAGATATTTATTCACTTCTCATTCACTGTGTTAAGGGCTAGGGGAGTAGTCATGGGTTTTACCATTATATTATATGGTCCAAGAAGGGAAATGGACAGTTGTTAGGGAAATAAATAGATAATATAATGGCAAATTGAGATATATGTTCTAAGGAAACCAACATGGTTATAATAAAGAAAAACTGGAGGAACCTCCTTACAGTATTCAGGTAAATTTTCTCTAAGAGGTGACTTTTAAGTGGAAATGAAAGGTTAAGAAAATTAAGATTATACCAAGAGCAGAAGGGGAGTATTCAAGTAAAGGAAATAATGAGGCAAGTCTTGTGGGTAAAACCAAGCTTGGTGTGTTTTAAAAGCTGAAAGGAAGGGGAAGTCAGTGTGCCTGGGAGTCGGTAAGAATCAGATCTTGCAGGACTTTGTAAGTTCTTGTAAAAACTTTGGGCTTTATAATAAGTGAGATGGGACGCCATTAAAGAACTTTAACATTCTCTAACTTTAAAGTACACATGAACATCTGGTGATCTGGTTAAAAGCAGATTCTGTGTCTCCAAGTCCAGGGTGGGGCATGAGATTCTGCATTTTTTTTTTGAGATTCTGCATTTCTAATAAGCTCCTAAGTAATGCAGATGCTACTGGTCCAAGGACCATGCTCTGAATCACAAAGTATGAGAAAACTTTTACAGCAGTCCAGACTTTTGTCTCTTTCAAGATGATGGTTTGATTAGGATCAAAAATGTGCTAATAGAGGAAATTTGACAGATTTGAGATATATCTGGGTGTTAGAACTATAGCATGTTTCTTTACATTGTAGCAGTGTATGTATTAAAAAGGCCTCTGAAACCAAAATTTCAGGGAACCAGAAGTTCTGGTCTCAATACTAGGTATGGATGGAGATAACAGGGGAGGAATTAAAAGCAGAGATGGAAACTTTCAATGTGTAGGACAGCTTAGCTTGAGGGGGATACAGCTGGTGTTGAAGGAGGTGGTGGGTGGGATAGAGCTATTGCTTGGAGCTCAGCCTGACAGCCAGGGAGTAATCAGCAGTGTGTCAGTGAGAGTAGAAGACCACAGATGCACAGGAAAGAAACCTAAATCTCAAACTCAGAAATTTTATTCTGCCTCATTTTAGTTCTATGTCTCTGAAAAAAAAGTCACTATTTTTCTATTTCTTCATTTAATAAAATATGATGCAATGAGATCATGCACATGAACATTTAGCATGGCACCTATCACAATCAGAAGATATTAATAAATATGAGGCAAATTAGACTTACAGGTTTCCATGGGCAATCATTTCTGTTTCTTCTGAAGATATGAAAAGAAAAATGCTTATATAGCTGTAGGAGGCAGTGCTTTCATATCATGGAGTGTCCCTATGCAACCCATGTTATTTCTGCTCTGGCAAAGGTACTTTCTGACAACGAAGTTAGAAAGCCTTTTCTTAGTTACAGGCAATAAATAAATATCACCTTTAAATTCAAAAATAGTCCACACTTCCACAAATGCTTCAAGGGTAATTTCCAATTAAATATAATGTTGTTAATACAGAACTAAAAGAGCTTACCCAGTCCCTTCACCATATATGAAAGCATCCCTAAAAGGTAGCAGACTCTTATGTTATTGAAACTCTTAGGAAGAGTTTGGCAAAACTGAGGCTGGCTCTTTCAGGTCACCTTGCAATGGCTAACAAGATTTTTTTCTTGATTCAATCTCAGTCTTCTACTGTTGTTTGTTATATTACTTGTATTAAGAACAGAGCTTGTTGACTTTATCTTTCCTGGCTATATTTAAAATCATTCATCTTTTCCACACTTGGAGAGAGAATGGAAAATAGCTGGTCCCCATACTCTATTACTCAGGTCTGGTGCAAAGTTAGGCTGACTTCAATTAAGCCTCTTTTGTAATCAACAGCAAATATTTGCATACAAGCAAAGTTTCAAAAGTCCTCCCAAAGCTGTTTGATCTCTAAGTGGGTAAAACATGACCCTTTTAAACATACTCTGCAGCATTAATTCATAGGGATTAAAGTTTTCCCAGTGATATAAAGGCAAACTCCATCTTTTCAAATTATAAGTTCAAAACAATTAGCTTCTTTAAAATCTTAAAGGTCATGGGCTTTATAGCTCGTTCAGGATAGGGAAGAATTTATAGAGTACATCTTGTACAGCCTTATGAGTTTATTTACTTGCTGGACCCTCTGCCTGAAATAAATGACCCAAGGTCTTCTCCCAAAACCCACTGTATCAACCCCAGGCAAGGCAGATGGAGTCTCAATGCCCATGGTCTTTTTCTTTCTCTCCACTAAAATAATTCTCAAATTCTGAAAGAAAGTCTCTAAAATCTCCATTAACAATCCAATCTGATAGAAAATAAGTAATTATTTTGGTCATTATCATTGTGCATGCTCTCTTAGGCAACATTTAGGACCACGTCCAAAATGTGACATGCAACTCTAGCCCTCTATAAGAACTCACAAAATATTTCTAAGTCAATTTCTCAGTTGCGCAGAATTTCTCCAACTCAGAGGAAACATCCAGGCATTTCCCACCCCTGTGAAACAATCACTCTTCACTTCCACTCACAGCCAGGGCAAAGAATTAAAGATACCAACCACACAAACTATGTGAATCCTACAAACCAGTCCTTCCCTTCATTTGGTCTCATAATAAATAATGTCAAGTATGTGGGTTTCAGAGATGAAAAATCTTTCAAGAACTTAACAGTTATCTCTCACCTGTACTTCTGAAATGGCCTTGATCAGGTTCTCCCTGCTTCCAGTTCACTTCACTTAAATCCATCCTACACACTGACCCCAAAGGGAGACATCCAAGATGTAGATTTGATCATGGTGCTCTGGCAATGGAAAAGCTTGTCTTTAACACATCAAACCCATTGATATTCTTGTCTGACTCTCTCACTAACCTGTAACACCTTTAAGGCAAGGATCAAATCATATTCATCCTATTAATCCTACAAGCTAACACCAGGCATGGCATTTAATAGATATTTCATAAATGCTTATTGAATGAGTAAATGTTAGTTTTTCAGAATCACAGATTCTCTTAAATGGAGATCAAGGAAGAAAGTGGGAAAACATAGTAAATGACAAAATGCCAAACTACAGACTTTCTGTCACATCCTCCTTTTGTTCTGCAGAGCAGTTAGAGTAATATCTGAAATAAATACTTTATATCACAACCTTCTGCTACATCCAGAGCTTCTGAGATCACCATCACATTCCAAGAGATATGCAGGGAAATCACATTTCTACCAACACATTACTACTGAAACAAAGCAAAGCTGTGCTCTAGGTTTTAAGTAGAATGGAATAGAATGATGTTTTCTGAAAATTTTCACTAAAATGGATTTCAGTACATATCCTCCAGTAATGATATCTCAATATCATCTGCCTCTCTGTGCCCACCACACACACACATGCACACACATACATGTTTCTGATACTGCAAATCTTACTTAGATATATGGGGGGTAAAGCTTACTCACCCTTAACTACCATTCCTCCTCAGCTCCCCTAACTGCATTATAATCATAGTCATTACTGCCTTAATGATAGTAATAATGCTTTGTGCTTCTACAGCACTTCTCAGATGATCTCAAAGCATGACTGCATCGTGACTGTAAAAATTAAGAACGTTTGCCTCCTCTGGAGATGGTGTTTATAATAAGGGCGGGAGCTCACAGACTTGTCTGACACCCACAAGTCAAAATTATGAGGAGGCTTGCACAGATTTGTTTCTTTTATTTAGCTAGGAAAGGGTGATTTTATGGACACAGGTCAAGACAAGTCTCCAGAGGGGCCCATCAAAGAAGAAAGACCTATTTCTTACCCAACACTCATGACCTTATCAAATACATTTTATACTGACAAGGAGGAAGAAAAAATTTAATGCTTACATAGTTTAAATCTGCAAAGTGCCTTTCGAGAAATGACAACAAATTGACCAGCTAACTGATGTAGTCTTGGTCTCTGGTCTCAAGCCAAACTTTCTGTATGACTCAAATTTCTCATCTCCATTTCATGAGACGCTTTCAAAGTTCCCTCCATATATCGCTGCAAGTTCTATATGGTCGCTATTATAATGATCTTCCCACAATCCCAGGAAATCACTTAGGAAACTCTAGAAAACATAAGATACCCAATTCATGCTTCTTGGGGACTGACCCATCTATGAGAGGGGTCCTAATTCATAATAGGTGAAGATATATCGGCCCCAGTCTAAGAAATTTCCCTCACCCACCCCTCCAGAATATATTCAGTAGTTGCCAAGTACCCATGTAGTGCCAAGATAAGGCAAAGCACTGGGAACAATAATAGTAGAGATGTAGGTAGTCTCCATCCATGAGGAGTGCATATTCTTTTAGGCTAGAGATCATGAGAGGGGAGAGAGATAATTGGTTCTGCTTTCAAACCATGGCTGACCCAAGAAGTTTAGTCTCTGGGAGAAGAAAGATGAATTTAAAATACAAATGAGATCATATTGTTCACCAGCTCAAAACCCTTTGATAGCTTCACAGCACACTTAGAATGATACCCAAATTTGAACCATGACCTACATGGAGGTCCCTGATTCTCTTGCTGTCTGCCTGTTTCTCTAGTCTCATTTTCTTCCTGTGACCCTTCCAACTTAAGGCACACTCACTTCCCTTCTCCTTCTCTAAAAATCTAAGCTCAATCACCTCCAGGCTTCTGCACTTGCTGCTCCATCCTCTTATAACATTATCCAACTTGCTCCCTCATTTCATTCAGTTCTCTCCTCCAACCTCAACTTCTCAGAGAAGCCTTCCTTGACCACATCCTCTAACATGGCTATCCCAGGTCATCTCTATCTTGTTAGCCTACTTTGTATTTCTTCGTCATACTTATCCCTATTTAGCATTATAATGCATGTGTTCATGTGGTTGAACACCCAGAATGTAAGCTGCATATGGGCAAGGATTTTGTTGTGTTCATTGCTGTAACCCAAGCACCTAGAAAGCTCTCTGCACATAGTATCTGATCAATAAATATTTATTGATAAATAAGTAAATAGTGGAAAGGGTCTCTATACCCATATTTCACCTAATAATACTGTAACTGGATCACCTATTTGCTCTTATACCCTAGGGATTCTTTAAGGTCTTCAAGATGAGAAAAGGAAGGGAATGGGTTTTTACCTGTTAAACCAAGACACGCAGATATAGGCTTCAAGTAATATCTATGTGCCCGGATTCATCCTTTACTGCCCATAATCCCAGGTCTCTCTCTCCTTTACACATTAGGTACTATAATTATGATTTTATTACTGGAGACTGACTGTCCAGTCATCAGGAAGCATCTTTCACTGACATGTGTTGCCCTATGGACATAGATAGACCTGATAACTAAACTTCTTTGTCTACATCTGCTCGTATTTCTTTTGAGCATGCTTAAACTTGATGCATTCACATATCCCAAGAAAGTATCCCCATGAGAGCAATAATAGGAGTTGGATTGCTTTCATAGAGTTTCATGTCTATCTTGTTAGCCTCCAGGGGTCAATTTTTTTATCTTGCTTTCTTGTGGGGTATTTCAAACTATCAAAACAAGTTTGTGCAATGAAAAAGCTACTTGGTTGGATTCACCAATAGTCTGGATGCCTATCTACAAACACACAATTATTCTTTGTGAAAAATGTTAATGGGCAAAATGCAAGGCCACAAAAACTCAAGCCTACCAAAATGAAAACACAAATCATGAGATACACCACATTGGTGCTTTTGAAATTCTGATAGGTTCAAATAAGTCTTGGTACTTAGTGTAAATGTCTCAATCATAATTGCCCCAATTCTGTATAAAGCTGCCTCCCCAACAAAGACTGCTACCTCCTTTCTACCCTAATGCCCAATAAGGATATTGGTTCCCATTGCCAGGAGGCACCATTCTATGGTATGTGATAAAACTGGCTGATGGCATAGTCTTTATACCTCTTATGTGATTTAAAAATCACTTAACAGTCAGCTTGGTCTCATTGGCTGACTGCAATACTAATTCAGAAAATGTGGTTTACAATCACAAAGTATAAGCCTTGTTTTCTCAGCAGTATTTCATGTCATCACCTGTCTTTCTAGAAAATGAGGTAAACACCGCAGTCTTAAAAAAAAAAATATTTAGTAAAAGTCATGATGTTGGTTTTCTTATAAAACCATATTGGGCTGAGCTAAAGAGAATATTAAAAACTGCTTCTCCACTTCTGAACCTAAAAATGAACTAGAGCTATGTAGTCACACATCCATCTGTTCATCAATTCACCTATCCTTTCTAACATGCACTAAACATCTACTCCAGGGAAGACCCTGCTGGAACCAGAACTGTAAGTATTAACATGACACGGTCCTTTCTCTAAATCAATTATCTACTTCAACCAAAGTTTTTGTCTTCAACAACAGCACTAGCTTTTAGGTACAAACATATGTAGTCTGTGTAGCTTTACTCCTATTAATTTCCCTTTCATGACTCTCTACCAAAGCTTTAATTGAATCCATACTACATATCTATGATTTGGGATTCTCATACTTCCCTGATTATTCATAGTCTATAATTTCTGAAGTTCTTTCACATGTATCATTTCAGTTGATCCTCATAACAATCTGTGAGGTAGGTATCATAAACCTCATTTTGTTTTATTATTTTAAGTTTTTATTTTAATCACCCAGTGCTCATCACAAGTGCACTCCTTAATCTCCACCATCTATTTAACCCATCTCCCCACTTACCTCCCCTCTGGTAACTATCATTTTGTTGTCTGTAATTAAGAGTCTATTTCTTAGTTTGCCTCTCTCTCTTTTTCTCTTTTGCTCATCTGTTTTGTTTCTTAGATTCCACATATGTGAAATAACATGGTACTTGTCTTTCTCTTACTTATTTTACTTAGCATAATGCTCTGTAACTCCATCCATATCATTGCAAATGGCAAGATTGCATTCTTTTTTATGGATGAATAATAGTCCATTGTATGTATCATAAATCTCATTTTACAAAAGAAGCAGCCATTTCAGGAATGATGTGTCACTTGCCCAAGGTAGAAATGGACATTTCTGACTCCACATAACCACATTGTGGCTTTGAGTTATCAACTGTATTACCTCCTTTTAGTCTTCTTTGGTTGCATACTCTACTAGCCCATATTTATTAAGTATGAACTAATTGTGTGCAGAATATTCACTAGGCAGAGATATTGAATTCTTGCCAGCTTGGTCAATTTCTTCAGTTCTCAAATTGATCAAGTTGTTTACCTCCACGTTCCCTGAATCTACAACTAGCTTCCTCTATAATTTCTAGATGAATACTATAAAATATCATGCAGAATCTTACTTAAGTAAATATCTACATCTCCACGTCAGACAGGTTCAAAGCTTTTCTCCATAACTCATATTTGTTTTTAAGCTGTCTTATGTTGCATAGTTTTTAAAATTTTTTAATGTTTATTTTTGAGAGCAAGAGAGAGAGAGAGCGAGAGAGCACGTGCACCACGTGCTTGAGTGGGGGAGGGGCAGGGAGAGAGACACAGAATTCAAAGCAGGCTCCAGGATCCAAGCTGTTAGCCTGATGGTAGGGCTCAAACTCATGAACTATGAGATCATGACCTGAGCTGAAGTCGGACCCTTAACTGACTGAGCCACCCAGGTGCCCCTTGCATAGTAGTTTTTAGCCATAGACCCCTTTCCCCATGCCCCACCTAGAGAGAAACATAAGTGGATTAGAGGAGAAAGGGTAAGTCATATTGCAATTCTTTGGCAGTACTTGAGAAACACAGGCAGATGAGCAGCTAGATGCACCAGGGCCCATGGCAAGGGTAAATGGGAGGCCATGAATGTAGATGACTACACCAAAGTTCAGGTTACATAGATAGTTCTGTTATTTATGCTTTTCAACTAGAACCACTTCCCTCATTGCCTTCATCTCACACTTGCTGCTTGTTGAGCTACTTTAAACCCTAGTTCAGAAAGATGGCCCTTAAGATAGAAAGATGTGAAATCAAAAGCAGATGCTTTAATGTACTGGGGTCATGTCTGGGTCGGGAAATGGAAACAGGGACAGCAGGTTTTTATATTCTCTTGAGCAAATCCCAGTACATTCTTTAAAATGAAGCAGTCAAAAAATATAAATATTTCCATTAGTCAAAGGATACCAGACCGAGGTTTGTCAAATCAGTGACTGTGAGAACTTCTCCAAGTGGAAATGTTTACAAGAATACTGAGACAATCTCTGTTACCAAGAATTTTAGTGAGACATATGCACCCTTCTCTCTCATTTTCCAGATATTATAGCATGGAAAGGTAAAGAAAACAAGAATTAAAGGACATAGGAGCTGAAAGGAAAAGGGTGGGGAAGGTGAAAAGAAATGAGGAGAGAGGGTGGCTGGTAAAAAAAAAAAAAAAAAAAAAAAGAACAAGTTTTGAAATCAGATCATTAATTTAAATTCTGGCTTTTGCTATGTGTCTTTGCCCAAAGTGTCTTATCTCTATGGTGGACACAGTTACATTTAGTCTAGGATAAATGTAAATATTGAATGAGACATTAAATGTAAAGAGCCAGCATGGTGCTTGACAGAGAAGATCCTCAATAAAGACAGATGGTAGTGAGTGGTTTTTGTTTGTTTGTTTGTGTTTTGAGTAAAAGGATTAAAGAAAGAGATGTTCTTACTATATAACATCTCATTCTCAAACTAGAGTTTTAAGAACTTTCTATTTCTAAAAAGCTGTCCAGAATCTTTGAAATGGACTGTTATTTGAACTTTTCTGATAATTCTGTAGTGTATGGATAGAAAGGTAAAGCTTCCCAAGATAACAACTGAAAAAAAATTTTTTTGAGTGCACTGTTCTCAATCAGAAACACTTGTGGAACTTTTGAAAGAAATCAGATATCCAGGTCTGACCTCCACCTAATTTGTTTTCAGTAGGTCTTGGGCAGAGCTTAGACATTTGCACTTTTTTTTTTCAGGTCCACACATGCATTCCAATACCCAAACAAGGTTGTACATTGCGGTTGTAAACACTACATAAAGTTGGGCATTTGGGTACTGTGAGGCTCCTCCTACCACTATCCTAAATCAATGCAAAACATCAGTAGGAAATAAATAGACATTCAACATTGCAACTTTCTTTATCAGATTAAAACCTACAATTTTAAGAGATTTTATTTTCTGCATCTATTTACCCAAACTTCCTCTGTGTTATACCCTTCTATAAAACCAAGATGTGCCCTATAAGGAAAACTGTGGAAACGCAGTAAACCCTTCCTCTAGAATGTACTCCAAGCTTTAACCAGTCATGGGTCTATATAATGATATTTATCATTTAATGACAACTACTTCAAATGTGTAGAGAAGCACACCCTTGAGATTGGGGCAACGACTGGATGCAGCATGTCATGTTCTCAGAAGTGATGGGGGTAACACTACATAACTTGACATTTTGCTTCAATTTGTTTGGTGGCCTCCATCTGCTCAAGAATAGATTGGTGCATGGAAAATGAATTACTTCACTTCCAAATGGGTCACCAGGGAATTAAAACAATCAAGGCTAAAAGGCTAATAAAGTACCAAGTTCCAGTAGAAGACCCCTCATTGTCCACTGATCCTTGTGGAGTACAATTTTCATTCAAGATTACAGATTTGATTGCTGACAAAACCACCATTTCCACCATTCTAAAAGAAAAAATAGTTTTAAGAACACAAAGTGCTTTTTCTTATAAAGTTAACCATTTTGCAAAGTTTGTTTGCAAAACCCAAATGAACTTATAATGCATTTGTTTTTAAATATGCAACAGAAAAATTGTTCCAAATAAATTTTAAAATGAAATGCCAGAAACTTGGGAAAATGTACTCAGTGGGCCAAGAAAACAAAAGAATGGATGGTGATGAGAGTTTCCCTTCTCTTTCATCAGGTTCCACTTAGCTAAGGTCAGTCATGAAATTGTAGATAAACAAACAAAGGAACTTACATTTAAACATGGTACATTCCTAACAGGACTTCTCAGCATAGAGGGAAGAGGCCATCTCGGTGCTTCCCTACCTCATGGAAGGACCAGCTGCTTCTCATCGCTTGGGGAACAAGTTGCGAAGGACACTAGTGACTTATAATTAAAGTGAAGAAATTCCATTCAGATGTACTCATAAAGGGAAGTGACAGAGACACAAAAGAAATGCATAAATTTAAAAAAAATTAAACCCACTAAAACCTTAAAGGCCTGAAGTGACCCCAGATTGTAAAAAAACAAAACAAAAAAAAAACACAGATTAGCCTTAAAAGAATAATCCTTTTGATAGGAAACCACATCAATTGAGACGAATTTTGAGGAAAGAAGGCTGAGTTGGTCAGAAAAGAACAAATATCTTTCTTTAAATTTTAAAAAATGTTTATTTTTGAGAGAGATAGAGACAGCTCAAGTGGGAGTGGGGCAGAGAGAGAGAGAGAGAGAGACCGAATGAGAATCCAAAGGAGTCTCCAGGCTCTGAAATGTCAGCACAGAGCCTGACATGGGGCTCAAACTCATGAACCAGGAAATCATGACATGAGCCAAAGTTCGACATTTAACCGACTGAGCCACCCAGGCGCCCCAACAGATATCTTTTTAATAGATTAACAATACAGATCAGCTGGTGAAAAGGGAAGGGTGGCAGCTCATCAGTCCTCTAATTATTTATCTTCTTTAGGACATTGGAGGCTTTTACAGGAGTTTCCAACACTGAGTTTACTAGTAAGCTTAGTATTATCCAATAAGTTTAAGGTAAAATAACTTTTTTAAAAAAAATTTTTTTTTTTCAACGTTTATTTATTTTTGGGACAGAGAGAGACAGAGCATGAACGGGGGAGGGGCAGAGAGAGAGGGAGACACAGAATCGGAAACAGGCTCCAGGCTCTGAGCCATCAGCCCAGAGCCCGACGCGGGGCTCGAACTCGTGGACCGCGAGATCGTGACCTGGCTGAAGTCAGACGCTTAACCGACTGCGCCACCCAGGCGCCCCAAGGTAAAATAACTTTGAGATACCCTAAATATTTTCTGTTTCTCATAAACATTTAGATATAATGGAAGTTTCTATTCAATATGTCATTTTATTCCATGGCTTATTTGCTCTTTCTCTCTCCTACATCCTGTCTTCTTTCTCTCCTTCTCTCTTTGTATTTTTTTAATGTTTATTTATTTTTGAAACAGAGAGAGACAGAACGTGAATGGGGGAGAGGCAGAGAGAGAGGGAGACACAGAATCTGAAGCATGCTCCAGGCTCTGAGCTGTCAGCACAGAGCCTGACATTGGGCTCGAACTCACTAAGAGATCATGACCTGAGCCAAGTCTGATGCTTAACCAACTGAGCCACCCAGGTGCCCCTCTCTTCTTTGAATAGAAGAAAAAGATCCAATGTCTTTATCTCTGTGTTCTCAAGATGTCAAAGCAGAAACACACCTCTGTGATGATGAAAGAGATTAATTTTTCCATTGAAATAGTCCTTCATACATTTTTGAACCTGAAAGGAAATTACAGAAGCAACCTAGCCCCATAGGCATTGCCATACAGGCAAGGGCACCATCCAAAATATTTCTGTGTGACATTAGTTGAATTAGTACAGGGTGGGTATATGGCAAAAGAGTGGTCTGATATGGAAAAGGAAAGAAGAAAATGATGCATCAAAGATATTTGTACCATTTGCTTGCAGGTTACCAAAATACTGGCCTCCTCTTGGCAGCAGGGATAGCTAGGACCCTCCAGCTTTAATTTTTATATTCCCATACTGAAGTCACTGACCCTAAATTTACTTGTGTCACTGGGAGTAACTTTACATTATAAATGACTAGTTCTAGTGTTTGAATACTTGGGAACCTATCTTCAATGCACAGATGTTAATGAAAGTCTATTAAGACTTGCTTACCAGATTCCACCAGTTGTTTTGATAACAGCACATTCATAAGCCTCACTCTTCAGAAGTAGCATGAAATAGAGGAAATCACAAGAATTGAATGAGCAATAGAGACCCCATTTTATTTATTTAAAAAAATTTTTTTTAACGTTTATTTATTTTTGAGACAGAGAGAGACAGAGCATGAATGGGGGGGGGGGTCAAAGAGAGAAGGAGACACAGAATCCAAAACAGGCTCCAGGCTCTGAGCTGTCAGCACAGAGCCTGATGCGGGGCTCGAACTCACAGACCGTGAGATCATGACCTGAGCCGAAGTCGGACGCTCAACCGACTGAGCCACCCAGGCGCCCCTAGAGGCCCCATTTTAGACCCAGCTCCACCACAGGCCATGTGACTTTGAAAATAATAACACTTACTGAGAAATTAGTATTTTCCAGGAACAGATATTAGCATCTGACATGTTAAGTATAGTCTATATAATAGCTGTATGAATTAGATGATATTATTATTTTATTGATGTTGAAACAGAAAAAGAGTTTCAAATGGCTAGTTAGTGAAAAGCTAATACTTGAACTCAGGGTGCTAGCTGTTCAGCCATGTTCTTAACCTCTATGCTATATCATTCTTCAGCATAATTTCACTTGTTTGACCCTCAGTCTTTTAATCTATGAGAATGTAAGGATTGTGATGATTACATAATACATGAAATGTCCTTAACTTTTAAATAGTTATCCTTCAGAGGACTTCTAATCCCAGCCAGTCATGTGGAAGTAACAGACCAGATTTATCCTCCTACCTCAAATAAGAAAACCAGGGAGGTCAGAGCGGGGGGGGGGGGGGGGGGTGGGATGGGGGGGTAATGAAACAATGCTATTCAAATATTTGACAACTGGCAACTCAGGCCAGTGATCCTTGAGAAAAATGAGACAAATAAAATGATCCCTATGATTTCCCCTGCCTACTGTGTGCAGTGTTTCCAGGTTGCAATACAGAAAAGGGATCCCAAATTGAACCGGAAGTCTTTCTGAATTGAGGAGACAAGAGATTGGAACTCAAGGAGGCTAAAAAAGCTAGAATTAGTAGGACAGAGTACTAGAGGGGGGGTTACCCAGAGAGCAGCACCCAGAAATCTGAAGAGGGGATGACCTCAGTTTTTGGCTAAATACTGATGATCATGTGTGTGAGAGGAAACTATCCAAGGGTAAGAGAAGAAGTGAACAATTCCTGAAACTCACACAGGACTGAATATAGTTCTGTTCCAACCATACTGAGTAGGAAAATCTCCTTATACCTGGGGTATTGAGTAGAGTCCTCAGTATGGCATTTCCTTAGAAGTTGGGCTAAATTAGTCTTAGAATGAAGGCTGCCTTTGGATCTGTCCTAATGAAACTTAAAAACAAGGCTTAAGAGGATCAAACTGAAACAATAAATTTAATTGTAACCTAGAATAAAGCCAAATAGTACTTAACAAATAAAACAAAATTCATCATTCAAGTACATATCGTTCACAATGTTAGCATCTGATCAAAAATTACAGGCATGCAAATAAAGGGGAAACTCTGACACATTTTTAAGAGAAAAATCAATCTATAGGAATAGGTCCAGAAATTAAAATATGACAACACTTGTAGACAAGGATATTAAAACTAAAAAAGTTTTCAAGAAGATAGAGGGACAAAATAAGATCATGATGAAGAGAGAAATGGAGTATGCAAAAAACACAAATCAAACCATATCTGACATGAAAAAAATACACTGAATGGGGTTGAAAATAGATTAGACATTGAAGAAGAAAATATCAGTAAACTTGGAGATAGAGCAATAGAAAATATCCAAAATAAAACAAAGAGAAAAAAAAGACTAAAATATGAACATACCATAAATGTGGGACAATATCAAATGATCTAACATGCAAATGGAGAGGGGAAATATTTGAAAAAAATATTGGCAAAAATTTTCTGAATTTAATAAAAACTTAAAACTCACAGATCCAATAAGTTCACCACACCCCAACATGAAGAAAACCAATCCAATGCAAATCACATTTAAATTGCTGAAACCAATAATAAAGAGAAAATCTTAAAAACATTCACTGGAAAACACATTACATATAGAAAACTGAAGATAATAATTACAGCAGACTTCCTTTGAGAAACTATGGAAGCAAGAAGACAATGTAGTGACAGCTTTAAAGGTACTGAAACAAATTAATAAATAAACAAACAAACAAAAACCAAACACTTTCAACCAAGAATTCTACATTTCTATACTCAGGAAAAATATATATCAAAAAAGAAAGTGAATTTAAAACTTTTTCAGACACACAAAAATTTTAAGAATCTATCACTAGTAATCTTTCAGACAGAGGGAAAATGATACCAGACAGAAATATGAACCTACACAAAAACAAAGAGTACCAGAAATGGTAATATGTGACTAAATACAAAAATTATTTTTTGCATTTTTTAAATTCCTTTCTTTGGAAGATAATTGCTTAAAATAAAATTAATAATAATATAAAATGGACTTTACAATGTATGTAGAAGTAAAACATATGATACTAACAAACTTGGCAGGAGTCACTTAATTTGAATTTAATGATGTACAAATGGGAGTATTTATACTAATTCAATCACTTCATTGAAAGCACTTAGCATAGGCCACCTGGGTGGCTCAGTCAGTTAAGCATCTGATTATTTTATTTTTTTTATTAATTTATTTATTTAGAGAGAGAAAGAGACAGCAAGAGTGGGGGAGGTGCAGAGAAAAGGGGAGACAGAATCCTAAGCAGGCTCCATGTTGTCAGTGCAGAGCCAGATGTGGGGCTCGAGCTCAAGAAGTTGTGAGATCATGACCCAAGTCTAAATCAAGAGTTGGAGGTTCAACTGACTGAGCCACCCAGGCACCCCAAGTGTCCAACTCTTAATTTTGGTTCAGGTCATGATCTCGAGGTTCATGAATTCGAGACCTGACAGCACAGAGCCTGCTTGGAATTCTCTTTCTCCTCTCTCTCTGCTCCTTCCCTTGCTCACCTTATTTCTCTCTCAGAATAAATAAAAATTTTGAAAAGAAAAAAAAACCACAAATCACTTAGCATAATGTCTAGAACAGAGTCATTCATTAATGTTAACCATTGATCTTACATATATTCCTGAATAGTTTTATATGGAACGTATGAGTACATTACTCAGTGCCATGACAAGCCATACTGAGGCTGAGGCAAAAGGGAAAATCAGAAATGCTGATCCTGTTATTTAAATTTTGATTTTGTGTTCATCATGGACGTCTTGCATTAATTTTTATTTTTCTTAAATATTGTGTTAACATATCACTAATTGGGAAGGGGTTGATGCCTAAATCTAGAGCCTCACCCTAGTCCCAGTCCTATATCACTTATGTAAATAAAAGAAGTTAGGAATATTCCTTGATTACATAACCCGCTGATCAAATATTGTGGAGATACAGGCCTGCTCTGAAAGAATGGGAGATGTTAGTGTCTTGAGAGTGAAGCGTTTTTTCACTATTCAAAGCATATCCTATACCTTCTTTCAAATACGCTGCTGTCCTAAAAATGTTTCTGGAAAAAATTCAGTTTCCTTAAAAGTTACTTGCACAACTCTTCATAAAAATGTTTTGCTGGCAAAATGACCTCAAACAAGAATAGCAATTTGGCAATACTCAGTGTTCAGTTTGTCAGGTATTGTTCTGAGCATTCTACATATGTAAAGTGACTTCTCTGAACAGTCTTATGAAATAGGTAGCATTTTTATCTCTGTATTTATAGATGAGGAAACTGAGGTCCTTTAAAATTACATGACTTTCCCAATATCACACAACTGAAAAGTGGCAGTCTGGATCTTCAACTAGGTTTCTTAATCTGGAACCTCACTCTTAACCACCACACTAGATGGCCTTTCACTCCCAAACTTAGGAGGCAGAAATCAGGATGTTGGTAGGCAACAAACACATCCAGGACCCCTTTGTTCCTGCTTTTTATGTTCCCGGATATTGACTAGTATCATGGATGGGTAATCATATCAACAGCTGGCCCCACTATCTAAAGATTCAGGAACATAAAAGAACATTCTCAGTGATTTATAGTTAAACCGGCTGATCATTGGTAGAAAGAGACACACAATACACACACAGACACATCCTGGGAGAATACATGGGAATTCATTCCACTTGTCAAGAGAGATTTGTGTAGAAAGCAAGAACACTTGGATCACTTAGGCATGTGCCCCCTTTTTCTCATTATGATATCTTTGCAGTCATGAAGTCCTCTGACAGCATGTCAATTTGGAAAATGGTATCTGTGTTGAAAGCTTGATGAGTACATCTTATTTTTAATGCTAACTAATTCCTGCTTGCAGATAATCCTCTTCGAGTGATGTTTACATAAGATACACAGAAATGACAGGATAAAAATAGTTACTATGAAATTCTCCACAGGCTATAAACAGCTTTAACTTTTGGCAAAAGGACTTTATTATTTACATACTCAGACAAATATAGGTCACACTCTTCTCAGATTATTAATGTTCTTCTGCAAATAACTGACAGTGTATAAATATACCAACTGAACCCCTTACTGTGTCTTAATTAAATTTCAGCAATCTTGTTCAGAGTCTTATATATTTGGTTTATCTTAGGATCATCATTAATATATATCAATAATATTGCAGAGATCTTTTCTTGCCTTCTTTTTTAAAAAACAAATACAGCCAGAAGTAATTTATTTCCAATGATAGATAATGTCTAACTCCAGAATCTCAAGTTTCCAATCCCTGATGGTCCAAATGTCCATAAACTTCAAATAACATCAACTCAAATACCATAACCCTAGTTGAGAATTAGGTACAGATTCTGCAACTGAAGTAAAGAGCACACTGGTTTACATTAAAACAGTTATTTCTCTGTCAAATCCTCACAGCAAAAACAGGATCTCAGTTCAACTTTTTTAGGCCAAATGAAGCATCATGTTTATAAATAAAGCCTTCAGTCCTTTTCCTCTCTATGCAGTAAATTCTTTGCAACCTCTGGCATTTGCAGTATGAACATTTGTCTGATTTAGTTGCAGGACAAAGGTACTCTGTTATGGAAAAAGAAGCATTTCTTCACTCACCCATATCCCCAAACATTCCTAAAACGTAGGTGTCTTACGGGGTCTGTGGTAGGTGGAATAATGAATCCGCAATATATGTCCACATATTCATCCCTAGAACCTGTGAATTTGTAAATTACATAGCAAAAGGGACCGTCAGATGTGATTAAGGTTAAGGACCTTCGGATGATAAAATTATCCTAGGTTATTCAGGTGGGCCCAATTAATCACCTGGGTATTTAAAACAGGAAAACCTTTGTCAGTTGGGTTTAGAATCAGAAAGAGAGATATGAATACAGGAGAATGGCCAGAGAGATGCAGTTTGCTGGCTTTGAGAAAGAGCAGGGACTGCACTTGGGTTCCCTCAACTGTGACCATGAAATCCAGCTTTACTTGTTGGCTGAAACCCTATTCCTGTTGAGTAGCATGTCTTACAGGATGCAGAAGCAGGATGTTTACCAAAGGAAGGATTCACTACAAAGACTGGTGAAGACCAAACCTAACCTGTCTACACCAAAGTAGACCCCAGTGCTGACCTTTCACCCACTTTTTCTCTCATTATAATACTAAAATTCATACCCCAGGGTGGAGATTTAACATGCTAAAGAGACATGCACATGTTCTATCCACTCTGACTGTGGGCCCAACTTCCTGTATCTCTCCCAACCCCTACATGTTTAGATGTCACTCCTTTCCTGCTTTAGCCTCTTTAAAAAAATGTTTCCTGGCCTTTGTTCTGAGAATCAGCATGAAGGATGCTTTCCTTGTGCTGTTTCCCTTGTGATGGAGCATAAGCCTTGCATGGAAACTCTCATTTAGCCCCATTTGGCTCCATTACTTGGAGAGCCCAGGGACTGGAGTCAGTAACAGCTCTGAAGATAGAGAAAGGGACCACAAGCTAAGGAACATGAAACACTCTCTAGAATCTGAAAAAGTCAAGAAACAGACTGCCCCTTAGAGCCCAAAAGAAATAGTTATGGCAACATCTTGATTTTAGCCCAATCACACCTGTGTCATACTTCGAACCTGCAGAACTATAAGAAATATGTGTTTTAAGCCACTAAATTTGTAGTAATTTGTTACAGCAGCCGTAGGAAACTAAGACAAAATATATTCAAGTTAAGAGGCAACTCAGGCACTTCACAAGGAATATCACTGCACCTTTACAACAGGTATTTTTAGCATCTGTTCCTACCAAAAGAAATGCATTGTAATGGTTAATTTTATGTGTCAGATCAACTAGTCATGAGGTTCCCAAAATAAACTTTATTTCTGGGTGTGTCTGTGAGGGTGTTTCCTGAGGAGATTAGCATTTGAATCATAGACTCAGTAAAGCAGATTACCCTCTCAAATAGGCATCATCCAAACCATCAAGGGCCTGGATAAAAAAAAAAAAAAAAAAAAAAAGGTGAAGGAAGAGGTAATATTCCCTTTTTGCTTTCTGCCAGCCTAAATTGGGACATCTCATCTCCTATTTTCTGCCACTCTGACTAGGATTTATACCCTTAGCTTCCCCAGTTCTCAGGCCTCAAATTAAATTATACTACGGGTTTTCTTGTGTCTCCAGCTTGTAGATGGTACACTATGGGACTTTTTCACCTCCATAATCTGTGAGCCAAGCCATCTCCTCAAAATAAATATGTTTATCTATATACATACAGCTATACATGTATCTTACTGGTTCTGTTTCTCTGAAGAGCACTAATACAAGAACTTTCTTCTCTTTACACAGAACCATGTATGCTATTAGGACATAAAGAATTCATTAATCTCCTGTTTTCCAGGAAATAAAGAGTGTTCTTAGGTACTGAAACCAAAACCAGAGAACTGTAAACCTCAAACTTCAACAATTTCTCACATATCTCTAAGATATAAGAGCCCCAGAATTTCCTAACAATGAGCAACTTTGACTTCTCAAATCTTGGGTTTACCATCAGGTTGTAAGGATAAGAGGTGGGTAGGGGAGGAGAAGTAAATGACACAGGCCTGAGTCCTGGGTGGTTTCCTTAGAGCACCAGGTTTCAAATACACCTGGCAGACCAATTTTCATTCCTTAAACAAAAGTAAACCCTTGGATTGTGAGTAACTTGTTCTGTGAGTGTTCTATAAGACAAGCAAACATTTCTAATACATTTTAACTTGATAAATGAGCAATGTCTTGCAATACAAGTAGTATGTGATGCTGAATGTCACATGATCACAACTGAGCCAATGGTTCTTGAAATTCACTTTGATGTACGAGGGTTTTGGATTACAAGCATGTTTCTGGAATGAATTATGCTTACAAACCAAGGTTTTACTGTATTGACTGTGCATCTATAATTTCCTGGCACCATGCTAGGTGCTGGGGATAGAGTGGTGAAGATGACAGGCTGTGCTTCCATCCCAGAAAGTGGAATTTACTGAGTTTAGAGAACAATGAGAGCCAATAAGACTGTAAGAATTTCTCTCCAGCTCATGAGCACCTGGGCGAGAATTTTGCCAAGTATGAAAAGAAATGACTTAGTAACTAGTGAGACTCACTTCACCCTCCAGGTGACTTCCAGCGTTGCATCTAAACTCATTCCAGACCGCAGAAGTCTTACAACTTTATTCTATCCTCTGCTCTACAAAATGTTTTCCCTCTGCATAAGCTGAGCAAGCCCTTTACCCTGGTTGTTCTCAAATTCTAGTGTGCAAAAGAACCACTTAGAGTGCTTGTTTACAATATAAGTTCCTGAGCTCTCACCAAGGTAGCCTAATTAGGTGGGTGTGACATGAGATCCAAGAGTCAGAATTTTTAAACAAATAGTCCAGGTGAAATCTGATGAGATGACTGCAGATTATACTTTGACAAATACTGATTTAACTCCTACATGTTTCATATCCATAACGCTATGATGTTATTACCTTTTAAAAGTATATAATTTTTGATTTATTCTGAATTTTAAAAATGTTTATTCATTTCTTCATGTTGAAGAAAAAAAATCACACAAACAATAAATCAGTCCACCTTCTATTATACAGAGATAGCCACTGTTAACATTTGGTAGGTCTTCTTCAATTTATTTCCCAAGTGAATTTAAAAAAAAAAATTGAATTTATGCTGTATGTCAAGCTCTGGGTTGAGGCCCCTGGGTGACTCAGTCAATTAAGCATCTGACTCAGCTCTAGTCATGGTCTCATGGTTCATGATTTTGAGCCCCATATTGGGCTCCTTGCTGTCAGCACAGGGTCCGCATCAGATCCTCTGTCTCCCTTTCTCTCTGTCCCTTCTCTGCTGGTTCTCTCTCTATATCTCAAAATAAATAAACAAACTTAAAAAAAAATAAAGCTCTGGGTATTGCCAATTTCAAGGAAATATTATAAGCAATTACTTATGTAATTAAATCCTTCAAAAACGGATTCGATTTTTATTAGTCTTCTTTTAGGTTGCTTAGTAAAGCTTATGAATTTTCTGTCAACTATATATACTTCGTGATAACCTTATTCTTAGGTATTTTCAAATTTTGTGACTATTGAGAAATCGTTTCTATTGTTTTCACATTTTAAAATATAAACATGTAGGAAATCTATTAATTCTTATTGTTTAAGTTTTAGAAGGATACCTTATTTCATTGTCTTGCTAGTTCTAATTAGCACTTAAGTTGATTTAGCTTTCTATATGATCTTCAAATAGTAATTGTCTCCTCCTTTCTACTATTTATAACTCATTGACTTATCTTATTCCATCTGTTAAAAAGCAATAATAAGTGGTAATAACTGATATATTTACTTTATTCCTGATTTTGACATTATTCTAGTCTTTCACCTTTAAATATTACATTTTCTATTTATTTCAGACTGATAATTTTAGTATTTTAAGCAAGTTTTCCCCTGTCATAGGTTACTAAGGCTCTTATTTTTCAGGTCAAGAGGTGTTGCATTTTACCAAATTTTTTGCATCTACCAAGAAAACAATATATATATATATATACATATATATATATATATATATATATATATATATATATATATATATATTTTCTTATCAGCTTAGTCTGGCTTTGTAAAACAAATTGAGAAGAGGTCCATCTTGTACTAAGCTTTGTTTCAGAGCATAGATTTATCTTTTCTTCAAAGATTTTAAAGAATTTACCTTTAAAAAACAAAATTAAATTTCTGAAAATTTATTTTTGATGCCGTGATTGTGAAAAATACGTTGACTGAGTATAAAATTTTTAAGTCAAATTTTCCCCCTCAAAATGTGAAGACTGCCTCATAGCATTTAATATTTTAAAAGAAATTTAATTCATAAACAACTTATTTCTTCTGCCTGAATGTTTGCAAGAATTTTTCCTTTTTTCCCCAAATTTAAAATATGTTGAGTTTAAGTACAGGTGCAGTTTCTTTTTATTTTGCCTGAATTTGATATGATGATTGCTTGCAAGGTAAAAACTCAAGTGTTCACCTGTGGGAAATTTCCTCCTTTTCATATGCTTTTTATTATTTATCTGTCCTTTTTTTTTTTCTCATATTACTAGATTGAATAGCCTGGGGCTACTCTTCATATTTCTTACATTTTCTCTTATAATTGTTAAACTTTTGCAAGAGTTTTGTGATAATTTCTCAAAGATAGTTGAAGATAGTCATAATAGATTCATCCATGTGTTTTCCAGTTTGTCTTCTATGTTTATTATGGCAGCTTTGAGTTAACTAGGAATATCCCTAAGAAGTACCAACTTCAGATGGATTTCTACTTCATTTAACAGGGTGTTTCAATCAAGCACGAACTATAAGCACCATAGCAGTAGCTCAAAATATATGTATCAGATTTTACTGAGATTGAGATTTGTGTGCCACTTCCTATATCTGCTGATTACCCCATGATTAAATTGTCCCAAGACTATGTCACTCTGAAGAAAGAACCAAACAGCCTATGAGTCCCCACAAGCAAAGAAAACCAGCCTGGTAAAATCCCTTTAATATATGCTAGTTCAGTCTCTCCTTTATTAGATTCTAAAAAAAAATTAATTTAATTGTATTATAAAATTTTTTGTGGCATGTAGACCTAGTGTTCAGGGTGATAAGGGGTTTCCCTTCTTATTATGGCCCTTTGCAGATGGGCATGTGGAACAAAGACTAAGGTGACAAACAGATTCAGACCATGTCATCATATGAAAAGAACACCATCCTTCTCATAAACACTTCAATATAAAGACAGAAAACAAAAGAGTGGAGGATTAAAACAAAGCATTCAAAAACTGTGGGATAATAGCAATGGTTTAACATAAATATTACGGAAGTCCAAGAGAGAAAGAATAAAACATCAAAAACATTGAGACAATGGCTAACAGTTTTCTAAAACTAATGAAAAACAACATACCACAGATCTGATAAGCTCAGAGAATTCCACACTGGATAGACATGAAAAGACACACCTAGACACACCATAGTCAAACTGATGAAAAGCAAGGTAAAGAGAAAATCTTGAAGATAGACAAAAGGAATATGCATAAGGAGAAACAAAGATATGAATTACGCCAGATATTTTGTCAGAAATTATACAAACCTAAAGGTATTAGACTTACATACTTAAAGGATGGAAGGGGAAAAAAAACAGTAAGAAAACAAACAAAAAACTGCACGCCCAGAATTGTGTATTTAGCAAAACTATCTTTCAATAATGAAAGGAATTTAAAGTCTTTTTCATTGTTTTTCATTGTTTCATCGTTAGATGTGTACTCAAAAAGTTTTAAAGAAAAATCTTTCATGAAAGAAGTATGATACCATTTAGAAATAAGGATCTTACAAAGACAAATTAAGAGCAAGAGAAATAGCTTTTTAAACGGAGGCTCTATAAGAAAGGTACATTGTTCTTATTTTAATTGCTTTAACAACAATTAACTGTCTAAACCAAAAATAATGTCTTGCTGGATTTATAACATGTAGAAGTAAACTGTATGAAACGATATCACAAAGTATGAGAGGAAATTAAAATATATGATTGAAAGTTTCTTATGCGATATGTGAAATAGTTTAATATAATATCAACTATTTTAAACGAAAGTTATGTATTCCAACCCTGGAGCACTTTTGAAAAACTGTAAAAGAGGTATAGCTAATCAGCCCATCATGAAAATAAAACTGAATCAACAAACGTAGAAAAAGAGGAAAGGGGGAACTAAGAATACATGAGGCAAGTGGAGGAGAAGTAGCATGTCAAATCTAAGCATGTCAGTAGTTGCATTAATATATTGTCTAACACCCCAATTAAAAGGCAAAGATTGTTAGACTGAATTTTTTTAAAAAGCAAGACACAACTATATTTTATCTGTAAGAATCCACTTTACCTATAATGATATAGACAGGCGAATAGTAAAAGGTTGAGAAAAGATATGCCATGCAGACAGAAGTCAGAAGAAACTGAGAGTGGGGCGCCTGGGTGGCTCAGTCAGTTAAGTGTCCAACTTTTGGTTTTGGCTCAGGTCATGATATCACAGCTCATGGGTTCAAGCCCTACTTTGGGCTCCATACTAATAGCACAGAGCCTCCCTGGGATTCTCTTTCTCCCTCTCTCTCTCTCTGCCCCACCTCCTCTCTCATAATAAATAAGTAAATAAACTTAAAATAAAAGCAAGAGTGGCTGTCATATCAGAAAGACCTCAGCACAGAGAATGCTCCTAGGTATATACAAGGACATTTCATAATGAAACAACAACTGTAAATATTATCGCACCCAAAAGCAGAACTTTAAAATACAGAAAACAGAACTAAAAGAAAATGTCAAATCTACAGTTCTTGTTGGATATTTCCAAGCTCTTCTCTTAGTAATTCATAAAACAATAGAAAATCAGTGAGGATATAGAAGACCTGAACAACACTATCAACTAAATTCATCAAATTGATATTTATAGGATCTTTCATTCCACAACAGAATAGCACACATTATTTTCTAGTAACATGGAACATTCACCATGATAGGCTATATTCTGTATCTGAAAATGAATTCCAACAAATTTTTAAAATTTTATTTTATTTTATTTATTTTTGTTTAACGTTTATTCATTTTTGAGAGACAGAGAGAGAGCATGAGTGGGCAGGAGGAGAGAGAGAGAGAGAGAGAGAGAGAGAGAGAGCGCAACACAGAATCCAAAGCAGGGTCCAGGCTCTGAGCTGCCAGTGCAGAGCCTGACACGGGGCTGGAACTCACAGGCCATGAGATCATGACGTGAGCCAAAGTTGGATGCTTGACTGAGCCACTCAAGCACCCCAAATTTTTAAAATTTTAAATCATACAAAATATAATTTCTGACCACAATGAAATTAAACTAGATCAATAACAAAAAGATACCTAGAAAATACCCCAATATTTAGGAATTATAAAATTGTTTTCTCTTTAAGTCTCTCAAATGTATTTTTTTCCTCCTTAAACCTAAATCTATTTTTGGGGTTTTGCCTCAGAGGACATCAGCAGCTTCCCTTGCTCTAAGACATTAAACTTTTCAAGTTTTTTTCTTTTAATAACCCCCCAAACCCCTCTATCAAACATAGAATAATCTGTTGACAGATTTGTGATACTGCCTCTGAAAAATTTCACAATCCCACTTAGCCCCAGTTCAGGTTCTTATTACCTCCCCTGTGGCTATTCTATCAGCTTTCCAAACAATCTTCCTTATGTCAGTTACTCCTTCAATCCAGTCTTACAACAAGTGTTATCTTCCTAAAACAGGGTTTCCAATGAAGTGTGCACAATGATCTGTTAATCCTTTTAGATATACTATCATAAAAGCATTTCTGTGACCAAAAATATTAGGAAAACATAGCTTATTACATCCATCTCTCTGAGCCTTAAAATGTCTCTTGGCATATTAAGATTATTTGAAGTATTGCAGAACAAAAAAGAACTCTTTAACTTTGCTTAATCTACCATGTCCCAAATTTGTTTGAAAATTACATTGTTGTTGGTTTTCTTCATATAATACCTACCAATAATCTAAGAATAAGTGTTTAAAGAATGTCCTTCAGCAAATACTTTCCTAAATCACAACATAACTTCATTTTTCTCCTCCCTTAAAAATCTGATGGTTAGAAGTGGTTATGAAATGACACCCAAGTTCTGTTGCCTAGCTACAAAGCCTTTCATGGTCAGGCTTCAACTTTCTTTTGAGCCAGTCTTCCTTATACACCCCATGCTCAGTTCCCCCAAACTGTTCATGCCTCAGCAATTCTGGACTAGTGTCCATGACTCAAAAATACCTTGTACTTTCTTCCTGCTCATCTTGTTCTTTCTCCCTGTGTTCCCTACTTAATTCCACCTATCCTTCCATATCCAGCCCAAATATAGCATCATCTATGATGAGATATCATTCATTTATTCAGAAAATGTTATCTGCTACGTACTAGGTACTGGGGTCTATTCCAAGAAAGCTCCGGCAGACAATAATCTCTCTTTCCACAGTAATTTAACATCAAGCTCTGCCTATATTACATCTTTGCTTACATTTTACATATATTAAAACACTTATCAAAAGCTGATCCTCAAGCACACTAGGCACTCTCCTCCTAAGGCTTACAATTGCTATTCCCTCTCCGGGAACAGTGTATGGCCACTTCCTTACTTCTTTAAGGTTTTTTTTTTTTTTAATTTTTTTTTCAACGTTTATTTATTTTTGGGACAGAGAGAGACAGAGCATGAACGGGGGAGAGGCAGAGAGAGAGGGAGACACAGAATCAGAAACAGGCTCCAGGCTCTGAGCCATCAGCCCAGAGCCTGACGCGGGGCTCGAACTCACGGACCGTGAGATCGTGACCTGGCTGAAGTCGGACGCTTAACCGACTGCACCACCCAGGCGCCCCTTTAAGGTTTTGATACAAATGGGAGTTTCTCCATGAGGCCTCTCTCACCATTCTTTAATACTGTAGCTTCCCCTCTCTCTTTTTTATTTTACTATATTTTTCACATAGTATTTACCATATATTGTAATACAAATTTTGCATATGGGTGTGCTGTAAAGTCCATAATCACAGGGATCTTTACCTATCTCATTCACTGCTGTATGCTTAGTAACAAGAACAGGGCTCACTACTTAGTAGGTATGATGGCTAATTTTATGTGTCAGCTTGGCTACACCATGGTAACCAGATATTTGGTCAAACGCCAGTCTAGATGTCACTGTGAAGGCATTTCTAGATGAGAATAACATTTAAATCAGTAGATTTTGAGTAAAGTAGATGAACCTTCATAATGTGGGTGGGCATCACTCAATCAGCTAAAGGCCATAAGAGAAAAAAACCTCAGCTCCCTCCAAGGAAGAGGGAATTCTGCCTTCAGACAGCATTCAAGCTATGGTACAACTCTTTTCTGAATATCCAGCCTGCTCTCCTACTATGACAACTAAACTTGCCAGAACCCACAATCTTCTTAGCCAATTCCTTAAATCAATCTCTCTCTCTCTCTCTCTCTCTCTCTCTCTCTCTCTCTATATATATATATATATATATATTTATATATGGATATAGAAATTTATATCCATCTGTGTCTCTATCATCTATCTATCTATCTATCTATCTATCTATCTATCTATCTATCTATTTGCCTACTTACCTATCAAAAGAGAGATACTACTGATTCTCTCTTTCTGGGGAACTCTAATATAATAGGCACTCAGTAAATATTTGTTGAATAAGTAAATGGTTTATCATTAGTTATTTACAGCTTAGACTCTGAGCTCTTTGAAGAGAGTATAACTTATCCTTCTATTTGTTTGGTGTCTAACACCATTATTCATTCATCCATCCACCCATTCAACATATACTTGTTGATTACTGACCTCATACCAGACATTAAGCCCATTCCACATACATACCTTGTACTTCCCTACCTATGGCTTTAACCTTCCCCAAGCCCTGTTCACTTATTTAATTCTATCTATCCTTCAAATTCCAGTTCAAATACAACATCTTCTATAAATAAGAAGCCATTCATCTATTCAGCAAACATTAATTAAATATCTACTATGTACCAAGTACTGGGTTATGTTTGTTGAATAAACATATGAGCTTCTAAAAAGTGTTACATAAAAAGAAGGGGGCATGATTAAGAAAAACATGTTCATTAAATGTGAACTTGTTAGAGAGTCTATATGTTAATATCATCACAAACAGCAAAACTGCATACATCAATTGTTTGGAATCATCTCTGAAATGGAGTCACCAGTCCCTGAAGGACCATAACACTGGAGCATTTAGTACAAGAAAGAAGCACATTCGTATGAAATCAGAAGGTCAAGCAACTGCAGGAGGTAAGAAGTTCAGATAGGAGTACAACAGGTTGGGGTAAAAAAAAGAAGAAAAACAGAAAAGGGTTTTCAAAGGAACATCATTTTTGCACCTTGGCCATATTTTTACCATCCATCAAAGGTGATTAGTCCAGGTTAAGCATCAGCACTAGCAAGCTAAAGCTTTATGTATGAGGTGAGAAGCAGTCTTCTTGGCTCTTGCGTTGCACTAAAATGATATATGAGAATAACAGAGATTGACAGCTTGAAAAGGTCACTTGTCCAGTCAGCCTGGCATACCTCATCTTGCTTCCATGTCATAATAAACTTCACTTGCAGACCCTGTCTGAAAGCACATCCATATGCTTTGGATGCTCTGGGAATGGAAAGGTCACGTTGGACCTGAGTGCCTCTCGGTCACGTGTGGGTGCTCCTGTTTGCCACTGACTTGCATATATTTGTATTTAAAGCCACAAGCAGGTAAGTTGCCATCTCTTGTTCAGCCTGTCAGCCTGGGTCTGAATCCTAAATTATCTTTTTTTTCATTTTACAGTCAGAAAAATCTCCTTTTCAATGATAATAAAGTCAGTGGACCAGATTGTGCCCTTTGTTACTTATGTACAAATCCTGCTGAAGTCAGCAGGACTTAAGGGCATGCAACTTTGGGCAGAATGTATTCCAACTTTTTTTCCTTGCTGGATTTTTATTACCTGACATCTTTCTGATTCCTCTAGATTGCACAATAAGGGAAGGGTGGCCCAGTTTGGGTAAAATAAAAAATGACCCAAACCACTGACCTAAATCCTGTCTTTGAAATTTAAAATTACATTTACTAGGAAGGAAAATAGTTTTTTTGAGTGTGGGTGGTTTTCTTTTTCAAAACCCATTTTCAAATGTTGACCTCCTGAATGTTATCATACCAGTTTGGATTGGAAAACAGAAGGGTAGGTAAACATTTTTTTAAGCTTGTTGTGGGGAGGTCATCCTTTCTGAATTCATTATCTGCAAAGAAGCAGGAAATACCAAGAACTTTTTTTTTTTTCCAAAAGATTTCCTGGTCACATTGCCAAATTTGACTCCAAAAGTAAATCATCCAATTTTGTGAAATATTGAGACTTTTTGTCTCCCCTTCCTTCAAAGGTGAACTCAGGTAGTGAAGAAGCAAAGGCAAGAAAGCTTTGCTTGAGGAAATAGATGAGGGATGGAGGTAAGGAATTCTCCTTTGCACAAATAAAGGGGCCACAGGCATGGTTGTCACATAAATGACAGGCCCTCATGATCTGATGTAATGACAAAGACTAAACCTCACAGCTTTTCCCTTGAGATGCCTACTGATGTCAGCCTTTTACAATAAGATGCCTCCTGCCTCCTCTAGAAGCACTCTGTAAAATATCCGACATAGAGGACTCTAACGCATTGTAACCATATACTCAATTATTTAGCAATTCCCTATCTGAGATTAGAGCCCTGACTTAATGGGACATGACGCAGGCACATTTCAATAAGAAAGAGGAAGGATAGATGTGATAATGGAGGAAGGAAAGATTTGGAGCAAAGCTCTTGGTGCATTACATAAACACTTATCCCACTGTGTTGTCATTCTTTGTATAGTAACTAGTCCCTGACCTAAACTGATCTTAAAATTGGGATCCTTGGCTCGTTTATTTTTGTTTTACCAGCACCTGGCATAGTGCCTGATCACATGGAAGCAGTTTAACGTAGTGCTTTGATTTTACAGTCCTGGGCTTGAGTTCAAATTTTGCCAGTTACAAGTTCTGTGACTTTGGATAAGATCCTGCACCTCATAAATCCTAATCTATAAAACGAGCATAGTAATTCCTTCCTTCAAATATTCTTCTGAGGATAAAGATATACTTTTAAGTACTTCTCACAATGCTTAACAGAGTTTGCACTTAATAGAAACCATAATTATTACTATGCATTCAAAAAATTTGTTGAATGAATGAATGAACGGTTCAACCAATGGATCAGCCCTAAGTTAAGAATTAACAAGGGGGCAGCAGGAGTATATGAATGCTCGGTCATAGGAAGACATTTAAGGGTTGGGGTGGGGGTTCCTAAAGAAAGCACGAGGCAATTAACATCCATCTTAGTTCTCAGCACAAAAACTCATCACATTTGGTGGGACACTTGAATAGGATAAAAGTCCCCAAATAGCACTAAAGTAGCAATAATTTAGAAATAACAGTGTTTCACAATGTCAACACCATGCACTGGCAATCTTTCAGCCCTGTGTAGCTATTTAAGTAAAACTGTGTATGTGCTCTTTTAAATTCTTATAGAGCAAAGTCACCACATGTTCTAGTAAATATGTACTCTTTCCTGCTGACATGATGTTTATTGGGCTTTTGCTCTCATTCTAGTCATGCTCTGCCTCATACTACATCATAAAAAGTAACATTATAGAGAGCTTACTAGGCACTCAGCACATTTCTCAGTACTTTACATGAATCAATGTACTTAATCCTCAACTCTATGGTGTTAGTACTACCTATGTGGAAATTACCATTATCAATTTTTACAGGTAAGGAAACTGAGGCACATGGAATCAATAACTTGGCAAAGGTCACAGAGGTAGCAGGAGTCGCAGTGTATATTTGAAGCCAGACAGGTAGACACTAGAGTTCTTAACCACTAGAGCATATGCTGCACAAGATACAGTAGCTCCAGCTGCCTAACACAGGCACTATCAGGACATTATTTGTAAATTACACTGTAGCTAAATAAATGTTTCATATTGGGGGAATTAAGACTGTATACCTGAGGAAGCTCATTATATACAACATGAGGTCTTTTGGCAGATGCACAGTGTCACTGCAAATTCTGCTTAAGTCACAAATATGCCAAGGACCAATATGCCAAGCTGAGGAAGTGGGGCAAAACTTGAGCGTATTTTCAAGCATGTAATTCCCAATGGAATCATGGCCTGTCATGAGATCGCAGCAATAATCCCTATCTCTACCAGGATGCTGTCAAAGTCCTCTTCAACCCACTTTCCAAATTTTCTACCAATGGAGTAGACCTGCAGAAAGCAGCTGGGCAATCAAGAGGCATAGGCAGAGCTCCCTAAAGCCTCCTAGCTAAACTTACAAATCATTAGCAATTCCTCTCTCGTGATAATCTTGCTTAAAAATAAATTTGAGCATGACCATCACCAAAAGAAAGGATAACAGTTACTGAATATAGTAACCAGCATGGGGAATACAGACTCTTCCTTTCAGTTTGTGCTCTGGGCCCATGCCTATGTGCCTGTGTACCTACAGGTCTTAGCAATGTTGCCATACACGAAGTTACTTGCCCTTAGAAACTTCGCTCACACATATTTTTATATCTGTGCATGAGGTGGTTAACAGACCTCCCCACTTCGATTTGTTGCCCTTGGATTGATTATATCTAGATACTAAGATTCAGCAATAGCATCCATTGTTAATTTTCTGTACAATAGCAGGATTCAGTAACTCTTGTCTAACTGAATGTGTCAAAACCATTGCAATTGTACGCTGTATTGCATCCAAATAAAATGTTAGTTCTGTCCTAGAACAGGCATATTGGATTGCATATTTATTAAAATTTGTAAAATAGGCCAAGGACTTTGGGGAACTCAACTCTGTTACCCCTGGGATCTTTACCACTGCAAGCTACCTCTCTCCTCAGCTGGAACAGTCATGACCAATAATAAAGAGCTGGTAAACTCCTTTGAGAGTCTCAGTTGAAAAGTTCTTAAAGAGTCCTTAGAATACTTTTAATTTTGCATATCACCTTTCATCTCTAGAGCTGTCCCTGCTGACTTATTCATCTTCTCTATTGTCTCTACCTCAAGAGAGACATGCCCTTAAAAACAAGGAGCATTCCCACTTGGCAGATGGAAAAAATGGGCATTTGATTGGTTGTGCTCTGCTCACATAATCAATATTCCATAAAGTCATACAGCATAGATAGAATCCTTATCATGATAGGAGAGTGCCAATTCAAAAGTAATCCTCACCCTTAGATCCCACTGAGGTAACAAATAGGTTGAGAACAGTATTTCCAGTAAGATAAAGACTGTAGAACTCCATGTTTGTCATTAAGCTTTGAATATACTGCACCCAAGTAATGGTAACTGGTCAAGAGAAATGTCCACAGCCTGCTGCCCCTCTTATAGCTATATGCCGATAACAGGAACCAGCAAGGTAACTGGCATGGGGCAAATAAAGCTATGGGAAGATACCACTAAATCCAAACAACCCTTGTATCTTACTTAGCTGTAACATCTGCTCTACCACCCTTCTTGCCCACCCTAATCCTTTCTCTTCATGTAGCCTACAATGATTTTTACAAATACTCTATCAGGTCATACCCTTCCCCCACTTAAAACTTTCAACAGCTTCCCATTGCACAAAGAAAAAAAGTGCAAATTCTTTAGCATGGCCTTCAAAGTGCTTTATAAACTGGCCCCTGCCTACCTCTGCAACCTCATCATAAACCCCTTCTCCCTTTCTCATTTGTCCCATCAATACTCCTCTCCTTTAACTTCCTAAACCATGCCAGACCCTTTCCCAACCCACAGCATATACTTTTCCCTCTTTGTGTAGCACATCCCTCCCCACCTGTTCTCCTCTCCCAAATGACTGCCCTCCCCTAGATTCTTCTCATGATGGCATCTTATTTTTCAGGTTTGCACTTTATTGCCCCTCAGACAGGCCTTTCTTGACCTAGACAGATATCCTCCACTCTTTCCTATCACAAAACACCCTGTTTATTTTTTCATTCACTTAACAAATGTATTTGTATACTTATGTGCCAGTACCTGTGTGAAGCGTTGTGGATACAACAGTTAACAAAACACACAAAAAGATGCGTGCATTGATGAACATTTTAGTCAGAAAAGCATATGGTGAGAAAAATAAATGAGTATCAAAAACATCTAGATACTTTATTTTAGATACTGGAGCTAGGGAATGTTTTACTGAGAGGCTAGCAGGTGAGAAGAGACTGCCAAAGGGGACCGGCAAGTTTCCTTGTGACTATCCAAGGAGAAAGTGTTCCAGGCAGAGGGAGTATCAAGCACAAAGGTCCTGAGGCAAGAAAGTGCCTGGAATATTTGAGGGAGACAAGGGACTGTGCTGGCTGAAGTAGCGGACAGCTGTAAGAGATGATGCTGGAGAAGTAATGGTAGGGTCATATGGAGCAGGACCTTGGACATCATAGCAGATTCCTTGGCTTTTACCCTCACTGAAATCGGAAGCCCTTGGAAGTTTTTGAGTGAAGGGTGATACGATCTGCTTTGCATTATATAATTCATCATCCTGTTTGCTCCTTGGGGGAATAATTTGAAGGACTTATGCAATGAATGTTTGTGTTCCCCCCACCCCACCCCGCCAAAACTCATATGTTGAAGCCCTAAGGCCCAATTGTGTCTACACTTGGAGATAGGGCCTGTGAGGAGGTGAAAAAAGTTGAATGAGGTCATAAGGGTAAATCCCTAATCTGACAAGGCTGATACGTTTATAAAAGGAAGATACACCAGAGCTTTCTCTCTTTGCATACAGGCAGCAAAGAAATGTCATATGAACACATTCTGAAAAGGAGGCCAGAACTGGACTATCGTGGAGCCCTGATTTCAGACATCCAGCCTCTAAACCTGTAAGCAAATAGATTATTATTTAAGCCACCCAGTGTATATTTTATTATCGCAGCTAGAGCTGTGTTATATTTTTATCTTTTTTTTCCCCCCCCAAAGACAGGGAGTGAGAATGGAAGACTTTGTCTCCTTCATCACATTTAAGAGAACTTGTAATTTAAAAGATCTGCCAGTGGGTGTTTGTTTCAGATCTTCTCCACTCACTGTCATCTCCAAGAGGCTCGGCTCTGGGTGTCTACCCCCACAGCCCAGTACTGTGCCTCACAGGTCATGTGTGCAGAATAAATATTTACTGAATGAGTGCTATGATGAACTTAGGATTTCTCCTAAGAAGGTCCCATACATTTAAGATCTTTGTTTTTGAATTAAAAATAGTTTGTTCTTGTTTATTTCTTTAGAGCCTTCTCTGAACTGATACTGGGGTATCAACTTTCCTCTTTTGCATTCTTTGATTCCACGACCATTTATTCAACACCTGCTATAAATAACCAGGGCTGGGATACGAAGATGAACCCTCGCTGCTTACTTCAAACTGTTGACAGGTTTTTAGGTTTTCCTTATTTAATATCATAGTTTTAGTAAGAGTTCAATAATCAAAACAAAAAGAAATATGTGTTTTCATGAGTCAGGTGTCTTTAATTTCTGTAATGTTTTTTACTGGACTGCTTAGTCATCTATTAGAACTCAGATGGTACCTGTTCAAAATGTAACTTATATATGATAGAGTTTTAAAATTTGGATCACTGTAAAAAACTTTATTAGTTTCTTAGGGCTGCCATAACCAAGTACCATAAACTGGGGAGCTTAAATAACAGAAATTTATTGTCCCATAGTTCTGGAGCTAGAAGTTCAAAATCAATGTGTCAGTAAAGCTGGTTCCCTCTGAGTTCTGTGGGGGGAGAATCTGCTCCATGCCTCTCCCGTAGTTCCTAGAGGTTTACTGTCAACCTTTGTCATTCCTTGGCTTGTGGAAGCGTCACCACAATCTCTTCCTTCATCTTCAAGTGGCATTCTTCTGTGTATGCCCATGTTCTAATTTCCCCTTATTATTTATCGGAACATCAGTCATGTTGGATTAGGGGCCTATCTCACTTCTGTATGACCCCATTTTAACAAGTATATCTACAAAGGCACTCTTTCCAAATAAGGTCACATTCTGATGTATTGGGGATTAGGAATTTAGCATATGAATTTTGGGAAAACACAATTCAACTCATAACAACTCTTAATGAAGGAATAAATAAAAGCTCTTCTCAAAGACTCCTCCACCTTTCAGCCCTTAATAACTACTTGTCTTTTGACAAGTGTTGGTATTCAAAGTTGGAGGGAAAAAGTGGAATTCACATTCTACAACTTTTATAAGAAAAGCACCAAGGTATAGCCAAGAAAACACTTTAGCAGGAGTCATAAAGCCCTTTTTTAGTCTCACATATCTGATAACATCTGATTCAACTAACTTTATTGAGGATATCAGTGAGTTTCCTCATATATAAAAGGCAGGGTCAACTTTCATCATTACCAATGTCTCAACCTATCCCAGGAAGAAGAAATAAATGTTATTATTTGTGGTGGGCAAAATTCTAACATGACCCCCATGACCTGTACCTCCTAGCGTTAGCCCTAGTGATTGCTACCTCATGTGGCAAAAGGGATTTTTTGGTTGTAATCAAGATGACCAATCTGTTCACTTTATCACAGGGAGATTATCCACAGGGACCCACCCTAATCACTTGATCCCTCTAAAAGCAATGTTTTCTCCAACTGGTAGCAGAAGAGAAAGTCAGAGAAATTCAAAGTACAAGAGAGATTGTTATAAGTGAGGTTCTCCATTGCAAAGATGGGGGGCGGGGGTCCTTGCCCCTGAGGCAAGCAGCCTCAAAGAGCTGAGAAAGGTAGCAGCCAACCACTAGTGAGAAAGTAGGGGCCTCAGTCCTAAAACTTCAAAGCACTAAATTCTGCCAACAACTTGAATGAGCTTAGAAACGGGTTCTTCTCTGGAGACTCCAGATTAACTAAACTTTCAAGACCCTAAGCCAAGAATCCAATCAGGTCCACCTGGGCACTGACCTGTAGAACTGTGAGATACAAACGGGTATTGTTTTAAGCCAGTAAGTTTGCAGTAATACACAGCAACAGAAAACATATTATTACATTACAGTGAGAAAACAAAGAGAGAAACCTGGAAGAAAGAATGGAGTGAGAAAGAAACCAGGTGAAAACTGAGTAGGACGGAGCACCATCAAAGGAAAGAAATGAGGAAAGACATAAAGGTGGAAAGAGATAAGATATATGAAGTTTGCCCTAAATATTTCTTTTTTTTTTTTTCTCCAATGTTTATGTATTTTGAGAGAAAGAGTGAGCAGGGAAGGGCAGAGGGAGAGAGAGAGAATCTCAAGCAGGCTCCACAGTGTCAGCATGGAGCCTAACACAGGGCTCGATTCCACCAAGCAAGAGATCCTGACCTGAGCCAAAATCAACAGTCCAACGCTTAACCAACTGAGCCACCCAGGCGCCCCTGCCCTAAAAATTTCTTTTTCTTTTTTAAAAAAATTTTTAACATTTATTTACTAATGAGAGACAGAGAGAGACAGAGCATGAGCATGGGAGGAGCAGAGAAAGGGGGAGACACAGAATCCAAAGCAGGTTCCAGGCTCTGAGCTGTCAGCCCGGGGCCTGAACTCACAAACCAAGAGCATGACCTGAGCTGAAGTCGGACGCTTTACTGACTGAGCCACCCAGGTGCCCCTAAATATTTCTAGTTAGAGATAAAACATGCTTAGGTTTGTTTCTTTGACTGTTCCCCTGTTTGCATGGAGTGGTGATAGTACATCTGACACACATAATTAAATTGGACAATTAAACTGAAATCATGATCCGTATTATCTAAGAAATGATAATCCAATAAAAAAATAGAAAGGAAACTCCTTTCCACACATGAGGAAAAGAATAGAGGGGAAAAAAAGGATGAGGAAAGAAAAGAAGATAAAGGAAAGAGAGAAAGGATAGGGGAGGGAAAAGAAAGAAGGGAAGAAGAGAAGGAAACTGCAAAAAATGTTTAGAGAAATATAAAATTCTGTATTGAAAATTGAAAGTGTGTCAGAGACAAGCATGGTGGTATCAAACTTCTCTCAAAGTTCTCCAGAAGCAATAGAGAAATTGCCATTTCCATTCTGCCTTTTCAGCCTTTATGAGCTTCACTAGTTGCCTGGCTGCTTAAACAGTCTTCAATGCCATCAAAGGAAGAAAAAGCTCCACAGCCATGACATTAAGAAAGAAAGAAAGAAAGAAAGAAAGAAAGAAAGAAAGAAAGAAAGAAAAGGAAAAAGAAAAAAAAAAGTCTCTACCTCATGTAGGTATTTCTGAATCCAACAACTATGAAAACACAAAATCACATCTGTTTGAAAGAGACAGGTAAGCCAATAGCAATGTTAGACATTTCCAATAAAATTCAGTAATTGAAAAGAAGTTTTATTAGGAAAACATCATTTCTGGATTTTTCCTCAGCAAGGCAGAGAAACTACTCTGACATGGTCAAATACCAAAGAGAATTTTTTCCTGTGTTCTTAAGGTTCTATGGCTCCTTTATAGTATGTGGGGACATTGTACCTCCACGTTCAATGCCCAGCGCATTGAAACAAAAACACAAAGACCAAGTTGGTGTAGAATTTACAGTAAAAGGGCATTAGAGAGCCAAAGGGGCCAGGCAATTAAAACAACAAGCACCAAAAAATGAGCAAATTCTGTGCACAGACAGCTAGTTTCATGGAAGAATTCCTTTTTTTTTTTTTTTTTAATTGAGCTATTAAACACTAAAAAACAAGAGCTGAATACGCAGGACAAAGTTCGGCTATAGAAGCTGGCCTTTCCAAATAAGGAATAAGGAAGCAGATATTCATCTAGCAACTTCTGTTCAGGGTTCTAAGACATAACAACTCTATTTTCTTTGTCTATGACTACCAATATTACTTGTAAAGCATTCTCAACAAGTTGGTTAAATAAGATCTTTTTTTTCCAGCAAGAGCTGAAAGGCCTCTAATGGAAGTATGCTTTCAATAGCTCCTCTTGCAGTGCTCAGGAAATTCTACATGATTATTGCCATTATTTCCTACATGGATGACTGTTATATAATTGTCTATTCTCTGTCTTGTGGCCTTAGGAGGACGATTAATGTGATGGTTGATGACCAGCCAAACCCCAAGACTGTCAAGTGACCCAAAGAGTTGTTTATGCCAATCTCAGGAAGGAAAAGTACTACATAATTACAAAATAACATATTTAGACCAGGGGTCAGCAAACTTCTTCTGTAAAGGCCCATAGAGTAAATATTTTAGAATTTGTGGACCATGTGGTCTTTGTCACAACTACTCAACTCTGGCTGTAGTGTGAAAGGAGCCACAGATGATACAGAAATGAATGAGTGTGGCTATGTTCCAATCAAACTTTATTTATGAACAAAAATTTGAATTTATTACAATTTTCTTATGTAATAAAATACTATTCTTATTTAGATCTCCTTCAACCACTTAAAAATATAAAAACTATCCTTAGCACACATCCATACAAAAACAGGTGGTGGACTGGAATTGCCAGTAGGCCCATAGTTACCCTTTCCATATTTATACTATTTTATGTGTTTTCAGAATCCATCATATGATTATACTCTTAGATTTAACACCTGATAAAAACATAATAAAATTTGGTTCAAGTTATACACAATGGTTACCAGATGCCCACTGACTACTGTATTTTGTGAAATATTAATAGACGCTTACCTTTTCTAATTTACTGTAATTCTATTTAGTTGGTGCTTTTAGAGCTTCTAGTCATAAAGAAAATATAATGCAGAAAATCTGAAAGCCCCAACTAATTTGACTACCTATCAATTGCAATTTTTTGACACTGAAATTCTGTATAATGTCATAAAACCCTGAGATTTGTTTTCCAGAAGACAGAAACTATCTCAGAATTATTTGGTGTTATTTATTTGGCCAAGCAATTATCTCAGAATTATTTGATGATTTATCACGTGCAATAGCACAATTACAAATGACCTATAATCAACATCTGCCCTGTCCTTAGTCCTCTGACATCAGTGATAGTATTAAATGAATGAAACCAAAGAATCAAGTTAAGGTCGACTCTAATTGCAGATCTTGGGGACAGCCCTAGTGAGAGTTTTAATGTAGCTGTTGCTATTATGCACACAGTGTGATTCATAGTTCAAAGCAACACTACCCATTGTTGGTACAGCACTGTTAGTATGTGAGTTGTCCAATGCATATGCCTGCATAGTCTTCATATTAATACAAAATAAGGTTACTGCTACAGAGTTTTCTAACCCAGTTCAATTCAGTCAGTAAATCAACCACCTTTTACCAACTCTCTGACTTATCCAAAGCTTCACAAAATTCCCTTTATGTCTGCTTCCCCTTAATATACCAATGCAAGTTATCTCTTACAGTTCAGTAGATCTGGCAATTGCTTTTCCCAAATTATCATTTTCCCTCACGATATAATTGAATTTAAGTTTTGGGGACCTAGTTAGGCTCCACTACCAAGAGAACATGATTCAAGTGTTTGAAAAAGAAAATAAATCTTAGTGTTTTAAGCCCTTCCATTCTCAACAGGAAAATATCTTTTTTCTTGGTTACACAGAATAAATGCCACAGCTTTTGTCCTTTCTTTAATTTAGCTCTGATTTATTCTCTCCTTCAAGTCTTCTTTGATGTGCGAAGAGAAAGATGTGGCACGGATCTCAGAGTCCAGTCTCAGGATTAGAGACCCTGTGCATTTCATTTTTAAGAGGTCCATGCTTTATCCCCAGTCTCTTCAGAGTCTTAAAATTCTCCTTCTTTCTTAGCATCCTCTATCTTAAAATACAATTATGCCTCCCCAAATTGAAAACCAATCTTTACTTTCATGTTTTAATAAAATATTTCAAACATATCTAGAGTAAAATAAGAAGTCATCTACCACTTAAATGAACCCATGTTAGAGTTTGGTCTTATTTAATTTGAACTTAAAAAAAAATAAACATAAATAAAGCATATCAAGTGCATTTGCAGTATCCTTGTAGCTCTGGTTGGCCCCATTCCCACCTAACACCTCTGTCAACTCCTTCCCCCACTAAGTAACCATTCTGAATCCTTCTCATTTAGTATTTTATTCTTTTGCTACATATTTATGGGTCTATGTAGTTTTTAAAATAGTGTTCCTTTGAGTGTTTAAGTACATGATATCATACTGTATGTTCCATTCTGAAATTTGTTCATTAAATATATTTTATACTGTATATATTTGAGATTTATCAATATTGATACATGACTTCAATTTATTCATTTTAACCTGATGAGTAATATTCATCATATAAATAAGACACAAGTCATTTATCTTTCCCTTATGATGGACATTTACATGGCTTCTAATTGTTCACTACCAAATATAATGTCAAAATGGACACTTTAGTTCATGTCTTTTTCTGGGCATGGGTAAAAGTTTCTTTAAAGTAATTAGCCAGATGTGCAATATCTGGGTCTCAGGCAGTGTGTGTTTTCACCAATTGCATCTCCAAAATAGTTGTTTCAATGTGTTCTTTCACTGTTAAGGTTTGAGGCTTCCCCACAGCTTTGCAGCAATCCGTGTTGTCAGATTTTACATTTTATACTGTCTGATGGGTTTAAATGTATCTTACCATTGCTTTCCAATTTGGTTTCCATCATTGTTTAGCTATAAAACTGCTCTTCCCATGGACATCTAATAATCACCTTCTTGCCAAATCTCAAAGACTTCTCTTGTACTCATCATTCTGCTTGACCTCAATCGCATTTGGCATACTGGTAAACACCAAGTCCAAACTCTCTTCTCCTTTTGCTTACATTTAACAGCATTCTGGGGGGAGAGGAAGCAGATAGCAAGATGTTCCCGTAGAAGTTCATGTGTAAATCTGGTAGATAAATCAGGGAATGTACTCTTCAAAGAAATATAATTTAATAATAGAACTTGGGAAATTTGAAAAAATACATAGCTTTCATAATATGAAACACTTAAATTAGTTTCCAAACAAAAATACTCCTAAGTTTGGGGGTTGTACAAGAAACAGTATGAGAACACATTCATAATAAGCACTACATTTAATGCAACATTTAATAATTATTTCTAAATTATGTTTAATATAATTTATGTGTGTGATGTATTTTATATTGATAAACCAAATGCTTATTGAAATGTAATGTTTTATGTTTTAAAAATTAACATAATATATTACTATAATATCAAAAAGGGGGTGGTGGGTGTCATGAAAGCTATTTATGATGATGCATCTTCCATTTCCTTTTCCATGAGCTATGGTTCATTCTAAGGAAGTTAGAACACAGATTTAAAAATAAGATCATTTGAAACTGGCCCCAGGAACCTTTAAATGGGTCTAAATGAATAGCTATACATGGAAAATTACCAAAAATACTACTTATTGGAGCCCATATATATATATATATATATATATATATATATATATATATAAGCAGCCAGCCCCACCATCCATTGCCCACCCTTGACATCCCTAATGATATTAAACAAATATTCATTTAAGAAGTTTACTCAACAGATATTTTCTGAGCAATGACTCATCAGCTCTTCTAGGTGAAGGGATTGAGTGATGAATAAGAAAGCCTCTTCCTTCACACAACTTAGATTTTAGACCTCTATAGAAGTAATACCAGGCTCTGATCAGCATTTCCTGTTTTTCTAAGTTCTTTGAGTGATGGGGGGTAAGTGTTTTTGTTTTGAGTAGGGTAACTGTCAATGTTAGCAAAAATAAAACTCCAAAATATTATAAGACTGATACCAAGACTCACAAATGTAAAAAGATTATGTCCAAAATTCTCAGTATGGTCTAGATCTAAATATACAGAGTAATGGTACCAAATGACATTCTTGAATGGTACTTGAATAAAAAAAATTTAAGTAAAATTCCTTCTAGTCCTAAAAAAAAAACCCAAACTATTATTTGGCACACACTTGAAGTTGGCAGTTACTAAAACCTATAACCAAGAATCCTCAAAGACTATGAAAATTTTATGTGAAATAATCCCTTCAACTGCAAAAAGAAAACCTTGACTTCTTTGGTGACTTGTATTAAACCTTGTATTCCAAATGTTTCCAAGATACTATGGTGTTTCTTTATGGTAGAAGTAAAGTTCTTGATTAAAGAACATTATGGTGTTTCTTTGTGTAATTTCTGTAGTCAATCTTCAGACAGATAACTCAGCAGAAAATACCATAACGCAAGTTTGATGAAAAAAAATCAATCCTTACCTTTTATTTTCTTTGGTTCACTTGGGATGATTCTATTACTGGGAGAGTCTATTTAAGTATTCATTCTGAATGTTTAAAGATTCTGTGGAATAAAACTGTTCTTTTTTCAAACCTTGGCAACTATCACAAAGATGTATTATCTTCATGAAAGTTTTTCTAAACAAAGGAGCAGAATTAGGGAGGAGAAAGATTGTGGTATATGCTCTTCCTATTCTAGAAACATTGGGCTTGGTAATCTAGATTGCTAGCAAAAAAAAAAAAAATTGAATAGGAAGAAAAATCATCAGTTTAGGTGTCTTGTGCCATTTGTCCACAAGCAATGAATTTCCAAATGCTGCCAAGTTCTTTTATAGAAGAACTCATCTCACTACTAAGATGATCAATATGAGAATAACATTACATGAAACACCAGTTTTTTTCCTTTGCTTTGTGAATATATGTTATGTGGATCAAAAAATACTTGTGTTCCATGTTGAGGTCCTTTGATTCTCAAAAGAAAATATTCTTGGCTAAATTTATGAGCTGAAAGACCAAGTGACCTATTTTTGGAACACCAGAGAAAAGACCAACTGTGTCAAACTTGAAAAAATTATAACTGTCAGTGGATCTTGGCTGTTTGGCAGATATACTTTAAGCATTGAGTATACTGAATGTGAAATTTCAAGAGAAAATTTCCAACCTTTCTCATTATAATAAATTTTACACATTTATAGCCCAAACCAGTTATGGATATAGTATATTAATGCTAAAAAATCTAAGTATTGTCTCAAGTTGGTGAAGATTTCGAGGACCATGTCTTGAAAATGATTTTAAGGAGGAAAACAAAATGAGTCTCATCTACTCCTACAAAAAGAAAAATGTGGATGGTATTTTCTTGATGATGTGGCTAAAAACCCCTTTTGGAAACTCACAAATATTTTCTAGGATTGGACTATCCACAACTCACTTGATGGAGAAGTTTTAAAATATGCTTAATTCAGCTTCCAAAGTTAATTTTTATATAATCATAAATGGAGTAAAATATCACCCCAGAGGAAATAAACAGGTTTTGCTTGTCACGAATCGATATTCATCAACATACACATGTGACACCTGTTTTCTTCACCTTCAGCAAACAAGAAAAATAACCGTACAACAGAAGGCACACTATTATGCCTATTTCCCACATAACTTACCAGAGAACATTTTATAGTAACCAAGCATATTCACTTCTCACATAATGCATTTTTGGTGGCAGGTGGGGGAGAACGCATGTGAGCAGGGGAGGAATAGAGGGAGAAATAGAATCCCAAGCAGGCTCTATGCTGAGCCCCTATGCGGGGCTCAATCTCATGACCCTGGGATCATGACCTGAGCCAAAACTAAGAGTCAGATGCTCAACTGACTGAGCCACCCAGGTCCCCCTCACATAATCAACTTTTAAAAAAATGAATGTAGGATAAAGGGTAGTTTTTTTTTTTCTAAAACTACCACTGAAGTACTGTTTTTATCTACCAATTTTAAGTGTTTGTTTATTTTGAGAAAGAGAGAGAGAGAGAGAGCTCAAGTGAGGGAGAATCAGAGAGAGAGGGAGAGAGAATCTCAAGAAAGATCTCACTGTCAGCACAGAGCCCAGTGCAGGGCTCAATCCCATGACCATGAGATCATGACCTGAGCTGCAATCAAGCTTAACCAACTGAGCCACCCAGGTGCCTCCCAATTTTAAACTGTAAAAATTTTTTACATTGAAGCTACTGTCTTTCTGATCTACACAGTTTCTTTGGTGGATTCCTTGTCTTGTTATACTTTCTCACTAGAAGACCTTCCCAAGACTTGGGTTCTGATCATTTTCTTTCTTCTCTTGCTGTCCTCCCTCCTACCCTTCCTGCCTTTATCTTCCTTCCTTCCTTCCTTCCTTCCTTCCTTCCTTCCTTCCTTCCTTCCTTCCTGACATGCATTCAACCTGATCATTTCTCACAATCTGAACTATGATCTCTGTGCAGAGGACTTCCAAATCTGTGTTCTTGACATTTAACCAAATCACCATCATCATAATATTTACTTCTTTCAAGTCATTCACCTAACATGCACAGGGCACTTACTCCATACAAATCCTGTCACAGGAACCTGGAGTACAACAGTATGATAGAACACAAAGCAGTCAATGTAGCTGACTTTGGAACTGCCTACCAGTGATCTCCTTAGATGTGTGCTCAACATGTTGCATTCAAAACGCATTGCTTAAGATTCATCATTTTCCTTTCCACTAGCTATCTTTCTTGATTAATATTTTTTGTCAAGGCTACAATCATTTTCTTTTTAATCCAGATGTGTAATCGTGGGGTTAACTTGAATACTGGAAGGAAGGAGAAGAGAGGACATATTTTTGCTTCTACTCCACAACTATCTACTTTTATTTCACATCTGTTCTTTCCTATCATGTTCTAATGAACACCTCAGAATTCAGGGTCTTTCTATTCCAATTCCTTCTCTAAAAAGGTGGCACATTATCTTTAGAATATCATCTGCATAATGTGACTTCTTCGTTCAAAACTACCTTTGGTTTACCACTATCTACATAATAATATCTAAACCTGTAATTCTAACATTCAAGACAATCCACAAAGTATAAGACACTTTCCAGCTTTGTCTCCCATAACTCCCCAATATATATTTTCTGCTAGAGCCAGACCATTCTCCTCACTGTTCACAAACCATACTTTAGCATTTTCACCTCCATATTCAATAAATCCTGGAATGCTTCCCTCAACTCCCATACCCACTTTCTTCCCTAGTGGCTAGGTTTTACCCAATAGAAGATAGACCTATAAGTACCATCTCCTCCTGAAATATTTCCTTCTCTTCCAAACAACATTCAACTCTCTCAGAAAGCACGGACTATATTTGGTTTATCTTGTCACTCCTCATGTTTGGATGATTTAGCTTTAAAGAATAAATACATTTTATCTCTCATATCAAATTCAATTTCCTTAAGGTTTGGACCTTCATTTTTTACTTTTACAACTCTTAATGTTGTGACTCTATTTGTCTAAAGGTTTACATTATAGAATGACTTGGACTTTTACAGATTTAGATGTTCCACAGTCTAATCATGTCCCGTAAAAGCATGCGCATGTGAAGTATCATGTAAGATATCTAGCTTTTTATGAAGAGCACAGTTGCATCCCCTTATAGCAATGTTTTAATGGGATCTCCTGCATGACAATGTTCCTTCTGTTTATATAAGGTCTCAAACCAAAGAATAACTCAGTGCCTCCATGTGTACCATTCACGATGATCCAATCAGCTGGGCTTTTGTGTCATTGTAGAAAATTAAACATCATTTCCCGTCTTTTACGGTGACAGCAGAACAAGTGGCAAGAATTGCATTTTGATTTTATGTTCTGCGAATGAAACTTGGGCATCTGATTCTATTAACTGAATTAGTATGTAGAAAACCTTGTGAAAGACTGGCTATCCAGACAAGTTTATAAACATCATTTGCTCTCTGCACAAAGGAGTAATGGTGAGAGATGATGGGGAAAATATCAGATGCATTTACTGTGACTAACAGCACTAACACGGCCCTGTTCTTGCTCCATTACTGTTTATTATCTGCTTTTCAACAGTGCTCTGCATTTTCTCCAAAGATTCTGATGTAGAGATGAGCAGAGTGTTCCTCAAGCGAGCACATGCTCAATGTGCAGCACATTGATAGCAAAGTGCTGACGGACATTATTCAAGAATTTCGAGATGTCAGGAACTGCACCCCTGTGGCTCATAATGGGAATCAAGCGCAGCTATTAGATTTATTTGCCAAGGCCACACCACTTTGGCTGACAGTGCCAGAAAAGACAGAGGCCCTCACCCAGTGCCTCCCAATTAATGTGTTTACAATTCCTGTCATTCTACTAAGCGGCTTGTGCCTGAAAGTCATAGATAATTCTGTGGTCAGAGTAGCCCCATCTCCCTTCTCACCTCTTTCCAAGGAAAATAAGTGTCCACTTGGCTAGTAATGCTTCTGAACAGACTCCAAAGGATTTGTGAAAAGATCATGGTGTTAAGATCAGTGTAATCTAAAAGAAGAGAAATCTAGGCTGGACCAGAGCAAAGGCAATTCCCTAGGATATGAGTTTTCAACAGTTTTACCTGAAGGAAGATTAGGAAGCTTTATTAGAAGTTATTTTTTAACAGCTTTCTTGAAGTATAATTGATATAGCATAAAGTTACCCCTTGTAAGTATTTAATTCCATGCTTTTTAGAATATCCATAGACTTGTTCACCCATCACCACAATACAGTTTTAGAACATTTCCATTACTTCCAAAAGTCCCCTTGTGTCCCTTACTTGCAGTTGATCTTTATTCCATCCCAACCCCCAGCAACCACTGAACTACTTAGTGTCTCTATAAATTTGTCTTTTCTCAGTATTTTATATACATGAAATTATGTAATACATAGTCTTATGCATTGGTATTTTTTCACTAAGCCAAATGTTTTTGAGGTTCAATTACATTTTAGCTTATAATTACATTTAGAAGATCCAACAAGGCCATTTCACTTATTTCTGACATCTTGTGGACAATTTTCTATTGCTGAGTAGTATTCTATTGTATGTTTGTCCATTCACCCACTGATGGTCGTTTGGATTATTTCCAGTTTGGGACTATGATGAATACTGTTGCTACAAATATTCATGTACATGTCTTGTCTCTGTGTGGATGTAAGCTTTCACTAAAAATTAAAGTAATCCTGTCTTCCTCAAAACTAGTTCTTTATCCTCAATGCCTTAATTTCCTCAAAAACTCTATTGAAATGGTCAAACTCTACAGAAAATACAAACACCAGCAATATTTTAAAAGAATGAAAAGCTAGACATGATCCACTTAAATCTACTGAATTCTTTATCTGACCCTTTCTAAATTTTATTCTGTGCCCAAGTAAGTATATACAGAGAAATGACATAAGGTCAACTCAAAATGCTAGATAAGGTAGACTTTATCAGGGGTTATAAACTTTTTTCTTCCAGGTGTACAATAGTCTAAAGAACACAATAAAACTTATTGGCACCAACTTATTCTATATCATAGATTTCTTGAGACAAAGAGAGTAATAATCTATTAAAACTTGGTAATCAGTTTAAATAATGTTTATTCTAAGATGTATTTAGCTATGTACTCTTTACCTCAAAACAGAAAAAATTGCTACCAACTTATAAATATGCAGAGTATTTTCCTGGCAGAGAGACTATCTCTCTTACAGACTGAATTGTGTCCCTCTAAAATTCATATGTTGAGGTTCTAACCCCCAATGTGATGGTATTAGGAAGTGGAGCTTTGGGGAGGTAATTAGCTTTAGATGAAGTCATGAGAGTGGGGTTCTCCTGATGGGGTTAGTACCCTTATAAGACCAGAGAGCTTCCTCTTGCTGTCTGCCATGAGGCTACAGCAAGAGGCAGACATCTACAAACTTGGAAGAAGACCCTCACCAGAATCTGACTACACTGATATCCTGATCTCAGACTTTTAGACGAGAACTGTGAGAAATAAGCCACCCAGTTTATGATATTTTGTTATTACAGTCTGAGCAGACTAAGACAATCCCTTGCTATCACCTTCATCCCACCCCAAGAAAACCACTTCCTTTCTCAAAAAAAAAAAAAAAATACAAATGATACCATGGAAACTAAAATGAATATCATTTTGTTGTGTATTTCAAGGTTAACTTCTCATCTTAAAATTTTGTGAAATTTAGAAGATACAACAAGGCCATTTCACTTATTTCTGATATCTTGTGGATAATTTTTCAGAAACCATTCTTTCAAAATAAATATGTTATTGCAGAGTTTTTACACTAAAAAATGATTTTAATTTGCCTTAGTGCCAACATTTTTAATGAGGGCACACATCCCTGAAATTATAATGTAAATCACTATAAAATGTGCTTTTCTTTATAAAATGTGTCCAGAATAATTCTTTAGAAGCACAACCCTTGGTAAATTGATGTGTGCCCAAAATGTGCATAATTACTCCAGTGCACGTAGTTTTAGCTGAGCTCTCTAATAAATGTCCCTTGTTTAGTTGGCAGAAGGTGTATGAGGGAAGAATGTACCATCACCAAATGCCTCTTGGGACACTCTGCCTCGTGAACCCAAACTATGCTTAGCATTAATAACACAGTAACCACAGCAATGACTTTGTGCATGATAAAATAGATATGTACAAAATTCTGTACAACCAAAAAAAGCAAATAGAATATTATCAATAGGATTTGTCTCTGGGACAATCAATAAACAGGTAGAGTCTATGGGAATACCTCTTGTAAAGGCACATGGCCAGACAAAACTTCAGCCATAATCAGCACATTTACCTATCAAAAAACAAGTCATTATAATTACAAAACGCTACTGTCAGCACTCAGAAAACATTTATCTGAGTAAAAGGAGTTTAAACAGAAGTTAAATCTTGCTTCCTTTACCATCTTCTCGGTTGTCAGAAAAAAATAAATGGCGTTCTCTTTATACTCTGCTTGTATAGGAGCAGCAGATGCTTAGGCCATACTAAAAGTGAGGTGGCCACAGGATATCAACTCTAGGTATCCTATAGTTGGAAATATCAGTATGGAGCTCAGAAGAGAAGTCTAGCTGGAGATTTTCAATGGTAGTTCATCAACATATGGATGCAAATTGAAGCCATGGCAATGCCTAAACCAGTAAAAGGACAATTTGCAGACTGAGTAGAGAGGAGAAAATCTTCCTAAGTGTCCACATACAAGGAACATGCAAAGGAGGAGGAGTCTGCAAACGCTGGCAGGCAGTCTCAGAAGCCAGAGGAAATGAGCGTATGGAGTGCATGGGTGAGGCCCGGTATACTAGCCATGAGAAATGCTACAGAAAAGTCATGGATGAAAAATCCTGAAAAGCATCCATTTGATTTCATAGTTACGAGGTTGTTCAAAACCTTAACCAGACCACAGCAGACTGGGAAGTAGAGAGAACAAAGAGAACAAAGATACAACAAGCAGGGATTATTCTTTCAAGATGTTTGGCTGAAAAGAAGGAAAGAGATATGTCACCAGTGGGAGGAACAGAGGATATGAAATTGAAGACATTTATTTGGTGAAGACACTTATTTGGGTAACCCAATAGACTAAAAGAGGTTTGGGTACTAATGAGAAAGAAATAGATTGGGTGCCTTGGTGGCTCAGTCGGTTAAGCGTCCGACTTTGGCTCAGGTCATGATCTCGCGGTCAGTGAGTTCAAGCGGTCCGTGAGTTCAAGCCCCACGTCGGGCTCTGTGCTGACAGCTCAGAGCCTGGAGCCTGCTTCTGATTCTGTGTCTCCCTCTCTCTCTGACCCTCCCCCCATTCATGTTCTCTCTCAGTCTCAAAAATAAATAAAGATTTTTAAAAAAAGTAGAGAGGGAAAGATGGAAGACACAAAAAGAGGGATTTTGATTAATTTTAGATACTCAGCCAATAACAAATTTAAGAATGAGTGATTCACTTCAAACCTCTCTGTTTCAGATACAAGGATCCAGGAGTTTACAGAGATTAGCTTACTTGACTAGCTGTGCTACCAGTAAGTGGCAGAAACAAGGTTCCATCACAAGTATAGCATTTTACAACCCAGGGCTCTCTCCACCGTACCACAGAGCAGGCTTTTCAATCCTAAGGATCTGCCAGGGTGTGCTTCATGTGGTGAGGTGGTAAATTCAGTAATGTCATTAAGATCTGAGGAGGACACATTCTAGAAAGCCAAAATTCCGAGCTCCTGTTACAACCAGGAGATCTAACGGCTTCCCTATACTGAAACAGGTTTTTCCCGATTTTCAAGATCCCCTTACCCCAATTCATTGTGTGTGTTTCTGCTTTCCTCTCAATTTGCCTGACTTGGACCCATGGCTCTGCCTTGACATCTGTCTTTGTCAAACTCCCACGGTAGGGTTGCAAGATAAAATTCAGGATGCCCAGTTAAATGTGAATTTCCTATATTAAACCTACTAGAATTAAAAACAATAAGAAATGTGAATTTCTAATAAAAAATATTTTCACTTAGTGTAGATATGTCCCATTCAATATTTGTAACATACTTACGCTAAAAAGTCATTCATGTTTATCTGATATTCGGTTTTAACTGGGCATCCTATATTTTTGTTTATTTGTTTTTTGCTAAATCTGAACCCTACCCCAGGGGCCAGAGAGCCTGATTGACTCTCTTCCCCAACACTCATACCTTGCATTGTGTAGCAGACAGATCATAACTCTGTTCTCCAGTCACCACCACTTGAGGTTCACATTGAGAAATATTTATATGCTCTGCTGGTATAAGAGTTGCCCAAATATCTGAAAAACCCTAAATCATATATATTTGTCTTAACAATGAAGTCTATGATTTTTTTTTCTTGATTTGCTTCCTTAATCATGTGTAGTTCGAATAAGGATCAAAAGGTCTTAGTTTTCTAACTAAGACAGACACTAATTCATGGCATATAAAGTCAACAGAAATGGGACAGAAGAAAGGAAACTGCCAAGGGACACTTGGGTGGCTCAACTGGTTAAGCATCCAACTGTGGATTTCTATTCACGTCATGATCTCATGGTTCATGTGACTGAGCCCCAGATCAGGCTCTGCCTTGACAGTGTAGAGCCTGCTTGGGATCCTCTCTCCCCCTCTCTCTCTACCCCTCCCCAGTTTGCACACTCATGCTGTCCCTCTCAGAATAAATAAATAAACTTTAAAAAAAAAAAAGAAAGGAAACTGCCTCCTTTTTTTTGTTTGTTTTTCCTCTAATAATCCACAAAGCAGATAAGGAGCAATAATCGCATTTAATCCCTGCTGGTTGGTTGATACATAAGGGGCAATTTCGGTAAGAAAGTCAGAGCTGTATCCTCTTCATCTTATCTCAGAGGACTGCCTGGAGGTCAGCAACTCCTGGCACTCACAGAGGCTGACCCAACATGATGGCTTAAATAATAAATGCAATGAAATAAAGGCTCAGTTCATTTATGCAATCCTGCCCTGATCTGTTAACCTAAGTATATACTTAGTGCATATGAGAAAGAATGGTAGAAGTTCATGGTGTGTAGTCTGTAAAAAAACCCAAAAACACATTTGGCCCCAAGCATTTTTCCCCTTCATTTAAAAGTTAAATCATGTATTTCAAAGGTAAATCTAAGCCATGTGTCTCACTCCTTCCCTTTAACAGCAAACTGCACTGAAGGAGCTCACTGTCATATCAAGGACTTCCAAAATGTCATTTTTATTCCAAATGTGAAAGTCGCATTTTTCCTAAACACACAACATTCAATCTCAAAAATAGATATTGTGCTAACTCATGTCTCATGAAATACAATAATATTTTCAGTTGATCAACCTATATCATTTCTGAAAAAACTTGTCATTTGATCAATTCATCAACAGCTTAATATTTATTAAGAACCTGTTATGTGCCAGGTACCAGACTATATACTTTACAAATGTTAGTTCTAACCTTGATTACCCTGGAAGGGATGCATTATTAATTTACTTAATGGATAAAAATATTAAAGCTTCAAGAGGTTACATAACATGTGAAGCAAATAAAAGGCTCATACAACTTCTGCCTAACACATAAGCCCACAGTCTCCACTTTTCCAGAAGGTAGCATGTTCCCTTACAGATAAGAAAAGCTAAATCATCTCTATTTTCTATGAGTTGATAGTCTTAATACATGTAGACAGACAAAAAAGCATATTGACATGGAGTTGACTAACCCATATTTAACTCAGTGGAAAATAATGCACTAAAATGGTACATGCATGGATCTAAAAAATCCATCTTTACAAGAAATTAAGTTGTAAAATTCACAAAAAATAAAATACTCAGACTGTCCTTGTTAAGGTGATGTATAATATATTCAATCTCTAGTACTCACAGCTTTTTTGAAGGGTTGTTAATTATATGGAGATCATATTTTTGGTATTATGAGGGTATAAGAAAAGAGAAAGAACATTTTCAAAGTGTATGCATCAGAGAGCCACCAGGCAATAGTGAATAAAAATTCATATTCTGGATTCTGACACTTTTGAGTTCCAAACCAAGTTCTGCTGCTAACTTGCCAATTACTCAATTATGGGCTCTTTGCTTAACTACTCTGTACCTCATTGTCCTCATCTATGAAATGGACATAATAATACCTATCTTACAGATATATTATAACAATTAAATGAGTTTATATTTAGAAAATAGTTGCCCTAGTTCCTGGGACAAAATAAGCATCCTGGGAATGGTGGTTGTGGTTGTAGCTAAACCATCAAGCAGAAAAGTTTGGCAGTCATAGTAAAGTCATGGAGGCCAGTGAGGCATTTTCAAACAATTATAGCCCTTGAATAGGAAAAGGAGAAATGTAGCTAAGTGCTGGACAGCACTGGAAAGAAGAGGGGGGAAAGGTGACCATCAGAACCAGCACATAAAAAACACAAAAGGGCTCAGTAACAAGCATGGCATGTATAACTAAGAAAGGCTACTTACATTTATAGCCATAAATGATCTCCCACTTGAATGTTTCCTACAGGAAAAGGTGGTATGAAATGTCTCCTTAAGACATTAAGGAGATTATTTTCATTGGATCAGGAGAAATAAAAAATTAGGAGATTCAGAATTTCTATGGTTTAGCCATAGAAGTAAGCATTAGCCCATGTGCCTCTGGTCTAAAAGTAACTCTATTATTACTAGTGAGAATCATACATTGGAACTTTTAAAAAGTGGAAGAGATGATTAATTGTCATTATTTTGTGTTTGTTTAGTAACGATGAAAATATGCCTTTGAGAAAAAAACTGAATATATCTACTTTATTATTTTGGTGTTTTCTTAGAGTAAAGGCCAGCAAACTACAGCCTGTGACCAAATATGGCCCATTGTCTGTTTTTATAAATAGAATTTTATGAGACCACAGCCTCATTTGCTCTTTTACATACTGCTTATAGCTGCTTCTGTGCCACAATGGCAGAGCTGAATAGTTGCAAAAGACTCTATGACCTGTGAAACCTAAAATATTTACTATATGGCCCTTTACAGTCACAGTGCGCTAACCTCTTTGTTAGAGGGAAGAGGCAAGTATTTTGGCTTAGTCATCATGGGCTGCCATAATAAAATACCCCACACTGGATAGCTAAAACAATAGACATTTATCTTCTCACAGTTCTGAGGGTTGTAAGTCAGGGTGCCAACAAAGCTGTGTTTTGGTGAGAGCTTCCTTCTTGGCTTATAAGTGGCCACCATCTCATTGTGTGCTAACATGACTAGGGGGGTTGGAGGTGAGCATGAAGAAAGAACAGAAATTCTTTGATAACTCTTCTTTTAAGGACACTAATCCTAACCTATCAGGGCCCCACCTTATTACCTTATTTAACTTTCATTACCTCCTTTCAACCCTATCTTCAAACACAGCCACCATGGGTGTTATGGTTTCAACATATGAATTTTTGTGAGACACAATTCAACCTATAGCATTCTGCAAACCTAAAAAATATGATTTGGTCTTAAATATCCATGATCATTCTTTCTAAATGTACCTTCCAATGTGCCTTTCTAAACACATTTAGAAAACAGGTTGAAAACAAAGTACAATAGGGGTGCCTGGGTGACTCAGTTGGTTAAGCATCTGACTCTTGATTTTGGCTCAGGTCATGATCTCACAGTTCATGAGATTGAGCCCTTTGTTGGGCTCCATGCAGCGTGTGGAGACTGCTTGAGATTCTCTATCTCCCTCCCTCTCTCTCTTTCTCTCTCCCCCTCTCTTGCATGCGTGTGCACACACACACCTTTTCTCTTTCTCAAAATAAATAAACATTAAAAAAAAAAAAGAAAGAAAAGAAAGCACAGTAGAAACCTCTCCTGCTGACTAAGAATAAAGAGACTATCCATAAACTTATCCCGTGTTACCCTTAGCAAAGCATTTGAGCTTAGAGAAAAATAGAGATGAAATGACTTCTGGAGGGCAGAACAAATTCCTCCACTGAGAAACTGAAAGGCACCTATTAATCCATTCACCAAATGGTAGTTTCCATCATGTGGATGCCCTTTTATCTTACTGAGGAAAAGAGCAGTGAAAGTACTTGAGGATAATCTGTGACCAAGTGGGGTTAAAAAATTCAAATAAGCATTGATGGGTCAAAGTCAGGTTGTAGGCTTCATCATTCTTGCACTGTTTGCAAAGAGGATATAACTATTTCTCTAACAACCACAGAGTATTTTAAGAGACACTACCTCATTCATCTCCTGAGTGCCTTTTGAAGTAAGTGTCCCATATTTTATTTCTATTTTATAAATGGAAAAACTAGGGCAGTGAGCAGTTATGTGCCTCTCCCCACAGTGAATCCATCACTAGAAGAAATAAAGATAGAAGAATTTTAAATCTTTTGTTTTCTATGCATTCAACCACAATTTCGTGTCTTGAAGACCTCTCCATAAATAAAGTCTTCTGTGCTTATTAGATAAGGTATCACTCGTCAAGATCACGTGTGTATTTCCTGCTATGCCAATATGGTGGAAGACTCTCTCACTTTGGCACTTTTAAGGACTCCCTTATCAATTATAAGTAGAAAAACATGAACAATAGGAAAAAAATGTTAAAACAAAATAGGTTATGGCCGAAGCACCAAAAGTTGTACTAGATGAAGATCCCCAGACCATACTGCCTCATGACCTAGAAATAGGCTCTAGCACCATCTAGTGGGAGACCAAAGTAACTCACGGATTATTAAGAGGGTTGTTTGTCATTCTGGGGGCTCCTTTTATCAAGAGGTTTGGATTATTTCCAGATTAAAGCTTCCTTGGGCTTACTCCTAAATAAGCAAGTATATATTTTATTGAAATCATTGTAGAAGTACACCAAGGGTTGGGCTTGGGTTATATGTTGTAGTTTACCTCCAATGGCACAAAGTAAAAATGGCAAGGGCTGGGAGTAGAAGAGATAGCAGTTTAAATACATTCCACCACCAGCTCTTCGACTTTCCATAAATTACCCAGTCTCTCCCAGGGCCCATTTCTTCACCAGTACCGTGAGGTTAATGTTCATCTGAAGGGTAGTTCTGATGCTTAAGGGAGATCTTAGTTTATTCCTATTTGTTTATACAGTGACTGTCAAGAAATATTAGCTTTCTCTTTCCCCAAAAAGATTTCTGTAATATTTCCATAGAGCACAACATTGGCTTTTTAAGGATACTCTAACAAAGTATCAAAGACCGGCCTAAACAGAATTTGTCTTCTCATACTTCTGAAGGCTGGGAAATTTGAAATTAAGGTGTAGCAGGGTTGGTTCCTTCTGAGGACATAAGCAAAAGATCTGTCTCAGGCCTCCCTCTGCTTAACCTTGTGTATTTCCTATCTTTCCTCTGTACACGACTGTGTCCAAATTTCCTCTTCTTAGAAGGACAGCAGTCATATTGGATTAGGGACCATCCTAATGACCTCATTTTAATTCAACTAATTCTTTAAAGATCTATCTCCCAATACAGTTGCATTCAGAAGCAGTAGGGGCTAGGACATCAACGTATCAGTTTGTGAAGGGAGCACAATTTAGCCCATAGCAAGTAAATAGTAGAGGCAGGACAAATCCCCAGCCCTAGACTAGTGTGACTTAGCCATGCTGCCTCCAGAGACAGGTAAGTAGGAAAATACAGTTTTGCAGATCAAATGAAACATACCATTTACTTTTGTTTAAGGCAAGCTGTAAGATCTTTTTCCTCCAGGATCATAGGTTTCTGAGATAAAAAGGACTCTACAAGTACAACAATGTATTGTTAATTATAACAGCCCCCTAGGGTGCCCTGGGCAAATAAGAAGGGGAAATCAAAACATTTGTTCTGTCCCCTAAATGGACTGAATCAGTGATTCCTGAGTTATTATGTTACCCACCAGTGCTAAACCAACTTTAGGAAACTTCATTTCACTATTTAGCTGACTCAGGAAGGGCTTATTGTAACTTCTAGCTAATCTATAGTACAATTCAAAATCTTCAGCTGCTAAAAAAAACTGCACTCTCCAGTTTCTATTCTTAAAAAAAAATGTGTCTGCCAGCATTTTCAAAATGTATTTTGTGAGGTGCACATATGTTAATATAAGTATAGCAAAGATTGTCCACCTCGTTGCTCTCCTATTAAGCAGATTTCCTTTTACAATCTCCCACATAGCCAGCCTCTGCACTTCAGGTTTAGAGAGAACAGAATTGCAATGCTTTCCCTGCCTGCTGTACCATGACTTTTACACCGTTTTTCCCTTCCAATCTCTCCACCACAGCTATTTGCGTGTCTGGTATCCAGTTTTTCTCTGCCTGGGACAAAATAAGAAGTCATAATAATAAAACACAAACAGGAGCTTCAGAATCCCAAACAACTGCACTCTCTAGTTATCATTATCATTATTATACCATTTATATTTTAAGTGGCTATTTGAGTCTACCTCATAAAAGGAGAGAAAGCACTGTGCAAAGAGAGCAATATCAAGCAGTACTCAGTTTTGAGAATACAAATGAAATTGGGTCTAAGAGGTCAGCTATGAATTTTTCTTCTAGAATTGCATATCCTACTCAATTTCGAAGGTGGCTTTTTATATATTTACCTCATGGTCTCATCATCAATGTTATTTTTTAAGCTTATTTATTTTGAGAGAGAGAGAGCAAGAGCGACTGAGCGAGCATAAGCAGGGGAGGGGCAGAGATAGAGGGAGAGAGACAATCCCAAGCAGACTCCATGCTGTCAGAGCAGAGCCTGACATGGGGCTTGAACCCACAAACCACGAGATGATGACCTGAGCCGAAATCAAGAGTCAGAGGCTTAACCAACTGAGCCACCCAGGTGCCCCTCATCATCAAATTTAAATGCCTGAGTAGGTCACCATGCCTATTAATGCATGGTGTTTCATGTGGGTGAGCCAGTGGATGCCATGATTTATCTCCAGCTTCAACATATCATTCAATCCTCAGCTATCATCTAACCTACTACCTTCATTCTTAGCTCTTTCTCTTTTCCATTTGACAGCTGCTCCCTTCCTTTCCTTTAAGCTGACATACGAACATTACTGTTTCTACACCCAGCACCTATATCTTGGTTTCTACTACCATTCTCCAATAAACTGGGACTGGTTCAAGGGGATATACAAGATGGGCCCAGAGCATCTGGTAGTGCCAGAAAGTAAGAAGGTGCTCAATGAAAAAAATATATTTTTTTTAATTTTTAAAAAGGATGGAGCAAGTCAAAGAAAAAAAAAAAAAAGACCTACCTGAAAGAGTTCCAATGGCCAAAGCTGGGACAATATGAACAAAATAAATAACATGGAGCTGAATTATAACACAATATAAAATAAATATGTTAGTCCATACTGATATAAATGGTTGAATAAGTACATGGAAGATAAGAGACAAATCTTTCATACAGAAAAGTTACAAGTAATTTATGTAGACACTCCCCCATGCTATGGACTGAATGTTTGTGACCCCTCCAAAAATCATATGTTGAAATCTTAGCTCCCAGTGTGATGGTATTAGGTGATGGAGTCAAGTCATTAGGGGGTGATCAAGTAGAGCCTTCATGAATGGGAGAGTGTCCTTATAAAAGAGCTTGAGAGAACTCTCTTTTCTCCACCTTCTGAGGATACAATATGAAAGCAGCTGTGTATGAAATAGGAAGGGAAGTCTCACTAGACACCTAATCTGCCAGCATCTTGATCTTGGACTTCCAAGCCTCGAGAACTGTGAGAAATAAATTTCTGTTGTTTATAAGCCACCTGGTCTATGGTATTTTGTTATAGCTGCCTGAACAGACTAAAACACCTTTCCAGAAGATAGGGCTTAATCTCCCCACACCCTGTTCTTCATGTGAGCTGGATTTATGACTCACTTCCAAAGAACACAGTATGGAAAGGAAAAGTCATAAACTCATAGTGGAGAAACCTGGTAAACACGAATTTAAGGAGGTAATTAAGCTTAGTATCTCTAGTGCTAAGTCATGTTAATACCATGTACTCCCTCATATGATGTAATGAGGGGCATATTTGCAACATTTGTCCCCAGAACCCATGGGATCCAATATAATCATGAGAAAAACATCAGACAAACCAAAACTGAGGAACATTTTATAAAATACCTCAACAATTCCCCTCAACACTGTCAAGGTCAAAAAATAAAACAAGACAAAGAATGAGATAGTCACAGATTAGAGGAGGCTAAAAAGATGTGACAACTAAATACAAATTGGTGTCCTGGATGGGATTCTGGCACAGAAAAAGGACATTAGTGGAAAAACTGGTAAAATCTGAATAAAGCTGGAGTTTATATAATGGTAATGTAGCAATGTAACTGTCTTCGTTTTTGGTCTTGGTCCTACACTTGTATAAGATGTTGACCTTAGGGGAAACCAGGTGAAGGACATACAGGATTTCTCTATCATCTTTGCAACTTTTCTGTAAATCTAAAATCACTCTAAACTGAAAAGATTGTTTAAAAAATTAAAATGCAGGGCACCTGAGTGGCTCAGTCAAATGTCTGACTCTTGATTGTGGCTCAGGTCATGATCTCATGGTTTGTGAGTTCAAGTCCCTCATGGGGCTCCATGCTGACAGTGCAGAGCCTGCTTGGGATTCCCCGCCACCCCCCCGCCCCTCCCCCACTCACATGCATGCTCTTTCCCTCTCCAAATAAATAAAAACTAAATAAATAAATAAAAATTAAAATGCAAAAATAATTCTTGCTCTTTCACATGTTGTTCATGTACAACTTTAGTTTGCCACTACAGAATCTTCCTTTAGGAAAGGGCAGTAAAAAGATAAAGAAGATTACTCAAATGAAGATAGCAATAACCCTGGGGGATAGAAGCATGCTCACCTCCACCTATTTGAAACATGATTCACATACCATAAAGTTGACTCTTTTAACGTGTACTGTACATTGGTTTTTAGTATATTCACAAAGTTGTGCAACTATCACTACCATCCAATTCCAGAACATTCTTTTATTACCTCAAAAAGAAACCCCATTCTCTTTTGGGAAACCAGTCATTCCCATTCCTCCCTCCCCATAGCCTCTGGCAACCACTAATCTATTTTGTGTATATATGGATTTGCCTATTTCTGGGCATTTCATATGACCGAAATTCTACAATATTTGGCCTTTTATGTCCATCGTCTCTCACTTAGCATCATGTTTTTAAGATTCATCCATGTTGTAGTATAGTATGTATCAGCACTTCATTCCTTTGTATGGCTTTATAATATTTCATTGTACTGATAGGTCACATTTTGTTTATTCACTCATCAGCTGATGAGCATTTTGCTTTTCATGTTTTGTTTAGAATGAGTAGTCCTTCTATGAATATTCTTGTACAAGTTTTGTGTGTGTGTGTGTGTGTGTGTGTGTGTGTGTGTGTGTGAACATATGCTTTCCTTTCTCTAAGGTATACACCAAGGAGTGGAAATGCTGTTTTATATGATAACTCTATATTTAACCTTATGAGGAAATGCCACTGTTTTTCAAAATGGCTTGGCTGTGCCTTTCATTCACATCAGCCATGCATGCGAATTCAATTTTTTTTTTTTACAATTCTAACCAATACTTGTTATTGTCTTTTTTATTATAACCACCCTAATGATGGCTTTGATTTGATTTGATTTCACAATGTGGCTTTGATTTGCATCTCTTGATAGCTAATAATGTTGAACATCTTTTTTTGTGTTTATTGGACATTCTTAGATCTTCTTTGGAGAAATGTCTTTTCAAATCCTTTCCCCATTTAAATCAAGTTATTTTTCTTTTTATTGCTGAGTTATAATAACTGTTTATTGCCTAGGATAATAGACCCTTATCAGATATATGATTTGCAAATACCTTCTCCCATTCTGTGGGCCAACTTTTCACTTACTTGATAGTGTCCTTTGATGTACAAAAGTTAATTTTGATGAAGTTTATTTCATTTATTTATTCTTTGATTGTTGGCACTTTTGGTGTCATCTCTAAGAAATTACTGCCTACCCCAATAGGCAAACATCTATATTTTCTAAGACTTCCATGGTTCAAGCATTAACATTTAGATCTCTGATCCATTTTGAATTTATTTTTCTATATGATAGTAAGTAGGAGTCCTCTACAATATATTTTTCTTTATGTATTATTATGAATAATTATTGGTCTTAGAATCAAAATTCCAAACCTGAAATATCAGTTCTACCAGCTACTAGAGTGAGGCATTTTCCTTTTCTGGGATCCAGTTCTCACCAGTATTGGAGGGAATTAAATATCTTCCCTGGAACTTGCTTCAATTTTCAAGATACATTTAAGGAATTCATCCTTATTTTGTACAATTAAATGCTGAAATATTTATGGATGAAAATATAAGATGGATTTGCTAAAAAATGAGAAAGATATCCAGACACAAAGAAAGAAGAAAAGAGATGAGCAGTGATATAGTCAAAGTAAGATTGACCATGAATTGCTAATTGCAGAATACACCTGGATTTGTTATAACTACTTTAAAAAAATATATATATATGTATATATGTATGCATATATATTATATATTAATTAAAGAAATAACATAATCAGGATTGCCAATATTTTAGGTAGCCATGTAAAAACATTTTTAAAAACTATAAGAATTATAAAATGATTATTATAACTATAATGAAAGATCGCTATAAAAATAATAGGAACAATACCACCTTTATATAAAGGGGATTTCTTAATTTGGGGGAAAAATAGGTTCATAAAATCTCATTGACTTGTCCTTACATTTTTCATCTGGCCATGGATTTGGAATGGTCCCTGGTCTGATTCTTAGGAAACACTGAATCTGATTACAATTCTGAGCAATTATCCATAAAAGCTCAGGTTTATGATTCAGTCTACTTGTTTGACAAACACAAAGAATAACATGGTGGTAAGAACTAAATAGTCTCAGGTAGAATCCTGTTGAGACCAAGCTTCCAATGAATGAGAGGGTAGTGCACTATAGGACACTAAGGGAAGCTCCAGCTTTATTCTCAATAAATTTTTCATGAAACACTCATGACTACAGACTAAATCAAAATAACTGTGAGACAAGAGGAAAGTGAGAAGGAAAACTGTTATAACCTTTTTTGAGGTTTCTTATTTATTTTTATTATTGAAATTATTCATGGGTTCAAATGCATTGTATAGTAAGTTTTAAGTCTGTGTCTTTAATTGAAAATTAATAGAATTCTAGTAATGTACAAAGTATAAAGTCTAGCAAGAGACATCATTCATTTATAAGATTCAATGTACTAGAACTCTTTTCATTAGAAACCATACAATTGATTTCATAAATATTTTGAGGAAAACAATTATAATTTCCAAATCAAAGATAGAAAAAAGAAATTGAACTTTTCTGTGGTTTCTAAATGATCTCTAGACAAATAGCAAATTGGTGTCTCCACTGACTCAATAAATTTTGGACCGTTTATCCAAGCAAGGTAATGGTAAGATCTATAAATTCTGTAAAAATAACATATTTTATATATATATAATATATATATTATTATGTGTATATATACGTGTGTGTATAAATATAAATAAATAAATAAATATATATATATATATATATATATATATATATATATATATATAAAGTATCACTTGTATTCAAGAATGGAATAGGCATTAAACCATTACAACTTTGAACTTGTCTTAAGTTTATTTATATGTTTAACATTAGTATTAGTTATATATTTTTGGATGGTACTCTGAACTTTCAAATTATCCCCTTTATCACCTTTTTTGGGTATCAGGTTGTATAAATCTTTACAAAGGGATTTTGAATTTACAAAGTGCTTATTTTTGAAAAAGTGATTCCTCAGCATAATCCTGCAAAATGGATTCATTGTAACACATGTATTTTATAGCTGAGAATTCTGGATTATTGAAAATTTTAATGAGCTGCTTTCCTCAACTTCCTCTGTTTTCCTATCCCCATGCACCACTTCCAGACTATTCTCCTTTACTAGGGTTTGGATCACTTTCCTTCTTTCTTAAGTTTATTTATTTATTTTGGGGTGGGGTGGGGTAGGGGAGAGAGAGAGAACTTGCATGTGCACAGAGAGATGCATGTGTGTTTGCATGCAAGTGGGGGAGGGAGCAGGAGGGGGGAGACAGAGAGAGAGAGAGAGGAGAGCCCCAAGCAGGTTCCATGCCATCAGTATATAGCCGACTTGGAGTTCGATCTCCCAAACCATGAAATCATGACTGGAGCCAAGATCAAATTGGACATTTAACCAACTGATTCACCCAGGCACCCCTGGATCACTTTCAATTAATCATTTAGCAAATTTTTATTAGGTACCTACCAAGCACTAGACATCGTTTGTGTTATATGGATATAGCGGTGAACAGCAACAACAAAACAAAAAATTTAAAAGGCACCTGCACACATGGAACTTCCCGAATCTTTAGGGAAATATGAGGAATCTTACTTCAACAACTCATTTAACTCAGCACTAATTTAGCCTTCCAGTTAGCTCTATTGTGACCTTATATCCAATATTTGGTTCACAAGCTTTTATCTTATACCCTAATAGAGGCTCATATTTTACATCCTGCCAGACTAGTTTGTCTTTGTGACTTGATATTCCAAAAACATGATGGAGGGGATAATATGAAAGTTCAAAGAATCACTCACAAAATATGTATGTGATATTAAATCTTAATAGTATAAAGAAATTTAGAATAAGTTCAAAGTCATACTGATTTAATGCCCATTCCATTCTTGAGTGCAAAGTGGTATATATATAACAGAAAATGTTTAACCTCACTTTTGTAGAATTTATGAATCTTACCATTACCTTGCTTGGAAAAAGAGTCTAAAATTTATTGAGTCAGTGGAGACACTAATCTGCTATTTGTCTAGAGATCATTAGGAGGCCAAAGAAAGAAAGATATGATTCTCAGATCCTGCAGGCAATGCTTTTAAATATGGCATCCTTCCTTAATTTTTCTAGCTCATTCAAGGCTGCAGTCATGCTAACTAAATCCTTATTATTCAGCTGGTGCCCCATACCTGTTGCCAAGATCACACCTCACTGGACCACTTTGACACTGACCAGCAGCTGAATTATTTAGTTCTATAAATAGCATGTTCCCTGCTTGTCTGGACATCTTTTCCAACTGTTTAGAATAGTTTTTAAAATACTACCTCCCTAATTCTCCATCCATCGACCTGAGTGGGCAGGTCAAGAGGTTGGGACTTTAGAGTTGAGTCCATTTACCTGGTGCTTAACCGTCCTGGTCTGGCTGTCAGGCTGTCTCCTGAGCCCAAAACTTCCTTCTCAAATACGATCTATAGCTACATTCACAGGCAGAAAATCTGATGGGATTACCATTCCAAACTCAAGAATTCCCTAGATAATCTCAGTTACTGATCCTTTTCCAAAGTTTATAACATTTTGCCCTGTAAGTTCAGCATTATCTAAGTAGATGGTTATTAGAACTTTCTACTGTCATGACACAGAACTAATGGCAATATTTGAATTACTCCATTGGATTAAATTTGAATATTCAAACATGGAAAAATAGCAATTTATTCAATAAACTTCATAGTACTCAAAGAGAAGTTGTTCCTAAATTCAGTTTTCTAACAAATGTCAGAGTAATAATTCAATAGCAGTAGCCTCATCAATCAGGGTTCTTTGAGGTCAAGACTGAGGTATTTTGGCAGCAAATGACATGCACATGGGTCCACAGATCATAACTTCCTGATCATGCTAGAGTCACTCTAGATAGATTATTAAAAGAATGGGGAAGGGGATGGGAATGGGGACAGGTGTCTAATCATGGCTCTAGAATGAGCTAATCAGCTTTGTCTTATCACCAGTGTGTCTTTTTAGTAAAAAGGAATGATTTAGTCATCTTCTGAAAGATGGTAAGATGGGAAACTTCTCCGGCATCCAAATGTTTATCAGATAATAAAAGCATTTGTTTTACAGTTACTTTCCCATATGCACGCTCCCCTCCCCCTTCATAGATTTGCTGAAGCAGCAACAGGAAGTGTTCCTTAAGTCATACCAAGGTAACAAATAAAGCATTGACACAGAGAAAGCAGACTGAAACCACAAAGTTAATTGAGACAGTGTTTGTCAAAATGTGACCACTTCAGAATCATGTTTATGAAATGGTTTTCAAGTACCATCTGAAATCAACTGAGTCAATCAGAATTTCTGAGGAGGGATTCATGATAGCTATATTTTTAGAAAATGGGCTTCAGGAAGTTAATCTTGCTGAGTCTAATGATACTAAAGTCTGAAAAGTATTAAAAGTAGACACAAAGGGAGAAGGAAGCCCCTTTGGTAGAGCTGGTATTGAGAGTATTTAACTGGCCTTGGCAGGGAGAAGGGATTCAGGAAGAATTTGATGTTTGAACTGAGAAGAAACAATAATAGCGGATATCATTTTTAGTCAGGAAAAGGGGTCTTTCCTCACACATGCTTCAGAGCCTGAAAAGGCAATGTGTAAGTTATTAGAGATATCACCCTTGACTTTGTGCAAGTCTCCTTAAGGTCAAAGTAGTCAAAGGACACATGGGCTAGGAGAGGGCATTATGAGGTAGAAGGGAAGAAGGGGAAAGGGTTAGGCTGATAGAAAATAAGATCCATTGCCTTTGTGGCCCATAAAGTGAATATCTAAGGAGTAGATGTGTACTGGGTTTATGTGACACTAATGCAAAAAGCCACAGAGAAAGAGTTCTGCAATAAATAGCAAGCATCAAAACAAAACAAAACAAAACAAAACAAAAAACAGAAAAAAAGCAACTCTGCTCTTGCCAAGGCAAAAACCAGGTAAAATAATTTTGTTCAGAATAGTCATATGGACTAAAATTAAAAATCTTCTCTTTGTTTTAAAAGCAGAAACTATAGCAGAGAAGCACATGTTTCTATATAACAATGTTATTGCCTATCATACAGACAAGGTGAATGTATATGAGGAGTTTAATTTTTCAGTGTGTATTAATAATTAACCTGCTCATTAGGTTTATTAGACAGGATTAGTCCCTAATTGGAGAAGAGCAACCGCGAGGCAAATTATTAAAATAATTGATGGAACTTTCTTTCTTGACTTTAAAAGATAAAGTTGGCAGCTCCAAATATTTATATGCCCAATATGAGAAAAGAATGGAGAGGTTTTGGTCTTAAAGAACTGTAAAGTGTGCCAGCTGTAATGCATTCAGGTCCAAAGTGGACTCTTTGAGTACTGAAGTATGGTTTAATACAGATACTGTGGAAAGAGAATTTTAAGCCTAGATATCTAGTGTTTCTCTGGTAGGAGGGGATGTTGACAATGAAGGAGCTATGCATGTGTGACAGTGGGAATATATGGGAAATCTTTGTACTTTCCTCCCAGTTTTTCTGTGAGCCTAAAACTGCTCTAAAAAACAAACAAACAAAAAAAACTAATAAAGCCTTTAAAAAATAGGTATGTTTCTGCATATTGACATAGCAAGTCTTCTCCAGCACATGAGGCCACCATATTGCTGGTCATTACTGATGCCGTATTTGGTAAGAAGACCACAGCAGTGTGTCTATGTAGGAATACACATATGCAAATTGACTTTTTAAAACTACATCTGACATGGCTTTGATTTCTTAAGATTTTACAGATATAATAAATAAATGAAGCCCTCTTTCAAAAAATCCATACTTAAAATTTTATACTAGGAAGTTGAAGAATAAAGTTTGCCAAATATAAAAATAAGTGATATTAAAGATGATTGTATCTAATACTTTATCTTGCTTTTTCAATCCCATCCCAAATATTACCAAATACTTTTAAAGACTTATGAACTATCTCTTTCTAGATTCTAGGATATCTTTGCTGATTTATGCCCTAGAATATTACAGATAAAAAAATTAAAATAACTCTTTGAAAAAGGCCTGGCTCCATTGATTTTGTGGAGAGGCTCTTGCTTGGCTGAATTTAATTTAAATGTAGTCCTTTGTTATTGCTTCAAGAGGACGACAGTCATTTCTAACAAGCACAAATTATTCAGAGCATGACCCTAAATGCTGTATTTCAAATAGCAAAAGAAAACAAGCTACCCTCTAACCTACTTCACACTGCAGGAAGAGAAGCTGTGTGAAAGAGAGCTGCAAAAGGGCAACCTGACCCAGAGAGATTTACCCTCACCGGGGCCCTGCTCCCAGCTTTCGTGAGTCTCTGGATGGGCCAGTTGCACAAATACAAGAAGATCAGGCCAGCATCCTGGAAGGGGGGAGGGGGCTCGGTATCACCCTCCTTGGAGAGCTCTTTGCCAAGTTCTAGTTAACCCAGTTACAGTAAAGCCATTGTGGACTCTTTAGTGGAGCAAGTCTCAAATCTACATGGCATGCACGATTTTTTGATGGCCATGGCCACAGCCAGTAACTGCAATTTAGTGGCTTACACATTGTCATGAAAGGGGGCGGGCAAAGGCTCAAGAGCAGTGGATTTTACGGCAATAGGAAATAGGACACATTTTGTGCAGTCGCCAACTCCTTTGCATTTCTGAGGATGAAATGCCCCCTAGATCAAAGTGACAAAGTAGTTAGGATATTCACGGGACAGAAGACAAAAAGAGTTCATTCACTGCCAAAAAACAGCCTTCTGTTAAGTATTTAGAAGTTTAATAACAGTACTTACATGAGAAGCAGAATGCAGGAGGGTAACTTGAAAGTGTGCATAGCTTAACAGAAACTGGTCATTCTTCAGGAGAGTAGACAATCAGTGATTCACTAATTCACTCATCATACACATATGGGGCATGGAGCTAGGTATTATAAGGAGTATAAATATACTCCTATAAATAAAAGCTTCTACCTTTAAGGAGGCTGTAGACCTATGTAATAATTATAATATATTAATAGAATTATAATTAAATTACTCCTATTAATGAATTAAACCAGTATATATAATACATTGTATATAGTATCTATATTATTACATATAATACATATATTACATAGAATGCATTATCATATATAATATATATGCACAACCTGAGGTGTCAGGCCTATACAGCACTTGCAAAGTGGATGGACAAAAACTAATCTTCCAATTTTAGCTCAGCACCCTCCTTAAAGGGATAAAAGGAGTATGGTTAAAGAGGCAAGAAAAGAAACTTTTTTTTGGAGGGATTTGTTGGAATATTGTGCATTTGCCCCTCCACGTGCCCCCACTCTACTAATGAAGAAGTTGGGGAGTACTTCCTCCTTACTTGAGACCAAATGAAAGACATGTTAAGAGAAGCACCTGGGGAGATTGGTCTGTTTCCCTTTAGAGTTTTGGGGGTACAGGGTCTAAAGGAAGACATATTCTTGAAAAAAATCTCCAGACAAGAAGCTGCCAGAAGCTACCTATAGTATGTGATTTGTTCTCTGTATTGAGGGCAAATTGTGCTTCCCCTAATAGCAGGGACAAGGATGCATAAATATTTTCCAAGTACCGCATGTGGTCCACAGCACGTGGGAAACAGCTGTTCTAGAGCAGTTAAGGTCTGTTACCTAAGAAGGCTGCCTAGAGGGACAATGAGTTTAAAGAAATGAAGGAGGATTAGGGAGTGGAAGATAAAGATGCCTTCTGCCTGCATCTGATGGAGATCAGCACACTTCATTCAGCAGTTATATTACATTAAGGTACAAAGTCTAAATCTCATTAAGATACTTGAAGATAAAGTGTTATGGGAGACAAAATTTTTAAGTCACCTAAGACTTGTTATTGTCTTGTGTCACCGCATAAAGGCTGGATCTAAAAAGGTTGTATCTATAAACCCAAGTGGTCAAAAGTGAAATTTTAAGTTATTATCCAGATATTTAGCTTGCAATACTCCAAGGTTTTAAAAACAAAGAGTTTGGAAGTTTGGGAAACTATACTTTTTTATCTACATGCCTACCATATTAGATAGGACATGAATAAAAAATGCAGACTCAGACTCAGTCTAAATGTATTTGGTCCTTTAGCATATAAAGCCCTTAGAACAATGCCTTTTTAAAATGATTTTTTTAACGTTTATTTTTAAGAGAGAGAGAGAGAGACAGAGAGAGACAGAGCATGAGCAGGGGAGGGACAGAGAGAGGGGGAGACACAGAGGCTGAAGCAAGCTCTAGGCTCTGAGCTGTCAGCACAGCCAACAGTTTGAAATCACAACCGCAAGATCATGACCTGAGCCAAAGTTGGACACTCAACTGACTGAGCCACCCAGGCGCCCCAAGCAATGCATTTTAAGAGAGAATCAAATAGATAATTATGGAGGGTTTGCACCCTCTTTTGTGGAGGAGTTGAGATGGGGAGACATAGGAGAGACCAAGCCAATTTCTCCAGCCTTAGCCCTGCTACTTAGAAGGGGGAGGTTAGGACATTCAGAAAGCATAGGACAAACTGTGCTTCCATACCCCAGCTTCCTTCCTCTTTTACCCCATTAAAATGTCCCCCTCCCCACTGCCTTCTTCTCAAACCCCTTGACTACTTAGCCAAACAGGCTATGGCCTTATGAGTCCTTTCAAGACTGAGGCCATGGTTTGCTGCAATTTACAGACAGCTAAAGTATAATCCAGAGATCCAGAGGTCATGTGCTCTATTACCCCTCTGTTCTAAGGTTTAGAGAAGTGGCCCACTTATCATAGTGTACAGGTTGGTGGCAGTCACAGAAGGAGAATCCTGATCTTCTGCTTCTCTAATAAGACTCTTTTGACTACAGTATCATAAATGGAAGATGCTCAGGAAGGAGTGTGGGGTCACATGCACAGACCCACACCATTGCCATGCCCCATGCTACATGGTAGTTTGGGACCACAATTTCAAGCAATTTTATTTGGTGTTGGGCAGCAATCAAAGAAGAAGTAATTTGGAAACATCAAAGAAATTTACAAAACCACTTTATATACTATGAAGTATTACCATGCATTGTGAGGCACATGACCAATTAAATAAAATGGGAATGGCATGAAAATTCCATTAATGTTCATGTCATCTCTGCCTAGAAAAATCACAAGATTAAGGAAATTCAAAACAAAACAAAACAAAACAACATTCCTCTAATCTCCAATCACCTGCAATTCTTAGTGCATGAACCTCTAAATCTTATGTTGTTATTGTCCAGTCTAGACAGATGCTTCAGGCAGAGGGCCATGGTGTTGTCCCTAGAGCCTGCACTAGAATTAATTTTGTTCTCTGCAGGGTTCCTGGTCCTATGTTGGTGCATAGGCCCATGTCTTTCTAGGAACCATTCTTAGATAACAATCAATTTCAGCCAAGTCTTCACTCTGCAATGTTCCAGTCTCACAGTGCCTGTAGACCTTCACAGAGGGTCCTTGCTATAGAAGCAAAAGGCTGAACAGAACTCACTGCTAAGAGTCTCCTACATTTGGAAGCACATTCTTTGATCTGATCACAGAGATAAAAACAAATAGCTCAAACAAAACACCTAAGTCTCTCGTAACAACTGTTCTTTCAATGGCAAACAAAAAGCAATTTTTTTCCATCATATAAATAAAAAAATATGTACTAATGAGACTTCCAGAATATTGGAAAGTAGGATTATGAATAGGTAATCACACTTTTGGGAGATTTACAGATTTCAACCAGTTCAGCCCCAGGGTATGATTATCTCATTAGTCCTGTACCCTCCAAACAAATATAGAATAGGTTGGGCATAACCAATGAACAATGCTTTTCGCCAAAAACTTGTGAAGTACAAACTGTGGATTCAGTAGGGTATGTACCAGGCATTACCTAAGTGGATTTCATGCTTGTGAAAGGGGAGCAGCACCTGGCAGAGCAAGATCTCCAGGTTCAGAGCCTTTCACACATCTGCCACATGGCTAGCCTCCCAAACAAACTACATTGTCTTGCAACCATCCTGGGCCTCCCCCTCTCACAGTACTCCATGTTCTTTCTATGCCACAATGAAACTATCTCTCCCTCGGGCTTGTTCCCTCAGCTGTCCCTGGAAATGAATTTATTTTCATCCACTGTTGCTCCTAGGAGGCACATAAGCAACGTGAGAGTCCCAGTGGCCCCTGGAAGTTTAAACCTACTGCATTGGCTTCAATTAGATCCTACCCTAGAAGAGTTCTCGTGAAGACAGTGAGCTGGGAAGGGAACAGGCATTCTGCTTGAGAGGAATGCTCAGTAAGCAAAAAGAGTGGAAAAAGAAGCAGCAACTGGTCAGAAGAACTGTTTCATCAATAATGGCTAACATCAGGGGCACCTGGGTGGCTCAGTCAGTGAAGTATCAGACTTAGTCTCAGGTCATGATCTCACAGTTGTTGAGTTCCAGCCCCACTTGGGTCTCTCTGCTGTCAGCACAAAGCCTGCTTCAGATCCTCTGTCCCCCACCCCCTGCCCCTTCCCTGGTCATGCGCATGTGCGCACTCTCTCTTTCTCTGCTAACATCAAATAAACCCCTACTATGTGCCAGGCACTATTCTAAGAGCCTTACCTGTATCAACTCCTCTAATTCTCTCAAAAATTTCATGGGATAGATGCTCCTAGAATCCCCATTTATAGAGTAGGAAACAGAAGTACAGAGAAATAAAGTCAATTGTTCAAGATTATAATGTTGGAACAGTCCTGCTCAATCATAGACAGTCCTGCTCAATCATAATACAATTAACTGAACACTTGGTTGATTGTGTTAGTGTTAATTATGTGCCAGGCACTATGCTTTATGAGTTCTATATGTTTTATCTCATTGAATCCCTACAACAACCTCATGAAGTAGGTACTAATATGATGCCCATTTATACATTGTCCTTATTTTACATCCAAAACTCAGGAATGTTAAGCAATGGATTGAAAACAAGGTTTGAATAAAGAGTTGGGTTTTTCCACTCACTATTGCCTCTACAAAGTTTTATCCAGCCAGTCCCTGGAGAAAGTGGGTGGGATGCTTAGAAGACATGGAGGGTCCTACTATTAGAGGTGGTCAAGGAGGGGGCAGACATTTACTCAAATGAGGTAGCCTTTTAAGGTCATTTCTGTACTTCCATATACCTAGGGATACACATTTATATTCATTCACATTTGTTTTCATGTCTTTTTTGTATTCTTTTCCTATCTGGTTTCTATTGACTTACCCTGAGGTTGCAAACTACCCTTTCCTTTTCCTTTTTATTTTCTCACAATATCTGGGCCCCATCTTCAATAATTCTTGCTGCTGCTGCTGCTGCTGAAGTTTGGGATTATGAAGGCCCTGAAAAACAAGTCTGGATTGTCTTCTTATAAAACAGACATTTCCTTGCCTAGTGTTTGTGCCTAGAGCGAGGATCACATTGTTCAGACTTGTAACGGACTGGGTGCTCCTCAGACAGCAGCTCTACCACACCCAGGCATTACCTCAGGGGTATTTTCTTTCTCTTCAGCTCTGGGTCTATAGGGTGATGTTATGTTCTGGTACACTTGGAAATTTGTGACCAGTCACAGATTAATAATACAAAGTGATCCACATTGATGAAAAGTCCTTAAGTTATGAATCCATTATTGTACTGGAGTCAGTTTCTCCAAGAAAGAGGATATCATAACATTTATAATAATTATTACTTAGTATGTATTAAGCACTTACTATGTGCCACTCTACCAACCACCTTACACTTATCATCTTGATTAATCCTCACACACAAAAGAAAATTAAAATACGTACTAAGACCCATCACCTAGTTACAGGTAAGGAAACTGAGGCTTTTAAAGATAAAATGGCTACCCAGGGTCATACAGTTGTGAGAAATGAAAATAGTATTTTAAAACAACCACTGGGCTTTGGGAAGCCTGTGTTCTTGACCACTACCTAACATGGCCTCCCACCTTCCCAATATAATCTATCAACACAGCATCCCAAAGTTGTGCCAACACAAAAGCATTTATGGTGCCACCTACTAGAGCTTCTGTGAGGGACATCTGTGTGGATGTAAGTTCTCGCTTGAGCTAAATTGCTGCCACCTTGACTACAAGTTCAAAATGGCCTTCACTCAGCGAGACACTTACTGGGGATGTTCTTACTGTACTTCCAAATATCATCAAATCTGTACAGTGGATTTAAATTCAGAGTATAAGTCTTGAAGCCTATCTTCCTCTTCCCTTATATGCTTGCTTATTGGTGTGCAATCATACTCAGAATTATAGTTTGAAGAACTGGAGGTAGGATCGTGTATGTACCATAAAGACCCTACTTTATGACACACAAATTTCTTTGTTGCAGTTACCATTTGGGAGAGGGGATTTGATTTCACTTTTTGCCATTAAGGCTTATCTTTTTAAGGTATTTAACTTCAAAAATGGCAAAATAATTAATTTTGGCCACATGCTTTTTATAAAATAGTTTTACAGTATAGTTTGTAGCACAGCTACCCTAAAACCATGGATGTAAAGGAAAAATAATATCATATATAAAAGGACAAGAATCAATTAGAGGGAACTGTAAACGAAATAAATAAAACGTTAAGACTATATGGGGCACTGGGTAGCTCAGTTGGTTAAGTGTCTTACTCTTGGTTTCAACTCAGGTCCTGATCTCATGGTTCATGAGATCAAGTGCAGAGCCTGCTTGGGATTCTTTCTCTCCCTCTCTCCCCGCTCCTCCCCAGCTTGCATGCAAGGACTCTCTCTCTCACTGTCAAAATAAATAACTAAACATAAAAAAAAAAAAAACAACTTTAAGACCATGGAGACAGATCTAGCTAACTAAAGATATAGGGAATCCAGATTCTAGATGGACTTGAAACAACAATATTGTGGAAGTTTTACTCTAAAACTTCCTTAGAAATGAGCTATCCCAGTGCCCTCTCTTCCAGGTGAGAAAAGATAAGGCCTGTAGTTTTGGGGTGCCTCATCTGGGATGACATAGGTAGTCAGGAGCTGAAGCAGGGCCACATTGTATAGTTCTTTCTCCGGTTTGTCACTTTTCCTTGCCATTTGCAGTTTTGTTTTCTATTTAGTGTTATCCCTGATCTTCTTTCCTCACCTTCTTTACCCAATGATATTTTTTATAGAAGAGCTTTCTGCCCCATTCAGGAAGAGATCTACATTCAAGTTCCACCTCTTACACTAACTCACTGTGGACAAATCATTTGCCGTGGTGCGGGCCCATTGCTGTAACTTCACACTCTATTTCTCCCTATCCTCTCTTTCCATCTCTCTCTCCTTCTCCTCCTCTTTCCCTCTTTCTCTATCACTGATCCCAAAACGAAAGCAATGACTGCACCTGAGAGCACAGGCAGCATTAACAGAGACAACGGACTCTGAATTTTGCAATTTGGAAAGCCTTTATATCTCAACCAATTACTTTTTTAAGGACCTGGAAGCTACAAGCAAGTGATGTAACATGTTCTCTTGATGACAAGCCAAAGACAAGATTACATATTGGTCTTTCTCATGGACATTCAGCCAGAAGTCAAACATTACCTTCCCCTTTTACTATGGTGAAATAAAATATTTGTGTCAGACGGTTCCAATGTATTTCATCACCCTAGTTTTCCTTTGATAGGAACTCTTATGTCAGAACAGATCAATGGTGTTCATCAACTGATGTCAGGGTTCTGAGTAGCCAACACCAGATACTGTTCTAGAAGCTTCTCTAGCCTTCTTCACATAGCAGGGGGAGCCGAGGGCACTGCTCTTCAAATGCCAGTGAGGAGAAATAAGTCTTTGCACCTTCTGCAGACATCAGGAATCTTCTCATACTGTCTCGTGCAGTGTCCCTAACTGCCACTGGACATGGTACAGAGACAGGTGCCAGCTGGCACCTTACCTGCTGGCTGGCTCTCCAAAACAGGTTCAACTCATTAAATCAAAGTTAATTGCCAAGCCAAGATTGTCTTGACCCTGCATCAGAAAAGGTTGAAACCCTGCCACTTAAAGGTGGTGGCATGGAACGTGGGGAGGAGGTTCTGGGTACAAAGATTCTGGCTGAGCAGCTGCATCTTCTTTTCAATAGCTACCTCTTACTAGATCATGTTATGGTTGAATTCTGTCCATCCAAAAATCATATGTTGAAATCTTGACTCCCAAATACCCCAGAGAGTACCCTTATTTGGAAATAGGGTTGTTGCAGATGTTATTAGTTCAGATGAGGTCATCCTGGAGTAGGGTGGGCCCCAATCCAGTGACTGGTGTCCTTATAAGAAGACACAGCTTCACAGAGATAATACCATTTGAACATGAGGAGCTCAGGGAGATGCTTATACAAGCCAAGGGATGCCAAAGATTGCCAAGGTCCACCAGAAGTGAGGAGAGAGTCATGGAATAAATTCCCTTCATAGTCCTCTGAAGTAACCAACCCTGCCAACACGTTGATCTTGGACTTCAAGGCTCCAGAACTGTGAGACAATAGATTTATCACACCCAGTCTGTGATAATTGTTAGGATAATGCTAGAAAAACTGCTACATACCATATTTCCAAAATTGTGAGAAACTTAATATAAAGCTCTAACAATCTATATATTCCAGCAACAGGTTGCTAGACTAGAAGGTATAATTCACTATAGTTAATATTTTTCCATATTGCATGATACATGCTCTATTTCCACCCAACAAACACCGTCATCTGAATGTCTCAAAATAAACTGAAACAACAAACCAAAAAACGAACTCATTAATGAAACTTAGATCTTTCTGCATAATCCTTTCCAAAGCAGAGTAGCATTCCCAGCGTGTACTTAACATCAGCTAAGGACTGGTACACTTGAGATCTATATTCTTTTCTTCCCAACAACAAATATTGTGTGACTGCTCTGCCAGGCACACTGAGAGGCACTTGAAACCAAATGGTCTCAACAGTAAAATAGGTAGCTATTGTCTTCCCAGTTGCCCATGTTCAGTGAGGAAGATAGATATTGATCGAATAGTCATTCAAATATGTGAGAACTATTAACTGTGACAAGTACAATGAAGGGGAAGCATCACCACATTCTGTAGACAGGCACTTTGCCTGTGGACCTGTGGACAGGCAGAGCAAGACTTAATCTGTATTCTATGCGAAGGCTGCAATACTATGAGTTTTCTCCCATCAAAAGAGAATACTGAATATTACATTCAGGGGCCCAAACCACCTGCCAAAAATAATCATCTTAATAAGAAACATAGGCCCCAAAAGAAGGAGGGAATAGGTGTTGAAATTGGTAAAGAAAAGAATCAAAGAGGCAAATGAGAACTGGAGAAAAATAGGAAAACTCAAGACAAGATGCTGACATTGATTACATACCCCCCACCACCACTATCACCACCCAGGATTCCAGAATAAGAGAGTGAAGACATATGCACGGAGCTATGAGCAAGGCAGTGGTGAATGGCATGTGGTCGGGCATGAGATTTTGTGCAATTGAAAGGATATTACCCAAATAAAAGCCTACCTTTGTTTGTAGCTCTGTCCTTTTAAACTGGAACATCATGGTTCAGCATGCTTCTTGCTCCATGCAATTGTGAGCCCTTTAGCCCGCTGCCAAACGACGTAGCTGGTCACCAAAGAAGCTGCTGAATGCTACTGAAAAGGGGGAAGAAAATCCATTGAACTAGTCCTGAACATTGCAAAAGCAGCTGCCTCTCCCAATTACTTTGTCAAGTCCCATTTTAATTATAACTCTCATCACATGTAAGGTTGTCCCATGGGTGGGGATAGAGCCAGGATCCTTGAAGTACCAACACGCACAGCCATCCATCAGGCCACTATGGACAGGTCTGCAACTGCTGCATTGCTTGCCCTTGGTGGAATTTGACAAGACAGGCTGCTTCCTTGGCATTTATATTACACTTATCAAGTGTTATATTTACGCCTTTTGACTGTTGGTGGTAACCAACTTGGATAATCAACTTTGAGATCTCCCAAACAATGTATGCATAACTGATTTGAAAATACTTTGAAAATGATAAATGCATCACTGTATGAAAACATAAATCTGTTTTCCAAAATAACTACCTAGAGCCTGGGTTGATGAGCAAATAATATCACTGTGACAAAGAAGTCCATCATGAAACAGAAATAAGCTTGCTTGCCAGCACAAAACTCCTCTATGACCCTTGATTTGTCCTTATCTGCTTGAGTTACATAATTCAGAAGCTGGGCTGTGATAGTTGGAGATGTCAAATCATCCTTAGGTAGCTAGTTGCAACACTAGAATGCCCAGGTGAACAACGTGAGATGAAAACTATGTAATTTGAATGCTACTGTATTAGACAGTAAGACTTCAGCATGTCTGGCACATTTAGCAACATATTTGAAAACAAGTGCAGAAAAATTGGCTCAAAAGAGGAAAAAGATAGAAATGGATGGAAAGTGGAAAGAAAAGTGGAATGTTCTCAGAATGGGAATTGGTGCCTAATTAGAGCAATGGTTCTCTAAGTATGGTCCTGGGACCAGCAGCATGTCACATCTGGGAACTATTTAGAAAGTCAAATTCTCCAGAGTCAGAAACTCTGGGGTGGGGGCATTTGCTCAGCAATCCACAGTTCAGCAAGCCTCCCAGGGATCCAGATGCATGTTCACATTTGAGAACCACTGAGTTAGGGCATGAAGACCAAAGCACAGGGATGAGAAAAGCAAGACAGAGCAAACCATCTTCCCCAAAGGATTATCAGGGCTGAACTTCAAGGTCTTCAGGGGAAGAAACTCTAATTCTGGAGTCTGGAAATTATTAGAGGGTCTAAGAATCAAAACAATGATGATAAAGAGATGAAGAAAGTCATTAAAGAAGACTGTTAAATGCTTCTTCAACTGAATGGGTGACAGACCTGATCTGTGACATTCACAGAATTCCTCCAAGTTCCCTACAAACAGTATTTTCATCCCCAGATTCTTAAGTGACTGAAATCAGCCTTAAGCCCAGGCAGCTGAAGTTTTTGTGGTCTGGCAAGTATCTGGTATGACTGCCTTCACCTGAATCTGAGCTTTTCCTTCTGAATCGTTCACTGAGTGAGAAGAATTTGAAAGGAATTAGTAAAAAACATTCTTTGAGGTTGGAAAAATACAATCTATCGTAATCATAAAATGGCTAGGTTGGTACAAGCAAATGACATACAGATAAGAAACACAGACTATTTTTTATTCTACACGGTAGAGTCTTAATTATTATATATACCTAGGGAAATTCTTAGCAGTGGTCACTGGTCAAAAGTAATGTAGAAAGGATCAAAAATCCAGGAAAGAAAAAATGTGCTACAATAAAAGTGTAGAATTAATGTGGTTTGTTCAACCTAAAGGTAAATGCCAGAGATATTTCTTTACTCTCCTCACCCTTCCAAATGTTGCAGGGAACTCAGCTCTGAGATATTAACCAGAGTTTTGTGTGAATGGAAGTTTCCTTTTCTTTTAAACTCTTTCATTTAGCATATACCAAAAAGATACTCATGTGCTTAAAGGCAGCATCCAGTTGCTAGTTTCATTCCCCCAAGCTAGCAAAGTAAATGTGTATTTTGGCAAAAGTCCTAACTAGTACTCAAAGCTGGACACACCAGCCATGTCTGAGAAACATTCTATTCAGTGTTCCCCTATAATAACAGGTGATGCAAGACTAATTTTGAAAACACTAGGAATATTCTAATAAAATAAATTTTTATTTAATAATACAATTTTATTTTTATTTAAAATTTTATTTAATAATAAAATAAAATTTTATTTAATAAAATACATTTACTTTATCTAAAATAAATTTTTTGCTATGCCCAACTTTTTTCAAATAGGATTGTGAGCTTCGTGTCTCTACCACAAATTGACATTTCAGAAGCTCCTTTAAAAAGGATACCCAGAACTGTTAGCTTCAGAGCCATCAAATCAATTTAATTTCGGTTTATAGAAATTACTTCACTGAAAAATTAGCATTTGCTCATTCATATCCAACTCTATGAGTACAGATCCTGAATTCAATTTTCTCTACTAAATTCTTCTCTCTTTTTTTGCACAGCCAGAGCAGCAGCCTATAGGCATATCTCTGCCAAAACTTTTGAGGGCACTAGGAAGTACAAAAATAGTGATTTAATATTTTCCACCTGTAGCTATAACTCTTCTTTAGTACTTACTGGTCTCATGCTGGCAACACTAATGTAATGCTTTTGACACACCTGAATCTTATAACTTTGCCTACTGTCTTTTACTAGCCACTAAGAATAGCCTTAATTGTTTGTCTCTTGCTTTAAGACAATGCAATTTTAGTCTGGGGAGTCTTATCAATCCTACAGATCATCAACCCAAACTCAAGTCTGGTTTGTTCACCAGTCTTCAAAACTGAGTTGGAAAGGAAACTAGTTCAGACCTCATGATGGCTACTAATGGGAAGAACTACTCTTAGAAGCACCAGCCTAGAGGGTTGCTCAAAGGAATTCAAAAGTTTGGCTGAGGCTAAATTTCCTTTGGGACTTAAAAGGCTGACCGGTTATTTGAGCTGATACATAGCCAGCTTTACTGTGATATGTTCCTTATTCTCCCTAGGCAAGTAGCTTTGTATGAGGTTAAGGAAGCCAAATACCTTAAAGGACTCAGGTATCCAATGTATCAAAACTTGCCCTCCCTCCCACACGTGCACTAGCTCTTGTGCTCTCTTCCCCCCCCCCCCCACAGGTTTAGGAACCCAGATTCCTGGAGTGGAGTGTTTTTAACCTCAGAAGCACAGTACTCTCTTGTTTCCCTTCTTTTCATGACCATCTAAATAGGGGTTAACACTGATTGGAGCCATGTGGATTGCTGTGCCTCAGGTTTCATCTATTGTATAAATCTTACTTCCTATTCTTCACATTCCCCTAAATTTTCACTTATACCGTGTACATGATATATGTCAAACCTCACTACAATAGAAACCTTTGAAAGACAGACATTTCCAAACTCCTCAGCCATGATCATCTTTTTTTTTTTCTATGCAATGCTATAGTTTTCCCTTATAACAAAATTATCTAGACTGTCCTTGGGAGTTAGTCTGAAAGAAATTGATAACTATAAGTAAACATAAATAATAGAAGAAACCAAACCTTGCCATTGGCAGAGCACTGGTTTTCTTAATATCATTCCACAAAATCTGATGATTTACTGATTTACTTGGAAATACAGTGTACAAGAATGTTTTCATGTACAACTCATTTGCCCTCCATAGTATCTCCTGGTTCTATCCCTAGTTTATATAAGTTATTCAGTCTCCCTGGTATAAAATGAGGCAGTTGGCCTGTATAGTCACTAAACTCCTTTTTAAGCCCTCAAAGTTTTTGACTATCCTCTAAGAGGCTCAAAGATTCATATTTTTTCAGTATATTTCATTTACTTTCCCTACCAAGTCCAAATTACCCCACTTAATTAAACTCCATACTATCTCCTGGTTCCATCTCTAGTTTATATAAAGTCATTTGGTCTCCCTGGTATAAAATGAATCGGTTGGCCTGTATGGTCACTAAATTCCTTTTTAAGCCCTCAAAGTCTCTGACTATCCTTCTAAGAGCCTCAAAGATTCAAATTTTTTCAGTATATTTCATGGGCTTTCCCTACCAAGTCCAAACTACGCAACTTAATTAAATTCAGGTCAATATATTCCTTTACTCATTTAACAAATATATAGTGAACATCTATGTTCCAGGCATTCTGCTAGACACTGCCCTTAAGAACATCATAGTCTAAAATTTTTATTTATTTCATATTTGGTAGATATTTTTTGAAAGGCTACATATGCTCTTATATAGTACATCATCCATTTTTTGTGTGTCTGTATAGAATTGCTCAACTTGGTCTAGCACTGTTGAGACTACAGACATTTTCAAATTCAGGAAAATATTTGATCAATTTTGGCCCTATTAGACAAAGAACTTAAGAGATGATCTATACATTAAGTACGGAACAAAACAATAGTTTATCCAAACAAATTAAAGAAATACTATAGATATTTTTTTCCTAAAATTTCCAAGCAAGGTAGAAATCAATCTTTCTAATCCCTGATTGTGAAGACACTTGGGATGAGATTCAAATGAGATTTGAGGACTATATTTCCTAGTATGCTATTTCTAATTCTTAACCATTACCAATTATTACTTGAATCTGTACATAAATCCAGTATAAAGTTATATCAACTAGGCAAATAAATTCAAATTTTATTCTGATAACATTTTTATTAAATTCTAGTAGACTTCAAAGTCCACTAGTTAGTTTGAGACTTTAAGGGCTGTGAAGCCATGTAAAGTAAGCCTATGAGATAACTTATCAGCATTCCTAAGCATGCCAGAATATTATCTTCCCATTGTTCTTCATCCTATATCTTAGGAAACATACAGCTGTTCATAGATATAGGAATTTTAACTGAACCATATTTGAGAAACCCTAGATAAATCACCATGCTTCTGAATATCTCCCTAACTGACAAAAAATTATCTGAATGGCTCCATTAAAGGTGCCTTCTTTTGGGTTCAGACACTGTGTCCTAAAGAGTGGTCTGGTTACATTAATTATTCCTATTCATTAGTGCTTAGTCTATTACAGACACTGTGATAAGTGCTTTACGCACTTATTCCCCAAAACAGCGCTCTAAAATAAGTAATATCTTTTTTCTCCCAGAAGTAAGTAAAGTTAGGATGGTCACCTAACAAATAGTGGAGCAAGCATTTGGTCCCTACACTCTTCCACTATGTCACCTTGGGACACTGTATTAAGCCATCATTTTTCTTGGCCCATCATCAAGAATTTTATTATATTATTCTTATATATGGCTGAAAATAGTGAGAGAAATATTTTCAAAAGCAGGGAAGAAAACCAAATGATTCATCTGGGCAATGGGGTGTTTCTCAGGGTGATAATAGAAATGGTCTCTCTAGTGAAGAGTGGTAGAAAAAGATACACAACGATGCAAAATTTGGAGGAAATAAATACAGTAATAATTATTATAGCTAGTATTCACCAAGGACTTACCATGCATATCTCCTGTACTAAGTGCCACACATATCTTAACTGATTTAAACTCCCAAGATCAGATAAAGATCTCAAATTTGGAGAAATCTCAAAGAAACACGGAGACAGGAACAATAAAATATACCAAACTAATTTTGTCTGCTTCAAAGACATTCCTTTGCATAGATAGCTACTTTGAAAGCAACCACGTAGCTATCTGGACACATCACACTTTTCTAATCAAGGACCTACAATCTTCGAAAAAGTATATAACAAAGGAGACAGATCGAGGCCTAACACAGCCTAAACTTTATGACATTTGGGGACCCTTCTTTAAGAAAAAGAATACAAAATTCATTGTGAAAGTACACAGTGGTTACAACTGATTGTTATTATATAATCTTCTGTTTTCAAATTTTACACAAACATGATTTCGTTGTTAGAGTTCTTTGCTAGAGACTTGGAAGGGGATCCTGCAGGGGTCTTAAAGCTTGAGCTTCACATGATTCAAGGGACACCTGTCTATGACAATGAACAAGAGTGAAGTGAATACACTAAGCAGGATGTTAAATCATCAATGCAGTTGCAATTTGAAGGTATCTTTCAAATTAACCACCAACAGTCCAACTATTTAACTAAAAGAACTTTATAACTGCAAGATCTGAGGAACTGAAATAAATGTTGCAACTGATCATCCAACTGGAGACTGAGGCACATGCAGTCAGGTTCAAAAGTGAGGCTAAAGGTACTTGCCTGGCAGAATGACAGAGTGGCATATTGTTACACTCCTTAAATCTCTTCTGGGAAGCAGCAACCACCTCTCCCTCTTGAATGTGTCAAAACACATCAGAGCATTAGAAAACAACTCAGACATTTACCACATTTCCATTCTTGTATATTGACCCAAGGGATAGGGAGCGGCAAGTCTTGGTGAGGCAGTGAGCATCCTGTTACACATAATCTGCCCAAGAGAGCAGAATTCATTTCTTGAATTGCTATCACACCCTAGGCCCCTTTGTTTCTCAATAATAGATGGACTCATTTTTCTTTCCACCTTGTAAAATCCACTTAGAAGGAATTTAACGCAGCCAGAGAGCATTAAAAAATTCCTTAGTGGGACCACCCATTAATAAACTTACCCTAGAGAGATAAAGAATAATGAAGTATAGATACAAGAATCAAAGGGACCAGGTGAACAGGATCCTAATGGCTTTCATAGAGAATGATCTAATAAAATGAACTGGCATGGTTTTCCTTTCAAAAGCAATCTTGAAATGAAAGAAAAATATCTTATGCAGAGTGAAGCATACAATTTTAGATGATGGACAGAGACTGACTTCCTTATTTGCACCCTTAGATTTTTCAGAAGGCTGAAGAGATTGAACCCTTCCCTGCTGTTTGTTTGATTTGGTCTGAGTTGAAGCCAAGAGATGTGGTGATGGAAGTTTGGAAAAACAATTAAAAAGAAATGTATGCAGTGGTTTTTCTGGGATCCTAATTAACTGACCCATTTCTAGGTAACATTAGGGAAGTTGTGGGCAGTGATTATTATCTCTTTAAAGTCCTAATTAAAATGTCAAACTGTAAGGTAGAATGTCTTCAAAGCTGCATGTAATTTGATTGTGTTGGCTTATTGGAAAAATGGCCTTGGAAATACAAATAAACCAGCCACTAAAAAGATCCCAGAAGTCCAGGCTTTATTCCAGAAGTATAATCTGTTGAACCAATAGCATTTTATAACTAACCACTCACCAAGTGGTAGACATCCAAATGTCAAAGCCAGTTTCATAACATGGTAACACATAACATGCTGCAGAATGCCTTGCCATAGAATACTTGGTTTGAAAAAGGTTTTGGCATTAGTTTACCTATAAAGGCTTATCACCCAGCTTTAAATGTTCTCATTTGATGAGCTTCAGAAATGGCTGGCATCCTACCCACTCTCTAAATTAGTCTGCTAGAGCTTTGGATCTCTAAAAAAATTCCTGCATCCTATGACATACTTCTGGTACAGTCAAGTATCGAAATCTCAGGCAGAAAGAAATTTCTTTCACATTCATCCATGAGCATTAGTAAAGCTGTGCTTCCCTTAAGAAAGTGATATAGTTATGACACCTTGGGATACAAGTAAAAAAAAAAAAAGCCAATCAAAAAATGGCTCAAACAATAAAGACATCTGTTGTATAACAAGTACAACATTTGATTCATACGGCATCACGATGAGATCAACAATGATGAACTTTCCATTTTTCCACACTGTCACTTTCAGTGTGCCAGCTGCTCCCCTCATTGTCACACTTGGGTTGGATGAGCTCTAGGCATCACTTACTCATATAATAACTTCCAAGGGAGAGGAACAGGGGCGTTGCCTCCCATGCATCTCTTTTTGACTTTTCCTAGACACCCCTCACCAGTTTGCCATCTCATTTCATTGCCCATAATTGCATCACATGCCAATGTTGTCAAAGGGAGTCACATGACAGGATTAGCTTAAACAAGACTCATCTCCCACCCCCATCACTAATAGAGACCCAGTCTCCCCTGACATACATATCATACGATACTGTAAAAACAAATCATAATTCTATTTGCAAAGGAGAAAATGGAACAGTGGCTGCTGCTTAAGCAATCAACAGTGTCCACCCCAGTAAATGACATGTCTACTATACCACTGTCGGGAGGGTCTGAACACGGAGTTCCTTTTCTAGTGGTGGGCAGATTTGAACTGATATGTCACTCACATTCTCTCTTCTATCTCCACTTGTGGCAGCATTTATATAAAATATCTAGCTGAGAGTGGTGCCTAGGTCACTCAGTTCATTAAGCATCCAACTCTTGATTTTGGCTCAGGTCATGATCTCATGGTTCCTGAGATCAAGCCCCGCATAGGGCTCTGCACTGACAGCATGGAGCCTGCTTGGGATTCTCTTTCTCTCTGCTTCGCCCCTGCTCACTCTCATGCTCTCATTCTCTCTCTCTCTCTCTCTCTCTCTCTCAAAATAAATAGACATTTAACAAATATATCTAGGTGAGAACTTTGGCCACCAATAAGAGCAAAAACCACTTCTACCTTGGAATTCATCAATTCATTCACTTGTTTATTCACAAATATATACTGAGCATCTACTGGGTGGGAGGCCCTATGTTAGAGATACAACAAGTCCAACATGGTCTCTAATAACAGAAAGTTTATAATCTAGTGGGGAAAATACATAAAGATAAATAGGCAGTGTAGTATCATAGTTCTTTAATGGGGAAAGTGCAGTACAGGAAATTACATAAGTAGTATATTTTTTATAGTAAAAGTCCAGGATACTATATAGGTGCACACAGAAGATGTACCTCATCACATCTCCTAGAGAAGAGATTCCTGGGGTAAAAAATGGAGAATGATACAAGGAGGAGTTGTAAGTAGAAAGAGTTAAAAGATGATTAAATGAGCCTTATAGCTTTGGCCCTCATCTAATTAATTTTGACTTATTCAGTTAACTTCTCAAGAATATGTATACGACTAAAACAGAGATTCTTAGTTTGGGATACATGGATGTCATTCAGAAGATTATTGAACTTAGAGAAGAAAATACACATCTTTATTTTTATTAACCTCTAACTGAAACTTAGCACTTCCTTCAATAATATATATGGGCAAAAAATCACAGTAGTGTTACCGTTATCAATTACTTTGTCAACAACAGAAATAACAGATATTTCATATTACATTACAGTTGATGCAGATATCTCAAGAAAGTGTTCAAAATTATGGCATTTATAAGAACTACTGCTAGATTTTTTCTTTAAAACATTCATTGTTTAAAAACATGTATAACATTTTGATTACTGTATTTCAATATTAGCTTCCTTTTGGTTCTCTATATTTTATTTTGTGCATCCAAAAGCAGTAGTCCAAGAGGGGTTCATAGATTTCACCAGACTAATAGGGGTACATTTCTTCCCAAGTCAGATTCCGTGCTCATACATGAGAGACTTGAAAATATTATGCATTTAACTTTTGTTTTAATTGTACACCCTGCCCAGTTGAAATTTTGTATTTGATGTTCAGCAATGTTAGCTCTGTGGCTACAAAAAATAAAATATTCTTTTAGAGCTGCAGAAGTCTTTGGGTGTCTGGATTTGTCATTTTCTTTCTGTATGAGCAATCCAAAATCCATTCCACAAAGTCCTTATTATCATCATTGCTGTCCTAATGGTCAAGTTCAGCAGCTTCTTAGGCACTTTCTTTAGTAGATCCTTTATCACAATCAATCACAGATGATTATTTGATTAAACAAGATGCTACTGCATGCTGTGGACTACTAGCATCTAACTTCATCATTGTGCTCAAGCACAAGAATATGACCAAAGCAATCCCCAAATCCCCATTTTGGAGTGTCCATTTCCTTAGACCACTTGTGGAACCAGTTTTTTTTTTTTTTTTAATCATTCAAGGTCCAAGCAGAAAACAGAACCCTTTGTGTTATTTGTTTTTTTGGGTTTTTAAAAAAAGCTTATTGATTTTGAGAGAGAGAAAGAGAGAGAGAGAGACAGAGACAGAGACAGAGACAGAGAGAGAAAGAATGCATGCATGTGTGGGGAAGGGGAAGACAGAGTGAGAGAGATAATGTCAAGCAGGGGCTAGATCGCATGACCATGAGATCATGACCTGAGCCTAAATCAACACTGGGACACTTAATCAACTTAGCCACCCAGGTGCCCCCATTTGTGTTATTGAACAGAGAAAAATTTTTTTTATTTTTTTAAATTGTTTTTTTAACCTTTATTTATTTTTGAGACAGAGAGAGACAGAGCATGAACGGGGGAGGGGCAGAGAGAGAGAGGGAGACACAGAACCGGAAGCAGGCTCCAGGCTCTGAGCCATCAGCCCAGAGCCCAACGTGGGGCTCGAACCCACGGACCGCGAGATGGTGACCTGAGCTGAAGTCGGATGCTTAACCGACTGAGCCACCCAGGCAGCCCTGAACAGAGAAAATTTAATATGAAGTTTTTAAATTTAGTGTAAATTTATTAACTAAAAAGGCAAGAATAGAACATTGAGGCAGAGTTCAGTGAATTTTTTGTATAAAGGACCACATAATCAACATTTTAATACAGCCAAGTAGTCTCCATCACAAGAATTCATCTCTTCTGTTGTAGAACTAAAGCAATGGGGCCCTTGGGTGGCTCAGTTGGTTAAGGGTCAGACTCCTGATTTCAGCTCAGGTCATGATGTCACTGTCATGAGATCCAGACCCACCTTGAGCCCCTCATTGGGCTCTGCTCTGGGCATGGAAAAGAGAGAGAGAGAGAAGAGAGAGAGAGAGAGAGAGAGAGAGAGAGAGAGAGAGAGAGAGAACCGAAACAGCAGTAGATAATGTATGTGTATTTGCCTACCACTGCACTAAAATATCATGGAGGTATCAATTGCAGGAGGCACCCACACTCCTTGACCTGGGAAAACAAAGGGAAGAGGTTGGAACTTTTTAAACTTAGAGGAAAGACCTTGTGGAGCTGAAATGCAGACTCCTGGGAAGGGAGTGCTAGCTGGGGCTGAGGTCTCTGAGGTGGTTCTATAACCCAACTCTACAAATGTTGAAAAGCTACAGAATGAATCCAGCTGTTGTTGTGCAAGCATACAGCTGATTCTAAGGGAATAAGTATTGCACAGTAATAGGAAGCAGGCAGGAAACAAACAGGAAGCCCATACAAAACCAACAGGAAGAAGAAAATCCTCCCTTCTCTGTCCCCCAGTCTTGTCCTCTATCTCAAGTGCCCCCATTGGCATAGCCTTGCAGGGAGCCAGGTGGCCATTCTGAAATGTGGTTGGCAAAGTCTTTTCCACGGTATCACAAAGTGGAATTTAGAAGAGTGAGCTTGCAGCTAAGAAGCTGTTGCTTTATCACTGGCACAGACATGGTTCATAAGCTTCACCAAACTACTAAAGGATGGATATACAGCACATGAAAACAAGTTAAGAATGAACAGGCTCAACTTTTTCATGGACTCTGATTACTGAATAAGCCCAATAAGTAGTCTGCATGAATTGTTTACTTCAGCAAACATTCATTTTTACCATGCCCTAGATGAGTATTGAAAAGTATCATCTCCCTTGTTACCACTTGAAAGAAGATAAAGAACTTTAACTGATCAGTAAAGGCAATGACCCCATTTAGGTCACTTTTAAAAAAGAAAGGGCCACTAATGCTGAAGCAGGTTCTCCTGCTATTATTATCACTGCTTCTGGGCATATGCAGATGGTTCCATAATCTCTTCAAAACCTACTGGGAAATTAAAAGGAATATTAAATCAATCTAACATTTTTAATAAAATAGTAATGTTTTTTAATGGAGTCTTTCATTGCTATGGGTGGCAGAAATGGACTGGAGACAGAAGAGATGATAATTAGTAGGCTATTTTATTTATGGAAACTAGTCCCTGGTCAAAAGGACCACACATTCTCCTTGGATAATTTCAACTGTTAAAAACCACAGGGATTCTGAGGAATAAAAAAATAAGAATAAAGCACATTCCAGGTTAATATATCATAGTTGGAGGGTTCATCAAATATTCCAGGTTCTATTTTTCCCTAGATGCTTATACCAAACAATACAAGGGACCATATAATATTTGGAATTTTTTCCCTTCTATCCCTCCCATTCTAAGTCTTTGAAAAGAAATAAAGCCCTTGCACAATTATATTGTCTTCTTTGGAAAGTCTGACTAGTACCCTTCAACTCTTGATCACTTCTCTATACTCTGTATCCTTATGACACTTTTCAACACAGCTTCCTCAGTTAATAAGCACATGTTATGTATTAACTGCTTGAAGCCCAACATTGCCTGAGGTACCATAGGATTTTCAGAATGACTTCCATTGTCAAACTGTTTACTATATGGTACAGAAAGCAGAATGGAAATACATGAAACTATTGGACTCACCAGAAAGTGAAATGAGGTAATTTCTTTCCAGCATCCTAGTTCATAGACTCATCCCTGGCAAACAGAAAAGAAAACAAACATTCATGAACTGAAGTATGTAGCCTACAGTTTTAAGTTAAAATTAGGATTTAGACTGGACCTTGAAGGGTCAATAGAATATAAACCAAGGGGAGTGGGGCCAAGGAAATAGCTGAGCAAAAGCACAGAAGCAAAAATAAAAATTCTGACTTAGGTGAGGCAAGGGCTAAATATCTGGAGGAAAAAAAAAAACCTGTGAAATAAGATTCATAACAGTTTATGGAAATACTTGAAAAATGATTAGTAAAGTATGAACTTGAAGCAGGAAGGTCAAGTTTGCAGGATCAGACAAGCTGCAAGTGGGGTTTTGAAAAGATTGATCATTAGTATAAAGAACAGTTAGGCAAGAGGAGGGCAGGCCTTGAAAGGGTTGCCAAATAGGGGTCTAGTACAGTGGCCCAGGCAGAGGTAGGTAGTAGTCCTACTTGAGCAGCAGCAGGAGAGGAAAGAGAAAGACTCTCAGACAATGGGTATTGATGTCACCATGGAAGCTACACACCAATAGTTTATCACTTTGGCAGGGTCTTCCTCAGCACCCGGATTCTTCTCTAACCCATCAGCTTTTAGCCTGTCCCCTTCCAGCCTTCTGTGTGGATTGCTCAAGGATCTAAACAAAGACAGTGCCATGCCCCCAGACAATGATGATGATCTGTTCTGGGTGCCATGCTGACCACACTGACTCATAGCTTGCAGTGCATTCCTCCAGTAGTGTTTACACTGACCTCTCATCTCCCGAAATCTTTCCTTCCATCCCCCCACACTGAAGGAATGCATGAGCTTCCTTCTTTATGATTTGATTGGGGAATTAAGGAGCATGTGAACTCCTATCTGACCACTTCACACTATGATCTCAAGCCCCAACTCATCCATGACACTTGGCTCTTTGCACAGCAGCACACATTCTTGCTTTACCTGATTTCTCCAGCTTCTACCCCCCATAAAGCAACTCCACATATTATACAGGGACTTACTGTTTGGGTTTGGGTTTGGTCTCAAGCAGTTCAGATATAGAAGTCTGAACAGTAGATTTTTATACTGTATCATTATCAGCTTGTTTTATTGTATTTTTATCTCACTGCTTGGGATCTACAATCTCCAAGCACAGGAAGTTTGTTCTGCCCAGGTTTAGCACAGCATTGCCATTCTATAACTCAATAAATATTAGTAAATGAGCTAGTATTTTAAGCTAGTATTTTATATTCCTTGCTAAGGAGCTGGGGATACAGATGTATATATTGGAATTTGTAAACTTTAAAAGACATGTACTATGCTAACAGTCAAATGAAATTTCACAAAAGCATCTTTCCTTTTAATAAATGCTAAGAGATAAATTGCAGATGGGCACAAAACCTCAGGCTTTGAAATGTCACACTTAGAAAAGGTTCTTAAGAGTTCCTTGGAAAACAACTTTAAAGTAAAACAGAGGCCCGTATGAGGACTATTGCTGTTGTTTTAAACAAAATGTCATTTTTTCTTTGGCACAGTGATCCCAAAATAGTAATTTATATTATAGTAAACTCTAATAGCATGAAAGCTCAGACTATTCACAGTTAATGACCATTACCTTTTCCTGTTTGATTCACCAGACACAGATTTTCATGAATTTTCTTTGCCATGACCCCCACCCCATCTTTTCAGGGGACACCTCCTCTCCCATTCTTTCCCCCCCCCATTCTTTTAACTCAACATGCTTCCCAGTCTCCTACCTCTGCAAACTATCTACTAAACACACCCAATTACTCAGTCAATGCCTGCATGTGTAGGTGCCAAGTGTTACCATTACTACCTGTGATGATTATTTTGACAACCTGAAGATATTCATTCAATCCAGCTATAAACTTAAAAGAAACTAAACTTTATACTAACTATATTTACACATCAAACCCTGGATTACTTGAACAATGTATTATTAAGGGCAAAGTTCCCAATGCTCCCTTCTTTGCCTGGAATAGAAAGAAAAAGAAAGAAAAAAAAAAGACTAGAAATATCTTTGATAAACACCCAATAAAGTTAAATGAAGAGAATATACAAAAAAATTCTAATGTATCCTTTTTGTTTTACAAAATGACATTTCTCCCTTTGATAACAACTGAAACATCTCAAATATAATGGGGAAATCGAAGAATAATTTCTTGCAAAGAGATAGCTGTCACTTAAATAGTTCCTGAAGCACCTTCAGGCAAATGGTCCTGTTATAAGTCTCATGGAGGATACACAGAAGGAAAAGTCCAACTCTGTTCTAAAAGAAGCTGACCATTCAGTTGGAAAGAAAACACAAGTAAAATTAATACTAAATTTGAATTAGAAAAAATCCATCACAAGTACATGCCCTTTGAAACAGGTATGCTATTTCTCAGGTTTTAGCCTAAACAATTACATGGGTTTCTACTGATTTTTTTTAACATTTATTTATTTTTGAGACAGAGAGAGACAGAGCATGAACAGGGGAGGGGCAGAGAGAGAGGGAGACACAGAATCTGAAACAGGCTCCAGGCTCTGAGCCGTCAGCACAGAGCCCGACGCGGGGCTTGAACTCACAGACCGTGAGATCATGACCTGAGCCAAAGTCGGACATTTAACCGACTGAGCCACCCAGGCACCCCTCTACTAATTTTTAGAATAACCTTAGAGGAATTAAAAAGAATTGATTTTTTTAAGTTTATGTCAAGAAAGAGAGAGAGAGAGAATATGGGGGAAGGGCAGAGAGAGAGGGAGAGAAAGGATCCCAAACTGACTCCAGCTTGAACTCACCAACCATGAGATCCTGACCTGAGCTGAAACCAAGAGTCAGATGCTTAACCAACAGAGCCGCCCAGACACCCCACACAAAACAATTGATTTCAAAAGGTGCAACATACAATAAAATAGCATGCAGCCATTACAGTCATGTAGAAAAGACTATTTAATGATATGGAGAAATTTTTGTGGTATAGCAAGTAAAAAAATCAGGCTGACAAATACCAAATTTAGTATGAGTCCCTTGGTGTTAAAAATATATACAAAGTGTGCTTAGGTGTCTCAGTCAGTTAATCATCTGACTCTTGATTTTGGCTCAGGGTAGTGAGATCGGGTTCTGCACTGGGAAAGGAGCCTGCTTAAGATTCTCTCTCCTTCTCCCTCCCTCTCTCTTAAATAATAATAATAATAATAATAATAATAATAATAATACACACACACACACATACACACACACGCCTGTCTGCAAAAAATCTACAGCTAAAATTCTCTAGATTAGAAAGGAAAAAGTAAAATTGTCTCTATTTGCCAAAGGATATAACCTTGTATGTAGAAAACCCTCTCAGAATTCACTAAAAAACTATTAGAGCTAATCAATGAGTTAAGCAAGGTTGCAAAATATATCAAAATATGAGTATTAATTATATTTCTATATAGTAGCAATAACCACATAAAAAATGAAATCAAGAACATAATTCTATTTAAAGTAGTATCAAAAGTACTTATGAATAAATTCACTAAAGAAACGTAAAACTTACACTCGGAAAAGTACAAAACATCACTGAAATAAATAAAAGGCCTAAGTCAATTGAAAAACACCGTTGTTCATGAATTAGAGTATTTGTTACTGTGGCAATATTCCCCAAATTGATCTACAAATTCAAAACAATCCCTACCAAAACACCAGCTGTCTTTTTTTGCAGAAAAAAACAAATGGATCCTAAAATTCACATGGAAATGCAAGGGATAAGAACAGCCAAAACAATTTTGAAAAAGAAAAACAAAATTGGAAGACTCACATTTTCCAATTTCAAAAGCTACTACAAAGTACAGTAACCAGGACAATGTAGTATAATATAAGCACAGACATATAGACAAATGGAAGAGAATTAAGAATGCTTAAGTAAACCCCATTGATTTTCAATAAGGATGCCAAAGATTAGACCCCTGCCTCACATCATATATGAAAATTCAAAATGGATCAAAGATCAAAATGTTAAAAGCCTAAGTATAAAACTCTTAGAATATAGAAGTAAAAATCTTCATGAACTTAGATTAGGCAATGATTTCACTGATATGACCTCAAAAGCACAAGCAACAGTGACAAAAATAGATAAATCGGGCCCATGCCATTTTTTGTTCCGTTTCTGTTTTCTTTTTCTTGTCTTCTTGTGAGGTTTTTCATATCAGAATTCCATTTTAATTTGTTTATAGCATTTTTTTAGTTTTTCTCTTTAGGCTTTTAAGCAGTTGCTGTAATTATTATATATGTAATGTAATTATTATATTTTATATACATAACATATCAGAGTCTGAGTCTATCAGTTCAAGTAATGTATAGAAACCTTACCTGAATTTATGTCCCTTTACCCTCCCACACTTATAATGGTAATAAATATTTTGTCTACATGGATTAAAAGCCCTATTGGTGTAATAATTGTGTTTAAACCATCAAACGTAACTTCTGTTTAAAGAATGGGTATTGAGGAGGGCACCTTTTGGGATGAGCACTGGGTGTTGTATGGAAACCAAGTTGTCAATAAACTTCATATAAAAAAAAAAAAAAAGAATTTCTGATAGTCATTCATTTATAGATCTGCCGGCAACAAATTCTCTTAATTTCCATTCATTTTATTTTTTTAAGTTTATTTATTTAGATAGAGACAGAGAGAGTGAGTAGGGGAGAGGCAGAGAGAGAGAGAGAGAGAGAGAGAGAGAGAGAGAGAGAGAGAGAGAATCCCAAGCAGGCTCCGCACCGCCAGTGTGGAGCCAACTGTGGAGCCTGAACTCATGAACCGTGAGACCGTGACCTGAGCTGAAATCAAGAGTCGAATGCCTAACTGACTGAGCCACCCAGGTGCCCCTCCATTATTTTAAAATGTCTTGATTTCCCCCTTCCTTCTTGAAGTATATATTCTTGAGGTATGCAATTCTGGTGTTGACAATTCAGATTCCTGTGCCCAAAGAGTTGTGTGGGAAAGATCAACAGCATCTCTGGACCTCAAAGACCATGGACTTTTCAGAGGTAATCAGAATGAAACCCACATCTCTGGAAAGCATATGAAGCCAAAGATTTCTTTCTTACATTGCACTTATAATTAGGGAAGGGGTCCCAATAGTAACCCAGAGTGAATTTACCACTATCTCTGTAGTATAGAAGCTTAGGGCAAATTTAACTTGATTAAAAAAAAATAAAGTAATATAGGTCTTGCACACTTAGCTTTGTAAAATACAATTTAAACCTTTTATAATGATTTTCATTTTTACCTAATTCTGGCAGGGGAATGGGAACTCTTGATCCCAGAACAATTCTACTCACCTCTTTTTTATTTTTTCTAATTTGTTCATTTAATTTCTGGATCACTGTAGCCTTCTATGATGCTATGCTCTTGGTTTTTCAAAGAAAACATCTAAAACAAGTCACCTTTTCTTACAGGGCTACCGCTACAGACTGTGGAATGACTTTAGCTTGGGCCCCAGTGTTAAAAGAAAATTCATCAAAGGGAGCATGAGTTTCAAGTGTGAGGTCTCCCTCACCTTGCACTGGAATGTCACCTGTAACTTTAAAGGTAAAAATGCCTCCTTTTATACTATCTATTCACTCTGTGGTCTGGGAATTGCAGACATTGCCTAGACAACGTGAGTCTGCTTTTGTAGTTTTACAGACATAGTGGACATTATTGGTTCTATTTAAGATACCTGGTGTACAATGTACTCTTCCTAAGGCTGCATTTTTTTCTATTATTCTGTGTTGGGTCCTGAAACCTCCATCCTTATCTTCTGCTTAAAATATTTTTAAAGTATTTCATGCTCTCATTTTTTCTAATTTTCTTTTTACTAATTTAAAAACATTTGGGGCACTCCATAGATACTATAGTTGTAAATACACTCTTGACTATCAAATAGTTATCTCAAGGCTAAGTCTGTCCCTCTCCCTGATGCCATACCTGCATAACCTCTACAACTATGTATGGGAATTTTCCCAAGGATGTAGCAAATATATTTCAAACACAAAATATGCAAAACTAAACTCCAACCTTCCCATTCAAATCAGCATTTTCTCCTGTGAGCCCCATCTCAGGAAATGGCACCACTGTGTATCCAACTAGGAGCGCAAGCTGTATTTTCACCCACTTCCAGGTTCAAACTGTTACCAAGACTTAAAACCTAAATATCATACAAAATTCTTCCCCCTCCATCCCACTGCTACTTTCTTAGCTTCCAATCCTTTCTCATCTAAACAAACTACTAACATTACTACTGCTTCTTTTCTCCTTCCTTGTGCTAATTCTGCAACCACTACTAATAACAATAGAAATAATAAAACCATAATAACAGCCAACATTTATTAAGTACTTTCTAGGAGTCAGGAATTGTTCTATGTGCTTACCATAATTTGATTAATTACTTCTCTTTGCACAACTTTAAAGAGTAAGTTCTACCTTTAATCCCAACGTACAGATAAAGACACTGAGGGCACTAAGAAAAATTATATATGTTAACCAATGAATTACAGCTTGTGAGAGGAAGAGCAAGGATTCAAACCCAAGACATGTGACTCCAGAACTAGGCCAGCTAACCACTACCCTGGTGCCTCCAAACTCACCTCCACCCTCCTCCAATCCCTTCTTCAAGCCACAGTGATGGTTTTTAAATGAAAATCTGACTCACCCATTTAAAATCCTGAAGATTCATGAAATGGCTGCCTATGTCACTGAAAAACATTCATTGCCCACACCATCCAGGCTCATCAACCAGAGCACACATCCTCCTAGCATGTTCCCGTCACATTAGCCACTTATGAGGTCCTTTGCACAGATCCTTCTGATTTTATAGCCTGCCCCCATCTTCTTCCCCCAGCTGAAGTCTATTCTTACTCCAAGTATGTAGGTGGGTGGTAACCTCTCAGCGATCTCCAGGGCAGGTGGCTTCCATTAGCCAGGGGTCATGCTCCAAAACAGGTGGCAGGTATAAGGCATTAGGTTGGCATTGGCAGCAGCTGAGGAAAAGGTGTTCCAGCCAGGGAGTGGAGATTTGGTAATAGCATCTTCGACAGCCTCTTTCACATTTATTGCTGTGGCTTGTATTGGCTATTTACGGTTTTCACTGTTACACAGGAAATTTCCTGAGGATAAGAACTATGATTTTTACTCTGGATCTCATTTGCAAGCTCAGTGCCTCATAAACTAATGAATGAATGAATGAATGAATGAATGACAATGCAGTCTCTCCCACCATAAGTGAGCAGATATACAGACAAATAGTTGCAAAGCAAAATGAATAGTACATGAGAAATGCAAACGAGTGACTCACTCAGTGTTGGGTTCCAAGAGAATAGAACCCATTAAGAGCAGGGTTTCTGTCAACCTTTATTCCCTATTGTATCCCCTGAACCTAATAGAGGACCTAGATGTTACTAGGTACTCAACAAATACTTGTTGACTAAATAAAAGAATTCGTAGTGTGCTTGGGTGGCTCAGTCAGTTAAGTATCTGACTCTTGGTTTCAGCTCAGGTCATGATCTCACAGTTTGTGACTTCGAGCCCCCACACTGGGTTCTGTGCTGACAGTGTAGAGCCTGCTTAGGATTCTCTCTCTCCCTCTCTATCCCTCCCCTGCTCATGCTGTCTCTGTCTCTCTCAAAAATAAATAAACTTAAAAAAACGAAAAATATTAAAAAATTTGTATGGAGTGAATTCCTGAAATCAAGAATTCATTAAAAGTAGATACAACATTTCTAATAGCTTATAAACATCAGTAATCAGCAACTTCTAAAATACTTCTCATAGTAAGATTTCGACGTAAGTATTACCTGGAGACATGCTAGAAGTGCAAACTCTGGAACCCCACCCTAAACCTAGAGAGTCAGAAACTGGGGGTGGTGCCTGTCAATTAACTTATTAACAAGTTCTCCAGGTGGTTTTAATGCGTACGGAAGCTTGTTCTAAAGCAGGGGACTTTTCTAAAGCAGGGGATGCCTGAGTGAATCAGTCAGTTAAGCATCCAAATTTTGATTTTGGCTCTGGTCATGATCTTGTGGTTGTGAGACTGAGTCCTGCATCAGAGAGATTCTCTCCCTCTCTCTTTCTGCCCCTCCCCCACCCATGCAATGCTGCTCACTCTCTCAAAAATAAATAAATAAACATTTAAAAAAGAATAAAGCAATGGTTCGCAATCTTAGAATCACATGGGGTGTGTGGGTACACCACGGACTGAATGTTTGTGTCCCCCCACAATTCATATATTGAATGAATGGTATCAATGATGCCTCTCCTTACTTTCTGAGGAGGCAAGTGAAAGAGAAGGAAACTCTCACATTTCCCCTTGGTTTAGGGGAATGTAACCATGAAAAGGTACCAATGTGATGATGTGTGGAAGTGGAATCCTTGGGAGATAATTTGGTCAGGATGAATTCACAAGGGTGGAGCCCATCCTATGATAAGATCAGCGTCCTTAAAAGGAAAAAAGACCCAAGCTCACTCTCTCTGCACTACGTGAGGACACAAAAATAAGACAGGTGTCACAAGGCAGGAAGAGGGTTCTCAGCACACTGGTAATGCTGGCACCCTTATGTTTTTTTGGGGTTTTTTTAAATGTTTATTTTGAGAGAGAGTGTGAGAGCAGGGGAGGGTCAGAGGGAGAGAGAGAATCCCAATCAGGCTCTGTGCTGTCAGCACAGACCCCGACATGGGGCTCAATCTCATGAACTGTGAGATCACAGCCTTACCCAAAATCAAGAATTAGCCACTGAATTAATCGAATAAGCCACCCAGGTGCCCCTGCCACCTTTATCTTTGATGTCTAGCCTCCAGAACTGTGAAAAAATAAACGTCTGTTGCTTAAGCCACAGCATGTATGGTATTATAACAGTTTAAGTAGATTAACACAGTGTTTATGTGCACATATATGCACAGTTACATACACTAATATATATATCTATATATATATCTATATATATCTATATATATCTATATATATCTATATATAGATATATATATATATCTGTATCAATCCTTGGTCTATCTTGAAGGAGCCTGATTTAACTGGCACTGCACAAACACTGGTGTTTCCTGGTACTCAGAATGTTTAAGGCCAGGTTTCAGAATGCCTAGGTTTTCTTTGTCTAAGGAGAACTGTGTTCTGAATCTCACAGATGTTTACTGTGACCCAGAAGAGTACATCATTCTTCTCCTCTCCCCCTCATCCCTCTCTTCCTTATTTTTGGAGGCAGTGTATGCTTGGATAAAAAGAATACGACCTTTGAAGCCCAAGACAGAGATCTTGCTTATTTCTCAACTCTGCCAGTTAATGGCTTTGTGAGCTTGAGCAGGTCAGCCTTTCTCAACCTCAGTTTCATGTTTAAAAAAAAAAAAAAAAAAGGTGGGATAGTACCTCCTCTCTGAATAGTGTCAAGATTAAGTTACATTAAAATAATGTATATAAAGTTCCAGCACGGTTCATAGACCTAGGCAAATGCCAGTCATATTTTTTTCATGTTTATTCATTTTTGAGAGACAGAGAGATACAGCATGAGCCACGGAGGGGCAGAGAGAGAGAGAGAGAGAGAGAGAGAGAGAGAGAGAGACACAGAATCTGAAGCAGCCTCCAGGCTCTGAGCTGTCAGCACAGAGCCCGACGCGGGGCTCGAACTCATGGACCGCGAGATCATGACCTGAGCCGAAGTCGGATGCTTAACCGACTGAGCCACCCAAGCACTTCAATAATATTTTTAGTAAGAGGTTTTAACAAAGAGTCTGAGATATGTTCTGAAAACAGACAAAAAATCATGCCTGCAGATAGCCTCACTTCCTTGGAGAATAAACACGAGAAATTACATTTCATGGTTACATTCCCGTAAACCAAGGGGAAATGTGAGAGTTTCCTTCTCTTTCACTTTGCCTCCTCAGAAATAAGGAGAGGCATGAGGCTACATTCCTCGTGAAAGTAAAAATTACTCTCACTTTCGTGGAAGATTTAGTTTTCTTTTGAGAATTTTTAAAAATCAGCTTTTTGAGGTACAATTTACACACAATAACACTCACCAATCTTAAATGAGCAATCTGATGAGAAGGTATACATTTCACACATAATCGTGATACAGAATATTTCCATCACATCAAAAGAGTCCTCTGTGGTTTATCCTCTCTCCCAAACTGCAGACCCTGAAACCTACAGGTCTGCTTCCTATAGTTCTAACTTTTCTAGAATTTCATATAAATGCAATCATACAGTCTTCTGTGTTTGGCTTCTGCTTTTGACAGTATGTGATTTGTTTCTAGTTCTTGGCTATTATGGACAAAGTTTCTATGAATATTTCTGTACAATTGTGTAGACATATGTTTTCATTTCTTTGAATATCTAGGAATGGGATTGGTGGGTCTTATGGCACAAGTGTGTTTAATTTTGTCGGAACCTACAAAATTGTTTGCCAAAGTGGCTGTACCACTTTTCATTCCCACAAGCAATGTGCGAGCATTTCAGTCATTCCACATCCTCGTGGATTGTGGCATTATCAGTTTTTATGTGAGCCATTATTTTGTACTTGTATAGTATCTACTTGTGGTTTTAGTTTACATTCCTCTGATAACAATTTTTTTTTAACGTTTATTTATTTTTGAGACAGAGAGAGACAGAGCATGAACGGGGGAGGGGCAGAGAAAGAGGGAGACACAGAATCGGAAGCAGGCTCCAGGCTCTGAGCCATCAGCCCAGAGCCCGACGTGGGGCTTGAACTCACGGACCGCGAGATGGTGACCTGAGCTGAAGTCGGCCGCCCAACCGACTGAGCCACCCAGGCGCCCCAACAATTTTTATGAGATATAATATTTTCTATTAGAGAACATAATTTGCTATGTTAAATATTAATATTAATGTAATGTAAGTTTAATTTAATACTAATATCATATTTAATAGTCCTCAACAAATATTGTAGTTTAAATTCATTACAGTTTAAAGTGTGTGTCTTGCACATTTTATAAATTTGTTCCTAAGTATTTCAGACTTTTATTGCTAGTAAAAATGACACTTTTTATTTATCAATTTCCAGTTTCTTGTTGCTTATATGTAGAAATGCGATTGATTTTTGTGCACTGGCCAATCATTCTATGACATTGCTAACTTCATAGTAGCAAACACTTATATGGGCTTTTCCTTAAGATCTGCAAGATAAACCCATCTGTGTCCTGAGAATAAGGCAGCTGTACTTCTTCCTTTCCAGGAGCCTCACTTAAATCTCAAGTGAAGACTTACCTTCTATAATACCTGTTCATTTGGCTACTCTTCACCCTGAAAGCTCTTGAAAAGTTAAACCACATTTTGGACAACTCCTTTTTTTTCAGAATAACATCTTTTTCATCCAAAAATATGCTAAATACATACACATAAAAGATGATATTTTGACATGACATACTCACTCATTGTCTTGATGAACAGTTTCTTATTACAAACGAAATTATGGAAACAAATTTAGTTGTGTGACCATATTGACGAACCCCAAATGTTTTACTTGTATATACATGCAAACATGCAAATGTTTTGCTCTTACATATGCACACAAAGTGAGATGGATGGAAAGGTAACTTCTTTTACCACTCTTTTATCTATATTAGATGTATGCTATTTGCACTTGTTTTTAAGAGTTTAGTCTTTATGAGGCCCTAACAGTGATTTTCTATGCTATAGCTTTTTTAGCTGTGGTTTGATTGCAAGGTAAGAATAAGCCTCAAATTACTGCAAATTGTTTGCTATAGGATTCGTGTTTGCTTCCTACTTGATTTTACTTCTGTGAGCATCTCCCCTAGCAATGCTCTCACCTTGGCAGCAGTATACCCTTTCAGTAACAGCAGCTGAATCCAATTTTAATTATTCCAGTATTGGTAAAAACATCCTTACCACCCATCTCCACATTAAAGATGTCAGCACCAGCTAATCAGAGCCACTTAGTCAGAAGTCTGACTTCTAGAACCACAGGCCCTTCCTCCTAGCTTCCAGGGTTTAAATTTTTCAACCTCCCCTCTTGCTGTCTCAGCCCTAAGGAAATGGCTGCTTCTAGCAATTTCTACCTCTGAGACACCCTAGTGTTCTCTTTCTCTTTCTTTATTTCTCTTTATTTTTCTGGTACATAGACAATAATTTTAGACACGATTATCAATTCATTACATCAATTCATTTCTGTTCAAAACACTGTTTTGTTTTTGAAGGGCTCTAACATAAAGATATTGGCACCAGGAACAGTACTATGAAACAGACCATCGAACATAGTATATTGGGGTTAATTTGGTCATTTTCTGGGCTTGCATGAGTGTTGAGCTCCTTGTTAATGGGAAATGGATTGTTGGTGATCCGTGACATGCACTGGCATATGATTAATCAAAGCCTCACTGTGATTGATTGTGATAAAATGCCCACTGAAGTAGATCCTTGGGAAACCAAACGGCTATTGTCCTTCAGCTAGTGTGGCATTAAAGGTAACAAGGACTGTTGTGTGAGATGGATTCTCTGAGTGCATCGGGACAATTACAGAGAGAAGATGGGGAATCCTCTGAGTGGATTCTAAAGGATGTGAGGCCAAGGAGGATGGAACAGAATTCTGGAAAGGACCGAATTTGTTGATTTTGATGTATCTATGAGTGTTTATGGATTCAATGTGTTAATTGGAAGTGGTTCTAATAGTTTATTCTGGCTGAGTGGCCCTTGACTTTTTGAATGCCTGCGTTTAAGGAGATTGAGATGCCAGAACATTCCTGGAAAAATGTAGAACAGATACAGAAGGCTTGCAGAGATAAGAATGTTAGAGCAGATTTATCATATGTGACCTACATTCCCACCTTACTGCTACCCTCAACCTGCACCACATTCCCTGAGAAAGCTGAAGGGACACTCATTTTACGTTGGTAAGGGAAGAACCAGCATCTTGGGAAAGCTTTCTGATGGCTGTTCTTTGTAGGAAAGGTATGAAAATGGAAAATGCTGCCATTGAGATGCTCTCCTGATTTTCAGCAGGACCCTACAGTTGCACAGGCCAAGTGTCAGTGCTTAACTGACAGAGACAATGTGGATATACATTTACCGTAATGGGCAGAAGGAATAAGTGGGTAGTCAGTAGGTTTTCTCTTGCAGACATCTTTGGCTGTGGCAAATTAATTACAGTGTTTCTAAGGAATGAAATACATAGATAGCTTGCTAAAATGTTACGTGATCTATAAAATAATAATTCTGAGTCTGTTAGAAACCAGACATGAGTTGGCACAATGCCTCTCTCCAAGTTTCCTTTCATAAGTCTAGAACCCCTTCATTAAAAGAAGCTAGTTTCATTTGAGGGTACAGCCTGCTACAGTGCCACACATACATACTATAAATCTTTCTTTGAGTCTTTGAATCTTTTCCACTGTGTGGCACTTACTAGTATGACTGTACTATAGGAAAAAGAAATACCCAGACATTTCAGGAATTATTAGGCACTGACTTTGAACTGGTTTTGACTTCTAAAAACCTAAATGCCACTTTTTTCACCAGCCATATTGAAGGTTTATGGTGGTCATGGAGAAAGTGAGGTTAAAAATGGTATGCTGAATAAAGATATAAAATGGATATGTAATTTTGGAGTCATTAGAATATAGATGATATTTAGAGCCAGGGTACTAGGTGACATGGCCATAAAAGTGGCATAGACAAAGGAAAGTCCAAAGTCCAAAGATTAAGCCATTTTAACCGAGGGGTTAAAATTTTAGATAGTGATGATATGAGAAGGAACTAGCAAAAGAGGTTGAGAAGCAATGGCCAGAAACAGACTAGGAGTACAAGCTTAAGGTGGTATTCTGGAAGCCAAGGGAAGAAGTGTCTCAAAGGAGAGACAAGCTGTGTCAAATGCTACCGATCAGCCAAATAAGAAAAGGACCAAGAGATGGCAACATGATTTCAGCGACATGGTGACCGGAAGAAAGCAGTTTCAGAGCAGTGGTTGTTCCAGAAGCCTGATTTGACTGCATTCAAGAAAAAAAAAAATGAGAAGACATATCGGAAATGGCAAATTCAGGCAGGTTTTTAAGAGTTTTGCTGCAGAACAGATATAGGGCAGCAGCTGGAAAAAACGAGGTCAAGAGGATGCTGTTTGTTGTTACTATTGTAAGATGAAGAAATAATGGCATATTTTATATTGATGGACAGGTTCCAATAACAAGGGGAGAATATGACGGTGCAGAAAAAGAAAGGAGAATTGTAAGGCCATTGTCTTTGAGTAGGAGAAAGGAATTAAATTTAATGCACAAATGAAGGAGTTACACTTAGCTTTGAGAAGTTTATCCACAGTAATAGGAGAGAAGGCAAAAAAATATTAGTTCAGATTTAGAACATATATAAAAACAGAAATAATCTGCAAATGCAAAGTTACTTCTACAATTATAAAACTCTTATAAGCTTAATTTTATAAATTATTATAAACTTATAAGACATTAACATAAGTTAAAAGTCCTTATAAACTTATAAAATTGACAAAACAAAATTGTCAAATTTTGTCAAGAAAAGAGAATGCTCTCGTAAGCCAAATTAAGAATAAAATAGGCACAATTTAAAATGCTGCATATATTTCAAAGATATTAAAAAACTTTTATGACCAACTTTATGCCAAAAAATTTGAAAACAAATTCTAGGAAAATGTAACAGTATAATTGACCAACGAGGAAACAGAAAATTAATAGTCCTAGAACGGCTTTTAAAAATTGAATCTGTGGGGCACCTGGGTGGCTCAGTCAGTTAAGCATCCAACTCTTGAGTTAGGTTAAGGTCATGATCTCACAGTTGTGGGATCGAATCTCATGTCAGGCTCTGCACTGTGAAGCCTACTTAAGATTTGCTGTCATAGGGGCGCCTGGGTGGCGCAGTCGGTTAAGCCTCCGACTTCAGCCAGGTCACGATCTCGCGGTCCGGGAGTTCGAGCCCCGCGTCAGGCTCTGGGCGGATGGCTCGGAGCCTGGAGCCTGTTTCCGATTCTGTGTCTCCCTCTCTCTCTGCCCCTCCCCCGTTCATGCTCTGTCTCTCTCTGTCCCAAAAATAAATAAACGTTGAAAAAAAGATTTGCTGTCAGGGTGCCTGGGTGGCTCACTAGGTTAAGTGTCTGACTTCAGCTCCAGTCCAGGAGTTCAAGCCCCACATCAGGCTCTGTGCTGACATCTCAGAACCTGGAGCCTGCTTCGGATTCTGTGTCTCCCTCTCTGTCTCTGCCCCTCCCCCACTCACACTCTGTCTCTCTCTCTCTCTCTCTCTCTTCCTCAAAAATAAACACTAAAAAATTTTTTTAAAAAAGATTTGCTGTCATTCCCACTGCCCCTCTCATCTGCTTGCATGCTCTCTCTCTAAAATATGTAAAAAATAAAAAATAAATAAGAAAGTCTTTAAAAAAACTTAATCTGTGATTTAGAATCTTCCTACAAAGTAAACTCATACTCAGTGATAAAGTACTGGAATCATTTCCTTTAAGATTAGGAACAAGAGTAAGAAGTAAAGAAACCATTACTACTTATATCCATCATTGTATTAGAGAACCCAGACCAAACAGTAAGGCAGGAGAAAGAAATACAAGTTATGAGCATCAGAAAAAAATATATAAATACTTGGTATTCACAGATGCTCTCATTGGCCACATAGATAACCTGAAAGAATAATCTAAAAGAATTAATAAAAGATTACTGGATTGAAAAATCAGTGTGCAAAAGTCAATTGTATTTTTATAAACTTTCAACAGAAAAATTATTAAAAATATTATTTCAATAGCAATACAATCATAAATATTTAGAAATATACAAGACCTATGGAGAAAATTGTAAAACTGTTGATAGACATTTCAAGGAGACCTAAATAAATGGAGATATACCATATTTATGGTTCATGATATTCAATATCATATAAATGTATTTTCTTCCAAAATTAATGTATATTTTCAGTGCAGTTCATCAAAGTGTTAACAGGTTTGTGTGTGTGTGTGTATGTGTGGGGATTGGAGGGTACAAACGTATGTGTATGTGAATAAGTGAAATCTGATCACTAACTCTAACATCAACACAGAAGTTAGGTTGCAAGAAAACAACATTCTCTTAAATAAGAATCGACAATAGATTTAAAGGAAAAAATAATAAAAGTTACAATTTTAAAAACAGCTTTATTGAGGTATAATTGAAGTATAATAAACTATATTTAAAGTGTACAGTTTGATGAGTTTTGACCAGTTTGATATATTTGTGAAACCATCACCCTCCAAAAGTTTATGCCTCTTTGTAATGCTTCCCTCCCCACCCCCACTCTGTTTCGAGGCAACTACTGATCTACTTTGTGTTGCTATAGATTAATTTTCATTTGTCTAGAACTGCATATAAATGGAATCATATAGAATGCCTTCTTTTTATCTGACTTCTTTCATTGGGCATAATTATTTTAAAAACTCACCCATATCATAGCAAGTATCAATAGTTCCTTTTTGTTGCTGAGTAGTATTCCCAAGTAAGATTTGAAATGGTAACTTCCTAAAAATATGGGAAAGCAAAGACAAGGCAGATGACCTCACATCCTGGAAATCCTCACAGGAATGCATATTCCCAGTGTTCTTATGTTAGTCCTGGTTTTGCTACCCTGCTTTAGAAAGCTGTGGTTTTAACCAACCAAATACTTCTCAAAGAGCCTGTTGCTGAACACCATCTTTCCTTTTTTTTTTTTTTTTAAGTGGCTGTTTCTAAATTTTTTTTTTCAACGTTTATTTATTTTTGGGACAGAGAGAGACAGAGCATGAGCGGGGGAGGGGCAGAGAGAGAGGGAGACACAGAATCGGAAACAGGCTCCAGGCTCTGAGCCATCAGCCCAGAGCCCGACGCGGGGCTCGAACTCACGGACTGCGAGATCGTGACCTGGCTGAAGTCGGACGCTTAACCGACTGCGCCACCCAGGTGCCCCCCATCTTTCCTTTTTGCAGACTTTTTTTTTTTTAGCTGAATACAGTATATTGTTACAAAACTGTAGCTATGAATGTAGTTCTCCTATGGGCCATTTAGGCTTTACTTTATTCTATTTCTAGAACTGAAGCCCCATTTACCGGCTAGTTGATGTGAGCTTTCGACCCCAAGAAAGAGTTTGTGGATGGGTCAGCCCTGTTATTGCAAGAAAAGCTACTGCAAGAAAAGCAGTTCAAAGTGCAAGTTGACAGATTATCAGGACAGACAACACAAGTGGCAGAACTTCTAAGATACATTATTTACTCGAGTACAGTCCTGCAACTAACATTTACTTGAGTATTCTCTATGTACTTGGCATTGTTATCAGAATTTTACTTGTATTGTCTCATTTAATCTTTAAATCCCAATAAGAGTAATGCTATTAATTATTCTTATTTTATACTGAGGAAGCTGAGGCTCTCTACTGAAGTAGAGGCAAATACACCCTGGTGTGAATTCTATCCTGACATTTAGTAGTGCCCAGTTTCCTTGTTGGTTACACAAGGCTTCTGTAAAATAAATACCATAAAATAACAGTTCCAGCTTACAAGATTGTTGTGTGGCTTAGACAATACAGTGTATGCAAAATGCTTACCACAGTGCTTCACACAAAGGAATAAATGGTAGCTATAATTACTATCATTATCATATTATTACCATGACCAAGTAGTAATGCTTTCAACCATTATTACCTTGAGTCAATTACTCGAAAGTAAAATGTTTCCAAACCTCATAATCAAAAATGAGCTCATATCACTTCTAAATATCGGACATTTAAGAAGCATAGGAGATTAATATTAATTAAAACGCATTCTGATTTTCCACCACGAGTGTCACTAAGCAGGTTTCTTTGCAGCATTTTAAGACAAGTAATTTTCTTTAAAACACACCTAATATTTTAATCCAGTGTCAAATGTGTTCGCCACATGGGTGTTATCTGAGTTAGCAATTCGACTCCTGCTTTACTTTGTTCATCTCAGCCACCTCCCATTTCTTTTACTTTTCTCAGCACGGAATGTGATAAATGTTCCCACTGTAACACGTCACAGGGTAACTAAGGTTACCAAGTTTCACCAGATGAGGAGGAGGAGGGTGATACAGCAAGTCTCCCATGGCATTCTGGAATTCTTTATGGCCAGGGAAATGTGAAGGCTTGCTCTTGACTACAGTTAACCTCACGGTGACTTCTAGTGTGAGTGCTTCCTTCCCCATACATCTGATCATAACCAAGGACTATAGGCTCTCAGCCAAGATAAGGTGGGGACCACTGGCTTGCCACATGCCCTCGCATGCCACATGACAAAATTAGCCTTTCCAGTTGCACCTCTCCCTATCCTCATTCCACTAGGATTAGTGCAATGACCTTTTCTAATTGGATGGCACAAATTCCTGTCTGGATTCTTACTCTGAATTGTAGTTACCAATCATATGACTGTAAGAAAATACTCCAGTCTGTTAGCACCAGGCAGCTGGAGGAGGAAACCAAGGAAGGAATCCTTGTTCTACAAAACTGTCCTTGGCTTTTTCTTTATGACAGAATGGAACTGGAAACACTGTCTAGTCTTGTGGGAAAATAAAGATGAAAATTTGGCAATTGTCATTCATAACCATCAAGTCCTTTTCAAATACTTTCATGAAAGATGATTTGATTAATTTAGGCTCTTCTTGGAAACAAGAAAGAGTTGGAGGGGACCTTAGTCTAAACTCACCACCTCTCCAGTTTAGGTTTATTGTCCCAGTCATCAGCCTTTAGGATCCATCACATCACTTTCTTATGGCTCCCTCAATAATCCCCTCCTGCACACACAAACACCAAGCTCTCAATACCATCCAGCAATACTGTGATATGTCCTTCATTGGCTCACTCTTCCATTCATCGTAAGTGGTACGTCCAACCCTCTACTCTCCCTGAATCTCCAGCCCTCACCACTCCACCTACCCAATTCTTTCAGTCACTGACCTTATCCACCTACTTCACAGAGAAAACTCAAGTCTTTACAAACAACTAACCTAAAAGAGTGCATCAACACATGTTGCATCCTTCCACAAAAAAGAATGGATGACTTCTTTATTTAAGAAGATAACCTTTTGGGACACCTGGGTGGCTCAGTTGGTTAGGTGATCGACTTTGGCTCAGGTCATGATCTCACAGTTTGTGACTTCGAGCCCCACATCGGGCTCTGTGGTGACAGCTCAGAGCCTGGAGCCTACTTCAGATTCTGTGTCTCCCCCTCTCTCTACCCCTCCCCTGCTCATGCTCTGTGTCTCTCTGTCTCTCAATTATAAATAAACGTTAAAAATTTTTTTTTAAAAAAGATAACCTTTTTACCTGTCCTATGGTTCTGCCTTTTGAAGAACCTAATCCTATGGACTGCCCCACATCATTAATTCATCATCATCCTTTTTCTCTATGTGACCTCTTTGCTATCAACATTTAAACATTCTCAACTTTCTCTTATTTTAAAAACATACAATCTCCTTTAACTGTATTCCCACTGCCATCTACCTCTCTGTTTTTATTCACAGACATTGCTTTTTAAAATATTTATTTATTTTGAGAGAGAGAGAGAGAGAGAGAGAGCGATCACACAAGCAGGGGAGGCGCAGAGAGAGAGGGGGAGAGAGAATCCCAAGCAGGCTCCTCACTGTCAACACAGAGCCTGATGTCTCTTGTGAGATCATGACCTGAGCTGAAACCAAGAGTCAGACTCTTAACTGACTGAGCTACCCAGGGTCCCCCACAGATACTACTTCTAATTTAGTCCCTTTCTCTGTGTTATTAGTTCCTCAGGATCCTGTACTCTATCCTACCACAAATCCCTTGAAACTGTTCTTGCCAATATCACCGAAGACCTCAATGTCATCAACATTCATTGGTCTTGCTGTATTCATCTGACTACTCTATGGTATCCAGCACACTCCTTCCTGCTGGAAACATTCTCTACTCTTGATTTTATGACACTATAGTCTCCTGTTTCCTCCTACCATAGACATCTCTATCTCTCTTCTCAGTTTTCCCAACTCATCCTGCTTTACCTCTCCAGGAAATGATGGAATTCCCCAAAAGTTAGATCTAGGCTCTCTTCTCATATAAAACTACAAAGTTTCCCTAGATGATTGCAACCACTCTGCACATTTTCATTTACCATTAGTAGATTAATTAAGCCAAAATAAATTTGCTACTAACCTTCTGTGAGGTCCATATCTACATATGTACCAACGTATTCATCCTTGTGTACATATTTCAAAGGACCTTAAATCTAATTTGTCCAAAACGAATCTCAATCTATTTTCCCAAAAGTAATTCTGAATCTTCCCCATCTAATAGTACTATCATATATTCAAGCTCACACAGGAAACTGGGGAATTATTCTTGACACTTTCTTCTCTCTCTCTCCTTTTTAAAAATCTATTTATTTATTTTGAGAGACAGAGAGAGAGAGAGAGAGAGTGAGCACGTGAGTAGGGGAGGGCCAGAGAGGAGAGAGAGAATCCCAAGCAGGCTCCATGCTGTCTGCAAGAGCCTGACGGGGGCTTGATCTCACAAACCCATGAGATCATGACCTGAGCCGAAATCAAGGGTGAGATGCTTAACCGACTGAGCCACCCAGGTACCCCTGACACTTTCTTGTGTCTTAACTGTCACAACCAATCAATCATCAGGTTCTCTCTAATACAGAGAATTCCTATGTCTCTCTTGTCATGTTGCTTAAAAGGAATTTCTGGTCCTAAAGGAAAATTGTATTGAAATAACACTTCCAGGGGCGCCTGGGTGGCGCAGTCGGTTGAGCGTCCGACTTCAGCCAGGTCACGATTTCGCGGCCCGTGAGTTCGAGCCCCGCTTCAGGCTCTGGGCTGATGGCTCAGAGCCTGGAGCCTGTTTCCGATTCTGTGTCTCCCTCTCTCTCTGCCCCTCCCCCGTTCATGCTCTGTCTCTCTCTGTCCCAAAAATAAATAAACGTTGAAAAAAAAAATTAAAAAAAAAAAAAGAAAGAACACTTCCAGTTCTCTTTCTAGCCCTCCTTTCCCCACCTCCTTTTTCCTCCTCAGAGGAGAAGAAATGAATTGCCTTCTTGGTAAGTTTAGGAGAAGGAGCCAGGCCATTCTGTATTTCCTTCTTTTGGTTGTTCATGCTGTAACAGTGGGTGCATTCTAAAACGTGTAAAAATAAACAACCAAAAAAGTACAAGACTTATAAACTACAAAACATCATTGAAACAAATTAAAGAAGGTCTAAATAAACAAAATATGTCCCATGCTCATGGATTGGAAGATTTAATATTATTAATATTTGCCCCCAAATTATCTACAGATTCCCTGCAAACCCTGTCAGTGTCCTGACTGGCTTCTTTGCAGAAAATGACAATGTGATACTAAAATTCATATGAAAATGCAAAAGAGACAGCATAGACAAAACAATTCAAGAAGAAGAAAGCTGAGGGGCTCAGTCAGTTAAGCGTATGACTTGAATTTTGGCTTGGGTCATGAGCTTGCAATTCGTGGGTTTGAGCCTGCTTGGGATTAGCTCTCCCTCTCTCTCTGCCACTCCTCTGCTTGTGTGCTCTCTCTGAAAATAAATAAATAAACTTTAAAAGAAGAAGAAGAAAAAAAGAAGCAGAGGAGGTGAAGGAGGGAGGGGGAAGAGGAAGAAGAAGAAAGTTGGAAGACTCACAATTCTCAATTTCAAAACTTACTAAAAAGCTACCATAATCATGACAGGGTAGTGCTGGCACAGGGTAGACCAATCAATGGAACCTATCAATTCTAGTTAATGATCCAGAAATATAATCTTACATTTACGGTCAGTTGATTTTCATCTTCCGAAGATGCCAGGCAATTCAATAGAGTAAAGAATGGTCTTCCTAACAAGGATTCTGGGACAATTGGATATCTGTATGCAAAAGAATGAAGTTGAATATCTACCTTGCATCATATATAAAAATTAGCTCAAAGTGGATCTGAGACCTAAATGTAACAGACAACATAAAAATAGGTTTTTAAAACTATAAAATTATTAGAAGGAAAAAAAGGAATAAATCTCTATGATCTTGGGTTTGCAATAATTTATTATTTAGATATTAGTGCACAAGCAGCAAAAGTAAAAATGAGAAAGTTGGACTTCATCATAATCAAAAACTTTTGCACTTCAAAGGACACCATCAAGGAAGTGAAAAAGACAACTCACAGAGTGGGAGAAAATATTTGCAAAACATATATATTAAAAGGGACTTTTATCTAGATATACAAAAATGATCTCCCACAACTCAACAATAAAAAGATAAATAACCCAATTTAAAAAAAGGGCTAAGAATCTGAAAAATTCTTCAGATAAGTTACACAAACAGCCAATAAACACATGAAAAGGTTCCAAACATCATTTGTTATCAGGAAAATGCAAATCAAAATCCTAATGAGATACTACATCATATCCAGTAGGATGGTTATAATAAAAGAAGACAGACAACAAGTGATGCTGAGAATTTGGAGAAACGGGAGCCCTTATAACATTGCTAGTAGAAATGTCAAACAGTGCAGCCACTTTGGAAAACCACTTTGGCAGCTCCTAAAATGTTAAACACAGAGTTACCTTATGATCCAGAAATTCCACTCCTAGTTATATGTAAGTGAAACTAAAACTAATGTCCACACAAAAACTTGTACAGAAGTTTTATAGCAGCATTATTCATAATAGCCCCAAAGTGGAAACAATCCAAATGCTCATCAAGTGAGGAATGTATAAACAAAATGTGGTATATCCATCTAGTGAAATACTATTCAGCAATAAAAAGGAATGAAGTACCAATACATGCTATGACATGGATGACCGAAAACATTACATTAAGTGAAAGAAGCCAGCCAATTGCAAAAACCATGTATTTATCACTTTGTTTATATTAAATGTTCAGAACAGGCAGGTCTATAGGGACACAATTATAGCATGCGTAATTATGCTAAAAACTACTGAATATTTAACTTTAGACAGGTGAATTTTATGGTATGTGAATTACTTTCCTATCCACCTTTTTTTTTTTTAACATTTTAGTGATTGACTGATTGATTGAGAGAGTGAGAGCAGGGGAGGGGCAGAGAGAGAGGGAGACACAGAATCCAAAGCAGGCTCCAGGCTCTGAGCTGTCAGCATAGAGCCTGACATGGGGCTTGACTAATAACGGCTAGATCATGGCCTGAGCCTAAGTCAGAAGCTTGACCTACTGAGCCACCCAGGCGCCCCTCCTACCCATCTTTAAAGTTAGCAACATCACATTTCTCTGACCCTAATACACTGTTGAATAGTTATTTCTAACCCCACCAGAAAAGGTTTTCCACTTGAAAATACTCATGCCATGGGAATGAGCCCACCTGGATAACCCAGGATACTATCCCCATCTCAAGGTTCCTAAACTTAATCACATCTGCAAAATTCCTTTTATCATGAAAGGTAACATATTCATGGATTCCAGTATTAAATTATGGTATCTTTGGGAGTCCATTATTATACTGATTACAGTAGGTAAATTATATCTCATTAAATATGTTTTTGTTTTTTAAAGAGTGGGTACATCCTGCTCTTCTGCCTCCAGAAGAACATCTGCCAGGTCAGATGCCAAGTCTGGCTTGCAGGGGCAGTTTGAAAGCCCATGTCTCTCTGTCCCTGTGATGGGGCCTGCACAGATATGAGATAGCAATCCTGACAAAGTGGATCAATGAGCTAATACACTCCCTTAGTAAGCCATTTCATATTCTAGACTTGGACAGAGGCATTAGGAAAGAACTTGTCACACAACTAAGCTTCCCCCAAATGATGCGGTTGTCTCATGCATCAACTTTCTTCAACTTATTCCAAATTCAGAGGATATAGAAAAAGAATTACTGTCTCCATAAGCTCATGCATTGATTTTGCCTTCTAGATGATGCTCATAAACATCAACTTTACTCCATCTATACTCTCACCACTTTAAGTCCCCATCATGGCTCAATATGATTATCAAAATAACTGTTTTGCATATGTTCTTTTTGTCTTCTAATCCAGTCTCCTAGATGCGGTCCAAATGGCCTTATTAAAATGCAAATGTTATCATGTGATTCTGCTGAATAAGCCTTCACTTTGCTTCCAATGACTATTGGGATAAAGATTTTAAATGTCTCTCTCACATACTCTAGATTCCAACCACAGTGCCAGTCTCCACTTGAGCCATTCTTTCTCTGGTTCATGGCATCTTAGAACCCTCAAATGCTCCTTTTTTTTCTAGGTGGTCCCCTTTCCCCTCAATCTTCACCTGGATGATTCCAGCATAGCCCACAATCTCAGATTAAACTTCTCTTCCCAGAACTCCACTCAAAGTTAGAAATCTTAACCTATACCACTTTCATTTAGCACCTGTTCTTTTCCTTTGAGGCAACCACAACTATTTTTGAAGATCTTAATATCAATGAGTATTATGTATCATTTCTAATCCCAACTGTTACATTAACACACCATTACTAGTACACAAGAGGGTAACTATGGGGTTCCCACTGTCCCAGGCATCCCTGTTCCCACCAGAATGACTACTGAAAAGCTGAAAGAGGGGTGGCTGGGTGGCTCAGTCAGTTGAGAATCTGACTTTTGATTTTAGCTCAGGTCATGACCTCCTGGTTGTGGGATCGAGCCCCATGTCAGGCTCCGTGCTGGGCATAGAGCCTGCTTGGGATTTCCTCTATTCCCTATTCGTACATGCTTTCTCTCTCTCTCAAATTAATAATAATAATAATAAACTGAAAGAGAAATCCACCTGGGAAAAATGATACAACTCAAATGACTTCTTCTTCTAACATAATTTTGTATCATTTGTTTGGTGGTAGAATTAATGTGCATAATAGGATTATGAAGACACCCATAAAAAGGTCATTAATAATCTCATGAAAAAATAACCATATCAGTGATACACATATAAATGGAATGTTACTCAGCCATAAAAAAGAATGAAATCTTGCCATTTATGATAACATGGACAGATCTCGAGGGTATTAGGCTAAATGAAATAAGTCAAACAGAGAAAGACAAACACTATATGCCTTCACTTATATTTGGAATTCAAGGAGACAAAACAAACAAAACAAAAGAGATATAGAGAACAATGTGGTGTTTGCCTGAGGGAAGAGGGTGGGAAGTGGGTGAAAGGAACTAAAAGGTACAAACTTCCAGTTATAAAATAAATAAGACACAGGGATACAATGTACAGCACAAGGAATATAGCTAATAATATAAAACAACTTTGTGTGGTGACAGATGGTGACTAGATCTATCATGGCAATCACTCTTTAATGTATAGAAATGTTGAATCACTATGTTGTACACCTAAAACTAACATATGATATGTCAACTATACTTCAATAAAAATAATAGCCATATCATAGAAGGTAATATTTCAATGACAAATCATATTTGTTTCTTCTGTTATCTAGTAATAATATTTTTTTAAATGATTAGAATCATGGGAAGGGAATTCAAAATAGCACTAATTTTGTAAAAATAATTTATATGGCAATATATAAAGAAATAGGTAGGAAAAAATCTTTCAATTTTAAGACTTGACTATACCACCTACTAGCTGTGTGACTTCAGGTAAATTATTTAACCTCTCTCAGCCTCCATTTCTTTGTCTATAAAAAAGAAGAAATAATAATACCTAATTCAAGTGGCTATGAAATGTAAGAGTAAATTATGATATCTATGAAGTAACTAGTACAGATTGTCAATATCAAACACAGTAATTTCTGGACCTGTAGATTTCATAAAAATTTTACATATTTTGTATATGCACAGCATATATATAAAGTATAAAAATAACATATATTTATATATACATATGTTTGATTTAGGTCAAGACCCACAGAATACAATGTTTCTTTTATTTTGTCAGATAGCATTATGAAAAAAAATCCATAGAACACCCATTATTTTGCTGAATGAAAAAAGACATTTTAAAACAAAAAAGTAGATCTTCACATTCAAATTTGGGCTGTTCAGCTTTATGTTATGCATTTTTCTATAGAAGGATGAAAACTTGATCTCAGACTGTTACTAGTTTGTGAGCTGGATTTGGAGACCCACAGTTACAGCAAATATTTCACAAATAGGACTTAAACCTAAAACTGGTCTTGGCTATCATTTCAGACAATTCAGTATATAAACCATTCTGGACCAATTCTCATCTGGGCTTTTAAGCTGACTCATGGTATGCCCAAATATACATATGCCACACAAGACTAACCTTTAAAATAAGCTCATGCCTATTGTTTCTGATGGCAGGAAAGTATGATTCCTAGTAGGAGTTTTTTAATTTTAAAATGTTTACCCAGGGGGGTCTGGGTGGCTTATTTGGTTAAGGGTCCGATTCTTTATCTTGGCTCAGCTCATGATCTCACAGTTTGTGAGTTCAAGCCCTGAGTCGCGATTCTCTCTCTCTCTCCCTCTCTCTGCCCCTCACCCGCTCACTTGCTCTCTCTCTCTCCATATAAATAAATAAGCTTAAAAAAATATTTACCCCATTGTAAGTTGTTTGGGAAAATTCCAGCTAGGATATTTCAGTCTACTTGTCTCTAAAATAGAGTTAAAGAATGCTTTAAAATATGGGATTAAGACTCTAAATAATGACCCTACAGAGCTACTTACAGAAGGGCTACATTTCAGGAAACTTGAAAAAGACGATTCAGGGCTCTTGTACAATTTGTACAACTTTTTGGAAAGCAAGCTGGGAACACTGTAGCAAAAATCTTAAAATATTTACACCTTTCAGCTTGCATAATAATCCATACTAGAAATCTTTACGAAGAAAGATGTTCATCTTAATTTTAATGACTAAAATTGAAAAATACTAAATACTAAAATACTAAAAATCCTGAATATACTAAAATACCAAATGGAAAAATACTAAAATCTCCAAATAAAGAAGACAACATGTATATGCTACACATATTACATAATAGAATGTAATATGATTGTTAAAATGTTCATAAAGAGTTTTTAGTTACATTGTGTCATAGGCATTTTCTCAATTATTAGTTCTAGGCCAGGGGTCAGCAGACTATGATAGACCATGAGCCAAATATATTATGCTGCTTGTCTTTGTATGGTCCATGAGCTAAAAAGTGATTTTTACATTTTTAATAATTCAATAAAAATCAAAGGAAAAATAATGTTTGGTGATACAAGAAAAATATATAAAATTCAAATTCCAATGCCCATAAAGTTTTATTGGAGTATAGCCAAGCTCATGATTATGTATTGTCTATGGTATATTTGGCAATACAACTACAGACTGAATAGTTGTAAAGGAAATTATATGGCTCATAGAGCATAAAATATTCATGATGTGGGGGCACCTGGGTGGTTCAGTCAGCTAAACGTCTGACTTTTGATTTCAGCTCAAGTCATGACCTCACAGTTGGTGAGTTCGAGCCCCAGGTTGGGCTCTGTGCTAACAGCATGGAGCCTGCTTGGGATTCTGTCTCTCTCCATCTCCACCCCTCCCGTGCTTGCTCTTTCTATCTCTCTCAAATAAATAAAAATAAACTTTAAAAAACTATGATGATTTTGGTGAACCCTGTTCTAAGTGACAGTGCTATTTCAGGTTGGTTTGATTCCAAAGCTCCTCCCTCATGCCATATTTCCCACCTGCTATTGCATAGGGGATGGGGTGAAAGGCAACACAACAAAATGTTAACAGTGGAAAATTATCTTTGACAGAACAGCATCTGCCCCATGATAGACACTCAATGTTTTTTGAGTAAATAAATGTGTACAAGAATCCTAATACATAAAGAGGGATTCATATGGAATCGGTGTTCTTTAAAAGTCCTGTCAGTCTGTCCCTTGCCATTATCTACAAAGAAGGAGCCCTCAATGAAGAAGCCAACAATTGCCTAAAGGAGATTTTGGGTTTCTTATTATAAGAGAATGCCCTGGCTTAAGAACTAATAGACTCATGAAATAATGGGGAAAGAGTGTTCTCCCATTCAAGTCTCATTTCTGAGAAGGCTCTTTTGACCCTACTGAGTGTGACAAGCTAGCATGGTCATTGGAATTAGATGTGCTTACAACATAGGCCATGAAATAGGAGTGTCTGGTACATTAATGTGTCCTCAGACCTGTGCCACTAGCCACACGTAACTACCTTTATATTCAAATTATTTAAAGTTAAGTAAGATTAATATTTCAGTTCCTTGGTCATATTCATTTCAAGTGTTCAATAACCACACACAGCTAGCTAGCGGCTTCTGTTTTGGATGGCTTAGAATAGATCATGTCCATCATCATAGAAAGTACTGAACAACAAACAGAACAATGCTTTCCGGTAGTTGATGGTATGGTGTCGATTTGAGCATTTTTGCCCTGAGTCATCTGTGGGATTTGTTAAGCTAAGCTTCTGGTCCCAGTAATTCCATGACAACGTATCTCTATATTTAGAAATCATTGGGAAGGGGTTGTCTTCCAAACTTCTATTTTCTAAATTTTAAGAATTGATGTATACCTCTCTTCCTTTATGCTTGAGATCCAAAAATTAAGCATGGCTTCTTGTCTCCCATTAGAAATGCAAAGACTGTTTTTTCACAGCATATAATTCTTATTATGTAATTACGATAGATCAAGCTCCATGGATGAACATTGCTAATCATTTCTTTCTCTTCTCTGCTTCTCTATGATGTGTTTAAAGCCTTGTGGGCTATAAATCAAGTAATTGTTGAATGTGTACTGGCTTGCAACCTTACTTATAACACTGTTCTCTACTCCCAGGGCCTTTTCTCCAAGCCTCTGAGAGTACTTTACATCTCTGTACTCATTAGAACATCTCATTCTCCTGGATGGGTGACAGGGATTAAATCTGCTCACAGATGAGAGACAAAGGGAAAGAGAATTACAAGGTCACTGTGTGACATTGACCATTCTAAGAACTGAATCCACTAAACCAACAATAACTGACCCAGTGCTAGTAGTGATGATTTGACCTTTGCAGAACATTCCTCATCCAAAACTTCTTTATAGGCATTTTTAAAATTTCTGGAAACATTTTCTGCATGTGGAAAAGAGCAACTTTTTTTTCTTCCTTTTTTTTTTCTTCTGAATGCTCATTTTTTTTAATTTAGCAAGTATAAAGGAGGAAAAAAAATCCAGAAGCCAATTGCTAATTAATTTTTTTTCATTCAAGAAATATTTAGTGAATGCTTAGTACATGCCACATACAATTTTACTTGAAGACAACTTTCCACTTTACTGCTTGGTGCTTTATATAAATATAAATCTGGGAAATAGCAGAGTACAGTAGAAACAACATCTTCAGCATCAAACCAATCTGTGTACAAATCCTGGCTCTGACACTTACTGTGTGAAGTTGGGCAAGTCACTTAAGCTCTCTGAGTCCCATTTCCTCATATGTAAAATCAGTATATTAATAGAGGCTCTGAAGTTTTTCTAAAGACTCAAATAATCTCTGCTGTCTTGGATAGTATCTAGGTTGTTTGGGATACAAGCCCATGAGTTTCATCCAGGTTTTTGCTTTGCACCACCCTGGAGCAACACAAACGAGCAGGACTTTTTTTTTTTTTTTTTTTTTTTGAATCATAAAAAGAATGCTGGAATAGGGAATCAGAGGATATGGGCCACTGGGATAGTGGCCAAGTTTTTCCAAGATTCAAGGAGGGAAGACAGATTTTTTTCCCTGGGCCAATCTTGCAAATCCCCAAGTGTGTCACCAACTACAAAGGACTCCATGTTAATACACCATTCAAAGTGAGAGTTGTTAGGTTCTCAAGCAAAGTTGTAGACTCAACACAGAAGGGGATGTATGCAGGGCAAGTAGGGCTGTGTAATCTTAAATTATAGTGAGTTAAATGGGAGCCTTTGAGAAATGATTAGGTTTATCCATAGTATTTGCAGGTCTCTCTTGCCAGCTCACATACTTCTGTCACAATGGGAATGAAGGAATCATGGAACCTTCCATACAGCCTTGCCAATTCCTTTTTTTTAGTAGGAAGCTGATTATTCAGTTTGGAAATTAACCCAGATTCCTTGTTTCTCTTTCTGCCTACTTTCCCCCACTGTTTTCTGATCAGTTCACTTATTAGAAGCTCTGCCAGAGGGTAGAAAGGAACATGTTCAGGAAGCATTGAGTCAATGTTTCATTGTTTTCTGGTTACACAGATAAAAGTTATTTGGAAGACTATACTCTTAAGACTGTCCTTTACTCCTGATTATGCAAATGACAGATCAATCAAAGCCTTGGTAGAATTATCTTGTTTTCTATACCAATACTCCATTCTTTAGACATGGGCATTCAAGAGCTACCATCTCTCCTTTCCCCCTCATTACCATGGACAAATTAAAATCTGTGTGTACCAAAAATCTCCCAGAGGTTTTATATTTATTTTTAACTCCACACATTGATACCAAACTAGTTTAGAAAAAAAGAAAACAAAAAACAAAGTGAATTTCATCTTTGAACCACTGAGAGCAATTTACAACATATTAAATAAGTTAGAGTTTTCAGGATATAATTACGTCAACAATTGATATAGTTTAGTTTCCTGACTTAACCTGATTTTATGAAAAGTGTAGGTGCTCAGAAAAATTTTAAGAACATAATTTTCTAACCATCTTGCCACCATGCAATATTTATTGTTACTGTAGAGATTTTTTTCCCCCCTTCGCCCCAGCTTGAGATCATTTTATGCCCTAAAGCACATCACAGTATGCCCTGGAGCATATCTTGGGAATCAGAAGTGAATCTTTAAATCACCTAATTTCACATCTCAGCAGCTATGGTTTGGTCAATATCTGAGCAAAGTACACACTGAGGCAGAGGTTAAAAACTCAAAGACAAAACCTCAAACTGAGTGGAAAAAAGAACTTGCCTTCAGGTAGAAACAGTGTATTTTTGTTGATTTTGTCTTTCTTAATAACCCTTTCAGAAAAGATTATCACCTCAACAACCACAAAACAACATCCTCCTCACACCAAAGTATTTTTAAAATAATTAGGCACTGTCTTTATTACATGTGAGTTGTCAAATAGAAGAGATCCTCCTCTGGAGTCTGCTTCTAGGTGATATATCACTTCTGATCTTTATTTGTTCAATTTGAAGATTATTGCTTTTCATATTGCCTATGAGCCCTTGGAAGCTAAAAATGAGATCCAGCTATCAAGACCTAGGCAAACTACCTATTCAGAATCCTTTAGAAAGGCTCATGTATGCAGATTCAACAATGGCCATAAATTTTATTTTACTCTCAAAATCATAGAAGAATGTACCACCAACTTTGGAGAAAGGCAAAAACTGCTGTGTGACCTTCATCAGTTTAATCAGGCCCAGATTTTGGTCTGCAAAATAGATTTAAGTATACCTACTTCCTAGGATGGTTGTAAAGTCCAACACAGTTCTCATCTATAAACTTCACAGAGTATAGGAAAGACATTCAAATAAAAGCAAACTTGGAGAGTTAGTTGAATATCTTCTTGCTACCATACAGACAGGAAGAACCTATTTGGAAACAGAAATGCCTCCAGGGGAATATCAGTTTTTCTGAAATGTCCAAAGAAGGGGAGGAGGGTTTGTTTGGTTGGTTTGGGTTTAGTTTTGTTTGAGGACTTGATGTATACCACATATTAGGCTATGCATTTGGTATGTATTTCTCTCTGGACTGCAGCAGTAGGGGCTGACTGACTCCCCATTATCCATACCATCCCCAAATCATTGGCCCAGGCAAATACTGATAATTTCACACTGAATCCAGTGATGGATTCAGGAGTACCCAATTCTGGCCAAAGAGGTATGGCACAAGTTAAGAAGACAGGACACTTGCTAAGAAATTGCCATATGATGTGCTCATTTCTCTCCTACCTCCAGACTTGATCATCTTGGGATGTAAAGCTCAGAGATACAGCAACTATCCTGACTAGCATGAGGATGACGTGAAATCCAGGGATGGTAGAGGGCATCTCTGACAATATCATGGAGGTGCTGAAATAACCAACCTTGGAGTCTACCTTGCTCATGGACTTCTTATATATGAAACAGTTATGTTCTATAAACCAGTTTGGGTCCCTTGAATTCAACAAAACAAAACACCATCCTAACTAAAAACAGTAGCCACCAACTGGTCCTCTTGCTTCTACTCTTTCTCCTCACAGTCTATTCTTACACAGTTGCCAAAGTGACCTACCTTTTAACTCATATATTATTATTCCTTGGCTCAGAATTACCTGGTAGCCTCCTATAACCCTTGGAATATATCCGAAATCTGTACCAAGGCTTACAGCCTTCTATAGGCAAGTCTATAGGGGCATCCAGGACAAAGGACCACAGCATCCTGTATGATATGATTTCTTTCCACTTCTCCACTTTCCCTTTTTCTTTTTCCTGTGCTTCTTACCCTGCCCAGCTGTGTTATAGCCACAATGGCCTGCTTTCTGTTCTTTAAACAGCTCTTTCCCACCTCCAGGTCTACATTCTTGTTTTTCGCTCTGCCTGGAATGCTCTTCTCTCAATTCTTATTTCATCCTATTCTCAACTCAGTTACTTTCTCAGAGAGACCTTCATCATCCTATTAAAAAAAATAACTTGCATGCTCACCTAAACCCAGCTCTCCTCTCCATTATTTTCTTCATAGCGTATGTCATTATCTGAAATTATATTATTCATTTATCTGTTTGTCTTCCAAACTAAAATGAAAACTCCATGGGAACAGAGAGCCCAGCTGCATTGTTTAATCTTGCATCCCTAAGGCTGTGTATACAGTAGCATACAGTAGGCGTTCAATAAGTATCTGCGGAATGGGTGAAAGGTGGAATTATTGTAGGGATAGGAGTAACTCAGCCTGGGATAGACAGGCAATGCAGAAAGAGGAATCAAAGCAGATGGGGGAAAATATTCAAAAGAAATCTTTATAGGGTCATTAAAGTCAAAAAAGTACAAAAAGCAACATGAAATACAAAGAAAAAAGTCTACAAATACCAACTGCTAGAGGTCTAGCTCTGAGAGAAGAAAAATAAGTGGATGTTCCTTTAGCACAACAACAAATCTGAATATGAAGAGGAAGGCATGGTGCCCAGGTCCCAAGAAGAGGTTAAGCTTCATTGTTCCAGGAAGTTAACAGGACCTGAGATCTAAATTGGAAAAACCCTCAGATATAAATTCAACTGTAGCTGGTCAAAACAAAAAGTTTGGAATTTCATATTCCCCTCCCTTCTTTCTGGGGAAAAATATGAAAATTGGAAAGAGATATGAACTCTGTCTCTAGGAAACTGCTAAAAATTCAGAGAAGTATAAAAACATAGGAGGGGCACAAGCTTTTAAAAGTAGCTCTTTAAATAGTATTAAGATGACAATGTCTTTGGAATACACATTTTAAAAAGTTAATGAATCAGGAAAATGTTTGGAATACACATTAAAAAAAGGTAATGAATCAGGAAAATGAATGGATGTACAAAGAGAGAGGTGGAGCCATGTGAAATTTAAAAAGTTTCTCTTCTGTTCACACAAGTGTGAGGCTGAAATCATGTCTTCCAAAGCTTAGAAATTAGTTATACAACAGTAGGGGGGAAAAGTTACCTATACCAGCAAGCAGCTAAAAGATATTTGAAGGCAGTTCAAGACATGAGAACTTTGTAACATATATTTAAAATATGTATGAGGAAGGTGTCAACTAAGAGGTAAATTTAAAAGCTTGACAACATAGAGATGTCCATCCACATGAGTTGTTGGAAAAAGAGAAGGAAAAAAGGAAAATTCTCATGGACTTTAAGTAATATGGAAAAAGTAAAGGTGGCTTAAAGAAATTCATAATGAGAGATTGTAAAGGGGAGGAGCCAAGATGGCGGAACAGCATGGAAGTTTTCCATGTGTCTTGCATCCATGAAATATAGCCAGACCAACATGAAACCATCCTGCACACCTAAAAAACTGATCTGAGGATTAACACAACAATCTGCACAACCTGAACCACAGAATTCAGCAGGTATGCAGCACGGAGAAGTGAACTGGGGGAGAGACAAGCCGCGGAGGGCAGGGAGCTGCTTTTGCATATGGAGAGAGGATGGAGACGGGGGGTGGGATGGAGAATATGGGGAACCCCCCCCCAAAAGCATCTGGAGAGAAAATGAAAAAGTGGAAACAGCCTCAGGGACTGAACTAAAAAGGGAGAAAGGAGAGGGTTTAAATTTCATTAAGACTATAAACACGGGGAGTGCAGAGTCTGAAACTCAGCAGCTCAACCTGGTGGTGCTCTGGAGAGAAGGGTGAATCCCCAGGAGCAAAGTGGAGTACGGGGTTCTTCAGCCCACATAGGGAGAAGTGGTTCCACTGCTGGGAGGACACCTGGTAGAGGCTGTGTAGGTCCCCAAAGGCAAGGCCCCAGTGGACCCAAGAGAACAACCACATTCGCTGGTCTGGAACAAGATCATTAAGCATGAAGTCTGGTGTCAGATGTGTGTTGTGATTTTCCATAATCCCTGAAATGCTGCTGCTACAATATCTCGTGAACTTTTTCTGAGGTGGGCTGGCACCCGGCTGCAGTCTCTGGGCATCAGCAGCAGCACAGTCCCACAAACATTCCTGGTTGCAGCCAGCACTTGGCCATTACTAGGTGAGACCCTCCCACAGAGGGGCAGAACAGGTCAAAGCCCCAGTCCCTCAGAAGTAAGGAGTTGGGAAAAACAGCCGCATCTGAGACAAAACTCAGGAGGGAGGTGCCGCCTAGGGCTTGGTCACGGACTGTGTAAAAGCATGGAGTGGATGGAAGCTGAAGACAAAGGACGGGTGCATGATTGCTGATCAGGGAGAACAGAGTTCTAATACTAGAGACTGAGTAGCTGGGTGATGCCATTTTCACTGCTCCAGCGCATTAGCATACGCACCAACAAGCCCCACAACAATCCACCCCAGTGAGCTAAACAGTGCCATCTAGTGAAGAACGGAGCTGTTACACTAAGCCCCGCCCAACTGGGCCAGCCTCGCTCTTCAGAAGCATAAGTCTCTCTGCCTGCTTAGTTTAAGGACTATAAAGTGCTTCATAGTTTGACTCCTAGGAGAAAACAAAGTAATTTCAGTCGTATTTCAGTCTGTTCACTGGTCCGTCTATTCAATTTTATTTCTTTCATTCTTTTTTTTTCCTTTTTTTCACTTCTTTTTCTTGAATACAGAAAAAGAAAAAATTCACTTTTATTTTTAATTTTTATTAAAAATCTTTTTCTTTACCTTTTTTTAGTATATTTTTTACTTTTGTGTAAATTTTTTCAAATTCTATTTTACTTCCATCATTTCATTTTAGTCTACTTCAGTGTATTCATTTTTTCAAATTTTCAAACGATTTTCTTTTTTTCTCTAATCTATCAAACCCCTTTCAACACCCAGACCAAAACACACCTAGAATCTAGCATCACTTATTTGATTTTGTGTGTGTTTGTTTTCAATTTTTTGATTTTAATATTTTTTATTTTAATATTTTTTAATTTTAATTTTTTTACCTCATTAATTCCTTTTCTTCCTTCAAAATTATGAAACAAAGGAATTCACCCCAAAAGAAAGAGCATGAAGAAACGACAGCCAGGGACTTAACTAACACAGATAAAAGCAAGATGTCTGAACCAGAATTTACAATCATGATAATAAGAATACTAGCTGGAGTCAAAAATAGATTAGAATCCCTTTCTGCAGAGATAAAAGAAGTAAAAGCTAGTCAGGATTAAATAAAAATGCTATAACTGGGCTGCAATCTCAAATGGATACCAGGGCGGCAAAGGTGGATGAGGCAGAACAGAGAATCAGTGATATAACGGACAAACTCATGGAGAATAATGAAGCAGAAAAAAAGAGGGAGATTAAGGCAAGAGAGCACAATTAAAGAATTAGAGAAATCAGTGACTCATTAAAAAGGAATGTCACTGGGGTGCCTGGGTGGCTCAGTTGGTTAAGCATCCGACTTCGGCTCAGGTCATGATCTCGCGCTCTGTGAGTTCCAGCCCCACGTCAGGCTCTGTGCTGACAGCTCAGAGCCTGGAGCCTGCTTCAGGTTCTGTGTCTCCTTCTCTCTCTGGCCCTCCCCTGTTCATGCTCTGTCTCTCTCTGTCTCAAAAATAAATAAACGTTAAAAAAAAATAAAAAAAAAAAAGGAACATCAGAATCATAGGGGTTTCAGAAGAGGAAGAGAGAGAAATAGGGGTAGAGGGTTATGGGAGCAAATCGTAGCACACAACTTTCCTAACTTGGGGGAAGACACAGACATCAAAATCCAGGAAGCACAGAGGACTCCCAGTAGATTCAACAAAAAACAACCATCAGCAAGGCATATCATAGTAAAATTCACAAAATACTCAGGCAAGGAAATAATCATGAAAGCAGCAAGGGGAAAAAAAGTCCTTAACCTACAAGGGAAGACAGATCAGGTTTGCAGCAGACCTATCCACAGAAACGTGGCAAGCCAGAAAGGGGTGGCAGGATATATTCAATGTGCTGAATCAGAAAAATATGCAGCCAAGAATTCTTTATCCAGCAAGGCTGTCATTCAAAACAGAAGGATAGATAAATAGTTTCCCAGACAAACAAAAATTAAAGGAGTCTGTGACCATTAAAACAACCCTGCAAGAAATTTTAAGGGGGACTCTCTGAGGGGAGAAAAGATTTAAAAAATCAATCAATCAATAAATAAGGACCAAAAGCAACTAGACTATAAAGGACCAGAGAACACCACCAGAAACTAACTCTACAAGCATCAAAATAGCAATAATTTCATATCTTTCAGTACTCACTCTAAACGTCAATAGACTCAATGCTCCAATCAAAAGACATAGGGTAACAGAATGGGTAAGAAAACAGACCCATCTATATGCTGTTTACAAGAGACCAACTTTAGACCTAAAGGTACCTTCATATTGAAAGTAAGGGGATGCAGAACCATCTATCATGCTGATGGTCAACAAAAGAAAGCCAGAGTAGCCATGCTTATATTAGACAAACTAGATTTTAAAATAAAGACTATAGCAAGAGATGAAGAAGGGCACTATATCATACTCAAGGGGTCTATCCACCAAGAAGACCTAATAATTGTAAACATTTATGTGCCAAACGTGAAGCATCCAAATATATAAATCAATTAATCACAAACATAAAGAAACACATTGATAGTAATACCATAATAGTATTAAACATCCCACTCACAGCAATGGACAGATTATCTAATCAAAAAATCAACAAGGAAACAATGGCTTTGAATGACACACTGGACCAGATGGACTTAACAGATATATTCAGAACATTTCATGCTAAAGTAACAGAATATACATTCTTCTCCAGTGCACATGGAACATTCTCCAGAATAGACCACATACTGGGACACAAATCAGCCCTCAGCAAGTACAAAAAGATCAAGATAATACTGTGCATATTTTCAAACACTATGAAACTTCAAATCAACCATAAGAAAAAATTTGGAAAGGTAACAAATACTTGGAGACTGAAGAACATCCTACTAGAGAATGAATGAACTAACCAAGCAGTTAAATAAGAAATTAAAAAGTATATGGAAGTTAATCAAAATGCTAGCACCACAACCCAAAACCTCTGGGACGCAGCAAAGGCAGTCATAAGAGGAAAGTATATAGCAATCCAGGCCTTCCTAAAGAAGGAAGAAAGGTCTCAGATACACAATCTAACCTTACACATAAAACATCTGGAAAAAGAACAGCAAATTAAAACCCCAAACCAGCAGAATGCAGGAAATAATAAAGATTAGAGCAGAAATTAATGCTATTGAAACCAAAAACAAAAAACAAAAAAGCAGTAGTACAGATCAATGAAAGCAGAAGCTGGTTCTTTGAAAGAATTAACAAAATTGATAAACCACCAGCCAGTTTGTTCAAGAAGAAAAAGGAAAGGACCCAAATAAATAAAATCAAGAATAAAAGAGGAGCGATCACAACCAACACAACAGAAATAAAAACAATAATAAGATAATATTATGAGCAATTATATGCCAATAAAATAGGCAATCTGGAAGAAATGGACAAATTCCTAGACACATATACACTACCAAAACTGAAACAGGAAGAAATAGAAAATTGGAACAGAACTATAACCAGTAAGGAAATTGAAAAACAACTATAACCAGTAAGGAAAAATCTCCCAAAAAACAAGAGTCCAGGGCCAGATGGCTTTCCAGGGGAATTCTACCAAACATTTAAGGAAGAGTTAATACCTATTCTCTTGAAGCTGTTCCAAAAAATAGAAATGGAAGGCAAACTTCCAAACTCATTCTATGAAGCCAGCAATATCTTGATTGCAAAACCAGACAGAGACCCCACTAAAAAGGAGAACTATAGACCAATTTCCCTGATGAACATGGATGCAAAAATCCTCAATAAAATATTTAGTCAACCAGTTTCAACAGTACATTAAAAAAATTATTCACCACGATCAAGTGGGGTTTATACCTGGGATGCAAGTCTTGTTCAATATCTGCAAAACAATCAATGTGATACATCACATCCATAAAAGAAGGGACAAGAACCATATGATCCTCTCAGATGCAGAGAAAGCATTTGACAAAATACAGCATCCTTTCTTGATACAAACCCTCAAGAAAGTAGGGATAGAAGGAGCATACTCAACGTCATAAAAGCCATATATCAAAGACCCAACGCTAATATCATCCTCAATGGGGAAAAACTGAGAGCTTTCCCCCTAAGGTCAGGGACAAGACAGCGATGTCCACTCTTGCCACTGTTATTCAACATAGTATTGGAAGTCTTAGTCTCAGCAATCAGACAACACAAAGAAATAAAAAGCATCCAAATCAACCAGGATAAGATCAAACTTTTGCTCTTTGCAGATGACATGGTACTCTATATGGAAAACCTAAAAGATTCCACCAAAAAACTGCTAGAACTGATCCATGAATTCAGCAAACTTTCAGGATATAAAATCAATGTGCAGAAATTGGTTGCATTCCTATACACCAACAATGAAGCAACAGAAACACAAATCACGGAATTGATCCCATTTACAGTTGCATTAAAAACCATAAAATATAGGGGCGCCTGGGTGGCGCAGTCGGTTAAGCGTCCGACTTCAGCCAGGTCACGATCTCGCGGTCCGTGAGTTCGAGCCCCGCGTCAGGCTCTGGGCTGATGGCTCGGAGCCTGGAGCCTGTTTCCGATTCTGTGTCTCCCTCTCTCTCTGCCCCTCCCCGTTCATGCTCTGTCTCTCTCTGTCCCAAAAATAAATAAAAACGTTGAGAAAAAAAAAATTAAAAAAAAAAACCATAAAATACCTAGGAATAAGTCTAACCAAAGAGGTGAAAAATCTATACACTGAAAACTATAGAAAGCTTATGAAAGAAATTGAAGAAGACACAAAGAAATGGAAAAAGATTCCATGTTCCTGGATAGGAAGAACAAATATTGTTAAAATGTTGATACTACCCAAAGCAATCTACATATTCAATGCAATCCCTATCAAAATAACACCAGCATTCTTCACAGAACTAGAATAAATAATCCTAAAATTTGTATGGAACCAGAAAAGACCCTGAATAGCCAAAGCAATCTTGAAAAAGAAAACCAAAGCAGGAGGCATCACAATCCCAGACTTCAAGCTATACTACAAAGCTGTCATCATCAAGACAGTATGGTACTGGCACAAGAACAGACACTGAGATCAATGGAACAGAATAGAGAGCCCAGAAATGGACACACAAAAGTACGGCCAACTAATCTTTGACAAAGCAGGAAAGAATATCCAATGGAATAAAGACAGTCTCTTCAGCAAATGGTGCTGGGAAAACTGGACAGCAACATGCAGAAGAATGAACCTGGTCCACTTTCTGACACTATACACAAACAGAAACTCAAAATGGATGAAAGACCTCAATGTAAGACAGAAAGCCATCAAAATCCTCGAGGAGAAAGCAGGCAAAAACCTCTTTGATCTTGGCCGCAGCAACTTCTTACTCAACAAGTCTCCGGAGGCAAGAGAAACAAAAGCAAAAATGAAATATTGGGACCTCATCAAAATAAAAAGCTTCTGCACAGTGAAGGAAACAATCAGCAAAACTAAAAGGCAACCGATGGAATGGAAGAAGATATTTGCAAACAATATATCAAATGAGGGGTTAGTATCCAAAATCTACAAAGAACTTATCAAACTCAACACCCAAAAAACAAGTAATCCAGTGAAGAAATGAGCAAAAGACATAAATAGACACTTCTCCAAAGAAGACATCCAGAGGCCAACCGACACATGAAAAAATGCTCAACATCACTCATCATCAGAGAAATACAAATCAAAACCACAATGAGATACCACCTTATACCTGTGAGAATAGCTAACATTAACAACTCAGGCAACAACAGATGTTGGCGAGGATGCAGAGAAATAGGATCTCTTTTGCATTGCTGCTGGGAAGGCAAGCTGGTGCAGCCACTCTGGAAAACTCTATGGAGGTTCCTCAAAAAAATTAAAAATAGAACTACCCTACAACCCAGAAATTGCACTACTAGGTGTTTATCCACGGGATACAGGTATGCTGTTTCAAAGGGACACATGCACCCCAATGATTATAGCAACACCAACAATAGCCAAGGTATGGAAAGAGCCCAAATGTCCATCGATGGATGAATGGATAAAGAAGATGTGGTATGTATATATACAATGGAGTATTACTCAGCAATCAAAAAGAATGAAATCTTGCCATTTGCAACTATGTAGATGGAACTAGAGGGTATTACGCTAAGTGAAATTAGAGAAAGACAAAAATCATATGACTTCACTCATATGAGGACTTTAAGACACAGAACAGATGAACATAAGGGAAGGGAAGCAAAAATAATATAAAAACAGGGAGGGGGACAAAACATAAGAGACTCTTAAATATGGAGAACAAACAGAGGGTTACTAGAGGGGTTGTGGGAGGGGGATGGGCAAAATGGGTAAGGGGCATTAAGAAATCTACTCCTGAAATCATTGTTGCACTATATGCTAACTGATTTGGATATAAATTTTAAAAATAACATTTTTAAAAATTAAAAAAAAAGAAATTCATAATGGTATTTTTGAATAGTTGGGCCTCAAACATCGCTTATGAGCTGTGACTTTGTCGTTACATAAAAGTTTACCATGAAGTCAAGGACAACAGTGTGACTGTAAACAGATTAAGGCAAAAATGTATTAACAACAGTAGTCTTCAGAAAAAACAAACCACAACCTTACAGAAACCATGTTTACCTAGCAGACAAGAAGAAAGGAAAATAAGAAAGCCATCTGTGCTGACCAAAGAGCCCTTAATTCAATCGCTTGGAGCAAGGGTCCTGGTTATCCTGGTTTTCCACAGGACTGGGACTGAATTGGAAAAGAAGGATAAAGAAGGTACTGCCACAATTTAAGCAGTCTTGACAATTCTAATCTGTACCATATAAGATGCCTGACATTATTTTGACTAAAATAGTAGTAATAGCTAAGAGTACTTACTATCAGATACTTGTTCTAAGATTTTACATTGTTTTTAATCTTTATTTTAAGTAGGCTCCACGTCCAACATGGGGCTTGAACTCACCCTGAGATCCAGAGTGGCATGATCTGATTTTGCTCATATGTGGAATCTGAGAAACTTAACAGATGATCATAGGGGAAGAGTAGGAACAAGAAGATAAAAACAGAGAGGGGGGCAAACCATAAGGGACCATTAAATACAGAGAACAAACTGAGGGTTGATGGGGGTGGGGAAAACAGGTGATGGGCATTAAGGAGGGCACCTGTTGGGATGAACACTTGGTGTTGTATATAAGTGATGAATCACTGGATTCTACTCCTGAAGCCAAGACTACAGAGTTTGTTAACCAACTTAAGAATAAATTAAAAAAATAAAAAAGAGTGGCATGCTCTGATGACTGATCCAGACAGGTGCCCCTCTAAGCATTTTATACATAAGATCTCATGTCTCATAGCAACCCTACAAACTAGGTCCTCCTCTTCTCCATTGTAGGAGAGGGAAAAGTACTCATCTCTGACTTCACAGTGTCTGGGAAATGATAGACCCCCAAATACCTAGTAAGTGGCTACATTAGGGAATGAGTGAAAAGGATGAGAAGGATGAAAAGAAAGGAGAAAGGAGAGATAATGACAGAGTGAGAGAGGGAATGAAAAAAAGGGAGGGACAAAAAGATATGATTCTGGAACAAGTGGTAATAACAAAGATCAAACAACGTTAAGACAAACCAAAAGACCATAACCAGTAGAGGAAGATGAAGGTCTGAGATTACCTTCAGAAAAACAACAAAGTGACACCAGGAATAATTGCATAAAATGCACCAACAATCTCAAGTGGCCAAAACACCTAACACGCCAGACAGGATGGAAAAACACACAAGTCTAACCATATGGAGCTATGCTGCACATACCTTTGGGCATAGTTCAGACAAATGAGAGAATTCAGCCTACCAGAGAAGATGAAAATTCTTTCTTTCTAGGTAAGTAAAATACAAAAAGAGAGAGAGAGAGAGAGAAAGAAAGGGAACATGGAAAGGAGAAAGGGAGAATGGGAAGAAGAGAAGAAGGAAAAGAGGAAGAATGACTGACATCCTCATTGTATTTACACTGACTACTATGACCTGAATATTCCACGGTATAAAATTTTGGCCTGAAGGAAGTGCCAAAAATAAAGGTAGAGTTCAACATATGGAACCATGGTTTTCTCTACTATAGACATTTGTGTGAAAATTAAGATGAAATATAATCTACTGCACAATGCTTATTCTGGAAGAAAAGACCACCGTTTGTACTAGGATTTTAGTCTCATGAAGCACGTCTTTATTGCATGAGCAGGAAGCCCGAAATATGGGGATATCTTCCAGTGGTATGTAGAAAGACAACAAAGAGAGTTAGACAAGCTTCCATTCTGTGCAGAAAGATACAGAATAGCCTTGGAGAGACTGAAGAATCACACCTCCGAGAACTTGGTAATGTGTTGAAAAAGACAGTTTTAAGACCATAATGAAAGAAAATATTTAGAGTAGTACAGCAACTATGAGATATATCCAGAAGGTTGTCAGAGAGGGGCACAGTGATGTCTACCACTCCATGCTTTGGCTTGATCTACTTGAAATTAGAATTGGCCTGAGTGTCATAGGGGACTGGAAAAAGACCATCTCACATTTGAAATGCCTATTTTCTGGTACCATTTTCTATTACCAACAAATTGGGCAACTTACATAACCTCTCTGTGATTCATTTTCTCACTTGTATGAGGCAAAAATTATATTGGTTGATCAGAGAGATTGCTTCCAACTCAGAAAGCAATCCTATGGAGGCCTCCAGCAAGAAGTGAAGCAGTAAGCACTACAAGAAAGAACAGAAGCAGCAAATAGGGCAAGTCTTCGTGTAAAAAAAAAAAAGTAAACAAACTGCTGTAAAGATGGCTATATTCAACACAAGAATCTCTGTGTTATATGCTAGGCCTTTGCAAAAGTCACTAGTAGTGAATTTCAGACATTTCTAAACTATTATAAGATTAAAATCATGGTCATTATCTTGAGTGTCTGTGAACTTTAAGTTTTTAGCAATTTTAAGAATTATCCCCCAAGTCCTGCAATAGATTTCCCTCAACTTTCCTATGTCTCAGATTGACCCAAATCTTTCATTGCCCTTATCTTCATCTTATCTTCAAATGTACCCATAGAAGGTATGCTATTGACATGGTACTTTAAATATTGTGGCTCTGTTTATTTTTGAAAACAAACTATTTATTCATCTTTTAACAAAGATTTTTGAACACCCACCATGTGAACAACAACAGAAACTAGGAATACTTAATGATGAAAACAGAAGTCATCTTCATGGACTTTACTGTCTAATAGAAACAATTAAGGAGGGACACGAATGCTCTAATTTCTAAAATGACAGTCTTAGATACTTAATTTTTTTAATGTTTATTTATTTTGAGAGAGACAGAGTACGCAAGCAGAGGAGGATGAGAGAGAGAGGGAGACACAGAATTCGAAGCAGGCTGCAGGCTCCGAGCTGTCAGTGCCGAACTCAACATGGGGCTGGAACTCACTAACTGTGAGATCATGGCCTGAGCCAAAGTTGACCGCTTAACTGACTGAGCCACCCAGATGCCCAGATACTTATTTAAATTTTAAACTAGGTCAAAGAGTTAAGGGCAAGGATTATTTTATCCTTTCTTGATCCCATTAGAGTACCAAGCTACAGAGCTTTTCTAAAATAAGTGTTCAATAAACAGTTGATTGTTTTGTTGTTAAACGGTCACTGCGTCATAACTACCTTTGTGCTAAGCATAGCAGCTGAGTCTTTTACCCACTGTCCCCAATTAAACATTTGCTGAATGGCTATTATGTGCCAGGCATTGTGCAAGGCCCAGGTGGTCCTGGCTGTCAAGAAGAACATAGCCTGGATGAGACAGGCATGTGTACACATAATTATAATAGCACTTAAGATACACCAGATTACTATGGGAGCAAAGAAGTGTGACCAACTTCACTTGGGGAGTAACTATAATTTTATAATAAGCTCTTTAAAGTGTAAAAGTTTTGTAAGCAGAAAAAAGTGGGAAAGGCTACTCTAGGACACAAGAACATCATGTACAAAAAGTACAGAGGCATAAAAAAGCAGATGGGTTTGGAGATTAGCAAAGCATTAAGTATGGATAGAATTTAGGTTGGGTGGGAGCTGAGTGATGAGAGATGAGGCCACAGCTGAATTAAGAACTTTGTATGCCAAAGAAATGAACTGAGATATTATTCTATGGAGATCAAAGAACAAATGGAACATTTTAAGAACAGAATTGTGACTGGGTGCTTTTATTTACTTGGGAGTGACCACCCCGTGAAAATGTGGAGACTGGAATATGTAAGTATAACTTGATTGTGGAAAGGCTGCTTAGCTAACAGTTCCGGGCCCCAAATGATAAAGGCCCGGTGAGGCTGGAGGGTGGATAGGAGATGTGTCTGCAATAAGGTTGCAGTGGCAACGCAGTGGATGGGAAATACAGAGAGGGAAGTAAATGGAGTCTGCATTGTGTCTAAGTTGGGAGCCCAGTGGAATCAGTGACTTCATAAAATAGGAGGAAAGGCAAATTCTGAGTAGAAAGGCCAGTACTATAGATTCAAATCCTGTCTGTTGTACTCAGAGCTCTGCAATTTGGGTAAGTTACTTCACTTTGCTGAACCACAGCTGTGTCATCTACAAAATGGAAAAATACTATCTACTTCATGGGATTGTCCTGAGGTTAAATGGGAGCAAAACCTATGAAATCATCTAGTTTACTGCCTGGACACAGAAGTTGCTTGATAAATATTTGTTGAATGAAGAAAACTGACAGAAATAGAATAAATAGCAGAGACTAGGATTTAAAACTAGGCTTTGCTATGTGACCTTGAACATGTTACCTAACCTTGACATTTCATTATCTCACATGTGATATAGGGAAAATCTATCCTATCTCATTGGCTTATTGGGAAGATTGAATTGAAAGCCCTGTGCAGGGCCTGACGTAGTCATTGGCGCATAATTGGGGGTGAATAGATGTGCATTGAATGAAAATATAGATTAGCTCAACCTGGTCAGTACATGTTATTTAAGGAGGTTTCATAAATATTGCATACACACTCAGACACATACTCACAAAAGAGAACACTGAGTCTGTTTCACATAATTTAAAATTGTTAAGATTCCATTATTTGAGAAGTTAACTTGCTTACAAAAGTTTGCTAATTTTTCAGTAATGTCCAAAAAAATGGCATGCCTCTCAATCTATTTGTGTTATATAAAAATTAGAAACTACCTTCATATCTTCTCATTAAAAACAAAGCCAGGTACATAGCTAAACCTTTGTGCAGAGGCTAGATGGCCTGCATAACTTTTGCTCCACAGAAGTAGCGCTAAGAAAACTTGAAAACCATTATTTTTAAATAACCCAAGTACTACCAGCATTACTTCACTTTTGATTTGTTTGAACACCTTTAATGATTTGTCTTCATTCTATTCCTGCTTGGATAAATACATTTTACCTTGTATATTGTGGCTGTGACAGATAATGTTAGATGTTTCCCAGTATACCTTCTTTTCCACTTTCTTTTATATTTTTTACATTTTTTAAAATAAATTAAAAAAAATTAATGTTTATTTTTGAGAGAGTGAGAGTGTGTGCGAGCATGAGTGGGGGAGGGGAGAGAGAAAGGGAGACACAGAATCCAAAGCAGGCTCCAGGCTCCAAGCTGTCAGCACAGAGCCTGACACAGGGCTCGGACTCACGAGCCATGAGACCATGACCTGAGCCAAAGTCAGACAGTCAACAGACTGAGCCACCCAAGAGCCCTCCACTTTCTTTTAGTAGACGAACCCACCTCTTCACACTCCAACCTTCTATCTCCAGCCCATTGTTTAGAAGCATGGCCTCCCAGTGCAGACTACATTTCCCAGCATCTCTAGAAGCTAAATAAGTTCCTGTGCTAAAATTCCGGGAGATGGAAGATGAGTGAAATTGATATCTTTCATTTCTGGGTCATCTCCTTAAATACATGCTCTGTACTCTCCCCTGTCCCTTATTCTGTGGGCTATCGCACAGATGTGGTAGAGACCCAGGTTTGGTAACGCTGAAGAGCATGACATCAGTGAATGGTAATGCAGCAGAAAGGAAGGAACTTGCGTCCTTTAATGACCTAGAGGAGTCAATCTACTTCACCACCTGGATCGGCGGGACTGTAATGTGAGAAACACATTTCTATCTATGTAAGCCATTACATTTGGGGTTTTTGTTGTTGTTGTTATTATAGCATCTCAGTCTCTACCCCCACCTAATGCAGGGTTTTACCTTTTTTTTCAAGAAAAAAAAATGGCTTCACTTGTGAAAATTGCCTGCAGGACTTAGGGGACAAACAGATTTTTGAAGACAAAAGTCTGATGTGTCAAGCTGAACTCTCTGAATATTCATTATCATTCCAAGGGCTTTCCATTGCTCCTCACTTGATAACGGTATTTTGAATTCTAATGGAGAATGCTTAATTGTCAAGTTGGTTGGTTTTGATTATGATTACACTGTGGTTTGCAATGAAGTAACACTTCTCCATTTATTTTACTAACTCTGCCAGTGAGTAGTGTTTGACTAAACTAAAGACCCTTCAATTTGCCTTATCTCTGTTATTAGACTTAGCCACAAATTAGATTTTAAAAAATGGAGGGTCTCAAAAGAGAATGTCTAAAAAAAATGGTTCACTAAGTTTTAACCTTGAAATAATAGTGTCAATTTTGTATACCATAACCTCCGATTTCCATTAAAACTTTTTTAATTTTTTTTACTAAAGGGCAGTCAGTATTGGAAATAGAAGTCTATTATATTGTTTTGCCACTATTGTGGCAAATGAGGTAAAACATGATTCAAGATTCTAATTTTGCATACCTTCAGCATAGGGTATTTGCGTCAGTGATTTTATTACTAGTGTAATGAATAGCTATGAGATGGCTTAGTTGTCAAAAATAAAGTCAATAAAAAAGATAGGTGGTAAAAGAATTAGAGCATCAGGTGATGGTGGAATATAGCATAACATAGACAGAACATATCAAAGTTATCATATATGGCCACCTATACAACTTAACTCAATCACAAATAGGACTGTTTTGGATCAACTGACTTGAAAAATAACTGCACTATTGAAATTTCAGTCACTTTGAATAATTCCCAGCTTCAGTGAAGCCAAATCAGTTTCTTCCCCTCACCTTCCCGGTAACCAGTGACAGCTGATGTAGTGGAAAGAACTCTTGGCTAGGAGTCAGGAAACTTCATTGCTAGGCTTGGCTTTCCCACTTAGTAAGTGTGAATTTGGGCAGGTCATTTAACCTTTGTGCAGAGTGATTATGAAGTTCAGAATAGGATCATCTCTAAGAAGTATTTTGAAAAATAAAAAGCTTATACAAATATACAATAGCATGTGTATGTGTGTGTGCATGTGTGCATATAAGAAAAACTAACATTATCAATAATAGCCACCTATAAATGTATTTGTTCATATACACATATGAACACATATCTACAGATATGTACATGTATATACGTAAAGGTACACACACATGGTAGCTAAATTAAAAACTTTTACTATTTAGGATTTGTGTCCTGGTTGCCTCAGAGTCAAGGCAGTTATAGATTAACACACAATGCCAACGTGCAATGAAGAACTCTGAAAAAAAGACAAAGTCTATGTAGATGACATTTAAGAAGTATCTTTTAGTGGAGTCCTCTCGCTCTTCATTGATGGTTAAAAGCAAAGCAGACGAGGAGACTTTTGCTGTAATCATAACAGGTTACCAATAATTTATTGAACACCTCTGAATTCCCCCACCCCAAATAAAAGAATCTTAACAACGACCTACGTCTAATCTCAAGGTTTCATCCATATCCTATTCCTCTGTCTCCCCTCTCTGGGTGATAAAGTTCATAGGCCACCTCTGCCAGAGTTTTCAGGAAGTAACATCTGGAAGGTGTCAAGTTCTCATAATGGAACACAGGGTACACATTAGGCTTGTACCCTAAGGTCAGTAAGACTGTTACTGTAACATTCTTTTGAACTTTTAGTGATCATCCAAGATTAAGGAACAAACTAAGAATCATGAGAATAACTAATCTTCCCCCTACCTAGTTCTACATCACCTGATAATTGTTGAGGCCCAATAACAATTCTAAAATAAATTCAAGTGAGCTACATTCCTGTTTATGTAAACATAAATAAATTAGGAATGAATTTCATTGTGAGGCAGAGGGTAATACAAGCATCTTGGATTCATGAGCTCAGACAATACCATTCTATTTTGAAACCATCCATCAATTCCCCTTGATCTTTAATTTAAAACAACCACAAACAGAGCATTGAATTTTATGGTCTCAGTCCTCAGTGTGAACAAAAAGATATATTAGACTGCACTTTTAGTGGACAGATTAGCATTGATGGCCATCTATCTCAAATTAATACTCACAGAATAATCACTAGATTAACATTAGGACTAGCAAAAAAAAATGGCATTTGAGATTTTCCCCCTCCTCTCCCACCTCCAGCCTTAAATAAAATGATAATGAATTTTACAATGGGTTAGAAATATCTGCACAGACGGTATGGAAACAAAGAGCAAGAGCTGATCATTGACTCACATTCTGTACTTTGTTCTCCTGCTGTGGTTTGCCTCATCACTTGACCAGAGCAATCAGTCCAAGACCATTTCCAGGCATTAAAATAATGCTCACAACTAAGACAAAAGTCTTTCAGAAGTTGGAATTTCTTCTCCAGACTAATACTTCTATTTTCTGATACTCACAAAAAAGAGTTCCTAAGGAAGAATTCTGCAGCAATGTATCCAAAGCTTGCCACCTTAGAACTGTAATGTGCCTTTCTTCTAAAGGAGACCTCCAAAAGCATTGTCCCACTTAGTATCACAGTATACTTGCCAAAGAGGCTGCAGAGATCACCAGCCCATTTCACAAATGGAGGCCTAAGTATTGTCCCGGCCTCTCTCCAAGCAGAGAGAACGAGAGGAAACAGTGACAGCCACATATTCTATGCATTTCTTGAATGTGCATTTATGAGCTCACATGTCAATGGCAGACTCCTTAAGCGGGTGCGGAATAAACAAGTAGAATACATTGGGAATGCTGGTCCTTGTGATTAGAATTTAACCCATTTCATGGAGCAACTGCAAAGGGACAAAATGTATGCAAGTAAACATAGTCTAATTGACCCAGGACTCACCCGACCCTTCTTGTCCTCTTGGAGTTGCAAATACCTACCCCGATGGGCAGAAGTCAGCTAGAAAAGAGACAGCAAAGAGAGACAGAAGCCCCAAACTCCTTAGTCTTTATATGCACCTACCTCTCTGTTCAAACATCCTCTTCACTCTGATTGGCTTCTGGTTTTCTCACTGCTCCTTGCCTTTGAAATGTTCTCCACTCAGCAGCATGCAGGGTTAATGTCTCCAAATTCCCTCAGAGCATCTACGCATGTCCTGGGCACGTATGTGTATTTCCAGTGACCCAAAGTGACAGTCAGTGGGAGGTAGCTTCTTGTAACTCCTTTCCCTGGAGACTTGTCTCTCTCCCTTGCATGGCTGGCCTTGGCTTTTCTAAAAGGCTAAGGGAGGTTATCTATTCTCTTCACCCACAGGTTACAAACCATAATGTGGCTCTGTTTTAGAAGGATGGTCTGCATAAATAGCATATCACTGCCAGAAAGAAAACTCAGGTTCTATATTTGAACCCCTACCTTGTCTTCCAAATCAAACACCTCCCAAAATTATGAACCCATTGTTGCCTTCCTATTGGACACCTTCCTACTTAGGTCAACAATATTTCCTTTCTTAATATGATTTTCTCCCTTTTTTCTTCTTTATAAAAGTTTATTTATAAAGTTTCTTCAGACACAGTGGAAGCTATGGGTTGTTTTCTGAAAAGAGAAAAGAAAAGAAAAGAAAAGAAAAGAAAAGAAAAGAAAAGAAAAGAAAAGAAAAGAAAAGAAAAACAAAAATGCTGTTATTCCTAGCTTCCCATACCATATTACAGAATGAACATATGTGATTTTCAAGGAGTAATAACTGTAATAAGTTTTTCATTTCATCTTCATTTCTTGATTGCACAAATGAATATTCAGGTGAAATTCTGCCATAATAAGACAAGGGAGTTTCCAAGTTACTTTCTTGGGGTGAAATTTTATTATACCCATTATTGAATGAAAGCAAAAGAAAAGCTTAAGAATCATTCAGCTATGCATATACTTTGCTACTGTAATGATGTTTGCTGAAATGGCAGATATCCAATAGACCATTTTTTAATTCCATCATGACCATTTTTGATAACCAGAATGTGATAGCATGATTACCTATGTGTAAATTGAATTCTTCATCCCTGGTCTACACAGACACTACAAAAACATCTTTTTAAAACCATGTTTCATTGAATTTAACTGATTCCTGCTGAATAGATAAATGTCAACTTTTCCTACAGTGTTTTTTCCAGTGAAATTCAATTAGTAATGAGATTTAACATTTTCAACAATAAATTTATAACATGCTAAGTTTAATCTTTTGAAATCTTGCAACAGACTACTGCACCCCTTCTTCCCAATTTCTCAGGGATGGAGATGTACTGAATGTCCTCTCAGAATTCTCAAATGTTGAGTTATTTTTGATTCAGAACATTTCCACTGGTTGTCCTTGAGTAGACATGCCATATTATCACATTACCTTTGGAATCCCTTTAAACTGTGACCCACATTCTCAGTAAGGCAACTAGATATGAACACCTTCTTTTCCACTGACTTTTTTTAAAATGACATCTCCCTTGAGTAACTGGTCACCTTGCAAGGTCTCAATTCATTGAGCTGAGTACATGTGATACATATTCCTATGAACTGTAGGGACTTTTGTTTGTTTTGCCTAACTTGGAAGTAACAAGAACTTTAATATCACCCACATAGTTGAGTTGTAAAGTTCACAATATTGTCCCAGACAATTTTATTTTTCAGTGTTTCTTGTACTTTCTTTACACCTTATACACCAATTACACATGCGTGTGTGTGCTCATATATCCACAGTTAAAGACTTAGGTTCTAGGTTAAGTCCCACTTAAAGAATTCACAACTCAGCCTTGTGATAAAAGAAAGTTTTCATTAAGTTCTTAACATTTATTATTGTTCTCTGTAGATGCAGATCGGAGTATGCAATCTTTCACAATAATCTTTTACACATGGTCTGTTGGAAACAATCCTGTGAAGTCATTGTCTCCTTGTCTTCACCTTCCCTCTCCGAGTGCCCAGACCAGTCTTTAGAAGTGTGTTTAGCTAACACAAACTTCTGTCTACTCCCTAGATATCTTCATTTTAATCAAGAATGAATCTTAATGAATTTCTAAATGGCAGGTTTCCAGATACCCATGAATGGGGTAGGGGAAATTGTGGTGGAAACATTGCCAGGGCTTTGAAAGGAAGATAGCAAAAAGAAAAGTGGCAAAATGCATAGTTTTCAATTTTAACAAGCAAAATTGTACCAAATAAAATTGTATTTCCATACATTATTTCTAATACTTACCTTGCCAAGTGGGTACTATTATTATTAACCCCAGGTTTACAAATAAGGAAGCTGAAGCTCCTAGTGTTTCATGATTTGCCCAGGGTTGGATAGCAGTGAAGTGGCCAAGCCAGAACTCAAACCAGGTCTATGGATGCCAAGCCCACCTACCTGTGCCTTCACATTTTACTAGACTTTGTTAGAGGCTTGAGTGGAGGGTGAGAGCTCAAAATCTCCAAGTATCAGCTTCAAGTAATTTAATTTGTACAGGAAATGATGTTCAGACCAGAAGATACCTATGGAGCATCTAAAAATGCTCCTCCTTCCATCTTTTTAAACCCAAGGAAGATACAAAACAGAGAAAACATGGGCTTAAAGTCAGAAAGCACTGACTCAAATTCTGTTTCAGGTAGTTATTATACTGGCTCTTACATTATAATGGCTTGGGTAAAATTAGTTGTTTGGAGCCAGGTTCTTCCATATAAGCAATGAATGTAATAATATCTACTCCATCAATCTACTGCGAGGATTAAGTGAAATAAACCACATGCAAGTTTCAAGGTGAGTGCCTCACTCCTAGTATGAATTCAATAAATGGTCCTTCCGAAGAACCATTCTTTTACCCTTCCTTGCATGGAAGGAATGGTCCTGCTTTCATCCATTGTCATAGTTTATTTACAATCTTTAGCTCCAAAAGAAGATGTTTTTCAAGTCTATAACAACATATTCTTTTTTTATGCTTATTTCTGAAAGAGAGAGACACACACACACACACACACACACACACACACACACACACACAGAGTGTGAGCGGGGGAGGGGCAGAGAAAGAGGGAGACACAGAATCTGAAGCAGGCTCCAGGCTCTGGGCTGTCAGCACAGAACCCAAAATGGGGCTTGAACCCATGAACCATGAGATCATGATCTGAGCCGAAGTTGGATGCTTAACCGACTGAGCCATCCAGGTGCCCCACAATATTATCTTAATGATCACTGGACAGCAGCTATACCACCATGGCTAAGAGCATAAATTCTAATTCTAAATCCTAACTGCTGGTTTAAATCCTGGTTCTACTCTTGAAAAGTTGTATAATGGTAGCACATTTGCTCAATGCTTCTGGGCCTCATCTTTCCTATCTATAAAATAGGGATAATAATAGCACCTACCTGGTGAAGTTTTATAAGTTAAATTCATTAATACAAGTCAAGTGCTCAGTACAGTGACTGGCAACTAGCAAGTGCTTTATAAATGCTAGCTATTATTATTAACCAAGCAAGTAATAGAGCTAGAACACTCATTCTCAACCAAGGGCGATTTGGCTCCCCAGGTGACATTTGACAATATCTGGAGATATTTTTGATAGGTACAACTCAGTGATGGGATGACATCTAGAGGGTAAAGGCCAGGGATGCTATTAAGCATTCTAAAATACCTAAGACACCCCTGCAACAAAGAAATAACAGTCCAAAAGTCAATAGTACCAAAGTTTAGAAATACTGAGTTGAGAAAAACCATTCCTGGCCAACAGAGATCCTGAGATATTTTCCCAGGGGACATAAGAAGTCACTAATCAAATATTGCTGGAAAATCAAATAGGCATACAAAAACCACATCCTTTTCAATGTCAATTAGTAAGCTAATATTGGAAAAAGTCAAATGGTTATTGGCTCTATGGGACTATAACACTTCAGTATGTCTTAGAGTTATGTTAAAATACTCTTTCAAAAGAGTAATATTTATTTCTTACTAGAATCATTACTCTAAAATTCATTGAATGAAAATTCAGAAAGTGCATAACCAAGGATGCACAAGGGCTTCAGAGACTGCAGGTCCCATAAAAATTAATGCTCACAAACTTAGCGGGATTCCTTCCCCCACAGGACCCAGCAAGAGATCATGGTCTGTTTATAGTGGATACCGGGTAGCAAAGAAAGTGGGCATGAATTTTTACGCTCCTTTGTATCTTCACCTTCCTCAACCTTAATTACTTTGTGGGCGATGGGGTTATTTAAAGAAAGATAAATATGAAACTCTCAAAGTATCTCTTTCCTCACAGTCCTAGTGTCTCAGTGAATTTAGTAGGATCTCCAGTTAGGGAGGACTCCTTATCAATCCTCTCTGTGACTTTCTCTGTATGTCTTCTAGCTTGAGTTGAAGAGGGCATGTTGCCAGAACATGCCAGAACTAAGTAGGCCCAGGGGATGGTTTTTCCTTACTAAAGAATAGCCTTCACACTCTGAAGAGGAAAATGGGAAGCTCTCCATAAGGAGAACTGTTGGTCCTGACTTTCATTATTTGGGACTTGATGGCTGGTACTCAGAGAACTAGAAAGTTACAATGAGGTCTCTTCTTCCTCAATTCTTGGAGGGAGATGCTGCTCAAACACAAAAAGCTCTTCCAATGAACAGAAGATACATGAAGAGGTATGACTCCTTTTTAATGCTTGTAGTTGAGATCCAGCAGAGAGGTTCATATGTGTTTACGATGGACTTGGTATTGACTGCCATATAAAGGGAGGACTCTGTATCATTCTGATTTTTTTAAGGACTTAAATATAATTTATTGTCAAGTTAATAACATATAGTACATACAGTGTGCTTTTGGCTTCGGGAGTAGATTCCCATGATTCATCACCTAAATACAACACCCAGTGCTCATCCCAACAAGTGCCCTCCTCAATGCCCATCACCCATTTTCCCTTCCCTCCAACCCCCCACCACTAATATGTACATTAGTGCACAAATGTATCAGGTCTGAATCCCCAGAACCTGTAAATGTTACCTTATTTGTAAAAAAGCATTTTGCAGATGTGACTAAATTAAGAATCTTGAGATGGAGAAGATTATTTTGGATTATCTGGCTGGGCCTTAAATGTAATCATGAATATCCTTATAAGAGGGAGGCAGAGGAAGACTTGACACACACAGAAGAGAAGAAGGCCATGTGACCAGGGAGGCAGAGACTGGAGGGAAGCAGCCACCAGACATTGGAAGGGTCAAGGAAAGGATTCTCCCCTAGGGCCTCTGATATAGGTGGAGCTCTGCCAACATCTTGATTTCTGTCCAGCGAAAATAATTTCGGACTTTTGGCCTCCAGAACTATGAGAGAATACGTTTCCAGTGTTTTAAGGTTGTGGTAATTTGTTTCGGCAGCCACACAAAACTAATACAGTGGTCATGACTGTGGATTCTCTTCTCACAGACCTCCATCAGTCTAACCTAAGTGGGAAAAAGGAAGTGGGGAAGAGGAAGAAGAATGAGAAAACAGAAGGCAAACGAGATAAAAGATCCCCAAATCCTAAACATCCTAAAATGTACAACTCCCTGCAACAAAGAATTATATTTTTATACCCCCTCCAACACTTTGTACAGGGCTGATTTGTAAGAGTCCTGTGGTGACTGACTACCTACTATTCTATTCAGTAATACAGATGGTCTCATCTCCTTTATCTCTACCTCTTATCATATTGTACAATGATGACTGATACTGAGAATTATGTCCCTGAGGCATGCTAGGTCTAAATCATAAAAAAAAAAAAAAAAAAAAGACAAAATTCATTGTCTTGCTGGTTAAAAAAGTCTACTCATGCATTTTAGAAAGATTTCTAACTGGAAGAGTTGAGGCCAGAAAGCATTTCTCATTCAACCTAATTTAACTCCAAAATGCAGTTAACAGCAACTCCTCAAGTCCCAAATACTCACAGCATCTGAAGATTTATGTATTACCAGAAGAGTCACAGGTTTATCCTAAAATATACCTGAGAGTACCAGCTTTCTCGCATTTATTTCCCAATGTATGCCAACTCTTAGTATAAAAGTAAGCTTTTTTTTTATAATTGCTTATATGTCCTGGCTTTAAATTTCCCAAAGGAAAGTCTGCATTTTGGGGACTGTTTATAATTTTCATATTGCTCATTTGCATCCAGCCTAACTGAAATTTAAGTTCAGTTCAGCAAATCATCCCTCAGCAAGTGATAAGATAACTAGCCAAGTGCAAGCCATTATGTGCGCACATGGCTAAAGAATCTCATCAAGGACCTACGACTATTTGTGAGTGTCCCTCATGATTGCACATTTTAATGTGCATTATATTTTGTTTTTTAACCTTAAAAAGACGTAAGGCACATTGAGGCATTCCCATCATGTAAAAGTAGTTTATAAAAAACACATTCCACAAGTAAGACCCACACTCAGAAAATGGAAATAAATTAAGCAAGTGAACAAATTAACATACCTCCAAAACAGAAAACCAAGACTTAAAATATTGTACACCTTAGTGAATGAAATAACAGCTGCTCTTATTAAAAACCATATATTCCAGGGAGAAGCCAAGATGGCAGAACAGCATGGAAGCTGTTTGTGTGTCTCGCGTCCATGAAATACAGCCAGACCAACACTAAACTATCCTACACACCTAGAAAACCGACTGGAAGATTAACACAACAATCTGCACAACCTGAACCACAGAATTCAGCAGGTACGCAACAAGGAGAGCTGAACTTGGGGAGCAAGAAGCCCCGAAAGGTAGGGAGCCACTTTTGCGGATGGAGAGAGGACGGAGACTGGGAAGGGGAGGGAGCATACAGGAAAAGCACCCCTCCCCAAAAGCAGCTGAAGAGAAAGTGGAAAATTGGAAATAGCCGCAGGGTCTAAACTAAAAAGGGAGAAAGGAGAGAGGAGAGGGTTTAAATTCCATTAAAACTGTAAACAAGGGGAGCGCAAAGGCTGCAACTCCGCAGCTCCATACCTGGAGGTGCTCTGGTGGGAAGGGCGAATCCCCAGGAACAGAGTGGGGTCCGGGAGGTTCTCGGGCCACACGGGGAAAAATGGTCCCACTGCTGGAAGGACACTTGGTAGAGACTGTGGAAGCCACCTGGTCCCAGCAGACCCCAGAAGGCAGCCACTTTCGCTGGTGCTGGGGCAAGGTTGTTGAGGGTGAAGCCTGGTGCCAGATGTGTGTTGCGATTTTCCATGGTCCCTGAAACGCTGAGGCTACACTGTCTCGCGATTTTTTTTGGGGGGGGGGGGCGCACTGGCAGCAGCAGGGTCCAGCGGGCATTCCTGGGTGCAGCCGACTTTCAGCCATTGCTCGGTGAGACCCTCCCGCACAGGGGTGGAGCGGGTCAAAGCCACAGTCCTTCAGAAGTAAGGGGCCGGGGAAAACAGCCGCATCTGAGACAAAACTTAGGAGAGAGGTACCGCCTGGGGCCTGGTCACTGAGAGTGGAAAAGCGGGGAGTGGAGGACAGCTGAAGACGAAGGACCGGTGCGCGATTGCTGATCTGGGAGAACAGACTGGGTGGCTGGAGGGCACCATTTTTCACCGCTCCCGCGCATGCGCATGCGCACCAAGGAGCACTTGCAACCATCCACCTCAGTAGGCTAGCAGCCCCATCTAGTGGAGAGCGGAGCTGTTACACCGAGCCCCGCCCAGCTGTGCCATCTTCCCTCTTCAAGAACACAAGCCTCACCCGTGGCTTAATTTATGGACTACAAAGAGCTACATGGACTGACCTCTAGGGGAAAACGAAGCAAGTTCAGTCCTACTTCAATCTGTTAGCAGGTTCTTCTATTCAATTTTTTTTCTCTCTCTTTTTCCTTTTCATCTTTTACAATTCTTTTCTTTTTCTTGAATACAGAAAGAGAAAAAACTCATTTTTATTTTCAACTTTTATTAAAAATATCTGTCTTTAATTTTTATTACTATATTTTTTACTTTTGTGGAAAATTTTTCAAATTCTACTTTACGTCCATCATTTTATTTTAGTCTACTTCGGTGTACTCACCTTTTCAAATTTTCAAACAATTTCCTTTATTTTCTTTCTCTTTTTTTCTCTTTTTCATTTTTTTCTTTTTCTTGAATGCAGAAAGAGAAAAACTTCATTTTTACTTTCAATTTCTTTTAAAAATATTTGATTTAATTTCTATTACTATATTTTTTGCTTTTATGTAAATTTTTTCAAATTCTATCTTACCCCCATCATTTTATTTCAGTCTAAGACAGTGTATTCACTTTTTCAAATTTTCAAATGATTTCTTTTTTTGTCTTTTCTTTTTTGTTTTTTTATCTTTTTTCTCTTTTTCATTTCTTTATTCTTAAATACAGAAAATGAAAAAATTCATATTTTGTCTTTCTAATTTTTATTAAAAATATTTTCTATAATTTTTTCTACTATATTCTCTACTTTTGTGTACTTTAGTCTACTTTAGTGTATTCATTTTTTTCAAATTCTCAAACGATTTCCCTTTTTTTTCCCTCTCCCCCACCCTTTTGTTTTTGTTTTTATTTCTCTAATCCGTCAAACCACTTTCTACACCCAGACCAAAACACACCTAGGATCTAGCATCATCTATTCGATTTTGGTGTGTGTGTGTGTGTGTGTTTAATTTTTAATTTTAATATTTCTTTTAATTTTATTTTTTTTAATTTCAATTTTTATACCTCATTATTTTTCTCCCTTCAAAATGACAAAATGAAGGAATTCACCCCAAAGGAAAGAGCAAAAAGAAACGACAGCCAGGGATTTAACCAACACAGACACAAGCAAGATGTCAGAGCCAGAATTTAGAATCATGATAATAAGAATACTAGCTGGAGTCAAAAATAGATTAGAATCCCTTTCTGCAGAGATAAAAGAAGTAAAAAATAGCCAGAATGAAATTAAAAATGCTATAACTGAGCTGCAATCACAGATGGATGCAGCGGTGGCGAGGATGGACGAGGCAGAACAGAGAATCAGCGATATACAGGACAAACTTATAGAGACTAATGAAGCAGAGAAAAAGAGGGAGATTAAGGCAAAAGAGCACAATTTAAGAATTAGAGAAATCAGTGACTCATTAAAAAGGAACAACATCAGAATCATAGGGGTCCCAGAGGAGGAAGACAGAGAAATAGGGGTAGAGGGTTATATGAGCTAATCATAGCAGAAAACTTTCCTCACCTGGGGAAAGACAAAGACATCAAAATCCAGGAAGCACAGAGGACTCCCAGTAGATTCAACAAAAACCAACAATCAACAAGGCATATCATAGTGAAATTCACACAATACTCAGGCAAGGAGAGAATCATGAAGGCAGCAAGGGGAAAAAAAGTCCCTAACCTACAAGGGAAGACAGATGAGGTTTGCAGCAGACCTCTCCACAGAAACTTGGCAGGCCAGAAAGGAGTGGCAGGATATATTCAGTGTGCTGAATTAGAAAAATATGCAGCCAAGAATTCTTTATCCAGCAAGGCTGTCATTCAAAATAGAAGGAGAGATAAAAAGTTTCCCAGACAAACAAAGGAGTTTGTTTAAAGGAGTTTGTGACCATTAAACCAGCCCTGCAAGAAATTTTAAGGGGGACTCTGAAGGGAGAAAAGATGAAAATATATATATGTAAATAAATAAATACCAAAAGCAACAAAAGATTAGAGAGGACCAGAGAACACCACCAGAAACTCCAACTCTACAAGCATCATAATGGCAATAAATTCATATCTTTCAATATTCACTCTAAATGTCAATGGATTCAATGCTCCAATCAAAGGCCATAGGGTAACAGAATGGATAAGAAAACAAGACCCATCTATATGCTGTTTACAAGAGACCAACTTTAGACCTAAAGACACCTACAGATTGAAAATAAGGGGATGGAGAACCATCTATCATGCTATTGGCCAACAAAAGAAATCCAAAGTAGCCATACTTATATCAGACAATCTAGACTTTAAAATAAAGACTGTATCAAGAGATGCAGAAGGGCATTATATCTTAATCAAGGGGTCTATAGACCAAGAAGACCTAACAATTGTAAACATTTATGAGCCAAATGTGTGAAAACCCAAATATATAAATCAATTAATCACAAATATAAAGAAACCCATCAATAGTAATACCATAATAGTAGGAGACTTCAACATTCCACTCACAGCAATGGACAGATCACCGAATCAAAAAATCAACAAGGAAACAATGGCTTTGAATGACACATTGGACCAGATGGACTTAACAGATATATTCAGAACATTTCATCCTAAAGCAGCAGAATACACATTCGTCTCCAGTGCACATGGAACATTCTCCAGAATACACCATATACTGGGACACAAATTAGCCCCAAGTAAGTACAAAAAGATCGAGATCATACTGTGCATATTTTCAGACCACAATGCTATGAAACTCGAAATCAACCACAAGAAAAAATTTGGAAAGGTAACAAATACTTGGAGACTAAAGAACATCCTACTAGAGAATGAATGAGCTAACCAAGCAGTTAAAGAAGAAATTAAAAAGTATATGGAAGTCAATGAAAATGATAGCACCACAACCCAAAACCTCTGGGATGCAGCAAAGGCGGTCATAAGAGCAAAGTATATAGCAATCCAGGCCTTCCTAAAGAAGGAAGAAAGATCTCAGATACACAACCTAACCTTATGCCTCAAGGAGCTGTAAAAAGAACAGCAAATAAAACCCCAAACCAGCAGAAGACAGGAAATAATAAAGATTAGAGAAGAATTAATGCTATCAAAACCAAAAAAGCAGAACAGATCAATGAAACCAGAAGCTGGTTCTTTGAAAGAATTAACAAAATTGATAAACCACTAGCCAGTTTCATCAAGAAGAAAATGGAAAGGACCCAAATAAGTAAAAATCAAGAATGAAAGAGGAGAAATCACAACCAACACAACAGGAATAAAAACAATAATAAGATAATATTATGAGCAATTATATGCAAATAAAATAGGCAATCTAGAAGAAATGGACAAATTCCTAAACAGATATACACCACCAAAACTGAAACAGGAAGAAACAGAAAATTGGAACAGACCCATAACCAGTAAGGAATCGAATTAGTAATCAAAAATCTGCCAAAAAACAAGAGTCCAGGGCCAGATGGCTTTTCAGGGGAATTCTACCAAACATTTAAGGAAGAGTTAAAACGTATTCTCTCTAAACTGTTCCAAAAAATAGAAATGGAAGGAAAATTCCAAACTGTTTCTATGAAGCCAGTATTACCCGATTCCAAAACCAGACAGAGACCCCACTAAAAAGGAGAACTATAGACCAATTTCCCTGATGAACATGGATGCAAAAACCCTCAACAAGATATTTGCCAACCGGCTCCAACAATACATTAAGAAATTATTCATCACGACCAAATGGGATTTATACCTGGGATGCAGGGCTGGTTCAATATCTGCAAAACAATCAGCGTGATTCATCACATCAATAAAAGAAAGGACAAGAACCATATGATCCTCTCAATAGATACAAAGAAAGCATTTGACAAAATACAGCATCCTTTCTTGATACAAACCGTCACGAAAGTAGGGATAGAAGGAGCATACCTCGAGATGATAAAAGCCATATACGAGCGACCCAATGCTAATATCCTCAATGGGGAAAAACTGAGAGCTTTCCCCCTAAGGTCAGGAACAAGACAGGGATGTCTAGTCTTGCCACTGTTATTCAACATAGTATTAGAAATCTTAGCCTTTGCAATCAGACAACACAAAGAAATAAAAGGCATCCAAATCAGCCAGGATAAGGTCAAACTTTCACTCTCAGCAGATGACATTATACTCTATATGGAAAACCCAGAAGATTCCACCAAAAAACTGCTAGAACTGATTCATGAATTCAGTAAAGTAGCAGGATATAAAATCAATGCACAGAAATCGGTTGCATTCCTATACACCAACAATGAAGCGACAGAAAAAGAAATCAAGGAATCGATCCCATTTACAGTTGCATTAAAAACCATAAAATACCTAGGAATAAGTCTAACCAAAGAGGTGAAAAATCTATACATTGAAAACTATAGAAAGCCTATAAAGAAATTGAAGAAGGCACAAAGAAATGGAAAAAGATTCCATGCTCCTGGATAGGAAGAACAAATATTGTTAAAATGTTGATACTACCCAAAGCAATCTACATATTCAATACGATCCCTATCAAAGGAACACCAGCATTCTTCACAGAGCTAGAACAAATAATCCTAAAATCTGTATGGAACCAGAAAAGACCCTGAATAGCCAAAGCAATCTTGAAAAAGAAAAACAAAGCAGGAGGCATCACAATCCCAGACTTCAAGCTATACTACACAGCTGTCATCATCAAGACAGTATGGTACTGGCACAAGAACAGACTCTCAGATCAATGGAACAGAATAGAGAGCCCAGAAATGGACACACAAAAGTACGGCCAACTAATCCTTGACAAAGCAGGAAAGAATATACAATGGAATAAAGACAGTCTCTTCAGCAAATGGTGCTGGGAAAACTGGACAGCGACATGCAGAAGAATGAACCTGGTCCACTTTCTGACACTATACACAAACAGAAACTCAAAATTGGTGAAAGACCTCAATGTAAGACAGGAAGCCATCAAAATCCTTGAGGAGAAAGCAGGCAAAAACCTCTTTGATCTTGGCCACAGCAACTTCTTAACACCTCTCTGGAGGCAAGAGAAACAAAAGCAAAAATGAACTACTGGGACCTCATCAAAATAAAAAGCTTCTGCACAGCAAAGGAAACAATCAGCAAAACTAAAAGGCAACTGACGGAATGGGAGAACGTATTTGCAAATGACTTATCAGATAAAGGGTTAGTATCCAAAATCTACAAAGAACTTATCACACTCAAGACCCAAAAAACAAATAATCCAGTGAAGAAATGAACAAAAAACATGAATAGACACTTCTCCAAAGAAGACATCCAGAGGGCCAACTGACACATGAAAAAATTCTCAACATCACTCATCATCAGGGAAATACAAATCAAAACCACAATGAGATACACCTTACACCTGTCAAAATGGCTAACATTAACAACTCAGGCAACAACAGATGTTGACGGGGATATGGAGAAAGAGGATGTCTTTTGCATTGTTGGTGGGAATGCAAGTTGGTGCAGCCACTCTGGAAAACAGTATGGAGGTTCCTCAAAAAACTAAAAATAGAACTACCTACGACCCAGCAATTGCACTACTAGGCATTTATCCAAGAGATACAGGTGTGCTGTTTCGAAGGGACACATGCACCCCCATGTTTATAGCAGTATTATCAACAATAGCCAAAGTATGGAAACAGCCCAAATGTCCATCGATGGATGAATGGATAAAGAAGATGTGGCACACACACATACAATGGACTATTACTTGGCAATCAAAAAGAATGAAAAAGAATGAAATCTTGCCATTTGCAACTACATGGAGAGAACTGGAGGGTATTATGCTAGGGGAAAGTAGTCAGAGAAAGACAAAAATCATATGACTTCACTCATATGAGGACTTTAAGAGACAAAACAGATGAACATAAGGGAAGGGAAACAAAAATAATATAAAAACAGGGAGGGGGACAAAACAAAAGAGACTCATAAATATGGAGAACAAACTGAGGATTGCTGGAGGAGTTGTGGGAGGGGGGATGGGCTAAATGGGTAAGGGGCATTAAGGAATCTACTTCTGAAATCATTGCTTCACTGTATACTAACTAATTTGGATGTAAATTTTAAAAAATAAAAAATAAAGTTAAATTACAAAGTTAAAAAAAAACTTAAAAAAAACCCATATATTCCATTAGTACGGTATTTTGTAGTTTATTGCCTTTCCCACCTTGGAAAAATTATGTTGCAGTTATATGGCCCCATATTAACATTTTTTTTTGGCCTTTTATAAGTAACAGCTTTGAAACTGGACATTCAGCTATCCATTAAGTCAGTTGCTTGAGAAAAGCTTTCATTTTTTTTTTCTCGCTCTTTAGAATGCATCAAAAGAATGATTCAGGGAAACCATAAAAGGATTAATTCAAAATGATGAAATTATAAATTGTAAATGCACCCCTACACACACACACACACACACACACACACACACACACACACACACACACACACACTGTGTTATCCACAATGTCGAAAGCATGATGCAGTCACATCACCCATACGTACTGCAGATTTCTATTTTGATGTCATTAATTAGTCCAGAATAATGACTGAGATCGAAAGTCCCACACACCATGAAAAGTTTGAAGGTTTTTATGTAGAGAAAAGGGTATTTGAGGAGGTTGATATTACCAGGCTTCTTTTTTCCACTTTCCAGAGAATCCTACAGGTTGTAGTCCATTTTCCTGTTTGTTAATGATAAAATGCCTTATATTCTAGCACTTTCTGAAACTCTTAAACTTCACTGTCTTCCTGAGAGAACTCTGCCCTGAGGGAAGAAATAGTTTTCTTCACCCAGGGCCTTTTTCCTTGTATTAATATTAATATCCCATGAGAATATTAGCTCTGGAGGAAAGAATTTGGTGGCAAAATTCCATATTTACTCATGAAATCCACCCCCAACTTGCACTCACACATTTTAATGGGACAGTCAAAGGAAAAGCTCCCATTCCTACCGCCCTTTCTTCACGCTTCCCGTCACCTCCTTCTGACACCCACTCTGGGTTTCTTTTCTGTTGATTTTTGTTTGTTTTTCCTACTGAACCAAAAGTCACTTTTACTAGCAGAGGCTCTTCTTTAGAGTATATTTTGTATTTATGAGGGCAGAAAACTAAGTTAAAAAAAAAAAGACTTCCTTGGCCTTGGCCTTGGCTAGAGTGTGGAGACAGAAAATGGTGTGTGTCCAGCCCTCTAGGCTCTAACCCCACCTGGCTGCTTTCTCCCCTACCTGGCCCTGCATCGTGGGTTGCAGGAAGTATATATCAAAGCCTCATGTACAATCCAATCTCAGCCAGATTTCAGCAGTGTAGTGGGGTTGACAACAGTTGTCTCTCCTTCCTCTCCTAGAAATGCTGTTTAGACTTGCTGAAAGAAAAGAAACTCCTTGGTGCTACTGAATCTTTAAAATGATTTTTACAGGGCTATTTGCATATATGGCCGAGTGACAAGGAACATGAACTTGGGAGCTACTCTCTGCATTCAAATGTAGGCTCCATACTTGATCTTGAATAAGTTACTCAATCTCTTTGTGCCTCAATTTCCTCATTTGAGATATAGTTTTGAATGAAAATGATAATATCAACCTCATAATGTGAGGATTAAAGAAATTAAAATATGCAAAGTGCTTCAGAATGGTGTTGGCACTTGGTACACAGTATGCATTAGGGTTATATTTAAATCTTAGGGGCGCCTGGGTGGCTCAGTTGGTTAAGCGTCCAACTTCGGTGAAGGTCATTATTTTGAGGTTCATGGGTTTGAGCCCCCTGTCAGGCTCTGTGCTGACAGCTTGGAGCCTACAGCCTGCCTTGGATTCTGTCTCTCCCTCTCTTTCTGCCCCTCCCCTGCTCACGCTCTCTCTCTCTCTCTCTCTCTCTCTCTCTCTCTCTCAAGAATAAACATTAAAGATTTTTTTTAAAGTATCTAAATCTCTTTCTCAGACACACATGAAAATTTGAAGACATGTCTGTAGCAATCTAGTGTGTGTGTGTGTGTGTGTGTGTGTGTGTGTGTGTGTGTCTCTGTATATAGAGTTGACCTTTGAACAACATGGGGGTTAGGAACCCTGACCTCTCACTCAGTCAAAAATCTGCATGTAACTATTGACTCCCCCAGAACTTTACTAACAGCCTACTATTGGCCGTAACTTGATAACATGAGCAGTCAATTAATACATATATTGTATAAGATTCATATACTGTATTCTTACAGTAAGGTAAGCTAGAGAGAAGAAAATGTTATTAAGGGAATCATAAGAGAAAATACATTTATAATACTGTACTGTATTTATTTTAAAAATCCAAGTGTAAGTAGATCTGTGTTCAAAGCTGTGTTGTTCAAGGATCTACTGTGTGTATGTATGTGTGTATATAATATATATATATATACAATACATACATAATATATGTAAATATACATTTATAAACTTATAATATAGATTTATATATAAATAAAACCAGCACTCAGTTAATATTTGGTGAATTAATACCATATAACAGAGTAAGCATATTATCTAGAATGTAATTAGCTTTATCACTGATTGTTCTATATTTGGGGTGATACATTGCTGTTAATAAATGGAGACAAGAGTCTCAGGTTCAGTGTAGACTTGTATGGATGACATGGCTCAGACCTAGATAGTAAAGTAAGAAACATTTATGGAGAACCACTATGTGCCATGTTCTGAGCTTGGCATTTTTCATGTGCCATTACTTATAAGTCTCTTTACAGCTCTTTTAAATTAAATACAGTAAGTTCTATTGTGCAGATGAGATAAATGAGCTCAGAAATGCTAAGTAAATTACCCAAATCACACAGCTAGTAAGTTGGTGGTAAAGGTAGGATTCTAATCCTACACCACTTTTAAGCAAAAAATAAAAATAATAACATGAGGAAAAGAAAAAGATGGGATATGCAAGGAAAGTGATTTTATTTATTGAATAAATCATTGACAAAACAGGTTTATAATTCCAGTATGGTTTGGTATGTCTTAGAATCAGCTTTGAGGTAGATATTCAGACTACATACTGTCCACTTTTTAAAGTTTATAAATTTTTTGAGAGAGGGTGCACAAGCAGGGAAGGGAAAGAGAGAGAGGGAGAGAGAAAATCCCAAAGAGGCTCCACACCATCAGCACAGAGCCTGATGTGGGGCTCAAACTCATAATCCATGAAATCATGACCTGAGTGGACATCAAGAGTCAGACACTTAACTGAGTCACCCAGGTGCCCCTCAACTGTCCATTTTTAATCCTGTGAAGAAAGCCATTGTACATGTCAATAGTAGACTTAAACATTAGCAGAGATGGAAAGCCACTTAGAAGACCATTTGGTTCAACTTCCTTGGTTAACAGCTAAGACACTTCAGGTGGAGTGACAGGCTCAGTGTCTTACAGGCAATTGGCAGCATAAGCAGCTGGGATTCCTGTGGCCCCCACATTTCTCCCCTACAGCATGAAAAATAGCCAACTGGGACACCACAGTTTTAAATCCATCCATTTAGATGCATGTGAATTCTAGTTCATTTTAAATATTCCAATTCCTACTTTAGCATCTGAACCTAAAAAGAATATTAAAGTGATTCTTAAAATTCTTTGGGAAGATACAGTAAATAATAATATTCTCTAGTGGAAAACAGAGTTTATCTCTAGGAACTTCTATTTTTAAAACAACCAAAATTCTGGTATTGTTGTATGCTGTCAAAATGAGAACAAAATTTAAATATTGTCTGGGTGGGAAAACAGACTTTTAAAGAGAAAGTGTTGTTTTTCTTCATGCAGAGAGGAATTAAAGGGACCTTTAAACTTTTTGTTGTTGTTAGATTGCATTCCTTCACCAAATACTTAGAGTATCAAATAACAATAATAGCAGGAATCCTTCTTTCCTTGCATATTTTCTGGTACTAATTACAGCACCGAGTTCTTGATAGTCATGGATTAGTGGTGTCTCTTCATACGCTCAGTATATAATATGACTTTATGACAACAGTCACTGATGTTATGTCAGCTACTACTGATGACCAGTTGAGGTAGGAGATGGATCTTGACTATTCCAATGTTTGTGTTGTTTCCAACCACGAAAAGCATGGTATGCACTTTTTTTTTCATCTTTTTTTTTTTTTTACCATTTATTTATTTTTTGACAGAGACAGAGCATGAGCAGGGGAGGGGCAGAGAGAGAGGGAGACACAGAATCCAAAGCAGACTCCAGGCTCCGAGCTGTCAGCACAGAGCCCGACTCGGGGCTCAAACTCACAAACCTTGAGAACATGACCTGAGCTGAAGTCAGATGCTTAACCGACTGAGCCACCCAGGTGCCCCAGTATGCACTTTCTTAGTTGTACCATCAGTAATGCGAAGTCCAAAGGCTTACAATTTCTTTCACAGTGAATACCAGAAGTTCATCATTAATAGCACTCTCTCTTATCAGACTGCCAAGTGTGAGGCAGCATGATGGACCTATACTAAAAAAAAACTGGACCATCTAGCTATATCATAGGACAAAGCCATATCATGGACCCTGGGAAGTCTTGTTAATGTGAGTTATAGAAGACAGTTATAATGTGAAAAGCACAGTATCCGCTGCCTCAGAAACATTGCGTTATTACAAACATCACAAAACAGCCGAAGATACCAGACCTGGGGAATCGCAAACTTTTCTACCTAAACTTCCAAATGTGCCAAACATCATTTTGGGAGCAAGGATGGCAATGGCATTGTGCAAAGGAGGGAAGTACTAAAAGTAAAGACAAAGAAGGATGGAAGTACACAATTCTAAGTGATTTTATAGCAGATACTTAGCCCAAGTCAGCAAATAAATTGCCAACTGACAAGAAATTGGCATACGAACTAAGCAAATTTCTCAAGCCAAATGTCCAGAAATAAAGGAATGCTTTTGGGACCGAATAGGCAACAAAACCACAAGAAGCCACAAGTTGGCTGGGTATTGTAAGGCCTAGAAGGCCCAGCAAAAATTTACTTGCTCTATCGTATAGCGGGTGAAGCACAGCTTCCGGAAGATAATATTGAAGTCAACAATGATGGAGCAATTGATGTTAATAAAATACTACGTTGCAAAATCAATTTGGGATTTAAGGGACCAACACTGCAATCTCAGGGATTTTGTTCCATATAAACCATCTGGTGGAAAAGTCCTGGTGAAACACGTGGTGATGACAGGAATCTCTATAAAAATCCACAAATATGATGGCCAACACGTACTCAGTCCTCAAAGCACATTTACACAAACACAAGGGAGATGGTGTATGCCATGATAACACAGATATTTTACTGATATCCGGTATGGGAAAATCAGCACATTTCATGTGTAGGAAATTAGTCACTAATATTGGTGACATAGGGATGTTATCTGATCAGTGTGATATCCTTGCCATTCAAAGTACTGAGGCATTGTTTAAACCCTTAGGCAGAAATTCCAAGAATAACACTGTGATTGAATTTTCATGAATACAATCAGGGAAATGGTCTGTTAAGCGCTGAAAGACATTGCAAATTTGGCTATCAAGATGTTAATAAACACCTTTGCTTATTGTAGAGAAAAATGATTGAGTGTGGGGTGGTTAGTCAAGTTACTGAATGCATTTTAAACACTTACAATATGTCAGCTCCCTTGCTAGGTGAAACACAGTGTCTTCTTCTCTAGTGAAGCATCTTACATTTAGAAATATAATTATTTTGATAGCATCTATACATACTACCTCAAATAAACATGCTTTCTAGGTACCAATGGTTGATATGACAAATTTTTATATAGCTTTCAAAGATATTGATTCTGGATTCACACTGATTTAAAGAATTGGGAAGATGTTCAATCTATGATGTTATCAAAATAACAATTAAAAACTGAATCTTGGTTCCAAATTACACATTGTTTTGGATATTAGACCTTTGGCTGGTAATTTGAAAAATGCACTGCAAATATTAAAGTGGTGATAATTTACTTTGGTCTGACCTTCCCAGATCCTACCTGGATTCCAAACATTACCTAATGGCTCTTCACGCAAGCTATGGGTAATGTGGGAATTAGCTGTCATGATGCTACCAGCAAAAGGTAAGTAATTACTCTGTTTGGTAAAAGACAATGTTGCTTTTGTAAAATCGATCAAACATTTGTATAAAGTTGTGTTGAGATCAGTATCAAAATAAGCATAGATTTCACTCAGGTAGTTGCTACTCTGATAAGCTTCAGTTACCACATTAGGAAAGCTGGTAAGTTTCAAATGTGTTGACTGCACATGTAGAAGGACCAAACAAGATTCCTTTCACATCCATGCTCTCAACATATAACCCTGGGGTTACAGACCCTGGAAGATAATTAAGTTACTCTCCTTTATATGCCTATGTTGTTTCCGGTTCACTTGTAATCACTCTCTGAGAAGAGAAATAGACACTAAATATTTAAAGGTAATGGAAATTTAGCCACAACATCTACTTATATGAACACTGCATGGGAAAGTTTTTCTCTAGTTGCTCTGTGGTACCAGTGCCTGTGACTGTACATCCCACTGAGAAATATAGAGTCCCAAAGGGTAAAATTAAGGGTAGAGAACATCTGACCTCAATCATGGGCGTCAGGATAAGAAATGCATAACACATGGTCAGTGATCCCAAGGTTACTGCAGACAGAGGATGGCAGCTGTTCAGTTGGACATCTGGATCTCAGTGGCTCCAGAACTGGATTGTTCTCACATGAGATCTGTCTATGAGAAGCTCAGCCCATCTTCGGTAACGGTTCTGAGAATTTGAATCTAAGCTTTATGTAGTGCCCAACAAATGGTAAATTTTCACATATTCACAAGATCCTTGTTTGTGGAAAGTAAACGTGGCCCAAAAGCAAAATATGAAAACAAGGATCATTTTGATGTTGTATGGCTGTGTCCAAACTGATACTTCACCTTTAGTGTTTACACTCAAAAGAGATCAAGGATAATGTAAGGGTCTTGGCTGTCTTCCTATATTATTTGATGTGATCTAAATACATACAATTTTTCACCTGCTTTCTTAAAAAAGTTCAATTTCATTCCCTTTTCTGAGAAGGGAAACAAATAGCAAATTGTTGATGGGAAATGAAAGTTTAGCATATGCAAGTCTGGGTGAGTATGTAAATTTAGTTGTATCAATTTCAAATGGTGTATTATGTAACTATTATAATTGGTAACTAGGAATTATGAAATATTTGTATATTTAAACATATACACCCAGCTAATCAAATTTATCAGTGAACCAAATAAAGGAATTATATTTAAATTCTTAAAAATTACAAGGTTAAGATTGGCAATACATACAGAAGACTTTTCTGACCAATGAAACAAGATATAATAGGTTCACATTGCATGAATGAATTTAAAAAAATAGATACACATTTGAATTGATGGAAATAATTTCTTGGGTGGAAGGCCCCCAATGCAGAGTAACTTATGAATGTTAAATATGTTGTAGGCACAGTCCCTGTTCAACAGTGGAAAGTTTTTCTAAACAGATCACAAAAGGTATAATAAACTGCATTTGTATATTTATGTAAGCTTCTTTTTTTTTTTTAAATTATCTATATGATTAGTTGGTAAAAAGTCTAAACCATAAAAGAATTGAAGATATTTTATTCTCATTTTTATTGTTTTTTAAAAAGAAAGAGTGTATGTGCACAAGCAGGGGAGGGGCAGAGGGAGAAGGAGAAAGAATCTCAAGCAGTATCCACTCCCAGAGTAGAGCCTGACATGGGGCTTGATCCCATGACTGTGAGATCATGACCTGAGCAGAAATCAAGAGCTGGACACTCAACTGACTGAGCCACCCAGGTGCCCCTAACTGATATTTTAAACACAGTTTAAAGGGTTATGCTCTTTGCTTAATTTACTTGATATTGCTATTTATTGTAAGAATTGTACATTTCAGTTGCTGCAATTACCTGGAGTGGGGGCTTTGCAAAGACTCTGATATGGGGCCTATCCACTGTAGTTGCTCAATAAATAATCACTCTTTCAGAAAAACTTTCCTTAATGTAAGACATACTGTAATATTTAAATCAATTGCTCAGAAATTGAGAAGTTCTTGAGAAGATTTAGTTGACATACTTTACAATTGGGAGAATTCTGTGTAGATTTCAATTTAGTCCATTCCTAAGCAAATGAGAAGGGGAAGCAACTCAATTTCAAACAAATATTTCAAATTATCAGTCATATATAATAGGGGGAGAGGTACAACACGTAAGATAAAAGGCCAAGACAAATTACATATGGCCATTGTTAGCCTTCCAAGGACTGAGAGATGGAATGATACATTAAATCCCACATCTCAGTTGTAGACAGTGAGGGAAAGCTGGATGAGACTTAACAGTGGTCATTACACCAAAATCTTTTTAAAGATGACAATGTCAGAGTCTGGAAATGTTACTCTGAAACACAGTGTGGATAGCTGTGAGCTGCTGGTATAGACAAAACAAAACTGCATGTGAAATGGTAACATAGAACCAATGTCCCAAATCAGGTTGCTTCCAAGTAACCTGGGAGGATGGAAAGAAAACAGGATCAGAACTCAGCCCTAAAGAAGTTCACACCCTTTTCATAATCTAATACTAGTTCTACTCTTGAAACCAGTGAGAGGAATACACCTATTCCTGACCTGAGAATTTGTAGTTAACCAGCTCTCAGGTGCTATTGCCACTGCTGGCTTGGGAACCACATTTTGAGAACCAGGGGTTGAAGGAATACTGGACAAAAGGGTACGTATCTTACAGAAAACTATGATTTGTTCTCAATGGAATCTAATCAGTAGGTTTACATGCAGTTAAAATTAAAAAAATGAGCAATGACCACCACTGTTAATTTGCAACAGTCAAACTAACCTCACAAAAGCCTTCTCCAATGGAAAAAATGGGAAAGTCTTTCCACGGTACACATTGGCTTTATTGGCTGTGGTCTTAGTCAAAGCACAGAATGAACCTTGGCCAGCAGCATGAGGTCTCTCAAGCTTGCAGCTGTTGGGAGGAGACTGCTCTGCCAGTGACTCTGGGCAGGAAGTGCCTCGTTAGAACTGATGCATCTATTTTATTCTGCTCAGAAGAAAAAAAAAAAGCCAAACTCCCTAGGTCTCTCCAAACATCTTTTAAACTGCCCAACCTCCCCAAAGCCACCATATTAGATGGCTTTAACTGCCATGGCTGCCTGATTTCTGGTAACTGACAGCTGAGGTTCAGTATGATGGGAAGTTTTCAGAACGCTAAGCCATAAATCAAGCCTGTATCTTCACTCACGGTGGGCTTAACGACAGCATAAATAAAATGAAAATCCCAAATGACAGACAAGCACAGGGCACTCTGACTGAAAAATATCTGAAAGGAGGACACTTTCCATCCAGATCCAAACTGCCAGAAAGCAGTCCACAAAGAACATTAAAGATTAGTGCAACGTGCCTCAGAAAGGGGACTTAATAGGGCACAAGTTCACAGCACTTCTCCACTTTGCACAATGCCGCTTTCCAGGACCCTGCATCAGATAAAGGATGCAGTGCTACCGCAGTTCTTTCTCTCAAGTAAACAGTTTAAAATGTGTGTTGTTGAAGGCAACCCAGCTTCCTCTGTGTTCATATCATTTTACAGAACTCCTGCCATCCTTCATTCCCTTATCCAGCTAAGTGCTCAGCAATAATGGACAAACAAAATCTAAACTAGCATTACCACTACCCTAGGGATAACACTGAATACGAGTTATGCAGTATGATCTGATAATAGCTGGCTTCAAGTGCTGGCAAAAAAAAAAAAAAAAAACAACCAAAAAAACCAAAACAAACAAAAACAAACAAACAAAAAAAAACCACAACCAAAAACCAAAAAAAACCAAACCAAAACAAAACACCAAACCCTTATAAAGGGGATATATTAGAAACTTAGATTTTAAATTCTATGTGCAATGTGACACATTTTGGGGATTGCTCTTTCGGCTTTCAGGTAAAAATTAGGTGACATAAATAGGTTCTTCTGATATATGAAGTACATATAAATACTGCTCTGAAAAAAAGCTGTGCACAATCACAAAAGGATGAAGAGGAACCATCTTGTTTTACCAAAAGAAGCATTTTTACCCCTGGTTAACAGACCAGCCTACTTCATTAGGAAAAAAATGATCAGTTAATTACTAATCTCACTAACTCTTTATGGTTGCCATTATTCTGATGTCTTGAAATGCAGGCACAGGACCAGCATTACTCCAGTCCACAGGCTGGCCCAAGTAAAGGACATAAAGGTGCTTCCAAAGATTCTTGAGGAAATGACTATGGATTCCAGAGAAAGAAATCAGAGAGAGAAAGAGAGAGAGACAGACAGCCAGCCAGACAGACATACAATTGGAGGAAATATTTCCAATTGAAATAGAGTATTTCAAGAACAAAGGGAGATGCACTGTCTCAAAGTAAAGATTTTCATCTTGTTGGCCAAGTGTTTTAAAGGCCATTTGAGCTCTTGGTGGCTTCAAATGATTCAAAAATACAACTGACTCTAAAATGGAAAATTTGTAAGAAAATAAAAACAAACAAAAGGAAACCGTAATTTGATGGAAAACCTGATACTATAAAATTTAGATTTGTCCTTTTTCTTATTTTTTAAGTAGGCTTCACACCCAGCACAAAGCCCAACGTGGGACTTGAACTCACCACCCTGAGATCAAGACCTGAGCTGAGATCAAGGGTCAGATACTTAACCGACTGAGCCACCCAGATGCCCCAGGACTTGTTAATTAAAAAAAACAAAACAAAAAAAACCCCCAAAAAACAAAAAAAAAACAAAAAAAAACATTTTAAGAAAATATTAAATCACTGTCAATTAGTGACTAATGAGCATATAATATTATCCTCCTTTCCCTCAGAATATTTTCTTACTTTTAAATTATAACATCTGAACCGTTGGTAGTTTAATATCCACTAATTTTGTTTAAAAAATATTGCTTCAAACCAGTATTCTGATCTTTTATACTGCTGACACAAAGCTCCAGTATTTAAGGATAAATTGTTAACTTTTTAAAATTTAAATAATGCCAGTCAAAATGCTTTACTAAAGAATGAAAAATGAGGTTGTCAAATCATGGGGATCTATGGAAAGATGACAGAAGATAGTCTGGGCATGAACGTCCAGCATCTGCCAGTTTGAGGAAGAGCATTCATTCTGGAATGGCAATTGAGTGACTTCAATGCCTTAAAACATAGCAAGTTATCATTAGAATTGCAGGTGATTAATGTATGGCTCTTACTTTACTATAGAATTCTTTTCATGTTCTCATCTATATGCTCAATGGCATAAGACTCTACATTTTGACAGGTGGAGGTCATCAGATTACATATTGTTTTGACTATCCTCCTGAAAGGCAACTAACATGCTGTTATGTTCAGAAATCCAGTATCCTCCTGCAGAGAACAAGGCAACAAGTTCTCATCCACAATTGTCACATGGCTTTGTACCATGGTCAGAGTCAAGCTGTGTTACAGAAGATACCCAGCCACAGAAGTTTTCTTAGGCTTTCAACTCTGAGTAGCCAGCCACTTGCCATTTAAATCCTTTTGCAGTTGGTGGCCCTGGAAGACATGCAGGTGCTCCAAACCCCTGACAGTCTGCCCCTTCATTGTAAGTTGTAGTTATTAGACTTCAAAGATCAACAGTTGAGGCTGACCTGGTGGAACACGAGGAATGACCTGAGTTGGGTTTGGATTTAGGTAGGATGTGGGTCATAGGTGTGGATAAAGCAGGAGAAGCTAAACTGGGGGCAGATGAGGTTAGAACTGGAAGGTTGGTCTGGTTTCACCAGAGCAGAAAAATTGGTTTACTTTGTTACTAATCAAAAGCAAGGGAGACTTCTCTGAAATTTGTTTGGGGGCTTGGAATCTAAAAGTTCTGTTTCTAGATGTAAGCATTTCTCCTAGCCTTAAATTAGATGTGTCGTGTTTTGTACGGAAATGAAACTAAATGGAATCTTTCATGGTTTAAATTTCTTTCCTCAAATAGGGATAAGCTGATGTTTTTATTGCTAAACATTTGAGAACTTAAAAGTTGAAAGATGTAACTATTTTTATATCATACTTTGGTGCATGAAATGCCTTTATATACAAACTTTCCCAAATTTTCTTTCCAGCTTAAGGTTCATGGTAGTTTTGATCCAAGAAAACCAGATGCCTTCGTGAGGACAGCTTCCTCATTTGAAGGCCATGAACATCACAAATTTCTTTCTTTTTTAAAAAAATAAATTAAGAAGAAATACCGGGATAGTTTGTTTGAGGAGGGGGTGTAAGAATCTTGGAAAAGGAATAATTTACTCAATTATCATTCCTATTCTTGGCTATTAAATGATGTATAGTTGGGTTTATAGTACAAAACCTGAGTAAAACAATTTGAGATTCCTAACCCTTTCCTAAAAAGGGTCTGGCTAAGTAAATATACCCATCTAATTATGTGTAAGAATTTGGCTCCATTTAAAACAATATTTGCTATTTTAATACACATTAAAGAAAATGTAACAATTACTATGAGTGTAAATACACCTTACATATACCACTGACCAGAGCCTCAAAAACCTTAGCTGAAAAGATGAAAATGAAAAAAAAATAGGCTTGTTTTCTGAGCTAAGTAGGTAGGCACTTCTAATCTATGTAACCTTTAAATTCAAATGCCTTATGTGTACTTTTTTGTTAAGCTATAGAATTTATATCTTTTACTAGTAAAGATATGTAAACTGTAACAATAAGAAGAAAAGCCGGTGATTCTGGGAAACTGGATGCATAAGATGTTATGTAACCAACCGGTTTCCAACCTTTAAATCAGACACTAGTCAAGGAAATAATAATAACCTTAGCCAATGGGAAAAACATCCAGCCAGATTTCTCCCAGCTGTGTTTCTCCCTTCTGTGGCCTTCAGTAACTTCAATGGAAGTTTAGTGTGTTTAGGGAGAACGATGGCCAGAAGAATCAAAATTATTAAACCAAAAAGGTCAATCTTCAAATTAAGTCTTGGACCAGGCTCACTGCAAGAATAAGGTTGATCCCTTCCAATGTCCCAGTACTATAAGCAATATGGCTGACCAACCACAACTCAAATGGGGCTGATATCACAGGTTATTCTGCCAAAGGGGTGAGTGAAGGAAAAACAGTTGCTGGCTTTGAAATGTACAAATCAAGCTATTAGTGTTTCCTTAGCATTCCTTTTGATTTCCAACTTGAGCTTACAGTGACTGACTGCAAGAGATAGGAAAAAATCCTCTGAGAAGACAGGTCCTTGGATTCAATTCCATATAAACAGAGGGCCAAGGAATTTTGACAAAATTTTTGCTCACAAAAAGTTGACTTTGCCTTTGAAGTTCTTGTGTGTTCCATATTTAAAGTCAGACACCTTCATTCATCCAACAGTAGCACAAGGCCTTCAATAATATGATATAATGGCTTTATTTTTTTCAGATTAAAAAAGGTCTTTCATAAGGTCCCTCTCCATTCTGTTATAAAATCATCAGCTAATATGTTTTCAAGGATTTTCCAGGTAAATAACCTGTGTTACCTTCAACTTTCAGGTCTAACTGGCCTGGTGTAATTTTTTTAATGGCCACAGAGGTACTAAGAGTGGTTTAGATCAATTCCTACTAAAAAAGAATGGAGTGCATGGCATTCCTACTAACACATTAAGGGAAAAGCTATTTAACTCACTTTTATCCATAGGATTTAAATAAAATGTGTTAATATTGTCCCTTATTTTCTTCCCAGTTAGTCACTTAGACCCAAGGAGATAAAATATTACAGTATTGGTCAACACATCAATGAAAATATTGACATAATTTCTCAATACCCCCAGTATTACTATAGTGTAATATAGGTTCTGAGAAACACCAGGATTGTGAGCTGCTCCTTCAAAAAGGGCTACTCCCACTAAACCCCACAGTGCTCATTAGCACATTAACAGCTTGAAGTCCTGAGGTTAGACAAAACAAAACCAAACCTGTTTAATGTTGTCTAATGCAGAGTTTCTCAAGCTAGCCTGAACACATCACTCCTTTTTCATGCAATTCCTAATGCCAAATAAACTTTGGGTCATGCATAGCTGTTTGTGTCTCTTTTTTCCCTCTTAGCGCAATGACTGCCCCATAGTAGGAACTCAATAAAAGATTTTTGTCATGAATAAATGGTAAAACTCATGGTTGTACTCTCAGAGCTTATGGAGATTGTATTATGTAATCTTTTGAGACAAAGATCTCTGTTCTCTGTAGTAGCCTTTCCAATCAAGTTCATAAACAAAGAGTGTCATTTGCTCTGGACATTCAAATATAGTAAGTTAGTACGACATGGTGGTGGAAATAGAAGCATCTTCACAAATATGAGAATAAGCAAGTATGCTTTAAAGAGCACAAATGTAATTACGAAGGCATTGCTTTATTGCCCTTGTCTCCATGAAGAATTTTCCATCATGACCCAGTGGGATTTAGCTCCTGGTTGTTTTACCTTTCATTAGCATCATTAGAAATCTTTCTCCACTGGTAGATTAGCATGTAAAGAGCATAAGTTCTTAAAAACACTTTGATGTCAAAGAAGGCTGAGATGCTGAAGTAGATAGTACCGAATTATGAGAGAACTCTTGCGGAGTAAATATCATGACACAGGAGTCTGGGAACTTTGAGTCTGGTGAGAGTAAAACCAATGATGGTCCAGAATATGACAAAGTGATTGCAGTGAGATATTTGGCCACAAAAAGATAAATAAATAAGTTGTGCTATGAATTCTTTACAGTGTTCTACAATTCAGGTATCACTTGTAAATTCTTTATTGCTATTAAAAATGGATGATTGGGAATAAAATTTTAAGATACTGCATGTACTAACAGACTGCTGGGATGATGAATGTAACAATCCTGAGCGTTTATAAAGCAGACCGTCTGGTATTATATATGCATATCTCCATGACATGTTATAACACATGATAATTTATTAGGGAGCAAGCATTTTTAAAAATCGATTGTATATAAACACTCCCTGAGTCGAAAGTGCTGACAACTTCTGCCTCGAGGGGAACTCATTTCCCTCCTGTTTGGCCAGTAATTATTAAAACATCCCAATTATATATCCAAATTTTGGTTCAAAAACTGGCTGACCATGCCTGAAAAAGGAAAATGCAAAGTGAAAAATATCTCTCTTTCTCGGCTGGTATAAGTTGCCAATAAGTTAGTTGTATGCCATTCATGAGCTGATATTACTTGGATTAGTTTAACTTCTATAATTTCCAAAGACCAAGTATAGTGTTATTTTAGTCAGTGTTTGGCAATGCTAAAGAGCAGAAGCTGTAGATACGTCTGCTTGACAATCCAGGCCAGACGGCAACAAGGACAGATATGCTATTATTTGTGAAACACTCATGTAGAGCAACAATTACATTTTGCTTTTTTTGCTTTCGTATTCCTCCTTTTTAGACTGTGGACTTGTCCCATCCATTGGTAAACTGCTGGCATCTTCCTTGATTGAAGGTGAATCTGGAGTAACTGTTCTTTTGGTAAATGCTGGAAAGGCAAGAGAAAAGACAAAAATAAACCTAAATGAATAAAATCCTTGGGCTGACAAAATTGTAAGTAATCACTGTATCTGATCTAGTTTTTTGTAAACTTTACAAGGACTAACAGACCTTCAGTGTAGGAATAAACATAATAAGTTCACTGTATTTTGGAAAACATTTATTCATATGATTTAATTTGGGAGGGATCTGAAGAGTATCTGAGAGTGGAAGATGTATGTTTGGTCAATATATAACAATACAAAGCACACACAGAATTTTGGAGGGAGAAATGTTAAGGGCCTTCTTTTTACAGAATCTTCTTTGTTACACAAACTGAGACTAGATCTGGAATCTAGGTTTACTGTTTTTCTACTACCTACTTACCTCCCTTCTGAGCTCCAGATAGGCATGTCCAACTACCTACAGGAAATCTGCCTGCCTGATTTCTAATCTCTGATACCTGCCCATTCCTTCTTTTCTCCTTCTTAGGAAGTGATATACTCCTCCCCTCCAACCCTGGTTTCTCAAACCTTAGTTCCCTCCTTCCTTTGTCCTGTCTGCTCTCCCCATCCAACTTAAGAGTAAATACTGAAGATTCTCCCTCCCAAATTCACCCTAGTTCTCAGGCTTCACACCATCTCCATTACTATCGCCTCAGCCCAAGCCACCATTTTCTCTTTTCCCATTTTCACTGTATCCCCTTCCCCACACCACCACAACCAGAATTATCTTTCCAAAAGGTAAATCAGATTATGTCACTCTCCCACATAACCCATCACCTTCATCCTCCAACAGCCTCCCAGGAAACTTAGAATGAAATCCAAACATGGGACTGTGGCAAAAAGGCTCCCGTGGAACTTTACCTTTCCTTCCTCTCTCCCCCAGACCCCCTCACTCAATGCTCCAACTCTCTAGAAGACCATACCTCTTTTCTTCTCTGTGGCCTTCATATTTATTGCTCCCTCTCTCAGGAAAACTCTTCCCACCCAATTTCAGCTCAGCTGGTTCTTGCCACTCAGGCTCCAGCTCAGCTGTAACCTCCTCGAAAAGGACTCTCCTAATCACGGATCTAAAGCAGTCCTGTTTTCCAGGCGCTTTCCTCTCATTTTACCTTCACAGCACCAATCACCATTTTAAATTGTTTACTTGCCACCACCTGTTTCTTCTATGAGAGAGGTGACCACTTCTGTCTTGCTCACTACTGTATACCCCCCAAGCCAAACAGAGAGCCTCTTACATAACCTCTTAGTAAATATTATTTGAAGAAGTGAATATACTTATGGGATCTTTAAGAGACAGTCAACTGGCAATTTTCTGGCTGCTTTCCAGACAGCATCTACAGAGTACCCCGTACATCATTATAATCAGAACTCAGTTATTTAAAAATATCTGACACCTGACTAGTTAGTGAAAAGATTGTCTCACCTACAAAAATCACCATCACATAAAATGAACCTATAAAATGGAGAGACAAAAAAGTTGTGCTTCCATGAAATAAATCTTTTAATGGACAAGAAACTTTTTTTTACCTTTATCAGTACCCCCACATTTAAAAAAAATGTTTACTTATTTATTTTGAGAGAGAGAGAGAGAGAGAGAGAGAGAGAGAGCATTCAAGCAGGGGAGGGGTAGAGACAGTGGGAGAGGGAGAATGCTAGGCAGGCTCCACACTCTCAGCACAGAGCTCGATGTGATGTGGGACTCCATCTCACAAACTGTGAGATCAACCTGAGCTAAAGTTGGTAGCTTAACAGACTGAGCCACCCAGGCACCCAGTAACCCCACATTGTTAATACCACAGATCTTTGGTATTTTATTCTGCAAGGCTGAGGACAGACTACATATGAGGCAGTTCACAGTTAGCCAGTGGATCCTGAAGTACAACACAGAAGTGAAAAGAGTGTGCTTTTCTTGCTGTAGATAAATTGTTTTTCATTGGAGGGACTTAAACTCCCACTAAAGGCATCTCAAAACGCAAACTGAGAATAATAACTTTTCTTTTCATAGCAATGTAAACTGAAGTAAGAAAGCGAGAGATAGTTCCTTTTAGCAACTTTCATTGATTTGCTTTTATAAGAATATCAAGTTAAATTAATATGTAAGATTCACAACAAAATCCTGTAACATTCCCCCCCTCCCCCATGAAAAATCATAGTCCTTTCTTTTGGGGTTTATTTTAATAAACATTATTTATAACAATTTTAGAATTCCAGAAAATTTGAAATCTGCATTTATTTTTAAAATTTAGTACCAACTCCACACACATTAGGCATTTTAATCTCAAAGGTCTCGAGATTTCGAGAAATCATCAGATTACAATAGTCCTCCCTCAAATCCAGTCTAGTCCTGGCCCCAAGAGTAAGGGCCCTGTCTTGAGAGCTGTGTTCCTTTAGCCTAAAAGGAGCTATACATGGAGACTAGTGGTCAGTCACTACTTATAAAAAGTAAAAATGACAGTTTCAAAAGCTGGCATTATTAAGTCTCTCTTTCTAAGCCCCCACTGTCCTAGAGGCTGAAGGTAATGGAATCCAAGCCTTCTAAAAGAGTGTCCTGAACCACGGCCATCACTTGTAGCCAGCCAGGATAAATTTGGTAGTAATCATGGCTCTAAATAATGGATTTCTGTGTTCCTATTTCCAATGGTAATATAAACTTACAATTTATACATTTCTTCCCTTCTTCCTGGCAGAAGGAATCTACCTTTTCTTGAATTGACCTGAACTACACAAAGCTGACATAAATTACTACTTAAAACAAACTTTCATTAATGCTGGATCGTTTCAGAGACCACAAATTATGCAGTATTTTCCCATTTCCTTTGTTTTTTCCATGGTCAGTGATTCTATGCTTTAGTTTGGTCACAGTTTGACAGGGCACCTAAGTCAGCAGAACGAATGCCTTAGCATCTATGGCATAGACAAAAGGGCCTCATCCAGTACAAATCCCAACTTGAGTAAGAAGGAGCCTGTTCTGTGGGCTCATAAACTCATGTCTGCCTCAGCACCTACAGTTATTTACTCCTTACATCTCTATACAGGTCTAAACTGCTCTAAACTCCAACCCCCAGCTTTCATGTTCCATTTAGAAGTTAACAAGAAAATCGAATACTTGCTAGTCAGACATAAAAGCTGGGTGTTCTCAGTAGCATTTTATTTTTACAAGATGCCTTTTTAGCCAAAGTGTACATACACCTATCAAACAGCACCAAAGGGCCACACAGGAAGACAGCGGCCTCTTACCTCCTCCCTCCCAATCCCACAATCCTGCACCCCAGAGTCAACCACAATCAACTCTTTTAGCTTTATTTTCTGTATTTACTTCAATTTTTGTAAGAAAAAGCAGCTTATATTGCTATTTTCTGATTTATCATTTTTAGACTTATTCACACCCATCCACTTCCCTTCACCCCATCCTCCTTATATAGTTACATTTGAACTTCTAGTTGTGTCAGTAGTATTTATAATATCATGACTACGTAAACATGGCTCACACAAACCTAATAAGTATACTATGACAATGTTTCTTTTCTTGCCCATTTTTCCCCCCTGGAGTTATTATTTGACCTATGTTTTTATTTTTTTTTATTTGCTCTTTCTCTGAGACTATCATTAATTATTTCTAATTGCTCAATGAGATCTGCCATATGTCTTTCAGTAGTTTTTCTTCTAAGTGCTCAACTGAATCAAATAACCTAACAGTTTGTTTATTTCCTAAAGATTTTCCTGATGGAATCTTTCCTTTTTTCTATCAATCTGAGACAACTGAACATGAGTGTCCAGATTAAAAGGGCCCACCCATCAAATAGCTAGAAAGGCAAATAAAGTAAGACCTGCAGGGAGGCAAATCATCACAAAACTCACTGGGGTTAAACAAGAGATCCTAAAAGGTCCCAGGGCTGGGGGTTGGGTGGTAGTGATGGTGGAGAAGATCGCTTCTGAGGAGTGGGGTCAAAAGAAAAAGACAATGTTTTTCAACAGCAATTTAGATTTTGGAAGAGAATACTACAATGACTTCAGAAGGAAAGTCATTTTCAACCCAGAATTTTATAGCTAGCCAAAGTCTCGTCAAGGGTGAATAGAAGAAATCTATTTTCCGAAGTACAAAGAATGAAAGCAGTTACCTCCCTTTTCTTTCTTTGATGTGCTAACCACAAAAGAAAGAACTGAGACAAACAGAGGAAGGCATGTGTTCTGAGAAACTTGGGCATCAGCACAAGAAGAGGGTGAAGAAAAATCTCAGGATGACAGTTGGGTGGGCCCTTCTAACCTTCCTACTCCAGGCTGTTGTTTTCTCCTCTCAAGACCCTCACTAACCAGGTACTATTCTTCTGGAATGGATTTTCTAAATATCTTTTCTTTCCTACGGTCCCATTCTTTTTCTTCTATTTTCTTTGTGGTTTCAACTTTGTTTTCCACCTTTCTGGTTTTTCATATTTTAAATTTCTTTTTGAGTGGGGGGAGAGGGGCAGAGGGAGACAGAGAGAATCTCAAGCAGGCTCCATGCTCAGTGCAAAGCCCAACGTGGGGCTCGATCCCACAACTCTGGCATTATGACCTAGCTGAAATCAAGAGTTAGATTCTCAACTGAGTCACCCAGGTGTCCCCATATTTTAAATTTCTGAGACCTCTTATATTGTGTTCCTTTTTCATAGCATCTTGTTCTTCTTTTTAATGGATGTAATATTTTCTATCTCTGAGGACATTAATGCTATTTTAAAAGACACATTCTGTTCTCTGTGTGATCAATTTATTATAGGCTCATTTTTCTCTTTGTTGGTCTTGAGATCTCTCCTCTTCAATTTTGGAGGTTTAAAAGGAGGTTAAAGAAAAATGATAGGACAATTTCTATAACTAAGCTGAAACTGTGCTATAAAAATGGAGAAGCATTCAGGGTGATCTAAAATACCACATTGTGGGGGCGCCTGGGTGGCGCAGTCGGTTAAGCGTCCGACTTCAGCCAGGTCACGATCTCGCGGTCCGTGAGTTCGAGCCCCGCGTCAGGCTCTGGGCTGATGGCTCAGAGCCTGGAGCCTGTTTCCGATTCTGTGACTCCCTCTCTCTCTGCCCCTCCCCCATTCATGCTCTGTCTCTCTCTGTCCCAAAAATAAATAAACGTTGGAAAAAAAAATTAAAATACCACATTGTGAAAAACACAGAAATTTCAAAGTTCATCAGAAAAATAAATAAGAAGAACTATGATTTCTAGAAATAAGTTCAATTCAACCACTGAAAGTTATTAACAATAAGGCACCTATGATTAAATTTTTAAAAGTATTCTTGAAAGCATGCAGATAGGAAGAGAGGAAAATCATAAAACAGGCTTGTCAAAAAGAGGAATAGTAAAGCATAAAAGTATAAATTAATAAATTGGGGCGCCTGGGTGGCTTGGTTGGTTAAGCATCCGACTTCGGCTCAGGTCATGATCTCATGGTCTGTGAGTTCGAGCCCCGCGTCGGGCTCTGTGCTGACCGCTCAGAGCCTGGAGCCTGTTTCAGATTCTGTGTCTCCCTCTCTCTCTGCCCCTCCCCTGTTCATGCTCTGTCTTTCTCTGTCTCAAAAATAAATAAACGTTTAAAAAAAATAAATTAATAAATTAACTAAATAAGTTAACAATAACTTAATGAAGAGGTTTACTTTTTAAGCTAAATTTTTCAGTCAGATTTTACAATAGAGACTATAATATGTATTTTCATATCCAAGTTATGTATTCAATGATATTTTTTCCCATTCTTATTTAACTTTACTTCCTTTTGAGCCAGTATATTTATATAAAACCTATGGCTTCCTGTGAGGAATATCTCACAGAGAAATGACCACCACTGGTCTTGAAATGCTACTGAGTAAAAAGCTGGATGTAGTTTCTTTCACTGCCTGTCATAATATTTAATAAAATCTAAAAATCTTGATGTTTTCCCACAATGTCTCCCAACCACTACTTTCTAGGTGCCTTTCCATGGAGTCTTAGGAAAGTCATCATGGCGAAATTAAATAACAGAATACTGACCTCTGTGCTCATATCATGGTGCTGATTTATCTCCAAACCTGAATGTCTTAATGGGTGGGATACTATGATGTTTGCTGGTGCTTTGTCCCTACTCTCCTCTCCTCCATGTTTATGTACATGAAACAGACCTGAGGAAAATTTTCCATTTCTTTATATGAAACATAAAAAATTTGCCTTATGTGTATATCAGATTCTGAGGTACTATAATCAACTTGGGATACAATCCATATTTTTTTATTAAAAATTTTTTAGTGTTTATTATTTTTTTTGAGAGAGAGAGAGAGAGAGAGAGAGAAGGAGTAAGTGGGGGAGGGGCAGGGAGAGAGGGAGACACAAAATCTGAAGCAGGCTCCAGGCTCTGAGCGGTCAGCACAGAGCCCAATGCTGTGCTCAAAACCATGAACCGTGAGATCATGACCTGAGCTGAAGTTGGATGCTTAACCGACTGAGCCACCCAGGCGCCCCGAGATACAATCCATATTGGAGGGCAGCTGCCAGATTAGAACAGCAGGGATTTTATGCAGCTATATAAAATCACTTGGTAAAATGGTTAGGGCAGGACAGAGAAGATGCTCAGCCTCTGGAATAAAATAATAATGATATAATAAAAACCAAACCATTTATCAGAAACTGATAAATATTTATTCAATGAATGCATGAATATAAATCAGCAAAAATGAGAGTGATCACTTTTGGATCTGACCTACTTCTTTGTGGCTTATTTTGGTATTGTATTTTATAGCACCTGCATTTTTTAAATGACAGAGTTGTCAGATTTAATATACAAACTCTATGCCTGTGGTAAATTGAGGAGCTAAATGATTATCTAAATAAGAATCCATGAAATAACATTTGAGATCCAATAGTTTAGATAAAAGTGGACTTAAAAAAAAGAGTCATATACTCATTCATCTAATTAACTGAGCATTTACTATGTTCCAAGTACTATGTAGGGCACTGAGGAAACAGTGGTGAACAAAACAGACATCCTCCTATCATGGAATTCACACTTTGATGAAGAGATTAATCACTAAACACAAAGTCACTCAGATAAAAAAAATAAATCAGAAGGGTTTTAAAGGAAACTTTAATACATTATGGGCACTTTTAACAGACACCATACTTAAACCTGTAGGTTCCAAAGGCTTCTTTAAGGACATGACATACAAGCTGGGACTTGAAGAATACGTATAGTAAGGAAGAAGAGGCGGAAATGGTGTGGATAGTATCCTGGGTCAACAGATTCACACCTTGCTGACATTGATAACATTTTATACACATTTACAGGATATTCACAGAATGAAACCAGCCAGTAACCAAATTAGTATCCTTATTCTTTGCACAAGATTATATATTTCTGATTAGTTCTATGAAAAGATTTTCTACTTTTTGATGACTTGAATTTTATAATAATATTATCTAACTTCCTTTACCCACTCTTCCACAGTTACCAGAAACCTCCACGTACAAATATGTGTTTAAGTAAAATTATTACCTTTGGCGATCATTGTAAGTTTTTCTGAAAAGTGTAAGGACTGAAAAGAAGGGATTCCATACACTTTTTAGTAAATTGGGTAAGATAAATGTTACATGTATGATTCATAATAACAATTTCTTCAAATTCCTAACATGAATATTACTATCGTGTGCTTGCCTTACACTTTAATCTCTCCATGAGTTGCCTTTCCTCAAATCCAATTTAAAAACTGGTACAGGACTTCATTACTTACAATTCAAGTGTGAAAATCGTGGACTAGACAGGAAGTGACCGCGATCAGGCCAAGACGGGGAGTGGTCTAACCTACGAGCATGGGAACTCTCAGCAAAGATTCCGTCATCCTAAAACAAAGTCAGTTCAATGGTTACAAAATGTAAGGATTGGGATTCATTTAAATATACCGAAAATGAAACTGAACGTCAATATATAAGCTATGTTATACAACAATTTAATTGTAAAAAAAATATGTGCATGTTAAAGAAAATATGAAAGCATTAAAAAAGAGACAGAAGGAAATCACCCATGGCTGTACCAGCATGACATATTTCTTTCCAGTCTTTTTTTCCTGTGGATAGGATTTATACATGTTCTAAAACTGTGTTCTTCATTTATTTACATTATTACTCTAAGCACTTTTGAAGTCTGTATATTATCCTAACCTTTAGCTTGTGTTACTCATTTACTATCTAGTGGATAAACTATGCTTTCCTCAGCTATTACTTTATTCGGCATTTAGGTGGTTTCCAATGTTTTACTCCTATAAATAACACTGTGAGAATATCTTTAAATATATAACCTTTTCTATGTTTAGGACTATTCCTTATGACAAATTCTTAGGTGGAAATACTGGGTCAATAAAAACAATTTGATGTTTTTAAATACACTTAGCTACACTGCATTCCATAATGATTACACTAATTCCCTTACTCATTCAACAAATATTTAATACATAAACTACGTGAATAGAGAATAAGGCCCTCTCCTCATGGACTGTATGAATGTGTCCTTGTACCCAAATCTTAGTTGAAAATGGGAATGAATTTTAACTTCAAGTAATTTATTAATTAGATTAAAAATAGATACTTTAATGTATTTTTTTATAATAGTGAAATTGCAATTGTTTTCTCTTGAATGTGTTCTAACCACTTACACGACACTTTGCTTTTTTCCTCCCCCCCCCCACTCATTCATTCATGCAACAATAATTTATTGGGTACTTAGTATGCACTGGTCAAAGAGCAACAAAATATTGAGGTATGCAGTTATGAAACCTTCAGGCTTTCAGAAGAGAAAGGTGCCAAATAAACTACACAGAATATAACATAATGAAGAATTATGATGAGTACTGTAAGAAGAACAGGAAATAATTAAATTTAGATTATAGGTCCAGAGGAGGCCCCCTTGGGAGGTGATATTTAAAGCAATATTTGAATGTTGAGTATGAGTCGGCCAGGCAGAAACTTATGAGTGGAGGATGAGGAAGTGGGAGGTAAGGGGGCGCAGGAGATGGTGGTCTGGGGCTGATGTACCAGACTTGTGTGAAGGTGCAGAAGTGAGAAAGTTTAGTGTGTTTGAAGAATTGTATGAAGGCCCATGACTTCCACACAATGAACTGGGAGGGGGGGAAGTGAATACAGTGATATCCAGAGGTGGGATCTGGATCTGGGATTTCTTCTTCTTAAGTACCATTACACGGCAATCAAAGGTTTAAAATCAAAGGTTTTAGATGTATATTTCTCAAAGATACTCTGGTCACCATGTGGAGAACAGATTGGAATGGCGTAAGTATTGAAGTGGGAAGACCAGTGAAAACGCTGTAATTGAGGATAACTGTGGGATCAAGGGCGAAGAAGGGATCATGAATGCTGCCAGAGTCTAGGTGGTCCACATAGATCCCTCAAAACATGGACCCACAGAATAGGGCCTCATGCCACAGGACTATTTGATGAATTAGTTATAATTTTCTGTATCAGATACCAAGTTAACATTTTATTTGTCACATAGGTATGTATGCAAATCCAAAAGAAAAGCCCAAACGATTTTATATAGAATCGTAAAAGGCCCATTTATTCTGAGCTAAAAGCATGGACATAATCCTTAGATGATTCAAGATAATTAGCCTCATGTACCAAAAGGAAGTTTAGGTCTATTTCAGAACAAGGCCCTGAGGTTTTTTAACCAAGTGACTTATGGTTTTTACTAATTATGGGGATTTCATAAAAAACTAAAAATCATTCTCTATAGGATCTCTGGAAAGAAAAGGATATACATTGTGTCCCCAGTGTATTTCAATAGCTACTTATATGAGCTGACATGGGACAACAGAGCTAGCTTATCACAGTTCAGACATGAACTACTTAAGGCCTGGGTGGAGCTGGAAGATGCACAAATGAAAAGGAGAGTTACGTTCTCAACCAGTGCTAGAAATCTCCATTTAATTATGGCTTCTATATGAAAAGCATGAAGGAGAAAAGCATAATAAATGGCTTCCCACTAACAGAGGCTTTGATCATTATGGGCCAGTAAGAAAAAGAAAAAATAAGGGAAGCAAATGTACTTTTTGCCCATTGATACCTGGGCTGAAAAAGTGAGAGAAGAGGAGCGGAGTTGCAGGTTTGGGCGCATTGCTGAATGAAACATAGTGCAAAGACAGCCTCAAGATGAGCCTACCAGAGGAAGGATAAAGCACCCAAAGACATTCAAATCCTTTTCATTCTTCCCAAAAGGCACTGTTTTAAATTTCTAAAACAAAAGCAACTAGCATCAAAGTGTGAGTTATATTTTTTCTATTTACAGAAAAAGAATAATTTACATTTCAATTATAAATAAACCAGCTTATTGACATATGACAATTACAATATGTCACTGACATATTTCATTCTTAGCAAATTTGGAAAATACAGAAGAAATTGAGAAGAAAATAATGCAATAAATTTGAAAATAGCCTTTTAGCCTAATGTAAAGGTATGTTTTCTGGTTCTTCTTTATAAATACCTTTTTATATTGGGATTCTATATTTGTTGACAATTTTGTTTCCTAGTTTTTCATGTAACATTAGATACAGGAATTTCCTCTACCATTGTCATTATCATCATTATGGTTATAACATAGTCTATTTGAGTAATGTCCCATTGTTGGAAATGTTAAGTCTGATTTCCGTTGTTTTTTTTTTTTCCTATTATAATTTGATAAACATCTTGGTGAATAAAGCTTGGTCCACATTTTAAATTTATTAACATAGATTTCTAGAAGTAGAATTATGAGGTGACACATTTTAAGGGTGTTTTTTAATATCCATTTATTTATTTATTAAAAAAAATTTTTTTTTAACCTTTATTTATTTTTGAGACAGAGGGAGACAGAGCATGAATGGGGGAGGCTCAGAGACAGAGGGAGACACAGAATCTGAAACAGGCTCCAGGCTCTGAGCCATCAGCGCAGAGCCCGACGCGGGGCTCGAACTCACGGGCCGCAAGATCGTGACCTGGCTGAAGGTGGATGCTTAACCGACTGCGCCACCCAGGCACTCCTCCCTTGTTCTGTCTTAATATTGGCATTTGTGCCTTTTCTTTTTCCTAATTGAGCTGGGTAGAGGTTTTAAAAATTTTTTGATCTTTTCAAAAAATCCTGTTTAATTTTCATGCCCCTCCCTCATTTTTCTGCTATTTCATTGATTTCTGCTCCTTATTATTCCCTTCCTTTTAATTTAGGTTTGTTATTTGTTTTCTAGTTTCATAAAGTGGAAACATGGACTATTGATTTGAGACTTTTCTTCTTTGTAACATACACATTTAATGTCATAACCTTCTCTCCAAGCACTATTTTAACTGAGTCCCACAAATCTTGATAAATTGTACTTTTATTTTTATAGAGTTAAAATATTTCCTCATTTTCCTTTTGATCCCCCAATGGTTATTTAGAAATATGTTGTTTATTTTCCCTCTAGGAATTTTCCAGATATCTTCCTGTTATTGATTTCTAGCTTCATACCATTGTGGTTAGATGACCATACTTCACATAATTCCAATCATTTTAAATTTATTGAGAATTGTTTTATTGCTCAGAATAGTCGATTTTGGAGAATGCTAGATGTGCACTTGAAAATTACATGTAATTAGCTGTTGTTAGGTGGAGTATCCTATAAATGTTAGTTAAATCTAGTTGCCTGATAGTGTTGCTCAAGTTTTCAATATATTTACTGATTTTCTGCCTACTGGTTTATCAATTACTGAGAGGGATGTTGAAGTCTTCAACTACTATAATTGTGGATCTATTTTTTCCTTGTAATTCTATCAATTTTTACTTCATATATTTTGACACCCTGTTAATAGGTATGTACAATTTATGACTAAATACCCCTTTCCATTTAAAATTGTTGACTTTTTCAACCACTCACATTCCTTTTCATATACAGAAAATGAGGAAGCTTAACTCTAATACATCTTTAAGTTGCAACATTTTATAGGTCTTCAAAAGACTGTCAGAATCCCTCATTAGCTTGAAATATAACTAATGAAATGAACCCTAAAAGAACACCCCCAAAGAAAAATATTTCATAATCCCTTTGAGCAATCAACAAGCTAGAATATGAAAAAAAAAAAAAACCTTCCATATTCTCCAATTTTATACTGATATTTAATTTGTGGAATTTCTATACAACTAAATTTTACAAGGTAACCTAAGATTTCTTTTTTAATTCTTACCTTTCAATCAAATACTTAAATATTTAAATGGAAATACTGGTTAAAAAGGAAGATTCTTTGCAATTTTAGGAATTCTAGCTCTTGCTTTTTACCAATTCTTATATCCTTAGTACAAGGACCTATTTTTATTGCTGTCTTAAGTCTCAACAAGCTAGTTAGCCAGAATTCCCTGCAAAAATTCCACTGGGTGAAGGGACTTGCATTTTCTAATATTTTCCCTGGGTTTCTTCCACTTCTCTTTCATAACCCACATTGTAATTGGTTTCTTAAAAGCGGTTCCAACCTGACTAAATCTCTTTGCTAAACTGATCTCTAATGATTAATATTTAATGACGCCCACCAAGTATTTTTCTCCCAGGAATATTATAAGTTCAAAGTTTAGAAGACAGATGATACATTTAATTTTTTTTTAATTTTAATTTATCCAACCCTTCCCCTGGAGAGAAGGGGAAAAAAAAAAAAACACTTACGTGTTTCTGAATCTGTGGCAGCAATATTTTCCTGAATTTGTCTCTTGCCTAACAATGCACCGTACCTGCATCTCTTTGCCACTGCTAATTCCCAATTCTCTGTAAGTGGTCCAAAAAGCTTAACCTCTTCAGTAAATTTTATTCCTATATGGAAGTTTGGCTGGGCAGATAGTTTACTTAAAGCCTGCCTTCCATATCTCAACCTGCATGGCTACAACTCTAGCTTTTAATTTTAACCTCAATGAGAGTAAGGCTTTCATTGTCTCTATCCTTCCATCTACCCATCCCAATGTTCCAAAATTTAGCACAGTACTGTTTGCATTAAGGAATTCAAAAATGGTCAGGTAGGCTCATTCCTTGGCCAAAGTACAGACATTAAAGTTTGCCATGGTTGAAGCTGGGAAAGAAGAGATTGCCATTCTCATACTCTCAGTTTCTTCATGTTAAAAAATGAGAGCAAATGGAGCAGATCATGTCTAAATCCTCTGGGCACTAACATTTTATGATTGTAATCCATCTGAACAGAACCACTGAACAACCAGTACTATATGCAAACTATCTTTGCCACAGGAAATTCAAATTTATATAACAGTACTATAAACCTAAAGCCACAGTCATCCACGGATGAAGAGACTCATGTAAATACTGTGCCAGATCAGGCCATTTGTTTATCTTTATTCAATTGATATTTTATTGTATACAATTTAATATTCCTAGTGAGTCACTAATGAAAAAGATTGTATTTTTTTATGTACTTCATATTTGAATCCACATGATTTCAGTCCATTTTCAGAAACTAAAAATTTGCTATAAATAAGGATACTCAAGAATATGTGCCACCAACTTATGAACCAAAGGGAGGCATCAAAGCTGTTTTAATAATGGTGCCTCACTGGAATCAGTGATTATTCTCTTAAAGTGTAAAGGAAACTGATTGTTTGGATAAGTATGTTGTGACATTTTTAATTAAAACTATTAAGACATTTAATTAGTATTCCTTATGTTTTTAGTATCTAGAATTCTGAATTAAAGATGATTAAAAGTGTTATCTTTATAGGTGAGTTTCTCCACAATCTTTCCTAATGCTCTTGTTGAGTAAATTATTGGGCAGAGTAAAAGTATGGTGCTTATTACAGAGAACTAGGTTTGGTAGAGTGGGGCTCAAGTAGGTTAAAAAAATTAATGTGCTCATCTAAGTATCTTGTTGATTCCTAAAGAAGCACCTTTGACCCATTGCTATTTTCAAATTTATAACAAAGAAAAACCCCAACTCATTTGGCAACCTTTTGTTTAGCTTTTAAGAGCTAGATGAAATCAACTAGTTAAATATTATGGCTGGCAAGTTACTATTGATCACTTCAAAAGAATAGAAATCTCTTCAAATTTCAGCATGATTTGATTGCCTACAAAGTTTCAGATGAGTCATCTAAGCATTATCGGGAAAACAGCATTTAAATTTTTGTTAGAATTCCAGAAAGGCTGAAGCTAGGGAAGAAAATTAACCACCAACTTAACATGTATAATAGTATACACATTGTATATTGGAGTAAAAGATGAAGCAAATAGTGTCCTCAAAAGCATTTCCAAAATTTCAGTAATCTCCTACAGTTACACTTACTATTTTCTTTCATGTTAAAGATTAGTCTTGCACCCTAAGTCTCTATATAGGAGAGGCTTAAAGGATGGGAGATTGGTTGAGCATGGGGGAGGCCTGGAGCTATATTTGCATAGAGTTTATATATTATTTCTTACCAAACCATGGAGAGAAGTGATTATAAATGAGATACCTGGATTATTACAGGGTTAAAGCTCCTCAAATTCTCCCACAGCTAATACTATTGTTTCTAAGCAACATCTGTAAAATTACTTGAATAATAATACACTAGTGATGTATTTTAATGGTTATTAAATAAAAATCACCTATAATCTTGAATTGTACCAGGATTGTGCATAGCACGTTTTAGCAGCTACTGTTGTAGAAGATTTAAGATATGTACAGAAATAGCTGACCTGAGAGACAAAGAGCTAACAGCCATTAATTGCTATGAGCAAAGTATAAACAAATCATAAGAGATTCAAGGAGGGAGAAACAGCTTCCAGGAGAAAAGCCTATACTTATATCATACGCATGCTTACATTGAACAAATACAACAAAGGGCTTTGGCAAACTCTGCCTTCATAAACTGTGCTGAAAGCCATTGTCAACACTTCCTCACCTACCTCATCTTATCCTGTAAAACATCTGCTTCTTTTAAAAGACGTTATGTACTAAAGTCTTCAACTAGAAACTGAAAATCATGATTTTTCTTTCAGGAGGAGGAAGGAAGGGAACAAAACATGCCTTCTGTGATTTTACTATAAAACCCACTGCTAATTAAAACTACGTATTTAGCATAAGTGAAGAGCAAAAAGGGCGGGCAGCAAATGGGGATTTCTTGGACAAAACCACGCTCCTCTGTGAATTCAGATTAGGAATGCTATGTTGACTTTTGAACATTCTGTTCTATTTGAAACAGCTGGGGCAGCAAGGAAGCCTGTATGTCCTACAGAAACCCAATCAGATGAAAGAGAGGCCATGAAATGCTTCTGGTGTCTACACATGGAGAGAAAATGTTGTGTCAGACTCAGCTTTGAATTCCAAACATAAACTTTTAGATCAGGCTTTGTCCAGTAAACCTGGTCAGCTTCATACAAAACTATGTTATGCTCTCAGAAACTGTGGATGTTGGTCCTGCTGGATCTCGAAAGGTTTGTAGAAATTGGATTTTTTTTCTTTTTATTTAAATTCTAGTTAACACACAATGTAGGATTAGTTTCAGGTGTACAATACGGGGAATCAACACATCCATACATCACCCGGTGCTCATCATGTCAAGGCCACTCCTTAATCCCCATCACCTATCTCACCCATCTGGTTGCCATGGAAGTAAACAGCAGGAGATCACGGTAGCCCTGGCTGAAAGGGAACCTGCCTCCTATGCTTCCTGCTAACCCTACTCTCCACCAGCAGGGGGGTTGTGCTGGATGTCTCACCGCCTTCTTACAACAGCAATAAAATGAGAGAAGTCAGTTGCCAATATGGTTCTGTTATCCCAACAGATAACTTTCGGTCAGTAGTAATGCAGTCAGGGTTCTACAACTGTAATGCTAATAGTGATCCTGTTCCAAACAAATGTGCACAATACTCTTCCCTGTGCCTTGTCATTACAAACCTCTTTTCAAAAGCCTTTGAAGCATCTTTCTTTTCTCTGAACACCAGCTGCAATGTATTGAGGCTTCCGTTACAGTAGTTATCCTTTTGTCTTTTGCACTACAGTTTGTGTGAAGGCTTTGAATTCCTGAAGGTTGGTAATGACTTTTCTTTATCATGTCATTGCCTCTAGCCCCTAGCAGAGTGCTTGTATATAGTAGAGACCCAAATGTTTGTTGGATGTTCTAATTAAACAACAACAAACACGTATATCCTACAGTTAAGAAATGGAAGCTCCAAAAAGGCAGGGAGCTTCGTCTCTTTTGTTCACTGATGTGAGCCGATGCACCTAGTAAGTTTGTGGCACATAACTTACGCTCAGTACATATTTGTTGAATGCATGGATAAGTATTATGAATTTCCAAAGAGCCTGGGAAGTACTTATTTGACTGGTAAATAAAGAAGAGGAAATATTACACATATGTGTAAAGGAAGAAAGACTAGATTGGCCATTTCCCCTTTCTTTAGACCAGGGCTTGGCAAACTTTTTCTTTAGAGGGTCAGATAGCAAATATAGGCCTTTTGAGCCATTTAGTCTCTGTTGCACCTACTCAAATCTGCTGCTGAGTGTGAAAGCAGCCACAGACAATATGTGAATAAATGAGTGAGGCTGTATTTCAATAAAATTTTATTTGCAAAAGCAGCTGGCAGGCAAGATTTGCCCCACTGGAGGTAGTCTGCTGATTCCTGCTCTAACACAATTACGCAAGAATCATCTATTAGGATTAAGACAGAGAGGTAACTACTCCCTCTGTAAAGACCATGCCTTCTGCATCTTTTTACATCCCGCATCCTCACATCTAACAGGTACGTAGTACAGGGCTTTGCAGTGTGGTAGCTGCACGGTATGTTTGTAGAATTAAACTGAATCCTACAGCAAGTGATTTCCCAGAACCGCAGTTGTCAGTAGAACCAACAAATTCAAGTTGCTGCCTTTTCTTTGAACTCTCCTAGCAAAAAAGGTGTGGGAAGTTAATAGCTGCAGAAATAATGTCAAATAAAACTAGGACACCTTCTCTCTTGATAGAGTACCAATGCCTCTTACTTGAGGCGTATTCTTTCGGATGTCAATAATTAACCAGAGGTAGCTTTTTTGATTATCCCTGAAGCCAAGAAACGATTAACCACTGTCTCACTGCCCATCTGAGCTCATGCTTCTTTTGAAACTTTTTCAATGAATTATTTTCACAAAAAGCACATGAGCAAATCATTGTTGGTATCCACAACTGGCCAAAATGTGCTCCCACGTTTTCTGCTCCAATGACTACAAAAATATACTCTCATGAGTGTTGAGTTAGATGACTGCATTATTTCAGGCCAGACATCTGTTATAAATGGTGATAGTGTACATATTCATTACTGAAAAGGATCAATGTTTTAAAATGTTTAAGTAATATGAATGTGGAACAATGTCATCATAAAATGTGCTTTGTGCCCTTTTCTTATACTTGAACTACATATTTGCGACATTTTCAACTTTTTCTCATTTTGCTAAGTGGTGGCCTCACTTACAAACCAGGCCCGGTTTCCTCTTCCGCTGCAAATATAATTTTTAAAGAGAACTCCAACAAGATTACTTGCCGAACATGTTACCCATTCATAGCTTTGCCATATGCTGTTATGGAAATTACAATGATGTAAAGCAATCTGGGTGTCACGAGACGGTACTGATTCACCTGATACCAAATCTAACTGTAGTGGGAAATAATGCTTTAAATGTTTCATTTGCATCTAGACCTCTGTTGAACTAAGAGACATGTACTGTGTGTGTATTTTTGGAGACAACTGACTTTCACATATTAAAAATATAGTTCTACATTTGGTGCTAGAAACATGAAGGTATATGAGGTCCAAATATACACTATGATAGCTTAGTGTCAAGGACATAGATTACTGAAGTCAGGCAGATTTAGGTTTTAACTCTGGTGCAACCATTTAATCGCTCTATAATCTTCAATGGTGGAAGAGGAAAACTAATGGTGCCAACCTGTCGCTGGGAGGATTAAATGAGAGAATGCTTATATAAAGCCTGTGACACCTACAAAAAGAGCAACTTATGTGGTTGGCTCAACAATGAGTAGTTATTACTATTAGCTACTGCTGCCTAACTCTTGTGCTTCTGTTGAAGGTTAGGAGCAGACCCTATAGGTGGTGGAGAAATGCTTGAGTATATGGGACCTGTTGGGAATGCTGGGAGCTGATTTAGTGAAATGAGGATATGCTATAAGAGACAACAAGGTCACTGTTATCATCAATACCAAATGACAAAAAACAAAGGGAAAAGGGCACAGAGTTACAGGATGCCCTTTTCACAATGAGAGCATCAATAATGTGGCATAAGTGTGTTGTTTTTATTTGGGATGGTGCAAGTGGAGAGCTCATTTTAAGCATGCTAGGGAAGGGCTTATGAAAATGAACACTGCCTTTATATCCACTGAGCATTCTATCCAATTACATTCAGAGGAGGGAAGAAGCTTCTTAGAAATAATTATGTTTGGCTGTAATAAGTGAATATATACAGTATAATGAATATTCATACATACTGAGGTCTGTGAGAATATAAAAAAGACAGAAGAACCTTTGCCTTTTTTTTTTTTTCTAAATTGACTTGGGAGTATACATTTGAATATAGATGGATTCTCTCTAAGTCAGTGTTCTGAATGGGGGACAAACTAGGGATGCTGGGCAGTGTCTGGAGACACATTTTGATGCCATAACTTGTGATGGAAGATGCTACTGGCATCTGGTGAGTAGAATCTAGGGATGCCACTAGATGTCCTATAACATGTAGGACAGGCTCCATAACAAAGACCTATCTGGCCCAAATGTTAATGCAAAGGTTGAGAAACCCTGCTCTAAGCTAAAAACTGTTCAGGGTCAAATGGGTTTAAAATCACCCACACCCCAGATGGATTTTGGGGAGACTCTAGGGAAGGGCAGACTTTTTTGTCAATATGGTCAAATGTTCCCAGGCTCCTGTGTTGATTCCACACCAGTGATCCATATGCTGAAGTAGATGAATGGAGTTCATATCTTCAGGGAAAAAAGGACTATAAATGCCAAGACTGTAGTTTACAAAGTACTATGTGTTACTGGACCTTCTGGAGACTTCAGCACTGACAGTGGCTGGATTTACACACAGAGGAGGGCAACTACCTATGTCAAGTCTCTGGCCAACCTAGAGACCAGGGGTTTCCTTCCACACAAATTTCCTAAACAACATCAAAGCCAAGAGACAACATAGTAAGCAACAATGGCATAAAATTAAAGATAGTTCCCATGTGCAAATTTACAGGCAAAATCTTTGGATTTTTATTCTCTACTCCCACAAAACTGAAGAGTAATATCTTTTCTTTTACAAGTATCCTTACATGAACCCTACAGGGGTAGCCTAGCAGGTTATAGCCATAAACATGGGTAACGCTCAAAGACTGAAAATGGATACAAAGGACATTACTTTGGAGTTTTTGACTCCGTACTTGGTATCATCTCGGCGCTGCTGAAGAGATTCTTTGTGAACTCTGTATTTAGAATATCTCCCATCAATTCTCTCAGATAAACTGCAGGAATCCTGAAAAACAAAAAAATAAAAAACAGCAATGTCAAAACCAGGAGGTGAGAGGAAAATCAGTACTTGAATTGCACATAAGAAAGTATTGATAATTATAGGTGGTTAGGGAAATATAGGGGAATTACAGGTTGCCAAGGAGGAAGAAGAAAACAGTCTCTGGATGCTACCTTAAAAATAAAAACAGGGTCCCACATTGGTATTTGTGTCCTTTTTATACTAGTCCTATGCCAGTCTGAAATGATCGACATCCTTTAGTTGAAGGGAAAAAGGTTTAAGTAGCAGTGAGTTGTCCAAAGATGGTCATTAACGACACACTTTTGAATGTTGTGTACTATCTCTCAGAGTAGTATCTGACATCAAAATATTCTATGTTAAAAAACAATTTACCTTTGAGAGTAGAGTCCTCGTTATCACTAATTCTTAAACAATATTTTACCTTTTAACCAGCATATCACGTTGACTTTGAAACTGAAGGGTATTTCATCTGCCCTCAAAAGAATAAAAAGATTCAGGTAATAAAGAAATTAAGAAAAGTTTTGGGGTCATTCATTCATTCTTCTTCCCCTCTCTCTCCTTCCCTTCTTCCCTTCCTCCATTTTTCGGGGGGAGAGAATGGAACACAGCAGTCACGATACCCAGTTACTTAGACGTTTCCATTATGAATTAGGGGAAAAATTAGAATAAAATGAGGGCAACTGATTTGCATATGTAAGAAAAATTATCTATGGGATCTCATTCCCCAAATAGTCCCAAGGAACTTATTGAGTGTTCAAGCTGGAAGGGGTATTAGAATCCCAAAGTTCTCATTTTTATATATAAAAACCTATAGCCCAGGGAAGTTAAGAATGATTTGCCCAAGACTAGGCAATTTGTGACAGATTGGGCTTCAAGCCCAATGCTGTTTCCTTCCTACCATACCAAATATGTAAAGTTTAAATGTGGAATTGTAGAGTTGAGCCACTTCTTTCAAAATAAGTTTTAAAAAAAATGAGAGACACTATGACATGTTTAAAGAAAAAAGCCAAGGCTATCTAAATAGGATGAAATATGTATTTGCTATAGCTTATATTTGCCTAGAGTCATAGACTGTAGCATTTTTTTAATTTATTATTTAAAAAAATTTTTTTTAACATTTATTCATTTATGAGAGACAGCACAAGCAGGGTAGGGACACAGAGAGAGGGAGACACAGAAATGAAGCAGGCTCCAGGATCTGAGCCGTACAGCACAGAGCCCAACATGGGGCTCGAACTCACAAGCTGTGAGATCATGACCTGAGCCGAAGTCAGACGCTTAACTGACTGACTGAGCCACCCAGGCACCCCTAATAGACTGTAGTATTAACAAGAAATATACATGTGAAATACATCTTCATATATATGCTAGTGAGGCCAGTGTGAGTAGGAACCATGCAGATAATATTGTATAAGCCCCTCATTTTAGGGATGAGGATATAAGTAAGATATTAAGTAATTTTGCCTGGTACATGAGCTTGGATCAGAGTTTACATCTTTGGGCTCTTGTTGACAGTATCCTGATTTTTAGAATTAAAAATCATTAGGTTGACTAAATAAGCTCTTTTTAATCGTAGAGATGACTTTAGAGTACATAGAGAGTGGGTTTCAAGCTAGAGGCAGTAGGGCAAAGAAAATGGGTTTTGTAGTTAATACATGGAACTAGGTCCCAGTTCCAACTAATTTACATACTCCAAGCTTCAGTTTCTTCAGCTGTAACTTGGGGGAAGATAGTGCCCATGAGTAGCATGTCTGAGGATTTTTTTTTTTTTAAGTAATACAGGGTTAGAACTTAGCTACTGCCTGCTGCATAGTAGTGCAGAATACTTGCTAAGTGAACTCCTTTCCATTTCAAGCTAAAGGTTTCAATTTTAATGACTAATATTGGAAAGTACAATTATGAACTTTGGAAAATATTCTCCCCCAAAGTTTCACTATATAGGCATCTTCATATGTGTGTGTATATATAAGCTAGAGTTGGAGATAATCACTAGCCCATACGATAAAAAATAATAATAAAACCTTTTGGTAATAGTATTGAACTTTTTTCTTTCTAAGTTTATTTATTTACTTGGAGAGAGAGAGAGAGACAAAATCCCAAGCAGGCTCTGCACTGTCAGCCCAGAGCCCAACATGGGGCTCAAACTCACGTACCACGAAATCATGACCTGAGCTGAAATCAAGAGTCAGAGGCTTAACTGACTGAGCCACCCAGGTGCCCCAACAGTACTAAACTTTTAAATTGTACTTATGAATATCCTGTTCAGTGTAGACCCTGGAGAAAAGGTGAGCTGTCACTAGAGGCTAAATTATATTTTTATGCTGGTATAAGATGACATCGGTTTCTCAGTGACAAACGCCACCTGTTGTCTGCCCTTCCTTCCCTTAGATGACTTCTGTTAGCTACAGAGAAAAAAGCAGAAAGGATATATATGGGTGTAACATATTGCCTACTCTCCACATTGGGTAATATTAGGGTGAGTGGAAATCACATCTTCTTGGATACTAGTTTCATAATCCTTTGACAGGGATTTAGAATGCAAATACATGGGGGGCGCCTGGGTGGCTCAGTCAGGTAAGCATCTGACTTCGGCTCAGGTCATGATCTCACAGTTGGGGAGTTCGAGCCCTGTGTTGGGCCATTGGCCTCCATGCTGACAGTTCAGAGCCTGGAGCCTGCCTCGGATTGTGTGTCTCTCTCTCTCTCTGCCCCTCCCCTGCTCCCACTCTGTCTCTGTCTGTCTGTCTCTCTCTAAAGAATAATGGGGCACGTGGGTGGCTCAGTTGGTTGGATGTCTGACTTCGGCTCAGGTCATGATTTCACAGTTTGTGGGCTCGGGCCCCACATCAGGCTCTGTGGTGAATGCTTGCTCTGAGACTGTTTTGGATTCTGTGTCTCCTCCTCTCTCTGCCCTTCATCTGCTCGCACTCTGTCTCACTCTGTCTCTCAAAAATAAATAAATGTAAAAAAAAAAAAGAACAAACAAGCATTAAAAAAATGCAAATACATAATTAAATCATGAGAAAGAATTGAAACTTTAGCAAAATGTACTAGAAACACTTGGATTTGTTCTATTTGTTATAGTCTAGATTTCTGGATATGTCAGCTCAACCCTGGATCCCTTTCAATTATGTTTAGTTGCTGAACTACCAAAATATGCTAAGTGAATTGATGTTAAGATAGTGCAGACCTTGAGAGCCACATCGTATCAGTGCCTCCAGTAATCAGTATGGCATGATCAGGCTATATTTCCTACTCACTAGATTCTCAAATAATATGTTAGATACAAACAAAACCTAAATATAACATATTATATTTTAAAGCCAATGTGAAATAAGAGGTTCATGGTTTTCAAAGAGAACTCTCACCATTGTTAACTTCAGCCATATGGGGCCAGAAAATTATAAATTGCTAAAACTGTCCATTGTGTATTCATCCCAAAAGGGATATTCTCTGGCCTGAACCTTGTTTGGCAGGACTGCTGGCAGGGATAGTTGTTTTGCATCTCTCCTCTATGAAAACTTTAAAAGTTACAATAGGTAACTTTTGTAATTAATCTCCTAGATTAATTACACATGTAATTAATTACACATGTAATTAATCTCCTAGATATGGAATGATTTGTAGAGTTCTATTAACAAATAGCATGAGATGTAAAATCTAAAACTGTGGATCTGAATTCAACTATCATAGTATGGAAATAACCTGTGTACCTTCATGTCTCTAAAACAAACAGTACTCTGAAAATCTGTAATTAAAAAAAAAAGACGATAGTTCATAAGGTGAAATTGCTTATCAAAACAGCTGTCTAGGAGTATTACTCAGCAATCAAAAAAGAATGAAATCTTGTCATTTACAACTACGTGGATGGAACTAGAGGGTATTATGCTAAGTGAAATTAGTCAGAGAAAGACAAATATCTCTTTCTCATACGAGGACTTTAAGACACAGAACAGATGAACACAAGCGAAGGGAAGCAAAAATAATATAAAAACAGGGAGGGGGAGAAAACATTATGAGACTCTTAAACATGGAGAACAAACAGAGGGTTACTGGAGGGGTTGTGGGAGGGAGGATGGGCTAAATGGGTAAGGGGCGTCAAGGAATCTACTCCTGAAATCATTGTTGCACTATACGCTAACTTGAATGTAAATTAAAAAAATAATAAATTAAAAAAGCTATCTTCAGTGTAATATGTAACCCCTTTTGAATCTTAGGTTTTTCTAAATTAAAGTTAAAGCTTTGGGAGGCCAAATGAGCTTCTAGTGTGAGGGTAAAAGTCTCTATTTTTCCTCTAATATGTAAGTTCCAGTATTTTCAATCTTGATTTGACAAATATCAATAAAGTCTGATAAGATGGAGTATTAAAAATCCCCTATGTTTTTTGGTCTTTCCTCCCTCCCTACAACTTTCTTTGCACATCAGGAAGATGTCAAATGTTCTCAGTCAGATAAGAATACTGAAAGAGACAAGCCAACTCTTTCTCACTCTGAAGTCTTTGAAATCTTCTAGTAAGCTCAGTTTCTCAGGCACAGACTCCAGATGGTCCAAGGCCACTCGGGTACTCTGAAAAAGAAAACATAAGGAAACCAAACATTATAAAAAATTGATCAATACTCTCAGAATCCAAGTACTAAAAACCACTTGTACCCAGGGTAGAAGCAGTTCAAGCTATAGATTTAGTCAAATAAGAACAGATATAATAGCATTTCTAAGATAAGTGTATCTTTTTAATTCAGAAGAATTATTTCCTTTCACGAAGTATATGAGATGCATTTGCAAAACTGACTCACATAAAAACTCTTCCTGGATAATTATTTTCAACTGACATGCTATGAAACTTTCTATAGAGTATTTCATATTAATATTAATTTACAAACCTGCTTCAGTGAACATCAGAAATAAAGCACCAAATAATATTGAGGGATAGATGAATTTGCAGTTACCTCTCTATGGAGCATATTAGAGATCCTCACATGTTGCCATTACAAAGAAGAAAAGAGTTCTCAACAATTATTTTAGTTCAAAAGGAAGAGGAGGTTGTCATAAAACTTTGGAGAAGCACCTGAAATTAAAAAATTGCCACAGGGACACAAAATCCTGTTGATTATAAATCAAAAACTTAGTCTTTGATTAGGTGGTCACTGATTTACACCCACCAATATAAACATTAAGAGGGAATGATCTGAAAATTCTTTCAAAGCCAATATAAACTAAGAAGTGGCGGAATAACCTTGAGACCAGAGACTGTATCATATGCATTTCTGCATTCTTAGCCTTGTCACAGGGACAGCACATCTCTGTATCCTCAGTCAATAGATATTAGCTTTTAGATTTAAAATGAGTTGCAATTATTCAATGAAATAAACCACAAGTCCCATGGCTGATGCATGGGAAGAAAGTGCAATGCCTTGCAAGAACCTGAACGTAAGTTTGCAAAGAGTTGTTGAAAAGTTATTGGCCACCCAATATTCTATGTGCTGCTCCCTTACATCTCCCAGGTGAATGGTTCTGAACAACTTAACATGAGTACAAGTGACATGTCTCACTTATGAGCTGAGTCAGTTAAGAGCCTATGTGTCCCATCCCAGCCCTGGTCATGAGGAACTTGGAGGCCACAAGCTTCAGATGACATAGCCACAAGACAGGAGAGCCGCCAGCCATATTGGACTTCACATGAGTGACACATCAACCTCTATTGTGTTAAGTCATGAGATTTCAGGGTTTGTTAATGATTACATAGCACAGTTGCCTTAATTATTGAAAATAATGCCTGAGAATTACATAATTAAAATGTAGGCTAATCAAGTGGTCAATTTTTTTTGTTTTTTGTTTTTTGTTTTTTTTTTGGTGGGAGGAGGCTCCAGATTATATGAGGATTCTATTTTTTTTTTTTTTTTTCTCAGAAGTTCAGTTTCCCTGGAACTAGACAGGGTTAGGAACTGGTGTTATCATCATTTGGTATACCCACTTACACTTAATCTTCTATTTCAAATCTTCTATTTCAATGCTGTTGCCTGCCTTCACTTCCAGTACAGAGCTTCTCCAGAACATATGCGTACAGCTCTGCAAGGTTTGTGTGGGGGTAGGGATGGAGACAGAGTTGAGAGTCTAACTCTTCCTTGCAGACACTTTTGATACACTCACTTCCACCTTCTCCTTCTGTAGAAAACAGTACATCCAATTCAAAAGCATCTCTAAAATTCTTCAGGGTGAATGATATTTGCTTTCCATCTGTATCCCCTTGATAGGCACTTGGGTTTTAACTTCTCTGTTTTGAGTCATTTTACCATTTTCCCTTCCGTGTTCTCCATCTTGGGAGTTCTACCTGTCTTTTAGCTGTCAATGCATAAATCGGTGTTTCTCTCTCTTTATATTCTTATTTCTCAAGTGTGATTTTTGAGAGAAGAGCAGAAACACCCTCACATTACCATTTTGAAACTGGAAGTCATATGCGCTGTTTCTTCAAGTTCGTAAAAATCTTCTTTTCCAGTTCCATTTAAAGGATTTAGTATTTTCTTCCTTCTGCTTAACATTTATATGCTTGTTAGTTTTTTTTTCCACATGTGTTCACTTAAAGGCCCATGCATTTTAAATGGCTTCATTTGTTTTTTCATATGTAGGAAAGATTCATCAAAATGACATGTTTCTTAATATAGGCCCCAACATGTAGGTTTAGGAGAGCAAGTAATTTTAGCCACCATATGTGTTATATTCATTTCAATAGTAAAATTCCCCCAAGAATTATACTGGCCCTTTAACAATAAAATACAAATCAATGCCATGGTGATTTCAAAGCAAAATTTTTTTGTGTGTCAAATAAAATCTTCTTCATAAACAATGATTCTAATAGCCTTGTAGTTTGGAAACTTTATTTCCCTTTTTTTTTTTTTTAATCCCATAAATCTTCTCATTTAGAAGTGACCCTCTGAACCAGGGAGAAGTATGGTAAACTCATTTTGTTCTTAAAATAAGCAAATGATTTCTTTCCCTACTGTAAAATTCAGCATGTTATGCAAATATTTTTGCTTCAAATTTTCAATCAACCAGGTGGCTGTGTGAAAAATTTTTTTTCTTTCATATTTTCACATACTAGTTTATTTTGACTATTTGATAGTTTTTGGATGCATATTCAAAATGGCAAATATATACATACATATATTTGAACCTTAAAAAATCACTGGCTTCTACTTTCTTTTTTTTTTTTTTTAATTTTTTTTTTCAACGTTTATTTATTTTGGGACAGAGAGAGACAGAGCATGAACGGGGAAGGGGCAGAGAGAGAGGGAGACACAGAATCAGAAACAGGCTCCAGGCTCCGAGCCATCAGCCCAGAGCCTGACGCGGGGCTCGAACTCACGGACCGCGAGATCGTGACCTGGCTGAAGTCGGACGCTTAACCGACTGCGCCACCCAGGTGCCCCGGCTTCTACTTTCTTAAGTACAGTTCTTTTTCTACTCTCCTCCTCCACCCCCCACATCTCCATTAAGGTCTTTAAGGTTTCTCGTCATCTTATTTTAGTTGTGGCTTACTTATATTCCTTTCATGTGTTGTTTCTAAGCATCTTAGCATCTTCCTCAGTATCAGAAATTGTTTCTGATACACAAGCCTTTCCCTTCATCCTTATAGTCTCGTCAATCGAGTAACATCAGATGTGTATCTAGGTATCACAGAAAGATCCACCAGACATAGATGGCACAGGTCCTGTTCTTTAAGAGCTTGTAACTCACTGGGGGGAGAAATGTGCACATCCAAAAGATGTGAGAATTATACAAAGAAAAGTGGACTGAATTTATTTTAAAGAAATTATATATATAGATGCTGAGATTTTTAAGGCATCTGCAATGGTACAATAGGAAATAATGAAGACAATGAGTCCAGGCCTGTAGGTATCTCAGGTCTCATAATTTCATCAGTAAGTGATATTTGGGGAGAATATATTTATTTTCTGTCGATGTCTCTCTCTGTATACATGTGAGCATGCTTAAAACCACCACTCTGGCATACAGACTTAAGAGTATGCATATTCACAAACTTTTTTTCTTTTTTAATAATGTGAGACTGTCTTAGGCATTATGATTAGAGTCCGCTCACATTACATGTCACTTCAAGTTCACTTTTCCCCAAAAACTAGCGGTGCTAGAAAAAGGGGACCATTAAGAAATGAATAGTCTAAATAAGGAACTTGTTGGTTTTTAGATGCCACAAAGATCCATAAAGCATGTTAGTTTCTAGGGCAACTCGTGCAGAGTCAGGGAAACTTTTTATTTTTTAAGTTGGTTCATTATTTTCTGTCTTACACTATCTAATGCTTTAAAGGGCACAGACAAGTCTCCACTGTTAGAATGAAGGGAATAATTTCTCCAGTTCATTCAGAAATGGCACCAGCAAATGACAGGTGTTTAACCTGTCTTTAATTTTCTTATTGATTTTCTAGAATTAAATGGGACATTCACAAAAGGATTTAAACACTGTTTCTCTTTTGAAAATATCAGTAGATATTAAATTTCGTATCAAAATTGAAAACAAAGAAAAATTCACAATTAAGAGTCCATTTCATAAAGGACCAATACATTGTGTATAATGATTGGTTTATCTCAGAAGCTAAAGAGCTGAACTTCCACTGAGCTAAGAGTGGTGGCAAAGCAAATGATCAATTATTCCTAATTCCATTTAGTGGCATAATGAAAGACTGAACCATAAAAATGTAACTCAATTTCAAATACTTCTTAGCCCTCACCCCATGGTATGATGTAGTCACTATTGCTATTCCCATTATACAGATAAGGTAACTGAGAACCAAAGTGTGAATAACCTCCTCACAGTCATGTTGTGGAAAAACTGGGATGCGAATCCAAGCAGTCAGAGTGCAGATATGGCAGTGTTCTTGTTGTTATTTTTAAAGTTTATTTATTTTGATAAAGAGACAGAGTACATGTGCAGTGGGGGAGGGGTAGAAAGAGAGGGAGAAAGTTCTGCCATGTCAGTGCAGAGCCCTAGGCAGGGCTTGATCTCATGAAACACGAAGTCACGATCCGAGCTGAGCAGGCACTCAACCGACTGAACCACCAGGCACCCCAGCAAAGTTCTTATATAAATATGTTCATGGTAAATCACCAGAATCTGTAACACTATTTTATGTAAATTCCTACTCCCTCTCTAGCTATCAGCTTTTAGTACTAGAATATTGGAGCTATGTCTCTGATGGGCTTATTTATGGAAAAGAAGTTTCAAGATGAATGCAGGAAGAATTTCATCTAGCCAGGGCCGAAGTCTGTGCCCAAGACCACGCATCCAAATATATAAGCACAAAAGGGGTGAGGATATTCTTTCTGTTGATTAGAGGAAGCTAGGTATGAGATTAAGTTTTATGACACCAACACACCCTTTTCTTTTTTCATAACATGGAGCAGCAGCATAGCGCACGATCTGGCCAGGGGAGGTGCTTTGATGAATGTTGGCTGAATAAAGACAAAGGCAGCGTCACCACTCTCTGATCAACCCACTGAATCTTGGCTTCTTTATTAAAAACTCAGCAGCAAAAGTTTGCTGTTTCTCTTCTCTAGACTAAGGCAAGATCAAATGGTAGAAACAACAGTGAAATTCAGAAATCTTGTCCATTAGGCTCTGTGGCTTGTGCACCTACAGGTAGGTTTAGATATTAATCTGTTGAAAAGGGCGAAGAATATGCGGGAGATTTTTCTATTCCAAATCTTCAAACTGCCATGTAGCTGAGCGGTTTGTACTGGTCTATAGTGTGTTTTTCTTTAGTTGTTCCTTTGTTTCCAACTACAGGGAAATTGAATAGTGCAGTATGACAACATAAGTAGCAGCAATTAGGAATTAGAAAGGGGCTTCACTGCAGTTGTTAGTTTCCTGTCTCCTGTAGAGAAAGCTTAAAGAAACAGATTTAACCATGGGTATATTTTAGTAAATATACTTCTCTTTGTAAAAATGCACCATGTATTTATTTTTTTCTTAGCATAAAACAACTACCATTTTCTTAGGGTGCTACTGAAATCATATGTTTTGAGGTTTAGATGATAAATAAAGGAGATGCTATATTTTTATTTTAAAAATAAGTGTGTGCATTTTTGGCACTATACAGATGTTAAATAAACAAGGTTATGAAGCAGTTTATTTGGGTTCAAAAATGCAATTCTATTTCATTTGGAAAGAGATCCACTGCAAAACTTTCTTGACAAATGGCTGAAAGGTGGTAAGAGGACCTGAGTAAACAAATTTCAAGGGGAGGAAGGGTGAAATCGTAAAAAGGATAGACTGTCTGCCTTTTTACTTGTGGAGACTCTATCCAGCACAGCTGTATTGGCTTCACAGGGCCTTCTTTTCATTCAAACCGTATCAGGCACTCCTTGAGACCAAACGGAACAGGAGCAGAGAATAGGCCAGCAAAGTCATTTTGTTGACGTACAGCCTTCAAGGGGCCCCAGCGCTCAAAGTTGCATGGATTTCTCGAATATCAGAAGAGTCCTCTATTTCCAGATTGTGTACTTTAGAAGAGTTCTAAAAATCAGACACCCACTTAGATAGAAGTGTTTATGTGTATCTTGGGGTAAGAGGGTAAACAAGGTTTGTTAAATAAAAACACCGGTTCACGTGGCAATATGACATTAGGGACTACATTTAAGCTAAAATCCAGAAGAATTTTTGTCAAGGACAAATCCTATTTGTCTTCATTTAACACCATTCTAGTCAAAAGTAGATCTCCTTTAAAAAGCTCAAATTTATAAAATTTGAGAACAGGTAGCCTAATTTCATTGGAAAACTTGAATAAAGAAGGCTTTCTAGATCTTTTCCAATTCTCATTCACAATAATTTTTTTAAGCAAAGAACTATAAGAAACTGGATCTGCCATAATAGATTACTGCTTTGTTATTTTAAGACAGAACTGACCATATAACTATATGTTATAGTCAACCCATGATCTTATTTTTTGCTTAATTGGGAGAGTTTTTTCAATAATAACAAGAGTGATATTACACTGTATGTTAACTGGAGTTTAAGTAAAAACTTGAAAAATAAAAAGAAATGAAAAAATAATTCACTTTTTAATTTGAGAAAACAAAAACAAAAACAAAAACAAAATAAGCCAAGAATGCACTGAGGAGAAGGGAAGACAGAAGAAGTAAACAAACATCTCTCTTCCCCTTGAGATTCCTGAAATTGCCTTTACATATTTTTCTTGCCACTTCTTGAGATAAGGGAAAAATAACATATGAAGACAAACTAGTGTTCTCTCTATGTCCTTACAACAGGTTTACAAGCAGGGGGGTCTTGAGATCCACAATCTAATTCCTGTGAAATCACACTATTTCTTAAAACTGAAAATAAACTGAATTCCCAAGGCAAAGAAATTTAAGACTTCCCGGAAGGGGTGGAGTTTAGCCATTTCTGCTAAGGTGGCAGGGAAGGAAACCATACTTCTGATTTACTGGTCCCACACGTGTGTTGCATGCTGGCAGATGAAGAACAGTGGTGAACCAGGAGTCAGCACACCTGATTTCTGGATAGGCATAGTTCCAGCAATGTTACTTGTATTTTGTGGTTTGGGGAATATTTCCCTTGCCTTTTTGCAAAATGGGTATAAGTACTGCTGGTCTTTCTTATGCCACACCCACAGGGCAGCTGTGATTATCAAGTAAGAAAGTAAATGTGAAAGCACGTTGAAAGTTGCCAAATACTTTCCAAACAGCAGGTATTTTAAAAAGGCCGATTCTGTGAGGCACTGTCCATTCTGGTAATTCTCAAATGCAGAAGAGGAGGTCAATGACAGTCTAAAATTACAACTAATGAAAATTAGAGTAGAAAGGAGAAACAAGGCAAACTTAATTAAAACTATATCCAGTATTTAGAAATACATTTGCTGTTCTACGTAGAGACATTATCCAAAACACAAAAGTAATAGAAGTGTAATGGCACATAAATTACTTATGTACATACTGTGCCCTTGGTGGAGAATGTTCCCTCCAGTCTCCCTATCTGGTTAAAATTCCCCCTGCCCCCCCCCCCAACATCATGAGCATTTTCAAGCATACTGGAAATCTGAAAGAAATTTACAGAGATCACCCATATATACTCACCACCTAGATTCTACTGTTTACATTTTATTTGCTTTATTACATACTAATCCATCTATCTAACCTTATGTGCATCCACTAACCCAATTTATGTTTTGGATGCCTTACAAAATAAATCATATACATCACTACACTTTCCCCTAAAGACTTCAGCATGCATATATCCTTAGCTCCATTTGGATTTTTGTTTGATGTAAAATTTACATCTAATGAAATGTACAAATCTTAAGTAAACTGGCTAAATTTTATTATTTTTTAGCACTTCCTTAGGGAAGGCTTCCCTGACTTTACTGATCTCATCACACAAGCTCTCCATTGCACCCTGAGCCTTTCCTCTGCAACACTTATCAGAATATTTATTTGTGGGATTATTTGATTAATGGTTATGTTGACATCAGGCAATAATCATCACAAAGGTAGGGCATATCAGTCTTCACTCACCACGGTACCTCCTGGCACTTCACCCAGTGCTTCCATACAGGTGGTATTCAATAACTACTTCTTGAATGAACTAATGAATCTTATTCAGTGATGGAAAGGTTCTCATTTCATTTATTCAATCTGCAAACATTTAGTGAATGCCTCCTCTATACTGGTGAGGCGTTAGGTGAGCTGAGGGAGCACACAATAAGATGAGGCCAAAGATGCCTTGGGGGCAAGATCTCAGAGGGCATTTTTGGCCACAGTATTTATATTCAATTCTGAATGAGGTCGAAGGTCTTCTGAGGACTTTGAGCAGAGGAGCAATGTGCTCTTATTTACAGCCCAAAGTTCCCTCTGATGTTTGCAGATTGCTCATCCCTCACCCCATGTGGAATCCATGGATTACAGGGGCGCTGTGAGAAGGTGAGATAGGCATCTATCTCACTCCCAGGCTGGAGTCCTGCTGAGCAGCAGAAACTCTGAGACCCAACTCATGGACACCACCTGGGTGGAGCGCCATGAGAAATTTACTGAGAGAATACACCATATCCCTGGAAAGTGACTGGTGTCAAAGAAAAAGTTCTTGATTTACCCAAAATACTCTAACATCTCGAAAACATACTTTCTGACTGTAATAATAACGATGTCTAACCATTAACATCTCTAATAATCTCTAATCATCTCTAATAACGATGATAGGTTATATAGATTAATCTGATAACATTTTTATTGTGGTAGTTTTCTGTCTGAGGTCAGACAGCAAGCAGCAAGATACAGTGGCAAAGGTCACTGATTAGAAAACAGGAGGTACAAGGTTCTATCCCAGCTTTGCCATAACCAGTTGCATGATCCAGGAAAATCATTTATCCCATGGGCTTCAGTTTCCCAATCAGGAAAATGGGAAAGTAGGATATAAAAATCTCTAAGAGACCTTCTGGCTATAGCTTTAGCTGTTTAAGCTTTAACTTCTTTCCACAGTAGGTTGGGACCTGATTTTTAAGCTTAAAAGGTTGGAACGAATATGAAAAATCGTTTTATAAAGAGAAAGTAAAATAAGGAGAAAATCACATATGGGATTTTAGGAGTTAATATTAACTCTCAAGAACTACCCAAGAACATGTGTGGGGTAGAAATACCTTTACTTTTTTACAGTAGAAAGCCAAACTAATGATTGCAGAAGAAAAACAGGAAGATGGGCATTTTTATCTTTTTAGGTGTTTGCCCCATCAAAAAATTCCAAATATTTATCATTTTGTATTTTTTAGAACAGATACTTCCAAAAGTAGGCAAAGAATGGCTTTTCATCTTTTTTCACTTTGTAACTGTCCTTATAATTTCCCTTCATCTAAATATTTCTAATTAGCTTCTGGTTCTATTACATGAATGTTACTCCATACTTTTTCTCTCCACAAAGCTTCTGTGCCATCATGACTTTGCACATGAAGCCCATCTGTCTGAATGTTCTCTACACACTGCTTAAATTAGCTCACTGATTCTCCTGCAAGACTTGGCTTGGTCACTACCTTCTCTAATGTGGCAGTTCAGAGAAGGAGCTCTTGAGCCAGTCTGCCTGAGATGAAATCCTGATTTAGTCACCTACTGGCTATGTTTCCCTAGGGAAGTTCCCAGATTCCTCTGCATTGGCACTCAGTTTCCTCAATTATAAATAGGAATGTGTAGAATTATAGTTAAGGACCAAATACATTAGCACATGGAAAGTGCCTAGAGCAGGGTGGGATACTAGTAAGCACTCAGTAAACACTAGGTGTTGTTCCAATGGTAATACTAGTTATCATTTCGTGAAAGGCTCCCCTAAAGTCTGGGTTAGGCGCCCATACTCAGTGCTTCCAATGCACACATGTCTCCCGTCATGTGTCTAATCATTTCCTGTGTGTTTGCTTGTCTCCTTTAGTAGACAGCAAATACCTTAAAAGCAGGAGTGTATTTTTCGTTATATTTCTAGTGCTGAGTACTTAGTATCATACACAATATATTTCAGTTTTCTGAAAAAAACCCTTCTCAACCCAAAGACTAATAAAGGCACAGTTAGAACTCAGAAATGTTGTGGAAAGAAAAATACTTTGTAAAGGTAGAATTTAATGACTGACTGTTTCTGAGGGGTAGAGAATATTTCTAGATAGACTCAAAATTAAAGAAACAGGAACAAGAAATAGAACTGGGAGAAAAATGAGGTACCATAAAGTTGAGTTAAAAGGTATAGACAGGGGTGCCTGGGTGGCTCAGTCGGTTAAGCGTCTGACTTCAGCTCAGGTCACGATCTCGCGGTCCGTGAGTTCGAGCCCCGCGTCGGGCTCTGGGCTGATGGCTTGGAGCCTGTAGCCTGCTTCCGATTCTGTGTCTCCCTCTCTCTCTGCCCCTCCCCCGTTCATGCTCTGTCTCTCTGTGTCTCAAAAATAAATAAACGTTAAAATAAAAAAATTAAAAAAAAAAAAGGTACAGACAGAGTTAAGAGAGAGGAAGATGAGAGTAAGATCTTTTTGTGGACCTAATAAGCTGAAGCAGGAAGCCTGTGGTGTGGAGAGCACCCTGCTTCCTGTGGGTGAGCCTGGCAAGGGCTTAGCCACACCAGGCTGGGAAGGGTACAACCTGACACAGGGCAGATACCGAGAAATGCTAATCATTTCCCTGAATACTGCAAAGCCTTCCTCCCAAGGCCTCAAGACACGCTAAAGCAGGCAATCACATTTGCCTCTTCTGTATTTAACAGGGAACAGAGGGTCCTGACGTGGATCACTGATAAGGAAAGATAATTGTTCTGGTTGAGGTAGGGTCCAGGCTAATTTACTTAAAAGCACACTGGTGAGGTGAATATAATTAATCTTCTCTGTTCTCAAAATAAAGGGTTATTTTCTTTTTAAGAGATGTCTTGTGTTCTCAAAGAGAATGACAAAACAAATTAATCATTTTCCATTACTCCACACACAGCACTTGGATTTTGAAAGAGCATGTGAACAGTTAATCCCCTATATGGATGAGTTTCTGGTGACAGGCAGATCAGATCTAAATAGAAATCAGGCAAGGTATTTTATTTTTATCATTGTGGCTTTGAGACTTAATTCAAAATAACTGAGATCAACCCTGCGTATACTTTTAGAGTGTGCTTTCATAATTAATCCTTTTTTGAACACTTAGAAACACTCTTTTGGATCTTGTACAAAGCATTCCCTGGCTGACTGCTGCCAAAGCAGGCAGAAGCAGAGAGTATCTAGAATATTTTAAAACCATTGAAAACTCAACTGAACCATCTCTTAAGGAATCCCAACTGCCAGGCCATACTTAGTTCAAAGTACCAATAATCTGAAGTTAGAGCAATACATTTGAGCAGATAGCTCACCTCAATGACTAATGTTAGAGGTGAACTTTAAGTATGTTTGAGATGCCCTGTTAAGCTATGTCTTGAATGGTGAACAGAAGGGTAAGAGGGCACAGATGGGGTATATGTGAGCAGAAGTATATATTTTTAGCTAAAGCCAACCAGTTTCTCAATTTTATGCCGCAGGCTGAAAAAGATGGGCTATGAAAGCCAGTGGGCATAAAACAGCTGACAATATTATTCAGTGAGCAAATTCATCTGACATTTGCCACAACCAATTGTTTTCCTGAAACTGGGAATTTCTAGGGTTTTTTTTTTTCTTTTTTTCCAAATGAAAGCCATGCATTCATTTAACTGGACAACAATGAAGCTTTGTGGCCTCGTGGTTAGTATGAAAAGGAGTTGGTCTTGCCAAAACAATTTGAAATTTTGAACTTAGGCTCCCTCCCCCGACTTCATTTTAACATACTCAACTAAAGGAACAAGTTCCGCAGGCTCTACTGGACACATTTAAAAAACAAAAAAACAGAAGTAACCCAAACCACATGACTCTGGACATTTAAAAGTATGCTATAAAAACTCCAGAAACCATGCAATACTCTGGAAATTAGGCAGGATTTCAGAGGATTTGTTATACAGAAACTGGATGAGACATATGTCTTTCTTTTAGGCAACAAGAATCACTGAGCACTTACTGTGTGCAAATCAAACTACATAACATCACTACATCAGAGTTCACTCTGCTGAAGCTGCCCAGATTTAGTTCAAGCATATTCTTTCGGTTCCTGAATGAAAATAAGTTATTAGGGCAATAGTGAGACATATGTATATTACATTGTAATGTCTCATTAACAGACCTTTTTTTTTTTTTTTAACCATTAAACTGGGAAATTTTAAGCATAGTGACTATACATTACTATTTTTGGGCTCTTTGGTATTAAAACATAACAGCTACCCAATAAATACATACTGAATTTGGTCCTATAGTTACTTCTCAGTCATCCAGTAACTGTATACATGCAATGGTAATTTAAAAATATGCTAATGTAAAAGAGGAGATAATGCTCTCAAGTGAATATGGGTGTGCCAGGAGTTCTGGGATACATTCTAAAAGAAATAATGATGTTGCAACAATAAATCAAGTTACGTGAGAAAGGTATTCTACTTTTTCTTTGAGAATTCCTGCTCCCTACATTTTCTTGGGATATACTAGGACAGGATACCCAGGAGAAGTACCAGTCAGAAAGACAAAATTTGAAGTATTTTGTATTGCCTTACATTGCCTTTACCTGCCTCACCCTCATCACCAACTTTAGTTGGAGGCTAAAGGTGAGAGATTTGGTCTATATTATTTTAAGAAGGTGCAGACATAGGTACATCACAAAGTCATGCAGAACACTACTTTACATATAAATATGTTCTCTATCTCTTAAACTTAGAGGGAATCCAATGACTTAAAGGAGATTTCTGGACATGCAAACAAAATACCTATTGATAGTCAACCTGGGTCTATCAAATTTACTGTAATATCATTTGAAGTAAATCGCAATTTACACACCAGGGGAACAGGAAATTCATTTGTAAAACAAACAAGCAAGCAAACAAACAAACAAACAAGAATATAGAATGGCACTTTGCTTCCAGGTCGTGGAACACAACAATTTACTTCTCCTTAATCTTTAGTAAACGTGAAAAATTAGTCATCGCCATTTACTCTGGTCCAATACGTAAAGTTTTAAAAACAGTATTTTACTTATTTGATAAATAATCTAGAGAATATTTAAATAACAGATTAACAGTGAAGAATAACTTTGTTGGAAATTTTAGTAAGAATTTAAGCATATTATATATTCTCCTGGTTTTAAAGATATGAATACAACGGACTTCTGATTAACTGTCATTCATGATTCTGGAAAATACCCATCTTATAAATATTGATTCCGAATTTCAGACATTAACATTTAAATAACAGATAACAGTGAAGAATAACTTTGTTGGAAATTTTAGTAAGAATTTAAGCATGTTATATATTCTCCTGGTTTTAAAGGTATGAATACAATGGACTTCTGATTAACTGTCATTCATGATTCTGGAAAATACCCATCTTATAAATATTGATTCCGAATTTCAGATATATTTCCAACAAGTTCTAGTTTATCATTGCTTCTGGCTCATTATTCTTGCACTTGCATCTTCAAAACACAATACTTCTAAAAGTATTGACAGCCCCTATTTTTTTAAATTGATAAAGCTATCTTTTCACTACATAATTGCAATTTTTTTTCATTTTTTATATCTATAAGCATCAATTAAGATGGTCAATCCAATGAAAATTTTCTTTTCTGTATGATCTCCTCCTTCCAATCACATTTTTATACAATCTGCTTTCAACGTTTGCCCACTTAGGAACCATATGAAGTAAATACACAGGAATACAAGATGAAAGCCTACTGAATACATTCTTTTAGAAAAATGGGCTGGTCCAGCTTCTTGTTGCAAAATATTGCACGATGAAGTTCTTCTTGTTGCATAACTAACTGGATGAGAGTATCCTACTTCCTTTTTGTCCTTAAAAATACATTCTTTATTCATCGATTCTTCAGTTTGGAAAATTCATCTAGGACATTATCATTTGAAGACACATAATCTGGTTTTTTGCTTATATAATCAATTTCACCATCATCACTAGTTTCTAGACTGCTGCTGTCTGTCTCTTTATATTCATTTTATGATTCATCTAATAACTGAAATGTCTTCCTCTGTCAGTTTCCTTCTCTTTGTCATTATGAGAGAAATGAGAGATTCTGAATTCTCAACCTGCATTCAATAAAAGTAATAATAAGAAAACCCTACAAAGCTTCTTCTTGAAAGATAATATAACATTTGGGAGGAACTTCTCCATGGCACTGCTACAATGTCTTATGATAGCTTTTATCCCAGCTTTTCAAGGATTTTTGTAAAGCAAATAGATGTAGCGTTTCCCTGGGACAAAGGTTGTGTAGCATTTCTTGTAGCTCTTTTTTATAAAGATTGGGGGTTGCGTAACCTCAGGGTTCCTTAGCTATAACACAGATTCACTGCATGTGCAATGTCCACCTAGACCCATGTCCATATTGTCCCTGTGAGACCTCAGAGGCAAAGAGAAGTTGCAAACATGTATGTAGCTCACGGAGCCCACTGTGCCATGAGTAACAAAGTCTTTTGTCTCATGTCTTCTACCATCCATCAGAGTGTGTCAGACTAACTTGGTAAAGTACAAGTAGGGTAAAATCTCTTCATTTCTTGATAGACTTTGGACAGCACAGTAAGAAAACTGAAATATTATAGTAATGACTTAGTTCACTTACTACAAATCCTTCTGTGTGATTCCATTATCCCTCCACTTTCATACTATTTTAGTTTTTTTCTAGCATAGCTGGGAACGATTGATCGATAACATATAAAATAATTCCAAGGATGATGAAGTAGGAAAATGCTTCACGAAAATAAGCTCACCAAGATCCATTATGTATCTCAGATTTATAACATGGTTCAATAGATCCATATGGTATTTGCAAGACAGAATCAGTGTTTTCCCTTTTAAAAATGAGGAAACTTTCTCTTTATTCTTTGGAAGATATTTAAGAAAGAATAAAAGTAAAAAAAAAAAAAAATCAATCCTTACCAAAGGAACTGAAACTCAAGATTGGGTCCAACTAACCCTAATGATATACTGAAGATTATACCACCTCTCAGAATCCTCTTCAACCATGTAGTGCCTAATTTCTCTTCCCTTTGAGCCTTCCTGAACTGCTTCTAGGTGGTCTGATGGGAAGTGTGATAATTCACGAACCACTTGCTCAACACTGCCTTGTAAGAAGACATGTTTCACACTCAATCCTTCACATGGAGTATCTATCTGGTTGTCACATGCTGAATGGAGAAACGATTCAAAGGTAATGAATGTGATGCTACAAAGGGGATTAATACAAAGGTAGTAAAAGGAGAAACAAGAAGAAATGAGGAAGGCAGGTAGTTTATATAGCCTTAGTCAAGATGCCAAAAGCAAACGGATTAAAAAGCCAATTTTCCCAATATGTTGATTTACAAAACAACTTATTTGTTTTGTAACTGTTCATATAGTTTCCAAAAATGTTTTTTTTCCATTGGCCAGTTTGTTACAATTTGTTAAAATAAGAGAATTAGTCATTTGGCAAATTCATGACTGGATAAATTTGCCCTTCATGTTAAGTCTGACAAATTTAAATTTCAGTAAGATACTTGAAAATTAACGAACACAATGCCTGAGAAAGAATCTTACAACGTTTTTGGTAGATTAGAAAGAAGAAATACTGGAGACAGAATATATGATACTATAGTAGAAAAGGTATGGAATTAATTCAGTGGAAACGAATAGAACAAACTCCAATAGACATGAAGGGAGAGTACAGGCTGGAGGGGATGAACCATAAGGCATATTCTTAAAGGTCATGTTGACAATGACCCAAATCAGGGATTCTCAAACATGACTTCAAATTAGAATCATCTTGGGGAGCTGTAAAAAATACTGAGTCCTACGCCAGGTCAACCAAATCTGGGGGTGGGAGCATGTTGAACTAAAATTGTTAGGATTATTAAGATCTGTAAACCCACATGTCTCAGAGCCAAAATTTGACACAATTGAATTGAATTGTGAAGGTAAACTTCATATGATATAGAGTACTTAGACATATAACCTGTGTGGTGAAACTCAGACAAAAATTTGAATGTCCTGATTAATGAGCCCAAACTTTCCAGTCCATATATATCCTGCTTCTGTGACTGGTGAAAGTAACACACACATAATGGAGGAATATTTTTAAAAATGAGAAAAGGACTTTCCCATCGATTATCTCATTTGCTCTTCTCAACAAAACAGTGAGACAAGCCAGGCCAATAATTGGGCTCACTTTATAGATAATAGAAATTAGGCTCAGAGGAGTGAAGTGAGTTGTCGCTGTGATAGAGCCAGGGCTCACAACTAGATCTTCTAACTCCCGGTCTACCAAATCCTAATCATTCTCTAAGACATTTGGAGGTCACCTGCCTTTTGCCTTTCCCTCTCACTCACCTGCAAATACACTCTTCTTCAAGGAAAACTAATGTGTAATGAGGACTTTTGAGGTATTACAGAACAAAACAAGTTCTGAGTTAGAAATAATAGAGAAATGCAAGGGATGAAAACAGGAAGTTCTCTGAAAAGATGTAAAGGGAGTACTTCATTGACTCCAGGTGTTTTGTCAGTGAGTTTCTATTTAATGTGTTTTAGACAATCTGGTTCATGTCTGATGACAAGTCAAGGATATGTCTCACTGGTCTTTGCTGTGGAGAGGTAGACGGTGAGATGATAGTAGTGAAAAGCACTGAAAAAGCTTCAGAAAACCATTTACGTAACACCAGCCAAGCAAAAATAATTACGAACAGAGAGCCTAAAGAGAATAATGAGGGAAGGGCTATTTTGATGGTTTGGCCTTTTACCGTTTGATGTTCAAATATAATGTAATTGGGGGCAATGATAGGTTGAAATCATTCACTAATGTTAAATAATTAACATAAGACCACTTTGGATATTTATATTAATAGTGCTAATAGTGACAATTTATGCTCTCTCCAGCCTTTCATCTGAGATCAAAGTTTGTTAAAAGCCCTAAATAAACTTTATAAACACTTGTGTAAGTAGAATTAGAGTTGGTATGTGGATGCATAAAATAAAACAGATCCACTGAGGCACTGAGCATCACTGAGCAAGCTCAAGACAGAACTAGTAATGCAAACTAGGCATGCCAACTCTTTTCTTCAAGATTCAAAAGGAAGAAAACTAGTTCAAAGGTGCTTTATAAAACTCTATTTACCAATAAGTTGAGGGCATATTCTGACAATCCTACATATGGTCCAGGAATGTCAATGTCCTATGTATAAGTCCACTTCTTGCCCTGCTCAAGAAAGACACGGGATCTAGCTGTTGATTTCCTTTTTTTTCATTCTGCACATTCACTAGACACTTGTCAAGTGTTCCTTACTCATGTCTTCATTGCTCTTACGAGTCACAAGAGGAGTATGAGGAATGGAAAGAACACTGTGTCACTGATCAGGACACCTGAATTCTAGCCCTAGTTTTGCCACACTTGGCAATTCATCAACTTCTCTGGCCTGCAGGGTGAGGGGTTTTCAAAAGGATCTCTAAGACTCCTTCCAGGTGGAATGTTATCTAAAATGGCAGCAGGGACTTAATCTGCTATCTCCATAGGAAATTAGAGAGACACGGTAGGGATTCAACAAGTACCTGTTATATAATATCCTATGATTGAGTGAAGTAAATTGTTTGATAGCAACTATTGGTAGGTCAGAAATTTTGAAGGCCAGAATTTTAATTCCTTTTAGATTAGACCAGAGCCTATTAGGGAGGGGAGCTTCTAGATATCACCTAGCCCAGCCCAATCATTAAAAAAAAAATAAGAAAATTAAAAATGAGAGAGGTTAAACACATTGTCCAGGCTCACATGCCTGGCCATGATAGACATATGACCAGAACCTAGCTTTTCTGACTCTGAATCAGATACTATTTTTACCATATCATCATCATTTAAACTAGGCATATAATAATTTTCAGCTAAAACTTGTCTGTAATTTGTTAAAATTAGATGCACAAAATAAAAATCCCCCAAATCAGCTTTTTATTTAAAGGCTACTTCAAATATGTAAAATATACTACTCCCACCAACTACATATTAAGGGTATAATACAAATATTTTGTTTTATAGTTAAGGTAGGATCTTTAAAAAAAAAAACAACAACAAAACTTAATACACTACTACTCGGAGATTTTACCCATATGGGCTCTCTTGAAGAAAACAGAAAGCATTTCTTAAATGTATTATATTTTTTCAGAAAGCTACTTCCATCGTGTTTTGTAATATACACTCATATTATCTTCTCTATATAAAGCAAGAGCTTCTTCCTGAGGATGCACTATGTTATTGATAGTATTTAGAGTGGGGCTATGAAACACATTGCCTAGTAAGGCAGTTAGGCAGTATGACTACTTATCAGCATCAAATATGAAGCTGTCAGTCTGACCTCCAAACACTGAGCAATTTGATAATATTAAATTCGTCTGCTGGTGAAGCTGCATTCGTTATATAATTTCTCAATGACACTTTCCCTATGTCACCGTGTTTATGAGAAATTTGACAGGGCTGTAAGAAACCGTTTTTGCAGGCTGAAGGAAGTCTTACATTTTTAAATTGGTCATCACCTTTTGCCACAAGGTTGCAACTCTTAATAAACAGCCTATTTGTTTGAGTAGCATTTTCTTCCTTTGACCTTAAATACAGACATGTTTTAGAAATTTAACCCTTTGAAGATGACCCCATTATTGGAAAACGTACATATTTTAATACTGACTAATGCAGAAAACAGGCTCTGTATTTTGGGACAAGGTGGCGAAAGGAGAATGTCTAGATTGTTTCAACCAAGATCCCTCATGAGAGATTCATGAGGATATTTCCGTTTGCCCTCAATGCGAATATACAGAAGGTAGACTAACATTAGAGCAGTGGGAAACTTGGCAGAACGGGCTAGGACAGGGTTTGTGCAAAACCTTTTTCCGGTTTCAGTTTGAATGGGTTCCCAGGAAGTGTCAAGTTTGAACAAATCCAAAATTTTACAATGTAGCTCAGCCAAAACTGCTGAGATTCACCTGATTCTGGGTCAAAACTGTACAGAGCACACTGCGTTTTATTTGGTGTAAAGCCAATTTGACTAAACCTTTCAGGCAACTTCAATGAGAGGCTCATAGTCTTGGCAAAACCAAAAATGAACCTAGCTTGATCTTTGGTTTTGAAACAGCAAGTTCTGGCTTTATAAAGAGATAAAGGCAAGTTTTACTTAGCTTTAAGATTCTTACAAATACTTAGAAGAAGCACTGCAAATAATTAACAGTTATTTGGCCAGATTTACATACTCAAGTCAGTTACTTCCTGAGCTTAACCAGGACACTTCAGTAAGTACGTTAACTCTATTGGCACCATATATTCCTAAGTGGCGTAGAGCTGAATTTGGTGTTCTAACAAAGAACAATGGTGCTTCTTCAACAACTTAAGTGCTTGAAGAGTGGATCACACATGTAGTAGGATGAAGTACAACCAGTGCTGGCTCCAGGTGGGATGGAAAGAATTAAAAATAAAAACTCCAATGGCAATTGTCTACTGTTTTGGCAGATGTGTGAAGGGAGAGAATATAGCGTTACTTGGTAATTTCCACGGAGACATACTGGCATTCTCTTGTACTCTTGAAGATCAACTAGTGTGCATGGTTCAAATCTGTTACCACTAATATTACCTGAATGAATCCTTTAGGGGTGTGCTAAAGGATCCAACAGTTTTCTTTTTTCTTTTTAAATAAAACCTATATTTCTAAGAGTTTCCCAGCGTTTTGTAATTTTTCCCAATATAGGTAAATTTATGTATATATTTCTCCATATTGCTACATATTAGGATTTATCCTGTAAGGTATATCATCTCTTTAAGTATACATTGAAAACAAGGGACATTGGATTGTCTTAGGTCACTTGGATTTGAGAAGCTGATTAAACACTGAGAAATTATAGCTACATAATTACACATTTGCTCTAAGTCAATGATTTTCAAATTTTTGAGTAAATACTCTTGAAATGATTTTTTAAACTATGTGTCTACCTTATCCCTCCCCACCCCCCCCATACACATTTCAAGGTTTTCCAAATGTTTTATCATAAATTTAGGTAGTTGCAGAGGATGAAATTTCTGGAATATTGTAAATACTGACATTTTCAAATAAAACTCTTATATTACTCACATAAACGTATCCAGCAAACTTTAAATACTTCAGTAATTTGTTACCACCATTTACCCATGGACAGAATAACTAAATTAGATCCTCTTTAGAAGACAGACATTTTATATTGTTCCTTTGCCCTTTGAATTTATTTCCCATCTATTTTCCCCAACAGAGTTTTCTCCTAATATAAAATATACTTATGTTTGGAAGTCTTTTGTATTGGTTATCCTATCATACTTCATCCTTGTCTGTAACAAAAATGTATATTTAGAAAAAACTGATTTTTAAAATGTCCTGTGACCATAATGCTTTAAGTGTTATATATTTTTATTGCCTGAATTCTCATTATAACTAATATTAGGTATATCAAAGTTTTTGAGAAGAAATATTAATGTAAAATGTATAAGGACTCCAAAGCTTCCAAAAGTATATCCCTTAATGGATGGATACTGCCTACTTTTCTCTTGTACTCAGTTAGTTCATGTATCCATAAGTAAGTGCTAACTTTTGCTTGAATAAGACAGGGATCCATTTCACTTCTATTTCTTTTTTGTTTGTTTGTTTCTGTAGATTTAATCACTGAGAAATCTTGTTCACATGTAACAGTACATGAGAATGAAAGTGGTTTTGTTATAACAATGTCACTCAGTTGCCTTCCTAGTTTTATGGCAAATATTGCATAGTCATCTGTCATCAAAAATTAATTTTAATGATCTATCAGCTTGATTAGGTCCTCTTTCAGTGTTGTTGAAAGCAAAGAATTAGAAACTACTTGACTTGCCAAAGGACTATAATGTAGTTATTAAAGTCACTCACTTTCTGTTTTGGAAGGTCTATGAAAGAGGCTTTATTTACCAAGACTTATCAAATGACTACAACTGTTTTTTTCACTTAGAGGCATTTCGCTGAATTCTACATATGAAGAAAGTATGAAGAAAACTAAAAATATTAATGTTAATACCATTCTCTCAGTATACATTTTTAATACTTTTGTATTAGGGGTGCCTGGGTGGCTCAGTAGGTTAAGCATCTGACTCTTGATTTCAGCTCAGGTCATGATCTCACGGTTCGTGAGTTCGAGCCCAGCGTCAGGGTCTGTGCTGATAACACAGAGCCTGCTTAGGATTCTTTCCCTCTCTTTCCCTCTCTCTCTCTCTCTGTCTCTCTCTCTCTCCCTCTCTGCGCCCCCCGTCCCACCCCCAACCCCCCCCACCCCCTGCTTATGTACTTGCACACATGCATGCTCTCCTTCTCTCAAAAATAAACTTAAAAAAATACTTTTATATTAGCATTAAATATATTTTCATTAAAACCCTAGAGTTGCAGATTGGCAAAGCTAGTCCTTATGTCAAACCAATCAGCCAAATCAGGCTAACTTTCTGGCAGAAAAAAGTCAGACTTGATTTTTCAGTTCTATAAATGTGTTAATATGCTCTGTGACAACCACTTTTTGAATTATAATTCTTTTTTTTTTTTTCAACATTTATTTATTTTTGGGACAGAGAGAGACAGAGCATGAACGGGGGAGGGGCAGAGAGAGAGGGAGACACAGAATCGGAAACAGGCTCCAGGCTCTGAGCCATCAGCCCAGAGCCCGACGCGGGGCTCGAACTCACGGACCGCGAGATCGTGACCTGGCTGAAGTCGGACGCTTAACCGACTGCGCCACCCAGGCGCCCCTTGAATTATAATTCTAAGACAGATAAATAAGGCATGGAGCCAGGCCAAAGTTTGTCACCTGAATAAAAGAAGACACTTTCAATTACTTCTTTCCAACCCTCAGTTTTGTTCTCAGGAGCTATACATTTGTTCCTGATTATAGTAGGGGGGTAAAAGGGTGAGGTCATTAAATAAAATTGTCATTATTCCTCCGCAACATCTATCAACAATATATATCAATTTCAGAATATATATTCCCAATACCACATATATCTAATAAAACCATCTTATCAAAAATATATGTATGACTAACAAGGACAAGAAGCCTTACCTTAGTGACTTGATTAGAGGAGGCCTCGAAGGCATCAAAATCATAAATTGCCCCTTGTTTGGCACCTTGAAGTGTCTGGGGGAATCTGGCATCATGGAACCTTGGGTGGGTGAAGGTTCCTTTCTTTTGTAAAGGGAGAGGAGGTTGATTAGGAAAAGTACGGTGGCCTCCTCAGGCAGGGTCATTTTAGGACTCTGCTTGAAATGCATGTAGAAGCTGAGGATGTAAAAATCGATTCTCTTAAAACTATCTGTGTCTGAAGACCCCTTGGAAAATCTCTGCCTACTCCTAGGGGTTATTTTACTCCAGTCTGGAGACTAACTCACCAGCTATCTCTGAACATTACCCTCAGGGTCAGCATTAATCATTTTGTCATAAAATTGAAAAAAAAAAAAAAAGTTCTGTTAACATGTTCCCATTCCTTTTTTTTTTTTTTTTTTTTTTTTGCGAAATGTGTCAGATACAAAAGAGTATATAAAATATATACACACAGTTTGAAGAAAATTGACAATTCTTTGTGGTTTCAATTAGCATTTCCCTGTTTACTAATGAAGCTGAATATATTCACATATTTCTTTTTCAACTGAAATGCTTGCTTATATCTTTTACCCTCTTTTACTTTTCTTTTTTTATTTTTGAAATCTAGGTTATTTTTTTCTAATTGCTTTGTTGGCAATAAGATTTGGATACAAATTGATTTGGATACAAATTGCTACTCAGGTATATATTTTGCCACAAATATATTTTAAGTGTGGCTTTTCTTTTCACTATTTTTATATTGTCTTTTGATTTATAGCAGTTCTTAATTTTAGCGTGGTCACATCAGTCACATCTTTTAGGATCTGTGTTTTCAGTGTCATCCCCCCTCCCGCCCCCGCCGAAATCCTTCAAAGTTCCAAGATCATGAAGATATTAAACTACACTTTGTTTTAAAGTTTTGCATCTGAAGTCGGTTAAGCGTCCGACTTCAGCCAGGTCACGATCTCGCGGTCCGTGAGTTCGAGCCCCGCGTCAGGCTCTGGGCTGATGGCTCAGAGCCTGGAGCCTGTTTCCGATTCTGTGTCTCCCTCTCTCTCTGCCCCTCCCCCGCTCATGCTCTGTCTCTCTCTGTCCCAAAAATAAATAAACGTTGAAAAAAAAAATTAAAAAAAAAAAAAGTTTTGCATCTGAGATAGAGGTTCAATTTCTTTTTTTCTAGACCAGCAATTGAAAAGTCCCTCCTTATTTCCCTGATCAGGGATGCCAGTTGTACCAGACATCACATTTCCATGTACACGTATTTATGCCTATGGGTCGTATATTTGATTACACTGGCCTATTTTTATATTCCTGTGCCAAGACTACACTACCTGAATTTTCATAGCTTTAATAAGATTTCATATATAGTACGAAAACTACCCCCAACTTGCTCATCTTCAGAACTATCTTGGCTATTCCGGAGTATCTTCTCTGTGAAGAACTTGCATTTTTGTTGTTGTTGTTTGATTTTTTTCTACGTATTTTGTATTTGTTGTTCCTTTTGTACTGGTACACTTTTAGTTACATTTTCTTAGTACTTGCTGCTGGAGTTAGAAAGAGAATGGACTTTCTTAAACTCTATTTTTCTTAACTATGAATTCCTAGAACTTTTTAGACAGCAACACTATTTGCAAATAACAACTGTTTAACTGCTTTGGTTAGGACTGCATGTATAGTATCTAACAGAAGCTGTGGAATGGGGCATCCTTTCCTTGTTCCTGGTCTTAAATGAGGACTTTCAAAACGCTAAGATAATGTCTGTCATTGATTTTTTTTTACATGACTCAGATTAAGTAAATTCCCTTCTAAGTTTGCTAAACAGGTTTTGATAATGATATGAGAATAAATGCTTCTTATTCATCCACTGAGATGATCTTATTAAATTTATTTCTCCTTAATCTGTCATATGGTGAATTACATTGATTGATTTCCTAATATTAAACCAACTCTGAATTCCTGGAATAAACCCAGTTTGTTCATGATGAATTCTCCTTTGAATACATTCCTGGATTTATTTTGCTAATATTTTGTGTATAATATTTTTGCATCCATGTTAATGCGTGAAAAGTCCCTTAATTTCCCTTATTTATACTTTCTATGTCTGGTTTTGTCTCCAAGGTTATGCCAACTCATAATGAGTTTGGCATATTCCCTCTTCTTCTAGTTTCTGGAAGAGTTTTTGTAAAATTAAAATCATCTGTTCCCATAATATTTGGTAGAACTTCTCTAAAAAAATTATTTGGGCTTGGTGGCCCCTTTCTGGAGAAATTCTTAATTGATTAAAAATTGTTGATGAAACTTTTTATTATTTTTAAAGATTTACTTATGGCACTATTCATGTTATTTCTTCTTAACTCCGGAAAATTAATTTTTTTCTGGGAATTTAGTTATTTCTCCTAATATATGATTGCAAAATTATTCACAATACTCTGGTATGTGGTTACATTCTCAAATAGCTATAGTAATATCCACTTTTTCATTCCTAATATTATTCCTTTGTATCTACTCTCTTTTTTTTCTCCATCAGTCATGCTGGGTATTGGTTGTTTTTTTCTTTTTAAACAACCATCTTTACTTTACTGGGCTTGCATATTGCATGTTTGCTTTCTATTATAATCATTTCTCTATTTTTTCCTTTCTTTTTCTTTTTTTTTTTTTTTTTTTTTTTTAGGTTTTTGTGCATCCTTTTAATTTCTTATGCTGGGTGCTAAGCTCATTATTTTTCATCCTTCTTTTCTAATTAAAGATGTGAGCCATGAAGTCGCCCCATAAATACTACTTTTGCTGTATCACACACATTTTATAACACAGTGTTACTATTATGATTCACATCCATACATTTCATAACTTCTACTCTAGTTTGTTTTCTGACCTTGAGTGGATTAGAAGTTTACTTTGAAACTTCCAAAAGTCTATGCCTTATCTGGTTCTCTTTTTGAATCCTAGAGCTAGTTATAATCATCCACAAAATTCTGGCCCAAGGAAATGGACAGAAATAGTATGTTCAAATTCTAGTGTCTACTAAAGGGAAATTACCTGCTCTCTCTTCCTTTCTTTTGTCTCATTACAATGCAAATCTAAAGGCTGGAAGTGGTTACAGGCATCTTGGATCAGGAGCAGGACATTTGCATCCCTACACACTACATCTGCCGTGACACAAGGCCTGATTTAAAACCATTTTATGGGGGCACCTGGGTGGCTCAGTCAGTTAAGTGTCAGACATTGGCTCAGGTCACGATCTCATGGTTCGTGAGTTCAAGCCCTACATCGGGTTCACTGCTGTCAGCAAAGAGCCCGCTTCAGATCCTCTGTGACCCTCTCTCCACCCCACCTTTGCTTGCACTCTCTCAAAAATAAATAAAACATTAACGAAGATTTTATGCTCAAAATAAAAGCTAAATAAAAATGAATAAATAGCTGTGCTACCACTTTAACTCTCGGTGTTGTAGATAACTGATAGCAATGCAAATGAGTCTTGTTCATAGACTTGCAAATAAATGTTGTCTGGGGGAGTTTCAACTTATTTCCTTCCTCCACAATGGAAGAAACCAGTTTTGCATCTAATTTAAATGCATGTCAGAACTCTAGTGCCTACCTATGTGTGGTTCTTTTCTCCTTTAAGCCTCAGTAACATTTTATTCATTCTCTCATTAATTAAAGAGTTAAATAAAGTCATTTGTCATGATTTCATTTCATATTTGTAGAAGAGTCATGATTTCATAATTTTACTTTTTTGGTAAAATTGTCTTTTAACAAACCCTTTGGTTTCTTACTATCTTCAAAGTTTAATTACAGCCCCAACATAAATGCCTTCTCTGGCTCTTTCTGCCTGACCCTGATTCTCCACTTTCAGAGATGAATCTAATCTCCTCCATCATATCCTCAAAGTACAAAATCCATGGTTTTTCCTAGAACCTGGACCATGATGTCTTATTTTATAATTTTTCTTTAAGATTTTTTTTTTCTTTATAAAAGCTCCTACAAAATGCATTGTGTTTCCTTCATGTAGTATAGACAATGTATCTTTATCTTACATCATTAATTTATTTACATGTAAGTAACTTCTCAATTCAAGTACATATTCCTTTGGAGAACTGATTATAGTTTTTCCTTTTCTCTTCCATTGTCAACACAGTGCCTTATATAGTACCCAATAAATATCCACTGCTATGTCTCATCCATGGCCCATCAACTGGGGCTCTCCATCAAGATTTGTTTTTTAGGTAATTACTTAGCTTTATTTGGGGTATTAGACTGTTATATTTTGGTTAAGAGTTGGTTCATTACTAAAAAATTCACATTAAACTTTAATGAAGATCCTAAGAACTTTTGTGAAACATCAGATAAAGTTTAAACCTAACCAAAAAGGCTAGGGGAAAATAATAAATTGATTTGCTTCCGGGGAACTTTTTTCTTCAACTATTGGGACTGGTTCTGTGTAAACCCGCATATCCTTCAACGTTTATTTATTTTTGGGACAGAGAGAGACAGAGCATGAACAGGGGAGGGGCAGAGAGAGAGGGAGACACAGAATCAGAAACAGGCTCCAGGCTCTGAGCCATCAGCCCAGAGCCTGACGCGGGGCTCGAACTCACGGACCGCGAGATCGTGACCTGGCTGAAGTCGGACGCTAAACCGACTGCGCCACCCAGGCGCCCCTAAACCCGCATATCCTTATGTGAGTGTCACATATGTACAGTTTGACATCCATTCTACAAATGTTTACTGATTGTCCAGTATATATCAGGAATGTTTGATAGGCCCTGGGTTGCATTTGCAAGTAAAAAGTAATTTCTAACCCAAGAAGCTTACATGCTAGTGAAGAAGGAGAGGGAAAAGTTGAGGAAGAGGAGAAAAAACAGACACATGATTCCGACATAAGTATTTAGATCACTGGGGACAAGTCAACTCAAGTTGCTCATTATGATGAAAAGACCATCTCATTTTCAGCTATTATAACTACTGAACCTTTAAAATCTCCTAATGAAACAATGAAGTTTTGAACTTTTGCATATTTGTATTACCAGAACATACACCCTACATCCAATATCTTATATTAATACCAACCCAACCAAATGTAGACCACCAATTCTTTTCTACGGTTTAAGTGCTGAGTTGTGAGAGAATAATAAATGATCTTGAGATTACTTTCAGCATATTTGATTTTATGAACTATAAAACACTTTACTAGTTGAATAGTCTACCAAGTGTATTAAATCTGCTGCTTATAATGCCATATGAAGTCAAAGGACTTCATAATATTTGAGCATTAACATTATTACTGAGCATTTTCATTTTTATGGCTTTACTTATGATAATTATTTCAAATTAAAACCATCTTGAGAAAACTGCCACTGTAAAAAACCTTGTCCATTTAATCGATTTTATTTTTCTCATGATGACTTTTTATTTTTACCTTTATTCCTAAAGGAATGCTTAGAATAGGTACTTATTAAGATCATACTCCATAGTACTTTTAGTAAAGAGATTGATAAATTAAAAAGACTAACAAATACTAATAAAATTTATAGGTTTTGGTTTCTGCTTGTATGATTTTAAGTTTTGCATGGCATATTGGTGTAATGAAAATGATTAAATAAGAAATAATAAGCAATCACATAATGATAACCTAACATTTGTTTGGCCCTAAACATGTTCATATATATTTTCTCTCTTAATTCTCACAACTTGGTAAAATAAATTTAATTATTGTTATCTTTATTTTTACAGATGAGGGAATCAAGAAACAAGTGATTTGCTAAATGTTGTATAAGCGGCATTTTATATGCTGAACCCAAGTCCTCACACTCAAAATTTCTATTTTTGTTCATATTTTTAAAAAGAGTGTTTAATTCACAAGCCAAATCCTGTTGGCAAGACACTTCCTAAGGGTAAGTAAAATATATGTGGAAGAACACTAAACATTTTATTCACCTACAATGTCATCATACTGAAACTGAGAAGGTCAGTGTAATTTCCAAATGGCCCAGTTAAATCTAAGGAATAGATTATTTACCCACTAGGGTCTGGACACTGTCAATCAAAATCACTTGCTTACACAGGACTAAAATGTGCCCCATTAGCATCTCTCCACCTCACACTCACAAAATAAATATTTTATTCTTTACTGGCCATATTGTTGAAAGGCTTCTTTTTTTTTCCTGTTCATTAAAAACATAGAAAGAAAAAATAAAAATCACCACTAGTCCCAAGCCACTCTTAATATTTTGTGTGCTTGCTTTCTGAGTCTTTTTTTTTAACACAAAATACTCAATATTTGCATCACACTCCCCCTCACACACATATATATATATTACTTTATATACTGCTCCCATATTATGGGGAGCATAATATGGCAATATTTACTTTTTAAAAATAAGACTTTTTACGGCTGAAAATCTTTCATCATAAGGTGGTACCATAATTTATTCTACCATTCTTTCAATTCACATGGTTTTCATTATACAAAGGTTTATTTATAAAAGTAATATAATGTTTTATAAAACTTGAAAAAATAGAGAAAGGAATGAAATCACAGTCCTAACTCATGTCTAACAAGTCACTGATGAGTTTTGCTACATCTCTTCTACTCTTTATTCATATGCCTATCATTACGTGTTATTATTGCAGCAGACACAATTTTATTTTATTTTTTAATTTGTCTTCTAGTACAAGCCCTTTCCATAACCATAGTGGCATGTTGGGTGGAAAGCCCACACTTTAACTATTCATTACTGTATTGTCAAACGAGGTTGTCCCTTTTTCTCTAAAATCATTTCAAATAAATCATTTTACAGTAAACATTGCAGGCATGTCGTCTTACATTCATGCACCTCAAGAAATGTATTCCCTAATACTAGATTCCTGCAAGTAAGAGTATTGAGGAAAAGGCTGACCAGCTTTTAACATTATTTGGGTAGTGGTAAAAACAATGGACAAAAATACTGAGGTTGGGGTGCCTGGGTGTCTCAGTTGGTTAAGCATCCGACTTCGGCTCAGGTCATGATCTCACGGTTTGTGGGTTCGAGCCCCGCATCGGGCTCTGTGCTGACAGCTCAGAGCCTGGAGCCTGCTTCTCATTCTGTGTCTCCCTCTCTCTCTGTCCCTCCCCAGCTCACACTCCATCTCTCTCTCTCTCTCTCTCTCTCTCTCTCTCTCTCTCTCAAAAATAAATAACATTAAAAAATTAAAAACAAAAAATACTGAGGTTCACTATCTGGACCTCAAAGTATAAGCAGGATCCCAATCTCCACTTCTTGTCAACCAATCCTTTTAGTGACTAGGAAATACAGAAACAAACAGATAGGATATTGATTACATTTAAACTAATTATGTTTTCCATAATTTAGGACATCTTGGTATCATCATTCTTGATGGTTTTTTTACTATTATTTTCATTTTAAAGGTGTGTGTCCACCTACCTTTCAGGTATAGTTTAGCTTAGTCTCTCCCCTTTCAATCCTAGATGTAGTTTTAGAAGTGCTTTCTGGAATTGCTTCTTTGGGTGGGGTGAGGGGGTGCTCTGAAATCCACACCAAGACACAACAGTAATTCTGACAAAAGGAGAAAGAAAATGCCCCAACTTACCGTTTCTAATGCATTTACACGGTCCTGCAAATAAAGCATAATATATAATTATAAAAACAAAGCATTAAAAATAATTTCAAGTTTACTTAACTGTCACATTTTCTCTTTATCTTCCATTGGTAGTAATGTATTTAAAAAATATTAAAAAAAATGAGAATTCCTACTCAGGATGATTTCTACAATCAAAACGGTCATAAAAGAATCACTGTACTTCTTATCTCACCTAGTGTTAGGACTGTAAGACTTAATTTAACAGTAAATATCATAAATTCAGATATAACTACTAAACAGAATATACTTTACCACTTTCACATTGGTAAAATTATTTATTTAAGGATTTATAAATATTACACACGTTTGGTTATAAAAACAACTAGACAATAGTAGTGATATAAAAAAAGGACTATAGCACATATACCAGCCCTCAGGTATACAGCACAAAGTATGATTTGGAAAGTAAAGTTCAGGCATAAGAATAACTTCATCAATTAAAATTAAGAAGTAATTTGTTAACTGAAACAATACAGGAAAAATAAACGAGAAAGATCTATCACATGCTGGAACCCAGATGGGCCTTCCTTATCTGTAGTATCTTAGAAGTTTTACAGAAATCTTGGTTTTAAAAAAGGGTCACTGACAATATGACTTAAACAGCTAAATGACTGGTGTGCCTCGGAGGCTCAGTCAGTTAAACATCTGACTGCCGCTCAGGTCATGATCTCATGGTTTGGGAGTTCAAGTCTCGAATGGAGCCCTGCATTGGGTTCTGCACTGAGGGCGCAGGGCCTGCTTGGGATTCTCTCTCTCGCCCTCTCTCTGTGTCCCTTCCTCCATGCTCCTGCTAGTGCGTGCACACACTCTGACTCTCTCAAAAAAAAAAAAATAAAGTTAAAAAAATGCCACATGATTAAGTAAACGGTTGCATTCTCAAACTGACATCTACATTTTCTCAGCTCTTTTCAGAGCTGACAGATACATGGAGGAAGTCTTTACCAAATAAAAAAATGCTGGATTTGTGAGAGGAATGTCTGAAGATTCAGGAAAATAGAAAGCTATCTTTTTTTAGGAAGATCAAGGCCACTTTTCTTCCTTTTCTCTCATCTTAAGCAGTGGGAGGAGGTGTGTGAAATCTGGATTTCTTTTTTGTTTAATCAAATGAATCCTGTCCTAAGAGGCAAAGGGGGGAACTGGTACAGAGAGCCACTCAGCTCAGGTCTCTTGTGGTCCTACAGGGATCCACGTGGACCCAGCACACTTAGGAGCAGCAAGAACTTGGCGCTCACTGCCGAACTCCCAGCCTCACCTAACACACAGAGGCCTTGCCTTTGGAGGACTTCTGCAATATGATCCACAACCCTCAGACTGGGAAACTGAGTTGAACGTTTCTACCCGTTAAACATTTGGTTATGTGGGTACAAGTTAAGTGAATATATTATGCAAAATCAGCCCAAAGCAGACTGTTCTTAGCAACATAATCTGTTTAATTGCATTTTGTTGGCATACTGGAGAGAACCTCACCCTCGTCCCCATAATTTTCGTGAAATAACCGCTGTTTTGTTGGTGACTTGTGTACTGTCACTTTTGAATGCTTCATAATAAATGCATATAATAATGCCTCAAGGGGGCTTTGATCTGTTGTACCAGGCATCTTATTCACAGTGCATCTGGGACAAAACCATTCAGCAATGCTTTATCATCCTTTGCAGATTGAACAGAAGACCTCATTAGATACCTTATAGAGACAGAAATAGCCTTTGGGCAGGATCACATTTATATGAACCATCTTGGAAGCCTTTAAAAAATAAGTAAAGCCACTATTTGGACCTTAAATTTTCTCCATACATTTATGGGCTCACGTTTTTCAGGATTAGCACATTTTAAAAGAACACAGACAGCTAGTTTGAAATCAGAGATTTCATATGATGTCAAAACAGTAGAATTAAATTTTGTCTGTCCTAATTCAGATCTCAGTGTTTGGCAAAGACAGACTGATATAATTTATATATTGGTGTCTTCATTTTACTTGAATATTTGTTACCAGATTTAAAAAAAATACACACTGTCGTGGACTGCATGCTCATATCCTCACAAAATTCATGTATTGAAACCCCAATCTCCAATGCTATGGCATCTGGACATGTGATCTTTTGCAGGCAATTAGGTCACGAGGACAGAGTCCTCATGACGGGATCAGTGCCCTTATAAGAAGAGACACAAGAAAGTCTGCTTCTCTTTCTGCTCTCTGCCACATAAGGGCATAATGAGAAAAGTTGGCCATCTACAAGAGGCCCAGCAAGAGGGGCCTCACCAGGACCGACTCTGCCAGCACCTTGATCTTGGACTCCTCATCCCCAGAACTATGAGAAACGTTTGTTGTTTAAGCCACCCAGTCTGTGGCAATTTATTATAGCAATCCAAGCTAAGATATGTGCCTAGTCTTTCAGACTATGAACACAATTGGTCAAAGAAAACTCCATTTTGTTAAAGTATAAAGATGAATACATGATTTATTTCAGTGCAACTTACTGACGTCTTTTCATCTATAACCCATTTCATTCCAAATTGGTATTGAGACAGCTTTCTATGAAAAATGTAATATGTTACCAAAATGAGAAAATTAGGGAAACAGACAATTCAGTTCATGAACCTGAATTTAAATAATTCAATTTGCCAATCAACAGTGGCTAATAGAATACCAGCCATCGTAGCCAGTTAGTGAGACTCGTCTAGATTGTAGAGTTGTTTGGTCTTCATTGTGGGCAGTAAATAAAAAGAAACTACTCCTAGTCTTTATGAACTTACTAACTTGCTTTGAAAATTTAAGAAATGCTTTCTGAAAATTTAAATGTTTGACTTCTTTTTTGGCAGATAAGGTTAGTTATTATAATTCTGTATATAAAAAAAATTAGGCTACTGCAAGTATTTATTCTCTAACAAAATATTTTCATACTTCCTCTCATGTTCTTAGCAAAACAGAGGTAACTTAAGCCAGCGCTGTGGCATTGACACAGCCCAGGAACCAAATGCCAGTATATGTCCTAGAATGGACATATAACTACACCACAATAAATTATATTGGTCTTAACCTCTCCCACTCTCACCAGAAGGGCAGCCACAGTGTTTTGTTCTTGTTGTATAATCTCCAATTTTCATTTCAACCCAGTTTACCTTCAAGTCCAACCTGAAGGCTCAACACTTGCCCCCCTCCCCCAGCATGAACACACACTTCCACACTTGGATCCTGAAAAGAAAAGTACTGGGGCATTGAAAGGAGGGTTAGAAGGTGGGAGGGGCCGAGAGAGAAAACAGCCTCCAGAAATAGTGAAGATACTCTCACTACAGTCATGCTGTTTCAGGTGGTTTCGATACATCAGTGGTTCTTATTTTTGTAGTCAGGAACTTTGGGTCTGAGGAAATTTGATCTTCTCCCCAGGAAAATGTACATTATCCACAACATACACATAATTCTGCACGCACTTTTAGGAGAATCGCAGACTCTTAGGGTCCCACCGATGGGCCTTCAAGTCCTTTTACTCCAAACAACACTTGAAATAAGATGTAAGAATATTGTATAAATAAATTATTCTATTAAATCGAATCTGTTCATTTCTCATGTGTGAAGTATTTCTGAAAAAATAACACTAGTAACAAGGAAAGAAACAATTGGGAGTGGAAGGTTAAACAAAAAACAAAGGAAAAAATTCCTTCAATATTTTGAAGAAAAAGTGCTTGGGGGAAGAAAACCTGTTTTGTTGATATAGATTTTTTGTGACCGGATAATCTCCTTTCCACTATTCTTTTCATTCTACCTAAGGAGGGGGAAAGTCTAAGAAACACCTGATATGGCAACATTTAATGTTTACTCTGAAAGATTATACATGTAGTCACTGCATAGTCATTGAGCTCCACTGCGAAGTGGTAGCCATTCTTAACAAAGTGAATATTTCATAAAATTTCTGAGTATCAATAATGCTGTTAGACAATACACTATAATTCATTCCGGCTTGACACATCAAGAAGGGAGAGGCATATGTACTATAAAAACACATAACTTAACCTGCCTTTGCTACTTGGTTACCATGGGTTGGTTGTACACTGGAATTTATAACTGAACCAAGGCAGTTAGTTCATTAGCATCATCGGAGATGAGAAAATATTTGTAGTTTAAATTAGGAAATGAGTGCTATATAGATCATTGGTATCTGAATCCCTGGTCATTAACAGTTTATTTGATTCATCCAAGCCAATCAAGTAGACACATGGATTCATCTATCTCGCATCTAAGAGATATAGAGGCCTTCTAGGTCTAAACAATCTGAGTTTTGCCTCTGCGAAGTGTAACTGAACAGGCCTAGTGACTTTATTTTATCACAATAATGCGGCATTTTCCAAGAACGCTTTACATATATCCATTTGCATATGAAAACCAATGGTATATTGGTATAAGAATGGTATAAGAATAATGGTATAAGAATAAAACAAGAGTCTCTCACTCTTCCAAGTCTAAGGATCTTTAACAGTATAGAATAATTCTGGAAACTTCCCGAGGACTGATAGATGAATAATTTTCAAAAAGCAAGCAAAGATCCACAATGGGGACTCCCTCCATTACTGTTCTAAATCCAAAAAGCCTCTCTTCCGAAAGAAAAATACACTTGGCTTCACCCAGAGAGACCACTGTGTGGCATTTTTCCTGTCAATGCTAACTTTATTTATTTATTTATTTGCTTATTTATATTGTTAACTCTATTTAATTAATACTCACACTTTACCTACTACTTCTTATATGATATAAAATGAAACACAAATATGTGCATTTTTCTCTATGAATTTCCATATGGCAATAAAATGAGTGTTTCGGGGTGCCTGGATGGCTCAGTCAAGTTAAATGTCTGACTCTTGATTTAGGCTCAGTGGGCTCCATGCTGACAGTGCAGAGCCTGCTTGGGGTTCTCTCTCCTCTCTCTCTCTGCCCCTCCCCACTCATGCTCTCTCTCTTTCAAAATAAATAAACTAAAAAAAAAAGGGTGTTTCACGTAGATTTAAAGTAAATTGAAACAAAATAAAGAGCTAAAAACTGCAAACAACCTTAATGTTGCCACACCAAAAAAAGCTTCAAAATATAGCATAATTTGACCTTGAATACATCAAAGGAAACAATGATCTATACATAAAGTTGCATGTTACTTAAAAGTCAGATAAAATTACTGGACACTTAAGAAAAACTTTTAGAATAAGTGGCATTAGAGCAGCTTGCAGTGGTTTCCTGATCATCCAGAGTTCGTTGTACCCATCTTTTAGATATGTGTAGTCTATCTTAAAAATTTTTTTTAAATATTTATTTATTTTTGGGAGACAGAGAGATAGAGTGCAAGCAGGGGAGGGGCAGAGAAAGAGGGAGACACAGAATCCGAAGCAGGTTCCAGGCTCTGAGCTGTCAGCACAGAGCCTGACACCGGGCTCAAACCCACAAAGTGCAGGGTCACGACCTGGGCCGAAGTTGGACACCTAACTGACTGAGCCACCCAGGTGCCCCACATGTAGTCTATCTTTGTTAATTCATTTCTCTAGCTGCTTATGTGCCGTTTTCAAATAATCTACTACAGGATCCAAGCTAACAAAACGGAAACGCTGAAAAGAAAAACGCAGCAAGGTATCAACATTTTGTCTAAAAAGCTGTAAGTACGCCCTTCAACATGTTGACTTATCCAGAAAAGCCGGTTTAAAGGTATGTGTCATTTCCTAACCTAGAGGGAGTACCCAGTAACTTTCCTCATTACCTGCTTTTCACTAGGGGTGTGACAAGTCCCTGATAGAATCAGAAACAGGATTTACGAACAGAGTCAAATATGTGCTCCACATCTCTGATCTATTCTCTCATCTACTACCAATGATAGAGATGGGAGGCAGCCAGCTGTTCTGTAGGTTTCCTGGGCAACACTCTGGTTGCATTTTTGGTTTGTGATCTTGAGAGGTGATCACTGACCCTTATACTTTGGCATTGTTTGTATCACTGTTTGACCTTGTTCAGAGAAGTTAGAGATTGCGCCTACACCAAAGTGGGATGTGTGCATGTGTCTGTGTGGTGGGGAAGAGGAAGATATGGAAAATGGAGCTGTGGTGATTTATTTTGACAGATTTCATGCTGGAAAATGCAGCCTGAGAGGCGAAGTAGGGTTTTGCTTGAAATCCCTGTAAACACTTCCAGTTGGTTGTGTAACACTAACACCAAAACCTCTCAGATTTACCCTTTGTGTTTCAGATTGCAGAACAAATCAATGAGGTTTCCTTTTTTTTTTCCCTTTAAAATGAAGAATCGAATTAAGACTCCTCTTTAACGTACAATGTGGTTCACAGGTGGCTAGAGGTTAAGACTACAAACCAAATAGAGGGCAGAAGACACAGAACTGTCTTTCTCCCAGAACTGTGCAATTCCACGGTGAGTCTGCTGATAATGGGTAACAAGAGTTCAGTGAATGACATCTGGACTGGGGAACAACTAAAAATTATTTGCAGATAATATAAAGGCTATGATGGTGGCTAGGGGCAATGCAAATGACAACCAATGTAATTTCAAAGACTGACTGTCCCTTCAAAAGAGATGCACACACAGAAGTTGAGTAGTAGAGGGAGAAAACCAGCAACCCAGAAACCAACACACTGTATTTCCCCCCCATAGATTTACATTTAAAAAAGTAAAGTACATGTCTCCAGTGGCGAGGTAAGTCATATTTCAGCTGAATATGCTCTGAACTCTTATGCAAATCATACTGCAGTAGTGATTATGGCATAATTTATGAGTAGGTTTGTGTCAGGAAGAATTTGTGGGAAACAGTAAGGTATGCTTTTTCTTTCAGAGTGTGTATTTGACTGTCACCAAACATAGCTGGCCTAATGAGACTCCCTGAGGCTGCCATCTCCTTTGATTCCCTCAAGGGCACCCATCTTCTGGGATTCCAGGTGAAGAATATTCACAAAGAAACCCACATGGAACCCACTGTCCCAAGCTCCTTCTTCCTGAATATTTCAACCCTAGCACTCGATGGTTGACTATCATTCAGGTCACAAACTGAGCCATGAAATAGTCCACCTTGGGAATTAAATTGCTTACCTTTGAGCAATTCCAATAATCCTCATCTCAATTTACATGCAGTCATTTATTCAAGTGTTTCAGGAATTAAAGCACCAGGAACCTATGGCTGTCTCACCCTCATTCCCATACTCCTTCCGTGGGCTTCTGTACAGTTACCTCTCACTGTTCTATACTAAAGAGAGAGGGTGCTGATAAAGATAATCAGACATAAGCAGATGGTTTCAAAATAATGTATTTGGCTGACACGAGTAAGGTTTTCCTTGCTTCCTATTCCATTTGACTAAGATCAAAACTATTATTAATCTCCATTTCCTGATATACAAGCACAGGTAGGAAGGGAAAGGTAGTTAAAGGATTTAAAATTAGCCTCAGATTATCTGTACTCTGACCATCAATGGTGCACTGTTCTTAGTATCCAAGAAAACCGAGGAAAAACCCCAACAACTTAGTTTCTAGTTACACTTCTGAGATGCATACCTGAAGGCTGACTTAGCCTGCATGTCCTAAAATAAAGCAGACGTATTTTGACTATTCAGTTCCAAATATCCTAAATATTCCTACCTATGAAATACTTAACTGCTTTTTCTTCAAATTGAGCTTCATTCTGATTTTTCATTGCAGTCTGACTAGCATCTTCCCAAGATGGAATTTTAAACAGTTGCTTTGGCTGTTTGAGAGAGATGTGAGTAAAGAAAAAAAGTTGGAAAGCTCTATTGTCTTAAAACATTCGAAAGCACTATCAATAGTCATAGCTATAAAGATAACACTAATACGACTATAATAATTTTTAATGAATTTTTAATTTCTGCATTTAGAAAATTATGTCACACTGTGCTCTTAAAATGTTTCCCCAAATAATTCCTTACTCAACTTACATGCACAAATTTTAGGGAAATCATTACTTGAAGTTGAAAACAGTTTATTCTTCAGGACTATAGAGCTCAAGTATCCTCAGACTGTCTTGCTTTCACATCAAACATCATTAGATGTAACTAATCCTAAACTCCAAAGTCTACAATGGGAAGGAATAAATAAGGTGGGAGTTTGCTAGCAGGCACACCTGGGCAACTTTAGTCAGTAATGAAAGCTACTTTTAACACTTACAACTTACTTGTTGACAACGGACCACTGATACAGTGTGATTTTCGGAGTTCAGGAAGGTCTGATCACTCAAAATTATGCTTTTCTCCCATTTGCAAAATTATTAGAAATTCTACCAATAGAAATTTATTCTTTGCCTTCCCCAATCTAGTTCATCTTTTAAAAGGCAACAGTCTTGGGAGAGAAAACCATTAAACTAGTTCATTCTAAGGCTGTTCTAACCTGCTGCTTGTTTTTATAGGTCCGTGAGCTAAAAATGGCTTTTACGCTTTTATTTGGCTGAAGAAAAATCAAAGTAAGAATAATATTTTATGACATGTGAAAATTACATGGAATTCAAATTTCAGTTTCCCTAAATTATTTTTATTGGAACACAGTCCATTCCGTTCTTTACATATTGTCTATGGTTGCTTTCTTTCTATAGTGGCAGAGGTGAGTCGTTGGAGACAGCACATGGCTTGTAACATTGAAAATATTTAGAATCTGGCCCTTCACAAAAAGTTTGGCAACCCTCTGTTCTAAGGTGTCAGTATCCCATAAAAATTACTTACTGTCTCACAGAAGGAGGTCACCCTATAGCAAAACAACCCCTGTAAGCTTCTGGAAGGAGAAGATAAGGTGAAACACATTGACCAGGGACAAGAAACGAAAGATGACAGGAACCAGAAAAATTTTACCCAAATTTTAAACTTTATTTATTTTATTTTTAAAATTTTTTAACGTTTATTTATTTTTGAGACAGAGAGAGACAGAGCATGAATGGGGGAGGGTCAGAGAGAGGGAGACACAGAATGTGAAACAGGCTCCAGGCTCTGAGCGGTCAGCACAGAGCCCGACGTGGGGCTCGAACTCACAGACCGCGAGATCATGACCTGAGCTGAAGTCGGACGCTTAACCGACTGAGCCACCCAGGTGCCCCTAAACTTTAAAATAACATTTACAGGTGCCTGGGCGCCAGTCAGTTAAGAGTCCACCTTTGGCTTAGGTCATGATCTCATGGTTCGTGAGTTCCAGCCCCACATCAGGCTCTCTGCTGTCAGCACAGAGCCCACTTTGGATCCTCTGTCCCCCTCTCTCCTTCCTCCCTCACTGCTTGTGCTCTCTCTCAAAAAGAAATAAACATTAAAAAAATAACGTTTAAAAGTTGTATATGCATAAATACATATATCCAGAATATAAATCATTCCTCAGGCCATGAAAGTTTCTTTTTTTTGTCCTTTATTCCTTTTATCCATCATTTTTATTCATTCCTTCCAATGTCTTTCCTTTGTTCTTCCCTCCTTCCCTCCCTTTCACTCATATATTCAATTAATTAATTCATCCATTCATTCACACTTATTGAGGCAGGTACTTTGTTGGACATTGGGTGCACAGTTATCAACAAGGGAGATAAGGTCTCTCTGCCTTCATTGAGTTTATATTCGAAAGGAGTAGACTAAGAGATTAAATAAAGAGGATACTCAAACACCATGATGGAGAGTGAGGGCAGAGATTTACTTTAGGCAGTTTGGCCAGGTTAAATGCCATGAAGAGGTGACATTTGAGCTGAAACTCAAAGGATGACAATGAGCCATCACTGAAAGAGCTAAGGGAAAGCATTACAGAGAGAGGAAGTAGCAAATGCAAAGGTCCTGGGTTTGTTTAATTTCAGGAGTAACAGGGACACTGGATATTAAAATATCCTTTTAAATTAGCAGTATCATAAAACTCAACACTATTTATTACAAGCTTATTATGTGCTGACAGTATTTTTCATTTGACATTCCCCAAAACTCTCAATAGGTCAACATTATTAATTTCATTCATTTTGAAAGTCAGAGAAGTAGACTCAAAGACATTAAATGTAGTGAATTCCACATTGTGGTTGAGCTTAGACTGCACATTAAGAAATACATATATGTGTATATTTATATATATTTGTCTATAAAGATGATACCTTTTTTTATTACCATGAGAACTATATTTTGTGTGTGGCAGAGATTAGGTTTCATACTGGAGGAGTGTTCTAGAGCCTCTTTCTCAAAATTACACAGGCCAGAACAGCATTCCAGAACACTAATTTTAACAGATGTCAGGTGGCAGTGTAACAAAACACATACTATATCACAATAAAATTTAATGTTCAAATAAAAACCATTATTTGCACACATTCTTACAGTTATTTACCATATCCTCAAAAGGGATTGTATTTTTGCCATATGCGTTTCTTAAGTGAGTTGCAGCTGCTTCTATTTCTAGGTGTGATATTAGGCCATTTGAAGACACACAGCCAATACCACTGGGGAAATATCAGAAAAAAGGGTAAAGAAAAGCAAAGATCTAAACTTAATTAGCTGTGATGCTGTACAGCTACATGGCACCTCTATTGTGCTGGTCTCCCAATTCTTTCAGGTCTAGGCTGCAGGAGTTAGATTCATTACAGAGCTCATAAATGGCCTCTGCTCCCCCACCCCTGTTTTACTGGTGACAAATTTATTAGTTCTTTTCTAACAGTGAAATGAGAACTAGGGATTTCAATTACACCCAGAATGTAGTAAAGGCATGGAATCTCTCGTAGGTAATATTTTTCTATTCCATTTTATGAGCAAATATAGAAGTACTGTTAATAGACATTAAATGTTATTTATTAGCATGCTAATAAGCCTTCACACTTTTAAAAGTAAACATTAAACTTCTAACAAATTAAATTTAGAAGAGTAAGTGTGATGCAGATACTCTGGAAAAGGAATGCACTTCAGAATCAATTTTTAAAAACCCAAATCATCAGTGATTATGATAAAAAGACAAAGATATGAAGAGATGCTTATTACTCATTCTTTCAGCTCATTTTAGTTTTATCACTTTTTCCACAATTCAAAATTTATGCAAACGTTTTCAATGTTGCCTTTAATTTTTGCCAGAATATTTTGAACCTGGTTTAAAACTGAAATTGAAGAAGCCCAAGGAGGGCTTTAGTAACAACTTTCTTTGGTCTGTTTGTTTAAAGCATGATGAATAAGCAAAAAGAAAAGGTGCAGAATGGAAAAAGAAAAATGACCCTTCTCCTTCCTAGAAGTGTTTGAGATTACTGGATTGCTCATAATCGTGCACCAGGAATTGAAAGTTTCCTCACATGCCAAGAGACAAACACACACACACACACACACACACACACACACACACACACACACAGACACACACACACACACACACACACACACACACACACAGCCCAGTTGCCATGTATACATAAAGCTTAGAGCCTAAGGGTTTGTAAATAGTTTTAAAGTTAATTAGAAAAGCAGTAAGGAGTTTCACTAATATTAGTCCCCAGTATTATCTGATTTATTTAATGCATTTTGTACAAGTCATTTACCTTCTTATAGTCTTTTCTTAAGAAGCTAAGGGGTGAGTTAGTATTTTACCACACCAAATTATTAATATATTTTTCAATGAATCATTCTCTTAGAAGAAAAAGATGGAAGAAATCCAAAGAAACAGAGGCCAAGAACCTAAACAAACAAACAAACAAAGTGTGGAGGTTGTGTTCTCCATAAGCTCTGGAGGCATTGAAACACAGTAGTACAGAAGACAGGCAGATTCTAGTGTAAGTACTAGCCCTGCCAACTACTGGCTGAGCAAGCCAGGGATGTTCTTCATCTGTAAAATGAAAATAAAAGTATTTATCTTCTAGAAGTATCACAAGGAATCAATGACATACATTTAGAAGTTTCAGCAGTGTATGACACAAAAGTATTGTCTACCATTAATATCATTCATTAACAAGCCAGAGGGTCATTTTTTTCTTCTCTTTTGATGCACAGACCATCACCCTTTTGGATCGATTTAGCAAAACCTTGACAGGAACTAACACTTACTAAATCAGTATTCGTTAATAATTAAAACATAATATTAGTGAGTTTTCAAGATCCCAGTCTGGGGAAATCTTTTGCAATATTTCTTTACATTCTGGAGAATGTGACAGAGATAAGGATGGGAGACAGCCCTACAAATGAGAACTATAGTTGCTTACAATGATCTTCTATTAATACTTAGAACCTCAGAGATTTGTTTTATTTTTAATTTTTTTAATGTTTATTCATTTTTTGATAGAGAATGTGAGCAGGGGAGGAGAGAGAGAGAGACACAGAATCTGAAGCAGGTTCCAGGCTCTGAGCTGTCAACACATAGCCTGACGTGGGGCTCAAACTCATGAACTGTGAGATTATGACCTGAGCCGAAGTCGGATGCTTAACCAACTGAGCTACCCAGGCACCCCTAGAACCTCAGAGATTTCACAGTCAATGGAAATGGTTTCAACCAGAAATGTATTATTGCTAACCATTTGTTCCCAAATCTATTGCACACTATAGATATTCCTTAGAACACTGTTTTCACAACTGTCATTGTTATCAGGAGGAAGAAAAATGGAGTGTTAATGGCCTGAATATTTGTGTCCCCCCCAAATTTCACAGGTTGAAATCCTAATCCCTAATGTGTTATCAGGGCCCTAAGTAAGTGATCAGTCATGAGGGTAGAGCCCTCCTGAATGGGCTAGTACCCTTAAAAAAAGATTCCAGAGTGTACTGTCTCTGCTCCTATGACCCAGGAAGTGGCTGGATACTGAATCTGAATCTGCCAACATAACTACTGAACATAGACAGTCAAACTGCCTAGACCCTAGACTTCCTAGTCTCCAGAACTGTGAGAAATAAAGGTTTCTAGCTTAAGACACAGTCTACGGTAGTTTTGCTATAGCAGCTCAAATGGCAGACATACTATTATTTATCCAAAGTTTGAGGCCTATCCAGGGACGTGACTGAGGAGAATAAGTAGATGCACACATAAAAGAGACTGGTCCTGAAGTAATTACTTAAACTGTAACCCAAATGAAACTGCCACAAATTGTAAGGTGACAGTTGACTACTCCGGAAGTGTGGCAAAAACTCCCAGACAAGCTCAACACTGCAAAACATCGTAACAGGCTTAGATGTTTTTCATTTGTCATAAGAAAACATAAGCCGTTCTTCCATCAGCTGCAGTGTTCATGGAGCCCACGGTTCAGACTGTGACAAAGGCCCTAAGGGATATTTTCTGGAAGTGTTGCTTTTCATGGAGTCCACTGCAAAGGGGCTGGTATATGGAGACACATAAAATAAATTCCCCCCTTGTGGGAACAATTTATAAAATTTGTAACACTCAGTTGGCTCATTTTCTCTACCAAGTTTTTATAAAACTTTGTCACAGAGTAAAATTTGGGCACTTGAACTCAAAAATTACACTTTATATTTGCATTTTAAAAATGTTTCCAAAGGGCGTCTGTTTGTTTTTAGAGGCTTCTGTAGAAGCTTGACTCAAAGGAAGGAGGCTGCTGAATCCCAAACACTTGTGCTTTGCATCTCTTTGGATACACAGAACCAGTCACACTTTCATATTTCTTTTATTCTCAAAGGCCATGGTCTATTAATCAACTTCCATACATTCAGACATAGACTACTTCGCTTGCTTTCAGGGTATTCTATTTTCCAGTTTTACTGCTATAGATTCAGAATTAAAATTAAGTTGCGAATTTTAGGTAAAATAGAGTGATAAAATTTAGTGGTCATTAAAGTTTCAAGTAGAATGTATTTTACTGAGCTTGGTTCCCTGTTCTCCTGAGGCCTCTTGACATAGTAAATGGAAGTGTGCAAATGTAATTGGCTGAGACCTTGCTTGACCCTAATACAGACTGCTAACGTTTCATCTCTGGTGAGACCTCATACCGAATTTAAGCTTGGTAAGCTTCTTTACCTTGAGCAAACAGATTTTAATGGGCCATTAAGCCACCTAGCCCTGAAAGTGGCAAGTGTTGCCCAATCCTCCAACCCCCATAATCACCCATGTTTTGCATGGTTTATGTCATTGGTTACAAACAGGTATGTTTTTTTTAAATCATATCACAAAAAGAAATGCAGACATACAGTGATTTGCCTACATTCTTGCATCTTGGGAAGAATATGTAGGTGTGCATTACGTGCTGATTTCCAGAAGTATGGAAGTTGCATTTTAACTCTCATGAGTTGTCCTACGGAGGAGCAGGATACTGCATTTACCTTCTAGTTTAATAAAGACTTGAACAATCAATCATAATCTATCAATTTATTCAAATCGGGACTTCTAAAAATGTACCATAGAATCTTCTAAGCAAATTATAACTTCCAAGGAAATTTAAGAATTGCTTTAACCAATCCTTCAGTTCTTCTAGAGATTCAGTGTTAGAACACAGCATCCTACTTCATCCTTACTTTCCCTTCTAAATAAACTCAAGGACTCTTAGCAGCCCATCTCTGCATTTCTACCTGTAATCTCTAAAATCCCCGAATCACTATGTGGTTTGAAAGTACAGGCTGTGGGCATTCTAGTGTCAGGAAGAAATGACTGACAGCAAAATCGTGGAAATTATCCAGTTGGTCTGTTGACTATCCCAGTTTATCACATGGTTGTTCACCAGGAGGATTGGCCATCTATGGGTACTACTCAGATATTAATGCACGATCCTGCCAGCCTCCGCCAGGGTGATTTATCTACCCATGTCAGCTTTTTGTCTTTGGTGTTTTTCTTGCCCAGTTAATTTCCAATGATGTATCTGCCAACTCTACACTGGAATTCTTTTGCATATTATAATTCCCCTATATTAATATTTATTAGACTTGTTCCAAAAGAACTAAGAAATTCAATTCTATTTTTTGCTCAAACACCATGTTGTCATAGGCTATTCCATAAGTAGCTGAAATGAAGTAATGGTTGAGGAAAAGATTATCTTCTCCTTCCACTCATTTCAAATGCTTTCCCTGAGCACTACTGGAGTGACAAAAACAAAATCAAACACCTGCCCCTCCACTCCCCCAAAGTTTCTAAAAATATAGATCAAATCCTTCAAATGGCAGGTTCCAGCTATTTTTAAAAGCTACCTGGGAAAGAAATTAAGTATAATTATGGGTCATCTGAAAAACAGCATGTCACAGTAATGCCACTTAATATCCTTCAAGGGCATCTGTAGCTTCTGGAATGTCTCAGAAAAAAATATATTACTGCAAAAAAAAAAACCCCACAAACCCAATGCTTTTAATTAAATGAAGGATTCAGCTCATTTCTAATGAAAATACTGATACTAAAGAAACTGTGTCTAGAAATATTTGTGACATTTATAGATCCTACAACTAGAAAGTTTCCTTCCTTTTTCCTCTTAAAAAATGATTGATGTTCATATTTGGCCCATATAATCAATTTCATTATCGCCACATGGTGACTTTTTTCACTGTTTCATTATATTTAGTAGCTATCCAAAGACACAACACTCTCTTTAGCATAATCTGACTAAAATCTTCATTTAAAATCATGATTGCCCATGGAGGGAGTGAGTAGAGTCAGAGAGAGGGAGAGGGTGGCTCTGGGAAGGCAAAGGGACATTTGTTACTTTATTCCATTATGCAGCACCATGTCTGGTGCACAGTAGGTACAAACAAGTAGTCAGTGTGTGGAATTAATATTTATAGAAGACCTACAGGCACCAAGGTTTATGCATTTCTTATCCCAATTAATCCTCTCTAAGGTCCTTTTAAGTCAGTATTATTACTGTCCCCAATTTATAGACATGGATATTGCCTCAAAGTGAAGTGAAGATGGCTTAGTAAAAGAGGAAAGTGAATAGGAAAAATCATGTGGACAATCATCTGGTTTTATCTTATTGACATAAAATGAGTTAGCATATGAGGCGGGCATATGCGTTTTCCAGATACTCTGTTTAGTGACTGTCCTAGGTAGCATTTTGAAGCTTTTTGTAACCAAGTATGGTACTCCTTTGGTGTGATTTGCGCTCTGGGGTTCACAAAGCAAGAAAGTGATGAAAGGTGAGTCAGGTAGGTTGGTAGTTGACAAAAACGAAAACAAAAAACAATAGCAGCACCTACCATTCATTACCAGTCATCACAAGTAAGGTGGCAGTCACTGAATATTTTTCACCTAAATTGAGGGAAACGGATTACCTTTTGTGTCTATTTAAAACATTTCAGCTGATCTCAGAGAGGATTAAATAAAGGATTTGCTTGTTTCAATATACCTAAAACCCATATGCAAATAGGACTCTGATACCATACCACACATTTATGGTCAAAGACAATACTTTGTTTTTAAGAAGAGCAGCAAACAATGTAACTGCAAATGAATGCCACACACACACACACACACACACACACACACAAAACCTAGCCAGACAATATTAAGCTCCAGTGAAGAATTCTGGTAATTACCAGCTGTATTTTAGAAATCACTGTTAAATATGTTTGTCTCCATTGTTTGTGATTCTTCTTAAGATTGAAAACACTCTTCTCTCTGCTGCCTGCCTCCCTTGCCATTTTTTCCTTTTCTTTGCCCACTGTTTCTTGCTACTTGTGCCAAATTACTCACTTACTGACCTTTTGGTTCAATACTACATTCAAAGAGGGAGGGGAAACAGAGCAAGATAGAGAAAAGGAGGGAGAGTGAAATCAAGTGTGTGTGTGTGTGTGTGTGTGTGTGTATACACAGGAATGCTAGAACTTAGGAGCACCCCTACCCAAAAAAAAAATTTTTTTTAACAGAAAATGAACTCTAGGACAGGGATGGTTATTGTTTTTTAATGGGTAGAACTTACTGAGACCACAAATTGGTGCTAAATACGAGTCCAGCAATGTGGAATTCATTTGCTTACTAAGTAACAAAAATTCACTGAGTACCTACTATGGTGAGGCGCTGTGCTAAATAGTAGATATTTGGGAACGTGAAAGAGGAGAGTGGCTCCACAGGTTTGAAAGGAAATTACCACTTATTGTATGGTAAATTTTAACTTTAAAATCTAATCCCCTTATCCACGTAGATTCAAGAATTTAACAAATATTTACCCAGTTTTATTGACTATTTCGCCCTTGAAATATTATTTGTCATGCTTCATGATACTATGCTCTTCTGGGATTATTTTCTCTATGTCTTAGACTGCTTTGCAGGATTTTCATCCTTAGCTTGAAATTTAAGAGTTAGTGTTCCCTATGGCTCTGGCCTAAATTTTCATCTCTTTAATCTACATACTTCCCCTGGGGAGTTTTCATTGCTCCTATGACTTTTTTTTTAAGTAAGCTCTATGCCTAATGTGGGGCTCGAACTCATGACCCTGAGATCAAGGTTGCATGCTCCACCGACTGAGTCAGCTAGGTGCCCCACTCCTAGGAATTTGAGTACCATCTACATGATATGGAGACCAATCTGACAACAACAAACTCTGCATGTTCAATTTTCGCCTTCTGAGCTCTAGCCTCAGGTATGAACCCTCCTTTTGACACTGCCACTTGGATGTTTCAAGGCCCCCAAAGTGAAAATATCAAAAAGTGAACTAATCAACTTCCGCTTCTCTCACTGACTAGCACAACCATCCGCAAAGTTGCCCAATCAAGAAACCTTGGAGTCATTCTTAACCCTTCCATTTTATTTCCTGGCAACCAATCTCAAAGTTCCATGGAGTTTTAGATCTTAAAATATACTAGGAAACCACCCACTCCTCTTCATGCTCTCTGTTACCACCCAATCCAGGTCACTATCCTCTGTTGTCAAGATTCCCAGAAATGTCTGCTTAACTGGTCCCTCTGGTTTCAATCTTGAATATTCCCAATTATTTTGGACTTTACAACCAGTTAGTTACCTATTAACAATTCAGACTTGATCATGTTGTTGTTTTGCTTCAAATTTTTAACTGGTTTCCCATATTCCAAAGGTAAAATTATAACTCCTTTATGAGGTTCTTTAGACCTCTGCTTACCTTATCAACTACAGTTTTGCTTTTTCTCTCTCAATGCTACATTCTACCATACCAAACTTCTTTTACTTCCTCAAACATGAAATTGATGTTCTTTTACTTCCTTCACATTGCCTAAAACTCTTCCAATCTTCCCTCCAAACTTGCCAGAGCATTTAAATATTGGCTTCCTTTGGGAAACCTACTTGGTTTGCTACTCACCCTACCCACCTTCAACCCTCTACACGTCCACCCAACCTATCCTATCTCTACCAAAGACATGTGTTCTTATTATATGTTCCCACAGTGACTCATATCCCCTCTCATATCATTTTTAATTATTTTATTATACACCATTTATTATTATATAACAGATACTTTCCCAGGGCAGGAATGCATCCAGTAGAAGCAGCTTGCCTTTGTATCCCTAGCACTCAGTACAGTGTTACACAGAACTGGTGCTCAACAAGCATTTGTTCAATGAATATATGACACATCTTTTACTTGGAGAAAACTGGAAAGGGTATAGAGATAAACACCCCTCTATCCTTAAGGAGGATAACATTAAATACAGAATGTCTGTTATACATAATTATATGATGATAATGAGTAAATAAAACTGACTCCAATTTGGATACATGGGGATTTGTTAACATTGCAAATTGGAATTAAATATTTATCTCTCTCTTCTAGGATAATCTAATCCACACTAAATACTTCTGGAAGACAGTTTTATGATTTTATATTATAGATGAGAAAATAGGCACAGCAAAGTTAATTGAGTTACTCAAAGTTGCCCAGAAGCAGAACCACTATTAAAATTCAAAGCTGTCAATTTCTAATCCTTTGCTATTGTTGTTTTTGTTTTTGAAACTATTTTGCCTTTGACTCCCCAAAGTTCTGTGTGATTGTAGGACTTCAGCCTAAATACTTTGTCTTCTCAAAAGTATCACCTGTGGTATTTCTATTTGAATACAGAAACTTAGGAATATAGGTCTTTTTGCTGAATTTTCCTCGTGTTAAAATGAAAGGTTTTCGGAGATGTGTCTCTGTACTCTTGTACATTCTCAGAGGTGTCAGTTTCTTTGTTCTTAATGGAGTGTTACTATCGGGCACTAATTACCACTACAAAGTGCCAACATTGAACTTTCCTGCTGCTGGACATCATACTGGATACTCTACATCTATACATGTCCATTGTTAGTTGGCTGGTGCATTCTACTGCACTTGCTGGACATTTTGGTAGAAAATGCTACCAGTTCTTCATAAATATTTGAGCAGAAACTTAGGCTATTAAATTTAACAGGATTACCAGTTCCAGCATTTGTATTGTGAGAGACATAAACTTAAAAAGGTTTGTGCTGTCATTTCAAAAGGCCATGTATGTACTATGTACTCAATAAATAGGTTTCTATGTGCTATTGTGGGCAAATACAATGTATAACCACAGAGCCTTAAAAAGATGTTATTACCTTCTCAATATATATATTTAGTATACATAGAAGCTTTGCTTTTCATAACTCTGATATTAATTTCTCAGAGATAGACAAGATGAGTATACACTTGAGATTTTTCCTAGCCCCAGACAGGACCAACCAGGGCTGTTTCTTTTCAACCTGACTATAGCTCAAGATGTTAAAAGAATTTAATCTGTACAGAATTGTGGCCAACACATGCCACTTTTTTTAAGTATATAGAACTACACTCTTCTTCATCATTTTTAGATTAATATAATTTTCTTTTAACAAATACACCATTAATTAGAAGAATCTCCAATTACAGAACATTCCCCTTGCTCTTTGGGCTTCATTTGATCCATCCTTCATTTGCCAGAAGCAAACATCTTTACCCCTAAGCATTCAAGCTAGCTCATTAAATCACTCTTCAGTCCCACCTTACAGCTTCCAGGCCCAGGAAGAACTCTAAATGTCCCAACTATTTACTGTTTTTAATCCCCAATGCGACATTAAGTGAATTGGTTCTGTCATGTGAATATAACTGATTATGTTTCCCCTAATAAAGACAGACTCTTGAGTTATCCATTTGCAAGTGAGCCCAATGTAAAAGGAAGAGAGAACTACTACTGTCAGATGCCAAGTTAACGTCAATTGCTCATGCCATGGAACTGCCAATTAAAATTCTGGAGTAATCTTTCAAACACAGTTTTCCAGCCCGAGAACTGTGTATAAATCCATAGTGAATTAAGAGGCATAAAAGGTAAACCTTAAGCTCCATACATGTGTTAATATTCTCGGCTGGTCATTGGTAGATGACATTCATGGAGTCAGAACAGTCCTGACTTTCGCTTGGAATGTGCCTTCCCTGAATTCATCCTCGTTTATCAGCCCTGTTCTGGGGGAAGTGACTTTGCAAAGATGTTGCTTTCATTTCTTAATGCTGCACCTCCCATTAAGCTCTACCAAGAAATAAAGGTTCCTTTCAAGAGTAGCACAGGGGCTGAGTTGGCTTCCTGTTTCAGGAGATTATAAATGTTCTCAAACACTTCTAAAAGGAAGCAAATTCCAACTTAGGCTTTAAAATTCAGACTTATTTTTCACTCCATTTGGCATTGTGGTCTGAATGTGATAACAATAAAGCCTAACAGAGTAAAACAAATGTTTTTATCCCAAAGATACCTGACCTATGGGAGAATTTACTTTACCTGCAGAGATTCCATTTCTTCATCTTTTCTGTGGGTCTCCTCCAGGAGATCTGTAAGAAAGTAAAATACCCATCAGGATAATGTGAAAATGAGCTGCCTCTTACTATCAAACCCAATTCAGTCAATAGCTTGTATAAACTGTTGCCTGGAAAGAGAATTTTGTGTTTAAGTGTGAAAAGGAATGTAAAAGAAATGCCCTCTGATCCCAACTGATAGGATGGGGCAGAGCTCTGGACTCTACCAATCCTAAGCTAGATGAGAAGCCCTGGGAGGTCTTGACTCTGATGGAGATACCAGAGAATAAAACTGACTAAATTACAAATCCAAAATCATATCAATATTTTAGGAATTTGGCCCAGTGCTTATATAACTCCAAAGTAATACAACATTTTCTTTAAAAAAAAAAAAAAAACAACTTTTTTTTAAATGAAAAATGAGAAACAAACTATTTGCTCTTAAAATAAGCTTCCAAGCCAAGTTCCACCTCCAGAGTCAATTTTTATAACCAAATTAAAACATCTTAGAATAATGGGTGTTATTAATGGAAGCAGAACACCACCTTAGCTGTAAAGTCATATTAATTATCATCTCACGCTGAGAAGGTGGGAAGCATTGAAGCTACATCTGACCAAGAGCTTGGCATCATCTCAGAGAAATTAGTGGCTGGAAGGGAGGGTAGTCAACTGAAGAGAGTTCTGTCTAAATGCATGTATACAGCTATGGTATCTCAGTGCCCCACATTAATTTACAAACTTGCTATAAAGGAAAATATATTTGGCAAGCAGAATTTTCTGCCTGCAGCTTTACCACCCTGTGCTATGATCTTATTAGATCTCACAAACCTAAAGAGGGCTGGGTTGAGTCAGAAGTTGGATGAAAACAGGCAAGAAACACCTACAGCAGTGCACATTAATATTAGCATTTGCCTTGCTCTATGATTGATATTGCTCACCAAGAGGCTATGCTGCACAAAAGGAAACTATAACTTACAGAAATTCAATATATATCCCAGAAAGGCAAATGCAAATGTTTTTTAGCAAGTGCTATACTACATACAGCAGGAAGCAATACTATAGTAAGTAGCCAAGTCATACTGGTATAGGTCATAGCTGAACAGGCTGAACCTTCAGGAAACCTGGTAGATGATATAACTGATGATGAGACTGGATGGCTAATTCAGCTACAGAGGAATTGCAAACAATCCCCTCAAGACACAATGCACTGGGATTCAGGGTAACAGGTAATTTTTGCTCTGAATCCCACAGAAGAGTTAACTTTGGCTCCTAAACCTTCCATAATCAGAGTTACATCAAAAAAGCGAGAGGAGAAAGTCCATGCATTAGGCTGTACTTTTAAGGGGGTTTTTGGTAGGCTTATCAGGTTCTTTAACAATACAGAAACCAACTTTGAGTGTGGTAGATGGTTTAAGTGCCTTTGAAAATTCCTCATTCTGAATCCTTATTCATTCGCATTGTGACAATGCAGCTACTACCATCAAGAGGTCACGTTCATCTACTTTCTACATCTCACATCTGGGCTGGCTTCCTGACTTGATTTGCTAAGGAGAATACAGCAGAAGCATCTCTGTGCCAATCTGTACTGACAGTTCAAGAGGACTTGCAGATTTTCATTTTTCTACTTGGAACTCTACGAACAAGCCCAGGACAGCCTGCTAGATGACAAGAGCCCAGGACTCTTCCCACCTAAGATGCCCTGCAGGTTGCCTTAACTGGCAGCTAGCAAATGCCCAGAAGCATAGCTGTTCATCTGGCCTGAAGATGACCACAGTGGACTCAGAAGGGGATCCCAGTGGAGACCAGACAAACTGCCCAGCTGAGTCCAGGGCCAAGTCCAATTCACAGAATCCAGACCTAAAGAATGGAATTGGGGGATGGTTTGGTACCCAGCACTTGCTAACTTACAGCAACCAGTTGTTAACTGTACAGGAAGCTTTCAGATTTATCAGAAGTATGTAAGAGTAATTAATAGATACCTGGGAGAAAGGATCTTGACTCTGCAGAGAATAACAACTGGTCTTGAAGGGTAGGGATGTAAGTAGCATGAATGGGCATTTTATCCTGGGTGTCTCTAATCTTTGTGTCACTCCATCACTCCACTCAAATTCCATGAAGAGAGGAGCTAATGAGACTCACTCACATCTCTTGACTACTGTTTGGCTAGGGGAAAGGATGGAGCACCTTCACTGATAATCCCAGGAAGACAAGGAGCAGGAAGGATAGTTTCTACATACAAGATTAGAAGCTTCTCTAAGTTAGGCCCCTTGTAGTGAATTACACTGTTAAATGGGACATTGGACCTGGAGTGGTGGACAGTAGGGTTCATCAACCAATCAAAGAAAACTGATCTCATTCCACCAGAGTCAGCTTGGTACAGCAAACACCAAACAGCTAAAACTTACTGGATAATTAATGGGTATTGGATCTCCTATAGAGTCAAGCTCAACTCACAGATTTGATAAAATTATAAATGTAAAGAAGCTCCATCACCCTCAGAACTTCATAGTATTATTGCAACTTCAAAATTATGTTCTCTATTTTCTCCAAATGCATAGAGATCAAGTTGCTTTCCAGCAAAGCTAATCCCATTGCAACCCTTGATTTTGGACAATTGAACAAAAACGACTACAGAGATTACTACAATTGGCATTTAAAATATAGAACTCCTGGGGTGCCTGGGTAGTTCAGTCGGTTAAACATCCAACTTCGGCTCAGGTCATAATCTCACAGTTCGAGTTTGAGCCCCACAGCAGGCTTCTCTGCTGTCAGCACAGAGCCTGCTTTGGTTCCTCTGTTCCCCCCTCCCTCCCACCCTCCCCCCGCTGGTTCTTTCTCTAAATAAATAAATAAATAAATAAATAAACAAACAAACTCAAATAAACAAATAAAATAAAATAAAATAAAATAAAATAAAATAAAATAAAATAAAATTAAATTAAATTAAATTAAATAGAACTCCTAGAGGTGCCTGCTTGGCTCAGTTGGTTAAGCGTCTGAGTTCGGCTCAGGTCATGATCCCATGGTTTGTAAGTTCAAGCCCTGCATTGGGCTCTGTTCTGATGGTGTTGCACCTCCTTGGGATTCTCTTTCTCCCCCTCTCTCTCTGCTCCTCCCCCACTCGTACTTTCTCCCTCTCTCAAAATTAATAAATTAGAAAAATTTTTTAAATAAAAATATAGAACTCCTGGGCTTTGGGGAATGATGGCAGAGTAGGAGAACCCTAAGCTCACCTCATCCTATGGAAACAACTAGGTAATACCCACATCAGTGTAAATAATCCAGGAAATGATTCAAAGACTGGCAGAATGGACGCTTCACAGCTAAACATAGAGAAGAGGCCACATGGAAGAGGGTAGGAAGGGCAGAGATAGACTGGGAGCTAAACAGGTCCTCAGACTATGCTCAGGAGGCAGGGACACAGTGTGCACAGAGAGGGGAAAGAAACAGACCCTCAGACCAGGCGCCCAGGCCTGGGGAACCTGCACAGGGAAGAGGAATTCCTGTAACATTTGACTTTGCAAACTAGAGGGGCACAATTTTGGGAGTTCAGTCAGTGGTACGGTCAGTGGCACTTAATACCTGGAACCTGAAAAATAACCAGGCTGGACTCTGGGAGAGCCTGGAGGGTGAGAGGAAACTGAGTCTCCACCCTTAAAGAGACAGTAAAACAAAGAGCCTTGCAAAGATATAGCATAAAAGCAATAGTTTGAAAAATGCCTGAGTATGAAATGAAAAATCTCAGAGTATATACTGGACAGGCAGGGATCGTTAGGGTACTTCTCTAAGAATAAAAGAGCTAGGGGGTACCATTTCCCTCTCCCCTGCCCCCAGCCTAGACACACAGATACCTGTGGGAACCAGCGAGGCACCAACACTTGTTACCTAACTTGCTAACAGCATGTCTCGCCACAGCGTCCTCCTGTATATGTGCCCCCTCCAGCTAGGCGTCAACTCAAGCCCAAAGTGGCCCCAGGATGGACCACTAACAACAAAGGGAACAAACCCTGCCCAGGACAGGCAAAAATGAGTAGAGTTTCTCTCCTGAAGCCACAAGTTTATATTAGCCTGGTGCTTCCAAGGCTGTACTTTGTACTATGCTTAAAGGAACCTGTAAAACAGCAAAGCTGGTAAAGAAGAAAATAGAGCCAAGAGACAAAGAGTTGGCTGAAGACCAGATCCACCCTTGCCTGAAGCCCACAAAACTCCCGAACTTCTAGCTCTCTCTCCCTCCAACTCTCTGTTTCCCTTCTTTTTCCTTTCTTCTTTCCTTCCTTCCGTCCTTTCTTCCATCTTTCTCTTCCCTCCCTCCCTTCCTTTCCTTCGTTTTACTTATACTTAAATTAGGTTTAGTTGGATTGCCATCAGTTTTAAAAGTCTCTGGTTGTATGGCTGTACTGAACTTTTTTATCTTTATTCAGAAACTTGGAGAACTCGAAATTGGCAAGAATGTTCTGTTATACAGGGAAGCATTTCATCCTACAATAAATACAGAGAAGGCAAATGATTTGCCCAAGATTACCTAGTTAGTGCTAAAGCCACAGCTAGCACTTTGCTCTCTAATCTTCTTGCTGTATATATCATATCGTGCTCTCATTTGTACCACTCAGTGCTTAATTGTACCTTTCTTCATACTGTTATTTTAAAAATTGCACATGTTCCTACTCCTCTGATTTCCTTTAGGAGTTCTCTGATGTCAACAATCAGGGCTCTGCTGTCTTCATATCCATATCCTCCCTAACTACTGCCTCTCTACGGTTGCTATTTAACTTGGATCCCCCAAATTGTCTTCTCCACCAACATCACTGCTCTGTGCAATTGCTCACTTGTTAGTTCCTTTGTTCAAGTACATGCCTTTGGGATGATGAACGGGGTTATTAACCTGTGACGAGAAAATATGGCCAGTGGGCCCTGCTGAGAAGCAACTACTCTGCGGCAACCACAAGATGAGACAATGTAGGTGAGACCTCTGGACGGCTGACGTGACATAAGGCTGTGACAACAGAGTGTGACTAGTGCACCCCTCGTTAGAACAAGCAATCTTGCTGTTGTTTGCTCTTACCAGCTTTAGAACGAATGATCAGAGCATGCTCTGCTCCCTTGCTCACTGGCATGTTCATGTGTTGCTTTATTATTCTCTGGTCTGCTGTTCAATACAAACAGCAATTCAACTGCGATGCAAATTGCTGTGGCTAAATGTGCTTCCATCAACATTAGTTAATGAAAGATTTTTTTTTGGTGAAAAGGGCAGACCAGTCCTGTGTGTTTTCCTTGGACTGGCTCCAACTCTTTAAATGAGCTGATACTAACTCATTATGACATATGGTCATGTGGGAGGGAATCCCATTTAAAAAAGCAGGACATCAGTGGATGAGAAGTGGAGAATCTGGGTGTGTTGTGTTGTTTTGTTTCACTTTGCATTTCTCTGGCACATTCAGGGTAATATATCATGACCATGTTTTTGGCTAAGACAGTCTTGTACTACTTCCTTCAGTTTTTGCAACTAGTGGTCTGGCTGTTTAAGAAGGTTTGACACATTTTTATATTGATTCTGGTTCCTAGTAGCCAAGGGAGCAGATAGGTTGTTTGCTTGTTTATTTGCTTTTAAAAGGAGGATCATGTCCAGCTGTACCTGAGCAACAAATCTATCTAGCAACTTGACCCTTCATAGAAAGATTGGAGATTAAGTTTAGAAAGGAGTAGATTTTCCCTTTCATCTTTACTGTAAAATATCTCGTCCATATTATAACCCCACTCAGCTGGTAATACAGAAAAAGTTGTAGAAACAAGGGCTTCAGATACAGCAACATTTATAACAGCAGCAGTGGACAGAGTAGCACTGGCAGCAGAGTATGGCGAATTAATGATAGCAGAGAAAAGCATTTAGCTTCTGGGTTCTATATCTCACTTAGTAACCAATGCTCCTCTTCAGGATTACTCTGTGTCCTGACATTTGCCTAAAACAATAGATAATGTAAATTCTCAATGAACGTAAGCTCTTTAAAAAGTAAGTCTATGTCATTCATCTTTGTGGGTGGCAGTTGTGGTATAATAAAATTAATCAAATAAAAGAGCACACAACAACCCTTCAGAGGTCATAAATGATGGACCTAGCCTCCCACAGTTGTATACTGGATACTCAAGATGCTAGCAACGGGCTAAAGTCAATGCCCAATTTCTCTGTTTCTTTTTTGGCTCCCTAGTTATTGGAATCATTAATACTTTAGGGACAGAAAGGACCATTGAAATAACCTAATCCCAGGATTTTCATCCTTTTTTTTAAAAACAAGTAGAGGTGCACCTGGGTGGTTCAGTCGATTAAGGGTCCGACTTCAGCTCAGGTCACAATCTCACGATTTGTGGGTTTAAGCCCTGTGTTGGGTTGTGTGCTGACAGCTCAGAGCCTGGAGCCTGCTTTGGATTCCGTGTCTCCCTCTCTCTCTGTCCCTGTCCCACTCGTGCTCTGTCTCTGTCTCTCTCTCTCAAAAATAAACGTTAAAAAAAAAAACACAGAAAGTTTAAAAAACATTAAAAAAATGAAACAAGTAGAATTCTGTCTTACAAATGAAATCACATACACTTTCCAGTGTATATTATAAAGTCAGTAATTTAAAAGCTGAAGGAAGCTTCTCAGGTGAAAGCAGAAGGGAGGACCTAGGGGCCAGCCTATTGGGACTTCATTTCTATCTTGGGATCAATGCCTGTGATGCCATGGTGGAGCTATTATAAAGCTCCAAATTATGCTGATTGAAAACCACTGATCTAATCCAATCTCCTCACATTTTATAGATGAGGACTGAGTTCCCAAAGAGCAAAAGTCTCTGTCAATGTCACACAGCTAGTGAACAGAAATGCATGAACCTGAGCCCAGAGCTTCTAAACTGGACCAGGGTCCAATACTTTTTCCTGCACACAAGAGACTGGTATCCTTTGCCTTTCAAGATGTATTGGACAATAGTATTGGACATACTATTCCAAACTCTGTCATAAATGCTTACACATTTTCCAATGCTTTCCCAAACTTAAAGGAAACTTTGTGAAACCAAATTGTGTAACTACAATTTGTGAGAAGACCTATAGTTAATTGCTGTCCAAAATGAAATTCCTCAACCCTGGGAGATGACATTACAAGATGTGGCTTTGATGGAAAGCAAATACTTAAAACATTGGAAAAGGCAGTTGTTTTTGGCAAGATGTGCTCAACACACAACATACAGAATATCTCACAAAAGAAAACAACAACAGATCTGTTTAAATGAATGGCTGACAGCTGAATAGTTCCTCCACTTAATGATATAATATTTATCAGCAAATGTTTTTCTATTCTATCACACTAATATATGTAAACGGGATAAATGGATAATAATATAACTTTACATTAACCAAAATATCTCAAAAATAATCAAATGTGTTGTTTTTAAATTAATATATGTAAAACACTTAGTAAGAATTATATGTTAGCTGTTATTATTTTAAAAATTACCCTTCAGTATGCCTGTTAAAATCAGGAATATGTGTGAAAATATAATCAGATGCATGTTAAAACAAGCAAAAAAAAAAAAAAAAGCCTTCAAGTGTACTGCTTTTAGACTCCGTCTATGATTGGTAGCTACATTACTGAGAACTCTGCCATATCTACTGCCACCCACTGGTACATATCTGGATATACCACAATGAGTTAAGAGTTTTCTCATCAGGACTGACCACAGAAAACACACAGATTAAAATGAAGAACAACATTCAAAAAGTATGGCTAGCCTCTGTGGTTTGTCTCAGACGCTGAAACAACATACTGGTCTACAGATGGAGCCCAAATAGTCCAATAAATGAAAGGTTTACAATCCACTGTCTGTCTTGGGTATGTGGTAAAACATCCAAATACAGGTACTCATGTTTTATTTGATGCCAATTCATTGCTGGTAAAACTTTCCATCTTGACAACTTTAGAGATTTTAAAACCTCTTCTCCACAAAACTGCTACCCTACAGAAAACAACACAACAATCTACCCCATTCCATCTCAGTCTTGGCCCTGGCTTGGAGAACCACCACGATACAGAACAAAAAATTCTGACTCAGCCAACAAATAAGATTCTTATCATTTTTTATTAGCAACACAAGCAGAGAAAGTAAAAACATACACATTAATCCAAAAGTCACTGTTCTAAATTGGTTTCAGGGCTGTCTTGGTCAATGGAATTAATGTGACAATGAATAAGATGAGCAAGAGAAGTTTATAATCTACTGTAAATGCCACTTCAACAATAAATTTCATATGCTCAAACCTAGGCATAAAATCATACTTCTTTTTACATACACTATCTCTAAAGTGTGTCCACCTAATAGAAAGTTTGGTTTTTATTTAAATTCCATAGGTAGGAAGGCAGTTTATTTTAGGCCCTATTCTGATTCTATGCTTATAAGTGAGTACGTATTTTTTGGGCCCATAGAAATCCTAGGTATTTGACTTGTTCTTCAATAATCGATTTATGGAAGATACAAAAGTTTGTGCTGGTGTCTTGATGCACCTACTACTAAACCACACTCAGATTCCTAGGCATTTCAGACTCCTGGGTCTGCCCTACATCTATGCTAAATACATTACAGACAAAGTTATGAAAAACAAATATGAAGAACAAATCTTGAAAGCAGTGAGAGAGAAACAATAAATTGGTTATAGGGGGAAAACAATTAGAATGCTGGTGAAACAGAAATTAAAATAATCTGTTGTCAGCAGACCAACACTAAAACATTGGTTGTGGAAAGTTCTCTAAGAAAAGAGAAGAAATGATTAAAAAAGAAAGAATCTTAGAAGTTTAGGAAGAAAGAAAGAACACAGTAATAAAAAATATGCATAAATTCAATAGATTTTCCTTCTCCTATTGAGTTTTAAAATTATGTTTGGTGGCACCTAGGTGATTCAGTAGATTGAGCGTTGGACTCTTGATTTCTGCTCAGGTCATGATCTCACAGTTGGTGGGTCTGAGCCCAACATTGGGCTCTGCTGACAGTACAGAAACTCCTTGGGATTTCTTTCTCTCTCTCTCTGCCCTTCCCCTGTTCTCTCTCTCAAAAAGTAAATAAAAATTAAATAAAAAAATACATAAAATTATGTTTGATGTTAAGACAAAAAAATTTGAATACTATCTGACATGGTTCTAAATGCATATAGAGGAAATATTTATAGTACATACATTTATATATGTATATGTATATATATATATATGTATACATACACACACACACACACATATACATATACATTTTAATTTTTTTAAGTAGGCTCCACATCCAACATGGGAGCTTGAACTTACGACCCTGAGATCAAGAGTCTCATGCTATACTGACTGGGCCAGCCAGGGCAAAAGAACATGAAGAAAGAAATTTTCTACACTTTAAACTGGTAAAATACAATACTAGTAGACTGTGATAACTGTGTATATACAATGTAATGCTTACAGCAACAACCAAAAGAGTTACACAGAGATGCACTCAAAAGCACAACTGATAAAATGGAATTAAAAACAAACAAACAAACAAAAATGCTCAAAACAAAACAAAACCCCACAGTAAAGGTGGGGTTAATAAAAGCAGAGAAATAAAAAACACAAAAAATAAACAAAAATGGCAGACTTAACTTCTAACATATCAATGATTACATTATATGAAAATGGTCTAAATATACCAATTAAAAAAATAGAAATTGCCAGATTGGATTAATGACCTCTCTATCATTAATCCATGACATGATCCAGGGTGCCTGGTTGACTCAGATCAGTTTCAGACTCTTGATTTTGGCTCAAGTCATGATCTCATGGTTCATGGGATTGAGCCCCATGTCAGCACAGAGCCTGCATGGGATACTCTCTCTCTTCCTCTCTGTCCCTCCCCCACTCATGTGCACATGTTCTCTCATGCTCTCTCTCAAAATAAATAAACCGAAAAAAAAAAAAGAGTCTCTCTCTCTCTCTTTAAAAAAAAAAATCTGTGATATGATCCATGGACCCCACTATATACTATTTATAAGAAATTCACTTAATTTTTTAAAAAATTTTTAAATATTTATTTTTGAGAGAGAAAGAGAGAAAGAGAGAGAGAGAGAGAGAGAGAGAGGCAGAGAGGGGGAGATACAGAATCCTTAGCAGGCTTCAGGCTCTGAGTTTCAGCACACAGCCCAAGGTGGGGCTCAAACCCACGAATCGTGAGATCATGATCTCAGCTGAAGTCAGACACTTAACTGACTGAGCCACATAGATACCCCAAAAAACTCACTTGAAATATACTGATTCAGCAGGGTGAAAGTAAAAAATGAAAAAAGATACACCATGCAGACATTAATGAAAAAACCATGAATGATAGATCAGTACGAGACAAAGTAGATTTCAGAGCAAAGAAAATTAACAGAAAAAGCAAAGGACATTATATATAATGATAACAAGAGCTAATCTACCAAGAGGACATAGCAATCCTATATATGTATATACCAAAAGACAAATCTGCAAAAACAAAATGTGAAGAAAAAACTGATATAACTGAGAAGAAAAATGGAAAAATTAAAGATTGGTGTTGGAGAAGTCAACATTCCTTTCTCAACAACCAATTGTACAACTAGATAGAAAATCATCAGACTAGATAGAAGCACATATCAAAGATTTATTTAAGCATAAATATCAGGAAAACCTTTAAACACTTGGAAACTAAACAACACTAAATAATCTACGGGTCAAAGACAATAATGTCTCAAGTGAGATTTTAAAAAATATCATACACTGAATAAAACGATTATAGGACACAGCCAAATCAGTGGTGACAGGAAAATCTATAGCACTAAATGCATGCATTAGAAAAGAGAAAAGGCCTTAAATGAATATTCTATAACTCAAGAACCCCAAAAAAGAACAAAATAAATCCCAAGCAGCAGAAGGAAGGAAATAACAAATAACAGAGATCAATGAAATTAAGAATGGAAAAACAATAGAAAAAATTAATGAAACAAAGAGCTGGTTCCGTACATAGTTCAAGAAAATTGACAAACCTTTAGCAAGGCTGACCAACAGAGTGATACTGAGACAGAAAAGAGGGTGGAGGGAAATTATCAATAATAGAAATGAAACAGGATATCACTACAAATACTGTAGCTATTAAAAGGATATTAAGGAAGACTACAAGCAACTCTTCATATATAAATTTGAGAACATGGATGAGGCGAGTCACTTCTTTAAAAAGTACAAAGTGCTATAAGTCACCCAATATAAAATACATAATTTGACTAGCCTGTAAGTGTTAAGGAAATGGGATTTATAATTGTAAAACTCCCGTAAGAATTCCCTGTGATTTCTACCAAATGTTTAAAAAAGAATTAGCATCAATTTTACACAATCTCTTCTAGAAGACAGGAAAAAAAGGGAATACTTGCCAATTCATTTCATCATGCCAGTATTCCCCTAGTACCAAAAATACAGCTAAAAAAAAAAAAAAAAGATAAAGAAAAAAACCTGCAGCTCTCTCCTAAATACAGATGCGGATATCCGTAACAAAATTTTAGCAAATAGCATTTAACAACATATAAAAAGAATTATATATCATGACTAAGTTGGGTTTATTCTAAGGATGCAAGGTTGACTCAATATTCAAAAATCAATCTCCATAATCTATCATCTTAACAGGGTAAAGAAGAAAATCACATGGTTATATCAATTGATATATAAAAACTACTCCACAAAATTCATAATACTCATGATTTTAAAAAACAAATTCAGAAAAGAAAATACAAGGGAATTTCCTCAATTTGATAAAGAGCACCTACAAAAAACCTTACAACTAACATTATACTTAATGGTGAAAAAGGGAATGTTTTCCCCTTAAGGTCAGAAATAAGGCAAGAATGCTCTTTCTCCCAATTCTTAGATATTATGGTTTTGGAAGATCTCTCCAATACAATACAACAAAGAAATAAAAGGTATACAAATCAGAAACAATGAAACAAAAATGCCTCTATTTGCCGATGACATGATAGTCTTCATAGAAAATCTCAAAGAATTTGCCAAAAAAAAAAAAAACCCACCAAAAACAAAAACTCTAAATAAAAACCAGCTCTTGGAATCAATAAGTGAGTTCAGCCAGGTCACAGGATACAAGATAAACATATAAAAACTGATCATATCTCAACATACTAAGAATGAATATGTGAAGACCAAAATTAAAAACTATAGTACCAGTTGAAAAGACCCTTCTCCCCCAATGAAATACCTAAGTGTAAATTTAACAATACATGTAAAGGACTTGCACGCTGAAAGACACAAAACAACGGTGAGACATCTTGTGATCCTGGACTGGAAGACTCGCAGCATAAAGTTATCAATTCTCTCTAAATCAATATAAAAGACAATATTATTCTAAAATCTGTATGGAAAGAAAATGAAACAAGAGTAGCTAAAACAGTTTTTAAAAAGAAGAGTGAACTGGGAGAAATCAGTCTATTCAATCTCTATGTTTATTACATAGCTACAGGAATCAAGACTGTGTGGTCTTTGTGAAGGTATATACGCATAGATTAATGAAACAGATGGAGAATACAATCACAGAAATGGAGAACAGATTAGTGGTTGCCATGAGTTAAGGATGGATTGAGGGTAGAAGAAAAGTGGGTGTAGCCATAAATGGTACCATGAAGGATCTTTGTATCCATGGAAATGTTCTAAATCTTGACTGTATCAATGTCAATATCCTGGTTGTGCTATTATACAATAGTTTTGCAAGATATTTCTATTGGGAGAGAATGGGTAAGGGTATCTTTATATATTATGGGATCTCTCAATAGTTTCACAACTTCATGTGAATAGAAAATGATCCTCATAATAAAAAGTTCAATGAAACTACTGTCATTTAACATAGTATTGGAAGTCCTAGCTATAGCAACCAGACAACAAAAGGAAATAAAAAGAATCCAAATCAGCAAGAAGTTAAATTTTCACTATTTGCAGATGAGATGATACTCTATATAGAAAACCCGAAAGACTCCACCAAAAAACTGAATTCAGTAAATGAATTCAGCGAAGTCACAGGATAAAAAAATCAATGTGCAAATGTGCAGAAATTTGGACCATCTTTTCAATAACTGGTGTTGGGAAAACTGGACAGCAACATGCAAAAGAATGAAACTGGACCACTTTCTTACACCATACACAGAAATAAATTCAAAATGGATGAAAGACCTAAATGTGAGACATGAAAACACTAAAATCCCGGAGGAGAACACAGGCAGTATCCTCTCTGACATCGGCCACAGTAACTTCTTTCTAGATATGTCTCTGGAGGCAAGGGAAACAAAAGCAAAAATAAACTATTAGAACTCCATCAAAATAAAAAAACTTCTGCACAGCAAAAGAAACTATCAACAAAACTGAAAGACAGCCTATGGAATGGGAGAAGATATTTGCAAATGACATATCTGATAAAGGGTTAGTATCCCAAATATATAAAGAACTTATAAAACTCAACACTGAAAAACAAAACAAACCAATTAAAAAATGGGCAGAAGACATGCATAGACATTTTTCCAAAGAAGACATACAGATGTCCAGTAGACACATGAAAATATGCTCAACATCACTGATCATCAGGGAAATACAAATCAAAACCACAACGAGATACATCTCACATCTGTCAGAATGGCTAAAATAAAAAAAACACAAGAAACAACAAATGTTGTCAAGGATGTGGAGAAAAAGGAATACTAAGGCACTGTTGGTGGGAATGCAAACTGGTGTAGCCATGGTGGGAAACAGTGTGGAGGTTCCTCAAAAAATTAAAAATAGAACTACCATATGATCCAGTAATTCCACTACTAGTATTTACCTAAGGAATATGAAAACACTAATTCAAAAAGTTAATATGCACTCCTATATTTACTGTGGCATTATTTAAAATAGTCAAATTACTGAAGCAGCCCAAGTGTCCATTGATAGATAAATGCATATAGTATACACACACACACACACACACACACACACGCACACACGCAGGAATATTATTCAGCCATAAAGAGTGAAATTTTTCCATTTGTAATAACATGGATGGAGCTAGAGAGTACTATGCTAAGTGAAATAAATCAGAGAAAGATAGATATATGTTTTCACTCCTATGTGGAAGATGAGTGACTTAACAGAAGACCATGGGGAAGGAAGGAAAAAAAAATAGTCAAAAACAGAGAGGGAGGACAACCGTAAGAGACTCTTAAATACAGAGAACTGAGGGAGTGGGGGGATGGGGAAAATGAGCAACAGGCATTGAGGGGGGCACTTGTTGGGACGAGCATTGGGAATCACAGGAACCTACTCCTGAAGCCAAGAGCATACTGTATACACTGCATGTTAGCTAACTTGACAATAATTAAAAAAAAAAAAAAAAGAAAAGAAACAAAACAAATGAGCAAAGGCGATAAAACAAAAAAAAAAAAAAAAAAGAGGGAGGTAAACCAAGAGACAGAGTCTTAAATATGGAGAACAAACTGATGGGGGTGGGGGCAGGGGTAAAATAGGTGATGGGATTAAGGAATGCACTTGTGATGAGCACCAAGTGATGTATGGAAGTGTTGAATCACTATATTTTACACCTGAAACTAATATTACACTATATGTTAACTAACTGGAATTTCAATAAAAGCTTAATAAAAAATCAGAATGGCTTTAGACAAAATAATAGATAATGGATATTAGAGTGAATTGATTAATTAATTACTTTTTGAGGTCAGTATCTCAACATTTGCCCTTTCCTGTCCATCCTCATTGTAACTGCCCTAGCCTACACAGCCATCTTCTCTTTTCTAGACAACTATAGTTAACCCATATTTCTAAAGGAAAGTATATGGCTTGACACTGTACTACTACTAAAATAAAAGAAATAAAAAAATAAAAACACCTTGGACATGCTGAAGAATACACAGCATGAGCTTTAGTGTAAGAATCACTTGGATATATAACCATATCCACATATTCCTCTTTCCTTCACTCTCAAATGGGGACAAAAATGCCAACATTATGGAACTGTTATACTGATTGTATGAAATAATATACATAGCTTTTTCAGTTAATAGTAATCATCATTATTTCATCACACCTGTACAAAGATATAATTATTATTATTAATTATGAATATAAATTGTGTTGATGATTAGAGAGCCCTGCAAGAGAGATATAATTATGTATAGCCACACACTGACAGGATAGAGACCGGTTTTTTCTCAGATACTATATTCTGTTCTGAAGACACAGACTCTAAGCTATTATTCCCTCCCCCTCCCATATCTTATAACTAGAAATTAAGTCCTTTGTTGATCTGAATTTACAGGAATCACTATAGCAGAGTGGTGTGAAACACACTACGCAGTTTTTATTAAATCCAAAATGGATGTGATGGGGAGAAAAGTTGTTACTAACACTTTCAGAAAAGCAATGGTATCTTCAAGTTCCATAAATTCCATTTAAGTGTTCTGAAATTCTCATCCAAATTACAATAGTGTCCTACCTGTGTTCTCTACCCTCAGTGTCTCATCACTCAACCTCTCCCCTAGACTGCCCAGAGTGATGAATCTAGAACATTTGCTGTCACTCTTTGCTCAAGGATGTTCTGTGGCTTTGAAATAGTTACAGTATTGGATTCCATCTGTGCTGCCATAAGTGACCGATTGGTCATGACTTCCTAGAGTGTGTATGGTCATGTACTCCAGGGATATGTCTGAGCTCAGTGGAAGGTCTTAAATTCAGTTTTGATGTCTTCCATGAATGTATGGGCAGGGGAGAATGGTGAAATGTAGATGTCTAGTATTTCCCATGTTGAGATAAAGTCCAAACTCCTTGGTACATTATTTATAAAGGATCTCTCCAAAGTTTACTTCCAAGACCATTATCTTTTATCATCACTTCAATATCTCCTTACATTATCTGTAATGTCCTTCCTGAACTTCACTAATTAGAAAATATCTAACCACTCTTCAAACCCCAGCTTAACAAATATCCTCTGTAGACTTTCACAAACCATCCCATGTCCAAATACCATTCATACTCCTGGAAACATTGCTTTGGTTTCTGTGTTCACAGAGTACTTTATTATTTATTCTATTATAGTTAATTGTTATACATTTGAACCTGTAACCAAATTCACACTCTGATAAGTACCATGTTCAGGAACTTTAGCTCAGAATATTGTATATGCTAAAGAAACATTACTGAGTAAAGGGATTTGTAAGAAAACAATAAAAGCCAAATTTCTTAATAAACATTCATAGAGTAAGCGGATAAGAGAAAGAAGAAACGTTTACTCCTACTTTGCTGTATTCTAGTTTTCACATCTATATACCAGCTGGAGAGGTTAAGAGCTCACTATCTTGGGCCAATTTAGAAACATCACAGATTTGATATATGTTGCTCAAGAGAGGAACATTAGATGACAAACCAGATGATACAAAATAGGGAAATAATATCAGCATTTCAAAGTAATTATTCTGAAGCTATAACTATAATTTACTACATTACATTTTATACTATTCTTCTAAATGTTATCCCCTTCTAATATTTCTGAAATAATTGAGACTTCCTATTCCAAAAGTAGTTATCTCTGGGGCACCTGGCTAGCTTAGTCAATGGAGCATGTAGCTTAATCTCAGGGTTGTGCATTCAAACCCCGTGTACAGATTAGTTAAAAACAAATTCTTTTTTTAAAAAAGACCCAAACAAAACAAAACAAAAAACAAAAAGTAGTTATCCTCTGGCAAAAGCCAGAAGAATCTAGTCATATCTACAATTGGGATAACTTGACAATTAGGATAATAATGGCAAAACCCATGACTATACAAGCCAATCAGTAATGTTCAAGTTTATGGCCAAGTTTCTACCAAGCCCATTCAAATGGTATGGTTTACTCAGTAGAGTGGAAAACACCAGAATGACAATCAGAAGACGTGGGTTCTAATTCTTCCTCTGCTATTAGTTAGCTAATGGATTTATAAAAATGACCACTTAATCTTTCTTAGCCACAGTGATTACATCAGTAAAATAATGGGAGCAGCCTAGATTATTGCAAAGATCCCTCCAGCGCTGAATCTTTAAGCACTGTACTTTGGCAGATTGTTGCAAGGTCTCTACATATTAGTCGTTGTCTGTGAGTTGACATACTCAATCTGTATGAGTAACAACTACCCAGAATTAATATGGACGACAATCACCCCCAAAAAACTTTTTAGAAGCCTAAACAGATTCTTCACTTAGTTTAAGTAATTATTCATATTGTTAGGACTGTATATAGATAATGAACATGTGACAAATTCGTTCTCATTCACCTCTAATATCTATCTGTTTTCTTTTACACCCAGGGTAAATACACTTCAAATAATTACAAATCTTCCCTTTTTGTTCTTCAAATCCTCACAATTACAGTAATTCTTCTATATCTTCTCATTCAGAGTCCTTTTTAAATTCCAATAAATAAGTTAAATCAACTGTTTCATCTGGAAGTAGAAAAACAGCACAAAATGGATTTTTACATGTGGATTAAATAACACAAATATTTTCATTTGCCAGATCAGTTTCTTTCCTCGTCAGTGTCAAGGCAATAGGAAAAAAAAAAAGAAAAAAGAAAAAAAAACCAAAAAACAAAAAAAACAAGACCAAGAATGTTTTCAAAGGATAGTTCTCCCCCAAATGAGGCATTATACAGATGTTCTACAGGGCATTTGAGTACACCAAACCCAGTTCACGAAGAGGTGAGATTGGGATTTTCGTGGTTTTAGTTCTTTACTATTAATGAGAATTTAAAATGTGTGTCTCATGCAAATAGAAGGGATTAAAGAATACTAAACTAACTGGCAACAGAAAAATAAGAGTAAACCCAAACAGTTTCCAATGTAAGATTATAGCATGAAAAGAAAAATCTTAAATTAGTGTTTTCTTTGGTGTTCTGTTCAGATGGCAAATGGTTTTCATGGATAGCCTCACATACAGGTCATTGCTTCCTTTAATTAGTAACTTTTGTTTAAACGTAAAAAAATTTCAAAGTTATTTTTAAAACCGATTACAACTGCCTAGTCCATTAACAAATTGTCATATTAACACTGGCTACATTGTACTGCTTATCTTTAAAGGTTACTCGATTCATTTTCATAGATTTTAATTAACTTTTCTTTTCCCATTAGGGTTGATCATGAAACAGTGACAGAGGCATTTTGTCTTTTTTCTTTTTTTTTTGGCTTCTAGATCTACAGCATTTTGACTGAAAAATAGGACAGAAAATGCAAAAGATGTGGATGGTGGTGACTTGCAGCTATATTCAAAGAATCCATGCTCTGTGACCTCAACCAGCACACTGACTCAATCAATTTCATGTTGCCACCATACGTCTGGAAGTCTCTTTATAACTCTTATTTCCACCAGCAGCTTCTCTTATTTGCATTAGCTGGGAACTGTACATATAATCATAACTGACAGGCTAGAGGGAAGTTTAGGCTTATAAAACAGAGAAAGGAAAGGAAAATGCTCATTGTTTAGATTCCCTAAAGTAGAAACTGTGATCTTTGGGAAACAGAATGTCCTATACTTGCAATCTAATCCATAAGGTTTAGGCAAGTGTACAAGTTTGTAACAGACTCAAGGGTTCTACTCCAAACAATGACCTCTTTTCCCAGCACTTTCATATGTGAATATATGTGGAAACCATGTATGTGGCTCTTGGACACTATGTTATTATATATATGTGTGTATATATATGTTTACACACACATATATATACACACAAATACATGTGTATATGTACGTGTGTGTGTATATACATACATGATCTCTGTTCAAATGCCATCTTATCAGAGAGGACTTTTCTGATCTAAAAAGATCTAAAACACTACTTACACTCTTCTCTGTTATCATCACTTCCTGTACTCTTACCTTACTTTGATACTGAGATATATATATTTATCAATATCAAAGGCTATATCTAAATACAAACAGATGTGGTTCATTTTCAAAATAAACAGGTGCTCTAAAGAAAGTAACTGTATACTAAGAAAAGATTAATAAATATGACCAGTTACAGGGTAACCGAAATAACAGAAAACTAGAGAAAGAAGAGAAAGAGATAGAGTGAGAAACAATAGCAAAAGACACATCGGAAGGATTGCTATTCCTATAGCATTTCCCCCTTCTCCCAAAGTAGATCTCATTTTTAAGTCCTGTCCTCACATATGCAACCCTTCCTTCAACACTGCCACTGGCTCTCTCTGCGCTCTATTAAAGCTCTCCTTCCTACAGTCTCAGCTCCAGTCCTACTTGCTTCTCTATGCCATTAACTCTACTCAGGTTCTTCGCCAGGAAGGATCCTTCTGCCTAGAACAAACTTTCCATTCAATCCTTCACTTCATTTAGGTCTCTGCTCATATTGGAAAGGACTTCCCTGATCTAAAATCATCTAAAACAGTACACACATCTGTCCCTTCCAACTCACACTGCTTTAATTTCTTCTAGTCCTTTTTGACATACAGAATTTACCTTTCCATCTTTTAACCGTTTATGATCTTTTCCCCTCACCCTCCATGAGAATGTACGCATCATGAAAACACAGTTTTGTTTGTTCAGGTCACTAGGTATCTCAGGCATCTAGAGCAGTGCCAGGCACAAAGAGGGTACTCAGTAAATACTGGATAAATTAATGACTCTAATTCTAGCCTTCTTACTAATGTAAAATTGAACTTTATACACCAGAAATTACATCTCATTTCATAACTTCATTTTCCTCCAACACCAACTTAATGCTGCTCAGAATACCTTACTCGACTTCCCGATGCATTCACACTATAATCTACATTCCCTTTAAGAGCTCTACTTAATTTTCTGGTCTTATTTTTTACCACCCCTTTTCATATTCTAAATTCTACTCATATTAAACTCTTTGTATACAGGGTGCCTGGGTGGCTCAGTTGGCTGAGCGTCCGACTTCAGCTCAGGTCATGATCTCAGAGTCCATGAGTTTCGAGCCCCACATCGGGCTCTGTGCTGACAGCTCAGAGCCTGGAGCCTGCTTCAGATTCTTTGTCTCCCTCTCTCTCTGCCCCTCCCGGCTCATGCTCTCTCTCTCTCTCTGTCAAAAATAAACAAACATTAAAAAAATTTTTTAAAAAACTCTTTGCATATCTACAGTATAGTATGCTCCCTTCAACTTCTATGTCCAAGTTTGTTTTTTTCTGCCTAGAGTGCCCTATCTACCCCTTTTACCCAGTCTAGCTCTTACTTGTCCATCTGGGCTTAGATTCCCTTTGTAACTGCTCTCATCGTCACTACCCTGTGCTTGGCTTAACATACCACTTTCACACTATTTTAAAAAAATATTAATGATCTCCTTATTTATCTGCCCTGCCTCCTCTTTGGGGACTATAAAGTGTCTCTGTGCACTTATTCAACATAGAACCTGGAGCCCAGTCAACACTTAATGAATATCGACTAGTGAATGTATAAATTTGTATCAAAAACTAAAGTATTCTGGTTTTGGAGACTTGAGAGCTTGCTGAACCATGACCTGAGAATATTGGGAGACATATGATGATACTGCAAAGACTAAGATCACAAATTTCCACATTAGAGCCTTCATTTTCAATAAGATACATAATCAAATATTTGTTATATGTAATGTCAAATATACAGCTGAGATATTTTAAACTTGGTAAAGCATTTGGAGAAGTAAATATTATGTAATTGGGAAGGGCTAAGCATGAGTCATTTTTTTTTTCAAAATGTAACCTTGGTTAATATTTCAAGATTGGCCTATAAACTGAAACTCCTTGCCTGTAACTGACTTTAAACCTTTTAAAACCAAAATGTTAAATCGTGTATCTTGAACTTCATAGCATAAATAATACAAATCTGTTTAAGTGAACTTAGAGATTCCACTATGATAGTACCCCTCAATCATCCCCCTTCTCCCATCAGTAGGGTGAGCATTTGGGTGTCCATTTTCCCACATGGAGATGGATTTGCACTTTGCTTCATCAGGTCTCCCTTGGGCCAAGAACACATTTTAGACATAATTATGGGAGCAGTCTGTGGCAGTGGAAAACCAAAGTTAACTGAACCACATGGAAATAAAACCCATGTCATTGGTGTCATTACCAGTACACTCTAACCAACAGAGTTAACCTCAATGTAAATACCAGGCGAAAATAGCACAACACTCCATCCTTTGGAGAAATCAGTCCCTTTGGAAAGAATGCAATAAGAAGGAAACACCTGGACTCATATTTTATGGACCAAAAGAGGGCACAATTACTGACTTTTTAAAAGTTGTACATGTATGTAAAAAAAGTAAAAGAGTTGGAAAAAGTTTACAGTGAACAGTAAGTTTCACGACCTATATAAAGAAAAAGGATTGTGAAGAAGGAATTAGTGAAGGTAAAATAAAAACTTTCATTTTTTTATTCTTTTTTTTTTTTTCAACGTTTATTTATTTTTGGGACAGAGAGAGACAGAGCATGAACGGGGGAGGGGCAGAGAGAGAGGGAGACACAGAATCGGAAACAGGCTCCAGGCTCTGAGCCATCAGCCCAGAGCCCGACGCGGGGCTCGAACTCACGGACCGCGAGATCATGACCTGGCTGAAGTCGGACGCTTAACCGACTGCGCCACCCAGGCGCCCCTCATTTTTTTATTCTTAAATAATCTAACAGATAATGGTTTGTTCAAAATAATAATAGCAACAATGTATTATGTATGCTTATGTATGTACTTATGTGCATATGTATATACATGCACATATATCTATGCTTATATGTGCTTACATATAAGTGAAATGAATGACAATAATGATATAAAAGATGAAAAGGAGGAAAATTAGGATTATTTTGTAATTTATAAGGCACTTATACTACCAGTGAAGTGGTACAGTGTTATTTGAAAGCAGACTTGTATTAGTTCTGAATATATATTACAAACTCTAGGGCAAACACTACATAAAAGAAAAAATACATAACTAATATACTAAGAAAGAGAGACAATGCAATCATATAAAATACTAAAACCTAAAAAAGGGAGAAAAAGAGTGGAAGAAAAAATAGGAACAACAAACAGGAGCAACAAATAGAAAACAGTAACAATATCGTAGATATTAACCCAATCATATCAAAATCACTTTGAATATCAATGGTCTAAATGCAAAGAGAGATTTTTAGAGTACATCAAAAAACAGTGACCCAACTATATGTTATTTACAAAGAATACACTTTAAATATAAAGATATATATAGATTATAAGTAAATGGATGGAGAAAATAAACCATGCTCCCAGTAATTAAAAGGCCCAGGAATAGCTATATTAATTTCCGACAGAGCAGACTTCAAAGCAAGGAAAGTAATTAGAAATAAAGAAGGGAAGTATATAATGATGATGGGATCAAGTTTCCAAGAAGACATAGCAATCATTAACATGTATGTACCTAACAACAGAGCATCAAACTACATGAGACAGAACTGTAGAACTACAAAGATAAATAGATGCACCCACTATAATAGCTGGAGACTTCAAAAACCCTCTATCAAAAATGGACAGATTCAGTGGCAGAAAATCAGTAAGAATGGACTTGAAATCAACACCATTAATGAACTGGATATAGCTGACATCAATAGACTACTTCATCCAACAACAGCATAATCTTCTCAAGCTCACATAGAATACTCACCAGGATAGACCACATTCTGGGCCATAAATGATATCTTAACAAATTTAAAAATTAGAACATACAATGTCTGTCCTCAGACCATAATGGGAATTAAACTAGAAATCAGTAGTAGAAAGCTAACTTGAAAATCCCCAATATGTGGATATAAAACAACATACTTCTAAATAACACATGGATCAAAGGAAAAATATGAAGAGAAATTAGGAAATATTTTGAATTAAGAAAAAAAAAGGAGCACTTATCAAAATTTCTGGGATGCTGTGAAAGCACTGCTTACAGGAAAATTTATAGTATTGAATGCATATATTAGCAAAGGAGGATCAAAAAATCAGTAATTTAACTTTCTACCTTAGAAAACTAGAAAAAGAGAAGCAAATTAAACTCGAAGTAAGCATAAGAAAAGAAATAATAAGAAATAGAGCAGATACCAATGAAATTGAAAACAGGGAATCAATAGAGAAAAAAAATCAATGAAACCAAAAGCTGGTTCTCAATAAAGATCAATAAAATTGAAAAGCTTCTAGACAGGTTAACTAAGAAAAATAGACAGGGCACAAATTACTAACATTGGAAATGAAAGAGGAGGCATCACTATTTCCATCACTTTTATCCCACAGAAATAAAAAGGATAAAGAAATACTGTAAGTAGCTCTATGCCCCCAAATTTGAGAACCTATAGGTGAAACAGACCAGTTCCTTAAGAAAGAAAATCTACCCAAACTCACACAAGAATAGATAATATAAATAAGTCTAGACCTTTAAAAGAAATTCAATGGATAATAATAAGCCCCACCCCCAGAACATAAAGCACCAGGCCGAGATGAGTTTACAGGTGAATTTAATTATAAGGAAGAAATTATACCAACTTTATATAATCTCTTTCAGAGGATAAAAGCAGAGGGAGTACTTCGTAACTCATGAGACCATAAAATTCTAATACTGAGAGTAGCAAATAATTACAAGAAAACTACAGATCAATACCTTATGAACACAGACGCAAAAACTTCCAACAAAATATTCAGAAAATGAATCCAATAATGTATAAAAAGAATCTTATACCACAACCAAGTGAGATTCATACCAGGTATGTATGGCTGGTTTAACATTTAAAAATCAACTAATGTAAGCCATCACATCAACAGACTAAAAAAGAAAAATAACATGATCACATCAATAGATAACAAAAAGCATTTGACAAAATCTAATACCTGTTCATGAAAAAATTCTGAGAAAAACAGGAATAGAGTGGTGTTTTTTTTTTTCTCAACCTGATACAAAAAAAATTATAGCTAATGTCATCCGTACTGGTGAGAAACTTGAAGCTTTCCCACTTAGGATGTCCCCTCTCACCATTCCTTTTCTTTCTTTTTTTTTTTCTTAATGTTTATTTATTTATTTTGAGAGAGATAGAGGGAGAGAGAGAGAGAGTGAGAGAGAGCGAGTGAAAACACACAAGCAAGGGAGAGGCAAACAGAGGGGAGAGAGAGAGAATCCCAAGCAGGTTCCACAGTTATCTCAGAGCCCATCATGGGGCTCAATCCCACGAACTGTGAGATCATGATTTAAGCTGAAATCAAGAGTCGGATGCTTAACTGACTAAGCCACCCAGACACCATCACCATTACTTTTCTATATCATTTTGGATCTTTGCTAATGCAAGCAGACAAGAAAAAGAAAAGTTATGCAGATTGGGGAAGGAAGAAGTAAAAAAAAACCCAACAAACTGTCTTTATTAATAGATGACAAGATCACATATGTAGAAAATCTGAAAGAATATACAAGAAAAATAATATATCTATATCTATATCTATATATCTATATATATCTGTATCTATATATCTATATCTATATCTATATCTATATCTATATCTATATATCTCCGGGAACTAATAAATAACTATAGGCAAGGTTGCAAGGATACAAGGTTATTATACAAAGATCAACTGCTTTCCTATATACCATCAATGAACAAATTGAATTTGAAATTTAAAACATAATACTATTTACATTAGCATCCCCAAAATGAAATACTAAGGTATAAATTTAATGAAAAATATGCAAGATCAATTTGAGGAAAATGATAAAACTCTGATGAACAAAATCAAAGAAAAACTAGATCAATGGAGAAATATTACATGTTCACAAATAGAAAGGTTCAAATTGTCAAGATGTCAGTTCTTCCCAACTTTATCTATAGATTCAGTGAAATCCCAGTTAAATCCCAGCAACAGTATTTATTTTATGGACACTGACAAACTGATTCTACAGTTCCTATGAAGAAGCAAAAGATCCAGAATAGTCAACACAGTATTGAAGGAGAACAAAGTCAGAAGACTGATGCTTCCTGACTTCAAGACTTACTATAAAGCTAAAGTAATCAGGGCAGTGTGTTATTGGTGCAAGATTAGATCCATAAAATCTTAAACTGAGAAATAACCCACATAATTATAGTCAACTCGTCTTTGATAAGGGAGAAAAGACAATAATGGAACAAAGATAGTCTCTTCAGCAAATGGCACTTCAACAACTGGAATTTTTACGTGCAAAAGGTGTATCTAAACACAGACCTCACATCCTTCACAAAAGTGAACTCAAAACGGATCACGGACCTACATGTAAAATAAAACACTATAAAATTCCTAGAAGATAACATATAGGAGAAAATCCAGATGACCTTGGATACAATGATTTTTTTTTTTAGATACAATACCAAAGACATGACTCATGAAATTAATAATTGATATGATGGACTTTATTAAAATTAAAAACTTCTCTGTGACAGACAACATCAAGAGAATCAGAAGACAAGCACAGACCGGGAGAAAATATCTGCAAAAGATATCTGACAGAGGACTGTTACGTGAAATATATAAAGAACTCTTAAAACTCACAATGAGGAAACAAACATGATTTAGAAACGGGCCAAAGACCTTAAAAGACATCTCACCAAAGAAGATTTGGAGCATATGGAAAGATACTTCATATAATATGCCATCAAGGAAACACAAATAAAAACAATGATGTGATATTCCAATGCATATCTACTTGAACAACCAAAATCTGGAATACTGACAACAGCAAATGCTGGCAAGGATGTGGAGCCGTAGGGATGATAACGAATTGCTGGTGGGAATGCAAAATGGTATAGCAGCTTTTGACGACAGTTAGGCAGTTTCTTACAAAACTAAACAAACTCTTACCATGTAGTTCAACGATAGTACTCCTTGGTATTGACCCCCAAAAAAGATGAAAAGTTATGTCCACACAAAAATATGCACGTGGATGTTTATAGCAGCTTTATTCATTATTGTCAAAACTTGGAAGTAACCAAGATGCCCTTCAGTAGGTGAATTGATTAACTGTGGTCCATCCAGACAATGAAATATTACTCAGCACTGAAAAGAAATGAGCTATCAAGCCACAGAAAGACATAGAAGAACCGTAAATGCACATTACCAAAGTAAAAAAAAAAAAAAGCCAATCTAAAAAGGTTACATGATACATGTAAATACTGCATGATTTAGAGCATATGACATTCTGGAAAAGGTAAAAACTATGGAGGCTGTGAAAAGATCAATGGTGCCAGCGGACTGTGGGTGGAGAGGGAAAAAAAGGCAGAGCACAGAGGATTTTTAAGGCACTGAAAATACTCTGTATGGTATTATAGTAATTGATACGTGTTATTATAAACTTGTCCAAACTCACAGAATGTACAATACCAAGGGTGAACCCTAATATAAAATATGGGTTTTGCGTGATTATGATGTGTCAATGTAGGTTCATCATATGTAAAAATGTACCACTCTGTTAAGGGAGGTTGATAATACAGGAGGCTTGTGTGGGGGCAGAAGGAATACAGGAAATCTCTGTACCTTTGTATCAATTTTGCTGTGAATTGAAACTGCCCTAACATATTTTCAAAAGTAACCTTCATTCCCCAATACTCAGATATTGACTCCCCATCTCTTAGGTAACCACAAGCCAACTTCTATTACCACTCTCTAAATTTCATTTCCAACTCGTTGTATTAGCATGTTCGTAGGTGATGTGTGTGTATATGTGCACAGTCCTCTCTTTTTTTTTTTAACAAATGTTGCAAGTATATATATACTTTTTAAATGTGTTTTTTTAATGTGTAAATCTTTGATCCACTTGGCATTAATTTCATTGAAAAAAGTGTGGTATGGATCATAATCTTTTTATTTTTTTTAAAGATAAATGGCTAGTTGACTTAAAACCGTTTATAAAATTACCGAAATTTTACCTACTTGTTTGAAATGAAATCTTTTTGGGAACTAAACTCTGTATATATTTGAGCATATATCCAGGAACACTGCTGTTCCTATAATCTGTTTGCATGGTCATTTACTACTACCATTAATTTAATGTTGATTTGTGTTTTAATAACTCAGAAGTGGTATAAGAATCTAACAACGAATTATGTGGTAGGTGACATAGAATGGCAGATGCGGCATTGTGTTATGAATACCATAAACTATAATTCACGGGGTACTTTCATCAACCCTGAATCTCAGTATTTACATGGAAAATAGTGAAAAAACCTTTGGTTTAACAATCAAGTAAAAAGCATGAACACATTATTGCTATATGCATGGGAAGGCACATATTTTCATTGATTCCTAGTGGGAATACAAATTGGTATAACCCTATGGAAAGAAATTATACAAATACTACCAAAATGATCAATCCACATACCCTTTGACTTAACAATTCTACTTTTGGAAATTTATTCAACAGCTATACGTTTACTTGTGCAAATGACATATGTATGTTTTTAATCATTGCAGTGTTACAGCAAAAGCTGAGACTATATTAAATTCACATCAGCAGGGAAACTTGGAAAAGAAGTGTATTCACACAGTGGAATTTCTACACAGTTGCTAAAAAAGAATGAAGAAATTCATCATACATTGATACAGAAAGATCTTCAAAGCATGCTAAGTGAAAAGCCTGATGTTGAACAGTCTGCAGCATGTCAGCTAAGTAAAAATAAAAAAATAATATATATTTTATTTGCTTATATATGCATAAGTTGTTCTTGGAAGAATACATAACACAACGGGGTGTGCAAATCTGTAGCAAAGGAACAGAACTGATGGTAAGATTTTTAAAATATATCTTCTAATGTATCATTTTAGTTTTAAACCTTGGAATCAATGGTAAAGTAATGAAAACCTATTATATTATAAGAATCATATGAAATTTTCACTTTTGTTATTAAATTTATTCAATTCATCTTTATTAAATATTAAAAGACTAAAGAGAAAATATTAACAACTTTACATTGCCATGCATTATTGAGGGGGGAAAAAAGAGAGAAATACCTACCTACCAGCACTAAGCAACAACAACAAAAAAAAGTGAATAATTTTTATCTAAAGTAAATTTAGCTTGGAATGAGAAAGAAAGTCCATTCCATTATAAATTACGGCAAAGTAAGTCAACAGTGCAATCTAGTGAAAAGTGCCTCAATATAATATATGGATAATTCAATTTAACACTAATGTCATAGCATCTTAGATTATGGTTCTTTTAAAGTGTAAACATTTTAATATAAGAAAAATCAGTAAATTCTGCTCTTAAAAACTTAGATATAAAAGTACCTGCTATGGGGTGCCTGGGTGGTTCACTCTGTTAAGTGTCTGACTCTTGGTTTTGACTCATGTCATGATCTCCCAGTTGGTGGGATCAAGACGGTGCTGTCCATGCAGACCCTGCTTGGAATTCTCTCTCTCTCTCTATGTCCCTCCCCTGCTCTCTCTCTCCCCCCACTCACAAAATATATAAACATTAAAACAAATGAAAGTAACTGCTAGCATGATATTGGCTATGATCTTGCTGTTTTATGTGGTGTAAGCCATAAAAGTATAGTCTGAATTTTAACTACTTTGAAACAATGGTAATCATTTCTTGTCCAATATGCTTGATGGACTTCACAGTTGTTTTACTGGTTTTGATAAAGTTATGATAAAGTCATCTCACAAATCCCAAAATGACTTGGTAAAAGAAGTGTAAGATTAAACAAAGAAAATACAGAGTTATGTAGACATACACAACGAAAGAATGAAAAGGAAGAATGTTAAATTCTAAGATTGGGAACAGCATGAACAAATAGAATAATCATATTAATTTGATCATGTACTTCTCTTGTTATGTATAGTGTCCTTGGTGATTACCATATTAGATCTTACTAGATCAGAACATTATCATTCTTAGCTACTTAAAAAGTGCCATGAATTTTCATTTGAGATATAACCAGAATTTCAATTCCAAAAATACCAAAAGGTAATCATATTCTTTGAGTCTGTGACTTACTTAATAATACTCTACCTTGAAAACTGAAAGCAAAATGGTATATCAAAACTAGCCTGAAGAGGAAAAATGGACCTAGTCGAATTCAGACACCTGAAGAATAGTCATGAAAATAAAATAACACATCCAGAGTTACTGTTGGCGACACTGAATTTAACTGAAATCAGGAAAGCTTAATAGATCCAATTACATTTTGAAAGTAATTTCTAAAATTCCTAAATATCAGGGAAATCAGAAATGCTGTTCTTAAAGGCTCAGAAATAAAAATAGCTGCTAGGTAATGATGGCTGTGATCTTATGTGTAGCACAAACTACTACATAGAGTAACTGCTGTTGGCTTCAAAACTATTCTGAAACAAAAGGAAGCACTTAAAAAAACATTTTCCAAAATCATTATCCAAATGACCTTTTACAAGAGATGATCTGTCTTGCTCTCTATGCATGTGTGTGTATATGTACGTATGTAATGTATAACATATTTCTAAACAGCTTCATTATATTTTGATTACTGTGAATTAAGATAGCATAGGGACCCAGGGAAAGGACTAGAATAGAACACTGAGTAGAAGATGGCAAAAGGCCCTTTCGGGAAACAGAGTTCTTTATGATGGGAAAGCTGAGATACAACATTTGCAAATGCAAATGTGCCTCTTTATCATCATCATGAGTACAAAGGAAACCATTTGGTTATTTCCATAACAAGCTAATCTCACTTAAGAAAAAGTGATTACAGAAAATATTTTATACATAATTTTTCATAATAAAATAATCTCTTTCATATTTAACAAGATAAGGTTTCTAAATAACAGGGGGAAAGAGTTATAGATAAAGAGAAAGAGATATAAGAATTAATGAGTAAGATACACAAAAGATAAAATGGGAAGAAAAAAATTGAGGTGGTTAAAAATGTTAAAAAAAAAGGACAAGTAATAAAATGACTTACTCAGAAATAATCTAGTTTATTTTGTTCTATATAATTCTATTACTGTTACATAACCTCCAATACAGTGCTGAAGCCAATGGACATTTCTATTCCTATCTTATCTGGGGTCTCTGCAGCATCTGACCGTTCTGACCACATTCCCATCCTGGAGACTCACCCTTTCTTTGGCTCATGTGACACAGATCTCCAGAGGTCCTTCCTGGAGGAAGGTCCCCTTCCCATGGCTAAACCTTACTTATTACTATTTAATCGTTCTGTCCTTAAACTCCTCAGGTTAATATCCAGGGCCTCTGCAGATCTGGTTCAACAATGTGAGTAGCCTAATTTCACCTCCCATGACCCACCTCCAACCATCCAGGTAGGTTGCTCCATGAGATCTTGTTTTCATAATGCTGCTCCTTGTCTTCTGAATGCCTTCCTTTGCATGGTAACTACAACTTAACCTTTAAAACTCTGGTATAGTGTCATCTCTTCTAAGAATTTTCTCATAAATCCCTAGTATAAGGTTACTTTTCTCTGTGCTTCCACAGATATCTGTTCATGTAATAGTACACATCACAACTTAAAAATCACTAATTTACGTGTCTGCTTTCCTACTAGACGATACATTCCTTGAGGTCAGACCACATCTTTTTTTTTTTTTTAACTTTTTTACTAAGAAGTATAAAGTGCACATAGAAAAGGCTATCAAAAAGTTCAAGGAATTATCACCATGTGTACACCTGCTGTAACCAGTCCCAGAAAGGTCATATATCTTATTGAACTTGCATCCTCTGTGATTAGTGGATAATAAATATAAATATATGATAAATAGTAATAAAGGACATTAATCAGGTTTGGAGTATATTAATCATTGCAAGAAATCATCCTGTGTTATGATCCAAAAATCAGATTTTAGATACAAAGATCACATATCACTTATTAACGGGCAACCTCTCCAGTCACATAAACTAGCAATAGCATAGAGCTGAAATTTGCAATTCAAAAAATATGAAGTTACACAATCACCTTGCCAGGAACCCCAAAATACAGAGAGCTTGGCATCAAAATCCAGGGGAAGATCAGGGTCCATCAAATATCACTTTTGTCAACACATGGTATTCTGGGTGAGCCAGTTACGGGGTCAGTCACAGAAGATCTCTAAGAGTAAAACCCAGGGATATGCAATCAGCCTCAGCTGCTAAACAGCTTGGCTTCTTAGCACTGAACATGTTGAAAGGATTGATGAAAATGGACCAGCTACCCATCTGCCCCATGGTGAGTGGATGTGGGAAAGGAGGCCAGGAGAAATGTTACAGGGGCACAAAAGCACAACTCCATGAGTCAGGTGCTTAGAAGTGACAGCAGCAGAGGGGTCCACTGGTATACAGGACTGAGAGACAGAGTGTCTCAATTTATGTAAGAACAGTCTGCGGCTTGGGAGGCAAGACAGCACAAGCTTAAATACGGAGAGGCTATGCAGCTGACCTTTGAACAACACAAGGGGTTAGAGGCTCTGACCCCTGCACAGTCCAAACGCCACATAGAACTTCTGACTCCACCAAAACATAAAACCTGTTGACCAGAAGCCTGACAGATAGCATAAATAGTTGATTAACATATATTGTGTATGTTATATGTATTGTGCACTTCATTTTTATAACAAACTAAGCTAGATGATAGAAAATATTGAGAAAATCATAAAGAAGAGAAAATGTATATATACTATGGTACTGATAAAAAAAAATCCATGTATACATGGACCCATGCTGTTCAAGGGTCAACTGTATCAGCAATCAGAGCAACTGCTATAGCCAAATGGGACTAACTACAAATGTGGTTTGCATAGAATGGGTCTCCTGTGGCCCATGCAATTTTACTCCTGCTGATGAGAACGGTGTCACTACCAGACTGAAATAATTATTTTACACAACTAAAAAATCTGCATCAATTTCAGTATTACATTTTTACTTCCCTGGTAGTTCATTCAGTGAGAGCTATAATATGAAGGAAAGATTCTTAATAGGAATCATCATAGTGACAATGACAATAAGAATAGCTAAAATTTATGAGTGCTTACTGTGCTCCAGACACTGCACTAAAGGTGTTCATGCCTTTGCCCACTTAATCCTCACCCAATTATGCAGAGACGGTTATTTTCCCCATTTCACAGAGGAGAAAACAGGCGGGAAGAAAAACTCCCCTTCACGACTGGGAATTAGCAAGGCTGGCCCTCTAATCCAAGATGGACTTAGAATCTGCACTTTTCTCTGTTACACTAAATTACCCAAATTCAAATGACTACTTTCTGTGATATAAGTATTTTAACAGTCAAGTGTTTACATTTCAGTCATGATGACAGCTGCTGATGAGATTCTTAAGACGCAAAGAGCAGGAGGGTCATCATGTAAGATGCTCAAGTTTACTTTAGTTCTCCCCACATCAGTGGTGAATGTTTCAAATTCACACGGCTACACATCACAAAGTACTATGTGGACTCTCACTGAGGAAAGAGTGGCAAAGTAAGACTGCATCATTAAGACTTAACTGTCTGCAGCTTAAAAAACTAAATTATTATGAACTACTGGTATTTAATTAGAATATCAAAGCTACAAAAACATTGAGAGATGATGTAGTTTAAAAACAAACAGGTGAGGGGCGTCTGGGTGGCTCAATTATTTAAGTGTACAATTTCAGCTCAGGTCATGATCTCACAGGGTGGTTTGAGAGTGTGAGCCCTGCATCAGGGTTCTCTGTTGTCAGTGGTCAGCACAGAGCCCACTTCAGATCCTCAGTTCCCCTCTTTCTCTGCACCTCACCAGTGCGCTCTCTCTCTCAAATAAGCAAATAAATAAACATTAAGAAAAACAAACAAGAGAAAACTGAAACCCAGGAAGAACAGGACACACTTAATGGCCCTACTGCCTCGTCACTTTTAAGACTACTTTCTTTTAGGTTACTTAGTCTAATGATTCCTTCTGCTAATCACAGGGCTGATTGGAAATTACTTTGTCCTCTAAACAAAAACTTCTGGTGCTTGGGCCGGCAATTTTGCAGTCAATAAACTATATTATAATGACAGAAGAACAAATTTTGAACTAAGTAAGCCAGCCTACTTACCATATGGAGGATGCTTTGGTAGGAAATAAACTTAGGTTCCAATTCAACTCGGATTCACTGGGGCAAAATACATACGTGAGTTCCATCTCTTAAAAACCATAAGAGGGTGGGGTGACTGGTAATAACTACTTGTAGGATTGTTGTGAAAATTAAATAGGAAATGGGGGAAAGCACTTAGTGTGACACACAAACCATGTTTGATCAAAATGCTGTTTTTCTTGCCTAAAAGGAAATGCAGTACATTGGTTAAAGTCTCAGCTCTGCAGTTGGGCTGTATGGGTTCAAATCCCACTTCAGTTAACAGCCATGTGATTTGGGCCAGATAACTGCACCCTCCAGGCTTTAACTTTCTCATCTATAAAATAGGAATGGACTATTTCTAAGGATTTAGTTAGATAAAACATGTAAAGCACTTAGCTTATTACACCCTAAGCCATATTAAATGCTCTTGAGAAAAATCATCTTGATTCCATTTTGTAATATGCAAGAATTTTGAGTATTCAATATTCCTAAAAGATACTATGTCAATACCTGTGCTTCAATTTTTATTCCCGTATCTTTTTGTGTGTGTGTGAAGATTTAAAGAACCTGTGATCATCAGGTAATTACATAAGGAAAATTGAGGTCCACACATCTATTCCCAGTATCCAAATTTAAAACAAATCACAATGTGTATTCACTATTCAAGATAACCTCATTATACAACATGAACAATTGAGCTAAGTCTTCTGGCAACAAGGTGACTCTAGCTATGCTAGAAGTCGTCTCGCTGCACACATTTTGAAATTCTGAATAAAACAAAAACACAGTTGAGTTCATAAGAAAAAAAAAAAAAAAGAGATGTCCCAGCATGCACAGAGAGTAAATTGACAACCTGAGATGGGCTAACAAGTTGCTGCAACAGACCTTGAGGAGGGGACAGGACTGGGGAGGTCTATCAAACCCACAGATAGGCACTAACAGCTAGTTTTAGGTTTTAGTGCCCATTAGCTGACAGGAAACAAAGTCTTGAGCCCTGCCTAAATGAGGAAGCAAGCGGGAACTGAGATTCTTGCATGAAGTTGGAGTCCTCTCTAAGGCTATACTTCCCAAACTTCAGCATTCATCATGATCACCTAGAGGGCTGATTAAAACCTAGAACCCTCAATCCACTCCAAAAAGTCTGACTCAGCAGGTCTGGGATTCTGCATCTCTCACAAGCTCCCAGCTCTCACAAGCTGCTGGTCCACAGACCAGACTCTGAATAACTCTGCCCTAAGGGGTGTACCACCAGTGAAAACAATCCTTCATGACCCAGAGAGATGATAAGAAAGCTTATCTCTGACCAGGGCTCCTATGTTTGTATACAACATGTTTGTATACAGATTTGGAATAAAAATGTATACTGTTTGTACATTTTATACATTTGTATACAGGTTTGGGATAAAAATGTGTACTACCCACACAGTATATGAGTGCTACATGTAAGAAATTAACATTTTCAAATTGGTCTTGGGTTGGGGGATTCCTCTGAGGCATATGAAGAAGTAAACATAAGACTGCTTTGTAGGAAAACTTTCACAAGCCAGATTATGTAAAATTCCCATTCAAATAACTCACAAAGACTAACTACAAAACACATAAGGAAATGTGTCTGTGAAAAAACCCCCCTAAAAAACCCTAGAAGATTGGCACCCCCACAATTTAATAGAATTGGAAAAAACCTATAAATTTCCAATTATTTTAAGACACACACAGGAATAGAAAACATAAAAAAAAGAACTTGTAGAAATGAAAAATAATAGTCATTACTACTAGCATTTCAATAAATAGGTTCTAGATGAGATACTGGAGGAAAAAAAGCTTTGGTAAACTGGAGAAGCTGTGTAAAGAAATTACATAGAATGTAGCACAGGGGATAGAAAGAGAAGATACTAACGAGCAGTGAGGTATATTAAGGTTAGGATGAAAAATTCCAACATGTGGCTAACAGGAGTTTTATTAGTTGGCTAAAAAGAGAAGCAATTTTAAAATATATGATGGTTAAAAATCTCTCAGAACTGGGATAATGGGATTAAAGAATCAAGAAGAATAAATAAAAATAAGTTTATGACAAATATAAAAAATAGGGGAGTCTGGGTGGTTCAGTCAGTTAAGCTCTTTTCTGACTCTTGATTTCAGCTCAGGTTATGGTCTCACAGTAGGTTGAGATGGTGCCTTGGGATTCTCTCTCTTTCTCTCTGCCCTTCCCCCACTTGCGTGTGTGCACTCTCTCTCTCTCAAAATAAACACCTTAAAAAAACCCCAAAACCAACAAAAAACAAATATAGAAAAGTAGTAAAATTGCAGAATATATTGGCAAAAAACATCTTCCAGGGATGAAAAAGATAAGCCAATTCATTTGTAAAGAAAGTGCAATTTGGCTGACAGGAGATAGATAATAGCAAAACAGAGACTGGAAGATAATAAAGTCTCTTTTAAGGGTTGAGAGAACATAACTGTCAGCCTAGAATTCTCTACTCAAATAGTCATTTAATAATTAAAACAAAAAGCAACAACAACAAAAAGCAAACATTTCAAAGAGACTTTACCACTCACTGAAAGAACTACTAAATGATACTTTTCAGTAAGAAAAAAAGTGAGCCAAGGGTGCAGTGGGGGTGGAGAGATTGGGCTATAGGGACAATGATGCACAATGAAAATGGTAAATATGTGGGTAAATCTAAATAAGCATCACAATTACCAACAATAATTAGCTTAAGGTGGTTTAAGAACAACAGGTAACTAGAACTAGATAAATTCTAACATGTGAAATGGGGTGAGTGAAGACAAAGATATTTTAATGTCTAAAGAGAGAGACACTAGTCACTGTATGCCTTTAAGGAGACATGTTATGGTTTTGAAAGTATGTACCCAAGTAAAAGAAACAGGATGCAACACTTCAAACATGTAGAAATGAAAAATACAAAGAAAACCGGAATAAGTTATGGATATATACATAAATAGTAAAAGTATAGATATATCTACCAGAAGGATATTGTATGGTCACAACTAAAGACTATGAAAAGGAAACAGATATGTTTAGGATCCTAACAATACACAACTATTTCATAAAAGAATATGGCAAAATGTTACCATCCACTAAATCTAGGTTACGGTTACAGAATGTCCATCATTTTGATTTTTATATACTATGTGTTAAAATATTTTGTGATGAATTTTTTAATTTAAAAAAGCAAGTAAGTTTAGCTAATCCAACATAGTAAGAAAGACTTAGTTAACTGGAAAGTTAACAATTACCATGGATTTATTTTCCAAAAGAAGTCAGAGTGGGCTTATCAGGTAGCAGGCTAATGAAAACCAGGTTAAAAAATGTTTTATATATATTCTTTTTCCTCTTGAATTTCTATTTGGTTTGTCTAAGACTCTCTGATTGTAGAAGAATTTATAATGAAAAAAACACATACCAAAATGTGGTATATTCTACTGAGGGTTGCATCACTGGTGAGAAGTGGAGATGAACGGATAAAAGATGCTATCAGATAGGATTTAAAGCAAATTCTACAGATTAACCAAACTCTTGTAAAACTACTTGAAGGGTGATAGTGCTATTCTAATCAACTTAAAACATACACATAAGAAAATCAGAAAGACTAAAAACAGGTTGCATTCTAGTCTTTGAAATTCATTAGTTTTATTATTTCTCAAAAGTCAAGCTCCAGATCTGCTGTATATATCTTTTTTCACTTTGACTTCAAAAGACCCTAACCGTAGCATTTTTCACTCATAACTCAATCCTTCTGCTATTTCCACATAACATCATATGAAAATCATGCTTCTTTTTTTTTTTAATGACTCATACCTTACAGTATGATGTTTATTAGTTCCACAACAATTCCTGTTACTGACTATTAGGTTATTCCCAAGAGAATGAAGGCTAAAATTAGACCTTTTGGCTTCCACTTTGTTTCCAGGCAGGTATGTGCATGCTTTGACCTTTCCCCCCTCCAGCTGCTCATTTCTTATAAGGCAACGGCATAAGGGCAGAAGTCAGAGAAATGAAATTGCCTTCCTCGCTTTTAAAATTAAAGCTGACAGGTACAATGGGGTAAAAGAAAAACATGTGCACACGGATGTGGAGATAGACTTCAGAAAGCTGTTTATGGCATTATTTATGCAGCTAAAAATAGGCATACTTATTGGCAGTGATTTTTTGTTTGTTTGGTCTTTTGTTTGTTTTTGCCTTTAGACAAAGATGGCATCCTTTCAAAATACTTACTTTTCATTGGAATGGACCTCTAAGCTGTCCTATCCCTTGCCACTATCATTGATTAAGATTTAAAGCATTGTCTGCTTCAGGTTTCATCAGCTCTGGTCTGAAATATAAAATGCTACAACTGACATTCATATTTTATATAACAAAAACAAAATATATTTGCCAATGTCATGAAGCAGAAGGATAGAAAACTAGAATGTTACAGACTCAGCACACAGGAGGCACTCAACAAACATTTAGTGAACTCAATGATGAACTAGAGCAGAGGTCAACAAACTTTTTCTATAAATGATCAGATAAATATTTTAGGCTTGAAGGCCACAGGTCTCTTCAAATACTCAACTCTGACATTGGAGTGGGAAAAGAGCTTTAGATGATACACAAACAAATCAATGTGGCCGTATTCCAGTAAAACTTTATGAACACTGAAATTTGGATTTCATATAATTTTCATGTGCCACAAAATATTATTCTTCTTTTGATTTTTTTTTGACCTTTAAAAATGTAAAAACTGCTCTTACTCACCAGCCACACAAAAACAGGCAGAGAGCCAGAGGTGGCCTGTGGGTCATTGTTTGTGGACCCCTAAAAGAGAGTTTAGTGATTTCATAAGCCATCTGATCTTATTCTTCAAAATTACAAGTGGAATATACAGGAATAAATTATAGAGCACAGTAAGAAATGTGGATAAAAACCGAAAGCATGAGCAAATTCATTTAAAGTGTATAAACAATTACACATGTATCTTTTTGAGTAGCTTCACAAAAGACTAGTAACCTTTGATTCATGTACCTGTGCAGTGAAAGCAGCACACATCTTAAAAATGCAGATACATTGCTTTGAGTTGAATTTTATAACAATACAAACCTGAGGATACATCTAGGGCAAGAACTCTTACTCTGGGATCTATATATCTATACTTAGAATTAATGGCTAATCTTTGGGGGTTCCTTGATTTTTTTTTTATTCCTGAAGTTGTAAATATTTGTTATACATGCATTTTTATGTTGAGTCAGTAGAGCTTTCATCAGTTTTTAAGGGGTCAGTGGGTTCAAACACCAATGACTTAGCAGATTGCGACTGATTAGCTAATAGGTCCTATTACTATTTCTTTGACTCTTCAATACCCAAAAGCAGTATCATTTAAAAAGGAAATACCTAAAAGCTAGATATTCTCATTAGTATTAAATGAAACGCATATTAAAAAAAAATCATTTCCTTCTAGAAGTGATTTTTTTTTTTATGGTATGAAATTAGCTTTCTCATTCATATCAAAATCAAATGGGCCTGTATTACTCTTAAAAGCCACAAAATACTACACAGGAACTGTGATAAGCCGAAAAGCCCCCAAAGATATCTGGATTCTATTTCTTAGAACATGTGAACATGTTACTTTACATGGCAAAAAAGATTCTGTAGATTTTAAGGATCTTGAGGTGAAGCTATTATCTTGGATTATCCAGCTGGGCCTTAAATGTACTCACAACTGTCCTTACGAAGAAAGGAGGAGGCAGAGGGAGATTTGACTACAGGAGAAGAGAAGGCTATGTGACAAAGGAGCAGGGGATGGAATGATGCACTCTGACAATGGAGAAAGGGGCCGTAAGCCAAGCTACGGGCAACCACTACAAGCTGAAAAAGACAAGGAAATGGATTTTCCCCTCAGAGCTTTCAGAAGGAACTAGCTCTGTGGACACCTTAATGCTAACATAGCAAATGATTTCGACTTCTGACTTCCGAAACTGTAAGGGGATAGAGATGTGTGTGTGTGTGTGTGTGTGTGTGTGTGTGTTTTAATTTTTTTTTTAACATTTCTTTATTTTTGAGAGAGACAGAGCAAAACAGAGCACAAGTGGAGGAGGGGTAGAAAGAGAGGGAGATACAGAATCTGAAGCAGTCTCCATGCTCTGAGCTGTCAGCACAGACCCTGATGTGGGGCTCGAACCCATGTACCAAGAGATCATGACCTGAGCCTAAGTTGACTGCTTAACCGACTGAGCCACCCAGGCACCCACCCCCTTCCCCGCTTATTTTTTTTTTTTAATGTTTATTTATTTTTGAGAGAGACAGACAGAATGTGAACAGGGGAGGTGCAGAGACAGAGGGAGACAAAGAATCCAAAGCAGGCTCCAGGCTGTCAGCATAGATCCTAACACGGGGCTCAAACTCATGGACCGGGAGATCATGACCTGAGCCCAAGTGGGCTGCTTAACTGACTGAGCCACCCAGGCGCCCCTAAAGTTGTGTTGTTTTAAGACACCAAGTTAGTGGTAATTTGTTATAGCAGCAGTAAGAAACTAATACAGGAACTCTTTATTCCTGCCTCCACCAGAAGGTAATAACTGGTCCTGCGCCTTTTCACCTTAATTTTTATTGGGTTTAATCTCCGGTTTCTAGGAAACAAGGATATGGACAATTTGATTTTGAATCTTATGTTTATGTGTTTCACAACTACAGAAATACAAAAACACAACGAAAATAAAAGGGTCTAAAGCCAACCAACTTTTCTCTGCCTAAAGCAAATCTTATAGATGAATTTGTTGAATAACTAATGAAAACTTTCAAATAAGCTATGTCTCCAAATTTATACTGAAAAATACCTAAAAACAAAATAATTTTAGAAATTATCAAAATATAAACAAAATAATTTTAGCATTTATCAGAATAACACATGCCTTCCCTAAATACCTACTGATCTCAACTATTAGAGTGCAGTCATGAAAACAATATACTCCGTCCAAAGACATCCTATTTTACCTTTCCCCCACCACACATATGCATACAAGTTTGAGGTGCAGGGGGAATGATACTGAATAGTCAAAACAGATGCCCCCAAATCTATGCATCCAAAACATCATACATTTTATTTGTAGGTAAACCTCTCAAGGCTTTCCTTGGAGCATAAGGACTTTTATATTCCATAAAATCCTGGCCAGGCATTTTTAGGCCAATGGACATTTAAAGAAGACAATCACACTTGGGCACATGGAAATTCTGGGGAACTGATAAAAAGAATGCACTCTGATTGCTGGAAGAAGCAATATCTCAGAATAAGGAAGGAAAGAGACATAGGAAATGTTAGAGTGTGGTACAGGAAGAAAGAGTAGTGTTATACACTCAGTTGATGCTGAGGATTATTTTGTTAGAATACAATCACAGGCTGGGAACAACTGCCCCAGGTCATAAATAAGTGCTTGGCATATATATTCTCCTTAAGAAGGTAAGGGAAAACAAGGAACTAGAAGGCCCTTTAGTGAAAGCCTCAGATGCAATTAAAACAACTATTCATGCTTAAGGAAGTAAGCTTCAATCAGCTGAAACATTTACCTATGTACAGCACTCCTAATGCTGCTGGCAGAACTTTGTAGATGCTCAGTTACCATTTGATAGGTAAATTCATGAATGAGTAGTGACTTTCACTTATTGTATATATGTTGATAGTAAGTGCAATAAATTATATATTTATTTAGGTTGTATTTAAGAGAAATATTTAGAAATTATCTAGCTCAGCAGCAGCTTTGGAGAAAGAAGAAAATAAGAGAAATGAAAATACTTAGAAAAATCATTTGAAGTTTATTTTTTAAAAGCCTTAATAAAGTTGAGCCCAGTGCCTGCTCACTCGGATTGTTGGTGTGATACCTAACAGAGAACTAGAGCAATAACCCCACCAGGCTATAAAATGAAAGTTCCATATCAGAGATTGCATTTGATTTCCCTTAAGGGTTTTTCAAGAAACCTAACACGTTTACCTCTCTCGGGCTGTGTGTGTGTTTAAGTCATGTTCAAAATCTCCTCAGCACTGCTCTATTGGAGGTAGTTTATTTTCAGAAGTTAAGCATACCAGTGAGAAAGCCTAGGTTGCAAGGACAGAAAATTCAGAGAGCTTTATACTGCTATAGACCCATCTGTTAGTTTGACAGATCAAACTAACCTCCAAAGGGAACGTTCCATCTGAATAGTAAGTAGATGATTATGAACATGTGCTTGAGGTTTTATTTAGAAACACAGATTAATGCACTTGCTATCCTAAATAGTGAACGTTGGTAATAAAGATTTTCCTTTCTCACACTTGGGAGCACTACAGATATCTGTTTATTGGTATTCTCTTGCATTTTCAACATAATATACATTTTCTTTAGCTTGATTGAATGTGTTTAGACACAGTATCAAGTATCAAATTAGGAAAAGCACTTTGCAAAATTGGATACATGCAGTAGAAGCTAGAGAAGAGAGAGGTATTTCAACATATTTAAACCAACTTCAAAATAGGAAGGGACATGGCTTTATTCAATAGGCTCAATTCCTAATATATTATATAGCTGCAATAGATGTCTATTGTTTTTGCCTGTCCAGTATCCATTTTCTCCTTTTCCCTGAAGAGAATGCCCAGATTTTGTTTTGGCAACCATCCTTCCCCACACTCACCCTATAATGTTCTAGTAGGGCTGACCCCATTGTCTGATTTTAACTTTGGACAAGTGACTGAAACCTGATCAGTAAGATCTATTGGGAATGGTTTAAGAGTAGCATATATAGTTAGGTAAATCAAAGTGAAAGAGCACCAGTCCCAAGACTTTTACGAGAACTACTGAAAATTAAGCTTTAGCTGGCTGTTGCTTGTTAAGATGGTAGGAATGTCAGCCTACAGCTAACTAGGACCATGTTGTCATTACCTAAGAGGCCAGCTGAGAAAAAAAGTTAACATAAAAGGAAGCATTAAATATAAAAAGGCTGGGGCACCTAGTTAGCTCAGCTGGTTAAGAGGCTGACTTGATTTTGGCTCAGGTCATGATCTTGCCATCTTGAGATCGAACCCTGCATGGGAATAGGAGGGAGAGGGGGCTCGGTGCTGGGAATGGAGCCTGCTTGGGATTTCTTCTCTCCCTCTCTCTCTTTGTTCCTCTCTTGCTTGCATTCTCTCTCTCTCTCACTCTCAAAATAAACAAACATTAATACACACACACACACACACACACACACACACACACACACACACAAATAAAAAAACTGACAGACCAATGCAGTAAGACTTTTGGATGGCACGAATGAACTTTCTCGTACCACAGTTAGACTACATTTGTACTGATAGTTCCTACATCAGTAAATAACCTAAGTAACCCCAGCTCCTTCTTTTTCTTTTTGTCCTTAAGTCAGTTTTTTATTTTTTAACTAGATTAAATGTCATTTCAAACAAGATTCCTGACTAATTAATACAATAGCTCCTACTACTCACTACTTTCTTTGCAAAGGACTTTGACATTTTATTATTTACCAACAATCAAAAGAATTGGGCTTTGAGTCCCCAGTGAGGCCTTGAGTTCTAATCCTGGGATCAGCAATGTGCCCCATATAGTCTTTGACAAGCTATGTCCTCTGAGGCTGGTTTATCTATTTATAAGTATCTTGCAAGGTTGTGTACAAGATTAAATGCACAGTGTGCTCAATGTCCCGTGGACTGGACACTTGGTAAATTGTATTTCCTTTCCCTTTTTGAGAAACTGAAGGGCTTTTATGTATTTTATTTTTATATTTTTTTACATTTCATGATGAAATGACTAAAAGTTTCCTCTAAGATAGGGTTTGGAAATTCAAAAGACAAGGTAATCCTTAACACATATATTAGAAATGTGGGGGTTTTCTGTTTTTTGAGGTTTTGTTTTTTAAGGTAGGGACAACCCTCTATTGGGGAACTAAGAAACAAAAATCGGGGCGCCTGGGTGGCTCAGTCCATTGAGCGACTGACTTCGACTCAGGTCATGGTCTCATGGTTTGTGAGCTCAAGCCCTGCGTTGGGCTCTGTGCTGACAGCTTGGAGCCTGAAGCCTGCTTCGGATTCTGTGTCTCCTTCTCTCTCTGCCCCTCCCCCACTCATGCTCTGTCTCTCTCTGTCTCAGAAATAAACAAACACTAAAAAAAATTAAAATAAAAAGAAACAAAAATCTAGAAATAGGTAAATAATAAAGGATTTCCTAAAAATTTTTCACAAAAACAAAAGCCTTACTAATGTGCATCATGATGAAGTATATAGTCTAGACAGTCCGAGGATTTGCGCAGAAGTTTTTCTATGTGGTTTTATTGTTTGTTGATTCTAATTGGCCTGAGGCTTTTGGTTTATTTTTCTTTTCTTTTCCATCAGGGCCTTACTCAATCCAAGTGTCTGTAACTTTGAGTCACATATTCCTGAGATACTATAATTCAAGAACAACATGAGAATTAGGTATCCTGATAAAAAACATTTTAAATTAGTTTTAGGTAGACAAATCTATTTAAGAGTGAATGTAATGTGTTTTAATCATGTGGTTTGCTATTCACTGTACCAATCATAAAACTCCATAACGAATTCAGCAAACTTATAAATTTCTAAAGCCACGTCAGCTAGCATAAAAATTTAAGATATTTTATTATTCCTTTTATTCTTGAAACCTAGCCTAGATGATATGTTCATATAGCTATTACCCACCCTAAAAAGAAAAACCAATCTGTAATATTAGACACAGATGAGTCCTGTCTGCTTTAACATTTCTCTAGCAATGGTCAATATAAGCATACCAGTACATCAGTGGTTTAAAAGCTTAGTCTTAAATATTCCACATTTTAATCAACTGTAGTGGTCACTTCTCTTACATTAAGTTTCCAAAAAAATTCAGTTCTATAAGCTCAAAGCAATTCATTGTAATTACCTAACCTGTGATTTTGAAGAAATCATAGAATTCTGTAAGCAACTATAATTGAACACTTGTTATTACCAGGATTAAACAGTATGGCAATGTGTCATGATAGTTAATGTTTAAATTTTCTATAGGCTTTTGAGTTTAAACTTAGATGTAAGATGAATTCATTAGGATAGTAGTGTATGGGTAATCAATTTAACAATTAACATTATGAAAGATTCTTTAGCATATGAAAACAAAGCTCTTAAGAAATACCCCAAAATCTACCTTTGTAAAAAAATTGAGTCATATGGCAAAAACACAAGTTACAATAGAGGTTGGCTAGTTACAATAATATACACACTGCTTCTGAATTATATAGATAATAAAGAACTCCAGCATACTAAGCCAATAAACAAATATTTCCATTAAATTCAAATGATTTGTTTTCATGGCAGAATGTAGGCAAGTTTTTATTTTGTAAGGACTGATCAATGTAATGAAAATAAGTTACTCAATCTAGATTCAAAAAAGACAAAGATATAAGTCTATAATATCTAGCATCACAAAAATTTACTGTTAGGGCACAATCTAACACAATGTGAATAGAAGGTAATATTAAGATTACAAGAGACATAACCTTACAGTGTCAAACAATTTTCCATAAGATGTTTTATTTGGAATTCTATTGATTCTTTATGGACCAGTGTAAAAGAAAATCTGCAATGCCAACTTACTAAAGGGTAATTTTTTTTTATTTTTATGCCAAGACACTTAAAATTACTCATTCCTTTTTGATCCAGCAATTCTACTTAAAAGAATAATCATAAATGTATAGAATTACGTATGTGTAAAGATTATCATTCTCTTGTTACTTATAATAACCCATTTTCCAGAGGACCTAATATCTGGCGATAGATTAGTTATCACCTCCTTTGAGAATCTGATGAACAGTAAGGATTCTTTACTTCAGAAATACACACCTTTGCCTTATTTCTATAACACAGACGCATGCACTTGCATACACATACACCGAACATAATATAAACACTGCATTGCCATCTACCTTGAAAACTATTAAAGAAGTCAGTAAAAGTTTTAGTGTACATAGGAATAACTTAAAGGATTATAGAAGGAAGAGAATGTAAAGTTTTCAAAAGAGGGAAAAATGCAGCTCATTTGGTACTTAAAATGACTGGTCTAAAGAACTTAGAGTGATGACAGATAAAATACAAATTAGGAACTGCAAAGGTGCTCATGTACTAAGGTCTATTCATGTCTGTTTTTTGTATTTAAAGACAGCATTGCTGATATCATTCTATATATGATTCAGAGGCTGCTAAGATTAATGAGGGAAGCTCTAGAAAGTTGATCTTCGATTTGAGATTCCACCTGTGATTGACAAAGCTTGGAACAATCTGTATTTCTCTTGTTCCATAGAAGTACGAAGTACCGTGTTCACTTATTCATGCAATCTAGTTCAATTCTATAAACATATTCCATAAACATGCCTACTGTGTGCCAGATACACTAAGATGAATAAAACACAGACCATGTATTCCAGGGAGATCACTATTTTAAGAAGCATTCATAAACATTAATTTCCAACAGTAAGAGTGTAACCAGTATGAGGATAAGGATTTTCACTCATTTTACTCAGAGGTATATCCCAAGTACTTAGAACAATCTCAAAATTACTAAGAGAGCAAAACTTGCAACAAGTTTTGCATGATTCAAAAGTTCATATTCTTAGCCAGTATGCTATTAAGCTCTCCGGTATTCGGACTCCTCACCAAACACTCTTCAGGTTAAAGATTGGCTTATTCTAAAATGTATAAAATTATATATCTGAAACATAATAGCAAGTGCATTACACAGTAATAAACACAGAAGAGACAGGAAAACAGCCAGAATAAATACTATGACCACTATTATTCAGAATTGTTCTTTATAGTTGTCTACGTACATATACCTCTAAATAATATGTTTCATTTTACTGTATTTTGACATCTGATAACTATACCGTATGTGTTCTTTTGTGACTTGCTATTCTCACTCAACTTTCTAATTTTGAGACTGCCATGTTGGTGAGTCGATACACGTAATACATTTACTTAAACTGTTTTCAGTATCCTGTTGTATAAAAATGCCACAGGTTTGTTTGTTTTTTTCTTCTTCTATGGGTGGGCATGTAGTATGCAATTACAAATGGTGAATATTTATGTACATAATCTGGTTCAGGAGCACAAAGAGTTTCTCCTGGGTGTACGGCTAAGACTGGAATTGCTGACTCGTGCATGGCAAGCATACACTCAACTTTATAAAATAATGCTGAGCTATTTTCCAGTGTTCTTACATCACTTTATAAAGTATGCCTGAAGAACGAATGAAAGTTCTACTGTTGTAGTATGCACCACATTTGTTACTGTGATTTTTTTTTAAGTTTGATAACCTTTTTAAAAGAAAAAAGAAGTCTTCTTTATATGATTTTCCTCCAGAGAGATAATACATGTTGGCACAAGAGGTCTGCTATGTCGGTAGTAATACTTTTCATTATAAAAGTTGTGCCATAAAGTCTTCTATGGGTATTAAGATACAAACATACTCCTCTCTTTCCTGATTAAAGCATCCCTGCTCCTATACCTCAGACAAGCCAAACTTCCCACTATGTGCTCCTATCCACCAGCTGCACAGTAGGGTTTGTGAAGGTGGAGATGAGATCTACCTCATTCGCCTCTTTTCTTTGTCTAGCTCACTGGTTCAAATGAAATCCTCAATAAATACTAAAATGGATGATTATGTTTTCCTAGGTAAAATAAATCTGCTCCTTAAGAACGGCCTCTACTCCTGGTGTGAAAAAATCTGCATCCTTAGGTCTAAGTATCAGACTCCAGACCATATTGAATTTATCAAGGTTAAGAATGACCTACGGAGCCCTCTTGAATCAAGGAGTCCTTCCTGGGGATGCATGTCTAGAACAGGAAGTATTTGTGACACACGTGTCTTCTTTAATATTTGAAACCTCAACAATTTTCATGGCTGGAGATACGCAGGGGTCAGGAGACGAGGCTAGAACTGTGGGTCACTGGGGGTCCAGCACGCTGCATTACTGACTTCAGACTCTGTCCTACAGGAAATGGCAGCCACTGCAAGATTTAAGCTTAGGTCAATTATGACTAACTTGGCATTTCAGATAAACTTCTTAGGATGCTTGAAGGAGAAAAACTGATGAGAAACAAGGTTTCTTGCTGGAAACCCAAGATGTCAACTTTTACTTTACATTGACTAGATTCTCACAGATGAATGAATCTTTAATATTTTCCTCCTGGGAACACTTTTTGGAGTTTGATACCAGAGATTCCCGAAGGGCATTTCTGGGTGGAAATTTTTAAAGGAGTGAAAATGATCTCTGAGGACATTTATGACTGTTTTGAAAGATCTGAAAGTGGCACTAACATTAATATAGAAGTTCCACGAAGACACAAGTAGAAAAGATATGAAAAGTAGTAATTTGTGAAACTTTTCAGTTTTTTATATTTTCTCAGTTGGTGAGTTAAGTTTGGTAGGTATTTTTTTCCAGATTGTATAGAGTAGAAAATAGAACTAAAGCTGTTACTCTCCCTTTATACTAGCCAGTATTTTTTCCTAACTTCTAGTTCAGAGAAGCCGACCTCATAATCTTAGTTATCTTTTATTTCTTTCTCTTTTCTCTATTCCATCTTCTACAAAGTCACTCCCATGACTTATTCTTTCTCTTTTTTATTGCTTATTTCCACAGCTATCACTTTGGTCCATCTCCCGATGCTTGGATTATAACAAAAGCCTGCAAACAGTGCATCTACATTTTCTCTCTATTCCAGCATATCCCCAACACAGTCAACATGATAATCTCCAATTTTCCTAACACTGAAATTTCACAACATTCATAAGATTTTTTTTTTGTCTTCTATAAGAACCACCAGTGGCTTCCCAGAGCCTAGTTTATCAGTCTACCTTTGCCTTAAATTGCTTGGTTCGCCATTGACATGTGACCCTGCTCGCAAGCACCAGCCCTTCAAATTCATAACTCAGTATTTTCTAAGTATCTCCTCTTTTCCTAGAAGCTGATTCTCTCTGATCAATCCCATCATTTGGCTTGCTCATTCCAGCTACCTCTAATGTCTACCTTTCGATAGCCTTAAAGAACTGTTCTGGTTTAATTCTTCCAACTCTGATCACTTACTGAGTCCGTCAATGAAAATTCATTATAATGTTCTCCTTGGAGCCCATACTCAATTATAGATTAGACACTTGCTAATTGAATTTCGCTTTGATTTGGACCTAGAATAGATATGACATGTTGAATCCAGCGCACATTATAGTAAGATTTGACATAATCATTGCTTCTGTGCATTCTCTCATCCCTTCACAGAATTTCAGCTCCAAATTAGGCCTTTCCACCCCCTTGACAGAACCCAAACATGACTGTTATTGCACATCTTAACTTGTTAGTCCCGAAGACTACAATTTTAGAGTTTGAAGGCAAGAACAATGTCTGATCGTTACATAAAGAGAATACAATGCTATGCAACAGCAATGACTAACATTAGCTTTTCAATAAATTAATCAATCTATCCATTTACTGAGTACCCACTATGTGTCAGGCATTGGTTCAGGTAATGCAGATTTTTCAGCAAGGAAAGGAACTTAATCCTGAATGGATAAAATCCTGAATGGATAAAAATGCATCTTCATATTTGTACTACTTATTTGTCCTCTTGTTTTCTGAAATACTCTATTTCTGTGACTGTCTCTGCCTTCTCCCTTTACAATGTTACTCCATAGAATGGGAGCTGTATGTGTGTGTGGTAGCCAGTGACTGCTTGCTAGATGGGTACATGGAACATTAGGAAATTACTGAGCTACTAATACTCAAATAATTAAGAATGCTACCTCCCAATCCAACACCCATCTCCATTCCCACTGCCCACCATTATGGTTCTCCAGGAACACAGGTTATGCTTTATAGTATACAGATATAGTCCCTTTCTCCTCTATTTTTCATATGCAGTTATCAACTCGTGCCAATCCTCACTCCAAAAAGTCTCTATTTTCGTGCTTTTTTTTCTTCCCCTTCTACTATTGTTGCCTCCAGGCTATGCAGAAAAGCATGTTATTGTTTCCCCAAAACCTGTCCTCTTCTAGTGTTCTCCCTTTCAGGGAATAGTACCAGACAGTTTTCTTGGTTCTGCATGCCACAAATGCACCCCACACCTCTAATCTCACACAAGGCCTCTCTGATTCAGTCTCTTTCAAGTCCAGCTGCATCTCAGCATTTCTATTACCATTACTCCAAGCTAATTATATTTTTCCTGGGACTAGAGTATCTTCTTAAGTGGCCTCTCCAGCTCTTCTCCACACTTAGAATTACCGTTTCAAAACATAAACCTGACCATATGCCCCCAGCCTGCATAAAATCCAGTGATGGACTATTAGTGCAATTAGGATAAAACTAAAATGCTTTATGTGGTCTGTCCTACCTGTGGTTGACAAAATAACAGCCTCCAAAGGTGCCCACATCCCAATTCCAGGAACCTATGAGTATATTAGACTACATGGCAAAGGAGAATTAGATTTGCAGACAAAATTAGGTTAATCAGATGATGTTAAAATAAGGAGAACATTCTGGGTTGCCAGAAGGGTGCTTAAATGTAGAAGAAGGAAGTGGAAGAGTCAGAGGAGGATATGTGAGGACAGGAGCAAGGTTGTCAGAGTGCCGTGATACAAGGAGAACTCTGTCCAGTCTCAGGACTATGAGTCAAGGAACATGGGAAGCTTCCACATGTTGGAAAAGCAACTGGTTCTCCCCTAGAGCATCCAGAAAGGCCTGTTGACACCTTGATTTTAGCCTACTTTGGGCTTCTGATCTACAGACTTCTGATCTATTTCTTTTTTTAAAGAAATAAATTTGTACTGTTTGAGCATCTAAGTTTGCGCTAATTTGAGATAGCATCAGTAGGAAGCTGCAATACCACCTAACACTCCTCTTCTAGTCCCTCCTTACAGGTACCATGCTTTCTGCTGCCACAGGGCCTTCAATTTTTACACTTATTTGTTGTAATCTTTGGATTAATAATACCATGTCCCTAACTAGATGGAAAAGTCCATGGAGGTAGACATGGTGTCTTATTTTTTTCACCATTCTGTCACAAGCACACAACCCAGAGACTACAGAAAGGAGACCAAATAAATATTTGTTGAATGAACGCAGCCAAGCATAGAGGTACCATCAAATCCCTGACTAGCGCCCTCTAGTGGACTATTGCTCCAGTGTTTCTCTTTCTAACACTATACCCCAATCCTAGACATAAATCTCCTAAACTACCAAGCACAGGATTCCTCAATTTAAGAGTTCACCATACTTCAGGAACCGATCATGGATAGAGAGCAGTTACACAGATGTACATTAGTGAAGCAAACTGCAGTTCCCCTTTCACCACTTCCTTCCTGAGTTAAGTGTCTTTAGGCAATTTAGTTAAATCCCTCTGGGCTTCAGGTTCTTCACTCTTAAATCACAACAATCTCATGCAAGTTGCAGATCTGGACGAGAAATATATGAGTCTATAATTCCTAATCCTACTATTAAAGGCTTTCTGTTTTATGTCCCTACTTTACCCTTTCACCTGTATAAGGTATAAATTCTATAAGGTCAAGTTCTGTCTGTGTTTGCTCTTGTGTCTACAACTGTGCCCTACACAGTGCCCATTGCAGACATTGGGTAAATATTTTCTACATGCTTGAAGATAATCATTAAATATTTGCTAAGCACATGAAGGAAACACTCTTGATAGAAACTCCTGTATTTTTGTTAGATTGGGCTCTGTATGGTTAAACATACTTATCTTCTCTATGGTGGGGGGGGGGTGTTGAATGGTGGTCCTCTAAAAATATCAAGGCCTAATATCTGGAACCTGTGAATGTTACATTATATGATAACATTTTGGCAGATGTAATAAAGTGAAAGATTTTGAGATGAGGAGATGTGAGTGAGTTAAGGATCCTGAGATAAGGAAATTATCCTAGATTATCCAGATGGGCCCTAAATGTTATCACAAGTATCTTTACAAAAGAAAGGCAGAGAAAGATGAGAAACATACAGAAGTGGAGGAGACAATGTAACAACAGAAGTAAAGATTGGAGGGATGCAGCCACAAGTCTTGACTTCCTTATTTTCATGTGTCAATAAATGTTCAGCAAATAAATAACAATAAATAGCTAAATCCTATAGTTCTTTCAAGTGTTACTTCTTCCATAAAGTGGTCTCGGAATATTTAAGGCCAAGTAAATCTCTCCCATCTGTGTGTAGAGATGATAAATTCTACAGAATTTTGCAATTTGGGACTTATATACCCACTGGTATATTTTTCTAATTAACCCACCGATACAATGAAATATTTAACTTTACCTGGTGTCCCTCAGGCTGTGCACAAAGCCCAATTTATGGGCATATGGGCCTGAAATGTTTTCTTCCCAAATGTTCACAGGGTTTAACAGCTCTCTTCACTCAGATGTTCCACGGTCACCTGATAAGAGAGGCCTTACCTGACTACCCAATCTAGAAATAACACCCCTCCCTCCCATTCTTCTACTTCCTTCCTCTATTTTTCTTTACAACCCTTTTCATACACCCTGATATATTTTTTGTTTATGATGGCTCTTCTCCTTCCACAATGAGACAGTGAGCCCCAGGAGGGTTGGGACAGTGACCAGCACATAGTAACAACTCAGTAAATATTAAGTGAATGAATGAATGAATGTAAAGAACTAATATTAATCTTTTTATTAGCTTATGAAACTAATCTGAACATAAGTGACTGAAATAGTAGCTCCTATAATATTTGAAATACTATCTGTGAATTCAACCAAGGCCCAAATTTCAACTGCAATAGCCCCTTTATTCAGTTTCTTCTGTATGTCTGAGACTCAATGACCCATTGCAAAACCACTTAAAGGTTAAAAAACAAGTCCTTTTTTTCCCCCTTCTTTTTGTCCCATTCTACAGAAACTGAAAGCTGAATGTGAAGGAAAAATTATGGAAGGCAGCCCCCCAACTGTCTAATGTATGGATGGTTGGTTATATTCCCTATGCGATGTCTAGCAATGACAAACTGAACATTTGTCAGTGAGCTCTGATAGAAGATAGTATTAAACCAAAAATCAAATCAATATTAAAATTATACTCTTTTATCTATTTCCATAAATGAGATTTACATTTACCTTCAAATAGCCGAAATGTTTCTGAACACAAAGTTACCTGTACAAAAATAACTCAAACAATCCTCATTCTGACAGCTACATACAAGATGTGGTTCAGAAGCTGTGTTCAGACAAAACAGTTTTATGCAAAGGCTAACAACATATGGGAGAAGTTACCAAAAAAGAATTGCTGAAGCAAAAAACACCAATATGTTCCACTGAGAGCAAGAAGGATACTGACATACAATTCAAATGAAGAATGTGAGAGAAGAGTAAAATACAAGCTTACAAGAACTGGAATTCTCCCCAGCAATGTGTGCCTGAAGTAAACTCATTGTATTATTATAATAGAAAGACAATAAAGTATCGTATGCCCTTCTTAAATATGTTTATTATTGATACTTATTAGATCTCTTACAATGAAAATCTGTGGACCACCCAAATCTTTTTATTCTAATACAATTTGTCTAAAATTAACACATTACTGGAAATAAGATTCTTAGTCTGTATGTCTTAGAAACAACTGACAACCATCCTTCAGTAATGTCTAGTCTATCTTGTGAGGTAAAAAGGAAGAGTTGAGGAGATAATGCAAACTTCGCTATTCCTTTGAGTACATTTACAATCTCACAGTGAGCCATGGTTTGTTCTGATGGAGGACTGTGTTTGTAGAATGCAATAGGTAAGAAGAACTGACAGTGATCATCACATGCTGTCAGGACCAAAGAACAAAAAACAAAGTTTAACTCAGCCTCTCTGACTGTATACAAAAGAAAGTAACACATAATCAAATTCATTCTTATAGAAAGTGACTTTTCCATGGACCAAGACCAACAGAAGCACTTGTTGTATCACATTTATAGTAACCTCAATAACAACACATTGTTTCTAACCATCATCCTTTGGAATACGGAAGCATCTTTGTTATTTTACCTTGAAAGGGTATTGACAGTAACAGATTCTTATTTCCAGTGGGATAGGGTCTCTCTGTGATTAGTCAATTCAAATAAGTCTAATTCAAGTACACCGGAGGTACCCTCTTCTTCCTTTCCTAGATCATAAAGCATATCTTTAGTGACAGGTGGGATCAAACCAGAAATGGATGATAAGCTTTCTTTTTTTATCTGCCATCATTACTGCTAAAGAAACAAATTTCATGACTTATTAATAATGGGTAAAGACTGCTACTTTCATATACGGAGGACAGTGCATTCATATTATTTTTCCTACCCCATCTATTAATTTCTCAAGCTATTACAAAGGGCTCTCACCTCTTTTTAAAACCACCACCAATTCTCTCCCAATGTTGAGTTCAATGGATATTTCAGATGAACAACTTAACTTGACCTATCTGTTTCTCTGGCTACTATGGACCATTTCCTCAAATTTTTCTCCTGTTTTTTCTTCCACAATGTTTTCTCCTTTTATCTTTCTGAATCCCCACTTCTCTGTATGCTTCCCTGGTTCTGCTGCTTTTACTACTTCCTTAAATGTTGATGCTTCCCAAGGTTCCATATAAAGCTCTCTTCTTACTCCAGACTCTGCCCCTGGACAATCACAAATATGTATGTGGCTTTGACAAGTACCCAGTATTTAAACAACTCCCATTTTGGCCCACCCAAAAGACCCATCATTTTTCTGAGCTTAAGTTCCAAATTCCAATGGTCTATTAGAAAACTTGACCTAGATATTTCAAGGGTACCTCAAACATCTCTAAATCTGAACTTATTATTCCCTCCCTACCTGTCTTCCTAAAAATTTAAGAGCATGAGTTTTGCAGTTAGAGAAAAACCCCAGCTCTGTCACTGTCTAGTTAAACTTATTTGTATTAACTTGACACTCCTTGAGAATGGGGTGGGGAGGTTAGGTGGAGTAAAGGTGACCTAACCTCCACCTAACCTCCCCACCCCAAGAAAAGAATTATATATCCAGGGGCACCTGAGTGGCTCAGTTGGTTAAGTGTGCAACTCTTGATTTCAGCTCGGGTCATGATCTCATGGTTCCTGAGTTTGAGCCCTGCATCGGGCTCTGTGCTAGTGGTGTCAATGTCAAGCCTGCGTGTGATTCTCTCTCCCCCTCTCTGCCCTGCACACTCACTCTCTGAATAAATAAATAAACTTAAAAGAAAAAAGAATTATGTAGTCCAAAATATGAATGGCGCCTAGGTTAAGAAACCTTGTGTTCAAGGACCAGTCTGAACTGTGAAACTTCTGTGAACCTTCACTGCTTCTGGTCTAATTCAGAATCTTTTGCAGGTATTCCTTCACATAATGCAGTTCTGCTGTGGTGGATGTGTTCCGATTCTCATTGCTTGGTTCTCAGATCCCCTAAACTAGCGAAGTATATACAAATTTATATTTCCCTATTTCCCGAATTTAATTAACTACAGCATTTTTCCAAGTTTTCCTGGTAGAGAATATGGGTCAAAATATGCAAGTTGTCACAACCAGTCCACCCCTTACTGTATTGATGAATTATTTTCTGGAAGTTAGTACTTCTAAAGAGACACAGAAAAATGGCTACCCCCAAATCAGGGAGAATAAGAGTTGCTGGTTAACAGTTGACAAAGAATTTCAGACTCTGAGTCAAGAGAAGCTGGGGGGTGAGGAGGTAAAAGTGTCTTCTTACCTCTTTTCAGGGGGTCTATAATTAATGAAGTAAGGTTTTATTTGATTTTCCTTAATTCGGGTTCACCTGTGTTATATTTATGGAATTCAATGCTAGATTTCAGCATTAGGTTACCTGTTAGGCTTGGTAATTGGTTTTTAGTATCAGTAAGCTGCTTGACAGGAATTTTGGTAGGATGCTGGAAGAACCTTCATTAGAGGCTGTAACTAATACATGATAATGATTCAAACCCCTAAACAGTGATTTTCAGTTATCAGCAATAATGGATGCAACTCAACTAAATTAATATTACCCACCCTCCTTTCCTATTCTTCAATTCTTATTACACTAGTTTCTATTTCAACCTTTCCTTAAAAGTAATTATTAAGATGGGTACATAAAAATAAAAGAATGCTAATGAAAACACCAATTAATAAAAGAAGTCTGTAGAAAAGTATCTACATTTTTGTAAACTTAAAAACTGAATGACATCAGAGTGTACTCTGTACAGTGTCATTTATCTGTGTACTCATTCTTCCCTTCAATAATATATTTGTATTCATTTAAATATGAAATTGTATTAAAGACTCATGGACCAAAGAGAAATACATAACATATTACTTACCTCTGGGGCCTCATCATTTGTGCAAGGAAAAAGGTAAAATCTAATTTCAGCAAATAGGCAACAATAAATGATAAATAAACAGCAAATGATAAAGTAAACTATAAGCTGTTTCAAAGTAAAGTATAGATAGTATCCAGTGGGTTTCCATCATGGCTTAGAATTTCTATGAAAGGGTTTGAAAGGCAAATCTAGCTGATGCAAGAAACTGTAAATGTGACATGAAGCACAGGGACAGCACAAATAAAAATAGAAAAGCTTAATTATAAGGTTAACGTGAACTTAGGGAAAAAGAGACCTGGCAAACAGGTAAGATGCTGTAGCTGTTTCCTGAAAATGTGCAAGGGTAGGGCGATGGAAATGTGGTAAGTGAGGTGCGTGGGCTCAAAGGACTAACACAAAGGACAATGGTTCAAATTGCACCCCCAATTATCTACCCTCTTTAACAGTACCCCTCCCCTGCAATTGACAGGTTCACAAATGCAGGTCCTACATCTGTCCTGTAAGGTCACCCATAATCTGACTCATTCTAGTTGATACTAATCTCTCTGATAGAGGTAAAAAGCAGGGGGAAAGGCCTACAGAGCATTTCTTTAATTTTCGGCTTATAACAAACAACGTCCTATGTAGAGAACATAAAGAAATAATGCCAAAATGAAATGCAAACTAAATAAAGATGCTAACGCAGTGGAGAAAATGTGGGCCTGGTGAAAACAATGGCTGAGATGAATGACACAAAGAGATGAAGGGGAAGCAGGACCTCTGCACCTCTGCAACCTCAGAAAGACTCTAAATCTAAAGCCTTCCAGACTGGTCTGTAGGACACTTGTATGGAGCTTACTTGGGGACACTGTTAAATGGCCTATTCTAGGGCCTCACCTTGCAATTACAAAACAGGATCTTTTGGGGATGGGTCTCAAAAACCTGTGTTTAAAAAAGCCCCCCAAATATTTATGTATATTAACTTCTGAGAACCAGTGAAGTCGATGGTAAATCTAGTACTGATTTAAAAGCAATCTTCCAAATTTCAGCATCTGAAGTTTTTCAAATTATGAAAGGTGACTCATGAGATCATTATATTCACTTATAAGTTTCTTTACTTTGTAATGACACAGAATACATAGCCAATATAAGAAACAAAATCACATCCTGGCATAAGGAAAGTATTGTTTCATGATACTTTTCAGTCATAAAAATGTGTGCAGTGCATGTGTGGGTTTCCACTGCTACGCATATGTAGCGGGTAGTGACACAACACATTTCCTAAGGAAGGTCAGGGTCAAATAAATGGGAGAGACAGTCTGTTTTGGGACAATAAGAAACATTTATAGTCAGTAGCCAGAATTCAGTTCTTGACTTCAGGAAGAAGAGATGAGCATTTGTGATTGGTGATTTCCTGCTGTGTGCTATACGGGCCTGACATGACAAATTAGAAAGTGTGCTCTTGTCCTATAGCAAATATCAGATGTATGACCTGACAAGGTTTATCAAATCCACTGGCTGGTATTTATTATTTCTGATTCACTTGGCCATGAATAATATAGTCAGAAAAACATGGACTATATGTATAGTGACTCTGAAGCCCAAGATAGGAAGCAGAAGGGCTCGGGAGATACAGTTTTCATTTCTTCTTTTAGTTGAAGGTCAGGACATTTAAATAGAAAGGGGAATATGGGAAGCGAAGAACTAACTACCTAGACAGTAGAAGACAAAATGAAGTTAGTTTTCCAAACCAAGGATATGAAGCCAAAATGGGCTTCTGGCAGGGAAAGAAATTCATCACATCATTACATGAAAAAAAAAAAAATGATGCGATTTTTATCAGAACAGCAAAGAGAATTTTGACCTGAAAATGTGGACAAGTGAGAAAAAAAGATGAAAATCAGATATTATGTGAACCACTATTCAAGGTGAGCTAAATATTTTATGCAGAAAGTAACCCAAGGAAAGGTGAAGGACTGTATAAATAGCCATGGAACCTTCATGTCATTATGGACCACATGGGCAACAGTCATTGTGAAATTACAGTTGAACACATGGAGACAAATTCAATGTTTTAAGTATCATCAGTGAGGCTCACTTGTTCAACAGATACTCATTTAGTTTCTTCCCTTATTGAGATAAGAAAGAAACAGGTGTCACCCCAAGGAAGTTCTACTTTATGGAAAGAAGCACCTGACACATAAAATTTTAATTGGAACATGACTGGTATCAGAAGAGAAGCAGATAAAATGTGGTGGGAGTTCAGATGAAGGAGAAGAGTTGGCATGGAAATTAGGGTAAGCAAGAGGCAGCCTTATTTATTTAATTAAAATGAAACATTTATTTTTGGTTGTATATTCTCTATCCAGATTTTGATGAGTATATCAATGATAATTTTATAAGGAAGCAGATATCTCAAATAAAAACTTCTATCAATAGTTTGATTGCCTTCTTCTCATGGAATATGAAAAGATGATGACAATTTTGATGCAGACAAAATAAAAGAAATAATTATCACTGATTTTTAAATGTCATTTTTATAAAAGAGGTAGTCAATTTTGAAATAAGTCTCCCAGAAGGAGCCACACTAAAATATATATATATTCACATTTACTCATATCAATGTATTTGCATTTCTTCTACCCCTGTTTAAGTTCTTATTATTTCATATCTCATATCTAGACCTTAAATGCCAAATCCAGGTAAAGAGATGGGAGACACACAAGATTATATTTTGGAATAAAATATTATAACTTCCATATCTCTATCTCCATCTCCATCTCCATCTCCATCTCCATCTCCATCTCTATCCATTCATCCGTCCTATTTATAACCACCAGAGTGATCTTCCTAAAGTATAAACTGGTAATGTCATACTTCTTGTGCATCCTTCAATTAGAGCTCTTACAATGAGGTGTGAAATCCTTAGCTAATATGAAAGACTGTTCACAATGTGGCTACTGATTCCACTCTAGCCTAGTCACTCAGCATACACCTTTCCCTATACTCCCATCTATCTTTTGTAATTCTCCTATTCTCTCCCTCCCACCCCCTTCTTTGTCTGCCTAGCATCCTCCTAAGGGGCTCCAGGGGTAAACACATGACCAGGCCTGGCCATTCAGGGAACAACTTCTTTCTGGCCACAGTGATTGGTTCCCAGAAGATAGCTAATTGAAGCTGAATTAAGGAGATGTCTGTAGGGGACTTTTGTTATAACTTTCAGGAAAGAGGTACCCAACCATCATGGTTATTTGGCTGGTAGAAAGACGGGGAATGCTAGTGGTTATCTTTCCCACCACTTGGAAGAAACACAAAAGACAATGGAAAACAGTTGAAGACAGATTTCTAACAACAGACCTATGCTAGGCCTTTGGGTCACATGAACCAAAACCAATGGAAGTTTTTGTTTTGTTTTTTGATTTAAGCCAGGTTTGAGCCTTCCTTTTGTTGCAGGTGAAAGTATGCTACTCATAATAGCTACTTTAAGGAATGTTTGCTAATCTACTTTGTTTTATTCATCCTTCTTCTCTGTTGCATACTGCTATTTCTCCACTCCAAGTATCATGCCTTTGGTCACAGAGTTAGAAAAAAACTGGAGCCTATCACAAGCTTTAGAAGAAATTTTACATTTTTGGGAAAGTCCAAAGTTAATTCTCTACAATAAATCTCTCCATTGAGATTTCATGAGTAAGGGGGTGGGGGTCGATACTAATGTGAAGTATGCTCAAGTATTTTTTGAATAACACAAGTTTATAGAAAGAAACTCATTCCCCTGCTTTCAACGTTCTTTTTCCTATAGTTGAAGCTGCAGACTGCACTTCGTCAACTTTATTGAAAGCAGAAAATGCCATCTGATAGAATATTAGAGCACTGGGTAAAGTAAATAGGGCTGAAAAGGTGGGATTCCTTTTTCTTACTTTTCTTAATCATGGAATTATTCAGAAACTAAATGTGACAAGTTCTAAGTAGCCTCAAGAGAATCTTAAATTTAGCTCTATTCTACCTAAATCTAACGGGGAACTTGTGAATAAGCATTCTTAGAACAAAATCAAAAGAAAACCATATCTAAATTTAATTTTTGGTGACCAAGAAAGAGACCAGAATTAATATTTATAGTGTGTTACTAAATTCCCCTCCTCCGGTCATCATCTAATATCCAGGTTCCCATTGCTTTTCACTGGTCCTGGGTCCACCTACGTTCACTCATACAGACCTTTCCTGTTCCAAGCTGTCCTGGCCTAACCCCAAATGGTGTAAATAGAACTGAACCTCTAGATAGACAAATAGAACACCCAGTCAGGTTTAACTAGTTGGAAATCCATTCGTTTTCTAAGAATAAATTGAACTTGCTTAAAAAAAAATTCATGTTTATTTCTTTTTGAGAGAGAGAAACAGAACACAAGTGGGGGAGGGGCAGAAAGAGGAAAACACAGAATCCGAAACAGGCTCCAGGCTCTGAGCTGTCAGCACAGAGACTGACACAGGGCTCAAACTCACAGACCGTGAGATCATGACCCGAGCCTGAGTCAGACACTTAAGCAACTGAGCCACCCAGGCGCCCCTGAACTTTTTTTTTTTTTTTAATGGTGGCATCTCATTTTTCTCCAAAGGGAGAAATCTACTTTGGTCTTATATTTGTGGCCATTAAGTGGAGATTAAGATTCTTCAAGGGAAATGACAGAAAGAAGTAGCTCTACTTACTGTGTGTGTTTTATACATGTAAATCCCATTAACACTCGAGGAAAACATGTAAAAAACTTACGGAAGAGAGGGGATAAGAGAAGTTTGAATCTCGGGTAAGACAGACAAGGGTCAGTTTTGAGCAAGAGCAAGAATTCTTTTGCAACCAAAAAGACTAATGGGTGACAAGTACTGATGTTAATGAGGACAATAAAACGTACCTCTAAAAAACCCTTTCTGAAGGTAAGGACTCTTGACAAAGCAAAGTTTAAGTTGAAAGTCCCACTGAACACCCTGTCTCCTATTACTATGTATACTTTAAATTTTCAAAAGCTATCACCAAAGAAAAGTACTTTAGATTGATAATTCAGACCTTCCAAGAACATGGAAAAAATTTAAGTTAATTGGTTTTTAATTCACCTAGTACAAGTTTTAAAAAGGTAATTTGTCACTTTTGATCTGACAATGCTTATGGGCATAGCAACTATAGAAGAATTATGGAAAGCGATATAGAAAATGATGGAGAGAGGAAATTGGTTTTGAGTCTTCTTAGAGGTTTTGCATCAACATTCTTTGGTTGTTGTTGTTTTTTTGCAAGCTTTATTGCCCTATTCACATCTATGCTTGTCAGCAAATTTCCCTTGGCTACATTCAAAAGGCAGCTGTTCTTCCATAGTCCCTAGTGAATAAAGAATATATGAAAGCAATTCTGAACCCAGTAACATGATCTGATTTTCAGAAGAGCCCCCAGCTTCCACTTTTTAAGATACTCACAGTGTCCCTTGGACCCAGGCAGCCTCCTTATTTATTTATTTTTAGATTAACTATTATTGCATTCCAACAATACTGTAAAAGTAGGATAATCACTGTTGAGATCTGTAGGCTCAAAGCAAATAGTAACTCAATTTTTTAAACATCTCTATATATGTAGAATGTCCATAACATCTTTTTTTTTTCTTTTCTTTTCTTTTTTTTTTTTTTTTAAGAGAGAGAGAGAAACTGGTACATATGCAAGGGGGAGTAGGGAGAGAGAAAGAGAATCTTAAGCAGGCTCCACAGTCAGCACAGAGCCCGATGGCTCTGTGGGGCTCAATGGCATGACTGTGAGATCACAACTTAGCCAAAATGAAGAGCATCCAGGCACCCCTGTCTATAACATCTTAAAACAGATAGATGCAGATTCCTCTTTAAAAGGTTGTAACAGGGGCGCCTGGGTGGCTTGGTCGGTTGGGCGTCCGACTTCGGCTCAGGTCATGATCTCGCGGTCCGTGAGTTCGAGCCCCGCGTCGGGCTCTGTGCTGACAGCTCAGAGCCTGGAGCCTGTTTCAGATTCTGTGTCTCCCTCTCTCTCTGCCCCTCCCCTGTTCATGCTCTGTCTCTCTCTGTCTCAAAGATAAATAAACGTTAAAAAAAATTTTTTTAAAAGGTTGTAACAAATACAGAAGATGTGGTACCCTTGTGAGAACAGGTGTGGCTTATCAAGAATTAAAACAGGCACAGCAACTGACAGAACCTGGTTATATCAAGAGCTATTTTCATTTGGTAACACCGTGGGCAAAATCACATTAGCTATGAAGATTTTCTATCACGTTTATGAGAACTCAGCTCCCAAGGTAATATTTAGAGTTACGTAATGAGACCGCTGACAGGGGACAGAAACAACCAGACTACACAGCAAAATTTCTGTCTTCATATTAACTGACCTACGTGAACATGAAGTGTAAACATGGCCTGTGAATACTTGAGGAAATGAATTGAGAGACATTTTTAGAAAGACATTTGTGGAAAGACAATGGACAGAGTACTGTGACAAGTGGTAAAAAGATTTCAAAGGACAGAGTTACTGAAGAACTTTGTTCCCTTCTAGGAAATGGCAGACCTTCTCAATGAAAGTAACCTTTGCTAATAAAGACAAAATCATAAAGTACAAATAGGGCAGGATTAAGTTTTTTGAAGAAGACATTCTGGAGACAAAGTGACAAGATTTGGTAATAATTTTGCCCCACAGCAAGAAAGGGGTCAAGAAACATATAGATTCCAAAATGCCCCTCTCTCCATCAAAATAATTTATCTTAACATGCATTACAATTTATTATTATTACCTGTCTCAGGGTCTGGGAGGTAAGCTTTCTCAGGCCGTGGCACATAACAAGGGCACGCAGGTATGTGTTCAGTGAATGAGGATCCACGTGCATTTGCTTACTCATAGCAGCACCTCCATCACTTATGGCTTTCCTGCATGTGATACAGCTACAATTCCCCCCGTTCACTCAGTTGAGAGCTCTACCACTTTAAAATTTTGCAATCATTATACCAAAAATAATAAAATGAACTTGCTGATTTAAATAATTATGGTTTACTACTGAAACGTGATGGCAACATTTATATTTTAACTAATACAACAGGCCAGTACCAACTGGAAACTACTGAATCAGGTATGTGTTTCATTAGCAACATTTGCTTTTTAAAAATTCCTGTGAAATTGTTATAAATAATGATGACACCTATTTTTCCAAGTCAGATGTGCAATTACATGACAAATCAGCAGTACTTACGATTCCTCAATTATTATGATGGACTCTGACTAGCCTTGTATTGAAGTACAACCCTAAACTTTCCCAGAACCCAGGCCCCTTTAATTGCAATGTTCTCAGAGCCAGAAAGTGTATGCTAACAGTGGTGTTTACCAGAGATAGCAGATCTGACATATTTGGCAAATGCTTATAAATGGATAGGTGGGTCTTTTAGGCCTACTAAAGATACTATGAATTATCAATATTACATTTTCAATCTCTCCATAGTTTCTTTTCCCATCTTTCCCTTCTTTACCCACATACTCTAAATCCTCAAAGACAGCACAGGATCTGACTTTGAGATATGAAGAAGTTTAAGTAACAGGAAGGGGCTCATAGCACTTCAAATACATCATCGATATTTTGTCTTCCTAAAATTAAGAGTCTTCAGTTTGTACATATTACCTGAACTAACATAGTCATCTTATCATATGTTAAAATATTCGTTGCTTATTGACCATATCAATTAGCTCCTGAGATACAAATGCAATAACTGACGCCCACACAATAGCTATTAAACCTGAGTGAGTTATGTGCCATTTTCTACATTGGACACACTTGCCAATTACACAGAATATAAAATTACTTCTTCTATCAGATCTTATGATGGTAGTGATAAATCTAGAAGAGCCCATCACTAACATAAATTGAACTTGCATCAGATGTAGGTATAGACAGACACATGCTAAAAAGAAACTTAAAAGCATTAACAGATCATTGTCATGTTGACTAGAGTTAATTCCGTTAATAACATTAATGGAATGTTTGGTATTTTTAGGTACTATCCTAATTAGTATAGTTAATCTTCACAATGATCTTATGAGCTATTTGGTATTATTTTTATGCATGAGAAGAAAGTGAGGGTCAGAAATGTTATGTAACGTTCCCAATGTCACACAGAAAGTAGTAAAGCTGAGCCTGTGTCTTTAGCCATTTGGCTATTCTGTATCCCTGGCACATTTTATACATATTACACTGAAACACAGAGAGAAGATTTACATAAATTATCACCTATAAAGACGTTCTGCCCAATAGCAGTAGCTGAGTTATATCACTGTTTCGAAAAAAATAAAATCTGTATTCTTTTTTATTTAACTTTGTTTTTTATTTTTTTTAATTTAAATCCAAATTAGTATATAGTGAAGCAATGATTTCAGTAGATTCCTTAATGCCCCTTACCCATTTACCCCATCCCCTCTCCCCACAAACCCTCCAGCAACCCTCAGTTTGTTCTCCATATTTATGAGTCTCTTTTGTTTTGTCCCCCTCCCTGTTTTTATATTATTTTTGTTTCCCTTCCCTTATGTTCATCTGTTTTGTCTTTTAAAGTCCTCATATGAGTGAAGTCATATGAAATTTGTCTTTCTCTGACTAATTTCACTTAGACTCATACTCTCCAGCTCCATCCACGTGGTTGCAAATGACAAGATTTCATTCTTTTTGATTGCCGAGTAATACTCCATTGTATATATATACCACATCTTCTTTATCCATTCATCCATCAGTGGACATTTGGGCTCTTTCCATACTTTGGCTATTGTTGATAGCACTGCTGTAAACACTGGGGTGCATGTATCCCTTGAAACAGCACACCTGCATCCCTTGGATAAATGCCCAGTAGTACAATTGCTGGGTTGTAGAGTAGTTCTATTTTTAGTTTTTTGAGGAACCTCCATACTGTTTTCCAGAGTGGCTGCACCAGCGTGCATTCCCACCAACAATGCAAAAGAGATCCTCTTTCTCTGCATCCTCGCCAACATCTGTTGTTGCCTGAGTTGTTAATGTTAGCCATTCTGATGGGTGTAAGGTGGTATCTCATTGTGGTTTTCATTTGTATTTCCCTGATGATGAGTGATGTTGAGCATTTTTTCAAGTGTTGGTTGGCCATCTGGATGTCTTCTTTGGAGAAGTGTCTATTCATGTCTTTTGCCCATTTCTTCACTGGGTTATTTGTTTTTTGGGTGTTGAGTTTGAGAAGTTCTTTACGGATTTTGGATACTAATCCTAACCTAATATGTCATTTGAAAATATCTTCTCCCATTCTGTTGGTTGCCTTTTAGTTTTGCTGTTTCCTTTGCTGTGCAGAAGCTTTTTATTTCATGAGGTCCCAGTAGTTCATTTTTGCTTTTGTTTCCCTTGCCTCCAGAGACGTGTTGAGTAAGAAGTTGCTGCGACCAAGATCAAAGAGGTTTTTGCCTGCTTTCTCCTTGAAGATTTTGATGGCTTCCTGTCTTACATTGAGGTCTTTCATCCACTTTGAGTTTATTTTTGTGTATGGTGTCAGAAAGTGGTCCAGGTTCCTTCTTCTGCATGTCACTGTCCAGTTTTCCCAGCACCACTTGCTGAAGAGACTGTCTTGATTCCATTGAATATTCTTTCCTGCTTTGTCAAAGATTAGTTGCCAATATGTTTGTGGGTCCATTTCTGGGTTCTCTATTCTATTCCATTGATCTGAGTGTCTGTTTTTCTGCCAGTACCATACTGTTTGATGATGACAGCTTTGTAATATAGCTTGAAGTCTGGGATTGTGATGCCTCCTGCTTTGGTTTTCTTTTTCAAGATTGCTTTGGCTATTCAGGGTCTTTTCTGGTTCCATACAAATTTTAGGATTATTTGTTCTGGCTCTGTGAAGAATGCTGGTGTTACTTTGATAGGGATCGCGTTGAATATGTAGATTGCTTTGGGTAATATCAACATTTTAACAATATTTGTTCTTCCTATCCAGGAGCATGGAATCTTTTTCCATTTCTTTGTGTCTTCTTCAATTTCTTTATAAGCTTTCTATAGTTTTCAGTGTATAGATTTTTTACCTCTTTGGTTAGATTTATTCCTAGGTATTTTATGGGTTTTGGTGCAACTGTAAATGGGATCAATTCCTTGATTTGTTTTTCTGTCGCTTCGTTGTTGGTGTATAGGAATGCAACCGATTACTGTGCATTGATTTTATATCCTGGAACTTTGCTGAATTCATGAATCAGTTCTAGCAGTTTTTTGGTGGAATCTTTTGGGTTTTCCATATAGAGTATCATGTCATCTGCAAAGAGTGATTGACCTCCTCCTGGCCAATTTGGACGCCTTTTATTTCTTTGTGTTGTCTGATTGCAGAGGCTAAGACTTCCAATACTATGTTGAATAATAGTGGCAAGAGTGGACATCCCTGTCTTTTTCCTGACCTTAGGGGGAAAGCTCTCAGTTTTTCCCCATTGAGGATGATATTAGCATTGGGTTGCTCGTATATGGCTTTTATCATCTTGAGGTATGATCCTTCTATCCCTACTTTCTTGAGGGTTTTTATCAAGAAAGGATGCTGTATTTTGTCAAATGCTTTTTCTGCATCTATTGAGATGGATCATATAGTTCTTGTCCTTTCTTTTACTGATGTGATGAATCACGTTGTTGTTTTGCAGATATTGAATGAGACCTGCATCCCACGTATAAATCCCACTTGTTCATGGTGAATAATTTTTTTAATGTATTGTTGGATCCAGTTGGCTAGTACCTTGTTGAGGATTTTTGCATCCATGTCAGGGAAATTGGTCTATAGTTCTCCTTTTTAGTGGGGTCTCTGTCTGGTTTTGGAATCAGGGTAATGCTGGCTTCACAGAAACAATTTGGAAGTTTTCCTTGCATTCCTATTTTTTGGAACAGTTTCAAGAGAATAGGTGTTAACTCTTCCTTAAATGTTTGGTAGAATTCCCCTGGAAAGCCATCTGGCCCTGGACTCTTGTTTTTTTGGCAGATTTTTGATTACTAATTCGATTTCTTTACTGGTTATAGGTCTGTTCCAATTTTGTATTTCTTCCTGTTTCAGTGTTGGTAGTGTATATGTTTCTAGGAATTTGTCCATTTCTTCCAGATTGCCCATTTTGTTGGCATATAATTGCTCATAATATTCTATTATTGTTTTTATTTCTGTTGTGTTGGTTGTGATTTCTCCTCTTCCATTCTTGATTTTACTTATTTGGGTCCTTTCCTTTTTCTTCTCGATCAAATTGGCTAGTGGTTTATCAATTTTGTTAATTCTTTCAAAAAACCAGCTTCTGGTTTCATTGATCTACTTTTTTTTTTTTTTTTTTGGAAAATCTGTATTCTTACTTATTGACTTATCCATGTCCTTCTACAGACACTTTAACATGTGTACCAGGAATCCCATAAAATCCAGGGCAGTGCTAACACCAAGCAAGGTTCAATGAAGGCTTATTTGCTGAATGAAGGTTCATTTGCCTGAACACAGGCTCAGCCACCCAGTGAAATCAAAATATGATATTAAGAAATGGAACTAGTAACAGGGTGTGTAGGTGGCTCAGTTGGATAAGCGTCTGGTTTTGGCTCAGATCATGATATTGCGGCATTGTAGGTTGGAGCCCTGTGTCTGGCTCTGCACTGGCAATGCAGAGCCTGCTTGGGATCTCTCTCTCCCCCAGCTTCTCTGCCTCTCCCCCACTTGCACTCTCTCTCTCTCAAAATAAACTTAGGAAAAAAAAAAAAAGAAATGGGACTAGTATAATTAATGATAAACTAGTATACTTAAATTAAAAGTACTTCCCCACTAGCAATAGCATCAGTCTTTCCTCCTTTTCTGCCCCATTGTTAACAGTGCTATGGCATTATTTCCAAGTGTTTAAAGAGTCTACTGGCCTGTTGTGCTAATACCTGTTATTCCTAGGACCACTCCAAGATCTTAGAGTCACCATCAATATGCTTCAAAGATATGAGGGGTCCCTTTTGGGATGAGCACTGGGTGTTGTATGGAAACCAATTTGTCAATAAACTTCATAAAAAAAAAAAAAAAAGATATGAGGGGTCCTGGGACAACCAGAGAAGCAAGAAGTTGTTCTGTCTAATGACCTTAAGTCATGAATCTTTAACTGTAGATATGCTTCCACTTGTGATAGGGGCTAAACTGAAGTCTCCCACTTAAACATAACAAAAGTAGTGCAAATTGTTGTCAAGGGGAATATTTATATAATTGAGAGACTAAACTGTTTGCAAGAACTTCAGATGCACTTTTTACCTAGATGCAGGTCAATATTGTTCCTTAAAAAGATACTGTGAATTGTAATGTTATCTTTTCATCAAAGGTTTTTCCTAGGTGATTTGACTTCAAATAACTATATGTATTAAGCAATTTAAGTACTTTTTTTCTGAGATGCTTTAAGCTTTAGAGTTCAAATTTTTCGCTAATGTTGCTTCTCAACTCTAATTAATGAGATTTAAGAAATGATCAGAATAACCAACAAAATATGAATTCAAAGTAGTTTGGGGAAGGGTAGATAAAATTGCTTAATGGACTAAAGAACATCAATTGCTTAATTGTACAGAATACATTGGGCTGAAACAATAGCACTCAGTTTCTATCAAATCTTCCATCAGCAGACACAGAAGTTTTCTGGATGCTTAGACAAATGCTCTTTCCAGTTTTCGTAGAACTATACGATTTTTAGGTAAGGGCAACTTGATCTGAGTTGAATGCATAAGAAACAGCACAAACACTATTTCAAGTGACCCCAAAATCATAGGACAACATTTGCTGAAACACTCCACAACTAATCAATGAAGAATGCGTATGTGTATCACTTGTAGGCCCTAACATGTTTAGGAAGGTAGTTTAGTTTGGGCCTTGGGGGGCACCTGGGTGTCTCAGTCGGTTAAGCATCAGATTCTTGATTTCAGCTTGGGTCATGACCTCGTGGTCCAGCAGATCCAGCCCCACATCTTAGGATTCTCTTTCTCTCTCTCTCCCTCCCTCCCTCTCCGCCCCTCCCCTCTGTTTGTTTGTGTGTGTGCGCGCGCGCACGCTCGCGTGCTCTCTCTCTCAAAAGAAACAAACCTAAAAAGACAGTAGTTTGTGCCATGGACGGTGGGTGACGTATGTGCCATAATGGTGACTCTGATTATTTCTCTATGAAATAGAAATTATTAAGCATACTTTCAAACATTAAATCTCAAGCTCTAAAATTAAATTTATCCCTAAGCAATATACAACACTGCTGATATACTACTACTGATATAACACTGAATTATTACTCATTTTGACCTTAAGCCTTTGGAAGAATCCAGATGGACAATCAAGGAACATTCTACCTTGTCCACTCACCAATATAAAGCCATTCATGGGGCACCATGGGTGGCTCAGTTGGTTAAGCGTCCGACTTCAGCTCAGGTCGTGATCTCACACTCTGTGAGTTCCAGCCCCACGTTGGGCTCTGTGCTGACAGCTCAGAGCCTGGAGCCTGCTTCGGATTCTGTGTCTCCCTCTCTCTCTGCCCCTCCCCTGCTCATGCTCTGTTTCTGTCTCAAAACTAAATAAAAATATTAAAAAAAAAATAAAGCCATTCACCCAGCCTTAAATTTGACAGCATGCAGTTAAATGGAAGATTTGCAACATTGCAAAAAAAAGAAAAATGGAAAAACAAAAGGGTAGTCTCTTTAGTTATATTCTGTAACTTATAACATACCTATTACTTTCCCATATGTAATAACGAGATGAAAGGTAACAAGATAATATATTTTAAAAAATACCGGGAGAGGAAAAATAAAACATTAGCTATGTCACTTTGTGTTAATCTCAGATAGGTCTTAGGGACCACACTGATATTTATACCATTATTGCCCAATAGAACTTTCTGTGATGATAGAAATGTTCTAGATATGTTCAATATTGAAGCCACTAGTCACATGTGGCTACTGAGCACTGGAAATGTGGCTAGTACAACTAAGAAACTAAAATTTTATCTTTAATTTTACATAGCCTCATGTGGCTAGTGACTTCTGTAGTGGACAGTGTAGTTCTATATGTCTCTCTTTACCACCGTTGACAATGACACTCTTAAATGTCTGAAATGCAAAATATGACAATTAAGTCTATCAGGGTTTTTTTGTTTTTTGTTTTTTTTTTTTTTTGCAGAAACAAAAAAGTCAATACTGTAAGTGACTAAGGATTATTTTTTGTCATGCTCCATGCCATCTTCACTATGCCCCAGGCTGAGGGGGAAGACTCATGACAAAAGGGAAGAAAAGAGAAACTGATGACTGCAATCTGGGTTTTAAATTTCTGTTTAAAAGTAATTCATGTCACTTCCACCCACATTATTGGCCCAAACTAGCAATGGCCTCTCCTGATTTCAATAGGATGGAGCCTAGTGTCACATGACAAAGCTGATGTCAATGGGACCAGGCAATACAATCCTCCTCCAGGGAGCAGTAGCAAAAATCTCCAAAAATATTATAATCTACTGCAAGAATAAAAGTTTTATTTCAGTCAGTGGACATATACAAGTTATGAGACATTCTGGTTTATAGGTTTTTTGGACAGTCAGGATATAAAACACCCCTAGATCTTATAAAGAGCTCTTCTCCAGCCACCTTCCAATAGTAACAACAACAAAAATCACAATAAAGACAGCAGCAACACAGATAAGAGCAGCAATAACACCAGCAATGAGCCCTCCTCTGTGCTGGTTTGTACTGGTTGCAGGTGCTTTACACACACAATTTCACTGTATTCTCTCACCAGCTCCAGGACGCTGGTATCATTTCCATCAGCCCCTTACAAGAGAGGAAGCAGAGACTCAGAGTAAGAGATCTAGGAAACTGTATTACTCAATTACATCACAGATGCCTCAGCTAGGACTGGCTTCTGATCTTATTCTTGTCCACCCCTATTCCTGGTATCAAAGTTGATCCTCATCAACTGTAATGTTCATATTTAGAGGTAGCTGCAATGCAGAATTTGCCTGGAAACTTCCTACCCGGCACTCTTCATCCCCTACCTCTTTACACTTCCCAAGATTCTAAGCAGCCACCAATGTAACCATCACCTATACCAGTCCATGACAAGAAGATACTATCTTCCCATCAACTTTCCTGGAAAATGTGCACTTCTTGGGTCTATTTAATTAACACCTTTGATCAGCTATTCAACCTAGAATATGGGCTGACTTCACATACAAACAGCCACCTATATAGTACCTAACACTTGGAAATTGGAGGTGTCCTCCAGTCTAGATGTTCTAGAAAAATGGTGAGAGGATGGCCCCAAGGCCTAATAACAGCAGGTATCAGAAGGGATAGATAAGAGTTCAGGTCAAAATCATCCTTCAGAGGGCTTGAAAATAACTGAGTTAAGAGTCTAAGGAAATAATAATATCAGAAAATTCACCAACTTAGGCAATTAAACAACGAGCAAGCTGAGAAGGAGCCATCATCAGAGGGATGTAGCCAGTCAGCTGATGCTCTGGCTACATGATGAGTTAGCAAGCAGAATAAGGAGGGGTACCTGGGTGGCTCAGTCAGTTAAGCGTCTGAGTCCTGGTTTTGGGTCAGGTCATGATCTCACGGTTTGTGAGTTTGAGCCCGGAGTCGAGCTCTGCGCTGACAGTGTGGGGCCTGCTTGGGATTCTCTCTCTTCGCCCCATCTCTTTCTCTCTCTCAAAATAAATACATAAACCTTTTAAAAATATAAAGCAGAATAAGGAAATGAGGCAAAGAAAATACACTACATTAATTATTGATCCCATTAGATGTGCGCTGAACAACTGCTTACGACAGCTCTTGGATGCACGCATTATTTATCTTCATTCTACACAAGAGGAAACCAAGGCAATGAGAGGATACATTCACTGCCCCAGCCACAAAGTATAAGTGATTCATTTCAAACCTAGGTCTATCTGATTTTGAGGAGAGTTTCTTAACTGCCAACATCAGTATAATTTTTAGAAAGTAAAAGTACATGACTGCCAGTTTAGGCATGCCTAAAATGAGTACCAGAGCTTATCAGCTGATTTGATGTTAAGAAACTGTTTCCTATGGCAAATTTCCTTTCTCAGATGTCAAAACTGACTGAAAAGACAAATACATCATTCTCCATTTTCAACTTTCCCTTCATGAGTGTGGGTGATGGAGATCTGACTGCATTGTGATTGCAGTATATTTCATTAATGTAATCAGTGACTTAGCCAAACCTTAAAGTATGTTTATTCTAACAAGTAGAAACAAATGAGCTAACATCTCTGCCAGTAATAAAGGCTTAAAACCAGACAAACAGTGTAGGTAAGAATCTACAATCTCAGAATGGATTTGCTCTATTAAATAGCACACAAAAATCAACTCCAAATGTCAATGAAATATACCTACATTATGCAGGTAGGTCAGGGGCAGGTCTGCTTTCATTAGTTGGATGTCAGCTGAGTATTTGGTACAGCACGGAAACGTTTCCATATTTTAAAACAAATAAATGAGCATCTCCTAGTAGCAGCAAGTTAAAACTAACATGAGAAGACTAAAATTTGGAAAGGCATCTAATTAATTGGTGATGGCCAGGAGACACAGAAGTTAATTAACTTGGGAGAAAAGGCAAAAGGCAGAGCCTGAAAGGGGAAAAGAGGCGACTCCAGATTCAATGGACTCTCTTAGTTTGTGCTCTCACCCCCTTACTGTACGGTACTATGGCTTGTGATAAGGGAAAAATCAAACTCATGCTATCATTTTAAACTCTATGCAGCAAGTAGAAAAGCAAAAGTTTCAAACTCCATTAAAAGGAGATAATCTACAGGTTAAGCATGAAGAAAACATGGGGGATAAGCAATTCCCATCTTCCAAATAACCAGAATCACTGTCTAAATAATCGCTCTTTATTCCCTAATCTCACCTCAGAAAAAGTTAACAAATGCAGGTGGCTTATATTAAATATAGAAAGATCCTTTCCTTAAACAAATGAAAAAAAAAGTAGGAAAATTGAATCAATAGCTGAGGAAAGTGCACATGTCTCCACCCCAGCCCCAGGCCCCACATCATAAAATGACAGCTGTGAAATGAAATAAATAAAAAAGAAAGATAAAGGTATACCAGTGCACCTGCACTAGAAAGCAGAGAGTATACCACAGGCTGACCAGAACATGAGCAATTACTGCAACATTTTAAAGTGGAAGGAATTGGAATACCAGAGAAAGAAGAAAGAAGGAAATATTATCATCCAAAGGACAGGAGAAAATCACTCTCTGGGTATTAGCAATTCCAGGGCTTTTCCAATCAGAGTAAAACTTATTAAAGAATCAAGAGAGGACCACCAGCTTAGTTAATGTTATAACTCCACTGAACTGATTCCATCAAGTTTGCTTATAATGAACAGCAGAGGGAGTGATATGTGCCCCAAGGATAAAACCCTAAGTAATCCTTTTAAATGAATCAATAGCAATCCTCAGAAAGAAAAAGAAAGCTGGAGGCATCACGCTCCCTGCTTTTAAACTCTATTACAAAGCTATAGTAATTAAAACTATTTGATAGTGGCATAAAATAGACACATAGATCAACAGAACAGAATAGAAAGCCCAGATATAACCCCACATATATATGGTCAATTTATTTATGACAAAGGGGCCAAGAATATACAGCAGAGAAAGGACAATTTTGTCAATAAATGGTGCTTAGAAAACAGGACAACTACATGCAAAAGAATGAAACTCAAACACTATCTTAATAGTGTACACAAAAGTTAATTCAAAATGGATTAAAAACGTGAACGTAATGTAAGACCTCAAACTACAAAACTCCTACAAGAAAACACACAGGGTAAGTTCTTTGACATAAATCTTGGCAATAACGTTTTTTGAAACCGACAGCAAAAGTAAAAGCGACAAAATAAAAAATGAACAAGGGAGATTACATTAAACCAAAAAGCTTTGCATAATAAAATGCAAAGGCAACCTACAGAATGGGAGAAAATATCTGCAAATTACATATCTGATAAGGAGCTACTATTCAAAATACATAATGAACTCCTATAACTCAATAGCAAACACAAAAACAACAACAAAAAACAACCAAACCAACAACCCAATTAAAACATGGGCAGACAATCTGAACATTTTTCCAAAGAAGACATACAGATGATCAACAGGTATGTGAAAAGATGTTCAACATCATTAACCATTAGGGAAATGCAAATTAAAACCACAATGAGATCTCACTTCACACCTGTTAGATTGGCTATCATCAAAAAGTTAAGAAATAACAAGCACTGGCCAGGATGTGGAGAAAAGGGAACATTTGTGCACTGTTGGTGGGAATGTAAATTGGTGCAGTCACTATGGAAAACATGATGTGGTTTCCTCAAAAAATTAGAAACAGAACTACCATATGGTCCAATAAATCCACTTGTGGATATTTATCCAAAGTAAATAAAAACACTAAATCAAAAACATATCTGCATCCCGATGTTCACTGCATCATTATTTACAATGGCCAAGATATGGAAACAACCTAAGTGTCCATCAATGGAGATATAGTACATATATATATTATATAAATTTCTTTGTATATGTAAAATAGAATATTATTCAGCCATAGAAAAGAATGAAATCATGTCATTTGCTACAGCATATAGATGGACCTACAGGGCATTATGCTAAGTGAAATAAGTCAGACAAAGGACAAATACCTTATGATTTCTCTTAAATGTGGAATCCAAAAACAAACAAAAAACAAGCTCATAGGTAGAACAGATTGATGGTTACCTGGGGTGGGGTGTGGGGGGTGTGTGGGAAAAATGGGTGCACGGTGTTTGTTTTTTTTTTTTTTTAGTTAAATAAATTCAATCTTAATTTTGAAAATAAAATTAGAATAAATAAAACAATAGCATGACAAGGAAGAAAAAAGGACAAGCGCAGATTAAATTTCCAAGTTCTGCTGACACTGGAAGAAGAAATAAAGGAAGGAAATACCTGACTCCAGTTAATGGGCCAAGGACAAAGCATTGGGTTGCCTTCTCAGAAATGGAGTTCAGACACCATAGTCTCACAGATTTGATTGTGGGGCAGGATAAAAAAGACAGATCTTGGTAATTTATGTCTCCCAGGAAGCCGGAAAGACTTAATTTTCAGGAAATCAGCAACACTAACAGTCCTCTGGTCATATGGCCTGTCTCTCTCCTCCAATCAGAACCACTATTCCCTGAAAAGTCAACAGACTTACAATACACATTAAACAGAAATCCATTAGAGTTGATGTAACATTTCAGGAAAAAACACCAACTTTTACTCACCGATTCTACAAACGTTTAAGTACCTACTGCATAAGTAACAGGAACTTCTTAAGATCTTAAGATCTTAAGAATATAGTAGGGAACAAAACAAAATACTGTCCTCATGGAACATACACTCTGGGGGAGGTGTAAAAATATCCAAAAAAAAAAAACCCCAAAACATATAAATACAATATAGTATGAGTCCCAGGAGAATTAAAGTAGGGTAGAGAAACAGCAAGTAGCAAGTGACTAATAACAAAGTTAACCTCACAAAAGATAAAAGAGAAGAAATAATATAGATAAAAGTAGGCACTAAAAAGCTTCCAGTCAGGATAGCACACGAAGTTCTGCTCCCCTTTGTTCCACACATACACCAGTGATGAGTAATATATAAAAACAAGCAATCAGCTATTTCCAGGACCCCAAACAAAGCAACTATCTCCATGAAGACAAGGCCTTCCAGATCAATGAGGCCTGCTTGGTTCCAGATCATGAAAGCAGGTTGTGGATGGGGAGGTCAGGATAAGGGAGACCCAGCGTGCTCATTCAAGAAACGGGCCCAGGATCTCTGTTTGAAGCCAAAACTTGGGGTGGGGCTACAGACATTAGAAAGGAAGCTAGTGAAAAATGCTGCCTGATGCTATTATGGCTCCTGAAGCAAGGACACTGACACACACTAGAAGTGGAGACAAAGGAGAGGCTGAGGGGCTCAATAACTGGATGTAGATTCAGCCCATATGTTCCCAGGGCAGGAACTGAGACTCAATTATCAGACATGATTTCAGAATGTTGGATAGAGAAAACTATAAAACTGTTAGGGAATGGGAATCCAGAGGCGGAGAGTGAGACAACAGTAGCAATAATCAACCAATCAACATGAGTTTTCAAGCCCAAATTTAAAACTCTTGAAGAAAGTCTATAGGGATAAAGCTGACCAACAAAATCGACACACAGAATATGAATTTCTTTCAGATTAAATGAATTTTATAGTGTGTTTTGACAAAGACTTTAAAGTAACATTTATCGTGCTCATGATAATAATATCAGTGACAATATTATCATGATAATAATATTAGTGATATTAATATTGATAATAAAATCATGATAATAATATTAGTGATAAAGGTTATTATGATGGTGCTGGTGCCAATGACACTATCAGTACCGATAATGAGAGCTAACAGCAATTGAAAACATACTATGTGCTAGGCATTGCTCTAAACATCTTACATAAAGTAACTTTTTTTTTATGTTTATTTATTCTTGAGAGAGAGAGAGAGAGACAGAGTGAGAGTGGGCGAGGGGCTGGCGGGGAGACACAAAATCCGAAGCAGGCTTCAGGCTTGAGCTGTGAGCTGTCAGCACAGCACAGGTCGAACCCACAGACTGCGAGATCATGACCTGAGCCAGTCGAACACCCAACCGGCTGAGCCACCCAGGAGCCCTTACATAAGGCAACTCTTAAATTCCATGCATCCTCAAAATAACTTAAAATATATATTTGTATTACCCTGATTCCATTGATGAGGAAACTGAGGCATGGTCTAGTTAAGTACCTAACTTGCCTAAAGAAACACAGCTGTTATATGAAAAGCTGGAATTCAAACCCAAGCAGACTGCCTCCAGAACCTATGAATTTAACTACACCAGTTTTTCTGAAGGAGTAAAAAGTATTGAAAATCCCTTTAAAAGAACAAGAGATTATGAAACACAATGAAGCAGAAATGAAACAAGGATTTTGGGATATAAAGAATTACCAAAGTGAAATATTAAGAAATGAACATACAGTCATGCAAATAAAAATTAAATATATGTGATAAATTCTGGACTGGACAAAGTAGAGAATTAGAAATGAAAACTTCCAGGGAATTCATTCAGAGCACAGCACAGAGATAAGAATGCAGACAAGAGATCGTTAAAAATAATATGAAAGAGCAATTATGTCTCATGAAGGATAGATTGAGAGGTTCCAATAATTGGTTATTAGGCGTTCCTGAGGGAGATAAAAGGGATGTTAGATATAATGTGGAAAAAAATAATGGCTGACAATCTTAAGAACTGAAGAAAGATGTGAATTCTCAGAAATACAAGGTGGGGTCATCAGAGTGAAATCACTAACATTAACAAAAAAGTGACAATCTGAAAAGCTACAAAGAAGAGAAAGATAATGTGAAGGAAAAAAAAAAAAAGACTAGACGGATAGGAGATTTCTCTTTGGCAACAATAACCCCAAGAGAAAATGGGGTAATATTTTAAAGAACTAAGAGAAAAAATAAACTAGAATTTAGTATTCAACTGAGTTTTTATCATTGACTCATATTATATATTGTCCTTTCTCATAAAAGAATTATACGCCCTCATCCCCATGACAAAAGGCCATAAGATTTACCTTGGCCAATGCAATGGGAGGGGAACTGATATGTGCCCCCTCTGTGCAAAAGCTTTAAGAAACATAGTTTGGAGTTGTCTTGGTCTTTCATCCATGGTACAAAAATGACATATTGCAAACTAGGGCTGCTCTAGTCAGATTCCCAAAATGAGTAGACACCAGCAGCTGACCTATAATGAACATATTAATATAAGAAAATAAGCTTTTGCTTTACAAGGTCTAACAAAAAGGCAAAATAAAGATATCTCTTGACATACACAGACTAAGATAAAGTATCTATTTCAGCACATAGAAAAAGAAAACAAGGGAAAAGTGATATAGAAAGAGATATAGCTTAAAATTGAAAAAAAAACTGGAATTAACTACTGAGTCCTAAAAAACACCCCACAAAAACGCTTTTCGTGTGATTCTTCTTCAAAGATAAAACTAGAATAAAATCTGTACCTTCAAAAGCATCAATGAGGGGAAAGAGTAAATACAGAAAATGTTACCAGTGTAACTCAGGTCAAAAACAAAGTTAGAAAAAGTGAAGAATAAACAAACATCACACCAAAAAAAAAAAGGCAGAAGTCCAAATATGTTATTATACACAATACATTCAGAGGGAATCAACTCACCTATTAAAGACATACTACTTAAAAACAAACAAACAGGGGAACCTGAATGGCTGTTGGTTAAGCATCTGACCCTTGATTCCAGCTTAGGTCATGATGTCACAGTTGGTGAGTTCGAGCCTTGTGCTGACAGTGCAGAGCCTGCTTGGGATTCTCTCTCTCCCTCTCTCTCTGCCTCTCCCTTGTTCACATCTTGCTTGAGCTCTCTCTCCAAGTGAATATACAAACTTAAAAAATTTTCAAAAACAAACAAAAAACTGCTCCTTCTCAAAAATCTCACCTAAGGCAACACAGAAGAGTGAAATTAAACTGGTAAGAAAAAAATACCTCAGACAATAACAAACCACAAAAAAGCCATTGTGGCATTTTTACATCAAACAAATTTGTACTGAACTTTGGCATGGATAAAGAGATAACATTTTTTTTTAAGTAGAATACCAGTCACAAAGAAGATATAGCACTTGACTTTGTATGCTCCTTGCAACAAGTGAAAATATTAAAAGCAAAACTGTCAGAACTGCAGTGAGAAACACACCCATCTATACTGCTACTGGATGTTTCATCATACCTCTATTCTAAGCTGATAGATTGAGCAAATAAAAAAAATAGAAAGGATTCTAACAGTAAAACTAATAAGAGAAATCTAGTAGATATACAAACTCCTTAATTCTACAGGCAGAAATAATAATGCACATGTATATATTTTAAATATACATGACATGTTTCCAAAAGTAACTTTTAAAGATCATCAAAATGGAAAATTATTTGGCAGATGTTTACTTCACAACATATAAATATGTAATCCTGAAGAAATAAACCTCATAATGTGAGAAGCAAAAAATTTTAATTTCATTAGAAAATATAGAAGACGATCATCATGACCTTAGAGTAAAATGAATTTAAGGACCCCTCCTTTTTTATTTTTATTTATTTTTTTTAAACGTTTATTTTTGAGACAGAGAGAGACAGAGCATGAACGGGGGAGGGTCAGAGAGAGGGAGACACAGAATCTGAAACAGGCTCCAGGCTCTGAGCTGTCAGCACAGAGCCTGACGCGGGGCTCGAACCCACGGACCGTGAGATCATGACCTGAGCCACCCAGGCACCCCTTAGAATAAAATAAATGTAAATACACACACACACACACACACACACACACACACACACACACACACACACAATTTTGGTCAATAAAGCCATAACCAAATTAAACAGTACATTACATAGTATGTTAAATAGTATGTTAAATAAACACAAAAGATATAATTTAAAAAAATGGGCGAAAGAAAGAAAAATGGACACATGAAAATACACATGAAAATGTTGTTTCACTGGTAACCATTAAAATACAAGTAAAACAGTAATCAGATACCATTACCCAGCCATCTGATTTCCTGAAAGTAAAAAATCTCCAAATGCCAGTATTATATAAAAATACAAATCAAAAGAATGATGGAAATATATATCAAAGAGCCACTTGGACCGCAATTTGATAATAAGATGGGTTGTGCCTACAGCTTGGCTATGATGCAAGAACCCCACTCCTAGGTATCAACCTTGAAGAAGGTATCTCACATACGTACAAGGAGATCTATGCAAGGATGCTCAGTACAGAAACTGCTTTAAAATATAGTGGAAGCAACCTAAATGTTCACAAAAATGGGAAAAATGAATTATAGTACAGCTGTAGTTAAAATGAATGAAATGAAACAGCACTATATGGTCAAAAGAGTAAAAATTAAAAACAAAATTATTATATGGAAAAAAGTCATCTGCATAAAGCTTAAAAACCTACAACAAATAGTATATATATTTTGCTGATAAATAATATTTGGTAATAAAAGTACCTAACATGTTTAGTAACAATAAACACCAAATCAAAATAGTGGTTCCTTCTAGGTTTCTCTCTTTTCAGAAAAAATAATGGAATTGGGAAAGAGTAGTAAATAGGTTAGAGAGGAATCAACTGACTTCTTTAAAAATAATAGTAAATAAGTAAAACCCAAAGCTGTTTTATTTTTCTGAAGGGCAACAAAATGGAAAAACATGTGCTAAATCTAGTTAAAGAAAACATATAGAGGACGAATTGAATAGCATCAAAGATAGAAGACCCAATATTCATGCAAGTCCCATACCTTCTATTATGGGCTAAACTGTGTTCCCTCAAAATTCATATGATGAAGTCCTAACCCCCAGTACCTAAGAATATAACTGCACTTGGAGACAGGTCCTGTAAAAAAGTAATTAAGGTAAAATGAGGTTACTAGGGTGGACCCTAATCCAACATGACTGGTGGCCTCTACAAGCCAAGGAGATAGAATTTAACCAACCCTGTTTACAGGTTAATGTTAGACTTCTAGCCTCTAGAATTGTGATCAAATAAATTTCTGTTGTTTAAACCACCTAATCTGTGGTACTTTGTCATGGCAGCCCAAGAAAACTAATATACACAAGTTAAGGAAGTCCCCTCATTAAACGTAAGTGTGCCTTACATTTTCTGTTACTTCACAACCCTCACAAATCCTAATACATTCAGTCATTTTATTTGGGTGCACCTTTTTTTTTTTTTTGAAATGTCTTGAAAAAAACATTTAACTTACTGCAATTTTAATTTGCAAAATTTATAGTACTAGAAAAATTTTCTCAGAGGCTCAGGTGTTCTTTACAGATGAAGAAAATATAGAAGTGTATATAAATTATTATTTCAAACCTCTCCTTCTCTAAAGAATTGCAACCCTGGCTTGACCACCATCTTTGGTGGGAAAACCTATTGATAATTTAAAAACTGGTGCTTTTTGAAGATTTATTTTGGGAACACTGAGACGATGAATTGAATTCAACTCAGTTATTGATTTGTTCCAATTTTATTATAATACAAATCTAAGCATTAAAGCTTTACTAGCTCCAACCTAAAAACATCCAAATCCAGAAAAAAATAATTCAGCTTCTCACTGTATCTTCAATATAATGAAAACAAATTACCACAACAAATCATTATTATTTGTAAGAACTCCAAGTTGCAAATAATTAAAAGGAAAAAAAATAATAACCTATCTTCAAAATGGCAATGAGGAGTTTAAGAGAAAATGAACACGCATTGTCTAGATGTTTGTTACAAGTCTGAGGGACTCAGGAAAATTTTAAAAGAAAAGATTTTGGAAACAACTGTAAATAAATGTATATCTAATTAATGTGATCAATGCTATTACATTTATAAAAAGTGTCACTCACTCCAGCAAAACTGGAAACTGTATGCTTCTATTCTGTGCTACCATGGTGTTTATTGTATTGTTGGAAGCTTTGTTTTTTGAGGAAAAAAGATAGCATCTTGGTACTGCTCTTAAATAGAACTTAACAATGGTCTCCCTTTTGCCCAGGTTTTCCCTGCTTTGACCGTTGCCTGGTACTCAGATTTTTATCAATAAAAAGTTCTTTTTTATAACTTTCTTAATGTTTATTCATTTTTTGAGAGAGAGACACAGAGAATGAGCAGGTAAAGGGCAGACAGAGGAGGAGACACAGAATGCGAATCAGACTCCAGGCTCTCAGCCATCAGCACAGAGCTCGACACGGGGCTCAAAGTCATGAACTGTGAGATCATAACCTGAGCTGATGTCAGATCCTTAAACAATTGAGCCACCCAGGCACCCCAGTAAAAAATACTTTAAAACAGACACAGAAAATTTGGAAGAACATGGTTATAGCACATGATTATCTAATTTCACTATGAAGTTAATAAAAGTGCACAGGACTAAATCTTTCAGTGTGTCTAACCTACAAATGTGAGATGAAACCAAAATCCCAGATATTCACTAGTAGTATAACAGATCAATATTTCTAAAACCTAAAGCCATCACTCTTCATTCATCAGCCACTTATACATACACTCACCTCCAATTTTCAGTTCATTTTTATAAAGACCTATCACCATTTTTTAAAAATAATATAACCTTAAGATTATTATTGAAAAAGATTTTTATCAGTGAGAAAGATTCTATACTTGACTTTTTAAATATACATTTGACTCACCGACAGCTATCTTGAGCCATAAGAGAATTATCACATTTATTTGCTTTTTTTTTTTTAACTATCTTACCTTTAACTTCTACTAAATCAGAGAATCCTTACTTAAATCAACAGGTCATCAGAGGAATGACTAGATGCATAAGGTAGCTCTTTAGAATGTTGTAGGTAATCACATCAAACACAGACCCACAAAGAGTATAGGAGTTTGTCATAGACAACAGCTTCCAGGATTTTATCAGACAGCAAGTTCTCAAATATAACACACTGAAAAGTTACAAGGCTAAATATTTCCATTAGGGGTATTAAAGCAAATAGATTTATAAAGGACAGTCTATTAAGCTGATTGTCTTCTTGAATTAAAAATAAGCAGTAAGAACTAGAAACCACAGCTCTATAAGTTAAATGGCCTTGGACTGTAGGTAAGGTACTGATGGTATCAAATAAACTTTAACAAATGCCAAGTTCTTTGACAGACTTCTCCATTACTAACATATGGCTCATCAATAACAAAAATACCGCAAGGCAGATTTCTGGGGAAGAGTATCAAAACTAAATCTAAGATCAATTTAGCCATTCTCAAACCTTGTGTCATGTCAAACCAGAACACAACACAATCACTGTGTCTACAATGAAAACAGGACCCATAGACCTTTTCTATATCTTATAATTAGAAGGTTAAAAACCTCCTTTCTGTGCCAAAGACAAACTACAGAACTATGAACAGAATTATAAGCAGGTGATTGACTGATAACTGACCAAAAAAAGTTTGGGTATGTGAATAGTACGAACTGAAATTCACCACTCTTTTTGCAAGCTGAGCAAATTGGATGCTTTATTTTAATGAGCCATGGAGAAGGACTGATTGATTATAGGGGAGGGATGTTGCTTTATGGTTTACTGTTCACAAATCACTGATCTCCTTATTGTATTGTCTATATACAGTAATCTGTTCTCTCCTTCTTGCTTTTTGGAAAAAACAGAGGGGACAGGTTGGGGAGAATTTTACATCTTCAAAATTATCCTCACATATCAAAACTGACAGGCCCTTTAAGTTTAAAAGCACCTTTCAAAATTCCAATTTAGTAAAAACAAAAACAAGAGATTTACACCAAACAGACAACACGTATAAATTGACCTTGAATCCCAGCGGCCTGCCAATTATAAGTTTCTTATACTTCTAAGCATATTTTTCTGACAATCCAAATAGAACATACGAGCTAGTTACTGACTATAAAATAAACAAGTCTATACCATTTATTAGGAATTAAAAAGTTCAAACTGGAAAGAAATACTGTTTAAAATAATCCTCACAAAAAGCACAGAAGTCTTCTGTTCACCTGTGAAATTAACGTGACATTATCATTAAACAAATTTTGAAATACATATTAAGCAACAAAAGAAAGTGCAATGAAAATAAACACAAAAAATGTTTTTAAAACATACACTATCACAGAATTGATGACACTACAGTCAGTATATTAAAATACTTGTTGAATCTAGGTTCTATGAAAAGGAACTACAGAGATAATCAACATTCAAATTAACAAATCCAATATAGCTAAGATTTTTAGGTAAAATGAAAAATATTCACCTACAAAACACAGGGAGTAAGGAATGGGGAGGGAACCATAACAATTCTGAACCAAGTTCCAAGGTTTTTAACACTTTACTTGGCCTCTTATTTTTCACTGCCAATTATAGACATTTGTGCCCATTAAAGTCACATCTGTAGTACAGTTTATGTTTCCATTTCTTCTAAAATTTCACTGGATCCCTAAATCAATTGATTAATTTCATTTCAGAAGAACAGCCTATGCTTTCTATTTCAGAAATATATTTTCTAATTGGAAAGTACTATAGCATCCGGGGAAAATATTATATATCACATGAAAATTAAGCAAAATCAAAAGATAATACTATTCTGCATAATAATTCCATTGAAGTTTGTGAAATTAGTAAATTAAGTGAAAACTTATCAGTTGCAATTTAATTCTTATCTGTCTTTATCCCCTCCAAATAATCTGTTCTGAAGCTCAAAGTTCCAAACTTTGTCTCTAAAATATTTGAGGTTAAAAGAAAAAAAAAGGTGTAATGGCTAGAAATCTTTTTAGAAAAGAGAGGTAAGCATCTATGTATAATATGACCTATATAATAGCACTTCCCATATTTTGGATGTTTTTTTGCCCCCTGAAATCTATTTCAGGACCAGGATTAATAATTAATAACAGGGAAATTAATTAATAACAGGGAAATTTACAGTCTGAGCAAAAATTTAAAATTACCATTCTACTAGAAGATTTACATAATTATAAACCATTTTAAAACAACTACATCCTGAAATTATAAAGAAACTCTTTGTGGTATTTGTTTACACAATTAAAGGAAGCCAGAATATCCATTGAAAGAAATATATTATCATTTCTTGCTTCACTAAAACCATTGTTTCATTAATGAGCTGATAAGCATTTTTTAAAATGCATTAAACGAAAGGAATATCACATTCAGAAATGAAAAACTGCTTACAACCTATAATCCTGGCCTACTTTTGGTTTTCCGGAAGGAGATATGTATGCCTTTCTTTACTTTCCTTTTAAGCATCAGAACTCTAGAAAAGATAAGCTTCCATAAACTCGTGGATATTAATTAATAAATCCAAGGATGTGCTATCTTCACAGCAAAAACTATAAATAAAGGATTTTGAATCACTGGTCCTTTATAGGAAATTGACAGTGCTTCTGATTAGCAAATTTTGAAATAATTCAGCAGAAAACATAAAATAAATAATTGCGTAAATAGGATTATGAAAAAGGGTTCCATTTTCTTTCCCTACACAAAAGAATCTTTTAAAAAGCTTATTAAATACTATTTTTTTCCACTTTGAAAAATGTACACATTTTTGGTATTAGAGAACTGGTAAAGAGCTAACAGATTTTAATCCAAATACATGGGTTCCAAGCCTAGCTTTGACACTTCAATTGTGTGATCTCTGAACCTGAGAGGATAACAATATCTAAATCAAAGAACAATTGACATGATGATTAAAAATAATTAACACTATGCTTAGTGTTCAATAAGCAGTCTGTGAATGGTGTTTTATAATAATTGTTCCTGTAATTACTCACTATCATCACCATCCTTGCAGATATTTTGGAGATCACATCACTATAAAAATTTTCCACTCCCCCCCAAAAAAATAAAATACAAATAAATTTTCCACTTCGGCTGACAAATGATCTCAAAATAGTCTGTGACACATCCCATGATTTCCATAAAATGTCATGTTCTGAAAATATTCAAAGTTAAATGCAAAACATATTTTAAAACAGGTAAAAAAATGTTTAAGGGCTCAATTTTCTGCTTATAAGAAAATTTCATTATTGACTTTTAGAAAGCTCTATCGTTTCAAATGAAGAAAAAGTATGACTCAAAATGTGTGTACATATATTACATATATGTATATGTATGTGTACGTATACACATATATACCAGTATTATGTGTGAATGAGATAGGAAATAGAGCTATATTTAATACTAACTTGCTTTATTTACACCATATATACTGCCTCCCACATAGCTCTATTATAGAGAAAAGAAGATATTAAGGTACACTAGTCACAACTGGCTTAACCACCAGAAAACTTAATTTCATATTTTCCCCTGCTAAGTGACCCAAATACCTTGTCATATTACATAAAAGTGATATACAGATACAATTCCCTATTAACCCATAAGGACAATACTCATGGAGCATATTACTTTTTTTTTTATTTTTTAAATTTACATCCAGTTAGTTACCAGATAGTGCAACAAAGATTTCAGAAGTAGATTCCTTAATGCCCCTTACCCATTTAGCCGACTCCCTCCCACAACCCCTCCAATAACCCTCTTTGTTCTCTATATTTAAGAGTCTCTTATGTTTTGTCCCCCTCCCTGTTTTTATATTATTTTTGCTTCCCTTCCCTTATGTTCATCTATTTTGTATCTTAAAGTCCTCATATGAGTGAAGTCATATGATATTTGTCTTTCTCTGACTAATTTTGCTTAGCATAATACCCTCTAGTTCCATCCACGTAGTTGCAAATGGCAAGATTTCATTCTTTTTGATTGCTGAGTAATACTCCATTGTATATATACACAACATCATCTTTATCCATTCATTCATCGATGGACATTTGGGCTCTTTCCATACTTTGGCTATCGTTGATAGTGCTGCTATACACATTGGGGTTCATGGAGCACATTACTTCTTGTTTAAGATACAGAACTGTTGTAAAGCTCAAATGGAACACCCATTGACTTTCATGAAACCATTAATTACAGGCACTTTGCTTTAATCTCACAATCATTCCCACTCCTTTTCACTCTCTCCTGCTCCTGTGATCCTTTCTATTTCGTCATTCAATCATTCTTCCTCATTTACAGAAAATTTCAAATACACACAAAAATAGTATATTTACAATGCCTTGCTATTCAAGGTGTGATGATGAACATTTGAGTTCCTTCTGCCATTGTAAACAATGATTCTATGAATTGATTTTCTATTCTTATCAGTGATTCTATGAACATTCTTTTTTTTAATATGAAATTTATTGTCAAATTGGTTTCCATACAACACCCAGTGTTCATCCCAACAGATGCCTTCCTCAATGCCCATCACCCACTTTCCCCTCCTTCCCACCCACCCCCCATCAACCTTCAGTTTATTCTCAGTTTTTAAGAGTCTCTTATGGTTTGCCTCCCTCCCTAACTTTTTTTTTTCCCCTTCCTCTCCACCCATGGTCTTCTGTTAGGTTTCTCAGGATCGACATAAGAGTGAAAACATATGGTATCTGTCTTTCTCTGTAGGACTTATTTCACTTAGCATAACACTCTCCAGTTCCATCCACATTGCTACAAAAGGCCATATTTCATTCTTTCTTATTGCCAAGTAGTATTCCATTGTGTATATAAACCACAACTTCTTTATCCATTCATCAGTTGATGGACATTTAGGCTCTTCCCATAATTTGGCTATTGTTGAAAGTGCTGCTATAAATATTGGGGTACAAGTGCCCCTATGCATCAGTACTCCTGTATCCCTTGGGTAAATTCCTAGGATTGCTATTGCTGGGTTAAAGGGTAGATCTACTTTTAATTTTTTGAGGAACCTCCACACTGTTTTCCAGAGCGGCTGCACCAGTTTGCATTCCCACCAACAGTGCAAGAGGGTTCCCATTTCTCCACATCCTCTCCAGCATCTATAGTCTCCTGATTTGTTCATTGTAGCCACTGTGACTGGCATGAGGTGGTATCTCAGTGTGGTTTTGATTTGTATTTCCCTGATGAGAAGCGACGTTGAGCATCTTTTCATGTGCCTGTTGGCCATCCGGATGTCTTCTTTAGAGAAGTGTCTATTCATGTTTCTGCCCATTTCTTCACTGGATTATTTGTTTTTCGGGTGTGGAGTTTGGTGAGTTCTTTATAGATTTTGGATACTAGCCCTTTGTCCAATATGTCATTTGCAAATATCTTTTCCCATTCCATCGGATGCCTTTTAGTTTTGTTGATTGTTTCCTTTGCTGTGCAGAAGCTTTTTATCTTCATGAGGTCCCAATAGTTCACTTTTGCTTTGAATTCCCTTGCCTTTGGAGATGTGGCAAGTAAGAAATTGCTGCAGCTGAGGTTAGAGAGGTTTTTTCCTGCTTTCTCCTCTAGGGTTTTGATGGTTTCCTGTCTCACATTCAGGTCCTTTACCCATTTTGAGTTTATTTTTGTCAATGGTGTAAGAAAGTGGTCTAGTATCATTTTTCTGTATGTTGCTGCCCAGTTCTCCCAGCACCAGTTGTTAAAGAGACTGTCTTTTTTCCATTGGATATTCTTTCCTGCTTTGTCAAAGATTAGTTGGCCATGCTTTTGTGGGTCCAATTCTGGGTCCTCTATTCTATTCCATTGGTCTATGTGTCTGTTTTTGTGCCAATACCATGCTGTCTTGATGATTACAGCTTTGTAGTAGAGGCTAGAGTCTGGGACTGTGACGCCTCCCGCTTTGGTCTTCTTCTTCAGTATTACTTTGGCTATTTAGGGTCTTTTGTGGTTCCATACAAATTTTAGGATTGCTTGTTCTAGCTTCAAGAAGAATGCTGGTGCAATGTTGATTGGGATTGCATTGAATGTGTAGATTGCTTTGGGTAGTATTGACATTTTAACAATATTTATTCTTCCAATCTCTATGAATATTCTTGAACATACTACCTGTTAGACATAGGCAAGAAGTTCTCCTGGGTAAACTCTCATGAGTAATATTATTGAAACATACAATTTGTGAGTGCACATTTTTTTTCAAGAGAAGTTATACCAGTTTATACTACACCAAACAATTCATAAGATGCTGGTGATCCATATCCCTTCCAACACTTAAAGTTACTAGATTTAAATTTATGCTAAATGAAAGTGGGATTTTATTGAACTAGCAACCTGCTATTATCTCATTTCTTCATGGTAACTGGACCTACATGACTTTCTTCTATTAAATATTTGTTCATTTCTTTTGCCCATTTTTGATTAAGTTGTTGCCTTTTCTTATTGATTTCTAGGAGTTCATTTATTCTTTTTTTTTCTTTTCTTCTAACAGAGAGGCAGCATGTGTGAGTGGAGGACAGGGGCAGGGGAGGAGTGGGGGGGAAAGGGAAAGAGAGGGAGGGAGTGGGGGAGGGGGAGGGGGAGGGGGAGGGGGAGGGGGAGGGGGAGGGGGAGGGAGAGGGAGAGGGAGAGGGAGAGGGAGAGGGAGAGGGAGAGAATTTTAAGCAGGCTCCACGCTCAGTGCAGAGCCCAACAAAGGGCTCAATCTCATGACCCCAAGATCATGACCCGAGCCAAAATCAAGATTTGGATGTACAATTGACTAAGCCACCCAGGTGACCCTCATATATCCTTAATATTAATCCTAGGCAGGTTTAATTTTACAACTAACAACTATGTCTTAATCCGTAGTTTATTTTTTAAGTATCTTTTGATGAGAAGTACTTAATTTTAAGGTAGTCAAAGCTATCAGTGAATAAGAGGATTCTAATTTTTTTCATATGGATTAAACATTTTCTCCTACATTTTGAATAGTCCTCCATTTTCCCCTAAAATGTCATGTAAAGTTATGTTGTAAAGTTTTTATATATACTCCATATATGAAATCAGAATATAATTAAATGAGAATTAGAATATTAGTGAATCTCTAGGTTAATTTGGAAAAAACTAAACATCTTTTGATATAAAAGTTTTCCTTTTCATAAACACGAGATAGTTTATCATTTATCTATTATTAAAGGATTTCAGTAAAGTTTTACAATGTGTATGTGTACATTTTATACATCTCTTAATAGATATATTCCAAAGTATATTATAATTGTATTACTTTTGTGAATGGAATCTTAAAAACTATATTTCCTACTTGGTCATCGTTAATAAATAAGAATTGATTTTACATATTGAATTTTATATCCAGACGCTTAACTTCTTGTATAATTTCTAATAATTTGTAGATTATTTTTCTCTTAATAATCACATTTATCTATAAATCATGGCAGTTTTGTTTTATCCTTTCCCATCCTTTTACCATAAATTTATTTTTCTTCTTTTATTGCACTGACAAAACTAGCAGCTTATACTAGTATAAAATTGAATGAAATTGGTAAAAATGAGCATAATTTCTTATACCTATTATCTTAATAGTATCTTAATAGTATCTTCCTATTTAAAATGATTTTTTTAATATTTTTTTTTAGGATTATTTTTAGAGAGCAAGAGAGAGTACTCACAGGAGGGGCAGAGAGAGAGGGAGAGAGAATCCCAAGCAGGCTCCTCTACACTGACAGCAGGAGCTAATTTGGGGTTCCAACTCATGAACTGTGAAATCATGACCCAGGTGCCCCTAAGATGATGTTTTTAAAAGACTTTTCTGTAGATATTTTATTTCAAATTTTAAAATGCCCTAATTTGCTGGGGCACTTGGGTGGCTCAGTAATTAAGCATCCGACTCTTGATTTTGGCTCTGGTCATGATTCCAGGGTCGTGGGATCAAGTCCCACATTGGGCTCTGTGCTGAGTGTGAAGACTGCTTGATATTCTCTCTCTCTCCTTCTTTCTCTCTCTCCCCTCTCTGCCCCTCACCCCTGCCTATGCTCTCTTGCTCTCTAAAATAAAAAAGTAAAAATAAATAAATGTGCCCTTAATTTGCTAACAATTTTTTGCAATATGTATTTGTGCAGAAATTAACCAAATACATTTTTTTCTGTAACTATCAACACATTATTGATAATGTGTTTTTTCCATCTGATCATTTAATTTGGCAAATAATATTTAGATATTTTCTAATATTAAACTATTCCAGTTCTGGGACAAAGCCAACTTGACCATTATATATTTTCTTTTTTTTAATAATATTAGATATTTGTGTTTAATTTTTTTAATGTTTATTTTTGAGAGAGAGAAAGAGAGAGAACACAAGCAAGGGAGGGGTAGAGAGAGAGGGAGACACAGAATCTGAAGCAGGCTCCAGGCTTTGAGCTGTCAGCACAGAGCCTGACACAGGGCTCAAACTCAGGAACCATGAGATCATGACCCAAGCCCAAGTCAGCAGCTTAACTGACTGAGCCCCCCAGGAGCAACACCCCCCCCCCCAGACATTTGCGTTTAAATGAAATGAGTGAAAGGACTACATTACTCTTTTCTTATACTCATTTCCTGAATTTAATATCAAAATGTATGCATTTAAAATACAGATTTTATATGGTAAGTTGTCCTGTCATTAAATTACCTATAGTTTACTTCAACATTTCTTCAAATTTTGGAATGTGTGAATGTTTGAGTGTTTGTGTATCTGTCTGCTTCTTCTCTATTGATAACCTACCTGTTCCTTATCTATAGACAAGGCAACTTTAACCAAAAATATGCAATGAAGAGTAAAAGAAATTAATGTTATTTAGATCAAGAAAAAAAAACAATTTAAGGAAGCTATTTTACCTATACAAAAACTAGCATCCTTTGTATATTTAAAAGAGTATTCTTCCTCAAGTAACAAGCTAAAGATGATGAAAAGCATAACTTGCCCAACTGTGTTGAGCTCAATTAAAAAATTAAAGGTAAAGATATTAGAATATAAATATCTAAGGGCACATGACTGGCTCAGTCAGCAGAGCATGTGACTCTTGATCTCAGGATTGTAAGTTCGAGCCCCACATTGGATAGAAAAATCACTTAAAACTACAATCTTAAAATAAAATGATATCTATCTATGTACCTTACAATACACAAAACCCACAGAACCTTCATTGGAATTGGGATTTTATATTGGATTAAAACAAGAAATAATTTAGGAACTTTATAGCACGAAAAATGTTGGGATGCTCAAAAATGTAAGAGACATCTTTCATATGTTTTAGGATTACATACTAGAGTCCTTAATATAGAAAGCTAGGATACGCTAATCTATATTTTTCAGATTTTCTTGGCTTAAGAAAGGGCTGTTTGTCAATTGCTATCCACCCTCTATTTTCAACATGGACCGTTAATGTTTAAGAGATATATATGCTCAAGGGAAAATTACACAGCAGTTGAAGACATGAAGAACTGCCCATCAGTTAAGCACACATTCCCGCAGGTGATCTAAGAGCCCCAATTCAATTAAAATGAAATGGAACAGCATGTATATAGTAGACCCAGACTTTCCATCACTTTTTTCTTAGATACAGTCACTGGGGATAATCTGTAATCCTGCTGTGAAAGAAAATAAACACAAATGCTACTTTCACATAAAATATCATCTATCAAAAATATCAAAAACACTTTTACATTGCTTACTGTAAAATGTTCTAACTCCATTCCTTAAAGAAAAAAAGGAAGAAAAAAATCAAACTCTAAATATGTATGAGGTTAACCAGTTTGGAGCTGAAAAGGTACAAGTAAACTCTCCCCAGAAATGAGATTCTACTCATGCTTGAAAATTAACATCTGACCCCTGGATGCTAACTATCACCTGATGATGTGCCCTATTCTTTAAAAACATTAGTATGTAATAGACTTTTTTCCCTGAGGCAGATAAAATATATAGACCAGGAATTAACAAGAACTATTTTTTATTCCTCCAAGTAAAGTCTTCAAGCATTTATTTACCTCCTCTTCCTCTTTCTGATCATTGCTTTATCTTATTCTGGCTTGACTTTTTGTAGACTAAGTCTCCATCTGATTACCTATGTCTAGTCCTCTAACCAGCTCTTTTATAAAAAGAGCCACTATTTCAATTTAACATCATTAAATATTTTACCCTCTGCCAAAATACATGCTTCCCTCAACTCTATGCTGGTTAGAATAAGTGTTAAATATTATATTAATTTAACTTAAAACAACAACAAAAATGTTTCTAGATGATCAGTAACTCCTTTACGAGGTCTTAATTTCTTCCAATCCTTATGCTTGCTGGTTTCATTTGGTCCAGAATCCATATGACCTTAATTGTCAGCTACTCTGTCTTGACTGTAAAAACAGCCTTGCCAACAATAATAAAGAATACATAAACTCAATTACTCACTAGGCTATACTATATCCATGTAATAAAAATAAATGAAATCAACATTCATCATTCTGAATAAATGGCATCAGCTTTAGCAAGAAGCTCTTTGCAAAAGTTCTTACAAATAGATAACTGTTTTTGCACTAAACAAATTTTCATGTTTGTTTCCTGTTTTTTTTTCCCCAATTGTTAGATCAGATTAAGGCATCGCATAGGAGGCTCATGGGAGTCCTCCATTCTTATTAGTTGATGAGAGGAAATAGAAATATTGGAAATATTAAAATATTGGAAATATTTCCCAAAGGTAGTTTAGAAATAACAAAATGACGATTCTGTCTCTATTTCCGTAAAATAAATAAATAAATACATACATGAGAGGAGACCTTGCTTTATAAAGCTTTGGAGTAACTAAATCAGATAGCTTTAGTAAATTTATTAAAACTCTAAAACATGTTACCTTATTATAATTAAATCTGTATGTTTCCTCACCATCAAGGCTGAATTATATCAAACCCTTTTGAGTGCAGACATTAGATGGATGCAAGAAAAAAGACCAAGAGTTAAAGAGAAAAGAATCATAAAGCAGAAATTTTCTCAGCATACATAATTATTCCAAAACATTCATCAAGAAATTGCTATGAAACCTCACAATACGCCAAGCACCAGAGATACAATGATGGGTAAGAAATGCTTCTTACCCTCAACCTGTTCACAGTCTAAGTAGGAGGAGACCAAACTACATTAAGCTACAATTTGGAGGCATCACTGAAAGCGAATGAGCAGGTGAATTTATAGTGATGTTAAAGAGGAGAGGACAGAGCTGGAATTAAAGACGGCAAGAACAGTGGCGAGATTTCTAGGTTACCCGAACTGCTACGTATTTAAGCATTATCCCCAAGTTCCAATCATCTACATAGAAGATGCAACTATATTTAAATAACACAATTGCTTGGGGTGCCTGGCTGGCTCAGGAGGTAGAGCATGTTACTCTTGAACTCAGGGTCATGAGTTTGAGTCCCATGCTGGACATGGAGACTACTTACTTAGTTAATAACTCAATTGCTCAAAAACATGCTGAATATATGTTAGATTCTTAGAATACATACATTAAAGACTTTTAGTTTTGAGAAGCTTAAACAATATTAGGGCACTATGGGGGGTTGTGTGTGCATTTATGTACATATACACATATACTTATATAAACTTTATATATAACATAACAGACTTCTTATATTACAGGCCAAGGAAGTTCTTTTCTAATATGGATAATATCTTAAAATATTTTAAAGTGAAAGCATTCTGATGTATTCACAAATTAAAATTTATATAATCGTAGAGTCGAATGATTATAGTTTGATTTTGATGACTGCCTAAACTATATCCCTTTTTAAAAAATCATATAGTAACATGAGGAAAAGGACAAGAGGAACAAACATACCAAAGTAACAAAACCAGACTATGTTACTGAATACAAGACAGAGTGATCTTCAAAATATCAACCATCCATTCTGTTCTAACCCGCTCCACTTGCTATTGCATCAGCAAATTAGGTTCACTGTTTTATAGTGTTTTATATTTATGATTGATAGAAAGCACAGTCTGGCAGACATACATTTTCACTTAAGTTACTCAGGAAGAGAGCTGGATGCTAAGTAGCTTCAATCTTCAGGAAATTAAATTTCTCAGATTAGTTGGCCCAGGTATAGACAAAAATCATTGCAAACACACTTTGTCTAAGATATTTAAAAGTAAGTGTAACACAAAAAGCTCTACATCATGACATAAACCTGGGTATCAGAAAAATACATATGTCTTTTTACGTGTGTGCAATTTCAACACGGTGCAATTCCAAAACCTAACTATCAATATCATACTTAATACCTTACTAAATAACTACCCATTTGTGACTTTCCTGCATCCCTTTACTATACTGAGGTCTCTTTACCATGATCTACTTTGAAACTCAAAACAGGGGTACCTGAGTGGCTCGTTGGTTAAGTGTCCTACTTCGGCTCAGGCCATGATCTCAGAGTTCGTGGGTTTGAGACCCATGTTGGGCTCTGTGCTGACAGCTCAGAGAATGGAGCCTGCTTCAGAGTCTGCCTCTCTCTCACCCTCTCTGCCCTTCCCCCACTTGTGGCATCTCTCTCTCTCTCTCTCTCCCCCCTCCCCCCCAAAAAAGAAAAAGAAACTCAAAATAATTTCATATATAGTATCCTGAAATACTGATTATTAAATGAAAGATGTGAAATATGATGATTTAGTGGGTCAGACATTTTTTTCTTGCATTTTTTTATTCATTAAAAATAAATAGCTAATGTTAGGAATACATATTTAGTTTAAATATTTGCCACAGAATTTTAAAACAGACATTTTTAATAGATGTGCAATATATTATTTCACATTATGGTATTCTTTTTATTTATTTATTTATTTAAAAAAAATTTTTTTTTCAACGTTTTTATTTATTTTTGGGACAGAGAGAGACAGAGCATGAACGGGGGAGGGGCAGAGAGAGAGGGAGACACAGAATCAGAAACAGGCTCCAGGCTCCGAGCCATCCGCCCAGAGCCTGACGCGGGGCTCGAACTCACGGACCGCGAGATCGTGACCTGGCTGAAGTCGGACGCTTAACCGACTGCGCCACCCAGGCGCCCCACACATTATGGTATTCTTAATGTGAAAAAATGACAGTCTTGTAATGGTTTTCCTATTTCTCCATTACAACACAAATCTACTCTAACAGTAAAGTAATAAATAATGCCACAACTTCTGTATGCTCAACTAGAACATGTATTGTGACCTATAAGTACATGTATTATCATCTCATTTTGAAACCATTAACACAGAAATTTTGTAGTAAAATCCACAGACCAACAAATATAGATACAAACTCATCTTAAACTCCTGGCCTTCCCCAATACCTTAAGAATTTTTTTTTCTTCTTTAAATGGGCAAAATTTACTTCAAAACTTACTACAAGCTGACAAAGGCAAATGATTTTAAGCAGGGGTGTCTGTCAATGCTTTCTGGTTAGTAAAAGATAACAGCAGTCATGCAGGTGCTGGGAAAGAAGACAATGTCATAGGTAATCCCAAATCGCCATTTAACCACAATCTTCTCTGGGGTCAGATTCTCAGGGGAGGAATAACCATGTCCAAAGCGACAAAAGGACCCAGAACACCCTCAGCTTATCCACAGGCCTCCACAACTGAACAGACGACTGGGGCTGACTGCCTGGCAGGAACAGAGGAGAGCAAACTGTTTAATTCTCTCACAAACAATCCAGACCTTTTTAGATTTATACAATTCCAACTTAAAAAATATTATCCCACCCCCCCCCAAAAAAGAAAAAAAGCTACTCACTAAATCTTCACCAATAAAGGACTAACTGCATACCTCTAGCACTGAAATGAAACTGCAGTTTTGTAGGTGACCACAGCTCAAACTAAGTTCCAAGAACATTAAAAATCAGGACATGATAATTATAAGTAAATGAAAAATTTAATACCTTACATTTATTGCCAAGATAGTATGATTTTAAAATATTCCACATTCAGTAATATTTTTTAAATGTTTATTTATTTTGAGAAAGAGCACGTGTGCACGAGCTGGGGAGGGGCAGAGAGAGAGGGGGAAAGAATCCCTCACAAACTGTGAGATCATGACCTCAGCCAAAATCAAGTATCGGACACTCAACTGACCGAGTCACCCAGGCACCCCCAGAAATATTTAATAAGGTTTTGTAACTGTACTGAATCAAGGAGAGCAATCAAAAAATATACAGAAATCTTGACAAGATTAAAGGTAATTAAAATGTGAAACACACAATAAGTACCATTGACTCTGGGGCATAGAGTGGGTGCAAAGGGATCCCCAAAAGATGAATTCTTCTAACTGATCACCCACATTGAGGGATTTTTGGAAAGGTAAAAACTGGACTTGGGGGTTTGACAGTTCACTGAAATGGAAAAACTCTAACTAGTTATCAGCAAAGGTCAAGGTGTAGAATCCAGCAAGGAGGAGGCATAAGCCTGTTATGAAATGCGAAGGAGCAATACAGGACCTGTGAGAGGTGGTGGAGTGAGCTAAAGAGTAGAGACAGAAGTCTGGTCTCTTTGCATAAGAAGGCTTTCCATCTTTCTCCAGTGAGGGAACATAATATTCCACTAGTCTAAGGCAGTGCTTCCCATAGCTTAATGTGTATTTTAATAACCTGGATATCTTAAAACGCAGATTTGAATTTAGAAGATCTAGGATGGGGAATGAGATCCTACATTGCTAACAAAATCTCAAGCAATGTAAATGATGCTGGTCCATGGACCATACCAGGAGCAGCAAAAAGGTCTGTGCTAACTCTGGAGGTATCAATGGTTTAGGCAGCAGCAGCAGCCTACCCCAGATTTCTTAAAGTCTGCACAGCAACAGCTCAAGATATTTATATTCTAGATCAAATCTAAAGCCTATTTACCAGTTCAACTTACTATCAAGTCCCCTGTAATAAAGACAGAATTTCCATTCAATGCTAATATTTCATTTTAGGTCCATAATAGAAAGGAACCTACATCTACATGTCATTTATGCAGTTCTCAGAAAATACAAGTTACAAACAGTTATGTTCTAGGTCAGAAGCAATAGTGTTGATCTTAGGGTTTATTCACAGTTCACTTTAGCCCTTAACAAGACATAAAGTACTCTTTCAAAAGTTAATTGAAATCCAATTTTTTCTTCAGGGAGTTTATTTTTGATCATTAAGAATCAGCTGGTATCATTATTTTTGTTTGGGAAAAAAAAATCATCAAGTGTTTTAAAGGTGCTCTACAAGACAAGAATTAGAGGCCATACTTGTTGATTTAAAGAGAGAGAGAGAGAGAGAGCGAGCGAGCCCATTGCTAAGTTATGATATCTAAAAATCAAAGATATTACAAAAAGGCAGCTCCATACTTACGAATATGTTTAACTATATCAATAAGTCAGTTGTTTGAAATTTAGACCATAATTTCCCATTTAAAAATGGTGTTGTCCCTAGGATAGATCACAATGCATAAAGTAGGAATTTGTTTAAGATATTGGGTTCGCATTGCCAAAATATGCATTTGAAAAATAAGAAAAGGAAAATACTGCAATTGAATAAGAAATCATTTTCAATTTACCTTAGGTGTTAGTGTTTCACAAAGGATGTTTGAGGATGAGGAGGGATGTAGCAGAGATTTCTGTTTCCTCCCAGAAATGCTTTAGACTCTGATACATGACCTCAATTCAAGACTTTAATTTTTTCTCGGAAGACAGAACTCTTCATTTGCATGGTTTCTATACATTAATCACAACTAAGGATATTTTGTTTTTTAAACTATTAAGCTAATCATATCATTTGCAGTTTACGAATGGGGAAAAAAAAGGAAAGGGAGTAGATATGCTTCTGGAGGCAAACCTTGGAAAAGAAAGAGGAGAAGAAAATTTGTTGCAGGGGTTACCTCTGTGCCTCCGAGAAAGAGACTGCCTATCGCGGGAAATGTAAAGTGCAAGACAGACAAAGTGGAAAGCACACAAATACATGACCTCATGCGGGAGAAAATAGGGTTTGGGAATCATTGGTCAGAATTGTCTTCACTGGTCTTGACAGAAGTTGGAAAAAGGGCAGACGATGTTGCAGACAGCAGGTGACACATGCGTTGAGCTTTGAGAAGGAATTAGTTCACCAGCAGTTGAAGATGGAATTTGAAACAGAAAAAAAAAAAAAAAAAGCATATCCGAAGGGACAAGATATGAAATGGTGGAATGTGCTCAAATAATGTCAAATGGTGTTGCTGGAGGGCAAAGTGCCTGGGAGAGTAAGAGTATTAATAGATTTAAAGGGTCCATGAAAAACTTTAAGGTTCATATCGTGTATCCCTTATATAACAAAATACTGTGGAAAGGATTAAACAAAGGTAAACATCTCCAGATTTCTTTGTGGGTGAAACACTCTGGTATTACAGAGAATAGACTGGATGGTGGAAAGACTTAAGAGATAGGGGATGTGCCATGAACAGAATGTGGAAAGTCTGAACCACAGTACAATAGTCACTGGGAAAAAACGACGACAGAAAGTGGTGGTGGAGGGGGGTGTGGTGTATTGATTTTCAAACTATGAGAAAGGTAAATGAGGACCACTTAGTGACAGCTTGGTTATTGGGATATGAGGGGTGTTGCAGGATATTGAAAAGACCTGGAGGGTTCTAGATTGGTTGAGTGGGTAGACAGGGAATAAAGGAAGACAAGTTGTACATGAAAGAACATGGTTGGTGAATATTCAGATATAATGCATGTGAGCTACTTATAGGAGATTCAAGCAAATATGTATTTGAAAGGCTGTAAGATACCCAAGTCGGAAAACTGAGGAAGAGGCTGGCTAGAAGTCATGAGCATTTGGATGTTTAAATCATGACAGGAGACTACATCTTCCCAAGAGCACATGAGGTATGAAAAGATAAGAGGGTCTAGAATCCATATTTAGGAAACACCAAAATTTAAGGAATGAATAGAGTAAAAGGAGCTGACAGAGGAGCTTGGAACATGCTCAGAAATGCACTTAGCAAGCAGAGAAGAGTGGTGTCAAGTGTTCACTGAGAAGAGAGTGGCCATCAATGTCAAGTGCTACACAGAGATGAAATGACAAGTCCCCTGAAAAGGGGCCTTTGGATTTCACCATTAGGATATCAGCCCTGACCTCAGTGAAGTAAGATGAGAAATCAGATTTCAGTAGTTCGATGAAAGAACGGAGGAGCTGCAAAATGTAATGAGCGAGATGGTTCCTCACAGGCCTTCGAATGAGAATAAAATTAAGTTGTACCTAGATGGGGCATAAAATTCAGAGAGGGTTGTTTTTTTGACAGAGCAGACTTAAACACATTAATATACTGAAGGAAAGCAAACATTACAGAAAATGGGTGCAAAACACAGAAAAGAGAGAAAATAACTGAGGTAGGAGATAATGATTCGGGGCAGAGAAAGAAGGCTGCTTTTCAAGCGAAATCCTGTCAGAAGACTGTGTATATTATCTGGATTAAACCTAAAACATAACTTCTTGATACTAGCTGCTTATGTGTATTTAGGTCGTATCAAATTACCAAATGCCAATATCTGAAATTTAAGAAATAAAAAAGTTTTCCAAACATCAAAAGTAAGGAACTCTATACATCAATTTGACTTTTCAGGGATACAAGACTTCCTTCTCTTATTTTAGCTTTACTATAAAAGATCTTACTGATGAACTAGAAGTATAATGGTAGGCCTCCTTATACAATAAAAATAATTTAGAGGTACTAAAGAGTAGGTAATGGATTTTCTATTTTCATGCCATAATTATATCTCCCAAAATGTATCTAACCGTCATTCAACTGAATGTCTTCAAACACATCTTTTGAAACATCTGAGATTAGGAATTTTTAATGAAATACTTTCTAAATTATCTATTTTTCCCTCTCTAAACTTATTACTATTAAGATCACATTTGAAAAACCTTATTTAATTGATTTTATTCTTAAAATAAGAAGGCACAGCCATTTTCTTTTTTGTCTGTGCTTGCATTTTGTTTTTAATAACTCATGCTAACTTGGAAAATGCTGAATAGAAAATAGGCTAACATTTTTAAATAGAAATACAGAGGAAGTTATGCTCTAACATCTGTTCTATCTGCTTACCTCAAAATGTGAAGATATGTTAAATCAGATTTCGAATGTGCTTTGTTTTATTTTATGAAACAAGAGTTCAGGGAAGATCATAAGAAGATTCATTGAACAAAGAGTGAGCATGGCAAAAGATGAAAATCAGACACACTTCAACATTTTGGGAAATATCATTATTATGTCATCTAAAATAAGCAAAGCTATTTCATAGGACTTGTGTACTTGCGTTTACAAAAAGGAAAAATGTATATATTTTAGAGACCATAGGTATTCTAGCTATAGATGTTTAAAATTATTAGTTTTTAACTTGTCTTTCTGAGGAATATGGGCTTTGTCCTGGTCAGTCCAAAGCATCTATCTGAGTGGAGATTACAATTAGTAACGAAGGGTTTTGATTTGACTTAGTAATTTAGGACTTAGGGACTTCAGGGATTCAAAGAGAAAGAACAGGGCACCTGGGTGGCTGGGTCAGTTAAGCTTCCGATTCTTGGTGTCAGGTCATGATCTCCTAGTTCATGGGTTTGAGCCCCACATCAGCCTCTGTGCTGATGGTGGGGAGCCTGCATGGGATTCTCTCTCTCTCCCTCTCTCTCTGCCCCTCCCTGGCATGTTCGTTCTCTCTCTCTCTCTCAAAATAAAACAAAAAATACAAGGAGAAAGAACAATGTAATGTTCATCTTCTTTCATGCAAAATAGGATTTTTGGAGCTAGATATCAATTTGAAAGAAAATACTGTCTCCCATTTTAGCAAACCAAGGGACAAGCTCATTGAGCTGACCATATAGCTTTAAAATAACGGAGATCCAAAAGTAATAGGACATGATAAACAGGAGAGTCGGTTCCTTTTATGGCTTAAAAGAGGGCAGGGAAGAGAGAGGAAAACAAACAAGACTGTCTCACATATGAACTGATTTTCCCTTCTCGGTTCTCTGTCTAGAGAAGCAGCAGCTCATCAGATTAGCAAGGGTAAAACTGAGGGGAGCGCAGGGCTCTCGATTCTTGGTTCCTGTTCAAGACTCTGAAAAGTGACTGCCTCTCAGGCTGCCCTAGACAGCAAAGACACAGCGCCTTGGCAGGAGAGCACTGTCAGGTAGCAGGGGGACCCAAGGTTCAATCTGCCGATTAGCCTTTGGCTCTTGCGTTGTCGAGAAGAAAGCAGAAGCCGCTGACAGTCTGGCGGGGGCACCTACCTCTGAGAGGCTGCCATAATGAAGGGAGGCTACAAAGCAGATGGTTCCGTGGAATCAAAGTGGACACATATACAGGTCTCAGAGGAACTGAGGGCAGCAGCAGGAGGGGACGGGAGGTCAGGTTGGCCAGTGCTACAGGAAATGCTGCCCGAGATGAAATGCAGCAGATGACAAGTTACACCAGCTACAGACTCCAGCCATCAAATAAACGCCAGCAGGGAAGCACCAACCAAATGGATGAAGAACTGCACTCAGGGACAGAGGAGCCAGGGGAGGCAGGCTTCTCTTCTGCCTCAAAGATACGTAAGTTGACCTCTCCCTGATGCTGAAGAGGTGATCTGAGAGACTTAGCTTTCCTGGCCTAAGACAGACTGAAAAGGACTATTTTAAATTTTAAACCCTATCTGCCATTTAGTTCACTCTTTCCCACTAATTTTCTTCCTGCTCCACCATCGGCCTTCCCACCTCAGACTTGGAGAGTCCGATGTTTCAGCTGTTCAGGCTAAAATCTTCAATATCATCTTTGACTCCCCTCTTTTTCTCAAATTTCCCAACTACACTCACACTCCCCTTTGCCCACTCTACTCTAATCACACTGGCTTCTTTGCAGCTCCTCAAATAAGCTGGATATACTGCTGCCTCAGGGCCTTTGCACTAATGCCTCCCTCTGCCTGGATGCTCTTCTCCCATATGCACATACATTTTCTTTCATTGTTTGTTCCAACAGCACTTTCTCAATGAAGCCTACCCTGATGATCTTATTTAAAATTACGCTTTTCCTTTACTAGCATCCGTTAGCCCTCTAAGCCTCTTTTGTATGCCTTTTCCCATGGCAATTATTACCATCTAACGTACTCCATAATTTACTTAATTTGTTTTTGTCTATCGCCTGTCTCCTGCCAGTAAAATGTAACCAATACAGCTGTGGGGATTTCTGTGTATTTTATTCACTGCCGTATCTCTAGTTCCAAGCCAACAACAACCAGCATTACAAGGAGGCACTCAACAAATATTTGTTAAATGGTTGATTAACCAAAGGTATAAGATTCAAGAGGAAAACCAGATTACGGACCAAATTAAAGAACCCACCTTTTTTCTAATACATCCATTTGCCCTTGACATTACAGGTGCTCAAAGCTGATTTATTGATCCTTCATCATATATACTCCTGATCATATTCTTATTGTCGCCTTTCCCACATTCCCCAGTGCAGCTCTGGGACTAACTGATGTCTAATAAGAGTAAAATCAAAACTATGAGTGGAATTTAAATATAGCAGCTAACATTTACTCAATACTTCCTAGCTACTGTTTGAATCAATTTTTCATGTATCAGCACATTTGATACAACAATCCTACCAGCTGGACAGTATTATCAATGCAACTTAACAAATGAGGCAACTAAGGAACAGAGAGGTTGGGAAAGTTTCCCAAGGTCACAGTGTGGTAGAACCTAGGCAGTGAGACTTCAGGGCCCATGTTCTTAACTGCACCCTATAGTCATGCATTTGCATAGGGCTCATGTATTTGCATAGGGCTCACACATTTGCATAGGGCTCACACATTTGCATAGGTTACCTGGATACCCTGCAGCAACCCCACTGCCCCTTATTTTCCACACCATATTAAGGGGTATTTCTTTTAAATCAAGCAAAAAAAAAAAAAGTCTCAGAGAGGTATAGGAATACAAATACATAAGGCAAACCACTAACAAAATATCCACACACAGCAGGGGTTTTTAGTCACATAAATGTCACCACTTAAAAATGTACACTCAAAAAATGTACACTCAAACGATCATTTGTTTGTTCATTTGTCTCTACTATGCTTATGGTAACTTAGATGAATAGAACTAAAGGAAAAAGTTATTAAAATAGAGAGTAAAAATGTATGGATTGACACATGAAGCAAGAAAAAGATGGCCAGAGATAAAAAGGTAAGCAAAATCAATCACTAATGTGTTAAAACACATTTTAGTGTGTTTAAACACATTTAATGTGTTAAAACACATTCTAGTGTAGAACCTTGGAAAAGTCTCTTAACCTTTCTGGGTTCAGTCTTTCATTTGTAACAAAGATAGTTATAAACAATAAGGTATAAAGGGACCCTCCTGGTTCTCAAAACTGTGGCTGTCTCTAAGTCTAAATTAAGTTGGGTACGTAAGTTCCCCAGCATCTACCAAGAGACCGCATTCTCTGTAGCATCCCAGCCGTTAGCATGCCTTCAGTTACTGAAGATTTCCAGAGGACTCTGTGTTTGTCATGGCATATTTAAAAATGTTTTTGCTGAGCAATATCAGTTTTTAAGACTTTATTCAGGTCCTATTCTAATTAAAATTTTAAAAATCAAAAGCTAAAAAAAATCAAAAGCTAAAAACTAGGAAATCAGAAAAAAACTGTGTTTACTATTCTAACTAGATTTGATGTCTGATTTTCTTATAACAGTAATTTCCCATTCAAAAATAGTAAAGTCAATGTAACCTACTTTTCAGCTTTTTATTGTGAGATAATTATAGGCTCACATGCAGCTGTAAGAAATTATAGAGAGTGATGTCTTATACTCTTTGCCCAGTTTCCTCCAATGGTACCATTTGGCAAAACTAACATTCACTATCGCTACCAGGAAGCTGACCTTGGGATACAGCCCATGGGCTTTATCCAGATTTCACCAATTTTTACTCGTCTGTGTGTGTGCGTGCGTTATGGGTATGTGGTATATTTAATTCCATGCAATTTTATCATTTTAGCATATGTGCAGATCTGTGTAAACATCAACACCAACATAGTCAACACACAGGACAGGTCCTGCATAAAGATCCCTCATCCTACCCTTTTATAGTCACAGCTACACCCTATTTTCTTATTTTTTCCTTTTTCTTTCTTTTTTTTGAGAGGGAGCACACTAGAGAGCATGAATGGGGGGAGGTGTTGGGGAGGAAGGAGGGTGAAAAGAGAGAGAGAGAGAGAGAGAGAGAGAGAGAGAGAGAGAGAGAAAATCCCAAGCAGACTCCATGCCCAGCAGAGCCCCACACAGGACTCCATCTCACAAACCGTGGGATCATGACCTGAGCCGAAATCAAAAGTCAGATGCTTACCCAACTGAGCCACCCAGGCGTCCCTCTGTTTTCTTTTAAAATAAGAGAAAACCAAAGAAAATTGTTTGGGCAATAGCATCTTAATTTAGATTCAACCCACAAAAGGATTATTGATAAAACCTTAAACTACAGAATTAAGAAACTATTTAGATTACCAAGACAGATGCTTATGTAATGGGAAAAACACACTAAAAATAACACCTTTATTTCTTACCGCACAATTAAATTTAGAATGACAGTATCTCTGGGAATTAATTTAAATATGTAGCCCTATATCATTAGAAGATTTTTACAAAGATTACACTGGGATTTAAGCAACCAGTATTCATTTGAAGAATGAAGAAAGCCATAGGGCAAACATTTCAGCCAAAAAGTTAACATTTTAGCCAAAAGAATATTCAAACTAAATTTTCTAAGAGGAAAAAAAGAGGTAACATATGTTAAATGAAATTTAGGATTTAGTTATTTGAAAATAAAATTATCTTTATCTTTTAAAGATAACTGTTATAACCCTTATCATATCTAAAAAATTAATAATTTTATTTATTTTTTTAACGTTTTATTTATTTTTGAGACAGGGAGAGACAGAGCATGAATGGGGGAGGGTCAGAGAGAGAGGGAGACACAGAATCTGAAACAGGCTCCAGGCTCCGAGCTGTCAGCACAGAGCCCGACGCGGGGCTCGAACTCATGGACAGTGAGATCGTGACCTGAGCCGAAGTCGGACGCTTAACCGACTGAGCCACCCAGGCGCCCCAAAAATTAATAATTTTAATAGCATATTCAAATACTATCAGGCACTCAGTGTTCACATTTCCCTGACTTTTTTTTTTTTTTCATGTTTGTTCATTTGAATCAGGGTCATGCAATGCAATTTCACTCATTACACTGACAGATGGGCCCCTTAAGTGCCTTTTAATCTATAGTTTCTCCCTCCAGCTAGTTTATTCTCCATATACTTTTGTTGTTGTTGAAGAAAGCAGATCTTTTGTCCTGTAAAGTTCCCACCGTCTGAGTTCTGCTGATTGAAATTATTCCTCTGCATTTACTGTAAGTAATTAGATCTACAGCCTTGATCGGATTGGGTTCTGTGTATACATGTGTGAGAGAAAGGGACAAGATTATTTCATAAAGAGTCAACAGCATGTGGTTCTGGAAACATCTCAAAATATTTAACACTTCCCTTTGGGGCACCTGGGTGGCTCAGTCGGTTGGGCGTCTGACATCGGATCAGGTCATGATCTCACTGTTTGTGGGTTTGAGCCCCGCGTCGGGCTCTGTGCTGACAGCTCAGAGCCTGGAGCCTGCTTCAGATCTTGTGCCTCCCTCTCTCTCTGCCCCTCCCATGCTCATGCTCTGTCTCTGTCTCTCTTTCTTAAAAAAAAAAAAAAAAAAAAAAAAAAAGTTAAAAAGGAAATATTTAACACTTACCCAGTGAGAAGTGGGAGGCATGGGGGCTGTGGAGGAGGCACAGTCCCACTCTATGAACATAGACAAACTTGTGACTAGCTTGTAACCAACCCCATGCAGGGAGGGGATGCTGTGTCCCCTTGGAGAAGGCAATGCAGCTTCTGCACAATTCCCTAGGACACCTGCTTGGAGCCCTGAGGCTGCCAGGCTGTGAGGAAACAGGGTCACATGGAGATTCTCTTGTAGGCGATTAGTCTTCAAGTCATTCCAGCCAATACACCAGACAGTGAAAAGGACACTTCTCTTCCGTGCTGCATATTCCTGCATTCTGAATGCACCACCCTTTCTTCAACTAGCTCCCTCCTGATGGGCATAGCATTATTTCCAGTCTTTTGCTATTAAAAGTAATACTAGCAGCTCAGTCGCTTAAGCTTTTGTCTCCTGCATGCTGTCCATGGAGCCTGCTTCAGATTCTCCTTCTTCCCCCTGTCCCTTTGCCCCTGCCCTACCTACCCACCCCCCAAAAAAAGTAATGCTGTGATAAGTAGTGCTATGGATTGGGCTTTTTGTATTGTTGCCACTATATCTTTGACATAGATTGCTAGAAGTAGGACCAAGGAGTTGTTAAAAGTAAATGCTTATGAAAATCAACTAGATTCAAAGTCACCTTCAAAGGAGTCGTAACATGTTGCATTCCATAAGCCATGTATGAAAGGCTTGTTTCCTCATAGTTCCCAGATTCACAGACATTCTCACACATTTGGACTTTTTAATAATTGTTTATATATCAGGGATAACACCTCTTGTCTATCATAAGACTTACAAATTTTTTTTTCCCAGTCAGCAATTTGCTTACGGTGGGGGTTTTCAGCCATTTACAAAAATTTCTGTGCAACCAAATTTATCCATCACTTGATTCCTTAATGCTTCTGCATTTTAGTTAGTATTAGGTAACTTTTGCTTACTGTCAGACTATAGAGGCATTTGCCCAGGTTTTTTCTAGTATTTCCATAATCTCATGTTTAACATTGAAATCTCTGATCCATTTTAAACGTAATCTGGTAGATGGTGTCAGAAATGGATCTAACTTTTTATCTTTTTCCATATAGATATCCAGTTATCCCAGCACGGTTATTAAAAAGTCTACCCATTCCACTGATTTAAAATGTCAGCATTACTGTAGACTAAACTTTTTCAAACTTCTGGATCTTTCCTGAATTTTCTATTCTGTTCCACTGGGCTGTCTAGTAAAAAAAAAAAAAAAATATTACAAAGGTTTAGAACCACCTTTTCTCATGCTCTTCTTTTACAGGATTTTGCTGGATATTCTGGCTTTTTCATTCTTCCAAATGATTTTTCTAATCAGTTATATAGAGCACTAGTTTTTCAAAAAAAATTATTAATGTTTATTTTTAAAAGAATGAGAGAGAAAGAGACAAAGCTCAAGTGGGGGAAGGACAGAAAGAGAAGGAGACACAAAATCCCAAGCAGGCTCCAGGCTCTGAGCTGTCAGCACAGAGCCTGACGTGGGGCTCAAACCCACAAACTGTGAGATCATGACCTAAGCCAGAGTCAAACGCTTAACTGACTGAGCCACCAGGTGCCCCTAAAGCACCAGTTTAAAAAAAAAAAAAGAACCAAATGCCAAAAGAGAGAGAGAGAGAGAGAGAGAGAGAGATTGTATGCATATAAGACTGCATTAAATTCATAAATTAAGAATAAATGATACCTTTATGATATTTGAGTGTTCCTATCCAAGAAAATGGATACTTTCTTCCAGTATTCACTTCTCCTAGTATACTTCTATGTCTTTTAGGTGTGTTCTACATTTCTCTGCATGTGTTTTTTGACATTTCTTTTTAAGGTTAGTTATACCTAGGTATTTTGTTTTCTTTTTCGATAAATAAGTGCTGTCTTCACGTCTCTTTTATTGAATGAATTTTTTTTCTGAATGGTTCAGTTTCTTACTATCAACAATTTTGATAGTTTGCAAATGAAATGTCACAAGGAACATCTGCCTTCCTCAGAGATACTACCTGATCTATGGAGTGTCCTCTAATTGGAGACAGCTCATTAAGAAGTAAAGCATAATTGGGGCACCTGGGTGGCTCAGTTGATTAAGCATCGGACTTCAGCTCAAGTCCTGGTCTCACGGTTTGTGAGTTCGAGCCCCGTGTCGGGCTCTGTGCTGACAGCTCAGAGCCTGGAGCCTGCTTCAGATTCTGTGTCTCTCTCTCTCTCTGCCCCTCCCCTGCTCACTCTCTGCCTCTCTCTCTCTCTCAAAAATAAATAAACATTAAAAAAAATTTAAAAAAAAGAAGTAAAGCATAATCTGGAGCTGGAAGAAGTTTGTAATGGGATCAATACATATTTCTCATTTGCTCCTATAATCAATTCACAAAAACCACAAATAGATTGTCATCTTTCTGTTACATACTGTAGAGCAATATGGCAAATGTAAAAAGTGGAAGATGAAGACCAAGAGATTGGCTGAAATAGGAATTCTCTTGGGAAAAAGAAGTAGTCAGCACAGCAATTAAATCTAGGCTAATAACTAGTTTTGAATCCTGACCTTTGAGTAGAAGAAACATATATTCTACATACAGCTGCTTACAAAATAACAGCTACTTACAAAAAAACAGCTCTTTGTTGGGGACAAGTATGGATAATCTCAGAATGATGAACTCATACGGTAAACCGGTGCAAAAATAATCTCCATCACCAAAGGGTTTTAAACATAAGCTAAACAGTTTTTATGTTCTTATCAGACATACTTGATAATTAGTTACTAGGCAATATATCTTATTGAGTTTATTTTCTCATGTGAAATCCCACAACTGTAGCATGAATTCGGTATATCATGTTAGCACAGAAGAAAGTTAAATTCTGATTAGACACTCAGAAAAGAAACAATATATACTTATTCCCATCTATTTCAGAGTCAACTGGATTCATACATATTCTGCACAAGCTACCAAAGTACCAGTAAAAAAAATACTGTTGTAAAAAGTAACAGTAACTTGTCTATATCATAAAACCCAGGGTCACCTGAGTGGCTGAGTCAGTTAAGTGTCCGACTTTGGGTCAGGTCGTGATCTCGCAGTTTGTGAGTCCTAGCCCCGCGGGTTCTGTGCTGACAGCTCAGAGCATGGAGCCTGCTTCAGATTCTGTGTCTCCCGCTGTCCCTGCCCCTCCCCTGTTCACACTTTGTCTCTCAAAAATAAATAAACATAAAAAAAATTTTAAACCTAATTTCTAGTACTTTCTTTTCCACAAGTTATTTTGGAATATTGTGCATATGAAAGGAATAGAGACTTCCATTTACATACTTTCATTAAGTAGTATTCAACTGAATATAAAATAAAGCAAGTCACTTATAATTTAAAGTTAGGGTAAACACCTACCTGCCCAAATTCCCCATAACTACTCAGGAATTTTACAGCATGTATATTCCATTGACTTTAATTGGATAGTTTCTTGAACGGAATAAAAAAAAATCAACAGTGATTTAGAATAAATAGAACTGGCACGTGCAAACTACACAAAACATTTACACAGAACAATTTTAAGACCATAATATGATTTTGGAAGTAAACCATCTGATATCCAAGTTGTCCAACAGTTTTTCTTCTTTAAAATGATATAAAAAATTATAGGCTAAAATCATTAACTTGCACACTCTGGAGCATTAAAGGAAATCTTGATAACTCCCCAAATGTAACAAACATCCATCCTCTTTAGAAAACAAAGTATGGCACCCAAAAACAAAACAGTCCTTCAGGCTTGCGTGAAAAGCTATCTAATTTTGTTTTTCTGATCTCCAGAAATGGTTTTTACTCTTTCTGAAGATTGAGTTACAAAGCCAATAAATTCACTTAGGACACCTTTCCTATTCAAAATCAGGCCCTTATTACTTATTCTTTTTCTTTTTTTTTTTTTTTTAAACGTTTTATCTATTTTTGAGACAGGGAGAGACAGAGCATGAACGGGGGAGGGTCAGAGAGAGGGAGACACAGAATCTGAAACAGGCTCCAGGCTCTGAGCTGTCAGCACAGAGCCTGAGATGGGGCTCAAACTCACAGAACGAGAGATCATGAAGTCGGTCTGAGCTGAAGTCGGCCGCTTAACCGACTGAGCCACTCAGGCGTCCCTACTTATTCTTTTTCTAATGAAGGAAAAAGAACACTCCCTTTAAAGTATGGTCTGAAGATTGACATATGAGACTAGGCCATATATATGCACACACATACAGTGTGTGTGTGTATGTGTATGTATACACCTATGTGTGTGTATGTGTGTGTTTATGTATATTGTTTTTTCATCCTACTATGATACTTACATAACAATCAAATAATACATAATCATAAAAAATGATTATTTTGTATGTATTATACTAGTGAGAAGCCAGTAAAAGAGAAAACAATGAAATTGTAATACTAATATATTTGTTTTTTAAAATGGAGTGAAAATAATTCCACAGGCCTAGTGGTATTTACTTATTTAAGTATTTTCATGCCAATTCACTTTTGATTATCTTGTTCTACTTCAAATATAAGTACATGAAATTAATTTGTTCATTCTAAGTCCAGTGACTATACCTGGGCATCCTAAGGAATTAGTGTATAAGAGCATAATTCAATAATCCTCTTTAGAAACTTTTTACTTTGCAACTTAAAAAAATTGAATATAAGAAGGTAGAAAAGTTTGGAAATACAAACACTAGTGTTAAGATCTGTCTCCAGCACAGCAAGGAGTTTGAGACAGATAATTTTAAGAAAAGAGTAGCATACACCTTCTCTAAAGAGCTCAGTTGACATGTTGACATATTGTATACATATGTATACATTGTATACATATGACAGTTGACATATACAATTCTATATTGTAGCCTCTTGATCATTTTAACTTCTGCATTCCCAACTGATTCTATCAGATCCGATAGGCTGTTCTTAACACTTTCAGGAATTTAAAAGGAGGCCCATGGCTTTCCTGTTCCACCTGACTCCATCTAGCACCAAGGGGATTCAGCCATGAATGTGGAAAGCACTGCACACATCCAACAGCTACTTTTCAACCACCTTTTGGGCCTAGAGGTATTCACACTGTCCTTAAGAAGATGTATCTAGAAAAGGGGCCTGAAACTTGAACAGGCCTGGCAATTTTAACAGGGAATTCTGGAGTCTAGTAGCGAGAGCAGGGTCTAGAAAAAGGAGATAAGATGGCTATGAGTGGTTAGTCATGTTTCCATGCCCCCATATGCTCCTTATCCCATAGAAGGATGATCTAACACACAAGGCCCAAGGCAGGCACTCAGACGTATCCTTAAAGGGCAGTTGGAGAACACAATAATCATCAAGACTTATATACCTGTTCAGTTAGAAACCTTCTTAAAATTCTGACAATCAACCTATCGCAGTCAGGAACATATCAGCTATCCCATCATTAATATTCTGAAATGACAACCATGTCATTGACCAGGCTGTACTTTCCCTGCGCCTCACATTCCCCATTAGATCCAGCTCCAGCTGGACCTCAGACTACTTCCAAATTTCACCTAATGTACAAACTCTAAACTGAAAATGTGAGGTTGACCTAACTCCATCATTTGCCCTGACCTATCTGGAAAGAATACCAAAGTTAAATTTAAACACATCAACGGGGTAGTTGAGGTAGACACAGGCATACTAGCGGGCTGAATAATACTGTAGACCCTTGTTAGTACTAATAACAGAGCAGCTCTCCAGAAGAACACTTTATGTATGGTATTACAGGTAAAGAGCAGTTTCCCCATTACTGCTAGCATTAGCCTACAAATAAGTAAAAGGAATCATCATACTCACTTACTAGAAAACATCTGGTTGTTGATATAAAACATTCCTCATAAACTAGCATCAAACACATTTCATCTTATTTTATTCTTCCTCTCCCACTCTTCATCTGCTGAAATTTACTCCTGCTTCTCATCTAAGGAAACTTTTCTATTTGTGCCTTCCTGAATTTCATCCTATTCCTGGGCAAACATGGCCTTTTCAGAATTCTAAGACTCTGTGTAGGCTGTTTCCTTTGGTTCCTTCTTCACCTGGCAAATCTGTATTTAAACTTCAGAGTTGAACTGAAATACTTTTCAGTTCTCTGACCCTTTCAGGTAGAGGTAGTACCCTTGTTACATGTGTATAAGCACTTTATTATTACCTACAGCCATATATACAATGGGGCATTGAAGTGAATCCATGGACTAGTGGGCTATAATCTCCTCTAGGGGAGGGATATGGTTTTGCTATTCTTTGAATCTTCCCAGTCATGCGCAATAGGTTTATTTTTGTGTATGTATTTAAAGCATACAATGTTTTTAAATACAGTAACTTCTGTTCAGCATCTCTTGTAAGTACTGGATGAAAGAGAAGGTTGAAAATGGCGTTAGTGGTTTTGCTTCTAATTTTATCTAGATTGTATTAGTCATCCTGCAAGTAGCCTACTTGCACAGAGAATCAAGAGTCAGTTGCATGGAAAATCTTGGTTATTAGAAACTATGTAAAAGCAACTGGAGCCTAGCCATTCAGGGCTGCAGTTTCCTATTTTGTTTTTCAGCACCTAGTGTTTACTCTCTTGCTCTGCTGAGTGGTGAAAAAGTAGAGAATTCAATTCAATGAATATTATTTGTTTACATGGGACCCAATTTTAATATTCTGAAAAATATAGCTACTTGTAACAATACTAAATATTGCATCCTTTTACAATATAGCAGAGCCCAGCAAAATATCAAAATGTAAATCTCAGACATCTAATTGTACAATATACTCCTTCCTAAATAAGTCCATGTTTTCTTTAGGACGTATGTATAAATTCAGAATTTTAAAATTTGTACATGGATTGCAACACCCTTCATACACACACACGTGCGCGCGCGCACACACACACACACACACATACACACACACACACACACACAGCTATTTCTCTCACTGGGAATATAAGCACCACCATTCTGAAATGGGAAAGGCAACAGAAAAATAACAGAAGGAAGCCTATTGCTGAAAGGACATTATATATATGGAGCATTAAGGTGTGTTTCTGCACATGTGTGTATGCACACACGAGTACATGTATGTGTGTTGGTCCAATCAAAGGATAGAAGGTAAGACTGATACAGTGGTAATCTAGAATCTACTAGTATCAGCAAGAAGGGATCTAGAAAATTACCCAAGATCTGTCATATTTTCTCTGCTGCCTATAGCTACATCACTTCAAAGTCCCCATAATACCAATAACTAAGAACTGCTCTCCTGGCCTTTCACACACTGTACCCACACCCCACACTTAAGAATAATAAAACCACCATGTACAAGGAGCAAATCAACACCTTAAAAAACATGGAACATTTTAAGAAGAGCAGTATTGTCCAATCAGTCAGATATATTATCAAAAGGCCAGTTCCCACCTTAAAGCATGAGTCATTAGGGCATAAAAACCACATATTTTATCCTATGAAACCATAATTTGAAGAATATATAAAATCCTACCCTCCCACAAGTCAGTAAGTCAGAAAACATATATGTGTTTTCTGCCTGTTCTACTAGGCAAGAGCAAAACATATACAATTAAAAAATAAAAAGTTAACCTCAAACACTGATAAAAGCAATGAAGAAAATATATGAAAATGTAAGAGCAAGTTAGAATTACTGAAGACAGCTTTTCTGTGGATGTGACACAGATGTCAAGAATGATAAGGGGGTGCTTGGGCGGCTCAGTCAGTTAGGCTGGCTCTTGGTTTTGGCTCTGGTCATGATCTCATGCTTTGTGAGTTTGAGCCCCCCGTGTCAGGCTCTGCACTGATGGGGCAGAGCCTCCTTGGGATTCTCTCTCACTAGAGAATGTTAAGCCAAGAGGTTCCTTGATCTATTTCACATGACAGTCATTTAGTTGCTGTATTACCTTGGGCAAATTACTTAACTTCTCTGTGCCTGAGTTTTCCCAAAATGGAGACAGTAACAGCACCTACCACACAGGGCTGTGGCAAAGGTAAGATGGGTTAACATTTTAGCACTCAGAACAATGTTTGGCACGGTAAATTGTAAAGTGAGTTTACTACGTCATTAGCGTTAATATTATTTACGTTATCCATGTACAAGTTTTGCATGAAAATATGTTTTCATTTCTCTTGGGTATACACCTAGAAGTAAAACTCATGGGCATTATGGTAAGTCCAAGTTTAAGTAACTGCCAGACCATTTTCCAAAGTGGCTGCACTATTTTACATTCTTACCAGCAGTGTGTAAGTGTTCCAACATCTCCATATCCTCTCCAACAGTTATCATCTGTCCTTTTGATTATAGCTGTCCTGGTGGGTGTAAAATGGTATCACATTGTGGTTTTGATTTGCATTTCCCTGATGGCTAATGATGTCGAGCATCTTTTCCTGTGCTCATTAACCATTTTTATATCTTCTCTGGAGAATTGTCTATTAAGACCTTTGCCCATTTTTTAATTGAATTATTAGTCATTTCATTATTGAGTTGTAGGGGCAAAGCAAAATACCATAAGCAAAAAGCAAAAGTTAATTGAGAAAAAAATAATGGCCAAATCTAGTATATCATGTTAGTTCACAAAATTTGTAAGTTTAAAGGGGAAAGACTCTTCCCATAACTCACTTTGAAGGATACTTGTCCCTTACATAGTGACTAGCAGAATCAGAAGTTGAATTATTTTAAAGAATAAATGAAAGTACTAGAAATAAAACCCTTGAAACAAGAAGGAAGTGCCATTTTCTTCAGTTTATATAGCAGACTATAACATTTAGAACTCATTTCTTTAGAACTCTTGTCTGACTTAGGCTCAGGTCATGATCTCACAGTTCGTGAATTCGAGCCTCACAATGGGCTCCAGGCTGATGGCGTGAAGCCTGATTGAGATCCTCTGTCTCCCTCTCTCTCTGCCCCTCCCTCACTCTCTCTCAAAAATAAACATTAAAAATAAATAAATTATATATGTCGCTTCATATGAATCTTCTCAGAGTCTCAATCACTGAATCCTCATTTGCACATGACTTAATCAAAGCAAAATGGTGAGCCTGTTATTTTCCTGTGTAGTTGAACATGTGTATCAGACTGGAATAATATCCACAAGTCTTACACAATCCAGCAGCAATGACTTTACTGACATAAAGGACAGTCTGTACAAATTATTGTCAATTCATTAATTTTAGTATAGGGATCATTTCACATTGGTATTTATATTGCTTCCACCTTTTCAACAAAGTCTCATTGTACTTAATTCTAAATTCTAGTTTAAAAAAATGATGACTTAAAAAAAATTAAACTAGATTCAGTGGATCCAAAATTTATATGGCACAAAAAGATAATTTTAGCAATAAAGTGATACAGCCTACAAGTTATAATTATTGTGTGTATATGTTGATATATATATTTGACATATGATATAAAGGATATATATATATATATATTTATATATATACCTAATACCTAAGTTTTCAGAAATTGAAGGAATAATATTAAGAATAGGATTCTGAACAGAAAATACATAGTAGCAGAAAAAGTAGAACTATCATTTCCAAACTAAATGAAATTGTTTAGCATGATCTTATAGTGATACTGGGAAGTATTATTTAACATAAGAAAACAAAAATGGATCCTGAAAGTCCCTGCTGTGTGGTTAAGGATGTGATTGGGTACATTAATCTGTCAAGAGGAGGGAGAGACAGGTTTAACTAAGTTTAAGTCAAAAAGAATGAAATACAGCATCTGATCAGGAAGGGCACAGGCATAGGGGAACCTGGGTGGCTCAGTAGGTGGGGTGTCTGACTTTGGCTCAGGTCATGATCTCACAGTTCGTGAGTTCGAGCCCCGCGTCGGGCTCAGTGCTGACAGCTCAAAGCCTGGCACCTGCTTTGGATTCTGTGTCTCCCTCTCTCTCTGCCCCTCCCCCGCTTGCACTCTCTCAAAAATAAACATTTTAAAAAATTTAAAAAAAAAAAGGCAGAGGCATAAATGAGGGCAAATGGGTACAAGGGCTTGACACCGGCACGCCTAGGATTTGCCCAACATCTTTAGCTCTTCTCTGAGTGTTAGCTTATTTGTCTGCTATCACAGGTTGGTTTTTTTTCCGTCCTTACATGAAACATGATCTCTGACAGAAAAGGTTTATAACCTTTCAATATCATGCTCGAAGTGTAAAAAAAGGTTCCCTCTCCTATTCTGAGTCTGAAATTTTCACTCGAAACGGCCTAGATTGGATCACATCTCTTGCAACAATCCCTGTGGTGAGGGGGCACTGAGCTACCAGGCCAGGTCAGCCTGGTTATATCACCATGCATGTGGGTCAGGAAATACGGTCCACTAGAACAAAGATGGGGATATGAGGCTAGAAAGTCAGTCCAATTAGTATTCATTACAATTTGGCAACATTAGCAGATGAAACAGAGAAGTGAGACAATGAACTTAGGCTGAATGCTTTAGGACGCAATTATGGCAAGCCAGGTACAATAAGGCAAACATTTATTCCCAACAAATATTAACTGTACACCTGCCACAGCAAGAGCGACAGATCTGGTCGCTGGCCTCATGGAATTTACAGTTTAGCAGAAAGGACAGACAGGATATAAATAAACAAATGAGCATATCCAATAAGATTAGTTTTACATTCTCTTTAAAATAAATTGACAGGCTGCAATGACAGAAATAAAGGAAGGGACCTACTGAGGGTGGTTGGGTAAGGTCTGTCTGAAGAGAGAACATTTAAGTAAGCTAAGACCTAAAGCAGAAGGAGACCAAAGCCATATGTGAATGGAAAAGGGGTGGGGGACACAGCAGGCGTGAAAGCGGTGGGGACGAAATGGGCTTGGCATGTAAGAGGGCCAAAAAGAAGACCAGGATAAAATGTGTCTAGAACTTCATGATCAAGTTGAGATGGGAAATGGAGGAAGCAGAAGCGGAGGAAGAAGCCAGAACAGAAGGGATGTTGGAAATCATGGTAAAAAAAAAAGCTTGGATTTTTTTTCCCGTGGGTGCACAAGTCACTAAAGGGTTGAGGTAGGGCATAAGATGATATAATTTATGTTACAAAGTAATTACTCTAAACTGCTGAGCGGTGAATGACAGAGATGGGCTATAGCTTAATGGGAATAAAAAAAAAAAAATAGTCATTCCTGCACTCCCAGTCAGGCCACATTTTACAAAGGAATCTCTTCTACATTATCCATGGATCTAAGGGCTTGTCACTTAACGTCTAATAGTTTCAATTTCCTCATCAATAAATTAGGAATAAAAATATCTACCTTAAATTAAAGATTACCTGAGAAGTTATATAACATGTCTAACACAGAGCTTAGCATGTGGTAGCTACTCAGAAACATTAGTACCTTTTCATTTACTTTCTGTGAAGTTAATAAAAACCTTTCCAAATTCATTAGCAGGTGTTAAGTTTTGAAAAACAAACTGCTAGAGCCAAGCAACTTGGTTTAGACAGTCGAAACAGCGCCTACGCAATTTAGACTCCATAGTCTGAATGGAAAAAACCTTGACTGGAGCAAAATATTTACTAAGCTCTACAATCTAAACCAAAGATTAGGTACATTGCATGCCCTATGTGCTCCAAAGAATAAACTCTGTATTTAATAACTCTCCCAGTTCTTTACTGCAAACTATGCAAAAATGTATAAAACTTTTTCTAAGGTAGGTAAAGAGGGCAAATAAATCTTGAAATGTCCTTCCTTCTGATGTTTTAATCTTTACTACTCAGCTGCATAAATAACTATGATATTCTCTACCATTTGTTTCAAATAGATGTAGAGAAAATTGAAAAATTCAAAGATTCTAAAAGAAATTTAAAAAAAAAGAAAAATTCAAAGATTATAATCTATGCAAATCATTTCAACATATCTTTCTAATTTCCTTTCTAATATTTTGGTATTGTGGCTATAGTATTTACCATAAGATGCCTTAATCATTTTTTTAGATAGGGACACCTGTGTGGCTCAGTCAGTTAAACATCTGACTTGGCTCAGGTCATGATCTCATGGCTGGGGGTTAGAGCCCCACATGGGGCTCTGTGCTGACAGCTCAGAGCCTGGAGCCTGCTTTGGATTCTGTCTCTGTCTCTCTCTGCCTCTCCCCCACTTGCTCTGTGTGTCTCTTAAATATAAACATTAAATTTTTTTAATAAAAAATAAATAAATCATTTTTAGATATAAATATTTGTTTCATAAATGGAATATTAGAGTTTATAAGCTTCTGCTTATATAACCATCTTCTGCTTCCTAAAGAGTTCTCAACAATCCTGGCAATCCTACTACAGGTGAATGTCTCATCACAGGAAGGATGAAACGAAGTAAGAGACAATAGAAAAGGTCTTCCAGGGCTGTGCTGTCCACTACACTAACCATGAGCCACACGTGCGGCTACTGAGCATGGGAAATGCAGCTGGCTAGAACTGAGATGAGCAATATGGGTAAAATACATGCCAGATTGCAAAAGGTTGATATGAAAAAATAGCTCAGGGACTTTTCATATTGATTACATGCTGAAATGATATTTAAGAAAGGACAGGTTAGGTAAGACGTATTATTAAAATTAACTTCATTTTCTTTTTACCTTTCCTAACATGGTTATAATTTTAAATTACGTATGTAGCTCACATTTGTGTCTCTTTTCTTTTGAACAGCACTGCTCTATGATGATGTGCATTTTTTAAATAACAACTCTGTAAGTCTGTTACATGAAGTCAAGGTATAAACAAATGAATAGATGAATAATAAAATGGATAAATAAAGCTCTTGACAGGATATCTCTGGTTAATTTCACAATATGGCTTAATAATTGAGGGAAATGCTACATTTTAAGTAATTACGTAAATGTTAAAGTTAGTATTGCATTTTATCTGATAAATATGTATTAAATTAAATGCTAATGGGTTACACACTGTGACAGCTGGTGGAACACAAATATATCTGAACTTTTGGGTTTTTTAAATATTTATTTATTTTTGAGAGAGAGGGCATGAGCAGGGGAGAAGCAGAGAGAGAAGATGACAGAGAATCAGAAGCAGGCTCGATGCTGTCTGCATAGAGCCTGATGTGGGGCCAGAACACACGAACCGTGAGTTAAATGACTGAACCACCCAAGCGCCCCAGAACACCACTATATTTAAGACAAGGTCTATGTTCTTATGTGGTTCATAGTTTTATGGAAGAATATAAGTAAGTGCAATGTTTTTGGTGCTGTGAGAAAGGGATCTAATAGTTCTCTAAAAAAAATTGGAGGGGCAGGGGAGGGCATTTTTCTTATTTCAGAGAATGACAGTGCTACTGGTATTTAGTGTTTGGAGACCAGGATAACCAAATGCACTTCGGTACGTGGGAGCATCCTGCCCAAAAAGAACTATCCAATTCAAAATATTCACAGTGTTCCTACTAAGAAACATCCAATGTCCTGTCACACTGTGGGCAAGATCACAACTGCAAAATACAACACAGACTCAGTGATTATATTCTGAGGCTGGTTCCTGAACACTGAGAGACTCCATTCTAAGAGTGCGATCAACATAAGATTACTTAAAACCTTCTCTCTTCTTTGGTATATAAATATATACACATACACACATAAACATATCATATACACTTACAGATATGGTATCTGTCCATGACATATTTTGTCATTTTCAGTCTAAGAAAAAAATACGTGAAGCATGTGACAGCTATAAACAATTTCCATAGATGAGCAAATAACTTGTTCTAACAAATTTTTACCATTTACAAATACTTTTGTTACTGAGACTAGAACACCAACCTTGCCATTCTTATCTGACTCCCAACTAAAAATTAACCAAAGAAAGAAAGGGGGGGGGGGAAAGACTTCTCTCATTTGTCAATATAGAGGTCACTCTGTTCCTTTTAACCATTAAAAGAAACTGCTAATCTTGGGGCGCCTGGGTGGCGCAGTCGGTTAAGCGTCCGACTTCAGCCAGGTCACGATCTCGCGGTCCGTGAGTTCGAGCCCCGCGTCGGGCTCTGGGCTGATGGCTCAGAGCCTGGAGCCTGTTTCCGATTCTGTGTCTCCCTCTCTCTCTGCCCCTCCCCTGTTCATGCTCTGTCTCTCTCTGTCCCAAAAATAAATAAACGTTGAAAAAAAAAAAAAGATACTGCTAATCTAGAAGATAGAGTAAGCAAAAGATAGTCACTACTCAATACAAAATGCCAGAATCTTTAAAGAAAAAACGTACATGAATAAAAATTAAAATTCATTATCTGATAATAACTTCTAAATACATATGAAACCCATAAAAATGTAATAGCTCAATGTCAATATGGCCATCTCTCCCACTCAAATCAAAGAAAGCTCCTTTGAAGAACTTATATTCTAGAATCTCATTCATGCTTGAGGCAACAAGATGTTTTAGTCGATGCTTAAATCTAATATAGCAAAGCTATTTGCCTCAAAATTAAGGGTGTAGTACCCTTTTCAAAATGCTTTACTACATAACTTAATTATCTCTATAAGAAGCGTAAAAGTTTGAACTACAAATTATAGCATAATGGTGGAATAGTGTCCAAAAACTGATACCCTTTTTGCATTAAAATATTCAGGGCTAATTGTGATTTTAGCGCTTGTTTTTATCCTTGCTTTGTTCATTGGCCAAACTTAAACACTTCTCATCTCCTTCAATGAAAAGTGGTGCTATTATGTTCCTGGATGCATGAGCACGGTCCCTCAAAGCCTAATTTTAAGGTCTTAATTGGCTGAGGCAATGGGAGACCATACAAAGCCCACTTCAGAGAGAAGGGCAAGACTGCCAGGTCACTTGAGAACAGATGAAGAACTAACTAGAAGCTACTGCTGAAATCTTACAGTGTTCTGGAAAGTTTCACCAAATAGTAACTTACACAGAATGGAACGTAATCATCGTCATAACGCAGAACCCAGAAAGGTTGAAGATGGCTTATAGAAACAGAACAAGTAGAACAGAAACAGTGATCTTCAATTAATTGAGTACCATAACAGGCCAAGCAAGTTTTATAGAAACAAGGTACTGGGATTGGTTCTATGATGTGTTGTGCATATCAAATAATTGGTTATATCTTCTCGTAATCTGTAAATCTCAGCAACCATGTGCTGGTAATTCAAGAGGGTCACGACTTAGTAACACTTTTGTTCATTTGGTGCTACTGGACATGTAGTCTACTTCTACCTTTGCAAAGATGACCATTCATCCATCCCCCCCACATTTGTTGTGTGTTATGTCATAGAAGACATGACACTGAATACAATTATCTTGGCCCTCAAGCTGTTCATTATTTTAAAAAAATAATACTTAATAATTCATCAACATACACATATCATAAAAACACCCAATTTGGAATAATTTTAAGTAAATTAATTCATTTATCCGCAACACTAACCACTGATAAGTTCTCCAAACAAAACCAGAGTAGACTAATTTTTGTGTGAAATTCATGAGTGTGAAAAAAGAAAAAAGTCTGGAATTAACCTATAAAAGACTTTAAAATCATTTTATGCTCACATTAACAATAAATATGCATAATAAAATAAGATCAAATGACATATACATTTTTGGGGTTTGAAGACAGTGAGAACTTACTACTGATTTCCATATATCATCAGACACTCTTCCTGAAATTTCAATAAAATGCTTATAAGTGTGTTTCACTTTGCTGTTAGAAAAAGATACAACGAGAAGCTAAATTTTTTTGCCCCCATGCAATTAATATTTTCTGATTATTTACTCTGGACTACAAACCCTAGTTGTTTGTTCCATTGTTCATTCACTCATTACTTCACTCAACAAACATTTACTGAGTACTTACTATATGTTGCTATGAAGAACAAGAAAAACCCAGGTGCCTGGGGTCATTAAGTTCTACCTCCACCTGCCTCTCTTAGACACTAAAGGTATCTTATTTTATTATTTATTTTTCTCCATCCACCACTGGAATTCAAGTCTTAAGTTCAGGGATGCTCTATCACATTCTCATTTTCCCAAGGTCTTTTACTGTAGAAAATTTGCTCCTTTATTTCTATTATCTATTTCAGAACACAAGTTCCCTCTTATTCAAATTATCCCCAACAGGAATGACCCAAAATTGATGAAGACTGAATATACAAGCAAGAAAATTTCCACAAATCCAAGAATTGTAAGATGCTGGAATTTTGTACAAGAGAGGGTTCATGTTGATAAGAAGATATTGTAACCTATAATCAAATTCAAAGTCTAAGAGGAAAATCTCCTTTTGGAGAAAATAGGCATCATTTAAAACAAATAGAAATCTTAAATGGTATTAATTCCAATTAATTAACTTATATGGAATAATCAGACATTGGTATTTCTCAGCTACATTTACAGATCTTTAAAAAACAAGGGAGGGATATGAGATCTAAAAAACTATTGTCCCCCCAAAATAACTCTTCCCCAATAAATGCTCTCATCATCCACTTATTCTGTTCCTTCATAAGGAATAAGGGAAAAAGTAGTATAAGGTACTATGCATAAAAATAAATCTCCAATCTTCCCAATCTCCAAATCCCCCAAAGCACAGGTACTTCTTTCCTTGCCTGTGGCTAAGAAACCAGCAGACATCTCCTATCTCTACCACCATAACAGCTATGATGTGCCTGATTTAGCCAAAGCAACAGGTGCTAATAACATCTGGGGAACTAGCAGGGAATAATAACCTGGGACTAGCAGGGAAACTTCCTAGTCACAAAAATCACAAAGACAAACTTCTCGTTATGAATGTTATAATAATCTACAGTTTATATTTCCTTAGGGCATTTATAGTATTTCATAGTCACAGAAGACAAAATGAATCATCCCTTCGGTGACTGCTTCTTTGAAAGCACCAAACCTACAACAACTTTAGAACCAACCAGAACCACTCCATCAACAACTTTTCCCTTTTATAGAACATATACCCACAACTATATAATCCTTTTTGAGACTTTATATATAAATATTTGTGTAAATCTTTATCTGAATTAGAATTTTAAATTCCCTGAAAGTAAAGAGTATGTCTCTTTCACATGTGGAACACAATTACAACACAATCCCCAAAGACATTAATAGGTAGTCACTGAAAATGAGGCACTTTTGTCTTTCTTATGGCTTGCCTGAGCAAGAAAGTATTTTCATTAGCATGAATTGAACTGGAGGAGAAAAATATAAACTAGACAGCCACATGTGCATTATATAGCAATGGATTTCATTTCATACTTCTGCCCAGGTAGTAATAAGAATAAATAAGTATTTCAAGGAAAAGGCATCAAAAAAAGGCGAGCATAGTTAATGACTAAATACCAGTTTCTTACAAAATGGACTTTGGAACGGAGATGCTGTGAGTAAAATATTTGAGAATCAGAAATTTCAAAGGAGCAAGGCCTTTCAAGGTGTTCCTGGAGGAAAACTGAAAAAAAACTGAAAAAAAAAAAAAACAAACCCTGCAAATGAAAAATAAACTAGAAAGTTAGATAGAGCTAGAACTGTACGAAAGTAATAAGATGCTTAGTCACCTGGACGTGGTTACGGAGGTGTGCAGATTGAAAGACCACTACAATCCCATTATGACGGAGTTCAGATTGGCTTACATGGAGATGTACATCTGAGGCCAAACAACATTTAAGTCTTGTCTAATGCTGACCTTACAGCAGGGCTTACACAAAAATAAGGTTATAATTTGATGTGCAGATGGGGATTGTAAAGAATTTAAATAGTAGGGTATATTAGTTTAACATGGAATAAAGATCAAGAAAAAAAAATCAGTCAATAAAAAAGTTTTGTGTGCCAAAGCCTCAGGAGAAAATCCAGATAGCCATCTGAGCTCACTGTGGATGTCTGAGCTAGAAAGGCAGAGAGAGCAAACCTTCTTCCAGAAAGTACATTTCAAATGTTTGCTCCACAGATTAAAAAAAAAAAAAAAAAGAGGAAAAAGAGTACAGGTACGTATTTCTATTGGAACTTTGTAAAAAGCACTAGAACTGAATTCAAACCCAAATGGCAGGAAGACACTTCAAATTCTTATTAGCTCTTATTCTTTTTTTTTTTAACTTTTTCTTTTAAATTTTATTTACTTATTTATTTTTGAAGGAGAGAGAGAGAGACAGAGCATGAGCAGGGGAGGAGCAGAGAGAGAGAGGGAGACACGAAATTCGAAGCAGGCTCCAGGCTCTGAGCTGTCAGCACAGAGCCTGACGCGGGGTTCAAACTCATGAATGGTGAGATCATGACCTGAGCCGAAGTTGGATGCTTAACCGACTGAGCCACCCAGGTGCCCCTTATTAGCTCTTATTTTTAAGGTATTTAAATCAAAGGTTTTTTATTCTCTCTTAATAGTCAATTAGACTATTTCTCTGCCTGGATTAAAAGAAGGGCAAAAAAAGTGATAATTGTTAGATTTAAGTGGAAAATTACTTTAAAAATATATGCAGATACGAATATTTCAGAACAGTACAAATACCGTAGGCCAGAGTTTTTATTTCGATTTGATTGTAATGTAACCAAATATTAACTAGTTGTATTTTCCCTTTTTTAACAGTGTATCTTTTCAGAACAACTTTTACATGAAGAATGTTTGCTGGGAAATCAGTATTTCATTGAAATTGCATTTGCCTCTTTTCCCTTAATTAATGCCATTGTGATAAATATATTTAATAAATTATTATAAGGATTTGTATGTTTAGAGAGTACCTCCAAAGTTGCATTACACATAGCTGCCATGTTCTCTTTCCTGTATTGTCCTAAAAAACATTTTAAGCTCACCATGAACAAGGATACAAATATTAAAGAAAAGGCCTCACTGGTAAGGAGGAAGAAGAGACTGTGTTACTTAGATATGTGTTCCTATTAAATAACCAGAACCACAAAGTGCCTGGAAACCAAGATCAGTCCCTTCTTTAAATGAGAGTTCATAATTTCAGTTAAAGAAGAATAAGAAAATTAACTCCCATATTTGTTCATAATCATTAGCATTTCATTGCGACTAAATCATACTACACAGACGTCTCGCCCTCTGAAGATCTTTGAAGAAAGGACTCCTTCCAACTGCCATAACTTTTTTTATTCTACTAACCTCATAGTTTCAAAGTATTCTTACATCTTAGCTAAATCCTTCCAGCTGCAGTTTACATCTCTTTTCTCAAGATGAAAGTGCTTCTTTGTTAGGCTATGTAGAGTCATTCTATATTCAGAACAGAAGAAGGTAGAGAGGGATGTGAACCTGAGGGCAACTGCTAAAACACAGCCAGAGTCAGCTAAGGTTCTTGTGGCAGATAAGACTGTTAAAAGGGGGGAAAAAAGGAAGAAACTGTAGATCACAAATTGGATATACACCTGTCCTGACCTCAGTGAATTCTGAAAGCTTTGAAGAGAGCCAAATTTCTCATGACCATAAAAGTAGAAGTCAGAGTAGTTCTTGGAATTAGCTGTTCAATGGGACTTAAGTACATGGATATGAAAACTAATCAGTTGCTCTGGAAACTATAGTGTCCTTTAATCGTTCTGAATTTTAAAACCACAACAGAAAGATATGGTCCTGGGTAACAAATTAGGGATTAGATATCACACTCACTCACGGTAGTGACACACATAAGGAAAGGTTTCATCTAAGTCTCTTATTTATGGGAGAAAAAGGTTCTAATACCATTAAACTAGAATTACCTGCATTAATTAATAACTGAACTAGTAGCCAAAAAAGACTATGAGATTTTGACAGAGCAATTATTTCTAACATTCTTAACAAAAATTTGATCTCTTTACAACTTCAAAGAATAGAGCCCAACAAATTAGGAAGGAGATGAGTCGTTTCCAATTTACAAGGCCTACTGAAATTGAGTAGTGCTGGTTCATTCTGATATGTGATATGGTAGTAGAAACACACATCTGAGTTTCACAAAGACCTCTCCCATCTATAATTCACTGTCTCACCTTGTGAGAAAAACAAAACAAAAATGCCCAGATTCAGCTGCCTGACTGTAAAATGGGATTCATAGCCTTACAAGTTTGTTTTAAGAGTTAAATGTGATGATAAATATGAAAACTTGAATATAGAAAGCCCTCAAGAAATGTTAGCTTCCTTCCTTCCCCTAGAGGCCATCTCAAAGACATTGATAGTAAATAACTGAACATAAAGATCTAACAACATCACTGGGAGGAAAGGGACACTGCTAAGGAATCTTTTCAAAGAGTGACATCATTAAGATAAGGTCAATAGTCTCAATAGGAAATAGATCAAATTTGCAATCTCTCACAGCTAATGTGATGAACTATCATCAAATATAGGAAGGAGAACACGTGTATTAAAGTCTTTCCAAATACTACTAGGGAGATAGGAGAAGGATTCTCTTATTGCCAATTATTCTAGTTTCAAAAATTTAGTGAAGATAGCTAAACTACTAAAGGACATTATAAGAATAGTTTGAGGGAAATTCTGAGTTGTTGTCTAAAACCTCATGTTTGTTCCTGTGTCTTGAAGCAGAAATAAAATAAATCAATACTGATGTTTTCTTCCTTTTTGATTGGTAAAACAGACCTAAGTATGATGAAGATACCATAATAAATGGGATAAAGAGGTAGAAGGCTAAATATATGCCACTGATTTATCTCTGCACCCACCCATCCATCTACCTGCACACCTACCAAACATCCAAAAATTGTTTATTTCTGGTTTAAATATTTAAAAAAAATGGTACAAGATGCAATGGAAAGAGAGGGGTCAATAAACGAGATTAAAACTTAATATATAAAAAATACACATACAGTTACCCAGAACAAAGAGCAATAAATGGCAAATGTCATGTAATTATATCCAAATGTTTTAATAGTAATGGAGTGGTAAAAGGAAAAATGTCTGCTACCAAGGGCAGAGTTTTCATAAGAAGAAGGGGAAAATGGTGGGTTCCTATAAGAGTTTGAACTTTAATTGTTCAGCAGTGAGAAAACCACTGAAGGTATCTGAGCTGAGGATCTCAGGCTCAAAGCTGTGTTTAATGAAGATTCATTTGGCAGAAATAATTAGAAAAGCAGTTGTATGTGCACACATGTGTTTTCTCGAATGAAATGCTATTGAATGGAGGTCAATTGTGGGGGGTGTTGCAAGTAATTTATTATAAAAATACAAAACCAAAGTTTGAGAAGGATTTACTTTTTTGTATTAATCTGAGCATATTCAAGGTTATTTCTAAAAGATGTTATGCTTTATTAAATAGCAGAGAAATGGATAAAGGATGGCTTGGGCCCAGGGAATAGGGTGAACTTGAACACATCCACTGGAGTGTGTCTGTTTGGGAAAGTCCTCGCTCTTGGGAGCTCTGGCAGGCTCATAGATGAAGACCAGTGAAGCAGACTAAAGGTTAAGAAGATCTTGCAAATAGGAAGCTTCTGCAATCCTTGAAGACGAATACAGAGCTAAGAAAGTTGGAAGTCATTTCGGGGCACCTGAGTGGCTCAATAGGTCAAGCATCTGACTCTTGATTTCAGCTCAGGTCATGATCTCGTGGTTTGTGAGATGGAGTCCTGCATCGGGCTCTGCCCTGCTGGTATGGAGCCTGCTTAGAATTCTCTCTCCCCCTCTCTCTCTGTCCTTCTCCTGTGCTCGCTTGCTCTTTCTCTTGCTCAGAAAAAAAAAAAAAAAAAAAAGCCATCTAAGTGGAGGAAGGAGTAGATATGCAAGAAACAACCAAGGAAAATCATGTAAAGTCACTTGTTGCAGAGGACAAGTAAATCAAAGTAATCTTTCAAATCATAAGTATAAGGATAGGTTTTAAGGGCTCTAAGGAAATCTTTCTTATTAATTTTTTCAATTAAAAGAAAATTTTCCTTGGAGTTTTAAATTAAAATCTCATAGCTATAAGGCAACACAGGATTTATATACAGTATGTTGGCAGTCACTATTTAAAAATATTTCCATTTTAAATTTCACGACATGCATATGTCTATTCTTCACAACCACATCTGGTATCTAAAGCATTCTGGATCCCAACTTACTCAAATAATAAAGAATAATCAAACTTTAATACTTAGTCAAGAATTCAAGGATAAATTGAAGTTTTATCTCCACCAAAATATACCAATCACCTGAACATTGAGTCCATCGTAGGGACAGAGGTAATATCATTAAGTCCACTATCTGTAAAGTGTTAGGTCAGTCATAATCTTTGTGTTTGCACTTTAATCTCCTTATGTCAATATGCTCCAGCAAGGTTCTTTCTCACTTCAGCCCCTCACAAACACTGTTTCCTCTGCTGGACAACACTGCCTTTCTGGCTAATGTCTACTCAGACTTAGGACCCCCATATGTGTCATTTTCTAAGGAACTCTTGTCCTCAACATACCCCTCACCCCCTACCCCATAAAGTCAGATGCCCCATATAGTATCATAGCACAACCCCTATTCTACTAGCTGAGGCTAACTTCTCCACTAGGCACAGCAGGCTCTGTGTCTCAGTCCAATGAAAATGACTCATTTTAGGGGCGCCTGGGTGGCTCAGTCGGTTAAGCAGCCGACTTCAGCTCAGGTCATGATCTCGCGATCTGTGAGTTCGAGCCCCGCGTCAGGCTCTGTGCTGACAGCTCAGAGCCTGGAGCCTGTTTCAGACTCTGTGTCTCCCTCTCTCTGACCCTCCCCCGTTCATGCTCTGTCTCTCTCTGTCTCAAAAATAAATACACGTTAAAAAAAATTTTTTTTTTAAGAAAATGACTCATTTTAATTTTCTATAAAACTAGAAGAAAAAATGAATATAATAATGAATACATAATAATATCTCCATCCTGGATTATATTCATCCTCATACCACCACAGCCAAAATTTAATTATTTCATAGAAGAAGGGGCCTGAAGGCCAAGGTGCCTCAGGACGACAAAAGTCGGAACATGTCCCTCGTTACTTTGTAGAATTTCAACAAAGAAACGAACCCCCAATTGTTTTTGTTTTTTCAAAGGTGAATGATAATACCTACTTGGGGATTAATGAAATAATAAATTGCTTACAGCACTTAGTATCTGACACACTAGTAGTAAATGTTAGCTCTTATTACTACCTAAACAATAACCAGAAACACTACTTGTTACATTGCCTGTAGGAAGGTGAATATAATATATTCCTCTTGATTTTAGTTTAGATTTCATTTTCCAGAATAAGTTTGTTTCTTATAGAAGTTTCCGGGCCCTCTTTAACTAAGATAAGAATCATATGACCCAACAGTATCCCTCTTAGATGTCAGAAAAGTCATAACTAAATTAAGTGATAAGCCACAATAACTTCCTCTAGGTGCCGGGGACACATTTCTAGGCTCCCTATTTTTGACTTGTGATTTTATTTTTTAATTTTCTTTATATACATTTTAATACCATGGAAAGTGGAAGAATAACAAAATGTGAAGGTGGGAAGGATTAGAAATGAACAAAGGCCTCCCAGCAGCCTAAGCCAAAAAGTAGTATCTATATTTCAGGTTCATTCACGACCCAATGTAATTTCTTTGAATTTTCGTGCTATACCTAAATGAAGAGTACCAAATATATACACACAGTATAAAGAAATTATATTCATTTTGAAAATACCACATTTCACACATTTTAAGAACTGCCTAAGCTCATTTCAAAATTAATTTTAGTAGACTGAAAGTAATATATGTATATTCCTAACTTTCTGACAAACATCCAAGATGGACACATGTACTCAAAGAGGTTCAAGCAGGCTAGAGAATTTCTCGATATGCAGTGAATCAAGTGTCAGGGAAACTCTCACGAATCTCTAATTTCACGATTTTATTGGTGTATTAGTTTACCATGAATCCTATAATGAATTACCATAAATTTAGTGCCTTAAAACAATGCAAATTCCTTATGTTACAATCCTGTAGAAGTCTGATATGGGTCACACTGGGCTAAATTATGATGTCAGCAAAAGTGCATGCCTTTGTAGAAGCTCCAGGGAAAAATCAATTTCCTTGCATTTTCCAGCTTCTTATGGGCTACCCATATTCCTTGGCGTATGGCCCTCCTCCTTCATCATCAAGGCCATCAAAAGTAAATTGAGTCTTTCTAACATCGAATCACTCTGACTTCCTCTTCTGCTTCCTCTTTCACTTTCAGAGACTCTTATGTTTACACTTGGTCCAAACAGATAATCCAGGATAAGCTCCCTTCTCAATATATTTAATTTAATCACAACTACAGAATCTCTTTTGCCATGTAATATAACATATTAGATTAAACCTGGGAATTAGGATGTGGACATCTTTGAGGGAGGTAGGCTTTTATTATTCTGCCTATCACAATTGATAACTATTGCATATGCAACAAAATAGAAAAGATGTAACACTTAAAAGACATAATGCTTAAAAGAGCTCCAACACAGCAAGGATATGGTTTGAATTTAATAAAGTTATTTGCTGACCTAAGAACTCATTCAAATCTATTTTAGCACATGTACCTCTATCTTATTCTTCTCCTTGAATATGCTCATGATTCAAACTCAAGTATACCAGTTTTGTTGTACTATGAAACAGCAGAAAATAATGTAACCTACCAGAGGATGAAACAAGAAAATCTAAGAATTCATTCATGTCATATATTTAACATTTCTGGATTTTCCAGGATATAGTTCAGAACGAACACACACACACTCCTCCAGTAATTTAGAAGACAAAAAAATCCAAACTTTAAATATCTGAATTCTCCATCCAGTCAATACTTAATTACTACCAACTAAGCATATTACTGGAGATAGTGAAAATGCTTGTCTCTAAAATTAAGTTTATCCAATAGAAATAGTATAAACATTAGGTTCATTCCACAGAGGGATGGGTGGGCAGAGATACTTATGGCTAACTAAAGAATAATTAGTCATACTTTCTATTACCAACTTACTAACAATGTCAATGTTGATTTCATATTCAACTGAAGTTAACACCTGCACAGATCTGTGTATCAGGAGCTCCAGGCATATCATTAACTTATTTAATTCTGGTCCTAGGAACACTCAACCTATGGTGTTTAATTTCAATCTCTGATGACCTGGCTGGATTTCAAATCATAACATAAAACATATAGGAAATAAAATTATTTAAAAAAGAAATAAAAGTATTATAATGAAACATATATAAGCAAAAACACAGGTGAAGATTAAAACAAAATTCTAGGGGCACCTGGGTGGCTCAGTTAGTTAAGTGTCTGACTCTCAGTTTTGGCTCAGTTCACGATTTCATGGTTCTTGACGCTGAGCCCCACATCAGTCTCTGTGCTGAGAGTGTGGGGCCTGCTTAAGATTCTCTCTCTCTGACCCTCTGTGTGCTCTCTCTTTCTCTCTCTCAAAATAATTAAACATTAAAAAAAATAATGAATTAAAAATTTTCTAGCTCGACTCAAATAGTGGACATAATTTTATAAAAATACTATTTCTCAATTCTTTTTTGAAAATAATTATGAAGAAAGCCTGAAAATAAAGGAGAGAAGACATAATTTCACATCAAACAAAATAGCAGTTTAATGAATTTAAATAATTTCCTCAATCTATCAATCAAAATAGTATTTCATTATCTCTAATAATCAACACCTCTCAACTTCTGAACTGATGACAATGTAAAATAAAGTCCCAGACAGATTTCTTCTGACTAAAATCCAAATAAATAAATTATATTATATTTAGAGATCATCCCCTAAATTAATTTAGAATGCTTAATTACACTCCAATATGCAATAAAGAACTGGTTCTCCTTGTTGTTAGACTTAGACAACAATGACTAGTATTTACATAAGTGCCATGATGCTCAAATATTCTTTCAATGAGACAAAAACTGCTTGAAGTGATGTGGGAATAAGTAATAGATGAATGGGTAAATGGTGGGAAAACTAAACCAATAAATAAAATATGCCGCACACAAAATGCAAACCACGCGACCCCATGTGTAGCCAAGGAAAGATGTTAGGAAAGATGCCTTCAGACTGCAAGGCTCTCCCTTATTTCTGTCCACAAATGAATTCTAAGAAATTATCTTCTGTTCAGTCATCTGGCTGCAAAACTGGTACGGAGATTCAGACAAAAACAAAGTAAAACAGAGAAATCAGCTCAAAGGAGTTTCTCAGAATTCCAGGAACAGTGGAACCAAAGGAAAAGCCCTTTAAAGTTGAGAACACCTCTCATGGAGACAAATCAGGTAAATAGGAACCTATGAAAATGCAGAGTGTTTTTAGAATCAATATCTTAAACAGCACAGCAATTTTATAGCAATGAAGAAAAAAAAACTGAGTCTTATTTCTATTACAGAGTAAAAATGCTCATCCTCAAACTATTCTACAAAGCTAGAATAATGAGTATAGAAAATACAAGCTTCATCACTAAGCTGGCTCTACACCTTGGATAGCTATCACATGACAAGTGTTAACCTTTGGAAGAAGCTTGCAAAAAATATAGTTATGACAAACACTGTACGATCTGGTTCAAAATTCACAAAGCTTCTACTAAAACAGGTGTCTCAGCCTTAATTGGCAAATCCAGTAGCCACCTCTCAGTCCTTCTACCCATTTCTCCAAGCAGGTATTGACCATATAATAGGCAAAGATCAATGAAATCCAATCGCAGATGTTGAGGAACAATAAAAATAAGGAAATCACTGCATAAATTATTGTGATAAAGTGAAAATGCCAAAAAATAGTAGTGTATTCAAGAACTAAAAAAGGAAGGAAGGAAAGTCTAAACTCTTTTCCTTGTTCTTTCCAGGACTCATTTTTCCACTGTGACCTTTGATACCATCCACCCTCATACTTTTTGGGATTCTGCTATACAATTAACCTTTCTTTTAAGTGTTCAACCTCTTCCATTCCTGGACCCTTCTACTCAACATTTATAACGATGCTTAAGCTTGCCTATCATCAGTAGCAAATAGAAAATAATAATCTAAAAGTTATATTCATCTTAAAAGTGTTTGAGACTATTTTAGATGGATACTTTTAATACTGTTTACTGGTATTCAGCTATTAAAAAATATTTTTTTCGGATATTATACTAGAGAGCTAACTCAAATCATAGTACAAAATGGGGCTAGAATTACTACTAACAATGTTATAGCATCCCTAAGTGAATCAGGAACCTCTGAGAAAATTTTGTCACAAAATGAATAAAAACATAAATGGTTTAAATACTTCTACTGTAAAATTTAACATATAACTGAAATATTAGGAAAGACAAATATTGTTACCTAATCCCAGAGTGTCATAAACAAAATGTAAACCACTCGGATTAAATTAGTTAACTTCTGCCAAATATTTACTGATTTGTCTTTTGGTTATGCAGAGTTTATTTTCGTTACATACAGTACACTGTGAGTTTTGTTTTGCTTTGTTCATTTGTGTGTGTGTGTGTGTGTGTGTGTGTGTGTGTGTGTGTGTGTGTGTGTTGTCTTTTGTTTTTTGAGGCATCTTTTCTCCATTACCTACTTCTTGGCTAAGGCATAGATGCTACCCTAAAAACAAACAAACAATCTGAGCAAGTAGTCTCCTATTGCAAAAAATACTACTTCTTGAAGTGACTGGGGGACTATTTCCCTTTTTCCACATCCTATTAGTATTTTCCTTTTTATTCAGAAAAGGTAACTCCCTAACAAAGAGGCCCTGACAATGGCTTATTTCAACCTTGCATGCACATTCCCAAAAAGTGATATATGACAGGAAGAGATAGATTAAGGGAGGCTGAAACCACAGTGCGTGCTGTGGAGAATTACTATCTTTCTAGGCACTGTATCTATCATAATAGTAGGGTAGTAGGGTTTGGTGAAGATCCGACCTAATCCAACAAAGCCAAATGAGTATAACATGTACCCAAAAATAGAAACTGGATAAGAAGATAAAATTTCATCTTTAAGGGAAAAAAATTTCAGAGGCTTGTCAATTTCTAATTACTCTAAGAAGAAATATTATGCATGATAAATAGTCACAGCCACAACCACAGACTGCCTGGGAAGTAAGGCAGGTCCCTTGTTTAAAGCCTTGTAATTTCAGTTTAGGGAAAATATGTTAAGACAATTGCCTTGCTATATTTGTTCATCACTATTAGCATTTCATATAGCAAGAATGAAATGAAATCATCCTACACAAATGTCCCTCCTTCTGAAGAGCTTTGGAAAAAGGAATCTTTTCAACTTCCATGTAAATGTTAGTTTTTAGTAAACTTCATAGTTTTAAAGTATTTTTATAGAGAAATACTGGCACATACAGGAGCAGGAGCTTATGAGAATATTAAGAAGGTAGAGAGCAGTAGGTTATTAAGAAAATATTTAAAATGACTACTTACACAAGTTAAAATATCATACCTAATGACTCCCAGCTGCAGTTTACATCTCTTTACTCTTGTCTTTGTTACCATTCATAATAATGAAGAATTTCTAAGTCAATAATTACCAACTTCTAAGAGGGCCATGACATTAACTTCTCAGTAGAGTTCCTCTCCTTTTTGAACACTCCAGCCAAAAACCTACAGGCCTAGAATAGCCCAGAGAATACAGACAATTTGGATCTACAAATCTGGCAACACTCACTGATAAATTCCTTGCACACTGGCTTTAGTTAACACGGCATGTGTCAGGTAATGTGACATTAAATCAAACTAAAAATATTAGTGCAAAGAATGGCAATTCCAATGAACGGGAAGTTTCTCTGTCATGTTTCACTTATAAATAGGTTAACCATATCTGTTCTATGTGACAGGTAACTTTCTAAGATGGCGAAGGAAATCAAACATAAATTTCTATAAGAATTCATTCTGATATTTCCAAAATATCTAAATTTAATCATGGGTCTTGCTGCCCTTCACATCTCCTATGTATATACCATTGTAAACAAATGCTGAAGTATGCAGTAAGAGATCACTAGGCAGATAAATCCTGCATAGAATCTTTGTTCCTCCTCTCTTACAGGAATCCTGCTATATTCTTCAAGATCTAAATCAAAGGCCATGTCCTACAAAAAACTTCCCCATATGGGCGTCTACCCAAGTAATCAATACTTCCATTTTCACCAGAACATGTTGCTTATATATCTAGTAACATATTTATTTCACCCTACCTCCTAATAAATATGTTTATACATCTCCAACTATAACAGCCATATTAGGTCTTCATTAGTCATATTAGGTCTGCACTATTTCTGAATCACCAGACAGCACCTAATACATCTTATACATATAAGGCAGGAGATTACCATATTATTTCTCTGTTAACAAAAGTTTGGTTCTTCGCAAAACCTTTTTTCATTTATGACTTTAAGGAATAGGTAAAGAATAGAATCCCTCTTTCTCTGCCACCAAATCATCCCCTACTTCCTAACTTTCTTACTTCTCCCAATGGCAAAACTACTGAGACCTTAGAATCTCCTGTATGTCTTCTATCACCTACACTGCCCAATCCTGTACTAATTCCTCCAAAACACCTTTTGCATTGTTGCCATTACTAACGTCCTTCTTCTTTTGCTTTTATTGAGACTATTACAATAGGTTCATTATTAGAAACATTCACACAATCAATACTAAATAGGATCTAATAGCAGTCTCAAAAAATACATGAAGCAAAAAGAGTGACATACATACACACATTCAAAGTAATACCTGGATATTTTGACAATCTTCTATAAGTTATTGGTAGAAGTATACAAAATCAGTAGGGATACAGAAATCACCAGGGACAGAGAACGTTACGAAACAACTTGGCATAACTGATATTTACAAAACTTTTCATAACAAATGCAGAACATTACTTGTTTTAAACTGCACATAGAAAATTCACTAAGACAGGCCACATTTGGGGCCATAAAACAAGTCCTTGTAAGTTTCAAAGGATGAGAATCATGGAAAGTATATTCTATACCCACAAGGGTACCAAGTTAGAAATTGATAATAGAGTATGTAGAAAACTCTCCACATAACTAGAAGTAGTGCACTTCTAAAAAAATCCCATAGGTCAAAGAAGAAATCACAAGGGAAATATTTTCTAATTCAAACTAAATGATAATGAAAACATGGTATTGCAAAATTTGTGGAATACATTTAAAGTGTTGCTAAGATAGCAATTTATAACTTTAATGACGATATTAAGAAATAAAGGTATTAAAATAAGGCTCAAGAATCCAGAAAAAAAGCAAATGATACAAAAAGTAAAAGAAAGAAAACAATAAAATTTGGGATCAATAAAACATTAAAAAGACAAATAAAAAAGTAATTCAGGGGCGCCTGGGTGGCGCAGTTGGTTAAGCGTCCGACTTCAGCCAGGTCACGATCTCGCGGTCCGTGAGTTCGAGCCCCGCATCAGGCTCTGGGCTGATGGCTCAGAGCCTGGAGCCTGTTTCCGATTCTGTGTCTCCCTCTCTCTCTGCCCCTCCCCCGTTCATGCTCTGTCTCTCTCTGTCCCCCCCAAAAATAAATAAACGTTGAAAAAAAAATTTTAAAGTAATTCAAAGGTTGTTTCTTTGAAAATATTAATAAAATTAATAACACCCTCAGCAAGTCTTATAAAGAACAAAAGAGAGAAAATTACCAATATCAGGAATATAAGAGGAAGCACCAGTACAGACCTTACAGAAATGAAAAGAAAAAGGAGATATCATGAAAAATTTTAAGCCAATAAATTTGACAACTTAGATGAAATGAACAATACTTTGAAAGGCACACATTAACAAAACTAACTCAAGAAGGAGAAATTCTGAATAGTCATATAGCTATTAAAAAATTTGAATTTGGGGGCACCTGGGTGGCTCAGTCAATTGAGCGTCTGACTCTTGATATGAGCTCAGGTCGTGATCTTGTGGTTGTGAGATCAAGCCCCATCAGGCTCCACACTGAGCATGGAGCCTGCTTGGGATTCTCTCTCTCTCTCTCTCTCTCTCTCCCCATTCCCCTGCTCACACTTTCTCTCTCTCTTTCACTCTCACTCAAAATAAAAATTAAACTAAAAAAAAAAAAAAGACTTTGAGTTTGAAATTTAAAACCTCTCCCAGACAAAAACTACAGGCCTAAAAGCTTCTTTAATCAATTCTATCATACATTTAAAAAGAAATAATAAACAATTCATACAAATGTTTCCAAAACATAAAGGCAAAACACAACTCATTTTAAAAGGTCACTGTTATACTAACATTCAAATCAGATAAAGACATTAGAAGAAGCTACAGAATATTCTTCATAAACATAGACGCAAAAAAATCTTACTATTAATAAATCAAATCCAGCTATATGTAAAAGGAAAAATACATTTTGATAGAGCTGATCCCAAAAATATAAGGTTAGTTTAATACGTACTGGAAGTTCCATCCAGTTGATTAAGGAAAAAAAAAAAAAAAAAAAAACCAAGCAGGAGAACCAAAACTGTCCTTATTTGCAGATGACATGATCATGTACAAAGAAAACCCTAAGTGCTAAGAAATCAAAAACAACAATAACAACAAACAGCTAACAAAAAGCTACTACAACTAGCAAATGAGCTTAACACGGTTGCAGAATACAAGGTTAATACATACAAAAAATATCAATTGTATTTCTATTAGAAAAGAATGTTGGAAATTCAACGTTTAAAATGACATTTAAGGGGTGCCTGGTTGGCTCAGTCGGTTGAGCGTCCGACTTCAGCTCAGGTCATGATCTCACTGTTCATGAGTTGAAGGCCCACATCGGGCTCTGTGCTGACAGCTTGGAGCCTGGAGCCTGCTTCCGATTCTGTGTCTCCCTGTCTCTCTGCCCCTCCCCTGTCAGGCTCTGTCTCTCTGTCTCTCTCAAAAATAAACATTTAAAAAATAAAAATAAATAAATAAATAAAATGACATTTAATATAACATCATAAATAAGAGACAAAGTAGGAATAAATCTAAAAAAGATGTTCAAGACCTGTTAGTTGAAAAGTACAAAATATCCATGAGAAAAGTTAAAAACCTAAATAAATGTATAATATACACAATGTTCACGGACTGGAAGATTCAATATCAAGATATCCATTCTTAAATGTGTACATTCAACACAGTCCCATTAAAATACTAGTAGATTCTCTTCAAAAAAACTGACAAGCTAATTTTAAGATGCATAAAAGAATTCAAGTGCTATATAGATATAAAACAATCAATACATTTTTATTAAATTTGAAAAGTAGAAATAAAAGAATCACCTTGAGAGATTATAAACTTTACAACTTATCTTCTGAAGCTTTTATGAAAAAGCTGGGCATTTGAAAATAATTACTTAAGTGCACAAATATTTGGTTCTTTCTCCTTGGATTCATCCTGTTAACAGTTACGGTTATTTATAATATACAATTGCATTAATCCTTATACAAAAGAAATGATTTACTGGGTGACAATATTGACAATGTTTACTAAAAGTAAAACCAGGTTGCAATCTAGTGTCAGTGAATAATCTATAACATGTTTAGAGATCATACAGTGTTTTAGCTATAAATTCCATAATTAGATTCTGTTGTGGGGCACCTAGGTGGCTCAGCTGGTTGAGTGTCTGATTTCGGCTCAGGTCATGATCTCAAGGTCTGTGAGTTCGGGCCCCGCATCGGGCTCTGCGCTGACAGCTCAGAGCCTGGAGCCTACTTCAGATTCTCCCTCTCTCCACCCCTCCCCCACTCATGCTCTGTCTCTTTCTGTCTCAAAAATAAATAAACATTAAAAAACTTTTTTTTGAAAAAAAAAGAAAAGATTCTGTTGTACTGTCTGTATGTGTGTGTGCGCGTGTGTGTGTGTGTGTGCGCGTGTGTGTGTGTGCGTGTATAGGCATCCTCTGACTTTCACTACTAGCACAGTTTGCATCTTTCAAGTGCACTAGAGCGGTAGTTCACAAAAGATGGTTTGGGAACTATCTAAGACCCCTTATTAATAATATGAAGATATTATTTGCCTTTTTAAGAATATAATGTGGTCCTGATAGCAAAAAAAAAATTGAGAATCACTGCAGTATAGCAATAAATAATTTTTAACTGGAACATGTAGAAAGAATAATCCTGATAACTGGGGCAACACCTGGGTGGCTCAGTCAGTTAAGTGTCGGATTGATTTTGGCTCAGGTCATGATCTTACAGTGTGTGAGTTTGAGCCCCACGTCAGGCTCCCTGCTGACAATGTGGAGCCTTCCTGGGATTCTTGATCCCTCCCTCTCTCTGTCTCCGGCCCCAGCTCTCTCTCTCCCCCCAAAATAAATAAATAAAACAAGAAGGAGAAGGAGAAGGAGAAGGAGGAGGAGGAGGAGGAGGAGAAGGAGAAGAAAAAGAAGAAGAAAGGAGGAGGAGGAGAAGGAGAAGAGGAGGAAGAGGAGGAAGAGGAGGAAGAATCATCATCATCATCTTGATAACTAAAATGAAAAACCAAAACAAATTTTAGAGGATTATCATATGTTAAAGTTCTGTTTTTCTTAGTAGGGCACTACATTAAGTTTCTTTCTTAAATTAATAAAGTTCACCAATAAAAAAAGACCTAAGCCTGACACAAGATACCCACAGGATTCCGATACATAGTGCTATTTTTCTTCTTCCCATCACGATGCATCCCTTCTAGAACAAAACAGAAAAGCAGTTTTCCAAAGTACCTGTCTAACTTTTAAAGTATTGCCTCAAACTCTCCTTCCCTTACTCTACTGTTTTTGCCACGGTTCTTATAACCTTCTAACATATTAAACAATTTACCTATTTATTACATTTATTTTCTGTCACTCCACTCAATACAATGCAAACTCAACAAGAGGACTTTTTTTCCCCTTTATTCACTGATGTATCCTCAGCACCTATAATAGTGTCCAAGACAAAATTGGCACAGAGTAAATATTTATTGAATATATTTATGAATATTTTACTGAAGTAAAATATAAACTTCAGCATTTTATCAGGGAAGAACACACATCTTACCAAATGCAAATTTCCAAATGGCCACGGACACAAGGCTATGTACATAGGAGAGATGTACTAGCTGAAGGAAAAACTCTCAGGGCGAACAGTTTCCTCTTCTGGATCCAGAAATGAAGAAAGACAGGGAGACCAGAGACAAGGAAAGGAGAGGGATTTGGAAATATTCCAAGTAGAGACAACGGAAATGGTTTTGTTTTGTTTTTTCCCTCAATCCTAGGATTCCACGAATGTCAACAAAGAAAAATAAGAGTAAGAACAGCTAACACACCTCTCTTCTCCTGTTGTATTTCTTCCAGAAGCTGCTCTTGTCTTTCTATCTGTTCGAAGAGACACTGGAGCTCAGATTCCTTGTTTTCGGTCATACTCCTCAGCTGTTGTCTGCACAGCATCAGCTCGTGCCGCAGACTCCTCTCTCTGTTTTCTCTCTCCTTCAGTTCCTCACAGAGCCACTTAAGTTTAGTCTAAAAAAATGACACATATATCTAATTTGTCAAAAAATCTAGAAAACAGTAGCATTTCAAAACATGAAGGAAAAGTCATGATAACTGAACAGACCATAGCAAACATAAGCAAAATAAAAAAAAATCTATAATGTTTTAATTTCCATAATGACTTCAAAGATGGTGTCGAAATTAAGCCAAATTTTCTTGGATTTTTATAAAATATCTGATATCCTCTATCAGGTTTGTAAAGGTAATACTACAGAGAAGTCTGGCCTGCTGGATTCCCAGTCATACTCCAATTAGATCCCTGATGTGATATATAAGGCAATCTGGTACACTTTAAAGCATTTTAAAGTCAAACATACCACACAATAGAACTAGAGACTTGTTACAAAATGGAGTTTAATTCAAAGATTTTTAAAAAAAGAAAGATAAAATTCATAGTTTTGGTTTTAAAAATGCATATTCCCAAGGGTCCAGCTAATTGGGAAAAGATATTCTATATCACATGAGGGAGATAAAGTTAGTATTTTCCCACATTTAAAAGACTAGGGAATTTAGTTGAAGCAACTCTCGTTTTCTCAGACTCTAACCACACCATCTTTATTAGTTAGATATTTAAATCAGGGATGAGTGAGTAAATAAATAAATAAATAAATAAATAAATAAATAAATAAATAAATTTTTCTTTCATCTTCACTAGGACAGGATTTCAGTCATGTCTCAGGACCTTCCCAAGTGAGCCTATCCTTCAAGTTCTATTTGATTCTAAATAAAAGTCTTTACTTCAGTAAAAAGCAAATTAAAGGAAGAGTGGACTAAACAGGAAAGTTAGGTTAAGCTAAGGGAGAATTTTCCGGAACAGCATTCATCAGTAAGCAAGAAAGTTCTAGGCCTCCAGAAATCTAGGAAGTTCTCAGGATATGCCACAGTATATTAAAAGTAGCGGCAGTAGGATAGCTTATGATAAAGTGAGACTGGGATACAGCCACTAGACTGGGGGATCCCCACATGTATCAGCTTTCAAACACCCCCCAGAACAGAAAAAGATGCCCAGTTTCTCTGGTCAGAAGGTCTGTCGAGCAGATGGTATCTCTATGACTCAGAAGAAATATTATCACTAGTCAAATTATGGAAAAATTATATGATAATATTGTAAGATGACCAAGGTATAGTATGTGAATGTGTTACATGAAGGGAAATGGAGCTTGTAAAGGCAAAAGCTAGATCACATTTATCACAAATGCTCATCAGAAACAAAGGGGGGGACTTCATGGAAGTTTGCCTTCCAGAATGATGGCACGAGAAGTTCTGCCAAGCTGCTCTTTAATGAAAATGCGAGGTGGAAGCTAGATGTGGGCAGGGGAAGGACTGCACCCTGCATGACAAAAGCCCCACTCCACGTTCCTGGAGGGTATTGCCAAGACAGGGGTCCCTCTTCCCCCAGTTCACAGTCAAGTTATATGGTATTGTGGCATAATAAGAAAGATATTTGGTCTTTGTCCTTTATTCTTGGCACAGAGCTCCTAAAGCCCAGGAACTTCCAGAGTGAGAAGAATGTCCTTTGTTATTCATAACAAGCTCTTAGATTACACCCAAGCTCATGCTAATGAGGTGGTTTAGGTAGTTGAACCTACTGAGCCCCCCAGGCACCCCTAAAAACTCTTGAACAATGAGGTTGGATTAGCTTCCAGACTGGTGAACATAGCCACATGCCAGGAGTGTGAGACATCCCCAAACTCCACGGGGACTCTTGGAGACCTTGCCCTATATAGACCTTGCCCTATATAACCTCTTCATCTGGCTGCTTATTTGTATCCTTTATAAATAAACTGGTAAGTAAAGTATTTCCCTTAGGCCTGTGAACCATGACAGCAAATTACTGAACCTGGAGAGAGAGCCATGAGAACCCCCAATTTGTAGCCAGGTCAGAAGGAAGTGTAGGTAACCTGGGGATATCTGAATTGGGTACAGGTGGGGCCGAGCCCTTAACCTGTGGTATCTGTACTAACTCTGCGTAGTTTGTGTCAGAGGTGAATTAAATTGTGGGACACCCCATTGCAGAGAACTGGAGAGTTACCTCATTTGGAAAACTCACACATCTGGAATGAAAAGTGATGTGAGCAGAGACAGATCATAATAGTAAGTATGGCACTGGAAGGTCAGATGGCTAGGATTTTTCACCGTCATAGTTCTGATTTGAGTAGCTAAATTGCTGGCAAGTGAAGTGGAGAAACTAGGGATTCCTTCCATTATCAACCCCTCACTGATAGTGTGGCCACTCCACCTCAGACACAGCAGCCTGAGAATACTGGTATCCAATCTGCCATTTCCACAGACTGTTTGTGAGAAGGAGGGGCAAAAGCTACATGATCATATCAAGATTCAGAAAAAAGTGTATGATGAAATTAAACCCCTATTCCCAATAAAGACACTGAACAGAAGGGAACAGAAGGGAAATTTTTCAACCTGATAAAACATTTTTATGAAAAGCCCATACCTATTATCATACTTAATGGTTAAAGACAGAATGCTTTATCCCTAAGATCATAAACAAGAAAATAATGTCTGCTCTAACCATTTCTATCTAACATTGTATCAGGAGGTCATAGCAGGGCAATTATGCAGGAAAATATCATTATACATAAATCACTTGTATTTCTATACACTTGCATCATCAATCCAAAACTAAGTTAAAAAGCCCATCTTGTTTACAATAGCATCAAAAGAGTAACATACATTTAAAAAGAAAAACATACTTTTAAAAAGAAGTTCAAAATTTATACTCTGAAAACTACAAAAAACTGTTGAAAAAATTAAAGAAGGCCTAAATAAATGAGAAGATTTTACATGTACATACACGAGAAAACTTAATATCATTAAGGTATTAAGAGAAATACTCCCCAAACTGATCTACAGATTTAATGCAATGCCTATCAAAATCCCAGCTGAGATCTTTGGAGAGACTGACAATGCGATCTTAAATTTCATATGGATATTCAAGGGACCCAGAGTAGCCAAAAACAGGTGTTGAGAAAAGATCAAAGTTGGAGGAGTCACACTTAACTGATCTTAAAACTGACTAGAAAGCCAGAGTAATCAAGACAGTGTGGTACTGGCATTAGGACAGACATAGATCAGTGGAATTAAACCCATACATATATATTGTCAATTGATTTTCAACGAAGGTTCCAAAAACAATCTGATGAGGAAAGATCAGTCTTTTCAACCAATAGTACTGAGAAAACTGAATATTCACATGCAAAAGAATAAAGTTGGACCCATACTTCATACCATCTTCAAAAATTAATTCAAGGGGCACCTGGGTAGCTCAGTTGGGTAAGCACCCGACTCTAGATTTTAACTCAGGTCATGATTTCATAGTTCCTGGCTTTGAGCCTCGCGTCAGGCTCCAAGATATCAGTATGGAGCCTGCTTGGGATTCCCTCTCTCTCCCTCCCCCTGTCCTTCCCCCACTCTGTCTCTCAAACTAAATAAAGTTTTCAAAAATTAACTCAAAATGGGTCAAAGACCTAAATGTAAGAACTAAAAACAGCAGATTCCTAGAAGAAAGCACAGGTGTAGGTCTTGGTAACCTTGGTCTGGCAACCTTGATTTCCTAGATATTACACCAAAAGCACAGACAACCAAAGAAAAAAGCTGTTAAGTTAGACTTCACCAAAATTAAAACATTGTGCTTCAAAGATCACAATTAACAATGTGAAACAACAACCCATTGAATAGGAGAAAATAATTGTAGACCATATATCTGAGAAAGAACAATTTAGAATGATACATAAAGAACTCAGTAATAAAAAGACATAATGGGGGCGCCTGGGTGGCTCGGTTGTTTAAGCGTCCAACTTCGGCTCAGGTCATGATCTCACGGTCCGTGAGTTCGAGCCCCGCGTCGGGCTCTGTGCTGACAGCTCAGAGCCTGGAGCCTGTTTCAGATTCTGTGTCTCCCTCTCTCTCTGCCCCTCCCCCGTTCATGCTATGTCTCTCTCTGTCTCAAAAATAAATAAACGTTAAAAAAAAAAATTTAGAAAAAAATAAAAATAAAAAGACATAATGAATTAAGCAAGAGACATTTCTTCAAAAAACATAACACAAATGGCCAATAATCACATGAAAAGATGCTCAGAATCATTAAGCATCACAGAAATGCAAATCAAAATCACAGTGAGATTCCATTTCACACCCAGCAGGACAGCTAGAATCAAAAAGACATATGATAACAACTGTTGGTATGTGTGGAGGAACTAGAGTTCTTATATAATGATGGTAGGAGTGTACAATCATGCAGTCACTTTGGAAAACCATCTGGCAATTCTTCAAAAGGGTAAACATAGTTACCATATAACCCAGCAGTTCTACTCCTGAGTATATTTTTAGAAGAAACGAAAACATACAGTCATGCAAAAACGCGTAACCGAATGTTCATAGCAGCATTATTCATGATAGCCAAGAAATGGAAAAAACCCAAATGAACATCCACTGATAAATGGATGAATAAAATGTGGTATATCCATACATGGGACTATTATTTAGCAATGAAGTGAGGTCCTGACACATGCTACGACATAGATGAGCCTTGAAAACATTCTGCTAAATGAAAGAAGTCATTCATAAAGGACCACATACTGTATGATTTCGTTTATAGGAAATGTCAAGAACTGGCAAATCTATAGAGATAGAAAGGTTACTTGTTGACTAAGGCTATAAGAGGGGTGAGTGGGATGGACAAATTTAGGAGGTGATAGCTAAAGGGTCCATATTTTCTTTTAGGGTGATAAAATATTCCAAAATTCATTATGGTTGTGGCATCACACCTCTGTGAATACACCTAAAAATAATGAGTGATACAGTCTAAATAGGTCAATTGTATGATATGTGAATTATATAACAATTCAGCTATTTAACAATTAACAAAAGGAAGAAGGTAAATAAGGGACAGAAAAACAAATTAAAATTAAATCTCCTTGTGGAGATGACACCTGGCTTTAGTATCTGCTACATAATTTATGGGCCTCTGTCCTACCTGAATGTCACTAGATAAAAACAGGAAGTCCCCAACTTACTTTTCTCTTTTTATTTTTTAATGTTTATTTATTTTTTGAGAGACAGAAACAGAGCATGAGTGGAAGAGGGGCAGAGAGAGAGGGAGACACAGAATCTGAAGCACAGGCTCTGAGCTGTCAGCACAGAGCCCGATGCGGGGCTCAAACCCACGAACCGCGAGACATGACCTGAGCAGAAGTCAGATGCCTAACAAACTGAGACACCCAGGCACCCCTTGGAAGTCTCCAACTGAAACTGAGCTGTGTGGGGTGCATGGGTGGCTCAGTCAGTTAAGCGTCCGACTTTGGCTCAGGTCATGATCTTGCACCCTGTGAGTTCAAGACCTGCCTCTGGCTCTGTGCTGACAGCTCAGAGCCTGGAGCCTGCCTCAGATTCTGCATCTCCTTCTCTCTCTGCCCCTCCCCCACTCATACTATGTCTGTCTCTCTCTCAAAAGTATATAAACATTAAAAATTTTTTTAAAAATAAATTGAGCTATGGACTTCCAAATATGATTGTAAACTTTAATTAAGACTGCTTCATTTCCCAATATCCATTTTGAAATTCCCATGCAAATACAAAAAGATAAAAAGCTTCCATAGGACAGGAAACCAGCAAACATAGTCAACTCTCTACCAAATAAAAGGAACATTTTCTACTACAACTTTTTTCTAAATAAAGCATGGAGGCAGAATATAGGGTCAAAGGTCAGGATGAGTCATATACCACCACCCCCACTGAACCACAATATGAGAGAGAGAAGGAAATGAATTGGACTATTCTTTCAAAAGCACACTCTATGGAGACAGTGGAGCACATGTTGGAGGCTGGAACTCAGGAGAATGTTACCAATATTCAAAACAAGCAAAAATGACATGGAATGGACCCAAGTGTGTGTACTTGAGACTTAAATGTTAGGGGGAAAAGAGAGAAAGGAATCAGTGCTGGTGTTTCTAGCTGAAGAAATGTGAAAGAGGAAAACTAGAAGCAAAGATTTAGGGGTTAAAAAGTTAACAACAGATTGGAATAAGCTGAACTTGTTAGGACTAACACAGAGAAGTGTAAACGACTGGTTGGATATATAGATCTAAAGCTCGAGAGATATGGATAAGAGATACAAAGTAAAGAATCAACAGCATCAAGGCAAAACAGCCCATGGAGTGTCTATGGAGACAAGAGAGAAGAATTTAGAAGAGATGAACAGAAGAGAAACGAAAAATAAAGCTGAGAAGTAGTTGGAAAGGCAGGAAGAAAATCCGAGTTTTGCAAAGGAAGAAAATGAAAATACTACAACAGGATGGATATGCTTAGTGTCAAAGACTGCCAAAGGAAAGGGCCACTATATTTAGCAATTAAAATACGCATCTTTATCAAAAACAACTGGAGTTCAACCCACCAAACCAATACAGGACTGAAAATATGAATGCCAAATTGTTGATGATGATTATGCCCACTCAGGAGAGAGGTGTCAAGAGGGAAAGGAGAACATATATTCCAAATTTATTCTCCATACTTCTATATTGCTAAAGTCTTGAAAATGAAAATATGTTCAATGCACTATGTAATAAAAAATTATTCTAGACAATTTAATCAGTAGTTTTAGATATAAGTCAGTTGGAAAATTATTCTAAAACATCACTACCTAAGTCATTTTATTAATTGATATTAACCAGGAAAAATAAAAGAAAGCCTACACTATTGCTGCCTGCTTCTATGTCAAAACTACAACCTGAATAGGGGCACCCGGGTGGCTCAGTCGGGTAAGCGGCCAACTCTTGATTTCGGCTCAGGTCATGATCTCATGGTTTGTGAGTTCTAGCCCCATGTGGGTATGTGCTCTGAGCACAGAGCCTGCTTGAGATTCTCTCTCCTTCTCTCTGCCCCTCCCCCACTCGTGCATGCATGCTCTGTCTCTCAAAATAAATAAATAAACTTAAAAAAAAAAGAAACTACAATCTGAACCTTTTGTTCACCTTTGATCATACCTTTTGTTCACCTCATCAAACTTTAGCAGTTACTCAAGAAAAATAAATAAATGGAAAAGCCCAAATAATTATCATATTATGCAAGGGAAAAGGGGGAAGTTAGATGTATAATTTCTGGAAAAGATATATTTTCTTTTTTTTTTTTTAATTTTTTAACGTTTATTTATTTTTGAGACAGAGAGAGACAGAGCATGAACGGGGGAGGGGCAGAGAGAGAGGGAGACACAGAATCCGAAGCAGGCTCCAGGCTCTGAGCCATCAGCCCAGAGCCCGACGCGGGGCTCGAACTCACGGACCGCGAGATCGTGACCTGGCTAAAGTCGGACGCTTAACCGACTGAGCCACCCAGGCGCCCCTGGAAAAGATATATTTTCAACCAAGTCTTTTTGCTACTTATTTGGCACCTTAAACATGTGCACATCTTTATCCTTGAATGTTAATGAATTTGATATACTAAATCCTTAAGACTTTTTTCAAGAATTTAAACATATTCTTCAATTTAAAGTACCCCGGGAGTGGATGTGTGTTCATGTTTGTATGCTCAAACACACACTAAAACCAGTACACTGTTTTGCACATAGTGAGGACAGGACACATGCAATTAAGTGAAAAATTAGATGCCATTAAGTTCTTGTAAAGAGGTAGCACCTTGTGTTTAATAAAACAGAAAAATAAAATATCTTGAAAACAAAAAAAATCAAAAAAAATTTTTGTATTATTATATTAAGAAAGTTTAATGAACATTCATAAGTAACACATTTAGGACCTGAGCACTATTGATTTGGATTATAAAAATACAACCAGGAAGAAGGGCTGGAAGGATGGTCCTTCTAATAGGATTATGTCCATGGTTCTTCTCAGATCCAACAGTTTCTTATCACATAAGAATGAAACACTAATGTTATCAGATCTTCTGATACCTCAAAAGGAAAACAAATTCCATGCTGTAAGTACGGAATTGTAAAGTTTTTTTAAATGTTCGCTACCAATTCTCTGTTTTAAAACCAATGTGGTCTAAACAAAGTGAGTCTTTTGGGATCACCAGTTTGAATCACCCTGTTTAATCTGTTCTTGCCCAGTGATTTAAATGCAAATTTAAAACATAAGGACTCATTTCCCTGTTCTCAAAGATTTCCTACTTACTCCATCCTAATCTTTGGCCTGTGCTCAGTACCATTGCTAAGGGTTGATAATGGAGAAACAAAAAGATATGTTGTCATAACAATAATCGTACTGATTTTGGTAAAAAAACAAAACAAAACAAAAAACCCACAATTTCTGAACCAAAGCATTAATCAGGTTTGATATGTGTTATGGACTAATTGTACCCCCCTCAAGTTTACATGAAGTCCTAACCCTCAGGTGACTCTGTTTAGAAATAAGGCCTTTAGGGAAGTAATAAAGGCTAAATGAGGTTACCACAGTAGGGCCCTCATCCTATAGGACTGGCATCCCTATAAGAGGAGGAAGAGACACTCTGTCTTCCAACCCCCAATTCTTCCAATAATACTCCCATCCCATCCCCCCATAATGCCCGTCCCCCTACATGAGAGGTGGCCATTTACAAGCCAAGAAGAGGCCTCACCAGAAACTAACCCTGACACCTTGACCTTGGACTTCTAGGCTCTAGAACTGTAAGAAAATAAATTATCTGTTGTTTGAGCCACCAGTCTGTGGTATTTTATTATAGTGGCCTAAACAGACTGACCTATGGCTTCAGTTTATTCCAACAAAGCCTTTATTCCATCAACATACAAAATTTAAAAATAGGTTATAGTTAGATGCTTGTAATGAATTGAATATGTATGCAGAATATATTATTAATCCTACAAAACAAAATATCAACTTATGGAAATTTAATCAACAAATAGTCAATTATGAGAATCAGTGTTTGCTAGAGAAACACCCAACGTCTTTCATTAAACGCCTTGGAGAAACAGCTTGGAACACAGCATAGGAATAACTTTACCAATTCCAAATAATAATTACCTGACAAGGCTATTAATCACAGTGCAAACACCATTCTATTAACCACTCACAAGAGCATCTTAAAGATTACATAATAGGCTCATTTATTTAACTATATCAGCAAGTATTGCTAAATAAACTATAATAGAGAAAGAATTTCTAAATAAGGCAGTCTTTTACCTTCATAGTTGACAGCTTGCAATTAGGTGGGAATAAGTATCTAGTAAAACAATCAAAATGATCTTTTTATCTGTAAGAATCCTCTAGTGAGATTTAGAGTAATAATATACTAAAGTCATTAAGGAATGACTCAAAGCCAAAACCAAGGGAAATAGAAAATTCGAATAAAAAGATTATAGCTGATAGAGTTAGCAATAATACCAGGGCCCATAATTTTGCTGCTTTTAACTACCATACTTCCTTTGCCACAACTCAAAAAACAATTTTGAGAGGAAATGTTAATAGAAAAACCAAAGGTAAAGGAAGACTATGGCAATTTCTGAGAATGTGCCAGGAAACCAAAACAAAAATTAAACTGAAGTGCAAAATTCAAACCCAAATCAACCTCAAAACCTCTTTTAGTAATATTCTCTCTGGTTTCCTACATAGTTATGAATAAAATCATGAAGAAAAAAAATAACTCCATAATAAGAGTTCATATGTAAAAATACAAAATGCTTTTCTTCAACTAAACTGAATGTGTTCCATACACACAATCTAAAGTATCTTTAATGAATCAAGATACCTGAGTATTTGTATCTCATTTTGATGTCTACACTGGAAGGATAAAATGCTAGATGATTATTCACATCTTTCAACAAGAATTAAATATACTGGGTCTGATACTTCTCATACAATGGGTGTTTTAAAAAAATCCGTATCACTAAAAAGACAACATGCATAAAAGCAAGGTTTATATTCAAAGGTAGATTATACTACCAATCAAGAAAGACTGGCACAGAATTCAGAGACCCAGGTTCTAAATCCTTCTCAGTAACTAGCTTTATGTCATGAGGTAAACAATTCCCAGGGCCTCCTTCTCATCTATAAAACAAGGAAGTTAGACTACATGATTTCTGAAGCTGCTTCAGTTATAATATTCCAAAAATGGCAGGAAAAGCAATACCAGAACACATTATACCATTAAAAGTGGGACTCTTTGGAATGATATCAAACAGAGTAAAAAAGGAAAATCCCCCAATACTTTGGAAGTCTATTTCTTATCTATATAACCTTAAAAGTTGACAGTTCTGATCAAATAAAATATTTGAGAATTAGTAGATTTACTGAAATCTAATCTGCTTGCTATTTATTCTTCAGTGATATTTAAGCTGAGGAAGTAATCTGAGTAGAAAAAAAGTCACATTCCTAATTACTCTTTAAATATATATATATATAGGATATATATATATATATATATATATATCCTATATATATATATATTTCATATATATATTTCCAAGAAGGAATATATATATGTGTGTGTGGGGGGGCTTCCTGTCCAAATGGGACTTTCTAGACATCAATCCCAGTGCTAGAAACTCCTTCAGTACTTCTGCTGGCTTGCCTATCTAGGACTCTGCATGTTGATCTATTCACATACTGAACTTTGAGTGGGATCTCCTACTTAGTCTTGAAAACCATAGATATCTCCTTCTCTACCACTCCATCTGACATAACATTAAACATCATCTGCATATTGTCACCAAAGCATTACTTCAAACTGTCCCTTCCTCTGAATCTCTACAATTTCCTTGGTTTGGACTTTCACCCCAGAGACTTTGGTCTCACCCAAAGACCTCTTAACTGGTCTTCCTGCCTTTAGTCTTCCCACTTCTACTCCACCTTTTACATCACTATCTGAGTAATGCTTCTAAAATAGGAGTACAAAGTTATCAGTATCCTGTTCAAATCTCCTTTGTGGTTCTCCCTAAATGCAGAACTGAAGTCAAACTTCTAAAATAGCATACAGTGTTCTTCTTAGTTACCTATGCTCTACCTCTTTCTAAATTTTTTTTTTTCAACGTTTATTTATTTTTGGGACAGAGAGAGACAGAGCATGAACGGGGGAGGGGCAGAGAGAGAGGGAGACACAGAATCGGAAACAGGCTCCAGGCTCCGAGCCATCAGCCCAGAGCCTGACGCGGGGCTCGAACTCACGGACCGCGAGATCATGACCTGGCTGAAGTCGGATGCTTAACCGACTGCGCCACCCAGGCGCCCCTGCTCTACCTCTTTCTAAAGCCTCATCTCTGCCATTCTCTGCCTCATATTTTCATCTTGTATTGACAAATCGCTTGGGGTTTCTTTCCATTTATCATGCTGTTTCTCTTCTATACCAGGCCTACAATTGTTTACTGTGCATGCCTGGTCTTTCCTCTTTATCTGCCCAGCTTCAAAATTCACTAGAGGGATCAGACTCCATGGTGGCCTCTGCACACCTGTATCACTGCTCTTAGACATAATATTGAAATTATCAATGTGTCAGCTTTTCTAGGAAAATAAACTGTTCCTCAAGAGAAAGGATCATGCCAAATTCATTATTATGCCCACAGCATGTAATCTAGCATCTGGCACACAGTAGCTAGTCAGTAAATTCTTGTTAAACTGAATAAAATTTGGCCTCTAAATGCCTTATTGGGATTTATGACAGAAACAAATCGCTGATCTATTGGAACGGATTGCCTGGTGTTCCTCAATGGTATTTCCTAATTCTCAATCCTCTTCCTCCCTGTATTATATGGTTCTTGCCATTCTTTGGTTATTTTACATATAAGCCTGGTCCAACTCTGAGTTGGACTTCATATTTATATTATGTAACCAATGTCGACAAAGCAACAGTGACCCTATCCTCACCCAGTCCCCTAGTTCTTCCAGGATTAACACTAACAGAAGAAATTCATTTGGCAGATTTATGAAAACAATTACCAAATGCCCTCAGAGGTCCTTCTAACACTGCAAGATGTCAGCATGGACTAGCTGAATAGCAATTCTACTTTCCATATAGTTTTTGTCCTCTGATTTCAGATCTTATCTTCAATACTTATAGAGCTGTCCAGTCATAGTTCATGGGAATTACAGTATTGTAGCCCATCAATAACCTAAGCCATCTTTCTGGTAAATAGATTCAATTCCTCCTTAGTCAGTTGGTCAGCGTGGTATTGCTTATCATGACCCTTTTACGCTCTACAGGAAGGGTTGTCTCATGCAGTATTAAAACTCGTCTGATCAGAAGTTCAATCCCATTAAATGATAAGGGAAAACTGCTCACTAGTTCCCAAATTAAAGAGCTATGATTAAGAGTCATCTCTGGCTCTCATAATTTAACTGAACAACAGCAGTGAAAGCTTTCTGTTCAGAAATGATAAAGATTTTAACTTGAAAGAAAATTCCAAGTACATTGCTCTTGTTGTCAGAATTGAGGAATCGGGAAAAAGAAATAAGAGAAATGAGAAATGCTTTATTAATGCACAACAGAAGTTTCTAGCCCAAAATTTCTGAGCCAGCAAAACATGTATATTCTGAATTTACTACGAAGGTGGCATAAATACAAGTTTGCATTTGGTTCTATCAAAAACGGTTAGGGGGGCGCCTGGGTGGCGCAGTCGGTTAAGCATCCGACTTCAGCCAGGTCACGATCTCGCGGTCTGTGAGTTCGAGCCCCGCGTCGGGCTCTGGGCTGATGGCTCAGAGCCTGGAGCCTGTTTCCGATTCTGTGTCTCCCTCTCTCTCTGCTCCTCCCCCGTTCATGCTCTGTCTCTCTCTGTCCCAAAAATAAATAAAAAAACGTTGAAAAAAAAAATTAAAAAAAAAAAAAACGGTTAGGGATGAACAGCATCACTGTACTTAAAAAAGGAGGAAAATTTTACCGGGTTGGGTAAATTTCAATGGTCAATCATAATGCTATTCATTTCTTATTAAGAATGCTTAAAAAAAAAAAAAAAAAAGGTTTCCTTAAAGCACAGCTGGTCTTCAAAGGTGAATCATGTCTTTCTGTCAACTCCCACCCATACCTTGCCACCAAGTTCAAGGCATTATCTGTGTTTATTCAGGTATTCTCAACTTCTTACCATTATTTTGCCTATAATTAGCCAACTAGAGAACTTCTATATATTTTTTGTATGATCAAATTAAATACTGCATTTATGCAGAAACCACCTGTAACATGCTGGTGGCATCATACCCCCCTATCCTTCTAGTACTGATATCACAGTCAGTTCTTCCTCTTTTTGCATTTGTTAATGTTTATGTATTTCTTTTTTTTATTTTTTTTTTTTAATTTTTTTTTTTCAACGTTTATTCATTTTTGGGACAGAGAGAGACAGAGCATGAACGGGCGAGGGGCAGAGAGAGAGGGAGACACAGAATCGGAAACAGGCTCCAGGCTCCGAGCCATCAGCCCAGAGCCCGACGCGGGGCTCGAACTCACGGACCGCGAGATCGTGACCTGGCTGAAGTCGGACGCTTAACCGACTGCGCCACCCAGGCGCCCCAATGTTTATGTATTTCTATAAAAATATAACATACCTTAAGGATTTTTTAAATTGTTTACATTTCCATTTTCTTTATTAATTTCCATGGCTTGCTGACACTGATAACCCTCATGCCTATACACAAAAGAGCACATAATTGATAAATCTTGGCTAACTGAAGACTTTAGACAGCATCACACATAATGGTGAGAACATTAATTGTGAGTCTGACATGGCATGCGGTCCATGTTCCCATTTTTTATATGGCACCGGAAAAGTCATGTACATTTTCTAAAACCTCCCTTTTCTCATATATTTAAATAAGGATGCTGCACAAACTTAAAAGTTCTTTCAAATAATAAAATCCTAAATTGGACCACAATTGTTCAGGTTTAAAGTACAGCTGGTTTTCTTTATTTTTCTCCCCCAAGTTTATTTATTTTGAGAGAGAGAGAGAGAGAGAGAAAGCGTGAGCAGTGGAGGGGCAGAGAGGGAGGGCGGGGAGAGAGAGATCCCAAGCAGGCTCCACACTGCCAAGATGGAGCCCAATGCAGGGCTTGAACCATGAGATCATGACCTGAGCCTAAGTCGGTCGATTAACCAACGGAGCCACCCAGGCGCCTTAAAGCTGAAAGAAACTAGCCTGGGAAGGAATGCAAGTCCTTGAGCATTGACACTTGGAAAAAGACATCTACATCTTATGTGGCCACGAATTTCTATATATTTTAATCAAGGAATTTCCAAGTTGATCTGATAGACGAAGATAGCAGGTAATTATCCCATAGTGCAGAAGAAGCTTTTTGCTAAAATTAGCAAATTGTTCAATTTTATTTAGATTTGCTTACCTACCCTTTAAATTTAAATCATCATGCGGGGCGCCTGGGTGGCGCAGTCGGTTAAGCGTCCGACTTCAGCCAGGTCACGATCTCACGGTCCGTGGGTTCGAGCCCCGCGTCGGGCTCTGGGCTGATGGCCCAGGGCCTGGAGCCTGTTTCTGATTCTGTGTCTCCCTCTCTCTCTGCCCCTCCCCCGTTCATGCTCTGTCTCGCTCTGTCCCAAAAATAAATAAAAAACGTTGAAAAAAAAAATTTAAAAAAAAAAAATAAATAAATAAATCATCATGCAAAAGAACCATGAAGCAAGAAAGGTTGGTTATAGCAGCCCTGACTTTCGTACACTTCCAGAGACACTGCCTATCCCAAGGAAAAGGCAGAAGAATTTGCTTCTTTGACAATCTAGTTTTACTACTTCAACAGTTTTACCTTCCTTTATTTTCTCCTTCTGTACCTATACAGTTAAGCTAATTTGTAAATGTTAAACTAAAGAAACATGGAAGTTTCTTAAATTCATGACAATGATGTCTTCCCCAGCAATGAAGTATTACAGCTGCATATGCTCGTTCAATAACAAAATGGTATGGTTAGCCCAAACAGGACACCTTGAAGGTCATAAATACTATGATAACTTTAGGATTTAAAAACAAATTACCTTGCTTTCTGCTAACCAGCGATGTGGGTCATAATTAATATCAGGACCAGATGAAAAAACCTACAGAAAAAGGAAATAGTCTATTAGAAGTAGAATTTTCTCTGAAATAACCTTACATAAATGAAATTCTTCACCATAACACATAAAAGTTTAATCCCTAAGTTTAAAGGCTTAAAAAGAAGAAAGTTCATTATCAAGTACTCAACTAATTCCAAACCACCACTTATTATGTCCATTTATGTACACGTGTATATACGTATGTACTCATTGAGAGTAAATATTTGGCTCATATATAGAGGCACATATCAACTCTCAAGCGTTATCATTGCTAGAATCGTTAGAGGCTGATTCCATGGACTTCTGTCAGGCAGCTTCAATCAAACCAGTTTTTCATTTTTTTGTTTGTTTCTTTTCCTCAGTCTTGTTCCACATAATATATTTCACAGTTGGTTAGATGTAATTACATGGAAACTTAATTCTTTGTTTCTTTTATCCTTCTTTAATTTTATACTGTGAGGGCCATTTTGTCTCATTAATGGTTGGGTAGAATTGACAGCAACTAATCAACATGATTTTGTGCAAATGTTGCTTTATATTTCATGATGGTAACAAAATCCTACAATAAATAGGTTCTGTATACCAGCTGCCTTGATTTCCTTCATACCAACTCATTTATAAAATCCATTGCCATCTGGTTCTGCCTTATTACTAATAAAATGATGTTCAAAGGCTGTCAATGACTTTATGATTCTAAACACAAATTTTTTTTCAGTTCCTACTTGCCTTGAAACAGGTGCTACCTATGATATTTTTACAGGACTCCTTCCTAGAAATGTTGTGTAAAAATATCCTGTCCCTCTGCAAGATGTCTATTCCTATTCTCAAATACTTCCATACTTCCTGATGTGTGTGCACATCACTCCCCTAAGGAATATCATTAGGTGATTCATTTAGACACATGAAGAATGTATAATGATGCTGACCATATGCCATAAACAAACATGTTGTATTCTTAGCTCCCACTTTTCTCTCCTCCACTTTTCTTACCATCCAAATCTCACCCAACTCACAGACCGCCTTTCCTTCAGTCAAATTCTGCCTATTCTAGCTTGTGGTGTTTTCTTCCTCTTTGAACTCTGCTATTTGCAAGCATCCATTTCTCACTGATTATGATGTTTTCATTATTCTTTTCCATTTATCTGTGTCACAGTTTCAATTAAATCTTCAGTGACCTAAGATCTAGTGCTAAAGATTAAAGTTTAAAATAATTTGACAGGAGTACAAATAATATTCTCATTTTGTGATTTTTTACAAATTTATATATAGTGTTTAAGAAACAGCCTGTCCACTTACAAGTGATGTGACTTAATTTCTCTAAGCTGCAGGTTATCATCTATAAAGTAGGCAAACTGCCTCATAAGGTCAAGGTACAAATTAAATAAAATGAGGACTGGCACAGTATCTGGCACAGAGAACATCATTATTACTACTAACTGCATATAAAGATGTCATCATCAGAAAATAGACTTCCAGTTCGATGGTAACAAGAACACTACAACAACAATTTGTCATAAACAGATGAATAAAAAAAAGAATATATACATAAATATACAAATATATATGAATATATGACAAAAAGGGCACTACATAATAATGACAGCTAGCATTATTTGAGTATTTACTAAGTGCAAAATATTTCACTCCATAATATGCACCTCATATATCTTATTTTACTTTATCCTCAAAATAAGCTAACTTATAAATGGGACATGAATTCTTAAAGAGAAATTACCTAAGTTGTCCAAGGTCACACATTAGCAATTTAGAGAGATGTAATTTGAACTTACATCTGTCTTGATCCAAAGCCTATCCTCTTTATGCTCTCCAAAGAGTGCATACTCAGAATAAGTGTTATAAGAAAAGCTCTTCAATCATCGACGATTGGTTTGTGAAAATGATGTAACTTTAATTCAGGCAATGCCTAACTCAAATTCAAACAATTTCCTAATTGTTTTATAACAGTGGTGGCTTATTAAGTGTCCGTCCTTAAGTTTTCTAATATTATATGCATTTACTAAAGTGGGATAAGTAATAAATAGGGTGGCTAGAAAAAGGTAATTAGAAATAATACCAACACTCCCAAGTACTTTTCTCAGGCTCATTTGTTACATATCTATTATCCAATTCATATCATAGCTGTCACTACATAAAATGGCTTAAAAATTTCATCCACAATATTTCAAAAACAAATGACAAAGAATAATTGGAATTATTCCATTTTTTAAAACATTTTATAAGGACCACCACTCTCCCTTAGATCTCTGAACTGTAAGGCAAAGAATTTTATTTTAACAACACCTTGGGTAGTTTATTTGAGGAGAACAAATGTTATATTCTTGGGTATTCATTTTCCCCCCAAGTTTATAGGACGGTAACAACAGAAATTATTAATGGAAAGAGACCCACAATGAAAAAAACTGTGCTCTTAAAAAAAAATAAATAAATAAATAAAACTTAATATAATTTCCATTCTTTTAGATTTACTTTCTACCCATCACTTGGATTGAATTAGTCTTTCTCTAGGGACAAAGTGTAAAGATCCATTACCACAGTCACTGCTTTCCTATTAAAGAACAGGGTGCTTTTTGGAATATGGTAGAAGGATCATTTGTGCCTCAAAAAGAAATAAGAAAATATTTAACCAATCTGTTATCTTCTCACTATGTTTTAGGCTGTAATTGCCCATAACAAGGTTCATATATCTTATAGCATGATCCAAATGATTCCATTTCTACATCTTGATTGAAAATAAGCTGTCTTGACACAAATACTTAAATATAGAATAAATATTTCACTATTTTTTAACTTTTTAATAAATATTTATTTATTTTTGAGAGAGAGTGAGCGGGAGAGGGACAGAGAGGGGGACAAAGGATCCAAAGTGGGTTCCGTGCTGACAGCAGACAGTCCGATGTGGGGCTTGAACTCACGAACCCCAAGACTATGACCTGAGCTGAAGTCAGACACTCAACAGACCTAGCCAACCAGGCATCTCAATATTTCACTATTAATATGTGTTCCTTTTAGATAAAATTAGAATCTTAAGGCCATACATTTTTTAAATATATTTAAACGTAACAAGTCTTAAAGAAAAACAGCATTAGATAGGAAAAAGAATACACCAGCATTATAACAGGCCCTGTAACAAAACTCAAAGAGTTTTTCCTCTAAAGCCAATTACTTCTCATATTTGGCTCATAGTCCTCTCAAACTGACATCTGAGCTTTTTGTTCAATGTAACTAGAAATACATACTGTAGAAATTCCATCAACTCTACCAAAATCTATCCATTGAAAAATTTCTGTTGAAGTGGAATCCTAAGATACCTTCCACTATAAGAGTAGAATTATAGTTTTCTTTTCTTTAGAACACCACTTAAGGGAAAAGAAGAAAGAAAGAAAGAAAGAAAGAAAGAAAGAAAGAAAGAAAGAAAGAAAGAAAGAAAGAAAGAAAGAAAAGAAAGGAAAGAAAAGAAAGAAAAAGAAAGAAAAGAAAGAAAAAGAAAGAAAAGAAAAGAAAAGAAAAGAAAAGAAAAGAAAAGAAAAGAAAGAGGGATAAGAACAGGAAAAAGGAGGAGAAAGCAATACAAAAAGGGAAGATCATTTTATATGAGGAAAGACATGACAAAATAAAAAAGAAGAATCACCTGAAAAAGTTTTGAAATATTAGGCATAACACTATAATTTGAGTCCCACCATATTACCACATGACATAAATACAGGGAAAACGATGGTTACATGATACGTGTTATGGTCCTACTGCATCAAAGGAACACAACACAGGGCGCCTGGGTGGCTCACTATCCATCTTTGGCTCAGGTCATGATCTTACAGTTCATCGGTTCGAGCCCCCCGTCAGGCTCTGTGCTATCAGCTCAGAGCCTGGAGCCTGCTTCAGATGCTGTGTCTCCCTCTCTCTCTCCCCCTCCCCTGCTTGTACTCTGTCTCTCTCTGTCTCTCAAAAACAAACGTTTAAAAAAAAAAAAAAAAAAAAGGAACACAATACAATACAGCAGTGTACAAAGAGGTGCTTATCTTCAAGGAATTAAGAACATACGTGATTAATTCTGTTTTTATTCATCATTTCCCTAGCACTATAAACTGAATAGCAATATTCCATTTTAAAGACAGAAAAACTAACTTAAGTATAATTTGTTTAAAAAAGGAATGCAAATAGCATCATGGTTACTTGTTTAAGCTCCAGAGTTAGACTCCCAAGGTTTAAAGTCCTGGTTCTAGCATTTAACTGGATATATGGCGAGGGGCAAGTTACTTAACCTCTCCAAGCCTTGCTTTCTCAGGCCTAAAATTGATTTAATCAGAGTACCTAAAGGAAAGGGTGGCTTTAGGGGTTAAGGGAGAGAATGCACATATGTAGCTACCACAGTACCTGTAATGTAACTAGTCCTCAATAAATATTAGCCATTAATACACTAGCAACAACAAAAATGGCCTGATAACGACAACCCAGGCCTCTTGACTCCAAGGATATTTTTTTAGTCAGAACTGCTGCCTCTCTCATAAGACATTTTCTTTTCCAGAGTGAGATAGAGGCAATTCAATGAAATAATGATACACGTTCTCTCCCACAACTGTGCAATAGATACGGTATCTCATTTTAAAAAATGCAAGATGTTATTTTGTTTCATAAAACTTTCCAGAATAAAAATGTGACTACCATGTAACCATGCATTAAAATCGTATTATAATTATATATTAGGAAACCAACTGAAAGGCACAATGAGAACTCATAATTACTTTCAATTTCTCCATCGAGTCCCTGGAGAAGGTTTTACAAGCTGCATCAATTTCTTTTCCTATGACACCAAGAATGGATTCCTGTTCAGTCTCCAGGCAAAGAAGTTGATCCTTGAGCTGCAATCTGGCCTCTTCCATCCTCCTTAAGTACTCTTCTTCATTGCTTATATGCTTTTCCTAAAACATGGATAAGAAATAAAAACAGAATTAAGTAATGGCAAGAAACGCTTGCAATACCTGTGTAGCCAACTCAAAGGAGTGTGTAAGGAACCACATCTGACTTTGTCAGTCTCTTTACTAAAAACATTTTGCCTACTCATCAGCTGAGGTCAAGTTACAGAGAATTCAGAAGAAGGGCATTGAGGAAACTGGGTGAGTGGATACTTGGCAAAGAAAATTAAAGTAATTCTGTAACCAAAAGAAAAAGAAGTTTAAAGAAATCCTTCACATTTTAGTAACATAATGCCATTAACAGATTGCAGAGTAACAGCTGACGCCACAAACGGACTTGGAGCTTTCAGTAAATATTAGCAAAACGCTAGAAAAGTAAAATATAAAATAAGATTGTTAGTATCTTCATTTCAGAAAAAAAAATGTTACTACCTTATCTCATCAAAACATAGATTTTAAAAAGGCTAAGTTTTCAAATACAGTCATACTTCATAAATGCTTTGAGTCATGTAAATTTGATCAAAGCAAGAGAGGTACTTCTCAAAAGTAAGCAAAAATATTTAATGAGAAGAGATTTCTAAGCATCATTTAGGAGATTACAAAGACTTGGGGGCCCCCTCTAGGCAAAGCAAGTCCCAATCATTACGGCTTCACAATTTCATTACTAGAAAAATTCAAGTGGTGTTGCACACACCTGAAGGAAGGTCACAAAATCACTAGAATGTAGTGTAAACAGTGGCCCAAAAAGTCATGGTGGCTGGCCAGCTTTGCTTTCACTCATTACACAGCGACCTCATCATCTTTACCTACCCTAGCAAATACAACATAAGCAAGGAGATGATGTGGCTAAAAAATCCAGCTTGAAGTTAAAAGAACAAAGAGATGTGCTCAATGAAAATTCATCACAAGAGGAAAAGATAGCATTTTAGCAGAATCACCCAACATTTCCTTTCAATTCAAATTACTTTTGCAAAATAAATGAAACCCTCTGCCCACAAGAAGAGAGTCCTCGCACAACCTGTCTTCTGCCCTTCTGTCCAGCATCGCCTCCCTCCTTCCCACTCTCTCTGACTGCAACTACTTGCAGCTTCTCCGACATGCCTGTGTACGTCTCCCCACCCCCATCTGATGTGTACGACTCTGCCTGAAGCTGTGCTATTTGAAAATGGGGCCAGTAGCTCAGAGGCGGCATTTATCCTGATGACTACATCCTCCTGGTCTGTAGCTCAGCTTTGTAAACTTAGGGACTGGATTTTCTTTTCTTTTTGGTACTCTGAGTGGAGCCATCTTTCAGCAATAGAGGAACATTAAGCTCACGAGAGACTAATGTACAAACTAGAATGTCACTCAATTAACTACATCAGCTTACAATAAGAACCCTAACTGCCATGCAGATCAGAATGTTCGTGTCAGCATAACCAGTATATGTTCTCCCTGCAGACCAATCTGGATGGGAAGGCAAATTATAATCAGAATGTTGCTTAATTAATAGGAAATTGTAGCGAGGGGAGTTTGTTTTATGAAACAATTCACAAATGGTATCACGTTAACGGCAGCCTGGCGTGTCCATCTACACATCAGAGATGTACAAACCACAAAAACGAGTGTTCCATTCTCCTGGGTGGTGTTTGGATGCAGACTGCTGAAGTACATCTCCCTAACTTTCTCCTTTGTTCACGTTGTTTCTGCCCTCCTACCATTCAGTTTCTCTCCCGCCTGATTGATACTGCATCTCTTTAGATACACTGCTATCTTCACAGTCTTGCTTTCATCTAAGAGGCTTTCTGAAAAATTAACACCCAGGCTCTGAACAATACGTGATGACTTTCAAGCTTACTTACTACAAAGCAACCTTACTGCCAAGTCCCTGTGTGAAGGTATTTGCCTCTGTACTGTTGCTACGTACCGACCACCTACACTTCATATCCTTCTAAGCTTATCCTCCAAGATCTAGTCTCCTTTCTTTACTGAGTGCCCAATGCAGAATGTTCCCAGAGCATATTACACATGTCACAGTTTTTTAAAAATGTATCAAGCTGTAATATAATTGTTTGTGTGCAAGCCTCCCTCAATAAACTGCTAATTTGGGGAGACAACAAAACATGTTTACAATCATCTTTTAAACTCTCCAACTTTGCTGAAGAAATGATTTAATATTTTTTGAAGACTCAGATTCAACACCAGAAAGATCATTTCATCATGCAGACCTACATGTACTCAGAGGCTACTGAGGTGTGCTAGGAAGTTCTTTTTATGCATTCATAAACCTCCAGACTGCTGCTATATTCTCACTGGTGTGACATTAATAAAGAAAATACTCTATCAGGGGTTACTGAGGCACCTGGAGGACACCTGTTGATATTCTAAACCCAAGCAATTAACAATGATATTCTAACTCTTCCTTCTTTTCTCATTTCCCTCAGATCTGGCTTTCCTCTATCCACTATCACTTTTCTGTGCTCCCTATCACTTGACTTATCAATAAGAAGACAAAACTATTTCTGTATTTTGATATTCCTGAAAATGTTAACATTGTCAGAAAAGGCTCCATAAATTCAATCTCTGTAGCAAAGACTGAAAACTTCATCATCCACTTCATTATTTTTGGTGAGACCACATGCTACGTCCAACCTCCCTTTGAAGTAAAACTCACAAAACGATGAACTCACATGGACCTTTTAGATCAGTAAGTCAAATTACCTATTATTCTTTCAGGAATCCCTTCTCTGACATTTCTGACAAATGGTCATCGAAGCCCTATGTGACCAGCCCTAGATTCCAAGAATAGGATACTTGACAAAACTGTCACATCTTTCCATTAGTCTAAGCGCTGTACTTAAGAATTAAATAAAGGAACCCTATACCCTTACTAAGTTACATTCCAGGTAAATCCATGTTCTTTTATTTAACTCAATTTCAGGCACTCCACCCACATGCCCTCTAAGACCTTAAATCTAAAAGTTAAGTAAGCTCTTCTACTCTGTACTTAAGGAATTGTAATTTGATTTATTCACTCATTCAACAAATTTTTATGGAAGGCCTACTATGGTGAGATGTTCTCCTGAGTACTAGGGACAGAGTGAATCAGATAAGGCTCCTGTCCTCATATAACCAAAAGATTCTGTGTCTCCCTCTCTCTCTCTGCCCCTCCCCTGCTCATGCTCTGTCTCTCCCTGTTTCTCAAAAATAAATAAACATTAAAGAAAAAAATTTTTAAATGCCAGATAAGTTGAAGGGTGCCTGGGTGGCTCAGGCAGTTAAGCATCTGACTCTTGATCTCAGCTCAGGTCATGATCTCAAGGTTTGTGAGTTGAAGCCCTGCATCAGGCTCGTGCTATCAGCAGAGAGCCTGCTTGGGATTCTGTCTCTACTTCTCTCTACCCCTCCCATGCTGTGCTGTCTCAAAATAAACTAAAAAAAAAGTTTAAAAAAAAGTTTAAAAAAAAAGAAAGAATACAAAAAATACTTCTGAATGGACATTATTACAAATGAAATACACGACATACTGGAAAATTCAGAATAGAGCACAAAAGGAGAAGGAGAAGGAGAAGGAGGAGAAGGAGAAGGAGAAGGAGGAGGAGGAGGAGGAGGAGGAGGAGGAGGAGGAGAAGGAGAAGGAGGAGAAGGAGAAGGAGGAGGAGGAGGAGGAGGAGGAGGAGGAGGAGGAGAAGGAGGAGGAGGAGAAGGAGAAGGAGGAGGAGGAGGAGGAGAAGGAGGAGGAGGAGGAGGAGGAGGAGGAGGAGGAGGAGGGAAAGGAGGAGGAGGAGAAGGAGAAGTGTCTGACTTCAGCTCAGGTCATAGTCTTGGGGTTCGACGGAGGAGGAGGAGGAGGAGGAGGAGAAGGAGGAGGAGGAGGAGGAGAAGGAGGAGGAGGAGGAAAAGGAGGAGGAGGAGAAGGAGAAGGAGGAGGAGGAGGAGAAGGAGGAGGAGGAGGAGAAGGAGGAAGAGAAGTTTATATATTTTATATATAAATATATAAAAACCTAAAAAGTTTTTTTTTTATTTTTTTTAATGTTTATTTACTTTTGAGAGAGAGAAAGAGAGAGAGGAAGGGCCAGAGAAAGAGGGAGACACAGAATCCGAAACAGGCTCCAGGCTCTGAGATGTCAGCACAGAGCCCGACGCAGGGCTCGAACCCATGAACCGCGAGATCATGACCTGAGCCGAAGTCAGACGTCCAACCGACTGAGCCACCCAGGCGCCCCTGCCTAAAAAGTTTTGAGAAAGAATATTTGTGTAACTCAAGATAACTGTTACGCCTAAGCCTTAAATTCAGGACACTGGCATTACAAGGCAAATTATGAAACTATCCTGAACAAAAATTGGATCTGTCTGGAAGCCATTTATCTAACTCTCTAAAGAAAGCTCATATTACTTATGCCAACAGAGTTGACTCAGCTGCAAGGAAGTTAAGTTACAATGAAATGCCAACCAAGGCAGAAACTTCAGCACAACTAAAAGAGAAGGATCTACCATAGATATTACAGGGTATCTGAAAAGACTTTAATCTGGAAAACTACCACACTGCAGTTCAAACTGTCTTGCAAAACAGCAAGAAAATAAATAAAGAAAACATTAAGTATTGGCCACACCATAACAACTTTCTACAAACTTATTTCTGGAAAATACAAGATCTTTATATGATGGTGCATTTCTTAAATTCAAAGTACGGCTATATATTAAATGTTTAGATTGGTATCAAAAAATACGCAAAAAAATAAAACAAAGCAACACTTCCACAATCAACAATTCAGATCAGTTTTTAAAAGTCTCCATGGATCTAACCTATGTAAATCTTTTGTCCTCAGTGAACCCAACACTACTCAGGAATAAAGAGGACAAGGGAAGGTCATAAACTGAATTTTTTACTTCCTATAGAAGTGCAGTAACATGAGGAACCTCCCTCCTCACCCACATGGATATTATAACAACAGATAACTGAGCTCTTAGGAATAATAGGAATGTCTACCCCTTCTCTATGCTCCCAAGGCACTTTACACAAGCTTCCCCTAGAGTTCTTACTATTTGAGTGTCTTTTATGTCTGTCTCCCCACCAGACTGTGAGTTCCTGTTGGGTAGAGATCTTATTCTTTATTTAAACATCCCAGTACCTAGTAGTGTGTCACACAGCAGTCAATCGATAAATCTTTCTGAAACATATATATTCTCCTACGTTCCATTCATCCTGTGAGCATTTGTGTGTGTGTGTATTCTCTATGCGCTAGGCAGAACAGACCCCACTATATGATAATGAAAAAAAAACAGAACCTCTGAACTCAAGTGACTGCTTGTGTTTCTGTAAGTTTATTTTTCAATAAATTAATTAGTAAATTCATTGAAGGCAATCATCTTGTCAATTACAGGTTATTGTAACCATCAAGGCAAGGTGATGTCACAAAAGTGAGAGCACTGCCTTGTGGTGTGAAGCTATCAGATGCAGAGTAAGTTTTAAGGGTAGAATCAATAAGGTCTGCTGACAAATTAAGTACGGATCCATATGTGAGAGAATGAGATGATTCTTTACATGTATTTAAAAAGCAAAAGAACATTGTAATTCCTACTAGAAGATTGGTTTCCTAAAGTAAAATTGCTCCTATTTTGTGGGTTAGATATACTCTCTTCTCCTCTGTAAGCAGATGCTTTACACTATTTCCTTCAAAGCAAGGGAAGAAGTTAGGATTAATAGCATACTAAGAATAAGAACTGAGAGCATTAGTAAAACAGTAGAGCTAACTGAAAAAAAGGAAGGCATAATTAGAACACTGGATATATGATTTGATGCACATTAAAATTTGAGTATGAAAGACTTTCCAATCCATAGCCTAGTCTTAAGCAGGCATAGGAAAGTTATCTATAAAACAGAAACCAAAAAATGGAAATTCAGATTTAAACTTCTAACCCCACTTAAGGAAATTATTCTTGCCTCGGGCTTTTTAAGTATCTTTTTCTAGGGGAATATTGAGCAATACAAAGATCATTGGCAGCATAATCAGAAAGGTGTCAGGATATGTACTGGATACATTCCTAGAAATTAATATTCAAAGTTGGAAACAAAAATACCACTGAAGGCTATTTTATGCATTCATTAAGTTTTAGGACCATTTTGCAATCATTACGTATTTCTCTTAAGTCAAATGCTGGGAAACAGAAATAACGTTAGTTATTTAAAATCAGCCACTTTTGATGCATTTCTATTTCTGAAACAAAATATGGACAAGGAAACAAACAACTAGAGTTTCAAATTATGCATTTGGAACGAACATTGTTTAATTTTCAAAAGAAAAAAATGCATCATTCATCACCAGACAAATGTTTATAAGCTTACAGTGTCTTTAAAAACCATCAGGATTTCTTCTCCTTTTTTTTTATTTCTTAAAAGATGCTTAAGCATGCATTTATTCTTATGAAAGAATATGGGGGAAAAGTTTAAAAACAAATTTCTAAATAATATAACTTATGTAAGCAATGAGTACCTCCTGTTTGTTTTTGTTCCTAAAATTAACAGAATATTACTTGTTCAACATTAAATGACAAAACAGATTGAGTCATTTTAAATTGTGATTAAAAAAAAAAAAAGAAAGAAAGAAACCTCAATGAAAACAAACCTGGACATTCATTTTATGTTTCCTTTTAGGGTCTACCAAAGCAAGCAGGCTAGGCCTGCTTAACTTCCAACAAAGCACTGAAACAGATATAATATAGAACTTTTCCCCTTGGCTTTCCACACCACAACCATGTGTACCATTATTTAGCCTAATTCCTACACTATGGGTATCACTCACAATTTCAAAATTAAATGAAATCAAACTAACAGTACAGGATTTTAAAGGATAGTGTCCAACAAGACTACTTTCCTCTCAAGCCCCTGTAGTTATCAACCACTCAATGAATTAAGGATTAAATGGCAGGCCTCTCAATCAAGTCCAAATCAGGAATGATAAAGATGCAAACTCTGACTTCACTCATTACCTTTATTTAAAGTGGACCTCCTTGATTGCAAATGCTTAGTGGAAAAGTCACTGCCAATGGAACAGAGTTTGAAAATGGCTTCTCCATACCTACGTTCCATTTTGGAAAGTAGAGAGCAAATGTACTTCTATACAACTTTTACTTCTTGCCCCATCCTCTGCCACAGCTGCATGTGTAACTGCCCCCCAACCCAGTCAATGCATAGTCATGTCACCTTTGCATTTTAAACTTGCTTCTTAAAATCTGGCATAGTATTTCATACATGGTAAGCAGTCTTATGCTTCAGCCAATTCTCTGTAAAAGTCAAGGACTACTCTGGACTTAATGACTATAAGTGGTTCAATTAAAATCACTTTATAAATGACATATACAAAATTTATCATTTTACCTTTAATTTGACCATCTTATTATTTTTGTTTTTTTGTTTTTTTTTTTAAGATGACAGCAATCTCAAAGGAAATTACTTGTAACATCGTAGTCAGTGTTTATTTAGAGTATCTGCTTTAAATTTGCCTCCAAATTAATATGTGGTAGCTACAGCTTTATCCTACTTACACTTTTAAAATAGATGAAACACCAAAGAAAAAGTCTGCTTAAAAATGACCTAAAGTAAGTGAAAAAAGTCACAACTCATTTGCTTCTATTTCTTTTTGTACTGAAAAAAACACACACACACAAAAAAACAAAAAACAAATACACACACACACACACCACTGAAATCGGAGAACTGTGCCTGCTACGATCTGAGTTTTTAGTAAAAGAAAATACAGAAATGTGATTTTGCAAAGTAGTGAATATTTTATAGAATAGGCATCTGACAATCATATGTATTTTTCCACATCATGAAAAGTAGCAGTCCTTAACAGATGGTCAAATGAGAACTGAAACACAAAATTAAACAACATTGATTCATATTTTCTTGCCATGGATATATTGTATGTCACAATATCAGGTTTTAATCTGATTTTTCTAACAAAATCTGATGACTCCTTTTCCAAAATTGGTGTAAAGCTAAAAAAATAAAAGAGTATATGGTAATCTGTTGAATATAATAACCCTAAATTTAAATTCAACACTATGAGTTCAATGAAAAGATACAAATGTGAGTCATTTTACTGGCAGTAAATAAAGGGAAAAAATACAAGGAATTTTTGCTCATATCCTGATTCCACCACAAGCTGTGCAATGTTGGGCAAGTCACTATATTACACTCTTAACCTCAGTCTCCACCATCTGTAAAAATGGGTATCATGATTACATTTGCAAATGAGAATTGTAATTACCATTTTTCAAAGATCCACATTTTGTATAAGAAAACTATCTCCTAAATGTTTTAATCCGATATAATCATAGCTTTAAAATATGTTGCTAGGTGTCGCTTCACAAATAACTTGAATAAAGCATTTTGTGGGAAGGAACAAAAATGCATTTCTATGAATCCTGATCTACTCAACAACTTAGGTTCCTATGAACTGCCTTGGATGTCGCACCATCTGTGGCTTTAACGTGCTCCTAAATGTTTCATCAAGGATTCTCATTTCCTGAAAGAATAACAGAGAAAAAAAGTCCTCTAAAGAGAATTCAGTATACTACAGAAATAAGCAAGAATTATATGAGATAACTAAACATCCCAAATAACCTACATAATCAATATAGTAGGTCCTATAAATTCTGATACAATAGAGAGAATAGGATTGGTAAACCTGATTCCTATTTCCATTTCTACAATGGACAGCTGAGAACACTTGGGCAAGTCAATTAACTCTTTAGGTCAGAACTGCCTCATCTATAAAAGGGGGGAGAATGGGGAGGTTGGTACTGTTCAAGGCTCTTTCATACTTTAGAATTACACTGGTGCCAAATGTTTTGGGAACCACCACCTCTGCACAATATTACAGTGCGATCTTGTAAATCTGAGACAATGTTTATTAAAAAAAATCAAAATCTAGCATACAGATATGGGGCAGAAAAACAAACTACTGAAAAATCTTCCAACGTTGCCATGGCTAGCTATAATCACAAGGTATATGTATCCATGTGACAGCATCTCCAGTAACAGAGGAAGTTCTACATGCGGTTGTGTTTAGGGGTGGATTAAAGGAGAAAGCAAAATGAAGACAGTAAATACCTTTCTCTTCTAGGTTTGAATATCTAGAAGCAAGAAGCATATTTGCATAATTCTGCTTAGAATTAAATCAGTAAAAAATACAAATGAAATATCCAAATACGGAAAGTACTAGATTATTTGGATAGAAATTACTTGATCTATAATTTTAAAATAGAAAAAACAGTAATGTAATCAACAACAAAAGAATGCCACGTTCACCAGATAAAATACTGGGCGTTAAATAAACAATTAAAAAAAATTTTTTTTTCTTAACATCTATTTATTATTGAGAGACAGAGCATGAGAGGGGCAAAGAGAGGAGGAGGCACAGAATCTGAAGCAGGCTCCAGGCTCTGAGCTGTCAGCACAGAGCCCGATGCAGGGCTCAAACTCACAAACTGAGAGATCATGACCTGAGCCGAGGGCAGATGCTCAACCAACTGAGCCACCCATGGCGCCCCAAATAAACTTGATTTTGAAAAATGTTCAATGACATGCAAATTCAGACTATGAAGCTGTGCATGGCAAATGATCCCAAATGGGACCTGAGTATCTGTGTGTATAGAAAAGAACCCTGAAAAGAATTTCACCAAAAACTGAATGTAGGAAAGTTAGGTGGTGAGATTATAGGTGAGTTTTTAAACCTTCCCTATAAAGTACCCTGCATTTTCCACAATGAAAATTTGCTTTATAAGTTTTTAAATTTTTAATTAAAAAATTTTTTTTAATATTTATTTTTGAGAGAGAGAGAGAGAGAGACAGACAGACAGACAGACAGACAGCACAAGTGAGGGAGGAGCAGGGAGAGAGGGAGACACAGAATCTGAAACAGGCTCCAGGCTCTGAGCTGTCAACACAGAGCCTGATGCAGGGCTTGAACTCACGAACTCTGAGATGACATGAGCCGAAGTCAGACACTTAACCCACTGAGTCCCTGTTTTCATACTTTTTAAGTGTTCCCTTATAAAGAACAATATATTTTCTAAACCTATAATTTCAGAATTTATAAAAATGAATATCCCCAATTAAATTATTTCCCTAATTCCTGAAAATTAATGTCTTCATTATGTCTGCATTGGACATAGGAAAACATCTCAGAATATTATTCACATTTTTATAGCATTTTTTGCATTGCTTATAAATGTATCTGAATAAAATATTTTATATATATTTTCATAAAACAGTCATTCTTCTAAAACATAAGGTTCAAGATAATACACATAGTATGAACAGAATAATCTACAAAATAATATTCTCCCAATTTTTTTAGACACCAGTTATGTCTCAAACATTATGTAAATATGTTCAAAATTGAAAACAATGTTTAATACTTACACTACAAAATTATTTGAAAAGCTCCACAAAAATGACCATTAATAATCATTAATAAACTCATACTTTAATAATTTTTTTAGGTTGGATCAGATATAGGTCTGTATAGATAAAACATTTAAAACCTTCACTATACAAATTTTGATGTTGACCTGCTGAGCAAAAATGACTTAATTATACATGAACTCTTTTGATGAGTTAGATTTCAGGGAAACTAATAAAAATAGATTTCTGATAAAATAAACAACATTATGAGTTTCCAGGTAAAACCAGAAAAATAAAAAGATTAATATTAATATCCTTTTAGAACAAAAGAAATCAAATACTTTCTTTTAAAATTTTAAGCAAAAGGAATAATAAATTTCAATGACACTATAGATGGAGAAAAAGTTCTATCTCTAACACTTCATGAGAGCTTTTTCCCTGGTAAGAAGCTCATAATAAAGTTTTAAATGCATACGTAAAAATTCTGTGGTTGCATAATACTTGTTCTCTTTGTCATGTAAAATTGAAAAATAACATTTGATGTTAAAGCAAAATCAGATGTTGGAAAAAAATGCATTTTATTACCACATATCACCACTGAGTGCACTAGGAAAATATGCTAACGTTAGTTATTCTGTGCATATATACTAACAGCAATCTTCTCCTGATCGCCTGATTAAGGCTGCTGATGCTAATGCTTTATATGAATTTTGATGAAATTTTAACATTTCTTAGCTTACCAAGTAAGAACATGACAAAAAACAAAGACCTAAAGTATGCAGTCAAAATGGTAGCAAGACATTTAAAAAAGAAGGAAGTATGCTGCACCAGGGTGGCTCAGTAGCATAAGTGGCCGACTTGGGCTCAGGTCGTGATCTCATGGTTCGTGAGGTCGAGCCCTGCATCAGGCTCTCCACTGCCAGTGCAGAGCCCGCTTCAGATCCTCTGTCTCCCTCTCTCTCTGCCCCTCCCCGGCTCACACTCGCTCTCTCTAAAATAAATAAACACTTAAAAAAAAAAAAAAAAGAGGGGAAGTGTGTATTAACGCCATAAGACGGGCATGCAAGAATAATGCTGTGTTAGGCAAACAAGAAAGGCTTCCCCTTTGATTGCAGAAAAACCACATTTGAAACCTCTTCAATGCATAAGGCCACATTTACCAAGTTCACTTGCACTGCTCACATAGTAATCTTTGGGCTACAAGTCACAGGGCCTTTTTTTTTTTTTTTCCACTGAAAATGTATTTTCATCTTTTCTTGTTTTTACCTTCTGCAGTCTGGCCACAACACACACACACACACACACACACACACACACACACACACACATATATACCCATAGGTTATCCATATTTTTTATCTGTTACATACATGTATAAGCATGTATGTGTGTATACACACACACCTCTTTACCCACAATTTACTTATAAATTATCTACTGTGTACCTGGCTCTATGCCTGATCTCTTGGAGATGGAAAAACAATCAAGATTTGATTCCTGTCCTCCAATAGAAAACATATTATAATACCTCCCACCTGTTTGGTTTGCTTAACACACGTGCCTTCAGTATCACTTGCTGATAGAACTGCCAGGTCTTTTCACGAGGGAGCCTCCTTTTGGGGGCCATGTGTCTCAAGTGACTCAACGCAGTCTCATTCTAAACTTCCAACCTGCATAGTTGTGCAATAATTTTTATTCCCAGTTCCCTGGCCCCTCACTGCCTAACACATTATTAGACTAACCACAGGCAGTCAATCAATACTTGCTGATTGGTTGATTGTTTGGTTGAACCACTAATCAGCAATATCTGGAAACACAACAATAACAAAATAATGGCATCTACTAATTGACACTACTAATAGCTTATTAGATATCAGTTACTCTGCCAAGCACTTTATATACATTTTCACATTTAATTGTATAATAGAATTACTTTCACATCCAATTCTATCATCTTTTCAAAGATGATAAAACAGGCTTTGAGTTTTAAGCAACTTGCCCAAAGACATACAGCTAGAAAATGATTGACACTCAACGTTCTGCCCATAGCCACTAATACTATTATCACCTCTCAGCCCTATTTATAGATGGCTTAACGCAACAAAAGATATTTATTTTGAGGCGGGGGTGCAGAGAGACAGAAAGAGAGAGGGGGTGGGGATGGAGAGAGAGAGAATCCCAAGCAAGCTCCACACTGTCAGTGCAGAGCCCAATGGGGGACTCAAACTCACTGTGAGACCATGACCTGAGCTGAAAACAAGAATCAGACACTCAAAACAACTGAGCCACCCAGATGCCCTGACCCAACAAAATTTTGATTCATATGTAGCCATATACTAAGGCATGAGTCAACATAAACAGCTAAGTCAACCAAAAGTATATAACCACACACACAAAAAGGATATTAAAGAAAAGCAAGCATATAAGGTATATATATATTTATGTAGGTGTGTTTAAGACTATTGTATCTTTAAGATCATTCTCCAGTTTAGACTCAGGAGATATCTTTTCTCTGCATTAGTACCCAATGTCAAGACTCAACAATACAGTTTTAACAACTGAAAGGGATTTAGTTTTTCACAATCCAGTCATAAGCATTCAGTTGCAGACCTGTGTCTTATCTACATCCAACCCTCACCACCCGGCACAAGGCCTGCCACATACTGGATGCTCAATACATAGCAATGGAATACAGTCAATAATTCTTGAAACTCTGTCCTAAGGTAAATGCTCCATTTATCTGAATGCCTGAGAACATATATATCTAGAACATCATGAACAGAATCAGTGAAGAAATATTTAAGCAGAACAAGATAAACTTACATTCCAATATATGAAATTTGAACCACTATTTCTTAAATGTAAATAGGTAAATATAAAACATGTTAACACAATCTTCTGACTAGAATTTTAATTACAGAAAAGTTGGAATGTTTCGCATTATCTCCACAGCAACTACACCCTGGCAAGAGATACAGTAAATATGTGTGAACACTGGACACACTAAAACCAAAACATGACATAAGAACTAAATTGCAGCAGTTGTCAAGATTGTAGGCTTAAATTCAGCAACTTAATTTAGCACATTTAATCATAAACACCTAACTACTATCTTATTTCCTTGATTTTAAGAATTACTAGAAAGGTAAAAAAAAATGTGTGTGTGTGTGTGTGTGTACAAAATATAGGAATTTTGCAAAATACAAAAAAGAGGAAAAGATCAGTAAAGCATTAAGGAAGGTTTATGAAGCATTTTATGATATCCTACCCAGTGGTAGCACCTTCCTCACAGATGCTAGTAACCCTTATCAAGTACAGGATTCATTTGGCCCAGTTTATGCTGTCTTCTACTATCAGTATTTCAATGGTCATCTTTATTTACATTTGACTTCTATCACACTCAATTGCAAATCTTTTTTGGAAGCAGGTAGAAGAAAAATATTCTGTCTTCTATTTTTAGTTGACTTTTGCCTCAAAAGTAGTGACTCTCTAAAAGTCCTTCATATTCTACCCAATTCCTGTGTACAGCAGATACTCAAAATAAATTCACACATCTACTGAAAGGAAAGTGGTAAGCCTGCTAGGGATGTTCCAAGGTTACCAACCTTCTTAAGATTCCATCTCTACAAGTGCAAAAATGAGCATAATAGTATCTATTTCACAAAATTACCATGAGCATTAAAAGTGCCTATCATATAGCGTGCACTTAACTATTACAGGTTTTATTTTGAGCCTCAGTTTCCTCATAGGTTAAAAGGGATCAATAAAATCCAACCCAGAGTTGTGAGAACTGAATAAGGACACATATGTAAATAAACTGGCATAAATGCCTGACGTATAGCACGTCCTCAATAAACCAGAATTCCTTTCTTTGCTACCTTGCCTCTAAACTATTTTAAGACCCAGAAGAAACTTAAACATCTAATGTAGTAGAATGTTAACAGTCGGTTCAAAGAATAAAAATCCATCATTTTAATAAACTAACATTTTATTCTGGCACCAATACAATTTACCTATGAAAGACTACAATTAGCATTTATTAATACATAAAACGTATCCTAAGAAGAAATCCTAGAAGAAATTTGAATTTGTCTTTAAAACGAGCATTTGTTCATATTTTTACCTTTTCTTCTAGCTGGTCCTTCAAACTCTGATATTTTAGCTTCAGTTTTTTGTTCTCCTGTTCATTCTGGGTTAATTCCTCTGTCAGCCTGTCACACTGTGATTTCAACTTCTCTAGCTGACAACGATGGACTTTAGCCGTATTCTTATCTTCTATGCTTTCTGCCTGAGAAAAAGAGAAGAAAAGAGAAAGTCCACTGGCCACAGGCAAATTGTACACCAAAAAAGTACACATTTGATCAGTGGGCAAAAATTTCAAGACTTTGCTCTATGCAGCTGTACAGAAACATACACACAAAGGAAATGCCCTTTGCGTTTATTCAATCACTCCTCAGCGCTCGCAGAGCACTTCCTCAGTGAAAGGTACCACACTAGGTGCGGAGATAATGAATACGAAGAGTAGAGGCATCAGACGCAGCTATCCGTTCCACAACAACGAATGAGGAGTGTTAATAAAGGCAGAAGCAGATACTGTGACAGCCCAGGGAGGGGACACCAACTCTGCTGAGGGCTTATGACAGAAGCGTCCCAAAAAGGAAATACTAAGACACAGTACTGACTGATCAGTTTCTTCATCTACGATCCTAGGTTTTGTGAAAGAATTATGTATTTTCAGTACCACAAAATTACCGAACCACCCTTGAGGCTAAAAGGATTATGAATCATGGCAGCCAAGCAACTACAAAAAATTTAACGTGAAAAGGAGTTTGCCAGTGATTGTTTCAGTACCAACAGCATAAGAAAGTACCTGGTATTTGCTCTTTTTTCTTTTTTTTTTTTTGGAATAAGCCAGAATCAAGTTTCAGAAAAAGTGAGAAATAATCTATTCCATGTATGGGATTCAATAAAGATTTGCCAGACATGTGAAACTTAAGATACCATTTTAAGTGTTATTTTAAATAAACATTTAACATTTTAAATGAATTTAAAAATAACAACAACGTACACACTTGCTATACGTCAGGCACTGCACTACTCTCAGACCTCTCTGCATAGTTTTCCCTCATTTGGTCCTCACAGGAACCCGACCAGGGAGGTACTATTTTACTGCCTCCTTTTTTGAAGCTGATGCCCAGAGACACTCATAACTTGGCCCAGGATATGTAATGAGTAACTGCAGAGCCAGGATGTGAACCCAAGAGTTCTCTCTAATGTCCATGCTTTCAACTACTCTGCTGCACTGCCTTTAAAAAGGTAAATTTGTCCTTTTTAAAAAACCAGCTGCATACACTTGTCAATGTTAACTGGTCATACCTACCAGTTACCAACAGGCTGTAAGCAACTACCTATGATCTGCTTAAAATATATTAACTCCTAAAATGTATGTTTCTTTTCTTTTTACAAGTGTATTATACATGTGTAATCAGGGATGTAGGAATTAGTTCATTGGAATCAATTTCCTGAAAGGAAGTTTTGTCAGCTTTCAACAAAATCTATATTATATTCACCTCACAAAATGCACCTAAGACTAGATGCCATTTTAAATTAACAAAAGAATTGATTTTTAATGAGGAATCCTGTTTTCACAACCCAAAAATAAAACTACAAAATAAAGTTTCTCATCAAGAAAATTGCTCAATTATGATTTTAAGTTTCAAGAGAACGCTCTGCCTTTTCTTTATGATCAGTGAAGTATACAAGGATCTTAGGTATACAAGGTTCCCCCTAAAGCCAACGGCAAGCTGGAGCTGGCTCAGGGAGCCTTAAGAACCAGCTGTGCCCATGTCTTCGCGACACTGTCCCTCTTCGGTGATATCTTCTTTCATAGTCTGAAATCAAATGATGTATTTATATAACACTAAACCCGACAAATCCTGTAAATCAGTGTTTCCCCCTGTACTCCCTGAGAGCCTATTTTGAAATATTTACCAGCACGCTAATGCCTAAATTTGACTATGAACTTACTTCTTGTTGCCATTTTATTATTACATTTACACTTCACTCTAAGGTTTACAAAGTGATATCACAAAAACCCTGTGATAAAGACATTACTAGTCCCATTTTATTGATGAGGTGCAAAAAGGTTAAGTAACTTGACCGAGGTCAAAAAGCCAGCAAGTAGCAAGAGTTCAAATCCTTGGTCTTTTGATTCCATAAAAAGGTTCTACCAAAATTTTTGTTGAAATCATAATGAGGTGATAACCCAATATCCTTCAAATATTAATAGTAGCTAGAGTATTTCATTAAAATATTTTACATTTAAATTTAAAAAAAGCGTAAGGGTAGTTCTAGATGGGGAAAATATATATTGTGAGAAAAAATATGGGTAACGTATAGGCATTTGTTAGACTCAGAAAACTAATAAAGGTGAAGCCAAAAGACAAAGAAATATAACATTTATAGAGCTACTTGTCCAAAGTCCTCCTGTACATAATTCAGTATACTAAATCACCTATGATGACCATTATTAACTCCTTTTAATTAACATAAATAAGTAAAAAGTATAGAATTATGTAAATGAAATAGCAGGAGGCAAGGTTGTTCCTGATAGGCAACTCATTAAAATAAAAGTGCTGGGGGGCACCTAGGGGGCTCAGTTTGTTAAGTGTAGGACTCTTGATTTGGGCTCAGGTCATGATCTCATGGTTCCTGGCATCTAGCCCTGTGTGGGGCTCTGTGCTAACAGCCCAGAGCCTGCTTGGGATTTTCTTTCTTTCTCTCTTTCTCTCTCTCACTCTCAAAATAAGTAAACATTAAAAAAATAATAATAAAATAAAATAAAATAAAAATAAAAAGTGCTGGGCTTTCACAATCTCTGGTTCTCTTTTTAAGCTCTTATGCTGCTTTTGTACTACATTAAAGAGTGGTTATAACACCCCTCCTATATCTGTTTTTCAAATTTAAAAAATGCCTAAAAATTTCAGAATATCTACAGCGTATTTCTAAATTATATATTCTTTACATAAAGGTAATTTCTTACAGCTTTACTGTCATCTCACCACACATGAACACAAAGCACTTCCTAAAGAAAGGATGGGGAAAACCACCCAGTCTCCTGTTGAATACTATGCACTCTGTTTTGATCCAACCCCCTCACAATTCCTCAGCGACCTTCTCCACCAATCTCTGACAAATGGAATGATATGTTTTTAGTTCTTCTTTTTAACCTGTCTGCCACATTGGACACTCTTGACTATACCTTTCCTGAAATGCCCTGCCTCGGTTTCCTTTTTTTTTTTTTTTTTTTAAGACACATTTATTCAGCATCATGATCAGATTATTACATTTAGCAATCAACAGCATGGGTGCAAAAAACCATCTATATTAAAACCCTTGTTTGAATGCTTTACACTGTCCATAGAACAGAAACTAAAATAACCTGTTATACAATTAGGTTTCCAAGATACCATTCTCTTCTGGTTCCCTCCTGTCTCTCATATAATCCTTTATTCTTATTTGCTAGAACCTCTTTCTTAGTACTTCCCTTACAGATTGGTGTTCTAGAGTTTAATTCTCTTTTCTCCCTACACGATCTCATCCAAATCCCAAGATTTCAACTACCACCAATGGGTTACTGGATCCCAAATATTTAACTTTAATCCCAATTTCCTCCTTAATGTCTAACCCATTATGCACTGAAAACTGTTCTACCTAGACTTTCATGGTTAGGCTTCAGGTCCTTTCCACCTAAACTCAACATGCTAAAAAACTGGATTTGTCACTGTTCTCTCCAAATCTGTTCTGTGTTATCTACCTTGACAAACAGCTTCATTATCCACCTAGTCACCCAAGTCTATACCTAGTCATCATCAATTCTAAACCTTTTCCAGTATAGCAGTGTAGTTGAGAACATAGGCACTTGACTACCTAGGTTCAAACCCAGTCGCCACTACTTTCCAGATGTAACACATTGAGCTATTAACTTCCTATGTTTTAATTTCCTCATTAGAGAAAAAAATACCAAACAATCTGCAGGGACGACATGAGTATTAAATGGTTAACCCATGTAAGTTTCTTACAATGACTAGCACAAACTGAGTAGTAAAAAAAAAAAAAAGCCTGCTGGTATTATTATTATTGTCAAGAGCCAATCAATCAACATATGACACATATTTTATTTTCTTTAAGATTAGCTCTTCTCCATAACTCTGATTCTACTTTTATGTCCTCATCAACTCTGACAGACTATTATGCCATACTTCATCAATATTAAGACATATTTTCTCACATTTTACCATCCCTGTCTTGGGATGTTGTCTTGCAGCTGATAGTATATTATGTATTTTTTTTCTTAGTAGATATAATGATGCATCTGACAACTGATGGTGTCTTAGGTTCAATGAAATGTAGTAAAGCCCTCTTACCTATTCTTCCAGCCTCCATTCTGCTCTGCTCACCCCAATTAATAACCCCAAATCCACTACTGCCAGTAGGCTATATGGAACTGGGGAAGAATTCATAAAATAGTTGAAAGCATTCGACAAATGTCAGATAGTTCAATATAATTTCATCTTTCGTCATAAGCATTATTATGGTAGTTCTATTTCAAGGAATTTTGAAAACCTTATATTTAACCTTTGAAGACTTATCTGTTTATTTACCTATTCAACAGATATCTACAATGTTCCAGGAACTGTTCTAGGCACTGAAGATATAGCTGTAAACAAAATAGACTCAAATCTCAGTCCTCATGGACTTTTCATTCTAATAAAGGGAGAATAAAAAATCAATAATATGGAATCTATATCATAAGTACTATGGAGAAAAACTAAAGCAGGAAGGAGGGATAGATTTATCACACTCCTGATAATCATGTTATGAAATAACTCCCCTGCATGGGGATAATGCTGATACCATTAGACCCTAGAAACATTTCCCCAAATGCCAGATCTCAATTAAGCATTTATCCAGGCAACTTTGATTTGGAAAAGAAGGGGTAAATCTCAAAAGCCTTGGGTTTACACAGCTCATAAGTGGATCCACTTTAGTTACCATGCTAATAAGGACTGTGGTTATAGCTTCTATGGCCTTGACAAGTCTTTGCCTTTTATATTTTGGGGAGGTCACAAATGTTGAATGAGGGCACGTTTCAGGTCCACGACTTACTGCCACCTCTGCCTTTCCTGAACTCCCAAAATAGCTAAACGTTCTTTTTAAAGGGTTTCAGTGCTCTGAAATAGGTGCTCCCAGGTGGCTGCTATAACTCATTTCAACCCCGCCGAACAGGCAAGAATAAGCCTCTTTACTGTTAGTTTTATCTTCCCTTCAGTGCTTAGGAATACAAAATGATCTCTAAAAGTTTACGCTTTATTAACTTCATGAGCCACCAGAAAAATTCCTTCAGTAGCATCAGGATAATTCAGCACAGGTACCTTCAGTGTCCTAATATGATTCTCAGCCTCACTCTTTTCCTTCTTGAAGTGCTTCATCAGCTCCTGGATGTTCTGCTCGTGTTTAGTTTTCACACTCTGCAATGATGATGTGAGATCTTCCAGCTCCCTCTGGTGAACGTCTCGTTCTAGCTTTAACTGTGTAACGATTGTAGCTGTTTCTTCATCTCTAGATTTCGCCTGTGTCTTGAGGTCAGCAAGGGTCTTAAGCACCTCTTTCCTGGCTTTCTGTTCCTCAGCCAGTTTATTAGCAAGATCGGCCCGGATGGCACTCAAGTCCTTGACAGCCTCTTGCATCTCGAGAAGTTGAGCTTTGTCCTTGGCCTGGCCCTTTTTTAGCTCTGCGATTTCTTCTTCCAGGTGAGCTTTCTCAACTTTCACCTGGCTTTGAATCTTACTCTGCTTCTTCAATTCACTTTCCAGCCTATGGATAGTGTCCAGGGAATCCTTGACTTCTAGTTCAAGGTCAGCTTGATGAGCCTTAATATCACTTAGTTTCTGCTCCTTACAGTGAAGTTCCTCCTCTTGAAGGGCACGCTTGGTTAAGACGTCATTCAATTCCTTTCGAAGATTCTCTATCTGTTGTAACGCTGCATAAAGCTGGCTTTTCAATTCATCCTTTTCTTTTAGAATCTATCAGGTAAAAAAAAAAAAATCACTGTAAAGGTCATCATAGGGACTGTCAGAAAATAAAGTTTAATACACACGGAGAAGAAAAATTCATAAAATAAAATTTTGTATTTTTCCATTTTTTTAATGAAAAATAATTTTCAGGCTAGAAAAATACAATTACCCTGAAGTAGTGCCACATTGAAATATATGTTTCAGATTTTCATCACCAACACAGGTCAGTCCTTGATTATAAGTATTTAAATGTAGGATAAGATTCAGCAAAAGAATGGGGGAGAAAAAAGACTCCTATTATAATTTACCAGAGGTTGAAATAATATAATGTTAATTAAAATAACAATTCTTTGCATTTTAATTGCACAGTTTTTTTTTTCAATAGCACACTTTTAAAAAGGAGCAACCTCAAAAAACATATGGAAGATAATATACGGAAGATATATGAAGATACAATCTAAGAAAGACATCAACCGTCATTAATAAAGAAAGTTAGTAGTGACAAGAAATACACCAGTATGTAACTGGGAGTCTTGAAGTCCCAAAAAGACAGAAATAAGATTAAGATTGAGATTAGGATTAGGAGAGGTTGGGAAGGGACTCAAGAGAAAAGTCAAGGGACCGGATGTCCATCACCCTGCGCCAGCCTCTCTGCCAGGTTAGGGTTGACAATGCGGGATGGAGGCCAAGAACTAACCCTCTCATCCTCACCAGCCACCAATGCAGTGAAAAAGCCAGCAGCTAAGGAAGCTGAAATCATTTCTCCCCATCAACCCCCAACACTGGCACCGAGAACAATCTCTGTCCCTGCTTATGGGCACATGTCACGGCTTGATGACAGAAAAAAGAAAATTAAGATTCTCATTTCAGAATTAGAAATAATGACTAAAGACACAAATACTTACAAGGAAGTTTTACACTTTATGTTTTATACTTCAGTATGAAACAATTCATGATAAACTGCAATAAGGCAATCACTCCAAAAAAAATAGTTTCCTCAAATCCTTGTCAGTTTTAGCAAAAGAGAAACAGAATGAAGCTAGCATGAGAAATAATGAAAGGAGGTGGTTATGCAACTGGGCTGTGACCAGAAAGAACTGAATATGATTCTCAGTCCAGCCATAAGTCATTCTCGGGCCTTAAGGAAATTATTTACCTTTATAAAGATAACAATAACACCTATATCATAGGGTTGGGATGAAGACTAGTAGAAAAGAGTTTGGTTAGACAGAAGATTCAAGTTCAAGGAGAAGCCAGGATCTCAAGGAGGTATTTGTTCAAGACAGTGATCAACTCTGTGAAGAAGAGGTATAATTGAAAAAGCAAGGTCCCTGGATTGAAAAGACTCAGGTCCACAGAGGAAAGGATTCACCTTGAAAGGCAGGAAAAATGGCTAGAACTATAGGGTCTAAGGGTAGGTGTATTATTTTTCTATTGCAGTGTAACAAATTCCAACAAACTCCGTAGCTTAAAACAATACCCATTTATTATCTCTCTGTTTCCATAGATCCTAAGGCCAGGACAGGTATTGTGCCCAGGGTTTCCTAAGGCTAAAATCAAGGTGTCAGCTGGCCTGGGCTCTTACTTGGAGGCTTTGGGGGGAGACTCCACTTTCAGGTTCATCCATGTTGTTGGAATAATTTAGTTCCATGCTCTCACCACTCTGGTCCCAGTTTGCTGGCTAGCTTTGGGCCAGGGGTTGCTATGAGCTTCTAAGGCCACCCACACTCCTTGGCTCATGGACTCCTCAGACTGCAGCCAGTGACACCACAATGAATCTTTCTCTTGTTTCAAAGCCTTGGACTTCCCCTTCTCTCAACAGCCAGAAAAATTTCTATACTCTTAAGGACTCTTGTGATTAGATTAGGCCCATCTGGATAATCTCCTTATCTTCAGGTCAACTGTGCCATATAACATAATCATGAGAGTGATAGCTCATCATGTTCACGGTATCCAAAAATTAGGGTAACTCATTTCTGGGAGGTCACTCTGCTTACCATACTAGAGAAGACAGAAATGGACAAGTCTTGGCTATAAGGACATGCAGGACGGTCCTGAGAACAAGGAGACGTGGCTTCAAGACAGTGATTAATGTGTGGAACACATAACAGACGCCCCTGGCCAGAAGTTAAGAGACTTCCATGCAGCTCTGACAATGAAAATTATATTTTCAAGACGAAGCTTTAGCAGGTAAAACATCTTGGAACACAAAAGACTATAATGTCTTCCTGAAGTTGGTTTAAACAGCAAAGGTATTTATTTTTCTCACGTAACAGGAACACCACAGATGGAACAGTTCAAGAAGAGCCCTTCAAAACTCAGGCTCTGCCTCTCTACAGTTCTCCAGGTTTTGCCCTCTGCTTCAGTGTTCCAAGCAGCACATCACATGACAACAGGTGGCAGCCTTAGAGTGGACAGTCACAGACTATATTGGTCAAATTTTTAATTTCTTTGCCAATATAGTTACTAAAAACTAAGTAAGTTCTATTTTCTTTTTGTTAATTGCTTGGCTGGTAGCCACAGCCCAAGTTTTTGTCTAGACATGGTCTCTGAGTCTGAAAATGACCGTGTCTCAACTGCTACCTCAATATCCTGGACATTCCCAGGGGCCCTCAGTTGAATAAGCTTTATCTTGAGGGAATTCAAAACAATGGACTTGGATCCCCTTTGTCAGGCCAGGAATGCTTAAGGAGAAGCACTTGAAAGGGGCCTGAGAAATCAGGCTTGTTTTTTTATCCCATTTTTATTTCTAAGTTTCCTACCTCCCTCTCTTGCTTGGGCTAACTTCAGCATGCATAGATCATTTGGCTATTCCAATGCTAAAAAAACTCCAAATTACAGGCTCTGTATATTTGGATTATAAATTGCAGATTTTCAATCTCTCTACCCCCAAAACATCTTGCTCTCTGCTTTTATTATTTTTCTCTGCTTATATAGACAGGCAGGCTTCAACCTACACTTGTCTTTCTCTTGTGTGCCTCTTCTGAAGGCTGCAGTACGTTCACAACACACGCCAACGTCCTCAAGTTTTCATTCTGGTCATTTAATACCCCACTCTGAGGCACAACATCACTAACCCAACATATGATTTCCAATGGTTCAACTAACTACTTCCAATAGCACAGTTTGCCAACTTTCCACTTAGAAAGGTAGGCTCCTCCGGTCCCCACTTTATTCCCCACTTAGTCAATCCTACATTTTAGGCTCTTTTACTTAAAGCTCCTGGCTCCCAGAATTGATGTCTCATATCAGCTTGACTATCTTCAGCTGATGGTACAGAAACACTCCAGTTCAGGTTGACTTAAACTACAAGGTAATTTAATATCATTCCATGCAGAACTGCTCTAGACACGGTGTCAAAGTTCAGGCCCACCTCTCTGAATTCTCTTGGCAATACCTTCCTGTGTGTGAGACTTCATTCTCAGGACCATTGCAAGACAGCCAGCTTCAGCCACTGCAGGTATCACAGCCAAATACAACAAAACCAGAGAAGGAGAAAATCTCTCTTAGGTATCTTCTTCAGAAGTGAGTAAATATTTACCGGAAGCTCCCCCAACAGATTTCATAACTCATTCTTCATTGATCGGAACAGGGCTGTGTGCTTGGTAACTGGCCTACATTACTTTTTGAACGAAACGGACTGGGGCAGGGGGAGATGGGGATAATCAAGACCACTATAGGAGCCAACTGATATTTCTATGTAAATTGTGCTGGTACTATTCAGGAGTGAAAATGGAAAAAGTAAAGAGTTGGTTTGATTCCAGATTGACGATCAGTAAGACACGTGAGGTGGAAGAAGAAACTGAAGATGATGATGAGCATGTCATCAGAGTAGCTTTTCACGAAGTCCAGTTGACAGGAAAAAATAGATTCCAGGAAATGGCTGGTCAACCAGAGGAATGTGGAAAATCAAAATCAGATGTTAATGGTTAAAAAAGGAAAAGGGAATAAAAGAAATGTGTAAGATCAGAGATTGAAATTTTGGAACTGAAGATATGAACATAGAGAATTACAGATGAGGACAAATTTTACCCACAGAAATTAGCTGCTGAGCAACTTGAAGGTCACTGTAAAATGGGAAATTAGTGAAGCTTAAGGACACAGAGTTCAATGGGTTGCCAACTTGAACTTCGGAATCATCAAAGATGATAAGACTTGCATGTAATGAAACAGGCTGAGGGGAAGCCAGGTGTAAAAATCTTTGAGAAATGTGGAGGCGTAATGGAAAATAAGCAGCAGTCAGGATCAATGAGAAGAGAATGTTCTAACCAAACAAACCCTGCTTCCAAAGACGAAAAGCTATAAGAGAAGATTGTGAAAGAAGGACTGAAAATGGCTGTGTGAAGCCAGAAGAATGATACTGTCTAAAACCTTAATAAGAACAGGAACCAACTCCTCAAAAGCCTGACCACAAAGTTGTCCATGCAAGTTGTGTCTGTTTATTTGTTTGAATTAACTAAAAGGTAGACAGAAATTTTTGAAAGAAAAAAAAGTTATTTTTCTGCATTTGAGGGTACATGCAGACAGACTGCTGGATTATTCTAATATATCAGTACATGAGCCTTTCTAAAATTGCATGTGATAGAACTGGTACATATTTAAAATGTACTTTATCACTGATCCTTCTTACTTTTCAACCTTTAAATTAAAAAACTCAGCTTTTAAAAGACAGTATATATTACATACACTCTTTTTCTCCTCAGCATGAAGGCAATACACAAAAGGAAAAGATGGCAATTTAAGATTCTTGAAGTCAAATATTATCAAGTAAAAAGCTCAATATTAAGGGCCAAACCAATTATTCTGCCAACTCAGCAAGCAAAACAAACAACCTAAAAAGTTATATAAATTTGGAAATATTCAGAAAAGCATACATTATGATCAGAATCCAAGTTCAACATTTTTTTCCTTTATCATTTTCAAAGCACATTCAAGAACCAATAACTTCAAACAACACTTTAAAAAAGATAATGACAAAATGCATAAAAAATAAAAAATATAAAGACACAAGAATCACAACTAATGATTAGTTTATTTGTATCTACAGAATTTTAGGTCTTCCAATATGTGTTCATCTACATATTCTTAAAGAACATCATGATTCCCTAATGTCAACATCCATGCCATTTTCTTTCAAGGAAAGTATACAATCTGATCTCCCTGGTTTTTTTCTGCAATGCTTTGCTTTTTGTTTGGTATTTCATATCATTCAATAATGAAGTAGTTCTATAATAGAATATGTATCTGATAATCTTACCAAAATTCCAAAAATGTGAAAAAGAAAAAAAGAAATCAGTGCAATTTTTAGGAGAATAAAACCCTTTAGCCTTCTACTACATTTTTAAGTGGCAAATCTTAAAGCAGAAAATAAATTATGCTGGAAAAAGAGAGAAGTAGACACAGAAGTATTTAGAAAACACAAAAAATTGCATCATTTAAGCATGGAAAATGGCTCAACAAAGTTACTTAGTAAGCAATTAATTTATTCTGTAAAACATAATGTGTTTTATTTGTAAATCAGTATTATTTTTATTTTAATACATACTTCCAAATATACCCTGGAGTCACTTTTTGAAAATAATTAATCCAAAAAAGAAAACAAAACAAAACAAAAAAGGAATAGGCTGTATAACTAATGCCTTAGGGTGGCTTTGTGATTTTATTAAGTATTAAATACTCCTTAGGGGTATTATTCACTAAGACATAAAAATATACATGCTTTTTTTCTGAAATTATTTACAGTGTATTTCCACATCATGGATTTACCGGACACTTGAATTTGCAGTGAAATATGTTACCCTTTCTTCTTTGATTAACCATTGCTCTAACTCCAACATGCTGCATTAATTTTTAAGGCTTTTAAAGTGAAAATTACAAAGCCTGCTGTGATAATTGTGATACTACCCTAACTGTGGCAATCACTTTAAAACTACTTCTTTGCTTATCATTAGCAATGCTAAGTGATAAAAATAATTATATCAGAAGCATTCTGGGAAATAACTGTTTAACAATTGTGAATATTCTAAAAAAATTCCATCTAGAAAACTCTGCATTGTGGATTAGGATACCGTCTGATGACATGGACTCTTCTAAATTTCCTCTAATTAAGTAAAATCCCCAGACACTTCTCAATCAGTCTACCCCTCTCACCCCCCCCCCTTCTTTCTAGCTGCCTCCCCTACAGTCATGCTCACTGAACCAGTTACCAGACCAGACTGACAACAGAATAATCAAGGTAGAGCAATTTCCTGGGATCAAATCAGTTCAGATTCAAGTCTGAAAGCTTTAGAACTGCTTTACCTCAGGGCAACCAGTCACCCAGTATGTGTCAGATGGGTTAAATTGAAAAGCCCTCCACAGTGAGCCCAAGGTGATCACTTCCTCCATCTTATATCTGAGACATTCGTATCTAAATGGTAAAGCATCTTCTCCATGCCAGCTCATCTGAAATAAGCATCTGTCACTCTTAAGGGCTGACAATTGATTTTATAAATATAATTGCCCCACAGTTTGTTTTCTTTTGAAACAAAGTCAACTTATCCAAATGATTATTCTTCTGGAATGTTCAGAATTCTTGACAAGTGACAAATGACAAAGGAGAAATGATAAACCAAGAATACACATGGATAAAAGTCAATCCTGACTTTCCTGATCATATTATAAACATCTTGGTTTAATTCAACCCAAATATAGAGTTGAGAATCAACATAGGAGCATAAAATCCATTTAAACTAACTGATTATACAAGAGAAAAGATGATGTGAAATGCACACATGGATCAGGGAAATGCTTTTTGTTGCTATCAAAAAGGCACAAAAGCCGAGTTTTAAAGAGGCTTGCGACCTGATAACACTACTCAGTGAGACTGTGAACATCACTCATTTAATTAAACCCATTGTAGTTACTGCCAAAAAAATGGTCCAGTAGTAACTACCACATCTTTAAATGTCTCTTTCCAACTAATACTTAAATTGAAATACATAACAAGATGAGATTCTAAAATTCATACACTGGGGGAAAAAGTCAAGTGATGTTATGGAAGATTTCACTACTCTTTTTCCATTTGAATATTAAAGAACAATTTCAACTTAGGGGACTAAAAGCTAAACTGGGAGATGGGGGAGGAGGTGGATCTCTTTTAAGGGCCAAACTCTAAAAATCTACAGAATGTTAAACTATGAAAAAGGCTTTAAGAAGTTAAAAAAACTAAGTTACTTTTTACCTTGAAATAGCCAAGACATAAAGACTCTCTCTCAAGGACATCTTGATAGACTATATGAACAGCATGGCATTCAAGTGTTTGTTCAAAGGATGGATGAATGAATGGTTGGTCACAGAAAAAATCACCCATTGGGAATTTGGCTTTTATACCTGATTATTCTTGTCTGTCAGTTGCTCAAGGGTTTCAGACTGCTTCTCCAGTGCTCGCTCTATTTTCTTATGCTTAAGCTTCCACTGTCTAATGGACTCCTGAGCTTTCGTCTTCAGCTCTTCTCTCCTCTTCTCCGCTGCCTGTCTCAGGGCCTCTGACTGCTGGAACTCGAGAAGGTACTGCTCGGCCTGTTTGGTGGCATCCTCAGCATGGTGAGTCAGCTCTGAGATCTGAAGGTCAGCGCGCTTATGTTTGGCCTCACAAGTCTCAAAGTGATTCTGGATCTCCTTAAGTTGATCCAACATCTGTAGTTGCTCCTTTTCCCTGTTCTCCAATTCACGTGTTAAATTCTGGGAATAAAGCATGTGAAGTATTAGGAACATGTTCTTGTCAAAATTGGATGCATAACATATCATCAAACAAGAATCTCTAATGTCACTGAAGTGGGAATCATCTGTATTAAATTTCACTAGTAATCAGTCTAGAAAATATGAGTCCCCTTCTGTGTATTTTATAAGAACATTAGTTGGGAATAATTTTTTATAGGAATAGTTTCCTTTTTTACACTATTTCATTATCCAAAAAGGGAAGATATGTATTTTCCAATTGACTGTCACTGAAATAGAAGGCCTTGTTGATGAGAAAAACAATGTGCATTACTTTTGTAAACTCTCTTGCTTTGTCCAACTGGAAAAAAGATCAATATTTTACAATTGTCAGACTATCATAGCAATCATACATAATATTTCACTTTCTGGCAGCACATAAAATGTTACAATAAAATAAAAATCTATAATAAAAATGTGCATTGATGATACAAACATCAGTATAGATAATACTATACTTGAAAGTCTATTTAAAAGGCTCTCAAAGTGTTTATAGATAGGTTATTTCCAGCTAAGTCTAACCTTACAAGTTGCTGAACTTATCTCAAGCTTATATGAATCACTGTGGGACAGATATTTAAACAAACTTAAATTTACTTGGAATACGTAATAATCAAGAAAAGCAAACCTGAACTCTTAAAATCTAGTTTCCCTAAAACAGAAGTGGTCAACCATACATTTGGAAATTGCACTAAATCATCATGATTCATACCTATTTTTAATTTGGGAAGAATTGGTGAAGATCTATTTTTAACTTCAAAAATGAGAAGGCACTGCTTTTATATAACATTTTATACAAATAAAAGAATGTTTCCATCTTCAATCTTATAAAGCTTTGGAAAGGAGTGACAAATTCAGAAATAATGTATCCCATAAGCTGCTCCTCCTGAGCCTTACTTTCTAAATACTGGGGGTGACAAAGATAACCTGAAAAGACCATGTGTCCAGGAGACTAAGATGACACTAGGACAAACAATAAATATCATCTACATTGTTGTAAGGTGCCTACAAATGAAGACTGGAAATATTTACCAGCTTCCTCTGACTCTAACAGCATAATGTTCAGTTCCAGATTCCATTATATTTGAACTGTGGCTCAAATAAAGTTAAATACAATTTCTCTCATGATTAAAGTCATGGTTTGACATTCTGGCAAAAAAATAAAAATAATGTCTTAAAATAAGCTTCATTTTCCAAGCAACAGGTTTGCATTTGCTCAGTTTGCTAAATTCAGTGCAGTCTGGAAGAGAGGAGTCATTCCTTTATCTACCCAACCAAAACAGTAAATTGAGAACTATGCACAAGTTTGTGTGGAAAATTCTAAAATGAAATCAGAAAACCATGATGCTGGCTGTTTACCCTTTGCCCTTATCTAAAAGTTTTACCATGAAGCTAGAAATCGACTTTATCAACAAGCAGTATTCATGTGATTTCTCCATCAGCAGAGAGAGGTACTAGTATTTTTTTTTCCCCCAACCAACGCTTCGGAGACTGGGTACCCTTCCTATGTGTTAGCACATAGTTTACCAAATGGTTAATAAGACCTGGCTTAATCTAAATTGGGGAGCTATTCACACTAACAACTAGATTACAAGAATAGATAATGCTAGATACTAAAATGATGGGTGGTTACTTGAAGAGGCCTGTATCTTACAGCCTGGCTGGAGAGGGTTCTCTCTCAGGAGGTGACATAGGAGCTGAGATCTAAATGAGGAACCAGCAATAATAGTAATTATTATTATTATTACTACTATTGAAGTTTATTGAGCACTTGAGTTATACAAAGGACTAAGCAAATGCTTTATAAGAATGATCTCATTCAATCCCACTATTATTATCTTGATTTTAGTGATGAGTAACCAACACTTGGAACTTGCCCTAGGTCACATACCTAATATGTGAGGGAACAGGATTCAGACCCAGATTGTCTGACTCCAGAGGCCATGTTTCCAACTCTTTGCTAAGAGGACAGATTCTCAGATGACCCTAATTCCATGCCTCTTTGTCACCTACTCCCACAGTCCTATCTTAGCGAGTTATCTTTTTTCAGAACTGCCACCTTTGAAGTAAGAGGTATGTCCAAGTACTCCCTCTCCTTCCCACTACCCCATCCTCCCCCTCCTTCCTACCCCTTAGGCCTTAGGCTTTATCTACCAATCTGCCCAGCTCCCTCACTCCTTTTCTTGTGATACATCTGCTCCTCATTGTCAGGAAGATGACCACGCCTTGATATTTCGTTTGCTGGCTTTAAATCCAAGTTCTTTGACCTAATTTCCTTAATTTTCACTTTAGCCACTCTGTTGTTCATGTTTCAAACTCCTATTTAAAACAAAACTTGAATGGCAAAATCGTCAGCTCTTGGGGAATTGACAAATTTCCTGTTTCCTATATCCAGTTACTGAGTCCTCTAAGGAAAATCACACAGGAGTATTAGTTGATGTGATGGCACATGGACAGGCAACTCCTCAATGCCCAGAAATTCTACTGCATGCTGCTTTCCAATCCACATGTGGCCCATCTAAAATGTCCTGTCTCAGACCTACCATCTTTTCACTCACTTTTAGTATGTAGCATAGCTCCTCCTTAAGAAATAAAATTGAGGCCATTAGGCAGGACATCACCCAAATTTCCTTAATGTATTATTGTAAAACTTACCAATGGCTAATCTGTCCTCCTCTCCAGCCTCTGGGGAAAAGGAATCCTTCTTAAATAAATTAGCCTATCTTTGTAATTTCCTTCCACTTCCATCAAGGGCTTCACTACAACAATTATGCCTTCTCTTCCTTGTATTGAACCTCTCTTTTCCTCTTGGATCATTATTCTCTACTATTCCCATCTTTAAAAATCACAGTAATTTTTTTTTTTTAATGAAGCAAATTGAAGATGATACAAACAAATGGAAAGGTATTCCATGTTCATGGATTGGTCCCTACTACCCAAAGCAATCTACCCTTTTAATGCAATCCCAATCAAAATACCAAAAACATTTTTCACAGAGTTAGAAAAAATAATCCTAAAATTTGTATGGAACCATAAAAGACTCCAAATAGCCAAAGCAATCTTGAAAAAAAAGAACAAAGCTGGAGGTATCACAATCCCAGATTTCAGTATACTACAAAGCTATAGTTATCATAGCAGTATGGTACTGGCACAGAAATAGACACAAAGATCAATCGCTTCTCGGCCTTTTGGCTAAGATCAAGTGTAGACACAAAGATCAGTGTGAATCAAGAATCCATAAATAAACCCATGCTTTTAAAGTCAATTAATCTATGAAAAAGAAGGCAAGAATATACAATAGGAAAAGTCAGTCTCTTTAACAAACAATGCTGGAAATACTACACAGCTACATGCAAAAGAATGAACCTGGACCACTTTCTTACACCATACCTAAAAATAATCTCAAAATAGATTACAGACCTAAACATGAGACCTGAAACCATAACTCCTAAAAGAAAACATAGGCAGTAATTTCTTTGACAATGGCCATAGAAACAATTTTTCTAAATATGTCCTTTGGCAAGGAAAACAAAAGCAAAATTAAATTATTGGAACTGCACCTAAATAAAAAGCTTTTGTACAGTAAAGGAAACTATCAAGAAAACAAAAAGGCAACCTACCAACATGTAGAAGATATTTAAAAATGATATATCATATAAGGAGTTTATATCCAAACTACATGAAGAACTTACACAACTCAATACCAAAAAAAACCAATAATCCAAATAAAAAATAGAGAACCTGAACAGATCTTTTTCCAAAGAAGACTTACAGATGGCCAACATACACATAAAAAATGCTCAACATCATTAATCATCAGGGAAATGCAAGTTAAAACCATATTGAGATATCACTTTATACCTGTTAGAATGGCTAAAATCAAAAACACAAGAAATTACAAGTGTTGGTGAGGATGTGGGGGGGGTGGGAAAGGAACCTCCATGCACTGTTGGAGGGAATGCAAACTGGAACAGCTACTGTGGGGAAACAGTATAGAGGTTCCTCAAAAAATTACAACTAGAATTACCATCTGATCAGTAATTCCACTACTCGGCATTTACCTAAAGAAAATGAAAACACTGATCCAAAGAGATGCATATACCCCTATGTTTATTGCAGCATTATTCACAATAGCCAAGATATGGAAGCAACCCAAGTACCCACTCATAGATGAATGGATAAAGAGGTGATACACACACACACACACACACACCACACTGGAATACTATTCCAATGTAAAAAACAAAAAAATCTTGCCATTTGCAACAACATGGATGGACCTAGAAAGTATAAAGGTAAGTGAAATAAGTCAGAGAAAGACAAATATATTATTTCACTCATATGCAAAATTTAAGAAACAAATGCACAAATAAAAAAGAGACAGACAAAAATAGATAGACTCTTCAATAGAAAAAATAGACTCTTAAACAGAAAAAAAAAAATTAACTAGCTGTTGTCACAGAAGAGGGGATGGGGTTATATCTTGATGAGCCCTGAAAGATGTGTGAAATTGTTAAGTCATTGTGTTGTATAGCTGAAACTAATGTAGCACAGTGTGTTAATTATACTTGAATAAGAAAATAAAATCACAATATTATTTTTTAATGAAGCAAACAAAACCTTTATCAATCCAACATGATCTAACCAGCACCCTACACTCTTCTATTAAGCCAAACTCCTAGAAAGAGCAGTCCACACCTGACACTTCACAATTTTATTCCTAATTCATTTCTCCATTCATTGGATCTCGGTTCCATCCCTACCATACAATTAAAATAACTCTCATCAAGACGCCCAAAGATCACCTATAGCCAAACACAACAAACTCTTTAACAATCTATCCTAGTTTCCTATGTGACACTGTCAATTGCCCCTTCTGATTTTTACGTCTCTCTTCTTCCCTGACTTTCATAATACTGCTCTTTACTAGTTCTTTTTCTTCCTGTTCTTTAATAATCTCCTTTCCTGGGTCTCTTCTACATTTAGCCTTTAAATACAGATAATGCTATAGGGTTCTAGTATTAAGCACCATCCTATCTATAAAATATCTCTAATAAGTAAGTATGTAGGTAGACAGAAATATAAGTGATTTCTAGTTCAGGAGCCAGACTGATAAACTCCAGGCCTTTAAATACCTAACTACGTAATGACAGGCTACATTTGGGAATCCCACAGACATCTTAATTTTAGTATGTCAAAAAAACTGAATTTATTTGATGCCCAACTCCTAACAAAAAGGTGGTCCTGCTAATAAAATGGCAGTAAAGACTTTCTCTGCTGAGAGAGTATAAAAATGGGAATGGAATTGTATATTTAAATAGTGAGAAAGTCTGAAATAACTGCTATAGGAAAAGAAGAGAAAATGAACAAGAGATAAATGTTTAAAAGCTAACAAACAGAAATAAGGTCACAGTGAGCCTCAAATTTATAATGGACTCAAGTATACAAATTTTTCAAATTTCTCCAGCAAGCTTTTGAACCCAGGAGGAAAATTAGTTCAACACTATTTATTCTTCTGCAATTACAGAACAAGAATAGGCACATGATTAATATACGTAAGCCCAGAGCTTCAGCACATAAATTCCTTTGTTCTCACATTTTAAAAATTATACACTTTCATATTAACATATTACATACAATATTTCACTGAGAAGAGTATTTGAAAACATCACGGTATTGATTGGGTATGTTAGTATAAATAAACAGAAAAGGATGAGGTTCTAATCCTGAGGAATTGTAGTTCTCACTACTGATGGGAAAGTAGGTTTGAATTTGAACTGGATGAACACTGCCTCTAACTGCCCTGAGTCTGGAAACTGTTGCTACTGATTTGCTCCCAACAGTCTATCTGTGTTACACTTCAGGTAAAACCTGTCATAGAATTCCTTCCTATATTCATTCCTTGGCAGGTTCTACTCAGCCACTATTTTGACTTTTTTTTAATCCCTCTTCCTCAAATAACCAATCATAATTATCTAGTTGTAATATACATTTCTTCCCCCAACAATCAAGAGATTATATTACAGAACCCTCATAACAATCCTTAGCACACACACATATACATAGCGCACACAAGTAAACAAACACATCATTAACCCACAAATAAATGTTTTCATATACTAAATATTAGTATCTTCCTATGTACTACATGAAATGCTAAATGAAAAGCAATTTTATTTATTCCATTAGAATGATTTTCAATTCTGTTAATACTATCATACATTCCTGGAAGCCTCTTCCATCCTAAAGAACTTTTTACAATTAAATTATATGAAATTATCTCAGCCACTAGAGCACGGTGGTTAAATTTCATATCACTTAATCAAGTCTATTATTTATCACTACATAAGTACTGTCAAAGACAAACGTAATCCAAAAACATAGAAATGTTCTTTTTCCCAAGAATTCCTTCCAGTTTTTTGGTAGAGAAGACTTTTTGGTTCCTAAAGGGAACCTTTTAGGTTCTGTAGCTGGTCCTGAGAATTAAACCAACATAAGACGGATTAGCAGAAGAAAAGCACACAAATTTTATTTAATATTTATACATATACCTAAGAGCCTTTGTTGGAAACATGAAGACCCAAAAAAGTGGTTAGGACCAAGAGTTTCTAAGCCTTTTTTAATTCATTTGAATTTATAAATTCTAATTTATGACAAGAAAAAGGAAAAGGGATCTAATGAGCTTCTAGGGGTCAGTAAACTGTGGACAAGTGACTAGGAAATACATGGTGGAAACTAACGGAAGATCAGGGTTATTTTAGGTTTGTCTGTTCAGATCCATTTTGGAATCAGCTCCCAGTTTCCAATGATAAAAAATGTTCTTCTCTTCCTGGTAGAGGGAGGGTATCTTCCTCAGGGGATTCTTGAGGTATCTACCTCAGGGTATCTTCTTTTTAGGTAGAAAAAGAGCTCAGAGTACCCTTCCTGCATCTACTATTTCTCAAGTGCCTTCAGCTCAAAGTAATCAATATACCAAAGTGGCATATGTTGGGGTGGTATGTCCTGATCCCTTTCACAGTACGTTACCAAAGGTTTATAAAGCTTAAAAGCTCCAACTTAATCTAAAACATACATTTAATGTCTTTTCCTGTTTCTCTTTCTTCAGGTAGGAAAACATGTTAATGAGTAGTTGTGTTGAGAGTCTCAGGTTTGGCGAGAACTTGAAGGAGTCACTGGATTCAGTATATAGTCGTACTTATGCTAAGATTTATGAGAGTGAAAAGATACACGGCAAAATCAGCAAAGAGAAAACAATGTGGGGCATAAACCAGTGGAGACCAGGCACAGGCTTCCAAGAGTCCTGTCTCAGTAGTCACACAGAGTGTACTCAATTCTTCCAGCAATGAACTCCGACATGTATGAAGTACTATCTACCAAGGAAGCTCACTAGAGACTCAGTTCCCCAAGTTCTAATTACAACTAGTCACTTACGTACCATCTGCCTGGTATATACCAAAATTCCAGACTCCCAGAAAGAAAGCAAGTGTTCAGCATAAACCATATTCTTTGTACAAAAGGTCTAGGCACCATGAGCTACACTCATCAAGGAAAGTTTCTAACTTGATCATCATTAAGGCTCCCAGATGCCAAACAAGGGCCTATTTTGGAAGCAGGCCTAAGGAAACTATGTTAACTACTGTGTTAACTCTTTTCGTCCTTGTATTAAAATGGCCAAAGAATAGACAGAAAGGAAAAGAATGTATTAAAGAATGCATTACAGGGGCTCAGTCAGTTACATGTCAGACTCTTGAATTCAGCCCAGGTCATGATCTCACAGTTCATGAGTTCGAGCCCTGTTAACAGGCTCTGTGCTGACAGCGCAGAGCCTGCTTGAATTCTCTGCCCCTCCCGGCTTGCACGCACACGCATGCTCACTTGCTCTTTCTCTCAAAAATAAACATTTTAAAAAAGAATTAAAAAAAAAAAAAAAAGAATGCATTAGCATTACAGCAATGCATTTAGAAGATGGGAGAAAAGAACTCTCCCCTTGAAACTGGCTTTGGCTGCCAATGGCTCCCTTTTTAATTGCTGCAGTGGTCGTATTCAAATTTTAAGAAAACAACAGACAGCGTACTCAAATGAATAAGGCATTAAAACGAAAACAGAAAATGTAAAAGAGATATTCTATTTTAACACTTATATGTTTTTTTTTTAACGTTTATTTATTTTTGAGACAGAGAGAGACAGAGCATGAACGGGGGAGGGGCAGAGAGAGAGGGAGACACAGAATCGGAAGCAGGCTCCAGGCTCTGAGCCATCAGCCCAGAGCCCGACGCAGGCTCGAACTCACAGACCGCGAGATCGTGACCTGAGCTAAAGTCGGACACTTAACCAACTGAGCCACCCAGGCGCCCTGAGATATTCTATTTTAAAAAGTAGTGTGGTGGTGCCTGGGTGGCTCAGTCAGTTAAGCATCTGACTCTTGATTTTGGCTCAGGTCATGATCCCAGGGTCATGAGATTAAACCCCGTGTTGGGCTCCATGATCAGCATGGAGCCTGCTTAAGATTCTCTCTCTCTGCCTCCCTCCCACTCACACACTCTCTAAAATAAAAATTTTTTTAAAAAAATTAGAGATGTGATTCAATGCCCATATTTTAGAGATAAAGAAATTGAGAGACAAGGAGATAAAGTAATCAATCCCAGATAAGGGAGGTAGTTTACAGCAGAAAAGAAAAAAAAAAAAAAGACTAGCCACAGGTCCCTAATATTAAAACTAATATTGATTCCATATAGTTAGTAACTATATTACCAACTTGGATACTAGCCAAACAACCTCTTAAATAATTAAGTAAGATACCATGTTCCTGAGCTAGGAGGAAATCCTGAATAGGAATTATACAATATGTGATGCATGTATGTTTCTGGAAACTTCTGAAGCTGAAATTAAAAAACAAAATCACAGAATAGAGTTGGCTTGGTTAAAACAAAATCAGGCATAGACTAGGTATCCCCTCCTATGTTCATGACCCTGCCGAGGGACCAAGAAAAGTACTGTATGGGAAATACTGATTGGGACAAATACAGCCAAGCAGGAGGGAAGGGACATCAGTGCTGGCTAGTAGAAATAGGATTTAAGCAAGTAAATTCAAGAGAAACTACTCTGATCAGCAAGAACTCATCAAGAAAGGCACATAAAATAAGGAGACAATGGGCAAACTCAAGTGTCAAGAACAGAAAAGACTGGGTCACTGATCAAATGACAGGCATTTAAGACCAATGGTAGCATGGGCAAGAGCCACAGGCTGGGCCACCAGGGCTGTTCATGAAGAGTAACTTTCAGGGCACCTGGGTGGCTCAGTTGGTTAAGCACCCAACTCTTGATTTCAGCTCAGGTCATGATCTCATGGTTTGTGGGTTAGAGCCCCACGCGGGGCTGTGTTCTGGCAGCACGGGGCCTGCTTGGGATTCTCTGTCTCCCTCTCTCTCTGCCCTTCCCCTGCTCATGCTCACTCGCTCTCTCTCTCTCTCTCTCTCTCTCTCAAAATAAATTAATAAACAGTAGGGGAAAAAAAGAGTAAATTTCAAGAATGCTAAAAAGAGATTTAAAAAGTAAGGTCAGGAACCAGGTTGGGGGAATGGTGAAATCCAGCTTAAGCTTTCAAAAGTTGTTCGGCAAGGGAATAACATGATCAGATATGTGCTTGAGAAAGATTAATCACCCAAGGACATTATGCTAACACTAGGATATTAAAATATTATAGCAACATTAAAAATAATTGAAGATCATCTTTTTAAAGCAGGAATGGACTTTTAGAACCAATTTTTTCCTCATCTGAATTCATTTCAGCAATCAAATTCAATAGAGCTGTCTTATAATAGATAAGAACCATCTATGGCATTCAAGAGACTAGAAAAAAAAAAGAAAAAGCAAGAAAAAAAAATCACCTGTCAGTCTTTCCAAAGAAAATACAGTATGTTTTCATTCATTCCAATAAACATTTACTGCACTCAGCAACAACCAAGCTTCTGAGACAAAAAGATGAATAAGAAGGCATGGTTCTCCATTCTACTGCTACAGAGAACCACACAGCGTAGTTGGGGAAACAGAGACATAACAGTTATTTTTAATAAATGTGATGTATGTGAGCAATTCTTTCTTCTGTATTTCAAATTTTGCCTCTCTTCCCAATTTATGCTACCTAATCTACACTTCTGTTTCATGTCTTACTGTCTACCTCTGTTCTTATCTTTATATAATGTTTTCTAGCAATGATTCTTTATCAAAAAGAAAAGAGCCCTGAGCTAACACCATTAGGCGGTGGCTAAGGGATCAAAAAGAAGATAATGTGCAGTTGCTATTGAAAGTAATAAAGAGAAAGAGAGCAAGCGAAGGAGGCAGGGGGAAGAAAGAGACAAACAGAGCCAGAGAGAAAATGAGTGTCCGTGGCAGTCAATCTCAGAAGTCAACAGCAGCTGACACAGCCAGGGCAAGCGTGTGCCTAGCACTCCTGTCCTCTGTTTCCCTTAGGTAGCTTCCTTCATGATGGAAGTGCTCCTAATACTGGTGTTGGCAGGGGAAATGGGAAATGGTGTTGAGAGGAGAAGGGGGAAGAGGGAAAAAGATCAGCAAGAGAATCCGATCAACTAGACACCTCTCCCAAACATATGCAAATAATCTTTTGTAAGAATTCAAAATAACTTGATTTTGCAATGTTTGAAAATGAATGATTCCAAATCGGGGGCAAACCAAATAGAAATACAATTATTTGTAAAGGCTCTATATAGTAATGAAAAATCAGTGCAGAGAAAAAGCCACTTGTTCAATTTGTTCAATCTTCCCAAACAGTTTGATTAAAGTGCCTTCTAAATTCTAGGACAAAATTACCTATAAATTTTTCTTTTAATTCTTATAATTCTAGCCTTTCAGTTTTACATTCATCAAATATATGGTACCACAGTTGAAGATAAACACACACACCACACGCTTTTTTAGTACACTAAAAACGTTTACAATTATGTATTTGTATTATACCCACTTTACCAAAACTAATAAATACTTTTAAGTTTTAATTACTACAAAGATTAAGAGTTTTTATATCTTGGTATTGACAACCAGTTATTTTAAGGGTGTTTTGGTTACCAAGTTTCCTTGGTTGAAAACACCCTTATTAATTACGATATTTCTCATATAAAAACACACAAAACCACAACAGAATGATCTGTTTCACAATAAGGTCTCTAAATACCCAGCACAGTGAAAAGTAGCAACTCTCTATATCAAAAGGATACACTGAAACAAAAACGATATTGAAAGTACAGGCATATAAATCCAGTTCTTTATATGGACAAAAACAGTGACATTCAAGCTAATAAGTAACACACAAGCCTCAAGTAGAACACCATTAGAAACAGAATTCAATTAATTACCTTAATATCGACTCTGTGAACAAAGATAAGACTAATTCCAGTCCAAAATATGACTTCCTTAAAGAAGACACAAGATGAAAACATTGATTGAATAGGGATATTACAGCCAAAAGGAGATGCAAATTTCTCAGGTGAGAAAGAGAACTGATTCAAGTACAGGAAAAAAAAAAAAAAAAAAAAAAAAACACTAAAATTTTATTTATTTTTTTGTGTGTTTATTGAAGCTAAACTCTTTTCTAGCATGTTGGAACATTTTAGTTTCCATGTGACTTTGCATATATAGATGATTTAATTTTAACAAACCTAAAATGGACAGGAGCCTTGAAAAACAAAAAACAAAAACAAAAACCTGCAAAGAAACTACAGATTGAATATAACATTACTAATGAACAGGAAGGTATTTGTAAATATTAGGATTAACATGAATTCAGCCAGCATTCGCAGAGTGCCAACTATGGACACAGGGCTAGGCTCAAAGACAAAGCAAGGTCATGTTTCTCAGCTAAAAGAAAACCTGATTACTAGCACTGTGGTTTAGGACCAAAAGCAGTCAGTCCCTATGCCCAATTCCTTCTAATACATTCTCCCATTCCAGAGGCTACAAAACTGAACGTTCAGTACTCCCTTGAGCTAGGTTTGGGGGCAAATCAGACTCAACAGAGACAGAATTAAACTGTGGAAATGAGGTGGAGACAATATACTTGCTAATTTGGCTTTTTGCTGCTGGCCAGCAAGGTCTCATAGATAGAATTTATTTTGTTCTGCAGTGAATATCCCCCTTCATGCTACTCTTTCTTAGAAGCCTAGGCCAAGCCACATCTGCCAATATTATTATAAACAATTATTGCATAAAATACCTAGAGCAGTTCTATTTCCCACACTAACCCCTACCTGATGTTATAAAGTTTTGCCTTTACTGTATAAACAAAAGGACAGATTTAACAGTATTTCACCTGAAATTCTCAGATTCTCAATTAAGCCATGCCCCACTCACCTCTATTGGGAAATGAGCCTGACAAATTCTTGCATATCTTGATAAACTCATTCATTTCGGTATAATTTAGGCGTTTTATGAACTGATAGTAAGAGGACAACTAATCAATTTTCCAGTCAGGAGAGTTAAGGGAAGTCTCTGAATAAAAGAACTCAAATCAATCAAAACAAGTGTGGTAGCCCCAAAATATAGCTACACACAGCTAAATTAGACCATCACTCATTGAGATCACACTATTTAAAACTTTTTTTTTTAAGTCATGATTGGCTGAAAGTAGAATATATACCTAAAATCTGAGTCAATTTTTTTTAATTCAAGCAAAATACATATTAATTGTCTTTTATAACTGATCTAGGAGCACCTGGGTGGCTCAGCTGGTTTGAGTGTCCAACTCTTGATTTCAGCTCAGATCATGATCCTAGGGTCATGAGATCAAGGCCTGCATCAGGTTCCACACTTAGCATGGAACTTGCTTGAAAATCTCTCTCAAAAAATAAAAATTTTTAATTAAAAAGTTCTTAAAAATAAGGAAAAATAACTGATCCAAACCCTTTTATGAGTTAGGGATCAGTCACATTAAACATCAGGGATCACTGTAGTAACCATGTCACAAATAAATTCTTCCTTTACCAATATAACCTTCTGTCTTTTCTATCCTTCTAATTTTGACCACGTATACTAGTATCATTTTCTTTTTGTCAAATGAAGCAGAGATACATAAAAGGACATTAATCCCAAATAACAGGTTCCTTGGACTTTCTCAGTGATTAAAAATAATTACTTCTCCACAAATCCTATGAGAACATATCTGCTTCATACAACTATAGTTTCCTTGTACTTTTTAATGAAACATGATACTTAGTTTAAGCAAAGTATAGAAAATAATGTTCAATTAATTAAATACATTCATATCCTTGTGAAGAAATAAAATATTAACTTCTCTTTCATTAGTCATGATGTTCACTACATGGAATATTTTAAATACACATTTCTTCACAGTATTCAACTTAAGACACAAGGGGACATATAATTAACATCTAGGCCCCAGCAACACAATGGGGAAGTTCTGACCCTGGCACACCTTATCTCAAAGTACATTTGTGTTTTCTTAGTTTTTCTCACACTCTGACTGATAATTTTAACTCTGCAACTCTGATGTTTAACTAAAGCAAGCACTTTGGGAGAAGAAAATTTGAATATAGATGGGATAAAACTATTCTGCTTTAAGCAGATTGGTATTTGCGACTGCTTTTGATTGAAGCAGAACCACCTCTGATTATACATTTGCTATGAAATGTATTAGGACAAAGCAGGCATCAATAAAACACAGACACCTGTGTTCTTACCAATATTGATGTGGCAGCTGAGGACCAACATAAATTACACAGTTCAACTAAAGAAATATTTTATCTCTAATTACGTGACATATAGTCAAGAGGAGAAATTAAATGTAACCTAACACTTAATATTAACGTTCTACATTCTAATAGAGAATTACGGTTTATTTGAAAGAAAACAGACATGTTATCTTACGTGACACAGTAACATTGTGCAGTTAAGAGAAATCAACTTTTCTTAATTTCTCAATTTTGATTTCTTGAAAGAAATCAAAGCTAAGGAAGGCTAAATGGAATAGGGGAGCCTTTTTTTCTTTTGTTAATACTGCTTCAAACAAAAATAATGCTCTCTAGAGATACCACCTCATATCCATTAGGATGGCTACTACTAAAAAACAAACAAAGAAATAAAAAACAGAATATTACATGTGTTGATGAGGATGTGGAGAAACTGGAACCCTTGTGCACTGTTGATAGGAATATAAAATGGTATAGCCACTGTGGGAAAGAGTATGGTGGTTCCTCAAAAGATTAAACACAGAATTACCATATGATCTAATAATTCTACTTCTGGGTATACACCCCAAAAAACTAGGAGCAGAGTCTCGAAGAGATATTTATACACTCACAGCATTATTCACAATTGCTAAAATATGGAAACAACCCAGGTATCCATGAACTGATGGATAAATAAGCAAAATGTGATATATATTTTGCTTATCTATGGTATACCATATATGGAATATATATACCAAAGATAAGCAAAATATAGACCTCATTTTGCTTAATTATGCATCAGTATATATATATATATACATACATATATGTATGTGTGTGTGTAGATATAGATATATAGATATATGGATTCCATATATGGAATATATAGGAAGGAAATTCTGCAATATGCTACAACATAGATAAAACTTGAGGACATTATGTTAAGTGAAATAAGCCAACCACATCAATAGAAATACTACATGAATCCACTTCAGTGAGGTACTCAGAGTGGTATAATAAGTATAATAGTGGCTGCCAGAAACTGAGGGAGATAGGAAGTGGGAGTTGTTATTTAATAGATACAGAGTTTCAGTGGGGATGAGAATGGATGGTTGTACAATAATGTGAATTTATTTAATACCATTGAATTGTACATTTAAAAAATGGTGAAGATGGTAATTTTATGTTTTGTGTATTTTACCACAATGAAAGAAAGAAAGAAAGAAAGAAAGAAAGAAAGAAAGAAAGAACGAACGAACGAAAGATCCATTTCTTGACTCCTATACACTTAGAAAGGGCTGGCTATGAAGGATGTTCCTTTAATCAGTTCTCAATCAAGTCCAAGAACACCACCTTCCCACGACACAGCCAGGTCATATTTCAGACAATCAAAGGAAAATCAGTGTGCTTTCTACACCCACAGGAATATAAGACATGGCTCCTAACCTAATTTCACACCATCCAATCACATTCCCACCATTTAAGTTCCACCTATATTTAAATTAAGTAAAATTAAAATTAAAAACTCAGCCACACTGACCTCATTTCAAGTCCTCTATGGGTACATATGGCTAACATATTGAACAGCACAGATTTAAAACATCTCCCTCACTGCTGAAAGTGCTACCAGATGATGCTAATCTAGAGCAGCCACGGATTCATATTAATATAATGACTTGATACTCTAATTTTCTTCTTCATATGTACAGGTAGAATTCTTTTCTTGACCTTAATGTTGATTATGTATATTCTCTTTAAAAAAAAATAAATTACAGGGGCGCCTGGGTGGCGCAGTCGGTTAAGCGTCCGACTTCAGCCAGGTCACGATCTCGCGGTCCGTGAGTTCGAGCCCCGCGTCAGGCTCCGGGCTGATGGCTCGGAGCCTGGAGCCTGTTTCCGATTCTGTGTCTCCCTCTCTCTCTGCCCCTCCCCCGTTCATGCTCTGTCTCTCTCTGTCCCCAAAATAAATAAAAAACGTTGAAAAAAAAATTAAAAAAAAAAAAATAAATAAATAAATTACATAAATTAACCAAGAGTGCAAAAAAAATTCTATTTGTTTTTAATCAGTACTTAGGACAACATGTTTTGTGGAAACAATGTGACTGAACATGATTCAGTGGTTTTTAGTTTAGCCTTAAAGGTCTGATTAAAGTTCATTTTATTTTGATATGTGGTTTTAATTATCTTAGCTTAAATATATACCTCACTTGTTAATGCTAATAATTGACCTGTAGAGTGCATGGATTTTTTTAAAATATCAGGTGGAAAAAGACATTATTAATTCCTTTCCTAACAGATACCCTTCTTTTTCCTTTACTGCCTGGACTATTAACCCTATTACATTATTGAATAGAGGAAAGTGCTTCCTTCATTTAAAATCAGTATTTCAGGGGTGACTGGGTAGCTCAGTCAGTTGAGCATCCAGCTCTTGACTTCAGCTCAGGGCATGCTCTCACAGTTTGTGGGTTTTAGCCCCACACTGGGCTCTACGCTGGCAGTGCAGAGCCTGCTTAGGATTCTCTCTCCCTCTCTCTGCCCCACCCCTGCTCATGTACTCTGTGTCTCTTTCTCAAAATAAATAAACTTAAAAATATAAAAATAAAATAAAATCAGTATTTCACTATTAAGTATGACATTTGCTATAGGTTTTTAGTAGATATTCTTCAGTATCAGAAAGTTTCCCTCTCTTCCTTTTAACTAGGGAAACTAAAAGTTTCCCTAATTAATGGATATTGAACTGTCATAAATGCTTTATCTGTTGAGATACTAATAGGATTTTCTCATATACTTTACAAATGTTAAAACTACCAAGCACAGTTGTAAGTCACCAAATATACAGGAATGATATATAAACACGATACCAGTCTTTTGTTACATATATGTTCTGCAGATATCTTCTCCCAGGGTTGCTTGTTCTTTTCATTTTCCTAATGCAGCCAAGTGTAAGGTGGAAATTTTGGAAGAAATATTCATTTACACAATGTCGTGAAGATTTTCTTTTATGTTCTCTTTGGGGAGTAATTTTTTTTTTTTAAGTAAGTTCTACACCCAAAGTGGGGCTTGAATTCACAACCCTGAGATCAAGAATCATATGCTCTACGGACTGAGCCAGCCAGACACCCCTGGAAATAATTTTTAATTGTTTCACTTTTTTCTTCTGTATTAGCTATATACCCATTACTCTTCTTTTAGTGGTTACCCTAGAGATTATTATATGCATCCTTCACTTATTAACATATAAAGTAGTTTAGTAAATTTTACAACATCCTTCATCTTAGATTCAAGGACCCATAGAGGGACCATCACCCCCCAGATGAATGTGTGGAAACTCTATGCCAAATAGACACAGTCAAAGGACTGAGGGTCTCTTTTCCCAACCAGCCTCTACTCATAGGACAGAAGGCATCGCAGACTTAGACTGCTCCTGCCCCAGCTCTCTCATACAGTGAAGGTTCCACAACAGAAGAGACAAGCTCAGAAGATCAGGGGCTACCATCCCCACTCAGCACCACACTTGAAGAGCTGGGGCACCACCCCAAAGGGAAGCAGGCCACAGTCCCTGAGCTCAGCTGAGAAGAGGGAAGTTACATAAACAGAGAGCTCAAAGTTCTAAGGGGACTGACTTTACTTGTAACAGAACATAAGGAAATTAATGTCTAAGGATGATGTCAAAAATGATGAAGATCTTGGGGGCGAGTGGTTAAGAAGCTGGTAATTTCCATAATACTAGTAGCAACAAGTGAAACAACAGATCAGCTAGAAATTTAATAGAGAGAGTCAAGGAAAAAGCTAAGAAGAGTGGTCTTTAATAAAATCAGACTGTGGTACAATTCCAGGGCATTGTCCAAAAAAAAAAAAAAAAAAAAGATCAGGTAGCAATTACTGGAGAGGATAAAGCCAGGTGGGGTATCAACAGAATCAGACTATCCAAAAGTCAAAAGTTTAATGGGGAGAGTCAGGGAACTAGAGAGTCAAAGAGAACCCAGCTAAAACCACAATCATCCCTGGTTGTCAAGGAGACTCCACACATACTTAAGGTTGTACCCTCTGAGGAGTAACAGGAGAGACAAAAAGGCAAATAGTAACAGCGAACCCCAAAAGGTGGGGAATTAGTATCCAGGCTTAATACATAAAATGTCCAATTTCAATAAAAATCAGTAGACATGAAAAGAAATCTAAAAAGTGTGACCGCGGGGTGCCTGGTTGGATCTGTCGGTTAAGCATCTGACTCTTGATTTCAGATCAGGTTCATGACTTGCGTCGGTGGCACCGTGCTGACAGTACAGAGTCTGTTTGGGGTGTTCTCTCTCTCTCTCTCTCTCTCTCTCTCTCTCTCTCTGCCCCTCCACCACTCATGCACTCTCTCTCTCAAAATAAATAAACTTTATAAAAAATAAACAAAAAATAAAAAGTGTGACCTCTACAAAGAAAAAAGAAGACAACTGAAACTATCTTTGAGGGGGACCAGATGTTGAACTTAACAAAGATTTTTAAAAAGCTTTAATAAATGTGTTCAAAGGGCTAAAGGAAACCATTTTTTTTAATAAAAAGAGTGTATAATGACAATGTCATAGAGAATAGCAATAAAAAGATAGAAATTATTTTTAATGGAAATTCTGAAGTTGCAAAATACAGCCAGTGAAATAAAAAATTCATTTGAAAGGCTCAGTGAATCAATGGAGATTATGCCACCTTAAGGAGAAAGAGAAAAAATAAAAATGAACTAAGCCCCAAAGAAATGTGGGATACCAACATACATGCAACAGAAATACTAGATGGGTGTGGAGGGGAGTACCTGGGTGTCTCAGTCAGTTGAGCATCTGACTCTTGATTTTAACTCATGTCATGCTATCATGGTTCATGAGTTTGAGCCCCACATCGGGTTCTGTGCTAACAGTGTGTAGCCTGCTTGGGATTCTCTCTATCCCTTTCTCTCTGCCCCTTCCCCCATTTGTGTGCACACGTGCTCTCTCTCAAAATAAACTTAAAAAAAAAAAAAACAAAAAACACTAGATGGAATGGAGAGAAACAAACAAAAAATATGTAAGAGAAAATAATAGCTAAAACTTCCCAAATCTGAAAAAAAACATAAGCTACATATCCAAGAAGCTTGATGAACTGCAAGTAGGTTAAATACAAAGAACATATCCGAATCAAACACTGAAGGCAAAGACAATGATAAAATCTTGAAAGCAGTACAAGAAATAGTGGCTCCTCAGGAACAGGAATGCAATGGGATTAACATTAGACTTCTCATGAGAAACAAGGAAGAAACAAAACCTGCAGGATGACATATTCAAAGTGCTGAAAGAAAGTCAACTAAGATTTTAAATCCAGCAAAATTATATTTTTAAAATGAGGTGCAATAAAGACATTCTCAGGTAAACAAAAACTAAGAAAATATGTTGCTAGTAAACCAGCTTTACAAGAAAAATTCAATGAAGTTTCTTAGCTTGAAAGCAATTCATACTCAATAGTAACTCAAATCCATTCACAGGGAAAAAAAAAAAGACTGTAGTCGAGTCCTATGACTACACCACCATGGTCACAGATGACTGTACCAATGAATTAATGCTGAATCCAAGACAGTCATCTAAAAATGGCTCAAGTTTTCTCTTTTTTTTTTTTCTTTATTTTTTTTTTAAGTATTTTTAATGTTTGTTTATTTTGGGGAGGGAGAGAATGTGAGCAGGGGAGGGGCAGACAGAGTGGGAAACACAGAACCTGAAGCAGGCACCAGGCTCAGAGCTATCAGCACAGACTCTGACGTAGGGCTTGAATTCATGAACTGTGAGATTGTGACCCAAGCAGAGGTCAGATGCTTAACCAACTGAGCCACACAGGCACCCTGTCTTTTCTTTTTTTTTTTTTTTAAGTTTATTTATTTTGAGAGAGAGTGCTGAACTCAAGTGGGGAGGGGCAGAAAGAGAAGGAGAGAGAAAGAAATTCCCAAGCAGGCTCTGCACTGCCAGAAGGAAGCCTGACCCGGGACTCAAACCCACAAATCACAGGATCATGACCTGAGCCAAAACCAAGAGTCGGACACTTAACCAAATAAGCCACCCAGGCACCCTCAAGTTTTCTTATCGTTGCAATCTAAGGAGTCTCAATGACAGAGTCAGTGTGGTAACATGTATAAAATTTGTTTTCTCCATGAAGCCCAGTAGGGCAGCTGTCAAGATAGTTTCTTGCCTCCCTACATGAAACCTCATTTGAGTGTGTTTCAGTTTCTTGTAATCTAGAAGGGACAAATAGAACGGGCCAATGTGACAAAATAATGGAATTGTTAAGCCTATGAGACTATAAAACCATCGTTCATATTTTCAATCACCAAATACCAATTTATATTTGAAGGTATTTCTGCTTTTGTCTTCAAGGACTCTTTGCTTTTACATTTATTGTTCTACCATTGGAGGAGGGCGGCCATCCTGGTACCATAGGGATGGAGGCTCCTCATGCCTACTTCCTAAGGTTCAGACCCCCCACATCCCTGTTCCTCATTTTAAGTCTCACTATGATTCTTCCTCTCAAGGGTGAAGGGGGCCTGGCTTTTCCAGTGAACTGAAACTAGAAGCTCGGTGACTTTGACTTTATTGAGGGCAATGAATGTTGATTTCACGTGTGTAACCCCTGATTCTACCACCAGACTCAATACCTAATAGACCCTTAATAAAAATGTATTGAATGAAAGACTGAATAAATTGTTTTTCTTTTTACCAATTAGAAGATAGAAAAACAGATCATAAAGCCAGTAACCAAACCACAAATTGTATAACCTAAACATACATATGAATGGAAGCCTCATAAATTTCTTCAAAAGAATAAGAAAAAAGGTGTCTAATTTTTTTTTTAATTTTTTTTTTTTCAACGTTTATTTATTTTTGGGACAGAGAGAGACAGAGCATGAACGGGGGAGGGGCAGAGAGAGAGGGAGACACAGAATCGGAAACAGGCTCCAGGCTCTGAGCCATCAGCCCAGAGCCTGATGCGGGGCTCGAACTCACGGACCGCGAGATCGTGACCTGGCTGAAGTCGGACGCTTAACCGACTGCGCCACCCAGGCGCCCCAAAAGGTGTCTAATTTTGTTAAACCTTACCTACCTATCCAGCTCTTAATTTCAGTTACTATATATTTTGGTTCTCAGATTTCTATTCTTTTTATAATGTCCTGTTCTCTGCTAGAATTAAGTATCTTATGATCTAATTTCTTAACATATTAATAACCATTGTTTTAAAGTTGATGTGTTAAGGGGCGCCTGGGTGGCGCAGTCGGTTGGGCGTCCGACTTCAGCCAGGTCACGATCTCACAGTCGTGAGTTCGAGCCCCGCGTCAGGCTCTGGGCGGATGGCTCGGAGCCTGGAGCCTGTTTCTGATTCTGTGTCTCCCTCTCTCTCTGCCCCTCCCCCGTTCATGCTCTGTCTCTCTCTGTCCCAAAAATAAATAAACGTTGAAAAAAAAAAAATTGAAAAAAAATAAAAAATAAAGTTGATGTGTTAATTCCAATATCTGAACAGCCTATATACCTATTTCTATTTCCTGCTTATATCTTGCTTTTTAGTAATGTGCGTTTTGTTTCTTGATATGACTGCTAAGTTTTTGATAAAATGCTAGACACTGTAAGACAAATTACATAAATAACACGAGGGCTCTGGATAATACCTTTCCCCCCACCCCCACAAAAGATCTACTTTTATTTAGATGGGCAGCTAGAGTAGGGACAGAAAACGTCACAGCAGATTCAAAGCTACATTTCTGTGACTGTTCGTGCATTTTCCGCTCACCCAGGAGCCCTTTGGGTATCCCAACTGAGAGTGTGGGACGTTTACAAGGGCCTTGCTTCTTTCACGAACCTACGCTCTATTGGTAAGCCTTGCTCAGTTTGTGACATTTCAGGGGAAGAGTGGCACCCAGTGTCAGACTAATCACTCTGCACTCTACTCCTCAGCAGAATACAGGACTCCTCCTGTCCTTGCACCCAGATAACTCTCTGACAACTTCAAAGATATATGTATTTTTTTTAAATACATGTCTTACCCAGCTTTTCCAGTTTTTCTCACTAGGAAGTTTGTTCTACAACAAGGTAATCCACCATTAACAAACGCATAAACTGCTCTCTAATGACAATTGCCAAAAATTTGCCTAACTGGTTAATCTTCTCTAAGGAAGAGCAAACCATAGTCTAACATCATGATAGTTTCCTCCACAAAATAAGTACTGACATCAACACATATTTCTTGCAAGTACCAGAAATTAAATGTGTAATACATTTGAAAAAAAAAAGTTGCTAACACTGACTTTTATGTTAGCCATGTGTTACTTATTAAAAACTTTGTTTTGTAAAGATAATTTATACCATTCAAACATTTTCAGGAGTATAACAGGCCCACGGACTTTTTTGTTGTTTGAGGCTGAGCTTAATCTCATTTCTCCTTGTAGAAAGCTGCCTGAAAACAAACATCTAAAATGTAATTTAACTCTCCACTTAAAATGATACCTTATCAATTAAAATCACTCTAAAATTAACTGTAAAAACTATAGGGATAATGCATGAACAGTCAAATATGCTTATTATAAAGTCTACTTTATAGCTCTTTAATATCATTTGTGGTAGTCAAGAAAAGAACTATAAATTAGTTAGATTCTGCAAAAACGTTACCTTATTCATTTGATATCACGTATTTTTCCATAGTTAAGTCCTTCAATAATTATCCCCAAAGGTATATTTTATCGTTATAATTGCTTTTAATATCAAATCGATAACTAACATAAGTTATCAATACTTATTTTGTGAGGAATGTTTCTCCCTCTCTCCCCGCCAACTTCATGCATCTATGTCCATGCACGTGCACATGCGCGCGCACACACACACACACACACACACGCCACAAAGAGGCCTTTTCAATTTATATATATTCATTATATACATAAAATACATGAAATTTATGTCAATATATACATAAAATACATGAAATTTACATGTATTTTATATATAAAACACATGAAACAGATATCATCATGACTTCAGAAAATAAAGATTTTGAAAATAGACACTTTTATTCCCAAATTATTGCTTTACTGACCGTATTCAAATGATAAACTACAGCAAACACTGGTGATACCTTAAAAGAAAACTTAAGATATTTGGTCCACTGTTACTTTCCAGCTTTATGGAAATATTCACGCAACTCTAAGTTACAGAAAATGTAAAAGCTGCCTCTCTTCACAGCTCCTAGAATTCCTTTATTATTCCATATAGGTGTAAGATTTGAGAAACTAAATCTTCCTCAAAGTGTCAAGGTTTATTTAGTTTTAGAGTTTTTATCGTAGGGCATCTCTGCCAGTAATTGCCTTTATGAAGAACTTGGAGTACAGAGCATCTGTGGACTTAGCAATCTGTTTCACTGTCAGTGAATTTGGTTAATAACAAAGACAGATCTCCTCTCCCCTAGGTTCAACAATTTTAGCCTTTGTTATAAAGCTTTGTTGTCAATATTTGTTTTCTTTATAATCTATGCATTAAATACTACTTAGTACTCAGATAATACCTTATTTTACAACAAGCACTTAGATAAGGAATAAATTATTAAGATAAAAAAGAACAGTAGAAATTACAGACAGGGCAATTAAGATCTCTAAGAAGGGTTTAAAAGTAATATTGTATAGTATTGTATAACACTATAGCAAAGTACATAGTAAAGTAGCCAGCTTTGTATAAGAAATCCAAGAATCAAGAGTTTATATTAAAAGTGCGTTAAAAGGAACAACCTTCCTTCTGTTCCTAATGTACTAATCATCAAAAAGAAAAGTTATTATTGATTATCATTCCTGTTTTCCACTATCCTCTTTTTAAAAGTAAATTATGGCATTACAGTCCCAAGTTTCTGCTAATGAATAATCATGTCAGTTGTCACTCAATTATCACTTTCAACATTTAATCTAAATTATGTACAGCACCTTGGGTTTTTTTTTCCCTTTCTTTGAAGTTCCTCATTGAATTTAAAAGTCAAATTTTTTTTTTCAAGAAAAGTAAGTTGATGGAAGATGGAGGCTGAGATTAAATCAGGGGGAATCAACGATCAAGGATACTTGGAATTCTTATGAATACAAATAGCCTATCAAGGTTAATGAGGTTCAACTCAAGTTTAGAAGAAGAAAAAAACGTACTTAGTATTTTCTATGCATATACAGATTTAAGGTTTTAGGTATAATTTTAAAGGTAAATTATGCAAACCCAAATGCACCTTTCATTCCGGTTTTTACAAGGTGTTTTCACTGTTTTTCTCCTGTGTGAAACAACTGCTTAAAATGTGTACTCTGGATCAACAAAAAACTGATGCCATCAATAAGAAAGAGCAAAGGTCCTCTGGAATACTGACAACTCTTCCAGAAATTAACAGACTTTTATTAATTTATTTTTTAAATGTTTATTTATTTTTGACAGAGAGAGAGAGCAGGGAAAGGGCAGAGAAAGAGAGGGGGACACAGAATCTGAAGCAGGCTCCAGCCTCTGAGCTGTCAGCACAGAGCCCAATGAGGCTGGAACCCACAGACTGTGAGATCATAACCTGAGTTGAAGTCAGACGCTTAACCGACTGAGCCACCCAGACACCCTTAACGTGCTTTTAAAAAATGACCAGACAACAAATGTTAGCTTTAAAAAATAACCACAAAAATATTGTATAATTTACGATTTTGGTCAACAAATACTAACTTAGCAACTAACATGGGTAAGACACTGTCAAGGAGCACAAAGGAGTATAGAGACAAGACCTGGTTCTTAACCCATACTCATTTATGATTTGAAAAAGATATAAGTATTTAATTCATAAGTGGCTTCCAGAATGCCACAAGTTTGAATTACAACATCAATGCATACTGGTAAATAGCCCAGAGCAAAATCTGTGCACCGCAACATATCAGAAGAAAATGCAAACAGAAGGTTAAGCATCAGAGTGGAAGCTGAGAAGACTGTTAGACAAAAAAAAAAAAAAAAAAAAAAAAAAAAAAAAAAAAAAAAAAAAAAAAAGGGCAGTTCAACATACTCCAGAAATAAAGATAGGAATCTAAGGAAATAAACAGGTCTCTGGTTACAAGGACTATGGTAAAGAAAGGTGGAGGGTGAGAGAACCTTACAATAGCCAGGAACAAACAGTTCTTCAGACATCATTCTCTGACTGTGTTCACCAAGCAACTTTTTGGTCACTAATTCAACCTTCTAAAACCTAGGTATAGAAAACTGGGAGACTGGTGCCCTGTATAAGAGATCAGTGTTTAAACATCCATAAAGAAACCCCCAGAGGGTACATGAATAAGCTGGCACTCTTTTATACACTGCTCTCTAGTAAATTTCATTATTAGTATGAACCAGTTTCCTGGGTCACATTAATTCTAGAACACAGAAAGTTCAAGTTTCCAGATGTGAGGACAAGATCTTGAAACATGAGGTGTTCACCAAGGTAAGGACATCAAGGTCAGATTTGTCCTACTGACAGGGCAACTTTCTAATGCAGTCCCCTTTCTCCTTCATTTCAACTCGTTTTGAAATTTTAAAGACATCTGCCCAGACTACTTTAAGGCAGTGTGAGAAAGGTGCCATAAGAACATTAGTGATGTGAGCAAAAGGATGAGGTACAGAAGGAAGGATTATCACTTGCAGCTGATAGAGTCTAAGAAGGCTTCAGGAAGGAAAAGAGATTAGGGGCTCCTGGGTGGCTCAGTCGGTTGAATATCCAACTCTTGATTTCAGCTCAGGTCATGATCTTATGGTTTTTAGGATCAAGTACCTTAAGCTGGGCTCTGTGCTCACGGCGTGGAACCTGCTTAGGATTCTCTGTCCCTATCTCTCAAAATTAAGCAAATAAACATTAAAAAGAGAGAGATTACTGACTGAACAAGCCAAAAGAAAGAGTATTATGTAAATATTTGGGGGCCTGACCAACAGTCACATTCTGAGCATCTTGTCTTACTCGTATTTGCTTTCTAAAAAGGAACTAAAGAGGATTAATAGCCATTCTTTACAGAATGTATAAGGCAACACCAAATATTTTTGAAAAATAAATGCTATCAAACATATCTGAAAAATAGAGACTAAGTATCTTTCAGTTAAATTTCAATAAAATGACTGTTAGAAGTTACATTGAGTGATCCATGACCAATACCTTCACAAAGCCTACACTAAATGTCATTCTGAGAATAGCTTGGGAATAAAGATATTCAAAGGGCCTTCACAAGGTATGAAAAATAAGCCATAATCAGAAATGTCATAAAATCTAAAACGGTGGGGGGCGCCTAGGTGGCTCAGTCGGTCAAGCATCCGACGTCAGCTCAGGTCAAGATCTTGTGGTTCAGGAGTTTGAGCCCCATGTTGGGCTCTGTGCCGACAGCTCAGAGCCTGGAGCCTCGGATTCCATGTCTCCCTCTCTCCCTGCTCCTCCCCTGTTCACGTGGTGTTCTCTTTCTCTCTCTCTCTCAAAAATAAATAAACATTAAAAAAATTTTTTTAATCTAAAACAATGGTTATAAATTTAATTATTTTATTGTTAAAAATAATGTCAGGAAAATAAAAACTGGTTAATGGGAATTTCTTCCAGAAAAAACAGTATCTTTTTGTAATACCGTTTTAATGGCAACAGGGAAAAAAACATTTTCATCCTCCGAAATAAATTTGAATTAGACTTGAGACAAACCCAAAGAACTTTTTTCATCAATTTTAGAATGTCACCTGCATAGAGACAGGGAAATCTGCCTGACTTTTGTTCATTACCATGTCACCACCACCTAGAATAGTGCCTGACATGTAACAGACATTAAGTGTTTAATATGTGAGTAAATGCTCAACCTCTCTGTCCAATTGTCTTTCACATCGAAACCTGTATAATTAACCCAAACTAATCCAAGAGAACTCCAAGTCTTTCCCTAATCCAGGTGAAAATGTAAAAGATCTATTGTTAGGGCAAGGGGAAAGCCAGGCTCTTTGAATAAGGGCATTATTAGGTTATTATAAGTAATTTTTTAAATGCTTATGTGAGATTTTTTTTCAACTGATTCTGCAAGTGGTAAATGAAATCAAACAATGAAAAGGAAGGAAGGGAAGAAGGACAGACCAATATGTGGTTATAAACAGGTTAGCCAAGGAATTTTTCTACCTTTGATATTTACTAGTATAGGTTTTTTTTTTTTAATACTTAACTTTGGCAAAATAATATTTTAGCACTTTTGCCAACAGGATCAAGGGTTAAAACAATACCTGTGAAGCAAACTTTTGAAGTCCTAAATTACAATTGCTCCGATAATGTCTCTGATAAGTATTTATTATACATGTAAAGGGCTTTGTAAAAAGTATGTCAGTATTTCATCAGCTTTATAATCTGAATCTTGAAGCAAATCTAAAATACATTTTTCCATTGATGAAAATGAAGAAAATGCATCTTTCCAAGATGAAAAAGAAACTCAGACTAGCATAACATTAAATATTTCCTTTGGGTTATATAAAGTTTGATATCTTTAACACCAATTTTCTACCTTTCATTATAGTTTAGAAAATTCTTCAAATATGGCACCTTATTATAATTGGAATACAACTCCACTAAGAAAAAACAGATATAAAGGGAGGGCTGATACATATTTATTTCTAAATGTGTCATCCATGTCTGATCTAATTTGTGTAATTATAATTGGAATTAAGACATTTCCTTTTTATGAAGTTCTTTCTTTTGATTTTTAATATTTTCAGATAATTACCCTGTCTACGCTAGATAAAAGGCCACGGGGGAGGCACCTGGGTGACTCAGTCTGTTGAGCGTCTGACTTTGGCTCAGGTCATGAGCTCTCTGTTCCTGAGTTTGAGCCCCGTGTCAGGCTCTGTGCTGACAGCTCAGAGCCTGGAGCCTGAGAATCTACATCTCCCTCTTTCTCTGCCCCTCCCCCACTGGCGCATGCTCTCTCTCTCTCTCTCTCTCTCTCTCTCTCTAAAATAAATACACATTAAAAAAAAAAAGGCAAATGGGGAAAGGTAGCTACCTACTTACACCTCATTCGTGATTACCACACACCCTAAATTAATGGAGGCAGTGTAATTCCACCTCTTCCACAGCAGGCAGAGATTTAAAAACATTCATGGTTCCAAAGAGGAAATACCAATAATACCCTCTTTGCTGTGCCGTCTTCCAGTTTCACCCCCAAAATAAATGATAATTCACCATTCCCTCAAATAAAGGTACTTTCTGTCTGAAGGAAGGGCTCAATTTGCTACTAGAACTAAAATACTGCCAAGTTTAATAGGTTCCTGGCTTTAAGGTCCAAATGAAAGAGAAATGAATCTACAGACATTTCTATATATAAAGTAGTCATCTATATAACTTTATGTTATGTTTACTCAAACTAGAGTTCATAAAATATCACAAACTTTACATTAAAACTTCATTAAGCAATTCTATGAAACAAAACTAATGTCCTTCAAATACAGCTTGAAAATAGCAAAGTCACCTCTACTTGCGTTGCAAAATGTGCCTTCTCCTGGTCTTTTCGCTCCATGCACCGCTTCGCTTCCTCTAACTCAGATGCCATTGCACTGAAGTTCAGCTGCACCCTCAAATCTGACATCTGCTTCTCCAGATTCTCTTTTTCCCGCTCAACCCCTTAAAAGAGAAAATGTAAAGCTTGATGATTGTTCTTCATTCACGGGACAATGTACCTTCAAATGGTACAAAGCCTTGACGTTCGAAAATTCCAGCTAACACAATCCACTTATTAACACTGTCACTCTACAGACTGTTCAGAATTTGCGAGTCTATTGTTTCAAGTCTCACTCAGTTTTCTAAAATGTATACGTTGATGTGTTATCCAGTATTATTCCACTGTGATACTAAAACTTGAGTTGGTATCAGGTTTCTAATAGAACTGAGTTCAGGAAAATCCTATATATTTTTTTCTTTAACTTTCTTTACATCCCTACCTCTAAATTCTAATACAGAAATACTGAAAGAATTTTCGGCTAAGTTCTACATCAGCTGAAGGTTACTGAAGTTGACACACAAAATGATGATTTCTTGCAAAATAAACAAATGATACTGTTAAATCTCTGATTGTGTAGGACCACTAACTAATTTACTAATTCTGGAGACTACTATCTGAAATTATCATCACTGAACAATATAAACAGACTTGGCATTTAATTCAGCACACTTGGTCTAGGACACACAAGACACTGTCATACCATCTTCTTCAAAGACAAATACCATAAAAACCCTTTCACGATGAACTTACACTCCACGAATGGAAATAAAACATATAAATAAAGTACTTCCTGGAGTCTAAGATACCAAAAATTAGAACATCTACTACCAATTTAAAACTACTGTTTTTCCAGTAGTTTCCTTTCTGGGAAAGGGAAAGGGAAGGAAACATTAGCAAATTCAATTTATACATCATTCACAAGATACATCTGAACTGAGAGATATCAATCACACTGTTCAAAATTTCACATCTTGGATGAATGTGGATACATGAATGGAAAATATATAGGAATTTTTAATAGCATAAAAGTAATAACAGATACTATACAGATTTTACAGATACAGTTATCACACAGAAAGAAATACAGTAAAACACTGGAATGTGAGTAACTTGTTCTGAGAGTGTTCTGCAAGATGAGCAAACATTTCTAATAAATTTTATCTCGCTAAAAAATACTAGTAGTACGTGACGTCAAACATCACATGATCACAACGGAGTCAATGGTTCTCTCTCGCTCGCTGGCTCGCTCACTTGCTCACTGCAGGATCGTGGGTGATCTTCTCCCATGCTTGGATGCTCAGTATCAGGCCACAGTGTTTGGCAGAAATGAGTGATTTTTCAGAACATTGGAAGGTGCCCACAACTGGCACTAGTTTTTTGTCATTTCAAAGTCCCTATGGACAGTCCTTTGCTTTTCCACACAAGAGTAAGCTTAAGAACGCTTTGCTTCATTCTAGGTCATTGGATAGGTTCCTTGTTAAAAGTGCACAAAAAGAAAAAGATTCCATTGAGCCAATAGTTGGCAGTGATTCCATTAGTGATAGGGAAAGCTGTCCTACACAGTAACCCTCCTCTCTGGTCTCCCTCACAAACCAGCCCCAAAGGTTTTCAAAGGTAAATGCAGGTTAAGTTATTTTTCTTTATATTCTGTACTTTCTGTGTTATTTTGTATTATATTACAGTATTGTAATCATTATTATATGAATATTTTTGGGTTGTGGAACAAATTATCTGAGTTTCCAATATTCCTTATGGGGAAATTCACATTGATATACAAGTGCTTTGAATTACAAGCATGTTTCTGGAATGAATTATGTTCATAAACCAAGGTTTTACATAAAGTGATTAACTCTATCTTGTTGAAAAACTGGAGTAGGAAGAATTGGAAACTAAGTTAGACTTAAAGAATGAATACGGAATTTCACCAAAGGAGCTAGGGTGATAACTCAGGGAAAGGAAGCACCATAAAGCACAGAGGTACGATAATGGATTTAATATTGAGGTAGCTGCAAACAGTACTTCCACATAGCTACCACCTATGAGCAAGGGAAGGGCGAGAATCAGCAGGGTGTTTGTACATTGCTAGGGAGCTTAGAAATTATCCCATAGACCAGGAGTTCACAAACATTTTCTGTATAGGGTCAAATAGTAAATATTTTAGCCTTATGATCTCTGTCACAACTACTCAACTCTGCCATTGTATTGCAAAAGTAACCTAGACAGTGAATAAATGAATGGGAATAGCTATATTCCAAGGAAGTTTATTTACAAAAGTCTGGATTTGCCCCTTGGGCCATACTTTGCCCACCTCTGCTCAGTTTCCAATGTGAAAATATGCAATATTTGTTTATGTGTAAATGTCTATCAATTTTATAAATATATATTTTAAATTTTATGTTTAGATATGTATATGTGTGTATATATAACACATATCTCCAGAGTGTCTGTCTATATATAGACATACATTTCAGGATATATGTTAGTGTATATAGATAAAGTAACAGGAATATATAGTATATAAAATATAGAGATATTAATATATATGAATACACGTGTAAATACATATATATAATATATATTTTATATTTTTTAGTTTATTTATTATTTTGAGAGAGCAAGTGCACAGCAAGCAGGAAAGGTGCAGAGAGAGAGAATCCCAAGAAGTCTCCGCACTGCACGGGTCCAATGTGGGGCTCAACCTCATGAACTGTGAGACCATGACCTGTGTCAAAATCAAGAGTCAGATGCTCATCCAACAGAGCCACCCAGGCACTACCGTAATACATATTTCATGAAACATATATGTTTAATGTGAGACCTAATAATTTGATAAATTTCATAATCTAGACACATATAAATTGGTATGGATATGTATAGGTAGGCACACATACATACATAATGAAACATTTAGCAAAATTAAAATACTTAAAACATAAGGTATAAAATATAAATAGTGCTATAAACACTCTCCTCCCAAACCCAGAAGACTGTCTCATATGCTACACTTTGAAAACACTTGCTACAGACATAATGGGTCACTACAGGAGAGCAGTTTTACAAACTCAAGTTTGGGGAGAAAAAGATTTGGGTCTGTTACTTCCCACCAATATGACCTTAGGCAAGGTACTCAATCTCTTTCTTCTTCATTCTTTTTTTTTTTTTTAATCATTAAAACGGAAAAAATACTAGTACCCTTCTCATAGAGGAGACAATGTACAATGGGTAGCAAAGTGCCTTGTACGCAGTAAAAGGTCAATAACTTAGGACAAGAGGTTTTCAGGAAGAGTAACATGAGTGGTTTGTGGCCTAGAAAGCATCCCTTTAGTAGCAGAAGTATAGAAGACAGGTTACAGAGAACTAGAACAAGTTATTAAGAGGGTAATACAAATGAGACGAAGCATGTCAAAACTGGGGTAGTGGGAATAAAGAACAAGATGGGCCAAATTCAAGAAATATCAGGATCTATAAATAGGGACAAAGAAGATGGAGAAGAGAAGGAATAATTTGGATGTTCTTTGTATTTTAGACTTGGCTATCTGGATAAAAGACAATGAGTGATTTCTTATGCAGAATTTTTTAAAGTAATACAAGAATTCTATAAAGATGAAAACTCTAGAACTGTTAAGAGAAGGTGAAGAAGTCTATTATACTGATGAGAGAACTTACAGATTTTTTTTAAACCTGATAAACAGTTAAGAAAATGGGAGATTCTTTTAGTCCTCAAAGACTTATACCAAAAATAACTATATTTTTATAAGGCAAGGAAACATATAACATGTTCCACAGAGTCTTTTTCCAAACAAAATAAGAGTTCCTGTGTACATCCTTATGAAAATGTGATGAATAATCGAAAACCTTAGGAGTTTACTTTTAAAAATAAATTTTAAAATATTTGATGTCAAAATATATTTCAATTATAACATCACATGAAACTTAAGGGAACTTAATGGCATGCAATTATGTTAGGATACGTATGTCAGAATTTGCCATCTAGTGAAGATTTTCTGGCAATGTGGAAATTCTAACTTAGGCAACATACTGAGTTATGTGTGGGGAATCTGGGCAAATATTTATCTTCCCTGAATTTGATAGTACACCAAATGCTTACAAGAGTTTCTCAATAATATGGACATTTGAGTAGGAAGCCTCATTACTGAAATAATTTACAGCTGAACAATCTGGACTAGTCTATTAGAAACCATTATAAAATTTCAGTATTACCATTTCTGTTACAAGTGAACTTCCAAAAAGAAATACATCCAGACTCATTAAATTCCACAACCTAAATCAACACCACCACTAAAAAGGTATTCTAATGTTTCTCAAGCACCAAGTATTCCTAATCTACATAAGAAACAGCCAGTCGTATGGTTCATGACCACTTCTACCAGATGATTAATTTTTGTCACTGTTATCTGGGTAACAAAAAAAGACAAAATCTTAATTTTAATTGTAAATATTTAAAATTGGAAAAAAAGAAAGTGAAAACATAGGGGTATTTCCAATTTAAGTACAAGGACAAGTGTATACACACACACACACACACACACACACACACACACACACACACACACACACATTTAGGCATGGAAATAAGAAGCTTGGAAGAAACTCCACTACCAGCTTTGCTGGTTCTTTCTGGCTGAAAGCCCCATGAGATAAGCAAGTCTGAAATGGGTTTAAAAATAAAGCAGAGGAGACATTAAATTGGATGCTAATATCAGCAACAAACAAGGGAAATTTAAAACTAAAAACATAATACCATTTACATTCACATCCAAAAAAAAATGAAACAAATATAAATCTAACAAAATCTGTATGAGGAAAACTAAAAAATTCTGATGAAAGAAATCATAGTTGAATGAAATATATGGAGAGGTATTTCATATTCATGGATAGGAAGACTCAATATTGCCAAATAGCAGTTCTTCCCAACATAATACATAGATTCAACATAATCCAAATTAATATCATCAAGTTATTTTGTAAATACCAACAAACTAATCCTAAAGATATATGGAGAGGCAAAAGATCCAGAGCAGCCAATACAATATTGAAGAACAACAAAGTTGGAAGACTAACACTATGTAACTTCAAGACTCACTATAAAGCTACAATAATCAAAACACTGTGGCAGTAGCAAAAAAAAAAAATAGATCAATGGGACAGAATACAGAGCCCAGAAGCAGACCCACATGAAAACAGTCAACTGATCTTTGACAAAGAAGTAAAGTCAATACAATGCAGACAAGGTTGTTTTCAACAGAAAGTGCTGGAACAAATGGACATCCACATGCAAAAAAAAAAAAAAAAAAAAAGGATCTAGACACAGACTTTACACCTTTTATAGGAATTCGAAACTGATCACAGATCCAAACATAAAACGCAAAATTATAAAACGTTTAGAAGATAGGAGAAATTATGGATGACCTTGAGTTTGACGAGAACTTTTCAGAGACAAGAGCAGAGTCATCCTCCATGAAAGAAATAATTAATAAGCTGGACTACATTAAAATTAAAAATTTCAGTTCTGCAAAAGACCCTGTCAAAAGAATGAAAAAACTGAGAAATTATTCACAAAGACACGGTGGTAAAGGACTGTTATATAAAATAATCAAAAGAGAGGGCTCTTAAAATTCAACAAGAAGCCAAACAACCACCTAAAAACTGGGCCAAAGACCTTAACAAAAATCTCATCAAGGAAGATATAGAGGTGGAAAATATGAGTAATAAAAGATGCTTCACATCATATGTTATCAGGAAAATACAATTAAAACAAGCTACCATTACAAACCTATGAGAAGAGCCAAAATCCAGAACACGGACAACTGCAAATACTGACAAGAATGTGGAAGAACAGGAACTCTCATTCATTACCAGTGGAAATGAAGAAATGATACGGCCACTTTGGAACACAGTTGAGATGATTTCTAAAAAACTAAATACACTCTTACCATACAATCCAGCAATTATATTCTTTGGCATTTACCCAAAGTAGATGAAAACTATGTCTATACAAAAATCTATATAGAGATGTTTGGTTTACAGTGGCTTTATTCATAATTGCCAAAACTTGGAAGCAACCAATGGCCTTCAGTAGGTGAACGAATAAACAAACTGTGGTACATTCAGACAATGCTTTAAAAAAAAGAAAAACAAAAACAAAAGGTGAGAGAGAGTGCTACCAAGCCAAGAAAAGACATGGAGGAAAATTTGGGGTATATTACTAAATGAAAGAAGCCAATCTGAAAGGCTGTATGATTCAACTATATCAGATTCTGGAAAAGGCAAAACTATAGGGACAGTCAAAAGATCTGTGGTTGCCAGTGCTGGGGAGAGAAGGGGATGAATAGGTGGAGCACAAAGGATTTTTAAGACAGTGACATTACTCTAGGATATAGTAATGGCACCTAAATGTCATTTATACTTTTGTCCAATCTCATAGAATACACAACACCAAGAGTGAATCCTAATGCAAGCTATAGACTTCAAGTGATAATTATGTGTCAAGGCAGGGGTATCAGTTATAGCAAACATACTTCCATTGTAGGGGGGAAAGTTGATACGGGGTGGGGAGGGCAGGGAGGCTAGGCATGTGTGGCAGCTGGGGGCACAGGGAAAATCTCTGTATCTTCTGCTTAATATTGCTATAAACATAAAACTAAAAAACACAGTCTGCTTTTGAAAACTAGATGCTAAATCATGATTAGCTTATTGAAAACCTGTAGATCAAGAAATAAGATGACAAGAGCGCAATGTAAGAAATGCAATTCTGAAAGTGGTAAGTATTTAAGGAAGATCAAAAACAACCCACACATTTGCAAATCACAATTGTACCTCTCCTAAACCTCCAGTCATCTCCTTGTTCATCTTGATGGTTTGATTGTTGCTTGGAAATCTGAGACACTTGATGCTGTAAACCCTTTCGATCACCTTCTGCTTTCAAAAGTTGTGTACGGAGCTCTTCTACCTAAACACGTATAGTCAAAAATGAAACTTGTATCAGTTTTCAGTGCAGGAAAAGAATAAATGAACTCACAAATTATTGTATATTATTTTTTCTAGGGAAAAAAATTACTTCTCATGGGCTTCTGTCAGCACAAACGGAAGCCCAGTTAACCTCCTTGTTATGCCAAGCACAGTGGAACAGTCTCTCGCTCCTTTTCTTTATTTCTCCTATTACTTCCACAGAGAATGAATGTCTTTTTTCCCCTTCTGTGTGTCTATCGGGACAAAGAATTTGACACACACACACAAAAAAAAAAAAAAAAAAAAAAAAAAAAAAAAAAACTCCAAAAATCCCTTATTGTGAACTCAGTGCACTCCACCACTATTAACCCAAACCACCTACATAATCATTTTTATATTTTTTACTCCTTCTCTTTCATGTGAATATGGCCTATTGACTGGTAAACTCAAGTGAAAAGATCACAATTTAGCATATTATAATATCAAAGTACTGTTCAAAATAAGTGAGAAATAAATGCTGTTGAATAAACTATAAACTCACTGAGGTCAGGAACTATGTTATTCATCTGTATTTCTAAAGACTAGCAAATTGCCTAACGCATAGCAGGTATGTCTCCAGTGACCATTAAGCAAATTAGGAGTATCAAAAAGACTCAGTTTAAGTCAATGACAACCTGAATATGGTAATCTCTTACTTCAAAAGATGAGATCAGAAATCACAAGTCAGAGTACCAAAAAAAAAAAAAAAAAAAAAAAAAATCAGAGTGTAAATGACTACAAATATAAACTAGAAAAAAAGAAAACCTGAACTCTGCCAACATTAATTCCATTGTAACACTGGCTGTAGAACAAAGTCAGTGAACATTTTTAAAGGTTTTGTAAATTAGATGTTATGATATATTTTTAGCATTAATTGTCAAAATGTAATACTCCTGAGCATCGAAGATGCCTGACATTTCTGCCTACCCAGCATACTATGTAGTGAGTTATGCAAGCCACACCTCAAAACAGAAAAAGGTACAACTGCAGTTTCTACCAAACACTGACAGGCGATTAGAAACACATATGCCCTTATCCAATGTAAGATGACTACTTCAAGTTATTGAACTTTAAATAGCAGAAGAACCAAACTCTCATTACAGGCTTACGGGCTACAAAATGCTATGCTTTAAAATTAAGCTTTATCTTTGGTTAAAAGGGGCAGGCAGCATCTTGAAAACCATAAATATAAGACAATAATGCAAAGTAACTTGAATATGCAAAGGTCTGTTTAATGTATTTTACTTCTTCACTCTCCCAATGCCTCCTTGAATAAAATTAAACTCCTGGGAAATTTTTATCTCATGCATCCAGTCTCATTTTTACACTGGTTATGCTAGGAGAGGTAAATCCTAAATTGGAGCAGCACTCACTATCACAGTGGGAACTTGGGCCAGTGCTTTGTACTAAGGTTTCTCTGACTCTTCCTGAAAGGATTTCTTCTTTTGCTTATGCGTTTTAATATACATTCCTTAGGGGGCGGAAAAAAAAACTTCTAGACCTAGGTGGGATCTTCTACCTTTCACAGAGACATTGAATAGAAAAGGCGACTCAATCCTAATTTAATTTTTATCTTTATTTTTTAAAGTTTATTTAAATGTTTATTTATCTTGAGAGAGTAAGCACACATGCATGAGTGAAAAAGGGGCCACGAGAAGGAGAGAGAGAATCTGAGCAGGCTCCTTGCTGTCAGCGCAGAGACGAAAACGGGGCTCGACATCACAAACAGTGAGAGCATGACCTGAGCCGAAATCGAGAGTCAGATGCTTAACCGACTGAACCACCAAGGGACCCCAGTCCTGATTTAATTTAAAAGCAGATTATCATAGCTTGCATAGATTTACCTGATGCAGAAGTGTTTCTCTGCTGCCTTCCGACTGATTCAATAACCTTCGAGATAGCTCCAATTCTTGTTCAAGCTAGAGTTTCAACAGAGGATAAAGAAAAATGTCCAGTGGGGCAGAAAATAACTAAATTATTATAGGTATAGTTTAAGAGTAGAAAAATGGAAAAGTTTTCAGAAGATATTTACAGCTAACAGGAGAAAACATCTTGCTATCAAAACATATTGATGCTTCCAAGAAAATAATGTTATTTGCATAACAACAAAGTGAACCAGACCAGACCTCAGGGGGTCTGAGTTCTAAGTCAGTTCCATATTAACTATGACCCTCTTTTCCTTAGGTCTCCTTTCTGTCATCTCTAAAATAAGGACTTTGTATTAGACAATCTCTGAGATTCTTTCCAGTTCTAAATCACTGTAATCTAAATTCCAAAACACTTTTTTTTCTTTAGTACATGTAATGTCATATGAACTGAATTAGAATAAAAACTTCGAGGACCCAATGACTAAAGTATATTTCATCTAAATGGTGATTTTGTGTATTCATAATATTCTAACGTTCCTAATATTTCCAATATTTGTAACATTCCTAAAACTTAAAAATATTTATTCTCAGAATAAGATACTTAAAATTTCCTTAATATAGTCATAAGATAAATATTCAAAGAAAGTGTGCAAATACCTACAAAGTCTGAATGTGCCTAGCTTCCTACAAGCTGAAAAATCTAAGAGGATGTGAAGGGGAGAGGAATGTACCACCCCAAATTAGGCCTCTTTGGCATACGGATTTTTGGGGCTGAAGGTAATCAAGACCCAACAGACTCTGGAAAAGCTTTTACCTCTCCCTTAATTGCATTAAAGAATTTAGAGAGGGAGTCTGTACCAGGAAGAGAGCTATTCCCAGAGATAACTTTTTATACCTGAAAGACTTCTCTGTAAGACAAGGCAAACATTTGTTTACCAAACATTTGCTCTTCTCATCTTCCTATGAATTGTTTTCCTCTCCTTTGAAGCCCCAGACCTCTATCCCCTTTCCTTAGCTCAGCATGGCATACAAGCCTCAACTGCCTGTCTTTGAGGCTCTTATTTTTATGCAGCTTCTACACATACAAAATCAAATTTTTTTTTCTCCTGTTAACCTGTCTTATGTCAATTTAATTATTAAATTAGCCAAAGAACCGAGAAGAGTAAAATTACTTTTTCACACCTACAGATGGGACACATGTTTGTTAAAATTCCAGAGAATACATATGTTAGACATGTTTGCATTTTGTAACAGTAAGGCTGTTCTATGAAACCACAAATTTATATTAAGGTGTTATTAAGTGCTTAGATTTGTGATAGTTATCCTAAATTATTATTTCACTTGACCAAACTACTTTCTATATATTAGTCCTTCAAATATGGTCCAGGTGGTAGGTATGGTTATCAAGGAGTAGCATAATGGGGCATTGTGTTTCTGTATCTTTGCTGTGGTGACAGCAACATGAATCTCTACATGAGATACAACTGCACAGAACTACACACACAAATGAGCGCACATAAAGCTGGTGAAATCTGAATAAATTCTGTGAACTGTACCAAATCAGTTTCTTGGTTTTGATATGGAATGACAACTATGCAAAATGTTACCACTGAGGGAAACTGGGTGAAGGGCACATATTACCTCTCTGCACATTCTGTCTTGCAACACCTTATGAATCTGTAACTATTTCAAAATAATTTTTAAATCTGGTTATACAAGTTTTAAAAAAAATTATACATGTGGCCAATAAAATACCATATTCTAAAAAAAAAAAAATAATAAGGTATGTATACAATCACAGAATCCACACAAAATACTATCTGACTTGTCTTCTTTTTTTGAAGAAATAAAGAGGGAAGGAATCACACTTCAGTCAAAATGGCTTCAGAATCTACCATGGCCCATACTGGTCACGACCACTGGATAATTCTGGCAGCCTCGACCCTCAAAGGGCAAGCACGATGACCTGACCTAACTCGCTTACCAGAAAGGCAGCATGGATGCATCATTTAACTTGACTAGGTTGGTGAATAAAAATCAAGAAAGCCATGGTAGATTTTAAAAGTGATATGGAGTAAGAATATTACATGGGGGGGGGGCAAATTTTCATTTTATCATTGGGCTCACCCTTGAATCTATTCATTTGCAAACTGAGGAGAGTTATCTATCTTCTAAATTCCTTTCTAATTCTAATGCCCTAGGCTCTATAGGTTTGCAGACATGAATACATGTCAAAAGTCCTTAATATCTAATGAGAATAGAGGATTCTTCCTGTAGGTTGCGCCTACGCCTATCTTCTATGATGAAAATGAATATATTCAAAATACCCATCCTTTAAACAACAAGTCTTTTTCCTAACCCTTCAGCAAAGTCAAGCTCCTTGCATGTTCCAAGTTCGACTCGCCTCTAGAAAGGAAGTGGCCAGGTGAAAAGGTAGCAAATGACCTGTACGCGTTTCCCAGACCAAGCAACAGAGAATGGCAGAGCCATCAAACCAAGTGATTCCATATCAGAACATAAAGGCTTCACTGTGTCTTAACAAATGATCCCAGGGACAACTTTTAAGACACTCAACAAATATCACCGGCTCCAAACAGTGTTACTTTCTCAAAATCTTACTTGACTCTTCTCAGTTTCAGTCTGTCTTAGCTTATTTTTCATGGCTCCCTCATTTTCATCTGCTTTAGCTTCTTGTTTCTTCAGTGCCTAGAATGAAAGATTAAAAAAAAAAATGTGTATTAGTCCAAAACCCATAGAAAACCGAAAGACACTGTTAGGATCTGGAATTTACAGAAGACTATTACAGATCAGTGGAGTATGCTCATCAAAGAGCCACCAAACACTGGCTGTTCTCGCAATTCTCTTGGGCTATTTGCTGTTCCCTCACATCTTGTCCACCCTCGTTGTTTACTTTCTTTGCACCTTCTGGAACTTCCCCACAGGCTTCTAAATCTCCCTCTCCAGGTTATGCAAAGCAGTTTGCCTCTCTTCCAGTTCTCAATTTCGAAAACTTAAACTCATAACCACACCCAACATCCCTACATTCCCACCCCTGTAAAGATCTATCAGTTACCAGAATTAATTCCCCTTAAAGGGCAATGTGAGAAATTATTTTCATGCTTAGGCTAAGAAATATTTAATCTTCATTTCTTATAATTAGTATAAATATTAATACTTTTACTTGATGCGAAAGAAATAGAAATCAATAAGCTGAACTTTAATTAAACAAATTGTGTTTTATAGTACATGGAATTATGCCTCATAAAAACATAATTCTTCTGAAAGTCAACTTTTTAAAAATCTAAATTTCCATATATGAGATAAATGAATAAAAGAACCTCTAATTCTTTTGGCTACCTAGGAATATGCAATAAAATTTCCTTTCCTCTTCACTTTCTACCTTCCACATCTGACCAGTTAACTTGTGATATCTCTTTTCCAAATAATATACCTTTCTATTATAGCTCTACTTGGTGCCCAAAATGTTATTTAACACCCCCCCTTTTTTATTTCTCCTTTTACTCTACAGATACAGAAGTCTTAGAAAATTTTAATCAGTGAGAACTTAAATACTATTGTTTTCAGTAGAGGAATAAAAGTGAGGTCTTAAGGAGAACCCAAAGCAAATTACTACGTTTCCACCACATCACCTAGAAATGTCATTAAGTTTGAACATTAGACCATCAGTCAGTAAACAAACAAACACATGTGCAATATTCTAGCCCAGACTACTGAATCTTTTTCTACATTACATAGTTTACAATGAAACACAAAGAAAGAAAATCTAACTCCTAAGACCCCATACATATATTTTAATGCACTTTAAAAGTCTGAAAACACAAATAACACTCAAAGATAAAGATTTTTAAAACTAACTGAATCGAAAATACAAGATATTTCTTTAAACCTTAATAACAAACTTTAACTCATTTACTACCTTTTTAAGTGTATAAGGCGACACTAGATTTCCTTCCCATTGACTTAGATCAAGAAACTGAGAATTATATTAAAACTGACCCAGTAAAAGCAGTTATAAAAAGAGGAAAAAAATCACATGCCAATGAATTTCTATTATTATGTTATTTTGCTTTTTAAAGCTCATTTTTTCCTTAAAAGCAGTTTAGCTATAAAGCTATCATACCCTGCTCCAGGATGCAGACTGTCTTTTACATGTTTAAGATTACAGCAACAACACTGAGCCTTAATAGTGGGTCCCTGGGGCACATTTAAATCTTTAATAACAACAATTTTTCTTCTTTTCCTTAAGTATACCTATTTCCATTAAAAAGACTAACATATTGAGTATTATATTACTGTAGTTCTTTGAAGGTAGATGATTCTGAATTCTCAGTTATTTATAAAATCGGGGGGAGGGGGGGGGACAGCCTTTTCTTTTAAAAAGTAAGGGAAAGGAGAAAAGGAAAATGTTTGTAGACATCTCATCTGACCATAAAAGCTCCCACAACTTTGACAACAGGCATGTTTATCAAGAGGCTCTAAATAACACACTCAAAAATAAAGAACAAATAGGGAATTAAAGGCCCTTTGTCTACTGTAAAGGGACCAGTCAGCTTGGGTAAGAATGAAGAAGCTGGAATGAAATAAAGGTCCTATCATAACTCCCACACAGGCTACTGAAATGTAATAAAAAAAAAAAAATGATGAACATAAACTATCTGGTCTCATCCTCATCATTCAGCAGTGCTACAAGTGCATGCCTTTGGTCACAAGGGCAAGAACATGTAGATGACTCACTGGTAAACCAACCAGACTATAGAAAAACAAGTCTGTGCTCATATCAAACAACAGGTCAGTAATATCACACCTGAAAAGGTACAAACTTCCAAGTCAGATTTCTCCTCCCAGTAACAAAGAAGGAAGAAGTCAAGTCACTGAGAATTAGAAAATTGTTGCTCTTACTATATATTTTTAAAGACTTTTTTTTCTTCCTTGGGGGGCGGGGGGAGTTAGGTTCACAGAAAAATTGAGAGGGAAACTGAGTTCCCATATACACCGGTGTCTTCATACAGGCATAACTTCCCCCATTATCAACTTCCTTCAACAAAGTAGTGCATCGTTACAACTAATGAACCTACACTGACACGTTATAATCACCTGTAATTTACATTAGGGTTCATTTTTGGTGCCGTACACTCTACGGATTTAAACAAATATAGAATAACATATATCCATCATTACAGTATTATAGTGTATTTTCACTGCCCTAAAAATCCTCTGTGCTCTACCTATTCATCCCTTACCTCCCAAATTCCGGCAACCATTGATCTCTTTACTGTCACCATGGTTTTTCTTTCCCAGAATGTCACATAGTTGGGATCATACAGTATGTAGTCTTTTCAGGCTGGCTTCTTTCACTTGAAGTGCCTTTAAAGTGTCTCTATGTCTTTTCATTGCTTTATAGCTCATTTGACTATGTTTTTTATAATTAAATTCTTCATGTAGGTACAAAATAAAAGTCAGCAAATATTTTAAGCTTCACGATATAATGCTATTCTGAGCCAGATAAGACCACATGAACTATAAAGTTAAAAGTTGTTTATATTTATGTATATTAAAATTTTTAAATAGCTTTAAGAACATTTGCTATATTTCAAATCAAGAAAAAAAATTACTAAGTACTTAGTATGTATAGAATACTGTAATAAGAAACTCATTTAACTCCTTTTTTTTTTTTTTTTAAGATGGAGATCTGGTGTCTATTTCTAAAATTCTTGTTTGGAAACCTAAATCACAGCTCTAAAACCATCAAACATCAATAGAATAATACATATTTTGAAAATGAATATATATGCATAATGCAGCAGGATTTTATTGCTCAGAACTAGTACTACTCACTTAAATTAACAGAGATTTTATTTCTGTCAAGTTCTGTGAATTTCTAAATTTTGTTTTTTCCTAAATCAAGTTAGAGATTCCTCCCACATGAGAACTAGCTCAAGTCATGGAAAATTTTAGCCTTTAAGTTCATCCAGTTGGGGATTATCTGTGCCAACAAAAACCAAGCAAAACAAAAAAAATTAACTTTCTTTTTAAGGCAGAAAACAATGCATTCATATTCTAAATCCCTGAACCAATATCTAACTTAAAAATAGCCAGATAGATTTTAAACTGTTCAAAGAAATTTATTTTTCAGCCATAACCAAGGAACAAAAGTTCTATACCAACATCTACCACTACAAAAAAGAAAAAAAAAAATAAGCTTAATAAGTTAAAGTAGAAATTACATGATAAAGTCCAAAGAGAATCCAACTGTAATCATTACTATTATAACACCATACAGATTCCGGGATATCAGAGTAAGGGGGAAATTCTAAAAACTTGTGCCAGTTGAATTATGTGTATTTTCCAGATGCAAGTGGTAAGCACATAGTGCATGGAGTCACAAGATGCAACCATTCCTGTTTTTCAAAAGGCAGAGTAATATCAAGTATCATGTAGTTAAGTAAGATTTATCAGTAGTTAAGTACATTGGTATTATTTCTGATGGTAATTGTAATCCTTAATGACATTCTTTAAAGATACCTGAGGTTTTGAAACATAAAACTCAAAGCTTTTGTTTGAGAATGGCTCAGATGTCTTTTCTTCTTCTTCTTCTTTTTTTTTTTTTTTTTTTTTTTTGTCTTCTTATGCTAAGGTGTTTATTTTTTCAGGAATCCAAAGAACTTTTATAGAAATTATCGTGGGAGGACAGATAGACACTTATTGCTGACCTATAAAGGAAACTTACTGTTTCTACTATGTCCATATTTATGGAGTCTATGACTGGCTGGGGCACCTTGTGCCCACAAAGCCAACCAAGGTCATGGGTTCAATCACCATGAGAGCCAATTCCCTTTGCTCTGTTCCATGGTCATAGTCTTTACCCTAAACCTTAGCCAAAGGCCACATAGAAGAATAACTAGGCCAGAGATCCTGGATGAATCAGCAAGATCCACTACAATGACTATAAAAATAACTCTAAAGTAAAACCCCTACTGACTACTGTCAAGATTTCATTCTTTATATGTTATTAAATTTGCCAATATGCAAAACAAAATCTTAATCACTGCCTACAAAGTTGGTATGCTGAAAAGACATACAAGTCTTTTGCCTTCTTTAATACAAAAGCAACAATGGTAATGAGTATTATTCCTTAAAATGCCATTGCTTTTACTGGAATGGAGTTTATTTTTATGCAATCTTTTACTTAATAAAAATCTTGCAAGTAAAGTTAAATGTGAGCCCAACAAGTGCACTTTCCAGGATTTCCTTCAAAATCCAAAAGCAAAAGCTCTTAGTGGAGGGTCTGTTTTTATCTGAGTAGTTTCCTCTCAAAAAAGAGACTCACAGTTTTATTAGAAATCCCAGAGCGATACGACACTTCATTTGACTTTCTAATTACAGGACCACTGAGTTAGAATTGTTGACAAACAGAAGATCACAGATAATTATAAAAATTTAATTTAAAATCTCTCAAGTTTTATTTGTATTTGAGCAGAATGCCCTGTAAATATAGAACATCTTTCACTGTTTACAGTTAGAGGATGTTATTTTATGCTTCTGGATTTTTTTTTTTTTTTTACCATTTTCTAATCAAAATAAAACAGTACCAAGTCAATGAATAAGTCTATCTGTAGCAGAGTGGTCTCTGTTTACACAATATCACTATGCACTCAGTAGCTGCCCAATAAATATTAATTGATAATGGTGGAAAAGGGCTTTATAAACAGATGGTCTAGGATAGATTCACTGAAAATGTAGACAGAAACATTACACTCCTCAAGAAAAGCACAAAGTAGAAATTAAACAAGTCCTGCACTCAGAAAATCTCAGTCTATTGTCAGGCAGCTGTTCAGTCAACAAAAGCACAGATATTTTTCATCATCATAGCATTAGCGGCATTAAACGTCTATTTGCATATGGTGCTACAGAGGGACTCGCAGAGATCCATGCTAGCCTTGTTTGTTACAGTTTATGATGACAATATTGGCAACAACAAATAAGTACACATAGCAAAATAAATGTGATTAAACAATATTTTAAGATGTAGTCATATATGGTACGAACATAAAATGTGTCAGACTTAAATGTAACTCACAGCAGCAATAAGAGTATTTATTTATAATGCAAACCACAAATATTTCCAAACAGAATGTGAGGTGCTTTACAAGAACATCTATACATATGCTTAAATAACAGGTGAAATAAAGAAAGGAGGGTGTCTGGGGGGCTCAGTAGACATCAGCTCAGGTCATGATCTCACAGTTTATGGGTTCAGCCATGAATCCAGCTCTGCACTGACAGCTCAGGTTGGAGCCTACTTTGGATTCTGTGTCTCACCTATCCTTCTATGCCTCTCCTCCAGTTGTACTCTCTTTCTCTCTCTCAAAAATAAATTTTAAAAACTTAAAAAAGAAATGAGCCAGAGACCATAATGGCCATTTTGGAGAAAATAAGAAACGGTTCTTTAAGAACCTAGAGGGCAAATGATCAGGGGAAAAAAAAAAAAAAAGAAAGAAAAAAGAAAAAAAGAGGATCAAAAAAATCACAAGAGGGCTAACTTCAATGAGAGTAGAAATGAGGAAGCTACAAGCAAATTGATCAGTCCAGGAAAATATATGGAAGAATACACCTCGTTCAAGGACATGTGAATAATAAGAAAATATGTTATCTACATTGGAGGATTTGGAAGAAAGGTCACTGAAAACGGAGAGGTAAAGGGAGACAGAAAGCACATTATAAACATTTAATAATTAATAGTCTTAGGTAATATTTTCTTAATAAAGTAAAAGGCCTAAGAATAGATGACATAAGTGTTAATTATACAGAAATGAGACTTTAAGAATTTCAGGACAACTTATATCTATACATCATCTCATAAAACTGCATCCTTCAAAGGAATCCAAAGGCCTTTGCTGGCATGTTAACAGTTAACATATTACTTCTCCTATGATGTAGAAAATATTTCTACCCTATCAACTTTTGTGTTATCAACATTAAATAGTAGGCTTCTGAAATATATCATCAAATCTGGAATATTCTTTAATCTGACCAGCTATCACTATCAGTATTTCCCAATAAAAGAAAGGGAATATGGCTTGTGCAAGCTGTCTATAATATCCATGGGAAGTTTACTCTGTTAATAGAAATTCAAGTACTGAGTGAGTACAAGGTTGAAAGAGACAACATAAAAGATCTCTTCCAGCTTCTCTTCTACAAGGAGTTTTGGGGGAAAAGATATTTTCCACAGAAAAGATGTTAAAAGTGTTTTAGTGTCATGTGAAATGATCAAAGCCTAATAAAACAGACTTATAGGTTAAATCAGCAGGGAGGGGTGCAGGAGGCAAAGAGGTAAATCAAGAAAAAGACTAAGGAAGAAAACTGGAGAACATGATATATCTTGGACTTGCACATTTCAAGCTGTGCCAAATAGTGTTCAACCAGCTTTGAAAGACAAATCCCATAATAGACCATCATTCTTTTCCATCTATTTCCTTTTTAACAGCATGGTAACATTAATGGTTCTTTCACAACCTTACAGAAAAGTGTTTACTTTATCCTTGCAAAAACATTAGTAATCCACAGGTAACAAACATAAAAGAGAGAAGAAAATAATTAACATGTCACAAAATGAGAGAGAACAATTTTGAAATCAAAACTATAGTGAGTCAGAATTTAAATAAGAATTTCAGCCACAGATTGGTAAAGTGCTTATCATGTAGCAATAAGCAATGGGGCAGAATCACACTCATAAAAGAAATGCCTACAGTGTTCTGAAAACACAAAGTCTCAGCAAAAATGCCACTTCTTCCACCCAAATTTTCCCAAAGGATCAAGAACAGGGAATTATTTCCCCTCTGAGCACTCTGAAGCCCATTTCAAAGCTTAAATAACACCCTCAGTGAATTAGATGTTAACATTTCTTTCTCAACTAAAATGGGAGCCCTTAAAAGTGAAGACAGCATTGTAAGTACCATGAAATCCCTAGTCCCCAGCACAGTACCTGGTATATAGTAAGTACATGAAGGTATGTGCTGATGAATATTTTACTATATACAATTCTGACTACATAGTAGACAACATTTATTCATTCCTTTCTTTAAGAAACACTTTTTTGGGGCCTTATTCCATGTCAGCCACTGCTCTAGGAACTATAGATACAGCAACGATCAAAACTGTGCCTGCATTTTGCTCAGAGGACAGACAGATGACAGGTAATGAAAAGTGCTATCAAGAAAAAGTACGACAACATAAGGGCCTCAAGAGTGAGGAAAGGGTATTTTATCTAGGATAGTTAATAAGGCCTTGCTGAAGTAGGGCTCTGAATGACATAAGGGTAAACAACGCAACTGCTTTCAGAGTTGAAAATTCCTGGCTATGGAAATGGAAAGTGCAAATGTCCAAGAGCAGGAGGGTGCCTGGCTGTGGAAAAGCAACAGTGTCGTTGGCCTACAGTGGACACGAAGAATGACACAGAATTAGGGTGAGGGGGCATGTAGAAACCCTATCAGAGGGGTCTTGTAGGTTGAGGACTTCACATTTCATTCTGAGGATGATAAATAAACCATTGAAGGGTTCAGAGAGAATGACATGGCACTATCTGATTCTGTGGGGAAAAGACTGTAAGAAGCTAAGAATGGAAACAAGGGGGCTTCTACACCAGCCCAAGCAGGAGAAAACAGAGACAAGAGGATAGATGAAAGTATAGTAGTAGAGGAGATGAGCAGTTACCAATTCAGAATGTACTTTTTAAAATAGAATTTAAATTAGACAGAATTTAATGATGGACTAGATGCGAAAGATGAGAGAAATGCAAAGGAAGGGACAGAAAAGAAAAACATAAAAATTTTTAAATATAAAATTAAAATTGTTTTTGTTGTCAAGATGAGTATCCATCTTTGTAAGAAGAAATCAATCATAGGAGCTACTTACTAGGACAAATCACACAAAAAGATGTAATTTAGCACCTTCTGTACAAGTTCCCAGGTCAGGAGAGGAAAGAACAGGAAATGGAGCTCCAGCAACCCACGTCTGCCCAAGTCTTTGTGGCTCTGAATCACAGCACTCCTCTAACAGGATTCCCATCCAAGACTGACAGTGGATAACAATGCTTCAGGATCTCAATCTCAGATAAAAATATGAAATCACACAACTTTTCCTCACTGCCATACAAGGCCCATCAAATGACTACATAATAAAGTTAGAGGTGTAAATACTGTTCTAACTTGGCCATAAGATGGACAAAGATATATTAGGAAACTCTAAGCAGATTCCCATTTCTTGGGCAATAAATAATGAATACCACAGCTTCAGTATTTACAAAAAGAAAAAAGGATCATGAGTACTCAATACAAATGTAAATTAACTAGGAATGCAATGAGTCATAATAGAGCTATAAAAAATGCTTTTCTGCCAGGTAAAGAAACACAAACAAACAAGATTACACAGAGGAAAGATCAAACAGCATTAGAACACCAGTGGAAAATGACTGTAACTAGGTTGGGTAGACAACAGATTGCAAAGGCAGTGATTATTAAGGAAACGAAAACAATAATTAGGAGAAAGTTTGGATCTATAGAAGATAAAAATTTAGAGAAAGTGCATCTTTGGCACATTTCTATATATATTAGATACATGAACCATGGAAAAGGGCACGAGAATACATGATTCCAGTGGAATAACTCTCATATCAAATTACAGTCTCTCATTGTTTTACTAGAAGTAAAAAGACTTTTTCCACATAGGGACGGAGTGAGAGAGGGAAAAACTGTAACCCTAAATGGGAAGCATGAAAGAAACTCCAACAAAAGGCATAGAAATGATAGTTTTAGTGGTAAATATAACAGATGTCTTAATATATAATACTCAATGCTTCATATTTTATTTTTCAACAGTAAAAAGCAACACTGTTTCAAATGTAAATTTTCAAATAACAAAAGTTAAATAATTACATTATTTTTCAGTTGTACTGTCTGTGCCAAGTATACTTTCAGGGAGTCCTAATAGTAGAGATACATGTATTATAATCATTTTCCAAGAAAGTTTAGCAACTTTAACGAAGGATGCCTGCTTGGTCACAATTGATGGTTCAATACTGACGACTAGTGGTCAAAAACATGCAGTAATTTCCTATTTTTGAGTATCCTCCTAAGACTTTTATCATCTACATTTGAAACATTTAGTGTAAATTATGTGAAAAACCTATATTGAAAGAACTTTCAAAAGTTCTGAAAATTAAAAAGAAAAATAATGTATCTCTTTTCTGTCCATTATTTGTTATGTTCGCAAATCAAAGCCAATCAGCCTCTGGTAGTGACCCCAAATGGGAACAACTCCATGAAGAATCAGTTCATTCATATCCACACAGCCAAATCAACACTGTTTCAGAAATCTGTAACTAATATTTTAAAGTCTTAATTTCAGAATTCATGTATCTGAGCAGTTCTAGTCTAATTTTTTTTTCTAATTTTGTCGGTTTTACATTAAGAAACCAGTAACCTAGCTGTCCTAAGTTCTCAACACAATTTGAAAAACAGTAAACCACCATATCAACATACTCTAAAAAGTGAGAATTTAATTGTGATGGTCTGAATTCTTGAAGAATGTTTGTGAGATTCCAGTTAAATCACTTAGAGTATTATATATTCAACTTCAAAGAAGTTAAAATCTGTTAGCATTTACTTTGTTCTCTGCAGAAATAAGAGCAGTGGGAAAATACAATGTAGACAAACCTGAAAGGGAAAAAAAAAAGTTTTTTTAACCAAGTGTGCTACATATAGCTAAACGGTCACTCCTGTGTGAAAACAACGGTCATTCCTTCAACAAGTACTCACGGAATGACTGCTGTGGGAAACACACAGCACTACATGCCCCGGAAAACAGGCGTGATGGACAAAGTTCCTGCTAACAGAGTTCCCGTTTTAGTGGTGGAGACATACCATAATATAAGTAAACAAACATACAACTACAGGCAGTTTTTAAGTGCTATGAAAAGCTCAAGTAATTTGATAAAAAAGAAAAAAACTGGGGCAGAAAAGAGCTTTTTTAGAAAAGAGAGGGAAGGAGGGAACAGAGCCTCCTGAAGAGGGGACAACGATGAAACCTCAAGGATGAGAAGAGAGAAGTTTGCTGAGGGTCAGAAGAAAAATGTTCTGATAAGACACTGAGAGGACATCACTATGCTTAGAGCACAGATTTCTTAGAATAATTTGTAGTTATAGATGTAATGTTTAAAATTTGAGAATAACCATCTAAAAAATAGAAATATAATCTACAGCTTTAGAGCCAGAAGTATTAGAATGAATATACATTTCAATCCAGTACCAAACAAAAAAGAAGGGGGAGGGAAAGGAAAGGAAAGGAAAGGAAAGGAAAGGGAAAAGGAAAAGGAGGAGGAGGAGGAGGAGGAGGAGGAGGAGGAGGAGGAGAAGAAGGAGAAGGAGAGGGAGAGGGAGAGGGAGAGGGAGAGGGAGAGGGAGAGGGAGAGGGAGAGGGAGAGGGAGAGGGAGAGGGAGAGGGAGAGGGAGAGGGAGAGGGAGAGGGAGAGGGAGAGGGAGAGGGAGAGGGAGAGGGAAAGGGAAGGAAAGGAAAGGAAAGGAAAGGAAAGGAAAGGAAAGGAAAGGAAAGGAAAGGAAAGGAAAGGAAAGGAATATGTTTAAAAAAACATAAAATGATTTAAAAAAATTTCCAAATGCATCAATTAATCATAAGTGTAAACTGACTAATCCAGCCATCAAAAACAAAAACAAAAAAAGAACAGCATATCAAAACATATGGTAATTTCTTGAATTTTCAGTATTAATTTGAAAACCAGATCAACTAATGTTTCTAACTTGCAAGTCTAAAAAATGAAACAATTATCCTAAAAAATTAAACAAAAGTTTGAAAAAAGTAATAGAGTTAAAACAGAAGTGATGGAGTAGTAAAGCTAGTCAAAATGAAAACTAATAATCATAATATCTAGCAAGACTAATAATGAAAAAGGAAAAAGGAATAACTAAATAACACTAAAGCAAAAGAGTAACAGCTTCAGAGAAAGATTTAAAAATAATAAATCAGAGCTATGATTGCTTTTTTTTTTAAGTTTATTTATTTTGAGAGAGAGAAAGAGAGTCCATGTGGGAGCTGGGGAGGGGCAGAGTGAGAGTGAGAGTGAGAGTGAGAGTGAGAGTGAGAATCTCCAGCAGGCTCCACAGTCAGTATACAGCCCAACTCAGTGCTCAAACTCATGACCTGAGCCAAAACGAAGGGTTAGACACTTAACCGACTGAGCCACCCAGGTGCCCCCTATGATTGCTTTTTAAAATTAATTTCAAAATACAGACAAAATGGATAACATATAAAATCATGAATTACCAAACTGACTTAACAAGTAAAAAGGCTATATAAACCATGAAAGAAAGAAAGAAAGAAAGAAAGAAAGAAAGAAAGAAAGAAAGAAAGAAAGAAAGAAAGAAAAAGGAAGAAATAGAAAGAAAGGAAGAAATTGAAAACCTCAGGCAACCAAAAAAATAACAGGTGTAAATGGTTTTATGGGTGAGTTTCAACAAACATTCAAGAAATAGACAATCTCTCTCTTAAACAGAGCCAGGAAATAGAAAAAGAAGGAATCTACCAAATTCATTTTATGAGGTTAATGTAACCTTGCTTCCAAATCCAAGAAGACAAGTACAAAGAAAATTATAAGCCCTCAATCATAAACATAAAGATAAAAATCCTAAGAAAATGCTAGCAAATTAACTCAGCAATGTATAAGAATCAACACATTTTGACCAAAAAACAAGTGCTAGGAGGGGTCAAAATTCATTGGTAACATTCACATTTCAATATCAAAAGAGAAATACAGCAAGCAGCAAGAGTATTTAATAAATTCCACAACACATTATGATTTTTAAGAAACAAACAAAAAACTTCTTGAAAACCTATGAATAGAAGGCAATGTTCTTAATCTGATAAAGGACAGCACTGAAAAAAAAAACAAAAAACAGAAGCAAACAATACGAAACACTTTAACACTTTGGAAGCATTCCTATAAAAATAGGAACAAAGCAAAAATTCTTGCTATCTTTGTTTCTATTCAATATTGCACTTGAGTTTCTAGCCAGTGCAATAAAGCAATGACAAAAAAAAATGAATAATAAAGTTAGAGACTAAACTGCCTTTCATTTTATATATGATTATCTACACAAAATATAGTACATGATAGTAATACATGAAGGTTGCTAACAAATTAGAAAATAAGATCATTAAGCAAAAGCGTTGCATACAAAAGCCACATATAAAACCAACTGTACTCCTACATATTCTAAATAACCAATCAGAGATGCAATAAAAGAAAATATTCCATTCACAATAGAAAGGAAAACCCTAAGATACCTGGGAATAACTCTAACAAAAATGTATAAGACCTTTCTATAAAATTATAAAACATTACTGAAGAATATTAGAAAATACCTCTCCAAATTAATCTATATATTCAGTGCAATTACAATCAAAATGCCAGCAGTATTTTTCATGGAACATGACAAGAGATTTTCATTATCATTTACCAAGATATAATGAAAGCTATAATAATGAAGACAAAATGCTATCAGTTCGGGGATAGACAAACAGATCAATACAAAAGTATATAGAACCAGACAGACACCATGGGGAACTAGATATATAACAGAAGTAGCATTTAAATCAGAGGGGAAAGAACAAATTATTCAAAAATGATGTTGAGGCAACTCATTAGTCACATAAAAAACAACACAGATTCCTTCCTCCTGTCATTAAAAAAGTAAAATTCCTGAGGGAAAACACAAGCAATCCAGTATTTCCAAATGAGCAGTGATAAGCAAGCTATCTGTACGGGCACAAATGCAAACTGCCGACAAATATGTGAAAAGATGTTCAAGTTCACTAATAGGGAAATGCAAATAAACATAAAAATGAGTTAATGCTTTATACCCAGGAGCCTGGCAAATATTAAAGAGAATGGAGAGAAAAGGGCCATTCTCAACCATTTCATGAACAGAAATGTAAAAGGTTGGAACCTTCTGAAAAAATAATCTTATAACCTCTATTATGATAAAAATCCAACCGTGGTAATAAAAGATTAAGTTTGAACCACATCAGCTAGTTCAAGGAATTTCCAGGAAGTATTGGTGGGAGGAAAAAGCAAAATGCAGAATGTACATATATATAATGTGATCTCATTTTATCAAGATAAAATATACAAAAAATCCTATACATGCAAAGGTGTAATATGGTCCACAGATGTCTGTCTAGGACAATTAAGAGCAATAATTAGGGAAAATATAAAGGGATCTCTTCCACATGTTTACACTGGTTCCTTTTTCTTAGTGAGTAGGATTAATGGTTGATAACGAGAGAACACATAAGAGATAGGGGAATGAGCCAAACAAATAAATAAAGCTACATTAAAAAGAATGCATGAGCATTTATGATATGATCACATCAGTTATACATTTATTAAATGTGGTTACTTTCCATATTTAATAACATATTTATACAAAATACTAATAAAATATTTAATAAATATGTTAATGTTTAATATTTAATAAAAATAGTAATAGGAATAGTTATTAGTAATGACCTGAGACAAAAAAACCTCATGTGAAATATATCACTAGAAGCTGAATAGTGAGGAGAAAAAAGCCATGTCTGTAAAAGGAGAAAAATAGTTGATGGGATCTGGGTTTATTGAATAAAAACCATGGCTTAAAATAAGGCTCAGATTTATCCCACACAAACAGCTCCACTCCATAAAGAATACACACTAGAGCAAGAATTTTTGAATTTCCCCCAGCTACACACATTTTCCTACAGAATAGTACACGTGTAGTTGTGCTTTTGTGATACTCAGTGCTCTCAGGCCCTTGGCAGTCTGAAGGCCCCAAATGTCACCCTTACTGTGTTATTCTCTGCTTACCACATCCCCCCCCCCCCCCCCCCCGGTCACCTGGGCCTGAAAAGGACTGCATTCTAGAACTCATGTCCCAGGGACTGGGAAAATACAGTACATCTTCTGAGCTTTCCACGGAACTTGTATTTTACATTCCTGTTTGCTTGTAAGTTCTACTGGTCTTTCTCAAAGCCCAAGAAGGCTACTGGGATGGTCAAAGTCAGGATGATTTAACCGACATTTATATAAAAGGCATCTAATAACATTAATGGGGTAAGGGAAGTGTGTACTAAGAAATAAACATGTGAAAATGTGGGGGCACAGACTATGCCAACATGAGAGGATAAAGTGCCATGCAAAAGTTATGCAATTCAGCCCTAGAAAGATAAGTGAAGGGGAGTTCAAAATCAACCAGCCTTAGAAAGGCCCCTGTGGCTCCAAACCGGAGTAGGGGAGCCTTGAAAGGAAAGGGTTAATGAGGGGCACGTTAGAACATTTGCCTGACTAGGTTCTCCTCTGAATTGACACAGAAGTCTCAAGGGAGATGCTAAAGCTATTAAAAGGACATTAAGAAAACATTCTTGGCTTCCTTAGAAGCTTCTCCCTTAATGAGTCCAAACTAAATACATTTATAAACTGTACCCAAGGCTTTTCTTAGGTGAAGTATCCATAGTACTCAGCATCTCTGGAGCCACAATGACATTTCTGGGAAGGAACAAACAGCTATTTCTTCATTAGTTTTTCACAATTGGTACGAATGCCAAAAGATGAAGAAAAATATTGAAAAAAAATCTATCAATCACTTTAATTTTTCTGTACATGACTTTAATGTTACTGATGAGGCTCACATAATCTGGTTTCCCATAGACAGACAGACTGAAAAACCACTGAGCTGGACTCCCATCTTACACTAACAATTCCCCACTAATCTTCACCATCTTCAATTAAGATTCCATCCTTTACCTTCCCCCACAGGCTTCTCCACAAAGCACCTTTAAACCTTGAAGCACCTGATTCTCCCAAGATCATCAGCAAGCATGGAATATTACTGGTGGGGTAAGTGGGAGAGCTAGCACTTTAATATTCTACGAAAAGATCTGAGAAGCATTTACAAATATGCACCCAGCATTTGTCTCGTGTATTCTGTTTTAAGTAATTCAAATGAAGATGGAGAAATAACAATCAATTTACAAGAAACAGCTAGGAAAAAAAAAAAAAAAAACAAGTCAGGAATTCCCAAGATGCCATAGCCAAGAGTTAGAAATTTTATCTAGGATCTTATGTTATTTTGGGGCCTGCAAAAAAGAAAAAGCTTTGACTTGAGCTTACTTCTAAAGACCTCATTTGTGACCCTAACACTCACCATGCCAACCCCACTCCACTATATTTAACTAATCAAAGTTAGCTTACTAAGAGTTTGTAATATGATAAATATTAAACAAATATTTTATTGTTTGCATACTGGTTTGACAAGGAAAGACCGAGGGTTATAGGCTGAACAATATTTGAATTTGATTAATAAAAGTTCAGAGTACTAGAATAACCATTCAAAATTTTAAAAAGATATATAAAAAGAATATTTACTGCACAATATGAAATATTCACCTCTCTAAAAAGGCCTCTACTGAGATCCCAAAACAACATAGTTTAAAATATGAAGTCTGAAGACCAGTGAAGGTCCTTACCAAGTTAAGAAAAACTGACATTCATGTGACATCAGTAGCACATGAGTAGCTGACACTTAATAAAGGGAGTAGATTCCAGAGTGTCCACAGCTCACATGTTTAGACCAGGAGAGGGAAAAACACACATACACATTAAAAAGTGAACAATTCCTTCTTAAGACCTCTAAACAAGAAGAGGAGAGTGCCGTTCTCAATCTATTTCCAATGATTAATACTGTGTTTTTCATTAAATGGGAATAAAGTTCTAAGGACCTCATTAGATCACTAAAAAGAAGCAGGTTTTAACCAAAACTACATATTGCCTCGCTGTAATATGACATTATACCTAGAAATCTCTGACATCCTGGAATTTTTAATGAATACTCCTAATCTCTTAACAATTTTTAAATGTCATAATATTCACCAAGATTGAATTATACATTTTAAGGAGGCAGAAGAGCACAGTGGCTAAAATCAGGCCTCCTTACTCACCTATACTTTCATTTTCTCACCACAGCCAGAAACAAAATATATCAATTACTATGATCATACAGTACAGGTATTTGCAAAAGTGTTTTTTAATATTGAACAAAAAGCAAAGTGTTTCCTCTCCTTAAACATGACCTTTCCAGAACAGCCTAAGCCACTTAACTTGGGAGTAGGAAAACGTATCAGCCTAAATTAATCCTTTCCAGCTTCCACTGCATTGTTTAATCCAAAACCACCTTTTAAAAGCATATAGGTCACCACTTAAAGTGACAAAATATGAAATTAAACATTTCTCATCAATAGTGATCCTCTATTGTATTGTCAGAGATGGAATTCCAAATCACAACTCAAGCTTTTAGTCAAATTGACAATTACAATGCAAATATTCAGGCTCTGGTTTCTCAAGAATAGGGGTGGGAAGCAATCTTCCTCTCCTTCTTTCTTTGTAATTTTGTGCATTCTGCAAAGAAAGAGGAAAATAAGTACAGAAAATTTCTCTAATTTTCTCTTGTAAAAAAGAACAATTGTCTCTTCAGTACTATTCTTAAGCTCACCAGATGCAATTTGCTTTGAGAACAAATGTATAAAAATCAAGGTTTTAAAAAAAAGGCTACCCACATGCTGTATCTAATTATTCAACAAAGTATCCTCTTCAAAGTAATTACCAACTAACAAGGGTATGCCTCCTTTTGTGAAACGGAGAAAAACGGAACTTTAGAAAACAAAAGTAGATTTTTCTGTCAGCTTACATTATAATTTAAGGTTGCACTTTTTGCTCCTAATTTTCAATTGGCAGTGTCTCCTAATACTTAGGAAAAAAATTTAATCCATCAATTTATAAGGGTTAGTGATGTTCATGCACACATAAGTGCATTTGTAGAACACCATTTTTAGAGAAAACCATTTTGTAAAGAAGAAAGAAATCATTTTTTTAATTTTTAAGTTTTCTTGTTTTAATTTTTTATACTTTATGTATAGATCTAAGACACATTTAAAGGGAATTTCAACAATTTTTTACAATGATAGTAATAAAACATCACTAATGTAATATAGTGAGAATTCACAAATCTACACCAACATTAAGAGAAAAAGCAAAGCCCTTCCACACAGTAGGAATCCAATTCATAAATGTAGAAAAAATGATGCAATGTGCAAAAAAAAAAAAAAAATCACCATCTAGCATCACTTAGGAGTTTTAACTGTTTCAAGAGAGAATATTAATAAATGTTAACATCTGTGGGTAAAAATATGATAAGATATAAGCTATTTCCAAGTTTCTAAGAATCTCCCCATAAAATAAATAATTAAAAAGGCCTAATAGTAAAATTTACAGTGAAGAAACCTGGCAGATAACACCTCAACCAAATGTTCCATTTTTACTGGTAAAGGGACAAATGGACATTACATGCCTCCTAGTAAGATATCCTGGAAAAAGTGAAATACCAATTCTCTGGATTTCCTGCCAAAAGTACATAACCTGAATTTAGTCATGAGGCAACATCAAAAAACCAAAAAGAAAGGCATTCTACAAAATAACTGGCCAGTACTCTGCAAAGTTGTCACGGTCATGACAAAAAAGAAAAATTGAAAAAACTGTTCCAGACCAAAGAGACATGATGGTCACATGCCATATGTGACCCTGTATTGTACCCTGGACCAGAAAAGGATGTCAGTAGCAAAATTTGAATAAAAACTATAGGTTATTAAAAAAAAAAACCAAAAAACTATAGATTATATCATAGTATTGATCCAAAATTAATTTCCTGTGATTATGGAAGAGAATGTACACACCTTATTATTTAGCTATGTAAGTATTTACATCGTGTCTGCAACCAGCTCAAAAAAATCGTATCTAATAAAAATAATTATTTTACATTACTATGATTATTATAACATACATACATATATAATGATAAAACAAGTAAAATGTGAATTCATTCAGGTAAAACGTGAATATTGGGAGAATCTAGGTAACGAGTATACAGAAGTCCTTTGTTGTAATTTTTTCAGTGCCCTCATAAGTCTGAAATTTCAAAAGATACCTGAAAGGTAAGTGATCTCAATTTTGAAATGGTTTGACCATAGTCCAGTCTAGGGGTTGGCAAACTTTTACAAATGGACCAGACAGTCAATACTTCAGGCTTTGTGGGTCAGATAGTTTCTTTTACAACTCTTCAATGCTGCCATGGTGTTTTAAAATAAAAACAAAGAACAAAATAAACACCACCTTCCACAAATAGTAAGAATGGAACAGCTTGTTCCAATAAAACTTTATTTTCAAAAATACGCAGTGGGCCACATTTGACCCACTGGCCATAGTTTGCTGACCCCTGGTCTAGTTCATGCCAAGGAAAATTTATCAGAATAATAATACTTTCAGTTAACATTTTGAATACATGCCAGACACTACATTAGGTAAAAACCTGATTAGGTAAAAACTATTATTATTTCCACTTTCCACAGAGAAAATGAGCCCAGACAAACTAAGGAACTTGCTCAAGGTCACAAAGCTAGCAAGCAGCAGACTTTGGGTTTGAACCAGGTAGGGCTGTCTTCTTCACACTGAACTATGCAAACTATATGCTATATTTCTCATATGGAATGAAATATACTGCCACATGCAACAACCAAGGAACTCTAATCATTTTAACAGCAGCTAAGTAATTATCAAACTTAAGATTTACTCTCTGAGAAGGTATTTTTTTTACAAACCTCCTGTAGCTGCAAAGAAATAAGTCCCAGTTGATCCTGCCGTCTTTCCACCAGCTCCCTTTCTGTGCGCATCTCTCTCTCTATTTCCTGAAGCCGTCGTTCCACCCGATCTGAAACCTTAACATCAACAGACAGAAACAGTGACATGATAGAGCTAGTAGGCAATAAAAGACAACATTGGAGAGATATTTCATGCCGCATACACTACTGCCTATATAGCATTTAAGAATAGCTTGTTTATAGTGCTTTTTAACGATGCTTATTATAAAGCAGATCACAAAAAAACTGACTGAAAGTTACAGAAGAAAACAATCATTAGTGTCCAAATAATCCAGACCTGGAACCCAATGAAGGACTTAAATCTTTCAAAGTATAATATAATAATCAGAAGATCAGAGTTAAAATAGACTAGAAAAGAGTGCCCTCTGGTGAATTAGAAGGAAAACGCCAAGTTTGCCAACAACTGCATTTATTACTCTATTAATGATAAACTGATCTATTTAGTTCTTTTTCATTTTAATTATCTATAAACATGACCTGCCTAGAAAGGTTTTGATGTCTATGAGCAGCAAATAATTAAAAGTGTTTTTCATGAGCTTGTCAATCTTTTCTACTGTGATCTACTGAAAATAAACCAGCTGCAAAAGATCAAAAACTAAAGTCAAACAGAAAAATGTTTAATTGGGACCCTCTAAAATAAACATGAAAAAATTTCTTTCTCTGATGCAAGATTTTCCTTGCTAAAAGTTGTACAAATTCAAACACATTTCATGTGTATCATTATACCTATAAAATTTACCTATTTGACAATGTATATTTGGTGAAGCAGGATACAAGGGATAGAAAACATTTGGATTCATTTAAGAGAAGCAATAAATACAGCCTCATTATAAGAAATCTTTTGCCAACAATTCTATATAGCCAGGAGGGTCTTGGTCACAAGGAATCTTACTGGGACAATGGAAATGTTGTAAACTGGATTATGGTGATGGTTGCACAACTCAGTACATTTAAAAAATCACTGAACTGTACACATAAAGCAGATTAATTTTATGATAAATTATAGCTCAAATCAAGTTGGTTTTTAAAAAGACATTGGTCAATATAAGTTTAATCTGTCAATAAACACTGAACAAAAAATTTAGCAGTTACTATTTACTAAGAATGATCATTCTTGGGTTTCCAATTTCTACTGCTTAAAAACAACTAAGATATTTACTGTGATATTCACAGTGCTTTACTAAAAACTCAAAACATCCTTTAGCATTAATCTTTTCATTTATCCTAGTAATCAACCTTGTCCCATTTAACAATTTACTACTGCATCTGAAATAAATGCAGTACCTACTGTAGCAGAAAACAATATTGGATAAATACTAAAAAAACAAAAGGTTAATTCATGCAATTTTTACAAAATTGAAATACCTTTATATTCACTATGAATGTAAAAAGTAACTAATAGCAACATTCATCAGAAAATAAATAATACAGAACCATCTCACACTTATTAGGATGGCTATCCAAAAAAACAGAACAACAAAATTAAAAAAAAAAAAAAAAAAAAACAGAAAATAACAGGTGTTGGAGAGAAACTGGAACCCTGGTACACTGTTAGTGGGAGTATAAAATTGTACAGATTCTATGGAAAACAGTAAGTTGCTTCCTTAAAAAATAAAAATAGAGTTACCAGCAGTTCTATTTCTAGATATACACTCAAAAGAATTGAAAGCAGGGTCTTAAAGAGTTATTTGTAGACCCATGTTCATAAGCAGCATTATTCACAATAGCCAAAAGATGGAAGCAACCCAAGTGTCCCCTGACAGATAAATAGATCGACCAAATGTGATTTACACAATACAATGGAATATTATTAAGTCTTAAAAAGGAATAAAATTCTTACACATGCTACAACATGGATAAACCTTGGAGACATTATGATAAGTGAAATAAGCCAGTCACAAATAGATAAATACTGTATCACTCCACTTATATGAGGTACCTGGAGTAGTGAAATTCATACAGACAGAAAGTAGAAAGGTGACGTCCAGGGACTAGAAAACGGGAGTTTGGGGGGTTGTCACTTAATGGGTATAGTTTGTTTTACAAGATAAAAAGAGTTCTAAAACAATGAATGTAGAGGGAGCCAAGATGGACGAACAGCATGGAAGTTTTTTGTGTCTCGCATCCATGAAATACACTCAGACCAACACTAAACCATCCTGCACACCTAGAAAAGTGATCTGAGGATTAACACAACAATATGCACAACCTGAACCACAGAAGTCAGAAGGTACGCAGTGTGGAGAAGTGAACTTGAGAGAGAAGCCGCAGAGGGCAGAGAGGTGCTTTTGAGTGTGGAGAGAGAACAGAGACGGTGGGGAGAATACAGGAAAAACACCCCCCACAAAAGCAGCTGGAGAGAAAGTGGAAAATTGGAAACAGCCACAGGGACTGAACTAAAAAGGGAGAAAAGAGAAAGGAGAGGGTTTAAATTCCATTAAGACTATAAACAGGGGGACCGCAGATCGTCTGCAACTCCGCAGCTCAATACGTGGCGGTGCTCTGGTTAACAGCAAATCCCCAGGAGAAGAGTGGGGTCCAGGAGGTTCTTGAGCCACACGGGGAGAAGCAGTTCCACTGCTGGAAGGACATTTGCTAGAGGCTGGGAAGCAACCTGGGCCAAGCAGACCCCAGAGAATGGCAACATCACTGATCCTGGAACAAGGTCATTAAGGGTGAACACTAGTGACAAATATGTGTTGTGATTTTCCATAATCCCTGAGATGCTGCTGCTACACTATCTAACGAACTTTTTCTGGGGCGGGCAGGCACCTGGCCGCAGTCTATGGGCTTCGTCAGCAGCACAGTAATGCAAATTTTCCTGGGTGCGGCCAGCATTCAGCCATTGCTTGGTGAGACCCTCCGCAGAGGGGCAGAACGGGTCAAACTGCAGTCCCTCAGAAGTAAGGGGCCAGGGAAAATAGCCACATCTGAGACAAAACTCGGGAAAGAGGTACAACCTGGGGCTCAGTCATGGACAGTGTAAAAGCAGGGAGTGGATGAAAGCTGAAGACAAAGGACGGGTGAGAGATTGCTGATCAAGGAGAAGAGAGTTCCAATACTAGAGACTGGGTAGCTGGGTGATGCCATTTTCACCACTCCCACACATGCACATATGCACCTACAAGTGCCACAACAATCCACCCCAGTAGGCTAGCAGCACCATCTACTGGAGAAGTGAGCTGTTAAACTCAACCCCGCCCAAATGGGCCAACCTCGCTCTTCAAGAACAGAAATCTCACCGCCTGCTTAGTTTATGGACTATAAAGCGCTTCATAGTCTGACATCCAGGGTAAAACGAAGTAATTTCAGTCGTATTTCAGTATGTTAGCAGGTCCATCTATTCACTTTTTTTTTCATATCTTTTCTCTTTCTTGAATACAGAAAGAATTCACTTTGATTTTCCATTTTTACTAAATATATTTTTCTTTAATTTTGTTACTATATTTTTTACTTTTGTGTAAATTTGTCCAAATTCTAGTTTATGTCCATCATTTCATTTTAGTCTACTTCAGCGTATTCATTTTTTCAAGTTTTCAAATTATTTCCTTTTTTTTTCTTCTTTCCCCTTTTTTCTCTAATCTATCAAGCCACTTTCAACACCCAGACCAAAACACACCTAGGATCTAGCATCATTTATTTGATTCTTTTTGTGTGTTTTTAATTTTTTAATTTTAATATTGTTTTAATTTTAATTTTTTACTTTAATTTTTTCTACCTCATTAATTCCTTTTCTCCCTTCAAAATGACGAAACGAAGGAATTCACCCCAAAAGAAACGGCAGGACAAAATGACAGCCAGGGACTTAACCAATGCAGATACAAGCAAGATGTCTGAACCAGAGTTTAGAATCACGATAATAAGAATAGTAGCTGGAGTCGAAAACAGATTAGAATCCCTTTCTGCAGAGATAAAAGAAGTAAAAACTGGTCACGATGAAGTAAAAAATGCTATAACTGAGCTGCAATCACGGATGGATGCAGCAGCAGCAAGGATGGACAAGGCAGAACAGAGAATCAGTGATATAGAGGACAAACTTATGGAGAATAATGAAGCAGAAAAAAAGGGAGATAAAGGCAAAAGAGCACAATTTAAAAATTAGAGAAATCAGTGACTCATTAAAAAGGAACAACATCAGAATCATAGGGGGGAAGAGAGAGAAATAGGGGTAGAAGGGTTATGTAAGCAAATCATGGCAGAAAACTTTCCTAACCTGTGGAAAAACACAGACATCAAAATCCAGGAAGCACAGAGGACCCCCATTAGTTTCAACAAAAACCATCAACAAGTTATATCATAATCAAATTCACAAAATACTCAGGCAAGGAGAGAATCATGAAAGCAGCAAGGGAAAAAAAGTCCTTAACCTACAAGGGAAGACAGATCATGTTTGTAGCAGACATAGCCACAAAAACATGGCAGGCCAGAAAGGAGTGGCAGGATATATTCAATGTACTGAATGAGAAAAATATGCAGCCAAGAATTCTCTATCCAGCAAGGCTGTTAACCAAAATAGAAGGGAAGATAAAAAGTTTCCCAGACAAACAAAAATTAAAGGAGTTTGTGACCACTAAACCAGCCCTGCAAGGGGGACTTTCTGAGGGGAGAAAAGATGAAAAAAATAAATAAATAAATATTAATAAATAAATACATACATACATACCAAAATCAACAAAGACTAGAAAGGACCAGAGAACACCACCAGAAACTCCAACTCTACAAGCATCATAATGGCAATAAATTCATATCTTTCTGTACTCACTCTAAACATCAATGGACTCAATGCTCCAATTGAAAGACACAGGGTAACAGAATTTTTAAGAAAACAAGAGCCATCTATATGCTGTTTACAAGAGACCCACTTTAGATGTACAGACACCTTCAGATTGAAAGTAAGGGGATGGAGAACCATCTATCATACTAATGGTCAACAAAAGAAAGCCGGAGTAGCCATACTTATATCAGACAATCTAGACTTTAAAATAAAGACTGTAACAAGAGATGCAGAAGGGCATTATATCATAATCAAGGGGTCTATCCACCAAGGAGACCTAACAATTGTAAGCATTTATGCACCAGATGTGCAAGCACCGAAATATATAACTCAATTAATCACAAACATAAAGAAACTCATTGATAGCAATAGCATAATAGTAGCAGACTTCAACACCCCGCTCACAGCAATGAACATATCATCTAGTCAAAAAATCAACAAGGAAACAATGGCTTTGAATGACACACTGGACCAGATGGACTTAACAGATATATTCAGAACATTTCATCCTAAAGCAGCAGAATATGCATTCTTCTCCAGTGCACATGGAACGTTCTCCAGAATAGACCACATACTGAGACGCAAATCAGCCCTCAACAAGTACAGAAAGATCAAGATCATACCACCCATATTTTCAGACCACAATGCTATGAAACTCAAAATCAACCACAAGAAAAAATTTGGAAAGGTAACATATCAGAGTTGATATGAATCAATTAAATTTATTACTAAGATCTGAAAAAGCCCTAAATCTGCTGTTATAAAAACAGCAAAATAATAAAATACAAATTAGAATGTCTTTTAATGTTAGCATTTAATGAAAGAAGGTAAAAGAAGCAAAAGCATTCTGTTTATGGGATTGTATTCTGGCTTTTCAGTATGTTGATTCCTCATATCCTGAACAATATCTGCTGGTTTAAAATCCATTTCAGTAAATACTTGTTATATATTCTGCTGCTGTAATCTATGCAATAACCATGTCATCCTAAATGCAGTGTCGACAGATTTCTCAAAGTTCAATTAATGACCACCTCTTGCAGAAACAGCTGGATCCACATGAACATTTTTAATTTAAACAGTTACTGCCCTATAGAAAACTAAAATAAAATAGACTTTTACTCCATGAATAATCAAACTTAATAAATACACATATCACACTCAAATGGGTAGAATGGAGACAACTAATAAGCTGAAATTTCCCTGTGGTATGAGGCCCATGCAATATTGATTATTACCAAAATTAAGTCTTAACAGAAAATATTTTTCATAATATTATGTTATAATCAATAACTATTCCCTTCCAATGGGAAGTAAGAAAGAAAGAAACTAAACGAACAAAATTCTATGAGTCACAAAGGATTAACAAATCAGATCTTGGCATGTGTGATAGGAAACAATACTTTTTGCTTCTCAAAGAAAATTGTGTCCTGTAAACTTTTAAGATATATTTTAGTTACTGAGAAAATGCACGATAAGCAACTGTAATCTTAGAACAATGTACAATAAATGTGATTAACAATGGTTACCAACAGAACTGAAATTGGTGGGAGATAAGGGCAGGCATTCATTTTTCTTTCTATATTTGTACAGTATTTTAAAGTTTTCCACAGTGAACATGTCTCACTTTGGTAATTGTATTTTGAACTTAAATCTAGATGGGAAACAGCTGCAGATGTTGTGAAGTTTAACATTCAAATAACAAAACTGCATCTTCTCTGACAGCATGCTATCATGAATTCACAAATACAACACAATATGTCAAACAGTTATGAAGTGTAAATGTTGACTTCAATTGGAACAAGTGAGTCACAAAAATCTATATTAAGCCTTGTACAAATTAGAAGCAAACATCATGTGGCCTTCAGAAGACCTTCTAAAATTCCACATTATTGTTGAGTTTTGCATTAGGAAATTGTTTCTCAATCAGGACTACATACACCCACATGATGTATGAGATGCCCTCACTTAGGTGACACCCTTACTTTGAAAGGAAATTACAGAAAACACAAAACAAGCTGTAGCAACACAACTTGATGGGATGAACTGGCAGATGAACAATTCAACCAGCGCACAATTAAGTGTGTATAATTTTCCAGGTTTAGACAATATAACAGGATATGCCCTGATGAGCTGGGCACACTGGACAGCTGGGTAAACTGGCAAATTATACACACCAATTACACCAATGAGCTGAGCGTTAGTGAAGTGTGACATCCAGTTGTGCAATCATAGGTCTATCTGATGTGTAGTAAATCTTGATACATGGTAATAATGGTATGAAAGAAGTTGGACTTTTTTTTAAATTCAACTGTTAACTTTTAGCTCAGTAATTACACGTCAGATCCCCATTAATGCCCTTGACCATGTAGAGACTTCTTACTAGTTTTATTTACTATATGAAAGAAATAGAAATAAAGTGATAACTCTTCATTATGGATTCTTTGTCAGTAGTGAAAGGTGAACCATTAACAAATGTGATGTGCACTATGCAAATCAGTACTTTCAAACTCCAAACTCAAACTATCCCAAATAAACAATGTCCACAGCTTACTCAGAACTAAAAAATCTCAGCAGAACACTAAGGATTTCTGAGTTTGGAGCAAAGTCTTTGTTATAAGCATGCTCACAAGTTGTGCACCTATGTACCAAGCAAAAGGAGCTTCATACTACAGCTGCAAAATAACAAGTCCTGGCAAAAATAGCATTAGAAATATCAAGTATACTAAAAGAATCTGATACATATGAAAACATTCAGAGAGTTTCATTTCCAAAAATGACAGATCAGATAATTTACACCAAACCTTCCACTAAAAGAAACTGAAAAACTAGAAATATTTTAAACAAAAATCAGTTTTAAGGCACTAGAAAACTAAAAAAGAAGACATAGGAGACCAACATGAAAGAGAAGAAAGAAAGTAAGAGAGATTAGTCCATGTTTTTTCCCTGAAATATCAGCCTGCTTCAGAAAAAGCAGTTGTGACACTGAGAAGCTAAATAGAGTTTTTAACCAATGTGTGGAGTTACGGGGGGGAAAACTGGAGTTGGGTACCTTTCTAAGGAAGGAGATCCCTAGTTAAACTTCCCCCACTCCACACCAGCCTTCAGGCTACAATCCTGAAGAGCTATCCACTAGCAATAAGGTGAACCAGAAACAGCTGAACCCCAGCACTGAAGTTTAACATTGAAACAGCTCAGCAAAAATAACAAGGAAATCCATGATTGCTATAGCTCTTAATCTATAACAAAAAGTAATTATGTCCTCTCATACACAATAATTATCAAATTATTCATTCTTAAAGAAGAATGAAATGTATTTTCTGTCAAACAAAAGTAACTGATCAAAAATAAACAGTACACAAAAACAATTGTGATCGAAATCCAAGAAAAATGAGAAAGAACAGAAAAAAACAGACCATTAGAAGATCTAGACAATGGATGGGGCACCTGGGTGGCTCAGTCAGTTGAGCCTCTGACTTCAGTTCAGGTCATGATCTCATAGCTTGTGAGTTCGAGCCCCACATTGGGCTCTGTGCTGACAGCTTGGGAGACTGGAGACAGCTTCAAATTCTGTCTCCCTCTCTCTTTCTGCCCTTCCCTGCTTGTGCTGTCTCTGTCTCTCCCTCTTTCTCAAAAATAAATAAACACTAACAAAATTTAAAAAAAAAAGATCTTAACAATGAAGTTATGAAAGACAGATACATAGATTAAGGATTTTGGCAAAGAACTACAAAATTAAAAATGATGAAATGAAAATTCTAAGTGAAACATGATAAGCAGTGGGTGGATTAATAGTTGGTTAAGCTGAAGAGAAAGTAATTATATGAAAGTTCAGAAGAAAATATTCAAAATAAAGAATGAAAAAAATGAATAAAAATTGATAAAAATGAACCTAAGAAACAAAGGGGATAGGTACAAATCAAAAGAACACAACTAAGCTCACTATAGTAAAATTGCAGAAAACCAAAGAGTAAGAGGAAAAACTCAAAATCAAATTGGAGAAAAATATATATGACTATCAAAAAAGCACCAACAAGGGGCGCCTGGGTGGCTCAGTCGGTTAAGCGTCCGACTTCGGCTCAGGTCACGATCTCGCGGTCTGGGAGTTCGAGCCCCACGTCAGGCTCTGGGCTGATGGCTCAGAGCCTGGAGCCTGCTTCCGATTCTGTGTCTCCCTCTCTCTCTGCCCCTCCCCCGTTCATGCTCTGTCTCTCTCTGTCTCAAAAATAAATAAACGTTAAAAAAAAAAATTTTTTTTTAATAAATAAATAAATAAATAAATAAAGCACCAACAAGGGGCGCCTGGGTAGCTCAATGGGTTAAGTGTCCGACTTCGGCTCAGGTCATGATCTCACGGTTTGTGAGTTCAAGCCCCGCATCGGGCTCTGTGCTAACAGCTCAGAGCCTGGAGCCTGCTTTGGGTTCTGTGTCTCCTTCTCTCTCTGCCCCTCTCCAACTTGTGCTCTATGTCTCCGAAAAAATAAATAAATGTAAAAAAAAAAATTAAAATTAAAAAAAAAAAGCACCAAGACTCACAGCTGACTTGTCAACAGCAACAATGGAACTGAGAAATGATAAAATATCTTCAAAATACAGACAAGGAAAAAAAGAAAAAGGACTATTTCAAATTTTATATCCAGTGAAAATCTCTTTCAACAAAGAAAGTAAAGACATTTCAGACAAATACAGAGAGGGTCTGTCACCAAAGAACCCATTCCAAATGAAATTCTAAATTGGATTTTTCAAGTATATATTCACTGTAAAGGAAATTTCAAATTATGTTCTTAGGGCAGAAAAGGAATCTCAAAATGCAAAAAGGAATGAGAAAGAAATGAAGACTGCTAAAGAGTAAATATTACTGTATAAAACATTAACAGTAATGTCTTATGTGGATCAATTATATAAAGAATGAAAATTACTGACAATAAGAACATGAAAGTGGAAACACAAGTTAAAGGAGTTAGTGTGTTCTTAGATCCATGTATTTTCTGGAAAAAGCTTGAAGTGCTAGTTTATATTAAGATTTGATAAATTAAGAGTGCATGTTTTAATACCTATATTAACCATGAAAATATAACAAAAGAAGGTACAATAACCAAGATAATAAATATGGAAAAAATTTTAAAATGAAAACTTGGGGTGCCTGGCACAGTCAGTTAAATGTTTGACTTCAGCTCAGGTTATGATCTCACAGTTCATGGGTTCAAGCTCCGCACTGGCAGTGTGAAGCCTGCTTGGGATTCTCTCTCTCTCCCTTTCTCTCTGCTCTTCCCTGACTCACGCTTTCTCTCTCTCAAAATAAATAAACTTTAAAAAAAAATTTTTTTTAAAGAAAACTAATAAATCCAAAGGACACAAGAAAAAAATGTAAAAAAAGAAAAATACAGGTGAAACCAACTGAAAGGAAACATAATATGGTAGATTTATATAAATTAAATGAATATTTACATAAATGTAATAGGGTAAATCCTCCAAATAAAAGACAAAGATTAATTTTTTTAATATTAAGTGACACTCTATAGTGTCATAAAAATATCAAAGTCAAAAAGCGAATCTTAAAAATGATGTATAAGACATAAGACCTCTAGATTAAACACTATAAAATAGCAATGGAAGGATTTGCTATGTTCATGAACTGGAAAACTCACATTGTAAACGTTTCAATGCTAAGTTGACCTATAGACACAATGAAATCTAATCAAGATCCCAGGTTTTTAAAATTTCACATGCTGATTCTAAAATGTATGCAGAAATGCAGAGTAAAAATTACACAAGATAAACTTGAAGAACAAAGTAAAAAGACTAACTCTAAGAGAGAGGAGTCAACATGGCAGAGAAGTATGGATTTCCCTCATCCATCAGCACAGCAGTATTGAGGCCAGAAGACTTGGAATTCCAGGAATCCTGGTTACAGAGTGACAGAAACATCTCCAGGGGCCCACGTGACAACTTGTCAGGCCAAAGGTGTGTGACTGCGAATTGGGAAAGGTAAAATAAGTGGGGAGGCAAGGAGGGGAGGGATCCGTTTCTGTGGAGACAAAAGGAAGAGAAAGAGAGGCTGTGGAAGTGTAGGATTGTATCTGGACAAGAGAAAAACCAGGGACCGGGGAACAAAAAAAAACAGAGAAAGAACCAATTTCTAACATGATCCAGGGTTGTGAGTTTTCCTCAACTGGCAGATTGGAGCCTGCCACCCTTTATGTGTGTCTAGGAGGAAGACGGAGCCAGCCCCTGGCTGGGTAGTGAGCTCAGAGGTGAAGTAGGAGAGAGCAGTTCCTTCCCTTGAATGCTGTAGGAAGAAGGTATATAGCCATTCCAAGGACAAAAGACCCGGCAGGCACCTGCCAGCCAGAGACCCTTTGTTGGCTGGCTGGGCAGAATGACACTACCCTGGAACCAGGGCAGAGCGGGATCCTTTAAGACATGGGGGTTTGAATCCCAGCAGAGCACTGGGAGGCGCGGGAGACAGTGGAGTGGGACAAACCGGGTTCACGCCCACGCAACACTGTGAGGACAGCCTGAACAGAGTGGTTTGAGACACCTGGTCTGGGGAGGAGAAACTAGGTTGTCATCGTTTTTCTCCCCATCACCAACAAGGTGAGGCTTCAGGGAACAGGACAGCGGCCTCCCAGTGGAGGCTGGACCCACCTACACCAAACCCCACCCCTCCCTGCCTGATAACTGTGTATTTACCGGAGCAGGATGGGCTCTGAGGAACCAGACAGCCCCTCCTCCAGACTAGCACAGCCACCGGTTCCAAGGCACCATCAGGTATCAGTTCTCCAGTTTTGCATTTTCTGATATGATTCTTGGTCAATTCTTATTTTATATATACATTTTTTCTTCCTTTTCTTCCTCTCATTTCTTCCCTTCTCTGATTGTTGGTTTCTTTAAGCAGACATTTTTAATCTATTCTTTTTACATCTCTTTCATATCTCCTTCTTCTCTATTTTCCTGTCTCTCTCGGGATTAAGCCATATAATTTCTCTGATTTTCTGCCTGGTCACTTTTTTTTTTCTTTTCTTTTTCCCCACCCCTGTCATTTCTCTCTCTTTGTATGGGATAAGGCTTCTTCCACCACCCTCTCCTTTTTAAAATTTTTCCAGGGTTTCTTCAACGCACAAATCAAAGCACACCTGGTGGAAGGTCCAAACCACCACTACGAATAGGGAGATAAAGCAACCAGACTCACAACAGAGAGCATGCAACACACTCCAAAAACACCTCCTGAAGGGCCAGTCCCAGGACAGTATATGACCTTTTTTGGATATAGTAGTGCTCACAGGTACAGGACACATAACAAGTTATTAAAACATATAAAGGACAGGAAACTAGGTAACATGACAAAACAAAAGAATTCTCCTCAAAAGAAATTCCAGGAAGAAATGACAGCTAGAGGATTGTTCAAAACAAATATAAACAATATATCTGATCAAGAATTTAGAAAAACAGTCATAAGAGTAATAGCTGGGCTTGCAAACAGCATAGAAGACAGCAGAGAATCTACTGCCGCAGAGATCAAGGAGATAAGATACAGTCACAATGAATTAAGAAATGTTGTAAATGAGGTGCAAAATAAACTAGATGCAGTGACAGCAAGGATGGAGGAAGCAGAGGGGACAATAAATGAAACAGAAGATAAAATACAGAAAATGATGAAGCTGACAAAAAGATAAGAAAATACTAGACCACAAGGGGAGAATTAGAAAATTAAGTGATTCAATGAAACGTAGTAATATCTGTATCATAGGAGTTCCAGAAGAAGAAGAGAAAGAGGCAGAAGGTTTACTTGAACAAATTATAGCTGAGAATTTCCCTAATCTGGGGAAGGAAGCAGACATCCAAATCCAGGAGGTACAGAGAACTGCCATCAGATTCAACAAGAAAAGGTCTTCACTACAGCATATCACAGTGAAACTGGCAAAATACAAAGATAAAGAGAGAATTCTTGGGTGACTGGATGGCTCAGTCAGATAAGCATCCAACTTCAGCTCAGGTTATGATCTCGCAGTTCGTGAGTTTGAGCCCCACATCGGGCTCTGTGCTGACAACTCAGAGCCTGGAGTCTGCTACGATTCTGTGTCTCCCTTCTCTCTGTCCCTCACCTGCTCACACTCTGTCTCTCTCTCTTTCAAAAATATATAAACATTAAAAAAATAATAAAACAAAAGATAAAGAGAGAATTCTGAATGCAGCGAGGGACAAACGGGCTTAACCTACAAAGGGGGTAGATACATAAGGATAGTAGCAGACCTGTCTACTGAAACTTGGCAGGCCAGAAAGCAGTGGCAGGAAACATTCCACGTGCTGAATAGGAAAAATATGCAGCTAAGAATCCTTTATCCAGCAAGACTGTCATTCAGAATAGAAGGAGAGATAAAGGCTTTCCCAGACAAACAAAAACTGAAAGAGTTCATGACCACTAAACCAGCCCTACAAGATATCCTAAGGGGGCCTCTGTGAGTGGAATGCTGCAAAGACTACAAAGGACCAGAGACATCACCACAAGCATGAAACCTATAGATAACACAGTGACACTAAATCCATATCTTTCAAAATCAGTCTGAATGTAAATGGACTAAATGCCCGAATCAAGACATAGGATATCAGAATGGATTAAAAAAAAAAAAAAAAAAAAAGATCCATCTATATGCTGTCTACAAGAGATTCATTTTAGACCTGAGGACACCTTCAGATTACAAGTGAGGGGATATAGAACCATCTATCATGCTACTGGAAGTCAAAAGAAAGCTGGAGTAGCCATACTTCTATCAGACAAACTAGATTTTAAACTAAAGGCTATAACGAGATGAAGATGGGCATTATAACATAATTACGGGGTCTATTCATCAAGAACTAACAACTGTAAATGTTTATGTCCCCCATATGAAAGCACCCAAATACATAAATCAAATAATCACAAAGCAATCTTATTGATAAGAATACAGTAATTGCAGGCGACTTTAATACTCTACTATAGCAATGGACAGATCATCTAGGAAGAAAATCAATAATGAAACAATGGCCTTGGACCACTGTCCAGATGGATTTGACAGATATATTCAGAACTTTTCATCCAAAAGCAGAGTACACATTCTTCTCACTGGAAAAGAATGCACTGCACATGGAATATTCTCCAAGATAGATCACATATTGGATTACAAAACAGCCCCCAATAAATATAAAAGAATTGAGATCATATGATACACATTTTCAGAAACTTGAAATCAACCACAAGAAAAATTTGGAAAGCCTCCAAATGCATGAAGGTTAAAGAACATCCTACTAAAGAATGAATGGGCCAACCAGGCAATTAAAGAAGAAATTTAAAAATACATGGAAGCAAATGAAAATGAAAACACGACAGTCCAAACCCTTTGGGATGCAGCAAAGGCAGTCCTAAGAGGCAATTCAGGCCTATCTTCAAGTAACAAGAAAAATCCCAAATACAAAACCTAATCACACACCTAAAGGAACTAGAAAAAGAACAGCAAAAAAAAAAAAAAAACCAAAAAACAAAAAAAAACAGACAAAAAAAAAAAGCCAGAAGAAGAAAAATAATAAAGATTAGAGCAGAAATAAACAATATAGAATTCAAAAAAAACAAAGAACAAAAACAAAAACAAAAAACAAAAAACCAGAACAGATTAATAAATCTAAGAGCTGGTTTTTTGAAAGAATCAACAAAATTGATAAACCCCTAGCCAGACGTCTCAAAAAGAAAAGAGAGAACGCCAATAGATAAAATCACAAATGAAAGAGAAGAGATCACAACCAACACCACAGAAATACAAACAATTATTAGAGAATACTACAAAAAATTATATGCCAACAAACTGGACAACTTGGACGAAATAGACAAATTCCTAGACACCCATATACTACCAAAACTCAAATGAGAAGAAATAAAAAATTTGAACAGACACATCACCAGCAAAGAAATTGAATCAGTTATCAAAAATCTCCCAACAAATAAGAGTTCTGGGCCAGATGGCTTCCCAGGGGAATTCTACCAGACATTTAAAACAGAGTTAAGACTTATCCTTCTCAAGCTGTTTCAAAAATAAACAAATAAATAAATAAATGGAAGGAAAGCTTCCAGACTCATTCTATGAAGCCAGCATTACCTTGATTCCCAAACTAGACAGAGACTCCACTAAAAAGGAGAATTATAGGCCAATATCCCTGATGAACATGGATGCAAAAATCCTCAACACAATAGTAGCAAGTCGAATTCAACAGTATAAGAATTATTCACCAAGGTTGAGTGGGATTCATTCCTGGATTGCAGGGCTGGTTCCATATTCACAAATCAATCAATGTGATACATCATATTAACAAAAGAAAGGATAAGAACCATATGATCCTGTCATAGATCCTGGCAATAGATGCAGAAAAAGCATTTGACAAAATACAGCATCCTTTCTTAATAAAAACTCAAGAAAGTGGGGATAGAAGGAACATACCTTAACATCATAAAAGCCATATGTGAAAAGCCGACAGCTAATATCATCCTCAATGGGGAAAAACTGAGAGCTTTTCCCAAGATCAGGAACATGACAGGGATGTCTACTCTCCCCACTGTTGTTTAACATAGTGTTGGAAATCCTAGCCTCAGCAATCAGACAACAAAATGAAATAAAAGGCATCCAAACTGGCAAAGAAGAAGTCAAACTTTCACTCTTCACAGATGACATGATACTCTACATGGAAAACCTGAAAGATTCCATCAAAAAGCTGCTAGAACTGATCCATGAATTTGGCAAAGTTGTAGGATACAAAATCAATATACAGAAATCAATTGCATTTCTATACACCAATAATGAAGCAACAAAAAGAGGTATCAGGGAATCAATCCCATCTACAATTGCACCCAAAACCATAAAATACCTAGGAATAAACTTAACCAAAGATGTGAAAGATCTGTATGCTGAAAACTATAGAAAATTTATGAAAGAATTTGAAGACACAAAGAAATGGAAAAACATTCCATGCTCATGGATTGGAAGAATAAATATTGTTAAAATGTCAATACTACCCAAAGCAATCTACACATTCAATGCAATCCCAATCAAAATTGCACCAGCATTCTTCTCAGAGCAGAACAAACAATCCTAAAATTTGTATGGAACCACAAAAGACTACGAATAGCCAAAGTAATGTTGAAAAAGAAAACCAAAGTGGGAGGCATCACAATCCCAGACTTTAGCCTCTACTACGAAGCTGTAATCATCAAGACAGTATGGTACTGGCACAAAAACAGACACATAGACCAATGGAATAGAACCCAGAATTGGACCCACAAATGTGTGGCCAACTGATCTTTGAAAAAACAGGAAAGAGTATCTAATGGAAAAAAAGACAGTCTCTTTAGCAAACAGTACTGAGAGAACTGGACAGCAACATGCAGAAGAATGAACATGGATCACTTTCTTACACCATACATTAAAATAAACTCAAAATGTATGAAAGACCTAAACATGAGACAGGAAACCATCAAAACCTTAGAGGAGAAAACAGGCAACAACCTTTTTGACCTCAGCCGCAACAACTCCTTACTCAACACATCTCCGAAGGCAAGGGAAATAAAAGCAAAAATGAACTACTGGAACCTCATCAAGATAAAAAGTTTCTGCAATGCAAAGGAAACAATCAACAAAACTAAGAGACAACCAACAGAATGGGAGAAGATATTTGCAAATGACATATCGGATAAAGGGTTGGTATCCAAAATCTATAAAGAACTTACAAACTCAACACCCGAAAAACAATCCAGTGAAGAAATGGGCAGAAGACATGAATAGACACTTTTCCAAAGAAGACATCCAAATGGCTGACACATGGAAAGATGCTCAACATTGTTCAAAATCAGGAAATACAAATCAAAACTACATTGGGATAACACATAATACTGATCAGAGTGGCTAAAATTAACAACTCAGGATACAACGGATGTTGGCAAGGATGTGGAAAAATGGGAATCCAATTGCACTGTTGGAGGGAATGCAAACTGGTGCAGCCACGCTGGAAAACAGTGTAGAGGTTCCTCAATTAAAAATAGAATTATCCTACAACCCAGCAATGGCACTACTAGGAATTAATTCAAAGGGTGCACAAGTGCTGATTCATAGGGGTACATGAACCCCTATGTTTATAGCAATGGTTTCCACAATAGCCAAATAATGGAAAGAGTCCAAATGTCCATCAACTTATAGATAAAGAAGATATGGTTTATACATACAATGGTATACTTACTACTTGACAATGAGAAAGAATGAAATCTTGACATTTGCAACATAAATAGAACTGGAGGGTATTATGCTAAGTGAAATAAGTCAGACAAGGACAGATATCATATGTTTTCACTCACATATGGAACTTGAGAAACTTAGGAGACCATAGGGGAAGGGAAGGGAAAAAAATAGTTTCAAAGAGAGAGGGAGGCAAACCATAAGAGACTCTTAAATACAGAGAACAAACTGAGAGTTTATGGGAGTGGAAGGGAAGAGGGGGAAATGGGTGATGGGCATTGAGGAGGGCACTTGTTGGGATGGGCAGTGGGTATTGTATGTAAGCGATGAATCATGGGAATATACTCCCAAAGCCAAGAGCACACTGCATACGTTGTATGTTAGCTAATTTGACAATAAATTACATTTAATAAAAACAAACAAACAAAAAAGACTAACTCTACTATAGCACAACTTATCATTAAGCAACAGTAATCAAGACCATGTGATATGGGCACTGGAATAGACAAATGAACCACAGGATCAAATACAAGTCCAGAAACAGAAGCCTGCAAATGTGAACATTTGGTGTATGACCAAGACAGGACTGTAAAGTAGTAACAAAGGGCTGATTCTTTCAATAAATGAAACTGCATCAATAGATATTCATATAAAATGTATGATCCCTACTTCACACCTTGAACAACTTACCAATTCCAAGTATGTACTAAGTCTTTATGTAAAAGTTGAAACAATAAGCTTCTAGAACATTACATAAGAAAATATTTTCATGTTCTGAAGATAGGGAACAATTTCTTAAACAGATTAAAAAAAAAAAAAAAACTAACCACAAAAGAAAAGATAGAAAACTGAACTAGATTATTTTAACAGAAGACCCCATGAAGGGAAAGTTAAGAGAATGAGAGGCTGAAGACTATTGGAGATAACACTGAAATACATATAACTGACATTGTGCTCATATACAAAATATATAAAGACCTCCCACAAGTCAATAACAAAAATACAAGGAAGCCAATAAAAAAAGGGGGACAAAAGAAGTGAACCAGTATTTCAAAAAAGAAATTGCCAATGACCACAAAAATGGAGTAGATTATTACTAGGCAATTCAGTAAGAAATTGGAAACTCTGGAAAAAACAAAATGTAAAAAATGCTCATCATCTAGTAATCATAAAAATGCAAATTAAAACCATGATGAGACACTCTGCACACCTATCATAATGGCTATTATTTAAAGACTAATAATACCAAATATTGGAAAGGATAAAAAGCAACATGAATTCTCCTACATTGCTAGTGGGAGTGTAAATTAACGTAACCACTTTGGAAACCTGTTTATCAGTATCTACTAAATTTGAAGGCACCTAGAAATTGCACTCCACATTACATACTAACAGAACTCCACATACATGTGCACTAAAATAATAAATAAGATTACTCACGGCAGCCTTCTTTGTAATAGCCCAAAATTTGAATTAATTCAAATATCCATCATAAAATGTTAAAATACATTGCGGTAAATCCATACAATGGAATGCCAAAAAGCAATAAAAATGAACAAACTACAAGTATATGATTAGCAAGATTAGCAAAAAACAGACATAAAAAACACACCCTGTATAATTCCATTTATATAAAATATTTAAAACAGGCAAAATTTACCAATGGTATTAAAAAGTCACAAGAGTGGTCATCTTTGAAAAAGAAGGAGAATTTAGTGACTGGGATGGAGAATGAGGAGGCTTCTTACACAGTGGTAATGTTCTATTTCTAGATCTGGGTGGTGGTTAAAATGGGCCTGTTCACCTTGTAATAATTCATTGAGTTTTACAATAATATATGTACTTTTCTGTAAGTAAATTATACCTCCAAATTTAGAAAATTAAAAATTAAAAAAAAAAAAAAATATGAAGCTTCAGCAGGTTCCACTGTCAGGTGACGGGTTCCATTCTAGAATTATAGGAGAAGAGCCAGAAGATCATTTATTAAGCTACAGAGGATCTTGAAGCTACATTCTTAAAAGTGTGTGCATTCCACTTCTGTTTAGACAGTATGAAAATCAGACAATGGCATAGATTTCTTGCTGTGTAAACCACTGCAATTAACTAAGAAAGGCACCAATCTGTTAATATGAGAAAATACTTTATTTTTTTTTTTTGAAGTGCAATAGTTAAGGTATTTTAGACTGGCACAATTTAAATCTTGGTAATGCCTGGAAAAATCTAAGACTTTATGTAAAAAAAGAAATATCCGATATTCTGATCACACATCAAATGCCATATCATCACGCACTAACTGTGAAGATCTTGTCTATTTCAACAGAAGATACACATAATATCTTCACCTCTCTGGGATGCTTCACAAAGAAATCAGCACCAAGAGCACAAGAAGAATGTACTTTTCATATGGCCAGATGTTTACTCAAATTTTTGAAATGGGCAAATTTCACTGCAAAAAGAGTAACTAAGTTGATCTCTTTGAAAACAGAGTATATCTGTCTCTTAGCATATGCAGGCAATAAATTCAAATTCTAAAATAAACTCAACATATCTGTGTAAGGATCTATAAACATAGTAAAAACTGCAGAAAAAAAATATCTGCTAATATACTTTCCGTTTGAATAAAACATGTTAAGGAAAAAAATTCTGCTACCATTCCTGGTCTTGAAAAAACAAAAGGTGCTATGGGATATGAATAAATACACATTGCTCCTTAAGTTGATAAGTTTCCAAGTTTAAGGACAATTTCTATTGATGTTTTTTTCTCCTAAAACAAACAACTGATGATGCAAAGAAACAGACACTGTATGTACTTCATTTTCACTTCAATTCCACCAACAACAGTGGGTTGATTAAAAGAAACCCCTGAATGACGACTCTCAACAATCTGAGTTTGAGAAAATAAAACTCGAGAATTAGGAGTCTTTCCAGCAACCGATTACACACCTAAGTGAAATGAAAATACTTAATGAGGAGTGCTACAGAGTCCCTATCAAAAAATTCTGTATTTTTGGGGCGCCTGGGTGGCGCAGTCGGTTAAGCATCCGACTTCAGCCAGGTCACGATCTCGCGGTCCGGGAGTTCGAGCCCCGCGTCAGGCTCTGGGCTGATGGCTCAGAGCCTGGAGCCTGTTTCCGATTCTGTGTCTCCCTCTCTCTCTGCCCCTCCCCCGTTCATGCTCTGTCTCTCTCTGTCCCAAAAATAAATAAACGTTGAAAAAAAAAAAAAATTAAAAAAAAAAAAAATTCTGTATTTCTAAAACATCATTTAAGAAAAGCCATATAATCACTGGGTCAGTGAAATTTAAAATATCTTTTGAATATTCATAAGGAAACTAAAAATTAGACAAATAATAATTCAATCTCTAATATATTACTATTGTAAATATTTTAATCTTAAACACCCCAAATTCATGAACATTTTATAAGAAGTACAAGAACATAATTTAGATAAAATGGCATGTATCATCCAAAAAGTTAAGATCTACTAAACTTCAGCGCGATTACAACCAGGCCCACCACTCTAACATCTGTGTATGAAATTTGTTTTATAAACCAACAGTTCTCACCACTTCTTGCTTTTGGGCTTCATTAAGTTTTTCAGCTAATTCTTCCAAAGCCCTTTTTGTTTCAGCATCCGACCTAGGCAAAAAAAAAAATATTTTAAGTTGGCTGTTTGAAAAAATATACACAAACTGAAATATACAACATGTTATTACATAATATTCTACTGCAGTGGTTCCTAAATCTTAGCAAACATATGAAATACCTGGAGGACTTATTAAGACAGACTGCTGAATCAGTAGATCTGCAATGGGATCCAAGAATGTGCATTTCTACAAATTCCAAGTTGATGCTGATGGTGCTGATTTGGGAATTACACTTTGAGAACAAGCGCTACACTGGACCATTACCTTCAATAAACAAGTAGGTTGCAATATGTCTCATTTTAAATTAAGAAGAAAGGAAATGGGGGGAGGACTAAATGTGATCTCAAATCCTCTCTAGCAATCCGTAACCAAATTACAACAGTGTGTGCTGTACAAAGTCCGTCCTCATCAACTTACCTCCCTATTACCTTTTTTCCTAACAGATTAATAACATACATGATAAATAATGAAACAGCACTGAAAGAATTACAAATAAAACCAAAGCCCGTCCTCTCTCACACCTCCTTAACTCTGGTTCCACTCGCCACTGGCACACATGCTCAACCACTTCCATGCTTCATTCTTTTGCTGGTTAACTCAGCCATTTTTATCTCTAGACACTTTCAATTAACTCTCTGTTTTGAAATATTTAGTTCACTGATACCCCTCTCCAATTTCAGATACATTCATTACTATTTTTGGTTTTTCTACTGGTTACCTATGTAAATTACATAATATATTTATACCTCTTATGAACTATTCCATCATAAAGAATTGATGCTTTTGGTTATGTCCTATCATGTTTCCATTTTCATCAGCTTCATACCTACATTGTTAACAGTCTTGTGCTTTTGGTTTTTTCTAGAGTTTCTTATTATCTTTTGGCCTTATATGGCCCTTATGTATCACATTATTAATATTTTTCTTTGACTTCTTACAGAATCACCTATTAAGAATCAACTCCATTCTTGTGGATTACATCCTTCTCAAAGGACACCTACTTCCTACTCTAATTTAGAGTGAATATTTCCTGGATTTGCTACATGGTTACCATTCTGGGGACTGCTTTCACCAAATCTCTGGATTAGTTTTATTATTTCTCATCACCTGTATCTTACTTTTTCTTGGTTACCATTTTACTTTACTTATGTGTTCTTAGGTAATTTACTCAGAAAGAAGTTACCCTAAAGGTAAATATTCTAAGTCTTTAAATCTCTGAAAATTTACTTGCACCTCTTTCTTGGCTTTGTGGTTCTTTGTACCACTGGACTTCCCACATCTCACTAGCTGTTCCTTCTCAAGCCACCTCTTTTGTGTATATGAGACTTCTAATACTGGAACTTTTTGGCACTAAGCCCTGTCCTTGATACTCTCCATAAAGCTGCTAGATATTACCCATTTTCAAATACCACTCCTGTATGCTCACCACTCTTAAATTTGTATCTCTAACAGAGACTTTTCCTTTAAGCTCCAGAGTAAACATCTAGCTGCATATATTACATCTGGATGTCTCACAAATATCTCACACCTAACATATCCAAGGCCAAACTCTTAACCTCTAGACCTGGCATATCCCTACCAGTCTTCTGTATCTCAGGAAGTGGAATTACCATCTACCCAGCTACTCAAATCAGACATCTGGTAGTCACCCTTGGTTTATTCTCTTTACCCCCCATATCCAATCTACTGCCATATCCTGTTTCTTCAGTCTCCAAAAACCTGTCTTAAACATATCTGTGTCCATCTCCTCCTTGCCAGAATCATGGTCAAGCAATCATCTCTCACATGCTAATGCAACAGTTTCCTAACTTGCCCTTCTCAAATCAATTTTCCACATGGCATCCAAAGTGAGTTCTGAGTTAAACTTTATTAATGCTTTCTAAAAGCTTGCTTTCCAGTACATTCATTATTCATATACCTTTTGCAAAGCAGAATTGGATCCGGATATCTTCCTCATCTATTCACAAGAAAGTTAAGTCACCAATTTCACAAGAAACTTGACTTCTAGTTTGGCTTAAATAAAGTTTCTCTGCCTCACACATGCCTCTGGATCACACAAACTATTACCAGATGGATCAGAAGATCCCCAGTCTACCACTGCACATCCAAATGACCACTGAAACCAATTAACAAAATCAAACCTGCAATTTCTCCCGGGTCTTCCAACAGGACAAATTCCTGAAATTCATGTTCCTAGTGCTTAATTTGTACCCTTTCTTCAAATGCGTAAAAGCTACACAATAAAGCAATCCAAGAACAGACTATACTAGAATGTTGACACCACTTTGCTTATTTTATCAACTTGTCAAAAATAAATACCTAGTTTTAAGTTAACTAACAAATACTGGTTTAAAAGAATGACAATACAACTCCATAATACAGCTCAAAATTCAGGAACTTAATTTCCTTATTCATACCCGCTATATATGAAAATGATTTGAACCACAGGGTGCTGTAAGTGGTAAAGAGCAAACACTCTGGGGCCGTAATGCCTATACCTGAATCCTGACTCTACCACATACCCCATTTGAACGCCAACAAGCTGAGTTACTTCATCTCTCTACCCTTTTCCACATCCAAAAAATGGAAAAAATAATGATGATTACCTCATTAGGGTTGTTATAAGAATTAAATCTAAATCTGGCAAGAAGTAAGTGTTCCATAATATGAACTACTAACAGTAGTAACAGTAAGGTCTTTAATTCTTATTACGAAATTTCCTATGTTCCTCATTTAAAAGCAGGTAAGTTACACAGAGTACAGTTGATAATCACATATTTAACATTTATAGCTTTGACCCTTTTTGAGACAGCAACAAAAAACTGGTGTATGGAATGATTTTGTTAGATGGAATGGGAGTTAGCAAGTGAACTTGGTAAACAAACTTCAATTCAGCTTTGTTGTTCCCCCATCGCTGCTCTAGAGAAGAACTCTGGAGAGTCACTCTAGAGACTGACTCTAGAGAAGGATAAAGACTTTGGTTTCCTGTAAAAATATGGCCTCCAAATGAAAGCCAACTGTCACTGCTAATGATGAAAATGAAAACACAGTGAGGAAATTTTAAATAAAGTGATACTTGCTGGGCACTACATAAAATTGACAAAACTGTAGAGCTGGCAAATATAAACTACTCACTTTTGAAGATTTCAACTGAAAGCTAAAATACTGGATTCTACAATGGCTCATGTTGACAAATTCCAAACTATGCTTTTTTTTTTTTTTTTTTTTTAGCTTCACTGTTGGTGATCTGGTCTCCATCTCTGTTTCTCTCTCTGTCTCTCTCCAACTATTTGCAAATCAACCTCTTTGCTAAGGTCTCACAATGTATCTCTCCATAATGGCAGTACTCCAGTGAAGTTAACATGTTTTTAAAAATATGAATTTAATTTGTCTAACACTGAGTCACAATACATTCTAAATTCAAAGGATTTTAAACTGTTCTATTAATAAATTTTAAAATACTGGTATAAAAACAGCACTGTTTTTGAATTCATGTAAACATATCAATTACAGAACTTATTATGTTCTTCTAATAACTTATGCCTCCAACAAAAACCATATTCTGCTTTTACCGGCTTCTTCTGGCAAATTCCCGATTGAAATCATCTCCAAGCCGAACTTGTTCACTGCTGAGGTCTCGGAGGGACTGATGAAAAGCATGAAACTAGTAAAAGCAAAACATAGTTATCCATTTAGGATTCTGTTTAATTCTTCCATGAAGAAGAAGAGCTTACTTTTTGCTGTAATGCCCAAATTTCATGTTAATAAAACATAACAAAATAAATGTCTATTCTGAAACATTTTTCCAAAGAAAAGCAACTTTTAAAAAGTTATAACATTAACCATCACATCCTCTATAGTACACTAATTCCAGTCCTTTTAGATACCCCCTGCCCCCTCAAAAAAGAGGTCGGTAAACTTTTCCTGTAAAGGGTACAATAGTAAATATTTCAGGCTTTCAGGATATATTAACTCTGTCAAAATTAGTCAACACTGTCATTTTAGCACAGAAGTAGCCATAAACAAAGGAGCATGGGTGGCGGTATTACAAAAGAACCCTATTCAACTGGACCACATGCCATCGTGTGCCAACCCATGCTGCAGAGAAACTCTTGCCCACATGCACCAGGAACCATGTACAAGAATGTTTGGAGCAGCACTGTTCATAATGAAAACGCTGAAAACAAACACAAAGTCCATTAAGAACGGAACATATATAAATTGTGATATGTTCTCCCAGTGGAGTATAACACAGCAATAAAAATGAAATGATCAAACGTAAGTACACATTAGTAAGGCTATAATGTCAAAAACATAACATCAATTGAAAAAAGCAGAAGATATACAGTATTATTCTATTTATATAAAGTTTACACACAGGGAATACTAAACAAGATGTATGTATTATAATTTTTTTTTTATTTATTTTTTTTTTAAGCAAGAGAATGGTTACTATAAAAGTCAGGATAGTTGATAGCCCTGGGGAAAGGGGAAGTGTAAAAGAGGCTTTAGGGGTATAATAATGCTTGGATTCTTGGCCTGGATGGTGGTTACATAGATTTTCATTTACATTATTGTACTTTTAATTGTAAATATGTATACCATATATGTATCTGTATACTATAATTTACAATTAAAAAATATTTAAGTTATAGAGATTTGCAAAAACAACAAATCAATCCATTTCAACAAATGTACATTGAGCAACTAATCAGTGCCAGCAACTGTGGTAGGAAATAAGGGGTTCAGAATTTAACATGGGATATAGACATGCAGACAAATGACAAATGATGTGCAGAGCATTACGGAAAACACACTGTCTGGGCGCCTGAGTGGCTCAGTTGGTTAAGCATCCAACTCTTGATTTCAACTCAGGTCAAGATCTCACAGTCTGTGAGTTTGAGCCTTGCATCAGGCTCTGCACCATCGGTGCTTGGGATTCTCTCTCTCCCCTGTCTCTCTCTCTGCCCCTACCCCACTTGCTCTCTCAAAATAAACAAACTTAATTTTTTTAATAAATAAGAAAGTACACTATCACATGGAGCTAAAGGTCATCTTAAGAGACTTAAAATAAGGAAGAACAATTAAAAAGGAGTGGAGGTAATACAGTGGATGAAGAGCAGACCATTCACTTAGGCTTTGCAATGATTTTCCAGTTTTGCAAACCAGAATCCTAGGACTCATCCTTGACCCCTCCTTTACAATCATTCTCCCCCTCCCCAAATGGTCATCTGATCTTCAAGACCTTTCATTTTACCCACCAAAGAGCTTTTAAGTCTACCCTACCTTTTCTCCAACTCCATTTATCCTAATCCAAGTAACCACCATCTCACACCCACAACACAGCAATATCCTCTTAACTGGATTGCCCACACTGATTTCATTTTCTACACTAGAGGTGGAATGATCTTTTCAAAATAATTGTTATCCCCTTACAAAGACTATGCATAGTCTTGGTCCTTCATACTTCTTCAGCCACATGGCCTTTAAGTTGCCCTAGGTGTTAGCTTCCTTCCTATCGAGGTATCTGTTCTACCCAAAATGACTCACTCAACTTTCAGATTTCAGCTCAGCCTTTCTTCAAGAAGCCTTCCCTGTCTGGAGCAAGTCCCTCTACCACACACTCCCATGACCCTATGCTTACTGTTCAGCATGCATCTCAGCTCACAATTATGGATCCATCTGTGTACTTATTTAATATCTAGCCCCTCCCCTTAGATTACAAACTCCACAAAAACACAAGGTCTTTGCTTATCTCTATTCCCAAGCACAAGCACTGTCCCAGAACAATAGCACTAAATAAACAGAATGGAAAAGTAAATGAACAACGTTAGGATATTGTTCTCTGCTCTAGGCTTAATCATACAATACATGCTAGTAAGTTGCACCTACTAAAAAAAACCAAAACCCACACAGTAAAGGAAAAGTTTCTACAAGGGGACATCTCATGCACTTGGTTTTGTTATCTCTATCTTAATCTGTAACAAGCAAAAGCTACAGGTGAGTATCCTGACAAGCTCTGAGGCTGCAATCCTGAAACCACCAAAACAAAAACCTCAAAGTCAGCAACATCCTCTAGCTTTTGTCTAATTAATTTAGCTACACAAAGCAACAAGAAACATTTTTTCAGCTCTTGTATGGAAGCTTAAAGAAGCAGAAAAAGATATATGCCCTTAGAATGAATACTTCCAAAATCTTTACTGAATACATGAAATACATGGAAAGAGTATGAAATTTCTTGCTTCTAATTAAGTAACTCTACCCATGATTCAACAATCAGAAAAATACCAATGAAAAAAATCAATAGGTTAACCACACAAGGACTAACTTGTTTACACTAAACCAAAATTAGCAAAACAGAAAGTAGCTGACTTAGCAGGGCTTACCGAAGAATGAGCCCCCTGAACAAGGAAATAAAACATTGTTCAAAACTAAACTCATTTTTAAATATTCTACAAAACATAATCCTCCAGAACAAAGTACAAAATAAATGATAATTAGTACACTGAAAATAAAATAGTTTACTTGGTTTAAAAAGAAAAAAAAAAAAAAAAAGATAAAAGCAGATCACAGACTAGTACAAAGTACCTGGCCCATGTCGTCAGTCTCCCGAACAAATCGGACACCAGTTCTGGACCTAATTCGTTTACTCCCCGGCTTATCCCCATAGTCCTTGAGAGGTGAGGTAGGTGGAAAACGGTAGCTCTCTTTAGAGATGAAACAAAACGGAGAGAATAAAAACATGCAGGAGAAGAAACGTGTAAAATTTTGCTCAGAAAATATACGTCAGTCATGGATATATACACACGCCCTAACCCAGACTATTTCCCAAGTATCTTGCTAAGGCCACAAAGTGGCACTCATCTTGTTCTTAAAGCAGATAAAATGAGCAACAGAAATAACACAGAAATAGAAAATATCAAAAGTTCTAATTTGCTATACTTTTCAAAGAAGCAATATATTCTTTTAAAAATAATAAATTGGAAAATAAAAATAACTTATCTCTCTAAAACATAACTTAATACCAATAAAACAGAATTTTTCCAACAAAGTAATCTAAAATCTGAACATAGTTTAAAAATCAATAAAAACTACATGAAAAAGATTAGCTGGTTGTGTCCAATTTTTAATCCTTATTATCATGATCAATAGCATTATTAACAATGCAAGTTGCTAATATTCACTTCTATCTAAATCACCTCTCTTCACTGCATACTTTTCTATTCATATGTGATCTCAGTGCTGTAGGAAAGTATTAAGTAGGATTAACTACAGGCAAACCAAGTGTTATCAGCTTTAATCTAGCCATTGAAATCTAGCTGCACACCAAAGATAAAATTCACCTGTTTTTAACAAGTGTCATAGGATATTTCTTAATCAGACTTTGAAAAACTGTGAAGCTGCGACAAGACTTCTAATCGAGAAAGTATAACACACAGTAAATCCTATTTGTGTGTTGCTTTTGATTAGAAGCAGACAATTAAATCCAAGTTTTGTCAGGTAAAACCCTCTGTGGTCTATGGAGTTTGAGAACAAAAGTAATAGAGTAACAAAGTCTCACTGAACACACTTCAAATTAGGCACCATAAAATAACTGACAACTGCATCTTCTAAACATCATTTGTATGATTTTATGTATGGGTTCTATATCTCCAAAGATTAAATGCATTCAATATGTACTTCAGGAATATCTGTAAAACAAAACAAAACAAAACAAAACAAAGGGGGGGGTTCAAAACATCTCTGAAGAGTTTACCTGTCACAGTGCCACCATCGAGGTCACTTGCACTCAGACTTGTAACAGAAATACTTCTCCCTCCTGAGTTTCTCAATAAACGCTGACTCCGCAATTGGCCTATTGATTGTTCCAAGCTTTCTTTTAACTAAATTAAAGAATATAGTGAAGGAAAATTTATTCTCTTTAAACAACTCCAAATACAAACAGACAAGAGATTTTTAAAGCTATTTCAGAAAAATCTGACTTTCCAAAGAGACTTTATATCCGAAAAAAATTTGAAGTAAGTTATGTTAGGAAATAGAAACATAGTAAACATAAATATTCTAGAGCCAATTCTAACATCTGGTTTTAAATAACATCTGTTGCTACCTATTCCATCTTTCTATTAGTAGAATGTGAAAGAGATGTCTCCAGATAAAATGTTTAATGTATGTGCCACCCATGCTTAGAAACATAAGAAGGCCAATGTGTCTGAAAGGAGAGTCTTCCTCGCTTGTAAACATTCCTTTAGAAGCCCCAGATCTGTAACAGGAAACTGAGCAGCTCTTAGAGTGACTGCTTCTATTAAAATGATGTGCACTGTCCAATTGTGTATCAGAACATTTTTTAAATTCTTGATTCAAAGACTTCAAATCCCAGAAAACTATGTGGTCAGATGTCAAACTGTTAATACATACTAGGGATTACAGTTGTCCAAATGCTCTCTTCAGATTATTGGGGAGTCAGACAACAGGGGTTATAAGAAAACATCTTTTTGACCTAAAAGGCTGTATTAAATAAAAAGACACCAAATACAAAGAATAATGTCCAGAACTGTACCCAGCTACAGACCTGAAAAGAGGTTTCAAATGAAACCCAAGGGAACAGAGATTAAAGCTGAAGAAAATCCACATACCCTGAATTGCTAGGAATTCAGAACCTGAAAGTCTAGGCATCCTATCCAAGGATAAATAAAACATAATATTAATAATGAACTGATCCATAGAACAAGTCACCCATAACTCTTTAAAGAGAATGTCAAAAAAACTGATTGAGAGGAGAGGGTTTCCTAAATTCAGCCAGAATTAAAGAGTAGAACATCACTTATGAAGAAAACGAGTTGTCTCCTTGGGGAACTGTGCAGAAAAAAAGGTAGCCTCCATTGAAGGGAAAGCACAAGATGAAACACAAGAATATGAATCACAAATGAGCAAACCCTTTCATTTTTGGTTATCTGGCTTTAGCTCTGCTAGAAAACCAAGGTTAAAATTCTGGATTAAAAGAAATAAAATTTCAAGAATGTACCTCTAATGTTCTCATTTCGGGGGGTGGGGGGGGAGGCTAATTTTCCACACCTCTGTCCCCTACTTCTCTAAATTGAGATCTACATACCCAAACCATCCTGCCTGTGCATTCACTAGCTATAGAACCCAGCCTATTAATCCAGAGAAATAAACAGATGAGGCCCAGGAAAACAAGGTCGACCTTGAGAGTAATTTATACATAAGTAACATTAAATCTAACATGTAAGTAGACCAAAGTATTTACACAGTGAACACAAAATAGTGTATCAATAACCTAGGGTAAGCTCCAAATAAAATAAAACCACGTTAAGAAGCTCAAATCTAAACTATAACATGAAAAATGGACTGGAAATGTAAAATGACTTTAGATCACACAAGTTAGTGACAGAACCAGCTCTATTAACTTCTCTTGTTTATCTTTATTATTCACATCTTTCAAGTGAAGCCTGATGTCATTATCCTTTTAGAAGCAAAGTCAGCTGCTGTTTCTTATTACTGCTCTTTTTGTGAGTTGTCTGCCCTTTTAAGCTCTAGTTATTAAGATTTTCTGTCTGACTATGATTGTTAATGTCTTTACTGTGATATGACAATGTGAAGCTTTACTTGTAGTTATCCCATCTTTGACCCATAGAGATCATGGAACCTGTACCTCGGTATCTTCCCTGTTATAAATTCTCAGCCATCATCTCTTCAAATACTGTTTCTGCCCCTTTCTCTCCTCCCTCTCCTTCTGAAAATTGAGATATATTCAAGCTATCTTTTTACCAAATCCCATGTCATCGTTTTCTGAATTATTTGGTTCTTTCATTCATCCATTTTTCTTTTTGGATACGCTATGCTGGCCTATCTTCCAATTCAATTGTAAATGGGATCTATTCCTTGATTTCTCTTTCTGTTGTTTTATTATTGGTGTATGGAATGCAGCTGATTTCTGTGCATTGATTTTATATACTGCGACTTTGCTGAATTCATGGATCAGTTCCAGCCATTTTTTGGTAAAAAACAGCTATTTAACCTATACTCAACAGGATTGGTTTTTATTTATTTGCTTATTTTAGTTATATTTTTCAGTTTCTGTAATTTTCATTTGGTTCTTTTTTGGGGGTTTCCAATTCTTTGCCAAAATCCTCAATCTTGTCTTTTAATTTCTTGAACAGGTTAATCAGATTTTTTTTTTTAATATTAGCATGTATGTTTCTATTGTCTGTTTTTTCCCTTGATTTTCAGTCACCTCTTGTATTTTCTTATGCCTGATTATCATGTCATAGACATTGTATATGAAAAATTGTGGAGATTATTTGAAACTCTAGATGATGACATCTTCCTTCAGAAGAGATTTGGTTTTTCTTCTAGGACAAAGTCAGGCTAGAATCACCAGGAAACCGAAGCCACCTTAATCTAGTTAGGAACCAAGATGACTGAAAACTGGGCTTCTGCTCCCACCAGGGCTGGTCTATTTTTCAGTTCATCTCTTCTCTCATTTTCACCTCATCATTTTTCCTACACTATCACTCTTTGGGGTCTCAAATGAAAGCTGGAAGATTCCTAAATGCTAGTTTTGGTCTCCCCGGCCTCTTCAGTCTATTGATAGCTTTCATCCTACCCTCTCTGCTTCTAAGCAATCTCTTTTGAAATCAGCTACTAACTTAAGAGAAGAGTCCCAGATGCAGGACTCCTTCTAGACTTCCATTTTTGCCAGAGCTTTACCAGACCTAGACTATAAAGTTCCCTGCAGCCTTGGTTGTTCTCTGCTAGATTCACAGTCACAGTATTATTTTTTACTTCATTTTTGGTATTATAGAAGAGACAGAGCAAGCACATGAGCAAGGCAGATGGGCAGAGGGGGAGGGAGGGAGAGAAGGAGAGAATCTTAAGCAGACTCCATGCTCAGCGCAGAGCCTGACATGGGGCTCAATCCCATGACCCTGGAATCATGACCTGAGCCGAGATCAAGAGTCGGATGCTCAACTAACTGAGCCACCCAGGCGCCCACCTCTTTTTTTTTTTTTTTTTTTTGCTTTTCTAACTGTTCCAAATAGGAGAGTTGATCCCAAATAATCTTATCTACTGATGCCAGAAGGAGAACTTGCCAGCATCCTTTTTATGTGGGCTTATTTGCTAACAAACCCTAAGCTGTAACTAAAAGCTGATGAATAAAATGAATTTATACACACATTCACACACACACACACACACACACACACACACACACTTCCTAGTAACAAAAACAAAAACAAAATAAAACCCCACCATGGAACCATATGGAAAATAGTACAGAATAAGACAAATGATACATTACCCTAAAATCTACAAGTAATAACAAATGTTGGAAATTTATAAAAGGTTAGACCAATTATTTGGCAACCTCATTTTAAAACTCTAAAAAGATATCATAAGCCACTGAACAGATAAACAGGCTGATATATAAAAACCAAGAACTAGGGGCGCCTGGGTGGCGCAGTCGGTTAAGCGTCCGACTTCAGCCAGGTCACGATCTCGCGGTCTGTGAGTTCGAGCCCCGCGTCAGGCTCTGGGCCGATGGCTCAGAGCCTGGAGCCTGCTTCCGATTTTGTGTCTCCCTCTCTCTCTGCCCCTCCCCCGCTCATGCTCTGTCTCTCTCTGTCTCAAAAATAAATAAACGTAAAAAAAAAAAAAAAAAACCAAGAACTATAATGTAAATGGTAAAAGGTAAACATTTTTTAATTACTCCTACAAATATGGCAAAAACAGATCCTAAGATACAAAACTAAAAATGTAATAGAATTAAAATCTACATTTCAAGTAGGAGTAACACAAGAGATACTGCACAAAATTTAATCATGATGTATGAAGCCAATAACTCTTAAAACACAAAAACAAAGAGATAAAGAGATAATGATATTATGAAAGTTGTTCCATATTCTTTAGGATTTTAACGCTTAACTAGATTCAAAAAGCAGGCCCAACTTGAAATTAAATGAAAAAACAAAACAAAGCAACAAAAAACAAAACAAAAAAAACACTAAACAAAGAAAAAAATACTAATAAAACTCATTTAAGATTTACTATGATGGATGATGTCTTTTTGCTGAAACTAAGTAACGCTCCCCACAAGACTGTGGTACAGACTCCAATGGTACAGGTTCTAAGAGTTTAGCATCACTATCTCTATACGTACCAAGTGATGCCTCCATTTTCACCCAATTTCCCCTATCTGAAATACTATAAGCCCTGCATCCCAGAACATGTTATGGCGCATTTTTTTCACCTCAACTTGACATAAATGTATTACTTACATTTTAGGTCTATTCGCTTATCTCCTTTCATTTGATGTTAGAATAAAATAATTGAAGCATTACTACTACGTACTGGGATAAATACAAATGAAACTTGGTCACTGAAACTGAAGGGCAATTATAATGTAGTTTATCCAAATTGTCAAGACATGCCTTCAAACTCAGAAGTCAAGAGATCTCCCTCTAGGAAATGATGAAATAATTTGAGCATCAATAGAAATATGAACTACAATGGATTCAAACACTTCAAATATTCATAAATATGTGAGTTGCTAATCCTCAAAGAGAAAAAAAGTCCTTGGTCACTACTTTTGAGTAGGAAACCAACTCATTATTTTGGCAACTAGTAAATAAATGAAATTTTGTAAAACATAAGCTTTTAGATTACCATTAAAATAAAAATATCAAATTTTAAAATTCTCATAGAGCTCTGTAAGCTCTGTGAAGACTCTATCTGGAAAAACTCTAATCAGAGGGGCTCCTGGGTCGCTCACTCAGTTAAGCGTCCAACTCTAGATTTCAGCTCAGGTCATGATCTCATGGTCCTTGAGTTTGAGCCCCACATCGGGCTCCACGCTATCAATGAGGAGTCTGCTCAGGATTCTCTCTCTCTCCCCGTCTCTCTGTGCCTTTAAACTTTAAAAAGAAGAAGGAGGAGGAGGAGGAGGAGAACTCTAATTAGAGACAAAAATAGAAGGCAAGTTTAATGAACTGGAAAAGAGTGTATAACTCAAAAGGACTAACTATATTGCAAACCAAGTCTATGAAAGGAGATCACCCAGGCAGCAATGGGTTCTCCAAATAAGAGGTGTGACTGGTTAAAAACAAAAGCAAACAAACAAACAAAAAACACATGATTCAGAAAGTCCAGAGGGAAGCCTAGCAGTGATTTCCTCAGCTATGCTGCTTCTGCTCCTATCCATATATTTCACACCATATCAGATAATAACTCTCACATACTTTCGTTAGAGGATACGTAAGACAATGTACGTAAAATAATTAGAATAATGCCTAGGAAGATTAGTTTGCTCAGTATAAGGTAGTTTTTGTTATGGCAGTTGTAGGCAATCTAGGGACCCTTGAGTAGCAGCAGCGTCAATATTCCCACTCTCAGTCATGTCTTTATTTATTTTTTTTTTTTTTCAACGTTTATTTATTTTTGGGACAGAGAGAGACAGAGCATGAACGGGGGAGGGGCAGAGAGAGAGGGAGACACAGAATCGGAAACAGGCTCCAGGCTCTGAGCCATCAGCCCAGAGCCCGACGCGGGGCTCGAACTCCCGGACCGCGAGATCGTGACCTGGCTGAAGTCGGACGCTTAACCGACTGCGCCACCCAGGCGCCCCAACAGTCATGTCTTTATAATTCCACATATAACTCCTCCATAATATGATTCAACTTTCACTCCCAGCATGATCACTTTCCATCTCATTGTTGCACTGTTAGCCAATCCCTTTATTATTTGTTGTTCTTGTAAAATGGCAAACTGGTTTATCATTAGAAGACAAGGAAGTAACACAACCGTGTGTTTTATTACCTACGACCAATCAGCAACAGACTTCAAAAGCAGTGATCTGCTATTTACATAGTAATATGTGAATTGAAGAACTAGAGGCAAAGTTTGAACTTTTTGCAGTTACTCACAGTTAATAAACTTTGTTAACTGAAATTCAAACTGTGCTGTTTAGGGACTGGTGTTATTTGAACAAACTGGGGTAATGGAACTCATGCACAGCCAAACCGTGTAATCAGAACTGCCCGTATTTGCTTTTCAGGGTCCTCAAACGGCTGCTCCATGTATCCAGTAGCGGTTTTAAAGCAGTATTCAGCAAAGAATATGTTAACTCTATCTACCGGGGACCAGCAACTCTGGTCCGCTTTCTTAGGTTAAAAATACTGACTTTCCAAAATTTGTAAGAGCAAATTTCTTGACCAGTCCCTAGGAAGGCAAAGTTTCCAAGCAATAGTAAACAGCTAGGAAGCTAGGCATCAAGTCCACCAACACTATCAGAAATACCTAAGAAATAAGCCATTCAATAAAATTAGGCTTCAATATGGGAAGATGAGATGTATCAACTTTTTTGGTAAAATATATAGCAACAGTAACTAATAGTGTATCTTACAAATTCACATTCTCTAAAAAACTAATTCTATCCTTGACTATGTTCACTGTGAGAGGGGGGAAAATAATCACACAAAAAATAGTCATTAGGAAATTCTTAAAAGATATTTACCATTATTCTAGAGACCATAATAGAAATACACAAGGGATAGTGATTATTCACACATAAATATACTAGCTACCAGTCATCAACTAATTACCTTCCACACTAATAAAAACACAACTGAAGGGGGGAAAAAAAAAGCCAGGAATAACCTTGGTAAAAGTTGTAAATGCTGCACTTTAAAGTAGGCCTTGAATTCTGGAAACTATGTAAAGATTCCATTCAGTTTCTTCAGGTACTTTTTTTACTCTAAGTTGTCTCTTATTTTCATACTAAGAAAATATGTCCCCTAACATAACATAGATTATACAGAAATGCATGCAAATTTGGCCAGGTATGGATAACTGCATTGACTTAGCTACATAGTTCAGCAGAAATTAGAAATATCTAAATATTCTGCTTAATGACTTAGTTTTATTTTCACCTAACACTAAATAGTCAGTATTCAGCAAACATTCACAACATATATAGCACTGGTGACCACAGAAACAGTGTTGTAAGTTCAGATATGTCTATACTAATGACATCAAAAAATTAAAGTACTTCGATTCACACATGTTAGAGGTCAGCTTGGCAAAAATGCAGGCTAAAAGTAGAGGCAGAAAAGACGTCGTTTTAAAACTTCTGTCCAGGATAATGATGTCATCCATGGGCACTTTAAGTGCTTTTATGCCTGGCTTTCCTTCACTGACTATTTTTCTACACAATGCCAAAGTTTACCTGACAAGAGACTACAAAATACATTGGTTGTAGAATTAATCGTATCAGCTCTATTTTGGTTCCTCACAGTCTATTTGTCTTCTACTAGTAAAACAAGAAGGAAGAGGAGGAGGGGGAGGAGAAGAGTTTTAAAAAATTAAACAAGAGTGAAAATTTATGGTTTGCATATTTTTCCAGTCCCACCATCTGTTGCTCAAATGTATTTTTAAAATGGTTGCGGCTATCTTATTTTTTATTTACCAAAAGATCATTAGCTCCAGCTGCTTTGCCTAACCTCTCTCCATATGCTGATTTATGGAAATATAAGCCCATAATAGTATTCCTGAAATTGAAAAACTCCCTTACAAAAATACATCATTTTTATTTATGTAACTATTTTATTTTTAAATGAAATCCCATATATTCAAAGCCCGTATACCACTACATTCTAATAATTTTGAAAGTATTCAAAAAATATTTGTATATAATATTTTGATGTTAATAAATGAGCACTCATGGAAGATGGAGTGTGCTCTTATTAGCATCTTAATGTATTATGAGTGGACAGACATACTCATGAACACAAGATGGACAGAAAGTAATCTTATGTATGTTGTCTAATTTAGCATATACTTTGAAGTCAAAATAATCAGACATACATATCCCTGTGAATGTTGCAGCACATTATGTTGTTTATACACAAATGAAACTGAGTCTGGGCCCAATAAATTCAAAGAAAGGAAAATACTGAGTGCCTAGAATGTACCACGTACTACATTAAGAACACAGCAAACAAGGAGCGCCTGGGTGGCTCAGTCGGTTAAGCATCTGACTTCAGCTCAGGTCATGATCTCACAGCTCGTGAGTTACAGCCCCACATTGGGCTCTATGCTGACAGCTCAGAGCCTGGAACCTGCTTCAGAGTCTGTGTCTTCCTTGCTCTCTGCCCCTCCCTGACTTGCACACGCACACACTCGCTCTCTCTCTCAAAAATAAACATTAAAAAAAATGTTTAAAAAAAGAACACAGCAAATGCTTCAAGGTAGGGATTATCAGATGAATTAAAGAAACAACAGAAACATGAATGTTTAGCAAGTTTCTAAACAGTGTGACTGTGTGACCACTTCAATAAATGTTAGTTATAATGAGGGATATATAACTATGTTCATTTTTCAGTTGATGAAACTCAAGTTTAGAAAAGTTTAATAACTTGTCCAAAGTCAATGAAATGGTTTCTAGTGGAAAAATCAGGATTAAATTTCAAGTCTGACTCCAGAGTCTACATTTCTCCATTACCCTCAAAGCAAAATTCTGTAAAAATTATTCTCCTGTCCAGCAGTTTCATGAAGGACTTAGTAATATAATTTTAAATATACTCCAAGAACCTAATTCTTAAGATCCAAAATATATTTATAAAAAAGTCATAACAGAATTTGTTTGATTATAATTTCTTACCCATAGACTCTTACTACTTAACTTTAACGTTATTAAAAGACTGAACAAGTCTCACCTTCAGGACAATTACGAAAACTCAGCCAGAAAAAAGGGCAGATACCATTAGCTTTGGGATATTACAAGTGGTTTGTGCCTGGCCCTCAACCATTACCATTATCATTCTGGGATGTCACTAAGTATATTGAGAAGTGAAACCCACTGAATAGAACAAAAAAACCTCCACTTTTTATTTAACATTCAAATTTCCAAAGTCCATATGCCCGATGGTAGCATCCTATTACTCTCAAAAGGAAATTTTAATCAGAGTACTTAATTAGGAGAGAAATTACATATGAATGCAAGTCTCCTAAGTTCTAATTTCATATTACTATATCTTCACCAATCTGATATTACGATATTTTCAACAATCTTTACTTTAAAATATGAACTTAAAAAGTCTGCTGATTTGAATCAAGACAATTGTATTTTTCTTTTATAACCAATATTAACTACTGGAGTCTCAGCTACAGTCCAAATTTCAACTGCAAAAGGTATTAACTTTTTATGTTGAATATTCTTTCTTGAGGGCATTCCATTTTTACAGTATTAACACAAAAACAGACCCCATTCTCTCATGAATAGGAATGCACAGTTTTAGAAATATTTTAAATACTAAGCTTATCAATTGCACTATTTAATACAGGAGTATAATATATTCCAAATCTTCACAGTAAGCTTTCAAATAAAACCTTCCCCACAGGTCCCCTTTTGCCCAAATGTTCCCAGACCTCCCAAGAAATTTACAGCATGAGAAATAATGCAAATTGACACTCCATAAAGTCAAGAAGTTCATTGGGCCCAAAGACCCTGAGACATACTATCAACTAAATACGGCTCATTTGGAATGGCTGCAAAAAAGACTAGTAAAAAAAAAAAAAAAAAAAAAAATCAGTGGTTGTTATTTAGGAGGAAGGGAAAAATTGATGCTGATGTAGGCAAGTTGCAGAACCCACATATTGCCTAAGTGGCAGCTAGACCTGCCAACTTTGACAATCTGTCAATGCCGATTCTAGCTCAGTGCCAGATTTCTTTCCAATTCTATTTCTCTATTTGTCTCACCTAACTCTCATTCTGGACATTGTATCAGCTGTAACATTAATGACTTGTGTGACAGTGGGTTTCTGCTGTTCAGTCAGTTAAAATAATCTCTAAAATGTAGTTTAGCAACATAAAGTATTTAGCCCTTCAAACTTTGAATCCAAAATCCCAATCTTCAGAAATATGAACTCACAGCATCATAAAAATGTGAGCAACCATGACTCAGTGAGGTAAATGAATCCTGATGCTGAGCTTTGGGATAACAGCCTATCCATGGGTCTGTTGCTAACTAGCTGTGAGACCATGGGCAAGTTAGCCAGCATTCTGTGCCCGGTGTTTTTATCTTGCAAATGAGGATAATCAAAGTACCTACCTAACGGGATTATTGAGAGAACTAAATGAGTTAATATACAAAAAGTGTCTGGGATATACTAAGCATATGGAGAAATTCCCAAAGAGACCAAGAAAAGGAAGGTGCTGCTTCTCTAGAAGGTCCTACAGACCCATCGCTGATGCTTTAACACTGCTCAACTCCTCATAGAGAGACCTTCACATTTAAGGAGCAAAAAATAAAATATAGGATTGGAGGTTATAAAGATTCAAGGGAAAAAAGTGAAATGATGTATATATTTCAAGTAAACATCATCGAAAAAGTGACCGGACTCTTGACCCTTAGGCTTTACAAACCAACAGGAGTAATTCTCACAGTTCTCTTGTTGGAGAAGATCATCTCAGGAGGGAAACACTATATCAAATGTTTAGATTTCCTCTCAACTTCTGTAAATTATGTTCACAAAGTTAAAACCCAATAAAACAAATATTAAATACGCATAGATATACACAAACACATCACTTATCCATTTCATAAGGTGGAGCAACAGAATCATTTATAAAATCTAAGTTAATAAAAATTCTTGTCTTCCCTATAGCAAGCAAATTGGTCTCACTTTACAGAAAGTCTCTCGTATTTCAAAAAAGAAATGCTAATTTCAACAAGGCAATGCATATTTAGCATAGAGAAATTTTTAACAGTTAAATAGTGGATTAACTAAAAAAAAAAAAAATGTTTAAAAAAAGGGGGGTGGTGCCAGGGTGGCTCAGTTGGTTAAACTCCAACTCTCAATTTCAGCTCAGGTTATGATCTGAGATCAAGCCCTACAGGGGTCTCTGAGCTGAGCACAGAGCCTCCTTGAGATTCTTTGTTTCCCTTTCCCTCTGCCCCTCCCTCACTCGCATGTGTTCTCTCTCCCTCTTGCTCTCTCGAGAGAGAGAGAGCAAGAGAGAGAGAGAGAGAGAGAGAGAGAGAGAGAGAGAGAGAAAGAAAGAAAGAAAGAAAGAAAGAAAGAAAGAAAGAAAGAAAGAAATCAGCAGGTTTTATAGCAAGAAGACTTATAGGAGTTGCAGCATAGCCTCCAAAAGAAAAACAAAATTACTCTCCAGGGTCCCTCCCTAAACAAAACACACATTGATTTACAATTGTACTACTAGGTATTTATCCAAAGGATACAGAAGTGCTGTTTCAAAGGGGCACATACACCCCAATGTTTATAGCAGCACTATCAACAATAGCCAAAGTATGGAAAGAGCCCAAATGTCCATCAACAGATGAATGGATAAAGAAGACATGGTGTGTATATATGTATACACACAATGGAATATTACTTGGTGATCAAAAAGAATGAAATCTTGCCATTTGCAACAACATGGATGGAACTAAAGGGTATTATGCTAAATGAAATTAGAGAAAGACAAATATCATATGACTTCACTCATATGTGGAATTTAAGATACAAAACAGATGAACATAAGGGAAGGGAAGCAAAAATAAAATAAAAACAGGGATGGGGACAAACCATAAGATACTCTTAAGTACAGAAAACAAACAGGGTTGCTGGAGGGGTTGTGGGTGGGGGAATGGGCTAACTGGGCAAAGGGCTTTAAGGAGGACACTTGTTGGGATAGGCACTGGGTATTATACGTAGGTGACGAATCACTGGAGTTACTCCTGAAATCATCATTGCACTGTATGTTAACTAACTCGGATGTAAATTAAAAAATAAATTAGAACTAAAGGGATCTTAATCAAAAACAAAAAGACAAAATAAAACAAAACAAAACAAAAACCCACCTCACTTTTAAGGTATGATCTATTCCATACCAGTAAATAAAACGATTTCATGCTAAGAAAGCAATTTGCATTGAGGAGCCCATCACAATCACTTGTCATGGGAAATACTCTTTCCAAATTATACATATTCCCACAGATTATGGCAGATATTGCCCCAGGTAACTTACAGGTGGCAGGGTAAAAATCATCGCTCTCATGAGTAAGTATTAATAGAAGGCAATGAATGACAGACTCCTCTGTATGCTGCAGGGAAAAAACACTGAGAGCCAACTGTTTTAACAGACCAAGAATTTGGGGGAACTAAGGAAGAGAATGTAGACCGGACTAAGGAATGACCTAAAGCAAAATCAAAGACTCTTGCTCTCCTGTGTCTTAATTTTTATGAGTAGCTTTGCATTCTATGTACTTAATAACTCAGATGGAAATGGAATACTTGTTGAGTTTATTTACCTCCTGTGTATAAAACCACACCCTCAAAGTTCAGCATCATTCAGCTCTAGGCCTCCTACAGAGGCTTAATGCCATAGAGTACATTTTGTGTTTTAAATGTTTATCTATACAGAAGTTTATCTAACACATAATTTCATTTCTCAATTCCTCAATTCAAAGGGAATTTGCTACCATAATTATGCATCTAACATTCAACATGACAAAGTAGGTTTGTTCCTGCTACTACTTAATATTTTTTAAGTTTTCACTAATAAACTAAAAAGCAAAGAATTAACTCCTATTATTAATAAGGTAGTTATGTGTATACATGCATAGAACATGCTTGGAAGGATATACAAGGAACTGTCAGATCGTTACCTCTTTGGAGTAGAACTGAGAGGAGCTAAGAGATAGTTTTATAATTTATTTAAACAATGAGCATGTATTACTTTAAAAGAAACCCTCCATAAAATTCTTAACTCCCATGAGGAGTATCCCCAGCCCAAATTTAGTGAGTCTCAATTTAATTAACATCCTGAATACCTCCTCCTTTGACTTAAAACTTTCAAATTCAATAGACTAATCTATATAAGCTGGTTGGCAATCCATCTGACAAGCTAACCTACTACAAAATAGTAAAGCAGTCTAAAAGCTAAAGGTTCACAGTGGTTCTCTCCTTTATCTCAGATCCCTACTTCTCAACAACTACATTTCCAAAAAGGTGGGTAAGAAAAAACACAAACATATGTAAACATTCTCACATGTTCTATAGCACCCGCCTGTCCATTACTATATTCTCGATACTGTCCAAGCATCTGGTCTACTTGTCGCAGGTTCCGACTGGTGTCCTTAAAAAAGAAAATGGATTTTAATAATTGTTGCAAACAACGCTTTTCTCAATCTTAGTAGTATGTCAAACAACTAAGTCAACCATTTGTGAAAGGTACAATTATATCATACCTAAGTTGGATATTAATATACAGTACTTCTTAAATATCAGATAAATCATATAAAAACCACTGAGAGAGAAACTCAAATCCATCCACAATTTACTTGTGTGAAATCTGAAGTACATAATTTAAATCCTTATCCAATGTTCCACAATAGTCAGGAACAAAACCCTAATTTGAAAAGACTCCTCATTATTAATTTGTGCACCTCAACTAATTCACACCTCCTTCATAGAAAAGGAATCCTGAGAGAACAAACCTTTTAGATTGTGTATAAGAGAAGCAAATCATTAGGAACGATGTTATTTTAATTATTACTTCACTGTGGAACTTGATTAGAAGAAAAAGTATCCTTTAACCTTTAGCTATAAACAACAAATTAAGTTCTAATCTCAACAAAAATGGTTTCCACCCAAATGTGCTAGGTGTTACCTCAGAGATTAATGGAGGCATTTCTTTCAAAAAAAGATACACTTACTAATGTGTCTCCTCATTGGTTGGAAAGTACAAGGATTTATTTGTACTCCAAAAATCCAATGTTATGCTAGTTTATGTAAGTTTAAAAAGAGCCTTGTGAGTTTTAAATCAAATTATGGCCCCTCCACCAGAAATTAGCCTCTTCTCATTAAGAATACTAACCCAGGGGTGCCTAGGTGGCTTAGTCAATTAAGTGTCCAACTTCAGCTCAGGTCATGATCTTGTGGTTCACAAGTTTGAGCCCCGCATCGGGCTCTGGGCTGACAGCTCAGAGCCTGGAGCCTGCTTTGGATTCTGTGTCTCCCTCTCTCTCTCTCTGCCCCTCCCCTGCTCATGTTCTGTCTCTCTTTCTCTCAAAAACAAACGTTAAAAAAAAAATTTTTTTTTTAAAGAATACTAACCCAAAGCAATTAAAAACCAAAATCCATGCTTATCCAGGCAAAGCAAAAATAAGAGATTAAGGGGCTGGGGAAAAAAAAAAAAAAACTCTATTTCTGAGTTTTCTTCCCCCACCCCCCCTCACTCTCGGTATGGCTGTGTTGTTACCCTTCACCCACCTCTTTTCCCAAGCCCTTTCTACATAAAGGATATATACTGCCTCCACTCAAACTTCTAAAAGGTTGCCTTTCAAACTGCCAAAAGTTAGCCCCTAAATAAAAATGGCATCTCAATATTGTCAATCCATGAATAATCTGCCTAGTCAAAATATGAGCAATTACTCTCAAAGGCACATGACCACAAGAAGCTAAACTGTGGTACTTCCTGCTCGTTTCACTCCCACACATTTTATTTGGGCATACTGCCTCATCCCAAAATGCTTCCACAACCTATCACATATTTCAAATATCTTTACTGACTGTGCTAGGCACAATAAGACGTTCAAGTCCTAATCCTTGTGACTTGTGTATTTGTAACCTCCCATGGCAACAGAGATTTTGTAGATATGATATACAGCTCAAGTGAAGGACCAGAGGTGGGAATATTATCCTGGATTATTGGGCGAACCCAATGTAATCACAAGCATCCTTAGGAGTAGAAGAGGGAAGCAGAAGAGTAGTCAGAGTGATGTGAAGTGAGGACTCAACCCACCCTTGCTGGCTTCGAAGATGAAGGAAGAGGATCCCAAAAAAATGTAGGCAGCCCCTGAAAGCTGGAAGAGGCAAAGGAATAGAGTCCCATGGGCTCCCAGGAAGGAATGCAGCCCTACCGAACCCTGATTTGGGTCCAATGAGACCAGTGTTGTATTTTGATGTGCAGAACTATAAGAAAATAACTTTGGTATTTTAATTATTAATTACAAACAATTATAAATTATATATCATTATTTAATTATATAATTAGTTTGTGGTAATTTGCTATGGCAGCAAAAAACTAATACACTGACCAAAACTATTTCTCAGTTTAAACTACTGAAAATCTATTAAATGCAACCACTGCTAAACTAACCTGTAAAGTACTCGTTATAGTGTTGACCTTCTCGGTGACGCCTACTGTAGGACGACTTAGACTTTCCCTGTATGTTGACCTGGCAGACCATCGACTCAATCGGTCACGAGAGCGAAAGTGTTCTGAATCGCTGGAGGATTCTGCCATTGATGTACACAATCCTGAAAACAAACCCAGGTCAAGGTCAATCAAATAGTAAAGAGCATGGACATATGAGATTAAATTAACTACCTGCATCGTGATCTTAAGTATTTATTACATTAGTCCTTTGGCTTATCACAATTTCTAAACACGTAGCCTGAAAATACAGGTCACTTCCCCACGCAATTCTCTCTCCTTCATTTTTTCCACTTCATGTGAACAATTCCTCAGATACGATTTTAGTCATGTTTACAACTGCAAATAATAATATTCTCTTAGTTTTGTGCAATGTTTCTAAATTTTAAAAGCACTCTCACATACAGTATCTCACGTAATCTTACAACATTGCAAGGTAGAAGGTGCTCGTAGATTGGCATCTCTACAATTGAAAAACCAAAAAGTTACTCTCTAAGCTAAGACTTAGTAGGTCTTAATAGGTCTCAATATTAGTCTGAAGTCCGTTCTACAAAGTTGTAACAACATGTGTTATCTTTAAACAAAAATACAACAGTCACAAAATGACCTAAAATAAGGAAACCGCATTCAGTGTACAGTGAACACTCTCATGCACCTTCTTTTGTTACGATTTTATTTTTAAGAGATTTTATTATCTCTGAGAGATTTTAGAGATTTAAGAGATTTTATCATCTCTACACCCAGTGTTGGGCTCACACTCACAAGCGTGAAATCAGGAGTCGCATGCTCTACTGACTGAGCCAGCCTGGCACCCCTCATGAACCTTAATTTAAAATACGGAATTAAATGCTATTAACAGAGGTAAAAATTCCATAATAACAAGTATGTGAGAAGAAGGCAACCTCAACATCTCCACCAAAAGAGAAAGCCAAACATCCTGAGTATAGTTTCATCAGCAGAAAATTCCCTAAATATGCTTTCTTCCCATCCTTACCCCAATTTTTGATTTAATGCAAAAGAAAATCATTTCATGCATGACAATCTCAAAAGTTTCAGAAAATCTTTTATGGAATTTAAAGAAAAAAAATATTGGGATAGAGAAGAATGAGAGAAAACTCACTGATCAAAAGCGGAAGTTTGTTGAATATCCCAATAATTTCATTTTTTGCTTAATGGAGGGTTAACAATCTTCAACATTGTTATAATCTTCCTAAAATCTATATGGCCATTTTTTCTGGTTTATTAAATGCAGTGTAATGAAACCTTTTGTTAATGACCTACAATATTCTAGACTTTCTGGATCTTTATTCTGAATGTACCTGGGAAGTATGTGTATAACAAGTGAAAACACTGAGGTATCCGAATTTAAAATAAAACATGAACTAAATTAAGTGTAGCTGTCACTTAATACAAAAGAAAAAGAAAGACCTCTCACTTACCCCTACTAGGGATTACATATTTTTTAATAAGAGAAAATCACACTTTCCAGCATGAATTTCACTGGTAAACACACACACACACAGTCTTCAGCTATTAATTTCAATTACTTTGAGCAATAAAAGATGTTCAAACTCCTGGATCTGATGGAACTCCTGTAGAGACATCAAGATGTAAGATGAGATTGATCTGAGAATTCCGCGGGACTTTTGTTTATATAAAATATGAAACATTCAGCAACTAAGCACGTTAATTATACATAAGTGTCATAAATGCTGAACGAAGAAGCATTAAAGAATCCGTAATAAAAACAGAAATCAGATTACTTTCATTGTTGATAAAAACTGAGCACTCTCTTTAACTACTGACAACTCACAAGGTCAAACATGACCCTCAAAAGTAAGTGAGTGAGCCCCTACCCTAAGTGTCACAACACAAAAGGCAGCCGTGGTGGCAGAGATTCAACCTTATCAAAAGATGCCCATGTCTCATCAGCCAACACCATGACTCCCCAGACACAGAGTTGACGGAGGGAGGGAGAAACAAAAGAGAAAGGAGTGGCCACTAGTATTGGCAAGAGGGTCATGCCAGCCACATAATCAGAACCTACAGGGAATATATGGAGAGCCATTAAAATAATTCCCAAGATCCCTTAATATAGCTGACTAAAGAAGAAAACCACTAAACAGTGTCAATTACACACTTTATTCACCATTGAGACTGTATTATTTTATAATTAAAAACTTAATTTTTAAAAAAATATTGTATATCCTATTATCACTGGTGTTAATGAAAATTGACCAGGCCTCTGAAAATCTTCCCCCCAAACTGTACCCAGAGCATTAGATTTATTCCACACTGATAAAAGCATATTGAGAATGGTCACATAACTAAAGTGTATGCACGGCCATTAATTTAAAAAACACACACACAAAAAAACTGTTCTACCTAATCTAAAATGTAAATTAAACAATGAGATGATTTTCCAGCCCATTAAAATTTTTTCTGTTAAATAATAATATCTATGGTTAGCCAGGTTGGTAGGGAAAAGAGCAGTCCTGTACTGTCCTAAGGGGGATGTGTAAATTGACATAACTTGTCTGAAAATAACCAAGCAGTATGTATCAAGAGCAGTTTGTACCTATAACCCACTAACTACATTTCCAAAAATTTCCCTTAACAAAATCATCTGGAATACGTACAGAATTTATATATGTGGATATTTACTGGGAAGTTATAATAGAGGGAAAGTAAAAACTTAAATTTCAAACTATAAAACAATGATTAAAACACAGTACCTTTCATGCAATGAAACAGTATACAGATTCTAAAAAGTCTGTTTCTGGAGACATTTAATAGCAATGCAAGGATAAAAGCATGAGTCCCATTTTGTATATACATTATATGTTGTCTGTGTGTGAATATAAACTGTGAGTAAACAAATTTAAAGGAGCGGGAAAAGACAACTTCAAAAGGGGAAGAAAATATACCAAAAGTATATTTACTATCCAGCAGTTACAGTCATTTTCTATTTTTTTTAAACATTCCTATCTTCCCTGAATTTTCCACAATAACTGTGGAAAGAAAAATATAATGTATACTTAAAAGAAAGATAAATACAACAGATTAGTAACAAGTGGACAACCTGGAAAAGGTGTTTAAATAAAAGCTGTATTCAGAACTCCCTTGTTCTTGGTAGTTGTTTCCTTCTCCCAGGCAACTTACTTGACCATCTGCCTACGGAGGGTCATGTCACTAGTCTTCACCAATGAAGGAGTTCAAGAGATGGGATCACAATGCCAGTCTCTACTGTTTCACACTGTACAATACTGGCTGACCAAAGAAACCATTTATCATGAGTTTAGGAGCTAAAAGAATAATTTTTTTTCAATTATATGATTCCACCTTTGCAATTTTGCTGACAGTCATTAGACTCAAAAACGGACTCTCATAAAGAAACATACTAAATACTAGAATAAACTTAAAAGTTGAAGGACTACGTGAAGGCATACTAATATGCACTGATAGCTTATGCAATCAAATTCTGCTTTGGGAACAAATTAAAACTGGTTCATGAATGATTTTTTTCATCGCAGTTACAATTTGTAGCCCAAAGAAAAATTATTAAGACTAGTAGAAAAACATAAATGTATGCTCAAAAAAAGATAAGCACTTTATCATTATGGTTAATGATTTAAAAGAAGAAAACTCAATTGGGTTAGAACTCCATTTCCATCATCATAAGAAATTTGAGCATAACATCTGTTGACAAAAAAAAAGAGTAGCTAAAATTGAAGAATGACTGAAGAGCTCTTTCAAGAACCAGTTATTTATTTACTTAATTATTTTTAAAGAACAATTTAAAGAAGCTGAATCACCTAAATCCTGGTTAAAGGTGAGAAAGGCATTTCTTTCAACTGAAGAAAAAGCAGTAAATGTTCTCTGCAGCTTACTACCACCTACTGGTACAACAAAATTTCTCATTGATGAGAAAGTGATAATATGCACGCTCTCTGCTTTTTAGATGGTGAGCTTGTTCCAAGACTCTAGAAAGAACTAAGAGGGGTGACCTTGGGTGAAAGTCTTCAGAGTCTTAGAGAACACTCTCAGTCTGAAACCAGATGGTACAATTCTTAGAATAGTTTATTTAGCTGTTCCCAACACATCAGTATTTAAAGGCATAAATATTGTTGCTTCTGTCTTAATGAACCTTATAAAGAAGACATACAGCCACCAGAGCAAGTAATGAACTCTCATCAATTCACTCCCACTAAGGATCTATCAAAAACAAATGTCCATATACAGACCTGAACACCAACCAGAGAGAGTAAAACTACATTCAACCCTATAAGAGGACTTGTGGTGAATCTTTACAAGCTCACGTCCACCTCTTTTGTTATTTGACCTAAAGAGCCATCAGACTGTCTTCATTATAATGATGCACATTTGTATGTAGGAGAGTTATAATTTATTGGTCCTCAAGTCTCTTTTCCTCAGAGCCAGTTTAAAACAATTAGGATTTGCAAGCTGTTCCATAAAAGATAAGCACCCAGCCTCAGGGGGTGATATTTCACACAAGCTGACTAGTGCATGTTAAGTAGGTGATGGCTCCTCAGCTGGCCCTGTCCAAGGCAAGTGTCCTCAATGTTCAAGGTAACGATGTGTTGGGGGGAGTATTGGGGGAGGTGGGAAGTGTCTTTTAAGCTTAATCACTAAGTTCAAATTTTAGAAAGCATTTCTCACTGTTTCAATAGCTATAGGACTTGAGAGCTTTATTTTCTCCCTCAAGAGAAAAAGTAAACAAGCCAGCAGAAAGTACCACGTACAATTATTAATTGTACATGTCTTCTTTATGCCAGTGCTCCTTTGGAACTTCAAATCCTCAAAAGCTTTTGGCAAATTAATAGAAGATCAAAATCAACTGTCCAGTCCATCAGCCAGTTAGTAGATCATGTAAGACAAAGGAAACAGAATCAAAGAGAGGCAACAGATTCGTGCATTTATCATTTACTGAATCACTACATTAGAAATGGAAGATAAAAGTAAATTAAAAAATCACAGTCTTTGAGGGGAGAAAAAGACTCATAAAAGTGGTACACGTGGTGAGCTAAGTAATATGACAAAATGCCAGGGGAGTCAGGTAAGGATCCCTCCACTCATCTCGAAGGATGAGTAGAAGTTTGACAGATGGATGAGAAAAAGAAATGGGAACCAGTTAAAACCCATCCATCTGTCTCAAAGGAACTAAAGAAGGTACAAATAAGCAAAGCTCTCACATTCCTTCACCAGGGCGTAAATTTAAAACTGTCTCTAGATATTGCTCAATGTCCCCAGGGCATGGGCAAGGAGCACAAGTGCTGGTTAAATCATCATCTCCAGTTAAGAACTTAGAGAATCAACATTTACACACACACACACATACACACACACACACACACACACACACACAATTTGATTTTTTATTGTATGTCCCATTTATTCCTGTTGCTGCCATGCATTTCCTCTCTCTCCCGCTCACGCTCCCACACTCTATTCCATGGGTGAAGCCAGGCAGGCTCAGCTCCTAGGCTGCATTTTGCTCCCTTTACTCCAGTACCTCTGAGTTCAAGAACAGAGTTACAGGGACCAGTGCCCACCAAGCAGGGCTATTTCTGGAAAAGGCCATATACCATACAAAAGGACAGCTTACTCGGACATGGAGAAAAACACTAGGAGCTGCTCAGATAATTATACATGTGCCAGTTGCTAAAAATCAGTATCAGTTTTAAAAGAAAACAAAGTTACTTAATAATCCCCTCCCTGTTTCACCATCAAAATGATACAGATATTTTAGATATACACCCACACACACTTCTAAAATCAACAAGGGAGTTTACAAAATTAAATAAAAAGTAAAACATGTCAAGATAAAAAACAGCAAATGAAAACTCAAGAAAAACTTACAAGAGAAATGGATGCTGACGAACCCAAGATGGATTTATTATTTGTAATTAAATCCTAGTTTTGAACTCTTGCATTTGCCAGCCAAAAAATATTTCTTACACTATTCCCAAAATAGCAGGCAAGAATGAAGTCCTCTGTGCAGAGAGACAACTTCTAGTAACTGTCCAAACTGCTTCAGACTGGGCAAGATACCAGCATGGACCAAGGGAAACTAGCATCCCCAAGTTTCTGACACCATTTTGCTTAAATGGGTGGATGAACACTGGAGGACTACAGACAACCAACATGTACTTAAAAATAATGTTCACTGTGTGATTTTAAAGCTTTAATTGGAAAACAAAGAGACTTCATATAAAAATTCCAATTTCTAGCTTCTCTTGAAAAATCCAACGATCTGGCAACACTGGGGGTGAATTCTCCCATTGCAACATGGGACGCCGTAGTTGCCTTAGAGTCAGGCACGCACCTTCCTGTTTGCCCCAGTCCCCACTGGACCTGCTTCACATGGTGAGTTACCTCACTGGCCCCACTGAGCAGTTGTGCTTGCAACTTTATTTTAGATGAAGAACCAAGACAAAGGAAGTCTACCAGTCTCATTCCCTAATTAAAAACAAGCAATTCAATCATGAAGAATGAATCAAGGTTAAATGTTCAAAAGCTAATGCTTTCCTCTACAGACAAGAAGGAAAATTGGGTAATACGACTTTGCTATAAGCCATCCCTATAGACTATAAAACCAGAAGGATATACTACTCCTGAGCAGAAGGACCGAAACTACTTAGAATGTTTCCCTGATGTAAGTACTTTCAGAACAAGAGTGCAGTACATTGCATCATTTGGCTCTAATCTTCATCCCTCCCTATACACACTATCCTTACTTCTAGGTGGAGTTACCAGCCCGGGCCCCAGCAACCGGGCTTAGCCATATGACTCACTTTGGCCAATAGGATTTTAGCTGACATGGCACAAGCAGGGGCTTGAAATGAGATTACACACTGGAATTTGCTCTCTTGCAAGGCTTCCATCACCAGGATGTGCCCAGGCTATGGTGTAGGAAGGTGTGGGATCCATGCCTGCCCAGTGATTTCCAGCTTAGATCAGCCAGATGAACACAGACAAATCAGTGAGTCTACAGATGATAAGCAGACAGCTTAGCTAACCCATTGCATAGGCAATAAACATGTATTGTCATATGCCTCCAGTTTTGCTTTGCTATGCAGCAAGAGCTAATCTAGCTGAAAAATATAGTTTACTAATAAATCATTTGATTTAGTTCAGAGGATGGTGAATTTCCTGAAGTTTCTTCTCAAGCCTACTCTCCTTCAGAAAACAGGTGGGTTTCAGACTGTCTTCTAATGGTGGAAGAAAAAAAAACAGATTCAAATTAGGATGCACAAAATAAGCCCAAGCAGTTGATGAAACAAGTGACAGGCTAGCAATTTTTGAGAAAAAAAATCTAAACAATCATAAATAGCAGCTGGGGATATTTGTTCTCTGTATAACATTAAGTTTTTTGAAAGAAACCAGCAATTTCCTAAGTATATTATAAAGCACATTTGTTCTCTTCCTCCTAGTTTTTAAAGTATAAACAAAACTCCCCTTGACTTTCCCAGGGAACCAAACAATTTTAAGAAAGGAAAATTGTTCTTATTCCTATTGTACCTTAAATTTGCATATTGCTATATGGCTTACAAAGCATTTGTTAGTCTTTTCTCTTTTGATCTCCCATTTCAATCCTGTGAAGTTGGTATAATTACAACTCTCTACCTTTGCTGAAGAGAAACGGCTAAAATACTTGTCCATGATGGCTTTGCTAAAAAGTTACAATAACGGTACTGGAAGTCACATCTTGTGACTCTGCTTTCTCCAATGCATTCTATACATAAAGAATTATGTAAACTCCAAATACACTGCCCAATCACTCAAACGTTTTCTTTGTCCTCCCCTACTCTGTTTCTTATGATCCATCCTCCCCCTCCAAGAAATGCACTTAAGGCTGGAATATTCCATATGTGCTTGCTTAAAGATTTATATAATGAGCATAATAAAGTATTAAATACTTACATCTGCCATTAATCCAATTTATTACAGCTATTTTAAGATGTCTTTTAAATAATCCTGTCTCTTGTTAAGAATATTTACAACTAGAGCACCTAGGTGGCTCAATCAGTTAAGAGTCCAAAGGCCCCGAGATCGAGATCGAGCCCTGCATCAGGCTCCACACTGACAGTGTGGAGTCTGATTAGGATTCATTCTTCCCCTCTCTCTTTCTGCCCCTCCCCCACTTGCAATCTCTCGCTCTCTCAAACAAACTTTAAAAAATTGTAAAAAGGATATTTACAACCCATTTCAGACAGCAAAGCATATCTATTTTTTCAGAAACCATACCCTAAAACCTTAAATTTTTTAAAAAAAAAGCATTCTCTTCATGATGTAAATGTATTTCCTATTTCTCTTTTTCTGCCACTCTTTCTCAATCCCCATATTTCTTTCTTGCCCCATTCTTTTTTTACTTTGCATCTTTAAATCTTTCCTGTAACTCTTCTATAATAAAAACATAGAATATATCTTTATTGTACTTACTGATACACTCATTCAAGAGTTTGGTATTTATTCTTAATTTTAAAAGTGGATAAATAGAATGATTTATATACTCTTTCCAAAGTATAAGAAAATAATTTAGGTCACCTGGGTGGCTCAGTCAGTTGAGCATCTGACTTCAACTCAGGTCATGATCTCACAGCTCATGGGTTCGAGCCCCGCATCGGGCTCTGTGCTGACAGCTCAGAGCCTGGAGCCTGCTTCGGATTCTGTGTCTCCCTCTCTCTCTGTGCCTCCCCCACTTGCATTGTCTCTCTCTCTCAAAAATAAATAAACATTAAAAAAAATTATATATATATATATATATATATATACATACATACACACACACACACACAGAGAGAGAGAGAGAGAGGGAGGGAGGGAGAATATAACTTACAAATTAAAAAAAAAAAGGTATTAGGAGTTCTTAACTTTGACTTGTACCATGAACTGTTTCTGGGAATGTTTTTAAAAGTATGAATTAAAATTTTAAACCTACAGGATTAGGGGCGCCTGGGTGGCTCAGTCAGTTAAGCGTCTGACTCTTGATTTCAGCTCAGGTAATGATCTCAAGGTTCATGGGTTCAAGCCCCACTTTGGGCTCTACGCTGACAGTATGGAGCCTGCTTGGGATTCTATCAACATAAACATTTTTAAAAAATTTTAAAAACATCTACAGGATTAGAAAGGAATCCAATTATAATGACATGCACTATAATATCATTTAAATACTATTTAAATAAACATAATATCATTTAAAACCAATTACACTTAAAAATTAAATCATTGGGACTCCATGGAAGTAGACCCCACTTTAAAAAGCTCAATTTCAAAACCCTTCAAAAAAACAACAGTTGAGACAATATTAATGCTGAATAACTAGTGTTTTCACATAACAGATTGCCATATGACAATAACCCTACAAAGTATTATTGTCCTGATATATATACAAAAGGCGTAAAGAAACTGAGTATTAAGTGTCCAAGGTTATAGGGCTACCAGGTGGCAGAGCTGAGTCTCGAACCTTTCTCCAAAGCCCAAGATTCCTAGTTATCCCTTCTCTTCACCAATGGCACCACTCAGAATCCAGGACTCTTCTCGACTCATTCCTAGACACCAACATAGTTTCGCTAACTAGGAGTCTTTTCCTGTCCATTCCAACTTTCACTGACACTTCATTGCCCATGGAAGATTGAGTCTAGGTTCTTGAATTCAAGAATTCAGGAATTCAAGACCTTCAGCTAGCCCCCCTACCCTTCTCCAACAAAAGAACTGTAACAAGCATAAGGCCCACATTCAGCTGCTGTTACACCAGATTCTCCCACCACTTCATTCTTCACTAATGTCACTAGTTCTGTCTAGAACACCTTCTGCTGTCTACTATTGCCACTTATTTCAAGTCCACTCATCATTCCAGGCATAGCACAGATAATATAACTTCACGGATGCCTTTCATCTCCAGCCAGAAGTGATCTGTCCTTCCTCTGCATTCTTATAGCTCTATAATCATAGTAAGACATTAAACATGCCCATAAAATGTTAATATTTGTGACACATATTTTTTTTTTTTAATTCCTTGAATAGGTCAGACTCATTTCACTGCCAGATTCACAGCCTAGAACATTTTCACTCTTTTTCCCTTGGTTAACTCTTACCTTTTCCTTCAAATCTGAGTTCACAGAAAACGCCCCTTAAAAAACTTTCCTTCACTGCTTCCACCCAACTCCGAGCCAAGTGCCCATAGTGGATATGACCTCGTTACAGCCGATAGACAAACTGGCTGTTTACTTGTCTGTTTCCTCAGTAGACTCTAAATTTCAACAGAGACTCTATTTACTTTGTTCATGGTTGTATTTCAATACCTAGCATAGTGCTGGGCATGTAGTTGGAACATTTTTAAATGAATTTACAGGTAAATTTTCCTTATTCTCCTGTCTGATTAATCCAGAGACAAATTTCAAAGTACAGGCCCTTGCAAACAGCATGTACTAATTAAATAATTGTTGCATGAAATAATTCTAGTGATAAATGGCTTAGATTAATTATCTTAAGCCTTCAAACAATATGGATTTAACTGAAAAGCAGTATCAATAGGAATATTTGATACTTGATAATATGTCTATTTAGAGTAAATAAGGATAAACATTTCAAATTGACTTGAATACGTGTGTGAAAACTTATAACTGAATCAAAACTAGAGGGTTTCCAGGGTGCCAGGGTGGCTCAGTTGGTTCACTGTCGGACTTCAGCTCAGGTCATGATCTTCAGTTCGTGAGTTCGAGCCCTGCATCTGGCTCTGTGCTGACAGCTCAGAGCTTGCATCCTGCTTCAGATTCTGTCTCCCTCTCTCTCTGCTCCTCCTCCACTTGTACTCTGTCTCTCTCTCAAAAATAAACATTAAAAAAAATTTTTTTTAATTAAAAAACTAGAGGATTTCCTTGACTTACTACAAATCACCTTATCATTGTCATTTGCACCGGCATTCCTCAATTCCTCAGTTATTGCTTATCTGTACTACAGAGCTCTAAACTCCAAATTACCTAGGCTCTTTATCATCTGGGTCCATTCTCAGTACTGTTTCAATGTACCAACTGCCACTAACCCATTTTTGCCATTTTAAAGCCTTCACTCTCGCATGACAAGCTTTTCTCTTCTTTCTAGGATCTATAAAATTTGCCTATCTCTTCTTCCTTTAAAATACTAATCATAGGTCACTTTTTCAATGACATCTCTCTTCAGAAAAGCTTAGTTTAGGTTTACCTTTAATTCACTCATCCATTCACCCATGAGCACTCATTCATTCACTCATGAGCACTTATATGGCAACTCCTATGCACAGGGTAGACTCTAAATGTTCATCAGCTAACTGGATTCATGTAACCACAAATACTCCCATCTCCCAAACACTGTAAGCACCAGCATTGTACAGATCTACATTAAGAGTTATAAAAATTTCAGGGGCGCCTGGGTGGCTCAGTCGTAGAAGCATTCGACTCTTGATTTCGGCTCAGGTCATGATCTCATTGTGTGAGTTTGAGCCCTGTGTCAGGCTCTACATTGACACCATGGAGCCTGCTTGGGATCCTCTTTCTCCCTCTCACTATCTCTTAAAATAAATAAATAAGAAAGAAAAAGAGTTATAAGAATTTCAGAGAGGGGTTATATCTGAGAAAAGCCTGATCAGCCTCTTAGGACCACTCATAATCATTAATAACAAGACACCAGAAACAAGGTTAAAAATCTAAAGCAGGGGGTGCTGAGTGGCTTAGTCAATTAAGCATTCAACTTTTGATTTCAGTTCAGGTCATGATCGTGACATTAAGCCCCACGTCCGGCTCTGCCTGAGCATAGAGCCTGCTTAAGATTGTCTTGCTCCCTTTCCTTCTGCCCCTTTCCCCTTCTCTCAAAAAATAAAAATTAACTTAAAAAAGAATAGTGCAGTTGTAAAGGATGCAAAGGATACATAAATAGGCGATTCACAGAACACATATAGCCCTAACAAACATACAACATACTTTATTTCACTAATAAATGCCAACTAAAATGATAGAATCAGATTCTCCTTTCTCTGTTTTGTATAAATGAAAAAAAGCTTTGGCATGGGCACCCCCTTACTGTAAGAGTATTAACAGAATAGCTTTTCTAGCTTTTCTAGAAAACTGACAAGTAAAAATAAGTAATATTCATCTAGATTCTATCTAGTAGGTATATAGATTCTACATCTATAGGGGCGCCCAGGTGGCTCAGTCAGTTAAGCATCCAACTTCGGCTCAGGTCATGATCTCACCATTCATGAGTTTGAGCCCCACTTCAGGCTCTGTGCTGACAGCTCAGAGCCTGGAGCCTGCTTCAGATTCTGTGTCTCCCAATCTCTCTCTACCCCTCCCCCGCTCATGCTCTGTCTCTTTCTCTTTCTCTCAAAAATGAATAAATGTTTAAAAAAAATTTTTTAGATTCTACATCTATAAATATTATTCCAGGAAAACAGAAGTCAAATGTATACATCTTACCTGTAGGTGTACATATAATTTCATTGCAGAGTTATTTATGTTAGTAAATAAATAAATAAGAAAAAACACAAATAATACAGTAAATGTATCCAGTCATTGGGATACTGGTAGCAGTTAAAACCCACAAGGAGAATTTTATGTGCTGACTTGTAATATTAACAAGAAATAAAAACACACTATGGGATATTTATGAACATGCTGAAAACACTTTCTACTAGAATCAACCTAGTGACAATACTCTATGGATAACAATAAACTCTAGATTATTTGCATATTACTTCCAGATGTGTCAAGACTGCAGCTGAGAATTTCTGGGCTAGATTATCCTAGCAGGTCCTTCCAGCTCTAAAATTCTTTAAATCTAAGGACTTTGTACAACACAGATCTTGGACACAGTGTTACTGCAAGGTCTCAATGGGTCTCCCCTATATGTTTAAGTGCCTTTATCAAAATGCAAAATGAAAATGTTAAAAAGTGTCCAGAATTTTAAATCTATGTTGCAAAACTTGAGTTTTGTTTGTTTGTTTTTGCAACACTTGAGTTTTTAACACTACACCCTTGATTTTCAATTCATGTTGAATGTTGAATATGCATAGTCTACAGAAATCACAAATTATAACTCTTACCTCAATAATGTAAAGAACATTATACCTTAAAAAAACTGAAAAAGCTAACAGAACCCTCTGAATATATAAAGAGACAAAAAACAGTAAACATTGCTTATATGGTATACCTAATCTAAAACGCTAACTCTAAATCAAATCTGACTTAAGAGCAGTCATAAACAGCAATGGGTCCTCTTTGTAGTGGACAGGACTGGGATTTGGAATCAACAGATCTGGAGACAAAGACCACTCTTTTGGGCCTCCAGATACCAAGAAAGTCAAAAAACTCTATCTTAACCTCAACTGTTTCATTTGTAAAATGAAAATAAGCATAATAAAAGTGGCACAGAGATAAAATGCAAAAGGTGCCTAATACAGTGCCTGGGACAAAATAGGTTCTCAAATACTGGTCAAACAGAAACAGATGCATCACTGTTGCTTTTGTTGAGGTATCTAGTTTGTTCCCCCTGAATTTCTGTAACATCAAATCTATTTTGTTCATCTGCATTTTTGTAACACCCTTTCACAACCAACCTATTTTATCTTTGTACTACATATTAGAAAGGAGTTTCTTGCCCCCCCCCAAGTCTATCTGTTGAAATATATTTATCCACCATATGCAAAAATTTGTTAGCTCAGAAACTCAGGGAGAAAGCATACTTACAAAACACACCCCCAAAACTCCGTGTTGTTCTCCTCTGAGCTCAGTGCTCTTCTTTGGCACATATGTCTGCCTCCTATCATTTCTTCATGAGGTTCAGGGCAAAAGGCCTAGTCAAGTAGACGATCTTTGGTTGCCCTACACCCTCCCCAAATCACCTACAGACAAATGAAACAAGGGGGTAAAACACACTTACAACCTTAATTTTTTTATATAATGAAAGATCAAAATAAGCTCACTCTCACTACACACAATTTAGTGCATATCAGAGAACACAGAAAATTATCCTTAGATCATGTAAAAGTCCCAGTGAACTCACAGGAATTCTTTACATCCAAGTGCCCAGCCAGCATAGTCTTCACTGGTCACTTCCACTCATGCCTGGTAACCCCTTGGGCTGGCTAGGGTGAATTGTAGCCAAAGTCTGGCCAAAAGTAGTGTCCCTGAGCAGATCTATTAGTGGGTAAACTAACTAAGGCAGATAACGAAATTAACATGTTACTTCTGAATTTGATGGCTAAATTGTATTTCTAAGCCAGTAAAGAACTATCTGATAGCACTCCCAAAGGCAACATTTTATAAGCTGCCCAATTCTTCCCACATTTAGTATTGCAAATCAGTAAGTAAAATGCCTTTGGTTGTAGGAAAGAGCTACGGACAGAAATGTTTTCAATTCTTTGTGACTGCTTTCAAAGCAATCTGCAAAAACCCAGCTAGTTATTCTGATAATTGGTCATTGTCTCAAAAAAAAAAAAAAAAAAAGTATTGTGGAAAAGTTAAAGTAAACTGTTAGAAGGTTCAAAATGGCCCAGATCATGCAATGACAGAGAGGACAGACTGGGATGACACAGGTATAGTGCACAATTCACTCTTCTTTAAAAAAAAAAGGGGGGGGGGGCAAACTTCCCCAGGTGAGTTATACCAATAACCGAACTGTTCTGTGCCAATGTGAAATGGCTGAAATTTTAATCTTCTATCTGTGCTGCCAATACAGTAGTGACTGGCCACATGTGGCCTAGTGAGCTCTTAAAACCTGGTCAGTTTGAAATGACACGTGCTGTAAGTGTAAAATACATAAAAGAATGTGAAGACTTAATGCCATTAAAAAAATTGTTTTAAGAATGTAAAATATCTCAATAAATTTCACATTTGACTACACGCTAAAATGAAAACGTTTTGGACATACTATGCTAAATAAATTCTTAAAATTAATTTCACCAGTTTCTTGTTACTTGTCTAGCGTGGGCACCAGAAAATGTAAACGGGTGTGTGGCTCACATTTTATTTCTATTACACAGCAAAGATCTGCATAATTGATAAAAGAAATAACAAATACTGAGCATTTCTGTGTCAGGTCCTGTGCTAGATACTCCACACAAAACTGAGAACGGCTGCAACGTGGTTTTAAAGACGTCTGTGCAAGTGACTGAGCTTCATCAAACCAATAAAGGATGAGGCTGGAATTCAATGTCAGGTGTTCCTGCTAAATAACTCAAATAAGGGACTGTTAACAGCTAATGTTGGGGCAACCTCCTTCATGGCCTGGGAAAGCCAGGTCGCTGATACAGTGTTCCCAAGGGTAGCAAACTTTTGTAACCATAGAACAGGTACAAAAACGTCAAGTTATATCCCCGTCAAACTAACACCAGAATGAGCCCAAATCCTTGACAGCTCAGGCTTCGCAGCTGCTAGCAACAAAACTAACCGCTCAAAAAAAAAAAAAAAAAAAAGCCTACGTAATTCAAATTCCCTGGATGACTTGGCCAGAATCTGTGAACACTCACGCCGAGAGAAGGGGCGACGGGATACCAGGCACGCTGTCTCCCCCTACCCTGGCAACACTCCACCCATCCAAGGCCCCACTCCAGATTTCCTTGTAGCTTTTGTGTCCCCACCTCTGGGACCAGGGGAAGTGAGACCTAAAACGACTACGATAGAATAAGGAAGCAGTAAAGAAAGGGCGAGTAGGCATTTGAGGGCAGGTACCTGAGATAGAAAAGGACCCTAAGTCCTTAAAGCCGGATCATCGCCGAGGCCCCTCCCGGTTCCCAGGGCCGCCAGCGACCCAGAAGGTGCAACTGACCTGACGCTGCGGCGCAACCGACTCTGCTCTCTCCAGACTCGCAGCTATGGCAACTTGAACTAGCCGCCCAGCCACAGCGAGCGAACAAGACCCCTCTGCTGTTGCCGCTTGGCACTCTGGGAGTTGTAGTCCATCTTGTCCTCAAAAGCAAGGAGTCGTCCAGGGAGAGAGGCCCTAGGAGAAACTTCAAATCCCAGGATGTCATACGACTGGCCTAAAGGCCACTTTCCCGGAAGAAGCCGGATTAGCTGGCACCTGAGTCCCTGGGCCTCGCCCTCTTGCCCTGTTCTTTTTTTTTTTTTAAAGGGCCAGTAACCTCTACAGGAAGCAAACACCTGAGAGTGAATTAATGGTAATTTAATCAGAAAAGTCCAAAATATTCACTTAAGAAAAAAAAGAAAAGAAAAATTCGAAGTAGTTGCAATAATGACAGACTCCGTTTCTTTTACTGCTTTCAGACAGGGAAGAGTCATTTCCATGAGTGAAACGTACAAATCCTCTTACTACCAGAGCACAATGTCTTTTTCCTAAGATCCACAAATTCTTAGAACTGGAAGGGAACAGAGAAGATTATCTAATAAAACCCTTTAGGCCTAGAAAGAGTGAGTGACTTACCCAAGATCACATTAACTCATTAATGGCAAACCAAAGTCTTTAAGGCTGTCACTTCATGATTGCTACTACACTGAGTCTAGAGTGTCATCTCCACAGTCATTTTAGAACATGAGACAGACGTATGCCACTCAGAGAAGTCGGTTTCAGCTGAGAAAAGGCAATAAAAACGTCAACAAAGAACTCAACTTTGGAAAAGCTAAGAAGTGAAAAATCAATTAGTCATGTAGAGCCTCATTTCTTTGTGCTCTGCCAAAAAGACCATTGATCACTTCCTCAAGTCTTAAATCAAAATTTACCTTATCTGTGAAAGCTTTCTTGGCTACCTCAAGAAGAGCTAGATCGCATTAAATGCATAGTTTCCCTATTCTAATAATTTTGTACTGTAATTATCCATTTCCCTGTTGGTCTCTTCCATCAGACTCAGCCCTTCAAAGGCAGGAGCCAAATCTTTTAAAATCAGTAGCTCTCTTCTCAGCCCTTCCTCACTTCCCACTCTCCCTTCACATCTCTTTCTCTCTCTCTCTCCCTGTCATACACAAAAACATAAATAATTAGCATATAAATTTGATGTGTTACAATAACTCCAACATTTTCTCTGGCCAACACTGAGGGGTAAAGTTTATTTCATAACCAGTTTGAACATAATTCTTCTAAAAATTACCTATGTATTTTCATCTATCTTCAAGCTGCTTGCTCACAGTTGTATTCAAGAATACACTCCACCTGACACAGAGATTAAGATAATTCAGAACAGCCATAAAATTTCCCCATATGCATGCAGAAGCATAATAACTCTATTATTTACCTGTTAATGTTTTAATTTTTCAAAACAATTACATTCATTCATTTAATTCAGCAAATGTATGCCGTATCTTTCTAGTATCCAAACATTGTATTAGACACTCAAAATGCAGTAAACGTGAGGAGACGAACATGTTGCTCTAAGTGAAGAAACATACCATTAAACAAATTTCTACAAATCTGGGTGATAGAGTACTGGGTAGGTTTCAATGCAGACACATAAAATAGAAACTTTTTAAGGAAGTGATATCTGATCAAATGGGGGAAGAATGACCACCAAAACAGCTAATGTCAGCAGTAATAAAAACTGTCCACAACCTCTCTTCACTGGTCCAACCATATTTAGAGAATAAATTCAATTCAGGAGACCCCATTTTTAAAGTGACATTACCAAAATAAAGCAAAATCAAAAAACACAACTGGGGCTAATGGGTGGAGAATCATATTTGAGTTCATTATGACCAAGATATTTTAAAATACACTATTAAATTACAGCAACTTTTGTCATATAGTGTGCTCTCAACCCACAGATATGACACCTAGAAAAAATATAGTGAAGTCAGATCATAGAATCTTTCTTCTTCTTTACAAGATAGACAAAAATAAGAAAGCCAATAAAAAAAAATATTTTACACAAAATGTGTCTTATAACTCCCCAATGACACTTACTGCTTTTAATCAGTATGACAGGCACATGTTATCCAACCCCAAAATCACACTCAAGTTGAATCACCTGATGTTAAAGCTGGAAAAACCCACAAAGATTATCACCAGCAGTAGCCATCTTCTGCAAACAATATAAATAGAAGTATAGAGAGATTACATGATGTATTGGTTTGCTAGTGCCATTATAGTAAGATACCACAGAGTGGGGGGCTTAAAAAACAGAGATTTATTTCTCACAGTTTTGGAAGCTGCAAGTCCAAAAGCAAGGTATCAATAGCGTTAGGTTCTCCTCAGGCCTCTTTCCTAGGCTTACAGGTAGCTGTCTTTTCTCTTTGTCCCCACATGGCCTTTCCCCGAAGCAAGCAAGTACCTGATGTCTCTCCCTTTTCTTATAAAGACACTAGTTATTTTGGATTAGGGCCCCACCCTTAAAATGTCATTAAACCTTAATTACCTGCTTAAAGGCACTATCTTCAAATATGGTAATATTGATGGTTAGGGCTTCAATGTATGGGGTTGGGGAGGAAGGGCGACATGATTCAGCCTATAACACATGATCTCCTCAAAATTTTACCTATTTACAATTAGTGCCATCAATGATCTTCCCACAACACCATACCTTGATAATAGTAGATGTGGCAGATATTTTTGACATACCTCACCCATATCACCCTTTAACTGGGAATGATTCTACCCACAGTGTTGGGCCCCAAAGCCTTGTGTATATTATACAAAGCCCCTTTTCTGACCATGGCTATTTGGTCAGTGGCTGAAACAATTTGGGCCAGTCAGGATCTTTATCCTCTGAGGGTTTAAAATTGGGACTCAAGCATTCAATTGGTTGCCTGAATAGTCTTGATGTGAGGGTACAAACTGAGGCTTTCTCAGTTAGATGACCATCTTTATCTATGTTCAAGGAGAAACTGAAAAATCTAATCTTCAGAGAAAGAGAGAAATGAGAAAGTCAGCAAAAGTAAACCGCGCAGCCCCAGAGGAAATGAGCCTAAGAGGAGAGAATCTTGGTTCCTGACAATTTCCAACTTCCTGGCCTTAATCTCTTGCTATTTCCACTTACATTTTATGTATTTGTGTTCTGGGATACATTAGAGAAAGATGGAGGTGGTTAAATGTCCAGATTCAAGACTCAGACCACTTGGGTTCAAATTCTACCTGTAATACCTATCAGCTATGTCACCTCAAGCAAGTATATTGAATCACTCTGTGTCTTCATGGAGATGATAAGAATAGTACCTAACATGTAAAGTTGTTCTGAGGATAAAAGAAATTAATGTATATGAAGCATTTCGCCCAGGGCCTAGCCCATAGTAAGCACTCGATATATGTTGGCTGATATATAACATGATCTCCCAGAATGTTAGTTCCATGTACATCGAGACATTATCGTTTTTTTCTAGGTACTTAGATCAAAGAATATACCTTGTTGCCTGCTGATGATTTCCCTCTTGAACCTTAAGTTCTGTTGATTGAAATCCAAAGACCCTAGACTAAGATGACATTGGTGAATCCTAATTGTCCAGCCTGTGAGATCTGAGGTCCTAACATTACATGTAATTTTTTAGGCAGGTTTATCAGAAGTGATTCTGAACCATACCAAACATTAAACATCTAAGCGGCCTAATCAACAGAAGGTTCTGGAATGGGGCTAGTCTGAAAGCACTGACATGATCATCATACCCTAACTCATCTAGAATAAGGAAGCATAGGAAAGGGAATACAACTATTACATAAGAAGTTGGTGAGCAGCAGACAGAGGCTGTGCTATTTCAAGTAAAAGGGGCAGAAGTTTTGTTTCACCAATACCTTGAAAACTCACACCACTGTGAAACGACAGCAAATTGATTATTTCCATGTGATGGGAAAATATAATTGAAATACTAACCAAAAATTTCCTCAAGTATTTTCTTTTCCCACTTGGTTCTCCTCCAACCTCCATTTCAGCCATCTAAGCTATTCTATGCTTATGGCCTCAGAGAAGGTATGTGACCACAGGAAGCAGAAAGGGAAAGGAAGAGGAGGAGAAAAAAAAGAAAAACTATTCTTTTCTTGGCTTTTGAGCATTAGGCATCTAGATCCTCAGGTAAGACTGGTCACATAGTCACATCACTTGTGGGTCCAAGTGCAAAATGAAAATGTCAGGCCCTGTTTGAAATTGATTCAGATTGTCAAAAATGGTGTCAGCAGAGCCTTAAACCAAGAACACAGCCCTGTGGAATTGCCAGATCACCAATGGAACAGAATAGAGAGTTCAGAAATAAACCCATGATTATGGTCAATATATCTGTGACAAAGGAGGCAAGAATATACAACGGAGAGAAGACAGTTTCTTCAATAAATGCTGCTGGGAAAACCATACAGCTACATGCAAAAGAATGAAACTGAACCACTTTCCACTACCACACCAAAAATAAACTCAACATGGATTAAAGACCTAAATGTGAGACCTGAAACTATAAATACCCTGGAAGAGAACACAGGCATTTCTCTGGCGTTGGCCATTGTAACATGTTTCTAGATATGTCTTGTAAGACAAGGGAAACAAAAGCAAAAATAAATTGTTGGGACTACATCAAAATAAAAAGCTTTTGCACAGTGAAGGAAACCATCAACAAAACAAAAAGGCAATCTACTGAATGGGAGAAGTTATTTGCAAATGACATATCTGATAAGGGGTTAATAAACAAAATATACAAAAAACTCACAACTCACCACCAAAAAAAACCCCAAACAATCCAATTAAAAAATGAGCAGAGGACCTGAATGGACATTTTCCCAAGGAAGATCTACAGATGTTCAACAGACACATAAAAAGTCATCAGGGAAATGCAATCAAAACCGCAATGAGGGGCGCCTGGGTGGCGCAGTCGGTTAAGCGTCCGACTTCAGCCAGGTCACGATCTCGCGGTCCGTGAGTTCGAGCCCCGCATCAGGCTCTGGGCTGATGGCTCAGAGCCTGGAGCCTGTTTCCCATTCTGTGTCTCCCTCTCTCTCTGCCCCTCCCCCGTTCATGCTCTGTCTCTCTCTGTCCCAAAAATAAATAAACGTTGAAAAAAAAACCGCAATGAGATATCACCTTACACCTGTTAGAAGGGCTAAAATCAAAGAGACAAGAAATAGCAAGTGTTGGTGAGGATGTGGAGAAAAAGGAACCCTCATGCACTATTGGTAGGAATGTAAACTGGGTACAGCCACTATGGAAACAGTACAGCAGTTCCTCCAAAAATTAAAAATATAAATACCAAGTGGTCCAGGGCACCTGAGTGGCTCAGTCAGTTGAACATCTGACTTTGGCTCAGGTCATGATCTCCCGGTTCATGAGTTCAAGCCCCACATCAAGTTCACTGCTGTCAGCACAGAGCCCACTTTGGATTCTCTGTCCCCTTCTCTCTGCCTCTCACCCACTTGTGCTCTCTCAAAAATAAAATAAAAACATTAAAAGAAAAAAATGCTATATGGTCCAATAATCCTACTACTGGATATTTTACACAGAGAAAACAAAACTACTACTTCAAAAAGATATGTGCACTCCTATGCTGTAAGTGTTTATCTATCTCGAAAGAGAGAAAGAAAGTGCAAGTGGGGGAGGGGCAGAGAGAGGGAGAGAGAGAATTCCAAGCAGGCTTCATGCCCTCAGTGCAGAGTCTGACACAGGGCTTGATCCCACAAACTGCAAGATCATGACCTGAGCCAAAATCAAGAGTCAGACACTTAACCGACCAAGCCATCCAGGCATCCCCATTCCTATGTTTATTGCAGCATTATTTACAATAGCCAAGATATAGAAGCAACCTAAGTGTCTACCAACAGATGAATGGGTAAGGAAGACATGGCATGATAAGATCACGCCATTTGTGACAGCATGGATGGACTTAGACGGTATTATGCTAAGTAAAAAAAGTCAGATCGAGGAAGACAAATAACATATGATTTCACCCATGGTTGCCAGAGGGGAGGGAGAAGGAGAATGAGAAAAATGGGAGATATAGGCTTCCAGTTATGGATGCATAAGTCACTAGAATAAAAGGGACAGCATAAAGAACATAGTTAATGGCACTGTAATAGTACTGTGGATGCAGGGGAGGGGCAGAGAGAAAGGGAGAGAGAGAATTCCAAGCAGGCTCAGCTCTATCAGTGCAGAGTCCGATGCAGTTTCAAACCCATGAACCTTGAGATCATGACCTAAGCCAAAAACAAGAATTGGACACCAAACCAACTGAGCCACCCAGGCGCCCCACAGCAATGCTTTTTAAGACAGTAAATATCAGACAAAAAAGGGCAATAATCCCTGAGAGAAAGGAAACAAGTAAGGTTAGCCTTACAATTGCACAACTTAACTGCCTTGAATTTCTAGGTCACAGTACAAGGAGAAGGAAGCCAGGCAGTGGCTGGATGCTCTGAATTAAGGAAACAAAGCTGAGAATCTGAAAAGCCCAATGTAACTGGAGTTTGCAGGACAGAAACTGGAGAGAAGAGAACTACACAGAGAGAAAACTCCAGAGAACCACAAAGGGTCTCCATGGAGTATTCAGCTGAGTATGCATTTTCATATGCATGTGAAGAAACTAGAGAAAGGAGCATCTGACAAGATTGGAGGAGAAAGTGCCTGACTGCCACACAGGACCAGGAATGGGTGACTATTCCCAACAGGGAACTGAAATGCTTTATTACTCGTGGACTGTTAGGGTGGACACTCAGAAAAGTCTTGGCTCGGGAATGGGGAATATGTAGCAACAGATTAAAGCTACTCTGGCCCCATGTAACAAACATGGAAAGCAAGATCCAAAACTATCAAGCTGCTTCCAAGTAATTTAACCATACCTGACAACAAATATCAAAAACCACTATATGAAGGCAAATAATCCAGCACCAAAAGGAGTAAAATTTTCCACATCTGCTATCCAAACAACGATTATCAGGCATGCCAAGAAGAAGGAAAATGCAACCTTTCTAATATGACCCAAAATGAACAAAAATGTTAGAACTACCAAACAAGGACATTTTTGTGGGTTGAATTGTGTCCTGCAGAAAGATATCTGGAAGTTTTAACACCTGGTACTTGTGGAGGTGACCTTATTTAGAAATAGGGTCTTTGCATATATTTGAGTTAAATTGAGGTTATACTGGATTGGGGCTCACCCTTGTCCAATGACTGGTGCCCTTATATGTAGGGGGAATTTGGATCATAGAGACACACACAGAAAACATCTTGAGATTGGAGTGATGGAAGCCAATGGACATCAGGGACTGTTGGTGACCATCAGAGGCTACAAAAGGGAAGGAAGTTACTCCCCTAGAGACGTCACATAGAACATGTACTTGACAACACCTTGATTTTGGACTTCTCCCCTCCAAAACTATGAGGGAATTATTTTTCTGTTGTTGTTGTATGTTTTTTAAGTTTATTTATTTATTTTAAGAGAGAGGGAGAGAGAGATCATGAGTGGGGAAGAGGTAGAGAGAGAGGAGAGGAGATCCCAAGCAGGCTCTGCACTATCAACACAGAGCCCTATGCAGGATTTGATCCCATGAACCATGTGTTCATGACCTGAGGCAAAATCAAGAGTTGACGCTCAACTGACTGAGCCACCCAGGAGCCCATATTTTTCTGTTGTTTTAAGCCATCGAATTTGTGATACTTTGTTACAGCATTAAAAAAATACAGACATCAAAATAGTTACTGTGGTTTTTATGTCCAAGAAGTTACAGAGATAGGCAAAATATGGAAAAGGCTTAATTTGAAATTCTAGATATGAAAACTTCACCTGAGATGAAATATATACTGATAGGATTAGTGGCAGATCAACTATTTCAGGAAGAAAAAAGAATCCTGAATTTGAAGACATAGCAAAAGAAACTATCCAAAATGAAAAACAGAGAAAAAATATTTCTAATGAAATAAATATCAGTTGACCTCTTTGTGAGACCACTTTAATCAGCCTAATAGAAGCGTAATAATCAGAATCCTCTCAAAAGAGCAGAGAGACATAGGGGACAGAAAAATATGAAGAAATGATATCTAAATTTTTTTCAAATTTGACGAAAACCACAAATATGCAAATCCAAGAACCTCAAAATACTACAGAAGTAATATGAAAAAAATACATCAAGGCACATGGTAATCCAATTACTCTCAACCAGTGATAATGAAAGTCTTAAAAGCAGCCTGAGGGAGGGGGAAAAAAAGTGTGTTACAAAAGAACAAAGAAAATTATGACAGAATATTTTCCTTGGAAACAGTGCAAGCAACAAAACAATCGAGCAATAGTTTTTCAATACTGAAAGAGAAAAATACTACCAATCGATAATTCTATACATAGCAATGATATACTTGAAAAATAAAGGCAAAATGAATGCTTTTTCAGACACACAAAAGCTGAAATCATTCATAGCTAACTGATGTGTACTACAAGAAATGCTAATTCAAGTCTTATGATTTAAGTTTCTTTAAAACATAATTGACTATCTTACAAATAACAATGTATTGTAGTGCTTGTAACTTATGCATGAGTAAAATTCCTGGCAGCAGAAGCAAAAAAAGGCCCTAGGAGAGAAAAAATGAAAGTCAAATACTTAGATCATACATAAAGTAGTGTAATATCAACTGAAGGCAGACTATAATAGCTTAAAGATGTATACTATAAACCCTAATACAACCACAATAATAACTAAAGAGTTATAGCTATGAGTCAACAAAGAAGATAAAATGGAATGATGAAATTTCCTGAATTAATCCCAAAAAAGGTTTTTACAAAAAAGGGGGGAAAAAAAGCAAAACCAAAACCAGGTGAAACAAATATGAGACTAGTAGCAAGATTATGAACTTAAACTTATTATTGATAATGACATCAAATGTAAATGATCTATACAACCAAAATAAAAGATAGAGATTGCCAGATTGAGAGCAAACCTAACTGTGGTATGTGTAAGAAATGCACTTTAAATATAAAGACATAAAGAGGTTAAAATAACATATTGAAAAACAATAGCGTGGTAATGCTAATCAAAAGAAAGTTGGACTGGGCCTATCAATAAGTAGATTAAAAAACAAAGGATATTACCAAAATAAAGAATCCCATTTAATAACGGTAAGGGCATCAATTTACCAAGAAAATAAGAGTTCTAAACATCTATGTATAGGATGTCAATATACATGAAGCAAAAACTGACAGAAATGCAATAGAAAAAAAGAAAAATCCCCAATGTAGTAAAAAATACTCAGTACCTATAAATCATAGTTGATATAATAAGTAGAAAAATCATAAAAAATACATAACATTATCAACCATATGACCTATTGATATTTACAGAATGCATGCGTCAACAACAGCAGAATACACCTTTTTTCCCAAATGTACACAGAGCATTTATCAAAATAGACCACATTCTGAATCATAATACAAGTGTCACTGAACTTAAACATTTTCAAGTCATAAAAACTGTATTTTTTTCTCTAAATGGAATATTTTTAGAAATCAGTAACAGAACAATATCTGGAAAATCACCAAATATTTGGAAACTAACACACTTCTAAATAACCCATGCATCAAAGAAGAAATTTTTGAAAATTAGAAAGTATTGCAAGCTGAATGAAAATAAATTTACAAGATATCAAAATTTATGAGATTAGTACTTACAGGGAAAATATAGCACAATATATCTATAATATTATCAAAGAAAGAAGTCTCAAATCAATGCCTTCAGCCTTAAGAAACTAAGAAGGAAAATCAAACCCAGTGGATGCAAAAAATAAAAAATAAAAAAAACAACAAACAATAAAGATCAGAGCATTTATCAGTTAAATGGAACATAGAAAAACAATATAGAATTATGAAACAAATCTATGCTTCTTTGAGAACATTAAAAAATTTAAAATTATTGGCATAAATGTGTTCATCGCATTCTCATCATCCTCTTCATAGCTTGTATAATATGTTCTAATATCAACTCTCTCATACCTGATACTGGTAATTTGTGTCTTTTTGGCTTCTTTCCTGATTAGTTCACTGAAAGCTTATATTTTGATGGGGAGGGGAGAGCAGAAAGAGGTAATAAATGAGTGAACTAATCAATAACAACACCCAATGATAAGTGACAGTGAAACAAGATAATATGATCAGGGGAGACAGTACTTTAGACAGGATTTTCAGAGGAAAACTTTCTGAGGCATTGGTGTTTAAAGCAAGATTTGAATACTCTGAAGATCTGGGGACATGTTCCAGCATAGAGGTCCATCGACAGCAAATCCCAGAGGTGATAAGAAACTTGTTCCAGGTCCAGCAAAGTGATGGTAGGGGGTGGCCCTTGAAAGGCAGGGATCAGCAAACTTTGGCTTTCAGGCCAAAGCCTGCCCCAGGCCTACTTTGGTACAGCCTACAAGCTAAGAATGGCTCTTATATTTGTAGAGGGTTGTATGAAAAAAGAAGAGGAGGAGAAAATGTGATAAAATATTTACTGTATGGTTCTTTATAGGAAAAGCCTACCAGCCTCTATAGTAGGACCTTATTGGTTAGGCTAAAGAATTTACAAGTAATCTCTTTCTTTCTTTCTTTCTTTCTTTCTTTCTTCTTTCTTTCTGTGGATGAGTATTCCATGGTATGGATGTGTCACTGTTCACCCATTACCTAGTCAAAGGAATTTTGGGGTGTTTCCATTTTGAGGTGATTATTAATAAAAGCCTATAAACTTTGAAATACACATATTTTAAATGTACAGTGAAATGACTTTTAACAAATGTACACATCCTTTTAACCTCCAGTCTAATTAAGATATAGAACATTCCCATAACCCCTGTGAGTTCATTCCTATTTTTTTTTCCTAGTCAATCTCTAATCGTCATTTGGATTTCCATTACCTGTCCTTGTCCCAGAAGAACATATAAATAGAATCTCACAGTATGTGAGGAGTTGATATTCTCTTTACTCCAAGAAGAATACGTAAGCAAGCGAAGGCTTTTAAGAGGGAAATTGGGACAATCTGATTTATATTTTAAACTATCGTTTTGGCTACTGTGCGAAGAATGATGAGTAGAAGATAACTTATGTATCCTTTTTCTTCCCATCTTGGGGGTGGTGGTGGTGCGGAATGCGGTTCAATAAAATTCCTGAGCAGACCAGGATTGACGGGCCAGCTTCAAATCTAATGGCAAAGCTGGATTCGGAGTTGGGATCAGAGCACGCACGACACTGTTCCTGCAGTTCCCCGTTGCGCACGGCAGATGGCCCCCGAGCGCAGTTCCTGGCCCGCTTCGCAGAGCGCGCTGCTGCCTGGAGAGCCCCGCGCGGCCAGGCGACTCCGCGCCCAGGTTTCGGTGCGTGTGGCGGGTTGTGCCCTGCGATCCAGGTTTGCGCGGAAGTCGGCGGGCAACGACGATCTGCCCGGGGTGTCGCGCCCGGCTGCAGCCGCACTCCGGGTGGCCACCGACGCGTGTCCGCCGCCGACTCTCCGCAGAGGCATCTTAGGCGGGGAGAAGCTGAAGTTCTGCAGGACCCCCGTCCGCCCCGGGACAGTCCAGCCGCGGGGACTTTCTCCGGCTAGAGTGCGTGCGGTGGACCCGGCAGGCGGTACCCGTGGGAGGCTACCCACGGGGAAAGCGGCCCACTGGGTTTAGAGACAAGGCAGCTTCTAAACTAGTCTTTGGAGAGAACTCGGCTGGAACGCAGAAGGGACAGCCCGGACTGGTGTTGAGTGTCGGGGAACCGACGGAGCGGGCTGCGTAGCTCCGGGGACGGGAGTGAAGCAATTAGGCTTGTTTGGGTGGAGAGTTGCCTAGGGAAACCGAACACTTAAAAGCCTCTTCTTTCCCCTCTCCAGCCTCCTCTTGGGTGCTGAAGTCACAACCCCAACGAGTCCTCTCTCCTCCCACGCCTCCGTCTGCCTTCCAGACCGCGGGAGCCCAAGGCGCAGAGGGCCGGGAACGAGACGTCAGTGGAGGATGAAGAACTAGCCTTGGGACCCTTGGAAAATGAGGCAGACGCCCCTGCTGCAGCTGGCGCTACTTCTCGCCCTGCCCAGGAGCCTGGGGGGGAAAGGGTGTCCGTCTCCGCCCTGCGAGTGTCACCAGGAAGATGACTTCAGAGTCACCTGCAAGGATATTCACCGTATCCCCAGCCTACCGCCCAGCACGCAGACTCTGTGAGTACCTGGGAGAGGAGAGGGGAGCATCGAGAGGCCAGGGACAGCTGCAAAGATGGCCAGAAGTGCACAAAAAGAGCGTGAGAGTAAGCCAAAGGGCTGTGTGTGTGTGTGTGTGTGTGCAGTGAGTAAAAACGCAACTGCCCAAACCTGGGATTGCTGCCATCCTAGTTACTCAAAACACGAGAAAAGCTAAAAAACCCTGGTGCAAGATGCAAGCGTGAGCTGCCCTTTCTCAAGAGCTGCTCTTCACTTTGCCCAGGCCTGGCTGAATCTTTCACTTCAGATATTAATAACACTAATAGCAACTCAAGAATTGACCTCTAGCACAGAGACCCTGTCTTTCAACTCTGAATTCCCCACACCTGGCATATGGCCTGGAACTCTTCTGGTGCGCAAGCAAAAGCTTGTTGAGTAAGTGAACCAATGAATATGCAAGCCTCAGATGTTGTCCGTCCACCACTTCTTTAGAGACAGTTTTGAAGGGGGTAGAATTTCAAGTCATGGGAGAGAAACATGGCTCTGACAGTGGAGGGGAACTTGGAGCCATCGGTTTACAGTTCCACCAAATGTCGAGGAGAAAGGATAATGTTGGAGGAAGGCAAGGGACTAAGAGTCAGGAGACCGTTCTCTTCATGCCCCTCTCACCAACTGGGAAAATAGGGGAGGTCATTTATTTGGGAAGACCCAAGTTTACCTCTGAGTAAAAGAGGGGCGTCAGTTAGGTGCATTCCACTGTCTGATGATGCAAGTGAGAGGATTCGCTGGATCACAAAGAGTAAGAACTTGATAAAGACAGTAGCAGGGAGAATCTGACCTTGAAAACAATGGGAGTAGGGGTAGGGGAGGGATGGTGTGCTGAAGAACGAAGTTATTCTGAGAAGAGACAGTGATGAAGAGTGTGGGTGAAAAGGCATGCCAGTTTAGACAGTGGCCACAGCCATCTGCAACAGTAGCAAAGTGATTTTCAAATCTTGGCGGGGAGGGGGGGGCAGTAGAACTCTTGTCAAAGGAAAGCTTATGAGAGAAGTCAGCACTGTCCTCAGCACTTTACACAAACTCACCAATTGACTCCTCACAAAATCCAACTGAGTAGGTAATTTTACTATTCTCGTTTTATAGATGGGGAAACTGAGGCACAAAAAGCAAGGCCACTTGTTCAATGTCATGCAGTTAATCAGTTGTGGTGCCAAGATTTGAAATAGCTCCGAGCTGCACTCTTAAGCCCCCTGCCCTTAGATGAAAGCAGGTCTAACCCTGCCAGCTTTTCTCCAATATGGTCTTGAAAAAAAATAGAAAGGAGAGAAAAATGTGTAAGAACTTAGAAAAGTGAGAGTTGGGCAGGGGAAGAAAAAGGAACAGAAAGAAGGAGGGAAAGCAAAAAGAAAGTATGGGAGGGAGGGAGGAAAAGAAAGACTGTATCTGTGTTATAGTAGGCATTTCCTGCTGAAACAAAACAGACCTTAAAGCCTGTTCTGGGTGGCAACCATTTTTCTGAATCTAGATGCTGTGTAACCATGGCTGGCTGTTTTACAAATTATTATGGTGCTGAGAGCATTTTTTCCTAAGCCTTAATCTCTATCCATGTATTATGGTGCTGAAAAGTAAACAAGACTGTCCCTTTCTGCATTACCCATACACTTGCCATGTGGTTCAGTAGATGGATGGGAGACAGTTTCACTGTTTGTGACTTCCACTGAAACGGTGGTTCTGAATCTTCTCTACTTCCCCCATCTAAGACAGCATGATTCACTCTTATTATAACAGTGATTCTAACTAGGTAGGAAGTAAGGGAGAGCTGATATTCCCACTCCCCAGTGGAACATTCTAGAATCTTTGATATGCAGGTAGTTTGAAAAAAAATTGCTCCTCCTGATTGAGAATACTGATTTAAGGGAAATTAAATGAACCCAGCAGAATAAAATGAAAAATTTTAATGTTGGCATATAATTATAGATCATATCACCTCAGAACCAAGGATAGCAAGATGGACCCATTACTCTCATTCAGAGAATTGCCATTTGCTACCTGTGTGTGCAAGAGGACTACCCCTTCTCTGAATGAGGGTGGGGTTTGATTTTTGTTTTCGATTTGTGTAGATTCTTCCGCAAGAAAGTGCCACCTTACCTTGCCTTGTCCTTTGACCTATCCACTTTCAGGTTCATGATGGTGACAATCACTATCTCACCCCCTCCAACTTCCTTCAACTCCAGTGGAGTGAAGGTTTGTCCATCACACACTTATGTGCCTTCAGAAATGTTTCTTTTTTTTAATTTTTTAAGCTTATTTATTTTGAAACAGAGAGAGAGAACAAGAGCAGCAAAGGGGCAGAGAGAGGAGAGAGAGAGAGAGAGGAGGAGCACTGTCAGTGCAGAGCCCTATGTGGGACTTGAACCCACAAACCATGAAATCATGACCTGAGCCAAAATCAAGAGCCAGATGCTTAACTGACTAAGCCACCCAGGCACCACCCCCCTTCAGAAATGTTTCTGAAGGAGCTGTTATAGCTACTGTTTTCAGGTTCTGGATTTTGCTTCCATTATTGCTAATTTGCATTCTGCATCTGTATCTGTGGCTCTAATTGATGGACTAGCCCACTATTTTTGAAACTGAAGACACTCACTCAACATCTTCAGGATTTTTGCCAGATCTGTGTTCCACCTGTGCTATTATACATTCAGTATCTTTAAGTATTTCACTTCTTTAACTGAAAGAAATTTATTTAGAAAGCTTATATTATGACTATAAATGGGAAATTAGCATAACTTGCTGTAATTAGGAGGTAACCCAGAAAGCTAAAAACATTGAAAACACAAATATAATTACATTCTAGGCTCAAGATTATTGCCTGTGAATGCTCTATGCCTGAGGCTGACTTTCCCTTGTTAAAAGGGAAAAGGGATAGGGGCACCTGGGTGGCTCAGTTGATTTAGCATCTGTTGATTTTGGCTCAGGTCATGATCTTCTAGTTCATGAGGTTAGGCTCCATGCACTGACTGTGCAGAGCCTACTTGGGATTCTCTCTCTCTCTCTCTCTCTCTCTCTCTCTTTCTGCCTCTCCCCTCCTCTTGCTGCTTTCTCTCTCTCAAAATAAATAAATTAAAATTAAAAAAATAAATTTAAATTAAATTTTAAAGAAAGGGAAGAGTGTGTTAGAGAAATATTCAAGAGGTACCAATTCAACATGCTGTCCTTGGTGGTATCAGAAGAATTGAAAAGCCATGGAAAAAGGAATCACTTTTTCACTGGTATTCAATATTATTTAATGCCATGTGGGCATTCCACCTAAAATAATCTCACATCATACTTGGTTTCCACACTTAGGGAATTGTGCATTTATTCCATATTTCACAACTGTTTTAGTCACAATCAGTGGTCATAACCTGAATAGCATTTGATTTCCCACCTAAAAAGAAGCCCCCTGCTTTAGCACCCACATGCTTGCCAAATACAGAAATACTCTATGTCTTACAAAGATGGTGTCACTTCATGCTTCTGGGCTCCATGATTTATTATTCTTTTTTCTCCTCTGTGTGTGTGACTCAAGGTCTTTGATGGTAAGTAACAGAAAACCCGGTCTGTCTAGCTTAAGGAGGGAAGAAATGTTCTGAAACAATAACATGTAATTTACAGAATCATTGTAGAACCTGGCTTTTAAAACAAGCCAGAGCCCGGGGCAGCCAGGGAGTTGGAGCCACAGCCAACCATCTGGTTGGAACAACTCCACAGACAACACCATAACCACAGCCACTGGACGTCTGTGGTGCTGGGCACCTAGTTCTGTAGCGGCTGGGCTGTCTGTGTACTGCTATCAGTAACGTCTCAACCATTCCTGCCACTTTGAATCACCAGTCAGAAAGTGATATTCTAGATGGAAGCATCTGATTGTCTGCCGTAGGTTACCTGCTGTGTCCCAGCTGCTGGGGGGAGTAGGAGGAGGGAGGTCCCTTTTCCCCCACTTTTGGTGTCTGTAGTAGGAGGTGAAGAACTGGGTCCTTCTAATAGTACACATATTAATGGGGCATTTTCCACCAAAGAGGGGCTATCTACCCTCACCATTGCTCATCACTTCCTTCATCCTGCAAACGTTTATTAAGCACTGGCTACATTCCAGACATGTGCGAACGCTCTGGACTTGGCAGAGAACAACATCAACATGTCCCTGTCCTCAGGGGTCTTTACAATCTAGGGTGGAGCTGAATATCCATCAAATAATCTCATAAACATGCAATTATAATTGTGTAAGTGTGCTGAGAGTGTACTTGGTGGGAATGGGGGGTGGAGACTGACTTCAACTTGGGTTCAGGGAATGTTATGAGCTACATCCTAAGCTAGTAGGATCCTAAACTAGTAGGCGTAAGGAGTTGCATGTGTGGAGGTAGAGGGTGAGGAAGTGGTGTTCCAGGGGATTGAATTACTCATTTGAAGAGCTTTGAAGAATTCTAACCTGAACAGTGAAAGAGTTGATGGGCAACAATATACGTTGCTACTTTCTTTGTGACACAGTACAGGTCGAGGTGAATTCTGATGTCAGTTTTTCCTCCAATTCTCCAATTCTGGAGGCAGCTTTTGTGCCAACAACAACAAAAAAAATGACTTGTTAGGGGTAACTGTTTAAAAACAAATATTTGATTCATTAAAGTAATAAATGTAAAGACTAGTTCTTTTCTGAGTTTTCCATATATTTATTATTTTATTTGTAAATTTAATTATAATAATTACCTTAAGGAAGACATATTTTTTGATGGAAGACTTTATAATTTAATAATATTTTAATAAATAATTTAATAAAATAATAGTTTGAGTACAAACATAATACGTTTTCTTTTAAAGCACTTGAATGTGCTTTCCAAATACTTAGAAAAGTCTAGAAAGTCTATTAAATTAAGCTTTATTAGTACCAGGAATCCTAAGTTTTATAGACATCCCAGTGCTGTTTATAGGAGCAGGAGAGTAGAATGGTTAAGGGCACTCTCTCTGGAGTGAGATCATCATGGTTGAATGCCTTGGTCTACCATTTCTTCAGCATACTTTTGGAAATGTAGAGAAGGGAAAAACATTTTTCCTTCTATTCTTCTAAATCCTTGACTAGGACCCCTAGTAGCAACAATAAAGAAAATAGATTAACAGGAGAAAAGCACACATATTTACTTAAAATAAGTTTTATGTGACATGAAGTGAGGACACTGGCATCCTAGGTTCCTTATGGTTAGGGTTGCCCTATCTAGAAGGATTCTCCACTTATCCCTGTTATCCAGGTGTAATTAATAGCATTCCTTAACTCTCAATAAGGAAATGAAGACCCAAAGAAGCGATTAACCTTGATTGTTTTTACATCGGGTCTGGTAAAGAGTGGGAAGTCATGGAACAATGTGATAGGACAAAAACGGGGTGAGCTAAGTGTAGAAAACTGGGGGAAACAGCGAGTTTATTCCTTCAGATTTCTCTTGCCTTCCTTTTGTCTTTGCAGAAAAGGATACTCCTTTCCTCTGGGTATAGGGAAGGCACTTCCACACAGCGGGGGGCTTATGACCTGCTGTAGGAGAGGGTCAAATAGCCCTGTCTGCACTAGCAGTTTCTTAGATTTCTCCAGTTTAAAATATCCAAAGTGACAAGATGCCACGTTTGGGGAGGGCATGCTCTGGGCACTATCAGGATTTGCTCTGTACCTCAGTTTCTTCATCTGTAAAATGAGGATAATAATAGTACCTGCCTCATTGGATTGCTGGGAGTTATGAATGAGTTAATGGTATTAAAGGATAATTTTCAAAGAAAGGTAAAATCATGAGTCTCCTACAGCAATAAATTGAACACCTTAAAGATTTTATTTAACTCTGTTTTAGTTTCCTAAGGCTGCCATAACAGAGTACCCACAACTGGATGGCTTAAAACACCAGAAATTTATTCTCTCATATTTTTGGAAGCTAAAAGTCTGACATCAAGGTACTGACAAGGCTATGCTACCCTGGCAGGCTCAAGGAAAGAATCCTTCCTTGCTTCCTAACTTCTGATGCCTGCCTGCCATCCTTGGTTTTCCTTGGCTTGTAGCAGCCTGACGCCAGTCTTTGTCTCTTCAGTCATGACCTTCTTCTCTGTGTAAGTCTCTGTGTGTCCTCCACCCCTTCTTATAAGGAACCAGTCATGGGATTTAGGGTGCACGCTAATCCAAGATGATGTATACTTAACTAATTACACCTACAGAGACCCTATCTCCAAATAAGCTCACATTCTGAAGCTCAGGTGGTTGTGGATTTTGGGGGGACACTATTCAACCCACTACAGTGAGGAAACTGGTAAAATGTTGCAATTACGTTAAAAATCCACAAAATAGATTTATAGATGAGGAATATTGAAATGGACATGCTAATGGAGGCAAAAGACTTCTTTCATAGTCAGGGGATGGGGGAAGTCAACTGAAGCTCTACCAGAAAGGACAGAATTTGCCATGTCTATAGACAGAATTATTTTGTATTGCTATCAATTATTTACAATCTACACAATTATGAAAGAGCTCCCATTGAATCAGACTCAGAATCCTGGAAGAATATGCTCTAGTCAATGCAAAATTTTCCAGTGAAGCACAATATCCCCTACGATACACACAGAACGCTTAGAACGGTTAATTTATTGACTCCCAGTAAACACTTTATGAGGAAATTCAGTAAAAAATAATTTCCATTTCAACTTAAATCACAGGTCAATATAAATTATTCAATTATACATTTTAAATTGAAATTGCAAGGCCAATCTATTAGATATTCCAATCAATAGACTGAGTTTAAATAACACAATACTCAAAATACCAAATATATATTGAGTATTCTTTTTTTATTTTTATTTTTTTAATGTCTATTTACTTTTGAGAGAGTCAGAGCACGAGCAGGAGAGGGGCAGCGAGAGAGAGGGAGACACAGAATTCGAAGCAGATTCCAGGCTCTGAGCTGTCAGCACAGAGCCCAACGCCAGGCCCAAACCCATGAGTAACCAGATCATGACCTAAGCCGCAATCAGACACTTAACCAACTGGGCAACCCAGGCACCCTATATTGAGTATTCTTAAATTCAACACAAATTAATATTATGGGTCTGACTTAGATTTTTATTTCTATTTTTTTTAATGTTTATTTATTTGGAGAGAGAGAGCATGAGCGGGGTAGGGTCAGAGAGAGAATGAGAGAAGAGAATCCCAAGCAGGCTCCACACGGTGCAGAGCCCGATGTGAGGCTCAGTCTCATGAACTGTGAGATCATGGCCTGAGCCAAAATCAATAGTCAGACACTTAACTGACTGAGCCACTCAGGGACCCCTCATTTCTATTTTTTCTAATGTTTATTTATTTATTCTTGAGAGAGAGAGAGAGAGACTGAGACCAAGCAGGGGAGGGGCAGAGAGAGAGGGAGACAGAATCCCAAGCAGGCTCCATGCTGTCAGTGCAGAGCCCAGTGTGGGGCTCGGACTCTGAAACTGTGAGATCACAACTTGAGCTGAAACCAAGAGTCGGACCCTTAACCAACTGAGCCACCCAGGCGCCCCCCCCATTTCTATTTTTAATTCTAAATTTTCCCAAATTAAAAGATGTTTATTCATTAAGCAAGCTGGGCTCTTCCCCCACCAGTTAAGAACACCAGTTCCTTATGGAAACGTCCACTGGCTTCCTAGTTTCCTTATGGTTAGGGTTGCCCTATCCAGAAGGAGCCTCCTCTTACATCTGTTATCCAGGTGTAATTAAGAGCATTCCCTTGACTCTCAAATTAGATTTTGGAGGATAAATTACTAATAGATCTTACTAATAGACCATTAAGTCCAGAGGCCCACGGGACATGCTGGGACATCCTGAGCCTTGTTTATTGTCCCGTAACTGTCACGTTATAAGTCAATAACTTAAACAGGGTTGGTCTCTTGGTATTGCCTAAATTCTGCAACCCCCACCTACATGGTAGTGAACTTCCTTTGTGGCTTCAACTGAATTTTGCATTTCCTTGGCTCTGTTAAGATACTTGTATCGGGGCGCCTGGGTGGCTCAGTCGGTTGAGCGTCCGACTTCAGCCCAGGTCACGATCTCACGGTTCGTGAGTTTGAGCCCCGCGTCAGGCTCTGGGCTGATGGCTCAGAGCCTGGAGCCTGCTTCCGATTCTGTGTCTCCCTCTCTCTCTGCCCCTCCCCCATTCATGCTCTCTCTCTGTCTCAAAAATAAACATTAAAAAAAATTTAAAAAATAAAAAAAATTTTAAAAAAAAGCACATTGCTTAAAAAAAAAAAAGATACTTGTATCTTCCCCTCTGGCTTATTGCAGGAGCCACCAAACAGCTCTCCTGCATCCAGCCTTGCCCTCCACAGTCTATCCTTCACACAGCAGCCAGAGACATCTTTTAAAACGAATGTCAGGTCACGTCTGTCCTTTGCTCACAACCCTCCTCGGCTTCCTAGTTATCTCAAGATAAAAACCAGAGTCCTTACAGTGGCCCAAAAGGGCCTACATGATTCAGACCTTCTTTTTTTTTTCTTTTTCTATTTTATTACTCGTACTCATAATTCAACTTTTACTCCACTGGCCTCCTTGCTGTTCCTCATGTTTGTCAGGCTTTTCCACATTAGGTTCTTCCCTGTGTCTCAAACCTTATTTTCCCAGATGTTCCCATGGCTTATCCTCTCACCTCCTTCCAGTTTTTGTTCAAATGTTACCTTCTCAATAAGGCTTTTGTAATCACTCTACTTAATATTTAGCATTCCTGCTTTTAAAAAAAATTCCATAGAGCTTGGCACCTTCTAATATACGATATAATTTGTCTATGTTTCTTATTTATATCTTTCCCCACAGGGCTAGGTTTTTGTGTTGGTTTGTTTTTGTGGTTTACTTTGTTCAGTTATGTATCCCAAGTGCCCAGAAAGAGGCTGGCATATGATTGGTAGTCATTACATACTGGTTTAATAAATGAATGCATGGATGAAGGTCTCCAGAGGCACCTTAATATCATGCCATCGGGTTCTTCACACCCTTTAATTCTTTTTCAGAGTCCTTGGGTTTATTGCCCTGTTAAGGTAGATGAAATTCTACTTTTGTTTAATGTTTTTCCTGACCACCTGAGACACTAGTTTTTAGACATTAAAATGACATCTGCTGGGGCACCGCATGCCTCACCACCCATCTGACCCTATTTCACGATACAAAAACCATGTGAAAGATGCTCCTTTGAACAGCCACCTCCAAGAAACTGACTCTACCAGTGCTTCCTCAACTTTCCAAATGTAGCACCCCTAAGCAAGAGGAAAGTAGAAGAGAGCCCCAGGATATCTGGGACAACCTGAAGCAATCCAGAGCAAGCAGGACACTTCTTTGAAGTCTCTGGGTTTGTTATTTTTTATTTATCTTCTAAAAAATGAGTGACAATTTTGAATTCTTTTCCATCATGTAGCTGTTTTTTGTGGGGCTTCACATGTAACTTTTCAGAGGATTCGCTTCTACCTTTAGGATAATGCAACTCTATATTTGAATATCCCAGTAATTTGACTCAAGTGATGGTGTACAGAATGGCAGTCACTGAAAGAGGCCAGTAAAGTACTTTAGGAGGCAGTGCTGGGTGCAGGCCAGACCTGCTCTGCAGAGGCCAAGCCCATTCAGTCCTATTCTCAGACGCCTGGATCCAGAATGTCTAACTGTTTCACCTGTGTGAACAAACCCTGGCTATCCTGGAGTGTTTTCTTCTACTGGCTCTGATGAAGCAGTGGACAGAGAAAACTAATTCATAAAAACTTACCATATGTTGTTAAATGCGTGGATTGTATTTGGATTTATCAATTAATTGGAATCGTTTTTTCCCCCTTCCAGAACTGAGAAATCATTAATTTTAATTGATCCAACTATTTGATTACTTTAATGTTTTCTTATGGTACAAAGTATGTTAATTATTACCTTAGAGATGAAGGTTTATTAACCAGAGATTCATGGGCTTCCTAGGAGCCCATGTGTATCCTCCTGGAAATCTGTGATTAAATGAAAATTTGTACATCAGGGCACGACTGAGAGAATCTATAACTTACCTCAGATTATTAAAGGTGTCCTTGAACCCCCACCCAAAAAAGTTAAGAAATTATATTTTGGAATAACTTGGCTTTTTTGTGTGTGACAGTATACATTTGGTATTAACCATGACTTAATCTTTTTATTGCATTACAAAGAACGCTAAAACATATATTTAAAAAATAAGCAAAAACTTCTTGACCTTTGAGTGTGATTTTTTTTCTCCTGACTATATTGCTATGATTATTTTTTAATGCCTCACACTTAGCTCATCCTTTGAATAAGCTCTTCTCACAGAAGTTCACTAAGTGTGGCTATTCTTCAAGTCACTGTTTAAAAACAGATTTTATAAGTGTCTAATGCCTTATATCTGACATTAAATCCTTTCTACCTCTCCTGTTTCCATTCTCACTGAATCTGCTTGCTTAATTATTCTTTTGCCTTTTATTACTGCAATTAAGAAATAGTTGAAGGAAATTTAAAGTATGAGTAAAAATGGTTCCATTTGTTCGGAGCTACAAATTAGATTTTACAGTGTTCCATTTTGATGTCAGACTCTCCTTACTTTCTTCATTTTTGTATGAATCCTTAAGAATATATAGGATGTCAGAAAATTTCAGAGCAAATCCTTTTCTTAGAATTACAAAGCAGACCTTTGTGATTTTTAAAGCATCTTATAAGTGTTCTCTTACATGTATTGACATGTAAATCTGCCCTGGGTTTTTCTGGTACAGCCCTATTTAAAATATCTTGCCATCAGAACATTCCAGAAATTCAAATATTTTCTCATCATTTTAGCTAAACTTTCCACACCCCTTTTGCACCTGGAAAGAGCTCCCTGCGTCCCAGTTTTTCTTTCAAAAACATGATCTCTCTATTTATATGATACATGAAGCTCTTGGCTAACATTTTTGCAGGCATTAGCTTAATTTTACCCACACCCGAGTATTATCATAATTACTCAACTCCAGAGAGGGACTGAAATTGTCTTTTCTTATTGCCAGCTACTGTCACTTTATATTTTGTTATTTCAATCTTTTTATGAGCTGGGAAACTAGAAGGCTAACTTTAGGGAAAGGATCTGTACATGACGATAAATAAATGATCTCAAGAGAGGGCACAAATGAGGGGCTCTCCTGTGACAGTCTTTAGTGAGCTTTGTGGCTGCTCTGTTTCTCTCTCAACACCCTTTCCAGTTATTTTTGGGTACATAGCCATGGTCCAAAGTTTGAGATGCTAGGAAATCTTACTCTAGATAGGTGGCATTTTATTGTGGTTAGTGTTTCTTCCTTCCTTTCTTCTTTTTTTCTTTTTAACAAATATTTATTGATTACTTAATATTTGCAAGTACTACTCTAGGTATGGAGAGATATAATAAATGACCTCCTTGATCATACATTCTAGCAGGGGGGAAATAGCCAAAAATATTAGTAAGTAACACACATAGTATGTCAGATGGTGATGAGTATAATGGAGAAAAATAAAGGGAGGGACAGGGAGAAGGAAGGCTGGGGGTTGCATTTTAAGTGGTGAGAGAAGGCCTCACTGACAAAGTGACATTTGAGTAAAGACCTGAAGGAGCCCCCAAAACTAAGCCAGGCTGATATCTGGGGCTTGGGGGGAGAAAATTCTGAATAAATGGAAAGACCCAGAGTCAGGGGGGGACATGGGAGGAACTTGCATAGTATGTTTGTAAGTGACAAACAGAAAAATGTGCCTGAAGCAGAGAGGGTTGCAGGAAATGAGATCAGAGGAGTTATGGGGGACAGAGCACGTTGTACCTTGTAGGTCATTATAAGACACTAAAAATATGTAAATATAAATATATACCTTAAATAAGTATAAAATAATATAAATGCATACAAATACATACATGTATATTTTTTTTCTGAATGAGATAAATAGCTATTAAGGATGTTGAGCTCCACCCCCAAAATTGCATAAACTGATTTACATTTTCCTAGGAGCACCCAGGCTACTATATTTGTTAATCAAGTGAGAAATGACCATGGCTCCAACCGGCTTAATACCAGGGAAGGTGGTGAGAAATGGTTGAGTCCTGGATTTATGATGAAGGTAAAGTCAACAGGATTTCCTCACAGAGTGTGTGGAGTCTGAGTGAAAGAAAGGAGTCGGTAATGTCTTAGCCTGGATTCTCCAGAAAGCAGAGCCTGTGAAGAATTATCACTGGGGAGTGTGATTCCAAGGAGCAGAAGGGTGAGTTGGTGACATGAAGAAAGGAGGCAAGGAGAGTTTGCTGCTACTAGAGGCAAGTTGTTGTTGATCCCATATGGCCACCTGAGAATGCTATGCATCTCGGACCCTTGCTCTAGGAGGGAGGAAAAGGAAACATATCCATGAGTTCTTATCCCCCTGCCCCCACCTTGTAGATTGGGGTGTTATCTCCACCAGCCTTCCAGGTTTCTTGTGCATGGATAATGATGGAGTCCTAGATGTTTACAGAAATGTCCCAGGGTGGAAGGTGAGGGGAACAGAGGCAGGGCTGAGGTACAGCTCTGTCAGGTTGCACCTGGATGAAGCTAGTCAGCACTCACATAGATCTGGCGGCTGTGGCGTGGCTAGAATAGGACAGGTAGGGCTGAGAGGATCTCAAGTGATGTATTGAGAGGTCTTTAATGCAATTCGCCCTATGAACCACTCAGATCTTGCCAAGCTTGCTTCCTTTCTTTCTTTCTTTTTCTTTTTTTTTTTTTTTTGCATTTATTTATTATTGAGAGACAGAGAAAGAGTATTAGCAGGGGAGGGGCAGAGAGAGAGGGGGACACAGAATCTGAAGCAGGCTTCAGGCTCTAAGCTATTAGCACAGAGCCCGACACGGGGCTCAAACTCACAAACTGCGAGATCATGACCTGAGCCGAAGTCAGACACCCAACCGACTGGGCCACCCAGGAGGCCCTCTTTTTTTTTTTTTTTTAAGTTTCTTCATTTATTTTGAGAGACAGAGACAGTGTGAGTCGAGAAGGAGTAGAGAGAAAGGGAGAGAGGATCCTAAGCAGGCTCCACACTGTCAGCACAGAGCCATATGCATCGTTCAAACTCATGAACCATGAAATCATGACCTGAGCCGAAACCAACCAACCAATCGACTGAGCCACCCAGGCTCCCCTTCCCAAGCTTTTAATTATGTCTGGCTCTCATACCAAAATATGGGACCTTCTGTTTTGTAATAATAAAATGACCTTATGTCTTTTCTGAGATAGAGGGGGATACAAGTCCTATCTGCCACAGAGCTCCCTTCAAAATGCAATCTTTGCAAAGACATAATGCAGGAGGGCTTGTGAAATAAGCAAAAGTCTCCTCTATTGTGGCTGATCCCAAGGTTGTAATTAATAGTCATATCTCTCCTCAACTCTGATTTTAGATTTCTCTCAGCACTGCCCAGACTTTGGCCTGTGGTTGCCTAGAAGAAGGACCCAGACTTTCAACCCCAAGGGTTTTAAGCCCTTAGCTATATTTGCCCTATTTCACCATTATCACTGGTCACAGAAGAACCAAGACATGTCCCAGATAAATCCCTGGGTTCTAGACATGCTCCTCACTGCTGCTGATGTAAAGCAGCAACTATAGCTTCTCATGGTTCTTTTATTCCTATCAGGAGAGAAACTCCTACGTTTGCCCATTCATCTACTGGTATCATGAGCCCAAATAACCAGGTGATCATTATAGCATCAGGCCTTACTTGGAGGAAGTAGTCTTTACACCCAAAAACTAGGACCTCTGGCAGGAACAGAGACAGGCAGTTCAAATTCTGAATATAGGTCACTGTGATGATGAGAAGGGTCAATTCTACCAACACCTCTAGGTCCTCATACCCATGTATTCTAGCTACATGGGTACTGGCATATATTGGCTATTGGTTCAGCATGTACACTTCACTGAGGTGGATCCCCAACCGTCCAGGCTTTGTCCCAAGTTGGAACCTTAGCTGATCCTTTAATGGGTCATTTCACTATTCTGCTAGGCAATCTGCTTCTGCATGATTAAAGACATAGTCAGACTAGTGGATATGATGGTCATGTGCCCTTTACTGTACCTTCTCTCCCATGAAATGGGTCTCTTGGTTGAGTGTTGTGCTGTTGTAGTGTTGTGCAACAAGTTGGTTCTTGCAGAACTCTGTAGGATCTCATACTGGTAGATCAGGCAAGCTATAAGCCTTCGAATAGTGACCCTAGTGGAGGCAGTGAGGTCAGGGAAGGCAGACTCAAAGCCAAAGTCACAATTCTCTTTAAAATGAATTACTACTTTTGACAAGTAGAAAGGGTCCAGTGTAATCAAACTACCACCAATTGGCTAGCTGTTCTTTTGGAGGAAATTTGCCTTATCAAGGGTGCAGTGTAGGGTTCTACTACTGGTAGTTTTGGTTATTCAAAGAGGCAGTATCTTTACTAGATTTGATGAAAACGAACCTGTGCTTGGCTTCCATCCCTGCCACCATGGCCATTTCATTCACGCCCGCTCTACCAGCACTGCAGTTGACATCCATAGAATGAGTCATCCTACCCACCTGGTTGTTGAAAGTCACCTCTGAAGGGACACTGAAAAAATTTCCTTCGAGGGATCCAGCCTCCCTTTCAATCAGTGGATTTCTGGTTTCAGAGATATTAAGGTTTTTCTTTTAAAAATGTGCATCATAGGGGTGCCTGGGTGGCGCAGTCGGTTAAGCGTCCGACTTCAGCCAGGTCATGATCTCGCGGTCCGTGAGTTCGAGCTCCGCGTCGGGCTCTGGGCTGATGGCTCAGAGCCTGGAGCCTGCTTCCGGTTCTGTATCTCCCTCTCTCTCTGCACCTCCCCCGTTCATGCTCTGTCTCTCTCTGTCCCAAAAATAAATAAACGTTGAAAAAAAAATTTAAAAAAAAATGTGCATCATAAATTGAAGAAATTGTTACTTTTGATGTAGTGCAAACACAGAACTAGAGTGAAGAATTTGCCATAACATTAATTTTTAGATTTAGGTTAATGCCTTGATGCCAGAAAAATAAACTCTGAGCTATAATTACAAAAGCATCTAGTTCTTTAGAGCATTTGGATTACTGAAAATTGCCATAATGGTTATCTCTTATGAATTATTAATCTGTTATTCTATTACATAATAACTGCTTGAGCTATAATATGAATTAAATGGGTTTTGTGCACTGCCTTAAAAATCTGTTGCCATTGTTATTTTTTTGTTTGTTTAATTACATACTGTGTCAACTCTGTGTCCAGCCCCATGCTATGTGTTTTCACATATGGTATCTCACTTGGGACTCACAACAGCTCTGTTTGACTCCACTTTAGATGAGGAATCTGAGACCCAGAAATGTGGTCTCTCTTATCTTTTATCTCACAACCAGTAAATGAAAGAGCATTCAAACTCAGGTCCTCTAGCTTTAAATCCAAGGCGCTCTCTCTATAGTAGCTATCTTCCTAAATCTGGTCTCTTCCCTTCCCTTGTGTTTCTTTCCTTCCCTCCCCTTCCCCAATTGACATGAAATTCATATAATGTGCCATTCACTGGTATTTAGTACATGCACAGTGTTGTACAACCATCACCTCTAGTTCCAAACTAATTTCATCATCTCTAAAGGAGATCCCTACTGATTAACCAGTCACTCCCCGTTCTCCTTCTCCTCATACCCCTTGGCAACCACTAATCTGATTTCTGTCTCCATGGATTTACCTATTCCGGACATTTTATATAAATGCAATCATACAACATGTGACCTTTGTGCCTGGCTTCTTTAACTTAGCATAATGTTTTTACATTTCAACCACACTGCAGGGAAAGAGTGTGGGCCATCAGACAAGTGGCCTGATAGGAAAACAGGTGTGAACAGGCCAAGCTTTATGTAATTTCAGGACTTTTCAGCCAGGTTCATTTCTAACACCCTAGTGTAGAGAGCAGTCCCACTCCATGTCTCAATGCCTTACACCTTAGAGATGATCATTAGAATGCCAAAAATGTTCATAGTTATTCTCGAAGGCTTAGAGCTACAAAACTACTTTCCCACATCAAAAGGTTTTGAGAGTACCTGTTTGGTGAAGGAGAGTGTTTCTAACCAGCGGGCTGAGCAACACCATGCGCTTATGCCTTCTGGATCCCATGGAATCTTAGTCAACACTTCTAGAAAGAGGTGACTTAATAGCAATGCATGAGCCATTATCTGTAACTTATACCCTTTTAAGAGCCAATACTTATGCCAAGGGTTTTTCTGTGTTATAGGCAAGGTGCAGAACTTAAACAATGTCCCATTTGTAATGGTATTTATTATAATAATATTGGGGGTGCCTGGGTGGCTCAGTGGGTTAAGTATCTGACTCTTGATTTTGACTCAGGTCCTGATCTCACAATTTGTGAGATTGAGCCCTGTCAGTGCAGAGCCTGCTTGGGATTCTCTCTCTCCCACTCCCCCCCCACCTCAAAATAAATAAACACCAAAAAAAAAAAAATATTGGCTTCTCTATCTTATATCTCCATTTAAAAATTTAACCAATAGGGGTGCCTGGGTGGCTCAGTTGGTTGAGCGTACAACTTTGGCTGTGGTGGTGATCTTGCAGTTTGTGGGTTACAGCCCCGCTTCAGCTCTCTGCTATCAGTGTGGAGCCTGCTTCAGATCCCTGTCCCTCTCTCTCTGCCCCTCCCCCCTCACTCTCTTTCTTTCAAAAATAAATAAACATTAAAAAAATGTAACCAATATGCCAATAAAGGAAATTTGCTAAGAATAAAAAAAAGTTAAATGAAAGAAGTAGATTATTATTTCCCTTAGGTTTACTGGAGCTTACTTCTCAGCTGTTTCTTCCCTCCCCACTCTGGAACTTGGAGACAGAAGACGTGTAGTCAAATCCTAGCTCTCCACCAACTCACTGTGTGGAAGAATCTATTTGCTCAACTCACAGGATGAACAAACTAGTAAGATCTGTTATGCCCACATCATGGAGTAGTCAGGAGGATCATGTGAGGTAATGCTATGAGTGTGTATGTGAAATACCTAGTAAACCAGAATAAAGCCTGATCGAAGTTAACTGTTATCACTAATGCAGTAGTGGGCTTGAGAGCCTGTGAGAGCTGGTCTGATTTAACCCTCAGCGTGGGTATTACATTGATTTGGAGAGGGCATGCTTCCACACAGGGACCATTCAGCAGCTGTTGGGCTTGAGGATCGTGTGGCTTTATTAAGACCAAACACTTGTCCACTGTGCAAAAAGCACATTTTAAATATTTATAAGATTGCTTATCTTCTTCCAGAGATATTTGTCCCTGGGGAGTTACTGTTAGGGTAAAGGGTAAAGTGACTGAAATTCTAACCATGGATGGGAGTTCTCTGTCCTATTAGGGCCCATAAATCTGTAAGGATCTAACTGTTCTATGGCAGAATTTGGCTGACAAGCCTATTAGGGTTTCCAGACTCTCCAGATGCCCCTATTTAATGCTTGGCTGGCCTTCTTATGTAGCATAACCAAGTTCTCGTTTCACAACCATCCCGAATCCCTGGAATCTAAAACAACAAAGCCAGAAGCTCTGAAATGTGTGCTATGAAGCATGAAACACTCTATTAAGGTTCTGTCTGCTTCAGTTCTGTGTGACAATAGAAGTTTTAATGTACTTATGAAGAACTCCTTTTACTCATAAGAAACTTACTTTATAGAAAGTATATATCTCAGGATCAAAAAACTCAGTGGTTTGGAGGGGCTACTCTTTCTTTTCACATTATATCCAGTATCTTCATTTTCAATAGCAAGAGGGAGGGGAAATCTCTTGAATGAGAGAAGTCATCGTGAAGAGTACAGGATGGAAGTTTCCCACTGAATAAGGAAATTAGTGGTGAACATTTTAGCAAGGTACTTTTCATCCTTCTGTGTTCTTATCTTTGTATCTGTTAAATGAAACCATAGGATGGTTCTGTTCTACTTCGGAGAACCGTTGTGAAGACCAGGGAAGTAATTGTTCAAGTGTACAAGGTGATCTTTTTTATTCAGGGAGCTTTCTCATTCAGCAGAAAAAGAATATGCGAGAGGGGGTGATGCTTTATCAGATATTTTGAGAAACACAGATTTATCATGCAGGGATTTTTAAAAGAATGAGACTGTAAAAACAAACAAAACAACAAAATAAAGCAATTTAAAAGCATCTACACCCATCCTTTCCCCTCTACTCTTCTAACAATGCAAGCAGACTATCGTCCACCTGCATCCATGCTCCCTGCTCTCCTCACCCTAATTTGACTTTTCCCGTCTCCTCTCCCATATTCTTCCCACCGTTATCTAAACACACTCCAGTCTCTTTCTACTAAAACAAAATCCCGCCATAGTTCTCACATCTCAGTCCATCCACCACTGCTGCTTCCCTAGCTGCCTCCTTCCCTTTGCAGCTGAACATTCATTAAGACTTTTCTCAAGTTGTTCTTTTGACGTTTTTACTTCCATTCATTCTTTAACTTACTGCAATCTGGCTTCTGCTCCCATTACTCAATTGAAAAGGCTCTTGCCAAAGTCACTAACAACCTTTGCTGCAAAATCCAGTGGACATTTTTAGATCCTTTTCTGGATTGAACCAATGGTAGCTTTTGTAGTGATGATCACTTCCCTCTGTTTCCCCACATCACACTCTTTGACTGCCTGGTGCCACAAAGTGCATCTCTGATCAGCACGTAATGGAGTGCTACTGTTGCACAAGGGGGGCAGATACTGAGATATGAGCCAATTAGGAGTGCTAGCTGCACTCCTTCCCTCTTAACAGCAAGTGAGTTCTTTTTTAATACATATATGTGTATATATATATATATATATATATTAATTTGAGTATAGTTCTTGAATTAAGCAAAGTTGTAGGCTACAAAATTAATATCCAGAAATTGGTAACATTTCTATGTACTAATAATGAAGTAGCAGAAAGAGAAATTAAGAAAACAATTCCATTTACAATTATGCTAAAAAGAATAAAATACCTAGAAGTAAACTTAACCAAGGAGGTAAAGGACCTGAACTCTGAAAATTGTAAAACATTGGTGAAAGAAATTGAAAATGACACAAACAAAAGGATAGATATTCCATGTTCATGGATCGAAAGAATCAACATTGTTAAAATGTCCATACTACCCAAAGCAACCTACAGATTCAATGGAAGTGCGTCTTGAATAGAATGCTCACCTCCATGCTTGTTGCAATCCTTGTGATGTGATCAACTTCCTCATACACATTTGGAAAACAGAGCATCCAGGATTTCAGTGGATCTGTCTTCCTGCGGGAAATTTAGACGACAGGTTATGGGGATGAACTACAGCCCTGTTGCTGCAGTTGATGTCAGGACCACAATTGGTGCTTCCGTTTCTCTCCACTGCCCATTCTAAATTCCCCTCATACTCAGCTTTAACCTCTGCTGGCCTTGATGACTTATCTGCTGGTATAATCCAAGCTCTTATTCCTGAGGGGTCTGAACCCATGGTAACTATACTCCTTTCAGGCAGGAGTTGCTGGAATTGTTCATTTTAGTTATAATTGAGCAAGTGCTAAGGCATGTTCAAGTGGATTAAATGAATTCCACATATACACATATATTCCTCCCTACCGTCATTGGGTCACAGCAGACTTACCTCTTCACACTGATCAGGATAAGTTACTCCTACCAAAATATTAACTCCTCCTTTAGTCTACTGATCCCTGCACATAAAAAGTCCAAAACTCCCAGGTGAAAATCATAGCTTATAGTTTCCTGCAGAGCCTAGAATTATGGGGATTGGAAACACAAAATTCCTAAGTGGGTCATTGGGTATAAAGGCAACTGAGGCCACTCCTGCTTTTGCCCCTTGATTTCAAGATCCACACATTCTTCCTAATGGGACACAACATCCAAATAGAAATTTGTGATTTGCTATGATGATACCACACCATGGCAGAGTATTGCCAACAAGTTATGCCTTTGGCAGGCTATTCCATTGCTTTGTAAAACCAATTACTCCTGGGTTATGTGGTACTTGATATGACCAGTGGATCCCATGACCATGAGCTTACCTCCCTATCTCTTTTTCTGTGAAATAGGTCTCATGGTCAGATGCTGTGTTGTACGAGATTGTATACCTGGATCAGATACTTTAAAATCTTCCAGATAGTTGTGCTTGGCTGAGGCTGTAGAGGCAGGAAAGGTGAACAGTTACCAAGAATACGTGTAACTACTATGACATACCACTGGTCCTTCCAGGAAGAAAGGCTTCACTGTGATCAATTTGCAACAGTGTTGTACCCTCAAGAAATAGTGCCACATTGAGCTCACTTGCTAACTGGTTGGACTTTCAATGGTGGAAAGAAATCAGCCTTGCTTATTGGGGGCCCATGCTATTAACATGTGGTCTCCACTCTGTTAATGTGCCAGTGGTGCTAGTGCTGGGGTGGCCAGTGACAAAGACTAGGTATTCTTAACTGATCAAGTCATTTTGCCTTAGTTACTCAATGGTTATTCTCTGGTGACTGCTTACTGGTGGTCATTAATATCTGATACAAAGATCTTCACATTTTATGCCCACACCCATATATTCATACTCATGCATCTGGCCCAGACATTTTTTCTTACAATCTTCTAGCTTTTCTCTTCCCAGGTTCTGACCGGCTGGCCAATCCTTTTGCTCTTGAGTCCATATACATTCTTATTTTTCCATGAAATCTACCCATTGGGAAGATTTTCCCTTGCTGCTGTCTTTCAAGGCCCCCTCCATGTGCAGCTCATGTCCATTTTGGGTGGATATACTTAACCAACATCTATATACCAAACCAAATGATCCACTAACCAAGCTCTGGCTTTTGTCTTCTAACTTTAGCTGCTCATATGGGACAATTCATACAGCCATAGCCATGAACCAAGGAAGGGACAGTGATGTAATTTTGTAGTTGACTTGGAGGGCTAGGATATCAGTTCATACAGTTTACTCATGCTTTGTAGTCCTTAGGTTCCCTCCAAGGCAGCTACTGTTAGTAGTTTCTTGAAGATCCATCAAGACACAAATTACATAGTTTTAATACATGTTTCAATTGATTTTAATGCAGCTGGTCCATCAAGCTTGGGGAGCCTTTGATCTTGTCCAACCCCCCCCAATCTTTCTTGAAATTCTTTCTTCCCTTGACATCCTTTATGCTGGTTGCCCACCATTTCTGATAGTCTTAACTCTTGGTTCATGCCACTTACTTCTTCTAACTCCTAAACATGGGCATTCCCTAAGTTGTTCCCTTTGGTCTTTTTTCTGTCTATATTTTCTTCTTTGACAATCCCTCTCAGACCTATGAGTTACTTAGAAAATATACACATATCTCAGTCTCTTGTTCCAACATTTCAAGCTAGTCACAAACCAATATTCTTCTACTATTTACACATTTCTATGTGGCTGTCTGGAAGGGCCTCAAATTCAACGTCAAAACAAATTCATTTTCTTATCAAAAAAACTGCTCATCCTTCTCTCTTTCCTATTGTCCTATCACCCTTGACTCCCTCTCTACCTGTCTATTGTTATTATACCTCTGAGATGTTCGACACTTTCATTCTCTGTACTTAAGTTTTATTTATGTTACAGGATTTTGCACACTAGTTTCACTCCTTTGCCCACTGCTCACAGGCCTGTTGAGGGCACTGCATCTTATCGATTTCTGTGTTCTCAGCACCTCATTCACTGCCTGGAGCATAGTAAGTGTTCTATACACATGCTAAGTCAAAGAATACATGGTAAAGCTCAAACTTAATGCAATAGCTTGGATCTTCCATTTTCTACTTTACCAGTCTCTTAAATGTAGACACCCATCTACCCCTTCAACCAGACTGAACTATTCATTGCTCTTCCTGCATGAGACATATACTTTCCCTTTATATTCCTTTGAGTATGTTTTTCCTCATGCTTAAAATGCCCATCTGTCCCCTACCTGCCCATCAAAATCCTACAAATCCACCAAGCTCATATACCTCCTTCTTCATAAAAGCTTCCCAAGTCTCTAAAGTTCTGGTTCCCACAGCACTTGGATTCAGAGAACACACCTATCATACAGAACTGATTGGAGTCATCCTTCTCCTAGACTAAATTTATAAAAGCAAAGGATTTTAGATGTGGAGAGGACTTTTGAGGTTATCTAACACAACCTTGTATTTTACAGCTAAGAGAACAGAGGCCCAAAGAGAATAAATGTCTCACTCAGAAGTAAATGTCAGCCAGTGACTGGCAGAGCTAGACCTAGAAAGTCACTCTTCTGAATCCCCTGGAGCTATGCTGCCTATGCAATTTTTCTATCTTCTCTTCTAGAATATTAGTGCCCAAAGTCAAAGACTGAGTTCTGTTCAGCTTTGCCTCACTTATAATTACTAAACTAGTGCTTTAAATACAGGAGGTTCACAAAATTATCCTGGATTAAAATGAACGCTTAATGTGCTAGTTAACAGATACTTTTAGCCAACAGCCATCCTATCCTGGGTTTCCCAGTAAACAGTCTGAGCCGGAGGTTACTTGCTGATGTGAGAATGAGGAAAAGGAGAAACAGGCAGAACCATGCTTTAGGGCAGTTCATAAGAAGGAGTTTGCATACTCCCTCCACTTCCTGTTTCCCACTGATCAGAATTGCCCTCCCCACCCCATTCCCACCCACACTTTCAGTTTTGACCTTTGGCCCTTCAGTGGCTCTTTGGAAAGCTGGATTCCATGCCCTATTGAAAGGCTGCTGATTTGAGTCAGACTAGAAGATGTACATGAGATGAGTCCAACAAAGTATCCTAAACCCCAGCCCATTACAACTGCTACTTTGGTAGTTTTTGAAGCATTTTGATACTAGCAACACAAAATTGATGGCAGTTTTCTTTAAACATGATGCGGTTTTGGAGTGGTAGTAGGGGTCCGGAGCTGACAGCCAAGAAAGAATTCTTGCGACATCTTTGGTACAAAAAAGTGATTTTTTTTTTTTTTTTTAAAGCACAGGGACAGGACCTGTGGGCAGAAAGACCTGCCCCTGGATTATGAGGGTGATATTATATACTTGGGAGTTGGGGGAAGTAAAGAAAAGGCGAAGTTTCCAAAAGGACTTTCATATGCTAAAGAAGACTCACAGGATGTGGGAAGTCTAGCTATTGTCAAGCTATGGCTGTTTTTTCCCCTCTAGTAGGCATTAACATTAAGACAGTAGGGAGTTCCTGGAGAGATATTATATTCAGCCTGCCTCAAGTATTTGTCAATGGGCTGCAGGTTACAAAGAAATTTAATTTTATTTGCTATTTTCTTCTTGCTTTTGCTCCCCATATCACTATGAAGGGGAGGGTAATGTTGGGGCTCCAGGAAACAGAATCTGTAGGTTTCTGGAGATTAGGTTATTGATAAGATTTTTTTTTTTTTTGTAATTTACTAAGACATTGGTAAAGTGATGGAGACTCATATCCTGCAGAACCGTGATCTCTATCAGTTATTTGTTTTTTTCCTTTCCTTTATTCTTGGGCAGCCAGGAGTGCCTAAGGAATATCACACATATCCCACCTGGGGATGATGGGGAGGGAGGTTTGCAAGGTGTCAGCTTGCCTTATGCTCCCTCATCAGACAGAGGCCTGAAACAGGAATAACTTTTAAATGTTTTATACAAGTAAACAGTGATGTTCATGAATAAGAAGACTTACAGATTGAACAAGTCCTGATTTTTCTCTTAATCGTAATTAAGAATTGGCAAATGCATACATAGCTCATAAAAATTAGCTTGCTGTGAGCAAGCTCTATGCTTCCAATGCTCACGTGAACTCCGTGCTCATAGGGATGAAGAACCAGCTGGTGGTTTTGCGAGTGGCTGGTTCCCTGCAGAAGAGCAAAGAAGTGATGAAGGCCATGCAGAGCCTTGTGAAGATCCCAGAAATCCAGGCCACCATGAGGGAGCTATCCAAAGAGATGATGAAGGCTGCATCATAGAAGAAATGTTAGAAGATACTTTTGAAAGCATGGATGATCAGGAAGAAATGGAAGAAGCAGCAGAAATGGAAATTGACAAAATTCTGTTTGAAATCACAACAGGTGCCTTGGGCAAAGCACCTAGTAAAGTGACCGATGCCTTTCCGGAGCCCAGACCTTCAGGAGCGATGGCTGCATCAGAAGATGAGAAGGAAGAAGAGGCCCTGGAGGCCATGCAGTCCCATCTTGCCACACTCCGCAGCTAGTGGCTGCTCAGCTAGGCCCTCGGGTTCTTTCGTGGCCCACCTACTGGGAGTGGGCACACTCCTCTGAAGCAGTCACCATGTTATGTATCTCTTGCACTACACCTCTGAATCAGGCACTTTTATTCTGAGAAGGTTCTCTGCTAATATCACTTCACTTGGCAGAGGTTTTGGGATCTCAACAGGACTGTTCTTGAGAGGTGGTTATAAAAGCATCATTTTCAGGTGTATAAATAGAGTATCTTTTGGGGGCGAGGGCAAAGGAATCTGTCTTCTCCTGAAGCACTTCTGAGGATAGAGTTGATGGCCTGAATGTTGAGGACTCTCCATGTTTTTTATCTCTAAAACACTATATAAAATGGATTTTACACACTCAGATATCACCTCACACCAGTCAGAGTGGCCAAAATGAACAAATGCTGGCGAGGATGTGGGGAAATGGGAACCCTCTTGCACTGTTGGTGGGAATGCAAATTGGTGCAGCCGCTCTGGAAAGCAGTGTGGAGGTTCCTCAGAAAATTAAAAATAGACCTACCCTATGACCCAGCAATAGCACTGCTAGGAATTTACCCAAGGGATACAGGAGTACTGATGCATAGGGGCACTTGTACCCCAATGTTTATAGCAGCACTCTCAACAATAGCCAAATTATGGAAAGAGCCTAAATGTCCATCAACTAATGAATGGATAAAGAAATTGTGGTTTATATACACAATGGAGTACTACATGGCAATGAGAAAGAACGAAATATGGCCCTTTGTAGCAACGTGGATGGAACTGGAGACTGTGATGCTAAGTGAAATAAGCCATACAGAGAAAGACAGATACCATATGTGTTCACTCTTATGTGGATCCTGAGAAACTTAACAGAAACCCATGGAGGAGGGGAAGGAAAAAAAAAAAAAAAAAAAAAAAGAGGTTAGAGTGGGAGAGAGCCAAAGCATAAGAGACTCTTAAAAACTGAGAACAAACTGAGGGTTGATGGGGGGTGGGAGGGAGGGAAGGGTGGGTGATGGGTATTGAGGAGGGCACTTTTTGGGAAGAGCACTGGGTGTTGTATGGAAACCAATTTGACAATAAATTTCATATATTGGAAAAAATGGATTTTAATAAATTTCTGCTTTAACAAAAAAAATTATTGATATAATACTGGTGAATCAAGTTGATGTATCTAGTTGTGGCATATCGTTAAGGGGAGATTTAAATTCCCAATCTTTAACTTTAAAGGTTAATGCTTATTTTGCTTCTTAATGACTTTATAGTATACATGCTGATCATTTTTTGAAATATGTTAATGGAACCAATTCAAGTACCATGGGTATAAAGCTGTGGTTTGAGCCTCAAATGTCTGAGCATTGGCCATAATATAGTCTGGGTCGTGTGCTGATTAGGGTTCTTTGATTTAGTCAGTCTGGGATGGTGTCAGTTTTTAGACCTAGGGATGGGACGGCCCATGAGTGCAGACATCTTCTGATAAGATTAGTATACTAATGGTTATTTCTATTGGTAGTACTGCTTGATTGTCAACTTTTAGCAGTCTCAATTCTCCGGGTTTTAATTATTGAGTGGGGATTATGTAGGAACTTAGATTCCTTAGAATCAAAACTTAGATCTTCATAATCTGTGTACTCATAACTTCAGTATCATTGATGCCCTATAGTTTTATGGTTAGAGAGGGATTGTTGACTCTCATAGATGTTATGATTCAAAATTAAAAGACCTATAAACGTCTTTTCCTATTAAATTACTCAATATAGTGCAAAAGAGTTCATCTTTTTAACCTGTCACTCTGTTCTCATATGTAACTCATAATTTCAATGAAAATTGCTCACCAGTGCACATGACAAAAAAGACTTAAGAGGAGAGAATTTTGTTTTTCAAACAAGTGGTTTTACCTACTTACAAAAAAGACTTGAGAACTTGGACACCCTCCAAGAGCCTCTGAATATTTTTCTTCAACAGAAATTCCAGCCCAGACGTTCAATAACCTAGGTTTGTTTTCAAAGAGGGAATAAAGAAACAAATTTTATAAAGACGGGCCAAAATTTGAAAGCAATTAATGGTGACAGTTCCAAGTGATGAGGGAGCATGAGGCAAAGCACAAGCTAGCACACAGCACCTCCCCTCGCCACCCCCACGTGGGATATGTGTGCTATTCTTCGGACACTCCTGGCTGCCCAAGAACAGGGGAAAGGAAAGAAAGCAAAATGGTTGACTGATAGAGATCACAGTCATGCAGGACAGGAGTCTCCTTCAGTTCATGGATAACAGTAAACTTCAAGAAAAAGGCAATCTTATCCATACCCTAATTTCCAGAAGCCTATAGACTCCAGGGCGTTCCCTGGAGCCCTAATATTACCCTCATCAAGATGTAAGAGGGTTTAAGTGCTTGCCATGGTGATGTAGGAAACAAAGGCAAACGAAAAATTAAATTCCTTTACTGCCTACAGCCCATTGACAAGTCCTTGAAACAGGCAGAGTGATCTCCCTCTAGGAGCTCAGCTGCCTGGATAAGACAAAAGGGAATCTTGGCTTAACATTATCCTTCCCTCCCCAGGATCCTGTGAGTCTCCTTAAACACATAAAAATTCCTTTGTAAACCTCCTTTATCTTTAACCCCCAAGTATATGTTGGCAATTACGCTCCAAGCATATGGCCCCTGTCATACATCTGAAGGGTCTCATGACTGAGGTTTTACTAAATAGTGATAAATGTTTTCCCTAACAACAGCTAGCCCCTCAAGGTCCTGGAAACCTTGTTTCCAAAATTCCTTAGAGACTTACACTGTCCCTAAGTCCCTCCCAACCTGAAGGTATATAATCAGTCACCTGTCACAGCCCCAGTGAAGCTCTTTCTGCCCACAGGTCCTGTCCCCATGCTTTAATAAAATCACCTTTCTGCACCAAAGACTCCTTCAAGAATTCCTTCTTGGCCATCAGCTCCAAACCCTACCATTACCCCAAAACCCCATCACAAGGACTTTACTTCATTTTATCAGTAACACTACTGCTCTTTCCATATTTTATTGTCAAACATTGGAGAAGAGGAGGAAAAAGGGACCTGGCAATTGAAGAGAAAATTCAATAGAAAGGAGTATTCAAAAGCCATGTTCAGAGTAGAGGAAAAATAAGGAAAGAATCAGCCACTGCCAGGGGACACTGGAAAATTAGCAAATAACAACAGATGACAAACAGGAGCATAAAAAAGTTCTATTCATGAACTTCAAACTTTGAAAGGTGTATTATAGACCAAGATCAGCTGACATATAGGTAGAGAAGTTGTTTTAAATGAATTTATACCAACAAACCTGAAAAGATTACATCCCTAGGTGCCAAAGTGAATTGGTCATAAATCTCTGAGGGCACTATGTAGAATTTCTGGGGAATCTTGGAAAATAAGCATTGAGCCAGAAAAATATAATCACTTTGTCCTGGTTTCCTTTAAAAAATGGGGAAAAGATAGTTCTTATTTGCTGGGTCATTTAACTGTTCTGAGCCTCCGGTGCTTCTGTAAATTGATGACTATTTTCTAACACTATCATCCATCAGAATTGTTTTGAGAGTTAAATAAGATATGCAAGTTAATCACAAATTCTAAATCAATATAAAAATATTGCCAATTATTTAAATGCTTTTCTTCTTTGCATGTTCATTACACATGCCTCTGTTATAGAGTTTAACATGTTGCATGATGGAGAAGTTTATGTCCAGTGTCCTGATTACAATGTGAGATACTCAAGAAAAGGGACTATGACTTATTTTTTCAGATGACCCCACAACCCAAAACACTGATTAGCATTTTTAGTGGGGGTTTAGTAAATTTTTGTTGAATGAGGCAAGATAAAAAAATACTCCCAGGAAGCCATGCTACAAATCAAAATGCACACAGGATGATATTTAACTGAGATAAATATAAACCCTACATTTAGGTCTAAATAATAACTTGCACAGTTATAGGGGTAATTATATAAATAAACTAGTAAAGTCCTAGCCCAGAGTTCACAGTAAAAACTTGCGGGAACCCTAGTCAACCATAAAGAGACAGATAAAATTTTCAATAATATTAATTATTAATTTTGTCAATACTACTTGGCATCCAAATCAAGAGAAATGATAATCTCATGCATTCAGCACAAGTTGAATCACATTTTATTTTTATTTTCTTTCAATCACATTTTATTTTTTTTATTTTTTTTTTCAACGTTTATTTATTTTTGGGACAGAGAGAGACAGAGCATGAACGAGGGAGGGGCAGAGAGAGAGGGAGACACAGAATCGGAAACAGGCTCCAGGCTCTGAGCCATCAGCCCAGAGCCTGACGCGGGGCTCGAACTCACGGACCGCGAGATCGTGACCTGGCTGAAGTCGGACGCTTAACCGACTGCGCCACCCAGGCGCCCCACTTTCAATCACATTTTGAAACAGAATTGACAAACTAGACTAACTTCACATGCCTGCCATTTAAGAGAGTATATTACAGAGTTGAAAGAGCCCAAGTAGGGCCCAAGGGAAGAGAGAAATAAAAGATAGACTTGAGCTGTCTTCGGATATTTAAAAGCTATCCAAGGGTGCCTGGGTGGCTCAGTTGGCTAAGCATCTGACTTCAGCTCAGGTCATGATCTCACTGTTCATGGGTTTGAGCCCTGTGTCGGGTTCTGTGCTGACAGCTCAGAGCCTGGAGTCTACTTCAGATTCTGTGTCTCCCTCTCTCTCTCTGTTCTCCTCTCTCTCTCAAAAATAAATTAAGATTAAAAATAAAAATAATAGTAATAAAAGCTATCCAGTGTTGCCCTTGTAGGTAAAACTTAGACCAAAAAAAATTGTACTTCCAAATTGGGTTGTCACATGTCAAATTCAGATGCAGTATAAACAGGAATATACTAATGATAACAGCTCTCCAACAGTGGAACAGACTCTTCTACAAGATGGAGAGACTGTCAGAGAGACATTCAGGCACAGGCTGAATGCCTATAGTTTAGACATTTCTTGTACTCCTATCTATGTCTAGCATGGCGCTCATCACACAATCCATATTCCCCAAATATTTTTCACAGATTGATGCCAAAGTAAATAATCATATATAACTATGAGTATATGTCTACTCTGCCCAGTAGAATTTAGAACTGGGCCAATCATTCAGTCATGATCTCCATATCTAATTCACTGTGTACTCCCATCAATAAAATTTTTGAACATGTACTCCTAATATGCACATTTATTTCTAAACTCCATGCTATACAACTATACTAATCAGCACATTTTGTACATATATATAAGACACATATAATATATAGGTGAAGGTGTGGGATAAAGAAAAAGAAATATTAATGTATTTTCTTTCTGTACACAATAACTCAGTGTGGCCAACCCACTTTGCAAAGCAGTGGTGGACAATTAAGGAGCTCAATTTACCTCTATCTCAAATACTTGCGTATTTTGGACCCTTCCTGATGTTAATTACCTACTTATTAACCTTAAAGTTTTCCATTTCCCTTTTCTCATGTAGACAAAACTAGTTACATCAGGTTTTTGTTTTGTTTTGTTTTGTTTGCTTCTGTTTTTTGAAGAAAGTTAAGTGATTTTTTTTAGAATATCTGTATATGTTTCTTGTAAGCCTTAAAAAATAATTTTAAAAATGAGTTTCCTGGTTTTGATCCATGTTTTTGATCTAATTTTTCTGAATGGTTTTGATCCAGTTTTTCTATCTTGTGTCTCAAAAGCAGGTGTTGTTCCCTTATAAATATAATACATTTTTCAAAATTGCAATTGTCTGGTGTTCTGTTGAGATGAGAAATTCACATGAATAGCATCAACCAGAATGGAATCACTAATTCTTCCTCCTTTCTGTCAAACTTTCAACCGAATCCCAAAGTCCCAACATAAACCTAGCAGCCTTGTTTGAATTTTTAGATGCTCTCTGATTTACCAATATTTTCTCCCTTTCCTGGAAGATTTGAACTATTTCAAAATGAATTGTTATGCAAGATGATGCCACACAGTCCCATGATTCCTCTTTATTCTTAGAAACTTTCTTCTATGACTTAGTAAGTGACTACAATTTATTTATTGCAAAATTTGTGAATCACGTTGCTCTGTCATGAACTAACAGAGGCAGCAGCAAGAGACAAGCAAGTTTCATCTGAAAAGTTTACTTCCAGTTACTTACAGGGCTCACAAAACTCTCCCATTCAGACCTTGTCCTCATTGGGAAGAAGTGTTGTCCTAATAATCAGGAAAACCTGGGTGTTAAGCAATGGCCCACTTAGATCCAATCTCTTGCCTAAGGTTTCTTGCGATTCCTGTAGCAACAGAGGAGGAAAACTCTCTTTGGTACTAGTCCCACCTTGGGCCTCCAGGGACTCCTGTTTTCTCAAACCCTAAAGAAATAGACCCTACAGACTGAGGTGGGTGGGGTGGTAGCAAGGAGGGAAAAAGAAAAAAAGTTTCTTCTTGTCCAGCTTCCACTCACCAAATCTGTTTCTCTCAGAGCCAATACAAGACAAAACACTGGTTTACTGAGTCTCTTACTGCTCTGCTCTTTGGGTGTCCTGACACCAAATCAATCAGCTACTGAACGTCCATTTCTTCCACTGTAAAGAAGACACATTATGAGGATGGTGCTCGTATTACCTTTTGGTGATTCTGTTTTCTGCACTTAATCTCACTTAATCTTCATGTTAGCCTTATGAGGCAGTTTTTATTGTTCCCATTTTACAGATGAGGAAACTGAGGCTTAATGAGATTCAGGAACACAGTCAAGATCATATAGGTACAAAGGAGGGGGCCCTGGGCCTTGAATGAAACCTGTCCTACTCCATAGTACCATGCTCTACACCTCTCTTGGGAATATGAGTAATACCACGTCTTTGGGTAAACTTCCAGTAGTGGCAATCCTGGATAGTAGGGTAGTTCTATTTTTAACATTTTGAGGAACCTCCATACTGTTTGCCACAGTGGCTACACCAGTTTGCATTCTGAATGGTTTTGATCCAGTTTTTGATTCACTAACAGTGAATGAGTAATCCTGTTCTCCACATCATCGCCATCAACTCTTGTTTCTTGTGTTGTTGATTTTAGCCATTCTGACAGGTGTGAGGTGATAGCTCATTGTAGTTTCGATTTGCATTTCCCAGATGGTAAGTGATGATGAACATCTTTTTGTGTATCTTTTGGCCAGCTGTGTGTCTTCTTTGGAGAAATGTCTGTTTATGTCTTCTGCCCATTTTTGAATTGGATTATTTACTAAATTGTACACCTGGAACCAATATAACACTGTATGTTATCTAACTGGAATTAAAATAAAAACTTCTTTAGGAAAGTAATACAGTCTCACAGTTATACCTTACAAAGCACTTTGATCTTTAATATCCCCACGAGAAAAAATCCATGAGGTAAACAGGACAAAATTAACACCTGCTTCCTATCCCTCTATACCTCTTTAGCCCCCATTTGAAAACAGTAAGGAAAATAAAGTTCAGAAAATGCAAAGGATTTTTCTAAGATCATGTAGATAGTAAACAGAGTTGGGATTGAATGGGCTTTCGTCCTGTGATTGCTTCACCATGCGTCTTTGTCACCTAGAGATAGAGATCCAGCTTTGCCTCTAACTAGCACTTTAACCCTAAAATGGTCATCTAAACTCTACGGTTTTTGCATATGCAAGATAGATGGGAATAACAATGATAATAATCAATACCTACAATAATTACCTCACAGTGTTTGAATGAAATATATACATAGGTGTTTATGGAACAAGTACATAATACACAAACCAAGATAATTTTATTATTAAGACTATTCTGTCGGAGAGCCTGAGTGGCTCAGTTGGTTAAGTGCCCAACTTTGGCTCACGTCATGATCTCATGGTTCGTGAGTTCGAGCCCCATGTCAGGTTCTGTGCTGATAGCTCGGAGGCTGGAGCCTGTTTCAGATTCTGTGTCTCCCTCTCTCTCTGCCCCTCCCCTGCTCATACTCTGTCTCTCAAAAAGAAATAAACATTAAAAAAAAAAAGACTATCCTGGGTTAGAAACTGGATTGTCCAGCTTCTGGCAAAATTGCTAGACAGGGAAAGTTAGTGTTTAGAAGTATCCATCTCCCCACCTCCCAGTTCCCAGGTAGCACACACTCTCTAGCTGCCTTTGGTCTGCCTCTCAGAAAAGAATTTTGCCTGAAAAGACATTCAAAGTTATATAAGCATCAGGAGATCTTCTATATTAACCTAAATTTTTGATGAGGCCGCTGGTCTCCACTGTCCCGTGAGGTGGTATTTACCTACTCGGGAAGCCATCCACAGCTTGTTCCCCTCTGTATGGGACTTAGAAGCAGTTTTGTTGTACTTTATTTTTTTTCTTTTCTTTTTTTTTTCTTTTTTTTAAATTTTTTTTTAACGTTTATTTATTTTTGAGACAGAGAGAGACAGAGCATGAACAGGGGAGGGGCAGAGAGAGAGGGAGACACAGAATCTGAAACAGGCTCCAGGCTCTGAGCTGTCAGCACAGAGCCCAACGCGGGGCTCGAACTCACGGACCGTGAGATCATGACCTGAGTCGAAGTCGGACACTTAACCGACCAAGCCACCCAGGCGCCCCAGTTTTGTTGTACTTTAGAGGGAAATCTTGAAAGCTGGATGAGTTGTCCTTACACCACTATGAACTGTCCCAGTACCCATTTGATATAGTTGATAACAAAGATCAATGAAGTAGTTTGAAAGGAAGAAAGAGAATCTTTGCACTGATCCAGGACATAGGAACAAGAAAGTAGTGCTTTCTTTCTGCAATTTGTGAAACAAAAAGGTAAACTGTTTCTATTCTATTAAGAAATTGTTCCAAAGGAGTGTGTTTGTGTGTGTGTGTGTGTTGTGATGTGGAAGATAACAAGCAGCATTTGAGAGAACAGGTAATCATTTCATTGCTAGATTTATTCATTCAACATTTTTTGGGTGTTAATACTGCTCTAGGTAATGGACATGGAATGCTGAATAAGACAGATAGCTTGTCCACACTCTCATGGAGTTTGCATTCCAGATGGACAGCCAACATTGATCAAGCAATTACAAGTTCATTTGGTGTTACAAAGGAGAAAAACAGACTTCCATTATGACTTTATTTGTGAGCACATTGCAATGTCTTGAAGTTCTTACTTACAAAGATCAAGTAGAAGCTACTGCTACATGCTAGAGAATTCCAAATGATTTCCAACAATGAAAAACTTGAACTTCTTAAATAGTAACTATTCTAAAAAACAAAAAACAAAAAAACAAAAAAACAAAAAACTAGAATGGCTAATCTTGGCTCTTAGTTTCTGTAAGGCCAATATAAAGGAAACAGGAGATACACAACATTATCTTGACCTCACTGACCACTAGATAGCCCAGGAAACAGTGCATACAATATGGTAGAAGGAAGGATCAAAGAATGTATTTTATAAGGATAATGAATTCTGCTGACTTTTCCCCTTCTGGGTTATAATAATTTCAGCCTTTTTTTGAAATCATACCCTGTTGGAAAGCCACATGGCTTGGACTGATTTTTGCCTACTACAGATTTTGGTTTCCAAAAGTACATCTCCATGACTAAGGAAATGAGCAGTCCCAGGTTGGCTGACTCCATTAGGAACACTTAAAATTTGATTGCACAATTGTATGGCCAACTGGGGGCTTAGCATCAACTAGAATTTTCCCATTGGCATCTGACTTTGAAGATATCATATTGCTTGGGGAAGAAAGCGGGAGTAGTTATAATTTTCACGGGACTTATGGAGTTTTAGTATTGGAAGAAGAACTTGGAGACCATCTACTTTGACCAATGTAAGACTCTCCTGATCTTGATGCATGATATTCATTCTTTGCATACACATGAGAAAGGGAACCTACTATCTAATTTTTGAGAAATTCTGTTATTCTTTCCTATACTAGAAAAAAATCTACCACCATGGTCTTAGGTGTGTCCACTAGAGCCCCATAAAACAAATCAGAAAGAATCTCACTTCTATTTAATGATTTTCTTCCTTCCCATAAGTCTTTTCTACCCTAAACACAACACCCCCTTTTTTTCTCCATACCAAATGCAACATGATCCTCCAAACTACTACCGTATTGAATCATGGAGATGGAGGAGATGGGAGAGGAGCAAAATGTTTGTGTCTCTTCGGTAACATACCTGCTATATCTCTCAGTTTTGTAACATCAGCAGGTTTGATCAGAATACGACCTGTGCCCCCATTCATGCTGACAATTAAACTTGAAAGAGCTACTTTAACTGTAAAGGTAAAGGCAGAATTTCTCCATTGATATTGCCAGATGTGGTGACTTTCCACTTGATTCTCTTTGGTTCTAGAAAATGCCCAAGAAAATAATATTGACTCTAAAATTACACTCTCAGTTTGAAGATGCTGCCACACTGTTGAGTCACAAGAATATATTATTTTTTAATCTCTATTTTGATACAAATTTTAGTAGCTTTGGCAAAGGGAATATAAAAACAGGCAGTCCCCAACTTATAGGGTTGTTTTCCAAAAGTTGGTTGTTTGGAATGTATTTTACATGCATGTTAAATTTCCTGGCTAGCCTACCAAAGACTTTTTAACCCCCGAAATGCCTGACATTGTAATACCATATCAGAAATAACCTGCAAACCAGAATGCATTCTCCAGTTTCTGGCTTAACATGTACCTTAAGCACTGGACCACCAGGAATACTTTAGTAGCCAACACTACGTTTAACAATATTTTTCTAAATTAATATGTCCAAGTGACTACTGGGAATACCGGGAATGTTTCATACTTCCCCTCTCCTATCCAATTGAGTTAAGGATTCCCTGCTCCAGCCAGCCAAACACATAACCCAGGGACTCTTGCAACCTGGGCCTGGCGGTGGCTGGAAAGGTGAGATGCAGCGATAGATGCTACAGACCTTCTGGAAAAAAATAATACCTTCTCAATCTTAATTAGTTCTATTTGGGCTCCTGTTCTTTTCATCCATGTCAGCCTGATTTGGTGTCTTTTTTTTAAGTTTACTTATTTATTTTGAGAGAGAGAGCAAGCAGGGGAGGGGCAGAGAAAGAGAGAGAGAATACCAAGCAGGCTCTGTCCTGTCAGCACAGAGCCTGACACGGGGCTCCATCTCATGAACTGTGAGATCATTCCCTGAGCCAGAATCAAGAGTCTGATGCTTAACCGACTGAGCCACCCAGGCACTCCATGATTCAATGTCTTATTCATTCTCAATCTCTCTCTCTTTCTCTCTAAATTCCTGGGCATCACAATGAAGTCTCTTAAGTTTTGTTTCACTTGTCCCTAAAGTACTCTCCAAGGTTTTAGCTGTTTTCTAAGGATTTTGCCCCAGTGGTAGCAAAATGAGTGAGTGAATGAATAAATGAATGAATTAATAAATTACTTCTAGTCACAAAGAAGAAACAAGTACTATAAAAAATCTCTCTTGTGGTATTTTCTGCCCCTCAACCTCTCTCCCCTTTCTCTGTCTCACCTATACCTGGAAGGAAGAGGTAGAATCACCTTGACCCCATTGGTGGGTCAGGTAAAATACAGGAAAAGCAAGGACAAGCCATTCTAGACCTTAAAGGGAAAATGGTGACATCCATCAGCATCTGACTTATACTAAGAAAGGAAAACAGGGATTTTGTGGGAGATGGGAACGAGGAGTTGGGACATAACCTTGCCGGTTTTCCTTTTGCCCCGCTTCTCTTTTCACAAAGGAGCAGGTGTTCCTAACCCTTTCCAAGATCCCACTACCAGATTCTTCTTTGCCTCCCCCTCAGAGATATGCTTGGCTACTGCAGGAGCACAGTTCCTTATCTGCAAGTCCAAAATTCAAACAGCTCTGAACGTTGACAGTTTTCTGTTAACCCCTGGAAGAACTTGACCCCAATTGATGTGAGGTTGGTCTTTATTTATTGATACATTTACTATAAAGATGTCGGTTACCAATGTGACTGTGTTTAAGGTACAGCCCCAGATGCTACGTGGCTATAAGAAAATATATGTATATTAAAAGCTGAAAATTTCTGAATTCTAAAATACATCTGGCCCCAAAAGTTTCTGGGTAAGGGATTGTGGCCCTTTATGCCCTATTTTCCTGCACCTTCGTCTTCCCCAGCAAAGTGTAGAAGTTATGAGCATAAACTCTGGTGCCCCAGGCTGGATTCAAATCCTGTGTCTGATAGTTGTGTGTGAACTTGCTCAATTTGCTTTACCTCTCTGCCTGTTTCCGCATTTAAATGGGGATAATAATAGTGCCTACCTCAGTGTTGTTGTGAAGATTAAAATGAGCTGATCTATGTAAAGTGTTTAGAATAATTCTTGGCACATAGTAAGCGCCTTATGTTCACTATTACCATCATCCTACCTACAAATATTATCTTTCACCACCACTTACAAATGTTACCTAATTTCTGCACATAAAAGTCCTATTCTACCCTGCCTCCCCATAGTTAACCCTCTGTCAGCTTCCTTCCATTCTCTGTCATAAAGCAAAACCATACTTTCTCTTTAGAGATCATACTTTGTACTTCCCGTTTACTCTTTAACTTGCTAAAACTGGTTAGTTGTCCCATTACTTAACTCTACGATAACTGCCTCCTAGAGATCCTTAATGACTCAACCACCTATATAAAGGTTGTGGTTCAGTTTTTATTCTGCTTGATATTTCTGTAACATATTTCTGTAATGAATAGACTCTTCTCCTATCTTGCCTCTATTCTAACTCTCCTGAGACCTGCTCATTAAAGGTTCACCTTCCCAAGGATTCTGTTCTTGGGAGTAGTCCTTACTGAACACTACCAGGCTCCTTAGAAAACCTCATCCAGTGTTTGTCTTTCTGTGTCTGGTATATTTTAGTTAGTGTAATGTCCTCAAGATCCTGCATGACTCCACTTATATGAGGTAACTAAAACTGTCAAGTACATAGAATCAAAGAGTGGAATGGTAGTTGCTAAGGGCTAAAGGGGAGGGAAATGGGGAATTGTAATCAATGGGCATAAAGTTTCAATTAAACAAGGTGAATAAGCTCTAGAGATCTGCTGTACATTGTTTACCAATGGCCAACAATAGTTTGTTGCACACTTAATGTATCGTACACTTAAAACTTTAAGTGCGTAGATCTCTAATGTTATTACCACAACAGCTTAAAATTCAAAAAATAAAAATAACACCTAATACTTAAGAGAAAGAATAGAAACTGGCATTTGTGTAATGGACAACTAGATATGGTAAGTTTTTCTTAGAATTTTCTACAAGGAAAAGCAGTTATTGGGGAAAAATGCCTAATATTCATATTTAAAATGAAAAAGAATAGCATATTATGGTTTTTGTGCAAAATACTTATTTTTCTCTTGAATAATATTAGAACAAATTATTGTGCAATTCAGTAACATAATGAGCACATAATGGACTTAATCTTTTAAAGGTCAATTCTGGCACAATCTTAATAAAGGAATATAGACCATTAGGTTTTTATCTTACCGCTTTCTCAAACTGCCTCAAATTTCACATTGTCCTTTTAATGTTCTTCAGTGAATTATATAAATTTTATTAAAATTTAAGTCTCATAAAATGTACCTATATTGATTCATTCAGTTAGGTTCTATTACTGTTAATCATATCATCAATGAATCATATTTAAAAGGAATTTTAAAAAGTTATTCTTTATTTCTGGGCTAAACTAATATTTCCTAACAGAGTCACAAGGAAGTGTTTCAAGTACTGAAATATAAATGAAATTGAATTTTGTGATACAAATTCTTTTTGGTGGAGAAACCAATTAGAAAAATTAAAAAGAAAGAAAATCTCATCCAATTTAACATGTCGGCTATCATCTGGATAATAATGACTACAGACTTGGTCATTAACCCTGAACTCTTCCTTATGCTTCAGACTATGTTTCCTATTGCTTCATAGACATGTCCACTTGGAGTCTCAAACTCAACTCATCTCATCCGAACTCATTATCTTCTCACTGACATCCTGCTCCCAGTCTCCACTCTCAACCCCCAAAGAATCTCACAACATTTGACTGCCTCATTCTTAATCTCAGTTTTAAAGACATGGCACTTCACCAACTAGCTTAAGCTAGTTCTGAAACTCCGAGTCTGCACTTTGCTTTACCTCAGTAAGTCACTCAGTAAGTCACTAAATCCCATCAATTTTTTTCACAGTCATCACTAGAATCTAACTACTGCTTTAGTCAAGGCTTCCACCAACTACTATGCAAACCAGTGGCTTCACATGTTAGATCATGACCCACAGTAAAAAATATACTTTACAATGTACCCTAGGATACAGACATATTTATGTATGTATGTGTTCTATTTTAACTCGCTTTTCAAAAAGGATAGTTGTGATATAATACATTGATTTCATGATCTACCAATAGCTTACAACCTACAGTTTGTGTGTGTGTGTGTGTGTGTGTGTGTATTTTTAAGTTTATTTATTTATTTTGAAAGAGACAGCGACAGTGCAAGTGGGAAAGGGTCAGAGAGAGGGAGACAGAGAATCCCAAGAAAGCTCTATGCAGCCAGTGCAGAGCCCAATGCAGGGCTTGAACCCCAAAACCATGAGATCATGAGCTGAGTTGAAATTAAGAGTCAGACACTTAACCAGTTGAGCCACCCAGGCACCCCTACAATCTGCAGTTTCAAAAGCACTAACCTAGAATAATGGCCTTTACCCACTCACCCCCATGTCTGTAACAGTGGCTCTATACATTAACACTTCCTGTGTGTGTATTAGAATCTCCAAGGGCAGAGGTTGTAATGTGAAGAAGAAAATGGCCCCCTACAGGTGGTTCTGATACCTCCCATATGTTCTACTTAGCTATGGAAACAATAATGAATATTTATTAAGCATCTACTTATTAGGCTGTATACATAAAGCATATAGCAGTGGACCCAATAAGCATGCTTCATTTATTTGGCTTTTATATTTACGTTTACTTGGAGTCCTCACAGGTCTAAACACTTCCAGCATTTTCATACCTCCATGACTTTGCATCTCCTCTCCTCCCTGCTTAGAATGCCTTTCATACTCCCTTTCGGCAGGTGAATGTCTACCATTAGTAATGTATGTAAAAATCTATTTCTTTACCAAAGTCAATTCAGTAATAGGGGTACCAAGGCTAGTCTATGTGCCTCTTCAGTTACTCTGTTTCCTGGTGAAAGTGGTTCTAGCAATGGCTCCTGCCATTTCTTCTAGCTCACCCCATATAACTTGGGTGCGACGGCCTTATGTCGTTCTGATTTGTTCTGATTCAGAGGTAGTGGAAGTCAGGCTCAAGGTTGGTTAATGAACAAGGAGAAAGATAAATCTGAGCAGTGAGGCCTGCAGGCTTTGCAACCACATGGCTTTCTTTCTTTCTTTCTTCCAATGTTTTTATTTACTTTTGAGAGAGTGAAAGTGGGGGAGGGGCAGAGAGAGGGGGACAGAGGGTCTGAAGCAAGCTCTGCACTGACAGCAGTGAGCCTGATGTGAGGCTTGAACTCATGAACTGCGAAATCATGACCTGAGCCAAAGTTGGGATGCTCAGCACACTAAGCCACCCAGGTGCCCCACCATATGACTTTCTAATCAAAAGTTTCCATCCTAGTAAATTCAGAGTTTTCTGCTCATCCCTCTCCAACACAACAGAGGTACTGGGATGAGCCCCACTTTAAGGAAAGAAGAGCTGGGGCACAGAAAGACAGAGTAATTTGCGCAAGGCACATAACCAATGAGTAGTAGAGTCCATAGTTTGAAAATAGCCCTACAGATGAAAATGTGTAACTTGCCTCTGCTTTTGTATTAAGAGAAATAAAGACCAAGGCTCCAGTTTATACTTGTCCACCCAATGGTCTGATTTCTCCTGTCCTCTAATGAAGTGGTCTCCAAACCTTTTTTGTGCGCATTCCCAATCAGCACTCTAAAATATATGTGTGTGTATGTTTTACAGATACGTACTCTTGTATTAATATACCACATAAATTATAAAACACACAGAAACAGAAATTCAGAGTATGAAGTTCTAAAATCACAAGTCACAAGTTCTAATATTTTTTCTGTACCACAAAGTATTGCCTTGGACACTGTACTTTGGAGACCACCTGTGAAGTATCACACTTAATAGAAAAACATGTTTTCCTTCATATGCAGAAACAATATAAATACGCAAGCAGGATTTGTTCATGGAGTTGCTCATCAGGGTGCAGTGTTGGTCTCCATGTCACATTCCCCAGGGCACCTTGAACATGAAAGGCAAGCAGTTTGAGATGGCCAACGTGGATTAGAACATGCCAGAGATTATGACTTAGTGTACCCTAGAAACTGCTGGGCTACAGAAGTTCTTGAGTATGGGGTCAGTTAGGAGTGGTAGCAGGAGGACCAGATTAATAGCTAATAAGAGCTCGAAGTAATTTGACCTCTGCCTAAAATAGCCATGGGACTTGGGTGAAACATTTAATGACAAGTCTTTTAATTACATTGCATTTGCAGGTATTAGATTTACTGATGTCCATAATAACCCTGTGAAATAAGTAGGGCAGACACTACCACCTTCATTTGACAAATGCACACAGGCTTAAAGAGGGTAAGTAACCCTTCCGAATTGTATGATGTATAACAACAGGCTTCCCCGTGGCATTTTTGACTCATATACTGCCTTGCTGTCTCTCTCTCTCTCAAAATAAATAAACATTAAAAAAAACATTTTAAATATTTTTAAACTTTTTATAGTGTTTATTTTATTTCTGAAGGAGAGAGACAGAGAGAGAGAGAGAGAGAGAGAGAGAATGTGAACGGGGGAGGGGCAGAGAGAGAGGGAGACACAGAATGTGAAATAGGCTCCACGCTCTGAGCTGTTAGCACAGAGCCTGACGTGGGGCTCAAACTCACGAACTGCGAGATCATGACTGAGCCGAAGTCAGACACTTAACCAACTGAGCCACCCAGGCACCCCAACCATTTTAAATATCTTAATTTTGTTTTAGGAAGTGAAGTCCAAAGAGAAAGCACTAGCGAGGGGGCAGAGAGAGGGGGAGACAGAAGACCCAAAGTGAGCTGTATGTGTTGACAGCAGAGATCCTGATGTGGAGCTTGAACTCACGAAACGAGATCATGACCTGAGCTGAAGTCAGATGCTTAACCGACTCAGCCACCCAGGCAGCGCTAAAATGGTTTTCTATTTGACAGAAAAACCATGAAGATAGTCCAGGTAGTTCCTATACACCCCACCCCCAGTTTCCCCAATGTTTTACTTTGCTAGAGCAGTCATGACAAGCACCACAGACTGGGTGGCTTAATACATTTATTTTCGCACAGTTCTGGAAGCTAGAGTCCTAGATCAAAGTACAGTCTAAGTTGGATTCTTCTGTGGCCTTTTTCCTTGACTTGCAGCTGGCCCCCTCTTCTCACTGTGTCCTCTGCTGCTTGTCCTTTGGTCTGTGTGTTGTCTTAAACTCATCTTTTTTTTCAAGTTTATTTATTTATTCTGAGAGAGACAGAGATAGCACAAGTAGGGGAAGAACAAAGAGAGAGGGAGACAGAGAATCCCAAGCAAGCTCTGCATCGCCAGCACAGAGCCCGATGCAGGACTTGAACTTACAAAACCGTGAGATCATGATGTGAGCTGAAACCAAGAGTCAGACATTTAACCGACTGAGCCACTCAGGTGCCCCATAGTCTCCTCTTCTTACAAGGACACCAGTTATGCTGGATTAAAGCCCACCCTAATGACCTTATTTTTTTAACTAAGTTACCTCTTTAAGGCTTTATCTTCTAATAGTCATATTCTGAGGTACTGAGAGTGAGAACTTCAACATATGAATTTGGGAGGCACACAGCTCAGTCCACAATGCACTATTATTATATTAATATGGTTCATTTGTCATAATCAGTAAACCAATATTGAAACATTATTAACTAAAGTGTATACTTTATCCCTATTTCCTTAGTTTTTACCTAATGACCTTTTACCCAATGACCATCCAGGAGACCGTAGTACATTTTATTATTGGTATGGACTGAATTGTACTCACCCCACCACAAATTCTTATATCAAAACCCTGCCCCCTAACATGATGGCATTTGGGGGAGAGGCCCTCGTAAGGTAACTAGGCTAAGATGAGGTCATAAAGGTGGGGCCCTCATAGCAGGATTAGTGCCCTTCTAAGAAGAGATAGAGAGCTCAGAGTGTTCCCTCTCTTTTTCTACCCTGTGGGGACCCAGTGAGAAGACTGCCATCTGCAATCCAGAAGGAGAATCCACACCAGGAACCAAATCTGCCAGCACCCTGACAGTGGACTTCCCAGCCTCCAGAACTGGGAGAAATAAACGTCTGCATAAGCCACTCCACTTAATGGTATTTCATTATGGCATCCTGAGCAGACAACAACACTCATCATGTCTCCTTAGGCTCCTCTTGACTCTGACATTCTCAAAGTTTCTTTGTTTTTGACAACTCTGACAGTTTTAAGAGTACTGGTCAGGTATTTTGTATATTGTCCCTCAATTGGGACTTCTCTGATGTTTTTCTCATGATCAGACTAGGGTTTGGGGTGTTTGGGACAAAGAACACAGAGGTAAATGCCCTACTTATCAAATCATATCAAGGGTGCATACTATCAACGTGACTTATCATTATTGATATTAACCTTGATCACCTGGATAAGGTAAGGCTTTTCAGGTTTCTGTATTGTAAAGTTACTATTTTTCTCCTTCAGTACTGTGCTTTTTGAAGGGAAGTCACTATGTGCAGCCCACACTTAAGGAGTGAGGAGTTATGGAGCTTCACATTTTTATCTGTAAACCAGCAGTGTTGTTGACTTCTAAATCGACAGTTTATTCCCGTAATCAGTGATTAAAAATGAAGTCTATAGTCACAGAACAGGGGGAGAGCATGATCACTTAGATTCAAACTTGTCATTTCAACTTCCTTAGCTCTCTAAACTGATAGACTACAAAAAAACATTGTGAATGTAGGGCAATGTAATGGTCTACCTCCTTGCAAGTTGTCCTTAAGAATATTGATCAGACTTGGACACATCACTTAGTCCTGGTGTTCAGACTCAACTCTGAAAGCTTCTGGACATCTGTTCTTGACACTGATGACAGAGAATTGGATACAACTCGCTGGTTTTAGTAATTAGCATTCAATAATCATGTTGATTGCTAAATAGTTGCATCTGACAAACACAAGACACTCTTAGTACCATTTTCTATAACCAAGAGTGAAATTTGCTAGAAATTTTATCTTGAATACAAACTCTATGTAGTTTATGTTTTTTATTCCGTGTATGACACATGCATTGAAATTACATGCATGTGTAAAATAAGGCAAAACGAATGTTGAATGGAAATTGAACTCTTTATCATAGATGAATTATTCTTAAAATGTGAAGAACTGCTGTTTCACATCAACTTCCTATTTCCTGCATCAGCTTTAAAGGTATTTGCATTAAGAGATTCTTAGAAGCTCAAATTATCCTAGAGTCGTGGGCATTTTTCTCTTTAAATAATCAGAACATCCTCTTTAAGAGGATTTCCTTTTTCGGGGGCGCCTGGGTGGCTCAGTAGGGTCGAGCATCCGACTTTGGCTCAGGTCATGATCTCTCAGTCTGTGAGTTCGAGCCCTGTGTCAGGCTCTGTGCTGACAGCTCGAAGCCGGGAGCCTGCTTAGGATTCTGTGCCTCCCTCTCTCTCTGCCCCTCCCCTGCTCACGCTCTGTCTCTCTCTGTCTCTCAAGAATAAATAAATGTTCAAAGCAACATATTTTTTAAAAAATAAAAGAATTTCCTTTTTTAATGATTATAAAAGTACACCTATCCATGACTTACAGCAGTGTACCAATGCAGTATGAGATTGTATTTTCCTTAAACAGTCCTCAGAGGAAACATAATTTTGTTGCCTAAAAATGAATTTAAATCAAGGTTAATCCCCATTAAACATGATTACATGGGCAAAATACCCACATTTTTAAAGGAGAGATCTATGATGTTAATTTAGAAGAGTGATTATAATTAATAACTTCCATGTTCTCAGATCTTTAAAACAATGTCAACATAATCATATCTCCTTATAATTTATGGGAGAGGAAACAAGTGATATTGTCTTAGATATGGGAAGATTTTTTGAGTGATGAAGTTTCTGAGTTGCCAAATGTTTTTCAATAGCATCATTTGGCTTATAGGTCACATTTATTCATATACTGGCTACATTCTACATATTAATTATAGGTTCTTTATTATGGAATATTTCGAATGCATAAAGATACACAGTGTCCTGTAACAAATGCCCATCACCGAGAAACATCATTAACAATTGTGTTTGAAGGGCGCCTGGGTGGCTCAGTCAGTGAAGCATCCAACTTCAGCGCAGGTCATTATCTCACAGTTTGTGAGTTCGAGCCCTGCATCAGGCTCTGTGCTGACAGCTCGGAGCCTGAAGCCTGCTTCAGATTCTGTGTCTCAGTCTCTCTCTGCCCCTCCCCCGCTTCAAGAATAAATAAACATTAAAAAAAAATTTTTTTTAATTGTGTTTGAAAAATTACAATGTTACAGTTGAGTTTCTCGGTTCCATTTCCATGACTTTCCTTCTTTCTCTAGGTCTCACTTTGCTGCAGTTGATGTACATCATCTTTGTTTTGTAGTTTCATCATATATGTCATATCCATAGATACCTATTTTATAATTTAAGATTTTATCTACATGGTATTGTACTTTGTGCATCATTCTGCAGATTATTTTTTTGACTCTATACATGAGTTGAAGAGAAATGAATGTTGATGCATGTAATCTAATTTATTATAATGGCTGAATGGTATTTTATTGTGTAACTACATCAGAATGTATCCATTTCCCTATTGATGGGCTTAAAAGTTGCTCCTGACTCTAGTGAAGAATGCTTCAGTGAATATCCTTGTACAGTCCTGTATATGTCATCTTGTACCTATTTCTTTGGGCTATATACCTAAAAAAAAGGATTTGTTGGGTTGTATGATACAGTTAACTTCAATTTTAGCAGACATTGCCAAATTACTTTTTAGAATGATTGTAGCAGAATTCACTCCTAAGAGTAGTATATGAAAATTCCTATTTCTATATATCCTAATAATATCTTCAGATATTAAATATTTACCAATCTGATAAATATTATTCTTACTTTCATTTTCCTGGTAACTACCGAGATTGAACATTTTCAATGTTGATTGATCATTTTTACTTCTGTGAATTATTTAGCTCTTTATATATCCTGGGTAATTATGCTTTGGTATACAATTATTAAATGTCTTCTCCTTGTCCATAAGTTGCCTTTTAATTTAACTTTAAATATATGTATTGATGAGGGAGTTATATTCTGGTCATTTAACTTTATGCCATCTTTTATTATAGAGATAATTTAATTATGATCTAGCTGAATACATCTCTAATTTCCTTTCTATCAAATCTAACAATTTTCTCCATTGAGGTCTTTTTTACTATCTACTAGTTTTGTTTTCACTTTTTTATTAGAGTTTTTAAAAATTAAATTTTAAGTGATTTCTGTGGGTATATAAGAATGTTAGTGGTGATTGTTTACTAATCTTGTCTGCACCAATTTTACTGGCCCTCGATTTTCCCCACAGAAAGATATATAAATACAATAATTTTGTTTCTTCTTTTCCAGTATTAATTACTACATTTTTTCTTGTTTTAGTTCATTAAGAACTCCACTACAGTATCCAGTAGTAGCACCTTCTCTTCCCGACCTTAAAGGCAATGCTACTAAAGTTTCTTTATTAAGTATGAAATTTGCTGTATTTTTTGGTAGACTCCTGTTATACGTGTATCAGCCCAGATTTAGGGTTAGAAGTCATAGAAACTCACCTTGACTAACTTCATCTGATGTTGTACAAACCCACTTCCAAGGATGCTGCCAAGGACACCATTACAGCCATTGTTGCTTCTTGGCACTGAGTGCTGGTTCTATCATGGTCACTGCCATGGCTACCCCGAACAAAACTTCCCAACTGTTCTTACATCTTGTGGTCACTCTCAAGATTCAAAGGCCCAGATAAGAGCATCCAATTAGCTAAAGGTAGGAATTGAGCATGACTAGGTTTGACTCTTTCTTCTTGTACTATTCAGATCTAGTTTTAGTGTCAACATTGTATGAGCTTTATAAAATGAGTCAGAACACCTTCCTTTCTTTCTCTCTCTCTCTTGTTTTCTTCTCTTCCTCCCTCATTCCTTCTCTCCCTTCTTTCCCTTTTCCCTTTTTTTCTGCAATGATTTATACAAGTAGGAGAGTATCAGTTTCTTGAAGGTTTCATAAATTGTAAATTCATTCAGGCTGATGCCTTGTTTGGGGATGAGGATAGATGGAGAGATAAAATTTAATCATTATTTGTCTATTCAATTTTTTCTATTTCTATTTTTGGTCATTTTTTCTAGAGACTTATCAATTTCATTAAATTTTTAAATTATACAAAGATAATGCTACCATTTTAAGTTATTTTTATAGATTGGTACAATACTTATAGTTACAGCCTCTTTTACATTCCTAATACAGTTATGTATTGTGCTTTCCCCTTTTTCCTGCTTGCTAATTGTTTTTCTGTGTCATTAGTTTTTTTTCAAAGAGCCAGCTTTTACATTCTCAAGTTTTTCATTTATCAAGTTCATTGCATTTATCAAGTTTTAAAAATGTGGTACAATATTTATGGCCTAAAAGGAATAGTAATTGGAATTTTTAGTCCTAAGTATTAACTTCTAACAAGAAGTTACTTTTTTGTTTCGATGACACTGAAAAGTTCCCTGGAAAATATGAATTAATATTTTTTTCTATGGAGTTCTTGTGATGAAATATTAACAGATGTACATGATTGTACAGACATTTAGATAATTTTAAATGAATATATGCTTATATAGGATTAAACGATCACCATTATGATAAACATTGTTGCTGTGAAGATAAACATGCACACCCAGTCCTCTAAGAGTTTTCAAACTAATGAAAATTTATAGCCATTCTTTATTGTCCACCATACTGTTATGAGTTAAGGCCTTTATTAACCAAGTTCTCATGACACTGGGCACTGGTTTTTTGGGAAGAGTAAGTGACTGGCCTGGACCTTAAAACTTACTCTTCATACCAGACCACACATATGGCCCAAGGAGTGATATTTACTCTGCCCTTTTAGAGTCCGAGAAAACATTGTTTAGTGGTCTGGCATCATCTATATTTATTTGGCTCGATTTGGGACAGAGTATAATCCTAGTTCTTGATGAAAGGATTTTCATGTATTAACCTTATGGGTCATGATATTTGTGGGATTATTTCTACTCATAGAGTGATTTGTGGAAAAAATATGTACTAATCCTTAATTTAGGATTAAAATGGATATGCCCATGAGAAATGGGTCTATAAAATTCATCTGAATTTGAGAAATGCAATAAACATTCTAAAATATCTTGTTGGCTCAGTTACTTCAGTCCAGAAGCCAATTGGAGATCTGTTCTATATCAAGGTTTTTCAGCTCCTTTGTGAGAAAGGGCTGTTTTTCATTTGCTTGCAGCCTTGAAGAAGAGTCAAACAATGTCAGGGATGGTCCTCTTCAGAACCCTTAGAAGGTCTGCCTTAATGCAAGTGTTTGTCTTCCCAGGAGGAAACCAGATGAGCTAAATTTAAGGGTTAGACCAGAGAAAGTGGCTGTGTATCAGCAGATAGTCATGACTTTAGAGGTCCTCTGGCTGATTCACAAGATGTCAAATAATAAATATCTTTCTGTTGTGTGTCAGAGTCCAGGAAGTGGGGAGTGAGATAATGTATATGAAACGCCAGGTAGAATGGCTGAAAAACAGTCTTCAATAGATTCCTTCTCTACTTTCCTCATTCTCCTCTTCATCTCATCCTTGGCACACCCCTGGACTTGTCTATGCAAGCTCTAAAGGTCTGATTGAACAATGGCACTCTACAGTTAATGTTACAAGACTCTTTAACATGTTCCGATTGCCACAATTTCATTGGATGGAAGCATTTTGGTTGGCAACCAAAATAAGGCTAATGGACTTTGTCATAGAATTCCCACACCAAGTAGGACACATAAAATGACTTGGAGACCTGGTCATAGTTCCTGCAGCTATTAGTCATGATGTGTTAGTGGAACACAATCTCAAAAAGTTATTTCCTGGGGCGCTTGGGTGGCTCAGTCGGTTAAGCGTCCGACTTCAGCTCAGGTCACGATCTCGCGGTCAGTGAGTTCGAGCCCCGCGTCGGGCTCTGGGCTGATGGCTCAGAGCCTGGAGCCTGCTTCCCATTCTGTGTCTCCCTCTCTCTCTGTCCCTCCCCCATTCATATTCTGTCTCTCTCTGTCTCAAAAATAAATAAACGTGAAAAAAAAAAAAGTTATTTCCTAAATGCTTTCCAAAGACCTGGTTCTTCGCACAGATAGTTTTGGCCAACTGTAATGACAGGGAGAAACTAGAGTGTCAGGAAGAACAGAATTTATGCTTTAAGTTTAACTTTGTTTGGGATCAAATGTTCCTTAAAAATAAACCTTCACCTTATCCTAATTTTCATTTCAATTTCCTAGACTGGTGATTTGAGTATTGGAGATAGAGTTCTTAAACCCTGTTTATGTGGTATGAATACAGAAATGGTCTGGTTCTGAGTATTAGGATCATGATCAGTGTTTTGATATAAACTCAAAACCTCTCTATGTCACGTGTTATTTTTTGAAGCATAGAAATTGGACTTTGAAAACAACATAAATCCCTTTGTTTGAGAAACTTTAAATGAGCATTGAGTTTTCTTGCCATAAAGTTCTGCACTGCCTCTAAAATGTTTCTTTAAAAAATAGCTCTGAAAACCTGAGGCTGGCAAAGAAGTTGGATAGTTGAATGGGAAAATGATAGAAAAATCTGTTTTGTGGTAAAGGAGAACAAAAAGAGGGGGGAGAGTAATTATTTTCAATTTAAAATTTATATTAAATTTCTAGCATACAGTTTTCAAGACTGGTAAAAACTTCAATTTGTTTTATTCCAACACAGTTTTAGTGTTAGATGGGTGCTAGATATCCAGTGTATGAATGTCACCTCCTTAAATTTTAATAGCAAAAGAGAGAGGAACATGAATGAAATAAGACTCAAGCATAGGCCCTGAAAGTTGGTGGAATGTCAAGGGCACTTGGGAATTACAAAGGTAAACTAAGAAGGAAATTGAATTTGAGCAATGATTCGGTTTTACTAACATTACAAGTGTCAGCCAATTCTAATGTCCTGCTAATATTTTGTGATTTTATAGGTGGTAAGTTTGGATGGTGGAGACACAGGACTAGGCATCAGGGTAATGGCTGGTTGGACCCCATTAAAGCTCTGACTAATCCAAGGGCAGCTTAAGGGCATCAGGAGTATATAAGAAAGGGAGGGAGCGCACAAAGGGACACCTCTCCCACTTTATAGTTTAAGCCAAAATCAGCCCTGCCTGACTACACTGTTATTTCTCAACACAGCTTGGATCCACATTACCTGTGAGTCTGTTAAAAATCTCAGTTTCCAGATACACTTCAAATCAGTTCAATGAGAACACTGGCAATGGGGCCTAAGAATATGAGTTTCAAACAAAACGCCTAGGTAATTCACATTCATGTTTGACCTCTGCACCAAAGAATAAGTCAAGAGTAGAAAAGTGTTATGTTAGAGAGGAACTTAGCAAACACGATGCATAAAAATGGCTGTGCTCAGGCCTTCACAGCCCTTAGGTCCAAAATTTCCTCTGCAATTGCTTTCAGAATGATTGAGAAAATTTCAAATGTAGATTTTGGGAGAAACTCTGGTATAGAAGTAAGAGAAGGGAAGAATTGCAAAATGTCAAATAAGTAGATAAATGCCACTTATTGGAAAAGAATGGCCAGAGCCAGTTTCCTGTCGCTCCGTTTCCCCTTTTGAAACCTATAGTCTATCTATAACGAGCTGATTGCATTTCCCCAAATAGACCATATTTTCCTTTGCCTCCATGCCTTTGTGTTTGTTGTTCCTCTGCCTAGAATGTCCTACTCAGAGGACAGATTTCTATTTGTCACTTATATCGTAGTTCAGCATCACTTCCTCTGGGAAGCCTGAGCACCCCAAAGTTCATAGTGTACAATTTTCTCTAATAGTAATGAATACACTCTACTGAATTACTTGCCCTTCCCATTAGGTCATATATTCTTCAGGGCATCTCTTAAACTTAAATACAGCTCAGTTCATGAATTTATTTGACAACATACAGCTTAATTCATGAAAGCTGCTCAGGAAATGTCCTTTAAATTAGTAAATGACAAATTTCTTGATGTTCCAAAACATATTCCTTAACCAAGCCGAATGTTTTCCTTGACTAAGATCCCTTTTGGGGTAACTGACAATTTTGGCTTAATTAATGAAACCAGTCAGCTATCCAATAGGGTGAATTAATTCCACTTTTAGTTTTCCAGAGATGGGAGAGGAACTACAAATGAGGAAGAGGAGACACGGTAATTTTGACAAAGAATTTTGGGGGTTAAATTGGTTTTGGGTACAGCCATGCAATGAATGAGTAAGGCCCATATGAGGACACTGAGGATGAGGGGGCAGGAGGGAAGGTCACAGAGAGGTGAGAAAGGATGTATGTTGGGGTGTTGGGAAGCAAGCTGCTTATTTCATAATTTTACCTAGAAACAACCCTGCACTCAGAATGGAAAGATAAAACTCTCCTCCTGCAATGGCCATGGCCTCCTCATAGTTCAACACAAAACTCAAGCTGGTCCTAGCTCCACTCTATTGAATACATGAAGTAGGCTTTGGGAGCCTGGCCTCAAAATTTGACCATCCTATGGAAAAATGCATTCAAACTCCCAGGAAACAGATTTACAAACAAACTTTTGGAATCTAACCAACTCAGAAATTGAACAAGGCCTAGGATTACATTTCTCTTGTAGATCAACTTAGTAATAAAAGCATGTTATATTTGTGAAGACAAAGGTCAGGACTCTAGAGGCACAACAAGAGACATTTTATAGGATGGAAACTAGAGGCAGTCTGAGGAGCAGGAGAAACTAAAAGAAAAAAGTACATTTCTTAAACAAATAGTAACAAAATGATCAAACTTTCTGAATCTGAAGCAGACACATGATTTTATAAGTGTTCATAACAAAACATATGTGTTGGTGAACTCCAGAGAGCCTGTGGTAAGATCAATATATAAAGAGGGTGACTCAAGTTGTGCCAAAATACAAGCAAGACTTATCAGGACAAAAAAAAAAAAGGTAAATGGTTTTGTCTAAGCCAATCTCAGTTCTAAAACTCAGTAACAAATGTTTGTTAAGCCTGTGTGTGTATGTGTGTGTGTGTTACACTTAGGTACATAAGAGGTGTTTAATAAATATTATTGGATGAATGAGTGAATGAATGAGCATTCATTGTGTGTCAGGTATTGTACTGATGCTGATGAACTATCCTAAGCACAAATGGTATTTGTTCTCATGGACATTACAGTCTAGTGGAATGACAATTAGAAGTATCATGTGTAGAAAAGGAAGTACCTGTTTCTAGTTGAGCACATGGAAGAGGGTTTAATTTAAGCCAGAGGTCAAACAAAAGATACGTATGGAAGTGTGGAAGGGAGAGAAGGCAGGGGACAGGGTTGCAGTGTAGAGCTGTATAGGTAGTACACTGCACAACCCAAGGGGGTGCCATTCACATATGAGTTGGCCCTGGAGGGAAGACTAGAATGGAACAGTGTATGCAATAGCCTGGAATGTAGAAATGTAGTAAATGTAATCAAGAAACTATAGAAAGGCAAGAGAAAAGTCAGGTAGGAAGTACACAGTGCCCTGTTCAAGGACGGTTAAGGATTTGGGACTTTATTCTAAGGGAAAGGGAAACCACATACAGGTTTGAGATTTGTTTTGAAAAGAAATGCAACATCCCTGGTTGAAGAGTGAAGAGTGTTTTTGAGAATGGAAACAGTGAATGCTGAGCAGAGGGCTGTATAGTAGGTTAGGCTACAGTGATGGGAAAGACAGCCCAGCATATGGGTTATGGTCAAAAGATGGGGCAGTTGGTTGGGTTTGCGGATTAAGAAAAGGAGTCAAGGGGCGCCTGGGTGGCGCAGTCGGTTAAGCGTCCGACTTCAGCCAGGTCACGATCTCGCGGTCCGTGAGTTCGAGCCCCGCGTCGGGCTCTGGGCTGATGGCTCAGAGCCTGGAGCCTGCTTCCGGTTCTGTATCTCCCTCTCTCTCTGCACCTCCCCCGTTCATGCTCTGTCTCTCTCTGTCCCAAAAATAAATAAACGTTGAAAAAAAAATTAAAAAAAAAAAAAGAAAAGGAGTCAAGCGTGTGTAGTGGGTATGAAATTAAAAGGTGTGCAAAAAAAAAAAAAATGAAGCAGCAGAAAAAGAAATCAAGGAATCTTAATATATCACCCAGTACTCATCACAAGAGTATTCCTTAATCCCTATCATTGATTTTACCCATCCCTCCACCCACCTCCCCTCTGATAACCATCAGTTTATTCTCTATAGTGATGTATGGAATTGTTGAAATAACATATGTATACCTGAAACTAATGTAACATTGTATGTTAACTGTACTAGAATTAAAATTTAAAAAAAAAAGAAAATTACAGTTTTCAGCAGGAAAAAAAAAACTTTTAATTAAAGTCTGAAACTCTCCTGGTCCTCTGTGGCTTCCTTTCCATTAGTTGATAACCAGAGAATGAGAAGAGGGATCCAATACCTACCTAGAGCAGAGCACTCTGAGGGCTCTTCCAACCTCCAATCCATACCACTAAACACCTGTTGTTAAAGCCATGGCAAATGGGCCGCAGAGGTGCTTTACTGAAACTGGGAGCCCCAATACTTAGGATGGAGCCTCCTAGATACTCCAAGCAGCCCTTCCTTCCCAGGTCTTGGCCCTTACCCAAGACACTAACAGATGCAGAGGTGAAGATTCTACTCTAGGAACTGAAACCTTTTAATCTTTCTCTTGCATGAGGGATTCATTCCTCTTCTCCCTCCCTGCACCCGAAGGCACCTGCTGTATACGTTTCTCCTTTGGGACACTGGATCCCTACAAGTAGATTTTTAGGGTTTCATAGCTGGGGTCCATGAACTTGAATGGGAAACAATTATATCTTTATTTTCACAGATATTTAACCAATTCAGCATTTTCTTCAGTTGTGAATGTAGACAGCAAATGGCAGCAAGTCACTTCTTGATGACAAAGTTGTAAATACTCCTACATTTTGCCAAGTTTCTGGCTTGAACAACTCACAGGGATTTTTATTGAGATGAGGAAAACTAGAGAAAAGGCAAGTTTGGAACTGGGGTGGATTGACAGAGATGATATAATGATTTTAGAAAATACTGAGATATAATTAAGCTCAGTTCACCTGTGAACCCAATAAGTTATATCGAAACAAAGAAAACTGATGTCATCTGTAGTCTAAAACTTTAAGCCAAAGCTAGAATTCTGCTAAAAATATGCAGCATTAACCATGAAAGTCTTAATATTCATGGCAATGTTTACTTTTTAAAAGCCATTTATGAAGTAAAAGTAAATCTGTTCTGAGGTGCCTGGTTGGCTTAGTAGGTTAAGCGTCTGACTTTTGATCTCAGCTCAGGTCTTGATCTCAGGGTCATAAGTTCAGGCACCCCATTGGGCTCCACACTGAATTGGAGCCTACTTTAAAAAAAAAAAAACAATCTGTTCTTTGTAATGAAATTAATTGCCTAACAGAGCTATTTTCTTCCTGTCAACTTTATGCTAACTAAAAGGACTCAAGAGTGTGGATATTACTTAAATTAAGTAGTCATTATGTTTCAGAGGAAGCTTGCATAATAATTCAGCTGAATATACTTAACTGATCACTTTAAAGTATGTAAGTTCTTTTGAAAATCTACTTATAATCAAAACAACTTCTTTTATTCTACAGATGTACACACACATACCTACCTTTCTAATCTTTTTATTAGGTTGAAATATGTGGAATTGCCATTTTTCGGGTGAAAAATAGTTTAATATCAGCTGTTTCATATGGGTTTCATATGGTTTGACCTAAAATTCTGGAAAAGTACCATGAGATCTCTGATATAAATAAAAAGAATCTCAGGGGCTCTTGGTTGGCTGTCAGTAGAGCATACAACTCTTGATCTCAGGGTCATGAGTTTAAGCCCCACACTGGGTATAGAAATTACTTTAAAAAAAAAGTTACCATAAAAGGAATCTCTGATACTCATGTCAGGGAACAATTTCAGATCAATTCTGACTAGATAGACAGATGGATGGACAGATGGATCGGTGGGTGGGTATTTTCCTGCTGACTCTGAAGGAAGTATATGTTTATTTCTATTTTTAGCCATTTCAAATTTCTTAGAAACATAGATTGTTAGACCTAGAAACAAATTCAGGTACTCACTCAGTGAGTTTAGGTAGTTGGTCAAGTCAATAAATGTTTCAATTTATTGATGATGATTATGGACATGGACTTTAAGGTCAAAGAGATCTTGATTTATCTATTTGACAAGTTGTTTTTCAGATTTTACCATTAAGCCAGATATTAATAGAAGCCAACTTAAAATGGTGAGCAAAACTTATTAATCGACATGGGATTGCTCTTATGGGACTCAGTTTTCTCAGTGATGGGGATCAAAGAAGGATAGAAATTTATGCATCATAGATTTTCCATGTGTATTAAAGGAAATTAATACATAGAAAGTATTTAGCAAAATGACTAACATATAGTAAGATTTCAACATATGGTACATATTGGCAATACTGTGGGCCAAACCAAACTCATTTTAAAGCTGAAAACAATAGTCTCACCCAGATCCTTTCATTCTCCTCACAGCCCCACCCAGCTGTAAAACTAACACTCTGCATAGGTTTATTCCCAGATAACCTTGCCTTTATGGTGGCAAAGATGGGCACCAATAGCTCTAGGCTTACATTGTCCTCATTGCTAATGATCCCAGTGAGAAGACCACTTCCTCACATAGAAAATGGTGGGTGGGGAGCAGATTGTAGGGATCCACTTGAACCACATGCAATGGATGTATGAAAAATTGGGCTTCTGTAACTAGAAAACAGTAACGAATAAAGGGCAGACAAGAACCATAGCTACCACATTCACTTTAGGGAAGCAAAGGGTAAAAGAAGAGACATGTATGTGTGGTTATGGTGGTGGTGGTGGTGGTATGTGAGTGCATGCCCGTATGTGTTTGTGAACTGTGATTGAGACTCAGATGAAGTCTGAAGCAATGGACTAGAAACCACAGAAATGATCAGTTCCTAAAGAAGGAAAGAGATGAAGATGAGCACTCAAAACATTATCATATTTACATTCAAATTCCTTTCCTTTACACTATTTTGCACAATTCCTTGTTGTTTAATATGGTAAAGTCAACTACAACGTTATGGATGAGAGCAATCAAATTCAGAATCCTTTGGTTTCAATGACCAGAAAGCTGTCTCAGATTACTATCTTCTGAAGACAAAGATTGGAAGTGAAGGTACGCATGGGCCTACCTGAAGATCTCAAGGCCAAATCAGATCCCCATACCAGCAGATGCAGATGATTAATCTGTTTATATTTGTAAAGACAAGATCAGACAGGTACACACATGAGGTTTAGCTCCTATAATATAAAAGAGCAGGAAAGGTAGAACTTCTTGAAGATTCCATAATAATCTGAAGCTGATATCACCAAAATACATGGGCAACAATAGGAACTTTCTTTTTTTTTAATTTTTTAAATGTTTTTTTATTTTTGAGAGAGAGAGCGTGTGCAAATGGGGGAGGGACAGAGTGGGGGCGGGGGAACACAGAATCCAAAGCAGGCTCCAGGCTCTGAGCTGTCAGCACAGAGCCCAACACGGGGTTCAAACTCATGAACCGTGAGATCATGACCTGAGCCGAAGTTGGATGCTTAACTGACTGAGCCACCCAGGTGCTCCAACAATAGGAACTTTCCAAATGAGTGTGAGTAACCACTGAATGAGTTTATGTAATAAGCAGAGTCATCAAGAATTTATGCTGTTTTGCTATGTTGATCATAATTTGCATCAGCCCAACATCCTTGATCTCAGAGTCATGCTCAGAAATATTAAACATATCCCAAAGTCATGCAACTTACAAGTTAGAAGGCTAAGTTGGGAACCCAGGTTTCTTGATTTCTATGTACAGCTCTTTATCCTAGTCAAACTTGAGCATGAATCAGAATCACCTGTTACAGGGCTTGTTAAGATACACATTGGACTCTTAACCCCAGAGTAAAGGCCCAAGAATCTGCATTCCTTTCAAGTTCCCAGGTGATGCTGATACTTCTAATTCAGAGACCACACTTTAAAAATGACAGGTGTATACAAAACCTTTAATGTTATCTCAATAATAAATATGGAATACAATTAACTGCCAACCCTCATTGAGAACTTACTATGTGCCAAGCACTGTTCTGGGCACTTTATGTGTATTAATTCCCATGAGACGGGTATGAGGCAAGTAACTTATCTAAGGTCATATGGCTAATATGTGGCAAAGCTGAGTTGCAAAATCAGGCAATCTGGCTCCAAAGGCCGGTACCTAATTTGCACATTATATTCCACCTGCAGTGCTTCAGTAGTACTTGTGGTATATAAGTCTACCCTTTTCATGTACCTGATATAATGTCAGTGGCCAATAGAGACATGTTGGCATACAGAAACAGAGGTAATGAATGAGAAAGAATTTTCCTAGTAATATCCACAATCTCTCCATTGCCAGTAATTCTACAAATTGTAATCAGTCATAGTTTTAAAATTATCCAGTTGCTAGTAACTCCCCCGAAATATAAAATATTAAACATAAATAAGTACTAATTAGTAAGTACTAATCTGAATATTGACAAATGTTCAATTGAGTTGCTACTTTTTTTTTTTGGCTAACAAGAATATGCAAGCAGAGGGCCAAGTAAATATAAAGGGAGGTGAGGACAAGAAGATTGAGAAGAAATATCCAAACAAGTTGTCCAAATAATAAGGGTTAGAAAGATACAGGAAGCTGGAGTCAGAATCCATGGAATCAAAGAGCAGGATGGGGAGGAAAGGAAATGGTGGAGGTCATAACTTGAGTAATTTGGTTGCAAGTCACATGAAGTAAGCTTAGATGCCTTAAGAAAAAAAAGGTACTAAAAGACTATAAGATTACTTGTATCAGTTAATTAATAATGTCCTCTGGAATGTGTCTCTTTGCTGATGAATTCTTGAGGCCCCACTGAAGTGTCCCCTCCCCCATAAGGTCTACTAACAGCACAATGAATCACTATTGCACTGGAGACCTCATGCCATTCACCTAGGTTAGTTGTTCTGCCTGCTTGTCTTTCTCACTAGGATAAGAGCAAAAAGATTCTGTGTTTTTTTCCCATCTTTGTTTTCCCTAAATCTACTGACCATAGTAGGGGAAAGGGGAAAGGGAAAGAGAAAGGGGAAAGTAAGGAAGAGAGGACAGTACAGGGGAGAAAGGTGGGGGGGAGTGAAATAAACCATGTTCCCTGCATCTAAGGAGTCTATGGTGGATGAGAGATCCGGTAGCCTGGTTGTTAGAAAATCAAAACCTCAATTCTACCTTCTAACAGTAAGCATTATTGAATGACATGAATTGCTCTACCACTCTGGGAATAAATCTGTAATTTTACAATGCTTTGGATCAAGTCTTTATATATATATATACACACACATACACACACACACACACACACACACATATATATATGTGTATATATATATATATATTTTTTTTGCAGCTTACTGAAACCACTTAGCCACTTTTAAGTATGTGAAATATATAATCTGACTCATGATAAAGAAGACATTTTCTAGATAACAATATCAGTAAATATATGGCTGCACTTTCAGTTATGATCTACTTTTATATTTTTCTAAGTTGACAACCTCATTTTCTCAATGACTGATGCTACTCAACAGCTAGTATATTGCATTCACTGATCCAAAACTGGACTTTAAAATCACAGTTAATAGTATGGGTGTGCTGGTTAATTTTATGTGTCAACTTGAGTGGGCCACAGACTGCCAAGATATTTGATCAAACATTATTCTATTTTGGGATGAGATTAACATTTGAACAAGTAGGCTGAATAAAGCAGATTGCTCTCTCTGGTGTGGGTGGGCCTCATCCAAATTCTCTGAAGGCCTGAAAGGAAAAAAGAGCTGTCCTGATCCTCTTTCAGTAAAAGGAAATTCCTACTGCCTGACTGCTGACCTGGAATATTAGTCTTTTTCCTATCTTTGGACTCAAACTAAAACATTGGCTCTTCTTCGGTCTTGAGCCCCAACTTGGACTAGAACCTATAGCATCAACTTTCCTGGTTCTCAGGTCTTTGGACTTATACTAGAACTACCACCATCAACTCTCCTGGGACTCTAACTTGCCCACTGCAGATCTTGGGACTTCTCAGCCTCTACAACTGCACAAGGCAATTCCTTATACACACACACACACACACACACGCGCGCGCGCATATATATATATGTATATATATATATGTATATGTATATGTATGTATATATATGTATATGTATATATATATGCGCGCGCGCGCGTGTGTGTGTGTGTGTATGCATCCTGTTGGTTCTGCTTATATAGAAAATTCTGAGTAAATCAGTAGGAATATGTACTTGTGTTTTTAATGTGAGAAGAGGTAGGAAGTTAGGTTTGGACAAATCTGAAGCTGTTTTTATGGATATTAATTTGTTTACTTAATATTTATTAAATAAATGTAAAATAAAATATAATGGTGGAAAGGACAGTGAACTGGGAGCCCAGATGCTTGAGTTCTAGGATTGGACTCTTACTACAAATTATATATGAGACCTTGACCAAATCACGGAACCATTCTAGGCTCAAGACCCCTCACTTTAAAAGCAAAAAAGATGAGATATTTAGTTTCAGTATAGTAAAGACACCCAGATCCTATACTGCTCTCTGGAAACCAACCAAAATCAACAAGAAAAATTAGGAGCAGACACTCCCATTTGTGATTATTAGAAAATCTTCATTAACTTGTACTGTAATATACATGAAGAACATTTGTCAGATCAGTGAAAATCGGAGCAGAGGAAGGGAGTAGACTGAAATGAGGGGGATACTGGAGATCATAGGCTGAGAAGGCAGAGTTCTCTGAAGCAGGTGGCACATATCATATCAGGGGCAAGGCATGCACAGAACAAAGCGGGTGAGCTCAAGGAGCTCCCGAAATCCCAGGAGATACCCTGCAGAGGCAGAGGATGTGATCATTGATGAGGGCATTTGTAGACAAGCTAACTCTTCAAGAAGTTATCTTTCTTTCAGCAGATTAGATAAGAAACTGTAAATAATAAGCAACCTGAAGAACTAAAATTGGACCATAAATCTTACACATTATGAAAAAGAAATATGTACACATGTAAAATGGACATAAGAAATCACAGGTCAATGGTAAAAATTAAAAACAAAGTATAAAGGACTTCTGCTTCAAGAATATCACAATAATATGCACAAAGCACACACATAACATAAACCACTCCTAATGAGAAAATTGACAAAGCATGATAAAATGTATTTTTTTTTTTTTATTTATTTTTGGGACAGAGAGAGACAGAGCATGAACGGGGGGGGGGGGGGGCAGAGAGAGAGGGAGACACAGAATCGGAAACAGGCTCCAGGCTCTGAGCCATCAGCCCAGAGCCCCACGTGGGGCTCGAACTCACGGACCGCAAGATCGTGACCTGGCTGAAGTCAGACGCCCAACCGACTGCGCCACCCAGGCGCCCCTGTATTTTTTTTTTTTTAATGTCACAAATCAAGGTAGGAAAAAATTGTGAAGCAAAGAGGAGGATAAAGAAACCCAGAGCAGTGACTCATAGGAGTGGCTGATGATTCTAGAAGAGGTTAAGGGAAAAACTGAACAGAGGTTTTGGCAGCCCCATAAGGTTAAATGGTTTAAAAAAATCTAATCTAAGTCTGTCAAGAAGAGATCTCTGCTAAATCCCTACACACTGAGTTGAGATCTCAAAGGGCTCCACCTAAGAGTAAGGAGTACTGGGAAAACCTGGGACTGATGTAGTTTCAAATTATCTCAGTCCCTATAATTGGATTAAAATGATTTAAGATTGCTGGTGCCCCTGACCACCTGCAAAAGGCAAATGTAAATCCTCTTTGAAGGAAAATAATTCTAGGACTCAGATTATGTCAATGCTTTTTTTCATGTACTGTACAATGTCTTGAACACAATAAAAATAAGCAGACGAGGGTGCCTAAATGGCTCAGTTGGTTAAGCAACCGAGTGTTGATTTCTCAGTTTGTGAGTTCCAGCTCCACCTCAGGTTCTGTGCTGACAGTGTGGATCCTGCTCGGAAGTCTCTCTCCCTCTCTCTTTGCCCCTACTCCATTTGTGCTCTATCTCTCTCTCAAAATAAATAAATGTAAAAAAAAAAAAAGACAAATAAGAAGAGAAGAGAATGTAATTTTAAAAATCAAAAGAAAAAACAGCAATAGAAATGGATGCACAGAAGTTCAGATAGTGAATTATAGGCACAACTTTAAAATTTTTGAGAGAGAAATTTTTTAAGAAACCTAAAATTTATTCTTGAAAGAGACTAATAAAATTGATAAACCTCTAATGAGGCTCATAAAGAAAAAAGAACCAGAAATGAAAAGGTATATGTCATTACAGAGCATATAGATATTTAAAAAGTTATCATTATGTCATTTACAGATATTAAAAACACTATGGTCCTAACTTGAAAATTTAGATAAAATGGACATTTTTTTTAGAAAAAAAAAATACAACTTTCCAAAACTGACACAGGAAGAAATAAAAAATTTGAATCATCTAATAAACTTAAATTAAAAACCATAACAAAGACAAATTGTGATATCTTCAGAGGTATCACACTCATTTGTTTCTACTTAAAATTTTCTTTTCATCTTTTCGAGAAAGCATTCCTTAGTTTTTCTATAGGAATGTTTGAAGGATTTTAAAAATTATGAGTACCTATTTCCATCTTATTTTACTCAATGTTATCAAAATCCTTTTATGATTTGCTTCTGAGGATTATATGTATTAGCTTCTCAATTATATTGCAAATCATAGGACAGGAGAACATGGGGCATAGGAGTGAGGGAAAAAAGGGAGAAAGACATGGAAGGAGTGGGGAGACAAAACTGCTCTGAGTTGAATTATTGTTCTCCATCCACATCCTCTTCAGTCTGTTTATAGCCTTTGGACAGATAATAGTCATAAATAGTCACTGATATTATTAAATATAAAATATATTCAGAGAAGCAATAGGAAAAAGTGATTAAGGTTTGTGTGTGTGTGTGTGTTTGTGTGTGTGTGTGTGTGTGTGTGTGTGTTTGCATGTGGGTGTGTTGTCTTGCAATCCTTGAGCAAGGTCCTTGGACAAATTATTTAACCATTCTCATTTCCAATTTCCTAATCTATAATACAGAGATCATCATGGTAAATCTCACACATCATTGTAAAGGTCAAGTGAGAAAATACATGGAACAGTATTAGCACAGAGCCCAGAAGAATTCTATGAATAGTAGCTATTATTTATCATTACAATGGATAAAATAAAAATGTGTGACTTGATTTTAGGTTTTAAAATGTGTTGATGAGGAAAATCCCAAGTCAAATCAATCTGTTCATGCTTGCTTACTTCATGGAAATAAAAATTTTCTGTACTAAATGGTATAAATGAGTAAGGCGATTCTGGGAAACACTTCTAAGTTGGGCTCCCTGGTAGCCTTTAAGTTGATCAAAACATTTACCATTTGTCTAAAGACAAGAGAGTGAAATAATAACTTAGTCTTTCTTTAAAAAAAAAATATACCAGGGACACTGTATCCTTGCCAGTTGTCTGTCACATGGTTTGTTGAAACTGTCCAATATTGTCTGGAATTTCCAAACCTCAGCACTATAAAAATAATTCCCTAGAACTGCCTCCAAATAATTTTATATTGTGTAGTTACTTAACATTACACTTCAAACTATAATATAAGGTGGATGTGTGGTGGGAATTATGTTGAATTTAGTGAGAGTCTTGTAGAAAGTCTGTTTTGTCATAAAGAACAGCCCCTTGATGTTTAGGGAATAGTGTTGATAGGTTCTAGAAACAGTACCTACAATTACTGGAGTGTATTTATTAGAGCAAAGAGGGCATTTGAGAAGGGCTGGTACAAACTCTGAAAAAACAAGGTCACTGGCATTCCAGTGTGAACCCTCAAGAGCCCTTGAGGAAAAATGAAATCACTGCCACAGGGAGCTTTCAATTGCCTGCTCTCTGGTCGAAACAAAATAGACCAGATTCTTTTTTTTTCCTTCTATCTTGCTAAAAGGCTACAGAAAATGGTCTTTCACTTAATTTCCAGAAAAAAAAATATGTTGCTTTTGGTCAAATTCATTTTTCCTCTCAAAGATTAAGTTCCAGGTTATCACATCAAAATACATTTTTTTAAAAATCTAAAATTTTTGTGCTGAATTTTATTGAAAATGAATTCTACTTTAATTATGATGGGGGTAAAATACTGTTATTAATTCTTTTCTTAATTCTAAAATATTCTGTTATTAATTCTATTCTGTTATTAATTTGTTATTAATTCTAATTATTAATTCTGCTAGTAATTCTGTTATTAATTTTCTGAATTAATAACAGAATATTTCATCCCCTTTCATAATTAAAGTAGAATCCATTAAGTAGAATCAATTAATTAAGATACAGAAGAAGCACTATTTAAAAACCATGTTGAGATAAATGTTAAATGCTTTTTACCAAAGATTTTTCATTTTGTGAAGCCAGCTTTGCTATATACAATGGCATCACTCAAGAAAGGACTTTACTGAAAAGTGTTTCTAATCATTCTGAATAGAATTATCTGAATATGACCTCCCAGATACAGATGCATGTGGATCTCCCATCCACTTAGGCTGTTTCATTCAAAATGGAAAATCACGTGGGTTTTTTGTTTTTTGTTTTTGTTTTTGTTTTTGTTTTGGTTTTGGTTTTGGTTGAGAGGATTGCCGGGAGGGGGCGGGGTGGGGGGGATGTGTATGTGGAGTTACTATCTTTTTTGTTTTACTCAAGTGGGTTGTCAATAGGAAATGATTTCTGTATACAATGTGCATGGAGCAAATGTGCCTTTTTGGTCATAATATTTTTCCATCATGACACTGGAAGTTTTTCAGGGGTGCACACCATGGTTTGCTTTCCTTTTCATATAAAATTATAGCATCCTAAAACTTCAGACCTGTCTGCAAAAGCTGAGGGAGAACCATTGCCTTGATAAATAAAACCACCAGGGAATCCCTAGGTTTTTCCTTCCATAGATTTGAGTATCCAGGTACACCCTGTATAAGCCCTGGATCTCACAAACCTGTCCATACCCTTGCAAATGAGGACGGGGAGATGGAAAGCTGAGCTGTCAGTGACATACACAGCTTTATACTTGGAAGAGCATGGGTTTCCACCCACCTTGCCGCTCTGCTCTTGATCTCAAATCACCATCCAGTTTGTTCCTACAGTCATACCTCTGAAGGAACTCCACACATGGGAGACAAAGTGGGCATGGGCTCCTAAGTATCTTCATTAATATTTTGATGAATTTGTTTATTAAAAAAACTTTTAATTGAATAGTAATAGCACTAATTAATTTTTAATTAATAGTAATTTGCATTATAATAATTATATCAAGTGTTTGGTTTTAGGAAAAACATCAAGCTTCAGTTGAGAAATATATTTTAAGAGCAATTCTCTCTACATTGTTTCTTATTTATTTATACTTTGCCACTATAGAATACCAACAGGGTATCTTGTCTCAGATTTTAAAAGGTTTTTTTTTTTAATCTGTAATTGCTTCTTTTCTTTCAATTGTTTTAGTATCTTGTATATTTAGAACAACTTCCTAAGAATCCTTTGTGGTCCAAAAAAAAGACATAGAATGTTAAGGCTGAACTCTACCTTCCAATGCTGTCCAAGAGAAGTATAATGCAAGTCACATATGTTAAGTTACAATTTTCTACTGGCCACATTAAACAAAACAAAATAAACAGGTGAAATTAATGTTAATAATGTACTTCATATATCCAAAAATTATCATTTTAACATGTAATCAAAATAAAATATTATTAATGTGATACTGTACTTCTTTTTCTTAAGTTTTCAAAATCTTTTATGTATCTTATACTTCCAGCACGTCTCAGTTCAGACTAGCTGCACATCAGGGGCTCAGTAGCCACATGTGGCTGTGATTACTATATGGGACAGTGCAGCTCTACTCTATGAAGGGAGCTTACAGCTACTGTATTGGGATGAAGGAACCAAAACTCCTCTCTTTCCACTACCCCCAACCCCAGATCCTCAACCCCCATGCTTTTTTTTTTTAATTTTTTTTAATGTCTATTATTTTTGACAGAGAGAGTGAGACAGAGCATGAGCGGGGGAGGGCGAGAGAGAGGGAGACGCAGAATCTGAAGCAGGCTCCAGGCTCTGAGCTGTCAGCACATAGCCCGATGTGGGGCTCGAACTCACAGACCGCGAGATCATGACCTGAGCCGAAGTCGGACGCTCAACCGACTGAACCACCTAGGCGCCCATACTTTTGACCTTTTAATGAAAGAATAACTCTTCTAGAACTATAAAGCATGCTTATACTTATGAATAATTTTGATGCAACCCTGCTCCACCTGTTCACGCTTTTTAAAAATGGTTAATAACTTTCAAAATAAGAAATAGATGTTTTTGGTAGGCAAATTAAAAAGCACAGATTACAAAACGAAAATTTTAAATATCTTTAATCCTGCTCCCTGAAAACTTCAACTAACATTTTGTGGTACATTTATTGCACATCTTATACAGTTTACATAAAACTGTTTTGTAATCCATGTGCTCTTTTGTAACTGGTTCATTTTTTACCTAACAGTAAATTTTAAATATCTTCTCATGCTCTTCCCATATAACTTTTAAATAAATTTTAATGGCAGAATAATATTTCATTTAGTAGATGTAGCATAACTTATTTAACCAATCCCTTGTCTTTGGACACTACAATTACCTGTCTATCTATCCATTCATCCACATTTTTTGCTGTCACAGATGAGCCTATTCTTTTTTTTCTCAATTTTTTTTAATGTTTATTCGTGAGAGAGAGAGAGAGAGAGGCAGAGAGAGAGGGAGACAGAATCTGAAGCAGGCTCCAGGCTCTGAGCTGTCAGCATAGAACTCGATGCAGGGCTTGAACCCATGAACTGTGAGATCATGACCTGAGCTGAAATCAGACGCTTAACCGACTGAGCCACCCAGGTGCCCCACAAACAAGCCTATTTTTTAGGTTTATTTTGCTCATCTTTGGAGAGAGGCAGCAAGAAACAATTTTACAAGTAATCCAAAGAATTGTGAGTCAGTTGCAAATTGCACCTACCTAAATAATAGTTTGTTAATTTGTCCAGATACTTTGAAATGCTCACTATAGTATGCATAAAGGATCCACATGAAACTGTCAGAAATACCATGTTTTAGATCTTTAAAGATTGAGTACATTTTAAATGCTTTTAGGCTATTGAAAGAAAACAGTAACAATTAGTCTCTTTTCTCCAAGTAGATAGTCTGAAAGAAAATAAAAACAGGTAAACACCATCTCTTTCATGTTATAATTTGTTTTTTGAGTCATCACCACTATTCTCTCAATGAAAACATACATCCAAACTCATTTCATTTTCTGAATAGTTAGGGGAGCTAGAAATCTAAAGGATAATTTCATGAATGCAAAACATCTACATCAAGTGTCTCATTTCTATGGTGTTAGAAAGAGGGCAGTTTTGTTTAATCCTCTATTTTGCTGCTGTATTATTAAAAATCCACAGAAACAGACCTTTTTCACAAAGTCAGTTTTGCTGCCTAAGAGCAGGTAGAAATAGTCCACTGCTGCAACAAAGCCACTACTCTTCCAGATCCCTGTCTGGGATGAAGTGGTTCTTCAAAGAAAAGAAAATCTTACACTCAGCCAAGCAAAGTCCATGTTTGGATACCTCAAAGTATAATGCCCTAGCTTATATTCTCATGACAAGTAATTATTTCCATAATGGTCAGATTAAAAGGGATGACCCAGCAACAGACCCACCCTGCACAGAACTCCTATTAGCACCCTAACTGTTTAAACTCATGCAGGGTCTAGTTCAGAAGTCTATACTGCCCCGTCATTCAGTGGAGTTCCATCATGGGGGCCCCTAGGTGTCTTTCCTTTTAGTAGATCTCACTGAGAACCATCTCCATCCTTTGGACAGGTTCTAGTACATCTCAGCTCAGGAGGGAAGGGGTAAAAGCTTTCTTTCTCAGGAGCCCTTGATCTTGCATAAACTGTTTCACATCGTCTTTAGTAATCAGCCCTTCAAGCAGAAGGTAATGGAATAGAGAGCTTCATTAATTCACAAAAGGGCTTCTCTTCCCTTTTTCCCAGGACAGCTTCAGCAGGCCTGGGTTCATATCTATGTCAATTAATTTGCTCTGTGACCTTGAGAAGGTCAATCTTACTGAACCTTAGTTTCCCCAGCTGACAAATAGGAATACTCTTATATCATAGGAATGTTGTGAGGTTTACATAAAATAATGAATGTGAAGCACTTAGCCCAGCAGCAGGCACCTGGTAAGCTGCCAGTGTCTGTTCCTATGTTATTTACCTGCACATAACTAAGAGGGAACCCCAGACATGTGGCACTCCATATCAGTTTAGGTCCCTCTTACTATTTCTACATGCCCCTTCCCAACTTCAGGATGCTTTTGCTTCTGGCAGATCATGCCTCCTCCTTAGAGAAATGCCTGAAGCTGATTTGAAGAGTTTACAGAGGACTGAAGTAGGACTATGAAAGCCCACACTCTGAGTAAGGAAAAACCCTAAGACATTCCAGAGCTCCTCCCTGCTGAGGCTGGGCCTTGGCCTTCTCTGTCCTGCCCTGCTTCCCTCCGTCCCTCTGTGATTTTTCCTGGGAACACTTCCTTAGTAAATCACTTGCACACAAATCCTTGCCTCAGGACCTGCTTATGGCATCGTGGAAAAGATGGGGAAATCCAATGACTCTTTTCAATAAGGAAAATCTCATCCAAGGTGTGTTGATGTCTTGACAATGTTAATAGCACTTTCTCTTGTGCACACACAAATTCAAGTCTGCTTAATTGGATACTGGATACACTAAAGCTTAATTGGATAATGGATACAGTGATAATACTAATAAAGGTTGTCCCTAAGGTTGAAGTAACAATAAAACCTTTTAAGTCATCTCATGGGGGAAAAATGAGGTTTTGGCCGTTTTTAGGGGACTCATTTTAATTTTTTTTTTTTCAACGTTTATTTATTTTTGGGACAGAGAGAGACAGAGCATGAACGGGGGAGGGGCAGAGAGAGAGGGAGACACAGAATCGGAAACAGGCTCCAGGCTCCGAGCCATCAGCCCAGAGCCTGACGCGGGGCTCGAACTCACGGACCGCGAGATCGTGACCTGGCTGAAGTCGGACGCTTAACCGACTGCGCCACCCAGGCGCCCCGAGGGGACTCATTTTAAATGTCCTCCAGCTGAAATGATTTCAGAAAATGACTATTAAAAAGCATATCCCGTTTAGAGGGTCTCATGCAACTTTCAACAGTTTGCAGCCTTATAAAAAGTAGCTGATTTTCAGGCTGTTATAAGAAAGCATCTTAATCACCTTAATGTTATTTTTTTTAATAATGTTGTTGTAATTAGCTTGTGCCTCCCTCCTTACCCCAAAGGAAGGCTCTCTCTAAACCATTTCCTTGTATGAGTTGTGTACAAAATCAGGAAAATGGGTAGAGTAAGATATCTAAAAAGGAGGCAGAAATAACTAGTAAGTTTAGATAAGTTTGCATATCACAACATTTTTAAGAAAGACCGAGGTAGAGAGAGAAGGGGAGGAAGAAATTTGATAGAATTTTAGTTTATCAGGTTATAGCTTTGAAAGAGGGAGAAGTGGAGGAAGGAACCTTTAAAAATGTGTTGTGAGCCAATAGGCACATGAAAAGATGTTCAGCGTCGCTCCTTATCAGGGAAATACAAATCAAAACCACACTCAGGTATCACCTCACGCCAGTCAGAGTGGCCAAAATGAACAAATCAGGAGACTATAGATGCTGGAGAGGATGTGGAGAAACGGGAACCCTCTTGCACTGTTGGTGGGAATGCAAATTGGTGCAGCCGCTCTGGAAAGCAGTGTGGAGGTTCCTCAGAAAATTAAAAATAGACCTACCCTATGACCCAGCAATAGCACTGCTAGGAATTTACCCAAGGGATACAGGAGTACTGATGCATAGGGGCACTTGTACCCCAATGTTCATAGCAGCACTCTCAACAATAGCCAAATTGTGGAAAGAGCCTAAATGTCCATCAACTGATGAATGGATAAAGAAATTGTGGTTTATATACACAATGGAATACTACGTGGCAATGAGAAAAAATGAAATATGGCCTTTTGTAGCAACGTGGATGGAACTAGAGAGTGTGATGCTAAGTGAAATAAGCCATACAGAGAAAGACAGATACCATATGGTTTCACTCTTATGTGGATCCTGAGAAACTTAACAGGAACCCATGGGGGAGGGGAAGGAAAAAAAAAAAAAAAAAAAAGGACGTTAGAGTGGGAGAGAGCCAAAGCATAAGAGACTGTTAAAAACTGAGAACAAACTGAGGGTTGATGGGGGGTGGGAGGGAGGGGCGGGTGGGTGATGGGTATTGAGGAGGGCACCTTTTGGGATGAGCACTGGGTGTTGTATGGAAACCAATTTGTCAATAAACTTCATATAAAAAAAAAAAATGTGTTGTGAGGATTATGAGTGGTTTCCCTTCAATGTTCTTTAAGTTTTACAAGATAGGAATTCCTCTTATTGACTTAACAGTATTTCTTTGAAAATGACAGCTCAATGAGCCTAGACCACATGGAAACTTTAGTTCAACCTCTACCTTCCAGTATTTCCTAAATCAGAACCAAGTTCAATTTGAAAATGAGAGACGTCTGTTCTTTCTAAACCACTTCTTTATCTATCATGGTGGGGTGGGGGTACATATTTTGAGATAAGTACTTAAATGCTTGTTAATTATAATAATTATTAACAGTTTTATAATCACAATCATAAAATTTTCTATCTAATTTCAATTAGCTTATTTTACCTGATTCTCATTACAACCCTGTGGATTAGTGAAAAAACAAAACAAAACAAAAATGTTCTTCTCTACACATGTAGAAAACATTGAGGCTCGGGGCGCCTGGGTGGCGCAGTCGGTTGAGCGTCGGACTTCAGCCAGGTCACGATCTCGCGGTCCATGAGTTCGAGCCCCGCGTCGGGCTCTGGGCTGATGGCTCAGAGCCTGCAGCCTGCTTCCGGTTCTGTGTCTCCCTCTCTCTCTGCCCCTCCCCCGTTCATGCTCTGTCTCTCTCTGTCCCAAAAATAAATAAACGTTGAAAAAAAAAATTTTTTTAAACAAAACATTGAGGCTCAGAAAGTTTATAACTTACCTAAAGTCACAGTGATAGTTACTAGCAGAGTTGAGAAAGGCCAGTCCAGTCAAAAGGCAGCTGAAGTCTCTTCCCCATTGTACTGAGGGAAAACAGGTAGTAAAATAAATACTGACAATGCTACATGGAGAAGACTCCTTCCTAGATTGCCTCTTACAATAATAAATCCTATTATTATGCAAGTTTTCAAGTAACTTTATGGCCAGAATAGAAATAATAGAGGAAAAGAGAACAGTAGGCCTGAAGCTTACCTGCTATCATTCTGTAGGAGTTTATTCTATCAATTCTACTGATTTTATCTCAGGGTGGGGAGGTTTACTACATTAAGATATAGCTACTCTTAGCAATATGTGATATGTATAAAATTCCTAGCACAATAGCTAACATATAGTAGGTATTATGGTTATCTATTGTTGCATTAAAATTTAGAGGTTTAAAAAAATCATTTTATGGCAAAATGAGTGAAAGGTTATAGGAGGTACAAGCTTCCAGTTATGGAATTAACAAATTGGGGGGATAAAATGTACAGCATAGGGAATATAACCAATAGTATTGTAATAATGCTGTATGGTGACAGGTGGTAGCTACATTTGTGTTGAGCATAGCATAGAGTTGTTGAATCACCCCCTTGGTGGGGATGGCTGAATGCTGGTCTTGAGTGGGACTTTGACTCCAGTTTCTACATGTGGCTTCTCTAAGTGATATTTTCAAGATAGTCATACTTCTTTCATGAAAATTCAGGGCTTTCCTGGAGAGTATTCCAGGAGACCCAGGCAGAAGCTATAAGACTTTCGATATAACCTCAAAATCCAACAGCATTACTTCTACCACATTCTTTGGTTAAGCACCCAAGGCCAGCCCAGATTCAAAGAGAGGGAAATTTGTAGCCATCTTTTACTACCACAGTGAACCTCAGTAGATCTTTTTTTTTTTCCTTCCAGTAGCAAATTCCACATTATCTTATCTCTCCCGGCAACAGGAATGAAAATTAAAAAAAAAAAAAAAAAAAAAAAAAGGAAGTATGATCCACAATAAAGAGTAAAAACAGTTAGTAGGAGTAGACCTAGAATGACAGAGATAATGGAATTATAGGCAATGACTTTAAAATATTTTTTATACAGCTTCTAAATAAACTCAAGAAAATAAAAAAAAACCATGACATAAAGAAGATATAAGGAAGAACCAAGTGACAGTTTTATGGGTAAAAATATATATATTGAAAAATTAACTGAAGGAGTTTGATAACAGTAAACATTACAGAAGGAAAAAAAACCTAAGAACTCGAAAAGTCAGCAATAGAAACTATCCAAAATTGAGTACAGAGAGAAAAAAAGATATAAAAAAAATTAAGAGTATATCACTGACCTTGTGGAAATATTAATTCATTTAACATACATGTGATTGGAGCTCCAAAAGGAGATGAGAGAGAAAGGGAACAGAATAAAAGATATTTGAAGTGGTAATGACCCAGAATTTTCCAAATTTGATAAAAACTCTAAACCTACAATTCCAAAAAGCTCTAATGAGCCCCAAGAAGAACAAACAGAGAAAATTACATCAGGGCACATTATAATCAAACTGCTGAAAATCAGTGGTAGAGAATATTTTAAAAGAGAAACTACACAGTTTGTAATGCAACAGAATGACATCTTCAACTACTGAAAGAAAACTGCCAACCTATATTTTTATGCCCAGTGAAAATATCTTTCCATATTGAAGACAAAACAAAGACTTTTTTAGATAAACAAACATTAAGCAAAGTCATTGCCAGTAGACTTGCACTAAAAGCAGCAATAACACACTAAAGGAAGTTCTTTAGGCAGAAAGATAACAATACCAAATGGAAATTTGGATCTATACAAACAAATGAAGAACAACAGAGATGGTGGGTAGGAAGAATGTGGTTTCAAATCAACGTAGAACAGTTGAAACAAACACAAAAAGGAGAATTAACTCATACAAAAATGTCAACACCTGGGGTGCCTGGATGGCTCAGTCAGTTAAGTGTCTCTCTCTTGATTTCAGTTCAGGTCATGATGTTATGGTTTGTGAGATGGCGCCCTGTGTTGGGATCTGCACTGACAGCATGGAGCCTGCTTGGGATTCTCTCTCTTTCTCTGCCTGCCCCCCTCAAATTACATAAACTTAAAAAACAATGTTAACACCTGAAATGCAAATTAGGAATGGAAAGTACTTGCATTTTTCAGATAAAATTATTTTTCTTTTCCATAATAGTAACAACAAAAACATACATATAACACATGTATACATACATACACACAAACCACCCTCCTCCAAACACATTTGACCTTTGTAAATTCAACATTTCTGAATAGAATATAGAGAGACAAATATACACATACTATCTCTTGAATATCTAGCTCGTTTTCCTAATTTGAAACTGGGAACTGATTTGAAAGTGTCCTAAGCCAATAAATTCTTTTCTCCCTCGATAAAATTCACAGACAATACTTTGAAATTTTAATGAGACTGTGAATTTATTTCCAATTCGCATATCAGAGCCAGAAAAATATGTCACCCTCTGCCAAAGCCTACATTGCCATTTGTAAAAAACAAAAACAAAAACAAAAACTACTTTTAGAACACTGGACAAATGACAAGTGTTCACCAAGCTGCTTTATCTAGAAGTACATACTGAATGCCAGCTGTGTTTATGGCATCATTTTAAGACCTCAAACATTATAATTTCTGACATTCAGTATTTTGCAATATATAATTCACTTTGATATCTACCTCACCTTGCTATTGCCCTTTTTTGGTGGAAGTTCATGAAGTCCTGACTCCCAATCCACCACCCTGCTTCCTTCACTGACACTTCATTTCAGAATCTGTTGTCAACTGCAGCCTTCAGCTTAAATCAGTTCCTTAGAGAGGACTTCTCTACACTCACATAGATCTATACTCTTCCTTCATAGCACTAACACCATGATAATAATATAGTTATTTAAGTGGGTCTTAAAAAATGTCTTGTTGGGGCGCCTGGGTGGCACAGTCGGTTAAGCCTCCGACTTCGGCTTAGGTCATGATTTCATGGTTTGTGAGTTCGAGCCCCACGTTGGACTCTGTGCTGACAGCTCAGAGCCTGGAGCCTGCTTCAGATTCTGTACCTCCTTCTCTCTCTGCCCCTCCCCCACTCGTGTTCTGTCTCTCTCTGTCTCTCAAAAATAAATAAATGTAAAAAAAAATTTTTTTTTAAATGTCAAATTCCCCCACTGGTTTTAGTTTCATGAAGGCAGGACCTTCATCTGACCTTGCTTACCACTGCATTCCCCACACCATGTGTGATGCCTGGAATGTGGTAGGCACTCAACTTATATGTAGTATTTTTAAATACATGTTGATTCCTGAAGTGCCTCAGAGTCAGCTTCATAGCAAAGGAAGGAATCTTCAGGTTATCTATATATGCTTTACACTGAAAAGTTTGCAGGAAACTGGACTGCTCTCACTTTATCATATGAACTTCAGTCACTTAATCTTTCTTCAGATTATAAATGAACTCCAGATTATTTATGGACTTTACTTCGTCCATAAAATAACAAGATTTGGACAAATACATAGGTTCTAAACTGTGCTCCTCAAAACCTAAAGGTTTCCTCACCTGTTGAAGAAGAGTATTAAAGGAAACCATTTCCATTTTTTTCTTTTAAGTTTATTAATTTATTTTGAGAGAGAGAGAGATTGAGCATGCCCACACGCACAAGCAGAGGAGGGGCAGAGAGTGAGGAAGAGAGAGAATGCCAAGCAGGCTTGGTAATGTGAGGCTCACTGTCACAAACCATGAGATCATGACCTGAGTGGAAATCAAGAGTCAGATGCTCAACTGACTGAGCCACCCAGGTGCCCTTACATTTTTTTTCATTTAAAAGGAACACAACACAAACAAGAGTCTAAGGATAGGTCTATAATAAAATATTGCCAATAATATTGAAGCTGCACTGTAATGCTTACTAGAAAATTAGAAACAAATGAAATAAAGTAAATTTCTTAAGTAACACGTAAGGGATCATAATAGAGACATATGAAATCCTATAAAGGAAATAGTATGACCCTCTGTAATCTGGTTGAAGAAAACATCCATCAGGCAGAGGATTGATCAGCTGAAGGCAGAGAAAAAGTGGAGTCACAGATAAGAATTGTGGAAATTTCCATCTAGTCAATGTCCAGGACAAAGGAAACTTAAATCTGTGGATGTTTAAACTAGTGGATATCATACCCTACAGGCAAAACCATTCCTTGTAAAATGGTATTGATAGGCTCTCTTAGCCTGAGAACATTTAAAATCCATTTCATCTCCTTGTTTTGATTGATTTCATGGCCTTCAAGCAATCTTCTGCATCTGTCTTAGTTCCCTACAGTAGTCTGCACACAAGAAAAAATACACATGTCATCATGAATATTCTGGCCCATTGGACATTGTATTTCTCATCATTGATTAATAAATTGGCCAACAGATTTATATGTTTTTGTTTCTTTAACAAAAACACGTTAGTGTTCATAATATGCCAATGTTGTTCTAAGTGTTTCCAATAATAATTTCTTAAATCTCCATGGCAAGCCTATGTGGTAGGTATTGTTATCCACATTCTATACTTTGCAGAATGGCAGTAGAATATGCTAAAGAATCTGATGTCTTTTTTTCCCTGTGAGTGAAAGCTGGCTCTCATACTTGAAGCTGCGTAGCTTTTACCAAATTATTTAACCTTTCTGTACCTCAGATCATCACCTATAAAATGGGGATAATAATATACCCTAACTCACAGGGCTGTTAGGAAGATGTAATGATATATATAATGTGCTTTTATAGTGTTTGGCATAGTGAGTGCTGTGTGTTTATTACAATCACAATATAGTGATTCAACACTTCCATACATCACCCAGGACTCATCACAAGTGCCCTCCTTAATCCCCATCACCTATTTCACCCATCCCTCCACCCACCTCCCCTCTGGTAACAGTTTGTTCTCTATAGTTAAGAATGTGTTTCTTGGTTTGCCTCTTTTTTCCTTTTTCCCATTTGTTTCTTAAATTCCACATATAAGTGAAATCATATGGTATTTGTCTTTCTCTGAGTGACTTATTTCACTCAGCATAGCATAATACTCTCCATGTCATTGCAAATGGTAAGATTTCATTTTTGATGACTAAAACTCCATTTAATATATACACCACATCTTCTTTATCCATTCATCAGTTAATGGACACTTCGGTTGTTTCCATAATTTGGCTATGGTAGAAAAAGTTGCTATAAACATCAGGAGGCATGTATCCTTTTGAATTAGTATTTTTATAGTCTTTGAGTAAATACCCAGTAGTACAATTGCTAGATTGTAGGGTAGTTCTATTTTTAAGTTTTTGAGGAACTTCCAGAGTATTTTCCATAGTTGGCCGCTCCAGTTTGCATTCCCACCAACAGTGCGAGAGGGTTCCTTTTTCTCCACGTCCTTGCCAACACCTATTTTTTCTCGTGTTGTTGATTTTAGCCATTCTGACAGGTATGAGGTGATATCTCATTGTAGTTTTGATTTGTATTTCCCTAATGATAAGTGATGTTGAGTACCTTTTCATATATCTGTTGGCCATCTGTATGTCTTCTTTGGAAAAATGACTACTCATGTTTTCTGCCCATTTTTAGGTGGATTATTCATTTTTTGGGTGTTGGTTTACAAATTCTTTGTATATTTTGGATAGTAACTCATTATCAGATATGTCATTTGCAAATATCTTCTCCCATTCTGCAGGTTGCCTTTTGGTTTTGTTGTTCCCTTCACTGTGCAGAAGCTTTTATTTTGATGTTGTCCCAATAGTTTATTTTTTATTTTGTTTCACCTGTCTCACCTTCAGGAGACATATCTAGAAAGAAGTTGCTATGGCTGGTTGCTAAGAAGTTACTGCCTGTGTTCTCTTCTAGGATTTGTTGGTTTCAGGTATCACATTTAGATCTTTAATCTATTTTGTATTTGTTTTTGTATATGGTATAAGAAAGTGGTCTGGTTTCATTCTTTTGCATGTTTCTGTCCAGTTTTCCCAACACCATTTGTTGAAGAAACATTGGTTTTCACATTGGGTATTCTTTCCTGCTTTGTTGAAGATTAATTGACCATACAGTTGTGGTCCATTTCTGGGTTTTCTAATCTATTCCATAGATCTGTGTGTCTATTTATGTGTCAGTGGCATACTGTTTTGATTATTACAGCTTTGTACTATAACTTCAAGTCCAGAATTATGATGCCTCCAGCTTTGCTTTTTTTTTTCAAGATTGCTTTGGCTATCTGGGGTCTTTTGTAGTTCCATACAAATTTTAGGATTATTTGTTCTAGCTCTGTGAAAAATGCTCTTGGTATTTTAATAGGGATTGCATCAAATGTGTATGTTGCTTTGGGGTGTATAGACATTTTAACAATATTGGCTCTTCTAATCCATAAGCATGGAATGTCTTTCCATTTCTTTGTGTCGTCTTCAATTTCTTTCATCACTGTTTTATAGTTTTCAGAGGATAGATAGGTCTTTCACATCTTTGGTTAGGTTTATTCCTAGATATCTTATTATTTTGGGTGCAGTTGTAAATGGAATTGCATTTCTTAATTTTTCTGTTGCTTCATTATTGGTGTATAGAAACGCAACAGATTCTGTACATTGATTTTGTACCCTACAACTTTACTGAATTCATTTATCAGTTGTAGCAGTTTTTGGTGGAGTCTTTCCAGTTTTCTATACAGAGTATCATGTTGTCTGTGAAGAGTGAAAGTTTGATTTCTTCCTTGCTTACTTGGATGCTTTTTATTGTCTGATTATTGTGGCTGGGACTTGCAGTACTAGGCTGAATAAAAGTGGTGAAAGTGGACATCTTTGTCTTGTTCCTGACTATAAAGGAAAAGCTCTCAGTTTTTCCCCATTGAGGATCATATTACTTGTGCATTTTTTATATATGGCCTTTATTATATTGAGGTATGTTCTCCCTAAACCTACTTCATTGAGGGTTTTCATCATGAATTGATATTGTACTTTGTCAAATGTTTTTTCTACATCTATTGGTAGGATCAAATGGTTCTTATTCTTTCTTATATTAATGTGATGTATCATGTTGATTTGTGAATAGTAAACCACCCTTGCATCTCAGGAATAAATCTCACTTAATCGTGGTGAATTTTTAAATGTATTGTTTAAATTCGTTTGGATTTGGTTTGCTAACATTTTGTTGAGAATTTTTGCATCTATGTTCATCAGGGATATTGGCCTTGTAGTTCTATTTTTTAGTGGTGTCTTTACCTAGTTTTGGTATCAGGGTAGTGCTGGCCTCATAGAATTATTTTGGAAGTTTTCTTTCCTTTTCTATTTTTTGGAATAGTTTGAAAATAATAGGTATTAACTCTTTAAATGTTTGGTGGAACTCACCTGTGGTAATGGACTTGTGTTTGTTGGGAGTTTTTTGATTACTGATTCAATTTCTTTGCTGGTTATCAATCTGTTTAGGTTTTCTATTTCTTTGTGTTTCAGTTTTGGCAATTTATGTTTCTAGGAGTTTTCAATTTCTTCTATGTTGTCCATTTTGTTGGCATATAGATTTTCATAATATTCTCTTATAATTGTATATCTGTGGTATTGGTTGTTATTTCTCCTCCCTCATTTGTGATTTTGAGAACTTCCTCTTTTCTTTTCAATAAGTCTAGCTAGAGGTTTATCAATTTTATTAATTTTTTTAAAGAACCAGCTCCTGGTTTCATTGATCTGTTCTATTATGGTTTTTTGGTTTTTTTTTTTGTTTGTTTTTTTTTTTTAGTTCCTATATCATTTATTTCGGCTCTAATCTTTATGATTTCCTTTCTTCTACTGGCTTTGGGCTTCATTAGTTGTTCTTTTTCTAGCTCCTTTAGATGATAAGATTAGGTTGTTTATTTGAGATAGACCTATCTTGCCATATACTTCCCTCCGAGGACCACTTTTGTACATCCCAAAAGTTTTGGACTCTTGTATTTTCATTTGTTTCCATGTATTTTTTATTAAAAATTTTTTTTTTTTTCAACGTTTATTTATTTTTGGGACAGAGAGAGACACAGCATGAACGGGGGAGGGGCAGAGAGAGAGGGAGACACAGAATCGGAAACAGGCTCCAGGCTCCGAGCCATCAGCCCAGAGCCCGACGCGGGGCTCGAACTCACGGACCGCGAGATCGTGACCTGGCTGAAGTCGGACGCTTAACCGACTGCGCCACCCAGGCGCCCCTCCATGTATTTTTAAATTTCTTCTTTGATTTCCTCATTGACCCATTCATTGTTTAGTAGCATGTTGTTTAACCTCCATGTATTTATGGTCTTTCCAGATTTTTTCTTATGGTTGACACCTAGTTTCAAAGTGTTTTGGTCAGAAAAGGTGCATGGCAGGGGAATAGTCTATATTTTGATCCAAGTCCTGGTCATGAGAATAGATGTGTACATATGGAAAGTATAAGTACACATACATACTTGTATACACTTAAGTATATAATTATACATTTAAGATTTATGCATCTTACTGGCTGTAAATTATACGTTAAATTTGTATTAAAAACTTTTAATACAGGGGTGCCTGGGTGGCTCAGTTAAGCATCCAACACTTGATTTCAGCTCAGGTCATGATCTCACGGTTCGTGAGTTTGAGCCCCATGTTGGGCTCCATGCTAGAGCCTGTTTGGGATTTTTGCTCTCTCCCTCTCTGCCTCTCCCCCACTTGTACACTCTCTTACTCTCTCTCTCAAAAAGTAATAAATAAACTTAAAAAATATTTTAAGTTTTAATACACAAAGTGTCCCAAATAATGAAATAAAACCAAATTATGTATATATTTTTTTTAATCTGGAGAACTAAACCAAATTATTTGTTGTGTATAGAAAACTATCCCAGATGGCCTAAGCTAGACAATTTCCATACAGCCAAACTTGTCAAGACATTGCTTGTATTTCTAAGTCCAAGATCACAAAAGTTAAAGCTCAAACAGAAATTAACTGTCCCAAAATGATGATTCACATCTCCATTTGGAATCTGGTGGTGGGTTGCAATATAGTACCTTGAATTGTAGGTATCACCTGGTATTTTTATGTTACTTATAAATAATTCAGTAGGAACATTGACTAAAATGCCATTCTACCACTGAAACAGAAAACACACATAGTACAGATTAAAATGTTTTTCATATTTAGGGACACCTGGGTGGTTCAGTCAGTTGAGTGTCTGACTTTGGCTTAGGTAATGATCTCAGGGCTCTTGGGTTGGAGCCCCACTTCCGGATCTGTGCCGATAGCTCAGAGTCTGGAGCCTGCTTCTGATTCTGTCTCTGTCTCTCTCTGCCCCTCCCCCATTTGCCCGTGCTCACGCTCTCTCCCTCTCTCAAATATAAATAAACATTTAAAAAATTTTTAAATAATAATTTTTTCATATTTAAAAATATAGTCTGTATGTTATATAAAGAGTCCCAAATATTTGGCTGCATGATCCTTCTGGATCTACATCCCTGACTTTAATTCCTGTACTTGCTACATTCCTCATAACTTACCACAGTGTGTGTGTGTGTGTGTGTGTGTGTGTGTATGTATGTGTGTGTGTGTGTATATATATATATATATATATAACACAATAGTAAAATAAATTCACTAATGAGAATCTTCTCAGCAAAGTAAAAACAGCAGGCAAGTGATAAATGTCATATTAATATTGCCCATTTTATAATCCACAGTTTCATAATATTTAAGTATCTGCATTATTTGTAACAATTTCTTCTTTTTCTACTACTAGTACTTTCTATGGTCACAATGACTATTTCAATGTTATGCACTTGACATATCTCAGTGAGATATCGGTTGATTGATTGATACAGGTATTTAATACAAAAGGAGGCCTTTGAAATCCAAGTGGTGATATTTAACAAGCTTGATGCAAAATCACAAAATATTCTCAGCCTGATTGCCAAGAGATTAAATGGGAAGTTGGTGTTTCTGGCACACACAAGCTTAGCCATGGCAAGGAAGATCAACTATGCTTCTCAACCCAGTAAAATTCAGTCATGCTCATCCATTCATAATTTATATTTTTTGATAAATAGGATGTTTCCCACGCAGCATCAATTAACTAAACCTCACACCAACGTGTACACACATACATAAAAACTATGTATTTATGATTACAGGGAACTCACACAAAACAAAATGTTAGAATGTTGATTGGATTTGCATGTTGCTAAAATTTCAGTGAAATGACCCTACCATCATGTGAAAAATTTAATAGCACAAATTGTTGTTGTTGGAACATAGAGAACTGTCTGTTCTCTTTACTAGCATTAACCAGGTTTCCCTCCCGCATTGCTACTGCAAGAACAAAAAAGACAGTCCTTAAAAATGGATCCTATTCTGCAAATTCTTCAAGTCAATCACTGGCACTTCACATGCATTTCTGTTTCACCATTATATCTTCTAAATGCAGACATTTGGCAAGGCTGAAAGGAAACATTTGATTCTAAGGCATACCTTTGTGGATCATTCTTGGTTACATAACTCATAGAAAAATAAATTAAATTACATCATGAACTTAAATATTTATTCTCTCTTATTTATTATAAAATAAATTTATTAATATAAATGTTCATTATTAAATATTTATTCTTTCCATATCCTAAAGCCAACTTGTTTAACTACTAAGTGTACATACCTCACTTAGATATAAAACTATAAGCTTTTTTCCCCCAATGAATTGTATGTGATGCCCCTAGTCATTAATAGTAAATACTGCTACTATTTGTATGAGGCACATTTTCTGAGTTTTTTTCATTATAGCAAGAATAATCACTGCCTTCTCATTTTGAACCATCAAAAACATAAAAAACTAAGTCTCTTCAGTACCTAGTATATTTTCACCCAAAATAAATACTATTTTGATGCTAATTCTTTGGACAGTAGTATAACACCTTGAAGCTTTGCTAATGTTTTTGTCAAGAGAATATATACTTAGATGTGTCTTTTTCCTTTTCCACAAATATTCAAAATTTATTCTGAAAGTAAAATAAAATATTCTAGCCAAATAATCACAATCATTTGCTTTTTTTCCTCTACCATCTGCTTTTAAAGCAGTAATCACAATGTTACACAATTCTGTAAATAAATGTTTTGCTTTTGAAAACATAGACAATGGAAAACACATGCAGCTGCTTGCCCGTGTGAAGGCACAGAGAAATAGGTCAATATAACCATGTATCAGTTAGCTCTAGCTATAAAATACCGCCTAACAAAACAACCATGAAACCTCTATGAGTTTTAAGGCTCATGCACCTGGGATTAGCTAGGGAGCTACAAGGCATCCACGTATCACAATAATTTATTCTCCATAATCCTCAACTTATAGTAAGACTATTGGGGGAAAATGGAACACAGGCTCTGTAAACAAACATGCTGTCTTTATTATTTCATTAGCTAGACGCCATGTTCCAGCCAATTATTTTTTGCTCTTTATTTGAAGAGAAAAAGGTACTTTGGAAGAAAACTCTTCCTACATGTTTTCATAATGTTCAGGCTAATAACATTTTAAAAGTTAGAGAGGAGGGGCGCCTGGGTGGCTCAGTTGGTTGAATGTCCGACTCCTGATTTCAGCTCAGGTCATGATCTCACAGGTTCATGAGTTCCAGCCAAATTGGGCTCTGTGCTGTCAGTGCTGGAAATTCTCCCCCTCTTTTTGACCCTCCCCCTGCTCACACTCTGTCTCTCTCAAAATAAAGTAATAAACTCAAAAAAGTTAGAGAAGAAAGTGAAGGAAAGCTTAAGCTAATAGGTGATAAATTTTAGAGTTGTAACTAAGGTAATTAATACCAAGAGTTTAAAAATATGTTTTAACTCAATAATGAGTTTATTTTTCCAGATTATGTGTATATTACTATGAATATATCCAGGTAAAATGTACAAACTGCTAAACTGAATTTGGCAATTTATGTGATCAATTTCTATTGTGATAATTCATTTGTTTAACATTATTAAAATCAGTCTTCTGTGTCAGGCTATGTTATAATCATCATGATATAAACTAAGTTCATCCACTAATAATTGATAACTAATGTTCATCTAGGGCTAGAATTGCTGTCATTCCCCCATTCACTTTTGTTTAGGATTTATTGTGCATATTGTATCTCAGAATCATTGTATCATGGTTCTGAAATCCATAATCCTTATTAGTCCATTTGTATTGGTGGGCTTTCTTTGGTGAGAAACGTGGCTGAGAAGAATGAGTAAAATGTCAGCATTTCAAATATTTTGTCTTTTAAAACATGTTATGCTGTGTAGAGGAAGAGAAACATCTTTTCCTACCCTTCTAACTTCTCAGTTAGGGCTCTATCACCAAAGACACATTAACAAGAGAAAAGAATACTTATTTAAGTTTTACATGACTTGGGAGCCTTTAGGAAGAAATGAAGACTTGAAGAAATGACATTTTTATACTAGGTTAGATAAAAAATGGAAGGTGTTGATAAATGTCACTGGACAAAGGGGTATGAGCTAAGGGTAGTAAACTGCGGAAATCTAGCAAAGCCTATGTGTTCAGATTACCCTTGGCATCCCTCTGTCTTCAGAAATAAGATTCCTCTTTTATCTGGGTATAGGGAGGGCACCTCTCATATGAGAGTCTTTTATGACCTGCTTCAGGGGAGAAGGGGCTCGGAGAGTTCTTCCTGAACCTACTGTTTCTCAATCCCTTCAGCTTAAAATATGCAATATGCCAAGGTATTATATTTTGGGGTAGCATGTTTTAAACCCCATTATTCTCTCATCTGAAATTTTCCCCAAGAAGTTTGACAGTCCAGAAACTTAGTGGGTAGATCGATCATCCCCTGTCCTAGCAAACCAGGCTCTCAGTCCTAGGAATAGGTCAATCCTAAAGAGTTGTTTCATTTCAAAAGGTGATGATATGAGTGGCAGCAAGGGCACCCATCTGTTAGGCTTCTAACGGTGTTAGTAATCAGGCATCTAATGAGATACATTTCTATAGAAATAAAAGAAAAACAAAGGTTAATGGTTCCAACAAACTATAAATTCAATTTTTGAACCCAGAGGGTGGTCAGTCACGATTTCTAGATGTTGGACTCAAAGCACCTGTAGGTAGGGTAGTAAGGGCAGGGAGTAACAATCAATAAATTTTTTTGGTTTGCAGTGTGAATGTCTCTGGTGATGGAATTAGATGTTCCAGTGAAATTTCTGAGTGACCCACACAGTTATAGGTACAAAGAGTACCCATACATGATCTGTTGTGGTGATTCCCTAAAAGTTTATATCGTCATCCAGCTTCGGCTTATAGGACTTTGAGAAATAGGTAGTTTTCGTTTTTAGTGATGACAAGTCAGGAAGGTGAGAGAAAATCGGATATGGTAACAACTAACAAGATGTACAAAATGGCAAAATCTAATTTACAAGGAAATGAAAAATAGTTCAAAGACAGCAAACATTCACAAGGGTGGGTAATACTTTCTAACTGAAACAAAATTTTTCTCTACAGCCACCTCCATTTCTACCATAGATAATCAAAGACTATTTTTATTTGCAAAAATAAATCTAGTCTTATTAAACTTGGCCCAATTATTTATACAAGTACAAGAAAACTGATTGATAATACAGGCCCTTTTTAACTCTGCTTTGCAGGAATCCTCCGGAAAAGCTCAAAGTTAGTTCAAAGTCAGAAAGACTTTATTTAGAATTTGATTTGGGGAAACTTGTCAAGAATATCAAAAGATTTGAACACTTGATTAAATAAGGTCTTGGTCAACTATTTAACCAAATTTGACAATAGAAGATTTTTAAGGCAAATATAGAACATTACATAGTTGTGAACAAAACCCTCTTTTAATATTAGAGACCTTAATAAGTAAGTAATCAAAAGACCTTATAAAGACAACATGAAGCACAGGAAATTAGTTTGATAAAACACAGAATCTTTTTTCCTAGGCAAATTTCTTAAAAGGCAACTGAAGACCTGCATAGCCTGGCAGGTAATAAGCCAAGCAAGTTTCTCAAAACACAAAAACAAAACAAAACAAAAACCTAAACAGGAAGAAAATAGCTAACTCTGGGAGGGAAAGGATCAATAAACAATGGGTACTTAACACTAAACTCAAAAGGGTCACTATCCAAAGATTTGACAAATACAAATATTTTTTCCTGCTAACCTGAATTTGGAAAGGAAACAGCAAGAAGTGTTTACCTTCCTCTCTCAACGAAGATAAAGATCCTGAAAACTGATACGTTAAGAATTCTTACATTCTGCTGGCTTTCTGCCAGTTGTCCCAGACCTTACTTAGCTGCAGTCTCCAAGGTGATGGAGTATCCCAGCCTTCTACTATCCAATCCTCATCACCAGAAACTGTAGAGGAGGAAAATAGTATGTTTTTCCTTCTACCCTTCTAGTTCCTCAGCTGGGGCTTTATAACAGAAGATGGATTAACAAGAGAAGAATGTACAAATTTATTTAATGGAAAATGTTTTTGTGTCATGGAAGCCTTCATAAAGAAATGAAGACCCAAAGAGGTGATTAAACCTGAGTGTTTTTATGCTGTTTTGATGAGGAATGTAAAGTCATGGGAAAATGTGATAGAACAAAAGGGTAGAAAACTGAAGGGAGCTTATTCATTGTTCATTCAGATTCCCTTGGTGTTTTCTGAGATAAGGATATAGGCAGGGCACCACCCACATGAGAGTCTTATGACTTGCTTCAGAGGAGAAGGAGATCAGAGTCCTTAATGCACCTGTTGTTTCTCAGATTCCTCCAGCTTAAAATGTTCAACATGCTAAATTGCCATGTTTTGGGATAGCGTGTCCTGAACTCCATCAACTACAACTAAGTCAGTAGTAGGAAAAAGATCTTTGTTCTCACTTCAAGTGTGTATGTGTTTATGTGTGTGACAGAGAAAGAGAGAATTCAAGAAACATGAATTATATATTTCAGAAATTCATGCATTGTGAAAGAATATAAACATTATTTGAATCTTTTACCCAAAATCTATTAAATTACATTTAGATGGTATTTCTGTTCCAAGTCAAATTTCTTACATACCATTGTAAACTTACTCTAATTTTCTTAATAGGTCATTTACTTTTGAACACCCAAATTTTTAGACAGTGAAGTTACAAATTAAGTCCACATTATCTATAAGCAGTGTGTGCAATTTTACAATAAGCATGTCCTCAAGATCCATGCCCTTAGAGCAGGTTCTATATGCAGGACTATCTTTGAGCTTGAGAAACTCAATCTCCTTGGGTGATACCCAACAGGTGTGTACCTGATCCTTTGTTTTCCTTTGGCATGGCCCACTTTTACTGGGAGATTTTAATTGAATAAGTTGTTATGCTTTTATTTTTAAATTCAGAATCTTGGATCTGGACCAATAGGTTTTAATCAATCCAATTAAGGGAATGTAAGTGAGAGACCTATGAGAAAGGATGGATAATTTATGAGACCTAAATTTGTGAAACCATATTAAGGCAACATTCAGCTTTATGCTGAAACATCCAGGGTTGTAAAGAGCTGACAACCTACCCTTTTGTCATTCACATCACCTCCCCTCTTCTAAGAATAGATCCTTTTATAAACTAATTTGGCCCCACTGATGCACTGATTGAACAAATTGCAGATATTATGTCTTGATAGACAGACATGATGTACTAGGTGAAAGGAATTGCTGTAAAGAGGCCATTAGTAATGTGATGGTGAAGTGCTGGGGGAAGGGAAACATTCTATAGTCCTGTGATTAGGTCTTAGTCTTTTAGTGAGACTGTGCCTCACTGTGAACTTCACAAGTGTTTCACGTTTTTTTTCCTCTCTCCTTAGATAGAATAGGATGGCTAGAGTGACCTAGAGTTGGGTATTTCCCTTCCCCAGTCAGTTAGGACCTGGTTAATAGTTTCCCCTGGGTGTGGGGGGAGGGGGGCAGGCCTTGTTAAGAAGAACAAAGTGCTCTGATGTATTTCCAAGTGGTTTTCTCTTCTCTTTGCCAGAAGCACAAGGGGCTATTTTTTCTACTGTTTACTATTAGAACATGGTTGAGCCTGGAGGTAAATCTCACAAAACTGTGGAAGTCCCCCTGTGACTGTGTCCCCATGGAGATCTATCATCACCGTGCCTCCAGGATTCACCAATCCCAATTCAGGTTTCCTATCCTGACACTGGTTCTCTCTGTGGTTTCCACACATCAATTTCCACTCTGGGAGTCTGGGACTCCCTTTATTTGCCTGTCTGTCTCTACAATCTTGCGAACAGTGGTTTGCCCAATGTCTTCTCTTCTCCAGGCTCCTGACATGCTGAACCAGAAGCCAGAAGTTTCAAATGCATTTCAATCACTGCAAAAATTAGTAGTTCAAAAAATGCAGAGATCAAGGAAATAGATTGCTGAGAAATAAAACCCTGCAGCCTAGGAGGGAAACACACAATTTTAGTCTTATTTCTTTAAGTAAGGAAGTAAATGGATGATGCGTAATTATGAATATTTATATGGCAAAAACAGACCCATGGATAAGATGGTAAGTGTGATGAGGTGTTGTCTTTTTGTAAAGTGAGTTAGGACACCTTCTTCCATACAGGATTCTATCAAGCAGTTGCTGTAGCAAAAAAAGAAAGTAAAAAATGGAACACCTTGGTGAGCGGACATACTGAAATACATTAAGATATCTTATTCCTGATATAAGGAAAAAACCTTGGCCTTCTGAAAAGTGTCCAAAAAAAGCAAACTGGAAGAAAAGTCACAACCTTTAACTTGCATAGGCAACAAAGATGCTACAACCCTGAGAATTAGCTCCTTGTCAGCCAGTTATTTCCAAACTGCAGCAAGTAGATGATAAGATCAAGGTAATGGTTGAGAGACTTTTGGTTGGGCAAAAAGATTGTAACCATACCACTATTTTTCATCTTTAACATATATCAAATAGATTTAATCCTCTTAATGTGTTCTTAATATATGTTCCAATGGCATTCCAAGACATTTCCATTGACATGTGCCTGATATGAATTCAGTAGTCGTACAGAACATGAATATGGTATATTGCCCTCCAGTTAATAATTTGAATATGATGCCACACAAGGTATACTAGTTTACCACAAATTCAAAGATGACATTTGAAGTTTTATTTTCTGCATTTGACTCTCACTCTCAGTTCTTGGTTTGCTGGGGGAAAAATGTATGTTTGTTTTTCCTTGAGTATTATTTTTGTTGATTATGTATGATAAAATGGATGTCATAAGGACCAGGATACCTCTCATAATGTATTGCTCATAATTAAGGTGACTTATTAGAAAAATCCAATAATTAAAACTCTAATTGTGTAATTGTTATCTTCATAGGAAGTTTATAGAGACTCATCTGAAAACCATTCCCAGTCGTGCATTTTCAAATCTGCCTAATATTTCCAGGATGTAAGTCACTTTTTTAATATAAAGAGAAGTTTGCAACTGTGCCAGCCATGTTATTTTCTAAATGTGTTCTATCAAGAAAAATACTTGTTATACATTGTATCTGCATAAAACAATGATATTTGCATTTCCAATGTACTTGAAAAGTGTATGTAAAAGATGTTTATTTGATTTTGCTACATCTCCAATCCCGAATTCCTAATTTCTTAAACCTACTGCAAAATTAAATTCATTTGATCTTGACAATTTAATAATTCTCAACGTATTTTAATGTATCTTGGGATGCGACAACGTGTTAGCTGGGAATCTCTCCCATACACACACTGTCTAGTCCATCTCTCCTAGTTACGGATTCTTGATTCACTTTTTACCAGGACAAATGTTTACATTTTGTCAGAAATGTAGCTAATGATTTCAGACTTCTCTCATTAAAAAAACAAACAAAAAAAACCCACAAAAATAATTCTAAACCTTAGAAAACTGAATTGTTATGCACTCAAGAGTAAGGATAAAAAGGACTTCCATGTTGAGTTGACAAAGAGTGTAACTGTATATGAAATAAACCAGGGCCTTATTTCGTTTAATGGATTCTGACAAGCCACAAAGATAATTCAGGTACACCAAATGACAATACAACCAGGAGCAACCTGTGTTGGTTTTGGCTCAATTGATTCATTTCATGACCATTTATCGAGTGTCTGTTGTGTCATTTCAGGGGCATTTGACATTTTTAGTTGATACAACTAGAAAGGAGGGTGCTACTGGCATTGAATGGATGAGGCAAAGGATCTGCTGAACACCCGACAAGGCACAGGATATCCTCCCACAACAAAGAATTTTCTAGTCCAAAATGTCAACAGGGCTGAGACTGAGAAACCATTCCAGCTATGTATCTCTGCAGTCTTTGATTTCCTGAACAGCCCTTCTATTTCAAATTCTTGTCTCCTTTGATTTCCTTGATATTGTTCTCTCATCCTTCTTTTTAACATCTTACCTGAGCTACTCTTCCTCATCCTTACTCTCCTTTCCTCACTTCCTATTTCATTTCATTCAGTTCCTTAAATATCAGTTCATTCTTTCTTTTGTCCCAGTTCCTTCATACCCTCTTCTCCTTGAATGGACACTCCCATTCCTTTGGCTTCACTGTTACCCAATACAGTTAGTTCCTAAATGAGTATCTCTAGCCCTGACCTGTTGCTACAATTGAGGCCTGAATTAAAGCTTCTTCCCAAGTATGATCATCTTGATGTCCCACAGTCACTTCAAACAGCATAGCCAAAATAAACTCATCTTCCTGCTAAACTGTTCCTTCTTCTCCGTTTAACAGCACCAGCGTTTAGTGGCCTAAAAGTTAAACAACTTGAAATACCCTTCTCATCTTCTTATATAATTGCTTATTTGGTGTCTCTGCTTGGATGTCCCAATAGCTTGACCATTACTTTATTCATTCATTCAACAAATATTTATCGGGCCCTGGCTGACTCTGTGCCTGGCACTTTGCTAAATGCTTCACATATGACATCTGACAATACTCATGGAGTTTCCACATTCCTTCCTAAGAGATATACTATGGTGTAGTCAGTTAGAGAGTGCTGTGTAACTCATATAAGAAGCATCTTACCTAGATGGAGAGTGCGGTCATAGAGGGCTTCCTAGAGGAAATGACACTTAACTTGTGATCTGGGGGGGAAATAAGTAGAAAGATAGTTCCAAGAAGAAGGGAAAAGCTGCGCTGTTGGTTAAATTAAAATAAACTTGTTGAGGCTGAAGCTTAAGTGGGAAGAAGGGCAGTAGAGAGAAATGAAACTGGGGAATAAGCAAGTTCAAGGCCTTGTGAACCACGTAAAGGAATTTGAAATCTTCCCTAAGGTCCAAGCCACTAAATGGTTATCAGGATGGAAGTGGCAGATCAGGTGTGTTAGAAACATTCGCTTGTTCTGTGGAAAGGGAGTCAAATGGAGTAAGACTGGAGACAGGAAACTTGTGAGGATGTTGTTGCAGTGTCCCTGGGGCAGAGGGGATGGTGAACTGAATGCTAATGGTTGAGGGGAAATAAAGAAAAAGTGGCCAGATTTGAGAAATAAATAAGAGAACTAACAAACTCAAAAGTTGATTGATTTGGAGGTGGGAAGAGATGGAGAATTTCATCCAAGTGTCTGACCAGGACACCTGTGTGGTTGATGAGCATATTTGCTGAGATAGAGAAGTTTTGTGTGAATTTGCTGCAGAGAATCCAGGAGACAGTTAGGAGTTCGTTTGGGGCATATGGCATTTGAGTTACCTTTGAGGCATCAAGCAAGCTATGGGTCCAGCAGGTAATCAGGCCATAGACATGATTTTTCCTTCATTCCAGGCAGATGTAATTGGGACCAGTGAAGGGCATCATTGGAGAGGGATAGGCTAAAGAGAATGAAGAACAAACAATTTGGGGGTCCCTGAGAAGGCAAGAACAGATGGGATCCAAATAAAGGGATTGACTTGGTACAAGAAAATTGTCATCTTTTACATTGTAACAAGAAAGTAGTAGTAAGAGATGAAGCCATGCAGGTGATTAATAGGCTTATTGGTGGAGAATTCAAGGAATTCTCATCTCAAGCTTTCAATCTTTTCTACAAATTATTAAAAGATTATCTGCTAATTATTGAGGGTGAAGTTAGGAGAGTTAGAAATTTGAGAAGGTTTGAAATAAAAGTGATGGACAATAAAAGAGGGAGGGTTGGCTGAGATATACAGGACATCCAGGCAGATCTGAAGGTCCTGTTAAGACTTCCTCCGTGGAGAATATGCTGAATTCTCTAGTCTGGGTTAAATGTTTCCTGAAGCACATCAGAGCACTTATCACTGTATATGCTAATCTCATTTACGTACCTATATCACCCATTACTATGAGTTCCTTGAAGCTGGGGAACAGGTCTGTTTTGTCAATGCCCACTTACTGACACAGAGTAAATATTCAATAGATATTTGTTGAATGAAAACATGCAGAGATACATAAGTAATAGTTAAAGGTCTTGTCTGCCTAGGGGGCAAGAGAGAAAACATTTGGGCAATCCTGGATAGGTTTGTACTGGTTCAGTACAAATTTCCACCTATTATTCATGCATAATTATTAATAGCACCCTGTGTAACTCACAAAAATATCCTAGTTTGGATGATAAATGATATGGTCACCCTAGTGATTACATAAGACTTACATGCTAAGAAGAAATTTGAGGAAGAGATGGGATCTGATTTTTCCTGTTTATAAAAAAGGGATAAGCAAGCAGAGAATCACATCTTTCATCCCAGTGAATAAATGGTTCCTACATCTTGTCTTCCCAATTGAGCCATAAGAGCCCTTTAAGGATGTATCATTCAGTTGGAGAAACTGCAACTTCTTATGACGTGGACAGAATGACCATTCTAGTAACCCTTTGAGAAAGCTTCCCACTTCTAAACTAAGAAACTCAGGAGAAAATTCAGAGCAATAGGTATGATATAAAGTTAGGAAAACAAGTTTGTAGGTTTCAAAATTCATCTTTTCCTTCAAATGGCACAGCTTCATCCATTATAAATCTCTGCAGATCTCTACACACACATACACACACAAAAAATAATCTTTTCAATGTCTTCCATTGCTCCTTCCATATTAAAAATATATTTGGATTAAAATAATTTATGTAATGTTATCTACAAGTGGCAATGGCTTGGGTGACCTGATAAATAAAAGGATAATTATTTAGAGAATAGATAAAACAGAAAGTACAGGACCATTAGAACATTCCCAATGATGTGATAAAAACTCAAATAGAACAGAGTTCCTTTTATAAACATTGTATTAATTAAAACATTTTACTGGCAGATTTAATTCAAAATTTAAAGATAGTTTTTTTTTAAATAAAAGTATTTGCACATCATCCCTCATAAACTCTGATTTAGTTATCCTGGATCGAGTCTTAGACATATGTATCTTTTAAAAGCCTCCCAGGTAGTTTAGCTGAATGGCCAGGGTTGAGAATCTCTGTTATGACAACAGGTGGACACCATCTATTAATATTTAATTTTCCCAAATATAGAGATACCTCTCAATAAAAAGCAGTCACTGAGTTTGGCTGCGTTAGTCATTCTTATAACAAGATGGAATTTATGGAGGCTATTTGAAACAGTATTCCTTAGGTATTCTTGACAAGTTGTACTTAGAAGTTTCTCTTTTCTCTTTTATAATAATCAAAGCCTTTATTTGAGTTATCCCTTGCTTACAAAGTTCCAGAAAAGTCTTGAATTTTCAGATTAATCAAAATAAAGAAGTCTTGAGTAGACATGTAGTCACTACCCTATGGAATGTTCCCCTAGAGAATTATAAATTTCTCATCTTCTTTGAGACTCTATTTCTAATCCCATGCAGTTACACTGTTAAAAATGCCTCTTTTTTATTATTGTGTTCTTTTCTAATTTCTTTCATTTTCTGCTATTTTGAGTAATTCACCGTTTATTCATTACCTTAACACATATTCACTGAGGGTCTACTACATGCCAGGCACTATGACAGACACTCAAAATTCAAAGGCCACACAAAGCAGACACTGTTCTCCATTTCAGAGAATGTACAGCCTAATCAGACAATATCCAAACAATTAGAAAGTTGTACTGTGATAATTAATGAAAGGAGAAGTTCTTGGTGCAATAAGGGATACTTAAGGGAAATTTTACCTAATCGGGAAATTCAGGAAAAGCTTCTGCAGGAAGTGTCATTTAAATGAAACCTTAGGGATGAATAGGACCTAATGAATTGGGAAGCTTTCAGGTATCACAGGATTTGAAAAAAGTATAACTAATTGGAGCATAATTACGGAGAAATCATGGAGGTTATACATGTTGTCTGATCTGGGAAGCCCCTGACAAAGAAGTTTTAACAAAATCAATGTTTGAAGTATGTTTGGCATTCACAACCATACTAACTTTCTACTTTGCATTATATTTTTATGATATTCAGCTATTTGTCAATAGATGCAACTCTGCAGCGACTGGAATCACATTCCTTCTACAATTTGAGTAAAATGACTCACATGTAAGTACAATGAAAAGTGCAGCACAGACCCCACCATAGCCAGTCTTGATTGATAATTCTGGGCTCCAAATGGCTGTTAACAGCTGGGTGTTCGACCATGGTTCAAAACTTGTGTCTGATTAAATTCTTGACTTGTTCTCACAATTTGTTAATCCATCCAAAATCCCATTTCCATGGTTGAAAGGTAAAGTCAAAACTAGAAGTTCTCTTCTCAAATTGTCATTTCATTCTATTACTAGTATGTCAGCAGATTTCATTGGTGTGGATGTCAGTGAGTCAATACATATTTACTGACTACTAACTGGATTCCAGGCCTGTGCAAGATTCTGTATATCTAACATTTTTCCTCAGTTAGGAAAACATAGAAGAGAAATGTAGCTTCATGAGATTAGAACAGGAGTCAGGATATAAACTCTGGCCTTAGAGTTGATTATAATTGGGTCGGAACCCCGGCTTCTCTGTCCACCCACTGTCTAACCTTGCACAATCATGTAATCTTTCCTAGCCTCACATTCCTTATTTGTAAAATAAAGCTAATAAGAGTTTTAACTTCATATGGTGAGCATACATATTGAATGATATAATGCATGTAAGCATTAAGCACCATGCCTACCATGTTAAAACCAGGCAGCACATTTCGTCAATAATTATTCTGTTTTTATTTCTCTAGTCCATTACAATTGATTAAAAGTTGTAAATAATCACATTACATCCTTCTAGGCAGCCACTTAATTTTATGAAATACTATGAAATATTAACTATTTCCTTGAAGAAACAAAAATACCTATTTTCTATAAATACCTAGTATGTTCTAGACATTATGATAAACGTTCTATGTTCTATATTTAAGGCTCAAAAAAACAACCTTATTAAGTAGATATTATTTTTTTGTTATTTATATAAGGAAAATATAAATTCATAAAGGATAAATATGTTTTCCTTAGTCACTCAGTTACTAAAGGATCAGAGCAGAATCTTTACACCATAAATATCTTACTGGAAAATTCTTTCCCTATGCACTGCATTTGGCTGCCTTCAAGAACACTGAGGCTCAGAATGTTGCTTTTAGCTATGGTAGGCAAGCTTCCATCAGATCAATCATTACTCTGAAAGTAACTAGAGAAGCAAATCCTCAAAACAACATTCGATTGTTTTCCTCTTGAGGTGTTCTGTGAATTGTAATCAACAACTGAGAGGCTCCGACTGAACAGAAGATTAGGCAATATCATAGGGCTAGTGAATCAAAGATTGGAGTTCAGGACTTATGAAGAAGGAGGGCTCCTCAGTAAACTAACATCCCAAGATTTTAGCTGGGATCCCTAAACAGCTTCATCACAGAAGTATGGAAAATAGATCAACTCTCACAAAGACTAATGCCTGGCTTTGAATCAACAAAAAATAACAAGGCACAGAAAAAAAACAAAACAAGAACATATGGGGAAAAAAAGCAAGAGAAGAAAACAAACAACAGAAAATGAGAGGAATTTCAAATGTTAGAGTTTTGGAGTTATTAGGCACAGATCTTTAATTAATAACTATAATTAATATATTCAAAATTTTAAAGAGTAGAGAATTTCAAAATTGAATTAGAAACTATAAAAAGGATCAAATAGAAACAATAACTTAAAAATTCAATAACTGAAATAAAATCCAAGCACGAGTTTAACAACAAATTAGACACAGCTCAAAAGAGAATCAGTAACCTGGAAGATTAAGTCAGAAAAATATATCCAACCACAGCGCCTGGATGGCTCAGTCAGTTAAGCATCCAACTCTTGGTTTCAGCTCAGGTCATGATCTCATGATTCCATGGGACTGAGTCCTACATCAGGCTCCACAATGACAGTGCAGAGCCTGCTTTGGATTCTCTGTCTCCCTCTCTGCCCCTGCCCCACCCCCCCCCTTGTGCTGTCTCTGTCTCAAAATAAAGAAATAAACTTTAAATATATTTATATTTGTATTTATCCAGGCTGAAGCATGGAGAGAAAAAGAAAATAAAAAATATATGGCACAGTAAAAAGTCTGGAATACCTGTAATTGGGTCCCAAAAAAGAAAAGAGAAAGAAGGAGAGAAGCAATATTTAAAGAGAATTTTCTAAAATTCATAAAGGATGTCAAGTCACAGATATAATTACCACAAACCCCAACAGGATAAATATAAAGAAAACACATCAAGGCACGTCATGGTAAAGGTATTAAAAACCAAAGACGATGTGAAAATCACTAAAAGCAGCCAAAGGGGAAAAAACACATATACACTTTCAAAGAAGTAGAAACAGGATTGATAGTTGATCATTCATTCAACAGAAATGATACAGTCTATAAAAGCAATAGAAAGATACCTACGATAAGGATAACAACAAAATTAACAATGGTAAATATCTGCCAATTTCTTCGAAATTGAAGGCAAAAGAAAGACATTTCAAGCAAACAAAAGTTCTTCATATGAAGAACCTACTAAAGGGAATTTTAAGGTTAAAGGAAAATAATGCCAAATAGTTGCCCAGAAGTACAGAAGGAAATGAAAAGCAAGCAATACAAAAGGTAAATATAAATGACACTGGACTGCACAAAACTAAACAAAAAATATTTTTCTGGGTTTAAAATACAGGCAATTCTTGGGGCTCAGTAGGTTAAGCATCTGACTGGCTCAGGTCATGATCTCACAGTTTGTGGGTTCGAGCCCTGCATTGGGCTCTGTGCTGACAGCTCAGAGCCTGCTTCAGACTCTGTGTCTCCCCCTCTCTCTGCCCCTTCCCCGCTCACATTCTGTCTCTCTCTCTCTCTCTCTCTCTCTCTCTCTCAAAAATAAGTAAACATTTAAAAAAAAATTAGGGGCACCTGGGTGGCTCAGTCGGTTAAGTGTCCAACTTCAGCTCAGGTCATGATCTCACAGTTTGTGAGTTCAAGCCCCGCATCAGGCTCTGTGCTGACAGCTCAGAGCCTGGAGCCTGCTTCAGATTCTGCGTCTCCCTCTCTCTCTGCCCCTCCCATGCTCGCACTCTGTCTCTCTCTCTCTCTCAAAAATAAATAAACACTAGAAATATTTTAAATAAATAAATAAATAAATAAATTTAAAAAACAGGCAATTCTTGTGCTGCATGATGGGTGTAGGATCATAAAACTGCATGCTGAAACTATGCAAAGTGATCTTAATAATCAATGAAAAAATTAGGATTGTTTTGTGACTTTTAAAAGTGTTTATCAAAACAGTAAAATCTCCTTTACTGTTGGTTATAAATGCATAGGGGAAGGAAAAATAGTACACTGATACTTATTTAGCACACTGTAATTTTAAACTTTAAAATTAAAGTTTACAATTAAAATGTTTTATTTCTTTGTAAAAAAAAATCAAGAGTAGTTTGAACAGTACATGCCTTTTTCTCTTTGCTATGTAACTTACTAGAACATCACGTCAATGTCTTGGCAAATTGTCATTCTTCTTTCTAGGTCTGGATCAGTTTCCAATATTTAATTCTCTGCTCTTTCAATGTCATAAAATATTTCTTACAGTTCTTTTAATTGAATTTTGTTTTTTTAATCAGCATCTTTTCTTTTGGGGCATTTTCATCCTTTCATTCACAACCATTTTGCTCAGTAATGTCAATAATTTGCCCTCACAAATTTCCTGTGATTGAATATCTAGAGTCTCTCAAATAGTGGATGTATCAACATTCACACGCTCAGCTATTTCTTCTATGACTCCATTTACATTCAATTCAAATTTCACTTCCAGCATTATTACATTTTGTTCCTCTGCTGCACTTTTATCTCTGCCGGTCAGTTCCCTCTTTCAATTATCCACTTTTGCAAAATGTCATATGGGTTTACCACTGGAAGGCAAGGAGCCAATACAGCTGCACAGTGTTACTGTTTATAGATGAACTGGATAACAGATGCTCAGTGACTGATGACCAATGACTTTGAAAGAAGTGTAACTGGTCACCTATAATGATACACATCTGTTATGTACATAGTGATGCATAGACTGAAGAGCTGGCAGCAAAGTTTTGTGCAATTATTCACACAATATATTATGATAGCCAAAATTTGAACCATGTGGTCGGGACCAGATATTATTTAAATTTAACTAAATAATGGTAACTGAATATTATGCATATTGGAACCATGCAAAGCAAGGACTAACTATATCCACAGAATTAAAATACACAATAGCAAATAAAGAATGGGAGGCTTATAAGTGGTGTTAAATTGTTCTAAGGTCCAGGACACCTGGGCGCCTCAGTCGGTTAAGCGTCCGACTTCAGCTCAGATTATGATCTCACGGTTCATGAGTTCAAGCCCTGTGTGGGGCTCTGTGCTGACAGCCTGGAGCCTGTTTCAGATTCTGTGTCTCTCTCTCTCTCTCTCTCTCTCTCTCTGCCCCTCCCCTGCTCATGCTCTTTCTGTCTCTCTCTCTCTCAAAAATAAATAAACATTAAAAAAAATTTTAATTGTTCTAAGGTCCTTGAATTGTCTGAGAAATGGTAACAGTACTAACTTGTATTAGACTTTTTTTAATGTTTTTATTTATTTTTGAAGGAGAGAGAGAGACAGAGCATGAGCAGGGGAGGAGCAGAGAGAGAGGGAGACACAGAATCCGAAGCAGGCTCCAGACTCAGACCTGTCAGCACAAAGCCTGTCGCGGGGCTCTAACCTATGAACCGCAAGATCATGACCTGAGCGGACGTCAGATGCTTGACCAACTGAGCCACCCAGGCACCCCTTGTGTTAGACTTTTATAAATAATGAATACATGTTTTAATCCATAGGGCAACAACTAAAATAATTGTAAAAGAATGGATAACTAACAAGCTAATAGTAGTGAGGAACAGAATAATAAAAATAATTAATACAAAAAAGAGCAAGAAATTAGAATAAAGAACTTCTGCAACAAATAGATTTAACCCCAAGTAATATTTATATTAACTGTGTTAAATGTAAAAGGACTTACTATTCTAGTTAAAATACAAAGATTGCCAGATAGGTTAATAAAACAAAAAATTCAATAGTATGCTGCTTACAAGGGACATATGTTAAACACAATGATATAAAAAGACTGAAAGTGTAAGGATAAAAATATTAACATGCAAACAATAACTAAGAGAAAATTGATATAAATATACCAATACATGTTGACCATGAAGTCTTCCTGTATATAAAAAGGGAAATTTTATTATGATAAAAAGAATTACTATAGACAGATATAATGATTTTAAATTTGAATATCTGTAAGGGCATAGCTTCAAACCATGTAAAAGCAGAAATGTATAGAACTGAAAAAAAAATAGATAATCCACAATCATAGTGGGGATTTGTTTTAATAGGGTTTGGGGTGCCTGGGTGGCTCAGTTGGTTAAGCGGCCGACTTCGGCTCAGGTCATGGTCTCGCGGTCCGTGAGTTCGAGCCCTGCGTCATGCTCTGTGCTGACAGCTCAGAGCCTGGAGCCTGTTTCAGATTGTCTCCCTCTCTCTGACCCTCCCCCGTTCATGCTTTGTCTCTCTCTGTCTCAAAAATAAATAAACGTTAAAAAAAAAATTTTTTTTAAAATAGGGTTTTATCTTATAGACTATGTATACCAAAAAAGTAATACTGATAAGAAATTAATAAGGTTTGAAGAACATCATTTGCAAACTTAAGCTTACTGACTTGTATAATATATTGTACCCAACAATTGCAGAGTACATATTCTTTCTTTTCAAGGACACATGTAATATTTATTAAAATTGACCACATGCAGGGGTGCCTGTGTGGCTCAGTTGGTGGAGCAGGTGGCTCTTTATCTTAGGGTCTTAAGTTCAAGCTCCACATTGGGTGTAGAGTTTACTTAATTAAAAAAAAATTTTTTTTTTAAAAATTGACCATATGCAGAGCCATGAAAGCAAGTCTCAATAGCTTACAAAAAATTAAAATCAAGTATGTTCTCTGACTAATAAAAAATGCACTTCTAAATAACCACGGGTCAAAGAAGAAATCACAGTAGAGACTAGGAAGCAATTTTAACTTAAGTGACAATAAAAATATGACAAATCAAAACCCATGAGATGCAGTTAAAGTCATAGTTAAAAAAAATGTACGGCTTTAAAAAGACAGATTAAAAATGAAGGCTGACGATAAATTACGTATTTTACGTATCTATGACAAGAAATTTACAAAGGAACAGCAAATTGAAACTAAAGAAAGTACAATATCCAAGAGAACTGAGAATCTAGGTCAGTAAGAACAACGGCTTAAATTCAAAACCAAATCTCCAGACTCCAAATATAACGCTCCCTTATTATACCATTTTGATTCTCCACCCCTCTCCAAAAAAAATCAAAGAAATTAATTTGTGACAAAGCTCCATATACATCCTGCAGCTCTTAAAAGCAACTGTTTTGTTTTTATTGTGGCCTTTTCCTCATAAAGATTCTAGTAGTTAACATTTCTCTTAGAAATATCCATTTTCTCCCTCTGAGGGAAAGTGTTAACTTTGAGGAGGAAAGAAAACTATTAAATACAAAAACTAAAAGGAAGACGAGTTTAGAAATGGATTTTTAAAAGGATATCTCTCTTATGTATATGAGGTCTTAAGAGTCTAACATCTTAGAAAATAGGAGAATAACGCATCTTGCCTTTCTCCAGATCTGCCTAATACATATCTGCAAATGATTTTCGTTGGCACAAAGGAAAAGGATAGTGAAGACTTTTGGGCTCCTACCACCCAAATGCTTAATGCCTTTAGTCTGTTATCATTTATTAAGAAATGACTATAAACAAAGCATTATACTACTTGCATGAGAAAAACAGAGCTAAAGAATCCCTCTCCCTCCCTCAAAGAATTGAGATAGACAGGAAAGCATGAAACAAAATATCAATACAGAGGGGCACCTGGGTGGCTCAGTAGGTTAAACAGCGGACTTGGGCTCAGGTCATGACCTCACCACTTCTGAATCTGAGCCCTGCATGGGCCTCTGGGCTAACAGCACAGAGCCCAGAGCCTGCTTCAGATTCTGTGTCCCTCTCTCTCTGCCCCTCCCCCGCTCATGCTCTGTCTCTCTCAAATATAAATAAACATTAAAAAAATTGTTTTTAAGGTATCAATAAAGAATGATTTGTTTCATCTATAAACAGCATAGCACCATCAGCCAAACCTCCCTAGGACTCTTGAGCAGAGAACTGAAGCCCTCTGATTTATTTAGGAAACAGGCCCTTCATCAAGTTGGATTTGCTACAATATAGATACTGAAGTGTAGATGGCAAATGTCAGTGCATATTGTCAACACTTACTGAAAGGCCTCAGTAAGAACATTAGCAGTTAAAGAACATAATGCTACTCTGTTTCATGGATGTCTTTCCTCAGCTGCCCTCTTCCTCCCTTTCGGCTGTGTGATTTGGTAAATAGGCTGTATGGAAGGACTCACAGCCCATCATCCCCACTTCTAAAGGTCCTTTCACTACTTTTTTCAAATGTCTCTGCTAATGTACTACATTACTCCTCTGAGCTCACTTCCCACTTCATGCTTAGACTGTACTCTGTGGTAGGAATTGCAATGCTAGAAAATATGCACTAAAATTGTTGGTGACCTAGATCTGGCATTCCAAAGATAAAAAGCTACCTATTCATTCAACAAATAGTTACGTTTAACCCTGTGCTAACGTTATGCTAAATTACATCTTAGCTATACACAGGATTCAAGACAGTGGATCATTCTTTTTTATTTTATTTGAGAGAGAACAAGCGAAGGAGAGGGGCAGAGAGAGAGAGGGAGAGGGGGAGAGGAGGAGGGAGGGAGAGAGAGAAAGAATCTCAAGCAGGCTCCATGTTCAATGTAGAGCCCAATATGGCGCTCGATCCCATCACCCTGGGTCATGACTTGAGCCAAAATCAAGAGTCAGGAGCTCAACCAACTGAGCCACCCAGGTACCCCTCATTATATTCTTACCTAAACCCTCCTCCCTTGGCCTCTGTGATTCCACACTCCTGGTCATCCTCTACCATGCTGGTCAGTCTTTCTCATTCTCCTTTCCTGGTTCGTTATACTTCCTCACTTTTAAACACTGGGGTTCCACGTGGCCAAGTGCTGTGTCTTCTTCTCTTCTTACTCTGTGATTCTCCCCCATGTGACCTTATCCAACTATTCTCAGATTGACATAACTGGTCCAGGCCTCTCTTTTTATTCTTGGGCCATTTACCTTTTGGTCTCCTTGACATCTCCTCTCAGATGTCTCACATGTATGTCACTCCTTAAATGTCCCAAATGAAATCTACCTCTTCCTCCAAAATCCACCACTCCTACGGTATTTGCTGAGGCAGTACATGGCATTTCCATTCATCTTATTGCAAATTCCAGACACCTGAGGGGTATCACTATACCTTCTTTCCTCACCACCCCCCTCTAATCCTTCACCACATACTGTTAATTTTACTACTCTAATATATAAAAAGTATACCCTTTACTCTCCACTGCCATGACCCTTGCTCAAGCCATCATAATTTCTTGCTTGGGATACAGTAATTTCATAGCTTAACTAATCTTGCCTGTTTGGGACCCCTCTAATTCATTTCTGCACAATAGCCAGAGTGATTTTGCTCTTAAGATAAATCCACGGTTTTCAAAGGAAACTTCCAGGCCCAGGACTGCAGCTGGCCCCTGCCCACATCTGTCTCCTCATCTCACTCCATTCCTGTGAACCTGTGTTCTTTAATTCCTTGGACAGTCCAAGATCTTCCCCACCTGAAGACCTTCAAATGCTTTTGCCTGTGTCTACCAAGTTCTTTAATCTCAGTCTTTGCCCATTTAACTCTACTGATTATTTATTTTCTCTTCCTGAATATTACTTAGACATACCCTGGATCCTACCCACCCACCCCCCACCTACATTATTCTCCTTGTGAATCCATCATTGAATCCTCTACAGAACTTATTAAAATTTGTGATTATACAAATGTGTGATAATAGTTTCCACAAGGCAGTGTGTTTTATGTGCCAATCACCTACATCAAACTACAAAGAAACTATCAGATTAAAGCCCCCAAAAGGAACAAGTGGATATATACTGAACACACTCTTTTAAAATAATGAATTGAAAGAGGTCAGTCTGAATTAATAAAAAATCTGATGGATAGAACATTTAGTATATGTATGTACTGACATATGTTTAGAAAATGTACTATCTCCCAACACTATGCTAAATGTTCAACACTTCACTTAATCTTTGCACTTGTAAGTAGCTACTATAATTTTATAGTAAGAAAATTGAGTTCAATAACTTTATGTATTTATATATAAAATATATTTTATATAATTGGACCTTGCTTTTATATCCAGTCTGACAATCTCTGCCTTTCAGTTGGAGTAGTTGGTCCATTACATTTACTTCAGTTATTGATATAGTTGAAGTCTGCCATTTTCAATTATTTTCTATTTATCTTCTTTGTTCCTTTATTCCTCCTTTGGCTTCTTTTGGATTAATCAGTTTGTCTTTGCTTTTGTTTTTTTAATATTTTATTCTACCTTTTAACTTTTTAGCTCTTTGTAATATTTTTTGTGGTTATTCAAGGGATTACAAAATACATCCTTCATTTAACATAGTCCATCAAGAAGGCTTATTATACCAATGCCCATGACATGTAAGAAACTTAAAATTATTACTGCATTTACCTCTTCCCATCTTCAGTGATATTTTTGCCACATATTTTATTTCTATATATGTTATAAATTCCATAATACATTACTATATTTTTTAAAGAGTTGATTGACTTTTAAAGAATTTAAGTGAAACTAGTCTCTTATATATACTCACATATTTAATGTTTCCAGTGTTCATTCTTTCCATTGATTCAATCATTTCTGTAAGTTTGAAGGACTTCCTTTAGCATGTTAGTGTGGTTCTGCTGGCCACAAATTTTGTCAGCTTTCTTTATCTGAAGACACTTTTATTTTACCTTAATATTTAAAAATTATTTTCACTGGGTATAGACTTCTAACAAGGCAATCTGTTTCAGCCCTTTGAAGGTATCTTTCAATGTCTTCTGGCCTTCATTGTTTCTGATGAGTAGTCATTCCTATTCTTATCATTGTTCTCCTATAACGAACATGCCCTCTTTTCTCGGGCTGCTTTTAAGGCTTTATATTCTGGGCTTTCAAAATAATATACCTAGGTGACATTGTCTTTGTATTAACCAGCTTTTGGTTTTCTGGAATTCCTGGGCCTATGGATTTCTGGTTTTATTCAAATTTTGAAATGTTTTTTCGGTACATCAATAGATTACGGTGTAAGTGACACCATGCATTTTCAGGCCCAGTTTCTAAGTGAACTGGCAGCTTTCACTTTAGATGCTTGGAGCCTTAAGCCACTGTGTAAACCCTGTTGAAGGCAAGACCATATGGGGAGGCTCTGAATTACTACACGGAGATGGAGAAGGGCCTAGCTGAGCCTAGCTTTCTAGCGATCACCTTCAAAGGACCAGGCACAGAAGCACAACTATCTTGGACCTCTAGATTGATCCAGACACCAGCTAAATACCAACCAGTGATCCCAGGGGATGCCACATGAAGCAAAAGAAAAGCCCACTTTAGCAATGCTTGAAATCCTAATCCACAAAATTGTTACCCCACTTAGTTTGGGGAAATTTGTTATACGACAACAGATACCCAGAAGAGGTAGCAATTATGTATTAGTTAACAATGGGTAAAAGACATTGAAGATTTGTATAAGAAAACTACAAGAATGGCAGGTTTCTTTATAAGTTATTGAGAGTCCTAAGTGGATTTAAACCAGTTCTCCTGGGTTTTAAACTACCACTGGGGTACAGTTTGGCCCCCAAAGTATACATTTGATAAAGACTTACACCTGTAAAATGATGAAACCTGGTCACTTCTATCTTCTTTTTCGTGGTTTCAATTGTACACAGATTGTTGCCATTGTTCCCCCTAATAGTAGCAGCCGCAATTACTGAACACCTTTTAAGGGCAAGCACTCTGCTAAAAGTGCTTCATGTATCTTCTCTCACTTAATCTCACTAAGCCTCAGTTTCCACGACACAAACTGAAGATGGTAATACATACTTCATGGGGCTTGTGCCCTAATTTACTCCGCTAAGAAATTTCAGAGTCAGAATTTGAAACCAAGAGTGTCTAGCAAAACCATCTCTCTTCAATTAAAAACAGAAATAAAGAAAGGCTGCCATTAGAAGGATGTTTTTACTTTTATGTGGATTTTTTAAAAAATCACAATAAAAATTCTATAAACTGGGTAGATAAAAATTGTGATTTATGGCAGATAATGTGATAAGATTTAATATTCACTGCTTCATTAAATTGAGTCAAGTGGATTTATTAGGGATTTCAAAAGTACCCATCTTAGTCCTGATGATTCAATAGTCATGCAATTAATTAGCTATATGCATCATACAGGCAATTTGGAAAATCGCTTTTTTAAAAAGTTTATTTATTTATTTTGAGAGTGGGGGTAGGGGCAGAGAGAGTGGAAGAGAGAGAATCCCAAGCAGGTTCTGTGGTGCCAACACAGAGCCCAACATGGGGTTTGATGCCTGGAACTGTGAGATCAAATCAAGTCAGACAAACTGAGCCAAAATCAAGTCAGACACTTAACTGACTGAGCCACCCAGTTGCCCCGGAAAATCACTTTTATAATGTCCTATTTCTAGTGGAAAAATCTGCTGGCACACTTACATTTTCTTCAATCAGCTTTAAAAATCTGAGGATATGGGGGGCGCCTGGGTGGCGCAGTCGGTTAAGCGTCGGACTTCAGCCAGGTCACGATCTCACGGTCCGTGGGTTCGAGCCCCGCGTCGGGCTCTGGGCTGATGGCTCGGAGCCTGGAGCCTGTTTCCGATTCTGTGTCTCCCTCTCTCTCTGCCCCTCCCCCGTTCATGCTCTGTCTCTCTCTGTCCCAAAAATAAATAAAAACGTTGAAAAAAAAATTAAAAAAAAAATCTGAGGATATGGGGTGTCAGAGTGGGTGGCTCAGTCAGTTGAACGTTGGACTTCAGCTCAGGTCATGATCTCACGGGTCATGAGTTCGAGCCCTGCATAGGGCTCTCGGCTGTCAGCACATAATCCGCTTTGGATCCTCTGTTCCTCCTCTCTCTCTGCACCTCCTCTCTCTCTGCACCTCCTCCCACTCACTTTCTCTTTCAAAAATAAATAAACATTTAAAAATAAATATAAAAATCTGAAGACTTATAAACTCTCTTTGAATTAACATCTATTATTTTTTAATTCCTCAATAAATTAAAAGGTGCATCAACATTATGAATACCACCTTTCAGTTATAGATTATTTTCCCCTTAGTAATGGAATGTTAGTAGTGAAACACTTCATTGATAATTATCAAAGTAGAATAATTAAGATTTCTCTCATTGAAAAAGAATTGATAATTTGGAAAAAAAAATTTTTCTGTGAATTTATAGACTATTAGCAAAAAGTTACTGCTAGCCTAAAAATCAGGACATCAAAAGCTAAGGATCTAGTATACACCAAGAGCTTTGACAGACTTTATACTTTTTGACCTGGTAATTCCACTTCTATAAATTTTCCCTAAAAAAGTAAACAGAGGAGTGAGAAAAAGTTTACATAGAAATCCAGTTGTCTCAGAATTAATTTAGAATAGTAAATTTAATAGTAATAGTAATAGTAAATAGTAATAATTTATAATAGTAAAAATTTAGGGGTGCCTGGGTGGCTCAGTCGGTTGAACGTCTGACTTCAGCTCAGGTCATGATCTCATAGTTCATGGGTTTGAGCCCCGCATCCGGCTCTGTGCTGACAGCTCGGAGCCTGGAGCCTGCTTCAGATTCTGTGTCTCCCTCTCTCTCTGCCCCTCCCCCACTCATGCTGTCTCTCTCTCTCTCTCTCTCTCTCACACAAAAATAAATAAACATTAAAAAATAAAGTAAAAAAACAAAAAATAAAAATTAAGGGTTCCTTCAATATGCATCAATCTTGAAATTAATACTTGATGTTAAAATACTACATGGGTGACTTATGTGATAAAAGCCTATCAGAAAATGTTACCTTAAAATTAATTTACCTAGTTGTTGGTACCAGTTTTCACCTCACTACTGTGCCGCATTTAAAGTATTTAAGGTAGGGGCGCCTGGGTGGCGCAGTCGGTTAAGCGTCCGACTTCAGCCAGGTCACGATCTCGCGGTCCGTGAGTTCGAGCTCCGCGTCAGGCTCTGGGCTGATGGCTCGGAGCCTGGAGCCTGTTTCCGATTCTGTGTCTCCCTCTCTCTCTGCCCCTCCCCGTTCGTGCTCTGTCTCTCTCTGTCCCAAAAATAAATAAAAACGTTGAGAAAAAAAAAAAAATAAAAAATAAAATAAAGTATTTAAGGTAACAAAATTATGGCTTTGCCAATATATACACACCTTGTTTCTAAAGTAGTTAAGTAACTACTTACTCCCTCCCTATACCTCCCAGAGAATACAGTAAAGTTGCACGTAATAAACGTCCAATAAAATTCCTTTAGTTTTAATGAATCTCTCTCCACTGTGCCCACTAGAGTGAACAGACCTAATCAAAGCGAAAGTGGCCTGCCTCCCACTTTTTAAAAAAACATTTTCAGTGTTTCTTTATTTTTGAGAGAGAGAGGATGCAAGCTGGGAAGAAGCAGACAGAGAGAGGCAGAGGATCCAAAGCAGGGTCCGTGCTGTCAGCACAGAGCCAGATGAGGAGCTCAAGCCCAGGAACCGGGAGCTCATGACCTGAGCCGAAGTCAGACACTTAACTGACCGAGCCACCCATGTGCCCCGTGCCTCCCACTTTTTTCGGAACTACTGCTTCTTAAAAGCAGACTAGAAAAAAATTGAAAATCAAATTGAAGTAAGAGTTGAAAAGAAGCTGGGGCCTGGCCGAGAGCTAGGATTTTGGCCATTATTCACATTCGGCTTCTTGTTTTACACACATAGTTTTGCACATCATTGCATTTGCATTTCTTTCGTATTTATTTATTTAGAGAGCAAGAGAGTGAGAGAGAGAGAGGGAGAGAGAGCACGAATGAGCTGGGGAGAGGGACACAGGAAGAGAGAGAAAGAACCTTAATCTCCACAGTAAGCATGGAGCCTGACATGGGACTCGATCTCATAACCCTGAGATCATGGACACTTAACCGACTGAGCCACCCATGTGCCCCATGCCTCCCACTTTTTTCGGAACTACTGCTTCTTAAAAGCAGACTAGAAAAAAATTGAAAATCAAATTGAAGAGTTGAAAAGAAGCTGGGGCCTGGCCGAGAGCTAGGATTTTGTCCATTATTCACATTCAGTTTCTTGTTTTACACAGTCTTACACATTATTATATTTGTATTTCTTTTTTAATTTTTAATTAATTAATTTATTTTTTTTTATTTTTTTATTTTTTAAATTTTTTTTTTTTAACGTTTATTTATTTTTGGCACAGAGAGAGACAGAGCATGAACGGGGGAGGGGCAGAGAGAGAGGGAGACACAGAATCGGAAACAGGCTCCAGGCTCTGAGCCATCAGCCCAGAGCCTGACGCGGGGCTCGAACTCCCGGACCGCGAGTTCGTGACCTGGCTGAAGTCGGACGCTCAACCGACTGCGCCACCCAGGCGCCCCATTAATTTATTTTTTTTGAGAGAGAGAGCATGAATGAGCTGGGAAGAGGGGCCAGAGAGAGAGAGAATGAATCTTAATCTCCACACTAAGCATGGAACCTGACATGGGGCTCAATCTCATAACCTTGAGATCACGGTCCTGAGATCATGGATGCTTAACCGACTGAGCCACCCAGGTGCCCCTGCATTAGTTTTTCTTAAAAGTTTAACCATGCCAGCCAGGGAAGCTTGTCTTGTCTCCAGACATCTCGTTCCAACTCAGTGTCTGTGCTCCTGCAAGTCTAAAACTGTCTCGTCTCCCGGTCTGCCGTGGTCCCCCTCTCACTTTACAGGTGAAATGCCAAATCAGCTTTATTATTACCCTCAGTTTGTTTCCCAGCTTGGCATGCTTTCTACTCATGAACTGGGGAGGGGAGGGGGTGCTGAGGCTGGACAAATATCTCTAAGGCTAAGGATCACAGGCAAGTGCCATGTTCTGATGCCTGGTGAGTAGTTGAGAGGGAAAGCGGGCACAGGAAAATGGAAGGAAATAAGTAGTTGGAACGTTCCTTAATAGTAGAAGGATTTAAACCTTCATTTCTCTTCCTTTTTCTCTCTCTCCCCAACCTGGGAACTCTCTTCTGTCACTTTGCTGATTTCCCATACTGTCTGGGGGTGTACTAAGTGCCTGCCTCAATGCCAGCTGTTTTGAACAAGCCAATTTCTCAGTTCTTTACTCTTATTAAGAATGAACAAATGTTTCTCCGAAGAAAAAGCCTGGAATCTAGTCAGATGATTAAATAAACCTAATGTATGCTAAAGTACTGATCTGCTGGTTTGTGAAAACAAGGCATTCAGGGCATCACTGTTAACACTGGTCATTTAAATGCCCATTTTATTCGAAATCCAATGAAGGGAAATGAAACAATAATGAGTTTTTAAATTTCTTTTTAGTTCTGGTGGATGATCTCCTTTAAACACCATTAAAAAAATAAAAAATAAAGCAGTATTTAGGGTTACAATTCCTAGGTTAAGACCCAGGGTTGCCTCTGTGTAACAGGAGATTATGTATACCCTTGCTATACGTGTCTTCATTGTTTTGTCTGAAAAATGAGGATGATTGTTACCTGCTTCCTTTAAGTCAGCTCTCCCACCCGCTCGCTGGTAGAGCTATCCTGAGTGGTAAGTATACTCAGTCCCTTATTACCCTTTAAATCTCCAAGGCTGGGCTTTTGTAATCAGTGAACTTCAAGATCTTCAAATATTTCTCTGCACATCTAAAAAGCCCCACTCTGTAGAAGAGCATTCTAGAAGATTGAAGCAGCTGATCTGGCACTGGAGATATATTTTTTTAAACTTTTATACAGAATATATATTCCTTTGCCTTTTTTTAATTTGGGGAATTTTTTTGTGTTTTTTTTTTTTTTTTACATTTGTTTGTTAATTTTGAGAGAGACAGAGAGAACACAAGCAGGGAGGGGCAGAGAGAGAGAATCCCAAGCAGGTTCAGCACAGAGCCCAACATGGGGCTCAAACTCACCAAACTGTGAGATCATGAGCTGAGCCAAAATCAAGAGTTGGACCCTTAACCAACCGAGCTACCCAGGCACCTCTTGTTTCATTTTTTTTTTAATTTTAAACATAAAAAGTGAAAATTATATATTCCTAGATTCCAGAACTATCTACCAGCGATGACCACAATTAACACTGTGCTCTGTATTTAAAGAATTTTATTGATGCTTATTGTATTCATTTGGGCAGGGTAATTGTGGAAAAAAATAGACAAAAATAAAACTACGTTAACAGCCCTAAGATAAGCGAAGGCTATTACTTGCTCCTGGGACAGTCCTGGGTGGAGGAGAAGGTGGGCGGTCAGCCAGGGACCCAGGCTACTGAGCCGGGGACACCGCCGTCTCCAGCTTTTGTTCAGACTCACTCTGGGGTCCTCTCTATTCCAACCCGCTGTGCCGCAATGGCATACATGTTTTCTTTCTGTTGGTGTCCCCAGCTTCCTGGCAACATAGTCGCTCCTGCACTGTTTGGCTGAAATTGCCCTTAACGCAAAATTGTGTGATTCAAGTTCACCCTCCCAGGCATGCTTGGAACTCATTCAAGTTCGGACTCCTCCTTCACCGTCTTCCTTGTATCAGTGGTTCAAGAGTGCTTACCTCCACTCCTCTCTGCTTTCTGTCTTTGAAAAGGTTATGCCAGCTGCATTTGCTTCTCACATCTGTCTCCATTAGCTAAGCTGGCAGTCCGTGCCCCTCCCCCTTCTGTGCTACAGCAGGGTTTTTATTTTTTCTAGTTTTGAGGTATAATTGATATGTAACACTGTGTAAGGTGAAAGTGTACAATGTGTTGATTTGATGCATTCGTATACTGCAAAATTATTACCACCATAGCATTAGCTAACACATCCATCCTGTCATATAATTGCCATTTCTTTTTTGTGGTGAGGACATTTAAGATCTCTCTTAGCAACTTTCAAGTATATTAGCATGCTGTACATTAGATTCCCAGAATTTGTTAATCTGATAGATGTACGCTTTGACCAGTATCTCCCCATCTCCCTGTCCTTCCCCAGTCCCTGGTGAGCACCACTGTAGTCCCTATTTCTCTGAGTTTGGCTTTTCTATTTTTATTTTTTAAGTTTATTTATTTTTGAGAGAGAGAGAGAGAAAACAAGCGGGAGAGGGGCAGAGAGAGAGGAGACAGAGAATCCCAAGCAGGCTCCGTGCTGTCAGCACAGAGCCCAACAGGGGACTTGATGTCATGAACCTGGAGATCATGACCTGAGCCAAAATCAAGGAGTCAGACGCTTCATAGATGCAACTACCCAGGTGCCCTGGAATTTGGCTTTTTTAGATTCCACATATAAGTGAAGTCATACAGTGTCTATTTATCTTTCTCTCAGCAAAGATTTTTTTTTTTAAGTCACTTATGAGCATGATCAGCTGTCTTCTTACCTCAGAAAGTGGCTTCTTTTCCTTGATGTTTTCTTGAGCTAACTCTTGTCTGTCTGTCCCTTTTTGTACTCTTAGATTTCCCCTAAGAAATCCACCTCTTTTGTCTCTCCCCACCTCTCCTTGCAGCCTCTCCCACCGCTTTCTGCCCTTAGAGCCGTCAGGTAGCTTCAGCCTCATTTAATCAGCTGGAACCCACAGCAGTTTCTCCTTTCTCTAGCCACTACCCCTAAAGCGGCTTCAGCTGGCTGGCTGCCTTGCACTGTGGCTCTCTCTTGGGGCACTCACTCAAGTCCGGCTTGTTCAACAGTACTCTCTCATGGAGCAGCTTTCCAGACTGCAAACCACACTCAGACAGTTTGCAAACTCTCCTAACTCGTTTACATCTGACTGACAGCACTTCGAACCCTTCTCCCCAAAAGGAAAGCTCTGACAAGGAGTTTATTGCTCACCAGAGAGAGAGAGAGAGAGAGCACTTCCACATGGAAGCATCTAAAGTATCTTTAGAGGGACAGGTGGGACAACTATGAGATTGTGCAATGCGGTAGCCAAGTATCCCAGTTTACCCAGGGCGGGCAGAGCTCCAGAAATACAGGGCTTTTAGTTTCAAACCAGGACAAAATTTTATATGTACTTAAAAGTGGGCCTTTCTGGGGGCACCTGCGTGGCTCGGTCGGTTAAACCTCCAACTCTTGATTTCGGTTCAGAACATGATCTCATGGTTAGTGTGTCAAAGCCCTGCATTGTGCTCCGTGCTGGCAGTGCACAGCCTACTTAGGATTCTGTCTCTCTCTCCCTCTCTCTACCCCTCCCCAACTCACACACTCTCTCTCTCAAATAAATAAACTTTAAAACAAATAATAAAGTGGTTCTTTCCTGGGCACTTCGGTGGCTCAGTTGAGCATCTCACTTTGGCTCAAGTTATGATCCTGTGGTTCCATGAGTTCGAGCCCCACATCAGGCTCACTGCTGTCAGGGCAGAGCCCTGCTTCAGATGCTCTGTCCTCCTCTCTCTGACCCTCCCCCTCTTGTGCTTTCTCAAAAATAAATAAACATTTGAAAATAAATAAGTAGGGGCACCTGGGTGGCTCAGTAATTTAAGCCTCTGCCTTCAGCTCAGGTCATAATCTCATGGTTCATGAGTTCAAGCCCCATGTCGGGCTCTGCACTGAGTGCAGAGCCTACCTGGGATTCTTTCTCTCTCTCTCTCTGCCCCTCCCCAACTTGTACGCTCTCTCTCTCTCTCTCTCTCTCCAGAGTGAATAAACTTAAATTTTTTTTAAATAAATAAAGTGGTTCTTTCCATGTAGGATCAGGATCTTGATTTGGGGGTGAGGGGTTCCAAGAGTCTTGGGATATAAACTATTGATGCTTTCTGTTGAAGCACTGATGTGTCTTTCAAGAAGTTCCAGTAATGAGCAATAACATTATCTGTCTCTGCAAAATTTATGCTAATGAATACAATGGACCAGTAAGTTTATCTTAATAAGACAGTGAGCTGAGGTGGGGTGAGGGGATGGGTAGATGGTTTCTGTTCTCAGAGTTAATTTTATCCTCTCTTTCCCAAGATCTGTCTCATACTCAACATCCTTAGTAAAATACCAAACCTAGTGTTTTGTTGTTGTTATTGTTGTTGTTTTTAAATTTGTGTGAACATTGCATCACCTCCAACCTCAAGTCTCTGATGTCTGTTCTAGCTTTCAGTCCATTCAGGAGAATAACATAGTAAAACTATTGTTCACAGAGCCTTCACTGTGTGCTCGGCTACATGTCCAACCCCTCACAGACATTATTTAATTTTCACAAGAGTCTTCTTAAAAATGTGCTATTATTGGGGCGCCTGGGTGGCGCAGTCGGTTGAGCGTCCGACTTCAGCCAGGTCACGAACTCGCGGTCCGGGAGTTCGAGCCCCGCGTCAGGCTCTGGGCTGATGGCTCAGAGCCTGGAGCCTGTTTCCGATTCTGTGTCTCCCTCTCTCTCTGCCCCTCCCCCGTTCATGCTCTGTCTCTCTCTGTCCCAAAAATAAATAAACGTTGAAAAAAAAAATTTTTTTTTAAATAAAAAAAAAAATGTGCTATTATTATCCATATTTTATAGATGAGGAAACTATGGCTCAAAGAGGTCAAGACACTTGTCCAAGGTCATGTAGCCAGAAAGAAGAGGCAGAGTCAACAGTTGATCTGAGTTCCACCTGAGTACTCAGCAACAAGAAGGAGCAAAGCACTGACATATGCTGTGATGTGTATGAACCTCACAGACGTCAAGCTAAGTGAAAGAAGCCAGATGCAGAAGACTACATATGTATAATTCATTTATATGAAACATCCAGATAGGGCAAATTTAGAGGTAGAAAGCAGATCAGTGGTTCCTAGCCATGGAGGACGGGGTGGGAATTAACTACAAATGGGCATACAATCACTTTTGTCCTTGACAGAAATTGACAGAAGTATTCTAAAACTGGGGTGTAATGGTGGCTGCACAATTGTATAAATTTGCTACAAATTACCTAACTGTATACCTGCAATATGTGAATTTTATGAAAATTCTTCCTCCGTAAAACTGTTAAGAAAAAGTCCAGGCCAGATGCTAGGTTGTGACTCTCTACCAGTGGTTGTTCTAGTTGTTACTTCTAGTTGTTTCTATCAACAAGTGGATGCACGTTCCTTTAGGTGCCTTAGGTGCCATTCCCTAGGGGAAAGGATACAGGTCTTACTGGGTTCTTCTGTCCTCTTCATATAAGCATAGGGAGTGCCTGTAAACTCTTTCAACCAATACACATGTGTTGAATACAGTTAATTTTGCCAATGAGAACCTATTTCTAACAGTCAGGAATTTCACTAATGCTAACTATGCATTTTGATTGGCATGTATATAAACCTTACTATGTGAGTTACAGACATACATGATATCACACCACATGTGCTGAAGTCTTAAATTACTGATATAGAAAAATAAACTCAAGTGAACTGCTGAGACACTACGACCACGACCTCTGAAGTAGCAACTGACAGAAGGAAGCTCTCTGCTCTAATTGCCTTGCTGTCATCCATCATTTAGTCTGTTCAACTTCCCAACCCAAGGCCAGGATATGTGTGCTATTAAGAATAAAGATATCTGTCCTCAACGGCCATTGGAGGGGCTTTTCTTTTCTATTTAAATATAAAAAATTTGGTGGGGGCGGGGGAAGGATATGAGACTGCAGTTAAGAGAAAGGTCACCCATAAATTCAGATGCACTGAAACTAAGCCAATGATGGGGAGGGCTGAATAGTTATTGTGTCCCTGGGAGGAGCCAGGAGGAGCTTGTTGTTGATGGGGCTGATTCCTGGCAGAGACAGTTCCGGGGCACCACGTAAATGTGTATTCTTCTCATGAACATTTGTTAACTCTGATTCGTATTGCTTTATCTTTGACAAGGACAGAAATGGACGTATTACTGTGAATGTGTTTCTTGTAACTCTTACAGAGAGATTCGGAATACCAGAAGCTTAACTTACATCGATCCTGGTGCCCTAAAAGAGCTCCCCCTCCTGAAGTTCCTGTAAGTATTAACTTCTACCCCATCCTATCCCCACCCTTTTTTTCTAAAGAGAGTTATAATGCTGTTGCCAGCCAGGAGTCTCCCTAGGATGCTGTGGGCCAGAGTCATTTTTGTGGTATATGGCCTGAAACAAATCACATCCTGTGATTTACACCCCAACCTTTCCCATCAGGGAAGGTATCAGGTGAAATGATCCACATTTGAAAAACCTATTTAAAAGTCAGCACATAATGCTGGGACCAAAGACAATCCAAGAGACATGAGGAAGAAAATACCCTTAAATGGAGTGTAACAGAACAAAACAAAACAAAAAACTCTGAGAGGCCATTGGTCAATTTTCTTAGGAAATGGGTACCACAACAATGTTAAAGTGACTGTCACAGAGAAAAGAAAAAGCCACAAAGGGCAAAATCTAATCTCTTGGAGGTTGGGAGGACAAAAATGGAGGAGACCACACTATTGCTTTGCTTTGGTGACACCTTATGAGCTAGATATAACCTATTTGAGAGCAGGGACCACAGCACTTTTTCTCTCTATTGCATCTTTACTGCCTGGCACAGAGCAGGTGCTCAATAAAAAATGTGTTCAATGGATGTGTATGTGTGGCCTCAGGTTCTCTAGGCACCCTCTGGAAGAACCCTTCCCTTCTTCCCTTCTCTCCTGCTCACATGCATTGTAAAAGATTAGAACACAAAAACATTATGAGGGGAAAAAATTAAAATCAACCTTAATCTGAATACTGAGAAATAATCACAATTAAAATATTAGGTTGTTTCCATCTAGGGCTTTCAAATAAAAGTGTATATCCATATATATTTTATGAATTAGGTCTTTAAAGATGAATTGAAGTCATCCAGGAAAAGGAGGGGGAGAGGTAGAAGAAAAATACAGGTAGATGGACTAGCATGATAAAGACACAGAGGTATGGAAACATGTGTCTCATGTGGGACCTAAAAATAGTTCAGTATTGAAGAGGTGGGAGTGGGAGATGCAGAGAGAATAGAGGAGAATAGCGATGGAAGATGTGGCTGGAGGCGTATCTGGGGAGTAATAAAAACTTATGGGACAAGGCAATCACTCCTGTATGGATCTTGAGTTTCAATCAATCAATAATTCTTTGATACGATGATCCCTCAGTATGTGCAGAACTCTGAAGGGAACATATAGGATAATAAAACATTGTCCTTAAGCTTCAAGAAGCTTACAATCTAGTTGGGAACATATTGTTCCCAACATATGCCAGTTCCCATAAATGGAATCAAAAAATTCCTCTCCTACTGGAAAATAATGGTAGGTGATAAATGAGAGGTACAACATTATTTGGGGTCCAGGAAATTTGAGGGCACGTCAAAAAGGAGATGGACTTGTTTGGGGTTTTGAAGAAACGAGAGATCCTGGTTCCTAATCTGGCATTTCCAGCCCCAATACATGATCCTCCCTTAACTCCAGAGCCTTCTTCCCTCCACGCTCTTCCACATGAACCTCTATTGCAATTGACTAGTCTGTTTGTTGTTTGTTTACTGCTCTTCACGTGTTCTATATGGAATCTGAACTCTCTCCTTTGTTATCTGGAATATCCCATTTGCTCTTTCTGAGACCTCGGCCTCCTGTTTTCTTTTCAAATCTTATGCCTTCCCCTCTAAAAGGAGTCAGGTCAGGGGCACCTGGGTGGCTCAGTAGGGTGAGCATCCAACTTGATAACACCTCAGGTCATGATCTCGTGATCATGAAATCGAGCCCCACATCAGGCTCTGCACTGAGCGTGGAGTCTGCTTGGGATTCTCTCTTCTCCTCTCTCTCTCTGCCCCTCCCTTACTTGCTCATGACTACACATACCCTCTCTTCCTGTCTCTGTTTCTCTGTCTCTCTAAATAAATAAATAAATAAATAAACAGAAAAATAAAATAAAATAAAATAAAATAAAATAAAATAAAATAAAATGAGTCAGGTCAGAATTTGCCTAAGAAAGTATATCAATGGAATAAGAGTTTTTTCACTGCTGGAAGACTTCCTTTAAAACTTTCTTGGTAGTTACCTAAGTCTCACCCCATGCCATGCCACACTTCTCAAAAAAAATCTATTTCCACTACCTACATTGTAGTAGCTGCAACAAATATTAAATTAACCAAATCTGAGAGGCATCAGGAGCCTGAGAGTTGCTGTATTAGTACTGTTTTATGTACCTCTTTTAATCTTGACATTTTTCCCTGATGACACAAACTTTGGAGAGTGAAGACATTATCATTGATTGATCGTATTCCTTGTCTAGACATATTTTCTAAATAGTACTGCTGCCATGCTATTCCCAGGTGACTTTCATGGAAAAATCATTCTTGGCAAAATAACGAACACAATATAATGTGGAATTCTAAAGAGGAAGCCTGGCTTGGAGCTGGGTATTATATTGTCTTTCTACCCCATCCTCCCCCTATTCCCACTGCCTTTCCCATAATGTCCTCCAATTAAAACAGGGAAATATCACACACACACACACACACACACACACAGAAACCTGAATTCCTATTTCTAGGAATCCTACTAGGATTCCTTGGAAAGAATCCTCATATTCCTCTAAACAGAAGAAAATGTATTAACCCTAGTGGACCGAATTAGATTCTTGTACCTTGAGGGAACAACATCCCATTCAAGGTTTAGGACTTGCCTACAGTCACTCAGGTATTGAAAGAAAGAGTTAGGATTTGATTCTAGTATGACTTCAGAACCCATGCTATTACACTATTCTGCTTCCTATGTGTTGATTTTCTTACCTTATTTCTGTTCTCTTCTTCTCTTTCATGCGCTTTAGTGGCATTTTCAACACTGGACTTGGAGTATTCCCTGACCTGACCAAAGTTTATTCTACTGATGTATTCTTTATACTGTAAGTATGCACACATGCAATATTTGGCAGTATTTTGTCACCAACAAGAAGTAGGATGCAGTCATAAGGGTTGGTTAAAACCGAGTGAAGCAACTGTCTCAAGGGGAAGAGATCAGCTGTTACAAACACACTGGTGGGTGAAGCAAGGCAGGGACTGAGAAATGACCATTGGGTTTAGTAATATGGCACTTTGGTGACTCTGACAACAGCAGTTCCACAGGAGCTCCAGGATGAAGTCTGGTTGGAGTTGGCTCAAGAAAGAGTCAGAAGGAAACAAAAAAAAAAGAAAGAAAGAAAGAAAAAGAGTCAGAAGGGAAGAGTTAGAGACAGTGACCATCAACTCTTTTGAGAAGTTTTACTCTTAAAAAAGAGCGGTAGAGGATATTGGGTCAGGAGAAAAGGCTTCTTTTTGTTGTTGTTGTTTGATGGGACAAATTATGGCATGCGTGTTTGCTGATGTGATTATTGAATGGAAGGGAAATTTGATGATAATGATGATACTTTATTTTCCACATAGTTTTTAATAGCTTTTCAAACACTTTCCCAGGCATTATGTTTACTTCTCTCAACCACCTTATAAGGTATAAATGGAAGTTATAATTTTTTCCATTCTACAAATGAAGAAACTGAGGAATTGAGAATCTAAGTGATTTTGTCTGAGAGGAGTCCCAAGGAATAGTAACTAGGGGTGTTAAAACTGCTTCCTGTGATTTCTGATTGGTGGCCATGTGCCCTTTTCCAAAACCTGTGACACAGTCAAGTGTCTTACCTACTTGTATAGAAGTAAAAGGACTTATGCAGAGTTACAGGTTGAGTCTGCACTACAGGAAAATGTGGAGTGATAGGATCTGAACTCTCAGGATTTTGCTAGAAAAAAATGACCACACTCCTTTACTGCAGAAGAGCTCAGTTCAAAATGTAGGCAGTCTTCTTGCAACTAGACTGGCACACAAATGTTCTCCAGAAGCATCTGCTGGCAGTGTTTTGCAAGTAGAGGACACTCTGTAATATTCATGAAAAGAAATTCATTGATCTCCTTCTACCAACCCTTCTTATAGGTTCCATACACTTAGAAAACTCTAGTTACTCTGGACAAAGTATTGGTCGCAGATATACAAGAATACTCTAGATCCACCTGGTCCCCTTGCAAATGAGGATTAAGTCGGGGACCTCAGCCCACACTCAAAATGCACTTGCTTCCTGCACGATTGGGGCTGTGACTGCGTGTCCACCTGGGACAGCTCTCACCACCTCACTGGACCTCTAGCCACTAGCAGCTAAGAAATGTCAATGAAACTTAAAAAGAAACAAGATTAAACTAAATTGTGTCAGGTTATTTATTTGAGAGCATAGGTAGAGCAAGAGCCCAGCTCCAGAAGGAAAGCATTTTTTTTTTTTTACCAAGGGTTTTTTCCCCCTCTTTTGCAGTGAAATTACAGACAACCCTTACATGACGTCCATCCCTGCGAATGCTTTTCAGGGACTGTGCAATGAAACCTTGACACTGTGAGTAATGCCAGTTCTACTTCTACCAAAATGCAATTTTTATTTGGACCACTGTCGTATTTTCATAGCCCATCCAAGAAATATACTATAGGATGTGCTGTATCATCTACTAAAGTAGTTAATTAAGAGGATTGCCTTATGGTATGGTACTCAGTAGACGACAAAATGGTTTAGGTAACAAGACAAGTATTCTCCTGTACAAATGGTCAGCATGATTTATCTGTGGAAGACCATTTAGGTTTTATAAACCACATGGCCTTTGTGGCAACTGAAAAAGGTAGCCATACACAATACATAAACTAGTGAGTCTGTCTGTTCCAATAAAATTTTATTTACAAAAACAAGTACTGGACCAGATTTGACCTGCATACCTTATAATATAACTGTATTCTAGTATCCATATTGTGTAGAGGAAGAACCTGGGCTTAGAGCAAATTGAACTCTTCCAAGGTCACTGAGTTCGAAAATGATGCCACTAAGGGCTTCTCATGCTCTCTGTACTCACATTCAACTTGGTCATCACAACTATTATGAAACTCCTATAAAGCCATATTGAATAGAAAACAGTATTGTTCTATATCATTACTTTTCCAGAGTTTGAATGGGTTCTGCTCTTTAGATAAAGGAGAAGTTTATTAGAGAAATTTATAAAATGTTCTAATAAGTCTAATAGAAGTATAAAAGTTAATTCTCCAAACTGGTAGGAAATTCCCCTCTTTCATGAAATTAGCCACAAAATAAAATTGAGGTTGTCCAAAGGATCCCTTGTCTCTAGCTTCAATACCACTGTCCAAGCTCAGGCCTGGTGGTGTTTTTGCCTGGATTGTCACCCAGCTCCCTTTCTCTGGTCACACTACAGTCCAGGGGTTCTTTATTATATATAAATTTGTTTGGATTATTCCCCAGCACAATTGATCCAAGCCTCCCCTGCCATTCTTGTAAGGGGCTGCTTCCAAGCCATTCTAAGTCTATCAATCTAGGCCCTCTGAAGCTATCTCAACCTCTGGGACTCTATCCACAGTGGAACATTTCAGTTCATCCTTCTCGAAACAAGGAGAGAGCTCTCTTGAAAAGAGACTCGTTCTTGGCCACCATTTCATCTGACAACACAGCAAAGACCTGGAGTCTTAGCCTGCTCAGTCCCAAACCCCAAACCCCAAGGCCATTTGTCTCCTCTGTAAAGGTTTCCATTGTACCACTTACCACTCATTGTATGTAAACTACTTTCTCAATTTCTTTACAGAAGGTTACCTTCAGCTTTTGGCATTTTTTTTCCTAAGGACCTCATATCCCAAGCAGCCCTCTCAAGTAAAAGCTGCTGGTTGTCCCACTGAGCACAGGCCCCAGTAGGTGTTTAACAAACATCCAAATAAGGGAATCTCATGCTTCCTGCAATCTAGTGGTGGGGATGGCATGAGTTGCCCACTATCTTTTCAGATGATTATTTTTACATTCCTGAAAAAGAATGTTGTTGCTTCTTTGAAGCTCATGCTCAAAAAAGTATGAAAGGGTATGAGTCCAACAGCAGAATTTATATGCATATTCCTGTTAGGATAGAGTTTCAGAGTTTGCAATCCTTTTTTTTTTCTTTTTCACTATTTTTTCTTCCTTCACTTTTTTCCCTTTTTAAGGCCTGTTTGTCCAGTAAGAGTTTTATTTAATCTCTGAAATGTAATTCCAACAAAGAATATTTTCATTGTCTAGGAATCTCAGTAAAGTTTGGGAGAACAGAAATCTCAAACTCACGATTCTCACATATAATATAAAAGAACTCTAGTTCAGAAAAAATTATCAGAGCTTTCTTCAGCCTCTGTGCCTAGCACCTCTGTGCATTGCAATCCTCACCCAGGACACATTAGTAGCTGGAATTAAACTCATTGTATGATTATTTAAAACTAATCAAAAATAAAAACAAAGATTAGTCTCAGTTCTCCACAACTACATAGGATAAATGCCAGTTTTCAGGGTATCCCTTTTAACACGGTCATGTCCTAAGTGTCTCTCACCAATAAACATATAGCTATTTGATCCTCCCAGCAACGTTTTGGTTAGGTATTAATATCATATTTCTTTTTTTTTTTAATTTATTTTTTAAAAATTTTTTTTCAATGTTTATTTATTTTTGACAGAGAGAGACAGAGCATGAACGGGGGAGGGGCAGAGAGAGAGGGAGACACAGAATCGGAAACAGGCTCCAGGCTCTGAGCCATCAGCCCAGAGCCTGACGCAGGGCTCGAACTGACGGACCGCGAGATCGTGACCTGGCTGAAGTCGGACGCTTAACCGACTGCGCCACCCAGGCGCCCCTAATATCATATTTCTTACAGATAAGAAAGCTGAGGACAATAGAGGTTGAGAAATTCTCAGGATCACATATGATGAAGTGACAGAGCCAGATAAAATTCCAAGTGAAGAGTCTCTTGCATGCTTCATAGCGTGTCACCAGAGTTAACAGGTGGTGGGTACAAAGGTTTTCAGAATTCCCCTACAACTGTCACTAGTTGTACTTGACTGTGGTCATGGCTGCCTTCTCTTTCTGGATGCCAATAGCCCCCGTGCATCCCCCTGGAGACCAGAGCTCCCATGGCTAGGGCTCCTTTTCCTTTGGGTACTTAGGAAGAATCACTTCCTGAGGACAGAAATCCTGACTCCCGGCAGCTCCGCCTCAATGTGGCTTTGGCAAGTCACCCCCACCTCTCAGTAACTTGAGTAGTACATAGAGGAGATGACACTTCAGTCCAGTCCCAGGGATCACCGCACAAAGTAGCTAGTCACGGAAACATAGCAACCACTTAAAACATCAAAATTTCCACAAAAGAGAATGCTCTACCTGTTTTCTTAGATTTGTCTTTGAAGTTCGATTTGATTCAGCCTGCAACCATTAAGCATTTAATCTATGATAAGCCCTGAGGACAAAAATGTGGATAAAACGCAAATGTGAAGTGGCATTTTAAATAGGAAAATATAAAGCTTATGCATTCAGATGAATAGTATCTTTTAAAATTGACCTCTTAAGAAACTGAAGTTATTCCTCCATTACTGACATTGAATTAACTGTTACCTGAAACTCTTCTTTTTTGAGTATAGGTAAAACATTTAAAAATCAATCTTTTTTTTCCCATCCCCCATGGTTGATGGGGGGTGGGTGATGGGCGTTGAGGAGGGCACCTGTTGGGATGAGCACTGGGTGTTGTATGGAAACCAATTTGACAATAAATTTCATATTTAAAAAATAAAAAATAATAAAAATGAAAAAAATAAAACAAAATAAATCCTTAATCGTGGCAAATCTTTGCTCTTCCAACTAAATCCACTTCTGAGAAACAGTTTGAAGTTACTGGGAGATGTGTGGAAAATGGGGATTCACCCTGGGAGATATTACTCTATGTTCCAAGCAAGACATACTGTAAAGTTTTCTTGTGGGACCTGAGAACCTTCATGCACATTTCTGATACCACAGAACTGAAGCCCAACCCTCACCTCTTATGGGTCACTGATTTCTCCTCTCTCTGTTGATTGTAGGAAACTATACAACAATGGCTTTACTTCAATCCAAGGACATGCTTTCAATGGCACAAAGCTGGATGCTGTGTAAGTCAAGGGTAACCATGGAAACCACTGTTTTCCTTCACATTCCCACACCCATTCAATGGGGAATCATCCCATGGGTCACAATTCTGTTAGAGATAGGTTCTACCAGAGCATTCCTCAAACCCAGAGTTAGCATGACCAAAACGTGGAGATGATGTTAAATAACTTAGCAAGAGGCAGCTTTAGTATATACTTACAATGACTCCAATTCTGAATCCCAAAGTTTTATCCTTGATAAAATGGAGAACCATGGTCTCATCTTCAGTTTCCTTGAGAGCTTGTTTGGAGGTTCTAGCAGGATTGTGCAGCTACTTATAAACCCTTGACTGAAGAACAGTACTTCTCTACAGGGGCAGGTTGTCCTCTTCGACCAAGTGCACAGCTTCAGGAGGGATGCACATGGAGTGGTGAGAGAGGAGGGGGCACACCTGCCTAGCCAGCCAGATCAATGGACTCAACCCTGGTGATCAATGGGGTGACAGATGTCACAGCCAGATCGCCCTCACATCTCAGTTTTCTTGTAGGGGTGTGTGTGTGTGTGTGTGTGTGTGTGTGTGTGTAAACATTCATCTATATGTACATGAAGTAAAAGGTGTCTTTAATTGAGTCCAAAGCTGTTCAGAAAGTAAGGTTTATCTTTTTTGTGTTTTCTAGCACTTTTCCAAACGTTTAGTTTATATTTGATTCACTCAAAAATAGCTGAAAAGACATATCCAACTTTTGCCTGCCCCCAAAATAAATAATGCCTAGAACAGGATGTTGACCAAAAGATAGCCATCGAACTGGGGTTCTGTCTTTGTTGTACTTTTCTGTCAGATCTTTAGGGCCCCCAGTATCGACACCAGAATATATGTTGTATCTAAGAGCTTGTGGACTGGCTCAGCCCTACTAATTTGTGTTTTAACTTAATATCTAATAAATGATAAAATAGCTTTAGTAGAGTCTCCTTCCCACGGTGTCGTGGACGAATTAACTTGTAGGGCCTTCCTACTACCAAACCACTAGATCATACATTTAAAAAGATTATATTTTATGTCATAGCTCCAAGAGAGGGAAAAGAAACCAGGAGCTGAAGCCAAAGTGGTGGGTGCTTACAGAAGGTGGACATTCCTAGGGATGGCTGCCAAGATCAGTGGTGCCAAGATACTAGGCTTTAGTGCAGTGAGAAGGCAGGGTAGTGAGGTAAATCAGAGACTTCTAGATTAAGCCAGAGAACCTGGACCAGAGCTGGAGTGGTACCACCCTAGAAGTACCTTCTGATTCCAGCAGAAATAAATGCAAACCTCGACAGAAGGAAAAAACCAATGCAGGCCCCCTAGATTTTTTAAAGATCAAGATCAATCAGATATGTATGAGCTCACAGTCAAAAATCACATATAGGAGGGAGCGCCTGCGTGGCTCAGTCAAACGTTTGACTCTTGAGATCAGCTCACATCATGATCTCATGGTTGTGAGATCGAGCCCTGTGCAGGGCTCTGTGTGGAAAGCGTGGAGCCTGCTTGGGATTCTCCCTCCGTCTCTCTCTCTCTCTCTCTCTCTCTCTGCCTTTCCCCTGCTTTCATGACTCTCTCTCTCTCTCAAAATAAATAAATAAACATTTTTTTTTAAATCACACATAGAAGAAAGAAAACCCCCCATGGTAAGAGTCAGCTGGAACAACAAACAACAGATTTTTGTTTGTTTAATAACATATCGCTGAGTATTTTTTCAACAATTATATTTTCTTCAAATCTAGAACTTCTATCTACTTTTTTAAAAAATTTGCCTGCTTATTTAAAAAAAATTTTTTTAATGTTTATTTATTTTTGAGAGTGGAGAGAGAGACACAGTGTGAGAGGGGGAGGGTCAGAGAGAGAGAGAAGGAGACACAGAATCTGAAGCAGGCTCCAGGCTTTGAGCTGTCAGCACAGAGCCCAACAGGGGACTTGAATTCACGGACCGTGAGATCATGACCTGAGCTGAAGACGGACAACCAACCGACTGAGTCACCCAGGTGCCCCTGCCTGCTCATTTTTGGCAGTCTTACTTCTTACTCATTTTTGTGATTCCATCTTTTTTTCTCTTTAAACATTTCATATGTAGTTATTTTATATTCAGGGAGTGATTGTCACAAAACCTGAAGGCCTATGGTTCTAGATCTGTTCCTATACAGTGCTTCTCAAACTTTACTGAACATGTAAACCATCTGGGGGATCTTGTTAAAATGCAGAATCTGATTAAGTAGATCTGGGGTGGCCCCAGGACTCTGCATGTCTAACAAGCTCCCACGTCATGATGCTGCTGCTGATGCGTGGACCACACTCAAGCAGGGGGAGGTGGATGACCTACAGAATCATGTGCAGGGGCCCTGGATGCAAACAAGCAGACAAATAACACACATGCAGATTAAGTGGTCTTGTTCTGACTTAGGAGTTAAGTGGTTAATTCTGGTAGGATTCCACCTTTAAAGAATAAATTCTAATAGGTTTTGAAGTCATTAAACCCCAGCATGGCCTTATGAGTTCCATTTGAAGTGGGGGTTCACTCTTTGCCAGGCTTTTGGTTTTCTCATGATCTTTATCAGATAGAGATTAGAGGGGCACCTGGGTGGCTCATTTGGTTAAGCGTCAGACTCTTGATTTCAGCTAAGGTCATGATTTCACAGTTCATGAAATCAAGCCCCACGTCAGGCTCTGTACTGACAGTGTGGAGCCTGCTTGGGATTCTCTCTCTCTCCCTCTATCTCTCTTCCCACCCACCCCCCACTTGTGCCCTCTCTCTCTCTCTCTTTCTCTCTCTCTCTGCCTCTGTTGCAAATAAATAAACTTAAAAAATAGAGATTAGAGTACTTTTCTCTAAACTGTCTCATTAAGGTTTTAGTCATTTTAAAAATACACAAATAGAAGACTGAAAAGACTCAATAGAGTAACATGAAAACTTATACATCAATTTTATTTACAGTATTGGAAAGACCCTACTTCTGTCTTAACTTTATCATACAAATCTTACATAATCCTTCATTTATTTTTCAACGTATTTATTAAGACCTACAATGAGCCAGGTACTGTGCTATTCACAGGTGACACAAAGATGGAGAAGAGAAATGTGCTCCCTGCCTACACTGAGCATGCGTTCTTAGTGGCGTCACCTTGAGGGCAGCAGTACTAAGGGTCAAAGTACAGTAGGGAGAAATGAGCCATATCTAAAATATCCACTTCAGATTGAAAATAACTAAACACTGGGGTGCCCAGGTGGCTCAGTCAGTTAAGCGTCCAATGTCAGCTCAGGTCATGATCTCTTTGTGAATTTGAGCCCCACATCGAGCTCACTGCTGTCAGCACAGACCCTGATTTGGATCCTCTGTTCCCTTTCCTCTCTGCCCCTCCCTCCCTCCCTTTCTCTCTCAAAAATAAACATTAAAAAAAAAGAAAATAACTAAACACTAAATATTCAATAACATTGGCCTCCTTACTTGGAGGTATAAGCATGATTTTCCCTAGATTTATCAAGTTTTTTTTTAATTATTAGCATTCAACTTCAATATTATGTGAATCTAAGCAAATATTTTCCTCCTTGATTCAACTATTCCTAGAAAGCTGTGGCCTTAAGGGAAATAATTTTCCCAATTCAAATTTTCTGTGAATAAAGCAGAGAATTGGGACTTCTTAAAATAATTAAGACAATTTGAGATGCCTAGGGTATAAAGATATCAGAAGACTGTCACACAACCATGCTAGACAGCAGGTGCATTAAGATGTTAGCATTAAGGCAACAGAGAGCCACATTAGTAAGGGCAGGGGTGGGGACAGTGAAGAAACGTTCAACCAGGGAGACCAAAGGTGGTCATAAGGCTCCTGAATTCAGTGTGTCTGACTGGCTCTTTTCCGAACCAAAACTGCTTTTTCAGAATGCTAGATGAGATTTAAAAAACCCAGAACCCAACCTCAGGTATAGAGTCATTTGTTTGTAAAAATTTTATTTGTCACAAGCAAAAGATTTTAAAGCCCATGATTAGGAGCTGTGCTTTAAATTATCTGTTCCTTTATCCTGCTATATGTAGTCATTGACAGGTATCACTCTCCATCACTCTCATTTTTTAAAAAATTTTTTTAGTGTTTATTTATATCTAAGAGAGAGACAGAGACAGAGCACAAGCAGGTGAGGGGCAGAGAGAGAGGGAGACACAGAATCCAAAGCAGGCTCTAGGCTCCAAGTTGTCAGCACAGAGCCCAATGCACGGCTTGAACCCACGAACTGTGAGATCATGACTTGAGCCGAAGTCAGACGCTCAACCAACTGAGCCACTCAGGCACCCCTCAGCTATCATTTTTTAAGCACAGAGATGTGGGGTATAAAATTCAGCCTTTAGGGCTACACAGCATAGTTCTTAATACTGTCCAAAAACTGAAATCACCTGAAGAGATTTGGAAGCGCAGATGCCTAGGTTTTACCACACATTCTGGTGTAATTGGTTTGGGTGTAGCCAGGGCATGGCCATTAAAAAATCTCCCTATGTGAGTCCGGTGTAAAGCAAGAATCAAGAACCGTGGCTGCAGAGTATGTTATTATCAGTCTTTTTGTCCAACAGTCACAGTTGCGTATGAAGAGAATGAAGCCCAAAGTGAACAAACACGTGATTTTTTTTTTTAACATGGCTTTTTAAATTTGGTAAAGCTAGCTGGTGGAGCCAAACCAAAGCCAGGACCTGGATTCCCTTGTTCAAGACTCTTTTTCCTGTGCCCTCCTGGGATTCATATTTGCTGACCTAGCAGCCACGACCAAGGCTTGGACAGGCAACTCCTCTGGCTACTGTGGTTTGTTACTTAGCCCAGGAAAATGGGCTAAGAACACTTCTTAGCTCAGTCTATTACAGGCACAAAATACAGAAGCTAAAATATCTTGCAGCTAAGAAGAGTGCACTTGGGAGAGAAAAGAGGCCACTCAAGACTCAAGAAATAACCTGTAGAAGTTTCAGAAGAGACTCACCCCAAGCAATGGTGTCATTCTTCAGTGAGAACCTGGCTTTACCAATGCAGCAAGGTCACCAATTCAGCGAACTTCAAAATGAGGTCTGAGTGGGAGACACCTTGATGAAAAAAGGCTGGCTGATAAAATGTTATTAAATTCAAAGGACTGGGATTGAAGTTAGGCCATGTATGTTGACCATTTTGCTTCAATACATCTCATGCTTACTCATAAATGGCCTTTTGGTCACGTTGGAGAACTCCACAAAGACTTAAAGAGATTTCCAAAGTGAATCTTCTGTAATCTGGAGACTGCTGTGCTACATGACTCTCAGAGTAAGTGTAGCAGCATATTATTTTATAGCTTCGGTCATCAAATCAGCTGCAGAATATCACAGGAATTTAGAGACATTTTCTATTGAAAAGATGAAAACACTAACAAGGGAGCAATAATTTCTATCCCAGATTCTCCCCAGCTCTTGTGTCATTTTCCAAACTACATTCCTTGAATTTTTTTTCCATGGTAAATTAATGGATGTTACTTTTATTTTATTTTTTTATTGTTTTTATTTTAGAGAGAGAGCACGCAACTGGGAGAGAGGGGCAGAGGGAGAGAGAGAAAATCTTAAGCAGCCTCCATGCTCAGTTTGAAGCCCAATGCAGGGCTCAATCTCACAACCCTGTGATCATGACCTGGGCTGAAATCTCCGACTGAGCCACCCAGGCACCCCATGGATGTTATTTTTAAAAAGCTATTCATACCCTTATAAATTTCAACAAAGTGTAATGGCGGACTTCTTGGGTCTTTTACTAGGACAAGCTGAATTATTGGTATCCAAGAGAGGAAGACAGTATGCAGAGCTTCCCAGGGAGCTCTTGGTTCCAGAAGCCTCTCTCTGGATTGGTGTTCCACAGAACACTTTTGGGGAAATGCGACTCAAGAAGAATCTTTTGATATGTAACTTTGTTGAGCGGCAGATAAATTTAACAAGGTCTATTTTAGAGGCAGTCTATGGAGAATCTAAGAGCCAGTAGAGTTTCAGATCATCTGATGATCTTCTGAAGTTAAACCTATGAAGAGGCTATGTAAGAAGACTCTCTCTACCTTCTCACCATCTTTCTCCTCTGACCATGTCCTGGGTTCTACAAGAGGCCTGGCTAATGGCAGAGAATTATAAAGTTGAGGGAAATGGATTTCATTTCACGGTTCCCTGAATTATAGTCTTTTGTACTCACTGTAACTATGCCTTTAAACATAGGAAAGAAATCAGTGCACCATTTTCACCATACTTTCTTGACATTTTTATGTGAAATGTTAAAGGTTTTTGGGAGGATTTAACTAACGTGGGAAATATTTAAATGAGAATCGTTTGTTTATTGACTTTTAGAAATCTAGATCAGAGATCAGCAAACATTTTTGGAAAGGGCCAGATGAATATTTCGGGCTTTGTGGGCCATATGATCTCAGTCGCAGCTACTCAACTCTGCCATTATAGTGTAACAGCAGCCACATACAGTACATTAAAAAAAAAAAAATGAGCCTGTGTTCCAATAAAACTTTATTTACAAAAACAGGTGGCAGGCAAGATTTGACCAGATGGTCGTAGTCTGTGGACCTCTGCTCTAGATGAGGGTACTCGGTGAGGATGACTGTGTGATAAAATATATAGTCTTCCAATTCCTGGTAAAGGTCAAAGGCAAGTATGGGATAAAGAGAAGTATCTGGACAAAAATATTTTAGGATTTGAAAGTTCAGATCCAATCATAATAGAAAACAAAGATCTTTCTTTCCAATTAGTATTTTGAATCCAAATTTGAAATTCCGTTATAAAACAATGTTCTATCTATTCATCATTCTACCCTCAGTTTCTGATTCCTGGCTCATGGAAACTTATTTTTTTTTTCAGAGTTAAGCACTTCAGTGAAAGGTATCATATAAATACAAGGTAAAATCAAGACGATATTGGGGCTAAGGCGGTTTGGGAACTACAGGAAGATAAGAGTTGAGCTGCAGATGGAGAAAACAGAGGTCAAGTTTCCATAGTAATAATGAAATAGTATTCACTTTGTGATTTTAACATAGGGCTGTTGCTTCTGGTCTCAATGCTAACTGTGATTTTAAACTAATGTGAACACATCAATATCCTACTATTATTCTATTTGTGTACAAACATTACACTTAGCATGTTAGCAAATTGCTAAATTCTCCAGAAGTATGTTTGTGTATCTTTAGGTTCTAATTTAAATAATGTGTCATCGTCTGAAAGAACAATGATTCCCCATCATCTGCCTTGTGTCAATTTACTGAAATTAGCAGATTTAACTTCATTTAGACCTTTTTTTAGTGGAACCAAAGAATGCAATTGCAGCCAAGTTGGACAAATTTCACATTAAGAACAAGCACAGATGCTTCAGCTGTAGTTGGGTAAAAGTTCTGAAAATCATGGCAGATGTGTAAAAGCACTTGGTCCTGTGATTTCATATGGAACCAAGCACACTGTCATCACTCAGATGTGAAATTAATGATAATACAAGCATCCCTTGCTCAGCAGAAGTTGAACTGCTCCCAGTTGTAAATTAAGCCACACATTCATTCTTTGGAACCTCTTTTCCATCCTCTCTTTCACACAGTCTGGCATAGGGATATGTTACTTAATGTCTGATTCTCGGTGTTGTATTTTCTATTGTCAAACTCAAGTAACTAGCTACTATCTGACAGTAAACATTTGGGCAAGAAAAAAAAATACCATGTTGATCTGCTAAGACCATACTGAACAGCTAGTCATTATGAACAGAGAAGTCAACACAATTCATGTGCTAATGAGCCTCACACATTAGTTGATTAGACACAAAACACCACAGTTTGGAGCACTGGGACAAGATGACAATAGAGAAGATTATGGGATTAAGCAGGCTATTATTTCCCATGGAGTATTTGAATGGCTTGTAAGATATGCTCTAAGGCTGGCTTTTACCTCTGTCTATTGAAACCTTGAGCATTTTCTCACCTGTTACTGTTTATAGACAGATCTGATTTCTGCTACCAAAAGGATTTCCATGGAGCAATGAGGGCTGGGCAGGGGTTCCCTTTAATTTTTCCAAATAACCAATGCATAGATGGAGAAACATGGTTCCTTACAGAAGTATTCCCATGAGTCTCACAACATAAACAGGTGCCAGCCCAAATTTCCCCTAAAGGGACTATGGAAATGCAGGCTGAAATTCCATCTTGGAGCTGAAATATATCCAAAATTCCCCACAGAGCAAAGCTCCACAGCAACCACAACTTTCCTTGCCACAGTGTCAACCTCCTCCCTCTGACATAGGTCACTTCCTCACCTAAACATAATATATAGGGCACCTCTAGCTAGGAGTTACCCAGCAACTGGACATTCATTTATTCATCCATCAAGTTTTTACTGAATGGCTGTTATGTGCCAAGGATAAGTCCAATGAACAAGGATGTGAGCTATAATATTGTATCTTCCATGCTAAGTTCATCAATTGGATATTCTTCCCCAACTCATTCCTGACCATCCTCATTTTTCTGACTACATTGTTCCTTAACTGTGAGATACACATCATAAGCAGTGTAAAGCATTGAACACACCCGTAGTAGTGTCTGTATCATTTCTAAAGGAAATATTAGTTCTTTTCCCATAAGCCCTTCATAGTATTTGTATTTAGAAATCCTGGATTTCAAGAAGTCTTTCCTTTCAGCTCTGACTCAAAGACTTTATACTGTCTATTAAGCTCATTTATGTCAACCATATCCTTGCAAAAGGATATCCTTGCAAAAATGATCACATACCCCATCCCTGTAAAGGATGTAAGTAAAGCTTACTCATGTAGCCTACCAAGGTTTGTGATTGATTTATCCAAGGTTGTTTATAGAATGTGGATTCTAGGAGAATCAGCCTAAATCATGGTGAAGGCATCAGTCTAACCAGACTGACATTCTCAGGTAACATTATGTGATAAATGAGGATGATAAAAACAAAACAAAACAAAAAAAAAAAAAAAAAAAAAAACACTTTCCTCTTGGATATTAAGGGTTTTAAAAATCTATGTCCCCATCCCATCCTCTTAGCTTCAAATGGAAAGTGGGATCAGCAATCTGAACCCAAGGTAAAAAGCTTCACAGAATTATCACAATCTGTGATAATAAGGAAGCCCCTCGAAACACCTACACATGGACTAATATTTTCATTTTTTAAATCTTTATTTATTTATTTATTTTTTTTTTTATAAATTTTTTTTTTCAACGTTTATTTGTTTTTGGGACAGAGAGAGACAGAGCATGAACAGGGGAGGGGCAGAGAGAGAGGGAGACACAGACTCGGAAACAGGCTCCAGGCTCCGAGCCATCAGCCCAGAGCCCGACGCGGGGCTCAAACTCACGGACCGCGAGATCGTGACCTGGCTGAAGTCGGACGCTTAACCGACTGCGCCATCCAGGCGCCCCTAAATCTTTATTTATTTTTGAGGGAGAGACAGAGTGTGAATAGGGGAGGAGCAGAGAGAGAGAGGGAGATACAGAATCTGAAACAGGCTCCAGGCTCTGAGCTGTCAGCACAGAACCCGACACAGGGCTCAAACCCATGAGCAGTGAGATCATGACCTGAGCCAAAGTCAGACGCTTACCGGCTAAGCCACCCAGGCGCCCCTAATAGTTTCATTTTTGAGCAAGCACCTAATTAACTCTAAGAGATAAAGTGCCCAACAACCCTGCTGGTTTTAGAGAACACAGCCTCCCCCAAGACTCAGTTCATCTCCGTTCAAGCTGGCTGCACCCTCTCTCCATCCTTTCTCTCCTCCTGGACTCTGGCTGGCTTTCCCAGTTTGAAATCTTCTGCGGCGTTTCTGGTAAACTGCAATGCTTATCAACCAGTCTCCTTATCCTTGGGGGCGTATTGAATATCAGATGAAAACACTACAGAATTGGACAAGCAATTATTTAGTTTTACAATAATTTCTAATGATTAGAGCAAGCCGATTTTCACTTGTAGCAGTCTGCAATGAAGAGGAAAAACTGAGATGAGCTCACCGATCCTCACATGAGTCTGGGAACGGAATGTGATCTGCAAGTTGCAGGGTCCAAAGAATACAAAAAGAGATGCCAGCCAGTGCAGCACTCCACTTAGTTGTCTTTTTACAAAATCATGCTGTTCAGGGTCTTCTCTCCGATTGTTTCTCCAAGATGGTTCTTGCCTGCTCTAGCTATCACTGACCAAAGGAATTCCATGGACATGGAGGGTTGAGGGACAGTCATACAGTGACCACATGAAGCCTGTTATTGACAGCCTTACATGACAGCCATTTAACCAGAAGGCACACGTGACTGCTGCCACATCTTAATCGGGTCTTTGTGTGTGTGTGTGTGTGTGTGTGTGTGTGTGTATGAGATTAATTGAACCCCTCCATTTCAGACTTAACAATGTCCTAGAAGCTTAGGATTTTCTCAGTCACTGCCTGAAAAGCCATGTCCTGCCCATACCCTGTGGCATTTGTAAACCAGCTGTCACTGCCATCAAGAAAGTCACGTGGCCACCACACCATATGCTGAGTCTTCTTTCATTCTGGATTATTTTTTCCTTAAAGCAATCTCATGTGTCACTAAAAGTTGAACTTCACCCACCTCACTGCTTTTGAAGAGAGCTACATTGATTTTTTTAAATTTTTTAATGTTTATTATTTTGAGAGAGAGAAAGAGAGACAGAGTCTGAGTTGGGGAGGGGCAGAGAGAGAGGGAGACACAGAATCAGAAGCAGGCTCCAGGCTCCAGCTGGTCAGCACAGAGCCTGACAAGGGGCTCAAATCCATGAATTGTGAGATCGCAACCTGAGCCAAAGTTGTATGCTTAACCAACTGAGCCACACAGGCACCCCGATTTTGTTTTTATTCACTCATTTACACATTCATTGTCTGTAATCTTATCTATATAACCTGCCCCACCCCAACAAACACGATTGTCAGAGATAATACGTGCCACCTAATTAAATTTTAATTTCAGATAAACTACAACTTTTTAGTATAGGAATGTTTCAAAAGTTACATGGGGAATACTTATGCTAAAAGTTATTCATTGTTTATCTGGGCATCTTGTATTTTTACTTGCTAAACCAGGCAACCCTGCCCCAAAGAAATTCACCACCTTCACCATGGTCATTCCCTTCCTGATTTAAAATATTTTTAATGTTTATTTTTTGAGAGAGATACAGAAAGAGAGAAACGGTGTGCAAGCAGGAGAGGGGCAGAGAGAGAGGGAGACACAGAATCCGAAGCAGGCTCCAGGTTCTGAGCTGTCAGCACAGAGCCTGACACAGGGCTGGAACTCATGAACTGTGATATCATGACCTGAGCCAAAGTCAGATGCTCAACTGACTGAGCCACCCAGGGACCCCTCCCTTCCTGATTTAAGCCCAGGCTTCAGAAGCAAATGGGAATATTGACCAATATTGAGAAAATTTAAATCAGTTGGTATTGAAGTGGATTGAAAACTACAGTCACCACTGATCAGGTACAGGCATACCTCATTTTACCACGCTTCCCTTTATTGTGAGTCACAGATATTGCATTTTACAAATTGAAGGTTTGAATCAACCCTGCATCAAGCAAACTCTACTGGTGCCATTTTTCAACAGCATTTGCTCATTTTGTGTCTGTCACATTTTGGTAATTATCACAATATTTCAAACTTGTTTATTATTATTATATTTAAATTGCTGCAATCTCATGATAAACTTTGAATGGATGAGGAGTTGCTCCTTACGGATGAGGAAAGAAAGTGGTTTCTTGAGTTGGAATCCACACCTGGAGAAGATGCTGTGAAGATTGTTCAAATGATAACTCAAGGATTTAGATTATGACATAAATTTAGTTGAGGCAGGGTTTGAGAAGATTGACCCCAACTTTGAAAGACGTTCTGTGGATAAAATGCTATCACACAGCATCACATGCTACAGAGAAATAATTCTTGAAGAGAAGAGTCAATCAATGCAGCAAACTTCACTGTTGTCCTAAGAAATTGCCACATTCACTCTGGCCGTCAGCAGCCTCCACCCCGATCAGTCAGCAGCCATCATCATCAAGGCAAGTCCTCCACCAACAAAGAGATTACAACTTGCTTAAGTTCAGGTGACCGTTAGCATTTTTTAGCAACAAAGTGTTCAATTAAGATATTTACATTGGGTTTTTAGACATGATGCTATTGTACAATTAAAAGTCTGCAATATGGTCTAAACACAACTTTTATATGCAATGGGAAACCAAGAAATCACTTGACTCACTTTATTGTGGTGGTCTGGAACCAAATCTGCAGCATCTCTGAGGTATGCCTGTAAATAAGGAATGAGACAATTTTTATAAAATCTAGATATGCAAACTGGATCCTGAACATGCTCACTTTCAAAGACTTCTGCCGCAATTAATATGTATAAATCTTGCACCACTAAAACCTAGAATGTTTTGAGTGCTTAAGCCAGAAGAAGGTAAGGTGTTTTCCAAATTCTTAGAAACCAGTTAATAGCTAGGGAAACCATGCTCACATTTTATTTTGGAATTTGCGTCAATTCGCTTAACCTCACCTAATTCATTCTCTCCCTCCCTCTCTCTCTCTCTTTCTCTCTCTCTAGTTACCTGAACAAGAATAAGTACTTGACAGCTATTGACCAAGATGCATTTGGAGGAGTATACAGTGGACCAACCTTGCTGTGAGTAAGACATACAGAAGAATATGTCGGTCTTTATTTTATTTTATTTTATTTAGAATAAAGGACAGTCACCAAGAGAAGTGGCTGATGTTTACGGTAGGCCATGTTGTCTTGGCTAAAGACATCCGCAGTAGTCTTCCACCCAGCTGTATAGGCTACTGCTTGGAAGAAAGTTCTTGTTCTTTGACACTCAGAAGGCCACTCCACCGTACCATCCGGAAGCCTCATTAGGAAGCCACCTTGGTTGGACATTCATGGAGGCCCCCAGTGCAAAAAAAAACAGGCATCTTTGAGCAGGTGCTGTTTGCAAAATTCTGAGACACAAGGTCTACAAACAGGTGGCAGGCACTCTGTGCAGAGAAAATTGTGTGTGAATGTGCATTGCACAATGCTTGGCATGAAGAAGGAAGAGTATAAATTGTCTGACTCCTATCTAGTAAAATTTACAATCACTGGAAAAGATGAGACATAATTATTTTTAAAAACAGCAGTTTAGAATCTCACCATTGAACATCTGGTCCAGTCCTTGCCAAAGCAGAACACAGCGCCCCAGGAGAAGGCACAAGGCAATCCATTAGAGGCAAGGATAAATATTAGAGGTTCTATTTATATTTAAGATTTTAAAAATAAGGGGGCACCTGGGTGGGTCAGTTCATTAAGGATCTGACTTTGGCTCAGGTCATGATCTCACAGTTCATGGGTTCGAGCCCCACGTGAGGCTCTGTGCTGACAGCTCAGAACCTGGAGCCTGCTTCAAATTGTGGGTCTCCCTCTCTCTCTGCCCCTCCCCGCTCACCCTCTGTCTCTCTCTTTCTTTCTCAAAAATAAACATTAAGAAATGTTTTTAAATAAGGACAAATTAAGTTTTGGTACTATACACACAGATGACTGCAGCCCCTCAGGTGTCAGGTAGGGAATGGACGCATTCCCAGGGAACAGTGGGTGATCCACAGTCTTGAGTACTTAACATCGTCACTCTTTCACTTCTAACAATTATACTTCCTTTTTAGATTGAATGCACCTAGTTAAGTGAATTTATGACCTTATTTTCTTTCTTTTTTAAATTAATGTTTTATTTTTATTTTTGAGAGAGAGAGAGAGAAAGAGCACGTGAGCAATGGAGGGGCAGGGAGAAGGGGACAGAAGATCTGAAGTGAGCTCTGTGCTGACAACAGAGAGCCCAATTGGGGGCTTAAACTCATGAGTGTGAGGCCATGACCTGAGCTGAAGTTGGACGCTCAATGGGCTGAGCCACCCAGGTGCCCACATGGCCTTATTTTCTTAACACATAGGTGCCATATGAGAGGGCAGAGTGACCCTAAAAATCTACTATACCACATGGGGATTCATTGTTAACTGATGGCAAAGTACTTGAAAGCATTATACATTTTTCTTTCTACAAAAAGTCAAGTGAAAAAAAATGTGCTGGCCTTTTATGTGATTTTTTTTAACCTGGAAGATACTTTTAAAAGATGACTTTATAGGGACTCCAGTGTGGCTCAGTCCATTGAGCCACCTCTTGATTTTGGCTCAAATCATGATCTCACAGTTTGTGGGATCGAGCCCTCTGTCGGGCTCTGATCTGACAGTGAGGAGCCTGCTTTGGATTCTCTCCTTCCGTCTCTCTCTCTGCCCTTCCCCCACTTGTTCTCTCTCCCTCTCCCTCTCTCTCTCTCTCTCTCTCAAAATAAAAAAAATAAACATTAAAAAAAAGACAACTTTATAACTGCTCCTTCAAGGGGCACCTAGGTGGCTTAGTTGGTTAAGCATCCAACTTTGGCTCAGGTCATGATCTCACAGTTCATGGGTTTGAGCCCCGAGTCGGGCTCTGTGCTGACAGCTTAGAGCCTGGAGCCTGCTTCAGATTTCTGTGTCTCCCTCTTTCTTTGCCCCTCCCCTGCTCATGCTCTGTCTCTTTCTTTCTCTCAAAAAAATAAAAACATTTTTTCAAAAATTTTAAAGAATTATAACTGCTCCTTCAAGATAAAGGTGATATTTCACTAATGAATGTTGTTTCTCTGAAGAAATTTGTGCTTTGGAAATGGCCTTTAGAAACAGGTATTTAAAAACATTTCCAAGTTATGTAATCTTCCTGATGAGAATGAATATCACTTATGAAAATTATGTTTGTTAAAACCAGAAATTGAATTTTATCCTTTTTAAAAATATTTCAAATCAATAATTACAATGGTCTTAAAATCCACATGTATAAAATATGAAAATTACACATGCATAGGTTAGTGTGCAAAAACAACTGATGGACATCCGAGAATATGAATTTCAATAAAAAACATGTATTTAGTTCCTGAATTGGATTGAGAGTTGAGAATCTTAACTTAGTGAGTACTGCCTTAGTCCATGGCAGGCCCATGCCTGCCTTAGTCCCATGCCTGCCTTAGTCCATGGGGAACCATCTGTCTTTGTGAGGTGACTTTTTCACTGACAGCCACTTAAACCTAAACTGAAACAGAAGCAGACCTCTGAATAGCTATATCAGAAAGGGTTAAACAGCAATTTTCAAAATTAGTGAAGTATATTTAATTACAGTGCTTTCACTTTAGTGAAATTTTTTTAAAAGATTACTCATTTATTTTCTTCTTATCCTTTTAAAATGTATGTTTAGGGGCGCCTGGGTGGCGCAGTCGGTTAAGCGTCCGACTTCAGCCAGGTCACGATCTCGCGGTCCGTGAGTTCGAGCCCTGCGTCGGGCTCTGGGCTGATGACTCAGAGCCTGGAGCCTGTTTCCGATTCTGTGTCTCCCTCTCTCTCTGCCCCTTGCCCGTTCATGCTCTGTCTCTCTCTGTCCCAAAAATAAATAAACGTTGAAAAAAAAAAATTTAAAATGTATGTTTAGTGTGTTTTATAGTGTATATAACATGGTATTACAGTAATATGTGCATGGAGATCATAAATGTACACAGGTTAAAGGCACATACTCAAACAGTTTTTGCATGTGAATATGTGACCTTGGAAGAATTTAAAGACCACTGATGTAGACTACGACCACTCAAATTGGGGCCACTACAAGGTGAATGGCTAGCCCCAGAATGTACATCAAAATACAGCTTCCTTTATGGAGAAAATCTTCCCATAAAAGCAAAGTTGCCCCAACTGAACAGTGTGCTTCATGAAGTCATTGGCTTGCCTTACAGTACAAGCTTCTTACATTTGTCAAGGACTCATAAGAAACAGTTGGCCAGTGGGCACCAAGCTTTGAGTAGCACTAGTCTAGATGACAAGAGCCTCCAAATCTCCCTTTGCCTTCTATCTCGGTCCCTCTCAATTCCGTCTTCCCCAAACCTGTGTGTGTTAAAATGCAAATCGGATCTTAACACCAATTCTGGTCTCCTGTACCCCTCAGGATAAAGACCTTGGTGTGGCACGCAAGGCTCCGTGATAATCTTCAGCTTTGTCTCTCACACCACTATACACCCCTGACCTATGATCTGTCTGTATTAGCTCTCCTAATACTCCAACCTACTTACATGGCTATGTTAAACTCTTTCTTCGTTCTGCTTGGAAAACCCTACCACAACCTCATCTATCTATCTGATTAGCACCTACTACCATTTTATCTTTCAACCAAAAACCTCCTCCTCACTGAAGTCGTTCTTGACCCTTATTCTCCTTAGGGAAAGATAACCATTTCTTCTTCTGTACTCTAGCCCCTCTATGTATGCATCTCAAAGCAACAGTAGTATGTTTCTGTCTATCTCTCCAAGAGCTCCTAGAGGGCAGGGTTATGCCTGTCTTGTTTCTACAGTTCTACTTCGTTTTACAATGCCTAAAACATAGTACTAGCTTTAAAAATGTTAGCAAAATTAATACGGTATGCAATAAATACTTGAATCACACTTCTGTAAATGCTGTAGCCTTTAAATAGCAGTCATATTTTAAAGATATTTCAGTACTTTGTCCTTAAGGGAGAGTGTCCATTTATACTTCTTTCTAAGTGGTAATGTATCTATTTGTTTCTGTTGCTTAAAAGTTGTTTTGATAGTATTGGCAAGATTTTTTTTTTCAAGACTCTCTGGCCAAGTTAAGAACAGCTGTGCAACTACTTGACAATGCAATTCCTGCTTCTGGACACAGGCCAGGTTGTGAAAAGTGAGCTAGATTAGGAGCGAGGCCTGGACTTGACTCCTGCTTTCATCACTAATTTTGAGACCCATGTCTCAGTGATCTTATTTGTCAAAGCAGAGTTACTAAAAGTAGTGAAGCTTAAGTAAGAAAATAAACTAAAAGCACTTTGTATATGCTTCACGAATGTTAAGCATTGTGATTACCTTCGCTTCTTCCTGCCTCTTGATACTTCATTATTCTTACCTTTCTAAGCCTTTGTGCTCACTCCTTCCTAATCTTTCTCACTAGAGATCACTGCCCCCAGTATTTCAGTCCCGACCTCTGGCTCTTTCTCTTCTCTGTCTCTCCTTTGGTTAAATCACTTGTTCTCAAATATTATGACAATATGAGAGAAATTTTCTAATTTCAGGTTTTTCAGAACTTAGCTCTGATTTAGTTATCTCACTTGCCTGAAATTTCTACTCCTTCCCTGTCATTCTGACCCATTTGCATCAGTTTGATTAAATTCTTCCTAATCAACCTCTGAAAATGTACAGTAAACATTTATTGATCATAGGCTAAGTTCAGGACTCTTCGTTAGGAGCTTTTGATGGGGGGGGGGGGTTTCCTATTTTGACAGGTGGTCAGGGAAAGCCTCTTTGAGAAGGTAACATTTGGGAAAAAATATGACAGTCATAAAGGAACAAGGCATGTGACTACCAGAAAGAAAAGCATTCTAGACAAAGTGCAAAGACCCCCGGGTAAGAACATTCCTGGCATGTTTGAGGAATAGTAAGGAGGCTGTTGTAGCTCAAGAAGAGTAAACTAAATAGGAAAAAGATAGAAGTTGTGGTCAAAAAGATAATGGGGTGGGGAGAGCAACTTGTGGATGGCCTTAAATGTCACTTTAAGGTCTTTTATTTGCTCCTAGATATAGAGGAAGCCATTGGAGTCTTTTGCCATGATCTCACCTTTGTTTTAGTAGGGTCACATTGGCTGTTGTGTTGAGAGTAGGGTGCCAAGTCTGGGAGCTGGGACACCACTTAGGAATGTATAAAAATAATGTAGGCATGAGGTGATAGCAGCTTGTAACAAGGTAGTAGCAGTGAAGGCAATAAGAAATGGTCAGTTCAGACTATATTTTAAAGGTAAAGCCAATATGATATGCTGATGGAATGTACGTAGGGAATGAGAAAAAGAGAAGAATCAAAGACAACTGCAAGGGTTTTGGCGTGAGCAGCCAGACGAATGGGATCACTACTTCCTGAGAAAGGGAAGACTGTGGGAGGAGTTGGTATAGTGGTGAAGAACAGTCTGAGGTATGTGTGACACATCCAAGCCGACTGTGATAGCTACAGATGGGAAAGGAACACAAGAGATCAGGGCTAGAGATGTATTTGAGATGCTTTGGAATGTAGGTGGTAATGGGAGATGTGATTATGGAGGAAATCTCAATAAATGGCTAGAATGGAGACTTCTGATAACCCTCCCCACCAAGAGAGCTCCAAGAGAAAGTTCTGGAAATAAAATAGATTGATACATTATCTGACAGGATTGGCTGTATGAACAACTATTTTGATAGATGTTTTAGAGAACTTTAGAGCATGTGCAAGACTTAGCAAGAAGTCCATCCAAACAAGGTACATAAATAAGAGAGATGTTTCATAAAGATGTTTCGTAAGGAAATAAAGCTACACAAGAAAGGAAATGAAATCAAAATATGCAGAGTTGTAATAACCAAAATACTAAATATAAGCTTAACCAAATATGTCCTAAAACTGTTTCAGGAGATTAGAGGGGGTGTCAGGAGAATTTGTGTGTAGGGTGATAGAAGAGAGCTAAATCCTCATCTTCCCTAGCAGGAAGTCAGTGGGTGAATCAAAAGCCAATAAATCAAAATATATTTACAATTATGGGGAAAAATACCAGTTAAAAGTTAAAAGTAGTTGTTTTCAGGGCATCAGAAAGCAGACTGCAGGGAGGAATTGCACCAGAGCCTGTATAACTAAGCTTCCAGTGTAGTTTGATTTTTAAAAATAGGTCCACACACTATTTTAATGAAAATTAGAATTTAATTTAAAAAGAAAACCACAAAGCACAGGAAAAGAGGACAATGGATATGGCAGCATTTGAAATGCCAGTAGCAGGAAAGTAAGAAATGAACAAAGAGTTCAATCTCACCCTTCAAATTTCAGGCAGTTGTCTTAAAGAGCATCTAGTAACTACTCATGAATGGCTTTGTAACATCACCATGTACCTCTTGTCTTGAACATTTGTCAAAATCTTTACCACTGTATTTCCCACAGATCTTCTCCCTATTAACCAGATTTTAAGATCCTAAGGAAATCGACAATGTCTTACACATTCTGTAATTTCCCTGCTTCAAAAGACAAGACAGCAAGTATTCAATAAATATTTGATAAGTTGTAACTGAATACCAAATAGCCATGATTTGGGTGTGAGTTGGTGTTACAGCCAACTTGGAAAACCTTAAACTCCAACTAAAGAGAAGAAAAATGGCTGGTATATATTTCTGCTTCATAAAGATATTTGAGAAAGAACACAGTCATTTCTAACAGTCAACAAAAACAGTAAATTTTGCCCACTTGGTTTACCATCTTTTCTCAAGGTCATTTCTCAAAAAAGAATCTAATTCAAAACAGGTGCAACATCTAAAGTACGGCCTGTTCTCCACCCTTTCCTATTTTTTAAAGCCTTTTAATATAGTTTGGGAGTTCAATAACATTTATTACCTATTGTTTTTCTAATCAAGACATGCAATCTCATTTTCTATTTTTATGCTTTTCATTTTTGATTATCTTGTTTTCTTTTAATCTTATTTTGAAAGAGAAGCTCTTGGTGTTTATAATCCCAAAGGAAAGAATGCACTGAAATGCAATGCCTTCCATAATAACCAGAGTTCTCTAAGGTCTAAATTACGTAACTTACGTTAATAAGCATTTAACCTACCACTGAAAATGATTATAATAGTCCCAGTTACTATTATAAGTATCTCCTAAGAAGAGAACAGCTCTGTAACAATATCCTTGAGTCTGTGTAACATGCCTCAACAAAAATAAACTTTTGTTGCTATTAGCTGATCAAATGAATTATTTAAAAATCTAAAGATCAAGGCACTGCCATCTGGGTTTACAGAAGAATAAGCACCTTATGTTCTTATCTTTTACTCAATGATCTTCACAAAATCATACTACTAGATGGCTGAAAAATTGTGGCACAGTTCTTTTGGGCATATCTGAAGTCCACTGGTGTGTTGAATGCATAATTTTCTAGGTATGAGCCTTGACAAATTTATTTTTTTATTGAGATATAATTTCCATACAATAACATGCAGTTTTCAAGTATACAATTTGATAAGTTTGGGCAAAATTATGTTATCCTATATTAGTCAAGGCTTCAAACATTTTCATCAACCAGAAAATTCCCTCATGCTCCACCTTCCGTATACAACCACATATCTATGTATTTTTCTAATGTAAAAGTCTAGGAGTAAAATTGTTAGGTCACAGGACAGATTACATTTAACTTCATAGGAAATAATGCCTCCCAAAAATCCCATTTTCTACTCAAACCAGAGAGGTATGAAAGTTTGATATTTGCTTACTCATTATATTGTCAGTCTTTTTGATTTAGCCATTCTAGTTGCTATAAAGTGGTTTCTCATTATGGTTTACTCTGTTTTCCCTGATTATTAATGATGTTGAGTACCTTTTCATGTACCTCATAACCATTTGTATATTTTCTTTTGTCAGGTGTCTGTTCAAATATCTTACCTTATTTGATTAGATTGTTTGTCTTTTTGTTGTTGAGTTGCAATCCTGAGTAGATTTTAGTCCTAAATGAAATCAGCTTTAGTCCTGACCCCCAGGCCATCACCATCCATAGTTGAACCTCTCCTTTTCTCTTTCCTTTCTAAGGAGAAATAGCTAATCTGAAGCAAACTTGTAGGAGTGCCTGGGTGACTCAGTTGGTTAAGCGTCCAACTTTGGCTTAGGTCATGATCTCCCAGTTCATGGGTTCAAGCCCTGCGTCAGCACAGCCCTCTGTGCTGACACATCAGTGCCTGAAGCCTGTTACGGATTCTGTGTCTCCCTCTCTCTGTGCCCTCCCCTGCTCATGCTCTCTCAAAAATAAATACACATTAAAAAAATTTTTTTAAGAGAATGAAGCAAACTTGTGCAAGGTGTTCATTTACTCACTTATTCTACATTTTCCTGAGCACCTACTGAACTCCATGAATGTTATAAGGATAAGACATAACTTCTGCTTTTAAAGAGGTTACAGCCAAATTTAGGAGAAATGTGAGTAAATAACTGTAAGTTTGATGTCAAAAGAGCCATGACAGATATTTAGAGAATCAAGATACCATTTCTAGGTAGGGTGACCAGCAAAGGCCTCATTAAAGAAGATGGTATTTGATGGGCTTCAGATAAGGGGTAGAATTGCAACAGACAGAGATGGAGAAAGAACAAAGGCAATTCTACTGAAAAACATAGGATGTGTTCAAAGAATAGTAACAATAACAGCAACAAAACATAATTTGGGGCAAAGGATAGTGTTGGAAAAGTGTATTGTGTTGAAATCATGTTGTGAGGAACATGACCTGACTCAGCAGGTCAAGGATGGCCCACTGAAGAATTACTATGGAAATATTAGTAATAGTTATATAACCCATTACAGTTTGTGGCCCTTTTCAACTCACCCCCATGCCTTCTTCCTTTCACCTTCACCCACCCTTGGCCCTGACACTATTAGTCTTGGATACCTCTGTCCCAACAACTGTGCTGTGACTGCTCATCTATATCTCCTGGCTATTTGGCAGGCACTGGACCTCCAAAGAGAGGGACAAGATCAAATCCAAAGACCTAATCAGCCTGGCACTCCTTGTCTTCCTTTCTCTGTTTGTCAAACAGAGCCTTTGGGGCAGCTCTCTTGGACAGGAAGGGAACCTCCTAGGGGTGGAAAACCAGAGGAGGTTTGTCTGCTAGGCTGCTCTGCTCACTGGAGTGATAAATGAGTTGCAAAGGTAAACATACTCTTACAGTTTCTGGCTCGGGCATCAAGCCATCAAGCTAGCAGACTTTTGCCAAGGGATCCAAGTTGTTGGGGAAGCAACCGAAGTGGGTCATCCCTCCTAAGACACACACCTGTGTCTCCAGAGGCAAGGAGATGGCTTGCGACCATTTTGTTCAGTCCTTGAGAGCTACAAGGAAGGTCACAGAAGAATTTGAAGAGAAAGAGTAGATAGAAACCTTTCCATAATTGTGTGCATGCTGGCTTCTTGAAGTAGGATGGCCTACTTCAGTCCTAGGAATCTTCAGACTGGAAGACTAGTGTCAACAATTCACGAGAGTTGGATAACAAAAAAATCCAAATTTATTGATCAGTAGCATCTCTTACTACCATAGCCACTGATATGAGAAAACAGAGCTAATACTTTAAGTCACAGCAATCTATCATGGTAGGGTTACTTTTTATACCTAATGAGAAAACATTGCAGAGAATTCCTAAACTAGAGGGCTGACTCTTGGTGGGAGAGAGGTGATGGAGTTATTACAAAGGTCCTCAAAATCATATGAACCTTTGCATTTCTTCAACTGACTAAAATTTCAACTACTATAATCCTCAAAAGTTTTTTTACTTTAACTGAAAGAGAAGTTCTCCAAAGCACCACGAGCCAGTGTCCTGGAGCAATGGCTTCAAATGATCATGCGTTTTCCACCAGGGGATTCAGTCTGAATAAATGTTCTCATATCTATGCCAATATGGACAGTAAACTGGGATGACCTTTCATCTATAAAAATGAATAATTCACAAACCCATTAACTGTTTCTTGTAACATGGTTTTGCTAAAATTAGTTCTTTAAGTAAGGGCTTTTTACTTTGGTCAAAACTGATAGAACATAAAAGAATATTTGCTGAGTCTGAATTCTAGGAAAACAATGCTTACAAAATGTTCTAAAACATATAAATTCTGAACAGTTTTATTAACTAATCACTGCTCTTTAGTCAGGAGTCCTCAACCGTAACGAAGTCAGAGCACATCTTCTTTGCAATTTTAAGTATAAACAATCTACCTTTAAGTAAGCGCCTACTAGGCTGTCTGCTAAATATTTTGTATAAATTATTTTATTTCATCCTATCAATCCCAGAGGATTCTGACCCCTCCAACACTACTCCTCTCAGAGTTTTTGGTGATTTCACCCACATAAAGTCTCAATCAGTCATGGGGTGAAAAAAAGATTGCATAGAGCCAAATAGATGAGGCAAAAATCATTATTCTATAGCACGTTTTACTCATGATTTTACAATTAACTAGAAGATGCTGACAACAGACTTACTGATAGGAGGGATAAATTAACCTAGGATTAAAATTTTCAACAAATAACCCACAAACATAAGCACATGAAACAGTTTTTGGTGTGCACAATTAGGCACTCAGTTCTTCCCAAGGAAGTATAGATGAATGCTAAATTCTTTGACTCTTCTGAGATTTTTACTCTTGCGACAGGAAATAAGGTAGTTAAGGGTTATCATTCTGACACACTATTTCTGCCAAGTCACTGAAATCCATTTTGTTAATTATGTTCTGTTTCTGAGTCTAAAGGAAATAAACACCTTAAAAGAAAGTGGACTGGGGCGCCTGGGTGGCGCAGTCGGTTAAGCATCCGACTTCAGCCAGGTCACGATCTCGCGGTCCGTGAGTTCGAGCCCCGCGTCAGGCTCTGGGCTGATGGCTCAGAGCCTGGAGCCTGTTTCCGATTCTGTGTCTCCCTCTCTCTCTGCCCCTCACCTGTTCATGCTCTGTCTCTCTCTGTCCCAAAAATAAATAAACGTTGAAAAAAAAAAAAAGAAAGTGGACTTTTCACGTCTCACCAGTAGCATTGAGGTCCTTTAGCCACTGTGGTGATGGTCATTTCGTATGTGTTTTGGGGAGGAGAGGGAGAGGATTCAACACTAAGGACAAGGATAGGTTTTTATTTCAGTATCTGAATATTGGCAATAAATTGCCATCATTTCCTCTTGTCATTGTGTGGTGGAAAGCTGACCATACTGACTTACAGTATATGGGTAGTTTGTCGTTGAAGAATCCATTATGCTTATGTGGTAAGTTCCATGGGATTTCATAGGTCACAGAAGCAAAAGGCTTAAAAGAAATATAATTATACAAACTTGAGAGATAGAGGAAAGGTTAACAGTGATTTTTTTTTTATATATATGAAATTTATTGACAAATTGGTTTCCATACAACACCCAGTGCTCATCCCAAAAGGTGCCCTCCTCAATACCCATCACCCACCCTCCCCTCCCTCCCACCCCCCATCAACCCTCAGTTTGTTCTCAGTTTTCAACAGTCTCTTATGCTTTGGCTCTCTCCCACTCTAACGTCCTTTTTTTTTTTTTCCTTCCCCTCCCCCATGGGTTCCTGTTAAGTTTCTCAGGATCCACATAAGAGTGAAACCATATGCTATCTGTCTTTCTCTGTATGGCTTATTTCACTTAGCATCACACTCTCCAGTTCCATCCACGTTGCTACAAAAGGCCATATTTCATTTTTTCTCATTGCCACGTAGTATTCCATTGTGTATATAAACCACAATTTCTTTATCCATTCATCAGTTGATGGACATTTAGGCTCTTTCCACAATTTGGCTATTGTTGAGAGTGCTGCTATGAACATTGGGGTACAAGTGCCCCTATGCATCAGTACTCCTGTATCCCTTGGGTAAATTCCTAGCAGTGCTATTGCTGGGTCATAGGGTAGGTCTATTTTTAATTTTCTGAGGAACCTCCACACTGCTTTCCAGAGCGGCTGCACCAATTTGCATTCCCACCAACAGTGCAAGAGGGTTCCTGTTTCTCCACATCCTCTCCAGCATCTATAGTCTCCTGATTTGTTCATTTTGGCCACTCTGACTGGCGTGAGGTGATACCTGAGTGTGGTTTTGATTTGTATTTCCCTGATAAGGAGCGACGCTGAACATCTTTTCATGTGCCTGTTGGCCATCTGGATGTCTTCTTTAGAGAAGTGTCTATTCATGTTTTCTGCCCATTTCTTCACTGGGTTATTTGTTTTTCGGGTGTGGAGTTTGGTGAGCTCTTTATAGATTTTAGATACTAGCCCTTGTCCGATATGTCATTTGCAAATATCTTTTCCCATTCCGTTGGTTGCCTTTTAGTTTTGTTGGTTGTTTCCTTTGCTGTGCAGAAGCTTTTTATCTTCATAAGGTCCCAGTAATTCACTTTTGCTTTTAATTCCCTTGCCTTTGGGGATGTGTCGAGTAAGAGATTGCTACGGCTGAGGTCAGAGAGGTCTTTTCCTGCTTTCTCCTCTAAGGTTTTGATGGTTTCCTGTCTCACATTTAGGTCCTTTATCCATTTTGAGTTTATTTTTGTAAATGGTGTGAGAAAGTGGTCTAGTTTCAACCTTCTGCATGTTGCTGTCCAGTTCTCCCAGCACCATTTGTTAAAGAGGCTGTCTTTTTTCCATTGGATGTTCTTTCCTGCTTTGTCAAAGATGAGTTGGCCATACGTTTGTGGGTCTAGTTCTGGGGTTTCTATTCTATTCCATTGGTCTGTGTGTCTGGTTTTGTGCCAATACCATGCTGTCTTGATGATTACAGCTTTGTAGTAGAGGCTAAAGTCTGGGATTGTGATGCCTCCTGCTTTGGTCTTCTTCTTCAAAACTCTTTTGGCTATTCGAGGCCTTTTGTGGTTCCATATGAATTTTAGGATTGCTTGTTCTAGTTTCGAGAAGAATGCTGGTGCAATTTTGATTGGGACTGCATTGAATGTGTAGATAGCTTTGGGTAGTATTGACATTTTGACAATATTTATTTTTCCAATCCATGAGCAGGGAATGTCTTTCCATTTCTTTAAATCTTCTTCAATTACCTTCATAAGCTTTCTATAGTTTTCAGCATACAGATCCTTTACATCTTTGGTTAGATTTATTCCTAGGTATTTTATGCTTCTTGGTGCAATTGTGAATGGGATCAGTTTCTTTATTTGTCTTTCTGTTGCTTCATTGTTAGTGTATAAGAATGCAACTGATTTCTGTACATTGATTTTGTATCCTGCAACTTTGCTGAATTCATGTATCAGTTCTAGCAGACTTTTGGTGGAGTCTATCGGATTTTCCATGTATAATATCATGTCATCTGCAAAAAGCGAAAGCTTGACTTCATCTTTGCCAATTTTGTTGCCTTTGATTTCCTTTTGTTGTCTGATTGCTGATGCTAGAACTTCCAGCACTATGTTAAACAACAGCGGTGAGAGTGGGCATCCCTGTCGTGTTCCTGATCTCAGGGAAAAAGCTCTCAGTTTTTCCCCGTTGAGGATGATGTTAGCTGTGGGCTTTTCATAAATGGCTTTTATGATCTTTAAGTATGTTCCTTCTATCCCGACTTTCTCGAGGGTTTTTATTAAGAAAGGGTGCTGGATATTGTCAAAGGCCTTTTCTGCATCGATTGACAGGATCATATGGTTCTTCTCTTTTTTTTTGTTAATGTGATGTATCACGTTGATTGATTTGCGAATGTTGAACCAGCCCTGCATCCCAGGAATGAATCCCACTTGATCATGGTGAATAATTCTTTTTATATGCTGTTGAATTCGATTTGCTAGTATCTTATTGAGAATTTTGGCATCCATATTCATCAGGGATATTGGCCTGTAGTTCTCTTTTTTGACTGGGTCTCTGTCTGGTTTAGGAATCAAAGTAATACTGGCTTCATAGAATGAGTCTGGAAGTTTTCCTTCCCTTTCTATTTCTTGGAATAGCTTGAGAAGGATAGGTATTATCTCTGCTTTAAATGTCTGGTAGAACTCCCCTGGGAAGCCATCTGGTCCTGGACTCTTATTTGTTGGGAGATTTTTGATAACCGATTCAATTTCTTCGCTGGTTATGGGTCTGTTCAAGCTTTCTATTTCCTCCTGATTGAGTTTTGGAAGAGTGTGGGTGTTCAGGAATTTGTCCATTTCTTCCAGGTTGTCCAATTTGTTGGCATGTAATTTTTCATAGTATTCCCTGATAATTGTTTGTATCTCTGAGGGATTGGTTGTAATCATTCCATTTTCATTCATGATTTTATCTATTTGGGTCATCTCCCTTTTCTTTTTGAGAAGCCTGGCTAGAGGTTTGTCAATTTTGTTTATTTTTTCAAAAAACCAACTCTTTGTTTCGTTGATCTGCTCTACAGTTTTTTTAGATTCTATATTGTTTATTTCTGCTCTGATCTTTATTATTTCTCTTCTTCTGCTGGGTTTAGGCTGCCTTTGCTTTTCTGCTTCTATTTCCTTTAGGTGTGCTGTTAGATTTTGTATTTGGGATTTTTCTTGTTTCTTGAGATAGGCCTGGATTGCAATGTATTTTCCTCTCAGGACTGCCTTCGCTGCATCCCAAAGCGTTTGGATTGTTGTATTTTCATTTTCGTTTGTTTCCATATATTTTTTGAATTCTTCTCTAATTGCCTGGTTGACCCACTCATTCTTTAGTAGGGTGTTCTTTAACCTCCATGCTTTTGGAGGTTTTCCAGACTTTTTCCTGTGGTTGATTTCAAGCTTCATAGCATTGTGGTCTGAAAGTATGCATGGTATAATTTCAATTCTTGTAAACTTATGAAGGGCTGTTTTGTGACCCAGTATATGATCTATCTTGGAGAATGTTCCATGTGCACTCGAGAAGAAAGTATATTCTGTTGCTTTGGGATGCAGAGTTCTAAATATATCTGTCAAGTCCATCTGATCCAATGTGTCATTCAGGGCCCTTGTTTCTTTATTGACCGTGTGTCTAGATGATCTATCCATTTCTGTAAGTGGGGTGTTAAAGTCCCCAGCAATTACCACATTCTTATCAATAAGGTTGCTTATGTTTATGAGTAATTGTTTTATATATTTGGGGGCTCCGGTATTCGGCGCATAGACATTTATAATTGTTAGCTCTTCCTGATGGATAGACCCTGTAACTATTATATAATGTCCTTCTTCATCTCTTGTTACAGCCTTTAATTTAAAGTCTAGTTTGTCTGATATAAGTATGGCTACTCCAGCTTTCTTTTGGCTTCCAGTAGCATGATAAATAGTTCTCCATCCCCTCACTCTGAATCTAAAGGTGTCCTCAGGTCTAAAATGAGTCTCTTGTAGACAGCAAATAGATGGGTCTTGTTTTTTTATCCATTCTGATACCCTATGTCTTTTGGTTGGCGCATTTAATCCATTTACATTCAGTGTTATTATAGAAAGATACGGGTTTAGAGTCATTGTGATGTCTGTATGTTTTATGCTTGTAGTGATGTCTCTGGTACTTTGTCTCACAGGGTCCCCCTTAGGATCTCTTGTAGGGCTGGTTTAGTGGTGACAAATTCCTTCAGTTTTTGTTTGTTTGGGAAGACCTTTATCTCTCCTTCTATTCTAAATGACAGACTTGCTGGATAAAGGATTCTCGGCTGCATATTTTTTCTGTCTAGCACCCTGAAAATCTCGTGCCAATTCTTTCTGGCCTACCAAGTTTCAAAAGAGAGATCAGTCACGAGTCTTATAGGTCTCCCTTTATATGTGAGGGCACGTTTACCCCTTGCTGCTTTCAGAATTTTCTCTTTATCCTTGTATTTTGCCAGTTTCACTATGATATGTCGTGCAGAAGATCGATTCAAGTTACGTCTGAATGGAGTTCTCTGTGCCTCTTGGATTTCAATGCCTTTTTCCTTCCCCAGTTCAGGGAAGTTCTCAGCTATTATTTCTTCAAGTACCCCTTCAGCACCTTTCCCTCTCTCTTCCTCCTCTGGGATACCAATTATGCGTATATTATTTCTTTTTAGTGTATCACTTAGTTCTCTAATTTTCCCCTCATACTCCTGGATTTTTTTATCTCTCTTTTTCTCAGCTTCCTCTTTTTCCATAACTTTATCTTCTAGTTCACCTATTCTCTCCTCTGCCTCTTCCATCCGAGCCGTGGTGGTTTGCATTTTGTTTTGCATTTCATTTAAAGCGTTTTTCAGCTCCTCGTGACTGTTCCTTAGTCCCTTGATCTCTGTAGCAAGAGATTCTCTGCTGTCCTGTATGCTGTTTTCCAGCCCAGCGATTAATTTTATGACTATTATTCTAAATTCACTTTCTGTTATATTATTTAAATCCTTTTTGATCAGCTCATTAGCTGTTGTTATTTCCTGGAGATTCTTCTGAGGGGAATTCTTCCGCTTGGTCATTTTGGATAGTCCCTGGTGTGGTGAAGACCTGCAGGGCACTTCCCCTGTGCTGTGGTGTATAACTGGAGTTGGTGGGCGGGCCGCAGTCCGACCTGATGTCTGCCCCCAGCCCACCACTGGGGCCACAGTCAGACTGGTGTGTGCCTTCTCTTCCCCTCTCCTAGGGGCGGGATTCACTGTGGGGTGGCGTGGCCCATCTGGGCTACTTGCACACTGCCAGGCTTGTGATGCTGGGGATCTGGCGTATTAGCTGGGGTGGGAAGGCAAGGTGCACGGCGGCAGGGGGGGCAGGCTTAGCTCGCTTCTCCTTAGGTGATCCACTTCAGGAGGGGCCCTGTGGCAGCCGGAGGGAGTCAGATCCGCTGCCGGGGGTTTGGCTCCGCAGAAGCACAGAGTTGGGTGTTTGCGCGGAGCGAGCGAGCAATTTCCCTGGCGGGAACCGGTTCCCTTTGGGATTTTGGCTGGGGGATGGGCGGGGGAGATGGCGCTGGCGAGCGCCTTTGTTCCCCGCCAAACTGAGCTCTGTCGTCCGGGGGCTCCGCAGCTCACCCTCCCTTTGTCCTCCAGCCTTCCCGCTTTCTGAGCAGAGCTGTTAACTTATGACCTCCCAGACGCTAAGTCGCGCTTGCTGTCGGAACACAGTCCGTCAGGCCCCTCCGCTTTTGCAAGCCGGACTCGGGGGCTCTGCTTGGCTGACGAGCCGCCCCTCCGCCCCGGCTCCCTCCCGCCAGTCCGTGGAGCGCGCACCGCCTCGCCGCCCTTCCTACCCTCTTCCGTGAGCCTCTCGTCTGCACTTGGGTCTGGTGACTCCGTTCTGCTAATCCTCTGGCAGTTTTCTGGGTTATTTAGGCAGGTGTAGGTGGAATCTAAGTGATCAGCAGGACGCGCGGTGAGCCCAGTGTCCTCCTACGCCGCCATCTTCCCAGAATCCTAACAGTGATTTCTGAGTTACCAAGCAATTATATTTTTGAGCTTCAGCTGTGTTCTCTGTTCTTTACAGATAGTATATCACCTTTACCCTTTTTAACTATTCAGTAGCAGGTGTTATTATCCCTATTTAACAAAGAGAAACTGAGGTGCAGAGATAATAGGTAAGTTCCCAAGGTCATCTGGCCATAAGCGATGGTGCTAGAATGCAAACCAGCACTAACTAACCCAGAAACACCGTCTCTTCCTAGGGGCACAACGAGGCACAAAGTGAGCCCCTTTCACATATGATTGTTCTTGCACCTGTTGTAATTCTCCAACTTTCCTAGATCATTTTCTTCAATTTCTGCTTAAAATGCTCCAGTCCTTACAAATAGCAAAGACTTTGCTGAAACAGCTCCCTATCCATGATCTGTTCTCTGATTCCCTCTCCTACTTCTTTCCTACTCAACACTCCACAACAGCCACACTGAACACATCCCCCTCCAACATGTTGCCACCTAGGGGTTGTGCACTAACTGTCTTCTCTACATAGATGGCTTTTCCCCCAGGTATCCATGGGACTTGCTCCTTCGCCTCCTTCAATTTTTGCTTAAATGTAATCTTCTCATCGAGGTCTTCCCTGAACACCCTATTTAAATTTGCAAGCTGCACACATTGCACTTCCTTCCTGTATGTTTCTCCTGCATGCTTATCACTATCACCATCTGGATGTCTAATAGGCATCTCAAACTCAACCTGTCCAAAACTGAACCCGTGATCTTTCCCTCCATACCTGCCTCACTTCCCCATTTCAGGAAATGGAAAGTCTATTTTTTAGTTGCAGACCATAAATCTCAGAATCATTCTTTTTTTTAACCTTTTGTTTAAATTTTCTTTAATGTTTATTTATTTTTGAGAGAGACAGAGATAGAGCATGAGTGGGGGATGGGCAGACAGAGAGAGGGAGACACAGAATCTGAAGCAGGCTCCAGGCTCCGAGTGCCTGGATGTAAGAGCCTGAGGTAAGGCTCAAACTCATGAACCACAAGATCATGACCTGAACCTAAGTCAGATGCTTAGCCCACTGAGCCACCCAGGCACCCCTCTCAGAGTCATTTTTGACTCCCCTCTTTCCCACCCATATCCAATGCATGAGAAAGTTCCATTGGCTCTACCTTTTCAATCTGTAGAAACTCCAACCATTCTCAGCAGTTCCAGTGCTACCACTCTGGTCCAAGGCACCTTCCTTGGACCTTGGTCTTCTTGTTTCTACCCTTTGCTCTCTTTGGTTTACTTTCAAAGCAGTATCCAGATTGGTCCTTTGAAATCCTTGGTCAGATTATACCATTGCTCTGAAGACTTCTGATCTCACTCTGATAAAAGACAAAGTCCTTCTGATGGCCTACAGCCTCGTAGGAATATGATCTAGCTCCCCGTTACCTCTCTGATTTCACCCACATTTTCGACTCCCCCACTGTCTCAGCTCCAGCCACACTGGCCTCCTTGCTTCCTCAAACATAGCAGGGCCTATGACACTGTCTGGTCTCCCAGCCTGCACTGTTCTTGCCTCAGGCATCAACATGTTTCTCTCTCTCCCTCACCTCCATTGGACCTCTGCTCAACTATCTCCTCCATGAGGCCTTCCCTGACACCCTCCCCAATTGTGACCCCATTCTTAAGCTCTTCCTTTCCTCTTCCCTGTCTTCCTCTTTCCCATAGTACTTATTATTATTATCAAATATACGATGTTTTTTTTTAATGCTTATTTATTTTTTTGAGAGAAAGAGAGAGACAGAGTATGAGCAGGGGAGGGGCAGAGAGAGAGGGAGACACAGAATCTGAAGCAGGCTCCAGTCTCTGAGCTGCCAGCACAGAGCCTGAGGCAGGGCTCAAACTCACAAGCCATGAGATCATGACCTGAGCTGAAGTCAGATGCTCAACCAACTGAGACACCCAGGTGCCCCAAATATACTCTGTGTTTTACTTATTTTTTTTTATTGTCCCTCTCTCTCCACTAGAATATAAGCATGAGAGGAACAAGAATTTCTTCCCATTTACTTCACTGCTAGAGCCCTAGCTGCTTGTATCATAGATCAATACATAAAAAGCAATCAATAAATATTTGTTGAATAAATGCATATGTTTTAAAATGCTCATAATCAATCAGGCTCACTCTTGAACATATAGCTTTTAAGCCCTTAAGCTTTTAAGCCCTTTCTGAGTCAGTATTAATAAATTAAACTGCCTTTTAAATGGTAAATTAATCTTCTTTCTGTTTTAGATGCATTTCATCTACCAATTTGCAGATGTGACTATACATTTTTAATGGGTCAGCTTCCACCTATTGACCTTTAGGAAAAGCCCACATTTATTACAAGCAAACATTAAAGAGACTTGAAATTGCTGCTGAAACACTGGCAGGCTAATTAGTGCTTATTTAATTTACAACTGGGGGCGCCTGGATGGCTCAGTCGGTTAAACATCCGACTTCGTTTCAGGTCGTGATCTCACGGTTGGTGGGTTGGAGCCCCATGTCAGCTGTGCTGACAGCTTGGAGCCTGGAGCCTGCTTTGGATTCTGTGTCTCCTTCTCTCTCTGCCCCTCCCCAGCTGGCACTCTGTCTCTCTCTCAAAATTAAATAAACACTAAAAAAATTTTTTCATTTACAATTGAATTCATCAAAGGTTCATCTTAAATAACAATGACAATGCATATCACAAAAATGGAAATTATTTCCATGTTTGGGGATGTTAGAATACATAATTGCTTGAGGAGAAATTTGTTCTTCTGATGACACCGAATATCAATTGGGTCTTTTTTTTTTTTTCCTGGCATCATTAAAATTCCATGATATTCTTGCCCTGTATATAACCCTGCAGGTCTCACTCTTTCCAAATTCATGTCCTGTTACTTTCATTAGACACATAACTTGAGGTGGTTCCCATGACCTAGACAATTAGATTTCCTACTGTCTGCCAGGCTTAGCTCCGCTGCATTGTTTTGTGAGTAAATACTTGCTAGAGACAAATTCTCAGGAAGCTTGGTACCCAACACTTAATGAGCTCTTTGTGGAAAGTGCCAAAGTCACTAAGAGAGAGGGCAGCCCTCCAGCCTGTAGGTCTCCATCCATTTGGCTACACTCACAAATCATTTTGGGCCCCTTTAGTGCTGATAGCTGCTCTCCATATTCTCTCACTCCAAAAACAAAATGTTTAAATCTTGCTACGTTTTGCAAGTTTTATTTTAGGAAAGAGGTACACTGTTAGTAAATCCTGGATTCAAAGTGGTCAAATAAAAAATTAGGTGAATGAGGAAAGATACAGCTTCAAATAACTTAAAATGATCCCCGCCTTGTTGAGTTTGGGGATTTTGCCAGACTGAGGCTCGTTCTCTCCATCAACACCAGAGATGGGAATCTGCCTAGTTGTCTAGTTGTCTGGCTGACTCAACACTCAACAAGTATCTGTTCTAAGCTCTTGCACAGATCTACATATTAAATGGAGTAATGACTAAGAGTTAAGGTGATAAATTCAACCTAAGCTTTTATTTCCTCTCCCTCTTGAGAGGCCCCTAAAATGATGGGAATGGCATTTTGATATACATAAATCCACAAGGACGGAGAGGACAGATGAGAGTGCGTGGGTGGTCTGGTGAGCTACAGAATTCTGAATGAGAAAAGGCAGAAGAGAAGGAGACAAACATGAGTACTCAGAGGAAGCACACCTGAGGAGGCAGCTGCCTTGCCTTGCAGAACCTCTGAAGGGTGTGGGATTTGGAGGTGATGGGGGTGGCAAGTGGCAGAGTGAAACGTGGGGCTATAAACGGAAGGATTTATTGAAGGTCTGCATCTGGAAAGGTTAACCCACCGCCCTATTCATGTAAAATGCCAGCAGCCAAGAGTACCTTCCCTCTAGGCTAGAAATGTGAAGTCTCTTTTCTGAAGAAGTTGACAAATTCTAAAACAAACAAACAAAAAGCCTCCATATTCTGGCATTTTTAGGATACAACAGCATATAGGCCACACAATTGTCCTAAAGCAGACTCTCGCCAGTGGATAAGCTCCCAATTAGATTTTCAGTGCCTTGTTTTTAAGCATGAGCATGCAACCTAGGATCACCGGCCAAAGAACGTTTGTGATTTGAAAGATCAAAACCAAGATAAACAAGTGGAGTGGAAATAAGCCTGGAGGAGCCAAACACATTGAAGAGAACAGGAGAGAACTTTCAACAAAGCAACAATTAGTGACCTGAGATAAATCTGAGAAGACATGTCTCATTGCAAGGTGACAATAATGATAATAGATATTTATTCAGAACACACTGTCAGCTATTGTTCAACAAACCCGACATAAAGAAACTGAGGCACAAAAAGGTTAAGTGACTGGTAGTAAGTATAGAAGCCAGGATTCAAATCCAGATAGTCTGAATTTAAAAGCCATTCTTCTAAACATTCTAAACATAGTGTGCTTCCTCAAATACACTATAAAAAAGGAAAACATGAAAGCTCTTCTTAAAATGTATCTTTGTATTTGACAAATACGTAGTCACAACTTTCTGTCTTTCAAGCACCAGTCTAAGTGCCAAAAATACAGCAATGAACAGAATAGGCAGAGTCCCAGCTTTCATCAAACTAAAACTAAAAATTCAAAGCCAGGCACAGGAAGACAAATCCTGCATGATCTCATGTATATGTGGAATCTAAAAAAGTTGAACTCATAGTAAGAGAGTAGATTGGTGGTTGCCAGGGATTGAAGGATGGGGAAATAGGGAGATATTGGTCAAAGGGTACAAAGTTTCAGTTATGCAGGATGTATTAAGGTCTGAGGACCTGATGTACACCAGAGTGACTACAGTTGATAATACCATTTTGTATACTTGAAATTTACTAAGAGAGTAGATCTTAAATGTTCTCCCCATTAAAAAAAAAAAAAACTGTGTGAGGTGATGGATATGTTAATTGGTTGAATTGTGGTAATTATTTCAAAATGTACACATATATCAAAACACCACATTATACACCATAACTCTATACAATTTTTATTTGTCAATTATACCTCAATAAAGCTGGAAACAAAAGTTTAAGTTTTATTTATTTATTTTGAGAAAGAGAGAGAGAGAGAACAAATGTGAACGGGAAAAGAGTAGAGAGAGATAGAATCCCAAGCAGGCTCCTCACTGTTAGCACAGAGCCTAATGTGGGGATTGAACTCATGAACCGTGAGATCATGACCTGAGCTGAAATCAAGAGTCCAACACTTACCTGACTGAGCCACCCAAACGCCCCTGGAAACAAAATTTTTTAATTAATTCTTTAAATTAAGTAGAAGAGATGGATGATATGGTCAAAGAATTCTACCATTAGATTCAATAAAAAATAATAGGAGAAATTACAAGAAAAAAATGGGAATAAGTCTGATGAATATAGGAAGTTCCTTTTTCACTTCCTAGGAATTACAGAGAGGGAACAAAGAAAATACGAGGAGTAAGTTATCCTGGAAACAATACCAAAAATTGTCCGAAAGCTGAAGAACATAGCCCTCCAGATTGAGGGCTCCACCCCCACCCTCAGTGGCCAGCACAATAAGTGCAAAAAGATCCATATCAAGGGTTACCTTCATGAAATCTCACACTGGGAACAAAGAGAGTGCCGTATAATCATTTCACAAAATATACATGTATCAGATCATCATGTTGTATACCTTAAACTTACATATGTTATATGTCAATTATATCTCAGTAAAACTGGAAATTAAAGAGAGAGAGAGAGAGAGAGCCATAAAAGCTACCAGAGAGTAAAAACCAGTCAATGACCAGAGAATAAGAAATCTCATCTTTCTTACCAAAAGCAACAATGAGTGATAGAATTCAGTAAAGCCTTTAGAATTCTGAAGAAAAACTATTTACAACCTGAAATTTTACAGCCAGCTGAAGTATCAACTGAATATAAGGATAGGGGAAAAAAAGCCATTTTCAGACATGCAAGAATGCAGAAAATATCTCTTTCATATATAGCCTTTCTAAGAAATTACTCAAACATTTCCTCCAATGAAAGGGAAAAAATCAAGAACACTACACAGGACTTAGGAAGAAATTTCCACTGGGGACAAGGAGCACTCTTCTAAGAAGTTAGAATTGTGCAGACTTTGGAGGAACCATGGCTTCAAGCTGGAAAGCAATACATTGAGATCCAAGTTTTAGAAAGAACATTCTGTCTTTAAGTCTGAAAGTGGGATTAGTAGAAGGTTTCTAAGACCAGGCAGAAAGTTTTTGCACACCTCAGGTGAAATGTAATTCAGACCTAAACTAAGGTGGTTGTAATGAGAACCAGGAGACTGTAGATGGCTAAAGACTTATAAACAACTGAGCTATCCTCTGATGAGGGGTATAGCTCAATTGCATCTTACTATAGACATTCATGGCATAAATGTAGGGCAAGAGCAAAAGAGACTCCATGAGAACACAAGCCCCACAAGCTGGTAGACAGAAAATAGTAAATAAACACCAGTAGGCTTGGAGGGAAGAATCAGGAATTCTTTGAGTGAGGAGTCAGTGTTACAACCATGTTCAAGTATAAAGGAACTCCTACCTTCCTTTCTGATAGCAGCCAGATTATACCTGATTAAAACTGTAGCTCTCTGCAGGAGTGGTTAAATCCCCAATAACAAGAAAAAGCAGTCACTCCTCTTGCTTGACTCTATAAAGTACCAAAGTAGCATGAGTGGAGCAACCTACATCAGGAAAGGGCAGCAGCTCAGGAGCACTTTAGGTAACAGTAGGCCTAATGGATAATTAGAGCTTCATTAAGTGGCTCTTGACAGCAGGGAATCAGATGGTTCCAACAGATTCTAATTTGGGCTGTAAGTAGCCTTAGGTGCCTGAGATGAGTGCATAGGCCAGATCTGTAGGACATTAAAGAGCATGGCAGGAAGAGTAAATGTTATTCATGGTACATTGGGAAGTCACTGAAAGGTTATTCAACCCATATGTTATGACTCAACCCATATGTGATGACTACTTTGGCTGCTATGTGAAGGATGGACTGGAAGGGAGGAAGGGTAGACAAGAAAGCTATTGTACCAACAGATGGCATTAGCTTAGACTAGAGAGTTTAAACTGGAGATGGAAATACATGGATTCAAAAGTTTTTTGGATGTTTGTTTTGTTTTGTTTTGCTAGATTTAATGGAAAAGAATAGGTTGGGTGGGGATGGGGAATCAAAAGCTAAGTGTGGGATGGACCTGTTAAATTGGAGTTGCCTATGAGGCACCCAGGATGAGATGTCAAATAAGCAGCTGGATATGTAAGTCAAGATCTGGCCTGGAGCTGTATTTTCTGGGTTCCTTGCTTCTGACTCGAGATAAACTCCAAATTGGGCAAGAAGGGAATTGACATTTATTGAACACCTACTATATGCCAAGTACCCATTATGTTACATGTGTTTCTATCATAAGTTTTACACGTTTCCCAACACCTGCTTTTCTCCATGCATGTCCAAGCACCCTCCCAATTCAGCCCCTCTGAGACCCAATTGGTGGCCATCTGAGATATGCTTGGGTTGCAGACACTCAGACACAGCATGGAATCAGTTTCTCCCCAACAGATTTCTAATGAGTCCCTGGAGGGTTCCTGCGCCTGGATGTATATTCAAAGATTCCAGAGACCTGATTGATGATAAGGAGTAGAGAAGAGTTCCTGGAGCACTGAACCTGAACTCTAGATCCAAATTATAGTTACCCTTGTTTGCTGAGTCTCTTTGGATATAACATGCCTCATTTCTTTGCCTTCGATTTAATATCCATCTGCTTCATAAAAATGTTCTGAGAATTGAGGTGAGATTCTAAATTACCTAGAGAGCATCTTAAGTAATGCAGATTCCTCCCGTTGGTTTGGGGTATGGCTCAGGAGTCTGTATTGCATGTAATTCTGATGCTGGTCCACGCTGGTGCCTGGACAAGAAACACTGATTTGCAGAATGGCAAATTGGTAGTTTTCACCAAATATCTGACTCAATCGTATCCTCACCACATGGATCACTATAGCAGTTTGTTTGTTTGTTTGTTTGTTTGTTTTTTAACTAAGGCCCAAATCTTTGACACTCCTCCAATTGTGAGATGGGTTCTATGTTCCCCACCTTTCAATCTACTAGTTCTCTTGGGACACCCCAGATGCTTCCTCTCAAAATGCTCCCTCTCAGAACCTGACTGCCCTGATGTGAGAAGCCCAAGCCCCATGGAGAAGCCATGGTAACAGTCCAGCTGAGCTGAGCTTTGAGTCGTCTCAGCCCTGGCCCAGGCATGTAAGTGAAGGAATCTGCATATAATACCAGCCCCCATCACTGACTTGCCCCGGCAAGTCTTCCTAGCTGAGCCCCAGACGTCATAGAGCAGAGATAAGCCACCCCTGCCACGCCCTGTTCACATTTCTGACCCACAAAAGCTATGCTAACAATAAAAAGACTGTTGTTTGATGCCACTTAGTTTTGGGGTGTTTTGCCTTTCAGTAATTGGGATGGTTCCTAAAGTATTTTCTCAAGAAATAGCTATTAAAATGCAAACCCAGTACTTGGAAGGATAAGCTCTTTCAGATGAACACACGCAATCAGTGTATCCAACAGATAGCAAAGCAGGGAAAATGAGCCAAGAGATGCTCTCTTGTTTCACTGACATGACTGCATCACTGCATAAAGAGACACATAAGTTGCTTTCAGAAAACCGAAGGCAGGAAGATAGCAACACCTTGAAGACAGCATGTCTAAAAGGGAAAATACAGCATCAACAGGACAGATGAGGCAGAAGAGTAACGTCTAGCTTCACTTACTTCACAATTCCCCTTATGGTTGGCTCCAAAATCCCTCAACTCGTTCATTAACTGCAAAGTGGTTCATTTATGCCAGTTTCCCACACATACTTGCTTAGTTTTCAAAATTAGCTGGGATCATACAGTAATGAGTGCCAAGGGTAATTCTTACCACCAGGCAAGTTTGAGAAATGCTGAATTATAGAATTTTTAAAGTACCTACAACACAGAATAGCAAATGTGGCACCCTTCCCTGAGAATTACGGCTCTGTAGTAAGAACGGACTTAATGTGAGAGCTTCGTGTTTGTAAAAAATGATTAGCATGTTCTAGCAGCCTTGAACCCAGAGAATGTAAATCCCAGCTAAGTCCAATGGCAACGACATGGAGGAAGAAGCTGTAAATATTGGAATTCACTTGCTAATCAGTACTACTAACTATATTAAACATTTTAAGTGTAATTATTTAAAAAATCATAATAAAAAAATCATGTAAAAATCATGTAAAATCTAAGACTATTCAGTGACTATTTTAATTGATAAAATATAAAATGAGATATTAGGTTAAATGTTCATGGTTTTATTCAAGCTATTATTCAATGCAAGCAAGACAAAATGATGGAGCAGGATATATAATCTGGACTGTCTGGGACTGAGAAAAGAAAAGGAAATGCTACACTACAATGTGAATTACTTCTACTTGAGTAACTAACACTAGTGTGTATGTTGCTTCCAGCCTCACCACCTTCCTCATTATTTTCAGAGGTGACTTGATTACTAATGTAAATACTGGAGTTTTCTTTACAGGAAATATGTTGACAGCCTCCTAAAGGAAGCGTAGGGAGGTTGTTCGGAGTCAGGAATTCACTATATAACTCCCAAGCTCTACATCATTAGGAGAAGATTTTCATAACACTAGTGTTGGCCCATATCAGTGAACAGCTTATTAATCCCCAAACCCTAGACCCCATGGAGACTGAGAGCAATTCAGTCCCCTTTAAACCCATTCAAATATATTTCTCTTATGTTGTGAGACACTTTAGTAGTTATATGTTGTAATTTCTGGAATAAAATTGATATCCATCTCAGATTCCAAGAGTTTGCATGTATTGCAATGAATAAAAGAAAATGTCTGTGAAGCTATTATCTGTATCGATGCATACTGGAATTCCAAGTGACAAAAATGGAGAGTCCTTTGTAACATATCAACTTAGAAACCAAATATTCCTCTTTCAGCCGGTGGCAGTATCTAAAGAACTGAGTCTATATTCAACAGCAGAAGAGAACACACCCCTGTTAATCTCAGGCCTGCCTTTCTAGCCAAGAAGTAGAAGGTTCTGGCTGCTCACCGCCTCTCTGAACTACTCTGTTCTGTCCTCCCTAGGGACGTCTCTTACACCAGTGTCACTGCCCTGCCATCCAAAGGCCTGGAGCACCTGAAGGAATTGATAGCAAGAAACACTTGGACTCTAAAGAAACTTCCACTTACCTTGAGTTTCCTTCACCTCACACGGGCTGACCTTTCTTATCCAAGCCACTGCTGTGCTTTTAAGAATCAGAAGAAAATCAGAGGGTAAATACAGGTGTCTGGAAAAAGCAGCAAAGGTTTCAGTGCAAGTTGAATTAATTTCTGGGTTTGGGAAAGGTCTGTGGTTTGAGAGCCAGGTGGAAAGAATGGAAGCATCCATGAGTATCATGAAATCCGTGGGACACAATGACTGCAGACTCAAAGTGACTGCAAATGTGAAATAAGACCAGTGTCACCGGATCACAGCAGGGAGGTGGGGGGGGGGGATCATATAGAATCTTGTAGAGATCATACTACATGATTCCTAGTCAACTGGCTTTGTACCCTAGCTTGGCCACTTTCTAGTTGTGTTATTCCAGCTTGCTTACTCAACCTCCCTGAGCCTCTGTGGAGATGGTAATGTTACTATTCACAGAGGGTTTGAGAAGAGTAAATGAGAAACTGAATAGAAAACACCTATCACAATTGTCTGGAATATTTTAAATTCTCAAAAAACATTAGCTATGGTATGTATTATTTTATTATCAGGCTGCTTACGAGCTGCAAAGGAGGAATGGCCTCTTCTCTCTGTGCTTTGTCTGAATCTTTTCTTCACTTACATTTTTACTCTGCATTATTTCCCCTCTTGTGTCCTAACACCACCTTCATTTATCATTTACTCACTTCTGCTCAGTTTCTATATAATATCTACCGGCTGACTTTCTGACTCATATTTGCAGTCAGAAATAAAACGGGATCTAGGGGCGCCTGGGTGGCTCATTTGGTTGAGCGTATGACTTCGGCTCAGGTTATGATCTCACGGGTTCATGAGTTCAAGTCTTGTGTCAGGCTCTGTGCTGACAGTTCAGAGACTGGAGCCTGCTTCAGATTCTGTGTGTGTGTGTGTGTGTGTGTGTGTGTGTTCCTCCCCTGCCCGTGCGCTCGCTCTCTCTCTCTCTCTCTCTCAAAAATAAATAAATATTTTTTTAAAAAGAAATAAAATGGGATCTAGTTGTGGGGGCAGAAGCAAAGGGGAAAGTTGAACAGCTGTGCAAAGAAGGCCAGTATGGTCTAATGCCTGCAGAAAGCCAGAAGTCAGGTATGGGGTGGAGAGAGCAGGCTTGATACTGAGGCTGTGTGGCCTCGGGGTAGGAAAGCATCAGGATGGGTGGGAGGCTAGAGCGTACCTCAAGGGCAGGCTCCAGTTTTCTCGTTAACCTCTAAACAAGCTGCAATAGGCAGTCCTTTAGGCATTTTAACCAGAGCCCAATAGATGAATTAACATCTGCTTCTGCAGCTGAAACAAATTAAAGAATCCCTTTTGATGTCAGTATGGCAGGCTAGTGAAAACCTAAATCTCACTTCCATGAGCCTGCCTGCATGATCATGTCCATTTATTCATTTGTTTGATAAGTATTTATTAAGCACCTAGCACGTGCTTGGCACTGTCCAATCCCATAGCAATGAATAGGTCGGGCAAAAGCCCTCCCGCATTTTGTTTTCAGTCTAGTGGGGGAAGTCAGAAAATAAATAAGCAAGTAAGAAGATATCAGATACTACTACAAAGGAAATAAACACAAAGTAGGACAGTTTATTTAAGGAGATCAGGGAAGGCCTCACTGAGAAAGGAACATTTGAATTTAAAACTGAATAATGAGTAGAAGCAGCTATGCGTTTTTCAGGCAAAGGGAACATGGAGTTCAAAAGCTCTGAATAGTAATAATAATAACCAACACATACATGGCATATCAGTGTTCCAGGTGCTCTTTGTAAGAGTTTTAAAAAATATACTCATCTGATCCTTTAACGACCCTATATGAAATAGATACTCCTTCCACTTTAAAAATGGGATAAGCCAGGGGCACCTGTGTGGCTCAGTCGATTAAGCGTCCAAGTTCAGCTCAGGTCATGATCTTGTGGTTTCTGAGTTCAAGCTCCACATCGGGCTCTGTGCTGACAGAGCCTGGAGCCTACTTCAGATTCTGTGCCTCCCTCTCTCTCTCTGCCCCTCCCCTGCTCACGCTCTGTCTCTGTTTTTCAATAATAAATAAACGTTAAAAAAATTTTTTTAATAAACAAATAAAAATGGGAAAAGCCAAGCTTCATAGGCCTGCCCAAGGTGAACAGCTAGTAAATGGTAGAACCAAATCCTAACCTAGGCAGACTGACTCTACCATCCATGCTTTTTTACTCATTATTGTTCTTGAACTGGGTGCAGATGAGAAATAAGGGCCAATGTCACTGGAGTACAGCAGAGGAAGGGGTAGGGTGGGTAATAGGAAGTAATGTAGGAGAAACAAGCCTGACTAGATTATGTAGAATCTTGTCGACTCATGTAGATCACAGTAAGTATTCTGCATATTTTGCTAAGTCCTGCGGGGACCATTAGGGGTTTTCAGCAAGCAGTGACTTCTTTCTGTTGCCTTACAGAATCCTCGAGTCCTTCATGTGTAATGACAGCAGTATTCGGAGCCTGCGTCAGAGAAAATCTGTGAATGCTTTGAATGGTCCCTTCGACCAGGAATATGAAGAGTATCTAGGTGACAGCCATGCTGGATACAAGGACAGCTCTAAGTTCCAGGATACTCGCAGCAACTCTCATTATTATGTCTTCTTTGAAGAACAAGAAGACGAGATCCTTGGTTTTGGCCAGGAGCTTAAAAACCCACAAGAAGAGACCCTACAGGCCTTCGATAGCCATTATGACTACACTGTGTGTGGAGGCAATGAAGACATGGTGTGTACTCCCAAGTCAGATGAGTTCAACCCCTGTGAAGACATAATGGGCTACAAGTTCCTGAGAATTGTGGTGTGGTTTGTTAGTCTGCTGGCTCTCCTGGGCAATGTCTTTGTCCTGATCATCCTCCTTACCAGCCACTACAAACTGACTGTCCCACGCTTTCTCATGTGCAACTTGGCCTTTGCAGATTTCTGCATGGGGATGTATCTGCTCCTCATTGCCTCTGTAGACCTCTACACTCATTCTGAGTACTACAACCATGCCATTGACTGGCAGACAGGCCCTGGATGCAATGCGGCTGGCTTCTTCACTGTCTTTGCCAGTGAATTGTCAGTGTATACACTGACAGTCATCACTCTGGAGCGCTGGTATGCCATTACCTTCGCCATGCGCCTGGACCGGAAGATGCGCCTCAGGCACGCATATGCCATCATGGTTGGGGGCTGGGTTTGCTGCTTCCTGCTGGCCCTGCTCCCTTTGGTGGGAATAAGCAGCTATGCCAAGGTCAGCATCTGCCTGCCCATGGACACTGAGACACCTCTTGCCCTGGCATATATTATCCTTGTTCTGTTGCTCAACATAGTCGCCTTTATCATTGTCTGCTCCTGTTACGTGAAGATCTACATCACAGTCCGAAATCCCCAGTACAACCCCGGGGACAAAGACACCAAAATTGCGAAAAGGATGGCTGTGTTGATCTTCACTGACTTCATGTGCATGGCTCCAATCTCATTCTATGCTCTGTCAGCACTTATGAACAAGCCTCTCATCACTGTTACCAACTCCAAAATCTTGCTAGTTCTCTTCTATCCACTTAACTCCTGTGCCAATCCATTTCTCTATGCTATTTTCACAAAAGCCTTCCAGAGGGATGTATTTATCCTGCTCAGCAAGTTTGGCATCTGTAAACGCCAGGCTCAGGCATACCGAGGCCAGAGGGTTTCTCCAAAGAATAGCACTGGTATTCAGGTCCAAAAGGTTACCCGGGACATGAGGCAAAGTCTTCCCAACATGCAGGATGACTATGAACTGCTTGAAAACTCCCATCTAACCCCAAATAAGCAGAGCCAAATCTCAAAAGAGTATAATCAAACAGTTTTGTAAGCTGTCCCTACACTAGCCGCAGTGGTATAAAAGGCTGGTTTCTTGAACATGCATTCCTAACCCATTACATACACAAGATGACTGACCTAACCCTTGTGCAGGTGATGTTTCATGGGGCAAAATTTCATCTCTGGAGAGAGGTAGCATTAACCTAATCATCTCCCAGAAGGAAGAGAAGCTACCAGCATGTCTGAATCCCAGGTGATATCAAAATAACTGACACTTTCTAGAAGACTTGCTTGATGCTAACTGCAGTGACAACATTGTGTAAGATGCTCAACAAATATCAACTGAACTAGGTCAACACTGAGCTGCTCACTTTTAGATAGCGTTTCATACTGAAGATTCAGCAAATGGCAAATGCTATTAACTTAGCTGGTGACCACAATATAAAATTAGCTTTATGTTGGCTTGGTCCATTTTCATGTTCCCTGATACAACCAAAGAGAATGTGAATTCCTCAAAACTGACAAGTCAAACAGGATACAGGAGCAGCTATTATGAGGTGAAGAAGGGGAAAGGCTTAGCTTTGTTTTTTCAGACTCTGAAACTACTAATCATCTCTTCACAAGAATCTACCTGATGTGACCCAACTGTTATGTGTTGCCCAGAAAAAAACTGGCAATTTCAGTTTTTATGTGGCTGAGCAAACTAAGAATTATTCTTCTTGGCTAGTCCCATAGCATAAAAGACGTGAACTCTAGAAATATTTCTAAGCAGCAGCAAGTGGGAATTATGAGCAGAGCACACTAAATCACCCATTGATTAACAAAGCAGGCTGGACGCGAGGTAACTGCTGGACCTTGTGCAAATCACTGGGCCACCTCTAAGTCTGTAGAAATGAAGGAGCCTAGGGCACCTTGTGACTCAGTTGGTTAAGCATCCAACATTTTTATCTCGGCTCAGGTCATGATCTCACAGTTCCTGAGTTCAAGCCCCACACTGGGCTCTGCACTGACAACTCAGAGCCTGCTTGGAATTCTGTCTCTCCCTCTCTCTGCCCTTCCCCCCAATATGTGTGTGTGTGTGCGCGCGCACACGTGTGTGTATATGTGTGTGTATGTGCTCTCTCTCTCAAAATAAATATACTTAAAAAAAGAAAAAGAAAGAAATGAAGGAACTTGATGGCCTCTTCCAGTTTTAAATCTCTATGTGTATCCCTTTCCCTTAAAACATGTTTCCATGACAAAGGAAAAAGAAAAGCACTAAGAAAGTAGAATCTGTTTTTCCTATCTTGTAGGGCTGCCATCTATTTCTCTTTGGAGTCTAGAGGTACAACACAGGAAATTTCTTGGTTCATTTTTGGTTGTGATATCTGAACCAAACGTTCTATGGACTGACCCAATTGGGCTGGATCTGAATTACTCATCTAATTACTAGATCTACACAGCTACAATTATCAGGCCAAAACAGGTTAGTATTCATATTATAGAATAAAAGTTTTGCACATTTTGGTTATTTGGAGTTACTATGTCACTGTGCAGATTCAATTGAAAACATTTAACTTGTCTTCAGGGATTGGTTTCTTTACTTACCTGTTTCCAACCCATAATATAGTACTAAAGCTGTCAAGCACTCAGGTAAAGCAACACTAAAGCTATCAAGAGAAGTTTCTTCTTTCTGAAACTACTAGCTCTTTCCAGCCTGTTGATCATTGGACATAAAATCTGTTCCCCAACAGTGCTCCCTTACTTAAAATGGTTAGGATCTATCTTTATCTATAGATGTACTCTCCAGATTATCTGTCAAGACAGCCCCTTCATTACATCCCCAGCAGAGATGGCATTTGCTTCTCAGTGCTCATGAACCACACCAAGGAATTTGAAGCTTTTGTTGTTGTAAGTCTGTGGAGTGGGGTTAGTGGACCCAATGCGGCCCCAGAGATGGTCCCCCTGACTCACCTAGAATCTCCCCATAGCAATACCCATTTCCGATCATCACTGAGACCTCAGCATCTTAATAGAAATACTCTACACACTGAAATCATGACTTATCCACCAGTTCACTTGTAACTAATGAAACTAAACAGATGTGTGATGCTTGTGTTTCTCACCTGTAACATTTTGAAATCTCACATCCTGATAGTGAGTTTTATCTCGAGTAGTTGAGATAACATTTTGGAAACAGTCCTAGAAAAGAAACTTCAACACAGTTGTTACTAAAATTTTCATTCACAACATGAAATAAATTTTCTTCCTTTGAAATGTTTGTGCTGAATCCTAGAGTATTGCTTTGTCTAATTTGTGAGCTTCTTTTAGGGTTACCATTACATGTGTTAAAACTCAAGACAGGAAAAAAAACAGTTGAAAAATTTGCTAATTAAATCATATTAAAACAAATTATTGACTGCCAATAACTTAAGTATAAAATTGTGTCTTGATAATAAATGGTCTTTATGTAAAAAACTTATTCATGAGGAATTGAATTATGATGCATTGACCTGCAGTGATGGCTAAGAGAAAAAATGTGATTAGTGTTGACATTAGGAATTTAAATAGTGCTCTAGTGAACGTAATAAATAAATCTATAATGCCTGGTTGGAGTTTAATTTATCTGGCAGCTTTCAACTATCTGAAGATAGACCCAAATAACAGGATAAACAGTGTCAGGCCAATCAGAATAGATGTCACAAACTTCATGAAAACTGTATTCACAAGAATTCAAAACAATAACAGTTTGAAAATAAATACTCTTAACTGCTTGGAGTCTTTGGGGGAAAATGTATAATAACACAGTAGAGGGGACAGGTAAAACTTGGTAGCAATGCATTCTGTTTTAAAAGATATAAATGTTCTAGCTCAGAGCAGTGAATGGAGTCCTGGCACCTACCGACCTTCTCTTTCAAATTCCACTGAAATGACAATGAAGAAGTAAAAACTGGGACCAAGCCAAACCATACTGTGAACAGGGGGAATGGCACCAGAACAGACCAGCCTCTGTGGCTTTCTGAAGGATGGAAAGTCTATGGTCTTGAGTTGATAGATAACCGACTGGAGAAGGCTGTGGCCCAGAATGCAATGACCGAATAAGGCTGCAGTTCTAGAGGGATGTGTTCTTCCCTGCATAGTCCTAGACAGACATCTAAGCCTGAAAGTCACAGGACCAAGGGGCTAAGTAAAGTAATTAATTGCAAATCTGTTTCATGTGGCCCCCCCATTGACTCTTCCTATGTTAGTTAGAATTCAGTGTTTGCCCCAGGCTGAAATCAACAAAGTGATTGTAAAGGAATTAAGTGATCAGTGTAAATGGGGCCAAGTTCCTGGTCTGGGGCAGTGGCAGATGCAGCCCACTCACCTACTTCTGCTCTCACATCATACAACAGAGCCTGGACATTGACATAGACATCACTATCAGCCCCCCAGTCACGGAAAGGCATCTTGGAGAAAAATATACAACATTAACCTGAGTTATCAATCCTTATCTTTCATTCAAAAATATAGGTGAATGACAACAATTACCAGACATCTGAGGAAAATGAACTGCACATCAATAGCACACAAAAAAAGACCAAATTGAACAAACAGGTCATTTCTCCAGTGGGGGAAAGCATAGTTCAGAGACAGAGTATTTTTTCTTTAATTCTAGTTAGTAACATCAGAGAAATTTGACAAAAAACTGGATCCTAAAACAATAGCAAGCTACTTAAAAAAAAGTAGTAATGAAAAATTAGGAGTTTTGGCAAATTTAAAATGGGATTGCCAAAGCAAGAGTTTTTGGTTTTTTGTTTTGTTTCTTTGTTTTGAGAAAGAGAGAGAGAGAAAGAGAGAGAGAGAGAGAGAGAGAGATGGCGAGCAGGTGATGGGCAGAAGGGCAGAAAGAGAGAGAGAGAGAGGAGAGAGAATCTAAAGCAGGCTCCATGCTCTGCACAGTACCTGATGCAGGTCTCAGTCTCACAACTGTGAGATGCTGACCTGAGCTGAAATTGAGTCTGACCCTCAACCCACTGAGCCACCCAGGTGCCCCTCAAAGCAAGAGTTTTAATAGAAAGAATGGGAGTTGAAGTAGAATAAATCTCCTAAATGTTGAACAAATAAACAAAAGATGTGAAATATGAGACAAAAGTTGAAAGATATAGAGGATCAGTCTCAAAGTCCAACATCTGTGTAACAGGAGTTCTAGAGAAAATGTAGAAAACACAATAACCAGGGAAACAGAAGGAGAAAATCTTGAGCTGACAAAGTGAGCTGATAAAGATCAAAAGTGTCCCCTTAGCGCTAACAGGGGTGAATGAAAAAAAAATTCACATGAGAACAGTTCTTATAAAATGTCAGAAAGGGGAGATCTAAAATATTTGAGAGAGAGAGAGTGAGAAGTTGGTTATCAGAAAGGATTAACACTCAGATTGACCTTTAACAACACTGTCTATCAGAAGACAATGGAGCAATGCTTTCAATGTTTTGGGGAAAAAAATGTTTTAAACCCAGGACGCTCTACCCAGTTAAATCACCATCCAAGTATAAGGGCAAAATAACAACATGTTTATATATGTAAGTACTTGGTAAGATTACTTATGTCAAATATTCACAACTTGGAAATAAGCAAGAAGATAACTGGGTGCTGTTTTGATGCAGTGCTGGGTTTGACTTCTTATTGCCTAGGCTATTTTATAACTCGGTCAGGACAGAGGCTAACTTGTCCAGCAGATTTTCGTCTCATGGAGATTCAAATAACTTCTGCATGGTGTATGGCCCAGCTGGACATTAACCAGTTTTTTATCTAACCCAGCAGTATCATCCTAACATTTGTACATCGCTAATACATACTTAGCTTCTTAAGTGTTTCTTTGGACCAGTTTTAACATCTTGCTAGTTTCTTCATTAAATTATACGTTGAATAAAATCTTTGAAAAATGTTCATTTTATATTTACATGAGAATCATTTGTTTAATGTTCCTTATATCCTCCTTCTGAAAAATTACTTGAAGTTGTACTTTAGAAAATCATGTATTTCTTTCTCAATGGATCTTAACACACTATTTGTTTTATAATTAATAATAGTTGTATGCCATCATACTGTAATTGTTTTAAAATCAAATTATATGACTCACTTATATTTAACAATAGAATATAAATATTACAAACCCTGGCAAGTCAAAGTAATGGTATTGCTGACAAAAGTCAGAAGGGGGAGGGAAAGAGGAGAGGTGTAGGACATGGTAAAGGAGATAATTTCTTCTTTTACACCATAGAAAAGAGAGAATGTCTACAGTTAATAGAATAAGAAACCGAAATTTGTTTTTTACAGTTATAAAATCAACCAACTGAAAATGTTAAAATTAATACTAGCAAAGATTTTTTTTTAAAGCTGGGAGTTAGCAGATAATGTTAAATCAACTAATTTCCTATTCTTCATTATATCCAGCCAAAAGTTATATTGTCTAAATATCTATAACTCTAAAAAACCAGATGTTTAAGTATATAACAGAATTATAAAAATAACCACCAGAAGAATTAAAGTCAAAAATTGACTGAAAATGGTTTTCTCTGGAGATTGAGACTAGGGATTGAGTGGTGTTATAGACGGAATTATGTTCCCCTGCCACAAATTTATAGGTTGAAGCCCTAACCCCACCCACCCCGTGTGACTATATTTGGATATAGGGCCTTTATGGAGATAATTAAGGTTAAATAAGTCATAAGGGTGGGGCACAGACAAAAGGTCACCGGAGGACACAGCCAGAAAGTAGCCATTGAAGACAGCCCACCCCAGAAACTAAATCTGCAAGCACTTCCGTTTTGGACTTCTCAATTCAGAGGTTGGAGTAAATAAATTTCCATTATTTGAGTCACCAGCAGGTGGTACTCTGTTACAGCATCCCGAGCAAACTAATACAGATGGAAAATTTTCAGCTGGTGCCCTTGTGTACTGCTGGTTTTTTTAATCATGTGCATACTTTTTTAAGACAGTGGAATGGAAATTATTATAATAGTATTACGCTTTAAGATAATTAACATTAAAAATGTGGCATTTAGGGACACCTGGTTGACTCAGTCAGTAAAGCCTCCATATCTTGATTTCAGGTCATGATCTCTTGGTTCGTGGGTTGGAACCCTGCATCAGGCTCAGCACTGGCAGTGCAGAGCCTACTTGGGGTTCTCTCTCTCCCTCTCTCTCTGCCCCTCCCCTACTCTTGCTCACTCTCTCAAAAATAAACAAACAAACAAACAAAACTTTAAAAACATGTGACATTTAAAGAAAGGTGCAGATTGGGCAATTTTATCATAGTGTTGAATTATTATGTCTTAAGAATTATAAGAGAAGGAGGCAGACCACATTTTTGAAAGTGACTTGAACAAAAATCTAGCCATTGCAAAATTTCGACTTTTAGGATGTAATAAATCTAAGTTAGTGAGTCTTTTTTTTTTTAAGTTTATTTATTTATTTTGAAAGAGAGAGCACAAACAGGGGAGGGGAAGAGAAAGAGGGAGAGAGAGAATCCCAAGCAGGCTCCACACTCCCTGCAGATCTTGACGCGAGACAGTCTCACGACCATGAGATCATGACTTGAGGCAAAATCAAGAGTTGGACACTTAACTGACCAAGTTACCTAGGTGACCCCCTCTTATTTTTAAGTTTATTTATTTATTTTGAGAGAAAGAGAGAGCAAGCCAGTGAATCTTAAAGTGCCTATTTGGTAGCTATATCTGGCAAAAAAGTAAAAACCCTTTGTGACTTATTCTATTGGACGGCCTAATCATATTAAATTAAAATTTTCTCCAGTAGGAAAATTAAGCAACTAATTATTATCTATCATATGAATTTAGTAAGTAAAAAGTAAAACTTTAAACAAAGTAGGGTAATCAAGATAGTATAAACAACTTTGATTCTGTCACCCATTTAGTATAATTTTGGAATATATTTTGAGAATTTGGTAATATTTAGGAATATCCTATTTCATTTATTGACGTATTTTAGAGGGGATTAGGGAGGTGATGGCAATTGCTATTTGACAGGACACAATAAAGAGTCTAATTGTACATCAATCATGTGCCTCTCAGTCTTAAAAGACAACAACATGTTTCCTTGTGGCCCATTTGGGGGTATTAGAGTCACAATGCACTATAGAAATAGCTCAGGCCTATGGGAACCATGTAATGATGTATTAATAATTTACCATAATAGGGTTTAAACAAAGGATTCTAATCATTAGTAAATTTACAATCAAAAACAGCACTACAGATCTGACCCTCAGGCAGGAAGTATTCTGACAAAAGCCTATTTATAACTTATTCCCATGACTCTGTTTTCTTCCACCACAGGCATTACATCTAAAGGTCTAACCCCAGAGAGAGTTGCAAAAAAGTCTTAAAGATCCTCAGTTCTGTAGGAGGCTTGTAAAGTTTCTTAATAAGGGCCATAGTAAGTAGATGAAGTAAAAGTTTGAGAAAAATAAAACTATATCATCTCTATTTCTTTTTAGCAAACCCCAGGTTTAAATTTTCTTACATTCCACCTCAGTTCTCCAGACATCACGTGAAAAGGCTTCTGGTATGATAGTGGACAAATCTAGCTATTGTCAAACTAGATATTGGCAAATGATTTGTGGATCTCTGGGAATATGGGACTCCTAGGGTTTGTTATTAATAACAAATAGAACCAATTCACTCTATTTGTTCTCAGATATTTCTCTGATTTCTCAGTGTTCCTTAAGCATTCTGACAGAAAAAAGAACTGGGGGAGGTATTAATAGCTTCAACAAATGTTGGAGAAATGAGATACCCTGACCAATCGAAGCCACAGTCCAGATGAAAAAAGAGATGCCTGATGTCATACCTGTTTTCACTATCTGTGGGCCAACTCTGGAGAAAGGGAAAAAGTGAGCACACACCTCTGGCACTCTCAGGTCTTCCCAGACATCCAAGTTGCTATGTGGTTTTATTTTAATTGGTGCAGTTGAGCCACTAGTGGGAGCAATAACTGAAGGAAGTTAAAGTATTTTCTTCTCCTTCTTTAACCGACCATCCAGCCTATATGGTACTCCTAAGTTCTCTCCAAACCCACTCACCCTGTAGCCACACTCTGTCTACCATCTGGAAGAGCCTCAACCTATACCAACTCTTCTATTTTATCCTGGTCCTAATACCCTCTCTCTAACCACTCATTCTATTCTACCCTGAGTCCCAAAAATACCACTTCTATACCCCTCATGCCATGATTATAAAGGGTAAAGGGGCCACTGGTGATAGATGTATTATCTGGGGTATATACAGAAATTTTCAAGAATCATCATAAGCTGGCTATGGCAATAGTACAGAGTATGGGAGTAGGAATGATTGGTTCAAGATTAGAGATGGTAATTATACAGAATGAAAAGGAAACCTGTGGCTGTTGCTTAGTATTGTCTGCTCCAGTTAGCTGAAAAGGAAATGCAGGGGCTGATAATTTCATATTTACATTGCTGCCTCAGAAACTGTATAGTGCTCTCCACCATTTTCAGAGAAAGATTCTTTAACTTTTTTGATATATTAATAACAACCATCAAAAAAAAATCGGGGGCACGTGAGTGGCTCAGCTGGTTGAGGGTCTGACTCTTGATTTTGGCTCAGGTCACAATCCTAGTGCTGTGGGATTGAGCCCTGTGTGGTGTTCTGCACTGAGCATGGAGCCTGCTTAAGATTCTCTCTCTCTCTCTCTCTCTCTCTCTCTCTCTCTCTCTCTCTTTCTCTCTCTCTCTCTCTCTCTGCCTTTCCTCTGCTTGTGCACATGTGCTCTATCTCAAAAAAAAAAAATGTTTAAAAAAATCAATATTTGTAAAAAATGCGTGGGAACATCTAATCCACCTATTTGCTTTAAGGTTTTATTGAATAAACCTTCTCAAACATGCCTAAGACAATCTTCAGTTTTGTCTTATACAAAGCGCTCTTATGTATTAAGAGATGTCCTAATTTAAATGATAATTAATTGAAAGACAAAACTCAATTTGTTTATTCAAACTCTGAGTTTAGGGAGACACCAGTAGGCTGGAAAATCAGTAGATTATCTAATGTTGGTCTTAATTCCATAGAGAGGTTTGGAAATTTCTTTTCAAAACTGTCTGCTAAAACTTTATAACTATTTCTATGACTTTAGCTTTCCAATTATAAAGCCTTCTGAAAATTGTCAACTAAGTGTTAAATGGGAACGTGGAAGTTGACAATCACTGATTTGTTTCCTAGTCCCCTGCATTTCCTCTGATTGTGCTTGCTCTGAACTAAGAAGGGGAGGACAAAGTGTACAAATTGGTATTAGCCTTAACATACAGAAATATTTTTCAAGGGAAAAATCATCATCAGGTTTGTTGATAATAAAATTACAGGTAATTAAGGCTAAGTAAGGTCAGTGGAATGATATCAAATGCCTATACTACAGGAAAATTTAATAAAGAGGAAAATTAAGGCATCAGGTCAGCTTCTATTTGTGTTTAGATTTATTTATTTATGCAATCTCTACACCCAACATGGGGCCCAAATTCACAACCCCAAGATCAAGAGTTGCATGCTCCAGGGGCACCTGGGTGGCTCAGTCAGCTGGGTGTCCAACTTCGGTTCAGGTCATGATCTCACAGTTTGTGGGTTTGAGCCCCACTTTGGGCTCTGTGCTGACAGCTCAGAGCCTGGAGCCTGCTTTGGATTCTGTGTCTCCCTGTCCCTCTGCCCCTCCCCAGCTTGCTCTCTCTCTCTCTCTCTTTCTCTCAAAAATGATAAACATTCAAAAAATAAATAAATAAAAGAGTCGCATTCTCCAATGACTGAGCCAGCCGGCACCTCTAGCTCAGCTTCTTTAACAGAATTGGGTCATATAACTTATCCCAAAAGAAACAGTCCTAAATTCTAAGGTAGCAAACAAAATTGCCAATTAAACTTCAAAGACTTTGGGGCGCCTGAGTGGCTCAGTTGGTTAAACATCCAACTTTGGCTCAGGTCATGATCTCGAGGTTCATGAGCTTGAGCCCCACATCAGGCTCTGTGCTGACAATGTGGAGCCTGGTTGGGATCCTGTCTCCCTCTCCCTCAGCCCCTTCCCCACTCACTTGGCATGTGTTCTCTCTCTGTCTCTCAAAATTCAATTAACATTTTAAAAAATCAAAAACTTTTTACAGCTCATTATTCTAATTATTTTTGTTATCTATGTATATTATTTACCTTGTGTAATTATAGACAAGGATACCCATATTCTAGTAAATGGAGTATAGATGTTCCTCTTTGAGTTATTATAAAATAATAAAGTTATCATACTTTGGATTCTCCTTCTCTCTTGTTACCCCCATCAGCATACAAACATGACATTATTTTTCCTATGTTAAAAAAGTCTCTCTTGACTCTACTTCTCCCCCATCGTTTCTCTGGCGTTGGCTCCTTTGTCGCAAAGCTAGAAAAAAAGAATTGCCCTTCTCACTGCTGCAAATTGCTTTCCTCCTATCCTCTGTTAAACCCACTCTTAACTAGGTTTTCAATCCCACAGCTCAATGGAAACCAAGCTCATTAAAGTCATCCATGAGTCCATGTTGCTAAATCCAATGGTCAATTCTCAGTTCATCGAAATTGATCTAGCAGTATATTGTTATAGCAGTATCTGGTATATTGTTCACTTCTTCCTCATTGATTCCCTTTCTTCCCTTTGCTTCCAGGACACCACACTATTTTGGTGTTCCACTTAACTTACTGACTGCTCCTTTCTCTCTTTGCATCAACCGTTTAATGTTTTGATACCGGGGTTCAGTCTTCAGTTCTTTTGTCTTTTCTATTAATGTTTATTCTCTGGCTGATCTCACACAGTCATAAGGCTTTAAATATTATCTATTGGTGATGATTCCCCAAAGAATATCTTCACACCACACTTTTCTTCAAACTCCAAAGGTGTATATCCATCTGCCTCCTCACCATCTAATAGGCATCTCAAAGTCAACATGTCAAATGAAACTTCTGATCTTCTACCCTAAAACCCACTTCACTTACAGTCTTCCTGTGAGAAGTAAGTGAGATGATTCATTTTCAGAAATACCAAATAAAAACTGTGCTGTCTAGTTAACAATAGGTCTACAACCTATTGGAAATATGTACAAACATCCCCATCCCCACCACATTGGAGTCCCAAGCCCTTGGACACTTCAGTTCCTGGTTCTTCTTCACCTCTTCATTTCACAGGCTTATTTTTTACAGGCTTTGCAATGAGCATGAGCCAAAGAACTGAAGTCTCTGCATCACCTCAAGGAATGTACATTTGTTCCAATCAGACTACTCTCTGGCATTACATGGGCATAGGTGACTTCCAGGTAAGGCTGTAATCTCTGTAGTACTCAGCCAATGAGGAATCAGGGAAAGGACTTCATGCTAGGAGACAAATTTCCTGCTGTAACTGCCCCAAGTATGCCTGTCCATTAGACACCTGCTCTTGCAAGAACGTTGATTAAGGCTTCACTTCATTGTGCCCCGAGTCTCTGTGTCACTCCTTTTATTAGGTCAATGGGCTTAGTTCTCACACTTCCCTATCTCAGTTGATGGCAACATACCCTTCAAGGTGCTCAGATGAAAATCCTGAGCTTCCTTCATTCTTCCTTTCTCTCATGACCCACATCCAAATCATCAGCAAGTCTTTTTGGCTTAACCTTCAAAACACATTTAGAATAGGACCACTTCTTACACCTTAACTTCTGTTCCCTTGGTCTAAATTATCATCATCTCTCTGCCTTGGATTACTAAATGGTCTCCATTGTTCTTTTATCCCCTTACAATCTATTTAAGAGGTTGACAAACTACTGCCTACTGGCTAAATTGGTCCAACTTCTTGGTTTTGTACATCCTGAGATCAAAATGGTTAAAGAAATCAAAAGAAGAAGACTATTTTGAGGCTACATGAAAATTATATGCAACTCAAATTTTGGTCCCTATAAACAAAGTTTTAATGGAACACAGTCGTGGCTCATTCATGTGTATGGATAAACATATGCTACAATAGCAGAGTTGGGAGAAAAACTATATAGCTCACAGAGCCTAAAATATTTACTCTCTGGCTCCTTCAAGAACAATTTGCCAACCTCTGGTATATTCTTGATTGAGTAGAGTGGTTCTCTTAAAACTTCAGTCAGATCAGGTCATTCCTCTGCACAGTCTTGTAAGTGGCTCTCCAGTTCTTTCAGCAGAAGCCAAAGTCCATATGATTTGGCCCCAATTGCCTCACTGTTTTCATTTCTTACAATCCTCTTTATTGACTTTTTTCCAGCTGCTCTGCCTTCCTGCTACTCCTTGATCACACCAACAGACTCCCTAACCAGACCCCTGGCATTGACTCATCATTGTCTGGAATACTTTTGCCTGAGATAGCTCTATGAACAAATCCCTCACCTCCATCAAGCCTTTGCCTAAGTGGTACCTTTTTAGTGAGTCCTGTCATAACCATTCTACTTAAAATTGTAACTTGTTCCATGTTCCTCTATTATTTTCTGTTGCACTTATCATCTCCTCGCATAAACAAAATTGATAAACCTTTAGCCAGACTCATCAGAATATAAGAGAGAGGACTCAAATAAATAAAGTCAGAAATGAAGGAGGAGAAATAACAATTGACACCACAGAAATAGAATAATAAGAGAATGCTATGAAAAATTGTAGGCCAACAAACTAGGCAATCTAGAAGAAATAGATAAATTCCTGGAAACATACAGTCTTCCAATAATGAATCAGGAAGAAATAGAAAATTTGAACAGATCAATTACTAGTAACAAAAATGAATTGATAATCAAAAAACTCCCAAGAAACAAAAGTCCAGGACCAGATGGCTTCACAGGTGAATTCTACCAAATATTTAAATAAGAGTTAATGGGGCACCTGGGTGGCTCAGTTGGTTAGGTGTCCGACTTCGGCTCAGGTCATGGTCTTGCGGTTCATGAGTTCAGGCCCTGTGTCGGGCTATGTGCTGATAGCTTGGACCCTGGAGCCTACTTCAGATTCTGTGTCTCCCTCTCTATCTTCCCCTCGCCTGCTCACACTCTATCTCTCTCTCAAAAATAAACAAACATTAAAAAAATTAAATAAGAGTTAATAACTATTCTCAAACTATTCCAAAAACTTGAACAGGAAGGAAAACTTCCAAATTCATTCTATAAGGCCAGCATTATCCCAATACTAAAGCCAGTTAAAGATACTATAAAAAAAATAAAACTACCTGCCAATATCTGTGAAGAACATAGATGCAAAATACCCAATGAATCATGAGCAAATCTAATTCAACAATACAATGAAAGGATCATTCCCCACGATTAAGTGGGATTTATTCCCAGGATACAAGGATGGTTCAATATTTGCAAATCAATCAGTGACATATAACATTCATTAATAAGAGGAAGGATAAAATCATATGATCATCTCAATAGATGCAGAAAGATTATTTGACAAAATACAACTTCATTCATGGTAAAAACTCTTAACAAAGTGGGCTTAGAGAAAATATACCTCAACATAACAAAGGCCATACATGAAAAACTCTCAGTTAACATCATACTCAATGGTGAAAAACTGAAAGCATTTCCTCTAAGATCAGGAATAAGACAAGGATGTCCATTCTCACCACTATACTCAATATAGTACTAGCTGCAGAAATCAGACAAGAAAAAGAAATAAAAGGCATCTGAACTGGAAAGGAAGAAGTAAAACTGTCCCTATTTGCAGATAACATGATACTACATATAGAAAACACTAAAGACTCTACCAAAACACTATTAGAATTAATAAATGAATTCAGAAAAGTTGCAAGACAAAATTAGTATTCAGAAATCTGTTGCATTTCTATACACTAATAAGGATATAGCAGAAAGGGAAATTATAAAAACAATTCCATTTACAATTTTCCCCAAAAGAATACAACTCCTAGAAATAAATTTAACCAAGGAGGTAAAAGACCTATACTCTAAAAAGTGTAAGACACTTATGAAAGAAACTGAATATACCACAAACAGAAAGATATAACATGCTCATGTATTGAAAGAATTAACATTGTTAAAATTTCCATACTACCCAAAGCAATCTACAGATTCAATGCAATCCCTATCAAAATACCAATAGCATTTTCACAGAACTAAAATTAACTCAAAATGGATTGAGTACCTAAATGTGAGACCTGAAACCAGAAAACAAATTGAGCAAAGAGAGTAAATATTTTCAGCTTTGCAAGCCATACTTACTCCTGGCCCGGAGAATCTGTTTGGGGGATCATAGAAGTCTTAAAGGTCATCTTTAACCTTGGATTTAAAGGACAAGTAAGACTTCAAATATATTAATATAGGAGGGTAGTGAGAAAGGAGTTCCAGGCATAAGTATGAGCAAATTCAGAGAAGTGTGAACTGCCATAGTACCATTAAGAAAAGCAACCAGCATGACTAATGCATAGGATTAGAGGATTAGAAGGAAGCAAGGAATGTGCTGGTTATTCTCCTAGAGGCATTCCCAACATTTTCTGTTCTGCAGAGGCTGACCCCTACAGACTGCATCACCCACGCTCTGTTGCCCTCTTGATTCCAGTTGGTTTGGCAATGGAGACACTGGCTTGAGATCAGAGTGCAGGAAGAGCAACAGTTTGGGTATTTATCCCCAGATGCCTTTCTGCCTCTTGACTGTTTTAGCAGTAGTAGTTCTTTGGTTACAGCTTCTGTCTAGGATGTGTCTCTTCTTTGGCTCCAAGTTCTCTCCAGGGTCTAGTATCACGCCTGCTTTCCTGTCCATTTAGCCCCAGGGTGGTAATTACTTTACTGTGGCTAAGTCCTGGGTGTTTCATCATCCCTGATTGGTTCTTTCAACCTTATCCACCACTCTGGAAGTCTGCTCATTCAGTTCTCCTTTAAACTCTTTGAGTGAGTCATTCGTTTCCTGCCATTATCTTCACTGATTCGGGTAGACTGAAGCCAGATCACAGAGGTGCCAGACTGTAAAGTTTGACCTCTACTCAGTGGACACCGCATAACTATATGTCAAGGACCTGACTGTTAAGAAAGGGGTGCTATGATTTAGGAGAATATAAACGAGGAGGCTGGCCTGGGGACATTTCAAAGAAAGAATGAACACAATAATGTTATCAGTAGCTCAGATTATCATAGGTACACACTACTAACACTGGTAAGAGTAAGAATGGTTTGTCAGCTTTAAATAGAGACTGTCACAGCTACTTAACTCTGAGTTAAATAGCTCATATTCTCTCCAATGTTCCAGATTTCATCCTTTGCAGCAACCTATGCATGTTCACTGCAGGATCCTCCAGCACTTCTGTCTTAGAAACTCGCTGAAGGTCAAGGTTATTTAGCAGACATTTTCCTACTTCATCACTTTCTAATGTTTGTTTGTGGTCATTCTGGGAAACAGATAATCAGTACGAAGAAGACTAGTTATTTCCTTCAAGATATAAAACCCATGTACTCTGACAAGTGATACCTTACAACAATGTTCCCCAAACTTGTTCACATCATGGCACACTGCGAACACAATCATACTGCATGAACACTAGGTAAATGAATGAGGCTACTCTCAGCCAGAGCTGCCCCACAACTTGGTCAGCTTCCCTAAGGATTGATTCAACATTGAGGCACATTTGCAACACATTTCATACATACTAATTATGCAATTCTGTATTAGGGCTCCAACACCATCTGCAGAAGATTCTCTTCCTCTTGGGGCTCTCTCATGAATTATCATTGACCTCAGGCAGGGCCTGGTCCTCCTGTAGCGTTTGATCCAGTCACAATCATAAGACTCCTCCCTTGTTCCTCATAGCACATCCAAGGCCACATCTAGCCCACACTAGACACTTAAACAAATTAGAAAAAGGTGTCTTTGTTCTGGATGGACACTGCCCGGTACTGGGGTATGACAGTAGCCAGTTGAGAACAGGAATATTTAATTAAGCCTTATTAAAAACCCATGGGGTTATAGAAATAAAGAAGTAACATGACTCAATAATCAACCTGCTTAGTTGTGATGATCTCAACTGCAGGCCCACAAGGAGGCAAACTGCCTCCTTACCTTGCTAGATACCTTTCTAGCTCTCTTGCCAGTCACACTGTTCTTGCTATCCTTTTAGCTGGTCCTATTGGCTCGTTCTTCCCTAGGTAGCTTGACCTTCTATGAAAGTTCATACTTGTATATCACATACCATGATACATTTCCAACCTCCAATATTACACTGAGATTTAGGATCTATAGGATCTATAATACCCAAGGTTTCTAGAAGTTGGGCCATTTCTACATCTTCTTTCTTGAAGCTTCTACTCCTACTTCTGCATCTGGGTCACCCAGTAGCTAGACTTATCCTATTAATCCAACCACATAATCCACCAATCATATTGTAGAGTATCAACACCTTATCAAAATCAATCCCTTGCCTGCCAAGATTAGTATTGAGAAGACAAGGAGAGGAAAAATAGAAGTTGAAGCTTTAAAGTTCAGGTACCTTCTCTTCATGGAAGGTCTTGCTCCTTGGCCAATGTAAATATAGGTTTGATTTTATTACAGAATTGACAGAAAATTTTAGTTTTACTTTATGTAAAGTAAGTAGTAGAAGGTCTCCCATGAGTCAAACGCATATTCTCTTACACTGGGATCAAAGGGTCTCTTAACTTGTTACATGCCACATTTGTGTACATCTAAGTTCTCACCTGTGTCCTGGGTAAGTCCAGCTGCTGGACAGATGTGCTTTTTAATAGCAGCTCCAAATGGATCTGGCAGACCCAGTCTCAGAGTCAAAATGTGGCAAGGGATGAAGTTTTTATCCAAATGTGGGTAAGGTTAACATGACCTAAAACCAAACTGCCAAATATGAATGACCTTTTCAAGAGGAATAAAAAAGAGAACCTTGATGAAAGATACCTGCGTCACTAGGTGTGCTTACCAAAGACACTTACTCAGCTAGTCTGTCAGGTCAGTGAATGAGGTCAAGAACTTGCCAAATTGAAGGGTCATCATCAACCAATGGAACAAAAAGAGAAGGAGGAGGAGGAGGAGGAAGAAAGTTAAGTAGCTTTGAGCTAGACAAGTACTTAGAGCTACTTGAAAATATGTTTCTCCCCTCTGCTCTTGCCAGAGATTCAGGGCCCATCAATGTATTCACAGTTGATGGATGTCACAGATCAAATCCTCACCTAGAGAGCACTCTTTCCCTCTGAAGGCTGCACAGCTGGGACACAAGGAAGACATGTATCCTCAGCTGTCCCCAAGTGTGATTGACAGACATGTCTCCTGTGTCCCTTACCCTTTGATGTCATTCTCCCAGCCAGGATATTATAAGAATGACTAATTGTTCTGCTGCTGATTCACAGGCCAGGGAACACAAAGCCATGGCCAGACAGTGTACGGGCCTGAAACACAGTTCTGCTTCTTTATATTTTCACCTTGGTCTGTAATATAGGCCATGATTTAGACACAAACTTGTTAGCATGGCCTCATTGGTACCAGAAAATGCCAAATTCAGGGGCTTCCTCACATTCCATGAGAACTTTCAGCACCTTCTTGTTTAGTTAAAACTCTCCAAGATTTCTGGTCCCATTAGATAATGATGGTTGAAATGGGAAATGGTAGATTTCATCATTCACCCTTGCCCTCCTCCCCCTGCTGCAAACTACTCAGGTGGTTTGGAAACAACTTCCTTTCTAAATAAGGGTGAGCATTGGAAGTCCTAGCCCCAGTAATCAGACAACACAAAGAAATAAAAGGCATCCAAATAGGCAAGGAAGAAGTCAAACTTTCACTCTTCACAGATGACATGCTACTCAATGTAGAAAACCCTAAAGATCCACCAAAAAGCTCCTAGAACTGATACATGAATTCAGCAAAGTTGCAGGATATAAAATCAACATACAGAAATCGGTTGCCTTTCTATAAACCAATAATGAAGCAGCAGGAAGAGGAATCAAGAAATCAATCCCATTTACAATTGCACCAAAGACCATAAGATACCTATGAATAAACCTAACCAAAGAGGTAAAAGATCAGTACTCTGAAAACTATAGAACATTTATGAAAGAAATTGACAAAGACACAAAGGAATGAAAAAACATTCCATGCTCATGGAATGGAAGAACAAATATTGTTAAAATGTCTACACTACCCAAAGCAATCTACACATTCAATGCAATCCCTATCAAAATAACATCAGCACTTTTCACAGAACCATAGCAAACAATTCTAAACTTTGTATGGAACAAGAAAAGACCCTGAATAGTCAAAGTAAGGTTGAAAAAGCAAAGCAAAGTGAGAAGCATCACAATTCCAGACTTCAAACTATATTACCAAGCTGTAATCATTAAGACAGTAGGGTATTGGCACAAAAACAGACACATAGATCAATGAAACAGAACAGAGAACCCAGAAATGGACCCACAACTATATGGTCAACTAATCTTCAATAAAGCAGTAAAGAATATCCAATGGAAAAAAAGACAGTTTCTTCCACAAATAGTGTTGGGGAAAACTGGACAGCAATATGCAGAAGTATGAAACTGGACCATACACAAAAATAAATTCAAAATGTATGAAAGACCTAAATGTGAGACAGGAAACCATCAAAATCCTAGAGGAGAACACAGGCAGCAACCTCTTTGACCTTGGGCACAGCAACTTCTTACTAGATATATCCCGAGAGGCAAGGGCAAAAGCCAAAATGAACTATTGGAACTTCATCAAGATAAAAGGCTTCTGCACAGCAAAGGAAACAATCAACAAAACTAAAAGGCAATCTATGGGATGGGAGGAGATATTTCTAAATGACATATTGGATAAAGGGCAGATCCAAAACCCATAAAGAACTTATCAAACTCAACACCCCAAAAATAAATAATCCAATTAAGAAATAGGCAGAAGACACAAATAGCCTTTTCTCCAAAGAAGACATACAAATGGCTACCAGACACATGAAAAAAATGCTCAACATCACTCATCATCAGGGAAATACAAATCAAAACCACAATGAGATACCACCTCACACTTGTCAGAATCGCTAAAATTAACAATTCAGGAAACAACAGATTGTGAGGATGCAGAGAAAGGGGAACCCTCTTACACTGTTGGTGAGAGTGGAAAACAGTTAAAAATAGAACTACCCTATGACCTAGCAATTGCACTACTAGGTATTTATCCAAAAGATATAAAAATACTGGTTCAAAGGGACACATACACCCCAATGTTTATAGGAGCACTATCAACAATGGCTAAAATATGGAAAGAGCCCAGATGTCCATCAACTGATGAATGGATATAGAAGATTATAGAAGATGTGGTATATATATATATATATATATATATATATATATATATACACACACACACACAATGGACTACTACTCAGCTATAAAAAGAATGAAATCTTGCCATCTGCAATAACATGGATGGAACGAGAGTGTATTATGCTAAGCAAAATAAGTTAGAGAAAGACAAATACAATATGATTTCACTCATGCATGGAATTTAAGAAACAAAACAGATGAACATAGGAGAAGGGAAGGAAAAATAAAATAAGGTAAAAACCAAGAGGGAGACAAACCAAAAGGGACTCTTAACTTTAAAGAACACATTGAAGGTTGCTGAAGGGAAGGTGAAGGGGGGATGAGCTAAATGGGAGATGGACATTAAGGAGGGCTCCTGTGATGAGCACTAGGTGTTGTATGTATGTGATGAAACACTAAATTCTACTCCTGAAACCATTACTACCCTATATGTTAACTAACTTGGATTTAAATTAAATCTTGAAAGAAAAAAAAGAGAGAGAGAGAAAAGGGTAAGGCATTGGAATCCAGGAAATCTGACCCTAAGTTACCTTGTGACCTATCAAGAGGCAAGAGCTGTTCTAAGGAAAGAACCACACAAGATAGAGATGTTTCTTGCAGTCTAATCACTTACATTTTTCATGTTGAGCATTAGACATTCATGAGACTATCTCTCCCCACATTTCCCACAAGAATCAGACTGTATTCCTTGGTTGAAGTCAAACCCCTTTACATGCCCCTCTTCCCCGCTTTCTGTATACTGAACTCCTGTGCCCAACTGTTGTCAAATCCAAAGCAACACTCTTCTGTTAGGTGCAATCAAAGAGAGTAGGCAGACTTGAAGAGTTTCTCTATTTCTGCTTTGTTGGATAGCTTTCCTCCTTTATGAAAATTTACAAAGTTTGTAAGTGAAAGGGCTTAGTGCTGCCCAAAATCAAATCACACTCCCCAATTACAGGGAGGTCCATGACAACAAACACCATGAAGTGTCAATAATTAAGCTTCTGTTGAAGAATGTGATGCTTTTAAATATAGAATGGAAGATGATGCGTATGTATAAATAAATTAAACTTACAAGACAAAATGCTGACAAACTGTAATTAAATGTTGCATTCAACATATATACTCTATTCCTCACATAAAATAAGAAGCAAGCTGCATATTAAAACAATGAGTCGTTCAAACACGTAAATGAAATAGTGTTTTGTCTCTAGGACTCATGTCGATGGCTATCAGGAAATAATTGAATATAATTAACTTGTTAAAACTGTCTGTGATAATTATAAGTGTGATCACTACATATTTTAATTATTCCTGTTGTCTTTTCTTTTAAAAAAATTTTTTTTCAACATTTATTCATTTTTGAGAGACAGAGAGAGACAGAGCATGAGCGAGGAAGGGGCAGAGAGAGAGGGAGACACAGAATCTGAAGCAGGCTTCAGGCTCTGAACTGTCAGCACAGAGCCCAACGTGGGGCTCGAAGTCACGAACTGCGAGATCAGACCTGAGCCGAAGTCGGACGCTCAACCGACTGGGGCACCCAGGTGCCCCACTGTTGTCTTTTCATACTTGCAAACACGATTAGCTATTTTATGGCAAACATGAGGCTATGTATTCACCATTTTCCCTACATCCTGGGTGCACACTTACATACAAATCTCCCACCCCTCCTTTCATTGACTGAAATCTGGCCAATGGAATAGACAGGTATAAGGAGTGACACATCCAGGTATATAAAAGCTCCCACACAATCCTCCTGTGCTTTCTACCTTCCTTCTGTGTTAGACCAACACAAAGGATTCTGGAAAGAGGGAGAGAGTCAAGTCCTAAGGAAAGGTAAAACCACTCCATTGAAGGAACTTATGTTCCTGAATTACTGCATGGGGCAGAGCCAACCCTACCAATCTGTACTGTACTGTGACATGCAGAACCAAACCTTTACTGAGTTAAGCCACTGAAATCTTGGAGTTTAAGGAACGTTACATAAGTTCACCTTCCCTGACTAATTCATATTCTCACATTGCATTCTTATCTCTGTACTTCAGAAATTGAGCAGCTGTGAGCAACATATATTTATTTTTTCCATAGTCAGAATTTATGTGAACTCTTTGTCAATGTTACTAGAATTCCTTCCATGTCAAAACAATTTGACAGCAAATAAATAATACAGAATTGTGCCATCACCTTTTATGCAGTCCTTTAGACAATCATGTTAACTCATGATGCTAAATCTAGAATAAAAATGCATAGAATCCAAATATAAGGAGTTGGAAAAAATCTTTTAAATAGTGTTAGATTCCGCTAATAATAATCCTATGAGGTTCACTTCATGGAGAAGTAAATTTTTTCCTTAACATACATTACTGTCAACAAAACCGTGCAAATTACACAGGAAATCACTGCTACTGCCCATACAAGGACAAGGAACTTTCAAAAAATGTTTTCTTAAAAGGAATAATTTTGACATTTTTCACACCTGTGCTAATGCTATATGACCAATAAAACCATGTGAAGTATCTGGACTAAATCAAGGATCAGTATGTGTCCGGAGTGAACACAAGTCAAAATGCTTAAGAGGGAGGAACATATTCTTCATCACCTGATGGCACCACCAGTGCAAGGTAAAATAGCAAGACTGGAATAACCAAAATGTGCATTTTCCCAGTAGAATCAACTTAGGAGGCTAACGATGGCTAATAATATCATCCACAAAAAAAATTTTGACACCACTATTTTGTTATCTTTGAATTTTTGTTACATATACATAAGAAAGGTTTATCAGGCTATCACCTCTGAGGAGAGACAACTTAACAGAGCTAAAAGCTAAAAATAGTCTTCATTTATATAAAGGAATTCCATTATCTACAGTTCGTGGAGTAATTAAATTTTGTTATAATTCTACTTGTTTCACTTTCTTTTAAAAGTTCCTACATGAGGTGTGCATGGGTGGCTCAATCAGTTAAGTGTCTGACTCTTGGTTTGGCTCAGGTCATGACCACATGGTTTGTGAGATTGAGCCCCACAATGGGCTCTGTGTTGACAGTGCAGAGTCTGCTTGGGATTCTCTGTTTCCCTCTCTCTCTGACCCTTCCCTGCTCATGATCTCTCTCTCTCAAATAAATAAACATTAAAAATAAAAATAAAATTTCCCACACAAATGTTTTTCTCATGGTTAATATTTAGATTTATCTATCCACACCAGTTTTCTTGCTCTCCATCCCTTCTCTCCCTACCCAACCCTCTTCCCACTGCCCCCTCCATAATCCTTCCATGATCTTTTTTCCTGAAATTCATTATTTAGTAGTTTTTTCAACCTGGGCCTTAATAAATAGTAATAACGTTCCATTTTTATCTAAGCTTATCTTTATTTCCTCTAAATTCAGTAATAGTTTTGGCTGGAGATAGGCTTCTAGGTTGAATTATCCTCTCTTGGGGATAATGACGTCTACGTCATTACTCTTTTTGTTATTTTGTTTTTAATATTCATATATTTTTTGGAAGAGCACAAGTGGGGGAGGGGAAGAGAGGGGGACAGAGGATCTGAAGCAGGCTCTGCGCAGACAGCAGTGAGCCCAATGTGGGGCTTGAACACATGAACCATGAGATCATGACCTGAGCCAAAGTCAGACACTCAACCGACTGAGCCACCCAGGTGCCCCTCATTGCTCTTCTTTTGAGAAGGAATCTACTCTTAGTGGGTAAGTAGTCGGTCTCTAAGGTCAGCCTGGATCCAAGCTTGGCTTTACTTGCTGTGTGGCTTTAGACAAGATACACAATTTTTCTGACTCAGTTTCCCTATCTGTAAAAATGGGGGCCAGGGGGCTAGGGATGGAATCTAAAGTATACTGCACTAATTTAAAATGTTTTTTTAAATTTATTTATTTATCTTGAGAAATAGGGAGAGAGAGAGAATGCCAAGCAGGCTCTGCACTGGCAGCACGGAGCCCGACGTGTGCACCGAGTAATTTAAAGATTCATATGTGACCACTACCTAAAACATAAAAATCATCTGGCATTGTCTTTTTTTTTTTTTTTTAATTTTTTTTTTCAACGTTTATTTATTTTTGGGACAGAGAGAGACAGAGCATGAACGGGGGAGGGGCAGAGAGAGAGGAAGACACAGAATCGGAAACAGGCTCCAGGCTCCGAGCCATCAGCCCAGAGCCTGACGCGGGGCTCGAACTCACGGACCGTGAGATCGTGACCTGGCTGAAGTCGGACGCTTAACCGACTGCGCCACCCAGGCGCCCCTGGCATTGTCTTTTTTATCTTGCCCAGGACTAGATGTCTTCCTGAAACTGTGAATTGTTCTTACATTTTTTCTAGCAAAGTCTTGGTGAATATCTCTTCAAATATTACCTTTCCTCTATCCTTTCCTATGGGAACTCCTGGTAGATGTATGCTAGGCTTTCTGGCTTTCTCATTACCACTTCCATGTCTAGCAACCTCTACTGCTTTTAATATCTTTACTCCTCTGTGCCATGTTTTAGGTAATTTCCTTAGAACTAATACTCTTCAGTTCACTAATACTCTTCAGTTACGACTAACTTGCTGCTTAGCCCATCCATTACTTTTTTTGCTAATTTTAAAGACATAAATTTTCAGGTGTGTGAATTCTAGTTGTTTTATTTTCAAATATGCCTGCTCTTTTTTTCATAGTGTTCAATTATTTCCTTGTGAATATAAGACTTAATTTATCTATTTAATCATTTTATACATGCTTGTAGTCTTTTTGATATTTTTAGATTGAATTTTAGAGTGTTAATCCTCTTGCTTGTGATATCTTCTGATTCTCCCTCATAGTGAACTGGTTCCTCATGTAATTTATAATTTTTCCCCGTGTTCAACTCTTTGGCCAGGGTTGGCTTTTTCTATGGGAGTTCCATGTACCTTAAGAGGTGGTAACATTGTGGAGAGAAATTTTGCATTACTTCTGCTGTGCACTCCTTGTATATCTGGGATCAATCTTTATAAGACATTTTTTGGCTTCAAGATTCTTGAGTCAATGCTTAATGTAAATTAGATTCTGTATGTATACTTAGAACTTTGAGTTTCCATGGACAGCTTTTTGTCCCACCAGAGCCCTGAGCAGATAGATGCATTCTTCCTTGAAAGGTAATACAGGATACAGACTAAAAACAGCAACTCTACACACTTCCTGGGTTTCAATCTTCACTTGACTTTTTTTTCTTAAGTTTACTTATTTATTTTGAGAGAGAGAGAGATAGAGGGAGGAGGAGAGAGAGAGAGAGAGAGAGAGAGAGAGAGAGAGAGAGTCCCAAGCAGGCTCCATGCCCAGCATGGAGCCCAACATGCAGCTCAATCTCATGACAGTGAGGTCATGACTTGAGCTGAAATCAAGAGTTGGACGCTCAATCAATAAAGCCACCAAGGCGCCCCTTTACTTGACTTCTTAATAACACTGAACCTCAAGCATATTCTTAAAAAGCAAAACAAAATAAAACAAAACAAAGTAAAAAACCTGTGATAATTTCCCTGTCTAGAGTCCTTCAGTGTAGGGGAATTAGAAACCTCCATATATCAGCACAGCAATATGGCAATCACAGCTAACACACAGCATGTAATATATGCCCTGACCCATTCTAAATGTTTGACCTATATTAACTCATTTAATACTTACAGCAATCTTACAGGTAGGCAATATTATTAATTTAATTTGACAGGAAAACTAAGTCACAGGGGTTTTGTTTTACAATATGCCTGAGGTAGTTCAGGGGATTCCCTTTCCATTCTTTCACATGCAGTTCTGTACATAATCTTTTCTCTTCTTTCGTACCAGAAAAGGCTTGGCGGAATAGTTGAGGTAAGCGTTGAGGATTGGGGAGTAGGGAACACAGTTCACACTAGCACAGTCTGCAATGTTGCTAGAATCCAAAGTCTGCAATCAAATTTTTAACACTCTTTCCACTCAAAGCCATTGCTGGAAAAGACCCATTTTTTTAATACCAAAAGTTCTTTCCGAAGTCATTTCTTCCCTAAAGTCATTTGAGAGAGTGCTTTAATTTTCTAAAAGCTCATGGACAACTTATGGCCATTTCTAAAGCACATCATTCCTCTTCCCTGAAAGTGCTTCTAATCTGTAGGGCATGTACAAAGCAGCTGAAATGTGCAAGTGTACCCAAAGTCACCTCTGAAATCCCTAGCCTCTTCTCCCAAATCACCTATCTTAATTATTAAACAAAAATAATCCTCCTAGATTCACTAGAATCATTTCATATAATGGAAAAAAATACTATAATTAATTCATCAAAAATATTTTGCTTAGAAGTTCAAAAAAAAATGAGTCACATGGGAGATTTTTTTTTTTCTGATAGAACCAGCTTTTATTGTCTACTATGTGTAGGAAGAAATAAAAAAGAATACTGGGAAGGAAAATAATGTCAATAAAATTTAAGCATCTAGAATTTAAAATGGCTAAATTTAAATATTGCTCATAAAACCTGCTATGATTTTCTAAACCATTTCTCTGGCAGCTGCAAAACGACAGTGGGCAGGACCATCTGTGAAACTAGTCCATGGTGCCCCTACACAAGCTCCTGGTGACAGAAGTCCTTGGCAGCCGAGGTGGGGTGGGATGGAGTATCACAGTCGGCCCTTCAATGAGAATCACTGAGCAGATCAGGGCTCAAACCTGGAACCTGCTGCATTCAGGTCACTCAAAGCTACTGGGTCTCAGGTTCTTCGTTTGTAAAATGGGGGACAACCTAAGTGTTAACCAGTCACCTGATGATATCCCAGTTCTCCAGTTTTAGAGGTCACCATTTCTTTAATATTTAAATTAAAATAGTGTAAAGTCCCATTCAAACACAGAGAAGAAAGAGCATGCTGGCTCCCCACCCCCCCTCCCGGAGATACTTAAGAGTATCAGTTGCCTCTGGTGATCTTCTGCTCACATTCCCTTGAACCCCTGAATCTTCATCCACACTCACATCTTGCCTCCTGTAGTTTAATCTTCCCTTCACTCTCAGTAGCCCAACACATAAAAAAAAACGCCTTTTTCCTTTAATTCCCCACCACGGTGACAAGCTTTTTTAATGTATCAAACCATTTTTTGAAGGCTTAAAAGTAAAAGGGATGTGGTGATGAGGGTGGGGGGATGCCTCACACCCAGAATCATACTCTCATATGCATTAAATTTGAACCATAGACACTGCTGTTCTCAAAAGTCCCTCAACCATCCTCAATTATGTTTTTCTTCTCAGGGACCTCCATGTGGGACAGGACTAGCCCTCTCTACTTCTCTTCCTTCTTCTCTAACCAACCTTCAGGTTCCGACAATGTCACATCATTTTTCATACAACAGTCCTTCACTCGTTACCCTAAAACTTCTGCAGCCTACTTTTTAACATGGGAAACTCATTAAGGTGCTTCAAAAATAAAAGGCCAGCTATCTTTCCCTATTCCTTTGCCTCAACCCCAAACACAGCAGAAGCTGTGATATTAGTCTTTACAGGATCACATTCCTGGAAGTGGCTAAACTTGTGCATCAATGTCTTTAAGGAGAAAGGGAGCAGTATAAAGACACACCCTTCCTCTACAATGGATCATGCCACTCCTCCTGTTATCTCCTTGAAGAACCAGACAGTCCTTTTTTGTTTGTTGTTTTAAATAGCAACGTATCCCTTCCCACTGCAGGGAATAACGTCTGTTCTGCAGTGGAAGTGAGGATCACACATGTGGACAAGCATATGAAAACTGCTAAGACTGTACTAAGTTGTAGGGGCATTTTGGTTTCTATGATTTTTGACTGGTATTATTACCATCCACCCTCTTTTGGAAATATGTAATGATATTTTAAAAAAAAGGTAGGGGGAGGAAATAAATCATGTTACCCTCTGCTTTCAACTATCCAATAAACTGCCATGGACTCAGAATTTAATCCAGTGTCTTAATCACCAGGGCCTACAGTCCCTACCTTCTAGCCCTTCTTACTCCTTGACCTCATCTTCTTTCATTCTTTCTCTTATTTACAACACTCCAGCCATGTGGGCCTTCCTTCAGTGCTTTCATTCAAGGCATGTGTACTGAACATCAGCTATGTCTCAGGTAATGTTTTAGATACTTGAGGTACAATCAATGAACAAAACAGAAAACACCTTCTCACCCAAAAGACATTGTCGGTGCTATTTCCTCTTCCTAAAACACGTTTACCCAAGAGTTTAGCAAAGTCTAGCTCCTCTTGACCCTTCATGTCTCAGCTCAAATGTTACTTCCTCCAAGAAGACTTCCCCAGCCACACTTTCTAGAGTGGTACCTATGCCCCTGATTGCTGTGTATTTCATCATCCTTATTTGGTCTCAATTGTACTTATTATTTCCCAATATTATTTTATTCACTTATTTATCAATTTATTTAATTTAAAATTTTTACTTATGAATTATCTGTCTTTCTCAATTAGAAGGCAAGCTCCATGAGATCAGGGACTTGTATTCCTAGCACCTAGAACAGTGCCTGTCACATTGTAGACACTCAATAAATTGTATACACTGAATAAGTGAATGAATGGATAAGTGGATGAATTAAAGAAACCATACCTCCTTTTGCTTCAGGACATTTTTCCTGCTCCGTGTGGTCCTTACTCAGTTGTCAATAGTGTTCCATCCCTGCCATCCTTAGGTAAAAGTGGACATGTGACCCAGCTTGGGTCAATTATGGACTTGCATTCTTTTGGATATGGTGATTAGTCCAAGATTGGGCATAGGATCCAAGCCAGGCCAATTGGCGCACTTGTCCAAAATTTTCAAAACAGGAATTTAAGAGAGGTATACAAACTTTAAGGATTAATATGTAAAGCTACTGGTGGCTACCATCTTCCTCTGACATAGTCTGTCAAGGGTAGACCAGAATGAGATTAAAATGCAAAGTGAAACTTTACATTTAGATGGAGCTAGAGAGAAAGTCTTGATAACATTAGTTGAACCTGTGCTTCCAATCTTGCTTAAAGCCTGGTATCCCAAGTCATTAAATTTCTCTTTTTGCTTAAGCCAGTATGGGTTGGATTTTTGAACCATGCAACTGAGACTCCTGACTATGAGTTGGTGTTTACACAGGTAACTCCCAGCCCTCCACTCCTCTTTTCCAAATGGAAGAGTCAAGCACAGCAGCCCCAAGCAATAGCCCTGGCATTTGGCCCTGTCATCCTCGAGTACGGTTTAATGTCTGAGCTTGAGAGAGGCAGTTACAAGTGTACTCCCCACTTCAGAGAAGCTGCATGTTGCTTAAGAGGTCGCACCAATTTTCCCTTCCTCTTGTTACTTAGTAACAAGGAAGAAGGCTTATGATCAATGCAGAGTGGCTTTTTTATCCCACCCCAGACCTACCTGCTCTGACAAGCATCCTGTGCCAAGGTCTGGCAATGGTTATTTTCCTCTCTCCATTTTCCGTCAACCCCAGCCCCCTTTCCCAAAGGCCAGAGATGAGCAGCAAACCAAAATCTTACACTTAAACACAGAGTGTGGCTGGCATATTTATTCTACTCCTCTGTGAAACGACAAAAAGCAATGATACCAGTTGGGTTGATTATGCACTGGTGATTGCAAAATTCCTTTCCTGCCAACAGCAGAGCTTGAGCACTTCACACTGGGTGATTTAAAGCTAGTCAGAAAACTCAAAGCAAAGGGCAGCAAAAGTCAGACAGTAGAAACAAGGCCCTGATGTTACATGCTTAGCACTTGACTGGGCCAGTTGACTTTTTGATCTAATTCTCTCTTTTCTCAAATGTATTTATAACATGGCAGGGATATGTTTCATTAAGTAGAGCACAAAATCAAGAGTGCATCAGAAACAAAGGCCTCCTCACCTTCCTAATCATGAACTTTCTTTTTATTTTTTTTAACTTTTTTGTAACATTTATTTATTTTTCAAAGAGAGAGAGTGTGAACGAGGGAGGGGCAGAGAGAGAGGGAGACACTGAATCTGAAGCAGGCTCCAGGCTCTGAGCTGTCAGCACAGAGTGGGACGCAGTGCCCAAACCCACGAACCGTGAGATTATGACCTGAGCTGAAGTCAGACGCTCAGCCGACTGAGCCACCCAGGTATCTCATGAACTTTCTTTCAGTTGCCAAGATCTAGGGGCAAAAAAATACTGAAATGAAGGAGTATTTAAGGTCTACCAAATTCCTTGAACCACAAAGTGAAAAGAGAAGACAAAGAACCAAATCGGCCCTGCCGTGTGACGAGAGAGGCCTGGACTCTTTCTGGGATATACTCTGCACAGAGCCCAATATATATTCAGTGTTTAATATTCATAATACCAATGGCTAGCTGTAGCAGATTGACTGGCAGCCCCCAAAAGATATGGCGATGTCCTGGAACTTGTAAATGTGACCTTATTTGGAAAAAAGGTCTTTGCAGATGTAATTAAATTAAAGATCTCGAGATGAGATTATCCTAGATTACCCAAGGGGGCCCTAAATTCGGTGATGAATGACTTTTTCCTTTTAATGTTTTTTATTTATTTTTGAGAGAGGGAGAGAGGGAGGGGCAAAGAGAGGGGGAGAAAGAGAATCCCAACCAGGCTCTGTGCTGCCAGCGCAAAACCTGACATGGGGCTTAACTCACAAATGTTGAGATCATGACATGAGCAGAAACCAAGAGTCAGATGGATGCTTAGCCAGCTGAGCCACCCAGGTGCCCCAGTGATGAATTTCTGTATGAGAGTGAGGCAGGGAGTTATTAGACACACTGAGGAAAAGGCCAAGAGAAATGAGGCAGAGATTGGAGCTATAATTCAAGGAACATCTGGGCCACCAGAAGCTGAGGAGGCAAGGAGGGACTCACCCCCCTGGAGCTTTCAGAGGGGACACAGCCCTGCTGACCCCTTGACTTTGATCTTCTGATCTCCAGAACTGTGAGAATGAATTTGTGTTCTTGTCAGCCACCTGGTTGGCGGGAAATCGTTTTGGCAGCCCAAGGAAACCACTGCACTAGCACATATCATGCTTACTCCATCCTATACCTGTGCTAGGTGCTTTGCAGTCACTTTCTCCTTTATTCAGGGCAAAATATCCTTACAAGAGAGGTATCCTTATCCCTCTTAAGCAGATAAAGGGTTTAAAAGCCTTGCCCAAAGTCTGCTGAGGAAAAGTGGAGTCTGAATTCAAATTCAAATCCATCTAACTCTGAAGCCCAGGCTCTCCCCACTGTGCCACTATTTCCTTAGTTAATGTAAGTGTTTGTTTTCAAATCATTAAAGAATAGGGTCTGATCTTGATGCCCAATTCCTAGCATATTTGACACCCAGAACATTTCATTTTTAACACCTCCTTCTTCCGTATATGACACAATTATTTTCAGTAATAGTCATGAAATGAAGCAAATATATACATTTATGGACTAAATTTACATTTATCAAATGAAATGATTGTAATTCATAGTTGACACTGTTTCACTGTTTTATATTTAAAAACAAATAAAAATTCCCAGTGGTCATGTTGAAGGACATAATTTAATAACTAAATTCTGTTTCTGTTCTTAAAATTGTTGAGCTCCTACTGTTTCTTTCTAATCTACTGTCTAAACACAGATATATGTAACACCACCAGAGTTGGATGCAGGAGCTTAGCCCCAAATGCAAACAATTTGGAGCCCAAGGGAATTTACTTTCAAAACAGGTGAGTATGGGGAGGAGCCAAGACGGTGGAATAGCATGGAAGTTTTTTTGTGTCTCATGTCCATGAAATACAGCCAGACCAACACTAAACCATCCTGCACACCTAGAAAGCTGATCTGAGGATTAACACAACAATGTGCACAACCCGAGCCACAGAATTCAGCAGGTATGCAGCATAGAGAGGTGAACTGAGGGAGAGAGAAGCCACGAAGGGCAGGGAGCTGTTTTTGCATGCAGAGAGAGGACAGAGACGGTGTGTGGGGGGGAGAATATGGCAACGCATCCCCCCCCCAAAAGCAGCTGGAGAGAAAGTGGAAAAGTGGAAACTGCCATAGGGACTGAATTAAAAAGGGAGAAAGGAGAAAGGAGAGGGTTTAAATTCCATTAAGACTCTATAAACAGGGGAACACAGAGTCTGAAACTCTGCAGCTTGATACCTGGTGGTGCTCTGGTGAGGATGGTGAATCCCAAGGAGCAGAGTGAAGTCTGCGGTCTTCAGACCACATGGGGAGAGGCAGTTTCCCTGCTGGGAGGACATCTGGTAGAGGCTATGTGGACCCCCAACAGGCAAAGGCCCCAGTGGACCTGGGAGAACAACCACATTTGCTGGTGCTGGAACAAGATCACTGGGAGTGAAGCCTGGTACCAGATGTGTGTTGTGATTTGCCATAATCCCTGAAATGCTGCTGCTACACAATCGCCTGAACGTTTTCTGGAGTGGGCTGGCACCCGACCAATCTCTGGACATTGGCAGCTGCACGGTGCCACAAATGTTCCTGGATGCAGCCGGCACCCAGCCATTGCTCAGTGTGACCCTCCCGCAGAGGGGCAGAACGGGTCAAAGCCGCAGTTCTGCAGAAATAAGGGGTTGGGAAAAAGCCGCATCTGAGATAAAACTCAGGAGGGAGGTGCTGCCTGGGGCTTGGTCACGGACAGTGTAACAGCGGGGAGTGGATGGAAGCCAAAGACAAAGGATGGGTGCATGATTGCTGATAAGGGAGAACAGAGTTCTAATACTAGACACTGGGTAGCTGGGTGACGCCATTATCACCACTCCAGTGCATGTGCATGCGCACCTACAAGTGCCACAACAATCCACCCCAGTAAGCTAAGCAGCGCCATCTAGTGGAGAATGGAGCCATTACACTAAGTCCCACTCAAGTAGGCCAACCTCACTCTTCAGGAACACAAGTCTCTCCACCTGCTTAGTTTATGGACTATAAAGCACTTCACAGTTCGACTTCCTGGGGAAAAAGAAGTAATTTCATTCGTATTTCAGTCTGTTCACTGGTCCATCTATTCAATTTTCTTTCTTTTTTTCTTTTTTCATTTCTTTTCTTTTTCATGAATACAGAAAGATATAAAATTCATTTTTATTTTAAATTTTTATTAAAAATATTTTTCTTTAATTTTTTTCTACTATATTTTTAACTTTTGTGTAAATTTTTTCAAATTCTATTTTACTTCCATCACTTGATTTTAGTCTATTTCAGTGTATTCATTTTTTTCAAATTTTCAAAGGATTTCCTTTTTTTTCCTTTCCCCTTTTTTCCCTAATCTATCAAGCCCCTTTCAACACCCAGACCAAAACACACCTAGGATCTAGCATCACTTATTCAATTTGTGTGTGTGTGTTTGTTTTTAAGTTTTTAATTTTAATATTTTTTTATTTTAATTTTTTTTACTTCATTAATTCCTTTTCTCCCTTCAAAATGATGAAACGAAGGAATTCACCCCAAAAGAAAGAGCAGGAAGAAACGACAGCCAGGGACTTAACTAACACAGATACAAGCAAGATGTCTAAACCAGAATTTAGAGACAATAATAAGAATACTAGCTGTAGTTGAAAATATACTAGAATCCCTTTCTGTGGAGATAAAAGAAGTAAAACTAGTCAGGATGAAATAAAAAATGCTATAACTGAGCTGCAATCTTGAATGGCTGCCACAGCAGGAAGGATGGATGAAGCAGCAGAGAGAATCAGCGACATAGAGGACAAACTAATGGAGAATAATGAAGCAGGGGAAAAAAAAGGGAGATTAAGGCAGAAAAGCACGATTTCAAAATTAGAGAAATCAGTGACTCATTAAAAAGGAACAACATCAGAATCTTAGGGGTCGCAGAAGATGAAGAGAGATATAAAGGGGTAGAAGGGTTATGTGAGCAAATCATAGCAGAAAACTTTCCTAACCTGGGGAAAGACACAGACATAAAAAATCCAAGAAGCACAGAGCACTCCCATTGGATTCTACAAAAACTGACCATCAACAAGGCATATCATAGTCAAATTCACAAAATACTCAGGTAAGGACAGAATCATGAAAGCAGCAAGGGAAAAAAGTCCCTGACCTACAAGGGAAGACAGATCAGGTTTGCAGCAGACCTATCCACAGAAACTTGGCAAGCCAGAAAGGAGTGGCAGGATATATTCAATGTGCTGAATTAGAAAAATATGCGGCCAAGAATTCTTTATCCAGTAAGGCTGTCATTCAAAATAGAAGGAGAGATAAAAAGTTTCCCAGACAAACAAAAATTAAAGGAGTTTGTGACCACTAAAGAAATTCTAAGGGAGACGCTCTGAGGGGAGAAAAGATGAAAAAAAAAACCAAAAACAAAAAAAACACACAAATAAATAAAGACCAAAAGCAACAAAGACTAGAAAGGACCAGAGAACACCACCAGAAACTCCAACTCTACAAGGAACATAATGGCATAAATTCATATCTTTCCGTACTCACTCTAAACATCAATGGACTCAATGCTCCATCCAATTGAAAGACATAGGATAACATAATGGATAAGAAAACAAGATCCATCTATATGCTGTTTACAAGAGACCGACTTGAGACCTAAAGACACCTTCAGATTGAAAGTAAGGGGAAAGAGAACCATCTATCATGCTAATGGTCAACAAAAGAAAGCCGGATTAGCCATACTTATATCAGACAATCTAGAGTGTAAACTAAAGACTATAACAAGAGATGAAGAAGGGCATTATATCATATTTAAGGGGTCTATCCACCAAGAAGACCTAACAATTGTAAACATTTATGCGCCAAATGTGGAAGCACCCAAAATATAAATCAATTAGTCACAAACATAAAGAAGCTCATTGATAATAATACCATAATAGTAGGGGACTTCAACACCCCACTCACAACAATGGACAAATCATGTAATCAAAAAATGAACAAGGAAACAATGGCTTTGAATGGCATACTGGACCAGATGGACTTAACAGATATATTCAGAATATTTCATCCCAAAGTAGTGGAGTATACATTCTTCTCCAGTGCACATGGAACGTTTTCCAGAACAGACCATATACTGGGACACAAATCAGCCCTCAACAAGTACAAAAAGATCGAGATCATACAGTGCATATTTTCAGACCACAACACTATGAAACTTGAAATCAACCACAAGAAAAAAATTGGAAAGGTAACAAATACCTGGTGACTAGAGAACATCCTACTAAAGAATGAATGGATTAACCAAGGAGTTAAAGAGGAAATTAAAAACTTCATGGAAGCCAATGAAAATGGTAACACTACAACCCAAAACCTCTGGGACACAGGAAAGGCAGACATAAGAGGAAAGTATATAGCAATCCAGGCCTTCCTAAAGAAGAAAGAAAGGTCTCAGATACACAACCTAACCTTATGCCTCAAGGAGCTGGAAAAAGAACAGCAAACAAAACCCAAAACCAGCAGAAGACAGGAAATAATAAAGATTAGAGCAAAAATCAATGCTATCAAAACAAAAAAAAAAAAAAAAAACAGTAGAACAGATGAAATCAGAAACTGGTTCTTTGAAAGAATTAAGAAAATTGATAAACCACTAGTCAGTTTGATCAAAAAGAAAAAGAAAAGGACCCAAATAAATAAGATCAAGAATGAAAGAGGAGAGACCAAAACCAACAAAACAGAAATAAAAACAATAATAAGAGAATATTATGAGTAGTTATACACCAATAAAATGGGCAATCTGGAAGAAATGGACAAATTCCTAGAAACATATAAACTACCAAAACTGAAACAGGAAGAAATAGAAAACTTGAACAGACCCATAACCAGTAAAGAAATCTAATTAGTAATCAAAAATCTCCCAAAAAACAAGAGTCCAGGGCCAGATGGCTTTCCAGGGGAATTCTACCAAACATTTAAGGAAGAGTTAACACCTATTCTCTTAAAGGTGTTACAGAAAATAGAAATGGAAGGAAAACTTCCACACTCATTCTATGAAGCCAGCATCACCTTGATTCCAAAACCAGACAGAGACCCCACTAAAAAGGAGAACTATAGACCAATTTCCCTGATGAACATGGATGCAAAAATCCTCAACAAGATAGTAGCCAACCGGCTCCAACAATACATTAAAAAAAATTACTCACCACAACCAAGTGGGATTTATACCTGGGATGCAGGGCTGGTTCAATATCTGCAAAACAATCAATGTGATGCCTCACTTCAATAAAAGAAAGGACAAGAACCATATGATCCTCTCAATAGATGCAGAGAAAGCATTTGACAAAATACAGCATCATTTCTTGATAAAAACCCTCAAGAAAGTAGGGATAGAAGTATCATACCTCAAGATCATAAAAGCCATATACAAAAGACCCAACACTAATATCATCCTCAATGGGGAAAAACTGAGAGCTTTCCCCCTAAGGTCAGGAACAAGACAGAGATGACCACTCTCACCACTGTTATTCAACATAGTATTGGAAGCCCTAGCTTCAGCAATCAGACACACAAAGGAATAAAAGGCACCCAAATCAGCCAGGAGGAAGTCAAACTTTCACTCTTCGCAGATGACATGATACTCTATATGGAAAACCCAAAAGATTGCACCAAAAAACTGCTAGAACTGATTCATGAATTTGGCAAAGTTGCAGGATATAAAATCAATACACAGAAATTAGTTGCATTCCCAGTCACCAACAATGAAACAACAGAAAGAGAAATCAAGGAATCGATCCCATTTACAATTGCACCAAAACCCATAAAATACCTAGGAATAAATCTAACCAAAGAGGTAAAAAATCTATACACTGAAAACTATAGAAAGCTTATGAAAGAAATCGAAGACACACAAAAAAGTGGAAAAATATTCCATGCATCTGAATAGGAAGAACAAATATTGTTAAAATGTCAATACTACCCAAAGAAATCTACATATTCAATGCAATCCCTATCAAAATAACACCAGCATTCTTCACAGAGCCAGAACAAATAATCCTAAAATTTGTATGGAACCAGAAAAGACCCTGAATAGCCAAAGCAATCTTGAAAACGAAAACCAAAGCAGGAGGCATCACAATCCTAGACTTCAAGCTGTACTATAAAGCTGTAATCATCAAGACAGTATGGTGCTGGCACAAAAACACTCAGATCAATGGAACAGAAGAGAGAACCCAGAAATGGACCCACAAATGTATGGACAACTAATCTTTGACAAAGCAGGAAAGAATATCCAATGGAATAAAGGCAGTCTCTTCAGCAAGTGGTGCTAGGAAAACCGGACAGTGACATGTAGAATAATGAACCTGGACCACTTTCTTACACCAGACACAGAAAGGAATTCAAAATGGATGAAAGACGTCAATGTAAGACAGGAAGCCATCAAAATCCTTGAGGAGAAAACTGGCAAAAACCTCTTTGATCTTGGCTGCAGCAACTTCTTAGTCAACACGTCTCCAGAGGCAAGGGAAACAAAAACAAAAATGAACTACTGGGACCTCATGAAAATAAAAAGCTTCTGCACAGCGAAGGAAACAATCAGCAAAACTAAAAGGCAACCGACAGAATGGGAGAAAATATTTGCAAACAACATATCAGATAAAGGGTTAGTATCCAAAATCTATAAAGAACTTCTCAAACTCAACACCCCAAAAACAAAGAATCCAGCGAAGAAATGGGCAAAAGACATGAATAGACACTTCTCCAAGGAAGACATCCAGATGGCCAACTGACACATGAAAAAATGCTCAACATCACTCATCAACAGGGAAATACAAATCAAAACCACAATGAGATACCACCTCACACCTGTCAGAATGGCTAACATTAACAAGTTAAGCAATAACAGATGTTGGTGAGGATGCGGAGAAAGAGGATCTCTTTTGCATTGCTGCTGGGAATGCAAGCTGGCGCAGCCACTCTGGAAAACAGTATGGAGGTTCCTCAAGAAATTAAAAATAGAACTACCCTTACAACCCAGCAATTGCACTACTAGGTATTTATCCACGGGATACAGGTATGCTGTTTCAAAGGGACACATGCACCCCCATGTTTATAGCAGCACTATCAACAATAGCCAAAGTATGGAAACAGCCCAAATGTCCATCAATGGATGAAAGGATAAAGAAGATGTGGTATTTATATACAATGGAGTATTACTCGGCAATCAAAAAGAATGAAATCTTTTTGCAATCCATTTGCAACTCTGTGGATGGAACTAGAGAGTATCATGCTAAGTGAAATTAGTCAGTAAGAGAAAGACAAAAATCATATGACTTCATTCATATGAGGACTTGAAGACACAGAACAGATGAACACAAGGGAAGGGAAGCAAAAATAATATAAAAACAGGGAGGGGGACAAAACATAAGAGGCTCTCAAATATGGAGAACAAACAGAGGGTTACTGGAGGGGTTGTGGGAGGGGGTATGGGCTAAATGGGTAAGGGGCATTAAGGAATGTACTCCTGAAATCATTGTTGCACTATATGCTAACTAATTTGGATTTAAATTAAAAAAATAAAATTAGTAAAAAAAAATTAAAATTAAAATTAACATTAAAAAAACAAACAAACAGGTGAGTATGGCTGTGCCCCAAGTATTGGGGTCTGATTGTATAATCGAGAGTTGTCCAATTAATTTCTATACTGAAGACAATGTTTATTAAAAGATACCTAGGCTTATTTTTTTTTTTACCGTGGTAAAAACACATTAAAAAATTTACCATCTTAACCATTTTTAAGTATATACAGCTTAGTAGTGCCAAGTATATTCACACTGTTGTGCAACCAATTGCCAGAAATTTTTCATCTTGCAAAAATGAAATTCTGCTCATTAAACAACTCCCCATTTCCCCCTCCCTCTAGCCTGTAGCAACCACCTTTCTAATTTCTGTTTCTATGTATCTGACATCTTTAGATACCTCATATTGGTGTAATCATATAGTATTAGAATTTTTGTGATTGTCATATTTCATTTATGTCAAATGTAGAAAATGTAAAAATGTTTTTTTAAAATGTATGTAATACAAAGGAAGCTAACAAGTATATTATTATTAAAACTCAACACAGGGCCCCTGGGTGGTTCAGTTGGTTAGGCAACCTACTCTTGATTTTGACTCAGGTCATGATCTCACAGTTCATGAGTTTGAGCCCCACATCAGGCTCTGTGCTGACAGTGCAGAGCCTGCTTGGGATTCTCTGTCTCCGTCTCTCTGTCCCTTCCCTTCTCACTCTCTATCTCTCTCTCTCTCTCAAAAAATAAATAAATTAACATTAAAAAAAATACAATACTAACTGTGGTATTTAGGTCAATTCAAACTTATACCAAAAACCTGATCCTTCCTCAGAAGCCACTTCAGTTGCATTAGGAAACTCTTGGGAATAAACCTGCAGAAGAGAAGTGGTGTGAGCTGAATATAGACAACTTTCCCTCGGGCAAACAAAAATATTGATTTTTTTTTTTCTGAAAAGGCACTCTTTTCCTTTAACTCATTTAACCTGACACCATCAGTAGAGGGAAGAAAGCAGTAACTCTCCACTTTGCTGATGCCAGCTCAGCACAGAACCACTCTCCAGACTGACTTTGCCATCATGGCCCTGGTCCGTTGTGTTTGTTTCCCTGCCTTTTCAGAGCGGTAAGTACGGACAGTAAGGACTGGAGGAGTGCTCCCAGAACACAAGTGCATCCTCTGAACATAAATAGCAGACCAGGATGCCACAAGAGCCACAGCCTCTTGCCAGCAGGTTTAGCTAAAGTGGACACCATTTATTCCTGAAAACTCAGTGACAGAGAGACCAACTAGTCCTAACTAGGACCTTAATTTTTTTTTTTAATGTTTATTTTTGAGAGAGAAAGAGAGACAGAATGTGAGCAGGGGAGGGGCAGAAAGAGAGGGAGACACAGAATCCAAAGCAGGCTCCAGGCTCCAAGCTGTCAGCAGAGAGCCTGATGTGGTGCTCGAACTCACAAATGGCAAAATCATGACCTAAGCCAAAATTTGATGCTGAACTGACTGAGCCACCTAGGCACCCCTAGTCTTAACTATGATCTTGACCTTACTCGAGCAATGGGTCCCAGCCTCACTATCATTTTGCCATGTGATCTGAGGCAAATTACTTAACCTCCATAAAGCTCAATCAACCATCTGTAGAAGGAAGATAAAAATAATCACCTTGAGGACTATTATGGGAATTAAGAAAGTAAGGAAAGCACTTGGCATTCAAATATTCATTCTATTTTTAAATCTGTTTTAATGTTTATTTTTGAGTGAGAGAGAGCTCAAGTGGACGAATGGAAGAGAGAGGGAGACATAGACTCTGAAGCAGGCTTCAGGCTCTGAGCTGTCAGCACAGAGCCTGACACGGGGCTCAAACTCACAAACTGTGAGATCATGACTTGAGCCGTAGTTGGACGCTTAACCAACTGAGTCACCCAGGTGTCCTAAGAAATGTTCATTCTTAAGTCTCTTTCAGGATTCCAGGGTGGCACAGTCATTTGAGTGTTCAACTCTTGATCTCTACTCAGGTCATGATCTGTTAGTGAGTTTGAGCACCACATTGGGCTCTGCACTGATGGCATAGAACCTACTTGGGATCCTATCTCTTATCTCTGCCCTTCTCCACTTATGTGCTCTCTCTCTCTCTCTCAAAATAAATTAAAAAAATTAAAAATCTTTTAGTGACCTTCTCCTTCCATCTTTAATGCTCTCTTTGAGAACAAGAACTCCCCATACAAGGTCCTTTGATGATGGGAAATGGAATTCTATGGGAAAGCTCTAGAATATATGAAACATGTCAAAAAGAGGATTTTAAGAACACGAAAATAACATTAAGTACATATATACATACTCCTTATAATGTAGAATATATAAACTGAATGACATGTCAGGATAGGGCCTGGGATCTTGATATGTGCTCACACCAAGAAAAGAGAGAACGTTTTGGAGAAAGGACCCAGTCAATGCAAGCAGACTTGGGCTCAAATAGGTTTAGGGAGACATCGATGACTATGGATCCTCAATACGCTCCTTCATCCCCTACAAATGGGCCTCCAGTGGCCTCCTCCAGACAAGCCCCAGCTTGGCCACCGATGAGCAGCTATGTGAGGGATGAAGCATGCTGACCTGACGCTTCCATCCCTCCCAACTAGTCATTCCACCAAGACTGTGTTGGGTTGCATTTGGGATCTAGCTCTCATTGCACACAGAGTAGGTATTCAACACATGAATAATACAACAAGTAAAGGACAAAAATGTAACTCTTTTGTTCTCAAGGATAATTAGCCAACCACAATCATAACAAACAATAACTAATATTCATAATAATAGTGTCTATACATTGCTATTTTGTGTATCTCATGAAGATTAGGATATTGAATGCTTAATGGGAAAAAAGGTTAATATAAAGGTAGAAGCCTCTCTGCAAGGGGAGAAAGGTGATTCTTAGGACATGCCTCATTATTTCCACATTTTTGCTAAATCAAACCTTTTTCCCCCTCTTGCCAAAAGATAAATGTGGAAGTGTTTGAATACTGTATAGAAATGTAACTGAGCATGAAACTTGCTACTGAGCCATGCAACAGATACTCCTTTGCGTGATTAGTAAAGCTTTTCATGCCAAGTAAATGCTTAAGGTTGCTCATTCCCAGGTGAACTGAGCTATACCATCAAGGTTCTTGGTTGCAAATAAGAGAAATAAACTCTGGTTGACTTAAGTGGAAAAGGGAATTGGCTTGAAGGCTACAGCAGTCTGCAGAATTAACAAGAAGGCTGGGAAAGCCATCTCAGGCAGGAAAAAGCAAGGGGAGGCAAAAACCACAGACCTGCTCTAGCAAAAATTGTTTTAGAAGGCTGCCCTTGCCCCAGAGAGTCACTCTCAAACCACTGGACTTGAACATATGTAGGACCTCTGACTGCTCCTATAATTTCATTTCATGACGCCAAGATTCAAAGTCCTCTGATTTTAAAACTTACTACAAACCAACAGTAATTAAAACAGTGTAGCACAGGTATAAAGACAAAATACACACCATGGAATAGAGATCCCCAAAATAAACCCTTACATACATGGTCAAATTATTTTTGAGAAGGGTTCTAAGACTATTAAATGGGAAAAAGATAGTCTTTTCAACAAATGTTGCTAAGAAAACTTGATGTCTATAGGCAAAAGAATGGAATTGGGCCCTTGCCTAATACCATATGCAAAAACTAACTCAAAGTGAATCACGTACCTAACAGCAAGACATGAAACTATAAAAAATAGAAGATACCCTAGGGTAAGAGCTTCATGACATTGGATTTGGCAATGATTTCTTGGATATGATACCAAAGGCACAGACAAGAAAATTTTTAAAAAATAGGCAAGTACGACTTCATGAAAACTAGAAAATTTTATACATCAAAAGATGGTATCAACAAAATAAAATGGCAAACCACTGAAGTGGGAGAAAATATTTGCAAATCATGTCTCTGATAAGGAATTATATCCAGAACACTTAGAAAACTTCTAAAACTCGGGGAACAAGGGAAGATGGCGGCGTAGGAGGACGCTGGGCTCACCGCGCGTCCTGCTGATCACTTAGATTCCACCTACACCTGCCTAACTAACCCAAAAAACCACCAGAAGACTAGCAGAACGGAGTCTCCAGAGCCAAGCGCAGACGAGAGGCCCACAGAAGAGAGTAGGAAGGGCGGAGAGGCGGTGCATGCTGCCCGGACTGGCAGGAGGGAGCAGGGGTGGAGGGGCAGCCTGCCGGCCAAGCAGAGCACCCGAGTCTGGCTTGCAAAAGCGGAGGGGCCGGACGGAGTGTGTTCCGACAACAAGCGCAACTTAGCGTCTGGGAGGTCATAAGTTAACAGCTCTGCTCGGAAAGCGGGAAGGCTGGAGGACAAAGGGAGGGAGAGCTGCTGAGCCCCCGGAAGACAGAGCTCAGTTTGGTGGGGAACAAAGGCGCTCGCCAGCGCCATCTCCCTCGCCCATCCCCCAGCCAAAATCCCAAAGGGAACCAGTTCCTGCCAGGGAACTTGCTCGCTCCGCGCAAACACCCAACTCTGTGCTTCTGCGGAGCCACCCCTCCGGCAGCGGGTCTGACTCCCTCCGGCTACCACAGGGCCCCTCCTGAAGTGGATCACCTAAGGAGAAGCGAGCTAAGCTTGCCCCTCCTGCCCCCGTGCACCTTGCCTATCCACCCCAGCTAATACGCCAGATCCCCAGCACCACAAGCCTGGCACTGTGCAAGTAGCCCAGACGGGCCACGCCACCCCACAGTGAATCCCGCCCCTAGAAGAGGGGAAAAGAAGGCACACACCAGTCTGACTGTGGCCCCAGTGGTGGGCTGGGGGCAGATATCAGGTCCGACTACGGCCCCGCCCACCAACTCCAGTTATACACCACAGCACAGGGGAAGTGCCCTGCAGGTCCTCACCACTCCAGGGGCTATCCAAAATGACCAAACGGAAGAATTCCCCTCAGAAGAATCTCCAGGAAATAACAACAGCCAATGAGCTGATCAAAAAGGATTTAAATAATATAACAGAAAGTGAATTTAGAATAATAGTCATAAAATTAATCGCTGGGCTTAAAAACAGTATAGAGGACAGCAGAGAATCTCTTGCTACAGAGATCAAGGGACTAAGGAACAGTCAGGAGGAGCTGAAAATGCTTTAAACGAAATGCAAAACAAAATGGAAACGATGACGACTCGGCTTGAAGAGGCAGAGGAGAGAATAGGTGAACTAGAAGATAAAGTTATGGAAAAAGAGGAAGCTGAGAAAAAGAGAGATAAAAAAATCCAGGAGTATGAGGGGAAAATTAGAGAACTAAGTGATACACTAAAAAGAAATAATATATGCATAATTGGTATCCCAGAGGAGGAAGAAAGAGGGAAAGGTGCTGAAGGGGTACTCGAAGAAATAATAGCTGAGAACTTCCCTGAACTGGGGAAGGAAAAAGGCATTGAAATCCAAGAGGCACAGAGAACTCCCTTCAGACGTAACTTGAATCAATCTTCTGCAAGACATATCATAGTGAAACTGGCAAAATACAAGGATAAAGAGAAAATTCTAAAAGCAGCAAGGGGTAAACGTGCCCTAACATATAAAGGGAGACCTATAAGACTCGTGACTGATCTCTCTTTTAAAACTTGGCAGGCCAGAAAGAATTGGCACGAGATCTACAATGTGCTGAACAGAAAAAATACGCAGCCGAGCATCCTTTATCCAGCAAGTCTGTCATTTAGAGTAGAAGGAGAGATAAAGGTCTTCCCGAATAAACAAAAACTGAAGGAATTTGTCACCACTAAACCAGCCCTACAAGAGATCCTAAGGGGGATCCTGTGAGACAAAGTACCAGAGACATGGCTACAAGCATGAAACCTACGGACATCACAATGACTCTAAACCCTTATCTTTCTATAATAACACTGAATGTAAATGGATTAAATGCACCAACCAAAAGACACAGGGTATCAGAATGGATACAAAAACAAGACCCATCTATTTGCTGTCTACAAGAGACTCATTTTAGATCTGAGGACACCTTTAGATTCAGAGTGAGGGGATGGAGAACTATTTATCATGCTACTGGAAGCCAAAAGAAAGCTGGAGTAGCCATACTTATATCAGACAAACTAGACTTTAAATTAAAGGCTGTAACAAGAGATGAAGAAGGGCATTATATAATAATTACAGGGTCTATCCATCAGGAAGAGCTAACAATTATAAATGTCTATGTGCCGAATACCGGAGCCCCCAAATATATAAAACAATTACTCATAAACATAAGCAACCTTATTGATAAGAATGTGGTAATTGCAGGGGACTTTAACACTCCACTTACAGAAATGGATAGATCATCTAGACACACGGTCAATAAAGAAACAAGGGCCCTGAATGAGACATTGGATCAGATGGACTTGACAGATATATTTAGAACTCTGCATCCCAAAGCAACAGAATATACTTTCTTCTCGAGTGCACATGGAACATTCTCCAAGATAGATCATATACTGGGTCACAAAACAGCCCTTCATAAGTTTACAAGAATTGAAATTATACCATGCATACTTTCAGACCACAATGCTATGAAGCTTGAAATCAACCACAGGAAAAAGTCTGGAAAACCTCCAAAAGCATGGAGGTTAAAGAACACCCTACTAAAGAATGAGTGGGTCAACCAGGCAATTAGAGAAGAAATTAAAAAATATATGGAAACAAACGAAAATGAAAATACAACAATCCAAACGCTTTGGGACGCAGCGAAGGCAGTCCTGAGAGGAAAATACATTGCAATCCAGGCCTATCTCAAGAAACAAGAAAAATCCCAAATACAAAATCTAACAGCACACCTAAAGGAAATAGAAGCAGAACAGCAAAGACACCCTAAATCCAGCAGAAGAAGAGAAATAATAAAGATCAGAGCAGAAATAAACAATATAGAATCTAAAAAGACTGTAGAGCAGATCAACGAAACCAAGAGTTGGTTTTTTGAAAAAATAAACAAAATTGACAAACCTCTAGCCAGGCTTCTCAAAAAGAAAAGGGAGATGACCCAAATAGATAAAATCATGAATGAAAATGGAATTATTACAACCAATACCTCAGAGATACAAACAATTATCAGGGAATACTATGAAAAATTATATGCCAATAAATTGGACAACTTGGAAGAAATGGACAAATTCCTAAACACCCACACGCTTCCAAAACTCAATCAGGAGGAAATAGAAAACTTGAACAGACCCATAACCAGCGAAGAAATTGAATCGGTTATCAAAAATCTCCCAACAAATAAGAGTCCAGGACCAGATGGCTTCCCAGGGGAGTTCTACCAGACGTTTAAAGCAGAGATAATACCTATCCTTCTCAAGCTATTCCAAGAAATAGAAAGGGAAGGAAAACTTACAGACTCATTCTATGAAGCCAGTATTACTTTGATTCCTAAACCAGACAGAGACCCAGTAAAAAAAAGAGAACTACAGGCCAATATCCCTGATGAATATGGATGCCAAAATTCTCAATAAGATACTAGCAAATTGAATTCAACAGCATATAAAAAGAATTATTCACCATGATCAAGTGGCATTCATTCCTGGGATGCAGGGCTGGTACAACATTCGCAAATCAATCAACGTGATACATCACATTAATAAAAGAAAAGATAAGAACCATATGATCCTGTCAATCGATGCAGAAAAGGCCTTTGACAAAATTCAGCACCTTTCTTAATAAAAACCCTCGAGAAAGTCGGGATAGAAGGAACATAGCTAAAGATCATAAAAGCCATTTGAAAAGCCCACAGCTAACATCATCCTCAATGGGGAAAAACTGAGAGCTTTTTCCCTGAGATCAGGAACACGACAGGGATGCCCACTCTCACCGCTGTTGTTTAACATAGTGCTGGAAGTTCTAGCATCAGCAATCAGACAACAAAAGGAAATCAAAGGCATCAAAATTGGCAAAGATGAAGTCAAGCTTTCACTTTTTGCAGATGACATGATATTATACATGGAAAATCCGATAGACTCCACCAAAAGTCTGCTAGAACTGATACATGAATTCAGCAAAGTTGCAGGATACAAAATCAATGTACAGAAATCAGTTGCATTCTTATACACTAACAATGAAGCAACAGAAAGACAAATAAAGAAACTGATCCCATTCACAATTGCACCAAGAAGCATAAAATACCTAGGAATAAATCTAACCAAAGATGTAAAAGATCTGTATGCTGAAAACTATAGAAAGCTTATGAAGGTAATTGAAGAAGATATAAAGAAATGGAAAGACATTCCCTGCTCATGGATTGGAAGAATAAATATTGTCAAAATGTCAATACTACCCAAAGCTATCTACACATTCAATGCAGTCCCAATCAAAACTGCACCAGCATTCTTCTCGAAACTAGAACAAGCAATCCTAAAATTCATATGGAACCACAAAAGGCCCCGAATAGCCAAAGTACTTTTGAAGAAGACCAAAGCAGGAGGCATCACAATCCCAGACTTTAGCCTCTACTACAAAGCTGTCATCATCAAGACAGCATGGTATTGGCACAAAAACAGACACATAGACCAATGGAATAGAATAGAAACCCCAGAACTAGACCCACAAACGTATGGCCAACTCATCTTTGACAAAGCAGGAAAGAACATCCAATGGAAAAAAGACAGTCTCTTTAACAAATGGTGCTGGGAGAACTGGACAGCAACATGCAGAAGGTTGAAACTAGACCACTTTCTCACACCATTCACAAAAATTAACTCAAAATGGATAAAGGACCTGAATGTGAGACAGGAAACCATCAAAACCTTAGAGGAGAAAGCAGGAAAAGACCTCTCTGACCTCAGCCGTAGCAATCTCTTACTCGACACATCCCCAAAGGCAAGGGAATTAATAGCAAAAATGAACTACTGGTACCTTATGAAGCTAAAAAGCTTCTGCACAGCAAAGGAAACAACCAACAAAACTAAAAGGCAACCAATGGAATGGGAAAAGATCTTTGCAAATGACATATCGGACAAAGGGCTAGTATCCAAAATCTATAAAGAGCTCACCAAACTCCACACCCGAAAAACAAATAACCCAGTGAAGAAATGGGCAGAAAACATGAAGAGACACTTCTCTAAAGAAGACATCCAGATAGCCAACAGGCACATGAAAAGATGCTCAACGTCGCTCCTGATCAGGGAAATACAAATCAAAACCACACTCAGATATCACCTCACGCCAGTCAGAGTGGCCAAAATGAACAAATCAGGAGACTATAGATGCTGGAGAGGATGTGGAGAAACGGGAACCCTCTTGCACTGTTGGTGGGAATGCAAACTGGTGCAGCCACTCTGGAAAACAGTGTGGAGGTTCCTCAGAAAATTAAAAATAGACCTACCCTATGACCTAGCAATAGCACTGCTAGGAATTTACTCAAGGGATACAGGAATACTGATGCATAGGGGCACTTGTACCCCAATGTTTATAGCAGCACTCTCAACAATAGCCAAATTGTGGAAAGAGCCTAAATGTCCATCAACTGATGAATGGATAAAAAAATTGTGGTTTATATACACAATGGAGTACTACATGGCAATGAGAAAGAATGAAATATGGCCCTTTGTAGCAACGTGGATGGAACTGGAGAGTGTGATGCTAAGTGAAATAAGCCATACAGAGAAAGACATATACCATATGGTTTCACTCTTATGTGGATCCTGAGAAACTTAACAGAAACCCATGGGGGAGGGGAAGAAAAAAAAAAAAAAAAAAGAGGTTAGAGTGGGAGAGAGCCAAAGCATGAGAGACTCTTAAAAACTGAGAACAAACTGAGGGTTGATGGGGGGAGGGAGGGAGGGGAGGGTGGGGGATGGGTATTGAGGAGGGCACCTTTTGGGATGAGCACTGGGTGTTGTATGGAAACCAACTTGACAATAAATTTCATATATTGAAAAAAAAAAGATGAGAAACTTGGAAGTTGGGAAAAATTAAGCAATAAATAGTAAGTGGTTCTCTCTTAAACAAAAAAGAAAAAAGAAAGAAAACTTCTAAAACTCAACAACAAAAACAAACAATTTGAGTCAGAAATGGGCAAAAGACTTAAACAGACATTTCTCCAAAGAAGGCATACAGATGGTCCATAAACACATGAAAAGATGCTCAATATCACTAATCATTAAAGAAATGCAAACCAAAACCACAATGAGATACCACCTCACGAGGGTGGCAACAAAGAGAAAAACAAGCAAACAAAAATCAAACAAGTGTCCTCAAGGATGTGGAGAAATTGGAACCCTTGCACACTGTTGGTGGGAATATAAAATGGTACCGTTGCTGCGGAAAACAGTATGGCAGTTCCTCAAAAAATTAAACATAGAATTACCGTATGATACATCAACATCACTCCCTCCCTACCCCTGCAAAACTGAAAGCAGGGTCTCAAAGAGACATTTGTATACCCATGTTCATAGCAGTATTATTCACAATACCAAAAACAGAAGCAACCTAACGGTCCATCAACGGATAAATTTAGATAAGCAAACTGTGGTAAATACACACAATAAGATATTATTCAGCCTTAAAAAGGCAGGAAATTCTGACACATTTGACAGCATGGTTAAACCTGAGGACATTGTGCTAAGTGACATAAACCAGTCAAAAAGAGATAAAAAATGCATGAGTTCACTGAGGTGCTATACTTAAAGTCACAGAAAGTAGAAGGGTGGTTATCAGGGGCTGAGGAAAAGGAAGAATGGAGGTTACTGTTTAATGGGCATAGAGTTTCAGTTTTATAAGACGAAAAGAGTTCTAAAGATGCATGGTGGTGAGGGTAGCTCTTTATAAATGTGTTTAATACCATAAGCTGCACACTTAAAACTATTAAAATGGTAAATTTTATGTTTCTATCCTTTAACACATTAAAAGAACTGAAAAAAAAAAAGTCAAAGTCTTGAGTGCAAGCATCAGACTGGGTACCTGGAGATTTTGGCCCCTGTTTCTAGATACAGAGGCTGGTAAGGAACCACTTCCTACTTCCAGAAACAGAGGCACAGCCCTGCCCTCCATCCTGCTTGGCATGAAACGAAACAGGTAGAGTGTTCTGTGAAGACTAAACCACAAAGATCTCTCATTCATCCTGTTGAAATGAAACAGCCATAGGGAGCTTTTATTCTCATCATCTGTCAAAACTAAGCTGGCTGGAATTCTTGGTTTTCCTGGACCGCTTGCCCTGCCCTGCACTGCCACCCTCCCCTGTGCTATCCACAATGTGGAAGTCCCCATGGCTGTGCAGGAAAGTCAGCGAGCTCTTTTCAAAATGAAGGACATAGGTCTCTGACTTCCTTCCAATTAACCAATGCATCACTTTTATTCACTCATCACTCATTCATTCAACACATGTGTACTTCTACATGCCTCGCACAGAGTCCAGTCCTGGAAATATAGTTATGAACTTGAAAGACAGTCAAAGCCCTAATGGAATGTATAGTCCAGTGACTCAATATTCACCCCTATGGAACCCTATAGAATATTCTTCTCTGGAGGCTGCTCATAATCCCCTAAATTGTGATCAGCATCATGGCCTCCAAGCAGCTATCCCTAAAACAAAACAAAACAAAACAAAACAAAACAAAACAAAACAGACCCCAATGACTCCTAAATTTCCCTCATCCTATGGGATATGTAAAGTTTTCAGATGTTGAGCTTTTTCATATTTTTAGAACTCTTGTAAACAGGTGACTATGAAGGAATAGAAATTACTCCATTAAATGGAGTTCCCTGAGATTTAAAACAGCAAAGCAGCCAGCTGTGGCTGTTTCTCTGATTACAGTTAGGCGTATTTCACACAAGGAGGTACAAGGCTAAGTAAACACAGACATTCTGATGGTCCCCATGTATCCCTCTCTGGCCCCCAAAGCTTGCCTTTCAGAATAAAGTTGATTTTTATTTTGAAAAGACAACAAAGCTTTCAGCAGCTTCTCACCAATAAGCCTTGGAGAAGATAGAAAGTCTAGGAGGGTAATTACTTGACTTTGAGTTAAATGGGATATATATATAAATTTATTTATGAGGTATTTTTATAAATCATTTTGTATCTGTTCTTAAAACCAACAGGACGGGCTGACAGGTTGTCAAATGGGACACAGACTCAATGCCAAGGAACACATGCATTTGGTATAAATACATAAAGTAGGCTGGGTGTAGGAAGAGAAGTCCTATTCTTGTATTGCAAATAAGAATAAATAAGCACTATTGTATATGATTAATCAAGTTCAACAAATCATGGTCATGTAACATCACTATAGGTTGCCTGCCTCGAGAAATGGAAAGGCAACCTACCTAGGTAGACCTTCTGGCTATACCTTTTATTAGTTGCACAACATCGGCCACTTTGCATCACATTTTGGCATTTTAAAGATTCAAGTGTAGAATATGAAACTCAAACCAGAAGAACCCTAAAGCCCTTTTTACCAACATAATAAAATATTTTCAGAGTCTAACATGTGCCCTACACTTTACACATACTGTACCTCCCAACAAAGATGAAAGATAACCATTATTATGTCCATTTTTCAGATGAGGGAATCAAGGCTCAGAGAATGTAGGTATGGCTGGCACTAGACTTCAGATCAATCTGGTTCCAAAGCCTGTGTTATTTCACTCTATAGTATTTTCCACTATGTATCCACGGATATGCATATAGGCCCCTGCAATTCTAAGGAAGCATGAGAGTAAAGACACAGTCTCATAACCTAAGCCTAAACCAAGCCAGCAAATCAGCAAGGGAAAATGCAGAAAATTGTATACAGCTAATGGAAAGCAAGGGGCAGAGGGAGAAGAAATAAAGAAAAAGAATGCTAAACAGAAAATATAAAATCATTATCTATGATAACTAGAAATGGAATAAATTACCTACTGAGTTGTGTCATTAAGGATATTGTTTCTTTCCATCTTCTGCTCTGCCTCTCTGTGTCCTGTGTCTATAAAGCTTGATTCTCCTCAAGGTCATAGAATAGCTGCTAGTTCAACTGGAGCTACGTGCTTCCTCATTCCAATCTGCCAAGAGAAATTTTGAGTATTTCAAGCAAGAGTCCCAAAGTTCACAGAATGACTTCTTAGGTCACACTCCCACCCCTGAAACCATGACCATAGCCAGAGCAGTAGGATGGCCTAATCCTCACCAAAACACTGTCCTTACTAACAGCTTCTCCCCTTTCTTCCTACTTTACCGGCCTTGCTTCCTCATTCACCCCACTGATTCTCAGATACAGCTTCAAGGACGTGTGACATGTGCAGCCACACAGGGCTTCACTCTTGGTTTAATGCTCTGCTGTCACCGTCTTGAAATTTTTAGTAAGTTTCGAACAAAGGGCCCCACATTTTCATTTTGCATTAATTAGGTTCTGCAAATTATGTAGCCAGTTGTTAACTACTCTTCTTCCCAATCTCTGCCTTGGGAGTGCCTTTAGGATTGATCTTGGACCCTCTTCCTTTCTCTGTTATCTCTCTTTGTGCTCTTGCTTAGGTGAATCATTTCTACAGCTTTAAATGTTCTCCATATGATATTAATTTCCAAAGATATTATTTAGCTCAGACATTCCTGAGCTCATCTGCTTATGTCCAACTTGACATCTTGATACCTCAACCTGGATGCCTTAACAGGCACCACACACTTAAAAATATATCAAATATGAATCTTTTTATTTCCTCCCCCAAATATCTGTCTTCTCCCATGCTCACTACAATCAAGCCTCTTTGGATAAACTTCTGTACCTTTCTACATCATCCCCCTTTCCTGACTCTAAGCATTTGTGTTTTTTGTTTCCTCTGTCCACCAGAAAGTTTGTATCAATTTACACTTCCACAAGCAATCTATCTTAAAGCTCATTTACCCACACCCTGACCATGACAGGTCATTCTTTCTTCTAGTCATTTGACAGATATAAAAAAATAATTTATTGTCTTTTGTATTCCTTCAATTATGAAAAAGGCCAATTAATTGACATTTGCCTTTCTTCTTTGAAGAACTGACTTCTTTGTTCTATGTGTCCATTTTCCCTTGTGGAGTATCTTATAAATTTTTATGAGACCATTATATATGGAAAATATCAATTGTCTGTATTAATAAAAGAAAGTTAGAACAAACCTGGAACAAGAAAAGACAAATCATTAGGAGGTCTCAATGGTCTCAATGTTCTTGATTCTCAGACTATAAAGATCTAAAGGGAGGGGCGCCTGGGTGGCTCAGTTGGTTGAGCGTCTGACTTCAGCTCAGGTCATGACCCCAGTTGGTGAGTTTGGGCCCTGCATCGGGCTCTGTGCTGACAGCTCAGAGCCTGCAGCCTGCTTTGGATTCTGTCTCCCTCTCTCTCTGCCCCTCCATGATTCACGCTCTCTCTCTGCCACTCAAAAATAAAGAAAATTTAAAAAAATTTTTTAAAAAAATCTTCTAAAAGATCTAAAGGGAGAGTGTTGCAGGCAAAGGGCAAAATCAGGTGCAAATGCCTTGCTTAGGAATTGAATTTTGCATGCTTGTGTTGCCAGATGGGTCCCTATGTGGTTGCCATTTGTGCATCAGGACTTTAAATGAATTCCACATGGATATGAGTCAATGGGCTTTAGTGAGACAAATCTACCAAAGTCAAGGCAAGCAGAAGAATAACAGGCAGGGGCCCCCATCCTCTCACAGAGATAGGCCGTGGTGGGGGTCTCTGATGGATACATCTGCAATCCGGTTGAGGGAGCTTGACCCACTTTTTCTCCCTTCATATGAAAGGTCAAGTACAACAAAGCTTTGTCAGACTGGTTGATGACATTCTGGCTTAGGGGTGACTTAGACTAGGTAATCAGCAAAAATAGAAGTTGTCCATGTACATATTGACAGTAGACCCTGCAAAACTTGCTGATAGATTTGGATGTGATAAAGTGAGGGGGGGGGTGGAGGTTTCAGGGATGACTCTTGGGTTTTGTTTTGAGCACCTGGTAGGCAGTAGAGCCATTTATTAATATTGGAGAAGACTAGGGAAGAAGATATAGATGCAGATGACACTAAGCTTCAAATCCCAGTAGTTACTGATGCACCAGGTTTGAATAGGGAAATAGAAATAGGAATGAATTGTTTCTACAACCTTGTGTTTGAGGAAGTGGGCTATTCGAGAAGTGCTTAGGAGGTAACTGGTATCATTTCAATTCCACCACCTTTGGAAAGGTGAAGTTTGAAGGTAAGTAAAGATTCAGAACATTCTTGATTCAAGAACACAAAATTTGTTTCCAATGTGAAGGCTACAACTACAGTTATGCTTCTAGAATTCTCTATTTCTTATTGATAAACTCAGTGCCCAATATAATTCAAATATTAATTCTTCTGGATCCCTGAATACAATTGCAGAGGCATCGTCACAGGCTGTTAACCTGTTTCTATTAAGATAGGAAGATTAGGAAAACTCACACAATTAACCTAGCTAATCTAAGAACTCCTCTGGGGCCATTATTCTTTACTAAAATATATGGGTATATAGACATTTACTGAGCAGTTACCATGTGCCAAAGAGTGTGCTAAATGCAACATATGCATTATCTCACCACCTTCACAACAACCCAGAGGTAGTCAGGTTTGGTAACACATCCAAGTTCACACTGCTCTTAATCCAATCTATACTAGAATTAGAACCCAACAATTCAACATTTTTTTTTTTATGTTTATTTTTGAGATAGAGTGAGAGAGCGAGCAGGGGACGGACAAAGAGGGAGAGAGAATCCCAAGCAGGCTCTGCACTGTCAGCACAGAGCCCAAAGCAGGGCTCAAAATCACAAACCATGAGATTATCATTGGTCAGATGCTTAACCAACTGCGTCACCCAGGCACTCCTCAACATCACTGCTTTTCAAAGACAGCAACTGTCTTATCTCTTGGTCCTCCAGAACTGATCACAGTTCCCGGCCCATGGGAGGTCACTACAGAGTGAATTGAATGAGAGAGTTAATATATGCTTGTGCTCAATACCCTCTCAGACTAAGAAAATTGTATTTCAAAACAAACAAAAGCAAGCAACTACTTCTATCTGCCTCTTCCTTGGCTGAGGAGTAGGAGGGTTGACACAAAGGCCACTTACCTCCAGAAGTAGGACTGCCAACAATCACTAGAAGATTCAGGTCAGAATCAGGTAACAAAATGAAGAACTTCAAAATCTTTTATAACGATATCTCAATATCAATGTTTTTCTCCATAAATGAATTGGGAAGAATCCATTGATAATTTTTACAAATGTTGTAATTCTACTAGTTTTAGCTTTGGGATAATTCAACCAATTTAGATATATAATTCAGACTATGTTTACTTGTGGGGAGAAAAAAAAAAGCTTAAAGCCTTCACACCATGTTTCATTACCATCCCCTATACCTATCCTTCACTTTTCTTCCCACAGGCACTTTCTGCTACAGCCCTTGCTTTACTGACTCAACCTCCCAGGCTTAATTTGTTTGGTTGTAACCAAATATTTCACTGCCTCAGCTTAATCAGATGACATTCTCTTTTGCTATTTGCCACCATTAAAAAAACGTTTTTCAGCTCCACCAATCATTTTAAATGTATATAATTACAAAATTAGTAATTTGTGACATCTGAGTGCTTGCTGTTACCAAGCACAATTCTGAGAGCTTTACATGCATTATACCTCAGTCTTCAAAACCAGATTGTCATCATTTTACAGATGGAGAAACTGAGGCCAAAATGGTTAAGATCAACATAGTAGCTTAAACTGCAAAAATACAAGATTTGCTGGCAATAAATGTCTTTATTAGGATTTTGTTAAAACTTGGTTTCCTAAAGTAGCAGCAGAATTTAAAAAATACAAAAACAAAAACTACCCCAAGCTTCTTAATGATTCATTTGGATTAACTGTAAAATTAAATGCCTAATTATTTAATACCTTCTAAAATAACACAAAATATATATAATATGTAATACAAACCTCAATAATTCAATTCTCCTGTTATGCATTTACTTACAAACTCTGAACTAAAGAAAAGATTTAGCTAAACAGAATAATTTAAAAACATGTCCTCATATAATTCTATCGTAAGTAATCTATTCTTTGGAGAATTACTTAATATGTCAATTTTATCAATTTTAGTTACATTTTGTTGGTGCCTGGAAAATACAACTATTCTTTTTAAAGCTACTCTGAATTTGTAATACAGTTTAATAATTCAGATTGTCATCCCACCCTACTTAAAGGTATAGAACTTAATGATACCCTTTTTTTTTGATAAATGGAACTTAACAATGTATTTTCCTTTCTAAACTGTATAGTTTTATTCAGTTAGCTACATAATATTATACACTAGTAAACAAAGCAAGCAACATTACTCTTTTTTAAATAACATCTTTAATTAAAGTTTTTGCAAAGGTAAAATATTAAACTTAAAATAGGTCTTAGTACATCAAAATACTAAGTTCTCTAATTGTATTCCAAGATGGTCTTTAAAACATAATATCCTGTATATCACAGAAGAGCAACCTTGATCTGCAATTGTACAGAATGAATTTTACAAACATAATAAATATATTTACGCCCTTACACATAACAGTATGTACAACAGCAGTTGACAATAGTAGCTCAGAACAGCAAAAGGATTAGCCCCTCCCCCAAAATTGTAGCCCTGACACATACTGGACTGATTTAAGGAACCTTGACTAAAATAGTAGTTACTAATTCCATGTAGTTCTTCCCTTAAGGGAAGAACTTGTTCTTGTTCTCTTGTTCCTCAAAATAAACAAAAATAGTAAGCTCGGTGCTTAAAGTTCTTCCTTAAATCATAAAAATGACAAAAGATAGACTAAGGCAGGCTTAAAAAGGGAATTATAAACTTGAGAATAATTTCCATAGCATAATAGATTAAAATGCAAAACTATTTAACATAAACTCATGAGGAACTATTTAAAGCAACTATGTTTTAACCAATGAATTCAAAATCTGAAATAGCTGACAGATAGATGGGAAACAGACATGAGATAAAATGAAAATGTACAAAGATGGATCAATAAAATATTCCATTGCACAAAAGCTCAAAAAAGTTCAAGATGAAATAATCTGAAAATATAGGAATTTTCTCAAGTGGAAGAAAATGCAAAGTTATAAAGGGAACTCCCAAGAGGAAATTATGTCTACATTCCTGTACAAGGCATATTTACCTTTTGAAAAGAATGGTGACATTATTGCTATAAGATAACCAAAAATTACTCTTAGAGGGAGTCAACCCTTTTTATTCCTCCATAAAATCCAGAAAAAAGAAAACCAAATCCTTGATTTTCATATAGCAAAAGAAAATCTTTATACAAAAGCTATTATATTTTTATGTTCTTGCTGTCTAAAACGAAAATCTATTAGAATACGCTCTTCAAGAACACATTTTAATCACTATACACATCGCTCAGATCCTGATGTATTCCTAAGAATAACATCAAGGTGGCTTTGATTTTAAGAGGCAACAATATAAATGTGATATGATGGCATTTAATTAACAGAAAGAAATGTTAAATGTGAACATTTAAAAAAAAATATAAAAGCCCAATATAAAGATCCCCCTCATATAACAGACATTTTACTCTAGAAACTAATTGCACATTAGAGTTGGTTTAGCCAAATGTGGCTCTCTACAGAAATTAAATGTGCTCTCAGGCAATTCAAATGGTCTGATTATACAAATGACCACCAAAAAAGGGTACATATACTGAAAGGCACACATTTCCCCACTTTACCCAGAATTTTGTGTAAATTTTCCTTAGCACTGTTAACATTAATCTTTTTTTTTTTTTTTTTTTTTGGAATAAAAGGTGCCATCACCATCTGTGCAAATCTAAACAAATCTTCTTCTGAAACCTTTACTTATTTTCATAATACCAAGTCTGAACTACTTTCCCTCTTTAAAGTAACATGTTATTTTCATTTTCAAAATCTGAAAGTGGGAATCCTTGCCTTTTCAAAGGAATGACATTTTATGGAACCTAATGAAATGATTTGTTAAATACATTAAAAGCATGATTAAGAATTCAAGTACAGTAAAAGAGAAGCAAGTGGCATTCTTATAGCAAGCCACTATAATAAAACTAAAACATTCCATTTGATTAAAAAGGAACACGATGCAGTAATATAGAAGAGCACAATTTGGTATGCAGTGTTGTTTGGACCAGCTTTCAGAATTTTCACAGGTAAAAGAAAAGCATTTGCCAAGTATGCCATAATTAATATGCAATATACAGGTGCAAATACAAATGGTTATTTCCTGCTTCAAAATAGCCCTAGTGAGTCATTCTGAAAGCAGTGGTTGTTCATGTTTGAAAATGTTATAAAAACAGGCCAGTACACAATTCTACTATGAATACAAATGTTTGTCTACATAGAGGGCCCAAAACATGAGCTGAATATCATATAGTAATCCAAGGTTCAGTAGCAGAACTACGAGATAGCCAAAGGGTTTCAATCAACATTGCAGCACTGCTAAACTTTTATAGGTAGTTCAGGTCATTGACTTCTTCATTGGGTAAATATAAACCTACTAACAACTATACTGAAGGACAAATGAACAACAGGACTTCTGTGATTTCACCCCCTCCCTTCTCTTCTCCCAGTCTCACTAACAAAAAAACCTGTGTGTGCTTTGAGAGTAGTGGGGTAAATAAACCTCACCTCCAAAAAACTAAATAGAGTAAAAATTAAAACCGTATTACCAGTTAATGGCATCTAAATAAAACCTAACTACTAGCATGCTAGAAACCATCATTTACACCAAAGTTCAGAACATAAGTTAAAGGGTCCAAGATGGTATGTGGGGTGGGAAGTAAGTACACACACGCACGCACACGCACACACACACAAATTGATTTGCCTTTTTGAGAAGTTTAAAGATCTGTGTTAAAAAAACAAACATACAATAGCTCACAGTTTCTCTTTGCAATGTAAAGCGTTTCTATGTTACTTCTAGAAACACATATAAAGGCAAATAAAAAGGAAGACAAAAATGGAAGACTTAAAAAAAAATCAATATATGAGTAACTTTACCACATGTGAATTTTGCCAAGATAGACCATGAAAAGAATTAGTTATAAGAAAATATAGGTGAAGACAAGTGATCCTACAGTTCTCCCAGGCAACTAGTTCACACGGAACACAGCACTGCCACATTGTTCTTTAGAGCCCCTTACAGAATACAGAGCTGTGTATTCTTAATATACATATTAAATTTCTATTATTCTTAATATACAAGTCAAATTTCTATGCTTTCTTCTCGATGTGCAAACTGGAGCCCATGTATACATTATCAATGGCCTGGAAGGGCCACCAAATCAAAGAGAGGTAAATATGTACTTAGTGGCCCATCCCCCTCTAACCCCCAAAATTTCCCCTCAAATTACAAAGTTGCAATTAAAAGTGTTTTTTTTTCCCCCAATTAGAAGAGTTTTTAAATTCTTTACTAGTAAATACAGGAAACTTTAATAGTTACTGAATCGTTTAAGAAAAATCCAGGTCCTCACCACCTGCCCAATGAATGCTTCAATCAATACAGAGAATTATCTGAATATTTAGCTTAAAGATTAAACACATATATAAGCATATTCTTCAGTCCAACAGGAAAAAAAATCTATCTATTCATGTGTATGTAATTTCAGCTAGATGGTACCTCTGTGAACTAAAACTGTATTCCTGAGGAGCCACTCCGGGGTTTCTTTTTAAGGTATGGGACTAAAAAACAACAAAAAAAACAAATATGATTTTTCTGGAAGGAAACCGAAGTCATCATTTTAATTCTGCTCAACTCAATGAGACCCAAGTCTTTAAATTACATTTAATGAGAACCTAATTAAAATAAATATCCATTCCTGGGTCAAATTTTGTCTCCAAACTGTGATCACTCATTACTTCCTTTAACTCTTAAACAGATGTTTCATAAAGCAGGGAAGGAAGAGGTATATATTACTGAGGGAGAATAGCTAGTAAAAATATTTAAGACCTATTATGAGAGTTCTAAATTGTTTCCTTATACAAGTGAATTAAAATTCAACACCATAATTCTTACCCTTTTGTAAAAAGCTCACACGCAATTTTTACCAAATATAACCACATACAATAAGCAGTTTCAGGTCAATCTATCAAAAGGGAATTTTCTTCAGTTCGTTCCAACAAATATCTTCTGATTGAACCCAAGTTGGAGGAAGGAATATAGACAAAGCTTTACATGCTAATTACTGGTGGCAGGTACCTGTATTTAAAATCGACAATTATGGTTTTCCAAAACCCCAGCCTCCCCCACCCCAACAACCCCAGGTGCTACAGTTCCATGGCTTGCCAGTTAGAAGTAGTGTCTATGTTGTCAAGGTCTCTTTGTTCCAGTAGCTTTGATTCTACTGCACTTTTCTGACATGCAGAAGTTAAGTTTTGGTTGGTGTATGTCCCAAGTTTCAAACTGTCCACTTAAAATTTTTTTTTAAGTTTCTTTTGTTTATTTATAAAATAAAAGAACCAACTCTTCACCATTCTGCATCTCCAATGGCTTTGGAAAATATATAATCTCTTCCATTAAGATTCATAATGCCATCCTTGAGATGAAATTTCCATTTGTTTTTACTTCTGTGTATCTAAAGAAACAAAAAAAGAACGTAAGAGATACAAAAGATAGGAAACGAAAACCCATTCACATCAAAAAAACTTTTGTCTTGTACATTATTGCATTTACAAATTATTTTTAATTGACAGATAACAGGTAACATTAGTTTCTGCTGCACAACATGATTCGGTATTATAAAATGATCATAAGTCTAATTAACACTCATCACTATATATAGTTGCAAATTTGTTTTCTTGTGATGAGAACTTTTAAGATCTACTCTTGGAAAACTTTCAAATATATAATATGGCATTACCTATAATCAACATGCTGTATTTCACACCTGTAGGACTTACTTATTTTATAACTGCAAGTTTGTACTTTTGACCCCCTTCACAAACATTTGCCCCAGTCTCCAACCTCTGGCCTCTGGCAATGACCATTTTGTTTCTATGAGTTCAGTTGTTTTTTGGTTTATTTTTGCTTGGTTGTTGTAGAATCCACAAATAAGTGAAATAATACAGTACGTGCCTTTCTCTGACTTACTTCACCTAGCATAATGCTCTCAAGGTCCATCCAAGTTGTCATAAACAAGCCTCCTTTCTTTTATATGGCTGCATACAATAATATACAAATACATCATGTGTATATAAACATATACCATGTTTTCTTTATCCACCCATCCACTGATGGACACTTAGGTTGCTTCCTTGTCTCGACTACTGTAAATTATGCTGCAATGAACATGGGAGGACATAAACCTTTCAGAGTTAGTGCTTTCATTTCCTTCGAATAACTACCCAGGAAGCAGAACTGCTGGATCATATGTGGTTCCATTTTTGATTTTTCAAGGAACCTCCACAGTTGTCCACAGTGGCTATACCAATTTACACTCCTACCGAAAGTATACAAGGATTCCCTTTTTCCCACAACCTCACCAACACTTGTTTTTCTTGTCATTTGATAATAGTCATTCTAACAGGTATGAGGTGGTATCTCATTATGGTTTTGATGTGTATTTCTGACAGATAGTGATGTTGAGTACCTTTTCATGTACCTGTTGGCCATTTTATGTCTTCTTTGGAAAAACATCTATTCAGTTCTTCTGCCCATGTTTTATTTACTTTTTATTTTGTTAAGTTTATTTATTTTGAGAGAGACAGAAGTGAGGAGGGGGGGTGGGGGGGGGGAGAGGGAGAGAGCGAGCGAGCGAGCGCCCGACAGAGGGCTCAAACTCACAAACCGGGAGATCATGACCTGAGTGAGCTTCCATACATTTTGGATATTAACTCTTTATCAGATATATAATTTGCAAGTATTTTCTCCTATTCTGTAGGCTGCCTTTTCATTTTGTTGATGGTTTCCTTTGCTGTGCAGGAGCTTTTTAGTTTAATGTATTCCCGTTTATTTTTGCTCTTGTTGCCTTTGCTTTTTGGTGCCAAATCTAAAAAATCATCACCAAGACCCATGTCAAGGAACTTACTTCCACGTTTTCTTCTAGTTTTATGGTTTCAGATCTCACATTCAAGTCTTTAATCCATCTTATGTTGTAAGATAGCAGTCCAGTTTCATTCCTTTGCATGTGCCTGCCCAGTTTTCCCAGCACCATTCATGTAAGAGACTGTCCTTTCCCTACTGTATATTCTTAGCTCCTTTATTGTAAATCAATTGACTACGTATATGTAGATTTATTTCTGGGCTCTCTTCTGTTCCACTGATCTGAACGTCTGGTTTTATGTCAATACCATACTGTTTTTTTACAGTATTGTAATATAGAATAAAATCAAAAAGCATGATGCCTCTTTCTTTCTTAAGTTACCTTTGGTTTTTCAGGATCTTTTGAATTTTAGAATTTTTTGTTCCATTTCTATGAAAATCCCTTGGAAATCTGGTAGGGACTGAACTAAATCAGTAGATCACTTTACATAGTATGGACACTTTAATATTAACTCTTCCAATCAATGAGCACAAATATTTTTTCATTTATTTGTGTCTTCGTCAATTTCTTTCACCAATGTCTCAGTTTTCAGTGCACAGGTCTTTCATCTCCTTGGTTATATTCATTCCAAGTATTTTATTCTTTTTGATGCAATTATAAATGGGATTGTTTTCTTGACTTCCCTGATAGTTTATTAGCATACAGAAATGAAACATATTTTGTATATTGATTTTATACCTGGCAACTTCACTGAATTACTAGTTTTTTTGGTGGGGTCTTTAGGGTTTTCTATATATAATATGTAATACTATGTCATCTGTAAATAGTGACAGTTTTACTTCTTCCTTTCCAATTTGGATGCTATTTATTTCCTTTTTCTTGCCTAAATGCTCTGGCTAGAGCCTCTACTATTATGTTGAATAAAAATGGCAAGAATTAAACACCCATCTTGTTCCTGATCTTAGAGGAAAAGCTTTCAGCTTTTCATCTTTGAGTATGTTACCTGCACGTTTGTCATGAGTGCCTTTTATTATGTTGAGGTACATACAGCCCCTCTAATATTCACTTTGTTGAATTTTTATCATAAATGCATGCTGAATTCAGCCAAATGTTTTTTCTGCATCTACTGAAATGATCTTAAGAGTTTAAAAATTTTTTTAATTAAAAAAGTTAAAAAATTTTTTTATCACATTGATTGATTTGTGTATGTTGAATCATCCTTGGATCCCCTAAAATAAAGACCACTTGGTCCTGGTCATGGTATATGATCATCTCAATACATTGTTGAATTCAGCTTGCTGCTATTTTATTGAGGATTTTGGCATCTGTGTTCATTAGGAATATTGGCCTACTATGATTTTCTTGTGGTGTCCTTGTCTGGTTTCGGTGTCAGGGTAATATTGAACTTACAAAATGATTTTAGTAGAATGTTCCCTCTTCTATGTTTTACAAGAGTTCGAGGGGCACCTGGGTGGCTCAGACAGTTAAGTGTCTGACTTTGGCTCAAGTCATGATCTCATGGTTCGTGAGTTCAAGCCCCACATCGGGCTCTGTGCTGACAGCTCAGGGCCTGGAGCCTACTTTGGATTCTGTGTCTCCCTCTCTTTGTCCCTCCCCTACTCCCACTCTATCTCTCTCTCTCAAATATAAACAAACATTTAAAAAAAAAAAAAAAACCTAAAAAAAAAAACCAATCACCTCTGCTTGACTATTTCTATTTCTAAATGACCTGGTAACGACTCACCTTCCAAGCTTATTTCCTACCTCCACATTTCTCAAAGACTTTATTTCAATCAAAAGAAGTCTCATCCCTTGCTCCCATTTTTACAAATTCAATTCCTATTTCAAGATCCACCTCAAAAATAACTATTCTCAAAACTTTCCCTAATCACATCAGCTAAAAGTACTTTTTTTTTTTTTATTTATTTTGAGAGAGAGAGACAGAGAGAGAGAGAGCACCATGCATGCACGTGGTGGGGGTTGGGGGAGTGAGAGACAAGAGAATCCCAGGCAGGCTCTGCAATGTTAGCGCAGAGCCCTATCCGGGGCTCAATCTCATGAACCATGAGATCATGACCTGAGCTGAAATCAAGAGTCAGATGCATAACCAAATGAGCCACCCAGGTGCCTCAAAAAGTAGTCTAATTGTTAATTTTCAGTGGTATTCCTAAACACATTTCTAGTATCATTTCTAAGTATATATATATATATATATATATATATATATATATATATATATATATAAATTATTTTCTCCTACCAAAGTAAAACATCGTTTTCTTAAGACCTAACGTGGAACCTTATGCTTGGCAGTATTTAACAAATATATCTGATTACTTAGATTTCAAAAACTATGTATATCTGCAATTAAGCCAAAGGGGGAATGGCAGTGTTCAAACTGGACCAGACCTTGGGCACTCCCATCTTTACTTTCATTTATAGTTTTTAGTTGTTTGCAATTCATGGATTTAAGGGGAAAAAGAAGTCACAAAATTTAATCAACTGAAATGACCTTTCTTCCTTTTCCAAGTCCCATGTATCATTCAATTTTCGGTTCAAGCTCCACATCTTCAAAGAAAGACCAACCGTTCTCCCTCTTCTCTGGTTTAAAGTGACTTCAAAATTGAGTAGGTTAGGCTTTCATATTCGAAAGAGGAAATCATGCCTGGAGACGTTCAATGAGTTGACCAGGGGTATATTGCTAATAAGTGACAAAGATGATTCTCAAGTTCTGGTCCAACACACTTTTTACTAAATCAGGTCATTTCATATAATTATCCAGAAATGTTCACTTGTACAGATACGTTCTGAGAACTCATTCCTAAAATTCCACAGTCTAACTTCCCAATGCAAACATTTCCATAGCATATTCTTGGCAAACTGCTGTTCACTATCTGCTTAAGTAGGATTGGGGGGGGGGGTGTCAAAGAATTGCAAATTAAGTTATTCCATTCTGGGGTTGCTCTCTACAAGTCTTTCATATTTTACCGCTTACTGAAATCTGCTTTCTCGAAACTTCCACTTACTGATCCTAACTCTACCTTCAGGGACTTAATTAAAAAAACAAAAAACAAACAAAATACACACACCCACCCACCCACCCACCCACACACACACACACACACACACACGCATATATATATACCCTTCATGTATTTGAAAACTGTCATACTTTTCCCCTAGATCACTGAGTTAAACTATATACACATTTAATATTTACCAAATTTTTCTTACTTAGTACAAGAAAATAGAGCAACATAAAATTAAAACTGTAGACTGGGCAGAAACTCTTGCATTAAGTGGTCTTATAGCTCTGGTTGAAAAATACACTATGTAGATAAGATGTTAAACCTCACATCTTAAGATGGATGATTTGAGGGGCGCCTGGGTGGCGCAGTCGGTTAAGCGTCCGACTTCAGCCAGGTCACGATCTCGCTGTCCGTGAGTTCGAGCCCCGCGTCAGGCTCTGGGCTGATGGCTCAGAGCCTGAAGCCTGTTTCCGATTCTGTGTCTCCCTCTCTCTCTGCCCCTCCCCCGTTCATGCTCTGTCTCTCTCTGTCCCAAAAATAAATAAACGTTGAAAAAAAAAAAAAAAATTAAAAAAAAAAAAAAAAAAAAGATGGATGATTTGAATTCCAAAAGACATACCAAACTTAAATCCCAAACCAATCACTCTCTTCTCCCAAACCTGCTCCATCTTCAGCCTTTCCCTTCTGAGCTGATGGCATCTCCATTCTTCTTTCTGGGTCCTCATCAAAAAATGTTGGGAATCATTCTTGATTCCTCTTTTTCTTTTCTACCACATAGCCAGGAAGAGAAAATCTTGCTGATTCTGCCTTCAAGACATATCCAAGATTCAGCTGCTTCTCACCATTTCCAACACTATCCCCCAAGCCTGACTCACCACTGTCTCTCAGTTGGATTACAACATCCTGTTAGTCTCCTTGTTTCACCTCTGCTTCCTCTACACAATCTACTCTCAATAAAGAAAGCAAAGTAATCCTTTTAGAATTAAAATGTAAGTGATAACTACATCTATCTATTTGAAACCTTCCAGTAACTTCCCAATTCACGCACAAGAACCCACATCCTTGCGAAGTTCCACACCACCTGCCCCCACTTACCTCTGACTTAATCTACTACTATATCCCCTCCCCTGCATCCCCAGTCCAACAATTCTGGTCTGGCCCCTGTGCCACTCCTCACACACAACAGGCAGGCTCTGTTACCAGATAATGACAAGGCTAACTCTCTTCAAGAGGTTTTTTTGTTGTTGTTGTTGTTGTTTTTTTTAAGTTTATTTATTTTGCAAAAGGGAGTGTGAGCAGGGGATGGGCAGAGAGAGGGAGAGAGGGGGGGGGGAGAGGGAGAGGGAGAGGGAGAGGGAGAGGGAGAGGGAGAGGGAGAGGGAGAGAGAGAGAGAGAGAGAGAGAGAGAGAGAGAGAATCTCAAGCTGGCTCTCCACTCCGTGGGGCTCGAGCCCATTACCTTGAAAATCATGACCTAAGCCAAAATCAAGAGACACAGCCAACTGAGCCACCCAGGCACCCCAGCTCTCTTCAAGTCTTGTTCAAATGTTATTTTCTCAAAAGATCTAATAAGACTAAAAACTGTAACCTGTCCCTTTCCTACCAATTACCCATACCAATTATCAGCTTCTAACATACCATAATAATTTATTATTAAGTTTTAGCATCTGTTTCCCTTGACTAAACTTCCTAATAGAAGGAACTGTTTTATTTTGTTCACTAGAGTATGTCAACCTCCTAGCACAGTTTCCTGGTACATCATAGACACTCTGTTGAATGAAAAGACGTCTGTTTCCTCTTTTCTTTACCACTCCTACAGAGAAAGTAGTAGCTATCCAAAAATGGGTACACAAATTTATTTCCAGCATGAAGCAAGTGACTGCAACCTGAAAGACAATGCGATTATATAAACAAGAAAGTGATGAGTAGCCCAGAAAAAGAAATTCCCCAGACAAGTAAAGAAATGGATGGCATTCTGCTGTAAGACAACATGCAAAAAGCAAATGTAGAAAAGTTTCAGGATCAAATAATAGTCCATATACTCAACACTTCAAGCATATTAAATAAAATTACCAATAAAGCTGAAGCCTCAACACCTAATGCCATCAGTCTTTATTCATAATAAGAGAGAACTCTGCCTCATTATTAGGTTTAACTATGGTTTTGATTGGCAACATTGACTTCATTATTCTTTCTTTTTTTTTTTTTTTAAATTTTTTTTAACGTTTATTTATTTTTGAGACAGAGAGAGACAGAGCATGAACGGGGGAGGGGCAGAGAGAGAGGGAGACACAGAATCGGAAGCAGGCTCCAGGCTCTGAGCCATCAGCCCAGAGCCTGACGCGGGGCTCGAACCCACGGACCGCGAGATCGTGACCTGAGCTGAAGTCGGACGCTTAACCGACTGAGCTACCCAGGCGCTCCTCATTATTCTTTCTATAAATAAGATAATGTATTCTAAAATTGACTCATTATTGAAATTTAAAGTTTAGGCTTCAAATATAAAATCCTAAAATACAAGTTGCTCAAACTATATCCAACCCTATTTTAACAAATTCATAGAACACCAGCGTTCTTTATCATTGACTAAAACATCAAGCCCAGCCCTCCAGAACTCATTTGATTCTACAAATTAGATCTCTGTAAACTTTACAATTGTTTATCATTCAATATACTATTTACAGCTATTTTGAGTTTCTGTTTAAAACATTAAAATGTTTTTAGGAGCAAATCAAACCAATTTGAACATTTCAAATATTATATGCACAATTTATAACAAAGGAGAATACAACCATTCTTATAATATGAAAATACTGAGAAGTATATTCTTCAATCTAGCTAGGGTAAAGGCCTCCCTAGCCCAATAAATCTGACCTCTTGTCATCGTGAAATTGTGTTCTGGGGGTGCTTGGGTGGCTCCATCAGTTAAGCGTCTGACTCTTGATTTCAGCTCAGGTCATAATCTCATGCATGTTTCATGAGTTCGATCCCCACGTCAGGCTGTGCGCCGACAGCACAGAACCTGCTTGGGATTGTCTATCTCCCTCTCTCTCTGCCCTTCCCCTGCTTGCATGCTTGAAAGCTCTTTCTCAAAAATAAACATTTAAAAAAAAAAAAAAAAAGAAATTGTGTTCTGTATAATTTAGTTGTATGAGGTTCCTTTCACATTTCCTGACAACAAAGGTTTATTGGTATCTATTTTAACCTTAATACTCTTCCTCTACATAAATGTAACAAGAAATTACATTTATTATAACATAAGGTTTTAAGAAGCTTATCCAAAAGTCACACAGTACAAGAGTGGATGCTCTGGTAATTCGGTATCAATGGCCTCACGGACTTTATTCCATAATCTCTCTGATAAGTTAACTGGTTTGACTTTACCTTTTCATTACAAAATGTTAAGATTCATTGTTTTGACATTTCCCTACAGTTCTCTTTGCAATAAGCATGGCTACTTAGGAAATTCATTTCTATAGAAGCAACACAAATTTAAGCTCTTCATCATTTGTTAAGGAAATTCATGCAGAGCACAAATTTTGCATAATCATGATTGCAGCTCCAGTGCCTGGCACATGTAGATACTTAGTAAGTATTTGTTTCATGAATGAGTGGTGCTTACAAACAAAAACCCAATTGCTTTGGTTAGGGTTTTCATCATTTTGTAAAGACCACTGCTGAAATTAAATTATAAATGCAATATACTTTGTAGATTTATTATAAATTTAATGATTATAATCAGCAAACAATTTTATTCCAAATTAAATGTTTCAGTAAGTAACAAAATCTCAACAATAATGCCTATAACTACAACAAAGATACTTGGATGGTAGCATCCTTCTGGAGAACTAGGAAAACAAAGATTCAATAACCAATTCTCACACACCTAGTTTAAAAATACCTAATGCTACCAAAATAAAGCAAAGCTGAATAACTTTTTAAATAATTTTTAGTAAAAACACATCTATTTGTTATCAGTCCTGCTTATTGCCCTAGTTCTGTCCTTAGTAATAAAAACAGTGACAGAATTCAATTAAAGCCTTTTAGTTTTAAAGTAGTTGAAGCTAAAGGGAAAATGGGGTTATTCCACTAGATTATTGTTAAAGGACAACCTCAAAGTGGCTCTGTTTACTTTGTGAACAAGTGGAAGACAGAGTAAATTGGAAAACGCCTACCTCTCCTCATGATTTTACTGTAACATTTTTCAAATGTACAGCTACATAAATAATTTCTCATTTTATTAAAATAATCAACTATAACAATGTTTTCATTCACTGTTTATACTGAATATAAGAGGCATCAATTAGCTGCCCAAATGTTTGAACAAGGTAGAACAGATATTTAGGGAAGAAATCATAACAAAAAAATGTCAGTAATCTGATAAAATCCTTACCTTATCATATTGGCATACAACAACATTTTCTGTATCAAAGAGTTCCTGTCCTTCCTCATCACTCACATCATCTTCACTGTTGAGGGGCTCCTACAAATAAGAAAGAACAGGATTTATTTGTACTTCACGTGTTACTAGAAAAAGCCCCTTCTAATACACAGTGACTTTGATGTTCTTCGAGAATGAATGGTCAGATAGAAGCATACACACATACACATATACACCACAAACATATTGTTAATCAGCTATGGTTAAGACTTTGCCAAGGTTACTGAAATGCCAGCAAGAAACCAAAAATTAAAGTAGTTAAGCTACATAACTTTAAAGTCTGAAAAGAGATTTTATTTCCTTCATTCTTTCAGAATAGCACATGATTATTCTCTTCAATAACTGTTTAAATGCCTAGAAGGGGACCTAAGAAAATACAAAGGTTTAATGAGATAATGGCATTATGTACCACCAGAAGTAGCAGAGTAAAAGGGGAAAAAAATGGTGAAGTTGGAGGAAAAAGGGGCTCTAAAACAGGCTAGGAGTCTGGCTTGTGTATACAACACTGAGGACTAAGACTGTTTATAATATTAGCAGGTCTACCATTCTGATGGTAATGGTGGAGGCTTGCAGTATAATTACCTAAGGCATTCAAATGAAAAGGGGATGTGTGGAAGGGTGGGAAAGGATCTCAGTCCCCAAAAGAATTAAAGACCAAGATCTAACTAGTGTATAAAATGACCAAAGATATTAAATTTGACCTCAGTTATTTGAGAGGATAAAAGATATAACCCAGATTTTTAATTAACAGAGAAAGAGAAGACAGGACAAAATAAAAGTGGAAAGGAAAATAAGGTGACATTAAGTCTATGTCTATAACTAGCCCTGTATCTCACATATATGTGTATGTATATGTATTCTTTCATTTAAAATAGATATCACCAACGTAAATGTAAAAGCAATTTATTGAGGTAAAATTCACATAAAATTCACCACTTTAACCATTTTAAAGTGTACAACCAATCATACTTAGTACATTCACAATGTGTGCAATTATCACCACTATTTAATTCCAGAATAATTTCATCACCTTTACCATTAAGCAGTCACTCCCCATTCCCACCTCTTCCCAGCCCCCGACTTACTGCTTTCTGTCACTATATATTTACCTCTAGATATTTCATATAAATGGAAACATACAATATACACATATAACCTGTGCTGTGGTTTCTTTAACTTATAATGTGTGAGGTTCATCCATGCTGTAGCATGAGCCAGTACTTTGTTCCTTTTCCTGGCTAAATAATACTTCATTGTATGGATAAACCACATTTTAATTTGTCCCTCCACCAACTGATAGACATTTGGGTTATTTACATTTTTTTTGGATTTTGTAAACAGTTTTGAACATTCACACACAAGCTTCTGTTTGAATACCTATTTTCAATTTTCCTATACATATACTTAGAAGAATTGCTGGGTCATATGGTATTTTTACGCTTAACATTTTGAGGAACTCCCAAACCATATTCCACAGCAGCTACACCATTTTGCATCTCCATCAGCGATGCACAAGAATTCCAATTTCTCCACATCTCCAACAGTATCTGGTCTCTCTCTTATTAGCGTTTTTTTTTTTTTTTTTTTTTTTCTGCGAGAGTGCATGGGAGTGGGGGGAGGGGAGAGAGGGAGAGAGGGAGAGGGAGGGGGGGAGAGAGAGAGAGAGACAGACAGACAGACAGAGAATCCCATACAGGCTCAGTGTGGAGCCTGAGACGGGGCTTGATCTCACAACTGTCAGATCATGACCTCGGCCAAAATCAAGAGTCAGACACTTAACCAACTGAGCCACCCAGGCGTGCCCCACATCTGTCTCCCTTTTTTCTTTTGTGATTACAGCCATCCCGGTAAACATCAAGTGGTATCTCTTTGTGGTTTGGAGATTTGCATTTCTGTAATAAACAGTAATATTGAACATTTTTTCACAGGCTTGTTGGCTATCTGTATATCCTCCTTGGAGAAATGTCTATTTAAGTCCTTTGCTCATTTTGGAATAGAGTTGTTTGTTGTAGAATTTTAAAAGCTCTCTATTCTGGATATTAAGCTCTAATCAGGTATGTGATTTGCAAATATTTTCCCCTATTTTGTAGACGGTCTTTTCACTTTTTGGACATAGTCCTTAGACACACATAAGTTTTTAATCTATTAAGTCCATGTTATTATTATTATTATTTTTATTCCCTGTGCTTTTGGTGTCCCATCTAAGAAACTATTAACAAAATCAGTGTTGTGAGGCTTCTGTCCTGTTTTCCTCTAAGAGTTTTATAGTTTTAGCTCTTACATTTAGGTCTTTGACCCATTAAGAGCTAATTTTGTATATGGTGTGAGGTAGGGGTCCAAATTCACTGTTTCTCATGCGGATGGATATTTGGTTGCTACATTTGTTGAATAAGACCATTCTTTCCTACTGAATAGTCTTGGCCCATATAAAAATTTTGTAACATGACAGCATACATAGCAGTATTTCACATAAAAAAGACACGCTTAAAACTTAGGGATCCAAAAAAATGTCGAAGTAAAAGAATGAATAGAGCCATACCAGGCAGGCAAATTCTAACTGAACAAAGTTGATATGGCTCTATTAATGTCACACAAAACAGACTGTATGGGGAAAAAAATTGTAGATAAAACAGGAAACTATATAATCATAAATGGTTCAATTCACTGGAAAACACATATTTAAGCTTATGTACATCCATTTTTAGGTTCAAATTATAAAAAGCATAATGACAACAAAACAAATCCACCATCATAGTAGGAGATCTGAACATATCTCACTCAGTAATCAATGATGGTGTCAGCACACAAAAAATTTCAGTAAGGTAGACATATCTTACCTTAGATATGTAAGTAGACTATCCAAAGAAAATGATTAACAATCTAATTCTAATGGTACATACAGAAGACAACAAAACAACTGCAGAAAAGTCTTTTCAAATATACAGAAGCATATGCAAATAGTGACCACATAAAGCAAGTCCCATCACACAGATCATATTCTCTACAAATGAAACAGTTTAGTCACAACAAAAATTAATGAAATAGAAAAAAATACACTAACGAGAATAAAGCTAAAAGTTGATTCTTAAAAAACATCAATGAAATCAATATGCCTCTGGCAAAACTGAACAAGAAAAGAAGGGCAAGAAGACACAAATAATATCAGAAATGAGAATATTAAAAAAAAGGAAATGACTACATATGATTCTGACACCAAAAAGATTATCATTAACTTTATGCTAATTAAACATTTAAATATGTAATACTAGAAAATGTAACTTATTCAGTCTCAAAAAGAAAGATACTTGAACAGAGTAAAGACATTACTAGCATCAGATATTTTTAACAGCATACTTTAACAAATATTCACAGAACAATTAAGTATAATCTTAGAAAAAAAAAAGTCCAAGGAAGATGGAATATTTGCCAGAATTCATTTTATAAGACTATCATAAACCTGAAAACCTAGTAAAAAGAGTATGAGAACAGAAAATCAGACAGTATTGTTCATGAATATACATGCAAAAATCCTGAACTAAGTGTAAGTAATTCAGCAATTCATAAAAAGGGGAATACTCAAGTCATGCTATCCCAGGAATACAAAATTGGTTTACATGTAGAAAACCAATTAGTGCAATTAGTTATAAATAACAGATTAAGGATAAGAAATTGTATGATGATCTAATAGTTGCAGAAAAAGTGTTTAATAAAATTCAATATTTATTTATATAAAAAATAAAGCAAAGCTCTTAGTTAATGTGAATAAAAGAGAACTTCCTTAACCAGAGAAAAGATATCCATAAAAAAATCTATAGTAAACATTATATTAAATAGTGAATCATAGAAAGGGTTCCCTTTAAGATTAAGAATAAGATAAGAAAGGGGCATCTGGGTGGCTCAGTGGTTGAGCGTCTCTTGATGTGGCTCTTTATTTCAGCTCAGGTCATGATCCCAGGGTCCTGAGATTGAACCCTACGTGGCTCCACACTCAGTGGAGCTCGGCATTCTCTCTCCCCGTCTTTCTCTTCTCCTCCCCTGCTTGCACGCACGTACTCTCTCAAAATAAATAAATAAACTTAAAAAAAAAAAACAAAAACAAGATAAGGGTGCCTGCTATTTTTAATCAATATTGTTCTGGAAGGTTTAGCCAATGAGGTAAGAAAAGCTGCCCTTTTTAATATTTAATTGTCAATTGAGAAAACATGAAAGAATCAAAGATGATAAATATCATGATTAATCAAGGAAATGCAAATTAAAACCAAAAAGAAACACCACTTTCTACCTATCAGACTGCCAAAAATTAAGAAGCCTAACAATATCAAGTATCAGTGAAGACATTAGTACAATCTGGCATTTTATTGTAAAGCTGAAGATGTGCATGCCTTAGAATCTAGTAATTCAATGGTTAGGTATAACACTTAAAAGAAAGTCATGCGTGTGTCCTCAGAAGACACACTCCAAAATATTTTATAACAGTAAACAAGTAGACACAACCCATCACATCAGATATGGATAAATAAGCTATGGTATATTCAACAGTGAAAATAATTCTAGGTATATGCAGTAACTTAGGTGAACCTCAGAAATACCACCTTGAGGGAAAAAAAAGTCAACCTGCAGAAGAATACAGAAATTACTCCATTTATGTTATAAATAGGCATTCACAATTAAACAATATGCTCTTCAGGAATATAAATACAGATGGTAAACACAAAATTCATGAGCATGGTTACTCTGATGACAGAAGGAAGAGGGAAGAGAATGGGGATTGGGGCGAGACACTCAGGGGACTTGAACAAAGTATAGGATTATTTTTAACTAGAGGTGGATGTAAGGATGTTTTTATCTTAAATATTTTTTAAAAAAAACATTAGATAATTTAAAGAAATTTGTACGAGGATAAACAAATTTACATCTTAGGTTGGAGAAAGCAGTAACAACGAAAACTGTTAAGACAAATGTCACCTTGAACACAAGTAACTAAGCAAGAACACTAAGGAAAACAAAGATATATAAACAAAGATATACGCTTCTAGAAATACATAACTAAGAAAGACTAAGAAAGAATACTTTGCTTAACTCATGATGGACACTAAGAGTAGATAAAGTGATGTAAGGAACTGATATGGAATACAGACCAAAGGGAAGTCACATTCAGCTTTTTTCTCAAGTTTCCTCTCTTCCCAAATGTTGCCATACCTTTCTAATTACTGAAGCAAAAGATCAACCATATTTATCTGTTCTACCAATGTCGTATGTTTAAACTATATCGTGAATGCATAAGCCAGAAAACTAGCATTACGTGCACTGTCTCCACCCCCTTTATAAATACAACTCAATTTGATACACATTTATTGTCAGCTATATGAAACAATACTTCATGAAGATAAATACAACCAGAAAAATCTAAAACCCTTATTAGGTTAAAAATCTAACTTTATATTAAAATCTGTATTGTATAATACCCCAACGGCCTCTGAAAAAAATAGAGTATAATTCATCAGTTTGGCACCGGGTAAAAGAAACTAATAGTTTCTCGTTTCAAGTCTTTTACTACAAACTTACTTCTTCTACCTGCCCATCCTCAGCTCCATCTTTCTCTTTGTCTTCCTCCTCATCATCATCATAGTCTTCTTCTTCATCTTCATCTTCTTCAGATGACGTATCCCCAGTTCCATCAACCTGTAACACCAATGGAGCTTGTGGCTGAGCAGGCTGGGCCTGTGGTTGCTGTTGGCCAGCTGCAGTTATCTGTGCCTGTGCCGGTGTTGGTGCAGCCACTGTTGTAGGTATAACTTGAGTCTTATTTCCTGTAAATAAGATTTGCTGTGGCTGAATGATGACACCCGTCTGTGGTGAAATCCCTCCAGGAAGAGGGGCCAGTACCTAAGGCAAAAGAAACCCATATTAGAAACTAGTCAGAGGACCAAGCAGCTCAGTTTCATGTGGTACACAGACCTAAAAGCTGAAGAGTCACCAAAAATAACCGTATCTCACACCGTTAAAACTACCAAGGCATAAAAGGAATGTTTAGTATACTGATCCACTTCCATTTTACCAAATTTCTGAAGGAAAAAAGATTTTCTGAAAATAACTGTTTCATTTACTGAGCACTTGCTATGTATATGTACATGGCAGATTCTGGACTAAGAGTTACATATAAGTTTGTTTATTTGATGTATGGATAGGTATAGTAACTCACCAACCTGCCAGTCACTAAAAGGCAAAATCTTAAGCTAGACTTTCTGACTTTGCTCTAATTATTATGTTACACTGCCTCCCTGTGGAGAACACCGCACTGGAAATGTGAAGTCTTAGGTCCTAGTTTTGTCTAAGATCCCAGATAGAGATGTAGCAGAGGCATGTCACTTAACCTCCCTTGGCTTTTGTCACTTCACTGTTATACTAGGATCAATGGTTCTCAACCCTGGCTGCAAATTACAACCACCTGGTAACTTAAAAAATACTGGTACTTGGGCCCCAGTCCTATTATTCTGATTTAACTGGTGTGAGCAGAAATGTAATCATTTAAAGCTCCCCAGCTGATTCTCACCATGCAACCACACCAGATCAATTTCTCAAGTTCCTTTCAGCATCTGGAATTCTAAGGTAAACCACAACTCAAAAAGAACATACCAACAAATATTAATTATATCTTTTATAATAAACATATTTATAATTATACTTCTTAATAAATAAAAAGCAGAGACTTCCTAGTGATAAATAAAAACAATGAATGGCAATTACTTGCCTTTAGTTTCAAGGAATGCAAGATAAAACAATATTTCTCTTAAGAAGTTTACAGATTAATGGTGCATAGGCAAAGCAATAAAACAACTCAAGAAGATAGAAGGCTTAAGGACATCTGGGTGGCTCAAGTTGGGTGAGTGTCCAACTCTTGGTTTCGGAGTTCAAGCTCTGGGCTTCATGCTGACAGTGCACAGCCTGCTTGGGATTCTCTCTCCCTCTCTCTCTGCCCCTCCCCTGCTTGCACGCTCTAATAAACAAACTTTAAAGAAAAAAAAAGACAGAAGGTGTAACAGAAGTATGATATGATGTTATGAAAACACGGGACAGAGTATTAAATTCAGCTTGAGGGACAAAGTATGGTCAGAGAAGCCTTCCTAATAGGTTAATACTTGAGTTCATTTGTGCTTGGAAGATTAGCCAGGTTTTTCCATTTGGTCAGTTGGTTGGTTTGCCTGGGGGGCAGCGGGAGTGGAGGAAGTTGCTGGAACGAAGGCCAAAGGAGATCTAAGTAGAAGAGTAGTATCAAGTGAAACCCAAAAGCAATAGCAGGAGAAAATCTGGAAAGCTGTAAATCAGATGGATTAATGCTTCTCTGATCTTACCTCTATCTTCATACTATTATGCAAACATTATGTATTTATGTGTCTCTTTTTTAAAGTACCTAAGTTCCTCAAGAAAATAACCATTTCTCTTTCCTCTTTGTCTTCATAGTATAAGAGTTTAACACCTGGCACACAAGTAGATACAAATATTTAACTTTGATCTAAACAGCAGCTGAAGCAGATAACTAGAAGCATGGCAAGAAATAAACCTGAAGAGAACAAAAAAACAAGATCCAAAAAAACCCAAAGATCCTGTCAACCATGCTGAGGAGTTTAGACTTTTTCCAATAGGCAAGGGGAAATCATTATTTTAAGGATTTTAGAAAAATAACTACAAATACAGAGTAACAGGTTAGGAGGGCACAAGACTAGAGTCAGGGAAATCAATTAGGAGGATAACATATAGTATTAAAGTGTGTATATATATGTACATAGTGTGTGTAATTTTATATATATATATATATACACATACACATATGTATATACACACACCTTCACATTTTTTTTAAATTTTATTTTTAACATTTATTTATTTTTGAGAGACAGAGAGAGACAGAGCACTACTGGGGGAGGGGCGGGACACAGAATCCAAACCAGGCTCCAGGCTCTGAGCTGCTAGCACACAGCCTGATGCAGGGCTCAAACTCACAGACCACGAGATCATGACCTGAGCCGAAGGCGGCCGCTTAACCAACTGAGCCACCGAGGTGCCCCGCTCACATTTTACACATAGTATATAGCGTGTGTGTGTATATATATATATATATATATATATATATATATATATATATAGTATTGAGAGGATAATTGTATTTTAAGTGAGAAATTAATAAAGCATGAACTAAGGAAATGATAAGAGAGTCTGAGAAAAGAAAACTAGTTTCAAACCTATTAAGGAACTGCAAACATGTTAAAACTGCAGTCTGAAAAAAAGGAGCTATTAAGAATTGGTAGGAATTTGTGATACGTTGCATATTAAAGGTAAAGGAGGGGGAGGATCCCACACCCCACACCCACTTCCAGAAAATGTATAAGCTTCATGAAACTAGATTCATGCCTGCCCTGTTCACTCTTAAATCTCTAGTCCCTTGCAAAGACCCTGATACACAGCCACACAGTAAATATTTGTTGAATGAATACCAGATAACTTGGGAGGCTTAGGAAGCTGGAGAGTGGTGCCACTGACTGAAAAACATGTTCGAAGGGATGATGAAAGATAAGCAAGGATAATGACAACTTAGTCTTAAACATATTGAATATAAGTTAAGCTGTGACGTATACAGGAGTAATTTAGAATGACAGGATGTATAGTATTAGAGAATAGTCTAAGCATTCGTATAGACAAAGCCATGAGAAAGACAAAGGGAACCACCCAGAGAATTCAAACAGAAGAAGAAAAAAGAACCCCATGGTGATCATAACTTATGACTCTATTACCTGTTGTATAACAGGGGCTTGTACTCCACCAGGCTGCATTTGTGGTATAACTTGTTGTTGTAGAACCACTGACTGCTGAGGCTGGAAGATATACTGGGCACCATTGGCTGCTCTGACTACTTGAAGAAGCTGGCCTAAAGCAAAACATATATATTACAAGTTACCATTTTAGCAGTAACCATCTCAAAATAAATGAATTCATGGTAAATGTCAAACCACCAAAATGCCCTATTAATTCTCAAATAAGAAGTCTAACGATTTTATTAAGCGTTGTCACCCATACACAGCAAACTTACCTTCTTCACTTTTCTCCATGTTTTATAAATGTTTTAAAATGTTTTCTTTTCATTACTTATCCTCATAAAACTCTTTTCCAATAAAGTTTTAACAACAGATTATGAGAATTGATTAGAAGTTTAAATTATCTTTACTAACATGTTAGGAGTCATGAAAGAGCAATAAGCAAGATCAGATGTTTTCAGGGGCTCTTTGTTTTTAAAGCTTAAAGACATGAAAGTGTAACAGTTCGTTAGTATCTTGAGCCAAAGCACCAGGGTACTTAGTTCAAAATGCTTAAAAACAATCAAAGCTTGCTAACCAATTATCATTGCCACATAATCCTAACTGTATGCATGGCTTATACACACAGAAGTGAATCCCTCTCTTTGTTGTTTTAGATGATGCAGAATCTTCAAATAATTAAAAAGCAACAATTACACATTAAAAATATGTAGAAAGTTCTTTACAAATTTAGAATTTTATTGGCAAAATAATAAGAAATTATATAATTACGATTACAGAAAGAATACTTAAAAGCCACATAAATTCTTCCAACGTTAATATGCCAAAAATCCCAAGTAAATTTTGTTTATGCAGACATGCTATATAAAACAGAGTACTTAGTTTGATATCACAAATTTGTTCAAAGGAGTCAAGTTTAATTTATTTGGCAAGTTAAAGGTGTTTAATCTATGTAAGTATTAAATCTATGTACGTATTAATCTATGTAAAGGTGTAAAAACCTATGTATTTCTATATGATTATACTTCATTCAATAAATAGGATTCTTATTCACAGATCAAAAACTCAAGTGCAATTTTCATCTTCCCTACTGCATCCTCAGCAATAATTATCATTTAATGTGCAGTAGTACTTGATCTTATTTTAATAACCTAATAAGCTAAATCACAAAAGAAACACTGATTTTTTTCAGTGAGGACAAAACAAAGACTAGATGGTACAATTTTCTGAGTTATACATATAAATAATGGTGCTGTTATTCCTAATTACCTGAATTTGTTAATATCTGTTGAACAGGAGTCACGCCTGCAGGGAGTGCCAAGGTAGCAGCTGTAGCAGCAGCGCTCTGGGGGGGGGGGGGGGGGGGAGCAAAGGAAAAAAATCAAAACCACATATGGGCACAAGAGTACCTCAGTTTAACTCTGGCACATTTTAATAGTATTTGGAAGTTTATTGTTTAGTGTATACTAATACTAAAAGTTCTAATGAGACTAAATCCCATTTTATAAAATGATACAATAAAGACTACCTAGCCTAAATGCTTTGCTTAAGTACTTCAACTGAGTAATATGAAGCGCCTGGGTGGCTCAGTCAGTTAAGTGTCTGACTTTGGCTCAGGTCATGATCTCATGGTTTGTGGGTTCGAGCCCCTCTTCACTGCCAGCACAGAGCCCACTTTGGATCCTCTGTCTCCCACTCTCTGCCCCTCCCCTGCTCACACAGTGCTCTCTCTCTCTCTCTCTCAAAAATAAACATTAAAAAAGAAAAGAAAGAAAAAGAAAATGTGTTTCTTCTTGTCATTTAATAGGCCTAAGTAATTTCTACACCTAAAGCCTCAAATTCCCACTATGTCCCCAGAATACAGCTATAGCCCCACCAGGTTCTCTTCATGAAATGCAGGTTCTGCATTTCATTTATTTTAATAAATCTTGTCTGTATAGGCAAATGAAAGGTAATCTAAGTCTGAGGAATAAGTTAACAGCAATTTACTACTGAGAAATATTATTTAGAAATATGAAGGGCCTAGAGGCACCTGGGTGGCCAGTTGCTTAGGCATCCGACTTCGGTCCTGGTCACGATCTCACAGTTTGTGGGTTAAGGCCCCATGTCAGGCTCTGTGCTGACAGCATGGAGCCTGCTTCGCATTCTCTGTCTCCCTCTCTCTCTGTCCTTCCCCCACTCGCTTTCTCTCTCTCAAACTAAACATTAAAAAAACATATTAAGGGCTTATAATTCATATTTTATAAGATTAATAGATCTCCCTATACTGGCAAAGTGACAACTCTAGTTTCTACACATCATACATGACACAATGACCACCTACACACCTCTACACGTTCAAGCTGCTACCAATAAATATTTCTGGAGTGACATACCATACACAAACCATCCTTTATTGATATCTACTGAAAATTTATTCTTGTATTATATGAAATAGCATTAGAATAATGCATTAGAGCAATTATTTCATAAAGAGAACCTGCAACACTGGTTTGATAGAAGATCCTGTTTTGTTTTTAATATTTTTGAAGTTTATTTATTTTGAGAGAGAGAGAGAGAGAGAGAGAGAGAGAGAGAGAGAGAGAGAGAGAAACTACAAGCAGGGAGGGCAGAGAGAGGGAAGATACGAAGAAAGCTCCACACTGTCAGCACAGAGCTGACAGATGGAGGCTTGAGCTGACTAACTAGGAGATCATGACCTGAGCCAAAACCAAGAGTCGAACACATACCCAACTGAGCCACCCTGGTACCCTGGTCTTGTTTTGTAATTTCTCTGAAATACCTTTCTACCTAATATATTACCACTATCTTCCATTCTTACTGAATTACTTTACTTTTCAATGTGTTCATTTCCAAAGCATGCATAACTATTAAAAAAATCAAAACTGGGGTGCCTGGCTGGCTCAGTCAGTACAGCATGTGACCCAAGAGTTCAAGCCTCATGCTGGGTGTGGAGATTGCTTAAAAATAAAATCATTTTTTAAAAAAAAATTACAACTTTTAAAAAAAAATCTTTTTAAGTTTATTTATTCTGGGAGAGACAGAGACAGCATAAGTGGGCGAGGAGCAGAGAGAGAGAGGGAGACAGAGAATCCCAAGCAGACTCTGCACTGTTATCATGGAGCCTGACATGGGGCTCGAACTCACAAAACAGTGAGATCACGACCTGAGCCAAACGAAGAGTCAGATGCGTAACCAACTGAGCCACCCAGTTTAATGGCTATCTTCTAATCAGGAATAATAATGCAAACAAAACCCAAAAACCTTTTATTGGTAAGGAGCCCACAGTGATTATGTTTCAGAACGTATAAAATGTATGAGGCAAATACTGACTGACAACATCAAGTAAAATACTAAAATACACATATATGCTAAGGCATTTTATTGATTGACGTTTCTGACCCATGATCTGTTTAAATACATGCTTTTTGAAATCAAGGAGATGTAAAAAACAGGTAAGAGATGGGCTACTGATTTTTCCCCAGTCTCTTTAAACACAATTTTAATTCAAAATTCTCTCGCAAACACTTAAAATTCTTAAAGTCTAAGTAAGATGGGCCTACTCCAAGTGATTCTACAAAACTTGGTTTTAAAATGACACAAGTTATTCCCTAGGAAACAGTCTCAATAGTACCAACTGCAATATATATCCTACAGTTACACTTTTATTTTTAAGGGTGGAGGTTAAAAAAAAATAATTGGGGGTATTACCCCTGAAATGGAATTTTTGAATGATAAAAATTCTTGTGATTCCATAATAGACTGGAATTTTGTGATTTTCATGCAGAAAAAATTAATTCCAGCAACTTTAACTGGAAGTACAAATAGATATGCTTGATTTTTTTTGTGAATTTAAAAACTGTAATTTCCACTATAGTGCAGAAATTTGCAATTCTGTCAAGTTATAAATTTATAAGGCTGGCATATTTTAAAAGGAATCATTTGTTTAGTAGGTGAGCCCTGTTTCCTATCTGGCTTATCAATCACAAATGAGTTTGAGGTTAACTACTCATCACTCACCAAACAGAAGTGATTTTTTAAAAAATACTCCTTTTTCAGGGGCACCTGGGTGGCTCAGTCGGTTAAGCGTCTGACTTCAGCTCAGGTCATGATCTCACAGTTCGTGAGTTCAAGCCCCGCCTCGGGCTCTGTGCTAACAGCTCAGAGTCTGGAGCCTGCTTCAGATTCTGTGTCTCCCTCTCTCTCTGCCCCTCCCATGCTCATGCACTGTCTCTCTCTGTCTCAAAAATAAACATTAAAAAAAAAAAAAATTAAAATACTCCTTTTTCATTTAAAAAAAAAAACTATCTGAAAAAAAATCTCATTGCTGGCGTTAGGCTAAGATTTTTTTTTAAAATGGTTCTTTAATCATTTAAATGACTCTTATGATTAAGTGATAACCATTTAATGATTCTTTAATCATTAAATAAAAGATCTGGCTGAATTTAAGAATGAAATGTTAGAACTGAGACACCACTAACAGTCTATATATTGTAAACAGAAGAAAAGTCATTTATAAGAAAGTGCTGGAGTAACTATTCTAATAAGACTTCATTTTAATGTTTTACTAAAAAAAAGCTTTAAGTATAGGTAAGGATTCTCTAAGGATCTGAAAAGGTTTTTTGAATTTTAGTTATATGGTACTGTATTTGATGGGAAATACTGTATGCCCTAAACGAAATGTGAAAATTTAAGGACTTATGTTCAGTGAATATCCCTTAGAAATATCAAAAGACTAATACATAACTCAACTGGTTAAAATGCACTTTAAAGTAGTAACATACACGTCGTAATAAATCTTAAAAGGCTATGCTATGGTTAAATCAGAGCAAAACTTTTTAAAAGTTTCATCTTAAAAAGTTATCTTGAACTATGCAAATAGTTCATTTTCATTTTTAGAGCTTATAATTCTCAGCATTCCTGACCTCTTGCAATTAATGGATCTTCTGAAACAGAACTATAATTGGCACAGTATGTCTGGTAGGTCTCAAAACCTATTTTCAAAAATAGCATGGAATAAAACAGCTCTCACAAAGCACCATTCTTTTGGTATTTTCAACAGAAAACTGTATAATTTTATGAACCTCAATGTCTAAGTATCAAGCTAAACTTTAGATTTGCTGCTAAATCCAATATTTAGGAAACTAAATAAAACAGCCATTTTGCTCAAGTTTTGAATAAACTTCAGACTGTTAATACAAAACACACCCAGGCATAATCACAATTTTGAGTTAAAGTAGAGCCAAGCAAAGTGCTACATTTTGAGTCTCACCATGTTTGATGCATTCATATGTTGTATCAGCTTAGAATCAGGAACTATAACTTGTGGTGCAGCAGCTAGTAAAAAGAAAAAAAAAAAAAGACACATGCAAACAAGGAACCATGTTTCATAATCCTAAGAATGCTATACAATGCTGAAAATTTTTTTCACATTTTCTGCATTCAAATGCCTTCACCCACTTGATATCTCAGAATGTTATAAATATCTATAAATAACAGCTGTGACATACCCATCTTATACTAGAAAACATCAATGAAAAAAAGAATTAAGTAACAATACATAAGGACACAAGAGAATTTGGGAACATGAAGTAGTGAGACACCTAATATGTATACGTATACAGCTCTGTGCATTCTTAAACTGGAAATCATCAAACACAATTTAATCCTGTCTTGGTAACTCAGCATGAACTATTTTATCGATATAATGATGCTACTGTTGGAATGAATTATTAACCCCTTAAGAATGAGCTAAAAAAAAAACTCTAGTTTTTTTTAAACCTACAGAGCCCTTTTGTCCCATTTGACAGTTGCCAGAATCTTAAGTTACTTCCAACAATGTTTTTAAAAATATAAATCAGAAATAATGGCAATATTACAGAAGTATAAAAGGAATTAAGTGTTTGATTCCGCAAATTTCAGAGAATAAATGATAATCCCATTATCCTAATATTCTCTGAGTGAAGAAAATCAAATTTTAATTTATGATGACCTAAAATCCTAGTGCCAGACCTGAAGGCAATAGGAGGAACAGTCATCAAAACAGATTAAAAGGAATAAAAACAAACTAAAAACAAAAAAAGATTAAAAGGATAAAATTATTTGATGCAGATACAGAATAAAATCAAATATTAAAAGTCATATTTGGCATAACAGTAAAATAACCCAAATAGACAGTTCTACTGTACATCATTTACCATATATCACTATCAATTTTAAGTCTTAAGTATATTCTCAGATACTCTCAAATGAGGCATATGGGTAACTAAACTGTTACTTTGAAATAAAATTTTTCATATACCTTCATTCTCCTTTCCAATAACAAGATTTACAAAACTCAAATGCTCGGAAGTTTCATAACTGAACACGTTTGTCATGACAGAAAATACTTGTTATATGCAACAGGCCAAGCTTCTTAGCCTTTTCAGGGCCCAAATTTTCCTGAGCATTGAAATGTTCGAAGAGCTACTTCCCAAAGCTTTTGTAAAGCTTCAGTGACACAAAATCTATGAAATTACTTGCACAGTACAAAGCACTATGGACACAATCTATAAATACTTGGTTTTTCTTACCTTGAAACCAAGTAATATAAATTAAGATATGTTATATATACACTCTTCGCTTAAAAGAAATCTAATTCAGTCAATTTACACTTACTAAATTACTAGGAAATTGAAATTTCCAATTGCCATCATTACAAAAATTCTCCAATGTTTCAGATATATTTATAAAAACTAAACTTAAATAGGTCTTTGGAGGAATAAATCAATTTCATTACGAAAGTAGATGATTTTCCCATATAAAATAATGAAACCCTTAAATAAACCTTTATAGATTTGACTTATTGTAGGAAATCCAGCATTATGTAGACTTCTCAAAAGTATTAATACACTTACCTGAATATCATCTTAGGCTCTCAATTAGTTAACCAGTTGTTTACTACAAAAATAAAATCTACTTTTTAAAATCTGTCGGCAAATATATATACACCAATCCCTCCGCCAATAGAAAGGAAAAACCTAGAGTATTTCTCTTCTTTGAAAATGACAAATTTCAATTCCAAGTTGTAAGTAGAAAAATATACCCAGCCTCACCTTGCTGTGAGGCAGGAATAAGGACCTGCTGGGTCTGCGCTTGCTGAGGTACCGTCTGCTGTGGTTGAGTTTGCTGATGGTGGTGGTGGTGGTGATGCTGCTGTTGCTGAGGTTGATGTTGTTGTTGAACTTGCAGTAAAAGCTGTTGCTCTTCTGAATGAAATCCATCGACTGCCCTAGACTGCATTAGTTTATTCTCCCACAACTAAGGTAAAGAAAAGAACATTCTAAGTGAACATCAAGGAAGATAAATCCAGACATGGACAAGACATATTTTATTAGTCTGTTCATAAAATTCTTCCATTTTCAAAACTGATACAACCACAAAATAAACCAACCCCTAATTCTTATCCAAGTGTATGCAATAACCAAAACTAATTTTTAAAGTATCAAATTTCAGGGGGGTCTGGGTGGCTCAGTCAGTTGAGCATCCGACTCTTGGCTCAAGACATGATCTCACGGATTGGTCTACAGTCTCAGAACAGAGCCTACTTAGGATTAGCTCTCTCTCTCTGTCCCCCCCATGCCCATATGCTCTCTCAAAATAAACAAAAAAACATTAAAGAAAGTATCAAATTTCATTTTTTGCTATCTTAGAGTACTGGAGAATTTTCTTTTTATATCTTCAAACTTTCTACAGTAATTCCTTAGTAATTCCACTCAGTTTCACAGAAGCAAGTTTTTAATAATCAAAGATTATCCTTTTGTAACACCAAAATCAATTACTATTTTTATGGAAATCTTTAATGAAATACCTTTTAAATTATATATGCAAAACATAAATTCATCTTCTCTTGATTTGAACAACGAGAAACATTATACAGGCAATCCTCAAGTTAGAAAAAGGTAACTTTCCATCTGTCCAATCCTACACAAGGATAAAGCAGCAGCAATGCCCTAAGGCTTTTAGAGGCACGCTCAACCCTCTACACCTTTTGAAATTCCCCTGTCTTCCATCATGACAAGAAATGACAACCCTTTTCTGCTTTTCCCCTTCTCTTTTCTCATCACACCATAGGACAGCTTTTATGATGGGGGGCGGAGATCAAGACATGGGCAAAAGGAACACAGAAAATAAAGTTATTTATGACTATTTCATCCTTCTTCCTAACACATTTCCTCTCTACCAGACTGTGTTCAATCTAGAGAGCCTCAACCCTTATAAGAAACTGCCCAAGAAAGGAACAAACTGTTCTTTAAATATACAAATGAAATTTAATTCAGTCATTTTGTACACAAGCACCTACACATACTTTGTTTTCTCCCCTAAGATATGCTCTTGGAATATTGCCTAACTCACCTGAGGCTTCTATCAGATCCTTCAAGAAGCTCCCTTTACCAATACTCACAAAGATTTTTATAATCTCCCGACACTTCCAACTTCTAGAAATTCTATATTTGTAGCTACATGCTAATTACAATTCCAGCATAGCTCTAATGGCTTGCTGAAAAAGTAAATTAATGGTCAATTTCCCAAAGCAACCATTCCCCTAACAGGCTTAGTATTTAGACTTGCCTGAAGACTATTCTTACAGAGATAGTAACAGTATCTATCTCCTGGTTTGCTGTGAGGACTAAATAACATATTCATGTAGTTATCAGAGTCTAGCATAAAGTCAGCACTAATAAATGTTATTTTCATTATTATGGTGGTGGTGGTTATTAATTGTGTAACAGAACAGGACACCAGAAGTCAGAAATCCAGTTAGTCCTAGTCTGGCCACTATTTAGCTTTGTGGACAAATTACCTATCTTTCTTGGGCATTTTCCTCATCTAAAAAGAGAACAAGTTCAATTACTTCTAAACTCACTTTCAGCTAAGAAATCTAAGTCTCTGAAAAATCTCAGAATGAAAACAGCTAGAGTTCTTTCTAGGGTAACAAAGAATGACTTTCTTGGAGCCCAAGTTGCATCTGGTTCATCTCCATGAAGTGGGCATCTAGCATAGCACGCAGAGCAAAATGGACACCTACACGTTGAATAAAACACATTCCAACTAACATATAGTAAGGCTTCCAAACAGTCTGCACTCACCCAAACCTACACTTTTGTCTGTTCTAAAACAAAACTGGAGCACCTGGGTGGCTCAGTTGGTTAAGCATTTGACTTCAGCATAGGTCATGATCTCACAGTCCGTAAGTTCGACCCCATGTCAGGTTCTGTGCTGACAGCTCAGAGCCTGGAGCCTGCTTCAGATTCTGTGTCTCCCTTTTTCTCTGCCCCTCCCCTCCCTCTCAAATAGAAACATTAAAAAAAAAAAAAAAGAAAAAAAAAGAGTCTAAAACAAAACAAAACCTGGTCTCTGGTGAGCCAAAAATCACGGTAAAAAAAGTACTATTAATTAATGCTTTAAGAAACAGTTGTGTTTAATCCATGTTTTTATTAAATTGAAAGCTTCAGTTTTATCACCTCCAATTGATTTACCCACTGCAATCTGATCCATCACATTACTTCAGTGAAACTTCCATGGTAATGGCAAATATTAGTAATTATGTATCATGTGCTAAGGGCTGGGTACTACTCACCTAGCCTCTGAAGTCAACGGCCTATGGGTCAGAATCCACCCAACACCTCATCACTACCGTCACTATCCTTTCCAGAGGATTGTTTACTGTTATGGGCCTGCTTCAAGTCCTCTCCTCCCACCAGCACTACTGTAAACTGTAATGACTAAGTCCTCTGAGCTCCCCACATCAAGTCATAAATTCTGCAAATAATTACTGAGATCTCCTATCTACTAGACACTGGTAGAGGCATTGAGAACAGTGAACAAACCTGATAAATATCCTTCTCCTCACAGAGACTAAATTCTAGTGAAAACTTGTTCTTCCAATCTATCCTCTATTACAATAATCAGTGGTTCTCAAAATGTGGTCCCAGGACAAACAGCATCAGCATCACCTGAGAAACTGTTAGACATACCAATTCTCAGGCCCCACCCCAGACCCACTGAATCAGCAACTCTGGGGATAGAGCCAAAAATCTGTTTTAATAGTCTGTCCAGGTCACTTTAATGCATGCTATTAAAGTCTAAACTAATGCATTTCAAACTGCATACTGCAGCCCTTTAGTGGGTTGTTAAAATTTAATTTTTTTTTTTTTTGTAAATATAACTGAATTAAAAAGCAAATGTCAGACTACCTCTCTATCAAGTCACTCGCTGGAGCAGAAGTCCAAAAATCTGCATTTAACTAGCATCCCAGAGAATCTTTCTCACTTTAAGAAAAAATCAAGCTCCTTAGTACAGAATATGTCACCTCTCCTAGCTGCTACTATAACTTGTATTCTATTTTCCTAACAGTGTCCAACTACTTGCAGTTCCCAGAATACAGCATACATTATCTCATGTCTAAATCTTAGTAAACTACTCCCTCTGACAGTCTTTCCTCACAATTCCCCAAACAATGCAAATGTCAAAGTCACACAGCCTCAATGAAATCACTGACTGTCTCCATACCCTAGAAATATTTCTTCTGTACTGTACCCTGTATCACACAGGGTAGTGCCATAGGAAGTGTACAGAAAATACAGCATTCCTGGCTGTAGCCTACTAAATGCCAAGGGTGTCCACTAGTCACTAAGACAAGCAAACATGGCCCCATACATTTCCAACTGCTGGGGGTTGTGGGGAAGACAGAAGAAAGGGGTGATGGGAGTAGTCCACAAAGAATCCCCATTTACTAAGCACCAAATACTAGGTAATGTAAAAAATACAAATACAGTACCCTAAATACTTAACATAAAATTTAACATCACATAATATAAAGTTGAAATTGGCTGAATGTTTTCTCTCCAATTTCATTTTTTATATGATTTTAATTGTATTTATCAAAATATTCTATTTTTTAAATTATCAGCTATTTAAACTAAACAATACCTACTTTCATCAACAGAGATAACATTAATACTAACAACAACCAAGAATACTGAATTGTTACATATTTATTTATTTATTTATTTTGCTAAGGAAATAGGAAGAACTATTTTTCTTCCTTTTCATAATACTATTTTCCCTCCAACACAGTAGCTATTATTTCTGGCAATCCTACTTCAGCCACCTTTGCCAGGTCTCTGAAATTAGACACGGAGAAAATTCTTTTTCTGTTCCCCAAATGACTCAGATATACACCTGTGTATCATGTTAACTAGACTAATACTGTATTCTAACTGTGCACTTTGTGAGTACTTTATAGGTACAGACTCATTTTTACAAAATCCTAGAACACTGACATTGTTACTAGCTCCTTTTTACAGCAAAAGAACCCAAGGAACAAGAAGTTATATAATTTATCCAAGACCACCAACTAAAAGCAGGCAAAAATGAAGAACAATCCAGGCAGCCTGACTCCACTGTTTCCAGTCAGGGCTGGACTCTGAGAGTGAGCAGGCACACTAGACAACCTGCTTGCCTCACCCTAATCCCAGCTCTGGTCCAAGTTTCTAAACTCTACACTATATTCCTGTTATCAGAGCAGGCCTAGTCACAACTCTGGTACCTTCTTTTTACTGGTAAGTATTGAACGTCATCTGGAGACAAAGGCCTAGGTTCAAGTCTCTAGCCCATGATAAATGACCCCGTCAAAGCATATTCTCTCCAAGTCTATTTTTTGACCTATAAATTTTTATTAATCTACCGCTTCCTGGCAGTCTGCTAGGCTAGAAATTCTGAAGGATTCTACTTTCACAAAATATCTAGCTCCTGAATAAAACATAAGACAAATTCATTTACGTACGGGCTCTCTTGAACTGGGGTTGGGGAACAGAGTTTTCCACAAGGACAAATGAAGTGGAATAATGGATTATTGTTCAAGTTATGACCCAAGTATTTATATATAACTAGAATATATTTAGAATAATCGTTCTCCATCAGGGGTGGTTTTGCCCCCAGGGACATTTGGCAATGCATGGACACATTTTTGGTTGTCATAAATGAAGGGTGCTACTGGCATCTAGTGGGTAGAGGCCAGGTATGCTGCTAACATTCTACAATGAACAGGACAGCCCTCTACAACAAAGAATTAACAAATGACAGAAGTGTCAAGGTTGAGAAACCTGATCTAGAGACAAAGTGAGTTTCAGATTTGTCTCCAATCGAGAAAATTTTTTCTCGCGGTTTTATTGAGAAAAGAGGCCATGGTTTTTGTTTTTTATTTAAATCCAAGTTAGTTAACATATAGTGTAATGATGGTTTCAGGAGTAGAATTTAGTGATACATCACTTACATGTAACACCCAGTGCTCATCCCAACAAGTGCCCTCCCTAATGCCCATTATGCAGTTAGCCCATCCCCCACCCAACACCCCTCCAGCAACCCTTCCTTTCTTCTCTATATTTAAGAATCTCTTATGGTCTGCCTCCCTTTTTATCCAATTATGTTCATCTGTTTTCTTAAATTCCACATAAGTGAAATCATGATATCTACCTTTCCCTGACTTACTTCGCTTATTAGCATAATACACTCTAGTTCCATCCACGTTGTTGAAACAGCAAGATCTCATTTTTTTGATTGCTGAGTAATAATCCATTGTGTGGAATATTATATATATGTGTGTGTGTGTGTACATAAACATACATACACACACGTGCACAAACCACATCTTTTTCCATTCGTCAGTCGAGGGACGTTTGGACTCCTTCCATAATTTGGCTATTGTTGATAGTGTTGCTATAAACACTGGGGTGCATGTGTCCCTTCAAATCAGCATTTTTGTAACCTTTGGATAAATACCTACTAGTGTATTGCTGAGTGTATTGCTGAGTTCTATTTTTAATTTTTTGAGTAACCTCTGTACTGTTTTCCAGAGAGACTGTGTCAGGTTGCATTCCCACCAGCAGTACAAAAGTGTTCCTCTTTCTCCACATCCTTGCCAACATCTGCTGTTTCCTGAGTTGTTAACTTTAGGAGAGGCCATGTTTTATATCTCCCATAGTATTTGCTGTTGAGATATGGGGAGCTCTGACAGTGTAGAAAGAAAGATGATTTTATCATTCACTTTAAAGAGGATTTCTAGACTGTCATTCCCATCCATAATCACTCACCAATCCAAATCACAACTTACATTCAAATAGAGATTAAAAAATGGGGCGCCTGGGTGGCTAAGTTGTTTAAGGGTCCAAGTTTGGCTCAGTCTCGCGGTTCATGGGTTTGAGTTTCGCGTCGGGCTCTGTGCTGATAGCTCAGAGCCTGGAACCTGCTTCAGATTCTGTGTCTCCCTCTCCCTCTGCCTCTGCCCCAACCCCACTCGTGCTCTGTGTCTCTAGTTCTCAAAAATAAACAGTAAAAAAATATATTTAAGGGGTGCCTGGGTGGCTCAGTTGGTTAAACATCCAACTTCAGTTCAGGTCATAATCTCATGGCTCCTGAGTTTGAGCCCAGCACTAGTCTCTGTGCTGACAGCTTAGAGCCTGGAGCCTGCTTCAGATTCTGTCTCCCTCTCTCTCTACCCCTCCCCGGCTTGCGCTCAGTCTCTCTCTCTCTCTCTCTCATATAAACAAACATTAAAAACATTTTTTAAATACATATATTTAAAATATGTATGTATAGATAGATCAAAAATCAAGACTGTGGTGTTTTTTTTTAATTTCCCATAGTTTATACATTAAAGTAGGCCTATAGTGTTTCAAGAGATAACCTAGAAAATTGGGTTGAATTTTTTTTTAAGTTTATTTTGAGAGACAGAGAGAGAGAGAGAGAGAGCATGCACAAGCAGGGGAGGGGCAGAGACAGAGAGAGGAAGAGAGAGAATCCCAAGCTGGCTCTGCACTGTCAGTGTGGAGCCCAATGCAGGGCTTAAAGTCATGAACTGTGAGATCATGACCTGAGCTGAAACCAAGAGTTGGATACTTAACCAACTGAGCCACCCTGGTGCCCGGGTTGATTTTTTTTTCCCCATCACTTCCCTTCCAGCATTATCTAGTTAAACTTTAAATTACATGCACAGTCACAACTCATCTTAATTCAAAATCTATTCACCATGTATCCTTCACAGCAGTAGGGAAATTTTTGATAAAAGTTTGTGAAATAGCCCAAAAGAGGAGAGGAGGGGCTAGAACTAATGACAAAGTTCTTTGTAAAACATAAAACACAAAATCAATTGTTAGTCTTTATTAGCAAGAATGTCTAAACCTGTAGAATCTAATACAATATCCCCTAGCCACATACACATGGTGATTTAAATTGGAATTATAATTAAAAACTCAGTTCTTCAGTTCCACTAACTACATTTCCAGTGCTTAACAGCCATATGCTGCTAGTGGCTACTATACTGGAGAACACAGACATGGAATGTTTTCATCACCACAGACAGGGCACATTCTGGAAATTCTAATGAGATTCTGAAGAAATTTAGTACAGAGAATTAAAATAACATAAACTCAGTTTAGTCTAACAGTTTATTTTTAAATCCAGTGACAATCTAGAAAAGAAGAGTATGTCCCATTTGGAAAAACAGTAAAAATATTACAGTACTTTGTTCAGTTAGATTATGGAGTCATGTTTGTTATTAACCAATTTAATTAAATATTTACTGAATACCAACCACATATGGAAAGCACTGTGTTAGAGGCTAGGGATTCAAAGATGAGTAATTCACAATTTTTGTTATTAAAAACTAGCCACTAAACAAACAAAAGGTGCAAAATATATATATATTATTCAATATATTACATACTCCATTGTATAGATTACACTAATATATATTTAAACAGCCAAACATAATAAAAATACAGGTAGAGCTATTTAATCTCAAAGACAACTCATTCTCTTTGAGAGAATGCCTTGATTCTATTGGAACCATTCAGAAAAACCAATTCCCCACACTTTGTGAAAAGCAAGAGTAGATAACCAACAACCTGGATTAACTGCCAGTATGACTTAAGGTAAGTCTTTGGGGCTGATTTCCTACATTTAAAAATGTTGCATCTTCTAAATAAGTTCAAAGTACTTTAAGGTCAACCATTATACCAGTGTAATGTAAACAGCAAAGTATTTGCTCCACAGAACACAAAGGAATCAAACTAATCTTACTCTTTTCTTATTCATACCCTGAGATACTTTATGCTGTTTCAGTAGTTCATATTGCTATTCTTCCAACTCATGCCTCAAGAGTTGGTGTCCTTTCACTAGCAATTCTGGATACTTACTCTTTACTTTTAGTAACCATTACATTTCTCTCAAGGTAAATAAAAATTTCCTCATTTCACTTAAATCTATATATTTTTCCTTCCTCCCACAGGCAGATTCTTGTTAAAAACTCTACAGAAGTTGCCCACAGATGCCTAAACACCCTAAGATACATTTTATCACCATAATAAATATGAGGTTTGCTTTATTTAAAGTAAGTTGCTAGGGGCACCTGGGTGGCTCAGTCTGTTAAGCAACCGACTTTGGCTCATGTCATGATCTCACAGTTTCTGGGTCCGAGCCCCGTCAGGCTCTGTGCTGGCAGCTCGGAGCCTGAAGCCTGCTTTGGTTTCTGGGTCTCCCCATTTCCCTGCCCCTCCCTAACTTGTGCTCTGTCTCTCTTTCTCTCAAAAATAAACATTAAAAAAATTAAAAAATAATAAAATAAGTTGCTAAGCTGCAGCCTCCACACTTCCACTGAATGGATAAATAATGCCAAAACAAATGTTCTTAGCATTGTGATTACTGTCCTCAAGGAACTCAATATCCAATTTCTAAGCCAGCAGTTCTAAACCTTTTTGGTCTCAGGATCTTTTATTCCTTTCAAAAATTACTGAGGACCTCAAAAAGCTTTTATGAAATTATAACTAAGTTGTTTTTTTTTTTATGTTTACGAATGCATTTAAAAACAGCAATGTATCCATTACATGTTAACATAAATAACATATCTTTAAAAAAAATAACCATATTTTCCAGATCAAATTTAGTTGACAAGTAGCTGAAAGAAAAAAATAGCTGGATTCTCCTATCTGCTTCTACATCTACTTTGTTGTTTTGGTTGAAGTAGAAGAAAATCTGTCTTCCCACAGCTAAGCAGTTGGGAAAAGAAAAAGTATTTTAAATTATGGTTTCTTAAAAGTTAGCTATAATGTGGAATCTGAAACCATACACAAAATCCATTAATTTATCTTTCACTTTGAAAGGATTTTGCAACATCATGCATTGGTCATTTGGAAAATACAAATTCACTGAATTATGCAGATATTCCAAATGTTAATACATTTCATTAAAGAGTATCAAATAATGGCACTTCTTAATAGTAACAGTGATCTCCTCTGGACCCTTAAGTAAACATCTTTTTAATATTCACTGCATCAAAATGGGATGCATACATAAAGCACTGTGCATATGAAACAGTTACCTCAAGGAAAAGCACTTGTGCATTTGAGTAGCTACTTTAACTGGCCACTTGTCAGAACACAACTTTTACTGGAAATATGACAAACTATGATTTCCAGACTTGGGCATTTGGCCAACCTCATGGACCCCCTGAAACAATCTGTGAGGAAACCTCAGGACTCCACAGACCTTATTTTGAGAACCACTGTTCTGAGCAATATGGCAAAAAGATTGCATGATTTATTTCATGAGTCATTACAATACCAAGAAAACATAAATGCTAAATAAGAATATCGAACTGCTTCCGCTTAAATCCAAAAAAATCCAAGAGACAGAAAACCAGTTCCAAAGTAAAATAGATTATAAACCCAATATTTGGCCCATGTAAAAAAAAACAAAAAAACAAAAAAAAAAAACTTAAGAACGTGAATTTCTTTCACCCAGCACTTAATTTCTACAACATAAATACATTTTAGAATATATGTACATTAAAACCATAGAAATAAGGAAGAAAAAAAAAACTGCCAAATAATTAGACCATAACCATCCATTAATGGACTAAAACAAACCTATAAGGGGGCGCTTGGGTAGCTCAGTTGCTTAAGCCTCGGACTCTCAATTTTGGCTCAGGTTATATCTCACAGTTGTGAGATCGAGCTCCACACTGGGCTCTGCACTGAAAGCACAGAACCTGCTTGGGATTCTCTCCCTCTCTCACTCAAAATAAATAAACTTAAAAAAAAAAAAAAAAGGTAAGTCCTACTAATTTCCACATCACATACAAAGAAACTGAAATATAAGCAATGTGCCTAAAGTCAGAGGGAGGATGGACTGTAGAGCTGGTATTTAAAACTAGCACCCTTCACCTAACTTTATACTGCCTCCTGCAGCAAAGTTGAACGTTCATCCCATGGAAAAATTAGGGATCAGTCGCGGATTGAAGAGAGTACTTTAAGGGAGGAAGGAAAAAGTATGACTACTAAAAACAACAACAAAAAGAGGGAGGCAAACTCACAGTTTTCAGTTCCATCAGAACTTGCTCATCAACTCCATCATCCAAAAAGATGTCTCTCACATCGTTAATAACATCTTCAATCACAGATCTATACAATTTAGGCTTTAAAGGAAAAATAAAAGACTTGAAAAAGATCATTTTTTACATATTAAATGTATGACACGTTTTCACAAATTCAAAACAAATTAAATATAATCATTTCTCCAAATATCTAAAACTTATTTTAGAAGATACAACTTTAAAGATATCACCATCTTAACAAACCTCATTTGCTTCAGTTAAAATGAATTATTTCATGACTGCATATTTTTTTAAAAGGCGTAGACTACTTAATGTAATTTGTATAGGGAAGATACTTACACATATAAGGTCCACACAATTTCCAGTTATAATTTCCTATGTTGTTATACTCAAAGCACCTAATGTGATCCAATAACAGCTTTATGGGTTGCTATGTCTGGTTCCCATTATTCTTTCCTTTGTTTGACTCCTCTTCTATCTCAGAACCTCCTCATTAAGCTTTAAACTAGAGAACCTTCATCCTACAGTTATTTGTGACATCTGCAACCTAAAAAACATTCAAATTTAAGTATCACCTAATTTTTTGTTGTTGTTGTTGTTATTAACCAGTCTGTGCCTTTAAGCTACACCATTATACTGTTCATACACCCACACTAACAGGTCTCAGGGGTCCCAGAGAAACAAGGCACACTGATCTCTTTCCCAAGATTTCTTTCCTTCAACCACTGCCCAAATGATATTATGAAATGGAATCATGGACAGCCTCAATGTTTGTTTTTTAAATTATTATTACTATTATTGTTGCTATTTCTTGGGAAGGGTTGGGGGGAAAGATGACTTCTAGAAAGTTGCCAGAAGAATAAAATGAAAACAGATGTGAAAGCACTTTCAAAAGCATAAAGTATTTTTTAAAAATCAAAAGGTGATAGACAGTAATTTGCCCAACCCACATCCTATTTTTAACATGTTAGGCAAAAAGTTTGCATGTCAGTGGGACAAAACTAGTGGTGCCTCATTATAAATCCTACCCATTATCACACACAGTTAAGATTATCAGACTTTTCCTTTTAATGTTTGTCATTTGTGTTTTATATCCTGCTTATAGTAAAAATTACTGGTTACCCAATAAAACCAAGGGTTTGCTCTCATAACCAAAGCTCAAACAAATTTAAATGTTTCATTAGCATCTCTATCAACAACATGGTTATCACAGGAGAACCCTCTAAGAAAATGTGTCCTTGCAATGCCCAAAATATAAATAATGAGTTCCACTGTACAATTTACCTCAACTATTAAAAATTATTCGTTCCTCTTCATTACAACCAGAAAAACAATTCACATATCTGGGTTCTCACTTTTGCTATTCCACTCACTAACCTTTTATTTTGCCAAATCTGCCTCTGTGAACTTTAAATTTTCACATGCAAAATGTAAAACTCTACAGGGCCTCCTTATGTTTAACATTGATTCTACATATAAGGAAAGTGTAACTGACTATGGGTATCACCTTATCCATGGTGACTTAACCACTGAATTACAAAAATAACATTTAAAAAGCCGTTTTATTTTAAGCCAGCAATGATCCTTAAAGCATTATAAAGAGGTGGTGAAACTTTAAATCGGTACTCGGAATCTTAAATTGATGATGAAAATTATTTTTTCAGCCAACTGGATACTTTGGTGTTTTCTGAAGTCAATCACTCCTAAAAATCTCCAGCTTGGAGATCCAGGCATTTACAAGTACAAAATTTGTTTTCTTCAGGTACTCCCCATTTAATGAAACCATTCTGTTTTAGGATTTTGCTCATGTGCAAAATCACCCACAACCTGACCATTTAAAGGATTCTTAAAAGCACTGTAGCTGAAAGGAAATGTGTATTCTTCATGAAGTATAAACACACAGAGAATAATTTAGCATTATTGTTCATAAGTTGATAAGTCCTCAAAATACTGATGTTTTTAAAAGCATGGAGGTACAAACACACTATTTGAAACAAGCAATTTCCAAGTTACTATTTAAAATGCTAAACCTTACTTGAGCCAAAATTTTTGCCTTCTACAAAATACCAAGTAATTTAGGTTTGTCCTGGTTTTCTTAACACAGATATTCCAAACTTAAAAACTGGTAAATGAAAGAGCCAAGACAGTGGCAGTACCCAATGATTAATTAGAAGGTTCCTTTCAAAAGTGTTCGTCTCCTGGGGTAATACTGGGAAATAAATTGGATTAACTTCTGTATGGGATATCGATATGCAATGAAACAGAAAATACTATCTACTTAGAATTTTAATTTTTTTCAATCCGGTTTGCACTAAACTTCTTCACTCTTACTATTTACAATTCCCTTATAGGTAAATGTACCGTGGCCATAAGGTCCTATGTTGCAGCTTTTAGGCACTTAACTATTTCTTCGAAAAGCTTTTTGTCTCCAACACTTAATAGAAAAACATGACACATCAGAAGCTTTGTTTCTAACATATTTTCTGAATACTTAATGATCAAAACACTACCAAAGTCCCCTGAAGCCGTTAATGTAGGAAGCATTTTTTTTAATCCCCGTCAATAACGCACTTATTTTCCAATACAAGAACGATTTGACATCTGAGCTACAATTCTCTTTAAAAGCAAAAATAAAAATGAAAAGAATGGACACCAATTCTATCTTCCCCTAACAAAGACAGGAAATCCTAGCTACTGCACCAAAACAATAAAAAACTTGGGGCTCTGAGAGCGGCCCTGTTGGGTGCGAAATAACAGGGTAAGGAAAGGACCTAGAAATAAACTGAGCTCTGTACGTTCCTGCCTCTCGCCTCGGGAGCACGCACCTCCCAGCCCCGCTCTCAGCAGCTCTCACTATTTAAAGCCGGATCTAGTGTTTAAATGGAGAGGCGGTGACGTAGGCCTGAAAAGCACCTTCCCATCCTGGCAGAGTCTATATTAGAGAGCGGCAATGGCTCTATATAAACAGGGCAGCCAAAGGGAGGAGGACCACAAGGCTCAGGGACTGAAAAGCAGGGTAAGCGGCCGCAGCCATGATGGATCGACCCGAGTCGCCAACGGTACGGAGTCGGGCGGCCGCGGGCTTGTCTGCGGCATTTGGGACCGGGCAAAAACGTGTTTTATTGTCAGAATAAAAATAAGAGTGGGGTGGACTAGTGATCATATTGCGTTCGTGACTGAAAAGGTTATTTATGTGACTGCTTTTTGCAAACCTACGTGATCGCAAGTAACCAAAAAGGGTCAATGGGAGAAGTAGGCAAATTTCAAGGCGAAAGCGGGGGCACTTTGACCACTGTAGGCTTTTTTTTGTTTGCTTTGGTGCTTTTGCTAGTGGAAGATACGATGGGGGTTTTGCTTCCCCTTCGCCATTTTACCGATTCGGAAGGAACCGAGATAAGTGCTTTTCAACCTTCGTCCTTTTTTTTTTTTTTAAAGAAATATAAAATGGCCCCAGTGAAGGCTCCCTAAGCACAACCGCCAGAAACACCCCAAGTAACCCCCAAAGTAGCCGTTCACCTTCCACCGCATTGAAGTGGACCACGGTGGGTATTGGGGACTCGCCCAATTCCCCAGACGCGGTTTTTGTTCTGAGGCTGCTCCGGGAGCCCTTCTCGAGCCAGTGTGGCCGGACCCGTCTCGGGGGGAAGCGGCGGTTTCCCACCCGCCCTCTCTCCCTCCCGGCGGCCGGGGTCTGGGGCCAGGGCCGCGCGCTCGCCCCGGCCCAACGGCCTTCGAGGCCCGGACCGCCCCGCGGCGGCCCCAGGCCCCGCCGGCGCCCCCGCCCTCCCCGCCGCTGCCGCCGCCGCCGCCACCGCCGCGAGCCCGAGGCGCCCCCCCGCGCCCGCCGCCCCGGCCCGCTCCGCCCGAGGCGGGAAGTGGCGGCGGCGGCCGCGCGGGCGGCTGAGGAGAGTAGAGGCCGGGAGTCGCCGCCGTCCCCGCCCCCGCCCGGTCCGGCCGTTGCTGCCGCCTGAACGAAGCCCCCGCCGGCCACCAAACCACGTCCTTACCACGGTGTTTGTATTTGCCGAGTTCGCCATTTCCACACACAACACAAACAAGAGGGGGGCAAGCCCGAGAAAACAAGATAAAAACAAAACCAAAAAAGAAAAAGAAAACCAAAACACCCGGAGGGTGGCCCAAGCCACCGCAAGACTGGGGGTAAAAATTTCAAACAAAATCGGATCCTGAAAGAGTAGAGGGGAGCGGTGAGAGGAGGAGGAGGAGGGGGGCAGTCCTCCCGGAGCTAAAAAACCTCGAGAATCGCCCTTAAGAAAAAAGCCACGACCCTCGTGGGGTCCGGGGGGCGTTGCCCGCTCCCCACCCCGCGCCAAGGAGGGAAACCACCACCGGTCGCCGCTCCCCGCGCCGCCGCTGCCGCCACCGGCTGCAGCTCCAGCCGTCCGGTCCGCCCGCTTCTCCCCTTTATATAGTGAGCCAACGAGCTGCGCGAGCCGCCGCCGCCGCCGCTGCCGCCGAGAGACAGGGCGGAGGGGGAGGGAGGGGCGGAAAGGGCGGGGGCAGAGGTGGGCGGGGCTGAGCGCGAGACACCGCGAGAGCCGCGTGCGCAGGCGCGCCGGGGCGGAGGCCACCTTGGGCCGCGTCGTCACGCGCCGTGGAGAGCGCTGGGCGGGCGGAGCCTTGTGGCCTGGAGTAGTGAAGTCGCCCCGCAGGTTTCCCAAGTCTCGCGTGATCACGTGGTGGCCCCCACAGGCGGAAGTGTCCGGCAGCTCTTTTGGGATAAGAGGCTTTTAAAGTATTGCTGGAAACGACGTGAGTTCTGGTGACAGTCGAGTTCAAAGCTACCTGGGACCCCTCTTGTCACGTGTTTCTGCATCTCCCTGAGCTGGAGGAGCTAAGAAATATGGAAGGGGCACTGGCAAGCTGCCTCGCTAGCAATGGCTGCGGCCGATGACTAGTCACGTGACCCCACTTCCGGTCCCGGAGGCGCTCGGACTCCGGGCAGAGTTTTAAATGCGGAGTCATCTCAAGGGAGTGAGCTAGTCTTGTACTTAGAGCGCAGAGGCTTTCGGTCGACTTGCGGAGGTTGGGCCTTTGGCCTGCGAAATTGTGTGCCTGTTCCTAAAGGGGAGGAAAGCTGGCTTGGGCCCACTGTTAACACATTGCAGAATTAGTAACCTCTGAAACCGTTTGAGTTGTCTCCCCCAGTACAGCTAAAAGTCTCTGGGTTTCATTTCCCTCAAGGTTAGTCCACCTAGTAGACCGTGTACTTTAAGTGATTTGTTGCGGTAGTGGAAATGCCAGAAACACACAACAATGAAACATGAGCCATCGGATTATGACAGCACCATAACGTTCCCCCCTTCGTTGTTTTGTTTTGTTAATACTGCCCAAATTCTGTGATTCCACGTGGACTGCGTGCAGTGACTAACACCTAAAATACTTGCCCTTGACCCACCAATTCTCGTGGCCTCTCGCTGTGAGAGAGCCGGCAGAAAAAGTCCATGTCTTGGAGTGTAATTAAATAGGCGTTTGCCCTGCTCTGCTCAGGCAAATCACGCCTTTATGGCAACATTTCACGCAGAACAGAGAATGCTCTGTTTGGAAGGCAGAACTCACAGTACCTAATTCTCTTGTCCGTAGGAATTTTGAGAGACACGCGGAATGTAGTCTGGACAAGTGAAGGAGTTTATCCTCATAAAGCAAAACGAAATGTCACAGTTATATGCCTCTGAATGCAGATTTGGAGAATATCAAAGGCAGCTTACCAGAGAGGAAAATATGCGACCTGCCAGGACCTGAAGGAAGAACTTAGAGAAAGCAGAGCCATTAATACTCAGAAAATGGGAAGTTGTCGGTATGTTTGTGATGGGCAGAGAGAATATCAAATAATTTTGAGATTTCTTTTAAAACCTCCTGACCCTAAATTCTTGCCTTAACACTCAGGTGCATTTCAGTTCCCTAAACAGCTGCCTGTTTGTTGAGGAAACTTAAAGAAAAAAGTCGTAGGAAAACAGTGCTCTTGATACATAAAAATGGGGTTCCATCAATATTTGTAATTCATTTAATATTCAGGTGAACATTAGCCCGACAAGGTATTCTAAACAGTACAGACCCTGGTAAATTTTACCGCTTATTATTTTTTTTTTTTCAACGTTTATTTATTTTTGGGACAGAGAGAGAGACAGAGCATGAACGGGGGAGGGCCAGAGAGAGAGGGAGACACAGAATGGGAAACAGGCTCCAGGCTCTGAGCCATCAGCCCAGAGCCCGACGCGGGGCTCGAACTCACGGACCGCGAGATCGTGACCTGGCTGAAGTCGGACGCTTAACCGACTGCGCCACCCAGGCGCCCCTTACCGCTTATTATTTTAAGAGGACTCCTTTTTACCTCATTATGTGTACATACTACCGAGTAATTTGCACATGGAATCCCTCTCCTTCCACCTCATTTTCTTCCCTAACCATTTGGTATTAACTAAATGATAAGATGTTTTGCCATCAGTTAAGATTAAGACCACTGTATACAGAACGTGGGTTAGAATCTAGATTTACTCTCCATGGACTTATTCCCAGGGGTATTAGTGACAGTTATATTCTGATTGAGTCTCATCTATGAAGTAACAAAATATAGTTTTTGGATTAAAAAGGCAGAAAACCCAGCCTTGCACTCCTTAAGACCTTCATACTTCCTAGAGGCTCTGAGATGGCCTCTTTCACACATTTTAAAAGCACTTGGCTAATATTTACCTAGAACTCTTCCCTTTCCCTCCAGTGTGCGGCACCTAAGTAACCACCATGTATTCCGTTCCAGTTTACTGTTTTCCAAATGCTCATTTAGTTGTAATATGCCTCCAATCACTATATATGTGTGCCAGCCAGCTTAATTTCAGGAAGAGATATTACCTGATCTTGCACCAAAATAGTCGGTGTGAATAATTTGAAGGCCACAGCCATTTAATTCACAAAACTGGAAATCTGTGAACAGAAATCTCTTCTCACGTAAGACTAGATTTAGCATTATTTTTAAATTGTTTTTATATGAACTTTTTGGGGAGGAGCAGAGCTTAAATATCTTTTCTAATTTTAGTACTTCTTGTACCATATATGAAGTATTTATACTGGATTATCAGTTTGCAAACTCATACTTTGTAACAACTATATACTTAAACAGATACATAATAGTGCTCTCTTTCTTTGTGATGAATCTTTTTTTTTTCAAAATTTACTGGATGAGAAAAAGTTACTTCTTTTAATGTTAATATTCTGCCTAAACCACTGGATAACTGCCAAACAACAAAAGCAAAGGAAAAATGTAGTGCATGAATTTTAATATTAAACAAAATGACACCAAACCTTGTATGTCCAAACATTAAAATGTTTTACTGTCCACATGACTATTTTAACAACAATGCCAAGAAAGAAAAAAATCTAAAAAGATTGCGCCTGGAAATTTAGATTGCATTAAAATCTCATTATATAACTTACCTGCAGTCTCCATGTTCTTAAAATAATAGATCGGTAAAGCTAATTCTGTCATATTTAGGCATCACACGGCCCTTATATGCTCAATAATTTTGGGCGCTTGTGGAGAATATAGAAGTGAAGAGGAAAGATCTTGTTGCTCAAGCTTACCAATCCTAATGAAAGCCCCTATTGTAAAGTTAGTGCATAGTTACAGCATTTATTCAAGATCTTAGAAGCCCTGATGTATTTCAGTCCTACCAAAAAAATAATATTCAGAGTTCACCTATTTTTTAGGCTTTTGCAAGACAACAACAACAACAACAAAAAACCTGTTGGTTTCCATATGCAGTGATGTTTGATGTAGTATATAAAAAGAAATTACTGTTCACACAAATTACTTTTATACACATGAGGTGGAGATTTTTTAAATCTTTTTTTTTTAATGTTCTCTCCCTCCCTTGTAACTTGCAGTTTAAAATTGCTACTCCATATCTTAAAACAGCAACTAACTTGCAATTCTTTTTTGTATATGGAAATATAAGTCAGTTAGTGGCGGCTTAGCAAAAATAACTTAGTGCAGAGTCTGTGCAATCAAGTTTGACAGTGCGATTACTTTACTGTGAGACCTTCTGCAGTAACTAAACCTCTCTGTGCTGATAAGATGAAATAGTAACCACCACCTATGATTGTTAGGAAGATCAAGGGTACTAGAAAGTGTTTTGATAAGTATTGGGTGGATGTATTTATTATTAATGGTAAGTGTATTAACAGCTACATCAACGTAGGGGGAAGGTCTTTTTAACTCACTTTGTAGAACACTAGTATGAGATTTTAATAATTATGCCGTGGTTGATGATGAATTTATTCACAAAATAAATTTGTTACCTTAATTTTTTTTGTTACTTTAATTTCGTTACTTAATTTACCTTTGGCTAAATTTTGATACCTTAAGTGGCTAGTATATAGCGTAACTTTTGTATATAAATATAATATATGCTGTCATGAGATAAGATTCCTTAAGCAAAATGTTGATTTATCATTGGAATTAATCAGGTTGCTTGGTTACACACATGTACAGTTATATCTAGCAAATTACAGATGAATTTATCCATTGACCCAGCAACGCCAATTCTAGGACTCTATCTCACAGATATAGTAGCAAAAATATGAAAAGTGTATGCCCAAGACTATTCATTATGGGACTGCTTATAACACCCAAAAAAAGGAAACACCCTTATATGTCTTTATAAGGTTGAATAAACCACGGTATTTGCACACAGTGAAATACTATGCAGCTATAACAAGGAATGAGAAATATCTCTATTTACCACTGTAGACTAATTTTCTCTTTTTTCTAATTTTTTTTAACATTTATTCATTTTTGAGAGACAGAGAGAGACAGAGCATGAGTGGGGAAGGGGCAGAGAGAGGGAGACACAGAATCTGAAACAGGCTCCAGGCTCTGAGCTGTCAGCACAGAGCCCGACACGGGGCTCGAACTCACAAACTGTGAGATCCTGACCTGAGCCGAAGTCAGACGCTCAACTGACTGAGCCACCCAGGCACCCTAGACTAATTTTCAGTATAGTGTGTTATGTGAAAAAAACAAGTAGGGATAAGTGTTTGTATATTACCGTTTAAGAAAAGAGGAACTATAAAAATGTGTGTACATACATACATACTTGTTTATGTTAAAAAAAATAAAAAGAAAGATAAGCCATAATTTTTTTTAAGGAAGGTTACCTATGAAGACAAGGAGAAAATAATATGATGACAGGAATAGAAAATAGAAAATATATTTTTATATTTTACTCTGGAAACGTTCATTTAATTATAAAATAAAATTACTTATAAAATAAAATTAATTTTAATTAGTCTCAAAACTGAAAGACAATAAAGCAAGTAAAGCTAACAGTATTTCATAACACACAGAGAGGAAGGAACCTTTTCAAGTGACTTTAAAACACAGTAATTTGAGTCTGCATCTTTAGTGAGATATTTTCTAAAAACAAATGTGAAAAAAAATATTTGCTCTTCTCTGTATTGTTGATGATAATGTTTGTATATCCTGTTTTTTTAATGGCATGTGGGATAAATAAAATGAGTAATTATGTGATGTTCTAATTACATTATCTCAATTATTCTTAAAAACTGAGATTCCCAACATGGGGGAAAGGAAATACAGATATAAGATAGAAGCGGGAAGAGTAAAAATTCTGTAGTCCTGAATCTGAATTAGAAGTATCATGGTGCAGGGGCACCTGGGTGGCTCATTAGGTTAAGCCTCCGACTTCAGCTCAGGTCATGATCTCATGGTTCGTGGATTTGAGCCCTGCATCAGGCTCTGTGCTGACAGCTCGGAGCCTGGAGCCTGCTTCAGATTCTGTGTCTCCCTCTCTCTCTCTCTCTGCCCCTTCCCCGCTTGTGCTCGCTCTCTCTCTCTCTCTCTCTCTCTCAAGAATAAATAAACATTGAAAAAAAATTTTTTTAAGTATCATGATGCATTTTGTCTTATTTTTTCCCCTGCCTCTGAAGAAGCCTAGAAATAACTAACCCAGTGGCAGTGAGTATACCTAGTACATAGATTATGGCCTTTCAAGAGCAGCACTCCTTGGATAAATGTCTTATTCTGATCCACATCAGGAACAAGAAATGTCTTTTTTTTTTTAAATAATAAAAACCCAGACCCAATATATTTTAGCCTATGAAAGACACATAGCTCTGAAAGAGCCTAAACACAGTGACCAATCTAGTAACTGTGAGCATCTCTAGCTCCCAGATTATGATCTTGAAATACCATTTTCCACTGAAAGGAATCAAGGCTCCTTGCAGATATTGCTGACTCCAGAACTAGAGCAAGAAAAATATCAGTTTGAACCAAATGAAATTGCCAATTATTGCCTGACCTAATACAAACTGAATCTAGAATATATTTTCATACAGATAGCAAGGAAGATGTATTAGTTTGCTGGGGCAGTGGTGACAAAGTGCCACAAACTGGGTGGCTTAAGATAACGGAAATTCATGCTCTTACAGTCCTGGGAGCTAGAAGTCTGAAATCAAGGTGTCAGCAGGACCATGCTCTCCCTGACACTCTGAGTAGACTCCTTCCTTGCCTCTTCTCAGTTGCTGGTGGTGGCCAGCAGTCCTTCCTGTCTTTGGCTTAAGGTCACATCACTCCAATCTCTGCCTCCATCTGTACATGGCATTCTCCCTGTGTCTTCACATTGTTTTCCCTTTGCGCCTGTCTGTCTCTGTGTCCAAAGTCCCCCTTTTTGTAAAGATGTCAGTCATATTGGATTAGGGCTTATTCTAATGACCACATTCTAACTTGACACCCTCTGTAAAGACCCTGTTTCCAAATAAGGCCACTTTCTGAAGTACTGGGGTTAGGATTTCAACATCTCTTTTTTGGAGGACACAATTCAGCCCATGAGAGAAGATATCAAAGACTCCTACTGTCATGTCAAAAGAATTTAGGAGCCAACATGAAGAGGCTCCCACTGGACAAAGATGAGACACTTTCCATTAATTTATAATATCGCTACAAAACAAAATATGAAAATTCTAATTGGTCACTATTGGAGGATGCTAGGGATTAATTCATTATTTTGAAGATTGATAAATGGAGAAAAATAAGCATTTATCTAACCTTCCCTACATGAACTGTACCACCAAGTACCAAATAGTAGATGCAGTGGGTTGAATGGTGGCCCCCAAAAGAAAATGACCATGTCCTAATCCTCAAAACCTATGAATGTTATCTTACTTGAAAGGGGTCTCTACAGGTGTAATTATGTCAAGGGTTTTGTGATGAGATTATCCTGGATTACCCTGATAGGCCCTAAATCCTATGGTGAGTGTTCTTATAGGAGATACACAGGGGTGCCTGGGTGGATTAGTCAGTTGAGCATCCGACTTCGGCTCAGGTCATGATCTCATGGTTCGTGAGTTCCAGTCCCACTTCTGGCCTGGAGCCTGCTCCAGATTCTGTGTCTTCCTCTTTCTCTGCCCCTCCCCTACTCATGCTCTGCCTCTCTCTCTCCCTCTCTCAAAAATAAATAAATGTTTAAAAATTTTTTAAAAAGATACATAGAAGTGAGTAAAAAGAAGAGGAAAGGGAAATGTAACCACAGTGGTAGAAATTGTAACAATGCACCCACAGGTAATGTGTAGCCCCCAGAAGTTGGAAGAAGCAAAGAACAGATTCTTCCCTAGAGCCTCTTGGGGGAGTGTGGTCCTGGAAATACATTTATTTTAGACTTCTGGCCTCCACAACTGCAAGAGAATAAATTTCTGTTGGTGTTGAGCCACCAAGTTCATGCTTATTTCTTACAACAGCCTTAGGAAACTAATACAGTAGATGAAAAGAAGTTTCTCATTAAAGAAGTATTCCATCTAGGGGCACCTGGGTGGCTCAGTCAGCTAAGCATCCGACTCTTGATTTCATCTCAGGTCATGATCTCATGGTTTGTGAGATTGAGCCCCCCCTTTGAACTCCACTGGGTCAGCGTCAATGGGGAGCCTGCTTGGAATTCTCTCTCTCCTCTCCCTTTTTGCCCCTCCCCGACTTGTTCTCTCTCTCTTTCAAAATAAATAAATAAACATAAAAAAAGAGAAGTGTTCCAGCCAATAACCGAATAAAGAATGATAAAATATCACCATTGGGCAACCTCTAATGAATTGAGAGATGGAGGCGTTAAGCACTGACATCTGCCAACATTACAAAAAGGGAAACAACCAGAGGTATATGCCTTCCTGATAACATGCCACGACCTATAAGGTAGTCTTACCTTCATGACTACCACCGAAAAATATAAACCCAGAATCTAAGTTTGTAGACCCAACTAGCAATTCACAAAAAATACAGAGGGTTCAAGGACATATCAAACTATATATCAGGAATGCAATCAGCAAAAGCCAAGCCCTGGGAAGCTATAGTACAAATGGTCCAATTTCTTCAACAAATAAATTCAGGGAGAGAGGAACCTACAGATTAAAAGACACTTACGAGGGACGCCTGCGTGGCTCAGTCCGTTAAGTGTCTGACTTCAGCTCAGGTCTTGATCTCATGGTTTGTGAGGCTGAGCCCCTCATCAGGCTTTCTGCTGTCTGCACAGAGCCTGCTTTGGATCCTCTGTCCCCCTCTCTCTCTGCCCCTACCCTGCTTGTCCTGTCTCTGTGTCTCTCTCTAAATAAATGAATGAATGAATGAATAAATAAATAAATAAATTTTTTAGAAGGCACTTAAGAGACCTATCAATTAATCACAATGTATGGAACTTATTTGGATCCCAATGCAAATAAACTGTAAAAGAAATGACAATTATGACACAATTTGAAATTTGAACTTATTGGATATTTGATGAAATTAAAGAGTTACTGAATTAAATGAAATTGTTCATGTAAAATATTAAAAATAAGCCAATGAAGCTTTATTTTACAATCAGTGATGATTCTTTATCCAGACAACTTGTCTTTCTGTCGAAAGACAGTTGATATTCCCAAGAAGGCCTGGTATTGTTACAAATGTAATTAATATTAAACACTTTAATTACATAGGTTTTTCTCTTTCTCTGTTTTTTGCACCTCAGCCACATATGCCTTTTTTTTGGGGGGGGGGCACAAGTGAGCGAGGTGCAAAGAGAATCCCAGAAGGGGCAGAGGGAGAGAGAGAGAGAGAGAGAGAGAAGTAGAGAGAAAGAGAGAGAAAGTGAGGCTCTCCTGATGTGGGGTTCATGCCCAACTTGATGTGGGACTTGAACTCATGAACCATGAGATCATGACCTGAGCCAAAGTCAGATGCTTAACAACTGAGCCAACCAGGTGCCCTACATGTGCCTTATCTTGATTCACAAGTTGAACAGCTGTGCCTTAGGACAATTAAAAATGTTGAAAATGTGCTCTGATGTTTTTATGTAAGTATTCTTCTAGTGGAGAAATTATCTTTGATTTACATGCCAACTTTATCTTCTTCATATACCTTCATCCAGATAGAGCCTCCTGATATGACAGGTAATTCTACATAGATAAGCTTCTTTCCTTTTTTTCCCTTTCTTTCTTTCTTTCTGAGAGACAGAGGGAGAGAGCATGCACACATACTAGCAGGGGAGGGACAGAGGACAAGAGAGAATCTTGAGCAGACTCCACACCAGGAGCCAAGAGGGGGCTTGATCCCATTACTGTGAAATCATGACCTGAGCCAAAATCAAGAGTTGAACACTTAAACAACTGAGCCACCCAGGCACTCCTCTTTATTATTATTATTATTGTTGTTGTTGTTGTTGTTATTTTTTTTTAAGTAGGCTCCATGCCCAGCGTGGGGCTTGAACTCATGACCCTGAGATCAAGAGTCAGATGCTCTATCGACTGAGCCAGCCAGGTACCCCTACATAGATAACTTTATAATAAAATACATCACAGGGCTCAGTCTTGTGAGTTCGAGCTTCCAGTTGGGTTCTGGCTCTCTGCTGACAACATGGACCCTGCTTGGGATTCTCTCTCCTGCTCTTTCTGTCCCTACCCCACCTGTATGTACACTCTCTCTCTCTGTCTTACTTTCTCTCTCTCTGTCTTTCTCAAATAAATAAATAAGCTTAAAATAATACATTATAGAAGATAAATCTGCAGTTTATCTGTAAACTATATCTTAGAGAATTATTACTGTAACTGGAACTAGATGGATCCATTTCAGTTCTTCTCCTGAATCTACCTTCCTCTGGTAGCAGAGGTGGTAGAGATTGTAAAAGGGGAGGTGGCAGAAAGATTATCATAGATTCCAGACCAGAGTGGAAGTAAGGAATTGGCTTAACTACTGAGGGCTAGTCTTCCTTTTAATGGGTTTCTGTGAGAAAAATCAAGGGGTGTAGTTCAAATAACTTGTTGAAAACAAAGCTCTGGGTTAATGTTATTGGTTGTTTCTTCAAAGTAATGAGATAGCCAGTGGGCAAAAAATAATAGATGCTTAAGCAGGAAAAATGGAAATAAAAAAAAAAAAGATGAGGAATTTGCCACTTTGTGTTCCTGCCAAGCTAAGAAACAACAACAACAACAACAACAATGGATTTATTGTAAAAGTTTTAATCACACAGTACCTCATTTAAAGCTTGTAACAGTCCAATGAGATAAGTAATATTATGCCTTTATTATGATTAGGAAACTGAGACTTACCTTCAACAGTGACTTGCCCAAGGTCATATTGCTGTTTACTTGTGAAATTTTAGAGGTACAAGTTCAGGGCTCTTTCCACCTGTCTTAGAAATAAGAAGCTGTCAATCCAGGAGAATGCAACGGTTTTGAATCGAATCATGTCGCTCCTTAAGTTTGTCAAGTATATGTTAATTATATAATGTGTTAAACTTCATTTGGGAGACAAGAAACTCTATGCAACATTGAGCCCTGAAACCAAGACTTTGCCCTGATTAAATATAATTGCCTTCATAAAAGTGTCATCAAGAAGCATTTATTAAATAATTTAAATAATCAATTCCTCTGTTTTTACATCACTTGAAAATCATCCATTTTCCATTTTAAATAGCACCTACTCAGTTACTCATTTCAGTTGAATGACTCAATTCAATTCTTGAATTTGTCAAGAACAGCCATTTTCTAGCAAGATTGTCTATAATCAAAACATTTATGTCTAGCTTTATCCTTACATTTTAAATGCTTTCATAAGACAAGAAAATAAAGGATGACCATTTTTAGAGGTAGAACATTAGGAAGGGGAATTCTTTCTATTTTATCTAATAAGCCAGTGGCATAACTCTAAATAAGTAGATAAAAAAAGTAAATTAAGCATGTGCTAATGTCATGGCACAATAAATTAGAAGAGGTAGTATATATCGATAGCTATACTGGTCTAGCAAGTATCCAAGCATGTGACCTCGGGTGTCAGGTAGACCAACATGCTTGTTCTTGCTCTGACCATGGGCAAGTGACCTCATCTGTAGAGTGGCAGGTTAGTAATATTACCTACTTTAGATAATTATGTGAGGATTAAGAAATGATTCACGTGCAGCCCCTTAGCACAATAACTGGCATAAAGTAGGTCCTTAGTAAATATTGAAGACCGTAGCAACAATAATAATATTGATGGTACAGAAAATTAAATGGGTTCCATTTTGTCTTTGTCTAGATCATGTTGAACAGTGGAGCGGAACAAATAGAAATTAGAACATATTTCTGAACTGAGTTCACCAATAAAGCAAAGCTGTATATATCTTCTGCACATGTAAGGTTTTTTATTTTTTTCTTTCCCCGTCTATAAAATTAGAATCAAAGAAGGAAGCAATTCCAAGTTTGAGATGAAACACATACTACACTCTAAAGTAGTAAATTTTTCACCGGTTTCATTGAGGTTAAATCATTTGAATAACTGATTTCTGTTTCTACATCAGTTGAAAATCATCTACTTCCTGAAATGACTCAGACTGTTTAAAACTAGAAGCCTTATATAAATCTCTAGCCAAGAGATACAGTTGCTCATTTGTCAAGTGTAGAATGCATTACCATTCCTCAATAAATGTTAAATTGAAATGATAGATTTTTCAGCCCTCAGATATACTGTAGTGTGTGATAAAAGACAATCAATACTGCTATTTGGACACAGGATGACAAAATACACCTGAGCCCAGATAGAACGTAGAACCAGGAAACCACAGTCCCTTAGAGTGGTGTTCCATTTCTTCATAGATTTTGTAGCCTCCTTAGTAATAAATAACTATGGTCTTCTTTTCTTTATTATTTTTTAAAATGTTTATTTGTTTTTGAGAGAGAGAGACAGAGCGTAAGTGGGGGAGGGGCAGAGAGCAAGGGAGACACAGAACCTGAAGACAGGTTCCAGGCTCTGAGCTGTCAGGACAGAGACCGATGCACAGCTCAAACTCATGAACTGCAAGATCTTGACCTAAGCTGAAGTTGGACGCTTAACTGACAGAGCCACCCAAGTACCCCATGGTCTTATTTTCAAACGATAGAACTCATTATATAATTGCTTCTTAATTTTTCTCTGATTTTGGTGAACAACACAATTTCAAATCCCTTCTTTCTGTCTCCCCCTTTCCCTTCGTTTACTTTCCTTCCTCCCTCCCTCTTGCCTCCTCATTGTCTCCATTTGTCCCTTTGCTTTCCTTTTTACTTATTATTATCATTATTATTATTGAGAGAGTGAGCACACATGTGCATGCATGAGCAGGGGAGGTGCAGAGAGAGAGAGAAAGAGAGAGAGAGAATCCTAAGCAGGCCCCACGTCCAGCATGAGCCCAATGTGGGGCTTGATCTCACAATCATGAAATGATGACCTGAGCCAAAATCAAGAATCAGACGCCTAACCAACTGAGCCACCAAGTTGCCCCTTTTCTTCTTCTTTAATACAGTAGTTACAGAATACCAAACATAGCCTTTTTTCAATGCCCTTCATGTATTTTCATCCTTCCATTATTGGCTTAAAAAATCAAATCAAAATCTGTCTGACTTTTTAAAAATGGATAATGATTATCAAATACAGACCATTTTCAAAATCTCAGTATGTTCTTAGTCTCCATATTTAGCCCTCTTAATTTTATCCTTAAGCAATCATGACATTAAAAAAATATTTGGAAGGAAAAAAACACAACAAAACAAGAAAATTAGATTACCCAAATCCATCAAATAAAGATATAAAAGATGAAATCTATGTATTTCTGTCTTTCCAATCATATCTCTCAATCACATGTTTTTCCTATTTCCACAAAGCATCTCTGGATATATATATATGTAGATAAACATGACTACACTTTGTTTTTTACAAAAAAGAAATCATGCCTTTAATTTTATATACGATTTGCTTTTTCATATACCCAGTATATCACAGACCTCTTTCTAGACCAGTAAATGTTATGCTGTCTCAGGTGACTTTAAGTCACCTCTGTAGGTGCATAAAGGAATAGACTATTTCCTTTTGTGCTATTTTAAATTTTGCTACAACAATGTCCTTGTGAAGGTACCTTTATATACTTTTGCAATTATCTTTGTAGGATAGAGTCTTAGAAATGAAGTTGACTGATCTTGGGATTTCTACAAGTTAAATACTAGTCGATAGTCACAAGCCATCCATGGACGGGTTGTCCCCACTAGCTCTCTGACTCTATAAAGGTCCCACATAGCTGTCCTGTAAACTTGAGACCAATTCCTTTCTCATTCCTCCAGGAAAAGGAATTTTTAAAAATTTGTTTCTATATCTTTCTTCACATTGCACACTTACAATGTCTTTCTCCACTTACCTTTTTTCCTTTCTGGAAAAATCCAGCTCCTGGAAGCTTTAATTCCTTCCATTATTTCCCCCATCATTGTTTCTCTATATTTATTTTTGTAAATTATTTGGGAAGTGATCATATTTGATACAATTTCTTGCTTCAACATACATTCTAAAAGGAAAAGTAAGACAAATGTTTTCACAATGTTCTTTGTTCTTGGCTTATTTTTCTTTCATCCAAAAAGAAAGACTGAAGTTGTGTCTAATTCCCAAGATCTCCAAATATTCCCCTTTCTAAATTTTGTACACACTCCCATTTAAAAGAATGTATTATGATTCAGTTTTGCATGTCTGAGTCCCACTAGACTTTTCTTCCAATCACTCAAAAATATTCACTGAGAATCAGGCCCTATTCTAGGCTATGAGGGCACTAGTGTAAGAGAAAACAAACCAAATCCCCTTCCATTATGAAGCTCATGAGACTGATGAAATAGACAATAGACAAGATAAATAAGTAAAATGTTATACATTAGGCATTTGTAGAAATCCAGGTGAGTAGAGTGGAGGTAAGAAAGGTTCATCATAGGGGCACCTGGGTGGCTCAGTTGGTTAAGCCTCCAACTCTTGACTTCATGTCAGGTCATATTTTCAGGGTTCCTGAGATCGAGCCCTGCATTGAGCTCTGTGCTGACAGAGTGGAGCCTGTTTGGGATTCTCTCTCTCTGCCCCTCCCCCACTTGGGTGCTCTGTCTGTCTCTCTCTCAAAATAATAAAGTTTTTTTTTTTTTAAAAGAAAGATTCATCATATTTTTAAACTAGGTTTATTTTGAGAGAGAGTGAGAGAGCAGATGCATGAGAGTGGGGGAGGGGCACAGAGAGAGGAAGACAGAATCCCAGGCAGGCTCTGTGCTGAGCCTGATGTGGGGCTTGATGCAGGGCTTGAACTCATGAATTGTGACATCCTTAGCTGAGCCAAAATCAAGAGTCAGATCTTTAACCTATTGAGCTGCCCAGGAGCTCCCATCATATGTTTTGAAAAGGGATTCTGTAAGGCTTGCTTTGGATAGAACATGGGGTCTTAGAAAAATGAGCAAAGATTTTCACAGGTTTCTGTTAGGTAACTGGGAAGATGTTGGTGCCCTTTACGTAGGTTGGGGGAAATTGAGGGAAAGACACGTTTAGATGAGAAAAGTTCTGTTATGGTTAGGTTTAGGTGTCTGTTGAGCAGTCAAGTGGAGAGTCAAATAAACTGGTGAATACAAGCTTAGAACCCAGCAATTTGACCTAGAAATAAATGGGAATCATCTAACATATATAGGTACTTACAGCCATGGTAATGTATGAGATCCTGTGAGGAGTATAAGGGAAGAGAATAGAGGTATTCTGATGTTTAGAGAATGGACCAAGGAGAAAAAAAACCAAGAGCCAAAAAACAAGACTAGAAAGGAGTTGGCAATAATGTAGCATATAAACCAGGAGAACATTAGTGAGGGTGGGGGTGGGGGTGGACACCAAGGGAAGAGATTGCTGCAAGAAGAGAATAGTTAAAACTGTCAAATGCTGACGAGAAGCATATAAGATAGAAAAGATCTTAGATTTGTCAAGTTGCAGGACATTGACAAAAGTCATTATCATGTAGTAATGGAGATGGAAGATAAATTAAAGGCAACTGAGAAGAAAAGAAGTGAGAAAATGGTGAGAACAAATATACCTTCTTTGTATCTCTATGGTCAGAAATAGCAATCAGCAGTCAGAGCACAGATTCCCCATGTTTGGGGAACAGGGTCCTTTGTGTCTACTCTGGCTCCTGCAAGTGCATGCAAGCAGCTTCTGGAGGATGTACAGGGCTGCCTGCCACAGGGCTGGGAGGTGGGAAATGGGGAGCTGCTATTGTGCGAAGAGCTGACGTTGACTGAATCTAGCTGCAATTTACCGTCCAAGCCTTTGCCTGGAAGTTGCAAGCCTTCAATAGACTCCAGAGTTCCAACATGGTCATATCCCACAGATTCTGCCAATGCAATTGATGTCTAGGTGGGGAGACAGATTCCTGGTGCTTCAACTCCACCGACTTACCAGAGTCCTTTCTCCAAATCATTTTTTGAAGGTGGGATTTATTAGAAACTATTTCCAAGCTGCTGGGAATAGTCAACAGAAAAAAAAAAAAACATAATGACACAAGAGAAATTGCATATGATTGCAGTCATCACTTTTTGAGAAATGCCAGTGAGGATAGGCTTCAGAGCAAAAAGGGAGCTGTTCATCTCTGCTGGGAACAGAGAGCTTCTACAAACTGTGCAACAAACAGGATGAGAACAAAGAAAGTTAGAATTGATGGTGGAAATGTGTAGGTGGGTTGATAGATTTGGTGGTCAGAAAGAAAAGAACTTCCCATGATGGTTTAAAATTTTTCAATAAAATACAACGGTTATCAGCTGAGAGTGCAGTTGTAAAATTGGGAAGGAATTGTTGAAGGTTTGAGAAGAGAGGAGAAAATATGAAATTGTCATTTTTTTGCAGGTAGAACATCAGATGTATTTAAAAAGTGTATAAGATTGTTATGGAAAAGCAATTGCTTTTTTGAGATTTAGGATAAGAATCATTATGGCTATGGTGCTTTTCTCTGGTCTCAGTCAGCTACTTGTGGAAGACATAGAATAGGTAAATAATAGTGTTGCAGGTTTTTTTTGTTTGTTTGTTTTTTTACCTCGATACCCAGGATTTGTTCTCTTGCCACTTGGAAGAATAAAGAGGTGGACACAAAATAAAATGAGCAGTAGGCAAAAGTTCATAAGAGTATAAGATTAAGAAAGTAAGAACAGTATGAAAACTCTCATTGCAGAGAGGGGGCGTTCCAAAGTGAATGCCCATGACTATAGGCAAGGGACTTTGCTTTATAGGGTTTTGGTCAGCCCTCCCTTCCCTTCCCCCTTGCTCCTTCTCAGGTTCTACCATTATTGGCTTGATCAGCCCTCCCTTCCCTTCCCCCTTGCTCCTTCTCAGGTTCTACCATTATTGGCTTGATAACTCTAAATGCCTAATCATTCCTTTTTGATTGGCTTGTTTCCATTGTATGAGGGGTGGTCTATGGCCATAGGTGCTTTGTGGGTCTGTTATTTTTAGCCAAGTCTTGTCAAATTCCTGAGGGAAACCTGAGGAGGAGTAGGTGGGGTCTGTCACATTCTCAAGAGGAACTTTATGCCTGAGGGAGTTTGCTCGAGGTCAGATGTTCCCAGAAGAAATGTTTTAAAATTTGTGTTTTTCCCCACCCGGGGACCTTCAAGACTTAGTCTCTCCCTTTCTGCCTACTGAATCCTATCTTTCCCTATCATAATAGGCTCAACTAATGTGACAAAGATCACTATCCCCAAATACCATTTTCCCCTTTCCTTTAGTAATAGAATTCCCTGAGTTTTAGCTGGTCTTATTCAGCAAGAGATTACATTTTTGAGCTTCCTTTGCAGCTGTCACCCTGTGCTTACATTTGATCCAATGGATATAAGATGTGATGTGGGCAACTTCTGGAACACTTTCCTAAAGGTAGGTGCCTTGGACCTCAGTGAGCGACTATTGACAAATAGTTCATAAATAACAGAAAACCAATAAATCAGCAAAGTAGTAATTTGCAAAGGTTTATTGAGCACACACCAAAATACAGTTTGCAAACTGGGAGCATGCAAACCAAAGCATGGAATGAAGCTATTGTTGGATGACAATGCCCCTCCTGTAAGGGGTAGCTTATAGAGTGAAAAGGAAGTGATTATTTATACTTCACAGTGATTGGTTATATTAGAATTTTCTTAAATGATAGGGAATTGGTCAGTAGTGACTTCATATTAACCTTGGGAACCAGTTCAAGTTTTGCTTATGATTTCCAGATGCATAATTAAGAAATAACCCAGGTCAAGTTAGTCTTGCAAAATAAGCTAAATTAAGCTTTGTTTGTATGACTTGAAGGTCAATGAGATGGCAGTATTTGGGGTTATAGTGTCTGATAGCATGAATTTCATAGGATCTAAGTTTTGAAGAGGAAGGAGAATGATTGATGAAACTACAATAGGAGGCAAGTAGGATACTGCTTTCTCATCTTCAAGCCCAGAGGTACATGGTATAAGAGAAAAAAGCATGTCCTTTTGAGAAAAAAGCATGTCCCACATGCACAGCAGTGGGAGCAGTGTGCTCTTAGGGGATAACAGGATGGAATGAAGGGAGATGTGAGTGAAGGCACTGTCCAGAGAGGATATCACAGATCAAGAGTATTGATGACAGGTCTTGAGTCTTAGAGGCACAGAAAGTGTCCAGGGAGTTAGGGAGGAGTGTGAGAAGGAGTCATATTTATGGATGAATTGGGTTGATAGACTGAAAAGGATTTGGACTTCTAGTGGTTCCTGAATCTCATGGAAACACATATTGGCATAGTGATCCTCAGTTCCAATTAGAGGAAGGTCAAGAATTGGTTTATGACAGGAAGCATGGGTGACCCAGCGCAGCCAGTTGTGGTCTAGCACCCAAAGGCAAAGACATCTTCTGAGAGTTTGGTCTCATGGACATTTTGCAGTGATGAGACAGCCACAGGAGCAGTAGTCTCACTGGAAGCTCCAGGAATTCTGTTAACTCACATTATTTAAAGTCTCTGTGCTTCAGTTTATGAAATGAGTGGGATGGGGATGACAATAGTACTTACTTGATAATTATGGAGATTAAATATGCAGCAGATTGAATGGCTCCAATTCTTCACCCCTCCCTCTGTGCACACCCATGCCTGTGACTGCAGTATACTAAGTAGATGAAGTCTGTTTTCTCACCCCTTTAATCTGGGCCTGATCATGTGAGTCCATTGGCCAATAGAATTTGGTAGAAGTGTTGGTGTGCCATTTCTGACCTTAGGCCCTAAGAAGCCTATGTGTTTTTGTGCTCCTTCCTCTCCATGAAAATGACATACCCAGTCAAGCCTGTAAATTCCAAGAGGAAGATAAGAGATACCTACAGTGGCTCTGTCCTTGCTAAGATGCCCCAGCCAAGCACAGGCTGGGCAGAGCTCCCAGGTAACACTTACATAAGTGAGCCTAGCCTTGGTCAGCCAATCCTCAACAGACCACACAACTCTGAGCTATAAAAATCAAGAACTATTGTGTTAAGCCCCTGAGGTTTCCAATGGCTTGCTACACAGAAATAGCTAAGTGATATAAAATACAAGGCATCCTACACAGTGTGTGGCACTTCTTAAATACTCAATTAACGTTAGTGTTCTGGTGACTATGGCTATGTAACAAGTTGCCCCAGAACTTATTGGCCTGAAACCATTATTTATTAGGTTTAGGGGTTATGAGGATCGGAATTTGGACACAGTACAGCAGCAATGGCTTGTCTCTTCTCTGTGACATTGGGTGCCTCAGCTGGAAGACTCAAAGTCTGAGGGCTAGAATCCTCTAAATTTTCATGCACCTGTGTGTCTTCGTTGATTCCAGCTGTGAGCTGAGACCTTAGCTAAGACTGTTGAGTGGAATGCCTACATGTGGTCTCTGGGTTAAAAAATGTAACTCCTGGGGTTTGCTCTCAACAGGTGTAAAACAGATTTTATCTATTTCTGCTGCCTAGACTGTATGGGGGAGGAAAGGACAGGTAGTTTTGGCTCTAATTTCTTGTGAAATTATTATCTGTCATTTTTGAGACCTCTGAAGAAAAAAAATGTGTTTATGTAAATTCTTTTTGGAAATCTAAGATAGACTTCTCTCTGGTTTGGAAAGATACTTCAATGGGTCCATTACAGGGTGCAATGGAGTGGAACTAAAAATTGTTTTGCATAAGAAAGTGAACTATAATGGAGACTCATTATACGTCTATTCAAGTTATTCGGTCTGCCACTCCACTCAGTGGGTCTGTGAGGCAGATAAAAGATGCTGTCAAGCCTGAAATGGTCAATTCATGTTGGTAAAACTCAGGAAATAATTGTGACTCATTTTAATGGCTTCCCCACATTGACCATGAACTGGAACACATTGTTCAGGTAGCTGGGATTTGGGGCGTTGATGACTCTGTCAGTAATTCTCAATGAAGAAACTGAAAAATTAATTGAGGGTCATGGAGCAACTTTCATTAAAGAAGACTTACGCTTTTGTCTATTCTATGGCTACTTTGATTTTCAAGAGTGTTGACTTTAGAACTTAATCTCCACTTAACATGAGATTTTAAGAAGTTTTCAGTTTTCCCTTGGCAGTCAGGGAGACAGTAGTTTGGGGACTTGAGGTGTTGGTTCCATGTACTCAGACTAGAGACGAGGGAGAAAGATGTTTAACGATTCCCTCTGTGGGGTGTGAGCCATGAACTTTAGGTGCAGGGATGTCTGGCATTCAGTTTTAAATTCTTCCCTGTTTTGTGCTGCACTCACTATTAACTGCCACCCTTCAATAAATGTCAGTTGTACCATCAGCCTTGAATTATTAGTACCATGCAGAATGGAGAGGGGAGCTGCCTTCATTAGATAAGGATGCATCTAAAAGACTTAGCACACATGGTCGCATCAGAATATAAGCCCTACATAAATGCTAGCTCATGTTATGTTTCAGGAATACAGAAAGTTGCCCAGCATAGAGGACTAAAGAGGAAATAGAGGATCATGATGGAGAGGAGGTGGGAGGAGCTTGGAAAAGTGCTGACAAATGACACTGAGGATATTTAAATTCTCATCTTCACTTCCTCTCATTCTCAACTCCTCCTCCCCCACATGCTGAGAAACATTAAGGACATGCTTGGCTTCAAACAGCTACTTGCACAGTTATTCCATGTGAATATTAAAGGACAGGGGGACCTTAGCAGACTGAAACCTTGTGCCAATGTGGAACCTAGACAGGTCTCAAAACTTGGTTCAAGAGGATTCTTGGCAGACAGGGATAGGGGGAAGGAGTATATTATTCTTCAGATTCCCCAACCTAAGAAAATTTTATGCTGTTATTTGGCCATTAACCCTTCTGTGCATCTGCTATCAATTACTAATATCAGTTAATTTCAGACTGACCAGGCTATACAATTCTGTGTTCTGTTCAGCACAGAGTTCTTTCACTGGCAGGGGGCCATGGACCTGGTCTAAGTTCTCCTCTTAATAGATCATTGTATTTTGCAGTAAGATGTCTGTGGTCTATTTGAACTAAACACAAAGCTGTTTCTTTCTTGCCTTGTTTACTCCAAAAAAAACCTTTGCTTTCTTTGCCCTTAAGCTTTCCTCTAGTCCAAAATATCTGGCACATTGTAGACAGATTAGACTTTCTAGAATAATGCTTTATTAGTAAGATTCTAAAATGCCTTTGTAGCATTTACTAGACTGAGTCAACCTTAGACTAGATCTCAGCTTGGCTTCACTATCAACCTTCGGATGGGCAGGAACCCTTTGCTCAGGTCAGGCTCACCTCCTGCCAATCCAACATGCCACTTGTACACCTGACTTTTTCCAGTTCTAAACTCGCTTCCTCTTGCAACTGAGTCAAATTTTACCCCCACCTCAAGGTCTCACTTAAAAGTGATCTTTCCTCTGAAAACTTTCCAAGTATTCTAGTCCATATTGATTTTTTTCCCCAATCTGAATTTATGTTGACATTAGTCATTTGGATTCATCAATCGATTGAATAGTTATTTGTTGAGCGCTGACAGGAATATGTCAGGAACATATTGCAGAAATGATATTTTTTATGTATTCTTTTCTATTTCTCACTTACTATATGCATTTGCACTTATCACCAAGAAAACCTTAAGGGTTATATCATTTTAATTTGTTTTCTCGCATAATTGGGCACAAAATTGGAATGCAATAAATATATCTTGAATTGACTAAATTATATATATGATAAACTAGGATAAACAGTTTTTAATGTGTCACTTGTTAATTTGTCATCTTATGATCACACCACATTAACTGGGTGATAGGCCTTCTTTATAATAAACACTTTTCATTATGTCTTACCTCATTAAATCTTCCATGGTGACAGATTTTGTTAAAAAGTTTGTATTAATAGGATTTTAAGAAACAAAACAGATGAATGTATGGGAAGGGGGAAAAAGAGAGAGAGAGGAGAGAGAGAGAGAGAGAGAGAGAGAGAGAGAGAGAAACCACACAAGACTTTACAGTAGAGAATGAACTGAGGGTTGATAGAGGGAGGTGGGTGGGGGATGGGCTAGATGGGTGATGGCTGTTAAGGAGGCACTTGTTATGATGAGCACTGGGTGTTATATGTAAGTGATGAGTCACTAAATTCTACTCCTAAAAACAATAAAAAAAATTTATTAATAGCTCATTTTCATAGCTCAAAAAAAGGGTATTACAAATGAGAATCAGCAGAACAATTAAAAATAAAACCTCACCTCTATAAAGTTAGCCAGTGTGTAGACTTTATTACATAGGCACATATTCTTTTTTTTTTTTTAAAGTAAACTGGTTTTACATAAAATTAATCACAATAGTACAAGAAGTTATATCAAATGAGGATGGATGATGAATGAAGGAAAAATACAAGCCTTGGATCAGCTGAATCACTCATTGGATCTAGGGTCCATCATCCTAACAGACTGAAATTCACTTACAGACATTACAAAAATGGAGGGTGAGAAGGAGTGCTCTTTCATCACACTCCCTAGCTAAAACACTGATTCTGTTTAATTTCTTGAATATGGTAGAGTTTTCTCCAGGCTCTGTTGGCAGGTGGACACAAAGGTTTAAATGAATGCTGGCTTAGGGTCAGAGGAGTTCATAATCTTCCTTTCTTTCACCCCCATACTTCTAAACCCTTAAACCCTTTGGTCCAATAGGTTGCTGTCAGGTTCTGACTGCACATCTGCTTTCCCAGAACTGCTCACATTGGACACTACATGGAGTTGCTGATCCTGAAGCACATGGAGGCACGATGATGGTGGCTAGATAGTGTCCATGACTGGCACTGAGGGTTTGATCCGAGGCACAGCATGGAGCTAAATAGGAAGGGGATGCCAGAATGTCTTGCTCTGTCCAGTTAGAATCGAGCCATTACATTTGACCCAATTCTAAGTATAAGAAACTAAAGTCATACTAACACATTAAAAAGATGGTATTTTGTAGCTTGTGCATGTTTAAAAAAATTTAAACTACATTTTCATGTTATTAAGAGACAGTGAGAATATAAAGAGGCCTGACCCTTTCTCTCATCTCGTTTTGCCTTAACTGTTTTACAAATAGTCCCAGCATATTTACGGAGCACTTTTCCCCCCCTCCCTCAATTTCTGTAGTCTGTTGTGTAAAAGGACATATCTATAAATCACAGATCATTGTAACGTGGCCCCTCAGTACCTTGGAGGGTTAGATCTACTTCTGCTTCAAGTGATACTCAAATCCTAACATCCATTTCGGAGACCTGTTTGGTTTGTTCCTCTCCACATTCACACCACTGTTGTGCTGGGTGATGCCAGTGGAACTTACAGGGCAGTGTTCTAACTGATGTTCACCATCCTTTTGATACTCCAACTACACAATTACATAATAGAGGACTGTGTTTGTTGTCTGGGCAGATGGTAAGGGATGAAAAAGATGGGCCAGCTGATTTTCCCAATCTTCAAATTTTAAATTTCTTGGTTCTTAAGACTATTATGAAGAGCACCCATGACATGAAGTATCACTGACAGTGGCACCAAAGGATATTTTATAAAATAATCCATGAAACTGAAGTGGGCAGGGACCTAAGGAGACAATTAGTCCAGCTTCCTCACTTTTTTAGGTGAGGTTACTGAGTCTTTATTGGGAAAAGAGCAGGTTACTTCACATGGTGATTGTCTCCATGACTATGTCCTTCAAAGAGTCATAGAAACCCCAATTTTCCCTTGATAAAGTACACTCCCTCTGATGACTTCACATCAACAATTCTCAGTGTCCTTGGCTTTGACGTTACCTCCCTTTAGGGAAGCTGGCTGATAGCACAGCACTTTGACCAGAGTAGACACTTGATAAACATTTGTTGAACTGAAATCATTCTGTTTATCCTTGCTGCATAACCTTTTATTTGTCCCTTACTTTTAAGGAATAGCCTCTAGTTCAAGTTTGGTGGCTAGTGCTGTTTGTCACCTCTGTCCACTTTACCTTTTCATGTTGAAATTCTCATTTTTAAGTCTGCTCTTTTGTGGCTTTTCATTACCCACTATTATTTGCCAAACACCTTCCTATGGATAGTTTCTATCTGTACAGGCTTGGAATTGCAAGTTCAGAGATATATTTTTCCCCCAATTCTTAAAACAAACAAACAAAAAAAGATGAGACTCTCAGTCAGATTTGCTAAGGCACACTAGAAGAAATGTGAAACTCCGTATTTCTTCTTTGAGTTAATATGTGGGAAAATATTACTGATACATTTATTTTCTACATCTTGTTTACTTTTTAATTCCTTAAATACACAAATATAAGTCACAATACCCAATGCAAGTTTCCTTTACAAAAAGCACAATTAAGAAATGATGGAGAAATGGTGACTTGTAGGATATTGGCAGACATCGGCAATGTTTAGAAAACATCTTGAAACCTTGGGGAGAATGACTATTTTTATATGAAGAGCAGTCATGGTTTGAATGGGACTTGGTATAAGTTGTTAAAGATGATTTGTTTACTAGGTGATTTTTTGTGTGTGTGTGGACATTTTTGGTGAGTTTTGTTTGAATTTTCTGTTAAATGGCATTCTTAACATGACCTAAAACTCTAGATATGCTAGAATTCACTTACGATCATCATCTGGAGAACCATTAAAGTTACCAGTCCCAAGTGGGAGAATTCTAAAAGTAGGCTAGGTGGCAATGCTTCCTACTGAAATTAATTTAATATTCCCAAGGCTTTTAAACAATTTCAGATCATTCTGTGCTTTCCCACAACTAACCTCATAAAGAGATTGAAAGCAGCTCTGAAATCATGATTTAATTTCACGAGTTTCCTCCTTACCATCTCAGTCCTCCATCTGCCTATGGTGACAAAACACAGTAACACCAGTCAGTAGTTAATGGTGGGGAAACCAAAGACATAGCACACCAAGATTGGCCAAGCTTTCTCCTCCTGCTGACTATTCAAATGGGCAAGACATGTCTGACTTGAAGGAACAAAACTGAATCAATAATCTTGACTCATGGATAGCATCTGTGCTACTGTATTTTGGGCACAAAAATGTTTTTCAATATGAGTGAGAAAAACTGTAGTTTAAATTCAGCTGCACGTGAAGGCTATGTGCTGACAGTCATTAGTTGACAGTGGAAGCAGGAATAAAAAAAAAATTAAGTCTTTCAGGAAATAAAGCTTGCTTGCTTATTTTAATAGAAGTATTTGATGATAAGTAAGGGCTAAGTTTCTTAGAGTTTCAGGTGAGTGTGCGTTTAACAAACATTTATTAAATACCTAATAATTTCTTTTTTTCTTTCTTTTAAAAGTAATCTCTACACCTAACATGGGGCTTGAACTCATGTCCCTGAGATCAAGAGTTGCAGGCTCCAGGCGCCTGAGTGGCTCAGTTGGTTAAGTGTTCAACTCTCGATTTCAGCTCTGGTCATGATCTCACGGTTCATGAGATCGAGCCCTCTGTTGTGCACTGTGCTGGCAGAGCAGAACCTGCTTGGTATTCTTTCTCTACCTCTGTCTCTACTCCTCCCCTGCTTGCACACTGTCTCTCTCAAAATCAATAAAATAAATCTAAAAAAAAGAAGGTGCATGCTCTACCAACTGAGCCAGCCAGGCACCCCCTAATAATTTCCTTTTATTTCACTAATATATGTTTGTCCTATCAGCAAGGATTTAAGGTGGCTGAAACCTTTCCCAAGCTTTCTCCTAGGTACTGAACATAAAGAATCAGATATATTCCTTGCCATCATGGATCATATGTCTTGGGGACTTTAATTTCTAAGGAAATAAACTCTTGCTCTCACCCACTGGATTTGAATAGAAATTGCTCCCATTTCAAATAAGAAATATATTGCATTAAAAAAAATGTTCTCAAGGGTTATGAGTCCTGCCAATAATGCAGGAATGCTGAGAGCGGGGAAAGAACCAAATGAAAAAAAAAATGTCCAGATGATATTTAAGTGAAATGTAAAATTTTGAGAAAAAATAACTAGTATTATGTTTACAAGAGTGACAAAGGGGGTTTAATGGCCCACCACAAAATACCTTAGCTTCTCTTGTTTGACATATCATGACAAGTACATTTCTTACCTCTTTTACTATAAAGTCACAAAGCAAGCCATCAGACTCAAAAGAAAGCATAGCTCTTAATATCATGTGACATCTAATTTATGTTCTAATAGTAATACTATGTATTGGTAAAGTGAATTTACTTTTAATATCTTCACATTATTGATAACATAGACAAGGACTACTTGTGACCACACACATACACACAATCCAGGTCCAGGGTAGTAAAAGAATCTGCACACCAAAAAGGTAATTTGCCTGTGTTTTCTATGTAGGCTATTCACATAACACTAGGCCTAAAAATAGATAGTATTATATCTCCCAAAGTCCCAAATGCTACCCATAATCAGTTTCCCGAAAACAGTAGTGGGAAAGCAAATTTGATGAAATCAAGGTGGTAGGTTTTTTTTTAAAAATTATTATTAATAATAATTTGCTTGCTGAATGCAGATAGCATGGAAAGGATTTTCCTAACCCTTGGTTGAAAGAAAAAAAAATCCACGTAAAAGCACAAAGGCAATGAGAATTAACTAAGATGGGGAGAAATCGTCCAACAGGCAGCACACATGTGATGCTGGCAGGTGAGGCAGAGATCTTGACAGGGTGTGCAGGTGCTAACATTGGGTAAGGAAGGTGTCAGAATGACCTTCACCTTGCCAGTTCTTTAGCGCATCTTGACGTTTCTGTGAGGAATCTCATGTGCCTTTCGTACAACAGGGGAAGGGCTCTGCCTCACTTGACAGAGACCTTCAGGAAATCCCAATGTATTTCACAAAGTTTACAAAACCACTTATCAAGGAGAAAACAACTAGAGTTAGAGAGTTACTACTGAGATTAGCCTATATGCAAAAGGGATCTTGGGAGCCATCTAGCCCAAATCCAGTGCCCCTTTCACAGCATCTGGGATGGATGGTTATTTTAACCTTTGTTTGGGCATTTGCAGCAATAGGAAATATTACTACACAAGTCTTTTCCCCTTTAGAACCACCACATTTAGAACCTCTTATTAGAAAATTCTTTCTTATGTTGAAGCAAACATCTGTTATCTATAAAGTTCCTCTTTGTTCCTATTTTTGCCCTTTGAAGTTACACAGGTGAGTCTTATTCTTCTCCCTTTTTAAAACTCAACGGAAATTTCAGGGCAGCTATATTATTTTATTCTCTCCTATTCTATTCCCCTGTCCCTTATATAATTAGACCCTTCACAACCCTGGTCACCTGCCTCTGGACACAACTGATTAATGTCTCTCTCAAAACATAGCATCCACAATTGAATCCAACCCTCCATCCAAATGTGGACTGACCAGTGCAGCATGCAGGGCTCCCTGGGCTTCTGTTACCACAGGTTGAATGCATTAACTTTGTGATAGTCACCATACACTCCTAATTCAAAACTGAAGTCCTGTTTCCCTAAGAAAACATTTCTACAGGAACCATTGTGAAACCATGATTTTTCAACAACCTTCCTGTCAACACACATGTAGGTAACACCTCTGTATTTAGAAGGTTGTATTTAAGCAACTCAGAATATAGTGTTTAAGCAACTCAGAATATAGTGTCTCGTTAATGCCTACTGAATTTTATCCTTTTAGTTTCAGTCTTATGTTCAGGTATTTCAAAAAAAATGGTAATGATGTCTATGTTCTAGTGTCAGTACGTAGTTACAATTCAGTGAAAATTCACTGGATAAATTAATCCCAAATCTGCCAGTTGAGACTGGATATATCATTTATTTCTCTGTGTCATCTGTCAAATCTTACAGGTATGCTTTCTGTCCCCTTACTTTATTCTTCACAGGAGAAGAAGGCAGATAGAACCGGCCTTTAAGCTGCTGAGCAGGTATTCCCTTTGGGATGGCCAATATAGTTCTTTGTATGGTAAGGAGACACCAAGATAGAAATGAAGTAGAAGTACAGAATATAAGCAGGAACATATGAAGGGAAAGAAGATCGAGTGTCCCAGACTCTTGGAATCAGATTTAATGCTCCCAACATTAGAAAAATAGGCCTTTCCCCCATTTCTACCCTAGAGTCTTCCGCCTTTTAGATCTGTTACAATATTGTAATTATCAAACTCTGAATTTGGGGGGAGAGCTCATATACTAAAAGCTTGGTTTAAAACAGCTTTTAAATTTTTAAAACTAAAAGCTTAGTTTTAAAACAGCTTTTAAAATTATCTTTTCCACTTATATTTCCTGTAAAGTCTGAATTAAAGAGACATGCAACTGTCTATAGGCTTGAGGTATAAAAAGAGCTCCCAAATGCTCTGACAAATGCCTGAGGTATACATACATACATATATATATACACATATATATGTGTATATATATAGGTGTGTGTATATATATGTGTGTATGTGTGTGTGTGTGTGTGTGTGTATATATATATATATATATATATATATATATATATATATATATCTCCATCCATTTGTTTCAGAAACAGAAATGGCCTGTATTTTTCAGTGTGAATTTGGGAATTCTCTGAGATTGAAGTTGTCTCCTGAATTGAATATTATGTTACAATTAATGGCCCTTTTCCCCAGAATGAAGAAAAATCAGCTCAGTTTTGCTTTCCCTTCAATAGCCACCCTTTGCAGAATGTGGGGCTAATCACAGAATAAAAAAGTATCCTATTGTGCCTTTTTTCCATTGTTTATTGTGACTCAGGGTGGTGAACCCTGGGAACAGAGAGATGGAAAAAGTGTTTTAATCAAAACCATCCAGAACTGGGAGGGAAACGTCTTGAAAACTTCTGTTGCATAGTGTTAACATTTAAAGAATGGAGACATGTACAAAGAGCCTAGTAGACCCAAAGAGGAAATTTGTTTCGTACTTCACCTCTTCTGAAGCTTTTTCTAGAGGGAGTGACAGAGGTGGATTCTGAATGAACTTTCTCAAGACTGTGTTTTCTAGAAAATCATGTAAGTGACAGATGAACATCAGAAGGAAATGGGGCCAACACTCATGTGGAAGGTTCTCTTCCTGACTCCAACAGTGACAACAAACGACACCCAACAGCTGTGAGATAAGCAGAGTGAAGAAAAGGAGGCTTAATTAGACAATAAGCCCCAAAAGTCAGGTGAACTAGGTGCATCATCAGGCATATCAGGGTCTCTCCAAAGCAACCACCTCAAGGTTCCCTGTTAAAATACAGGTAACTACAAAAGGAAGGTCCAAAATACTGTTCCCAACATGGAGTAGTCATGGTAGGTACTGACTTGAACTTCAGCTATTCATGAGAACTTGGGTCATGCCCCCTGCAGTAGGGCTTTGTCACTGGACCCCACACTCCTTGGGATTTTCCATTTCATCTCCTTCAAAGTCTGGCTTCAAACTCTTTTTTTGCTCAATTTCCACCTGCCAAGAATAGAAGTTGGAGAGAAATATCAGAAAGAGGAGAAAAACATCCCAATAATAAATAATCTCAAAGAGAATACCTCACCACGCTCGTTCAGATTCCCTGTAATTTTGTTAATGTTTTGGGCTTTAGCCACACTGAAGATACCGGCCCTGAGTATATTAGGATTATCTCTTTGCACATGCTCTTTGCTTGCTCTGGAATCCCCCTTCCTCACAGTCCACCTGGAAAATTCTTATTCTTTGTCTTGCATAGTTGTTCAAAGGTCACCTTGAGTCATGTTCCCAAGTCATTAGGTAGAGTGAGGCGTTCTTCCTGGGCATATTTCCACTGTACCTGGTACACCTGCCCGGCTCCCCCCCAACCACAGGCTCCATAGGACAGGGGTACGCCCTTGTTGACTGTTGTACTCCAATAACGTAGGTATACAGCAGGCGAGCACAAAGGTTTATCAAAATGACTGAATTCCTTTCCATCTGGCTGTTTATACTCTCCATTACTTTATCTCTTTCCAAAGTTAAGTATTCTAGTGTTTATAGTTCTTCCTGTGTCTCCTGCAAAATACGGCAGCTACAACTATGAAGGGATTAATAAATTCATCTTGCCTTGAAAGTGACACACGCTGAAGCCTTTGACAAGTCAGAAAGGAAATCTATCAAGCTAGAGAGTTTCATAATTAAAACTGCTCTTCTCTTCACCACTTTGGATATTTATGATGAAGGGAACAATTAAAGAAAAAACAGATGAGGGTCATGCTTGATGAAAGTGCTATATTTTTCCTGGCCACAAGATGGAGTATGTGTTCTTTTTGGTAGTTTAAGGTTTTAGATCACACAACTAAGGAAACATTGAAGAACAATAAATAACCTTGAAAAACTAAGGATATTATTATGAATAAAAAAATTATTAAACCGTTTGCAAAATAATTCTTCAATAACCCCCATTTTCTATCTTTGGCATTTAATCTGCTATTGAATTTCCAATGCCTGAAGATAGAATCACTATTTATATCAGAACACTCCAACTTAGTTTCCTCCTTCCACAGCCCTGATCCTGTTACTATTACAGAAGCTTGCTTGGCTTTTGAATTTTGTCCTGGTATAGCCCAGTGACCAGGTCATAGGTGTCCTGACTTTACTCAGATCTACTTCACCAACTCTGAAGCTGAATGAAATACATGCTTTGGGTTAGCGCTTTCCTGAACTCCCCTCCACTTTCAAGTTCACAACTTCTGCAACATATATTATGAATGAGTAATACTAATTCCTTTACCCCATGACTCTTTTGTTGTTGTTCATGATGACTGAAAAACATTATACTCTCCTCTTTCATTCACCTCTTTATTTTTTCCCAACCTTTCTCTTGCCCACCAGTGAGACTATTCATTCAAATCAGAGCAGACTCATCCACAGCTATGCATGGTGTACCTCTCTCTAAGGCGGTAAGAGAACATCCTGCATTCAAGGCAGGCACTACTAAAGGGAACAAGACGGGAGGGGAAGGGGGTGAACAAATGGACCTGGAAACATTAGCCAGATGCCTCCCGAGGCTACCTTGTAGCTGTAGTGTGCAGAATAATTGACCCACTTCCTGACATCAGTCTTGTCTTCCACAGAGATGGATCTTACAGCAGCTTTAGAGGCAGAAGTTGTGGGCATGCTGAACTCAACATTCACGTGACTGGCAAATCTGGAAGGCACTTCCCGGTCAGAGCCAAGTTCAAGGTGGCAGAAGAAACAGTGTGGGTGACCAGAAGCTATGAAAGGAAAAGAATTTAGACATTAGGTTCTTTGGGGAGGACATGGAAGAAGAGGCCAAAAGAGCCACTCAATAGCAAAGGAGGCTCAGCACCAGGCAGTCTTTCCGAGGGTCCAATGCTGAGCGGAGGACTTACAACAGAAATCACACTGCCTGTGTCTCAGACCCTTCTGATTACAGTAGCCTGGTATCCTAGCAATAAAACCCACGGCCTGAAAAACCCACTCAGGTCAGGGTGATAATGGGAACACAACACAAATAATAAGTAATAGAGGCTGTAAATTGGCAGGAAGGAATAAAAGGGATCAGCACTTAGCACCTAATAGAGCATCAATGACAGCCATGTGGAGCAAAGTAATTAATTCCCTTTGAAAGATGGATTTTCTTTTTTTAATTAAAAAAAATTTAATGTTTATTTTTGAGAGACAGGGAGAGAGAGAGACAGAGTGCGAGCAAGGCAGGGAAGAGAGAGAGGTAGACATAGAATCCAAAGCAGGCTCCAGGCTCTGAGATGTCAGCACAGAGCCCAACACGAAGCTCGAACCCACAAACCGCGAGATCATGACCTGAGCCAAAGTTGTAGACTTAACTAACTGAACCACCTAGGCACCCAGAAGATGAATTTTCTTAATCATCTTAATCATCTCATATTTTTACAAAGATGCTTTTGGAATGTCTCTGTGGGTAAATGGCACACGTATATGATGAAGCCCTTATAAACAACAGCTTTGCATTAAGGAAGCACATGGTATGCTGGGTAGAACACAGGCCAACAGGACACTGAGTATGACTTCTAGCTCTCCTGCTAAGTGTCAGAAATCTTGCACCCACATCCTTGTTCTCTCCAGCTTCAAGTCCTGATTTGGGAAGTGGGGAAATGGAGGTAGGTCAATGCAAGGCACAGTCCTTTCCTGTTCTTTAATTCTACAAATCTATGGTTCATTCTACTGTACGTGGCTGAAAAACTTGAGGACCGTTATTAGCTATCTGAGTGAAAAGAGAGCTTAGTTCTGTGACTGTAACCTTTGAAGCATCGTTGTTTGTTGAGCATCCTTTACTGTCCCAGCTGCTGTGTGCACACCCTCTCCCCGCATCTTCATAACAATCCCTTGAGGTCATAGCCATTCCAGTCTACAGATGAGGCAACCAAGGCTTCGGGGAGGTAAAGCGAGCCGCCCAGTCAGAACTGCAAAGTGGCAGAATGAGAACTGAACCCAAGCAGTCAGTCTCCAAAGTGCTTTAGCCACTTAGTCTGAGTCACAGCCACCCTCATGGTCTCCCATCTCAAGACCAGGTTTTGCAGGGTGACATGAGTAGAGAAGTGAGCTGTAAGAACTCCCATACAACAACTCACCGTGGATAAACAACGTGACACGGCTTTGACTTTGTTATGTAACAGCAAGAGTCCTAAGTTATCTGAGCTTCCCCAAATGAACAATTTCAATTTTCTTTATTGGTCTGGACAGGACTTTTTAATCTCGGAGAGTGAGGACATACACACCCGCTCTCCAAGGAAAACATCACGCAGTGAAGTATTTGTTTTGCTCTATTTCACAAATAACATATTTCAGGGGTTATTTCTAAAGAGTAATACTTTGGGAAATTGAGAAACTTGCACTGGTTTCTAGGAAAGAAATTTAGATTTGATACATATGTTAGTAAAAATTATATTATCTAAAAATGAACCCAGGTGATTTATTTTAAATTACACATTGTGATTACACAGCTTTCAGTTACTGAGCATTTCTTACAGGCCAGAGACTGTGCTAAACACTTAAAAGCATTATCTAATTTCTATCTTAATGAGCTAGGTATTCATAATCCTCTTCTGTAAATGAGGAAAATAAGATTTCTCTGAGAGGTTTAAGTAAATGGCCTGAGGTCTTACAGCCACTAAATTGCAGCATTGGGAATAAAACTCAGATCTGACAGATTCCAAATTATGTCCTAAACTCCTCTCAATATATTGCTAGAGATTTAGATCACTCTGAAGTACACAGAGGAGTTTACTTTAATTCAATGGCAACTTGAACAACAGTTTTACCCAGTTACCCTTATTTAAACATTGTCAGAATACTGAGAAATCATTACTTTCCACAAAGCAGATGCCTCCTCTCACCTTCCAAAGTGTATTCACAGCAAACCCTATGAAAGCAGTATTCCCTCTGGATTCCAGGCGTCCACTAATGGACGCCCACGATGTATAGGGCTGAGGGACAGATAGGGATATGCAATTCTGAAAGCTAGTACAGTTTGATTTATGGTAATGAACTATGTGAACCCACACATTTTGTCATCTTCCTTGATGAAACCAAGAAAATTTAATTTAAAATTTAGATTTCTACTTTCCATAAAAGGTGAATTATATTGAAATTGTTTTTCTCTTGGTCTAATATTAGAGAACTGGAGTTCCAGCAAAGAAAGCTACCTGTGCAGGACAGAATACTTTGTTTCCTGGCGGATAATCTGGGAAAGCAGTAGGACTTGTTCTGGTGCCTTCTAGGATTACGAAAAGCTTTTGGGGTCAGGGTGAAAAGGGTCCCCGAAGAGTGCAGGTGGGGGGGCAGGGGGCGTGGGGAGGGGATGACTGTACATGCACACAGCTGGGCTAGGCCCACCACTTCAGGCCACGTTGGACTCCAGTGGCAGCTTGTTAGTCTTTTGGTGACTGGGACTGGGACAAGCCCTCTGTGACTACAGCCTCAGATGCCAGCAAAGCCAGGGGTACAGACCTACAGACCCATGCTGCCTGTGGTCTGACTGTCCTGCCTGCTGCAAGTTAGGGATACAGGGCCACTGCCGGTAGAAGTAAGCACGCAGAGGTTCAGGCCTCCTTTACTGTAAACAGAGGTGTGAGAATTATGGAAAATAACCTGTAAAAGGCACTTTTCCAGGGCTCTCTGAAGACCAAGATAGAGGAGCTCAGGAAAGGGATGATTACTAATAGATCATCAATTCGGTGGTTTCATGGAGGGCACACTGGATGGGGACAGGAGGAGCTGGTCCCAGGGAACACCAGCAACGCTAAGAACCTGCTGTCTGACTTAATTCAGATTCCGTGTGTCTTGAGTTGCCAGAAAAGGGTGTTATCAATTTCCTGAACAGATCCAGAAATATACCATTGGTCAGGAGTAGTATTAGAAACCCTTTGCCGGGGTGGGGGTGGGGGGTTGCTACTAAAAATGCATAACCATGAATAACAAAAGCAGGGATGAGGGGGTAGCTTAACTGAGAAACATTCCCAAATATCCTTATGCTGTCCTGGATTTCAAAAATCTTTCACAAAGGTTCCAGTAATCAGGAAATACATTTGTAATATATAAGCTTCATTAACTTGGCCTTGAGCCTACTGAACACTCACCTGCTGGGAAAGCATTAAAGAACGTGTTTGCTGAAGACCTATATTTACCCGTGTCCTGCATCCATTCCCCCCTTTCTTCTGGTAACAATCTTTTTCCCCTCCCTCTGCTTTGGGAGATAATCTTCCCCAGCACTGCATGTCATTTTGGAGGTCATGTCAGTCAAAATGCGCTGTCTTCCCCTTGACTCTTGACAGAAAACGGCTTGTGATGATTTATGCCAATAGCTGCGGACTGAGGAGGCATCTCACAGCTCTGCTTTCAAGAGCCATCCTTTCTATGCCTGCTCATTCAACCCTTCCAGCCTTTCCTTCAGCGCTCTGAGCTATCCTCCAACAATCTTTTGTTTCATTTTGTTTTTGCTGCTTATAACCAAAACTCCTCATACAGTACTTTTAAATATTTGAGAGAAAGAACTTTGAAGCAAATGAGATAGAGGTGTACACATTGAGAAAACTGAAAATCTCTCTTCCCTTAGAGGAAGTTACTTCACGTTTGTGTCTATTTGGTGTCCTCTACTAAGAGGCAGCTGTGGTATTGAGAAAAGACCCCTGGATGTGGCTTTGTGACTTCAGATAAGTCATGTCACTCTCGGTCCTTAATTTTCTCATCTGTAGAATGAAGAGGTTTGACTCAAGTTATTCCCAAGGCCCCTTCCAGCTTGAAAACTCAGTAATCCCATCATGAAGTTATCTGAATCCATAGGTAACAAACTGAAGAGCTAAGCATTCTGATAAACATAAACCTGAGGCCTTGTCTTTTCTGATGTCAAGTCTCCAGCAGGTTAAACAGTGATTTGCTTTCTACCACCTCAGTCCTCTTCTCAGGGGCTTCTGTGCCAAAGGACAGTTCAGGGCTTCTCCTCTCCTCCGTCAGTTCAGGCGGGCCCCATGGCTGAGGGAGATCACCGTGCTATCACTAGGAGAATACAGTGCTGACCGGGAGAAACGAATATGCAAGCGCAGAGAGGAAGACTTTGTTTTTAAAAATCCTGTCAGTTTAGAAATGGCAGGGGGGCGGGGGATGGCCAACCCAGCCTCAAACACAGAGGTCCAATTGTCTTTTCATTTTGCACCGCTACACCCAGTGTCTGACACAGAATGCCCCGGTGTGTTCCACCCCCCTGGACTGCTTGGGGAGGTGACCAGATCATACTGCCTCTTGCCATCACATCACGATACATTTTGGGTACGATGACAGGACCACTCCACCCTCAGAACAGGAAATGAAGACTCTATAAACACACCACTAGGATTTAATAGTAGAATGGAAGAATATCTGCATAAGAGAAGGACATTTCCGTCAAGTTTTTCTAAACTTTACTCCTTTTGCTCGGCTTGGATATCTATTTGTTAACAGATGGGCACAATTTATTATAAACAAGAAGAGAAGTGCTTTAAAGGATCACAGGATCATGAGCTTACTGCCTGTCATGGGAGTCACTCGGACTTCCTCTAAGAAATAGAGCTATTAGAACTAGTTGGATCACTCCCTAGTTTTGTCATTTCATTAAATTCACTGGACCCCTGAGGAAAGTCATTGCCTTCTGTGCTCACTCAAGCACAAAAGCACCCCTGATAGCCGTGAGCAAGCCAGCTAGGGCTGGTTAGCTTGCTTTCTTTGTGTAATTCAAACATACCTTCCTTTATTGATTTGTTTTGTCTGACAGAATTTCAGCCCTATTGGACCTTCTGGTCCTGGCTGGATCTTCAGTCTCATCAGAGGCCATTTCTCCCCTTCCTGCATCCTCAAATCCCAACTCCGAGTTGGAGAGGTTATGACTGACAGGTCTTGCACATGGTGACTGGAATCTTAAATCTGAGAAAGATACCTCTTCAGAACCCAGAAGCCCGCTAGGATCTGGAAACAGCTTCCAGCACCACATATAATACTTATATGAGTCAGAAAAGAATACAAACTCAAAAGCTGCCCTGGAAACATGCTTAGCGGCTCAACCCACTAATAATGCAGAGTTCTCTGGAAGAAGCGTGATAACAAAGGGGTGAGAACATGTTGTGAACTGGGTCATTCACGTTCGTTCCTTACTCCGCACAAGTATTTTTGATTCTGGTCCCATTCCTCCATTACCATTTGTCACCCAACAGAAACCAGCACTTCATAGGGGAACAGAGTGTGGAACTTGGACCCCTGCTCTTCTGTAACCATGTGGCAGTTTTCACAGAAGAGAAGCCTGTACCTACCCGAGTTTTTGTCAGGCAGTCGGTTTATCCTCCACACAATGGAGTTGAAGGCATGCTCGTACTTGGCAGTTCCCAGAGTTACTCTCATGACAGGCTCAGAGCCAGATACACTAGTTGAACCAAAACTTGCCCCCCGGTTCACTTTAGCTTTTAGAGACTTTTCCCCCAGGACACTTTCCCTGCGGAAGTTTTTGACCCACTCACTGGGCACGGGGTAACGAACCATCACATTCTCACAGGGAACCTGGGTGAGAGGGTCTCGGTTAGAGGAGAAGCCGGTTGACATCCTCAGCCAGCTCTGCACCTCCACCTCTGCCCCATTGATGCTTGCTGCTGTCCTGAGTGTGAAAGGCAAGGTCTTTTCTGCAAATATTGTCCTGAACCGCATTAGCTCAAACCGGCAGGCGTCCAAAGGGTTGAACAGAATAACCCGTGAGTTGTTGAATACATCCTCATCCACACACCCATGAAAATGGCACTGATGGAGCTTGATCCACTTTGTGGTGGTGGTCGGCATGATGTCCTGCCGGGAAACTATTTCGTTCCCTTTGACAAGGACATCGTTGAGGCCCAAGCGGCACTCTGCAAGCCCAGAGAGGAAACTCAGAATGTGGATCCGTGTCAGGACATGGTGCTGGAGAATCTGGTTGTCTCCCTTGCTCACAATGCCAGAGAACTCATCCCTGACATCCACAGTAATCTCCTCTTCAAGGTAGTTCAAGCCCACTGTGCTTAAGTCCATTGACAACACTGGCAGATTCATGAGCCGGTCCTGAACGGCTCGGATGAAACTGAGGAAGTCATCGTAATTGGTGGTGCCCAGCTTGATCACTTGTTCCCTCTCTGCTGTGTGGGCCACAGCAGGTTTGGGCTGGTATTTCTTCTTCTCCTTGTAGGTGACACGGTCTATTCGCAAGCTGTGGATCCTGCCATTCTCATCATAGTTTTGGAGCCGGGGTTCTGAAATTTCATGGCAGATCTCCAGCTTGAACTCACGGAATGGTTTTTCTAGGCCCTGCTCATAATACAGCTGCAAGTAACCACTGTCTGTCAGTTTGATGTAGATGGGTCCCCAGTGCCTAGACGACATGATGTTTTTCTTCTCAGGGATCCTTAGCATCATTGGCCATCCATCCCTGGGCTGGGACAGCACTGAACCAGGTGGGTGGTCATCTAGTTCAATCCAGGCTTTCGGGTCATCATCTGGTAGTGTCGCACTGCTTAAGTGATCAGGATCATCAATCTGGAGTTGTTTGAGTTTTTCAACGGCATCAGAGTGTGACTGGTTTTTGCTTGAGTCATCAAAACTGATGGCATCTTGGTAGATGACAATGAGAGAATCTCTTTGGCTTTTGCCTGTGGCACTGGAAATGGAATTGTTTTGGGAGCGTCTCTCCTGTTCCTCAAAAAAAGCAATGAAAGGGTTGATGGGGGAAGGCTGTACATCCTGCAGAGTCTCATTCAGGAAAGGATTGGTTGGCCTCCAAGGTGGAGCCTCGGTTATGGAAGGCGGATGGTTTAAGGAGGAAATGTCCAGCTTCTGAACTTTGGAAAAGTTCATCAATGTGCTCTTGGGACGTTCCCTCTTCTTAAATGACCCAGCTGAGTGATAAGGTACATCTGGGATCACAGATGCAGTAGGTGGTGGGTTTGGCTTCAGGGGAGAGGTGACTGGTGGCAAAGGGCAGCTGACTTCATTGTCATCAAAAGTGACCCAGCTGGGGAAACGAGCAGAAGTCACTGGAGTTGCAGGGTGTCCATTCGTGGCTGGACTACTGGCCGGCCAGCTGACAGCCTCCATCTCTACCTCTTCATCTTCCTGGAGTGAGGAAGAACTGTCTGCAAGAAAAAGGAGAGCTTATGAGGGCTGCTATTCAGGGCCTCTACAAGTACGGGAAACTGAGGTATGGGAATGAAGGATGAGTAGAATTTTATCTGGAATCTGATAAATTCAAAAGCAGCTCACTACCTGTCTCAAGTGCTAGTCTGGGCACAGAATCTCATAATTTTGTAATAAGCACACCAAAGGGGCCACACATCAAATGCAGTAAGAATACAAATAGGTCTATCAATACAGAAGCACTGATAGGCCCAAGGTCCCTTGCAGTTTAACTCTTATACATTCTCCCTTTATTTAATAGAAGTTTCTAGAATAGATTTTTTTTTTTTTACTGTGCTATAAAGTATGCATTCTTAATTCTTAGACATTGAAAACCACCTCCTACATAAAATGATATAAAGCTGATCTCATTAGACAAGACAAGTTATCTGCTCTAAGTGATAATATGATTACAAATAATGTAATTGGGGGGAATTTGCCCAAATGTGATCAATAAATATTAAAAACAAAGTGTTAACATCCTGAATAAGGTCATACAGGTAAATAAGAAGGCTATAAAAACTCCAATAGAAATACAGACAAAGGACACATACAGAAAGCTCAGGAGAGAGAAACTAAAAATGTCTAATAAGCATGTGAAAATGTCCAATCTCACTGGAAATAAGAAAAAAATGCAGATTAAAAACAATCAGTGAAGATTCTTAAAGTTTTTACTCTTCAATGAAGGTAAGGGTACTATGATATGAACAGTAAATAGACCTTTAATGGGACTCTAAGTTGCTACAAACTCTCTGAAAGTGGTTTGGCCATTTGTATTAAGGCCTTACAAATGTGCATAAATAATAACTTTGTAATTCTTCCCTAAGGAAATAAATCTAAATTGTGAACGAAGTTTTGGGTGAATGTTAAGAAACCGAGGTACACAATAGAATACCCAGCCATTAAAATGTTTACACGTATGCAATAACATGAGAAAATACTTATAATTTCTTCTATTTTCTCTAAAATACTTTTCCATCTTGGAGTTTATTTTATGCAGATAAAAAAGTATTATTACAAATAAAACTCCACCCTGGCAGGGCCTTCAAGGAAGGGGAGGCAGAACTCGAGTTTCCATAAGGGAAAGATCCAAACCTTTCAGTCAGCATCAAGATCCTGTGTGTCTGCGGGGACTGTGGGAAGGGAGGGGAAAGTGAAGCCTTTAGCAAGGAGTGGATTCTGATGAAGGAGTGGCACGGAAAACAAATCTGGCATCCAGTAGATATTCAGTAAAAGTTTGTTGAGTGACTAAGTGAGAAAAGAGTTTGCACTGGAGCAGTTCTATTTACTCTGTTCCTGGAGAAATGTCGAGGGGGGACCTCTGCCACCACTTTACCCACTGTTTCTATTTCCAGTAATGTGGCATGAAAGAGAAATGGATGCTCAGTGGTTGAGTCAAGTAGTTGAGTTTTCTGACCACTTCTCTTAACTGTCACGAATATCATATCCGACCAAACCAAATTAGTAATGCTGCACATAAATGGAAGTAGAATTACATGTGGTGGGATGGCTGCTTGTCATTCATCTTTTTTTTTTTTAATTTATTTTGAGAGAGCGTGAGGGAGGGGCAGAGAGAGAGGGGAGAGAGAATCCCAAGCAGGCTCTGCACTGTCAGTGCAAAACCCGATGCGGGGCTCAAACCCATGAACCTGGGTGAGATCATGACCTGAGCCGAAGTCAGGTGCTTAACTGACAGAGCCACCCAGGTGTCCCTCAAAGCATTTTAAAATTAAAAATGAGACTTCCCTTCAAATTAATCATTAATACACTTTTGTAGATGTGTGCTTTATTTTCTGAAAAAATGAAGGGAAAGGGGTCAAGAAAACCCAGGTTTGTAGGATTTATGTATTATTTTATTTATCATTATTATCATTATCCTTATTACTACTATTACTGCAACAACTACTATTGTTATCATAATGAAGGCTAAAGGGAACAGTGTGGCCCAGAGTAAAATACAATCACTTCCTTGGTACAGTAACTGATCCTCCCTAGACAACTGGGGTTGCATCTCAAAACATCAGTTTCTTATGAAGCCACTCTAAGGAGCTTTTGTAACCTTAGTGCTCCCACCCGAACAGCCTGATACTGACCCAGCCCCTGTGGAGGGATATCCTTTTTGCCTTGGGGTTCATGACCACTCCCTCATTTAAACAAGCCCAAGTCTTTTTCCTCTGGAGGGTGCTTTTCTGCCAAAGCTGTTTATTCTTGCTGCCAAAGGATTCCCTTCTGCTGGGAATCCTGTCTCCAAAATAGCATTTCTCATTTTCCTCTAAGAAGCCAAAAAAAAGGGGGGTGGAAAAAAAAAAGAGGCTTTGTCTCCACTTGACACAATTTTCTTACAATAAATTTCTTTTTAAATGAAGCTATTTAAAATCACAAAGTCCTAGACGGTTTTGAAGCATTAGACTTAGGATACAATTTAAATGAATCTTCTTTAAATCTGGAGGGAAAGTTTTCAATTAAATTAATTTCTAGAGATTCTATATTCTCTTTGATGGCCATTGAAAAGTATTAAAAGACTTTGTTACAAAATATTCTCTCCTTTGACAGTTTCATCTCCCGTGATTACAAACTGCTTTAAAAAATCCATCATTTGGCACAGCAGTGGGACATAGGTCAAATTTCTGGAGATTTTTTTCCCTACAAAATCATTTATTAAATAAAAAATGTCTTAGGGGCACCTGGGTGGCTCAGTCGGCTAAGCATCCTACTCTTGGTTTTGGCTCAGGTCATGATCTCAGGGTTCAAGCCCTGCATTGGGCTCTGTGCTGACAGTGCAGAGTCTGCTTGGGATTCTCTCTCTCTCCCTCTCTCTCTGCCCCTCCCCTGTGTGCTCTCTCTGTCTCTCAAAATTAATAAATTTATAAAAAAATGTCTTAATAAAGATACTTTTACAGATGAAAAGCAAAAGTGTCTCTAGCTCACATGAAAATAAAGCATTTCTTGGGGCAAACCCAAGGACTGACAAACACTACTTTGAAAAACTATCCCTTATTGACACTGACTTCTCTATTTGTAAGCTCTTAACTTTCTGTCATTTATCACTGAGATTTTCAATGGTTTTTGCAAAGATTAGGTCATATATTTTCTGAGTCTCTTTTAATTAAAACCTCTTTATTACATTATTTGAGACTTTCACATATAAAAAGTAACTTATCTGTATGTAAAATTTCTGGGGAAACATATATATCATATATGACAAAAACTTGACATCGTTCATATAATAGTATGGTGTATTCTTAATAAAAATGACACACCCTTACAAAAATAAAGTAAAATAAAATAGGATAAGAACAGACAATTCATGGGGTACCTGGGTGTCTCAGTTGGTTGAGCATCCAACTCTTGGTTTTGGCTCAGGTCATGGTCTCATGGTTCATGGTTTGAGCCCCACATCGGGCTCTGTGATGACAGTGTTGGAGTCTGCTTGGGATTCTCTCTCTCCCTCTCTCTGCCCTTCCCCCATTCATACTGTCTCTCTCTTAAAATAAAGATACTTTGAAAAAAAAAAAAAGGAGGGGCGCCTGGGTGGCTCAGTTGTTTGGACGTCTGACTTCGGCTCAGGTCATGATCTCGTGGTTCATGGGTTTGAGCCTCGTGTCGGGCTCTGTGCTGACAGCTCAGAGGCTGGAGTCTGCTTTGGATTCTGTGTCTCCCTCTCTCTCTGTTCCTCCCCTGCTTGCACTCTGTCTCTCTCTCTCTCTCTCGAAGGTAAATAATATTTTAAAAATGTTTTTAAAAAGGAATAATTCACTAATGAAGAAATATAAATGTGTAATAACTATTTGGAAAAAAAAAAGAAGTTCAACCTTTTTATAAAATAAATACAATTCTCTCTGTGTCATAGAGACAAAAATTTGGAAAGAATAATAATCATTATTGGTGACACAAGGAAACTTACACTCTGATGAAAGTTAAAAAAAATCTTTCTGGGGGCAATTTGAAAATTTGTAGAAAAGTCTCAAAAAATGTGACCCCAAAATTCTACTCATACAACTGTATTGTAAGGAAAGAACAATACAGGCATGCAGAGATACATTTAGTGTAGGTTTATCACAGCAATGTTTGTATCAGAAAAATTGGAAAACAACATAAATGCCCAGCGATGGAGGATTGTTTATATCGAGTATTATGCTCCTAAAATAGAATCCCATGCAGCTATTAAGCAAATGTTATTGACACATGTTTATTCACACAGAAGCTGATTATGACATACATTTTGCATGAACAGTAACAAGAGCCTACAATCTGGAGTCAAACTGCCTTGGTTTCAATTCCGTACCTGTAGCACATTAGCCATGTGACTTTGGGCAAGTTTTTAAATTTCTCTGCACCTCAGTCTTCCCATCTATGACATTAAGAAAATATGAAATCCCGGGGCTCCTGGGTGGCTCAGTTGGTTAAGTGTCTGACTCTTGATTTCAGCTCAGGTCATGGTCTCAAGGTTCGTGGGATCGAGCCCCGTGTCGGGCTCGATGCTGACAGCGTGGAGCCTGCTTCAGATTATCTCTCTCCCATCCTCTCTCTGCCTCTCCCCTGCTTATGCTCTCTTTCTCTCTCAAAATAAATAAATACAACATTAAAAAAATATATTAAATCCTACCTGTCAGGGTTGTTGGGAAAATTTAATATAGATTTTAGAATTGTGCCTGGCAAGTAATAAATGGTAAGTGTTCAGGAGATGTTAGCTGCTATCACTACTCCTACTAGAAGGATACATTTTCATGATATAAAGTATACACATATTAAAAAAGCACTGGAATATAATATTTCAAAATATTTTGATGTGAAAACCAGTGTCTCCTGTGGGGTAAGAGGCGATTTAAAAAATATTAAATCTGTATTCTTTAAGAAAATGCTGTTTGCTTACAAGATAAATAGTAAAAGGTCAAAACACATCCTTAGCACTCCTGCTAATTAACCTTAGAGAAAGAGAACAGTTTAGCTGTAATCCACGTTGATAAAGCAGCAGTTAGATCTTTCCCATGACACTTATGACTAATGTAGTTGGTACTGAGAACAATGAGGGGAGAGAAAGAAAAAAAAAAAGCCAGCAAATTTCTTCAGTAAGAAACAGGCAAAAACTAATTATGCTCAGAACAAAATTAACTACCATCCAGAATTTCATTTTATTGACTTATTAAAATAAAACCAAAGCCAAAAATCCAGCATAATTTTAATTACTATCTCTTCCACCTGCTACCTCCAAATTACTTTTATTATGAGTTGGGCTGCTGCCAAACCAAAGCCATGTATAAAAATCAGGTTCTCATCGGCCCACTGGGAGAGCTAGCTAGTACCTACGAGCTTCCGAATGTCTTACTGATGCCAACAAAAAAGACACGGTGGATTCTTTCAATGCTAGACCACAATCTATTTTAAGTGCCCCAAAGACTCAGTTAAATGATTACAATGGTAGTCAAAGTTACCAAACCGAAGAAAAAGTAAGAACTATGGGGTAAGACTAAGTTTCTATATTTTGAATACAGCAGATACTCCGCCCTCTTCTTTCTCCATTTGTTAACCTAATTTGTTCATGCAATGACAAATGCAAAAACTGAGCGCTGTTCATTGAATTTATTTGCAGAGGCAAGAACAAATATTCTTAGATTATTGCTGTTTTCTCCAGATGAGACAGCAGTCACTATCACACAAGAGCATATACTTAAAACTGTATAAGCAGCCTCAGATGCACAGCAGGCCGTTACATATTTGTGGAATGATCTAGAAAGTGAAAAGAGGACCACAGAATTTTCAGGTTTGAAAAGATTTTAGAAATAATAAAACTTGACCTTCATTTTGCTGGGAAGACTGAGGGGCTCAGGAAGTTTAAGTAAAGTACCCAAGGTAACATTTACAAAGTCCTACTTTCAATGTTCACTACCTCTGTTATTTTCTTAATGCTTGTTCTCTAAGCTAAAATCTGGTTAATTTTTCCCACTGCCTTTGAGATGGGCAACAGTTACCTTGACACACAGCTTTTTGGGAGCACTGTTCAGTAGGGGAAAAGAAGTTAACTAAACAAGGATTTACATCCATTTACACAAAGAAGCCTCTGGGCATAAGGTCAGGTGATGTCAGCCCCTGATGTGTGAATGTGTAAGGGTGAGAAAAGAGTTAGTCATCTGAACCTTATCAACGGAGCTTCCAACTTGGATAAAGCAAGCTGAGACCTGCTTAGTCATCACAATACACTGATAAAGAGAGCCAGAGGGTTTTTGAGTCTCTTCATCTGTCCTTAGCATTATCCAGGAGAGGGGATGATTTGGCGCTGGTAAAGTTACCTGGTCAGGGATATCCCCAAAGAGAAGAAGCCAATTCATCAAACTAGTACTTCTCCACTAGTTGACAGACTTCCTAGCAGGAGCATTTGACACTACATTCTGGTTTCTATTTGCTAAGAGGACCTATGAAGCAGTACTCAATTGCTCTGCCAACTCCCCCCACCCCTGCTTATCCAGATGAGCTCACCCAACACTCCTCATCTCTGTTTTGCTCAGAAAAGCAACATATATCATCTCTTGCTCAGAAAAGCAAGCATCAGACTTTAAGTTTGATGACTGTCCCAGGAACCTGTGTGTTCCTGGTGAATCTGTTCTCCCTGGTTCTAAACTTTTGTTTCTGCGTTATCACCCCCCACTTCACCGGTACTCAACCTTTGGATCCCTGCTTTTGGCTCCTTTCCTCTAACAACTAAATCTCCACTCAACTGGCTTACTGGTTCCCTGGCTTAATATCAGCTTCTCATGTTGTCTTAGATGAAGACTCTATTCTTCAACTCTCGTCAGGGCAGAGATCCTACCAAAACACCTTGCTGTTGTCTGAGAGAGTCACTCCAGTTCCCCAGCAGAGGTCATAGGCAGGGAACAGGGATAGATGCCAATACCTATAACAAATTGAAAAATCAACATTCCATTTTATAAATTAATCTCTTTTTTTTTTTCAACGTTTATTTATTTTTGGGACAGAGAGAGACAGAGCATGAACGGGGGAGGGGCAGAGAGAGAGGGAGACACAGAATCGGAAACAGGCTCCAGGCTCTGAGCCATCAGCCCAGAGCCCGACGCGGGGCTCGAACTCACGGACCGCGAGATCGTGACCTGGCTGAAGTCGGACGCTTAACCAACTGCGCCACCCAGGCGCCCCATAAATTAATCTCTTAATATTTTACACACTGAGGTATATCAAAGACTTAACTTAGTAATAAGGCCTGTTGAGAACCCAACCTGTGTTTTATTTGTCATTGCCATAGCAAAAAGCTCCTGTATTTCCTTCCTCAACTATTTGAGCACACCAAAGAGGGGTGAACAAAGGACTTTCTAGAGTCTAAGCCTTTTTGAACGGGCAATGAAGCTCTGCTTAATGGACCATAAAACTCTTCTATGGTCTCATAAATAGACATTTTCCAAAGAAGACATACAAATGGCCAACAGACATATGAAAAGATGCTCCACATCACTAATCATCAGCGAAATGCAAATCAAAACCACAATGAGTTATTCCCTTATACCATTCAGAATGGCTAAAATAAAAAAGGCAAGAAATAACAAGCATTGGTGAGGATGTGGAGGAAAAGTAACCGTCACAGATTGCTGGTGGGAATGTAAATTGGTACAGCCACCGTGGAAACAGTAAGGAGGTTCCTCCAAAAATTAAAAATAGAACTACCATATGACCCATTAATTCCACTACTAGTATTAACCAAAGAAAATGAAAACACTAATTTGATGAGATAGATGCACCCCTATGTTTATTACAGTATTATTTACAATAGCTGAGATCTAGAAGCAACCTAAGTGTCTACAGACAGATGAACAGATAAGGAATATCTCTCTCTCCTCTCTCTCTCTCTCTCTCTCTCTCTCTCTCTCTCTCTCTCACACACACACACACACACACACACACACACACTATGCAGCCATAAAAATGATGAGGCTGTGCCAGTTGCAACAACATGGACAGACCCAGAAGCTATTATGATAAGTGAAATAAGTAAACTGAGAAAGACAAATACCATATGATTTCACTCATACATGCAATCTAAAAAACAAATGAACAAACAAAAATAGACCTATAAATACAGAGGACAAATCGATAGTTGCTAGAGGGAAAGGAGTGCGGGGGGGGGGGGGGGAGGGGCAAAATGAATGATGGGGACTGGGAGATGCAAGCCTCCAGTAATGGAATGAGTAAGTCACGAGAACAAAGAACACAGCATAGGGGATATAGTTAATGGTACTATAGTAGCATTGTATGGTGACAGATAGTAGTTACACTGTGGTGAGCATAGTAAGGTATAAGAGAAATTGAATCGCTATGTTGCGCATCTGAAACGAATGTAACCTCATGCGTCAACTATGTTCAAATAGAAATTAAAAACAACAACAACAACTCATCTCTGGTGTGATGAGAAGTAGAAAAGGTTCTTTTGGTTTAGGAGCTTAAAAGAGGAGAAGCATCCAGAAGTTACTCTAAGGGAGAACGTAAGGGAACGGCAAGGAAAAAAGAGGGTCTCCATCCTGACTCTAAGTGCAGCATGGTTTGCATACCCAGGAAGTGTCAGAGGTGGGGACCAGGACAAGGACTACCTGCAGGGCCACTGGGACAGTGTCCTGAAAGAGTGGCAAGCCTACAGTGCCCATGCCCTTACTGTGACCAGGATAGCTGAGTCATTAGGACCGCCTGTCCCTCTGCCACTGTGGATGTGTCACTCATGTGTGCCCCCATATCCTTACTCACTATGCATCCGGCTACCATGTGAGGTAAGACCCCAGCAACCACCCACGTGAGTCTTAGTGACAGGGACTTGTTACTTCTCCAAGGTTGACCCGGTGAGTTCAACAGGGGGGTTGTGATAAGGGCAAAGGAACAGAGCTGGGGGCTCTCACACAGTATTACAGATGCTTGCTTGGGTACATGTGTGCTGGGGATGAGGAGCAAAGCGGGCTCCTAGCTCCATGTGTTAACTCTGCTAGGCTATAATACAGCTTCCAGGAGAAGTTCTAAAGGTCTGTTGGTGGTAGCGGTACCGTTAGCCAGTCTAAGATCACCCACAGAAAGGTTAAGGGCAATTGACAATAGCTGAAAAAATCTCTGTAAATCACTCCCTTTTCACCCATATTGCCCAAAGCTCATTGTTTTTCATGTGGACTTTCAGCAATGGCAGTAACAAAATAACCAACAGCTCGTGTGTGCAGTAAGCCACTTCTTCTCAATTGAATTTGGAGTTGGTAATTTCATTTCATTTCAGTACTTATCCAGCTCCTGTTTAGTTATCAAGATCGAAGGAGACATTCTTATGTAGACTGAGGGTAGATGAAACTTACAAACTGTAAACATATCAAGTTAAGGTAATTTTTTAGAAAAACAGGAGAGCAGCTAATTTCTAGCGTGACAATAAATTTATTCTAGCTGGTGGAGCTCTATTTGTATTTCTGAACGTCTCAAATTTTTCAGAAGCCCTCATGAGGTAGATAATCCGCAGGCAAACAGTGAAGTGTTATTTCCAGATGATTTGCACACTTGGTACTTTTCCTGACTCGTTACAGCATTCCCACCATCTGGCATATATACACCAGCATCTCCTGGGTGGACACAAGGCTCACAAGGGAAAGGCTGGTTTAAAAGTGGTTTGTACCAGGGGCGCCTGGGTGGCTCAGTTGGTTAAGCATCCGACTTCGGCTCAGGTCATGATCTCACCATTTGTGGGTTTGCACCCCATGTAGGGCTCTGTGCTGACAGCTCAGAGCCTGGAGCCTGCTTTAGATTCTGTCTGTCTGTCTGTCTGTCTGTCTCTCTCTCTCTCTCTCTCTCTGCCCCTCCTCCACTCACGCGCTCACTCTCTCTCTTAAAAATAAGTAAACATTAAAAAAATTAAAAAAATTTTTAAAGTGGTTTGTACTAATGATGGATTGAATTCCTGGCTTCACGCTGGTCTCTACTGCCTGTTTTGTGTCACTGCAGACAGAAAAGGGTAAAGCTTGGGCTCTGGAGTCAGTTCGTCCAGGCTCTGCCATTAGAAAACTATGAGATCTTGGACACGTTACTTAACCCTCTCTAAACTGCAGGATTTCTCAATTCTCAAAGCAAATAATAACAGTACCCACTTAACAGGATTGTGAAGGGAAATGAGATCATTAACGGACACTGCATTTAACTGGGCTTCAGCTCAATAAATGTTAGCTATCACAATAAAAATATGTAAATATTATTAGAATTCTCAGGGAAGCAAAAGGAAGAGGGAAGGAAAAGAGGAGAGAGAATGCCTTTGAAGTTGTGTTATCAATCTGATGGAGACTGAAGGGGAGACTGAAGAAGGAAAGGAGGAAGAAAACTGGAAGAAATGGAAAGGGGGATGGAGAGAGAAGAATATCTCAGGTTATGATTCCTTGAGTCCAAATCTTTCCACAATCATTGCATAGATAAATCCCCAAAGGCTTGGGAATGATAAGGGATCTGAGGGTCTGCATTCACAAAGTCATTGTGACTACAAAACAGCAGCACTAGCCTATCACATGAGGGAAGTGTTAAGTCTTGAGTACACTTTGGTCAAGACAGAACATCCAACTTTCTATTATTCCTCTGGTACAAAGAAGTGCCTTTGTAATTGTAGGGCAGGTCTAAGATGCTTTTGTATTCTGGACAAGTAATCCTCAAAGTGGAGAGGAATGCACTCAAGGAGGTATCCAGAATGATCCACTGGGGTGTGGGAAGAAAACATCAGAATCTCTATTTTTGTTCACTTTTTAACCCATCCTTTAAACATTTCTAATTTTTGTTTATATGTTCTAAAACATTTACTAAAATACCTAGTATGTTTGTAATATATAAATAAATTTATAATATATATATACACACACAATACACACACACACACACACACACACACACACACACACACACACACAATATTAGAGGCTCATGATTAAGTCTTTGGAGAAACATGACCAAACATTTGGAGAAAATTGTTATAGTGCACTAGGCATGTTTCAAATACTTAGCATGACTTCACATACACACAAAGATATCACCTCTTCCCTGTCCTTTATAACAGTGGGCTGTTGTAACCAGAAAAAAAATGGTCTTGGTTATCAGTCCAAAGAGAGAAGTATTTTGCCAAATAAGATTTTTTATTCCCTTAAACTCTATTATTTGGGCAATAATTCAATCTTAAATACCCCAGTGCTCCTGTAGTCATGCTAACAACCTATCTCAGGTTTTCCCTCTTCCCTAGAATCATGCTAAATATGACTTCATCACCACTCCTCCCTGCTTTCTAGAAAGTTTTAAAAACAGTCTTCCAATTCTGCAGAAATTATGAAACTGACCTAAATAAATAACTGTTGGAGTCGATGCCAGGGCCAAAGACTGTGTGACCTCAATATCAGAACACCAGTCTCCTCATTTCCCTTTCTTGTTTACACTCTTGGTGCCCAGGGAATAAATAGCAATGGCAGGAAGATGTCTGTGAGATCCTGGTCCGTGCCAAGGACATCACCAGCTCAGCAAGTGTCTTCAAAGTAAATGTTTTAATTGTTGTTCGAGTAACAGGTTGCGACTGTTACCTTTGCTCTCAATAAAGCCCCGAGGAAAATTCAACCTACATGGTTCAGACCAGAAGGACAAAATCAATGGAGTCAACAATACCGATGGAAGAAATACTGTATTACCTATCCTGCAACCGCCACCCCCCTATTTTGGGTAACCACTTCACAATCAGACTCCGCCCCCCCCCCCCGCCCCATTCAAGTCTTCATGGATCTTCACTCAGTGTGCCCCATCCATGGTGCATATGACCCAAGCAAAGTCAGATACTTGTTGGAAATCTTGAATAGACTGAAGCAAGTGCAGGAAAGTAGTGGGAGCTGAGTTATTCAGATAGAGGCACCCTAAAGAGCCTGCATATTAGTTCTTGCTGGCTTGATGCTTAAAGTTGCCAAGATTTCTGACCATCTCTGAGAGATGGCAAAAATGGCCTCAGATTCTTCTTTCCTCTCTCCACGCTCTTGGGCAGTCCCTTTTCATGTGGACTCTGAGCTGGAACATGGGATTCATTTTAGTCAGGATCAAATACACCACAAATGGAAACTTGAAAAGTGCTTGTGTGACGGTGCTTGCCCTCTTTTGCTGTACTTGGAACCCCAAGACCATGATGCAGTGAGTCTGCAGGGGGATAAATGACCATGTGGAGGAGATGCAAGGCACCCTAGCCAACCAGGCAGTGACTGCAGACCCATGAGTGAGCTCCTATGGTGAACAGCTTAGCCTGGCACAGACTAGGAATTGCTCAAGCTTGCCCGGACTGTGGATGTGCAGAATCTTGAGCTAAACAAATGATTGTTGGGGAGCTGGGTATGTGTGTGTGTCGGGGGGCGGGGGGCTAATTTTCAATGTGGTTTTTATGTAGCACAGTAAAAGCTGATACACCAACTTCCTGGAGTTTGAGTTTTCAGCTTTTCTTCTAATTCTGTAAACTATCATATCCTTAGAATGAATTCATTTTACTTAAAGTTAGTAAAGTTGGCTTCTGTTGCTTGCAATCGAAATTATTTTAGTAGCCAGGTAGGAGACAGATGACCAGATCTTTGTAGGAAACATGGCAAATATAAATTTCTAGAAACTTCCAAACTTGTCTGTTTTTTCTTTTAATGTTTACTTATTTATTTTGAGAAAGAGAGAGCATGAGTGTGTGGGGGGGTGGGGGGCAGAGAGAGAGAAAGAGTGAGAGAGAATCCCAAACAGGCTCCACACTGTCAGTGCAGAGCACCACACGGGGCTCAATCTCATGAACTGCGAGATCATGACCTCAGCCAAAATCAAGGGTCAGATGCTTAACAAACTGGGCCACCCAGGTGCCCCCAAACTTGTCTGGTTTTTGAGCAAAACTATTTTGTTGCTCCTCTCCATTCTCCCTTATCCTTTTCACAAGGAAATAGAATAGTATTCTTACTGTTGAAATAATATAAGACACACTTCAAACTCTAAGTTTAGAGGGGAGGAATTTTGAGACTCTTATTTGAAGAGCTGTCATCTTTGGTCTGGGTCACCCTAGACATAAACAGGTGGGAAGAAGTTAGGCTCTGACTGCATTGTCAAGTGGTCTGTGGACTGTGGCTCTAGCCTGGTTCATATCCTGGCTACTCTACCTATTAACATGGTGACCTTGGGCAAGTTACTTAAATGTAGTAGGCTTTAGTTCCCTCCACTGTAAAATGGAGATAATAATAATATTTACCTCTTAAGTGTGGTAAGGACTGAGTTAATACAGGTAAAGTTTGCACAGCAAACATTACATAAATATTTGGTATTATTATTATAATGATTACTCCTTAGAGTCTAGGTTCCCTTGGGGAACATCTTGGAAAAAGACATTTGGTATTGTGCGAGCTTGGAAAAAGCCATGGAAGAGAAGGCTTTATTGCTAGTCCTGGCTCTGCCACAAAACTGCTATGGTCTTGGGCAAGGCTCTTTGTGCCATTTCCCTCCCCATCTGTAACATGGGATAATCATAATCCCTGTTCTAGTTTGGAAGCAAATATGAAGTAACACACGTGAACATGTTCTAAACATTCAAAAGTGCTCAATTGCTATTTGGTAAGGTCTATGATTATTATTCAGATAATGAGGTAGTTTTAGGTTCCAAATAAGTCCTACAACTTCTCATGCCATTTGAGTAGGTCCTAGGTGGAGAGTTATTTCATTTAGACAGAGAAAGAGAAATGCAAAAAGCAATCTTGGCATAAAGAGTTATTTACAGATATATTATACCAAAACCTGTGTGTTGAGGGGTGCCTGGGTGGGTCAGTCAGTTAAGCATCCAGCTCTTGATTTGGTTTCAGGTCATGATCTCGGGGTGGTGGGATTGAGCCCTACATGGGACTCCGCACTGGCTGTGGAGCCTGCTTAAGATTCTCTCTCTCCCTCTGCCCTGCCCGGCTCATGCTATCTCAAACAAATTAATTAATTAAATTAAATAAATAACAGGAAAAAAACCCTGTATGTTGAGAGGCTTGATTACATATCAGATCAAAGAGGTCACAGCCTAGGGGTGCCTGGGTGGCTCAGCCAGTTAAGCGTGTGACTTTGGCTCAGCTCATGATCTCACAAGCTCAGGTCATGATCTCACAGTTCGTGAGTATGAAGCCCACATGGGGCTCTCTGCTCTCAGTATAGAGCCCACTTTGGATCCTCTGTCCCCCTCTCTCTCTGCCCCTCCCCCATGCATTCTCTCTCTCTCTCTCTCTCTCTCAAAAATAAACATTAAAAAAAAAAAAAGAGGTCATAGCCTTTTCAAAACTGTCCCAGAGACCATCAGTATTTCTGAGGATATAAATGGCATCAAGTAACCTGAGAGCAGGGAAAGTGGAAGACCAAAAACACATTCATACCTTTCTACATCCTGAAGAGACGGATGCCGCCTAATCAACTTGTTCCCCACCTGTCCACAGGACCAGGGTTGAGTGTTCTTTGCCTTAGCGGGGGACAACTCGGGATTTAAGGCCCAGTGAATCCAAGGCACTCATATGTGAATTCATGTTAAAGCACACTGGTTTTTTGAATTGTTCCAGTCACCAAGTTCTAATATAACTAACAATTTGTTTCTGTAATATAGAGGTTAACTTTTTTTGGATAATTTTAAGGAACAAGTTACATTTTAGAAAATTTGGATGGTGCAGAAACCCATACCATCAAAAGCACCTGAATCTTGCTGCCACTGGAGGTAAGTGACATCACATTCTAGTGTTTCCTTCAAGTTGTCTCACTGTGCAAGTACACATTCATGAACACACACCTATCTAAAAGTTAGGAGTATTCTGCATATACGGTTTTAGAACCTACTTTTGTTGTTGTTAATATTCGCACATCAGAGTTTTCATGGGACAACACTGAAAACAGGCAGTGTGGAAGACAGTACGTGCCAGGAGCTGTTGGCAGTATCTGACCACGCTGTTAGGACGAGCATGATGGATGCTAAACGGGTTTGGAGGGCAGTTTGTATTAATTCCAGGATATACATGTAGTGTCTGGCTGCCTTGGTGGGGACATGCAGGGGACGTGAAGGGTCATGAGAAACTGAGATGCTGGATAAAGGGTGATCGATGCTGATAATTTGCTTCATGAAGTAAATGTGACTCCCACTGACATTTAGAGTCAGGGACTTCAGTAGACAGAGATGAGGTCATGGGATCAGGGCTTCTATTTTCAAATCTAAAGCTTGCCTGGCTGTGACATGCTGAAATGTTGACAAACATGCTGCCTTCCAGTCTTTAAAAATAGTAACCTTTGTTTCCCACACTGAGGGCATTTCCTAAGTGTCAGATCGAGTATCCTCTGCAGCTGGACACACAGCAGATTGGTATGTGTGGCTACCTGTTGCCCTGTCTTCGCATAAATGAGAGAAGTCAAGTGGAGGACATAAAGGCAGAATCATCCTCCCACTTCAAAGCATGAACCTTGGTGACTTTATAGGGCAGGTTGCACAACATAAAACAGAGGTTTGCTTCCTCAAAGACTTTTCAACAGCATGCACTATAGAGCAAAGGAATTTCTGCCCTATCTTCAAGAGCAGACTGGGGCAAATACACGAGTCAGCATTTGATAAAGGTTGTTAGCAAATAAAGAATAAATGGTCCCAAAAATATTTAGAGAGGATGAAGTATTCTATCTAACGCCTTAAGATTTCTGGTTAAGAATAAGAGGGGTATGGTTAAGAATAAGAGAAGATAAGCACAAACTGTCTTCAGAAATCAGGGCAAAATTGAGCCATGGAAAGAGATCTTTATGGTGTTAGTTTTTCTTTAAAGTATTTCATTTGAGATTGGATTGTCTAACCCCACATGGCCCTTGGTGACTTCTGGAGTGTGTCTAGAGTTCTCTGGTGACTTGAGGAGCAGACTTGAGGTTTTATGGCAAGAGAGGGAGCTGGAAGGAGAGAGGAAGAATAACCCACCACCGCCCCTATGTTCAAGACAACAGCAGTGGCTTGGCTGACACTCCCCAATCGTGTACCGTATGCCAGATGCCCTGCTAGAACTGTATGGAAACTTTTAACTTGATCCTGGAACACTATATAACATAGATCCTACCTTCTCCCGTTTTTATTGATGGGGACACTGAAGCACAGAGGTTAGATGACTTGACACAAGTCACAGACTAGTAAGTGGTGCAGCTAGAATCTGAACCCAGGAGGTCAGAGCTCATGACCTTCAGCTTGACCACTCTCGTGTACAGTAGCACTAGGATTGCAGCTCAACGTCTGTAGAACTAGCTAATCTCGAGCAAGTTACTCAATTTCTAAGTCTTAGTTTCCTCACTTTTAAAAAGGATAATAAAAATAAGCTGATCTATCTATCACAATAGGGTTGTGAGAACCAAACGAGACATGTGCATGTCACTTGTAAAATATGGCAAGCTACACATTTTTTAAAAGCTTATTTATTTATTTATCTATTTACTTACTTATTTTGAGAGAGAGAGAAAGAGGGGGAGAGGGGGAGAGAGAGAGAGAGAGAGAGAGAGAGAGAGAATCCCAAGCAGGCTGAGCACTGTCAGTGCAGAGCCTAATGCGGGGCTCAAACTCATGACCTGTGAGATCATGACCTGAGCCAAAATCAGGAGTCAGATGCTTAACTGACTGAGCTACCCAGGTACCCCATGGCATGCTACACATTTTAAATTACTTTCATTATTACTGATGAAAGAAGAGAAAGAGGGCACTTATTTCTTCATTTTGAGGTTTGTTTTGTCTTGTTTTTGCTTAGTATGAACATTTTAATTTTAATAATCAACATAAAGCAACAAATATTCACTGGTAGGCACATTAGGTATTGAGAAAAAGCAGAAAACATTCCTGTATCAGGAACCTGTGACTAGAAAGAAAAAAAAAATAGTGATTATTTTGACCAGGCAGTGACTTAGAATGACTTTGTGGGGGGGGGGGGTGCTCTGCATCTCCAGTGATAAAAGCCTGTTCTAACTGCTGGCAGGCAAGTGACTCTTACTTCCCGGAAGTGGAATGAACTTTCAAGGACTTGTGGCTCTCCAGATAATGACTTCCAGTTCCATGAAAAAAAAGCACAGCAGCTGGAAATAACAGCCTATCTGTTATTATCTAGTCCCTATTCCATATCTTAGAGCTATCATTCTCAGTCTGGTCTGACAGAGGTTTCTCCAGCTCCAGGATTCCAAATACCCAACTGTTTTGGATAGACATAAATGCCAGAACTTAAAACCAAGGTTAGAAGGGCACCTGGGTGGCTCAGTCAGTTGAGCGTCTGACTTTGGCTCAGGTCATGATCTCATGGTTCGAGGGTTCAAGCCCCACATTAGGCTTTGCACTGACAGGGCAGAGCCTGCTTCAGATTCTCTGTCTTCCTCTCTCTCTGCCCCTCTGCTGCTTATGCTCACTCTCTCTCTCTCTCAAAAATAAACAAACATTACAAAAAAAGTTTAGAAAGAATTACCTTTGAGCAAAATCACTCTGGAATCAGACCAACCTGCTGGAAGTCATTAAATTCTCAAGCAGGGCTAAAGTCCCTGATCTACACTTCTGCCAGAGCACACACAGGCATGATCTCTTTGTGTTTATTTTCCCACTCTGGCTACTACATTACAGTCTTTTGAACTTAATTGTGCTGGGACCTTCATCTAGGAACCCTAAGTTGGGAAAGCAGAAAAAAATGAACATCTTCAGAAATTAAGTAATAGAAAGATCAACAAAGAAGAGTTTAGTCATCTACCATTAAATTAAAAGGTGACTTGGGTATAATTTCAGAAAGAATTGATAGGAATGGGTCTAAAGTCTACTAATCTGTAATCTCATTAATTACACCAAAGGTTAAAAACTTCCTTCTAACACAAGCAGTTCATGTTCACTGAAGAAAATTTAGAAGATACAGGCAAGCGAAAAAAATAATAAAAAGCATCCAAAGTCCCACTTTTACCATCAAAATAAGAGACATCTGTACTATTATAAAGGTTGATGAAGGGGAAACTGAAAATAACATAGTTAACTGTAGGACTCAGGTGGGAATCATGGGACACAAAACTGTACTAGGACCTGGTGGTCACCTTACAATATGTGCCTGGGCTTCTGTCCTCTTAGGCAAGTCCTCTGAACCTCCTTGGAATATTACAGATGTTATTTACACACGCATACAATAATGTGTTGTATAAGAATATTTTGTGAGACCATCTCAATAAATGAATAAGATTTAATACCCATTTATGATAAAAACTTTCAGCATACTAGAAATGGAAGACAAATTCCTCAATCTGTTAAAGGGTGTATATATAAGAAAAAACTCAGCTAATATTATAATGATGAAATATTGAATGTTTTCTCCCAATTTCACTGCTTCTAGTCAATACTGTAGTGGAGTGCATATGCATGGCAACAAGGTAAGGAAAGGAAATGAAAAGCAAAATAAAGAGTTAAAATTCTTCATAGGTAGCATGATTATGTACTCAGCAAATCCAAAAATATCAACAAAATCATAGAAGTAATGAGTGAATACAGCAAGGTCTCAGGATACAAAATCATTACCTAAAAACAAATTGTATGTCTAAATACTAGTAACAAATGAATGGAAAATTTTATCTTATATTATTATTATTATTATTATTATTATTATTATGTATATTTTTAAAGTAGGGTTCACACCTATCGCAGAGCCCAACGTGGGGCTTGAACTCATGACCCTGAAATCAAGATCTGAGCTGAGATCAAGAGTAAGACACTTAACTTACTGAGCCACCCAGGCATCCCTGGAAAATGAAATTTTAAAAATTATGATTTACAATATGATAAAAATATCAAATACACAGAAGTAAATGTAATAAAAGATACAGAAGCTCTCTATACTTGAAAACCATGGAACACTGCTGAGTGACATTAAAGAAGGCGTAAATAATGGAGAGATTTCATGTTAATGGATTTGAAAAGTCAAAGTATAAGATGGAAAAATTTGTGAAATTGAATTATAGAGTCAATGCAATTCCAATCAAAATCCCCAGACTTTTTTTTTCCCTTTGGTAGAAATGGATAAGCTGTCAATTTTTATTAAAGCCTGTCAATAGCCAAGATAATCTTGAGGAAGAAAATTCTGGAGGGCTTACATTACTAAATTTTAAGATTTACTGTAAACACTCAGTAATTAAGACAGCATGATAGGAAAGACAAATAGGTTAATGGAACAGAATAGAGAGTCTAGAAGTAGACCCAAACATATACAGTCATTTGGGTTTTGACAAAAGTGCCAAAGAATTCAACGGGAAAGTTCTTTTCAATAAAATGTTCTAGAGCAACTAGACATACATATGGAAAAAAAAAATTGACCTTAATCTCTTCCTCTCTCTATATATACTAAAATTAAACTGAGAAAGATCACAGATCTATATGAGAGCCAAAACTATAACACTTCTACAAGAAAACATAAAAAACCCACCTCATGACCTGTGGTAAGCAATGACTTCTGAGGACAAAGAAAGCACCACCATGAAGGAAAAAAAAAATTAATAAATTGATTTTGTCAATTTATTTTTCTTTTTCATTTTTTAAAATTTTGTGTTTTTAATTTATACCCAAGTTAGCATATAGTGCAGCAATGATTTCAGGAGTAGATTCCTTAATGCCCCTTACCTATTTAGCCCATCCCCCCTCCCACAACCCCTATAGTAACCCTCTGTTGTTCTCCATATTTAAGAGTTTCTTATGTTTTGTCCCCCTCCCTGTTTTTATCTTATTTTTGCTTCCCTTCCCTTGTGTTCATCTGTTCTGTGTCTTAAAGTCCTCATGTGAGTGAAGTCATATGCTATTTGTCTTTCTCTGACTAATTTCGCTTAGCGTAATACCCTCTAGTTCTATCCATGTAGTTGCAAATGGCAAGATTTCATTCTTTTTGATTGCCGAATAATACTCCATTGTATATATATACCGCATCTTCTTTATCCATTCATCCATTGATGGACATTGGGCTTTTTCCATACTTTGGCTATTGTCGATTTTCTTAAATCAATTTATTTATCAAGATATCACTTTAAAAGTAAAAAGGCAAGCTACCGAAAAGAGACATATTCAGAATACCTAAAGAATCCTCACAAATCAATAATAAAAAGAGAAATAACCCCCCCAAAACCCAGGCCCTTCATAAAAGAAGCTATATGAATGGCCATGGAGCACATGATAAGGTTATTAGACATCAAGGATGTGTAAATTAAACTACAATGAGATACCACACATCCACTAGAATGGCTAAAACTGGAAAGCATGATAATATCAAGTGTTACAGGATGAAGAACAACTAGAACTCTCTTATGTTGTTGGTTAGAGTATAAAGTTGTAAAATCACTTGGAAAAATGGTTTAGCAACCTCTAATAAATTTACACATTCATCTAACGTATGATCCAGCAATTCCACTCCCATGTTTGTATACAAGAGAAGTGAAAAATATGTCCACAGATAGATTTGTTCAAGAATGTTCAGCAACTTTATTCATTAAAGAACTGGAAACACCCCAAATATCCATCAATAAGAGAATGGATAAGCAAATTGCATCATATTCATATAATAGAGGACTACAGTTATGATAAACCTAAATATTTAGACATGCAGCAACATGATAAATCTTAAAACCACTACCTGAATCTCAAAAGTCACTAGCACACCATCACTTACCCTGGTTCATTGATTCATCTAATCTCACACCAACCCTTCAAAGTAGATACTATTATCCATCAGTTTTAATAATGAAAAAGATTCACAGAGGAAAACTAATACCCAAGATTGTATTTACTCATTCATTAGTTCATTCAAGATTTACTGAGCATATACGGTTTGCTAACAGGTGGTGTGTCACATGCTAAGGATATAATGTTAGCAAAATTAGACACAAGATTTAAACTCAGTCCTTCCACTACACAACACTGCCAGGCACTGCAACAGGTCCTACATTAAAAAAAAAAACAATGTGTAAGACACTGTCATTGCAATTATGATGCAATACAAACTGTTCTCATAGGTTTATGCAAAGTGCTGTGTGATCCCAAAATGAAAAATGACTGATAATTCTGCCTGAGTTGGCTGAAGCCAAACTGGCAAAAGGAAGGGCATTTCAGCTGATAATATAACAGCAGATAGAATGCTTTCAGGCACTGAGGAAGAGTGGAAAGAGTATAAGATTTGGAACTAAGTCCACCTGGTTGGGATGCTGGCTCAGTACTGATATTTGTGAAATGTGAGTAACTATTCAGAAACTTGCGGGGTGGTTGTGAATACCTAAGGATCGAAGCACATGCAGAAGAAACTCAATTTATAGTAGCTTTTAGTTTTTGAACAAATAACTGGTGTTACTCATACTGCCAACATACATCTCCTATTGTAAATTGTGTGTCAATCTCCAGAAAGCCTTACCTCTCAAAACAAGAACATGACTGACTTTCTAGGCTTGAAAAGCTTAAGATTAGACCCCAAACCCATAGTGATTTGCTGGCTTTGATCTCCCTCCTCGTTTGAACATGACTTGTGCCCAATATACACCATGAGACTTGGGATTAAGTAGAGTTGGCTATCTTAGTTTGAGTGGCTTATACAGGGTTAGAAGCCAAGACCCAAAAACACTTGGACTAGTGGGAATAGCAGTCACTCTGCATTGTTCCTTTTTGTACAAAACCACTCAGAACATGTACTTTATCACTGTCTCCTCTGTGCCCAGCTCACAGCAATGCTCACTTTAATCTGCATGAGATACCCCTATCGGTGTACAGATTTCTAGAACAGAGGCTAGTGGTAAGAAATCAATCTGAGAGGGCGCCTGGGTGGCGCAGTCGGTTAAGCGTCCGACTTCAGCCAGGTCACGATCTCGCAGTCCGGGAGTTCGAGCCCCGCGTCGGGCTCTGGGCTGATGGCTCAGAGCCTGGAGCCTGTTTCCGATTCTGTGTCTCCCTCTCTCTCTGCCCCTCCCCCGTTCATGCTCTGTCTCTCTCTGTCCCAAAAATAAATAAACGTTGAAAAAAAAAAAATTTAAGAAATCAATCTGAGAGAGACAGCCTAGTAAGGGAAGACCAAAATGGCAGAATTTTCTCAATACATAAAGGCTCTTCCTGTGGCACCTGCATCCAAGATTTTAATATAGATCATGAAATAGGCTCAGTATCCCTTCCAATGGCACAGCAGGCTAGCGCTGCTGAATATTAAGGCATTTACAAAACAAGAGCTCAGAAGTTGTTTGCAAGGCTGAGTGGCTCTTTATTGACATATCCAGTCAAGGTAGAATAATTACAGCAAGAGTGACCATGGCACCAACCTCTCCTAACCACATAGGTTTATATGTGCACAGTTGACTGATGAACTGACTCAGAAGGGTGTTTACGTTATTTAATCATCAGAGCAAACACTGCAAACAGCTTGACAATGAGCATGGCACGTGGGAGACAACAGGCTTGCTCTGTGGCAGCCACAAGCAGGCTGTAGATGATGTTAGGTAAATTATTTAAGTTCTTCAAGCCTCAGGTCCCTCACCTATAAAATGGAATAATGATGCCCTGCAAGATGCCGTGAGAGTTACAGATAATGTAGGCAAGTGCCTGGCATAATTCTTTGCATGTGCCAGACACCTAATAAGTGGTTATTCTTGTTATCATAATTAACCTAAGGCGTGGCTCTCTATAATTTGGGGGGAGCCAAGGAAAAGATACGTGCTACGAGTTGACTGCTTTTGTTGGATAGAGGCCATGTTCAATGGCTTTTAGCCTGCTTACATGGGGTGAATTTCAGGGAAGGGTTTGCATGTGATGGGGAGGGGGGTGTGCAAATGAGAACATGTACTGGGTGAATGGAGGGTAACAGGACAAAGAGGGGAGAGAAGGGGGAAAAACGACTTTCAGAAAAAGAACTTGTATCTTATTACTAGACTATAAGCTATTTGAAGGCAAGGCCTATCTTTCATCTTATGTTATTTTTTACCCTGTTTTTATTCATCCCTACAAACTCCATCAGACTCTACCACAACACCTGACACCCAGTAGACACTCGGCAAATGTTTACTGATACACACCTGGATCAGACACTGACTCTCGCTCGCAGGTGTGGCTCTGACTAAGCAGGAAAAGGAAAAGGACAGTGGTGGTGTGGGACAACTGTCCAGCAGTGATTCTGATAAGCAGAAGTGCCCTTTGTCCCAGCAGCTGAGTCACCGTGCCTTCACACTGACACACTGCGACAGGTTCCACTCACAACACCAATAATGACATGAGGTCATTCCCTCAACAAAGCAATAAGCCCCAAACAAAGGCTCCAAATCTTAACACAGGGAAGGTCTGTCCCAGTCAGTCACCTTCTATCCCAGTTAGCACATCAGATACATGAAATATCTGTCCCATCCTGGACTAGGCATCCTACACACACTGCGTTCAATAATCCTCCTGACAACCCTATGGAAGGTGTTAGGTATAGTTTGGAGGTGAAGAAAATGAAATTCACAGGGGTTAAGTACCTTGCCTAAGGTCAAATGTCAACCAGGTTCAAAATCCTATAGGACAACACACATACTGAAAGGCGTACATATCAAAAATTTTTATATTTATGTAAGCAGTTCCAGCTGAAGAAACGAGTCCCCTCGTACTGCTTTCTTATCACACCCACTCCAAGGGCAGCCACTCTTCTGATTTCTCACAACTCTCTGAGTTTTGCCTGGAATACTCTAACATATTGTAATTTCTCCTTCCATTGAATTCTTCGATTTTTCTTATCTGTAATTTCCTAATACCCTCTTGTAGTGTCAATTATTTGTTCTTTTACATACCTTGTCTTTCTAATTACTATTGTTATAAGCAACTCGAGGCCAAGGGTTTATACTTCTTTGCATTCCCCTGGTGCGTCCTGCATGGAGAAATGACTCCACAATATATGTACCTAACAGTTAACTTTTGCTTTCTGTGTACCTGGCACTGTTGTAAGCATTTTACCTGGATTATCTCATTTAATCCTTCTAACAGTCCAATGAGGTAGGTACTGCAATTGCCTCCCTTTTACAAATAACAATGCTGAGGCACAAAGCAGCAGCTTGCTCAAGGTCAAACAGTCAGAGACAGACAGGATTCAAACCCAGGCATTGTTATTCCAGGGCATGTGTCAATGGGAGGGCTTTCATTATTCTCTTCTCTTTTCCTAACGTTTTTATTCAAATATAAAACACCCGTAGAAAAAAGACAACATAAATCACACATTTAAAGTTCAATGCATTCTGAACGTGGGGAGAGCTTGTCTGAACTGGGCACTTGGATTCAGCGCCTTCGTTTCCCACATGGAAGAAACGTACATGGATTCCCTGGATGCTGAAAAGCTATTACAATGCCCCTATGATAAAAACCACCAGATCAGGGCCTGTAGGTTTCTCTATCATCTTACCAAGTGCAGAAAGAATCATCCTGACGTCACAAACCAATTGGCTACTTGTCCCTTCACCAGGTTCCTTGGGCCAAAATCAGTCACCACATCTCAAGCTGTGATGATAAAAGTTGTATTGAGAAGAATGTTATCAACCAAACCAGGAACCCTAGAGGATAGGAGACTCTGGCTGAGAGCACATGGCAGTGCCTTCCTTGTGGTGAAGACTGGGATTAAGATCTATGGGAACAGAGCAGCACCCCCCTTTGTCTGGGGCACAGCCAACTACTGTGTCAACAACAGCCCCGCAGGCAACACACTTATGGAACATAAGAGTAACCTGGCTTCAGGCATGCGTATTCCCAAGTCTCTGCTCTATGTTCTGCCATGGAAAAACAATGGGAATGCCCAGCAACTGAATATCTACCTCATCAAATGCCAGACCCTAGAAGCTTCTTCCCACTAATAGTGGGATCATTTTTTGTCTCCTAATCTAATTATAGAAAGAAAAACTATCTGTGACTTTCAAAATGACAAGCACCTTTCTTTTCTCCCTGCTTTGAATCTTCACTCATCTGATGCAAGAACCCTCTAACTCAGAAGAACTGTTTCAAATAAAGCATCAATGCAGATATCTTCAAAAAAATAAAAAATAAATACAATTCAATGGGTTTTTACAAAGTAAAGACACCTAGATAACTCACACCCAGATCAAGAGACAGAACATGGTCTGTACCCCAGAAGACCCCTTAGAGCCCCATTCTAGACACTAACTGCACCCTCCCAGGGTGTCCACTATCCTGACTCTTCACACCATATATTCATTTACTTACTGTTGAATTTTATATAAATGACATCATATAGTATGTCTTCTGTATATCCGTGAAATTCATTCACTTTGTTGCATACGGTGTGTTACTTTGCATTTCTATATTGTATTTTCTATACCGTATTGCATTTTCTATATTGAAGTGTGTGGGTGTGACATGATTTATCCATTCTGGCTGATGGACAGTTGATAGATTCCAAACTTAATTAACTGTAGCCAATGCTTCTGTGAATATTTTTATACGTGCTTTTTGGCACATACATGCGTGGGTTTTTCTTGGGTACCTAACCAGGTACGGAATTGATATGACTTTGGGTATGCAAAGTGATCATACCCACTTACACTCCCATCTGCAGCGACTGAGAGTTCTTTTTGCTCTAAATCCTTGTCAACACTTGATATTGTCTAGTTTTTCATTTTAGCTATAATGGTAGGTGCGTGATGGTAGGTACTGTGGCTTTAATTGGGCTTTCGCTGATGCCTAATGAAGTTGTGCATGTACTGGTCATTTGGATATCCTCTTCTGCAAGCACCTTTTCAAGGCTTTTTTTCCATTGGGTGGTCTGCTGCTTTATAGAAGTTGATGTGTAGAAGTTCCTTATACATTCTGGATAGGAGTTCTCAGGTATGTATGTATTGCAAGTATCTTCTCTCGTGATGTAGCTTGCTTTTAACTCTCTCACCTACTGATAAACAGTTGTAACTTTAATGTAGTCTAGTTGATCAATTTTTTCCTTTACAGTTAGTACTTTCTGAGTCTTGTTTAAAATGTGCTTTTTAGGGGCGCCTGGGTGGCTCAGTCGGTTAAGCGTCCGACTTCGGCTCAGGTCATGATCTCGCGGTCCGTGAGTTCGAGCCCCGCGTCGGGCTCTGTGCTGACAGCTCAGAGCCTGGAGCCTGTTTCCGATTCTGTGTCTCCCTCTCTCTTTGACCCTCCCCCGTTCATGCTCTGTCTCTCTCTGTCTCAAAAATAAATAAACGTTAAAAAAAATTTAAAAAAATAAAATAAAATGTGTTTAGGGGCTGCTTTATTAGAGACTGACTGGTGGGGCTGCCGGGCAAGGTCCCCAGTCTCCCTGAAGCCACATGTGCTAAGCTAAGCCACTGCAAAGCTCTTTCTCTGGAATTTTACTCTTTAGGAAAATAAAAATGAAACTGAAAATGGCTATTATTCATTCATCAAGATGACAGCACTGGAAGAAGCCACCTGCAAGTCCTCACTAGAGACCCAAATTCTGTTCTACCCCTGCTCTTTCTGAGTATGGCTTTTCAGCTTGATTTCTCAGTTTTTCCTTCAATTCTGTGAGCACACCTTTCCCCTCACCCCTCCATGTCCTTCCAATAAACTCTCCTTTAAAAAAAATTTCTGGGACACCTGGGTGGCTTGGTGGGTTAAGCATCCAACTCTTGATTTCGGCTCACATCACAATCTCACAGTTTGTGAGACTGAGCCCTGCGTTGGGCTCTGTACTGACAACACAGAGCCTGCTTGGGAGTCTCTCTCTCCCTCTCTCTCAAAATAAATAAATAAAATTTAAAAAATACTTTAAAAAACTTAACAATTTCTAGTTAGCCAGAGTCTATTTACTGTTGCTTACAATCAAAGAATTCTACTGATTCCTTCTTTCATTCTCCCTATATTGACATTACCTATTCATGTGGCACTAACCACAAAAGTATAGCTTGATCAGTTACACTGTGCAAATAAGAAATTTCATCTTCTTGAAACTCAGTCCTCAATTCTTTCATGACCGCAGTGTGATTTTTCTTTTCTTTTTACATTTACTTATTTACTTTGAGAGGGAGAGAGACAGAACAGGTGGGGGAGGAGCAGATAGAGGACAGAGAGAACCTCTGTGCTGTCAGCGCAGAGCCTGACATGGGGCTCAATCCCATGAACCATGAGATCATAACCCCAGCTGATATCAATATCAAGAGTTGGATGCCCAACCAACTGAGCCATCCAGGTGCCCCAGTGCAGTACTGTTTTCAAAAACTATGAGCTTTCTGACATCCCAGAGATGGTTCTGCTGTGACACTTACATCAGGAAAAACAATGGCAGTTTCAACTCATTGGCTCCTAGAGAAATGAAGAAGGGGAAATCTAGCTAAATCTGGACATTCTCAAAAAAAAAAAAAACCCAGACAATAAAAAGGTATAACTGAGAGAGCATTAGCTACCCTCAACAAAGTATCAGGCAAAGATTGTTCTGCAGCTGTGCCTAAGTCTAATTACTATCTTTTCTTCACTGATAGCTATAATAATGAGCATTGATAATATAAGTAGAAGAGCAAACAATACTTTGTAGAATACTATTTAAATGAGCACTTCTAAAAATCAAATTATCCTAAGTAGGAAGCATGGGGGAAGGGGGTGGCAATCTGCAGAAGCACTGTTATAACTGGAAGGGTGTTTGGGGAACCAGCTCAATAATCATGCACCCAGACCCTTTATGTTTCACAAAATCAGACCACAGGTCAACATGAACAAGAGAGATTTTTTTTAAAAACAAAGAAATTATATCTCCAAATGAGTCTAAGCTGGCAAGTCATACACATATTGCACTGATGCAGTTGTAACATTAGGCGTTTCTGGATTACATCTTTTTGAGATGTAATGTGTTTTTAGAAACTATGGTGTTTTTTTCAGCATGACCTTAATGGTGGCAAATCTCTATTCCTGGACATTGACTGGATTGGATTCTCAAAAACAGTCAAAACCCAGAGTCAAAGCTAGTGAGTAAATTTCTATAAATATATTTCCTTTTTTAAAAAATGGGGACAAACACATTGGGATGCCTGGTCGCTCAGTTCCTTGTATATCAGACTCTTGATTTTGGCCCAGGTCATGATCCTAGAGTTGTGGAACAGAGCCTCGCATTGGGCACCATGCTGAGCATGGAGTCTGTTTGAGATTCTCTCTCTCTCTCTCTCTCTCCCTTTGTCCCTCTCCCCCGCTTGTACTCTAAAATTAAAAAAAAAAAAATTAATGAATTAAAAAAAATGGTAACACAACACAGTGTAGGCTTTGGAATTACAGAAATCTGTATTATTATTATTTTTTAATTTTTTAGTGTTTTATTTTTATTTTTGAGTGAGAGACAGCACGAGCAGAGGAGGAGGGGAGAGAGAGAGAGAAAGAGGGAGACACAGAATCCGAAGTAGGCTTCAGGTTCTGAGCCATTAGCACAGAGCCCGATGTGGGGCTTGAACCTGTGAACCAGAAGATCATGACCTGAGCCCAAGTCAGACGCCTAACTGACTGAGCCACCCAGGGTCCCCAAGAAATTTCTATTCTGACACTTGCTGGTATATGATCTTGAACACAAGACAGCCTACTTGAGTCCCAATATCCTTATATGTCAGAAGGGACTAACAGTCTGATGGGTGTAGTTGGTAAATGAGATAATGTATATGAAGCTATTATATCTTTAGCTTTTATTATTGTGACTAAGGAAGGAAAAGGCTTTTGTCTGTTGAGTGTAAACAGGTTCTGAAACGACTTGCCACAAAACAGTTTACAAATTTTAGTCATCACCATTAGTGAGTGACACAACTTGCACTGTCTGTGGATTTATGCAATCCAGCACAGACCCAGAAATTCTTTCTAAAAGGACCCTAAGAACAAAATACAATGACAGAGTCCAAGTACTAAAGCTGGAGCATTTATTCACAGGTGTGCCTCTTGGTGTCAGAGGAGGCCTAGATGCTCACGTTCTAATTCTGACCCATCCCTAGCAATGCCCATGATGAGGCCCATGCAGAGATGGTAGCTTTTGGTGCAGGGGAAAATGAAAGAACTGATGGAGGAAGGAGAAGGGAAACCGGATTCACTCAGAGGACATCTTTAACCCATAGACATATACACTAAGGCACTGCAGGAGGATCAGGGTCAGGATGGCTGCTTTAATAAGCTGCATCTTCAAAATTCAGAAGGGCTGTTTTCTACGGTGGTACTAGCCAGGAAGAATAGGCTGGTCTTCTGATGGTCAAGCTTCATTTGTTTCAGCAACTGAATTAACAATCTTTCCTTGGTGTTTGCCTAAAACCTTACTCTGCTCTACTTCTCTGGGAACAAAAATAGGTCATCAAACACCCCACAAAATCTGGTTACCTTGACCCCTGAGTCTTAGTGTCCTTGTCAATAAGATGAGGAAAATCACACCTATTTCACAGTACTATGCAAATTAAATGTGATCTCATAAAAGCATCATTATAGTGTCTGACACATAGTAGTTGCTTGATGAATAAGTTATTATTGGCTTGAAACAAAGAAGCAAATGCAAAATGTTGCATCTGAACTACTAAGAAGATAATCTATAGATTGAGAGAAAAACTTAGTCTAGTCTGGATAATTCTACAATTTGCTGAATCTTGGTTTTGAACAATTGCTATTATATCTTTAATGTATATTTTCTCCAGATACTTTCTCTATACATCCTTGTTTATCTACATATATCTTACAATTTTGCTTTATTAAAAGAATTAAAAGCCACTTAACCAATTATCCTTGAGAAAATCTATTCATGAATATCCAGGTCTTGTGCTCCACAGGTCTGACATTTTCTTTGAATTACAGAGCTACAGGATGAGATTCCACAGAGGATGGATATTCACTAGATGATGAAATATTCCTTCAATCAATCCCCTGGACCATGTGTGGAGTACAGGGGGTTCTGTTTCTGTTGTGATCATGACTGTATACCTAACAGCACAGAGTTAGTGGAGGAGTTCTTTTTCAGAGGGGAAAAACAGGAACTGTTCATTCTGTCATCACTGCCTTTTTCACATAATAGATGTGTATGTCCTGTAGCGAGTCAGGGATAATGTGCCAAAGACAGGAAGAGACTGGGTCAAAGGTGTGATTATCTTGTTTGAGACTTCTCCACACAGATGACCACCTTCACGCTTCAAAAACAATGGCTCTCCAACTGTTTTATGGCGATGGTCACTTTGGAAGAGCAATAAACCAAAAGACCAAACACAGGGGACCCTGAATTAGGGCTGGAAGACCTGTCCTTCTGCCACTCAGGGAGTTCATTTAATACCCTCGGGCCTCAACTTCCACATCTGTAAAGTGAGTAGGGTGAATTAAATAACACTGAATTTGTCTCGTGTTTAAAACTGTATAATTTATACCCATTCTTCTACTTTTTTATTGTGAAAGACACCAATGGAAACCACCCCACTTTCACCAGAATGAAGAATAAAATATGGCTTTGATCATAAAAATGAAAGAAATGATAAAATATGAATTCAAGTTAAATATATATACAGTGCTGGGGTACCTGGGTGGCATCTTAACCTGTCCGTTAAGCATCTGACTTTGGCTCAGGTCATGATCTCACAGCATGTGAGTTTGAGCCCTGCATCGGACTGTCTGCTGTCAGCACAGAGCCCACTTTGGATCCTCTGTCCCCGCCCCTTCCCCACCCCTCCCCTGCTGGTGTGCGCTCTCAAAAATAAAATAAAACATATACATATACACACACACACATAGACACACATACTGCCATCCTGCAGTCATTATCAGAGAGCTGCCTGCCCCTTGTGTGAATGACAGAACACTATCTGTGAATCCTCAAAATGGCTCATTTAATTCCAACTTATGAACTGTCAAGACTAACCAGGGCTGCAGACAGATGCGATGCCTCCTCCCCACTAACTGTGGTCGACACGTAAGCTGTAGGCAGCATCAGGAACAAGTGGTGGAGGTTAAGTCACGTTGAACTGGGAAGCAAAAGTGGCAGCCAAATTGCTGAATACAGAGGTGTTCTGCATGAGCTGATCATGGCTAACATTTGTTGAGTATTTATTGGGCTTATAGGCATGTGCTTTATATACATTACCTAATGTTTACCACCTGTACTTTGTGGGTCAGGAGGCTAGGGCTACAGAAGCTTAGGGTCCCAGCTCTGCTACTCAGCTATAATGTAATGGCCACTCTTTCACAGAGGGGCTGAACCGGGAACCTCCTGTTTCCTTTCTCCTGTGCCTTCTTTCCAGGTCCAGTGATTCATATTCCTTCCTCTCATTCCTGAGAGATTGGGTAGCTCAGAAAGTTTGACACTTGACTTGCTCTTTGACTTTTAAACAGTGTTTTCCTCTAGGTGCCAAATTGTTCCATGACTACTCCTGTCTTCCTTGATCAAATCAACTCGTACCAGTGGTAACCCTAGGGCGCTTGCTATGTTAGACATTAGTTGGTGTGGTCAGTTTGAGCTAGGATTTGAGCGTTTACAGCAAGACATGTTGTAGACTTGCAGAATAGGTAAAAGTGGGTCAGGAACTTAGATTACCACTTCCTAGAAGACAGAGCTGAATGCACATTCCTTTTTGCACTGCACTCAGTTTTGCATCCAGCCATCAACAGGTAAAGAATCAGTATGATATACCAGAAAGAGCAATGGAATAGGAGGGAGTAGAAGAACATGGGCACAGGTCTCCATCACCCCCATTCCTGCCCAGCCACTGCTCCCCTCTCTTCTGCCCACACTGGAATAAACCCTGATATTGAGAACTACCAAATGTCAAGGGGTGTTTCTAACTCAGGAGGAGGAAAGAAGAAAAAAGGCTGAAATCTCGTCATCATATTAAAAATGGCAACAAGTTTTCAACATACACTATATGCCAGACACTGTGCAAAAAATTTTTCTTAGATGATCTTATTTCCTTCCCACAAGGCTCTTATGAGAGAGACATTATTATTAACTCCATATAAAGACAAAGAAAATGAGGCACAGAGATGTTAAATAACATGCCCAAGCTGTACAGGTAGGAGCTGGTAGAGCTGAGATTTAAGAGAAGCTTTGCCACTGGAAACAAAGGGATTTAAAGAATTGTGTGAAAGTGCTAGAAAAGGGCAAATTCCTAGGAAACCAAGAGACGCCTGGAGCTGACCTGCTCTGAAACTACCTTGCAAGGGGATATCAAATAGAAAGGCAACACATTCCACATATTATCTTTGTTGAGCATAGTTTTGTAAATGAAGGAGGGGCCAGTTAATAATGCTTCGTGAGACACGTGAGCCTGATGGCCTGGCTGTTTGTCAACTCAACACAGTTACGTCCTGGTCTTTGGCCAACATGGCATACCGTACTATCTCTGCCCAAGTAAGTGAACAAGCAGAGTGGACATACGTGTGCATGTGCACGCGCATGTGTGTGTGTGTGTGTGTGTGTGTGTGTGTAGGATGTGTGCAGCGTAGGCACAAAGCCCATAGGCACACCTTGCATTCTTGGCTAAAATTCCTTCCTCCCCATAAAGAAGAGAGATTATGTGACTGTTTTAGTCATTCTTCTCTTCCTGGAATGGCTTTGGGAGGCCTGTAGTCTGGCTGGGGTTTAACCCCCCGGTGGACCAAGCCTAAAGGCTGGCAACTGACACCCTCTGGGCCTGTGGGTTTGGGTGAGAAAGGGAAGCAGGAACAAGTGTGCAGGCAAAGGCTGTGCTCTGCCGGGAAAGCTGAACTCTCTAAAGAGAGTCAGAAGAGACACTACACCTCTCTCAGCTATCCATACTCTCTATACCTGTTCTCAAGATAAATTGAAGTTATTTGGCTTTTTGAAGCTAGAGATTTCATGCTTTCTACAGAAGCTTAATCAGTATAACCTCCCTAAGCCACTCTCCTCCAAACTGCAACTCAGTGAGACCAAAAGGAGTTAGTTGTGTTTTCTAATTTAATCAACTCCCCCCCTCTTCCTCCTGTACCTGGTTGATGAATTCTCGCTTTTTCCTCCTGGCAGCATCTGGTCTAGGCTTACTGTTCAAATGTGCAATGCTAGCTCTGGTTTCATAATGCGAAGGCCTGTATTGATCCTAACTGTACTGGTTTACAGGACCCTGCCAATCCTCTGGAAAATTGGTATCTTCCTGGTTTTTAAAGCAAAGAGATTTCTGGAGTCCCGTCAACTCTTTGTGTGCTTATAATCACCTTTTGATTGCAAACTCTTTGTGTTTCCATTACTCAACACTTCAGGTAAGAATTCTGTTTAAGAAACATGTCCTTGCTTGTAAAACCTGTCAGTCACATAAGGACACTTACAGGCAAATTAATTAAAAAGATAGAACCACATGATTTCAAAGCTCTTCTTGCTGTCTCCTCCTCCTCCTCTCTCCCTCCCTCCCTCCCTCCCTCTCTTTTTTTTTCTTTTTCATCCACTGCTTTTATTCTCTATACTGTCTTCTAACAACCTCCTTCCAGGACCTTGCTTCAGTTCATGGATTTTGTCACAAAAGACTAACCAGTCCCATCAAGGAAAATGAAAATCTATCTAATGATCAGATCAATGACAAGAGCCCTGGGTTTTTTGTTAATTTCTTACAGCATATTCTGGGTATGGGTTGAGATGGTAGGGAAGAGAAACAGGACAAGTAAATATGAAGAAACTGAAGGGCACAGTCTGTGATGTGATCATCTTTGCACCCTCCAGACAGCCAAATGCAGCACTGTCAGTCTAAAACAAATGTTTACTGAGTGACTCCTATGCAGAATCAATGGTGAACAAAACAGATTGGGTGTTTGCCTCCCAAAGACCTTAGCCTCATATGAGAGAGAAAATTGACTTAAAAAAAAATGGGGTGCCTGGATGGCTCAGTCAGCTAAGTGTCCAACTCTTGATTTCGGCTCAGATCACGATTTCACGGTTTTGTGAGTTTAAGCCTCGCATCGGGCTCCACACTGACAGTGTGGAGCCTGTCTGGGATTCTCTGTCTCCCTCCCTCTTTGCCCCTCCCCAACTCACTCTGTCTCTGTCTCTCTCAAAATAAATAAACTTAAAAAAAAAGATAATTACAAACTATACTAAGTATGATGAAATAAAGGAACACGCTTAGCAGGGAGCATATGCCTGGAGCCCTTGCTCTAGCCTGGGGGGTCAGGGAAGTCTTCCCTGAGGAATCTTTGACACTGAAGTGTAGGCCTAAAGTATGAGGAGTTAAAGGAGCTGCAAATTACAAGACCTTCAAGAAAGCAAAGGCATTTTCTACTTTTCCAACAACCGGAGTTCCAGCTTTTGTGTGTGTATGAGAGACGTGAATGAAATGTTAGCAATGTCATCCACATCTCTCATTCTATATGCAGTGGAATTAAAATCCCCACTTGAGCTGCCCAAGGCCACTCAGGCTAGGACTAGACCCCCCAGGGGCTGCTGGCTCCCAGCCCAGAGCCCACTGGACCACACCGCAAGAACTGGGAGTTTCAGTGGCCACACCAGACTTAAAAAGCAGTGCTGAGGGAACTCTGAGACATACAGACCAAGGGCTTATCCCATATTCAAATGGTATGTAGTGGGTCAGGGATAAAAGTTTTTAAATTTTTTTTTTACATTTCTTTATGAGAGACAATGAGAGAGCACAAGTGGGGGAGGGGCAGAGAGAGAATGAGACACAGAATCGGAAGCAGGCTCCAGGTTCTGAGCTTTCAGCACAGAGCCCGATGTGAGCTCGAACCCACAAACCGTGAGATCATGACCTGAGCCAAAGTCGGACTCCCAACCCAAATGAGCCACCCAGGCGCCATAAAAGTTTTTAAAATGGAACTTTTAAGAACTCAGTGCTGCTTCTAAAGAATGGCTGGAGACCTTCAGATATTTCTGACCAAAATGTTTTTGTAAACCAGCAACAAAGAGTGAACCAGGCAGATTTCTCCATCTGCGTGCAAAGTGAAAACACTACTGTGGTGATGTGATTAATCAATTCAAAGTGGTATTTAAGGTCTGCTGACTTCACCCATTAGTCCAACAATAACTACAATTAGCCCTAAACTCTAATCTTAACCCACCTGAGAAGCAGCCCTGAGTAAACAGGCAGGGCATTTTTTAAATGCCAGTGACAGACACCTCCTGGGAAGTTAATACCACCTAAGTGACTTTTCCTCAGCAGCTTCCCCATTTTCGTTCCTCTCTTTGCAACACTGCTACAGCAAGTAAAGACTAACACCTCCATTTCTCAGTCTCAGTTAACTTGTCCTTCCTTCTCAACAAAGATACAGAGTTGATTAGAAGGACTGGTAAATACAGAGGGAAAGACCCACATTCTGGTCGACTCTGGCATCTCCAAACTTAGAAGTGAACACAACACGGGCAATAATCCAAGAGCCTCACTACCACCTATTTGTTAAGCAAAGACAGTAAGAGAAAGGTTCCCAAAAGAGAAAGAGAGAGAGAGAGAGAGAGAGAGAGAGAGAGAGAGAGAGAAAGGTTTCCAAAAGCTGCCAGGAGGCATCTCTCAGAAGACAGGTCTCATTAAGAAGGCAGGGAAAGATACTATAGACTACCTCTAAACCTCAAATCCTTCTCCACTTCACATCTCTTCAGGGGACAAAAGATTGGAAATGTCCCTCCAATCAAAACAAGATCTCTCTCAGCCTTTCCATGATTCTTAGCCCCTGCTTTGTGTTGGCTTCTTTGTGTCTGCAAAGAAGCTGCTTCATTGAAACATCATAGAAAACACACACACACACACACACACACACACACACACACACACACACACAGTTGTCCCTCAGACAATGAGGTCGCCTGCATACAGGCATTTCCAATGTAGGCAGGAGACAAAGCCTGCAGAATTCTCAACCTGTTGCTATAGTAGCAGAAAGAATGTGATTCAGGCAGCTCTGCTGAGATCCATATCCAAATCCCTCCAGCTCCCAAAGAGAACATTAACCCTTCACTACCCCTTCTTGGGGGCAGAATCACCTGGGAAGAATCCTAAATTTGTCCTAGGCACTAGATGTCATACTCTCAGCATCCACTCACTCATGCATTCACTTAGTACCTAATTAGATTCTCTCATGTTGGATCCTAGGTTTTTGGTGGTAAACAATGCAGCTATGGCCCTTGAGACTGAGTAAGAGGAGGTGTAGGATATTAAATTATTGCTCAAATAACAATATATTATGCAGCATTAGCGTTATATGGGAGACACAAGAGGTTTCCAGCAAAACCATCACCAGAATGGAAACAACCTATCCAAGAGAACCAGCTTATACAGTAATGGTAGCAGACTCCATACATTCAGAGCCATTGCAATTACTTGATTGTTTGCATGTGCTAATTTGACAAGACTACCCCTAGAAATGCCTGTTCCAATCATATCATGGCTCCTACGAAGCATTAGTTTAAGTGAGTTGTTTAATCAAATCAGCTTTCCACATAAAATAGAAAGAGCGTTGTTTGTTAGAGAACCACTGCAAGCAATTGCTGAACAGTCACTAGGCAACAGAAATGGCAGGTGAGGGCTCAGAAAATACATGAAATAAGTACAGTCACAGGGACCCTGGGAGGACTTCTATCTAAACAGTCCCCACCCCAATTTATTTCTGTGATCAAAACAATAACAAAGAAACCTTAGGAAATAGAATTTAGAAATGACCTATAATCCAGCTTATTTTCCTTAACATTTTAATACAGAAATCTTATATTATTGAATACCTTCCTGCTAGAATTCTTTATTTCCCATGGAGCATAAATATTAGGAGGGAGGGGCTTTTTAGGAAGAGAAAGCCATTAGGTAATCGTAGCCTCATCTGCTTTTTGTGAAACAAGGCAGCATCGATAAGACTGCCAAGAAAAAGCTGAAAAACCAAGAGGACAGGTTTCTAATCTCAGATGGCCAGTAGATGTGGCTTCATGGAAGTTACATAATCTTTTGTATCTAAGTTTCCTCGGAAGTAAATTTAATACACTATGCAGATCCAAAAGCAAAGAATGGTCAATAGCAATGCCTATAAACCTGTGGCCTGAAATAAAGTACAGTTGACCCCTGAACAACCCGGGAGTTGGGGAAACGGACAACCCACACAGTTGAAAAATCCACATGTAACTTTTGACTCCCCAAAACCTAACCACTAATAGCCTACGGTTGACCAGAAGCGTTACTGATAAGATTAACCGTCAATTAACATATTTTGTATATGTTTTATATGCTGTATTCTTAATACTGTAAGCTAGAGGAAAGCAAATGTTATTAAGAAAATCATAAAGAAGAGAAAAATACATTTACATTACTGTAAAAAATCCATGTATATATGGACTTGTGCAGTTCAAACCCACGTTGTTCAACATCAACTGTACTCCATTGTTAGTAACACCGTAAAACATAGTTTCTGTTGTGGAGAATATCTGAGAAGCTCAATCATATTTCGGAACATGGGTTTCCTATCTCGACCAGAGGCACAGGACTATAGATCTTTCATTAAGCAATCCAGAAAGAGACAGGCAATCAAAAAGTATATTCACGAAAATCTCTTTTAACCACTGCAACATTGGGCTAGTATTTGGGAAAAGGTTCCAAATGATCTGACTAGATGGAAACTCATTTCTTTTTGCCTTGGAAAGAAGTGATGGTAGCAAAGGGATGTGATGTGACCTAACACAATGACTTCACCCCAAATCATGCCCTTCCTGGAAGTGGCCAGTGAATAACCGAACTCATGATCCCTTTACACTTTGGGGAATGGGGTGAGAATAGAAATGGAGGCATTCTAGTGCCATCTTTCTTATCTATCAAGTTTGAGGTAATTATAGAAATTTTTTTTCCCTTTAACACTCCATTGCAGATCATAGCAGCAAAGACACTTACTTCTACACTTTCTGGAACCCAGTTTTGACTTCACCAGCTTTTCAAAGAAGGAAAAAATATAAATCCCTCACATGTCCTTCCCCCATCATGGGAGTTTACTTTAATGACCCTAATTCTTTACTTCTCTCTGTACCCATGCCCTCTGCCACGTGACTTTGCGGTTTCTCTCTGCAAATTTGTATTTCCCTAGCTTTTGACAGTAGATTTGGCCATATGACCTGCTTTGTCCACCAGGATGTTAACAGTCAATGGCATAACCCAGAAGCTTGAAATGAGCTACAGCTCATTGTGGCTTCTTCTCTTCTATGTCTGCTATCATTGTGAGAAGAACGTGCCCAAACAGTTGATCCGAGAGAAAAATTGAGGGACATGTAAAATAAAGCCACCCCCGATGAAGCTAAGTCAAGATCAGTTGATTCTTCCCACACTAACCTGCAGACATAGGGGTTAATAAAAATACATTGTTGTGGGGCACCCAGGTATCTCATTCGGTTAAGGATCCTACTCTCGGTTTTGGTTCAGGTCATGATCTCATGGTTCCTGGGATTGAGCCCCAGGTAGGGTTCTGTGCTGATGGTGCTGAGCCTGCTTGGGACTCTTTCTCCCTGTCTCTCTGCCCCTCCCTCCCCCCCCCCCCCATGAACTCATGCCTATTCTCTCTCTCAAAAATAAATAAATGAACTTAAAAAAAAAAGTGTATTGTTGTGTGCTAGTGAGATTTTGTGGTTGTTTGTACTGTAACATTGTAGCAACAACTGATACACCCACCACAGCAAAAATTCACCTGTAGTTTAAGGGCTAAAACATTGTTTGCCTTGTTTTCTTAATAAGTAACAAGGGCCCTATTACATCCCCAATGCCAAAGACTTATTCAGGAAATCTATACAATGTTCTAAATCTCACGGGATACAATAGTAAAAGTGTATAATTGCAGCCATCAATCTGCACCTGTGAACTTTTCTCATCCAGGATCAGGTCAATGTGATTGCTCAAAGGTGACTATAAACTTTTCTTATGGGGCTCGAGATACAGTAAAACCTTGATTTGCAAGCAAAACTCATTCCAGAAACATGCTTGTAATCCAAAGCACTTGTCTATCAAAGTGAATTTTGAGAATTGCCTCAGTTGTGATCATGTGACATTCAGCATCACGCACTACTCGTATTGCCAGACATTGCTCGTTTATCAAATTAAAATGTATTAGAAATGTTGCTCGTCTTGCGGAACACTCACAAAACAAGTTACTCGTGATCCAAGGTTGTACATATATCAAATCAGTAAAGAACTCTGAACCGCTGGAGTGTTGTTTGCCTAAGTACAGAGGAACCGGAATCACTGCATCTTTCAGTAATGTAAGGGACTAACAAGACCATTGGCTTACTGGTTTTCAATCCTAGCCAATCACCAGAGCTTTCTAAATTACAGATTCCTAGTCCCCGTCTATAGATATTTAGTTGAATAATCTGACATAGGTATATGTGTTGTTAAAAAGTTCTCAAAGTAATGTTGATGATCACAAGAATTGGAAATGTCCCCCATCTAACAGAGTTCCTCCATTGATTGAATTTCTCATGCTGAGTTGCACCAAGCATTTGTGGTGATGTTAGCAGACCAAGAAGTGAACACAGGAGCACTATCTCCAGGTGACCACACGAATTCATTCGTTATTATTAGCATAACAAACCATTCCAATGTTCAGTAGCTGAAAACAATATGCACTACTTATTGCTCCTGAGTCTTCAGACCCATTTGTGTGACCTCTCCTGGGCCCACTCACATGTCAGGTCAGCTGGCTGGTCCAGGATTTCCTCCTCACATATCTGCTCAAGACCACCATCAGCTGGGGATACAAGGGTCTCTGGGCCACAGCAAGTGGGTCCAGGAGTGTCCATATGGTGACCGGGCTAGATTCTAGGTGAGCAAGTAGAAGTATGAGAGGCCGCTTAAGCCCTATGCTGGGGACTGGTACACATTCCCCTTCTACTTCTGCACATTCTATCGGTCAGAGTAAGTTACAAGGCCAAGCCCACATTCAGGGGCTGGGTAATTAGACCCTACCTCTTGACAAGAGGAGCTACAAAGTCATATCACAAGAGATTAGCTTCAAAGTCTATTATACAACCAAAGGGAGAAAAAGGTTGCCTTAAGTCAAATATGATTTCTCAGTGCGGGCCGAGGTTTTCACCCTAACCTCAGAAAAAGTTATACAATCGTTAGGGTGAAGTTTCATCTGATATTCCTCATTTCTACTCCTGCCTGCATTCACACACCTTACTTACTCCTCAAGACCTCGGTCTCATTCCTTTCAGCACTTTCATATTATCCTCTGAGGTTTTTAAAGATGATGTGGATGACATGCCATCCTTATGAGGACTTGTTCAGGGTGAGTCTTTCCATGATGTCTCTTCTTGGCTTAGGATGTGTCTATAGATGAAATGTGACCAAATGATCATAGGGCTACATCCTGCAAAGGACCCCACAGCATTAACCGAAGAGCACCAATGCCTAAGAAATATTACAGGAAAAAGATAACACACTAGACCAGAAAAGAGCCCTGAGGAGCAGGAAACTGGCACTCACTGAAGATTCCAGACCGAGGCTAATTATATTCTAGCCGCCAGCTGCTTCATTCCACTCCTACTTCACTCGCCGGTGTTTGATCACTTAGGAAGCGCACTAAAAGGGCGGTGACTGGATCAACAACTGTGCCCCTGACCCAGGCCCTAAGATGTATGCAGCCTGGGGGTATGTAGCAGCCACTTATTACAGCATCCCTACAATAAAGGTGTTGCTTCCTGTTTTTTTAGAAAAACCACCACGACCTTTGGAAGTCTCTAAACACCTCCTTGCGAGGTTTCGGACAGCAGGGGGTGGTAGGGAAAAGAATTCCAGCAACCAGGAAACACAGGATGGCAGAGAAGTGGCCAGAGCTGGGTAGTAGCGCGTGGAGGCTCTTTGGAAGGGATGTGGATACAAAGAATGGAAGGAGAAAGCATGTGCTGCTCACACACAAGGTTGTCTTAAGTGCATATTTGGTTCCCAAGCATGTGGCCAGTCTTCAATCTGCTTGCTATCACTGCTCGAAAGACTAAGCAACAGGACTGGATGAAAAACACAATGAAATGAAAAGAAATGCTAAACTCACCAGAAAGATGCCTCAGAAAAGCCAAATTCAAGAAGGTATTGCGTTTAATTTAGTTTGAGAAAAAAACTCCATAAAGTTTTGAAAATGTGTGGACAGGCCATCAATAGGAGGAAATGTTGCTGCACCCCTCCAAATTGTCTTCCACTCCCGAGCACTTGATCGGGGAGTGAGGAAGGTATGGTAGGACTGGTGATGTTTTACACCTGAACACGTAGGAACCAAACCGCAAACACTCGTGAAGGCTAGAAGCGCTACCAAGCGCGGTCAACTCTGCGGGTGGCTTGGAGTGGCATCCGTCTGTTTCTCAATCACAACTCAATAGAGTCGAAAATACAAACTTCGCATCCCAGGTAAAATTACCATAATCGTGCCCACCCTCACTAGGCAAGAAAAAAAAACAACAACAACAACAAAGTAAGTGACATTCTTGGATGGTCTCTTAATGAGCTGGCTGATTGGGCTGCAGTCAGACTATGCTTTTGATTAATTAGCCAAGAGGAGACCAAAGATACAAGAAAACAAACTACTCGTATGATCACCACAGGAACCTTGATAATGATAATGATGACGAATTACTCATTTCTTTTCAACAAAAGATAAAATGTATCGTCCTGAAACTCAGAAGAAGGGTATGCAATCTAAGAAGGGGATTTTCACCCTGCCTGTGCCCCTTCCCACTTACACACACACACATGCACACACAACTTCATACCCTTCTTGGTACAGTACTTTTTAGGGCTACTGTTTACCGCTGCTCTGAAAACCTACCTATGTGATGTACAGGTTGCTCCTTATAGAGAATCCTTAAGTTGCCTGCACAGTGGTGCCAAGAATGAACCTGTACTATATTTGCAGGGACACTTGGGCACAGGCCAAACTTCCACATGTGTCATGGGAGTGCCTCAGCTTTGGGCAGTTTCTAAGCCATTCTCTTACAAAACCGCCTTAGCTCAGATGTAACCACAATACAATTCCTCAAGGCTAAAGGAATGGGGCCGTCTCAAATATACTATAGTGGTGTAGTTTCAAATTCACATTACACTTCTAGCTTTATCTTTCCTACAACCTTTTTCCTGAAATCTCCCCAGGTAGTAAAGTTTGGGCTAGGCCAGGAACCAGAGGCAGCAGTTTTATTCTTTCCCATGCCAGTGCAATCAATGGCTTGTGTTTAGAATAAATATTTGAAACTCAGAAGCCTGCTAACAATGCAGCACTTGATTACTCTGAATTACTCTCACCCACAGCAATTGAGGGAGAAGTCGTTGGCACCAGCCCCACGAAAAAAAAAAAAAAAAACCTGCTTCCCAGCCTCCTCCGTTTGCCTTCCAACCCTCCCCTCAAAGAAGTCTCAACACACTACACAAAGATCTCAGTTTTCTCCCTTAAATACCACATGAATCCCACATTGAACATCTGACTTTCTTCTTCCCACAGCAGCACAGATTTACTTCAATACTTTCATGTTCATATATATTTAATTAGACCAACTTATCTTGTAACTCTCTTATTCACACCCCTCTGCCAGCATCCTTCATTCAACACTGAAATCTTTTAAAAAGGGTTTTCTGTTTGCTCATTTTAAGACAAAATGTCATCTTGGTCTGTTCTAAAGCTATAGTAACAAGCTACTTTTCAATTTAGTCAGAGGTGCCCATGTATTAAAATGGCCACAATCCTTAGCACTTTCCTTCCTTCAAAAGCTATCTGGTAAATGATATTCTTTGGGTTTCTTTCTTTCTTTCTTTCTTTTCTTTTTCTTTTTCTTTTCTTTTCTTTTTTTTTAGGAGGGCCAAAAGGGTAAACTGTACTAACCAGAAATAATTAGTATGTTAAGTTTTGTTTCAAGGCCAGACTAACAGGTTACAAGTTCTAATAAACCCTGCTGGGGGAAGACATTTCTTTGTCTTGGGACCACTGAGAGCAAACAAACAAAACACCTTTAATTCCACCAGAAACTCTCCCATCTAAACATAACTGAAAAGAAAAGCCAACACCAAAGCAAATGAACTAAGTGGTCCCGCTGCTGGCAGCCCTTACCATTGGGAGCAGAGGCCCCCTCCGGACCCCCGCAGGGGCTCTGGCTCCTCCTGGGGTGGGGTAAGGGTGGTGAGGGGTCCAGGACTTGGGTGCAGGTAGAGGTATGCTCCGTGCATGCTTGAACAGGACTCACCGCCGTCTGCCTGCCTGTCTGCCACTCCGTCCTCTCGTCTGGGTGGGAAGGGCCAAGATGAAAAAAAAAAAAATGTGCAGGTTACTCACTGGCCTTCCCAGGCAGGCACACCCAGGAGGAGGGAGAGGCCAAGCACAGACAGGGAGATTCTTCAGAGGCCATGCCTGAGATCTTGATTCTGATTCCTTTTGTTAATACTTCCTGAACTTTAAACCCAATCTGCACCAACATGGGTATTTTGGGGGAGGCCAATAACACTTGGGTAATTAGGTTCCAAGAGCTTCATGCAAAGGTTACTTTGAAAAGGCAGTGCTTTAGTGCACGTACTTTTAAATTTAATCCTGAAATTTGTTTCCGCTGTGTTTGAGCATTAACACTAGAACAGGAAATGAGAGTAAGGGGGCAACCTTGGTGCAGGGGCCTGGAAATACCTGGAGCAGGCAAACCTGGGTGTGATTAAGACAGTGAATTTCTCTATCTTTTAGGCACTAAATTTTAGAGAAACAGGATTCTCAACAGTCTCCTAAAGTCTGTGAACCTTGCCTTGTATGAGAGACACAGGCTTGAAGTAAATAGGTATCCAGAAATCAAGATTTTAGAAATGGATTCCCACTGAAAATGCAAGACCTTGTTACCTGATAGCCTGACTTCTGATAAATCCTGAAATGAAGCCTTTCATAAATGGAGGGACCCTTCAGTAATTTGTCCTTTTATCAATAGAAGGAGATGGGGAGATAGAGCCAAGGGTGAGGAGGACGGAACTAACCCTATTAGTACCGACTGTGGACGAAGTACTTCTCTTACCTAATCCTAAAAATGCCGTTCTGAGGGAAGTATTCTTCCTCCTTCACATGTGAGCACCCTGAGACTCTGAGGTTAGGTAGCCTGGCTAGGGCTCAGCCAGCTAGGGAATGGAAGACCCAGGATTTGGACCCAGGTTTGCTTGAATCTGAGACCCAGACTCATCCACCAGGTATGTCACCCACAGTTATGTCACCCACATTTCCTGGTATTCCACCAGGTGTGTCTCCCACAATTCCTGAAGAAATAGTCACCTTTTCTCCTTTTGCAGTCCACCTAAGCCTAAGTTACCTTTTCTTAAATTTTTACATCAGTTCCAAAACTTATGTGCCGTGAAATACAATTCTGCAGGATATTAACAGGTGTAACAAAGGTTAAAAACAATGTACTGTATAGTTTTCTGTATGGTAGCTTTTCACAATCTTTAGTATACTACCATATATGGTACACCTCCAAGCTCGAGACTTAGTGTGCCACACGTCCTTTCCTGAAGCCTTTGTGAGTGGGAAAAGAGGATATTTTGGGTTGGGGAAACACTGTTCTAGACATGGGTCATTGTTGTACTTTTCTCCCCCTCTGCTACAATCTGAATGTTAGCTTCCTTCCAAAATTAACATGTGGCATCCTAATGCCCAAAGTGGTGTCAGGAGGTGGGGCCTCTGGGAGGTGATTACATAATAAGGGTGGAGCCCTCATGAAAGGGATTCCAAAGGGGTTTCCACACACTTGCCTAGCCCCTTCCACCATGTGAGGACACAAGGAATCTTCCACCTACAAGAGGACCCCTGCCTGACCACGTTCCCACCCCAATCTCAGATTTCCAGCCTCCAGAACTGTGAGAAATAAATTTCTGTTGTTTACAAGCTACCCAGTCTGTGGTATCTTGTTACAGCAGCCCAAGTAGACCAGGAAATCTTTTTTTTTTTAATTTATAAAAAAATTCATGACAAAAAAGTTCAAACAGCATACAAGGGTATAAAGGAAAAAGTGAGGATCTACCTATTCTTTGTAACCACCAGTCCCACTCCCCAGAGGTAAGCATTCTTAGAAATTTCTTAGGAATCTGCTTTAGAAATTTTTATGCATATGAAGCACATATGAACACCCTTTTTAAGATATCACAATTGGGATTAAAGCATACCCACAACGCGTTATTTGGCACTTAAAAAAATGTTAATGATAGAGTTGAGATTTTTCATATCAGCCTACAGAATTGCTACTGATAAATCAGAGAAAAGCAAAAGGAACATCTATAATATGGGATTACTGCTTTATAAAAGGGTCCCCTACCTGGGTCACAGTATACCTCAAGACTAGAAGTCACAATGCCCAGCCTCGTCTTCCGGTTCTGTGTAACCTCCACACTTGACACTCATGTATAAGATGGAAAGAACCTAAACCCTACCTCATATCACAGGTTGTCGTGAGGATCAGTAACAATGATGACAATGACATCCCAGCCACCATTTATTGAGCAGCTACTCTGTGCCAGGCATTTTTCTTAATGCCTTCTATGTATTAATTTAAGCCTTGCTCTCAACAACCCTGTGAAGTAGGTATTACTATTAGACCCATTTTACACATTGAAAGAGCCATCTCCCACTGCATACCCAGCACACAAGTACACAATAAATGCTTGAAGTTGTATCAATTAAGTAAACATGATGTCAGCAACCTTGATCTTTGACACAATATACTCCTCACAGTGGCACTGTAAAGCGGATCCCATTTTTCCCTTAATAATGTTATAATTAAGGGTTCTGTTCCCAAACCTCACCTTGGCTTACTATAAATTCTAGACATAATAAAGTCTTGTAGAAACACAGCTACAACAAATCTCATAATCATTCAAAACAGCGAAATGAGGTTCCATGGCTCAGAGCATTTGAGAGAATGGCTGCTACAACCCCTCCTCTTTATTGATCAATGAAATCATATCCAGAAAATATATGGGTCTTGTCTAAGACCTTGTTACACTATCTCAGCATGAAACAATTTTTAATTGTGCATACATTTCAAACCCATGTGATTAAGGGACTCCAACATAATTCTATATGTATATACAAAATATACCGTATCACAAATCTGACACAACATTAATACACACGTTAGAACAAGCATTGAACATTTAATTAGAAGTAGCTTTCCCTGCCTCCTTAGAATTTTAAAGGTCATTTCAGGAATGGTGTGACTGACTCAGTTCTCCTAGAAAGACTAGGAATAATGTGAATACCATCTTATTCTCTCAATATATTTTCCTATAGAAGCCATAGGCCTTCAAAATTAGTCCACTGGGTACTTTTCCCCTACACGTGGTGGTGGCAGCACTTCTACAGTTTGAGGCATCACACTGGGCCTTAACTTTAGTTCGGGGTGCCCATGCTTTGACCCGATCCTCCTGTCCATCTCTCTCTCATTCTTTTCTTTTCTTTTTTCCCTCCCCATCTACCTTCTCAAGCAAAGAAAGCCTTGACTCCTTCCCTCCTCCAGCTGTGACTCTCACACCCATATTAGACTCTGGTCAACAGCACAGGATTGAGAATGTGATAGGAGCTTATTCGTTTGGGGGGGTATTTGTCCCCCATCCTGCCCTCTTAATTTAGCACAATCTTCACGTCCAATGCATTATTTCTTATTCCCAATTACATTCAGCCATGACCATCCACGAAGAAAGAAGTCTACACCAGGAATGGATGGCGCAGCACTGCTCTGACATATGCACACAATTAAAAGACACGAAATGCTTGCTTCAGCTGCTCTACAATCAGCAGTTGGGAAGGGGGCGCCTGGGGGGGCTCAGTCGATTAAGTGTCTGACTTCAGCTCAGGTCATGATCTCACAGTTTGTGGCTCTGTGCTGACAGCTGGGAGCCTGGAGCCTGCTTGGGATTCTGGTTCTCCCCCTCTCTCTCTCTGCTCCTCCCCCACTCACAGTCTGTCTCTCTCTCAAAAATAAATAAACATTAAAAAAAAAAAAAAGGGTTGGGAAGGAACAACAGTGCTCGATTGCATCCAAGACAGGGCTTGGGTCCCAGTTTAGTTATGTTCTGATGAAGTCAGAGGTCAGAGTTCCAGTTTCCTGGTCTCTAAAGTGAGAATCATCTACCTCATAAGGCTGTGATTGAAGATTAACTGAAAGAAGTATGTAAAACATTTTGTAAATGGCACAGCACCACACAAATGTCAGATAGTGATCATCACGGCTTCCGGCTCTCTAAATGTGTTGGCGGTGGAGCACGATAATCGCTTTAAAAGAGGAACCAAGTTGTTTCTGTTCATCATCTCCCACCACATGGCCTACTCAGCTGCTGTTCCCAAGGGAGGTCCATCACGATATTAACTGGCAGGTGAGCATAGATCCAGTAGAAAACAGACCATCTTAATTTCATGTGGACACAGACGTTTTCCTCCATTCTTGCTTTATCAGATTTTCTGAACTACTTCCTTTTAGCATAATTATAAACCTTTTTGCTTTAAGCCTTTAAACTTTTTGTTATAGGGGCACCTGGGTGGCTCAGTTGGTTAAGTGTCCGACTCTTGATTTTGGCTCAGGTCATGATCTCATGGTTCATGGGTTTGAGGCCCACTTCGGGCTTTGTGCTGACAGCACTGAGCTTGCTTGGGATTCTCTCTCTCCCTCTTTCTCTGCCCCTCCCCAGCTCACACACATGCTCTGTCTCTCTCTCAAAATAAATAAACTTAAAAAAAATCTTTTTGTCATAAAAAATTTCAAACATATATAAAAGTGGAGACAAAGGTGTAACAAACCTCCATGTATACATCACCAGCTTCAACAATTACCAACTCATTCACATCTTGTTTCACCCATTTCCCTCCCCATTCTGGATTATTTGGAAGCAAATTTTCAGTATCATATCATTTTATCCATATACATTTTTGCAGGTATCTCTAAAAGATAAGGATTCTGTGTGTAAACATAACCAAAATATTACATCAAAACTAAACTATAATTACTATATTACTGTAATCCAATATCCGGTTAGTGTTTAAATTTCTACAAATCTTTGAAAGATTTTTTTTTTTTTGTACTTTGGTCAAATCAATTAGGCAACTGGTAGATACATGTTGTCTTTTCTAATCCAAAGCTTCTTCATCCATCTTTATTTTTTTTTCCTTGCGATTTATTTGTTAAAGAAGCTGGTTCGTCATATAGACTATCCCACGACCACATCTTGACAATGGTGTGATTTAACATTTCCTGTGAATTCACAGTTAAATCTAGAGGCTTGACCCAATTCATGTTTGGTTTTTGGACAGAATAGTTACTTGATAGGTGTTCTTGTGTACTTCCATCGGGAAGCAACTCATATTTGATTACCTCTGGTTGTGTGCACTTGGCAGCATTGAGAATCAGCGTAGAGGGCATTACTTCATGGGGACTGGAAAATGGTGATTTTTCTCCCTTTACTTCTTCATTTATTAAATGGGATGCTATTATTTTTAAAAGTTGATATTTGACTGAAATTAAAGCATGAAATGAAATGAAATGAAAGACAAAAAAAGAAAACCATTTTTGTCTGATATATTTAAAATTTTTTTTTTAATGTTTATTTATTTTTGAGACAGAGAGAGACAGAGCATGAACGGGAGAGGGGCAGAGAGAGAGGGAGACACAGAATCGGAAGCAGGCTCCAGGCTCTGAGCCATCAGCCCAGAGCCCGACGCGGGGCTCGAACTCACGGACTGTGAGATCGTGACCTGAGCTGAAGTCAGACGCTTAACCGACTGAGCCACCCAGGCGCCCCTGTCTGATATATTTTAAACAATATATCAGTTCCTTCCTATCTACATATCTCATTAATAATGAAAAGATTTTAAAGTTTAATTAAAAAAAAATACTCAAGTTATGAGGGAAACCTTCAATCAAAAGGTAGGGAAGGACTGGTCCATGGTACATCATTCAGATTCAAATGTGATTCCTTCAATTGTGAGCTTTTTTTTTTTTTAATTTTTAAAAATGTTTATTTAGGGGCGCCTGGGTGGCGCAGTCGGTTAAGCGTCCGTCTTCGGCCAGGTCACGATCTCGCGGTCCGTGAGTTCGAGCCCCGCGTCAGGCTCTGGGCTGATGGCTCAGAGCCTGGAGCCTGTTTCCGATTCTGTGTCTCCCTCTCTCTCTGCCCCTCGCCCGTTCATGCTCTGGCTCTCTCTGTCCCAAAAATAAATAAACTTTGAAAAAAAAAATGTTTATTTATTTTTGAGAGAGAGAAAGAGTGTGAGCAGAGAGAGAGAGGCAGAGAGAGTCAGAGACACAGAATCTGCTGCAGGCTCCAGGCTCTGAGCTGTCAGCACAGAGCCCGACGTGGGGCTTGAGCCCATAAGCCGTGAGATCATGACCTGAGCCAAAAGCAAGAGTTGGACACTTAACCAACTGAGGCACCCAGGCACCCCACAATTGTGAGCTTTAGGACTTTGCTCAAGGTTTTTGGCATTCTTACCTTCATTTGGCATCCTTATTCTCTTTTCTCATCTATAAAATAGGCATAATAATGCCTATCTTATGACTCCTGTGAGGATTTATGGTAAAGTATGCAAAGAGCCTGTTCCAGTGGCTGAAAAATAGTAGATGCTCAATAAATTATAGTTACTACTAGTTGACCATTGTCTCCCCTGTAAAGCACAGTGCCTGGCAAACAGCAGTAGCTCAATAAATGCTGGGTGGAAAAAGTGTTGATTCTTTTTACTCTGTCCCAAGCTGATGGTACTTTAATATTTCAAGACATTGGGGATACAGATGTGAACAAAAAGTCCTGTTCATGAATTTATGCAGGAATGGAAGAGGGAATTCTTTGCTCCCAGGGGAATTATTCCAGTCGGCTCTTTTGAAAATAAGTCCTATTAGTAACCCATGGGGTCAGGACATGAGAAGGCAGCACGACGAACTCAACTACATGAGAAGACATGAGAAGACATCAATTTTCACCAAAAGGAAAATATACCAGCATTGTCATCATATTTGACCTGAGGTGCATTAAGGCCTCACTTAGTGTGCTGGGTTTAACTGTGTCCCACAGAAATGGAGGCTAAAGTCCTAAGCTTCAGATTTGAGAATGTGACTTTATCTGAAAATAGTCTTTGAGAATGTAGCCAAGTTAATATGAGATTTTACAGCATTAGCGGAGGGCTCTAAATCTGATGACTGGTGTCCTTATAAGAGGCACCAGAGGTATCAAAGTACACAGGAAAAAAGACGGGATGAAGATAGAGTCAGAAATTAGTTATGCTGTATAAACCAAGAAATGGCAAGGATTGCCAGTAACTACCAGAAACTACAAGAGGCAGGAAGGACTGACTTTTCCCTACAGCTATCTGAGGGAACATGGCCCCACTGACATGCTGTTTGGGATTTCTAGCCCACAGAACTGTGAGAGAAAAAATTTCTCTTGTTTTAGGTCACCCAGTTTGTGGTAAGTTGTTATGGCAGCACTAGGAAACGAATACATCCAGTGAACAGAGACCAAAGGTATAGACCAATCAGCCCACCTGTGCCTGTAACTGTCTAGTGAGAAAGAGGAAAGGAGAGGGGGGACTCCCAGACAAGAGAACCTGTTCCATTTTAATTCATCTTGTATCAACTGGGCCTATGACTGACTCTTCAAAGCTATGCAAGTACCAGCAGGCAAGCCTGCTTTACCTGAAAAGCAAGTAGGCAGAAGTCATGGAACTTGCTGGCACTGACACTTTGGGAATGAGCATGCTCTCTGTGGAATCTGGCAGGCGGAAAGGGGCAACAGTGCTGTCCAGGCAGGCGTGGTGGGGACAGCACTCTAGCCTAGGCATCCACCTTTCTATCCTTAGTGTATCTCAGGAAGTCTCTATGGTCTAAAGGTGATGCTCCCAAACACTCCGGTAGTCACCTAATCACGCTGAGCCCCAGCAGACCACCCCTCAACAGTTAGAAGTCAATGCAACGGTGTGGTAGGGGACCTGGCACGCAGATGGTACTGGCTTGGTACCCTTTGCAAAACCATTGTCTCGATATCTGTAAACAGAAAATTGTGATGGGGGCCATTCACAAACACTCACGGGCCCCCTTTGTGTGCCAGGCACTGGGCTGGACACTGGAAAAATGAAGAATGAGCTACAGTCTTCGATAAAGTGATTGGATGGGACGTGGGATCGGAGATGGCTTTTTTCCTTAAAATGTCTTTTCATGTTATAATAATGTTTTACAATAAAATGCTTAAAATTGAAACTCAGATCTAATTTTTTTTTAAAGATGTGGGAAAAGCGGTCACAGGCAGCTGTTTTGTTATTTATTTATTTCACAAATATATATGTGTATATATTTACAACACTGCTCAATCCTTCAGCAAAGCAATGCTCCAGGCACCTAGGGAGATAGTGCTGCCCTCCAATTTACCCCCACCCACACTGCACGCTAACATGGGGTCAGTAACACATGATTTCACACTTAATTGGTAGCTAATTATTTCAGATGTGCTAGTTTTATTTTCCCGGATTAGCTCCCCCACGGCAGGAATGCTCTCCTTTCACACCATCTGTTAGCACCTACTCAAAAGCCCACCATGCCCCAGGATTAGCTGGCCTTGCAGATGGAACTCTGTGACTGACTTCTACCTTTCCAGAAAACGAGCCATGACAAGCTGCCCCAGTGGTTACGTTAGGGCAAGGGAGGAGGCAGAAGAGACTGTGACTAAGAATCCCGCTCACTTTTAGGATCTGTTTAATCATTTCCTATTGGTTTGCCCTGAAATGGCACCACTGAGAGCACAGGGCAAAACATGCGAGTGGGTCTAAGGGATCCACCTATGAGGCACCAGTGCCCAGGAGACAGATGTGAGCATGCGTGTACACATGCGTGCATGTGCACTGGCATGCGTACAACACCTGCAGCCTAAAGCCAATAAAGGCCTTCTCAGCGACTTTAGAATTTTATTGTCCACTGTGGCTGCCACAGATGCTTGGGATACTTGCTGGAAGCAACAAGGAGAATTGGCCCCACACGTCTCAGAAATGTGGGGGCAGGCATATTAAGTGACAGACACTGTGCTAAGTTCTTCACATCTACTCTTTTATTTATTCCATTCAGAGGCGCTACCAGGTCGTCCTGACCCTGTTTCAGTGGTTGGGAAACTGGCCAGAAGGGGCAGAGCCAGGATTGGATCTCGTGCCTTGGTGAGTCTAGCAAAGACTTCCTGCATGACCACAGTTCAATGCTATGGCCATATGTGCTGACAGAACCAGGATCAAGCAAAACTGTTAGTCCCCAGCCCTTTTTTTCTTCCATACCCAAAGCCATTGCTCACCAGTAGAAGCACTGAACTTTGGAGAATCAAATGATTCCACAAGGCTGGCCTCTACACATACCTCCAGCCTTGGACAGAGGAGAAAAAGAGAACCCCACTGTTAACTACCAAAGTAAGTTGAAAAGCTGCATCCTCCCTCCTCTGCATGCTCAGCAGCTAATTGAGGTTAGAGCCATAGAAACCAAACAAAAGGCTCCCAGGAGCCCACACTGCCTAGCCTAACTGCTGCCAGCCACTGTGGGAAGAGAAAAAGGGAGCCCCTCCCTCCTTCATTCCTCAACAGCTTAATGAAGATTTGGCCTGTCATCTTCCCAGGAACAAATTCTGTGGCTATCTGAAAGGGACTGATTTTTATTCTCAAACAACATAGCAGATCCGCCTTTGAAACCAGAGTCAGCAATAAAATGGTTCATAAACATGTATATGAGGTTATAAGACCTGAGAGGTGACTGGATTTCTCCCAGCCCTAAAATTAAACTCCTTAGGAAGTCCCTCAATGTCACCACTGGGGAGGGAGGGAAAGTTGGTGGAGGTCATGGCTTTCACTGTGCCGCTAATACAGATGGCACTTTTTAGGCCAGGACCTCCTTGGTCTTGAAGCTACAGGCTTAGCTGCCTGATGCCATGTACCAGCAAATGAGAATATCCAGCTTTCTTTGCAAGTTAGGCATGATTCTGAAAAAAAGCCACATTCACACTCTAAAATGTCCACGATTCTAGCATACAAATGGCAGACTGATGGACTCACCAACTGAATGAATAAATAAGTACCATAAGCAAATACTATCTTTGAATCCAGCAAAGAAAACCCAATCATTTTCTTCTTAAAGTTATTTTTTAATCTTCTTTAAATCCCTCTTTCAGGGAGAGAAATTTCTCAGGAAGAAGCTGTCATGATTCAGATATTAGAATATTTTACTATTAATATCTCCAAGGGCCTTGAACTTCTTTGTCGTCTTCGAAGAACTAAGCCGACAAGTTGGCTATTTCTGGGCCTGAGCGTGTCTAGCTGTTTTCACAAAGGGAAGAAGTTATCACATGAAAACAGATAGATTTTTCCTTTATGGGTCTAAGACATGGTGATCATAATAACTCTAATTATTATTAGTGACTCTAAAAATTATTATGATTTTATTGGACGATATGACATCTATTAAATACATCTACTATATCAAGTGTTTTTCTTTGTGTATTATAGTGTTTTTATTCACCTTCATAAGAACCCTCTAAAACTGTTACTAGATGGGTCTAATTTTGCATATGAAGACACTGACGCTTGGGGCCCCTGGGTGGCTCAGTCGGTTAAGCGGTCTGATTCTTGATTTTGGCTCAGGTCATGATCCCAGGGTGATGAGATGAGCCAGGTCAGGCTCTGTGCTGGCTGTGGAGTCTGCTTAAGATTCTCTCTCACTCTCTGCCCCTCCCCTCCTCAAACTAAAACAAAAGAAATAAATAAAACAAAGACACTCAAATAAAACAAATAAAGACACTCAAATAAAACAAAGACACTCAAATAAAAACAAAGACACTGAAGCTCAGAAAAGTTAAGTGCATTATACAAAGTCAAACTGCTAGTAAGCAGGGAAGCCAGTGTTCAAATTAGGCAGCTAGCCTCCAAAGGACTAGTGGGTAGATGGTAAAGTGATACCTCATCCACTGCAACGGTATATGAACACAGCACGGGTTGCCTCTCTAGGAAGTGCTTCCTTCAAAACAAGAGGTGTTCAGGCAATGACTACCAGAGTGAGAACTTCAGCTGCACTTGGGATTCAGGTCCCTGGTGATACTCAGCTCTGCCAATTCCACTGCATTGCACTACTTAGTATCAACACGCTTTTATTTTCTAGGTTTGGACAGATCCTATAGATAGATTTTTCATCTTTGTCAGAAAGTATGCCATTCAAAGAGCAGAGGATCAGTTTGGGATCCCAGGTGATATCCTGATTCCTATCTAAAGAAAAGGTCTTGGTTTGCACACCTGTTCTGAAACTGCCTCTCTGCCTTCGTCTTGGAAGCGGACGGCAATCTGAGCTTGTCAAAGTTTCTGTTCTAAAGCCAGTCTCTGCAGTGGGAAAGATGCTACACGGCACCTGCAGTGCACATTACTCTCAAGCAAGCTCCAGTCAGAATGGATGTCAAGGTTCAAGCACGGCCATGAGGCTAAAGATAATCCTGATAATAAGAGGCCAGGTAAGACTCCATTAAACCAGCCTTACATAAGTCACCGTGGTGCCTCCAGAGCATTAGTAACTGGCCAAACCAATGCCCACGTCCTCTCTGTTGGAAGTGCTGAATCTAACAAGTACCTATGAAAGAAAAGTGAAATAATATATTTGTTGAAAGATGGCTCATTTTTCCTCCCTGTTTTTTTCCTTCTCTTCATTTACTTAAATATTAGGACACCATTCAAGTCTCACCACCCATTATACAGCTTTCAAAACAAAGGAGTTTGATAACGTGCTGAGTTCATCATCCAGCCATGAATTAATTAAGGTAAGAATCATGGCCAAGTTTCTAGAACCTCTAAAATAGTGAAAACAACCACCTTTTATTTTTCTGAGGGCCCACAACTAGAATTCTAGCCCTTAAGCAAGCTCTTCATATCTGTCTCCCTTTCTGCTTCCAGTTCTTTGCCAATGTCTCCAAAATGCCTTTCCTGGGCATCTGGAAGAAAAGGGATCTTCCTTTAGGGATCTGAAGCACGTGGGCTGTTGTTACTTCCACAAGTGAGGCTGGTGCAAGGAAGCCCTGGCAAGTGGAAGGCAGAGATAGAGCAGGGGAAGAGCGGTGAAGAATAAACACGCCAGGAGGTTTGGAAACACCCGACAGCAACTGGTGTGCCACCACGGGGAGCCAGGCTGCTCTCCTGAATAAAGATGTACTGCCCCTTCAAGCCATCTCACTTATAAAATTAATAAGTACTGGGGCGCCTGCATGGCTCAGTTGGTTAAACGTCCGAGTCTTGATTTCAGCTCAGGTCATGATCCCAGGATCGTGGGATCTAGCCCTGCATCTGCCTCTATGATGAGCATGGAGCCTGCTTAACGTTCGCTCTTTCTCTCCCTCTGCCCCTCTCTTCCACTCACGTGCACACACACACTCTATCTCTAAAATAAAAAAAAATTAAAATAAATACTAGGGATGTAATGTATAACATGATGAGCATAGTTAACTGTAGGATAATACAGTTAACTGTAGGATATACAGAAAAGTTACTAAGAGAGTAGATCCTAAGATTCTCATCACAAAGAGAAAATTTTTTAATTTTCTTCTTTTATACGAGAAGATGGATATTAGCTGAACTTACTGTAGTAGGCATTTCACAACATATGTATATCAAATCATTCCATGGTACACCTTAAACTTATACAGTGATGTAAGTCAGCTACTTTTTTCAATAAAACTGGAAAGAAAGAATGCCTTCCTTCCCAAAAGACTGGCTGCCAATTTTAACTACAAGAGTCAGCACTAAAAATGTGACCCTTTCCCTGTATGAAGACTGACAAGAGATACTCTTCAAGAACCAGCTCTCTGTGGTAATGGAAAGGAAAGGAAATAGGAAGAAAGAACTGAGAGAAAGAAAAGAAGAAAGTAGGGAACAAGAGATCTTAGTACAAACCCTAATCATGATGCTCTCAAAACTGACCAAGTATGTCTTCCCCACCCTAACATTCCTGCTGTTTCCATCTAACAAGATGTTCAGGGACGGTCTGGAGACAGATGAAACAGAAGAAGGTGCTGGTTGAAGAAAAGCCACTGTTTCACCTCTCAAGAGCTGTTCTTTCTTTTGGTTCCATGGACACAGCTGGACTGTCAGTCCTGTGGCTACATGAAAAATCCTGCATCTACAAGGGAGATACAGGACAGAATGGAGGGAGGGGAAAAAGATCTAAATTAGAGGGAGACCAGGATTTCAAACCACAGCTGTGCATTCCACAAGCTTCATAAATAATATTCTTGGATTTTCTATGGAGTCAGTCCTGCCAAAATTTACACTACAATTTGAAACCTAATTGAGGAAGGTCTTTCAAAAAAACGTCAACATGAGGGGCGCCTGGGTGGCTTGGTCGGTTGAACGTCTGACTTCGGCTCAGGTCATGATCTCACGGTCCGTGAGTTCAAGCCCCGCGTCGGGCTCTGTGCTGACAGCTCAGAGCCTGGAGCCTGTTTCAGATTCTGTGTCTCCCTCTCTCTCTGCCCCTCCCCTGTTCATGCTCTGTCTCTCTCTGTCTCAAAAATAAATAAACGTTAAAAAAAATTTTTTTTAAATGTCAACATGAGAAAAGGCAACATGGAAAAAACTGTTTTGTTAAGAGTAAGAATTAATGAAGCATATTTAGGGGAGAGAGAATTTAGTGATGTGGGAGAGAGACAAATACACAATATGCAATGGGGTGGTGCTTGAAGGAGCTAGGTTCTTGATGAGGCAAAAGGATCAAATCAAAACTTTGGTTTTTAGCAGAGCTTAGCAGCATAGAGACTGTGAATATCTGGTAGGAGTCACCCAGGACTGACAACTGTCCAAGGGTATGGTGGCAGGTCAGCGTTCTCTGACTGAGAACTCTAAGGCTACTCGTAGAGTATTGAAGAAAAAAAACTGCCCTTGGGGTCCAGCCAGGGTTGGAAAGCAAGTGAAACCAGGAAATCACCCAACAAGGTCCAGCTGAAAATGAGATCCGAAGCTTGGCATGTCATAGAACAGCTGAGAGGACAAGTTCCAGTAATAGCTGACATCTATATAATGTTCCTGGTTTATAAGGTAACTTGACATTGCCTACTTCCTTATTTCTCAACAAATCCTGTGAGGTAGTCAGGTAGAGTGGGTATCACTATCGCTGTGTTCCCGATGGAGACTTGGAGAGGTGAGGTGATTTACCAAAGTCTTATCGCTGCTAAGCTGGAGAGCAAGCCCTCCAAATGCTCATTTCACTACACCACGACCTCAGAGTACTGGAAATATCATTAAAGGAAAGATAGACTTAAGAGGACATAAGTCAAGGGCCAACATCAGCAGTGTGATGTGCATGAACTGGGCAGACAGTGGTAGAAGTGGGGCACTGGAGGTTCACCTAAAAGTGTGGAATGATGGCAGGTCAACAGTGGCACCGAAAGTAATTTAGGGGAGTGGGCATTACACTAATCCTCTCAAGGTTTGAGAAATTAAGGCCACTGAGAGAGCAGGGGAAGCCAGACTCCTTCAGGACAAGGAATTATGAGGAACACACTATACAGGCAGAGAAGGCCGGAATATTTCCTCACCAGCAGCTAGGGTTCAACAGCTACAAGACGGCTTGGAGTAGAGTGAGTGTATGCATTAGTGAGTGAATAAATGAACGGAAGCCAAAGGAGCAGGGCAGAGGGTTCTGACCTCCAATACATGATCAGCAACAGCACGGCTGAGCAAGATTTCAGGCCAAGAGGTGGTAGGGTTCCATCAGTGACAGGAAAGGAGGTAGAAGAGGTCATGGAACCTTCCCAAGATTCTAACTAGAATATTAGTGTGAGGATGTGAGAACGTCTGTGAGCTTCAACTGAGACAGCATACGTCAAAGTAGCTGATGGTGCCTGGCAAATGGTAGGTACTCAATAAACTTTGGCCAAAGCTGCAATTGAGTCACGTGGACCTTGGGGAGTTTTCTCCTCACTGTTGACTTGTCTCTCGGTGAAATGTTTACTGATACTATTCTAGGCAATGTGTTTGAGGTGATCTAATAAGGAATCAGACATTGACATTGCTCTTACCCCCAGGGCACATCTGATAGAGACTACAGTATAATCGGGTGGCGAATATTCACTTGGTCAGCAAATAATTATCAAGCATCCGCTATGTGCCAGGCACTGGTGATACATCAGCAACATCACAAAGTCTCTGCACACACAGAGTTTATGTGGGCACGACAATCAGAAACAGGCAAATATCCTCAGATGGGGTTAAGTGCAATGGAGAAACACAAGCAGGTAAGGAGACAGTAAATTGGGTGCAGGTGACTCTGTGTTAGATGGGGTGATCCAAGGAGGTGGTAAACGAGCAGAGACCTGAATGGAATAAGAGAGCAAGATATGTGACATTATTGAAGAACAGCCTTGCAGACAGAGGGAACAGCAAGGGAAAGAGCCTAGAGGCACAGAACACCAAGTGTTCAGTCTGGGATGAATATGATAAACAAGAAGTTGGTAGGGACACAGTGGAGCTACTGAGAAGTGACTCCTACCTTGGGGTGTTGGTGCATCTCTGGGGCACATGACAAGGAATCCAAGGTGGCTTCCCAGAGGAGTAGGCACTTGGGCTGGACCTTAATAGAGAAACACCATTTGTACTCGTGGCAAAGGAACACTGCAAAGCAAAGTCCAAAGGGAGGAAAGCAAAAGGTGTATGTGTGGAGAACAAAAAAGTTTGGTTTGGATGGAGAGCACATTTGATAGAGGGAAATGGTTAAAAATCATACTGGAAAGGTAAGACAAGGCCAGAATTGAGGGAAGAAGGAGTGGGCAAGAAATGGCAGAAGGTAAGGAGACATGTAATTTTTGAACATGTACTATCCACTAGGCATGGGGATGGGTACTTTGTAATATTTCACTTAATTTTTATTTATTTCAATATATTTCTTAGTAAATACTTCCTGATACACATTGTCAGCCTCATGTTATAGGTGAGAAACAGGCTATGGAAGGTTACACCTGAGTGTGACTCGTGGATGTTGAGGTAAGGAGGTCAAAGTTTGAGCAGAGGAAATCACGGAAGGTTTGTAAACACAGGAGGGACATGGGCAGCACCATGCCACCCTGGGATGAAACAGGCTGTGACTCCAGGACCAGGGGACAAGCAAATGACAGTTCAGATCTCAGACTATCAAATTCTGGGATTCGTGGTCTTATTTCTCTTGTATTCCCAAGGCCACAGGGCACAACGCTAGGTCTGCATTAGGTTGTCAGATCTTGATTAATAATCTACCTGACCTGAAGTTCAAAAACAAGAAAAGCACAGCACCTGTTCAATGTACTCCTCCTTGTCTTGTGAGTGGGGTTGTGTGTGAGACACCGGGGCTGTTCTTTCTGACAAGTCAAAAAGGAATGACTTACAGGTCCTTTGACACTGAAAAGTTGCATTTGTTTGTTTTAAATAAAACAGATTGTAACACACCAATACAATGGAACACTACTCATCAATAGAAAACAATGAATTACTGATACATGCAACATGGATGAGTCTCCAAATAATTATGCTGAGTGAAAGAACCCAAATTAGAGAGGCTACTGTATAATTCCATTTCTATAAATTCTTGAAAGTGCAAACAAATCTGCATAAGCAGAGAGTGGGTACCTGGGGCGGGAGGTGGGGGGACAGTGAGAAAGGGAGGGTTACAAATGGACACGAGGAACTATTGGGTATTCCTCAGATATGCTCATTATCCTCGTTATGGTGATGACTTCACAGATGTATATGTGTGTTAAAGCACATCACGCTGTACATTATAAATATTCATAATATAGTCTATGTCTATTACACTTCAGTAAAGCTGGGGAAAAATATAATGGTGTAGAGCTTAAACAGGGGCCCTGTAATCATATGAATTTCTATAACTTTTGTGGCATAGACTTCTCATGTTCATAAATATTGGTGTTCTCTGCTTTCTGGCCACATACTTAGGCCACATTTTCCAGCCTCTCTGGCTATAAGGCGTGGCCAGGCCCTGAGTTCTGCCAATACGATGTTCTCCTTCCCCTCCCACCCACTACCTGACTGGAGGAGACTCTGAGGACACATCGTAGCTTGGGTCCCTGCACTCTGGAGCATGGAACCCTGTCCCCACCCTGCATTCACAGTGGTATGAATGAGAAATAAACTTGGAACCATATAGAAACACTGAAATCTTGGACTTGTTAGAGTGGTTAGTCTCCTAGACAAGGACATTATATAAATAATAATAATTAATACTTAGCAATATAATATACAGTCTATTAAACCTATAAAGTATAATGTAAAGTGTATCATTAGTATAATGTGTTATATAGTACATATTAATAAATTAATCAGTGTATTAATATTCCTAATACCAACATTAATATTGGTAGCAGAACAGAGAGCAAACCACTGAAACTTAATAGGCCTTAGTTTCCTCCTCTGTGAAAAGGGAGAAGGTTTTTCTGCTTATCTCACAGGCTATAATAAATAATAAATAAAATTATGTATGTGAAAGCTTTTTGAAAATAAGTGTACCTTTCACCTACAATATAATTACCGTAACTGCTATTATGAATATTCTATTTGATTTCCTGAGGCCTAGTTTATGGTTTTACTTCCAGTGAGGTCCAGGTGACTTTTCTTTGTTCCAAACCAGAAAGACCTCACCCTTAGCTCTAGTAAGTGCCTCATACTTGATATGATATGAGAAGATAGAATCTGAAGACCATTCATGGGGACCATTCTTTTTGGTACAAGACGGGAGACACATGGGTAGATACATTCAAATGTAAATTCATAGATAATGGATACATTTAAAAAAAATAAAAATACTATCCACTATTCTTTTTTTTGTTGTTGTTAAAAAATTTTTTTCAAGTGTTTGTTTATTTTGAGAGAGACAGAGACAGCGCCAGTTGGGGGGGGTGGAGAGAGAGGAAGAGAGAGAATCCCAAGCAGGTCCTATTGTCAGCACAGAGCCTGACATGGAGCTTGAACCCATGAAACTGCGAGATCATGACCTGCGCTGAAACCAAGAGGCAGATGCTTAATCGACTGAGCTGCCCAGGCACTCCTACTACCCACTATTCTTTATATTAGGGGCTTCATTTGTATTTTCTCATTTTATGAGTTTCCCCCCAAAATCTGAACCTGAATTTGATTTCTGGAAGGTCACAAGGGAAGTGACAAAAGACAGATGTATCGATAATTGAAACCATCACTACTGGAAAAAGGACCTGAAATGTCACTGAAGGCTAACAATTCACCAGCAGCAACAGAGGGATCACAGCAGTATGGGGCCTGGACGCGCCCACTCAAGAACTCCAGTCAACTCCTGGGATTTGTTTCAGACTCTCCTGGGTAGTGCTACCATGCACATAACAACAAAAAGCTGTGCCAATATCATATTTGAAGTGGGTAAAGTAGGACAACTTCAACGAATGTCACCTCTTCATTTTGGAATTAGTGACCTTAATCTAAACGATGCCACAGTTAACAGATAAGCCCAGAATCTCAATGGCTTATTACAAGATTTACATCTCACATCTATCAAGAATCTGCCACGATTCTGTCGCACATCATTCCAAGGCCCAGGCCGGAAGAGCGGCCCCTGTCTAGACCATCAGACTCACCCCCAAGCATTGGTGGGCACTGCCCTAAGGATTCAGATGCTGGCTAACATAGGTCTCAGTATTTAAAAGTACAGACCAAGCTAAAACCTGTTAAATGAAGTGTATCCTATCCTCCTCGATGAGTATGTGTTCATAACAAACCAGAAGGCCAAGATGGAATGGCAGCTTGTTAGACCCCTTGGGGCTCCACACAGAAACATCACTGTGTAGGAGGAAGTGGCCCCGCCTGAGGCTTGCCCCCTTCCTTCTCCTCCAGCCCAGCCCACCCCAGCCTGCACTGGGGAGGCTCCCCCTGGCCCCACACTCAAGCTCCATTCTCAGCCCGTCGGCCTGGGGCTGCACACACCAGCAGTGTGGGCTGTGCCTGGGTGCACAAGTCCAGGACGAAGCCAGGGAGCAGGCCCATGGCTGTGTAGGAAGAGGGTCCTGGAGTCCTGGGTACAGGGACTGTGCTCTGGAAGATGGGAAGTGAGGACCAGTGAAGCCAGAGGAACACCAAAACAGGGTCCAAGCCAGGGTCTGCCTGAGGGTGACACGTGGGGGCTCTGACAAAGGGAAAAGGAGTGGTGTTGGAAGCACACGGAACTCTGTGCCTGAAGTATCACGTCCACCTGCATTTCACCGGCCAAGCCTGATGTCAATGGGGCAGGAATAGAATATCATTCTGCAGGAGTGTATATGCGGGGGGGGGGGGGGGTGCTACATCAGAGAGAGGGATGGTGAATATTTTCACCAGGAATAGCATCTTCTTTCCTTAGACACCAGTACTGGGATGTTTAAGGAAGGAGGGGGAAAATATTCAGGAGTTTGAAAATAAATATTAACAGCTCACAACTGGTTGATTTCTAAACGCAGTGAAATGGCAAAGTGCCTTGCAAATAGCAAACACTCAGTGAAAAGGGGGGAACTGGACTGAAATATGCCAAAGTGGAAAATGCCCCCACAATCCCAGCATCCTCTGCAGGAAAAGGACAATTACTTGGCAAAGGGAAAACAGTAAGTCTCCCGGGATACATTCTGGCTCAAACTAATAACGTGTTGCTTGAGGCAACCAATTTGTACAAAACAAGCCAATCCTGAAGTCGGGGGTGGTGGGGCGGAGCGGGGGAGGGTGAGCAGGCGGGGCATGCAAGTAAACCTGGCAGCTGCTCCCGAAACCCCCGCTGTCCTCCCTCCCACCTCTTCTCAGGAAAGCTTTTCCTCCGGATCTCACTTCTGCAGAAAAAAGGCAGACACGAGTAGTTTCACAGGCATGTTGAGTGAGCCCACCCTTCAGCCAATGAGATCTGAGAGAATAAAAGAAACTGCCTTTCTGTAAAGGTGGTTTATAAAAACTAGCCAGACATAAAATAGAACATATTTGGGGCTTGATTTAGCTGTTTTTCTACAACTTTAAGAAATTTTCTTACCACAGACTGGATGCTAGCTCTTAAATAGGAGGAATTCTAAAAACTACATTATATTGCCATCATCATAATGGCAACTCCTTACCATATTCCAGGAACTTTATGGACCTGGTCTCATTTAACCCTCAGAACAAGCTTGCAAGGTCAGTATTACCATTATTATTTCCATTCCACAGCTGAGACACTAAAAGTCAGTGTGATTAAGTAATTTGCTGACGGGGCACCTGGGTGGCTCAGTTGGTTGGGTGGCCGACTATAGCTCAGATCATAATCTTGCGGTCTGTGAGTTCAAGCCCCGCATCGGGCTCTGTCCTGAGTGCTCAGAACCTGGAGCCTGCTTCCGATTCTATGTCTCCCTCTCTCTCTGCCCCTTCCCTGCTTGCTCTCAATGTCTGTCTGTCTGTCTCTCTCTCAAAAATAATAAACAATAAAAAAAATTTAAAAAGAAAATAATTTGCTGAATATCACAGAGCAGGAGAGTAGCGGAGATGGTGTTTGGTCTATCAAACCCAGAGAACGACAGCTTTCCATTACACTGTAACTACCTCCTGCCAAGAATAAACAACTAGCATTACATCAGTGAAAACTTAAATACAAGTACATGACTGCAGTATCTGAAATACTAGCCACCCCCCTCTAAAGCAAAGAGGCCAGCACTCAATACTCTCCCCCAACAAATAAGCCTGCCCCAAACAGACACATCTATCATATAAAAACTTTCAAAATAGCTTCTGTAACATATTTAATTTTCTAAATTCATTTTTCATTTTTTATTTTTTCTTATTTTTAGAGTGATCTAGGAATATTATACATAATTCATATTTGCAGAAATGTAGTAAGGAAAGTCCCTGAGATAATCAATATTATCAGTTTGGGATATATCTTGCCAAACTTTTTTCTATATACTTATATATATATATATATACACACACACACACACGCACGCACGCACGCACGCACACACAGACAAATACAGCAAAAGTATATATAGGCCAATATAGCAAAATGATTATACATTCTATCCTCTAACCTTTTTCTTTTTTTTTTAATGTTTATTTATTTTGAGAGAGAGAAGTGGGGAGGGGCAGAGAGAAAGGGAGACAGAGAATCCCAAGCAGGCTCCAAGTTGTCAGCACAGAGTCCGATGTAGGGCTTGAACTCACAAACCATGAGATGGCGACCTGAGCCAAAACCAAGAGTCGCGCCACCCAGGCACCCCTTTAACCTCTCTTTTTCAATTAACAATATAATTGGATCACTTTCCCTGACTGCATAGCATTCCATTTTACTTGATTACTTGGTTGGATATTTGGGTTTTGTTTGCTTTTATTAATATAAACAGTGCTGCATGGCATACTCAGGTACATGTCTAGTTATTTTCTAGGGACAAAACAACAGTTACAGAGTGTGACATTTAAATTAATACTAAGGGTTAGAAAGGTCTTTCCACACTCCAGGCATGCAAAGTCACAATTCTCCACTCCCAACACAAGAATGCTTTCAATCATTTACACTTTACCAAGCTAACAGATATTCTTGTTTAATCTGTACAACTGAATAGGGATTAATCAGCCCTTTATATCACTTCTTTGCATTTCTTCTTTTATGAACGAACATATTTACTTTTGAACTAGCATGTAAGCCAACAAGTCTAGCAGGACCCACCAAGCCATTCTGTAGATAAGCAGGTGAAAAGGCTGAGCGAGGGATTTATTAAGCATAAGCAATTCCTTTCCCCTTAGTATAGCTGTGGGAAGTAGGCTCTAAGTGGAGCATCAGATGCAGATTCCAGTTTCTATAGCAAGTCACACTGCTAATGATGGTTCCAGAAAGACTATAGATGACGAGTGTATAGTGTCAATCTGCATATCTTGGGCAGGGAAGGGAGAAGACTTTTAAGTTGTGTTTGCACCATGTTATGGGCTGAACTGTGTGTCCCCAAATTCATACGTTGAAATGTTAACCCCCTAGTACCTCAGCATGTGGTTGTATTTGGAGATAGGGTTTTTAAAGAGATTGTTAAATTAAAGTGAGGTCTCAAGGGTGGGCCCTAATCCAGTATGACCATCCTTGTAAGAAGAAGAGATCAGGACACAGACACACCTAGAGACAATACCATTTGAAGACATAGGGCAGAGACTTCAGAAGAAACCAACTCTACTAATGTCTTGATCTCAGACTTATGGCCTTCAGAATTATGAGGAAATAAATTTCTGTGGTTTAAGCCATTCAGCCTATGGCCGCCCTAGTAAACAAATACAATTAGCACTCCACATAAGTTGTCCATTTCACAGTAAAAGAGCTGATGAACACCCTTGGTGCTTCCACTTTGAAGGGCTAACATCTTGTTGACATTTATAACCCTGTGTCTAGCACTTCTCTCTGTTTCTAGATGAACTGTAAGATGGTGACATGAATTTGTTCTTAAGGCTCATGGCAGATGTGACTCCTGCCAAAGACAGCTGCCCTTTTAGAGGAAATAGCATAATCCATTTCCTCACTTGATCCATAATCTATTTCCTCACTTAAGCTGAGAATTCATTCTCTCCCTTGAAAGAAGCATGAAAAGTTAACTCCCATTTCTGAAGAAAGCCTATGTTAATAAAACATTAATAAAGAGCCTTTCTAAGCTCTGAGGACTTTGCAAATGGAAGGAAGAGATGCCACTGTGGTAAAGTCAGGTAAGGTGAGAACAGATCTGTTAGGAAAAAAGCACTTTAGCACATCTTCAATAAGATGGCCTGCCACTCACTGCAAAAGAGCCCCCAAAGAGAATTACAAAGACCCAGACCTTGTCCCACCTAGACTTCAGCACCAGGAAAAGAAATGTGTGATCTAAAATACATTAGCTTGGGGGTCAAGAGACTTTCCATGGCCATGTCTCATCAAGACAAATAATTTTCTTAAAATTATTAAGAAAGGGGCGCCTGGGTGGCGCAGTCGGTTAAGCGTCCGACTTCAGCCAGGTCACGATCTCGCGGTCCGTGAGTTCGAGCCCCGCGTCGGGCTCTGGGCTGACAACTCAGAGCCTGGAGCCCGTTTCCGATTCTGTGTCTCCCTCTCTCTCTGCCCCTCCCCCGTTCATGCTCTGTCTCTCTCTGTCCCAAAAATAAATAAACGTTGAAAAAAAAAATTAAAAAAAAAAATTATTAAGAAAAAAAACAAAAAAACCCCAACATGATTCTTTGGATCTGAGGGGCTTTTAACTTGTTCATGAGTGAACTGAACCCTCAAGAAAGAGGATCCATTGCTTATTTCAGGGGGGAAAAAAGAAGATAAAACGTTTAGAGAGGACTGAAATGAAGAATAGCCAGTTGTGCCTGGCCAAAAATCTCTTAGGGTTTTAAATGATTCAAAGGGTGGATAAGGGACAAGGAATTATAAGGCGTGACTCTGCTGCTAATACTTAGTCCTTGGCTTTTCCCCCCCATAAAATGAAGAAATTCTACTAAGTGATCTCTTAAATTTCCTCTAACTTTAAAGGTCTATGATAGTTAAAGGATCCAAACCAATCATTATGATCCCAGACAAAATACGAAGCCGTCTATTTCCAGAAGCTTCTGGGCTAATGACAACACTTGAGAGGGCATGGCATACTAGCACTGTGGTTTGAGCTTTTTATGTCCACTGATATTTTGTTGAGTTTGAGTTAACATTTTTATTACCTGAAAAAAGCACAGCTCATGATTCTTTTTGGAGCCTGACTTTGCTGGGTACTGAGTGCTTTGCACAAGAGCCTCAGTGAGCAAGCTCTAATCTCATTTACACCAGTGATATTATACCACTCACCTGGGGAGCTACTTAAAATGGAATATAACATCTTAAATGGGTGAATCTGATGACATACATTTAAAATATTCCATAAAATAATTAAAAATTATGACCAGATAAACTCATTTCTATTTTTCCAAATTCTCTTTCTAGATGAGTGTACTTGCGACCAAGGTACTTGTAAGCAAATTTTGCTTTTTTCTGAGGTGGGAGGCAAGGATATAACATTGATGCAATCTGGCAACAAGAGATGTGACTAAAAACATCCACTGGATACCTCATTAGTTCCAGACACTGTACTGGAGACCAGTCTGTTGGAACAATCCACATAGGAAAATATCGGTGTTGCTGCCCTCAAGGACCTGAGTATTGTCGGGAAATGAATGAACCACTCAAAGACCTCTCCTGCCAAAAATAGAAGAGCTGGAACAGGTACTATGACCTAGAGTAAAGCTGGGGAGAGAACTTTCTCAGGGTAGCTCACTCAGGAATGCCCCATCTTTAGGAACATACACGGCACAAAGTAAGGATTCTGCATGAGAAAACTTCTTTTGAATTTTGTCTTAAACAATCAGTAAGACTTTGTCATACGGGGGGAAAAAAAAGGAGTTACTCAGGGTAAAAAGCAGGAGTAAGTAGAGGAATAGAAATGGAACATTTTGGGGCACCTGGGTGGCTCAGTTGGTTAATTGTCTGACTTCAGCTCAGGTCATGATCTCATGGTTCGTGGGTTCGAGCCCCATGTCCGGCTCTGTGCTGACAGCTCAAAGGGTGGAGCCTGCTTCAGATTCTGTGTCTCCCTCTTTCTCTGTCCTCTCTCTCAAAATAAATAAATAAATAAATATAAATAAACATTAAAAAAAAGAAATGGAACATTTTGAAGCATAATGAGAGAAACAGTATGATTGGGGTTCCATCCATTCTAAATACTAAATGTCTTTTGAATCTGTTCAGTTTCCTCTAATCTAATCCAGTCCCCTAGACCAGACCACCATATACGCCACCCAGATTACTGCAGTATGTTAGCACTACCAGTAATATAACCAATAACTACCATGATTCCCAAGGAGCAATGAGATGAGTGATCCTTTGAGATATCTGTCACAATGATAATGTGATATGGAAACACCTGTGATTTCTGTTGATGATTAAGTGGGAGGTACTTGTAGTACCACTGGGGTTTGTTGCCTGCATCCATAATTGAGGGAAATGCTCATTGTACTAACTTCCCTATAGGTGAGAGACAATAAATACCTATCCTCCAAATTCATGGCCCCTCTGGATTCTAAGTGGTCACAAATACCCAGTATTGATCACCTATTTAGAACTGAAAGAACAGAACATCTTAAACTCTGCCTTCTGGGACTGGGTACAGAGAAGTGGTCCTTCCAGTGAGCTTAGCCACAAGAGGGATACAGCTGCAGAGTGTTGACAAGCCTCGGTATCAATCTCAATTTTGTCACTTAACTAATGTGTGGCTCTGGGCATTGGTGTCCTCATCTATAAAAGGAAAATCATAAGACTGAAAAGAACACCACAGAAGATAATCAATAAAAGCCATTTCAGCTGTCACTTCCTCTTTAGGATTGACGCATTAGCAATTCTACAAATGACTTGTAGAATTTGATTGGAGACCACGTTTGTTTTTTTAATTTTTTTAAATGTCTATTTATTTTTGAAAGACAGAGAGACACAGAGTACAAGCAGCGGAGGAACAGAGAGAGAGGGAGACACAGAATCTGAAGCAGGCTCCAAGCTCTGAGCTGTCAGTATAGAGCCCAACGCAGGGCTGGAAACTCACAGACCACAAGATCATGATCTGAGCCCAAGTTGGACCCCCAACTGACTGAGCCACCCAGGTGCCCCAGGAGGCCACAGTTTTTAAGTTAAGTGGTCCCACAATATCTAGTTTAGATTCTCTGTTTGGAACACAGCATCTTAAACTCTGCCACTCTTTCTCAGATTTTGCTCCACACATTTGGTTTAATAGCCACAATAACCTATTTCACTAGCACAGAAAAGCCTTCCCCAACTCGCCATCTTTGCACTGTGGTGACTAAATAGGGAAGAGACTGCACAAAGTATTCTGAGACACCCAACTTAGAGAGTACCCCCCACCATACCCACACACAACCATGTACATTAATTTTTAAAAGACATTTAAAAGGTTACAGCAATCCCCCAAAACAGAACAGGAAAAACAAAATGAATGGAGACCGCCAGAGAGCTGCCCAACATTTTTTGAAGACAGGGGAAAGAGGCGTCCTTCCACACAAGCTGCTCCTACGTGTCCTCTTAATTCCTTCCCATCATGAAGCTACAGTTCAATTGGCGAACACACTTAGGCATAGGTAAATGGAGAGCAGGTCTGGGGAGAAGGGTCTCACAGACCCATATGAGAATAGTTGATTTCTTCCACAAAGATCTGCCGTATAATTTCAATGTGCCAGGCAGCATGCTGAAAATGTAAAATGAAGAACGTGGCGTGGTTCCTGCTTCCAAGAGGGCCTCAGTTGAGTGGGACCCCCAAACAAGTCATTGCTGTCCAATAAGATGAGCTCATAAGGCACATTTGCACTTACCTCCTGGGGAACGCATAGGAGGCAGCAACAGCTGTGCAAAAGGGTCTCTATAACCGCTTCCCACAACCCACTGCGTTCATAAACACTGGCCTCTCATGGCACCAGGCAGGTGAGCCCACAAGACAGAGTTGGGTTGAATTCCAGCACTACCTTTTTGAGTTGTATTAGTTCAGCCAAACCATTTAATCCCTTTAGCAATTGTTTCTGCATCCATAAAATGAGGGATCAATATCTATTTTTAAGATTGTGAAAATTAGAGATTGTGTGTGTGTGTGTGTGTGTGTGTGTGTGTGTGTGTTTAGCACATTCCTGGCACATAATCCATATTCCATAAATAGAAACTATTTTTAAAATTATGTATGAAAATCCTTTTAATGGCAAAGAATCCGTTTGCAGATTATTACATATAACTTACCTATTTCTGTAGTCATAACAACTGGCAAATACTGGTTTTACTCAATAAACATTTGTGTTTCTGAGAAAACTTTGGAACCTCTCTGGAGAAACTTTCAAAGAAACCAGTCATTAGAGGTGTTTTTGCCTGTTTGTTTGTTTGTTTGTTTGTTTGTTTGTTTTAAGCACTGACTGAAATCCAAAATGCACAACTTAATAGGGACAAGAGTATCAAGGATCCTGGGGCACCCTAAAAACAGAAATGTGGCCAAATTTAGATACATTAATGAAAGAGAAAAATGATGTAATTTGTTTCTTAAAAACTGTTCTACTGTTCTTTAATTTTGAGGAAGAGACTATTGTTCAGGAAGAATATGAATATTGATGAAATTTGTAGCTAGGCAAAATAATTTAAAAAACTAATTCATTTTTGTCTTCGAGGAAAATATATTCAAGGCAAAAAAAAATTCATGAAATATGAACGTGTCTTGAGAACAATAAGAATCCCCCTGTTACCCCACCATGCATGATGATAATTACCGTTTCCTGGGAATCTGGACCCCCAATTCCGGTCTACTGGTCTACCAGCTGCAGCAGGATTAGGACAAAACCGACAACAGAGAAACATGTCACATCTTGTAAGGAGTCATGCACCCCTGATGATTCTCTCCCACCATCCTTAACTAACAACAACCAGAGAAACATTCTGAGCATCTAAAAAGTTCTTGTCACAAAAATTGAGATCTTAAGTCCATAGCTTTCTACCCAGCATAAACACTTATTTCTGAGACAAAGAGTCAAGAATCCCTGGAGATATTCTACTGCTCTGGCAGAATTCCACTGCGATCAGTTAAATGCAATGAATCAAGAACATATGGTCTACATTTGTTTTAAAACCCATGAGGGTTTAACACAAAGTCTGGCAAAATGTAGTCCTGGGTCTGTTGAATCTAGAATTGAAAAAAAAAAAAAAATGGCCAAGAGGTGTAGCAGAGCATGAGACACAGCAGGGCTAACTCTGTAGATCCAGGGAAATTCATCAAAATATTTTTTTCCAGTTTCTCTGGTTTCCCAACACTTTAGCAATGGCATGAACTTCCAAGTCAAATTTGCCAATTTATGTTATGTACGGGTTTTACTGACCAGGTAGTCAGTATGGGCTAATGGAAGGCTAAATGTATTTTTATATGTACATAAATATATGTGTGTATGTATGTATACAAAAATATATATATAAAGTATACCTATATACACACGTACATACACTTGCAGAACTTCTCAAAGTCTTTCATAACCTAATACTTGCTAGGACTCTCCAACAAAGAGGGCACAGCATGATCTAACATACTGGCCCCTGGCATCTTGGCTTTTCTTGAACTGCTGCATGGAACACACTTGAGGGAAATGCTGGACTCCTAAACCCAAATGGGACACGGATGTCTGGGATGCAGATGACCCTCCCCACCTGCAATCTCCGTTCATTCAAGGACCCACTCAACTGACAATTATTAAACACATGCTGTGTGCTCTATCCAGTCTTGACATTCCTCAGTTGGCATATATGCCTGAGCATTCTAATCCTACACTTAAACTCTGCACTTACCTGATAGGTAAAAGAAAATCAGAATGGAAGCCCACCACCTAAACAACAGCTTGTGCTACTGCAAACATTTCTGTGTTTTCTCTTTCCTGGTTGCAATGGACTTCCAAGGCAGAAGGCTTATTTTTATTCCCTCGACACTCTTCCTGTTTATCATCCCATGTAAAATTAGTGGCATTACAGAGCTCTGCTGACTGGTGAAGATGACAGGGCGTGCCTGTTATCTAGGGAAAGGGGGCCCCCTCAGGAAGTAGGGGGTGAGAGAGGAAACAAGTGTTAATAAAGCTCTTGCCTGTTCTCAGCTCTCCCGTCATTTGCTCTGGAGAGCTGCATCCCCGAACAAATATCAGCATACCCTGTGATGTAACCAAGGTGAGGGGATTTGTTTGCCTTCCTCCTCCTAATTACCCCCTTGGTGAGAAAATGAGAAGAAAGTGTAGGCTGATCACAGAGTCTCTCCCTCCACAATTGTGCTGGGAATCAGGATTGCCCTGCAGGGCTGCCGGATCCCTGCAGAAGTCCTGCCACAGAAGACAGGGAGGAGTCTGCGGCTTGCTGCAGCCCAGCATGGAGCAGTGGGACCAAGGGACACAGGCTGGACCCGGGCCCCCATAACCCCCTGCACACATAAGATGAATCACAGAGTTTCACACTCACACAGCATGCTGCCAGGGAAAGCCCGGGCCAGCTAGGCTGAGGGGTCTCCTGATGGAGGCTGCAATTCTTCACCCTCTACCTCCCTCTGCAGTGCTAAAAGGCATGGAGCAGGGGAGGCAGATAAATACCTCAAGTCTCCCCAAGGCAGTTCCTCCCAAGGACCCTCAAGGCCTCAGTACAGAAACTAACCACACTGAACTTCCCACAGCACCTGTCTGCATGCACCCATGGCTCACTTCGGAGGACTGCAAAACCCTCCTCAGGTCTCATCCCACCACGTACACAGTTTACCGTCCTCTTTAGGGCAGTAAAGGAGTAGGCAGAAATTATCCTTATTTCCCATATCAGAGGGAAATGAGGCACAGAGCTATGGAATCAGGATTTTATTTTGTGAATCCCTACTGCACTTTGCACCGTACGAAGCACCTTCACACACACCCTGTTGCCCAGCCCGGACACGGACCCTCTGCCCCACTTCCCAGATGAGGAACGACAGCTCTGGGGAGAGGGCTGTGCCCAGAAATATGGACAGATGAGGATCTGCTCCATGGCCTCACGATGATTTCGTTTATCCTGACCGAACGATCCAGCCTCCAAGTAGAGCCTTCCAAGAGTTGGCCACTGACACAGCCCTGGTGCCAGGCGGTGGGCAGGTAGTCAGTACAGAATAATAATCAGCACAGATCTCTTGGAAGCTCTCAATAGCTCAAATGAAAGCATTTATAACTTCTCTACGACTGAAGTAGAAAGATAAATGTCACAGGGTTAGAAATATTTGGTCACTCTCCTAAACCTTGTTATTTACTTATCCAGGAAGAGTTAAAGGCTTTTCAAAGCCAGAACTCCAACATGACTACACAAGTCAGGATGTTCAGAAAGAGGCTCATGGAGGTCTTATATCTGGGGCTGTATCCAGAGGCGGTCCACACAGCCTAGGCCGCTCACCACCCTGCCTTTCATTTTTCCAGGGCCCAAAGGGACACTGCTTGCCACTTTTGGGCCTAGAAGAATAGGTGGGTGAAGAGGGAAGGGAGGTGGCTCTACCCTACACAGATGGAGGCATTCCTCTGGGCCAACCTGGACCCTTGGCTGATTACTAAAGAATGAGGAGATTTCTTTTCAAAGTGGAGTGTCCAGAAACGTGTTTACATAACACCATACTGTGGGCACATAGCAGTTATCTATCAGCACTCATATCTGTTAAGGGAACATGAACTGTTTCCTCAGACTCCACCTACTATACACCTTATTTAAAAACCTTTTGATTCTATTTACGTTAAACATAAACCCACGGTAAAATATGTCATATATTCATACGCATCCTCTACCCTATCTGTATAGAAGGTCTGGAGGGTAACTTAGCAAAATGATAAACATGATGACTCTGGGGCACCACTAGGTTTGAGAACCATGGGGAAAGGCTTTGGAACTTTGGTTGAAATCCAGGCACATCCATTTCTTACTAGTACTGTCTCAGACAAGCATCTTAACCTCCCAGACTCAGGGTCAACCAGGAAATGGGGAGAAAGATTCCTCCCTCGCAGGACTGTTGTAAAGGCCAGAGATGATACACATCATGTACTGGCACACAGCACAAGCTGTGTGCTGGCTATGATTATGATTGCTTCTGTAAAAAAGGATGGTTGCCAAAAGGCCACACCTCTAGCCTCCTGTAACTACAGAAACTATCTCGTGCTGAAGGAGAGATGTAGGAGCATCGCTCATCATTCTACAGCCCTAGTTTTGCCTTCGCTTCTCCAGAGTGACCCTGGACTCCAGGCCACTGAATTCCTGGTGGAGGTGAAAGTGTGTTGGCTATTCTCCACATGCTTCACCCGCACCATCACCCCAAATCCATTCTCCCACCCTTCTCCACAGCTCTATGCCCTGGTGGCTGATCTCTGTGGGGTGCCTCACCAGGGCCCTGTGCCCTTTGACTTCCAGCTGGGATCTGCCAGTGGGAAGCATGAGCACAAGATCTGGGCATTTATTCCCCCCTACTCCCCACTTCACCAAATCTCTGGCAGTGGCTCTGTCCTTCATACAGCCACAGCACCTGTTGGCCAGCCCCTCTTCCCATGATTCTAGCTCTTGCTGCCTCTGTAAGAGTCGTTTCACTAAACCCTCTTCAAATAAAACCTTTTTGAGGATACCATCTGCCACCTGCCAGGACCCTGATCAAAACAATGAGAGAAGAGGTTTTCTCAGTGGGAACTGTAATACTGTTAGCATGGCTTCAGAAAAGGGAGATACTGAAAACAATTATACGCTTTGGAGACAGATTAATAATGTCCAGTTCCGACTAGAACTCTGATTTTCATCACTAGAACCTGTAGGAATTAAAGCAATTTTCATCTAAGCAGAGAGGTCACTGAAAAAAACCAACCTGAGCCTAGAGGTCCTGACTTTCACACTGTGACAGGCCCTCTTCCACCTCTCTGAAACAGTAAGAACCCTGGGGCGAGAGAGGGGAAAACAACCAGATCCTTGCTGATCACTTATTCTGTGGCCAGCATCATATAAGTTGCTGTATATAAACTGTCTCACTTGGAGCTATTAACAACTTGGTAAGGTAAGTACTACTATTATCTCCATTTTCCAGGTGAGGGAACTGAATCAAAAAGACATTAAGGATCTTGCCCAAAGTCACGCAGCTGGTACATGGAAGAATGAGGATCTGAGCAGTCTAACCCCAGAGTCTGAGTACTCCTGACCAATGTGTTTGTTCTATGTGTCCTCTATGGGAAGGCTGGTGGTTGAGGGCAAGGAGGCGAAGGAAGGGGTGAGTACAGCCTCTTTTCCTAATTGCCTTGGCTTCTGATGGTGCCTTCCCAACATGAAACTTTCCCCACAGTGGAGATGGGCTTGTCACAGTTCAGCCACTGACCGTGATCCTCAGCCATAGAGATTAAACAGAACGGAGAGGGTGTAAAAACAAAATGCTATAAAGAACTGGGGCTCGTGAAGACAGACTATGATAAACTAGGATTCTTTGCAATACTATCAAATACCAAACCAAATCCTGTCTGAACCCTTTAGTCTGCAAGAAATCTCTCTCTCCATGTGTAGAATCCTCCAATAACATATAGCATAAGGACGAATGTTACCCAAATTTGAAAAATGATCCAGAGACAAATTCCTAAACAATGTTTTTGAGAAAAACAAAATTATTGGATACACCTGGCAAATTTATCCACAGAGAAATTATTAGTAACTTTATTACTTTCAAAGGAAAATAATCCCTTGGGCCAAATAAACAAAACACCAAGAATGCACTACATCTATCCAATGCCATTCTAAACCTAACCCAGATACAGTGCTTATTAATAGGCCCTTATTGCACCTGCTAAGCCAGGCAGCATCCTTCCTACACCTCTTAGAAATTTAATAAATGAGAGCACAGGATGTTACAGACTGATGTATATAGCTCAATTCAAGCACAAAAGAAAAAATATAACTGCAAAATGATTTGTGGTCTGGACACAGTGGCTGAGTCCTGACTCATTCCACTTGACATAACATTTGCTTTTTCTCTGCTCAAATCTACCTCCCTCTTGCTGAAAACGAAAGATGCATGGGTGGCTGGGTGAAAGATTCAGCCTTGTGCATACTATGTATAGTTCAGTCATCCAAGGAGAAAATAAATTGACAAGGAACAGAACTTGTACCAAATAGTAGAAAATAACACATTAAGATATATTGTCAAATGGTTTCCCAATATTAACATCCTGCCAACTAATCAGCCAATCTGTGTACGTGTTTTTTCCCAATGCAATTTTGAACCACTCTATCCTAGCTTTTTGACTGTAGGACTACTACATCTGAACTCATTCTGCAAACAAAGCTGCAGAGATTTTAGGAGTGGCAACAGGTCACCAAAAGTGATCTTCAAAGCCCTGTGGGCTCCATCTTACCAGTCGAGTCAGCCTGAGAAGCCCTGCTACTCATCTGTTCCTCCGCATTGATAAGCTGCAGGTCGGTGTATGAGGGATCAAAACTAGGACTACTGGTGTCTTCAGAATGTGTGGTCCAGCTGCTCTCAGAGGTCAGAGGGCATCTCCTTAAGGAGTCGAAGGAAGGGCACGTCCAGCAGGGCATGGTCAATGGTATGGCTGGGGACAGACCAAAAACCAAAAGCAGACAATATAAATTGGTTGTGCTCATTGATCTTTAGTGCTTGTCTTACCTTGATGGTGCTCAGGTCCTACGAAATCTCAACAGCCATACAAGGGAAGGAAATGATGGAAATATCACTTATGACAGGGCAAAATAACTGACTGAGCCCCCACATTGTAAGTCCATATCAAAACCAGTACCACAAATAAGAGCTCTCATGACTCTCAAATCAAAGAAAATCTCACTAAAGAAAAGTAGTGATTTTCGGCTCTACTGTTATTTCTAAACTTAGATTTGTTTCATTCAAACGAAAACTTCATGAATCCATTTTTAGTGGTATGCCAACTTCCCAAAATATACTGCAAAATTACAGCTAGGTTAGGTTAATGGCTAAGAGAAGATAGGTGAATATATATGTACTCGCATAGGAAGGTGATATGCCTCTGGAGTCTCACTGTAACTGGAGATTCTGCAGACAGTTACATATACAAATTGAGATTTCCTGGGGCTGCTGATCTGCAATACAATGAACAAACTTCAAGGGAGGAATGCACAGGGCTTGACTTTATCTCCTGAACGCTGAGCAGCAAACTCAGCCTTTCAAAACCACTTTGGAAAGTTTCTTTTTTTAAAATGAAGTTTTCTAACGTTTATTTGTCTTCAGTTAATTGCCTACCACACGGTTTCTCCATGGAATTGCATGAGAATCTTACTGCAAATTAATTGATAAGTACTAAAAACACGTGCTGAAAGCAGTGTGGACAGGGAAGGAAAAACAAAAGAAAAAGAACTAGCATTTCTTGAGTACTCATGAAATGTCAGACACTTATACAAATGTTACTTCACTTCACTATCAATCCTGAGAGACAGGCACTGGTCTCATCTGACACAAGGGGAAACCACCTCAAAAGAGGTTAAAGAGCTGGTTCAAGAAGGGTCAGTTCTCCTACGGGTGTCTGGGTGGCTCAGTTGGTTGAGCGTCTAACTCTTGCTCTCTGCTCAGGCCATGACCTCATGGTTTGTGGGTTCAGACCATGCATGGAGTTCTGCGCTGGCAGCTCGAAGCCTGTTGGGATTCTCTCTCCCTCTTTCTCTCTCTCTCCCTCTGCCCTTGCCCTGCGCACATGCATGTGCTCTTTCTCTCAAAATTAATAAACTACAATAAAAATTTTAAAAACAGTCAGTTCTCCTAGCTAGGGAATCAAAATTACTGAGAGTTGGGTTCAGAGAAATTTGGGTAAAGAGAAAATTGAGATTTAGGAGGGAAAAAATAATAAATAGCAATATATGTGACATAGAACAAATATGAAACCACGGAGAATTTTCATTCCATATTCTCTTAGACATTTATAAGACAAGAAGGTCTTTTCTCTGTCTGGAGTGCTCATGGCTCACACCCCCTATTCTTTAAAAATATTACCCTCCCAGTAAGGTATTCCTGAGCTATTCTCTCCAAAAATGCAAAGTCCCTTCTCTCCTTCATTTCTCCTTAGTATTATCACCATCTAATGTACTACATAATGCAGGGTCTTCCCCACTAGAATCCAAGCTTCTTGGGGATGGGGTTGGGGCGGCAGGAATTTTGGTCCATTTTACTCACTTCTGCATCCCCATTCCTAGAATACTGTCTGGTGTGAATAGGTACTCAATATTTGTTGGTTTTATCAACAGAAGCACCAGAAACACTCATAACAGTCTATGAGAAGCACTCATAACAGTCTATGCTAAGTACAGACTGTTAAAACTAAACTTGTACCTATAAAACTCCTACACAAACATAGAAAAAAATCAAACTGATAAAGAACAAAATAAACAATCAAACAGCCCAAAGCAAAACTGAACTTGTAAAGGCTTATTATAGGACTGCCATTTCCTACAATATAATGGATTAGACACCTTACTGTGGAAAAAAATTAAATAAAACGTAATAACATTATTTAAAATATATTAGAGGGTGAGCAAGAAAGAATTATCAGAGGCCAAGTTCAAGCTGGAATCCAGAATGGTAAACAGAGCACTCATCCTGATTTTCAGACCCCGAGGCTTTTGAGCAAACCAAGGAGACTTCTGAGTTTGAGTTTTTTAAAGGTCTTGTGAAGAAGGTAAAGAAGGAAAACAACCTAGGGCTAACCCAAGATGGGAAATCTGACAGAAGATGTGATGCCTGATGCTTGAATTCCTAAAGGGCTCAATTAAAGGGTAAATTAGCAATAAGCCCCACCCCCAAGCTAAGGACAGCAAGGAAAATTGTCTGCCTTAAGCCTGGGTGCAGGGTAGAGAAAAGAAATCTCCTAAGAATTTATAACTATAAGCTGTCCCACATAGGGGCTTACGGCTGAAACTACTTGTGTGGTCTGAAAACCTTCCAGTCTGAGAACATAGCTGAAGTATTTCCAGGTTGGTAGTGGCCTCAGGCACCTGGGAAAAGCAAATACTAATCCTTTCTGGAGGAAGATACCTCAAAGCCAGCCTTCCCAGACAGAATGTTCCTTAGTTACACATGGTAATAAAATAAAAAATAAAAATAAATAAACCATGAAATACATAAGAAATCAAGTTACCATAAACACAAACCAGAGCCAGCAAGGGGGCCAGGGATGGGGGAAAGCCAGAATCAGACCTGCAAAGAATTCAGACACTAGAATTATTTAGCAGGAAATATAAGTATGTTTAATATGTTTAAGGAAACAAGAAAATATGAAAGAAAATGAAAATATTAGAAAAGAAGACACAGAATTGAAAAAGAACTAAATAAGCTTCTGGAGAAGAAAACTACTACCGTAAATACAAAATTATCTAGATAGCATAGAGAGACACAGATGAAAACATGAGAGATTAAAACACATGGGAGGGGCACCTGGCTTAGTTGGCAGAATGTGCAACTCTTGAACTTCAGGTTGTGAGTTTGAGCCCCATGTTGGACAGAGTGGTAAAAGCTCATAGGTAACTATCTAACCTGAATTCCTAAGGAGAAGAGGGAGAGAATGAGAGACAATATTAAAAAACAAAACAAAACAAAAAAAACAAACAAAAAAAAACACTGGCTGAGAATTTCCAGAATTTATGAAAGATTTTTTCGTCAGATTAGAAATCTCATGGTATCTCAAGCAGGGTAACCAAAAATAACTGTGCAAATAGACATCGAAACTATACAAGACCAATAACAAAGAGAAGATCTTAAATAAGACTACTTTCAAAGGAATGATGATTAGACTGACTACCATCTTGTCAACAAGAGAAGCCAATGCTTCAATAAGCTGACAGAAAATGACCAAATAGGACTGTTTATTCAGTGAGGAGATGTTCAGAGAGCAAGGGAAAAATAAAGACAATTTAGACAAACAAAAACTACAAACTACAATTAATGTAAAAGAAGGAAAGACAAGAAAAATAAACATATGATTATAGAAATAAACTATATCAGTACTTGATAATAAACATAAATGGACTAAAATTTCCAGTTAAAAGAAAAAGACTATCAAACTGAAAAATCAAATGAAATCCAACATGCTGTTCACAAAAGACACATCTAAAATACAAAGATTTGGAGCACCTGGCTGGCTCAGCCGGTTACGTGTCCGACTCTTGATTTCGGCTTAGTCATGATCTCGCAGTTCATGAGTTCAGGCCCCACATAAGACTCTGCTGACAGTGTGGAGCATACTTAGGATTCTCTGTCTCTCTCTTTCAGCCCCTCCCCCACTCATGCTCACTCTCTCTCAACAATAAATAAACTTAAAAAAAATACGAAGATTCAACAATGATAAAAGTAAAGGGATAAAAAATCCATATAAGACAAAATATTAATGAAAAAAAACCCTGATATATTGTTGCCTATAAATAGACTTTAAAGTAAAAGCATTATTAGAAAGGGTTACAACAAAATTACTATATGTTTTAATTCATCAGAAATATATGATAATAATAATTCTAAGTTGGTATATATTTAATAACTTAGCCTCAAAATTATTAATACAAAAACTGACAGAAGTGCAGAAAGCAAGAAATGTCCATCATCATAATGGGAGATTTTTAATTACACCTCTCTCAGTAAGTGATAGATCAAAGTGGGAGAAGAATTACCAAGGAAACAGAAGATATAAACAACAAAATGAACAAGCTGATCTAATGGTCATACATAGACCAACAGGTGAAGAATGCATATTCTTCATAATCCACACCTAAAACTCTTATGGCAAGTGACCAGATGCTAGGACACGAAGCAGGTTTTAACAAATACCAAAAAACTGGTATCAAATAGACCATGAACACTGATCACAATACAATGATGTCTCTAGTTATCCAAACCAGTTATCTAGATATAACTAGCATCTACTTACCAAAACTAGATAGAAGACAATTTGAAAAATTTAGAAACTAAGAAACATACTTTTAAATGAATTGTTGGTCAAAGAAGAAATATTAATGAATATTAGAAAATATCCAGAACCAAACAAAAATGAAAATAGTATATGTAAAAACTTTAAGAATACAGGTAAGCAGGGGTGCCTAGGTGGCTCATTTGGTTAAGTGTCTGACTTTGGCTTAGGTTATGATCTCACCGTTTGTGAGTTTGAGCCCCGTGTCTGGCTCTGTGCTGACAGCTCAGAGCCTGAAGCCTGCTTCTGATTCTGTGTCTCCCTCTCTCTCAGCCCCTCCCCCACTCACATTCTGTCTCTCTCTCTCTTTCAAAACTAAATAAACATTAAAAAATTTAAAAAAGAAAGAATGCAGGTAAGCAGTATTATCAGGGACAGGTGCATTGCTTATATTAGAAAAGAAGAACTGAAATTTAATACAATGAGCTTCTAACTTATCAAGTTACAGAAAGGGCTGCAAAATAAATCAGAGAATACTAGAAAGGAAATAATAATCATAGAAGCAGAAGTTATCGAAATTAAAAAGCACATAGGTAAAAATTCTTTAAGAAGATTATGTAATAGAATTGGAAAATTGTTAGGAAAATCAAGAAAAAACAAAGCACAAATAACCTTAAGAATGAAAAAGGGTACATAATTATACATGCTGTATATATCTAGAAGGCAATGAGAGGGAAATAATGAATGTCTTTATGCCAACATATTTGAAAAAAGAACTACAGAAGTTTTAAAAAAGTATAACTTCAAAACTGATCCAAGAAGAAAGTTAAAAACCTGACTTGTCCAATAATCATCAAATAAAGGGAATTCTTAAAATCTTCCCATAAGGAAAATGTAAGACCAGGTAGTTTTACTGAACAGTTCTATCAAACTTTAAAGGAAAAAAATTTTTTCAGAAAAAAAAAGAGACCACCCATCAAGTCATTTTATGAGGTCAGAACTTCCTGACATCAAAACCTGACAAAGTACATTGCATTTATACTTCTATTCTCCAAAATGAGAATTATAGGTCAACCTCAATCATGGACATAGATATAAGAATCTCAAATAAATTATCATCAAAGAGAATCTAGAGATCAATGAAAAGGAGAATTACATCATGACTAAATTGGATTTATCCAGTTAATACGAGTTTAGTTTATTTAACATGGTATTTCTCAACTTTTTTTCATTACTGCCCCACTAGCAGGTTTCTTCCCCAATCATCCTCTCCCTTGAATCCCCTCCTCTCCAGTAGAATAACATGACCAGGAACTTGATATTAATACAATCTACTGATCTTACTCAGATGTGCCCAGTTTTACATGTACTTATGTGTATATTTAGTTCTATGTAATGTTATCAGTGTATAATAGGTTGTGTGTACACAGCCACAGTCAGGATGCAGAACAGTGCCATCACCACAAGGAATGTTGCCTTTTATATTCATTTCTATTTCTTCCTGTCATGCCCTGTTCCTAACCCCAGGCAACCACTAATTTGTTTTTCATTTCTAAAATTTTGTCATTTCAAGAATGCTATATAAATAGCCCATGGGCTATTATCATTATGTTGGGCTTTTATCATTCATTATCATTCATCATAATGCCTCTGAGATTCATTCAAAGTGTTGAATGTATTGATACTTCATTCCTTTTGATTGCTGAGTAGTGTTTCATGGAATGGACTAAGCACAGTTAGTTTACACCTGTCAAAGAACATCTGGGCTGTTTCTGGTTCTTAGTTATTATGAATAACAGTGCTTTGAATATTCATGGAGAGGTTTTTGTATGAACCTAAGTTTCCATTTCTCTAGGATAAATGTCCCAGAGTACAACTGCTGGGTCATACAGTAGATCACTCATGCATTGCTGGTGAGAATGTAAACTGTAACTATGACTTTGGAAAACAGTTTGACAGTTCCTTATTAAACTAAACATGCAATTAATTTCTCTGAATACTCACTAGCATTTAATATTACCACTATTTTTATTTTAAGTCATCTGATACGTGTATAGCAATAACTCATTTTATTTGCATTTCACTATTGGTAACGATACTGAATGCCTTTTCAGATAGTTATCTGCCAGCTATATATCCTCTTCAGTGAAAAATATGTTTAATGTCTGTTGCTCATTTTCTAATTAGATTGCTTGGTTTTTTCACTACTGAGTTTTAAGTTTTCTTTATATATTCTAGATACCAGTCCTTTGTTGGATATGTAGTTTGCAAATATCTTGTCACAGTCTATAGCTTCTCTCTTTATCCTCTTAACAGGGACTTTCATAAAGCAAAAGTTTTAATTTTGATGAAGTCCAATGTATCAATTCCCTCTTAAATTTTAACACGGAAGATATGTTGTATGTCTATCATGTACTGTATATATAGCTATGCTGTACATATAAAAAGAATAAGATTTCTCCCCCCCCCCAAAGAACTATTTTTAGCCCCATTGGAGGTAATATCACTCTGCTGATAATGTGTGGGTTAACATTACTGGATCAGTTAATATAATTCACCATAATAATACATTAAAGGAATAAAAAACATATTATCATCATAATGCATACAGAGAAAGCACTGAATAAATTTTAGTATCTTTTCATGGTAGTAATTTTTGGCAAACTAGAAACAGAAGAAGCTCCCTAAACCTAATAGAGCTAACCCCAAACCCTTACGGCAAACACCATGCAAGGGAGAACTTTCCCTCGGAGATCCTCATCAAGATGACGGGCACCCATTACTCCCACTTCTGCTCAACATCCTATTTGTGGTCAGAACCTGCACAGTAAGGCAGGAAGTAAAAGAGAGTGAAAACAACAAAACTCATTCTTTGCAGATGATATTTTTGTGTACATAAAATGCAAAAAAACCCTAATAAATTATCAAATTAATAAATTTAGCACAGTATTTGTTTTTAAATATATATACAAGTGATTGCATTTCTGAAAAGTAACAAAGAATATATAGAAAATTAATCTTAAAACAAGATAACATTTATAATAGCAACAGGGGCACCTGAGTGGCTCAGTTGGTTAAGAGTCCAACTTTGGCTCAGGTCATGATCTCACAGTTCATGGGTTTGAGACCCGCATCAGGCTGTGTGCTGACAGCTCGGAGCCTGGAGCCTGCTTTGGATTCTGTGTCTCCCTCTCTCTCTCTACCCCTCCCCTGCTTGTGTTCTGTCTTTCAAAAATAAAATAAATGTTAAAAAAAATGTATAATAGCAACAAAAAATATCTATATAGTAATAAATTTAACAAAATATGCACAAGGTCTCAGAGAAGATACTTTTAAGGTTTATTAACAGATTGTACAGAAGATCTAAATAACTGGAAAGAGATATTATACTAGGGTTTAAAAAGTTAGTGTGTAAAGATGTTAATTCTCAATCAAAAACCTTACGTATTTTTTCCTTGTATTAATAAGCAGAATCACACTATTTAGATGTGAACAAAATAGAAGGTTAATAATATACATTTAAAATGAATAAAATGATAATAGAAATAATGGTAAAATACTATATAGAAAAAATTGAAATTAGACTCCTACTTCACACCAAATGGAAAAATCAATTCTAGGTGGATTTAATATCAAAGTATAAAAGGCTCCACAAGAAATATTTTAGAAGAAATATACCCAAATATGCTCACAACTTCAGGGTAAGGAAAGATTTCCTCTACCAAGACACAGAAAACACCAACCATAAAAGAAAAACAAATTTCATATCATTAAAATTAAGAACTTTTTACAAAAGGCACCATAAAGAGATGAAAAGACCATCCAATTTATTCTACATCCATGTGTAAGAGAGATCTGCCATGCATCATATCTGCAAGGAAGTCCTAGACATCAGCAACAAAAGGGGAGAGACCTCAACAAGAATATACCTAGACTTTTATGAAAGAAAAAAAAAATTCAGATGGCAAAAAATAAAGTTCAGTCTCATTAATAATCTAGAAAATGCAAATTAAAACCACATGAGAGTCCATTACTCTTCCCCCTTCCCTATCTCCCTGACTAAAATAGAGAAATACGACAATCCCAAGTGCAGACAAGGAAGTGCAGACACAGTATCTTATATATGGCTGATAAGAGTAAACTGGAACCACCTTAGAAAATGCCTTGGTGCTAAGTGAGAAAGTTGAGGATAAACTCAGCCTACAGCACAGCAATTCTCCTCTGACTTTTTAATTCAAGAGAAACGCTTACACATGTTCACAGGTTGTATGTTTAGAATGCTCACAGAGGGGCGCCTGGGTGGCTTAGTTGGTTGAGCTTTCAACTTTGGCTCAGGTCATGACCTCAAGGTTCGTGAGTTCAGCTCAGAGTTTGGAATTGGCTTTGGATTCTGTGTCTCCCTCTCTCACTGCCCTTCCTCTGCTCGCTCGCTCTCTCTCTCTCTCTCTCTCTCTCCCTGAAAAAATAAACATTAGAAAAAAAAAGAATGCTCACAGAAAAACAAAAACAAAAAGGATGCTCATAGAAGGACATTCTTAAGTGCAAAAAACTAGAAACAAGGCAAATAACAAACTGTAATACAATGGATAAGTGAATTGTGGTATATCAGCATAATGGAATACACAGCAATAAAAACCAAAGGAACTATTGCTGCAGGTAATGATATGGGAAAATGTCACAAATAATGTGTTGAAGGAGCAAGCTATGAAATAATACATACAGTATTATTCCATTTACACAAGGTTCAAAAAGAAGTGAAATTAAATTATATCATTCTTGATGCATGTGTAGGCAGGAGAACTGTTAAGAAAAATAATGTAGTTAATATCACAAACCCCAGGAAGGTGGTGATATAGGAGGGAGGGATGGGATGTCTGGAAGAAAGAAGATATGATCAGTAGGAAAACCTGAGGGCTTGTGGGTGATGACAATATTCTATTTATTAAGTTGGGTGATGGGGTTGTACTGCTGTTCTTTATAATTTAATATACATTTTAAATATGTTCCTTTATATTTATTCAATAATAAAGCTTATTAAAACCACATATCAAAAGACTCTAATGCTGTGAAAGAAAGCTATTTTAATTATTTGTATTTTCACACTGGTGTTTTACATTTGTTGGATAAAACTTGCAGTACTTCCCCTGAAAGAGAAGCTAGGAATAACACAGCTGGGAGAGGCAAAATCCCTACACCTCACACACTGTTCTCATTTGCTCTAATACTATTCATCTATCAACTTAGAAATCTTGGATGAATCACCTTACTTGGGCTCTGAAGCGAGTGTCCTCAGGCCACAAGATTAGTTGAAATGTCGAAGTGTGGAGCCTGGGGCTGATTTTTCTCCCAGGCGCCAGGCCTTTGATACCTGGGCCAGACAGTGCTGTCAGCAGGGCTCTTCACAGCCACAGCCGTCCAGCAAGGAATAAGGTGAAAAAAGGATAGAAACTGTCTCCTCCTTTCCTACAAGATTAGGTACAAGGCCCCTGGATCCAGACTGCCTGTCTTGTTCGGTATCCAGCCCTGCAGCCTGAGGCAAGTTACTTAATCCACCTGTTCTGCTGGGTTTTCACCTGTGCAAATGGAGCTTAAAGTTGTACCCACTTCACAGGGGGATTAGGTTAATATTGAAGAAGCGCTTGGAAAAGCGCTTGGCACAAAGGAAGCGCTGAAAGAGGGTCAAGTGGTAGTTATCACATCCAGATACAAACTTATGTCCAAATCTACTTGAAATCTCCACTTAGGTCTCTAACCTTACCTATTGGAAACCAAGTTCCTGTTACCCTCTCCACATGGGCTCCTTCATCCTCCTAGGTGCTCAGAATGAAATCTTGAGCCACCCTTGATTCGTCTCACAACTCGTCCACCACAGCTTCTGCTAGTCCTCCCTTCAAAATACATCTGAAATCCAATCACTTCCCACCATCTCCAAGCTACCACCGGCCGAACACACTGCTGTGTGACCCAGACTCGAGGGTGATGACCTGAAGCCTTCCTGAGTGCAGCCCCCTTCTCCCAACATTCTTTCTCATCTAACCTCACTTAAGTGCACCCTTGGGGCATGAAGTCCTCAATCAGCTCAGGAGATAGGACTGTGACACACAACTACTCCCCAACAGTCCCTCCGGGGTGGTCCACCAGCATGACTCCCCAGACTGTAGGGCTATGAAAGAAGGTCTTATGGGAGGTGGGGTCACAGAGATCTACTCAGCTTGTAGCTGCCCAAGACCTGCCTCTGTCCCTAAGTCCCTTTAATAAACCGTTTGTTGTCAAACTGGACCTATCAGCCTTTGTCTCTGGCCTTAGGGCTCCTTTGGCCTTTGGAAGTTGTTTTCCCACATGTCTCTTTCAGGGAACAACCATCCCTTTCTGGATAGTTACAGGGGCCTCCCACTTGGTCACCCCGCTTCCCCAAGTGTCTTCCTCTTCTTGGTCTTCTCAACAGAGCAGCCACATAGCTTTAATAGAATTACCTGTTCAAATCGAAGTCAGACCTTACCACACCTCTGCTCAAAACCCTCTGATGGCTTCCCATCTTACCCACAGCAAAAGTCAAGGTCCTCCCCATGCCCTCCAAGCACATACATGGTCTGATTCCTCATGACCTGTCTGCCTCATCCCCTTCCCTTCTCCCCATGTCCCTCCACTCCAGTCACATACCACCAACACAGACAGACACCCATCAGAGGCTTGTCATGTGTGGTTACTTTCACCTGGACAGCTCCTTCCCCAATTTCTGCAAGGCTCACTCCTTGCCTCCCACATGTCTTTACCCAAAAGTTGCTGCTCAGAGTCACCCCCTGATCTTATGTAAAATTTCACATCCTCCCTACTCTATTCTTTCTTTCCGTCATGTGTCTCTCCTTCCTGCTAACCACTGTCTCACACACTGACACTGTATCTACACCTTTATTGTGTTTCTGGTACGTCTTCTCCAGCACAAAGTATGTTCCATGGGGCAGGAATATTCCACTGTATCCCCAGTGCCCTGAACAGTGACTGCCACAGAGTGGGAATTCAAAACACCATTGGTTGAATAAACAATAAACTGATAAGTTGTCAGTTAAAACAATTAATACAGCAAAGACAAAATTTTTGTTTTTATCCTTTGGGATCCTAAATAGATTAAAATTTAAATACTTATGTATATTTTGATATCATATCCTTTATTTTATACTTTGGTATCTACTCACTAGGGCTGTGTGATTTTTCCAATGCTATAAACATGCCCATCCATCAATACAAAATAGATCTAATTCCATTCTTCATTTGTGGCTCCCCTGCTAGTTCATAGTTGGCAATACAAACAGCTGGTCCCAGGACTGGTTCAGAGGGCCCTTGCTTACCCCAGAAGGCTTTACTAGTAACAGACTGCCCAACCATTAGGTAACCTCAGCGTGGGGAGAGCAGGGGCTATGGCCAACTTTCTCATAATTGCATTCCCAACACCTAAATATTTTTTGCATGAATAAACTAGTTAATTAATGCATGCTTGGGCAGTTTATTGTGTTTTATGTCCCACGCTGAGGGTGAGATAGGCCACAAGGACCCCCTGGGTGAGTTAGCACATTCTTTGGATGAGGAGAATATTGTAGCTTTAATAAAATATTTTAAGGCCCATTTTACATAACTGGAAGTAATTTTCAAGAGATCCTCTCCCCTGCCCACATGGCATGATGGTAGTAGTTTCAAATATGACAAAAATATAATGGACAGGTTTAATTGCACTTTTTAAGGTAGCTCCCAGGGGGAAAAATATGTGTGTGTTTGTATAAATATATGTATCATATGTACATATGTTATGCCTATATTATATATGCATGTATATGTAAGTGCATATGTTACACACATACACTATGTGTGTATATGTATATTTGCATGTGTATCTGTGTGCCAGGTATATGAATCTGCGTGTGTGCACTCTGTGTATAATGATGGGAAATCAAAACTGATGATAGTCAGCTGGTGACATGATAGGGAAGAGGTTGGCCTATTTTCTTTGCCTAGTTTGTTAAAAAATATACATACTTCACAGAGGAAGCCATGCCTCAACTTCCACCTAATAGCTCATTCACTCTATAAATGGGAGTCATTCTGCAGTATGTTTCATATACATCTTTCATTCATTAATCCAACAGATACTAAGTGAGTACCTACTAAGTTCCATGCTCCATATTATACTATTGAGAGTAAATGAGATAGTCTCTTTCCCCTAGTGAGGAAGAGACAATAAACAAACTTATAACCTAATTTCAGGTAAAAACATGGGCTGTAAAGACATTTAATGCAGGAAAAAGTTGGGGGGGGTGGGAGCAGGAGGAAATGATGCTTGAGCAGAGCTCTGAGTTGAAAACATAGAAGAGTTCTGGGGGCCAAGGGAACAGCAAGAGCAGTAATGAGCTTGTCAGGAACAGCAGAAGAGGTAGTGATTATAGCAGAGTGGTGCCCAGTGGGCAGGGGCAGAGGGCATCAGGCCCCAAGGAAGAAGGGCTTTGTTAGAATCCATTCCTTAGTATATCACTGTCTGAGATGGATTCCGGAAAGGTCATTAATTATTCTTAAAAGCAGAGAACATTTAAGGTATTAAAAGAAAATAAAACCTCCTCTGTTGAAGAGGGAAATACATATGCATACCAAAAGCAATGGGCCTTGGCTACACAGTCACCAAATGGTTGGGATCTTATTCCACCCCCACCCACCAATTCACCCTCAGTAGCTAGAATAAAAAGTATAATAGAAATTAACCACTGGGCTAGTCTTCTTCAGGATTAAGTCTCTCAGCTGTCACCCCTGCCTCCCTCTTAAGTGGCTGACATCATCTCTGGTCTTCCCCCCAAACAAGTGGCTCTTTCTCTGGCCCCAGATAATTAGCTTCCCCAGACACAATGGGAAGGCCTTAGCCCAAGCTTTTGGGGAAGACATTTGAAGCACAAGGGAATATTAGTGTTTTTCTTGGGCTGTGGAACAAATGCTCTGGAAATGAAAAAATTTTTGTGTTTGTAATTATGCATATCCTGCATCATCTGCATAATGGGTCCAATTCAGTCTTGGCCTTGCCGCAAAATTGCCATGTCTGTGGAGGAAGGTCAGCACATAACATGATGACTGAACAGGAAGCTTCACGCTGAAAATAGTGCCATAATTTTTTTTCTTTTAATTTTGGGAATGAACTTTGCTCTTTCAATTTATCTGCATGCATTTACAAACATATTCAAAGCACACACATACACTTGTAAAATGCACATGAAATCAGTCTTGCTCTGAGAGGATGTTTATAAAGAATTTAGGTGTTATATGAGCTGACTGCTACATTCTTCCTGGTACAGAGTGGAATTTTAGAACAGAGGAGACAAAATACTAAAATAAGAAAACTTCTTACCACCAGGGAAACTCAGAAACACTACTGCTAAGGGACTGGATGTGAATAAAATACCCCCTGGGGTTAGGTTCATTTTCAAAAATATTTCTTTAGAGAACTATATAGAGATTCAATTTTGATTTGAACAGATTCATCAGAAGTTTGTTGTGTTTTTTTTTTGCTTTTGTTTTTTTCTTATTTAACACTTTGGATCTGCTGTGTTTTTTTCTTATTTAACACTTTGGATCCGCTGTGTTCTGTTGCTGTTTTAAAGGTTTAGCAGGATATCTATGCATTAAGGTTCAGGGTTCAGCAAACAAGTTTTCATTTAAACTTCTTGACATTTTTTACCAGGTAACCCAGATGGATCATACAGCATTTTCACACTCAAGATGTGAACAGTATTCTGGTGGCTACTTTGTCTTAAGTTTAAGTATCTGGCAGTTAAGTTTCTAATAAAAATCATTTAAAGAGAATATTTATCAACAACATGGCCTGAGCCTAAGTGGTCTTGTTAAATAAAGGGGTACAAATTCCATACTGGGCCTCCACCAAATTTTAGGGCTTTTAATGGAGGAAACGACATTTACCAAAGGGGCCTGATTTTATATGACCCTCACTCCAGGATCCTCAGGTCCAAAGAATTGATGCCAGCAATCTTTCTTATATATTTGGTTACAAAAAGGCTTTGTCACTGAATTAAGTGATTTTACTCATATTTTTACGAGAGAGATCATGTGTGTCTCCCTTTTCCCAGACCAACCAGGATGGCACTTTATCATTCAAATCCTGCACCAGGGCGCCTGGGTGGCGCAGTCGGTTAAGCGTCCGACTTCAGCCAGGTCACGATCTCGCGGTCCGGGAGTTCGAGCCCCGCGTCAGGCTCTGGGCTGATGGCTCAGAGCCTGGAGCCTGTTTCCGATTCTGTGTCTCCCTCTCTCTCTGCTCCTCCCCCGTTCATGCTCTGTCTCTCTCTGTCCCAAAAATAAATAAACGTTGAGAAAAAAAAAAAAAAAAAATCAAATCCTGCACCAGTTGAAGTCCAAAACAAAGTTGTCCCCCTGATGGATTTAAAACATTCCTGGAGTTGTCTTCCCCATCAGCTGTCGCTCGTCCGTTACCAATCAACCTTGGTATGCTTCAGGGCACAATAAAATAAGTAGGTCACCAAGGTGGGGAGTAACAGCTCCCTGGCTTTTTGAAGTTCCCCAGTGCAGCTTCTGACAATTATATGCCACAAAAATAAGAGATTTACCACTAATGATGGTCTCTTTGTTTTTAATCCACGGTGCCTACAGCCTCCTGGCATTTTTATTTGGGCTAATAGTACAATCCCATTCCAGGCTGAAATGCAATGCTCCCTTGGTTTATTCATAGGTGGCATAACTTAAAAGGTAAGTCTTTTGTTTTCTGCTCTTCATTTGCCAGAAAAACTATGGACAGTAGAGGAACAGGAGCTGGGGGAATGGAAAAGGAGTATCCCAGATAACATCCCTCCACCTAACTCCTCCATGTGTGCACACATGTACTGTCTTTCCCAACTATTCCTTGCCAGCCCGGACGTGAAGGCACGGAACAGCTGGCTAAGTAAGGCTGCACTGTTTGCTTCCAGAAATCCAGACTGGCAACGGTGTTAATCAGTTCCACATATCCTCCTTTCTCATCCTCCCTATTTCTTTTAGGTCTACATCATGGTTGTCTCATGAAAACATATTTACAAAGAGGCTGCATGGGATGGGGCTGAGGGCGTTCAGAACAAGTCTCCTCAAAATGTGTCACTTTGGCATGTGGACTATTCTGAGCTAAAGTCAATTGAGACCCTGAAGGCTCAAGAGAAACGTCTGCCCCTCCCTTAACCACCTAGAAGAATCTAAATGGAGGGTGCCTGAGTGGCTCAGTCGGTTAAGTGTCTGACTTTGGCTCAGGTCATGATCTCATGGTTCATGGGTGGTTCATGGGTTCAAGTCCCATGTCAGGCTCTCTGCTGTCAGCGAGGGCCCACTTCAGATCCTCTGTCTCCCTCTCTCTCTCCCTCTGCCCCTCTCCCATCTCACACACAAGCACACGCTCTCTCTCTCTCAAAAATAAACATTAAAAAAAAGAAAAAGAAAGTAAATAAATGGAGTATCTTTCCCAGAACAAGAGTTATTACCAGAGATAAGTTTTATCTGAGTGACCTGTCTGCATGGCAGGGCAGGCATCTAATTATTAAACATCTACTCTTCTAGTGGCCAAAATGAACAAATCAGGAGACTATAGATGCTGGAGAGGATGTGGAGAAACGGGAACCCTCTTGCACTGTTGGTGGGAATGCAAATTGGTGCAGCCGCTCTGGAAAGCAGTGTGGAGGTTCCTCAGAAAATTAAAAATAGACCTACCCTATGACCCAGCAATAGCACTGCTAGGAATTTATCCAAGGGATACAGGAGTACTGATGCATAGGGGCACTTGTACCCCAATGTTCATAGCAGCACTCTCAACAATAGCCAAATTATGGAAAGAGCCTAAATGTCCATCAACTGATGAATGGATAAAGAAATTGTGGTATATATACACAATGGAATACTATGTGGCAATGAGAAAAAATGAAATATGGCCTTTTGTAGCAACGTGGATGGAACTGGAGAGTGTGATGCTAAGTGAAATAAGCCATACAGAGAAAGACAGATACCATATGGTTTCACTCTTATGTGGATCCTGAGAAACTTAACAGGAACCCATGGGGGAGGGGAAGGGAAAAAAAAAAAAAGAGGTTAGAGTGGGAGAGAGCCAAAGCATAAGAGACTGTTAAAAACTGAGAACAAACTGAGGGTTGATGGGGGGTGGGAGGGAGGGGAGAGTGGGTGATGGGTATTGAGGAGGGCACCTTTTGGGATGAGCACTGGGTGTTGTATGGAAACCAATTTGTCAATAAATTTCATATATATAAAAAAAAAAAAAAAAAAACATCTACTCTTCTTCTTACCATCCTGTGAATCGCCCTCCTCCCCTTTGAAGCATCAGGCCCTATCCCATTCCTTAGCTCAGGATGGCATATACACCTCATTTTACCAGTCTATGAGCCTCTTGTATATGTAGCACAAAGTTACACTTTTTCCCATTAATTTCTTATGTCAATTTTTTTTAGGAGAGAGAGGTAGGGGAGGGGCAGTGGGAAAGAGAGAAAGAATCCCAAGCAGGCTCCACACTTAGCACAGACCCCGGTGCAGAGCTCGATCACAGGTCCCTGAGATCACAACCTGGGCCACAATCAAGAGTCAGACACAACTGACTGAGCCACCCAGATGCCCCTGTCTCATGTCAATTTAGACTAGCCCAAAGAAATTTTGAGGAGTAGAGGAAACAGTTTCCCCTTTCTCCTGACACAGAGCTGTCCAATCAGAAAGTGCTAAGCATGTAACAGAAGCAAACAGGACGTGGAAATAAAATGGGAAAAAAACAGAAAAGCTGCTACTACATTCTAGGAATGAGTGTTGCTCTGCTGATACTGATGTGATACTCTTGTGAATGAGAAAATGGCTGAAGCCATAAACAGTTTACTCAAACTTTCCTTATTTGTGGCTGCACTTCACCACCTACATGCATTGAGACACGCTGACATATTCCATAGTTCACCAACAGATTCCCAATTTCTGCACATTCAGTACAGCACAGCAAACATCTCTCCATTTCACGCACATGCTGCCCATACTAAAAAAAGTTCACTTGATACACACAGCTATGGCCGAAAACAGGCCCAGCGTCTGCTAGCTGGAAACTAATAAACTAAGAGAAGCATTTTTTAAAGAGGATAAATGAGAAATTGATGGACAAACCATTTCTATACTGTCAGATTAAACTGAAAAGAACCAGATGGACACTTATTTTGTAGAAGGTGGCCACCCAGCCAACACATAGCTTTCTCCAAGTGGGCACCATTGATCTAGGGCAAAACTGAACAAGAGCCCTGGAGAAGACCCACAATCAATGGATATATAACAAAGGGAAATGCTTTAAGTTCTAATTTTCATCCTTCCCAAGAAGAGATGATAGACAGGCCTGGCTATAAAATGAAACTTTTAGGCAAGCAATTCTCCCAACATCCACTTCTTCCTTTGTTTTCTCAAAGAAGCCTCAGATTTTTAGCTAAGTCTCAGATTTTTAGCTACCATGAAGTGGAAAGTTTTTTTTTTTTTTTTTTTTTTTTTTTTTTTTTTTTTTTAAAGACATGCAGTGGTTGAAAGATGGTCAACTGGAGGCAGATGGAGAAATCATGGAAGCACAGGCTGGCTCTGGTTTCATACTAGAGGACCCAGGAAGAAACTCAACGGGCTTCTGTTAAATTCTGAGCACTTATGTTACTCAGCTTTGTATATGAATGTCTGCATCTATGACAACTACACAGAGGAGATGCTTAATAAATATTTGGTGATTCAATGAATAAACTATAAAAGGCTGTCAAGTTTGAAAGTAAAACATACCGGCTAACACATCTACTTAATAAATGGCCTGCACTATTACAGATGCTCCTCTAGCCCAGACTGACTCATTTTCAGCCTTATGCAAATGGCTCTGCTTTAGGATTTTGGACACTTGGTCCATTAGTTAACTGTGGCTGCTGTAACAAACTTGGTGGGTTAAAACAAGAGAACTTTGTTTCCTCCCAGTTCTGGAAGTGAGAAGTTTGAAGTCAGAATCACTAGGTAGAAATCAAGATACCTGCCTGGCAAGCACTCCCTCCATAGGCTCTGGGAAAGAACACATTCCTTGCGTAGGCCTCAGGCTTCCGGGGGCTGCCAGCATCCCTTGACTGTGGCCTCAACATTCCACTTTACAAGGTTGCCATCTTCAAATACCCTTCTGTTCTGTCTTTGCATTGTCTTCTTTGTGTGGGCACAATCTCCCTCTGCCTCCCTTTTATAAGGGATACATGTGATTACATTTAGGGCCCACCTAGATAATCCAGGATTATCTCTCTATCAAAATCCATAACTTTTTCTTTAAGTTTATTTATTTATTTTGACAGAGAGAGAGAGAGAGAGAGAGAGGGAAAGAGAGAGAGAGAGAGAATAGGGGAGGGGCAGAGAGAGAGGGAGAGAGAGAGAATCCCAAGCAGGCTCCACACTGTCAGCACAGAGACCAATGCGGAGCTCAAACTCATGAAGCATGAGATCATGATCTGAGCCCAACTCAGATGCTTAACTGACTGAGACACCCAGGTGCCCCCCAAAATCCTTAACTTCATCCCATCTGCAAAGACCCTTTCTTCAAATAAGATAACATTTACAGGTTCCAGGGAGTGGGTCCTGATATCTTTGGAGGCCATTATTTAGCTGAGTATTACCAAACTGAGTATTACCAAAAGAATAGAGCAGGCAGCAGTGATTGTAAGAAACCTCAGACTGTCTCTATCACTATGAGGATACTTGCTGCACAGATCTGTGTATTTTGGTGTAATGCCTGCAGTTACGTATGAGATATTATTGACATTGCACAAGTTCTCAAATCTGTTGAATTTAAATCAAAATCTGAGCTGCCCGACAGCTGTCAGAATGGAACTGTCTATCTTGGGAGAGATCTGCATTATCTGTGTTGAGAGGGTGGAAGCCTTCTTTCTCTTTATCATGTGACCTTAGCTCTACCAACCACTCTGCCTTGTTGTCAAACCCAATCTGTGTAAGGAAATCCACGAGGGAATTAGCATACATGGGTGAGGTTGGTTTGGGTAATAGAGATATTGATGGGTCAAGGCTGGGTATTGGCAGAAGAGTTGGGATTGGAGCCTTGGATTTATTACCATTTTCTTTACCACTCTGATGCTTAACACATGGTTCTTGGGTCCCTAGAATACTACCTGAGGTAATATTTAGGGCTGGCCCTAAACATGGCTTATTCCTGCTTGTTGCCCACACATTGAGCCTCAAGTCTGCTGTGAAACCAGTCTACAGGCTCCCCCTAAGGCAGAGAGCTCTACCTCCATAAGGCTGAGTTAAATCTTCATATGTGGAAACATATGGAATTGTTGTCTGAACAATTTTCAAGGCAACATAATGCTTTCAACACATTTGAAAACTATCATTTCTTGATTTGTTCTATAGTAATATCCATACATCCCATATCCTTATTACAATGCAGACCTGGGACTAGGGTAAGGCAAGTGAGGAACTCCCTTTGGGTGCAAAATTTAGGGGGTAACAAAAATCTCAGGAATCAAGTAACATTTTAAATGCGGTATTTTAAAAATATCAAATGAGAAAATTATGGCCCACAGACTTAGCCACCTATTTTTGTAAATAAAATTTTATTGGAACTAGGGCCAGGATTAGGGTACCAGTGAGACAGTCATGCAAGTATAGGTTGAATCTTATTTTTTAAAATACTGATACTTTGTTCATCAAGGATTTTTTTTGCATTATTTTCATTTTTGAATGAAAATTTGAATAACTTTAAAATAATTGTGATTTTCTAAATGAATTTTTTTATTAAACAAATTTTAGGGGCACTTTGATGGCTCAGTCAATTATGCGTCCGACTTTGGCTTAGATCATGACGTCACAGTTTGTGAATTCTAGCCCTGCATTGGGCTGTCTCCTGTCAGCACAGAGCCCGCTTCAGATTCCCTGTCCCTTTTCTCTCTCTCTGCCCCTTCCCCATGCTTTCTCTTTCTCTCAAAAATAAATAGACATTTAAAAAAATTTTTAACCCAATTTTTTTTCCAAGACAACCATTTTTATTCAAGATAACTGTTACACTTGAGTATGGCACAGAAGTGCTTTATGCCATTTTGTCACAGAGAATATTAAAAAGATGTATTTAAGAATCAAGATTTAATAAAATTCAATAAAATTAATAATTTTTACTACTTTATCAAGGATATTATGTTGAAATTGACTTCTTTTTTTAGTATGGGTACATGGTGGCCAGAATCTTTACTCGCCATTACTTTTGTACCATACAAATTCAAATGCAGTGAAAAAGGTAATCTTAGAATTATTATGAAAATAATTTGACCCCAAGGACCCTTTGAGAGATTTTTGGGCAATCCCAGTGATCTATAAACCACACTTTGAGAACTGCTGCATTAAAGGATAAGGTTTTAAAAATATGTCAAAAGCACTATCAATGGCAAGCTAAGATCCTCAGTCAGATGGAGGCAACGTAATTAGTACTAACACCAGAGTTAGTTTTGCAAAAATAAGTGGTGAAGAGTTGAAGCAAACTGACCATCTATACGACCATCATTTACATAATTCTGAACCACCAAGAAATCTTTGAGGCTAACGGTAAGGTATGAACAAGATGTGAGCAAATCTGAATGCCATGAATACAGCAGTGACCTGAAAGCAGGGCCATTTTGGGGCAAGTGAGTAGAGAAACACCATTGCACCTATGCTCAACTCCCCAGCCTCCCAGAATGAGGGAGCAGAGAAAAGCATACCAGGAACAGCAGGACATGGGAGCAAATTAAGTCATGGCGCATCCCTGGACTGTTCCAAGATCCTGGGGCCAGTCTGCCTGGCTTTGAAGCTCTCCCCTGCCACTTGCCAGCATACAACCTCGGGCAAATTCCTAAACCACTGTCTGTCTCAGTCTCTTCATGTCCAATATAATGTTAGTGCTTTCCTCATATGATTGCTGTTAAGAGGTGCATTAAGATGATGTAGTTAAGACACTGAGCACGGTGCCCAAGAAAGTATTTGGTAAATATATCTTATTAAAATAAGGAACATATTTCTGTACTGATTCACTCCCCAATGTCGGGTAACTCTTCCCCCACATGCATAAATGCTTAATCAGCCCACTGTTTTGCCAGCATTAGGTGTTCAGTAGAGGTTACTTCCTCCCACCAGCAAGACTGGGAAGCCTGTCTGGACCTGTCATTTCATCCTTGCTGCTCTGAGTGTCATGGCTCTCTCACCAATGATTCACTGAGAAATCTGATGTTTAAATGTGAAAAGGTATATATAACATGCGAATTGGTATGTAAAAATTGAAGTATTTATTATATAAAATTATGTTTTATATTTTCTTAAAATTGTTTTATTGGTGCTGAAAACATGTTTGAAAACAAAAAGGATTATTTTTAAAAATTAAAACTAGCAAAACATTTAAGCCACCAACAAAAATAATACCAACCATGCTTTTTTCTAGTAGGGCTCTATGGTAGGCAACATAATGCCCCCCACCCCCGCAAAGATATCCACATCCTTCCCCAGAACTGTGAATATGTTACCTTACATGGCAAAAGGGACTTCGCAGATATGATCAAATTAAGGGCCCTGGGATGGGGAGATTACCCTGGATTATCCTGGTGGGCCCAATGTAGTCATAAGGTCCTTAAAAGCGGAAGAGATGGGCAGAAGTCAATCAGTTAGAGATGTGACTACAGAAGAAAGGCACAGAGAGCTGCAACATTGCTGGCTTTGGAGACAAAGGAAGGTACCATGTGCCAAGGAATGTGGGCAGCATCCAAAAGCTAGAAACAGCAAGGAAACAGATTTCCTGGTTTCCCCAGAACCTCCTGGAAGGAATGCAGCCTTGCCAACACCTTGAATTAGCCCAGTGATGCCCATTTGGACTTCTGAATTACAGAAACATAAGATAATAAAGTTTATGTTGTTTAAACCACTAGGTTTATGGTAGTTTGCTATGCAGCAAACAGAAAACTAAGATAGTCACAAAGGTTATCCAATCAGTGCTGGTATGCTTTGGTACACAATCAAATAAGCAGCCAGGTCACCAGGATGGGGACTAACAACTCCTCTGGCTTCACTAAGCTCCCCAGTGCAGCTTCTCGCTGTTTAAATGCCACAAAAATAAGAGAATTATCATTAACAGCAGTCCCTACCCCTGAAGATTTAGATTCAACAGGTCTGGGACACAAGAATATCCATATGTAACTAGTGACTCTATTAGAAATTGATGGTGGTCCATGCTCTGAAAGGCATTCACTTCTGTTTGTAAGGAGCTTATAATTTAGGTGCTGGGTAAATATAATTGCAATACCTAATAGAGAGATAAGTAAATATTCATTCTTCCAAAGACAAGTTAACAGCCAGGGACAAGTATAAAAAGCAAGAAATGGCCCAAAACACATTAATCCTTCCATATGCTTTGTTAACAAAAACTAGTTGTAGAATTAAGTCAGATGAGATCTCTGCCAGCTCTTTTGTATGGCCAGTGCCAGAGGGCTCTGGTAAACCAGCACCCTGGCAGCCCCCACCCACTTCTCCCCAGTGAGCATAGACGTAAGTCAGAACCCTTCGCAGCCTCCCACCTGTCTCCCTTGTTTCCTTATGAGGTGGTGACGTGCTGGCCCAGGGTGTGTCATCTTCAAACTGAACCCAGTTGCTGAAGGCCGAGGCCAGGTCAGGTGGGGGCTGCTCGGGGCTCCCAGGAGGGGACGCCGCTTCAGAGATGAGGCCCAACTTTTCAGAGGAGTCATCCTGCTCTGAGTGGGAAAGTTCCTGAGAGCCTCCATGTGCCACATGGTTCTCCCCGGAGGAGCTCTCAGACCGGTCTGAGTAAGAAGACAGTCCTGGGAGGTGCTCTTCGGTGCCCCCTGAAACAGATACCAGACACTGCCATCAATCATGTGAGGGAGGCCACTCTTCAAAACTGTCTCGTGGAGGAAAAACCAAGGATAGGTAAGGGATGATCACAAGACTCACCATTCTGGTGGGTGAGGGTGAAGAAACAGCCATGCCCATCTGTCTCTATGCCCAAGGAGTGTTTCCCTAATAATGGGTACAAAGGATAACCTCTGCATGTCCACAGTCAGTATCCAGGCAGGCTGAGACTCCCAGTCTTACTCACTATTCTGACCCCAGTGCCTATTCCAGTTCTTGGCAGTCACAAACAAAAATGTTTATAGAGGCCAAACAGGAATATAACTGAGTCGAATGAGGAAAGCAAAAGGCAACAAGGACTGGTAGACACACTGAACAAGAAAGCATTCGTCTGGACTGAACACCTTGAAATTCAAACTTTAACCTCTGTGCAGTCGAAACTACACATGTCTGCAGACCGCCAGGTGCAAACTCCGTACCAATGATAAGCTGAATGAGGCCCAGAAGCTTCTCCCCTAGCTTTCTAGCACTTTATTGGTGCGGGAACACTTCACAGTCTTCAAAAAAAATTTTTTTTCTTAAAGAACTGTCCTAATTGTGGCGGTGGTTACACAAATCTATACACGTGTTAAAGTTTATCAAATGTGTACCAAAAGTAGTCAAGCTCTATTACATGAAAACTTTTTAAAAATCAAAGAATATAAAACTTTTTTCTCTCATCCTTCGCCAAACTAGTCCATCTGCATGTGACCAAACCCTTTAGACTAGTGCTGCCCAAGAGAAATAAAAGGTGAACCACATATGTAATTTAAAATTTTTTAGTAGCCACATTAAAAAAAGTAAAAAGAAAGAGGTTAACTACATTTACTAATATAAATTTCAACTCAGTGTATTGAAAATGTGTGATTCTAACAGGTCATTAATATAACGTTATTAATGAAATATTTACTTTCGCTAGGTCTTTGAAATTCAATGTGGGTATTTTATACTTAAAACACATTTCAATTTGGACTCGCCACATTTCAAGGACTCAAGAGCCACGTGGCTCCATCCTGGAGAGCTCACCTGTACACTCACACTTTCCAGGTGCTGTAAGTGAAGCTGGGCAGATACCAGTTGACAGCAGCAGCTGCAGTGGAACAGAACCAGCTGACAAGGCTCTGCAAATATCTCCTGACCCCTACCTTGACCTTCATCCCTGAGCACCAGTTCCCTGGAAGTCATTTAGCCATCTTTATCATGATCATGGATGACAATTAACTGAGCTCTTTCCGTGTGCCAGGAACTGGTCTAAGTCCTTTACATATATTAATTCATTTAACCCTCACAGCCACCCCGAGGAAGCGACTGTGATTGCCCCTACTGCTCAGATAAACTACCGCTCAAAGAAGTTGAATAAACAATCTACCCAAGGGCACATAACTTATTTGTGACAGAGCCAGGATTTGGGCCCAAGCAGTCTGGCTCTAACGCCTGTCACTCTCCGCAACTACGCTTTAGAAACTGAGGAAATCCAAATTGCTGGTGGGAGGAACACCCTAAAAGGCCAAGTATAGAGTGGTTTGTAAATACGAAGTTTATGCTCCTTGGAAGAAAGCAGCCAATACTTTTGCTGTTTCCAGACCCTTTTGTTTGGGATTCTAAGGTTCCTAAGGCTTCTAAGAAGGCTTCTAAGTGGAAGAATCTGCACCTCAGGAAGGTGACACACTGGCTCTTTTGTACATATTAAGGTCCCACCCAAAGAATGATCAAGTAGAAGTCATTGTAAACAGTTATGGTTCTTTGCTAATCTTTTCACCTAAGAAATGAAAGTGTTCCTTACCCTCAGAAGGAACAGGAAAGAGTGGCTCCTCATTGAAGGAGACCCACTCTGACTGGTGGGTAGCAATCACATGGTCCAAGGAAGTCATGCTAGGAAGGCACTGGTCATCTTCACACTGATGGCCTCGGGCAGACCCCAGAGTAATGTCTGGGGTGGGGTATGGTGGCACGCTGGACTTGGGCCTCAGCTCTGTTATGAGGGTCTTGTAGACAGCGGCACTCAGAACGTAGATAGATTGGCCCTTCTTGTCTGGCTAATCTGCCAAGCAGAAATCTGTGTAAAAAAATAATAAAAGTTAAAATGACAACTGTCACCTTATATCCAATACACACAGGTCCAGGGTTTTCAACATTGCCCACAGGGGGGTCTGGAGAGTTTCCAACTTGTATTCCTTCTCTCTGCCCTGTCTTGTCCCCAATTCTCGTACAAGTAAAACCTTGGTTTGTGAGCAGAATTTGTTCTGGAAACATGCTTGTAATCCAAAGAACTTGTCTATCAAAACAAATTTCAAGATCCGTTGGCTCAGTTGTGATCATGTGACGTTTGGTGTCACATACTACTTGTATTACAAGACATCGATTGTTCGAGTTAAAATTTATTAGAAATGTTTGCTTATCTTGCGGAACACTCACAGAACAAGTTACTTGCGATCCAAGGTTTTACTGTATCTGCCTTTAGCATCAAGATCTCTGTACGTGACTTCATATCAGATTTGCAAATAATCATGCAAATTTTAGCAATTAGATTCCCAAATTTCCCCAATTATCATATTTTAGACATACTTTTATTTGTAATATAATGCCATTATGGTAAAACAAAAGTTAAAACTTTTCAAAGTACTTTCACTTTCTTTTACAGGACAGTAAAATAAAAGCCTGTTTTTTCCTATTAAATCAATGCAGTTTCTTGCCTTAGGCAGGTAGCTTTTTAGCAGGCCTGATTTAAATTCTTGGCAGAAACCCAACCATCTCCAGATGGTACCTCCAAGCATGGTTTACCAATCAAGAAAAACAGAAATGGAGTCATCTTTTTCATTTGGAGTAAAGGGGGAGGGAATATTTGCTTTAGTGAAACATGTGAGTTAAAGAAACATATTTTCAATCTAGCCCATTTTCAATCTACTATGAAATAGTACATAAAAGTCTAGCCTTTACTCACATTGCAATTATGTTCTATGTATATAGAACTTAATAGACTTATAATTCTGTTTGTACTATTAATGTCCATTTACAACTTGAACCTAGCTCTTGCTCTCATAATAAATTAATGAAATCTGAATTAATGCAAAATTAATGTGTTTCCACAAAAGAGTTACCATCTGCCCTGAACACTACCAGTTCTTATTAATGGAATATTCACAATATTCATTTTAGTCCAGGACAATTTAACTCACAGTCTTCTGACTGTTGTATAACACAAAGAACATGTTGAGGAAATTTTAGTGTAGATTATTATCTGCTATAAATCATCTATGCTGGGCTTAATCTGAATAGAAATATGTAATAGTTTTTGCCTTTTTTGGTAACTAAAACAGTTTTGCTGTACAATACTCCCTAAAAATAACTGCTTGCAGACATTTATAATTTTCAGAAACATATTTTCATACCATACCTCATTTGATTTGATAGCCATTTTAGTTGAGTAAGATATTTAACTATATATTCCTTTACAGATGAAGAAATTTGGGGTGAGAGGAGTGACTTATCCAACATTTTTGTTGTTTCCAGGCCTTTGTTTGGTGCCCTAAGATGTTTCCTCCAGGATTCCAAGTGGAAAAATTCACACATCCCAGGACAGTGACAAATGGACTCTTTTTTTTCCTCTATAAGATCCCATCCACAGAATGATCAATTAGAGGCCATATTAAGCAGGTGTGTTCAATGCACCAAGCTATCAATGACACCCTTAAACCTGGGTCTTCTGGTGCCAAAACACTCTGATCTTTGGGTCAAAGCCACAAAAACAGTACTAGAACATATGCAGACTATCGTCCAACTAAAGCACTTTACAAACATCAATGGCAATGGAACCATAATGAAATGATCAGTGGAACTCCCCATGTGGAAATCTGCCAGGGCATTCCAGCTGTACAGAAAATGGAAAGCCTGGAAATCTCTCTTCCAAGTCCCTCTCCTAAGATTCTTACCAACCACAAGACCAGACGTGTGCAAACAGCCCAGAGAGTGCAATGCTCCAAACCCGGATCTCACCAGAAAACCATGCAGAAGCCCAAAGACCTTAAGAGCTGACACCAGCAGGCTTCTCCCATAAAGCCTTTCTCAAGTGCCATCAGACATCAGCGTCACTCAGTGTGGTAATGGCTGCAGGCCACGATAAGACAGCAAAATTGAAGAGTCAGACTCCTCCTCTCCCAATAACAGCAGTATGTAAACCAGATCCAACAGCAACAAAAAAGCCACAATACAAATTCATGTGCTGACACATGCAGCATCATAGCTCAATGGGGAAAACATCCTCCTGACCCCGTGATGATGAATCCAGCGAAATTCACAGATGAGTGTGGGTGGGGGATGGGACAAGGGAAGAGGAAAAGGAAAAGGGTGAGGGTAATGGGAAAAAATACCTAGAAATTGTAGAGCTCAAAGGTTTTAAAGACCAACAGTCCAGCTCTCAAGTTCACAGATGAGGAAACTGAGGTCCAAGGAAATCAAATGTAGCAACAGAGAATAAAAGCATGGGCCTGGGATTTGAATCCTCTGCAGCTTTTAAGACTCATTTTACCTCTGTACAGAAGGAATAACAAAATTCACTTCATAATTTTAAGGATTAAGAGAGATAATACATACTGAGAGTACTGGGAGTAATAAGCACTCTGTAACAATGACAATGATAATAGCAGGTGACCTTACAGAGGGCTTACTATATGCCTGCCAGGCCCCATTCCACACACCTTATAAATGTCAGCTATAACCACTGTTGTTATTAAATTACTTGCCAGAAGTTACACAGCTCGTTAGTAGAAGTCTTGGGACTAGAATACAAATTCATGAAACCACCCTTTTCTGTCACTTACACATTCTGGCTTTAGTCATTTCTCTTTTCAATCATTTTTAGAGAAGTTCTCCCAGATGTTAAGCAGAGTCAAGCACTCAACCTCCTCTTTAGAGATACAAGCACACTTTGGCTGAGGAATCAAGACCACTACTCAGAAAGTATGAATGAAAGAAGAGTCCCAAGGATTTATCTACCCTTCCTTAGCTTGTCCATCTCAGATCTAGATACAAGCTGGTTGTTGATAATAAGCAGTCCCAAGAAAGCCTGGTGGAACAAATTTGTTACAGGGAACCCTTTATCATAACCCAGTGAAATGGATTCTAGCTATCTGCCACGAAACAGCCACATCTAATAAATCATGAGATGCTAGGCCTTGCGGGTGCTGTGCTAGCAGCTAGAAACCACAGAGGAACCCAATAATTGTGAGGCTAAGTTCACACTAGAATTGGTTTCTCTATAAAAACCTCACCCCATTTTTAGAATGTGAATCATAAAGTTAGGCTGAAAATCACCACAAATGGTAGTGACTCAGTATCAGCAGCAGGACTGACCAAGAGACACTGCAAATTTCATTGCAGTCTCTGGCTTGCCACTTCAGAGAACAGCTTCTTTCTCGGCGGCCTTACACACTAAAATCTGGGGGTGGAGAACAGTTGGCTGAAAAGATGGGAGTCGCAGAAATAGATCTATCTTGTGCCAATCCTCTAATACACATTCATGGGTCCTATGTGTTTGGAAATGTACTAAGCACCCTTTGAAACAGTGACCCACAAGCAGCTTGCAATCTAGCTGGAGACACAGAAGAGCAAACACAACAAATCCAGGAATAATCCTGCTGGAGGACACACCAAAAATGCTGCTCAGCCACTTAGAGATCTCCAAGGGCTGGAGCCATAAAGAATTGAGCAGATTTCTTGGATCTGAAGGACATCCTTGGTTCTGGGCCACCGGAAGGGAGGAGTAAGGATATTTGAGGGCATCCCCGGGACAAAGGATCACCATTAAGTGAAGATTAAGAGTCAGACCTTTGTGGGCTTGTTTCTAGGTGGGTGAAGAGGTCAGTCTGATGAGAGCTGAGGTGTTTACTGGGGAAATGTGGGGAGAGAGAATTGGTAGCCTTAACAGCTGAGGAAAAGAGTTCAGTGGGAAATGTTAAGCTGCCAAAGGTTTGGTTGGAGAGTGACCGAAGAAATGTACCTACAGGAGATGAATGCTCCTTGGACCACACAGACAAGGAGCTTGGAGATGAAAGCTATTGGTCACAACAGGACCTCAGTGTGCCTGGCAAAGTAAGGGGGCAGCATCATCAGAAACATGTACTGAGTTCTCTGTGCTGGGCCCATTTTAGGGCCTGAGTGTACAAGGAAAAACAAGAACTGGCCTCAAGTAGTTCAAAGCAGATGGCAGGGGGGTATGGCGGCAACATAAAACACTAATACAGTAGGCTCTCTAACCTATTATGACAGGTGATCCCTCAAAACAATGACAGCAGAGCATAAAGGTATTAAGAGACTACTGAACAGTAGGTGGTCATGAGCTACACCTTAAACTGGAAGGGAGGGCTCTTAGCAAGACAGCAGAGGGCAAAGGCATTTTAGGAAGGGGGAACAGGACTGGTATGTCTAGTTGACAGTGAGTTACGTTCTGTTTACAGGAGATGGTAGGAGTGGTGTTGAGTGCACTGGAAAAGGAGGGGCTGGAATAGTGACAGTTCTCAATCTTAGAATGAGTTTGAACACATGAAACTACCATTCCCATTCCCACTGCCAATGCCTTGATTCATCCCCTTATTGTCTCTCATCCAGATAATCACCAGTGTCTTACCTGTTTCCCTGCCTTCATGGTCACACCCCTCCAACCGATTACCCAATGTATTATGCCAGAGTACTCTTCTTAAAACCTGAAATGTCCATGCCATGGCTCTGCTTACAAACTCCTCAATGGCCCTCATAGCCACAAACTCCTTCTCTCCTTATGTTAGCCAGAGTTGGTTTCGGTTGCTTATAATCAAGAACTCTGATATATGGTACCTTTCCCTGACTTCCACTAATTCCACTTGTCCCTATCTTCTATGTGCTGATGGTATCTTACTTACACTAATTTACCAAATTATAATGAAATTACTTGCTAATGTGGGTCTCATGCCAATTAGCCTGTATGTTCCCTGGAAAAGGGGACTATTTTGTTGTTGATGTCTTCAACTCTTAGAATAGGGTCTTGCATTTATTAAATGTTGAGTAGATGGTGAAATTAGTGAATGAACAAATTAACTTATTTTGTCACTCTTTAGGGCTTTGAGCAGGTAAATGTTTTAGTAAGGTTAATTTAACCTCTTTACATAAGATAGCTTCAGGAACATTCTAGATATAAGGCAACACATACATCCCCTTTTCTCTTTGATCTAAAACTGTGCTATCCAATTTAGGGGGCGCCTGGATGGCTCAGTCAGTTGAGTATCCAATTCTTGATTTCAGATCAAGTCATGATCTCATAGTTTGTGAGTTTGGGCCCCAAATCAGGGTCTGCACTGGCAGTGCAGAGCCTGCTTGGGGTTCTCTATCTTCTTGTCCCCTGCTCACACTCTCTCTCAAAAGAATAAACATTAAATAAATAAATAGATAGGTAGATAGATAGATAGATAGATAGATAGATAAAACTGTGCTATCCAATTTCAATACAGTAGCCACTTGACACAAAAAAAGTACTGACATGTGGCCAGTCTAAATTGAGTTGTTCTTTGACAAGGAGGTCCACTTTCAGCATCATTATTCAACATAGCATTGGAAGTCCTAGCCTCTGCAATCAGACAACACAAAGAAATGAAAGGCATCCAAATTGGCAAGGAGGAAGTCAAACTTTTACTCTTCGCAGATGACATGATACTCTATGTGGAAAACCCAAAAGACTCCACCAAAAAATTGCTAGAACTGATCCATGAATTCAGCAAAGTTGCAGGAAATAAAATCAATGTACAGAAATCGGCTGTATTTCCATACATAATAATGAAGCAGCAGAAAGAGAAATCAAGGAATTGATCCCATTTACAATTGCACCAAAAGCATAAAATACCTAAGAATAAACCTAACCAAGGAGGTGGAAAATCTATACACTGAAAACTATAGAAAGCTTATGAAAGAAACTGAAGAAGACACACACAAAAAAAAAATGGAAAAACATTCCATGTTCATGGATTGGAAGAACAAATACTGTTAAAATGTCAATGCTACCCAAAGCAATCTACATATTCAATGCAATCCCTATCAAAATAACACCAGCATTCTTCACAGAGCCAGAACAAACAATCTTAAAATTTGTATGGAACCAGAAAAGACCCTGAATAGCCAAAACAATCCTGAAAAAGAAAACCAAAGCTGGAGGCATCACAATTCCAGACTTCAAGCTGTACTATAAAGCTGTAATCATCAAGACAATATGGTGCTAGCACAAAATATAGACACTCAGATCAATGGAACAGAGCAGAGAACCCAGAAATGGACACACAAACGTATGGCCAAACTAATTTTTGACAAAGCAGGAAAGAATATCCAAGAGAATGAAGACGGTCTCTTCAGCAAGTGGTGCTGGGAAAACTGGACAGCAACATGCAGAAAAATGAACCTGGACCACTTTCTTACACCATACGCAAAAAGAAACTCAAAATGGATGAAAGACCCGAATGTAAGACAGGAAGCCATCAAAATTCTCCAGGAGAAAGCAGGCAAAAACCTCTTTGATCTTGGCCACAGCAACTTCTTACTCAACACGTCTCTGGAGGCAAGGGAAACAAAAGCAAAAATGAACGGTTGGGACCTCATTAAGATAAAAAGCTTCTGCACAATGAAGGAAACAATCAGCAAAACTAAAAGGCAACCAATGGAATGGGAGAAGATATTTACAAATGACATATCAGATAAAGGGTTAGTATCCAAAGAACTTATCAAACTCAACACCCAAAAAAACAAATAATCCAGTGAAGAAATGGGTAAAAGACATGAATAGACACTTCTCCAAAGAAGACATCCAGATGGCCAACCCACACATGAAAAAATGCTCAAAATCACTCATCATCAGGGAAATACAAATGAAAACCACAATGAGATACCACCTCACACCTGTCAGAATGGCTAAAATTAACAACTCAGGCAACAACATATGTTGGCAAGGATGCAGAGAAAGAGGAACCCTTTTGCATTGCTGATGGGAATGCAAACTAGTGCAGCCACTCTGGAAAACAGTATGGAGGTTCCTCAAAAAATTAAAAATAGAACTACTCTACAGCCCAGCAATTTCACTACTAGGTATTTATTCAAAGGATACAGGAGTGCTGATTCAAAGGGACACATGCACCCCAATGTTTACAACAGCACTATCAACAATAGCCAAAGTATGGAAAGAGCCCAGATGTCCATCAACTGACAAATGGATAAAGAAGATGTGGTATATATATATACAATGGGATATTACTCAGTGATCAAAAAGAATGAAATCTTGCCATCTGCAACAACATGGATAGAACTAGAGTGTACAATGCTAAGTGAAATGTTAGAGGAAGACAAATATGATTTCACTTATATGTAGAATTTAAGAAACAAAACAGATGAACATAAGTGAAGGGAAGCAAAAATGAGAGGAAGACAAACCATAAGAGACTCTTAAATACAGAGAACTGAGGGTTGCTGGTGGGGTGTTGGGTGGGTGGATGGGCTAAATGGGTGATGGGCATTAAGGAGGGCACTTCGTGGGATGAGCACTGGGTGTTATATGTAAGTGATGAATCGCTAAATTATATTCCTGAAATCATTATTACACTATATGTTAACTTGGATTTAAATTTTTAAAAATAAAAAAATAAAATAAAATAATAAATTTTGTTCTTTATGTATAAAATATATATCAGATTTCAAAGCATACAAAAATGTGTAAAATACCTATTTAATAATGTTTATATTGACTACATGTTAAAAATATATTAGATATACCAGGTCCAAAAGAACATATTGTTAAAATTAATTTCACCTGTTTAACATTTTTTAAATGGAGGCAACTAGAAAAGTTTGGACTATATTTCTATTGAACAGCATGGCTCTAAAATAATCCATTCTTTATTTTATCTTTTTTTTTCAAGAATATTTTTCAGTAGACATAGAAGAATTTGAGAATTTGAGAATTTGAGATTGACTTTTCTTCAGTATTTTATCTTTTGCTCTCAATTTTTTTTAATGTGTATTTATTTTTGAGAGACAGAGAGACAGAGTGCAAGTAGTGGAGGGGCAGAGAAAGAGAGAAACACAGAATCCAAGGCAGGCTCCAGGCTCTGAGCTGTCAGCACAGAGCCTGACATTGGACTTGAACTCAGGAGATGCGAGATCATGACCTGAGCTGAAGTTGGACACTTAACTAAGTCACCGAGGAGCCCCTGGTCTCTATTGTTTCTGATGAGGAGCTGACTTTGATTCTTATGTTGTTGTTAATTTTTTCCCTTTCTCTTTGGTTGTCAGCAATTATCTATGATATGTGTAGATGTGGTTTTCTTAGAACTTACCCTATTTAAAGTTTGTGTACTATTTTGAATCTGTATGTCATTTTTTTTGTTATATTTGGAAAAATTCAGTCACTATTTCCTCTAATACGTTTTTCTGCCCCCTTTCTCTATCTCCTCTCCTACTGATCTGTTTTCAAGTTTATCGGTTCTTCTATCATCTTCATTTCCTGTTAAGCTTATCCTGTGATTTTTTCATCTCAGTTACTCAACTTTTCTATTTTAGAATAGATTCATTAGATACTTTTATAGTTTCTATTTCTCTGCTAAGATGCCCTATATATTCTCTCATTACAACAATATTTTCCTTTAGTTCTTTGAACATATTTATAATACCTCCTTTACAGATTTTGTCTGCCAAACCCAACATCTGGGCCATTTGGAGATTAGTTTCTATTGACTGTTTGTTTTGTTTTGTTTTTGCTAGGGGTAATATTTACCTATTTTTTTGCATCCCTACTAATTGTTGATGACACACAGAAGACTTCTGAATTTGAAGACAATCAACTCTGCAGAGTTGATTTTTGCCAGAAGTCAAACTGCTTGCTCACATTCATCTTGTCTGGGCTTGGCCTTCCACTTTGTTGGATGAATTTGTGAAAAGCCGAAGATGTCTCCTAAGCTCCTCTGACTGCAGATCTCAACTTTCAAAGTCAATCTCCATGGCAGATTTTGACAGCTCTGGCTTTGTTAGGGTGGGTTTAGAGTAGGTCTTACTGTAGAGCAGCAGCTGGCAAACTACAGCCATGACCCAAGTCTGGCCCTCTGCCTTTCTTTATGAATAAAATTATATTGAGACAAAACCATGCCCATTCATTTACATACTGTCTATGGCTGCTTTTGTCCTATTAATAGCAAAATTGAGTAGTTATAACAGATGCTGTATAGCTCATAAGATCTAGAATAATTACTACCTAAATCTATTTAAAAAATTACCAACCTTGGTTGAAAGCATGTTTCTTACCCCTAAGACACAGACTTTCTATCTTTCCTAGATGCTTAGAATGTGTTAAGGAGGTCTTTTCAATGTGGCTAGGCTGGACTGCCACTATCTCCCAATATTGCTTGACCTCTAGTATTTCTGTCCCATTCTCAACCCTGGAGCCACCACTTCTGAGAAATCTCGTATGGTTTCAGTCTGTATATTTGCACACCAGCCAGGCCAAGGATTCCCTGGGTACACCCAGACACACTTCTGTTCCCCCATTCCCCATGCAATTCTCTCTTCTCTAATGCCCTGCCCAGCAGATTCCAGCTGCTTCGCTGTCCCAGACTCTGATCTCTGTTTCCTTAGCTCAGCAGGACTGCTGTGCTCAGTGCAGACTCCAGCATACGATGCTGCAGTCAGAAAACTTTCCCCTGGAAGAGAGCCAAGGTGATCATCAGGTTCACCTCACGAGCTTTCTTTCTCTCACGATTGAAATACTGTGCTTTCTGTTGACCAATACTTAAAAATAGTTGCCTCATACAGTTGTCCAGTAGTTTCACGGTTGTTCACTGCACAAGGACTAGTATGTTACCAGTTATAGCCAAAATCGTAAGTCTTCCCCTGAAACACTCCCTTCTGACTTGTAATCATTTTTAATAAGAAAAAAGAAGTCCAGTTCAGATAATCTACATTAGGGTGATTTTACAGTGATGTCTTGGAAATGTTAATTAGAAGTTGTAGAAAACTTTCATACATCATATGAAAAGGAAAGGAGAGTTTCATGTAGCTATATGGATTAATTCCATCCCTTCAGAGCTGAGAAAATGTTTTTATTTTGTTAGAGGAGCCATGGTTTATACTACTGTAACATAATTCTTATTTGGTTAGTGATCCAAAAAGGTAATTTAAATCTGAGAATTTAACCATCTCCCTCTTGTATCTCTCTGCCATATATATTCAACAAGATGGCTACTTTGGAAATCTTTGCACCCACTTGTTGGGTTTTGAGGCTACTGGCAATGCTATCCAGCCATCTGTCTGGGGTTTATGCAGAAACATCTCAAACTAGATCCTAGTGCCCATTCCAAATCCCAAAGCAGGCCTCAGCTTTTTTCTGATCAAAGACAAGCATCTAAAGGTCAAAAAGAAAACTGGGAAGAAAGAAAGGATGAAAAAAAACTAAGACTGCATAGATTATATGTATTTCTGTAAAGCTTTCTTCCAAAGCAAGACATTCAACCAACGTACTGAACGTCTACTATGAACTCAGCATTTGCAATGTAGAATACAAAATAATACCAAGCATGGTTTTATACTCCAAGACCTCTGTCACAGTGCGCTAAAGAAACCACAACGATTTAATCACAAAGTTAAAGTAACCCTGCCACTTGTTTCATAACTTCTTAAAATAAACAGAAGCCCAGAAGGCACAATTACCCTATGGCAAAGACCTATATCAGATTCAGGACTTGGAACACTGCTTTTCTTCCTTCTTCTAAAGTCTTTTCCTTTAGGAGAGAACAGAATTCATTTTCACAGAATCTGAACACTGGAAAACACACACATACACACACGCCCTTTATTTATTTATTTATTTTTTCAACGTTTATTTATTTTTGGGACAGAGAGAGACAGAGCATGAACGGGGGAGGGGCAGAGAGAGAGGGAGACACAGAATCGGAAACAGGCTCCAGGCTCTGAGCCATCAGCCCAGAGCCTGACGCGGGGCTCGAACTCCCGGACCGCGAGATCGTGACCTGGCTGAAGTCGGACGCTCAACCGACTGCGCCACCCAGGCGCCCCACACACACGCCCTTTAATTAACAGGTGCTTTGATGTTCCCCAAGGGAAAAGGTAAGGGGCTTTGGTTATATGCTCTTATCTTTTCACCATTTTTTTCTTTCGTTCTTTCATTTAAATATAATATTCTTTAAAAATTTTTTTTAAAATGGGGCATCTGGGTGGCTAAGATGGTTAGTTGTCCATCTCTTGGTTTTGGCTCAGGTCATGATCTCACAGTTTGTGAGTTCAAGCACCGCATCAGGCTCCACATTGTCAGCAAGGAGTCTGCTTGGGATTCCCTCTCTCTCTCTCTGTCTCTGTCTCTCTGTCTCTCTGTCTCTCTGTCTCTCTGTCTCTCTGTCTCTCTGTCTCTCTGTCTCTCTTTCTCTCTCTCTGCCCCTCCCTCACTTGCTCTCTCAAAATAACTACATTTTTAAAAATAAAAATAAATAAATAAATTTTTTTAAAAAGAGTGATCACTCCTCTTCCACTGGAAATTGGTGAATAAAATGAATACCCCAGCCTCAAGTCAAACATACACAAGAACTCCAAAAGGAATATATGTCATATTTCAACTAATGTCAGTATGTATCGATGATTCTCCACTATTTTTCTTTCAATCACATACATCATAATTCCCTATCTCTAGATATCTGTTTTTGTCCTCTCGAAAGTCACATTATATGTGTGTGTATACACATACACGTACACAAACACATATACGTATATATTTACACGCATGCATATATGTATATCTCAATGTTATAATTACAAATATTCTATTGTGTGATTTTTCTTCAAAATAAACAATCCTGATAGCTGTGTTATTAAAGAACTCTATGACTCCACATTCAGAGTCAAGGATCTAAGTCACACTTGGCCTGAAAAACAGGTTGTCTCTGATCTTTGGTGCATTCCTGAGGCAGTGACCCTGAAGGACATCCCCAGGTGCTTGAACAGTGTGTTACATACAGAGTGTAATGAATAACCCTGACAGGTCACCCCTTAAAGTTTGCAGAACACTTTCTAGTACCTCCAACTCTTAGAAGGATCTGGTTTCCTCCATCTTGGTAAACTCATCTTGCTCACTTTAGTTTCATATTTGGAATAGGAATATTACTATTTTGCCTGTATGAAAGTAGGACGTTGGTGTGGATAATTTCTTTCCATCTACATTTTAGAGCCATGAATCTATCACTTTAGATGTTCCATCATAAGGCGTTGATGTCCGTTGCCTAGGTGTCTATAGGAGTCCTATGGATCCCAATGGTGGTCATATTTCTTAGGCGTAACCCTAAGACTTTCCAAGAAGCTAAGCAAAATATTATTATCATGTTTCATTGAAACTAAGGCCCCATGGATTATAAAATGCATCTCATTTTAGAGATTATAAAATATTTTTAAATATGTATACTTATACGTGTATATATATAGACACATACATATATATACACACATTTCTTTGCATCAATGAAATGTACTCTTAATACTGACCAAAAATTGTAATTAGTATGTATTTCCAGGATGCAAATAACTTCATTAATTATTTCAATTCATTTTTACAATAACCCTGAGATAAGTAAAGCAAATATTTCTCTCATTTGATAGATATGTGAACTGGCTCAGGGAGGTTGCTCGACTAGGCTAAGGTCACGCAGAGAACCACGACAGAGTTGGGTCAGGATCACAAGTCTTCTGACTCTAACTTCTATACTCTCTCCTCCACCACATTGTGCTTTTCAGAAAATAGGTATAACAGGTATGTTGGCTGAATCCCCAACATTCATTTCTTCTCCTCATCCAGCACCAGGGGATGGACTGTTACTGGTTAATAAGCCAATCACAAAAATTTCTATTCCTGCTCCCAGCCTCCCTTGCACCTAGGGGTGGCCACCTGACCAAGTTCTGGCAAATGAGACATAGATGAAGGTATGGTGAGATCTAAAGCTCTGAGAAGTGGTTTCTGTCTTTGCTTTGTCTTGCTTTGTATTGCATGTCTCAATGAAGGACACAGATAATGCTCATGCAGGCCTGATTCTTTCCTTTTCTCTTTTTTCCTGTCTTGAATATGGTCATGATGGCTGCATTGTGATAATCACACTGCAACCACAAATGAAAAGGCAAGTGAATCACAGTCATTGGCCCTGATGTCACTAAGCCACTGATCCTGTATCAATAATCATTTAACTCTATTTATTGTTAGATGAAAAAAAATGTTTTTGTTTAAACTATTATGATCAGTTTTTCTGATACAGGTGGATGAATGCAATTGTAGGTTAACTGTGGCAATCAGAATTCTAAGATGACCCCTATGATCTCCATGTCCTGGTGCAACTTCCATAATTATGTCATATTGAATGGTAAAAGGGATTTTCAGATAATAGCCAATTGCCATTAAGATAGGGTGACTAAAATCAGAGAGTTTTCTCTGGCTGGTAGCAAAAGAGGTAGTTCAGAGAAGTTCAAAGCAGGAGAGGAAGGTTCTCCATTGCTCAGATGGAGATGACCACAGGGGGACTACAATCCTAAAACCACAAGGAACTGAATCCTGCCAACAACAAGCATAAGTTTGGAGAAGTCTCTGAGTTCCAAGTGAGCACACAGTGGGCCAATCCTTAATTTCAACCCTGTTGAAATTACTCTGGATAGAGAACCCAACCATCCTGTGCTAGCATCATAGTTTAGAAATGGGAGGAAAATTTATTTGAGAATTTAAAATCTTGAGGAACAAAGACTTTCTAACATAACCTCCCAGTGTGGATAAGGGACTGGACCTCAACTGACATCAACTACTACTCCTAGTAGGAAACAAATTAAAAAAATAATACAAAATAGCAAAAGAACACAAAATTATACATGTAGCATTTTGGAACATATTACATAGGATCTCTCTCCAAAAAGTTTGTCTTTTTCTGCCTTGCTTAGACTACTGCAAAATTAGCCTGCCTTTCCAGAGACATGGGGCAAGGCTGGAAGGGTGATTGTTTTTAAAACAAAAAGTTAAATTACAATTTTGGGTATCTTTCCTTTGAACATCACGAGGCTAATGAACATTCAACCAGTTTACTGGTGCAGTAATGATGATATCATACCATTGCCTCTTCCTAACAATAGGGATGTCAACATTTTGGAATGTATTAAAAGTCAGCCAAGGGGAGAGTGAGCAAAAAGGAAGGAAAGGAGAAGTAGAACAGATTGTGGAATCTCCTCTCAAACTTTTTTAAAAAAATAGGATATTTACTAATTCATCCACCAAATTGTTAGCAAACATCTGCTAGATGTTCAGGATACAAAAGTAATCAAGATAAATATAGACCAAGATAAATATAGACCCTGCCTTCAAGGGGCTTACATCCAAGAGGGGAAAACAAGGATGAAACAAATCAACTGTAAACATGTACAATATCTGCAAATCAATACAAGGTTAAGACCAGGAATAACAAGGGATCTTAATTATTAGGGTGATAGATCTCTCTGAAAAGCTGACATTTAATTACTACTTCAAGGGTAAGAAGAAGCCAACTATGACCAGCAAGAAGTACAAAGCATTCAAGGTGGAGGGAACCAAAGGCAGAGTCTGAGATAGAAACAAAAAAGAAAAAACTGACAGTAGAATGAGCCAGGAGGACAGAAGCCTAAGATATGGTTATAAAGGTGTTTCCTTTTTAGGAATATGGGTCTTATCAGCCAAATTTAGATATTTAGATTTTATTCTAAGTACAATGAGAAGTCAACGAAGGATTTAAAGAACCATAAAATTTAATTTGCCTTTTCAGAAGCTGAGTGGAGAACAGATTGGGAGGGTTAAGAGTGGAAGTGGAGAGAACAATTAAGAGGCTGTCACATAGCTGAGATGAAAGATGATGGCAGCCTGAAACAACTCAAGTGTCCTTCCATGGAAGAATGGATAAACAAAATGTGGTATCTACATAGGACAGAATATTATTTAGCCTTCAAAAGGAAGGAAATTCTGGGGCGCCTGGGTGGCTCAGTCGGTTGAGTGTCCAACTTTGGCTCAGGTCATGATCTCACAGTTCATGAGTTCAAGCTCCACATCAGGCTTACTGCTGTCAGCACAGAGCCCACTTTGGATCCTCTGTCTCCCGCCTCTCTCTGCCCCTCCCCTGCTCACACTCTCTCTCTTAAAAATAAATAAACATCAAAAAAAGTGGGGGGAAGGAAATTCTGCTACATACAACATGGATGAACCTTGAGGACACACAGTAAGGGAAATAAGCCTGTCACAAAAGGACAAATACCATTTGATTCCACAGAATGTCCCTGAAGTGGTCACATTCACAGAAACAGAAAGTAGAACGATGGTAACCAGTGGCTGAAATGGCTGGGGAGTTAGTATTTAATAAGTACAGAATTTCAGTTCTCAAAGATGAAAACAGTTATGGAAACAGATGGTAGGGATGGTTGCCCAACAATGTGAATGTACTTAATCCCACTGAACCATCACTGAAAAATGGTTAAGATGGCAAATTTCATATGTATTTCAACACAATTTTTAAAATAAAATTTTTCATAAAAAATGACCATGTAAGCTGAAACTATGCAAAGCAATTTTCATAATCAAAGAGAAAAATTTGACTGTTTTGTGGTCTTTAAAACCTTTTGTCAAAACATTAAGAACTCTCTTACTGATTATAAATGTATAGGGTAATAAAGACAATCACAAAACTAACATCACTTAGTACACTGTCATTGAAAAATTAAAGTGATTTCTTTTATCAAGAAAAAAAATATATAGTGGCCAGAATCAGGATGGGAGCAATGAAGATGGACAGAATGAAGCATATCTGAGATAGATGGTGGAGGTAGGATCTATAAAACTTTCTGATGGATGCCATACATAGGGAGAGGAAGGGTGGAACAGTTAACTCCTGGATTATGGTCAAGGACTGGGTGGATGGCACTGCCATTGACTGAGTTGAGGGAAAGAGTCAGAATTTTGGGGTAAAGTAAATATTTCTTTTTAAACATGATGCATTTGGGATGTTTATTAGACATCCAAGAGACATGTCAACTGTGAACTTGAACATGCGAGTCTGGAGCTCAGTGCTGGAGATATACATTGAAAAGTTATCACTACACAGAATGGATCAAGTCTACTAGAGAGAGACTGTAGGAAGGGTGGCCAAAGTTCTTATATGCATGGCCAGTGTGGAGGTACACCACAAGACTCAAGTCCCATGGCCCAGTGACTCCAACTGGAAAGAAAAGAGGAGGGAGCCCAAGTTAGGGGGTGCTGCCATACTCTGCTCTTCAATACATGGGCATGTGGGAGACAGAGGTCCTAAACCAACCAGGCCATTCTATACCCGACCATGTGGAAATAGAAAAAGAGTTTGAAGTGGGGCTTTCTCCATGAAATGCTTTAAATCCCAGTCTTGGAGAAAAAAAACTTGAAAATGCTTCTAAAGAACTCAGTAAATCCAAATATCTTCAGTACTAACTCTGTCAGCAGGAGAGGGGCAGGTACCAGGCATGTTATAACAAAGGCAGGAATTTCCTGAAACCACAGGCAATTTTACAATTCTGAATAATTATTAAGTGAAACAAAGTGGGTGAGAGTAGTCAGTAGATTGCAGCATTATTCCAAAAGTAAGGTCTGCACATCGTTATCAATCAAGCAGCAGAATGAGGAAACAGCACCCTGAAAACAAAGTCAGGTGCTTTGGCAACTCTCCTGGAGCCACCAATCATTCTTCCGCACGGCTGGTTGGGGAGGCACAGGCTCAGGGAAGGGCAGCAGCTGGAGTGGCTCTCCCTTTATCAACAATGATGCCCACAGACCTATCTCCTACCTCTCCCAGTCTATACCCAAGCACCCTTCATGTACAAGCTCACTTCTGTCATCCCATAGATGAGGCACATTATCCCCTTTGTTCCTCCAACCAACATTCTAAGGTAGGTACTATTAGTGATATCACCATTTTAGAGATGACAAAAGCTGAGAACAGAGAGATTAAGTAACTTCTTCATGTCAGAACACTAGTAAATGGTAGTGCTGGGATTCTAACCAAAATCATTCTAAGTTCTGAGACTGTTCTCTAACAATCATTGACTCATTCATTCTGCCAACCAACAAGCACTGAGAGCCTATGATGTGCCAAGCCCTGACTGTGCTAGTTTTAGGGATAGAGAAATAGATGACAGAATCCAGAAAGGCTATAATTAGCCAACCGCCTCATACTCATGAAGGACTTTAATATTATTAAAAATGGATACAGGGGCACCTGGGTGGCTCAGTTGGCTGGGCATCCAACTTGGGCTCTGGTCACGATATCATGGCTCATGAGACCGAGCTCCACATCATTCTCACTGCTGTCAGCGCAGAGCCCACTTTGGATCCTCTGTCTGTCCACACCCCCCCCCCAGCCCCTCCTCCACTTGTCTCTCTCTCTCAAAAATAAATAAACATTAAAAAAAATGGAAGCACACATTTAGTCACAGGAATACACCGAAAGGATTGAAAGAGGTGCCTCCTACAACCTTCAGTTCATGCCCCATTACCAAACCACTCTGCCTAGAGAGTTCAACGAATATCATTTATAACTCCTATAGTTATCTTGTGTGTAGCAAAATTATATTTTCTGTGTTTCTGTATGGGTTTCTGTGTTTTTCTGTATAAGAATATGCATTAAAGGTTTTAATTTGGTTAAATGCAAATACACAAGAAAGGTCATAATATTTTTCTAACCCTGTCTTGGAACTCTTTCAATCTTTAATGTATTGGGAACCTCAGAAAAAGGAAGGAACATAGGTCTCTCTCTACTACCTCTAAGAGGCACTGAACTTGAATGACAGCATGGGTAACTATGGAGGATGACCAAAGGTCACAGGGGTGGAGAAGCTCAGGCAGGCTTCCTAGAAGAGGCCTATCTTGGGTCTTAGGAAGCTGAATTACACACGGATTCAGAGCACAAGCTCTGTGTGCAGTCATGCAGGCCAAGCCCATCACTGTTAACTGTAATCATGGGAATATCTCAAACTCTCCAAACCTGAATTTTACCTAACAGTTTCAGAGAGTCCTATAGGGATAGAAAGAGATGCTGCATGTAAGATTTTCAGCACACTGAATAAAGAATAGTTTACTATATTACTATTTCTAAGGATGAGTAGGAGTTAGCCTGGCAAGGAGACCAGGCAACAACTTGCTGATTTCATTCCTGTGGTCATGGCATTCAGGAAGTGAAAGTGGAAGGAAAGGAGAGACCTTAGAAATTTGGGGAAAAAAGGAAGTAGTGGTGTGAGCTTCAGCATGATGCAGGAAATGGCCCGGCCAGCAGGATGGGAGGTATTATTAGTTGGCCTGGAAATGCCTCACAGGGACATTACACAGGACAACTCTGGGACTCCATTTGCAGATCTTCTACGTGAGCAATGTCCATGGAGGGTGCGTGGCACAACCCGTGTGGCTGAAGACAGCAACTGGCCTGGGCAGGTGCTCCAAGGGTCCTGCACCTTGGCCACCGCTGCCACATAGCTCCTCCCACTATTGGTGTGTCCAAATCATCTGGGCTGCTTCGGTAAACGGGGCAGTAGCACAACCAGCACTGCCACCAACCCCTTTGGGCCACATGGAAACCATATCTAAAAGGGTCCAGTTGTGACAAGAGTATCTGGGATTATCCCAATCTATCAGTACAGTGGCAGCAACGTGGGACCTTCATTTTAGAAACTCCTGCCAATGCTCCCTGTATCAAGAATGACAAAAATTAGAGGAAAATCAAGCTCCCGGCCACAGATCTCAAGCTTGGTGGGTGGCTCTAAATGAGGTTAGCTCAGTGCAGATTTGTCTAGAAAAACACAGAGCTTTATTCTCACAGAGCTAGAGGGCAAAGAGAAAAACTATTTCCCCATATTTCCCTCTTTCACAGAAATAGGACTTTCCTCCTGGGCTGCACTGCCAGTCCCCCTTAACTCTGTCCCGGCCACTGTAGTCTTCAGCATCCCTTCCCCCCAGAAGCCCTCACCAGCACTCCATCCCCTGGCACCCTAACACCCCCACAAAACTGTGCTGCACAACTCTGGGGGGCACCATTCATGTACACATGATGTGAAGGGAACGGTGCCTAAGGGGATGCTGCCCCAATGCCTTCCCTAAGAGGAACGGTGTTCCCTAAGGGGAACGGTGCCTGGGGAATGCTGCCCCAATGCCTTCCCAGAGCTGTGCAATCCAGCAGCCCGTACTCATTCACCACTCACCCACGCTTAAGAAATAGCAGGGAGATGATAAATGTTTGGGAGAAAACCCTGACTGGGAAAGAAGATGGAAGTAAATGTCTACAGTCATAGGGATCCCTGTGATTATTCTTCGTTCAACAGAACAAAAGAAACCACAGTGATAGGAAATACAATCCCACCTGAGTGATCAGGAGGATGACAGCTGAACAGAGGGCAGAGAAGGGCCTGCTAAGTATTCTAAGGAAAGGAGGAGGGTGGGATTAATTGGCAGTGGAGGTGGGCAGAGAATTTTAATTGGGGGTATGCTGAGATTCGAGGATTGTGAAACAAAAGGGTAGATATAGAAAATGGAGGTCTGGGGCCTAGAGAAGTAAGGGGTAGAAAGTTAGATAAGAGACACACATACACACAACCCAAAAAAGAGGATACATGAAGCCAAGGAAAGGAACAGGTTACCAACCGAGGAAGAAGAAGACAAAAGAAGATGGCTGAGTCCTGCAGCATGTCTTTATATATAGGAAAATGGGGAGGTGAGAAGGAAAAAAGTGGGTGCCCAAAGTGACAGAGCCCAATGTGAGAGAAGAGAAGAACCACAGGCCACTGGGGTCATGAGAGAAAGAAAAGTCTCAAGAAGGTGGGTTTCTCTAGTGTCAAATGTTGTAGAGAGACATTACAGGCGCTTGGACGGTCACTGTCTGACCCTTCAGAAGGTTCACTGCAGTGACAGCTCCTTGAAGGATGGTCTGTGCCCTTTCTCACTGTATTCCCAATGCTCAGGGCCAGCTACACAGAAGGAAAGCAGCAAGTGTTTGTGGAACAGAGTAAAGCAGCTGGACTAGAAGGCCTATTGTAAGGAGTTAATAATATACCATAATTACAGTTTAAAGTTTAATGACTCTTAATACAACTTTGTAAAGGAAGGCAAAAAATTACTTTTTTTTTTTTTTAACAGTGTACACTCTGTTAATCCCCATTACAAACTTCTATGGAGGAAGTACTTTTCTTTTTTACCTGGCATGAATTGAAACTCACCTCAGATAAGGAGCAAGAGATTTCCTGGGATCTTCCCTGCCACAAATTCTTTGAATGACCACAGCAAAGTTGCAAAACCTTTCTGCTTTTGTTTCCACAAATGTATTAATTTGGGATTAGTATAAACTTATTTGCAACCTTGAAAATACTTAAAAGACGGGAAACATATTTAACTAGTCTCAAACCGTATGTGATTCTCACACGTTGCACAAAATAAAATACCTAGCAGGTAACCGCTGCTTCCATGCAAGGGTTTTAGCATGCCTTCCCACCTGTTTCAACAAGTATAAAACTGGCCTGAGGTTTACCAAAAAAGCCCCTCCCGAAAACCCAACAAAACGTTTAAGGGCTAAAAATATATATATATATATCACCTTACATTTGTTTCCTATCCAGAGATTAACCCTCTCTCATTCTCAAATTGTACTGTGAAGACAGAATAACAACTATAGCAACTACCTTCTGACAGCTTACTCTGTAAGGCACTGTGCTAAGGGTCTTACAGGCATCGTCTTACCTGATCTCTACAACCACTCTAGGGGAATGTTATTGTTAATGCCTATTTCCAGATGAGGAAACTAAAGCTTGGATCAGCTAACTTTCTCAAAGCTACACACATTGGAAGTGGTGAAGGTAAGCTTTAAACCCAGAATGTATCACACATCCTCACGGGATCAATTTTCACAGCTGTATTGCTGACATTCAAAGATAGATGTCTGATGTGTTTTTTTTTTAATTAGAAATATTTTTAAAAATAGGAAACCATGGAACAGATGGCTAGCCTACACAGGGACCAGATCCACAGGTTACAAATGATGGATCTTTTACTACTGATAGACCCATCTTCCCAGTTCCTCCAAATGAGGGCAGCCAGTGTTACAGAAAAAGAGAGAACAGGGGATGGAGGATTGAAGGCTCAGACTCCCAGTCATGCCCTGTCAGATCCATACCCTAGAGACCACCTGATCTGTAGTGTTCCTCCCTCTTCTTCTACCTTCACTGGCCCCCGTTTCTCTAGGGAAAGAGTGGTAAGTGTGAATGTGTCTTAGGCTGTGTTGCTCAGAAATGAGAGCCTGAGACCAAACTTCTAGGCCATTTTAGCAATCCCAGGAAACTTGAGTTTAGAAAAAGAAGTGAGACAGCAAAATCAAATAACAAATGGGGCAGGACCAATCATGGCTTCACAATAAACAAAACTTCTCACTCGGTCATATGGGACACCCCCAAAGAGGCTGGTAGAGATTACAGCCTCCCAAAAGTTTCCATCAAATGGAGCGATACTCTGAGAGGGAAAATGTCTGCCATCACCTAACTCTCTCTTATTCCCCACGGGGCCAAAGTTCATTCCATGGTGACCCAACATCCCCCACACTTTTGGGGTGTATTGTCTTGCTCCTTCAGCAGCAAATGAGGAAGCTAGATCCCATACCTACAGGGTGGTGCTTCATCTGAGTCCAGAAGTGGTGGGAGTAAGCCCAACATGGCGTTGGATGGTAGAATGGTACAGTCCAGCAGAGCTGGTCACCAAGGCAACTGAGAAGGAAGTGGGGCTAAGAGGATTTCAGATGGTGTGTAAGGGGCAGCCAACAGAGGAAGGTTAAACCTAGAGACGAACCAGTACTGGTGTGCAATTTCACATTCACAGAAAGTGGAAGAGATGATCTAATAAATCTCCTTGGACTGTGGGTTATTTGTGCTCCTTGATCTTCTGCAGGTTCTTAGAATTCTGTCACAGGACATCATCCATTCTACAGTCATTCAGTAAGCATTTCTTCAGCATCTCCTATTGCTAGGCATGTCCTAGTGAAATTCTAGAGATAGAGAGAAGACTAAGAGAGAGAGAAGGAGACAGGCAAATAAACAGACAATCACAATACAGTGAACCCAACAGTGCCATTAGCACACAGAGGAGTGGCACCCAGTCCAATCTTGGGGTCAGTAAAGAATAACTGAGGGAAGGTGATACCTGGGAAGGGGCTTGAAAGATGAACAGAAATTAGTTGGGGGCAGGGAAAAGGGAGATTCCAAGCTGGCAGCATAGCATCTATAAGAATAAAACAGGACAATGCAACTTAATTAGAGGGTGCCATTTTACTTAGCCATGTTTAAACAGTTGTGTTAACACGCAAAACCAGTTTGGTACCAAAAAGTATGTGCAATAGACATCCCTGTCTCTCACATCATCCCCAGACCTCCTGCCTACCTAACCCATTCTTGAACATCACTCATCACTGACCTCAACCCCTGGAGTATGTATGAATCAGTGATGGGGTAGGATCTGGAGATACAAGTAAGGCATGGCGTGAGGTGAAGATGAGGCTAAGAAAAGAGGTTCAAGTTCAAGGATGACCTGAGATTTAGGGGTGGTATTAGGAATGGGCAGGAGGCAAGGATGGGGGTGATGCAGAGCTAGACTGCTCTGTACATGACTTAGAACCTTGAAGTGTGACAGTTTTTTTTATAAGTTCCCCCACTTAAAAACAGCTATAATAAAATGTGATACATTCATACAAAGTGTAGAAGATGAATGAAAGCATGTTGTGCTTTCTGAACTACAAGCAGCTCAGAGAAGAGAGAAGAGAGAAGAGAGGAGAGGAGAGGAGAGGAGAGGAGAGGAGAGGAGAGGAGAGGAGAGGAGAGGAGAGGAGAGGAGAGGAGAGGAGAGGAGAGGAGAAGAGAAGAGAAGAGAAGAGAAGAGAAGAGAAGAGAAGAGGCTGGAAAGATGAGGAGTCAGAAGGGTCTTGTAAGCCATGCCAAGGTTGGGTTTTGGAGGGCAATGGAGATCAATTAAACAATTTTAAATGAGGAAATAATACGATTCAATCATATTTTAGGAAAATCATTCTGGAAGCAATGAGGACGATGGACTGGAGGGTGGGAAGATCACCTAGTAATTACAGTGATCAGGCATTGCAAGATGAGGGATAAACAGGAGGGATGTTTTTTATGAGCCATTTAAAATGAAAGATCATCAAGACATGGGGATAAAGTCTATTTGAAGCTCATTTAGATTGAGGGAGGCAGTGATGTGGTCAGCGGATGAAAAAGATCTTTGGAAGACTGGATAGGTTTCTGGCCATTCACCGGCCTTCAGAAGGACTTCATAGGGAAGAATGATTGAGGGGTGGTAGGGATATAATGAGTTCAGTTTTAAACCCAGTGAGTTTGATGCACCTGTCGGACAACCACAGAGACGTCTTAGGGCCTATTAAACAGGTCAAGAAGTCAGAAAAAGAGAGGTATTGATTATACAGATTAAAAGGTATTGGCAGCCAAGGGTTTGGAGGTCACCTAGAGAAAATGTGCAATGTGAGGAGAAACAAGAAGCAAGGGTGGGAAGGTCAACACTCATGTGTGGGGCACTGGATAAACAGCCACGTGGCAGTTCACTCACTGTACATGTCTGCTCTCATCATCATCATGAAGGCCTGCACCGAATCCAGCCTTCCATTGCAGGAAAAATCAACCTGGTTTGCTTAGAGCCCAGAGAAAAACCAGGTAAAAGAGGTATTAGTGTTCATTTCAACAAGCTAACTCTTCAGGTAATACAGAGTTAAGGGAACTCTGTGTGGGCTCAAGGACAACAGAAAGAGGAGAATAGGAAGCATTAGAACTGCAGGGATTGTGCATTTCTGGATTTCCAGCTTTCCAGCACTTGAAGTAGTGAAACCTTCCTCACCTTTCTTGCAGCACAGGCTTCTGTGGGTGCACCTGAGATGTGCCTATTTACACTAATACTTCAACTACAAACACATCATCCATTAGGAAGAGTTCTCTAGTTAGAGTCAAGGCCAATATGTGTAACTCAAACTTGAACATCTCCCCCTAGAACTGGGTCTTAGCCTTTTTTTTTTTTTTTTTTTTTTTTTTAGTATGGCTCTCTGGATCTGAGGTACAATTTAAGCCAGAGACCCTCATCTCCGAGTAAATACACATACATGCAACATATTTAAAATTTCAGGTGCTTCACAGACACCTTTCCCAAAGTCCCTCCATGAATCCCATAGGGGTCTCTGGACTCCCTGTTGAAAGCTCCACCCTAGAACAATTTATCTAGCTCATGTCACTTTCAGAAAGTTCAAAACAAAACCAACTCATTCCAGAAGAGCACAGCAAAAGGAAGCCAGGCACTGTGGCTTCCACTGACCCTGAACTGATAATTCCTTATTTCCGTTTTCAGTAAGGCAGAGGATATCTCCTTCCCTTTTCTAAGAATCCCTGTCCTTCCCCCAACAAAATAGACCTCAGGCACAGAAACCAAAACAACGCAGCTGAACACAAAAACTCAGGCCTCCACAGTGGGCCTCGTGAGGAGCAGCTCCAAGGGCTCCAGGCTGACTGTGACATTATCCTCATGCAGCCATCCCCCTGTAAACAAGAAACATCCCTAGTTCATGTCTGCTGAGACAGGGGCAAGAAGGGGTCTCCAACCACTGGGGATAGTGGCCAGGAATATAGCCACACTGGGTGGGCTTGGCACAGTGTGAGAGTCAAATAAATATCTGTTGCCTGAGCGCTGGCTCTGCTCTCCTAGAGCAGGGTCTTGGGTTTTGATGGGTGACAGGTATGGCTGACACCCAGTACATTCTTGAAGATTGTAAATTTAGACAGCAGGTAAGTTAGGAAGTGTTACGACTTATAGGGCAAAATAATCCTGTTATAAAATGCAAGGAACTCAGCACCTTTAAATGGAGACAACTCACCCATCTCCACACTCCTAGTAAATTTCCCTCTTTTGCATCTATTTTTTGTATTATTTATATATATTTTATTATAAAAGGAACACACTCTCACTAAAGAAAATTTGGGAAATATAGAAAAGTATAACCACCACTTACTTCTGAAATGATGTGATTTATTTCATCATTTGCATGTACCTTTTCAGCTTCCCAGGGACACTTGCATTGTTCAAGGGTGAGGCGTTCCTTTTTGGGGGGAGGGGGGCTGTCACCACAGACAAATGGGACAGGATCCTTTGACCTTGTGACTCTCTGGGCTCTCACCTCGTGGCCAAGAATTATTTATTCTATTGTGTTTTCCAAGTTGATGGAAATTTCCCACCATTTATGCCTATTCTCTTCACTTCCTTAACCTGAAAGACCAGAAAGAAAAATTTAATCACTGGAAGCTCTTTCCTATTATTTTTTCTGCTTCGGTATTTCGAATGTTTTCTTTCAGCCCTCACACCACCCACCGCCATCTGGAGAGGTTTTCTCAAAAATTCTAGCAGGGATTTAGAAACCAACCACACCGTTACATGTATTTGGTCCTGCCACCACTAATAGCTGTATTTCTTTTGGTGAATGTCTCACTGACAGTAACTCTTGCAAAACAGAAAAGCCACAAGTTCAAAGCATATAAACCACAAATGCAAACACAGCAGACATGCTAATTAAAGAATCCAGAGAAAAGACTTCAGAATTTGATTTCCCCTGCCTCTGGATTCTTATGTGGCTTTGAGAGGGAGACTTTTTAAAAAATAGATTCAGAATCATATTATTTGCTGAGAGAAATCAAGTGTCTCGAATACTTTCTCCAACCAAGTGTAAAACTGGAATTTAAAACAGTAAGGGAGAGGGGAACCTGGGTGGCTCTGTTGGTTAAGCATCTGACTTTGGCTCAGGTCATGATCTTGTAGTTCGTGGGCTTGAGCCCTCCGCTGGGCTCTGTGCTGACAGCTCAGAGCCTGGAGCCTGCTTCGGATTCTGTGTCTCCCTTTCTCTCTGCCCCTCCCCAGCTTGTGCTCTGTCTCTTCCTCTCAAAAATAAACAAACATTAAAAACTAAAAAAAAAAAAAAAAAGTAAGGGAGGATCAGTTTACTAGAGAAGTGAGAACCTTCTCACTTGCCTCACAGTGGTAAAGAGCACATATGAGGTTAGCGTTTGTGATGTTGAAATACTGTCATTGCTAGGATATCCATTTTCTTCTGTGTTTCGCTTTCCTCTGAATGCTTGTGTATCTGGGATTCATGTACCAACTGCCATATACACGGGCCAGACTTGATTTCTGGATGCAGCGTTTCAGTTATGCTTTCAGGGAAAGCATAAATGGCTGACATATGTGTGTGGAATTTATTGTAGTATCTTCTTGACCTCTTTTACTTTTAATAAGAACAAAAAAAAAATAGTAGCAGTATGGGTTAAATTAAAATGTGGCTTGCAATTCAGGGGAAATTCAAAGAGCTTTAAAAATGTGTGAGCTGTTACCGCTCCTTACTTCCAACCACTCTGGCACGAACAGTGAGAATTTTACAATGATCAAACGATTAACAGCTTCATAGCACTGATACAGCTGCACTCACTGAACCCCTCAAACCCCCGAGATGGGAGTTTTTACTACCAGTTCCCATCTCCAGATAAGGAAACTGAGACTCTGATGGTAAGTAGCTTGCCCAAGGGCACAAAGGTAGGAAGAGGTCAAGTGGTATCTAACCCTAGTTTATTGACTCAGAAGTCCAAGCATTATAGAGCTCAAATGATAAACTATCCAAAGCAAATGCCAGCATCAAATGGGTCCACACTTCATTTCCCTCTAGCAAGCCAAGAAAGCAAACTGGAAAAGTAGAGCCGGCTTGACTTTTCCACTAGAGCTGGAATGCCCCCAGGTTCAGCTCCAGAGCCCCTTCTCTTCTTGGTCTAATTTAATCCCTTCACAAATTTAACTCTCATCTACAGCCAAGGACCCCTACATCGATGTGTCCAGCCCTGACCTCTCACCTGATGCCCACTGACTGCCTTCACGACAGCGTTTAATAGGCCTCTCAAAGGTCACATATCCATGACTGGATAGCGACGCTCCCTCCAAAGCTGCTCTACCAGAAGCCTTCTGCATCCAACGTGATGGCAGTTTATCTTGGCAGTGGCGTTGGTCACAACATCAAGTCATCCTAGACTCCCCTCTTCTTCCTACATGGTTTCTCTCATGTTCATTTTAGGCAGCGGACAAATAGATTTCTCCTATGCTTCTTTAAAACAGCAAGCTCCCCTAGTACACATAGTAAGACTTCATTTGCACACAACTCAGCAGGAGCACCTTTCCCAAAGCAGTTAGGTGAGCTTCATCCACCATAGCACTGCCTACCCACGTATAGCGATGTCCACCTACCACTTTTTTTTTTTACATGCTATTAGGTAACACTTCTGTCTCCCAGACAGTGGTCAAAGTGCTTTACAGCTAATTAGCACTAGAGAATTCATGTAATCCTCATAGGAACTCTCTGAAGTAGACACCACTATTCTCTTTCAGTAGATAAGGAAACTAAGATACAGGGAGATTAACCAGCTTGCCCAACACCACACGATTCAAACCTGGACAGTCTAGCTCTGGTGTGCATGCTCTTAACCACTTCACCATGCTCCATCCATGAAACATACTTTTTCCTCTAAGTACAGAAAGGAACCTATACTCTTATCTTGCTTTCTTATGGCCGGGGCCCACCTCTGCCAAGTTCCTGGCCAGGACTGACTGCACCTTCTCTGTCCTCTTCACAGGAAAGTGGCAACTAAATGACAAGAGACCAAAGCCCCTTGTCCCATGAGCACTGGGCTGTGACCAGCCAAGTCATCTAGCTGAATCTGAGATATGACAGCACATGACCCTGCCTCCTTGGAACTGCCTCCCCAAGGCCTGCTCGGGGATCAGGAACTGAACACCAACCAACAGCAGAGCATGAGAGCTCCAGGGCCTCTGAATGTGATGGATGGTGCGGCTGGAGGGGCTGCTTCAGAGGATACTACCCACCTGGGCCAATTAGGCTGTTGGTGAGTGACTGGGATGTGCTGAATGTACTCAAATAGATGCCCCCAAAAGACCCCTCTTTTAGATGTTACTTTAATACCAAACATATTAAGGAGAAAGAAATAGATAAAAGAAGAGAAGCAAGTGTGCTTCAACAGCCCTGTTGACAGTGAAGCCAAACAAGGAGCAAAAACAAGGACAGTTCTTCTGGCAGGATCTCTGTGGGTGTGCCCGGAGTGCACAGACCGCCCCCCACCCCTTAACTGTTTAGAGGACTTTTCCTTCTGTTTCCAGATAGAATAGGGACTAAGGGCACAGCTTCTAGAACTGAGAGATTAAGAGGTGGGGTCAAAGCCCTATCTCCACCACAACCTCCGACAGATTACTTACCCTTGCAGATACTACTAATGCCCCACCTCACAGAGTTGAGGCGGAAATTCAGCTAATGTGGAGTAAAATGCTAGCAGAAGACCTGGGACACAGTAAAACTCCATGAATGATGGCTACTTATGGTAATTTTGATAATCTCAATAATAAAAGTTGTTCACACCCTTCAAGTGTTTAGAGGGTTAAGTGAAGGGAAATGTAGGGACAAGGAATGACGCAGAGAAAAATTAATACTTTATGTTTGGCAAGGGTGGGAAAATACAATAGGAAAACTGTATTTGTGACAGCTATGTCTTGTTTTTTTTGTTTTTTGTTTTTTTTAATGTGTGACAGTTCACACATTTAAATAACATTTAACTGAGTAAGCTCACTGACTATGGATCACCCTAACCTTACCCACTTCACTATGGTATCATATTCTTTCTTCTTTAAAAACTTAAGTCGAAAAAGACAGACAAATATAGTTTCTAAAGCAAACAGAGGAATAAAATCTGTTTTCATTTAAAGCATCTCACTTTTTTTTTTTTTTTTAAGCAATTAGCTAACTTCAAAGGGCAACCAATGCAGTGATTCTATCAAGCTGGCAAGGGTCTGGTGTCTTACTTCAAAGTTTAGGCAGATTGAAAGCCACTGATAGACCTGCTATACTGGCTGGCATCTGGCATGAAAAGTGCTGAGAATACCAATTCATTCAGATGGTGTGTGTGCACAGACCCACAGCACTAAAACGGTACCTCTTTCAATGAGAGCCCCTGTTAAGCCTGAAAGAGAAGGGTGTAATCATCCCACCTCCAAATTAAAATTAATGAGGGTCATTGGGATTAAGGCTGAGGGCCTCTATGGGATAAAAGAGTGATGGAGAAAGTCCTAATTGGATGGAAGGGTCCCCAAGTGCTTAGTGAATATCTGTAAAGCAACTTAAGCTGGACACCAGGGGAGGTGGGACCAATGAGCACAGAAGTGCCAGGGGATACCTGCACGACTTTAAACAAGCTGCTTGACCTTTCCAGGTCACCTTGCAAGTGGAGTGAGACCAACCGCCTGCCAGTTTGACAGAGTTTATGATAGGATTAAATTTTATTTATAAAGAGGTTTGACATTCTTAGCTCCAAAGTGCTCTCCTATTAATAAAGTGAACATGTTAAGAGGACAAATTAGAGTCCAGAGTACTCATTTGCCAAAAAATCACCAGATGGCTTCATTTTTCAGGAGGTGACACAAGCCATCAGAATATTGGAATTAGACAATCAGATGGCAGTCAAGAAAGGAAGACTTTAAGAAGCTGTCTACCTCAGACTTCTCTGTCCTCTTCTACTTGACTCCTTTGCTCTAGAAGTCTAGCCACAGACCTGGAACAAGCTTGTGTGGACCGTCAGAGCCATGGTTCGCTGAGGTCCATTCCCTAAAACCTGATGTGCCCACCTAAACTCCATTTCTACTTCCAATCCAATGCAACTGCTCCTCCGTGAACCTTCCCAGCCTAGCAACACCTCAGAAAGATTCTGTCTCTGAATTCACAGCTTGCGGTGCCCCCTTTAATTATATGGCTGGCCCCACTATTATTTGACTACTATTAATTCTGTATAAATATTATGCCCTTTCACTCCCAGATTAGAGGCTGTGTCCAAAGAATAAGCATTACACTTCTCTGAATTCCTCACATTGTCCTCAGAACCTTGCACCCAGAAGATACCCAATGCCATTCCTGTGAAACCATCTTCCAAAGATTTTACTGGGCCATTAGCAATCTGCAAAGTAGCTTCACACTCGTGATCACACTGCACAAAGAACAATAAGCTTCTCTTAGCTGTTACCTGTTAGTGAGGCTACCTCAGAGCATAAGTCTGGGTTAGTTTGAGGCCAGCTGGGATGATGGGAGTAGACACAATGAACAGAAAATTCAAAGGACTTTAAGTTTTCAATCCTGCCCTTCCACCATCTGTCTATAGAATTTTGGCCAACTGTTTCTCAGTAATCACGATTCAGAAAAATGACAGTGCAAGAAACCTACCTCTTGAAACTGCTAGAGATGTGAAAATATACATATATATATTACATTTAACATTTATTAAATACAAACATATAGAGAAGATACTATTTATGTAGTGGTTTAATGTGTATTTTTTTTAAATATCAAATTCCTGGATAAATACTTTCCAATGGGGAAGAGTAACACTTTCTAGTGAATATATTCAGCATTTTAGATCCCTCCTGGCTAGTTTAAGTCCCTTCCCTCACTGGCTCTCACTCAGGCCTAGGGTTTTGTCTGCTACATCTTTTGCAACTTTATTTTTTTTAATGTTTTATTTATTTTTGAGAGAGAGCAGGGGAGGGGCAGAGAGAGGGGGTGACAAAGGATCCAACGGGGATCGCTGACAGCAGCGAGCCTGATGTAGGGCTCAGGAACCATGAGATCATGACCTGAGTCGAAGTCAGACACCTAACTGACAGCTATCCAGGTGCCCCACAACTTTAGATCAAGTTTCCTGGAGACCTGAGACCGAGGGAGCTACAGGGTTCCACTACAGAGCTGACCAAGGGAAGGCCACGTCTGCAGGAGGAAGTGAAACAGTTGATTTTCCAAAATTACCTGGAGAGGGAATCAGACCAACAGAGACGGCCTCAGGACTCCTGGCCAGAGGTCATGGTTCCAAATTTTCTCATCCACCTCTGGAGGTATGCAGAACCTTAGGGAATTCTCTTGTTTCAAAAAGCACACCTTTTAGGTGTGAATTGTCAAATCTCAATTAGGAAAAAGGGTCTTTTCAAATATTACTCATTTCATTTTATAGCTTGGGCCTACCATGACATTTCTTGTTTTATACAAATTTCCTATGCGTATTTCTAAGATAGTGTATCCACGTCTCAATGGATCATTTTAGACTCACACCACCTTGAAACAAATACTGTAACCTGCTGGCCAGCACTCAAAATGTTGACTCTGAAAGTATTTCATGTATTCATACAGTGTGGGCAGGCATATCACTGATTATCTGGACCCGGTAGAGTCAAAACTTTTTCCACATCTAGAATTGAGAAAAAAATAGTAAAAAGAAAACAAACGCTCACTATGTTCTATTTCTTGTGTCATCTTGTACACGCCAACATATTTTCTCCTTAACGTCCATTCTTGGAATGTTCTCTCATTACAGGAGTGGTGAGTCACAGTGAAAGGAATTGATGGGACTCGCTCCACCCATTAGCATAAGCTAAACTATGGACATCTTGAGTTCTCAGGGGGTTAGTTATCTTGGGAGGGTTGATCACAATTTGCATGATCATATGGTACAGAGGTGTATTCATGAAGATGACCTCAAGTGAAGCAAGAAATTTCTCGGTGTAATTTACAATTCAGCCAAACATCCACCCAGTGGGCAAACCCCAGTTCCAAAAGAAATTAAAACTGGGAGGACAAGAAGTGTGATGGATCAGAGACTGGAATACGCTGAGCTGACAAACTTAAGTGAGAGGGCTGGAGCCAGACAAAAGGGTGTGTGCTCAAGGACATGCCGGATGGTGGGGGGGTGGGGCAGAATTACAAAAGGAGGGGATAAAGTAGCACTTGTATGTTTCTTCTATGAATCCAAGCTCCTTTCATGTCCTTACTGTGAGAATTATATCTGCAATTTAATATAAACCTAGAGACTCAGTCACTCTTACAGACCCCAATGCCACTGCCAGCCTTCAGCAAATCTGCCAAATGGAGAATGCTGAGACCTTCCAGACTTCTTCCCCTTTCCATTAGGCCCTTCTATTCAGGCCTTTCCCTCAACCACATTTGGGGGTGGGGGGTGCTCAAGTGAGCAAGGAGCAGAGACAGAATCCCACAAGGGGCAGAGAGAGAAAGAGAGAGAGTAGTGGGGCTCGTGCTCCCCTGAAGTGGGTGAGCTCACCCACTATGGGACTCGAACTCACAAACTATGAGATCATGACCTGAGCAAAAGTCAGATGCTTAACAACTGAGCCACAAGGTGCCCTCCTCAACCACATCTTAATTTCTCCCTTTAGTTCAGTGGTTTTTGGACTGGCAGCATCAGCATCACCTGAGCACTTGTCAGAAATGCTAACTCCCAGGTGCCACCCCAGATCTATTAAGAAACTCTGGCGGTGTGACCCACAAATCTGTGTTTTCTCAAAGGCTCTAGGTGATTCTGAGGCACACTAAAGTTTGAAAACTGCTGCTTTAGATGATACCATAAAATACTTTAGGATGAAGGAGCATATACATTTTAAGAGAGGACAAAGGAGAATCATTCAAGTGCCCAGGGAATAATTTTCTAACAGTTGAATCTCGAGTCATGTGAAAGATAGTGAAGGAAATTTGAGGCTGCTGAATTCGTTGGGGCACTCACCATCTTTACCTTTTAATCCCACCTATTTTGGTCTTCTCCCCACATTGCCACTAGAGACATGTGTTTGGCCTGAAAAATCTGACCATGTCAAACCCCAACCTAAAACCCTCAATGGCTGCTCCCTGCCCATAGGATAAAGTCCCAGGACATGATCCAGGGCCCTTCATCACCTGCCTCTGGGCCACCTCCCTTGCCCTGTTTCCTTCTGCACTTTCCCTCCTACTCAGCCATTCTTCACTGTCTGCAGGAGGCTTAGACTCCCCCTTACCACTGACATTGGGTCTGCCTGTGTGGCTTACCTTGGCCAACAGCATGAGAGTTGAAGTGATGTCTGCTATCTCTGAGCAGGTATTAAGTGCCATATTTTTGTTTTATCACATTCTCTTTTTCCCCCTTCCCATAAATGAGATCAGTATTGCCCCAGGAAGAGGCTGTTTCTTAAGCCTCTGGGGATCTCAGAAGGAACCAGATAAGGAGCAGAACCACAACTAACCTACACTGGACATGCAGCAATCGTGACAAATACACCTCAGTTGTTGTAAGCCACTGAGATTTGGGAATTATTTGTTATTTTGCCTAAGCTGACCATTATAGCACATTGGATCTCCCATATCCCCTCTGCCTGGAATGTCTCTCTCCTCTGCTCTACCTTTCCTTCCTATCTGCATAAGAGACCTGCTCATCATTCTTCACTCAGCTCAGGTGTCATCTCCTCAATCAAGTCTTTTTTATTCCCAGATATAACCGATCGACTCTCACCTGTAGGATCCCTTTTGAATGCTACAGACCAGTAACTATGTCCTTGGAACTTTGCTGGGGACTTTCCATTTATTAGCACTATCCTTACAACAACTCCTCTCTAAAAAAAATAAATAAATAAGCCCTCATTTTACAGAGTGGGAGACTCTGGCACAGAAAAGCAAAGCGACTTGTCCAGGTTTCCCAGCCATCAGCCACAGAGACAGAGTTTTCACCAAGTGTGGGTATGGCTCTGATCGCAGCAATCTTTCCTGTGCCCCACTCACCTCCCTCCCTCCTCTATCAGCAAGCTTTCATATCCTCCCACTGTGGTGGTGAGAGTAAAAGTCTCCTTATCCACAACTAAAAGGTTGTGGAATTAATTTGACACTTGAAAGACTTGCATCTGGAAGTGGGCTTCTTACCCCCTGAGAAGATAATCACTTTCTCTAAGTGGATGGATTTATTCGAAGGCTCCTGGCAAGTAAATACACTGGAGCCTTTGGAGAACTGGGGCATTCTGTCTGTACCTTTCCCAGGTAGTGTGGTGTGTTAAGACAGGTAGATTCCCACTGACATTGCCCTTGGGAACCTGTGGGAAGGTCCTTTTGGGTTTGCCACAAGGTAGGAGGTTAAGTAGCAGAGGGTTCAGAATTCCAAGCAAGTTGGCTACATATAGATATTTTAAGTAAATGAACAAGGAAAAGAAAACGAGGAGAATAAAGTGACACAGTGGCAAAGAATTGAACCAGACCACCCAAGTCAGACACCAAAATAACTGCCTAAAGTAGGAACTGCAATTTTAGGTTTCTGTGAGCTGCTGGCGTTTTGTTGTGTGGTTGAGCTTTTTATTTGTTTTTCTCATCTTCCCCCTCTCTTTAAAGTTGTTTCAGGGAGGAGTTTGGAAAGTATAAGAACCTTCAAGTCCTCCCCCATCAGCCATTATTAGTGAAAGATAAGCATTCAACAAAACACCAAGATATTCTTCTCACACAACATTCATAACAACTTTTTCAGGGTTTGCAAAGCTTTTCTCAGTTACTTGTTGGAATCCATTTATCTCTCTCACCATTCCAATGGAGTTTTGTGTTTTTTTTAATTCCCTCAAAGGACATTATTACATTTAAATGATACCATCGGTAACATTAATAATAGCATTTTTCCCCTTCGAGTTTAGAAAGCTGTTCAGAACTCCAAATGGTCACTGGGCCAGTGAGAACACGTCTGACTTACTCTTTAAAAAACCATCCACTCCGTATAACAAATAATAAGAGCCAGCATTTACTGGGTACTTAGTGTTGTGCTCAGTGTTTTTGGGGCACTGGTTTATTTAATCCTCAAAACAAGGCTATCAAGCAGGTGCAACCATTTATGGCCACTTTACAGATTAAGAGAGTGAGGCACATAAGAGCATGAAGGACCTGCCTGAGAGAAAGGGTGTCTCTCCCTTTCAGAGGTCAGTAGCTGCACAAGACGACAGTTAATGATTCACCCACAGCCCTCGGGGAGCTCCTTTCAGTGAGGGCAACATAGGCACATTCTCTCGGTGTCTCTGTCTCTATCTCTATCTCTCATCTTCAACTCTTCCTCACCCAGCGAGAGGCGGGTGTCCAGCAAATTGCTTGGCAATACACAGAGGAAACTCCATCCAAAGTCCGGGTCTGCTGGGTCCAGGCCGCCTCTGGGCGCTGTCCAGCGGGCAGCGCGCCTGAGTGACCAGGCTGGGGTCCTGTCTCCGACACCCCGAAGGTGGCGCGGAACGCCAAGGCCGGGATTTCGAGCGGTGGGGGGGAGGGGTGGGAAAGGCACCGTCCCCAGGGACACCTGTTGTCGCCTTGGGCCAACGAAGACGTCGCGGGGACTCACATCTCAGGAAGGACACCCGTCTGCAGTGTCCGCGTACGGGAGCGGGGGTCGCAAGTGTCTTCCCCCACCCCCACCGCCCCTTCTCCGCCTTAGGGGGGCTCACCTCACCCCCTCCCACCCCTGGACGCCGGCAGCCAGTGGAAATGTCGCGCCTCCGCGGGGCTCCGGCCGAGGCACGCACGGAGGCGTGGGGACACGCGGGGCGAGGTGCAGCCCCCGCGGCGCTAGGACCTCGCGGCCGGCCCGCCCCCACCCCCACCCCTCGCCGGCTCCACCTGCGGAGCCCCTCCGGCAGGGCACGCTGGCCCTCCACCGCGGGGCGCGGGCGCGGTTACCTGCGACGCCGCCCGCAGGGTCCCAAGTGTCGGCCGGAATGTCGCCACGGCAGAGCCCGCTGGGCTGGCCCGGGGATCCTCGCCCAGCCCCACTGCTCCCGCTGCCCTCCCTCGCGGCCGCAGCGCCGCCGCCGGCTCCCGACTCTCTAGGCTCGCTCCGCGCCCGCCGGCTCCTGGCCCCTCTCCCGCAGCTCCTGATTGGCCGCGGCGCGCGCCCGAGCCGCGCCCTGATTGGGCAGCCGGGAGCCGGGGCGGGGGGACGGACCCGGCGCCGCCTGGACCTGCTCTGGGTGCCCCCGGCGCCGCTGCTTCGCGTCCCCGCAGCACCTCGCGGCCGCGATCCAGACGCCGAACCCGGGATCCTGCCCTCTGCGCCGAGTGGTGTCGGTTGTCCAGGCACCGGGCGGAGCGGAAAGTGGCACGAGTAGCAGGGGGGTGGCGGGGAGCGGGTATCGCCTTGGAGTCTCTCCTACACCCCCTGCCAAGGCTGGACTCCTACATGCGGTTTTGACCGCGTGTTTACTCTTACAGTTTTTACTATAAAAAGGCCATAGGACGCAAGACAGTGGCTTGTAAACAGTGGGCGCCAAAATGTGTTTGTGGTCTTAGGTTGGGCTTGATGCATAATCTTTATGTGGTCCAACTAGAGTTCGCGAAAGGGAAGCAACTTGTGCGAGGTCCTCGTCTTGTCAACAAATTAGTAAGAGCGAGAAAAATGGTGACATAGATCTTCACTTACAAGGAACTTAATACCTAACTAAGGAGATGGGGCTGAATAATAATGGTAATAGTAATTATAATAATAATGATGACCCTAACGTTTTCATGGCTCTTATTATTTGCCGGGCACTTTTCTAAGTGCTTTACATATATTAATACAGAAATACAGGAAACAGCTGACATAAGGATGTCCACATGTCCTGTGAAACGTGTGGACAAGTGATATAAGTTCTGAGTGTGAGAGGTTTTTATCTGGAAGACACCCCAGCAGTCATTCCACACCGCAGTGCAAAGGCACAAGTTAGAACGGAAAGAGAGCATTGGGATTTAAAATTGTTGCATCTTCGGAGCTGGAGAGTGTTATGCTAAGTGAAATAAGTCATACAGAGAAAGACAGATACCATATGTTTTCACTCTTATGTGGATCCTGAGAAACTTAACAGAAGACCATGGGGGAGGGGAAGAAAAAAAAAGAGGTCAGAGAAGGAGGAAGCTAAAACACAAGAGACTCTTAAAAACTGAGAACTGAGGGTTGATGCGGGGTGGGAGGGAGGGGAGGGTGGGTGATGTGTATTGAGGAGGGCACCTGTTGGGATGAGTACTGTGTGTTGTATGGAAATTAATTTGACAATAAATTTCATATTTAAAATAAATAAAATAAAATAAAATGAATAAAATTGTTCCATCTTCGATTTCTTCTCCCACAGTTCTGTAGCCCTCCGAACATTTTTTCTCAACTGCACTGGGCCTTTCTAAAGAATAAAAACAATCACTATAAATCAGGGTGCCACCAGAACTTTGTTTTGCCACTCATAAAAGGAGCCCTCTCTAAGCATTCAGGTAACAGTGAGTAGAAATAATCAGCACAGGTTATATTCTAGCACTTATGACTCCAGGTGTATTCATACCTTGGAAGTAAGTATGGAGCCATTTTCCACAAGTATCTCCCCTCGTTGTATTCTCCTATGTTGACAGAACCTAGAGGGAGAAATTTGGGTTGGTAGAGAAATAAACACCTGAGTGAAAACCAGCTTGACCTACTCTGAACAGCCTGATTTTTACCTTCGCGTAAGCTTAAAGTCACTTATTTTGAGGATCCCAAGACCCTTGGAGGAAATTAGCTCACTGTTCCCAATTTATATCAACGGACAAGCAAGTAGTTCATTCTGTATTGAAAAGATGGCCTGGCATGAGTAGAGCCTTACCTGGTAGGAACACCACAGCCAAATATACTGTGAGAATGGTTCCTATACCAGCATCCATCTCCAAGCTTCAGAAACACATGAAGACATCAGCCTATCTTTCCAGTTGCTCACTTTCCATTGTGGTGGCTTTTGCCAAAGCAGAAGTTCCATTTGGATTGGTCACCCTATCTCTCCAAAGAAGAAAGTTTATTTTAGCTGGAGAACTAGGTTGACCCAAGATGATTTCTTAAATTCATAGCCCTGGTTGGATCACACTAAACTCAGCCTTCTGAGGGATGAGAAGTGAAAGAAGAATCTGGATTCCACCATGTCCCTCTGGAATGGTCTTGTGGGCAGGAACTAGTTATGTATCTGTCTATGCCTAATTTATTTCTTTTTAAACCTTTTTAATGCATATTTATTTTTGAAAGAGAAAGACAGAGCAGGAGAGGGGCAGAGAAAGAGGGAGACAGAGGGTCCCAAGTGAGCTCTGTGTTGACAGCACAGAGCGGGGTGTGGGGCTTGAACTCACAAACCATGAGTTGGACTCTTAACCAAGCCCCGCCCAGGTGCTCCTATCCCCATTTCATCCCCCCAAAAATGCTTTGCTTAGTTGTGCCTCCTGTGTTGCATGTCTTCTGTGGCAAATCCTATTTATCACTCAAAACTCAACTAAAATGTCCTTTCCTCTGTGAGGCTTTCGCTAACTCTTCCAGGCAACAATAGTGATCCCTGTGCCCATGTTATATTCTCAGTACGGCACAAAGCAACAGTATTCTAGCGATCCATTTACATGCCCATCCCTCCAACTAATTATTACCAACGCCTGGCCTAGTTCATAGAACTCAGTAGTAAGTACTCAATAAACTTGAACTGATTGACTAAAATCCCTTACAGGCTAATAGGGTGGCATTAAGGAGACTGGGGCCACACCACTCTGCTATTCAACAGGGCATCCTCCAGTTCCAGGCTGGATGGGTGTTTGATGTGAGTCAAAGTGATCATCTATCCACTCGAATAGGGAATAGGTAGTTTCTGTATGTGAGGCACTGTCAGGTAAAAAGAAGAATAAGGTCTCTCTTAAGTGTACACAGGATGAAATGATGCAGCTGGTTTAGAAAATAGTTTGGCAATTCCTCAAAGAGTTAAACACAGAGTTACCATAAGACCCAGTAATTCTATTCCTAGGTACATACTCAAGAGAATTTAAAACATATACCCACACAGAAAAAAAAATTCATGAATATTCATAGAAACATTATTTATAATAGCTGAAAAATGTAAACAACCCAAATATCCATTAACTGGTGACTAGATAAACAAAATGTGGTACATCCATACAGTGGAATATTATTATTCAGCCATAAGAAGGAATGAATACTGATACATGCTACAACATGGGGGGACCTGGGAAACATAATGCTAAATGAAGGAAGCCAGACACAAAAAGCCACATATTGTATGATTCCATTTAGATGAAATATCCAGAGTAGGCAAATATATATAGACTGAAAGTAGATTAGTGGTTGCCAAGGGGTCAGGGGAAAGAGGAATGGAGAGTAATTGCTTAGTGGATATTGGGTTTCCTTTTGGGTTGATGAAAATGTTCTGGAATTGAATGGTGGTTATGGGCACACAACTTGGTGAATATACTAAAAACCGTTGAGTTATTAAAAACAAAACAAAATACACACAGCAGGCATTCAGAAAGTTTAGAAACCATCAATGAAGGAAATGTTAGTTAAATCATAAAGCGTTTAGTAGCTAACAGTGTAAAAGTGTAGAGGAACAGAAAAGCCAGTAAAACATAGTTAAAAAGTTGGCTGGTCTCTCCCTCATGCTCCCATCTTCAGTAACTTAGAGGGGATCTACTCCTTAGATCTGCATTGTCCAATTGAATATTCTATGATAATGGAAATCTTTCTCTGAGCTATTCAATATGGAAGCCACTAATATGGTTAGTGCAACTGAAGAACTGAATTTTAATTGTGTTTAAATTTAAATTGCCACGTGTGGCTAGAGGCTACTCTACTGGCAGTGTAGCTTTTGCTGGTTGAGAGGACTGGAGCCATCTTAACTGGCAGTTTGGGATAATACTGGAGAGTGGGAGAGTCAATGTCTATATGTTCCATAGCCTGACTCAAGCCTGTATCCACTAGAAATCCTTCAATAGGATCTCACTGCTCCCACCCTTCTCCCTTCTATGAACTTTTAATGAACTTCAGTCAATAATACAGCATTTAGTTTTGTCTTTATGGCAAAACTTCCATTCCAAAAATATTTATGGAACAAGGACTATGTGGAAGTCTGAGAAGAGGAAGGATTGTAGACAAGGTCAGCCAAATTCCAAAGGGTTGGTCTTGAGAAGGCAGGCAGGGAGAAGGGACAAGATAAATCCATTATAGGGACCTGGCTCCTTACTTCCTTCCCTCCAACATCCCCCATTAACAACACATACACATACTCTTTCAAGTGGGAAATCTTGCTATTAAGATGCTGAAGTGATGTTGAATCTTTATTTAGATTTCCTGTTTCCAATTTAAGCCTTGTAACATCCTTAACTCCTTCAATACCCCTTTCACTTTATGTTGATCTTTCCCTTCTTTGAACTTTCACTGAATTTGAAATTGATAGAATGTAATGACTTTCTAAGTGTTTTTCCTTAATGTGGTGTCCCCACAGCAAGATTCATTTGTTGCACAAATGTTTATTGAGCTCCTGCTTATTTTTGTACCAGAACAGTCCTAGGAGCTGTGGATAAAAACAAAGACAGGGTCTCTGGGAAGTTTAGAGCCTTATGCAGAGGCACACAAAGGAATTGTTTTGTGAAGTTTGGCCTAAATGTGTAGGAAGTTCACTGAAAGCACAGGACAAGCAGCAGGTGGGTGTACACAGAGAAATCAGGGAAGGCTTCTCAGTGGAGGTGACATTTACGCTAAAGGAACTTGAAGGATGAGTAAGAGTTTTTAAAACATTTTTTTAAATTTAATTCATTTATACTGTTCACTTTCCAAAATTGGATTTGAGGTAGTATGTTAGAAGTTTTAGAGAACAGTGTTTGAAAGAATAAATTAGCAACAAGATCCAGCTCAATATCTGTGACAACATTTTGCATTGCTAACAAGGGTACTAACTGGACAGTTATTCTTACTGCTCTCAAGGCTTATTCCTGAGTGAATATATATATATATATATATATATATATATATATATATATATATATCTGATCTCAAGGAATTTAAAATATCTCACCTCTACTATTGCAATATCCTTCTTAGTAGTCTCTTGTGTTTAATCTTATTTTCTTCTTTTCCAGTTATCCCAAATATCAGGCGTTTGTGCCCTACTGTCACCATGCCCTACTGTCACCAGCCTTTCCATATCCATGTATCATCTGCACCATCATGTACTTGTTTCTTTACATTGGCTCTCATCTTGCTCAACTTCATTGAAAAGGAATTTGTATCTCGTTATCATCAGTGAAAAACTAGTATCACTTGCCATAAATAGAATGTTAACCACAAAAATAATACAATGAAAGTAAAACCACATTATCTCATCTTAGCTGGATACTGTTGGCTGCCAAAAGTTCTGAGTTTGAGGCCCTGCAATTTCTTTCATAAAGAAAAAGATTATCAAGACTTAAAGAGTATTAAAGACATATCAGCACCAAACATTTCTCCTTGGTCCAATCAAATTGACTGAAAGAGAATTGAAAAAAGAATAACTCCCAGGGCGTATGAGTGTCTCATTCGGTTAAGTGTCTGATTCTGGTTTGGGCTCAGGTCATGATTTCACAGTGTGTGGGTTCGAGCCCTGCATCAGGCTCCACGCTGACCATGTGGAGCCTGCTTGGGATTCTGTCTCTCCCTCTCTCTCTTCCCCTCCCCCATTCACTCTCTCTACCTCTCTCTCAAAGTAAATCAACTTTTAAAAAATTTTTAAAAAAGAAAAAAGAATAACTCTTCACATGAGCCAATGAAACTTAATGTCCTTCTTGCGTTCCTCTTAAAACCAGCTTCAGCACCAAAAAAAGTCTGTGCTCATCCTGGGTACCACACACTTGTAAACACTGCTCTGATCCATCCCTATCAGAATGATCTAACTTTCTCCCTCCTATTCAAAATCCTTCAATAGCTCTTCATTACCTAAGGGAAGAAATCTGAGTTCCTTACCATGGGATACAAGGTCCTCCTGGATCAGGCTTAGCCTACCTCTCCACCTTCAACTTTTGTCATCTTACTCTTTAACTCTATGCCACCAACGCTGAACTCTTTGTAGTTCTCAGAATGTACCATATATTCTCATGCCTCTGTGCTGTTCCCTCTGCCAGGTATGCTGTTCCCCTACTACATGCACCTTATCTTCCATTTCCCTTCTCTGCTCATTTCTACTTATCTGCTTAGTGCCCTGCACACACACACACACACACACACACACACACACACACACACAAACTATAACAGGATTCCTTCCAAAACCACCTGCCTCTTTCTTCTGGGGGATCTTCCTCCACTGCCTCACCCATGTGTCTCTACAAAGCGCCGACAAGTTATCAAACCACTCTGCACCCCTTATTACAACCGATTGGCCTATAGGTGAGCAATAGAACGAAGGTGAAGTCCCAGCTGATAATTTCCTACCAGGAGCAAAAAGTTGGAGTCACTCTTTCTCTGTTTTAAGATGCAGAGAGAAACAGAGGCAAGCAAAGTATGAGTCAGAGTCTCCACTCCATTTGTGCAGCAGACCAGCCATTTCCTTGTCCCTCCTTCTTTAAGGTCATTCACCTTTTCCTTTTATTTTGTGAAAGAGACCCAGTTAAGTCTCTTTTTCCTAAGCTACTCTGAGTTGAGTTTATTACTTACAACCAAGCTTCCTAATAGAGTCCTAATCACCCTTGAAGCCCTAGCACAAATATATTCCTTTGTGAAGCCCTCCCTGACTCTTCCAGGCCTACAAAGGTGCCTCTTCTCTTATACCTTCCTGCATCTTGTAACACTGGACCCATGACCAGCAAGTATCTTTGTAATCTTGACATTTTGGTGTGAGCAATAGTGTGTTCTGTCCTCTTTGCCAGTTTTGATTATTCCATTTACCACCTGATGGGAAGGGAAACTTAGAACATAGCAACCTATTGACATTGTGCCAGAAGTAAAGTCAATATTGAGGGGGAAAAATCTCTTAAGTTTTAGCTGCTCCACTATGAAGATTTTTTTTAACCAAATTTAATCCTAAGAAGAACTTTAAAAATGTGCCAACTACAAGAACGCTCCGCTCCTCTGCTGCCCCACCAGGATGGAACTAGAAATACACTCCATAAATAACAACCACCGAGGGGGAGGTGGATCTGGATATGCAGCAGGAAGGACTGAGGAACACATGGAGGGGAGGGTCAGATGAAAAAGGGAGGTCTGGGAAAGAAGGAACCTTAGGAGTCCCATTTGTCACTGAATCTCTGTGAATGAAAAGGCAGCCCCATAAAGAAATGGTTTCCACCATCCATGAACTTCCATCTGTGATCATATTTGGCTAAATAAGATTAACTTCTTGTAGGTAGTTGATTGGGCCTACACACTCTTTCAAGTGTTAAGAGGCAGCCTGGGGTCATATCTGTATATTTATCTCATTTCTGGACTGGAAGCTCCTTTTCAAAAGAGATTCTTTCAATCTTGGCATGCTGGGCATCAGCATCTAGCCCAGTCTCGAGTTGAACTTTGATGCTTATAGTCTGTATTTAAGTTAGGAATGCTTCCCAGCTGCAAGTATCAGAATAACCAGTTATAATGGTTCAAGCAGTAAAGACACGTAATTGTTGGACACGAACATTCTGGATGCCGGCAGCCCCAAGGTCGAGTGTTCCATGACATCTAAAGGACCTAGGCTCTTTCTGCTCCTCCATCCTTGGCTTTTTGGTTTTATCTTAGGCTGGCTGTCTTGTAAACGCAACATGGTTGCCACAACTCCAGGTTTCTCATCTTTAGGAAAGCATGTACAAGGAAAAAAGGAAGTGGACTGAGCTGGGAAAGAAATTTTCCTTTGTCGGGGAGGAAAACCTTTCTCAAACAGCCCTTCCTCCCCATCTGGTGAAGTTCTCTTTATATCCCATTGGCTGGAAATGAGCTCGTGACCATCCCTGGCTGCAAGAGAGGCTGGAGGAACTAGCACAGTCTGGGACTCTGCCAGCCATAACTGTGAGGAGGACATTGCCATGTACCACTACTGGCAGTGACACCCTTAGGCAGGCAACCAGGCCCCTGGCCGTCTCCACAATTTTCTTCTCTGTGCCCCAGACTGGCTGGGGCTAACAGTGCTATCTAGGTGGGGTTTTCTGAGCCGAGGCTGGGACCCAGATATGCCTCTTCCCCTCATTACCACTTCTTGGTGTGGGCACTCCTGGGCCCTCTATTCTGCACATGGACTTGACCAGAGACCCTGAAGAGCTACTTAGATTCACACCCATGGGATCTTTTTAGTTGCATGTGGCTGGAGGGTGACCTGTAGCACAGACTGCCTCACTGGCCCGTATGTCACTTAATTTGCAGGATCGCACAAGATTGGGCTGCCAGAATGGTGCTGGCCTGCCGATTTGGGGCGACTCTCACATCTTACACAAGATGAATTTAGGGCTCTGGGCTGCACATGTTGGCTTGAGCTGTGTATGTGGGCCCACGCGCTGGTCTTGACTGGCCATATTCCAACTGCAGTGCTGCCTCTGCTCTACCCGAGGGCAGCTGGGGCGGGGGCAGGCGTTCTTCACTCTGTGCTGGCACCCAGGGCAGTTACCCCAGCCTCTCCATGGGCTTCCCGCCAGGTTTCCAGGAGTGCTCACACCTATGTCCTCCTGGGGATTTCCAGCCCATTGCTCCACAACGCCAGCACACCCTTCTGGGTGGGGTCCTGTCTTGTCTCTGACCAATGTGGTGACATCATGCCCTCCCTGCTCAGTCTTCAGCCATGTAGCAGGCGATGGATGTTCCTTGGGCTCTTCTCATCCACCCCCTCCTCCCCATTGGGGGGCAGTGTGTGCAGGTAGGAGTGTGGTGCACACTGAAAGCGATCACATTCTAGGAATTCTATGGGGTTCAAGGGAAGACTTGGCTGGAAGATGTTTTCTACCTTGATATGGTTGCTGGGAGGGTCAAATGAAATTGAGCCCCTGAGACTCCTTTGTGGCCTATACAAGTGCACACAGATATTAGTTATTTTTAATACTTTCACTTGAAATATAAGAAAACTAAAAAGGAAGAAAGCTAAGTGACACTCCCCCACCCCCCACCACCTCCACCAAGATGAAGAGGCACCATGGGAGTATTTTTGAGAGGGAGTATTCTGATTTCAGATGACCTGCTATTGACATTTAGCTCTGCCTTCTCCCAGCTGTGGGATGCTAGTTTGGTTTCTGGGCCTCAGTTCCACATTTACAAAGTGGGGTAATAATATACCTACATCAGAGGATTTGGGTAAGCATTAAATGAGGAGATACTTAACATTGTTCCTGACGCATAGTGGGTACCTGATAAATAGTAACTATTATTCCTATTTTACTACACAGATATTTGTCGCAGAGCTACAGATCTCCTGGATGACGGCCCTGCTCTGCACGAGGAATAAGTTACAAGAAGGCATTTTCAAAAGGAGACTGACAGGGACTGCACTGATATGTTAGGGTACCTGGCATTTGAGAGACAAGATAGCAGCAGGTGGGTAGGAGCACAGAGCTGGGAGCCAGGAGGCTTGGGTTGGAATCCTGGCTCACTCGTGTCACAGATACAAGTTGTCACGCTTGGCAAGTTACTTAGCCTCTCACTGTGCCTCCATTTCTTCATCTGTAAAATGAGTCCTTGTGAGGAGTGAATGAGTTAAGGTACATCAAGTGTTTAGGATCATGGCTGGCACATGTGTTAGAAGTTATTCAATGCTATTAACATTGTAATTTTGAATCCATCTAAAATTCAAAATAAAGTATGTTCTTAAAAATCCCAACTGGCTTTTATTTTCAAGGGGCCTGCATTTTGGCGACTGAGGAAAAAAAAAAAAAAAAAAGAAGCACAGAGACACACGCCCTGTCTTTGTGCCATTACTGTGCCGTCCCCCTTGAAGTGTCTCCTCTGGCCCCATGAAACTACTGCTCGGTCTCCACTGCCCCCAGGCCAGAGCTCATTCCCTCCTGCTCCCGTCTCTCAAACAGGACTCAAGTCTTCTTTTCAGTCATCTGTGTATTTCCTGACGCTCTCGGTAAGTGTTTCTTCAATGGAAAGGTGAAAGAGACTAAGGGGAATGCTTTAGAAACTCTTGTATTTTGCAGACAAATACAGAATTGTGGTTCAGAGTGGAATGGACCCCCTTCCTCTCAGCGGATGAAGGGACTGGCAGAGGACTGCAGGAGACGGTGCCTCTAAACACCCGGAGGGAAACATGCTAAGAATAACAAACAATCCCACCTTGAACTGGAAGGAGCTCCAGCTCCCAGAGCCGCAACCGTCACCTAAAGTGAACCTGAGTGGGCTGTGGACCCAGGAGAGCTTTCGTCTGAATCCACGATCTGTCATTCAGCGGCTGGTTGGCCTTCAAGCAAAACATCTGAGCCTATTTTCTTACCTATGAAATTAGAGTAATACCAGCCTCGAGGGGGTAATTTCGATGATAAAATGAGATAGTGCAATGCCTGGCAAACAGAAAGTGCTTAATTAATGTTTGTTAAGTGAACGAACAGTTCTTAAAAAAAAAAACCAAAAAACAAACCCAAAACATCAGTACCATCGTTGGATGAAACCGTGTAACTCCCGAAAGCACAGCATTGTTTGATATTGTCCACGACTTGTCCTTATCGGCATGTCGTTAACCATCAGGGAGGCCTTCACACAGCTTCTCAGACTCTCAGTCTGGGGTTAATCTGCAATCAAGAAGCCCAGGCAGGCGGACATTTGGCAAACACCTTCCCCAAACCCTTCCCCTCTCCGGCTGGCCCAGAAAAGCTTCACATTTGCAGCTTCCATGGCAATTACAAGAACCTACTCCCTTTTATTGTTTTTCTTTTTCTAATGATGGAGCAATCACATGGTTTCAACAGGAAAAACAACTCTGGAATCAGAGACCAACCGTCTGGATTGAGCCACAGACTTTCTGGTCTCCAAGTCTGAGTCCCTAGAGAGAAAAGACATCTGATGCTGGGGTGGGAGGGGGGATGAACTGGACAAGGAGCATGGCCAGAACATGCTCACCCCAGGCTGGCCAACTGAACGGGTTCTGTTTCAGGATGAAAAACGGTACGATCCTAACTAGGAGCTCGTATTTACCCAGTGCTGAGGACCAGGCACTTTACAGGCATTGTCAAGCTTAATCATTACAAGGATCTAAGAGTGTTTATTGTCATTGTATCTGTGAGGAGAATGAGGCTCAGAGAGGGGCACATGGGAGTCAAGGGCTTTGGTAGCATTCCACACCTTTTTGCAAGACCCCCAGAGCCCGTGTGTTCGATCTCCTAGCCTCACCAAACCCTAAAGAGCGCACAGATCTCCTGGGATCTTGGGGAAGTGCAAAGTTCTGAATCACTAGGTCCAGAATAGGGTCCGAGACTTTGCATCTCTAACAGACTTCCTGGGGATGCTGCATATCCAGGGACTTTAACTGCAAGGGTAAGGCCAGTGGTCTCTCACCTCGGCTGCACATTGGGATCGCCTGGGAGCTCTTGAAATGCTGATGCCAAGGCCGGGTCCTAGAAATTCCAATTTGATGGGGTACAACTCCGCACAGGACTGCCAAAACTCCCTAGTGACTGCGTGTGCCACCAGGGCTGAGACAGCCCTTCCCTGGGGTGGGGGATAGCTGCAGGGTCCTGAGGCTCCCGGGTCACCCGGCGCTCCCCTTTCCCAGCAACAGAGGCTCTATGGCTGGGCTTTGAGGTCGCCCTTCCAGAGGCCTCTCTCAGCAAACTCCCAGCCTAGAACGAGCCCTGAGCCGCCACCTGTTTCCTTGAAATAGTTCGCAGCTGTGCTGGTGACCTCACCACCCTGGCTCTGCTTCTGGCGGAGCTGCGATCTGGGAAGCCCTCCTCCCCCAGTCGTTCCTTCTAGTCGGCTTCGGGCTCCCCCTTGCGGCCGGGCAGCGGAGGGAGAAGAGCCCCCACGAGGCGGGAGCCGTAGGGCTGGGGCGGGCGCAGCGGGCGGGGCGGGCTGCGGCTCCTGGGAAGGATTCTGCTGCACCGGGACCCCAGCTGGCCCGTCTGTGAGCACAGCTGGCAGCCTCGCCCTTGCCTCCCTCCTCATCACTTGGGAATTGATGAAATCACAAGTTCTCCTCCTCCCTTTAAATGATATATAAACAAACCAAAGTTGGAGCACACAAATGAAAATGGAAAGTACTCTCCTCTCCCCTTTATGCTTCCCAAAGGCAACCACAGGTAGCCATTGGGCTCATATCCATCCAGACCTTTTGCTGTGCATAAAATGTGTATATTTACACACACACGTAATATTGTTTTATAAACAGAAATCATCATGTGATATTTTTCCAACACTATCTTGGGTTATATTTTCCATACATACACATATACACACACAAATTATTTTAGTGCGTCTCCAACTTGTCTGGAAATCAGAATATCTTGGGGACACTTTTTAAACACAGAGTCTCACCCTAGACTTGCTGAGCCAGAATTTCTCAGAGAGAGGCCTGAGAAGTTCTTACAGATTTGTAGTTTTAATAAGTGTCTCAGGTGGTTCTTTAAAAAAAAATTTTTTTTAAGTTTATTTTTTTATTTTGAAAGAGAGAGAGAGAGAGAGAGAGCACGAGCAGGGGAAGGCCAGAGAGCGAGCGAGCAAGCGAAAGAATCCCAAGCAGGCTCTGCACTGACAGCATGGAGCCTGATGCAGGGCTCGAAATCACGAGCTGTGACATCATGATCTGAGCCGAAAACCAAGAGTCAGATGCTTAACTGACTAAGCCACCAAGGCGGACTTTTTTTTTTTTTTTTTTAATTTTTAAAATTTTAGAGGTGCCTGGCTGGCTCGGTTGGAAGACCATGCGACTCTTGATCTCAGGGTCATGAGTTTGAGCCCCCTGTTGGGTATAGAGATTACTGCATTTTTAAATTTTTTATGTTGAGATATAATTGATACATAACATTGTATTGGTTTTAGGTGCAACATTTAAGGTGGTTCTTATGGTTCAAAATGTCTTGCCTTTCTAATAGTTGCACAAGTCTGACATAAGGATGTACCATTGTTTATTTGCCAATCCTCAATCATTGAACATTTAGGTTGTTTCCAGTATTATCTTCAAGCTATACACAATACTACAAACATCTGCATATTGTACAGGCACCTACGCATGTGTTTCTGAAGGATAGTTTCCCAGGAGCAGAATACCTAAGTACCAAGCTTCCCTGGAACTTCTCTTCCCGTCTCAGAGTGTTTATGTTTGAAACATGGAACCTCATAGCAGGAGAGAAATTGAAAACCTGCATAGTCAAGACCAGCACTGTCTAATGAAAATATAATGTGAGTTACATATATCATTTAAGATTTTCAGTAATGTGGGGGGTTGGGAGAGAGGGGAAAGTGAGTGATGGGCATGGAGGAGGGCACTTGTTGGAATGAGCACTGGGTATTGTAGGGAAACCAATTTGACAATAAATTATATTAAATAAATAAAATAAAATTTTCAGTACCCACGCTCATTTTAATAATATCTTTTATTTAAGCTGATATGTTAAATCTTTGAAAATTGGTCTGAATTTTACACTTGACAACACACCTCACCTCACCTCAAACTAGTCACATTTCAAGTGTTCAGCAGTCACATGGGGCAAATGACTATTGTATAGTAAAGTGCAGATCTAGATCTTTTATTTTACTGGGGGGATAATTACAGGGGACAAGAAACAAACAATTATATAGCAGCCACAATCTACTTATCCATGAAGGGGCACTCAACATTCATTATTGTTAACTGAGGGGTGAGGTTTCTGCAGAAGAGTAAGCTGAATAATATTTCAAGTTAGAGACATTGTCTCTTCAGGGGTGCCTGGGTGGCTCAGTTGGTTAAGCATCCGACTTTGGCTCAGGTCATGATCTCTGAGCTCGTGAGTTCGAGCCCGGCATCAGGCTCTGTGCTGACAGCTCAGTGCCTGGATCCTGCTTTGGATTCTGTGTCTCCCTATCTCTACCCCTCCCCTGCTCTATTTTTCTCTCCTTTTCAGGAAATGAATAAACATTTAAAGGAACAATTTAAAGACATTGTCTCTTCATAACAACCCTATGAAGAAGGCAGGGCATGGTTACTATGATGCCCAGTGTTTCATCTTGAGGTTGATAACTTGTGTAGATCACAGAGCCACCAACACAGGGGTGGAACGAGAATCGTGTCTTCAGATTTCAGGGCCTATGTTTTTTTTTAATCCCACAGATCTCTCGATGACAGTTATTCAAAGTCAATTCTTACATTAATGGTGAAGAGAGACCTGGTAACAAATTAAGTGAATTATTAGAAGTTGCATCCTCAATGGAATCTGAACAGTAAGCCATTCGGTAGACTGGTGTTTAAAAACATGTGTGCTGATGCCTCCTGGTGGAAGTCAGAGTTATTGCAAGCCGCTAGATATGCCTTTGAGGGCCTTCCTAGTTCATGAACCGAAAATACAAAAATATGACTATTACATAAAGGTCATGGAAATTAAAAAAAATTATTCCTCATACTGGGAGAAGTTGGGAATCATTGAAATAGATTCTTTTTGTCTCAGACTATCAGAGGGACAGTCACAAACAGTGAATAGTTGCAGGTTTTGCCTCAGATATGTCTTCTTTTTTAATTTTTAAAGTGTGTATGATTGTACTTGGTCATTTATCAGTTTTTAAGTTCACTAATGGGTGTGTTAATGTGCCTATACTCCAGCTAGGCTGTCAACTCCTTAGGGGAAAGACTTGAAGTCTTAGTTTATGGCTCTGGACACTCTGGGCACTTGAAAAAATATTGTAGATTGCCTGGGGAAAAGATGGTTTAAGAGCACAAAATAAATATGGCATTTGTAATGGAATCTATTGATTTCTCCCGCTGAAAATCCTTTCCTTACCTCCCCCCCAATCCCCCCACAACTGCACAGCCCCTAGTGAGGCTGTCAATCAATACCCTGCTTCTCCTAGTTGACAGGTGGGCCTAGAGCTTTGATCTTTACAGAGTGACAGGGGCAATACTTCATATTCAACAGCTGGGCTATTTCAATTAGCTAGACTTTTAGAGCTGTCTGATGGGTCAGTTTTTTGTAGTAGGATTCTGAGACCTACTCCACAGCCTAATGATAAATTTATTTTTCATTATTTACAGAATAAATCTAAAATATAACATATTACATTTCAATCTAATTCTGCTTCCATTTGGAGATTTGAGCAAGTTCTCATAAGCGGCAAAGGAATGGAAGATTTCCAGTTGTCAAGTATACAGCTAGCTATTTTTCTCTGGAGATCAAAATGATAACTGACAACTAATTTGATAAGAATTGTCTTTTAGGGGCACTGGGGTGGCTCAGTTGGTTCAGCGTCCAGCTCTTGATCTCAGCTCAGGTCCTGATCTCAGGGTTGTGACTTCAAGACCTGTGTTGGGTTCTGCACTGGGTATGAAGCCTACTTTTAAAAAAATGTTAGGGGCGCCTGGGTGGCTCAGTCGGTTGAGTGTATGACTTCGGCTCAGGGCATGATCTCATGGTTCATGGGTTTGAGCCCCATGTCGGTCTCTGTGCTGACAGCTCAGAGTCTGGACACTGCTTCGTATTCTGTGTCTCCCTCTCTCTCTGCCACATCCCTGCTTGTGCTCTCTCTCTCAAAAATGAATAAAAACATTAAAAAATAAAAAAAATAAAAATGTTAGACTACAGTTTGATAGTCTCTAAGGGTTTGGGGCACCAGCCAGACCTATTGGATGATGAAAATGAGAGACCCCTTGTGAAGAAGGTGGTATGGCTTCAGACTGGTACCTATTGAAGTTGGAAGACTAGAAGTTTAGGCTCCTGGTGACGGAGCCACATTGCACCCCCTTTTTTCATTAACCATGATTGCAGCAGGCTGACTTGGGGAACTAGGTCCTCCATCACTCAAAAGAGATCCATTGAGGTCAGCTTCTCTGCTAACCCTATGGGTCCCACCCACCCCTTATGACCTCTCCCTCCCTACTGGACCCATGCTCCTGACCCACCACAACCTCCACTAACCTTAACACCTCAGCAGGAAGGACCACATCCTGACCTCCACCCACAGATCCTCAGATTCTGTCTCCACTTTTGGCCAGGCTCCATTGACCAGAGAAAGATCTGGGTCCTTCCACCAAAGCTAAGGTGGCAGCTCTGAGATATTGTTGAAGACCATATTCTTAAGTATTAAAAAAAAATCGAACATTGACAAATTCAAGGTGGTATGACAACAATACAAACACAATGATGTCACCACTGCCGACTGCTAATAGCTGTAGACAAGCTACCATATTCATAGTGCTTCCATGCCCTCTGAAAAGAATGTCAGCGATCTCCATGGGATTTTTGGATTTTGCTCATGATTTTATATAATTGTCAACAAAATGCTCTAGTAGTGGCTTTTTGACTAAGCCATGGGTTCTATTAAGAGTGGAACCAGTACTCAGTTCATGAATCCATACTTAATACTCAATACCTGTTGATGGCAACCTGGTGACTAAATTTAGAGAAGAGCTTAGTGAAGCTTCATCCAAATGGGTGACAACCTTAATGACAGAAAGGGGAAGGATCCAGCAAACTGAACATGTAAGGAACTCCTCATTGGCTTACGATTTTCCATGCCTAGAAAGCGAGTCATTGAAGGCAGGAGTGTTTGGGGGGAATTTTGACTGCAGAATATTCACCAAATCATGCAGGGACTCTTTACCCAGAGTTTACTGTGGCAAGTGTGAAAAGTCATTGTGTCAACAACAATGGGGACAAGCCACATCTGGCCATTGGGAGTTACCTGTGTGCTTGGGCAAAGAGATGAAAATGGAAGTCTGGGGAGCTCCATTTGCGGCTCCACACAGAGTTTTCTCTGTGGTGTGGACGTGTGATGGAAAACCCTGCGATGATAAAATCTTACTCCTACATTGTAGGAATAGAAAATGGAGACAAAAGCCACTTGCTGTTCTGCTGGGTCCTTAAATCTAGCTACTGAGAGAATCCTTCATTTGGTGATGCAAAAGTGGAACCCTACTAATTTTGCAAGCAAAATTAAATGTTTAAAGAAGATCCACCAAAAAGTATAAATGCTGTTGCATTCAGATTTTTAACTTTTTTTTCCATTTTATTTATTTTAGAGAGAGAGAGAGAGAAAGCATGAGCAGGGGAGGGGTGGAGGGAGAGAGAATCTTAAGCAGGCCCCACACTCAGCACAGACCTCCATGTGGGGATCCATCCCACGACCCTGGGATCATGACCTGAGCCAAAATCAAGAGTCAGATGCTCGACCCATTGAGCCACCCAGGAGCCCCTAAATATCTTAGAATTTTATATGGCAATTTACCTCAACAAAGCTCAAATTGAAAAAAAAAATATCTTGTGAGTCCTTTTCCACTTCAGGGCTGGTTAACACAGCATTTATCCCCTGAAGACATACGGGGCTCACACATATGTGAGCCTCCTTGTTTGTTTTGGATTCCCTTTCTGTGGCACATATGGGGGGGAGGGGGCATTTCCCTCACCACACCCAGCTGTTTCCTTTCTCAGTCCATCACACTTGTTTTTCTCCTCACAAATGATTGCCAACCCTTGCCCAGCCTTCCTGGAGCTGAACCAGCTTCCTGCTTCTGACCTGTGTCTATTCTTTTTGTTCATCAGGAGCAGAGCCAGGTTGGAGGGTTGGCCAGAGGGTGGCGGGGGCGGGGGGCGGAATCCCTCAGGTCACAAGGGGCAAGTAAATGTCACCAAAATGCTAAAAACACCCCATGAAATGCAACCAGATGAAGAATTCCTCTCAGGGAGGGTACATCTGGAGGGAGGGGGAGGACCCCTACCTTGCCCATGACACCTGCTCCAGGAGACCTGGTGGCCGCCAGCTGCCTTCCAGGGAGGAGGGTCTCATTGACATAGAGCATGTTTCCTGAGTGAGGTATGCACATTCACGGTGAGTAGGACTGCTCAGGACAGTATGGGGAGGCTGAGCTGCCTCCCACCTTTGCTCTCTCCACCATCCAGCCTATTCTCTAAATGAATTCAGTTTACAGCAAGAGATTAACTTGCTTAATATATAGAAAGCTCATAGAAATCAATGAGGATCAACAATCCCACTAGAAAAAGCAAGCAAATGAAATGAGTAATGGTTCACAGAGAGTTGCATGTGACCTCCGGTACATGGAGATGGTCAGTCTCGCTCATAAAAGAAATGCAAGCTGGGGCCCCTGGGTGACTCAGTCGGTTAAGCGTCCAACTTCAGCTCAGGTCATGATCTCAAGGTTCGTAGGTTCGAGCCTTGCATCAGGCTCTGTGCTGACAGCTCGGAGCCTGGAGCCTGCTTCAGATTCTGTGTCTCCCCCTCTCTCTGCCCCTCCCCTCCCTCCCTCTCTCTCTCTTTCAAAAATGAATAAACATTAAAAAAAAATAACAGGAATGCAAGCTAAAACAACACTGAGAGGCTCTGGGAGGCTCTGGAGATTCTTACTGGGAAAATGAGAACATCTTATATGGCAGACATTCTCCCCGCCCATTGTGAGTTACCTGTAGCGAGACTCACTTCTTGTGCACAAAGAGGTAAACTGAGGCAACCTTAGAAAGATGAGTTTATTCAGGAAGAGCAGAGAAATTGCAATTTGGGACAAGTGAACTGTGGGCGAGTCTGCTGAGGGTTTGGGCTAGCCGTGTTTGTGGGAAGGGTATGGAAAGATAGGAGAGCTCAGTTCAAGTAACAAAAAAAAAAAAAAAAAAAAAAATGGAAACCAGCTTTGAAAGCTTCCTGAGCAGACAAAACTAGTCCAGTCACACAAACAAGGCTCAAGTCAGCATGCTTTGTGGGAGCAACCCGACCTGGTCAGCTCCTGCTCACACGTCTGGCAAAGCTTGCCAGGGTTGATGGGAGACAACCCCTGATCAACTTATCATCCAAGAAAATTCCAACACTATCACTTTTCTGTAAATCGGGCACCTCTGGGAAATCTGTCTCTTAGTCCTCAAGTTTTGTCTTCCTGAGGGCACACGTGGGACCTTTTTCCATTTTGTCTCTTCCGGTTCTATTTTAGATCGAAATTCTTTTACACCCACAAGTGCCTGCTTCTATCTGCTTCTCAGCTTCTCGAGGGCGTGGAAGGAACAAGACTGAACGAAAGACAGAGGACAAGGAGGTCTCAGGAAGTGGCGTAATGTTTGGGCCCCTGGGAGCTGGTCTTTGTGTCCTGTGTCCTTGTATTCAAAGCCAGGTAGACAGGACGACTTGTCCGGTTGCTGTCAGTCAGCCTTTGTCCTCTGCTACCTCAGTGTTTTTTAAAACAAAACACAACAGGGGCGCCTGGGTGGCTTGGTCGATTAGACGTCCGACTTCGGCTCAGGTCATGATCTCATGGCTTGTGAGTTCAAGCTCCGCGTCGGGTCGGGCTCTGTGCTGGCAGCTCCGAGCCTGGAGCCTGCTTCGGATTCTGTGTCTCCTTCTCTCTCTCTGCCCCTCCCCTGCTTGTCCTCTGTCTCTTTCTCTCTCTCTCAAAAATGAATAAATGCTAAAAAAAATTCATTTAAAAAACAAACGAAAACGACACAAGAGGGGCAAGGAGACAGCACTGATGACCAAGAGAGGCCCAGACGATAAATACAAGGAATTTGGAGGACGGAAAAATACCTGTGGGTGGAGGTAAAGGAACTCTTCAACCTGCGTGCCTTGAGAGCCAGATGTGCAGAGGCAGGGGGGCCTCAGATTAAGAATCTAAGCTGTGTTTGCTGAGGATCCTGCCTTGTGTCAGGATCTTCATGGGAAAGAACTCACTGAGAGCAGTTGAAGCATGAAGATATGTATCAGGGAGGGGCGTCTGGTGGCTCAGTCAGTTAAGCATCCGACTTTGGCTCAGGTCATGATCTCCCGGTTCGTGAGTTCGAGCCCTGCATCGGAGTCTGTGCTGACATTTTGGAGCCTGGAGCCTGCTTCAGATTCTATGTCTCCTTCTCTGTCTGCCCCTTCCCCACTCTCTCTCTCTCTCTCTCTCTTTCTAAAATAAATAAACATCAGAAAAATAAACATATGTACCAAGGACAACGGACTAGAGATGGAGGAGAAGACAAATCTAAGTACAGCCTAGGGTCTGGACCTTAGTCTGTGTCTCTGTGTCCCAGCTTCCTGCGAGAGTCTGAAGGGTGACTATAAAACTGCCCGAACTGCTTCTTGAACATCTCTCTTCATGGTGGGAGCACACTGTGAAGCTGCTTTGGAGCCAGTGAATGGATGCGGCTGAGAGACACATTCTCCCCGGGGACTAACTCAGAGCACCTGGGGGCAGGGGCCCACATCATACAAAAGAAGCAGCACCCACTGGAGAAGACAGGAGTCATCACTCTAGTTAGCAGGAGATTCCAAGACCATGTCTGAACCTGCCTGGAGACTCTTAAGACTAAATGGAAGGAATTTGCGATGGGTCCAGGGTTCTCACAGCGAGGGGGGAGCTGGAGCCAAAGAAATAGTGTCAATATGAAAATATTTTTACCTCTAGCGTGCCAGTGTCTGTGAAAACACAGGATTGGTTAGATGGGAGACAGGTGAGGTAAGAAGGGCCAAATTGGGATTCTGGCAGCAAGTGCGGGGAGGGCTTTAGCCTGTCATGGGGAGCCATGGAGGGTTCTTGAGCAGATAAAATGTGTGTTGTAAATTGTTTGAGGAATTAGTCTGGTATACAGCGGAGATCGAAGGGGAGAGGAGCAGAGATGGCATGGAGATGCTAAATGGTAGATTGGAAGGTCTTAACCAACACGGTAACAGCAGGAATGAAGAGGGTGGCGGAGGAAGCATCTGTTTTCAGACGGGGGTGTCTCCTCCGCCTGCAGCCCCTAGCTCCCCCTTTCCTGGCTGACTCCAAATTGTCCTCTACACGCCAGCTCTTCTTTCAGAAAGCCCCCTAACTACCACCTCCCTCCGCCAACACCTCCATCACCCCCCTTACCCACTGAGTTGGAAGTATGGCCTGGTCTGTCCCCTCTCTGGACTGTGTGTCTCTCTCAAGAACAGTGAGCTTGATTTTTCAGTGTTATGTTGGGTGCCTAACCTGCAGATTATGTGTACTTATGGGCTAGAAAAGAGGGAAGAGTCTAAAACACTTTTTATGGGATGGCTGCCTGGCTCATACAAAAGAAATATCATCCATTGGAGAAGACGGGAGACATTACTCTAGTTAGCAGGAGATTCTAAGAGCACACTCTGAGACTCTTATCTCAGAGTCATGAGTTCAAGCCCCACATTGGGTGTGGAGCCTACTTTAAAAAAATAAAATAGGGGTGCCTGGGTGACTCAGTCAGTTAAGTGTCCAACTCTTGATATCAGCTCAGGTCATGATCTCACAGTCATGGACCAAGCCCCACATGGGGCTCCATGCTGAGTGTGGAGCCTGCTTGGGACTCTCTCTTTCCCTCTCTCAGTGCCCTTCTCTCCTCAAAATAAATAAATAGACATTTTAAAAAATACAATAAAATCCTTTTTTCTGAGGGGGGAAAAACTTCATAGGTTCTAGTTTTTTTTTTTTTTTAATTTTCTTTCTTTTTGTTTTGTTGTATCTTAATTTTTCTAGACGTCATCTTAGCAAGTAAAAGCAGTACTGATGTATATGCAGCATAGGGGTTAGGGTAGGATTCTCAACTTTTCAAAAACTATCATTCCCCAATGGAACTTTTTTTTAGGTTATTTTTCTCCTAATCGTCTTCCTCCCAGCTCCCCATGAATACAATCTTAATGCCACACACACTCTGTGTATGCACTGTGGTCCTATGGAGGCGACAACCCATTGTAATATTTAAGATTTTTTTCACATACTCCCTCCCCCAATTAAAAAAAAATGGGGGGCACTTGAGTCGCTCAGTCAAGCTCTCGACTCTAGATTTCTGCTCAGGTCATGACCTCATGGTTTGCGAGTTCGAGCTCTGCATTGGGCTCCAACTGTCAGTGGAGAGCCCACCTCGGATTCTCTCTCTCCACCTCTCATGTGCTTTCAAAAATAAATAAATAAACTTAAAAAAAATGTCTCCCCTTTGGGGGCCATGTCATCCTCACTGAGAATACATGGTATAGGGTGATTGTAATGGTTTCTTTGGACTGTTGTAACAAATTGCCACGAACATGGCGGCTTAAGACAGCAGAAATCTGCTCTGTTCTGGAGCCCAGGGGTCCAAAATCAAGGTGTCAGCAGGGTTGTGCTCCCGCCAAGGCTCTAGGGGAGAATTCTTCTGTGGCTTCTTCTAGCTTCTGGTGGCTCCAGGCGCTTGCTGGCTTGTATCTGCATTACTCCAATCTCTGCTTTGACTTCCCATGGACTCACTCCTCTGTCTTCCCCTCTTCTATCTGCGTCAAATCTCCTGTCTTTCTCTCAGAAGGACACCTGTCACTGGACTCAGGGCCCACCCTGATAATCCATAATCTCATCTCGAGATTCTTAACTTTTTCCAGAAAAGGCCATATTGACAGGTGCCAGGGTGAAGATATGAAAATGTCTTTTTGGCTACAGTAAAATATTTTACGTGGCAGAAGCAAGAAAGCTTTGTGAACACTTCACAACTCACAGTGCTGGTCTGGTGCGATTATTAAAGTTCTGATTTTATTGAGGGAAGCCAGGAGGATAGACCCCTCAGACTTTCCCCAGAAAACACTTCTGCCCCCTTTCCTCTGGTGTGGCCCTTGGGCGCCCTCTAGTGGATCTTGTGGTAACAACGAAGTCTTAATTTTCCAAGGAAAAGAATCAGATTTTAAATGATTAGCTGTGAGAGCCGTAGAATACCAATTAAACCACAGCGGAAGGGACTTGGAGCTGTTACATTATAACTCAACACAACTTACTGTACACCCTCGGAGCACCGGTCCCGGGCAGAGGACACGGGCTGCGCTGTGGCTTTTGTACTGTTTTCTGCTTTTCAATTCGCAAAGGGCTCCATCACTTCAAAGGGCTGCCTTCAGTGCAGCGTCCTCCAGCCCTCTGTTTGGAGCACAGCCACCCCTCTGTGGGGCCTCCGCAGCCCGTGAAAGCACCCACTGCTTTCCCTCCCCGCCTAGAAAGGGCGGCTTTCTTTCTTTTTTTTTTCAACGTTTATTTATTTTTGGGACAGAGAGAGACAGAGCATGAACGGGGGAGGGGCAGAGAGAGTGGGAGACACAGAATCGGAAACAGGCTCCAGGCTCCAGGCTCCGAGCCATCAGCCCAGAGCCTGACGCGGGGCTCGAACTCCCGGACTGCGAGATCGTGACCTGGCTGAAGTCGGACGCTTAACCGACTGCGCCACCCAGGCGCCCCGAAAGGGCGGCTTTCTAGTAGGGATTTCTCCTCCTTGGGTGGCAATTGGGAGAACAGAGCAGGGGCAACAGGAGAATCTTACTCCAAGTGAGTAAATCACACACTAATAAACCCTTCAAGTACATCGGCATTTAAGCAAGTGTTCTCAAGAGCTGACTCTGGATCTTCATCTTTTACAATGTTATTTTTAAGTCCATCCACGAATTCCAACATTAACTGAATTGATTTGTGTGTCTGGCATCATGCCAAGCTCTGGGCACACATTGGTGAATACGAGGGAAATGGTGTCTGTCTTCCTCGGATTTACCAGCAGGGAGACCTAGAATGGACAACCTCTGCGAATAATCAATGATAGGAAGTGCTGTAAAGGGAGAATACGGGGGGATGCATAACAGGCGTACCCAAATTAACGGGGGGATAGGCAAGGAATTGAACCAAGCCTGGTCTGAACGCTGCACAGGAACACACTCATCCACACTGGCTCTGTTAATTGTTTTCCACCAGTTCAGCTGTTTCAGGAAAGTAGATGTGGGAGGTCTTGTGCTAAATTTGTAGACAAATCAGGTGGGAGCATCTACAATTACATTAGAAGCTCTTAAAAATTGGAATTGGGGAAAGAAGCTTTGGTTGTGAGAAGCTCTTGGAAGCCATTAAAATGTTGGTTTTAAATTTATTTTGGGAGGCAGCGCGGGTCGGGGGGCAGAGAGAGAGGGAGAGAGAGAGAGAATCCCAAGCAGTCTTTGTGCTCTCAGCACAGAGACGGACATAGGGCTTGAACTCATGAACCATGAGATCATGGCCTGAGCTGAAATCAAGAGCCGGAGACTCAATGGATGGAGTCATCCAAGTGCCATTTTTTAAAAATCACATTCATTTATTTTTGAGAGAGAGAGCACAAGTGGGGGAGGGACAGAGAGAGAAGGAAACACAGAATCCAAAGCAGGCTCCAGGCTCCAAGCTGTCAGCACAGAGCCAGACGCCGGGCTTGAACTCACAAACTGTGAGATCATGACCTGAGAGAAGTCAGATGCTTAACTGACTGAGCTACCCAGGTGCCCCTTGGAGGCCATTTTTAAATGCAGTCCTTGAGGATGGGCCTGATGTCTGATTCATCGTGTCCCCTTGTTTTCCCATAATTAATAGCAGGAGTTTTATACAGAGAAGTTATCTAGAAGCAGGTCAACTGCTGGTATTTCCATAACAGACTATTTGTTAAATTCAAAGGCTGCTGATGCCGCGAAGAACAAATGTGTGACTGTGGACGCCTGTCTCCAAGATGGCTGCCATCGTTTCCTTCCTCTCTCTCTCCGCCCAGCTGATTCTCCACTAGGAGGTGGCATCTTCTCCTCTGCTCCACACCCGATAGATCTGGGCTGGCCTGGGTGACTCACTGACCCATAGGATGCAGTGGAAATGCTGTCTGGGACTTCCAAGGCCAGGTCCTAAGAAGCCTTACAGTTCCCCCCGGGCTCTTGGGATGCTCGTGACCCTGAGACCCCCACACACGGAGCGGGTGAGGCCAGCCAGAGCCCAGCTGTTCTGGCCATCCTAGCCCAGGCACCAGGTGTGAGTGAAGGAGCAGTCTTGGATGTGCTGGCTCTGGAATATGTCAAACAGAAGCTATTCAAGCCACCCCAGCAGAAGCCCCAGACAGGTGGAACAGGCATGAGCCAACCTCCATGTGCTCTAGATGTTTTTTTGTGCCTTTACATTTGTAAAGCAGCAGTAGATGCCTGCAAACACTGCTTTAGCAACACATGCTGAAAATAGAACAGCATGTTAGCAGGAACCAGAACAAGGCTGAGGGCACTGAAGAACGTTGTGCGTCTTGTTGTTACTTTTTCCTGTCCCCCCACCCCCACCCAGCAGCGTGTTCACATCTCCACTATACACCCCCCCATGCTGCACTGAGGAGACAGCATAGCACACTACTCAAGAGCTTGAATTTGATAGCTAAGACAGTCTCTCATTTGAATTCCAGTTTTATAACTTACACTAGCTCAGCAGCCTTGAGCAAACTGCTTAGCCTGGACTTCAGTTTCCTCATCTGTTAAATGGGAATGATACAAATAGTAGCAACATCGTGGAGTATTTGAGATTAATAATGCATGTAAAGCACTCAGGGCCTGTTATGTAGTCACATTTTGTGGTCAGTTAATCAAATGGTGATTGGGAGTGATCCCCAGAGCACAAGAGCCTGATCTTACTGTTTTTTTGTAAGTTTGTTTGTTTATTCATTGAGAGAGAGAGAGAGAGACAGGCAGAGAAAAAGGGAGAGAAATCCCAAGTAGGCTCTGCGTTGTCAGCGCAGAGCCTGACACAGAGCTTGATCCCACGACCATGAGATCATGACCTGAGCCTAAATGAAGAGTCGTCGCTCAAACAACTGAGCCACCCAGGTGCCCCTTCTCTTACTCATCTTTAAATTCAATGTACATTTCAGTGCCTGAAATAGTGGTTAATAAAGGGTGTTGCATGAATGACAAAACGAAATCCTATGTTATAAACTTTAAGATTGATCTTTTTTTAATAAATTTTGTTAATGGTTGTTTTTGAGAGAGAGAGAGAGAGTGCGAGCGGGGAGGGAAGACTGATCTTTTTAACATAAACGATAACTTTGCCGATAAAACCCTTTAGGTCAGTGAAATATGTCATTTCTACTGAGAAGTCCTGTAAGAGCTGGGTGTCAGTAGAAAAATAAGTCAATTCAATTACTTTTGGCATTTAAGACCTCCAAAGGCTGGATGGGACCTTAGGCACCATCCCTGGCGCCCCCTCTCACGGTGCATATGTAAAGTGAGTGGCTTGCCCCAGGCCACCCACTAGCTGTGGACACAAGAGCTCCCTGTAGTCTCCTTCCCCCTTATGCTGGTGATGGTGATGGCATCCTTACCCTCTTCCCTGGCATTTCAGGGCCATTCAGTGCGGTCAGGACTGATCACTAATCTGTTCTTCGAAGGGATTGGGCACCTGGGGAGACCCAATGGGAGAACCTGTCAGGAATGCAAGGCCCCACCTGCAGGCCATGCAGGTTGTGTGGGGAATCCTTCCTTTCTGCATCTGTCCCTACTCATCATCATGACTTGCACCAAAACAATGACTTACAAGTAAGAAGTCCCTTTATTAGTCATAGTAATAAGTCTTCTGGGATGCAACTTAATTTTTCTGTAATTAAGATTGGGGTTTCATCCTAGCTCTTAGGCCTTCCTTCTCTTATTTCACTGCTTTACGGCATAAACGTCCTGTTTCTAACCTGCTTTCCTGTGTCTGTGAGACCTACTAGATTCATCTTCGGTTTAGCAAACCTGAGGACACAAAGCATCAGGTAAATTAGTTACGTAGTTTTAATTGCTTTTACGTTTCAAATGAGTGAGGAGATACAGATACCAATTAAACAAACTTAAGGCTTCTTCAATTACTTTTTTCCCCTTTGCCTTTGAAATACTAGAGGCTACGGCTCACTGCTCCAGTGTAGACAGTTCCACTTACCACACTTATTCCATCGAGAGTCAAAATAGGGACCGTAGACAAATAGTGCACTGTTTTCACCTCTGTGTTCTGGCAGCAAATTTCTGGGCATCATCTAAGATGTCACCAAAGAACATTTTCCAAATAGTATGGAAAAGAAAATAACATATTTGTATAGGTTGGAAAAATTCAAGTAAATTCTTTATGAGGACCTAAGGGAAGCGAGGGGCTGGGTGATTCCCTGACCTCCCCTCCCTCTCTTCCCTTGCACAAGCACGATTAGTTTCCACTCGTTTCAAAAGATTTCATTTAGAACAAAAAAACTAATGAATGAAATTTTTCTAAGGAAAAAAGATTACAGGCAAGGGCATGGGAGGCAAGTGGGGAAACCCAGATGTGCCGACTCTGAAACCCACAGCTGCGCTGTCAGATCTTGAAATAAATCTGCTTCCAAGAACGGAAGTTTCTGTTGTTCACATTTAAATCTTGAATCATGCAAAACATCAATGACGGCTTTATGTTCAAAGTTAAGAATCCTTATTTAGGATACTTGAACTTCATACCTAGCACTTACTTCTGAGACATTCTTTTCAATCCTGTCAGGCTAATTAACAGAGTTCTATTGAGAGGTAGGAAGAAGGCAAAGGGAAAATGCATTCAGCAGCAACAGAAGAAATTTATACGAATGTTCTGAAGTCAAGTAACTGGCCACATTCCACTCACATTATATGAGAAAAAGTATGTGGGGTTTTAAGAGTTTAATACACAATTCAGCATTAACACTAGATCATGTTTAAAAAATTAATCCAGACCCCCCCCCAAAAAAAATATGTGGACACTAGGAAGATCAAGAGTTTTGCTCAAAATGTAATACTAACAGTAAGTTATAAGGTTGGTAGAATTTTCAGGATTCAATCATAAGGTTAACCCGATGACTTTCCAAGTAGTGGCAGAAATGACGCAGGAAGAAAAATAGGAAACCCGTAACACCACAGCACCTCCTTTTGAACGGACAGATTCTAAACCTCTTTGTTACTTGCCTAAAAATATCCAAAAAGTAAAAAAATCATGTTTTTTTCAGTTTCTACTAAAGAAGTTGCTTCTAATTACTTACTTGCATATATTCACGTATATGCTGTTACATAGTATTGGCAAATGTCAGGGCTAGTATAACCAATCAAAGTTAGTATAGTGTCATAAAGAAAGTTAAAGGAGCGAGGCTGTTTTCACCCAGTTGCAGACCAAGGACCCATTTTAACGACTTGTGAGAGAGACTAAGCACTAAATAAGCATCACCCCAAGTTGCATGGTCAAACCCCTGATGTTACAGCTCTGACGTCCAACATCCTCACGTTAATTATAGCCAAGGTCAAAGTCATGTGAGGTGGCTGACTGCATTCCCAGAAGCAAAATTTGAGATCCAATTTCTCACTTTCCACAATTTGCATCATCCAGACATTTTATCCAAGGATCCGATGCCCCTAAACTGGTACATTTTGGCTCAATTTACTGTTTGAGTTGGCTGCTACAAAATTAGGGCCAGATTTGCATAGTTCATTTCTAACATGCATTTTGGGTACCAAGTGACTCCTCTTTACTTCCTCTTTACTCAGATCACCTTAATCTATGTAAATTTTATCATTGTGTGAGGCTCTGTAAGCTCTCAAAAACTTTCTGGGACAGGGCAATGCATAAAATACACTTTAGATACATTTCACTATGTATCACAGGCTGGTTCAGGTCAAAGATCTCAGAGATTTAAAAAGTGGTAATGGAGGGGGCACCTGGCTGTGTCAGTAGAGCATGTGACTCTTGATCTCAGGGTAGTGAGTTCAAGCCCCATGATGGGAGTAGAGGTTACTTAAAAAGTGGTAATAGGGCAAAATAGGTAAAACTTTCAGTTATAAATAAGTCATGAGGATGTAACCTCCAGCATAGGGGACATAGCCAATAACACTGTAATAATTTCATATAATGCCAGATGGTAACTAGACGTATGGTGGCGATTTTATAATGTAAAAAAAAAAAAAAAAAGTAACATTTCTTAACATATTCATATTGTCCCTAGGGCAAAATTCAACTTTTAAAAATCTGAATTTAGGGAGTTAAAAGTAAATGAAAGATGGATTCAAACTACTCCAAATCAATGTTCCCAGAAGCTTCTAAAATTCCAGAAAGGGCCATTAAAAACTGAATATTCAGGCTAAAAAAACCCAAAAAACAAAGAGTCTGACTGGAAAGGTGGTCATGGCACATTACAGCATACAGGATAACCAGAGGTGGAGTCTTTATTTCACAAGTTTCAAGATACAGTACAAAACGAATCTGTACATCTCTCTATTAACAGGATTTGTTTACACAATTATATTACACTTCACCAGCCTTTATACCGTATTTAATTAAATACAAAATAAATTTACAAAAAAGTCTACCATGGTGTTCCTTCCAATGCCAGCTTATGGTCTTTTTTAAGCTTCTCCTAAGTATTGACAGTGGTTATACCTTGATCGAATCGACACTATGATTTTTTTGTTTTAAATCAAAGAGACTAGTGTCAGCGTGTTTGTCATTGTAAACAGGAAAAACAGTGCGTGTAAAGAGGACTGCCTGCATGTAGCCAAGACATCCTTCCCATGCACACAAAATCAGAGTTTTGCTGGTGCAAACAGTCATTTTAAAACACAAATCATTTTTACTGGGGGTATTTTAGGTTTTCTTGAACTACCTAGTGGCAGGAGAAATTTAGCTGCTTTTCAATGACTGCCACACATTTAAAAAATCAGGTAGTGCCTCAGACAGTGTGGTGTTCAAAAATTTTCCATTTTCATTTATAGTGGAGGACAATGACTGAGGAAAAAGATTTTCATGAAAATCGTTTTCTTTTGCTTTATTTCTTGCATTCTCCTAGTCATAATGTGGTGCAACACGTATTAAACTCACTTCCAGAACAAATACTGGCTGTCCTCGGGGCAAAAGTAGCCCATTCTGCTCTTCTTGGCAGGTGAAGGGGCTGTTTATCTGACACTGTTTTGAAATGTGCATGTGAAATGTTAGTCCAAACCTCTGTGAGGGAAGTTTTTTTGCAGACGGGGCTAGACAGTAATACACATGCTACACACATGAAGAGCTGTGGTCTCCATTTACAGGCTTGCATGCATACTTCCAAAACACCGGTTTGAAGAACAAATATGAGCAGCAAAGAAAAGAGGGAAAAACGAAGCAAGGAAAAAAAAACCCTATACAAAATACTTAAGTTTCCCGGAGGCAACAGCAGCTCCTTAAATAAAGCATCAGATCATGGTCAGATCATGGTAGAGTTTCTACAACTTTCCAATGGTACAGAGACAGAACAGCTTAGCAGTAAAACTTTCACAAATTAACCTTATATGCACAAGGGTAACAAATCCTCAAGAGTATCAAGATAAACGATTCCCAAGTTAATCTCATTTCAGTGCTAAATAATGAATTTTGAAAAAAAAGGGGGGGGGAGTTACTTTTTCTGTGACACTGAATATTAACCAAAAATGAGATAAGCCTTACTCAGAGAACAGAAACAAAAAAATTCAACCACAGAAAGAAACAAAACAAAACAACCCCAAACACCAATGCTACCTCTGTGACATAAAAAAGAAGAAGAATGGTCTCAAAACTCTGGAACAGTTGGCTAACCACAAAGCACACGCACAGGAGAATATAAGCTAAGTGGAGTACTACTGTCGTCACCTTTGATGGCAGGAAGACAGGCTATTAAAGGGGTCAGGAGACAGGCTACCATGGAGAAATGAAGCTGTGCTCAATCTGCTAACTCTAAGTTCTAACATTAAAACTCCTGAATTCTGGAGTTAGTTTAATGTCACTGACATTAACTAGCTTTAGTTACTGTCATTTTATTCAAATGGATGCCATTTGATTAGGTAAGTATTGAGCATTATTTTAGGAGAAACACCAAACCCAGTTCCTACTTGCCTAGGTATTATGTCCCGTGAACAGAAGAGAAAAAGGGAGCAGAGTACTTTGAGACGGTCGTAAGGACTGAAGTCACAAAGCCATCTAGGAACTAAGTTATTTTAAATAGACCGTTCAAATTTCCAGTAGCAAATGACTCAAGGGTTTGGCAGGACGGGGGGAAAAGGCCAAGAAAAGGGTTAGAATATTAGTAATAAAAAGGAAATGGCAAGTAGTTGTAAACTAACAGGAAGTTTGTTATTGCATGAAGAACAAGACTGCGCTTTCCCATCTGGCTTTATTTAGGTAGTGCACACTGTTTTATGAAATGTCTTCTCAGAGTGCTAATGGAGGGAAGTAAAGCTAGAGATAAAAATGCTGCTAAAGGAGAAATCAGGTGGGTGGTAGAGGAAACAAACAGTTGTTTACTCACCTTAGAGGGGTTTTTAAGCATTTAAATAAATTACAACAGTTCTTTCGAAAAGAAATGTGGCTGCTACCGTGAATTACAGTTTTGAAGGGTGAGAAGACGCAGTGGTGAAGACACCAACATATTGTACCAACTGCACTCAGATCTCTCTCTCTCTGTGTAAGAGATCAAAGAAGTCTTAATATTTAAGAGCTGCCCAAAGCAAGGGGATGTTTTTGAGGGTGGCGTTTCCTACCTTTCAGATATGCATTTATACATATGGTTCCCTCTGTGGCCACCTCTTCAAATCTGGAAGCAACTACGTGGGTGTAAAATTTGCTTACCAGGTTTCTCAGAATACTCTAAACACACACGAAAAGCATACAACTTCACATTTAAAGCCTTCGTGTTCATTACAGACTACTTAAATCTAGTTCTAAATACAATCCCAACTTCAAAACCCAAAGTCTTACAACTCTACAGGTAATAAACTCTTCAAGTTTTCTGGCAGATGAGGGACTACGGAAAGAGTATAAAGGTTAATATAAACAGACTGAGGTCAGTAGGCATAGAAAGCCTGCTCAGATACTAATGTAGTCTCAGACTAGACATAGGCTGGTGAATACCACCATCTGATAGTAAAAAGAAATACAAATTCGGTTTAAATTTCTTCATTTGTATGGTATGTGAAATCCTCGGTTTTCTTTGTTGTTGTGTTTCACGCTATTTAACCAGACTCTGAAGTATAATGGCCTTGATTTTCCTAACGTCAACAGTGGGAGGGTGGTGAATAGGACAGCTAACAAAGTGGTTGACTTTCTACTGTAATATAAAACTGCAGAAGTAAAAATCTACCTGAACAGTATAAACAGGCTTTGGCTTTCCTCAACCACTGAGTTTAATACATCTCAGATTCTCAGAGTTTTAGTTTTATAATGGTAGTCACTGTATGCCACATCTTGGCAATAATATTTCAAATTTAAAGAATTCAGGAGGGTGCAAACTGTTCTTTTGCAATAAAAAAATGCAAAGTAAAATAAACCCTGGGAACAAATGCTTCATCTTTCAGGAAAGTGTGTCTATCATTTTGGTACCCCACCCAGAGTTCTTTAGTATTGTTCTAATTTCTCCCACTTAGTCCATCCTCTGGCTTCCGGATCAAGGCTCTGTATACTCAAAACAAACAAGCAAATTACATCGAGTAGGTGGGGCAAATTCACATGTTAGCTCAAGGAGTCAGTTCACAATGTTTCATCTATTCCATTCCAGAGAAGTGAAGTTCACGTAAAACTCTTTAACAGGACTTTCAGTCTTTGAAGGACACAAGTACGGTATCAAGTGTGACAATCACCAGTAAGAAGAAACCTCCCAGCCTTCCCTTTTAAAATAATATGTTGAATACGCATACTTGCATGTGGATTGGTAAAAGTTTCTCAGTTATTGCAGTTCTGAAACACTTTGAAGACTTTTTTTTTTTTTTTTTTTTTTTTACTTAAAAGGCAAGTTCTATTTTCAGACTTTCAAACATGTTAAGGTTAAACTTGCAACTAACTGGTTTTTCCTTTTTACAGTGATCAGTTTTTAGTGTTGATGCACAAGACCTTAAAGGTGGTTGATAGAAGAACTTATGCACATTGAGAGAATGACCAAAAGGACCCAAGAAAGACAGCTGGGTACAGCAGACATTGCGTCTCACGTTTCCAGGAAAAAAAAAATGGGGGGGTGGGAGGGGGAAAGCCACTGAGAGTTGTTACTCCATACGGCACTGAAACAAACATTCAACTCAGTTTAGGTAAGAGTTACTTATCCCTGAAAATAAAGGCATCAGATTCTAAGCAGCTTTAGGAATTCAATGTTTCCTTGTGCCTCTTCCAGGAGGTGACCACTGATCCGAAGTCCTAAATCAAATGCAAGTGTTCTCAGCAAACAATTTCCTTGGTTGTCACTGATCAAGGCTGGACACGGTGGCTGTTACTGTGGTGGCTGCTGCTCTGGTGGCCCCTCCTGCTGCGGTGGCACTGGCCGTGGCCCTGGGGGCCTGGGTAGAGGCATGTCCTGGTGCTGCCTCTGCCGGTAAGCTATAACTGTTCCCAACAGCAAAGCGATGATGGTCATGAGGTAAAGGTCCCACTCAGGCCCCAAAAGCTGGTCCATGTCAAGCTGGGTGAACAGATCTCGAATCTTAATGAGAATAATATAAAAATCATTACGATCACTAAAATGTCAGAGAAGGAAGCAGGAAAAAGTTGTATCACAAATCAGAGACGAATACAGAACTTATTAAAATAACTGGTTTTAGGAATGTTTTGCAATGGCTTAAATAAAAAGGCTTTAAGAATTCAAAAAATAATGTGTCTCAGGAACTGAGTTATTATTTCATGACAGTAGATGATACAGAATGTCTAGCCGGGTTCCTTTCCTTTCCATCAGTAATCGAATGCATGCATTTCCAACCACTTTTCACAGAAAAGATTTGCAAGGAATACTGGGGATAATGGAAGGCCACGGGGAGGCAATCAGTCTCTTGGCACTTGTCACCTATCTGTAGTGATGGCAGCCCTGTTCTCATGACAGCAGGGTTATTTCACTTCCTCCCTCATCTAGCTGGAGATGGCAGGAATTCAAGCGTTTAATAGCTGAATGACTAATGCTTTTCAACTAGGATTTCACTAAATATTTAACACTTTTGAACTTAAACTTTAAAGTTATGTTCTTAGTCCATAATGCTTTGTTTAGGTGTCACTTAAGAGAAGTTACTCCTGAAATTTCCTGACTGCTACTTACCTACGAAGGAAGTAAACATGCGGTATAATCCTTTATATTTAACTAAAATTATATTTAAAAGGTCCCCATAATATAGATTTGTAGATGCAGGTGCTAAATTTTCCTCGAAAAAGATTCTAAGAAACTATTAACTGTGTTTCCTGGGGTGGGACCTGTGATAGGGGATTTTTGTCTTTTCTGCACTGGCTTTCTCACCATCAGTACTTGGTAACTCTTTTCTTTTGGTTGGAATATCTAGGTGGTAGGCTTATGGAGCATTTATTGTCTTCTTTATACTTCTGTATTAAAAAAACAACAAAGATAGGATACACTTAGTATAAGGCGTGACTAAATCCTAGTCTGTAACTAACAGTTCTTAGTCTTACAAACTGTGAGAGACAAGGGTCTGAAATAGCCCCGAGAGAAAAACAGCAGGCTGCCACACTGTTAGCTTTTCAGTGAAAGGAACAAAGACTGTTTCCACTTAGTGGAGGGTACAGCGCGTCTGGCTCAGGCCACCAAGCAGTTCTAAAGGTGCCATTACAAGTGTGTAAGCAACCAGGAGGACGGAGTCCAGGAGTCCAACACCTCCAGTCCTTCGGAGCCCTATGCGGGGAGGACCTCAGTACACGAGACAGGGCTGCAAAAAGGAACATCACCCTTTCCACCCACCTGTATCACACAGGAGGAAAAGCCCTTTCTGGAATCTAATGTGAAACGGTGTATCAACCTGTTCTGAAAGATGTTAATGAAAGACTGAAACATCATCCTGTTCTGGTCTGGAGTAAATTCAAGTTTTGTAGCCCTTGTTTCTGCACACATTTCAGGACTTTCGGAGTTAAATCCTGTTCCAGTTAATCCATTATAAGGAAGTACAGTTAACAAAATGTAAAACTGGAGAACCCAAGAGCACCTACACAGAAATACTGGTAAATAAGGTCAGCAGTTTTGAAAGGAATGGGGAACCCACCTCTCGTCTAGGTTCCACCATGAGCTTATTTAAAGTAGTTCAAGGTATTTTTAGAGAACAAAGTTCGAGACGTGTTTTTAACATGTTTCTTGCTAATAGCACAATCTGAAGTACAACAGCCTGGGCAAGTTCTCAGGTTCTCCTTCTCCCTTTTGAAGGGTCTGGTCTGAGTCACTGCCAGGCAGTCACCTGATTTAATGTTTACTGAATTTAGTTAACCACACCTTCAAATCGCCAAGGGTTGGTCTCGGTTTACTCTGAGCCAGAAAACACCTGCATCAGTGGAAACTGCTTTAGCACCTGGAGCTACTGTCAAATGGTTCCTGAAAACATGCTGCTCTGTGGCTATGTTCACCCCACAGCTGATGTGATCTCCTGGTCCTTCATCTGGGGCAGAAGGGAAAGCACCAGACCCCTGAAGGACACTCCTCCCTTCTCCCTGAACTTTTCCAATAAAAACTTCTGGACCGAGCAGCTTATATCACTTATATTTTAATTAAAAGAGGCACGGAACACTTACGTTTGTCTCCCGGATGTACTGCAAGAAATACACCACAGCCAGTTTGCATAGTGCTAGGAAGACTGGTACCTGTGCGTCTGGGCTGGCTTCGGCCGCCATGTCATAAAAACGTTTTGCAAGGTGAATATCCTATAATACAGGAAATAAACCAAAATTCATCTCTTGGTACAATAAGTAAAATAATATTATTTAGTTTATATAGTCATATTGTATCAGTTTGTGCATTCAGAGCATTGACTTTACCTTTCAAGTTTTCATTTTAAAATTTCCCTTACCTAAAAGGATAAACCCCACCCTTAATTGGGTAATATTTCTTTAATCATCTAATGGCTTAATTTTGAAAAATCTAACTGAACAATGTTAAGGTTTAACTCCTGCTCCTCCTGTCTGACATCCTACTTGCTGTGTATGCATAACACTGTCACTCTGAAGACTCCCGGGGGCAACCTAGAAGTCTCAAGTTCTGGGTCAAGTTAAGTAAGTTTCTTAAAACTTTAGTCAGTGTAAGCAATTCAGGTTTCAGTTTGGAGCAGTGATCCTCAAACTGGTAATATGCTCAAGATGTTTCAAATGGTACTTGCATGGATAGTGTTAAGGGACCTGCATGCTGGGTTTCCTGCCTTAGACATATTTCCGTAAGGGGTGAAACGAGTCATTATGAATCCGGGCCCAGACCGAGTGCTCTGCATTCAGATAAATGTTGAATGGCATGGGGAGACACAGTGAAATTTTCATTTAACAACGTCCCTTTCTCCATGCCCTGACTACTGTCAAAGGATACCAAACTCCAAGGCAAGAATTCCATGAGACATGGGAAAGAAAGGCTAAACATTAAAAAGGACCTTCCCACATAGTTCAATGTAAGCAGTTACTGTCAGCTCTTCCCTATACTGTCCCTAGGGGGTGTCGTTAGTGAAGAAGGGCACCTTCCAACCAACAACAGTACTGGGAGAGTCAGTGTCTTTGGTTAAAAAAAAAAAAAAAAAAGGTAACAAGTTTTTTTCTGGACTGCCACATTCTTCAAGATCATGGATCAAACTTTATGTGACAACATAGACTTTTGTGTGGATGATTCAAAGGGGTAACTAAATTTTATCAATCACATCCTGAATTATTTACTCTGTGTAACACCAATCCTCATTTAATCCTTAATATTTTTCTAGCTGTACTACATGCTGGATTGATAGTTTTTAGTAGTATGTAAGTTTCCTTCTTTTAAAATTGGGAAAAAATAAGAAAAGATGATGATGGATAATCATGGAATGAAACTAATGGAATCATTTTTTTTACACATGATTAATTATTCCTAAAAGCTGCATCCCTGAGTTCTGTCCTCCCCATTCTTATCAAGGGAATACTATGCTCTTTATCATCGTCTTTATTGACAAGAATTTATATAAGCTACATATAACATTATATTGCAAAATACGAGAATGCACACTAATTAATTTTCTTGGTTTCTAATCTATTATAAAAGCAGACTGTCAGAGTTCTATCACTTTAATTTTGATTGCTTTCAGTAAATTATTATGAAGTGTATCCCAAAACAACCACAACTATGTGTAATCTTTATTAGTCATCAAACACACATTAATTTTATTTGAATTAAAAAAAAATGCAGTCTTGCTGATGGAGGCAAAGTCTGACCTAGCTGAGTGGTCTGCCAATTAAGAGAGGCTCTGGTAGCTTGGTCAACATGGCAGAGATCTTCCACAAACTGAATGTACTCCATGTGCAGTTCCAGAGTCTTGATAAAACTATATTCAAGTATCTAATAGTAACATAAATGTAAAATATGAAAATTTACATATTGGGATTAAAATACATATTCAAATGTGGTAAAATAAAAGGCACTTTGACAAAAAATGGTGCATTAGCAAAATGAAAATGAGTAACTTGCCCTTAAGCACATTAGGTCAACAAAGTGTCTCAGTGATGAAGAGGAATATAATTAGTTATCTGATAAACCTAGGTAAAGCCTTTCAGCATTCTCCACAGAAACTAGAAAATGAATGACTCCAGTGACGAGGGAATAAATAAATGTATCCATTCCAAGTCTCCAGTTTCCAACAAGATTGAAGGGGGACCTAACCAAAGCGTCAGTGACAGATCACTCTGATTTTTGGCATATGTTATAGACTAAATGTGTCCCATCCTCCTGCTAAATTTCTATGTGGAAACTCTATTCTCCCTCATGTGATGGTTGGGATTAGGAAGTGAGGTCTTTGAGAGGTTATTAGGATTAGATGAGGTTAAAGGGGTAGAGCTTTCATGAATGAGATGAGCATCCTTAAAGAATCCCTAAGTACTTGCTGCTTCTCTCCTGCTCGTTGCTCAGATGAGGACAAAAGCCAGAGGACAGTGTCTCTGACCAGGAAACAGGGCCTCCTCGCCAGACACCAAACCTGCTGCCACCCTGAACTTCAACTTCTCAGCCTCCAGAAGTGTGAGAAATTCTATTATTTAAGCCACCCTATGGTATTCTGTGTAGCAGCCTGAAGGAAAACAGCAAGCAACTCGAAAGCAGTTTAAAGAACTAAGTGACCTTGCTATAACAAAATTCTCCCCAATTTCCATATACTTGTTTATGTGAACAAGGTTCCAGCCATACATTTATAAAATAAGGGGTGCCTGGATGGCTCAGTTGATTAAGTGTCCAACTCTTGAGATCGAGCCCTGTGTTGGGCTTTGTGCTGATGGCATGGAGCCTGCTTGGGGTTCTCTCTCTCTGCCCCTACCCCATTCACACTCTCTCACACTCTCAAAATAAACTTTAAAAAAAAAAAAAAAGGAAATTAATGCTAAATTTACTCAATGATACTTAAACTAATTTTTAAAAGATGCTCCATTCAACTCATTAAAAAATGCATTTTTAATAATTATCACAAAAAGTAAAATTTTAGTGAAATTCATAGTATTATGTTGATTTGTTCAATATTGTATTGATAATTAACCAACTATGGCTAGTATCTTATGAATTTTTCTTAACACTTAGAGCCTATAATCATAGGAAATAAAATTCAAAATTTGAATTTACATACTTTGTTTCAGGTAAGTATGATTGATCAGTAAAATATCTAAGCATTAAAAACATTACATTTACATGCAAATCTATGAAAACAATGACTTGAAAATATGAATTCAGGAAGAAAAGGAAAAGACACAATTTTCATTTAATAAATTTGCTGTGTTTTTAAAAAAATTAATGATGAGGGTATCAACATTTTGGTATTTGGAGTAACTTAGTCATTTTATTTAAAAAAAAAAAGGGTTGATGCTTAAAATAGGTAGAACTCAGACCTGAAGCTTATGATGAAAAATTTTAAATGTCAAATTAAATATGTGCAGGAGAGGGGTGCCTGGGTGGCTCAGTCGGTTGAGTGTCCTACTCTTGATTTTGGTTCAGATCATGATCCCAGGGTCATGGGATCGAGCCCTGTGTTGGTCTCCACACTCAGTGTGGAGCCTGCTTGGGATTTTCTCTCTCTCTCCCTCTGCCCCTCTACCCCTGTTTGAGCTCACCCTAATTTAAAAACAACAAAAAAAAAATTAAAATAAATAAAAATGTGCAGGACAAAACACAGTTGTTCAAAATTCTCTTAAGGGCATATAGGCAAAAAGTTAAGACCATGGCTCTAAAGAATGTTAGACTCCATTAGGAAGGTATAAGAGTCAGAAATACATTTGTCAGTAGCAAACATCTTACTTCATTTCAAAATACTTTACAAAGAACAGAATTTGGCTGAAGATGGACAGATAGTTTCTCTCAAACAAGGAGTTGCTGATCGAGGCAGTACCATATTTCCACTTCCATGACTCTGCTTTTGGCTTATCGTACATAAAGCAGTGTGCATGTGACAGCAACATGCATATGTCTGATGACGGGAGAGGTGCAAGGGTGGGCTTCTGAAATATTACAAAACTGCCTCATAATTTAGTACCTAAAATCGGAGCACATTCCGAAAGAAAGCCTATTTTCTAGAAATAAATGCAGACGTTTCCCCCAAATCACAATTACATCATTCTAACACTTGTTTTGAAGCCAGCCTCACCTGTTTAATGCCCAGTCCTTTCTCATGCATATACCCCAGATTAAACATGGCTTGTGCGCTGTGTTGCTGCTCGGATGCCAGACGATAATGAATGAACGCAGTCTCGTAGTCTACGTCAGTGCCAAATCCATAGAAATGATAGTCTCCAAGCTTAATTCTAGCCACCGTATAGCCTTAAACAAAAATTAAATGCAAAACTGCCAGTAAATAAAGTGCGTTTAAAACGGACCAAATTGTTGTTTCTCCTCCTGTTAACATGCTTACATAAAACACAATTTTAATTGGTAGTATGTAAACTTTATAACAAATCCTTCAGACAAGCTATAAATTCAATAAAGATTGAAACTAGAGGTATTACTCTTCTGAAGCAGGTTCTGCAACAGGGAGAGGTATAACAAGGTGGGTGGTACTCCCCATGTCACAACAGTACTCTTCAAATGAGCATGTTCTAGTCTATCATGCCATTTATACTTTCTTTTCCTTTTTTTTTTTTTTAATTTAAATTCTAGTTAGTTAACATAAAGTACAATGTTGGTTTCAGGAGTAGAATTTAGTGATTCATCAAATACAACACCCAGTGCTCATCATAACAAGTGCCCTCCTTAATGCCCATCACCCATCTAGCCCATCTCCCACCTACCTGCCTCCATCAACCCTCAGTTTGTTCTCTATCGTCAAGAGTCTCTTGTGGCTTGTTTCCTTCTCTTCTCTTTGTCCCTCTCTTCCCATAAATTCATCTGTTTTATTTCTTAAATTCCACATGCGAGTGAAATCATATGGTATTTATCTTTCTCTGGTTGGCTTATTTTGCTTAGCTTAATACATTCTAGCTCCATCTATGCCACTGCAAATGGCCAGATTTCATTCTTTTTGATGGCTGAGTAATATTCTGCCATTTACATTTTAAAGTAGTTCAACTGGACCATTGTTTAGGTTTGAAGAAGGGATAGCCAGGCACTGTTGAGAGGAGTATGTGTGAGAATAAAATAGTCAAACAAAAAAAGATGGGGAAAGGTTAAAATCTTTTTGGGTTTTAGACTAATAATTTATTATATATTCCATGTGATTCTCATTTTATGCAATATAACTGGCTTCTAACAAAAAATCAAAGAGTAAACCATAACGTGATATAAATGACCAATCACAATTCAATAATTTAGAAACCCTGTGACTAGAACTTCCTTTTTAAGAATAGATAAATCACGATGCAACTTAAGCAACAGTTAGTATGTTGATGAATGACATTATTTAGTTTTTACGGGAGATTCAAAAACAAAACAAAAACAGTACAGAAAGATCCCTGGGTGAAACTCTTGCCCTAGAATGAGTGGGCTACTCACCTTGGGAGGCAGCCCTGTTCCAGTGCAGCAAAGCTCTGGGGTAAGTTTCATTCTCACCTACAATGGTTGCTTCTCCTACAGGGAAGATGAAATAAATACAACTTAGGCATTTAAGGAAAGGCACTAGACTTTTAGGCTTCATTTACAAGCTAGGGTGGATATGTGGAGCATAACTGGGATATAACAAGTATTAAATGACCAAAGTATTGTATTGAAATTAAACAAGTATTAGAAGGAAATACCGAGTTCATTTTTTTTTTTTTCAACGTTTATTCACTTTTGGGACAGAGAGAGACAGAGCATGAAGGGGGGAGGGGCAGAGAGAGAGGGAGACACAGAATCGGAAACAGGCTCCAGGCTCCGAGCCATCAGCCCAGAGCCTGATGCGGGGCTCGAACTCACGGACCGCGAGATCGTGACCTGGCTGAAGTCGGACGCCTAACCGACTGCGCCACCCAGGCGCCCCGCGGAAATACCGAGTTCAAAAGAATCACTGTAAGCAGGACAACACTACTTTCTGCAACGTGTTTTATCCACAGAACTAATCGGACAGTAACCATGGAGCCACTTCTAGGGATCTACAGACCACTGGAAAAATGAGGTTCTTCTATCTGCTGTATTTTGAAAAATGTGTTTACTGAAAGCAGTTAATTTTGTGAAGAATGGCAAATTGATTTCTACATCAACACTAATTGCAAAACTAACTTTGATGGCTTAGGGAGCTGAGGTAAAGTACTCCAGCACGTGCGTTGTTAAGGTCTACTTACAACAATAAAGAAGTTTCTTTGTGGCTTTTCTCTTTAAAACAAAAACAAGCTACTTGATGTGAGCCTTCACAGTCTAAACCCAAGGCAGAATGAAAGTGAACCTTACTCTGATCGAGAATGAAGGCTGCGTTGCTCTGTGCCACTTCATAGCCTTGTTCGGCCAGCAGGAGGTACTGGATCACCGCGGCGTTGTAGTCGCCATCTTTATAGCTGTTATAGGCAGTCATTAGCCTCTCCGACCACCGGCCTCGTTCACACACATTCTTAAACAACTGTGAGAACAGGAAAAAAAAAAAACAAAAAAACAGTAACAAAACAAGGAACATACGCCAGACTATCATTTTTGCACTTTGGCTACAAGTGATTATTAAGCTACCTCTTTGAATCTCTGGCAACTTTATTAAATATATATAAAAGTCTGGGATATTTACTTGAAGCTTTCAGTTAGTCTTTAGAGCAGGTTTATAAAAATAATAGTAAACAATTATATACCATTACCCCCACCAGGCACTGTTCTTGTGCTTTATGTACAGTACGTACAGAAACTCCCTTACAGCTCCCACGAGGTTCATGGGGGACACTCTATGAAATAAGTCTTATTAATAGGCCCATTTTACAACCGAGGGAACTGAAACACAGAGAGGTTTAGAAACTGTGCTAAGCATTTAGCAAATGCCACTCTGCAGTGCCAGTTATGAGAGAGCTAAAGAGGAAAAGTTCCATTTAGAAGACATCATGGGGCGCCTGGGTGGCGCAGTCGGTTAAGCGGCCGACTTCAGCCAGGTCACGATCTCGCGATCCGTGAGTTCGAGCCCCGCGTCAGGCTCTGGGCGGATGGCTCAGAGCCTGGAGCCTGTTTCCAATTCTGTGTCTCCCTCTCTCTCTGCCCCTCCCCCGTTCATGCTCTGTCTCTCTCTGTCCCAAAAATAAATAAACGTTGAAAAAAAAAAAATTAAAAAAAAAAAAATAAATAAAAAAAAAAAAAAAAAAAGAAGACATCAGCATTGCCTTTTGCAACATTCATTCGACACAGACCTCGTGGTGCTCAGATACTGTCTAGGACGTGCTAGAGAGACTGCAGACAACACCCACTGTCCTTACAAATGTACAAATGAAACAAATAAGCATGAGGGTGACACACAGGCCCTCAGTGTCTTCCCTCAGTGTATCCAAGCTATTAGGTCGAATCTCTTTCTACTGTAGAAGAAATCATGCAAAGAAAACGAGAATTAAAACGATAGACTTTCCTCCTGGGAAAATGAAGTTCCTGTGTACGAGCTGGTAGAACAGCCCTTACCTCCACTGCCGTGTGACACGATCGCATCACACCTGTGCCGCTGGCATGCATCTGTGCTAGGTTATAGAAAGCCAAGATGTGGCCTCCCTGAGAAGCTAAGTTAAAATACTTCAAGGCCTGTTTATAATCCCTCTTGACGCCAATGCCATCTGTAAGGAAAATCACATGAAAGGTCAGAAATAGTTTTAAATAAGATTTAACTGAAGCATGAGAGCAGCCTTATATAATGAGTAAAATCAAATGAAACTCAGAATTCTTACTCAGGAAAGATGGGAACCTTAACAATACAGATTTGTATATTAATACAGATGAACCTAATTTACCATGAAAAACAAGATGCACAAATTACTGAAATGGGAGAACATTAATCAGCCCGAATGCGACAGCTCTCGTTTCCACATCAAAGTGGTATCTGATGGAAAATAGGCAATTTCGATGTTGGTGGATGAAGCATTTAATTCCAGTATTACTTACTGTAGTACATAGAGCCAAGCTGCAGCTGCCCGTCCACCCAGCCTTGTTCAGCAGCTTTCTGGAAATACTTTAGTGCCAGATCATAATTCTGTAGGAAAAGAGGTCACATGATCACATGATAAGAAAGCTCAAAAGGCTGATATACTTAGAAGTTAGGAGATTCATTTATTAAAAAGAGTCAACAAAACACATACAGGATATTCTCAAAGAGCCATTAAAAAGACTACCTTCTAAGTTTTCATAACATACAGAGGGTAGTCTACTTTAAGTCACAGAGGGACTTAAATATTTAAGACTAAAGAAAAGCAAGTAAGAGTTTTTGTGAAACAATTTGCTGTGTTCACTCTCAGAAAGCATACACATCACCAGTGAAACACAAGATCAGGACTTAAGAAACAATCTTTCCTATTAACCAACAAATCTTTTCTAAACCTTAATTTTCCTAATTTCCTTAAATAAGGAAAATTATTCTCTTTATTCATTCTTTTCCTGTGTAACTTATCAAGCACCATATGACTATTAGATTTCAAATACCCTACGTATCCACAGAGAGAAACTAAAAGATCACTACTGAACTTTAGTGTCATAAAATGACTAAAAAGAATCAAAATGAGACCACACTATACTGATTTCTATGCTAGGGAACACCTACAGATTAGAATCTTAAACCTAATGCTTAGTTTCAGGCCCAATTAAAAACATACTACTTGGAGGGTTCATAAAGTGAAGAGAAGAGGACAGCATTGAGAATCCAGGGGCAACCATGAGGAAGTAGTAGAGAAGAATAAGAAGCAATGGCTTAGGAAAAGCAAGAGAACTTGCAGAATTCCAGGGAGAAAAGGGTTCAAGACAAAAAGTCAACAGGTGTTGACCCTTAGGAGGTTACTGGTGATCTGCATAGGGCAGTTACGTGAGGCAGAAGCCTAACTCTAAGAGCTAATGAGTGAGTGGTAGCCACTAATACAGTTCATTTTTTGGAGAAACCTGGCTTTGCAGTGAAGGACTGGAGAGAAGAGAAGAGCAAAGAATAGAACAGAAAGCTTTTCTCCTAAATGGGAGGGACAAACATTTTCTTAGCCTTGAGTGAAGAAGTAGAGAGGGAGAAGCTTAAGTCTTGGAGAGTAGACAGCATAGACAGAAGAATGAGAAGCAGCTTCACACTTTTAGAAAAGGTGCCAGAGACAGAGCTATTCGAAGAAGGCAGTCATATGGCAGGTGCGGGGTGAAGGGTGGTAAGCAGCCAAAGTCAGAGAATAGGAAAAGGTTCAGCTCTGGTTATAAAGAAAGGATTTCACCCAGGCTGGAAGCTAGTTATATTTCTCCAACTCACCAGCTGACTGCTTAAGTCAGAATGTTACACTGAAAACTTACAACTTGAACTCCTCTCCCGTAGAGGTAAGCCATTCCGAGTCCACTCTGACCGACTGGGTTGCCCTGCAAACCGAGAAAAAAGAGTGAATGGATTCATTAAGAAACTAGGCAAGAATAAATGACTGCAAAAGAAATAATTTACAAACATATTCAAAAAATGTCACTGCATTTTTCAATTCAAAATTCTCCTTCCCATCAGGCTAAATGTAATGCCGACTTTTAGAGATTTGGGCGTCAATAATTTGCGGAAAAAGAGCAAATAGTAAATTTATCTAGAATTAAATTTTGGTGACTTATGACCATCTGTTCCATGAGTTATGATAGAAAACATGACTAATGTGTTTCTTTTTTATTAAACTAAAAGTAGGTCACTTTTTTAAACACTTTTTTTAATAGGTAGTATTTTATTTTGTTTTTTTAAATGTTTATTAATTTTTGAGAGACAGAGCGCAAGTGGGGGAGGGGCAGAGAGAGAGGGAGACACAGAATCCGAAGCAGGCTCCAGGCTCTGATCTGTCAGCACAGAGTCTGATGCGGGGCTTGAACTCATGAACTGTGAGATCACAACCTGAGCACAAGTTGGACGCTTAACCAAATGAACCACCCAGGCATCCCAAAAAGTATATCACTTTTTTTGTAGTTTTTCATTGGTAATCACCCTCCCCAATAAAGAAGGAAGATGCTATGGTGTCAAGTCAACAACCAGGTAAAAAGCAACACTGGGATCAGGTGGCAAAGATATGCTAAAGGTTACTGGAGTCTCACACAGAGTCTCAAAGATAATCACTGTTTTGAGACCTGCAAGAGAAAAATCTAAAATTCAATCTAAACTAATAGGGACAGAGGCATCTTTTAAAAAGTGTCACAGCACTCCTTTGGGAAATACTCAACTGATATTAGAACTAAAGTAACATGTAGTTGGCAAGGAGATAAGTACACACTGGAGGCATACGGGGTCTTAAAAATTCATAGGTAGTTTTCTCTGGGCCAAAGAAAGTCTAAATTATGTATTTAAGATTATTGAAAGTACCTAGTTGCGTAAGTTTTAAGCCTCAGATTGCAATACAAATAGGGTAGATTATATGACTTTCAATTGCATTACTAAAATCAGTATTTCCTTAATCAGGAAACTTCTCAATGAAATTAAAACAGAGGCTTAATATTCAATAATATGGTCTTCTCTATCCACGCCCCCCCCCCCAACCAATAAAATGCCTTTTATTGGGAAGGTTTTTTTCTAGCCAATCCATTCACACAAATCACAGGTGCTTTAAATAATTTGAGGCATGAGTTGGTTATGACTAATCCTTCAGTATAATAAACTTACTAAAATAATAATATGGCACACATTTCAATATGTTAAGTCATGAGATCTTACCATGTCAGCAGCTTTCTTAAAGTAGTGAAGAGCTGTCTCGTTACTCTGTGGGACAATATCACTTCCTTCTGAATACATCTACAAAACAAAGCCTAATTTTATTACGAGCTATAACCGTCTCTCCTATAATGTATTTCTAGCTCATCTCATTCTGGTGTTTGTGAGAGATCATGAAATCTTTCAACAAAGTTTAACATTCCCCACAGGATATTTTAGAATTAAAAGCAAAGCATTGAAAGTAAACATTTTAGCATTATTATATATTCTTTGTCATATCACATTATGACTTCTCTATAAATATGAATACATTAAAATCAGCTCACGGATCAATCTCAAGAGGGGAAATCTTTAACTCAAGGTGAATCTTTTCTCTCACTCTATCCCAAGGCAGTCAAGTGGTTGATAAATTGCTTGGGATCAGTGATTAAATGAGAAAAAAGGAGTGTTATTACCAATATCTGCTTCCATTTCTCTTCCACCACTATTGTCCCCAGGGTAAGATAAAGGGTAGGTCTTAAGTTCAGGAAAAGAAAGAACTAAAAGGTTTCAAACACTGAATGATCAGAGTAGTACCAGGTATGGAACATGATGAAAGGGCCAAAAGAAAGAAGAATAGAAAATTAATGCTTAAACAAAAATAAATGAGGAATACCAATTTCTATGCTACTATAGATAGGATGTCTGAATGTAAAGTTCTCAGGCCCCAAATAACTTGCTGCAATTATGTGGCAAACACTGCTGAGATTTTTCTATTTGCAAGAATTTCTGTGACATATTTATTCTGAGCATCCTAACCTTAGGATTTGTTATAGATGAAAATACCCATTGGTTTATACTGTATTTGTTTTCAAAATAATGAAAAAGGAAGTTTTTCTTACTTTGCCACAAGACACAACATCCTTGCATTGGAAACTTCATTTCCACTTTATTTTTGGTAAACTGTAGATCCTAAATACAACATGTGCTTATTATGCAAACACCTCTTGCTGTTACATAATATGTTCACAGGATATACAGTACCTTTCCCAAGAAGGCCATAGCATGTGAATTGCCAGCATTGGCTGCTAAATTGAAGTAGTCAAATGCTCTCTGTGAGAAAAGAATTTATTAAGATAATTAGTTTTTATAGAATCTATCTGCCTTTGGCTTTTAACCAAAATAATTATTTCAGGAACAATTAAAAAATCTTGTAATATTGCAGTTATCTCAGTTTAAGTAAATAGCAACATGACATATCTTGGCTGCTTAAGGTAACCCCCCCCCCCCCGCCACCCGCCGAATCTCATATCCAATCCATCACTGAGTCCTGTAACTTTCTCTACCAAATTCCTCTTGAATCCACCTACCATCCCCCACTACCACCATTCTAGGCTAAGCTACACTATCTTGCCCTGAACTTATGGATCACTCCCTTCCTTGATCTCCCTTGCTTTTTTTCTTGGGTCACCTAAAGCAACAGATATTTGTTGAGTTAATGCAGTTATATATTGGGAACTCAGTTTATTTCTTCTGTGAAGGTACTGAAAAAATTGATCACTGTGTGAATGTTTCACAAGTCGGCACCATACACCAAGAATATTCCAAAACTTGTATAAAAGGTATGCAGCAAACTCACCATCCAGAATTCTGTACCTGACATTTTTATTAACCAATTCATCTGGCCTAATGATATACATTTTAAAGACCTACAGACAATGAAAGCTGTCAAAATGCAGTCTGGAAAAAAAATTAAAAAAATAAATAATAATAAAGCATGGGTATCTGGTATAGTTTTAAGTGTACTCTTATCTAATTCTTAAAGTTGATGGGATATGGGAATGAAATACCCTTAATTAGAATATTTAGCTGTTATGGCAGAATAACAGTTTTACTAGTCTGACAAACATTTATCAAGCACTATGTACTAGATATTGTCAGATGCTGGGAATAAAGTGGCAAAGTCCATGCTCTTTTGCAACTTAGTTCTAGCAAAGGAAACAACTTAATTATATAATTAACACATTTACAATGGGAAAGGGCCATAAATACAGATTTTCAGAAACTGTAACTGTGGTACATGACCCATTCCTGGAGTGGGGTTAGGGGTCCAGGGAGATATTTTGGGGTAAGAGATACTGGAATTGAATTCTTCAGGATAAGTAGGAATTAGTTACATAAAGAAAGGAAGTAGAATAATATTCACTCTATACAGAGAGACTAGTATTCCAGAAATCCGGGGATAGGGAGGTTCTTGATATTTTCAAAGACCTGAGAAAAGGTCCATGTGCCTGTGACTCAAAAGGCCAGGTTTTGGTCTTTAAGTGACTGGAAATTATGTAGCACTCAAGAGTTTTAAGCAAGGGAACACAGTATCAGGTGTGTGGCTTACAAATACAGGCTACTGCTTAGCAAATGCAAGCAGGAGATGATTCACACAAGTGGTAGGTATACTGATGGAAGGGAAGAGATGAGAGAGATTTCGGGCATAAAGCAGACAAAAGCTGGTGACTGGATATAGACCTGACTGCTATAGTTGTATATTCCTTAACTGCTCACAACCTCAACAATGACTGTTCCTCAGTTCTATGAAATATTTTCTTTTATTTCTTTAATGTTTATTTATTTTTGAGAGACAGTGATAGAGTGCAACCGGGAGAGAGAGAGAGGAAGACACAGAATCTGAAGCAGGAGCCAGGCTCTGAGCTGCCAGGACACAGCCCGATGTGGGGCTTGAACTCATGAACTGCGAGATCATGACCTGAGCTGAAGCTGGATGCTGAACCAACTGAGCCACCCAGGAGCCCCTAAAATATTTTCTAATGGGAGTTTTAAGACATACTTCTATCACATACCTATAGGAAACCAAGACACTGTGTGTGTATTTTTGGCAGTATTGAGAACTAGGTTTCAGAATTAAAAAAGCCTTTCCCACCACTATGAGGTATAATCACATTTTTAGTCTTCAGCTTTCTCAGGGGTTAGTTGGATCTTAAAAGATCGTTTGTGAAGATTATCTAAATTACACAAACTTGATATTGTCATTGACTGACAAGAAATACATCTGGGGTATCATTTCCATCTACGACATGAAGTGCAAAGCCCCGGGAATAGGAAAGTTACCTGATGATTTTGTTCTACTCCACGGCCTCCGTGCAGATGCAGTTGTCCCAGACCAACCTGAAAATTAACAAAAATGAGAAGTAAATGGTAGCATCTGGTGTGTAATTACAATTACAAAAAGGTTTCTGTTCATCATTCAAAAATTTAAAGACTTAGTCTTAACTCCTGAAGATATTACTCTACTTTAACCTACATTTTCTAAGAACTGAAAATGCCTGCTTTTAATTACAAGGCATCTTTCTGAAATAAAACATTTATTGCAGGCAAACTAAAACTGAACTTGTCACCAGGGAACCTACTCTAAAGGAAACACTAAAGGATGTGCTTTAGGAGGTAGGAAATTTATCCTGGGAAGCCTAAAGATGCAGTAAGAAATAAAGAGCAATGGAAAGTTAAATTTGTGAGTAATCTAAATTATATGGACTGTATAAAATAATATCTTGTGGAATTCAAAAATTGACAGAATTAAAACATACAGAGTACTCTAAAGTTTGCACTGTCCAAGAAATGGTAAAAAGTGCTCATTCATACTAAACTTTGATAAAAGAGTAGTAAAACAAAGTCCAATTATCACATTAGTAGAAGGGAGGAGAAGCAACAGCAAAAACACTCAAACCAAAAGAAGGTAAGAGAGGAGAGATAAAGAATCACGGAAAAGCATAAGGAAAGAAGGCAAGCAAGATAGAAAATTTAAACTTGAATATATCACAAACTACTTTCAACTAAAAGACTGTCAGAATGGATAAAGATATAAAAGTAGTCTTCTGATGCTTCCAAGAGACGTATCTTAAGCACAAGAAGTTGAATACAAAAGAATACAGAAGATACTCCATGTAAATACTAACCAAAAGAAAGTGGCATAGCTAGAAGCAGGCAGAGTACAAAAGCAAAAAATATTTCTTGACATAAAAAGAGAACATTTCATGATGTGCAAACTAGTTTAACAAAAAGATAACAATATTAAGTCTAAGTGCACTCCACCTGGCCTAAAATACATAAATCAAAATTGACAGAACTACAAGAAGACAGAGACAAATCCACACCACAATGGGAAATTTAAACAATACTGTCTCAGCACTGGACAGAAAAAGCAGACAAATTCAGTAAGGATTCACAAGATGTGAACAATAGCATTAAGAAACATGACTCGGGGTGCCTGGGTGGCGCAGTCGGTTAAGCGTCCGACTTCAGCCAGGTCACGATCTCGCGGTCCGTGAGTTCGAGCCCCGCATCAGGCTCTGGGCTGATGGCTCAGAGCCTGGAGCCTGTTTCCGATTCTGTGTCTCCCTCTCTCTCTGCCCCTCCCCCGTTCATGCTCTGTCTCTCTCTGTCCCAAAAATAAATAAAAAAAAAAAAAAAAAAAAAAAGAAACATGACTCAACTGACACACAAAGAACACTATACCCAAAGACTGGAAAATTCATATTCTCTTCAGCATACAATATTTGCCTAAATTGACCAAGTGATGGATCATAAATCAAGTGTCAGGACATCTCAAACAACTGAAATCATGCAGAGTATATTCTGACCATGGTGGATTAAGCTAGAACTCAACAAAAAAGTAGAAAATCCCCATTTATATGAAAACTAAGCAATTCACTTCTAAATTTACACATGGGTCACATATGAATATATGAGAGAATATTGAGAATATGACAGCGGGAGAGTGTATTCTACCAGATATCAAGATCCATTAAAGCTACAGAAATTTAAGACAGTACTGGCATAAGACATGCAAGAGAATATGCACAGAGCATTATTTGCAATAGCCCAAATCTGGGGAGGAGTAAAGTGGGTAGGTAAGCTGTGGGATTTTATACAATGAAATAACCACAGGGTAATGTAAATGATTTACAGCTACATGAAAACACATGGATTGATTTCATAAACAATGCTGAGCAAAACAAGCTGATTCCAAAAAATATGTAGGATTTTTTTTTTTTCACATAAAATTCAAAACCAAGCCAAACCAATCCATAGTGTTAGAAGTCAGTTCAGTGGGTTACCCCTGGGGAAGAGGGGGCTCCGGGATGCTAGCTGTGCTACACAGGATGCTCACTTGGTGATAATTCAGGGGGCTGTATGCTACTTTTCTATATTAAGGTCATAATTCAAGTAGTAAAAAGAAGTAAATGATACATAATACCACATATGGATTTTTTTCACTTGAGTTTTCCACTGAATACACTGAAGTATTCTACATTCTACATAGTTTTTTAATGGTTGCATAAAATTCCATCACATGGAAGTGTCATATTTGAAATAAGTAGTTCCCTATTTTGAGGCATTTAGATGGTTTTGAATTTTAACTGGTTTCTCATATAAAAGAAAGATGTTTAATTAGACAAGATAACTATTATAATTTCCATAAGCTAAGATTTAGATATTCCACTGCAGGTTTTCTTTTAAATTTAAAAAATTTTTAATATTTATTTTTGAAAGAGAGAGAAAAAGAGCAGAGCAAGGGCAGAAAGAGAGGGGGAGAGAGGATCTGAAGTGGGCTCTGTGCTGACAGCAGAGAGCTGGATGCGGGGCTTGAACTTACGAACTGTGAGATCACGACTGGAGCCGAAGTTGGATGCTTAACCGACTGAACCACCCAGGTGGCCCGTTTTTCTGTTTGTTTGTTTGTTTTGTTTTTTAAACCTAAGATTCCCTTAAGTCTCAAAATTAATTGTTCTCAAAAAGCATCTAATGTTTATCTCTAAATTTCTAAATCAGAAAAGATCTGTTAAATTTCATAGAAAAAAACAGGCAGATGTTGAAGCTCTCCTTTTTGTTTTAGGATTATCAAATAACCCATGAAATAACAAATTATACATGGTGTTTTGATTGATATACTGTACAATTTACATTGAACTGGGCTACTTCAGTTGATGACCTTGAGGAAATTATGGTCTACGACAAGCAAAGGAAACATGAACAGTAAATGGCTCTGAAGGGCATCTGAAATTACAAATGTTCCAGAGACTTTCTGTTTAAAAAAAGTAGCAGTTTTCATCCTTGAGGATTCTAATAAGAGCCTCATCATCTGTAAAACTCTGCTCTTTTCAAGCAATGGTTTTCAACTGTGGTGCAATCACGGGGCCAGCTTCTAGGAACACATGCCTAGTCTACATCCCAGATGAATCCTAACGGAAATTGAAATGTCTTTTTTTTTTTTTTTTTAAAGTTTATTTGAGAGAGAGAGTGAGCACATAAGCCAGGCAGGATTAGAGAGAAGGAGAGAGAGAATCCCTAGCAGTCTCCACGCCATCAGCACACAGCCCAATGAGGGGCTTGAACTTACGAACCGTGAGATCATGACCTGAGCTGAGATCAAGAGTCGATGCTTAACTGACTGCGCCACCCAGGCGCCCCCCAAATGGAACTTTTTTTAAAGTTACCAAGAGTCCTACACTCTAAAAAAAACAAAAAAAGCTCCTCCGGTGATTCTAATATATAGTTAATAGTCGCTCAGAGCAATAAAAATGTTTCTAATAGATGTAAGTTCTTGCCCGAGACTATAATATCAAATGCAGTAAGATATACCGTGAGATGTTTAAATACATACCTGTGCCTGTACATCACCTTTTTCAGCTAGGAACTGATAATACTGAATCAAATCTTCTTCCAGCATTCCACTATTCATTCCTGGATTTTCCACCTCGTCAGGCAGCCGTATTCTCTGTACTACTGAGCCTCCTGTCAGTGAGATGTCACTAGCAACTGAAACAAGGGGACGAAGTAATAACATGGAGGAAGGTCAGAAGCATTGTTCCACAGAAAAAAGTATCATTTCAGCTGCCAAATGTTGACAGACCTTATGCAAACAGTAATCTACAGATTACAAAATAGTAATCTACAGAAGCCCAGTTTTTTCGACAAACTATTTAAGAAGTGGAATCCAAAGCACATGTGCACATACACACACAAGTTCTTAGTCAACTAGGGTAAAGACCATTCCACTTAAGAGAGTCAGTCACGGTTATTTCAAGTAGTACAACAAAAATAGATGTATTTAAAGTTAAATCCATTTTGGTTTTTGTTTCTTTTGATACGGTGAAAGGCAAAAAAAAAAAAAAAATAGATACCATGATTGGCAACAAGACGATAGTGAGTCAGTGCCGATTCACAGCTCTGGAGGACTCCGATGCCGGCCCAGTACCGGTAACCCTGTGAGACAATCTCTGGTGAGAAGCCTGCGGTTTCACTGGAGCTCTCGTTGTAACAAAGAAAGCCACCTGCACTCAGGATGTAATTCTATGGTTCCTTGATCCCAGTACATCACCACCTCATTCATCCTGAGTTTTAAGTTCGGCAACTCCAACAACTAGACTATAGCTAAGCACTAGGAAATAATGAAGTTCCCACAGAAATCAAAACAGATGCCATGAACCTTATGCATGAACTCTGCGTATCTAATGTGTAAAAGAAAATTACTTGGGCTCTTGCTAAGAACACATTCTAATCTTATTTTAGACAGGATTGTAACCAAAACAGGGTTGATTTACTAAACCAGCAAAGAAGCAACAATTAGCAAAACAGGGAATACAAACGATTACTGGATGCAGGCAAAGACACCAGCAAAAAATGATTTCAGAATGAGGGGGAAGATAGTGAATTATAAAGAACATTAGACGCAAAGTAGAGCCTCTTGAGTCGTTTAGCACAGACTCAACTTTACAACTGTCACAATCCTTAGGGCATTATCGTATAATTACGTGTATAATATTTCATGTTTTTATCCTGTAGCCATTATTTAAGAAGATTGGTAAATTAAAAAAAGTTATCTGTAAAAAATATTTAACATACTTTTGCCACACAAAAATAAATGCTTCAAATTTCTGGAAAATTCATCTAAAAGCAACTTTTCAATTACTGTTTGAGGAATAAATGTGACCACAGATGAAAAAACCAACGGGAAAAAAAGCTTCAGAACTAGTGAGGAATGTTTCAGAAAGCTAGAGCAACATCCTTGTTTTTCAGTGGCTTTAACTACTTCAGCAGTTTGTGTCTGTCACAGACAAGGTCCAAGCTCCTTGGCAGGATGTAGACTTCACTTACGTGATTCCTGATGCACTTCCTGGCATTCTCCTCTCCAGCCACTAAAAAGCTTGTATTTTCTTGCAAGCACCATGTTTCCTTGTCGCTGTCCCTCTGTACATATTGCTTCTGCTGTCTGGATGCCCTTCCACTTGTATTCACTCACTACTGTTTATCCCTCAAAAGTTACTTTGTTTCTTTCCTCAGAAAGAAACTTTCTTTTAACCTCTTTCCTTTAACCTCTCCTTCTGACACCAGTGTGAATTAAGTGCCTTTCTAGGTGATTCTTGTACTGTAATTATCTCCTTACTCATGTGAATATAAATGTAAAACAAATCAATGTTCAATGGAAAATCAACTTAAATGTAAAATCTGTGAAAACTCAACCTAGGAAATGATTCTGACAAACAAGCTTCCAACTTACAGAAAAAAAAAAAAAAGAGCCATTTATCAGATCTCTATTTTAAGGGCAATCAGCCAAACTAATCATTTTAAAGAAAAACTGTGGACTCTACAAATTTTCATCCACATGTAAATTCAAGTGTTATATCTGTTAATAAGAATTTAAAGGACGTTCAACTGAATATTTGATCTGAATGAATATAAGCAGATCTTGTTCATGAAAGCTAGAAAAGTTATGGCTCCTCAAAACCCAAACATTCTGCTACTCAATGTTTCTAAGTCTTCCCCTGAAATCTTACTTACCAAAACCATGTGTGCTATCAGGTTGCCCCCAAGAGCTCCAAAAGTGTAATACACGAGGGCCTATGAAAGAACAAAAGACACTTAACTGATCATAGGCACACAATGACCCAATTCAAATTGTTGCACATGATAAAGTTTTCATATTATTACCTTTGCCTGACTTGAATTGACACCAAGTCCAGAGGCATAGAGAAAGCCAAGGGCCTGAAATAAAATGATAAAAGTAAGAATTCTTCCCTAGCGGAAGTGTATCCAGCAGAGACATGGTTTTACGAACTACGAAAAGACGCAACAATCTTTAGATGCTGAAAGACTTGAATCCCCAAGTATGTACAACTGTGGAATTAAAGAGACTCAGAAATGCATTCAAGGTTTTACACAATGAAATACAACTTTAAACAAATAGTCTACCTTGAAGATTAAAGACAACTTAGTAAAATATTAACTAGAAAAACAAAGCTGAACACAAACGTGGCTTTTACTTTATCTTGATCAATAGCTATTTTGAGAACCAAACAGCCCCTATAATGATATAATGATCAACACATTACCTAGCAAATGAGAAAACACAATGAAAATGGTAAGAGACTACCAAGATAAACTATCCTAGCAATAAAAAGGGGCAGCAAGGGTCAAGTTGAAGGGGTCAACAGAGAAAGGTCACTTTACAATGCTAAAGCACACACACTTTTTCATTAAAAAACAACAACAACAAAAAAAACCCCAAAACAAAAAACCCCAACCAACTAAAACATGCATTGGTAAGGTTCTAATCTTTGCCTTCTGAGGACAATCCTTGATGACACGAAAGTATAAGCTAAAGTTAGAAAGGCAGATATATCACGTGCCAGTGCTCATCAAAATCTATGAGCTCTTTTATATTTCCCAGCCTCCCTTGTACTTGGGTGGGGCCACATGTCTAGGATGCGGCAAAAAGAGATGTGAAGCCATTAAAAACTTTCCAGAGAATCCTCCAGCCCTCACTTCTCCTTTCATGATGGCTCAAAGCCCTACGTTTCAGACGGTTGCAGCTATGTGGCAGAAGCAGCCCTTGACTGAGTCACCATCTGGAAGACAGGATGCAGGCAGGGGAACTGCACCGACCCTGGCATGCACAAGGAATAACTCTCTGTAGTGCTGAGCCACTGTGATTTGTGGGCTGTGTCTGTTACATCAGCTAGAATTAATTACCACAGAGAGAGTGTTTTGCAATGTACAACATAAAGCACTGTGGCACGGTAAGGTGCTACTATTAGAGGGAAAAGATGCCTTAGAAGAAAAACCATACTTCAGAGCCAAATGTGTCTGCAGATAAAGAATGTATGTGTGAATTTTATATAAAATGACTTAAAGAAGGGAAAAAAAGCTTTGAAAACAAAGGAGGAACAGTTAACATATAACCTGTTTATAAATTAAACCATGACCATGTTAGAGCTGCAGACTGGTTAGGTATTCGGTCCTACAGAAAACTATGGTCACAATTCCTGTTATTGTTTACACAGTCTGAAAACAGACCTCCTCTGTGACTAGAAATTTTATATTTAAGCATATCCCATACCTTCAATAAACCTGAATTATTGAGAGCATTTAAAAGAAATGGGGTGGCCCCCTAAATCCAGCTGTCAATCTTACTATTACCAAGGGGAATTAAGCAGGTATCATGTACCAACTGGTGTGATGCAGTCTGGGATACAGAACACCCCCCATAAGGCAGTCTGGGCCAAAAGTATTTTCCTTGTGTTCATCAGCCTTTAGCTGTGACATCCTCTGTAGGAAACAGAGATGAAAAATGGGTCCTGTTTCTAACACAGATAAGAAAGAAAAGTGGGAACTGTGCTAGCAATAAAGACCAAATATAAAGTGTAGTCCTAGGCTGGATGCTGCTTTGGACAAAACAAGTATAAAGAAAATGTTTTGGTTCAACACCCTATGAATACTGTGTGGGTATTACATTTACCAGAGTGAAGCAGTGAGGGCTATTCACTGGATGAGCAAGTAATGGAACAGAAGAGTGTGCATCTCGTTTTAATAAAAAATTCACAGTATAAATACACAAAGAGAAAGGTCAAGAAGGGTGTGCATGCAGTAACATGTTACCAATGTTCAGATCTGGGTGGTACAGATAGGATGCTTACTTTCTTAGTATTTTTTAATTTGTATTTCTAGTTTCCTATAATGGACATGTACTATAATGAACATTTAAAAAACCACCAAGATTACCAAAAGCTGCAGCATCTGAAGTTTGGAAAAAGGGCAGTGGGGAGTGACTTCAGATAAAAAAAAATAATCACCTTCATGTTTCACTCTTTACAGATTGAATTTGGAAAACTACAAATATAATTGTGGTAAGATGCAACCTCAAGAACGCCGTAGGTGACCACAAGTGTTCTCAGACTAAGGAAAAAGACTGTCTGAGAAGACTGGTAAAATGATCTGCTGCAAAATTAGTATTTAAAGATATTCTACCTCGCAGCCATCCTTACTAAAGGAAGGCAGACCATCGAGAGTAAACTGCTGTGAAAATAAACAAGTGCTGTGTGCCAAGAAATTCTGCCGTGGAAGTGCACTTACAGTTTGTCCCTTAGGAGAGCCTTCCTCAGTCAGTTTCTCAAACATCTCTTTAGCTGCCTGGATATTCTGTGTCAGGTAATCACCAAACAAAAGAGCATATGACACTCTCTCCAGGGCCTTGGTATGGTTCATGCCTGCTGCCTTTTGAAGATACCGATAGGCTCTTTAAACATAAGCAATTAAAAAACAAAACAAAACAAATTAGCAATATTTTGGAACTACTATTAAAATATATATATATATATATATATATATATATATTTTTTTTTTTTTTTTTTTTTTTTTTTTGACAAAATCTGGGGTGACTGGCTGGCTCAGTCAGAAAAGCATGTAACTCTTGATCTTGGGGTTCTGAGTTCGAGCTCCACATTGGCTGTAGAGATTACTGAAATAAAAAAAACTTGAAAAAGTTTTTTTTTTTTTTTTTTACAAAAGCTAAAATGCAGAAAAATTAATTTCCCTGTTCTATAGAATCCTTCTGATATTTGATTTCTACTAAATTGTGTTACTTATATATGTAGAAAGCATTCTGGCTACTTTTGTTTTTATATAAAGTACCAGTTCTGTTATTCCAATATTTTAGAACAGTCTAATTTTAAAAATTTCTATTAAGAAAGTTATCTAGATTTGCAATGAAAATTATAATAATGTGGTATCCAATAAATGATCCAATGATAACCATGGCAATTTTCTTTTAAAATCTTTGCACAGACTATAACAAAAGTCAGCTAAAACTAAAAGTAAGGCACATAAAATGTTGGAAGACAGTCAACTCATCTCATATTCTTTCCAAATTCCTAAATTCTAGTCTTTGTCTGCAAGACAATTACAAAGCAAAAACAAAAAAACAAAACACCTAACAACAATTCCTTTTGTTTTACGTCATTTTGAAATCTGAACAGTGTAGGTATTCTTGGCTCTCAGAAACCATCACAGCTTTAATCAGTTCCCTTTTGCTTATTGTTCATTCTTGTGACGAGTATTTATAATGTTTTAATCCCAACAAGCTGAAATCTGATAAAAGTAGTGGCCCTAATATCCATATTACATAGTAGGTTTTCTTATAGTACAACTTAAGAAATCCTGTCTTTGGGAGTAGACTTCAAAAAGAAAAAAATACCACACTTTAGCTTTTTATCTCAGTAATGGCCTGTGTTAGGGGAGGAATGGACTTGGTAGTGCTACCTACTCTCGTTTTTGGCTTTTCTTATTGCTTCCATTGAGGATTTTCATCCCAGTCTGGTACATCACTTCTGCTTCCTGCATTTGCCGTCTTTTAGCAGCCTCTTCCTCAGCTAAAAACAAAATGTCAGATGCTTTTAAATGTATTTTAATTTTATACCAGTTATGTATCAAACATCGGTATATATTTTCCGTTGGGTAGTCATACAAACACAATATTTCACTATTTCCATATCTGACTTTAAAGACACATGGTTTTTGTGTGTAGCCTTTATCTGACAAAAGAGGACTTAAAAAAAAAAACAACTCATTGAAATCACTTTCTTGTAAAGAAAGCAATTATCAACCTGTTTTTGGAAGGTGCTTTCCTGCCAGTAATTATAAAACTTTTTATATAATTCAAACTAAAATTCCAGGAGGGCCTTATGATTATATACCAAGGTGAGCTAAAACCAGGACAGAAGAAGAGTGAAAAACAATAGTCAGAAAAATACTGTTGTAGTCAAAGTACTCTTTAGCCTTACCTGAAAGGTTGCATCTTTACAAGGAGAAGATATCTGACTAATTACATAACAAAAAATAAAAAGGATTTTTATTAAACAGAGATCTTGATTTAATATTCAAGTTCTCTGTACTTCCCAGTGTAGTGATATAACACTGGAAATCATAGCATTGGTATAGATGTCCCCCAAATTATTTTGCTACTATACTGGAGCATTTTAGCAGAAATCTAGAACTCATCAAGAGACATTTGAATATTTTGTTAGGAATATTTATAGAAATAGAAGAGACTACTTCTTGTAATAGAACAACAAAATTTGATGTATTAAACAAAGGAATACCTAAATCATACTGGCCCACATCTGAAGGTAGACTATATGTGGTGATATCTCTAAGGAATGCCTAAATATTCTATCAGAACCAGTACTTTGAAAATGTTACCTGGTAACAAAGGAGGTATGTTCAAGGTTTTCTGTTGTTCTTTGACAGAAAGTTTTACCTGAAAACACGGCTTGCCTTTAGAGGCAATACTGACATTAACGTTTCAGGCAGTTAAATATACTGTATCTACCAAATATTCCCTTAGCACAGCACATTCCACTCAAAGTTATTTTAAAAAGGTATTATTTTTCTTCTAAGCGCTATTAATTAACCTTCAACATAATGTTCTGTTTCCGTCATTGCCAAAAAATGTTTTACATTAATTAATTTAGCAGCCTGCCCGAGGGTTTACAGGACAACCTGTGCACACCAACGGAAAATCACCTCTAAATAAAACACAAGTGGGATACACCGCCCAAGTGACAGCCTGGAAGTAAGTACACCGCAAGCTTCCTACTCATAAGTTTAGTCTTTAGGACCATAACTATATCATCAGCATTGACCACTTCTGATCAAGGTGGGAAAAGGATGGCTAGAAAAAAGGCTTAAAAATGTTATGCAAGACCTAGAGCAATGTGGACACGCCTCCTACTGAACAATACTTACTTTCACAAAAGCCCCACTTTTCATCTGCCTTGTAGTCATAGGTTGTAGCACACCATAATCTGCCATCTTCCCTCCCATCTGATGTACATTCATCGTATTCCTTATCCAGGAACAGGAAAGGGAAGTGGCAGGGCTCCCCATGTGCTGTGCCTTCGATGGCGGTCAAAGCTGAAAAGATAAGAAAGAACTCTAAACATGAAGAGCACCTCTGGTATTCATGGATTTAATACTGTGCATTCTAATGATTAGAATCTGAAGACAAAAATACATGATTTAAAATAAATGGGGAACATGAAAGGGTCAGCATCAATTTTCTGTAGGGACGATTTAAGGGTGGGTCAACTTAGTGGACATGGCTGATTGACTACCCAGCTCTGTATCTAGCTTAGAATCTCTGAAGGTCTTGAGAGATGATAACCTTGGAATGTTAAGAGTCTATTGCAAAACTCCCAGCTAACTAGTGAGCAAAAAACAAGGCAAATGCAACCGAATTAATTCCACTGTTCAGCACAACTCTTTTTTCTATCTGAATGTTGTAATTCAATTTCTTTAGTAGTATAAAGTTATACAGGTAAAGTTAATCACTCATGTACACCTCTGTGATCCGACAGCATTTTATCAGAGTACTTATCATACGTGCTGAGGTTCTTTCTTTCCATATTCTAGCTTCCACTAGACCCCGAGCTTGTTAAAAGTAAAGACCATATCTCTAATTTGTTCTTAAGCTCTGAGTATCTTCTCGGTGCTGGAAATTATGCCAGGTGCTGGAAACGAGGTGGAGCAGAGGCCTCTGCTATACACAACTTACCGCCTAGCAAGGAAGAGAGACATTAAACAAAAGTATGATCTATGTTATGAAAAGGAAAGCCTCCCCTGTCAGGAACTGAGGTTTATACTGAACTTCACGGATATGTAGGAGACGAGGGTGGATGAACTGCTTCAGGGTGGGGTGGGAGAAGTATTATAGACAGGGAGAACCTTGTGCACTGAGAATCAAATGAAAGACAGCATGGTACAGTAGAAAAATTACAACAAGTTCAGTATGTCAGAACATGCAGTGTGAGTGCCAAGGTGGATGAGAAAAGAGTCTAAAAGCTAAAGTGGCCTGAAGAAGCCAGAGTAGGAAGGCCCTGACAAATCTAATTAAGGAGCCTGGACTTTATCCTGAGAACAATGGAAATTCACTTAAGAGTTTTAAACAGGAGTGACATGCTCATATTTGCATTTTTATTAAGAGAGTGGAAAATGGAATAGAGAGAAACAAGGCTGGATGCAAGGTGACCAGTTTAAAGGTTGTGACAGCAGTCTAATTGAGAGGTAATGGTAGCCTGAAGAGGACGATGGAATGAAAGAAGTGGATGTACTCAAGTGATCCAAGGAAGTAGAAACAGTATCACTTACTGACTAGGTAGATGAGAGGGGAGAGGAGTCATGGAACACTCCTAGGTATTAGGCTTCAGGGAGTGAGGAGATGGCTGTCTTCACTAAGAGAACACTAAAGGAGGAGGTTATTGGGTAGGGATGAAACAGATCAGGGGCAAGTTAAGTTTTGACCCTGCTACATTCAAAGTGACTACAAAAAACAAAAACAAGATGTCTTAAGACAACTGGAGGAAGTTCTCCAGTTCCCAGATATACTGGAGGCCAAGAGTATGCATAAGAATGCCAAATGAGAAGTACAGGAGAAGACCAGCGGGCCAGGGTTGAGCCTAGAAGCATACATGGTTAAGTGTGAGTACATGTCAACTTCCACTGGTTGATTTTACATGGAGAATTTAATTAGGCAGCAGAGCTTAGTGATTAAGAGTAGAGATTCTGGAGTTAGAATGCCTGATTCAAATTCTACTGCTTATTAGCCGTGCACTTTGAGCAAATTATTTAATTTCTTCATTTATCTGTAAAATTATTTGCAGATAACTGCCTTATCTACAAATAGAGATAATAGTCCTTGCTGCATAGAGTTATTCACAAAGATGAACTGAAATAATACATGTAAAGGACCCACCATGGTGCCTGCCACTTAAGGTAATAAGCATTCAAGAGATGGCAACTGCTATTATTACAGGCACACCTGCTCTGAAAGGCTAGAAATGTGCTCTCCTTCTTTCCAGGGCAAAGAAGAGTACATATGAAGATACTAATTTGAAAACTATTTTCAGTGAGTTATAAAAGGCAAAATAAGGGGTGCCTGGGTGGCTCAGTGGGTTGAGCATCTGACTTCGGCTCAGGTCATGATCTTATGGTCTGTGAGTTTGAGCCCCGCGTCGGGCTCTGTGCTGACAGCTCGGAGCCTGGAGCCTGCTTCCGATTCTGTGTCTCCCTCTCTCTCTGCCCCTCCCCTGCTCATGCTATGTCTCTCTCTGTCTCAAAAATAAAAACATTAAAAAAATTCAAAATAAATTTCAAATGGTTTACCGGCAGGTAAATGTCATTCACTATCCTGGTAATTACTACCAGGGACAAATACTTTGATCTGTCCATGTTTATAAGAAATGATCTTTAGTACAGCATATAAGCTGTGCTAAAGTGTCCTTTAGTAACAGCCCTATAGGGGTAACTTTAACTACAGAGTTTGAAAAAGGCACTCCTATGCACTGCTACTAGATTCAAATTTGCTTGAGAAAAATAGTATCTGTAAAACAGTAGTTTGTAAACTTGAATTTCAAATTAAATAATGTAATAGGTTAAAAGAATACTTAATTTTTGCTATGATAATAGAAATTTAAAAAAAATAGCTTGTCCTAAGAATTCTAATTTGTCAAAGCTTTTCTAAGGGGTGCAAATATATGAAAGAATTCTCTTTCATGTGATGAAACTATACGCCAGCAAAGAAACTGGAAAGAACCCAAAGGTTTTTGGCAACAAAGGGTTTTAACCCAAGGCTGATTCAGCACTAACTTAAGTAGAAAGAAACCCCAGGGTGCATGTACTTCACCAATTTAGTTAAAGTGAATCTCGGTCTAAATAATGTGTTTATTAGTAAGTAACTAGAAAGAAAATTTGTATCTCTCAGCTACATTCTCTAAGCCAAATCACAACAGGGAATTGCTACTACCTTTTAAACTGGTTGTAAAGTCTTCTAAAAGTTCCTGACCGGGACTTGCTAGTTCTAAGTCAACTATCTCAAGTAGATATTCTTACAATAGCATTGTTATTCAGTTAATTTTCTTTCCATGAAGATATTCTGCAAGAGTTTCAAAGCTATCATTTAAAAAACTGCCACAAAAACAGTACCAGCTTTAAAAACAATGGTAATCACTGCTCTGGTGCAATGAAGCAGACTGATTATGCAATTTAAGTTAATGATACCAGTAGTCAAACCTGACAAAATGAAAGGGGGAAAAATGTGTCCTTAAGTCAATTCTGCACCTTCCTGTGAAAAATCACATTTTTAGAGGATTCATATTTTGACTCTACAATGATGACACAGTACCACTATCTATTTAAACCCTGACAGTAAGATATTTATGATTTATGTTATATGAAAACTTATGATAATTAACAGACTGCTTTATATTTAAACTAGTAAGGATTTGCTCTTGCAAAGTCAGTAAAAATCATTAAAGATAGCTAGAAAAAGTTAAAAAAAAAAAAAAAAAAGACAATCCAAAACAACAACACTAAGCCTGAAATCATTCAGCGCTGGCCAGAGTCTGGGTATATGGGAACCTTCATACTGCTGGCAGGAGTATAAATTAGTACAAGCTTTTCACGAGGGACCTTTATAAATACCTATTAGCATTTAAACGGTCCATACCTTTGGATCCCATTTTTCCACTTCTAGGATGTTTACTTGTAAAAATGCTCCCAATAAGGATGCAAAGAGATATGTGTAAGAGAGTGTTTGTATATAAAGATATAAAACCAACAAGAACTCAAAGGTCTATCAATAGGAGATTGGTTAAATCAGCGACAGTGTGGCCATTACACGAAAACCTGGGCAGCAATACAGATGGAAGGTCACTGGGGAGGAGTGTAGATGGAGCAGAGGATCAAAGTCTGGGTGTCAGGGCAATCTTGTATTTGAAGGTCAGGCAGATTCCAGGGAACCAGCAGCTAAGTGAAGAAACTATCTTCAGAGTATGAAAAAATATGTGAGGGGTCAGTAAAATGAGGACCAAGAACTGACCAAGTATCCAGCAATGAGAATGTGTCTAGAGCACAGTGGATTGACAGTTCTTGAGGGGATTAGAGCATCCCTGGAGTCAGATGAGAGAATGGGAAGAGAGGAAGTGAATAAAGACAACTCTTCCAAAGAACAATGTTAGAAAGGGGAGTAGGGAAGGAGGGAGGTTGCTAGAAGGGGTTTTGGTTTTTAAAATATAAGCTATTACAGCATGTCTGAATGCTGATGGAAAGAACCCAAGAGAGAGGGAGCAATGGAAGTTCGGCTAGAATGATGCTATATGAACTGAATTAAATGTCCTGGGAATAGCAACACCCAATAGCTTTCCCTCATTTCTAATGGTAAAATCAAAATGAAACCCAAAAAAGTCAACTTCTTGATCCATAAAGATAAAAGCAAAGGATTTAGTTTTGCAAATTTCTCATCTTAGGAGCTTTTACACTGCCAGTAAAGACTGATACTGTATCTGTAAGTTTAGATAAGTGTTCTATTAATAAGAAAACTACTTAATCATGCTGCTTGTTTGAAGCTATCTTGCACTTCCAAGCATACAACAGTAAGTAGAATTTTAGTCAAATATATTTGTAGTAGAAAATAGTCGAAATGCAATCACTTAATCTTAAAAAGCTATCAACCATATAGTGTTGAACCATATAGTGTTCATCAATTTTAGTAAACACCAAGATAAAAACTCAACCAACCAACAAACTGAGGGTTGATGGGGCGTGGGAGGGAGGGGAGGGTGGGTGATGGGTATTGAGGAGGGCACCTGTTGGGATGAGCACTGGGTGTTGTATGGAAACCAATTTGACAATAAATATCATATTAAAAAAAAAACAACAAAAAATGCAACCAACCAACCAACCATCATCAAAAATCCCCAAATTACTAAAATCAAACCCAACTACAGATGATTCAAAGTAAACCCTACTTGAGATAGAGCAAATGGTATAGGCCAAATAAAGAGGTATTTACTGTGGAAATACGGTACAACAATCTCTTAGGGAAATTCCCAATGTTATATAATTTATTATAGAGATTGTTTTCACCCAGTGCTGAGAATTCTAACTACAGCTGAGAAATGACATGTTAATGAAGAAAGGGAGGGAGGAAGGAAGAGAAGCAGACTATGCAGGAAGGCCTTGCTTTAAGGATTAAAACAATTTTCAGAACAAGAATAAAAGGTAGTAATATGGAAAATGAAAAAACATTAAGATAAGAATTCACAAGAGAACTAATTTTAAAGGAGAAAGACAAACAAGCACTGGCCCATGTGCCCAGAAGAAAGTGACAGGCTTCATGACACTTAAGTGACAGGCACAATCAGAAACCATACAGAGTGAAACTTGCTCAGGAGAAGCAATTTAAGAGTGAGCTATTTAAGAGTGAGCTTCTCTGAATAATGGCTTTAAAGACAGTTCTTAGAGTTTGAACAGCACCCGGTGGAGTGCTTTTCCACAACGATGGTCTCCTAAAGGAGTTTTCTTGCACAACTAATTTCTTGCACACCCCAAAAAACAAAATAAAACAATGAAATCTTTTCATTAAAGTCACAACCTGCTGTAGGGAATGACCTATGTTTCCTAAGCCATATCTATCTTCTGTTACGTCTGATCACTAAATTGAGGTTTTATTTCCAGCCACCCCCATGTGAGTGACAATGAGGTAGAAATGCCATCCTATTACTCAATCAACTTGCTTATTTCAAAGCCCAACTTAAGCATGATTTACCAAGTTTAAACTCAGTTCCTTCTGTGCCATTTGAAATAAAGCAAGATACTCAACATTTGACTTAATTTTTTCTTTTTTAAGGCTATCCGGATAACGTGTTTATTGTTACAGAGACAATCACAGCGATAGGAAAGAATACAAAATTAAAGAAAAATCAGTCATCTTTAGCTACCACTGCAAATTCCCTTTTTTCTCCCCAGGTAAACAAACCACTGTTACTAGAAAAGTAGTTCACTTTTCTCTTTCACTTGCAAATATATAGGGGGAAAAAAGTCTTTTCTTTTACAAAAGGGACCTGTGATGGTTAACTGTGTCAGCTCACTGGGCCACAGTGCCCAGATATTTGGTTAAAAATTATTCTGGATGTTTCTATGAAGGTGTTTGTGGAGAGTAACATTTAAATCAGTGGACTCTGAGTAAAGCAGATTACCCTCCATAAGTGGGTGGGTCTCATTCAATTAGTTGAAGGCCTAACAGAATACTGACCTCCCTTGAGCAAGCAAGAGGGAATTCTGCCAGCAGGCAGCCTTTGGTTCCATTTCTCTGGAGAACCCTGATCAATACAAGGATCAAACTAAGTGAATTATTTGCAATGTGGCATTTTCACTTTACACTACTATTCTTGCAGGTGGCAGACTGCGGATTGGCTCACTCTTAACCCTTTCCTCACCTTCTGTAGAGCTAGGGATGGTCAAATGATTGTCTTGGTAGTTTTACTAGTGACTTCTAGGGGAGGTTCCTGCCCTTCTGATGCACGTATCACTTCTTCCTGAGAGCCAAGGAAGGTACAGCCTTCTGTAGCCTCCTGGGGTACAGCCACCATCAGTTGTGATCACATGGAACCAACATGAAGATGAAGCTAATTTACTAAGGAGATTGAATAGGAGAGAGAGGAGCTGGAGTCCTCAATGGCATGAGCCCTGAACAGCCTATGGAACCAAAAAACCCTCTGCTTTTGCCACTTTTTAACAGATTTTGTCATTTGCAATAAAAATGTTCTTTTTAAAAACTGCAAATATTCTATAATAGGAAACACCACAATGTGATCACTTCCCCTCTTGATGGCCATTTATTTATTTGTTTGCAAAAAACATTTACTGGGATAATGTGCAAAAAACAGTCACCACAGGGATGGCTGTTTTCCTCTGAAAGGTGGACCCCTGGCTAGAATCAGGGAACTTACATTTTGGGAGGGTTCCCACTACCCTAACTGATAAAAGTGACTCACTGGGCCTAAACTGTACAATGTGGTTTATGCTCAACATCTGTTTTCCTTCTGGGAACCTACAATTTTGGTACAGGCTAGGCTGAGAGTGATTACATGACTAATCTGCATTAAAAATTCCAAGCACTGGGTCTCTAACCACCTTCCCTGGAAGGTAATATTTCACCTGTGTTGCCACACATGCTCAGGGAATTAAGTACATTCTCTGAGGAGTCCCCTGGAAGACTGCTGGAAACTTACACCTTGTTTCATTTGGGTTTCGTCTCATGCTGATTTTGGTTTGTATCCCTTCTGCTATAATCACCCAAAGCAGTGAGTACAACTACTTGCTGACTCCTCCCAGCAAATCATGGAACCCGGGGAAGTCTTGGAGACCCCAAGTCAGCTGGCATCAGAAGTAGGATTCGCTATGATGACCCCGACCCACTGAAATACGGTGAAAGCACTGTTTGGGAAAGGAAGGACAGCGGACAGGCTGTGATGAATCTTTGGTGGCCAGGTGGCTACAGGGTCATCCGTGAGGTGCAGCAGCTGAGCTGCTCTCTGTTATGAGACATAAACATTACCTGTGGAATCTGAAAATGATAGATCCAACTCCAGGGGAGTGAGCTCACTGCTTCTGGACACAGTAGCTAAAGTGATGCCTTTGGCTTTTATGCTCTCCTCCAGATAGGAGAAAGGGCTCCCAAATTCCCAAAGGTGAACGGGCCAAAAATGTTAAAAGTTTACAGTGCTCTCTCCTTCCAGGTGGGGTGGAGGGGCAGGATGGGGGGGGGGGGTGAGGGGCAAGAGGGAATAAAACCAGGTCCTAGGGCCGGAGCAAAACTTCAGAGAAACCAGAAAGAAAAGGGAGGGAGGGAGCGCCCAAGCAGTTTTTGTTGTTGTTGTTGTTGTTGTTTTTCTCAGTCTAGCTGCTGCTGCAGTAGCCTCCCCTACTCCCCTTCCTCCCCTGTGTTCCAGCCTCCAGCCGGGATCTTCCCTGGCAGCTGTGATGTTAACATGTAAATGCCGTATTTCTTGGCAGTTCAAGTAAATTTGCAACAAGGTAAAAAAAAGAAAAGGAATTTCTTTGGTAGCTTTGTATTTCGTGGCTATCACAGCTGGATGCATGATATAAATCGACATATAATGTTTAATACGTATAATTCCATACATGCCTGAGGAATCATCTTGATCAGGAGAAGCTGCAAAAAAGAAATGTGTTAGTGGGACACAACTTCCTTGCTTTTTGCCACCAGTGGGCGGGTTGGAATTTAAACTCCTTTGAGTATTGGAAACGGAACAAGTCTCTGTAATTGCTGGGTTTTGCTATGGAAGATTCGGATGTTTGCTTAGTGAAGCCCCTATAAACAGGGAGACAGTAAGAAAGAGGTGATCTACAGATACACACTTTTAAAGTTCTAAAGAACGGGTTTTAGCTGGCTATTGAGGGCTTGTGAAAGCAGAGGTCAGACCTTAGAGCCTGAAATGTGTGCCTGTGGGGATGGGGGTGGGGGAAAGAGGGGAGAGGGAGAGAGGGAAAGGGAGGGAACTCAAAGGGTGACAACACAAAAGGTGTAGCAAAGTCACTTTGCATGTCACTTAGAATTTCTGGCCCTGCAGCATCTTGCCTTTGCTGCTGGAAAAAAAAAAGCCTTTGGTTTTTAAAAAATCCTGAATTCACAGATCCTGGTTGCCTGGACTTGATTCTAAGCTCAAACCTGATGCTATCTGGGACAGGCTTCCAGCTCCAGTGTGAGCTGGACTGAACTGAAAACAGGAATAGGCTCAATAAACAGCTCGGATTCTGTGACCTCTGTACCTTAGGCCACCTTTCTGTGGGTCCCCACATTGTGAGGAAATCGTGAATGCTTGGGTCACATACAAATGCTCACAGGAAAGGAATTGTTCTTCGATGGGACTACCTGAAATCAAGCTGCGGACTGGCTGCATATTTAACTTGTGACTATTGCCCCAAGCTGTAATTTGTGAGAGGGTACATCACAGGAACTATGACCCTCTATTCACTCCTTACAGGTTGAGTGGACTCCGGGCATGTCTTAATTGTGTCTGGCTCTCCTGATAAGCTGCCATCTCCAACAAGGACTGATTACGTGACCGCTTCCCTCACCTCTCCTGTGCACACACCTTAGTGCAATCTGATTATTCACTGCAGCTGTCCTCAGAGAAGGGTTGATCTTTTCTAGGCTGCTTACTGGTTATGTGATCAGGGCAAAAGGGGTGGGAAATTATGTAAATCTCTAAAACTTTTGAAAATTATGAAATTTTTTGAAAATTCAAGATTTTGTCCTGACCGATTTTTGAACATGGTGATTTTCTGGCTCAGCTCTATAAAAATGCTCTTCTGAGAAGATGTTCTGCCCCTCTTACACAGAACCCCTCCAAGTGAAAGGTATGGATGAGACTAGGGGATGACTAAGAAAATACAAAATTATGATTGCTGAATGGAAACAGTGATTTTGTAACAACCAAGGAAAATCAACTGAAACTCCTGCACTTGGAGAGGCATGAGTGAGGGGAGAAGGCAAGATGATGTTTGTTTTTTGAAACTATTCCTGGAAGCTTCTTCCCCCTCCTTGCACCATTCCAAGCTGTTTAGAGTGCTTTGCATTCAGAGTGCTGAGCCTGTGCTCCTATCTGACAGGGATGACCATGAGGTAGCAGGAGGCAGCCGGGCCCTTGCACCTGCCATGCAGAAAACTTCCAGCTGTTGTCCCCACTCATGAGGTGGATGCACTGGTCTCACGGACAACAAAACCGTTTGGAGCTGACTGGTAGTCCCTCTGAAACTAAAGACTGAGCTAAGTGACTTGGACTGGAAACCCCAGGACAAGATGCCCATGGTAGGAGGCCACATCATAGTGCCTAACATATGCCCTGCTTGGGGTGCCCCAATGATGGTAAACTCTTTGTTTGCAGGGTTACTACATGTGCCCTCTGGGACTATATTTCTGTATGTGCACCCTGACTATCACGACACTGCCTCAGCTTCAACTTACTGGCCAGTTGTGCTGGGCCTGAAACGATGCTTAAGGCCAGGTAAAAAGGGTTAATACAGATATTTAAGGGGGAAGCCACCTGGCTAAGGCAGGCCTTTATGATTAATGGGATTTGTTGACTGGAGGGCATAATTGAAACCAATACTGCAGACTGTTCTCACTCTGTTGTCTGGGTCTCACTGAGAGTAACTTTGCTGTAAAGCCAAGACAGCTAATGACCAAGGGGGTAGACTATGCAGAGAAGAGTTCACATAACAGGTTTTAACTTCTGTCCTTGAAAAGACCTGCTTATAAGGTTAGCCCTTGGCTGGTGTCTGGGAACTTAAGATTTTGGAAGGGTTCCCGCTACCCTGTTAGGAGTGACTCATCCCAACTGTACAAACAATATGGTTTATGGTGAACACCTGCTTTCCTTCCACGAGTCTGCAGTTTTGGTATGTGCTAGGTACAGAGTGCCCACATGACCACCCTCCTAAAACAACTCTAGGTATAGGTCTCTAATGAGTGTCCTTGGTAGACAGCATGTCACCCATATTGTCACAACTTGTTGCTGGAGAAATTAAACACATTTTGTGTGACTCCCCAGGGAGAGGACCATAGAAAGCTTGCATCCAGTTTTTCCCCAGGCTTCACCTATGCATATTTCTCTTTATTGTGTTCTGTGTTCTTTTGCTGGGATAAACCATAGCTATAAATATGACTACATGCTCAGTCCTATGAGTCTCATGGAAAATCATCGAGCCTGGAGGTGTGGTCCTGGGGATCCCAGAGACAGTTGGAACTAAGTGTAAAATATTCAACAAGAAGGCAAGTGTGGCTGGAATCATGTGAGTGAAGGGAAGTGGCAGAAGATAAAGTCAGAGAGATAGTAGGGGCTTGATCGTGGAAGGCCTTATTTGGACTTTATTCTGAATGTGATAGGAAGCCACTGGAGGCTCTGAACAGGAAGGAAAACTGGTCTGGTTGCTGTTAGAGAACTGACATAAGGGGGAAAGCAGGGACATGAGGCAGGAAGTTCTTACAGACATGAGACTCTTCAACTATCCTTGGGTGGTTCAGATCCACTTCAGAAAGGAGAAACTTAAGTTCTTCTTTAAGGATGAGTAGAAATAGGATAAATTTGGGCAAGGGGGTGAGGAGGGTAGTCCAAGCAGCAGGAAGAACTTGTACAAAGACCTAGAGGCATAAACTGCACGGTGTATCTGAAGAATGGTAATGGGTTTGATATCACTGAAAGAGGGGCTGGGGCAGAGCCACAGAGATGAAGTCACAGAAGCCAGCAGGCATGCTGCATGTGGAAGATTTTGGGAATCATGCCCAGGGGCTTATGCGTCATCTCACGGGCAAACGGGAAGATACTGCAGGGTTGTAAACAGGGGAGTTATGGATCAAATTTGGGTTTTAGGAAGATCAATATGGCAGAGATGTGGATGAGAGAACAACAAAGGAAGCAAGTCTAAAACTAAATATCATAGTACCCAGTTCTAATGTAGGTGGGACTGCACACAAAACCATGCATATATAATTTATGTTATACATGAACAGAGAGGTGACATGATCAAATCATGTTAGAAACATGCTGACAAAAGACTTCCGGCAAGCACACTAAAGGTATTTACTACCAGGCGGGTCCTTCCTACCTATGGAATGCTTTAGCAGTATGCATGTGGTATGTCTACACTGCTCACTGTACATAAACCTGGGATGTATATATTTATGAGGAATGACTTCCTAGAAAATATCACACAAGCTATGCAGTTATCACAGAATAAACTGGAGATGTTTCATAATGGAAATAGCCCCATTCATGGACGTAACATTCCATATGCATCACTCAGAGGCTTCGTACGTTAAAATCCAGGCCAGGGTGCATCCTAGTTGAGGCAAGCAGTAGCTGGCAGCAGCCCTGGCAGTCACAGACTTCTCGACACTTTACCTGTGTCTTGTGATAAATGTATCTTTGAACATATTAGTCAGGTTTGGTGCTGGGTAAGATCTCTCATTTGTTGGAGTCCAATATACCAATCTGACCCATTGGGTTTTCTCACAATATTTAATTTGAAAAGGAAGAATCAGGATGAATGATATATTTCCTAAACATACCCACCAAAAAAGGGCTACCAGTACTGACAACTAAGTTGCAGTGCATGTCCCTGCTGCCTAGATTGTAGTGTCTAAATACAATTTCCACTAACAGGAATCTGGTTTGTGTGTGTGTGGGGGGGGAGGGGCGAGATGGCTGATTCATTTCTGGGTTAGGAAATGTAAAAGATAATTTAAGACATCCTACCCTGCCTGAAAAGAAAAAATGTTTAAAAGTTACCTACAATTAGTCAAAAGAACAAAGGAATGAACTTAAAGGAACTGTAAACAGGCACAACTGGGGTCACGTGAACAATGAAGAAGGGTGACTGCAATAGCGTGAAGCACCAACATGTGAAACCCACAAATCTGTAATGATGCTCAGAAGCAAAGCAAAAGCAAAGCAAACAAAAACAAACAAAAAAATGTACTCATTGGCCTCCTTTGGAGGTTACTAGGGCACCAAGTTATTATCTGAAAATACTTCAAGGGAAAAACTCGAGCATTTATCCTGCTTATAAGGACTATGTTTCAGGGTAACCAAATAGTTGATGAGGGAAAGTTTTTCTTCATTAAAGAATCCCAGATAACAAATGCAGGTAGAATTGTATGTTAGAAAGCCATCACTTTGCAATTCTTAGTGAAATCCAGACAACAAACAAAATGGTTGCCAAAACCTCTAGGTGAAATGTCTGTGAGGAATTTTCGCATGGCTGGATCAGGCTGACACCACCCAGCTTCACTGATTCATCACCAGAAGTGGGACAATCAGATACTATATGCAATGCAATGTAAAAGGAAGTACACAATATGCTATGAGATATTCTCAATAAAAAACCAGAGCTGAATCTACCCAAGCCTGTAGAGCTAACTCCCAGTTTACAGACTAGACAACAGACAGTGGAACACGTTAAATTATATTACAAGGATATGACCAACTAGATCCAGAATGTGGGAAACTGTATAGCACAAAGGACATTATTTCTCTAACAAATAAAATGAAATAAAAAACAAGGGAGAGAGAATTGTTATAGATTAAGAGAAACCTATGATCTTAGTTTGGATACTCATTCAAACAAATCACTTCTAAGAAGATATTTGAAACAGCTGGGAAAACGGAGAGGCTGGGGATTGAGTGATTAAGGAATAACAGCTAATTTTGTGGGTGTTCTAATACTATTGTGGTTTTGTTGGAAAAAAAAAAGTCATACTTTGAGAGATACATACATAGGTGAAATAACATGTGGAATTTGCTGTAAATACTCTAGGAAAGAAAAGAGTTAATGTGTGTGGGGTGGCAGAGACGCAACAAGAATGGGATTGTAGAGGGCCACTGACTCTGGGAGATGGGTACAGGGGCCCATTACATCCTCTACTTTTGTGCATGTTTCAAAGTCTCCCTTATAAAACATAAAAAAGAATGAATTAAGCTATAGTATTTGGCAAAAACTTAAAAATGGTAATACACACTGGCTGAGGTGCAGGAAAAGGAGCAGTTTCAAAGGAAGTAAACAATTACTTTTCCTAAGAACAATTTAACAGTATGTATCGAATGTCTTTTAAAATTTTATATTTAGTCCAGCATATTTAAAAAACTAATTCTCTGAAAATTTTCATAGATGTGCACAAGGATACATCTAAAATGGTCACCCAACAAAAAGCATTGTAAACAACCTATTTCCAACTTATGACATGTCAATTTTTTTTTTTTAAGTTTTACTTATTTAAGTAAATACCCAGCGCGGGGCTCAAATTCAGGATCCCAAGATCAAGAGTAGTGTGCGCTTCTGACTGAGCCAGCCAGGCACCGCTACATGTAAAATTTTTTATAGTCATTAACCATCACATTGTAAAAGAATACTAAATGATAAAGGAAATTGTTCAAGATGAACTGTTAAGGCACAAAATATGGGCTATAAAATAGAATATACATTTTGTCCCATTTTAGTCTTCTGAAAACTATGCATTTAGAAAAGATCCTGAGTTTTCTCCATAATGTTAACAGCTGTTATGTCTAGTTGATGGAATTAAGATGCTTTTAATTTTTTTACACAGTTTTTCTATTTGCAAGTATGGGTATTTATAATAAAGAAATTGTATTTTTGAAAGGTCAAATCTGGATCAATTTCTAAAAGTAGCTAGTAATGGAAATAATAAGTGGGTATGGTAGTGATACCTGAAATAATAAACTAAATGACAGGAGGCTGATGGGACAGGGCAGAGTGGATTCATTAACAATTAATTTTAGAAGGATAGGTATTTAGCACACTCTATTGTGAGAAAGAGCAAGTTGTAAATTTAAAAACAGAGGGTGTCAAGAAGGTTAAAGCTAGAAAAGAATTAAAGTGTATGTGAGCTTCAGTTAGAGGAATAAACACCTACATCAATTTCCTACGGTGACAGGGAAGGTTATTGTAGCAAAAATCTTAACACAATTCTGAAAATAACCAGAGCAGCATATTAGACAATCTCTCTTGAGTTTCTATTTTGTGTACTACGCGGACAGATAATTATATACTGGAGTGCAAAAAGAAATGTTAGGATATTACTGTAATACAAACGCAATTCTGATCATCAAATTCAGCTTATGTAACGGGTCAAATCCATTAAATGATTAACTTTGACATATAAAAATCTAGAAAATCCTGTACTACCACACTTCATATATTATATATGGTTCAAAATTAGAAACCAGACATTTGCATCTTTCTACACTGGTTTAAATTTTAGTTGTCTCCTTCCTAAATCAGGCAAAAGCAAAGAAAATGCCCAGACTACCTTGTTTCCGTACTTTCGATGGTTCTTCGTAGTCCTGGTTTTCTGGATTTGGAGATTCTAGAAAGCTGATTTCTTCTGTGACACTTTCCGCTTCTTGACTCCTGAGGCTGTCTTCCTCTTCTTGAATAGGTGATTCTAATTCTGATTCTTCTGAATCAAGAAAGATCTGACCAGCGACTACTCTGCCTGCTGTGCTGTGGTCCTTTACCGACGACTCATCTGATGGCAAAGGGGTCTGAGAATGTAAAGTATTTTTAGTTTCCAACCTAATTTGACCACTACTTTTATTAATCCAGATACATCTCCTTCAGCTGTGAAGGAGCTGGTCGTCTCTCTAAACTGTGAATACATACCACTGTGGTATGTATTCATCACATGCCTTCATCACTTGCCTAACCTGACTCTTCCAATTTCAACTTAAATGTTACTTCCCCCAGGAAGCCTTCCTTAATTCCTGAGGTCTGGATTAGGGTCTTTCCCTATAAGTTCCCAACATCTCTTATACTTCCCCTTATGCTAGCCCTGTACTACAACTTTCTGATTCTTATCTGTGTTTCCTCAAATCTAGAGATCAGAGATCATAACTGAATGGTTTCCTTGGATAAATAATCAGCCTTATTCACTCAACCAATTTAGCTCAACAGATGTATAAAAATTGATATATAAGTGGAAACAAATGGCAGAGGTTAAGCCTTCAAAATTAAAAAAAACTTAAAAAAAACAGAAATAAAATCAATCTCTCATTAGGCAGGAAAAGTGTTACTGCCTTGGGGCGCCTGGGTGGCTCAGTCGATTAAGCGTTCGACTTCGGCTCTGGTCATGATCTCGCAGTCCGTGAGTTTGAGCCCCGCGTCGGGCTCTGTGCTGACAGCTCAGAGCCTGGAGCCTGTTTCAGATTCTGTGTCTCCCTCTCTCTCTGACCTTCCCCTGTTCATGCTCTGTCTCTCTCTGTCTCAAAAATAAATAAACGTTAAAAAAAAATGTTACTGCCTTCAGGCTCTTACACAGCACATTTAAGTTAAAATTAAACCTAATAACCAACACTGTGAATGAAAACACAGTATTTATTATTCTCCTTCCTACAGGTCAGTGATTCTTACCGTCCCCCCCTCCAGAAGAACTAGTACATTGAATATCAGCTATGTTTTTCTTAACCCAATTCTATGCTCAAAAGATGCAGATTTCATATCCTTTTTAAGATACATGAATTCATACTTTTAAATTGGGCATTAAATACTGGTCAATGCGAATTTTAGTACACACCTTGGAATCTAAGGATTCATCTTGACTGCCTTCCTCATCTGTAAAGAAATTTTAAGACAATTTTAGTCATCCTTCTTGCTGGAAAATTGCAGGTATTATTAAAGCACTTAATAAGTACAACAAATAATAATCAGACACTTGATAAATACACCTAGAATTACCTAAAAATTGCTTGTGCTCAGCAACTGCTCAGAAAATACTAGGTGAAAGCAAAACAAGGGGCTGGCTGGAGTGGTCCTTCTTCTCTCCCTGGGCACAACGGCAGCTCCATCTGTTATACAGGCAGGAAGACCAGCTACCTCTACCACCACCAAAACCAGACACTTCTGCACATAACCATCCAATTCTTCTGTACATATTAAGTCTACTACTAAGAACGTGTTACTAAATTTATAAAAATCAATCTCTGATTTTGTGGTTCAGGATACCACCTATTATTTTCCTCTGATCAGAATCTGGAATTACATAGCTTATCTTAGTACTGATTAGCATCTTACTGTTCACTGAGACTACTAAAAATGGACACTAAGAATTATTATTATGTGACAGTAGAATTGCCAGACTAAGATATTTAGGATTTGTGTTCTACTCTATTCAGGATATAACCAGATACAAATAAAAAGTAGCATCAAACCATCATGTTTCTTATTAAGAAATTAAGATCTCTTATTAAATAAACAACGAATCCAGACCCTGGTTACACCTTTCTTCCAAACTCCTATCTGCTGCTTTGGCTTTGTCCAATTATGTTAACCTTCCTTCTATTACTCCTTTTGTGCTTTCCTATAACTTCTATTCTGGCAACTTGTCATTCTTTATTCTGATCTTATACAAACACATTCAACAACCCAGTGTCCATATGCATGTGTTTGATCTTTGTATTCCTGGCCAGTTTAAAAACAACTGCCACATGATCTCTAAGTTGCCTTCTTAGTCTTAAAATTACCTGATTTTATCCAGGAGTGAGCTTCAGTATTGCCTGCTCTGTAAGTTATATGGGAAATTAACCAGCAGACAAAATGCTATAAAACCATGTGCTTTTTACCAGGAAATTTGGTGTTCTGGTTGTCATTTATCTTTACTTCATATGGTTACACCCTAAATATTATTCATAACTTGCAACTCTTTTAAGACTAACAAAAACATGCTTTAGGGTTTGTATTATCAAAGTAGTGAGCTAACTTTAAGAAGTATAAGCAACTCATTATGTACAAAATATACAACACTATTTCACAGTATTTCTCTTGAATATTTGAGAAAACTAGTCTACTACTGAGGTTTTGCCATATAAGAAAAGTGCTGTCAATTCACATACTTAAACCATAGCTACTTCCACATTAACTACTTTTAGACTGCCTTCCAAATACGTTTTTTTTTCTGATGAGTGGGGATGAGGAAGGTATAGCATGCATTAGTCCCATAGTGCCCATAACATTTAGGTAGTGATGCCAGTTAATGAACAATCATCCTTCATGCTAACTTCTTCACAAGTTTTACCCAAAGCCCAAGTTTTAACATACAGTTCAAATTCCATTCTCAGCAAATCTTGGATAAAGGAAAAAAATTCATCTTCATTATATATCAAAGTTGTATGTATGGGGGCACCTGGGTGGCTCAGTGGATTAAGCATCTGACTTTGGTTCAGGGCATGATCTCACAGTTTGCGGGTTCGAGCCCCACATCAGCCTCTGGGCTGACAAGTCAGAGCCTGGAGCCTGCTTTGGATTCTGTGTCTCCCTCTGTCTCTGCCCCTTCCCTGCTCATGCTCTGTCTCCTTCTCTCTCTCTCTCTCTCTCTCAAAAATAAACATTAAAAAAAAAAAAAGGTTGTATGTATGGATGTGTTTAATCACAAACATTAACTAATATATCAAGAGCAGTCATAAAATGCACAGATATATACAGTATATACCTACATACTGAAACTTTAGATGAGCTGGAACTCTTAAATTACTGATCACTAAATCATGAAATTTAGTACCTTCTCAACACAGGTCACATACGTAGCTAATAGGTATATAATACAGACACCTATAAATAAATTTTAAGATATGTACATTTGAGACACTACAAGCTATTAGACATTTGACTGGCAAAATGTGTTTCTGAACTCCAAGAGACATGGAAACTTGTGACATCAGGGTTATTTCACGTGAATTGCATCATGCTTCTCTTTCTCTTCACTCTTCAAACTAGGAATATATACTAAGGTTACCGGTAAATAAGAGAACTCTCTCTCATTTACTAAACTGGGAAAGACTACTCCAGATGGTAGTCTTAAGGCATAAGCTATTTTCTCTTTCAAACTGATATATCCATTCACATAACACTTTTATAGAAGTTGCTTATAATCTAGAAACTTCTCACATATAGCAGTCAGGTAACAATTAAAGACACTGAAGTTATGCATAAATAAAAAGAAAATAATAATGCTTTTATCAGAACACAGACAGCAAGAAAAAAATGCAAAAGAATTCAACGAAGAGTTACACATTTCTCATTCAATAGCAACACATCCAAAATATAATGGTTTACATTACTTTAATAATTGTACACCTTCCTCTGAAAAAGACCAATTTTCATTTTCATTATATTAGCTAACCAAACTGCAAAAAGTATCAGGGATATTCTTTCAGGGAAAAGTAATCATCACAGATTCATTTTCCAATTTGTTATGTAAACTAAACAGACTGATGGACCTTCAAACATAGAAAGTATTAAGAGTTTGGTGAAAGACAGAAGACATCCTGTTCTCTGATTTGCCACAGATTCTGTGCAGATCCTACAATACCCCTGATTTTAATTACTCCCAAATCAAGGCCTGGAGAGCTAGCTTCAAAACCTGCCTTCATTACATGTTAATACATACATGGTTCAATACAGCAAGCTTCCTTAGCCTTCTTCTCAACGCATCAAGAGAGAGTAATACCACCTGCCCCGTTGACTCACAATGTTTTAAGGAACAAAAGAACAATGAAATTAAACATCCTCTGCAATCTCAAATTTACTCTTTGAGTATGATAATAGAACTATTATCTGAAACACTTAGCAGTGGATCTAATTTAAAAGATTCTGTAACACTGTTGGCATAAAGAAAAAAAAAGTAAACTATCTCTTCCTGTTGAAAATAAGAAAATATGTATTTCTTTTTTTTTAATGTTTTTATTTTTGAGAGACAGAGTACAAGTAGGGGAGGGGCAGAGAGAGGGAGACACAGAATTCACAGTAGGTTCCGGGCCCTGAGCTGTCAACACAGAGCCTGACGCAGGGCTTGAACCCACAAACAGTGAGATCATGACCTGAGAGGAAGTCAGACGCTTAACTGACTGAACCACCCACGCAACCCAAGAAAACATGTATTTCTAAGTGAGAAAAATTATAGCATTTTTCATTATCAAGAGAATGAAGGAGAAATGCTTTTTTAATGCCCTCCTTTATTTATTCACAGGAAAAAGAAAACATTGCTAATAAAAGTTTCATATTTTTATATGCCTCTAAGACAAACTATGAAATAATAGCTACTAACAGTGACAGGATAGATATTTCCTTTGTTGGCCGATTATATTCTAAATGGTAATAAATGCAACTTGCTCTAGGTAACCACTAATATTCAAACTTTACGTCAACAGAAATTATGACCCAACACTTGAGTTTTAAATAGGAGCAAATCTTTAAATCTAAACTAATAATGAGGTGGACTTCCTGTATGAATAAGCAATTTAATGAATAAAAAAGTCAACTAAAAAGCCACGTACTCAATTTCTAAAACTTTACCTCACACAAGTGTTTTACCATATTTGCACTTCATGTGCGTACAGTACTGCCTTTATTGTTCGTCAGCACGCACATCTATACGGTTTTAGTTGTGGCTAAACATGGATTTTGCCTCTGCCAGAGAAATGCTCTGGCACAGTTTAACTACAATGGAAATCTCTGCTTACACCAACACAGTCCAAAGATTTAACATTTCAGTCTTAATAAACTATTATAACTACCCGAGAATCCCAACTGTTGCTTAAATGACTTCTTCAAGTATCATCTCCACTGACATGAAGCTCTAAGTATATGAAATAACTTAATGGAAGATGCAGGAAAATGTTTCTACGCTTTAATTTTCCTTAAATTGTGCAGACTGAACTCGGAGGAATATTTACCATGTTCCTTAAGTAGTTCTTATACTTTAGCGTGAAGAAATCACTTGTGAACTTTGTTAAACTACAGATGGCTGACCTGTTCCAGACCTAAAACTGCATGTTTAACAAACTCCTAAGAGGAATTCTGATGCAAGTGGTCTGAGGTCCATCAGTTACTCTATCCATTACACTCAACAGCTCCATTTCATACTTCTTTTGGTCAAATAAATGCAAGCAGGGCTTCAAGAGTTATGTAGAGTTTTTGAAGATTTGGTTATGAATACAAACCATCACTAAAAGGGGATAAGGCAGACCTTAAAGGATGATGTTGGCAGTTAAGTAACTAGCATATGCTTGTTGCTTTTGAAATGGTATCTCAAACCACATTATGGATAGAATTTTAGGTTTAGACCTCTCATTTTAGAAACAGAATGACGTTATGGCATCGACTTACAACTAGGACAGATAATTTGGGGATTCAAATAACCATCTGGGAAATTTTCTGTTGGAAAAAAAAAAAAAAAAGAGTTGACATTTATACCCTGCCTTGTTCCAAAAAAATTTAAAGCCGCAGAACAGCTGTCTTGTTAACTAAACTGATTAAAATTCAAAAGCTTTATTGTACTAATTGTTTCTTTAACAACAGTTGGAAACACTGTTTCTTTATCAACATTTTCAAAATAGAAGTTTTCAGATGTAGGCATAATGAACTATTAAAAAATAAAAACCAAACCACAGTATAAATCAGCTAACTGGAAAATCAAGTCAAAGGCACATTTCTATATCTATCCAAAAAATGAAAACGAGTTGCTATACATTTTAAATCTAAGGGACCAAATTTTCTCAAAAATCATAGAGTTACTGTCAACAAACATGGGGCAACTCCAACACCGTGACAGAGGTAAACACCACTTCCTCAGGAATATTTCCTGAAAAGGGATAGAGAGTGGGCACAATTATATCAAAAGTCTTCATTTTTAAATAGACAAAGAGACAAGGGACCACCTCAGGTACTAAGCAAATCCGCCAAACCACTGTCAACATCCTGGTTTTGATGGCCCTTGTGATAGGGCTCAGTGATAGATCACTGGCTCAGTGATAGATCCAGGTGTGTCAATTACTTAACTTACAAATCTCAAGCACATAATCTGTATGAGAGTCGAGGAAGTTCCAAAAGGCTCAGGTACCTCTGTGGATCTAAGCCAGCTGTTGGGATTCATTTCCAGGGTCAATTCCTCATTCGCGAGGAGTCGCTTAAAGTTTGTTAAGTGAGGAGAGGTGTGGGCAGGGTGACCGCCCCTTCTTTCCCTCCCCTCTCTAGCTCCCTAAATACCCGCTCTAGTCCAGGCCAGCCAAAGTCCAAGGAAAGACAATGAGTGACAGGCTAGTGCGAGGTGTGACCAGAGAGAGTGGAGTCTCCAGCTTGAGCCCCCACGGCCCTGCCCCGGGATGGAGGCCGGGGGGCGGTGGCTCCCGGCCTCCAATCCGAGGGGGCGGATACTAACCCGAGGACGCCGAGGCCGAGCCCAGCAGCACCGCACAGAGCAGCAGCGTCAGCCCAACCCGGACTCGCATCCTGCTCTCGCGGCCGCTGCCACCCCCTGGAGCTGTCGCTTTCGCCTCTGCCACCACCAACTCAGCCACCGCCACCGCCTCGCCGCTGCTCTTCCTGCTCTGGTCTCCTTCCTCCGCCCCTTCCCAGGCCTCCCTGCCCCGGTGCGCAGCCAATCCCCGCCCGCCGCCGCGGGCTCCGTGCCCAATCATCGCAGTCTTCCCGCCCACCCTATTGCTCCGCCCCCGGGGTCATGCATTGACCAATCATTTTGCGAGGTTCCCACACGGGCTTTCCCGGTAGGACCACGGCCTCACCGACATGGCCCCAGCTAATTGGTAGATCCTGGGTTCAACCCTCCCGGAATCCGAGCGTGGGTCCAGGGCCGGGAAGAAAAGAAAGTCACCCAGGACTACAATTCCCACAATGCACTTCATGGGCTTCTCTCGACGTGTGCTCTTGGAAAACGTAGTACATTGTGGGGCAAGATTTAAAAATGCAGGTAGGTGGCTGTCGAAGTTAAGAGAACTTACTTAAGTAACATCTGGGGCAGACATTAATTCAAGGCCACGAACTCACAGCCTCTGTGTGTGTGTGTGTGTGCGCGTGCCAAAATATGTATCAAGCAACACACATTGTAAGGGTAATAGTTTGCAATGTGTATTAAGCTCTTATTCCTCTTTGTTTTATTTAGAAATTTTGAATTGGACAAAGTGATATCAACACTGAGGAAAAATACAACAGCTAGACTGAGTTCGAAGTATTTTTTTGAACTTAGGTAAAACCGTGCCATATGTACAGAAACCAGGATAGAACTCACTACCTGCCCCCCTTTCCCTGACAAAACAAAAGGAAAGAAACCCCGTCCAGTGCAGATCATTTCAATGCTAGTATTTATTTTTAGGAGGACCACCAGATAATAATCATCTGGAAGACGTGGCAACAGCCTTTGCAAAAACCCTTGTCCTTATCCCTCTCTTTTTGTAAGTGACACTGTTCTCTTTGTTGACTAAGTTCAGGAGACTGGGTTGATGTATTTGGAGATAAATGTGATGGTGATTGATTGCATTGCAGAAAAGGAAAGAGTCTTGTATGATAACTACCAACTTCAGGCATGCTCCCACTTCGGTAGTAGGGCAGTAGCTTGTTGTTCCTGCCCCTGCGTCAAATTGTGTCATTTTGTTTTCCCTAGCATCCACCCACTCTCAACTCAGCCCTGGAACTGAGTTGAGCTCAGTTTGAGGTCAGGGTTCTGGTCAGGACACCGGCCACATGTCTTAACACCTCCAGACATTTTCTTCTGTCTTCTTTGATAGAAAGTCCTCTTTTCCAGGACGAGGATAAAAAGTTAACTGCTGGAAAACAACAAAAAACTAACTGCTGTTCCACATTCACATGGGAGGGGATGAAGGAAAAATATTGTCCTATTATTATTGTACTACTGCCTCCTTGGCACTCATCTCTGTTTCTGTCACTACAATGTTTCCTCAGAGTTCCTCTGATTTTAAATCAGAGTAGGGGTGCCTGGGTGGCTCAGTTGGTTGGGTGGCCGACTACAGCTCAGGTCATGATCTCGTGGTCTGTGACTTTAAGCCCCGCATCAGGCTCTGTGCTGACAGCTCACAGCCTGGAGCCTGCTTTGATTCTGTGCCTCCCTCTCTCTCTCTGCCCCTTCCCTGCTTGCTCTCTGTCTCTCTCTCAAAAATAATAAACATTAAAAAAATTTTTTTAAATCATAGAGTAAAATCTGGTATAGTTTCGTCCCTTTTTCATCTTATCGATCATTGCATCCTAATACTTTGAGCTATGTAGTTACTCTTTTATGTGACTATTTTTCTCTTTCTCACTCAAAATTTCCCTCCTGGGTCTCATTTTCTGTTACCTGCATCGTGCACCTGAGTTCTAGCTATTTTCACCGTCATTCTCCCATGACTCTTACCTAAGTCTCATACAGCCAGATTCATTTTCCTTTCAAAATTAAATTTCAATTCAATTAAAATTACATTGAAATTCCTACTCGAAATTTTTCAATGACTGCCTTTGTCATAAGATCGAAAAAATATTAGAACTTCTCCTGAAAAAATAGGAACTTGTGCTGACAGTTTTATTTTCTTGAGGAAGTACTGGGAAGACATTTCTGCCTTCTGCGGGAGAAGCAGCGATTATCTGATTGATAGATTAGGGAATGACTGTTCACTGCTTGAGACTCAGCTTTACTTTTCATCTTTTTCTTTCCTATGTGCTTCTTATATTCAAGGTCCGATGCTAAGTGCTGCATGAATACATTTGCCACTTCTCTGACTAATCTCCTGATTTCCACATGAACACACTCTTGCCTTGTCATGGGCTCCTTTACCCTCTCCCCACTGCCCTTGCTTCCTCTTCTTAGCCACAGCCATGGCATCCTTCCCACTTTCACTTGGGTTTCATCTTGGCTGAGCCTTCTCTGACCAGGCCAGTTCTCATTATTCTTTATGTCTCTAAGGGTTCACAGAACATTCACAAACTTGCCTTTTAAATGGGATGTAAACTTTCTGAGGCCAAAGACAATTATTTAATTCTGTGCATAGATATATATCATTGGACTTGCCACTAAATAATTTTTGTTGATTGATAGTACACCTTAGTTATAAAGTATTTTAATAAAAATAAGATCTTATTATAGATAATAGATAATTATAGATTATTATTTTAATAGTAAGATCTTCAAAGTCCTTGCTATCTATTATAAGCTTAATCTTAAAATATTTTACAGGGAAATATTAAGGAGCATTTGCACCCTTAGGATACAGGAAATTTACTTCATTCCTCTTCAGCTCTGTAAAATGAGTATATTAATAACATCTTCTTCACCAGATCTGTTGTGAGGTTAATACCTCAAAAGAGGTATGCAGGAAAAGAGAATGTTTTACAAATATTATTTCTGATTGATTGCTTGGTTGAAGCAAAGAAGGAAACCAAAATACTACTTTTTATTAAGACTAATAAAACTAGTTTTATTCACTTAATTTGAAAAAGGTTTAGAGCTGCTAGAGGTACTGTCTTTAGCCAACAGCGAATAATTGACATCTTCTGAGAATGCTCATAGGACCTTGGCTTTTTGGGGAAATTCCAAGTCTCCAAAACAGGTCTAGTGGGGAAGACTGGTGTGGGAAACCAGATTTATTTTAACAGCCTGCTAGATTGCATGATGATTAATTAGTGAAAAGGTTGTGAATTCTCCATGGCCTTACCTAGTCCAGGCAAACATTCATCAAGGTTTCTTGCCAACATTCCCAGTTAAACTTATGTACTCACTCTACTTGTACAAAATTTTAATATTATTTATTAATTCATAGACTTCTTTAATATTTGCTCAGCTGTCTGTACTTATATCAACATTCTGGATCAGTGTCATAGATTTCCAAGTTGCAGAAAACCTGTTTGCTTGGCATTACAACACAGCATAGGACCCAATGGAGGTAGATAATAAGTGCCTTTTCATGCAGAGGACACTGATGTGACCTTATTCCGTTGAAATGAATCAAACAACCGGCATGTATTGAGAACCTCCTGAAAGTATTGAGCACATAAATCCAGTTTGCTCTTTGTTTATGGATAAGACAACCCCCAGAGCCTTTTCCTAAGAATGCAGTGATTGTTATTAACTCTAGTCAAGTATATCCTTTCCTGTGCTATTCTTAGGCATCTGTTTGGTTGACCATGTACACAGGCTGTCAGCACTTGAACCAACATATCTGCCAGGGCAGGATTAGGGAGAGACAAGGAGCAGAATATTTTCCCCTTAAAGCTTAGAGAATATACTTTCTTTGATATAGATGAGGTAAATTTAAGTCGTTATTTTGTGTTCACTTCTCCTAGATAAATGAAAATTGAAATCCTTGCACCGAATCATGATTTAGAACCTGACATCTCCTCATGCACATTCTCAGTTCCTTGAGTAAATGGGCAATAGGTTCTTTACTTCATTGTATTAACTGTAATTCCAGGATTGTTTATAGCAGACACATAATTAATCGTCAAATAAACTTTGAATGTACATATAGCTCTCTAAGGTTATAATTGTCATAAAGATCAGAGTGTAGATCCTGATTGCAGAGCACAGTGTTCAATATACCTAAGCTCTGAAGCTGATCGAATGAATAGGGTGTGGCGTGTGTGTGTGTGTATGTGTGTGTGTTCAGGCTCTACTAAGTTTAATCCTGAAGTGACATTTACTTTGGAGGTGTATATCCTTTCTAAGCAGTGTTGATTCATACCAGATAAAGGAAAGGCCGAGATACCTTTATACCCTGAAGAAATGGACAGGCATCTTTTGGTCTAATTTTTTATAGATTTATTAACTACAGTTCTGGAGAGAGTCTGGATTAAAACTAAATTTCAATAAGAACTTGATTAAGTGAACCTTATAAAGTCGAGATAAATGCTTTAGAGCTCCCATTAAATTCAGAATACTTAACTGAGTAGACGGCAATGTATTTAATCAGTGAATGTTGGGTTAAGAACATTATATTCATAGGATAATGCTTCCTTCCTTCCTCCCTTCCTTCCTTCCTTCCTCTCTTCCTTCCTTCCTTCCTTCCTTCCTTCCTTCCTTCCTTCCTTCCCTCCTTCCTTCATTCATTCAACAAATATTTTCTGGGCACTGTCAATGCCTTTCTGCTAAAGACCACTAGGGACACCCCTGTAGTTGAAAACATTAGGTTTAGTACTTACTAATGAGGGAGAACACATGCATGGCATCTCTCTCTGTAAGGAGGCTTTAGAAAGAACCTATTATAGGATTTGGACTTTGGTTGGGTAATTGGTGGGAGGATCCAGGAAAGTTGGGTTTGGTCTAGATTGGATGCTGTTAGCAGTACCCCCGATTTCTATGATTTGGTAGAAATCAAGCAGTAAACCTTATCTGAAAGGAGAGGAGACTAGAATGAGGATGAAGCAATCATTGGTGAAGAAACAGTAGTTACTTATTTTAGCCAAGAGATGAAGTGTTTGGTACTTTTGGATGACACAGGGAACTTGTTTCTGTCTGTGCTTAGATAAAATCATGAAATGGTTTGCTTTGTTTCATTTAATCTTAGTTGCAGAGTAGCCTGTCTATTGTTGGTATTCTGTGATTGTTTATGTCCAATAGGAGAAAAACATGGCCTGGTTGTGAGTGTCAGGCCGGCTTCTGCTTGTCAGGCGTTCCTCTTTTTCTTTCTCAGCACCTACTGTTGAGGTACACCAGGTTCTTGATGCTGAGGATTCAGTGATTAATAAAACAGACAAAAATCATAAGAGTGTACATTCTAGAGAAATAGAATAAAAGAAATAATTATAATTATTTAGAAGGTGATAAGTACTACAGAGAAAAAACATAAATAGTACAGAAGGGGAATAGGGTACCAGGGGGTGACTGGGGACCACCATTTACATTTAAAGCAGGGAGGTCAGGGAAGACTTCCCTGTAAATCTCGCATTTGAGCAGAGACTTAAAGTGATGAGGAATGAACCATGAAGACATGGAGTGGATCTAGCTGTTCTGATGGGTGTAAGGTGATATCTCGTGGTTTTTTTTTTTTCAATATATGAAATTTATTGTCAAAATGGTTTCCATACAACACCCAGTGCTCATCCCAAAAAGTGCCCTCCTCAATACCCATCCCCCACCCTCCCCTCCCTCCCACCCCCCATCAACCCTCAGTTTGTTCTCAGTTATTTTTTTGTTTTTTTTTTTAATTTTTTTTTTTCAACGTTTATTTATTTTTGGGACAGAGAGAGACAGAGCATGAACGGGGGAGGGGCAGAGAGTGGGAGACACAGAATCGGAAACAGGCTCCAGGCTCTGAGCCATCAGCCCAGAGCCTGACGCGGGGCTCGAACTCACGGACCGTGAGATCGTGACCTGGCTGAAGTCGGACGCTTAACCGACTGCGCCACCCAGGCGCCCCAGTTCTCAGTTTTTAAGAGTCTTTTATGCTTTGGCTCTCTCCCACTCTAACCTCTTTTTTTTTTTTTTCCTTCCCCTCCCCCATGGATTTCTGTTAAGTTTCTCAGGATCCACATAAGAGTGAACACATATGGTATCTGTCTTTCTCTGTATGGCTTATTTCACTTAGCATCACACTCTCCAGTTCCATCCACGTTGCTACAAAGGGCCATATTTCGTTCTTTCTCATTGCCCTGTGGTACTCCATTGTGTATATAAACCACAATTTCTTTATCCATTCATCAGTTGATGGACATTTAGGCTCTTTCCATAGTTTGGCTATTGTTGAGAGTGCTGCTATAAACATTGGGGTACAAGTGCCCCTATGCATCAGTACTCCTGTATCCCTTGGGTAAATTCCTAGCAGTGCTATTGCTGGGTCATAGGGTAGGTCTATTTTTAATTTTCTGAGGAACCTCCACACTGTTCTCCAGAGTGGCTGCACCAATTTGCATTCCCACCAACAGTGCAAGAGGGTTCCCGTTTCTCCACATCCTCTCCAGCATCTATAGTCTCCTGATTTGTTCATTTTGGCCACTCTGACTGGCGTGAGGTGATATCTGAGTGTTGTTTTGATTTGTATTTCCCTGATGAGGAGCGACGTTGAGCATCTTTTCATGTGCCTGTTGGCTATCTGGATGTCTTCTTTAGAGAAGTGTCTCTTCATGTTTTCTGCCCATTTCTTCATTGGGTTATTTGTTTTTTGGGTGTGGAGTTTGGTGAGCTCTTTATAGATTTTGGATACTAGCCCTTTGTCCGATATGTCATTTGCAAAGATCTTTTCCCATTCCGTTGGTTGCCTTTTAGTTTTGTTGGTTGTTTCCTTTGCTGTGCAGAAGCTTTTTATCTTCATAAGGTCCCAGTAATTCACTTTTGCTATTAATTCCCTTGCCTTTGGGGATGTGTCGAGTAAGAGATTGCTACGGCTGAGGTCAGAGAGGTCTTTTCCTGCTTTCCCCTCTAGGGTTTTGATGGTTTCCTGTCTCACATTCAGGTCCTGTATCCATTTTGAGTTTATTTTTGTGAATGGTGTGAGAAAGTGGTCTAGTTTCAACCTTCAACTGCATGTTGCTGTCCAGTTCTCCCAGCACCATTTGTTAAAGAGACTGTCTTTTTTCCATTGGATGTTCTTTCCTGCTTTGTCAAAGATTAGTTGGCCGTATGTTTGTGGGTCTAGTTCTGGGGTTTCTATTCTATTCCATTGGTCTATGTGTCTGTTTTTGTGCCAATACCATGCTGTCTTGATGATGACAACTTTGTGGTAGAGGCTAAAGTCTGGGATTGTGATGCCTCCTGCTTTGGTCTTCTTCTTCAAAATTCCTTTGGCTATTCGGGGCCTTTTGTGGTTCCATATGAATTTTAGGATTGCTTGTTCTAGTTTCGAGAAGAATGCTGGTGCAATTTTGATTGGGATTGCATTGAATGTGTAGATAGCTTTGGGTAGTATTGACATTTTGACAATATTTATTCTTCCAATCCATGAGCAGGGAATGTCTCTCCATTTCTTTATATCTTCTTCAATTACCTTCATAAGCTTTCTATAGTTTTCAGCATACAGATCTTTTACATCTTTGGTTAGCTTTATTCCTAGGTATTTTGTGCTTCTTGGTGCAATTGTGAATGGGATCAGTTTCTTTATTTGTCTTTCTGTTGCTTCATTGTTAGTGTATAAGAATGCAACTGATTTCTGTACATTGATTTTGTATCCTGCAACTTTGCTGAATTCATGTATCAGTTCTAGCAGACTTTTGGTGGAGTCTATCAATTTTCCATGTATAGTATCATGTCATCCTCTTCCGTGACCTCTCGTCTGCGCTTGGCTCCAGAGACTCCATTCTGCTAATCCTCTGGTGGTTTTCTGGGTTATTTAGGCAGGTGTAGGTGGAATCTAAGTGATCAGCAGGACGCGCGGTGAGCCCAGCATCCTCCTATGCCGCCATCTTCCTAATAACCTCATTGTGGTTTTGATTTGTGTAACATCTGAAATAAATCGAACATAATAAATAGATACATACATGCATACCCTTATAAATAAATAAAAAATAAATAAATAAATAAATAAAGGTATGTTAATTACCCTTCAAATAGAAAATAAAAAAAATTTTTAAAAATGTGGACATGAAGAGCCTTCCAGGAATAAGAAGCAGCCCCGATAAAGGTTCTAAGACAAGAGCACGTCTCTTATGCTCCAAGAATAGCAAGGAATCCTATGACTGTAGAAGCAGATGAAGGAGGAGGTGGCAGGAGAACGGGAGCAGGGGAAGTCAGAGAGTGACTCGGGCCAGATGGTGTAGGGATTTTAGGTCAATATTAAGGGGTAGTCAGAATGCTACTTTTTATGACTCTGAGATTGGCTCTCTTGAAGTGTGGCTTGGATAGTGGCCTGGAGCTTCCCCCTCCTGCATGAAAATAAGCAAATAATTATATAATCCTTTTTATTAATTGTTTGGATATAATGCTAAAGTAACCAATTAAAACAATTGTACTCAAAAGTTTGATTCAGCAGGAGTTAGAAACTGAGATGGTAAGTACAAAATTGAGACGGTAAAAGAGAAAGATCTTCAAATAAGGATCCCCAAAATATTCAAATAATATTATTGTAAATGCAAGTCACATGGAAGTAAGTTTAGAAAACATTTACAATGCAAAATAAGTTTTTTTTAAGTATTTATTTTGAGGAGCTCGTGCATGAGCAAGTGGGGGAGGGGCAGAGAGGGAGAGAGAGAGAATCCCAAGCAGGTGCCCTATGCAGGGGCTGAACTCACAAACCATGAGATCATGACCTGAGCCAGAATCAAGAGTCAGATGCTTAACCAATTGAGCTACTGAGGCACGCTTTGATCATTTCCTACCCTTAAAAATTTTTTTTGAAGGTTTTATTTTTATTTTTATTTTTGAGAGAGACAGAGACAGAGACAGAGACAGAGACAGAGGAGACAGAGGATCTGAAGCAGACTCCACACTGACAGCAGAGAGCCAGATGCAGGTCTACAACTCATGAACCATGAGATCATGACCTGACCTCAAATCTGATGCTTAACTGACTGAGCCACCAGGCAACCCTGATCATTCCCTATTCTTGAATAGGTTCCCAGCTATGCCATGTTGACTTCACATAAATCCACCCTGAAGGGCAGCATTGACAAAAAAAAGAAATGTATGTATTATGTATATACTAAGATATATAAGAAATACATATTTCATATATGCATGAAAAATGTACACATTGGCACAAATGTATATAATTAAAACAATTGAGAATAAGTTGCAGGCATGATGCTTCTCTAAATATGTTAGTATTTCCTGAAAACAAAGAATTCTCTAACATAGCCACAGAACTATGATCAAAGTTAGAAACTTCACACTGATTCAATACTATCATCTAATCTACAGACTTTATTGATCTTGTACTGACTTGCCACAATAATGTCCTTTCTAACAATAGAAAACCCAGCATCATCAGTTGCATCCAGTTTGTCACATCTCATTAGTGTCCTTTAACCTGGAACAGTTCTTGAAAGTGTGTGTGTTTCTGAACCACTTGATACTAATAATTTTTAAGTGTATAAATAAGTTATTTCATAGAATTTACCCTAATGTCAATTTGTGTTATGATTAGATTCAGGTTATGTACATTTGGGAAGACCACCACAGAAATGATGCTGAATTCTCTTAGTGCATCATGTCAGGCACCAAATGCTATTGGTTAGTCCAAATTCTGGCAATGATAATGTTAATCAATTAGTTAAGGAGGTGTTTCATTGTATTTACCTTTTGCAATTAATATGTATCTTGAAGAAGACACTTTGAGATTCTGCAAATATCTCACTATTCCTTAAACATTCACCCACTAGTTTTACCATGTATATTCATGATTCTTGCCTGAATCAATAATTACTATGACAGCTGCCAAATGGTGATTTTCTAATTCTATCATTCCTTCTACATTTATTATTAGCTTTCTAGCGTAGGCAGAGATTTTTCTTATTTATTTCTTCATTTAATTGATTAATTTACATTGTTATAGACTCACACATTTTTTATTCAATACGTTATAATCCTACCTATCATTATTTTGATGTTCAGATTATCTCAGATTTAGCCAGTGGGCGCCTCTTCAAACTGACTACTGTATCTTTTTGAGAGCATTCTTACATTTTTGCACTACTTATATTTTTTTTCTACTTCCCTTGATCCAGTCTTGGAATCAGCCATTTCTCCAAGCAGGCCTGCTTTTCTTCAGTGGAGAATGGTGTTTATATTCCAAGAGTATTCATTACTACTGGGTTGTTAATGTTTCTAAAATATCTTAGCAGATGGAGCTGGGAAGTGTGTGTGTGTGTGTGTGTGTGTGTGTGTGTGTGTGTGTAGGTATAGATGTGTGTATGTTTATGTGTGCATATATGTATGTATATATAAATGAATTCATACACACATTCATAATACACATAACTACACATATCTATACCCACTTCTACATATATTTTTTAAGTTTATTTATTTATTTTGAGAGAGAAAGAGAGACAGAAAGCAGGGGAGGGTCAGAGATAGAAGGAGAGAGAGAATCCCAAGCAGGCTCTGCACTGTCAGCACAGAGCCCAATGTGGGGCTCGAACTCACAAACCATGAAGTCATGACCTGAGCCGAAACCAATAGTTGGATGCTTAACCAACTGAGCCACCCAGGTGCTCCCATTTCTATATCTATTTATGTCTTTCTATATATTAAAATCTCTGGAAAATGAATGAATAAGCCACAGAGAAAACAGGAGAAAATATTTGCAGTGCATATTTTTAAAGGGAATTTGTGTCCAAAATGTGTTAAGAACTTGATAATAAACACATAATGAATATATTATTTAAAACTATCCAGGCTATAAACATAGACATAAAATAAATGTGAATTAAGTAATATGAATAACATAAATATAACACATGTATATATTTATGTAATAAATAGAAATACAAAATACAATAATAAATATACAAATAGAATAAAACATAATAGTAAAAATATCCCACAAATGGAAAAAGTTTGAACATGCCCTTTCAAAGAAAATAGGTAAGTAGAAAATAAGCACGTGAAAAGGTGTTCAACATCTTTAGTCTTCAAGGAAATGTAAATTAAAATCACAACAAAATATCACTCCCCTTAAAATGGCGGAACTTTTAAACAATGACAAGTATTGATGAGGATGTAGAGCAATTGGAACTTATAGGGCTGTAAAAGGGTACATCTGCTGAAAAAAATTTTTATCCATAGTCCTTGTGCATGAAACATATATCGACCCTGTAACTTAATGTTTTCATTCTTAAGTGCTTGCTCAAGAGAGATGAGATCCTATGTTCATAAAATGTCTCACGCAATAATGTTTCTGGTAGCTAAATTCGTAATAGGGAAGATCTTGGAATCACTTAAAATGTTCACCTTGTGAATGGAAAAGCAAACTGGTATATTGATACAATGGAGTGTTACTTGGCAACAGAAAGGAGAGAATTATTGATATGTGCGTATCATGGACGAATCTCAAAAACATGCTGAGCAAAAGAAAACAGACATGAAAGAGCTCATGTTTTATGATTCCATTCCTATGGCGCTCGAGAACAGTTACAGCTAACCTCTAGTGATAGAGTTCAGAACAGCAGTTGCTTAGTGGTTAGGGTGGGAAGGGGAAAATTAACTGGAAAGGGGAAGAAGGGAACTTTTGGTTAATAGAAATCATCTATAGTCTAATTAGATTGTGGGTCACATAAGTGACAGAGATACATCTGTCAAAACCATAGAACCATGCCCTTAAGATCCATGCATTTTCATGTATGTAGATGATACCTTGTGGTAGGCAGACTAATGCACCCCCTACCAAGATGTTCCTGATCCCCAAACCTGTGTATATGTTACCTTTGAAAGCATAGGACTTTGCTTATGTAATTGAGTTAAGGGTCTTGAGATGGGAAGATTCTCCCGGATTAGCCAATGAGAATGGATAATCATAATGTAATCATAAACTTTCTTACAGGAGGGAGGTGGGAGGGCCAAAGTCAGAGAGAGAAGAGGAGATGCTATTTCTGAAAGAGGACCATGAACCAAAGGATGCAGATAGACTCTAGAAGCTAGAAACAGCAAAGAATGGATTATCCCTGGAGCCTCTGGAAGGAACACAGCCCTGCCAACTTCGTGATTTTGGCCTTGGAAGGTCCATTTTTGGACTTCTGACATTCAGAACTGTAAGATAATAAATTTGTGTAGTTTTAAGTCACTATGTTTGTGGAAATTTGTAATAAGCGGCAGTAGTAAAGAAGCTAAGATATATAGGCATACCTCATTTTATTGCGTTTCACAAGTATTGCATTTTTTTCATAAGGTGAAGGCTTGTGGCAACCAGCATGGATCAAGTTTATCGGCACCATTTTTCCAACAGCATTTGCTCACTTCCTATCTTTGTGTCACATTTTGGTAATTCTTGCAAAATTTTAAACTTTTTCATTGGGCACTCACAATGTGCCTATTATATTTGTTACAGTGATCTGTGGTCAGTGATTACATCTCACCGAAAGCTCAGGGATGGTTAGCATAAATTAAGGCATGTACATTATTTTTTACAACATATGCTGTTGCACACTTAATAGGCTATAGTGTAAACATAATTTATATGCACTGGGAAACCAAAAAATTCATTTGACTCACTTTTTTGCAACGTTTGCTTTATTGTAATATTGGCTTTATTGCAGTGTACCGGAACCAAAGCTACAGTATCTCTGAGGTATGTCTGTACTTCATTTTGAAAAAAAAAAAGGTATTAAAAAATGAACGTGGGGTGCCTCAGTCAGTTAAGTGTCCAACTCTTGATTTTGGCTCAGGTCAGGATCTCACGGTCGTGAGATTGAGCTGGGCATGGAGTCTGCTTGGGATTTTCTTTCTGCCCCTCCCTTTCTCGCATGTGATTTCTCTCAAAATAAAATAAATAAAATAAAAAATGCACTTAAATGAGCAGTCTCATGTGCTACCAAAAAATAAGTAAAAAAAAAAGCCATATTGTGGAACAGACCTGGACAGTACTCTGAATTGTGCCATCTGCCAGTTCAGCAGTTCAGCTGTGGAAACTTTGGAAAGTTATGTAACATCTCTAAGGCTCAGTTTCTGAGTCTACAAAATCATGATTATTAAACCTGGTTTACCTCTCAGAACTGTCATGAGGAATAAAGGCAATAAAATAAGAAAGCATTCTAATAACAAAAGACCAAAAAGGTAAAGCCTTTTTTCAGTTAAAAAAAATTTTTTTTAATGTTTATTTATTTTTGAGAGACAGAGACAGAGAGAGAGACAGAGTGCAAACAGGAGAGGGGCAGAGAGAGGGAGACACAGAATCCAAAGCAGGCTCCAGCCTCTGAGCTGTGTCAGCACAGAGCCTGATGAAGGGCTTGAACTCAAGTGCTGCGAGATCATGACCTGAGCCGAAGTCAGACACCTAACCAACTGAGCCACCCAGGTGCCCCTAGCAATTTTTTAGCACTGATCAGCTGGCACCTCTAAGAAAGAGGTCAACCTGGGTATTCTGTTCTTCAGTAGTCCTACTAAAGGTCAAACAACATTTTCAATTTCTTATTGATTCTCCAGAAAACTTTGAGAGGTTTGCTGGTGAGCCCAGGAGGTAGGTGCCTCTGTTAAAGAGGACCAGGTTCCTTCATCAATTCCTCATTAATTAGCCAGATCCCCACCATGTCCCTTATCAGAATTTCTCACTTGTCAGGCTTAAGGAATGAGTTCATTATATAATAATAATTAAATTTATTTTGAAGTTCTGGCAATTCACGTCACTTAATGTTTCTTGGAAGTTCTGCTTCCATTCTTTTCCACGGTCACCATCCTGGTTATAGCCCTCATAACTTCATGTCACACAAACTTGCTGATGAGATTATCATCAGACTCATTTTCCTCAATCTCTCTGGCTCAAGAAGTCATAAGGGCTTCTTATAACCTTGGGCAACAAATTCAAACTCCCCTGCATGGCCGCCAAGCATCTTTTTCCCTCCTCTCCTCTACATCTCCAATCCTATTTTTTTCTTTCCCCCTTATACATGTGTATTAGTCAGCTCAGGCTGTCATGAGAAAATACCACAGACTGGGTGGCTTAGAGAAGAGAAATGTATTTCTCATAGTTTTGAAGATCGGGGGTCTGAGATCAGGGTGCTGGTGTGGTCAGGCTCCCGCGAGAGCTTTCTTGCCTTTTCCTGTGTCCTCACGTGGCTGTGAAAGAGACTGAGCGTGCTCTCAGGTTCTGGTGTCTCTTCTTACAAGGACAGTAACCCTAGCAGAAGGCTCCACCCTCATGATCCATCTGAACCTAATCTCCTCCCAAAGGAGGAGATCACCATCTCTAAATACCATCACATGGAGGGGGCGGGTAGGGTTTCCACATGTGAATTTGGGAGGAGGGACACAATTCAGTCTGTGGAAACATATTCTGTTTCAGATGTAGTTTTACCTGCTTATTTAATCCTGCTTGTTCCTTTCTTTGGGTTGGGCTGCTTGCTTTTATTTTCTAATTCTCTTCCTTTTCAAAACCCAATTCTAAATTCTAAGAAGAACACTTTTAGTTTAATCCTTCTTTTGTTGGGCTTTCTCCCATTTCATAAAATACTCCTTTGTGCCATTTTAGTTTGTGTATACTTGATTTTAAGCATTTTGCTATATATTTTTATTCTGAAATTACAATTGGGTTGTAGTGAGGCAAGTGCCATATTTTGAAGAATAAATACTGCTATAAAGAGCATCTCTCTATTATGAAAAGATTTTGACAGCCTAACTAATGGGTTACCTATCTTTAGCACTATGAGACTCCATTATAAGCAAGAGGAGAAAAAGGCACAGTGACTGAGAGTTGATTGTGGTAAGATTTAGAATCATTGGATTTTCAAGCCACTATCTCTCATATTACATATCTTAAAACTTCACATCTTAAGAAGTGACTTAAAATCGTATAGGTAGTTAATGGTGATGATAGAGACCCAGATGTCTTTCTTCCCATTCTATGGTTTATTTATTTATTATTTTTTAAGTTTATTTATTTTGAGAGACAGAGAATCCTAAGCAGGCTCTGCACTGTCAGCACAGAGCCCAATGTGGGATTTGAACATACAAACCGTGAGATCCTGACCTGAGCCAAAACCAAGAGATGGATGCTCAACTGACTGAGCCACCCTGGTGCCCCTATGGTTTATTTATTAAAATGTATTTTTCCACTGAAAGCCTAGTTGGTTCTATTCATTTTCTGTTGGTGCTTAACAAATTATGACAAATGAAGCTGCTTAAAACAGACATTTATTATTCCCATAGCTTCCATGTTTCAGGAGTCTCAGCACAGTGGAAATGAATCCTCTGCTCAGGGTCTCACAAGGCTGCAACTAAGGTATTTGAGAGCTGGGGGTCCTCCTCCAAGCCCATGTGAGTATTGGCAGAATTCATTTCCTTGAGGATGTAAAATTCATAGCAACAACAAACTCATTGCTTCTTCGAGGCCACGAGGAGAGTCTGTTGCTTCAAATCTCTGGCCTGTAAACCCTCTTTTAAAAGGCTTCCTAGGGCGCCTGGGTGGTTCAGTCAGTTAAGTGTCCAACTCTTGACTTCAGCTCAGGTCATGATCTCACAGTTTGTGAGATCTAGCCCCACGTCAGGCTCTGTGCTGACAGTGTGGAGCCTGCTTGGGATTCTCCCTCTTTCCCTCTCTCTCTGCTCGTCCCCCACTCATGCTCTCTCTCTCTCAATATATACATATACATGTATATGTATACATATATGTATATATATATATAAACTCTCCTTAGCTTATATATATATATATATATATGTATATATACATATATACATATATATATATATTTTTTTTTTAAAGGCTTACCTGATTAGATCAGGTCCTCCCAGAATAATCTCCATTTTGATGAACTCAAAGTCAGTTGATTAGGGACCCGATATTTGTAAAAATATCCTCACTTCTGTTATATAATGTAACCTAATCATGGAAAGGACACCCATAATATTTGAAGCACTCACCCACACTGTAGGCCAGAGGGTTATACTGGGTATGTATATTGGGTTAATTTTTAAAAATTAGGACAAGTAACAAAACAGAAAAACAAAATCATTTCTGGTGTGGCTTTCTGAATAAAACACCATAATGTGTTTCTTTCTAGTCATTTGTTCTTGTTGCCCTTCCCTACTCCCCTTTGGGTTTTTTTCTCCCCATACTTTAAAAATAGAGTCATATACTATATATAACTAAATCTGATACTTCATTCATTTGGCATTATTTTGTAAGAATTTTTACATGTTGTTCTATATCATCCCCATAGACATAATTTTTTCTTTAGTAAACATGTCTCTTTAGTGTGGAAGAAATGGAGAGTGTAGATAAGCAAAAAGGGAAAATAAATCAAATTCCAATATTCAGAATTCAGCCTGAGTGTCATACACTTTCAGATTTTTTATTTTGGTCTGAATATTTTGAGTATACTCATATAGATATATTTCAAGGTGGAGACAATTTTTGGACCTTACCTCTCAGCATTCAAATTTCCCTTTGGGGAAGATGTCACAGTATTAAAAAAAAAAACACTCTGATAATTCCTTGGGGCATAAGATGGGACTCTGAGTTTCAGGATATTGGATGATGTCAAGATGTCAGAGAAGGAGAAAGCTACATGGCAAGGTGGAGGAGCAGAATCTGGAGCTCCCAGGAAGTGTGGGAGGTGGGAGTGAAGAGCTGATAGAGGGAGAGAGGAGGGACAGAGAGGTGATGGTACACTGCTGCACACTGTGCAATGTTCCTTTCCCCAGCTCAGTTTTCATTGCATCTGCTAGAAGTTTGAATTCTTGGTGTGAAGGATTTGTTGATGCAATGCAGGGTTTCTCAGCCTGGGGACCACTGACCTTTTGGGGCTGGATAATTCCTTGTTGTGCAGTCCCTGTGCACTGAAGAGTGTTTAGTAGCATCCCTGACCTCTACCAACTAGGTGCCGATGGCAGCCCGCCTTCCATTTATGACAGCTAAAAGTATCTCTAGACGTTGCCAAATATCCCATGGGGGCAAACTCAGTTGAGAACCCCTGTTGTAATGGAAATGGTAGGAGTGGCTACGTTTTGTGTTGGGTGATTATGTTGGCTTTGTAGTATGCCAACTTGTCTAGGCTGAACCGCATTCTCCAGTGGATTTTTCTGGTCAGGGTAGGTTTCTGGTCACCCTGTTGGTGTGAAGCAGCAACTGAACGTGCAACTGTTCTAATCTCCTTGAACCCTCCTTCAGCATCTCCCATTCCGGTGCATGAAATTTCACGGAGAAGGGCTGTGGCTTCTGTAGGATGCCCATGCCATTGTGTTAGTTTGCCAGGGCTGCTATAACAAAAAGCCACAGACCAGGTGGCTAAGCAACAGGAATGTATTTTCCCACAGTTCTGAAGGTTATGAGTTTGAGACCAAGGTGTTGGCTGGGTTGGTTTCCTCTAAGCCTCTCCTTAGCTTGTAGATGGCATCTTCTTTCTGTGTCTTCACATCAGATTCCCTTGGTGTGTGTGTGTTTCAATTCTAATTTCCTCTTCTTATAGGGATACTGGCCACATTAGATCATGACCCACCCTAATGAGTAATTTTAACTTAATTAACTTATTAAAGACACTATCTCCAAATATAGTCACATGCTGAAGTACTGGGGTATATTAGGGATCTCCGGAAAAACAACCAATAAGACCCCCCCAAAAATATGTAAGTAAGATATAAATGTATATATAGGTACATATCTATACATACATATATGCTTATAGCTATATCCTATTTATACTATATTAATTATAATATAATTATATAATAAAAATATTATGTTATTAATATTATATATATAATAATTTATATGTATAAAAGGAGATTTATTATAAGGAATTGGTTCATGTAATAATGGAAGCTGAGAAATTCCAGGATCTGCCTCCTGGAAGCTGGAGATCCAGGAAAGACAAGAGTGTAATTATAGTCTGACACTAAAGGCCTGAGAACTAGGGGAACACATGGGGTAAATCTCAGTTCAAGGGCAGGAGGAGACTGATGTTCTAGCTCAAGCAGGCAGAAAATTCATCCCTTCTTCTACTTTTTGTTCTATTCAGGCCCTCAGCTGATTGGATGATGCTCACTCACACTGGGGGTCGGGGGGAGGTCCATCTACTTTGCTGAGTCTACCCATTCAAACGCTAATCTCATCCAGAAGCAACCTGCAGACCCATCCATAAATCATGTTTAATCTGGGCACCCTGCATCCCCGTCACTTTAATACATAACATGAACCATCATGTGGGAGTGAGGATGTCAACATGTGAGTTGGGGGGTAACAATATTCAGCCCAGAGCAATTATCAAAGTCAGAGGCCACAAGAACTGACGTGGGCTTATTAGCCTGTCATTGTGGACCCTGGCTCATTTGTGTGGGTTCCCACATGTCCTCTCCGTACCTTACTTCACCTTTGCTTCCAGCCTGTCTGCCTTGTGGACTTCAAGTTCTAATATCAGACACAAAGGAGGAGTATTTAATCAACTCCCACAATTGTGTAAGATCAGATTTATGTAGCAAGTATGTATGATATATGTAAATACCCATATTTGGTATATGCTTCTTTGATTGAACCCTGACTGATACAGCAGGGCAGAGGCAGAACACCAGGCAGACAGAGACTGAGGGTGAGGAGGGCAAAGGGAGGTGTGGATCCACCCTCCCCTGCTCAAGAAGGGGCTTGCGGGAAGCTTCACACTGCACTAGGGTAGACAGTTAGAGGGGGTCAAAGAAATCTGAAGTAAAGGTCATGGGTAGGGTATACTACCTGTGATTTTGTTCACATGAATAAACACAGAAACAATTTTAATGGCGCTATGGTTTGCTATTGAGTGGCTGTTCTACATTTAGCTTTACCTTGTGGTTGAATTTTTTTTTAAGTTTATTTATTTTGAGAAAGAGAGAACAAGGAGGGGAGGGGCAGTCAGCCAGGTCAAATGAGGGGCTCAGTGCCACATCTCAGGAACTGTGAGATCATGACCTGAGCTGAGATCAAGACTTGGACACTTAACTGACTGAGCCACCCAGGAGCCTCTTGTGATTGAATATTTAAGTTGTTTTCACCCTCCTCCCTTCTCATTATAAATAATACTTAATCATTTTTTGTTCAGGTCTTATTTTGAATTAAGGATTACATTTTTATAAGAGTGAAATTACTAAGTATGTCAATTTGTGTCTCTGAGAAGAAGATGTAGGTGGGAAGTGGGAGAATCTTGAGAAGGATAAATTAGGGAGGGAACAGGAGTGGTTGGGGGAACCCTCTGGCCATGGTGCAGAGCTAACACCTGTGAAGGGAGAGATGGAAGTTGCAGCTGATGGGGTGCCCAGGGCAAAAGCTGATGTGTCTTTGTTTAGGCAGAAGTGGCCTGACTCAAGTCCCCTGTGTGCTCAGCCATTGGCTGGGATCAGGTTGGGAGAAGCATGGTATCCACCTGAATTCATGATGAATTAAGGTTACCCTTTGTAAGCAGGTCTTTTTGAAAAAGAGTTCAGCATTGTGTACCCTTACACTGGGCCATAGGGTACGTATGTATGTATGTATGTATGTATGTATGTATGTATTTATTTATAATTTATATCCAAGTTAGTTAGCATATAGTGCAACAATGATTTCAGGAGGACGTTCCTTAATGCCCCTTACCCATTTAGCCCACACCCCTCCTACAACCCCTCCAGTAGCCCTCTATTTGTTCTCCATATTTAAGAGTCTCTTATGTTTTGTCCCCCTCCCACTTTTTATATTATTTTTGTTTCCCTTCCCTTATGTTCATCTGTTTTGTGTCTTAAAGTCCACATATGAGTGAAGTCATATGACATTTGTCTTTCTCTGACTGACCAATCTCGCTTAGCATAATACCCTCCAGTTCCATCCACGTAGTTGCAAATGGCAAGTTTTCATTCTTTTTGATTGCTGAGTAATACTCCATTTTATACATATACCACATCTTCTTTATCCATTCATCCATCAATGGGCATTTGGGCTCTTTCCATACTATCGCTATTGTTGGTAGTGCTGCTATAAACACTGGGGTGCATGTGTCCCTTTGAAACAGCACACCTGTATCCCTTGGGTAAATAGTAGTGCAATTGCTAGGTTGTAGGGTAGTTGTATTTTTAATTTTTTTAGGAACCTCCATACTGTTTTCCAGAGTGACTGCACCAGTTTGCATTCCCACCAGCAGTGCAAAAGAGATCCTTTTTCTCTGCATCCTCACCAACATCTGTTGTTGCCTGAGTTGTTAATGTTATCCATTCTTACAGGTATGAGGTGGTATCTCATTGTGGTTTTGATTTGTATTTCCCTGATGATGAGTGATGTGGAGCATTTTTTCATGTGTCAGTTGGCCATCTGGATGTCTTCCTTGGAGAAGTGTCTATTCATATCTTTTGCCCTTTTCTTCACTGGATTACTTGTTTTTTGGGTGTTGAGTTTGATAAGTTCTTTATAGATTTTGGATCCTAACCCTTTGTCTGATATGTCGTTTGCAAATATCTTCTCCCATTCTGTCAGTTGCCTTTTAGTTTTGCTGATTGTTTCCTTCACTGTGCAGAAGCTTTTTATTTTGATGAAGTCCCAATAGTTCATTTTTGCTTTTGTTTCCCTTGCCTCTGGAGATGTGTTGAGTAAGAAGTTGCTGCAGCCAAGATCAAAGAGATTTTTGCCTGCTTTCTCCTCAAGGATTTTGATGGCTTCCTGTCTTACAGTTAGGTGTTTCATCCATTTTGAGTTTATTTTTGTGTATGGTGTAAGAAAGTGGTCCAGGTTCATTTTTCTGCATGTCACTGTCCAGTTTTCCCAGCACCACTTGCTGAAGAGACTGTCTTTATTCCATTGGATATTCTTTCCTGCTTTGTCAAAGATTAGTTGGCCATACGTATGTGGGTCCGTTTCTGGGTTCTCTATTGTGTTCCATTGATCTGAGTGTCTGTTTTTGTGCCAGTACCATACTGTCTTGATGATTACAGCTTTGTAATACAGCTTGAAGTCCGGGATTGTGATGCCTCCTGCTTTGGTTTTCTTTTTCAAGATTGCTTTCGCTATTCGGGGTCTTTTGTGGTTCCATACACATTTTAGGATTGTTTGTTCTAGCTCTGTGAAGAATGCTGGTGTTATTTTGATAAGGATTGCATTGAATATGTAGATTGCTTTGGGTAGTATTGACATTTTAACATTATTTGTGGGGCGCCTGGGTGGCTCTGTCGGTTAAGCGTCCAACTTCAGTTCATGTCATAATCTCGCAGTTTGTGGGTTCAAGCCCCACGTCGGGCTCTGTGCTGACAGCTTGGAGCCTGGAGCCTGCTTCGGATTCTGTGTCTCCCTCTGTCTCTGCCCCTCCCCTGCTCATGGTCTGTCTCTCAAAAATAAATAAATGTTAAAAAAAATTAACAATATTTGTTCTTCCTATCCAGGAGCATGGAATATTTTTCCATTGTTTGTGTGTCTTCTTCAATTTCTTTCATAAGCTTTCCATAGTTTTCAGTGTATAGATTTTTCACCTCTTTGGTTAGATTTATTCCTAGGTATTTTATGGTTTTTGGTGCAATTGTAAATGGTATCTATTCTTTGATTTCTCTTTCTATTGCTTCATTGTTGGTGTATACGAATGCAAACAATTTCTGTGCATTGATTTTATATCCTGCAACTTTGCTGACTTCATGAATCAGTTCTAGCAGTTTTTTGGTGGAATCTTTTGGGTTTTCCATATAGAATATCATGTCATCTGAAAAGAGCGAAAGTTTGACCTCCTCCTGGCCGATTTGGATGCCTTTTATTTTTGTGTTGTCTGATTGCAGAGGCTAAGACTTACAATACTATGTTGAGTAACAGTGGTGAAAGTGGACATCCCAGTCTTATTCCTGACCTTAGGTGGAAAGCTCTCAGTTTTTCCCCACTGAGGATGATATTAACATTGGGTCTTTCATATATGGCTTTTGTGATTTTGAGATATGACCCTTCTATCCCTACTTTCTTGAGGGTTTTTATCAAGAAAGGATGCTGTATTTTGTCAAATGCTTTCTCTGCATCTATTGAGAGGATCATATGGTTCTTGTCCTTTCTTTTATTGATGTGATGAATCACACTGATTGCTTTGCAAATATTGAACCAGCCCTGCATCCCAGGTATAAATCCCAGTTGGTCATGGTGAGTAATTGTTTTAACATATTGTTGGATCTGTTTGGCTAATATCTTGTTGAGGGTTTTTGCATCCATGTTCATCAGGGAAATTGGTCTATAGTTCACCTTTTTAGTGGGATCTTTGTCTGGTTTTGGAATCAAGGTAATGCTGGCTTCATGGAAAGAGTTTGGGAGTTTTCCTTCCATTTCTATTTTTGGAACAGCTTCAAGGGAATAGGTATTAACTCTTCCTTAAATGTTTGGTAGAATTCCCCTGGGAGCCATCTGGCCCTGGTCTCTTGTTTTTTGGGAGGTTTTTGATTACTAATTCAATTCTTACTGGTTATGGGTCTGTTCAAATTTTCTATTTCTTCCTGTTTCAGTTTTGGTACTGTATACGTTTCTAGGAATTTGTCCATTTCTTCCAGATTGCCCATTTTATTGGTGTATAATTGCTCATAATATTCTCATTATTGTTTTTTATTTCTGCTTTGTTGGTTGTGATCTGTCCTCTTTCATTCTTGATTTTATTTATTTGGGTCCTTTCCTTTTTCTTCTTGATCAAACTGGCTAGTGGTTTATGAATTTTTTTAATTGTTTCAAAGAACCAACTTCTGGTTTCATTGATCTGTTCTACTGTGTTTTTTTTTGTTGTTGTTGTTTTGATAGCATTGATTTCTGCTCTAATATTTATTATTTCCTGTCTTCTGCTAATTTTGGGTTTTATTTGCTATGCTTTTTCCAGCTCTTTAAGGTGTAAGGTTAGATTGTGTATCTGAGACCTTTCTTCCTTCTTTAACAAGGCCTGGATTGCTATACACTTTCCTCTTATGACCGCCTTTGCAGCATCCCAGAGGTTTTGGGCTGTGGTGTTATCATCTTCATATTTTCCATGTACTTTTTAATTTCCTCTTTAACTTCTTGGTTAGCCCAATCATTTTTTAGTAGGATGTTCTTTAGTCTCCGAAGTATTTGTTACCTTTCCAAATTTTTTCTTGTGGTTGATTTCAAGTTTCATAGCATTGTGGTCTGAAAATCTGCATGGTATGATCTCAGTATTTTTGTACTTGTTGAGGGTTGATTTGGCCCAGTATGTGGTCTATTCTAGAGAATGTTCCATGTGCACTGGAGAAGAATATATATTCCACTGCTTTAGGATGAAATGTTCTGAATATATCTGTTAAGTCCATCTGATCCAATGTGTCATTCAAAGCCATTGTTTCCTTGTTGATTTTTTGACTAGATAATCTGTCCATTGCTGTGAGTGGGGTGTTGAAGTCACCTACTATTATGGTATTACTATCGATGAGTTTCTTTATGTTTGTGATGAATTGATTTATATATTTGGGTGCTTGCACATTTGGTGCATAAATGTTTACAATATTAGGTCTTCTTGGTGGATAAACCCCTTGATTATGATGTAATGCCCTTCTGCATCTCTTGATACAGTCTTTATTTTAAAGTCTTTATTTTGTCTGATATAAGTATGGCTACTCCAGCTTTCTTTTGTTGACCATTAGCATGATAGATGGTTCTCCATCCCCTTACTTTCAATCGGAAGGTGTCTTTAGGTCTAAAGTGGATCTCCTGTAAACAGCATATAGATGGATCTTGTTTCCTTATCCATTCTGTTACCCTGTGTCTTTCGATTGGAGCATTTAGTACATTGACATTTAGAGTGAGTACTGAAAGATATGAATTTATTGCCCTTATGTTGCTTGTAGAGTTGGAGTTTCTGGTGGTGTTCTCTGGTCCTTTGTAGTCTTTGTTGCTTTTGGTATTTATTTATTTATTTATTTATTTATTAATTTATTTATTTTTTCATCTTTTCTCCCCTCAGAGGGTCCCCCTTAGAATTTCTTGCAGGGCTGGTTTAGCGTTCACAAACTCCTTTAATTTTGTTGTTTGTCTGGGAAACTTTTAATCTCTCCTTCTATCTTGAATAAAGAATTCTTGACTGCATATTTTTCTGATTCAGCACACTGAATATATCCTGCCACTCCTTTCTGGCTTGCCAAGTTTTTGGATAGGTGTGCTGCAAACCTGATCTGTCTTCCTTTGTAGGTTAGGGACTTTTTTTCCCTTGCTGCTTTCATGATTCTCTCCTTCCCTGAGTATTTTTTGAATTTGACTATGATATGTCTTGTTGATGGTTGGTTTTTGTAGAATCTAATGGGAGTCCTCTGTGCTTCCTGTATTTTGATGTCTGTGTCTTTCCCCAGGTTAGGAAAGTTTTCTACTATGATTTGCTCACATAACCCCTCTACCCCTTTTTATCTCTCTTCATCTTCTGCGACCCCTATGATTCTGATGTTGTTCCTTTTTAATGAGTCACTGATTTCTCTAATTCTTAAAGTGTGCTCTTTGCCTTAGTGTCCCTCTTTTTTTCTGCTTCATTATTCTCCATAAGTTTGTCCTCTATATCCGCCAATTCTCTGTGCTGCCTCATCCATCCTTGCTGTCATGGCATCCATCGAGATTGCAGCTCAGTTATAGCATTTTTTATTTCATCCTGACTAGTTTTTACTTCTTTTATCTCTGCAGAAAGGGGTTCTAATCTTTTTTCGACTGCAGCTAGTATGCTTATTATCGTGATTCTAAATTCTGGTTCAGACATCTTGCTTGTATCTGTATTAGTTAAAGTCCCTGGCTGTTGTTTCTTCCTGCTCTTCCTTTTAGAGCTAATTCCTTCGTTTCATCATTTTGAAGGGAGAAAAGGAATTAATGAGGTAAAAAAAAATTAAAAGTAAAAAATTAAAGACAAGACACACACACACAAAATCAAATAAATGATGCTAGATCCTAGGTGTGTTTTGGTCTTGGTGTTGAAAAGGGCTTGAGGGGCACCTGGGTGGCGCAGTCGGTTGAGCATCCGACTTCAGCCAGGTCACGATCTCGTGCTCCGTGGGTTCGAGCCCCGCGTCGGGCTCTGGGCTGATGGCTCAGAGCCTGGAGCCTGTTTCCGATTCTGTGTCTCCCTCTCTCTCTGCCCCTCCCCCGTTCATGCTCTGTCTCTCTGTCCCAAAAATAAATAAACGTTGAAAAAAAAATTAAAAAAAAAAAAAAGAAAAGGGCTTGATAGATTAGAGGAAAAAGGGGGAAAGAAAAAAAAAAGGAAATAGTTTGAAAATTTGAAAAAATGAATACACTGAAATAAAATGAAATGATAGAAGTAGAATTTGAAAAAACTTACACAAAAGTAAAGAAATATAGTAGAGAAAAATTAAATAAAAATATTTTCAATAAAAATTGAAAGTAAAAGTAATTTTTTTTCTTTCTATATTCAAGAAAAGGAAAAGAAACGAAAAAGAGAAAAAAAAGAAAATTGAATAGCTGGACCAGTGAACAGACTGAAATATGATTGAAATTACTTCGTTTTCCCCTAGAAGTTAAACTGTGAATCACTTTATAGTCTGTAAACTAAGTAGTTGGAGAGATTTGTGTTTCTGGAGAGTGAGGTTGGCCTAGTTGCGGGGCTTAGTGTAACGGCTCCATTCTCCACTAGATGGCGCTGCTTAGCTTAGTGGGGTGGACTGCTGCGGAGCTCGTAGGTGTGTATGCGCATGCGCGAGAGCAGTGAAAATGGCGTCCCCCAGCTACACAGTCTCTGGTGTCAGAACTCTGTGCTCTCCGGACCAGCAGTCGCACACTGGTCCTTTGTCTCTGGCTTCCGTCCACTCCACTCTTTTACACTGTCAGTGAACAAGCTGTCAGGTTGCCAGACGGCACCTCCCTCCTGAGTTGTATCTCAGGTGCGGCTGTTTTCCCCGAGCCCTCACTTCTGAGGGACTGCAGGTTTGACCCACTCAGACCTTCTGCGGGAGGGTCTCACCGAGTAGTGGCCAGGTGCTGGCCCCACCCAGGAATGTTCACGGTCCGTGCTGCTGCCAATGCCTAGAGACTGCAGCCGGGCGCCAGCCCACCCCAGCAAAAGTTCATGCGAACGTGTAGCAGCAGCATTTCGGGGATTATGGAAAATCGCAACACCCATCCGGCACCAGGCTTCACCTTTAATGACCTTCTTCCAGCACCAGGGAATGTGGTTGTTCTCTGCGATCTGCAGGGACTGGGTGGTCGCAGAGCCTCTGCCAAATGTCCTTCCAGCAGTGGAACCGCTTCTCCCCATGTGGCCCAAGAACCTCCCAGACCCCACTCTGTTCCTGGGGATTCACCCTTCTCACCAGAGCACCACCAGGTATTGAGCTGCGGAGTTTCAGACTCTGTGCTCCCCCTGTTTATAGAGTCTTAATGGAATTTAAACCCTCTTATTTCTCCGTTCTCCCTTTTTAGTTCTGTCCCTGTGGCTGTTTCCCCTTTTCTACTTTCTCTCCAGCTGCTTTTTGGGGGGGGCGCTTTTCCCGAACTCTCCCCCCATGTCCATCCTCTCTCTGCATGCAAAAACAGCTCCCTGCCCTCTGCCCTTCTCTCTCCCCCAGTTCACCTCTCTGTGCCCCGTACCGTAGTACCTGTTGAGTTCTGTGGTTCAGGGTGTGCAGATTGTTTTGTTGATCCTCAAATCGGTTTTCTAGTTGTGTAGGATGGTTTAGTGTTGATCTGGCTGTATTTCATCGATGTGAGATGCAAAAAAACCTTCCATGCTGTTCTGCCGTCTTGGGTCCTCCAGGATATGTATTGTTTTAAGATGAATTGCTGACTTATTTTCCACGAGAGTTGTAGACTTGGGCACACTAAGCAATACAAGTCTTGCCACTTTGGACTCAGATACACACAAGCCCATGACACACCTGAAGTGAACGCACCCTGCAGATGGGTGGCTGCTTGGATCTCTCCTGAGTTTTGCCCCTCCCCACAGGATATGTATGAGCCTCTGCTCGCTGCCTTCAAACAGTCTTCAATTGCATGGCCACCCACCCTGCCTCCTGATGTCGCATGGCAGTCCCCAACCCAGGTCATGATTTGGCAAAGCAGGATTCAACCCTGCCATGTCCACATAACCAGGAATGAGTGACTTTAGCATGTAAAGTAAAAAAGTAAGGGCAGCTTCTTAAATGTTTAAAGTACGGTGACTCTAAGCTCTTACCTGCCCTCATTAGCCTAAAGCCATTTTCTTTTTCTAGCATTCTTTTCTTGAAAACCAATGTGGTGGGAAAGTCTTTTAAAGTATTAATTGAGGCACTGTCTTTTCACCTGCCAAGAATAGCTGTCCTCCCTCTTCATTTGATAGCTAAAGGAAAGAGCATCCAGAGCTGTGGGTACAATTTATAGGGTGAGACAAAGATGCCAAGTTCATGATTTGTATCACTCTAATGTAAGGCAGGATGGATTTTGATGTGGCAGAGAGAAAAGAATTTACTTTCCTGTTCCAGGAATAGGAAGGAAGAGACAGGTAAAAGGAACCCCTATCTGCCGCAGCAGAGCCGATGAGCTGGCCTGAGGAGAGGAGGAGTGTTCTGTGTGACCCCACCCTGCCTCTCCCCACACAGACCCGTGGTGGGGTTGGGTGTGTCTTTGTGGGGACGGGCTGCAGGTGGTCATGAGGAATGTCCGGGACAGGAGAAAAATTCCTTCCTTGAATTGGAGGGTTTCAAATAAAGACATTTTGTGCCTCGTTTTCTGCCTAGATCTTTTGAGATACTGTCTTAGTCTGTCTGGGCTGCCATAACAAAATACCATAAACTGGGAGACTCATCAACAATAGAAATTGATTATTGCTCACAGTTCTGGAGGCTGGAAGTCTGAGATCAGGGGGCCAGCACAGTTGGGTTCTCTCTTCCTAGTTGCAGACTGCCTGCTGCCTTCTCATCAGATCCATGCATGGTGGAGCGCAGAGAGGGAGAAAGACTCTTATGAGGTGCCAATCCCCTTTATCAGGGCTCTATCCTCCTGACCTCATCCAAACCTAATCACATCCTAATGGCCCCACCTCCTAATGCCATCACATAGGTGGGGAGGGTTTAATATATGAATTCTGGGAGGTCACAAACCCCATAGATTCTCCTCATACCACTAGGCATGGAGAAGCGGTGAAAATGGGGACCTGGCCCATCTATTCACAGGAGGGTCCAGAATGTGGTTGGGGGTGTGGACAGGATCTGAATGCTCTCATGTACCTGGGGATAGGGAAAGTGGAACATGACAATCAGCAGGCTGGTTGCCGGGAACAGAGCAGGTGGACAGCCATAAAATACATGGCTGATGTCTCACAGAATCTTCTGTGTCACAGGGCCAACCTGTGGGCCAGGTCAGAAGGGGGAGTTCAGAGCCATCGCCAGGCGGAGAGAACAGTGGAGGAGATGAGCAACCAGGAACACTGCCTCTCTTCCCCCTGGATGCTACTTTGTGATGTAAACTTTCCCTGAAGGACCGTCTGCTATTAGTGAAGGGGCTGGCACAAGAGTTCAGAAAATAAAATGAGTTGCAATGCAGTTTATTTGCTGCTGTGACGATGGATGAGCACATCTAGTATGTCCTCAGTCACAATCCTTACCCTGACCTGAAAAATCGAAAGTGAGGTTCTCCTGTGGCCGGCTGCTTTCCACACCCCCTTCCAGGGCTCCTCCTGGGGCTCTTTGTGGCCTCATGCTCCCCCTTGTGGTCGTTGCTTGATATGGCTCCCGCTCTGGGTGGGAGGGAGGAAGCTCCTTCACTCAGTCTGATTCAGTCAAAGTGGCTCAGAGCAAAAATGGCCTGAGGTTCCCAGGCTTATGGATGGCTGTTGGTGACATAAACATGGCTACTTCCTGCAAAGTGTGTCCAAGACGTCAGGATGGCTGAAGCAAGATGAATCACTGCCTACTGTGCCCAGACAGGTCTCTCCTAGGACAGTCTGGGCCCTGGGATGATTGCACCACCATCTTCTCTATGGTGAGTGTCTTCTTAGCTTCTCCTTTCCTGCTAGGAGCCCTCATCTGAGGTCATTTTGTCCTTCTGACATATTCTATCACATTAAAAAAAAATACATATGTATATATATATATAAACCTTTAACCTTGGAATAGTTTTAAACTTACAGAAAAGTTGCAAAGATAGCAGAGTTCCTATATATTCCATACCCAGTTTCTCCTAGTAGTAACATCTTACATTCCTAAGGGACATTTGTCACAACAAATGAGGCAGTATTGAGAAACTATTATTAACTGAAGTCCATACTTTATTCAGCTTTCCCTAGTTTTTTTGTTTTTTGTTTTTTATTTTATTTTTTTTTTTACACCTAATGTCCTTTTCCTGTTCTGGGATCCCACTCAGGGTACCTCATTACATTGAATCATGTCCCCTTAGGGACCTCTGGCCTGTGACAGTTTCTCAGGTCTTCTTTGCTTTTAATGAGATTGACAATTTTGAGGAATACTGGCAGAGTATTTTGTCGAATGTCCCTCAACTGGAACTTGACTAGACTGAGGTTATGGGTTTTGTGAGGAAGACCAGAGGTGAAGGACCCTCTTCATCATGTCGTATCAAGGGTACGTGCGGTCAATACAACTCATCACTGTTGATATTGACCTTGATCACTTGGCTGAGGCAGTGTTCATCAGCTTTCTCTAAAATAAAGTTCTCTTTTTCCCCCTTTCCATGCTGTACTCTTAGGAAAGATATCACCCTACACAGTCCTGTTCCATCACTTTCGAATCTCAGTGAGGAAGACCCTGTGTCTCCAGTGGTTGCTGTGTTTTTCAGAGTTGTTCCATAAGCAATTTATTATTTGTGGTACAAGGCACATTAAAAAAATAGAAAATATTAATCAAAAAGGCTTTAAAGACTTCATAGCAATTCAAATTGTTATAGCCTCAGCAGAATATCTTCCCAAAATTGGAATTAGAAAATCATGTAAGAACTTCAGTGACTCAAGAAAAATCACATAATTTGGCACTACCATCAATAGAACAGAAATTTTGTGGAAAATATGATTAAACAACATAATTAGAGACATTGCTGAAATTAAGCAAGAAAAATAAATATTTCGGAATTCGTGTATAATTTGTAAATTACGTGTGTCTGTACTTTATGACTCATCCAAACTTGACTGGTAACAGAACACCCAGGCATGTGCAATAATAATTAAATTCAGCTGTCTGATATTTGCCCACTTGCAGTTGTGGCTTTTTGTGAAGGTGTATTTGTTTTGACAGGAGGGTAGAACATATTTTGCTTAATTTATAACTTTTAGTTTGTTAGAGGTGTGGCCTATAGACCTCCCTTTGTACTCACAGCCTGAGCCCCCGAAATGCTAGGGGCGGGTGTGACCATTTGGAGGAACACGAGCATGACCCTCAGCATTGCCAGTGGAAAGCTTCCTCCCTGGCCACTTTGGTGTCTAGTTTGATTCTGTATTTGTTAATGTGCCTCAATCGAACCGGAGGAGGCTGTGGTGGGGACCTGGTTTATAGCTGATGGCTTAGAAGCCAGGGGACAGCCTGGACTTTCAGCTGGCATCTGAAGGGGGGCAGAGGGGCATTCTTGTGGGACAGAGCCCTTCACCTGAGGGATCTGACACTATCTCTGGGTAGACAGTGTCATTACTGAGTTAATTGTAGAACACGCAGCTGGGGTCACAGAAATGCTTGGTGTGGGGACCTCCCCCCTCCACCTGGCGTCAGAAGCGTAGTAAGTGTGGTGGCTCAGTGAGAGTAGAGGAGAAACCCAGGAGGACCGAAACTTTTCTCACTCGCTTGGTTATACTCCATGGCACGTATCCCAGTCTGCAGTTAACTTTTAATTTATATATTATCTGCTTAATATTTGTTTTCCTTGATGAGGTTTGAGGAAGATAATGAATCTCACCTTCTTCCTTCTCTGGGTTCAGAGTCAATTAAGAAATAAGACACAGGAGTCAGAGATAAAACATCGGCATTATTACTGGTAACAAACTATTCTGACAACTTTGCTCATTGCTGACACTTATGACTCATTCCAAGAGAGATGCCTTAGTTTTTGCAGTTGGACGGTGTCCTTACAGGATATAAGCACTACTCACAATCACCCATTCCCCACTTCTTTCAGGAGTTATTGTAAACATTTCCAGGGATTAAAAAAATTAACCTCAATCTCTTTTAATGCAAACAATTGCCATGTGGCATGCTGGGAGTGGAATTGCAAGAGAGAGCGCATAGGGCTCTGGCTGAACAACAGGGCAGGGGCTGGGAGATAATGGACAGTGTGTGCATAGGCCTGCACCTACATGGGTGTAGTAAATAGGGGTGCTTCTCAGCAAACAAAGGAGGCCCCTCTTAGAATGTTGGGCTGGGAGTGACAGAGATGGATATTTAGGGGGAAAATCACCCAACATTTCAGAGTCTCGAGCCTGTAGGCACCCTAGAATCTCTGGCTGAAAAGAGAGACCCCAGTTTTCACTCCTTTTGAAAGGATATCTTGAGAGTTAGTGAGATTGTATGATTGTGGAAGGTTGCCAGGGGCTATGGACTGGGAGACATAAGAAGAGAATGGATAGCAATAAATCTGGGGAACTCAGAATGTTCAGAGAGTAGAAACTTTATATATTGATTGAAAGTAAGTAAAGAAAGCCACTTTAATGCTTATAGTGAGACTGCAGCCGCATTTGGGGAAGGTAAATTGGAGGGAGGAGGTGAGGGGAGATGGGAGAGGCCTTGCCTGGCTTACAGATAAGAGGCAAAAAAAACCCCAGAAATGCTGTTACCTGTAGAAGTGAAGCTGGGATCCAGCTGTGCCCCTGGAGGCTTGCTGTCAGTGCAACAAACTAACAGCTGTTGTACTCAAATGGGAGTTGAGTAAAAAGCCATTGTTAGAAGGAATGTAAACAAAAACTGCCAGTTAGGCCCACAGAAAAGCATTTGATGTGTTTGAAGCTTAAGAAACAATGGTTCAGGTTCAAGATTATGTGGAGTTTTAAGCAAATAGTCAGCAGGGTTTACTTTAGGAGGGCATCTTGACACACAACCAAATGACCCAAATAAGGCAAGCACTGTGGAGTTCAGGCAGCAGGTAAGTAATCCCTTCTGTTCACAATGGGCATCCCAGTCATTCCTTATTTATTTACCTAGTTTTACTTTAGAATCCAGTTTAGTAGGACTCTAGTAGGAAATGTAATAAATCCAACCTTAGGGACACAGTGGCCTTGAAAAATGTAGGTAGCAATCTAGCAAATTACACGTCTTGTGCAATTTGGTGGGCAAGTCGGTGGGAAGGTGGAACTGAGCTCGCAAATTTGCAGCTTCCAAAGCCATCGGTTTTGAAGACTATGGGGTTACCTAGGATGGCAGTTGACTTTTACTCCTTTAAAAGTGAAGTTTAGGGCTAGATTGGCCCTTTGATATTATCTAATCCTACCCTGTCATTTTAGGAAAGATAATAGACCCAGAGAGGTCAGAGTTTTGCTAAAGATTACAACACCTAGCTAGCAGTTGACTAGGATTCCAGTAATCTGAAGGTGTGCTGTGATAAGACTGGAATATGGGAAGTCTATGTCTGTGGGGTATGAATGACAAGTTGGCTCTCCTGAGGCTGTCTTCAAGTCCCTCAGTCCACTTGTCCCCATGCATGAGTCTTGTGGGAATCTCTGGCTTCCCTGACAGCCACCAGGAAGACTTGGGAGAGCCCCTAGGGCCATCAGTGAGTCCTAAGTGGACGGTTTCTGCATGGATGAGCTTCCCACCGCCACTACTTGGCCTCTGGCTGCCTGCTGTGGCCAGCTGGCTAGGAGGACAGCAGAGGCTTTTGTGCAATATTCTCTCCTTAGCAATTTCTGAGGAAGAGAGCTTATATGTAGGCCCGTGACACTTGGGGATGGGAGGATTCAGCTTTGGAGACTCAGACATCAGAATTGAGAAGGGGAAGGTCAGTGCATCCTGCAGTTGATCAACTAAGTCTACAAGACTGACCTCCCTGCCTGTCTCCTTCTCATGGCCACTTTTTACTGGAGAACACCTTTAGGGTTTAACTCCCCACCAACGCCTCCTTCTCTGTCCCTCTCTGCCATACTTTGGAGGCCTTTTGTTTGTTTTTAATATGAAATTTATTGTCACATTGGTTTCCATACAACACCCAGTGCTCATTCCAACAGGTTCCCTCCTCAATGCCCATCACCCACCCTCCCCTCCCTCCAACCCCCCATCAACCCTCAGTTTATTCTCAGTTTTTAAGAGTCCCTTATGGTTTGGCTCTCTCCCCCTCTCTAACTTTTTAGGAGGCCTTTTGGAAAGGTGCTTACCTACTGTAAGAGAGAAAGAAACATCCGGGATGTCAAAGAGCTGATGGCTGAAGGGCGAATATAAAGTAATGATGTCAGCTCTCCTTCCATTTCAAACCCAGCCCCAAAGCTATATTAGGCTAGTGCACACAGCATTATTCAACAGATCTTTGTTGATTGAATGAATACATTGGCAGTAACAAAGAGATTGAGATTTTGGAACACGGTGGGGTATGTTTAGCATGAAATTCTCTGATCTCAGGGAAAAGAAAACAGAAAGGCAATTTTCATCTAATTTCAATCAGAATATTCTGGAGATGAAAGGAATCTTAGTGATTATTTGGTTTCTTTGTTGTTTTACAAATAGGAATTTAATGACTTGCATTTCTTGCTGGTTCAATAACATACACTTAAATATTTTTGTTTTTGAATTGAATGGAATATATATTGGATAGATACTCAGATTGCTCTTGCCTCAAATTTCCCATTTGCTGCTCATGTTTCCTGAATGTTTCGTTGTGGAGTGGCTCATTAAGGTGGGAAACAGGTGGTAGCTTTGGGGTCTTAATGCTTTAATCCTACATTTTACCATTCCTAACTGGGCTCCCTTAACAGTTACAAAAACTGTGGGAGGGTCAGATTTACAAATACTGACAGTGTTGCCAGGGCTGTTTTGATGAGTGCAGTTCAAAAGCATAACACACAGTCTCCACCCTTTTCTTTTCTTTTTTTTCTTTTAAAGCTATTACATACTACTATTAAGTAATTTAGACAATCTAGAATGCTAATAATCAAGACCCATGCTCCAAAACACCACACGGCAAATAGATGCAGAATTGCAGTCCAGTTTCAGCTCTTAGAGAATTGAAGGGAAAGGCAGCGATGGGAAGTGGAAATGGCTACGAGCCTTTAGGGACATCACTCAAATTGTTGAAGCCTTGCCACAGCCAGAACCATGTTTAGCACATGGTAGGTTCTTAATACTTATTATGTGATGAATGCATATATCTGTATAAAGACAGTACTTAAATGCTTTTCAATAATGACCTGAAAACTATATCAGAACAAGTCTTAACTTTGCCCTGCACAATCAAATGATATGTGTGCATGGCAGGCACTTGACAGGTGATATACACTCTGTTGCAAAGTTGCAACTGCTACTTCTGTCATTTATCCATGGAACAAACATTTAGTGAGTATCCATTACATGTAAGACACCAGAGATAAAACTTTGAACAAATTATTATTGATAATAATAATATAGGAGAGAGTATGGGCTTTGGAATTGGACTCACCTGGATCTGGATACACTCTTATGACCTCTAGAGTGAATTGGGGCATACCAACTTTATCTGAGCCTCACTTTTTGCATCTGTAATATGGGGATATTAGTACTATCCGTGAAAGTTGGGTTGTTACGGAGATTAAATATAAAGTAAAAAAAACATCTGTAACATTTACAAAGTCACAGAAGATGGTCAGCACACATTTATTACTGGCAGTACTAGTTAGCCATGTGGGAAGGTTTTCCCAAAAATGTTTCAGATGCTATGGCATTTCACCACGAGAGGGAGGCATAACCACACTATTTGGAACACAGCTTTCTCCACACAGATGGCTCTCAGCACTCAACACAGTGTTACTCCCATATTGTGAGTTTAACGCAACATTTAAAGGCCTAAATAGCTTAGTATAATATTTTAAAAGTGGCAGGTTCTAACCTCCAGGCTTCTAGTCAACTGGGTATTGATAAGAACGATCAATTAAGTATTCTGCATTCCAGATGTTGAGAATATTCTTGCAATGAGGACTCAGCTGGATCTGAATTGTTGAGTCTTAAAAATTAAGCCAAGTTATCTAACAGCATCAGGCTGTCTTTGGCTAAATCCAGAATTTCATGGAATTGGTCAAGCTGTTAAACTTAGGCCTCCTGGCTGCCATTTGAGATTCATATAAATTCTTTACTTTGAGACATTCTAGATCGAAGATTTGAAGATGCAGTCTTTCATTTAACATATATTTATTGTGGACCTACTAGGTACCAGGTGCTGTTTTCAGTGCTTACTATTCAGCAGGAGATTAAAAAACCTCAAATGAAGTCATTATCACTATCATTAAGCAATAGATCAGATTTATCAAATTCCTAAATGGAAAGTGACAAGAAAGAAGCAGCCAGTGTGTGAAACAATAGGGCAGGGTGATCGGTTCTTGCATCAGGGCTTGTAACTGACTTTCTCAGATCCCTTTGTTGGAGTGGCCCAGTGCTGGCCCTCGCTCATGGCTGATGTCCTGGACTTGACTAATGCAACGTCCCAGCCGCGAACATTTGCATTAGTGATTCTAAATCTTCATGCCATGACACACGGGTGTAAACTGGGAACTGTAAGGAATAAATAAGGGAACATTTGCTGTTCCTGTGGATCTCAGCCTGGAAATTAGGCAGCCCAAACTGTAGCTCGCTTCATCCTCCTGAGTCACTCTCATTTCATTTTGTTCCCTCCTTCTGGTAGGATGACAGAAACTTCCTTTAGTTGTTTTGTGTGTCTAATTCTGGGGTTGGTGGTGTGGCCGGGGGCAGAGAGTGACGTGAAGACACTGGTGTGTCCACAGAGGCAATCTTGTAAGCCCTGGATGTCATCTGGGCCGTGGACACCTGTTGAGAAGTCCGTTACTCATCTGGTCCCTGGTTATTAGTTCACTCAGGTTACCAAGGAGACATCCATCCTCTCTCCTGTAAGTTTCAGATTCATTAGCTCATTCACCTACTTCCTGTGCCTTTAGGGGCAGAGAGATTGCCTTGTCCCACTCTGTGGGGCTGCTGTGGCCCTGTCTAGTTGTCCCAGAAACACCAGGCATCTCTTCCTTCTCTGAATCTTGCTGCCTCCCAGAGTTTTTCCCTAAGAATGGGGAGCCTCTTCCCTGCTCTCTGATGCCTCATCTCAAGCCTGCCTGGGGACTTCAATGCCTCCCTGGGATTGGCCCAAAGTAGGCCCCCCTTTCTGTGCATCCTCAGCTTCTATGATCTCATTGCTTCCCCTGAGGCTTTCTACCTCAAGCTTGGGAAATTCTTCCAAATTTAGGAGTGGGAGGGAGCCTTGCTCTTTTATTCATGATTTATCTCTAAAAACCTGTACCCCACATTAAGGAATCTACTCTTGAAATCATTGTTGCACTATATGCTAACTAATTTGGATGTAAATTAAAAAAATAAAATTAAAAGAAAAAACCTGTACCCCAAATTCTCTTTGTTTCACCTAATGTCTGGTCTTTTGGGAAACCCAAAATCTGGGATGAATCTTGAAACCTGTTTGATTTTCTCCTTGTTGTGTCTCTCTGCCTCCCTTTTCCCCACAAAACAAGTCCAGGCTAACCTAGATGCTTGGGGGTGGGCAGGAGGAGAAGGATAGAAAGGTGAAAAGGGATACAGAGAAAAAATATTGGTTAATATTTCAAATATATTATCCTGCCATACCAATAATAAAGTACCAACATTTGTGAATGATTTACCTTTTTTATAAATTGGAGTGGTTTCAAGGTTATCCCTATAATAACTTCCATCCTATTGTTCATTTGGATTTCAGTTTGATCATTTCTTCCTCAGGGAAGGGTCTCCTGACCTACCCTCTTCTCTGCTTTCATAGCACTGTTTTTCTCCCTCTCATAACACTTACTCTCATTTTTAATAATTGTGGTAAAGTACACAAAACAAAATTTGCCATCTTAACCACTTATTATTTATTTATTTATTTTATTTGAGAGAGAGAGAGAAGAGGGGAAGAGAGAGAGAGAGAGAGAGACAGAGAGAGAGAGAGAGAATCCTTAAATAGGCTCTATGCTCAGCATGGAGCCTGACATGGGGCTGGATCTTGCGACCCTGGGATCATGGCCTGAGCTGAAATTAAGAGTTGGATGCTCAACTGACTGTGCCACCCAGGCACCCCCATCTTAGCCATTTTTAAGCATATAGTTCAGTGGCATTAAACACATCCACTGTGACCACCAGTGTGGTCCACTGTGGACCACTGTGACCACCAATCCATCCACAGTGTTCTTTTCATCTTACAAACGTAAAATAATTTTAACTTTGTGTGATTCTTTGATTAATGTTTGCCTGCTTCACGAGGATCTCAGCTCCATGGTGGTTCAGACTGTGTTCTGTTCTCCTCATTGATATATTTTAGCATCTGGCACAGTGTGTACCATAGAGTAGTTGCTCACAGAGTAGTAGTTACTGAATGAGTGGGTGGCTCTCATTTCCTTTCCTTATATGCATTCTTGAGTAGGACAGAAAGGAAATAGGTACAGCTAGCATGCCAGAAACTTCTCACAACCCTGGGTGCATGTGGGAGTATGTTGTACAATTTAACGTCTGGAGAAATTTGCATGTTTTGGGTTAACATGGTAGACTCACAATGCATCTTTTCCCCAAAACCCAATGAAATAAGGAAAAACTGTAAAAGCAAAAACAAACAAAAATACAGTAACTAAAGGAGGAAAGAGACATAGTATATATCAATAAGGTTAAAGAAACTAGCCACTGTGAAGACACTGAGAAGATGCTGGAACAGAGTAGAATCCCAGGCTGCCCTGGACTCTCTAGAAGCCAGACTGGATAAGCCAGAGGCAATAACATTCTGAGAAATCTCATGAATAATCCCAATTTGAAAAGAGGGAAACTGAGTAAACCGACCTTCTATTTTTCTTCATCTGACTGAGAAATAGTGGGAATGAATCCTGAAAGAAAGGGGCATAGGGGTAGGTAGCTCCTTGGTTAGGCATGGAACTAGAGAAACCCACTGACATGCATGGTCATCTAGCAATGGGAACAAGATACACACATTGCCAAAGGGTGGCCCTTTGGACAGTACAGATATCAAGATGGTGGAAGAGAGCAGGATTAAGTTTTCTAACCAAAGCTGCTCTACCCACCAATTCAGGTGAGCTCTCCCATCTGTGTTTTGGACAGGAAACTAAACTTGTCTCAGCTACAGTGGGAAGAGTGCCAAGAAGTCAGCCCACTACAACAGACCAGCTAGAAAGTCCATTCAGGACTGTCGAGCATGAACAAAATATAAATGGCATGGCAGGAATGCAAACCTTCTACAGCAGAAGACACAACAAACTACAAACCAAAGTCAATAAGCAAGAAGTATATTACACAGATTCTGTTTTAGAAAAAAACATAAGGAACAGAAGAAAATGCTTTGCAATCTATGTTATAGAACAATTTGACTTTAGAAGAGAACAAATATAATAAATTGGTAACTCAAACATAGTAAAACAATAGCATGCAATCAAGGAGTTCTGGAAACCTGTGGAATTCAGTTCAAGAACTAAATGATATCACTATGGAACTAATAACTGGGAATAGCAAAGAACAACATTTAAACATTGCTGAAATTTGAATTATTAATATAGAAGAAAGACGAGGCAATCTAGGTAAGTGTAATTAAAAGGGTAAAAATTAAAGCAATCGAATTGAAACTAATAGATGTAAAATGCAAGAAAACAAATCAACATAAAAGTATTGGGTGGCTCTAAAGAAATATTCAGGGAAATAATGAAGAACCTGTTTTCTCAATTAAAGATAACACTGAGTATACAAATCCAAAGGGCATACTATGTTCTAGAAAAATTAGAAGAATAAAGCTCAACACTAAGACGTTTTAGTTAAGAAGCTAAAACTCAATAATAAGAAACAATTCTTTAGGAATCTAGGGAGAAAAGGCAAGTCCTTCACAAGGAGAAAAAAAACTAGGCTGGTCTTAGGTTTTCCCACAGTTTTTAATGGCAGAAGACAATGGAACTAGAGCTTTAAAATATTCCTAGGGAGACGTTTGACTGTGAACCCTCTTACCTGTCTAAGATGTTCAGGTGTAAAGGGAATTTGAAACACAGAAGAATTTATTTTATTTAATTTATTTATTTTTCCAAATTTTTATTTAAATTTTAGTTAGTTAACATATAGTGTAATACTGGTTTCAGGAGTAGAATTTAGTGATTCATCGCTTACATATAATATCTAGTGTTCATCATAACAAATGCCCTCCTTAATACCCATCACCCATTTGGTCCATCCCCCACCCACCTCCCTCCATCAACCCTCTGTTTCTTCTCTATCATTAACAGTCTCTTATGGTTTGTTTCCCTTCCTCTCTGCACCCTACTTCTCATATGTTCATTTGTTTTGTTTTTCGAATTCCACATATGAGTGAAATCATATGGTCTTTTATTTTTCTTTTTCTGACTGACATGTCGCTTAGCATAATCTACTCTAGTTCCACCCATGTCATTACAAATGGTAAGATTTCATTCTTTTTGATGGCTGAGTACTATTCCATTATATGTGTGTGTGTGTGTGTGTGTGTGTGTGTGTGTGTGTGTGTGTGTGTTGATAAAATAGAAGAAATGGATAAAAAAGATGTGATATATATATATACACTACACACACACACACACACACACATATATATATATATATTATAATATATATATATACATACCACATCTTTTTTATCCATTTATCAGTCAGTGGACATTTGGGTTCCTTCCATAATTTGGCTATTGTTGATAGTGCTGCTATAAACATTGGGGTGCATGTGCCCCTTTGAATCTGTATTTTTGTATCCATTGGATAAATACCTAGTAGTGCAATTGCTGGATCATTGGGTAGTTCTATTTTTAACTTTTTGAGGAGTTTCCATTCTGTTTTCCAGAGTGATTGCACCAGTTTTCATTCCTACAAACAGTGTTAAGAGGGTTCCTCTTTCTCCCCATCCTCACCACCATCTGTTGTTTCCTGTGTTGTTAATTTTAGCCATTCTGACAGGAAAACAGAAGAATTTAAAGAATTCAGTACCTGTATGAGCTTCTTGGAGAAAAAAACTACAGGCAGTTAAAGCCATCCACTTAATGTGTGAATCAAAATGCAGAATGCAGGAATGTAGAAACCCTAGAAAATACTGTGTTGAACACTAAATTCATATAAATGTAGAATTCATGTTAAACAGCTATGAGAATTATGTGTAAAGAACATAATGGCTGGCTGGCCCGAATGGGTTGTGGAATCTGTCATAATAAGCTGCAGGGTGACAGGCTGGTGTGGTACACGGCCACTCTTGGGTGGTCTAGGAGAAAAGTGACAGTGTCTGGGTACTGGGAGTCTCTTTTGAGAGACTAGCAGAATTAAAGAAATTTCAAGAGAACAGTCAGACCTATTCATCATTGCATATACTTAAATATGCCATGACTCAATTTTCCCCTTGAAGCATAACACCTTGTAAAGTCTGGGAACACATATAGGTGTTAATTTTTTCATTGACTTTGTAATGGAATTTTATTCTACTTATTAAGCATTCGACACAGAGGGAAATACATCAATGAAAACCAGTGAAACAATAAAAATTTTATACCAAAAATAAGAGCAGATTTTGTTATATTAATAGGAAGAGGATATGATGCCTAAACAGTAGGTAAAACACAAAGCTACTATGGCTAAAAAGTAGCTATGTGTCCATAATGTCCTAACCATGCTGGTCTGATTCTTTACTCGTTGCTCTACACAGGCAGGCATGGCAGAGTCAAAAGAGCATGAAGGTTAATGTCAAAGCCCTGCTCCTCCACCCACAGTTTCCTTCTCCAGGAAGTGGAGAGACTAAAGCTGACTTTGTTGGGTTTGATTCAGATGAGGTGTGTGTAAAGCACCATGAATGATTTAGTGGAGGTCATTATTATTGAAGCACGTTGATGAACAGGGCAAACCTCTTCCTCTTCTCTAGAGTGACCACCGATTAGCTGTTACTTGGAAGGTGCTGTCTTTATTTCCAATTGGACCAGTTACCAACCTGTACAGGGAGTCCACCGCAGAATTAAACATGAATTAAACTTTAGGGGCACCTGGGTGGCTCAGTTGGTTAAGCATCCAACTCTTGATTTCATTTCAGGTCATGATCTTACAGTTTGAGAGATTGAGCCCTGCTGTTAGCACAGAGCCTGCTTGGGATTCTCTCTTTCCCTCTTTCTCTGCCTCTCTCTCTCTCTCTCTCTCTCTCTCTCTCTCTCATAAATAAATAAATAAACAAACAAACAAACAAACACAGAAAAACATGAATGAAACTTTATTCAGAGGGAGAGTTTGGATGTTCTAGTTGATGACCCTGAAACTATAAAGAGAAGCATGTGTATGAGGCCCATATGTTAATCTCATGCACAAAGAGCTGGAGGGACCACAGAGAGGAGCTGATTCACTATCCTTACTTTCTAGGTAAAGACACTGAGACTCAGAGAAGTGAAGGCTTGCTTAGGCTCATACCTCTACTTTGGCTAACAGGGAAGTTTGAATGGAAGGACTAGCTTACGGAGAAGCACGGAAGTTCAGAACCTAGATTGGGGAAAAGGAGTTGACCCTGAAACCTTCCTGGCCGAGCACATGCGCCATTCATCAGGATGATGTAATTCCATCAACCTGTATGTCCTTGTGGTGAAATGGCCACTCCATGTTATCAAGAAGACTTGCTATCTTTTCTTCTCTCCTTGGTTCATCTGCTGATGAGCACATTGTCTAATTCTAGAAGCCTCAGTGGTCAATAGCTGTTATTGGTAATGTGTACATGGAGGAGACCTGAACATTCTTGGACTGCAAAGAAGACAGTGTTCAGGAACAAAGCCGGAGCTAGACCCTGGAGTGCTCCTGGTCCAGAAGCGAGGGACCGCGGGCCAGGCACTGCTGGACAGTAAAAGAGTTGGGGGTAGAGCAGTCAGGAATGAAGATAGGGCACTGTATGTAGTTGTTGTGGTCTCACCTAGAGGGGTTTACTTCAAGACCCCAGGAAGGAGTGGCTCAGTGATGAAGTGATGCAGGGAGGACACAGGTCCATGGAGACTTGGGAACAGGTGAGGGTTATAGTGACTGCCTCTTAGACACAGGTCTTTAGCCTGAAGTGGGCAGATTTGGCTGACCTTATTCCCTCACATGGGGATTGAAAGTCTGCATCTTGGAAGTATGTACTTCTTTCCAGAGGAGCCTCTGGCAGATGTTTGGACAGGGCTGTGCTAAGATTTGTGCTTTGCCGCATTTTTATGTTCAACCTCCTACCCGTCCCCTCTCTCCTCACTCTTCCTTTCTCCAGGGTCTTCCCATTTGCAAAATCGAGAAAGCACACATTTAGCCACAACAGGAGAACAGAACAAAGATACTTTATGAAAAAGAGACATGATCTCATAGAAGAGGGATGTTTATTTACCCTAGCCCTGGAGAAGTTCATTCTAAGGGCACAATTCTAAAAGCGAACGAGACAAACACCTGTGGGGGAGCTGGGTGCTTAAAGTAAGTTAAGACTAAAGAATGGTCGTTGCCTCGGGGCCCTAAAATCTAAAGGAACTAGCACAGATTTAAAGACAAACTCTCAAAGTTACCTTTTCCTCCCCACTGACTTTAATTTTTTATTTTTGCTGTTTTTCCTGAAGTCTTTTTTATATTTGGAGAGGAGAAGAATGTCCTTGGGGAGTCAGGAGAATTGGGTTAAAATTAGGAACTGTGGACGTCAGGTGTAAGCAGTGAATTTCAGAGAGAGTCACAGTGGAAGAAGGTGGGTATGGAGTCACGGGTTAGACTTTGCTCACCACCAGGTCCATTTTCCCCAGAATCTACCTTTCTCTTACCTTGTACCTGTTTTCTCCTCCTCCTAAGGCTGAGGCATGTCCATTGGTTTACTCTTTTACATGCTGAGCTAAAGATTTCTTAAACAAGGTCACCTCCCAGCTCTTGAAGAAACAGTCTGTTGTTAGGCTCAACACATAGTAGGTGCTCAGATATTCACTAAAGTAGTAAGTTAATAAGTTTCAGGCTTAACACAAACAGAGTAACTGAGGCTCAGAGACATACTCATTCACTGTACAAGGTTGTATCCTAGCCAGGAGCAGAACTTCAGGTCTGGTTGAGGTCAGGGAAAATGCACATAAAAATAGTGAATTGTGGATGCAGGGTATTGTCAGTGTTCACATGATGAGTACAGGGTGTTAGCCGTCAACTCACAGGAGGGCAGTGTGGGCTGAAGCCACCAGTAAGACTTCCTGGAAAAGGCGGGGCTTGGGTCAAAAGAGAATCAGTGAGGAGGCAGGAGGGAAAGCAGGCAGGAGGTAAGCTTTGAGCCAAGGCTAAGGGGCAGTAATGTTTGTGAATTATTTAGTTCACGTAATACCTGGAGTATTGGTGTCCCTGGTAGACTGGTTTGGCTAAAGAAGTCTGAGTGGAGGCACTGTGGCAGATGAGGCTGCAGAAATCAGCAGCTGCCAGGCTGGGAAGTGCTGGCCCTCTTTGTCATTTGCATCGTCCTGGTTCTTGATTCCCAGGATGAAGTGGACCCTTGGGTACATGCACTGCTCATATGCCCCCTTCAGGACTAGGCACACATTCTCCCAGCTGCCAGGAATGTTGCCAGCTGAGAGCCCATAGTTGAGTTTCTCCCCCAAAATGAACTGCCTCATTCACTGTCATGACTAGTTGATGTGGGGGTACAAAGGCCCCGTCCCCTTGCCCCAAAGGTGGGTCAACTCTTAAGAGCCATCCCAACTTCAGAGTTCCTGTGTGACATGCCAAGGTCTCTGCGCTCCCCCCCGCCCCCAACAATGTCTCCCTCTGCCCGTTTCTGCTCCTCACTCCCTTGCAGGTATGTTTCAGGAGAGCACTCCCTGTATGCTTTCTGCATGGAAATCTGCTGTTTCAGCATCTGTTTCCTAGGGGACCTGACTTAAGCCAGTTGAGACACAAATGTTTCTAAGAAGCAGACTCTGAGAAAATTGAGAACAATGAAAGTCCCATTGCCTATGGCACGTGGAGTCATGCTAGCCCTTGGCCTGCTGGAATTGTGCAATCATTAGAACTTGGCCAGGGGTAAGAGAGAACACTGGTGGTTCAATAGCTCAGGCACAGGAAGGGTTTGGGGAAAGCGTTAATGATAAGGTCTTGTATTTGAATAGCTCTTGCTGGGGGCTATTGATGCCCTGGTGAAAGACTGAGGATGATCAATGACCAGTTTAAGTCACTGACTAGTGAAGGCTAGAGGTCCTCCTTGGTAGGTATAAATATTCTTTTTTTTTTTTCTTTATGTTTATTTATTTTTGAGAGAGACAGAGAGACAGAGTGTGAGCAGGGGAGGCGCAGAGAGAGGGAGACATAGAATCCGAAGCAGGCTCCAGGCTCTGAGCTGTCAGCACAGAGCCCAATGCAGGGCTGCAACTCATGAACCGTGAGATCATGACCTGAGCCTAAGTCAGATGCCAAACCAACTGAACCACCCAAGTGCCCCCGTAGGTATATTCTTGACTATTGCAGCCAGAGGGCAGGAAGGTTGAAGAGATGGCTTGGTATTTAATTATATGAACTGTGGATCTCCAGAGAAGGTTGAATTCACAGCCCAGCAGGTTTCCCTCACCAGGTCAAGACCCAGACCCTGAGTAGGAGGAAGGAGGACTCTGAAATTTGGGATGGAGACATCTGGGCTGATGCATTCAGAATTTTTTAATCCCCAGAAACCCCTGAGCCATTTGGGTCTGCAGAAGTAGCCGACTCTGCCTTGCAGTTATCTGAGGCTTGATGGGTTGAAATGTGGGACTAGGAAGGTTATAAGACTAGCAATGAGGGGAAGGGTGTGGGAGATGACAAGAAGGAAAGAGGTTTGTGTTCTGGTGGTCTAATTCTTCAATGGCTACTGGAGTAGGAGGCGATTTAATACATTGATGAATAAGGTATTGTAATAGAAATAAATATGGTTTGTCTATGTGCAGATTAGTTATAGTAAATCTCACATGTCCTCAAGATAGAATGTATTTTTCTCTTCCTATTTTCCAATTTCCATTTTCAGTTTTATGTCATGAAATAATAATAACAATTCTTACAACAGTGATTACACTAATAAATAACATTGTGCATTAGTGCATGAGAATGAAGAATGTACATTATAAATAATAATAGTTTATTTATGATACTCTCTCTACTCACCCTTTCTATTCTCTCAGCAAGGTGCTTGGGGGATCTCAAAAAGCTACCACATACCCCTGCACACACATATTTCCAGAGGAGATATTGTTACATGTGTATTTCACAGATAAGAACTCCTCCAAATGACAGTTAATAAAAAAAAATGGTAATCCTAGAATAAAAATCATTAGAGATGGTGGACATTTATTAAATTTATGTACCACTGAAACTTGGTTTTATGAATCTGAAACTTAATTTAGACATTTTTGGAATACAGATAGATAAAGATCTTAGTAAAACATTATTGACTTCAGGTAGAAAAATACACTCACATGACATTTTTTTCTGGTAAAGCTATGCATATCCTTTAAATTTCATTGGTTTACAGATGTTTGGATTTTTGGACCAATACATTAAAAACAACAACAACAACATTTTGAAGACCAACATTGGCTGCAATCTATTTTGTGAATTAAGTTTATTTGGAAAAAAAAAAAAAAGAGTCAGTGTTGTTTTAATACCATTATTCCATAAAAAAGAATGAAGATTTAACAGTAAAAAGGTAGGAAGAATATAATCTCACAATAAAGGCCTTTAAATTTATCCAATGAATAAAAGAATTAGCTTCATAAAAAACTCCTGGTTATTTTATTTATCTCATTTTGCTGGGAATCAATGAAAAGTTTTGTCAAGGCAGGTATGAATGCTATGCATGGACAGAAGTTTAGGAATCACTAGTATAATACATTTCTCTTTTTTTCCCTCCAATTTTTTATTTAAATTCTAGGTAGTTAATATACAGTACAGTATTCGTTTCAGGAGTAGAATTCAGTGATTCCTCACTTACGTATAACACCCAGTGCTCATCACAAGGGCCCTCCTTAGTATCCTTAGCCCATCACCCATCAGCCCATCCCCCCCACCTCCCTCCATCAACCCTGTTTGTTCTCTATCATTAAGAGTCTCTTCTGCTTTGCCTCCCTCCCTCTCTGTCTTTTTTTTCTTCCCTTTCCCTATGTTCACCTGTTTTGTTTCCTAATTTCTGCATATGAGTGAGATCATATGGTAGGAATCACCAGTAGAATACATTTCTATGAATTAGGCATAGGAACATTTTAGTTACCTCGGCTGGTGAGATGGAGAAAGCATATCACAGGATGATTTGAAGTTGCTTGCTCTGGGGCCGCTGTTCTCATGCTTTAGCATCAGAATTCCTTGAAAAGCATCTTCAAATACATGTTGCTGCCCCAGCCTCAGAGTTTCTGAATCCATGGCTGAGAGACACAAATCTGTATTTCTACCAAGTTGCCAGGCGGTGTTCATGTTGCTGGTCAGGAGCTCACACATTGAGAACCAATATTCTAGGTTATTAAAATGTATTTTCTTTCTTTTTCTTTTTAGAAGGAGAGAGAGAGAGAGAGAGAGAGAGAGAGAGAGGGAATCTTAAGCACGCCCCACACTCAGCACAGAGCCTGATGTGGGGCTTGATCCCACGACCCTGAGATCATGACTTGAGCCAAAATCAAGAGTCGGACACTCAACTGACTTATCCACCCAGGTGCCCCTAAAATGTATTTTCTGTTTTTAAGGAATGTTATATTAATTTGACAGTCTTCCTTCCTTGTATTACTTAGAAAGTAGATTCAGACAGCAAGTTCTAGTTCATAGAATAGAAAATGCAAATATCTTGCCCAAGTGTTCCATGGCTCAGATGCCTCTATCACCTTGTCTTTTGGGTGAATGAAGGCTGACACATCTTTGTAGAACCTTTTAAAAATAATCATCTCCTCTTTTCTTAACTACCCAAGTGGACTCTATCTCCCTCCCTCCCCCTTCTATTTCTGTCTCCCTTTTTCTTTCTTCCTCTTTCCTTATCTCCTTCCCTTTTCCCTTCCTTTCTTTCTTTTATAGATATCTCCATTAGATTCTGGGCTTGTGGAAAAGAAGTGCCTTAATCATTTGCCTTTGAATCCTGGAATCTAGCTGCACGCCTGCTGTTGATCTTGTCCATTTGTTTGGCGTAGCATGGCAATAACCAAATCAATGAACTGAGTAATCAACTGGTGGATTTTCTCTCCATAGATTGTCTGGATTATTCCAGCGAAACACTTTGTTTCCTCCCCCTCGGCGCCTTCCCGCTATAATCTGTGGCACGGTATTATTTTCCTATTTAAACTGCCCACTTTAAGTGTCTGCTGTGGGGTGCACTGTACCAGCCTATAAGTCAAATATTGGAGCAAATGCATAGACGTCTCATATTTGTCAATTACTAGCCTAACTAGCCTTCCTGGATTAGAATCATGTTCAGTGTATCCCTGGCAAATTTTGTGTACTATTCCTGTTATCTTTGGGGGACACCAGAGTGTGGTGCTTTAGATATCCAAATTTCAAAACCCTTCAAGGTCCTTTTGCATGTCAGACATATATGGAGTATTAAATAGGCTTTGGGTATTTTTCGAGATTCTAAAGGTAGGAATGGAAAGCTGGAGCAGTCTGGAGCATCTGAGTATTCCCGTGGCCCAATGCCCCTTTTCTCCATTTCCTATACACTGTATTGTTTTTTAAATCAGGGGACAACATAATGGGATATCAAAAAACTGACAGGTACAAATACACAACCAAATGCAGAATCTTTGATTTCATGGATTTGTTTTCACCATTCTGGCCTAGTTTTTAAGACCCAAGACTCGTGATTATGTGACCCAATATACAAGAAAAAGCTGAATAACTGTGGAAAAAATAGGTTTGTAATTTGTATTACATTTATCACTGTTTCCAGGTCCATAAAGACAAAGATGAGAAAGCAAAATACATTCAGGATATAGACTTGGTCCAAGGAGCAGAAAGATACTCAGGTAACAGAATGGGATAGAATAGATAAAAGGGGTTGGGTTAACAAAATATTTAAGTTATTTCCTCTAGCTAACATAAAATATAACTTTTCTCTCTCTATCATATGTTAACTAAGTGAAATAAAGAACATCTTAAAATTAATTTTTGTCGGGGCGCCTGGGTGGCTCAGTCTGACTTAGGCTCAGGTCATGATCTTGTGGTTTGGGAGTTTGGGCCCTGCGTCAGGCTCTGTGCTGACAGCTTGGGGCCTGGAACCTGCTTCGGAATCTGTCTCCCTCTCCCTCAGCACCTCCCCCACTCATGCACTCACTCGCTCTCTGTCTCTCTCTCTCTCAAAAAAATAAACATTAAAATTTTTTTAAAAAATAAAATTAATTTTTGTCCCAAAATGCTATTTTCCATAATACCTCATGAACAAGAGTTACTCATTATTTCTTAGACATTTTTAGATTCCTTGCACTCTTTCATTTAAGAAATGTAGAGTGTCTTGTCCCCAGAACTACACAGTTAATGAACATTTGTTTCGAGTGCTTTGTTACATTTCACTCAAAAGGTCTAGGAAGTGCCACGTACTATTAGAAGCAACAATTTTTATTTTGTTTGCAGACAATTCAATTATGGAAAATACCCAGAAAGAAGTTGCGAAAAGAATATCATTAGACAACCAAGTAGCTTTCCTCTCTTCTGTATGCTAGGAAGAGGGATCAGCTTGCTGGTAATTGACTACAGAATTGAGTTGTTCCTGGAGCAAGCATCTTATTGAGATTGTAGGAGATACTAAGCAATACACAGCAAGCCCGCTTGTAAGAAAACCTAGGATGTTCAGGGGGGTGAGAGTTGGGGAGGAGCAGATTTATCGCTGACCTTACTTGAAACGGAAAGACTCTTCCATGTTTAAGGCAAGAGCAGCTCTGCCAAATAATACCCTGTTCCCCCTTTTATTCTTCTGGCCCAAAGTGAATTTGCTCCCCCTTGAGTCTTAGAGCATTTTTCTGTCTGCCGTTTTCTTGTCAAGTGAGGAGACATGGCTTCTCATCAGCCTAGCAGGAAGAGAGGCAAAACTGGGGCCATGTTTGCTAGGAGTCAGGGCCACTGTGTGTTAGTTTCACATATAGGTGTTGCCTCCCTTCAGTGATCTTAGAAACGTAACCAGCAATTGGATAGGCAGTCTTTGGCAGGTCTGGCCGGCTTCCCTCTCTCTTCCTCCTCCCCCACTGTGGGAGCTCAGTGTGTGCCTACCCTATACAATGCTTCTAGCCAGAGTGTGGTGTAGTCCTAAGATTAGGGTTTGGGTTTAGGAAGATGGCAAAGGCCCATTTGGCCTTCTGTCAGAACACATGATTCTATCAGGTTATCAACCAACCTTTCACAGGAAATTAAATCACACGTATTTCCAGGAAATTAAAAATAGCAGAGTTCTTTAATTCCTATTTGTCCTTTTCCCTTGTATCAGGGATCTCACAGTGTGGAAGGGAGGTAGGCTATGGCAGGATTTGGGCATTCCTAGGTGTCTCTGTCAGTAGCATCTCAAACCTCATCAAAACCCTCATAAAATTTTTTTAACTTTTCATTGTATTGTAGATGTCTTTTATTCATTTAACAAGCTTTTGTTGAGGATCCATTAGGTTTTGTATACTAGATTCAGCTAGATTATAAATTCCCAGAAGGTCAAGTGGTTGCATTTTATCTATCTATCTATCTATCTATCTATCTATCTATCTAATGTTTATTTGTGTATTTTGAGAGAGAGAGAGAGAGAAAGCGAGCAGGAGAGGAACAGAGACAGAGGGAGAGAGAGAATCCCAAGCAGGCTCTGCAGTGTCAGCAGAGAGCTGAACATGGGGCTTGATCCCACAAACTCTGAGAACATGACCTGAGCAGAAACCAAGAGTCAGAAGCTCAATCAACTCAGCCACCCAGGTGCCCCTCAAGTGGCTGCATTTTAAATCTCTTAGAACCTGTCATCTTTTTTTCCCTTATTTTAGAATCTAGCAAGTGCTCTCTGTACTTTGTAGGCACACATTAATTATTTCCAATTAAACAAAACACTGAATAAACTTCCAGATTCCTGAGATCTGAGACCAGAAGAAACATATTAGGCAGAAGAAGGGGAAACAGCAATGGCTGAGTAGTGTATGCCAGTGATTTTGCTGGATATATTATCCAACAGGGACAGAGAACCAGGGTCTAGTCTAGTGATCGGGAAAGAGAGTGTTAGGGCCTTCTATGGAGATAATTCATGAAGGAGAGCAATCTGAGGCCACACCAAGTATTTGTTCCTGGAATGACAGTCCACACGAATGCCTGTTTGACAGCCAGACACAAGATGAAAGATAGAGTATGGCGGACTCCAGGGACTACAGAAAGGCTATAGTGGGAAGGCTCAGGGAGGGTTGCATGTGAAGCTTGCCAAGAAGAAATAAAGGGAAGAAAGAAAGGGCAGGTTGTGTGGAACAAGTCTCCTGTTTTCTAATTCTCACTGTGCCCTGATGAAAGCCACTGTTGGACATATAGGAGTTCTTATTCTCTTCATGGTCTGGGTCTAGAGAGGCCCAAGATACATCTAAGGCTGCTAGTGTGTCAAAAACTAGAGAAATGCCAGAAAAGTATATAAAAATGTAGATTTTTTTAAAACCTTAAAATATATGTATATTTATGTGTGCATTTAAACACATGTATATACACAGATTTTATTTGTAGACTGTGTAAAAAGCAGATGAATGAATAAAGAAGATGTGATTTATACATATAATGGAATACTACTCGGTAATTAAAAAGAATGAAATCTTGCCATTTGCAACAATGTGGATGGAACTAGAGTGTATTATGCTAAGTGAAATAAGTCAGTCAGAGAAAGATAAATATCATATGATTTCACTCATAAGTGGAATTTAAGAAACAAAACAAATGAACATAAGAGAAGGAAAAATAAGATAAAAAGAGAGAGGGAGGCAAACCATTAGAGATTCTTAAATACAGAGAACAAACTGAGGGTTAGTGGGGGGGGGGTGGGTCGGAGGAAGTGTTAAATGAGTGATGGGCATTAAGGAGGACACTTGTTGGGATGAGCACTGGGTGTTATATGTAAGTGATGAATCTTTGGGTTCTACTCCTGAAACCGATACTACACTGTATGTTCACTAACTTGAATTTAGGTAAATAAATTTAAAATTAAAAAAAATCTAAACATGAGACTGTTATAAACATGGGTCAAATGTTCCTCATGCTCACTCTGTAATAGCCCTCACCCTCATACAATAGATAGGGAAACTGAGGCTCAGAAAGAATGAGTGATTTGAAGGTCATACTAGCAAGTGGTGGAGACAGGATTGAAATCTGTATCCTTTGGTGGCTAAAGCTTTCTTCTTCTTCTCCTTCTTCATCTTCTTCCTCTTCCTCCTCTTCTTCTGCTTCTGCTGCTTCTTCTTCTTTTAACTGTACCATCACTGTTAGAGCAGGCGTAGGGATCAGAGGGCGAGGGCTGTGTTGCAGGTCAGGGCATCCAGAATACCTGATAGATATACCCACTGTTTGATCCTTGTTTGCAGAGCCCAGGGAATGGGGGCTGTCCCCCACCAACCCTGTAACCCCACTGGTTGTGCCCCTCTTTGCAGATCAGATGAGAAAAGTGTTTACTAATCTTGTGGAGTTTGATTCTATCTATAAGAAACTGTCACTGCCCCGAAGCAAAACAAAATGGTTTAAAGGACCACATCAATGTCCTTAATGGCTTGATAATTAAGACAACACTACATAAGCACAGTTTAAATGTAAACAAATTACTTGGAAAGGAAAAAAATATGCAAACTCTTTCAAATGATACACTATTTGTTTAATTAGAACAGGATCTTTTTTGTCCTTTTTTAAGGCCACTGACAATAGAGTCCTAAATGAATTGATGAAAAACAATAGTAATTAAAGACATCTTCTCTGATAATAGCCCAGGAAAAAAACTTCAGCATGAGTTGTAAAGTCAAAGCATACTTGGCATGGGCCCTATAAAGAGGGGCTGTGAAAATGTTTGAGTTGTTCTCCTAGTTTGGGCCCCCTGAAGCAGAGGTGAGGAAAACACTGGGGCAGGGGGTTCATTTGTGAGGTGACTCCAGGAGGCATGAGTAAGGTAAGCTGGAAAGGGACAAGAGTCAATAAAATCTATATTAATGAATAAGCTTTTGCTGTGGGCAACTGGGGCTCAGCTCTGTTTGGGGGCCCTCTGAGAGGCCTTGTAGAACACACTTAAAAGCTGAAAATGAAAACATCAGTTTTTTTTTAAAAAAGATATATGCACCCCTGTTTATTGCAGCATTATTTACAGTAGCCAAGATATGGAAGAAACCCAAGTATCCATTGATAGATGAATGGATAATGAAGACATATACATATACACAATGGAATATCATTTAGCTATAAAAGAAGAAAGAAATCTTGCCATTTGTGATAACATAGATGGACCTAGAAGGTATTATGCTGAGTGAAATGAGTCAGATAAGGACAAATATCAATCTATTTCACTTATATGTGGACTCTAAAAAACAAATAAAAAAACAAATAGATCCTTAAATACAGAGAAAAAATTGGTGGTTGTCAAAGGGTAGGTGGAGATTAAGAGGTACAAACTCCCAGTTACAAAATAAATAAGTCATGGAGATTAAAAGTACAGCAGAGGGAATATAGTCAATAATATTGCAATAATGTTGTATGGTGACAGATAGCAACAACATTTACCGTGGTGAGCATTGACTAATGTGTAGAATTGTCAAACCACTATGTTGTACACCTGAAACTAATATAACATTGTATATCAACTATACTTCAATAGTAAATTAAAAAAAATTGTCCTGCCGAAGGCCTGCTGAAGATGGGGCATTTATTCATCCTCTATTGATTGGAAGTTGCTCCTGGGAGCATTAAATCGTGGGCTGCCCTGAGCAGGTTCCTAAGGCACTAGTAAAGGCCTTCAGGCAGAGAAGCAGAGAGATCCTGCCTTACAGAGGGCATGGGGAAGCTGTTGGCATGCATGTAATGGTCCTTGAGGCTGCTGGTGAACTCAGAAATGGGCCAGTGGCACATGGGCGGGGCACCACAGCACCCGTTACAGATAGGCGCTTGTAAGGTATCATCCTTCTAGACCAGCTCAGTACAATAGAAATATCATGTCAGCCACAGGTATGAGCCACATATGTAACTTTACATTTTCTAGTAGCTACGTTAAAAAAATAAACAGGTGAGCTTAACTTTAATAATATGTTTTACTTGATTTCCTATGTCCAAAATATTATTGTTCCAACATGTATTCAACATAAAAGTTATGAATGAGATATCGTAACATTCTTTTTTTCTTACAAAGTCTTTGAAATCTAGTATGCATTTAATACTTACAGTGCATGTCAATTTGGACCAGCCACATTTTAAGTGCTCAACAGCCACATGTGGCTCATGGCTACTGTACCTGGACATGGAGTTTTGGATGAATGTAAGAAGGATACTCATTTGGGATGCCTGGGTGGTTCAGTCCGCTAAGTGTCTAACTCTTGGTTTCAGCCTAAGTCACGATCTCACGGTTGTGGGATTGAGCTCCACTTCAGCACAGAGCGTGCTTGGGATCCTCCCTCTCTCTCTCTCTCTGCCCCACCCCCTCTGCCATTCATGATCTTGTGCTCTTTCTCTCTTTCAAATAATAAATAAATAAACTTAAAAAAAAAAAAGGGAAGCACTCATTTAGGAATGGTGTAAAGCAAAAATCTGTGATTTCCTTCAAAATAACACATAAGTCATACATATTGTAGGTTTCTCTTTTCTTATTTTGTGAACATTATTAAGTGATATCCCTTTATGATTTATAGAGATTCTTTTCAGGAGCTTTCTCTCTCCTTTTGATTCTAGATTCCCTTCTTCTGGTTTATGTGGAAGACGGTCATGATAAATTTCTCTTGAGAACACTCATTGAGAGGGCCTCCAGGCCTTTCCCATCATCATTGCTGATGGAGCCCATGACCAACACTTACCATGGAGGTGTGGGGGAGCAATGGGAAGGTAGGAACACCATTTGGCCTGGCCTCTCAAAGGCTGGTACTGGCAAATGAGGTTCTACCTATAGTTAGTGCATCAAGAAAGCCCATTTGTTAGAAATGCATGATATATACATTGCAACAATACGACATTTCTTGAAACTGCCTTTTTTTTTTTTTGCATTTCTTCCTTTTAAAACATGTAGGAACCCTAAAAACTGGTCTAGGCCTCTCTGTATAGGTGAGAGGAGTAACAGATAGTCTTTATTGACTAACCTTTCATTTCCAACCTCTTTCTCCCTTTTCTGTCTCTGTTAGAAAGGCTGTTAAAACAAAAACAAAAAAACAAAGAAAAATGGATTTTCTGGTCTGCCTTGAAGTCAGCAGGGGCCATATGATATTGTTGGGCAATGAGATATAAGCCAAAATCTGCTGTCTCTTCTTTTCCTTCTTCCTTATTCCTCTCTGGAACTCAAACATGATGGCTGGCAATGTGGCAGCCACTGGCAATCAGGAGGCAACTGGCATGAGAATGAAGGTTAACATGGTAAGGATGGCAGAGAAAAAGAGGATTCAGTATCTGGTAGCAATTTTGGGCCACTTTGCCAGCACTGAAAGTACTTACAGACTTCTTGCTAGGTGAGACAAGTACCTTATACGTTTAAGCTGCTATTAATTAGATTTTCTTGTACTCACAGAAAAATGACTTTCTATCTGATATAGAGATTTTGCCAAAACCACCACTGAAACAAATTCCATATGTATTTGCTTCCTCACTACCTCCTACAAGTGGCTAATTAAGCAGTCATCCCAAAACACAGTTAAAACAACCATATACACAAAATGCTGCAAGTCTGAAGTTATCAGTTCTCCAGAGACCTAATTAGATATATCTTTGAAAAGGTGTAGACTGATCAAAGCATTTACCTTTGTGTTCCAGCCCCAAAGCCCCTTATTTAAAATGACTGTAATTTTTCATTTGAATCGCCACTCTCTTCATTAAAGGGGAAAGGGGAAATCGCTTATGATTACTCATTTTTGGGTCTTCAGATCTTACTTTGAGTCTGGTATACAGAAGGCAACCAGCAAATGTTTATCATATTGATAAATTGTGATAACACCTTGCAAGGAAAAATAACTTGCCATTTAGGGGTTGTTCTTTTTTGTCCCTTTATGAGAAGACTCCTCAGACTTTATTAGGCTGCCCCAGTCCATGGACAATACTGACTCAGGCTGTTGCTATCCTAAACATGCCTTCTAGAAGTTGTCTAAGATCTCCCAGTGGTGTGGAAGAGATAAAAAGAATAGGTAACTCAAATTAGGGAATTGTTTTTCTCAGAAGACTTCCCTCTTACAGTAACTGGCCAGCACTTCTAATAACTGTAAGTGAGGAGTTGTTTCCAGATTATCTCTTCTTTCTTAGCTATGTAACTCCAAATGAGTAATTTGTAGAATCATGTGGAAGTTTTCTCCTCTCTCCATGTGGGTGAATCTCAGGGCATCTTCTGTAGGAGTTTGAAAGCCTCTGAGTTTGGATTTGGCATCCTAAACAGAAGGATCAAAATCCAGCCTTAACACCTTTTTGACTAAAACCACCTTATATCTGTGGTTGTTAAAATAAAGCTTTCCTGTCGGCTCACCCAAATTCTCTGTGGTGTCTCTGAGGACAAAGCCCTGAAGGCTTCTGCCTTTACCTTTTACCTATCAGGCCATTAACTGATGGTTGAGCTTTCACAACAAACTTAAGGTTGGACCAGACATGCTAGCTGTCTGACCTTGGATAAGTTACTTAACTTCTCTGAATATCAGTTTCCTCATTTTTAAAATGGGAATTGTAGTAGTATAGATCTCATCAGGTTGTTGTGATGGTTCTATGAGATAATACGTATATAATGCTTAGCACATTGCCTTGCATATCCTAAACCCTCAATAAATGTTACTTGTTATTCATAAAATTAACATTGTTAAATTGTCAAAATGAATAATTAATATTTACTAATAAAATAATATTTACAATGGTCTGACAAGGCTTTATTTTAGATTAAGGTGAATAGTGCAGATTTATCTTCAAGGGGACATGGCCTACACATTCTATTTTAAGCAAATAATTGAAATGACTTAAAGAGTCTCTTTGGTTTTCTTGTTGTATCTACTGGATAGCCTGTTTGGAAACCGTGTCTAAGAACCAGAGTGTTAACCTAAAAAAGGGATTAAAAGCCTTCTCTCCAAGCTATCCTAGAAAATAATGGGAAGTAAATAATTCATATTCAACTCCACCTGGATGAGAACACCATTTAAGGTCAGTGTTAGAACATCTCTCTTTTCCAAAACTTTTTGATCATGACTTCATAGCTATGGTGAGATTCTTCTTCTTCTTCTTTTTTTTTTTTAATGTTTATTTACTTATTTTGAGACAGAGTGAGAGAGAGAGAGAGAGAGAGAGAGAGAGAATGAGCAGGGAGAGGTGCAGAGATAGAGGAGAGAGAGGATCCCAAGGAGGCTCTGTGCTGTCAGCGCAGAGCCTGATGCGGGGCTCCATCTCACCAACTGTGTGATCACGACCTGAGCCCAAATCAAGAGTTAGATGCTTAACTGACTGAGCCACCCAGAATTAAGATTCTTTAAAAAATTTTTTTGAATGTTTGTTTATTTTTGAGAGAGAGAGAGACAGAGTGTGAGTGGGGAGGGGCAGATAGAGCCGGAGACACAGAATCTGAAGCAAGCTGCAGGCTCTGAGCTGTCAGCACAGAGCCTGACATGGGGCTCGAACCCACAAGCCATGAAATCATGACCTGAGCTGAAGTCCGATGCTTAATCAATTTAGCCATACAGGTGCCCCAGAATTGAAATTCTTAATATTCAAGAAAACCCCATTTGTATCTAGTTGTGACCCAGGTTGGTCCTGAACAGCAGATAATGGCTTGGCAGTCATGGAAGAACAAAGTTGCTTGACATTTTTAGAGTTTAGAAAACTTAGCCTCTAATTCAATCAAGGCTTGCGAGAAGGAGGAGGAGGAGTTCTTTATTTTGTTCCGACTAGTTTACCCTGAGTGTGCAGCTGGTTAGAGTTTCTGAGAGGCTGTTAGTTCCAATTAATTTGGTATACACTCTTGTATGTAGGCTTGATGAATTAAGAGGCAGCAATGAATTTATCTGTGCATCAGCCATAAAATTTCCATTACTTTTCTTAATGAATTTTACATTTGATTCTGAAAGCTTTTTAAAAAGTTCATTTGTTTTTCAGGGCCTTCCCCTCCTTCTTCTATATAATTTGTGTCAAAACAAGAACTTCCCGCAGCGAGAGATTGGACATTTCTATAAGACATTTGCTTTCAGGGGTAGGGAGACTGCCCTTCCTGCTGTCTGGAAACCTCAAGGCTGAGCTCACTTCTTGGGCTCTCAAGTAGGGTGAGATAGGAAGTCCCAGCTGAAGAGGATGGGTGTGGGCTTGTGGCAAAGTTCCATTATCACTGCAGAGGGAAAAGACAATGAAAAGGAAATGGTGCTGGGGAATAAATTCGATATTCTTCAGTAATGTCAGGTGTGAGTAGCCATTCCTGAGCTCTGTGTTTCCTTCCTTTCGTCAGAGAAGGCTGGCAAGAGTCTGAATCTTGGTGAAAGCCTGGTCCTAAGATTCTCAGGACCTAGAGGGGAGTGATGAAAGCTGATAAACCTGCATTTCAAACTCTAAGCAATTTTCTCTCTTGAATGAAATAAAGACTGGAGGATCTTTTGAAGCATCCTTTTCTTTGTTATGGAAAGGACTCAAATATACAATTTTATTAGGTAAATGTGACGCACACTATAATCAGAAGATGTGTCTGAGAGGCTGTGGCTCAAAGGAACTTAACTGTGAATGTTTATTTTGTTGGCTTCTTGCATCTCTGAAGACTCTATTTCTTTTAGAGAAATGCTTGCTTTCTTGTGTATTGATTTAGAGTGAACTATGGGTAAAGATTGTCACTTGTTTTTTTGTTGGTATGAAGACTGGAGGAGGGCAGGAAAAGACAGTAAGAGTGGTCTTCACCTTGCACTGGAGCAAGGCTGTAAGAAAAGAGCGAGACCAAAATGGGGGAGTACACCCTGGACTGTACCTTTGATACAACTCAGACTTGGATATGGAGCAGTCTTCCTGTTGTGACTGGAGGTCAAGCCCATCCAGTTGGGCAGTGATGGGTTTCTCTTTGAGAGAGTAAACAGTTCCAACATTCCTATTATCATTTGTCCTGGGCAGTAGCAGGATGGTAGGCCTTAGATTGGGGCCCCTTTGGATCTGATTTCTGGACCTGGTCATGGACTAGCCTAGATGTGTTGTGAACACTCTAGAGGGTATAGGAAGATGACCTGCCTAGGGAGACAGCGCCCCCTATGGGGGGTTTCTGAGAAAGGCCAATCTTGGAGTCCTCAAAACAGCCAAATCTAGGAGTTACAAGTCCTTCCTTGAATATAATTTTTTTTCTCCTATCTCTGAGCCTGGAATAAAATCATGTTAAATATTACAACCTAGTCTCCAAAATGTTGTATAAAATTAAGGTAAAATTTGTAGTCATCTTGGTTCAGAATGGTAAAAGAAGAGTAGCTACTCACATAGAACCCCGTAGTGGGAAGGGCCTATGAGTGGGGGGTGGAAATCCCAAGAATGGGAGGGGCTTGTGAATAGGTGGAGCCTGGGAGTATAAGAGGCCTGGGGGAGGGGCCCAAACTGAGTTTATAAATCCCAGTGGGCAGGGGGGGGGGGTGCACCTGGGTGGCTAAGTAGGCTAAGTGTGGACTCTTGATTTAGGCTCAGGTCATGATCTCACGGTTTGTGAGATCAAGCCCTATGTCAGGCTTGGTGCTGACAGCAAGGAGCCTGCTTGGGATTCTCTCTCCCTCTCTTTCTAGCCTCTCTCTCAAAATAAAAAAAAAAAAACATTTAAAAAAAGTTTTTTTATAAATGTTGAGTAGAAATGAAGGGCATTTTGGAGAATGCAAGGTTTGACCTGACCCTTGGGAATTAGAAAGACAGGATAAAAAACAGTAATGAAGGATTGGAGCAGGACAAGGAGGCAGGGAGGCCAGTAAGGAGTTTTGTCCTTGTATTGTAGAAAACAAAACAAAGGGGCAGGTTTGAGAAAGCCACAGACTGGGGATCAGTCTTTCTCTGGAATGAACTTCACTTTCTGGTTCCTGAAAAAGGAAGTTATCATCTCTGCCTCATTTTCTCCAGCACAGAATGGGGCTGTGGACAACAGAACAGCTATCCAGGGCTTCCTGGGTACTCAGCATGAACTACCTGCTTCCAGTGGCCTATGAAGTAGGAACTGTTACCAGTGAGGAAACTGGGCACCAAGCAGTAGACCAACACACTATTACACTATTAATATTATCATTACAGTGTCCCATCACACCCACACTCCTCTTTCCCCTTTCCTTGGTATTTTCTGTGAAGAAATAAAATAATATTTGTGAAATTTATTTAATCTCTTTGGAAGGACAAATGTGAAGTAAGTCCCTTTTTTTATTATCTGCTGAGCCTCCCCTGAAGTTGAAAATGTATAGGAATTTTTTTTTTTTTTTGGGAGAGAGAGAAAGAGAGAGTGCTCGTGCATGCAAGTGGGGGAAGGGCAGAGAGAGAGAGGGAGAGAATCCCAAGCAGTCTCCCTGCTGTCAGCACAGAGCCTGACGTAGGGCTCTATCTCACAAACCGTGAGATCATGACTTGAGCTGAAACCAAGAGTTGCATGCTTAACCCAGGTGTCCCGAAAATTTATATGAAGTTTGAGCACCTATTGCACAGATATTCTGCATTTCTCTGCTTCTTGACTATGAGGGGATGATATCCCAGAGATAGGAAATGTACATGTCAGCTACCTGACAAGGGGTACATGCTAATATGACATTACAGTTATGAAGCTCACACACTATTGTCTCTACTTACCCTGATAGTTTGTGAGGCAGGCAGTATTTTCCAGACAAGGCAACTGTGTCCAGAGAGGTTGTGATTTGTCTAAGGTCTGGCCACATTGGTCCAAAAGACCAGGCCTCTGACTCTTTCTCTCCAGTCCTCTGGAGAGTTCTTGCCTGTCAGGGGGCTTTTGTTGCCAGTGGAAAGTGGTGGGAACTTCTCTGTTATCCCTTCCCACCCACACAATATTTCTGTCTGGTTCTCTGAGTAGTGGTTGTGAAAATGGTGGGGCTATTTCATGCTGTTCATGTACAGGGAGCCCCTCTGGAGGCCTGTTGAGATAATACACAGTATGAAGGAAAGAGGCCAAAGTTGTTCATGAAAGTTGTACTCGCTTGGGGCTGCTGATGAGGGGTGATGACATCTTCCCCTGCCCAACCTAGCGGAACTTGCCTCATCTTTAATTTCTGCCCGAGTTTGTGAAATCTTTTGATTAGGATCTCTGCACAAGGCCATATTCCCAGCGGGAACACACTATACCACCTCATTAGTCCCATTTGCTGATCTTCACAGCAAAGTGTGTGCTCACTAGGAGCTGCAGGTGGAAGGGCCACGTGGGGCCCAGAGCTCTGAAGGGCCCGGTTCATCTTTATATGCTGGATTGTTTCTTGACCTCGATTTTCTTCTTCTGACAGCAGGGCTGTGTGGGAAGAATGCAGACTTTGGAGTCCTGCCATTTGGAAGTGTGGAGAGCTGGGAAATCACTCTACCTCTGAGCTCTCCTTACAGCTATCAAACAAGCTCTTTTGACAAGCCGGATGTTAGCATTAAAGCGGGGTTTGGAGGGAGGGGCAACGAAGCTTTGCCAATAATACTTGTTACACAGCCATAGCCGAGACCCCTCTGCCCATTATGAAAGCCTCAAGCGTTCACTTTCCCTCTTCCTCATAATTGCTCCGTATGTAAGGCTTAATAGACCTGCAGTTCCTGTGGAGAGTGGGCTCATGTTTGAGAGCCGGCCAGATCCCTTGACCCAGGCTTTCTGACAGATGAGTTCCAAAGGTTAATGTTTCATTGATGGACTGACAAAAGACTTTCAGAGGATGGCTCTATTCCAATTCCAGGGGCATCCTGTGAAGACCCTGTGTCCTGGTTGGGTTTTTATTCTGGCGTCTGAGATGACAAGAAAGGCTGTGGTTTGTGCGAGTGAGCTCAGGGTGGGCTTCTTCGGAGTCCTGCTTGGGAAAGTGTTGGGTATCCTGAAGTATGGGTGTCTTTCTGCCGCACTTAACTAGGAGGGCAATGGTTTATTTATATGCCTGTCTCTCCCCACCTCTCAAGACATAAGGTGAGCTCCTGGAGGGCAGGGCTTGCATTGTAGGCAACTTGATATCTTCAGAGTCTGGTAAATAGTCTACCCTTAGTATGTATTTGTTGAGTAAAACTTTTGATTTCATTAATGGTAAGTAGTAGGCGAGCCTCTATTTTTAAACTAGATTTTAAGCTGTAAAGGTAAAGCAAGTCCAGGGTAAAAATTTCAAAAGTACAAAAGAGTAAAAATGAAAATGAAATTCCCACTATGTAGAGAAAAATGACTCTTAGAAATTTTCTGTGTCTCTTTCCAGAAATGTCCAGTGAGTCTGCATCTCAAGCACATTTTTTTCCACAAGTGAAATCATACTACACTCACACATTTCTGCAACTATCCTTGTGTAATTAACTATCTATCCTGAACACCTTTTTATAGTAGTGCATACAGATCTACCTCAATGTTTATAATGGCTGCAGTCTACTGTATAGATTTTCCATAATTTACTTAACCAATTCCCTACTGAATGGATATACAGGATATTGCCAGAATCTTAATTATTACAAATAATGCTGCAGCAAATATTTATTTATGTTTGTATTTGTATATCTGTGGGATAAATTTCTAGAGGTGTAAGTTTGTTACACATAGCCAGTTGCCCTTTAAAAATTATGTCAATCCACACTTGATGGTAGTGAGTGAGTGCCCATTTTTTCACATCCTTGGTAACACCCAAAATTAGCAAATATTTTATCTTGGTCAGGATAATGGGAGAAACTCAATTTTTTTTTCAAATTTGTATTTTTAAAATTATGATTAAGTTTCAACCTTTCCGCATTTATGGGCTATTTTATTTTGTGTGAACTGCTAGTTCAGGTTATTTAGTGATTTTCTTATTGGCTTCTCTCTCTCTCTCTCTCTCCCTCCCTTTCTCTAAAATATGTTTATTAAAAAATCTTGATTTATTCATGATATGAATTTTTTGTCACAGTTGTTAAAAATTGTCAGTTTGTCACTTATCTTTTGACTTCGATTAGGACATTTTAGGCACAAAGAATTTTAACATTTTATGTAGTTAAATTTACTAATCATTTCCTTTATATTTCTGAATCTTATGTCATGTCTAGAAAGGATTTTTCCATAAGAGATGATAAACAAAATTCACTGATTTATTTTTTGTACAAATATATATTATTAACTATATTTAAATATTTGATCCATCTGGAATTTATTTTGGTATAGAGTCCTTTAGGGATCCAGATTTATTTTATCCAAAAGGATAGCCAGTTGTCCCAGCTCTGTCTTTCCTTTACTCATTTGAAATGATACTTTATTGCATATTAACAAACAAATATTTGTTTTTCTTGTGAAAATACATAGGAATATTCAAAGGAAACCAACATGTCCTTTCCAGATATATATACTGCACATAGATTTTTCCAGTTCTCCTAGGTGAGTTCTTTGGAATTGTTCTCAAATATGGAAACAAAGATTTTTGGGTTGTTGTTTAAAGCCAACCTTTCTATGAGGTATAAAATGGAAAAAGGATATGTTGTGAACAATTTGGGGAGTAAAGAGAGATTAGGTGAGTTTTACATTTAAAAAACCTTCCCTGGAAAGGTGGCTCTTGCACAGGCTCAGATTCTGGGGGAGCAGAGCTACAGGCCTGCTGGGTTTCTCCTCGCTCTCCTCTGGTCTCACCCTCGAGGAGTCAGTCAAACACACCAGTCTGCTACTTGCACACAACTCTAGGATCAGCTCTGCCTCCCTCCCCGGGGTGGTACATGAGTCCCTGTTTGTGGAGTCTGGCTCAGTGGAGAGTCCTGCCTCTACCCACATCCTTTCATTAGAAATGAAAAGGCTTTTGATTCGTGCATACAGCTGTTCACCATCATTTGTCTGCCTCAAAGCAGAGGATTTGGCTTCCTGAGACATGATTAAATGAACCCCAAATTCAAACCCTAAGAAACAAATTAATACTATGTCTCAATATCAGGGAAGGGACCCCCCCCCACCGCCATCCACTCAGGAGATGTGTATTTTAGGGGAGGGGGTGCAAACTCTGCTAAAATTTGGATCCCAGATTTCCCTTTGGAAGTGTTAACTAAATACACGAGTCTGGGAAGGATTTCCCCTTTGCTGAAAAGATTCAAGGTCTGCAGACAATAGTTTGATTGCTTACATCCCACAGACCCATCATGGAGAACTTCAATTTCATGTGTCCTACAGGGGGTTTCAACATGGCTCTTTCATTTACAGTTAGGAGATTAAAAACAAATTCAAACTTTGTACCATGCCACACAAAGACACACAAGAAAAACCAAAAAGTTTACTTGTAAACCTTAGCTCAATTGTTAAAGCTTTCTAATTTTCTTGTGTCTCTTGAGCCAAAAAAAAAAAAAAAAAAAAAAAAGGAACTCCCTAGGGATTTCTCTAGCACTTTTCATCTGATGCTGTCAAAGCACTTCACATTCTCTATCTAATTAAGACTCTGAACACCTCAGTGAGAGAGGGAAGCATCAACACCATAAACCTGACAAATAGAAGTTAGATTCCCTGAAAACCTAACTAAATAAAATAGCCCTGGGTACATGATGAGAATGCATTGCATTTAAAGTATTGAAAAGTTTGCATTTTGTCCGGTTGCCGATTCTGGAGTGTCTCCTACAGCGTGCAGATCATTCAGCTCAGACTTCTGTGTTGCTGGAATATTTGCAGCGGGTGGTAGAGTTTCAGAGAAATCTCTCAGGCATTAAGTATATCAGAAAAGGAATTGGAAGGCAAATAAATTCACAGGAAGAACTTAGCATGCTGTTTTTGTGACATAGGTCCCAATAGCCTTCCAATAAGTGGAAGGGGGGGCATGGAGAGCTGCTATGAGGAATGGTTCTTGAGAGGCTGGGGAAGGTTCTGGAAGGGTATGTGTGGGAGATTCCAGAATCGGTAATCATGTCAAGATTCTTCATTGTAGAAACCAACTCTGGCTAGTGGAAGCAAAAAGGACATTTATTAGAAGGATTATCAGTGTCTCTCAGATTCAAGATTGTGGAGAAGGGAAGGAGTTAAGGTAGAATCAGCCCCAAATTGGAAACTTGGGGAAACAGGAATTAGTTTGGTAGACCAATGGTTAATTTCAGTGGTCTCTGGGCCATAGGGGCTGTCCCTAGTTATGTGGAACCTGGTCCCGAAGTAATGAAGGCAGGGGAATAGCAGCTCAGACCCCGAAAATCTGATATAGGAGGTTGGGTGTGGCTCTGGGTTGGTTGTTTGCATTTGAAATGTACAGTTGAGGAAGAAAAGTTTACTGTGTGTAGGAACTGGTTGGCTCTGGAAGGGGAGTTCCCCCAGGGTCATATCCCCCCAGATATCAAAGCATCAAAATGTAAAAAATAGAAGTATGGTTAAATAAGGAAGCATAACTAGAAATAGAAATTCAAGCCCTCACTCTCTATACACTAACATCACAACAGTTATGATAGCAACTAGAATTGCTGTTATTATTATCTAGCCCAATGTTCTTTCCATTCCTAAACTGGACAATAGCAAGGTAGAAGGAAAACAATCTTTCAAGAGTGCAGTGCAGGTCTGAGGTAGAGGACTGTGCCTCTCTAGTGCTTTGCTCTGAGCGGGGAAGTTCCTTGCAAACAATGCCTGGTTCAGCCTTACCACAGTGTCATAAAGTAAGTGCATAGTATTATTCTTTCCACTTAACAAGATGGAAAACAGAGGGGCTCATGGCAATCTGAATGGCTCTGCCAAGGTCATAGGCTAAGCCTGAGTGCCTGAGGTAGAAACAGGGCCCTGGGAGTCTTATAACATGTTTGAACCTCCTAAATATGGAAACAGAATTTAGTATTGAATATTGTACCTGCCAACTAAGGCTCTTTAAAATCGGTGCGATGTAAATCTGAAGAAAGGAGCTCATATTTGTCGTTTTACACACTGATGCAAACTTCATGTAGCCTTTCCACCTCAGTATCCACCTGTAACTCTTGGTCAGTATCACAGGATGAGATTCTTTAAATATTAAGCACCTTTACAAATCCTATTCTGTTGGTCCTGCTGTATCAGGAGGTTAATGGGTGCATGGTATGGAGTATTTAACGTGACAGATATTTCTCGTGTCTGTGGATGCCCTTGCTGCCTTTGCTGGTGTGGTGGCTAACCCCAGCTGGCACCTTCAATAGAATATTTCAATGGCACAAGAAGTAACTAGGTTAATAGCTGAAAATTTACACCTGTTTTCCCCACACAGCCCAAGTGCTCAATAAACCTCACATACAAAAATCCTTTAACCTATTACAAAAACTCAGTCAACAGAAGCAAATAGTAACCTTTAGACAGAGCCCAGCATGAAGCAGGAAATTGTATTCCCGATACCTAGAGATTTAGCTGGTGTGAAACATAGTATTCAGGAATGGGGTGACAGATATCGGAACACTGGTTTTTGACAAGAGACGTAAGTGGTCTGCATCCTCTGCGAGGCGATAAAAGCTGTTTAATTCAGATCCCGCTAGAGCTATAGACTTTCTCTGTTTATCTGCAAATCGTCATCACCATCAACACCTACTCACACCCAGAAGTCATCTGCGCTCTGAGCTGGATACTGAACAAAGAGTCTGGGTTCCAATTTTGTGGGATCATACCATCTTAGCTATGGTACACCGACACCAATAAACCTCAAAACACATCAAGCAGAAAAACCTGGACTAGCACAAGCAATTGCAGGACAACAAATTTAGGATCAAAAAGAATTGAGTGGTGGAGATCGAAGACAGAATCAAGAAATTCCATTTTCAGACTAATGGGACACAGCAGCAAGTGTGCAGATTGAGGGGACACTGGAATCACAGGTGATGATCCTGTGTTGCCATATATTGAGAAGTGGCATCACTCAGAAGACTGGCCTGGATCTTATCTCAACATGTCACTTTGAAAATCAGTTTTTGGAAGCAGATTGTGTTTCAGGATCTCTTCAAATGCTGGAAAGAAAAGTGAATAAGACTAACATTCATAAAGTAATAGTATAAAGCAACATCCTCAGTTGTCTGATAGGGAATACATGGGCCCTAGGAATTTAGAGCAAGAGGTGACAGGTTCTAGGCTCAGGAATGATAGGACAGTAGGATGTTTGTAAATTGGAGTCTAATTTTCAGATTAACCAATGTTTGTGTCAGTGCAGATAATAAAACCACATATGTCCAGTTCTATTCCCTGCCCAAGGACACTGTTGTCCTTACTAACCAAAGGAAAATGGAAAGGCCATCTTTCCAAGGTACATCTACATGCCCAGCTAGAGTGACCTGGCATGGTGCATATTTAGTAATGTCCAGTAGAGGAGGATGGAAACTATGGGGGGAAGAGCATGGCACAGTGCAGGCCTGGCCCATGATGGATCACTACCCTTGGCCAGAGCAGTCTCTGTGTGTACCCACAACATCGCACATCTTACACAACATACACTTTTAATGTCTGGGTTTCGTCCTGAGCAAGAACAGCTGAGTGAAGAGGGAAGACTCTTGTGGACATTTTTTTATTTTTCTGGTTGTCCACATTCCAGGTCCTTCGCTGCCTAGTATACCCGAAAGAAGTACACGTAAGGCTATGGTGTGTCATAGATACTAGCCCCCACTAGGGAAGCTGAGGAGCTAGATTCTCTTCCTTCCTATGCCTGCACAAGGCAAGGTGGACAAGTGACTTCACTAGGCCAATTGGGGGCTAACTCCCAGCATGTAGACTCTTGAGGGTGTGTCATAAAGATGTCTGAACAGTAGAAGTCATTCTTTATGGCAAAAGTAGCAGCAGGAAGCAGACTAGATTGTTGTCCCTGTCAGACCAGGAGCTCACTTTGTTTCTCCTATTTTCCAAGTCCACGTCTTGAGTCTCCTCTTGAATCTGAGAGATGCTGATATCCTTCTAATAAATGTCCTTTTTGCTTCCACTAGCCAGAGTTGCTTTCTGTTACTTGTAGCTAAGAATCCTGACACTGTTACAGATTCAGGAGTCTCCCATACATACCCTTTCTGAACCTTCCCCAGCCTCTCAAGAACCACTCCTGTTAGCACCTCCCATACCCTGGCTCAAACAAGTCAATCTTTTTTTTTTTTTAATATAATTTATTGTCAAATTGGCTTACATACAACACCCAGTGCTCATCCCAACAAGTGCCCTCCTCAATGCCCATCATCCATTTTCCCCTCTCCCCCACCCCCATCAATCCTTAGTTTGTTCTCTGTATTTAAGAGTCTCCTATGGTTTGCCTCCCTCCCCCTCTGTAACTATTTTTTTTCACCTTCCCTTCCCCCATGGTCTTCTGTTAAGTTTCTCAAGATCCACATATGACTGAAAACATATGATATCTTTCTCTGACTGACTTATTTCACTTAGTCAAATGGGCCAATCTTAAATCCATCTACCCTTGTTTGTCTGTTTCTTCCTGTGGAAACCAAGATGAAGGCTCTTGCCCAGGTGCTCCTCAACCCTACCTCTTGACCAATTCCCTTGCTTTCCTGTGTAGTCCCCTCATGGAGTGGCATATATTTATTATAACTAATTATCTCTCATTGTCAGTTGTTTCTTGATCTTATGGCCTTTCCAACAGATAGTTGTCAAATACTTCCCCTGTTCTAAAGTAGAAGCCAGATGAGATTAAGCTCTGGAGACCTTAGATCTAAATGTGTAAGTATAAATGTGGATGTGGCCAAATAGTATTGAATAAGTTGAACTGGATTTTAAAAAGTCATTGAAAAAATTCAAGAAATGGGACCCAATATTGTAGGGCATTCATTAAACATGTGAGAGAGTGAATATAAAAATGGACAAGAGCCAGACCATATGTGACAATGGAACTCTGACCCACAACCTCTGCAACAATTGGCCCAGAAAAGTTAGGACTTGGTCAGTGACTGCTAGCTTCCCTAATTTTTGCCCCTGCTCCAACTCAGATCAATGAAAGAAAGACAAATATGTTCCCTGAACTACTTAGGTAGGGTGCCTTAGTGGACCCTCAGCTTCCCAATGCTGACAGCCTTCAATGAGGACATACTTTAAGCCTTCTCTTTTCTACTCCCCTGTCTTTGAATCTCCACTAAATCCAACTGATGGTGGCTGACTTCTTTGTTATAGCATGTGTTTATATTTTATATGTATATATACATATAATGTGTGTGTGTGTGTGTGTGTGTGTGTATGATTTATTGTAAAGAATTGGCTCATGGGACTATAGAGTCTGAAAGTCCTAAGGTCTGCACTCAGCAAACTGGAGGTCAGGAGCTGATGGTGTAGTTCCAGCCTGAATAGTTCCTGTAGTTCCAGGCTTGAGATTCAGGAAGAACTGATGCTTTAGTTTGAGTCAAGAGACACAAAAAACCCCAATGTCCCAGTTCAAAGACAGTCAGACAAGAAGAATTCCCTCTCACTTGGGGGAAGGTGAGCTTTTGGTTCTATTCAGGTCTTTAACTGATTGGATGAGGCCCACCCACATTGGGAAGGGCAATCTGCTTTATTCAGTCTTCCAATTTAAGTGTTCATCTCATTCAAAAACCTTCACAAAAACACCTAGAATAAAGTTTGACCAAATATCTGAGCACCCCATGTCCCAGTCCAGTTAAGTTGACACATAAAATTAACCATTATACCCACCAAATTAATTCCTTTTTCCAAGTTTCCAATTTGAAGCTGATTCTACTCTGACTCATTCTCCTCCCCACAATCTTGTAGTATATTTTAATAATTCTTCATATTTTCTCCCTTTCATAATCCCAGTTATTAACTTTTTCTTTTCTTTTTTGGGGGGAGCAGAGTGTGTGTGTGTGTGTGTGTATACACACACATATATATGTGTATATATATATATATATATATACACACACATACATATATATGTATATATACACACATATATATACATATATGTATGTGTATATATATATACATATATGTATGTGTGTGTGTATATATATATATATATGTATATATATATATACATATATGCAAGCTCCACACCCAGCACAGAGCCTGATGCAGGGCTTTGTCTCATGACTGTGAGATCGTGAGCTGAGCCAAAATCAAGAGTTGGACACTTAACTGACTGAGCCACCGAGGCGACCCAGTTATTATTAACTCTTTCTGATCCTTGTTCTTAGAGACTTTTTTTCTCTTCATTCCAACAACTATCCCCAGTATTTAATTGCCACTCCTTAGCTATAAGGTACTGTTAGATACTTAAACCAAAAACTAACTATATTTTATTGTCAGACAATCCCTAAAATACCACTTTTATCACATTTGTTCTTCCCTCAAGTGTAGGTAGCTTCCTAACATAGTGAGTTTTCAACCCTGATTATACATTAGAATGAATCAGACAGGGTGCTAAAAATCAACTAACCAAACAACAAGAACACCAATACCTAAGCTCCATGGTATAAGAGGGCACTGAGAGCCTAGAGATCTAACAAGGTCCCAGTGCTATTGGTTCTGCCAGTTTATGGACCACACTTGAGTAGCCATGGCTCCCCATTGAAATCACCTGGGGAGCTTAGACACCACCCTTAGAAATGCTGATTTTACATGAATAGACACTTCTCTAAAGAAGACATCCGATGGCCAACAGGCACATGAAAAGATGCTCAACATCACTCCTCATTAGGGAAATACAAATCAAAACTACACTCAGATATCACCTCACACCAGTCAGAGTGGCCAAAATGAACAAATCAGGAGACTATAGATGCTGGAGAGGATGTGGAGAAACAGAAACCCTCTTGCACTGTTGGTGGAAATGCAAACTGGTGCAGCCGCTCTGGAAAACAGTGTGGAGGTTCCTCAAAAAATTAAAAATAGACCTACCCTATGACCCAGCAGTAGCACTGCTAGGAATTTACCCAAGGGATACAGGAGTACTGATGCATAGGGGCACTTGTACCCCGATGTTTATAGCAGCAGTCTCAACAATAGCCAAATTATGGAAAGAGCCTAAATGTCCATCAACTGACGAGTGGATAAAGAAATTGTGGTTTCTATACACAATGGAGTACTACGTGGCAATGAGAAAGAATGAAATATGGCCCTTCGTAGCAACGAGGATGGAACTGGAGAGTGTGATGCTAAGTGAAATAAGCCATACAGAGAAAGAGAGATACCATATGTGTTCACTCTTACGTGGATCCTGAGAAACTTAACAGGAACCCATGGGGGAGGGAAAGGAAAAAAAAAAAGAGGTTAGAGTGGGAGAGAGCCAGAGCATAAGAGACTCTTAAAAACTGAGAACAAACTGAGGGCTGATGGGTGGTGGGAGGGAGGGGAGGGTGGGTGATGAGTATTGAGGAGGGCACCTGTTGGGATGAGCACTGGGTGTTGTCTGGAAACCAATTTGACAATAAATTTCATATATTTAAAAAAAAAGAAATGCTGATTTTAATTACCTTAGGTACAGCTTGGGCTTCATGATTTTAAAAAGCTCTCCAGGTGAAGGCAGTGGGCTACCAAGGTTGCAAACCAACGCTCACCAGATTCATCTCTGGGTCTTCCTTTACTCTGCCATGAGTCTGGTCACTCTTATTTTTCATTTTAATTAAATCAGGTTCTATAATTTTTGTTAAGCTCTCCTCAAAAGATGACTTTATTTTCCAAGATGCCTTCCTTCCTTAATTAACTCAGCTTGTAATAATCTTCCTCCCACTTTGACTTATTTTAGCACAAATGTGTACAATTAACACTATAGTATCACCCTATTATGAATACCTTTCAAGTTATAAACATATCCAAGTTTTGTACCCTGAAATTTTACTGTAGGGCTTTGCAGACAGTGATTAGATCTTCCTAGGCACCATCTACCACATACCTTTTCTACTTCAGTGTCTTAAACATGGTCAGAACAATTATCCACAACTTGAAAATAAGGAAAAGATATCACCATGTGCTTAACCCCACCTCTGGGCTTGATTTTCTATTGACTGGTCTATTTTACAACTCTAGAAGGGCATAGGTTAACCTGTCAATTTTTGTCCAGTAGAGAGGCAAATAATACCTGTTTATTGGAAGTGATAGCCTCAGAGGTCATGATGCCCTGTAAGACATCAGTCAATTTTGTATGTGACCCAGCAACCTTAACATTCATTTATGAAATTGGATATATAGATCTCACTGGTTCCCTCATTAATTAATGAGTTGAATAAAATCTTTGACATATATGATTTGGACAGAGTCATGATTTTACCTTTTTGAAAACTGCTTTAAAATGCTGAAAGCCTTAAATAGGAGTTTAATCAATGCATGGTGGAATTAATTTGATTGAGGAATCAAGATAAAATTTCATATCTGAAGAGACAATACTTCTTACAAGTGTAAAATAGAATAATCGATATATCAAATAACACATGAGAAACCCTAACTAGCAATAATTTCAAATGGGAACAGGCCCTACTGATTTGTACACTCAGTCATGGATTAGGAGGACAGTCAGCAAGCAGTTTTCAGCTGTTTTTCCCCTCCCTGTGCATTTAATCAACGAAAATAATGGTTGAGGGGTGATGAGGCAATAGTGGGAGGAGCTATGGCCATGAAATCAAACAAATAGTTCAAATCTTGGCTCTGCTTCTAGTAGTTGTTCTCTGTAAATTGGGGTTAATAAATCCCTGTGAGAAGTGTCTAGTGCTTAATGGGTGCTTAATAAATGCAAGTTCTGTTCCTCATGAGCATCTCAGAGGATGAGAGAGGTGGACAACTGCAGCCTCATGTGGAAACCTGAGTTATGGGGAAAGAGTTAAAATGACTTAATGCTGTTTATATAGGGCCATAAAAACACCATCTGCTGGCTCTAGCCAGTTAAGCTATTACAAAGCTGACATACACTAATGCTACCCTGATAGAGAAGGAATGGCCAAGGTTTTGCTTTTTCTATCATTATTTGACAAGCTGCCATCTCGGGACCAGTCTCCAGTTTACCCATCGCGTAAGTCGGTTGTTCAGCATTTAAAGATTTATTTTGGCCCTTAAATATTTATACTCTCCTCCAACCTTTTATTGCTGTAGTTACTGCTAAAGAAAAAACAAGACTCGGGAGGTTACTGCATGGTATATCAGCAGTTCTAGACTTTGCTGTTAGATTGGGGTATGTTTTATGTTGAGTTAGACTCAAATGACTGGACTAATATTAAACTCTCATTTTGCATGATGAGGCTAGCTAGATGCACCTGTGATAAAAGAGTAAGGTCTATTCCTCTACACCCAGCAGTCAGTAAGGAAAAGACCACTTACTGTGCAATACACAATGCTGATCCAGAAGTGAATAGCAACAGATCCTAGACCTTAGTGGGGGTTTGCCTCCAATAAAGTGTGCAGCTGAAGGTTGTCCCAGTGGTATATGGGAACTCCATGATTACTCCTGCCACCACTCACAACACCTGTGTTTGTATCCTCAGTACGCATCAGGCATAATGATGGGCTGACTCCACATGCCTGGGACATGTGGCCTCATTTGGATGATTAAAGAGAATGAAATATATGTCCCAGACACCTGCCAACCTGCAATAATAATAGCCTGTATTTACATAATGTTTTTCTCTAAGAATCTCAAAACCCCTTGTCATTGAAAACCTATTTATTTGATAGGGAGGGAGAGATAATCTTATTTCCATTTTGCACAGTCTTAGAGCTATGGTAAAGACCTAAATGTCCGGTCATTTTGGTAACCATTCAGTATGCCAAATTTTGCTGCATATTGAAATCACCTGGAAGTCTTTAACAACAATGGTTGACTGGCTCCGATGCACAGACATTACCATCCAATTATTCTGGGAGATGAGCTGGGCATTAGGATTTTTTAAAGTTCCCTGGACATTGGGAGTTTTTAAAATGTTTATTTATTTATTTTGAGAGAGAACAGGGGGAGTACAAGCAGGGAGAGGAAGGGAGAGAGAGAATCCAAGCAGGCTCTCTGAGCTGTCAGCTCAGAGCCTGGTGTGGGGCTTGATCTCATGAACCATGAGATCATGACGTGGGTTGAAAGAGTTGGGATGCTTAACCGACTGAGCCACCCAGGTATCCCTGGACATCCCTCCAGTCATTGGGATGTGCAGGGAACCTTGGGGACCACATGGATAGAGTTGTTTGGTCTGTGAAGTATTAACAGTAGGAAGCATTTCAGATGGCAGGGCTGTTAAAATAATTCTTTCCCACATTAGTTTTCCTTCCTTATTAATGTTTTTCATTCCTGACAAACCCTACTAATAAAGAGGAGAGCCATGTGAAATATACCCCAATGCCAGAATCCTTTGGATGATCCCTACCCCATCTCCAACCCAAATTAGGTTAACTCAGATCACCAACTTCCTGCAGGAATTATGTTTCGGTGGAATCTTCAGAGAGAAGGCTAATCAACATGTAACTGTATTTTTAAAAGAAGACAACAGCAGATTTATCCCTTGGGAACTCTACATATGGCTTTGAATTTGTAGAAGACTTTTGGGATATAGTTTTCCCATCAGTAAACTGGGTTTTTAAGGAGGGAAAATACTGAGGGCCTTTTGATCACAGTGGGGAAGGGATTCAATGAATCACAAATGAGTATCGCAGGGGCCAATGGTGCTGAGAAGTGTTTATCGTAAATCTTACTTGTCATTGCCTGATTTTCATAAAGATTCTCAGGCAGTACTGAGGGTTGGAAAAGCCAAGCCATGGCTAGTGTATCCTGGGTCCTTACATCACTGCTGGTGACTCAACCATGACTTCTGTTGTGGACCTACTTGGCTTAAAGATGTATCAACCTGATGCTGCCATTTACGGGTTTGTTTTGAGGAAGTGGCTGTTGCCTGAGGGGGAAGAAAGACTATCTTTTCAGATGTTGAGCTGCCTCCCCATCTGGCTGAAAAGAAGAGGGAGCAGGAATAAAAGAAAGGCAGAACAACTATGAAACATGGGAAATACGCAGAGGCCATGGGAAAGAGGGGAGACAATTGGAGAGAAGGCAATAAGACTTTATGGCTTAACAGTGAGTCTATTCTTTTAGCATTTGGGGCACTAAAGAGAATAGACATTTCCTCCACTGCCACTAGCAGAGGGTAAATGACATGATGCAAAAATGCATTTAGGAAGCCTAGATTTCTTTTTGCTAACTGATTCCATAGGTCCCTGGAGGGTTCTAGAGTCTCCTATCTATTTGTGTCTTTTGTGAGCTGTTATTTCCATTCTATAGTCCTTTTGGGGCCTCTAATTGTTGGGATAGTTTCTGTTTATTTCTGGAGGCACAAGTATATCCATAGGCATTTATGATAGTTGAGTAATTCTCAACAGACATTAGGTGAGTTAATAGGAGGGTGTATTAGTTTCCCAGGGCTGCCATAACCTGGGTGTGTTAAAACACTGAAATTTATTCTCTCATAGTTCTGGAGCTAGAAGTCTGAAGTCAAGATGTCTGTAGAGCCATGATCCCCCCTTAAGGCTGTAGGCTCCATGCCTCTTCCTAGTTACTGGTGGCTCCTAGAAATCTTGCCATTCCTTTGCAAATGATATAGGTGTATCGTTTCAGTCTCTAACTCCATTATAACATCACCTTCTTCCCTATGTGTTTCCCTGTGTCTTCTCTTCTTCCTATAAGGACAGCAGTCATAGGATTTAAGGTCCAGCCTAAATTCAGGATGATTTTATCTTGAGATCCTTGGCTAATTTAATCTGAAAAGATGAGATCATGTTCAGAGGTTCCAAGTGAACACGAATTTTGGGGGGACACTATTCAACCACTATAAAGGAATGAGAGAAACACAAGACAGAAAAAAAGATTGATGGACATATTGAGAATAGGGCTTAGACCAGTGATTTGTAACATTGGTTGTTCATTAGCAGCCCTGGGTGAGAATGGGAGATTTAGATCATCTCTGTCCTGGCCTCCTTCCAGATATTCTGACTTAATCAATCTAGAGTGGCACTTGATCAATTTCAAAACTCTCACTTAGGGTTTGGGCACATAAGGTATGCGTAAGGTAGGGATAAAGAGGACTGGTCTAAAGTAATAGGGAGGAATGGGGAGTCTGGGGGATAGGGAGCTTGCACGCAGCATTGTAAAGAATTCAGATTTGGTTTGGCAATGTCTCCCAGACAAAATGGGTTTGCAGGCCTTGAAAGGCTGTCAATTTGAGATGCCAGGTACAAACTCTTAGAAATTCTTCTATTGTATTTTAGAGCTAGGAGAATGGTAACTTAGCCCAAGAGTGTGTATGGTAATAATGACACAGAGTATTTGGGATAAATCCTGACCTGAAAAACCCAGAGGTTTTTCCTAAGAGGACCTTGGAGAGAGGGACCAAGATGGTGGAGCAGCATGGAAGTTCTCAGCTTCTCTCATCCTTGAAATGCAGCTAGATCAGCACCAAACCATTTTGGCCACCTAGAAAATTGATCTGAGGATTAACACAACAATCTGCATAACTTGAACCACAGAACTCAGCAGGTACATGGCACAGAGAGGTGAACTGGGGGAGAGAGAAGCCGTGGTGGATAGGGAGGTGTTTTTGTGGAGAGAGGACAGAGAAAGGGGGCAGAGTCCAGGAAAAGCACTCCCCCTGAAAGTAGCTGGAGAGAAAGAGTGGGAACACCCACAAGTGACCGAACAGGAAAAGGAGGAAGGAGAAAGGAGAGGGTTTCAATACCACTAGGACTCTATAAACAGGGAAGAGCAGAGGCAGAAACTCCACAGTTCAATACCTGGCAGAGCTCTGGTGGGAAGAGCGAATCCCCAGGAGCAGGCAGCGAGGTGTGAGGGGTCTGCTGGCCACATGGGGAGAGGCAGTTCCCTGATGGGAGGACATTTGGTAGAGGCCATAGGGCCTTCTCATGGACATAGGTCCCAGCGGACCCCGGAGAACACAATTGCTGGTATTGGAACAAAAATGCCAGGTGCCGGAGAAACCTGGCACCAGCCATATGTTGTGTTTTGCCATAATCTCTAAACCTCTGCTGCCCGTGATCCCATGAACTTTCCCTGGGGCAAGCTGGCTGCTAGCCGTTGCTTGGTGAGACCCTCCCCCAGAGGGTCAGAGTGGGTCCAAGCCACAGGGCTCTCAGCAGTGAGGGGTTTGGAAACACAGCCCCATATGAAATATAATTTAGAAGGGGGGTGCTGCCTGACTGGCTGACTTGGAGGTGGACAGTGTAGGAACAGGGAATGGATGGAAGCTGGAGACAAAGGAGGGGTGCTTGATTGTGGGTTGGTGACAGCACAGAGTTCTGATACCAGCTACTGGGAAGCTGGGTGACACCATTTTCACCTCTCCACACTGATCCACTCCAGTGAGCTAATCATCGCCACCTAGTGGAGAATGGAGCCATTACACCAAGCCCTGCCCAACTGTGCCAACCAAGCTCAGGCCTAAGAAGACACCACAAGTCTCTCCTCCTGCTTAGTGTATGGACTATAAAGTGCTGCATAGTTAGACTTCTAGGGGAAACTGGATGTAATTTCATTTGGATTTCATTCTGCTCACTGGTCTATTTGTTTCTTTTCTTTTTCTTATTCTTGGATATAGAAAGAAAATTTTATTTTTATTTTGTGTTTTTTTAAAAATTTTTTGTAAAATTTTTTATTCTATTTTATTTTTTTCATTTTATTCTATTTTATTGTGTATATCTTTTTAAATTTTTAAATATTTTCTCACTTTTTTCTTTTTTCTTTTCTTTTCCTTTCTTTCCCTTTTTTTCTCAATTCTATCAAGCTTCTTCCAACAGCCAGACAAAACACACCCTAGTATCTAGCTTCCTTTATTTGATCTTTTTGTGTTGTTTTAATTTTTTAATTTTAATTTTCTATTTTATTAATTCTTTTTATTCTTCCAAAATGACAAAATGAAGGAATTCACCCCAAAAGAAAGAACAGGTAGAAATGACAGGTAGAAATGACTCAATCAACACAGATATAAGCAATATGTCTGAACTAGAATTTAAAATCACAATAATAAGAATATTAGCTGGGGTTGAATAAAACATAGAATCCCTTTCTGTAGAGATAAAAGAACTAAGAGGACCTTACCAGTGAATGTTCCTACCCAGGATCCAGGTCCTGTTCCAAGTCTCCTTTGCCCTATTTTACATATTCTTGACTCTGGAGTGATCCTGCCTTATTATAGGCTTCTGTTATGGGTCCACTTGGCAATTATTTAGGACACTTTTCTGATGCTCAAGTGTCCATATCTAAAAGAGCTAACTCACTCCCCAGTTTCCTTTGTAATGGTGAAATCTGGATTTGTGCCCAGTCTTGTCACTCAGTAGTTGTGTGACCTTGATTCACTTATCTTTGTTTTACAAGTGAAATTATTAACATTGATCTTACCAAATTATTGTTAGGATTAGATAGTTACAAGGCCTAAAAAATGTTAGTTCTCTTTCTCTGCCTCTTATCCATTTCAGATGATGACTTTTTTTTTTCAAGACTGAAACACTATCAACATGTACTATTGTTGTTATTCTTTTGAGTAGTGATGAAATGATGATAGTTCTAATAGTGACACTTTCTTTTTTTTAATGTTTATATATTTTTGGAAGAGAAAGGGACAGAGTGTGAGTGGGGGAGGGGCAGAAAGCGAGGGAGACAGAATCTGAAGCAGGTTCCAGGCTCTGAGCTGTCAGCACAGAGCCCAACGTTGGGCTCAAAGCCATGGACCACTAAATCATGACCTGAGCCGAAGTTGGACTGAATCAAAGTTGGATGCTCAACTGACTGAGCCACCCAGGTGCCCCCTAATAGCTGACATGTTCTGAGGGCTTTATACATGCTGAAATCTTCAAAGCATTTGGCACATATGATTTCACAATTCCATTTCCTCATTTGTAAAGAGGGATAAATAATATATATAGTATATAATACATAAAAGGTATATATTTATATATATAAATTATACATATACGCACACATATATAATTGTACATGTAGTTTATCCCTCATTACAAATGAGGAAACTGCAGGAAGAAATTCACCTAAGGACACACAGCAATTTTGACTCCAGAAATTGCATTATCCACTATCCATTTTTTCCAACTTATTTGTGAACCATGTAAGGACAGAGGCCTGTGTCAGGTGGGACCAATGACCTCTTGGACATCTTTCAGAAAGTTCTTGTAAATATTGGGGGGGGGGAGGATATCCTGTCTTCTAAAGGCCCAAATCTAGATTACTCAGAGTCCTCAAGAGTGCTTAGTGGGTCTTTGTATTCATGCAGATAGTGCCAATATTCTCATTTTATAGGGTGAATTATCAGTAGTGATAGCTAATTAAAAAAAAACCAAACAGGAGTATTGCATTAGTGTTTTGTGAGAAACTGCAATAGTTGCTTCATTATTTCAAATACACTTTTCGGCAACAGAAACAATTAGGCCATGAGAATCTACAGATCCATAAAGTTGGCAAACAATTAAGAACAGGCTATGAGAAAAAGGGCACCACATTTTAGTGGATAAAGTAAATCAGTTTTTTATTTTGGCATAACGTTTCAGCACCTAGGTGTTGATCATTAAAGTGATATGTTTTTATAGTCGTGTATAATAAAAATACCCAGATTGTCCCTGGAACATGTCCCTGGATAAGAAGTCTATATCTCTGAATTGGTTGAAAAGAAAACCTTGGATAATGTTTAACATACCTCTCAAAATAAATATATACTTACAATCAAGTAAGAGGTTGGGGGAAGGATTCCAAATAGAAAACAAACAGTAAATAAACCCAGTTGTATTACAACTGAAAATACTGAAGGGGTTGGGGAAGTAAGAACTAACCTAGGTAACTTTGGAAAATGGTATTTTGGTTGGATGCTGTAAGACTAAAGGTGAAAGAATCAGACACAAGTACCATACTTTAGTTAATAAATCTTTTTGTCACAGGAGTATGGTTTAGAAGTTGTGTAACTAAATGCTTTATATTTATATTGCAGTTGAGCAAATAAGTGAGCATATTGTTAATAATGAAGGCCAGGCTTGTCACTGTTGGGGTAAGACGAGGGGAGGACTGGAGTCAGTCTTGTGGTATTGGATTGTTATTGGAAGTATTCATATAAACTTATGTTTTTTAAACATGTATACTGATAAATTGATAAAGAAATACATATAAATGGAAGCATAAGCATGGGTTTGTATACAAACTATTATTTCCCAACTATGTGTACTTAGAGGACCGAGGAACTATGACACTCCAGTAGCAATGAGTACATATAGAGCCTAGATCATGTTTCTAAATCTCATTTTTTTAATTCTTTCTTTATTTTTTTTAGAGAGAGTGAGTGAGTAAGAGAGTGAGAGAGAGAGAGAGAGCACATGAGCAGGGAAGAGGATGAGATAGAGAATCCCAAGCAGGCTCCATACTCAGCTTGATCTCATGACCCTGGGATCATGACCTGAGATGAAATCAAGAGTTGGATGCTCAACTGACTGAGCCATCCAGGAGCCCCTCTAAATCTCATTTTTGATTAAAAAAAAAAAATCAGGTCTTCTTTAGGGAGAGATTACTAACTCTAGGGTTGCGGCAAGGAAATATAAGATGAGCCTGGGACATCTTATAATATCAGAAAGTAAAGAAGGTCTAAAAAAAAAATTAAAAACATGAAGCTATACCAAAAACAGAACACAGCTAATGAACTCCCAATGACTAAAATGGTCAATTTGAGAAACATTACAAGTAACAATAATATTAAGGATATATATCCATGTGTTTATCCTCATGTAAATAATCAAATAAATCAATACATGGAAGAGGAGACAGCTCTTCATTACAGAAGAATTCCGACTGATATATGGAGAAGGAATGTGGGAAATAGTACATCACTGCCAGGAAACACCACAGCAATAATTGTTGCAAAGAAGATCCATGGATTGATGCTAAAATCAGCGGGTAAATGTTTGAGGAGAAATAGTGTATTAGTATCTGTCCCAAGATACCATCAATTACAAGGAGAGAAATAGTGACTTTACAGTAGAGAAACCCAACAGACGTTGCCTTATAATTATGTGATCAAAGTTAATATCATGAGTTATAAGATATGTTGATATTATGTTCCTCCTGATAAGATGTCCTGAGAAAGACACAGCACTGCTTTTGTGGTATTCTGTAATATGCCTAAAATATGTAACCTCAATTGAATCATCAGGACATAATAGACAAGCCCAAATTGGTAGATATTCTTCCAAATAACTAGCTAGTACTCATTAAAAGTATCAACATCATAAAAAACAAGGGCAGACTGAAGAGCTGTCTTTGACTGGAAGCTAAAGAGACACGATGACTGAATTCAACGTGAGGTACACGAATAGAAAAAGGGCAGTAGGAGAAAAACTGGTGAAATTTGAATAAGATCCATAGTTCAGTTATTAGTTTTGAACCAGGGATAATTTCCTGATTTAATAATTATACTACGGAGATGTCATTTGTTAAAATTAGGGAAAGCTTAGTGAAGGGAATATGAGACCTCTGTACTATTTTTGCTATTTTATTCTGTCTAAAATTATTTTAAAATAAATAGTTAAAAAATTAACAAGAGAAATTCAGCAGTGAGATTATGGGCCATTTTTGTTTTTTACCCTTTCCTCTTAAAAACAGTAAAATTAGTTTTTGATTAAAAAACAAAAACAAACAAAAGCCTTGGGAACAAAAACAAAAAGCCCTTAAGAATTGAAGATTTTAAGAACTCAGGATAAAAATAAAAGTTTAGACATTTTATAAACAGTATTTTCCAGGCATTAGACTTCTTCTTTCCTTGTTTTTAGGTGTTAGTGGGGGTTAAATGATATACCTATGTAAAAATGCTTTGCAAAGCATAAAAACCTACTATAAACATTATTATTTTTTCTTCCATAGTCTTCATTTTCTTCTTGTTCATGCTATTACCTATTAGTGGTAATTTTATTTATGTTGTTAATTTTTAAAATGTCAGAGAGAAACTTATAGGAACTTTGGTGCAGGACAGATCTGCCTGTCACATAGTAGCTGTTCAATAAATATTTGTGGAGTAAATTGAATGAATGAATATGAATGAGTCTTGACTCTTTCACTTACTTTGTTATCTTTGGAAGTTATTCAAATCCTTTTTTTTTTAATGTTTATTTATTTTTGAACAGAGAGACAGAGTGCAAGTGGGGGAGGGGCAGAGAGCGAGGGAGACACAGAATCGGAAGCAGGCTCCAGGCTCTGAGCTGTCAGCACAGAGCCCAGCGTGGGCCTGAAATTCACAAACTGTGAGATTAACCTGAGCCGAGGTCGGACTCTTAACTGATTGAGCCACCCAGGCACCATGGAAGTTCTTCAACTCCTTAAAGCATTGTCTTCATACATATCAAGTGGTAATACTCTTGCTCTGAGGGGTTGCTCTGAGGATGCGTGGTCAGGGATGTGTGCAGTGTCTGGTGCCCTGTCTGACCCTTAGTTCTTACTCTCTCATGACAAATCATTGCCACAGTTGTCCTTCTCCCCATTGTCTCCACTCTATTCCTCTTCAATTGTTTTCTTTACTTCTAAATAAAATGCATTATTTCTCCATCTTCCCTTGGTCAGAAATGTTGTCTATGCTTTACAGCTCTTCTCAAGGAATCTTTCTTTACTTAGTCCTCTAACATTTTATTTCTGTCTTTCTCATGGTTCATTATGACATGTGTAAATGTGTGTGTATATGTTTATGTGTGTGTGTTAGACCCTGTCCTCTTTTACACTGTAAATTCTTTGAGGCGTCATTTTGGTTTCTTATCTGCTAGTCCAGTGCCTGCCACATAGTAAATGCTAAGCTGTAAACCCTATGATGGAATGGAGACCATGCTTATGTTATTTAGTATTATTTCTCCTGAGCCTACTCTTATGTCTGGCATATAGTACATATTCAGTAAATATGGGATTGGGTAAATATGAAGTAGGCAGTAGGCAGAGGTATTTAATGTTGATAATTTTGGCCACCTTTCCATTTTCTTTCCATCCCTCTGTAATTTTTGATTATTTAAATCCATTTTTAAGTATTGGACCAGATCTCTGACCTTCCTGTCTAAAGAACTACATTTAAGTTCCTTTGTGGCTGACTTCTACTTCCTTGTCAATTTAAATTCCTATCACACTTTCAATCTTAGTGTGCATCTCAGGTTCCTATTTATCAGATTATTTCCAAATTCCCCAATAAACTCTGCACTCTACTTCCATGAGCTTTTGCCAATGCTGTTCTTTCTGTCTGAAATATCATCCTTCCCATTCTCAACGATCACCTTCTCTAGTCACCCTCGTGGGCAAGACACCATGGTGAATCTCTGATCCCCTCCTATTCTTAACTGTTCTCCGGCAGCAAATTTCGAGTAGCTTTATCCAGTCTCTATTTAATCTTTACTTAATAACAAGTTAGTTATTTGTTTATATCTCTTCTAGACTAGAGATTCTCAAACTCCATTGTGCAAAATAATTATGCAGTTTGTTAAAAATGCAGAATCCTGGAACACAGTCCCCTGTGCTCATCGCCATCATAGTGTTGCTCCAGATGTAATTCAGGGGTTAACAATGACGATGCCTAGGACCCATCTCAAGCATATGGAATGAGGATCTCTGACCAGAGGATCTTCATTTGCAGTAAGTATCTTTGAATTGCACTTAGAGCAATACAGGGTCAGTGATGAGCATGTTGAGTCTCCAGAACCTCATAAAGTCTGGCTCTCATGGGCCTGTAATCAATGAAGGGGACAACTATGAATGTCTCTAAGTCAAGCAACAAAATTATGACTCAGGCCTTTGCCATGTGGAAAGAGATTTCTAACCACTTGAGGAGAGGAGGGCAGTCACTGCAGAAAGTGGAGACAGGCCCCTAGCCCAAGTTGAACTGCAAACCCACTTCATCAGCAGAAAACTCTTTGCTGCTCTCGTGTTCATCTAACTTGAAGAATAAGAGGACCAGTCCAGGTCACGCGGTTAACGGGAAGGCTAATATAGGCGGCAGTAATTGATGATTTACTAGATCAAAGACCTTTAAGCCAGGCAATAGCGATGACCCTTGCTTATTGATTATCATCCAATAGCTTTAAATTATCCTCAGTGTCCTAGGAGATGCACAGAGAGGGGCTGGTAAAGAAAGGGGCTTAAAGAAAAGTCAATAAGTCATCCCTCGACAAGTTAAAGGCAGGAAGCTCGGCATGCGCATTCCTTTCAAGTGCACTTACAAGAAGGAGAGAAGAAATGAAATAGGCTTCTAATTATTTAAATTGGACCTACACTCTCTGCTGAGCAATGCCTTAGCTAGCATTCTTCTTTCCTGCGAGCTGTCGGTTAGGCCAGGAGAAGGAGATTAAACATGTCAGCGATAGGTGTGGAAATAATTGGGGGCAGTAATTGGGAGAAATCCGGGCACCTTGATTGTGACTGCTGTCTGGTTTTCTCTTTCAAAATCTAAATTCACATTAACATGTTGATGGCCTCATCCAAACTGGGTAGAATTTATTAACAATAAAAGTAATTACAAAAATGGCTTGCGTTTAGATAATCAGATAACAAGCTGCAGCCTTGATTCTAGAGAGGCTTTACAAAGTGGATAACCTAGTCCTGTTTCCATAAAGAAATTCTTCATTTATTAGTAATTTATTTTTATTTTTTTTTAGTTGAATTCAGGCTTAGGTCTGGTGTCTGTTTTTCCAGTCTGAGAGTGTGGATTTCCCCCCACCCCCAACAGCTGGAGTTACCAGATATACTTGTTATTTGTTTGAGAATGTTTGGTGTACTTTCTATTGAGTAGATATTCAGCAAAAGTTAGTTTCATCTGAGTATTTCCCTACATAGAATTCTGAAGAAGTTATCATTCCACTTTGTGGCTTCTAACCTAGTTGTTTTAAAAAACAATGCATATAGTTCTTTGAACTTATTTTTAACGACTCAGAATTCTACCCTTTTGAAATTTCCTCCCAAGAAGGGAACTGATACCAATGATATTTGCACATTTTAAGTATTTTATTTTATTAAAAAATTTTTTTAAATGTTTATTTATTTTTGATAGAGACAGAGAAACAGAACGTGAATGGGGGAGGGGCAGAAAGAGAGAGGGGGACACAGAATCCAAAGCAGGCTCCAGGCTCTGAGCTGTCAGCACAGAGCTAAATGCAGGGCTCAAACCCACGAACCTTGAGATCATGACCTGAGTTGAAGTCAGACGCTTAACTGAGCCATCCAGGCACCCCACATTTTAAGTATTTTAAATTACATTTAATGTGAATGAAAGCATCTATCTTGTATCATAGAAATTCTAAGCATTAGGATTTAGAAAGAGACATTACTTTGGGAATTGGGAGGCTCTTTCTAGTTAAATGTATATGCAAGGATGGATTAGCTTGTTGCACTGTGGGCAGGATACCCTTCCTTGCCTCTTTGGGGAAGACATGAAAGGAATGTTTTGGCCCTGTGCTAATTATGATGCTATTTTACATCGGCCTAGTACTTTCCAGTTATGAGCTGAGTTTGCCCTGATGATCTCATTAGAGCCCTCCAGCAGTCCTAGGAGGAAGTGAGGGCACATGTTTTCAGTCTTGTTTGGCTGAGGAGGAAATGAGGCCCAGAGAAGTTGTGACTGATCAAAAGTCAAATTGTGGCACTGGGTCTACAGTCTTTTTAATCAGAGTCGGGTCTGCCCTCTTCTCCCTTCCCCTTTCCCTCCCTGCCTGCATGAAACTTCGTGCCACACACTGCGCAGATACCCAGGGATTTTCATGAGCTTCCCTGGAACCTGGCATATAAAGCAAGTTTCCTGATCCAAAGGGACCTACAATAAAGTAAAAAGGGACACACCAAAAATCAATCAAGGGCACCAACGTGTTAGAGAGGCTGTGGCATAAATATTTACAGAGAGTCGTGGGAGAAAAGGGGTAGCGTTGGTCACTTGGATTTGGGACTGTGGGTAGGGAGTGGTAATGCACTAGAAAATGCTTCATGAGACAGCAGAGTTCTAGCAAAGTCTGCAGGAAGAACAGGAACCAGACAGACCTAAAGTTGGCCTTTTGCAAAGTGTATTTCCAAGAGAAACTACAGAAAGGGTTCCACTGCCAAGTAATTTTGTGAACTATAGCATACACTGTATTGGAAATTCACAATTCTTATTAGGATATTGAGGACCTAGAAGCCCTTCCAAAAGAAACCTGCTTAACTTTGTATCTTCCAGCCAAAGTGTGGTATTATAGAGCTTTCAAAAAATGTTTTTGGAGAAAAATTAAAAATGTCTCGTAGTGTAATGTATAACTCTGGAAAGTGCTAACTTTGATCCACTGGCATGCAGATCTGGCCGTGTGATGTGCAAAGCTGAAGATCAGTGGAGACCAGCCCTCTTGGATGGCAATAAGCCCTGAACCAGATAAACTGGAACACCAAAAATTTTGCTGTCTTATATTTAATGGTGAGCTGTCCCTGAGGGAAATAGCAGAGGAGGAGGAAAGCCAGAGGGGCGTCCTGATTTTTATTTCTTCCATCTGGCAGTGTAGTTAACTCAGGAGCATTCCTCAGATGGAATCGTGTCCCTGAAATGGTGACAGAGAGGTTACTGGGGGCAAATGGGGTGGAAGGCTTGATCGGGGGCAGAGGTTACCTATCTTGGGGGATAAACATCTCCTCTTCCTTTTAGATTATGCTCTCAGCCCCTCTCCTCTTGGGTGAGACTTGGTTGGATAACCTGGGGAGTGTTCCCTACTATCTTCTAGGAGAGCACATTTCAGCTTTGTCTGTCTTCTTCTCTTTGCCTTGTCGACTCATTCAAAATCTATTCTGAGAGACTTTCCTTCCCCACCATACCTGAAACAGACTATCATCTCTCATTGCGCTGTGATTCTGTATTTTCTTTAAAGATCCTCTGACGGGGCACCCAGGTGGCTCAGTTGGTTCGACGTCTGACTTCGGCTCAGGTCGTGATCTCACAGCTCGTGGGTTCGAGCCCCACATCGGGCTCTGTGATGACAGCTCAGAGCCTGGAGCCTGCTTCATATTCTGTGTCTCCCTCTCTCTCTGCTCCTCCCCTGCTCACACTTTGTGTGTGTGTGTGTGTCTCTCTCTCAAAAATAAATAAACATTGAAAATGTTTTTTAAATGTTTAAAAAAAATAAAGAATTCTGACATTAATAGGTTACTTCCACCAGATAGGAAACTTGCCCTACCTCTGAGCCTAGGACGGTGCTTGGCATATAGCAGGGCCTCAGTATTTATTAAGAATGTGAACGCTGCCATTTTTTTTTTTCAAACACATACATAGATATCTGACTCTCATTTGGTAAGTGAACAGATACAGGAGAAGGGGCAGAATGGAAGAAAAGTCACCTTGACTGGACTAAACCATTGTGTTACAGGCTTTTCCTAAAATGACTCATTTAGGGCTCATAATGCTCCCCATGAATGGTCATTATTATATCATCACCATTTTTCAGATGAAAAAACAGAAGGTCGGAGAGGTTTCATTTGCCCTAGGCTACTTGGGCATGAAGCACAGAGTGTGAGGTGCTCCTGGTGTATCTGTTGCATGGCTTCGATCAGGCTTCTATTGGGAATCTGTTGAGGCTCTTGTTACTGATTGGTATTAGATTCTCATTATTTAACATCGGACTCTGGAGGAAACCATGGATTTCTACTTATTTCTTCATTCTATTTATGTGGCCTCTGTTAAGATTCCCCGTAAATTTGGCAATATCAGATTACGCGGAGGGATTTTTCTGAGGGCTGACGAGGACACAAAGCAACTTCATTTAATACCGTTCCTTTTCCTCACTGGATCTGTTTGGGTAAAATGTACAGATCGAAATTTAAGACGGATCCGTCCCCTTTTGAAATACTTGTCATTCACTAGATGGCACTGTTGTATTAACTTTTTCTATTTTCTTGTCCCATGTTAACAACTTCAAGGAGTGTATTTACTGTGATTCTAGAGCTGTTGGGCTATCCTGAGTTTCCAGATATAGGTAGAAGGGCAGGGTGGAGACAAGCAGATATTTCATATATGTTTCATTAGTTTGGATCCTAAATCCCCATTTAGATTTTAGGACTGTAGCAAAATTGTAGTTTTTGTGGCAACACAGTAAGAGCTGTGTCCTTTGACAGACTGAAAAGTAATGTCTTGATGGGCATTGTGAGACCAAAATAACGGTCTCACTGGGTTATGAGAGCTTTGTAGTGGCACCATTGGGGACAATTTCTGACATATGCTAGAGGCAGAGGCAGGGAAGTATAAACAAACCTGAGTGCACAGTAGATGCTCTCAACAACCCAGAGAGTGAAATCATCACTTTAAGCTACTTACGTTTATCTCCTCCCTCCAAAGCCAGATTCCTTTGTAACTTCCCTGTTCCTGCCAGTGCCGCCATCATGCCCCAGTCATCTGGAAAAATGTAGTTCCTGAGTGATTCCTTTCCCCTGTCCTTTTTCAATATCCCAAATTGTTTACTCTCTGGTCTATCTCCTTGCCATTGTTTGCTTTCCATTCCCACCATCATGAATCATAGTTGGGGTCCTTCTCATTGACCCCCATTTCATAGTCATCTTTCACCTGAGTTCCCTGAATCTCCTTCCTCTACAGCACTGGTAGTCTGTGATGGGAACATGCTTCGTAATGGGAGTCTCGTGCTCATGTGAGCCAAACTTCTTGGCCGGCCATCTAGGGCCTCCCTCAATCTGATCACAATTGACTTTTCAGTTTCATCTCCAATTCTCCTAATTAAAATTTAAAAAATGAATGGAAAGCATACAACCCATTGTATTGCACGTGGTAGGTACCAAGTAATTGGTAGCTGCTGCTATACCAATGGCCTCTGTTTAGGACTTTTTCTCTGCTAGGGAGGGAGAACACTCATTTGCAGAGCCTCCAGTAGATTCCAGATGAGGAGTGAGGCATGCATGCTGCATCTATTATTACCTGCTGATCACCATAACCTGCCCACCCTTGCAACCTGGTGAGCAGGCCCATGTCCTGCTTTCTCTTGGCTGTACCTCTCTCCGTGGTTTGAAGGGTCCTTGGGCTAAGCATTCCTGCCCATTCTGAGACTGCTCCCACCCTGTCATCAGGACCTTAGAATTCCTTGCTCAAGCTCCCTGAGTCTACTTTCAGGACCCGCATGGGCATCTTCTTCAGGTCTTTCCTCCCGAGGTCAGACTGTGTTGTCTCCTGGCCCAAAGGGTGACCGAGGGGCAGTTGGTTGTAGCAGGAAGACATATGTGGACCAGGCTTCAACTGGGATGGCCTGTCACAAGTGTGTGAGGTCCCAGGCACTATAAGGTGGAGCTGGGGCTACAGGGAGGAGCAGGACCTTCTCTCCCTGTGCTGCATGGTGGTGTTGGTTACCTGTAAGAACCTCGTGGCTTCAAGGTTAACTTCCCTGCTCTGTAGGGGAAACTGAGGCTCAGAGAGATTAAGTACAATGTTTCATGATTTGAATATGCAATTTTTCTTAAATTTTAGTATTTCTGAAATCAGGATGCATCTTACAAGCCTTGACCTCTGCCTTGTTCCCAGTAAATAGTTGTGTATCTTAAATTGATACTGTCTTAGATTTGACAAAAGATGGGTAGCTTGACAGGTTCACGCAGGTCAGTGGTGGAGCTGGGATTCAAACTCTTGTTAATCTCATGCCAATTCCCATAGTCTTACCCACCTGCCTGAGCACATCTTCCTGAGGAACCTCACCTCTCTTTCTACTGTCCCATCTATGTCCCCTCACCATTTTGATATATAGTTGACTCTTGAACAACATAGGTTTGAACTGTGCATGTCCACTTAATCCATGAATTTTTTTTGATAAACACTAAATACAGTACTACAGATGTATTTTCTCTTAAATTTTGTTTCTTTATTTTTTAAAGCTTATTTATTTTGAGAGAGAGAGACAGCGCATGAGTGGAGGAGGAGCAGAGAGAGGAGGAGAGAGAATCCCGAGCAGGCTCTGCATGGTTAGTGCAGAGCCTAACATAGGGCTTGAACCCATGAACTAGGAGATTATGACCTGAACCAAAGTCAAGAGTCAGATGCTTAACCGACTGAGCCACCCAGGTGCCCCTCTTTCTTAAATTTTCTTAATAATGTTTTCTTTCCTCTAGCTTCCTTTATTGTAAGAATATAGTATTAATACATATAACATATAAAATATGTGTTAATCAACTCTTAATGTTATTGGTAAGCTTCCAGTGAACAGTAGGCTATTAGTAGTTAAGTTTTGGGGACTTAAAAGTTGTACATGGAATTTTGACTGTGTGGAGAGTCAACACGCCTAACTCCTGTGCTGTTCAAGGGTCAACTGTAGTTGGAAGGACACTACAGAGCACATGCTCACAAATTGGATTGGAAATAGGTCCTGTTGGTTTGAATGATGTATTTGCCGATTCTTCATTGTGAGCTCCCAAGGAACAGGGGTCCATATATTTTCTAAATGTACATGTATAGTGATATAAACAGAGAATTCTCAAGTCAAGACTGGATTTGAATTCCCTCTCTGTTTCTGACCAGCATGGTGATGCAGGGAGATGCCTTAGTTTCCTTGTAACTCAGTTTTCTTATATGTGAAATGGGTCTAATAGTACCTATCTCAGAGATCTGTGGTGAGATGTAAAAGCACTTGGCAAAGGGCAAGTGGCTCAGTTGGTTGAGCATCTAACTTAGGCTCAGGTCATGATTTGACAGCTCATGAGCTTGAGCCCTGTGTTGGGCTCTGTGCTGACAGCTCAGAGTCTGGAGCCTACTTCAGGTTCTGTGTCTCCCTCTTTCTCTGCCTCTCTCCCCCTCGTGCTCTGTCTCTCTTTCTCTCAAAAAATAAAAAACATAGAATAGAATAGAATAGAATAGAATAGAATAGAATAGAATAAAAGCACTTGGCAAATGGTTGATTCTCATTACACATTAGAGTCCTTAGCACGGTGAAAGCTAAATAAATGAATAAATTAATAGCTTGAGCTCCACATGAACTGATGTGTCAGACTTCTCTGAACCTGTACCCCACTCAAATATTCAATCAGCCATTCATTTTTTGTTAACCATCTACTACATATGAGGCATTGTGCTAGGCTATGGGGATAGAATAGTGAATAAGAGAGTCAAGGTTTCTCATTACAAATTGCCACAGTGGCTGGAAAGGAAACAAAGGGGGAGCTAAGACAGAGGAGAATACAGAAGTGAGGTCAGGGACTCAGGGAAAGGCTGGCTGAGGAAGTTGTGTTTGAAATGAGTTGTGAAGAATGAGAACGAAGCACCCATGTAGCATGAGGAGTGCATTGGTCTGGATTCTCCAGAGACACAGAATGTATATATACATATGCACTTGTACATATGTCCTACTGATGTCCTATGGACTGTCCTAGAAGTCTCACTGTTTTGGTTTATGGAGGGCAGCCCTTGTTTAGGAAAGTGTATATCCTCTGACTTCCAATGCCACAATCCAACCACCCTAGAGAAAAGGTACAGAAAATGTAGTTACCTTATCTCATAAATAATCCCATCTGCTGGCCTTTGTGATCTATGGCAGAGAATCTCAAGACTGCCTATTTCACTGTGGCCAGACTTTTCCCACTTTTAACTTAAAGGTCTTTTTAAAATTTATGTGTTTGGGGTCTTTCACCAGGATTTCTCAGCCTTGGTGCTATAGATATTTTGGGTTTAGATAATCCTTTGTTTGGGGAGGGGACTGTCTTGTGCCTTACAGATGTTTAGCAGCACCCCTAGGCTTAACCCACTGGATGCCTGTGGGAGCCCCCTCCTCCTCCAAGTTGTGACAACCAAAATGTCCCCAGTCATTACCAAATATCTGATGGGAAGTAAGATCTCTCAAGTTGAAACCATTGCTCTAGTCTCCATGGAGATTTGCCACGTGCAGTCTGTACTTGGGGACACTTTTCCCCAGGACAGGGAGAGTAACCTTCATTGACCTGATCAGAGGAATCGGGAGTGCAGAGGCTTCTTATCTCTGGAGTTTCCAGTAAGAGGATTAGCCTGCCAAGGTGATTGGATTGCATTTCTAATGAGTCGAGCTGCCAACATCTGTTTGTGGTAATTGAGGACAGCTGTGATGCTGCCTTGGCTGAAAACTCCACAACCTTCCCCTGCCCCTCCAGGCATTTCGGCTGGCCCCAGCTATCTTGTCACATCAGCTTCTCACAGGAAGATGCTGGCAAGGTGAGGGCATTTGCTGAGAATGGTATCAATCCAGATGGCATCTTAGGTTTGACTACGTTGATGGGGTTGCAGGATCAATGTTCGCTCCTGTAAACTGCCTCCAAGATCTAGAAGAAAACATGCATGTGGTATAAAAAAGCAAATCACAACCAGTAATAATAACAACAGAAACACATATATTCATCTCACATGCCCTGTGTCCTGTTTTAAAAGCTTTACTTGTATTATTTTCTTTATTCTTCATAGCAGCTCTCTGACATAGGTACTATATTATTCGTGTGTTGTGGCTGAGATACAGATAACAAGTAGAATTAGGATTACACCCAAGCAGTTGATTCCAGAGTTAATGCTGTGTCCAGGCAATGTGGACTCAATTTTCCAAATTCTGTTTTAACTCTGTTAAATTGTATACACACGTTCATATTCATAACTAACATAAAAGTCTGGAAGCAGACATACCAAAATATTAACAGTCAGTCTCTCTCTGGGTGACTGCCTTAGGGGTGATTTTTTCTTTTTGGTCTTCTTTAAACGTTTAAATATTTTTTGAGTTTTCTGTATTAAGTATTATTTTTTATTGGAAGTTATATAGAAGTTCTTAAAAAATATATGCGGGAGAGGTGATGGGAAGAGGAGCAGTGAGCTAAGAGGATATTTTAGAAGCTGAATCCTCCCTGGAGGAGTGTGTTTTGGGGGAGAAGGGGGCAAGTTGACCACCCTGGGCGCTGATTTCTTCATGGATGTGCTAAATAACCGGTGTCTAGCTGAATGCACCTCGAATCACATTACATCTTACCCAGTGCATTCCAGACTTTTTGGTGGGGCTCTAGAATCTCTCTGAATCAACTTTTTTTTTTTCTTTTCTTTCCCAGTCTCACTTGCTATCGCAGGGGCATTTTTCTGAGGGCAGCCTCTGGCAGTCTGTGTTCAGGTACACGCCTCCTCATGGCACTCCTCCATGACCAAAGGCTAGACTGGGGGCTGCTTTGCAGATTTGGTCATGCGAGGACAGTGAGGACCTGCCCTCAAGCATGGCTCTTTAGGGAAGTGTGATGATTTTCTTTCTTTCCTTTCTTTCTTTCTTTCTTTTTTAGAGAGAGAGAGCGTGTGTAAGTGAGTGAGGGGCAGAGAGAGAGAGAAAATCCCAGGAGAGGCAGAGAAATAGAGAGAGAGAAAGAGAGAGAGAAATGGGGCTCGTGCTCACCTGATGCTGGGCACGAGCTCAATGTGGGACTTGAACTCACGAACCGTGAGATCATGACCTGAGCTGAAGTCAGACGCTTAACGACTGAGCCACCCAGGTGCCCGAAGTGTGATGATTTTTCTAGCAGCCAAGTCACGGCTGCAGCTGCCACCATTCCTACCTTCTTTCTCCGTGCGCAGGGTGGAGACTGTCTCACACATCCGCACAGCTTGCCTGGGAGTTTAGACCAGTGTGTGGGGCCTCCCATAAGACACACCCACCCAGATCACACTTCTGCCGATCATTCTCCTGGAGAGAAGCTGCCTTGGGTGTGACAGTAGCACACTAGTTGGCTTAAAATCTGCACACTATTTTTCTTCTTCTCTAGAAACCTCACCACTTACAGAGTGATTCGAGACAATGAGAGTTGGCTTTTCATAGAATAGACTGTGCGGGGCAGACAGTCCTGCCCCGGCTTGTCCTCCTGGGGGTGGTGAAGTCTTCCAGGAAATACCAATTTGGCTTGGACATAATGCCAGTGCAGGCATGAGAGTCCACCTGCCCTGCCCCATGACCATCATATCTCCTTCAAAGGGATAGGAAAGAAGAAAGGTACCATTTGACATTTTTTCTTATGACAGGCAGGAGTGACCAAGGAAGCAGAAAGTTGCTAGGAGTCAATAATATTTTTCACATTATCCCCATTTACAGAAAACCCCAGCAGAGCCCCCAGTGGCTCCAGGTTGACGCGGTGCTTTTAAACTCAGCCGACTCACCATGTCCCTCACTGGTGCCGGCGAACTAAAACCATCAGCCCCATTCTTGGTGATTTGCTTGGATTTCCTGTGTTAGTTCCCGCCTTTGATCTTCCCTAAATTGCCACAGACACAGCTCTACACATGTGCACACACGCATCGAAGGCTCTGTCTTCCGTCTCTGGTCTCAATGTGTTGCCTTGAGCTCAGGCAGATTTGGTATCTCTGGGATGCTGATGCTGCTAATGTAGTTGCTCTACTGGGTCCTAAGCATGAAGCAGTTTTATTTTTTCTATAAACCTTTAACTATGCTATGACAAAAGTCTCTTTCTTAAATGTTGATGACAGACTACAATTTCCTGACCAATTTTAGATGCTCAAAGTTGAGATCAATTCAAATTTTCGTCTTTGTTAGGACTTAAATCTTATTCCCACTCCCCTCCCTGCCCTGCCTTGGCACAGGTTTGACCCATTGCCTGAGGTCCGAGGCTCTACCATCTGTTTTTCCACTTCTCGCCAAGCACTTCCATGTGATTGAGTGTGCGTGGGGACAGCCTTAGTTAAGATGCAATCTCTTCCTTCCCTCTCTTTTTTGGGGTTAACTTTGCTTGTGTTGGAGGGCTTTGCGGCTTTGGCAGAGGCATCTGCAACAGCTGTATGTCACAATGGGGACGTGACCCTGGTTATCCTGGAAACGTGTGTGTGTCTTCTGGTGACCCCTTCGTGGCTGGTGGTTTAGTGCTGAGTTTCCACCTGTCCTCTCCATCACCGAGGTTATTGATAGAGAGGGCAGCCATGTCTCCCTAGGCCTCTGAAGTGGGTCCATGCCAATCACCTTCTAGGAAGGCAGCTCCTCTCTGTATGGCCATCAGAATGGCTCCAGGGCTCCTGCCTTTCCTCAGTGCTCTTTCACAAGAAGGAGATGTTGCGATCTTTGCCGTAGGAGAGGAGGGTGGGGTTCACCCTCTTAGGCATCCTGTGCCATAGTCCCTTTTCAACCTGATGAAGTGGGCTTCTCTGGCAGCCTTTGGACCTTTAAATGGGCCCTAGTCTCCATGTTCAAGAATATCACCTATCAGCAAGAGCTAGTAGGTCAACTTCCCTCAGTAACTCTCTATGACTGCTGCAGAAGAAGGGTTCTGTAGCTCTGCAAGCTCCACACAGGGAGTGAGAGGCCAGTGTCCTTATCTGGTAGACACTTTTAATCTCTTGGAGGGATTCTCTTGAAACTTTTCATTTCTTTCTTTGAAGATAGGGAAGTGACACCCCACTGCAGACACTGCGTGCCTTGACAAGGCCCATGACTCAGATGACTCTGTCCCCTTCCTACTCTGGCCCTTCCAGGGCTGTATTTTATAGACTGGGAAGGGGCAGAGATTTGTGGCGGTAGGTGGTGGTGAAGGTAGAAGGGCAGTTTAGGCTTAGTAAACCCTGAGGGAGGTATCTGGTCCCAGATACTGACAGCCTTGGTTAGAATGTGAGGTTTGGAGAAGCTCCTGGGTGTCTCAGTCGGTTAAGCATCCAACTTCGGCTCAGGTCATGATCTCACGGTCTGTGAGTTCAAGCCCCACATCAGGCTCTGTGCTGACAGCTCAGAGCTTGGAGCCTGCTGCAGATTCTGTCTCCCCCTCTCCTCTGCCCCTCCCCTGCTTGTGCTCTCTCTCTCTCTCTCTCTCAAAAATGAGTAAACATTTAAAAAAATTAAACAAGAATGTGAGGTTTGTGGAACTTCTTTGTTTATACCTTTGGGCCTTTGTTGCCGAATTTGAGTACACAAAAATTACCATTCAACATCCTATCACTTTAGCTAAACTTGCTACTGATATGCCAGGCACTGTGCTGGACCATGCACTGATGAGGTTGTTTAAGGTCACAGTGCTGCTATAAGAAAGAAATTATTATCCATCTTTTACAGATGGGGAAACTGAGGCACACTGAGGTTGTATTAACTGTCCAGGGTTGTGCAGCTAGCCAAGATTTGAAACTGGCAGTCTGATTCCAGAACCTGTGAGCTTATCCACTATTTTGTGATTCTTTCCGACTTAAGAATTTAACTTAAATTCCACTCTGCCCAGGGCCCTGTTAGCATGCTGTTGGTAACTTTGTATTATGACACCTCTAAGCATTTAGTTTTTCTCTGGCTCCTGAGTCCTCATCATGGTATGGTTGGGGAGGAAAACTTTTCCTACATCCTCTCTGGTTTAATGACTGGGGGCCTGTGAATTAAAACAACATAAAACAGATTAACAGGAGAAAAAAAATTTATACATATGGGAGCTAACAAAAAAAATAGCTAGCTTTCTAAATGATTGAAGTTGGAGACTTAGATAACTAACTTAGTAGGTGTGAAGGAGGGAATGAGAAAGGCTTTTATAGGAAAAAAATAGGTATCTTTAGGAAAGACAAATGGGTTTTCAGGAGAACAAATGGGAGATAAGAAAGTTTGTGATGATGTTTGTTTATGCAGGTGTGAGTGGTCTTTCCATCTTCTTCATGGCTATGGAAATCCTCTGGAGAGAGGATTTATGGCAGGTTTACTCTCTGTCTTCTTCCTGGGAGTACACCCACCACTTAGAGGGAATGTATGACAGCCTCATTTCTCAGAAGTTGATGTTTTTAGTTAGATAAGGGAAGCTCTGAGAAACGTTTTTTCCCCCCGCATCTGTTGTATCTCCAATATTTTCATCTTAAAATAAACTTCATATGAGCTTGGGGGTTCTAAATGGGTCCCCTCAGTACAGTAAGTAGCATCATCCTACCAAGCTGACCAGTTCCTCTGAAGGAGTGATTTAAATACCAGGTAATGCATTAGCCCAGATCAATGGGCCAGTGAACCCAGGCAGAGGATGGCTGGGGAAAAGCCAGGAACAAAGGTTGGCATTGTTTTCTGCTTCAAAGCACACCAAGCTCTGGAGAAAGTTTGGCAGGAAGGAAACGTGATGGGCTGAGGGAGTGCTACTTTTATTGGATCCACATGAATGAGGAGCACACTTTTAGGCAGTAATGAACTTTTGCACAGGGTACCAATAGTGGGGAAAAGTCATGGTATATAAAGCTGGGGCATTGGATCCAAGTTCTAGCTTATTCCACTTACTAACTCAATAATCTTGAAGAGTTCAGTTATTTCATTACAGCTGTGATTTATCTCTGAAATAGGGAGGGTTCTCTTTGATTTATCTGATAAGGTTGCAGTGAACTGGAAACAGCAACTGAGAAAACACTTTGTACATTAATACACTGATGGATATGAAGGAGAAATAGTATTATCCTGAATGACCCATGCTCTTAGTGGGCTGGATAATTGAATAATTAAGCAAATGAAAAAAATTTAAGTTTATTTATTTATTCTGAGAGAGAGAGAGAGACGGTGTGAGTGGGGGAGGAGCAGAGAGGGAGAGGGACAGAGAATCCCAAGCAGGCTCCATGCTGCCAGCACAGAGCCCGAGGTGGGGCTTGAACTCATGAAACTGTGAGGTTATGACCTGAGCTGAAACTAAGAGTCAGATGTTAAGCAAATTTTTATTGATAGTTTACCATGTGTAAGGAGTGTGTTGGATCTTGCTGTTGATGACAGGGTAGATAAGGCAGAGTTATGGCCTTCAAGGACTTTGCAACATTGTATTTGAGCTGAAGCATATTCACCAATAACTATAATACAGATACAATTTGAAATGCACCAGGAAGAAGTTATAGGGAAAAAAATGCTACAGAAGTTCAGAAGTGCCGAGTTCTTTTTGACAGGAGTGACATTAGGTTTTACAAAGAGATGATTTTTGAGGTATACCTAGTGAAATGGTTTATACTTAATTGGTAAGGAATTCTTAGTAAATTACACATGACCAAAATATATGTATTAGGAAATTATATTGACTTTGGTAGGTTGTTTAGTGGAGGTAATAAGGTTGAACAGATGGGTTGGAACCAGAACATAGAGGCTGTTGGATGTCAGGTCATGGAGTTGAAAGCAGGGAACTCTAAAGGGATTTGAAATGGGAACCATCATGGGCAGTGCTGTTCCTTTGGAACATTAGTTACCTGGCCACAGTGTGCAGGATAGAAAAATGTCAGATGTGGCACTGAAGGCAACAAAATCCTATGGCCATGCTTATGATTCAGTCATAGTCATAGGAATCTAAATAATACGTGATAGTAGTGATGGGAAGGAAGATATTTTAACTAACACATTTCTAGTGCCACGAGACATTTAATTTATTCTTTTCACTTGTCCGTTAATTCTTTCAACACATACTCCTTACTTAGTGATTACCATACGCCAAATAAAGTACTAGGATAGAGGAAAATTGCATAATGCTCTTGCCCCAAAGATTATTGTCTAGTAGCGAATTATGATTAAGCTGTTTGCCCTGTAGATAAGAGATGGGTTTGGGAAGGAGGCCAGTTCAGGATGGGGGGAGTATATTTAGTATCTCAAGCAGTTCGTGTGCATGGTCTTCTGGGAGGGTCAAATGGTCATGGGTGGGATCATAAGCTTTTTTGACAGATTAAATCTAGTCTTTATTCTGTAAAGATTGAAGAGTCACCAAATTCCTTTAAGAGAAGAAGTAGAAGATAAATTTTGCATTTTAGAAAGGTTGCTCTGGTGACAATGTGGAGGAAATATTGGAGAGTCAAGGACTGAGAAGGAGCCTAGTGGTAAGAGGATCATTAGGAAACTGTGGCAATGGTCCAGGTGGAAGGTGAAAAGGCCCTGAGCTAAGGAATGTAAGTGGGGATGGAGAAGAGGGACAGGTGGAAGATGTTGAGAATTAAAGTCAAGAGGATTTGGGCACTAATTGGATGTAGAAGATGAAAAAAAAGAGTTGAGGTTGACCTTCAGATTTATGGTTTGGGAGCTGATTATATGCCAAAGAATGAAGTCCAAGTTCTGTGGTCTAGATTATCTTTAGTCCATGTGAGCTCCTTCTACCTTGCAGGTGCTTAAAATTAAAGTAACAATCCTAACCTCTCTGTCTTATAAAAACAAATACATGTATTCAATATGACAGGTGAGGAATATGTATGGTCAGCTATGATCGATGCAATGTTCCCGGCTAGCTCTCTATTCATCACCATGTGGCTGTTCACAGGTGTGGTCTGTCCATCCTCCCAGAATGCCACCAGAGAAGGGAGCAGAGGTCAGGTGCCCATGTGGTTCTCCAACTGCACCATGCCAAATACATTTTAAAGCAGTTTTTTAGCATCTGTTGTTTGGGGGCTATTATTTAAAACAGCTGTTAGCCTGGGAAAATGTTGTCACTCCTCTACCTGGAGAGAGCCAGCAGGGAAGTGCTCGTCAAGTTGGTTAATAGATTGTAGAATAGTGGACAGCGTGGGGTTGGCTGGTCCAGTGAAACCTTGGCAGTGGAAACAGTAGAGAAATATAACAAAGCTAAAAAAAAAAATGTGGGCATAGTCCAAAAAGGAAGCCTCAGATTGACTGAACTGTGTGTTATGGGGGATGCCAAGAGTCACAGTCTCAGAGCAAGCTTTTCTGTATCCCAGGTGCTTCTCTCTAAGCATGGCAAAAGATACAAAATCATCCAGTGTCATAGATGAAGCATCCCAGTGGATGACATTTTGGGATATTAGTAAATATCTGTGGAATCTTGAATGGACTGTTGTAATTGATGGTAATTCCTCTTTAGAGAAATAGAAGCAATTGTCACACTTGTAATGGACCTTGGAAATAAAATTCCATACCCCCTTCCTATAATTTTTTTTCCATTAGTGTACAAACTTTTTACATGCTCAGTCCTTGACTTTTGTGAATCTTCTTAAAAGGAGACAAGAACAGCATAAATATAGGTCTGCATCCTGGAGTTCGAGGGAGAGTCCTGTTGTATGGGTGAGAGGCAGGAATTAATTTCTCCACTGAGAAAATGTGGGACATCTGGTGTTATGTATTAATTTGTTCATTTGCCTATTATGCATTAGACTAGAAAGTACATGAGGGTAAGGAACTTGTTTATTTTGTTTTCCACTGTATCCCAATGCCCAGAACACTGAGGGGTCCATAGAGGCTTTCCATAAATATGGAATGAGCAAATGATGAAGGAATGAATTAAAGAAATATCTGAATCCAAAGAAGTTCAAAGAGGAATCTAGAATTGCCATTTTCAAAAGAGTGAGAAATGGGGCTAGACCTGGGGTAGGGATGGGGAATCTTGGATCAGAGAAATGATATCAGGTCTAGTGGTCCAATGCTTATAAGTAGGAATGAGGAATCACAGTAAAGAGGCTTGTTTACATGGGAGGCTGGAGTAGGGTGTTGGGATTGTGGGAGAACTGGATGGTGGAGTCACCTGGCCCCCAAAGGGCAGAACAGTTGGTTGGTGTGAATGCCAACATTATGTTTTTGGTCTTTAACATGGCCTCATCATGGAAATAATTTGCTTCATTTACTGTAAATTTTCCGGAGAATTAAAAACACCCCTCAAGTTACCCATTGCCTACATTTATTTCGGAATAATGAACCAAGCCTTACTCACACATTTTTGGTAAAGCTCTTAGCACCTATGAACACATTTGAAAGGGGAGCCACTATTTATGAAGGGCTGACCCTGTGATAGACCTCATGTTAAGCATTTCCAGAATACCTCTATGGCTCAGCATTTTCAACCAAACAGCCCTGGCTACCATTTATAATCTCTCTGGTACTGTCCAAAGTGTCTTACCTATATTATTAATTTAATTCTCACAATAGTCCTGTACACATTTGAAATTATTAGAGGTATTTTACTGACGAGGACTCTGAGGTTTAAGTTAAAAGCCCTTGCCCGAGATCACATAGGGACAGGTGCTGAAGGTGGACTCTGAACTTTGATTTGCTTTATTTCTAAGTCCATGTTAATAAGAGCATACAACAGTTAACTGGTGGGACTGATGGAGTGAACATAGCCCCACTGCAAAGACCTCTCTGTAACCACATGTCTTCAGCAATGCCCTATAGCCACATTGTCTTTAGCAGGGAACCAAATCCTGCCTCTGACACAGGTCCTTCACGCTTTTGCACATTCTTTTCTGATGATCTTCAGTTGATTTTTTGCTTGTATGCCCCCCGACTTGTTAGGTTTTCTTTCCCATCCAAAGAGAAAGTAGTTTCAAGGATTTTTTTTTCTGCTTAATTAGATCCAAGGCTTGGCTTGTCTGGTGGTGCTCTGCTTCTTTGGCAGACTTGCTTCTGTAGCACAAAAGCAGCTTAATGTCAGCTTGACAACTTGATGAGTCTAGTGCCAATTTTTATGATGGAAAAGGAAACTTCTAGATTCAAGATTAAATACAGCCCTTTGAGAAACGACAAAATGACCTCATGGCTACACGTGAAGTTGTAATTGGGGAGCAAAGGATACCTTAATGATTTAGCTAGTGTGCAATGAGATAGAAACGTTAGCAGGTGGTCGCTAGGGCAGGACTGTGCTGGGTAAAGTTCAGGGGTTGTTCTTTGCCCAGCACAGCAGACACCCCTGGTGCCCTGTGTCACATCCCATTAGACCACCTTCGCTTTCATCTGTAGTTGCAACTGGTGGCTTTATGTGAGCTCAGCTTCCCTTGTGCTAACAGTGTTCGCTCTGCTTGAAGTGTAAGCCGTGTGTTTTCATTTCCTGTCCTGTTGAGCAGGAGCCCACTCAGCGTGCACAAGCACATGGGAAGTGTGTGTTTGTGTATCTGTCACTCTTGGGGGCAACCTCCAATCAGTGGGGGCCGAGAGCCAAGATAAATGTTCCAGCCACCTGTCCTTCAGGCAAGCAATTTTAGGAGACTTTCTGTATGCTTCTCAGAAGGCCCAAGTGTTCTTAAGAGCAGGGACCTCAGTGACTCACCCCTACATTGGCTTCTACACCATCCATCTTTATCTCACTTTTCCCATTCTCCCATTTCTGTTTCCTTGAATTACCACCCCAATAAATTACTTATACCAAGTTCTTGCTTCAGGCTTTGAATTTGGGTTGAAACCCATATAAGATATATATATGGGCCTGAAGCAGAATTTTCAGTGCAATATGAGGGAATCAATCTCTTAGTAATTTACTTTAACCAAACTCACATGAGATTAAAGTATAAACCACAATGACAAATATTAATTTATGCAGATGCCTATATTACCAAACGGATCAGAATACTCATATGTACTGGACAGAACACACTCTTTGCTGCTGGACAGAGTTGGTGACAGACTGGTATTCTTGCTCTTTGACCCCCCCCTTTTTTCTGATATCCATGCAAATAGCTTCTCGACTGTTAAAACATGGCTTTCTTGGATGCGTTCAGGTTGCAGCTTTCTCTTACATATAGGAAGGGTTCAATTTGATTTTTAAAATCTGCTTATTAATCTTATTGGTTGCATTTTGAGTTTACAGTTCTCAGGGACTCACTTTACTGAACTGTCTTGTACTATTGATGGCTTACCTTTCTCAACCACCTTTTTTTTTGGTGGAGTGAGAATATACAAAAAAGAAAAGTGTAGGGGAAAGCATATATGCCCACTTGAGTGCCTTTCTGTTTAAAATTCAGTATAAACACTGGTACTCACAGTGGTAGCTTGCCGGCATCCGAAATCATTTCAGTATACTCTGTGTAGGAGCTTAGAAAGATTTTTATTTCCAAACAGTTAAAATAAACATGCTTGCAACCCAAAGAATTAAGCTATGGTTATCTGAAACTCATCTGTAACTGAAAGCATATTCCCTGATAATTTTGGATAACCACATATTACTTGCGCTTCTTACATATTCGTTTTGCTGAAGAAAATTATTGCTGACACGTTCCATGTTAAGTTCCCATGTATCACTTTCTTCCATTCTTAATGCCACAGCCATGTTTTTATTTTTTTCTCCCCAGACTATATCACGAACCTCCTAGGCAGTTTTCCTGATTATGAGATCTCTCTAATCCATCCTTTACAACAGTGCCAGGGAGATCTTTCTATTATATATATCTGATTATGTCACAGTCTTGCTTAAAACCTGTCCATGGTTCTGGGTAGATGCTACTTGCCAGTATTTCCAGTTCTCCTCTCCTTCCATGAATATGGGAGAAATATCTTTTCCTTTTTCTTCGTATTCAGGCATGGCCATGTGATTTGCTTTGTCCCCAAAGATGTGAGCATATTACTTTCAGGTGAAAACTCCCACTATGGACTAAATTGTGTCCCTCTAAAATTCATATATATTGAAGTCCTAACCCCCACTGTGACTGTTTCTAGAAACATGATCTTTAGGAGATAATGAAATTTATGTATTTATTTTTTTTCTTAGGAAACTTTTATTTTTTTATTATTATTATTTTTTAATATATGAAATTTATTGTCAAATTGGCTTCCATACCACACCCAGTGCTCATCCCAAAAGATGCCCTCTTCAATACCCATCACCTACCCTCCCCTCCCTCTCACCCCCCATCAACCCTCAGTTTGTTCTCAGTTTGTTTTTTTTTTAATTTTTTTTTCAACGTTTTATTTATTTTTGGGACAGAGAGAGACAGAGCATGAACGGGGGAGGGGCAGAGAGAGAGGGAGACACAGAATTGGAAACAGGCTCCAGGCTCTGAGCCATCAGCCCAGAGCCCGACGCGGGGCTCGAACTCACGGACCGCGAGATCGTGACCTGGCTGAAGTCGGACACTTAACCGACTGCGCCACCCAGGCGCCCCTGTTCTCAGTTTTTAAGAGTCTCTCATGCTTTGGCTCTCTCCCACTCTAACCTCTTTTTTTTTTTTTTTTCCTTCCCCTCCTCCATGGGTTTCTAGGTTTCTCAGGATCCACATAAGAGTGAACACATACGGTATCTGTCTTTCTCTGTATGGCTTATTTCACTTAGCATCACAATCTCCAGTTCCATCCACGTTGCTACAAAGGGCCATATTTCATTCTTTCTCATTGCCACGTAGTACTAGGAGATAATGAAATTTAAATGAAGTCATAAGGGTGAGGACCTAATCTAATATGATTGGGGTCTTATTAAAAAAAGGAGATTTCTCCCTCTCTCTGCCATGTAAGGACACAGTAAGAAGGTGGCCATCTGCAAGTCAGAAAGAGAATTCTCATCAGATTTGACCATGCTGGCACTCTGATTTCAGATTTCTAGTCTTCAGAACTGTGAGAAAGGAAATTTCTGTTATTTAAGACACCCAGTAGTTTGTTATGGCAGCTAGGACTGGCTAATACAACTCCCTTTTGATCTGATAAATTCTGAAGCCTTGTCTTGACATAACTGCATCACAGTGTGATAGAACTTTCATAAACTGGGTTACTGAGTATGGCTGACAGAATAATGACCGCCTCCCGCCCTCAAGATGTCCATGCCATATTCCCCAGAACCTGTGCATATGTTACCTTATATGGCAAAAAGGACTTTGCAGATGTGATTAAGGTTATGGACCTTGAGATGTGGACCTTATCTTGGGTTATCTGGGTGGGCCCAATCTAACCATGAGTCCTTAAAGATGGAGAACTTTCTAGCTGTGGTCTGACAGATGTGACGATGGAAGAACAGTCAGATAGATGCTTTGAAGATGGAGAAAGGGTACCACAACCCAATAGATGCAGGCAGCCTCTAGAAGCTGAAAAAGGCTGGGAAATAGATACTTCCCTAGAGCCTCTAGAAAGGAATGCAGCCTTTCTTGATTTTATCCTAGTCAGACCTATATCAGAATTTTGAACTATAGAACTATGAGATAATAAATTCATGCTACCTTAACCCATTGTGTTTGTGGTAATGTCACAGCAGCAATAGGAAGTGAATACATTGAGTATGGTAAATTTTATAAATGGTCACAAATTCTTCCTTTTTTACATCCGTGTCTTTACTTGGTGACTTTATAGCTTCTTCTGTCAAGAGGTAGAGACCATATTTCTCCAACCCTTAAATCTGAGTTGACCATTGTTCACCTTTCTGAATGGCAGTGATTACTGAGGTTGTATGATCTTTGTGTGTTGAGTGTATGTCTGTGGTAATGGTGGTAATGGGAAGATGGAGAAGTGGTTCATTAAGCTTAACTTTTTTTAGTTCCCAGGTATCTGGTCCAAGGGGACCTATATGTCAGCACCTGATATAAAGGCTAATGTCATCCTCCCCTCCTTGCCAGTGAAGAGAGAACTGATGGCTACTAGTTTCCTGGACCTTAAGCCCAATGCTATAATTGGCTGGAAATTTCAGTTTTCTCTCTGGGGTTGGATTTAGTGTTTTTAAGGTATTGAAGAAGAATGAACCAAATGTGTGATGAGCAGAAGAGCAGACTGTGATAGTAATGTTTTGTGCTCATCCATGTCTTATTCTCTTCTTCTGGGTATATGAAAGGATTAAATTTCTACCTCTCCATGAAAAATATGCAAAGCCATGGGATTTGTTCTGACCAATAGGTTGGAAGCTGAATTGAGGTAGGTTGTATATGAGCTAAAGCATTTAATTGCTGATGTGATGCATTCCAGCATTTTCTTCTCCTAGCATGGTGCTCATGGAGGCTTGTATTGAGATGGAGGTGCCCAGTTGCTGGGCTACCATGTGGAGGATAGATGTCCTGAAGAATTACCTTTAGCTCGTAGTGAACTTTGTATGAACAAGAAACTTTTTTGGATTAAGCTACTGATATCTTGTTGCCTTTGTTACTGTAGTATAGAAGTCAACCTTTACTAATATATAATATAATTGGATGGTCTGGAGTTAAGTATTATCTCTTACAATGTGACTATAAGCAAATAAATTTTTCTAGGTTTGAAGTTTTGTGTAGTACCTATTTTGTGAGATTTTGAACATTATATGAAGAAATGCATGGAAAGTGTTTGGCATACTCTCTGGTAAAAGGAATAAATGTTAGTTACTTTCATTATCAAAATTACCATCATTGCCACTCTGGAAAACAGTGTGGGGGTTGCTCAAAAAATCAAAAATAGATCTACCCTCTGACCCAGCAATAGCACTGTTAGGAATTTACGCAAGGGATACAGGAGTGCTGATGCACAGGGGCACTTGTACCCCAATGTTTATAGCAGCACTTTCAACAATAGCCAAATTATGGAAAGAGCCTAAATGTCCATCAACTGACGAATGGATAAAGAAGTTGTGGTTTGTATATACAATGGAATACTACTTGGCAATGAGAAAGAATGAAATATGGCCTTTTGTAGCAACATGGATGGAACTGGAGAACGTTATGCTAAGCGAAATAAGTCACACAGAGAAAGACACATACTGTATGTTTTCACTCTTATGTGGATCCTGAGAAACTTAACAGAAGACCATGGGGGAGGGGAAAGGAGAAAAAAAAAAGTTACAGACAGGGAAGGAGGCAAACTATGAGAGACTCTTAAAAACTGAGAATAAACTGAGGGTTGATTGGGGGTGGGAGGGAGGGGAAAGTGGGTGATGGGCATTGAGGAGGGCACCTGTTGGGATGAGCACTGGGTATTGTATGGAAACCAATTTGACAATAAATTTCATATTAAAAAATAAATAAATAAAACAACTGTTGGTACAGGGAAAAAATTACCATCATTATTGTTGCCATCAGCAATCATGAAAACACACTGAGATTCTGGCTAAGCAAAATTGGAAAGTGTGAAGTAAGGACCTTTTCGGAGGGGAGTTCAACATGTTCCTCAATTTGAAGTGCAGAAGTGGTCAAAATTGGTAATCTCTAATTCCAAGAATAAAGTAGAATTTAAGGAGAATCTCCTCCAACTTTAGAGGCTGTCCACATTCCTTGACTTGATGCCCCTGCCTCCATCTTTAAAGCCAAAAAAAGTGGGCAAGGGCCTCATCACATCACCTAATTCTGAATGCTTCTCCTCCCTCTTCCATATGTAAGGGCACTTGAGGATACATTGGGCCAGTTTAATAATCCAGGATAATGTCTCCATCTCAAGGTCCTTGCCCTTAGTCTCTTCCACAAAGTCCTTTTTGCCATGTGAGGTCATAGAGTCACTGGTTCTGGGGACTAAGACCTGGGCACTTTGGGAAACCATTATTCTGCTACCACAATGTCTAAGATTACTTATGTCTTCTCTTTTTCTCCCTCACTCTCTCCCTCACCTCCTTCCACCCCTCTATTTTCTTTTGATAAATTTTAGCAGGGATTTTAATTTTTTTGGTCTTTTCAGAATCTCTTTTGTGTTCTGTCTCTATTGGCATTATTATTTTGTACTTTGTTAATTTCCACCTTATCATTTTAATTTTCTCCCTTCTATTTATCTTGGGTTGTTTTGTTATCCTATTTCTGATTTGCTAAGGTTGTAGATTCAAGTCTTGAGATTTTGTTTGTTTGTTTGTTCTTTGGCTATATACTCAGAAGTGGGACTGCTGAGTCACATGTTAGTTCTATTTTCACTTTCTGAGGAACTGTCATACTGTTTTCCCCAGTGACTGTCCCAGTTTACATTCCCACCAATGCTAAACAAGGATTCTCTTTTTTGTTTGTTGTTTATTTATTTTGAGAGGAGCGAGAGAGATTGAGCATGGAAGAGACAGAGGGGGAGGGAGAGAGAGAATCCCAAGCAGGCTCCACATTGTCAGCACAGAGCCCAACATGGGGCTTGAACTCACAACCATGAGATCATGACCTGAAACCAAGAGTTGGACACTTAACTGACTGAAACACCCAGGTGCCCTGAGATTTTTTTTTTTTTCCTAATTAGAGCATAAAAAGCTATAAAGATCCCTGGAATTACCGCTTTAGCTGCATTTCACAGTTTTTAATTAGTCTTCACTTGTTAAGTATAATCTAATTTCAAAGAATGATTTATTCTTTAACCTGTGAGTTTTAATAAGTATATTTTTAGCTTTCTATAAATATGATTTTTAATGTTAAAAAAAGAATAAAGTCCAATGGGGACTTCTAAGTAGCATTTCAACAAGAGTAAAATATTACACTTTAGAACTATTAATTGTAAGAATTCGCTGTGTTCACAAATTTTTGTAGCATCCTTAGATATATTATTTTTACCATCCCATGTCTCTTTTAAGTTGCAGTAAGAGTCCTTAAAGTGCCCAGATCCATGGATCACTTTAAGAAGGAGGAGTGGTGGGAGTGCCTGGGTGGCTCAGTCAGTTAAGTGTCCAACTCTTAATTTCAACTCAGGTCATGTTCTCACAGTTTGTGAGTTTGACCCCACATCAGGCTCTCAGCTGACAGCCTGGAGCCTGCTTGGGATTCTTTCTTTCTCCCTCTCTCTCTGCCCCTCCCCTGCTTGTGCTTTCTCTAAATAAATAAATAAATAAATAAATAAATAAATAAATAAATTTTTTTAAAAAAGGAGGAGTGGTGCTAGAGAGGCTGTGTCCTACTCTTTGACCAACTCTGAGATCAGGGGAAGGGAAAAACCGTAAATGGATAAATTTGGGAAGGCAGGATAAGGAATAATAAGCAGGTTGCGTCCCAGGGCTCTGTGGAAAGAAGAAGTAGAGAGTACTGGAACATGAGCTGGGCTCTGGATATTCCTTGGACTTACACTGTAAAAAGCCAATGTATTCCCCCAAAGGGCACACTGGCAGAATGGAAAAGAAAGGGCTCTGAGCCCACCAGACAGAGAGGAGACAGAAAAATCACAAGTGGATGTGATGACTACAAACAACAGAGGTCTGGGGCTTTCTGGGTTTGGAGTAAACAGCCTAATGCTGCCAAGAACTCTCACAGGACATTAGTGAATTGCAGCATTGAAAAATAATTGCTCTAATGATGACCCTGAGTCATGTGGAGAAGAAAGTTATGTTTTGAATATGCTTTGTGATGACGTAAGCCTATATATAAAATATATTTTATGAAAGATTTCAGTTAAACTAGTTAAAGCAAAAATAAAACAAAATCTCAGTGGGTTTACAGCAGAGACTTTCATTTACCTGGAATACTCATTTATCTGATTTTTGTCCAATAAATAAAAATACATAGATGGTGGGGGTGGAGGGCAAAATCTGAGCTAAATAGAGCCACACCCACTTGGTTATATATACATTGCTTGTGGCTGCAAGACAGAGTACAAAATAGGTGAGTGGTGGCAACCAAGACTACATGGTCTGCTGGCCTGAAATATTTACTATCTGGCCTTTTACAGAAGGAGTTTGCCGATCCCTGCCTCAGATCATTGTTATGGATGTCCAAAGGGCCTGCTACTTTGCTCCAAATATGCCAAAGGTTGACTTTTGGCCCACTTCTCTGGAGCCCACATAGTAAAAGGCATCACAGCATCTTCCAAAGCGGACGCTCGTGAGAAGTTACCCTGTGGATACGGGGAGAGGAGAGCACATGACTGGTTTGCACACTTTGCAGGTTCAGCAGTGGTCGGTGGCCGGACCCTCCACTTCCAGAACGTGTGAGGGTGTATACGTAGGGAATTACCTGAGGGCTGAGTGCTATGACAAATTCTTATGACTGCTAAGCTTGCTAGTATTCATTTGCAAAAAATGGTCCACATCTCATTTTAGAGTTAAATACTCCTCTGCGGTTTCACCTTTGTGTCTGAGTGACACTCTACTGCTTAAGTTGACTTCTTCAGGCCATTGTGATTCCTAAAGGAAGTGGTGCACAAGGCCCCTCATCTGTCCTAAGGGGTTCCACTTTCCTGAGGTGAGTGAAATACATATTTCAAAGGAAATGGACCTAAGCAAAAAGCAATAATAATGATGACAATTGCACACAAGAGCTGCTTCTGGCAAACACTTAACAGCTGGAGAAGCTGGGGACCTCTGACCTTATCCAATCATTATCTCCTGGAAGTTTGTCGCACAGGGAGAGTATAGAAATGCAAAGAAAATTGGTTATACATACGCACATAAAACAAACCCCACAACTAAGAAAAAAAAATAGCTCCCAATACCAAACAGCGTTTCATTGTAGACACTAATTTTTGCCTTGAGTCTTCTTGCATTGTGAAAGATCAATATAATCCTTTATAGGAAAGCAAAACACTTTTCTAAACCTTCGGTAGGTGCGTAATTAGGAATACAATATGAAAGATGGCCTCATACTCTGTTCACAGAGGTCTTGCCTTTTAAGATCAGGGAGGGTTTGGAAACACAAGAGGCAAAGTCAGAGATGCTAATTAGAAACGCAGCGACCACTTTTACTGACGTGCTGAGAACAGCGACGCTTTCCAGAAATTATTCAAGCTAGAGGGAGTGATCTCATTTTGTCTGGTTCTGAGAGCTTTCTAATTTGAGGAAGAAAATAACAGTGGTAGAGGCAACCAATGTATAATATTGAAGATGAAATCAGCCCGTGGTCTTAGCAAGAGGAAAAGGAATACTCTGTTTCTCTGCCTATGATAATGTTTCTCAAGCTCCTGTTGGAGGGATCTGGAGATTTGTTTCAAAGGTGCCTGCCAGGCTTTGGTACCTCTTCTCTCTACTGTTTTTTTGTACCACTCTTTGGGTTAACAATGTCATTAAATTTTAAAATCACCCATTAATGTAAAAATCCACTGTTATATACATGGAGGAGAATTATATGAACATAGCTTCTTTCACTTTTTGTCAGTAACCTGTATTGCTTTTTCCCTATGTTTCCCCAATGCCTGGCGTGGACTCTGCTATGTTGCAGGAACTGGATACATATTTGGTGAATAAATGAATGAATTTCTCCATTCAACATAGTTTGTCACAATAGTCAATTAAAAAAAACAATCTGAGATTTTGCATCATATTTTTTTTTTTTTTCCCTCACTGTTACACTGTTGATGTTAATCAGAGACTTTCTATTCAGTGATTTTTGTCTCTGGGGAAGAAAAGTTCTGTTTAGAATGTCCATCTTGGTATGGGTTGAATCTGGTGCCATCTTAAGTATAATTGTCTAAAAGTTCCCAGAGCTCCCATTCACAGAAATTAAATATGATCTCATTACCAAACATGCCTCCTTATGACCCAGGACTGAAGTCTTCCTTCTCTTACTTCTTACAGCAATTTTTGTACTTAGGGGTTTTCACTCATTCCTTTATTCATTCAAAGACATTTGTTACTAACTAAAAATAGTTTAGAATTTTTCTAATTTTTAAAAAGTGTTTGTTTTTGAGAGAGAAAGAGACACACACACACAGAGCATGAGCAGGAGAGAGGGGTGGGCAGAGGACAGAGAGAGAGAGAGACAGAATCTGAAGCAGGCTCCAGGCTCTGAGCTGTCAGCACAGAGCCCGATGCAGGGCTCGAACCCACAGACCATGAGATAATGACCTGAGCCAAAGTCAGACGCTTAACTGACTGAGCCACCCAGGTGCCCCAAAGTCTTTCTAATTTTTTATTGATTTTTTTTTTCTTTAAGTAGGCTTCACACCCAGTGTGGAGCCCATCATGAGGAGGCTTGGACTCACGAACTGTGAGATCAAGACCTGAGCTGAGATCAAGAATCAGATGCTTAATCAACTGAGCTACCCAGGCACCCCTTGATTGATTAAAAAAATTTTTTTTAATGTTTATTATTTTGAGAGAGAGAGAGAGACACAGAGGACAAGTGGGGGAGGGGCAGAGAGAGAAAGAGAGAGAGAGACACAGAATCCAAAGCAGGCTGCAGGTTCTGAGCTGTCAGCAAAGAGCCTGGTGCAGGGCTTGAACCCACAAACTGTGAGATCATGATGTGAGCAGAAGTCAGACGCTTAACCAACTGAGCCACACAGGCACCCCTACCTTGATTGATTTCTTGAAGGGGATTTTAATGCTGCCATTTATCATTCTTGTGACATTGGGCAAATTATTATACCTGGCCTCAGTTTCCCTACCTGCAAATGGGGGTGGCAATTGAATTTTTCTTATAGGATTGCTGTGAAGAGTAAGTATTTTAACCTGTCCAATGGCAACTGGTTAATACATGTTAACAATTCAATACTACTACTAATACTACTAATAATAATAAATGTTATGATTCAAATTTTTGAGGACAGAGACAGGTCCGTGTTTCATTCCAGGTGGCACAATGTTCAATCAATATTTGTTGCAACAAGAGGTTTCAATATAGTGTACAAAGTAACTCTGGGGCTGGTATTTCTCTGTAGCATTATCAAAACAAGCTGCCCTGGCTGATAGGGGGACCTAAGTCTTTGATTCAAGTGGCTTAACCTTTGCATTCCTTTCTTATAGCCTCCAGCTCAAACACTTATCTTCCCACCTGCCATTGTCTCTTAGAGGATGAGTTGGTTTAGACTGACCACTGGCTCCTAATCTTGGAGAAAGTTTTTTATAGATCTCTGACCTTATGAGCCAACTATATAGAATCCCTGCTAAGCAAAGGAAGAATTGCACAAACAGGAACGAAAAGAAGCAGGTGTCCTTGGGCTTGTTGCTAGGCCTTGGAAGTGGATAATAAACAAGAGGCTTCTAAGGGTGTGGTGAAGGATCTCGTTATTAAGACCACTGCGTTCTTTCCTAAATGATTTTGAGCATATTTGTAAATTTAAATAAAACACACTATCTCCTTCTAAATTGCCTTCCTAGTGCTATAATAATATGAATGCAAATGGCAGTTTTGCACACTGGGTCCGATATTTTCATAGTCTAAGTTTAAGAAGAGATTCTCTCTTTCTGACATGTAATATATTGTTTATTGGTTAAAATTCAGTGTCCTTATTAAGAAAATGTAAGATACGATCAAGACTCTGATAGGCACACTCTCCATGAAAGTTAGCATATTTTAGAAGCTCCAGGCAGTGGGAAATGAGGCCGGAGATGTAGAGAGTGATTGGATTCTAGAATACCCTGCATGTCTTAAACGGGGATGAGACTTTATCTTTTAGGTAATGGGGAGCTTCTGACAGGTTTTAATCAGAGTATTAAATCATATTTATGTTTGAGGAAGGCCACTCTTGCCATGGATGTGTGTGTGTGTGTGTGTGTGTGTGTGTGTGTGTGATGGTAGACAGGTCGGAAATTAGTTCAGAGACTAATTCCAGGTGAAAGATGGTGAGAGGTGGATGGAGACAGCAAAGGTGGAGATGGAGAGGGACAGGTTTGAAGAAGGTAGGTTTCAGTGACTGGTGTGATTGGTTCTTGACGGTTGGGTGTATTTTGTGAAGAAAGAGGAGGCTTGGGCTGAGTGGAAGATGTTGGGTTCCTCAAATCTCTTGCATTGAAGTAGGAAATGCAGGTGGATGAGGTGGTTTCATGGTTTTGGTTGTCAGCTATAAATTGATGACTATGAAACCCATACTTCCAGTCCAGATCTTTATTCCTGTGTTCAAGACCCATGCACTCAGCTCTTTATTGAACCCATCCAGCCCATAGGCACCTGAAACTCAGCATGTCCCTGAACCAACATGGTGACTTTCTTTGCTTTCTGAGTCCTTTCCTCATTCTCTCTCTCTCTCTTTTTTTTAAGTAGGCTTCACACCCAGTGCAGAGCCCAATGTGGGACTTGAACTCACGACCCTGAGATCAAGACCTGAGCTGAGATCAAGAGTTTGATGCTTAATTGACTGAGCCACCCAGGTGCCCTAACTCTCCCCATTCTTAATTGGTGAGTAACACAATCTACCCTGTTGTTGCCCATGCCAAACGTTTGGGAATTATTCTTGATTCATCTCCCTGTATGACTGACATCTAGTTATTCCCCAATTCTGTCAATTTGATGTATTTTATATCTTTTTAGTCTATCCATTATTTTAAGCTCTACTTGCAATAACAGGAAGTGGAAGATGCTTGAAGGAGTTGCCAGGACAGGGGCTGTATCAGAATTTAACAATTCAGAGACAATCTGCCCCACATCGAGCTCTGTACTGATAGCACAGAGCCTGCTTGGAATTCCCTCTCTCTCTCTCTCTCTCTCTCTCTCTGCCACTCCCCAACACTCACTCTCTCTGTCTTTCAAAATAAATAAATAAACATTAACAAAAAAGAATTCAGAGACATTTCAGTTCCAAATGATGAAAAGGATATCATATGCAGTGGCTGGAGATTAATGGATGCCTTAGTCTGTTTATTTATATTTTTAATTTTTTTTAACGTTTATTTATTTTTGAGACAGAGAGAGATAGAGCATGAACGAGGGAGGGTCAGATAGAGGGAGACACAGAATCTGAAACAGGCTCCAGGCTCTGAGGTGTCAGCACAGAGCCCGACGCGGGGCTCGAACTCACGGACCGCGAGATCATGACCTGAGCCGAAGTTGGCCGCTTAACCGACTGAGCCACCCAGGTGTCCCTGCCTTAGTCTGTTTAGACTGCTATAGCAAAATAAAGGGTGGGGTTGAATAAAAAACAGACATTTACCTCCCATAGTTCTGGAAATTAGAAAGTCTAAGACCAAGGTGCTGACAGATTCTACATCTGATCAGAGCCAGTTTCCTGGTTCATAGATGATGGCTTTCTATGTCCTCATGTGGCAGAAAGGGTGAGGGAGCTTCTATGGTCTCATTTGTAAGAGTGCTAATCCCATTTAAGAGAGCTCAACCCTCATCACCTCCCAAGGACCCTTTTGTTGTGTTTTTTCTTTTTTCTTTCTTTTCTTTTCTTTTCTTTTCTTTTCTTTTCTTTTCTTTTCTTTTCTTATTTTTTCTCTTCTTTTTTTCTAGTTTTTCTTCTCTTTTCATATCTCTTCTTTTCTTCCTTACTTTTTTTTTTTGTTTGTTTGTTTTTTGGATGGGAGTTCCAGAAGGAGAGGATTTAATTCAACTGCAAAGAATCAGTTTTGGAAAAGGTTATTATTGATAATTTTACAAAATTAAAGAATGGAATGAATTTTCAGATTAAAAGCTCATGGTAATCTTTGAGTAGTATAAATAAAAGTAAATTCACAATAGGGAAAGCCTCACCTCTTAATACCATCACACTGGGGGTTACAATTTCATTGTATGAATTTTGAGGCAATATAAATATTCAGTCCATAATTGTGGGTAAAGTATGATCTAAGGAGGTCATAGGATTGATGAAGTGAGGTGCACATTCCTTCTGGCCCAACATTTGCACGTCTTTCTCTTGTATGGGAGAATTCCCATACATATTAGAGAATTCCAGACCTTATCAATAAGTGCTTACCAGTTGAAAATGCCAGATACTCACTTTTCAAGCTTCATTCATATCTAAGACACGCACGGGACCCAGATGTCACCAACTAGATGCAACAACTATGTACTTTGAATCTAGAGTCATGGCAGCAAAAATGGCATTTGGTACTACAAGATTTTGTGCTGAACACAGAAGTGACAGCATTGATAATGATGGTCATGGTTGCAGTAAGATCACACTTCTGTTGTAAAAATGGCAGCAAGACAAACAGCAATATCATAAATTGATGGCCCTCATAGATCAGTTCTCCGGTGTGCTTTTGGGCATTGGTGCTGGCTGCTTAGACTTATGCCCTCCCAATGAGTCAGGAAATGTGTCAGTTAGGCCATCTTTCAGCTGCAATAATAGAAAAAAACCCCAGCAGTGACCTAGGTCATTAGGGGTCTTTCTCCCCTCATAACATAAGAAGTTTGGAGTTGAGTAGCTACTGACATTTGTTCAACAGGTGGACAGTGTCAAGGCTCTTTGTTGGCCTCTTGGCCTGTCCCTTATGCTGCAGTCCATTTTTAAGACAGGAAAAAGGGGAGACAGGTTAGCACTAGTTGTGCTTTTCCATTTTTCCAGAGGATCTAAAGCCAAAGATCTAGGCTTGCATCGTGTTATCCAGGGCTCAGTAATATGGTGCACTAGCTACATGGGAATGCGGGTTGAAGGAAATGAGTATTTCGTGAGGATGTGGAGTGTCCAACCTTGATCACAGAAGTGGGCAATGGGGAAATAAGTTGAGAAAGGGGCAGCCAGTGTACATTGTATGTCAGTCAGCTATTCAATGTCTTTAAAACAAACCCTTTTATTGCTCATGTTGCTATAACTCACCTGATCAGTTTTTGTTGTCTTCCGTAGACAACCCTGTATGATAATCCAGTGGTATTTAATAAAATCAAATATAGAGTGAACCAGGAATTAAAGATTATTCTAAAAGTTTGGTTGACTTAGCAAATGGTGCCTCTATTGATTGAAATAAGAAAAACTCGGGGTGCCTGGGTGGCTCAGTCGGTTAAGTATGCGACTTCAGCTCAGGTCATGATCTCCCAGTTCATGGGTTTGAGCCCCACGTCAGGCTCTGTGCTGACAGCTCAGAGCCAGGAGCTTGCTTCAAATCCTGCATCTCCCTCTCTCTCTGCCCCTTCCCTGCTCACACTCTGTCTTTCTCTCTTTCTCAAAAATAAATAAGTATTAAAAATTTTTGAAATAAGAAAAACGCTTACTAAAGAGTGAGTGGCCTATAGTATTATGCTATTTATTTCATCCTCAACTTTAAAGAAGTAAAGTGTATTGGCACAGTTGAATCTCTATTTGCTAAAATGTATGGGAAAGATATTTTTGAACTTGGAGGAGAGCTCACTTTGCCAGTTCCTGGTGCCACAGTCACCTCTTCCACTTTTTTGTTAGCTTTTCCTTCTAAGACATTTTCAATTTTCAGTATTATTATAGTTGCTTTGAGAAGGGGCTCCAACTTGTCTGTGAAAGCTTTGTTCCATAAATGATAGAATTAGTTGTTCATTAAGGCAGTAAATGAAGCTGATTAAGTAGTGAGTTAGTGAAACAAGTATAGTAAAAGTTCATAAAAACACAACCCTTTTTTATTGATTTTCCTTTTATTACTTTTCTCTGTGGGACAAAATTTATTAAAAATTGGCAGCAAGAAACCCTCTCTTGAGGTCATTACCAAATGCCAGTGTCTTCACACTGCTGGGTACTATTTTCTATTGTAATGCCTTTGCACATGGACTCTCTGTGCCTAACTTCTGCTTCTCCTTTAGAACACTAGTTGGTGTTACCTCTTCCAGAAAGTTTTCCCCTACACTCCTTTAGAGGAGAGGCCTCTGGTTTTTTTTATCTCCTTAATCCATGTACCTAGGACAAAACCAGGTATATTTTAGGTTTTCGATGCATGCTTGTTGAGTTAACAGAATGAGTCAGTATTAGACAACTTATAGCTAATTGAATATGTCTTGATTGATGGGAGAAAGGGAGTGTGTATTGAAGAAACAGAGAAAGAGAGAGAGGTCTAAGCCATTCTTAGGGTATGAGAGGACCAGGGAAGAGGAAGTGAGGAGTGATGGGAATACAGACAATGTCTCCAACCAGTTCATATTGCCTTGGATATAGGAGTACTGGGGCTTTACCTGGCAGTGTGTTGGGAGTTTTTGTGTGTGTTTTATTTTATTATTATTTTATGATTATGATTATGATTATGATTATTTTATTTCCTACTTGTCTACAGCTCTAGAATATTTTTGGCCTCCTTGCCACCCTCTCCAATTATCTAAATCCCCAGGGACCTTATTCCTCCAGCATGACAGAGTCTCCCAGAGCATGGTTTCAACTTCCTATATCCTTAGTGGGGAAGCCCTTACTTTTCCTCTTCTCTTTTCAATTTTAACAGCCCCAGAAAATGATGATTGTACCTACTATACTCTTTAATCTTCTAGGTTGTCAGGCCAAGGAAGTAGCCAGATCTATTCTGTATATCTTATGTTTCTATGTCTCTTCAGAAGCAAAAAGCTGGTTGAGTAGTTTAGAGCCACAGACCCGGTTTATGATTGCGGTGGCTCACTCAATACACTCACATACTTTGGACATTGGAGGGCAATAGTCACTCACCACTATAACTCATTGAAACATGTTACAAGAAAGCTCATTTTTCCGGGCTCCTGAAAGATTCTGAGCTTCTTTGTCTTCTCCGAGATTCTTTCCCTTCCCCCCATCCCATCCCCAATCTTATCCATACTCATTTGCCTTTTTCATGTTAGCTGCCATAAGGACTCTGAAGCATTTCAGCTTTCTAATACATCTTTTCCTAGCCTGAACCAGCTGCCCTTCTTTACAGCTCTATTTTGATGCTTGAGATAATTGTCTACACTGTGATTTTTAAATTTGAAACATTCTCTTGTGCTTTTAGGAGTAAAGTGGTATTTGGAAATCTGGCAAATAAGTAGACTACCTATCAGAAGGTGGAAGAAATGTCTTCCTTCCCACGTTCCTGTGTTTTCATTATGCAAAAGGAAAGTCAAGGCTTTACTTCCTCTGCCTGCTGTCTTCTTCCCTGTTTGTTGAGGACAGTCAGTTGGTGATTTGTAGCTAAACCAGACTGCCCCACTGATGAAGAAATTAAGGTCAAAGTCAACCTTTTTTTTTTTTTTTTAAAGTGTGTTTATTTTGAGAGAGACAGATACAGCATGAGTTTGGGCGGGGCTGGGGGGGGGCGGGCAGAGAGAGAAAGAGGGAGAGAGAATCCTAAGCAGGCTCTGCAGCACTGTCAGCACAGGACCCGACATGGGGCTCAAATTCATGAAACTGCGAATCAGACACTTAACCAACTGAGTCACCCAGGTGCCCCAAACTCAAACCTTCTAATTTTAGAATCAAAATCAAGTGGCTTTTAAATTTCTGAAGATATTATGTCATTTGTTTCAAGACTGATGTGTTATATACTACTCAGTCTAAATTGGGCCAACCTATTGAAGTATTTTGTGATTAATCATGCTACCTGGGGCACCAGAATTGCTGCTGGATCTTGGTAAAATGGCTGCTTGTCTCTCCTTGGGGGTTGTGAAAATATAAAAAGAAAATCATTATAGCTAGGAAAATCCTATTCTGCCTTATTATTCAGAAAGCACTGCTGTTAGTTTCTATGGAAGCATTTCCCAAGGATGTTCTTAATTATTGATGGCTAAATTCTCATTACTTAATGGAAGCTGGACTTTAAGGAGAAGCAAGAGGGAGGGAGCTTTATTTTTATTTTTTTTTTTGTTTGTTTTTTTGCGCATTGGTAATACACATTGTCTTCTCCACATCCATGGGTGAAGACACTGGCTTGGCAGAAAAGATAGAGAGTACGGCAAGAAGCAAGGGAAGAGAAGACAGGAGAAGAGAGTGTATGTTGATTGCAAGTCTGGAAGCCTAATTTTAGTTAGGACACAACATTACTTATCTCTCCCATGTAGAAGTACGAGAGAGAGGAAAGTCATTGTGAAAAAACACCTCTACCTTTCTAGAAGGATGTTTCTGTTTATGGGAGGGCTCCTTGTTCTGCTGGATTCCTTGGTGGATTTGAATATGGAAAGGTAGCTGAGCGCTGAGTGTGAGGGCAGGGGTTGAAGAATACTGACTTGTTTTCCCTAAGATATAGAGGACATTTTGGAGTTGAGGGTGTGGAGTGGGAATCTTTGAGAGACAAAGTGTGGAAGAGAGTGGGATTGTAAGGAGAGTAACACAAGTCCTTATGATAACCCGGGCTAGGGAGATTCCACAGGCTGAAGCGGACATTGACAAACTCTGTGATGGGTTACCCAAAGATCTTGTGGAATGAGGATATCTAATGCTGAAGGTGAAGTTGTTTGTAATATTGTGATGTAAACCCCTTTTCCTAGAGAATTCTTTGTATAAGTCAGCTTTTGCGGAAATAGTGTGGCACAAGAAACAACTGCCAAATCTCAGTGGCTTACAAAAACAAACATTTATTTTTTGTTCATGGGTCTGTGGGGTTGGCTGCAGATGCTGTGCTCCAGGCCAATGCTCAGATTCAGGTCTGCTCCTCTGGCTTTCATTTTGGGGGCCAGCAACCTTTAACCTTCAAGAAAGCAATCTATGTGCATGGGCATCACACATATGTACTACCTAGAGGGGAGGTTTTTATTTGTTTGCTTGTTTACTTATTTATTTATTAATAAAATAAAAGAAAGAGGTGAATTGCAAATTGGGTCACCACAGTATGACTCAGGATGATCCAACACAGGGAGATCATTAATAGAGATCATTAAACAGGAGAAGGACTCAAAGCCAGGTAACCATGAATATGGAAGTTTCCCCATACCTTCCCTATAATTAGCAGAAATCTTGTGCTCCTAGAGGGTCTGCTCTTTCACAATCCATGCACTAAGCATTCACATCAGCTCTTTTTCTTTTTTAAGGGGCGAGAGGCTCTAGCTTACATCTGTGCTCCATATGAGCTTTGAGACCAGTACGATTATTCATTCTGATCTTGCCTGTAGAAAACCAAGCCACATGCTTGAGCCCATCTCATTTTATACAATCATTTTTTTCCCTCTCAAATAAAAATCACCTGATTGGCTCTTACATAATCACTTCTACCCAAGCCCTTAGATGAGTCAATTTCCTATGCAGGCTTTTATTGTCATCTCTACCTCCAAAAAGATATCTGGCAAAGAAAAGGGATAGACTTTTTTTTTGCTAAAGGCTGTGTGAACCGTTGGATCTAAAAGTTCAGGTTCTGTTTTTTTCTGCTTCTTTTACAGGCTCCACTAGGGGACTTAAAAACAAAAACAAAAACAAAAACAAACCCCAAGCTCATTCTGTGTCTCAGTTCCTCACCAGCTTTTTGCTGCCTCTGAAGCTTAAAGTAGTTCTTTTTTAGATCTGAAGATTTGCAAGCTGTCAGGCTTTAATAAGTGTACTATCCGTATCTTCAGTTTTAGATAACTCACCCACACTAATCGTTTTTTTCCCCCCACATGGAAGCTTATTTTCTATTTGATTTCCTTTTTCTTTTTGCAGAAGAATCCTTTGCCTTAGAATGATAAAGGAGGAAAGGAAAGGGCCAACATTCTTTTGCTTTACAATGAGGCAGAGAGACACAGGGAGTTGGGTAAAGTGTATTCTTAAAGGAAGGACAGAACAGGTGAAAGGAAATAGATTAACCCATTCAGTTGTTAGATCACTTCTGACCCAAGGATCTTTCTGCATAGCTCAGGTCTGCAAGACCTTGTTATTGTGGCCCTATTTTCTGCTCACTGCAACTTTTTCAGTCCTTGTCACCATTATGAAACCATTTCCTCTATGCCTGGCTGTTGGCTCTTCAGAGGCTGATGGCTCACTACAAGGGTAGGCTTCTGTCCTCTGTGCTGACACTCTTTCAAAGGACACTTGTATGGGAAGGAACTATTGTACCACGTTCTCATCAGTTACAACTGAATTAATGAGCTGAGAAAATTACTACCAGCAATAAGTTAGCTTTTGAAATGGAGGGTTTCTTATTCTTTTGAGCATAGAATTTTAGAGCCACAAGATACATAGAGATCATCTCTTTGAACCACCTTGTTTTGTAGATAGAGTTCCAGAGAAGTTGAAGGCTCTCCCAAGGTCAGACAACTAGTTATTGGTAGGACTGGGACTAGAGCCGGTTGTCTTAATTCTATTCTTTTCATTACATTTGATTTAGTTCCAGAATCTAGATTACAGTGAAAGGCACAGACGTATTAAAGTTAATCATTAACCTCTAAAGTGGCAGATTGAGTTTTAATAGAGAGAACACTAAAATTCTCGGTAGGGGTAATAAGGGGGCAAGTGGGGAAGAATAAAACTGCTCAAGAATAAAACAGCTTCCCAGCTTCTCACTTTTGGTGGAAATACCTCTAACAAGAAAGTTTGTTTCAAGCCATGCAAATTTAAAGAAAAGGGGTTTGACAGAAAAGCTGTGAACATTGTCAAAGTTAACCTTATTCCCTGTGTCATTCTGGAAGATTCCAGGACAAAGAAACACAATGTCATTAACAAGGGAAACGGATTGGAAAGAGCTCAGTGTTTTTCCACTTAAAACATATCCTTTCCTCTTTCCAGGTTTAGAAAATATGATTTCGGAGGTGGAAATTTCTTACAAAACAACACAGGCTCTTTGCTTTATTCCTGTAACAATAATGCTAAATTTAAATAGTTCTAATCTTCAAATAGGCATAGTACCTTGCAGATAGTTTTGAGTTGCTTGATCACTTCTTCCTGGTAAGCTCCCCTGTACAGCTCAGGTTTTGAAGGACTTTTAATCCACTCCCTCCCCTACCCCCGCCCCTATTTCTTCCTCACTGAAACCTTCTCTTATAAGCAAGTCTGGGAAATGTGATGTCAGTCATCTTCCTGACAAAGTAGGGACAGTGGCTGAGAAAAGTCTGTCATGGGTAAGGGTGGTGGAACCGGAGTAGGGAGGCATGGGAATAATCAATATTTATTGATTGGGGCTTAAGTTTTCTCCGAAATAGAGAACACGTGAGCCCTCAAAATTGAGGAAATTATTTCAAGTTGAGTGGTCAGACTGGAGGAAGGGAGAGAGGTAGCATTAGTTGTCACAGAAAAATCTAGAGACAGAGGCAGGGGTTCAAATTCCAGATGTTATTGGAGGAAACATGCCCTTTTTTCTGTTTTTTGTTTGTTTATTTATTTCTTGTTTCCCCAAGACACAGAGCATACAGTGCCTGATTCGAGAACATACCTGGAGATTCCTTCCTTCTGCTATGAAACCTGTGTTTTCCCCTCTGCCTACCTTCCCTTTTTCTCTTGCTTTCTTCTTCCTTCATCAAATCTTTCTTACTTTATCTCTAAGATTATTCAGCCCGTGTTTTAATGTTTATAGACTGTTTGTTTTATTTGAAATAGTATTCCATTTAAAATTTTAATAATAATAGTAACTGTTAATACTAGTTACCTTTTTTTAACTTTGTAAGTTAACTTTATTTTTTATTTTTTAAAATTTACATCCAAATTAGTTAGCCTATAGTGAAGTAATGATTTCAGTAGATTCCTTAATGCCCCTTACCCATTTAGCCCATCCCCCCTCCCACAACCCCTCCAGCAACCCTCAGTTTGTTCTCCATATTTATGAGTCTCTTCTGTTTTGTCCCCCTCCCTGTTTTTATATTATTTTTGTTTCCCTTACCTTATGTTCATCTGTTTTGTCTCTTAAAGTCCTCAGATGAGTGAAGTCATATGATTTTTGTCTTTTTCTGATTGACTAATTTCACTTAGCATAATACCCTCCAGTTCCATCCACGTAGTTGCAAATGGCAAGATTTCATTCTTTTTGATTGCCCAGTAATACTCCATTGTGTGTATATATATATATATATATATATATATATATATATATATATACCACATTTTCTTTATCCATTCATCCATCGATGGACATTTAGGCTCTTTCCATACTTTGACTATTTTTGATAGTACTGCTATAAACATGGGGGTGCATATGTCCCTTCGAAACAGCACACCTGTATCCCTTGGATAAATGCCTAGTAGTGCAATTGCTGGGTCGTAGGGTAGTTCTATTTTTAGTTTTTTGAGAAACCTCCATGCTGTTTTCCAGAGTGGCTGCACCAGCTTGCATTCCCACCAACAATGCAAAAGAGATCCTCTTTCTCTGCATCCTCACCAACATATGTTGTTGCCTGAGTTGTTAATGTTAGCCATTCTGACAGGCGTGAGGTGGTATCTCATTGTGGTTTTCATTTGTATTTCCCTGATGATGAGTGATATGGAGCATTTTTTCATGTGTCGGTTGGCCATCTGGATGTCTTCCTTAGAGAAGTGTCTCTTCATGTCTTTTGCCCATTTCTTCACTGGATTACTTGTTTTTTGGGTGTTGAGTTTGATAAGTTCTTTGTAGATTTTGGATACTAACCCTTTATCTGATATGTCATTTGCAAATATCTTCTCCCATTCTGTCAGTTGCATTTCAGTTTTGCTGATTGTTTCATTCACGGTGCAGAAGCTTTTTATTTTGATGAGGTCCCAGTAGTTCCTTTTTGCTTTTGTTTCCTTTGCCTCTGGAGACGTGTTGAGTAAGAAATTGCTGTGGGCAAGATCAGAGAGGTTTCTGCCTGCTTTCTCCTGGAGGATTTTGATGGCTTCCTGTCTTACATTGAGGTTGTTCTTCCACTTTGAGTTTATTTTTGTGTATGGTGTAAGAAAGTGGTCCAGGTTCATTCTTCTGCATGTTGCTGTCCAGTTTTCCCAGCACCACTTGCTGAAGAGACTGTCTTTATTCCATTGGATATTCTTTCCTGCTTTGTCAAAGATTAGTTGCCCATATGTTTGTGGGTCCATTTCTGGTTCTCTCTTCTATTCCATTGATCTGAGTGTCTGTTCTTGTGCCAGTACCATACTGTCTTGATTATTACAGCTTTGTAGTATAGTTTGAAGTCTGGGATTGTGATGCTTCCTGCTTTGGTTTTCTTTTTCAAGATTGCTTTGGCTATTCGGGGTCTTTTCTGATTCCATACACATTTTAGGATTGTTTGTTCTACCTCTGTGAAGAATGCTGGTGTTACTTTGATAGCGATTGAATTGAATATGTAGATTGCTTTGGGTAGTATCACATTTTAACAATATTTGTTCTTCCTATCCAGGAGCATGGAATCTTTTTCCATTTCTTTGTGTCTTCTTCAATTTCTTTCATAAGCTTTCTATAGTTTTCAGTGTATAGATTTTTCACCTCTTTGGTTAGATTTATTCCTAGGTATTTTATGGTTTTTGGTGCAACTATAAATAGGATCAATTCCTTGATTTCTCTTTCTATTCCTTCATTGTTGGTGTATACGAATGCAACTGACTTCTGTGCGTTGATTTTATATCCTGCAACTTTACTGACTTCATGAATCAGTTCTAGCAGTTTTTTGGTGGAATCTTTCGGGTTTTCCATATAGAGTATCATGTCATCTGTGAAGAGTGAAAGTTTGACCTCCTCCTGGCCGATTTGGATGTCTTTTATTTCTTTGTGTTGTCTGATTGCAGAGGCTAAGACTTCCAATACTATGTTGAATAACAGTGGTGAGAGTGGACATCCCTGTCTTGTTCCTGACCTTAGGGGGAAAGCTCTCAGTTTTTCCCCATTGAGGATGATATTAGTGTTGGGTCGCTTGTATATGGCTTTTATGATCTTGAGGTATCATCCTTCTATCCCTACTTTCTTGAGGGTTTTTATCAAGAAACGGTGTTGTATTTTGTCAAATGCTTTCTCTGCATCTATTGAGAGGATCATATGGTTCTTGTCCTTTCTTTTATTGATGTGATGAATCACGTTAATTGTTTGGCGGATACTGAACCAGCCCTGCATCCCAGGTATAAATCCCACTTGGTCGTGTTGAATAGTGTTTTTAATGTATTGTTGGATCCAGTTGACTAATATCTTGTTGAGGATTTTTGCATCCATGTTCATCAGGGAAATTGGTCTATAGTACTCCTTTTTAGTGGGGTCTCTGTCTGGTTTTGGAATCAGGGTAATTCTGGCTTCACAGAAAGAATTTGGAAGTTTTCCTTCCATTTCTATTTTTTGGAACAGTTTCAAGAGAATAGGTGTTAACTCTTCCTTAAATGTTTGGTAGAATTCCCCTGGAAAGCCATCTGGCCCTGGACTCTTGTTTTTTGGGAGATTTTTGATTACTAATTCAATTTCCTTACTGGTTATGGATCTGTTCAAATTTTCTAATTCTTCCTGTTTCAGTGTTGGTAGTGTATATGCTTCTAGGAATTTGTCCATTTCTTCTAGATTGCCCATTTTATTGGCATATAATTGCTCATAATATTCTCTTATTATTGTTTTTATTTCTGCTGTGTTGGTTGTGATCTCTCCTCTTTCATTCTTGATTTTATTTATTTGGGTCCTTTCCTTTTTATTCTTGATGAAACTGGCTAGTGGTTTATCAATTTTGTTAATTCTTTCAAAGAACCAGCTTCTGATTTCATTGATCTGTTCTACTGTTTTTTTTGTTTCGATAGCATTAATTTCTGCTCTAATCTTTATTATTTCCTGTCTTCTGCTGGTTTTGGGTTTTATTTGCTGTTCTTTTTCCAGCTCCTTAAGGTGTAAGTTTAGGTTGGGTATCTGAGATCTTTCTTCCTTCTTTAGGAAGGCCTGGATTGCTATATACTTTCCTCTTATAACCGCCTTTGCTGCGTCCCAGAGGTTTTGGGTTGTGGTGCTATCATTTTCATTGACTTCCATATACTTTTTAATTTCTTCTTTAACTGCTTCATTAGTCCATTCATTCTTTAGTCGGATGTTCTTCAGTCTCCAAGTATTTGTTACCTTTCCAAATTTTTTCTTGTGGTTGATTTCGAGTTTCATAGCATTGTGGTCTGAAAATATGCACGGTATGATCTCGATCTTTTTGTACTTACTTGGGGCTGATTTGTTTCCCAGTATATGGTGTATTCTGGAGAATGTTCCATGTGCACTGGAGACAAATGTATATTCTGCTGCTTTAGGCTGAAATGTTCTGAATATATCTGTTAAGTCCATCTGGTCCAATGTGTCTTTCAGAGCCATTGTTTCCTTGTTGATTTTTTTATTAGATGATCTGTCCATTGCTGTGAGTGGGGTGCTGAAGACTCCTACTATTATGGTATTACTATCAATGAGTTTCTTTATGTTTGTGATGAATTGATTTATATATTTGGGTGCTCTCACATTCGGCACATAAATGCTTACAATTATTAGGTCTTCCTGGTGGATAGACCCCTTGATTATGATATAATGCCCTTCTGCATCTCTTGATACAGTCTTTATTTTAAAGCCTAGATTGTCTGATATCAGTATGGTTACTCTGGCTTTCTTTTGTTGACCATTAGCATGATAGATAGTTCTCCATCCCCTTATTTTCAATTTGGAAATAATTGAAGGTGTCTTTAGGTCTAAAGTGGGTCTCTTGTAAACAGCATATAGATGGGTCTTGTTTTCTTATCCATTCTGTTACCCTATGTCTTTTGATTGGAGCATTGAGTCCATTGACGTTTAGAGTGAGTACTGAAAGATATGAATTTATTGCCATTATGATGCTTGTAGAGTTGGAGTTTCTGGTGGTGTTCTCTGGTCCTTTCTAATCTTTTGTTGCTTTTGGTACATATATATATATATATATATATATATATATATATATATATATATTTTCATCTTTTCTTCCCTCAGAGAGTCCCCCTTAATTTCTTGCAGGGCTGGTTTAGTGGTCACAAACTCCTTTAAAATTTTTGTTTGTCTGGAAAACTTTTTATCTCTCCTTCTACTTTGTTTTTTTTTTTTTTTTTTTAATTTTTTTTTTCAACGTTTATTTTTGGGACAGAGAGAGACAGAGCATGAACGGGGGAGGGGCAGAGAGAGAGGGAGACACAGAATCGGAAACAGGCTCCAGGCTCTGAGCCATCAGCCCAGAGCCTGACGCGGGGCTCGAACTCCCGGACCGCGAGATCGTGACCTGGCTGAAGTCGGACGCTTAACCGACTGCGCCACCCAGGCGCCTCAACTCTCCTTCTACTTTGAATAACAGCCTTGCTGGATAAAGAATTCTTGGCTGCATATTTTTCTGATTCAGCACACTGAATATATCCCGCCAGTCCTTTCTGGCCGCCAAATTTCTGTGGGTAGGTCTGCTGCAAACCTCATCTGTCTTCCCTTGTAGGTTAGGGACTTTTTTTCCCTCGCTGCTTTCATGATGCTCTCCTTGCCTGAGTATTTTGTGAATTTGACTATGATATGCCTTGTTGATGGTCGGTTTTTGTTGAATCTAGTGGGAGTCCTCTGTGCTTCCTGGATTTTGATGTCTGTGTCTTTCCCCAGGTTAGAAAAGTTTTTTGCTATGATTTGCTCACATAACCCTTCTACCCCTATTTCTCTCTCTTCCTCCTCTGGGACCCCTATGATTCTGATGTTCCTTTTTAATGAGTCACTGATTTCTCTAATTCTTAAATTGTGCTCTTTCACCTTAATTTCCCCCTTTTTTCTGCTTCGTTATTCTCTATAAGTTTGTTCTCTGTATCACTGATTCTCTCTTCTGCCTCGTTCATCCTTGCCGCCGCTGCATCCATCCATGATTGCAGCTGATTTATAGCATTTTTAATTTCATTCTGGCTATTTTTTACTTCTTTTATCTCTGCAGAAAGGGATTCTAATCTCTTCTGGACTCCAGGTAGTATTCTTATTATTGTGATTCTAAATTATGGTTCAGACATCTTGCTTGTGTCTGTGTTGGTTAAATCCCTGGCTGTCGTTTCTTCGTGCTCTGTCTTTTGGGGTGAATTCCTTCTTTTTGTCATTTTGAAGGAAGAAAAGGAATTAATGAGTTAGAAAAATTAAAATTAAAAAAATATTAAAATTAAAAATTAAAAAAACACACACACAAATCGAATAGATGAAGCTAGATCCTTGGTGTGTTTTGGTCTGGGTGTAGCAAGTGGTTTGACAGATTAGAGAAACAAACAAAAAGAAAAAAAGTGGGTAGAGAAAGAAAACAGGAAATTGTTTGAGAATTTGAAAAAATGAATACACTAAAGTAGACTAAAATACACAAAATTAGAGAATATAGTAGAAAAGAATTATAGAAAAATATTTTAATAAAAATTAGGGGCGCCTGGGTGGCGCAGTCGGTTAAGCATCCGACTTCAGCCAGGTCACAATCTCGCGGTCCGGGAGTTCGAGCCCCGCGTCAGGCTCTGGGCTGATGGCTCAGAGCCTGGAGCCTGTTTCCGATTCTGTGTCTCCCTCTCTCTCTGCCCCTCCCCCGTTCATGCTCTGTCTCTCTCTGTCCCAAAAATAAATAAAACGTTGAAAAAAAAAATTTTTTTTTTTAAAAATTAAGTGAAATATGAAGATTTTCCGTTTTCTGTATTAAAAAAAAAAGAAATGAAAAAGAGAAAAAAGTTAAAAAAAAGAAGGAAAGACAAAAAAAGAAATTGTTTGAAAATTTGAAAAAGTGAATACACTGTAGTAGACTGAAATAAAATGATGGGAGTAAGATAGAATTTGAAAAAATTTACATAAGAGCAAATAATATAGTAATAAAAATTAAATAAAAATATTTTTAAAAGAAATTGAAAGTAAAAATGAAGTTTTTCTCTGTCTGCATTCAAGAAAAAGAAAAATGAAAAAGAGAAAAAGGAAAAGAAAAAAAGGAAATTGTTTGAAAATTTGAAAAGGTGAGTACACTGAAGTAGACTAAAATAAAATGACAGAAGTAAAGTAGAATTTGAAAAAATTTACACAAAAGTAAAAAAATATAGTAATAAAAATTAAGGACAGATTTTTATGAAAAATTGTAAATAAAAATGAGTTTTTTTCTCTTTCTGTATTCAAGAAAAAGAAAAAGAATTATAAAAGAGAAAAAGGAAAAAGAGAAAAAAAATGAATAGATGAACCTGCTAACAGACTGAAGTAGGACTGAAGTTGCTTTGTTTTCCCCTAGAGGTCAGTCCATGTAGCTCTTTACAGTCCATAAATTAAGCCGACGGTGAGGTTTGTGTTCTTGAAGAGCGAAGTCGGCCCAGTTGGGCAGGGTCGGTGTAACAGCTCCGCTCTCCACTAGATGGCGATGCTAGCCTATTGGGGTGGATTGTTGCGGTGCTCACCAGTGTGCATGCGTGAGAGCGGTGAAAAATGGCGCCATCCAGCCACGCAGTCTGTTCTCCCAGATCACAAATCGCGCACCGGTCCTCCGTCTTCAGCTTTCATCCACTCGCGGCTTTTCCACTTTCCGTGACCTGGCCCTTGGCTGTACCTCTCTCCCAAGTTTTGTCTCACATGTGGCTGTTTTCCCTGGCCCCTTACTTCTGAAGGACTGTGGCTATGACGTGCTCCACCCCTCTGCGGGAGGGTCTCACCGAGCAATGGCTGAATGAGCAATGGCCGAATGTCAGTTGTACCCAGGAACGCCTGCTGGACCCTGCTGCTGTCAGTGCCCTGAGACTACGGCCAGGTGCCAGCCCGCCCCCCCCAAAAAATCACGAGACAGTGTACCCTCAGCGTTTCAGGGACCATGGAAAATCGCAGCACACATCTGGCACCAGGCTTCACCCTCAACAACCTTGCCCCAGCACCAGCGAAAGTGGCTGCCTTCCGGGGTCTGCTGGGACCAGGTGGCTTCAACAGTCTCTACCAAGTGTCCTTCCAGCAGTGGGACCATTTTTTCCCATGTGGCCCGAGAACCTCCCGGACCCCACTCTGCTCCTGGGGATTCGCGGTTCCCACCTGAGCACCTCCAGGTAGGGAGCTGCGGAGTTGCAGCCTTTGCACTCCCCTTGTTTACAGTCTTAATGGAATTTAAACCCTCTCCTCTCTCCTTTCTCCCTTTTTAGTTTAGTCCCTGCGGCTGTTTCCAATTTTCCACTTTCTCTCCAGCTGCTTTTGGGGAGGGGTGCTTTTCCCGTATGCTCCACCACCCCCCCCCCAGTCTCCGTCCTCTCTCCACCCACAAAAGTGGCTCCCTACCTTTCAGGGCTTCTTGCTCCCCAAGTTCAGTTCTTCATGTCGCGTACCTGCTGAATTCTGTGGTTCAGGTTGTGCAGATTGTTGTGTTAATCTTCCAGTCGGTTTTCTAGGTGTGTAGGATGGTTTAGTGTTGGTCTGGTTGTATTTCATGGACGCAAGACACACAAAAAGCTTCCATGCTTTTCCATCATCTTGGCTCCTCCCAATACTAGTTACCTTTTATTAAACATGTTTCTAAGGTCCATTTTACAGATGAGGAAGTGGAGGCTGGGGAGAACAAATAACTTATCTATGTTATTTCTGTCAAAAAAAGGCACTCATTGGAAGAGTTGAGACTTGAACACACAGTTTTCTGATCCAAAGGCCTGTTTTCTAGATGTTATTATGCTATCAACAGCTTTCTTCCTTCCATCCTCCATCCCACATCGTCTCCAAAATCCCTGGAACTCAAATCTCTGCCTCCTGTATGATTTCCACATTTAGCATCAAGGTTTCTAGCAGAGAATCACCTGTTGAGAAATATTTATTTTTGACGATAAAGTTGGTCCTGCCCTTGTGGAGGTGTGTGTATGTTAAGAGAAGCCTTGGTCAGTTGGAGTATAAGATTCCAGAAGGTTTGTTAGAGAAAAATAAGGAAGACATGAGTTTATTCAATTTATGCCACAGCTATTGTTGGTGAGTCTGTAGCTTTCAGAAAAGAAAAGACTCCATTTGAAAAGAAAACCACCCAAACAGTCCTCTCCATTCTTACTTCCCAATGCTTGTTAAGTGAATTTTGTTTTAAAATACTTTATTACATGGAGAAATGTCAAGGGGCTTTGGATCAACAGCTCTGAAGGCAGCTCCATCTTATATTTATTCTCAGCAAAAGAATAAAAATACTTTAAGCTATAGCATTTAATCCTACCCTCAACTCCCTCCTCCCACTTTCCCCTCCCCCCACCACTCCTTTCTTCCTGCCCAGTGCCACCACCTGAATGTCTCTGTTCTAGTTGTCAGAGCAGGAGACAGACTTGTAGGCAGCCATGGTGAAGTGTTCTGTTGAACAAAAGTTCTGCTTGATTGGCAAAATGGTTCCCTTCTCTGTCAGTGTTTCTCTAAGTGAAAAGAGAAGCACATGAAGACAGAAACACACCTTGTCTGCTCCCTCAATGATTGGTTTCCATACCTTTGGGCAGTGGTTGTGATTCTGCCTAGGGATCCCCCTTCAGTGTGGCAGAGTCCTGTGTTTGAACTCCAGATCCCTGGAACTTTCACCCTCATAATAGCAGGAGTTTGCTTGCTCAGTTCTGAAGTGTTTTGGAAGCATTTGTCATGATGGTTATTGGCAGAGGCTGATATGAAGGAAAGAGAATAGAGACAACTATCAAATTTAATTTTATTCCAGACTTTAGATGGAATTACACTTCTAAATTCCGGAGGTGGGAAGACCGGAGCTGTCTCCCATGTCTGCTGGTCTTTGTGGAAAGAATGTTAATTAGGGCAACAATGTGAAAGTGACAGCTGTACCATGTGCCTGGCTTTAGCTGGAATATAACTGATGATATAAACACGATTTATTGATTATTTTTTTTCTGTGTTACGTTTACAGTATTGTTTCTCTGAATCTTCGTCACAATTCTAAGAGCTAGGTGACCTTTTTACATCTTTACATGCAAGGAAACTGAGGCTCAGAAATTCTCAGGAGCCTGATTTGCTGTAGTGGATCAAACCTGAGGTCCTATAGTTTAGGGCTATATTCCTGATGGTGGTACCAAAGTTGTATCCTGACAGGGATGTTGGTTTTCCTTAACATGGTAGGAGCTCTCTCCAGATATATTCCAACTTCCCTAAACTACCCATCATGGATTTGTTAACCCACTAATTTATTCAAATTATTTCTTTTAAGAAATCAATAAATTTGAAAAAAAAAATAAAGGCAATATTTGTGCTATTAAAAAAAAGTCAAACAGTGCAGATGACTATAGAAGAAAAGTAAAAACTTTCCTTTCCTCCCATTTTATTTCCTTGGGCTGCTTCTCGGATATAACCATCATTAATAATTTTCTGTGTTTATGCCAGAATTGTTTCATACATATGTAAGCATGTGTGTGTGTGTATGTGTGTGTGTGTGTGTGTGTGTGTGTATGTGTATATATATATATGTATATGAGGACCTGTGGTCATTTATATCTTCATTACTGGGGAGGACACACCAAGGGAGTAGAAACTTAAGCAGCTGATCCAACCATATCTCCTTATAAGCATGATAACTAGACCTCTGGGCAGAGTCTTTATCCATGGAATGTTTTGAGGAGGATCCCTGGATTAGGATTGCTTATAATAAACAAGTTTGCAATCTATGGATTTATGAGGCTTGACTCTCTGGAGAATCTCATGTAAACTATGTGAATCTCTAGGGTAGAAAATGGAGGAGATGTTTTTAGCTGAAAATCTACCTCTGTGTGAGATGACCCATGGAACTCATCAGAGAACTCATCTGAGCCAGAGAGCATCATGCCTGAGAAGGGAATGAATCGCATTGTATATATGTAGCATAATTATTTGAACTAGTACTCTATTAAGGGAGATTTAGGTTGTTTTCAGTTTTGTTTTGTTATTATAAACAATGCCGCATTGTACATTTTTATTAATATATATTGAGACATTTATCTGTAGAATTGAGATACTACTAGGGTCAAGGTTATATTCATCTATATTTTCAACCACATTATTGTTCTTTCTCCCTCTCCTGACCTTCCCACACATGCACATACAAGATTATGTGTATCTTTATTATCTGGTATCATTTCATGTGTAAAAAATTTAGTATGTATATCTACATTTATGGAATCTCTCTCTTTTAATACCACCCCTTTTCTTAGATAAAATAGAGTATGCCATTCACACTGTTTTACAGCTTGCGTTTTTCTCTTAACATGTCTGGGAGACCACCGCATGTCAGTATATAGAGATTTCTTTATTCCTTATTATAGTTACATAATATTCCATTTGTGGAAGCACCTTATTTTATTAAAGCAGTCACCTATTAGTGACAACTGAATTGTCTACAGTCTTTTTCTATTACAAATAGCAGACTTGCACAGAAATTATTTAATAATTTCTTCTCTGTGTTTGGGATAGATGTTTAGAAATAGAATTGCTGGTTCAAAGGGTATTAGCAATAAGAACACTTTTGTCAAGGGGAGACTGAATTTAAAATGCATTTAGCTTGGGGTGCCTGAATGGCTTGGTCAGTTAAGTATCCGACTTCAGCTCAGGTCATGATCTCACAGTTTGTGGGTTCGAACCCTGAATTTGGCTTTGTGCTGACAGCTCAGAGCCTGGAGCTTGCTTCAGATTCTGTGTCTCCCTCTCTCTCTGCCCCTCTGTGTTCTATCTCTCAAAAAATGAATAAATGTTAAAAAAATAAAAAATAATGAATAAAATGCATTTAATTTGAGTTTAGTATGATATATTTAATGTAGTTTCCCATCATTCGGTGATTTATCAGTTAAATTACTGCTGGCTGTCCCAGTGTAGAAATGCTTTTCTAGGAGGAGTCCTTCTACCCAATGTGCCAACTCACCATCATCATGACACCAAGTTTCAGGATCCAACATAATAGCCTCACTAGGCTGTTAGAAGGATATTGATGACAAATTAGTGTCATAAATCCACAGTATTTATGACTCGCCACTGGAAGAAAATAGTAATAAGAAGTTGTGTGGTGGAAACAAACTTTTCTAAACTATCCATAGTTAAAACACAAATTTTGATCATCCAGGTTAAAGGAAAGATGAAGTCATTTTTTCTCTCTTTAGGAAGAAACTTTCTTCTCCACCTTCTTCTTTTTCTCCTTCTTTTTTTCCTCCCCCTTCTTCTTCCTCTTCTTCTTCCTCTCTTCTTCCTCCTCCTTCTTCTTCTTGTTCTTCTTGTCCTTCTCCATCTCCTCCTCCTCCTCTTCCTCCTCCTCCTCCTCCTTCTCCTCCTCCTCCTCCTCCTCCTCTTTCTCCTTCTTCTTCTACAAAATCATTGTCACATGAAGAGAGTCACAGTGTGCAACCAAAATAATGTAGGAAAAATTGTCATAGATGTGTAGCAGTCCAGTAAACTAATAAAAATACCTTGCATTTTTCTGAATTTTCTAATGTTTGATGAATTTGTTAGCTTTTTAACATTTGTGATTTTTTTACTCCTCTTTTAGTTTTAAATAATTATTTATTCCTAACTTTATAATTTTGTATTCTTGTCTTAAATATGGCTCCCAAGATTGTTCAGGCTCCGAGCCATGCAAAACTGTGCTATACCCTTAGTTTTTGGAGTGATCTATTCAATGACTGTCAGAAATGAACCAGGCAATTATAAGCTGAGTTCTGGTGGGAAATGTACTTCCTCTCTTCATGGATCTGCAACTCATGGCAACAAGTTATATATATATTATATATTTATATATATATATAATATATATTTTTATATATATTCCTCTATGGGCTTACTTTCCTGAAGAGGATAATATACTGAGACAGCCAGCAGTATATACTTGGGGAAAATAATAACAACCTACATAGTTGCCCTCCATTTTCTTCCATTCTCCTCCATGGAAATGCAGTTACCTTTCCTAAAATAGACACCCCAAAGGTCCCAATCAATCATGGCATTGACTCAAACTCCAGGAGTTTGTGATCGTGTTTCATCAGTTCCAGATGTGATTCTTCACTGGGAAAATTATAATGGAAACCAAACAAACAAGAAACAAACAAAACAACTCCAAACCACCACAACAAAAAGATGGTTTATCTGTTTATTCCCCTCCCCCAAGCATATTTTGATGGAACAGGGACAGGATAACTTCAATAAACATTCTTATTTGGAGAGAAAAAGTGGGTGGCACACTGCAGTCACTGGTCCCTAGTAATTCTAAAACACTGCTGGATGCACATTTTGATGTATACTCTGGGGGTAGGGAATATTCTTTGTGTTTTCTCTCCTCCCTCCCCCATTTTCTTTCCTTTTTAAAAAATTTGTTTTTAAAGTTTTATTTATTTTTGAGAGAGAGAGGAAGAGACAGAATATGAGTGGGGGAGGGCAGAGAGAGAAGGAGACACAATCTGAAGAAGGCTTCAGGCTCTGAGCTGTCAGCACAGAGCCTGATGTGGGGCTCGAACTCATAAACTGCAAGTTTGTGACCTGAGCCGAAGTTGGACACCTAATTGACTGAGCCACTCAGGCACCCCTCCCATTTTTTTCCTTGATCAATCATGCTAAATATTTATTAGTCTTATTAAAGCTATCAAGAAAGCAGCTTTCAGATTCATTGATTTTCTCTCCTCTCTTTTTTCTTGTTGTTGTTGTTCGTTTCTATTTCATTGATTTCCACATTTTGTTATTTCCCTACTTTGCTTAGTTTGGGTTTTTCTCTTTTTCTAGTTTTACGACTAAGTTTGGTTCGTTGGGGTTAGGCTGGTTATCTTTTTTTTTTCTTTTTAAAAAATGTTTTATTTATTTTTAAGAGAGAGAGAGAGAGTGTGTGAGCAGAAGAGGGGTAGAGAGAGAGAGGATCTAAAGCAGGCTCTGTGCTGACAGCAGTGAACCTGATGCAGGGGTTGAATTCACCAACCGCGAGATCATGACCTAAACTGAAATCAGACACTCAAAGACTGTGCCACCCAGGTGCCCCAACACTAGTTTTCTAATACAAGCATCTTTTCTAATACAAGCATCCCATGTTATAAATTTTCCTCTAAGAATGATTTTAGTTGTATCCCTGAAATATTGATAAACTGTGCTTTTATTTTCATTCAATTCTAGATATTTTTTTTAAATGTTATTTTATTTATTTTGAGAGAGAGAGAGAAAGAGAGAGCACGAGCGTGAGTGAGGGAGGGGCAGAGAGAGAAGGACAGAGAGAATCCCAAGCAGGTTCCTTGCTCAGTACAGAGTCCCAACATGGGAGCTGATCTTACAACCGTGAGATCACTCCCAAACTGATATCAAGAGTCAGACACTTAACCGAGACACATAGGTGCCCCATTTCCAAATATTTTCTAATTTTCCTTGTGATTTCTTCTTTCCTTCATGGTTATTTAGAAGTGTGTTGTTTAATTTCCAAATATTTGGGGATAATCTGGATATCTTTTTGTTATTGAATTTTATTTCAGTTCTGTTGGAGCCAGATAGCCACCTCTATATGGTTTCATTCCTTCAATTTATTTGCGACTCGCTCTGGTCCAAAATAGAGTTTTCTGTGGTAACATATCAAGGTCTGATATTCCACTGTGCATCTGAGACAAATGTGTATGTTTCTGTCCTTGGATTGAGTTTCTATAAATGGCAATAAGTTAAGTTGGTTCATAGTGTTCTTCAAATCTTCCTCTTTTTGTTTTTTTCCCAAATCTTCTATATACCTACTTATTTGTTTTGTTATTTTTTTTAACAAATCATAGAGAGAGGAGTCTTGATCCAGTATAATTATTTGTCTGTATCTCTTTTCAGTTCTATAAAATTTTTTCCATATATTTTAAACTGTTATTTGGTAGATTAAAAATGGGTGCACTTAGGATTCTTATGTTTTCTTTACATCATCATCAAATGTTCCTCTTTATTTCTGGTATATTGCTTGTTCTGGATTCTGCTTCAACTGGTAGTAACATAGGCATCCCAGCATCTTGCATGGCATAGTCTTCATCCTTTTACCTTTAAACTATCTATGTCTTTATATTTAAAGTGGATACCTTGTACATAGAAATATAGCTGGATCTTGATTTTCTTAGCTCATTTACTGATATGGTTGGGCTTAAATTTGATACTTGCTATTTGTTTTCTATTTGTTCCACGCTTCTTTGTTCCCTTTGATCTCTTGTCCTATCTGTGATGTATTGACTGCATATTTTCTGTGTTTCCATTTTTATCTCCACTACTGACTTATTAGATATTCTTTTTGTTTTAGTTTTTAGTGATTGCTCTAAGATTTACAATATACATCTTAGACTTATTATATATACAATATACTTATACAATATACAATATACATCTTAGACTTATTATAATCTACCTTAAAAATATTATGGTAGTTTATGTAACAAATCTTCCAATAGTATACTTCTAGATTTTCCCATCTATCTTTTGTGCTATTATATCAGATATTTTACTTCTACCTATGTGATAAACCTTACGATTTATTATCACTGTTTTTGCTTTAAAAAACCCAATCATCTTTTAAAGAGTCTTAAAATGAGGGGAAAAAAGTCTTTTTTATATTTATGGAGTTTTTTTCTTTGTAATTTTTATTGAATTGTCAATTTTTGTTCTTTTGTGTTTCTTTTGGAGAAATTAAAAACCTTAGTCACACTGCCATCTTGCCTTCTATCCCCAAGTTTTTTTTTTTAATGTTTATTTATTTATTTTGAGGCGGGGAAGGGCAGAGAAAGGGAGAGAGAGAGAATCCCAAGCAGGCTTCACGCTCAGTGCAGAGCCTGACACAGGCTAGATCTCACAACCGTGAAATGATGACAGAGCCAAAATCAAGAGTTGGACGCTCAACCGACTGAGCCACCCAGGCACTCCCCCTCCAGTATTGTTTTTAACCTATTTATATGTGCAGCCCAGGCAACCTCTGAGGGTGATGAGTTAATATGATGTGCTTGTTGTTTGAAGTAATACTTCCTTTTATTTTCTCTCAAATGCTAATGTTTAAAAATGTATTTGTGTGTGATCTGGGACAAATGACTGTTCTAAACTTAGATACCAGTTTTTAAAGTGAGAATTTGAAGGGCAGTCTTTGTTGCCAAAACTATTACAGAAATACCACAAACATTGCTTAGTATTCAGCCTTTATGATGTAGTCACATTTGGAAGTGTTGGCTAACTGCACAGGCTTTTATTTGCTATAATACATGAATTCCTCACGTATCCAGAGGTCATTACCCTGGCAACCTCATCTATTTGGAACACTAGAAAATATAAAGTAAAACAAATGGCTTCTAAACAGCTGAACTCGATGCTTCAAGGTCATTAAAAATAAATTCCATGAATTTTACTAAAAGGAGAACCCCTGACTCAGAATATGCTTGCTTCTATTAAAAATATAATTTTAACTAGCTTGGCTAATTGGTTTCCTTGCCTTCAGCAGAAGGGAGAGGGAGGTAGGAGTGGTGGGGAAAGAAATGCAGAAGAAGCACACATATAATGTAGACTAAGATATAATAACCAGTGTTTGTATATTCCTTTAGACTGCAATCTCCTTTAGGGCAGTTAATGGTGTCCTATTTATCATTGTGTTCTCTGCACAGTCCCTGACACATGATAGTTAATAAACCCTGACTACATAATAAATAAAAAAACAAGCATATGAGGCTCAGAGGCTGGGGGGATGTAGGAGAACCACATGATGTTGAAAGGAGGATTTAAAAGGGTAGCAGTTAGAGGCAGAGAGTTCTTTATACTACACTGTACGTGCAGTGAGAACATTTCTATTTAGGGAAAATAGGAGCCAGCGTGGAGCTAGAGCTCATTTTGATATCAGTGACATGTCATTCAGAAAAGGTTTCTGTTTAGAACCCGTGTGAGTATTTATTGCCTTAAAAAATGCTTTCCATTAAAACTATCCTCCCCCACCCTGCCCTGCTCTGCTCCCCCCCACACCCCCATCTCTATTTCTACCTCTGGCTCTACCAGACAGTTTCACCTCTTCACATTTAGAAAATTCATTTATGCAACAAATGGGTTATTACCTGATAATGTTGCTTAAATGATCTGTTTTTGTACATGGTGGATTTGTTAGAAGGAATTATTTGTTCAACAAACTCATGGAAGAAAAAATGCTCACAGTGATATATACATATCTGTGCTTTAAATCTGAAAAACGCTATTCACCTTTAGTAAATGTGTACACTCTGCCTAGATGGGCATTTCTGCTCTCTTTATGGCAATCTGTTTATTCGATTTGCCCTTGGGATGTTATTTTCACCAAGATTTTTAAACTTAGAAGTGCTAATAATGATAGAAATGGCAGCTGGCACTCCCTGGGTGGTGATGTGTATATGTGTGCATGTGTGTGCCCCAGGAACCCCACAAAGAGTTTTTGTGGATTAATTTATTATTTAATTCTTGCCACACCTTAGGAGGTGGGAACTGTTACCATCTAATCTTACGTGTAGAGAACTAAGTCTTGAAAAGGTGACTTTACCAAGTCTATGTTTACAGATCCAGTAAATGGCAGAGCTGGGATTTGAGTCTTAGTGGTCTGAGTCCAAAAGCTGTGCCCTTAACATTTGTGCTGTGCCCTTTGTCTTCTCCCATCACCTCTGAGAAAAAGGTAGTAGACAATATCACGATATCTATCTTTATCATGCCGAATAAAATATTGCTCTCCTTTGCTGTCATTCATTCATGATAATGGCAGGGATCAATTAAACTAGCCCGTAGTTTGAAGAAAGAGTAGGAAAATACATGTATCTCTAGGCACAGTTTATTAATCGGATAGTAGTTCCTTCTCTCTCTTTCTCTCTCCCTTCAATTTGATTGATGTATGTAGCTAAATCAGATAATCCATAAAGCATTATCTTGCATCTAGCCCCACCCCAATTTACTGCTGTTTGGAATTATTTGGATAATTTCATTATTTCCTGGTTGCAATTTCTTTTGGAGCACCTTGGTCACAGTTTTCATTTCTTTTCTCAACTTTGTTGAATTTTGTTTGTATTGGAATATCTTTCTATAGAAGATAATAGTCTTGAGACACAATTTTGAAATTATTTTCATTCAAAGAGTCCGAAGAATAAAAACAAGCTGTGCGGATTATCATGGTTCTTGTGTAAGCAATGGACAGGAAGATACTTGGTTTAATTATTTTGGTGTCCAGATATGGAATATTTGCCACCGATTTCTTTTCCTAAACAAAGCAAACCAATATGTACACCTGCTGGGCGGTCCAGGGACCCAGGGATGCTTTGTATATCACTTTAATAAAAAAATGTGTTTTTCTTTTAAAATCTTCCATGAGCAAGGTGGGAATGAGGGAGTTTAGGAAGAGCAAGAGATAGCTGCATTGGGGAATAAAGGAAAATGAGCTCAGGAGTGAGAGGCACTGATAAGATAAAATACGTTCAGGCTGTCTATCAGATGTCAGCAGCCATGCCCTGCTCTTCTGAAATTGCCTTTTCATGTTGCCTTTCTCGAAGGTGAGCTCAGAGTGCAGCCTTTAGTGTTCTTTGGGAAAGGGAAAAACAAGAATAAATACAGTAGTCGCAGCATATGTCCATGATTTCCTCCTATTCACAGTTTATCAAGATTATTGACGTGGACTTTTAAGTAAAAAATGAGAATAACTGTTTACTTTCTGACTGCATCAGTTCCTCTCCCCCTTTCCCTCTACTGCTTCTTGCCAGACTTCTTGCCTTGCTTCTTGAGGCTATGCATTTTGAGTATCATTAAGAATGTCAATATCTGCTCTCCAATCCCCACCGTGACCTTAATAGTTACATCAGAGAAATTATTTTCTTACCTTCTTTCTTTGGCTGAAGCAATCCCAGTGATTCCTTGAGCTTATTAATTTTTCCCCCTCATGCTTGATAAGGGCATTTTACAGGGCAATCATGACTCAGAGTGAGGGATGGAATATAAAGTCAGAACTCCGATTTTTGAGCAGTTAATCAGAGGGCAAGCAATCTGAAGCTGTTCCCGGACTGAAATTTTCACATCTGATTGCTTTCCCTACTCAGCTCCATTGTCAAATGCCTCTGGGTGCCTCAAAGTGCTCAGTAATGGTGGCACCTGGGTTGTGGTAATGGTCATGTCCTGTTTTGATGGTTTGCTTCATAGTTTTCCATGGACTCAAATAGCCTGAATCAGGTGCAGCCTGAGGAAGCTGAATGCTCCTGTATTATATCTACAAACATTTGAGATGTAAGTGCCTGCCAACTCCAGGTCTTAACTCTCTCCCCTCCTTATGTTTCCCCTGTGGTCTTAACTCTACCCAAAGGGGCTCTTAAAATCTGAGATCTCCTCTGCTCATTGACCTGAAGAGAGGGTGGCCTGGATAGAAACGCACTGGCCTTTTGCAGGGAGTGGAGGTACTTAGAAGCAGTTGCAAGCTCTCAGGTCTAAATTTATTCTGGGAGCAGGTTGGCAGGCAGATCTATTCATTCCCCTGCCCGTGACTGGACCTCAAATCCTCCTCCGAGAGGACCTCAGCTCCCAGTGGAAGGGGGAGATAAGTGATGGATGAACCTCTTACCGCTGGTAAGAATGTGCTGGATATGGGATTTCTCCTTTATTTTCTAAAGCTCTTCTGCATTTTTCTGTCCACTTCTCTGCACTAAACCAGGCAAAAAGAAAGATGATTAAGTCTCAGAAGAGGCATGAAATGGCCTGCAGCTAGAGGAGAAAGTGTAGGGTGGACATTTTGAAAGATGAAGAGTAGGAGCGATTAGGCAGTGGAATAGAAGTGTCATCACTGCGGTGAGCCGAGGAAAGGTTAGATAAGATATTAACATTAATGAGGTATAGCACAGCCCTGGAGAATAAAGGAGGCTTGACTAAGAGGAGGAGGGCGGGAGGGAATCATAACAGCCAACTGACAGCACATGCTGTCCTCCCTGCCTCCCATGTTACACTTTTTGAGAGAGAGTAGGACATCCAGATTGCAGTCCCAGGCTGCCTCTGCTGTTAGAAAGCTGATTCTTCATTTTTTCAACAAATACATTTTCTAGTTCCTATTACATGCCAGGTACCGCCTCAGGCTCCAAGAATATAACTACATAAAGAAAGGATCCATGGGGCATCTGGTGGCTCAGTGGGTTAAGTGTTGGACTCTTGATTTTGGCTCAGGTCATGATCTCACAGTTTGTGAGTTTGCTTTGTGCTGAGAGCCTACTTGGGATTCTACCTTTGTCCCTCTCTCTCTACCTCTTCCCTGCTCTCTCTCTCTCTCTCAAAATAAATAAATAAACTTAAAAAAAAAAAAGAAAGGATTCAATCTTGTGGGGGGAAGAGAGACAGAGGGAGGATCAGAGTTGGGGGCTGGTGGCCATCGGTGGAAGAGAGATCAGATTGTCTGGCGAATGATCCCAGAAGCTCATAGCGCTTGGAAAAAGGCTTCTCCTTCCCCAGTTGGGGGCACTGCCCCCAACACAATTTCTTAAGGGACTGAGGTCCCTACCCTCTAGCAGCCTGCATTTTCCTTCTCCCAGGGTTGTCAGGTGCTGGCGGCCGGCACTAGGACAATTCTTCACAGAGCAGATGTCCTCTCCTTTTCCCTGCTGCCTCAGCCCTACTTCCTGCCTGGTGTTCTTCCACTGATAAGGCTGCTCTCCTGCCTGCACTATAAGAAGGTAGAATCCAGGAGCACAATGTCTCTTCCAGAACAGAAACTTTGCATTTGTAAGCCTCCCTGTCGCCTGGGCATGCTCTCTGAGGGATGATGAGGGAACACAGGACAATGAACTTCTTTCGGATGAGCCCCAGCTTGCAAGTTCCCCAATAAAGTCCATCCCTTAACTCTAACTCCATGATCTGGCATTTGTCTCCCTCATTTCCCATAGCTCCATAACCACTTAGTGGAGCTTGACCAGCAGGAAGGTTTTTTGGCCAGTGCATGTTTTAGAAGACAGTGAGTTGATTGCCCTTATGTGGGGCATGTGCTGCTGTGGTCTCAGATCCCCCAGTATGTTATGGGCTTAACCCCTGGTTGTGCTTGAATTTTCTTTTACTTGGGATGTGTTACAGACATGGGATATGTTACAGAAAGGGATGCATAGGGACCATGGGAACATGGAGGAGGGAGACCTGAAAAATGGCACTGAAGCTATGGCATGAGGATGAGAAGGAGATAACTGGGTAAAGAAGATGGAGGTTGGGGGGGGGGGCATGTGGACGAATGTGTTTCAGGTAGAGGGTCCATGTAGGAGGCCCTAACAAGAAAGACTTGGTATCTTACAGGAGTGTAAAGTTCAGCATGTCTGGAGAGGTGAGCCCAGAGGACCTGTGGTTTGAAGAGTTTTTCTTGGATTTGTGATGAATTGCTCCAAAGTCTTTCCTGCCTCCCTCTGTGGTCGATGTCTGGGGAATCTCAGACTAGAATTAAGGACAGAATCCATGTATAGCCTGGGAATAGAATAAAACTGATGGAGACAGAACCTTTACTTCTTCATTTTTTCCTTTTTAAAGGCCAATTCTTGGGGTGCCCGGATGGCTCGGTCGTTAAGCATCTGACTTCGGCTCAGATCATGATCTCATGGTTTGTGAGTTTGAGTTTCACATCGGGTGAGCTTGAGCCCTGCTTTGGGTGAGCATGAGCCCCACTTCTCTTTCTCTCTCTGTCTTTCTGCCCCTCCTGGGACTGACTCTCTCTCTCTCTCTCTGCCCCTTGCTCACTTTCATTTTATTTTATTTTATTTTATTTTATTTTATTTTATTTTATTTTATTTTAAGAAACTAAATAAGCCTTTTGTCAACTTTATGATCCCAGAAGATCTCTTTCTCAAGGACCTAGAAATGGCAACTCTTTGACATGTAAGCATCAAGGGAGTCTCCCAGTTTCTCTAGGAGGATAGGAGATAACTTCAGTGAGTGCCTTGCTCCAAGTTGTAAAACAGCCTCCTGCCATAAAGAACCCCCCTTCCTTTGGGATAAAGTCACTAAGTTAACTTAGAGGGTGACCCCATTACCAGGTAAAGTTGGGATGAACTGTGTTTGACAAATGGTGCTGTCCACTCCGCTTACTTGAGACTAGTTATGATTTATCTCGAAAACTTGTATGTAATGGATTGTTCTGCTTGGCTGTATACAAGGGTGGATTTCCTTCTGTCTTTGCAATCTCTTTGTGGATTGCTTGTAATGTACTCCACATTCTGGCTTAATGCTTCTTCAATAATAAAAAGTGACTTCTTTCTCTACTACCTTTGTGGAGAGGATTTCTGGGTTGGGAGAAGATTTTGTTTTTCAAATCGTTATTTCCCCCACAGACTTTGAAGAGTTTTGTTTGTCCTTTCCCAGAGCCATGCAATGGCCTTTCAGAGGAACCTCGTACTTTGAGAAATGGAAACTGTCACCCCCTAGCTCTCAGTTGCTGTGCCTGATACGAGTTCTATTTGGCAGATGGAATGCCAGCCCTTTCGCATTTTCCCAGGTGGACCAAGCACTGTTTGCTTTCAGAAGTTCTCAGTGAGCCTTTCATTTTAAATTCATAAAAGTTATCAGCCAACTTCCAACAATTGTTTAATAAAAAGCAATTAGCCAGCCAAAAATATAATGGCTTTTATGTCAAAATATGCTAGAGACAGCTGCTAAGCGGGCCACTGGCAGCCCCTGGGCCATATGCCGTGAGTCCTAGGCATATGCACAGCCAGGCACAACAGCACAGAGCATATTGGGAGTAATAAACCCAACCCCCCACCTTTCTCCCTCTCCCCTCACCCAACTCCCCACTCCAGAGAAACTGACAGCGGGAAATTCTCTGGAGTAAATTGCCGCAGTCAAGATTCACAAAACTCATTTATTAGGCAAGGATCTAATCTGGCAATAGATGCAGAAAGCCCTAGCTCCCTAGCCTGGTTTGGATAAAATCCACGCAAACCTTATTGCATTGCAGAAAAATGATTAAAGACAACAACAACAACAACAACAACAACCCTGCCTCCACAAAACAGCTAACTCAACAGCACTCATCAAGAAAAGTGAACTCAGATTATAGACTATTTTTTTTTTTTTAATCTATCTGTTTGCTTCTTCCAATCTAATATTTGCAGGGAAGAAGTTTCTGGAGTTTGCTCTTCCTTGTGAAGGTAGTTTTATTCTCCACAGCATTCTTTGACATAGTCACGTTTATTGTCCTGCCTTGTTGCCCAGAAGATGTTTCAATGATTGAGATATTAGTGATGTACCCATACATTTTTTGTTGTCATCAGAAATACAAATCCAGATAGGTGCTTATTTTAATCATAGGGGATGGAGAAAAAGGAAACTCTTCTGAATTTTTTTGCCAGCAAGAAAAGCCATATTTTCATCAAAAGCATGTTTATTTTGTGAACAAAGCACAGGCAAATCACCTTTTGTTTATAGAGCGCTTTTTCCATCCCAAAGGATGCCACGGTTTTTCTGAAGCTGTTTTTAGAGCATTCACATTGCCTATCTCCTTAAGGACAGATCCTAGAGGCTTCTTTGTACCCATGCTTTCTGGCCATTTTGGAATGCCAGCAAAACCTTATTCTACTGTTAAGAAAATGTGTAATGCTTTTGAGGATAATAGAATTTTTTTTCCCCATAAACATATTAAATAGCATGGTGTAGGCAATAGAATTCTAGAATCACCCTTGGAAAGGGGGCAGCCCAGACCTAGGAATCTCCAGAGAGTCTCCAAACTTCGACTAACTCTTCAATCTTCTCTCTTCCCCTAAGAAAATTTTCAGCAAAGTTGCAAAGAACAGTATATTGAAGGTCTCCCAAGCAGACCCCCAGTTTCAATAATTTGATAGGAGGATTCACAGAACTCAGCAAATAGGGGCATTCATGGCCAGGCGTTATTACAGTGAAAGGTCACAAAGCAGAAGGAGCAAAGGGAAAAAGGCAGGTGGTGTGAAGTCTAGAGGACACCAGGCACAGCCTCTCCCAGTGGAGTCGTGTGGGATGATCTTAATCCCCCCAGCAAGTTGTGACAACACATGTGAGATATTGCCTACCAGGGAAGCTTCTTAGAGACTCCATGGCCAAGGTTTGTAGTTGAGGGCTGGTCATGTAGACATCCTCTGCCTGACAGGTTAAAATTCCAGACTCCCAGTGTATAAACAGGTGTTCAGAATAAACTATTGCATAAATAGTTTAGGCACAGTGAGCCATTCTTACCAGTCTTGGAAATTGTGGTGACCCTCCCCAAACTCAGCTCTTGGATGTCAGTCAAGGGTCAACCTTGCAGCAGGCTTTTCCAAGGACAGTGGTCTCATGTGCGTAGTTGACTCCGTTGTGGACTGATCCTTCCAGCCTTTCTTCTTTCCTACCTCATCCACCTGCAGGGAGCTATGAGGCACATCATAGGTGCTCCAGGGAAGGGGCAGAAGGTGGGCTGATAGGTTGGTGAGAAGTGAAAGGCATGGCTTGGACTCTCAATGGAGGTCCAGCTTAATAAGGATTCTAAGAAAGGCAGCATGGTGAAACTTAAAAAGCAGTCATTGTAGAACTTGGCAGACCAAGGTTCAGATCCTGCTTACTGTTCCTGTAGAATTCTAAAATTTCAAATCTTTCTGTTCTGTTATTATGGATAATCCACCAAATATCTGATGCTCATGGATAAGCACGAGTTGCCTAAATTTGGTAGGAAGTAGGATAACCTGAATTTCAGGGGAAATATATCAAATGTCATATATCAGAGGAAAGACCTATAGGTCTGCAAGTCAATAGGCAAATAAAAATGAAACTAATATTTCTAAATGTAGGTCCAACACTCCAGGTTTGGCTTGGGATTCTCAGTCCATTTTTTTTTTTTTTTTTATGATTGTGTCTGAGCACGTCATGTGTATATGCTTGAGCACACTAAGGGGGACACGAAGAGGTTAGAGCTGTGGTCTATGCTGTCTGGATGCTTACAGTCTAGTATGGGACCTAATGGAGCACAAGGGAAACTCTAAATGAGGCAGCAAATGGATTCATGAAATTATAGACATTGAACTCTTGAATTACAAAAGATAGAGAAAAGTGAGATATAGAAAGTAAGTCAACATTAATGTATCACCTCTGAATTTAACTCCTCCTGTTAGATTTGTTACCCAAATCCTTATTATAGTTGTAGATTATGTCATCTCCTGAGCCACAAAGTTGTTAGTGGCTAGTAACTAGTAACTAGTAAACTAGAACTCTTGGGGAGGAGAATCTTGATTGATTGACCGATTGGTTAATTGATTAAAAATTTTTTTTTGAGAGAGAAAGAGAAAGGGAGAGAGAGAGCATGAGCAGGGCAGAGGGAGAATGAGGAAGGAAGCCTTAAGCAGGCTCCCTGCGGAGTCCAGTCTCACATGAGATCATGACCTGAGCCTGAATCAAGAGTCCTGGGCCTAACTGACTGAGCCACTCAGGTGCCCCAGGAGAATCTTGATTTACTTTTCTGGTGTGTTCATCCAAAGAGGACTGAGTTTGATTTTCCCTTCCATTTCTCTCGCCTTAAGGGATTCTTATCTTTCTTGCTTATCTACAGATACAAAACCACCATCCTCCTTAAATCTTTCTAGGTTTTGTTCAAGTCCTTAATTGTTCAGGAAGCATGAAAAACAGAATAGCAACCATATCCTCAATTCAGGCTCTCTGTGGCTTTGCACAGGGCTTGGTTAATTAATTACCTGGGGAGAGTCTTACACTTGGTATTTGTTTTTAAGACAGACTTATCTCTTGTGCACCTGACCAGTTGTACTGGCTAGTTGTCCTGGCCTTCAGGTCTCTGCTTCAATCCATGGCCTCACATTCAAATGTAGAGAGCTATTGGGCACCGGCGTGGCTCAGTCAGTTGAGCATCTGACTCCTGATTTCAGCTCAGGTCATGATCCCAGGGTGGAGCCCTGCCTCAGGCTCTCCGCTGACACGGTGGAGGCTGTTTAAGATTCTCTCTCTCTCTCTGCCCCTCTCCCTCATTCAAGCTCTTTAAAACAAACAAACAAACAAACAAATAAAACAAATATACAGAGGGATACATTTAGAGTTCTGTGTACTCCTTGTTCAAAAGGCTTTTAATTGATCTGGGCTTTATTTTACCATGGGCACAGAAGAGAGGCCAGATCACACAGTGATTGAGAGTATAGATTCTTTACCCTCAGTGCCTGGTTCTAATCCCACCTCAGACACTGAGCATCTGTGACACAGTAGACAATTTATTAAATCACTGTTCTTAATTTCTTCACCTATAAGACGAGGAACAAAATATTAGTACCAATCTTAGGATTAAATAGTATTTTTGACATGCTTCAAGCAGTATCTGACATTATATTATGTTTGACTTAATATAGGAATTAGAAAAAGAGTCTTTTTCCATATTACAATGTCTCCTAGATTCCTTCTTTGTATTACAAATAATTGCTTTGAGTTGTGTCTTCCGTGATAAGCCAGGAGTTGAAAGACACTATTACAGAGATCCAGTCTTCTCACAGATTCATATTTTCTTAGTCTGTGGACCAGTTTCCTATGTTCAAAATCGAATTTATGCTAAAACAAAACCAGAAATGGGACTTCTGCTGAAGGAAGACCTCATTACCTTCTGATTAACACAAGAGAAAATCACCAGTTCCCTTTTTCTTCTGGTTAAAATGTGGTTACAAATCTCCTAGCCTGATAAATTCCATGTCTCTTCCCTTTTCCTGTTCACACTAACATTTTCAATTCATTCTTCCCACCAAACAAGACGATTGAGGTGGAAACATGAGTTTGAATGGACACGTAGATCAATGTGGCTCTGCTATTGGGTGTTCAGGCGCTGATCATAACATACACAAGCAAAACAAAACCAAAAAACAAACAAACAAAAAAAAAACCAAAACCAAACAAAAAAACCCCAAAAACCAAACCCCCAAAATGAAGACATTCTTTTGAAATGGAAAACAAAAATAAAGCTCAGAACTCAGTAGGTACTAAGCAAATGCTAACTCCTTTTTCTCACTTTGCCTGGCTGCCAGAACCAATTTCTTCCCTCTCAATATTTATATTGACCTTTCTTTCCCTTTAGTCAGAAAAACACAAAGATTTTTTTTTTTAAGGTTCATACCATAAACTGTGTGATGTTTAGCTTTTGCAGAGGTGTGAAGAAGTCCTGCTGTTAAAAGTGGAGTAAGATTTTTTTTTTTCTTGGGTGGAAGCCCAGAAAATGTTAGGCAGGCCCAGGTGAAGACTCCCCCTGACTAATGATAGTGTGGCTGCATGTGCATATGTTTATGGGTTTGTGTCTACATTCTGGAACCATTTCCACAGGGGGAAGTAAGGACTAACAGAAATGAATTGATCCAAAATGTTAGATGGCAAAACGGTTTGATACACCGCACAAGACCCAATGCCTGATTTCCTTCTTTGCATTCTATATAGGTTGGAGTTAGCTGCCTTTAAATTTTCCATCTTCGAAATGCACGATCCAGTTAAAATATCATTTTGTGAGCTAGGCAGGCCATTTCTCTGGCCAAAGCAGAGACCAAGACTTAATTACTCGAGTTTTGCAGAATTTTAAGAATTTACAATAGCAACTCCTATCCACAGGAGCTGGGAGTGCCCATGAAGGAGAAGGTGTGGGGTTGGACAGGTTTCTTATTTTAAAGATGTCACTGCTATTTCTGTCAGTTACATGCACAGCCTTAAACAGGAAGGTGATAAAACAAAAAGCTTCAACAAGTACTCGAAGTAATAATTCCTTGTTCATAATAGATTGTTAAAGGAAGTGATATATGTAAAGAACAGAGCCTCGAAGATAACTATAGATAAAAAGTAAACATTTTGCTTTCTCTTCAACCTCTTCTAGAAAAAGCTAGAGAGGAGTTGCACAGCAGACTCTCCTGGTCGGGACCCAAATGAGTGGGTTTCTCTTTCCTAGTGAGGAGGAGTGGGGGCTTTTGCAAAGTCAGGTTCAGCCCTGCCGCAAGCCTGTGTGTTTTACAGGAAAACCCGTGGGCAGGGAAGGCGGCAGTGACTGCCGCCAGTGTGAGGCCTCCAGCTGGCCCTGCTATACGATCTTCACCAGCTTCCCTGGGAGGAGGAAAAACAATTTTTTTTTTCTCTTATGGCTCAGATTGTCTTCGATACTTACCAGCAGGAGTTTCTGACAACTTTGTTCTCTAGATTTTAGGGATTTAAGGAGAAACAAAATATCACACACTTGCAATTGGCACAGGAAGACGCCAAAGTCTACCTCATTAGTGAATGGAAAACAGTGGCCCCTTTGGGCCAGATCAAGAGGTCAATGTGTATATGACTGAAAGGCTCTATTTATTAACCAAATACCCATTACATGGGTCAAGTCCAAGGCCAGCCTGATGAGTAGGCAACTCCTCATATGGTTTCATTTCGGGGACTGAAATACCACTCCCTTGATCCTCCAAATGGGAAATATGGCTCCTATGTGCCCAGTGATGCCTGAAATGTCTTTTATAGGAAAAATGCCTTTCATTTAGAAGTCAGTAATAAGGTTCATAATGAAAGTACCGTAGGTGTGACTTAAGAATACACTGAGGTGTGAGTGACTGGAGTCTGGACTCTTGAGAGTACATTTAATGGTTGAGGGAAGAAAGAGCCTTTTGCTTGGATGGGAAGAAAGAGATATAAGCAGAGAGAGGGGAGAAGAAAGGGAAGACTGGAGAATGGCAAGCTAACTTGATTTCTTGGTTCGCTTTCAAAATGAGACAGAAAGCACTTCAGTGTCTGACACATAGCAAGCTCTCAATGTTAATTATTTTTTTTAAGGTTTATTTATTTATTTATGAGAGAGAGCGAGAGAGAGAGAGCGAACAGGGTCAGGGCACAGAGAGGAGAGAGAGAATCCCAAGCAGGCTCTGCTGTCACCACAGCCTGACTCCTGGCTTGATCTCACAAACCATGAGATCATAACCTGAGCTGAAATTGAGCTAGACACTTATCCTACTGAGACACCTGGGCACCTGTCTAAAGGAGTCTTAATAGGCTTCATACCAAAAAGGGGGGGTGGGATTGCAATTAGAAGCATATCTAGAGGTGCCTGGATGCCTCAGTTGGTTAAGTGACCAATTCTTGATTTCGGCTCAGGTCATGATCTGATGGTTCATAAGATCGAGCCCTGTGTCAGGCTTTGCGCTGACAGTGTGGGTGCTGCTTGGGATTCTCTGTCTCCCTCTCTCTCTGCCCCTCCTCTGCCAGTGTGCTTTCCTTCTCCCTCCCTCCCTCCCTCCCTCCCTCCCTCTCCTCTCAAAAATAAATAAATAAATAAACCTAAAACCTGTGTCACATTTGTGTATCTCATCTTTCCTAATGTCATTAAAGGATACTTGATTAATACCTTTCTAGCTATGGGACCCCCATGACTGTAATCACCCATTTAAAGGGCTCACATCCAGGCACATCACGGGTATGTAGCTGTCCTGATTACTCCACCTCGCGGCAAGTTGTTTATCTGAACTACTTGAATGGCACCAGCTGCCATTACCTCTCGCTTGACATTCATATATAAATGCCTCATAAGTAAAATTTGTATTTTCATGTAGTTTTATTATTAACATATACATGGCTGGTCAACATTAATATATAGTCTGTTTTTATCTAACTAGGTGAACTTATTGTTTAAGTCCAGGTGGTGGATAGTTTCTGAGATAACCCCCAATGAGCCTCATATCCTCATATTCATGTTCTTGTGCAGTCCCTTCCTATTAGCTATTACTTGTTTTTAATGAATATAATAAGACAAAAGTGTTAAGATGTCACTTCCAAGATTGGGCTACAAAACGTTCATTAACTCCTGTCTTGCTCGCACTCTCTGGCTCGTTCTTGCTTGTTCCATGTAGTGGAAGCCAGTCACCATGTTGTGAGCTGTCCTATGGCTTGTCCTTAAGCGAGCTTCTGGCCAACAGGCAGAAAAAAGTTGAGGCCCTCAGCTTAACAGCTTGTGAAGAACTGAATTTTGATCACAGTCACCTGAGTGAGCTTATCAACAACTCCTCTATCAGTTGAACCTTCAAATGAGAATGCCGCCCTGGTCAACACCTTGATGACAGCCTTGTGAGAGACCCAGAGGCAGAAGTCCCCAGGGAAGCCGTGCTTAGATTTCTGATACACAGAAACTGTGAGGTAATGTGTTTGGTGTTTTATGCTGTTGATATCCGGGGTAGTTTGTTACCCAGCAATAGGTAATTAATATAGTCCAGTCTTGTAGTCTCATAGTCTATCTATGTACTAATTCCATCAGTCTGAAACAAATAAATACCTAGAATATTGGAGAAACATGCTTTGAGCTACCTGAGGAACATTTCTTTTCTTTCCTTTTCAAGTGGGAGAGGGTGAGAGGTGGAACCTATGATTTGGTCCTAAAAACATGTCCCCCCATTTTTGTTTATTTATTGATTTTAAAAGAGAGAGAAACAGAGAGATAGCATGCAAGTGGGGGAGGGGCAGAGGGAGAGACAGAATCCCAAGCAGGCTTCATACCATCAGCACAGAGCCTGACACGGGGCTCGAACTCATGACCATGAGATCATGAACTGAGTTGAAATCAAGAATCGGTTGCTTAATGGACTGAGCCACCCAGGCACCCCTAAAAACCTGGTCCCCTTAAGTTCAGTCTTGGTGTATGAAGCCAGAGGGCCAGTTAACAGGAAGGGCAGTTTAGGAATAGAAACCAAATCAAGTTCACCATTTAAAGGGCTGAGTGGGACTCAGAATTGAGGTTTAGAGCCAACGTAAGAGCGAATGAAAACCCTAAGCTTGAGGAACGGTGAAGCAGGCAGTTTGGAGACATTCCATTTCTAAGGATGGAGTGCATGGAGCTCATGGAAGTATGTGTAGAGAATGGAAGCAGTGGCTGATCCATCTAGACCGGGAGCTGCAAACATTGATGCCGATGGTCCCAGGAAATGAGTGGAGTGGGGGCCCTGGAGGCTTGGTGAACTGAAGTGGGCAAGCCTAGTTGCATGTGGAAGCAGTGTATGTTGCCGTGTTCTACTCAGATCCTCATCCTCAGGGACAGTGTGCCCTGGAAATGTTGGCTGTTAATGGTTTACAGCTGAGGTCCTCTCTGAGCATTACCCTCAGCCGAAGGCAGGTGCCTCACCCAAGGCCAAATTCTGGCAGATGAGGGAGCTCAAAGAGCTGACTTCTGTGCCTCAGTGTGGGACAATTCTGAAGGCCCACCTCTGCTCCAGAGCTCCCCTCGGATTGCCCTAGGCCTCAAAAACAAATGCCTTTCAGGCCACTTTTCCCTCTGCCAAATCTGTCTTGTTGTCTCCCAGTGTATCTCCCAGGAGTACCTCCAGTAAACCCTTTGCACACAACACCCCATGTCAACCTAAGACAATCAAGACAAGGGGTAGCAGGTAGCCCGTTCTACCACTCATTGCCGTGCATGGGAATATAGACCCAGTGAAGAAGTTGGAAATGCAAATGTGTAGGTGAAATATTCTTTCTGTATTGGCAAATAATTCCGATTGAAGGGGAAAAAAAATGACCTCTAAAGTCAAACACATCTGTGGGCCAGGTTTAGCTAAAGGGACAGGAATTAGAGTCAACTCATCCCTGTTTATGAAGTTAGGTAATTTTCATCTTGTATCTCTGTTAACACTGGTCCACCACTTACTTGCTTAAGAGAAGAACTGGACATTTTGTGTGTGAGAAAAGGGAAGGTGGAGGGAACTTAGTTTGTCTGTCCTCCATACCATGTAACTCATGTAACACCATGTAACAAGTACTTTGTAACTTAAGTGATACTTAATTCCTTTCCCTCCCTTCCAGCTGTGCTGAAGTAGATTTCTAGCTTTTTGTGACTATTAGGGGGTCGAGATTCTCTTCTGTCATTATGTTTTTGGTATCCTTCCTAAAGGGATACTAACAGTGACCATATACCCTATTTTATACCTGCTGTCCCAGTGCAATTATTAATATCCCCCAGCCCTTCCCCAGTGTGTCCCAGTGTGGATGACATGCTTTGTCTCTTCGATGGGGGAGCCATGTACTGTTACGTCTCGGGGTATAATTTTTCTTCCATGAACAAGATTTTTGGACTTCCAGGATAATTAAGATATACTGCCTTGCAAAGAATGAAATTCACTAAAAGTAACATTTTTTTGTCTTGCAAGTTGAAATCATTCTCAATGTCCCAGTGCAGCAATTTGACCCAATACTACTTTTCAGGGGAATACTTTTCACACTCACTTCACAGTTTAAACCAATTTGATTTCACTACTAATTTGCCTTATTTTAACTTGGACATGCTGAAGCAGTTCAGGCTGCCTCCAAACACTTACTGCCTCATTAGCTGATGGCTGTCGTCTAATGACTCTCGGAGCAAATGAGAGCTTCCGAGGCAGTGGACGCCAGTGGGAACGGCTCTTTGCAAACTGAAAGAGAGGATGTCCAAATTGGATTTAATTCCACCCTTTGTTAGCTTTGGGGTAGTTAGCATTTATTTAAATGAAATTGTAATTATTTTCGGTGGTGCTGATTGATGGGAAATGCCTGGGTGAATAGACTGAACCCATCATACACAGTCCGTCACATAGTTGAGTAAGTATCTAACAAGGGGAGAGTTTTCTGTTAGAGAGTTCAATATAATTTTCTAAGGTTAGCTATAAAGAGAGATGTTGATGTAAACCTTTATATGTACATATGTATAGATACATGCACATCCCCCATATGTGTGTGTGTATATGTATCCCTGCCGCATGTATACATATGCGTTAAAAATATATATGCATTAAAAAACATGGCTCCTTTCCTTTTCTTTCCCCAGAGTATAGATTAGGCTATTTGGTTATAATAAAAGCCTGAGGCTTACTCAGCCTATCTCAAGGACAAACGTAAGAATGAGAGAGATGGAAATCTTTTTTTTTTTTTTTTTTTTTTTTTTTTTTTAAGATTTTATTCTTAGGCAATCTCTACATCCAATGTCAGGCTCCAACTTACAACCTCTACATCAAGAGTCGCATGCTCCACCGGCTGAGTCAACCAGAATCTCCTGGGATGGAAATCTTTCATGGAGAAAAGGAGCCCAGGTTTACGTATAGGCTACACAAGGCTCTAAAAGTAATTCAGGATCTAGGCAGTTACTCTTAATGGCCCATCTAACCTTGATCTTCACCTCACCTTTCTTTATTTATAAAGCTTCACTTTTTTCCCCCCTATGAAAAGTAGACTACTTCCCAACCTCATAAGATAAATCATATTTTGTCTAAGGCAGGCTGCATAATCTAATTCCCTTTGCTAGTATTTGCTTTAGTGGTGAGCAGGAGAACAGATTCCGGGCAATGGCGCATAGAAGAAAATCCACTGTGGTACTTTGGGAAAGATTTTGCTGTCTGGTGAGACAAGAAGTGGTGGTGAGTCTGGTTCTGTTTTTCTGCCATGAAATCATGTGCAAGGATTTTATGATTACAACAATGGAAGCCATCTTAAAGCATGGGACTAACAGCCCGGACGTAAAGAACCAATATGCTGAGGAGAGCCTTGTAGAAGGATAGGGAAAGAAGCTAGGTCCTTGACAATGTTCCTAAACAGTTTTCCCAAACCTAGACCACCTATCTCCAGACTTTTTGTCATGTGATAAAATGAAATATTTTTTACTGCTTGAGCCATTCTTGGTTTTGTAGTCTATTCCTTGTCCTCCAAAGCATCTCTGGCAGCATCCAAGGGAGCTCCAGGGACAAGATTATCTTGTTGTCTGCTCAGTACCAGTATTTTGTGGGTATTTATTTCTATATATTCAGGGTGGCTTTATTCAGAATCAGACCTTTCTAACACCAGTGGTTCAGAGCTCTCCAGAACGTATTTCTTCCCTATTATGCTTCATGATTGAGCAATACTGCAGTATTCCCTTTGACATACTGGAGGTTTATCATTAGATAAATGTCCAAGTGATAACATGAAGACTTTCTGCTTTGGTATATTTGACCTTCATATTTCCCTTAGTTGATCATTCATGCAATTCTCAAATGTTTATTGAGCCCTTGATATGTGTGAAGTTTGGCAATTTAGTGGGAAAACACAGAAATGCTCCCTGCCTTCTTGCAATTTACATTAAAGTCAGATTATACTATTTCCTTACTCTTCTGGCCTGTTGATACAGAATTCCAGAGATATCCAAGATATTAAGCTACTAGAACAGGGTATAGAAACCTCCCAGAATGAATGTGTGTCTTTTTGAAGATGAGGAAGAGGATAGCAGGTGACTCTTTTTGTATTCTTTTCTTTTTTCTTTTTTTGGTTATGGTATTGAAAGAGTTGAGACAGCAGTGAAATATTGCATTGAGATTTTATTGTTCTTACCCAAACCATATTTGTTTATTTTTATTTTTTTTAATATGAAATTTATTGTCAAATTGGTTTCCATACAACACCCAGTGCTCATCCCAACAGGCGCCCTCCTCAACGCCCATCACCCACCCTCCCCTGCCTCCCACCCCCCCATCAGCCCTCAGTTTGTTCTCAGTTTTTAAGAGTCTCTTATGGTTTGGCTCCCTCCCTCTCTAACTTTTTTTTTTCCCTTCCCCTCCCCCATGGTCCTATGTTAAGTTTCTCAGGATCCACATAAGAGTGAAAACATATGGTATCTGCCTTTCTCTTTATGACTTATTTCATTTAGCATAACGCTCTCCAGTTCCATCCATGTTGCTAAAAAAGGCCATGTTTCATTCTTTCTCATTGCCACGTAGTATTCCATTGTGTATAAAAACCACAATTTCTTTATCCATTCGTCAGTTGATGGACATTTAGGCTCTTTCCATAATTTGGCTATTGTTGAAAGTGCTGCTATAAACATCGGGGTACAAGTGCCCCTATGCATCAGCACTCCTGTATCCCTTGGGTAAATTCCTAGCAGTGCTACTGCTGGGTCAGAGGGTAGACCTATTTTTAATTTTCTGAGGAACCTCCACACTGTTTTCCAGAGTGGCTGCACCAGTTTGCATTCCCACCAACAGTGCAAGAGGGTTCCCCTTTCTCCACATCCTCTCCAGCATCTATAGTCTCCTGATTTGTTCATTTTGGCCACTCTGACTGGCGTGAGGTGGTATCTGAGTGTGGTTTTGATTTGTATTTCCCTGATGAGGAGCGACGTTGAGCATCTTTTCATGTGCCTGTTGGCCATCTGGGTGTCTTCTTTAGAGAAGTGTCTATTCATGTTTTCTGCCCATTTCTTCACTGGGTTATTTGTTTTTCGTGTGTGGAGCCCAAACTGTATTTAGAATGTCTAGTCTGGAACCAGGATATTGTACCCTCTGTAGATTACTAATCTGAATTTTTAGAGTATAAAAACAAACAAATACATTAATATTCAACTGTCGTCTTAATCTGAAAGAATCCAAGTCATGCATACCAAAGTGGGTGGTAATAAGTTTTACCAAGGGTCTCCCAACTTTTATGTTGGTGTTGAATCAGTTGCAAGTCCTAGGATTTTAGGACTTCCATTTGGCATGAAACAGGGAAGTAACAGTGCTTTGAGTGGCTTCTCTATATTCACATGTGGGTAAGAACATTAAATTTGAGAGTTCTTTTCAACTAATTACTGGGCTATAATCATCACATTCAGTTTGTCTGGATTGTGTGTGTGTGTGTGTGTGTGTGTCTTTTTATTGGATGGGGCCATCATTACTTCTTTCCCTAAAGCAGTTTCTCTTCATCATGAAGTGAATGCAATGAGTTAGTGGGTTGTTAAGTTAGTATTTGCTTATTTATCTGTCCTCATATCTTAGGCCCTTATGGGGCTATTCAACTATCCAGGATTAATAGTTAGAGTGAACCTTGAATCAGTCAAGCATGGGTCTCTATTTGGTGGCTGTCTGTGGTGGTTTTGGTATTCTAGGGAACAAAACAATAATCCTTTAGAGTCCATACTTATGGAAAGTATATTGATGGTGTTTTCTTTGATTTCTCCTTTGCTTTCCCACATAGTAGTCTCTCCTTTCGTTCTCTATTGGTTGGCATTCTAATGAATGTTACCTTCACAGCCCCTTTGGCAAAAATTTCCTTGTTAAATTAAAGCTTTATTTTCTAGGCTAGCTCTCTGCATTCTCAATGCCAACTCAGAATATCAATCATCCTTACCCATCCCCTACCCCCCTTTAAATGTCTAAATTAAGCCCCTTGGTCACTTTTTCCCATCATTGCCAGATTTAAAAATCTGTATTTCAGAGGCAGTGACCATAACCTTGACCCAATACTTATTTTAAGAATCAAATTATATTCTGGATATTGGCCTAGCACAATGGCTTGAAGGCCTATAAGTCAGCCTGTGTTTTTTTTTTTTCAATTTTTTTTCCAAGATAACATTTTTATTTATTCATAGTATTTTTCTTTTTTTTTTAATTTTTTAACTTTTTTTAAATTTATTTTTGAGACAGAAAGAGACAGAGCATGAGCAGGGGAGGGGCAGAGAGAGAGACACACACACACAGAATCCGAAGCAGGCTCCAGGCTCTGAGCTGTCAGCACAGAGCCTGACGTGGGGCTGGAACTCACAGATTGTGAGATCATGACCTGAGCTGAAGTCGGATGCTCAACCGACTGAGCCACCCAGGTGCTCCCATAACTATGTTTCAAAGAAATTTGCTTCATTAAAAAGATTCAAGTCATCATTTAGAGGCAGTGAGGCAAAAACTAGATCAGTCCTGTGAAGAACGGTTTGCTACACATGTAGTTACGAAAACCTTTAAGGTGAATTTGAAACAGGCAACCAAGTGACAGACTGCACTCCTGTCAGTTGTGTCTAGGAAATGAGATCCACAGGTGGTAGACAGTGAAAAATATTTGCCATCATTAAGCTCTACTTTTCATTTCTAAAATATGCACCTTAGTGCAAAACAAAATTGTATCTACAAATGAACAATGAACATTTTGATGGACTTTTCATTGCTTTGATGAGCCATACACATACCTTCAATTCTGTATTAATTACATTAATTAATTATTCAGCTTTTAGCATGGGTAATAATTTGACACTTAGACTCAAAATAGCAAGGACTGATGGCCTACCCATGGCTTTGAGGAGTTGAAGCCAATTGGAATAATAGTACAGACTTCTTAATTTTAAAATATGCATATTTCTAATGTGGAAAATTATAATTCTTCAAGAAAAATTAGGTTGTTTCTCTATTCCCTGAAACCTCTTCCCCTTCTCAGTTACTCCCTGCTGCTAATAAGATGCTAGAGCCATATAGCATTGTTCGTAAGGCAGAACGGAGACCTTGGACTAAGCACAGCTCATTCTTCCCCTTCCCTCCTTCCCTCCCCCCTCCCCTTTCCTCCTTTCCCCTGCCTCAGTTTTTCTTCTCTCCTTCATACTTAAATAATTCTTGGTGGGGGTCAGAGAGAGAAGCAGTACTAAGTGTGTTGATTTCATAGACCCTTAAGCTCCTGGTGGTAAGAGAGTTGGCCTGAATAGAAATAATATTGTCCTAAACAAGCTACTGTGAGGAGAATACATTGACAAGAGGCTGAAAGAAAGATTGGAGTAACAAAAGATCAGGTGCACAAGGAATATTACTTCCTTATTCTTCCACAGTAAGACAATTTTTTAAAAACCTTCCTTCAGGGGCACCTGGGTGGCCCAGATGGTTGAGTGTCTGACTTCAGGTCATGATCTTGCAGTTCAAGGGTTTGAGCCCCATGTTGGGGTCTGTGCTGACAGCTCAGAGCTTGGAGCCTGCTTCACGTTCTGTGTCTCCCTCTGTCTCTGTGCCCCTCCCCTGCTTGTGCTCTGTCTCTGTCTCTCTCAAAAATAAATAAACATTAAAAAAAAAACCCTCCTTCAGCTAGGCTGTCTGTCAGGTGCAAGTTTAGGAGAACCTGTGTGTTGCTGTGGCCTGTGTGTGTGTATTTGTGTGGGTGTGGGTGGGTGTGATGGGTGGCTTAGAGCTCTCAAAGTCACATGTTCACACAGGAATCTGCTTAGATATCCACTGTCAGGTTTGACCCTTGGTCACTGGTCAACACAAGGAGCTGTGGGCATGTGCGTGACAGGCCCCTTCACTGTCATCAGCTTTCTGCTCTGTGCCATTCTTGGTGTCCAGTAATTACTCTGCCACCTCTGTGACCAACTGGTACATGAGGTGGTCCAAGAGCAATGTCCCCATAGTCCCCTGGCCACTGCCCTCCACCAGAGGGCACTCTTGCGGTGCCAGGAAAGAGTAGCCGGAGATCTTTATGTAATCCACCACCTTTCTTTCCCCATCTCTTGCCCTGTGACTCTCATTTCCTTTAGCCAGGGATAGAGAAGTCCATTCTTTGGACTAAGTGACCTGGGGGGGGGGGGGGAGGGGTTGCTAATCTGTCTCTCTAGCCAGCCTCTTTCCCCACACTCATCTTTGGGTTTTGGCAATCTGCCACACGGCTGATGAGATAGGTGCTGACATGCAACTCTACAAAAAAACATTATCTTTTATAAATCATTCCTTATTTCTAATTTTGTCTTTAGTCTCTGTTCATTTTTTATTAATTAGACAACACAAGAGTTTGTCTACTTTATTGTCTATCCTCTCTTTTTCTGATTTGCCCCACATCAAAAACCCAGTATACATTCGATATCATTGTTGCTGGGTCTTAAAGCAAACATACTATTTCAAGCTTCCTGTTTTTACACTTTCCTGATACTTCTTTGTTTTCTGGACTTAAATTGCTTTTCATCATAAATAGGAAAATATATTTTATCTATTAGTAGTTTCTCTTAAGATCTATAGAGCAAAAAATATTTTTTCTATTAATATAATAATGCAACTATTGAATTCTATGGAAGATGATGAGACACACATTTTTACTTCCTCTCTGCTGCCGCCTCAGACCTGCTGTGTTTTGTTGATAGAGCAGCCCCAGTTACTTTTGTACAATTTTTTCTGTTCAGTACTTTTAAACTTGTTTCCTTTAATATCAGTAATTAATTACCTCTTCTGCTTTGTTTTATTTACCTCATAACTCTGCTTATGACTTTATAAGGTATGGTTTCATAGAATTTTAACATTTACATGCAGTCCAATGCACAGACCTTAAGTACATGGTTTGATGTGCTTACCAGGTGCACGTGCTCACAACAAGCGTAACAAACTGCAGAACATCATGTCACGAAGATACCTGGTGTACCTTTCCAATCAGCCTGTACCCCTTCTTCCAAAGACAACCGCTATTCTGATTTCTTTAAACATAAGATTAGTTTTGTCTGTAGAACTTAATTAGAATATGTGTCTGGGGCTTTTTTCTCAGAAAGAAGCTTCATCTATGTAGTATGTATCAGTAATGCATTGCTTTCCTTTGCCACAGAATAGCCCACACGTGACTAAATCATACTTTGGCAATTCTTCGGTTGATGGACATTTGACATTTGGTGTGGTTACCAGTTTTGGGCTATTGTAAATAAAGCTTCTGTGAACATTCACGTCCAAGTCTTTTTATAGACATGTGCTTTCATTTTTTTCTTGGACAAATACCCAAGAATGGAAATGCTTCTTCATAGGGTAGGTGTATGTTTAACTTTGTGGAAAACTTCTAGAATGATTTTCAAAGTGGTTTTACCATTCCTCCCCTCCCTCTAACGTATAAGGGTCTGCTTGTTTTGCATCCTCACTAACATTTGATTAGGTCAGTCTTTGTAGCCATTCCAATAGGTGTGTGTGGCAATATCTCTTTGGTGGACTGAATTTAGCTTTTCCTAGTGACTAAGCATGATGAGAACTTTTCCATGTGCTTATTGCCCGTTTGTGTATCTTCCTTTGTCAAGTGGCCATTCTTTGGCTCATGATTAAAACTGTACTTTTGTCTTGTATTGAATTGTAAGAATTATTTATATATCTAGATATCAGTCCTTTGTTAGCTATATGTACTGCAAATATTTTCTCTCAGTTGTGGCTTGCTTATTAATTTCTTTTTTTTTTAATTTTATTGTAACCATGTTTGTTTATTTTTTTTTAATTTACATCCAAGTTAGTTAGCATATAGTGGGACAATGATTTCAGGAGTAGATTCCTTAGTGCCCCTTACCCATTTAGCCCATCCCCCTCCCACAACCCCTCCAGCAACTCTCAGTTTGTTCTCCATATATATGAGTTTCTTCTGTTTTGTCCCCCTCCCTGTTTTTGTATTATTTTTGTTTCCCTTCCCTTATGTTCATCTGTTTGTCTCTTAAAGTCCTCATATGAGTGAAGTCATATGGTATTTGTCTTTCTTTGACTAATTTCACTTAGCATAATACCCTCTAGTTCCATCCATGTAGTTGCAAATGGCAAGATTTCATTCTTTTTGATTGCCGAGTAATACTCCATTGCATATATATATACCACATCTTCTTTATCCATTCATCCATCGATGGACATTTGGGCTCTTTCCATACTTTGGCTATTGTTGATAGTGCTGCTATAAACATTGGGGTGCATATGCCCCTTCGAAACTTGCTTATTAATTTCTTAATGATATCCTTTGATGAACAGAAGTTTTTAATTCTGGTGGAGTCCATTTTTCAATTTTTCTTTTTTTGTCAGTGTTATACATTTATTTATTTATTAATTTATTTATTTAAAAATGTTTATTATTTATTTCTCATAAACAGAGAGAACACACGCATGACCAGGGGAAGAGGCAGAGAGAGGGAGAGAAAGAGAATCCCAAGCAAGTTTCAAGCTTTCAGCTTAGAGCCTGATGTGGATGGGGCTCGGTCTCACGATCTGTGAAATCATGATCTGAACCAAAATCAAGAGTCCATCTCTTAATCAATTGAGCCACCCAGATGCCCCAGTGCTATACCTTTATGTAAAAATTTTGTTTTCTGGGGTGCCTGGGTGGCTTGGTTGGTTAAGCATCCAACTCTTGATTTTGGCTCAGGTCATGATCTAAGGATCAATTGTAAGATTGAGCCCTAAGTTGGACTCTGCACTGATAGCATGGAGCCTGCTTGGGATTCTTTCTCTCCCTGTTTCTCTGCCCCTCCCTGGCTTGTTCTCACTCTCTTTCTCTCAAAATAAACATTTAAAAAAATAAAAGATATAAAAATTTTGTTTTCTGCTTTGTTTTGTTACTCTTTACTTATAATCTTACAGTCTTTTGATAAGAAAATGTGTGTGGCTTACATTTAACTTAAAAATTGGAAACCTTAGCTTTATTCTTTCCATCTTACATTATTTCCTATTTTTCCTTATTTTTTATTTTTGTGTGTCTGATCAAGTTTTGTGCTTTTTTAAAAAACTAATGTTAGTTTAGAAGTTTCTTGGTACTTAAAGTTTTTTTTAATGTTTGTTTATTTTTGAGAGAGAGAGAGAGAGAGAGAGAGAGAGAGATGGCGCAAGTAGGGGAGGAGAAGAGAGAGAGGGAGACACAGAATCCAAAGCAGCCTCCTAGCTCTGATCCGTCAGCACAGATCCTGATGTGGGGCTCAAACTCACACATGACCTGATCTGAAGTCGGACGCTTAATCGACTGAGCCCCAGGTGCCTGGTCTTGGTACTTTGTCTTCTACCAATTGCGATCTTGTTATTTCCAATACACGTAATTGAATATATACAAGCATACCTCATTTTATTGTGCTTCTCTTTATTGTGCTTTGAAGATATTTCTGCAAATTGAAGTTTTGTAGCAACTCTGCATGGAGTAAGTCAGTAGGCACTATTTTCTAACAGCATTTGCTCACTTTGTGTCTCTGTGTCACATTTTGGTAGTTCTCACAATATTTCAAGCTTTTTCATTATTTTATTTGTAATGGTGATCTGTGATCAGTGATGATGACTCACTGAAAGCTCAGACGATGGTTAGAATTTTTTGTTTTTTGAGAGAGAGAGCGCGCGCGCGCGTGCCTGCGCACAAGTGGGGGAGGGGCAGAGAGAGCTAGGGAGACACAGAATCTGAAGCAGGCTCCAGGCTCCAGGCTCTGAGCTGTCAGCACAGAGCCTGATGCAGGGCTCAAACCCTTGAGCCGTGAGATCATGACCTGAGTGGAAGTTGGTTGCTTAACCGACCGAGCCATCCAGGTGCCCCAGTAAAATATTTTTAAATTAAGATCTGAACGTTGTTTTTTAGACAAAATGCTGTTGTACACATAACAGACTGCAATATAGTGTAAACACAACTTTTTTATACACTGAGAGTCTCCGAAATTTATTTGACCTGCGTTATTGTCATATTTGCCCTATTGCAGTGGTCTAGAACTGAATCTGCAATATCTCCAAGGTATGCTTGTATTTCTCTACTATTATATGAAATAAGTATATTAACCATATCCCTCAGCCAAGGGTATCTACTGCTTCCAATCATTAAGCTGAGACCTAAAGATAACAGGATGATTATATGTCGATATTTACTTGTGCAAGTCCTGGTTTGTTTCTATTTTCCTGGCATAATTCCTATTTGTACCCTTTTAATCTAAAACTGTCCCAGTTTGTACAATAAATTATATGTGTACAATTAGTGCACAATAAATTAAAGTTTTTAGATCATTTTGATCTCTCTGCTCCCCTCCCACATGCACACCCACTAGAATGTCTTTAATTCTCTCCTTACTGCCTCATGGTCCAGCAGTGAAAAGCAGACTCTAGAGTGATTGGCCAGCTGTGTCATCTTGGTCAAGGTGTTCTCTTTGCCTTAGTTTCCCCATCTGTAAAGTGGGGATCGTGCTATCACTTTCTTCACAGGGTTGTTGTGATGATTTAATCATCTGTACCTAGAGCAGAGCCCATACAGGTTAATGTGCCATAAAAATGTTGGTTGTGATTCCCTGCTCCCTCCCAAGTCAAAGGTTTTGCTGAGATAGTTTTTTATTTTTAATTCCACACGATTGTGTCAACTTAGCCATGTGATTCCTGTAGTTCAAGAATTCTAATATGACAAAATTCTAATGATTCTATCATTATATCCATCCAGAGTTCATTGCCTACTGCTGTTTTCTCTCCTTGTCATTGTCCTTATCTTGCCATCTGTTCTGTTCATTTATTTGATTAGAGTCCTTTCCTAAGTGTTTTCCTCAGTTGGGTTCTGTGGGTGATGTGCTCTCTGAATACTTTATATATCTATAAATATATTCCTGTCCACTGTCTGGGTATCAGATTCTTTTGCTCTAATCCTTTTCTCTCATTAATAAAGAGATATTATTCTCCTGTTTTCTAGCATCTAAAATTACAGATGAAAAATTTAATGTTTGTTCTGTATTAATTTTCTAAGGCTAGCATGAAGTACCACAGTGTGGGTGGCTGACATAATAGAAATTTATCTTCCCGTAGTCCTGGGGGTTAGAAGCATGATATTAAGGTGTCGTGGTGTTGATTTCTTGTGAGGGCTCTCTCCTTGGCTTTTAGATTGCTGCCTTCTCCCTGTGTCTTGACATGTTTTTCTCCATGTGTGCCTGTGTCTTTGTCCCCTCTTGTAAGGACACCAGTCTTATTGGTTTAGTGCCCACCCTAGCGATGCTGTTGAACTTAGTTCCCTCTTTAAAGACACTGTGTCTAAATATTGTCCCATTCTGAGTACTGAGTAGGATTTCACCATATGAATTTGGGGTAACAAAAATTCAACCCAAACAATGTTATTCTTTTCCTTTTGTAAAGTGATCTTTCTCCTTCCCTCCATCTCTTTTTTCTTTCTTCCCCCTTTCCCTTCCTCATTATTCTGGAACTCAGCCCCTTTAATTTGCAGACTCGAGTGGAACATTTTTTTCCTTTGCTATTTTTTGCCAATCTAGCTGTTTTCTCTTTCTGAAACTCCCATTACTTGTCAATCTTTTAAGAATCTTATTTTTCCTTCATTATTCCCCATCTCTAAGTATATTTGCCCTAGGTTGTGCGATATTCTTCCAATTGACTTTCTAGGTCACTAATTTAGTTTTCAATAAGGACAATTGTTTCCTTAGATCAATATATTCACTTTATAAATATGAAAGCCATGTTTTCTAGTTGCAGAATATTTTTATGGTGCTAACATTGACTTATTTAAATGCTATTTCGTTGAATTTTTGTTAAACATTTAGCTATATCCTCCAGGAATCTTATCTGCTTTAAAGGTACACAACTGGAAATTTCTTTGTTTTCTTCCACTTTTGAATTGCCGGGTTACCTTGGGTGCATTGTTAATTTCCTTTGCCTATGCTCTGTTTATCCTTGGTGCATGGGTAAAGCTAATGAGTACTTTGAGAAATGACAAGCCCATGGGTGATGGTCAGCACAGCAGTACCTGCCTCTTCCCTGTGGGTCAGGGATGTAGCAAAAGGTGAGGGATCAGTCCTTTGGTGAACACCAGGAGAAAGCTTCCTTGCTCTCTGACTTATTTGGTCACAATGGTCCCAAGTGTCAGAGTGGAGGAGGAACCCAGTTCACCTTCAGACAACAGGGAAATCTGTAAGTTCTCCCAAGATACCACACAGGGCACCCCCTTTCTTCTTTGGATTCTATGAATTTCTTTAGTACAAGCTCTCAGGGAACATGAGGTCCAGACCTTTTTCCACATCTCTTGATTTCCGATTTGCATGATTCCTTTGCGGAAGGAAAACATCCTGTACCTGTGTTATCCTTTGGGACCCCATCAGAACCCCAGGTTGAAATCCCCTTTTCATGCATCTTGATAGTCTCTTGGCTTCTGTTTTTCTCAGGAGAGCTAGACTATGGTTGGCTGTAGTTGAGAAAGAAGAGTGGCTGGAACTCATTTTGAGGCCACCACAGGATCGTTGCTAACTGTGAAAGCTTTCATCTCAACCTGTGGCAAAATTTTTAGTTTTGTAAAATTAAATTAGAATACTGATTATATATTCTTTTCAATACTTATGAAATAACCTTATATTTTGTAACCATATTTATAGCAATTACTTAAACTCAATTCCTTGCATTAATAGTTTTAATGTCAATCATCAGCAGCTGTGCTTCCTGACTTTTAGTGATCTTTTATCATTCTTGAAATCTTTATTTTGGTAAATTTCTTAGACTGATAAATCTGTGGAAATGCAGGAATCATCACAGGTTTTTGTTTTTTTTTGTTGTTTGTTTGTTTGTTTTTTTTGGTGAGGCACTGCAAATTTAAAAATGTCATCCTTCCTTTCCTACCTTCCTTTCTCCCTCTCTTTTCATACCTGAATCATAAATTTTTGTGGTTTTAATTCTCAGGTCACAATCTATTGTCCACAACACCTTATAGACACCATCCTGCTAGTTTCTGGCCAGGGGCAGATCTAGGTTTTGTGGAGTCTGAAGTTTACATAATTTAAGGTAGCTTCTTTCAGAAAAAGAATACAAAATCAACAATCTAAAAACTAGTTATGAAAGGTCAGATTTATTTAGAAGGGGACCATGGAACTGTGGGGTCTTGAAGCTTAAACTTTATTAACTACCTGGCTAGTCTGTCTCTGTTTATAAAGGTGTTTAATATCGTGAAGGACAAATGTCAGGCCTATCTATTTTGGTTCCTTGGTGGTCAGCGTTTCACTCCTGTGCTGAATGCTATTGGGACTTTTTTTTTAATGCTTGAAATTAAAGATTTTCATGGGGGAAAATCTATATTTTGGCCTCCTTTTATCAATGTTATCTGATATCTGGTGAATCTGTAGATTCAGATCTTTTAGCTCAGGACAGTTTTCTCCCATTATATCTTTGATTTTTTATTTTCTTTCCATGTATTTGTTTTCTTCTCCAGTAAATTCTGAGTTGCATGTCTATTCTGTGCCCAAAGCTATCATCTTTCTTGTAGTTTTTATTTCTTAGTTCTTTTCTTTGCATTTGGGCGACAAGTTTGTCTTCTATTTTACTTATTTTATTTCCCTTAGTGTTGACTTACTACTTTTAATACGTTTTCAAATTCTGCTATAATCTTTTATTTTATCAATATTCTATTTTATCTCACTTGGCTCTCATTTTATCACCAGCTGCCTCTCATTCATCTCTGTCTTCATTTCTGCTGAGGATATTCATCTTTTTCCTTTTGTTTTATAGAGTATATGTTTTATTACAAGCAGAAAGTAAGTATTCTTATTTATGCTTCTTAAAATAAATATGTTTCAAACACATATTTTGTCTCTGCATCTTGAGTGCATATTCCCTTCATGTTACAGAATCTTTTTATTTGACATATAATAATATAATATAATATAATATAATATAATATAATATAATATAATATAATATAATATTTTTAACTCATATTCATAGAATGGTTAAAGTTCTATCCAGATATGACATTTTCTTTTAAAAGGTACTATTTATTTTCTACTAGAATGTTGTGAGAATCCTTTTTGTTTTTAACTGTAGGCATGGCTACCAGTTTGGTGATCCATAAGTATGAAAAAAGAGGGAGGGAATTTTCTTTCTTTATTGAGTTTCCCCTACACAGGACTTTTGTGTTTCCATTTCCTTGCTGGTGATGTGCCTGCCACATTAGGCAAGACTAATGCTGCTTAAGAAGTGCCTTAGCGGTGCCTGGGTGGCTCAGTAGGTTGGGCATCTGACTTTTGGTTTTGACTCAGGTCATGATCTCACAGTTTCGTGAGTTTAGGCTCTGCGCCTGCTTGGGGTTCTCTCTCTCTTCCACTCTCTCTGTCCCTCCCCCCTTTGTGCTGTTCTTTGTCTTTATCAAAATAAATAAAGAAACTTAAAAAAAAAAAGTACCTTTAGTGTTTCTGTTGGCAGTAAATTGGGTGAAGCCTACTTCATAGCTGCCCTAAATGGTACTGAGCTGTGGTGGCTTAAGAAATGCCAAATGAACTTTCCTTATCTTTTCCATGGGTTCCCATGTCTCCTCCCAGCATCTTGCACATCAAGAGTGTTGTTGGGTCTGAGATATCCCCTATTTGTTTTCCTTGGCACCTCACTTACCTCTCATGGAGGTCAAGTGCATGTTCCATTAGTGCAAAATCAGTGAAAATGTTCTTAAACTTTTCTGCATGTGCATGACACATTTTCCTATGTGAATTCAGGCTTTCTATTATTCCTACATCAACTCAAACATTTTGATGAGAACTGCAAAGAGGAAAATAAGGTCCATGCTCGCTTGCTGTTCTAGCTCATGTGCTTACCTCCACAGTACTGCATGTTTGAGAAGTGGCGGACCGGACTTGGCGAGGGCTGACATACTTGCATTGAGGAATGAAATGGAAAGAAAGTGGCATAGATTTGGAAGGAGGTAAAAGTACAAATTTACAGATGGTTGCCATATACCAGCAAAGTGAGTTAGGAGACACCTGCTAGCTTCTGACCCTGGTAATGGAATTAGAACATGATGGTTTGGCACTGAATATTGCACCTGACCTAGAAAAATAGCACTCTGTTATGGCTTTGCATGGTTAGTTTCAGGTGACTTGTATAAACTACAGTGGCAAATTCTCTCCTTCTACTGAGCAGCTTCTAAATTCAGTGGCTTTCGGGGCGCCTGGGTGGCTCATTCGGTTAAGCAGCCGACTTCGGCTCAGGTCATGATCTCGCGGTCCGTGAGTTCAAACCCCCCATCGGGCTCTGTGCTGATAGCTCAGAGCCTGGAGCCTGTTTCAGATTCTGTGTCTCCCTCTCTCTGACCCTCCCCCATTCATGCTCTGTCTCTCTCTGTCTCAAAAATAAATAAACGTTAAAAAAAAAAATTTTAATTCAGTGGCTTTCTCTCCGGGACTGTGACCTTTGGTTGTACACATCTAATTGGGTAGTTGAAAACCTGAATAGTGACAAATGTTCTAATTTCTGCAGAGTGCTTCTCTTGTGAGATTGGGCTTAAGGAAAACACTGGCAAATCTGTGATACATGTGAGGAAAGGGGTATGATGAAAGGCCTGAAGGAATTTATCAGGGATGTCTAGAAGTATCCCAAGAAAAGGAAAAAGAAAGGTAGGCCACTTTTCTCTTTTTTTTTTCATTGATGAACACAAGAATTAAGATTATGACCCACTGTCTTCTTTTATTCCCATTACAATGGATTTTGAGAATATTTACTTCCAAAGAAAATTCTGGGTTCTAATCTCAGGTCTTACTCTGGGGAGAATTACACAAACTCTCTAATATCAATGTCTTTGCTGGTAAAATGTGAATAATAATACACACTGGATATATTGACATAACTGAGGACCCCATGTCTGGCACCTACAGGGCACTTGATAGTACCAGCTGTTATTTTTATCTCTCTTTTATTGCTGTATTTACTATTATATTAATAAATTATGGTTATAAATCTTGTCTGCAAACAATGAAAACCAATATTCACCTGGTTTCATATGTATATAAAACTGAAAACTCAGGAATAGAGCAGACTTCAGGAATGGCTGATTCAGGGTTTATACACTGTGACAAAGATGTCCTCCTGACTTTTTCTTGAGATATAATTACTTCATTCTCAGTCTCCATGTGATGGCAGGATTGCACAGGGGGTCAGAATATGCCACCCCAAAATATGTTACTCTTGCAGAAGGATTATTTTGAGCTGAAGGAAATTGAGAAAAAAGCAGATGCAAGGTAAAGTCTCTGCTATGTCTCAATCTGCCTGAAGACAGATCATAGATTCCACTTATGAAGGTGCTTCTGTCTTCCCTATCCTTCGCCTACCAGGAAGAGGCTAACAGCCTCATCGCTGGCAATGACAGGGCACCAAGAGAGTCCACACAAACAAACCTCAGTATCTAGCCCTTATCTACCATTAGTTTTCTCTTATATTTGCCTTCTTACAATTTGCTGCCCCTAGAAGTTCAAAGTCCTTCTCCTTTGTCTTATCACTTTACTTTAAATCTGTCCTCTTTTTTTTTTTTGTCCAAATGGCATAAAAGCTTCCAAGCCTGGCTGTTTCTTTGGGAATTTTCTCTTCTTTCTGTGAAACCTCCTTACACTGCGTAAAACTTTTAACATCAAATAAATGTGCATGCCTTTTCTTTGTTAATCTGTCTGTTGTCGATTTATTTCACAGACCCAGCTGAAGAATCCAAGAGGGTACAGGAGAATTGTCCTCCTCTGCAATTGTTTAAGCAGTTCCAAGAGTCAGATCATGAGAGAGAGCACGCGTCATTGTGCCAGCAGGAGTAGGAATGTGTTGAGATTCTGATTGGCCAGCTTGGGTCACTTGCCCATCTTGCACCATCTTCATATACTGAATTATGCCTGGGGAGGGAGCCCTACCTTGACTGTATTGTCTGCCAGTGGGGCAGAGCTGCTGAGAGAAGGGAGACTGGATGCTGGGGAGGCAAGCGACAGATGTGCAGTCGGTTAAGAAATGGGATGAGAGAGGAGGATTCTTTCCCCATTGAACATGCTAGTTCATCTTTTACTGTAGGTTTGCAAATAAAGGATGGAGGAATGACTTAATAATGACCTCTCAATGTAAGCAATACTAAAAATCAGGGATAAGGACCTGTCATTTTCCTGGATTTCATTTCTCCATTTAGGACACAACTGACCAATGTGGTGACAGGAGAGCCTAATGAAGAGCTTAGGGAGAGAGTGGGGGCTTTCACTTAATTGGACCATGCCCGGCAATGAAATGGAATAATGCAGCCATCCGCAGAAAACAGGCTGAAAGGACTAGATGAATTTTGACCAGATTTAATTGTGACCAGATTGTGGGAGTGAAAAGTTTCAGTGTGAGTCAAGTTAACTGTTTTATTTCATGTCCCATTTTTAATGCTTCCATATAGCCCTCTCGCTTTTTCTAAATTACATGCCTCATTGTATTTGAGTTCCTCCTGCTTTTGACAGCTCCATGGCTTCCAATTTTGCTTCTGCTGCTTTGATTATTATTCCTGATTTGGTTGTTGATGAGACATGTGGTTTTCTTCAATTAGCTCTGTCACTCTTACAAATGTGTGTGTCTCGCAAGTGTCCTAATTAAAGTCAGGAGGAGGAGGGGGGCAGAAATTACAGGCAATTACAGCGGTGCCACCCTCCCCTCTCCCTGCTCTTTTCTCCTCATCATCGGGGCGCGTTCTTCTGTATCTCCATTTTGCAAGCACATTGAGCAGCCTCTCTGTTTAAAATCCCATTAATTTTTTCTGAACACGATATGCCGCTGTGTCAGTGTGTCATGCATTAGCTTTCAGGAAACCCCATAGCTTTCATTTAGCTTTATTAAGTACAGTCTCCTCTCTGCCAGTTTCTATCATTCTTTCAATTCGTCCTGAGATAGAAGACTCCCTTCACCATTATGCATGGTGCTGTAAAGTCTCCCCAAACCTGCGGCCGCCTCTTGTGTGGGCTTACCTTCAGTTCACTCCATTTCGATGCTACACACATTGATTGATTCTCTGGGTCTCCGCAACATGCAGGGCAGCATGCTAGGAGCCTGGACTACAAAGATAAGTAAGCGCAATGAGGCTAAGACAGTGTGGATACGTAGTAAGAAAAAGCTGGATTTCAGAGCTGGACACGGCAGAGTTCAAATGCCTGCTTTGCCATGTGCTAGCTGTTTGGCCTTGGGTAAATCACTTAGCTGGGTTTTTTCATGTGTTAAAATTATGCTAATAATACTTACCTTGCAGAGTTGTTGTGAAGATTGGAGTTAATGTATGCAAAGTAGCTAGTTTAGTGCCTGCTATACCTCCATAAATGGGAGCTATAATTATTATCATGAATAAGATATAGTGTACTTAAGGAACTCACCATCTACTCAAAGGGAGAGAAGAGTAAATTAACTCTTATAATATATTGTTATATATATATAATAATGAAAGTATGTAGGTGGTAATGGAGTAGCCTCCCTGAAGCTCTGCATGTTCTCTCTTCCACCCACCTGTCCGTCCTCCCCTATGTAATCTACCCTCCAACATCTCCAATATACTTTGGCCACCTGACCTACCCCTTCTCAGTCTCCCTTCACTGGTCTCTGTTCCCTCTGCCTGCAAAGCTCATCTGCGTGGTCCTTACATGGCTGTCTCTTCCTCACCACCCACCATTCAGCTTAGTCATCTACTAGAAAGGCTTTCCATTGCCATCCAGTCTAAAGTAGCTCATCCACTCACCTCCATTTTGAAAAACAAAACAGTTTTATTTACTTCGTAGGAATTATCTGCGATTACCTTATCTGTTGGTTTTGATGTTTATTTCCTGGTGCTCCCCACCGGATATAAATGCCATGAGGGCAGGGACCATATCTGTGTTTGTTCACAGCTGTTTTCCTGTTGACAAGAACAGTGGCTACAACATAGACCATGCTAAATAAATACTTGGGGGAATGAATAGTGGTGGGAGATACCCAGTAGAGACCTTGAACAGAAGGAGTTCTGTGGCAGTAGCTGTGCATTTTGCTGTTGCTATTATTGACAAGTGCCCACTACCCAACACATCTACCGTTAAGGGCTCCCAGGTCTAAGGCAAGAGGCTAAGATAATGGGAATCTCACACAGTGATGTCTAACTGTGTACTGTTCAACCTGGCTTTAGAAAACTGGTTTTGAATGTCCTTCTTCAATCATCTGCTATGTGGTTTCTACCTGTTTGAGTCCTTCTTCCTGGACTCAGGCAAATTCTTGGCAGGAGTCTGGTGAAGGCACCAAGTGGTGGTTCTCAATAAGTTTTCATGGAAATCCATCTTTTATTGTGCCTTCTTCTATGACTTCCCAGTGAGAGGGCGAGGATGATTATAGGAATAAGGTAAAAAGGCATTTGAGTCTTTGGGAGGCTGAGCATTTAGCTTTAGGCATGGCTTCTAGAAATAAGTGCTGACTTTTACAACTAACATTTCTCTTCCAGTGTCTGACTTGGGCTTAGAATGACAAGGCATCAAGGAGTCCTGGCCAGTGTTTATAAAAATGTGTGACCTTGATCAAAAGCAGAGATTGGGTAAAATATAGCAGGCTTAGTGAAAATCTATTCCTCCTGTTGGAAAGACAATTCAGAGGGCAAGAAGCACATATCAAAGTTCCTAATTTACTAAGGGGGACCAGTCACACCATTTTCTTATAAAAATGACAAAGTTTTTGTTTTAGCTCCACCAAGACTTGCAGTTCTCATATGCAAAAATATCTGCAAGGCATCCACGTAGCTTCCAATCAAGTGGTTAACTAAGACTTTGTAGTTGCTTCATTGGGGCTTATGGGGCTTCTTACACCTCTCTTAGAATTTTAATTTGCATCCAGATATATTTATATTTTCTCTTAATTGTCTTTCTCAGTCTCAATCCAAAAAGGAGCCTGAAGACTTAATGCAACTTAACTTTTATCTTTATATGATTACATTTAAGTGTAATTTCAGGTTTTAATATGACACGGGAACAACGGATATGGCCAGGGGACTTAATCTAATTCATTGCAATTCATCTAAAGGCCTTGGCAGTGGCAGAAGCTCAAAAAATTTGTTCGAATCTCTTAGTCTTTCAAACGCTTGTGAGTCTGTCTTGCCTACACAGACTGTAGAAATTTGTTCCGTCATACACACAAAAAAGCGTTTTAGATGAGCCACATAAGTATACTTCAAACGTATTGTTTATTAGAATGAACTGAAATAGATATCATGGGTATTTGGGTTATTGTTAGCTTTCTGTTAGAATATCCTTGTGTAGACTGTAAGTCGGGACTTTTAAATGGTTGGGTCTTAATCTCCATTAAGATGCTGTTGGTGTTGGGATTTTTAACATGTTGTCATATTGCTGGGTTTTGGCACACCATATATTGGATACAAATTGAGTTGTTCATGATATTCCAGATCATGACAGTTTCCCCAGTGTACATACTTGAACCTCTCCTATTCAATTTGGAAACAGACCTCATTTGTTAGATGGTAATCATTAATATATCAGCCAAAGTGATTCGGTAATAGTCCTCCAACTTCTTTAGCCATAGGCTGGACATGATCATAGTCTGGCCAATATTAGCCCTTCCATGGGATCTTTCCAACTCAAGCTGGGAGAGAAAAACACTCTTGTCTTTTAGTCAGGCAACGGTTAGAATGTGAGTCTCTTGACACAGGCAGCCACATTTGCAACAATGTGGAGGAGGTCTGTTTACATTAAGAGAAAATAAAGCCAGTATTCATTCAGAGAGAAGCAAAGAGAAGAGATCCAGCCGCCTAGTCTGGAGTGCCTGGTCTGATCATCCCAGCCACACACTTGCCTGTGCAGGGCACCTGAGCCAATATTTTTTGTTTCTTTTGTTTAAGGTAGTTTGAGTAGAGACTTCTGAAGAGTTCTTCACTAACATAAACCCCAGTTAACACCAAAGTGACAATAGGGACATACCCTTCCCATGAAGTCAACATGGTAGAAAAACACCAAAACTGATACAGGATGAAGATACAAAACTATGGGTGCCTTATAAAACAATAACAATAAGAAGAGCCTGGAAATGAGAAAATAACATCTCCCCAAGGTGGTAAGGACTCTCAAGAGAAGAACTGCAGAAACTGGGGACCACTCACCCACATAATGGGCTAAGTAACGTTCCTGTCAGTATCACTGAGAAGAAAAGCTGAGCATTTATAAAACCTACTGTTTGTTAGGGACATTGTATAACTGTCTGTGAATAAATTCTCAATATCCAGATGACTCTTATATATAGAAAAGCTTTTTTATTACCTGTTCGATGTTTATTTAATGTCCAAATTACTGATATTATGAATTTATCAAATAGTAGTATTTTACCAGTAACAATAAACACTATTCTAAATATTCACATACTGTTAGATCATGTTAAATTATAACTTACATATTTAACAAAATAAATTTCCCCAAATACTTAGACACTGACTGCAAAGTTAAACTTGTTTCATAAAGCTCTCCTGATGACTTAAAAGCACAAATCTTCAGGGGCTCCTGGGTGGCCCAGTCGGTTAAGTGTCCAACTTCAGCTCAGGTCATGACCTCACGATTTGTGGGTTCAAGCCCCAAGTCGGGCTCTGTGCTGACAGTGCAGAGCCTGGAGCTCCTTCAGATTTTGTGTCTCCCTCTCTCTTTCTGCCCCTCCCCCTCTCACTCTCTGTCTCTCTCTGTCTGTCTCTCAAAAATAAACATTAAAAAAAAATTAAAAGCACAAATCTCCAGAAGTTTTCAAAAATGCTTAAACATGCTAAGACTCAGATAGAACACAAACAAAATATCTCAGTGATTAACAAATTATTATGCTTACAATAAAACTTAATACCATAATGCAAATAGCATGAATTAAAATGTGGCTTTTCATGTTTCTATTCTCATTCTCATGTTTATTCTTATTTCTATTCCTAATTGTATTTCCATTTTTATTGTAATTCTTTTTTCTATCCTTATTCTGTTTTTTGTTTTTTCTTTTAAGTAGGCTTCATGCCCAACACAAAGCCCAGTGTGGGGCTTGAACTCATAACCCTGAGATCAAGACCTTAGCTAAAATCAAGAGTTGGATGCTTAACTGATGGAGCCACCCAGGTCCCTCTGTATTCTTCTTCTTCTTCTTTTTTTTTAAATATTTATTTATTTATGGCAGAGTGTAAGGGGAAGTGGCAGAGAGAAGAGGACACGGGATCCAAAACTGACTGCACTGACAGACTGACAGCAGTGAGCCCAATGTGGGGCTCGAACTCATGAACTGTGAGATCATGACCTGAGATGAAGTTGGACAGTCAACTGACTGAGCCACCCAAGTGTCCCTATTCTTATTCTTACCCTTATTTTGGTTCCTTCCTAGATTTACCTTTCTAGACTTACAGTAAATAAATACATTTATTTGTGTGTGTGTGTGTATATATATATATATATATATATATACACACACACACACACACACACACACATATATACTCTCTTTTCATCCTACGTTTATAATTTTACCAGACTCAATTGAAAAACAATACCTTTCCAGACTAGCCAAAATAGTGCGTCTGGACTGTTGAACAATTGGTTGTACAGACCAGAATTATACTTGAATGTTGGGAAAAGTTGAAGCTGGTGCTGCTTTTGAATCATTTACAGAGTTGGAAAATATATTTCTTGCTTAAAATTATGAATTCAAATAGGTTCTTCCAATTAACAACTTATATTTTTGTCTTCTGCTTTTCTTTTAGTATAGTTTTCATTTTTCACTAAGACTTTCTATCATATTGAAAATTTATTCTTAGTTAAGGGGATAGTAAAATATGCCTAGTTCTTGTTTCAAAGGGTAATATAACCAGTCATATTCTAATATCTTCTGTTATCTTTGTAAAGTTCCAAGTTACATTGGGACAGAGGAGTCCTCTCACCAAGCTGCTTTGGGCTTTCCTCGGTTTTGGAGTGAAGCCTGAGTTAACCCATCTCTTTTAGCTGTCTTAATGAGACATGTTTCTGTCCAAGTGTGTGGCACATTGTCCTTGCACTTGGAGCTCCATTGACTTTCTGCGGATAGATACTCATATTAATATGGGCAGATTTCTGCTTTTGGACCTGAAATAAAGCCATCGCCTCATTTCCTGGATGTAGGTCAATCAGCGTTCCCTGTTTTCATAAGAACATTGGAATACCTCCACAGGAAAAGTTACCATGGAAATGAAAAATGCAATTGGCTAGTTATTAGTTTTTATTGCCCTATGGAACTCACATTTAGAGAATGTTTAGAGAAGGGGACCAAAAAAGGAGTAAGAGCATTTGTTTCTTCATAAAATGTGTAAGGAGAAATTCTTGCCCCGTTGGGAGTGATGGTAGAGTCTGAAACTCCTCAGAAAGATGTTCTGCCAAGCCATATGCAGCTGCTTCAACCAGTTGCTGCTAACAACTTCTCACACCAATAAGCCCAGTTTTCTGTCTCAAGAGTCTCAGAATGCCACGTTCCCTCCAATTCTGACAATCAGTCCACAACTTGCCCTAAATGTTTTCACTTTATGTCTGGAAGTTAATAGGAGCATGGTTCGTAACATACAAAACACATTTGGACTAATAAAAAATGAATAAGACCACCTGGTGGGCTTTCCCTTTAATCTAGACCTTGGGCTCATTTCTGCCCCATTTATTCAAGGTTGGGGTTGAATTCCACACTTGCCAAGTATAACAAGTGCAATAATTTTTGTTTGATTTTTTTTTCTTTCTTTTCTTTTTTTGGAGCCTGCACATTTTCTGACTTCAGTCCAGGTAAGTACAAATTTAAGCAAAAACCCAACTGTGCAACTTTAGGAAAGCTTCAAGTTCATTGAGCTCTGCCATTAGGTGGCAGCAGTACAACATGAAAAGCATCAAGACAATAAGTGGAATGAACATGATGATGATGATGATGATGATGATAGTGATGATGATAGTGATGATGATGAACACTGAGGCATATAACCTTGGATTCATACACTGCCTTTATCCCAGTGTAATTTTTCTACTATTTTCCCATTGATCCCCACAATATACATGGGAGATGGGGAAGAGAAAGTCTTATTTCCATGTGGTGAGGTGTGATTAATTAAACTCAAGATCTGTTGAGGGGCTTGCCGAATTGACCTAGCAAGGTATTAGCAGAGCCAGTCCTGGAATTTAGGTCTTGGGATCCAAATTCAGCCTTCTTCTCACCTGCACTCTTTTCCACAAAGCATTCATTCTCTTTACAGATGAACTTATCAATCCTTATGAAATATGAAATTCAATTTACCAAAGAATTCTATTTCATCCATTAGATAAAGAGGCAGAAGGCATGCATGTGCAGTGTTAACATAGATATCTTCTCTGCCTAAAAGAGTAGGAGAAAAATATTGTTTAAGGGTGACAGTACCTATGAGATTTTTGAGGCCAAATCTCCTAGTTTAATGAACATCAGGCATTTGTAGTTACAGCGTCTGTTTCTTCCATGTCATTTATGACATGTAGAAGCTTATACATGACCCTCACGCCACCTGAAATAATATTTGATGGCCTACTGCAGGGACTGGTAGGCTGCAAGGGTGAACAATGCTTATATTGGTCAATGGCTTCACACAATGGAAGGAAAGAACAGTGCACATAAAGGGGCTGTGAGACCACCCTAAGGACAAGAATCACACCTCTCAGATTTATTTTGCAGTCAGTAATCATCAAAAGCACAACAGGGCTCTGAACGTGAGAGGTCTGTGGGTGGGATGAACTCTGAACCACACTTGGGTATCAGGTGCCTGGGCTTAAAGGAATAGGGAATAAAAGTTATCTTAAGTTTTGGTTTCATTGTTTACTTTTCTTTTGAAGCAAAATGAGACTCTTGAGTCAAATCAAGAATTTTTTTTTTCCTTGAGTAAAAGTTCAGTTCATGGTCTGTGGTATAGGCAGATAAGGGTAACCCAGTGTGTCTAAAAGCAGAATGGTTCCTGAGTTAATTGAGAGGTGCTATAGCATACAGGCAAGTGGGAATGACAACAGTCAAACCATAGACTCAGGAGCCATAGTTGGGTTAGGGCTTTTGATTGGGCAACATGCTAAAGGGCACAGAAGGCATGGTTTCTCACCAGGGAGGGAGATGTTAACGACACAGACTTTTCACATATTTTTACCCCTTTTTGGCTTCATAGTGCTTCACAGTGTTGAGGGGAACACAGAAGATCAGAGCACAATGGAAAACCTGAAGCATGGAAGAGGATTTGCATCAGAATCATGACAGAGACATTTCTTGTATTTTCTTGGGTTTGGAAGCAAAGAACACGTAGGGAGTAATACTTGGAGTCTAAAGGCAGATGAGCATGGTGGTTTTGTTGCTGTCTTTGATAAGAATTCTCAGAATAGGAGTACCTGGGTGGCTAGTTGGTTGAGCCTCCAACTTTTGATTTTGGCTCAGGTCATGATCCCAGGGCTGTGGGACAGAGCCCCAAGTCAGGCTCTGCACTGAGTATGGAGACTGCTTAAGATGTTCTCTCTCTCTCCCTCTGCCCCTCTCCCCTGCTCATGTTTGCTTACTTTCTCTCTCTTTCTATCTCTCAAATTAAAAAAAAAAAAAAAAAAAAGACTTTCTGGAGTAAATATATTTCACAATTAAATATAAGGAATTGTGAAATTTTTATTGTTTTATATCACTCATGCTTCTGCTTTTTTCCTTAAGTGTGAATCATTGAGCCCAGAGGGTGGAGAGAACTATTAGATGGTGGTATACATATGGCAAGTATTTTGTATATATTATTTCATTTGCATATATTATTCAATGAATATTGATCAAGAATTGTGTGCCTAGAACTTGCGACATCAACAAAGCTTTTGATATAAAATCCATATTCCATGCATTTGTGGATCTAATAGAGGGAATGAGCATTAATTAAATCAGCATGCACATACTAAGATCCTGGTACCATTTCTAGTGTGTGGTGTGTTGGGGGGAGAGGTGCTTTCACACCACCAAGCAATTCTTCCACACCAGCTAGGTGTCTTACAATTTGACTCAATTCTGACATTAACTTCCCAGAGATAGTATCAGATCCCACAGGTGAGGGACTCAGTCCTGTAGGACTTCTCTCCACTCCAGATGCCAATCACAAACCCAGCTTGTTACCTGTGCTTCTGACTGACCAGCTCCAGATTAGAAGATCCCACAACTCCCTCCTTGTGTTTGATTAATTTGCTTAGAGTGGCTCACAGAATTCAGATAAACATTTTACTTACTACATTACTGGTTTATTATAAAAATATATAACTCAGAAATAGCTAGAATGAAGAGATGCTTAGGGCAAGATATGGGGAAAGAGCACAGACCTTCCATACCCTGTCCAAATGTTCAGCAACACAGAAACCCTTCAAACTCTGTTCTTTTGGGTTTTTATGGAAGGTTCACTACATAGGCATAATTGATTAAATCATTGGTCACTAGTGAATGAACCCAATCCCCAGCTCTTCTACTTTTCCCAGAGGCAAGCGGGTGGGACTGAAACTTCCAACCTTCTCATTCACATGGTTGGCTGCATTAGCCACTAGATCCTATCCTTAGGTGCTTTCCCAAAGTCACCTCATTAACATAACAAAAGGCACCTTGATCACTCTCTGCACTTAGGAAATTCCAAAGGTTTTAGGAGCTCTGCGCAAGAAAAGGTGATGAAGACCAAATATATATTTCTTATTATAAACTGCAATATTAAACACATAAATATGTATATATATCTATATGGTGACAAGGGAAGTTTTGTGGCTTATGCAGCTGGATAGAGAGCGGAAGGAGAATGAGGTGGGTGGTAGGCAGCACATGACTATCAGTTTAATATAGGGCTGACACATTGAGAATGAGGTGCTTTTAGGATAGCCAGGTAAAGTATGAGCTTATAGAAGTCCAGACTAGGACTGTTAACTTTTGGTTTTCATTGGCATATGATGTTTAAAGTTGTATAATAGGACAAAAAAAAAATCATTCTGTCAGAGTAGAGAGAAAAGAGTACCTTTTTACAATGCAATCTTGTTGAAGCTAAGGAGGGGGAAGACGTGTAATATGAGGGTAATAATGTTGGTTGGATTTAACAACAAGAAAATGACTGGCCTCTTTAGAAGGTGTTCTGTTTGGGGAGCCAGTGACCCATGTATGTATACCCATATATGCATATATAGTCAATTCCCATTAATAGGTCTTGGATTCCTGGTCATTTTCAGTTTTCTCCCTCTCCCTCTCTCTCTCTCTCTTTTTAATTGTTCATCTTACCATTAGACTTAGAGAAGAGAAATCCCTGCCCTTCATGCTCCAAGTTCCTCTTCAAAGACTTATGTCTGGGATAACCTACCAAGTACCTAATCAATGAAAGAACGAAGGTGGGAAGCAGCAGCTAGTATAGGACTTTCAGATCCACCGCCTGCTTCTCACTGTGCCCTTCCCTACTGGGCAGGTTCTGAGATAGGGATGCTTTTGTGTGGCTTGTTAATCAATATCAAACTCAAACTCCACATATTTGTCCCACTGTTCTGCGGGCTACATTTTTACGTGCTAGACTGTGTGCCCTGGTATTTTCAGTTGATGTATGATACGGTTCCGATAAGGAGAGACAAAGGGGTTTCCTTCCTGAGAGTCAGAGTTGATGGTCTCAGTGCTCTACCACCCTTGGTGCCAGTGATCTGAGCCACATGGATCTTGCCTAATCCTTGTTCTTTCTTTCTAGCATTCACCGAAGCATTAAACATAAACTTATCAATAATGGAAGCATGGCATTGCCAGGGTTTGAATCCTCTGCAATGGAAAACAGATGACTTGATTTTTGATTCCTGTGATCTCCATTGACTTTGGTACTTCTTAACTTCTAAACTTGCTAGAAGAATGTTCTGAGGTTAGAGATTTAGAATAGGGTAGAATGCAACATTAGTTTGCATAATGTTCTTCATAGAAGCTGCATCACAAAACGCTTACGCTGTAAGCAGAGACTCAGTGGAAAAGGCATTGCAGAAAGCAGCTTGATGGAGGCATCTGTAAAGGGGGGAAGCTGAAGAGAGCAATTGAACTCAAACCAGAGAGGTATAGGTGTTCACTGAAGCATTTTTCTCTTTTTGGGAAAACACACTAGTGGCAGGTGAGTCCCTATTGTGATAGCAGAGGGAGGGAGGGAAGTTCTGATGGCTGGACAGAGCTCAGGGTGGCTGGTAGATAGAACAAAGGGGATGGGACTCAGCTCTGAGCTCAAGAGCATCAGGGCTTGGGGCTTAAGACTGTGCTATGTATATACCCAGATATGCATTCCAGGCCCTAGGAAGGGCCATGGCAGCTTTGAACAAGACATTGAGGGGAAGAATTCAATTCAGAATGATAACTGGGGTTATGTTTTGGGGGAATGCATTGTGAATAATGATCATTTTTGTGTCAAGCAATGAAAGAGGCTTTTTACTTACATTATCTCATCAAATCCTCAGAACAAATGTACAGGGTAGATGTTTAGTCTCCTTCTACAGGTGAGACCATGGAAGGTCTGAAAGATTCACTCATCCAACACATAACAATAATTATAATAATAGCTAACATTTATTGGGTGCATGCTAGGTGCCAGACAGTGTTCAGAGTGCTTACCTGGGTTATTTCATTTCAATCTTCATAACAACCCCATGAAGTAGTTGCCATTCGTGTAACTACTTCACAGGTGAGGAAACCAGGCAGAAAAGTTTAATGTGACTTCATAGTCAGTCAATGTTAGAGCCAATGTTTAAATCCAGACAGCCCCACTCCAGTTCTGAGGCCTTCACTACGACATAACCTGTGTCAGTCATGTTCCCAGAGCCACACAAGGCACTGGGACAGAACATAAACAAGACAAACATGATCCTGACCTTCACATGACATTCTTCTTACTACTAGAGAGTCTAAGTGAGCTTTCTGGGGCCTCATAGCCATTCAGGGTTGGAAGTTTGGGCCAAAGTCTCTCCAAAAAGCCACATTTTACAGGGTACCTACACACAACCCAAATATTCCCTGACTTCAGATCAGGATGCTAAACCCTTGGAACATCCCATAGCCTTCCTAACTCCCCTAGTCTATGCTCTGCCACTTTATCCACTTCCTCATCTTCCCTCTTCTTGTCTCTCCCACTTTTTCCTATCTTTCCTAATCAAATGCAGCAAATCCAAAGCCCCAAGATTGCTGTGTGAAGCTTCTCAGAGTGAGGAGATGGAAACTGTCATTGCAGTGCCAGTTTCCATAGCCTTAGGTACTTTGGAACATACAAACTTCTTTCACTGGGCTCAGCCCTGAAATTCCAACTTTGGGTGAATAGGGGGGTGGGTAACCTCTCTGAATGAAGTAGCCCACTATGCTAAGGATTAACCCCTTCAATATTAACCTCCTAGGAGTTACCTCTACTCCTCCAAGGATTCATAATTTGTCATTCAGTCACTCACTCCATCATTTGTCATTTATTTCTTACTATATACCAACCAAACACTGAAACATAGTGGTGAGTAAGCCATTGATGATGTCTTCAAGAAGTTTACTTTCAGGTGAGAAGACGTCTTTTGATTAATGCCATAAAAGAGAGAGAGAGAGAATGGCAAAGAGTTATGGAATGGTAGAAAATAGCTATTATTTATCGAGGCACTGTGACATCCTTGGCGGTGCAATGCTCAGATCCCCCTTCAAAAGGCATCCTGAGGCAAGGGATATATTAGCAGACAACCTCCAGCTGATATACCTTTGGGATCCACTGTGATGTTCATGCTGAGGCCACCCCATTCCTGGATTGCTCCTAACCAGGAGGGCAGTGGGAGAGCTAGAGATGAGATACTTCTGCCTAATATGGGATTCCTTTGGGGAGCAATCTTTGCTTTGGAGCTCCCCATCCCCTGGCCTAGATCTTTACAGAGCTGTACTGCCATGTGAGACTCCTGCTACCCAACCTTCTTTCCTTTTTCCCTTCCCCTCTCCTTTCCTGGGTGTCAGACCTGACCTGCGTCATGGTCTGAAGACTTGCCCTGCCTATTCCTGCTTGCTCGCCTCTTTATCTGTCACAGGGGTTTCCTTCAATAAATCTCTTATACTTCTTTGTCTTGGCATCTGCTGCTTAAAGGACTTGAACTGACCTACGGAGCATTAGTCAGGATGGGCTTGATTATGCTACAGTAACAGATTAATCTCAGAATCTCAATATCTTAACATAAAAAGGTTGATTTCTCCCATGCTCCGTATCCAGTGCAGGTTTTATGGGAGGCTGTGTTCCTCATGGGTACCCAACCTGACAGGAGCTCAGGTTTATACCTGACTTCAAGGCTTATCATGAAGAGATCTAGAGGAAGAGAGAACTTTTATAGCTAGGTCTGAAAGTGACTTAAATGACCTCATTGTCACTGTCCAGAACTCAGTCACATGGTCCCAACTAATATAGTAGCCTGTGAAGTATCCCCTTCTTTTAAAGTTTTTTACATTAATTTATTTATTTTGAGAGAGAGAGAGAGAGTGAGAGAGAGAATCCCAAGCAGGCTCTGTGCTGTCAGCATAGAGCCCGACACAAGGCTTGATCTCATGAACTGTGAGATCATGACCTGAGCCAAGATCAAGAGTTGGATGCTTAACTGACTGAGCTACCCAGGTGCCCCTGAAGAATTCCCTTCTTGTGTGCAAGCCCAGGATAAGGCAAGACAGCATGGAATAAGCATTGTTTGTGCTTCAGGTGGTCACAATCGGTTAAGTCTTATCTATTTGCTAAGGTCTAAATTACCCTTACTTTATGAATGGGGCACCTGAGCCTGAGAGAGGCCATGTATTTTTCCCAAGGTTACCAAATTAGCAAAAGGTGAAGCCAGAATGTGAAGTCACATGTGTCTGACCACAAATAATCTTTTAACTATTCCACAGTGGCTCCAAAAGAAATGACTAAATGCCAGGGTGTTGTTGTTAGTTGACTGGTCTCTGAATCTGGATCATACACACCAATCTCTCCACAGTAGTTTGAAATTCCAGTGAAATGTCTGAGATAAAGGAAATAGGAGTGAAATTTATGCCAAATCCATATACCAAGTGTTCCCTCTACTGAGGCATGTTCATTTCTGAATAGGAAAGATAGTATTTGAGTGGCGCTTCTTCCCGTATCTACAGCCATTCTGGGGGCAGGAGGAGAATATTTATTTGGCTTTCACTTCTTAAGGTAGAACAGACTGCATGAAAAAAAGAAAAAGAGTCGAACAAGTTTTTTGTGGGTTTTTTTTTTTTTTTTTTTTGCCTCTTATGATTGTACTTAATAGTTTGGAACAGTGCTACAAAATAATGTCACTTTTGAAAGAAGTGCTTTCTGCCCAGTTTCCTTCTGGCCAAGGTTTTGAGAAAAGAAAGCTATAAATAGCTGATGATAAAAGAAAATTGCTGCTGTGATCTGCGAAGAAAGAAAGGGAAAATACAAAAGAACCGTCCTGAGAGGTTTTCAAATAAAAATTATGGTTCCCCTCCCAGGGCCTAAGATTGCAACTTCTTGGAAGATGGAACAGCAAGGATGTGATGGATGTTTCCCCTTTCTTGTTTGTTTTCAAAAATATTTTGTCTTAGTTGCTTTTCTTCTGCAGAACTCAGAAATCTTCACATCTATTAAACATTTTAAGTGAACTGAAATTTCTCAAAAAGTAAGTAATTTACAAATAGAGCTTTATTATTTTTAAGGCAATCATCCAGCATTTCTGATTCTTATCTGCATCTCTCTCCTTTTCTCTCCTGTCCTCATGTGTCCTCTGGAGCAGACATGCCCAGAAATGGGGAGAGGTAAAAACCAAGGTGTGAAGAAAAATTGGCACAGTTCAACTGTTAAACAGTAATACCCTTTTGTTTAGTCCTCACCAATAAACCATTTTCAGTTTCCTGCCAAAATGTTTGTTTGCCATTGATTAAACTTCACATTTTTATTGCTCAGAATTAACTATAATGTTTATGAAACTGGAAGTTTAAAAGGGACAATTTCCCTTCTCATTGGTTCATTTTCCTCTAACCAAAGGGCTTCCCTAATAAGAAACCAACTCCTCGTCATTTCAAATACAATTCTTATCAACTGGAAGCAATTAGGCTACGACTCAGATGTGCAGCTATTGTTTTGAATAACACACAGAGCTCTATTTGCTATGTTTTTGGCTTGATATGAAAGTTGGTTTCCAAAGGTTGCCTGAAAATAGAAAAGTGTGGGACACGGTGATCTCCAGTTCCCTGAAGATAAACTGTTTGGGTTTTTAAGGTCAATTGATATGCGTGAGCACTTATCCTTTGCTTTTGAGTTACATCTATCTTTTGTGCTGGGGACACTCCCTGCCCCTGTGGACAGAGCACAGGGACTGATCTTAGACTTGAAAGAATTAATGGGTTTCTGTGGAATTGTCTCCGGGTGGCAGGTGGGAGCTCTGTCAGAGTCTGAAAAGGAGAAGAAGCATGTTTCTGAGATCAAAGTCATCCTGACAACTTGACATGGATAAAGGAAAGAAAAAAAAAAAAGGAAGTTGAAAATGAGAGAGAATAAAGTCAGAGAGGAAACTTGCTCCGGGGCATTTTAGACATAGATTTTGTGATATTAACATTTCCTTTATTTTTTTAAAAATGAAATAAATTGCTTCCCAGTGACCCTGAAGGTTGTTAGCACCAGCTGCAACTTCGTACTGTCCAGAGAATGACAGTAAGGAAATGGCATGGGTGAGGACTTGGGAGTGCCGTTGGACATTTGTAGCAAGTTCAGCCTAAGTCAAACTGAGCTGTCCCCAGAATTTAGTGTAACTGTCACCTCTGGGTCCAATTAGAAGGCACACTGGATTAGGAGCCAAAAGACAGGGATAGAACCTTCATCCTGTCTCTAGTTGTATAATTTGTTGTATAACTTTATTTATCTGTGCTTTAGTGTCTTTATCTAGAAAATCAAAGATTTGAGCTAAATGATCTGTAATCCCTGAGGGTCTAGCTAACTGTGTGAGGTGTAATGTGTCTATGATTAGATCTCCTATTATCTATTTTGGTCAAAAAGACAATCTACCAACACAAATAGATCATGCACTTTGTCTGTGCTTGGCTCTGTGGAGGGGAGGGAAGGTATGATGGGATGAAAAACTTGATTCTTGTTTTCTGTCCACCCCGTGTGAGACAGAACTATGGCTTTTTCAAATCACTGTGGCCCCAGAGTCTAACATAGGGCCTAACATGCAGGAGTCCCTCCAGAGATGTCAATTGGCTGAGAAGGGATATTTCTTTTTCTCAAGTTAGAAAGACATTAGGCATTAAGAAAATATGCCCACAAATGCAAGAAATGTAAAATTGGTTCAAATCAGTGAGCATAGTGTAACTGTTACAGAACTTCTGAGATGGAGGCTCTCTTTGCGCAGAAATGGCGTGAGATTTTCCAGAAAGAAGGACATTTACCTCAAATGGCTGAAATCCAGGTGTCAAATTTTTTTCAGATCCTATAGATAGAAATCAGTTTCAAAGCTTAGACAAAAGGATAGCACAAATCTTATTTGCTTTTTACATGACATACATCATAACTCAGGGCTCTACAGACTTAGTTCTTTTGTACAGAATGGGTCACAGTGAGACGGAAGATTAAGTCCAGGGATGATGCGGGAAGAGCAGCAAACAATTTCCACCTTGGGGCACAGGCAGCTTTGTTTCTCAGGGCAGATTATGTGAGGGCGAAACACATACTTGGCTCCAGGAATTCACCTTTGAATATGCATTGGCTTTGGTGCATCTTCCCAGCTTATTTTTGCCCCCACCCCACCCCAGTACCCCAGTTCTCTGTGCTGGGGTAACACTACCATGGGTGGCACTGTGCTGGAGAGACAGAAATGACAAAAAGACATGGTATCTCCTCTTGAGGAGCCTTGGTCACTGGAAGAGGGAGACATGAAGGCAGAAAGTTACAAGGTCTTGTTACTACAATCCATATGAATGAATAATGGCTGTGAAAGTGTGGAACACCAAGCAACTAAAGGTCTCAGCAATCTGGAAAAGACCTTTGGGTGCCAGATTTGTGCTAAGTGTGCTGGGGAATGCAAAGGAGCAAATGCCTTGTGAGGCAGGCTTGGTGCCTCCCACCTAACATCTAAGGTACAGGGCTTTGAGTAGCTTCCTCCAGGGACTGGAAGGCAAACAGACCTGAATGTTACTTGCATGAAAAAAAAAAAGACCATGCATTTTCTTTATAAAGTTACCTGTGTTAACTGCCTATTGCTCTTGGAACAAACGATCACAAATTTAGTGGTTTTAAACACCACATATTCATTATATAAGTCTGGAGGTCAGAAGAAATCAAATCAAGGTGTCAGCAGGGCTCAGCTCCTTTTAAGGCCTCTCGGAGGGAATCTGTTCCTTGTCTTTCCTACTTTGTAGAGGCTGCCTGCATCCCCTGACTCACAGCTCCTTTTCTCTGTCTTCAAAGCCTTGTAACATTTTTCAGTCTCTCTGTCTTTGGCCCTCCTGCCTCCCTTTGAAAAGGGCCCTTGTGATTTCATTGAGCCCACCCTCGTAATACGGGAAAATCTCTTCATCTCAAGATTCTTAATTTTATCACACCTGTGAAGTTCCTTTTGCCAGATACGATAATATATTTACAGGTTCTGAGAAGTAGGGTGTGAACATGGACATTGTTAGGAGGCCATTATTCAACCTACAATGGTACCCAAGTGTTCTGAGAGTTGACCCTTCTGCTCCTCTCTCCTCTCCTCGATCTTTACACTACATGATCTCTCCCAGATCCTTCCACAGGAATGCGGAATGGAAGTAGTACAGCTCAATAAGTTCTGGATGAAACCTCCAGTGTAACAAAGGACAAGTCACTTAACCTTTCAAAGCCTCAGCTTCCTTCTTTGTGTGGTAGAGATTTTAAAGACGCCTTTTTGTAGGGCTGTGATGAGGATTAATTTACTAGGATTATTGGTACAAATTTACTAGGGGAGAGTCTTGCACATAAAATACATTCAATCAATGTTGGCTGTTGTTTCTGTTATTGTTCAAATTATTAGTGGGAAACTGGCAAGGCACACAGGCAGAAAAGAAGAAAGGTCTCCAAAAACCTGAGCTGTACTGAGAACTCAGCTTGGTTTGATTTTGGTCAGGGAAGTTCTTGGTTTTCATTGAAAACCAGTTTCCGCTGGCTAACTCTCTATTGCTTTAGCTCTAGGGAATCAACTCGTTCTGACTGACCTCACTCCATCTGTGTACCCCCAAATCCTGCTTTGGGGACCTCAGGAAGGAAAAGTTGTTTTCAAGCTTTCAGTGTTGTGGGAATTTTAATTCTAGAAGCTCTTTGGACGCACCATGCTCTATAATTTCGTAAATTCATCTTCTGATTTTAGCCTGGCATTATGAGGAAAATCATCTCATTTAATTTATTTGCCCTGATGTATAACTGTCTGATAGCTCAACAACCTTCCATCTCTTTGTAAATGTTGTCATTAAACTAGTGAAACTTCTGAAAGGTGAAATTTCAAGAAGAATGACAGAGGAAATGTACATAATCTGGAGACACAGTGGAAAATATATTTGGGCAATACATTTGCTCAGTTATTAGGTGTATTTTTTGCCTACAGGCATGGCCCAGCAGTAGGTTGCTCTAAACTATTGATATATATATATACACACATATATACGTATATATATATATATATATATACATATATGTATATATATGTATGTATATATATATGTATATGTATATATAAAATAAATACATAAAATATATATATATATATATTTTTTTTTTTTGAGAGAGCACAAGCTGGGGAGAGGGGCAGAGAGGGAGAAAGAGAAAGAATTCTAAGCAGGCTCCATGCTCAGTGCAGAGCCCAGTGCAGGGCTTGATCCTAGACCCTGTGATCATGACCTGAGTTGAAATCAAGACTCAGATGCTCAACTGACTAAGCTATCCAGGTGCCCCTAAACTATTCTTGCTTTATGGCCTTTTCCATTCCTTCCATTTTTGAATACACATTTTCTCTATTTCAGTATTCTTAGAAGGGTTCCTAAACTCTGGGTAAGTCAGGAGGAATGGAGTACTTAGCATCCAGGACTGGAGTGCTGTGGGCATCTGTTTGTAAGGGATATTGTAGGATGTGAGTTTTTAAGTTAAGGGCCAGCCTGTATTACAATTTTCTTCCTGTTGGTCTTCATCTGCTTTAACAGGGGACATTTTAAATTCTGCTCAGTTATTAAATATCTAATATCTTGGGATCACACAGGCAGATATCTTCAAAATTTTTATTAATGTTTTTTTTTTTAGAGCTATCTTTCTGAAAATGAAATGTAACAGTAATCTTTAGGCACCAGGTTTGATAAGCCCAATAAGGATGTGGAATTTGCAACAGTAGCTATAGCAAATGATTAGGTGGTTCACAGCTCTTTAAACTCCAAAGAATCTCTCAGGAGAGAGGGCATGGTACTTTTACTGATGATGCAAGGTACTAGCAGGAAAGGCCTAATAGACCCAAGTCCTATTCATCACAAAAGAGATCTTGCCAGCTCCTGACAGGTATGACTTGTTTTGGAGTTGCAGATTGTTTCTAATGGATGGAATCACAGTTTGGGTGGGAACTTTCGTTTCTGCACAGTTTGATCTGGAGCATGGAATTTTGATGTGCCTTTTAACATGGAAATGTGAGAATGCTTAAAAATGTTAACTGGTGGTCTTCTGAGATGGTAATCAAAGTTATTGATTGAATACCTATGGCCAGATGCTTTTTATGTATTTTTTTCTAATCCTAATCATAAACCTACAAGAGGGGTATTAGGACCTTTGCTTTACAGCTCAGGAAAGCAACACTCAAGATGTATATCCAAAGTCACTAAGCTATACCGGGGAGTTCTGGAAACTTCACCTGCAGAGTTGGCCGTATGGGGGTCTCCTTAGAGGTCTCTACATTTGAAAGATAAAGAAGAGATTAAGTGTGAGAAGAGATAATTTGAAAAACAGTGATCTAGTTAAAAACAAATGGAAAAGAAAACCACTAAATTACATTAAAACTCATCCAATACATGTATAGTATAGTATAGTATAGTACTTTTTAAACTGTAGTTTGCAACTCAATAGTGGGTCATGAAATTTCCTTACCATATCTCAAACATTTTAATTTTAGTGAAATAGGATAAAATAAAATGTAATGGAAGATATCAGAGGGCAACACAGAGTAAGAATGAGTGGCTTCAGGAAACATGGGTTGTATATATCTATGTAGTGTGTGGCCTACGGCAAGAGGGAAAATTTATTATTTTATTGTGGGTTATGGGGAAAAGAGTATGAAAGACACTCAGGTATTTCCTTAGTATTGCTGGCTCTTATCTATCCATTTTTAGAATACATACTGATGTGGGAAACAAAGGCAGAAGGAAATAGTAGATAAAATTAAATTTCCTTAAAACCTGCAGCCCATTGACAAATACTTGAGGCAGGCAGAGTAAAACCTTCCTCCAGAAACTCCAAACTGTCTTAATGTTAGTGCTTTGCTAGAGGGAAAAACAACTTTAGCTTGGCAGTAGCTAGGCCTCCTTTTGGAAACTTCCCCTTGCCTTTACTTATATACTTATGTATTAAGTATATAATCAGTCACTCCTCACAATCCCTGGGCAGCTCTTTCTGCCCTTGGTTCTTGTCCCTGTGCTTTTTTTTTTTTTAAGTTTTTAAATTTATTTTGAGATGTGGGGGGTGGGGCGGGGAGCAGCAGAGAGAGAGGGAGACAGAGAATCTGAAGCAGGGTCCACGCTGTCAGCACAGAGCCTGATGTGGGGCTCAATCTCACAAACTGTAAGATCGTGACCTGAGCCAAAATCAAGAGTTGGACACTTAACCAACTGAGCTACCCAGGAGCCCATGTCCCAATGCTTTGATAAAACCACATTTTTTCACCGAAGACCTCTCAAGAATTCTTTCTTGGCTGTTGGTTCCAAACCCCAACAATTTTCCACAACACATACCCTAGTCCTTAGTTCTCAGAATTACCACTGTTAATGAAACAACTATCCTCATGCGTACGTAGTATAGTAGCCTGAATAACAGCCTGCTCTCACAAGAAGGTTGAGGGCTAGAGAGTTTTTTTGGAGGACTAAGCAGTCATGAGCAGAGACTGGTGCTACTAACATTAACAGAAGTAGAAGCGTGACTCCCAGGATGATTTATCAAACCCTCTGATCTTCATTGTCTTTGTCTTGGTTACTTGTTTAACTATGGTCATATTGTGTATGTGTGAGTGTGACTATGTAAGACCTCAGTTTATTTGAGGAAGGTATAATGTAAATAAATATCCAAATTTCATTGTATCCATCATTCATTTAACAAATGGCTAGTCAGCCCCTATTTTGTGCCAGCCACTCTGCTAGAGGCAAGACATGGTGGGGGGAGAGGGGAGTATGCTCTATGATCATTGTTTTTGATGAGTTTAAGTGGTCATAGGAGAGGTAGATGCATAAGAAAAATAATAACACTAAAAATGGTTATGTCTGCTTTGATTGACATAAATCTAGGAGGGTACTGCAGCAGTATGGACTGCATATTTATGTCCCCCTCAAATCCATATGTTATTCATATCCCTAAATAATGGTATGTGGAGGTGGGAACTTGGGGAAGTGATTAAGTCATGAGGGTGGAACTGTCATGAACGGAATTAGTGCCCTTGTAAAAAGACCCCAGAGAACTCTTGCTGCCATGTGAGGATACAAGAAAATGGCTGTCTGTGAACCAAGAAGCAGTGTCTCACCAGACACCACATCTGTCAGTGTTTTGATTTCAGATTTCCCAGCCAATAGAACTATGAAATAATTGTATAAACCACCCAGTCTATGGATTTCTTTTTAAAGTTTATTTATTTATTTTGAGAGAAAGAGAGAGAGAGAGAGAATGCAAGTGGAGAAGGGACAGAGAGAGAGGGAGAGACAGAATCCCAAGCAATCTCTGTGCTGTCAGTGCAGAGCCTGATGCAGGGCTCAAACTCACAAACCATGAGATAATGACCTGAGCTGAAATCAAGGGTTGGATGCTTAACTGACTGAGCCACCCAGGTGTCTGTATGGTATTTTTTTTTTCAACGTTTATTTATTTATTTATTTTTGGGACAGACAGAGACAGAGCATGAACGGGGGAGGGGCAGAGAGAGAGGGAGACACAGAATCGGAAACAGGCTCCAGGCTTCGAGCCAGCAGCCCAGAGCCTGACGCGGGGCTCGAACTCACAGACCGTGATATCGTGACCTGGCCGAAGTCAGACGCTTAACCGACTGCGCCACCCAGGCGCCCCTGTATGGTATTTTTATCATGGAAGCTCAAATAGACTAAAGCATACACCCAGCTCAGCATCTGTGTAAGCAGAGCAAGTGTATGTGGGGTAGGGCTGAAGAAGAGGATAAAGAGTTGGCCACAGAAGGCTTCTGGGAGGAGGTGATGCCTGACAATCATATGAGACAGTCGCTCTCAAACCTCAGCATGCATCAAATTGTCTGGAAGGCTTGTTAAAACACAGATTGCTGGGCCCCTACCTCCCGAGTTTCTGATTCTGTAGATCTGAGGTGGGGACTGAAAATTTGCATTTCTAACAAGTTCCCAGGTTCCCAGGTAATTCTGTGCTCTTGGTCTAGGGACCATACTTTGAGGACAACTTTCAAAATGGTTTTAGTTGCAGCACCACTCCTTTTTTTTTTTTATGTGAAATCTTATATGGAATGCTCATGTATAAAACAGACAAAATTGGAGGTGGCTGCAAGGAACACTTACTCTCTCCTCAGACTATGCTCTTTCCTAGTGGTTGTTTCTGAAATATCTTCATGGAAATCATGAATATAGAGAAAAATCTGGTCCCACAATTATATAGGTTTTTTTTTTTCTATTGGTGTTTCTCTGAATTAAATTAAATTATTTGATAAAGAATTCAGTCAAATGATTTTAGAAGAGCATGTAGATCAGTGGGCAAAAGTTTTGGCTAAGAATATATGGACCTTTGATTTCTGCCCCCCCACCCCCCACCCCATGTGATTAGGTCTGTTCTTAAATACCTGTCTTTAAAACTTTACTTTTTTGATGTTTTATTCAGTCAAGTTGTGGCATTTCTAAATGAAATCTACAGGTATTAGAATTCCATCATAAATTATTCTGAAGACCGTTTTAGTTCTGTGTTAATAAATATCGGAGATAAATGCTGTGGGTCAAAACGTAGCAGAGTTCAGGAACTCTTTTTTGATGACGACCTGAAGTTAGTTCACAGTAAGGTACTATGTATTTGATGTTTAATGCTTTAATGAAACTGGGAAAAATGATCAATTATCTAGATATCCAGAATGTTAGATAAGGCTTGAAACTGATGGAGATGTTCATTGTCCATCTAGATATTCTGCATCACAGAGTAAATTAGTTCAGTTGTTAAAATGACAACTGAATGATCTGTATGAATGATTCTATGAATGATCTGTAACACCAATTACCAAATAACATTTTAGTGTCTTCATTTTTATTACTGATAGAAATGAAGACGATATGGCAAATGAAAAAAAAGACAAATGCCTTCTTATTTTGGAAAAAAAAAACAACTCTTGAAATCTTACTTTGGGATTATGCTAAGTTTTAGTTTGTTCTGATTGTTTATGTTGTCTCTGTGGGGGCATTGTCATATTTATCACAAATGGAGGGTATGCGAAAGCCCAGAGTTCTCACCAAAGTTGCAATGTTGAAATGTGGATCCTTAACTGAAATGCATCCAAACTTTTTGTCTAGTTTGGGACTTTGCAAGCCTCATCTATCAAGGTACTTGGTACTTTCACCTAAAATTAAAAAAAAAAAATTCAAAGGCAAATAGAAACCCAAAGGTGATTATAAAACAAAATACAGTCAACATTTCATGAAACCTCTAGGTCCAAACTACAGTAGTTCCAGTTTGGGAAACATTATTCCATTCCTTATGGCTATCTCCGTTGCTGATATTACTTCATTTGGGTTTAAGCTTGAGGTCTGTTTAGTTTTTAGTTCATAACATCACCAAGTCATCATTTATATCAGATATGCTAATTTGCATCTGTTTTTCATTTTTCTAAAACCGACTGGTGACATTGGGAAAAATGGTGGTGAATGTGTTTTGATGCTTATAGAAGCCACTGCTCAACTTGATTTCTCAGAAAAGGGGGCATTTCAGCTAAAGAGACATCTGGGAAAGATCCATCAATTGTCTATGCAAACACGCATTCACATGCTCTCTTGGAGTTGAGAGATACGTTTGAAAAACCTAACACATCTGGAAGACAATCAATCCTCACCATCAACATCTGGGAATGTAACCAGCCAGGGTTGACAAAACTGGGGATTAAAAGAGATGGAGGTTCACCGTCTATAGACAAGTGCAGAGTAACTGCCTGTGAATTGCGAGAACATACGTGTGTCTTGTATGCTATAATGAGCCATTAGCACCCAGCTTGTGTGCATTGGAAAGGCATCAGAACACTGAGGTGTGTGTGGAGACATTTTCAAAAGTTTTTCCAAATTGTTTTTCTTTCAGAGCAATGTGTAAAACCACACTATAAATTCAGACAACGCAAAACAAAAAGTTCAGCCTCCCTAAGCTTCCTCATTCCTTACTCTTCATGTTTCAACTTGCTATTTTCATTTTCTCCCTTCAAGTCGTGTGTGTGTGTGTGTGTGTGTGTGTGTGTGTGTGTGTCTGTCTGAGTGTCAAATATCAACATTATTGCTACATTCCCTGGGTCCTTCTTCAGATGCATTTCATCTCCCTTTGGGCAATTTCATATGTCCCTTAACAGTAGCTAGTATCTACATTTCATTCTATTTTAAACATCAAAAAATAATCCACTTTGCTTAGATAACCATTAAATGTGACTCCTTAGAAGAACTCAGGTGAGAACAATAAAAATGATTAACAGCTTCACTCTCTTCTGTGATTTTTATACTCTATTCTCTTGCTCTTTTCTGTTTTTTAGAGGGGTGCTGAGGTAGGTCTAAGTTTCTCCCTAGGATATTTATAGCTCAAAAGATCTAGCACCAAACTACATAAGAGACATGCTGTTTTGACTTTCACCTTTCTCATTTATTCCTCCTTAGAACAAGAAAATCAGTGGTTTGTAGCTAAATGAGAAAGAGATCTGACTTTCTCACTGAAGCAGAATTTGTTCAAGAAGTAGTTGTGTTGTTTGTGGCTAATGGCTAAAGATAGGTTCACAGAAGGTATTCCCACCACTTTTGTTCAAAAACATTCTTTACAAAATGGTGCAAATGTTTCAAAAGGAAGAAACTGAAGTTATAAAACACCTTAGCTGTGTTCTCTATAAGCAGATTCTAAAGTCATTCTCTGTGGGGAGTTTTCATGGAGCAAATTCTCAGTGTCATTGAAATAGTAGAATTAGTGGTCCTTTTGGCTGTGCTTTTAAATTCAGATCCTGGGGTGCCTCATTGGCTCAGTTGGTTAATTAAGTGTCCCACTCTTGATTTCGGCTCATGTCATGATCTCAGGGTTTGTGAGTTCGAGCCCTATAGGGCTCTGCGCTGTGTGCGGAGTCTGCTTGGTATTCTGTCTCCCTCCCTCTCTGCCTCTCCCCCGCTTGCTCTTTATCTCTCTCTCTCAAAATAAATAAAAACTTATAAAATCAGATCCCTCCACTAACAAGTAGAAAAAGAGAACCACACTGGGAATGAAAAATTCCATGGAACTCTCGGAAGTTAGAATGAGCACCACAGACTTGGTAGTATTTATTTCCTAAAGTATTTTCAGCGTTGTGGTTGTAAGGCTTCTGTTGCAACTCTGCCGTTGTAGTGAAAAAGCAGTCATAGACACTATTAAACAAATGAGTTTGGCTGTGTTCCAATAAAACTTTATTTACAAAACAGGTGTATTTTGAAGGTTGTATTTTGCTGACCCCTGATTTAATATCAAGCATTTGGGGAGAATAGAGAAAAGATCTTTGAATTACTGTGAGTATTGAGTTAAAAACTCCAGCAGAGAATAGTTAACCTTCTAATCAATAGAATCTGTAGCCTTCTATAATTGAGGTGTGCCTTTTAGAATAAAAGAAAGACACTGAACCACAACTGTGACGAATCTAGTTCACCTAGTTTTTTAGTCCTTTTTTCTGCTCTTTTCTCTTCTTTGCCTTTCTTCTTTTTCCTTCTCATTTTCTCTTTTGTTGTTTCCCATATTTTTTTTAGACTTGTGTACATGTCCCATTCACGTATCCATTCCAAGAGAATGCTTGGGCTCTTCTGATAGTTAACACTTGGTCTTGGCTTGATTTTCATTTAGAATGAGAGTGGGAGAACACTTTAGCCTCCAGAAACAAAGTTTGTTAGCCAATTTAAACAGTTTTCATGTCTAACAGCAATGAAGAAAGACAGATCTTCATGTCAACACTCTTTCCTGCTGCCACTACAATGACTGACGAGTCTGCAATCAATTACATGATATAACATTGTCTAATTGATGGGCTATATGGGTATGTGAGGCCATCAAAATAGATTAGCTTCTATTGAGATAAACCATCATGTGGAAAACTCTCTGCCTGCCAAATGCAGGCTTCTGCCAAACCGTTTGATCAAAGTTATAGAATTTCTAGGGATTTATACTCAAAAAATGATGGTAGAAAAACAGCAGCTTCACACTCAGCACATTAGCCCTCTCTCTCCCTTGCTTCAAGTCATATCTGCTGATTTCATAGTTTGACACATTTTTAAATTCTTGTTAGCACAGTTGAGCCTGTTCATCCCATTCTGTCTTCCAATGTTATACACTAAATCAACTAAGTTCAGATCAGTCTCTCTGTTAAGCAGGAAGGAAGACAGAAGCACAGAAGGACATAGAAACATTGTTCAGAACTTTAGCAGACTTGGAGAATATTTGTCCCAAATTGATCATTTGAACCCTGACTCCAACAAACTTATTTGGTACTCGTGCTCATAGGTTTATGGAAAAGAGAAGTACTTAACTGGACTTGGGTTAGGCCATAGTCTTAACAGTAGTTATATATAGGATCTCAAGCAAATCACAAAATATCTCAGGTCCTCGCTTTCTTTACAAAGTGAGAAAGATGGACTGGGGAGTTTTTGAGGATATGTTGCATCTCAAATTACATCGTTTAAAAATTCTTTTGACTCTAAACTCAGTGGTAGTGCATTTAATTTACTGAGCTTCCGTGTTCTAGTTATTTATTGTATAACGAGCCACTCCTAAATTTTGTGGCTTAAGAAAACAATAGCATAGGGGTGCCTGGGTGGCTCAGTTGGTTAAGCATCTGACTCTTGGTTTCAGCTCAGGTCATGATATCATGGTTTGTGAGTTTGAGCCCCACATAGGGCTCCATGTGGACACCACAGAGACTGCTTGGGATTTTCTCTCTCTCTCTCTCTCTCTCTCTCTCTCTCTCTCTCTCTCCCTCCCTCCCTCCCCCTCCCTCCCTCCCTCTTTCTCTGCCCCTCCCGCACTTGTGCACTCTCTCAAAATAAATAAACTTAAAAAAAACCAATAGCATGTATTTTGTTCACAAATCTACAATTTGGGAAAAATCTATGAGGATGGTCATCTTTACCCCATCTGCATTTGCTAAGGCATCTCAAAGGCCAAAGCCTGGAATCATTTGAAGATTCACTTACGCATATGCTTGACAGTTGGTATTTGTTGTTGGCTGGAAACTTAGCTGGGACTGCAGGTTGGAGTATCTATATATGGCATTTCCATGTGTCCTAAGCTTCCTTATAGGATGAAGGCTTGGTTTTAAAGAAAAGTACCTAGATAGAGCCAGTAGGAAGCTGTATTGCTTTTATGAGCTAATCTTAGAAGTCATGAAGAATCCTAGTCACCACATTCAATTTGCCAAGGAAGTCACAATAGCCTTCCCAGTTTAAGGAGATAGGAAATAGATTTCACCTTTGGCAAGATGCTGGAAGAGCAAGTTAGACTATAAATATCACTGTGGCCTTTTTTGGAAAATATGATCTGCCACATTCACATTATGACAAATGCTTATATTTGAATAGAACTTCCATAGAAGTGTTAATATCATTGCTTGGGAATTCAGCTTCCTCATCAACAATTAAAATAGAAAAAAAACAAAACAAAACTGGTGTGATTCTACATCCCAAAGTCTCTGCTTAATATCCATATGTGTCTTTTCTCATTGAATCTTCATTTTTACAGTTGAGGCAACTGAGACAGGGAGACATGAAGTGACTTATGTAAGCTCTTATAGCAGGCAACTGTGCAGTAGAAAGCTGGACTTCTGAATCAAGGTTGTCTAGTTACAAAGCCTGTCCCCCCACTGCTACCTCACACTGTTTCACTCATAAAACTCTTGTCCTCATGTCTTCACTTTGTTTTTTGTTTTGTTGTTGCTGAAAAAGGGTGGAATTCAGATGAGATTTTAAATGGGACTTAAAATGGAGGAAAGTAGCCAAATAGATTAACATCTAAAGTAACTGAATCTAAAATTAGTCTTTGCACAAGAGTTGATTGTTATCCACTCTTTTTTTTTCCCCCAGTGAGGAAGGCAAAGCAGGATGATAGCCTGACTGTTATTGGTACCTTAGGAATTAGGGAGAACACTGAAGCATGTCTCTGATTTATAGCTGATAGTATGTAGGAACATAATGTGAGTACATAATTATATGTGAGAGAGTTCATTAAGGTTTATTAATAAATAAGTGAATAAAGTGTCTTCAGAGTCAGATATGAGGGCATAGATGGATAGACTGAAGTTGGCCAGTGGTCTGGACTAAAAAGGAGTCAAGGAGGTGTTGCCTAATATTGGGCTTCTGTGTGGGGAGGCCAGCCTCATGTAAAAGAATGGAGCAGGCCTGGAAAACAGTGTGGAGGTTCCTCAGAAAATTAAAAATAGACCTACCCTGTGACCCAGCAATAGCACTGCTAGGAATTTACCCAAGGGATACAGGAGTACTGATGCATAGGGGCACTTGTACCCCAATGTTTATAGCAGCACTCTCAACAATAGCCAAATTGTGGAAAGAGCCTAAATGTCCATCAACTGATGAATGGATAAAGAAATTGTGGTTTATATACACAATGGAGTACTACAGGGCAATGAGAAAGAACGAAATACGGCCCTTTGTAGCAACGTGGATGGAACTGGAGAGTGTGATGCTAAGTGAAATAAGCCATACAGAGAAAGACAGATACCATATGTTTTCACTCTTATGTGGATCCTGAGAAACTTAACAGAAACCCATGGGGGAGGGGAAGGAAAAAAAAAGAGGTTAGAGTGGGAGAGAGCCAAAGCATAAGAGACTCTTAAAAACTGAGAACAAACTGAGGGTTGATGGGGGGTGGGGGGGGTGGGTGATGGGTATTGAGGAGGGCACCTTTTGGGATGAGCACTGGGTGTTGTATGGAAACCATTTTGACAATAAATTTCATATATTGAAGAAAAAAAAAAAGAATGGAGCAGGCAAGAGTGTCTCTGCTTATCCCTGGATGAAGGTCTTCTGCCAAACTCAGGTGTCAGGTGTATACTCCAGATTGCCAGCAATTTGAAACAGTAGCCATTGTAAAGACTCTGACTATACAGAGTCACTCCTTGACAATTGTTTACCCCATTCCTCAGTAAAAACAAACAAAACAAACAAACAACAAAACAAAAAGTGGCTGACATTGTCCAATTATGTTTTAACATGTTTGACATTGGTTTGACCCAGTCAACAGTGTTATGGCATCATGTGATCATAGTCTTATGAAAATAATCCACTTCCTACCCTGTGCTGTTTTTCACACATTAGCTATAGAGAAATTTATGGTCTTCGGGAAATTTATTATAAGAATTTGTTTTTTGTTAATAATCGGGTGACTGTTAAAAGATCACTGAGTCTGGCTGACAAAGGATTTTTCCTTGCTGTCTATATCAACACATTCCCCCAGTACAAATAGTCTCCCAAGGACAATTTGTAGGGCTTAGCTGTGGGATTTTCTTTTTCTTTCTTTTTTTTTTTTTCATGTGCTTTCAACAATTGCAATTGCTTCATAGCTCAACATCTGGAAGAGCATTTGGCTTCATTGTTGGAAAATAAATTAGCATCCCTGTTCATGAACAAGGGGCTGACCTTGCACTGGACAGCAGTGGCTGTGTCTTCAGTTGACAGACCAGTCTTCCTTGACTATGGGAAAGAAGCTGAAATGCATCTCTTTTCTGGCATTAATGCCCATCTCAGAACAGCCTGTGTCTACTCACTATAAACTGGACATTTGCCCTAGGACATGGAGCAAAAGATGACACTAATTGGAAGTTGGCATCCTGAAAAACATTGTCGGAGTCATCTCTTACAAAAAAAAAAATGACCCTTATCTTGTGCCAGCGCTGAACCGTGGACTCCATGGACCTGCCTGTGTCTGCTCACACCTGTTCCAACACGGATGCCAAGAAATGGGGGTTCAGGAGGAAATTAGACACACAGAGCCTTTGGGAAGCCACCAGCAGTTATAGGGCCCTTTGAAAGTCCTTTGAAATTGTAATAGATTGGACAGGGAGGGGATGCCCTATGTAGATGCATTTGGCTGTGGTTATGGTCATGAGCATTGAGAATCCCACATCAAGCACCGATTTGAACAAACTGAACAGTGAAGAAAGAAAAGACGTAAGGAGCCAGAAATAGATACCATGACAGGGATAGAGGATCTATGTTACCAACAAGTTTTTTTTAAATACATTGCAGCTTTTTCTTTTTAAATTATGTATGATGTACAAATATGGAGATAAAATTGTTTATACATGTCTGCATTGATATAAATAAATAGGCTTATGCATACTAGTATCTTCTGCTCTTTCATGGATTTGGGCAGACTGTAAGTCAAATCATGGCCCAAGAAACATAAGTTATATGCACATGTAAAACCTGACATCACAATTAGCATAAAAGTGGGTGTTAGTTCTAACTGTGAAATACCAATAATATAGAGTGATTACACTTTCTGGTCATACTTCTCAGATTTTATCTTCTTACCTTCCTCTCAAAGGGCTGCTGAAACTTTTAATTATATGAGGCTTTATAAGATACAGAAGTGAGGAATACATACAGATGATTCCATGTAGCAAAGAAAGATGTTGCTTTCCCACTATGATATATTAATTCCTTTTCCTAATATTCAGCCAGTTCAACAAGTTTGTTAGGCACTATGTGCTAAGCCTTTGGGATACAAAATATTTAGTCTACCTTTACTGTCCCAATCTCTTAGCCAAAGATCTTGCTTCTGGTCTCTCCATTTCGCCATTGCATCTTCTTTCAACTTGTTTTTCAAATTCCAGATTGAGTTACCCTTCTAAAATGCGAATTCTATGCTGTTACTTCCATGAATAAAATTCTTTAGTGGTTATCTATTGCCTTCAGAATACAGTGCCAACTTTTTGGCAGGGCACCTGGGATTCTCATGAATCTGTTACTGCTTGTCATCCAGCCTCATCTTTGACAACCCCTCAGCATGCCTCTGATTTGACACTGCAGTTAAGCAGGACTACTTATAATTACCTGAAAGCACCATGTGCTTTCTTATCTCTAGTTCTTTGCAAAAGGTGCTCCCTCAACCTAGATTACCCCCTATCCCTTTTTGTGTGGTCAATGCCTACTCACCTTTCCTGACTTAATGGAAATGCTGCTTCCTTTGGGAAACTTTCTATAATGTTATTCTCTACTACTGCGGCCTCTCTATATATCTCTGAAATAGTTAAGTCTTGGATGAAAATATGACAAACCTACGCACCCCTGTCCTTTGTTTTGTTAGTATCTTGTGCTCTCACCATCAATATTACAGCTGTGTGCATATTCTCACACTTAGTTAGCACTTAATATGGCCAAGAATAATTTTTCACTTGTCATTATTTCACCCTTAAAACAACTCTAAGTGGTAGATATTATTACCATCATCTCATTTTTAGCCACATTTTATTAATTTTACTAGATGTTTTAGAAAAAGCAGAACTAAGATTTAAACCCTGATCTGTAAGACATCAGAGCCTGTTTTCCTCTCTTATACAGTGTATTAAGTTCCTTCTTCTCCCTGTCTCTTACTTATTCAACTTTAAACTTTTTGAGGCAAGGAGTAGTGTTTTCATCACAGTTACATCTCCAGTGCATAGTCTTTTTATGCAATACATTTTGAGAATACAGAGAATAAATGGAGAGGCCTTTGCACCACCCTTAAGTTGCTCATAAAACTAAAGGAGATATCTAAAAATGTACTTTTGGTATAATGAGATAAATGCACTATTATAGATAAACATGTATTACCATGAGAGTGAAGAGCAGGGACACATAGCCCAGACTCTGAGTCTTGGCTTCCTTTTTTTTTTTTTGGCTTCCTAAAAGAGGTGAGGCATGAATTGAATATGAATAGATAACTTATTAGTTGCATTTCCACTGATTTTTTTTTAGAGACAGAAAGAGAGTGTGAAAGTGAGCAGGAGAGAGAGAGAGAGAGAGAGAGAGAGAGAATCGAGGTGCTCTCGAAGCGGGGTTCAAGCTCATCCGATGCAGGACTTGAACTCATGAACTGTGGGGTCATGACTTGAGCTGAAGTCAGTTGCTTAAACAACTGAGCCACCCAGGCACCCTCTACCAAACTTGTTTCTAGGGGAAATGCAAATAATATAATTCTCTCCATGACAATAGATTAAGGATAAACTCCAGTCAAATTTTTGAAATATTGGAGTATGAATCCATTGCTCATATTTTTGTTAACAAAACAATAGCTCCATAAGCTGATATCCCATTGCCAAATTACTGTAAAGACATGGTAACTGTTGGGGGTCAAGGACTAGATTGTAAAATTTTGATTTGGGGATTCTCATGTGAAAAATGATTATTGAATACAATACAATACAAACTCTAAGTTTGAATTAGAGTTTGAATTTGAACTCTAAGAAGAATTAGAGTTTGTTGAATACAAACTCTAAGTCTTCAAAAATAGGCTAGATTGAAGACTCCTGAAGATTCTTTCCAGACCTGGTAGTCTCTGATCCTCAGTTTTGCCAGTGATTTACTCTGACAACATAGTAAAATATCCACTGTTTTAATAAATACAGGTAATCATAGTCTGAATTGGGAAAGTGGTATTGTAGATCTGATCATTACAACTTTGAGCTAGACCTCAAGGATTTCTAATCTGAATTCGAATGAGCTCCTGAGGTGGTATCATCAATAGACCCAGTTTCTTATGGCAATCCGGGCTGCTGTCCTTGGTGCTGACAGTGATATTTCCATTGATGCTCTCTGAGAGAACTAGAGTGAGAGTGAGGTGGACTGGCACAGAAGGAGAGTATGAGCATTATCCTAGACATATTAAACAATTCTTTACCAGTCATTTAACCAGTAAACATCACTTTTACTATGCTATGTCCATATAGGTAGCTTTGTAATTTCTGGGATTTTTCACTTATTAATCAAGTTTATATTTTTTAACAGTAACAAGTTTTTTTTTTACATAAAAGGTTCAAAGTGATTAGCCTTCAGTGTTACATTTTCCATGTTGATTTCTCAGTTTTCCATAATAGCTTTTGTATGCATCTCATGACAGGTAGTGTCTGCCTTCTATTTCAGCAAATTTAAATACCCATTTTACATTATTTCTTAGTGTTCACCTTTCCACAGACATGGAGGACATCAGTTCAGTTTCTGTGAATTTAAAAATACATCAAGTTGAAATTAATCTATTTATGTAAATAGAAACCTGTTGCACCTCATTTCTTCCTCTACAACAATGTATCTGATTCTCCTGTCTGTTCTTAATAACAGCCCAAATTCCTTAGCCTGCTGATATTATTTGTTGGCCAGCATGGAAGAATACTGTGAGTCATTCATTGTCTTTTGCTTTTTATTTTTTTAAGTATTATAAAGATTTGGCCTCATTTTCCCATTTTTGTTAATATTATGCTGATCATAGGTCAGTAAATTTCACACCAGCCACTATCTTTCAGGCTACTTATTTATTTTCCCTTTAACTTTTCTTATGCAACTCATTTTTCTCCATTTTTTCCCCAGTTTTCTTAGAAATATTTGTCTCCCTCTCTTTGTTCTACTTGTGAGAAAAAAAAAAAAGAGGCTAATCCAATCTGTTCAGTATACATGAGTTTTGATGGCAATATTTCCTTAGTAAAGGGAATGAAAGCCTAAAGCTTTGATGTGGAATTAGGGAGAATAAAGAACCAGTGCATTGAACCTCTAAAACCACTGAAGAATGCACAGTAAATGCATTCAGGGTCCTTAAAAGTCAACATTTCCTTCCTTATCTTTCTGTAACTAAACTTACTTTTACCAAAGAACAAAATCGATTTTTCTATTTTCCTCCTTTTTTTTTTTTTTTGGTGTTTCAACCATATTGTTTTTTATAATTTTTTTCTAATGCAATTGTATAATATTTCAGTTTCAACTGAAGTTTAAAAGCTTTTGTGAACTGGACCTTATAGATGATGTGTATCATTTCATTATGTCTTTGAGGTCAAAGCGATTGGTATATAACTTCTGGAAAATGTTCATTTTCATCATGGGGACTGTCTGTATTAATTTCTTATGCTTCATGGATTTTATTAAATGTTTCATTACCATCCATTTATTTTCAAAACCAAATGCCTCCATTTCCTTTGCATCAAACAAACAACCACCTTAGTATGTTTTTCTTTATTCACACTCCAGTTTTTAATATATATTCATCTATTCACATGACAGTCATTCATGACAATTATTAATAGAGTGCTTAGTACATATCAGGAATCATACTAAGTCCTGGGACAGAAATGTTTAAGAAATGGTCCTATATCAAGTGTTCATGTTCTAGTAGGAAATGCCAGATGAACAAACATAATTATGAGCACTGTTAATTGAATACAACAGAGGTAGAAAGTATCATGGCAACATAGGAAAGAGAACCAATTTATCCACTGGGTCCAGAACTAGGAACCTTATGATATGACCTTGAAGAATTGCCCCTACTGGACTAATAGCTGAACAGTGATTACTGGCCCTGATTGTGATACATTTGGTATACTAGTATGGCTTTGGACTCAGACAGATCTGGTAACAAATTTTGGATCAACCACTTTCTAAGTGGTGTTCCCTCTGAGAATCAGCTTTTACATCTGCTCAGTGGGAGTGATGATACCTGCCTCACCTAATGGGGTTGAGTAAGATAATGATGTTCATACCTTTTCTTTAAGCCTTTCCACATGAAAGTTAGAGATAACAAGAGCAGTGGAAGGACCAAATTCTGATAATCACACCTGGTAATGCATAAATCTCTATCTAAGTTATTTACATGCTTAATCCTTCTGATTGTCACCACAACCCTATTAAGTATATATTATTATTTCTGGTATCCTGATTCCCAAGGACCAATATAGGAATTCACAGGAGTTAAGTGTTTTGCCTCAAGGATGTGGTTAGTAAAGGATAGAGCAAGAGTTTGAACTCAGATCTGCATAGAACTGAAGCCCCAGTCTTTATCTAGTTTTATACTCTTGCTCTCTGCCCTGTTATGTTGCATTCAGGTTGTTGAGTATGGTAGACATTTGTCCCACGGCTTCTGGCTTCTCACATTGTAGGTAGGCTCAACTGCTATTTTCAGTAAGTAGAAAGGAGAGAGCAGACATCCAGGTCAAGGATTTTCTTTAAAGCAAGTAATATCAAAGTTGCCTCTATCACTTCCATTCACTTTCCATCAGTACAAACAGGTCACCACATCTCTTTGTAAGATGGGATGGAAAATTTAGGTTCTAGTTGGATAGCTACTTGCTCAGGAAAGAGAGGAGAATACATTTGGGGAGACTACCATCAATTTCCATTACAGTGCTCAGTGAACATCTATTGAATGAGTAAATGAAGAAAAGCAAAGCCTGTAAGCAAACATGGGCCCCAATGAGACGAAGACAAAGACAAAGCTTGATCCACAAGCTTACAGCCCCATGTCAGCATGCCAATATGCCTTTCCAGCTAATTCTTGCCAAAACAGATCTTTAGTCACAGCCACCTATTGTAAGTATCTCTTCACTATAGTGTTTTCCTTCAATCTATGGCTGTCAACTTTTCTCTCGAATGTCAGAATGGGATCGAAGCCACAGAAGAGTTTTTGTGAGCTCCATGGATTATGCTACTCTCTTAAGGAAGATAAAGTGACAGGTTGTACAGCACTTATCTATATCACCTGTCAGGGACTCTTCATCCTGGGGCAGAGGAGAGTATCAGGAGTTTTAGCTGGTTATTTGTGATCCTCTTCTCAGGACTACTCTGTTGGCATTGGGAAAGAGTATCTCTGACACTGGCAGAATGTGGTTTTAGTTCTCCTAAAAAAAAGTGCTGGAAGGTTTCTACCTCTGTGTTTCTGGACCCTGTCAGATCAATATCCTAGCTGGGAACTCCATCTCAGCAACTTCTTCTTTTCTGTAATGTAACACTTTCTTTGTTTCATTAGAGAGTTTTTTTCACAGCCACTGCAGGGGCATGCATTGTATGATGCCCGACTGGTAGCAGATAATTCACCCCACACAGAGCGTGACCACTCTTGTTTGTTGCCTAAGGGTATGGCAGATTCTTATTAATTTCACTGAGGCAACAGCCAGAATTACAATAGACTTTGTGAATGTAGAAGAGAAAAAGTTACATTTCAGGGGAAGTAGTCAGTGAGGCTGTATTCTTCCAGACTTACCAAGGTGAACCTTTTTCTCTTACTTGTAAGCTGAAAAAATAAAGAATAACTACTGAAACCTTATATCTCTTTAAGCTCTTTCATTCCTAGGAGCTTAAAGTGACTCTGTAGACCTACATCTCATTTATTTCCACAACATCCCTGTGGAGTCAGAGGCTAGTTTTTCTTTTACTGTCCAGAGGGAAGGTAATGCCCTGAGAACTTAAGTGATTTGTATTCAAAGTCAAAAAGTGAGTCAAATTGTAAAGCCAATGTTTGAAATCAAGTGCTTTGGCTCCTCACCCAGGGGCTGCTTTAAAATGATAGTATTTGGGGAAGAAATATAGCTGGGAGAACTCAAAATATATGATAAAGACACAGATGTCAAGTTATATCAAGATTGGGATCTGATAATGTTACTTAGTTCACAGATTTAAAAACATGCTCCCAATGACTCGACAATATTTAATGATGTGAACTGTTCTCACTCCCTTAAACTACAGGCACAGGGATCATTATTCTGTATTTAGATTGGAATGATGCCCTGAAATCAGAGTTCCTAAATAGCACTAATGATTTCACATATTTCAGGAAGAATGGAGGACATTGGCCATGCACATAATTGATGCCCATTAAATTGTTGTAGAATAGAAGAGTTGTTCAAACAAATTTAAAAGTGGATCTAGATTCACTTACAGACTTATAGGATTGGAGCAGGGTCTCCTTAGCTCCTATGATACTTTGTACATATTAGGAAAAACGCTGTTCTTCCAGGTGGACACAGCCCTAAGCCAGGATGCATAGCTTGGTGAGCAGAACCTTGGCTGGATTTCAGCCTCGTTTATTCCCTCAACTGGATGCCATTTGTGGCAATCTTGGGGTAGAACAACACCCTTCAGTCATCTGGTCCACTTTCCTTCATTCAAGAAGTATAACATCATTCCTACTCCACAACTGAAGTGAATCTATTTTTAAAGACCTCTTGGAAAGATATTTTTATAACCCCATCAGCTGCTCATAATCATATTCTGGCCTCCACAGTTGCACTTCCTCTGGCTCTGACCTTGGTTCTCTAGTTGCTAATGTTGTGACTGCAACATTCCCCACCTTGTGGAAAGCTGCAGACCTCGTAGTTGTTGAGTATTTAGTATATTCATGCATGGTAGATCCTCTTTACCATTGCCAGAGGGAGGGGAATTTAATTGCTTTGGATGATGATGGACCATCTTTTCCTCTTTGCCTCTGAAGTCTCGTCAGAGGCATTTTCTAATTCGTTTGACATTCTGAGATCCTTTCTCTGTATCCACTTGGTCCTTCAATTCCTACTTATTTCCATATTATATCCTGTGTTTCCATCTTTTCACACTTAATAATAATTTTCCATGGTACTTCAAGGTCATCAAGGGTAAGAATTGTGTATGCATATAGTCTCATCAATACCATGTTACGCTGGGCACTGGAGATATCTACCAGACACTCACTTTCTACGTGTATGTATTGAATGAATGAACCAGTGAATGAATTAATGAACTATACTCAGTTGGTCTTTAGAGGACCTAGCAAAATATACCTCCATGTTACAGACTATTAGAGATGAAGGTTGAAAAGATACTCATTTGTATACATGTTACTTTGTAACATGGCCAAAAGTCAACATCTTCTCAGGCAAATGGGCAATACTTCTGTACTTGATAACTTTCAAATTTGTAGGTGCTGGGAGGTGCTAAGACTATGGCTTAATTGAAATTCTCTAGCTTCTTCAGTTGTCAGAACTAAATGCTATTCTGAGAGGGAGCTCTGATATTCCCATGGTAACAGGGCTCCATTAAAGGCATGACATCACAAAGCTGTCCTTGTTTGAGGACACCTGGGAATTTCAGGTATAGACAGAAATACCCTTAAAGGCAAATTATACATACATATTCTGTGTAATTATGTGCACATGCATAGATATGCCTAATTTAGCCACACCTTTCATTTGGTTCCATTTATCATTAGACTTTTAACGACTCAAATCTCAAGTGTGGGTGTAGTTCGAGGTGCTTTATCTTTTAAAGGAGAGCTCATCTAAATTTTAAAATAAATATCTACCATTAGATAAATGGTGCTGCTCTTGGCTAGAAAAGAAAAAAAAATCAAATCCATTCCTTGTCTACTTATTATGACTTGTAACACAATTAAGGGAATTTTGATACTTAACACACCTTCTAAAATGAATAAATATATTGTCTTTGTAAAAAATTATCCAGCATTGTGCAACTGGATGGCCACTCATGACGTAGGTCAGTTCCAGCCGTGTGCCTGAAGGGATTGTACAGACAACCTGGCAAAGTCACCATGAGTGACTTTCTTTTCCTGGTTAAAACAATTAGTCAAAATACTCAACAATTTGTTATTTTGTAGGTGCCTCTAAATACTTGGCACAATATCTGAAAAAGGAAAAGATTAAAAAAGAAGAAAATGGAAGGGTCAATGGATTTGAGAATGGTCTTGATTCCCTCATCATTGGTATAATCCCTTTGCTTAGTTATGGATTCCCTTCCTATCAGAGACCATGCTTTTAATGTGTCCATTTTCATATTACACAATGCTGCCAGGAAAGGCACAAGGCAGACTGGATTAGCTCTGAGAACGTAGGAGAATATGACAAGGTGAAAGGCTAGCTATGAAGTTGGTTAGCTCATAAATAATACAAACTTGACAGAATTTGTAAGAAGAAAATGGGGACAATTTGCATAGCTTGTGTTGTATGAACAAGTGTGTCTAAGTGTTTACGCTGGCTGAAGAGTTACTTCCAGCTGGAGTATTTGCCAAGGTGACTTTTCTCTTGGGATGCTTTTAAAGGTTCTTGCTGCACTTCCCTCCATCCAGTCCTCCTCCCTTCCCCATAAATTCCTTGGAATTGTTAAAGATGTGAGGCTGACCGCTTGGCTTTGTTTATGACATTGAGTCAAACGGAGTTCTTTTAAATTAAAATCTAATGCTGTTTTCTAAATGATATCTATGTATGGTCCCTTCATTGACATTCACACTTTAGTTGTGAGAAACAATTTGCTACATTTTCTCCATTTCAAATGAATGCGGAACAGTGGTCTGCAGGAAGATTTTCCTGAGGGCTAGGTGAAAAAAAAATCTGAGGATCAAAAGTTACTTTTTCTGTGTCTGTTAAATCCCATACAATTGTAAGTAAATTTCTTCCCCCCCCCCAGTGGAAAAAAATGTTCATCTAGAAAATTAAGCTGGAAGGAAACCTAAAAAACATATAATTCAATCCCTTCATTTTCAGAAATGAAATGAAGCAAGAAGAAACTAAGCCACGCCACTAATTTGTGGCAGAACCAGGGCAAGAAACCATGAATCCCAGCTACTAGTTTGTTTCAAACACGACACACATACAGTATATGTATATGTATCCCTACAATATATGTGTATATATATTCCTGCATCTTAGCAATAAACTACTCACATTTATGTATATATATAAATGTAGCTTGAATTCTAATTTTATCTAACCCCTTATGCTTCGAAATGTGTGGTCTGTGGACCTGCAGAATTGCCATCACCAGGAGCTTGTTAGAGATGAAGAATCTCAGGCTCTACCGGAAACCTACTGAATCACAACCTGCAATCTAATAGGATCCCCAGGTGATTCATATGCATTAAATTTGAGAAGCACTGTTCTAACAATTCCTGGTTTTCTGTAATAACGGAGTACAGAGATTCAGAGTTCAGAGATAATCCAAAACATTCATTATATATGTTGATTTCTCATCTCTCTTTTCTCTCTTGCACTAAATTTTATAGTCACTTCCAGCTGCTATAAAATAAAATGATGTTGAAATTTATCACTTCCATTCCACGCTTGCCTTTTTAGTAGGAAGGCTTGCCTTCAGTTCAGATTTTGCTTTCCTCTATTCAAATAATTATTGCTAATAGGTATTGCCTGTGTGATCTGTGCCCCAAAGTATTCTAAGTACCTTGCATCCATTATCCATTTCAATCCACGCAAAAACGGTGTGAGGATAAATGATAGTAATCTCCATTTTCTGGAAGAGGAGACTGAGGCTGAAAGAGATTGCGTAACAGGATGTGTCAGAGCTTGGACTCAAACTGAGATTAGCTCTTTCAGTGTATGAACATTAATCACAACTTGCGTTGCTTCTGCAATTCAAAGTTCTAATTTGCTCTTTCTCTCAAGCATTTATGCCTCTAGAAAATTAAATTATCTTACCAAGTGAAAACCAGAAGTCACACTCAGCACATGGTGGGCACTTGAGAAATACTTGGCGAATAAACGTATGAATGAATGAAGAGGCCCACGTCTCCCTGATAAGAAAGCACAGGGTCTCTCTGCAACACTAAGAGAAGGGGAGATTGTCCAGCAGAAGAGATATTTCCCATTTTAAGGCAGCTGATGTTTCCCTGGAGTCGCTAATCCCTTTACCCTCTTTCTGCTTTCCTTTGCTTTTCTTTGCTCCATGTATCACTACAAATGCCCTACAGTTTTTCTGCATTTTCAGTTTTTATTCTTGTCCTCTTGTCTTAGATAGTAGTCTGCCTGGGGGACTGAGGCCAAATCTAGTGATATTCTTGGAGCCTCTGAGCTACTATTTCAGGGATTCCAAGAAAGTCCCATTAACCCTTAATCCTTTTCCATTTCCAGGGAATTTTAGAGCTAGAGCATCAAACTTCAGGGTAAGATTTTATGTTATTAGGCTTTTGTACACAGTATCAGTGAAAGATCAAGGATCAGTCCCTGAGAAGTAAAGAAAAATATAGGGATGCTGAATGCGTGGGACTAAGAGGGATGGGGGTAAGAAAAAATGAAGGCTGATCCACTTGAGAGGTCATTCTGGGAGAACTGAACATAGTGGCCTGTTACCCACTTTAAAGCAGTGCTGGCTCTGAAGAGGTAAAGGGTAGTGGGGTCAGTGCAGGGCAGGGGAACCTACCCCTGAACACTGGCCTGGACTGTGTACCTGCACCCTTGTTTGGATTTGGTGCCAGAAGACAAGAGTCAGGCCGCTCTGGGTCTCATTTCCTTATAAAGTATGCGGTTAGGGTGTTAGGTGTTTACTTCCTTTTGTTTGGGCGGGTTAAGAAAAGGGATTCTAAATTGGGAAAGGGGCAAGCTGGGTTCTGTGGAGACAGTCTCAAAAGAGCCAAGTAAGGAGAATACAGCTCACATCTGCTTGGACAGTTTGGTCTGTGGTCTCCTCCCTGGCTCAGGCCCTTTCTTCTTGACTTTGGGGAATAGCTCCCCCCGCCCACATGCACTCCACTGCACCAGCCGATCTCAGACCTTCAGAAGCTCTGTGCATGTAAGTTCCCTGCATATTTTACCGCCTGCAGGATGGGTAGGCCATAGGCACACCTAGCCTAAAGCGTGCTTTGGGATTTTCCAGAGGGCATTTTTCAAACCTCTGAGCTGCCAATGGTGATCTGAATGTCATCCACTCTTTTATTATTTTTACTTTGTAAATGATTAATATGTTAAAAAGAGTCCTTGCCCCATATGTGTTCATCTGTTATATGTGGTGTGTGTGTGTGTGTGTGTGTGTGTGTGTGTGTGTGTGTGTTTGATTTAGTTTCTAGGGTGGAAAAACATCTTTGCCAACAAATTTATGCTCCTTCAGTGAGGAATATATGAGAAATTGATTTAAGTCTCCTCATTCATTCAACCCAGATATGTGGAGCATCGTCTGCATGCTGGTTTTATGCAGGAGTTGGAGATAAAGATAAACAAAATACAGCCTCTGTTTTTAAGGAATTCCTAGTGGAGTGAAGAGGAGATAGGTATGCAAACAGGTAATTGCAGTACAGTGTCACAAATGATATAGTGGAGGTGGCAATAAAGTGTTATGGGAACACGGAGGAGGGAGGGGTAGGCTTTGTTTGGGAAATTAGCTGGTTTCACGGAATACGGAATACGTGCTATCTGCAGAGGGTGAAGTTGCAATACTTAATTTCCACATTGTATCTTCAACTTCCAGATGACATTTGATTGTTTAAGGGCTCAGTAACAAATCTTTCCCTTTATCTGTGGTCCCTCTGTAACAGAGCAAACAATTGCAATCAACTGAAATGCATCAAGGCAAATAGTGTAGGGTTAAAAGTAAAAGCCACTCTTTGCTGATGTGGCTCGGCTCCTGGCAGCTGCAGAAAGCACTTAATTTTATAGTTTTTCTGATTAAGGCTTTTTCTAGCCACTCCTTCAGTAGAATAGGTAAGCAAAGCAAACAGGGTAGCAAGCAACATCACAGATCTTGTATTTCAGTCTTCCTTGCTTCTGGCATACTTAGCAGGATGTCATCTGCCTGGTGCACAAGGAAAATAAAATTGCTTGCATGGGGCCCCGGTTACAGTGAAGAAAGAGGGAAGCAGGAAGGAATTCAATCTTTGGCTTAGAGAAATCTAATTCTCTCAAGGTGTATTGAAGTCTGCAAAGCAGTTATCTTTCTGAGCAGCTAGATGCAACCTGGAAATGTAGCTCCTAATAGCCTTGGTGAGATTAAGTGAAGTTTCTGTGATTGTGGTCCTTACATGCAGGTCAGGTAGGGTTTGACACCCATCCCCCCAATCAGCCTGCACCAGTGGTCCCACCTCGTCCACCCCATGGTTTTTCACCTCCTCCCTGCTGCCCCTAATCCACTGGCATCTCTGTAGGAGGAAGGAGGAATGAGCGGCTTGACAGCTTGGAAGGATGCATTTAATAGTAATTGATGGAAGGGACCCAAGAAGGCCACCATTCTATTATTCTTGCAGCAAGAAAGGTTATCAGGGCTTGATGGAGCCACGCTCTCTTGCTGAAGTATTTTGTGACTGAGGAGACTTGGTGTTTACTGGACTTGCAAGGGGAAAGGGGAGAGGCTGAAAGGGAAATTAATTTGAACTGTAATTGATATAAGGTCAGTCACAGGACAGTGGTAGAGAGCAGAGTTGTGGGATGGTTTTGGGGTGGGGGAGCCAATAATGCTCCAAAGGTGGTGCAGGACCCTTTGTTGTAAGAGGTGTAATTTGCAAACAAGGGGTCAGTTTGTGGGTCTGGTGGGTGTGGCTTGATGATAATGGATGTATCAGATTTTCAGATGGAAATATGGGTTGGTAAACACACAAACAGATCCAATGTCACCTAATCTAATATTCTTTGCATGTAGCAGTCAATCTTCTGAAGAAATTCAGACTCCTTAGACAAAAGCTATTTCAGCAACCGCTGCCTGGAATTATACTTCAGACTTTGATTTCAGTTCAGTGTTTCTTCTTTCTTTTTTTCCTGCCTGCCTCCATCCTTCTTCTCTCTCTTTTATCCTTATTCTCTTATGACTTCAGTAGCCTCTTCCTACAGAAGGAAGAAGGAATAATGCCTTCGAAGGAAACCCTAAAAGTCCTTGCCTGTCCCAGCTCAGTCTGAGGAGTGACTTTTCCGAAGAACAAGACTCCCAAAGATTCACGGGAAGTGTAGCTTGTTTTCTTTTCTGATCATTAATAAGGCAGATGTACATTTATTATTTCCTAGTGATTCCTGTAGTTGTCAATAACATAAACCAACTCAAACTGACTTAAGGAAGACAAAGGTGAGAATTTGGTGTGTAGAAACAGTAAGTTAAAGGGGTGCTTTGGGGTTGCCTCTGTTAGATTGGGGACCTCAAAGGATGGCGTCAGCTCCCCACCTCTGCCCCCATCTCTAGGCTCTGCTTCTCCTTGTGTTCTTCATAGTGATGGGCTGATGGTGGCCCTAAGCTCATAGCCTACGGTATAAGAGTCAAAAGGAAGTACTCCATTCCAAATTTTATGTAACATTTTCTTGGAAGGAAAATTGATAGTTTCTGTCTTGGTAAAGTGCCCACTGTGGCTTAAGGAATGGGGGACACTGACGGGTCAGGTCTTGTGTGCATCTTGTAAGCTTCTGTGGGAAGGTGAGGCACTGTGGTTGAGCTGGACAACATGCAGTAGGAAAGGGACAGTTTCCAAAAAGAAAGAGGGGTGCTGAGTAGACAAATATATCTGATATCTACTATGGTACTGTCCTGGTTTGTTTCTCTTTCAGGTGGCTATAGTTCTGGTAGAAGATAATTTTCTCTTGGTAGAAATATAGTTTGATTCTTCTCTTTAGGCATCTCAAGTCCTATAAATAATCTGGCCTCAATTTACATTTTCAGTTTATTTTCTATTGTTCTCAGTGTCATATCTGGGCTCTAGGGAGACATGACCACTCACTGTTCTCCAAATATTTCCTTCTCCATGGCTTTGTACTGAGGACCCTTGGTTGTCAGAATTGAGGTAAACTATGCTTTCACAAATTAAAAAGCAGAATATTTATAAGTCTCTTTTTTCTCTTCTTTCCAAAATTGAACTAAGGGTCAGACTTTTTTTTTTCTTTGAGGATGCAATGCCTTCAATAGCATTTGAATAATATCTTGGGTTTTTTTTTTCTGGTTCTTTCATTGCTGTTTCAATAATTGATTTAAGAACCATTGTATTGTATTCTGCATTGTCCTCATCTATATTGTTTTATAGCCCTCTAATTAATTTTTTTTTCATTTCATTAAAGAATATTTTTATCTCTCCTTTTTCTTAAATGTAAGTATCCTGGACAATAGCAAAAATGACAAAGGCTTCAATTAATATGTAGTCAGAGGACAATGCAATAGAAATAGTGACTATGAATGTCTAAGAAGAAAATTAGGCCCTGAGAAGAAAAGCCCCCAAAGCTTCTCAGGTATTTTGGTTAAGGATGCCTTTGTTTATTCTTGAATGTGGATTGTCATTGTGATGAAGCAGCAAAAAAAAAAAAAAAAAAGGAATGAATATTAGAGAGGTTGTTGTAGTAGGAGAAACTCCTTTGAAATTATGCTTGTTTTGAATTTTTTAAGCATTATGAAAATGGAAGTATCTTTATTGTCTGTCTTTTATTTCTAGATTTTCAAGGACCACAAAAGTGTAGGGGAAGGGGGAAAGTCCTTGTGATTTTACCTTATTGATTGGTGCACTACTTTCATTTCTAAAATGCCCTTTCTCTCATTTTCCTTGCTGCACTCTTCAACCCTTAAGACCCAGCTGATGGTTAACTGTCTCAGTGAAGCTATCCCTGAGGGCCTCAGCCAAAAGCACTCTCTGCCATCCTCTAAAACAGTGGTTCTCAGAGTGTAATCACCAGACCAACAGCAGCAACAGTACCTGGGCTCTTACTGGAGATGCAAAATCTGCCCCCCAACCTGCAGATTCAGGAACTCTGGCGGTGAGGCTTAGCAACCCCTGGTTTAACAAGCCCTCTGGGTTGTTAACCGATACAGTTTGAATACCACAGCTGTGAAACTGTCTCATATTTACATAGAGAATGTATAACATCTGCTCTACCAGATACCGTGCTCCTGGGAGGACATCTATGTCATTTTTTATTTGGATGCCCCTATAAAAGGTAGAAGACATAGAGACATGAAAGTTTGTAGATTAATGGGCACAATAGGACATAGAGCTTACATTAGCAAGAGAGAGGGAAACAGAGCCTAATCCAGTTCCTCAACTTTCCAATTTGCCTCCTGCTTTGACTGAATGGACCGGATAATTACTAAATCCCTATTTCACTTTATGGCCAAATCCCCATTTTGCTTTATGTGGTGTCTGTCTGAACACAGAACAGACGTGCTCTCCTGCTATAGTCACTAGATACGTGTTCATTGATGGTGATCTGCTTCCCTTTTTGCAACCCAGCAATTGCAGTATTATTGCTTAGAGCTTTTGTGGAGTCTGCTGGTCAAGTTTAAGTAAAGGGCAAATCTTAAATATATAGAACAGTCTATTAAACATTTTTTTTGTTGTTCTTCAGAAGACACTGTTCCGTTCCATCCAAACAGACTCTCGCTCACTTCAGGTGTTGCCCGTGAGGCTGTGGAACTCTCTGGGTGTCTAACCTTGCCCTCTTGTCATCAGCTATTAAAACTGCTAAAACAGAAGAATGCTTAACCACTCCAGCTGTTAAAACATTAGTACATGCTTTGGTGAGCTCAAATTTAAATGCTTTGAATGGCCCTTTAGGGGATCTTCTTCTTTTTTAACTTAGAGTTCAGTCAAAATTCAGCAATAGTTGTAACTTCTTCAGTCCCTGGATGTGCTCCTATTTCTCCATTTCCCCCCCAAATGGCCCAGTTAGCCATTAGTGTCAGGATTAATTTTTAAGTTGTTAGTTTTGTATTTAGAATTCACCAATCAAACTCTAATGACATTTTGGCTTTGCCTTCTGTTTTTCACTCCAAGCTTTCCCAGATTTTTTTTTCTAAATCTAAAATTCCAAATGATTCTTCTAGGATGAATCAGGATAGGATTAGTGAAAAGGGAATCAGAGGGAGCCTTTGTCATCTTACCTGCCTAGTAGATCTAGGATGCAACCACCAGGCCTATCTCTGTTTCCTGAGCCTTACCACAGTTCCTTCCTCTCTTTTAACTTCTTTTGCACCTGTACACATGCCAGCTTCTTATACATTCTCTACTAAGTTTTATAAGATTTCCCCTTAAACTCTCTGGTTTGCTCATTCTTCCATATATTTTCAATTCACTTGGACTTTCTTCAAAGAATGTATTCAATGTTCCCCAAGTTTTATAACTCAATCTCTTACCTTTGTACAGAACTCCAGATTTCTGTTCTACCTGCATTCAACTTGGTTGTCTAAGGTCCTGCTACTCAAAGCATGATCTGTGTATCAGCATCATTGCCATTACCTGGGAAATGTCAGAAATGTTGGATCTAGGGCCCACCCAAAACCTACTGAATTAGAATCTGCATTTTAATAAGATCCCCAGGTGATTTCTGTGCATGTTAATGTTTGAGAAGGACTATTCTAATAGGTACCTCACACTAAGTTAAGCCAAAACAGAAATTTTGACTCCTTTTTCTATCCAATTCCTCCCTAGGTGCTCTTTTTCATCACCATCATCCCCCATATCTCATTTCTTTCCTTCCCTCACTCCCCTCATATACTCCATTAAAAAGTCCAATGAGTCCTACCTCCAATGTGTGTCATGAATCCATCCATTTGTGCCATTTTCCTTGACAGATATTTTCCATCACTATATTCACTGTATCACTCACTCATCACTGTTTGATCTTATATTTCTGTACTTGTGTTTTGTCTGCATTCTACCCCCTCCTTGCAACTAAAAGGTAAAATCCTTAAGGATTTCTGTCTTGTTCTTCTCTGTAACCCTAGCACCTAAGAGGATGAATGCATGGGGAAGATGCTCAAAAAACAGTAGTTAATGAACGAGGTTTTCCCCCCGCCCCCCCCCAAACGGCATCTATCATGTATGAGATGCCTCGTGACAATGTGAATAATTAATGCTTTGTGACGCAACACTGGCCTCTCTCTGGATCCTAAATTCTTACATAGAGAATTGTTCCATACTAAAGAAACAAATTTCATTTTGAGCAAACTGGCAGGTAAATTAACAATCAGTAATTAGAATCAAATGATTTGAATTCATATCCATATTTAGTCACATTCCAACTGTGTGATTGTGGATGTTATATTAGTTTGAGTTTCAGTTTCCTCATCTGTAAAAGGAGGGTATTGCATTACATGCAAGCTCTCTGTCATGTCTTCTTGATTGAATGTATCCTATGAAAAATGTTTTACCTACCCATTTCCCTTCCCCTATTTTTCAATAGTTACCTGGTACTCATCAACTGATAGGCTATTTGTGCTCCTGTGTTATTGCTACCAGATATTATGATAATAACTTTGAATCTGTGATCACTTTTAATTGAAGCTGAATATATTTAATTATATAATTTTGAGCTGCCTCAGTTTAATTGCACCAAAATAACAACCAGAAACTGGGACGCTATGAAAGACAGCTGACAAAAGGGTAAAATAGTATGAATAAAGCTTGATATGCACTAGCTGACCTATTATATCCTATACTTGTATGCTAGTGATGGATTTTCTCTGTTTATTGTTCTCATCAACAAAGTAAACTTTATGTAGTCCACCTTTACATGGACTTTTTTTTTTATTTTAGAGAGAGAGAGAAAGTGTGAGTGGGGGAGAAGAGCAGAGCCAGATAGAGAGGGAGCCTCAAGCTGAGCATGGAGCCTGACACCAGGCTTGATCCCACGACCCCGGGATCATGACCTGAGCTGAAATCAAGAGTCAAATGCTTAACTGACTGAGCCATACAGGTGTCCCTCTGTTTACATGGACTTTTGATCATGTGGCCTACAGTTAAAAAGAAAAACACAATACTGACACATTTTGAAGCCTTTGGAATAGAGTTTCTCTAAGATCTCTCTCTGTTTTAAAACCTATGAACATATACAAATAGGTTGCTTTTAATGGTTTTTAAATACCTTGTAATAAATTACAGACAGATTTATTTATGTAATTCAATAATTTGTGTATCAAGATGTAGATATAAAAAAGTACATAGGGTTTCTGGTCAAGATGAAGAAATAGGGCCCAGGGGCGCCTGGGTGGCGCAGTCGGTTAAGCGTCCGACTTCAGCCAGGTCACGATCTCGAGGTCCGGGAGTTCGAGCCCCGCGTGAGGCTCTGGGCCGATGGCTCAGAGCCTGGAGCCTGTTTCTGATTCTGTGTCTCCCTCTCTCTCTGCCCCTCCCCCGTTCATGCTCTGTCTCTCTCTGTCCCAAAAATAAATAAACGTTGAAAAAAAAATTAAAAAAAAAAAGAAATAGGGCCCAAATTTACGCTCTTATCTGAAATAATTAAAAACTAGTCAAAGTTTATGAAACGACTATTTTTGAGATGTTGATCAACAAAGGACAAATAAGATAAGCCCTAAAATTTCCTGAATGCTGTCTAGGCTGTGACTAAGGGGAGAGGAATGTAACTGAGTTCTTCCTCGGTCAAAGAGACGGAGCTGGGAGTCTGGGGAAGCCAAGGGAGCTGCAGCCACAGAAAGGAGAGAGCCATAGAGACATGAAGGCCCCTATCAAGTCTTTTCCCGAGCGTTGATCTGTGCATGTATGAGGAACTACTGAGGCTGGGGAAATAACCATCCAAAATGATTAGAGAGGAGTGTCCAGAACTGACAGTGTTTTGGAAGAAATGGGGAGACATTGGTCAACTGGTACAAATGCCCCATTATAAGATCCACAAGTTCTGGGGATGTAATGGATAGCATGGTGATTATAACTAATAGTACTGTGTTGGATACTTGAAAGTTGCTAAGAAAGTAGATCTTAAATAGTCTCACCACGAAAAAGAAATGGTAATTAGAAAAGGTACAAAAGGCTCTGTGCTCAGCAGAAAAAATTGAGAAGTTGATTGTCTCCAAAATTAAGACAATCTGCAAAATGAAGAAAAGCCATAGACTGGGAAAAAATATCAGCAAGTCACATATAGGACAAAGGACTTTCATCCATAACATACAAAAATTCTCAAAATTCAATAGTAAGAAAAGAAACAATTTTTTTTTAATGGGCAAGATGTTTGCATAGACACTTTACAAAAAATATGTGGATAGCAAATAAACACATAAAAAGATACTCAACACTATGAGTTATTTGGGAAATGCCAATTAAAACCACAATGAGATACCACTGCAAACCTATTAGAAAGTCAAAAATGAAGAAGAATGAGAATATTAAGTTTTGGTAAGATGTGAAACAAATGGAACTTTTATACACCGATAGTAATAATGTGAAATGGTACCCCCAGTTTGAAAAACAGCTTGACAGTTTTGTACATAGTTCAATATACACCTACCAAATGACCCTGCCATTCCATTCCCAGCTACTTACCCAAGGGCAGTGAAAACATACGTTTATACAAAGGCTAGGTCATGAATTTCACAGCAGCTTTATTTATAATAGCCCCAAACCTGAAAAAACCTATTTGTTTATCAAGAGGGGAATGGATAAAGAAAATGTTGTATAGATGTTCAGTAGCCCCCTGTATCCAAGGCTTTTCTTTCTGTGGTTTCAGTTATGTGGTCAACCAAGGTCCAGAAGACCATCTGACGTATCATCAGAGGATCAGTAGTTGCCTAATGTTATGTGGCAATGCCTGTGCTACTTGCCCCAGTTCATCTCATTATGTAGGCATCTTATCATCTCACATCATCACAAGAAGGGTGAGAACAGTACAATGAGTTATTTTGAGAGTGAGAGAGAAAGACTACAGTCGTATAACCTTTATTACATATATTATTATAAATGTTCTATTTGATTATTAGCTATTGTTAATCTCTTACTGTGTCCAATTTATAAATTAAATTTTATTATCAGTACATATGTATAGGAAAAACATAGTATACATATATACATATACATATATACATATATATACATATATACATATATATATTCAGTACCATTGCAGACATCCACTGGAGTTCTTGGAACACATACCCCAAGGATAAGGAGGTCTAATGTATAATGGAATGCCATTCAACAATGAAAATGAATGGACTATATATAAAACATGTGAGTAAATGTTCAGAGAAAGGTTAACACTGACAGGCCTGAGACTGCTTTCTTACAAAGGCCTGCTGAACTGGTTGGCCTTGGCTTGTGTCTGGGAACTTGGATTTCAAGAGTGTTCTCACCATCCCCAGAATTGTTAAGAAGGACTCGGTGTACCTAAACTGCACAAACAGTATCGTTTATGTTGAACCACTTGCTTTTCTTTTGAGAGTCTGAAAGGTTGAAACATTCTGGGCAGGTGCTGCCTACACAACCAACCCCCAATAAAAGCCTTGGGCACTGAGTCTCTAATAAGCTTCCCTGGCAGTTAACATGACACATATGTGTTGTTATAACTTGTTGCCAGGATGGGGGAGGGGAATTAAGTGTGTCCTGTGTGACTTCATTGGGAGAGGACTCTTGTTTCCTCAGGACTTCACTTCATGCATCTTTTCCTTTTCTTATTATACTTTGTATTCTTTTTGCTACAGTAAGTCATAGCCATGGGCAGTTAAGTCCTGTGAATTCTCCTAGCAAATCCAGTGGTCTTGAACTTATGAAAGAAGCTAGACTCCCTCTTTCTCAAAAAAAGGAGTACATAGTATATACTATATGATATTTTTAATATGTGTGTGTGTGTGTGTGTGTGTATCAATCATACTATATAAGTTTCTATGGGTATGTTCATTTTCCTAATTATAGAGCTGGTTATATGCAAGAATACATATGTTAAAACTTACCAAATTGTACAGCTTACATATGTGTAGTTTATTGTAGGTCATTTATACTGGAATAAAGCTGTTCTTAAGGAAAAAAAAGGACATAGCACTTTCTATGTAATAGGTAATATTTTCAGCACTTTATGTGAATTATACTGTTTTGTCTTTCTAAAACCTTGTGAGGTAAGCACTATTATTATTCTCAGGAGGCTGAGTTTTAGATAGGAAACATTACTAACCAAAGCACACAATAGTGAGAGAAAGAGCTTGCAACTTAACCCATGTCTGGCAGAATTCCATCTACTGTTTTATATTCCATGTATGAAACATAAAATTAATTTTGGTAATTATTTTTGAGATTCTCTTCTATGAATTCCATTGGCACTTGAATTTGAGGATTATAAGATATCATTAGTTCAGCTTTGTGTCCTCTGTCTCTTTGACCTGTTAACCATTATTGCTCTGCCATCATGGCCTTAGGCTTTTAGGACCACGTAGACCAACGGCTTCTGTTTCAGAATTCACTTACACTGACTCCTGGTGCCATTACTCAAGGTTCCTACTTCATCACTCTTATCTTCTACCCTTGGTTCTGTGCTTTAAGCCCCAATTCTGTTTCATATTTGCTATTCAGCTACTGGCTTACTTGGTCTCTTTTTCCCAGCTCATTATCTTTGGCTCTCTCCAACTTATATTTTGACTATTGATTCCCTGGGATTCTTGGCAATGACAGCAAGGGACCCTCTTTCCAGCCCACCCTGACTCCCAAGCTAAAGCCCATCTCCAGAAAAGAAAAGCCAGACATTGAGGTCCGTGAATCAGGTAAAGTTTCAAAGATTAAGCTAAAGTTAAAAGAGAATAAAAGAGAACGTCTGCTCTTATGTTTTGATGTATGTAACTTATTGCTGTTTAGAACTCTGCTGTACATCATCTATTGTTACATTTGTCACATCAATCAATCAGACGCAATTATGAACCTGCCAACTTTGTCCTTTTTATTCAGCAAAGCTGTCTAATTCTACAGCTATTAATAACCTTCTTAACTCTCTTAGTTTACCATCCCCCCCTTTTCCCTACTTTTATCCCCAGCATTTTGATCACTGGTACTGAAAATGGCTTGTGAGATAGTTGCATGTAGAACATGTTAGGAAATTAAACAATATTGGTTGCACCAGCCTGAAGTAAGAGGGAATTATTTTCACGGTGGTGCCTGGTATGTGCATTTTGTAACGCAAATAATGTAAGCTGTTTTGAAATGGAGAAAAAAGGTCCTTCTCTTAGAGTGTGGACCTGGATGTTATCACTGGATTGTGTAAGAAATAGTTTCACTGGCATAGGAGGCAGTATAATCACCCAGAATTTCATGTCCTGTCATAGACTTGCAGTCTGGCTGGGAACTAGAGAGTTCACATTTAATTTTATCTTTCTCACATCTAGTAATACTAAGGAGTCATAGTGAAAATAAATTCTTGCCTCAGTAGCATTTGGAATGTTAAATTGGCATCTAAAATTGTGACTCCAAAAGCCTTATTTCTGTGGAGCCAGCGAGTCTATCTGTGAAGGTTAAGGGCTAAGTGTGTGCTTTAGCCTGGCTGCAAGTTTCTCTCGGCCCTATGATCTTTCTTCATGTAATGGATACGATATAAGGAAGACAGGGATGCAATTTTATGGCAGCTTACAGGAAAGAGAGAAAAAAATCCTTGAATTTTATAACGCTTGGTGATCAGGCCAAACTCTTTGTCAAGATATTCCTCTTGGAATAAAAAAACAATCTGCTTCCATTCAGTCTCTGGAATTAGATCTACCAAGTTCCGACTCTTTTGCTTTTAAGCCATTAGATGTGGACAAGTTCTTAACCTCTTTGATTTTGTTTCCGTATCTATAAAATAGTGGTGGTAATATTACCTGGAAGGTTAAATAAGTAAATAAGACTAGTTATTTGACCATTGGTAATATAAATGGCAATCATGTTGACAAACCGTGGGACATAAAAAAAAAATCCCCAACCCTCTGAATTCCTAAAACACATCCATTGTGGAATGTGTGAAATGGTATTTTCTTCTCTACTCACCAAGAAAATGGTTAAAAGTAGATCTTAGTTCTTATTCTCTTCTGCCTGATTTACATTTTAGTGATTGCCTCATCACCGATTTTACATTAAATACAGAGGTGTGACTAAATAATTCTGTCTTGAAGCATAAATTAAGAACGCAAATGTACTTAGAATTACACTTCCCCCTCCTTTCTCTCTTCCTCCTCCTTATCGACATAAAATACCATTTACTGAACACCTACACACAATGTGTGGTGCATCGTCCCGTGCGCTCCTAATTTTCTTGGCTTTTTCTAAAAGGCTTTTTATTACAGAAAGGAAATAAATCATTGAAAAGTATGACATTTTTCTGTAAATAAGTAGGAGTTTATGTAACTCTTGAAAAGAGATAGTATAAATATGGATTTTAGTAACATTTTATCACAAACATGGGTGACAGGAGTTTCCTAAACAGGAACCATATATTCAAAATAATGAGACAAAACTGTTAAGTTCTGGAAGAAAGAGGCAACTATTGTTTGTTTTTCTGTTTCTTTGGGTACCCATCAAAATGTGTTTTTCTCCTTCATGCATCGTCTTGCTTTTCTCCTAAAAGAGAGCATTTTACCAACTCCTTTAAGGAGTGAAATGGACAATAAAAAATATTACGGCATGTTTCCAAGTCTGTCTCCTTAAAAGCTAAATAATATACTTTTTAATGAACAATTGGGGAACCAGAAAATGGAACTCCCTTCCTGTTTGATTAAAAGGATGTTTAACAGGAGCTCCTGGTAGGCTCAGCAGGTAGAAAATGTGGACTCTTGATTTCAGGGTCTCAGGCTCATGAGCTCAAGCCCCATGTTGGACATAAAGCTTACTTTTTTGTTGTTGTTGTTGTTAACGGATGTTTGGGAGATAACATTTGGCCAAGAAAGTGGATGGAAGACATAAAAAAGAGGTTTGTTCTTTTGCATTAAATATCTGGAAACAGCCTATTACATGTTTCTTAATTTTCTGATTATGTGTTCAAAACCATACTTTCATTTTGCCTGGTATCTGGTAAAACTTGCCAAAGTAGACTTTCCAGTTGAGTTCTTTTGGCCTCATATTCTCTGAAATAGTGCACAGAAAGGAACATTATCAGTGTCTTAGGTAGATTTTGGTTTCAATATTATCAATATGTGACCTTAAGCAAGTTCTCTAGAAAGCAGGTCAAGTCTATTGATGATTTGTTAACCAAATAACCAGTTTTTACCAAATTTTCTTGTGAAAGTTTTAACAAATTATTAGTAAGTTTAGCAAAAGTATGATTTACACTAAAGTTGATACGCTAGCTGACCACATGGTCAAAGAACTTAAAAATGATTAAAAGTTCCTATAAAAAATGTTACCTTCCAACTGATATTTTGACGTTTCATACACGTTGGAATTGTTTCCACTCCTTTTGGATTTGAATTTGGATGCTTTTGACTATCATTTTGTGTTTTTTCAAACTTAAATCACTTTTAATATTCTGTTGCCAACATCTTAAATGGCATATCAGCTTTCAGTTTGTATCTCTAGCCATTTAAAATTTAAATTTAAATTCAATAGCATGTGAAATATCACAATTTTAAATTAAATTTTAATTTTAAATTAAATTGAATTTCAACTTGAAATGGAATTATGTCTATTTTAAATTAAATCTAATTTTCAGTTATTTTTATTTTTATTTTTTTTAATTTTTTTTTTTAACGTTTTATTTATTTTTGAGAGAGAGACAGAGCATGAACGGGGGAGGGGCAGAGAGAGAGGGAGACACAGAATCGGAAACAGGCTCCAGGCTCTGAGCCATCAGCCCAGAGCCCGACGCGGGGCTCGAACTCACGGACCGCGAGATCGTGACCTGGCTGAAGTCGGACGCTTAACCGACTGCGCCACCCAGGCGCCCCTTGTTATTTTTATTAAAGAAAGATTTAATCACATTAAGCATTTAAATTCAATTAAAATTTAAACTTAAATCCAAGAGCATCTTAAAGAAATAAGAATAATCTTATTCTTAAAAAAAAAAACCTCATAGGAAATGCAGAAACTTTGCTGATAAGAGATAACTGGGGTAAGCCAATGTACTTTTATCGAAATACCTGATGTAAAAGGATGAAAAAGTTCAAAGCATCTAAAGAAAGTGACTTTGAACATCTTTTATGGCAGATACAATGATTAGTTCTGCTAATATTCTTTGACAAGACAGAAAATATGAGGGCGAATTAAAAAAATTTTTTTTAGTTTATTCATTTATTTGGGGCGGGGTGGGGGGAGAGACGGGGAGAGAGAAAATCCCAAGTAGGCTCTGCACTGTTAGCACAGAGACCAATGGAGGGCTTGAACTCACAAATTGTAAGATCATGACTTGAGCCAAAACCAAGAGTTGGACACTTAAGCAACTGAGCCACCTAGGCACCCCTAAAGGAAGAATTTTAAAAATAGACTAAAAAATCCTAAAATTGCTAAAATCTGACAAAACAGAAATGATGTTAAAATAAACTTAGAAATCCGTAGAAACTGAAAGATTCTTACAATAAATGCTGACATTTCTGTTCTGCTTAAAAAAATGTTTTATTAGCAGAAATAAAAATTCAACCTTCCTTCTAAAGTTCTTAAAATATTCCTATTTGATTTTCAGTTTCCTCATCGATTCAAACTATAAAAATTTTTCATTAAATCAGTAAATTTGATAAATAGAACAAATTAGACATGTAGGAAGTTGAATTTGGCTGAACTAATTTTGAGGACATTGACCTACTGCTGGTTGCTATCTTCTCTAAACCTCACTTTCCATGTCTATAAAATGAGAATGACAGTAACATTGCTTTCTTCCTTCCTTGTTCTCTTATCTGTATTTCTCTTGTACCATTTGTGCATTTCCATCAAAGTATCTTCCCTGTAAATATTCCCAGGGCCCGACACATGGTAGGATCATAATAATAATTGCTCATTTCATGCCAGACATTGTGCAAATGCTTTACCCAATTATCTCCTTTAATGCCGACATCAAGCCAGTGAGAAAGGGACTATTATCTCCTCACTATAGATAAGGAAACAGATGTTCAAAGAACTGACTTTATGAAAAAGAGGCACAGGGAGCAAATAATGGAACTGAACTTCAAACCCAAGTGGTGTCACTCCATGCTTGCTGAACCGTATTTCTGAGAATACCAATCGGTCAGCTCTTTTGTGTGTATGTGTCTGTGTTTACCGTACAGAGCTATTCTGTTGTCTGGTTCATTTGTTTCTTTTAGGACTAAATACATTTTCAAATGTGAGGCCCTTTCAAGAGGCTAATATGGCATGCGGATGCAGATATGTCTTTCAGTGCAGATGTCGGCTGGGCAAGGATGAGAGATGAGCAATGTGACCTGATGATTAATTACAAGAGAAGGGGGATGAAACATGTACAAGGGAAGACAACTTCCCAGATGTGCTTGTGCTTTGACCCTCAGTAAGACTGGTGTGGATTATTCTGAATTCAAGAGATATTCTAGGTCATTAGTCCTCATTGCTTCTCATTAGCTTCTGTGGAATTGCATAAACTAGATTTGTTGGAGATGTGTAATGAGACGGGGCCACAGGCACCTCTCTGTCTCTGTTTGCAGGGACTTCTTGATGTCTTTGCCTTTGGCAGTTTACTGCTACGAATGTGGTGAACTTACGTATTCTGGAAATTAACAGAGAACACCTGGTTATCCTTTTCTGGGCTTAAAGCCTCATTTGATGTAAAATGTTAGTTTGCCCATTGAGAAAGACTTGTCTATCCATCCATCCCTTAATGTACTATTACTACATTTCAGACACTTCTAAACCTTACAGCTACCAAGATGAAAATGATATTGCCCCTGACTTTTGGGGTTTATGATGTAATAGGAGAGACAGACAAGCAGGAAAAATTAGGATGCAACCAGATATGTACAATGTGAGAGCTGTAAGATAATGATAATTTCTAATATTACTAAGAGCTTAGTTTGTACTAGACGTTGTCTCAGAATTTTATATCACTTAACGTCATTTTATTCTTATAAAATCTTATGAGGTAGTTACTCTAGTTATGCTGAATTAAGATGAGAAAACCAAGACAGAGATTTCAGATAACTTGTCAGGGTCATAGAAGCAGCAAAGAAATGAACCTATATTTGTATCCAGATAATCTCTCACCAAAGTCACGGTACATGAAACAGTGCGATATTACCTCTTGCATGGGAATACAAATAGAGGCTCCAATGGAAATGTAATACACAGTCTCATCGTATTCAAGTTATAATGAAGATTGGATACTTAGAAAAATGTCTGCCTTTGGGAAAAGAAATATAAAATTAAATAAGCATGTTTCAATCGAGCCAGTAACACATGATGCTTAAGAACCAGACTGCTGGGTTGAATCTGGGCTCACCTACTCATTACTAGATGTATAATCTAGGACAAGCTGTTTAATTTAACTGAGCCTCAGTTTCCTCATCTGTAAAATGGAATAATGTTAGTATATATATAGCTCATAGGTTTTTGATGAAGTTACATGAGAATATTTGCAAAGTACTTAGCAAGATGCTTAGAGATTAGTAAGGAGTTATCAATAAATGCTAGCTTTTATTAAATGTAATCAAATAATTTACAAATTAATTCTTTACAGCATGGAAACCCATACTGTATCTGTTCTGAGTTTTGAGAGAAAATACAGTAGAAGTGGAGTAACTTGTAAAGTGGCTGGTGAGGTAAAATATCAAAGAAAACTATGACAACAGGGATGCCTGGCTGACTAAGTTGGTTAAGTGTCTGACTTCTGCTCAGGTCGGATATCATGGTTCGTGGGTTCGATCCTGGCATCAGGCTCTGTGCTGACAGCTCAGATCCTGGATCCTGCTTCGGATTCTGTGTCTCCCTCTCTCTCTGCCCCACCCCTGCTTGTGCTTTGTCTCTCTGTTTTTCAAAAATGAATAAACATTAAAAAAATTAAAAAAGGAAAAAAAATATAACAACCAAAGGGGAAATTTGGTTCTAAGCTAAATAAGCTAAAATGAAAAATTGAAGAAAGTTCACAAGTTTGGATTGACTTAAATATTACTTAAAAGACAGGAGCCCAATCAATCAGTTTCAAAATGATAGAATGAGGAGCTCAAAGAACCCCAACAAAACATAAACAAAAAGATCTGCACCCAGATATATACCACAAACTGTTGGAAATCCAAAAAACAAAAAGGAAAGAAAAGCTTGAAAGTAGTAACCTAATGTGTCCAGGGGACTAACGATGTGAAGAATGACTTATAGCTCATGAGAAACAATGAAGCCAGAAAGTAGTGAAGTAACATATTCCCAGTGCTGAAAGAAAAAAATTTTATCAACCGTGACTCATATTATCAGCAAAATATCCTATAAGAGAGATAGCAAAATAAAGACATTCTGCAATAAACAAATACTGAGGGACTTACTTGCAAGGCACTTTCCATATGCTAGCTGATTTCATCTTGACCAAAAACTTGTTAAAGTTTTCCTTTTTTATTCCTGTTTTGCCGATGGAGGCTCTGTGAAACCAAACAGAAATTAGGTAAATGGCTTGAGGCCATACGGCTAGTGCATGGGATTTGAACCCGGATCAGTGGGCTATCAGAGAGTGTTCATGCTCCTTGTGCTTTCCCAGGAAGCTCATTCCATTGGCTGTCCAGCTTCTAAGCTACTCTCCTTTAAACTGATCTCCCTAGTGCTGCTAGATGGACCTTCCCGATATCACTTCTTTGATGTTCCTTCATCATTCAAAATCCTTGATTTTTTTTCTTGCTCATGGCATGAAGGCCAAATTCTTTAGCCTGATTTCTAAGGACTTTTAAAATTTGACCCTTATGTACCATGTAAACATGATCTCTTAATATTTCCCAAGGTGACTGGTTTAAATCATATTTGCCAATCCCATCCTCTCCATCATCTGAAATCCTCTTTGCTTTTTGGGTTGAGGGGCCACCTCAGAGTTTATGTCTTTTAATTTTTTTCTGGCATTGCCACTCTTTCTTTAATCTTCCTTTTTACATATTGCCATTACCCTCTTTGAATCTGTGTGTGGCCATATATTGTGAGGTTTTTTTATATATATAATACATATCTATCTATTTATATATGTATGTAGTATACATATCTATATCTGTATCTATATCATCTATATCTATATATCTATCTACATATATATGTATATATATCTCATAACCAGATTGGAAGCAAGTCTTCTTATTTTTCTTTATGTCTTCAGCAAGACCTAACACAGTACTATCTATATTATAGCAGCATATTAAATATTTACCAAATGATGTCTTATGTTTTTTGGATAAAAAACTAAATATTAAAGTCAAATAGTAAGGAACCCTCCCCCCCCCCCAACATATCCTGGTATTTAAAGTGATCCCATTTGGTTGGAAAATTATGTCAGTCTGGTCTTGTTAAAATCAAATCTGAAGGAAACAGAAACCTTCTCTCTTTTCATGTTCTAGTCTCAGGAGGCCACCAAGATTTTTCAAAGCCAAACACTTATGAATTTCTTCTCAACCAACATTGCTATGTACCAAGGGAAAATCAAGACAGCTGTTAGTGGTCGTGGACACTCACAGCTCATAAATTTGATAAGCAAAGATGGTAGCCAACTACAATTTGGTGGGGTAGAATATTCCTACAGATTTGGAGTGTGCAACATTGTGTAATTCTGGGGCTTAGGAGGAACAAGTGAACCCAATTAACTGACTCCAAAATGGACTCTCTCTTAGATATATTGTAAGAGTGGTGAAGAGGGTTAGTATTCATGGAAAAGTAATTGATTTCCTAGTGGAAGCTGAAGACTTAAAAAATTGCTGTTTGGGGGATTTTTGTCTATGAGACTGTTTTCTTCCCAAAATGTGATCTTTAAAGCCACAATTGGGTTGATTGCTAGTATGGATGTCTTTCTGTTTCTCTTTTTCCTTAAACCTCTCCTCTGATCTCATTTTCTCTCGCTTTGAGAAAAAATAAAATCAAATCTTGTTAGGGGTACTCTTTGCCCCAATACATACTAGTTTCATTTATCTCCTTAAATACGCCATAACTATACCTTTGTTTATCTGAATTATCTTTCTGGCTATGTGTTAATTCAATTTACCAAAAGTAAAACACAGTAAGACACTGTGATTGGTAACTGATGTTGGTTCTCTGCCCAGCTCCTGATTAAGTTTCTTATCACCTAAGGGAAGTGGGGAGGAGGTGTGTTGGGAGGGAGGGAGGTGAGTTAAAGTAAAGAAATAGGAGGGACAGTTTTGGGGGTAAATGTGGTAGCTGGATCCTCATATTTCCAATGTTCTCCCATTCTTACCTGAACTGGGGCCAGAGGGGCATAAAGGTATGTCTGTAATTGTTGCTATCCTGGAAATCTCAGGCAGATAAAAGAGCCAGAATCAATATTACAAAATATTTAGGACAGAGAAGATAAATATGAGGTGAAACCAAGCCACAGTCATGGGACTACCTGAATTTGGATTATGCACCCCCTACTTCTCAGCTAGCAAACTGCATGCCCTTCTTGTTCATCTTGCAATAATGTGATCAGGAATTTTATGTGAGTGAGTAGTTGAACTCACATCACTCTTTGGAAGAGTTTTTCCTGTACTTACTAAACTCCTGCTATATGCTGGGCACAATTCTACATGCTAGAGATACTCACTGGTAAGTAGACATAGACCATTCCTTTTACTGCTTAAAGTTTAGTAGAAAGGGCAAGTGCCACTCTCCTCTTGATTTTTTTTCTCTATATCTCAAATCAAGGAGAAGGAAAACATTTACCCATAATCAAAGTTTATTTTATGTATGTTACTGTAATCAACCAGGCATAAAACTCTAGCATTTAGATGGGGTGATCCAACAGTAATAGTAATTACAACAAAATGCATATGGAACTTTGGGATTTATGATACACTTTCACCTATATGATCTTTTTTAACCTCAGTGAGCTTCTGCTTTCTCATCTGGAAAATAAGGCATAACAATAGCTATCTTACATGGATAGATAGAGATAGCCAGTCAGCCTAGGGTTATGCCTGCCAGTTGTGAAGGTCTGCATTTTATAGATGCTAAACCTGAACTTTAGAGAGGATATGTGAATTGCCCGTGGTTGAATATAAAGCCAAAGGGGGGAAATGGGACTTAAAATATAGTCTTTGGACTCTGAAGTCTATGGTTTTTCCATACACCAGTTGTTTCTCAATTGACCCATCAATCAAGAGGGAGAGAGGAGTATATCCTCTCAGAACTTCTCCAGACTTAGTGTTCCAGGAAAGTTGGTTACATTGTACTCTTTTAGGCAGCCCATATAATAATAGTACAACCAAACAGGAAAGAGAGAGGAGGAACAGAGAACATTACTTTAAGATAATAGTAAAATTCAGCCACAAGCTAGCTGACCACCCAGAAATAATCAATTTTGTGCATATCCTTCTAGTCATTATTTTTGAAAGTATTCTATTTCCAGGCTGTTCTTCTTTCCTTATGCTCTAGTTCATAGGGAGCTGATTACTTTTGTTCCATAGAATATTAGAGAAGGAGCGGACCTTTCAGGCTATCTAGTCAAACTCTTTTAGTATTCAGATGAGGAAGTCACAGCTAGAAATGTGTATATAGGCTAAGGCAAAGTCCTAAGGGGGAAAACAATTAGTAACTTAATGAATTATTTTCTGCAAGTAATTGCTTACAAAAATAAACACTCTATGGCTTGACCATAGTGTAATAATTGAAATTTTGTCTGAGTTTAAATTTAGACAACGTTTTGACATGCCACATCATTGTTTTAGACCCAACAGAGCCTTTGCAGGGCCTGATATAGGATAGGCTCTCAAAAATATTTGCTATGGGGGCACCTGGGTGGCTCAGTCGGTTGAGCGACCGACTTCGGCTCAGGTCATGATCTCACGGTTTGTGAGTTCGAGCCCCACATCGGGCTCTGTGCTGACAGCTGAGTCTGGAGCCTGCTTCGGGTTCTGTGTCTCCCTCTCTCTCTGTCCCTCCTCCACTCATGGTCTGTCTCTCTCTGTCTCAGACTAAATAAACATTAAAAAAGATTTTTTTTAAAGTGGCTCAAGGGCACTCAGTTATTATGGGGAAGATCCAAGTTTTGAACTTGGTCTTGTTCCAGAGCCTATGCTCTTAGGAACTTTGCTGTACTGTCATCTAAAAGCTTTGCTGTGGAAGGAAATATGGAGATCACGTAGTGTAATACTTTACTTACTTGCTTTACCGAGGAGAAATCAAAGTCCTAGAGAAGTTTTGGTGACTTGCCCAGGGTCACAATTATTTTGTGACAGAGCTGGAACCATGACAGTTTCTGCCCTTGTGTGCAAGACTGAATTAATTGGAGACAGGTTGTGGTGACATTAGCCTGCAGGTACCAGGCACTTTTCTTATCGGTACCATTCATCAACCAGTTTTGAAAAGCTGGAGAAATGGGGTGGCCCACACAAGCTTTTAAGCTTTTTTTTTTTTCCTTATGTGAGGCACTTAAGTAATTCTGTGAATAGAGACATCATTCTTGCTTGCTCTGGATAAGTGACAGTTTCTTTTGGGGAATACATAGCATTAGTCCATTGGCTCCTCAAGATTCTCTGTATGAGGAAAGACAACCCAAAAGAAAAACTGAGTGGTGACTCTGTGCCAGGGGAATTAAAAGATGCTGGAGATTGAACAGGTGATCTTTCTCTCTCCTCCCAGGCAGTGTCCTCCTGAAAGAAATCTGTCCACAATTGTCCCAGGAATGAGTTTCTACTACCTTCCTCTTCGTGGCTGACAAAATAATAAGAAAGATGAGAAGGGCATATGTGGTTTCATTTCCTCCTTCTAACTAGAAAAACTCCTCCAGTAAATGTCTTGAGGCTAACTGGGATATGCACATCAAAGAGAATTTGGCTAACCTGAAATGTCATATTTCATGGGGAGTTCAACAGGGCAATTTATCAAAATTGACCCTCTCAGAGAAGGACCAGCCATCCTTAGTAGACCCGAGGTTGCAAAATGCCACCACATTTGGCCATAAAATTTATCATGTCAGGAGATCTATAGTCAACACTATGTGCTGTGAAATATGACAGTGCTGCTGGGGTATTTATCTTTGTTGCGCCTGACAGATTAGGCTCGCATTTCCACTTCGTCCACTTTTTACCCCAGTGCCATCGATAATGACCTATCAGGACAATCTGCTTGGAAAGAAGACTTGCAGCTCCAATAAGCTAGGATGCGGTGGAGTGAAAGCCCATCCCCAGGCACATATTTTGGGTGTGCTCTTGTATAAAGCTGAGAAATTATTCAGCGACTTTCTTCTTTTCCAGATGATATTTTAAGAAAAGTAACACTTTAGATGGGAAGTTAGGCTCTTGACAAATTGACACCATCGGAGACACATACATTTAGCTTTTTTTTTTTTTTTTCCATTTTCTCATTTCACAGAAAAGAAACAAAGGGACGGGCATGGTGGAATATCTTCATTTCTGAGTCGCTCCTTGGGCAGGATTGTAAGGGGGGTAACACAGTTGTCAACCTGTCTGCCCCCCAGCTCTGTGTTCTCACTGGTGTACTACTGCTTTTTTACCTAATGTTCTCAGAATCTCTGCATTATCTGCTTTTTCCTAACTTCTGCTCAGTGCACATTCATGTACACCATTACATGGTAAGAGGTGCATATGGTTTCCTATCTTATGACTATTTTTTATTATAATAAATATAAAGTTATTGAATTAGAAGAATTTTGGCATTTCAGTTCTTAACTTCTCCCTGGTAGTGACAGTGGTCGGATAGCGGGAATATCAGTTTACCCCCCAAGCATAGTGGATTGCACATTAGAAATAGTTTAGGGGAAGACTCAGAATTGAGTTTATGAATTTGGGGTTTGAGTCCAAACGCCATGGCTTGTGCTGATTAACTTAGGGCAAGTCCTGGAAGCTCTGTGTCTCAGATCTGTGAAACATTTGATAAAATACAAGTGGCTCTTTTCAGGATTGGTGTACAGATGAAATAGAATTTTATACATACCTGTATATGTGGACATATATATATATATATATATATATGGTTTAATAAATTGAAAAGCATAGTAAAAATGATTTTTCTTTTTTTTTTGTAGAGGAAACAGAAAGAGAACTGGATTTGAAGTCAGAATTTGTGTATGAAAATTCTAGTTTTCCCATGACTAGTTCTGTGATTTCAGACAAATCATTTACTTGCTCTGAGTCTCAATTTTTTATCTGTTAAAATGATGAGAATAACTTTTATAAAGTTTTAATAGGATATATGTGACATCCTTTAGAAATTCTGAACGTAGTACTTATTATAGAAAGTATATTCATCTTATTATAGAAAGTATTTTGATACCATAAAGGAACTTCCATTTGACCTCAAGTAATTTAATTCTAAGAGGTATAGCAGGCAATCACCAAAGGGAATCTGGTCAACTGGTTGATTTGGATTTTATAGAAGGTTAAGATAGAAAGCATTCCTAGGAAAAACATAGCTATCCCTAATACTAAGACTGAACAGAAATTTGTCCCCAGGGTCCTCAAAAAGAGGATACGGTGACCAATGTCCTCAACAATCATTATAATAAACACAAGGACAAGAAGTATCGGGCTGTAAATAAATGTTTATTTTACAATTTTCCCAGTGTTGGGATGCTATAAAATAGACAAAGGATGAATACAGCTCTAACAGAATAGTTTATTACCACAAAACCGCTGGGGCAAAAATCCTCCTGATCCCCAGAGAATCATTGCCCTGGCACAGTCACGGTTACTCAAAGAGAACTCAAATCAGTTGCAATGATTCCTAATGACTTTCTTGCAAAGTTCTTCTGGCTGCTATTCAACCCCCTATGCCACAATTTCTAAATGGGCAATAGAACTCGCATTTCCTGCTGACCTGTTTGACCTGCTGATTACTGCTTCCATGCCTGAAGAAGGAATTCATGTACACAGTGGAAATCCTGATAGTAATCTCTTTTCCAGGGAGCCTACATTAAGTAATGAGTGCTTGTTTAAAATGCAAATTCCTGCTGAATCAAAATCTTACAGTAAGGGATCTAAGAAACTACCAAGAGTGATTTTGTATGCGAATTAAAGACTAAGACCAGGACTGGAGATTGGATAAAAGGTTGTAGCTCACTATCAGGTCCTGATGGACTCCACACAGGTAAACAAAGCCCCCTGTCCGTGTCTGTGTATGTAAGGCTGTTTCTACAAAACACTAGAAATGGGGTTGGAATTGCCTAGAATTTAGGGAGACTCCTAACACATGATTTTTTGGCCACAAGAAGCAAGTTAACTGTCTGGGAATAGCGCACAGCACCATTTTTGGATAACTTGCAGTCTGGCCCTAAAGCTCAGCTAGTTGCCTTGTGACCCACAGAAAAGCTTCTTTCCAGACGCCACCCACATCTCCCCTCTGAATTCTTGGTCTAAATTTACAAGCCTAGTAAACCTGAAGTAGATGTGTTGCTGGTACCTCTGACTCAACATGCTTCCAACTAACACTGTGACTTTCACCTGCTTCTTTTCCTGTATTCTGCCATCATAAGTAGAATGTCCATCTTCCTGTGCATCCATGCAAGAAAACCCAGAGCCAAATCAGCTTTTATTCCCCACCCCACCCCCATTCCCACACCTGTTCAGTGATTGATTCTTCATCCAAACTACGTCAATTCCAACTTTCTAGTCCCTCCCACAGTGCCTTAATCTTAGACCCTCAGCATCTTGTAACTGGTCATTTGCTACTACTTCCTAATGTATATTAGAACATCAGAATCAATTTCACTGGACGTTCCTGAAACATCTACTTAATTCATCACTGGGCTGGGTGTTTCCACATATTTATGTCACTTCATTCTCGTAAAATTCTGTTTTTATTGTTCCCATTTGCACCTGGAGAAATTGAAAATTGGCAGAGTTGTGTGACTTAAGTAAGATCCCATAATTGTTGTCTGGCAAAGCCAGGATTTGAGCCTGTCTTCCAACAACTGGTCCAGCTGTCTCAAATTTCCCACCTGTAATCACCCCTTCTTCACCCCGCTGCCATGGCCATCTTCCTCTGACAGACTGAGTCACAGCATTGAAAACATCCATAGTTCCCCATTGTCTATAGCAGTGTTTCTAAATTTTTGATTATGTGCCCTTACCAATAAAAACTTTTGACTACACGTCCCATGCATATAGGTTTATGTATTTATTTATGAAATACTTGCATTTACCAAGTATATTAGTATATATTACTATACATATATACAGAAATATGTATTTTAAAGGAAAGAGAATAAATACAAATAAAGTTATAATATATTTTTTCATGCCCCTATGGATTATTTTTCACTTTCTCAGGGGGTTTCACTGCACTTTGGACACCACTGATTTCAAGTTCAAGGGCTTCTATGATCTGGTTGCCACCCAACTTTTTGGGCTTATCTTTTAGAACTTTCCTTCCATCCCTCTCTATCCAAGACTAACTACGTTACTCACAGTTTCTTGTAAATACTATGCACTTTCTTGTCGCTATTTCTTTGCTCCAATTGTGCCATCAGCCAGAAGTGAGCATTGTCCTCTCTTTGCCAGAAGAAAACTAACAACAGGTATCAGCTACTGTTTGAAAGTTCATCGTTATGCCACTTCGCTTTTACAAAAGACCTACATTAGTGCTTGTTTTCACCAACTGAAAGAAACCCGAAGAGGATTTTTGCTTTTATGAAAAAAGGCAAAGAGTGAAAATAGCATTCAGCATTTGTTCTGCAGTGAGCTGTGATAGAGGCAGCGCGCCCCTCCAGCAGGCAGAGGGGCCCCCACCCAGCTCCTTCCAGGGAACTACATCAGCATCTCAGCATCAAGCCGCCATCACTTTGAACTGTGTCTGTGAGCATCTGTGCTTTATCTCGACTTATTTTGTGTATCTGGTAACAAGATGTGTCCTAAGGTATCAGAAAAGCCTAAGAGAGATTATTTTTTTGGTCTGGGAATGCTCAAAAATTGTTCCATATAAGTTAATGGTAATTGCACACCCTATCAGTTTGAGTTTTACTCTATCTTCTGAAGCCAGAAGGAATCTCTCTAACATGGAATCTAAGTCCCATCCTCTGCTCCATACCCTTCAGAGGCTCCCCATTGCTCTCAGGGTAAATTCTCAACACCTTCATTTGGCTTACCACCATGATCTGGTCCCCACTTATCTATCTTCATGCCCCCTTCACACTCTAGTTAGACTGAATGTCTTTTAGTTTCCCAAATGTATCATGCCTCCTGCCTCCCTCTTCATTTCCTCCTTCAATTGTGGTTGTTGTGCAGGTAAATGAGGAGGGAGAGCCCTGATCTGCAGCATTTGACAATTTCCAGAATGCAAATTCTTTACTATGGCAGATTTCAAGCTACCAATGTGTTCCTTGAACAGGGAATGGAAGAGATGTATGCACGCAGTGTACATAATTGGTCCTCGCAAGTGGGGGCCTGCCTGCTCCAGCATATCACTGGGCTAAATCTTCTAAATTCTTCGGATTCGGGCTTAGCTGCCCCTTTCCTTGAGAAGGCTTTCTTGATCATGCCATATGCTTCTACTGCAGCCTGACCGTAGCCTGTTCTCACACTTAGCACGTAATATTGCAATTTCCTTCACATTTCTCTCACTCTGCTGCTAGAATGTGAGCTCTGATGTGTAGGGATTGTGTCCTGTTCACCATCATCTCTCCAGAACTACCACGCTTGACATATGTACTAATTGATTTGTATGTATTATTCATTTAGTTTTCCTCTAAACCCAATGGTAGAACATTTGACCATTATCACCATTTTACAGATGAGAAAGATTGAGACTTAGAGCATCTAAGTATCTGGCTCAAAGGCACACAGCAAGTGGAGGATAACAGACACACACACACATCCATAAACACAACACACACACACACACACACACACACATACCCACACTCTACCTCGAACACTTACCCACTGTCTTGTTCTGACTTAATTTTGTTTCAGTTTGAAAAGAGCTAGTATGTTTACATAGTCAGTTTCTGTGAAGAAGATTCAAGATCTAAGTCACTTTAATTCAGGGCTCCTACAGTGGAATAGACTCTCAAACACTGTCACTGACATTATAAATTAGTGCAAAGTTAATGGTAAGTAGCTGGCATTATGGTCCTTTAAAATATTATTTGTTTTTAATCAGTGATTCCATTTCTCATAAAATAATCAGAAATATAGACAACACTTTGTGGCCAAAATATTACTCCTAAAGGTTTTAAAAATAACCTTTTTGATTTAGAAGAGTTTTAGATTTATAGAAAAATTGCAAAAGTAATGCAGTTTCCATATATACTACATCCAGTTTCCCCATCATGAACATCTTACGTTACTATGATACATTTGTCATAATGAATGAACCAATATTGATACACTATTATTAATTAAAATGCATACTTTATTCAGAATAATTTCCTGATTTTGTTTTTATTAAATAACCTTTTTTCTACTCCAGGGTCTTATCCAGGATATTGTATTACATTTTATTGTCGTGTCTTTTTAGGTTCTTCTAAGCTGTGGGTTTCTCAGACTTACTTTGTTTTTGATGACCTTGAGAGTTTTGAGGAGTACTGGGCACATGTTTTGTAGGATGCCCCCATATTAGAAACTGTCTGATGTTTTTCTAATGATTAGTCTGGGGTTATGGGTTTAGGGAGGAAAACCACACAGGTGAAGTCCATTCTCATCACATGCTATCAAGGGTACATACTATCAACATGACTTATCACTGTTGCTGTTATCTTGACTACCTGGCAGAGGTTGTGTTTGTCAGGATTCACCACTGTGAAGTTACTTTTACCCCCTTCCCATTCTGTACTCTTTGAAAGAAAGCCACTACAAGCAGCTTACAATTAAGGAGCAGGAAATTATGTACCAACTTTAAGACCAGAGTATTTACATAATTTGGAATTTTTCTCCATGGGAAGATTGCCTTTTTTCCTCCATTAACTTATTCATTTAATCATTTATTTATGGATATAGTATGAATTAATAGATATTTATTTTGTACTTTTGGCTATAGTCTAATTCTTCATTATTTTCTTGCTCAAATTATTCCATCTTTTGAAGATTTTTTAGTTGGTTCCTGTGTCCCTTTGACATAACCCATCATTGTGGTTTTTTTGAGCACCTCCTTAGTTTCTACCACCACTGAAGTCTTCCTACTCTCCTTGTATATTTTTTTGCTCTCGGTCCTAAGGTCAACAATTCTTCCAAGGAGGCTTTGTTCTTTTTATTGAAGAGTAATATTAGAAAACAAGACCTGGGCTTGTTCCTTCTGGGCTCCTTCAGCTGACAAAGCGAAAAAATGTATGTGTGTACACTAACCCGTGTATATATACAGACCTATAACCATTTCTAAATGTAACCATCTGTATTTTTATTAAGCTAAATGTGGGTTCATCCCAACTCTAATCCTTGACTACATGGATCACTTTAGCCTCCACCATTGCTTCTCTGTAACCTCCCACTAGAATAGGGAGAACTCAGTTCTTACCATCCACCATCCATTTACTTAATTCTTCAAATCCAGTTATACTTGTAGTTTCAGAATTGTCAATTATACCATCATGGAAACAATCTTATCAACAAGAATGCACAACTTATGTATAGTTCCTTTTGCCTTTAGTCTTAGGGAATCCACACATTGCAAAGTTATTTAAGTTAGAATGGTTTCCCCATCCCTGTCAATGAAGTTGTTTCATACATTTGTAGCACAGTCAGATCATTTTGCTACAGTCTATATCCCATCATGCGATCCCTGAACTCCTAGATCAGTATTAAAAAAATTATTTCAATTATTCCATATCTTAAGGTTTACGCTTTTTGCTGTAAAATCCTATGGGTTTGACAAATGCATAGTGTCTATTAACAATTACAGTATCAGAATAGTTTTATTGCTTTAGAAATTTCCTTGTGCTTCACCTATTGAACCCTTTTCCCATTCCCAAAGCAACTGTTTATCATCTGTATAGTTTTGCTTCTTGCAGAGTGCCATATAGCTGGAAACACACAGTATGTCACCATTTAAGACTGACTTCTTTCACTTAGCAATGTGTATTTGAGATTTATCCATCTCTTTTCAGTGGCTTGATAGCTCGTTCCTTTTATTGCTGAACAGTATTACACTATATGGATATACCACAATTTATCTATTCACCTATTTTTTTTTAATTTTTTTTTAACGTTTATTTATTTTTGAGACAGAGAGAGACAGAGCATGAACAGGGGAGGGACAGAGAGAGAGGGAGTCACAGAAACGGAAGCAGGCTCCAGGCTCTGAGCTGTCAACCCAGAGCCCGACGCGGGGCTCGAACTCACGGACTGCGAGATCGTGACCTGAGCTGAAGTCGGTCGCTCAACCGACTGAGCCACCCAGGCGCCCCTCTATTCACCTATTAAAGGACATCTTCTTGCTTCCAGGTTTTGGTGATTATGAATTCCCAATGATTTTTTTAAAAAATAGTTGAATCATTGGAAATAACAAAAATATTCAACAAAAATTGGACTAATCTTTGGGTACACAATTGCACATCCACATAATGTATTAGAAGAGTTTTTAATGACACCGGAAAATGTAAGTAAATGTAAGACACAAAAATTATATATTTAATGTCATCTCAATGTTATGGAACATGCATAAATATCTATATCTGGAAGGAAGTACAACACGATGTTCACGAAAGTTTTCTCTGGGGATTGCAATAATAAGTGATAGTTAATCTTTAAATATTTTTCCATATTTTTCACAAAGGTTATTTCTTTTATAACTAGGAAAAAATAAACCAAAATCATTTCTAAATCACAATTCATGCCCTAGATTTTGTAGAGAATGGTGTTTGCATATGTTTAGAAGGATTTCTGGAATTTTCCTCTTCTTCCTTCATTTCTTGGAGGTTACTTTTTTGGAGTAGTTCTTCTCTGCTGTAGATTCAATCTCATTCTTCTGACTCTCAGAACCTTTGAGGGTTTTTATGTGACTTGGTTTCCTTTACTTCCTCCTCTCCATCTCTCATTAAAGTCATGGCAAATATCACCAACCAGATCTTCTTATTTTCCCATTAGCAGGAGGACACTTGGGCCACGTGGCAATCAGAATTTTCTAGAATACCTTGCATCCCATATTTGACATTATTGACATACCCTTGTCACTGGGTGTCATAAACCTTCAACCTATTACATTTTAAGGTATTTTTGATTATTATTTTTATAGTGAGGGGTGGAGGACACAATGGCAACTAACACTCATGAAAAGAAAAAGGGGAAAAAAACTAAATTAAAGTGAATGCATGTAAACCTAGCATACTACTTCTGAAAGTTTAATTGCTGCTGTTACCTCAGGCAGCTATATTTCTCCACAAAAGCAGAACTAATGAGGAAAGTTCATTGTGGTTTTGAAGGTAGATGATTAGAAGAATAACAGAAAGTACAGTCCCTCAATTCTTATGTTTTTAAAGGAGCTCTTAAATTTCTGTTTCTGTTTTAAATAAGTTGATATAGCATATATTTCTGTGACCATTGGCAAAATGATTTAGACAAACCTTATTTCTTTTGGAATATTATAAATTCATTATGTTTTCACCAAATGTTGAAACCTTAATTTTAAGATTTCTTCTCTCTCAGCGCTAGGGACACTGGGAAAAAAGATGTTTGTATTAATTTCAACTCACACCCTTAACCACATTGGAAGTTCTGCAATTCATGAAAATGGATACATCCAGCTGGCTGTCAACACCTGAGCTATGCTTTCTGCAGATTTATTTTGAAAGAAACACCTTTGAAATGGGGAGAGAACCACATGCCAATAGGGTATAAAATGGTTCTTGCCAATGTCTGACTCAGCAATGGTATCCACAAAGCCCAATTCTTCTGGAAAAGAGATGATTCCAAGCCAATGGAGGCTGGTTAACATTTTCTGAGCTTCTACTTTTTTTTACAGAAAATATATTATTTGTTGGATTTTGGAAATGGATAATCCTTAGTCAGTCTATCCATTGAATGAGTTCATGGTCTAGCAAGAGAAGTAGGAACACAAATAATTCTCTACAAAATTGTGCAGTAAGTGATATTATAGGGATAAGAAACAAGGCGCTGTAAAGTGCCATTTTTGAGGAAGTGAAGGCACTGTGGAGAATCTTACAGAGCCATTCCCAACTGCCTGCCCATAGTAATTCTTTAATTTTATGTCATTTTTGTTGGTTCAGATAATCTTGGAATAATATGGGTGATTTGAGGACTGTTAAGCATTTGGATAACTTGATTGCTAAATACTGTGAAGTCTATGATACTGCTTTTTTAAAAAAAGGAGATCTAATCTTCATAGTCTGGAACACAGACCTGACCTAAATTGGCTAGTGGAGAAGGGAGGGAGCCACCTTAAGTGATAAGTCTGGCTCATGCTTCTTGGACAAGCTCCCTCACCCCAGGCATGATCCTTACCTTATTGTACCTTTAGCTTGCACTTAGAAGTCCCAAAGAGCTTAGAAGTCCAGAAGCAATGTATAATGGAAAAACACTGGCTCTATATTACCATACATATTCAGAAACCTGAGACTGTAATCAGAATGAAAGGCTGGTACATGGTAGTCTTTAGACCTCTTATGTTGGCCACAGAAGTCCAGGACTTCAGTCAGTAAGTGGAAATGAATCAGCAATATCAATAGGTAGATGTTTTTGTAACAGAGATGTTCAATAGGCATCAATGCACTCCGAGTTTATTGTTGGGGGGTCAAATTACCTTCCTATGATTTTTGTATGTCTCTTTCCTACTAATATACGTTAGCAAATGTTATGAATTGCTATAAGCAAAAGAACCTATCATCATGTCAACTGTGCTTTGAAAGGCAGTCCTTATCTTATAAATGTTCTGCTTTCTAAGAGTTAAAGTGAGGGCCATTGTCTGGACTTAATGATGACTTTCCTCACAGTAACAATACTGGAATTTTAAAAGCAGAAAGTGGAGAACCTTATTTATTGGATTGATTTAGGCATCAGCCTGTGCTGCCCTTAAGTTTTTATTATGCAAATTTTAAACATAATACAAAAGTATAAAGAATAGTATTAAAAACACTATTCAGGTTTTAGTAAATCATAACATTTTGCTATTTTTGCTTTTGAATTTAAAAAATTTATTAAACATCACAAGCTAATTATGAAGAGAATTTTCTTGACATAAAGCAGCAAATAAAATAAAATAAAATAAAATAAAATAAAATAAAATAAAATAAAAATAAAAACCAAACAAAACAACCAGGCTCCATTACTGCTCATGCCATATTTAAAAGCAGCTCTTTTTTTGCTAAAGTCCTCCAAACTTTGAACTTGGGTTTAAATGAGTTTTCAGGATTTGGCTCTTACCTATCTCTCTTGTTTCATCACTTGTCACTTCTGCTCTTTACCAACCCCAAATCTACTACACTCCAGCCATACTGAATTTCTGCCAGTTTCTGGAAGAAGGCATACTCTTTCTTTCTCACTTCCTCACTCCAGCAATACTGTTCTTTCTGCCTAGAATGCCATCCCCTCTGCCTCTTCTCTGGAGTTATTCTTAACCAAATCTCAGTCTCTGTGTCCTCTGGAAAATTTCATCTGACATCCACGTCAGGTGACTTCTTAGGGGTTCTTCCTGTAGTGGAGTCTTTTTTCTCTTTTGAATATCAAATACTGGTTAAAACAGTGAAGATAATAAACATGGCAGATAACAATTAGTAAAGAAACAAAAATATATCTTGAGGTTTATAAACATTTTTGAAAATTTGTTTAAATAGGTTTAATGTTAAAGAATATAGATCCATTGAAAGTTACATATAATATCCAATTATTTTATAATGTTTATGTAGTGTTTCTGTGTACTACCTTACATTAGTCTTTCACATACTTATCATATATATGTATATATACATGCATACATATATGCACATGTGTGTATGTATATGTGTGTGTGTGTATATATATATATATATATATATATGTATGTATATTTTTTCACAGAGATTAAAAAAACAAAACAAAACAAAAAAATTGAAGACTTAGAAATATGTGGCCTGTCCTTCATCTCTCTCCTATCCCTTGGAATCATGGTTTCAGGCTTCCTATCTCTAGAATATCATTTAATGCCTAACTTTACAGAGAGTAAAGTTTGTTTGAGTATATGTTATACATCCAAATAGAGTGAAGTTTTTGAGTATGTACTATCTGGAACATTTACTAATATACCATGCAATACCTAGTATAACATCATCGTATAACAGTTTTTCAATTAATTATTGATTTAAAATGGAATTTTTAAAAATGAAGAGAATCATAACTAAAAATTTTAAAAAGCACTTGAAAATAAATGTGTATGCATCTTGAAAAGCTTAAAAAGAGACTTTCCATAATCAACCTCAGAAACAAGTTTCTTCTATACTTATAAATTTGTTCATTATATTTCCTAATATTTATTGAGACTCCTGTGGTTTTGGTCTTGAATTTACAATGATGAACTAAACAAATGTGGAACTTTTAATCTAGTTCAGACTTAGACATTAAAAAAAATAAATCAGGGGCGCCTGGGTGGCGCAGTCGGTTAAGCGTCCGACTTCAGCCAGGTCACGATCTCGCGGTCCGTGAGTTCGAGCCCCGCGTCGGGCTCTGGCCTGATGGCTCAGAGCCCGGAGCCTGTTTCCGATTCTGTGTCTCCCTCTCTCTCTGCCCCTCCCCCGTTCATGCTCTGTCTCTCTCTGTCCCAAAAATAAATAAACGTTGAAAAAAAAAATAAATCAATTATTTAGGCAAAGAAGAAGAACAAATAAATGATAAATGAAGGGGTGCTTCTTTAAATTGGGGTCTGTCTGAGAATGGTCTGTCTGAGGAAGATATATTTCACGTGGGAATTGAAGTTTGAATAAAAGAGAGGTATGTTTGTTATTGTTTTTTTTAACACAAAGGGTAGGGAAAGGGGGCTCAAACTGATGTTAAACAAATACAGATCATACAGAGTTTTAGACCAAAGATGGTAGAAAAGAAGACCCAAAACAAATTCTGAGTTTCTGTGATTTAAGTCTATTTTTCTTTGTGTGTGTGTGTTTGTGTGTCTGTGTATGTGTCCCTATTATGTAGGGTTTTCAGTTTGAAAACAACTTCAGTCACATATTTATGTTTAAACAAGTGATGTATATGATGACTACTCTTGTTTCCAAGATGTACTGTGTGATCAGATATGGAGGGTTTAAATGCTGAGGGAACAATCTAATTCCCAATCATTTGGGAGGTGACATCACAGTTTCCAAAGATGCTCCTAATTTTTTCCTTTTTTAGGTTACATGTGGATTTTACCCCATCCAATTGTATGTTATTTGTAACTTTCATGATGAAGACCTCAAGCACTCTTGGTGGTTCGTGGACGTTTTAATAATGATTTTTTTTATAGAATGTGTTTTGACTTCTGCTGGTACTTGTTTAATTAAACAAGTCATGAAACTGACTCAGTCATGTTCATGACTCAGTCATGAAACTGAGATGGCCCTAATGCTATGGTACCTATATAAGCAAAGCAAACTCTAAGCCTAAACACAAATTTACCAAATCAAAACCTAAAAACAACCAGTCACAAACAGCCAACTAGGCTTTAAGCCAATCAATAATTTCCTTACTTTGCTTCTACCCTTTTTCTATAAAAGTTTGCCCCAGCTCCTGTGTGTGGAGTGCTTCTAACCACTTCCTGTTTGGTGCTGTCTAATTTGAGTCAACTTTTGCTCAAATAAACTCTTAAAATTTCAGTATGCTTGTTTATCTTTTAACATATGTAGTGAAAACAGAATGCATATATCGAGCACTGGTAAGGGCTTTTAAGGTCTTGTCTACCAAGCACCAAATCCCATTCAAGAATCCCAGTTCTCTATACTTTTATGCCTCTACTATTAGAAGCTTATTACCTCCCAAGTTAGTCTGTTTTATCAACTCTAGTTTGAAGGCCTTTTCTTATGTTTGTGTAAAATCTCATTTCTTGTAAACTTTACTCATTTTGCTCTTGGGGAAACACAAAACAAGTCTACTTTTTTTTTTTAACTTAATGGAATTTCAAACGTATATCCAATTTCTACATTATTCCTTTCTTACCTAAACATAATCACATTCCCTTTGTTTCTTTCTCATGTACTGGTCTATCACTGAGAGATTATCTTCTATACCCTAGACACTGTACACTTGACCTCATAGAATCAAGTTACTCTGTATCTTCAATTTATCTTTCACATTTCTTAAGTGCTTGTTAATTTCCTTCTCAAAGAAAATTTAAATATTTGTGACCCATAGAGAGTTTTGGCTGCTTCAGGAATTTTGTGTTTTACCAGAAATAATTTCTTCCTTGATTTTTTCCCTTTTTTTAATGTTGTGATTTTCTAATGTGTTCACAGTTTCTATCAACTTGATATTCCTGGCAGAGATGGCTTGTCAAAGGATATGTCTAAAGAAGTAAAGATAGTATTTCCCAGAAAAATGTATTTCACCTGTCTTCTAGTGAATGAAATTCTGTTAGACAGAGAGGCTTTTCTGTAGAATGGTTTTAAAGGAAATGGTTTTAATAGGCCTATTGTCAGTGAGTATAAATACTTCATCCAGAAGACAACTATATATTGTGAGTGGATTAAATTATTGATTTCTAAACTGAGGTTGGCAGGTGCCTTGAGAGTTCTTTGTAGTTACCCACACAGCTAACATGGGGTGTGTGTGTACAAGGGGTGGTACCCAGCTCAAACAGGGAACTAGGGATGCTCCACTTTTATCTGGGTGTGTGTGTGTGTGTGTGTGTGTGCCTGTGTTTTAAATTGAGCTTTCTCTGGGGCGCCTGGGTGGCGCAGTCGGTTAAGCGTCCGACTTCAGCCAGGTCACGATCTCGCGGTCCGTGAGTTCGAGCCCCGCGTCGGGCTCTGGGCTGATGGCTCAGAGCCTGGAGCCTGTTTCCGATTCTGTGTCTCCCTCTCTCTCTGCCCCTCCCCCGTTCATGCTCTGTCTCTCTCTGTCCCAAAAATAAATAAACGTTGAAAAAAAATTAAAAAAAAAATAAATTGAGCTTTCTCATAAGACTTACTTGAAGCTAAGTCTTTAGTTGGCTAAAACTTATTTTGAAAGCCACTGGAATCTTCCGAATATTTTGGATACTATCTGAGGATTGTTCCTTATAAACAGTGGAATATTCCCATTAAGCTTCTTGGTAAAGCTAGAATCTTTTGTGGCATTGGGATTTTATTTATAACAATTGACAAAGATGCCACCCACAAGGGCTAATGACAGTAAATGAAGAAGTAAGGATTAGGAATAGGTAAACTCAGGAACTGCTAGGACCCTGCTGTCATGCAAATGTCCTTGATAATGCAGAAAGGGGAATGAAATTACAGTTCATATGGCTGTCTAGAAACAGAATTGTTCCTATGGAGAATGCTTTCTACAGGTTCCCTAGGGCTGTGCAGCTCTTTAAATCAGCAAGCCCCTTTTATTTTCAATCACAAAGTGGAAAAAAGCACCTTCTTTTCTCTTTTTCTCTTTCAAGAAATCCAAACTATAAGTATTGTTGAGTCACCTTACCTCTCTTTGAAGAGGGAAATGCCATCTCTTTGTTGGGTGAATGTAGAAGATTTGTGAAGAAAAAAAGAGTAGGGAAACGGATCATAACAGCATTGGATTTAATATTTTCTTCTTTTTACAATGTTCTGCCTTGTTTGACATGTTTACTTTACAAACACTTATATTCCTGGCTCAGAGTTGCTCTCTGAACACCACGGTGCATAATTAATGTCAAGGTGGAAGGGCATTATGCTGCAAATGCTGCTCCCTCTGCTCTGAATAGCATTTTTAAAGCCAATTTAGGTCACACATGGTTCAGTCTCTTAGAAATTTTTCTTAATTGTTCAGCTAAAGAGAATGCCTCAGGGCATTTGTTAACAGACATTCCAATGGGCTGTCTATCCTGGGGTATGTGAGTGTGCCCAGAACAGAATACAGTATCTCACAGGGTGCTGTGTGTGTGAGGGAGGATGACCTGTGCAGGAGAGAGGGTATTCCAAGAAGGTTCTTTTTTTAAAACCTCAGAAATACAACACAATGTAGCTAAAAAGTATGTGACAATTGTGCCCTGTTTTAAAGAAGAAAGCTGTTCTTATTTTTCTCACCCCAGTAAGCTTCTGAGGTTCACATGGCAAGGAACATGTCAGGCTAGGAACCAGATACAAAATACATTTTTAAATGGACCGTTGCTTTTATGTTCAGTTGTCATTTGCTACTTTCTCCGAGTCCTCTGCTGACTGGGGCGAAGGCTGATAAATCTTGCAGTAGCAGTCAATGGAGTCATCATGATGGAAAGTTCTCAATCTTTTTTTGGCATCTGTAGACACTAAGGCTTGAGACAGAAGATGGGCTGTCTTAGGAGTGACGGTCAATACTATTAGTGGGGAAAGGAAGAAAATGGGGGTTCCTTTAGATGAGTCATCTGCACAGAGGACTACCCCAACTTAGAGTAGAATAACACTAGGTGGCCCCTCCTCCTTCTTTCCATTTCTTCTTTCCCAATGAGATTCTGCTGGAACCCCAGAGTTGATATGGAAGGAGATTAGATTATGACACTTTGGCATAAGGATTCTTTTGAGATGAAGACAATTGAGAATCAACAGGTACAAAAAGAAACCTTCCTGGAGTTTCTTTGAAGCAGCAACTTCTGGGAAATAAGACTACCATAAATTCCTTTTTCAGGAGAGATCTTCCTCAGGAAAAAAAAAAAAAAAAGAAAGAAAACCTACCCAAATTCCCTTCCCTAGGGGAGTTTTATGGCCCTGAAGGAGACAGAAAGTCCACTCATATTTGTATAGACAAACATCACAAATGTTTTTATTTCTTGATTTTTCTTCTAAAAACCCATTTATCTTTCCTGAAGAAAATTATTTGTTTTTTTCAAAAAAGTCTTTTCTATCCCACTTCCATTATTTAAATTAGGTATATAACCCTCTAACTTCAACCATTTAAGGAGCCAGCTACTTCTTTCATTGGCTCTCATGTGCATACAAAAACCCCTTTCTCTAGTTAATTTCTTTATTTTTCAGTTTAATCTGCACATCCTGTCACCAAAATAAGAGGGTAAAAGAAAAATTTTTCCATCTTTCCACCAGCTTCCCAAGTTCATTACGTCATCACATAATGCAGACCACATTTTCACACATTTCCTTTGCATTATATATAGACACAGTGAATACTTGTGTAGATTTGCCATATGTCTTAAGCAGGTCATTAAGACACAAAGTCTACAAAGAGAATTCTCCTGCAAGGGATTTAGCGAGAGAATGCTGCAGGCCAAACCTGAAAAGAGTGAGAACACAGGAGGGGTAGGGAGGGAAGCTCTGCAAAGATGTGGATTCCACTGAAGTCCAACCTTAGCCTGATCCCACAGGGAGCTATGGACCATGGTGCACATGATTGTCCCAGCTTGAAGCAGGGGAGCTAGTGGTTTATATCCCATATCAGTCAGTCATTGGCGATGGGCTACCCTGGAAGGAAGGTCTAACCTTGCAAGGATTCTAGGGGAATGGCTCCAGTCAGGCTCCTGCAAGCAACTCTCAGGAGAAGGATACATCTGTGAGCTGCTAGGAACCAAACTCAGAACAGTTAGGAGATAAATGGAGTCTTGCCAGAGCACCAACAGCATCTGCTACATCATGCAAAATATTCATCTTGTATAGTAATTTGTTTGTGAGAAAGATATCCCAGGACTTATTGTAGTTAAGTTAAATCTTTGTTAGAAGAGGATTATTGGAGATAATGGGCAGGGGTCAACAGACATTTGCTGTAAAGTGTCAGATAACAAATATTTCAGACTTTGTAGGCCAGACGGTCTTTCATTGAAACCACTCAACTCTGCTGTTGTAGCATAAAAACAGACATAGACAATATATAAACAAATGGGGAAGGCTGCATTCCAATAAAATTTGATTTATGTTATTAGATCAGCAGGTGTGTGTGCAGATTTGCTCATAGTTTGCTGACCCCTGAGAGAGGGGAATAAAACAGAGATGAATACTCAGCATTTCTAATTCATCTACTCTTAATAGAATTAATTTTCATTTCAAATAAAAACCTCACAACTAACATATTTTCCAATTTTGGTTAAGAGTATAGCATTGCAGTTACAAAGACCGGGATTCCACTTTACCACTTTCCGGGCTACCCAGTGCACAGGGTATTGCTGAAGAATAAGTAAGAAAATGTAGCTAATGCACTCATAATATGGTGGTTGGTCCTTATTAAGTGCTTAATTAATGATACCCTGTTGTCATTGTTATTCTTTCCTATGGAATATGGTTTTATAGTTACTTTCCTGAAATTATCACTATTTTTAGTCAGGGTCTGATTTACTTCTAAGACATTATGAGAATGAAAATAAAGTTTTGCAGTATCGATAAACGTCGCTGCACAAGGAAAGGTCTATATTCTCACATCAAGTTGACCCAAGACCAAGATACCTACTTCTGATTTCCCAGTCTTTTCCTCTCTCTCTTGCTCAGCAGAGATAGATGGGGTAGAGGTTTACAAAATAGATCCTCATCTAGAGATGGAATTGATGTTGTGGAGGAATTAAACTGGATGGTAGTCTGGTAGAAAATCTGACATATAAATGGATCCTATTTGCTGTAACAAATATTTACCAGCTGAGGAAAATGGGATGACCTGAGATAGACCTTAACTTGGCCACTCCCGTGATCACCACCTGCCTCAATTGCTCACTGAATGCCTGAATGAATTTCTAACTCTATTGGGTGTAAGTCAAAACAACCTTCACTTGTTTCATTTAGCTTCCATTATAGGATGGAGGCAAGCCTTGGATTGGGGGCTTGATTTAAACCAGAGCTGTCTTTCTCTGTTTCTCAGGCAGGAAAAAAAAATATGAGCAAAAATTACTCTTGTCTCTAAGGAGCCTGTGGACTTGGCCCCTATTTTGGAGAAGAAGCTGGAAGGCCCAGCACTGCTGATACAGATTCATTGAGGAAGTGTACTCCTCAGAGGCAAGCCATTCGTCATTACTCACTCGCTGGGCTTTTGCTTCCCAGACGACTACATAATGTCCAACTTGGACATACAACTCTGCATCAGCCCAAGGGAAACAAATGGCACCCCTTTGGTAGATTAAATGGATTGGGCCATCCAAGGGAATCTGTTTTGTGGAATCATTTGGCTTACTGCACAGCCTCATGTTACAGATAAATGAAATTCTTTAGCAAAGGAGCCAAACCTGCTTTTTAGTTATTTTTCCAGAAGTAGAGTTATTTGTTGCCAGAAAATGTTCAGCTTCATGATAGTGGGGGACACTGCAATGTGAGAGCACTGGACTGGGGGTATCCTTTGCATTGCAAATCAAGTCCCAATTTCTCATCAGCTGTAAATACCTCAGTCTCATTTCACTTACTTCCTCATCCATATGTTCCAACCACATTGGCTTTCTCTCTCTCTCAAACCTGTCAAGTGTATGCCATTCCAAGGACCTTGCACTCTCTGTGGCTCTGTCTTGAATATCCTTTATCCAGGTCTTCATAAAACTGGTTTTGGTGATCTTTGATTTGGTTCAAATGTCACTTTCTTGGGGAGTTCTTTGCTGACAACTCCCTTTGAAGAGGCATCCACATCACACTCGGATACATTATCCCAAATTGTTATCTTTATAGCACTTTTCATTATCTCGGACTCTCTTGTTTATTTTTTTTTATTGTTTGATTGTCTCTTATAAAATACACGTTTCATGAGAATGATGTCCTTTTCAATCTGTCTTCAGTTTTTAAACAATGCCTGGCACAAGGTGATGCTTAATTAGTATTTTATGAAAGAATGAATTAAAGAATGAACCAGATGGGGCGCCTGGGTGGCTCAGTCGGTTAAGCGTCCGACTTCAGCTCAGGTCACGATCTCGCGGTCCTTGAGTTCGAGCCCCGCGTCAGGCTCTGGGCTGATGGCTCAGAGCCTGGAGCCTGCTTCCGATTCTGTGTCTCCCTCTCTCTCTGCCCCTCCCCCATTCATGCTCTGTCTCTGTTTCAAAAATAAATAAACGTTAAAAAAAAATTAAAAAAAAAAGAATGAATCAGATAATCTGGATCATGTTCAAAACTAGTCCTGTACAAATTGGAAATCTTCATATTCTTTCTGGGTTTCAGTTTTCTTAAAATGAAAGGACTAGATAATCTTAAAGAATTTATATACTTATATTTGGTGACTCTATGGAGATTTTTTATTTTAACTGCCTTTAGGTTTACTAGCCATACAAAAATATATATATCAAGCTATCAGAATCAGGAGTTACTACTTTGCATCTTTCTCTGTGGCTATGTCCTCACAAGGCCAAAATAACCAAATGATTCCATCAGATCTGTTATGTGACATGACAAAAAGTTTATTTTCAGGTTATATGAGCACAATTCAAGTTAATAGTTAAAGAAGAGATTAAACTAGAATAGTTGACCCTTAAAATCCTGAGATATGAGATATAAATATTACTTTTCTCAATTGTCAGCAGATTATTTTACATTGAGAAGTGATCCATAGTGATGATAGTAAAATAAGGCATGCTCACTAGAGTTATGCCAATAACCCTTAAGATATCATCAGTATTGACTTCAATTTTGTTTTGTCTTGAAGATAATAGAAAATCTCTCATAACACACATCCCCCCATCGCATTGGCCTGGTCATTTATCTTGAAGATGACACTTTTATTAGCAGGATGTTGAATTCCTCTTCCTAGAAGACTGCAGTTGTCTTACAAAATTGCTCATTTTTTCCCCTCCAATTTTATTGAGAAATAATTGACATACAACACTATATAAGCTTAAGGCATACAGCATGATGGCTTGATGTATACATATTGTGAAATTTACATAAATTGTGAAATCCAGCTAACATCCATCTTATATAGATACAATAAAAAAGAAGAGAAAGAAAAAAAAAGAATAAGAAATTTCTCCCTGTGATGAGAACTCTTAGTATTTACTCTCTTACTTTTCCTATATATCATACAGCAGTGTTAGCTATAGTCAACATGTTGTACCTTAAATCCTTGGTATTTATGTATCTTAAAACTGGAAATTTGTACCTTTTGAACACCTTCCTCCAATTTCCCTGGCATGACTCTTTGCATCCAGTATCTGTATGTCTGATCTCTTTTTCTTTGGACTGGTTTTAATTAGTTTGTTTTTTAGATTCTACACAGTAGTAAGATCATACAGTATTTGTCTTTCTCTTTATGACTTATTTCATTTAGCATAATACCTTCAAGGTCTATCCATTTTGTTGCAAATGGTAGGGTTTCCTTGTATTTTTTTTTATGGCTGAATAATATTCCATTGTGTATCCATTCATCCATTGTCCATCAATGGACACTTAAGTTGTTTCCATGTCTTAGCTGTTGTAAATAATGCTGCTATGAACATAGGGGTGCATATATCTTTTTGAGTTAGTGTTTTCATTGACTTTGCATATATTCTCAGAAATGGAATTGCTGGATGATACGATAGTTAAGTTTTAATTTTTTGAGGATCTTCCATACTGTTTTCCATAGAGGTGTACCAATTTATAATCCCACCAACAGTGCACAAATGTCCTCTTTTCTCTACATCTATGCCAGCTTTTTGTTATCTCTTGTCTTTTTAATGATGACCATTCTAACAGGCAGGAGGTGATATTTCATTGTGGTTTTAATTTACATTTTCCTAATGATTAGTGATATTGAGCATCCTTTCATGTACCTGTTGTCCTTTTGTATATGTCTTTTGGATAAATATTGATTCAAGTCCTTAGCCCATTTTTTAATTACATTATTATTTTTTCTATTGAGCTGTATGAATTCTTTTTATATTTTGGATGTTAATCTCATCAGATACATGTTGTGTAAATATTGCCTTGTTCCTGATATTAGAAGAAAAGCTTTCAAACTTTCACCACTGAGCATGATGTTAGTTAGCTGTCATATATGGCCTTTATTATGTTGAGATATATTCCTTTTATGCCTAATTTGTTAAGAAGTTTTATCATGAATGGATGTTGAATTTTGTCAAATGTTTTTTCTACACCAACTGAGATGTTCATATGTTTTTTTTTTTATTCTATTAATGTGATGTATCACATTGATTGATTCACAAATGTTGAACCATCTTTGCATCTCAAGGATAAGTCCCATTTGGTTGTGGTGAATGATCCATTTAATGTGCCACTGAAATCCATTTGCTGGTATTTTATTGAGAATTTTTGCATCTATATTCATCAGGGATATGGCCTGTAGTTTTCTTTTCTAGTAGTATCCTTTTCTGTTTTGGGTATCAGGATAATGCTCGTTTTTGATTGGGGAGTGTTTTTCCCTTTTCAGTTTTTTTGAAGAGTCTTGAGAAGAATTAGCATTAATTCTTCTTTAAATGCTTGTTAAAATTACCAGTGAAGCCATCTGGTCCTGGGCTTTTTTCTCCATTGGGAGATTTTTGATTACTGATTAAATCTCTTTACTAGTTATTGGTCTGCTCAGGTTTTCTATTTCTTACTGGTTAAGCTCTGGTAAATTGTACATTTCTAAGAATTTTTCCATTTCTTCTAGCTTATCCAGTTTGTTCGTGTATAATTGTTTCTAGCCTCTTATAATCTTTTGGATTTCTATGATATCAGTTGTTTCTCCTTTTTCATTATAATTTTGTTGACTTGGGTCCCTTCTCTTTTTTCCTTGGTTAGTTTAACTAAGGGCTTGTCAAGTTTGTTTATCTGTTCAAAGAACCAACTCTTAGTTTAGTTAATCTTTTTTCTTTTAAGTTTATTTATTTATTTATTTTGAGAGAAAGAGAGAGAGAGAGAGGGAGGGAGAGAGAGAAAGAGAGAGAGAGAGAGAGAAGCAGGGGAAGGGAAGGGAAAGAGGGAGAGACAGAATCCCAAGCAGGCTTCACACTGTCAGTGAGGAGGCCAATGCAGGGCTCAACTCATGAACTGTGAGATCATGACCTGAGCTGAAATTAAGAGTCAGACACTTTGGTTAATGTTTTTTGTTATTTTTCTGTTCTCTATTTTTATTTATTTCTGTTCTAATCTATGTTATTTCCTTTCTTCTGCTAACTTTGGGCTCCTTCCCAAAGTGCCTAACTTTTCCTACTTCCTGAAGGTGTAGAGTTAGGTTGTTTATTTGGGGTATTGCTTGTTTCTTAATGTAGGCATTTATTGCTCTAAACTTCCCTCTTAGAACTGCTTTTGTTACATTTTACATGTTCTGGTATGTTGTGTTTCCATTTTCATTTGTCTCAAGAAACTTTATTTTCCCTTCAAGCTTTTCTTTGATCCATTGGTTGTTTAGGAAGGTGTTGTTTAATTTCCATGTATTTGTGAGTTCTCCAGTTTTCCTCTTGTTATTGATGTCTAGTTTTATGACGCAAGGTCAGAAAAGATGCTTGGTATGATTTCAGCCTTCTTGAATTTGCTAAGATTTGTTTTGTGGCCTAACATATGGTCTATCCTGAAAATGTTCCATGCACACTTAAGAAAAATGCGTATTCTGCTGTTTTTTGGATAGAATGTTCTGTATATGTCTGTTAGGTCCATTTGGTCTATAGTGTCACTCACCAATTGCTCATTTTTGTGCTGAGATCACATGCCATGTGTTAGTGGTTGATATTATTCAGTTGACTCTATACATTCACACTTCATTCCATGCACATAGCCATGCGTATAATTTTAGAAACCAAAGAAAGAGTTTTTATCTATATATTTCATTTTTTCTCACAGACATTTATCAAGTATCTACTATGCCTAACTCTTTGGGGAATGTAGACAAAAAAGTAGACAGCATGGACCCTGCCCTGATTTATATTCCATATTATATATTGTAAACATTAAACACCTACTGTTTACCAGGATTAGCAGAACACTTTCCCTTTAATTATGTCATTTATTTGGGGTACCTGGGTGGCTCAGTTGGTTAAGCCTCCAACTTCAGCTCAGGTCATGGTCTCGCAGTTCACGAGTTCAAGCCCCATGTCGGGCTCTGTGCTGACAGCTCAGAGCCTTGAGCCTGCTTGGGATTCTGTGTCTCCCTCGCTCTCTGCCCTTCCCCCACTCGTACTCTGTCTCTCTGTCTCTCTCTCTCAAAAATAAATAAAACATTAAAAAAAATATGTCACTTAATCTTCAAAGCCATCATGCTTTATAGATATCATTATCCAAATCTGGCAGATGGGAAAACTGAAGGCGAGAAGTCCTTACAAGATTAAATTTTTGCAAAACTAGTACTTAAAATTAGTTTTCTGATTTCAGGTTCAGTGCCCACTGCAGAAGGACAAATGATACATAGCATGAATTAAATGACCACAGAACATGGCAAGCTACTCTAAATACAACAGGTGAAGCAAACATGTACATCTATATTTCTACTTTAAGGAGGTGAGTGTATTAGTCATGGTTCTCCAGAGAAACAGAATCAATTGTTTGTTTGTTTATTATAAGGAATTGGCTCACACAATTATGAAGTCTGCCGAATCCCAAGACCTGCAGTCTTCAAGCTGGTTACCTAAAGGGGCCAAAGTGTGAGTTCTAGTTTAAATGCTGGCAGCCTTGAGACCCAGAAAAAGCTGATGTTTCAGTTCAAGTCTGGAGGCAGGAAAAAAAACCTGTCTGAGCTCAAGGTAAGAGAAATTCCCTCTTAATCACGGGAGGGTCAGCCTTTTTGTTCCAATCAGGCCCTCATTGACTAGATGAGGGCCACTCACATTAGGAAGGCAATACAATGTACTCAGTCCAAGGATTCAAAGTTTAATTTCAATCAGAAACAGACACACCCAGAGTAATGCTTGACCAGATGTCTGGGCATTTCATGGTCCAGTCAAGTTAACATATAAAATCAGCCATTAACGTGGTTTGCCCTATTCTATCTTGATAGGTATTTGTAACAGAAGTCCTCGGTTGTTTCTGCATTACAATTCTTATGTCAAGATTTAAAAAAATTTTTTTTTCTAATGTTTATTTATTTTTGAGACAGACACAGAGCATGAACAGGGGAGGGTCAGAGAGAGAGGGAGACACAGAATCTGAAACAGGCTCCAGGCTCTGAGCTGTCAGCACAGAGCCTGACGTGGGGCTTGAACCCACGAACCGTGAGATCATTACCTGAGCCGAAGTCGGACACTTAAACAACTGAGCCACTCAGGTGCCCCAAGATTTTTTTTTTTTTAATTGAAGCAAATACTTGAATTTTATTTGTTTTACACTGCCCGGCATCCGTTTTTCTTTTGTATCAGTTCCTGATATTCTTTTAGGAGATTACCTCTCTTCAGTTGCCTGTTCTTGGGGGGACTGTACATCAAAGTTCCCTACTTTTCTCTACCTGAAGGGCAGACATATGACCCAAGCTAATCTCAGCAGATTCTCACTCTGGGACTATGAATCTTGAGTACAGTGACATAAGGAGGATAAATGATTGGGTTCAACTATTTCAGTGGCAGAGGCTCTTTGAGTACATCCTGCTGCTTACACGTTTGGAACTGCCAGGTTTCAAGTCCAGTTCTTTATTCTCTTACCAACATCCTTCTAACAAATGTCCTTTTCGCTTAAGTTAGCACATTTGTTTTTGTTGCTTACAATGGAAGTATCCTATCAGATACAAAAGCATTGTACGATTCCTCACTTTTTTGTGTCTAGGCTCAGTGGGGATGAACATCTACTGTTTTAGATTTGCCACTGAGATGGATTTCCCAAAAGATTAAGTATTCATTTGAAGCCTGGACTACCACTGAGAATTCTGTAGCAAAGCTATTTTTTGAAGTGCTTTCATTTTTACATTGTCAAATTTGGTTTCCTTTGACTCATATGGTCCCCACATCCTGAGATGGGGACTAAAGCCATTATTTTTGCTTAATCTTAAGATCTTCTTATAATACTCACTTTTCAAGTGGAATTCCTGGAGTTATTCAATTTTCTATGTAGCCTGCTTTAACAAGGAGTAAAATGGCTGATTATGCTGCACTTTTTCTAACACCCTCATGGAGTTTCTGTACAATAAGTACTCATTACCAAACCTCTCCATCCCCAATGAAGAAGCAAAGACCACAAGAGACTAAATGCCTAGATGGAGACTTAACAGCCTGGAAGAGGATCCAGGAACTGAACTCAAAGTTTTTTCCCTCATTGGCTTCAACAACCTGACTGTGTAGTGTTGATCTCTCTCCCTTTCTCTTTTGTGCATTGACCTGTGCTGCTCATAGAATGTTCTACTGTGTCTCCAAATAAGACTCCAGGAATGGTACATGCCACGGATGCATTCAAGAACTGGATCCAGTCAGAAACACCAGCAACAACATCTGCTTTAGGAAACCTCAGCACTCCAGCCATCTCTCCCATTGTTCTGCTTTGGCTTGGCAGATGAAAATGTTCCTCTTTGACAGTTTAATTTGGCTTCTTTAGACCCTTATAAATCCTCAAATCACCATCTGGGTTTTTTTTTTTTCCTATCGCTATATCAAGTGCATCTCACCATTGCTGCTTTTTTCATATTCAGCATATTATTCCTCTGTCCCCTTGTTCTTTCTGGTTCATATTTGAGCAGTGTCATACTCCACACATGATCCCATCCTTACTTTTCTTTTATGTGTATAGAATGTATCATGGGTAAACCTTCAGCTCTTACAATCACATCAGCAAACATTTAATGCTGCCTTTTATAACCCGAACACGCTTTGTTATTTCTTTCACATTTCATGCCTCAGTGGTTGTTGTAAGTTCCCTGCTGTATTACAACTGCCTGTTCAGACAGTTAATCCTCGTATCCACTGGGACATCACATATTGCTAAGGTCAGAATTTTCCCTTCTGTGAAATTGTGCAGTTTTACTCCTTAAGATATATCATGTGCTTAGGGCTCAAGCTTTAAACATTTCAAGTAACTTGCCTCCCTTATTATGGCAACTGAAAATATTCACAGGTCTACAGGGCCAATTCACAGACTTTTTCCTGAGCCATCCAGAAAAATGAATGCAATACTTAAAAGTCTACACTTCTGCATTGTAACTTTCCTACTTTTGGCTCATATCTGTGGCGTCTACAACATATATATCTTTTCAGAGCATACCTTTGTGTTTTTATTTTCAGCAACTACATTTGGCATCTCAAGTCAAGCATATGAAGCACTTTATAGAAGCATTTTCAACAACCTGACTTAATTCAGCATGACTTTTATCTTTATAGCCCCTAGACAGGAATGAGAGTCTTCTCAACCCCACATCTCCGTTGTCATAATCAAAGTGAGAAAATACTATTTGCCTAGCAGTGGCTGTGGGAGGTTAGAGGAGGGGCAAATATTCTAATTTGTCTAATGCCTTGTGGGCCTTCCTTCCAAGATTGTGATAGCCCTATCTCCTCTTTCCCAAGATTAACTTTTCCTTTTCTGATCCTTGAATTGATTGTTTCTTTGATCTCCCTCTCTGGTCCAACAAATGGAGCCCAGGTACCCTCTGCCTACAAATGTGCTTAGGGTCCTCTGTGTCAGAAAACCCATTTTTCTAACTGTATTGAAGCCCCTGGCCTCCTTTTCTACTCACCATCCAAACTTTGAACCAATAGTATAAACTTGAAAGTTCTGTTTCATCACCTCTCATTCATCCCTGAAGAGTTTAGAGCAGACATTGCCATATTGGTCCACTAAGACTGCAAGGAAGAGTGGTTAAATTGGCCAAGAGGTGGGGGTGATGCAATGTGGGTAAAGGCATATCAGAGATGGGGAGTGGCAAGAACAGAGGCCTGGAAGCAGGACTGAAAAGATCCATTTTGTCAGAGTCAAGTGCAATGGTAGGACTTTCAGATAAGAAAACAGGTTATCTGGTAGGAATTTTTCATCTTGTGAACTAGAGAAAATTGAAAACAAAATAACACCTTGACTTGCTACATGGAGCAAAATGAGCAGAGAGGACAGCCCTATGTATTATTCTCTGTCACCACTCTTCCCATGATATTTCCATTGTCCAAGCGATGATTAGAATCCTCATTTCCAGGCTCCGTGAACCAGTGCACAAGTTTAAACAACCTTAGCAGACAGACTCTTGGTTTATGCTCTCTGTTAATAACTTTACTTTGCCTAACAGAGACTAATGTCTGTCTCTCAACAGTACACAGTCCGGGAGAGTGTTTCCAGTCTGTTGGACACTTGCACACAGAGTTCAGTTCTGCTTGGGGACTACAAAAATGGGATGTGCATGAAAAATAAAATTTGAAAGATAAAATTTAGAATTATCCATGTCAACAAGCGGGTCTGCTCAGGTCAGATGATTGTTCAGCAATCATTTCCCTTTCTTTGGTGTCTTAGGGTATCCTCAGTTGAAATTCTGGGTTCCCACTTAATAACTGCTCCAGATATGCATTCATGTTGTCATCTATTGGTTTTTGTCTTGTCTCCTACTCAATGAAAAGAATCCACTTGGGGAGGGACTCTCCCATCAGGTGACCAATAAGCCTGGCTCTTGGGAAAGAACAGTATGATGGCCAAGAACATGGACTGTCATGGCAGATTGCCAAAGTCAAAACTCAACCTAGTTATGTAGCCTTGATTAAGTTACTTAACTCTTTGTGCCCCACTTTCTTCATTTGTTAAACAAGGATAACAATAGCAATTTTCTCATAATATTGTTACATGAAGTGAATTAACACATGCACAGTGTTTAGAGCAGCATTGTGACGTTGTAATTTCAAGCTATTGTGATGTTCAATTTTCACAAGATATCAAGAACTCCTGAGGGTCTTCAAAGCAACTTTCTAAGACAAAGGGCAAAGTTCATAGTGGCAAACAACCAGCTGATCCCATTCTTTTTTATAATGTTCTCCATTTGTCCCACAATATGTCATAAGATGTGAGTAATCACATTACTTTCTTGGGAGGGGGCTGGAATTGGGAGATAATTAAATGATACTGTGCTGGGAGAAGAGTTTCTTTTAGTATATATATAATGAAAAAAATGTTGTAGACATGAGATAGGCATAAAGTACCTTAATGCCTATTTTGCATACACTTTGTCCCTCACTCACTCCAATGAACCATGGTGGTCTTCTTTTAAATTATCCCAGGACCTAAAAGGCTATCAGGACTGTTAAAGAAGAGTTGATACTGATGATAGTGTGTTCACAGGCTAATCACGGCCCAAGCCTTAATTATTGATGATGACAACTATACATAACCTTTGAAGATATTTTTTGTGTATCTTAGAAACAACTAAGAACTAGTTGACTATATAATTCTAGGAAAAAAAAAAACTGGTGATGTCAGTTCCATAGAGTTTTGAGGACTTGTTTCTCCTCTTTCCCCTTCCACGAATGAATTTTCACCCTCAGAATGAGCTCTTGATGTAGATTTTCTATACCTGACCTTTTGGGTTGTTTGTATTAAATGTTCCATAAAAGTTATTTGGCACCTCTCTTCCCTTTCCTGCTCTCTGCCCATAGCTTAATTTCATATTTCCTTTATGGTGGGAAAATCCGGGAGGCTGTCAACACTTGATATTGCTCTGAATTTCAATGGGTAATGACGGCACTGATGGGAGGTCTGGGGTCTGCTCAGCTGAGCCTTGGAAGCACAGATGTTCCTCTAAGAGCTTGCCAAAGTTGGCCAAACTCTCCATTGTGCAACTGGGGCTAAAACAATTTTTGTAGATAGAAAGTGTCTCCCATTTCTGGTCCTCCTACCTCCAGACAAGGCTGGAGACACTACAGAGGTAGCTTCTCTCATGGGATTTCTATACCCTGTGCTCTAGTTGGTGGTTTGGAGTTGCAGTTCGACAGTCTGGAACCAGCAAGAAGGTCAGTCTATTCTCCATACTGCACTGTAATTGGGAAGTTCATTTCTTCTGTCCATTCAGTTCCAACTTTAATTTTACTCCTTCCTCTGGCTTATTATGATTGTGCCAAGGACTGCCACCATAGTCTGGACTAATAGAGAGAGAGAATTTAATGCCGTAGGTGTCCTTTGTCCTGCTGCTTATGTCAAAAGTGCATAGCGTTGAAACCCTCTTGAGAACGCTGGTTTTCAAAGCTGAAGATCGTGATCTGATGGCTCTGACATCTGGACATGAGAAACAGGCTTAGTGAGAGGTTGAGAGACAGTTGTGTGACCTCTCAAAACCTTCAACTAAATCAAATGTACTTTTGTTGGGAGAAAGATAATGACTGGAACAGATGTCATCTGAAAATGACTATCTGCACAACACTGCCCCATTCCTGAGAGAGATTATAAATTCTCCCCTTGGATGATAATCCTGTTTTCTCTAACCAGGTTTTGGGTTGTATTCAGAGAGAGGAAGATGATATTGTAAAATCAGAATTTAGAAGTCTTTGGGAACTAAAAGTACACTAAGTGTATTAAAAGTTTATGATGAAATCTCACATGAAGAAGAACTCCAAATAATTTATGTAGATACCCTCCTTTCACAGAGGTGGAACTTAGTGACTTCCTCCCAAACAGCACCAGATGGAGAGGGGGTTAACAGAGTGAAGTTACCATAGAGAAACCTGGTAAATACTACCTCAGCTAAAGGATCAAGGTCAACACCAACAATCATAAATCATGTCAACTGCATGTACTCTGGATGTGATATGATGAAAATGACACTTTGCCTCTGTGATCTTTTCCCCAAACCCCATTCCTCCAGTCTAATCATGAGAAAAATATCAGACAAATTTCAGTAGAGAGGCATTCTACAAAACACCTGACCAGTACTTCTCAAAACTCCCAAGGTCTTCAAAAACAAGGAGAGTCTGAGAAACTGTCACAGACAAGAGAAGCTTAAAAGAACATGACAACTAAATGTCATGTGAAATCCTAGAACAGAAAAAGGTCACCAGGCAAAAACTAAGGAAATATGAGTAAACTATGGACTTCAGTTAATTTAAAAAAATGTTTATAAGATACCATTTTTTAAAATTATTTATTTATTTATTTATTTATGGGAAAACACAAGCAGGGGAGGGGCAGAGAAAGGGGGCAGAGGATCTGAAGTGGCTTTGTGCTGACAGGCTGACAGCAGTGAGCCTAACGTGGGGCTTAAACACAAGAACTACGAGATCATGACCTGAGTTGAAGTCAGACTCTCAGCTGACTGAGCTATGTAGGTGCCCTACCATTTTCTTATATCTCAACTGATTTAATTCTCACAGTGCGACCATGCCTCCTTTAAGGGCTGGGGCTTAGTATCCTAAACCCATGCTTTGAGAAGTATAGTAACTCACTCACTATATGAGCTGGGATTTAAGCTTAAAATTATATGACAACGTAGAACAGATTGCCATATCCTATGATTTATATATCAATTTCTTATGCTAAAGCTATGATAATTCATTACACTGAAGTATCATAACTTTCGTGGCTTAAAACAACACCCATTTATATCACCATTTTGTATATCAGTAGTCTGGGTACAGCATGGCTCAGTGGGGTCTTAGAGTTTCTCAAAGCTGGAGTCAAGATATAGGCAGAGCTGCCTTCCTTCCTAAAGCCCTGAGAGGTGACTCTGCTTTTAAGATCATTCAGGCTGTCTACCAAATTCAGTGTCTTGTGGTCATAGGATGGAGGTCCCCATTTCCTTTCTGGTTGTAGGGCTGGAGTCTCTTTCAACTCCTTGAGGCCCCTTTCATTCCCCATCACATTGCTCCCTCCATTTTCAACAGCACCTCAGGTCTTTCTCATGCTTTGAATCTCTTCAACTTCCCCTTTTGCCCTCAGCTGGGAATGAGCTCTGATTTTAAGGGCTCTTGTGATTCCACAGGCTTGCTGGATAATCTGTGAATAATCCACTGGATATGGGAGTGGGAGACGCAGGTCTCCATCTCATTTTCTCCATCTCATTTTTTTCTACCACAACACAACATCTTCACTGAGGGGTAAGATGACTGCAGGGCAGTCCCTGAGGGAAACTAATTTACTGGCCATATGTTACATTCAGATTCTAACTCCAGATCCTTTCAAAGTGATAAATCCATAAATTCTCTCTTCAAAGATGAATCATTTTTCAGTTTAAAGCCTCTAAACTTAGAATTTATTTTCCAATCTTTGCATGTATCTAAGTGGTAATGTTTTCCTCCAGAAAGCTGTGAATAGCTTGCTTACAATTTCTTTCCTGATTCCCTTTTCCTCCATCAGATGTGACCTCCTCATTCTTTCCTTCCCCCTGGACTGGAAGTACCATGGGCAGAGGGGCATGTTTGTCATATGCACTTGCAGCCTGGTATAGTGAACACAGGAGGCAGTTGGTCGTTGCAGAATGAATGAATGAATGAATGAATGGGCATTCCCTCAGAACTGAGGAAATGGGCTGGGGCACGTGGGTGGCTCAGTCTGTTAAGCATCCAACTCTTGACTTCAACTCAGGTCATGATCTTACGGTCGGTGAGTTCAAGCCCCACATGGGGTCTGCACTGACAGTGCGGAGCCTACTTGAGATTCTGTCTCCCTCTCTATCTGTCCCTCCTCTGCTTGCTTTCTGTCTCTCTCTCTCTCTCTCTAAATAAAAGTAAACTTAAAAAAAAAAAAGAACCAAGGAAATGTGGTATTCTGAGAGAGTAAGAAGTCCTCACTCAAGCTCACCTCCTCTCTGCCTCCTTCCAGGAAGGTACCAGGACCCTGAGGGGGCCACATTCACAGGGGTGATGTCACTGTGCACTGAAGTCTACAGCCTGGCTTTGGGGCTCTCTTTCTGGTGCTCAGTACTTTCTTTTCCCTGTGGTAGAGGTTGTGAACTGACACAGCAATAACATTCCTGTAACCAACTTGCTGGCACTCTCTGGAGTTTCCTCTTCCACATAACAGGGGAGAGTATGGTAAAATTCAGGAGCTTAAAGAGAAAGACAGAGTTTTGAAAGAAACAATGGCTTTAAGGTTCAGACTGCTTGGGTACCCACATCAATTCTGTCCTTTACTAGCTGCGTGAGTTTGGCAAAGATAGTTACCCTCTCTCTGCTCCATTTCCTCATCTGTCAGGTGTTGATAATGGTAGCAAATGTTTCATAGTGGATGAAAACAAACTCATGTCTATAAAGCATTTTACACAGTGCCTGGCATCTAGAAAACGCTTCTCCCTTGTAGTCAGTGTGCTCATACACTCACTACTTAAGCCTTTGTTCAAATCTTTCCTTCTCAGCAAGACCTCCCTGAGCATCCTACTTCATATCTCAACCTGTTCTGCCCATGAGCCAGTTGGCACTCCTGATCTGTTTACTCTGCCCTTGTTTTTCTTTATTACATAGGCTTTCTCTAGATATTCTGATACATTACATTTCTTTTTTAATGTCGGTTATATATTTGGAGATAGAATAGGGGCTGAGATGAGAAGAAGGCTACTTGTCATGAAATTTTTGTGTTTCCCTTTTAGAGATTAAAAACAAAACCCTCTAAGCTAAATAAATCCCTATGGCATCATAGTTGACGCTTCTACTGAGCTTTAATTTAAGCTTCAAATCGCCCCCACATGGTAAATAAATTCCAGATAAATATCTGGTGACTTTGCAACGTCTTTTGTGTTTTCTACAAGTTCAACTCCTCTGGTCCCAACTGTGGTCACCACTAAGCACAGATGATATCCACATTGTATTTATACCCATAAACGAATAGTCTCAGGGTTCCACTTGGATTAAAAGTGTTAGCAAGTACTCTCCTTGGTCTTGGGCTATCATTTAGGGAGGGCTGTTTGGGACCACAGAAATTCTAAGTGGCACACTTTTTACGAATTTTCCTCCAAATTCGTCTAAGGCTGAAATTATGCTTACTCAATAATCTCCCTGTGGCGCTGTGAACACTTTCTTCTCTAGTCCCTCTTATGGATAGTTCAACTGCAAACACCAACCCTTCCCCCCCCTCCATCTCTTTCCATAAACTTATCTCTTTCCATACTCTTATCCCACTAATGCAAGAAGGTCTGCCACCCTATTTCACCCTACTATGGTGTCATTTAGAAATCTACTTCCAACATCCTTTTGCTGTGGTCATGATAACTGAACCGAATTTTCCTTTCACATTACTCCGTTACTGGTAACCCCCTCCAGGATTAAATCTCATTTAATTTACACACACATTGTTGAAACGTCTACTGAGGTTTAATTTAAACTGCATATCCCTCCCACAAGACAAATAAATACTAGATAAATATCTGGTAACTTCTTTCGCTTATAATCAGTCCCTTGATGTTCCCTAGAAGTTTGGGACTAAGTTGGAGTTTGGTATATTTCTTCCAACATCCGGTCCAAACTTTTTTGTACTTCTCAAGTGACAGTTCTATTTCATAAAGACTTTCCCAATTTTCCTGACAAGCTGTGATCTCTGCCTTTATTTTAATGTCTTCATTCAAAATTGTGCCCCCTGTTGACATTCTTATTATCCACTTTCTCTTTCTTCATTTTAGTCATCTCTGGTATTTTAAAATGTTGGTTTTATTATTATTTAGGTGAGGCCATAAGATCAGGAGACAACTGGTACTGAAAGAGTTACTCACAGTTCCCAAGAGAAAGGAGTGTGCCACACTGTGCAGGGCCACACAGGTTGGCATTGGGATCAATTAGGAGGCAACAGGGGAAAACATGGGCAAGAGCCTTTACTGTGGTTTCTGTGGGAAGGAGTGGGAGAAGCGGAGTAAATAGGTTAAGACTGGCTAATTTAAATAATTTCAGCAGGCTCTGGAGGGCAGAGACTGTCCTGAGTTGTCTGTTACCTGCTCCCAGGATGATTAGGGCAGGTAGATCTTGGCCTAGAGCCTAAGAGACAGATAAGGGAGGTGATTAAGGGGTATGGATTTTTAAAAAAAAATTATTTGAGAGAGAGAGAGAGAGAGAGAGAGCACACTAGTGGTCGAGAGGGGCAGAGAGAGAGAGAGAGAGAGAGAGAGAATCTCAGCAGGCTCCATGCTCAGTGAGGAGTGGGATGAGGCTGGATCAGGGCTCTGAGATGATGACCTGAGCCGAAATCAAGAGTCGGATGGATGCTCAACCAGTGAGCCACCCAGGCACCCCTGGAGATATAGGTTTTGAATGGATTGGTTTTGGATGGGTTGGTTTTCATATGAAAGGAGCACTTGCAGGAGAGTCCTTTATAGACTCTAGGAATTAACTAGCCCTGGGAGGCACAGTCTTTCAAGTAGCTCCAAGTCCTCAGATGTCAGAACATCAGAAAATACAGGATATAAACAGGCATGCTTAATATATCCAGTCTCTTAGATTCTCTCCAGATCTCTTGATTAGATTTCTTTCTTCTTTCCCACTTGAGTCTTTCCCATTTCCAACACTGTTAACTTGATACTATGTTTTCACACTCAGGAATTCAACTTTCCACCAATACTCCAACCCTGTCAGTGCCAATGGTCACCACCATCACTTAAACAACCAAGATGAAGCACTGGATTAGATAATATAGCTACACTTCACACTCACTTTGGACCTCGTTCTCTGAAATTTCTCTACCACCTGCATACCTCTCGTCCTTTATTTATCTCTATTTGTTTATTCCACTCAACAAGTTCTTTATGCTTATTTAAGCCTGTGAAGCCTAGAAATTCGTTTAATCCGTCCTCTCCATTTTGAGTTCATGGACTTCTCCAGTCACTTCCTATCAATTTCCAAATGTTATTGATTGACCCTCATGATGTCTTCAGTTTCGCCTTCTACTCTTACTTCCTTCATGTGGTTTCCCTTCAACCAGAACCAACAAGCAAACTTGTTTCTTCCCCTCTCTAAATGGCATATACATTACTGCTGGATTAATCTTCCCTAAATATAATTCCTGTGATGAGACTCCTGCACAAATGCCTTTATCGACTTCCTTACATCCACTGAATGAAGAACAAACAGATTATTCCAGGATTAACAACCCTTTATGGTATGGCGTTTTGCTCTTCTCTTGGATGAAATATGCTTTGCTAGTCCCTGGCTAGTTGTAAACTTTCCAAAGGACATGTAACTCCATGGAGACTTCAATTATTTGCACATCACTAGACTGTAAGCTTCTTCATGGCAGAAACTTTATTCATCTTTGTGTTTTCCATAGCTATTTGCATTAAGCCTTATAAATTGTAGGTGTTAAAGATTACTTTGAATGGGATAGAATCTCAAAACCTTTCATTAAGAATCTTAGTCCTGCAGTTACATCCTAATTAGGTGCCATTTTGTGCCATTTTGAAGGAAATGAAGATATTTTATAAGTAATTAAACATACATATCCAAGAAATTACAAATGTTTGTTTGAATCAAACAGTTAAGCAAAGTCCCAGATTGCCACATGTATCTTAGTTTGCATTATATTTTGTACTATCAGCTCTCCTTGTGCTTTCAATGGTACATTTAGTGCTTAGAAAAGGTTAAGCAAATGCTTTCTGTTGTATCCAAAGGAGGAGGGAAAAGTGAGACAAATTAAGTTGTTTATATAAAAGCCAAGAGAATCCAAGACACAGAAATAGTCTAATACATCATGAACTCCCCCACATTGCAGGCTTTGAGAGGGTAGCTACATTATCTTGCTTGGAGACAGCGAGGGGGTAGAGAACAGTGGAAAGTCTGATTTATGATTCTGTATTGAGCAGACAGGCCATTCCTTAGTTTTCCACCTGGCAGGTGAGAGGAAGTAGAAGATAGAGTCATATACTTTCAGAAGTAAGAAAGTTCTTAGAGGTCATTTGGTTCAATCTTCTGCCAGTATCAGGAGTCTTTCCCAAGTGCCACCGACATATGGCTTCTGTTGAACATCCCACTGAGAATGATGATTGCTCTATTGAGGGATCTCATTTCACTTTAGGACAGAACTAATTATTAGGAAATCCTTCTTTCTATTGAGTTGAAATATGCTTCCCATAACTTTTACCCAGTGGCCCTCATTCTATCCTCTGGAGTAACACAGAATAGATTTAATTCATCTTTCTTATAATTGCCCTCCAAATAGCTGAAGCTCACTATCATGTCCTCTATCAGTCTTTTCTAGAGGCTAAATAAAAATCTCTATTCCTTACATAAATGACAATTCCAAAGCACTTTATTTCCTTCTTGCATTTGGAATTTATATCATGTCAATTAGCATATTAATTTGTGCACATTTCCACTCTCTTTCTTCCTCTTTGTCCTATGCTAAGTTGAATTGAGAAAATTTTTTCCTGATTCTTTTATTCTCCCAGTCACCTTTTTCAAGATCCACCCTAGGTCTTCAATATTTCGTTTAAATATAACATCCAGAAGAGAAAGGAGATAGGAAAAGCAACACATTCTCTTAAAAGAATGTCTTTCCAATGATTTTAAAGGGGAATATGTTGTTATTGTGGTAGTTAAGACTATGATGAAATTATTTTATAGGAGTAATGAGAAGAGGAGACCATGAGAGACTTAGCACAGAACATAAAGCCTGGAGACTTTGAGGAGGTCTTCCTTAGGCTGCCTCCCACCTGTGATGTTCCTTCTCTTTCCCTCCTAGCTGGGCTATAAGGCTCTGACTGTCCCTCTGCCTGAACTGTGGAGAATCTGGGGTGAATATGACTCTCTTGATCTTATCAGTGTAGTTCTCTCAAGGTAGCTTCAAATTACAATGTGATGAATAAAATGAAACACATATTCATGGCTTACAGAGAGCACAGGGTCAACTAGAGCCTTCTGGACTTGACCTCCTGAACCTCACTTTAAGTAGTGGTACAAACTGATGAAATATACCAGAATACTAAGTGGAGTATCTGACTTTTATTCCTACTAAATTTTATCATGTCACTTTTTGTCTCTCCCTTTCTTTTATTTTCATTCCCTTAAGAATCTCTTATGGCTTGATTCTGTCCTCTAGTGAAAATTTCTGTCATCTTTCATTTGATAAGTATGACATTTATGTCTTAATATAAACTTTAGATAAAGTTATTGAATAGGATAGAACCAAGAACTAGACCCTTAGGTCTGTCATTTGGGACTTCCTCCAGACAGACATGGGTACTTTAATCAATATCATTTAGGTTCCAATGTCCTACCCTTTGTGAAAACACATAACAGTATTATTAGCCAGGAAACATTTCTTCATTTTGCCCACAAGGGTGTCCTAAAAGCTTTGTTATAGCTTTGCTGAAGTCTTTGGTAAGACTGCATTGTCTTACCAAATTTCCTTCTCAAAAAGAGAAGAGAGTGTATTTTTTCTTAAGCTCATTCTGTTTCCTAAAAATCATTACATTCTTGTGAGTATACCACCATTCTCATTAGCCATTATTATGGGTGTGTCAGTACAATACATGAGTTTTATTAGTCTGTACTTTCTAGAACCTTTTTCATTTTGAATTTTTATTTTCATTTGGTATTTTTCCTTCTTACTTATGAATGTTTCAAAGACACTGGCATCATGATAATAACTCAAGTTTCACTTAGTACCATGACTTAACTTAGTGTGGAAACTGGTTTATTTAACCCTTTATGAACCATCCAGATTTCAAAGTAGTTCTAGAAAAATCCCCATGTTCTAAAACAGTGCTGTCCAATAGAATTTTCTGTGAAGTTGGAAATTTTCTATATCTGCACTGTCCAAAACAGTAGCCATTTGTCACATATGGCTATTGCGCACTTGAAATCTGAATAGTGCAACCAAGGGACTGATGTTTAAATTTCTGATGTTTTAATTTTAACTTAACTTGAAATAGCCATATATGGCTAATAGCTACCATTTTAGACGACACAATTCTAAAGATTCTGGACTTTTTATTAACAATACATATTTCTTCAGAGCCTCTTATATTGGAATAATTTTGAATATTCTGTCAAATTAAAAAAAATTTAGCATGCTTCTCATCATGGGATGGCCTCTATATTTTCATGGAGGTGTTTAAAATCTGTTTTTCTTGGTATACATAGATATCTCTACCTCTGCTCATCTTCAGACTCCCTAGGACAAAAATTTTAAGGTTCAGTATGGCACTCGGGAAGAGCCATTCCATGCACAGATGGTTGAAATTTTGTTAAAAGGTATAGGGGTAGATTATTTTTTCTCTTTTACAGACATTTCCCCTGTCACCACCCTAACTGTCACCTTCTCAATTAGCAGGGGATGAACTCTTGAAGTTTCAGGGACTGAATGCAGTCTGGATAGGCACATCTTCAACTGGAGAAGTGTAAGATGTTAACAAGAAATTAATGCTTACAACAGGAACACATTTCTTAAATAAATTATTTGAAGGTTGGAGCCACAGAGTGTTGTATAAAGAGAAATTAATGCTTTACTAAGACCTGATGCAATTAGAAATGGAAAGATTTTTACACAGGGGTACATTGGAAAATGTCGCTTGCATCCACATTTTTGACATTGTAGCCTGGGTTGCTGTATTGGCATGTCATGACTTTGAAGGGGTGTGTGTGTGTGTGTGTGTGTGTGTGTGTACAAATGTGCAGAATCCTGTAATTAATGTATAGGCAAATCTGTATCTACAATGCTGTATATTCATTCCTACATCTGAGTTTTTATCCTATTTTCTTATGAATAGTTGATTCTTCTGATAAGAAAACTAGGAAGAGCCCTAGGATTTGTTAACTGTTTTTGAAGCTATGGGGTGAAGGAGGGACTGGATACTTAATCCTCAAAAATGTATGGTTTACTAACCATGAACAATAATGATAGCCTGCACTTGTAGGCTTAACTGTGGAGAACATCTTGCCACTCTCAGCTTCCTCTGGGGCCACTTCTCTGTGGAAGTGGAGGTTAGGTTGGTCTGACAGGCATAGCTCTCTCATTCCCTGACTCACAGTGACAAATCTGGGACACCACAGGCTCTCAGCCCTCTTTGTTTCCTAACTGATTTGAAGGATTAGCAAAATGACCAGACCAGGCCCCTAAGGGTATTCAGTAGAAATAATGTATTGGTAAATGGACAAGTGTTTTGAAAAAAACAAACAAAAAAAACCCATAACAAAACAAAACTCCTAAATAAAGTGCTAAGTGTTATTTTATGCCTCCTGCTACACAAAACCCATTTACAGGCTTAATTCCCTTGTTGTTGTTGGATTTTTTTTTTTTTTTTGACACAGTTGGAAGAGGAACAATTAACTCTGGCCATTGTATTCTAAGTAATTACTGATTACCCCATACCTTCTCAGAAAATTATGCAGAATGGGAAATAAAACCAAACAGTGACCTGTAGGTGGTTTCTAGTGTTTGTAACTAACAAACACTGTGCCCCAGCTCCATTTACGCCAGTATTGCTTAACTGTCCCCAGCCAGCGATGATGGACGATAGTACTTGAGTCCAGAGAAAGGAGCCCTGAGGCCCGTACCGCATCACTGCGCTAATGGACCCTGAACTTGTTTAAGAGAGAGCAATTAATTCTTAGACCAGCTTGGCAGCAGAGACTTCCAGAGCTGACTTTTCTTTGTGTCCTAGAACCAACCACATCATATCTACCCTTGTAGGCCAAACATATATAGAGTAGGAGGGAAATAGAGAATGTGCGTGAGCTCCCCTGCCATCCCATATCTTTATTTTCTGCTGTTTGGCACATACTTGATTTCTTGGTAAATTCCTCTCAAAAAGTGGGAGTTCTCCACCTTCTTAACGAGGAGTAACATCACCTACTTGCCTTTCTTTCTCCCTCCTTTTCTCCGTCCCCACTCACTTCATAAATATTGATGAGGTCTCTATTATGTGTCAGGCACTGTGTTAGGTGGTCAAAAGTGGCAGCATATGCAGCCTAAAATATAGTGCTCTGGCATAGGGATTACTTTGAGCTAAAGGCACTTGAAAAACAGCAGGTGCAAGAGAAGGGCATTCTAATCTTCCCTCTTCTGCCTGAAAACAGGAGATTAAAAACTTCCCTGTGAAAGATATTCTTGCTGTATTGGGAGAAAAGAAACATTCCTCAATGGGGAGTCAAAGCTGAGAGAATTCTGTACAAATAGACCTTGTCAAAAGAATTCTTATCTTCCTTTAACCTCTCTGGAATATTTAGTTTCTTTTCCACAATTGCCTCTTTTTGTTCAATGCAGTATAAAAGTACTTAGGCTTTGCCACTTCTTTGGATTCCATGTCACATAAAATTTATACAAATCTGTATGCTTTTCTTCTGTTAATCTGTTTTATGTCAGTTTAATTCTAAAGCACAGACGAAAAATCCTAAGAGGGTAGAGGGAAAATTTTTCCTTCCTTACAGTGTGATGGTGACATAGGGATTATAAGGTGATTTTCTGAAGCCAATAGTCTCTGCACCATTGCTCTTCCTTTCCTAAATTTCCCGTCTCCCCTCACCCCAACACAGGCTCACTGAAAAGAGGTGCTGATTTCAGTAGAAGCGGGGAGGTTTACTGGAATCATGGGAGAATTTCGAGGTAGGAAAAGAAACCCAAGTGGACAAAAGGAAGCAAGGCAATAAAAACCTCTAAGTAACACATTTAAGATTTGGCTGCTTTTGTGTTAAAACCATTAGACATGATTAACACTCTGGGTAACTCAGTAAATAAGAGCTTTAGTCCCTTTGAAATAATTCTGGGTGGTGGGTGGAGAGAGCAGAAGGAGAAACATAATTAGGGGGTAGGTGGAGAGGCAGGAGGGCCCTTCTTCAGTGTTTACGTGGTGGGGGGGGTTGCTTTTTTAACATGCAACTCAGCCAGTTTACCTTCCATTGTTACATACTTAATGATGCTTTATTCTTGTTGCATAATTGAAGGAGATTACAGTTTAAAAGTAATATTTAAAAATGGATTATCTAAATGTATACTGCCTATTATGTTGGCTCAGTACATTGTGTGTATAGGTAGTAAAGCATTTTAGGGATTAAGTCGTAATTAATTTTTTATCACTTTAATTTCTTGTGTGACTTCTTATGCTCCTTTGCCTGCATATTCTCTAACAGGAATTTTCTGAAGATACCTGAACATTTTTATCCAGCTGCTAAGAAATATCTCTTGGTACAACTCATATAGAACCAACCCAGATGAGGACATGGTAACGGGGAAAAAGGAACAGTTTTCCTTGACAAAGTTCCTTTCATATATAAGTTACATCTATTGTAGGTTGCTTGAACTAGCTGTTTAAGCTAGATTTTATTGAAAGTTGGATTTGGGGAATTGTGTGTTGGTGGGATTTGTCTGCATAAATATGTACGTAATAAGCAGGATGCACATTATAGGCACTCAATAGATATTTACTGAATTGGTCATAAATGAGAGGTTTCCTCACCATGACAATTACTTTTTACACTATAATATATTTAAATTGAGGGCTTTGTCGGGTTAATGCAGTATTCTAATGGCACCCTGAAAGGGCTCTTGTGTTGTAGATTTCTATAAAAAAGAGTAAATGCCCAATTACTTAAAAGCCAAAACACCATGTCCAAACATGAAAAGAGATTCCATTCAAACTGGATATTTCTGGAACATCTGATTTTAAACAAACAGCCCTGTTACCTCTGTAATTAATCTGACAATGTTAAGTTTTACCTGAGCCCTGTGCTCTTGCAAAAGAACAAAGATGAACAAATCCTCCCACTCTTTGTGTTCCTGGAAATGATTTAGTGCAGAGAACTATCTTTCCTCATATGACCTAGATAAGACTCATGGACAACCCCCTACCCTTGTTTGCCCATGATAAGGCCAGACACAGTGCCTTCAAGTTTCCATTCTTCACCTCTTTTTAAAAAAACATTTTTTTTCATGTTTATTTATTTTTGAGAGACAGGGTGCGAGCAGGGGAGAGGCAAAAAGAGAGAAAACACAGAATATGAAGCAGGATCCAGGCTTGGAGCTGGCAGCACAGAGCCCGATGTGGGGCTTGAACTCACGAACTGAGAGATCATGACCTGAGCCAAAGTCAGAGCTTAACCTACTGAGCCACCCAGGCACCCCTCCATTCTTTACCTATTAAATGATTAGCTAACCTGTTTTGTCCCCACTCAACAACTGAAACAAAGTGCTTATTAACTAAACTTTGATCATGGTTCCTTCGTTCTCCCAGATTACTGAACTTTGCTCCGCTTCTCAGCCTGAGCCTGTGCACAACCCCTCCTTAGCAGCCTTCTATGGACTGAAAGTTTGTATACCCTCCAAATTCATATGTTGAAACCTACCCACCGATGTAATACTAAAAGGTGGGGCCTTTAGGAGGTAATTAGGATGAGATGAGGTGGTGAGGATGAAGCTTTCATGAATGGGATTGGTGCCCTAATAAGAGACCGGAGAGAGCTTGCTCTCTCTTTCTGATCTCTGCCATGTGTGGATGTAGCAAGAAATAGGCAGTCTCCAAACTGGAGGAGCTTCTCACTAGAACTGACCATGCTGGCATCTGATATTCCAGCCTCCAGAACTGTGAGAAATAAATTTCCATTAGGTATGAGCCTCCCACTCTATGGTAGTTTGTTATAGGAGCCTGTACTGATTAAGATTCAGCCCTTCCTGAGACTGGCCTTATGATAAAGCATTCTCTTATCTACTATCCCATCACACCATCTTTTCATCCCCCTTCTCCATACCCAGCTCTTCGTAGCCTTGTTTACTCCTACTCTATAAAAGAAGCATCCTTTTTGCCTACCTCTTGAGGTACTTACAGATCTTACAGTCAGAGTGTTCTTCCTACTTCAGTGCCCCCACTCTTTCCCTATTGCAAGAGGTTTCCCACATTTACCACTTGCAATAATTCTTTCAAATAATCTCTCCCTACCAAGTCTGAATTTGTCTTTATCTGACATCACTTACACTTGTTAGATACTATATCCCAAGATTCTCAGACAAATTTAAAGACTTCCTAAGAGATTTCAAGAAAATAAACCAGTTGTGAAATTTTTCTTACTGTTTTCAAAGTTTTAGAATAGATTCAGACACTCGGGTTGCCAAAACTAGTTCTTCTTGCAGTCTATACTTGGAAACTTCCAACCCTCCCTCTGTCTAGCCCATATTTGGTTCCCTACTCTAGGCTAAAATTCTCTGTGTGCACCTTCTTCTTGAAAACAAGGCTATTGAATAGACCTTAGACACTGAGGATTTGTTTCTAGTTTCTATTATTTGACAGCAACCCCTGAGTTCTGTGGCATGAGGTGATCTCTAATTTTGCTAAAGCCTCATGCGCTGGGGGACTGTATGGTTGGAAATGTGAGATTTAGCTGCCTGAACCTCACTGCGGCTTTATTATCTGGAAACAGTGTTAAGAGAGAAATAATGTTTTAGATGTGTTCATGTATTTTGGGAACCCTTTGGAGTGCAGGCTTTCTGCTATGTTCATTAGCTCCTCCAGCTCTCAGGACAGTTTTTGACATACTATGTACACTCATCAGCTATTTCCTTCAATATATTATTAAAAGCAACCATATTTCTGGGCCTTCTGCTGCAGATCTAGAGGTAAAACAGCTTTCTGGCTCTTCTTACCGGGTTGACAGCAGAGTGAACAGGTACATAAGGGAGGCAGCATTTTCCTCCTGACTCTCATCTCAAGGTCAGAGCAGGAAGAGAGTGCCTGTGCTCTGCAGAGCATTCTTCACATGGTTGTTACCTATCCCGTTGGGCTTAATTCTGTTCTTAATGAGCTGCACACCTGTGTCCCTGGCTGGTTGCCCTCCACACAGTGGGAGGAGGCAAGGGAGGGCATATTCCTCCTTCCTCCTGAGTCCTAGGATTCCGAGTGTGCCTGCCTGTATTTTGTTGAGCATCCCAAGTGTGGGTGGTATTTTGAACATCTTCCCAGTATGTTAAGCAGCCAACATCAGCTTTGTTATGCAGATTGAGGTTAAAGATAGTGAAATTTCTCAGTCTACCCCAGCACACTACAGCCCCAGCAAAAAAGGAAAGCATGCCTGATGTTTTTATTATTATTATTATTATTATTATTATTATTATTATTTTAATTTCCTGTTGAGTGGATGCTTATCTCAACTCAGAGAAGATGGTGGTAGAGCCAACCACAGCGTTGAGCTTTAGGGTGAATGGCCTTACAGTAAAGAATGCAAAATGAGGTTACTTTATAAGGATCTGGTGTCCAGAGAGAGATGGACAGTAACAACTCAGATTTCTATTTGACCATTATCACAATTTAAGAAAATTGCTGGATGAAATTTTATCAGTTACAAAATATATTTGGGATAATAGAACTCAAAGTGTAGCCTTTGCAAAGTGTGCAGAATTTATGTCAGGGGTTACCATGGGAGCACCTTAAGGCATTAAAAAAGTCCCTCCCTGGAGAAACTGAGACTGAGGGACAATTAAGAGTCCTGTGGTGGGCCATATCTGAAGACACATGCCAGACATATTGAAGTGTAGACAGTAGAGAAAGTAAATGATGTCTGAGGTATGACCTCAATATTCAGAGTCCTGAAATGACACTCCAGCTGTGGCTGCTGGTTTGTTTGAGCTTCTTACACAAGCAACTTTATGTAGCACCTTCCAGGGTGTGAAAGGGATCACAATATGCCACCCCTAAATACGTCTCTTTGGCATAAGGATTATTTTGATTTGAAGGCAATAAAGCAACAAATGCAGAAAGAGCTCTTTGCTCTCCCCCATCTGCCTAAAAGTAGGACATATATTTCCCTTTGTGCAGTTGTTCCCCAACAACCCTTTCCCACACCAAGAGAAGAATAACCCTTATCACTAGAGATAGAAAGTAGGCACAGAGGTAAGTCAGCATAAACAAATGTTACTAAAATAGCCATTATCTTTCATTCATTTTCCCCAATATATTTACCTTCTTAAAATTAGTGCCCCTAGAACACTAAACCTCTTTTCCTTTGTTACATCACTTTTCACAAATGTATTTCTCTTTGTTAAAATGATATACAAACCCCAAGATCTAACTGATTCTTTAGGTCTTCACTTCTTTTCTATGAAGGCCTCCATGCATATAAAAATTAAAATATTAACATCAAACAAAATTTGTCTGCCTTTTCTCCTGTTAGTCTGTCATTCATCAAATTTACAGGCTCCATTTATGGAACCTAAAAGGGTACAATAAAGATTGTTGTTGTAGTTTTTCCCCTTTCCTGCAGATACTATCTCAAATTTCCCTCTCTGTCTCTCTCTCTCATTTTCTCTATGTCCTTCTAAGTTGCCTAAGCCATTGGTTACCAGATTTTTTTTTATCCTGTACTTTTATCATCTTATCAGGAGGCACACAACTCCAATAAATGTGTATTTACTTATAGATGACATACTAGTAGAGCTACACTAGTATTTCTGTGCATTTTAAAATACACATAAAAATAGAAATGTTGAATAAAAAATATCAGTGTTCTGATACACTCTTTTCTTAACTCCCCAGTGGATCTTTGAACCCTCATTTTACTTTGGAGAACCGGCTGTAAGGTGAGCTTCTTTCAAGAGCCAGAGTGAAGTTTTTCAGATGCAAATATATTTCTATCACTCAACTGTTTAAGACAAAGATGGCTTTCCTCTGCACTGTGAATGAAATCCTGTTCCTGGAGGCCATGGGGCCCTCCTGCCCTGTTTCAGTCTGACCAGTCTCCTTCTCCAGCCACCTGTCTGCTCCTTTGGCCCTGGTTCATTAGGGTCCTGCCATATTGTTTTCCATTCCAGTTTTTCAAAAGCTGCAGTCTCATGCCTGTCACTGAGTTTTCATGTAAGTTAGTTTGAAGGCTCTTACTTCTGTTCCTCACACAAATAATTTTTGCTCATTCTTTGAATCTTTTCTTTCATGTCACTTCTTCTAAAAAAAACTTCCCTGACACCCACTCTCTCTTTTCCCACTAATCCAAATCAATGTTCCCTATACCAAGCTCTCATCTCATTCTTAAGTTTTCCTTCATGGCACTTATTACAATGGATAAACTTGTGACATCGCTTGAAAACTATTTCTGCCAATAACTTCTGTGTGCCCTGGAACTCTCCTCCTCCTTTTCCTCCTCCTCCTTCTCCTCCTCCTTCTTCTTCCTGTAGCATTTTATCCTGGTGCTTAGCACAATATTTAACACATTGTAAGTACATGATACAATTTTGATAGTTGAGCAAATGAATAGTGAGTGACCATATTTTCCAAACCAAACACCATGGCATGTCATTTAGGGGAGCAAGAGTTTGGAGTAGAGACTCTTCTGTAAAAAAACAGCATGTAGGACTGGTGAATTTCTTTTTTATTCTTGCCAACTACATATCAAGTTGGGATTTGTAGGTATTGTGATATGAATATCAGACAGAGATTATATCCAAAGAATGAACATATTGCAGAACGCTGTAGGAGAGTGCCTCTCCTTCTCAACGTGCCTATCACTTAGTCAATTGTAATGCTGCCATTTTTGGCAAAAAGCTGCTGATGCTACAAGTCCAGATCTCACTTTTATTCAGTTATCTTGATTAGGCAATAACACAGCATTCCTAAATTATTCACAAGTCTCAGGCATTGCTGAGGACTAGCAACTGTCAAACAGGGTAATTGTCAGCCAGGCAGGAGGAAGGACCTGATTTAAATGTACATTTAAATTAACAGGAAAAGCAGAACTAGAAAAGTGACCCCATCCCTTCCTTAAGTGCCTGGACAATTAAATGCATAATGGATTTCCCACAGGGGTCCTGTGCCAGATGCTTCTCATCTCCCTCAAACAGAAAGGGAGATGCCATTCCCAGTGTAATCCAGGGCAGAGGGTCTGACATTGACTGAGTGCCTATAGTGTTTGACCAGTGCTAACCTGAAGAAACACATGTGATGGGAACATATTTTGAAATATAAATTGGGGCCTTTTTTCCTTTTTTAATTACCTCCTGTGATAATCAAGCCTAGACAGCTGTATACTGCGTTGAAGGGAAGAGGGAGGCCACCGTAGAGTTGAAGGGAAGAGGGAGGCCACCGTAGAGTCAGAGCACAAGGTCAAAGAAACTTAGCTAGCTATTTACTTATTTCTTCAATAAATAATTAGCATAACTCCTAAGTTGTACTAGGAGTTCTGGGGATGCAATGCAATCAAAACATTGTCCCTACCTTGTGAAACTTACATTCTACTTGGATAGATACTAAACAGAAACTAAAAAGTAATCAATATAGCCACTGTAACAATGATAGTATTCATAATAAAGTCAGGCTAAAAAGACAGAACATGAAGTAGGTGAGAATATGTAGATGCCACATTCAATAAATGTCATTTAAATAGTATTGCCAGGTTTAGCACATAAAAATGCAAGATGTTTCTACTCTTGAAACCAATATCACACTATATGTTAACAAACTAGAATTTAAACAAAAATTTGAAAAAAAAAATACAAGATGCCCAGTATGTAAATACATGGGCCATACTTAAATTAAAATGTTATTCATTGTTAATCTGAGATTCAGATGGATTTAACTGAATATCTTCTGTTTTATCTTGCAACCCTACACTTGAATTGATTCTTGAATAATGTGAAGAACCTGGCTACAGGAAGCTCTAGAGAAGAAGTTGGCAGGCAGGGGATTCACCCTAAATTAAAGTGCCCTAAATTAGGAACAAGGAGGAGAGACTGAGGATGGGGATGAGAGGTTGTCCAGACCAGACCTGTGAAGGGCCTGTGAGCCATGGTATGGATTGTGGATTTTATTTTAGTGTGATGGGAAATCACTAAAAAAGTCATCTGGGAAGAAAAATGACATTTTCTGCTTTTTGTTTTAAAGCTATCACTTTGGCTTCAGGGTTGGACACAGCCAGGAGGTAAGAGAGGCAATAGATACAAGGGAGGAAAAAAATTCTTTCTTCTACCTACCTTAGGTTCACTGTCTGGAGCCCTGTAAATTAGATTGGCAACAGACAGATTAACAAGAGAAGAACAAATAGAAGTTTATTGTGTGCATTGTACATACACATGGGAGTAATAATACTCAATGACTAATAACTCAGAGGAATGATCAGAAACTTGGCTTATGTGGCATCTTAACAAAAAAAAATACATTTGTAGAGAAGTGGCAAAGGAAAGGGTCTTTGAGCTTCTAGGGGTGGCAAATTGGGGGAAGGAGGGTAAATATAAAGGAGAAACTGATAAAACATAAGGGTTGTTTTAGCAAGATTGGTTTTGTAGATTATTTTGGTTTCCCTTTGGGTTAAGAGTCTAGAGTTGTCCCTGGTGATTCAGAATTATCCTGCCCTTCCTGGTAGGGAGACAGGAGACGGAGAATTTTCTTAATTCTCAATTGCCTTCAGCTGAAGTTAATCCTTATGCTGACATGGCATATTTTGGGGTGGCATATTCTGCACCCTTTTGCAGAAACACCAATGGAGGAGGCTATTAAAATAGAACTGGCAAACTATGGTGGGGTTTGAAGGAAGGTGGGCCTGGTGGAGGTGATGAGAAGTACTTAGATTTGGTATATATTCTAGAAGTAGAGCCAATGAGAATAATCAGAGGATTGCACGTGGGATGATGGGAAGAGAAGAATCAAGAAATATTCCAAAGTTTTTTGGCCTAAGCAATCATTTCAAAAGTTGCTAACGTCAGCAGGAACAACAAATTTTTATCCAAATTTCTGCAGATTTCTCCCACTTTGGCATCAGATAAAAGAGGCTGGAGAAGAAATGGGGAGAGACAGGGAGGAATGGCCATTTGAAGTGGATGCTGATGAATTATTCAGCATCTGGAAACACGTCCAGGGAGCTATATGGGATCTGAGTCACATTTGTCCTCGTTGTGACTTTCTGATGAGAACTATGGAACGATAACAGGTAGCAAGCTGTTTGCTATGTTCTGAGACTTGAGTTCTGAGACAGCTCCGCAGCCAACCCACCCCATATGAGCAACTATGACATCCAATGGCCTGGGACACTCAGAATGGTTCCCTCTTCTTCATCCTGAATATTTTAGAATCCTGTAATGACAGTGTGGAGGCAAAGCTGCCATAAATGTGGTAGTCAGGTTGATAGCCCTTCAAATATGCTCACATCCTACTCCCCAGAACCTGTGAATACATTGTGTTATATGGCAAAGGGGAAATCAGGTTGCAGATGGAATTAAGGTTGCTAGTAAACTGATGTTCACATAAGGAGACTTTCCTGGGTTACCTAGGTGGATTCAGTATAATCACAAGGGTCCTTTAAATGTGGAAGAGGGAGGCAGATGAGTCAGTACTGAGTGATCTGATGGCAAAAGACTCAACCCGCCATTGCTGGCTTTGGAAATGGAAGGAGGCTGAGAGCCAAGGAATGCAGACATCCCTTAGAAGCTGGGAAAGATGAGAAAACAGATTTTCCCCTAAAGGTTCCAGAAAGGAAAGAAGCCCCGCTGACACATAATTTTAGGCCAGTAAGACCCTTTTCAGACTCCAGGCCTCCATTACTCTAAGATACTAAACTCATGTTGTTTTAGGCCTTTAAGTTTGTGGTAATTTGTTGCAGCAGCCATGGAAAATTAACACACTGACCAATGTAGAAGTGGATAAAACCAGCTGGATGTCTTCCACTGAGGAGAGCAATGAATAGAACATGTTTGTCCTCTCATACACAGACTAGTCTTCAAATCTGCTCTGGCAGGGGGCACTGAAAATAAGACACTTACCTAGATGATTGAGGGGAACATGTAAAATGTCACGTTTCTTTCAATTTTCCAAATCCTGGCCTTAGTTACCAGTTGCCGCAGACTGAATGTGACCCCCCCCCCCCAAATTCATATGCTAAAATCCTAATCTTCATTTTTTCGGTATTAGGAAGTGGGGTTTGGGGAGGTAATTAAGACATAAGGGCAGAGTCATGTATGGGATTAGTGCCCTTATAAAAGAGGCCCCAGAGAGTTCTCTTGTCCCTTCTACCCCTGTCTGTGAACCAGAAAGCAGGCTTCTACCAGACGCTGAAACTGCCGACTCTTCGATCTTGGAGCTCCCAGTCTTCGGAATTGTGAGAAATAAATTTCTGTTGTTTATAAGCCACCCAGTTTATGGTATTTGGGTATAGCTGCCAGATCCAGTAAGACAGTAGCTCAGCTTTCCAGAAGGAATTGGAAATTTGGGGGGGTTCTGTTCTACATAGAACACTGGCTTTTCTGTGATTTCTACCCCTATACTTCAAGCTCCTTCAAAGTGCAAACTATGTCTTATTCAACGGTCTTAGCCTAGCACTTAGCAAATTGTTGTTGAACAGATAGAGAAATAAATGAATGAAAAAATGAATGAATGAATGCATCCCTTTCCTTTCAATTTTGACAAATAAGTATGGCAGGCCAGTGTGTATGGCCAGTGTGTTGGAAAATCACCAGTTAAGCCTGAATTCATGCAAGTCATTTTGCAAAGCGTGGTTTGACAGATCCATTTGTTATGCAAGGTCATGTTGTTGTAATTGTTGTCCCTTAGCATAAATATGGGCCAGGGACCAAGCATTCAAATGCAGTAAGTCCTTGGCATTTAATCTCTTCCTTTGTTGCTTGACCTGATCCCTGACGGGCCGGAGGAGAACCAGCCTGAAAAGCAGCCTGCAGCCCTGCCAGACTGCTGTAAGAATGACAGCTTTGGCTCACAAACGGAGCAGGGCGACAACGTGAGGGGTGATACGGTCAGTCGGCAGGGGATACTGGAACTTAGCTGGCTTGGAGGATGGGGACAGAGGGCAAGGCAGGGCAGAATGAGAGAACATTAGGAGAACTGTGTGAAGTAGTGGGTTGCTTCAGGTTAAATCTGAGATGCATTTGTTCAGTGATTGTTTGCTCTACTGGATGCTTTGAGCCAGGCGCCATGCAAAATACCCAGAGGGAGGGAGGCCACGATGAATAATCACAGCTGACATTTACTTCCTTTTTATTGTGTGTCTGCACCGTGCAAGGGAGTTAAAAAGCAGTATCTCATTTAATCCTCCAAACAATTCTGAGTGCAGAACAACCATCACACTCACTAAAGTGATGAGGAAAATTACGCTTGGTGACAGTAACTTGCCCAAGGGCACCCGCTTAAGTGGCAGAGCTGGATACTCAAACTGTGGTCTGAATCAAAGGCCTATTCTCTTAATGACTGCATGTACTGGCCTGGTCTTTAGTCACTGAACCTGATACTTGAATTGCTGTACTTATTCTAGTAGAGGAAATAAGATACACAAATACAGAGGTTGTAATATGAGACCAAATGGGATAAATGCTACAGGAAAGGAGTGAGCTCAGCATTATGGAACACAGAACTGCTGGGAATGCAATTCAGGCAGGATTTAAGGAACAAGAGTAAGCAAATAATATCAGCAGCCACTGAGTGTTTACTATGGGTCAAGGGCTTTACCTTCATTTACAAAATATTTACTGAGCACCTACTATGCACCTGACTTCCTTCTGAGTACTTGGGATATTTTAAAAAATAGAACAGAGAGATTCATCTGCTTTCTTGGGTCTTGCATTGTAGCAGAGGGAGAAACAGTAAAGAATAAGCTATGCATATATTGTTATACACACACGTGTTCACACACACACACGCACACATTTTAAAATGTCAGACGGCATTAAATGTAATGGAAAAGAAAAAGTGGAAGAGGGAAAAAGATATTTTAAATGGAATAGGGTGTCCTGAACTATCTCATTGAAACCTCCCAACACTTCCGAGGCAGGTACTGTTTTTCTGCCCCTTTTTCTGATGGGGAAACAGGCTTAGGGAGATTAACTGGTTCGCTCAAAAAAGTAATGAAGCTGAGGGACGGGTGCCTTGGTGGCTCAGTTGGTTAAGCATCAGACTTAAGCTCAGTCATGATCTCATGGTTCTGGAGTTTGAGCCCCACATCAGGCTCTATGCTGACAGTTCAGAGCTTACTTGGGGGATTCTCTGTCTCCCTCTCTCTCTGCCTCTTCCCTACTCTCTTTCTCTCAGAAAGAAAGAAAGAAAGAAAGAAAGAAAGAAAGAAAAAGAAAGTAATGAAGCTGAGATACCAGCTTGGTTATGGACTTCAGGATCTGTACCCTCAATGCCTATGCTATTGTTACTCTCCAGAAGGCTTTGAAAATTTTCTCCTTCTCCTTCCAGAGACTACAGATGAGCAGTTATGGCTGCCTTGTTTCTCTTGATCTTCCTAGAACCTGCTGAACTGGGAGACGCTGAGAGTCCTTTCTCCTGGGCCCAGGTCAGCCTCAGCTCTGGAGTCTCCAGCAAAACCCACAAAAGCCTCAGCACCTTCAGCACCTACCCTCTGGCCACCAAAAGCCCCATCAGCACTACAGAGCCACATCTGCACAGCCCCAGGGCTTTAGCATTCATTTCTCCTGCTTTCTCCACCTTTTGTCATGTCCCCGGAACCATATCTGTACTCATTAGGCTCTTTGGAAGCTAGGCTGTGGGCCAGACGAGGCCAGTGCAGGGACCAGCTTTTGAGTGTGGGCTATTGCTCTCCAATCTCAGGATTAAAAAGCCCTTCTTGGCCTTTCCTTCACAATGGCCCAGAGTCCAATAACTTGGAGCCACTGCAAGCCAGCTCCTATGATGAGGTGGAAAGAAAATTGGATTGGAGATCTTCAATTCGTGTCACTTTCTGCTTTTCTGGAAAGCCTTGTCTTTGAGAACCTTGCCTGAGAACCCTGCCTGGTTTCTGAAATCCCTTCTAGGTTGTAATCAATCTTTAGTGTGTAAGTGGGTACTTTGGTTGGGTCTTATAAGCTGACAAGGGCTAGCCTAGGGCAAGATTATTAAGTAGATAATATTTTGATTCATTCACCAAACACAATATTTTGTCATTCACTTCTCAGTACCCAGTGAGGTAGGAACCATACTAATATCCCCATTTTACAGATGACAAAACTGAGGTACATGGAAGTTAAGTTGTTCAAGGCTAAATTACTAGAGAATAGTAGGGCTGGATTAGAAACTGAGTACTGCCATAGCTCATATATTTATAAAATAACCTTTAGATGCTGGGGACATGTCTGGGTTAGAGATCTCTGATTTCAAGAAACTTATATCCTAGTGGAGAGAGAGGCAAGTAAACTGAACAAGGGGCCATTTCTTATAAGTTGACAGAATGCAAGTAAAATACTGGGAGAACATCCAGGAGAACCAGCAGACGTTGTCTTCTCCTTTCTCACCCACATTATTTTTGTCTTTCCACAAAATCTATCTGGCTGTTTCCTCAAGACTTTCTAGAGGATCATGTTGAAACATGCCCAAATGACGTAGCCAAGTCTTACCAGTTAATCTGTTTCCCTCAACTCTAGCTATCTGTTACTGCATAACAAGCCATTCCAAAATGTAATGGCTTAAGCAACAACCTTTTTATTATCTATCATGATTTTCTGGGACAGGAATTTAATGGGACTTGGCTGGTCTATTCTGTTCCACCTGGCAGAGACTCTGGTCACTGGGTAGTACACAACTGGTGACTGGGCTGGTATAGAGGCTTTGCTCACATACCTGGCATCTTAGAGGGACATCTGGAAGGCATCTCCCTCTTCATGTAGTCTCAGGACTTCTCTGTGTGGTCTCTCTGGAAGATAGTCAGAGTGCCTACATGATGCCTCAGTTACCAAGGGAGACCATAGTTAAAGCTGCCAGCTCTTTTAAGGCTAACACAGCTAACTGACACAGCATCACTTCCACCATCCTCCATTGGTTAAAGCAGCCAGGCCAGATCCAAGGGGAAGGGAAGTACTCTCCACCTCTGGATGGGAGGAATGTCGAAGAATTTATGGCTATTTTCATCTACCACTCTTTCTAGTTGACTTGGCTTCGTATTTTGATAAAAGATTCAATGTATTTCTTTTTTGTTTTAAGTTTTTTTTATTACATTTTTTTTTAATTTTAGAGAGAAAGAGAGAGAGCAGGGGTGGGGGCAGAGAGAGGGAGAGGGGGAGAGAGAATCCTCAGCAGGCTTCACACTCAGCGCAGAGCCCAACATGGGGCTTGATCCCATGACCCTGGGATCATGACTTGAGCTGAAATCAAGAATTGGATGCTAAACTGACTGAGCCACCCAGGCACCCCTTTTTAAAGTTTTTATTTAAATTCCTGTTAGTTAACATACAGTGTAATATTAGTTGTTTCAGGTGTACAATATTGTGATTCAACACTTTCATACATCCCCCAGTGTTCATCTCAATAAGGGCAGCTCTGAATCCCCATCACCTATTTAACCCATAAACCCATCTACCTCCCCTCTGGTAACTATCAGTTTGTTCTCTATAGTTCAGAGTGTTTCTTGGCTTGCCTCTCTTCCTTTTATTTTCCCTTTGCTCATTTGTTTTGTTTCTTAAATTCCATACATGAGAGAAGTCATATGGTATTTGTCTTTCCCTGACTTATTTCACTTAGCATAATACTCTCTAGCTCCACCCATGTTGTTGAAAATAGCAAGATTTCATTCTTTTTATGGCTGAGTAATATTCAATTATGTATGTATATAATATCCCACAAATCCTTTATCCATTCATCAGTCGATGGGCTCTTAGGCTGTTTTCAGAATTTGGTTATTGTAGATACTGCTGCTATAAACATTGGAGTGCATGTATTTCTTTGAATTACTATTTTTGTATTCTAAATACCTAGTAGTGTGATTGCTGGGTTATAGGGTAGTTCTATTTTTAACTTTTTGAAAGGAATATCCATACTGTTTTCCAGAGTGGCTGTACCAGTTTGCATTCCCACCAATATTGCAAGAGGGTCCCCTTTTTCCATATCCTGGTCAACACCTGTTGTTTCATATGTTGTTGATTTTAGCCATTCTGACAGGTGGAAGGTGATATTTGATGAATGATGTTGAGAATCTTTTCATGTGTCTGTTGACCATTTGTATATCCTCTTTGGAGAAATGTCTATTCATGTCTTCTGCATATTTTTTAATTGAATTACTCATTTTTAGGGTGTTGAGTTTCATGAGTTCTTTTTATATTTTGGATACTAATGCTTTATCAGATGTATCATTTGCAAATATCTTCTCTATTTTGTAGGATACCTTTTAGTTTTGTTGATTGTTTCCTTCATCATGCAGAAGCTTTTTATTTTGATGTAGTCCCAATATTTACTTTTGGTTTTGTTTTCCCTGCCTTAGGAGACATATCTAGGAAGAAGTTGCTATGGCTAATGTCAAAGAAGTTACTGCCTGTATTATCTTCTAGGATTTTTATGGTTTCAGTTCTCATATTCAGGTCTTTAAGGATTCAATATATTTCTCCCATCCAAGTACTAACCAGGCCCGACCCTGCTTAGCTTCTGAGATTAGATGAGATTGGGCGCATTCAAGGTGTATGGCCGTAGACAAGGATTCAATATATTTCTAATAAAATATTGCCTTCTCTCTGAAAACTGTTTGAAGCTGAGATGCTGCAGCCTATAGTAAATATTTGGTGTTTAAATAAGACAGCTAGACTTTCTCAGAGCAATGACTGTACAATGATTGCTTTTTAATATACACATGTAAAGTGTGTATTTCCTGATAAAATTGTGGAAAGAAATGGAGATATTTAGATTTTCCTTGCATTTGTGGCAGAGGGAGTCATTGGTTTCACAGCCAATTGCTAAGGGTCAGGAGGGGAAGGAGGCAGGTTTGGGAATCATTTTGGGTTGGTAAAGGAAAACTGTGGAAGATGCTCAGAGAGAACATGGTGTACATTCATTCCAACAAGAGTAGCTGTGGAAGGATTCCTGAGAAAGGCAAATAAATCAAAGGTTGACAAAATAGGATTCCCAGAGGCAACACCACGTAGATGACAACTTCTAGAACAGTTCCTAGGCACACTGTAGTAGGTGCTCAGTAATCGTTTATTTAATGACCAAAAAAAAAAAAAAAAAAAAATCAGTGAAGTGATGACTGTAGTGGAGATGGCCTAAGACAGGAGCCTTAGAGAGAGCAGACCTGGGATTTAAGGACCTCTTAGACTATTTGGGAAGAATTAAATGCATTGTTTGGGTGAACCAAGAATGTATGCTTAGCACATGGCAGATACTCAAAAAACATTATTTTCTTTCCGGTTTTTTTCTTCAAAAGATAAAAAACACAAAAGCTTTGCTTTGGCTATAAGAGTAAGTGGAGAGTAAGAGGAGGATTAAAGGATAATTTTGCTTTTGTGAGTAAAGATTTAGAGCAGACCTGTCCAATAGTGCTTACTGCAATGATGGGATGAGGTGCACAGTTCAATATGGGAGCCACTGACCACATCGGCTATTGAGCCCTGGAAACATGCTAGTGTGACTGCACAAGTAAATTTTAAATTTTGTTTAATTTTACTTAATTTAAATTTAAGTTTAATAGTCCTTGTGGCTGGTGGTTAATGTATGGGACAGAAGGATTTACTTAATGCTTATGTAAAGCGGAGTCTATTAATACGAGATGGTACTCATTAACCTCAGGTGTATAACATTCGTACTTGAAATTCTTTCACATTCTAGCAAAATTCAACTTTTTGTTGAGTTATATTAAGCAGATAGAACAAGGTTATGTTTATGGCTAATCAGGAGTGAGTGTAAAGGCCTAAAAATGAGCACAAAAAAACCATGACTGAAGGAGGGGTAGTAATTTAGGGGCCAGCTGGTTGCTCTGGACAAGCCAGGTCCTGGAGTATGTCGGTAACTATTTCTCAGCCTAGCATAGTTTGGTTTAGCAAAGAAGTTGAGAGTGCTTTCCTGACAGCAAATTGAGTGAAATAAGTACTATTTATATTCACCTGGCATAATTTGTTATTAGACTTTTTCTGATGGCAGTAATGGAACTGGAGCAGTTAAACCATGTTCTCCTGGGTACTGTGCTACTGCCAAGAGCAGAAAACTTTCATCTTCCAGAGCCTCAATCAGCCAGTTTCTCATCTGCATCCCATAAATCATCAGGAAGGAACAAGCTCATTATCTCAGCACTAGGGACAAAAGTCTTTTACATGACACTGAACTTCTGACTGCGGCAAAACATGGCAGCTTGCCATCACATCCTTAACAGGTGTGTTGGCCCCTTTAACAGACTGGGCCAGAAGTGTGTTGCTGTGGCCTGAAATTTCAATTTTGTTATGTATTTTAACTTGCAGTGGGCCTATGTCCAAAGGAAATTGGGTCTAGTGGTGTGTGCAGGTACTCGGATGTTTGTAGTTTTAATAGCTTTGGGGAAAGAGAAGTGAGTCTTTCTGCCTCTGAAAACATCTTCTGTTAGAGGGTAGGCACTAGGCAAACTTTGCTCTACTTTGGGAAGGTGTTTCTACTTCTACTCCAATGCATCTACTCCAAAGAGCTGGGTAGGAGGTCCCAAGTACAGGCTGTTAAGTTTTCTTATACCTCCAACCTGCATTTCCCTTTCTATCGGATGGGACTGATTAGGTCCTGGAACCTTCCAAATTACAAAATCTTTTATTCTTGTGTCATATAGAATTTTCTATGATTATTAGTAAGATAATCGTTCTTATCAGGAAGGTCTCAACTCTCATCTCCCTTTCTAAGAACAGAAATGTTAGGAGTATAACATGGAAGGTGTTCCAGATGTGGACATTCTCATTTCCTGTTCAAGAAAAGACAATTTGATAGGAATGAAGAGGGCATACTCTGTAACAGGTACGGCAAACTTTTCCTGTAACAGGTCAGATAGTAAAGGTTTGCCTTTTGAGCCATGTGATCTTTGTTGTTACTACTCAAGTTGGCAGCAAAGGCAAAGACAGTGTGTAAAAGAATGAGTGGGCCGCATTCCAGTAACCTTTATTTATGGGCACTGAAATTTGAACTTCATGTGATTTTCACTTGGGATGAAATTCTTCTTCCTTTAGTGTTTTTTAACTATTTAAAAATGTAACAACCATGCTTCATTCACAGGCTGTTAAACAGATAACAAAACACAAGTGGGCAGACCAGATTTGGCCTGTAGGCTATAGTCTGCTGACTCCTATTCTTCAAGACGAACACATAACTAAGTAGAGTGTAAATATTTCATAAAAAATTACTATATCAATTGCTGATTCCAGCCTTTTAGAGTTGTGAGACAATTTATGTTTGCATCTTTATATATAGAATTAAAAACCACAATTTACTTATAATGAACATCTTTGTATGTGGGTATTTTAAAAATAGTGAAAGAAAAACAAAGCATATTGTTATAGTACAGTAGAAAGATAATTGATCAAAGTTTTGGGAGTCTTGGATTTTCCACTCAGTTCTGACATTAAGCAAGGGCTTATTATCACATTGGATTTGCTCTTCCCTAAAATGGGAATAATACTGGCTTTACTACTCTCCTTGGCTGTTGTGAAATCCAAATGAGCTTGTGCTCCTAAAAATTCCTGGAAAAAAGATCAAGTGCTACATGTGTGTAGAATAACTTGCCAGGAGTATCCCCAAAGTCTTGGGCTGGTACAATGTATAATTTCTCTCGGCAGTTGTATGGAAGAAAATACTTTCATATAAATGGATAGATATAGATAGGTATTTTTGTATTCATGTCATGATGATCTGAAGAGAGAAATGATCTACCCTGAATATTTTATCTTTTAGTAGCATGAACAATCTTGCCTTATGTGGATCTTTTAAAACTATGCTACAAACTGCCGTTTCATTTAAGGTATTAGGTTTTCTCTGATCTATCCCAACTGAAAATGGCCAAAGGGGATGAAATATGCCTGCATACACTTCATGCGCAGGAGGATATATAAGACAGTGGGTTGAGGATTGAACTGAAGGACAAAAGCCTCCATACAAGTGGTTCTGCCTAATATTGAAAGGCTACAAGTTGAGAAGATAGGAAAGACATCCTTCTTAACTTTCTGCTGTTCAGAGAGATATTAGCAATAAATGATTGTGTGTATCTGTGTGCATGTGTGTGTGTATATATCTGTGTGTCTGTGTATGTAAATGAAAGGACATATACAATATACTACAGTGGGGGAATAATTTCAAGGGTAAAAAATGTTCATCTTAAAATCATTCTGGTTGTTTAACTTTAGTTTAATCGATTTTGTAAAAGACTTTTTTTTTGGCTGGCAAGAAATAATTCAATGAAAGACTAAAAAACATTATGAAAAGGGTAAATTTTTGTTTGTGTTTCTTAGAATATGAAATCACTTGTCGCCCAAATAGAGTCTTAATTAAAATAGATGAGAAACCAGGGAAGCGGAGGAGAAAGACATTTAAACATTTTTCTTGTGTAAGATTTTTCATGTTTTCTTCATAAAAATTGAATTTCCCTTCTGGGCTTTGCGGTATAGTTTGTATAATTATTTTGGAGAAATGAGAAATGTGAGAAGGAAAATAGGGTATTTTAGGACTAACCCCAAATAGATGCTACATCTGGCTGATTTCAGTTAACTCTCCAAGCACTACTATAATGGTGTAGATGTCATGAATTATGATGATATAAAGTTTTATATTTCCCACTTCTGACACTCATTTTCACAGTGCTGGTATATCTGGCCATTTGTTCTTACCCTTTCTGCTATATGTATATTCACATAATCCTTACACTTTTTCATTCCTCCATATTTTTAGTATTATTATTCTCTTGTTAATAACATGCCTAGCATTTTCTGATTTCGATGCATGCCTGTGACATTGGCAGTCATGCTCAAGAAATTTGACTTTGGGTGAGACCAGTCTAATGTTTCTCTGTAGTCTATAGTGTAATGAAAGGGCCTTTAGTAATGGGTCAACCCTAACAAAAGCTTTTCTCATTAGGTATACACCATAGAGTCTTGGTATAGTTGTTGCTAGGTTCAGCTTTACTTAAGGGAGACCATAACACACAGATATCATATTCAAAATTTTAGAGTGTAGAACTTGTAGGGACTATAAAACCTAATGATGCCAAATAGGAGTTCAGAAACCTCGATCCTCTCTGCCATCTTGTTATATCAGAAACCCTCTGAAGGAACAGTTAAACAGTACAGAAGGAACACAGTATGTTAAATTCCAAGTCTTTAGGCATTTGGAGAATTAGAACCAAACTTAACCTCAAGGAGTTTTGTGTACACTCTTGGATATTTTTATAGATCCTGGATTCATAGTCTTTTTAGGTCAATGTAAATTGCCTGTGCTATGGAGAGGCGGTACCACCCAGGGAATAGGAACTAAGCTCTGGAGTCAGACTTACCTGGTTTTAACTTTTCTTGTTCTCTCAACTAGCTGAGCAACATTGAGCAAGCTACTGTAGTCTCTGAACCTCAGGTTCTCCCTTTTTAAAATGGGGGTAAAAATCATATCTTTCTGGGAAAATCCAATGAAGTAAATCATATGTAGTACTAAATACACATAAAATGCTTAGTAAAGTACTTGGCCCATAATCCTCAATGAATATTCAACAAATACATACAGTCCTTCCAGGGGAGTACAATATACACACATACATACATATGAGTTATTGTGCTTTCAAGAAGGTGGTGGTCTTTCTGGAGACAGAAGCCCTAGCCCCCAGCATGATTTCAGGAATAGCAGATAAATGTATATCATTAAGGGTCCCAAGAATAGATGTACTCAACTGTAAGTGTGTTAAAAATTGCAAGGAGTGAAAGATTACTGCGGAATGGAGTGGTCTAGGAAGGTTTCTTGAAGGTGGTATATGATCTATGTCTTACAGAATATAATAGACAGGTAAGAGAGGTGAGGGCATAGAGGTAAGACATTTTAGGTGGATAAAGTGGAAACCATGCCCTAATGATTTCTAGCTGATATTAACCGTCCCTGCTTTTAGACCTTGGTCCAATAACAGTCATCACAGCGCTTTCAAAGAAGGTCAATCCAAAGATGGAAAAATTGGCTCCCTTTCAAGTATTATGCATCTGGGATCCAAATTCATGAGCCCTGAGTTTGAACCTAAGTTCAGCCATTGACCAGTTGTATGACATTGAGCAAGATTCTTACCCCTTGGTGTTTTAACTTACTCATCTGTAAAGTGGAAGCAACCATACCTCTTCAGACTACAGTTCTGAGTTAAATTTGGTGTTATAAATCTACATGCTTTGCTTGACACTTGGTAAATAACTAGGTCCTCACTTATAATCTTTCAAGTCTTTACTGCCCCCCCCCCATCCCACCGTCCCTATCTCCTTGTTTAAGCACTGATTGCTTGGGGAAACCTATTTGAAAAGATTTAGTATTTACTTCATTTATTCTTCAAAGACAATAGCATTATGTTTTTGGAGGGTTTTGGCATTTAGAGCAGCTTCTAATTCATATCATCTCATTTTATCCTCAGAACATTTTTGTAAAGTAGACAGAGAATTTCAGAAAAGGAGATCCAGCAGAGTGCCTAGGGATTGACTCCTTAAGGGACACGGGGGTTATCTAGAATGACACAGGCCTTGCTCATTTTAGTCCTGAGGGGATTTGACTAATAGCCTGCCTCCTCCACACTGGGAATGCTGAATGTCTGAGAGCAACACTATCACCCAAGCAACACAGAAACAGGAGTTTTAGCTTTTTGTATGCTGGAGGGGTCCAAATATGGGTTGCGAAGGATAACTAATTTGATAGGTATTTATTTTATTCCTTAACCAGCTTTTTTAAACTTTAGTCCCTTTAGGCTGTGGCCACATGAAGTGTTACTTAGAAGAGTTTGCAAAATTTTAAAATATACACCTTACAACCTAGACGATCTGGATTGGAAAAGTGCATGCAGAGATATATCATGTATATAACTGGGCTAATCTCATTCACTTTGGGCTGGGGTTTTGGTGAATGGGGCAAATGGGAATGTACATTCAGGAGGTGTTTCACCCTTGTGAAGACCAGAGGGCATTTGACATACCAAAGAGAGCAGCATACATATGCTGGAATGCACCTTCAGGCCTGGGCACTGTCCTTGGAGATTGTGCCTCCATGCTGATCAGTTCATCTTCTTCCCAGGGTGGGTCTTGACAAGTCATTTGTTCACAGAAGACACTCCAGAGCTAACCTTCAACATTTACAACAGAGGAGCCATTCTCTGAAGGAAATACATGCAGAATTTATCTATGCTTATTATAGAGCAAATGTTCTGTTCTAGAGGGCAAGGAGCAGTTTCTTTCTCCTTTTGCTCTCATGCGCACAAACTCAGGGGCACACCCCACCCCACGCTCCCTGTTGCTTCTGCTGGGGGGGCATGCAGAATTATTTACTTTATTACATTATTTATATTTTCAGATTGTTCTTAGGATTAATTGCTATTGAAGCCAAGATTTAATTAGCATAAACTTTAGTAACAGCTTAATATAAATTAAATTACAAGCCATTTCTCTTTGAGAAATATTAGGATTTATTAGCAGTCCCCCCAAAACCAATTAGTTTGAACGGAGACATTTCAGCATTAAGGGATGGATGAAGCTTTGTGTGCTATTGTTTGTAATTATATTGAGCACATTCCCTCCCTCCCCTCTCCCTTTTTTGCCTCTATTCTGGTGATTAGCCTGGGTAGGAGATGCCTATTCTTTTTGCCCAAGGCCTTAGGAAAGCAATAATGGTCATCAAGAGAGAAATTGGCTCTACTGAGAGGCAAGGGAGGGGAGTGAGGGAGAACCTGAGGATAAGGAAATCATCAGGTCACAGTTCAGGACTAAAAAAAATGTTGATGCAAAAAGAAATGAGCATTTTAAACCCAAGAAGTATGAAACAACTTTCTCATAAATCTCTAAATGGCCAAAGGAAACTGTAGTTTAGTCTTCCTGTTTGTGCTGTGGGCTAGGAAAAAGACAGTGCATGCTCTGTGCTGTTGCCAAATTAACCTAGAAGAATAGCTTAATCATGTCATTCCTCTGCTCAAGAACAGACAGTTGCGGGAATAGGTATTGGAGTCAGACGAGTTTGAGTCCCAGTTTTGCCATTTGTCCATTTGACCTTGGGCAACCCAGGTCAACTGTTGTTTCAGTTCTTCCATGTGTAAAAAGGGATAATGATGGAGCCTACCTCACAAGATTATTTTAAGGATTTTATAAATTAACGTAGGTGAAAAGCACCACTGTGGCACAAAATGCAACCGATTGGTGTTTGTTGTTATTTATAGAGAAGGTACATTTCTCTTGGCATAGCATGAAGTGTCTTTTATCATCCTGTGTCCACCTGTCTTTAAGCAGGATGCCCTGACACTCTATTCCAGAATGCCTTCCCTGTAACTAAACCAGTTTCTTGTATTATAATTTGATGCGTGTCTTACTTCCTCTATTACACGGTAGGAAGAGATGATGTCTTAGTTTCAGAACTCCCAGTGGCCAGAAGAATCCCTAGAAAATTCAGATGCAGCCCTCATGAAAAGATAAGGTTTGTAAACTCTGTAATTTTAAGTCCGTGTGTTTGTAAATCCACAGTGTTTTAAAAAACTTGCAGATAGGACACCAATTTGGCCTTGAGTTTTCCTGTATGTAAAATGGAGGAGTTGGGTGAGATGACTCATCAGTAGGGCTCTCTCCAACTTCAAGATGTGATTTTATTTAGTCTGTTTTAACTTCATTGTTGTCATGTTTCCACAATGTTGAACATCACCAGTATGAAGATTGAAATATTAGCCAAAATAGGGATATTTTCAAATACTCAGATGTTTCATATTACATGGAAACCTATTTTTCATTATCTAACGTATTTTTCTATTTTCAACAGGATGCTTGTCACTGGACTATTCTTTACTGTGAATTTGGCAGTGGAATGCCAACTGAAATGAAGCAGATGGTTGGAGGATTTAGATGTAGCTAATCCTTATATATATTTGCCTTACATGCCTTTTTGAATATTCCTTCCAAGAAAGTAGTAATGGCAAAGATTTCCAGTTTTTATCAATTGTCATCAATGGAGCTACCGTTTCCTTGTGGAAAACCTTGGGAGAGAGTTTGATTCCCAGATAGCATGGCACTCTCTCTTAAATGAGAGATGGTCCATTAGTCATGTAGTTGATAGCTTCACAAAATTGCGGGAAGTATTAGTTTCCAAATCTGCGGCTGACCTCATCTCTAGAGGTGTGCTAATGAATCAGATGAGGCCAGTGTTTTCTGGAAACTAGAGTAAATAACTAATGTTGAGTAAATTACCTAAATTACTAAATGGGACATTGGATTCCTTGAAGAATTAAATTCACCTCATGTGAATGAGCAATTTCTTTCAACTGGTAATTTATTTAATAGTAAGCTCAGCCAGCATATGGTAATACAGGTCACATCCTATTGAAGGAAAAGAATTTGCATTTTAAATGTCTTTCCAGTTTCTCAGCCAGTGGCTTGATTCTTTCACACATCTGAATGCAAAAAGACAGTAAACAAGTGCTCTGGTCAAGTGCTTGTAGGTGGATAAAAAAGTGGTAGTTCCCACATAATTGTTTCATTCTTTTGGTATTCTTTTGGTAGAATGAATTATTCTGAATGAATTATTGTAGAAAATCTTTTTTTGTGTGTGATTCAGTGCAATCTTTAATTTGAAATAAAGAGTAAGAAAGCCAATTGATACAAAATGTGAATTATAGGATGAATATAAAGAAATTGAATCAAGGCAGTTTTTTTTTTAATTTTGTGAGCCGGTATATTTGAAATTGTAACTGATGCCCCTTACCCTGACATTTTCTGTTGCCCCAACCCTTCTTGCAGTTTCAGTCAGAAAATATAATAAAAGTAGTACCTATCTTTATACTGCTTACTGTATGCCAGACTGTGTTCTAAGTACTTTACATTTATTAGCCCATGTAATCATAACAACAACCTCAACATGAGGAAAAAGCATCATCCCTATTTTGCAGTTATAGTAACTGTGGAAGGCACAGAGACATTAAGCCATTTGCCCAAGGTCACACAGCTCAGAATACCCAAGCAGTCTAACTCTAGAAATTGATCTTGTACTATGTCAAACTTGAGCATTCATCAGAATCACCTGGAGGGCTCCTTAAGTTACAGATTGCTGGGTGCCATCCCCAGAAGTTCTGAGTCAATAAGTCTGGGGTGGGGGGAGTCTGAAAATGTATATTTTAACAAATTCTTAGGTGATGCTGATGCTGCTAGTCTGAGGGCCACAGTTTAAGATTACTGCACCACACCCGTCTATAATACCCATTACCCAGAAAAACGTTGTTATGGCAGAAAACCCGTCAGGGCTTTTCTATTTTGAAAGTCTAGATGCTGAGGCCACTGAGGGTGTAGGAAAATCTGTGATCACTCTTATCTGGTTCTTTTGGATACTGAGACTAGAAAAGGTTCCCAGGATAGAGGGAATGGAGGAAAGCCAGAGGTTGGTGGGTTCTTAAACCTGTCTTTTTTGGACTCTTCCCCAGGAAAAGCTGGGAGGAAATGGGGAAAAAATAGAAACCCCAGAAAGGTTTGGTAGATCTGAGGGAAGAGAACGCCTGTGTCCTCTGCCAGGTGGAGCCCATGGAAGCAGTGAAGTCTTGGCTGTTTCCATTACTCAGCATGGTGGAGGAGCGGAAAGGACACCAGGGAATGTCTTGGTCGTCAGGCTTGAGAGGCAGAGGCAGGAACAAGAGGCAGGAATATATCCATGAGCATTTAGGAGGACTCAGCTACGGCTTGCAGAAAGCCTCTGACTTGATGAGACCGTGGGGTTGGGAGGAGGCTGAACAGCAGGGATCTGTACTGACAGATGACCAAACACCACGGGAGGACAAGAATGTCTCCTGGATGCTGTGTGCACAGATGGCTGCACAGAGGACTAGATGCCCACCCTCTGCCACCTCTCCTACCCCACAGGAGCCAGACAAATCTCCCAAACCTCCGAGGCATCCCTGGAGAAAAGAGGTGGGGTGGCTTGTTTCCAGCATCTAGAGGGACAAAAGCATAATATAATAAATTGTTTGGCTCCATAAATACAAAGAGAGCTACATTTCTTGCATATGAGTTCATGGGATGAAATCTTTACCCATCTCAAATCGGTTGCTGTGTAGACATTTAAGGAATGTCAGGGCAGGGGACATCTGTGCCACAGATGCAGAGACAGATTTAAAACCAAATCATCATGAATCAATCAGCAGAGGTGACCCTGTGAGGAACTGGTGTCCAGAGAAGTTCCGGCAGACTTTGGAAATACCACATTGCCCCATTACAGAAACTTAGATCAAAGGGAACAAACCAACTACTTTAAATTGACAAAGCAGAAATAGAACAGGTGACTGAAAGAAGGCAGAGAAGGCAAATGTAGCCCTGTAAGAGTTTATTGACACGATTCATCTAGAGCTCAGCCTTTCTTTCCTAGGGAAGCAAGAGTTGCTTGGAGTAGTATCAGCCCAGACTAACAAGGTGGTGAAGAGGCCATTCCCCACTCCAAGTAGCATCCATCTTGACTTTTGGTATAGCAGTGGTTTGGGACATCTGTGGAAAACCTACACTTTGAAAGAATGTAGGAATCCCCAATCTTTCAAGCCCTGGGAGGGTGAGCCATTAGCCTCTGTGAGCTACAGTTTTCTTACCTATAAAATGGAAATACTACCTCCCTGATAGAGTAGTTTGATTTTTATATGACGCCAAACATATCACACTTGACATGTAGTTGCTACTATGTCGCTTCTATATTCTGAAAATATCAAGAATAATATGTTTGGCATAGAGTAAAGGTAATCATGCTTGGAAGCAAGCATATAAATTTTAAGGCCAAAAAGTGAAATTTGACATGAAAATTCCCTTCTGTTAAATAGAAAATTCTTGATTATTTTTAAAACATGAATATTTCCAATGTTGCTCATTATCTAGTATATAAGAATGATGGAGTTTTTTGACTACATATATTTTACAGTCTGTTTTTACAGAAGGTGTGTATCACAATGTGTGGGCCCATTATCCTTCTCTTTCTAGGTCACAGAACCACTGATCTATTAAGGTAGAAACATACCCAACCAAAAATCTATATTTCTCAGACTCCTTTGTAGATAGGTGTGTCCATATGTCTAGGTTTTGGCCAATGAGATGTGAGTAGAAGGGTTACGTGGTACTTCTGGATTTCTCCACAAAAAAGGAGGATGTTGAGACTTTGAGCTAAGTACACAGTTTAGAGAGAACATAGTGAACACAAGACTTTCCTCACACCAACTGCACATCCAGGGGGTTCCCAAACCACCCTCAGGTTCAGTCGTTCACCATAAGAACTTATAGAGCTCACAAAGTAAAGCTGTTTTACTTATGGTTATCATTAACTACAGGGGAAGGAGACAGATGGAAATAGCCAAGCAGGGAGATCCATAAGGTAGAATTTAGCAGTCATCCAAAGGCAGAGCTTCCTGTTGTCATCTGCCCATGGAGTTATAGATGGCATAAACTCCTCCTGGTCATGATGTATGACAATATATGTGGAATCTTTCCAACCAGGAGATTGGGCTCACCCAAACCTCAGTGTCCAGAGCTTTTCTTGGGGCTCCATCTCATTGTTGGCTAGCCTGAAATCTCCAGTCTCTCCAAGGGATCGGGCTAATACCTATATTCTCCACTTCCCCTGGTGGTTGGAATGGATACTGTATAGAACCCATCACAAGTCACACTGTTAGACTGTCCAGTAGCCAAATCCTCCAGGGAAAACAGACAGTTCTATTATGTGGAGAATTTCAGGGACCGAAAGATCACCTCCCAGTAGCCGAGGGCAAACACCAGGCCTCTTTTTGGGTAAGTTTAATTCTCCACGACACAGAGGGTCAGGGCTTCTTCCCCCTCTTCCTTCCTTCTGCTGGCTAGAACACCCGTTTAATGGGTGGAGCTTTCTGTCTGTCATTGTGAGGAAAACACCACGTCCTAGACTTGTGGGTGTGTGTCTGGGGAGGAACCTGGGCCTCCTACAACTTCATGTGCTGAAGTCACCCACAGCAGGGCCTGCCTAACTCTAAATTCTTTTATACAACTGAGAAATAAAAATTGATCTGCCCTAAGCCATTTATTTTTACTTTCCTCCCCGCCCTGCACAATCATTAAAAATAATCCTAACCAAAACCTAAATTCTTAACTTTCCAATTTAGAAAGATAATGTGTACTCTCTTGCTTTAAAAATGTCCTTATTTTTTTTTTTAAAAATCTAATTGTCAGGGAAATATGAATCCAATTACCAATCATCAAAATATACATTTTTTGAAAGGTATTTAAATTATTTAGAAAGACATTTCCTTATGAAGGCAGAAATTCTCTCCATGTTCAGTATTCAAGTGGTTTCGAACTTTCATCAGAGTCATCATGTCCATTTTTACTGAGGATACATTTGAATGCTTCAGGCAGTCTTAGTTTTGGTGATTTTTACTTTTATACCAAGAATAACATTTCCCTTAGTCTTATTCATTGTCTGCTTACATCATGGTGGCCCCTCTTTCCTTTTCACTTACTGTAAGGGGAACCTTTTAGTGGCAGCTGGTAATCATTTTCTCTAGAGTCACCTTTTTGTGTGCTCGTACATGCTGTCCCCATCTAACTGTGTCTCCCCCCACCCCCATCAGTCATAAAAGAGTTATAATAGCTGTAATTCTCTTGCAATCAGTCAATTGCTGCAGTTAACAAATGGTTTATTAGAGTGTTAACCTCCATTAGCGGAGAGGCTAGGTCATTAACTGCCTCTGATAACCATTTCTCAAGGTTTATGACTTAAATAATCACTTAAATAATGACTTTCATTCTTTTATCTGGATTAAAACAAAGTTTCTTAAGAACTTAGAATTTTGAGATAAAATGAGTAATATTGATTAAGAAATATCTGTAGACTTGGGTCTCCCATTTTGTTTTAGGGCCCTGGGGTGTTTGTATGAGAACCTCTAAGCAGAGATGAGATACAGACTCTGTAACTGTCAGGCACCAAAGAAGCATTCTCAATGACAATGTATATTTGTCTTCTGGAAACTGGAGAGTGTAGGTAAAATTAAGTGTTTTCCTTTTACCTCCTAATTTCTTGTCCTGGAAATACCTTAAATTTTAACATAAACTAGGTAGTCGCAATAGTTTTAACAAGAACTATGTAACCTTTTGGGACTTCTTCACCGCTAAGCAGTTGTATACTATCTACACTTAGCTTTTGGTAGTAAGAAGGAAACTTTCAGAGTGAATGGAGCTGTTAGTGCTAATCTCTATTTGGCATCTCTAGTGATTCAGGATGACAAATCATGACAGGAAAAGGACAATGAGATTCACAGACTTGATCATGCCACACCAGTGCTCACAAACCTCACCAGTTGTCAATTGCCTATGAATGAAGATTTTATAGGTAGAGAAGGTGGAAAGTTTGGGGTGCTAACTCATAGACTGCCAGTTTTCCTATTTCTAAGGTGGGAATGACAGTGTGAATACTTTCATCCCTAGATATATTGAAGATGTGATGACATAATGCTTATAAAGCATTTATGAATGGGACAAGAGATTAAAATGCCCCTTCTATTAAAATACCCCTTCTAGGTATATGGCTAATATACCTAGAAATTAATGTTTTAGGCCATCGAAATGAATATTTTCTCATAGCATTCTCTCATTCAAGAATTCAGATACTTTCAACTACACAAAACCAATAAAGCATTTTTTTACTTATAACATGGGCTATAACCAGTCTTGTTTTGGTTGACTTGGCTCTTGTGGCAAAAGAAATTATTTATCAAAGGAGGAATATGAACTGTTTCTTATTCATGTCTGTAGCTACTCTGCCTGGCACCATGACTATCTCACAGTAAGTTTTAAATAAATATTTGTTAAATTTCTTAAACTTACCTGGTAAAAATTAATCTCTCCTTTTGTGACCCCTCAATGATGGTGTCTTCATGAGAGAGATTTTTTTTCTTTTATAGTCTGTCTTATATCAGTTTTTTATACTTCTGCCTACTCTGCTTACTTGTAGAGCACAGTCTGTTTCTCTTTATATCCCTCACAATGCCTAATACTATACTTTGCCTACAGTATAGCATTTCCCACAGGGTGTTCCAGTGAAAACTAACATAATAACCTGTTGCATTAGTATCCCATTGTTATTGGAACAAACATAGTGGCTTAAAACAATCCAAATCTGGGGCGCCTGGGTGGCGCAGTCGGTTAAGCGTCCGACTTCAGCCAGGTCACGATCTTGCGGTCCGTGAGTTCGAGCCCCGCGTCAGGCTCTGGGCTGATGGCTCAGAGCCTGGAGCCTGTTTCCGATTCTGTGTCTCCCTCTCTCTGCCCCTCCCCCGTTCATGCTCTGTCTCTCTCTATCCCAAAAATAAATAAACGTTGAAAAAAAAAATTAAAAAAAAACACACAAAAAAAACAATCCAAATTTATGATCTCATGGTTTTTGAAGTTAGAAGTCCAAAATTAGTCTCACTGTGCTAAATAAAGTCAAGGTGTCAGGAGGACTTGTTCCTTCAGAGGCTCTAGGAGAGAATCTATTTCTTGTCCTGAAAGCTTCTAGAGTCTCCGCCATGCCTTGGCTTGTGGTCTCTTCCTACACCTTCAAAGCCAGCAACGTAGCATTTTTAAATCTTTCCCTGCTTCTGGGGTTCCTGGGTGGCTCAGTCAGTTAAGCATCTGACTTCAGCTCTGGTCATGATCTCACAGTTCACGAGTTCAAGCCCCACGTCAGGCTCTGTGCTGACAGCTCAGAACCTGGAGCCCACTTTGGATTCTGTGTTTCCCTCTCTCTCTGCTCCTCCCCAGCTCATACTCTGTCTCTCTTTCTCACTCAAAGATAAAAATAAACATTAAGAAAAAAATGAAAATAAAATATCTCCCTGCTTCCATAATAACATTTGCCTTTCTCTGTTTCTGACTCTCTTGCCTCCATCAAGGACTCTTGTGATTGTATTGGACCCCTTCCCCCCAGATAATCTTGGATTATCTCTCTGTCTCAAGATCCTTAATTCAATTACATCTGCAAAGTCCCTTTTGCCAGTAAGGTAACATATTCCCAAATTCTGAGAATTAGAATGTGGACTTCTTTGGAGTGCCATTATTTTGTCTATCATAGATATTAATAGGTAATAATAAGGAATAAGGGGATTCCATAGTCAGATAAATCTGGGAAACATTTGGTATAAATAGCGTTGAACATGTGACTTTTAATGAAAGATTTTTCTGAGCTTTTATTCCCAAAGGAATTCTTTTTTTGGTAATGGATGTCTTCTTTTTCCCCCCAAAGAGTATTTAATGGACAAGTGTTTTTTGTTTTTTGTTTTAAGTTTATTTATTTATTTTGAGAGAGAGAGAGGTGAAGGGAGAGGCAGAGAGAGAAAGACAGAGATTCTCAAGCAGGCTCCATGCTGCCAGCCCAGAGCCCAACACAGGGCTTGATCCCATGAACCATGAAAACATGACCTGAGCCGAGATCAAGAGTCAGGTGCTCAACCGACTGAGCCACCCAGGCTCCCCTAAAGGGATAATGTTTATGGTAAAGTCATGGGTGGAAATGGAAAAGAAATCTGGAAGCTTTGGTCACTTTCCATTACTTGTAGGTGGTACGTAAAATGAATATTAAAATTCCTAAAAGGACCAGGTTTTTAGACTTTGGCTATGTCTGATTAATCAAGCTTTAATTTATGCTTTATTAGTTTTTTCACCAAACTGTCCTTATCATAAAGGATGATTGCTTCCAGTTTCAGCTCTGACATGTAAAGATCTTGGCAGTCATCACTCCCATCTTTTCAATAAGAAAACCTGGACAAACTGAAAAATCATCTACTTTGCTTGGACCCATCAGAGAACTGAGGTTACAGGCAAAGCATCACCCTGAAATCTGTAGAGACCAGTGCCTATAGAGAGACACAACCTCCGAGATCTGCTTACCCTGGAGCAGAGACCACCGGAACTATTAACTGGTAGAAACAATTGCAACAAATTGCTGCGGGCTGAATGAATGTGGACGAGCTTGAGAGTGAGAAACTCCTGGAACCCAGGAGTTGTGAAAGATTCTCTTATGACCTCGGAAGAGAGAGGGGAAAGGTAACCATTGTGAAATATTTCCTGACACTCCTCCATAACATAAGTGTTTTCTCTAGGGGAAAGGACTTTGCCAGAGCACAATTATTATCCTAGCAGGAGGAAGGAAATTCTCTCTGTTCCCTTGAACCCTCTTCATCTTTCCTGTCACACCTAAATGGGGGGAAATATAATCAACAAGGGGCAGATTTTCAATGAAATATATTGGCAATGCTTCAGCCAGGAAAGGGAACAGAGGCAAAAAGCTATATGACTGGAGGAGAAACAGAGACACTTGTGAAAGCCCCAGCCTGAGACACAGGCCTGCTAAAAGATGTGGGTATAATTTAAACATTATAGAATGATTCCCTCCCTTTCACCCTATCTAACAACACATCAATAGTCTCCACTATCAAAACAGTGCATTGTAGCTTCACTTTACATGATGATACCTCAAAGCCAAGAGGGAGACCCAAACAAGGACATTAGAGGAATGTGAAGCCTTTGGTGCTTGTAGTCACAGCAAACATTTAACACAAGCCAACTCCTAGCCTGCTTAGCACAAATCCTCACACAAATAGCCTGTTTAAATCTTCAGCTCTTGTTACCCAATACTACCTGTCCAGTATGCACCAAAAATCTACAAGGTATGCCAAAAGTCAACAAAAATACAAAGTCTGAAGACAAAGCATTCATTAGACCCAGACTCAGATATGCTGTAGATGCTGCAATAATCAGGGGATTTAAAATAATGATGGTTAAAATGGTAAGACTTTTAATGGAAAAAGTAAGCAGTATACAAGAAGAGTTGGGACAATGGGAAAACCATAAGAAAGAGTCAAAAGAAAATGTTGGGAACCAAAAATATAGTAACAGGAATGAAAAACGTCTTTGGTGGTCTCAACAGTAGACTTGAGACAGCTGAGGATAAAAATCGGTGAAGCCGAAGATGGTTAAGTCAATAGGAGGATCCTAACCTGAAATACAAAGAAAAAAAAAGAATGAAATAAACCTTGTTATTTCTTGTGTTTTTGATTTTGGTCATTCTGAGAGGTGTAGGGTGATACTGTTTTTGCATTTTCCTGGTGATTAGTAATGTTCAGTATCTTTTCATGTGTCTTTTGGCCATCTGTATGTCTTCCTTTGAAAAATGTCTGTTCAGGTCCTCTGTTTTTAAACCAGATATTTGTGTGTGTGTGTGTGTGTGCGTGTGTGTTGAATTGTATAAGTTCTTTATATATTTTGGATAGTAACCCTTTATCAGGTGTGTCACTTGCAAATATCTTCTCCCAGTCAGAAATGTATAGAATTGTTGAATTATTATATTATACACTTGAAACTAATATAACATTGTATATTAATTATACTTCAACTTAAAAAAATGAAAAATCTGTGAGACAATGCCAGAAGGTAAAATATATACATAATTGGAATACTGGAAGAAGAGGGAAGAGGGAACAGAACAGAAATATTTTGAAATAATAACAATAGAGAATTTTCCAAAGTTAGTGACAGGCACCATCTACAAATCCAGAAAGCTCAGAGAATACCAAGCAAAATAAATACCTCAAACCCCACACCTTAATGTATCATATTCAAAACACAAAAAACCAAAGACAAGAAGAAAAACTTCAAGGAAGCCAGAGAGATAAAATCACCTAGTTTATAGAGGGAAAAGAATAAAAATTATAGACTTCTTATCAGAAGCCATGCAGGAAAGAATAAAGTGCAATGAAATCTTTAAAAGGTTGAAAGAAAAATCCTCACCAACCTAGAATTCTATATTCAACAATGTTGTTCTGCACAAGTGAAAAAGAATACTTTCTCAGCCAAAAAATTAGAGACTTCTTTACCAGCTGAACTGCTCTGCAAGGTATGTCTTATTTATTTTTTTGTTTAATTTTGAGAGAGAGTGCAAGCAGACAAAAAGCAGAGAGAGGGGGTGGACAGAGGATCTGAAGTGGGCTCCATGCTGATAGCAGTGGGACGGACATGGGGCTTGAACTCACAAACTTTGAGATCACGACCTAAACTGAAGTCGGTTGGTTGAGTGACTGAGGTGCCCCACAAGGTATGTTTTAAAAAGTTCTTTAGGAGGATCCTGGGAAGATGGCGGCATAGGAGGACGCTGGGCTCACCGTGCGTCCTGCTGATCACTTAGATTCCACCTACACCTGCCTAAATAACCCAGAAAACGCCAGAAGACTAGCAGAATGGAGTCTCTGGAGCCAAGCACAGACGAGAGGCCCACGGAAGAGGGTAGGAAGGGCGGAGAGGCGGTGTGCGCTCCACAGACTGGCAGGAAGGAGCCGGGGTGGAGGGGCAGCCTGCCGACCAAGCAGAGCCCCTGAGTCTGGTTTGCAAAAGCGGAGGGGCCAGACGGAGTGTGTTCCAACAGCAAGAGGGACTTGACATCTGGAAGGTTATAAGTTAACAGCTCTGCTCGGAGAGCAGGAGGGCTGGAGGACAACGGGAGGGAGAGTTGTTGAGCCCTGGGTGACACAGCTCAGCTTGGAGGGGAACAAAGGTGCTCACCAGCGCCATCTCCCTCGCCCATCCCCCAGCCAAAATCCCAAAGGGAACCGGTTCCTGCCAGGGAACTTGAATCACGCAAACACCCAATGCTGTGCTTCTGCGGATCCATCCCTCTGGCGGGTCTGACTCCCTCCTGGTGCCACAGGGCCCCTCCCGAAGCGGATCTCCAAAGGAAAAGCAAGCTGAGCCTGCCCTTCCCGCCCCTGTGCACCTTGCCGATCCACCCCAGCTAATACGCCATATCCCCAGCACCACAAGCCTGGCAGTGTGCAAGTAGCCCAGACGGGCCACGCCACCCCATAGTGAATCCCACCCCTAGGAGAAGGGAAGAGAAGGCACACATCAGTCTGACTGTGGCCCCAGCGGTGGGCTGGGGACAGACATCAGGTCTGACTGTGGCCCTGCCCACCAACGCAAGTTATTCAAGACAGCACAGAGTAAGTGCCCCACAGTCCCGCACCACTCCAGGGACTATCCAAAATGGCGAAACGGAAGAATTCCCCTCAAAAGAATCTCCAGGAAATAACAACAGCTAACGAACTGATCAAAAATGATTTAAACAATATAACAGAAAGTGAATTTAGAATAATAGTCATAAAATTAATCACTGGGCTTGAAAACAGTATAAAGGACAGCAGAGAATCTTTTGCTACAGAGATCAAGGGACTAAGGAACAGCCAGGAGGAGCTAAAAAATGCGATCAGTGAACTACAAAATAAAATGGAGACAACTACGGCTTGGATTGAAGAGGCAGAGGCGAGAATAGGTGAACTAGAAGATAAAATTATGGAAAAAGAGGAAGCTGAGAAAAAGAGAGATAAAAAAATCCAGGAGTATGAGGGAAGAATTAGAGAACTAGGTGATGCACTAAAGAGAAATAATCTGCGCATAATTGGTATTCCAGAGGAGGAAGAGAGAGGGAAAGGTGCTGAAGGGGTACTCGAAGAAATAATAGCTGAGAACTTTCCTGATCTGGGAAAGGAAAAAGGCATTGAAATCCAAGAGGCACAGAGAACTCCCTTCAGACGTAACTTGAATCAATCTTCTGCACGACATATCACAGTGAAACTGGCAAAATACAAGGATAAAGAGAAAATTCTGAAAGCAGCTAGAGATAAACGTGCTCTAACATATAAGGGGAGACCTATAAGACTCGTGACCGATCTCTCTACTGAAACTTGGCAGGCCAGAAAAGAATGGCAGATCTTCAATGTGATGAACAGAAAAAATATGCAGCCGAGAATCCTTTATCCAGCAAGTCTGTCATTTAGAATAGAAGGAGAGATAAAGGTCTTCCCAAACAAACAAAAACTGAAGGAATTCGTCACCACTAAACCAGCCCTACAAGAGATCCTAAGGGGGATCCTGTGAGACAAAGTACCAGAGACATCGCTACAAGCATAAAACATACATCACAATGACTCTAAACCCGTATCTTTCTATAATAACACTGAATGTAAATGGACTAAATGCGCCAACCAAAAGATATAGGGTATCAGAATGGATAAAAAACAAGACCCATCTATTTGCTGTCTACAAGAGACTCATTTTAGATATGAGGACACCTTCAGATTGAGAGTGAGGGGATGGAAAACTATCATGCCACTGGAAGTCAAAAGAGAGCTGGAGTAGCCATACTTATATCAGACAAACTAGACTTTCGATTAAAGGCTGTAAGAAGAGATGAAGAAGGGCATTATATAATAATCACAGGGTCTATCCATCAGGAAGAGCTAACAATTATAAATGTCTATGCACCGAATACAGAGGCCCCCAAATATATAAAACAATTACTCACAAACATAAGCAAACTTATTGATAAGAATGTGGTAATTGCAGGGGACTTTAACACTCCACTTACAGAAATGGATAGATCATCTAGACACACGGTCAATAAGGAAACAAGGGCCCTGAATGATACATTGGATCAGATGGACTTGACAGATATATTTAGAACTCTGCATCCCAAAGCAACAGAATATACCTTTTTCTCGAGTGCACATGGAACATTCTCCAAGATAGATCATATACTGGGTCACGAAACAGCCCTTCATAAGTATACAAGAATTGAAATCATACCATGCATACTTTCAGACCACAATGCTATGAAGCTTGAAATCAACCACAGGAAAAAGTCTGGAAAACCTCCAAAAGCATGAAGGTTAAAGAACACCCTACTAAAGAATGAATGGGTCAACCAGGCAATTAGAGAAGAAATTGAAAAATATATGGAAACAAATGAAAATGAAAATAAAAAGTTCTTTAAGCAAGAGAAAAAATGATATAGGTTAAATACATGAATCTGCATAAAGAGAGGAAGAGAGAGCAAGAACAAATAAAATATTTTTTAAAAGATTTCTTATTCTTACTTAATCTAAAAGATAACAGTTTGTTTAAAATAATAGTAGCAATGTATTGGTTGCTTATAGCATATGGAACATGAAAATAAATGAAAGTCATGCCATAAAAGACGGGAGAGAGAAATTGGAGATACTCTTCTATGAGACACCAATGCTGCATGTGAAACGATGTAGTGTTATTTGAAAGCTGACTTAGATTATTTTAAAATGTGTATTGTAAGCTCAGTGTAGCCACCAAAACATTTTAAAAAGAGGTATAAATGATATGCTAGGAGAGAAGCTATAATGAAATTATAGAAAATGTTAACTTAAAATTTCATAAGGCATAAAAAGAAAAACAGAATCAAAGAACAATGGGAACAAATAGAAAACAGTTACAGAAATGCTAGATATAAATCCAACTATATTCATCATCGCTTTAAATGTGGGTGACTTAATGTCCTAGTTAAGGGACTGAGATCCCCAGAATGAATAAAAAGACAAGACCAAACTATATGTTGTCTCTGACCCACTTTCTTTCTTTCTTTTTTAATTTTTTTAAGTTTATTTTTTTATTTTGAGAGAGAGGGAAAGAGAGGGAGAAAGACAGAGAGAGGGAGAGAGGGCAGGGGAAAAGCAGAGAGAGAGAGGGAGAGAGAGAATCCCAAGCAGGCTCCATGGTGTAAGCACAGAGCCCAATGCAGGGCCCAAACTCACAAACTGTGAGATCATGACCTGAACCGAAACCAAGAGCTGGATGCTTAACCGACTGAACCACCCAGGCACCCCTGACCCACTTTCATTATAAAGATTTGGATAAGTTAAAAACAAAGAGATAGAGGAAGATGCTATGGTAATGTAAATGGGAAAAAAAGATTATTTTAATCTTTGGAGTCAATAAATCTGGTTATGAATTACAGTTCTCTCTGAATGTACATGGACAAGTTATTTAACCTGTCTGTGCCTCAGTTATAAAATGCAGACAAAAACACCTGTTAAAGTTGTTCTTAGGTGCACAATTAATACAGCATGCCCAGCACCATGTCTGATTTATAATAGTTGCATAGAGTAATACCTATGTTTCCTCTGGTTTCTCATAGTCTACCTTTCTTGGTCTCCATCTTTCTATTTTGTAGAATTTCTGTGTTCCTCTCCTACCATTTTTAAAAAAAAATTTTATTTCCATATCGTACATTATATACTTCCATCCTGAGTATGACGCTGTTCTATTACAGTGGTGATTCAATGAAATCCAACAGTTTAGACACAGAACTAGCCATAATTAGTAAATGATTGTGGCTGTTAATACTGGAGAATTTAACAAACTGTGCAGATGGGTTCAAGCAATTCTGCAGAGTTTGCTTTTTCCTGATCTAGATGAAAAAGTGTTTGGAGAGAGTGAGTAGATAGAGGAGGCTCTGTGCTGAGGTCTGCAGTAGGCACAGGGAAGGAACTGTATTTGTCAATGTGGCCTGAGAAGAATAGCCAGGAAATCTGTCCCTTAAAAATTAATGACAAGGATAAAGAGGAATGAGACAGTCCTCCAATAAAGTCTGAAGGAATGGGTGAAAATTAATTCCTGGTGACCAACGGTAAAGTAAATAAATTGCTTTTTTCACACTTATGGCCTGGAAAATAAAATTCAAACCCTCAAACTCCCAGTTGCCAAAATGAATAACAATAATTATAGGAAGCTTGCTACATAATGGTCATTTTAATTACTGTGTTTTCGCTTCTATGATATAATTAGCTGTTGTTGTTTTTTTTTTTTTAAATTTGAAGGAGAGACTTTTCCAGCTGGTTTTAGGTCTTGTCTATTCTAATGAGTATAATTATATATTCCCAGAAACGATGTTCAGAATCCAAGGAAGAAAAAAGGATTAGACCCTGAGCATCTTGTATCTCAAGAGAATCCGATGGCAAGTTTGCTAAGGCCAGTTCCACAGGCCTTTTTTTTTTTTTTTTAATGTTTATTTATTTTTGAGAGAGAGAGAGAGAGAGTGCAAGCAGGTGAGGGGCAGATAGAGGCAGGGACAGATGACACTGACAGCCATGAGCTCAAACTTGAACTCACAAACCGTGAGATCATGACCTGAGCTGAAGTTGGATGCTTAACCGACTGACCCATCCAGGTGCCCCAGTTCCATAGGCCCTTTTGAATGACTGAGTCAGTGGAGCACAAAATAAACTCCATGCTTCTTTTGTCATTGGCAGAGATGACTGGCCTTGCTGAAAGTTGTGCCCTCCCCTGTGAGTGTTACAGTTCCTCTGCTCTGGTCCAGGTTAAACCCTAATATTGAGTGCAATGACACTCTAAGCAGTTATTGAACAGAAGGCTATAGAATCATCTACCAAGATTACCCATCTTTCATTGGCAGCTAGAGTTTTCAGTTGGTCTCAATATTGTTTTAAACTGTATACATAAAGAGCCACCACTGTCTCAGTCAGATCATTGATAAGACCATGGAGAGGCAATGACGGGGCTTGCTGTAGCAGAGTGCTAGCCATAAAGAAACAGCTATAGACCACTTTAATAAGTGAGAGGCCAATTGCACAGTACACCACTATGGAACGTCCTTTCTGATCACAGTCTGTGAGCAATTAGGATGGTTGCAAACTCTGGGAGGGGCTCTATATGCCTTTTGTACTATGCACTGTGACCGTAGTTGCTCTTCTGGAGATGCGTCTAGGGCTCTGAGGTAATGCCCCATGGTAGCAGTTTCTAGAGGCTAATTAAGTATTGCATAGAAAATGATATCTCTATATCTGCTTTAAATTTGCTGCCTGTTAATTTGGAGCAGTCCCGGGTTCTGATGTGATGGGATAGTGCAATTAGAAGTAATTTATGGCTCATTTCTGTACCGTTTATGGCTTTATGGCTATGGCAGGATACAGCTTCCGGTTGTTAATGAGGACCCCCTTCTGAAATGAGGGATAACAAGATGATAATGCTTTCCATTTGTACCATGCCTTAGTCATGGCAGAACAAAGGACCTCAGACCCTCTCATTTCCTCATCGTGCACTGGCCACACGAAGAGCAGAAGTTAAAGGGTAAGGTTTACCAATCATGATTCTATAGCAGAGAGAGCAGGTTGCCTGGCTGCTGTGACCATCAGGACTTGTGGTATCCAGCTCCCCATAGATTGCTGCTACACCTTTTCTCCCTTCTTTGCTTTTCCACCCTGTTTTTTCCTTTTTTTTCCCCCCTTGGTAGAAAATGTGCAAAAGCAGAAAGGGAAATGCAGAGAGCATCTTCTTGTATGTTTCTCCCTTATTTGAAAAGGAATAAAAAATTCTCAGAAGCCTCTACTAAATTTCCCTTGGGCTAGAACCTGGTCTCACACCCACCCCCACAGCAATCACTTCCATTGCCCTGGACAAAACTGGGGTTCTTATCACCAGGACAAAGGGGAGGAAAGGGTGATGGCCGGGTACCCAGAATTGGTGGCCACGACTGCTTAATAACCGTGGTCTCTTTAAAAAGTCTCCAAGCGTCTGTTGTACTCTAGCTTATCATGGCTTTCTATCCAGATGTCGAGGCATCAAGGCCTTCAGGATATCAGGATTTCTCTCAGGTTTTTCTGTGCTGGAGCAGAGTTGTGGACCCCACAAAAAAAATAGGGAGAGTGTGGTCCCTTTCGGAAGTAGCTTTACAGTGTTCATGCCTAACAAATTTCTTCACGTGAAGAGCCCCTTCCACAATGCCTGAAGCTCCTCTCTCTACACAGATCAGAACCCTGGACTTTGGGCTGGGAGCAAATAACTATGCCTCCCTGACTCTGCCCTATCCAGTGAGAGATTGTCCACCTATGTAAATCTCATGATGCAAATATACATCATGCTACTTAAAAAAAATTTTTTTTAATGTTTATTTATCTTTGAGAGAGAGAGAGAGAGAGAGAGAGCGAGAGTAGGGAAGGGGCAGAGAGAGAGGGAGACACAGAATCCAAAGCAGGCTCCAGGCTCTGAGCTGTCAGCACAGAGCCTGACATGGGGCTTGAACTCGTGAACTGTGAGATCATGACTGGAGCTGAAGTCAAAAGTTCACCCAACTGAGCCACCCAGGAGCCCCAACATCATGCTACTTCTAAAATGAGTATCAATGAGATGAAACTAAAAATGAAGCTATGATTTTTAAGAGATCAAATTTTAGGGTTAACAAGCTAGAGGAATGATCCCAGAGTATTTGACTGGAAGAAACAAATTATAAATTGTATATGTTTGAAAAAAAATATTAAAAATCTTGTTTTAAGGAGGCTGGCATGTAATTGAGACAAGCTACACCAGAGACATCTGGATCTGGAAACTGGGTAGGCTTACTAGGATGGGGTACTATGATTTAGGCCATGTTTCGTGTAATGAAAGTAAAATCACTCCTGGCAAATGTAGCAATTCTGGCGATAGTGTTACCATGTAGAAATAATCAGCATCAGACATGCCAACTAGTCATTCGTGAGGCTGCCTAGAGACAGGTGGAAATCCAGAAAACCAAGCATACACTGAGCACTCAATAAATAGTTAACTGACATTAAATTTGTCAACCATGTAGTTATAGTACATGAGTGGATTTAGCCTTTAGTATCAGATGGTCCTGATTGTGGTTAACAGGACCTGGCCCTACTCTCTCCCACTACAGATTCTCCCAATGACATGTGCCGCTCTGTCATGGTCCTGTCACCATGGGGATGTTGTTTGCTTAGGAGAATGTTTGGCTACCGTCTACTTTCCTCTGTAGACTAAGTTCCATGACTACTTTTGCGCATTATAGTGTCTTCAGACCTGTGATAAGGTCTGGTTTAATAAAATACTTTAAATAAATAAATACAAAATAAATAAATGACTGAACAGATTTTAGGGTAGGCCTTTGATCCTTGGGGTGAATAGTGAGTGTGGAAGAACAAGGGTACATCTTAAACTGAAATTTTTATTAAGGATTGGACGCAAAGTCAGATTGAACCAGGTTCGAAAGAGATTGGAAGCTGAGAACCCCAGCACTAAGATGGTCTGCATTGGAGAGTGACCCCACCTTAGGGGTGGAGATATGGACTCAGAGAAGTTTTTAGGTCAGCATAATTATCTGACAGCTTGTCTCACTTTTCCTACTTGGTTAGAGGTTGTCTAATGGTAGACACTTTGGTTGACACTTTGTTTACCTTATGTGTCTTACACACATAGGTAGGTGCACCATGATTGTTGAGTGTGTATCAATCAATACACGAGTGAAAAAATTTCCAGTTAAAAACTACCAGAACATAGTACCTGAATTTAAACTGGGGAATTTACAGATGTATGGCCACATAGTACAGAACATATATGTTAGATGAATATATTTTTTTGGCTTGACATCAGAAAGTGACAGGAATTTGTCCTTAAGTTAATAAATCGTAGGCTGAGCTGGTTTCAATAGCCAACACAAATGATAGTTACATTTTTGCCAAAGATGTCAGTGGCAATCTCTATCTATGTGGCATCAACATGTCCTCATGAGTGGGAAATAGTGAGTGTTGCCACAGTGAAGGAGTTTTGGATACTTGAGAGGAAACTAGAAGAGAAACATTAGATGGTATTGGTTTCCTACCTAATATCCATTCTCTATTTCTGTCTTAGTAAATTGACCCAAGTTTTTGGTTTGCAGCGTATGCAAATTAAAAAAAATAGCAGCCTCATTGCAGCTGGCTGACTATGTGATAGTTCTGAGCTAGTGATACGTATGAAGATGTTTCTGTCTACCAGTGTGCCAATCAGCAATGTGCTTGGCTTTGTTCTTATTTTTATTTTATTGTGGCAAAATATATATAACATTTTCCATTTTAATAATTTTTAAATGTATAATTCAGTGGCATTAACTACATTTACAAAGTGCAACTATCACCATGATCTATTAAGACTCTTCCATTACCCCAAACAGAATGTCTATTCAACAATAATTCCCAATCCCCCCATAACCTCTTAATATTTTTTTTTAATGCTTATTTTTATTTTTGAGAGAGAGAGAGAGAGAGAGAGAGAGAGTGAGAGTGGGGAAGGGACAGAGAGACAGGGACAGAGGATTCAAAATGGACTCCACGCTGATGGCAGAGAGCCCAATAGGGTTTTCGAACCCATGAACCTTGAGCCCATGTCCTGTGCCGAAGTCCAACTTTTCACCGACTGAGCCACCCAGGAACCCCCCTGTAACATTCTTTATATCTTCATAAATCTACCTATTATAAGTATCTCATATCAGTGTATTCATTATTTGTCCCTTTGTGTCTGACTGACTTCATAAAGCATGACTTCAAGGTTCATCCATGTTGCAGCATGTATAGAACTTCAATCTTTTTTATGATGGACTAATATTCCATTGTATGTAGGATATCATATTTTGTTTATCACTTCATGTATCAACAGACACTTGGGTTGTTTTCACCTTTTGTCTATTGTGAATAATGCTGCAATAAACATTGCTGTTCAAATATCTGATTGAGTCTCTGTTTTCATTTCATTGGGTATATCTCTAGAGTTGGAACTACTGGGTCATGTGGTAATTTTATGTTTAACTTTTTGAGGAACCACCACACCGTTTTCCATGGTGGCTGCACCATTTTGACCACCAGCAACATAAGAGGGTTCCAATATTTGCATCCTCATCAACACTGTTTTTTTTTTCTTTTCTTTTCAATTAAAGCTATCGTAATAGGTATGAAGTGGTATCTCATGGTTTTGACTTGCATTTTCCCAATGACTAATGATGTCAAATATCTTTTCATGTGCTTAATGGCCATTGTAAACCTCCTTTGGAAAATGTGTATTCAATTCCTTCATCCATTTTAAAATTGGGTTGTCTTCTTGTCATTGAGTTGTAGGTGTTCAAGATATTGAACACAGCGTGTGCACAAATGGAGGAGGGGCAGGGAGGGAGAGGGAGACACAGAATCCGAAGCAGGCTCCAGGCTCCAAGCTGTCAGCACAGAACCTGACCCGGGGAACCCACAAACCATGAGATCATGACCTGAGCCGAAATCAGATGCTTAACTGACTGAACCACCCAGGCACCTGTATTTCTTTTTCTTTTGTTGCTCATGCTCATGTCATGTCTAAGAATACATTGCTAAATCCAAGGTCATAAAGATGAAATGTATTTGACTTTGACAGTGCGATGTTAACACTATGTGAGTGGTTTTGTTCCTTGGATTATCACCAAAGATTGATTTTCATTTAAATCCTAGAAATCACCATGTAATTAACCTCCCCATCAGTTGTCAATACCACAGCCACACACAGAATGAAAAAGAATGGGTTGAAGTAGGAACTAGTATCTTGAAGACTTGGTTTCTATTGCAGGCTCTGCCAACATGGCAGATACTTCTGTCAACTTCATGTTGACCTTCTGTTTTCCATTTTCTTTCCTTCTTTTAACAGCCTCTGCTACTTGAGACTCTATGTATGCCTCCTGTGCTCTCAGTCCGTGCCCTGCCTGCAGAGGGTACCACTCCTGCCTCGGAGCGAGGCACGTGACTGACTCACACTTTCGGACTGGCTCTAAGCAGGACATTTTGGTTTAAGTAGGACATTTTATTTTCAGAGACATCAAGACACAATTAATCTTTTTTTGCTGGTAATTATGGTGCAGAAGCAGATGCTCCTTCCTATTGGATTTCAGCCCAAGAATAAGAGAATAAGATCTGGAACTGTTGGCAGACACTTTGCAGGGTAAGGAGAGAACCTACCTAAGAATGGAGCCAACTTAGAAGGTGGAGAGTTAAGAGCTTGGGAGAGAATCAGGGTTTGGTGAGAATTTGGGGAACTTCACATCAAGTTAAGCCTGAAGCTAGTCCTACTCTTGAACTTGAACCAGTAACTCTTTGTTGAAGCCAGTTTGCGTTGGGTATGTAGTCACCGGTAACTGAGAATCCTCTGAGACACAGCAAGTGACCAGCTGTGGGACCTTGAATATGTCACTTCACATCTCTGGGCCTCTGCTTGGAATCTGACACATGAGTTCTGTTTTGGGAACTGGGGAATAAAGACACCGCAAGGTGATGTAACTATCTTCAAGGTCACACAATACATCCCCAGGAGCACTGAAATCTATAAGCTCATTTTGAATGTTTAGTTCTAGTGCAGAAAAAGCATTGTTTTTTATTAAGCACAGAGCTGACTGATGATGTCTTCTGCAGACTTGCTCAGACTTGAAAACTCCAATATTACAGAAAGGAATCCAAGTCTTTAGGTAAATTACTTCATATGTTCACCCTGCTGAGCGGCGGATGGACAGTACAGTACAGTACAAAATGTACTAGGGACAGCGCATGCACCCACAGTTATGTCCTTTGAGATCTGCAAATTGTACTTGACAAAGGAAATTAAACTTGGCTCAAAGAAAGCTTTAGGCAGTTCTGAGATATTGAATGAGATATTTCTCTCTCTTTCTCTCTCTCTTTTTAACATCTGAAGTTCATGAACTCATTTTCTTTGCCTCACATTTCATCATCTCCCTAACAGATGGGATTATTACCCACATCTTGGCTAGGATAAGAATATAAGACTGCCACTTTCTCTGGGACAGTTCCCTTTTCCTGCAGGCTACATTCAACTGGCACACACCTGCTTGGTTGAAAAGACACTTTCATGTAAGCAGATGCCTTAGGTTTTCTTTTTTCCTTTCTTCTTCCCTTTCTCCCTCCCTTCCTTCCTCCCTTCCTCCCTTCTTCTTCTTTCCTTCCTTCCTTCCTTCCTCCCATTCTTCCTTCTTTCTCTCTTTCTTTGTCTAATTCTTAGAAAAAAGGCTTCAAGATCCCTCTCTACTCCCTTCTCTTCCCAGCAGGAAAGGATTTGATGTTGTCACTGTTTTCTGGATGGCTTATGGTGTCAGTAGTGATCCTCCCTCCAGGGGTAACTAAGGAAAATTAAAAACCATTTTTTTTTACAAAGCATTTTTTTTTTTGCTTGAAACTTGACAAAAAAAAAAGAAAGAAAAAGAAATAAAGTTGGATTTCTACAGAGGCAGAATTTGTAGACAGCAGGAACAATCATGAAAGAATTTAAAAATCTAGATGTATCTTTTGATTTTATAAATGATTGAATGAAAACCAGAGTGACAACAAGGGCTGCTCAGAATTGTGTCGATAATTTTTGGCAGAGTTAACCTAATACAAACAAAGCTTTTACTGGTCCTCTGCCCTGAACAGAGCCAACGTTCCTTCTTTATAGACAACTCATGAGGTTTCTAGGTTTTAAATTAGAAAGTATCTAATTAGAATAGAGCCATAGTATTCAGAAGGATGGTGCAGATGGCCAGTTTTATGTGATATATTTAAAACATGTATGACTGTAGAGTTATTTGCATAACCTCTGGCTTATTTAGTTTTTCAATATTCAAATTTATTCTGTTTTATCTGAAAAATGTATTTATATATACACATAGACTTATAATTTTACATAAATGCATAATTGCTATATCTAACATACTCTTTCTGTTTTCTTGCTTCTTTTTTCCTTTTTATTCCCACCCAAATCACTCCTTACTCCTAACAATTCAGAAAAATAATTACTTACTTTTATTTTCATGCTTATGTATTATATAAAAATCTTCACTGCACCTACATAGATATTGCACACATCTCCCTAAAGAGCAATTTTGATGTTATGTTACAATAATAGCATCATATTAGACATACTTCAATGCATCTTGCTTTTAGCTACTGGTTTAACTCTAATATTTTAACATAGGTGCGATTCCTTTGATTATAAATGGAAGGAATTCTTGGGTGTATTAACCTTAGTCATTCTCTAGTCTCTTGCTAGTTGCCAACACTCTCTTCCACATGTTTCCCTTAAGGTTTTTCACTTGTCCTGTTTCAGTTAGGATGAAGATAAAGAGGACATTGAATATTGTCCTACACACAATTAGTAGTTTTCACATTGATGGAAGAATTCAAATTCTAAATGGAGACCGGAGTAGAGTATCATAGAGAAATGGTGGAATGGATTGGGTGTGGGATTTGACAAGGGTTGTAGTTCAGGTTGGGTCTATATTCCAAAGCAAAGAATATTTAAGCTGGAAGGCTTGGCTCTACTACTCCAGTGGTTCTCACATTTTGGGAGCATAAGGAAAAACTTGGCAAGAAAATGACACCCTTGGAGCTCGATTCAATAGGAGTAGGTGTGACCCAGAAAATGTACTTTACGAAGCTTCCCAGGTGATGCTGTATGTAGGTGACCCTCAACTTGATTGTGAAAAACTCATCCTTGGAAGACAAGGAAAGAACAATCTAAAGACTCACAGGCTTGCCCAAGGACAGTCATCTTTAGTGACAGAAATGAGATTAGAAACTAATTCTTCTTCCTTGAAATGGAGTGCTAGTGACCCTTAATGTGCCTCAAGGTGTCCTATTTTCATAATCTCTGGGAAAGGCTTTAAAATGTTCCAAGTGGCTTCCTTTCCCCAAGTCTTCATTTGCAAGAACATATTCTACTGATAAGGGATGAGAACTTTAAAGCTAGAATAAGGGCGCCTGGGTGGCTCAGTCAGTTGAGCGTCCAACTTCGGCTCAGGTCATGATCTCACAGTCCATGAGTTCGAGCCCCACATCAGGCTCTGTGCTGACAGCTCAGAGCCTGGAGCCTGTTTCAGATTCTGTGTCTCCCTCTGTCTCTGAACCTCCCCTGTTCATGCTCTCTGTCTCAAAAATCAATAAAGGTTAAAAAAATTTTTAAAAAAAGCTAGAATGGTTCTTGGGAAATAGACACTGATCTTATTTAAAAAGTCATCTCAAAGTAATGTTAGTTTTCAGGTAATCAAGGAAAAGAGATTTTGGTAAATGACTCACTTGTCCATCCAGAATATTCGGTCAAAAGAATAATCTCACCCCACTTGCTGCTTGGTTATTCTCACTTAGAATGTCAGTAAAATAACTCTACTGATATCTTTGAAACGAACTTTGAATCTTCTCATTTAAACATGGCTTCATGCAGGTGGAAGGAGGAATCATCTGGTAAAATGAAATATGGGTTAGTATTATTAAACTTTTGGGGTTATGTTATGTATTCATGGCTCATTATGAAATATTTTTATATCCCTTTGTGCTTCAGGGGATGAATAATATCACCGATACAAATTTATAAAGCTTTATGTTTAACATAAAATAGTTTAAGAACTCATGGGGCAATCTAGTTTACAATTAAAATGTCGCGGGCAGTGAGTCCCTCATTAAAAACACAAAGTAAAACTTAACTCACACTATTAAAATACCTCCATTTGTTACTACAAACACGCACCATCTGGGGTTGTTTCGTGCCTCCCAATTTCTTATTAGCAGGGGAGAGATCTGGGTTGACTTCCTCCAGAAATCAGTATGTCTTACATAATGCAAACGCACACTGCTGATTGCAAGTGGTCCTTAATTACTGATGGGAGCCTCTAACCAAGTGCTAGTGCTGGAATGTGTCCTTCACCAGTGCTCTAAAAATGACTCAACTCGCAAATTCCTACTGAGGTTTACTTTTCTTCTTAATGATACTGCCTTTTATGATGGGAAGAGATAAAGTTGAATTATTAAAATTTAAAAAGAAATACCCCCCCCCCCTTTTTTTTCCCTCAGGTCAAAATAATGGTAAATAGAGCTCCAATTTCTATGTACCAGGTACTATGGCAGCATGATCTCTCTCATCCTCTCCAAAACTCTTTTAGCGAGGTGTTATTGCCCCCATCTTTCTGATGGAGAAACAGGCTTACGGAGGTAAATAGCATGCAAAGGCAAAATAGCTGGTGGGTCGCAGATGTGGGCATGATGCTTCTCTGGGGGACATTGCATCATAAAGATATTATGAGGCTGCTCTTTTGGGTTAATGACTATTGGTATATAGAAGATTAATGCACAATGATTCTAGCTGCTTTGAAATACCTTGGTATTTTAGGCAGGGATTATAATCTACCTCTGCTTCTCAAAGTGTGTTCCATGAGCCAGCAGCTTCTGCATTACATGGGCACTTGTTCAAAATACAGAATCTTAGGGGCACCTGGGTGGCTCAGTCGGTTAAGCGACCGACTTCCTCAAGTCATGGTCTCGCATTTGTGAGTTTGAGCCCTGCTTTCGGCTCTGTGCCAAGTTCTGTGTCTCCCTCTCTCTCTCTGCCCCTCCCCTGCTCACTTTCTCTCTCTCTCTCTCTTAAAAATAAACATTAAAAAAACTAAAAAATAAAAAAAAATACAGAATCTTAGACACCATCTGAGAACTGCATCAGAAACTGAACTTTATTTTACATTACAAAAATTTTTTTTAACTATGTATTTATTTTGAGAGAGAACGAACAAGCCGGGGCCAGGCAGAGAGAGAGGGAGAGAGAGAATCCCAAACAGGCTCCACACCATCGGCACAGAGCCCTATGTGGAGCTCAAACTCACAAACTGTGAGGTCACGACCTGAGCTGAAACCAAGAGTCAGGTGCTTAACTGACTGAACCACCCCGGCACCCCAGAAGCTGCATTTTAAAGAGATCAAGTGCTTTGTATGTATGTACTTTCAATGTTTGTGAAGCACTGAACTAGATGATCTTTAATTTACCTTTTACCAGTAGTACTGTGGTTTATGCAAAGAGGAAAACTACCTCTCCCTTATGTACCAAACATCTCTTGAGAATAGCAGCCCTATCTTATACAGTTATGTAGCTCCCACAACATTTAGCATGTGACTTTCCTTAGTAGTTGCTTAATACATTCTTGATGAATAAATGAATAAACAAATGACTATCTTCCATATGGAAATGTAATGATTATAATAGTTTGAATATTAAAGAAATCAACAATGGATATCAAAACATTTTTTAAATTGAAGTAAAATTAATGCAGTATAGTACTATATTATAATGTATTATTATATTAAAATGTATGTTATATAATATAAAGTATTATAATGTAGTATAATACAATGTTACATTAGTTGCAGGCATACAACATTGATTCAATAACTCTGTACATTATGCAATACTCACCACTATATGTATAGTCACCATTGGTCACCATACAACATTATTACAATATTATCAATATATTCCCTATGTTGTACTTTTCGTTCTGTGACTTATTTATTTTATGACTGGAACTTTGTACTTCTTAATCTCCTTTATCTATTCTGCCCATCACCCACCCACCTCCCCTTTGGCAATCACCAGTTTGTTCTCTGTATTTAAGAGTCTGTTTTTTTGGGGTGCCTGGTGGCTCAGTTGGTTAAGCGTCCGACTTTGGCTCAGGTCATGATCTCACCATTCCTGGGTTTGAGCCCTGTGTCAGGCTCTGTGCTGACAGCTCAGAGCCTGGAGCCTGTTTCTGATTCTGTGTCTCCCTCTTTCTCTGCCCCTCCCTTGCTCATGCTGTCTCTCTCTCTGTCTCTAAAAAATAAATAAACATTTAAAAAAATTTTTAAAAAGAGTCTGCTTTTTTGTTTGTTTCTTCATTTGTTTTGTTGTTTAGATTCCACAAATCAGTGAAATCAGATCTAAGCATTTGTCTAACCATTTAATATTTTTTTAATGTTTCTATTTATTTTTGAGACAGAGAGACACAGAGCATGAGAGGGGGTGGCACAGAGAGAGGGGGAGACACAGAATCTGAAGCGGGCTCCAGGCTCTGAGCTGTCAGCACAGAGCCCGACGTGGGGCTCGAACTCACGGAATGTGAGATCATGACCCGAGCTGAAGTCATATGCTCAACCAACTGAGCCACCCAGGCACCCTGTCTAACCATTTAATTAAAACCTCTAGATACAGTACCTTTCCATTACACCTTTCCCAATTTTCTAGATTCTTCAAGGCATGACAAGTAATTGCATTTAGTATGTAAGCCTAAACATAAAGCATTTAAGACTGAGGCTCCCAGGTAAGGCAAACCTTTTCCACTGGGCCTGTTACTAACTCTCCCCGAACTCAGACACAAGTTTCAATTCTATGTTCCTCATTATCTTGTCCACATTATTGATTGTAAGTAGCCTCTAATTTGTATCAGTCTCCCCATTCTGTCTTTTGACTAATTTCTGAGAACTATGAGTAAATAGTCTGAATTTCCTGGCCAATCCTTTATCCCCATATTAACTGTGGAAGTGATCTGTTAACAAAGTAGATGCAGATAGAATTAACAGAGTTCCCCCACCCGAATGCATGCTGCATCCAGGATAGAATTGGGACTTGCAGTGAAGATACAAACAAAAATCATCTTTTAAAGCCATTAAAAATGCAGGATCTGACATCTGGATGAAGGAATAGGTCTGGGAAGTTCTCCTGCATGAACATTACTGATATGTGTCCTGTGAACATTCAGAGGGTGTTCTGCAGAGAAAGCACAAATAAGACCAAAAGAGAGTAGGGTCTTTGCATGGGTTTCCACGAACCTGAAGTGGGTGGTCACAGGGCTATTCACCTGCAGCAGTTAGCTTCTGGATAAATACCACTGTATGCCTGAATTTCAAAACTCCTAAGGGTTGTGTTTGGCAGCTGGGAGCAGGGTTAGAGGACGTAAAAGATAAATTGGGAATGTGGAAGAGGGAAGGAATAGGATGACTAAAACTGGTCTGATTTTTCTTTCAAACTTTACTTCATTGCCATAGGGTAAAGATTGTTGAAATTGGCATGCTAATTCATGTACAGTAGATATAAATTCCTGTTTGGTGTTAACGAGTGCTATTTTTAATAAGTCTGAAAAGCAAAATGCACAAAGGTGGAAGATTATAATATAAATATACAAATATAATTTTTTATTGCTCATTATTGCAAGTGACTTGAGAAATTAGGTATGATCTCTATCTTTTTGTACTTACTTAGGGCTGATTTGTGTCCCAGTATATGGTCTATTCTGGAGAACGTTCCATGTGCACTGGAGAAGAATGTATATTCTGCTGCTTTAGGATGAAATGTTCTGAATATATCTGTTAAGTCCATCTGGTCCAGTGTGTCATTCAAAGCCATTGTTTCCTTGTTGATTTTTTTGATTAGATGATCTGTCCATTGCTGTGAGTGAAGTCTCCTACTATTATGGTATTACTATCGATGAGTTTATGTTTGTGGTTAATTGATTTATATATTTGGATTATATATTTATATATTTGGGTTAATTGATTTATCACATTTGGCGCATAAATGTTTACAACTGTTAGGTCTTCTTGGTGGATAGACCCCTTGATTATGATATAATGCCCTTCTGCATCTCTTGATACATTCTTTATTTTAAAGTCTAGATTGTCTGATATAAGTATGGCTACTCCGGTTTTCTTTTGTTGACCATTAGCATGATAGATGGTTCTCCAACCCCTTATTTTGAATCTGTAGGTGTCTTTAGGTCTAAAGTGGGTCTCTTATAAACAGAATAAAGATGGATCTTGTTTTCTTATCCATTCTGTTACCCTATGTCTTTTGATTGGAGCATTGAGTCCATTGACGTTTAGAGTGAGTACTGAAACATATGAATTTATTGCCATTATGATGCTTGTAGAGTTGGAGTTTCTGGTGGTGTTCTCTGTTCTTTTCTAATCTTTGTTGCTTTTAGTATATATATATATATATATATATATATATATATATATATGTGTGTGTGTGTGTATATGTATATGTATATATACACTATATGTGTATATATGTATAGTATATATATACACATATATAGTGTATATATACATACACTATGTATATACATATATACATACATATGTGTATACTATATACACATATATAGTGTATATATACATATATGTATATATGTATATATGTATATATACACATATATATACATATATACATATATACACATATATAGTATATATATATCATATGATATATATATTTTTTTCATCTTTTCTCCCCTCAGAGACCCCCCCCCTTAAAATTTCTTGCAGGGCTGGTTTAGTGGTCACAAACTCCTTCAATTTTTGTTTGTCTGGGAAACTTTTTATCTCTCCTTCTATTTTGAATGACAGCCTTGCTGGATAAAGAATTCTTGGCTGCATATTTTTCTGATTCAGCACACTGAATATATCCTGCCACTCCTTTCTGGCCTGCCAAGTTTCTGTGGAGAGGTCTGCTGCAAACCTCATCTGTCTTCCCTTGTAGGTTAGGGACTTTTTTTCCCTTGCTGCTTTCATGATTCTCTCCTTGCCTGAGTATTTTGTGAATTTGACTATGATATGCCTTGTTGATGGTCAGTTTTTGTTGAATCTAGTGGGAGTCCTCTGTGCTTCCTGGATTTTGATGTCTGTGTCTTTCCCCAGGTTAGGAAATTTTTCCACTATGATTTGCTCACATAATCCTTCTACCCCTTTTTCTTTCTCTTCCTCTTCTGGGACTCCTATGATTCTGATGTTGTTGCTTTTTAATGAGTCACTGATTTCTCTAATTCTTAAATCGTGTCTTTTGCCTTAATCTCCCTCTTTTTTCCTGCTTCATTATTCTCTATAAGTTTGTGCTCTATATTGCTGATTCTCTGTTCTGCCTCATCCATCCTTGCCACTGCTGCATCCCTCCATGATTGTAGCTCAGTTATAACATGTTTAATTTCATCCTGACTAGCTTTTACTTCTTTTGTCTCTGCAGAAAGGGATTCGAATCTATTTTTGACTCCAGCTAGTATTCTTATTATCGTGATTCTAAATTCTGGTTCACACATCTTTCTTGTATGTGTGTTGGTTAAATCCCTGGCTGTCGTTTCTTCATGCTCTTTCTTTTGGGGTGAATTCCTTTGTTTTGTCATTTTGAAGGAAGAAAAGGAAGTAATGAAGTAGAAAAATTAAAATAAAAAAATTAAATTTAAAAAATATTAAAATTAAAAATTAAACACACACACACACACAAATCGAATAAATCATGCTAGATCCTAGGTGTGTTTTGGTCTGGTGTTGAAAGTGGTTTGACAGATTTGAGAAAAAAAAAGGGGGGGGAGAGAAAAAAAAGGAAATCATTAGATAATTTGAAAAAATGAATACACTGTAGTAGACTAAAATAAAATGATGGAAGTAAAATAGAATTTGAAAAAATATACACAGAAGTAAAGAATATAGTAGAAAAAATTAAAATATTGTTATTAAAAATTAAAAATAAAAATGAATTTTTTCTTTTTCTATATTCAAGAAAAAGAAAAAGATGAAAAAGAGAAAAAAGAGAAAAAAGAAAAAAAAGGAAATCATTTGGAAATTTGAAAAAATTAATACACTAGTAGACTAAAATAAAATGATGGAAGTAAAATAGAATTTGAAAAAATTTACACAAAAGTGAAAAATGTAGTAATAAAAATTAAAGAAAAATATTTTTAATAAAACTTGAAAATAAAAATGAATTTTTTCTCTTTCTGTATTCAAGCAAAAGAAGTGTAAAAGAGAAAAAAAAAAGAAAGAAAATTGAGTAGATGGACCTGCTAACAGATTGAAGTAGGACTGAAATTACTTCGTTTTCCCCTAGAAGTCAGTCTATGTAGCGCTTTATAGTCCATAAAGGAAACCGGCGGTGAGGTTTGTGTTCTTGAAGAGAGAGGTTGGCCCATTTGGGCGTGGCTCAGTGTAACGGCTCTGCTCTCCATTAGATGGCACTGCTAGCCTACTGCGGTGGAGTGTTGTGGCACTCATAGGTGCCTATGCGCATGCGCAGCAGCCGTGAAAGATGGCACCACCCAGCTACTCAGTCTGTTCTCCCAGATCAGCAATCATGTGCCTGTCCTCTGTCTTCAGCTTTCTTCCACTGCCCTCTTTTTCACTCTCCGTGACTAGGCCTCAGGCAGTACCTCTCTCCCCGGTTTTGTCTCAGATGCGGCTGTTTTCCCCAGCCCCTTCCTTCTGAAGGACTGCGGCTTTGACCCGCTCCGCCCCTCTGTGGGAGGGTCTCACCGAGCAATGGCCGAATGAGCAATGGCCGAATGTCGGCTGCACCAAGGAATGCTTGCTGGACCCTGATGCTGCCGGTGCCCTGAGACTGTGGCCAGGTGTCAGCCTGCCCCAGAAAAGTTTGTGAGATAGTGTAGCGGCAGCGTTTCAGGGATTATGGAAAATCACAACACACATCTGGCACCAGGCTTCACCCTTAAGGACCTTGTTCCAGCAGCGGCGAACGTGGCCGCCTTCTGGGGTCTGCTGGGACCAGGTGGCTTCAACAGTCTCTACCAAATGTCCTTCCAGCAGTGGAACCGCTTTCCCCCGTGTGGCCCGAGATCCTCCCGGCCCCTACTCTGTTCCTGGGGATTCACCCTTCCCACCAGAGCACCACCAGGTATGGAGCTGTGGAGTTGCAGACTGCACTCCCTTGTTTGCAGTCTTAATGGAATTTAAACCCTCTCATTTCTCCTTTCTCCTTTCTCCCTTTTTAGTTTAGTCCCTGAAGCTGTTTCCAATTTTCCACTTTCTCTCCAGCTGCTTTTGGAGAGGGGTGCTTTTCCCAAATTCCCCCCCCCCATTCTCCGTCCTCTCCCCGCTTGCAAAAGCACCTCCCTTCCTGCGCCTTCTCGCTCCCCAAGTTCACTTCTCTGCACTGCGTACCTGCTGAATTCTGCGGTCCAGGTTGTGCAAATTGTTGCGTTAATCCTCCAATCAGTTTTCTAGGTGTGTAGGATGGTTAAGTGTTGGTCTGGCTGTATTTCATGGATGGAGACACACAAAAAACTTCCATGCTGTTCCACTGTCTTGGCTCCTCCCGCTCACTTAAGTATTTATTGACAACTTATTTGATGACTTTATCACTGGATCAGTAATTTAGCACAAGTGCTTCCCAAAAGAAGTATCTGTTCTTATATTCACACAAAACTTAAATGCCTGTTTTTAAAATCTCTTTCTATGCTATAGCCCACCAGCTGTTTGAATGTAATCATGTGCTGTTTAAATGTTCCATGTTAGCTCATGTAATTCAGCTAACTGTATTTTAAAATTACACTATTTTTAATTAATCTTAACTACAACAATGGCAAATATCATAAACATCCATATTACAGAAGATAGGACCCTGGAGAGACCATCAAGCTGCAGTGATAACTTATTGGCCTGAAAACTGAATCTGTGAAGTTTCAGGAGGCTTGGAAATGCTTCCAGAACTGTCAGTCTCCCAGTTGGTTTTGCTCTGATTTTCAAAATAGAACTTTTTCTTAGCCCTAGATGTTTTTATAAAATATATGCTATGCAATTAATCAAGATGATGGAATGGATGTCTGTCATGATTCTCAGACACCTGGTGAAAATGTAGAACTAGTGTCTGTTTAGGAAGCAAAGTTGATTTAGTTTGGTTTCACCTCTGTCTGCACATTTCTTCTATGAATATGTCCAGTTACAAACAGGTGCCATATGGCCTAATGGTTAAGATTTTAGGCTACACTTAAAAAAGTATCCTCTAGTTGGGGCTCCTGGGCTGTTCAGTCAGTTGAGCATCCGACTTCAGCTCAGGTCATGATCTCACGGTCTGTGGGTTCGAGTCCTGCGTCTGGCTCTGTGCTGACAACTCAGCCTGGAGCCTGCTTCAGATTCTTTGTCTCCCTCTCTCTCTGCCCCTCCCTGCTCATACTCTCTCTCTCTCTCTCTGTCTTAAAAATAAATAAATAAATGAGAACAGTATCCTTTAGCTCTCAGGTGGTATCAATAGATTCATTCTAGATAATGTTATAAAGCTTATTTACTTGTTTTTAGAGTTTAGAGAAAACGTTAGAAGAAATTTTTCTGATAGCAGCAGGATGGTTGAAAAACTTTCTGGTAGTGTGGGACAAAAACCACAAGAAAGTTGCCTGTACTACCTCAGTCTCTTGCAAGTCTTACTTGTTGGTGAATCTTAGGCAAGATGTTTTAAATCAACTACCTTGACCTCTCAGTTTCTCTGCTCTGAGGGCTTCTCCTGACCCTACTTGTAGCCAGTGTTGGTTGCTGCTCTATCGGCCCGCATGGATGCTGCCTGCTGTCACCTTCTGAGCTACCAACTACCATTAGGTAATCAGTCTCCCTGCCCATGGGCTGCTGACCATGCTGCAATGGACAGTACTCTGTAGTCATGACATTCTGTCAGTTAAGAGATGTGACTAAATCCACCATAATGAGAAGAATTCCTACTGCTGAGAAAAAAGAGCTACAAAATTTCATTTTTTTTTGTTGATTGCAGGCAGGTCTCATTTCAAATATTATAGTACAAACATTTCTCCAAACAAAATACTGATTGATGTCATGAAAATAAGAGAACCATAAGTGACCGTATACTATTGAAGTATGTCATCTAATTCCATTTGCTACCATACATGGGCCACGCATCTGAGCTAGCCAGGCCCATTGGATATATTCATTTAAAAAAAGCATAAAATCTCAAATATTATAAAAGTCTGAGACCCTTTAGTGAACAGGGAAATGTCCCGTTCACTTAACATTTTTTTTAGGCATCATAATATTACTACATCATACTGTGAATACTGTCATATAAATATGATGATAAAAATATCCATAAATATTTAAATTGGTTATCATTTCTTTTTACAGTCATAGCAGTAGATAATATTTTCTAGGATAAATTCCAATTAAAATGGATTGACTCTAATACATTCACCTCAATGTTTATAGCAGCATTATCAACAGTTGCATATTATAGAAAGAGCCTAAAAACCCTTATCATTCATCACTGATGAATGGATAAAGAAGATGTGGTATATATATGCACTGGAATATCACCCAGCCGTAAAAAAGAATGAAATGAAACCTTGCTATTTGCAATCATGTGGACGGAGCTTAGAGAGTATTATGCTAAATGAAATAAGTCAGTCAGAGAAAGATACCACATGATTTCACTCATATGTGGAATTTAGGAAACAAAACAGATGAACACAGAGGGAGGAAAAAGAGAGGCAAACCAGAAAACAGACTGTCAACTACAGAGAAAAAACTGAGGGTTCCTGGAAGGGAGGTTCGTGGGGGGACGGGTTAAACGGGTACTGGATATTAATAAGGGTAATTGCTTTGATGAGCACCGGGTGCTATATGTAAGTGATGAATCACTAAATCCTACACCTGAAACTAATATTACACTGTATGTTAGCTAACTGGAATTTAAATAACAACTTGAAAAAAAATGGGTGACCCTTAAAGTATAAGCTTCGAGTCTCTGAAAATTTGTGTAGGAAGTTCCCATTCTCTAATGCTGAAGCATAAAAATGAGGTACCATTGAAAATAGTGCTATTAAAATAAGGGAGATATAAATACTTGAAATTATAACGCTCTTAATAATATTTATTGAGAGCTTACAAAGTATCAGACTCAGTGAGAAGTCTATTACATACATTATTCCAAATATAACAACTCTATAGCATGATGAATTAACTGAGGTTCAGAATTATGGACTGATTTTCCAAAGGTACCACTGAAGAGACAAAATTTAAATCCAGTTTTGTCTGATTCCAAAATCTTATCTTTTTTCCTCCTTCATGACACTGTCATGCTAGGTTCCTCTTCCCTAGCTGCTAAAATCTGAGACTTACAAGATGATTGGAATGATTATGACAGGCTATAGCTCCCCTTCCTTTCCGATGGGAGGAAAAAACAAATGTGGCAACCAGGTGAGAAAAGTATAGAGACCTATTTGCTCATTAAAGCCCTGGAGACTGACAGCTATACTTCTGTGAAACTTCGTGTTGTGCCCTAAGGCAAAGCAGTTTCCTGTTGCTATAAAATTTATCTTCAAAAAGTGCCATTGTGTTATGCCATTGCCAACCATGTACAAGCTAGACTCATGAACTAAGCAAACATTTTCAAATGTTTGGTCAATGTTGTCTTTATTGTTAAGGGAACTGAAGGAGACGGAAAAGATGTGACAGTGAGCCCCATCCCTCTTATATACAAGAACACAGTGTAGCGCTCAACATCCTGAAGTGTGCCCAAAGTAGAGTGCTTTGCATGGTGGAAGGATCTGAAAGCCTTTCAAGCATAAGGAACTAGAAATCTCTAGGTGGGGAATAGAGGATGGTGACATCCTTTCATTTGTCCTCCACTAATGAGAAATCATCATGTTGAAAAGGCTTAGACCTCCTTCTATGCTCTGAGGGGACAAAATTAGAGTGGCTGTTAGAAGGTAGATATCGTGTCTTCATAAGAATGAGATTCCTAACAGGTTAGCCGTATAAAATTTTCGTGGGCTGCCTTATAAGGTAGTGTGTTCCTCACCACCAAGGTATTTGTACTCCTATATGGGATTGTTATTACTTGGGGACTGTAGATCAGTGGCTTCAAAGTAGATTTTTTTTTGTAGTAAATGTAACTTTAAAAAAATGTTAACGTTTATTCATTTTTGAGAGACAGAGTGCGAGCAGGGGAGGGAGGGGCAGAGAGAGAGGAAGACACAGAATCAGAAGCAGGCTCCAGACTCTGAGCTGTCATCACAGAGCCCCACGTGGGGCTCGAACCCACAAACCATGAGATCATGACTTGAGTCAAAGTCAGACACTTAACCAACTAAGCCATCCAGACGCCCCTATAACTATAACTCTTGATCACCCTGACTCCAATAAAATCTTTCCTGGAGTTCAAATATATAAATCAGGTAAACATGGTACTTCTTATGTTGGATTGGAACTGAAGTATCATTGAGGACCTTAGGGTTCCATGAAACACTGTTTGAAAAGTATTAAATATTAAGCTCTGGATGAGGACTAGGTAGCTCCAAGATCCTTTCCCTTCTGAGAATCTATGAACAAATTAAAACTTTACATAGAATGATAATTGAGTCACCCTCTATAGAGCATCACACCTGAATTTGAACAAGACGAACAACTTTAAATGTCCAGTCTGTTTCTTTCCTTCTCCTTTTCTTATGTCCTAATGGAGCTGAAGGAGGCCAATGAGGCAATAATCAATCATGAAGATTTTACTGAACCCCACTCCTCTTGCCATTTTCCACTCTCTCACACCCTTCTTACCAGGAGAAGAAATAAGTGTGGCAAACAGGTGAGAAATGAATGGGGACTTGTTTGACCAGTACAGCACTAGAGCCTGGCTTCCATACTGCTTCAGAATTTTATTGCATGCTCCAAAGCATGTTTGCTATTGCTACAAACTTTATCTTGAAAAAGTATTATTTTGCGTTATCTTTACCATGGAATTTTGAAAGGTTTTCTGCTACCTTTTAAAGATTGAGGCTGAGTAAGGACTTTGTGCTCAAGGTGGAGGAAACCAAGTTTTTTAAAACTGATTTTACCTAATGACAGTCCTACAATGACTATATTTCATTAAATCAGCTTCCCAAAGGTCTTTATTTACTTCCAAATGTCATTTCTAAATTATATATCTTCAAAGATTCTCATCAGCTTACCTTCCCTAAAGCTCCATGGTGCCCATTAAGTTGAACTGTAATAAAACAAAAATGGCAGATTAGAATTGGAATTTTATTTTCAGTTTGGGTTAATTCAGAGTTCTCCTTCTGAAAACATGAGAGCAGGTGAAATTGAAACCTTAGTAACTGCCAGTTGCTTTGTCAAGTTAAGGTTTAATTCTCCAGAGTGTAAACTGCTTCCTGTTTTTCCCCAAAGTAAAGCTAGAGTACGAGTTAAGTTTTTAAAATCCTGGGTGATCAATTCATATCTTTATGAATCCTTAAGCATTTAGGAATACATACAGCTGTAAGTTATCTTACTAAAAGAAACCCTACTCTATGTCTTGGCAAACAAACTTTTTTTATAAGTAGTAAATAATAAAAAGCTGATTGTATTTATTGATTAAAATATGAACTTATATTTATTGAGTATGTTGATATTATACTAGACATTTGGATATATCTCCTACCTAATGGAGATTAATTTCATAAGTAATTATTTTATTAAAATGTGGGGAAATATATAGATATAGATTTTTTCTAAGTTTATTTCTGAGAGAGAGAGCAAGTGGGGAAGGAGCAGAAAGAAAGTGGGAGAGAGAGGGAATCCCCGTGATGCGGGGCTCACTCACGAACCATGAGATCATGACCTGAGCTGAAATCAAGAGTTGGACACTTAACCAACTGAGCCACCCAGGTGCCCCAATCTATAGATATATAGATATATAGATATATAGATATATAGATATATAGATATATAGATATATAGATATATAGATATATAGATATATAGATATTTTTAACATGTACTTTAGTTTTCTCTTGACATTGGCTTTAGTCAACTAAAAAAGGAATTGACTTATTCACAAACCAGTAGAAGCTGATAAAAGGGATTTCCAGGCCCTTAGTTCTAAGAAATATTTTTTCTCCTCCCTGCATATTAGATATGTTGACTTGTATTGATTCACACAATTAGGATGACCCAGTGTATAATCATCCAGTGGAGATTGTTCTCATAACCTGACCACTAATGTCATTATAACTATTACCATTTAGGGAATGTCTATATGTGATTATCTGCATGCATTGTCTAACTTAACTCTCGCAATAATTATAAGAAATCCTATCATTTTTCCCTATTTTACAGGTGAGTAAATAAGAGGTTCAAGGGTCATGATCTTACCTGACATCAAAAACCAATAGCATCAGAGTTAGCTCTGCTTAGTTCCATACCCCACATTCTTTCCACTCTGCTGTCCTGCTCACACCGCCATTTCCATACCTTTGTGATTGTCAGGACCTGACAAGTGTGAGTAACTGAGCAAGTGTGAGTGTTACTCAAATAGCAGCTCTGCTGCTGGAAGCCAAGATTCAGGAGGGATTCTACGACTTCTCAGCTGGGTCAGAAATCAGCCCAGGGTCTGAGTATCCCAGCAGTTCTATGTTGCCTCATGACCTGCAGAATAATCTGTTTTCTAGTGGTGGTAAAAAAGCCAGCAGCTATTCTATTCCTAGAGTGTTCTTGAGAGAATCTGCTGGACATGTTTTGCCTGACTTGGTTTAATTCTAAGGGAGAACCCAGAGTCTAGGAGATAATATTCTCTTCCAGTCAAGGGACAGCACAACTTCCAGATTGCTCATAGAAGCTGCTGGACACAACTACTTGCAAGGGCTAATGTTTAATGTGTTGGAAAGTATATCACAAAGCGGAGTTGCCGGCACCTGCTAGTGACATTCTATGTTTCAAAACATTGGAAATTATCTCCATATTGACATAACAAGAATTTTCTCTCTGAATCTTGTAGAATTTATCAGTTTAAATTAGTACAATTAGTGCAAATTATTCCTTATGGATGGGCCTTAGTTCATGAATTATTTGGTTTGTAATGAGCTTTCTTTAAGTGATCAGAGAGATGGATGTTGCTTTTGTGTGAATTTGCATCTTTGCCAGTCAATACAGCAAATAGCCCCCATCATTCACTATGGCTCCAAGGACGCAGGGAGTAGAAGAGCAGAAACAGACTGGAGTGGAAAAAATATATTGAGCAGTAGGGTTTTCCGGGTTCTGATGTTGGAAAGTTGCCTTTCTGCTAGGACTGAAGCCTTGAAGTCAATTAAAACTATGCATGACTAAAATTTTTCCTGCCCCCATCCTCAAGTTAGAGGGAATTTGCATCTTAACTATAATTAAAATTCCATCTGAAAAAAAAGAAAGGAAAACACTAAGAACTCCATCAGAGATCTCAGGGTACTGTTGTTATTGTTCTTGTCTTCTACATTAGCTGGATTTCCCCATTGGATTATATCTATTCTTTGACATTCCTCCTAGCATGCTGGAAAGCCATAGAGGTGCTATTGGTGGGATATATTAAAGAAAGGGACAATTAAAATGTAGTTTATGCACACCATCAACTTTACTTGTTATTAGTCGTTGTTAGGATTGTTCAAAATCAGTTAACTCTTGGGAAAAATGTGTAAATGCCTCTTTATAACTTCTATGTTCTTACGTATTTAGCTTCCAAATATCCCTTCAGAATTAACATATATATATCCCCTTATATTCATTCCCACTTGAGCCCAATTGCAATGAAATACTTACTGTTATTGAATATGTCATTTAAGTCATGCCTTGTGTCTATGATCATGGTGCCACTTACATAATTTCTTCTCATCCTTAAGTGCTAAAGTGCTACCTTCTCTGAGAGGACTTCTTTGATATTAAGTCAAAACTAAATACTCTCTCATTTGGATTCTTCCATCAAATTAAGTGCATATTATGTCACCCCTTCCTGTATTTGAGTTAGTTATGTTATATGTTGGTCTTTCTCACAGATCGTAAAGTCTTTGAAGGCCAGTCATTTGTCTCATCTCTCATCTGGCTCCCAACACATTTCCACTAGTTTTAAATGAGACACAGAGACAAAGGCAAAATGTAGAGCGAGTAGAAAGTGAGACCTGAATGTTTGTGCTTTGGAGTGAAAGGAAGAAAGGACTTTGTAGAAGAAACACACACAGGGTTGCTTTTTTTTCTATTTCCTTGAAAATCAAGATTTCCTCTTCTCCATTTGCTGTCTGAAAAATGAATGCTGGGAAGCTTTTTCTTTGTGAGTAAAATTTAATTATGTCCTAGTAATTTCTTGGAAGAGGCAAGAGTTTACTGGGTCTCCTGATACTGCATAGTGTTTGGGTCCCTTGTGCAATCACACTCAGGGCCCCAGTGTGAACACCATTGTGCTCCTAGATAATTGGATCCATGTTCAGAGTTTGATATATTTTCCCAGAGAGGATTGGCTTAAAATGAGAGGCAAAGTTTAAAACAGTGAAAGTGGAAGGAGTAAATTAGGAGGACAGTTTTTTTTTTTAAGTTTTTAATTGAATCATTAAAAATGCCATTTTGAAACAGGGCAGGTAGTGTGTATTAATCGCAAGCATTAAAAGAGCAATAAATGTTACAGCACCTCTTTTAGTCATGAGTGTTGAGAGCTGTTAACAGGATTTCACAAGTGAGAGAGTCACCCACATGTATTTGATGATCATTTATTTGCACGCTCCCTATGTGCCTGGTACTGTCTCAGGCTTGAAGAAAACTTATCCTAAAAAAAACTCGAGCTCTGTTGTGGAAGACCAATCACACAAATAAGGGGTGTACTTAGAACTGTGGAAGCACAGAAGGAACAAAATAACTCTCCCCAAAGAAATCTAGGAAGTCTTCCCATGGGAGGTGATATCTAATATTTGTATTGAAGAATGAATTTACCTGGCCAGAAAAAAAAAGTCAAGCAGAGAATTTCATGCAGAGGGTGCAGACTATGTACAGACGTGGAGTCGCCAAAGGACATGTGTGCGTTCAGGAATGCTGCATGGTCCAGTGCAGTTAGATGCAGGGTAGGTGGTGGTATTGCCTGAAAAGCGAAGCTGGGAATGTAAGGGAGTGAGTAGTGGTGGAGGGTTTTCTGTGCCGTGACCAGAAATCTGAACATAATTACAGGAGTAATCAGACCGTATGCCTGCATACCTTATAAGGACTTTTTGCTATTATTGTCATCTGGGACTGAATTCACAAGCATGAAAGCAACAGTCTAAAGCAAAAGAAGTGTCAATGCTTTGAGGCTAGAGACACCATCCACTAAACAACTCTCAGGATTGTTGAGGGTGAAACCATTCAAATCCTGTCCCTGAGTGGATTTTGACCTTCACTTCCATCCCCATGAGTACAAATTGTAAACTTTCAGGGAAATTATCTCTGCAATTAAAACGAGAGAGTCAGCTAGTGCTAAATTATTTAAACCTGAATAATTGCTTGATCACTCGTAATTGGGGACTTTGGAACTTTTACAGAGTTAAACTTAAGGACTCTGAAAGGTCATGAAGATGCCCTGAAGTTCTTCAAGTCACGTTTGAGCCCTTCGGGTCTTTCCAGCTGCAGGTCCTAAGTGGGTGAAGAGTAATGACTGCTTTTTGGAGGCTGATGAGAATATATCTAAGATGTAATAATGGAAGCTGTGTGAAGCTCTTAATTTTCCCTCTTCCTCTGGAAACAGGCCGCATCTCTTACCACAGTGAATTGACGGGCTGGGAATGAACAGCTCAATTAACAACTCCAACTTCCACTGGGAGATCAGTAACTTTTCAAAGAATCTTTGTTCACTGTCTTCCCCCCTCCCCTCACCCCCCTCAGCCCTTTGGCTACACAGGCAAAAATTAAAATTCATTTTTACCTTCCCTTTGTGTCTGTCTTCATGGATCTTTTCTTTTTGTATGTCATCTATTGCTTGTAACACAGACTGTATTTTGATATTCTACTAAGAACAGGAGGATTGGGGCAGGGTTAGAAGTTGTCTCTCCTTGACTTCTCCATTTCAAGTATACTCGAGAAATCCTAGATGCAGGTGCAGATATGAAAAACAAAGTTAAGAGTCTGGCTTTACCATGCCTTTCTCTTCAGAACCCCTTTCTGTCCCAAAGGAGATGAAAGAGTGTGAATTATGAGATTCTTTTCAAACCAATCCCTTACCCAATTGGTGCAGAGATGAAATTATGTTAAAAAAAAACTCTGATGATAAAACAATATTTTTTTGATTGTAAGATACTTAAATCAAAAATTAAATATATCAAATGTAAAATTGATGGGTAAAGCATTCCTAAAAAGATACCATAAAGACTCTAGGGAGTGTACAAGAGAAGTAGCCCATCCCAAAATCTTCCCTGTCACTCTCTCTCTCTTTTTTTTTTTTTTAACCTTGTTAAGGGCTTGAAATACGTGGGGGAATTTAAGCTTTTTTTTTTTTTATGTGTAAGTGTATTCTTTCAAAGAAGCCATAAAAACATTCCCTCCTTCTCCACAGACTGAGCTAGAGTGGGGAGGCTGAGGAAGAGGCAAAAGGTTGCCCATGGGGTGTAAGCCCCTCATTTTTCTATAACCTGTTGGGGGGGGGTTGTACTTTTTGTGTTATGTTTGTTTCCTGCAGTTCCTGGGTAATAGGGCTTAAGTTGTACTTAAATGGTATTATTTTGACCAGTAAATAGTACTTTTAGTGGATTCATAAAGTGTCTAAAAATGGTTGTCATAAATCTCATCTTCCTGCCAAGATTAAATTTACAACCAAAATCCTGATCAATTCAGTTCAGCAAACATTTATTGAGCACCTCTTTACTGGTGTGACGTTTTTCTTAGAGAAAAAGGCCTCACCTGCAAGGAGGTCAAGTCTGGTCAAGGAATAATTATCAAAAAGTACTAAAGTACATTCCACTAACTCTATAGGTATTTGGGGGATGTAGATCCTAGAAAGCATTTTTGGTTTTCTTTTGAGGCTGGTAATATTTTAGGGGAGCAAACCTAACTATTGGATGTCATGTACTAAGTGACAGCTACAAGCTGATTTTAATACTAAGTTAATATTAGGTTTAAAAGAAAACCATGGTTTCCAAATATAGAAATTGGGATTATCCTTCTGTAATAAAACTTTTCCTCTGAATCTCTTACATTTAGTGACTGGGACATGTAAATTAAACTGATTAACAACAGGATCACAGGAGAAGAGTTTATTTGTGTGTATATGGAAGCTTACAAAAGAAGTAGATCTTTATTTATTTGTTTAGAGAGACACAGACAGCACGAGTGGGAGAGGGGCAGAGAGAGAGAGGGAGACAGAAAATCCCAAGCAGGCTCAGTACTGTCAGCATGGAACCCAACATGGGGCTCGACCTCATGAAACTGTGAGATCATGACCTGAGCTGAAACCAAGAGTCAGACGCTTAACTCACTGAGCCACCCAGGTGCCCCAGAATAGTTAAAGGCTTAGTAGGGGAGATATAATAGGGGAAAGTGGGAGGAAAGAAAAGGCTTCTATGGGAAGAACAAATAAATTTCTTTAGGCAAGACAAATGGGTTTTTAGGAGAACAAGAGATAAAGTTTGTGATGATGTTTGTCTATGCAGATGTGAATGGTCTTTCCATCTTCTTCAGGGCTATAAAACTCCCCAGAGTGAGGGATTTATGGTAGGTTTACTCTCCTTCTTCTTCCTGGGAGTAGACCCGCCCTGAAGAGATAATTTGTGGCAGCCTCATTTCCCAGAAGTTGTTGCTTTTAGTCATATAAAGGAAGTTCTGAGGTTTTTTTTCTGCATCTGTTGAATCTCAAATGTCTTCAGTTTAAAATAATTTTCATATTAACTATGGGGTTCCAAGTGAGTCCTCACAATAGGAAGAAAAGATTTTCTTTTGTTGTTGTTTTTTGTTTGTTGGCAATTGAGGGTGAGATTCTTTGCAAGGAGAAGCCTGATTTCATTTTGGCATGTAAAGTAATGGGCATGTTTGATTTTGAAGATTAGTCCCTTCAAGCATAGTCTAAACTTGCTATAGTTAGATAAATGGCTCTTCACTAGAAATGATGGTAACTATGAGTGTTTGGAATCAATGAGCCCCAGGAGGAGAATGAGGAGTTCAACAGAAGGGAGCTAGAGACCCAACAATGTGGCAGAAATGAGACTCAAGTGAAGCAGGAGATGGTGAGGAAAATCATTCTAGAAATGGGAATAGCTGAGAAAACCGGAGATCACTGATGTCTGGTATTGATGTCGATTATTTAAATTCTTTAAACGTTTATTTTATTATTTTTGGGACAGAGAGAAAGAGAGCAGGGAGAAGTACAGAGAGAGAGGGAGACACAGAATCAGAAGCAGGCTTCAATCTCTGAGCTGTCAGCACAGAGCCCAATGTGGGGTTCAAACTCATGAACCATGAGATCATGACCTGAACCAAAGTTGGATGCTTACCCGATTGAACCACCCAGGCACCCTGATGTTGATTATTTAAATTGTTGACTGGGCTATTCTTGTGGAGAAGTGACATAAATTGCCCTCCCAACTTCCCAACTGATTACCTTCTATGTATAAGATTGATTTGGTGGGTTATCACTATGTACATTCTGAGAAATTGAGAGAGTGAGAGCATGTGCATGTGAGAGACGGTTAATATTCATTAATATATTTTGAATTTGCCAGTATCAAAATTTATAGTCATACAGGGAAACTGGAGAACCCCTAAAGGCAAAATGAGCTTATTGTAGAAGGTGGACGAAGAGGGTAATGGAGGCAGAAAGATGTGGGCAGATTCAGGCAATGTTTTAGTGTTTAAGTTGGTGCCATTTGCTGGTAGGATAGGTTAAGGGCATGAGGAGAAGTGGGGATCTGAGGACTGTGCAGCTGGGCTGGTGATTGGTGGTGCATTTACTAAGAAAGGTAAGATCCCTTTCATCCTTGGGACTTGGCATCCTCCCTGAGAATATGGGAGGGAGGAAAAGGCAGCTGGCCTTTCACACTGTTGTTCCTTGGGCCCAGCTGACTCACTTACACCCACAGAGCCCGTATGCCCCAGTTCACAGTGAAAGGAAATGAAAAGGGCAAGCAGTTCAGCCTCCAGACAGTTGTGTGGGGGAGCTATGGGGTTAATGGGAGGAAAAAATATTTTTTTTCCAGGAAGCTCTGTCAATGTGACTTGGAGAGAGCCTGAAGCCAATGCCTTGAGTGAAAAGGTGACATTTCTGCTCAGGCTCTTTTCTGAGATAGCAGGCAATTTTAGTCAGATTCCCACCTGGCTTTTCCTGTCACTTTATCCTCAGGCACAATCTTAATCTCACATTGTTCAAGCCAGTCAGTCACTGTCACTTCTCCTTGTTTCAGCAAGGTATTTTTGCAGGGCTTTCTGGTTTTCTTCAAAATCTTTTCAAGGACAATGTGCTGTTATAAACGTGGCTGAGGGAAGTGAATGCTTGCTTCTGAGGCCATGGCTTGTCTTGGGCTTTCTAAATGGGAAATACAGTTCTCTGGGCATATGGCTTGTCCCTTATATGACACCTTGAGTAAAAAAAAAGAGCCAATAATTTTTCAAAAGCCTATAAATAATGTTTTCTGTTTTCTAGTGCTATGCCTTCCCACATTCCTCTTCATCCCTGAGTGAGTCCTTGGTCCCTTTCTGGGGATTGTTCTTCATAACCTCTGCAGGCTCATCTCCTATTTTCCTTCTAAAATTACTTTGCTCATCTCCCAATTCAGCCCACTGGCCTTAGAGGTGGATTTTTCAAATAAACTTTTAAATTTTAGAATAGCGTTAGATAATACAGGAATATTGCAAATACTTTGTAGAGAGTTTCCACATACATACCTTCATGCAGTTTCTCCTATTCTTTGCATCTTACATCACTGTAGTTCATTTGTCATAACTGAGAAATGAACATTGGTTCATTACTATGAACTAAACTCTACATATTCTTTGTATCTCACTAGTTCTTTTGGATTATGTCCCTCATCCATTAAATACATTATATTCAGTCATCATTTCTCTTTTAAACTCCTCTTGGCTCTGACAATTTCTCAGCTCTCCTTATTTTTGATGACCTTGACAATTTGGAGGAACATTGGTCAGATATGTTGTAGAATGTTCCTCCATTTGAATTTTTCTAATATTTTTCTCATGATTAGGCTGTGGTTAGAGGTCTTTGGAAGGAAGGTCACAGAAGTAAAGTGCCATTTTTTTTGCCACATGATATCAAGGCCATATACTATCACATGATTTATCACTGTTGATGTTGATCTTGTCACCTGACTGAGGTGGCTATTGGTCTGCTTTATCCACTGTAATGTTACTTTTTTGGTTTTTCCCTTTCCATACTCTACTCTTTTGAAGTAAGTCACCAGTGCACCCATACCCAAAGAAAGTGGGGAAGGAACTAGGCTTCACTTCCCAAAGGGGAGAATATTCTAGGGCGTCAAAATATGTCACCCTATGGCATTTTGGCAGATGGATTATTTTGAGGTAAAGGCGTTTGAGATTCAACAGTGCAGAAAGAAGCTTTCCTATATCTTCCTTTATATCTGACTAAAAGAAGAAACTTCTAAGGATTGAAGACTGCCATAAATTCCCTCTCCTGGGGAAGTTTTATGGCCATGAAGAAGACAGGAAGTTGGTGCCAAGATGAACCTGCAAAAGCAGTGCTTATCTTGATGTGGTTTCCCTCATTGGTTTACCTTACCATAGTTTGCCTCCTTTGGAAGCCTAAAACCCTTTTCCTTTGTTTTGCCACCTCTCTACAAATGTATTGGTCTCTGCTAATATGCTATATAAGCCAAAAGTCTAACCATCTCTTGGAGTTACCCATCACTGTGTTTCTCCCCTGTGAATGCTTGTTCCATGTGTTAATAACGTTTGTTCATTTTTCTCTCGTTCATCTGGGTTTTTTTTTCATTCTTTTGTGGGGACTCAGCAAAAATCATGGGGGTACAGAGGAGTTTTCCCACCCTTACATTTTCTACATAAATTATTTGGAATTTTTCTGTGAGAAAGATCTGTCTTCTCTCCTACATTTGTTTATTAAAAAACTTTTTTAATTTTTATTTATTTTTGAGAGAGAGAGCACAAGCAGGAGAGGGGCAGAGAGAGAGGGAGACACAGAATCTGAAGCAGGCTCCAGAAGGAAACACAGGATCTGAACTAGGCTCCAGGCTCTGAGCTGTCAACACAGAGCCCAACGTGGGGCTTGAACTCATGAACTGAGAGATCATGACCTGAGACGAAGTTGGATGCTTAACCAACAAGGCACCCCTCCTATGTTTATTTATTCAATTGTTTCTTAAAATCACTAGGCCTGATTTTCATTCCCCTGCCTGGTCTCCTTTTTTAGGCTGGATTTTGTTGTTCAGCTTAATTCCCAAACCTGCTTTTTTTTTGGATACCATCTCTGTCATCAGTTCTCTCTTGTCTCTAGAGTTTACAGTGCTTGTTTGGGGGAAGAAATGTAGAGAAGAGAGGAGTGGATAAACAAGAAAGGGAAGTGTCACATTGCAGGGTGAAAATGTAGAGAGAGAAGAGACTATAGCTGGACCTAAGACAAGTGAGGTGCTGGAAGACGCATTGGATGCAGGAAATTAGAGCATGAGGTGACTATAAGAATATAATTTCCAGGGAACTTGCAGAAAACATTGAAAGAACACTGGAATTTCTACACTTTAAGGTAAAAGGTGATTCTGGGAGCATTCTGTGTTCATTTGAGTGGCAAACATCTAGGTTACATTTAAAGATAAGGAAATAGAATCATTGAGGCCTTAGAGATCAACTCATCAAGTTCCTAAGGATGAAGAATCTGTGGGCCTGAGAGTTTTAACGGATTGCCTAAGGTCAAAGTTGTCCCCAAAAGAGCCAGAATTAGAAGTGAGGCTTCCTGATTCCCCATCTAATTCTTATTCCAGGATGTTGCAGCTGTTTCCTTGTAAGCTGATTCAGATACTAATAGAGTGAGGCTTTCCATCCCCTTGGGAAGTTTGAGGCTATAACGAGAAATAGCCTCAATGGGATATGAACAACTCAGAGAGGCCAAATTCCCTGTTTGGTGATTTAAATGTTAATACCTTGGCACTTCTCCAGGCAAGTGGGAGATTAGGAGGCAGCTAAGGAGCTGTGCCTATTCTAGGAAACCCCAGTCCCTGTTGTTGGTTAAGTGACTCTTTGTAGTCCTTGAAGACAGGATTAGAGGCTTATAAGAGATTCCTAATGGAACCCAACCATCCTTTCATCTTGTGTCAATGGCAATATTTCTCTTCTCCTCTCTAGACCGGTAGAAGTATCCAGTAAGCTACTGTACCCAACATGCTTCTATTAAAAATCTGGACCTTTCTTTGGAAGCAGTTAGTTACTCCAGCACTAATGTCGCTCAGACAGTTGCACGGTCAACTTCTGTCTGTGTGTTTCTCTGCCAGAGCATCCACTCCTCCACTTTTTCAGAAACCTTAGCTGCTGTTGTTTCAACACCCAGCTAGTCACAGACAAAACGCCAAGTGGAAAACAAACCTAAGCATTTAAACATTTGGTGGCTTACTTTACTTTCCAGCAAACATCTGGGAATTTGGAATCTGGATAGTTTGGTTTAAAATTTTCAGTTTTCATCTGGTTTGGTGTTAGGTATACTTCTGCCTTATCTATCTGGGGGCATTTGCCAAGCCCTGGTCCGGTTTCGGGCTGTGGCTGACAGCCACCAATCAACCAAATGTGGCAATAAACTTTTGCAAAAGAAAGGTGCCTGTGTGGCTTGGCTGGTTAAGCATCTGACTCTTGATTTCAGGTCAGGTCATAATCTCACTGTTCTTGAGACTGAGCCCTGTGCTGACAGTGTGGAGCCTGCTTGGGATGCTCTCTCCCTCTCTCTCTGCCGCATGTGCATGCTCGCACGTGTGCTTACTCTCTCAAAAATAAGTAAATAAACTTTTAAACCTTTGCAAAAGAACACTTGGAAAGTACTAAAAAAAAAAAGAAAAAAGTAAAAATTCTCCACGTTTCCATTATCAAATATAATAACTGTTTTTATATTTTAGTAACATTTTCATCTTGCCATCTTTTCTCTATGTAGGGTATTGTTAAAACATGATTCTTACAAACACATTATACATCTCATATTTGTACTTTGAGTTTTTATGTAACAAATCAGCATTTCACAGGCTAGTCAAATAGCAAAATACTATTTTAATTATTACATTAATTATATGGCTACATCATAATCTACTTAATTTATTCTCTACTATTGTTTATTATTTAGATTCTTTCTAATATTTAGCTGTATAAATAGCTTTTTATCTTAAGCTTTTTCTGAATTTAGAATTTTTTATTTGGATCATCACCCAGAATTAAAATTGGCTATTGACTGTTTGTAAGGTTTTGGTCGACCACATCTTCAAGAGATTTATATCTTCTAGATTTTTCCCACCAAGCCAAATCAGTACCCACATTATGATAGTGATTTGCAAACACTTAGCACCAGGAATTTTTATTTTTTTTAATTTTTAATTTTATTTTATTAAAATTTTTTTTAATGTTTATTTTTGAGAGAGAGGGAGGGAAAGGGAGATAGATACAGAGTGCAAGGCGGGAGGGGTAGAGAGAGAGAGGGAGACACAGAATCCAAAGCAGGCTCCAGGCTCTGAGCTGTCAGCACAGAGCCTGACATGGGGCTCAAACTTATGAACCCCAAGATCGTGACCTGCACCGAAGTCTGACGCTTAACCAATTTAGCCACCCCGGTGTCCCAGCACCAGGAATTTTTAAAAATTACTTATTATTTTATCTTTTAAACCACTTTTGTCTGCCCCAAAGAAAGTTATCATGTTAGAACTGATTTCAATTTATTTGCTATCAAAGGCGTATATAGTGAAGTACTTCTTCATTCTCTTGTGTTTTCACAAATGACCAAGATGGGCCAAATGACTCAAAGTCAGGTTTGGGTATATCAGATTGAGCTGCATGTTTTCTTGGTTGTATTAGATTGGAAAGAAATCCAGACAGGGTGGGGAGAATGGGGGCAGGATTGGAGCTAAATTTTTTGGGCAAAACCAAAGTTTAAGGTAGGGGAACCAGGTACATTGTCAGCTTAAAAGGGCAAGAGGACAATGCTGGCTCCAATATTTCTCTATAGAAGATAATTAAACCAAGAGGACATTTTGTATATCGAGTAAGAAGCTCAGGGCAGTTCCATAGTTGTATGATGAAACAGTGATGTCACATAGGATCCAGATTCTATCTCACTGATCACCCTACCACAGCCAGCATAGTGGTCTTGCCTTTATGCTTATCTACTCATGATCACAAAGTAGCATCACATCCTTGTCCAAAGGAGCCTAAAGGGGTCCCAAAGCTTTCAAAGACATCCACAGGCAGGAAGAAAGAAAAAGACAGTTCTTATCAGATGTCTTTTGCTCTCTCTTTTTTTAAATCACAGATTGAAATATTTTCTAGAAGCTCCTGACTTGCCCTCAGATGTCACTGGACAGAAAAGGATCTTATATATACATCTGAGTCCACACTGGTATGGCAGTCTTAAACTGATCAGATTTCAGTCCCTGGGGAGGGGAAGGGGTACAACCTTTCTGAGCACTTGGCTGCCCACTATTTGAACAAAAGCAGGGTTCTTTTAGCAAGGAAAAAGGGTGGATTTGCTAGGTATATAGAGAAAAACACCTGCGACAGTCAGCATTTTGGTTAGAGGAGGAGACCAGGTGATTTCTTTGTGTTGGTTTTGTATAGAAAAAAAATGTTTCTTAAATTTGGAATTTCTTCTCTTTTGGAGTAATTTGTGTATGTGGAAGGGAAAAGGGTGATTAAAATTATGAAGGCTAAAGTTCTTCCAAGGCCATTCCTAACTCCTCTACAGAAAGATGGGGAGATAAGCCCACCAGTCACAAGTAGTTTAAGTGACATGGGAGAGGAAGAGTAGACTTTGAAGTAAAATAAAGAAGTTGAAGTTATTTCCTATAAATTATGTTGGGGATACATGACTTATAAGGGCTATCTTCTGAAGGATGCTCGCTCAGACTGATAAAGAAAATTCAGAGGCAGAGCAGTCAATAAACAACAAACAAGAGTGGAGAAGAACCATTTGATTTCTTCTAGGTTGTTTGAAATATTGGAACTAGTTTATGGAGCCATAGGAGTGTGGGATGCCAGGATGGAAATCTTGAAATCCATAGGTTTCCAATTCTCATGCCTATTTCATGTCCACTAAACTCCATAAGAAGGCTTTAATGCCACACAACAGCTGAAGAATTGGGTTTACTATAAAGGATGCTCCTGTTTGCTCTTCCAAGATTAAATAGTATCTCCTCTGGCAAGCTTGTTTTGATTTTCAAGGCAGTGATTGGTTCTCTTTCTGTGGGACTTCTTGTCAACCTGTGTAATCTCACCCCTAAGGTTACAGTGATTACCCATATTTCTATAGCCTGTGGTTTAATGCAACAAACATATGGTAGTAACTATATGAATAATGGAGATTGAATTAACAAGCATGAGATTAAATAAATGACAACATGAAAAAAAGAAATTCCCTTTGTTCTTTTGGAAGAGTTGGAGTAATCAGCATAGAAGATTTAAAAAAAAATATACATGTACAATAGCTTTTTTCTTGAACACTCTTCTTTCATCTCTTATAATCCTATTTAAACAAATCCCTTATTTCTAATGCAGTAGAACTTCACCCAGCCTTGAAATTAATAGCTAAGTATTCTAAATAAATAAATAAATAAATAAAAGGGACAGATTGTGTTATCAGATTTGTGCCCTGAAACCAACCATCTCCTGCCTCTTCTGTACAGTTATAAAGACCTAAATATGTTTGTAAAAAGCCTGTTTACTTATAAACAGGCTTTTTTTTTTTTTTTTCATTTTTGGGACAGAGAGAGACAGAGCATGAACGGGGGAGGGGCAGAGAGAGAGGGAGACACAGAATCGGAAACAGGCTCCAGGCTCTGAGCCATCAGCCCAGAGCCTGACGCGGGGCTCGAACTCACGGACCGCGAGATCGTGACCTGGCTGAAGTCAGACGCTTAACCGACTGCGCCACCCAGGCGCCCCTAAACAGGCTTTTTGTATGCTAATAAAGATGGAAGTCTGGAATTTTACCTTTCTTGTTTAAATACATTTTATTGGAATATGTTTGGCTTTTTAATCTCAACAATGAGTAAGTTTTTAATGTGAATTGCTAAAGAAAAAAAAGGCTTAGAAACCTCAAATCAGATTCTATTCCATATATTAGGTATTCCCAGAATCCTAAGACATAGTAATATTTATTAATAGCATTATCCTACAGTTTGTGCCTCTATAGTTCTTATAGTAGCACACTTATGCCAAGTATGGAATCAGGTGGTTTTAAAAGACATGAAAATGGCCAGGTTTGATCCTTGGTCAGTTTTCCATAAAATAGATATTATTATAGTCACATAGAGAACTGTTTAATATGGGACAATAATCTTGGAAAGAGCACTGGCCAAGGAGGCATAATAGTCAAGATTAGATCTTGGCTGTACATCATATCATTCACTAATTCCTTCTGAGCCTGTTTCCTTCTCAAGAATCTAAAGATGATGCTGTAAGTCTTACCTATCTTATTAGTAGTTTTGAGATAAAATGAAATGAGTGTACCAAAAGACTGTGAAACCTGTAAAAGTTATAAAATTGTCAATTATTATAATTATTAGTCACCAGAGCCACAGGCACAGTGGTTGAAAGGGGATATAGCTACTCATTATCAAGAGGAAAAAAAAAAACAGTGGGTCAGTGGAGTCATATCCATGTGCTTATATATTTTATAAGGAAAAATCATTGATTAAATGTGGTATATTTGTCACCTTGTCTGGTCTTAGACATTATTTCCATTGTGACTTGATCAGAGAAGTTGTGAAGTTAAGCAGTCATCTAGGAACAAAAGGATCCAAAGTTTGCTACACACTTAAGAACAGGTGAGGAAAAATAAAACCTAGAGATATAAAAAGAAAGTGGAAGGATGGGCAGGAAAGAAATCTATTTTCTATTAAACAGTGTACATAATCTCTTTGAAGTGTGTATGTCTGGTGTGAGGGAAGAGAAAGCAAAGAAAGTAGAATAAGAGCACACTGGCTTTTGATTGCTAGGGATGAAGTAGAGCTATTTAATCTTCAGATTGCCCTCACACTGTGTGCATCTATTGTGCTGTGGTTGAACTCTAAGAGGCAGTACTGTTGTGCCTGTTAATTTCAGCACAGTGTGAAATTCCCCCCTTACTTAAAGGGAATGGTTAGTTCAATTGATGCACATTTCACTGAATCCACAAATCAATAAACCACTTGGATAAAAGTAAAGTGTGAATCTTCCTGCATGGTCTCCTGATAGGAGAAACAAAGAATAGCAATAAGATCTGAAATCCCCAACTGGGAATTAAGCCTGCTTTCCTCTGCCTGGCTTAGCAGATGACGTCAATTGGCGATGACTTATGAATGTTATCTCTATAACCCTCTTTCTACGGGCCTCTCGCTCTTCCAGCTGAGCGTCTACAGGCTAGTGTACAATTTCATGTCATATCTTGAGAATCAGTGGAGCACGGTTTTTAACTTACAGTGAAACTGGGCAGTGGGACAGGAGCTGGTGGAACCAATCCAACTGCAGGTTCTGAAATATGAAGTCTGCTGGGTAAGGCACAAGATCATGGAGTATGGCAATCTTTGGGCACAGTCCAAACCACGGACAAAAACCAGTCTGCGTGTAGTCACAGGGCACATAACTGGGCTGGGGTTAAAAGGCAGGATTCCAGGGATGGGAGCCAAGGCAGTAGTCCATTTTACCAGCTAGAGCTCTTGATTGAAAGCAGCAGAAACTTATGTTAGCTATCTAAGACAAAAAGAGGATTTATTATAGGGTGATCAGAGACTTGCAAAATTGATTAGAGGTTGGAGGCTTGGCTTGGGGGAAAAAAAGTAGAAGTATTTACAAAAAATCAATTCCCAGTGGTTTAAAGACCTAAATGTGAAAGATAAAATTGTAAAGCATTTTAGAAGATAGTGCAGGAAAGTATCTTAATGAAGTCAGGGTTGGGAAGAATTTTCTTACAAGACACAAAAAATATTATCCATAAAGGAAAAGATCACTTTTTCTACTACATTAAAATTAAGAACTCTATCCATCAAAAAACACTTAAAAAAAAGAGTCAAAAGGCCAGCTACAAGAGTGGAAGATATTATTTTTCATATTTAGCTACCAAACACCTAGATTCAAAATATACTGAGAGCTCCTACAAATATGAAATATGAAAAGACATATTGAGCCGATAGAAATTTGTACATAGATCTTGAACAGGCACTTACAAAAGAGAAGAAATTAAAATGGCTGATAAGTACATGAAAAGGCTCTCAGCCTCATTAGAAATAAGGAGAATGCAAAATAAAACCACATTGAGGCATCCTTACATATTCACCAGATTGGCAAACATTAATAAATCAGATAATACTAAGTAGAGGTGAGAATGTAGAACAGGCCTTTCATCCACTGCAGGAACACAAATTGGTGCAAGCACTATGGAAAACTCATTCCCATTATCTCCACAAAACTGAGCACACACATACCCAATCACCCAGCAATTCTACTTGGAGATGTTTATCTATGATAGAACAGACCTATAAATAAATTTACAGAATAAAATACATCTATGCACAGCAACGTGGACAAATCTCATATACTATATAATGTTTCAAAATAGACAAAGAGACAGAACTAAACTGAGTTATTTAGTAATGAATCTTCAGGTGATAGAAAGAAAATAAGAGTCACAATAGACAGGTCACAAGAGACCTCTCTAGGAGAGAGGAAGGGGATTATGATTGGGGAAGGGCACATGGGAGGGGAGAGTAGGCACTGGTAATGTTTGCATCATGCAAATGAGGACAAGTCACCAGGCATAACACATGACATCTACCTGCTAGAGTCAAGTTCACTGGGGAAACTCATGCAGTGAGTATCAGTGGCACATGTGCATGTCCCTGGGCAGCACACAGATAACCAGCAGAGCCAGATATAAGACTCTGAGTCAGGGATTGCAACCCTTGGCCTTTGGAGCTTTTTACTGCAGTGATAGAACCTTGGCCTTGGCCCTACCCCACCAGCTTAGTCCCTGTGTATGATGTAGCACCATGCCTACAAACCAGGGGCTGGCCTGGTAGTTATAGCTCAATGACATGGCAAGTAAGTGGCAGGACTTGCCAAATCAGCATTCCCCCTCTCCTGGGATATTCAAAGAGACTGTGATCCAAGCCTTATAGTTAACCAAGATCAATTGCCTTAAACACCAGCCTGCAGCCCATTTCCAGGGAACATTGCATGAAACCAATTTTTTTTCTCAGAGACCAACTTACAGGAGAAAGAGTCTTGGGCAAATTTAACTCCTACATCTGGCTTTAATTTTCCTACCTGTTGGTGAGGTTTCACGGTTGTTTGTATTATAATTATCTGCCAAATTTTACACATCCTTTATATACTTTTCTTATGTATGCCTTATTTTACAATTAAAAAAACCAAAAATATTGGAATCAGGAGGACTCTAGGAGGTGTGGGCTGGTGGGGGGGGGTGCACCACGGCCAAGATTCCTGTGCTAACACAGCCTGGTTCTCAGGCTGCCACGACACACCCTTGCATCACTCACTATTGACTCAGAGTCCCAGGACAGAGGAGAATTACCAGGCAGTGATAGTCTCCAAATGTACTACCTGGCAGGCTATCCCAGAGGCCACAGGACAGAAAACCTCATGAACCAAATTAAGATGCTCAAATGACATGATTTATTCAACTGAATTTAAACACATGGTGAGAAGCAAGGGGAAAGAGCTGAGGTAAGTTAACCCACATAGCATAGGAGCACATGGAACGAGAGGGCCATAGAATCTAACTCTTAGGATATGCAATGTTTGTATGCCTTTCCTGTCTATGCCCCATGAGTCTTCACCACCAAAAGTGTGTTTGCAGAACCAAAACTGGGGTTTGAGCAAATGGCCCACAGACGGATGATGCCCTGGGCCAAAGACACACACTTGCTCTGTTGGACAGATACAGGGACAAGTGCAACTAGCCATAGCTGAACAGTGCCAAATATTCTGAAGAGCAGCCACGGATTTTATTTGTGTTTTGTGGGCAGAAAACACATGGTGCCGGAATGGGTATCACCAGTTGGTGATGAATTAAAGCATCACATATATTAAGTGCTGCAATATAGTGTATTTAAGTGTATGTGTGCTTAGTACCCATGTGCTGTAGAATATAGCACCAATATTGTTGGTCCTTTCATTGTTCTCTATGTTGGACACACACATGCTCTACTTGCTAGCTTCTTATGCTCGTCATCCTCTGTAGGATCTGCCTACATCCAACAAACTTTTTGCTCACTAGCTATTTACCTATATTGAAGCACCTTAAATGTTTTGCCTATTTTTATTAGATACATGCTTATTTATTTGATAGAATTGATTATTCTCAAAAGCACATGCACATGACACATCTGAATGACTGAAACTAAGTCATGTACCCATTTCACTGATGATGCCAGGACAAAGAGAAAATAATGCAGCCCCTTTGGGTTGTGATGTAAGGAAGTGAGCTGTTATCCTTACCAAAAATATTCATAAATACTCATAAAGAAGAATTTCCCTATAAAGGAGATCAGAGTGCAAATAGGAAGTAGGAAATTAGATACTATATGGCCCTAATGAACAAATGCCTACCACAGGCAAGAGGAATATTTGCAAGGGAGTGAAGTTTGGGAATAAAGCTAAAGTATTGCTGTTACTGGAAATGAGGCATTGCTTCTGCGTTGGCTAAGAAGCAGTTGGTTTGAGTCTGAATGCAGGCATAATGAACTGGGATGTTTAAGAACCTCTTTCTTCGGGTCAGAATGCTTCATGACTGCTACTATAAAAGTTGGGCTGAGCTTCCACACTTGATCTTAGCCAAAAGGCCGAGAAGCGATGAGGCTGAGCTTCCAGATAGTGATTAGATGTCTCCAAGTATGGAGAGTGGAAGGAATGCAGTAGCTCTGATTAGCCTGGGCCTGAGAATGTGTCTCAGATTTCCTGGAGTCCTAGCCAGCCATGAAGTTCTGCATTTCTGGTAATTGTTATAGAGACTTGTTAATGAGAAGTAGAGCAGTTTCCACCCATCATTCCTCTAACATGTTGCTTAGATAATGAAGGGTCTCTCTTCTCTCTTCTCTCTCTCTGTCTCTTTCTCTCTCTCTCTCTCTTCACACACACACACACACACACACACACACACACACACACACACACACTTTCAAAAGAAAGCTATACTAGAATTGTCTCTTGACAGAAAGTTATGTGGTGGTCAGTAACTACCTTTAGATGATATCTGAGGCTCTGGACAATGTAAATAATCTAGAGGAGCCTTGGGTTACTCAGCAACCTAATTTTTTAGTTATTCTCTAAGAGCTATCTTGGAAAATTGCTTAAAGTTCTATCCTAAGCTTGAGTGCGACCTAAAATTTGAAAAATCTTTGAGGAAGTTGTCTACAGTCCTTCGCCACTCTGATTGATTAATATAGTCCTTTTATTAATCCCAACCAGAAACACTTTCCAAAGTGGCCTTTCTCCTCACCCTCCTCCATACAAATTATAGAAATGTGCTCTGTAAGTAGAGCTGATACTGTACCTACTCTTAAGTAGTGTCTGGACAATGATACATAAGACTTCACAAACATCTCATTTTCATCTTCCCGTATTTCTCCCACAGGGCACAAAGGAATTAAGGCCCTGGGAGCAGTTCTTTAGAAAAAGGTAAAATAATAACAATTATACAGATATTAAAAGATGAACATGCATTAATGATTTTATTTTACTCATATATGTGGTAAAGGGGATCAGAATACACCAACCCTAAATATGCCACTTTGGCACAAGGATTATTTTGAGTTAAAGGCAACTGAGAGGCAACAGATGCAGGAAGTTCTCTGCCTTCCCCTTATCTGCCTAAAGCAGGGCATAAGTTTCCCTTCATGAAGATATCTGCCCCCTTCTACCTACAGATCCCCCACCCTTCTCCCACCCCAGAAGATAAGAGCACTCTTATCACTGGAGACAGAGCCTACACCACAATGAGTTTGTACAGCAGATCTTACTAAAATAAGACTTTATTTTCCATTTTTCCCCCAGTAACTTCCCAGTGATTTATCAGCTCTTGAAGCACAACCTTCTTTTCTTTGTTAAAATGGTACGTAACCCCAGAGTCCAACTCTTCTTTGCATTTTACTTCTTTTCTGTGAACTTCAGTGCCTATAAACATTAACAAAAATTGTGTGCCTTTTCTCCTACTATTTTGTCCTTTATTAGTTTAATTCTCAGGCTTCCTGGTACTGTACCTAAGAGGGTAGAAAGAAAGACAGAGGGAACCAGGCAGAAACTGTAGCTGGTTCAGAGGAAAAGTCTGCAAACTTATCTGGCTAGCAAAGGAATGCTGAAATGAATTTCCATTGTAGGCAAAAATTATATTTTACCCTGGGGATAAGGAGAATCAATTAAATCTCTACCACACTGGACAGCATTTACATGTGTATCAGTTATTTACAACTCAGAGGGATTACAACATAGCTCAAAAAAAAAAAAAGGTTAGAATCTGGTAAATTGGAAGGATGTGCTATATGTCAAAGATGCATAGTTTTTTTTTTCTTTACTGAAACACAGTTTTTTTCTATGAAATGCAAAATAGCTAATACTGATTTTTTGTTGACTTCTCTCAACCATTAATATTTTTTTGACTCAACCATTTCCTTAACAGGCTTATTGTACAACAGGGTCTTACCCAGAGACTTTTAATATTCTCAAGGTTAATGTGCTGGAGTTGTAAGGATTTTTGGAAGAACACTTCGAGAAGCCCTTAGGGTTGCTTGGGATTGGATTTTAGGTGCTTAGCTTTAGAGAACTGGGAAATCAATTACTATTGCCAGCTTCCTGGATGTCAAGAATGGCCACTGTTTCACACAATCCCTGCCAGATAATAAAGCAGTCAACATTTTCCCCATTCATAAATCATTCATACCAACTGTTCAACTTGACATTCTCCTTAAAGAATTCACAGTATTTGTGAATTCTTGTGATACTTGTGCATGAGGTCTCTATAATTAAAAATGTTTATATTACATATTCTGGCAATGCTGTTTGTGTTATCCTCACAGTGTTATTTGCTGCTTATGCAGCTTCTGGGGAAAATAGATACAGCCAATCCTCATTATTCTCAGATTCTGTATTTGCAAATATCTACTTGCTAAAAGCCATTCATAATTCCCAAATCAAAATTCAGTGTATTTTTGTAGTCATTCACAGACATGAGCATGGGCAGGGTGGTGAAAATTTGAGTCACCTGACACATATTCACAACTGAGGTGGAACAAGGTGATGTTCTGTCTTCTTGTTTCAGCTCTCATACTGTAGCCAGTGTCCTTTTCATGGTTTATTTAGTGTCACCTTTTTCAAATTTTTGTTTGTGGGTGATTTCTCTGTTTAAAATGGCCCTCAAGTGCACTGCTGAAGTTCTGTCTAGTTTTTCTAGCTGCAAGAGGGCTGTAAGGTGCCTTATGGAAAAAACATGTGTGTTAGATAAGTCTCATTCAAGCATGAGTTATAGTGCTGTTAGCCATAAGTTCAATGTTAATGAATCAACAATATATATGTTTAAAAAGGTGTCTTTAAACAGAACCACACCTAAAACAGGTTATATAAAAAATGCTCTCAAGATTCTATCCCTGGATTTCCCCTTTGAGCAATGATTTAATATTCACTAATTCAGTGTTTGCAGTGACTTTATAGAACATACGTATCAAGAACAACAAGAATCAATTGCATCTATCTCAGAGCATGTTGGTGTGGACAGTGATGACTTTTCTTCCTGGTTAATGTGCAGACCTCTTCTTGGCTTTTCTTTTGTGGCTAAAATTTATATCGTTTGGTTTACTCGAAGATATTTGCTTGTGTCAAACCCTTGTCAAGAGATGGTTAAAGAAAGACAGCAGTATTCTTTTGGAAAGCGTTTTCTCCTTTTTTTTTTTTTTTAAAGGGATGGAAATACAATCTAAACACGATGTCCCTCTTGTTCCAGATTGTGCTCAGTTACTAGTGAATTAATTGCCTGAATACTTCATCCTTAGCAGTTCATAGAATTTGAAGTGGAATCCCATTTATATGGTTTTCATTGCCCTTCTAAATTCTGATTAGCCTTTCCATTGACACCTTGGCCCTTTCACTTCTTGTGGGTTTTGAAAAATTATAACGAATACATGAGTGCTGGGCAGATCTCATTTATTTTACAGCTCTGTGCGCTTGTTTCTTTGAAGGGAAACCATGTGGGCCCCCTGCACACACACACACATTCATGTGCGCATACACACACACACACACACACACACTAATTGGGGTCATATGGGAGTAAAGACCTGGAGATGGGGAAGGAGGGAGAGATGACAAGATTCCAAAAGGAAACTTGTTAAATACCACTGCATAGAATAGCTTTAGATAGAACAATTGCCCTGAGGGGCTAATGCCAGCTAATAAGAGGTTACTGCTGCAATAACATTTTACCCCTACTTTTGACAATAAAATGCAAACCAGATTGGAAGCGGTGAGGGAGAGCAAACCATGTAGGTGAATTGAGTTAGGTACCTGACTGCCCTTAGGCAACCTCAGTTTTGTTTTGTGCCAACCTCCCTTTGAACGATCACTCCGTTTTCTCTCCAGGTGCAAATAAATGGCTTGGCCTCTTTTTCTACTCAGAGAATGGGGTCTGTTCTCCATCATTATCACCTTCACACAAACCAAACTTTTTATATTTCTTCTGTCAGATATTTTTCATTTTTACCTTATCATTGCAACATGAAAGAATGGTCCTTTCCTAAAGAAATTCCAAGCACGGGTATATGAATGGAGGCAGAAAGAGACTGACTATAAAAACACTAAAATTATGCCATATGGGAGTTGATCTTTTTTGGGACAAGTAAAAGCTCAGGAGCATTGACATCTGAGAAATAATACAGGGAAGGAGACTTAAGGGTCTGGGCTATGCCACTCACCAGCGTGTGAATTTGGATAATTTTTATAACCTTTCAAAGCCTATTTTCTCATCTATTACAGGGTTCAACAAACATTGTATGTAAAGGGATAGATAATAAATATTATAGGACTGGTGGGCCATATAGTCTCTGGTGCAAGTATTTAGCTGTGCTGTTGTAGGGTAGAAACAGTCATAGACAATATATAAACTAATGGGCATGCTGTGTTACAATAAAATCTTATTGCCAAACACAGGCTGCAGGCTGAAATTGGCAGGCCAGATTTGGCCCACAGGGCTGTTGTTTGTTGACTACTGACCTATAAAGTGGTGATAATAATAGTACCCAATTCCAGTGAGTTGGGAAGATGATATGGATGTAGTACATGTAAAATATTTCATGTAGCATCTGGTTTATAATAAGTGTCTTTGCTAAAAAGATAATTTAAAAAAGGATTTAAAAATCATAATTTTCACACAGGTATAAAATGAACATGTGTTAAAGATTTCAACTCATTATTAATGATGGGATCAGGCAGATAGCATATCTGGTTCAAAAGATATGTTTAAAAAACCCCAGAGATTTATAGATCAAAAACAATGACATTAATTTGCAAACCGACACAAAACTGGCTTGGAGGAGGGAAGTGTGTCCTTTCACCAGACAATTCATTTACATGTTCATAGTCAAGAGTCGTTTTCATTGCGTTTTAATTTCCTACAATTTACAGAGTTGAAAAATAGCTCAAAGGTGATGAAAAGACAGAATCAGATGACCCAGAATGCTATGCTCTTAACAATGCATAATTTGCCACTGGAGAAATCCAGTAATCTTATTTGCTGATTCCAAGTTTCTTTGTACACTCAAATCTTGCTATTATCATTATTGCTCGATGTCACCTAGGGTCACCCTGTTCTTTGAGACTGAAATGGAATTGGCTTAAATTCCATTTGTGTGTGCTCCAGTGTTTTCTTCTAAATCAAGACTGGTTTGAAGTTCCTGATTCTATTGTGTGAGTTCAGCGGGTGATTGCCTCAGTGAAATGTGCTGTGATGTTCCCTTTTGGCATGATGTCACCCTGTATGAGCTGAGATCCCAATGACCCCATGCCCCTGAGGTATCACCAGCCTGAAGGTCTATGAATGCAAGGGGCAGTAAAACATACGTATCCCAACAATGCAAATAGTTTAAAATTACCATGGCTTCCATTAGGGATTTCCTACTGGCTGACATTTGTTAGACTCTAATCAGTTTCTCAGCTCTTTCTCTCCTACTCCTTCCTTACCTACCTTCCTTTCGCAAACAGGTTTAAATTCTTGTTCATTTTTTATGTTAAACAGCTTAACTATCTTTTTATTTTACAGTCTTCTTAGAAAGTATGATTTGATAATCTACCAAATTTGGGTATACTTTGGGTATACCCAAAGTAGCTTATCAAATTATTGAATTAAAGGAAGGCCATGTGCACAGTAGAACCTACTGTGAACCTACTGGGTGTGGTTTTAGATAGACATGTTTCTTTCTTGTTTATTACTGTTTTATCATCATCATTAGGAGGAGGTAAATCAGGGGTACAAATGGGACTGTTTGGTAAACAGCTACTTCTGCAGGGTGCTGTGTGGCTTTCATGTGTCTTACTCAGTTACCTTTTCCTTCTTTCCTTCCTTCCTGCCTTTCTGCCTTCCTGCCTTCCTGCCTTCCTGCCTTCCTTCCTTCCTTCCTACACAAATTAGATATATTTTTAAACTGTGATTAACATCTTTTCTCCTCCACAGGGAAATCACAAGACACACAGAGGCAATGTCAAGTCCCAGCAAAGGTGTCCAAGTGTTGGGATATCTTCAAGGGTTCCTTAGGCATTCTCAGTGTCAGTAGACAAGTAGGCCTACCTAAAATGGTACTTAAACAATTATGCAGAGAAAATAAATTGGAGATTGACAACTCTTCTCTTTTAGGAAATCAGTGGTAGACTTTTGTCAGCCTGCAGAAATTCAGACTTGAATCTAAAGGTTAGAAGATACACAAATAGTCCTTTTAGGTTTGGTGGTCTAAACTAGCATCTTGGGTTTAACTATTAGTTATAGTTGGGGTAAGGAAAAAATGTGAATGATTTCTGAAATTTAGTGGTTGTTCCAACTGGGCCTTCCCTCTCTGCCTTTGTGTTTTACTTGGCTATTTGACAACAATATAAATTGTAGAAAACTGAAAATAGTGCAAATAATTTCCATTCATAGAAATACAAATTATGGAAGCACCTGGGTGGCTCACTCAGTTGAGCCTCTGACTCTTGATTTTGACTCAGGTCATGATCCCAGGGTTGTGGGATCAAGCCCCTGTGTTAGGCTCTGTGCTGAGTGGGGAGTCTGCTTAAGATTCTCTCCCCTCTCCCCTGAACATGTGCTCATTCTCTCTCTCCCTCTCAAAAAAAAATAATTAAAAAAAAAGAAATGCAAATTTTGTTTAATGTGTGTTCAAGCTGCACTGTAAAGTAGACTGGTGTTAAAGAAAAAAATTATTCTGACCCTTATTAAAATGGTAAAGAAGACTTTATTCAAAACTATTGTAATAGGGGTGTTTTGATAGGAGAGAAAGATTGGGCTCAACTCCAAATATAGCAGAGACAGTTGGGAATTTATAGCCAACAAGCAGAGTGAGAAAATCAGTGGATGGAAAATTACTAAGAGGGTACATCAAGGATAGGGGTTCTTGCTAGATTGGCCTAACAGGATTCTTGTTAAAGGCAGGCCAAGGGCTTATTTGTCAACATTGGAGAATGAGAAACTTGATCAGATATTAAGGATGATCAGATACGAATGATGAAATAAGCTTACTTAGCAAAATTCTTGCTAGTTGAGACAAGGGCTCAGAGAACCTGATTAAATTTGGCTAAAGACAGTCTTTGTCACTAGTTAGGGTAAGTCTCCTTGAATAAGGTAAGATTTGAGCAAAGGCTTGAAGGACACAAGATAGTTGGCCTTACAGATATCTGGGTGATTTGTGTTCCAGGTGGAGGAAACAACAAAAGCCCTAAGGCAGAAGTTTGCCTGGCAGAGTGGAGGAATACCAAGAAGGCTACTGTGATGGCCACCACAGTGTATCCATTGCACTTCTTATAATGATATTAACATTCCTTCCATTTTTCTGGCTAGACTTTGTGAGCATATTACATGAATTTTGTTTTATACCACTAAGATTTGGGGTGGTTTGTCATACAGCAATAACTAGAATATCAACAATGACTGAATTTAAGTGAATAAAGAGAAGTGTAGATTAAGGTGAATTCAGAATGGCATTAACAAGGCGGGGGGGCAGAAAATATAGGACATTATTGGCCAAAGTAAACACTGAGTTTTATTATAAGTGAAAAGAATGAATGAATGAATGGATATTGGGAAAGATGAACTCTTAAAAGACAATAATTATTGTGCCCATTAATCAATAGGCTCTATAGTGAAGTGAAAAAAACCATGTGGTTGAATCTCAATGCTACCACTTATGATTTTAGTCATGGAAGTATTATGTGAATATTTTGGTCTTAATTTTCTTTTTTTAAAAGTATTTATTTATTTATTTTGAGAGAGAGAGAGAGGCAGAGAAAGGGAAAGAGAGAGAATCCCTAGCAGGCTCCATGCTGTCAGCACAGAGCCAGATGCAGGGCTTAGACTCATGAACCATGAGGACATGACCAGAACAGAAATCAAGAGTCAGACACTTGACTGAGCCATCCGGGAGCCCTGATCTTTATTTTCCTTATGTGTAAAATAAGGTTATGCTATGAGGATTATATGTTATAATGCATACACTAAGCACCCAATATTTGTTAGATTTCTTAACTGCTCCCTTTCACTTATTGAATATGTTTGATTGCCCATCACAGTGAAAGGGATTGGATTTAATCTCCTTCACCATTTACAAGAACTAAGTCCAGTAGAATGGAAAAGACAAAGAGGCACATTTTAGCTCTGGATAGGCTGGTAAGGGTCAATAGCATATTATTGCATTGCAGTGTCAGCATTACCTGATACTGAATCTGACTATATTTACTAGCTTTGTGACTTTAGACAAGTTACTTACATCTTCAAACGCACATTTCCTTTATTACTAAAATTTCACTCATTATAGAACCTGCCTCATGAGTTTGTTTTAGATTTAAATATGGTAATCTATATAAAGTGCTTAGCATGGTGTTTGACACTCAATATATATCAACAATTTACCCCCAGTTGGAACAAGGAATGTCCAGTGAAGACTAACTTCCCTTACTGGAAATGTTAAGGGAAATATTGCATGTCTATCCAAAGAAGAAGTTTCTTCATTGACCAGTTCCAATTCTAAATTCCATGTTTCTCAGTTCCTTTCATTAGATCTTTGGTTTCTTTGATCTGTAACTACATCAACTAGATTTTCTATTTTCATCTTTTGCATGTGGTCCTAGGTAATGAGATTGTATTGGTTGGGATGCACTAAATTTTGCTCTAATAACACAACTCCAAAATCTTACTGGATTAACCAAACAAAAACTTATTTCCCATTTACGTTAACATTTCCATTGTGGGTTCACTGAGAGCCGAAGGTAGGGATGGGATGGGAGTTTCACTCATTTGTTGCTCTTGGATTCAAGTTAGTAGAATGATCATTATATTGAACGTTGTAATTCATAGTGCCAGAGGAAAATGAAAGTTCTAAGCAGTACTTTTTAAACTATCTGTGGTAAAAGACCAGTTTTTATTTATTTTATTTCTAATCTGTTATGGACCAGTACTTTTATAAAATATGGTAAAGATAAATCATTGATCACGTGTTTGAATGTTGCAGCAGTGCTAAAGTACTATTATTTTCATCTTTTTTTTTTTTTTAATTTTTTTTTCCACCTTTATTTATTTTTGGGACAGAGAGAGACAGAGCATGAACGGGGGAGGGGCAGAGAGAGAGGGAGACACAGAATCGGAAACAGGCTCCAGGTTCTGAGCCATCAGCCCAGAGCCTGACGCGGGGCTCGAACTCACGGACCGCAAGATCCTGACCTGGCTGAAGTCGGACGCTTAACCGACTGCGCCACCCAGGCACCCTATTTTCATCTTTGTACTTATCTTTTCATGGACTAAAAATAGTTTATGGACCAGTGTGCAGCCCACACTTGGAATACTACTGATCTGAAGGGTCTCATGCTGGTAAATACTCTAACCTAGAAATAACATCTCATTTCCTTTCAAAATTCATTGGCTAATACTAGTCATATGTTCCTTCTCCCAACAGTGAGAAAGTCAAGGAGTTCAATTCTGTTGAGTACCCTCAAGATGGAGGGAGGGATGAAAGGAATATTGAAGAATTCTTATGATTATCACACTGATCACAAGAGCCTTTTTATGAAATACAGATTTCTAGGAATAAGCTGGGAGACTTTGATTTAGTCGGTGGAGGAGGAGTAACTGTAATCAGTACTTACAAGGAAAAAAAAATCTTCCAGTTGATTTAATTATTCACAGGAACTATGTCCTAGGTGAAAAACATATATTCATCTCATAGATCATGAAGGAAACTTGAAACCATCTTGTATTAGTCCCGGTCCTCTGAGATGCAGGTTCAAAGACAGAGCTAAACATGCATGGATTTTTATCTGGGGAAATGTTTGTGTGAAAGGAAATGGAGAGGGAGTAAAAAAAACTGGGAGACTCAGCAGACCATAATGGAAGTCTGATCGCAAGTGAAGGAGAGAAGTTTGGGTCAACACATTGTAGACAGCTGTGCAGTCTCAGAATGAACCAGCAAAGCTATTGGGGATACTGAGCCAAAGTTGGATGCCAGCAGAATACTATGTCTTCTAGGAATCTGGGTCTGCCTTGTGCAACTCCCCCCACCTCACACTACCCCCATACTCAGTCATTGTCTGAGAGTAGCCTTGGCACAAACCAGGCAATGAATTTCAAAGCACAGCAGCTGAGGCCCTTGGTCAAGAACACTCTCCATGTAGGAGGTTTGCAAGGCTGCCTTGTGCCCTCTCTCTAGTCTTCTGCCTTCAGAAATTTTAAATATTTATTCCCATTTTATGAATTAATTACTGAGGTCAAGGGTGCTTAGTGGATTAAGGCACTGGCACAAGGTCCAGAGTTATTAAATTTGGAAAGAGAAACCAGAACCACTTATACCCTGCTGTCCCTAGTGATACACTTATGGCTTCCCTAATTGAAAATATTTTTAGTGGATATTAAATTATTTTGAATTTTAATCTGCCAAGCACTTCTCCTTTTTGCTAGCAGCAGTACTATATTCTTTCAGTCATGAAATTTTTGTCTTGGTGTGGTCCCATCTGCCTGACCATAAGCAAGTCCTCCAGGAAGGAATACCCACTCAAATTGGGCCAATTATCTTCTTCCCTGGGACTTTCAAAGTTCGAACATCCTGACTGCTTGGGATAGAAGGCTGGGGAGTTGTTGGCAGTCATGCTCCCTGCTGTGGTTTAAGTTGGTTTCTGGGAATGGAATAAAAATGCACAAGGAAACAGAGATGAGACAACTGATGGCAATACCAATTGTCCTTGAGGTTCAGCTGCACTTCCTATCTTCCGACCTTTATATAAGACACCCAGTATCCTTCTAGCAATTTCCCGATTTTGCCTAAACTGCAGTGATCTTCTGTGCCCATCTTGGCCTTGAATATGGGTATGATCTTCCATCTGCCAGTTAGGATTTTTGGGTCTCGGTTTTCCTTATCTTTAAAATGGGGCTTAGAATAAATGATCTCTAAGGTCCTTTGTAATTCTATAAGTCTTTTATCTAAAAGAAAGTTCTATGTTTGAAGAGGATATAATTTCTTTTGGACCTGTTTTGCATATAGGAATTGGAGACCTGGGATGCCAATTGATATATGTGAGGTCGGACTTTTTGTCTTCACTGGAAGAATGAATGCAGCCCTTCCTGCATTGGTAAACAGCTGGGTTTTCTTAACAGTGACCTATAAAGTGGTCTGAAGAGCCATATCCATTTGTCTCTCTTCTGTGATATTTTTGTGTTACCATCTATTTTGTATATTTCTATAACAGGACTTGATTTAATGGCAGGAAAAAGGAAATTCAAAACGATAACTCTGGAGGTGGCAATAATAACATTTCCACTGTAAATAATGTAATAAACACTAGCATAGTTCTATATATGTATGCTTTATAATTTCTTACTTAGTATTGGGCGCCTGGTGTGACTCAGTCAATACAGCATGTGACTCTTGATCTCGGGGTCATGAGTTCAAGTCCCACATTGATCGTGGAGCCTACTTAACTAGTGGGTGAAGGTATGAGTAAATAGGTGATGGGGGTTAAGGAGTGCATTTGTTGTGATGAACATTGAGTATTGTATATAAGTGTTGATTCACTATATTGTACACCTGAAACTAATATTACATTATATATTAACTAACTCAAATTTAAATAAAAACTTTAAAAAATTAAATTTTAATTCTTAAAAAGTTTTCCATTTAATTCTCAAAAGTTTTCTATTACTTGAAAATTGGAAGAATTTATTGACTTTAAAAAAATCTGCATGTATTTTAAGTTTGTTGGCCAGGGAAGAAACTAGAATGAATTCTTTGGGAGAGAATTGACCTTTTTTTTTTTTTTTAATACCTGAATAGAGTGTTTCCTTATGAAATAGAGCCAAACCCCACATAAGGAGTTTTCCTACTTGGGATTCATTTACATAAAAATGATTAAAATTGGCTTACACAAGAAAGTGAAAAAGAATATTGCAATTGTCCATAGATTTAAGGAAGTATTTAGGAAACTTGAAGAGAAAATGAGAAGAGCTAGACTGAAGGAGTAAACAAGGAGAAAGCTCAGGCTTTTAGTCATATATTGGCCTTAGGTAAAATATTTCCTGGGGAAGACATGTTTGACGACTTTTGAGACACAGTGTGGTGTCTGATGTTTATTCAAAATAATGTTGGGTTGAGCACTGTGCTTTATTTTTCCTCCTTTGCCAAACTATTTAGTAAAAACCTGCATAAAATATTTTTGTCTAAATGTTGTTTTAGAGAATGAAAAAAGAAGGGATATATCCTAGCCAAGTGGGGAGGGGAGAGAACGCCAGGTGTAGGAAGTGAGACGCAAGTGGGACAATCAAAAACTCAATGCCCGGTAGGCTGGGTGGCTCAGTTGGCTGAGCATCCAACTCTTGATTTTGCCTCAGGTCATGATCCTAGGGTTGTAGGATCGAGCCCCGTGTCAGGCTCTGTGCTGAGCATGGAGCCTGCTTGAGATTCTCTCTTTCTCTCTGCCCATCTCCTGCACATGCTCTCTTTCTAAAACACACACACACACACACACACACACACACACACACACACACACCACACTTCTTTCAGAATGAAGAAGCTAAGGCACAGGGAAATCATGTGACTTATTTCTGGCTAGAAGATACTATAGACAAAGAGAACAAAGGGCCAGTTTTTCTGAAGTCCAGCTTCCTAGCTCCTTGCCGGATGACAGCATACACTCGATGACCTTCTTGAGGCAACTGATTAAGTTACATTTCTGGGCAGATGGAAGTCATCATGTTACCCATGACAGGTGTTCTTTCCAATATTGAGACATCCCCCTATGTCCCATTCATGTAGTGCCTGCTCTGTGTTTATGGAATTAGACAGCACTTGAACCTGGAATGTACATTACTGCATTTGAGGCCAACTGGCAGGGCAATCCCACTTTCATGGACCTTGAAGCCTCTACAATTTGAGCAGGGGCCTCTTTAAGAAAAAGAATAAAAACTCTCAAATATAACATTAGATATAAAAGTGCATATTTATCTGGAAAAAGAAATCACAACCAAACACATATTTTTAAAAAGGTGGGAAATATCACAAGCATAAAAAAACAGAAAAATAATGATTTTTACATTATTTAGCAGCCTGTCACTTGTCTTTTATAGTTTCTTTCCTGCATCCTATTTTGACAGCTTCTTCACATAATAGTATTTTGTGATATCATTTTCTATTGAGAGAATAGAAAGATAATCCAATCTTTCCTCTAGAGAGGTTGATTGACACTTTTTTATATTTTTGATAATAATAAAAATACAGATGCGCTTTTCTGTTTGTAAGATGACTACAAATTTGTACTCTTTCGCCATAGGAATTCTCTTTGATCCTTCTTTTGCGTGATTCTCATCAAAAAAGAAAAGACATGTATGGTGTTGGTAACTATATCTTGTATATTATTGAGTACCTTCCTGATAGGAGGGAACTTCTGTTTTAATTATGTATTTATAGGAACTGAATCTATGTATAATTTTACCTGTCTGATAAAAAATTCTTCACCTTATTGCACATAATATCTTCTGGATCCAGATCTTTCAACCTTGTTTCTCTTCTAATTCTTTCATGCTACTGGTTCATATCATGGTAATACTTTGGCCCAGCACCTTTGTGTCTGGTGTAGGATGAGTTGACACAAGTGGATAGAGGGAATATTCTTGTAGGTCATTCCTACAAAAGGAAAACTTGCAATAACTGAACTATATGCAGAAGTGACTGAGAACCACATACATGTATCACATAAATCAAAACTGAAAATATCCCTAACTGAGCTGCTGTTTAGCCAAGTTGTAAAAATGCCTATAGCCACTCAAAAATTACCCAACACAGTTGGAAGTTCAATGATGAGAAAAGCAGAGTGGAAAAAGATAAATCTTAACCAGTTGTGATTAAATTATTATTTTGGCAAATTTTACAAACACACACTGACCATATGAACATATTGTTGGGGCTCCTCCCAGAGCCTTGAAAGGGGTTTGTGTGAGTGAAGCTAAAGCTTAAGCTTCATTAGCTTCACGGTAAAACCAACTCAACTAACTGGTCAAGTGATTGCTTATCAGGTGCATTCCATTCTGGGCCAAATTCTTTGGGTAACAGTGTATATTCCAAAAGCATGCTATTGCTTCCTTGGGCTTTTTTTCTCCCTAAGAGAATTCTGGCTTTGGCAGGTAGCAGTGCATAATGAAGACTTGCTTACTTTTCTTTCTAGTGAGACCGTTATGATTAGATGTGATAAACCTAATCATAACTTTAATAAGAAACTGCTTTCACCTTATTATTTGCCCAAATTGTGTGTGGGGTTTTATTGGCCATAAACTGTGTTTACTAATTCTTCAGGTTCATGAACAAAGAGACCTGGCCTTTTTGGAAGGCTTTCTGGCCAAGTGGTTTCTGGGCAGATCAACTATTATATGCTCAAATGCTCCAAGGCATCAAAATGGGGTGTTGACAGATGCACAAAATTGAGAGGGGCTTCCTGGCAAAATGAAGAAACTTGTTTCTGCTCACTAGAGTCAGCCTTATTAATTGTACTCTAATAATTTTTCCTCTTTTTTCCACTCCCTGCCCCCAGTTTATTGTAGTGGATTTCCTTATTTCTTTATTGAAGAGTATTAGTAAAGAGATTTCTAAATAGAGCGAGTTAGCCAAGGTCTTAATAGGAAGAGAAGGAGTAATTGAAGACAGCTTAGTACAGAGATTTTTTGCATAGGTACAGGCAATGGTAATGTATACAGGATGGTGTTGTACCCACCCCTCTTGTAGCAATAACCAACCATCACATTTGTAACCTTGAAGGGTCTAGTGGAGGGAGCCATCACTGACACTCGGGGAAAGAACAGTGGCTGTAAAGGAGGGCTGTGTAGCAGAGGCAGTGACTTCTAGTGAGGGAATATTGCTAATTTAAAGCCTGACAGTATTGAGGCAGGGGAATAAACATTCTGACCTTCCTTTCGTATTTCTCTTTGATCTTTTGCAGGTGATTCTCATTGGCTGAACTCAACAGCAAACCAAAGGGCATGCAAGTTTATTGATACAATCAATAAAGTTCAGGTGAAGGGCACAGGTAAGGGTAGAGAGTGGATTTAGAGGGGCAAAGAAAAAAAATATCCAGCACAGAGTGCTACTTAAATTGGAGGAATCTTGCCATTACAAGACTGGCCCAAGAGGAAAATATCTACATATTCCTGTCTTAAAAAATAGGCTTGCAGTTTTGTCTAGCATCCCAAATTTCTTTCTCTCTCTCTCTCTCTCTCTCTCTGTCTCTCCCCATCCCCCTTTCTCTCTCTCTTTTTCAGAGAAGGACTGGCTGCCCAGCTTGAGGGAGTGCAGTCATCAGATAGCCTCAAGGTGTCAGCTCCATTAGGGTTTGTCTCAGCTGCCAAGAGCCGTCTTGCTGGAGGTCAGGTTGTATTTTCTGGGGATAGACTTAAGTTGAATACAATTAAATGGTTCAAAACCCTTCTTTTTACGTATCTATTACAAAGTGTGACCTGTTAAATATTGTCTTAACCTTCACCACTTTTCTTTACAGAAAACCTGTTCCAGAAATGACATTAAACCTTTCTTTTGAATATTTTTACTGGAGCAAGTCTTTCCTCATTTCAATGGCTATAATAAAATGAATTTTCCATATGCTAGAATTATCTTTTCCCTTTTTCAGTCAGTGGTATTTTTCAAACTCCATATATTCTAGATGTTATTTCTTTAGTTTCCTTGGCTTGGAAGAAATATGTCAATGTTTATCTTTTTTTTTTTTTTGGCTTTTTAAGTTCTTATTTTAACACCAGTTAACATAGTGTTATATTGGTTTCAATAGTTCCATCACCCAATGCGCATCACAAGTGCACTCCTTAAATCCCACCACCTATTAAACCCTCTCCCGTACCCTTCCCTTTGGTAACCATGTCAGTGTTTATCTTAGTAAGAAATTCTAGTGAATAAATTTGTGTATTTCCAAGATTGAAATGGACTAAAATTCTACCCCACTCATTCTGTAATGCCTGATGCAACTCATTCAGAGAAAATCCCGTTTGGTTATGGTTCAGCCTGGTCACTGAACACTTCTCAGCCTCATTTTATGATCTGCAATAGACACTCTTACCTTGTAACATGAGAAATCTGAGATAATTTTGTATTATGTGTTCTTCCATTACTTTTCAATCATGCTGATCCTTTTTCATCTTCCTTAGCGAATTTATGAATTTTCTAATTGATACATTTCAAAAAGAGCTTTATGAATTCTTTAATATCACATCTTTCTCCAGGTCTTGTGGTGTACTGATAATGGATCTAAATTTCTTTCATAGTACTTTACTTTTTTAAAATGCATTCCTTAGTTTTCAATTTTTATTTTCTTGCCTAAGTTTTTGTTTATGAATGAAATTGGGGAAAAAATATGGACTGCTTGGAAAGCTTGTAGAATCAGTAAATATACAAAACAATATAAAATTCTGGTGCAAAAGACACATTGATTATGTTAAACAAAATTTTTCTGTGTTGTATGAAATAAGAGGCGGAGTAAATGAAAATGATTTAGTAAGAAGAGTATTATATAGATTCAAATATTAAGCAAAAAAATCAAGCACATTGTAATATCACAAAGATAAAGTTTTCAAAAGTACAAACGTGCTCTGTTGTTTAGTATACATACAAACATACCGTACATATATACACACTTGAAGCAAATATATAAAGACATACTTGATTACGATACATATTGAATTCAAAAATAGTTTTAGGATGGGGAGAGTAATAGAATTATGAATGGATACACAGAGATTTTCAGTTGTTTTTGCATTTTTCATCTTTTTCTGTCAAGTTTCACTCTGGCTATTTTCTTTTTATGTGTCTTCTAGTTTACTAATCCTCTCTGTAGTTTTGTCTAATTTGCTATAAACTGTTTATTGAGTTCTCAGTTTCAGTTACTATTATTTACAGTTCTAAGATTTCCATTCATTTATAATAGTTTCCAGCTCTCTGCTGAAATTATCCATCTAACTGTCTAATTTCTGTCAAGAACTGAGAATGGTCTATTATTTTATCTAATTTTCAAGCTAACAAGTTAGCATGCTACCATTTCATGCATCTTGACAGAAGACATAAGGCTCTTTGGGTCAGAGTAATATGACATATTACCCACAGCACAGCAAGATGCCTGTGCTTCATGATTGCATTGATTCCCTGTGCTCTTCAAGTCCCACATGAAGAATAATTTAGCTGGGTACTGCAGTGGGTTTATGTCAATAGCCAAGCATCTCCAAATTAGGAAATACAACTCTTTCATAATGAACTGCCAGCAAATATTCCATTTTCCCTGGACGGAGACTTTATCTTTATTATACTACATAGTAAGAAAATCTTCCTGTTGCATCAGAGGGGGAAGTTATCACTTTTCCAAGGCTGTTTTCTACATAAGTATATTTTAAAAGATGGCCCAGAATAAAAGCTGTCAGTAAATTTCCTTGTAAGATAGGAGAAACTCAGGAGACCCATAATGAATTGTATATTCCAGCAATTTCTTGAACGAAATCACATATTTTAAAACTATTTTGACTATCTGCCTCTTCCATACCTATCTTCTTCTTATCTGTTATTTGCCCTTGGTTTTTAGTCCTTAGCCATTTTGCAATAGTCCTAAAGAGTGATTAAGAATTAATTGTTTTGATGTTTTATATCACTGAGGTTTTAGTGTTGCTTGTTACAACATGCCTAGCTTAGCAGAATGTTATTTTTACTGCAGTTACGGCTATCATTATTGGAAATTACTCAATGAGTTCTTCCAGAAACAAAATGGGAGTGTAGAAGACTTAAATTCAGATAACAAAGTGTCCACATGCTGCTATGAGTAATACTTCTAGCCCTACTTTCTACCTTTTATTTATTCCTTCTTGAGGAAGGAGGGCATATTAGTTTGGTGACATTGAGTAAAGCTTTTATAAACTTTCATCTGAGGCTCCTTCTCCTTTCATAGCATCCTGAGTGAACCTTCTGCCATAAGGTGAAGAAACCCTGCTTGGTGAGTAACCCTTCCACACAAATTGAAGAGGGCAGAATGCTCCAAAAGCTAACAAGAAAGGTTCTGCTACATATATCCCATGAATTGTTCCCAATCTCATTAACCCAAATATTCCTCTTCTCTTGGATAAGACTGAGTGAGGGGATGAGGAGGAAGGCACAAACTAGAAAAGAACTTCTTAATATTTCAAAGAGAATAGGCTATTCTGTTTCACAGGAACAGCAAAACCACCCTGTAAGGCAGAAAACATGCATGTTTCTCTTCTTTTACTGCTACAAATTGCTGGGAGCAAAGACCTATTTTTGTCTAGTGCTCTGCTATGACTGGATAGGTGTGTTTAATTGTAGGAGGAAAATGGTAGGAAGCCTACATGTGGCAATAGGCCAAACTGCATTCTCTAATTCAGTTTACTGGTAACCATATTTTGATACTTCAACTGTTTATACCTTCTGTTTTTCAATTGGTTACACATGGTAGCAGAAAGGGTGTGATTGTCCATCCTCAGTCCCAACATGTAGGTCCATGAAAGACCAGATTTATGAATCCATCATTTGCTTCTAGTTTTCCCCTATTTAGGGGGCTATTGTGCATATTGCTTCATGGAAATTAATGCAAAGCAACAGGAGAGTAGAGAATAGTGAGGTCACATTGAGAAGTAGTTACTGAGGATGCTCATTAATTGATTCATTCAGCAGCCATCCTACCCAGCTTTATTTATGCTGGGGTTTCTGCAAAATGACAACCACCAGTCAAAGTCCTTCAGAAGTTGCTTGTAAATGATCAACAACACACATGCTGAATCCACAAATGCTGAGGCTCAACTGTGTGCATGTACTAATGTGTGAGTTAGACTAGTGCAGAAATAACACAAACGTTGGAATCTCCTTAACCCACTAATTGAAAGTTAGAGGAATTCAGACCAGCACATGGGGTTTACTTTTTTTTGCTAGAAGGCCTTTCTCTTCAGAGTTTTTCTTTTTCAAGAACCATAGACATTTATTTTATTGCCACTCTATTCTGCTGCACGGTTTTTCCCTGGGCTAAGAATGGAATTACTAACATTGCTTGTTCCAAACTCTGAAAATTGCTGTCAGGTGTGAATTAAATGTTTTATTTGAAGATTTGAGCTCCTTCTCATCAGTCACAAAGGGAATTTTTATGGAATAATACTCGTTGGCACTAATATAATTCTTTTCATCTTAGACTCTGTAAGTGCTTTGTAAACCTTCTCTCCTTGCGATCTACATTTTAATGAATCTTATCACCCCTCCATCTAGCATCACTGACAGAAGCTTTATACTAACTCCCTCAACTCTTCCAGAGTTGCTTTCAGTGTTCCATGTAAGTGGCAAACATTTGAATAATTGTTTCTGGGTACTTAGAGAAAGGAATAAGACAACTTTGATGATCTTCTGGCATACTGTGAATTCAGAACTTAGGAGGGTGCTAAGGGTAAAATGTGCCCCCTTGAGCTGACAGGGTGAGAGAAAAAAAGAATGTTAATAACAGATTAAAAACAAGCAAGAAGCCAATTACCCACCCCCCACCCCATCTCTCCCGCCAAATCCACCAAAACTTTTCTTGATCTTAAAAAGATCACAACTGGGGCCTTTAAGGTTTTTCACATTCCCATTTGGGTGTTCAAATTATAACTGTTTTCTAGTCGCTTATTGTCATAACATGTTTGGATTGGAAGGAATGGTAGACACCATTCATAATCCAGCCAAATTATTCCATAGCTGAAACACTGAGGTTCAGAGACATCTACTGATTTAGTCAAGATCAAGCACAAATTAGTGCAAAGTTTGGTTGCTGGATTTTTTTTAACTGCTCTTCATTCCCACAACCCCATACCAACTATATTCTATACCCTTTCCTTTCCTTTCTTTGCTCCTTCACCTCTTTCTTTTTAGTCTTAATCTTCATTTTCTTCTTCATGTAATAGCTAGATCTTTATCACATGGACAAAAGCAGATTACAAGAATGAGGAAAAACTATATACCACTTAAAATACAACCAATAGGAGCGCCTGGGTTGCTCAGTCAGTTGAGCGTCCAACTTCAGCTCAGGTCATGATCTCACGGTTCGTGGGTTTGAGCCCCATGTCAGGCTCTGTGCTGACGGCTCAGAGTCTGGAGCCCGCTTCAGGTTCTGTGTCTCCCTCTCTCCCTGCCCCTCCTTCTCTCTCTCTCTCTCTCTCTCTCTCTCTCTCTCTCTCTCTCTCTTCTCAAAAATAAACATTAAAAAATTAAAAAAAAATACAACCAGTATCTAGAAGAAAAATGGACTAGACTTTCTTCCTTGTCATTGAGGATAGCTTTTACTTGTACATTCTGTGTCATTTAAACCTCATATTATGTCATAGGGCTTCATCCCACTAAGGAATCTGAAAAACACAGGCTGTCATGTGGGGATAAAACCTGAAATGTGTCATATACATTGAAATAAGAACTTAGGGAAAAATGGTTTCAGAGTATGATATAAAATAACCACAGAGACCAGACTCTCCAATGAATGGTCATCCTTAACTTTTATTCATCGATTTTTAACTTCTTAGCTTCAAGCCATCCTTTAGAGTTCGGATCATTTAAAAATGTTTTTATTTTTAAAGTCCTGCAGTGGAAGTAATACTAGATGTTGACAGCTAAGGAGGCAATATGCCAAGGAAATTAACCTGTTGGCTAACATTTTGAAAGAGATCTGAGATGTATGCTTCTAACTGCCTTTCCTTAGTGGTTCCTTCTTACTCCTGTGTGATTTATATAACCCGCAATTCCTGGGTAGCACCTGTAAAACAGAATCATACAATGTTACTGCTGGCAAGGGACTAAGAGATCCAAAAACCTTCATTCATTGATGAGATGCAGAAGGGTGAAATGACATATCCAAGGTCACCTTGAAATTCCTCTCTTAAGTTTGATTTACATTGGATATAAAGGTAGATTGTTCTTTACATTCTGGAAAGATGGAATTCCAATATAAGAAAGATCTTTACGACAATTTGGCCCTGGAGAATTTGAATAGAGCAGGAAATTTCGAATTATGATTCCCACAACAGTTTTAACTTGGCCACAGTCAGCATGCTCATTAAAGCAGAGTCTCTGGGATTACTACATTAGCATGTTTTCTTTTCTTTTTCAGCTTTTAAAAATTTTTAATTGAATTTTAGGTTTTGTGTATATTTGGTAGCTGCATTCATTTGGGGAAGACAGCTCTTGTCAACCAAACACACTGCCTTAGGAAAAGGGAAGAAGTAACTCTAGGGAGTCAGTCCTGTTTAAACAAAGAGCCATCTCTGGATGTGGGATGCACAAAGCTGAGTCCAGGCAGAGAGCCACTGAGCTGCTTTGCCAAGCTCATTAAATTCTCTCTTGCCTGCCACAATCACCAGTAAGTTAAGAGGGTGTTTTATAGTCCTCATCTCTCTGAGGCATCGGAGCCGTAGGAATTCTCCTCTTTTAAAGTGACAGTATTGTCTATTGTGCCACAGTTTGGCTTTCTTTTGATGGCTATGTGGCACTTCTCAGAGATTATTGTAAATCATTCTAGAAGTTTGGCAGGAGTTAGACTTTAAAAAGTCTTTATAAAATCAATTTGAGTGCAGTTATATGAAAATATACTGCATCCCACAACAAAATAAGAGTTCAGATATATTTTTAACTTCTTTTCCCAAAATCATTTAAGAGTTCCCTTGTGAGTCCTTTTTTCCCACTCCGACAATGTACACAAGTGGAACCAGGGGTGTGGAGGTGGTAGGAGTCTTGGCCAAAATCAAGAGGGAAGAAGAAATCACCAGAAGCCTAAAATTTACCATCTAGCACAGCACTTGAAAATATGCAGTTCTCAGTATTACATTTTCTATCGCACATTGGTTGCTCGGTTATTTGCCCATCGGGTCACTCATCCCAGTCCCTCATGTCTTCACTTGCAGATGACCCTACTGAAGCTGACTCTGGCTGACCTTCATTCAAGCTGAGACACCAGAGTTCTCATTCACCAAGGCAGACCCAAGTTCTGCGTCCTTCCACATGGCTTGAACATGCACTGCAATCAGCATGTTAATTTGGGATGGCTGAGAGCGCATCTCCCTATCTACTTGTTTCTCTTAACATGGACATTTTTAATCAGGCGCCTAATTTGGTCCTGGGGGATCTCACTCTGCTTTAATAATACATGTGACAAAATTTACCTCTTTGCTTTCAAAGTTGTTAATTATGGAGTGCATTTCAAATGAGCTATTGCAGCCAAGAGATCATCTCTTTTGGATGCTTACATACTTTAATGCTGGGAAGAAGCAATAAACATGGAAGGGTTATGAAACACCTCTCCATATGGACAGTGATGCTTTTCAGGGGACCAGACAGGGTAGTTGTGAAGACTTTTTGGTGATGGGCTTATATTAAGTTGTATTTCAGGTTATGCCACAGTCTACATAACCCAGAGGGCTCAACCTGCTTTCAAAGCAGAGGGAAGAAGAGCAGACAAAGGCAAGGAGGACTTCAGAGAGATAAGTGGGCTAGGTCATTGATCCGTTTAAGGAAGTAGACTCAACTGCTTCAGAGAAGACAGGTTTTTTTTTTCTTTCTTTTTTTGCCTTCTACTGTGAGGATAGCCAATTGCAGATTGCACCAGAATTCCAGTGATCTTTGGTGTGTGTTCTCAGACTCACATATGTTATGAATTCTTATGGTCCTAAAGCCATTACTTCTTAATAAATTAGAGAATTAGAGTGGGTTTCTGTGAAATTTGTTTTGGGTTCTCTGGTCTTCAGACATACAAATGCTGTTTAAATACTGATGCAGTTAAAAAGACTTAAACAATCACCTAAATCACTGTGCCTTAAAAGCAATAGAACTCAGCTAACCCATTTGCACATGTTAGCCTCAAAAGATGGCTTTTAGTGGCTTCCTTCCAGAGCTTCCTCCATTATTTTCTCATTACATGAAATGATTACTGGGCTTTGCAAATGACTTTGGGTGCCATACAAAATATTTATTTTAACCCTCTAGGGGACATTGTCCTAGAAAATATGATTGCTCAGGAGTTGAAGTACGGAATAGGTCTTCATGAGGTGGCCATTTTATGTCATCTGTTCAGAAGCATGCTCAGTCTTATATTGGAAGCAAGATAGAAGACAGAGCTAAGAAAAGCTTTCCACTTCATTTTAAGAGAAAATCCAGGGATATTGTTTTTTTTTTTTTTTTAAACCTCAGGTTGAGCCCAGATTACTAGGCATTCCAAAGGCCTTTGGGATACAGTCTGGGTGGACCCGTGCAATGTGATCATGTCTTTGTACTCATCAGCAACCAGAGAAGTAGAAAGTGGATTAATTTTTTGAACACATGGGTGACAATAATTTCACTTCTGGGAACTGACCTAATAAGAGAAATTTTGCCAGTAGAAACTAGGTATTTTGCAGAGTAATAAAACTGTGACAGAAAAAGGTAAAATCTGATTACTATTTGGCTAGACAAGAAGATGGAGGGTCATCCCTCCTGTGCTATATAAAGGAAAACTATGCTGACTATAAATGGCTGTTCACGTGGGAGGTTCACTTAACATCTGGGCCTTCAGTTTCCTATTTCTCAAGTGAGAACTTGGAGAAGATGGTGACAAAGGGCCCTTCTACCTTGAATATTTCTATGGTCCAGGTGGTAAGATGTGAGAGTAGAATAACAGAGAATGCTGCTCAGGGTTTCAGGAAGATTGGTGGTGACTGCAGTTCTGCTACTAAGTTATTGGTATGACTTTTGATCATATGGAACATTTCCAGTTTTTCATAATGCCATACTGAATATTCTTGTACATGATTCTTTTCCTTTGGAATAAATTCCCAAAGCTAGATCAACAGTAGTCCTCTATAAGAATTTTAATATATTACCAGAACAAAACCAGCAAGTTAAACTCTTACCAGGTATGTGATTTTGCCCATTTTATTACAAGTTATCCCCAATGGATATTATAATAAAAATAAATCAAGATCAATATGGTAGCTTTGAATATGAATTAACAACAACAAAAGGTATGACTATATATTTATACATATGTAGAGCCTTCCCCTTCTCTCTCTTTCTCTGACAATTAATTTCCTGCCTTAATTTAAATAATCTCATGCTATTTATAAGAGCTTTCAGCTTTTGGAACCCTTTGTGATATATTAATACTTACCTCAGTCAAGTTTGAGGGCAACTATTCTGTTCCCAAGACTCTGGTGGCACAACATAAACCTCCAATTCTAGGGGAAAAAGTTCTCTCCAGCAGTGTCTAACCCTTCTGAGTCTCTCTCTCTCTCTCTCTCTCTCTCTCTCTATATATATATATATATATATAAAATGATATATATATAAAATATATATATCTTTATATATATATAACATATAACATATAACATATATATCTTTATATATATATTTTATCTTTATATATATACATATATATATAACCCCAATCTAATATCTAATATCTATCTATATCTATATCTATATCTATATCTATATCTATATCTATCTATATCTATATATCTCCCCAATGTAATCTCTCTATTGTGTAGAGGATATGTAGAAAGTATCTGGAATATCATATAAATAAAGTCCCTTATTACAATTAAAGCCAGAGAGGTCTAATGGCTTACCCATCATTGCAAAGCTTTTCATAAATACAAGTAGAGTATTCTGGATTAAAGAGCGTTCATGAAGAGTTATCAGGGTGGCAAATAAAAACAAGTGATATAAGTGGCATTGAAGGAAGTAAGGTACTGAGTCATTTTTCCTTTTTTCTTTTTCTTTTTACATATTTATTTATTTATTTAGAGAGTGTGTGAGAGCACACACATGAGTGTGGGGGAGAGGCAGAGAGAGGGGGAGAGAGAATCCCAAGCAGGCTCTGTACAGTCAGTGCAGAGCATGATGCAGGACTCGAACTCATGAACTGTGAGATCATAACCTGAGCCAAAATCAAGAGTCAGATGCTTAACTGAATGAGCCACTCAGGTGCTCCTCCTTTTTCTTTTTAATCTTCTTATTCTTTTCTTTCTTTCTCTTCATATTCTTTTCTTTCTTTCTTTCTTTCTTTCTTTCTTTCCTTTTTTTTTTTTTTAATACACATTTGGGCTTTTAAAGTACAGGCCTATTATTTAGGAGACTGAGTAACTTTGTGCAAGTTAATTTATCTTTCAGGATCTCAATTTTCTCAAATTAGAAAAAAAAAAAGAAAACCTTAGATCGAATATAACTTCAATTTTCTTCTAAAGTTAACATTCAAGCACTTTCTCTAGGTCATACCAGTGGCCTGTTAAAAACACTGTTTTTAAGGAGAGAGTTATTGTGAGCCCAGGAAACACCAAGATTTTCATCTTTGTTCATTTTTATTAATTGCTAACAACCAAAAGATGGCAGAATAAAGGTCTGAATTTTATTTTCAATTCATATAACCATGCCAGAATTTAAATGCAATGTTGAAGAATAAAATACCAACCTACTCGATTGAATTTGGGCTTGGGTCCTATAGTAGAAATTATCATACTGTAAGGGGCAGAGAGTGAGTGGGGTTTGTTCTCGGCAAATGTTGGGATTTCCTCAGCCAAAATGAACTTTACAGACTTTCACACAATTTCAGAGGGGCCTATGATAGAGTGTGAGTGCTTTAGTCCAATCACCAGAAGTCTTATTTTCTTTCCTGGATTTATTCTACAAAAATGTTTAAGACACTGACTCTAATCTCAAAGAGCAGGGTAGTGCAAGAGGCAAATATAATCCATAGTAATTATAAAACAATTCCAAAGGCAAGATAATAGAAAATAAGATACAAGGGAATAAAGGGGTCCTGGCCATCCTAACTTTGGGAGGGCATGAGTAATCAAAGAAGGTTTCTAGGGAAACAACTTCCAGAGATGCTGGGTGATTTGCCAAAGACCACACTGCTAATTAGTAGTAGAGCAAGCACCAGAATCTACTTTCAGTCTCTTTCCTGAGTGTCTAAGTTCTAATCCACTTTAAGGAAATGGAAATGGAAGAATCTTAGATGTGCAGTATTCTTTTCTTTATACCACCTCCTTAAATATGCGTAACATTTGTCTGCTTATAGTAAAAGAAATGCAAATATCTCCAGGACAGTAATTGCCCTGTTCCTTATTGTCAAACCTTTTCTCTCTTCTGTCAAACGGTTGCCTGTTTATTGACTGGGTGTTGTCCAGGTGTCTTCTGCTTCTGAAAGCACCACAGTGTCCTAGTTTTACGGATTGCATTATATTCCCTTACTCTCTCAACTTAATATATCAGGTGTGACAGTTGGAGAGGATGGGGGTAAAAGGCAATGGGTAACTGCTTGTTGCTAACAATAATCAGTATATGTTAGCTGACTATCATTAGTTTTTGCAGAATCATACTTAGGAAAGTAAATCCATTATTTTGTAAAGGCATTAAAAGTCGAAGAACCAATTGTTTTCTTTTTCACTGTCTAGTCTGAACTATTCTTTATCTCTCAGCATAGATAATTCATCATCTCCTCAAGGGCAAAGATAATTCTTTACTCATTTTTTTTCATCTCTCTAGAGTAGCCAGCAAATGAAAGAAATATATGCTAGGCAGCTACTACCCTTTCAATGTGAGATACAGAATGAGATACACAGACCTTATTCTAACCTGGAGCCCAGTTCAGCTGAACCCCAAAGGACCTAGAAACTTGTGAGTGAGAAGGTGTTGTATGACATTATGGTTATGTTTATTTGTCATTTAAGCATTATTATAGCAATGGCTAACAGATATGAACATATAATTGATGCCCCAGTGTCCTTCCTTCCTGCCTTCCTGCCTTCTTTCCTCCCTCCCCAACTCCCTTCCTCACTTTCTTCCTCTTTTCCTAAACATCCTAATATTGTTAGTATAAATTATGAGTAACAATGTTAAAACAGCCCTTTATTCACTATGAATATGTAAAGATTAAACTTTCCTTTTCAGCTTCTGTCCCTCTTTTCAGCAGCTCAAAATGATCCTATTCTAGGTAATAGATTTGCAGTGTGGTTAATAACCTTTCTTCTACAGGATGACACTCCTTAGTCCAGATCATAGTTTCCCAGACTATGGAAGTTTCAGGAATGCTGGATGTTTCAGGTTATTTGAACATTTTGTTGTTATTGTCCCTACAAAAACTTACCCCAGAATCATCTGGACTTGAACAAATCCATGGATGGAAAAGAACAGCCAGCCACAGCTCCCATGTTTTCACCTGTTTTGGGTTTTTTTTTTGGTTGCCACCAAATGAAAGCACCATATACATTATTTACCTGAAAACCTAAATCTTTGCAAAGTATGCATGAAACAGAGCCAGTTATGAGGAAAAAAATTGCTAACATTTTCCATGCATCTGGACTTGGCTTGAGGTTTGGGAAAACTTGGATTCATTTCAGAGTTTTAAAGAAAATATTGCATATATTGATTGATGAACCATGCTGCTGGTAGTGGTTTCTGAGATGCTGATGGTCACCTCCTGGGAACCATTCTGAGATGAATGCTCTGTGGCATTTTAGGATCAAAAATCAATCTATAGGTGATGACATTCAATCACCACTGACTAAGGTTGGAATTGAAAAGAGAGTTCCAATTGGAAAAGCAAGCTTCACACCACATTACCCGTAAGTCAATGGCTTGGAGTGAAGGGACTAACTACACAAAGAAATCCAAGAGCCACTCAACACCAGCTCACCAACAGTTTGGGACACATGTGAGTAATTTGCAAAGAAAGGGAGTTCTGGCTCAGACATTGGGTTATTCTAGTTTCAAGAGTGTCAGTTCTCACCTGGACAGAAAAGGTAGACAGTGGGGCTTGGCTTTAATAAAGTATACAGACTCTAGACAGTTTCTAATACAATGAGATTATCAAAGGCTCATAAAACAACATATTCAAGGACATTGAGCCATGGCTAAAGAAAGTCAGGTGGTGGTTTTCAAGGACACTGAATATATTCTTCCATTTCAGGATATTATTTTTCATTAGTTTTTTTTTTCAGATTTTGAGAGAATGGGGAAATTGAAATATTTGTTCTAGGCAGATATGAAGAAATTCTTGGGTTGGAGGTATAGAAAAAATGACGCGAAAAGAAGTGACTATTGGTGTGATGTGTTGGCGTTTATAAGCATTCATGAACCAATTAAAAAAAATAGTATGTTGGTAAAGAACCTTGAAGATCTAAGGTTGTTATTCTCATTTAATAAACTAATACTAGAGAATGTGTCAGGGAGATTATTTTAATATTACTGATATACTGAAGTAAGTGAGGAAACATTTTCTTTTTTATCCACCTATTTTAGGTTCATTAGCTGGGGCCATGAAGATTAGACTGACAGAAGGCAAATTAACAAGAGAAAAACAGTTTACTACTGTGTGCAGCACACATCACATGGGAGAAAGCTAGATGATGAATAACTCAAAGAGGTGGTTAGAACTTGGGCTTATACAGCATCTTAACAAGGACAATAAATTTGTAGAGAATTGACAAGACAAAGGAAAAGGAATTTAGGCTTCCAAAGGCAGCAAACCATGGGAAGGTAAATATATGTGGGGAACGAATGGAAGGTAAGTACTAGTTACTAAAGGTTATACAGATTCCTCTAGTGTCCTCCCTGGGCTGATCAGGATCTAGAGTTGTCTCCTGTGATTAACTTCTGTCCTTCCTGGTAGAGAGAGGAAAGGGGGACACCTTTACAGATTTACGTCCTACTTTAGGCAAATAGGAAGATGACAGAGAGTTTTTCTTGTATCTGCTTCTTCTCAATTGCCTTTAGGTCAAAATAATCCTCATGCCAAAGTAGCAGATTTTGAGGTGGCATATTCTGCCACCCTCTTTCAAGCATAATTGTGTTTGAAGATACCCATGTGACAACAAAAAATAACCAAAATGAGTGAGTTATGATACAGAGAAGAAATTTCTGTAATGGAAATAAAAAGAGCCACATTTGAGTATAGGCTATACTACTTCCTAGTTTTAAGACCTTTCAGAAAATATTTGGGAAACCATGTTGTCATCTGAAAACTGTCAATACAATACAATCAATACAGCTACCATCCAATATAATGCACCTGGAACAATAATGCACGAGAGCATGAGAGCAGTCTGCATCCTAATGCCACCTTATGATTGATAAGCACTTTAAAATCGATTGAATGACACAAATATTGATTTATTTGGATATTTGTTTACTACTTAAACACTTCAATGTCTCCAGCTATTTGGTGGAATGATTTGCTTTTAATAACAGGGGTGTTTGATGTCTTGTGGATAACACTGGAAAGTATGACACTGATACTTGAGGAGAGGGAGGGGTGTAAAGGAATTCCATCACTGACTCTGCACAGGGTTCAGTGGCCTGCAGCCCCTATAGTTGATAAGCATTCTTGAAAGAAATAGCTTTATTAAGCACTCTGTTGACAGGCTGCCCTTATGATCTGAGCAGATGGCAGTCCCTGGTCTCTTTGCTTCTTCCCTCCCACAAACCCAACTGTCTCTATACCTAGAGAAATCAAAGTGAATAATATATAGCTATTGGTAACGGAAAAACACAAACTCTAGCCTTTTTCTATTTTAATTGGACCCTCAAGCAGGGAAACAGGAAGACAGTGGCAGCTACAACACTCAGCTTCAGATGCTTTGTCTTCTGCATATGGAAACAAAGAGTTCTTTATTCTCTTCTCGGCATGGTTATTTTTCACACAGGAAGGGATAGGGCAGTTGATACAGATAGACTTCATCCTTGTCTGATTTCATTCCATCACATCTCCATTATTCTTTTTCTTTCACATTAATTCTTCCCTCATTGTTTGTAACTTAGAAATATTTGTAGATGCTTTTTATTACTACACTCTCTTAACTTATGAGCTAAACTCGACATGTTTAATTATTTTTATTTTTCCCTTTTTAACATCACAATGGTGAAGCAAATGGACTTTGGAATCAGATCTGATTACAGTTGTCCTCATCTATTTTGAAACATGCTACTTAACATAGGGATATACCTCCTGACACTCAGATGCTTCATTTGAGAAAATGGAGAAGTCTCAGGACATTTTGCAGAGGATCCTGGGATTGTTAGATGATATAATTTCTCTACCATGATTACTCAGTCCCAGATTATATGCTAAAATTTCAGTAAAAGTTTTGTGAAAAATATTTTCATCTCTTACAACGGAAACACTTGCAATTTCCCAATTTCAGGCAGAATTTTAGGTTCAGTAATTCATATGGAGAAGGGGACTTCGGTTTCATTAAAGTGGATGGCCATTCTCAGTCCAAGAGATTGAGAAAGGAAGAATAACTGCTTTTAAATTAGAAGGCCTAACTAACACACGGGAGAGAAGAGCTGTGTGTGGAGTCTTCTTTTAAGGGTCATCTTAGAAAAACATGGAGTCAGCGAACTTTGCAGCTCTTCATTAATTTCACAGCTTGAGAAAGTTATGTTAATGTGCACTAGACATGGTAATATTTTAGGATAATCTATCTGCTGAAACATTCCTGTGTCATCCATTAAACTTGTTATTCAGTGGGATATCTCTACAACTGATGAAAGAACCAGCAATCTCCCTGATTTTCATTTGATGTGAAATACATTTTCTTGGTAAAGTTCAGCGTTCAGATGTTATTTTCTTAAAATAAAGCTGGATTGAAGCAGAGAAGGAAAGGATGATGCAAAAAACAAAGTGAAAGCACATAGTACTATTTTGTGCTTGCCGTGCCTGCTCTTTGGGACTAATTATAAATGTAAATTTCCGATATGAAGAAAGTTTCCCTTTGCCTTGCCATTTTCCCCTTTCTTTTATGCTCCACCTGCCAGGACAAACCCGCCAGGAACCCATAGGGTTATGGGAGAATGAACTATTCATTTCTGAGTTTTTGGCATCTCATATTCTACAATCCAAATTGGTCTCTAAATCTGGCAGAGTACCTAGTGGGCCTCAGTGTTTATGGTTGGAGAATGAGTGGCTTGGAGGCATATCTCTTTCACCTTTGTTTAATTCACAGGTCAGCATGGCTTTTGAAATTAGTACATTTCATTAGTTACAAGTTCTGATTGAGAAAAAATTGAGGAAGTATCTGGGAGTGAAAGAGAGAAGTGGGGTCATTGCACTGTTGGGGCAAAGCCCACGTCAAACTGGTTCTTTACCCCTTTTATCTGGGATGGGCCTTCACATATGATTGAGGAAGAGAGAAGCCCTCCCCAAGGGATTTTTTCTTTGGATGTACTGCAATTGAAAAAGAAAAAAAAAGATGGCCATTTGAGCAGTTTTATAAGCTAAGGCTATGAAAGCTGTAATTTGAAAAACTACGTGGGTGGCAATGTTGTTTAAGAGGGAAAAGAAAAGATAATTATAGGAAAAAAAATACCCAGACACACAAATCAGGAGATGCTAATTACATAAGATGGTTAATTTAGGAAATACAGCTGAATTAGCGTCAAATTTCATATGACTCAGATCTTCAAGCAGGAGCAAAATAACCACAGAGCTTGGGGCAGTCTGGCATATGTTTTAGAGGGATAGAAACAATAATATTAGTAATAGCTAATGGTTGTTGAATGCTTACCATGTGCTGGGTATTGTGCTTTTTAATGTTTTACCCTATTTATTTCTTAAAACAAACTCACAAGGTAGTTTCATTTTTCCCCATTTGTCAGATAAGACAACTGAGGCACAAAGTGGTTATATTATCCTAGAGGCAGGACAGGTATCTAGGTCTTTCTGACCTCAAAGCTTCTCACCAAGAGCTACTTCTCAGAGAATTTTATGTAATTCTTCAAATAAGAGGGCTTCTCTTGGGAGCCAAATTCAAAATCCTGGATTCAAAAGAAGAAGGAAGCTGAAAGAAACCTGTATATGTCACTTGCCTCTGTATAATATCTTTAATTTTTTCTTACCAACCTGGGGCTTGCTATTACCGTTAACCAACTTACTAACATCAAAGGGTATTCTTTAAAATGTTATTTAAAAAGCAATAAAGGTGTTATTCCTTAACAAACATTTAATGCAATAACTTTAATAGCTAGGTGAAATACAAATTAAGTCTATCTTTGAGATGATTAATTTAAAGGGGAGTCCAAATGAGTGATATGGAAGACATTTACTCCAAGGAGTGAGTAAAGATAGCAATGTCTTATGTTATTGACTTTTTCCTTTTTCTCATTTTTTTAAAGATTTTTTTAAAGTAATCTCAACACTCAACATGCGGCTTGAGCTCACAGCCCTAAGATCAAGAGTCCCATGCTTTCCTGACTGAGCCATCCAGGCACCCCACCTTCGTCTTATTCTCATTTATTTTTCTTCTTCCCTCTCTTCTAAAGAAGTTTGGAACCATAATGGCAGATATGGAAAGCCCCATTTCTATGGGATAGTGTCTTTCCTCATGTTGAGACCAAACTCATTTTATCTCTTCAAAAATGTATTCACTGGTTTCAGCACAATGACTTCACATTTTTTTTAGCACTTCAAATATTTATACCAATTTGTCAGCAGCAAGTATCAGTGACAAGCGGAGATAAAGTATTATTTATGCTGAGATATCCAATTTTTACTTGTTTGACTGCTTTCTTGAAAGATGATGCTTGGGAAAATAAAATGCAGCATTTATCATTGTTTGGTTGAGTATGGGAGGTGAAACTTGCTCTCTTCACTGTGACCCAGTTCATTCACCTAACTGAGGCTTAATGGTCCATCCCCAATTCAGCCTAGGGTTCCACAGGCCCAGCACAAGAGAGACATTTGCAAGCCACTCTTTGAAAGGCAGAGCAATGCTAGGCTAAACAGTTTTTAATATAGAAATATAGATTATATAAATATAAATATAGTTTGAAGAATCTCTTCTTTATATGTTGCAATGTGTTTCAAAGCCAATGGATAAAAACCATTGTATTTTCAGATTTGCATGGGGCCTACAACATCACATGTTATTATTTGGGTATGGGGCGGAGGAGAGGAAAAGAGTTAATGGCAGGTGGAAGGGAGCAAAATGGCTGAGGGAGTTTCAAAGGGAGAGTATAGGAGACTATCTATATTCAGCCTGACCACAGCATTATTATTTATAGACTATTTTAAAGAATAATTTAATTACTTCACTTATTCAACAAATAATTATTGTGCTCAATATTTTAACACTTACCATGTGCCAGGGACTATTCTGTAATGTAGGGATACAGCAGTAAACAAAAGAGACACAGCCCTCCTGAAGCTGCTATATGAGTGGGAGAAATAGATAAGAAATGAATAAACAAGAATATAGTATGTCCAATAGTAAGAGTATTGTAAAGAAAAATAGAGCAGGATTAAGAGAGGAATGAGCAAGACCACAAGCACACTGTTGAGTGGTTTGTGCACTGCGTAAAGGCACCCAGCTGAGGGGCAGCATGGTAGTAGGAATCAACAAACATGTTGAGTCTCATATGTACAGAGTGATTGTGATGGTCTGCGGGTGAAGGATGGAGAGATTCGTAAAGGTTAAATTAGAACACTTTGAAAACAGTGTTTGAGAATCTATCGTCTACAAGTTGCAGCCTGTTTCAAAGCCAGTGGTTAATAGCCATTGCAGGTTTGGGATTTGTACGGGGATTGCAAGATCACACTTTACCTAATATTTGGGGATAGGAAGAGGAGAGAAAGATCATGAATGGCAGATGGAAGGAACAATATGGCTGATGAAATTTCACAGGAAGAATGGAAGATTGTTTATCTAGATTTGGTCCTCACCATAACACTATTATTTATGGAATATTTTGAAAATTAATTTAATTTATTCATTATTGGAAAAATATTTGTTGAGCACCTCCTACCAGACCCTTTGACACTCCCCAGTTATTGATTCAAGATTTGATGGATTATTGTATTTGAAGAAATCATTATAATCATAATTTTGCTAAGTTTAATTTTATTAAGCTTTGTAGTTTGGGGCTTTTCCTCTTCCTGTTTTGTAAGATGCTGTGCTCATTGATTATCTTCTGTTTTTGGAAGTTTCTTTCTAGTGACTTGTAGGTGACCTAGTATGAGTGTTTTCATTTTCAAATTTGGAACCTCAGAAAATATAATGGTGGTGATGAAAATCAAGAACATCCAAACTTTCTGTGTGAACAACTGATTTTTGTGAATGCACTGTGCTACATGTAAATTGCTATGTTAGTTTCTTTTTGAATATTTTAGTCTGGACACTCCGAGGAGAACTGATAACCATAGCCAATTGTGGGTTTAGTTAACATTATTTTAAAGCAATTACTTACCTTCCGTTGTTGCTCAATGGGTTGAAAAGGATCTTGAAACATCCTCATGAGTGACATGGCGAAGAGAGAGCAGGAAATTATTTTCTTCCTTTTTGTCTTTGACCAGTTATTCAATCAATTGACCAGTTTTGATTTAGTACATATCATAGGTAGGTGGCATTGTGCTCTTTGGGCATTGAGTATTTTAAAAAGGATGACTAAGTCCTAATATGTAAGGAGCTAGGTGATGTTGGCTAAGTAAAACTAAGTCAATTTGAAAAATTGGGGTCAATATGTTAGTAAATGCTAACTTCTGTGGCTCAAAGGTCTTAAGTTATTAATCCATGGTTCTTGGTTGTGAGGGAAGCCAGGTTGAGTAGACTAAGCAAAATGGAGTTTATGCTTATCATGTAGCTCACAGATCTACTGGAAGACCAGAAGAATGAACCCTAGAATAAACTTTCTGAACAAGGCATGGCTCAGAACATAGCCGATGAACAGACTGCTGTCCCTGCTGCTAAACACCAGATTCTAGAGTTGGCATGACTGCTAATTCTGGGTCAGATGTTCAATGTTGCATCCACCACAGCCCTGCTGCCAGAGGGGGAAAGAGTCCTTCATCCATGCTCTCTTGTATCACTAACCATGGGATCAAAGTCAGCTTGGGTGACTCTGATTGGAAGAGCCCATCAACTTCTGAGTCCTAGGAAGAAGGGATGCCAGAAAAGCAATCAGCTGTCATTTCTATTTTCTAAAGATGGTCTTTGCTGTCCACCCAAAATGATAATTCTCCAAACATGAAAAGGGGTTCAGATGCTTAAGTAGCCAAAATAAGTGATGAATTGTCACTACAAGAATCAAAGTCAGAGAAAGACAAATACCATATGATTTCACTCATATGTGGAATTTAAGAAACAAAACAAATGAGCAAACGGCAAAGAGAGAGAGAGAGAGACGCACACCAAGAAACACACTCTTAACTACAGGGAACAAATTGATGGTTACCAGAGGGGAAGTGGGTGGGGGATGGGTGAAATAGGTGATGGGGATAAAGAAGCACATTGTTGTGATGAGCAGAGGGTGTTGTATAGACGTGTTGAATCACTATATTGTACTCTGGAACTAATATTACACTGTGTGTTAACTAACTGGAATTTAAATAAAAACTTAAGCAAACAAAAAGAACCCAAGTAAATATTTTTCTCCCAGTCCTATTGATTTATATCTACATATGTTGAATATGGAGGGATTTTAGACTTCATATTACTCGTCCATTCTTTATAAGCTTACATTTATTCAGCCAACCATCCATTTTTTATCCTTCTACCTCAACTTCTTATGTGAGGGGCTCTCAGATTATTTCATATGCCTTTTACCTTCTTAGACAGCAAATAGAAAATTGGACTGATATATCAGCACTGGAAAATAATAATTTTGGAGGATTTGCATATGTGTTATAGAAACATTCTGGCAGCTGGCAGAAAAGTCTCTTCCATAAAATTCAACTATTCTAACTAAAATTGCATTTTTGAAAAAAGAAGTTTCAGTCTTTGGAATATATTAAAAAGGAAGAACAATTAGAAAATTTTTAGTGAAGCATCACCAATGTCAAGTGGTGTAATAAAACATGTACAATTAGAAAAACTTTTTGATGCCCTAATAAAAACAGAAATAAATATAGGTTGGACTTTATTATAAAACTTCTATGTAGTGTCTATATTGCACAAACTGAAAATGATTGTCTGAGGTGAAGACTGATCTTCTACAGATATTCTAGAAAATGATGTATGGTGACAAATGGTCATTATACTGATTGTGGTGAGCACTGAGTATGTACCGACTTGTTGACTCACTATGTTGGACGCCTGAAACTAATAAATTATTGTATGCCAACTGTATTTCAATAATAAAAAGACAAAAAAAGATTTTTGATCCTTAAACTTAAGAAATAAAACATACATGGAGAACACTTACTAGATTATTGGCATGTTCGAAAGGAGCTACTAAATAAGTGCTGAAACTAAAATAATTCTTTGCCAAATGCTGAAATAGTTTCATTTAGAAGAAATGTCTCTCAGGACAGACATATGCGAGAAACAAAACTGATGCTCCTGGCTGAAGTTCAAAGCCACACTTTTTAGAGGGTACGACCACCACCAAAAACTTCAGAGTGAGCAGAAGCATCGTCTTCTAAAGACTGTAGTCAGCATAAGGAAGAACAATTGATTAGGGACTGTGTTTGTCATCCTCAGACATGCATTACTGGTTGGATATCAGACCCAACTTACCTGCACCTAGCTAGGTCTCTATCATCTGAGGGACACTGAACGCCAAGACCTGGGGGGATGTGTCCTAACTGCCTATATTAGATCATTTTGCTTCATTATACAATGTTCAATAATCTTCCATATATCTTACTCCCCTCTGGTGCTATGGGGAACAGCCGATAACTAAACAGATTCTAGAGTAGGGGAACTTGACACTCCAACCTCTTTAGCACTCATGGAGGTTGGAGTGTATTTAGTTTTTTCAGCCCATATAATCTAAGAACTGGTTCCTGCAGTGAGATGCCTGCCTGGGCACAAGGAGAGGTTCTGTGTCTTTCTCCATTGGTGTTTCTGGTTCTATTTGCTCAGCTCAAGCCTATTCCCAAAAAAGTTTGTGCTGAGAAACACAAATGGCAAAAATCATGGTTTTCTCACTGTTTACAGTTTCTGGGGTCCTCTTGGTTCATCTGTGGAGTCTCAGGAGCTCCTCAAGGGATGTCTGGATGGCTTGGCCTCCACCTGCTCCAGCCAGTTTGGTTTTGCTTTCATCTTTTATATATTTGGACTTGGTATGATTTTATTTTTAAAACATAATTCTGCTGCTAAACAAAGAGAAAAAAAAACTTTGGAAATCACCAGCCTAAAGAAAAATTTTAAAAGACCTCCTTTCACTTCCTTCCTTCTCTCCTTCCTTCCTTCCTTCCTTCCTTCCTTCCTTCCTTCCTTCCTTTTCTTTCTTTCTTTCTTTCTTTCTTTCTTTCTTTCTTTCTCTTCCTTCCTTCCTTCTCCCCTTCCTTCCTCCCTCCCTTCCTTCCTTCCTTCTCCCCTTCCTTTTTCCCTTCCTTCCTTCTTTCCTTCCTTCCTTCCTTCCTCCTTCCTTCCTTCTTTCTTTTCTTCCTTCCTTCTTCATTCTTCCCTCTCTTCCTCCCTCCCTTCCTTCTTTTCTTCCTCTTTCTTTCTTTCTTTCTTTCTTTCCTTCTTTCCTTCCTTCCTTCCTTCCTTCCTTCCTTCCTTCCTTCCTTCCTTCTTTCTTTTCTTCCTTACTTCCTCCTTCATTCTTCCCTCTCTTCCTCCCTCCCTCCCTTCCTTTTCTTCCTCCTTCCTTCCTTCCTTCCTTCCTTCCTTCCTTCCATCCATCCTTCCTCTCTGTCTCTTCCCCCTCCTTTTCTTCCCTCCCTCTCTCTTTCTCTCTCTTTTTCTTTCCCTTTCTTTCCTTTCCTTTTCCTTTTTTCCCCTGTAAACCTGTTTATTCCAAATGTTCTTTTCTTCCACGATAATAACCAACCCATGGTGCTTACTATATATCAGACACTGTTCTAAGGGATTTGCATGTATTAAATTCATTTAATCTTCAACACCACTCCATAAAGGAGGCACTGTTTTTATCCTTACTTTACTGTTGAGGAAATATGGGAACAGAGATGTTTTACAGCCTGCCCAAAGTTCATATATCCAGTACCTGGCAGAGCTGGGATCCGAACCTTGGCAGCCCAGTTTGAGAATTTGTCCTTTAAATCCACTTCATTATATGCTTCTCTGCTGTATGCCATTTTGCGTCACACTGTTTTTCCCGCAACCTTTAACTTTTTGAGCAGTGATGTGGTCTCTGATTTAAATGAAGTGCTTAAGAGAGGTAGGGACTTGCTACAGATTCAGGATTAAATTTTGTGATGAATATAGCATCCTGCACAATTGTTGCCCTTTTCAACACATTCCTGAAGCTTATTAAAAGATATTTACAGTGAGCATGCCAGAAAACTTATGTCTGTTGCATGATTATTTCCCCAAATCTTAATAGTGATGATTATAAGGCTAAGAAAGTAATTGCTTAAAACTATCACATGCTACGTATATCATCTGTTGACATGGGTAGGAAGTGGTCCTCTCCCTCCTAAGAACATACCTTTCAGTGTTCCCTGGATCTGTATATCTGCCCAAATCATGTGTTGCTCATAAAATAAATATGGGGGACAAAATGAAATGATGTGAATATAATCGTTCAAGGTTTCCACATGCACTCATTCTTTCAAACTTCTTGGCCTTAGAAAATCATTTCACTTTCTTTCAGGTTGTTGTGATAACTGGGCTGGAATTGGCATATATTCTACTACTCATCTAGGTTAAATCAATTCCGGAATGTCCTAATCTGCACAGCTGTATTTCTCTTTTAAGCTTGCCACCCTTCCTTCAGGTTGTGTTCTTCCTGGAGGCGCGCGCGCGCACACACACACACACACACACACCACACACGCAGAACTCTAATTTCTCAGAGAAGTGTATAACCCAGTAGGATTGTTCTGGTTAGTTTTCCCCTTCAATACCACAAACTGGAGTTGTTTATCATTCTCACATGAAGGAAAGTAAGCAACGATACTGTTAAAAAGGGATAATAGCTGGCCTTTAGTGAGAGCTTATCTGTGTCAGGTATTTGGCAAGGAATTTTATGCATTTTTACCACATTTAATCCTCATGCCAGCATCTCAGTAAATGTACATCGGATAAAAGATGAGCAATGACACTATGCAGTGAATATGATCTTCTCCATATAAGGAAGATAATGTTCAAAGAGTTTAAGTACATTTCCTGAAGTTCCAGGCAGATAGTCATTGTTAGCTTGTTCTGACAACCAAAGCTCATATGGGTAGCCAAACTATTACGATTTTTCTCCTCAGTTTTAAGCTTCAATAGGATGAATGTGAATTGAGACTCATTCCGACATGCTATGAGTGAAGACAGGGAGAGTGGCATCTCTCTTTACAGGTAGAGTCCTTAGATTATAGGTGAGGGCTGCTATGAAACATTATTTAGCACAAGTTACATATGGCTCCATGACTGGTAGTAGAAATTCCTCTGCCCTGGCATTTTCTTACCTAATACAAAGAATGTTTCCCCCCACCCCCCAGCCTTTCAATTCTCTCATCTTTTGAGAGACTCCAGAAGCATATGTTGCTCTTCCATCATACACCAGTAGATGGCAGCAAACGTCCACCCTAGACTCCCACAGAGTTTAGCTTCTGAGTTCTGTGGTGTGAAGCTGCAGGCAGTTTTTAAAAATACAATCCTCCACGCTCCTTACCTGACGCGTTGGAGGGGCTGATTTTCCAGGTCACACATGTCTTATTACTTTCGAAAATAATCATGTGGAAAGGCTTTTCATTGTGTTTGCTGCTACATTTCTGCACAGTGGTGACTGTCAAGCCAAAATCAAACTAATAGGAAGGGGGGGGGGCGGCGGGGGGAGACGCCTACGACCCAAGAGAAGTGCAAATAATTTCCGTTAAGAATGTTCCTCATGGGTTTTCAAAGAAGTTTTCATCACCCAATCTGATAAGTGAAGCAGTCTTGTTCATAAATTATTTATCAGTCTCTGTTCTCTATCTCATCTTTCGCACCATCGAAACAAGGAAAATCTAACTTTGGGTGAATTCTTTTTTAAAGAAAATCTGGAGAGAAACATTTCTTACCACCCTTCGCTGTCAGAAATGAAGCACGACCATTATGTAAACCATATACAACAAAAGAATTGTTTGGGTTGTTTTTTTCTTTTAATTAGAATTTTCTTTTTGAAGGATATTAACCTTGGCATTTAGTCTTCGTATTAATTTAATTTTCAGCCTGTTGATGGTTCATTATTCTGGGCAATGTGCTGTGAATTTTATGGGCAGTGTGCTGTCGTTGGTCTGAATTTGAACGAGTTGGTTCCCTGACCTGGGAGAGAAAGGCCTTCAGTGTAGGCAGGCACATTGTTGCTACTCAGCTGTTTGGCAAGCAAATCACATCTCCGTGTTTTGTTTCAGTTTCTCTAAAATGGAGATCTCACAGGATTGTTGTGGGGATCATATGAAATTAAACTAGTTAATGTCATGAAACCTCTAGCTTAGTACATGTTAAAAATTCACTGTTAGCTGGATGTGAATGGAGAGGGTAAGGTTGGTGAGAGCTAAGATTCCTTCTAGTTTTAAGTGACTAGGACTCTGATTAATTTCTTTCCCTTCAACCTCAACCCAAGAGTTACAGATCTCCATCCTAAGAAGAATAGGGGCCCTTGAAAGATGCTGAGATGAAAATGGTCTAGAGGATGAGAGATTGGTTCACTGTAGAAAAAGATGATCTTATTTTTACTACTAAGAGGTGGCTGTACGTCATCATTGACAAAAGTTCATCATCCAATAATTGAGAACAAGTGGGGGGAAAAGGAAGAAAAATGATTTCATGAGCAAGAGAGAAAATGAAAAACAAAGGTTCTGAGAAATAGAAAGGGGACTGGCAGCATTATCTACATACACTTTGTCACCTTGAAGAATATTTTCCAGTATCTGGAACCAAAGGAAATGATGTTTTAAGAGCACTTCAAGAACTAGGTCAATTACACATTTAATATACAGTCTCTCAGCCAAGAGTGTCTTATTTTAATTTTGCCATTTATTCTGGAGCTAAATCCTTCATCAGGGGATAACATCATCCCTCACCAGTGTCTGTTTGGCAACCCATCTTAACGGGTTTGGTACTTTCCCTGGCATTTGGGACAATCCATCCTTTCGATGCCATGGCATTTCACGAACATTCCACACTGAATCTTTGTACACTGAAGTTTGCAGGTGTTTTAAGTCCCAGTTTGCTGATGAGCAAATAGATTTCAGAGAAATTGATTTGCCAAAGACTCTGGCATTGGGAGTGAATGTCAGAGATCTGTGAGTTTCTCTTTGTGCCATTGCTGCCATGGCTACAAATACAATTAAGAAATAGAGGTCAAGTGTGAGGTCTTTGAAGGTTGAGTGACAGTTTGGGTTCCTAGCTCCATTGCTATTTCCAGCTGTGCAATTGTGACCAGACTAGTTTTCAGGGAGGATGGACTTCACGGTCACCATGAACAAGGGTGGTTACGTTTTTTACTGCTTAGACCTAGTCATACTTCATCTTTGTTCATCCAGCAATAAGCATTCATAAAAAATAGAATAAATGCTGTCTCGAAGAGGGAGGAAAGAGAATGCTTTTTTTTTTTTTAAGTTTACTTACTTATTTTGAGAGAGAGAGAGCAGGGGAGGGGCAGAGAGAGAGAGGGAGAGAGAGAATCCCGAGCAGGCTCTGCACTGTCAGCACAGAGCCTGATGCAGGGCTTGAACTCAGAAACTGAGATCATGACCTGAGCCAAGATCGAGTTGGACACTTAACTGACTGAGCCACCCAGGCACCCCCCGGAATGCTTTTGATAAACAGAGATTTTGAAGAAAATGGGAAGGGCACCATCATTGTTATCTGCACTTGGGAAGTACACAGAAAATTTCCCAGGAGCTGAAAAAAAGGAAAGCAAGACTAGTCCTGAGTCAATTCCTGGTTGAAATCCTGGCTTCCCATCAGCTCTGTAAGTTGGCTACCTCTCAGAGTCTCCTCATCTGAAAATGGAAGTGGCAACAGGACATAGAATTGTTTTAAATATAAAACGAGCGTATGTGTGGTGAAATGCTTCCCACAGTTCTGTCGCATGGAAGATGCTTGGTAATACATGTTAGCTATTACTATGCACCATCTACCACTTGCACACCACCACTACTGTTTAAGCTGTATCTCTGAGAATGTGTGGTTTTTGCCAAGGACTGAAGGCTAATTTGGCCTTGAATGTTCAGCTTGTTCATACTTAGTGTAATCAATAGGAAAACTTCCCGAATTTCAACAAAAGTACTTTTTTTTTTTTGGTTTGTTTTTAAAAGAAATCTTTCTATAGCAAATACAGTATTACAGCTTTACCTTGGCCTTAAACTTGAAACACATCCATGGGATATGTATACTATAATTGCCTCTCTTTGCCAGTTATTGGTTATGAGTTAGATTTCCTGCCCCTAGGGATGGTCCTGACAGTAAAAATAAAACAAACAATTATGATACAGGACTCTGACCTACTTTCTGAAAACAAATTCCCTATTTAAACTTGAATAGTATAATTAATGCTTTTAATATCGGATGTTATTTTTTGGTGAACCACTGCACCTGTTGGCTTAGTATTTCCTTATCCAAAACTGTGGGGGCTGGACTGTTGCCAGCAATCCTATTTTTGAGCACTTATCATGTGCCAGGTCCTTATGGTAAGTGTATTATATACATATCCTTATTCAACCAACAGCAGCCTTGTAAAGTACAGATTATTTGAGTTCCATGATGGAAGAAGCTGAGGCTCAACATTTATGTAAGGAGTTCAAGGCCTTGTGGCTGGCACACAGCACAGCCACAGTTTGCTACCAGGTCTGTCTGACACTGAAGCTTATGTTTATAACTGCACAAATCTAACACTACCATGAAGCGTGCTTTCACATCAAACATGGTGAGATTGCACTCAGGGTACTCTTTCTTATAGTTGGTAAAAGCGTTTCTGCCATATTGCCTTCAGCTGGAGGGGGACAAGACAATTTAACAAAAATAAACATAATGGGTCAGGTACAAATGTACACATTACCACTCAGGGGCACAGAACTATAACGTTTTAGTTTTCTATAACTCAACTCCATTTCATTCTCAGGTTCCCTCAAGCTGCCTAGAGCAGACATCTTATTTTATGGCATTCTAGTAAATTCAGTTGAATATACTGAATCTGGTTGAATTTGCAGTCAAATGTCAGCGTTATTATTTCAGTCACTGTTTAGTTTGGAGCTTCCTCACTCTTGATGGGAAACTCAGTATTTCAGGCTTCACTACCTCACTTCTGTCCTATTGTTTCCCCCTCTTTGTGCCATGCGGTCTTGGAGAAGCTCTGGCCCATCATCCCAGAGGGGAGAGGCATCTCTGGTTAACGCGGTAGCAGCTGGATCCTTGCTGGCCGTGGCATGTCCTTATAACCGCTATGAGGATCCAGTTTCATGGTCTCTGCAGCCTCCTTGTCCTAACATCCAGGAGAGTTTTAGTTTAGTGATCCCTCCCTGGGTCATGGGGCCACAAACAGTTGGCCAATGGGGACTTGAGAGAATCTCCTCCATCCCTCTCTCTGACTTATCCTTTTATACCTTCCTTTCAGCCTCACCTCAACTGCCTCAGGTGGGCATGTCTCCATACTCAGAGCCAAACACCAGGGGTGCAGAGCCCGGCTGAAAATGGAAGCCACATTTAACCCTTGTCCTGTTCCTGCTAAGCCTCCAGCCTACACCCACCCCCATATTCAAGCTGGAAGGGCTTTTCCTTTCACTTATAGGTTCAAATTTCCTTTTTTCCCTTTAGTTTAATTTATTTTGACCAAAAGAGAGACAGAGACAGAGAAAGAAAGGGCATCCCAAGAGGCTCCTCACCGTCAGCCCACAGCATGACATAGGGTTCAAATTCATGAACTGTGCGATCATGACCCGAGCCAAAACCAAGAGTCAGACGCTTAACCGATTGAGCCACCCTGGTGCCCCATTACTTATAGGGAAAAAGTTTCTCTACATCATATCCTAGCTCCTTCCTGTGTTTACTCTGTGGTCATGGCTTCATGCTTTGCTTTGTATCATGTAAAAATACAGTTTTCTGAGTGTCCAGGAAAGCCTTCCTTTCAGGAATACTGTTTAACTATACATCTATGGAAGTTTACTTTGATCAAACAAAAATTGGACAATGGCTTTCTTGTTTTTCGCCTGTGTGTCTATCCCTGGAAGCAGATGCAAATACTTTGGCTATAACCTGTTGAAGGGCAATGATCCTCGGGTATTGGAAACAATTAGGAGTCCCAAGTGGGGCAGAGAACTCTAGCTCCACCAAGATTTGTGCTCACATTCTGTAGTGTAGGGTTTTCGTTGGAAAACCACCCATGTTTTGGGGCACCTGGGTGGCTCAGTTGGTTAAGTGCTGACCTTCAGCTCAGGTCATGATCTCACGGCTGGTGGGTTCAAGGCCCACGTTGGTCTCTGTGCTGACAGTGCGGAGCCTGGAGCCTGCTTTGGATTCTGTGTGTGTGTCTCTCTCTGCCCCTTACCCACTCATGCTCTGTCTTTCTCTGTCTCTCAAAAATAAATAAATGTTAAAAAATCAAAAAAAGAAAAGAAAAGAAAACCATCCATGTTTTTCACTTACCCTTGCATCTAAGTGTGGCCATGTGACTGGTTCTAACCAATGAAATGTGAAAGGAAATTGGTGTGTCAATTCTAGCTTGAGGTGGTTTATACAAGGGTCTTCTTACTCTGTGCTCCTTCTTCTTCCTTGTCTACTAACTGGATGCCAGCATCTTGCTAGCTGGATGATGTTAGCACCATCAGTGCTGACCTTCGGAGCCCTGGATGAGTACTGGTTGATTCCCCATCAGCTTGGGTTCCTATACGACTGTGTGTAGGAGACAATCCATGTCCATCCTTCTATACAGTGAAAAATAAACTTGTGTAGTTAAGGTTTGTGGGCTTATTTTTTATATATCAGCTAATGCTACTTCAACTAGGAAAGCAGCAGTGAAAAAACATGAGTGTGAACATTTTTTTAAAATTTTTTTAACGTTTATTTTATTTTTGAGACAGAGAGAGACAGAGCATGAACAGGGGAGGGCCAGAGAGAGAGGGAGACACAGAATCTGAAACAGGCTCCAGGCTCTGAGCTGTCAGCACAGAGCCCGACGCGGGGCTCAAACTCACGAACTGTGAGATCATGACCTGAGCCGAAGTCGGACGCTTAACCGACTGAGCCACCCAGGCGCCCCGAGTGTGATACATTTTTAAAAAATTATCCCTGCTGTAGTAGTCAAGTAAAATTTCCTTAAAGGGAAGATCTTCAAAACAAAAGAAAAAGTCATTTCTTTCACTCTTTATTTGGACTGTATATACCTAATATACATTGACTTTGGGTGAAAGGCAGGGGTTGGCAAACTCTGGCCTGTGGTCTGTTTTTGTATGGCTAATGGGCGAGGTATGGTTTTTTGCACTTTTAGACAGTTGTAAAAACCAACACACACACACATACACACACACACACACACAAAAGGAAAAATATGTAAAACATGTGATAGATCATATGTGGCCCTCAAAGTATAAAGTTTTACTATTTGGTCCTTTGCAAAAAAATTTGCCATCCCCTGGTATAAGTGATGGGGACACCAATGAGCTTAAACTGCATTGTATTGGGAAGGCTATTTGAAGCACAAAGAATTGAATACACTATCCTGGGTTGATCTGTGGAGTTATGATTTAGGCCTTTGAAATTGATAGAAGCTGTATGGAAAGTGTAAACTTGACCTAACACTAGTGGTAAAGATTTGCTCAGTCTTTACTTCCTGTGTCTATAGGACTAAGAGCAACTTGACTTTTCATATAATTGACTGATTATTTTTGAAGCTGATAGTCAATTTGGTATTAAACAGACACAGCCAGAGAGAGAAAAAAAACTATTCTTTTTTGTTTATTTTGGATTGGTGGCTCCCTAAACCAAGGCCAATGACTCTTGGATTTATAGGGTGGATGAAACAGTTTCAACATTCAATAAGAAAATGAAATTCTCTTGAGATTTGAGTAACTGAAATAGTAATGTTCTTTCTCCCCCCTCCATTTATAGCCTCAGAAAAGTCAAGCGCATTTGTCCTGAATAATCTAGACCAGCCACCAGCCTCTAAATTTATTATAAATATGCAATGTTTGGTAGGTGTTGCAGCCAAACCTACCCATTCTATTCCCCGAGTCACTGATAATAATTAGGAGGCCATACTTGTGGTTTCCAAGGGGAAAAAAATGAAGACTGTATTATGATTAAGATTCTGCTTATGATATGTGCCAGTGAGCAAGACCTGTTTGAGTTGGCAGATTTTAATGCTTGTGTGAAATATTTTTTATTTTCCTGCCACTAATTGTGTTATGATTAAGTTACATCCACTGGAGTGTAATTATCTATTGCATAACACTTTTTATACGTGGGCCCCTTGAAATTTGCCACTTCAATAGTGCTGACTGAGGGTTTGCTGCACCTTCTTAATGATAAAACTTTTCTCTTACACAGTTCAGTTTATCTTCTTTTCCCTAGGAACTCCTTAATAATCATTTTCAGAAGAATAAAATTCTAGTCTAGGTTGTTTGTCTTGAAGATAGGATTTTTCATTTGGCCCTTGTGAATTCCGAGGCAATCATGATCCTAGTGAGTTCCTGAGTGGGAAGGGTCCTACTCAACTGAGGTGGCAGGAAGCTTCTCTGAGAGATGGCACCTAGAGTTCATTCTTATTTTAGTTTCCATTTTGATGGCTTTATGCTTTTTCAAGTCACAGAACAATGGAATTCTGATAGAAGTTCATAACTGGCACCACCTATTTCCTTCACTTTTATGGTTTATATTCTTCCATGTTTTAGATAGCTGTATTAATTTCCTCTACCTCTGAGACTTGGGCACTTTATAATAGTGCACTGGGTGGGGAGAATAATGTTTCTCCCAACCCATTCCAGTATTGATGCCTCCTCTCCCTTTTCCCCACATTTCAGCCCAAGAGTCATTATGGCAAAGACCATGTCTGCTTTGCCCACCATTTGATTCCAAAGAAGCTAGTACTGTGCCTGTCACCTAACAACTGTTTGCTGAAAGAATTAATGAATGACATCCCTCTGCTGCAGAGGCTCCTGAGAGCCCTCTCCAAAATGATGTTTTAGCATTCTGGAGTTCTCCTTATACTTCTGGAAATCAGGTGACTAGATGATAAGAACATTTAGTGCTTTTGCTGTTCTAAGATTCTGAGATTTTAAACATATGCCTTATGATTGATTTATTTGGTTTGTTCATTCGATCATTCAGCAAACGTTTATTATGCACCCACTCTGTGCCAAGGTATGTTCAAAGTGCAGTGATGATCCCCATTGAAAAGGTCCCTGATCTCATGGTGTTTCTATTTTTATTGGGACAAACAAAAGGCTAAACCAATCACAGAAGTATTAGGTAGTGAGTGATGAATGCTCTGGAGAGAATAAAAGCAGAATGCTGTGAATGAGAGTTGCTGGGGTGCCCTTATAATGAAGGTTTGGAGAAGCGCCCTCTAAAGAGCCAGGCATGCAACCATGAGACGCAAGAACATCCCATGCAGAAGCTACAGTGAAGGCAAACAGCTCCGGCAGGAACAAGCCTGACACACTCAGAGAAGGCCAACAGGGTTGGCGCGGACAAAACAAAGGAAAAGTGGAGCTGTGAGCAGGATTTGAGTGGGTGGGCAGGTGTCAAAGTGGGGGGTGTGTGTGGGACAGCCAAAGATCACTTTAATGATTCAACATCAAAACACTAGCAAGGGTGGTATCTGAAAAGCATTCTTGGGATGAAGGGCACAGGCTGGAAATTAATCTTTGATCTTAGTTCATTTTCTGCATTAACATTCCTGGAAGCTGGACAAACCTTGCAACTCAGCCTAGGGCATGGCACAAAATATCCTTAAAGAAGGGCCAGAAAATAAAAAAAAAAGAAAGAAAAAAATTTCTACGATGCTTAATCCAAAATGGATCCACAGGAGAAGGTCTTTCTTCTTGAAAGCAATTATACTTTACAACGTGTTCTTTTCCCTGGTGTTTCAGCTTCCCGTGATGCCTGACTTCATTAAAGCAGGCAGGAAACAGGATTTTCTGTGATGTGCTGCTAGAATTATATCTTCTGAGCTGCAACTAATTGTTTTGATGAAAACAAAAAAAAATACAATATAACACTCTATGAGAAGAAGATCAATGCTTGCACACTGGGCAAACTCAGAAAGAAAGGAAACACAGAAAAATAACAACAACACAACACATTGTTTTATCTGTCACATTTTGTTTATATAAAACATAAAACTAGGAGAGAGCTTAGCTTAATGACAGATCAGGATACCATTTGAGAAAAACTTCATTTTAGCTTTGCTCATGCATTTCTGTGTGTGTGTGTGTGTGTGTGTGTGTGTGTGTGCTCTCAAGAAAATTTTTTGCTTATTTTGCTACTGTTTTGATTTATTCAGTTTTTTAAATTGGGAATAAGTGTGTTTATTGAAACCATATCTCATAGAATGCTAACAAGATATAGTTTTAGTGAAAAGAAATGAAATAACTGAATTGCTATTATGCCCCTCTATTTTAATAATAATAATAATAATAATAGTAATAGTAATACTAATACAAACTCAAAGTAAATCAACCACTTCCTTGCAGGTAAGAGGACAGTTGGGCTCTGATCTTTGCTCAGCCATCCATAAGAGTGAGACCTAGATCCACTCTCCTCCATGTTGGAAGCCCCACCTGAGATATTTGGGATTTGATCAAACCAACATTGAATGCCTTTCTTGCTCTGAGATCTGTGATTCTAAATATGTATAATCCTTAATATTCTCACCATGTATTTTGACTATACAACCATAGTGACTCATGATTTATCTACCAATAATGTTCTGATAATTGTAACCAAATGGGGATAGGAAATGATTATAGAAGAGACACTTCATTTGGAGTCTATCTTTAGAGAACAAAAAGCCTTTCTTATATCTACCAAATCTTTCCTATTTCTTGTCACTACAAAAGGGAAACTAAATTATCACTGGAATTAGAGGGGTGATTGGTCTGTTTGACATCTTTGCTACTCAAATGTGGCCCAAGGAACAGCAGCATCCACATAACTCAGGGGCTTGTTAGAAGTACAGAATTTCAGGATCTGGGGCAGCCCTACAGAATCAGAATCTTCATTATAACCAGAGTCCTAGGTGAATCATTTGCACATTGAAACTTAAGAAGCACTATTTCAGATGAATGGCAAGTAAGGGATATTATTTGGAAGATTATCTATTTTGACCCCAAACAGAGTAAACATGTCATTACTGTGAGAGATCCAGTTGTAGCACACTGGTTGATTTTGGCCCATACCTTGAAGCTTATCTTCCGAATCACTTACACAATATTGTACTAGCCTAGAAGTGGCACTCTTCCTTCAACTTCTGAACTGAATTGGCAACCCATTTTGCTGTTAGGAGTTACCCTTCAATCTTTCAAAGTGTAACTTACATTTCTGCTTGCTGAGATGAGTATACTTTGAGGAAATGTCTATGCTGGAAAAAAACATTCCCCTCCAGTCCTTATCTAAAGGCTAGAGAATTGATAAGCAACCTCTTTATCCATTTGTTTTTACAGTAATTTTCAAAATCATCTTCCTTCTCTGTGCATGACTGGATACAGCATTTGTGTGTATGTGTGCATGTGTGTATATGAAATAAAGGAGGTGGGTGGCCATCAGCCCCTGTTAACTGAAAATATACTTGCTCTTGGTCTATTCTTAGGGTCATGGTGCATGACGATTGTCTTGAATGGATATTCCTTTTCCATTTATTAGGGTCTGAAATTGAATAGGTGATTTTTCTACTATAGAGATGGTGAGTTTACCATAGGAGGTAAAAATGAGCCATCTGGAATACTGCTTGTTGTTCATTTCAGCTGAGGTCCACTCTGAGCGATTAGTTGTATTTTCAATGTATCACTTGGATGCTTTTTTTTTTTTTGGCTCCCCTGACTTAAATAGGATCAGACCAAAGACCACACAGTGCAGAAGAGAATCTTACTGGCAAGAGATGGGAAGTCACCAGGGCAATATTTGAATTGGGGAACAGCAGAAGAAGTCAATAGACCTCAGGTTTCAGCCTTAAAAGCTGAGTATGTCTTAACTGACATTGTACACACTCTGAGTCTGGAGACCTCATTTATTAATATCACACTCTTTTCCGGTCAGTCTATATAGGAGGGGGGGTGCTCTTCAAGAAACAGGAAAGCACACTGATAAGTCTTTTGAGTTCAAGACTCCAGTGACAACCTGAAACATGTAGTTCTTTGCTTCTGAATAGCTGACACCATAGAAAAGAAGTAAGAAAGGATGAGTGATCCAGAACAGTTGCTCAATTATAGTCATATGATCATGGGCTTGACCTATGTTAGTGCTTCATAACACATTAAATTTCTTGGGAGAAGCCTTGGAGACTCACTAGTTAACCCCTTTATTTTCAGGTTAGCGAGATAAGTCCATGAGGATGGATGACATGCCCAGTTCACAGAGTTTGGTGGCAGAACTGAGACTAGAGCTCTGGGTGTTTGGATTTCAGGGCATTGAGACTTCTGCTACGTGGAAAGATAGAGAAGAGGGTTATAGGAGGATATAGGATATGCCATAACATGCAAGGTCTGAGCTTTTCCAGCATGATATATACGTGTGTAAAGGCTTCCATACAAAGGAGCATCAATGGACATCTTCAAAATGAACTGGCATTAAAGAAACCTTCTCAGCCTAAAGACGGGAGGTAGAGTATAGAAAGGGTGCTTCCATCACTTTAGTGTGCATTCACTTGTTTGACAAGCCTATTTGACTGTGAGCCAGCATCTAAGTAACAGTAATATAAAAATGAATGAGACACATAGTCTGTCCTTGGAAAGCTTCTAATCCAGCGGAGTAGACAGGTAGGTAAATGTGCAATTTACTTGTTTAATATATTTTTTGTATTCTGTGTCAGGCACTGTGTTTTGTCATGGGAGGTACAATAAAGGACAAGTTAGACACAGTCCCTGTGCTCAAGTAGCTCACTATACAGCCAGGATAACAGACATGAAAGAAACTAATAAATAATTAGTACTGTGATAATGGCTTACATCTGGATTCGGGGAGCACAGAGTGATGGCATGTGATACAAATGAGGATGGGGGTCAGGGGAATATTTTCCTTGATTTCAGTCATGAAGAACAGTGATGAATTAAGCAAGAGATACCTCTCAGAGTTAATGGTGTCCCTAGATTTTTCTGGGCCCTTTTCATAAGCCGTGGAATGTCCTTGAGAACATGCATAGATGAAGATAGACTTATTTACCTAGCTTGAAACAATTCTTTCTCACTAGAGCCCCGAGAGTTGAATGAGGCAATCACTTCTTTTGATTTCTTTGGCTAGGAAGACAGGATTTTTGGCTCTTTCCCCAGAAGGCTGTTTTTTGCATGTATCACTTTGTGTGACAGCTTAGCCATATGATTAGCAGGTACTGACTTAAGCAGGAAACATCCTGCTGGATGTAATTGGACTATGGGGCTTATTGTTTTGGGTTATTTCCATTGGGATAATGGAGACCTCAGATGGTTTGTTTTTATTCTCTTTCCCAAAATGCTCCTGTCTGAGGTTTTGAGAATCTGAGTTAGGCTCTCAAGGACTGTTCAGTTTTCTGGAGAGTCTATGGATGCTAAATAGGAAAATTTAACTCAGAAGATTGTTTACAGATGAGGCAGCTGAAGTGCAGAGAGCTGAAGAGAAAGCGTTCAAGGTGAGGTGGGAAGTTAGTGACCAAGCTGCGGGGCCCGCAACTGCTATTTCTTGCATCAGCCTAGACTCTTTGCTTTGCAGAAACTATACTCAAATTTGCAGTCACTTCACAAACAATCTACCTGCCAGCTTTGCTTCTGGAGGTTTAGATGAGACATAAGTCTGGGTATGGGTTTAATGTCATTGTCTTAAAGCACACCAGTAGCAGGACTTAAGTGTATTTCATCTTTGTATCTTCAACTGCAACACAGTCTTGGCATGTAGTAGGGGTTTAATATACGCAATTCAAATTGAAAAAAAAAAAGGACATAATTTTGGTCAATAGAATTTTAAATCTTGTCTCATCAATGCCACTATCTAGCTGTGTGATATTAACTTTTGGAAACTTTGGAAACTTTGGGAACACATGACTTCTATTTACTAATCTCTATTGGACTACAGTTGAAGAAGTATTTCCAAAGAAGGTATTTAGATTCATCTTGAGGGATGGGCAGAAATTAGCCAGAGAAAACTGGGGAAGATATTTAGTTAGAAAAAATAATATGTACAATGGTGTGAACAAAGACATCTGGGGCATTTAAATATTTTCTCATAATGGGAGTAAAAGTTGCATCCATTAATTCAAAGAAAGCGTATTATGAGTTAGTCACTGGGGTATACAAGCTAAACAACATAGACATGGTTGCTACTCACATGAAGCTTATTATCCAGAGGGGGAGACAGAAACTTTCAAACACACGAATAAATATAACACTATGACACCTGATGGAAAGGAGAAATAATGATACAACTGCCTGATAACAGGGCAGGCAATGTGACATGGATTTAGGACTAGAATTCAGAGAAGAACTTTGGCAAACATTGAAAAGACTGGAGGTGAGTATTGGAAAAACTAAAGAAAAAACACATGTGCAAAGGCCAATGTGGCCAATGTCGACATTAGACAAGTAGAAGAGAGAAGCCTGGGGAGTTGGACAAGCATAGACAAGGTGCTGTTGTCACACTGAAAATCTATAAGATTTGGGCTGGATGATGTTTAAGCCACCTCTCCATCTCTATGTCATTCCTTAATATTGGTTATGTCAATTCAATCAGCATGTTCCATCTTGCTTTTCCCCATCATGTAATTTTATTTCTTTCAAGTTTTGGGATCCAATGAATACACCTCAATAGTATGGCAATTCCCACGTACTATGCTTGTCTGGTGACTTAAAAAAATAAATAGCCTATTTTTGTTTTTGTTGTTAAGACTTTTTATATAGCTTCACCTTGCTTGCCATCAAGTATGAGATGATATTCAATACAGTTTCCAGAGTCCAGATTAGATAATTTCTGTTGTCTGCTAAGCACTTCTGAATCCTAATTAGTTGGATTACTTCAAATGTAGGATACTCATTACCTAAAGCAAATGCATTCAACTTTTCCCTTCATTCCCCTCGTGCATTGCTTGTGTATCACACTTGATTAAGTGGTGGCAGCTGAGATGCTCTACCTTCAGTCCATTGGTTTAGTTTCTCTGGTAGAAGAATCATGCTTCATTTGCAAAAACTTATCTCCCTTAAGGTATTCTTTGCGCCCAATACTTCCCCCTTGTTATGAAAACAAAGAGCTAATAGAAATTTTCCAATGCCTACCTAAGATAGTCAAATATTATGTTGGATTTTGTCTCTTTTTAAAGGCAAAGTAAATATTGATTCCAAACATTTTCATGTTTACTTTGTGTATTCTTCTGGGGGCCAAAAGGGTGGGCATGAGTGGCCTCATAAATCATCAATATTAATATTGTTTGACAGTGTAATTATAGAAATACTACATAGTGATAATGAAAGCAGAGAAAATAACATTTGGTTTGCTCCCAAGGTCAAATTATTTTCCTTAATTTTATATGTGAAATGTTACTTTAAAACCTCTGATCCTTTCTAAGATTTTGCCGCTTAATTTATGGATTTAATTGTGAAATGGTACTTCCCCGTATATCACTGTGTACTAAATTAACTTGGTCGTGTTTGAATGTTCCAGCTGCATTTCGGAATTTCACACATGTTTGATGTACAGCAAGGGGTTGCTAATGCTTGAATAATAAGGTATTGTTTTGCATTTTCTAGCCCTATGAAATCACTTCCAGTTCCTGGAATATGACAAAAGTTTTTTATGCCTCTGCTTTGAGTCCGCTCCACCCTCCCTGTAATTTTCCTCTCTCCCTTAACCACTCATCCTTTGAGTTCAGGAGTCATCTCCACTGGGAAAACTCTCTAAATTTCCTTAGTCATAGATATGTGGAACTTCTTTCCCATTCTTATAGGATCACATATATACTTATCCTTACACTTGTCAAAACTATTCATTCAATAGTTACACTATATTTACAGTATTGGGCATGGCAATACTACAGAATTGCCTCAAAAGTTTTCTCCCCAGGTCTGTGAGCTCTTCCAGGCAAGAAGTTCTGCCCTGACTGAGTAGGAATTCAGCAAATGTTTATTGAATGTACAGAGCAGTGATAAGCATGGCTAATCTGTATTGACTTATTATTTTCATCCCGGATAAGCTCCTTATTTTCATCAATTTATTTAATGTTCACAGCAATCCTTTGATGTTGGTATTATACCCATTTTACTTTTAAAATATCTAAGAAATACCAAGGATAATTAGTTTGCCCAATGTCATCCAACTACCCAGAGGGGAAACTAAGATTTGACCCCTAGTTCTCTATGATTCCAAAGACTATATAATCTGCCTCCCACTGATATGATTTATGTTGAAATCACAGAAGCCGCTGGGCAGAAAAAGTTAGAATGGTGATTAATAATAACTCACATATGAATGGCAGTTTACCATTTACACAGTATTTTACCATGCACTATATCATCCAATTGAAAATTAAAGGTTTATTATACACTTAGTACTTTTCCAATTTAGAGGAATTACAAATAAATCACAAATAAATGGAAGGAAACAACCTTCAAATTTCATCACCCAGAAATAACTTTAGTCAATATTTTCAACAATATTTTTGGTATATTTCCCCTGTCTTTCTCCTCCCTTGTATTTGTGTGGGTATGTGTGTGTATGCGTGTGTTTTTTGCGTGCATGACATTATCTACAATGTTCCTTTAATATACCAATAAGTATCAATAACTCTTCTTCATGTCTACAATAATATATTCTGGCATTCCATTTTTGGGTTGTGCTATAAATTATTTTGTTGTCGTTCATGCTGACTCACCCACTCTGATCCCTTGGGGCTTTGCTTTCTTGCAAAACTGCATCCAAGTTTTATCCCCAGCGGCAGTAGCTGGACTACCTGTTTGTTGGTCATTTGTACGTGAATTTTCTCATTATAATATTATTTAACATAGGGGCACCTGGATAGCCCAGTTGGTTAAGCATCTGACTTTTGATCTCAGGCTTGTGAGTTCAAGCTCCGCTCTGGGCTCTGTGCTGGGTGTGAAGTCTACTTAAAAAAAGTGTGTGTTAATTACATAGTAGTCTATGCTCAGACCACAGTTCAGTGTTTGTCAGATCCTCTGCTCAACTAGGTCAAAATCTAACTGGGTTTCTGACTGTCTGTACTCTTGGGAGCGATGGAATGCAAATGCTCCATGGTTTCCTCTTTGTTTGCTTCTTCACAAGGTACTTCTTGAATTGTACAAATTTCTTGGACTTCAATGACTTAGCCCACTTAATTTTTTGTTAATTAAACTCAACTAATTTTTAATCCATAAAAGAGATTCTTCTTTTGATGAATAGAGTTCCTCAAAAATTAGGTTGTTTGCAAATACCATTTAATTTTTACTAAAACTATGAGGTCTGTAGGGCAGACACTATCACCACCATTCATTAACAGACAACAGTATGAAGTGTCAAGAAGGTTAAGTGATTTGACCAGAGACATTAGGTAGCAAATGGTAGTTTCAGAATCCGACCCATGTCTCTTATCTTTAAATGTGAATATTTCCCCTTTCACCACACTAGATTTTTTTTTTTAATTTTTTTTTCAACGTTTATTTATTTTTGGGACAGAGAGAGACAGAGCATGAACGGGGGAGGGGCAGAGAGAGAGGGAGACACAGAATCGGAAACAGGCTCCAGGCTCTGAGCAGTCAGCGCAGAGCCCGACGCAGGGCTCGAACTCACGGACCGTGAGATCGTGACCTGGCTGAAGTTGGACGCTTAACCGACTGCGCCACCCAGGCGCCCCTCACCACACTAGATTTAATGATGAGTAATACTATTACAAATCTATGAACTACAAAAAAGTATGGCTATCATTTTTGTTTACTGAGTTGCATCGTGTTCTCAGTTTCAGATTTTAACTGACTTGAGAAGTGGTTAACTGGTTGTAACAAAGTATAGAAACTAATATGGATTTTATACTCTAAATCTTCTATTAATCAGACTTAAATGACATTTTATTGCCTGCCTTGAAGATAAGTTCAAAGTTCTTAAGTTGGCATTTAAGATACAACATTATCTGGATCCAATCTACCCTTTCTCACTTTATCCTTTATTTTATCTTTACAGAAAGAATTTTTCCAACTTAAACTTATCTCTGCATCACAGTCCAAATGTTTGTGTGTTCTCTTTATTCTACATATATCTGTAATGCTCTTCCCCCCATTCATCTACCAATAAATGCCTGACGTAATGAGACTCACAATCTAAGGCAACTGTAACCTAGGCTGTGAAGTCTTCCTTTACCAGCTCAGGTAAAATAAATCACTTATATCTTCAGAATCAGAGAAGAATTGGCATCTCTTGAATTGTATCTTTATGCCAGATGCCCTTGCATAGGCTATATGTATTTAGAAAAGTTCATTTGTATCTCAATGATATCTCACTAACATTGTGTCCCAGGGTGCTTTGCAGTCTCAAAAAATATTTCTGATTGCTTGACTGCAAAGATATTGTGGGCATCAGGGACAACCTCAGTAGAGAGGCAAACACTTAATATGATTTTGAGGGCTCCAGATTCTATTTACTATCTTAAAATATCTTCTTTATCTCCAATATCTCTAGTATGTCCTGCAGAAGTCATGGCAGCTGTTTGAAAATAAAATTATTTTGTATTCCCATTTTATATCTTATACCAGGAATTTTTTCTTTTTAAAGATTAAAAAAATTTTTTTTCATGTTTCTTTATTTTGAGAGAGAGAGAGAAAGAGTACGTGCACATGCGAGTGGGGCAGGAGAAAGGGAGAGAGAGTATCCTAAGTAGGCTTGTCACTGTTATTGCAGAACGTGACACAGGGCTCAATCTCACTAAGAGTGAAATCATGACCTAAGCCAAAATCAAGAGTCACTTGCTCGACCCACTGAGCCATCCAGATGTGCCAGTGTATTAGTTTTCTTTTCTTTTCTTTTTTTTTTTCAGGTTTAGGTCATTTTTTTAAATTAAATTTAAAAAAATTTTAAAATTTTTATTGTTTATTTTTTAAAATTTACATCCAAATTACTTAGCATATAGTGCAACAATGATTTCAGGAGTAGATTCCTTAGTGCCCCTTACCCACTTAGCCCATCCCCCCCTCCCACCACTCCTCCAGTAACCCTCAGTTTGTTTTCCATATCTATGAGTCTCTTCTGTTTTGTCCCCCTCCCTGTTTTAGATTACTTTTGTTTCCCTTCCCTTATGTTCATCTGTTTTGTTTCTCAGATGAATGAAGTCATATAATATTTGTCTTTCTCTGACTAATTTCACTTAGCATAATACCCTCCAGTTCCATCCACATAGTTGCAAATGGCAAGATTTCATTCTTTTTGATTGCTGAGTAATACTTCATTGTGTGTGTGTGTGTGTGTGTGTGTGTGTGTGTGTGTGTGTGTGTATATATATATATATATCACATTTTCTTTATCCATTCATCCATCGATGGACATTTGGACTCTTTCCATACTTTGGCTATTGTTGATAGTGCTGCTATAAACATGGGGGTGCATGTATCCCTTTGAAACAGCACACCTGTATCCTGTGGATAAATACCTAGTGTGCAATTGCTGGGTCATAGGGTAGTTCTATTTTTGGTTTTTTGAGGAGCCTCCATACTGTTTTCCAGAGTGGCTGCACCAGCTTGCATTCCCACCAACGATGCAAAAGAGATCCTCTTTCTCTGCATCCTCACCAACATCTGTTGTTGCCTGAATTGTTAATGTTAGCCATTTTGACAGGTGTAAGGTGGTATCTCATTGTGGTTTTGATTTGTATTTCCCTGATGATGAGTGATGTGGAGCATTTTTTCATGTGTCAGTTGGCCATCTGGATGTCTTCCTTGGAGAAGTGTCTATTCATGTCTTTTGCCCATTTCTTCACTGGATTACTTGTTTTTTTGGGTGTTGAGTTTGATAAATTCTTTATAGATTTTGGATACTGACCCTTTATCTGATATGTCATTTGCAAATATCTTCTCCCATTCTGTAAGTTGCCTTTTAGTTTTGCTGAATGTTTCCTTCACTGTGCAGAAGCTTTTTATTTTGATGAGGTCCCAGTAGCTCATTTTTGCTTTTGTTTCCCTTGCCTCCAGAGACGTGTTGAGTAAGAAGTTGTTGCGGCCAAGATCAAAGCGGTTTTTGCCTGCTTTCTCCTTGAGGATTTTGATAGCTTCCTGTCTTACATTGAGGTCTTTCATCCATTTTGAGTTTCTTTTTTGTATATGGTGTAAGAAAGTGGTCCAGGTTCATTCTTCTGCATGTTGCTGTCCAGTTTTCCCAGCACCACTGGCTGAAGAGGCTTTCTCTATTCCATTGGATATTCTTTCCTGCTTTGTCAAAGATTAGTTGGCCATACGTTTGTGGGTCCATTTCTGGGTTCTCTATTCTGTTCCATTGATCTGAGTGTCTGTTCTTCTGCCAGTACCAGACTGTCTTGATGATTACAGCTTTGTAATACAGCTTGGAGTCCAGGATTGTGATGTCTCCTGCTTTGGTTTTCTTTTTCAAGATTGCTTTGGCTATTCGGAGTCTTTTCTGATTCCATACACATTTTAGGATTATTTGTTCTAGCTCTGTGAAGAATGCTGGTGTTATTTTGATAGGGATTGCATTGAATATGTAGATTGCTTTGGGTAGTATTGACATTTTACCAATATTTGTTCTTCCTATCCAGGAGCATGGAATCTTTTTCCATTTTTTTGTGTCTTCTTCAATTTCTTTCATAAGCTTTCTACAGTTTTCAGTGTATACATTTTTCACCTCTTTGGTTAGATTTATTCCTAGGTATTTTATGGTTTTTGGTGTAACTGTAAATGGGATCAATTCCTTCATTTCTCTTTCTGTTGCTTCATTGTTGCTGTATACGAATGCAACCAATTTCTGTGCATTCATTTTATATCCTGCCACTTTGCTGAATTCATCAATCAGTTCCAGCAGTTTTTTGGTGGAATCTTTTGGGTTTTCCATATAGAGTATCATGTCATCTGCGAAGAGTGAAAGTTTGACCTCCTCCTGGCCGATTTGGATGCCTTTTATTTCTTTGTGTTGTCTGATTGCAGAGGCTAATACTTCCAATACTATGTTGAATAATAGTGGCGAGAGTGGACATCCCTGTCTTGTTCCTGGCCTTAGGGGGAAAGCTCTCAGTTTTTCCCCATTGAGGATGATATTAGCATTGGGTCTTTCTTATATGGATTTTATGATCTCAAGGTATGCTCCTTCTATCCCTACTTTCTTGAGGGTTTTTTATCAAGAAAGGATGCTGTATTTTGTCAAATGCTTTCTCTGCATCTATTGAGAGGGTCATATGGTTCTTGTCCTTTATTTTATTGATGTGATGAATTGCGTTAATTGTTTTGCAGATATTGAACCAGCCCTGCATACCAGGTATAAATCCCACTTGGTCGTGGTGAATAATTTTTTTAATGTATTGCTGGAGCCAATTGGCTAATATCTTGTTGAGGATTTTTGCATCCATGTTCATCAGGGAAATTGGTCTATAGTTCTCCTTTTTAGTGGGGTCTCTGTCTGGTTTTGGAATCAAGGTAATGCTGGCTTCATAGAAAGAATTTGGAAGTTGTCCTTCCATTTCTATTTTTTGGAACAGCTTCAAGAGAATAGGTGTTAACTCTTCCTTAAATGTTTGGTAGAATTCCCCTGGAAGGCCATCTGGCCCTGGACTCTTGTTTTTTGGAAGATTTTTGATTACTAATTCAATTTCCTTACTGGTTATGGGTCTGTTCAATTTTTCTATTTCTTCCTGTTTCAGTTTTGGTAGAATATATGTTTCTAGGAATTTGTCCATTTCTTCCAGATTGCCCATTTTGTTGGCATATAATTGCTCATAATATTCTCTTATTATTGTTTTTATTTCTGCTTTGTTGGTTGTGATCTCTCCTCTTTCATTCTTGATTTTATTTATTTGGGTCCTTTCCTTTTTATTCTTGATGAAACTGGCTAGTGGTTTATCAATTTTGTTAATTCTTTCAAAGAACCAGCTTCTGGTTTCATTGATCTGTTCTACTGTTTTTTTTTTGTTTCGATAGCATTAATTTCTGCTCTAATCTTTATCATTTCCTGTCTTCTGCTGGTTTTGGGTTTTATTTGCTGTTCTTTTTCCAGCTCTTTGAGGCATACGGTTAGGTTGTGCATCTGAGATCTTTCTTCCTTCTTTAGGAAGGCCTGGATTGCTATATACTTTCCTCTTATGACCGCTTTTGCTGTGTCCCAGAGGTTTTGGGTTGTGGTGCTATCATTTTCATTGACTTCCATATACTTTTTAATTTCCTCTTTAACTGCTTGGTTAGCCCATTCATTCTTTAGTAGGATGTTTTTCAGTCTCCAAGTATTTGTTACCTTTCCAAATTTTTTCTTGTGGTTGATTTCAAGTTTCATAGCATTGTGGTTTGAAAATATACACGGTATGATCTACATCTTTTTGTACTGACTTAGGGATGATTTGTGTCCCAGTATATGGTCAATTCTGGAGAATGTTCGATGTGCACTGGAGAAGAATGTATATTCTGCTGCTTTAGGATGAAATGTTCTGAATATATCTGTTAAGTCCATCTGGTCCAATGTGTCATTCAAAACCATTGTTTCCTTGTTATTTTTTGATTAGATGATCTGTCCATTGCTGTGAGTGGGGTGTTGAAGTCTCCTACTATTATAGTATTACTATTGATGAGTTTCTTTATGTTTGTGATTAGTTGATTTATATATTTGGGTTCTCACACATTTGGCTCATAAATGTTTACAATTGTTAGGTCTTGGTGGATAGACCCCTTGATTATGATATAATGTCCTTATGCATCTCTTGATACAATCTTTATTTTAAAGTCTAGATTGTCTGATATAAGTATGACTACTCCAGCTTTTTCTGTTGACTATTAGCATGATAGATGGTTCTTCATCCCCTTATTTTCAATATGAAGGTGTCTTTAGGCCTAAAGTGGGTCTCTTGTAAACAACATATAGATGGGTCTTGTTTTCTTATCCATTCTATTACCCTATGTCTGTTGATTGGAGCATTGAGTTCATTGATGTTTAGAGTGAGTACTGAAAGATATGAATTTATTGCCATTATGATGCTTGTAGAGTTGGAGTTTCTGGTGGTGTTCTCTGGTCTTTTCTAATCTTTGTTGCTTTTAGTGTATATATACTAATATATACATATATACATATATATGTGTGTATACATATATATATGTATTTATGTATGTATTGTCATCTTTTCTCCCCTCAGAGAGCCCCCATTAAAGTTTCTTGCAAGGCTGGTTTTGTGGTCACAAACTCCTTTAAATTTTGTTTGTCTGGGAAACTTTTTATCTCTCCTTCTATTTTGAATGACAGCCCTGCTGGATAAAGAATTCTTGGCTGCATATTTTTCTGATTCAGCACATTGAATATATCTGCCACTCCTTTCTGGTCTGCCAAGTTTCTGTGGAGAGGTCTGCTGCAAACCTCATCTGTCTTCCCTTGTAAGTTAGGGACTTTTTTTTTTTCCCTTGCTGCTTTCATGATTCTCTCCTTCCCTGAATATTTTGTGAATTTGACTATTATATGCCTTGTTGATGATTGGTTTTTGTTGAATCTAACGGGGTTCCTCTGTGCTTCCTGGATTTTGGTGTCTGTGTCTTTCCCCAGGTTAGGAAAGTTTTCCATTATGATTTGCTCACCTAACCCTTCTACCCCTTTTTACTCTCTCTTCCTCTTTTGGGACCCCTATGATTCTGATGTTGTTTCTTTTTAATGAGTCACTGATTTCTCTAATTCTTAAATCGTGCTCTTTTGCCTTAATCTCCCTCTTTTTTTCTGCTTCATTTTTCTCTTTATGTTTGTCCTCTATATTGCTGATTCTCTGTTCTGCCTCATCCATCCTTGCCGCTGCTGCATCTATCCGTGATTGCAGCTCAGTTATAGCATTTTTAATTTCGTCTGGCTATTTTTTACCTCTTTTATCTCTGCAGAAAGGGATTCGAATCTATTTTCCACTCCAGCTAGTATTCTTATTATCGTGATTCTAAATTCTAGTTCAGACATCTTGCTTGTATGTGTGTTGGTTAAACCCCTGTCTGTCGTTTCTTCGTGCTCTTTCTTTTGGGGTAATATCCTTCGTTTTGTCATTTTGAAGGGAGAAAAGGAAGTAATGAGGTAGAAAAATTAAAATTAAAAAAATTAAATTAAAAAATATTAATATTAAAAAATTAAACACACACACACACACACACACACACTCAAATCGAATAAATGATGCTAGATCCTAGGTGTGTTTTGGTCTGGGTGTTGAAAGTGGTTTGACAGATTAGAGAACAAAAAGGGGGGGGACAAAAAAAAAAGGAAATCATTTGAGAATTTGAAAAAATGAATACACTGAAGTAGACTAAAATGAGATGATGGAGGTAAAATAGAATTTGAAATAATATACACAGATGTAAAGAATATAGTAGAAAAAAATTAAAGAAAATATTTTTATTAAAAATTAAAAATAAAAATGATTTTTCTTTTTCTTTTTTTTTTTTTTTTTTTTTTTTTTTTTAAAGTTTTATTTTTTTATTTTTATTTTTGGGACAGAGAGAGACAGAGCATGAACGGGGGAGGGGCAGAGAGAGAGGGAGACACAGAATCGGAAACAGGCTCCAGGCTCTGAGCCATCAGCCCAGAGCCCGACGCGGGGCTCGAACTCACGGACCGCGAGATCGTGACCTGGCTGAAGTCGGACGCTTAACCGACTGCGCCACCCAGGCGCCCCGATTTTTCTTTTTCTATATTCAAGAAAGAAGAAACGAAAAAGAGGAAAAAAAGAAAAAAGAAAAGAAAAAAAGGAAAAAAGAAAATCGTTTGGAAATTTGAAAAAATTAATACACTAGTAGACTAAAATAAAATGATGGAAGTAAAATAGAATTTGAAACAAATTACACAAAAGTGAAAAATGTAGTAATAAAAATTAAAGAAAAATATTTTTAATAAAACTTGAAAATAAAAATGAATTTTTTCTCTTTCTGTATTCAAGCAAAAGAAGTGTAAAAGAGAAAAAAAAAAGAAAGAAAATTGAGTAGATGGACCTGCTAACAGATTGAAGTAGGACTGAAATTACTTCGTTTTCCCCTAGAAGTCAGTCTATGTAGCGCTTTATAGTCCATAAAGGAAACCGGCGGTGAGGTTTGTCTTCTTGAAGAGAGAGGTTGGCCCATTTGGGCGTGGCTCAGTGTAATGGCTCTGCTCTCCACTAGATGGCGCTGCTAGCCTACTGCGGTGGAGTGTTGTGCCGCTCATAGGTGCATATGCGCAAGCGCAGCAGCGGTGAAAGATGGCACCACCCAGCTACTCAGTCTGTTCTCCCAGATCGGCAATCACGTGCCCGTCCTCTGTCTTCAACTTTCGTCCACTCCCCTCTTTTTTACTCTCCATGACCAGGCCCCAGGCAGTACCTCTCTCCCCGGTTTTGTCTCAGATGCGGCTGTTTTCCCCAGCCCCTTCCTTCTGAAGGACTGCGGCTTTGACCCGCTCCGCCCCTCTGTGGGAGGGTCTCACCGAGCAATGCCGAATGAACAATGGCCGAATGTCGGCTGCACCCAGGAACGCTTGCTGGGCCCTGCTGCTGCCGGTGCCCTGAGACTGCAGCCGGGTGCCAGCCCGCCCCAGAAAAAGTTCACGAGATAGTGTAGCAGCAGCGTTTCAGGGATTATGGAAGATCACATCACACATCTGGCACCAGGCTTCACCCTTAAGGACCTTGTTCCAGCAGCGGTGAACGTGGCCACCTTCTGGGGTCTGCTGGGACCAGGTGGCTTCAACAGTCTCTACCAAATGTCCTTCCAGCAGTGGAACCGCTTTCCCCCGTGTGGCCCGAGATCCTCCCGGCCCCTACTCTGTTCCTGGGGATTCACCCTTCCCACCAGAGCACCACCAGGTATGGAGCTGTGGAGTTGCAGACTGCACTCCCTTGTTTGCAGTCTTAATGGAATTTAAACCCTCTCATTTCTCCTTTCTCCTTTCTCCCTTTTTAGTTTAGTCCCTGAAGCTGTTTCCAATTTTCCACTTTCTCTCCAGCTGCTTTTGGAGAGGGGTGCTTTTCCCAAATTCTCCCCCCCCCCATTCTCCGTCCTCTCTCCGCTTGCAAAAGCACCTCCCTTCCTGTGCCTTCTCGCTCCCCAAGTTCACTTCTCTGCACTGCGTACCTGCTGAATTCTGCGGTCCAGGTTGTGCAGATTGTTGCGTTAATCCTCCAATCAGTTTTCTAGGTGTGTAGGATGGTTTAGTGTTGGTCTGGCTGTATTTCATGGACGTGAGACATACAAAAAACTTCCATGCTCGTATTCGTTTTCTATGCTGCATATAAAATTAAAACAAATTTAGTGGATTAAAACTATACACATTTACTACACCACAGTTTCTGTGGTTCAGGAGTCTGAGCCCAATGTGGGGTGGGTCTCCTGTAAGCCTGAAATCAAGTTATCTGCTGGTCTGCTGGGATTGGATTCTCATCTGAAGGCTCAACTGGGAAAGCATCCACTTCCCAATGCCCAGAGGTTGGTGGCAGAATTTATTTTCTTGAAGCTGTAGGATTCACGGTAGTTTGTTTTTTCAAAGTCAGCAATGGGAGGTCACTAAAGTGAGTCTGCTATCAAGACAGAGTGTTATATAATGTAACATAATTATGGGAGTGACATTCTCTCACTTCAGCCTTATTTTATTGACTGGAAGCAGGATACAGGTCTTGCCCGCATTCGAGCAGCACTATTATACTACGTTATGATCACCAGGAAGTGGAGATTATGGGGGCCACTTTAAAATCTATCTACCAGAGTCTGTCTTCTGGCTTCCATTGATTCATGTTCCTCCTACATGCAAAACATACCCATCCTCTCCAAGATTCCCATGAATCTTGTTCCATTAAAGCATTTGTTTAGAGTAAAACAAAAAAACTTATCATGTAAATCAAGTGTATCCAGGTGAGATTCCCATGTGCAATCTGTTCATTATAGCTCCTAAGGTATGATTCCTCTCTGTCTGTGGCCTTGCAACACTACAGAGACAAATTATCTGCCTCCTTCAAGACTATATGTGTGTGTATATATATGTATCTCACATTTTATTTATTAGTCCATCAGCAGACATTTAGGTTGTTTCCATATCTTTACTATTGTGAATAACACTGCAATGAACATGGGAGTACAGATATCTCTTCTAGGTACTGATTTCATTTCCTGTGGATGTATACCCAGAGGTGGGATTACTGATATTATGCTAAGTGAAATAAGCCAGACACAGAACAGCAGATACTGCATGATCTCACTTATATGTGGAATCTAAAATAGGCAAACTCATAGAAGAAGAGAATAAAATGGTGGTTGGTAGGGGCTGGGGGAGAAGGAAATGAGGAGATATTGGTCAATGGGGACAGTTTCAGTTATGGAAGGTGAGTAGGTTCTGGAGATCTAATGTACAGCAGTATGACTGTAGTTAACAATGGTGGATCATATACTTGAAATTTGCTAACAGTGCTTTCACTCTTAAGTGCTTTTCACCACACACAAACACACACACAAAATGGCAACTATGGGAGGTGATAGACATGTTCATTAGCTTAATTGTGGTGATTATTTCAGTATACACACACTCATGTACACATGGAATGTTATTTGGACTTAAAAAAGAAGGAAATCCAAGTCCATGTTTTTACTAACAGTCTGTTCAAGACCAGTTAGCTTTCTGTGAATTCTTCCAGCCTCTCCCTTATGCTAATTTCTAAAGGCATTCCCATACTTTTATATATTTCTTACATAAGCAACCCAGCGCTCATACCAAAATATGTATTAGTTTTCTACCTGTGTAACACATAAACACAAACTTGGAAGCTTAAAGAAACAAACTTTTGCTATCTCATAACTTCTATACAGGGGGATTCTGAGCATAGCTTAGCTGGGTCCCCTGCAAGGCTGTAAGCAAATTGTCAGCCAGGGCTGGGTTCTTGTCTGTAGATAGAGGTTATGGGGCTACCTTAAGGTTTATCTGCCATGCATGTTAAAAAATTATATGTGAAATAAATAAAATAGATTTTGCTATGTATGACTATCTAAAATTTCTGATTGTAAAAATGATGAAAAGTTATTAAAACCAATTGAGATATAATTTCAACAATTCTGATTTTAAAATATCGATATCATAAACATATATAAAGCTCACACAGATTGACAAGGAAAACAGTAGATGCTCAGTAAACAAGAGAAACAGAACATGGAAACGTGTTCATAGAAAAAATCACAAAAAAAGAAAATATATAAATGTTTAACTTTGTTTATAATTAAAAAATAAAGCAATGATAATACTTTCAACTATCAAATTAATAAAATCGTATGCCAAATTATCAATTCTGGTAAAGATATAACAATCAGTCCCTGCCTCACCACTGCTAAGAGTGGAAAATTAGTATAACTGATATGAAAGCAACGTATTCAAAAGTCTCTGTTGCAAAATCTGCAAAGTTTTACATATTGTTTTACCTAGTAATTCCTCTTCCAGGAATCTACTATAATAAAATGATCAGCAGTGCAGACAAAGATATATTCACAATGATTTTCTTTGAGGCACTGTTCATAATAATAAGACACTGAAAATAAACATCTATCAAGAGGGGAAACGTTGAGCAGATTATGGTATATCTACAGTGTGGAATGTTGTGTGGCCATTAAAATGATATTTAAGATGAATAATGATATGGGGAGAAATGCTTAGGTGGGTACAAAAAAGGCAGGATACGAAATTGCTTATAACGTGGAACTAATATGTAAAATAATTTATTATTAGGAGGAAGTGTATAAAGATATTAACGGGTTTTCTTGGGGTTTGAACTTAACCCTGTCACATTATTGTTCTCAGTAAAGAGCTAGTTGCCTTATTTCTGAGCCTTTATACATGCATACAGCCTTTCTCATCCATATTCTTTCTCTCTCTCTCTTTTTTTTTAAGAAGAAATTAATGTTGGGTAAGCAAATTTGCTTGAAATGATGTCAATAAAAGCTAGTTTTGGACACTGGTAGAGGTTCACTGGATAAAATTGGTGGAAATGAAGGCAAAGAAATTGACCTCAGATTTAGTAATTATTCTTGGTCATCCTTACAATTGCCAGAGTAGAATGACATGGTAAACAGCACACAAGTGTAGAGAAGACTTTAAAATAATAGAGTAAGTTTCGCATTTTGTTTGTTCGCATTGTGAACATATTACCCACGAGTGGAATAAAAAAATTACTGATTTGTGTGAATGGGTACTTTTAGCTTGGGATGAGCTTGGGATATCTGGTGAGCATCACAAACATTTCAAAATATTTTACCTGAAGCAACTCAGTGGAAGTGAAAATGATGTGCACCAGGACACTGTTAGATGAGGCTGTGAGTTCACTTAAAATTATTTTAAGAAATATGAGAGAGAAAAAATATTTTTTCTATGTTCAATATAATAAGTGATTTAAATAATGCATACATAATAAAATTAAGACCTTAAATATTGTATGTGTATATTTCATCATTTGATTTATATTACTAGTGAGTAAATATTTAGCTTGGCTAAAAATAACAGTAACAGCATCAAAACTTTGATCTCAATGAGAATTGCCTAATATACATGGTCATTTTCTATCTGAGATAAGCTGTTTTATCTCCTGTATTTTTTTCTGAGAAAAGTACCATGATAGGGACACCTGGTGGCTCAGTCAGTTAAACCTCTGACATTGATTGGCTCAGGTCATGATCGCATGGTTCGTGATTTCAAGCCCTGAGTCAGGCTCTGTGCTGAAGTTAGGAGACTGGAGACTGCTTCAGATGCTGTGTCTCCCTCTCTCTGCCCTTCCCCTGCTCTATCTCTCTCTCTCTCAAAGAATAAATAAGCATTAAAAATTTTTTTTCTTAAGTACCATGACAAAAGAGTAGATAGGAGTTTTCCTTTATAATTTGAAAGAAAATTTAAAATTATAAGTACCTGTAGGAGAGTGAAAATATCCTTAATTCTACTCTAAGATAAACAGATCCCAAATTCTTCCTACATAGGTGGTTTGGAAGTGTGTGTGAGAGTCTAGAAATCCCAGGAAACCTACAGTGGTGGATTAAGGAGAGGAGAGAAAAATATACAGAATGGGCTGTTGTGAATGCTGGGGAATCAACTCTTCATTTTTTTTATAATCCTTTTTATGACTTGTCTCTTGAAAACTGGTGTGACATTTTTTTCCCCTTTAAATAGAAGCTTTTTCTTTCTTCTTTTGTTTCTTAAGCTTCAAAAAGAACTGGAGAGAACTCTTTTCTCCAGAAGGGGTAATGGAGCCTTATTTGGCACATTCAGCCCTTGATCTTGAGATGAAAGTCAGCTCTTTGGATTAATTGAGATGGTGTTGGTAGCCTTTGTGTTGTGGTCTGGGGCTTTCTGGGCAGAGGAAGATGAGAAAACACGATTATATGCATCTTTCCCCATTTTAGCCCCAAGTGCCTACACCTGGTCTTATTTAAAATAAAATAGTTACAGTTGGAAGCAGAAGAGATGTTTTTAAGTCATGGAGCCCTAACTTTGGAATTCAAAATTCATATGATAAAGAACAACATGTAGTTGGAGAAAAGAAAGTTTTATTATTTGTTCTTTGGTCCAATTCTCATTTTTTGTTTTCTCCAGGTTTGCTTCCTTCTGCTTTAAAATATATTAAGAAAGAGAAATTTGTACCTTCAGAAATTGTGTTAAAATTGAATATTTAGGACGAATTCTGCCATCCTTAAACAACTAAAAAATTTTAAATTTTACGTCTTTTCTGAGCCCTCTTCCTCATTTTCTCCCCCCCCCCCCAAAAGAAAGGAGTTAGGCTCAGCGTGCTCTTCTTCCCATTAACTGCTGACTTTTGTTTAAAAAACAGATGAAGACTTCTGACAGACTGACAATCTCTTATCCTTGAGTTATTTATATCTCAAGCAAGCTCCACATAATGATTATCCACCATAACTTCACCAGGGGCTTGAACTTCATTATTCTTATTAAGATACAATTTCCAGAGCCTCTCTATTCATTACATGTTTCAAATGATTGTATAACAAAGCCTAGGCTTTGCTAACCAGTTACAGAAATTTCTTACAAAATTTTATTGAAAATAATGGCACGAATAGCTAATATTTGCCAAAAGATATATGAGTTGTGTGAAAGAAGGGGTAATTAAGAGCAGATACTTTCAGGGGCGCCTGGGTGGCTCGGTCGGTTGGGCATCCGACTTCGGCTCAGGTCACGATCTCGTGGTCTGTGAGTTCGAGCCCCGCGTCAGGCTCTGTGCTGACAGCTCAGACAGAGCCTGGAGCCTGTTTCAGATTCTGTGTCTCCCTCTCTCTCTGACCTTCCCCCATTCATGCTCTGTCTTTCTCTGTCTCAAAAATGAATAAACATTAAAAAAAAATTTAAAAAAAAAGAGCAGATACTTTCAAAGTGTGGGTAGTCTCCTCAAAGTGAATCAAAATGTCTATTAATCTTTTGATGTTCATTCCACATTATCCTAACATGATAATTTGTTAGGATGGAAAGATCTACCAATAGGTCTATAATGTATTTCTCCCTTTATAAGGTGATGCCTCAAGAAAGAATGATTATTTGGTCAAATCTTTTTTAAACATGCTAATAAAAGGCTTCCTGGAGACACATGGTATTTACCGGTAGGAGAATCTTCATCTGTGGAATCCTTTTAGAAGAGTGTACCTGATCTACCTAGGACTATGATAAACAAACCTAGAATCTATTGATTCATCAAGAATGACTTTTGGAAAATGTCTATGTAACAATTAGAATATAAAATGAAAATGTATCATGACCAAACAAGCTCCCTTTTTTGTAAGTGATGTTCCTGAGGGCATGACTTCGAGATCTTATGTTAAATATGGTTTACAGTGTGTCCTTATGTGCATTTACGGCCCCACATTTTTCCCTCCCTGTCTATGTCTTGTGATAATTTGTATTTTTGGATTATTAATGTAGCTCGATGTTGGGAAATATCTCTGATTCTTGTCAGCCTGATTTTACAGACACTCCAATCCTTTATTATATCTTAAATGAAAACTTAATTTTTAAAGTTAATTTGTTTAAAAAAATTTTTTTAATGTTTGTTTATTTTTGAGGGAGAAAGAGAGAGAGTGAGGAGGGAGAGTAAGAAGGGGAGGGGCAGAGAAAGACACACACAGAATCTTAAGCAGGCTCGAGCTGTCAGCACAGAGCCTGACGCCGGCTCGGACTCACAAATCACAAGATCATGAGGTTGGATGCTCAACCGACTGAGCCATCCAGGCACCCCCATTTATTTATTTTAAGAGAGAGAGAGAGAGAGAGAGAGCAGGGGAGAGGTAGAAAGAGAGGGAGAGAGAAAATCCCAAGCAGGCTCTGCACTGTCAGCGCAGAGACTGATGTGGGGCTCAAACCCATGAACCATGAGCTCATGACCTGAGCCAAAAACCAAGAGTCAGATGCTTAACTGACTGAACCACCCAGGTGACCCAAATGAAGACTTAATACAGGTTTAGGGAACATTTGTATTTTTTTTTTAATTTTAATTTCAGTGTAGTTAACATAAAGTGGTATATTAATTCCAGTTTACAATATAGTGATCCAACATTTCCATACATTACTTAGTGCTTCTCAAGACAAGTGCACTCCTTAATCCCCTTCACCTATGTCACCCACCCCACTCACCTCCCCTCTAGTAACCATCTGCTTATTCTCTGTATTTAAGAGTCTGGTTTAAGGTTTGTCTCTTTTTTCCACTTCATTTGTTTTGTTTCTTAAATTCCACATAGAAGTGAAATTATATGGTATTTATCTTTCTCTGACTTATTTCACTTAGGATTATATTGTCGAGATCCATTCATGTTGTTGGAAATGGCAAGATTTAATTCTTTTTATGGCTGAATAATATTCCATTGTACATACGTACCACATCTTCTTTATCCATTAATCTATTGTTGGATACTCAGGCTGATTCCATAGTTTGACTACTGTAAATAATGCTGCAGTAAACATGGGGGGAAAATATATCCCTTCAAATTAGTGTTTTTTTATTCCTTAAGTAAATAGTAGTATGATGACTGGATCATAGGGTAGTTCTATTTTTAATTAAAAATTTTTTTGTTGTTTAATGTTTTTAATGTTTATTTTTGAGAGAGAGAGAAAGAGACAGAGCACGAGTGGGGGAGGGGCAGAGAGAGAGAGAGGGAGACACAGAAACTGAAGTAGGCTCCAGGCACTGAGCTGTCAGCACAGAGCCTGACACTTGGCTCAAACTCACAGACTGCAAGATCATGACCTGAGCCGAAGTGGGACACTTAACCAACTGAGCCACCCGGCCATCACATCTAGTTTTAATTTTTTGAGGAACCTCAGTACTGTCTACCACAGTGGCCACACCAGTTTGCATTCCCAATAGTAAGGAAGAGTTATCTCGATCAAATAAGCAGCACATTGTAATCAGAAGTAGGGTCACCCTGAATAGTTAGACAAGTTGTTTATTTCACTCAGAATCCTTAAAGGTGGGAAGGTAAGGTCCATTGCTGAAAATTATTTATTAAATAATTAGGCACTGATCAGGAATTTCAAGATGGCACAAAGCAACTCATTACTTTTATTCTTGTTTAAGTTTGGGTTCACTCAGAAGCAGGCCTCGAGACACAGAGCGGAGTGCTGATAGTTTATTTGGGAGTTGAAAGGAGCAGGTGCAGTGTGATACGCTAATGGAGAACCATCAACCAGTGGTGTGCTATTAGGCCAACTACAACAGTGGGTGACGAAGGTTAAGTTCCACGGGGAAGCTCCCAAAACGATGCCAATCATACACTCAGAGTGATCTCATCTGAGGACCAAAGGAACTGGGGTATTTATATACACTGAAACCTGAGGGCCCCTGGTTGAATATTACTTTCAAGATGTGCTATTGCTATTTTCCTGGATCTTCTGATCTGTGCTTGGACAGCATGGTCTTCTGTGGTTCTGGAAAAAAAGACCCCCCCCCCCCCATACAGAGATTTGCATACTGGCAGTTTGGAGTTTCTGTAACATATGAAAGCTCTGAAGGACAAGAGCACCAACACGCAATCATGTCTGTGACCATATCTGCTCCCTCTGGTTGGCCATGAGTGAGTCTTTGCATTCATTCTTATAACAAATACTTATTTACTTATGTTGGGGATATGACAGGGATGTCAAATCAATAAATATATGGCAAATAAATAACAGGTGAGGTAGTGAAATGCATTATTAGAATAAATAAGACAGGATGTGGTAGGTTAAAAAATGGCCCCAAAGCTTTCAGTCCTAATTCCTGGAATTGGTAAATATTACCTTATTTGGAAAAAGATCTTTACTGATGTAATTAAGTTAAAGATCTTGAGATGAGGAGACTATCCTGGGTCATCTGAATGAGCCCTAAATGCCATCACAGGGATACTGAGAGAGACAGAGGGGGGTGTTTCACAGACAGAATGGGAAAAGGCCACAAGAAGGCAGAGTTTGGAATGATACAGCCGCAAGCTAAGGGATGCCAGAAGCTGGAAAAGGCAAGCAATGAATTCTCTCCTAGGGCTCTGGAAAGAGCACGGCTCCACCAACATCTTGATTTCAGCTCAGTGAAACTGATTTCAGATTTCTGGCCTCCAGAACTGTGCGAGGAAATATCTGTTGTTCTCAAGCACCAAGTTTGTGGTAGTTCATTATAGCTGCATCAGGAAACTAATACACAGGTCAAAACGGGGAGCAAATGACTGGGTGGTCACCAGTTTAGAGAGGTGAGGGGCCATCTTTCTCCTAAGGATACATTAGAACAAAACCTTGAATGACAACAAGAGAATGAGTCATTTAAGGGAGGGGCTGTCAGGAAGAGGGGCAGCAAATGCAGAGATCAGTGGGTGGGAGTAAGCTCTATCTGTCTGATGAACATCAGGGAAGTCAATGTGCCTGGAGCTGAGAGAGCTGAAGGGAGAGTGTCAGGAGATGAGATAGAATAGAGTGGGGCCCAAGTCACGTTAGGGTCTTGCATAACTTGGAGCTTTATTCTGGGTAAAGTGGAAGACATTTGCAAGTTTCTAGAAAAGTGACTGGAATTTACTTTTAAAACTTCCTGTCCCATCATAAGGCCCTCTGACTCACTCCATCAGTCGTTAGGTTTCACTTAATCTTCCCCTCAGTAATATTGGAGGAAGTTTTTCTAGTCCCTTCAAGTCCTTGAGGTGAAGGAGATAGGGTATGTTCCCTCCACCCCTGCTCCAGTTCTAGCATGAATGATCTATAAGCCAAACATCAATTTCCTTTCACTGAGATTACTTCCTTCCTTTAGTTAACTCCTGTACATTTTTAATTCTGATATAGGCTCTATCACTTTGTCCTGTCTTTTCATGGCTTACTTACTATTGTCCTTTCAGGGTCCAGAAGGGATGTGAGTATCAGTCCTATCCCTAGGTAGATGAATGAGTGAGGCTGAGGATAGGGGTGTAGGACAGATGGGGACTGTAAGCAAACAATCATCCACAACCACATCCCTTGTTCAACCATTGGCACAAATAGCATACATGATGATGTGTCTTTTCTTAACCATGGCTGGAGCCTTAAACTACTTCATAAGGTCAAGACCCATATTGCTGTGTGTGTTATATGATTCACAGTACATAATGCATTGCCTTATATAGATTAAGTGTTCAATACATATTTATTGAACAATTTGTTGGTCAGAGTTTGATGTTTAGAGAGAGAAAAAGGACTGAGCTATGAAGGGGAATGAATCAAACCCATGCTTCCTGCTTTTTCTTATCTGCCATTCTTTATAAGCGCAGGTTGTATGAATTGACTGTGTACAAGACCTTGGAGTTGTTTAAGCTGAACACCCACCTTCCCCTCCTGCACATGTATTCTCAGAGTTCTTTGGGGCCCTTATAGAGGCAGCTTCAGGCGTGGCCATTTCAGTTTGAGTAAGAGAGCTGACTCATTAGCTCCTAGGAAAAGCTTTGTATTATGCTACCTTCTTCCCACCTCCCACTTCTTCCCACCAACACTTCTACAGAGAAGAACATTTAGATCTAGATTATTTTGTATATATACTCTCTATGTTATGAACACTAAAGTCATTATCCCATTGGCTAGGTAATTTTAATTCACTTATCCATTTATATGCCCCAATTCCACAAATTGTTCCAGAGATTGTTTGGTACAGATTAGAATGTAATAAGTGGACAAAGAATTGGAGAATCACAGTGGATGGATTAATCAGAAATACCTCCTCAGAAGCAATTAATTTGTTATGACACTCACTTATATTCATTCAGGTCCCTGAAGTTATTTTTTTCTGCAGAATTGCTGTTAGACGGATGGCATAATGAAAATACTCATTTTTAAATAATATTCAAAATTTTCATCATGTTTATTTCCACAACAACAACAAAAAAGAGGAAATCCTCTAAGGAATGGGAATTTATAGCTTGTTTTGGTAAGAAGCCTAGATATTTCACAGAGCACAGCATTTTTAGACATTATCATAGAAATAGAGAATAGCCTTTAGGAGGAGAATTGGAATTATCCAGAAGGAAAAGAAAATCAGAAAAAAATGGAAGAAACTTCAAGCAAAAGGCAAACTTTTTAAAGGCTCCTACTGTGAAAATAAATGACTATGGTCAAACCAGTTTAAAGCTTTGCTTTTCATTTTGAAGTTTTAGATCAGGGAGAGATCTTAGAGTTCATTTAGCTCAACCTCTTCATTTTACAGATGACAAAGCCAAGACCCAGAGAGGTTAAGTGATTTGCTCATGGTCACACAGACAGTATGGGGCAGAACTCTAATTGCATTTCAGATTGAATGACTCCTGGTCCTGGGCTGTTTGTACTATATCTCATTGCTGCCTCCAACTGATGTCATCTTGGGAGGGAGGCATCCAGGGGCTTCAGCAACATGGACCAGCAGGGAAAAGGAGAGAAGCAGGATACACAGGACAGCTGGAGACACTTAGTGGCCAGGCTGGAACCAGCAAGGACCAATGGACAAAGCTCTACAAAGGGTGTGGCAAATTTTGATATGGTTCTGGCAGAAAGCAATATTAGGGATTCACTCCAGTAAGCAGGACCACAAGAGAACTGCAGGACCAAGTGCATTAAATGATGGAATCTAAGGTTTGAAATCATCATTTTAGTAAAAGCAGGTCTCCAACTGTGGGTTGAGGTATCAAGATCCATGCCCAGAGGAAGGCTCTGGGCAGGACTAAGCAGCATATCAGAACCTCAGCGTCCTAAGGTTGGGTCAGAGCCAACTTCAAATCCAGAATGGAGCTTACCTAGCCCATAGAGAAAACTGAGCCCACACTTTATTTAATATAGAAAGAATGAGACTTGGAGATGAGATGAATAATCAGAAATCACCTGTTATATAAGTAATCATAATTTCAACCCTCTTCCCATGCTAGTCCATAGTTGGACCAGATATTTCTGGTGTTGAGCCAGATATTTCTTTCTGTCATCAGGGCAGACTATTTAAGAAGAGGAACTGAGCACGCAGATTAAAGACCTCTTGAATTTAGCTGATAGGGACCCTGGAACACAGGTGGATCCCTAGGCATATGCATATTGTTATCAGTTAGGATGAGTTTGACTACAAGTAACAGATTACCTGATTCAAGTCAGCTTATCCCACATAGATGCTTATTATTTACTGAACATTTATTCTGGAGTCACAGAGTCATTCTGTGCCTGAAAGTGAAACTGTTCAATTTTACTGCTCTATCACTCTTAGTGTGTTAATGATGACTCCTCTCTTACTTTAAGATGGTGACTGCAGCTTCAATCAATGTCTTTATGTGACAGTATTCTAAATAAGAAGTAGGAATGGAAAAGGAAAAAGACTTTTTTCTGCATACTTCTGTTATCATCAAAAAATATGTATTTCACAGAGGCTCCTCTTGGGAAGTTTGCCTTACATTTTATTTTCCAAAACTGGGTCATGTGACATACCTAAACCAATACTGCCTAATGCAAACAGATTTGCCATGATTGACTAAATGTAGGTGATCATTGAATTTCTTCCTAGTATTTGTTATTTGTCTTCCAGGGCTAGACATAGTTTTACTTCATCAAAATTTGTTTCTCTGAGGAGGGAACACTGGGAAGAAAACTAACAGTTGGCTGTACTTTGTTAACTGACTTACCACTTCTGTAACACTTTGAGCCACACCCGACTACAGATAGTACACCAACTTTTCATATTGTTTTACCTAGCCACATCCTGACATGAGAAATAACTTCAAAGCAAGTTTCTTAAAGGTCCATCCATAAATTCGGAAGTCTCCCCTTTAATTTACTGTAGTAATAAAATACTGAGTTAATTAAATACATTCAAAAGTAAACAAAGGAACAAAACTTACCATTTGTCTTTTTTCTCTAATCCAAGTTGACTGAAAGAAGTGTGAAACAGGAAATAATGCCACATTCCCTTTTCTGTCTCATATTCTTCCTTAACCCTCTTTTCTAACATTTTACCCCAATCCTATTTTAACTAAGAATACAGAGCATTTTCATTTTCATGAATGAAAATAGGTCAGTTATCTTTACAGATCTGTATTTGACATAACTTAAAATTAACTCACAACCATGTTTTCAGTGTTTCTCACCAGTAGAAGGTAGAGAATTGAATTACTTGGGTTGTACGGTTACCATTTGTGGCATAAGTATTATGTATTTACCAGCTCCTGTGCTACCCTGTATTTCTCAGACTCAGTTTCAGATCAGTGGACCCATAGGACTGAGTTCTAGCCAATGAAATGTCTCTAGGGGGAAAATATACTATTTCTATGGCTGGCTCATAGAGAATTCTCTGTCACTCTGGGTTGAATTGCGCCTACCTGTGCCCCCGCTGCACTTCCTCAAAATAAGCTGTGTTGAAGTCTTAACTCCAAGTACCTCAGAATGTGATCTTACTTGGAAATATAGACATTGCAAATAAAATTAATTAAGTTAAGATGAGGTCATAAGGGAGCAGGGTGGCTCCCTAACCCAATATGACTGATGTTCTGGTAAGATGAAGAGAATGCCACATGCTATGGGCTGAGTGTTTATGGTCCCCTCACCTGGCCCAAATTTACATGTTGAAATCTTAACATCCAAAGTGATGTTATTGGGAGGTGGGGCCTTGGAGAGATGATTCAGGTGATGAGGGTAGAACCCTCATGAATGGGACTGTCACCCTTGTGACAGAAGCCTATGAAATATCCTTTGCTCCTAACACCATATGAGGATACAATGAGAAGTTGGTAGCCTGCAACCTGGAAGAGAACCCTCACTAGGACCTGACCATGCTGGTACCTGATCATGGACTCCCAGCATCCGGAACTATGAGCAATAGATTTCTGCCGTGCATAAGCCACTCAGTCTGTGGACTTTGTGACAACAGCCAGAACAGACTAAAACACCGTGTGAAGGCACAGAAGCACAGAAGGGTGCCATTTGACAAGGGATGCAGATATTGAAGTATTGCATCCAGAAGCCAATGAGTGCCTGGGGCTATCAGAAGCTGGAAGAAGAAAGAAGAATTCTACCCTAAAAGATGCAGGGGAAACATGGCCTTGCCAGCACTTTGATTTTGGACTTCTAGCTTCCAAAATTGTGAGAGAATATAAAAGTGTATAGTTTTCAGTCATCAAGTCTGTGTTCCTTGTTACAGCAACCCTAGAAAACAAATGTACTATCCTTTATGCTCAATCCTTCTTTTCTTTCACCAGCTAGCCAAATCCAGTGATCAAATAGAAAATGGGATGTCAGAACCCCTAGTTGGAAGGAGCGCGGGTCAGTAAATAGCTACATGGAAAATTTTGTTTGGTAAGGCAAAAAAACTAAAATATTAAAGAAAAGCATGTCCAGTTTAGCCAGATACAAATAGCAAGAAATGTAATCTAGCTTGTATTCAGCAATCTGGTTTGATACCCACAGTGAGCATTCATTAGCTGTGTGACTTGAAAGAATTTTCTCTGTTTTCAGAGCTCTCTTCCATTATCTGTCATAAGAAGGAGTGTGGAAGGATTTTAAAAGATGTTTGTGGCAGTCAGAACCTTTCAGGTGTTTCCTCAGAGGCTAACTCAAGAAGCTTCCACCAGAATCACCCTGCCTTTATATGTTTTACACATTAACTTCCACAGAAACAAACAACAGAGAGACAAACAAAATGAAAAAGGATGCAGCTGCTGTGGAAAACAATTTGATAGTTGTATAAAAAGTTAAAGATGGAATTACCATATGATCTATTAATTCCACTCCTAAGTATATACCCCAAAGAGTTGTAAGCAAATACTTGTATGCCAATATTCATTGTAGCATTATTCACAATAAACAAAAGGTAGAAACAACCGAAGTGCCCCTCAACAGATAAATGGATAAACAAAATGTGGTATACACATTCAAAGGAATACTATTCAGACATAAAAAGAACACATACTACAACATGGATGAACCTTGAAAACATTATGCTAAGTGAAAAAGGACAAATGTATGACTCCACTTATATGAAATATCTTAAGTAGGTAAATTCATAGAGATGGAAAGTAGATTAGTGGTTACCAGGAACTTGAAGGTAGGGGAGTTGAGCAGTTATTGTTTTTTTTGGGTACAGAGTGCCTCTTTGGGGTGATGAAGAAGTTTTGGAAGGTGATGATTGCACCACTAGTTGTGAATATTAATGACATTGATGTTATTAATGCCACTGAATTATACATTTAAAAATGATGAAAGTGACAAGTTTCATGTCATACATGTTTTACCATAATAAAATAAATAAATAAATAAAAACTGCAATTAAAAACAAATAAAATCCTTTGACCAAGAGGTTCTATGCCAATGAAGGTTTGGAAACTACTATCTGTATCATGCTAAAAGACCAACATGACTTTTTCCTTGGTGAACTGAATCTATGTATAAGATTGCCTAACTCTTCTGTAATTAGGCACAGATAATTCTACCAAATCAAGCAAACTCTTAATTCTCATCAGCTCTAGATCTCAGAAGCAAGCCGTGTAATGATGGCAGTTGGTGGCAAACAATGCTTGCATGGGGAGCTCCAGCAATGCAGCCAAAGTAAGTAACTGTCCCTCTGATCAGTGACAGTTTCACTGCTAAATGCTTCAGAGAGAACATATCTCTAGGTTCACAAAGTTAGGGTATTGTGGTTCCCTGAATACTGGAAGGTCAGTGCAATAAATGGTGGTGGAGTGGGATGGGGCCAGGAAACACTTCAAGCCTTTTTTTCTTCCATCTTATGTAATTGATGGCACTTTTTCTGAGGGTTATAAGGAGGGGGTAGTTTTGAGTGTTTTATACAATGATTGACACGGACAAATATTTTTTAAATGATCCTTACCTCTGATAGTGTCCAAAAATAGTGATTATGATTTATAATCATCAAAGAAGTACATATTCTTTTATCTTTTTCTTAGTGTATGGGCAACATGTGTGATGGTTGCTAGAGACTGTAAGTGGGCAATCTGGAATAGGTTTTCCCCTTCCACACCCTTTCCCTATGCCTTATGTTCAGAATCTATCCTATTGACAGGCTGATGAGAAGTGTTTCTTCTGTGAGCCTGATTGGAAGAGTGAACAGTTAGAAAAACCTTTTATTGTTTTCCTTCGAGCTTTCCCATGGTAGAGTCCTGCCATCAACCAAGTCTCTCCTCATTGTTTTATGTCTTAGAGAAGAGAAACTTTTAGAGGCACATTTAAAGAACTGCCAAATGGATTTCAGAGAGCTTTACATAAATTAATTGGGAGCAACAGTTGCATATTAACATTTTACCATTTGCCAGTTACAGAACACTAGATGGCAAAATGGAATGACTCTTCTTTTTTCCTTATATCTTATGAAACATTACTAGTATGCCATTATATTAGAACATGTTTTAATTATTTTAAATAGTTGGCAATGGAAAAAATTAATTGGCAGTGGAATGCCCTCTTTAAGGCACTGTTACTGAAGATATTCTGGAAAATAATTTACTACATCTGGAAGTTTATTGTTAGCATTGCACTTCTGTTAAGTGATGCTCGTATCAGAGCGAGTGTACCCCTTTCTTCCTCACTTTGCTAAATTCAGCATATATCTTTAAATATTAGACTCTTGTCAATTTCCAAGAAGTGCTGGGCCCCATTTCTAAAAGACAGGACTTATGTTTCCAAATTGCCATTACCAAACAAATTTGTAAAAGCACTATGGTGGATTAGACTCACCAATCTTGGATACATTTGATTTTTTGTCTGAATAAAAATAGGTTTTCAATGCCCAAATTCTTTCAACACGGCATTTCTCTTATCCTAGTTGTTGACCCTCAAAACTTTCTAGAGGATAGAGAAGTTTCAGGAATTAAAGGAGGTGGCATCTTGAGTTACATGTGCATGCCAGCTGGATTGTTTCTCCTTAGAAGAGATGAAGCCAACAGCTAGAGTGAGATAAATTTTGATTATGATAATGTTAATAATAGCAGTTACAAAATTTTGAGAATCTATCACGTAGTTGGAACCTTCTACAATTATTTCCTTTAAACCTCAAAGATGATCCTACAAGATAAATAAAATGAAGGAAAACATACACTGTTCTACATGAGTATATTGGGGGGAAACTACTCTAAAATTTTCTTAAGGAAGAAAGATTTAAGAAAAAAATCAGAAGATGAGTAGCCACCAAGAGAATGGAGAAAGTGATTCCCAGTAGATGATGGGAATATATAAAAGCTGTGAGGTTGGAGATGGTTCAAGCTATTTAAAAAGCAGAGACCAGACTAGTACAGCTGGAGCCTTGTGAAGGAAAAGGAGCATGACTTCAGGTAAGTAGGCGGCAGGGGCTAGGTCTCCAAGGACCTCTTTATCTTACCTATTTCTAAGAATTAGTTACTTATATGAATCATTGCATAGACGTTATGTTCTCTACCATGTCGAGTCAAATAGGACGCTCAGTTACCTTCTTGATTACCACAAAAACAAAACTCACTCAAGGCTTTATGTGTGTAATAGACTTTGTTAGAATAGTGGATGCTAACCAAAGTTACAGTATGGCACGTAAACAAATTAAAAATTGCATAATAGGCATCAATCTTTTAATATCTTGTACTGATACCTACCAATGTGGACTCTAGCCTCTCAAAAGGTTGCTTCTCCCTCTTTTATCTCCCCTCCCTTAGTTTTCTCTTTCTTTCTCTTAACCCTCCCTCTCTCTTAGGCTTTCCAATTAGCACACTTATTTCCAATTCCTCAGCTCATTTTGGATACAGATCAGTTTAGCAATCTTTTCTTTCTGTTAACTAATATCCTCAGGGTCTCACTTTCCACCCCAAATGACTTGGATAGAAAAATAAGTTCATAGAACAATGACAGGTCCTATTCCATGAGGAATTCTGATGAAATGTGTTAAGGTAATTATTTTTTCCCTTATACCTATAAATTGTACAATTTTATCCTTACTGGTTCCTACACACAAGGAAACACACAAAATAGTATACATTTTATACATTTGTTTGGTGATAAACTTATTGTCAAAGGCCAATTTGGATAAGAAAATGAATTAGATGTGGTTGCATTAAAATGCTGTCAAGATATTTCACTTTTCTGGGTCAGTTACATACAATCCAGGAAAGTGAAAGTCCTTTTTGTTTATGGACATAACCTGTTGTGACAACTTATTATCTAACTGTCCCTTTTCACCTAACCTGGAAAGGTTTTCTTCCCATTTTTTTTTCTTAATATAGAAGTCAGGATTCTTGATTGTAAACAACAGAAGCTTCTCTGACTGGTTTAAGAAGAGGATATTAGTTAGAGGATTTAGCTATCTCAAACTTGCAAAGTTGTAGGAGAACCAGTCTCAGAAGTTATACAACCAGAAATAACACCCAATTACATTGAAATCGAGCAGGGGTGGGGGTTGCAGGAGACAAAACTATGATCTGCCTAGAGACATTAAGCCTGAAAATCAATATAATTTGAAGATTAATTGGATATGGAGATAAGAGAAGGGTTAAATTAAATATGAATCTCAGATTTATGGTTTAAGAACTATGGTTTGATAATTCCGTTTACTGATCATGGTGGGCATTACCAGGTGTGGCTATTCAACATTTTTTTTGAATTTTCTTCTTGGACCTGAAAAAATTCTTACATTACAATACTGTCATACCAAAGTGGAAGCTGGAGTTTTATTGTGACAACTTTCTTTATTGCGAAGTTGCATTACAGGAGATATCCCCATCCCGGCAAAAGGGCAACGTAAGGAAATAGCATGTAAGCATGTGCAGACTCAGTCTTTGGGTGAGCCTGGTGGCGAGTCCCAGAGCTCTTGCCTTCCAGTTTGGAGCGTGATTTGAGCCACAGAATTGCTGCCAGGCAGCGGAAGCCACAGTGTTTTTGCTAGAACAACTCTAATGGGATATAATTGGGTGTGATTCCTGGCAGCACAACTTCCAGTTTTACTGCTACAGCCTCCAGTTTCTCTTCCACTAGCCTTGCTCTCCTGCCAGTCTGTATTTTCTAGTGTAGTCAGAGCCATCCTTTTAAGCTGAAAATCGATGAGATTGCTCCCCTAATCAAATCTTGCCAGTGGCATTCCTCTGGCCAGAGGGAGTCCAAACTCTTAAGGTATCAGTTTCCTAGGGGTTGCCAAAACAAATTACTACAAATGTGGGTGGCTTAAAGTGAAAGACGTGTATTGTTTTGGAGGCTTAAAGTCTGAAGTCAAGTTCCTCTGAAGGCCTCCTAGGGGAAGGGGGATGCTTCCTTGCTTCTTCTAGCTTCTGATCCCCCCAGGCTTGCTTTCCTTCGTTTGTGGCAGCAGACCTGCAGTCTTCGAACCTCTGTCTTGACATGGCAATCTCCCCGCTGTGGGTCCCTGTCCTTTCACATGGCATTCTTCTCTTATATGAAAACCACTTACAGGGGCACCTGGCTGGCTCAATTGGTGGAGCATGTGACTCTTGATCTCAGGGTTGTGAGTCCAACACCCACACTGGGTGTAGAGATTGCTTAAAAACAAAATATTTTTAAAAAAGAAAGAAAGAAAACCAGTTCCATCAGATTAGGACCTCCTCTAGCTCAGTATGATCTCATCTTAAATGGATGACACCTGCAAGATCCTATTTCCAAATAAAGTTATATTCACAGGTACTGGTGATTAGGATTAGGACGTCATCATGTCTTTTGGGAGGCACACAATTCACTTCAACCATGGCCTACAAGGGGGTCTGTGGTGTGACCCCGTGTGCTTGCCCGGGTTCACCTTGTTCGTTTTCCTCTCCTCTCGTTCTACGTTCCAGCCACTCCTGACCTTGAGTTCTCTGAAGTGACCATGATCCCACAAATGCTCAGGAGAACCCCTCGGCCTGGAATACATTTCCTATATCCACCTTCCTCCTCGTCAATCATACCTGTTCTCCCATATCCTGTACAGGCCCTGGATACCCTACAACGAATGGGCTCTGTGTCTCTTCTTTGTGCTTCCACAGCTAACTGGACTTTTCCTACGTAACATGCATCACACTTTACAATGATTACGTGCCTGATACCCCGGCTCCAAGAAGTCTGGGGCGGTGTCTGTTTTGTTCAATACTATAGTCCCAGCCCTTGGCATAGTACTTGTCACATAGCAGACTTTCAATAAGAAAAATAAATTTAGCAACTGTTTGTAGTTTTGAATACCTGTGATGCATGTAGTAATTTAGCTTTGGATCTTGTTGGAAGGGCCTAGTATTTTGTCAATACTCCTTAGTGTAGGGTCTATTAGAGGGAATAAATTGCAGTTATTAGAAGGTTTTCTGTCACACAAAGTTTCTACAACCTCGTCTCTATAGGAATGACCTTGAATAATAGTCCTGTGATAATCTCTCATTGGTAGGCTGCATCCTCTGGCTAGTTAATGGAAACACAATTTCACAATACTCTTTTAGACTTTGCTCATTTCTCATTGATTTATTAAAGTCATTTTATAACTTAATTTTATACTAGTCATTACAATGATAATTAATCTATTACTTTCTAGTTACTGCGATCATTATTAATTTCTAGCAATGTCAAGACTTCAAACACCAAATATTAAAATCATTGTTTTGTGCAAGCTCCATAGATTTACTGTTTGTTTATATGAACTGCTTAGCATTCAGGGCTAAAATTTTTGATTCTTACTCTATTTTCTGTGTCAACTCCTCTCTCAATTACTCCCATGGAAAGAGTAAGGCTTTGTATGCTTCGAATGACAGCTAATACAAAAGTTTTTTATATTCATCTTTAGATCTTTTCTGTATTTATAGGTGAATACAGATCAACTACACACTTGTTTTCTGTATTTACAGATGGATGTGAGTAGGTATATTTTGGCAGTGCAAAAATGTATATGAAATGCACTAATTTATTTAACATTAGCATCTCATTTTCTGAAGCCTGCCCTTTCTGCTTCCTTTATGGCTCTTGAAAAAAATGTATTTTAATGTTTTTATTTTTTAAGCTCCTCCTATTGTAATATAGGTTGTATGAAGAATTAAAAGAGAAAAAGAAATAGAAAATTTGTTTGGAAATCTTTTCTTAACTTTTCTGCTAAATTAATTTAGGGAGTACGTGAATACCAACATTGTTTGTGCAATAGTATGTATAAGACAAATAGATGCTCTTTAGTTTGTCATAATGTAGTTTAGGCATAATTTTTCATAAGAAATTGCTAAATATCAGAATCAAACATGATATTTATGTCTATTTTTAATATCTGTTTAGTCTCTACTGAACACACACACACACACACACACACACACACACACACACACACACCTGGAATTACATGAGTGCAGGAACCACTGTTCTCAGCCCAGCTGGGCATCCAGGAGGTGGGTGAAGCAACATAAGGACATTGAGATGTGTTTTAAGAAGTGAAATCACCACCCATTATTCCTCCACTGGATGTTTCCATGTTCCTGTCCCTCTCCAGGGGTTCTCTGAAGCTGCAAAGTATGTATCAAGGAATTTAGGGGCTTGATTAATTTCACTGGAAAAGTTACATCTTTGTGTTCACTAACTTCTAGGTGACATTTAGCGTTTTCCTCTGAGTGTAAGCCACAAGCCATAGTAATTTTAGCAGCATTTGTAACTTTGTCACTGAGAGAAACCACAAATATTTCCTATTACAATTATTGTATATACCTCAAAGATATTTTTGAAACAGTGGTAGTTACTCCAGCAAGATCTTAGTTTTTAGTGCATGCGCTAAATGCATGGCAGTGCAGTGCCTGCTTGGGATTCTCTCCCTCTCCCTCTCACTGCCCCTCTCCTGCGTACTCGCTCTCTCAAAAAATAAATAAAACATTAAAAAAAAACTGTTGTTAACTAATTTGCTTTCCTTTAAAATAATCAGTTGCATTTTATGCATTTAAAAATATTACTTTGTCTCTAGAAGGACAAAAGAATCCCTGGCGCAAAATGTTTAAGAACTCCTGCTCTTGGCATTATGGGCTGTAGTATTCCTGATGGTTGGCAGCTCAACAGGTCTCAACAGAGTAATTCAAGAGCTCCAGTACCATGGGCCATGTGCTATGGTCACTGTCGGCTGATTAGTCCCCTGAGGCATAGGACAAAATCTTTCACATCCCTCTTCACCCCCAGGACCACCCCAGCTCCAAACTAGTTCCAGCCTCTAGTTGCCTACATGTTTATCTCTTCTCTTATTTTAAAGTTATTGCAGAACCATATACCTTTTAGGCAGTATAAAAATCTGAGTTCAAGTCCTGGCTCTTTCACGTACTAATATTGTCTCCCTAACTAATTTACACAACTACTCTGTGCCTCAGTTTCCTCATTTGCATGATTAACTTCTCGTCTAGGTTGATGATGACTGTAAATGACTTACCACTTATAAAACTTTAGGATGTCTGGCAATAGAAACTGTTATGCAAATACTTGCTATTACTCTTGGATGACTATGTTCATGAGTCCTATAACTGCATGATAGATAACTATAATTTTAACAGTTAGAGCATTGTTTAAAAAGGAAGCCTTATATTATGTGCCACCTGAGATCATTTTGGCCTCACCCCCGTCTTATTCCAGCTGCTGCTAAGGCATCCAGCAATCTGTGGGCTCTCACTGACACATACGGATCCTACCTGACAGTGCTCCATGCATCTCGTGCTGCACACCTTTTGTTTCCTGCTGATGCAGAGGTTTGGAGACCCTGTGCATTTACATGCATAGCTCAGTGCCCAATCCAGAAGCAGGGAAGAGTTAGTGTCCTTAGAGACAGCGGGCAATGGATACATTTTCAATGTTTCCATGTTTCTATGTTTCTTAGGGATGGCAGAAGTTCTCTCTTTCCAGAGGTGTACAACTTCTGGATTTGTTTGCCTTCACTAGCTCCCCCCCCCTCCGCCCCATTCCTCTGCTGGTGTCTTTTCAGAAGGCACACGGAATGCCCCATCTAATAGCAACATTGCCTTAGATTGAAGAACCCATTTGATGGCAAAGAAAGACAAGGATATGTTAGCTATCATGTATCCCATAACCCAGAACTGGCCCAATAAAATGATGATGATGGATTGCCTGTTAAGTGTTGGCTACCATTCCAGGTCAAAAATAACATCTTGTGGTTTGGGGATTCTGACCTCCAAAGTGCAATACATGAGCTGAATCAGTGAATCAATGAATAGTATGGTGTCTTCAAAAAACCAGGAACCAGGGATGGAAGTAGAACTGGTCCATTTTACCATAACTCACAGGGACCTATTTGATACAAGACATTTGTGCTTATCACCCTACAATTTAGTCCTCTTTTCTAATAGAGATTCCAGGTCCCAGGAAGGAATACTTCCATCAGGAGACAGTAAAGAATTTATTCACTGAATTTGCACAGTTGATTTCTTCAGGTTTGTCCTGCTAATGGACCAGTGAAGAAAGAAAGAAGCATTGAATTTATGGCAGCAATCAACCTTCATTAGAATGAAGAACTAGGATTTCTGCTACACAATAGGGGTGAGGAACAGGCACCCACCCTTTCGTGATCGCAAGCCACTGGTAGTAGTGACAAGGGCAATACAACTAATGGCTCAAATCTCCAGGCAAACTCTTATTTTCACAAAAGATAGTTCATAAATAATTTAAAACACTAAACAAAGAGTAGGAGTTGAATAAAGGCAAAAATAAAAGAAAACAAAACAAATCATAAAGGGTCAGAACATCTTTAAGGAAAGCCTGAGACCCTTTACCACTTGATTCTGATATTAGGCTTTGTGGCACACTCTATTTTATAACTGTATGTTTATATCATATTTGTAGAATGAATGTGGATTTTGCGTTAGAGGTACGTTAATACTAGATCATTACTGATGTTTTTGTTCCATTTGCATTTCTGTGCTGGTATTCTGCAGTGATTTCTATGGGGGTGGGCCCAGAACAATTACTTCACTGATGCCTGTTCATTCCTTGACTGTCTTGTTTCTATTCATCCAGTTAAGAGTTGGACAATTGCCCATAACATAAACTCATGTTAACAACCCCATTAAACAACTGAATTATTTAGTTACTCCATGAACCCTGATTTTAAATGACTTCTTTGGGGGTATATTAAAGGGTTTCATTATTAGCCTGTTTTCTAATAGTCATTTTCTGAAAGGCTTTCATTTTATTTTAAAAACTCTATTTTGTGCAAGTCATATTTATATTAACATTCCAACAAATGTTTGTGCAAAAGCGGGGAGCTCTTATATACCTTGTAATATAGTCAAATGATTCTACGATTTCTTTTCATCACATGAATACGGTAAAGAAGATGAATCTAAGTTCTAGCTCTATCATTTTCTAATCAAATATCAATTTCAAATCGAATTGGGCAGGCTATTTTTATAAGCTTGATTCCTTATCTGTGAACAAGGGAATGGTTCTGATAAGAAGAGAAAAGAATGAAAGATGTAATGCTCTGAAAGAATATAGGCTACCGGGCAAGTTATAAACCTTGCTTGCTGTACTTTGGTTTTCTGACCTATAAAACATGGATAAAAGTGTATCTACTTTATCGCGAGTACTAAATTAATTGATAGATGTAGAGAACATAGAATTGTGCCTTTCATGGAGTAGGTATTTATATTGTGCCAGGTACTTCATATGCATTATCAGATATATTTATGCTCCAAACAATAGAAGTAGGTGCTATTTTCTATGATCCCATTTTATAGATGAAGAATGTGACTCCCAAGGAGATGATGTAACAGAATTTCCTTGACTTACGATGGGGTTCTATCCTGATAAACCCCACTGTTAGTTGAAAATATTGAAAATGCATTTGATGTACCTAATCTACCAAACATCATAGCTTAACCTAGCCTACCTTAAACATACCTTCAACACACTTACATTAGCCTATATTTGGGCAAAACCATCTAACACAAAGCTTACTTTATAAAAAAAGTGTTGACTATCTCATGTAATGTGTTGAACACTGTACTGAAGTTGAAACACGGAATGGTTATGTGGGTACAGAATGGTTGTATGTGTACTGGTTTACCCTGGTTGATGGCATGGCCGATTGGGTGCTGTGGTTCACTGCCCCTACCCAGCATCATGAGAGAAGACCACACCGTATATCGTTAGCTTGGGAAAAGAGCAAAATTTTAAATTCTAAGTACGGTTTCTTACTGAATGTGTATTGCTTTCGCACCATCATGAACTTGAAATATCGTAAATTGAACCATTGTAAATGGGGGACCATCTGTACCCAGTCAAGTTTGTACAGACATAAGTGATAAAATCAGGTTTTCAACCAAACATTCTGACTCCATTCTATAATACTGCCTTTCTAACAAGTACCTGACTTAACTGCAGATATTCTAAGAATCACATGAAATCATTGATGCACAAATACATGATGTACTGTAAACTGATATACAAATGTTAATATATTAAAATCATATAGAAATTGAAAAATAGGTACAGTAATTTTATCTTAATTATTTATAAATTCTCCAGCTGGCCTTTTTTAGTGTCAATTCAATGTTTCAGGAAACTGACATGGTATTTTCTGAAACTTTGTTGTCTCCTTACTTTGGGCATTTGGCTTATTTTTACTTTAAAAAAATGTTTATTTGCTTATTATAATTTATTGTCAAATTGGCTAACATACAGTGTGTAAAGTACTCTTGCTTTTTGGGGTAGATTCCCATGGTTCATCACTTACATAAAACACCCAGTGCTCATCCCAACAGGTGCCCTCCTCAATGCCCATCACACACTTTCCTCTCCACCCCCCTGCATTTACCCTTACTTTGCTCACTGTATTTAAGTGTCTCTTATGATTCACCCACCTTCCTCTCTGTTTGTAACTATTTTTTCCCCTTCACTTCCCCCATGGTCTTCTGTTAAGTTTCTCAAGATCCACATATGAGTGAAAACATATAATATCTGTCCTTCTCTGACTGACTTATTTCACTTAGCATAATACCTTCCAGTTCCATCCACATTGCTGCAAATGGGATGATTTCATTCTTTCTCATTGCCAAGTAGTATTCTATTGTATATATAAACCACATCTTCTTTATCCATTCAGAAGTTGATAGACATTTATGTTCTTTCCATAATTTTGCTATTGTTGAAAGCACTGCTATAAACATTGGGGTACATGTGCCTCTATGAATCAGCACTCCTGTATCCCTTGGATAAATTCCTAGTAGTGCTATTCCTAGGTCATAGGGTAGTTCTATTTTTAATTTTTTGAGAACCTCCACACTGTTTTCCAGAGCAGCTGCCTAGTTTGTATTCCCACCAGCAGTACGAAAGGGTTCCCATTTCTCCACATCCTTGCCAACATCTGTTGTTTCCTGAGTTGTTAATTTTAGCTTCTCTGACCAGCGTGAGATGGTATCTCAGTGTGGTTTTGATTTGTAGTTCCCTGATGATGAGTGACGTTGAGCATCTTTTCATATGTCTGTTGGCCATCTAGATGTCTTCTTTGGAAAAGTGTCTATTCATGTCTTCTGTCCATTTCTTCACTGGATTATTTGCTTTTCAGGTGTTGAGTTTGGTAAGTTCTTTATAGATTTGGGATACTAACTCTTTATATCTGATATGTCATTTACAAACATCTTTTCCCATTCCGCCAGTTGCCTTTTAGTTTTGTTGATTGTTTCCTTTGTAGTACAGAAGCTTTTTATCTTGATGAGGTCCCAATAGTTCATTTTTGTTTTTAATTCCCTTGCCTTTGGAGATGTGTAGAGCAAGAAATTGCTGTGGCTGAGGTCAAAGAGGTTGTTGCCTGCTTTCTCCTCTAGGGTTTTGATGGTTTTCTGTCTCACATTTAGGTCTTTCATCCATTTTGAGTTTATTTTTGTGTATGGTGTAAGAAAGTGATCTAGTTTCATTCTTCTGCATGTTCTTCCAGCACCATTTGCTAAAGAGACTGTATTTTTTCCATAGGTTACTGCTTCCTGCTTTGTCAAAGATTATTTGACCATACATTTGTTGGTCCACTTTTGGGTTCTCTATTCTATTCCATTGGTCTATGTGTCTGTTTTTGTGCTATTACCACACTGTCTTGATGATTGCAACTTTGTAGTAGAGGCTACAGTCTGGGATTGTGATGCCTCCCAATTTGGTTTTCTTCTTCAATATTACCTTGGCTATTCAGGGTCTTGTGTGGTTCCATACAAATTTTAAGATTGTTTTTTCTAGCTTTGAGAAGAACGTCGGTGCAATTTTGATTGAGATTGCATTGAATACGTAGAGTGCTTTGGGTAGTATTGACATTTTAACAATATTTATTCTTCCAATCCATGAGCATGGAATAGTTTTTCCACTTCTTTGTGACTTCTTCAATTTCCTTCATAAGTTTTCTATAGTTTTCAGCATATAGATCTTTTACAGCTTTTGTTAGGTTTATTCCTAGGTATTTTACGGTTCTTGGTGCAATTGTAAATGGGATCAGTTTCTTGATTTCTCTTTCTGCTGCTTCATTATTGGTATATAGAAATGCAACTAATTTCTATACATTGTTTTGTACCCTGTGACTTTGGCGAATTCATGTATCAGTTCTAGCAGTCTTTTGTTGGAGTTTTTCGGGTTTCCATTTAAAGTATCATGTTGTTTGTGAAAAGTGAAAGTTTGACTTCTTCTTTGCCAATTTTGATGCCTTTTATTTCATTGTTGTTGTCTGATTGCTGATGTTAGGACTTCCAACACTATGGTAAACAACAGTGGTGAGAGTAGACATCCCTGTCCTGTTCCTGATCTCAGGGGGAAAGCTCTCAGTTTTTCCCCACTGAGGATATTAGCTGTGGGCTTTTCAAATATGGCTTTTTTGATGTTTAAGTATGTCCCTTCTATTCCAACTTTCTTGAGGATTTTTATTAAGAAAGGATGCTATATTTGTCAAATGCTTTTTATGCATCTATTGACAAGATCATATGGTTCTTATCCTTTCTTTTATTAATATGATGTATCATACTGATTGATTGTGAATACTGAACCAGCCCTGCAGCCCAGGAATGAATCCCTCTTAGTAATGATGAATAATTCCTTTTATATGCTGTTGAATTTGATTTGCTAGTATCTTGTTGAGAATTTTGAATCCATGTTCATCAGGGATATTGGCCTGTAATTCTCCTTTTTTGTGGAGTCTCTGTCTGGTTTGGGAATCAAGGGAATTCTGGCTTCATAGAATGAGTCTGGAAGTTTTCCTTCCATTTCTATTTTTTGCAACAGCTTGAGAAGGATAGGCATTTACTCTGCCTTAAATGTCTGGTAGAATTCCCCTGGGAAGCAATCTGGCCCAGGACTCTCATTTGTTGGAAGATTTTTGATAAGTGATTCAATTTCTTCACTAGTTATGGGTCTGTTCAAATTTTCTATTTCTTCCTGTTTGAGTTTTGGAAGTGTGTAGGTGCTTAGGAATTTTTCCATGTCTTCCAGGTTGTCCAGTTTGTTGGCATATAATTTTTCATAATATTCTCTGACAATCACTTGTATTTCTGAGGGATTGGTTGTGATAAATCCATTTTCATTCATGGTTTTATCTATTTGGGTCCTCTCTCTTTTCTTTTTGAGAAGTCTGGCTAGAGGTTTATCAATTTTATTTTTTTCAAAAAACCAACTCTTAGTTTCATTGATCTGTTCTATTGTTTTTGGGGGTATTTTTTGGATTCTATATTGTTCATTTCTGCTCTGATATTTATATTTCTCTTCTGCTGGTTTTGGGGTTTCTTGGTTTTTCTGCTTCTAGTTCCTTTAGGCGTGCTGTTAGATTTTGTATTTGGGATTTTTCTCGTTTCTTGAGATAGGCCTGGATTGTAGTGTGTTTTTTTTTTTAAGTTTTTAATGTTTATTTATTTTTGAGAGAGAGACAGAGTGTGAACTGGGGAGATGGCAGAGAGAGAGGGAGACACAGAATAGGAAGGAGGCTCCAGGCTCTGAACTGTCAGCACAGGGCCCGATGTGGGGCTCGGCGTGGGGCTCGAACTCATGAGCTGTGAGATCGTGTCCTGAGCCGAAGTCGGATACTTAACCGACTGAGCCACCCAGGCACCCCTGGATGTAATGTATTTTCCTCTTAGGACTGCCTTTGCTGCATCCCAAAGGGTTTGGATTGTTGTGTTTTCATTTTCATTTGTTTCCATATATTTTAAAATTTTTTCTTTAATTGCCTGGTTGATCCATTCATTCTTTAGTAGGATGTTCTTTAATATCCATGAATTTGGAAGTTATCCAAAATTTTTCCTGTGGTTGATTTCACGTTTCATAGCATTGTGAGCTGAAGGTGTGCATGGTACAATCTCAATTCTTTTATATTTATTGAAGGCTGTTTTGTGACCCAGTATGTGATCTAAGAGAATGTTCCATGTGCACTCGAGAAGAATGTGTATTCTGCTGCTTTAGGATGAAAAGTTCTAAATACATCTGTCAAGTCCATCTGGTCCAGTGTATCATTCAGGGCCATTGTTTTTTTATTGATTTTCTGTCTAGATGATCTGTCCATTACTAAAAGTGGAGTATTAAAGTCCCCTGCAATAACCACATTCTTACCAATAAGACTGCTTATGTTTGTGATTAATTGTTTTATATATTTGGGTGTTTTGAACTCAGTGCATAGACATTTATAATTCTTAGCTCTTCTTGGTGGATAAATCCTATAATTATGATATAATGCACTTCTTCATCTCTTGTTACAGCCTTTAGTTTAAAATCTAGTTTGTCTGATATAGGTATGGCTACTCCAGCTTTCTTTTGATGTCTAATACCATGACAGATGGTTTTCCATCCCTTCACTTTCAATCTGAAGTTGTCCTCAGGTCTAAAATGGGTCTCTTATAGACAGCAAATAGATGGGTCTTGTTTTTATCCATTCTGATACCCTACATCTTTTGATTGGAGCATTTAGTCCATTTACATTCAGTGTTATTGAAAGATATGGATTTAGATTCATTGTGTTATCTGTAGGTTTTATGCTTGTAGTGATGTCACTGGTCCTTTGTGGTCTTTGGAACATTCCACTCACAGAGTCCCCCTTAGGATCTCTTGTAGGGCTGGGTTAGTGGTGATGAATTCCTTCAGTTTTTGTTTGTTTGGGAAAACCTTTATCTCTCCTTCTATTCTGAATGACAGGCTTGCTGGATAAAGGATTCTTGGCTGCATATTTTTCCTATTCAGCACATTGAAAATTTCCTGCTACTCCTTTCTGGCCTGCCAAGTTTCAGTAGATAGGTCTGCTACTACCCTTATGTGTCTACCCTTGTAGGTTAAGGTCCGTTTATCCATAGCTGCTTTCAGATTCTCTATCTTTGTATTTTGCCAGTGTCACTGTGACATGCTGTGCAGAAGATTGATTCTAGTTACGTCTGAAAGGAGTTGTCTGTGCCTCCTGGATTTCAGTGTCTGTTTCCTCCCCCAGATTGGGGATGATTTGTTCAAGTACAAAGTACAACATTCAACGTTCAAGTACAAGTTCAACGTTTCAGCCCCTTTCTCTCTTCTGCTTCTGGAACTCTTATGATACGGATATTGTTCCATTTCATTGAATCAGTTAGTTCTAATTCTTCCCTTGTGGTCCAGAATTTTTTTATCTCTCTTTTTCTCAGCTTCATCTTTTTCCCTAATTTTATCTTCTGTTTCACTTAATCTCCCCTCTGCCTCTTCAATCCTCACTGTCACCACCTTAGTTTACTTTGCACATCATTCACAGCATTTTTAAATTCATCATGACTATTTTTTACTTCCTTGATCTCTGCAGCAATGGATTCTTTGCTGTCTTCTATGACTTTTTCAAGTCCAGCAATTAATCTTATGACTATTATTCTAAATTCTTGTTCAGTTATATTGTTTATATCTTATTTGATCAATTCTTTAGCTGTCATTTCTTTCCAGAATTTCTTTTGAGAAGAATTCTGCCTTTTTCTGATTTGGCTAGTTTTCTGTCCCTTATGTGTTTTAAAAGCTTCTTATATGCCCTGCACCTGCAAGCACTACTGTATTAAAGAGGGGTCATATACTTTCCAGGGCCTGGACCTTCAGGAGGTGTTTTTTGGTGAGTGTTACTTGCTCTCTGTTGTTGTGACTGGTTATTTTATTCCCCTGCTTCTGGTGATGTTTTGGACCCTCCACCAGGTGTGCTTTGATTTGTTTGTTGAAGTAGCCCTTCTGAATCCAGCCCACACAGGAGCCAGGGAGATTATCCTAAAACACAAATCCAGCCACGATACTGCTTGAACACAGTCAATAGTTCTCTTATAATTCCTCTTCCCAAAGAGAGTCTGTAGACTCCATGTAGACAGGTGTCTGAGATGCGAGCAGACAGCGCTGCAGGGTTTCTCTGAGGTGCCTCCTGAGGTCCTAGAAGGCCAGGTGCCTTGTTCAAAGCTGGCTTCCAAGGATGCTGCACTTTTCACACTCCCCAAGGGGTGTAGAGATGCTCTTGGGATTTAGAATGATCATCGCACTTGAGCTGAGGGAGAGCTGAGAGTCAGGAAGAAACTTTCCCATGTGGAGAGGTGAGGCTTATTTTTACTCTTTATATAACTTTATTTTTTACAACTCTAAGAAAGGGTCCATACCTCAGCCAAATAGATTGCTGTATTAGGTAGAATTTTAGCATCAATAAGGGTAGTGTGATAGGCAAAGAAACTGAGGCAGTTGAATACAATGACCTGGGGCTGGGCAGGACATGGGAGACATCTGTGAAGAAACAAAACCCCTCCACTGCTAGACAGTTGAGTTTGTTTATCTATTTTTCACATAGTTCTGTGTTAGAAAAATGCCAAGTTAACATACTCATGAAATTCTCCAGTGTGTTGAAGATGCAGATTTTGAAATACTTCTTTGGTTAAAAGTTTATCACATCTGTTTCCTAAGGCCATAAAAAAGACTGAAGGTAGAACTGGGTTATAGTTGCTGAGTCTAAGTATATTCCCACGTGGCACAGTGGTACTCATGGGACTTATGTTATGGGGTTGGTGTAGGGATTGAGTGAATACAAGAAAAGCAGTATATATAGTGTCTGATGCATAGTCATTGCTCATAAAGACTACTTATCCTCAATATCCATATCAGTGAGGTCTCACAGCTCTGAGAAATTTCTATTATTTCTGGAAGTCACCAGGGCATATCACTTGTGTGCTCATAAGGAAGTCTTTCCTGTGATGACATTATGGTCTTCATCTCATTTCCTGGGCTGGGTCTGCAATCCTTGCTGGGCTGTGGGAGGCCCTTCCTTAATTCAGCTGTTGCCTCAGCTGGTGGTTGCTGGTGCTGGGTCAAAAGGCACCACCTGGGGCGCCTGGGTGGCGCAGTCGGTTGGGCGTCCGACTTCAGCCAGGTCACGATCTCGCGGTCCGTGAGTTCGAGCCCCGCGTCAGGCTCTGGGCTGATGGCTCAGAGCCTGGAGCCTGTTTCCGATTCTGTGTCTCCCTCTCTCTCTGCCCCTCCCCCGTTCATGCTCTGTCTCTCTGTGTCCCCAAAAAATAAATAAACGTTGAAAAAAAAATTAAAAAAAAAAAAGGCACCATGGTAGCTTTGTGGAGTGTCTGGTGTATTGATGTGACAGAACCCTCCTCCTCTCAGGCTGCACTCCATTCTGGAGTCCCAGTGTGCTGGAAGCATGTAGTCTGTCTCATCCTGCATTTTGCAAATAGAAATAGATATTTTAGGTTATATTGCTCTCAACCTTCTCTCATAGGGCTGGAAGGAAAAGTCCTTGAGGGCTGGCTGCACTATAAGACAAATTTGGGTGAAAGACAACACTCTGTCCTCCATTTTGCTTTTCCTCTTGGCTCCAGACTTTGTCTTTTCTTAAAATTAGGGCTTTCCTGACAGCCTATCCATTCCTCTTGCAAAAATGCACACATACCCTTCCCCCCAACCGAACCTCCAGATATTTGTTAATGTCATTAGTAAACAATGCTTAGGGTCAGACTGGACCTATACCCCAAACATATACATGATGCATTTATAGAGGCAAACAGAAAAAGAGTATTAGTGTGCCAGAAGGCACTGATATTTTCTTCCAGTTGATTATGTGTAAAATGTGTAAATACTTTATTACTTTTCAATTCTAGCAGATATTGGCTTCTATGACTTAGGATGACATTGTTCAGTATAGTTTTTTTTTTTTTCCAGTAATAAAGAACTGTTTTGTTGGAGGTCATTCTTTCTCTAGAATGAACTAAGCAACACAACAATAGATCATGCCACTCACTCTCATTTGAGCCATCGTCAAGCGTCCTACTCTTTTTGGAGAGTTCAAATATTGATGCTGTTAGTGTTCTTACAGACAATTGTTAGTAAATTATTTGGTATCTGTTATAAAAACTTTTTTCAAATGATGAGCTCCATGGGCACTCAACATCTAAAGGAGAAAGGAAACATTGATATATCCCATACTTTGTTAAACCTGATGCAGCTAGAATTAGGTTCTAAATGTAAAGATTTTGTTATTACTAAGGTACACAGAGCAAAGGGAACCTGGAAGCATCAAGCCAAAAATAAATCAGCAGGTAATAAGTATTCACTTATGACTTTGTACCATTGCTGTTGATATGACACCACAGCTGAGACACTGTCATTTTTGAATGTCTAGTCAGAAAATGACAGGTCTATTTTCTTTCTCTAACACTGAGTAACTTCTATGGTATCAACAGCTTTAGTAATATTGCCTTCGATGTCTATATTTACCTTACCTGAATTATAAAAATATAACTAAGTTGATGGTAAGACCTTGAATTTTTATAACTTTTTGTTTTTTAAAGTGTTTATGCTGCAAATGATTTAAAAAGTCTATTTTTAATAACACACAAAAGTGTCAGCTTATTTTGCTTATGAAACTATGTATTTTCATTATCATTTTTTTGAAAATAAGCTACTGTTGTATTGTCATTTTTTCTAGATAAGAAGAGGTTTAAAAACTTTATAGATATAAGTCTCTTAAACCCAAGAAAACTGAATTTATACTCCAAACCTCAAATTTTATATTCCAATAAGCAATGAATCTTCTGTTACAAAAATTTAGTGCTATCTCCCACACCAGTAAGAGTTGCACAGAGGATTATTATTACTTTTTTTAAAATCTGAAATGCTCTTTCTGTTGGCAAGCTTTCCTTGCCTTAGCTAATTCCTATACATTTCTGCAATTCTAGCTTACATGATGCTTCTTAAAGAAGGGCCTGTTGGGCCCACTAGCTTATGTTACATGTTCTAATCTCCCAGGTATTCCTATTTATTTCTTATACTTTCCCTTTTCATAACAAAACACATATCAATTGTTTATGCGAATTTCAGGTTTACATTGCATTGCTAGGATTTCTGTCCTGCAAACCTTCCTTAAACTTCAGATAAGATACAAGAAAACAGTGGAAAAAACAGTCATATTGTTGTGGAAGAACTTAAAACTTGTTAGAAGGGTGTAGAGTCACATGAGTTTCCTGTCTTAATAGCTTTTATCTTGAGGATAGGCCAATGTCAGCATTACATAGGGTGCTCAAAATTCAGAAAATCTGAAGCTGTCCTGAAGAGCAGAGTACATATGTGGAGGCCCTTAGCCATGAAAAAGAGAAGGGGGCTGTTGTGAGGGAGAAAACCAAAGAGAGGGAGCCTCAAATTCTATATAAAAATACAACTGCAGTCTCTGGCTGACCTCCTGATCCATGCAAGGGCAGAGAAGACTCAAATTTTCACAGCTAGTGATAAAAGACTGAATTGAAATTGAGCTGCTACCCAAAAGAGTGTTTGCACATTGGGTGCGATAAAGTTAATTGCCTACAAAAACTAAGATGTCAGTACTTTTTTGATGAACATGATAGGATCTAGAATCTCTATGACATAGTATCTGCACTGTCTGCGATATAATACAAAATTATTTGATATATGGATAATCATACTTTTTAAATGTTTATTTATTTTTGAGAGAGAGAGCGTGAACAGGGGAGGATCAGAGAGAGACACAGGGAGACACAGAATCCAAAGCAGGCTCCAGGCTTCAAGCTGTAAGCACAGAACCTGACATGGGGCTTGAACTCACAAACTATGAGATCATGACCTGAGCAGAAGTCAGATGCTCAACCTACTGAGCCACTCAGGCACCCCAAGAACCATTCTTAAAAGAAAAGGAAGTCAGCTGAGATCAACCATGAGATGATTTAGATGTGGGAATGAGCAAAGATTTTAAAGCAGTTATTATCATTCTATCAGTGAAGTTGAGGAAAATAAGCTAATAATAAATGGAAACATGGGAAGTCTCAGCAGAGAAATAGAAGTAAATGAAAATTTTAGAACTGAAAAATAAAATACCAGAATTAAAATTCCCTAGATAGGTCTATTGGCAGAATAGAGATGATAGGGAAAGTCATCAATAAACTTAAAGTTAACTCAATAGGAGACTAATCTAAAGACAGAGAAAATAAGATTGAAAAAAATGAACAGAGCTTTGGGGACCTGTGGGCAATAACAAAAGAGCAAAAACAAAAACATAGCATAATCAAACTGCTGAAAGCCTAGGATAAATAGGAAATTTTGCAGCAACTAGAGAATAATGGCATTTTACATGCAAGGGTATAAGTGAAATTAATCTATGGTGAAAGAAATTAGAACAGTGGGGGCAGCAGGCAGGGATTGCTTGGAATGGACAAGAGAAACTTTTGATATCATGATAGAGCTTTGGGTGACATAGATATATGCATTTGTTAAAACAGCAAATATACACTTCATATCAGTATATCTCATTTTGTGTAAATTTAAATTTTTCATTAAAAGAAAAAGTCTAAACTAAAAATTGTAGTTTCCTCCCAGCTTTGGGTATTCTGAGTATAGAGCCCCACTTCATTTCTATCATTGTGTCCCTTGGGCTGAAAACAATAAACAACACGGGGTATGTGCTTAGAAAATTTTTGTCAAGTTAAATTTCATGTCACATATTCCTTTTTTTTTTTATCTCTACTGATCTAATGCAGAATGACCAAACCACGACCAAGGTCCTGGAAAATAAATAGAAGTTTGAAATAAAGAATCTGTATAAACATGAACATTGCAAGCCAATGAGAATTTAAATATAATATACAGTGTAGGCCATGTAATAACATGTTAGAGTTTGCATTTTTAGAACTTCTGTTGCTCTATATCAAATCCCTAACATAAGCCAAGCACTTAACATATATGATCTCAAAGAACATATATATTATCTAGAAGAATACTGCAAAATAGATATTACCTCCTTTTTGCAATTGATCAAATGGAGACGAAAGAAAGGTAAAGGATTGAGGTTATATGGTTGATAAATGAGTAGCTGTGTCAGTTTAGGGTACTGACAGGAAACAGTTCTTCCAAGATGGTTCAGATGAAGAGAATTTAATGACAATCTCCATGTGGAGGTGGGGGTAGGGTAAAGGGAATAAAAAAGAGATGACTGGGCTCAGAGAAAACAAGCAACTTAAGGAAGCCATTAAAACGCTTCAGGTCTGGAGAGACCAAAGAAGAAAATACTATTTCCAAAACCCAGTGAGAACTGGAAATACAGAGGAGAAATAGTTTGCTGGGAACTAAATAGTGGAGGCTTGCAGCTACTGCCAGAGCTGTACAGTGAAGGAAGGGAAAAGACATTTAACCTTTGCTTCCTGCCTTCTTATCTCCTGCAGGTGCCTCCCACTGGTTGAACCCAACTGGATGTCAGTAGCCAAGGGAGCTGCCAGATGCAGCCTCCCAGGGCACAGAGCCGGTCAGGGAAGAATGGAGAGTAGAATGGGGTGAAAGGAATTGGAAATTAAATGCTACTTGTAGCCATATCCAGATTTGATCCCATGTTCTTGTGTCTTCATGGTATATGTTCCTTCTCGTACATCATGTTGACTCTCATTTTAGACACACATTTTAGTAGTAACCACAAATTTTATTATAGCTAGAGACTTGTTGAACTAGGCACTCTCAATTTCTTTTCTAGCAGTCAGAAGGTCATCATGTACCTCCTAAGTTTAGATGGGAAAGAGAGGTTGGGCATGAACTATCACCTAGGTTAATCCCTGGATCACTAGTTCACAAATCCCCAACCACCTTTCAAATTCAACATACACTTGTCTCCAGGTTAGTGGGCTCTTTCAGGACTTTCACACGAATAAAACCGAGTTACTAATTAAATACCATAAGGCTAACCGATGGATGGATACTCTTTAGTGTGACATTTTAGAGCACAGAAAAGACAGGGACTAAGATAATTAATTGTTCTCCAGCTAGCTAAATGTAGTGCAGCTAAGAAAAAGGATGAGGGTGCAGGGCCTGGCTTCAATTATTTCCAGCCCAGCAGGTCTTTTAGAAACGACTCTTAGAACTGTCAATTGTCTTGGCAGCATGAATTGTCTCTGAATTGTGTCTGAGAATACAGATCAAATGAACTTTTTTTTTCTAAGTGTTAATTAAACAAGTTAATTAATTTCATGGAACCTCAGCTTCTTATATGCAAAATGGGAAGAATAATAGTATGTACCTCATGTCATGGTTTAATTTAATGAGGTAACAATGACATGAGGTAACAAATGAAAAATAATTTAATGAGGTAACAAATGAAATTTAATGAGGTAACAATCATAAAGCACTTATAACAGTACCTGGAAAATAATAAGCATTCAATAAGTGTTAGCTATCATCATCAATACTTTGTGCCAAGCAATCACCTTTGCCCTCTCTTTGTCCCAGTTCCCTTTAGAGGTTGTTTTTGAAGGGCCCACTTGAGATTTTTCTCCTTATATTCTTTCATTTTCTCTTAAATTTCAAGTTTGTTATACTGGCAGAGACCCTTGCACACTGGCCTTTCCAACTCTGGTTAACTAAAAGGTGCCAGGAACAGGAGTCCCTGCATGCCACTGCCTTGGGAAATAAGCCATATATTCATGGATTTATTCTGGTTTGAAGTCCCACAAAAAGCAGCCTCTGACCTTTCTATCTAAATTCTTATTTTGCCATTTACCAATAAATGACCATGGGGAAATCACATGTGTTTTCCAAATCTCAGTCTGCAATACAAAGATGACAGGTTGCCTATTCCATATGTGTATTTGTTAGCAGAATGGAAAGCCTTAGTTATTGTTAGGTAAATCTTAAAACTCTATTTTCTTTAAGTTGGAGAATGGAGTTTGACAGAGTAATTTCTCTTCTGCTTTTCAAATACACATATGTGTGTGTTTATGCATGAATGTACATATAATTATATGTATGCATACACATATATATGTAGATGTGTAGATATAAAACCCCAAAGAAGCATAAAAAATGGCTGAAGTCACTAAGATGAAGGCCAGAAGGTTTCAGACTCTGTTGCCATTTGAGTGTTATCCTGTTGAGTGTTATCCTGTTGCCATTTGAGTGTTATCCTTCTCATCTGTGAAGTGAGCAAATTGGACTAGAACTGTGCCAGATAAAGTTAGGAGGGAGTGCATATATAGTATAGCTTCCTCTTGGAAATTTATAATGTATGTCAACATAGTAAAAAGTCTGAGAATTCTCTTCATAAGAACGTGTACTTAGCTCTGCTTAATTTAGTGTTTCTCTGACTTGTTTGTGCAACTCTATTCCAAAAATAATGAGTTAATACCTTGGCAAATACTGGTGTTCTGAACATAAAGAAGGGGTATCAGATTCTGGAGTAGATGATGTTCAGTACCCTCCTCCTCATGTTAGAGTTCAGTGAGTTCATGATTACTCCATAGCATAATATATTGGTGTCCCTATTGTGTTATCCTTCCCTACACTTATAATATTCATGTAATGAGTTCTTTCTTTTTTCAAAAGGAAGAGAGTTAATAAGATTGATCATATGGTTCACACAGGTTCTCAGTTTACTAATGGCCAGTATTACATCTCATAAAGGTATTATCATAAGCTTCCTTTGCCCTTTAGAATTATGTTTTTCTTCCACTGGCTCAAAAATGTGTACTTAGAAGTGGGGAACGTGATATTTGGCTTTTCATTCTATTATTGTTTATGTGCATTATTTACCCTTTAGAAGTGAGTAGGATCAAAGGGAGCATGATTGGCGAAGCCCACTTCAAATGTTCTGAGGTTTCTGGCCATAATATGCAAAATGTGGGCACCCCACCTTGGTTGTGGAATGGGAATACCTTTTCTATCAATTTGTTTTCTAAGTGATAAGGATAAGAAAATCCATTTTGACTTTGGGATTGCTTCATTTAAGCTGGGGGACCTGGAATTTAAATAACTCCTCTATGGGAGCAATCTTAGCATTGTAGGACTTAATTATGAGGAGTGAGTGATGAGAGGACGTTTTTGCCATAGGGCTGTCGTAGAGTCCTGGAAGAAAATAGATGGTTCATTCAAACTGGGTAAATGAGGAAGGATTCATAAATAGCTATTTACAAAGTGGGCCAAACCAAGAGAAAATGCAAGCTAGGAGAGAAAAATTCTCAATCATACTGTTTCCTACTTTTATAATCTCCTGAAGATGGTTCAACCAAATCAGAAGCCAGAGGGCAAGGGAGCCTGTTAACTCAATCAGATCCCTATTAGAGTGAAGAATGTTATCTGATAGGCAAATGGAAAATATCTTGCATAAGTACCAAAAGGTCAGGCCACATGCTTTGATAACTTTCACAAGAAAGAAAAGATCATAAATGAACCTATTCAACCCAATCCATCTTAAGTGTTAAATTTTCACCTTGGCATAATTCTCCAGCCATTTTTAAGTTAGCAGTACTGTTTTCATTGTGATAGGATGAACAATCTCTATTTTTGAAATCAATATGCTTTAAGTTTATTTAATCAATTTTATTTTATAAACATGTATAGCAGCTACTGTGTGCCAGGCCCAGTTCTAAATACTTTAAATATGCTAATGCTTTAATTCTCATAACAGCTTTCCTATTACTACTATTATTCTCCCCATTTTGGAAATGGAGAAACTAAACATCATAAGGGTAATAAGAAGTGAAGTCAGCTGTATTTAGGCAGTCTGATTCCATGGCCTTACTTTAAATTATGAGGCTATGCTGCTTGCCCATATGGTATGTTGTTTTGCTAGGCAATCAGCCTATGCATGCCCAACTCCCTCTATTGAAGAATTAAAGTAGTGTCCTTTACTTTTTTTCACACATAGTGGAATGGTGTTGTAAAAAGATCATGTACTTTGGAATCCAAGGGTCTTCCTAGAAGAGCCTAGAAGGGCCCTGGGCAAATTACTCAGGACTTCATCAAAATAAAAGTGCTTGAGAGGAGGCTGTGATCTTAACATCCTTCCTGGGCACCTTACAATATCACTAAGGGAGATATTACTAAATTGAGTTCTAGTAATTGTTTTAAAAGAGGATTTAGTGTTCTGAACACTGCTTCCTATCAAGTTTGGAGGCCCACGGGGGCTGCCAAGTTGAAGAATGAAGACTAAAGAAGACAATGAGGTCAGACACACCTAGGTTCCAATCCTAGAAATGCTTATTTGTTATATGAATAAATTGAGGGATGAAAATGGCAGGAGACGTTTAGCATGGTTATCAAAACATGGGTTTCAAAACCAGAGAAAACAGACATCAAATTTTATTTGCATCATTAATTTAGTATATGTTGTTATTTAACTTCTGATTCTTAGTTTATTCATCTACAAAATGGGGCTGAAAATACCTACTTTCCAAGTTGTTCTATAAATCAAATGCAGGAATGCATATATATTTAGCAGTGTCTGAAATATAGTAAGCATTCACTGAGAGCACCATCATCATCATCACCATCATGTCTCTTGGGGAAATGCCCCACCCCATTGTGTATGGTTCTGATGAGACTGCCAAAAACAATTTTTTCTATGCCCTGTGCTTGATGGTTTGAGCAAGAGACTGAGACCTGACTGACCATAAATTTTAGGAATTGGTCCAAATGATGGTGTATTAGTTTTCTTGGACTATTAAAAATCATCACTTAACAACAGAAAAAGAAATTGTTACAGAAATTAATTCTTAAACAGCAGAAACATATTCTCTCACAGATCTGAAGGCCAAAATCAAGATGTCAGTAGGGTTAGTTCCTTTAGAGGCTCTAAAGGAAAATCTGTTTTATGCTTTTCTCCTACCTTCTGGTGGTGGCTGGCAATCCTGATGTTCCTTGGTTTGCAGACATAACACACTACTTTCTGTCTCCATCTTCACACCAACTTCTTCTGTGTGTCTTCTTCCTTTCTGCATCTCATTAAGGGCACTTGTCATTGGAGTTAGGATCCACCCAGTTAATCCAAGATGACCTTATGTAGAGATCATTAACTTAATTACATCTGCAAAGATCCTTTTCAAATAAGGTCACACTCACAAATTCTGGGTAGACATATCTTTTGGGGGTCACAACTCAACTCATTACAAATGGGCACTCGCTCCAAGTAGGGTTCATCCATGATCATCAAGCTCATATTTTATAAAGAGAGCCTGTATAAAAATCAAGACCACACAGAAGAAAACAGGGTGAAATTATGTGGCAATGGGAAAAAAAGAGGGAAACAGGAGTTGGGGGGGGGTATAAAGAGAGATATCAAAGGAACATCTGGATTCAGTAGAGCCCTAAATCATTTCTGCCTCCAGACTTCTCAGTTCCATGAGCCAATGTTTTTTGATTTTTTCTTATACTTGTGTAAGTTGAGTTTTTATCACTCATTTCTGAAATAATACTGAATAATACAGCTACTAATATTAAACAGATGTTAATCCCTTTTCTTTATCTGCCCTGGGTAGGAAGGGGATGAGGGGTTGTTAGAAAGAGCTTCCTCATGTGTGATTATTTCAGCTAAAAGCTGGAGCTGGATGAGACACTAGCCCTTCTCTCACTGGATTATACTTGCCTGTTTATCTGTCTCTCCTCCTTCTAAGGGTGCTCAGATATTGTGAGCTATCATATATTGAGTGCTTTCTATTTTTAAAGTACTGGGCAAAATCTTTGCATATATTATATTTTATCTAATCTTATAGAAAACCCGTGAGATAGATGATGCTATCCTCACTTCAGACAGGAAAAGTGAAATTCAAAAGGTGGAAATATTGTCAGTTTTTTGCAATTAGCAAGGGGTTCTGTCAGGCAGCAACTATGTTGTCTTCACTATTGTATCTTCAGGATTCATCCCAGAGCTTGGCACATAGTTAAGTAATGGTTCTCAAAACGTGTTCATTGAATAAATAGCATCAACATTACCTGGGGACTCAGTAGGAATATAAATTACCAGGCTCTACTCCATGCATACTGAATAGAAACCCTGGGTGTGGGACGCCACTTTCCACATGACTCTGGGACACTAAAGTTCTGGGCCACTGAGTGGATATTTGTTAAGAGTAGAAAAACAATGAAAATGTTGAATCCCAAACTCAAAGTCTTAGTTAAGGGAAAGGGGTTAGTCTAAGGTCTATGGTTTCCCAAGAAATAATTTTCTAATAGTAGAATCTACTTCTACTTCTAATCTAAATCTACTTCTAATAGTAGAATGACAGAGAATGTCTGTGGTACCCTAAAATTATTCTTCACATCATTCCTCTTGGGTATGAACCCACCTACAGTGATTAGTACAACCACAGACACAGAGAAAACAATGACTTCTCACTTTCCAGAGAAGGGTGGCTTCCATCTGTCTTTACCCATGATTCTGAGATCTGTTCCTAGTGTCTCTCAGCCTTTCCTTAAAGCACAAACTTGCAGAGGAAAAAAAAATAATCTTTCACACCATTTAGGCCATTGCTTACCTAATGGGACATATAATGTGATGAAATTGCCACCTGGTGGTTGAGATATGGGATGGTTCCCAAGGGTATAATTACACAGGCTATTATTTAATATTTTAACTATACCTACTCCAAAGGCATGCCTGCAGAGTTGGTTAATGTTATGACAAGCTGTAGAATGGAACTGAGGTTTTTGACACTTTTAAAATGGCAGAACAGGGGCGCCTGGGTGGCTCAGTCGGGTAAGCATCCGACTTCAGCTCAGGTCATGATCTCGCGGTCTGTGAGTTTGAGCCCCGCGTCGGGCTCTGTGTTGACAGCTCGGAGCCTGGAGCCTGCTTCAGATTCTGTGTCTCCCCTTCTCTCTGCCCCTCCCATGCTCATGCTCTGTCTCTCTGTCTCTCAATAAGTAAACATTAAAAAAAATTTTTTTTAAATAAAAAAAAAATAAAATGGCAGAACAACAAATGACTAGATTTGGTAGGGGGAAAAAAAAAGCCTAGTAACTTGATTTTTAAAGAAAGATTTATCATAAATACAGGCAGTCAATAAATAAAATAACCATGACTAGAGGACAAAAAGCAAAGTGTGGCAAATAAAAGCCCAAGGTTTGAAAATCAGGTACATTTATTCATTTTGAAAACAATGCTCTATTTTAAGAATGGAATATCAAATGTAGAAATGAATGATATTGATAGAAAGTTAAATATGTCTTTATAATAAAATGTATGTTTTTAGGAAATTCCAGGATGCAGTCCCTCCCTGTGGAGTGTTGAAGTGCTATATTAAGTCAGGATACAGTAGGCTTTGCTGCAAAAACAAATTAACTTTGAAATATCGAGGATCTAACAACAACAACAAAGGTTATTTTCTGTCTCATTCTACATGTCCAACATGGTTTGGTAGGGAACTGTTTTCCACATACCTGCTAAAGACTCAGGATAATGGGATTCTCAGACAGCTTGTATTTTCATCATCTGAACATGAGCCACCAGCATTGCCAAAGCAAAAGAAAAAACACACCATCGGCTCTTCTATGCTCTGGCCTGGAAGTGATACATATCATTCCCGCTCATGTGCCAGTGGCCAGAACTTATCATATGGCCTCACTTAACTGAGAGAAACTTGGAAACCTATGGATAGTACATAGATTTTTGGTGAGTAGCAAATATCTTTGTCCAAAGTACCTACTTGTTCTAATTAATCTGATTTCCTTGTAGGTCACTTTGTAGCTCAGCTGTGCATTCTGATATCCTCTTAGAACTTCAGATCAAAATCCTCGATTCTTTATGAGAGAATGTGAATATTTTTTCTGTCTCCTCAGCCACAGTATGTGAGTCTTCCTTTCCCAGCTAATAACCAGTTTCTACCAAAAGAGTAAGAAAAAAAAATGTCTCAAAAGCTTATAAGGGATTTTCTTTTCAATTATTTCTTCAGGACTAAGGAAATTCTTGGAATCAAATTAGATCATTAGAAAATATGTCTTTATTTAGTGAAGTTTTCATGCCATAACTTTAATGTTTATCAAGAGTCAATACAAGAGCACCTGTAGAGCACATAATCTAAATTATTGACTACTCTATGCATAAAGACACATGAGTTACCACCCTTCTGGGGACCACAGTGGAGTTCAGTGGAACAGGTGTAAGCTTTGGAACTGATTAGTACTAGATTTGAACCCAAAGTCTGAAAATTCTTGTCTCAGTGATCCTCATTTGATAACTCCATCCTCTTCCTTCTAGTACTCCACTATAGAAGATTAAAATGAGCTCCAATATAGTCTCATGGTTAAGAGTTTGAATCCTGGAACCAGGCTTAGGTTTGAGGAGTTCAAGTAATACTACTTACTAGTGATGTGGCCTTGGACAAATCACTTAACCCTCTGTACTTTGATTTACTCATCTGTAAAATAAGGATAACAATTGTACCTATATCCAAAGTTATTATGAATATTAAATTGGTTTAATATTCACTTAAAACAGTGCTTGGCACAGAATAAATACTAGTTAGTGCTGACTATTATTATGATTAAATTAGAGATGAAGAGCATTTTTTCACATAGTAAGTGCCTTATAATACAGAAGCAGGAAAAAGTTAGTCATTCATGAAGATATTGGCTCCTTCATTATCAAATAATGACAGTGTAAATCTCTGTATACTTTTTGCCCTTTTCTTTGGCTACTAGGAAACTCAGAGCTATATTTAATGTTCAGTCATAATATCTACACATCCTTACATTGGTGGATTTACATGTTTATAATAAAAAATGCTGAAACCCTTTTTTAAAGAAGATAGGGTGTAAATAAATTTTTAATAACAGAAATATAGTAAGATCATCTTTTTTATTATAAGAAGATTTTATTTTCTATCTTCTTTCTTTCTTTCTTTTCTTTTTTTTCTTTCTAACGTTTATTCATTTTTGAGAGACAGACTATGAATGGGGGAGGGGCAGACAGAAAGGGAAACACAGAATCTGAAGTAGGCTCCAGGCTCTGAGCTGTCAGCACAGAGCCCAATGTGGGGCTCGAACCCAGGAACCATCAGATCATAAGATCTGAGCTGAAGTCAGATGTTTAACTGAATGAGCCACCCAAACACCCCTCTTCCTTTCTTTTGTAAGACAGGTATTACTGAATTGATTTCCATCCTAACCAGTGTAGGAGCTAGATATCCTTCTAGAATGAAGCCAGCAGCTAACTGAAGTACTCCTTTAAAAAATAGCCATGATTTAAATGAATGAAGGGCTTCCCAAACTCTCTACAGACTATTGTCAAGTTTCAGTGTCTCCTCCTCTTTCTAAAGCTATTTCCTCCGACCATGCCTTTTATCTATCACTGATTGGCAAAGCTTGTGCACTCTTAGGTCTGCTCTCCTTGAGAAACATTTTTGTGATTAAATACCCCACTCATGACGTGCAGAAGGGTGAAGTAGAACTTAGGGGGTTTCTTGCAGGCAACTTCTAGCTTCATTTGAACCGATGTGCTCCTTTGCTTGGTGAAGAGGCACGGCTCCAGAAAGATAGGACTGTTGGAAAGAGTTCAATGAAATGAAAGAAAATATGGTCTGTGGTAAGTTGGAAGTATTGAGTTCTTAGGAACCATCAGAGGCCAAGTGTATAATAAACTCGAGTAAATAACAAGATGATGGGAAGAACAATTGCCCAGAGGTTTGTGGTGTGTATAAACACCTAGGAAGGAAGCAAATGGGGAAAAGGATTTCAGACAGAATGGCTGCAAGCAACTGAAAAAAAGAAAGCTCGCTCTCTCTCACTCTCCCTCTCCCTCTCTCTGCTGAACTCCAAGTACTTATTGTTTATACTATTCTTTTTGGAATTAGTCATTTTTACCATCCAGGACATTTTCTATGTGCTCCTGTATTATATCACCTGACCTCTTACCTATAGATAATTATTTCCACAGTATTATTATAAATTATTGGATAGCAGGAACCATGGCCATTCTTCTTTGTCTCCCTGTCAATGAATAAATCATATGGTTCTAACCCAGCTCTGCTATTCACTAGTGGCACAAACTAGGACAAGTTACTTGACTTCTGTAAGTTTTAATTTCTTCTGTAAAATGGGACTAATGATAGTCACACTGCAGAGCTTTAGGGAAATTTAATGATATATAAAAATGTTTGGACATGTTAGGATGTAAATGCCAGTTATTACCTTTCCCTCTCACAGTGGCTGATCCCATGATCTGACATACAGTAAGCATAATATTGTACTGTCATAATACAAATCAGCATAATATATACTATATAAATAGGTTATAAATATATAATAAACATAGGTACTCTACATAATATCATACATAAAATAAAAATATATAGCCTGTTCACATATTATAAGCTTTTATGACTTTGTAAACCATGCTTTGCCATTTATGTGTGTACACATTATGTATGTGTTAGGTATTACATATCTATGTACATATTGAAAATACACCTGGACCCTCAGAAAATGAAATTACCTTGAACATTTCCTGTGTTGGGGAAGTCCTAAGTAAATTCACCAGAGCTACAGTCCAGTTTCACATTACAGAATTTGGCTGTATGTAAAATGCTGTGAGGCTCATCTGACTGTGACCTATAGGTCCCTGGTGTCTGGAAAACACCAGCACGGTCTAAAGCTGGACCGCATCAAGTTGCACAAACAGACCTTAGGGAGCTGACTCTCTGTAATGAGGAAGGCTACAAGGAGCTTGGTTAGTGTGGCCTAATGGGGATTTTTCATTTCCAGTTGCCATTTTTAGAAAACCTCTCCTAATTGATTACAGAATCCGAATTCAAGGAGAACAATCAGCTGTCAGAATTCCTTTTAAGCTCTCATAGACTGGAGCACCACTTTCCTTTTCAAGGGCTCTTGGTTCTGTGAGGGGTGAAGCAGCACAGAGAGGGAGGGTAGGTGGCTGGTTTACATGCAGTGCGGACAGGCAGATCAATCAGGCTCGCGCGGGTGTCTTAATCAGAGGCCTGCGGTTCACTGTGGTGGCTGAGTGCTACCTCCTTGCCAATGGCATCTTCTGTTTAGAGACGCTATTGATTGCTCCTCTCCGCTTCTCTTCTGGGAGTTTCCGGCTGCAAGGCAGTGTCGAGAGAAGGGCAAAGGGGAAGGTGTTTGGTTAACGGTGCATGGGATTTGGAGCCAGGCTCTAATTTCCGAAGTGGAAATTAGATACAGTGCCGCTCAACACAGACTTTCTGGAACGGTGATGAGTAGGGATGTATAAGGCAGCAGTCCTGAGCCAAGGATATCCCTGGAAAGATGGGCGGGAGGGTGCTCCAGTGAGCGGATCAGAAGTGAGTTCAGTTGAAACAAGAAGAGGGCAGTGCTCTGAAGGAGATCATGCCCATTGCATCAACTCTGCCTGGAAAAAGCTCCAGGTTAAAGTGACTTTTCTGGAGAAATGTAAAGTCTGGAAATCAGGCAGGGACTTAATGGATAATGGATCTGTTTGTAAACTTTACCTATAAATCAATATTCTCATACGGGTGAGTGTGCAAGAACATTCTTAGAAACTGAGACCCATCCCAGAAGAAACCTAAAACTATTTCGAGCATAGAATTAGGGGTGGGAAATATTGAATTTAATTATTCTTGATTCCAAGTTTGCTGTGAGGATGAATAATTGAGCACAATCAAGGACATTTTATTTTTCTTCCAGCCAGAGAAGCAATGCTGGGGGAGAGACACAGTGGGAGGGACACTCAAACCAATTTGAGATTATAAATGAGAAGATAATATAATTTTGTATATTGAATGGTTATGAAAATCAGAAATGACTTCCTCACCGCTTGACTGTTGTTAAGCAATTCATAGGCAGATATACAAAATGAGGCAAACTTAAACTCTGAATGCTATAAAGTAGCAAGCTGTGAGAGAAATTTGAGAAATGTGAGAGCAAAACAATTTTCGAGTCTCAGACAGGTGGAGTATCAAATTTTAGGTCAACTACATATTATGTTACTTTGGTTGAATTCCTCATTTTTCTGAAACTCATTTTTTTTACAGGTAATATAGGGATAATATGTGTCCTTCCCCACCTTCCAAGTCTGTATCCAGGTTCCAACTTTTTCTTTCCTTCCCTTTGCCTCAGAGACTGATTCCTGTGACTGCTTTCCCTGAAGCCCCCTGCTGCCTGACAGCAGGTTGGGATTGGCCAATGGGAGGTACCAGAGGCAGGGCAGAGAAGTCCAGATATTTAGTCCTCACTCCCTCACTACTTTGACACCAAGTTCTAGAAGTGGCTATGTCCTGTCATGACTACAGCTCTTGCCAGGCGGATTCTTCTCATGGTTCCTATTCTCACCCTACATCAGTAATAATTTCTCTTTGTGCCTAACAACCTGAGGAAGTCAAGTTAAGGCTTCCCACTGTTGCTAATCTCTGAGTACCTCACATGCCTTGTTTATTCCCTTAATCTTGTCCTCTGTATATTCATTTGAACCATCTGGGGTGAATTCTATTTTTTGATGGAACCCTGATTGGTACATAATGGTTGTAGAATTTCTAAGGAAATGGTTAAGTATCCATCCAACAAACACACAAAGGTGTATGCTTGAAAAGTCATTGAAAGATGATGTGGTAGACTGAATAGTGGCCCCCAAAGACATCCAGGTTTTGGGAATACCTGGAATTTGTAAATATTATCTTACATGTAAAAAGAGATGTTATTCAATTAAATATCTTGAGGTAAGGAGATTTTCTGGGAGGGACATAAATGACATCATAAGAGTTCTTATAAGAGGGAGGCAGAGGGAAATTTAACACAAAAAAATAAGGCAATGTGACCACTGAATCAGGAAGCTGCCCCACTGGCTTTGAAGATGGAGAAAGGGGCCAAGAGTCAAAACATGCAAAGAATGGAGCTCTGGAAGGTGGAAAAAGTGAAAAAACAGATTCCTCCCTAGAGCCCCCGAGGAAGCATGACTCTGATGACATCTTGACTTTGTCACAGTGAAACCGATTCCAGACTTTTGACCTCTGGAACCGTAGGAGAATAAATAGTTGTTTTAAGCCACCAAGTTTGTGGTAATCTGTTATGGCAGTCACAGGAAACTCTCAGTGAAAATACCAAAGTCTAAGGCTTAGCTTGCAGGTTGTTGTCTCAGAATGCAATTCGTAGTGACCACATCCCTTTTAGAAATGCATTCACATGAACCAGGATATAAGATTGATGTATAGAGTCACAATGATGAGTTGTCAATTTCCCATGTGGATCTAACCCTCCCATGCACTGGAAGGCATGTCTTTCTGTCTAGTCCATTTTCTCTCTGTAGACAAGCTTGGCAAACCGGTCCACAATCAGAATGCCAGCATACTGATTTGTAATTAAAAAGTAAAATTCTGCCCCAGAGATGGGAATCTTCAAGGATTCCACAAACAGCCTGTTTTCCACCCTCCAGAAGACAAGTCTGGAAAGTCAAGTCCTAACTGAAGGTTGTTTGTAGAACGCTAACCCTGAACAAAGGCAGGTAGGTTAATTACTTGCTGAACAGCAACAGGATAAGACATCCTGAGACATTCCTTTGAGACTGGAGCATTTGGATTTCTTTGGCTAGAATCTTGTTATCCATCTTCCTTGCAGGGAAGGCCTTGCCATTGGGATGAGGATAGCTGTGCTTGTTTTGTAAGGATCCTTCCCTTCTAGTGTATATCCAGAGAATCATTGCCAAATTAATCCCTGTGACTCTTTCTTCTCACGTCAATGACCATCACTCTTTCTTTCTGGAGAATATGCAGACACTTTCATTCTTGCCAAAATCAAGTCTTGCTGGCACAGAACCCATATCATTTCTTTAAAATGTTATTGCAGATCTCATTATGTGTTGATGTAAGGACAATCTTATTTTCCTTGTCTTTAAGTTTTGGTGGCGAGGTATGCCATAATGTTTTTCTATAAACTGATAACAGATCTTGTGAGGATCATACAAGGTAATATACATAAAAGTTTAGCTCTCTTCCATATAGAGGGCAATCAATAAATGTCACTTCTCTAACCTATATTCCTCGAATGTCTGGAGTGTGGTATGGTGTAAGAATATGTCAGAAGGTTAAAATTCAGAATGAGAATATCAGAACCTGTCATCCTCTGACGATCTTAAACATCTCAGAGAAGCAGAAAAACCAGCAGTTAGAGCTCTTTGTCTTTGTTCTTTTGATGAAACATGTATTGTTCATGAAAGAAATCTATTTTTTTTCTATTTCATTCTGATATAACTACAGAGATACTTTCAGGCAAGGGCAAGATTGCATTATTCCAAGACCTATGAAATTCTCACCAGGCAACACATCTTAAAATTTTTTTTAATGTTTATTTTTGAGAGAGAGACACAGAGTATGAGCAGGGGAGGGGCACAGAGAGAGGGAAAGACAGAATTCGAAGCAGGCTCTAGGCTTTGAGCTGTCAGCACAGACAGTGACGCGGGGCTTGAACCCACATGCCGTGAGATCATGACCTGAGCTGAAGTCGGAGGCTCAACCGACTGAGCTACACAGGCACCCCACCAGGCAACACATCTTTAAAAGACAAAACCTTCATTTTGCATGTTGATATATCATAGAAAAATAAATTCAATGATAAATGTATATCTCTTAACTCAAAGGTTTGTAAATCAGATTTTTGTATAATAGCCATCTTTCCCCATATATAGTATAATTTCTGAAATATACTCCTATCAAAATTGAATCCTGAAGAATAAGAAAATATTCATCCTTAGGAATGTAGCAAACTGAACATTATATAATTAACCAAATACTAATAATTTCATAATGAAGTCTTCTCACAAATTATTATAAACAGTAGTATGTTTAGTATGTAAGTACAGCACAAAAAAATGAACTCAGGCTTCAAAGTCAGACAGATCTATTTTTACATGCTGGTTTGTTAGCACATAATTCTTTATCTCTAAAATTGGCTGATAAATACAATTATGTGGGGTAAATAACCTGGTTTGTAATTAGGTATTTGTTAACAATAATGGAAATAACAATGGCATTTTGTTGATGAGGATACAGGTAAACTCAGTAATTTATGACAATAAATTGACAATGACTTACGGGAAAATAAATAATCTTTTTATGGAAAAATGCTTAACTATTTTTTCCATTTTCCAAGATCTCCAGCCTTAAATAGTCTTTTTCCCTGTACCTATCTTATTCTCTTACCTGCTCTGTCTAGAAATGTTTAGTAGAGGCAGTGAATTCAGCTATAATAGAAATACTGTGTTGTACCCTGTAACTTAAAATAAAACAGCACTTAAAAAAATTAAGAGTTAAGGAAGAAAATACATTTTAGCATTACGGCAAACTGCAGGCACTATTCCACATGCTTATATCAAATCATCTGGTAGTGAGCTGAGTCACTGTTTTGGTATTGCTTGACTACAGGCAATGGGAGAAAATGATTCCAGGAAAAACAGAAATGTCTTGTCACCCAGTCCCATAGAATTTTGGAAAATAGTTAATAAAAGTCTTCCTTTCCTGAGAGTGTCTATGTCTCCTTAATGCAACAGCTAACACTTTCATATTGTCTTCCTATAGTTTTGATGTAATCTCTTCAAAATGGAATAAAAACATTTAGACAGATACCCCCTCTGTTTTTAATTTGTTATATTCTATTTTGTTTTACTGCCAAGAAAACAGAAGCTCAGTTGGTTAGATAACATTCCAAGTTAATTTAGTTGAACTCTGGATATGAGCTTCCTTTCACTAGAAAAACACCTGCTTCAGTTGTTTGTGGATAAATAAAGTGAGTATATCAAGGAAGTAAGCACTGAATGAAAGTATTAGACTGAAGCCTCTAGAACATAGACCTACAAGATAGTACCAAGATAAATGATTGAAGTTTCTTTTACTGCCTAGAAATAGTTTATTTGTGACAAGAGATGTCCCCACTGCACAGAGAAGGGATAATGTAGGCTACCAAGTGATATAACCATGTGACTGTGGGGATGGTTGGGCCATGATCTCCAGGCACTTTTCCTTCTTACTAAACAGTATTAGAGTGTAGGCCCCCGTGGAGTCTGTGAATTTATTAAAAATTGTAGCTATGATTATTACTGATGGCAACCATACCCGAAGAAGCTGGAAAAAATATAATTCAAAACTGGGTTGAAGCTAACAGTGTAACATGTTGTACAGAAAATGTGCACAAAATTATAGTTTGCTTCCATTCTATATAATCTAATTATCTTATATATTTACCCAAGTTTACAATTCAAGTTCCTACACATAAGCTCCATCCCATCCCCAACAGTTCACGTCCTCTTCTGTCACTTTTTTGTCCACCTACAGAAATCTAACTGTGAAGCCTGAAGGCGTAGTAGGGATAGAAAGAAATTCTAAAGATATTAATAGCTCAGCTCTGGAATTTGATAGATTTGGTTCTGGATTCTAGTCTGGCTTTTTTGATGCCGTGTGACCTCTGACATGTCACTGAGCCTCAGTTTCTCCATCTATAAAATAGACATAATAATGGAACTTACCAAAAGGGGTTGTTGTGATGAATATTCATTACTGAGTGCAAATATATAAGCACCTGGCATACACAAAGCACTCAACAAATGATGGGTCCACTGCTGTTGTTGCCAATGCTAATGAAAGTTTGATTTGGTAACTATAAGCCTTTAGGTTTAAGTGCTCCCATAATTTTATCTCTGCTTTATCAATTTATTCATCCATTCATTCATTTATTCAACATATATTTTTGATATTTATTCTTTCAGAAGTTGTCATGAGCCATCAGGTGACCAATTACAGGAGAACTTTCAGAAAGAACAAGAGGGCTACAGTGAAAAGACTAACTGTGTTCTTGTGTTTCCTTCCTGCTTTCCTTTGAAGGGTAATCATTGGTTTAACCAAAAATTCACCTGCCATAAATTATATTATATGCCCCTAAAAATATGGGCAAAGAGAAATGTTGCAGTCTAACTTGTGTTATGTGAATTTTGGGGGGTTAATAGGAAATTTTCAAATTCTTCAGTATTCTCTGTGCCTACATGAATGGAAAGATGTTTTGTTTTATTTTTGGCCTAAATTACATGAATTGGTTCTGATGGTAGAAAGCCTGAGTTTAACAAGCAAGTATTCAAGTTAAACCTCATAAACATGAGCATAAATTGACCTGAGGCATAAATTGAAAACTGCACGAGAAAAAGAATCCCTCCACAGAGTATTTCCCTGAGGAGAGCCTCTCTCAAAGAGGACTTAAAATTGGGAGACAGATCTCTGTATTCCATGCCCAAAGGCATGTATGCACTTAGAAAATATCTCTTTTACCATCTGATTATATTTAGGCCGAACTTTTAAATGAACCCTTTACCATGAGCAAGGTGGAAATGACAAGGCAACGGGCACTCTTACACAAAAAATGAAGTTCTAAGCTAATGTGACCTTTCATTTCCCCCAATGGCCTTTCTCTTATTAATCCTGGTCTGCCTATTATTAATTCTTTCATTATGCTATACTTCTAATGGATTTGCCTGGGAGTATTAGAAGTTTCTTAAAATTTGCAACACTCCTTAGAAGAAGAACTTAAAAAAGGAGTATTAATTAAAAGCTACATTTTGGGGGACTCAGTTGAATGTCCTACTCTTGATTTCAGCTCAGGTCATGATCCCAGGGTTGTGGGATGGAGTCCCATATCGGGCTCTGCACTGACAGCACAGAGCCTGCTTGAGATTCACTTTCTGCCTCTCTGCCCCACCCCAGCTCTCACACACACATGCACACATGCTCTCTCTCTCAAAATAAATAAACAGTAAAAAAAGTAGCATTTGTCAGGCTTTCCCTTCTACTCAACTTGTAACCATCTTTTAAAGTATAGTTTACCTTCTACCTTCCATGAGCTTTCTTGGACTATGCCAATTAAATGATTCTATTTTTGCTTCTACTGTTCACTCAACCCAATTGGAACTTAATATTCCACTCTAATCTATGGTAAATTATTTGTACAGAATTGTCTTAGGTCCTTCACTGATTTGTAACGTCTTTGAAGTCAGAGACATGATTTATTCTCATAGTCTTAAGCACTTGTCTCTTTGTCAACAGTAAACTTTAATAGTAATCATATTTATGATATTAATGCCATTTTATGTTTGCATCATTGTATGATTTTACAAAATATTCCCTGTATATTATCTCTTGAGATTCTCCCAACTTCCAACTACCCAATGAGTGAAGTCTCTAATTTCACATATGAGGAAATGGAATCAAATAAAAAATTTAGAAATCCTTATCAAAAGTCACAACATACCGTAGAATCTGCTAATTATTAAGTAGGAAGATTGTTGTTACTATCTCACCTCTGATTTGTCTTTATTGTGGTTAATGCATAGATACAGAAATAGATTTACAACATTTCTACTCTTTTTAAAAATTTTTTTGTATGTTTGTTTATTTTTGAGAGAGAGACAGAGCATGAACAGGGGAGGAGTAGAGAGATAGGGAGACACAGAATCAGAAGCAGGTTCCAGGCTCTGAGCTGTCATCATAGAGCCCAATGCAGGGCTCAAAATCACAAACTGTGAGATCATGACCTGAGCCAAAGTCAGACGCTTAATCAACTGAGCTACCCAAGTGCCCCACAACATTTCTACTCTTTAGAAGACCTAAGAAGGATCAAGGTTATGAGATGAAAGGGGACAAGTTATGTATGACTTCCTATTTTTGGATCTGTGTATGTTATTCTTTCTAGTAAGAAGAAAAAACATTGTGAAAAGGCAGGGCAGCTGCTAGCCCATGCACCACTTTTATGTGAATTTGAAAAATGGCAACCTCTTCTGGGTAGATGCAGCACTAGGTTGATGCATGGATCCATATAACTTCTTGCCCCATGTCCTTGAACATGGCCAACTTATTTAGCTGTACACAGTAATCCAGGGTAAATGATGAAAGAAAGGTGGCTATGGAAGGGATTATATGTTCTATAGCAGATAATGATATAGAAGGAATAAATGATACTAGAGTTTGTTGGGTGGGTCAATAAAGGAAGGTGTACAAGCTAACAGGAGTATCTAGAAATACTTTTTTGGTGTAAAATCAGAACCATCCTATTATGGTTTTTTAGATCCATGAGCTCTGGAACTATAATTCTTCATAAACAAAGAACAGAATTTAGGAAAGGTGATTCTATTTTGTTCTCATGTCAAGGGACTTGAGGTCCTAAAATACTCTAAATCTTTCAGTATATGAATTATTCTATTTTTGTGTCCGTCCTATTCTTAAAGAGGACTTTTAGAATTTAAAAAGGGAAAAGTATCCTCTCTCCAAAAAAAATACATTAACACAGGCACAGAAGTATTTCACAATTAATTTCAGTGGTTACCTGGATCCATTCTTGGACTTGGTGGAGTGTTTCCAAACCTAGCTAATCATTACAATTATTGCAGGTGATTTAAAACATTTAGATTACCTGCCTCCTGTCTAGTAGATTCTGATTAGTAAGTTTGGGAACAAGCCTAATATATTTGGATCATTTCTTTATATATAGGATGAGATAAAAGGAGAAAAGGTTAACAGCTGTGACCAAAAGAGCTGTTTTTACACTGTCAAACATAAACCAGTGGAGGACTTATACAAATAAATCAATTGGCTATATGAAAAATGCATTCCTGAAGTGACTTTATCATAAAAACATTACTTTTGGGGCACCTGGGTGGCTCAGTTAGTTAAGCATCTGACTCTTGGTTTTGGCTCAGGTCATGATCTCATGGTTCATGGGTTCAAGTCCCACATCAGGCTCTGCACTGGCAGTGTGGAGCCTGCTTGGGATTCTCTCTCTCCATCTCTCTGCCCCTCTCCTGTCACACACTCTCCATCTCTCAAAATAAATCAATAAATTTAAAAAACAAAACAAAAAAACATTACTTTTATGTTGTCCATAAAAGTCATACAAAAAGAGTAGATAATGGAAAGCTATGGGTAGAAGAAGCATTTTCAGAATGTGGTATGGGCAGGAAGGGTCTGCAGAATGTTGTACAGAGGGCAAATTTCTTTTTCTACAATTGGTAACACCAATAAGTACCTGGGAATGCAGTCAGCCTGGAGGCACAGAGACTTCCAGAAGGTGATACTGTGTTTTCATTTTGTCAGGTTTTAAATGGCATAAAGAGGGGCGCCTGGGTGGCGCAGTCGGTTAAGCGTCGGACTTCAGCCAGGTCACGATCTCGCGGTCCGTGAGTTCGAGCCCCGCGTCGGGCTCTGGGCTGATGGCTCAGAGCCTGGAGCCTGTTTCCGATTCTGTGTCTCCCTCTCTCTCTGCCCCTCCCCCGTTCATGCTCTGTCTCTCTCTGTCCCAAAAATAAATAAATGTTGAAAAAAAAAATTAAATAAATAAATAAATAAATAAATGGCATAAAGAGTTGAGGAAAAATATTCAGTTCATTTTGGATGTGAAAGTAATTAATGAGTCGTAGGATTATCAGTGATAATGAAATCATAAGCAGCATTCTCTGATGAAAGAAGAGAAAACTCCTACAAAAAGTTAACAGATTTGCAAGGAGATATTTTGAAATGTTTAAAAAATTTCCTTCATAGATTTTCATTAGGAAAATAAAACATACCATCTACAAGCACTTTTTTTTTTTCTGCCTTAAGCAGAGAAAAACTTTGGGCCCAGAGTGTTAGGTTGAACATTAGAGATAAACTGTCCTTTGAGGCCAAAATAGCCATTACCACATGTTAATTTCTTTCCTCTTCTGGTTTAGCACCAATTCCAAGGATTGATCCTAGTTGGAGTTCTCAATACTAATTAAGATTGTAAATACAGTGAATTTACACATGTTGAAAATGCTAGGATGTTGATGTAGAAAATGTTTCCATCAGCAGAAAATTTCTTTCTATAACTTGTTCCTCTTAAATCTAATTTGTTGAGAAAAAGCTGTAAAGATGTTTTATAGCAGAGCTAGGATAAGGAAATTCATTGAACACATTTACATGTAAACAGCTGGAGTAGCAGAGCATTATGGAGAATATTAATCTGAGGAGGTAGGATACCTGGATTTTGTTCTGGGGTTTTCAGGTATGTTATTTCTCTCCTCAGAGCCTCAGTTTTTATAAACTTGTACGTGATGAAAGGGAGTGGGGGTGGGGGTGTGCACACCCGTGGATGAACAGAGTATGTCATATCCTGGAAGGTCACACATTTATTCAAAAGGCATTAACTGAGTGCCTACTTTATTAAAATATGATGGCAGACCCTGGTGATCCAGATGTGATAATGACTCCGTCCTCAAAAAAGCCTCTGAAGCCTTGAGCATCAGTGAGATGGTAACTAAAGAAGTTATAGGACAGTGTGACAAGGGGAAAGAAACAGAGCAAGGGAGATGCGTGGGGTTTGGTAAGAAGCAGAGGCTTGAGGACTACGTGATTTCTAAGGTTCCTTCAACTACTTTTTAAGATGGATCTTTATTTAGGATTTGATGATCGATGGGAAAAGGGTCCCAAAACCATGACGAGAAACTGGAGCCTAAATGGGTGGGAAGGAGTGAAAGTCTTTGGAGAACATGGAATTCAACATTTGTTGCATTCTTGTGGTCAAAACCTCCCTCCTTCCCCAACCATTTAGTGAAGTCTGCTCTGCTCACACAGGCTTCATGCAAGGACTGCTTTGTAGAAATCAAGGGAAAGCAGCCAAGTCCGAAGCCCGAAGTGATCTTCAACGAGATAAAATGACCTTCCTAAGGCAAAATGAGCAGTAAGTCTAAACTTCAATAGGACAGTGAATTCAGAGGTGTCTAAGAGAATTGCTAAGCCAGTGGGAATTCGCAAAAACCTCATGTTGGGCTGCCATTGATTTCTACAGAAGATATAAGGGAAATTGTGCTGGAAATTTTTCTAACTTTTTCCCTTCTAGAATCACTCTTCAAAATAAAATAAAAATAAACCTTAAAATACTGTGTTTATTCAACTCATACAAGATACCCTCTCTGAGTGTTCCAACTGCTTACTTTTAGAAAGCTAACTAATATAGGTGTATAAGACATGTACTCACATATACCATGGATGAGTCCTCTCTAAATATGGATGGGCAGCTTAGAAACACAAACAGAAAAGAAAACAATTAAAGAGAAAAAACTCAGAGATTAAAAAAAAAAGTTGGTGCTTTAGTATTAAGGTAAAATGAATAACACTATCACAGACACTGCAGTAAAGTTCAGCCAAGTTTTTGGCAAATGAAGTCATAGATATTTGTGCCACAGAGAAGTTAGTCCAATAATTTTATTTTGTAGATGAGGAGCTTAGGCTGTTGTGTGTGTGTGTGTGTTTGTTTTTTTTTTGTGACTGAATATGAACGCATATGAATGCATGTGTGTGTGTGTGTGTGTGTGTGTGTGTGTGTGTGTGCGCACACGTGCAGATTTCCTTATTTTCTTATTTATCACTGACCAATACTAAGAATCATATAGAGGTGCTTCCATGAGTTCATTGTGATTGCTCTGGATTGTTTTTCCATCATGCTGTTATGCGTCTCTACATTTTCAAACAATGTTAATTTCTCATTCATTTAATGATCATTTTCCAGGGAAGATATTTTTCCTTTTTTGGGGGGGAGGGAAGGGGAAGCCATTTTGTTAGGATCACTTCAAAAATAATAAGCAGACAAAACAAAGCCATCTTGAGATGTGCAACATATTAGCTTATTGGCTTGCTTCCACAAGCCAAATTCATTTATGCTGTGCATGGGTTTCAATTCAGTGCTTCAGATCTATTACATATGACATTCACAGTTGAGGTTTGATAAAAAAAAGAATCAAAACTGAAAAAATTTAGTCCATGGATACTATTTGTGTAAGTGCCAATTGTGTGTTCCTTGCTGTTTCTTAAGGTCTAGTTTGACAATTTCTGTATCACTATAACTTAAGTTCTTTTTAGTAATAATACAGATTCTTCAGCTCCACCTAAGACTTACTTAATCAGAACTTCCAGGGGTGGGGTCTAGAACCATCCATTTTTTTAATGTTATTTATTTATTTATTTATTTATTTATTTATTTATTTATTTATTTTTAATATAATTTATTGTCAAGTTAGCTAACATACTGTGTATAGTGTGCTCTTGGTTTTGGAGGTACATTCCCATGATTCATTGCTTACATACAACACCCAGTGCTCATTCCAACAAGTGTCCTCCTCAATGCCAACCATCCATTTTCCCCTTTCCCCCACCCCCCATCAACCCTCAGTTTGTTTTCTGTATTTAAGAGTCTCTTATGGTTTGCCTCCCTCCCTCACTGTAACTATTTTTCCCTCCTTCCCTTCCCCCATGGTCTTCTGTTAAGTTTCTCAAGTTCTACATATGAGTGAAAACATGTGATATCTGTATTTCTCTGACTGAGCTTCCATTTTAATGCATTTTCTAAGACAACTTCTATGAACACCCAAGTCTGAAACTATGATACTGGGTTTGGTAGAAGAACTTCGAAGATACATCAAAAATGACCAAATGCACTTAGCCTGATATTCGTTTAGTTATTAAAGAAGAAAGCTGGCTTTTAAGATGTTTCCCCCTAAAAAACAATGACTATCTTGCTTGGATTTAGTTGAACAGACAAACTGGGTATGTTGGGTGTATATTGAGATCTGTAGTCTGGGTAACAGATTTGGTTCTTCAGCAAAAATAACATTCCAGCTACAGTGAAGCTGAGGAAAAACACAATCACTGATTGATGGCCAGACCCCTACGATGTTCTGAACCTTTCAGGAAGGTAAGACTGGGTGTTTGAGTTGTGGTTGAAAGGGGCTAAATGTTCTCTCCTGGAGTTCAGGGAACCAGCTGCTTCCTGAGCTGGCATAGGAGAGCAAACCTTGAGGCACAGAAGCTTCAATTTGCATGAGATGTACTAAGCAATCCTCCCATTAGCTGGCTGTTGCCTCTCTTGATGACTACCTTGGGGAGGAGATGGGGGTTGTGAACTTTGAAGTGGATTATTAATTATTCATGCCTCCTTCGCCTGGATGGAGGTAACCTGCATCTCAGGAGCCAGGCCCAGAATTCATTATCATCCTGTCGATGTTTGCAGTAAAAATAAGGCTGAATATTAATCCTTTCACTTTCATCCTTAACTCCCTCCTCGCCCCCCCCCCCCATTCTCTGGATGGGTTATGTAAAATCGTGCCTCTCCCTTAATTCTCCCTGAGCCATTTATTGTTTATTCAATTATTTGGAGGCCCTTTAAACTGAGAATTAAGTCCAAGGGCTAGTTGCTTACTTGTAAATTCCAAAGAATGTCTTTCCCTACTGAGATTTTCCATTTATTTTTCAGCATGTTTATGATAATCATGTCATGATTATTGACTTGTCATCTGTCTCTTTTTAATTTCTATATTTTGAAATTTTAGGAGTTTCATACTTTTCATGTTCCTTGGGTAGAGTTCTCTAGTGACTTTGTTGTCAGGTTTAGTCAGGGTTTGGTAGTAAAAAGAGGCTTATATTTGTCGGGTGTATGCATTTGTTTGTGTGTGTGTGTGTGTGTGTGTGTGTGTTGTATGTATATATATGCCTCTTGAGTCTGTCTGTACATTACTTTTTTTAAGGATGCCAATAGATAAATCATTATTTATGGAAAATATAGGTTAATTAAGTGGGACATCATTAAGTCTTTATAATAAAGAATAATCTGTCTCATCATCTGATTTGTTGACACAAGGATTGATTCAGAGGTGGGTTAAGATTAATTTGCAGACAACTTGGTATAAAGATTTATGAACAGGAAAGGGAAAATATGAAAAGAAGTATTACATAATAACAGTTAATTGAGCAAAGGTAATGACAGCCCCTGAGCTAATGCCCAGAAATGTATGTGGTCAGCAATGATGCCTCTAGCCATTGCCTTCTTGGCTTTGTTCCAACTTTCCCTTTTTTCCTTCTTATTATCTCCCTTCATTCTTTCTTGCTCTCTTTTTAAAATTTGTATTAACTAAAGCACATAGTTTACATTAATGTTCACTCTTGGCATTGTACATTCTATGAGTTATGAAAATGTATAACACCATGTATAACATCATTATGGTGTCATACAGAATAACTTCACTGTTGTAAAATTCCCTATGCTTCACCTACTCATCCCTCCCTGTCTCACTTCCAGAAATTCTGGCAACCACTGATCTTTTTATTGTCTTTCCCCAAATGTTATGTGGTTGGATTCATGCAGAATATAGCCTTTTCAGATTGGCTTTTTTCACTTAGTAATATGCGCTTGCTGTTCCTTCATATCTTTTCATGGCTTGATAACTCATTTCATTTTGTTGCAGAATGATGTCCCATTGTATGAATGGATAGTTGATCCTTGAACAATATGGGGGTTGGAAAGCCAAACTTCCCAACAGTAAAAATCCATATGTAATTTTTGACCTCCCAAAAACTTGACTACTAATAGCATACTGTTGACCAGAAGCCTCACCAACAATGTAAACAGTCAACACAAATTTTATATGTTACATGTATTATAATATGTGATATAGTAATATAGAGAAAAGAAAATGTTATTAAGAAAATCATAAGGAAGAGACAATACATAGTACTGTAGTGTATTTTTTTAAAAAAAATCTCCATATAAGTGGACTTGTACAGTTCAAACCTGTGTTATTCAAGGCTCAACTATATTCAGTTTGTTTATCCATTCACCAACTGAAGGACATTTTTGGTAATTTCAAGTTTTGGCAAATTTGAATAACGCTTCTATGAAATCCACGTGCAGGATTTTGTGTGGACATACGTTTTCACTTAGTATAGGTAAATACGAAAGAGTCTGACTACTGGATGTTATGGTAACACTATGCTTAACTTTTCAAGAAACTGCCAAGCTATCTTCAAAGTGACGGTACTATTTTGCAGTTAATGAGACTTCCTATTGTTCCAGACCATCCTCAACATTTGAGGTTGTCACTGCCTTGAATTTCAGCATTCTAATAAGTGTGTAGTGGTATTTCGTTGTTTTAATTTGCAATTCCCTAATAACTTATGATGTTGAGGATATTGTCATATGCTTACTCACCTTTTGTATATCTTCTTTGGTGAGGTGTCTGTTCAGATCTTTTGCCTATTTTTAAATTGAGTTGCTACTTTTCCTGTTGTTGAGTTTTAAGAATTCTTTGTATATTTTGGATACTTTAGTTCTTAAGCTGATATATGTTTGGCAAATGTTTTCTGCCACTTTTCTTTCTTTTTTCTTTTTTTAAGTTTTTTAATCTTTATTTAATTTTGAGAGAGAGAGAGAGAGAGAGATAGTGAGCAGGGGAGGGGCAGAGAGGGAAGGAGACACAGAATCAGAAGCAGGCTCCAGGCTCTGAGCTGACAGCATAGAGCCCGAAGCGGGGCTTGAACTCACAAAATGTGGTATCATGAACTGAGTGGCAGTGGGATGTTTAACCGACTGAGCCACTCAGGAGCCTCTCTTTTCATTCTCTTAATAGTCTTTCATGGATCAGAAGAGTTTAATTTTAAAGAAATCTCATTTAGAAATCTTTTATTCCATGAATCATGCTGTAGGTGTCTTTCTTGTTTGCATCTTCCCTTCTTATTTTTCTTTTTTCTTCAGAACTCAAAATGAAGTTCTGAGTGAGACATGGCATTGCCACTTTATATTCATATGGCCTTGGATAAATTTTATTTTCTAAGTTTTAGTTTCCAGCTTCTTCGCCTATAAAATAGAAATAATAATGTTGCTTACTCCTTGAGTGTGCTAAAAAGATTATATAGGATTATGCACTGAAAATAATTATTTAAACAGTATGTTTATGTGAAATGTTACTTTCATTCATTTTGTCTCATCATCCTCATTTGTCTTTCTTGCTGTACTCTCTTACGTGGCCATGAGTATGGGAGGTACACTTGCCAGCCCGTCATCCTGTGAATGAATGGTAGGTAGTTAATAGGATGCTTCATGTATAAGAGACCAAACCAAATGTAGATTTAAAAATGTAAACTATTTGCACCTAAATCAATTAAATTAAAAGGGTGAGTGATTTTTTTTCATGTTGAAACTTGTCTTTTTGTGCATTAGCCTAGTGAGCTCAGATAGGTACACATAAGATGAGTCCAAGATCATATTTTAACCCTAAAAATTGATTTTATAGAGAGAATGATTCCATTTTAGAACCTCATTTTCAACCCTGTTATAAATATTGGTTCAATAACAATACCTCAAATACATTGAGGCAGTGGTTTTCAAACTGTGTTCTGCAAAGACTTTGGGGTTTTACAGTATGTCTATTCCTGCAGTGACGTTTTGTGAGGGGAGGAAAGTACTGTCAGAACTTTGAGACCAGCCTCCTGATTTCACTAGAACAGCTTTGCTTGTTTTAATGAAGGTTTCATGTGAAACTTTACTTGTAGAAATGGTTTTCCTGCTAGCAAAATGTCTTTTTAATCAAAATTATAAATGGAAATTTATCAAAATTGTAAATAAGTTCACTGGTACTCTGTCTTAGAAACAGGATCACATGTTTCAAGCCCTTTTCTGGGAAAAGTTATATTAAATGCGTTAGTTGTTTTATATGATTAGAAGGCCTTTGGGTCTGTTGTCCTAGGCATGGTGGTTGATCAGGGAACTATTCTCACCTTAGATCCTTCTGTTTTTATAAGTGCTTATGACAGAGCCACTACATCTTATCACTGATTCAACTCAAGTTGAAAAGAACTTATGCCCACACTACACTGTATTTTCTCTCACTTGATTTATAAATCTGGCCTTTATATTTTGAGAGCCAAGGATATGAATATAGACTTGAGACATAAATAATGAGGTTGTTTATTATTCTTTTTCTTCTCCAAAGAGACTGGTCAAGCGAGGGTTAGAAGTAAGAGCTGTGTGAATGGAATATAAGAGAAGAAGCCTCAATGGAAACATTCAATTCTTTAATTTTAGATATTTAGATTATTTTAGACATGTAGTCCATTAATTTATGCTGATCCATCCTTTGAAATATCTTGTGCATCCAATTCTTTTTTTATTTTTTTGTATTCTCATAGCTTCTATTCTCTTCCAAATAGTCCTTGACTCACATCGTTCTTTCCATCCCCATTCCCTCTCACTTTCATTTCCTTCTACACATGGCTTTATAATTATCTTTCTACAATGTCAATCCCATGCTACTGCTTTCATGGAAAAAGAATACATAGATGTGTACTCTCAAGTGACTACCCATTATGTCAGAGTCAAGTCCTCACTCAATGGCATGACATTCAAGTTATCCACAAGTTTTATTTATCTTTAAAAAGATTGAAATTCTTTTATGATTTCTCAATTCTACCTTAAAAGCCTTTGTTCAAGCTTTGTTTCCTATAGTCTCATCTGGTTGGCCAAATAACTGGACCATTTGCCCTTCAAAGTTCACTCTGATCCTTCATTCCATCTATGACCATTGCTGGATCACTATATTCTCCCTCTATTTGATTTTATCTAAATATACTGTGTGAGAAAATAATTTTGATTAAATTAATATTATCTTTTTTTATTGTTCATGCTATATTTATAAATTAATTGTCATCTCTTGAAAAACAAAAGCTAACTCTTATCACAGAAACACAACCACTGACAACAATAAAAACAGCCTCAATTTTTTATGAGTACTTATTATGACCAGTACTTATTATGATTAGTACTATGATTCCACCATCTCTTTTAATTCTCAAAATCATTGTAAGCTAATTATTATTATTCCATTTCACTCATGAAAAAATAAAGTCTTCTAGATATAATGACTTTTCTAGGATACCACAGATAACATTTGGCAGAGCTTGGATTAATACCTAATTTTGTCTGACAAAACAAAATAACTCTTTTCAATTTATACATTGTAGAATACTTCTTTGGTTTCCACTTCAGCAACCAGGACAGCTTTACCAAAAAGACAAACTTGACTGAGTTTTTGAAATCCTTAGAGAGAGAGAGAAATATGAATCACAATAAGAAAACAGAGTAAAATATTCCCTAAAAACTAAATTCCTATCTCAAAAAACAAAACAAAACAAAAAAACAAACAAACAAACAAACAAACAAACAAACAAAAAACAAAAACCCAAAAGCTCAAAAACACATTCACACAAAACCAAAAAACAACTAAATTCCTGTTAGTGAGGCAAGGAACTGATACTGGAATCAAGTTAGAGGTCATTGCTAATTTCATGTTGTGCTCTAACATGGAATTTTCCTGGATTGTGCAAATATTATAAAGCCCCATGAGCAAGAATGAGTGAGCAAGGATGGTTCTTGGAGAATCCCATGTAAAGTATGGGCTTTAGATTTTTCTTTACTGAGCTGGAATAAATATGCTAAGTATCATAGAATGTTCCTCCTAGCTAAAATTACTAGTGAGGCCAGAAGTAACATTTTGGTACAATAAACAGCAAAATTATTCTGAGAGCCTTTATTAATTTATTTGGGAATGAAGGCCTGTGTAGAGAACAAATCATTCACTACCTAGTCATTGGTACACTTTTCTAAGAGAAGAGTAAGACTTGTAAGTTCCCTGATGCAGAAAGATATTTTTCTTTCATGTTTAGAACATGGAACAAAGACATCATTGATAATGATTTCTTTGTTGATTTTTTATATTGATTATTTTTCTCATCTTCTTTTTACTTGATCTCTACAAGCTTTTATTTTATTTTATTTTATTTTATTTTATTTTATTTTATTTTATTTTATTTTATTTTATTTTATTTTATTTTGCCTACAATCCTTTTGGCCATTTTGAATACATATCACATCACAAATACTATCCAAAGATTTGGGGGAAAGGCAATGGTTCTATTAGTAATCACAGACACGGGAAAGGGCATATTGAAATCCCTGTCTGTCCTCTCACTTATAATTTCTTTCCCTTTTTCGAAGTCATTAATTTAGAGCAATGAGTAAGGCAGCTATACTGGGAACTCGGATTTGTTAATATTCTGTTAGACAGTTTTCCTATCTCTGTGGGAAAGACATTTTCTGGCTCTAATCTACTTATTGTATCAGATCATTGACTGAGAAAACAGAAGCTTAGAGAGATATTGAATAAAATTCAAAACAAACAAACAAAAAAGAAGCCTAGAGAAACATGAGCAGACTCTTCCAAAAGAAAAAAAACAATAAATATAAACTAAGTAAACTATTTTCCCCTCAAAAAGTTTATTTATTTAATATTTGGGCCATATCATTAATTGGGAGGTGTAATAGGCATTGAATATTTTTTAACCAAAAATTTAAAAAATCCATCTGATTACATTTTTTGTCATAGATTGAAATCTTTGTGAGAGCTATGCCTTCTCTATCTTCCCCTTTACATAAGTCAAATAAGAAGTTTAGACAATCATCTGTCAAGGTAAAAGCACTTAGTTATGAAAACTTGGGGAGAAGAACAGAGTGTTCAGGCAGTGTTAGGAAACAAATCTTAAACCCCAAGATTTCATGGGATTTAAAATTGTTGAGATGATATGCTCCCTAAAACTTTATATGGTTTGTATAATTGTTGCTAGCTTGTTATAGAGGAGAAACAAGTACATATGGATCTAATTAGTCTCCAAACCATAGAAAAGTGACTTGAGAACATTGGATGACACAGCAGGATTTGTCTATTCTTATTAATTAGATATTATTGATAAGGGACTCTAAAGGTGAACACTGTTACATAAAGACTAGTCTTGTAGAGAGGTCAGTAAGCATGAATTTATGTATATTTAAGGAAGTCTTCAACCTTTCTTAATCTTAATGGGCTGAATTTTCCTACTGTATATTTCCTGTATGGTTTTGAAACTCCAACCGACTTTTGAGTTGTCATGGTTTAAGATAAGTTTTCAAAGATGAATATGGATACTTTATAACTCTATTGTTGGACTCTAGAGTTTATTGTTATAACTCTAGTGTAGAAGATATACATACATTCTTTGAATAAAGTTTAATGCAACATTTTGATAAGTTCTACACTTATATGGGGATTTTTTTACAGTACAGTCCTATAAGTGTTTTTTTTTCTTTTCCTTATGATTTTCTTAATGACATTTATTCTCTAGCTTACTTCATTGTAAGATTACAGTATATAATACATATACAAAATATGTGTTAATTGACTGTTTATGTCATAGGTAAGGCTTTAGGTCAATAGTAAGTTATTAGCAGTTAAGTTTTGGGAGAGTCAGTAATTATATGCAGATTTTCCAACTGTTGAGGGAAGTTGGTACCCTTAACCACCACATTGTCCACTATAGTAAAACCTTGGTTTGCAATCATAAATTCATTCCAGAAACATGCTTGTAATCCAAAGAACTTGTCTATCAAAGCAAATTTCGAGAACCATTGGTTCAGTTATGATGAGGTGACATTTGGCCTCATGTACTACTCATATTGCAAAACATCACTCGTTTATCAAGTTAAAAATTTTTTTTTCAACGTTTTTTATTTATTTTTGGGACAGAGAGAGACAGAGCATGAACGGGGGAGGGGCAGAGAGAGAGGGAGACACAGCATCGGAAACAGGCTCCAGGCTCCGAGCCATCAGCCCAGAGCCTGACGCGGGGCTCGAACTCACGGACCGCGAGATCGTGACCTGGCTGAAGTCGGACGCTTAACCGACTGCGCCACCCAGGCGCCCCTCAAGTTAAAATTTATTAGAAATGTTTGCTTGTCTTGTGGAACACTCACAGAACAAGTTACTCGCAATCCAAGGTTTTATTGTATATATTTTAGTTACCTTCCCTCCTCTTAGTCTGTACGTCTCTCTCACTTTGAAAACTCAAGTAATGCAAGGAGTATAATAGTAACCTAATTACCTACTTCAGTAAGGAGCAGTTGATACCTAGCTGTCGTGAGAGACTTTTATGGAACTTTGAATAAAGCGTTCTACATTTTCCTTTTGTGTGAACAATATACACAACAGGAAGTGTATTTGTATGTAAGTACATATAGCTAAAAGCTTGGAGGTATTCAAATATTATGGATGTAAAATTCCTTCATTTAAAAAATTTTTCACTGAAAATGTTCATATCAGTTGTTAGGGAATTTTTTTGTGGATGTGAAATAAACCTTTAATTTGATAATCTCCAATAAGACACTCTGCTTTCATTATTCATTTTATTTGTTTTGTGATGCTTTTACTTGGATACTAAAGAATACCTATATTAATACCATTTAACTGTAATAAAACATTTCTTTATAATTAACAAAAGGATTTCCTTCAATGAAAAAAACAAAATCCATAAATTTAGAGGGTTGAAAAGAGAATACAAACATCTATCAAATATTATATAGTCTGCTCATAATTTTTCATTTATTCATTCAATACTTATTGATTACCTGCTTGGTATTAATTTGAGGAAAGGTAACATATTGTAAAAGTTTATTTCTTAATTGGTGACTTTTCTTTTTGTAGAGAAGATTTATTGTTCTTTAAATTCAGCTCAGTAACTGGGTTCAGAAATTATTCAGGAAAATAATTCTGCAGAGTTCTTGTTACAGAAAATTACTCCAATCAACTTCATTGTATCTTTATTCAATTATTCTCACTTCTTCCTCCACCACTAGTTTGGATAACGACACACACAAAATGACACCCCCAGCCCCAAAATCTTTTCCAGATGATGAGGCCTATGATGTTTAGTTTAATATGATAATGTAAAGGTTACAGTGCCCAATTAATCCATCAAACACTAATCTAGGTGTTGATTTGAAAGTATTTTGTAGATGTGGTTAACATATACAGTCAGTTGAGTTTATTTAAGGAATATTATCCTGGAGGGGTCCCTGGGTGGCCCAGTTGGTTAATCATTTGACTTCGGCTCAGGTCATGATGTCACTGTGCTGACAGCTCAGAGCCTGAAGCCTGCTTCGGATTCTGTGTCTCCCTCTCTCTCTGGCCCTCCCCCACTCACCCTCTGTCTGTCTGCCTCTCTCTCTCTCTCTCTCAAATATAAATAAACATTAAAAACATTTTTTAAAAAGTATATTATTCGTGGGGCGCCTGGGTGGCGCAGTCGGTTAAGCGTCCGACTTCAGCCAGGTCACGATCTCGCGGTCCGTGAGTTCGAGCCCCGCGTCGGGCTCTGGGCTGATGGCTCAGAGCCTGGAGCCTGTTTCCGATTCTGTGTCTCCCTCTCTCTCTGCCCCTCCCCCGTTCATGCTCTGTCTCTCTCTGTCCCAAAAATAAATAAACGTTGAAAAAAAAAATTAAAAAAAAAAAGTATATTATTCGAGATAATCTGGGTGGGCGTGATCTAATCAGTTGAAGCACCTAAGAAGGGAACTGAGGTTTCTCTGAGGAAGAAGAAATTCTGCTTGTGGATTATAGTGATAGCTCCTGCTGGTCAGTGTGCAACTGGGCCTTTCTGACGGCCTGCCCTATGGATTTCTCACTTGTCTAGCCAGCTGCTATATGCATAAAGCAGTTCCTTGCAATCTCTATCAATCTGTGATAGAAGGACAGATAGATAGATACATACATACATACATACATACATACATACATACATAGATGATAGATAGATCAATCCGTCTCCTATTTCTTTTGTTTGTCTGGTGGAACCCTGACTAATACAAGGCCATAATGCTATATAACTGTAATTATTAGCAACATATTCATAATGTATTCATAAATAATGATTCATAAAGCCTCATATTTTTCCTGAAAGGTAGGATGTATTAACCATATGTTTCTGATGTTTTGGTATCTTGGGGGCCTTGTTAACCTTGAGAGGACTGCCTCTTCCAGGTCTAGCCAATTCCAAGAGATGGAAAAGGACTTGCCGGCAAGGCTCTCTCTCATGTGGGTACCATCCACTCCACAGCACACACACCATCCACCTCTTCTATCAGGCTCTCACACTCAAGACCAGTTTTCTCCTCCCCTAATCAGAACAGGGCCATATACCAGACAACTAGGGACAGCCCCTGTGCCCCAGAGCCCACTGAAATTATTCCAACTAGCCAATTCTTAGTCTGCTTTGCTGTTTCTTCCCAGAAACTACAACACAGTCCTACATTTTTTCTTGCTTCCTCTCCCTCTTGACTGCTACTGTCACTTCTCTGTGGCTCCATCATGGAGTATCACATCCCCTCCTCTTGGGATCTGTGAGTCTGACCAACTACCTTTTCAATAGCAGTCATCCCCTGATCTGTCGGCCCGCCATACCTGGATAATAAAATCTGCATTTGAAAACAGAGGGAAACATTTTAAATATTTAGAGGTACACTACAACAATGTTTCTAATATTTTAGTGCTCTAAATCGTGAGCTCATTTTGCTTTAAGGATAGCATATATCTATATACCCAAGCTTCTTGTTCTTTTGTTTTAAATCCCATGTGTGCCTTTCCAATTATTTTTTTAAAACATATATTGTTAACTTTAAGCAATAAAAAAGACTCTGGAATATAGTTTCTGGTTCTTCATTGGTACTTGGCTGACTTTATATTTGGGATCCATTTATAGATTGCCCAATAAATTAATATATGAAAAGTGCTCTAAATTTATTTTGTTTTTGTTAGTGTATGTGTGGGCAATCTTTACTGTAACAAAATTCCCTCATTTTCACAAATACATCTTTCATGTACACATACATCTTTCTCAAATACATCCTCAGATACACTCAACATACTTTTATCTGTGTTGATGCTTTAGATACCACAGGAAAATTTGTGCGTTTTCCTTATCTGTGAAACATCTATATATAGTTTAAACTGAAAAATATTTTATTTATATACAAACCCAAACTTCAAAAAATTGATGTTATTAATAAATCTTTATTTTTAGTATATGTGCTGCCGAAGCGAGCACAATAAATCTTTATTTTTAATATTAATTGTTTGGTCATTTTTTTTAATGTTAATATTAGCTTGACTGACTTCTTTCACTTTCCTGCTTGGTAGTTTGATCACAGGTAGGCATAGGAAAAGTTTATAAGATGAGAGACATTGATTCATAGCTGGAAAAGAAGTGAGTGGATGTACAAATTTTGAGTTTTATGTTTATATCCATCAACAGGTGTACATAGTCTTAAAATAATCAATCCCACCCCTCAACTAACCTTCTCATAATGAATCTGCTTTCATACATCAGTTAGCAAATATTTACCACTTTCTCAGGCTTGGGATGTCTGCCAACTGTTTGATTTTGGCATTATTAATATCTTTGTATAACAGTGTTTGTGCAAATTATTTGACTATTTAATGTCATAATGTCTTTTGAAATGAGTAGAAAATTAAAAGTGCTAAAAAGATGGAAATATTAAGCACATTAAAAGTGAAACTTTTAATCCATTTGAATGTTCATTAAATTTAATTCAATTATGAAAGAAAATAAAAGGCTAAATGATATGAAATTCTAGAAATCTGTAATTGAATCCAGTTTTGAAAGGTGAGGCTTAATGATACATATATAGAGGAAGTTATTAAACTGTGGTTTGAATAATAATTAATAATATTATAGCTAAACATTTTGAATGCTTCTCTCCCAAACATAGACCTAAGGTTTATAAATGCATTGTAGGGGGTGCCTGGGTGGCTCAGTCAGTTATGCATCCTACCCTTGATTTTGGCTCAGGTCATGATCTCATCATTCATGGGTTCGAGCCCTACATGGGGCTCTGTGCTAATGGTGTGGAGCCTGTTTGGGAATCTCTCTCTCCCTTCTCTCTCTCGGTCCTACCCTGCTTTCTCTCTCTCTCTCAAAATAAATAAATAAACTTAAGAAAATAAAAAAAATGCATTGCATAATTTGATTCCCACAATAACTGTATGAAATATAGGTCAGGAAGTGTGAAGGGCCTGAGATTTTATTCCATTTGCCAACTAATGAGTTGGCATGATACAGATTAATGAGTACAGGTAGAAGATACAGACTCTTGAATCAGAGACAATGAGCTGCTTATTACAGAAACAGCAAAAGCCAGTGTCAGTGTTTATACCAGTTCTATAAGCCCAGATTCTTACAGGGCAATGCAATGAGGGCCAAGTGACTCTTGGGTTATATTAATAGCCAGGAATCCCAAGTTGAGGAAAGCTCCGTCCTTGAAAGCAGCTATAAGCAAACCTTCCAAATTCTTGCCCTGGAGGGAGACATTATGGTTATTATTCTAAAAAGCAAAAGATAGTGCTTCTACCCTGGCTCTGTCTCTATCTTCCAAGGTTGTTTGCTCTGCAGACATTTTTGAAAGATAGTTTTGAGCAAAATGCTGTCAGGACCTTGATTCACAACACATGTAGAAATAAGAAAGACGCATGGAACACTGCATCCCAACAATGATTTATTATTTCCAGTTTTATGAAACTGAGGTTTCAAGACCTCAGGTGACTTGATCAGTCACAAGAACTTGTATCAAAACATGATTCTAGTGATCTAAATGCAAAGGGAAGTCCATAGTTCTGCCTACCTATTGATGGGATTATAGGTCACCAGAGAATCTTTTGTTTGGAGAAGATTGCCATTCTCTTTTTTCTCTGATTACATTTTGTTATCTGTGGACTATGCAAAAAACAAAACAAAACCACAGCCTCACAAACTCCAGACTTAATCCACATGTAATCCCTTGCAATATTTTCAGTCTTAATATCTTCTTCCAGATATTAGAACTGATTTCTCTTTATACTCAGTATCACCTCAATTTAGCTAAAAAAGTTAGCTTTCCAAATATATATAAAATTAGTTTGTATGATTTATAGCAAATGGAAATTGAAGTTGTTAACATTTGAAGAAGTTCTAGAGATTGGATAACCTAAAGGAAAACAATAGCAACAAACTCAAGAAGGCTGTATATTTTCAATAAGGAATTTGTAAAAAGTTTTAGTTTTCTGAAAATGGAACCTTAATTTAAAACCTTCAAGGTTATTTGTTTTCTTTTAGACACTCAACTATTAATTAAGCACCATTTCAAGAATGCACTATATATTAAAATATAGCACCTTCTCTACATAAGCATCAATGTCAGGGCTATTCACGAAGACAATCAATGCCTCACTTTCCATTATTGTGAAAGTCACAGTGGAAGTATAACCTTGTGCTTGACTTATGATAAAGGAGCAGAAGGGGTGACCCTTGGACTGGAGTGGCAGAGACCGCAGGCCTTGAGTGGCACTTCTCAAGTGGACTGGAATCAGTGGGTTGATAAATAGAAGAAAGGAAGTAGCTTCCTATCTTCTCTTGTTTATCTTGTTGTTGTCACGAAGCATGATTGTGATTTAATCTTTGCTCTAAATTACATGTTAACTATGCTTACTCTGACATGTTAATAATATTGGGGGAAAAGAAGAATAATATTCAGGAATATTTGGGCTTAGAAGAATTAGTTTCTAGTAAATGGCACTTTTCCCATCCTTCAACTGCTGTTTTATTTTAAGACAGTAAATTATGCAATTTCATCTTGTAAAATGGTACTAGACAGCGGAGTAAACTTCAAGGTGTATATGTGACCTTGGGAGAGTTTTACACCTGTACTAATCTACAAGTACATGCACATATGAAGAGAAAGTGTCTTAGCATTTTCACTCAAATACAAACAGAACCATCTACCAACCAGAATTCTTTATCGGTTCCCCTGAACCTAAACACCACATGCTCCATTCTATATATGGTATATGAAAATTTGGTTGAACTCTACATTAAATTCTACACAGTGCTGGGGATTTATTGAACAAAATTAACCAGTTGTATCCTTTGAATTGTACATGGTGCTCCTAAGGTGCAGATTAAAATATCAGCAAACAATTCCATCATCTGATCAGCTGCCCCTAAATTGTAAAAACTCTATACCAGGTCAGACTTAGTCCTTAAATCCTGTTCATTTCTTATCTGTATGAAGAGAATGAATAAATTTTTCTGCAATTTATATAATGTAACTCAGAGAATTGTTTCTCATTTTCAGGCAATGTGTAATTCAGCAACTGAGTTACAATGTACTGTATCAATCGTAAGTTCATTATATGAATTTAATAGATGAAGATACTGTGGATACAATCCCAACTCATAGTTCCATAACTGCATAAATCACATCAAATTTTGATTATTTCAAGCGTGCATAAAAAAGCTAATGCTATAACACCCAGGTGCTTTTTACTTCATTTAAAGAACAAAAAAGGATATAAGGCATTTAAAAGAAAGAAGGCATACAATGTTTAGAGATTTCATACTGAGAATCAGTGATTATTGCTCTTCTTTTTCTATTTCCAACGGTGAAGGACATTATCTTAAGAGCATTAGCAGATTTTAGCTGTGAAGGAATAGCCACCTGGGGCCTGGAAAGAATGTCGAAGAAGCTGTGGAACCAAATCATATTGGAGACGTTGAGGCAAAAGAATCAGGAGGAAAGGAAGTCACATAATTAGAGCTGGTGAAGCCCAACATGGGGAGATAAAATGTGATGAGAAAATGGTAGTCTTTAAAATCTTTGAAATAGATGGGAATGCTGACTCCAATACATGGCAGAACAAGGCTAAGAAAACCCTGGCACTCACTCTGAAAAACATGTATGCATATGTTAAATGGTAATGGAGGAGCCCCCTCTGTGGCTCACCCCAGCTGCAGTGGTTTGTCGTTTTCAATAAAAACTTAATGCCTCTCCCAGAGAATGAGTGCGTGCTTTGGTTCATAAGGGGATAACGCACTGGCCTTATTTCCAATGTCTGACAGATCAGCAAATACACATAGGCACTACTGCCTATTTGCTATTTACTACTACGGTAAATGGCAAGCCATAAAACGCGATCTGTTTAAATTGCATTTTGCAAACAATCCTTACTTCATGCCATACACTCTGCGAAACATTATTATTATTATTTATGAGGTGCAGTTAAGGGTGCCTGGTGCTGGGAGAATTGTGGATTTCTTTTACATTTAATTTTGTGAATGGAAGGGACCTGAAGATTATCTTGTTGGGGACTCTCATTTTATGGTAGAAGAAACTGGAATGTTATAATAACTTGACTATGATCATGCAGATAACTAGAGATGGAGGCCAGCTACAAACACAAGTTCCTAGCATCTTTTTATTTTAAGTGTTGAACTAAAATAGCCATGTTCCTGTATTTAAAGCAATTATTCCCAGTGAGTCAGAGTCATTGTCACCATGAACGAGCACTTTGTGCCATTTAAAATATGTATATATTATACACACACACATATGTATATATATGTATACATATCACTGGTTGTCACAATTTAGGTATTTTGTCATTGAGAACCTTATTAGTCAGGAATAGGTTTTTAAGTTTCATCATGTGCAGTGACTGGGGATTATGATCCCATGTTTCTATTAGGGGGCTAAAATAAAGCATCTCCCTAGATCATGAAAGTAAGACAGAAGATACATCTGTTCTCTGGGATTAAGCAATAAAACACAAATATAATAGATGAGAGCAAAAATGTGTGAAATTTTTTTCAAAAAGGAAAAATATTTCCTGGGCCCTTGAGCCCTGACTGCAATCATATTTCCATAGATTTCAAATCACCACATGTTTTGATGTCATCACTTGACTTTCTGCCAGGCATTTCAAACTAAAAGTGAACTCATGGTTTGTCCATCCAAACCAGCTCCTTCTTTCCTTCCTTTTCCACCTTTCTGTAAAAAGCTCCGGTAGCATTCGGATTCAGTGACCAAAATCTAGGTGTTATTTTTTATTTATTTCTGTCTACATCCTTCATCTCCAAGTCATCAGTACATACTGCTCACTCGTCCTATAAAACATATCTCAAACCATCTTCTTTTTCCATTTCTGCTACCACCACCCTAGCTGGCCCAAACCCATTTCCTCTGTCCTTGACAAATACAAAAACCTCCTGACTGTTTTTCTCAGTTCTACTTGGACCCTTCCATGAATCATTTTTTGTACAGCAGTAAAAGTAATTCTTAAAAATAGAAATACGACTTGGGCTGCCTGGGTGGCTCTGTCAGTTAAGCGTCCGATTTCGGCTCAGGTTATGATCTTACCGCTCGGAAGGTTGAGCCCTGCATTGGGCTCTCTGCTGTCAGCATGGAGCCCACTTCAGATCCTCTGTACCCCTCTCTCTCTGCCCCTTCTTTGTGCTCTCTCTCTCTCAAAAATAAACATTAAAAAATTAAAAAAATATATAAATAAGACCATATAATTCCCTTGATGAAAAATAGTGTAGGGCTTCTCATTATGTTTGGTACAAAGCAAACGACAAATTTCTTTCCCAGCTTTAGAAAACCCTATAAGATCTCTGTACTACCTATTTCTTTGAACTTCCTCAGTATCAATTTTCCCTTCACCCTCTAAACTCCCATTCTATAGTGCTTCTTAAGTTCCTATAAGAAGTCAAGCCCATTCACCGCTATCAGGCCTTTCCATGATCTATTTCCACTGCTAAGAACTGACTTCCCCTATGGATGTATGGGTGGCTTCTAATGGCCATTTAGCTTAAATGTCACCCTTTAGGTCTTCCAGAACCCACAATCTAAAGTACCTGTATAACCTTTCTACTCTTGGGATCATTTTTTTTCCCCAGGATTTCACAAAGAAGTAATAGAGTTCCTTGCTAGAATCCACCATCTTGTCTCCCTATTCTTTCTTCCACTCAGCTGTGGAGGAAATAAGAAAAAAAAATCAGTTGTGAAAAATGCTCTGGAGAAAGTTAAAACAAAGTGAGTAAAGCATAATCAAATAATCACAGGAGCACACCTAAGGCATATGTCATTACACATAATGGTAAGTATTGTGAAGGGCATTATGAAGTATCATGAAGAGTGATATGGTTATATATACACTCTTCTCAGTGGTCCTACCTGTGACCGATGGGACCACCTATACGTTTGTAGTGATATTGGCACAAGTGCGTTAGAGGCCTGTGAATGGTCAGGAACAGCCTAAACCAGTCTTTCACGTGGATTTGTAAGCCATACTTGCATTTTCATTAGCCTGGTGCCTGAACCTATTTTTGACTGATAATGAGGTACCAGGGGCAGGTATCTCATTACTCATTCTCCTGAGCTGTGAATTTTAGCAAGCCTACATGGTTGGGATTTAGAGATTGGATGTCGTTAGCACACAATGGGCCTGATTTCCCCAATGTCCTGAGTTGAAACTGGTTTTATTATTCCTTGATTTTATTATTTTTTTTTGTAATTACTTTAGGAAATTGTGATAAGTCTATTCTGGATTCCTTTGAGAAGTAATATAATCCCTGAAAAGAGAAGTAAGTTGGTATCAGAAAGAGGAAGAAAGACCAACACACCTGGATTGAGCATTTATTACGTGCCAAATTGTTAGGTACTTGTTACATGTTCCCAAACTACACTGCGTATACCTTTTATACTCATTGTACTTCATTTATGTGGTGCTGTGATTAATGTTTAATTCAAAAAGTAGATAATCAGAAAGTGAAAGCATTGGTTTTGCTTTTTTCTTTAACTACCTGGCATTGTGTCTGACACATAGAAAGTGTTGGAATGAAATTGTTGAATATAAAAAATGAACATGTTATTTCTTTTAATAATTTCCATAATTTCACTAAGAGGTGATACCACTACCCAGAGATAAAAAGCTAACATTTTGTTACATAACATTTATATAAATCCTGTGAACAAGTAAAACTGTATCTGTGTAAATCTGTTGAATAGTTGCATAACATTGAATAAAATCTATTACATAAAAATACCAATATTAAATGGTCAGTTCCCTCCTAGTGAAATTTAAATTGCTGCCATGTTTCCACCATTCTAAGTACTTCTCTAGTAAATACACATGTATTTTGTGTGTGATTTAAAATAGTCACCTTATCTTTTAAAATCATTCCTGGGGCACCTGGGTGGCTCAGTCAGTTAAGCATTCGACTTCAGCTCAGGTCATGATCTTGTGGTTCATGAGTTCAAGCTCCACGTAGGGCTCTGTGCTGAGATCCTGCTTCAGATTCTGTGTGTCTGTCTGTCCCTCCCCCACTCACACTATCTCCTTCTCTCTCTCTTTCTCTCTCTGTCTCAAAAAATGAATAAACATAATAAAATTAAAATTATCCCTAATTTTTAATTTTTTATTGTTATTGTTTTTGTGTTTGCACTCTTTTATCTTCATTAGGCTAGAGAGTGGTTTATCTGTGTTTTGGGTTTTTTTTAAGGAAACAAGTCTGAGATAAATATTTTGGCTATACTGTTTGTAGTTTCCTAATGCATTTACTTGTATGCCAGTATTTGATAAATTCCTTCTCTTTTTTTTTTTTTAAATTTTTTTTTTTAACGTTTATTTATTTTTGAGACAGAGAGAGACAGAGCATGAACAGGGGAGGGGCAGAGAGAGAGGGAGACACAGAATCTGAAATAGGCTTCAGGCTCTGAGCTGTCAGCACAGAGCCCAATGCGGGGCTCGAACTCACGGACCGCGAGATCATGACCTGAGCCGAAGTCGGACGCTTAACCAACCAAGCCACCCAGGCGCCCCAAATTCCTTCTCTTTTTACTAAATTCTTTGGTATTCTTCTCAGAACTGCTCATGTGACATACTTAATTTACTTCTTCCTTAAAAATAAAAGCATTTACAGCTGTGCATTTGCCTCTAAATAGAGCTGGGGTAACATCTTAAATCTTGATAATTCATGCTCTAAATTTTGGCTTTTGATTTATACTTTGATGCTTTGGTACTTTTATACTTTGATGAGATTGTAATTGAAATAAAACATATGCACAGAAAAGTTCCCACATTATGACTGCACACATCTTATGTCAGAGTGAAGTATTGGCAGTGGAGAGGAATGGAAAGAGAAACAGGTTTTTCCTGCAGATGGAAATAAACACTTGGGTTTGTCTTTGCTTTTTCTGAGGACCCAAAACAGTGGCTCAGCTCAGTAGGGGGAAATGGAAAACGTTTGGAGTAGCTGTCATTATCTAATCAAAACCACCTACTCTTTTTTTTTTTTTTTTTGTTAAGTGTGATTGAAAGTTAATTGATACAACAATTTCCTTGGGCGTCTACTACTTGCAATTATCAAAGTCAATAACCATAGATCCTTTTACAAGGAAACTTCAACTACTGTGGAAATTTCATGTTAAATTTTTTTCTTAATATTTATTTATTTTTGAGAGAGAGAGAGAGAGAGAGAGAGAGAGAGAGAGAGAAAGAACGCGCACGCCCGCGCCCGCAAGCTTGAGTGGGGGAGGGGCAGAATCCGGAGCAGGCTCCAGGCTCTGAGCTGTCAGCACAGAGCCCAACACTGGGCTGGAACTCATGAACAAGGAGATCATGACCCAAGCCAGAGTTGAATGCTTAACCAACTGACCCATCCAGGCGCCCCAGAGATCTCATGTATCTTGTTTTGTAGTTATCTGTGGTTGAAGAGCATAAAAAAGTTTTAGAGGGATTGATATATTATTTCAAGGGATGGAATTATTACTGTCAATTTGGAAATAAAAATATCTTCACAGAGGAAGTAGCTCTTGTGTGCAGGTTGATAATCACCAGTTGAGGATTTCATGATACATATAAAGTTTAAAATATTAAATGATGAAAAATCTGTAGCCTCATACAAAGGATCCAACAGAGAAGAAAAAAATAAGGATGCAGGGCACTGACATTCTGGTAAAAGAAGAAATTTAGATAAAAACAACCCAAAGTTCTAGGCTTGAAAAAAAGTTTCTTATCTTTCTTTAAAAACTGAGAGTAAAAAGGGCAGATAGAATGCCATTTTGAGAGAGAGATGGGAGAAGATACTAGATGCATATTTGTTGCAACAACATGGTAATGTGATTAATGAAAAGTTTCTACTAGGCATAAAGCTTCATTTAATGGCAAGGAATATAGAAATGCACAACTAATGCAGAAAGTGAAGAATATAAGACCCCTTTGTCATTTTAGTCTATCTTTTTTATACTTTTGTAGATTCTCTAAACTCTTCTGAAGTCTCAATCCATGTGTCTGCTGCCCACCCATTCATAATTATTACAGAAATTTTCTGAGTGCTGCAGTAATATTTTGGTGAGTCAAAAGCCTACTTGTCAGGAAGCATCTATAATTGTTAGGTTTATTTGGGGTTAATTTGTATTAACAAATGCTTATTAACACCCTGACATGCTAACAGGTAGAAAACACTGGCTTAGCTAATTTATATTATTTGATTATATGTTATTTATACACATTATTATCCTCATTTTATGGATAAAGAAATGGAGACACAAATTTTAGATATGTCCTCTTGGTACAGTGAATGTTTTTCTGAGCAGCAGAACCAAAAACCTAACTGAGGATGGATGGAAGTTGACTCAACAAACCTGGCCGTGGAATTGTTCCCACTAATGCTTGGCTGCCTGCAAGTATGAGTACAGAATGTGGGTAGTGCAATCTATTTGGGGTTTGATATAATTTAAGGCAATATAAATAAATGATATGAACATTCAAGTGAGTATTGTAACAGTGAATGGAGTAACTGACCGAAACCTGGTATGAAGGCAAATGAATTTGGAAAAGAGCCACATGCGTCGTAGAAGTAAAGAGGTAACATGGTGAGGAAAGAACATATACCACACAGTGAGTGAGCAGATGAAGTGGAGAAATGAAAGGCATGGTCAAAGTAGGGAGATTCAGACTTTTGGATCTTGGAGGTGGAGAAATTTCAAATAATGACAAGACTCAAGGTAAAGTAAACCAAATGAAATGAACTTGAGGATGTTCAGGAAGTTGAGGGTATGTGAGGTTGGCATTTTAAGGATCATTGACATAGATGTGAAGTTACCATCAGTAATCATGGAGCAAGTGGTGGACTGGAAGTTAAAATAACAGAGTAAGATGGCATTATTGTTAACATGGTTGAACCATGCACAACGTGACATTTATGGGCCACCCTGAAAATTCAATGAAAACTTCTGGCATAAAAGGGTTTAGAAATAGAGGGAAGCCCTCGATGTCACAAGACTGTCAAAAATTATTAGAGATCTATCATGTGTCAGGCACTGTGCTACACAGTGGAAATTCAGAGTCTGGACTGGAAGCTCATGCATAGGTGGGTAAGTTTCAGGAGTTCAGAAAATGATGGTGAAATTGACACGAGGGTGGTTTAAAAGCAGGGTGACTACTAGCTACGTGTATGATTAGAAAATCTTGATAACACCCTGGACCATGGCTCAGATTTTAGACTGTGGCGCTTTAGCTGGATTTCAGCTCCTACATCTGGGAAACTTATGTACATGGCACAACCTGCAAAATCAAACTCAGTGAACCCATATTAATGGATAGCATGGATTTTAAATGAGAAAAGGCATTGAGAGATGATAGAACATCAATGTGAACATCAATTTAACTGAACTTGAAGTAATTGGGACCTGGTACTCTTGTGTGATTGATAAGTAATCTGCAAACAGCTTGATGGATTGGTTTGACCACACAGACTTGATCAGACTCATTCTATCTATCTCATTCTTTCTGCAGATTATCAAGATAACAAACTTCTCAGAGTTGCATTTATTCTAGAATCAAATGCTGGAAAAGAAAAATTTATTTATAAGAAAGCCTGGGAGGAAAAAAAAAACACACTACAATTCTTGATGGCAACAATAGGGAACTCATTTAGAAAATCAAGTGCACTAATCAATTTATAGCTTCCCTGGTATAAAAGAACCAAGTTATATTATTCATAGGCTAAGCATTTCTCTGTAATTTTTAAAAATTGTGAACAGATGACAAATTACTGCATAGTAACACATTATGAGGACTGAGCATGCATGTTTATATTTCATTGTTCTAATCTAATCTAACACAACACACACCAAAGTCCCTCATACACACATTTAATGGCATGCATCCTCATGATTTTGCTGCATAGTAATTAGGCATTAGTGATAAGCAGTTCCCATAAATTACTGTAATTAGTATTACTCTTATATCACCACAGCCATTTTTTTTTAGGTTTTCCCTTCTAATTTTGTTAATTCTTTAGTATCTATCATCAACACAAATGTCAGCAGTTTCCCTAATGCCATGTGTGACTTAATTACTATTCTTTGCCCAGAGTAAGGTCTCAATTAATGCTTGTTGGATTGAATGGAATAAAATCATCATGTAGTAGCTAACATTCACTGTGTATAAGGGAGAAACCTTGGGTTTGCTCTTGGGTGAGGGTCTCTGTGTGCATTTCTCAGGGTCATAGTCTCTTTACTCCTTCTTTGAAAGAGCCTTGAGTTTCAGAAGTTGAAAACATGTAGGTCAGGAAATGCTTGGTTAGAGGACAAGGTGGTGGTCATTGGTCACTCACCTGCTGTGTAGCTCAGAGTTCAGGAAATTGGGTAAAGACAGACCTATACATGAAGAGTAAGGGGCAATGGCAATGTATCTTCAGTACCAAACATCTTGTTATGTTGGGGTGAGAACTGAGCTAAGAGATTAATTTAGTTCACTAAACTATTGGGACAAGATTAACAGAGGGATGGGAAGAAAGTTGATGATTTAGAAATCCTCAACAGCATCTGAAACAGTCAGCACAGACACCTAGTACAAGGTAAGGGCAATTTCTCTTCTGGGTAACCTTGCCCTTGAATGACTACAGAGTTAAGGGAAGAACTCCCTTGATTTCAAAATATGTCCTCTTCTTCTTCTAAGAGTAGGAGGCAGAACATTTTTTCTACAGTGTGAGAGAAAGAACCTAAGAATTCAAATATCTCACAGAAAACACGTAGAAGTAAGTTTCAACCAAGTTTGGAAAATGAGACCAAATCTTTTCTTGGATTGTTTAGGATAGGGGACCAGAAAGCAGATGTGTATCAATGGCAGAGGTGCTGGCTGGACAAATACCAATGGCGCCACACAATCTGGCATCTTGATGTGCTTTCATCTTCATGGTAGCCATGTATAGCAATGGTACTTAACTGTGCTTCTTGGTAGAACAGAAAAAAAATCACAAGACATAGAATCACTGGGAAGCTCTACTAATTTCTTATTGATGCTGCAGCAAATTACTGACTTAAAGCAACATAAATTTATTATCCTACAGTTCAGTATGTTGGAAATGCAATGCATGCCTCATGGAGAAAAAATCAAGGTACAGTAAAACCCTGGATTGCAAGTAACTTGTTCTGCAAGTGTCCTCAAGATGAGCAAACATTTCTAATAAATTTTAACCTGATAAATGAGCCACGTCTTGCAATATGAGTAGTACGTGATGCCAGATGTCACCTGATCACAAATGAGCTGATGGTTCCTCTCTCTCTCTCTCTCTCTCTCTCTGGCTTGCCAGATTGTGCGTGATCATCAATGCAATGTCACATTTGCATGAAATCCTCCAAAGGAGGCAAAAGTAAGTGTCTTTGGATAGGTTCTTGGTTAAAGTTGCATGAAAAAAAAAAGAAAGATTCCACTGTGCCAATAAATAGTAGTGATTCTGTTAGTGATAATGAAAATGGTCCTAAAAAAAAAAAAGAAAAAAAAAAAGAAAAAAAAAAAGAAAATGGTCCTACACAATAACCCTCCTCTCTCTTGTCTCCCTCACACCAGCCACACGGTTTACAAAGATAAGTGCAGGTTAATTTGTTTTTCTTTATATTTTGTATTTTCTTTGTTATTCTATATTATTATTATAGTATTGTCATCATTTTTATATGAATATTTTTGAATTGTGGAATGAATCATCTGAGTTTCCATTACTCTTATGGGAAATTCACATTGATATACAAGTGCTTTGTCTTACAAGCATGTTTCTGGAACAAGTTCTCACAAAGCAAGGTTTTACTGTATTAAAAAGGCTGAATTCTTTCCATGTGGACTCTTGGGATGAATCTGCTTCCTCACCTTTTCCAGTTTCTAGAGATCACCACATTCCTTAACTAGTGGCCTTCCTCCTCCATCTTCAAAGCCAGCACCACAGCATCTTCAACCACTCTGCTTCCTGCGTTCACTTATGTGAACTCTCGTGATTAAATTTAGACCAGTCAGGGGCGCCTGGGTGGCGCAGTCGGTTAAGCGTCTGACTTCAGCCAGGTCACGATCTCGCGGTCTGTGAGTTCGAGCCCCGCGTCGGGCTCTGGGCTGATGGCTCAGAGCCTGGAGCCTGTTTCCGATTCTGTGTCTCCCTCTCTCTCTGCCCCTCCCCCGTTCATGCTCTCTCTCTGTCCCAAAAATAAATAAACGTTGAAAAAAAAAAATTAAAAAAAAAATTTTAGACCAGTCAGATATTGTGGGCTAATCTCCTCATCTCAGTAACAGTAACTTAACCTGTGGAGTTCCTTGTCTGGGAGTAGGATGTGGACCTTTTTTGAGGGGTGCACTGACCACAGGAACTGATTGTCCATCTTGCTCACAAGCACTGAACTTCCTCACAAGGCCCCATGATTTGAAACTTGTGTCAGGACACCCACTCCTCCTCTCTGGAGCAAGCTGCTGCCTCCCCAGCCCCCTGTGGCCCTTTACACGTTATGGTTCATATTCTAGTGGGGAACATTTGCCTGCCTTCTGGCCAGTGCAGGAACAGACTCTTGGTTATGAAGTTCTGAGGAGTGTGTTTGCCATGTTCACATGTCATAGAGTAAACATCATATCTGACTTTTACTGTGACTTTCATAGGCAATTCAGGCTTAGGAAGCATTTCTTTAGAGATTTCTGTGTATTAGGGACTGTTTAAAATGTTTTACATGTATTAACTCTTCACAACACTCCATAAGGAGAGTGATACCATTAAGACTAGTTTGTAGGTAAGAAAACAGGGCTAGGGGAACCTGGGTGGCTCAGTCAGTTAAGTGTCCAACTCCGACTCAGGTCATGATCTCTTGGTCAAATCCGTGGGTTCGAGCCCGGTGTCATGCTCTGTGCTGACAGCTTAGAGCCTGGAGCCTGCTTAGAATTCTGTGTCTCCTTTCTCTCTCTCTCTCTCTCTCTCTCTCTCTCTCTCTCTCTCTCTCCCCCCCTACCCCTCCCCACTCACACTCTGTCTCTCTCTCAAAAATAAATAAACATTTAAAAAATTAAAAAATAAATAAAAAATAAAGAAAAAAGTGCCAGGCAAGGTTGAGAAAATTGACAAAATTCACACCTAGTAAATGGCAGACATGGGAATCAAACCTAGTGTGACTGGTTCTGGAGCTCATGTTGCAAATCGCCACAGTGCATATTGCCTCTCACATTGCATGGAGCAAAAGCTTAAATTGAAAATGCAAACACTGTTATACTAAACTAAAAATGATGCAGAAAAGATGGAGAGTGGGAAGGAGAGTTAGGGGGAGATTTGAGGAAAGAGAGAGAAATGCACACATTCACACACAGTGGAGAAAGACTGCATAATCTGGGTCACTGAGTATGAGAGGCACTGTGTATGGTGCACAAAGGCACCCACTGTGGGGTTCCTGGGTGCAGACAATATGGCTCATTTGCACCCTGCTACATCTACCCAGAGGGGATGTCTTTTTCTACTTGCACGAAGATGCTATATAGTTAACAGCAATCCTGTTTACAAGCTAATGAGTGTATGTGAGCAAAAAAATTTTTTTAACTAGAACAAATGGATTTATCTAATAGACATTATATTAAAACATTCCAAAAATATGTTTTCTAGTATCCTGACTGTTTGCTACCCATCAGAATTCCTACAGAGGTATTTAATGGGTAAGAGCTTTGAGCCAATTGTTGTAAGATCTGGTGCCCATATAGGCCCAGTATTTTCACTCATAGGCTGCTGGACTCCTGACTTGTATGAATCGTTTTCTCTTTTGTAGTTAAGGGCTTACAGATCAAGTTTCAAGTTGTCTGCCTAGGTTTAAAATTTTGTGATTTTGTTTCATTTTGTTGAAACACAAATAGCACTCCAATGGAGAGATGCTGTCTTCTTTCAAAGCCACTTTGAAATACTAAGTGTGATTTTTGCCCCTGTTTAGGCTGTTAGATTTATCAAGTTATTAACTAAAAGATGTCCCATGGAAATCACATTCATCATTGATTTATAATGACTTGATAGCAGAAATTCAATAATCAATGAATTTTAATCCTGAAATATTAATTCTTAGTCACTCATGCAGTAGTTAAAATATTTAACAACCTCATATTGCTTGTGCATTAAAACTGCTCTTTAACACAATGACTGTTTCTGAAAATGCTTGGATGTTGGAAATAATTGCATTTCTATTGAAGCTATTAGAATGAATCACAATTGGATTTCACATAAAAGTTTTCAATGCATAGATATTTCACATAATATGTTTGTAGGTAAGGGTTCTTCAAATAAAGCTGTTTTGTCCTCAAGAAATTTTCTCTGTGAATCAATTTTACCTCTAGTTAGATCTCATATTCTTTCTTTTTTATTTTTGTTTCTTTCTTCCTTTTTTGCTACTTAAAGTATTTTTCTAGGAGTGGGGTGCCTGGGTGGCTCAATCGGTTAAGTGTCCAACTCTTGATTTTGGGGCAGGTCATGACCTCACCATCTTGAGATTGAGCCCTATGTCAGGCTCTGCCCTGGGTGTGGAGCTTGCTTGGGATTCTCTCTCTGTTTCTCTGTTTCTGTCTCTCTGTCTCTCTCTCTCTCTCTCTCTGTCTCTCTCTCTGTCTCTCTCTCTCTCCCTCTCCCTCTATCCCTCCCTTGTGCATTCTCTTCTCTCTCTCTCTCTCAAAAAAAAAAAATGTATCTATATCTATCTCTATCTATCTATATCTATATCTATATCTATATCTATATCTATATCTATATCTATATATCTTTAGGCGTGTTATAACACTGCTCTAGACTGAATGTTTGGGCACCCTCTCTTCCAAAATCCATGTGTCAAAGTCCTAATCTCTAATGTGAAGGTATTTGGAGGTGGGACCTCTGGGAAGTGATTAGGTCATGAGGGTGGGGTCATCAGGAATAGAATTAGTGCTCTTATAAGAGGGACACAAGAGAGATATTCTCTTACCTCTCTCTCATGTGAAAACGCAGCAAGCAGATGTCCACTGTAAACCGAGAAGACGGCCTTCACCAGACACAAGATTAGCCATCGCCTTGATCTTGGACTTCTCAGCCTCTACAACAGTGAGACATAAATTTCTGTCATTTTAGCGATCCAGTGTGTGATAATTTGTCATGGCAATCTGAACTAAGATAAATACTAAGAACCATTGCTGTGGTCGCTTTGTGAAAGCAGAGTGGGCCCCCATCCAAAATTTGGTTTGGGTGGCAAGATGACAATGCCACGTATACACCAAGATGGTATGAAAAAGTTTATTTCTGACATAATGGGACTTTCTGGAGAGTTCAGGGTGGGACCCCAGACTGGTTCAAAATGGCTTGAGAGAACAAAGAAAGGAGACCAGCTTGGCTTTTCATGGCAATTAGAAGTGGAGGGCCAGGGTAAGGAGTCCTGCTAGAGATCTGAACTTCCCGCCAGAACCAGAGGAAGGTAGCATCTGAGGATTTAGCGTGAGCTTCACCAGACGGGGCCAGAAGGAGAAGGGAATGGGGGAGGTTTACAAGCTTTCAAGCAACTGAAGATCCAAAAATGGAGTCAGGCTTTTTATTACAATCCTTTTGAGAACCTACCTGTACAATAGGCTTTCCTATCGACTTATAGAAGGAAAGAACAGATTATCTCTTAAAAATAAATGTTTAAAAAAACATTTTCTTTGAAAAATAAAAAATTATATACAGCACAGTATGGAGGAAAAAGCAAGAGTTAGAACCAAATTTGGAATAAAATTTGAAGTCTGTTGACTGCTTGCTGTATCCACCAGGGTTCGGGGCAGGAAACAGAATCCACTGTGGGTATCTAAAGCATGAGGGAGTTTAATGTAGGGGCATAGGGGCTCACAAAATTGTTAGAGAGGATAGAGAAACGGGTTGTAGGCTGTACCCTGGAGCGACTCCAAGAGCTATAAGGAGCTGCTCCCGTAGGAGAGCTCTGCTTTTGATGCTGTCTTGCAGCGCTGTGCTGGAAGCCAGCAGACTCTTTGAGCACCGCCACTGCAGCTCTTCCCAGCATCCCAGAGGCTCAAAATCTCACACTGTCGTGGTTTTACTTGCCAGCAACCAAAGCCGAGAGCCACAAGAAGTTTGCCTCTGTCTCACTGCCCCTGCTCAAATCATGCACAAGTGTATGTAATCAGTGGAAGCTGATTCACATCTAGAACCCTAGCTTGAAGGGGGTCTGAGAAATGTTCATTTGAGCTTTACAAGGTCAAATGGAGGTTGACTAAAACAAACTATAGTCACTTCCCTGTCTCTGTGATCTGGGACAAACATTTGAATTTGAATTTTCTCGTCTCAAAATGGATCTCATACGTATATTGAAAGGCTATCCACGGACTAGAGGTAATGTAATTAAAATATCTAGTATATGGTAGTTGGCCAAATAACCGTATCTATCATTATGGCTGTGTCTAACTGTTTCAGAATTTTATTTTTTATTTTTTAAATGTTTATTTATTTTTGAGAGAGTGCAAGTGGGGAAGGGGCAGAGAGGGGAACAGAGGATCCAGGCTTTGCGCTGGCAGCAGTGAGCCTGATGTGGGGCGTGAACTCACTGTGAGATCGTGATCTGAGCCGAAGTCGGATGCTCAACCCACAGAGACACCCAGGTGCCCCTATTTCAGAATCTTAGGAATTATTGCACTGAAAGTCCTAACGAGCCGTTGCTTTTTATAAAGCATGTAAACAAAGAATTTTCTCTTCAGATAGTCTGTGGGGATTAGATAGTCCAAGTACTAATTTTAGAGATAAATTATAATAAGTAACATTGCAATTTATAAACTTTGGGACTCAACTCATACCTCCCTCCGTGTGAGTATCTATGCATTCGTTAATTCTACTCTTCCAGATTGCTTTTATCACCTCTTGTGCTGGACACTGTGCTTATTGCTAGGTGTGTAGGAGAGAAATAAACGAGATTCTGCCCTTTGGAGCTTTATAGTCCAGTGGAACAGAGATATGTTAAATAAATAATCAACACTGCAATGCAATTGCTGTGAAAGAAAACTGCAGGTTGCTAAGAAAGACAATAGTAAGAAAAAATTGGGTTGCCAGATTTAGTAAATAAAAATACAGGATTCCCAGATACACTTGGATTCAGGTAAGCACCAAATAATCTTTTAGTGTAACTACGAAGCATTAAAAAAGTATCGGATGTTCATCTAAAATTCAAATTTAACTAGGTGTCTTGTATTTTATCTGGAAGCTCTGGGGCAAGGACTAATTTGGACAATGTCACATTTTCCCTCTTCTAAATGAGGAGAAAGGACCTCAGAGAAACAAAGTGACTTGTTTCAGATTACCAGTTAATTGGATACCAGGACAGAATTTGAGTTCAGACCCGTTTGATTGCAAAGCCTTTTGTGTGTAACTGGTCCCCATCCACAGAGGGCAAGGTGGAAGAGGTCGGCCACTCCAGATTCCCGTGTAAATGGCTGGTTTAATAAGCAAGGGAACTAACAAATGTTTGAATTGTTATGAGGCTTGTGAGAGCAGCTGCAGGATGATAGGTTTCCTCACCCACCTGCCAGAATCTTAAAAGTTTATATGAAGGCCTTACCTGGGTTGTCACAGAGCTGGTCCAGATGGTCTCCACAATACATTGCCCTCTCAAGGCTGCACCTAAACACTTCCTGCTGTAGAAACGGTGGGCAGAGTGTTCTTTCCAGGGGCAGGGGTTGGGGGGAGGAGCCTCCCATGGCCCTGCTCCAGACCACAGGTCATATCCTCTCAATGACCTCTTCCAACAAAAACATAAACCACAGTTTGAGGGAGGACTGGTCTAAAATATATTGGTACTGTTTAGGAAGGTGAGTCACCAAAAGTGATTTTGGTTTGTGCTTTACATATGATATTTCAGTCTTTGTCACTTTCAGCCTTCAGTCACTTTCCTGTGACTCACTTGCAAGGGAATTAACATTGAAGCTTTAAAACAAGTTGCCAATTTTGCCTGTGAAATTTTTAATTTCCTATACTCTTCTGAGGTGTCAGTCATCTGCCTTCCCATAGGAAAGCTTTGTCTTTCACCTCAAGATCTATTGGATTTCTTGTGGTGTTGAGATAAACAATATCATTAATTCATGACTAGAAAGAACTTCAAAACACATCTCACTTTTTGTTAAACTTATAACATCTCAAACTGTTGTGCAGAGAATTGTAAAATGATACATATTATTTTAAAACAGTGAATATTATTATTATCATTATTATTTATTTTGTTCGGGGAGAAAAAGAAAAAGAGAAAGTTCCAGAGCATAGAAGAATGGAAAAAAACATGCATGCCATAGAGAATATAGAACATGACTTTTTCCTTCCCATGATTATTGGCTATTATTCTTCTTAAAGGTTAATCAAGAAAAGTAACCTGCTGAAAGAAGTAGCACATAGAGTTCTATTTCTAATGAAAGTATGCTTAAAAACATAAGTTCTCGGGACATCTGAGAGGCTCAGTCAGTTGAGTGTCTGACTCTTGGTTTTGGCTTAGGTCATGATCCCAGAATGGTGGGATTGATTGCCACGATGGGCTCCACCCTGAGTGTGGAGCCTGCTTAATATTCTCTCTCTCTCCCCCTCTCTCTCTCTCTCTCTTTCTCTCTCTCTCCCTCTCCCTCTGCCTCTCTCCTTTGCCCATGCACTCTCTCTCTCTCTCTCTCTAAAATAATAAATTAATAGAGGCGCCTCGGTGGCTCAGTCAATTAAGTGTCTGACTCTTGTTTTCAGCTCAGGTCAGAATCTCCCAATTTGTGAAATTAAGCCCCTCATTGGGCTCTGCATTAGTAGTGAGGAGCCTGCTTGGGATTCTATTTCTCCCCTTCTCTGCCCCTCCTCTGCTTGCTTTCTCTCTCTTTCAAAATAAATACACTTAAAAATTAAAACTTAAATGAAATAAAATAACCCATAAATTCCCTGTGGCATTAACCTGAGTAAATTCATGACCACATTTCAGACACAGAGTAAAGTCAAGATGGGTGAGTTTCTCTAGGGATGATAGAGAGGTTTCCCCTTAGGTACCAGCTCTGACAAATTGGTGACTCTGGAGTCTCCTATCCAAGAGGGCTCTAAAACCAGAATGAGCTAAACAGCATGCATCAGTGATTGGCTAACAATGTCTGTTCTGGCTAAACGATGGATTATTTCTTGTTAAAAACATAAATGCCAATATAAGATTGGTTACTATAAGAGATTGGATGGATCTGTGCCAACTTAAGGGTATACACACACACACACACACACACACACACACACACACATATTATTCTAAACGTTTTTTTTTTTTTAAAGTTAAGTATCTGAGAATTGGGGAGAATTTTTCTTTCTTGTTAACATAGAAGGTAGAAAAAGAAGTTTAAAAGGGGTGCCTGGGTGGCTCAATCAGTTGAATCTCTGATTCTTGATTTCAACTTAGATCACGATCCCAGGGTCATGGAATGAAACCTTGAGACAGGCTCTGAGCTGCACACACTCTCTCTTTCTCTCTCTCTCTCACACACACCAAACCAAAACAAAACAAAACCACAAAAACAAAAACAAAAAAACTTTAATAAATAAAAAGAAGGTAGAAAAATAAATTCTTGTCTCTTTAAGGCTCTAAATAATTTATTTAATTCATGAAAATTTGTGACATTTTATAAAGAGATATACAAATATTATTCAGCAAACAACTAATTAGGTTGCATCCTCATTCAACATTTTGGGTACAAGGCAAACTGGAAATTTGATTACACAGTTCTTGGGACAAAGCTGAGACATAATGGGTCATCTGAAGAAAATAAAGGGCTTAAAGGCTAGAACCAAAAAGGGAAACAGACAATGGGAAATTTGTTTTTAAAGTGTGAGGGGAAAAGTACACGCTAATACTTACAGCTCAAGCTAGTGCAAGAAAAATGGACTTAACCAGGAATTCCCATTTAGCAATCAGAATGGAGCTGGAATACAGATATAGAACTGCTTCTTACTCTGTGATGCTTTGTGGGAAAATTCAATAATGGTATTTAATATTTATTGCGTATATAGTGCTTTGAAAATGGTATCTCTTATATTTCAAATATAGCAATACAGTCCCCTGGAGGCAGTTGGTTGTTTCAAAATAATGAAACTATGACTTAAGGTAACTAATAAATGCCTCAGATCTCCACCCCACCCCACTTAACTGGATCAAGATCTCTTGATCTTTTTGTTGGTAGCTGTCTATATTATTTTTCCAAAATCATGGATGAAGTATATGCTAAAATTTTCTCATCTAAAATAGGAATCTCTGTATATAAATTCAATACAAAAATAAAATAAATGAGTGTGATTGGCTGAATAATGCCCTTCTCCTTCCCCTGAGACATACCAATGACCTAATCCATAAAGCCTGTGAATAGTACTTCAAATGACAAATAATGGCTTTGCAGATGGGATTAAGGATTTTGAGATGAGATAGATGAGATTATTCTGAATTATTCCATGTGGTCCCTAAATGCAATCACATGTATTCTTATGAGAGAGAAACAGAGGGAGAGTTGAGACAGACAGAATTGGAGAAGGTAATGTGAGCAGAGAGGCAGAGATTGGAGGCATTCAGCCACAAGCCAAGGAATGCCAGTGGCCATCAGAAGTTAAAAGATACAACAACCAAGTTCTCCCCTAGTGTATTTGGAGGGAGCATAGTCTTGCTGACACCTTGATTTTATCCCAATTTCAGATTTCTGGCCTGTGAGAGAATGACTGCCTATTGTTTTTAAGCACCGAGTTTGTGGTAATTTATTGGAGTCACATCAAGAAACTAATATACAGGCACAAAAGGGAGCAAAGTGTTCAAGGCACTAAATTTGTGGTAATGTGTTATAACAGCCATAGGAAGCCAATACAATGAGTTTTAAAAAAGACCAAAAATGTTGACTATTTCTTCCCTCAGGAAAGTGTCCCCAGACTAGGTGACCTTTCCCTAAAAATTCTTCTCAGCACTTCAAACTTGCTTTTGGTAGCATTCACTTGTAGTTGCTTTCAGTTCTCTTGTTTACATCTGTATTCCAAGGTGCCCAACAAAGTGACAGCCATGTAGTAGAAGCTCAATAAATATTTGTTAAATGATAAAGTGGAATTCAAGGCATAGGATCTGCAGGGTGGTGAAATTTCGTGGACTGTGACTCATGCAACACCTGGCAGGGTGAAGTCTTTTGGGGCAGGGTTGAGGCTGGGAATAGGACACAACAGCTAACACTGAGTATCCCACACATACTAATGAGGATGGGGGGAACAAAAAGTGGGTTGTTGAGTTATTTTGGGAAACAAATTGCCTGTAGCTAATAAAATTACAAAGATATATACTTTTTGACTAAGCAGAGCCTTTCTTGGAAATTTCCAGTATATAGGAGTATATGGACAGGGGTACTTATTGCCAAGTTGTTCATGGTATAAAACCATGGGAAAGGTAAATACATAACATTAGAATAATTACTGAAACAATCATTAATTTTTATATAACATGATATATCATGATATAACATGATATATCATGGAATGTTATGCAGCCATTAAAAAATTAAATACAGGGGGAGTTAAGATGGTGGAAAAGCAGGGGGAGCAGGAGTTCCCTTGTCCCTTCAACACAGCTGTATCGAAGTCAGATCATTTGGAACACCAAGGAAATCAATCTGTGGACTGGCAGAAGGATCTCCACAGGTGGAGGGAGACAGTTTGGTGGGATCGAGGGTTACTTCAATGAACAAATCAAAGCACACCTGGTGGAAGGTCCAAACACTCCATCACTACACACAAGGAGGAGTTTTGCAGAGGATTGACCAGTGGGATAGAGCAGTCAAAACGCAACAACAGAGTGCATACAACACACTCCAAAAACGCTTCTTCAAGTGCCAGGCCCTAGACAGTGTATGACCCTTTTTTAATATAGTAGCGTTCACAGGTGCAAGACACATAACAAGCTATTAAAGCATGTAAAAGACAGAAACCTAGCCAAAATGACAAAATGGAAGAATTCTCCTCAAAAGAAAACCCAGGAAGAAATGACAGAGAATTGCTCAAGACAGATATAAACAATACGTCTGAAGAAAAATTTAGAATACCAGTCATAAGACTAAGAGCTGGGCTTGAAAAAAGCATAGATGACAGTAGAGAATCTATCTATAATCTCAGCAGAGATCAGAGACCTAAGACATAGTCATGATGAATTATGAAATGCTATAAACGAGATGCAAAATAAGCTAGATACAGTGACAGCAAGGATGGAGGAAGCAGATGAGAGACTAGGTGAAATAGATGATAAAATTATGCAAAAATAATGAAGCTGATAAAAAGAGGGAAAGGAAATTACTAGACCACAAGGAGAGAATTAGAGAGTTAAGTAATTCTGTGAAATGAAATAATATCCACATCATAGGAGTTCCAGAAGAAGAAGAGTAAGAGAAAGGGGCAGAAGGTTATAGCTGAGAACTTCCCTAATCCGGGGAAGCAAACAGGCATCCAAGTCCAAGAGGCACAGAGAACTCGCTTCAAAATCAACAAAAACAGGTCAACACCATGACATATCATAGTGAAACTGGCAAAATACAAAGATAAAGAGAGAATTCTGAAAGCAGAGAAGGACGAACAGGCCTTAGCTAACAAGGATAGACACATAGGGGTAGTAGCAGACCTGTCCACCAAACCTGGCAGGCCAGAAGGGAGTGGCAGGAAATAGTCAATGTGCTGAGTAGGAAAAATAGGCAACCAAGAAGCTTTTATCCAGCAAGGCTGTCATTCAGGATAGAAGGAGAGATAAAGGCTTTCCCAGACAAACAAAAACTAAAGGAGTTCATGACCACTAAATCAGCCCTGCAGGACATCCTAAGGGGGACTCTGAGTGGAATGCTGCAAAGAATACAAAGGGCCAGAGACATCGCCACAAACACAAAACCTACAGATAACACAATGGCACTAAATCCACATCTTTCAATAATAACTCTCAATGTAAATGGACTAAATTACCCAATCAAAAGACATAGGGTATCAGAATGGATAAAAAAATAAGATCTATCTATATTCTGCCGACAAAAGACTCATTTTATACCTAAGCACACCTGAAGATTGAAAGTGAGGGGATGAAGAACCATCTATCATGCTACTGGACATAAAAAGGAAGCTGGAGTAGCCATACTTACATCACACAAACTAGATTTTAAAACAAATACTGTAATAAGAGATGAAGAAGAGCATTATATCATGGTTAAAGGGTCTAGCCATCAAAAACAGCTAACAATTATAAATGTTTATGCCCCCGATGTGAAGTGCCCAAATATATAAATCAATTAAATACAAACATAAATAAATGTATAGATGATAGTACCCTGATACTCCACTTACATCAATGGATAGATCATCTAGGCAGAAAATCAATTAATGAAACAATGGCTCTGGATGACACATTGGACAAGATGGACTTAAGAGATATATTCAGAACTTTTTATCCAAAAGCAGCAGAATACACATTCTTCTCGGGTGCACATGGAACATTCTCCAAAACAGATCACATAATGGGTCATAAAATAGCCCTCAACAAGTATAAAAAGATTGAGATCATACCAGGCATATTTTCAGATCACACTGGTATGAAACTTGAAATCAACCACAAGAAAAATTTTGGAAAGCCCCCAAATACATGGTGGTTGAAGAACATCCTGCTGAAGAATGAATGGGTCAAACAGGAAGTTATTAAAAAATATATGGAAGTAAATGAAAATGAAACCCTTTGTCCAAAGGGTTTGAGTCCAAACCCTTTGAGATGCAGCAAAGACAGTTCTAAGAGGAAAATACATTGCAATTCAGACCTATCTCAAGAAGCAAGAAAGTCCCCAAATATACAACCTAACCTTACACCTAAAGGAGCTAGAAACCCTGCAGCAAAGAAAGCCCAAAGCCAGCAGAAGAAGAGAAATAATAAAGATTAGAGCAAAAATAAACAATATAGAATCAAACAAAATAAAACAAAACAGGAGAACAGATCAATAAATCTAAGAGCTGGTTTTTTGAAAGAATAAACAAAATTTATAAAACCTTACCCTGACTTCTCAAACAGAAAGAGAGAGGACCCAAATAGATAAAATCATAAATGAAAGAGGAGAGATCACAACACCACAGAAATACAAACAATTATTAGAGAATACTATGAACAGTTATATGTCAAAAACTGGACAATATGGAAGAAATAGACAAATTCCTAGACACCCACACACTATCAAAACTCAGGAAGAAATAGAAAATTTGAACAATTAACCAAGGTAGAAATTGAATCTGTTATCAGAAATCTCCCAACAAATAAGAGTCCTGGGCCAGATGGCTTCCCAAGGGAATTCTACTAGACATTTAAAGCAGAGTTAATACCTATTGTTCTCAAATTGTTCCAAAAAATAGAAATGGAATGGAAGCTTCCAGACTCCTTCTATCAAGTCAGCATTACCTTGATTCCAAAACCAAAGACCCCACTAAAAAGGAGAATTACTGGCCAATATCCCTGATTAACATGGATGCAAAAATTCTCAACAAGATACTAGCAAATCAAATTCAAAGGTATATTAAAAGAATTATTGACCATGATCAAATGGGATTCACTCCTGGGCTGTAGGGCTAGTTCAATATTTGGAAATCAATCAACATGATACATCACATTAATGGAAGAAAGGATAATTATCATATGATCCTGTCAATAGGTGCAGAAAAAATCATTTGACAAAATACAGCATTCTTTCTTAATAAACCCTCAAGAAAGTTGGGATAGAAGGAACATACCTTAATAATATAAAAGCTATATATGAAAGGCCCACAGTTAATATCATCCTCAATGGAGGAAAAACTAAAAGCTTTACCCCTGAGGTCAGAAACACAATAGGGATGTCCACTCTCACCACTGTTATTTAACATAGTGTTGGAAGTTCTAGCCTCAGCAATCAGACAACAAAATGAAATAAAAGGCATCCAAATTGGCAAAGAAGTCAAACTTTCACTCTCCACAGATGACGTGATACTCTACATGGAAAACCCAAAAGACTCCCCCAACACCTGCTGGAGCTGATACAAGAATTCCACAAAGTCATAGGATATAAAATCAATGTACAGAAATTGGTCATATTTAACTACACCAATATGAAGCAACAGAAAGAGATTTCAGGGAATCAATCCCATTTACAACTGCATCAAAAACTGTAAAATACCTAGGAGTAAACCTAACCAAAGAGGTAAAAGATCTGTACACTGAAAACTATAGAAAGCTTATGAAGGAAATTGAAGAAGACACAACATTCTATGTTCATGGAACATGAAAATTTTGTTGACAGGAAAATTTTGTTAAAATGTCGATACTACCCAAAGCAATCTATACATTCAATGCAATCCCAGTGAAAATAGCACCAGCATTCTTACCAGAGCTAGCACAAACAATCTTAACATTTTTTTTACATTGATTTATTTTTGAGAGGCAGAGCACAAGTGGGGTAGGGGCAGAGAGAGAATGAGACACAGAATCCGAAGCAGGCTCCAGGGTCTGAGCTGTCAACACAGAGCCCTACACGGGGCTCAAACCCACAAACTGTGAGATCATGACCTGAGCCAAAGTCGGATGCCTAACCCACTGAGCCACCCAGGTGCCCCAGCATTCTTAACATTTATATGAAAACACAAAAGACCCCAAATAGACAAAGTAATGTTGAAAAAGAAAACCAAAGCTGGAGGCATCACAATCCCAGACTTTAGCTTTATTGTAAAGCTGTAATCATCAAGACGGTATGGTGTTGGCACAAAAACAGACATAGAATAGAGACACAGAAATGGTCCCACAACCACAAATATATGGCCAACTAATCTTTGACACAGCAAGAAAGAGTATCCACTGGAAAAAAAGACAGTCTTTAGGAAATGGTGCTGGGAGAACTGGACAGCAAAACACAGAAGAATGAAACTGGATCAGTTTCTTAGACCATACACAAAAATAAATTCAAAATGGATGAAAGATCTAAATGTGAGACAGGAAACCATCAAAATCCTACAGGAGAAAACAGGCAGCAACCTCTTTGACAGCCACAGCAGCTTCTTACTTGACATGTCTCCAAAGGCAAGGGAAATAAAAGCAAAAATGAGCTATTGGGACTTCATCAAGATAAAAAGCTTCTGCACAGCAAAGGAAACAATCAACAAAACTAAAGGCAACCGACGGAAAGGGAGAAGATGTTTGCAAATGACTATTGGATAAAGGGTTAGTATCCAAAATCTATAAAGAACTTACTAAACTCAACATCCAAAAAACAATTCAGTGAAGAAATGGGCAGAAGACACGAATAGACACTTTTCCAAAGAAGACATCCAGGTGGCAAACAGACACATGAAAAGATACTCAATGTTGCCATTCATCAGGGAAATACAAATCAAAACCACACTGAGATATCACCTCACATTGGTCAGAGTGGCTAAAATTAACAACTCAGGGAACAACAGATATTGGGGAGGATGTGAGGAAAGCGGAACCCTCTTGCACTGTTGGTGAGAATGCAAACTGGTGCAGTTACTCTAGAAAACAGTGTGGAGATTGCTCAAAAAATTAAAAATAGAATTGCCCTATGACCTTCACTACTAGGAATTTATCCAAATGATACAGTAGTACTGATTTGAAGGGGTACATGTACCCAAGGTTTATAGTAGCACTTTCAACAATAGCCAAATTATGGAAAGAGCCCAAATGTCCATCAACTGATGAATGAATAAAGACGATGTGGTGTGTATATATACAATGGAATACTAATCTGCGATGAGAAAGAATGAAGTCTTGCCATTTGCAACAACATGGATGGAACTAGAGGGTATTATGCCAAGCGAAATAAGTCAGTCAGAGAAAGGCACATATCATATGATTTCATTAATATGTGGAATCTGAGAAACTGAACAGGTGATCATAGGGGAAGGATAGGAAAAATAAGATAAAAACAGAGAGAGAGGCAAACCATAAAAGACTCTTAAATACAGAAAACAAACTGAGGGTTGATAGGGATGGGAAAAATGTGTGATGGGATTTAAGGAGGGCATTTGTTGGGATGAGCAACATCCCAACAAGTTATATGTATTATATGTATGTGATGTATATGATGTTATATGTAAGTGATGAATCATTGGAATCTACTCACCAAGCCAAGACTATACTGCATGTTAGCAAATTGAGAATAAATTAAAAAAAAATAGGTTTTCACAGAAAAAGGCACTGTTAAAAAAATTGAATAGAACTGTAATAATTACCTTGGAGGAATGTCTATAATATATTAACTAAGATGAACAAGATGTAGAAAAGTGTTGTATGATTCTATTTTTGATACACAAACACACAGATATGAGCTTATAAGCATGAATAATGACACAATTTCATGTAGACTTTTACATAATACGAGCTGAATTGTTAATAAGGGCAGTGTTATTGGGGCAGTAATGTAGTCGAGAGGGAGAGGCAGAAGTGGGAAAAAAAAGCAAAAGAAAATGAAAGACCACCCAAAAAAGAGCAAATATTCTATAATCTATTAACACATTTATATAAACTTGTATCTGTATATAGACACACTTATTTTTATTTATTTATTTGCATTTTTATTTTATATTTATTTATAGACATTTTAAAAGTATAAATACAAAATTTTAATTGAAGTATATTTATATATACCATCATGTTAGTTTCTGGTGTATGACACAATGATTCAATATCTTTATAATTTGCAAAATGATCACCATAATAATAAGTCTAGTTAGCATCTGTTACTCTAAACTGTTATAAAATTTTTGTTGTTGTTGTTTAGGAAAGGGGACATGAAATAGTCTGGTAGGGGGCAGTTTTTGGGAAAAATAAATGTGTGTTATGCTCCCACTATGTTGAGGTTTTTCAATAAGTCAATCCTAAAAGAAGAAGAAAGGGCCAGCTGTGTGGTACATCTAGATGCAAATCAGTGGGAGCACAGGATTACTTCCGTGAGGAGTGGGCTCTGAGGAGGACTCCTGAAGAAAGACAGCAGATGCACACACAGCTCCAATCACATGGTCCAGGTGGGCAGCCACCATCTGTGTCCACCTCAGACAAGTGTGGGGACACTGAGCTCTTGTCCACCAGTAGCCAAATCTGGTCAACTCTTAGGCTTGAGCACACTACCTAAAAACTATCTAGATTACTTTCCCCTACTTTACGTGTCCCCCTCTTCATTTCCATAATATTTATCACATTTCACACATATTAATGGATTAGTTACCAATGTCTATTCACCCTTTCTCCACACCCACCTCCTTAAGGGAAGGCACTTCGACTCAGTGTTATAGCTGCAAAATTTAGCATGGTGGCTGATACTTAGTAAAATGTCAAGGATTTGTTGAAGGTTCATAGACATAACTTTTCTATACTGAAAAATACATAAGAAAATGGTTATTACTTTTTGTTCTTGTTGTTATAAGCCCACTTGAGACTTTAATGAAAGCCATGAAACTTTTTCCCAGAAAAATTCAGAATTTCGTCGCATTTACTGGAGATTCACTAATTAGCCTAAAACCCATTCATGTCGGGTTCATCAGTTCCAAATTATATTAATTTTCCAGTTTAAGCCATAGACGTTAACTTTTATGGAGTACTTACAATTTGTCAGACTTTGTGCTGTCTTACATGTAATATTTCAATAACCCTTACAGCTCTAGGGGGTAAGTCCCCCTAGATGAAGATGAAGAATCAGTGCAAAAGAGATCAACTTGCTTATCCAACTTCATAGAACTGATTGGCAGTAGAACTGGGACTCAAACCGAGATTTTTTTTTTTTATTTTTATATAGCCTGAGTTTGCACTCTTAACAACTAAAAATCATCTGCCTGTTCTCTGTTCCCACCCATGGTGAGCAACGGAGTTACCCAGTGAAGACACTTAATCTCCCCTAGTAAGAGACTGAAATGATGATATTAGCTGGCTTGAGCTTGATGTGAGCAAAGTTTCCTTGATTGAACAGGACAGCCTGTTCCCCCAACAGCACTCAGGATGCATCGAAAGCCCACATTCCGGCTGCACTTGTTTAGCAATTGGCAGAGCTGTGACTCTAAATTATCTCGTGCATGTTTCAAACCATTTAAATTGTCACTGTAGGATTTTGCCTATTAGCAAAATACCATCCCCTGAATACTGATTATGTAAAACAGCACAATTGTCTGGTGAAAGGAAAGCAATGACTTCTTGAATGTAGTCCAGCAGTATGACTGCTCTTTTTTGGTGAAATGTAAGGAAGTTGCTTGTGTACTATTCTTTATGTAATTAGATTCTGGGTGTATTCGTATTTTACCACATGCTGATACAAAATAAATAGGCACAGTATTTTAAAAAATGTTTTGTCACACATAAATGTCCTTCATTGAGGCTAAGGAGGGTAAAACATGTCTTCTTTTGCATTTTTCTCCCTTCTTCTTTGGTGGTGACAACATTTCCGTCAGAGATTGAGTGAACTCAAGAACTCTAAATGCACTCTTGGCATGGGGCTGAGGTCTTAGCTGGCTGCTCTTGGGGGGAAGCACTCCTGGTGAAATTGGGGGCCATTAGCATGCCAGTGATTGGTCAGCTGAGTTATTCACTTTAAAGCTTCAGCATTGTAGCATATAAAGTAATTTTGGTCAGTAAGAGTAAATTACACTCATTATATCCAAATGCAAATACATGTTTAGAAAGCATGTGGTTTGGAAAACAAATGGGATTCAATTCCAACACTAATGTTTCATTAGGGGCATTTGCACACGTCTATCTCTATCTCTGAGCTCTTTATAATCATCATAATGTCATTCCTCCCTCCATGAAATCAGAAGAGATATTTATTTGTGTTACTTCTACTACAAGCAGAGCTTATCTCCTGAAGAGGGGCTCCCCTACCACTGCTGTTTTTATTTCTTGCTTTCTGCACCAGTGATTCCACTAATCAGATAGAACTCAGCCTGAAATCGTGCAGAAATCCTAGGTAGCACTCTTAGACAAGGCTGTCTAATCCCCAGGAGATCACGAAATTACAAACTAACTTTCCTTAGAATTCCTTTAGAATTACCACCAGCACTGTTTTTCAATTAGGCATCTATAAAGGCTTGACTGAAGTGAGCTTGTTTGTAATAGATTAAATATGGTTGCAAACTTTTTATTACCCTGCTCATTGAGAGATGGAGGCTAATTCATCTCCACTGAGTCTGGGCTTACCTATTGACTTGACCAATTTAGAGGATATGACATTCCAAGACTTCCAAGGCAAGGTCATAAGAAGCCTTGAACTTCCTGGTAAGAAGTCTTGGAACACTTTCTCTGGGAGCCTGGAGCCTCTGGAGAAGAAGTATGACTACTTCAAGGTCATGTATTGGTTCTCTACATGATAGTTTCAGCAGAGCCAGCCTTCTAGTCATCTCTGCCAAGACACTAAGGAATTTTTTTTGTTTTAGGGTTTTTCCTTTTTTTAAAGTTTCAGTGTAGGTTTTATTATTATTCAGGAATAGTGAGGCCAACAGATCAGAAGATGACTGCCATTGAAAAGATAGTTACGAAGTAACTCATAGTCACCAAGAGGAGGGGGCATGCCATGCCATGCAGGGCCACATGGGGAAGCACTGGGGTTGGTAAAGAGACAGAAAGAATGAGGGGAAAACATGGATGAGGCCCTTTTTATTTATGTATTTATTTATTTAAAAAATATTTATTTGTTTTGAGAGGGAGAGAGAGAGAGCGTGTGCATGCACATGTATGCAAGTGAGGGAGTGGGAGAGAGAGAGGAGAGAGAGAATCCCAAGTAGGTTCTGTACCATCAATGCATAGTCCCACATGGGGCTCGATCTTATGAGCCATAAAATCATGACGCTTGACTAAATGAGTCACCCAGGCACCCTTTTTATTTATTTTATTTTATTTTATTTTATTTTATTTTATTTTATTTTATTTTATTTTATTTTATTTTATTAGTTTACTGTATTTTATTTTTATTTTTCTCTTTCTATTTTCTTTTCCCCTTCTTCCTTTTCCCCCTTCTCCTCCTCTTCTCCTTGTTCTCCTTCTTATTCTTCTTTCCCAGAAAGGAATGGAAGAGGCAGGGAAAGCAGAGAAATTTGTTAATTTGAGTAATTTCAGTGGACTTCAGGTATAGGGACTGACCCTATTTGTCTGGTACCTGGCTGTGAGGTGATTTAGACAGGGAAATATTGGTCCTGAGTGCAAATACTCTATGAGAGACTAATAAATGGGATGGGTGGAGAATACAAACTTTGGATTGGTTGGTTTGCATATGAAGGGAAATCTTGCATGGTGGTAGTTTGCTATCTTTAGGAATTGGCTAGCCCTGGGAGGGACAGTCTTCCAGGTCAGCTAGGATCCAGATGCCTCCAGAGCGCCAAGAATACAGAAAATAAGAAAATATAGTTAATATGACCAAAAATACGGGGAAAGCCATCTTAGATTCTCCAGATCAGGGCATCTGCCAGCTGGATACTATAGGGGTAACTCTATCAGTGCCACATGGAACTCAAGAATCACCCAGCTGAGCCCTGCCCAAATTCCTGACCCACAGATTAATGGATATAATAAACAAGTTGTTTTCATCCACTGTGTTTGGGGTAGTTTGTTCTGTAACAATAGTTAGCTGGAACATTGAAACCACAATCTTAGAGCCATTTTGCTTCCTGTCTCACACACCAGAAATTCACTTAAATAAGTATTCAGTCTTGACCAATGAGAAAACTCAGAAAATTTTAACTAAAGGTGATTTCCTGGTATCTTCTGGCAGAATTATATGATTAATCATATTTCTTTTGTAGGAAAACCACATAGAAAATATAAAATAACACAAATTAATAATAGAAATGACTCTTGGGTTTCTATATTATAAAGTCACAACATTTTCAAACTTGAAGAAGAAGAAGAACTCCTACATCCTTTTCAAACTGACTCTGCCAAAGGTTAGTGGGTGGGGCTTCCAGGTGATATCAACATGAGTGGACTGTGAGGTTAATGGTAATGTTGAACATGATGAGGTTACACAGACAGAAGATGAAGAAAACTAACGCCATCTCTGTTTCCATACAGTGTAATTTCAGAAGGTCTCAGGGTTCTCAAACAGTCTTTGCACTGCTGGCTTGAGTAGTGTCTGCATTTTTCTGTCCTATGGATGTCTCCATCTGGAGTTTAATACGCATTCATCTCTTTTCATTCCAGGAGGGATATGTAATGAAAATCTCCATATTAGTCATCAGCTGTCAACATTGACAAATTTCAATTACCGTCCTTTGGTAGCAGTTCACACTAGAGAAGGAAATCAGGATGGCACACTGGGATAGCATACTTGTGACAGATCTATTTTAATTGCCTTTCTTATCCACATTTAACCTCCATCATTTTGACAGGAGAATGAAACTCACAGAGGAGGTAACTTTTCCTGCCAGTGATAAAAGTAGATGGTGTGGGAAAATAGGCCGCTAGCAAGAGACTGGGCAGCACTCATCAATATATAAATTGGCATTGATTGCTGGAAATGCTTCCTTTTCCTTGGAGGCCTGTGGTGGTAACTCTGCTTATCAAAATACTTTGCATTTAATCAGCTGCCTGGATGGATGTTCCTGCTGATCATCCATAAATTATTCATCAATTAAAAAGACTTGGCACTATCTTTTCTTCCTTTTCTCTTTCTTTTTTCTATTTTATTTATTTATTTTTTGCTTCATTTTCTGAGAGATGAATTTTCAACAGCCCATAGCAGGAGGTTCTCTTAGTGAGTTCTCATCATTTCTTCTCATTCCTTCCAACAATACTGCTCATTTAGCCTTTTGATTGCAGCTTGATGCTTGCATCAGAGGATGCCTCTTACCGTGATGGATCATGTCAGCGTTGTGTTACTTTACTCTTGCTTCTTTCCTTTTCTTTAATCTGGAGGGATCTACGTGGTAGTCTTGAAATAAAGAGGAAGTATTTTTCTTAAATGAGACATGTTAGAAAAGTATTTATGATCTTTGGTTCTTCACAGAACCATTTCTCATGGGATTTTTACTGTGACTTCTATTTCTTGAGTGATCTGGCTTCTGTTATAGTTCAGTCAAAATGAAATCAAGGTATCTTTCCATAACAATAATTATGTTATGCTCAATAACCATAGGTTATTTACTTTGATCATGCAACAACCCCTACAGGGATGGATACTGTTATCCATCTATTACAGATAAGAAAGAAGCTCAGAGATTTTTGAGTATATCTCTCATGGTTGTACAGCTAGAAAATAGTAAATCTGGGTTTCATTTCTGGGAAATCTGACTCCAGAAACTGATCCCCAATTTCTCTGCTACAATATTCACTTACAATCCATGTCTACAATGCTTTATTAACCATTTTAGTCATTGTTACTGCCCTGTAGAAGAATAACATATTCCTGGGGACTTACAAATTCATGATTGCTTTGAAAACTAGAAAGAAAGGGTAGTGTAGTTTCATCCATCTCAGGAAAAGGCCAAAAAGCTTAAGCTAATTTCTCCAGAGAATTTGCCCAGAGACAAGGACAATAGTTACATTTGAGAGAACATGAATAAAGAAGTTGAAAGGCATTTCCAAATTTGAGAAAGAGTAAAACCAGGAGTGAAAATACAGCCAGATATATCTGAATGGGACAGAGACATTGGATATCCATGACTTGTCTGCAGTCTTTTCTAGATATGGAACCATAATGGCAGCTGGGTACTTTTTTTACACTCTCTTTTCCCCCATTTGGTCCATTTTCATGCTGGATCTAGAAGATTCTAAGAGTTGTATTCCAACAAGTGTATGATAAAGAACACATGTCACTTCTTCATTCTAAATCTTAAACTAATGCAACAAAAACCTGTCAGTCAACAGTATTTATTGACAACCTAATATGTATGTAATTAAAGAAGTGTGCAAAATATTGTGCAAAATAGCATAGTCTTCTTGCAACTTTGGGATGTCAAATGGATGTTGTTCTTTACACCAGAAGGACTCTGAGAAACAAGAATAAGGTGTTAACAAATTTCTCATTCTGAGAAGTCAGTTAAGACAGGAGAGGAAGTGTGCAGACCTGTGGACACCAGGCCAAAAATGGCCCAGAAGGAGGCAAATCACAATCAGTTATAAATCATAGTGGAATTGAGAGGGGTTAAGGAGGTAATTACATTTTTTTTGAATAGAGATTACAACCTTTAAGTTGAAAGAATGGCCTTGGTGGAATTTAATAGAACTCTTCCTAATTATTAAAATGATAAACTCCGTCATTTGATAGAGTTCTCCTGTTTAAATGCAAGCAAATCAAAACCACCCTGGGGTATGTGAATTAACTGTGCTCATTTATAAACTATGAAGTGCTTTATATCTAAGAGAATGCATAAAACAAGCTGAAGTCAAATCTATGAATGTATTTAGATTTGCTAGTGCCAAGATTTCTTACCCTTCTTTAGGAAATATCCCAAATGAGATATAATAAAGCTCTGGAAATATCAGGTCTCATTTAGTGCTTCTTGGTAGAACCAAGGAGCCTGAGTAAGCAAGGTTGCCTTTAGAATGATTAATATGCTAGCAAAGACTTGAGTTATAAATATAATTGTTATCCTTGCCCCTGGGAGTATGAGACATTTATCATGTAGCTTTCCAGCACCTGACAAATGGCGCTTGGGGAAGGGCTCACATTTATTGAGTACATATTCTATGTTAAGAAATATCTGGGCCCTGAATATTGCTTTACTGAACTCTTGAAGTGACTCTGTTCATAAAGCTCCATTAGTACCATCATGCATCTAAGGAAACTAAGGCTCAGGGAGCTGATATAAAATGGCCACAGATTGGCTGTAATTATAGAAGCTGATTTTAAATTCAAGGTCACTCGTTTTCATTTTATTTTATTCATTTTTTAAATGTTTATTTATTTTTTTAGAGAGATACAGCACGAGCAGGGTAGGGATAGGGAGAGAGGGAGAGGGAGAATCCCAAGCAGTCTCCACAACCTCAGTGCAGAGCCCAACATGGGGCTTGAACTCACAAACCATAAGATCATAACCTGAGCTGAAACCAAGAGTCATCTGCTTAATCAACAGAGCTATCCAGGTGCCCAAGGTCAGGGGTTTTTAAAATATACTTACTGCATCATGTTATCTTCTAGAGTATCATGGGTACTTTCTGAACATAGTGGGTGCTTAATAAATGTTTGTTGCGTGACCTTTGAGAAATCAATCCATCTATATTCAATGAATTTGCAATTTTATTACAGAAAAAAAGGGAAAGTTAAATCAAGTACAATTAAAAGCACAATTAAAAGGCAATTAAGTATTTAATTATTTAACTTGATAAAAATTTATTTAATTGTTTCAAAAATGATAGAAATACACATATGTAAATAGTAATGTTTATAGAAACTCAATGGAAGGTGCTACTATTGAAGGGTAGTATTTGTCAAGAGACTTTTCTCAGAAGAGAAGAGAACATTTTGCTTTTTAAAATGCGCAATTCTTAATTAAGATTTCCACTCCGCATCTTATTACCAATCCTTTCAGAAAAACACATTATAGTCTTTCAATATTATATACTAGAAGGCATCTAAAAACATATTTATTCTGCAGTAATTTTACTGCAGTACTGGAGCACATTTTCCTTTCAGTAATAGGGTAAATTAAGCACATTTTCAAGTGATTTTTCCTGACAGACTACATGAGCAAAAATGAAATCCCCCCAATGCAACTGTCCTCAAGGGAAATGCTCTACCTAGGTCCTCAAGAAAATTTCAGGACTGGCAGCGTGTTCTCAAAAATAAATATCTCATTCAAGCAAGGCATGCTTGACCTTGACAAGCAGCTAGGGATTCTGAACATCAAGCCATGTGACTTCCCAAAGGCCACAATCAATCTAGTGCTGACTGTGGTGTTGACTATCTGCCCAAGAAAAAAAAAGCTTTGGACTTAGCTGATTTGGTTAGAAGGGCCCCTGAAGACCAGTTTGGATGACGGGAAAGTCAACCCATAGTCCCTTGGTTTGGAATGATTTAATTAAGGTGCTTCAGTTGACATCTGCATAACGTAAAGTGAATTCCATCAAATTGCAAGCAAGACTATTGCATTTAAATCCTGCCCCTTACTCCTCAATATCGTATGAAAGTTTCTATTTATCTTATTTTAGATTATTTCCAGATCATTTTCTAGGTGCTCCCTTTTTCTTATTTACCCTTTCAAAATACATTTTTATACATTTTTTACTTATTTAAAAAAATGTTTATTTCAAGAGAGAAAACGAGAGCATGTGTGCATGCATGCATGAACAGGGGAGGGGTAGAGAGAGAGGGGGAGAAAGAGAATCCCAAGCAGGCTCCATGCTGTCAGCTCACACCTGGACATGGGGCTCAATCCCAAGAACCATGAGATCATGACCTAAGCCGAAATCCAGAGTCATATGCTTAACTGACTCAGTCACCTAGGCACCCCAAGTTTTTGCTTGCGTTCTGATGGGAGGTTTTGAGAGGCAGCTAAAATAGATTTTAAAATTCTAGTATGTACAATATCCAATATTTAGTTAATTAACGTGTGGAACACTTACAAAGGCCTTATATATGTACAATTTTACTTAATCCTTGTAATAATCCTATAAATTACTCCACCATCCATATTTCACAAATGATGAAACTGAGTCTCAGAATCTTAAATGGAATTTTCCAAGGTTACACATATAGTAAAAGGTGGATTTAAGGTTTAAATCCAGACCTGTATTGTTTCAAAACTGAATGCTTATTCTATGATTCCATGTTATCATCCTTCACCTTACATGGGAAAGCTATAACCTCACATGAATGATCTCTTTTATCATGTTTAATCAATTTTTGTTCATTCACTTAGCAACCATTTACAGAGAGATAGTATTTGTATTTTTCAGAGACCAATATAAGACAGAATGTTCTCGCTCCTCAATTTTTTTGCAAAAGCTGGAATTTGGTGTGAACTATCAATTCTATCATTTTAAACATCATTTGTTCAGCTTTGTGTTATTTCATTTATTGATCCAAGCCAAGCCAATATCCCTTTCATCTGGTAATAAGTTAAAAGCATGAAGATTCCTGTTCTTGTCCACTTAGGCCAGAATTCACACCCAGCTACTCAGTTTCTCTGCATCCATTTTTGTCCCTTTCTTGCTGTCTTCTGTGACTCCCCTCATTTTGGCTTTTTGACCTTGATATTCCTCGGACCAATGGGCAAAAGTACTTCTATTCAGCTTGCCTGGGCAGCTCATTCGGTTAAGTGTCTGACTTCCGCTCAGGTCATGATCTCAAGGTTTGCAAGTTTGAGCCCCGTATTGCACTGACAGTGCAGAATCTGTTTGGGATTTTCTGTCTCCCTCTCTCTCTGTCCCTCCCCAGCTTGTGTTCATGCTCCCTCCTCTATCACTCTCTCAAAATAAATAAATAAATATTTTATAAAAGCACTTCTATTCTCAGATAAGGAAACAGTATAATCAGAATGTTTTTTTCTCTCATTTGTCTCACATCCACAGATGTGCAACAAGAATAACAAAGCCATCAATGTTTCGTGTTTGGTCTTGAAGTTCAAGGGAAATCTTTTAATAATTAAGAGGGGCCTCTGGATATAATATTTTCTTTTTCTCATAGCAAAATTTCATATTTTTTGGATACTATATTTCTCATTACAAAACTTTGCCTACATAATGTCTATGCTTGTATATCCCTATTTCTGCCACTATGTTGTAAACATTTTATAGGCAAGAACACTGTCAAATTCACCATGACCTTCGCTTCATCCAGGCTTAGCACAAAGCCAAAAAGCAGACACTCAATAAAGATGATTGGTCCAAATCCTTTCTTTAACTAATACACGTATGAATCCATGCACTGGAGACACACTGGTGAACTAAATAAGACAAGGTCCCTGTGCTCATGGGGCTTAGGACTTTCAAGTTATTTTAGAAAAAGAAGACAGAAGGAAGGGGAAAAGTAAGGAAGGAGAATCTAATGTTATATACGTAACTACAATGTATGAAACAATGTGAAGTATCTTATGCTTGCCATGTTCCATTTAATCATTTCGGTATACCCCATCACAAAGGAAGTAAATTAAACTTTCCAAAACATATGTGTTATCTCCAGTTATGAAAAGAAATCTAAGTCATTGTCTTTCTAGAGCATGGTCATTTTGTGGTTGTTACTTCTGGGAGTTCATTTCCTTGACAAACGTAGAAGCTGGCTTTCTTTTGCTGTCTCATTTGAATTCACCATTGACTATAATAATCGTAACTCTTCTTTCTCCATTTCTCAGCCATTGTAAATTTGCTGAGATAACTCAGTAATAGCTCACTACTCTGCTATATTTAATTTTAAAAGTATAAACTAAGAGGTACCTGGGTGGCTCAGTAGGTTGAGTGATGGACTCTTGATTTCAGCTTAGGTCATGATCTTGTGGTTTGTGGAACCAAGCCCTATGTCAGACTCCATGCTAAGCATGGAATCTGCTTGGGATTCTCTCTCTCCCTCTCTCTGCCCCTTCCCTGCTCATGCTCTCTTTCTCTCTCTCTCATAATTAAATAAATAAACTTAAAAAATAAATAAAAGTATAAACAAAACCCAAAGATCTATAAAACTGCTTTCCCCCATCCATATCATAATGTGGGGCCAAATGGGAGAGATAAGTAGGCATAACATAGATATCAAGATGAAAGTCTACTTCGTGTTCTTAAGTCACCCTCTTAAACTGAAGGGTTATTTCTGTTTTCTCTATTCTCTACGAATTGTGAATTTTAGAACCAAGGGTCGGTGGAGACTGATTTTGGAGAAAGAACACCTTTAGAAAGCTAATGTAAATATTCATTTGATGTATGGGATTGAAATAGCTTTTTACCACCTGCCTGGAGTCAAGGCCTTCATCTCTAGGCTAGAAGCATAGTCAGAAACTACACCACTAAAAGGTGCTTTCCCTTGTAAATGAGAGGAATTTATTCAAAAAGGAACAACTACGTGAGGTTAACACAATTGGCAGCAGTGATTAAAACTGTGAGATGGGAGTCCCAAACCAGGTCTGATGGAAAGTGTAATGCCAAGCTGCAGTAAAACTCTCTCAGCAATTAGAGAGACAAAATGACCAGGGTCTGTTTATAGATAAAAGATTAGTGTGGTGTCTCAGGACTTTGATCATAGAATCTTAAGGAGCCAGATATTGATTGGGTTTACAAGCAATCACAGGAGCCCAAACTGTGCTTAAGTGGAGTAAGTGGGAAGAAATGAATAAGTTACCTGTTGGATTTAAAAGGGACGATTAAAGATTATATGCTTAAATAGATGCATTAAAATATAAATCAACAATATTGGTCAAAGGGTAAAAACTTAAAGTTATAAGATTAACAAGTTCTGGGAATCTAATGTTCGGCATGGTGATTATAGGTAATAATAACTGTGTTATAGGGACTACATCAAAGTAGAAAAACTTCTGTACAGGAAAGAAAACTATTAACAAAATGAAAAGGCAACCTACTGAATGAGAGCAAATATTTGCAGATCATATATCTGAAAAGGGATAATATCCAAAATAAATAACTTATACAACTCAATAACAAAATATAAACAATTCCGTTAAAAAGCGGACAGGGGCACCTAGGTGGCTTAATTGGTTGGGTGTCCGACTTTGGCTCAGGTCATGATCTCGAGGTTTGTGAGTTCGAGCCCTACATCAAGCTCTGTGCTGACAGCTCGGAGCCTGGAGCCTGCTTCTGATTCTGTGTCTCCCTCTCTATCTTCCCCTCCCCCACTCGTGCTCTGTCTGTCTCTCTCAAAAATAAACATTAACCAAAAAATGGGCAGAAGATCTGAATAGACATTTTTCCAAAGAAGACATACAGATGGTCAACAGGTACATGAAAAGAAGCTCAACATTAATCAAAGAAATGCAAATCAAAACCACAAAGAGATTTCACCTTAGTCCTGTCACAATAGCTATTATCAAAAAGACAAGAAATAAGAAGTGTTCATGAGGAAGTGGAGAATAGGAAAATTTGTGCACTGTTGGTGAGGATATAAATTGGTTCAGTCACTGAGGAAATCAGAATGAAGATTACTCAGAATTAAAACTAGAACTACTATATGATCCAGCAATTCACTTTTGGGTGTTTATCCAAAGAAAACAAAAACACTAATTTTAAAAGACATGTGTACCCTATGTTCATGGCAGCCAAGGTATGGAAACACACTAAGTGTCCACTGATGGATGAATGGATAAATATGAGATATATATATGTATATCATACATATAATATACATGTCATTTGTGTGATATATGTATGTATGTCATATATGTCATATCATACATATATGTATCATCATACATACATATATGATATATAGCCATAAAAAAGATGAATTATTGTGATTTTTTTGCAACAAGGATGGAACTTGAGACTGTTACACTAAGTGAATTAAGTCAGACAGAGAAAGACAAATACCATATGATCTTATTTCTTTTTTTTTTTGGAAGTAGAAATATTGTTTATTTAAAATAAAAAAGGCGTTCAAGTTGTCTTTACATTCCACTTTCTCCTTATTCCAATAGAACACCTGATTTTCAGTCTTTTTTCCCCACTTTTTTTTTTGTATTTTATTTTATTTTTTTTCAATATATGAAATTTATTGTCAAATTGGTTTGCATACAACACCCAGTGCTCATCCCAAAAGGTGCCCTCCTCAATACCCATCACCCACCCTCCCCTCCCTCCCACCCCCCATCAACCCTCAGTTTGTTCTCAGTTTTTAAGAGTCTCTTATGCTTTGGCTCTCTCCCACTCTAACCTACTTTTTTTTTCCTTCCCCTCCCCCATGGGTTTCTGTTAAGTTTCTCAGGATCCACATAAGAGTGAAACCATATGGTATCTGTCTTTCTCTGTATGGCTTATTTCACTTAGCATCACACTCTCCAGTTCCATCCACGTTGCTACAAAAGGCCATATTTCATTTTTTCTCATTGCCCTGTAGTACTCCATTGTGTATATAAACCACAATTTATTTATCCATTCATCAGTTGATGGACATTTAGGCTCTTTCCATCATTTGGCTATTGTTGAGAGTGCTGCTATAAACATTGGTGTACAAGTGCCCCTATGCATCAGTACTCCTGTATCCCTTGGGTAAATTCCTAGCAGTGCTATTGCTAGGTCATAGGGTAGGTCTATTTTTAATTTTCTGAGGAACCTCCACACTGTTTTCCACAGTGGCTGCACCAATTTGCATTCCCACCAACAATGCAAGAGGCTTCCCGTTTCTCCACATCCTCTCCAGCATCTATAGTCTCCTGATTTGTTCATTTTGGCCACTCTGACTGGCGTGAGGTGATACCTGAGTGTGGTTTTGATTTGTATTTCCCTGATAAGGAGTGACGTTGAGCATCTTTTCATGTGCCTGTTGGCCATCCGGATGTCTTCTTTAGAGAAGTGTCTATTCATGTTTTCTGCCCATTTCTTCACTGGGTTATTTGTTTTTCGGTGTGGAGTTTGGTCAGCTCTTTATAGATTTTGGATACTAGCCCTTTGTCCGATATGTCATTTGCAAAGATCTTTTCCCATTCCGTTGGTTGCCTTTTAGTTTTGTTGGTTGTTTCCTTTGCTGTGCAGAAGCTTTTTAGCTTCATAAGGTACCAGTAATTCATTTTTGCTTTTAATTCCCTTGCCTTTGGGGATGTGTCGAGTAAGAGATTGCTACGGCTGAGGTCAGAGAGGTCTTTTCCTGCTTTCTCCTCTAAGGTTTTGATGGTTTCCTGTCTCACATTCAGGTCCTTTATCCATTTTGAGTTTATTTTTGTGAATGGTGTGAGAAAGTGGTCTAGTTTCAATCTTCTGCATGTTGCTGTCCAGTTCTCCCAGCACCATTTGTTAAAGAGACTGTCTTTTTTCCATTGGATGTTCTTTCCTGCTTTGTCAAAGATTAGTTGGCCATACATTTGTGGGTCTGGTTCTGGGGTTTCTATTCTATTCCATTGGTCTATGTGTCTGTTTTTGTGCCAATACCATGCTGTCTTGATGATGACAGCTTTGTAGTAGAGGCTAAAGTCTGGGATTGTGATGTCTCCTGCTTTGGTCTTCTTCTTCAAAATTACTTTGGCTATTCGGGGCCTTTTGTGGTTCCACATGAATTTTAGGATTGCTTGTTCTAGTTTCGAGAAGAATGCTGGTGCAATTTTGATTGGGATTGCATTGAATGTGTAGATAGCTCTGGGTAGTATTGGCATTTTGACAATATTTATTCTTCCAATCCATGAGCAGGGAATGTCTCTCCATTACTTTATATCTTCTTCAATTACCTTCATAAGCTTTCTATACTTTTCAGCATACAGATTTTGTACATCTTTGGTTAGATTTATTCCTAGGTATTTTATGCTTGGTGCAATTGTGAATGGGATCAGTTTCTTTATTTGTCTTTCTGTTGCTTCATTGTTAGTGTATAAGAATGCAACTGATTTCTGTACATTGATTTTGTATCCTGCAACTTTGCTGAATTCATGTATCAGTTCTAGCAGACTTTTGGTGGAGTCTATTGGATTTTCCACGTATAGTATGTCATCTGCAAAAAGTGAAAGCTTGACTTCATCTTTGCCACTTTTGATGCCTTTGATTTCCTTTTGTTGTCTGATTGCTGATGCTAGAACTTCCAACACTATATTAAACAACAGCGGTGAGAGTGGGCATCCCTGTCGTGTTCCTGATCTCAGGGAAAAAGCTCTCAGTTTTTCCCCATTGAGGATGATGTTAGCTGTGGGCTTTTCATAAACGGCTTTTATGATGTTTAAGTATGTTCCTTCTATCCCGACTTTCTCAAGGGTTTTTATTAAGAAAGGGTGCTGAATTTTGTCAAAGGCCTTTTCTGCATCGATTGACAGGATCATATGGTTCTTATCTTTCTTTTATTAATGTGATGTATCATGTTGATTGATTTGCGAATGTGAACCAGCCCTGCATCCCAAGAATGAATCCCATTCGATCATGGTGAATAATTCTTTGTATATGCTGTTGAATTCGCTTTGCTAGTATCTTATTGAGAATTTTTGCATCCATATTCATCAGGGATATTGGCCTGTAGTTCTCTTTTTTTACTGGGTCTCTGTCTGGTTTAGGAATCAAAGTAATACTGGCTTCATAGAATGAGTCTGGAAGTTTTCCTTCCCTTTCTATTTCTTGGAATAGCTTGAGAAGGATAGGTATTATTTCTGCTTTAAACGTCTGGTAGAACTCCCCTGGGAAGCCATCTGGTCCTGGACTCTTATTTGTTGGGAGATTTTTGATAACTGATTCAATTTCTTCGCTGGTTATGGGTCGGTTCAAGCTTTCTATTTCCTCCTGATTGAGTTTTGGAAGAGTGTGGGTGTTTAGGAGTTTGTCCATTTCTTCCAGGTTGTCCAATTTGTTGGCATATAATTTTTCATAGTATTCCCTGATAATTGTTTGTATCTCTGAGGGATTGGTTGTAATAATTCCATTTTCATGCATGATTTTATCTATTTGGGTCATCTCCCTTTTCTTTTTGAGAAGCCTGGCTAGAGGTTTGTCAATTTTGTTTATTTTTTCAAAAAACCAACTTGGTTTCGTTGATCTGCTGTACAGTTTTTTTAGATTCTATATTGTTTATTTCTGCTCTGATCTTTATTATTTCTCTTCTTCTGCTGGATTTAGGGTGTCTTTGCTGTTCTGCTTCTATTTCCTTTAGGTTTGCTGTTAGATTTTGTACTTGGGATTTTTCTTGTTTCTTGAGATGGGCCTGGATTGCAATGTATTTTCCTCTCAGGACTGCCTTCGTTGCATCCCAAAGCGTTTTGATTGTTGTATTTTCATTTTCGTTTGTTTCCATATATTTTTTAATTTCTTCTCTAATTGCCTGGTTGACCCACTCATTCGTTAGTAGGGTGTTCTTTAACCTCCATGCTTTTGGAAGTTTTCCAGACTTTTTCCTGTGGTTCATTTCAAGGTTCATACCATTGTGGTCTGAAAGTATGCATGGTATAATTTCAATTCTTGTAAACTTATGAAGGGCTGTTTTGTGACCCAGTATATGATCTATCTTGGAGAATGTTCCATGTGCACTTGAGAAGAAAGTATATTCTGTTGCTTTGGGATGCAGAGTTCTAAATATATCTGTCAAGTCCATCTGATCCAATGTATCATTCAGGGCCTTTGTTTCTTTATTGACCGTGTGTCTAGATGATCTATCCATTTCTGTAAGTGGAGTGTTAAAGTCCCCTGCAATTACCACATTCTTATCAATAAGGTTGCTTATGTTTCTGAGTAATTGTTTTATATATTTGGGGGCTCCCGTATTCAGCGCATAGACATTTATAACTGTTAGCTCTTCCTGATGGATAGACCCTGTGATTATTATATAATGTCCTTCTTCATCTCTTGTTACAGCCTTTAATCAAAAGTCTAGTTTGTCTGATATAAGTATGGCTACTCCAGCTTCCTTTTGACTTCCAGTGGCCGTGATAAATAGTTCTCCATCCCCTCACTCTCAATCTGAAGGTGTCCTCAGGTCTAAAATGAGTCTCTTGTAGACAGCAAATAGATGGGTCTTGTTTTTTTATCCATTCTGATACCCTATGTCTTTTGGTTGGTGCATTTAATCCATTTACATTCAGTGTTATTATAGAAAGATACGGGTTTAGAGTCATTGTGATGTCTGTATGTTTTATGCTTGTAGCGATGTCTCTGGTACTTTGTCTCACAGGATTCCCCTTAGGATCTCTTGTAGGGCTGGTTTAGTGGTGACGAATTCCTTCAGTTTTTGTTTGTTTGGGAAGACCTTTATCTCTCCTTCTATTCTAAATGACAGACTTGCTGGATAAAGGATTCTCGGCTGCATATTTTTTCTGTTCACCACATTGAAGATCTCCTGCCATGCCTTTCTGGCCTGCCAAGTTTCAAAAGAGAGATCAGTCACGAGTCTTATAGATCTCCCTTTATATGTTAGGGCACGTTTATCCCTTGCTGCTTTCAGAATTTTCTCTTTATCCTTGTATTTTGCCAGTTTCACTATGATATGTCGTGCAGAAGATCGATTCAAGTTACGTCTGAAGGGAGTTCTCTGTGCCTCTTGGATTTCAATGTCTTTTTCCTTCCCCAGTTCAGGGAAGTCTCAGCTATTATTCCTTCAAGTACACCTTCAGCACCTTTCCCTCTCTCTTCCTCCTCTGGGAAACCAATTATGCGTATATTATTTCTTTTTAGTGTATCACTTAGTTCTCTAATTTTCCCCTCATACTCCTGGATTTTTTTATCTCTCTTTTTCTCAGCTTCCTCTTTTTCCATATTTTTATCTTCTAGTTCACCTACTCTCTCCTCTGCCTCTTCAATCCGAGCCGTGGTTGTTTCCATTTTATTTTGCATGTCATTTAAAGCATTTTTCAGCTCCTCCTGACTGTTCCTTAGTCCCTTGATCTCTGTAGCAAGAGGTCCTCTGCTGTCCTCTATACTGTTTTCAAGCCCAGTGATTAATTTTATGACTATTATTCTAAATTCACTTTCTGTTATATTATTTAAATCCTTTTTGATCAGTTCATTAGCTGTTGTTATTTCCTGGAGATTCTTTTGAGGGGAATTCTCCTGTTTGGTCATTTTGGATAGTCCCTGGAGTGGTGCAGACCTGCAGGGTACTTCCCCTGTGCTGTGGTGTATAACTGGAGTTGGTGGGCGGGGCCGCAGTCCGACCTGATGTCTGCCCCCAGCCTTCCACTGGGGCCACAGTCAGACTGGTGTGTGCCTTCTCTTCCCCTCTCCTAGAGGCAGGATTCACTGTGGGGTGGCGTGGCCCATCTGGGCTACTTGCACACTGCCAGGCTTGTGGTGCTGGGGATCTGGCCTATTAGCTGGGGTGGGTAGGCAAGGTGCACGGGGGGCAGGAGGGGCAGGCTTAGCTCACTTCTCCTTTGGTAATCCACTTCAGTAGGGGCCCTGTGGCAGCGGGAGGGAGTCAGACCTGCTGCCGGAGGGGTGGCTCCGCAGAAGCACAGTGTTGGGTGTTTGGGCAGAGCGAGCAAGTTCCCTGGTAGGAACTGGTTCCCTTTGGGATTTTGGCTGGGGGATGGGCGAGGGAGATGGCGCTGGCGAGCGCCTTTGTTCCCCGCCAAGCTGAGCTCTGTCATCTGGGGCTCAACAACTCTCCCTCCCGTTGTCCTCCAGCCCTCCCGTTCTCCGAGCAGAGCTGTTAGCTTCTATCCTTCCAGATGTCAAGTCCCGCTTGCTGTTGGAACGCACTCCATCATGCCCCTCCGCTTTTGCAAGCCAGACTCAGGGGCTCTGCTTGGCCGGCAGGCTGCCCCTCTACCCCGGCCCCCTCCTGCCAGTCCGTGGAGCGCGCATCGCCTGTCCGCCCTTCCTACCGTCTTCCGTGGGCCTCTCATCCGCGCTTGGCTCCGGAGACTCCATTCTGCTAGTCTTCTGGCAGTTTTCTGGGTTATTTAGGCAGGTGTAGGTGGAATCTAAGTGATCCGCAGGACGCGCGGTGAGCCCAGCGTCCTCCTATGCTGCCATCTTCCGACGATCCCTTCCATATGATCTTATTTCTATGTGTAACCTAAATAACAAGCCAAAAACCAAGCTCATAGATATGGATAATATATTGGTGTTTTTTAGAGGTACAGGCTTGGGGGGAGTGGGGGGTGGAAGAAATAGGTGAATTATTATTTGCTGTTTGTTTGTTTGTTTGTTCTGGTTTAACTAATTAAAAAAATACTGTGTTATATATTTGAATGTTGCTAAGAGAGTAGATCTTAAATGTTCTCACCACAAAAAGGAAATGATAATTATGTGATGGGACAGAAGTGTTAGGTAATGCTATGGTGGTAATCATTTTGCAATACATAAATATATCAAATCAGCAGGTTGTACACCTTAAACTTACACAATGTTATATGTCAAGTATATCTTAATAAAGCTGGAAAAAATAAATCAAATTAAAAAATAAAACATTTATACATAATCAAGCATCATTGCAAGAGTAAGAGTTGAAGAAAATATTAGTTTTTAACTCGGTCCTATCTTCTCATTGATGATTGTTAGCATGAGATCTGAAAGAGAAGATTTACTATACTTGAATGCAAGCCCCTATTTTGTGAGCTCCAAACCTTTGGGGTTCTAGTAGCATTAAAAATGCAAAATGCATGTACTTAAAGTTTTTACAACTTAAAGTTTTGGACACTTTTATGAATGCTTTAACTTGTAAAAAATTAATTTTAATTGACTTCAAATTTTAATGATTTTTTCTAATGCAACCCAAAGAATCATTTTCAAAGGTCTACAAAGAGTTAAAGAGTTTTCATAAGTAAGTTTTAGTTTTTCCTTAATGAAACAAATGTTTCCTAAGTGCCACATTTGATAGATTCAGAACGTTAAGAGTGTAAATACCAAAATGTGGGTTATATGTCATATAAAGTAATTAACTTGGGGAAGGAAAGTTATGTTCAGAGATACAAAGTTACAAATCAAATGGCTATAGGTTAGCAGTACATAAAACAGGACACCGAGGCAAATATAGGTATAAATATCATCAATAATATAATTTCACGTATTTTGTGTTGTCTGTAAGAATAGGACCCTGATATATCAAAATGATGTCATGAGAACTCTTAGGCATATGGAAATTCTACACTGGTCTTGCTCAAGCACCTTTTTAGCTTTGGGGCAGTGGTGGTGGTATTATATCATTTGAAAAGAACTTGAAGAGGCAGTAGTCCTAAATATATTTTGGTCACAGACCCATCTAAAAAGCCAATGAAACTGATAGATGTTCTTTTTTTTTTTAATTTTTTTTTAACATTTATTTATTTTTGAGACAGAGAGAGAGCATGAACAGGGGAGGGTCAGAGGAAGAGGGAGACATAGAATCTGAAACAGGCTCCAGGCTCTGAGCTGTCAGCACAGAGCCTGATGCAGGGCTCGAACCCACAGACCACGAGATCATGACCTGAGCCGAAGCCGGACGCTTAACCGAATGAGCCACCCAGGCGCCCCAAGATGTTCTTATTATGAATAAAGGATATATGTTCCCACACACAAAATCTTACACACAAATTATGGGTTATTATGTTAGCCATCTGGACCCTCCAGAGGCAGAGATTTATTAGGGGTGAGTTCTGTGAAGAACAAAGGTAAGACAGCTGGAGGAACCTGGGGGAGCTCTCAGACACAATGCAAATCTGTCTCAGGTAAGGGAGGGATAGAAGGAAGGAAGGTTCAGTGAGACCATCTTGGGCTGAGGTATGGTTCTAAGAGGGTTTATCAAGCTGTTGAGGGTCCTCAAGTCAAAGTAACCCATCAGAGGAATCCCTCATCTTCTAGAAACAGACATACATGCCTTGGTCTCCTGACCACATCCAGTGCTTGGCTGCGAGCAGCCTGTGGTGTGTGGTACTTCGTGAGAAAATCTTAATGGCAGTCAGAGGGTAACAGCTGGGGCTACAGGTCAATGGCACTCACTGTAGCCGGAGATCAGAAAGTGACACTCTCACAGCCCCCACACTCATGGGCCCCAAGATGAAAAGTTGGCTTTGAAGAGAAGTGACATGATTACAGAGATGACTTTTGCAAAGTGACTGTCAGATCTATGCTTGGGGTGCAATCTGCAGATTGTGATGAGTCAGACCTCAGGTGTAAGTTCCCAAATTAATCCAAATCCAAATATACTGTGGATTCTGTCAATGATCGATACCATTTATTTGTTACTACCTACTCTGAGCTAGATATGGTAGTAAGCAATTAATGTAAATGAATTCAATTGTAGGTATTGTAACAGCACTTCAACGCCCCTGTAAGGGTTAATGTGGTTCACGCTGATGCAATCATTGCTTGCTAAACTGAATCCCTTGGTTTGTAGCAGAAACTAACCTACTTTCCTTGAGATTTTGCAGACCGCTGGCTTCGAGGAAAGAAGGCTCAAAATTTTCCGGAAGCTAAAGCCTCATCACATTCAAAAACAGCTGCCACTGATGCCAGCAAGTCTGTTCAGGCTCATGTCCACACAGGAGTAGCTCCTGGGCACCTGCTTCTCCTTCATGCAGCTCCCACCATTTCTCGTGCCTTCCCCTTTAAAACCCTCCAGCTTTGCCTGGACTGGGCAGATGGTCTTTGAGATGTTAGTTCACCATCTCCCTGGGTTTCCAGACCCCCAAATAAAGCAAACTTTCCTTTCCCACCGTTACTTATCTCTTGAGTATTGATTTCCGAGTGGCAAGCCAACAAATGTGAATTCAGAACGAGTTCTCTATCCAGTAATAGTATTATGATACTCAATTTCATAATTTAGGAAACTGAGTAACTTGCTTAATTATCTAGAAACATGAATGTAATTTCTAATGCTTTTGTATTTACTTAGCATATATCTTTCCACAGAAATCTGTATAATATCAGCCACAACCAATAGCAGCCACAACCAGTGATCACGGGCTCACAATCCTTCTAGAGAAGAAAAGGTGGAATTTGGGCAGTAAGTTTAGTCTCTTCTTTATGACAAAGTCCTCTGCTGTGGTCTATGAGAGGTCATCTCTACTCTTTTCCATCCTAATTTTCTAGAAATGCAGGTGAGGAAGAAGAAAGTGGAACACAAAACTGAGGTAAGAAACAGAATTTATCCTAATGTTGGAAGACACTGAGTCAACAGAGCTGAATTTTTAAAAACTACCTTCAACATACATTAAGGGGAATTATAGAAAATCCTTATATACTGATGATGGTACAGTAAGAAAAGGCTACATTTGCAGCAGGAAGTGTTATTAATCAAGTGAATTATGTTTAAACTGAATGCAGGTATGTAAAATGAGGAAAAAAAGAAAATACAAGCAGGATGTATTATTGAGATTCCCATTTCAGAAGGATGGGTCAGAAATGACCCCTTTGTGGTTGGAATTCTTTTGAAGAGAATATCCATTAGTACCATGGTTTGCAAACATTGTTTTATCATAACATATAAAGAAATAACACTGAGAAAGACATTCCACAATACAATACACACAAACACATACATGTAGTTCATAGTGACCACAGCTACCTCGCCATCTATTTTGTCTATTTTGTTTTATTGTATTTATTTCTATCTTCTCCTATTTTTGCCCTATCACATTAAGGAATGCTGGTACTGGTCAGCTTAATTGATTCCACTACCTTCTAATGGCTCACAATTTGAAAAATTGAATATGCAGTTCAACCTCCAAAAGATGATTAAAAAAAAAATTAAGTGTTTTATTTATTTTTGAGAGAGAGAGAGACAGAGTGAGATCAGGGGAGGGGCAGAGAGAGAAGGAGACACAGAATCTGAAGCAGGCTCCAGGCTCTGAGCTGTCAGCACAGAGCCCAATGTGGGGCTTGAACCCACAAATGATGAGGTCATGACCTGAGCCGAAGTTGGACACTTAACTGACTGAGCCACCCAGGCACCCCCAAATGACGATTTAATTACAAGAATCATGACACCATTGAGGAAGGAGGAAGAGAAGGAAAAGATTTTTGGGTCACCTTATCTAACGCATAGTTATGGAGTAGCCATATAGTGCAGATCTCTGTTTAGGGTGAGGGAAGGGATGACAGATTCTATGTTATATAAGCAATATTAAATGTTGTTTAGAAAATAGTTTTCAGTGAGTGATGATGAGTTACTGATACTCTATTCTCTCTACGCCAGGTTTCACTACGGACTTCTGGGAATTACAGGAAGATTGCCTCACCCTGCAAGTGAGAGCAGTTAGATACTTCAACACTAAAAGTAGGGAAGCTGCCTTGAAGAGAAAGTGGGTCAACTCAAGGCTAAGTTGTAAGATGACATGAGCCTAAGGTTCAAGGTCTCGTAAGGGATCTCCCTTGTCTGATGGATGTATCAGAGGTTGAGCAAGTTAACATGGGTCACAGTGGTATAGTGGAAGAACACAATTGACACTGAAAACAAAATATTTATCCTGTCAGTCTCAGTTGGTTATTTGTTCAGTGGTTGTTGAGCAGGTACCATGTACTCGACACTGCTGAATGCAGAGCACCCAAAGGCAAGAAAACACAGTTTGATCTTAAGGATCCCACGAGGAAGGTAAGCCAAAGAGTTTTTCATTTTCCTACTCTCCTCCCCAAATCCATCCACTCCCCTCCTTTGTCTGCCTACCTTCCTCACCCAGAAGTTGACCCTGAGCTCTGAATCACCTTGCCTTGTGGCTTTTAGTTGGGCTTGGTCTAAAGGAGTCACCATTAGGAAATTCGAAGGTGGGAAAAAAGAGAGATCGAGGCTTTTTTTCCTCTCCCTCATGAGCTGGAATGGGTTTTCTGATGATGCTGTCCCGCTACCCCCACCATAACTACAGTTTCTGTAAGATAACCCCTTCTGCTTGTCCTGAGCTCCCAATGCTCAATGCTTTCATAATACTCTTTGCTTCCTTTGCTGTTTTATTCCTTTGAGTGTTAGTGGTATCTCACTGTTGCCAATCCCTGGGTACTTAGCATCCATTTCTGGGTTCATTAACCTTTCTCACATCTTTGTAAGTATATTGTTAGGTTTCTTGGACCATTTGAGTACTATTCTCTGTCTGGCAAGACTCTGTTGTAGGATAAGCCATATATGATATCGGAGCAAAATGAAGGCACACCAGGAGAGAGGGATTCAGCAGTGACCTTTTAGAAAGATTTTGGGGTTTTTTGGTACGTGCAATGATGGGGGCCATGCTGTTGAGAAAGAGTATTTGAAACAAGACATTAATAATTTAACACTGGATTAAGAGTGTGTTAGATGAAGACTTAACAGAATTCACCCTGACATGTTGTATTCATTCAGATTTTTACCATTGTGTCTTTTCCTTTTTGCACCTTGGCTCAGCTATCTTTCAGTTTGACAAAAATGTTTCTACTTGGAAATGCCCGTGAGCTCATCTCACATTATTTACTTGTGAAGAATAATGATGTGCTTAAGGGCATGATAGGCTTGTGGGCTGAACACCAGAGTTATGCCTTAGGGGAATATTTTAGTATTAATATGATGTTCACTTTCTCAGAGTATAATATCTTTAAGGCTCATCCGCACTTCATTAAAGACTAAAAAATGGGGACTCATGCTAATGTATGTAGCTGATAGAGTTTTCTGTACATTGTTCTATCTTTTTTTTTTTTTTTTGGCTGCTACGACCTTTTTACCTTGATCCATTTGACAAGTAGGCTAATTTAGCATGAAACAGTAGCAAGCAAGATAAAGCTACTTCTTGCAAATCTGAGGAAGATGTGGACGTGTTGGAGGAAGCTAAATAAACATGAATCTTTGACCTTCTCCTTTAACTAGTGCTCCAGTCCAGTGAGCTCATTATAGGGAAATCTGTTAGCAACCTTCACATGTTGGCAGATGACTGGTACTGAACACATGCTGCCAGCCCGACAGGGGATCGGGAGAAGCCCAGCTCGTGCATGACCCATCACTGCTAAATAGCAAATCCCTGTAGTTACTTGCATTACGTAAAACTGCTTGATGCACATTAAAGAGAACCTTTTGAACCCCACACTCATTATTATTTTTTTCCCTTTCTTTCCATTTTCTGACTTCTGTGGTGAGATTGCCTTAAAGTCTTATCATATGTGCTCATATTCTAGGCAGCTAATGAATATGGATGTTGTTTGTGCTAATTTTTGCAGCTGTAAAAGGCTAGATTTGGAAGAAATGCCAGTTATTAGCCTCAGGGAAACTTTCAGTAAATAATTCCACTTATACCCTGTTGAGTTCAAAGGGACATTAGAGTCCAGAGAAATGAGCAGGTTGCGCCCTTTCCCCCACTGCGACAAGTCCCCTAAAAGAAAAAGAAAAAAAAAAAAAAGAAAGTTAAGACAGGGATTCCCTTTTCTCCTTTTGGAGATTAAAAATTAATGTTTGCAGGCTAAAACAACTGCCATTATGGTTAATGTAGTGGTTTTACATTCATATCAAACATTGGTTGTTTTCTGCCACATTCTCCTGTTGCTTCCGTTATCTTAGTGAACAAAGATTAATGCACACTTCACAATAAACTCTAGTCTGCACTCTATAACAATTGCATACAACCTAAAATTATATAAGCATATAGTCCTTTGAATAAAGGCTTAAGTGACGAGGTGGAAAGAACACTGGGTTACAGTTTTGACTCTGGTGTTAATTCACTCCTTGACCTTGGACCATTGTCTTTACCTCATTTCAAGAGATGGAATTAGATTATATGATTTTTCAGTTTTAATATTCTGATTCTGATGTAGAGATCAGCTATCTAAAGGTGGGACTAATCCCAGTTATTAATAAACAAACATAGTCAATGATGAAATTTACAGATGAATCTCTTTTTCTTGTTCCCAGTGGGACTTTAGCCACTTTGTAGAGAAATGTTTCACATCAATCTGTTGCATGTGATTGGGCTGGAAGAGGGCCAAACTGAACTCCTGAGGACCCTGAGATATACAGTATTTAAAAGGAACTTAGGGTTGATGGGGGTGGGAGGGAGGGGAAAGTGGGTGATGGGCCTTGAGGAGGGCACCTGTTGGGATGAGCACTGGGTGTTGTGGAAACCAATCTGACAATAAATTTCATGTTAAAAAAATAAAATAAAAGGAGATGAAATGTTACCACTGCTGCTTTTCTCACAACTGTACACTAGTTTTAAGAATGTTGCCAGAGTATTTTACCAAATAGATTACTACCGATTTGCTCCTCATTTCAAAACATCAAAATTTGTAATGAATATGTAATTTGTGTGAAAATGAATAAACCCCATATACTTGCGATTTTACAAATTTTTCCACAACACCACTCCCTGTATTCCAGTCCTCAGAATAATTATACTCCATGTATGCGTTTATTACAATGCTCTTTTCTATGAAGGCATAGTCCAGATACCTAATACTTTGTTATTCTGCCCTTTTCTTGAACTCATGCACTTGACTGATACAAGCTGAGAGTTACATGCCTGCTAGTGGGTCACTATGGCGAGGAAAGGGCTGTCGCACACTTTCTTGAGTAGGATAAAGAGAGTGTGGACATTTGCTGTTGTTCTCTATATGAAATAACAGTAAATCGTGTGTGAGCATGGTAAAGGAGTGACTGGTGCACAGTTCATTGACTTGGGCTTCATAATTACCCAATCACTTATACCTTACTTACGAAGGTTTAGAATTCAAATTTAGTGGGGCTGTAAATATTATTATAAAGGAGTAAAAGTGATATTAACCAAGTTTTGAGTTAAGTAGAGCAAGTTGCCCAAAGTGAGGTGCTAATTTATCTTTTAGAAGAGTCTCATTTGACTGTGAGAAGGTGAGGTTGAGTGTCTAGATTAGGAATTGAAGCATGTCAACAGAATTTGACAACATTCCCCAAGGTCAAGAGGTCTTTTATTATAGAGGATACAGTGAATTGATTCCATAAAGTTGTTTAAACTAGGTGAACCATACAAATGTAAAAGTAAAGGGAAAGCACAAATACAGCTACTCAAGCTAGATTAGGTGTTAGGTATCCAAAACCCATATGGCATATGAATAACTTCTAGACCATCATATATGACAAGTCATGTACCATTGACAGATTTGGTTTATGATCTTCTATATGCACTCTCCTTGCTTGTTCTCAAGATGGCTGATTGAAATAGAGAAAAGTTTAGGGAAACTTTGGAAGACATGTGTTGAATATAGCAAAGCTTCCATCAGCCTGTATTATTGGATGGTGGCATAAAGACTTCCTTGACAATCTATTCATTTGTACCATATTGTTACATGGACAGTAGATAATCCCTTATTGGTTGACACTATTTGTTAAAGCAGTTAGCTTTACCCTAATGAATACAAAGACTGAATAAAATATAAAATCTATCACAGTCACTCAAACATTTGTCAGAGTCATAAATGCCTCTGAGAATCTTTTGAAAGTTCTGGAGACTTCCTCCTTAGAAATGCTTACATTCAGCATATATGTAGCATTTAAAAAATAATTTTTTGAACCTCATGAAGTGCACACATGGATGTTAAAGTTGTCCAGTCTAAATAATCTTAAAGTTCAAACATGAAGCACATGATCACTGAGGATCATATGAAAGGTCAGTTGGCATAAGATATTTTGGATTAGGTGTTGGACATTTTTATCATCAAAGGATATAGGTCTGGGGCACTCAAATTGCAAGGAGTTTATTTAGTTTCCAGGCAGGATACCCAGCCACTGGTGGTAGAGCTTGGAGAGCTCTAGGCTCAATGAACAACTTTTGGAGTTATAAAATAAAAAGACTATAATCTATTACCCTTTTTGACTATAATTTATCACTCAGTGAAGAGTATACATTATAAGTAGGTCTTTGTCAATTGAGTATTTTGGTTGCAAGGGAGAAATGCACATAAAAGTGAACTAAAGTCCTGAGGGTTGATAGTAAGGATATAGATGGTATTAGGGGAGATTGGAATCTCAGAAATGGCAGCAGGTCTTATGATGTTATGTGTTAGAAATTGGTTCTGAATTCAGGATAGCTGAGAACAAGTCTTTTTGCAGAAGTGGTTTTTTTCCCCCAGCTCTGTAAAACTATGATCCATCATTATGTCCCTCCCTTATTCTCCATTTGTCTTTTGGCTTCAATATAATTCTCTTCCTTCTACTAATGTAATTCTTCTGGTGATGGTGAAGCAAAAGAATTGGTTCAGCTACTTATTTATAATCACACATTCTAGATATCTTTTCATACTAGGCCATCATATAGGTTATTGTGCTATTGAAATGTTGATTGTACTTAAGTTTGGTACTCACTATGGTGGTACAAGTATCTGAAACTTTGGAGAGGAAGAGATAGCATCATATAAACCAGAACTTGCCCTCCAGGGCTTAAAGAAGAACCTACAGAGACTTCTCTCAGTAGAAACTAGGAATGGAGAAGCTTCCTAAAGATTAGAAGATAATGTGGTTATGCTTGGTATTACAATTTTCCACTATAGCCATTAACTTGCTAGTAAACCAACTCTCTGGGAAAAAAAGAGAGACAGAGAGTTCTGATTTGTAGTACTTGCCAATTTCCCTGGTGTAAATACTCTGATCATGGCCAATTCCAGCTACCTATGATTTTATTTTTTTAAATTTTTTTAATGTTTATTCAGTTTTGAGAAAGAGAGAGAGAGAGGCAGCAGGGGAAGGGCAAAGAAGGAGGGACACACAGAATCTGAAGCAGGCTCCAGGCTCTCAGCTGCCCACAAAAAGCAACGTGGGATTTGAACCCACGAACCATGATATCATGACCTGAGCTGAAGTCAGACGCTTAACCAACTGAGCCACCCAGGCACCCCTGGTTACCTATGATTTTAACACTAGCTTTAAAAAAATTCTTAAGTATTTAACAATTGGCTCTTGTGAGTGTTGATACAATACTAACAATAACACTGAACCTATAAATTAGTTTAAAAAAAAAAAGAAAATGAAAAGAAAAAATTAAATATCACTTATGCCAAGATAAGACTCCCAGTGACCAAAGATGAGACTAAAACACAGGGAGGTTTTTCAAAAATAAACTAAATTTTAGTTCTTGGTTTGAATTGTTTGAAGAATGGTAAGAGTAGAGCCACACTAGTAGTGACTTGGATGGTCATTTCCAATATTCTGCTTAGCTCATATTAAAATGCATAGCTCTGATAGTTTTGAAAAACTAAATGCTTCTAAATGTTAAAGAAGGTCTTAAATAAGTGAATGGATTTGCTTAGGAAGCAGATGCTACCATTTCATATAAGCCCAGACAAAAGTCTTGGCCCTTTGTCCTTGGGAATTGCAATGTCTGCAACAAGATCCCTGTTACCTTTCCTGCAATACCAAGTGTTCTCCAATGAAAGGATGTTGGAGGGAGCTGTAATTAGACTCGACAGGAGTTTAATGTATTGACGACCTAACACTGATTTGATTTTATATTTGCATTGATGATATACACTTATACTTGATTTCCCTAACTGAGTCTGACACCTTTATTGGAATATTTGCAGAATAGAAAGGAATGGCTTACATGGAATATGACAGCATAGTTCAGACCAGATGGAGGCTTTCTACACTGATGTGATATGGCATCTGAGGAGCTGGTAACTACTAGACTCAATCTCACCATTAACTGAACAGGAAAGTGTTGCATTCTTGAGATGAGCCAGTCTGACCCCATGCACAATCCTGTCTTCATTCATGACATATCTGGGGCCAGGTGGTACACACAGAACCTGTTATCTCAAGCCACACGTTAACATAAACTAGAAAAAAATGAATGGGGGGGGAATCATGCTATGAGGTGAGAGTAGAGTCACAGAGATGATGATGACTCAAGGAAGGAATGATAGGGCCTGGTGTAGACAAAGGCAAACATTCCATTCCATGCTTTTGTGAATTCATTGTAAGCACAAAGGATAATCAACTTTTCCTCAGAAATGTCCTCCCTTTTTTTGTTCGGCCATAGAAAATCCAAAGTGAAGGAAGCCAGATCAATACCTTTTTCTTTTACTCTCAGTATATTGTTTTGGTTTTCTTGGCACCTTTCCTATCTTTATTGTTTGAGCTGGTTGAGCTTGGGTTTCTCTAACTTTCAGGCTAAGACATCCTGATATAGGAATCAACTGCCATACTATATTTAAAGAAGGTTTGTTATAATAGGTAATTCTTGAGCTAGCAGTTCATATACAAGTATAATATGTGAATGTGTTGGGCATTTAGAGAGATTTTCTGAGGGGTAGAGGGCTTGCAGAATATCATTATCAGTTAAGAGGGAGAAAACGTATAAGCTGGTGAGGGTAGGTTTTTTTTTTTTTTTTTTTTTTTTCCCAGCAAGGCCTTGTTTGGAGATGAGGGCAGAGTGCCTAATAGTTGTGGTTCCTTTGGTAATTTATAACCTAAGTAATACTTAACTGCCCCTCTAAGACTTATTGCTAGAAGTTCCTGTATCCTGACACGTACCATCCGCAGGACCATGTCTTTTGGTGAGTCACTGCCTTGTGGCCAGTAATTATAGTCCCTCTAAAAACACCCAAGAAAAGTCTAACCTCTATAAAAGGATGAACCGTTCTCCAAGTTAAAGTCTGGTGCCAAAGATTATCCGGGTATAAGTATATAAATCATCAGGAATATTTCTTTTTAAAAAATTTTAATGTTTCTTTATTTTTGAGGGGGGCAGGGGCAGAGAGAGAGGGAGACACAGAATCTGAAGCAAGCTCCAGGCTCTAAGCTACCAGCACAGAGCCTGATGCAGGGCTCAAACTCACAAACCATGATATCATGACCTGAGCCGAAGTTGGATGCTTAACCAACTGAGCTACGTAGGCACCCCAGGAATATTTTTTAAAAATGTAGATTCCTCCCGGAATTCTTCTGTGGGCAGAAGCAGAGAACTCCTATTTTTTTTTTTTTAATTTTTTTTTTCAACGTTTATTTATTTTTGGGACAGAGAGAGACAGAGCATGAACGGGGGAGGGGCAGAGAGAGAGGGAGACACAGAACCGGAAACAGGCTCCAGGCTCTGAGCCATCAGCCCAGAGCCCGACGCGGGGCTCGAACTCACGGACCGCGAGATCGTGACCTGGCTGAAGTCGGACGCTTAACCGACTGCGCCACCCAGGCGCCCCGAGAACTCCTATTTTTAACAAGCAATCCAGATGGTTCTTAAGCTTACACCTACATTTCTAATCAATTAATTTGGATATTAATTTTCAGACTTGAGACATCATTAGCTGCACAAAGTCTTCCTCAAATCTTATTCCAGTGTGCTGATATTCATCATTGTTAGATCTATACATGGGCATCCTTTATAGGCATAACTATAAACTAGTCACTAAGGAAGAAGAAAAAGATCCTAGTACAGAAACCAGAAATAGAAAAATTCAGCAGTAAGAAGTACCAGTAAAGGAAATATAAATATTTGTATAAGTGTGTGTATTATGATATTGTTTAAATGAATGTGTCTAATCTTATAAACAGATTTGATAGTTATATTTTTCTATATTTCTATAGAAATAGAATTTCTATTTCTATATTTCTAGATATTAACTACATAATGATATTTATAGAAGAAAGTTTGAAGGTCCGTGTGGAATCTGGGAAAGGAATTGAGGACAGGACTTGAAATGGGTGCTACAGAACAGAGTGATGTTAGTTAGCGTTTGGATGTCTAAATCTGAAAGTTCTGTGTTAACCATTTTTTTTTAAATATTAAAGAAGAGTTTTGCACATTTCAATGTTAATATTTTTTTGAAATGTCCTTTAGAAGCATTTCTAAAGAATGAGTTTAATCTGACTTCCCATGGGGTTTATTACCATGTCTCAAATGCTCTCACACAGTCGATTATTGTTTTGCTTCACAATATTTTTGTTTAAATGCTTCAAAAGATCTTGTAGGCTCAATGCAAGAGCATGCATGCATGTTTATATACAGAAGAGCATTTTATTTCTCATGTTATAGATTTTAATTACATGTACTAACTCACTGGAGCTGCCATGCTGCTTTTATTTGTGGAAAACAGAAAGCGTCTTCTGAAGCAGGACTCAAGCCCTTTCTTTGCATTTGCATTGTCCTTGGACCTCAGATAGGATGACAGTCTTTTCTTAACCAAAAGGAACATAGGGAACTTTTATGTATTTAATGTTTCATGTTCATAGCTTACAAAACTGTTACTGAGACTGCAGTCTGGGTGTCTGGTGCTATGTAAGGGAAGTGAAGCAGTTATTATGGTCTGGCAGCATGGAAGGTACTGCTTTGGATTAAGTGTTTATTACCCAGAACATAAAGGATGTTGGCAAAGGTACTACTGGAGCCTGCACAAACTATTAAAGAGATTCTCAAGACCTTCTCGTCTGTCCATGTATATATTTTATGTAATTGAAGGTCAGCAGTGGGAGATAGAGTCCACAGTGAAAACAGTAATTTAGGGTCAGGCAGCATGGAGCTAAAATTCTTATTCCCTTTTATATGATATGTGACATTTGGTCAATTACTGAATCCCTCATGATCTCTGATTCCTCATTTAAAAAACAAGAATAAGTACAATTACATAGAAGACTGAAAATAAAATGAGTTGAAGTATGTGCCAGGGGAGAAAGTAATTCATAGGTGAGTATCTTTTGATATGATGGATTACATTGATTGGTTTTAAAATTTGAAACAAACTGGCATTTCTAGGATAAATGTCTATTGATCATGATGCATTATCCTTATATTGCTGAATTTGATTTGCTAATATTTTGTTAAGGATTTTTATCTATGTTCATAAAGAATATTGATCTGCTCTTTTCATATGATGTCTTTGTCTGCCTTGGTTATCAGTGTAATATATGTAATATAATATACTGTATGTATAAAATATATCACAATGTAATATCGGCTCCATAACATTTAGAAATATTCCTTATTTTTTTGTAAGTTTGGTCAGGATTGACATAATTTCTTCTTTAAAGGATAGAATTCACCAGTGAAGCTATCTAGACCTATATTTTTTGAGGGAAGATTTTAAATAACCAACTTTATGTATTTAATAAACAGTAATATTCAAATTATCCATTTTTCTCGAGTTAATATTAATAATTTTTGTCCTTCAAAGACTTTTTTGTAAAAGATTTTTTGGCATGAAATATTCATATTTCCCTATCTTTTTAGTATCTGTAGGCTCTGTATTGATATCCCTTTTTTCATTCCTAATATTAGTAATGTGTATTTCACTCATTTCTTCTTCTTTTAGGTAAAGATTTAGCTAAATAATATTGATTCTAGCTAAAGACTTTTCAGTTTTAGGGATCCTTGAAAGATTTAGCTTCTGGTTTAGATCATTCTTTTGTTTAATTCTTTATCCTCTACGTTTTGGATTGGATAATTTCTTTTGATATATCTTCAAATTCACATATAATTTTTTTTCTGTCATTCAATCTTGCTGTTGAACTCAGATAGTGAATTTTTACCTTTAGTTATTATATTTTTCAGCTTTGGAATTCCTACTTGTTTTTAAATTTTTCTTTTAATTTATTTTGAGATCTCCATGTGCTCACTTATTATTAACACATTTTCTTTTAATTCCTTGGGCAGATTTTCCTTTAAATTTGTAACATACATATTGTAATTTCTTTAATTTTTTGTGTATTTTATCCAGCATATGAACTCCTTTTTTTTTCTCTTCTGATTATGAGTCACATTTGTCAGTTTATTAGCATGTCTAATAATTTCAACCGAAAGCCAGATACTAGATAATTCATTGCAGTGACTCTTAATTCTATTTGTTCTTCTGGGGAGTTGCTGGTTTTATTTGTTTGTTTGTTCTAGGAGGTAATGAACTTTCCTGGTCCTCAAATGTGAAATCTATCTTCTCTGCAGTGTGTATCCACTGATGTCTCCGCTCATTCTTGTCTAGCCTTGGTCCCTAGGGGTCTAAATTGTGCTTGTGTAGCTCACAAGTCAGCCAATGATTTAGACAGAGGCTGTGTTCAGACACCAAAAGCCAATAAATCTTTTTTTTTTTAAAGTCAAAAAATCTTCTATCCTCTGCTCCTTGAGCTGTGGATTAAGGAATGCATTCAAAATGCAGCAATTTTTCAAATTTCTTCAAGGCTTTAATTTGCACTGGGCACTTTGTCCTTCTTGCATACATAGTTTAGAAGTCATTCAGGGATGTATTTAGAACTTATCTCAGTCTTTCTATGATGAATATCTTGATTCCAAACTCCTCCATTTTGGTTTCTAATTGTTGTGCTTTGCACCTTGAACCAAATTTCTACTTCTGGCAAGTAATATTGTGATTTTCATCCTCCAAGTTGGAGATGAAAACAAGCCATTGTAGAAAGACCAAAGATTCATCTTTCTTAATCAATGAAACAGCAGATTTGGATGAATAAACACTTTGATGAGTAAGCACTTCTCAAGTTGCTGCCTGTCTTTGGTCATTTCTAGTTCGTTCTGGAAGTGATTATTTTGAATAATTTCAGTCTATTTTGAACTCATTTTCTGTTACAGATAATTACCTGACTCTTTCATTATTCTATTGCCAGAAGTAGAGTTCTGATTTTTAGGATTTAATTTTATACATTTTTGAAGTAACTAGTTAGTGCCAGGCATATAGCAGGGACTTGATAAATGCTAACTCCTTTAATCCTATTATGAAGCTCCGAATATGGCTAGATGGTTTAAAAAAAAAAGATTATTTTAAGGTAAGAAATAGAGGTATAGCATTGCTATTTTGGAGATAGGTAATGGCAAGCTGTCTTCAAAAAATCCTTGGAGTTTTAAATAAGGAGATTGAAAACAGTTGGTTAAATATTTTCAAAATGATTACCGTACATGCTTATTGACCAAAGTTATTTGATGACACATCAGGGTCAAAAATTCTAGGGAATAGAACGAAATATGGCCCTTTGTAGCAATGTGGATGGAACTGGAGAGTGTGATGCTAAGTGAAATAAGCCATACAGAGAAAGACAGATACCATATGGTTTCACTCTTATGTGGATCCTGAGAAACTGAACAGAAACCCATGGAGGAGGGGAAGGAAAAAAAAAAGAAGTTAGAGTGGGAGCGAGCCAAAGCATAAGAGACTCTTAAAAACTGAGAACAAACTGAGGGTTGATGGGGGATGGGAGGGAGGGGAGGGTGGGTGATGGGTATTGAGGAGGGCACCTTTTGGGATGAGCACTGGGTGTTGTATGCAAACCAATTTGACAATAAATTTCATATATTGAAAAAAAAATTCTAGGGAATTTCTCTATCATTTCATATATCGTATTCTTTGACCAACTTTACATAATTTATGAAGTGGAGCTTAGTCACTTATTTTGAACATTATGTCTTGCTCCTGAGAATGAAGTTGTGCTAAATTTCAGTGGATCTTCATTTGTGTAAGCAAGCTTTAAGAGACCTTGTTTCTGAAAGCTCTGAGTCTCTGAAACACTTTCTGCTGGTCTTATACAATACTTATCATTCAATAAGATAGCATTGAGGCATCCTTAGGAACAAATTATCTATACAAAGAACCTTAAGATACTTAAGACAGAAATGTCAACAAAGAAATATAAGTTGAAGATATGAATTAACAAAAGTCATTAAAACTAGAAGGAGGAAGAGGAGGAGGAGGAGGAGGGTAAGGAGGAGAAGGGAAGAAGAAGAAGAAGAAGAAAAGAAGAAGAAGAAGAAGAAGAAGAAGAAGAAGAAGAAGAAGAAGAAGAAGAAGAAGAAGAAGAAGAAGAAGAAGAAGAAGAAGAAGGAGGAGAAGAAAGAAGAAGAAGGAGAAGGAGGAGGAGGAGGGAGAGGAGGAGGAGGAGGAGAAAGCAGCTCATATTATTGCCTGGAATGGCTGCTGAGAGTTAGTTCAAAGTCTACCTATAAAATTTAGAAACTTACACAGTTGAAGATGATTCTTCAGAATCATCTGCCCTTAACAACTTTTTTTTAGTGTTTATTTATTACCCTTAGCAACTTTTTTAGTGGTAGAGAGCAAAATTAATATACAAGATAACCTACATAAATAGTTAAACTTCAAAGAAATGTAAATACTGGTTAAAAGTCACATGGAGTGGTCAAACTTTACACTCTGCCATCTGTTTTCTAGTTGGACTTTATTTGCATCACTCTTGATATGGTATTATTAACCATTTAATTTTTTTAACTTTTTAAATATATTTAGTCATGTCAATGACTTATTCAATTTATTAGAAATATATGCCTTAAGTAAACTTTGAAATCAAGCAGAAAGTGGACAGAGAGAGAGAGAGAGAGAGGAGAGAAAGAGAGACAAACAAAACAAAAAACAGAGAATGAAGAAACAAATGAACATTGGAGAAAAAAAGAGAAAGAGAGGCAAACCATAAAATAGACTCTTGGCCAAAGAAAACAAACAGGGATGATGGAGGGGAGGTGGATGGGGGAATGGGTTAAATGGGTGATGGGTATTAAGGAGGGCACTTGTAATGAGCACTGGGTGTTGTATGTAAGTGATGACTCACCAAATTCTGCACCTGAAATGAATACTACACTGTATTGTATGTTAACTAACTGAATTTAAAAAAAAACTTGAAATTACAACTTCCTTGCCACCCCCCCCCCCCCGCCCCAAATAGAGAATTATCAATGGGGAGGAGAGAGAAGATGATCGGAATATGAACAAGGTTAGTATTTTTTAAACATTTTTTTACCTAGAAAAAATTGTAAAGAAATAATTTATTTCCTATGTAAAGTAAGAAAAAAAAAACTATTCTTAATCAAAATCTATTAGGGACGCCTGGGTGACTCAGTTGGTTAAGCGTCCAATTTGGATCTCATAGTTTGTGATCCCAGTCGTGATCTCATAGTTTGTGAATTTGAGCCCCATATGGGGCTGTGCGCTGTCTGCACAGAGCCCACCTCATGTGCTCTGTCCCTCTCTGTCTCTGCACCTTCCCCACACTCTTTCTCTCTCTCAAAAATAAATAAACATTTAAAAATGTCTACTAAAAATAATACCTTCCAAAATGTGTTATTTATTATTTTGCAGCATTTTACTTCTGTGTTAGTTCAAACAGATATGGTAAGATGAGATAGAGAAGGTATTAAGGAAAAGAAAAGTAATAACTATTTGTGTCATTGATCTGATAATATTGTCATAATTAAAGATATTCTTATTACTTTTTATAGTTCTTTCTTTTTTAATTTTTTGATGTTTATTTCTTTTTGAGAGACAGAGAGACCGAGCAGGAGTGGGGGAGGGGCAGAAAGAGAGGGAGGGAAACAGAATCTGAAGCAGGCTCCAGGCTCTGAGCTGTCAGCACAGAGCCCAGCGCGACTTAACCAACTGAGCCAACCAGGTGCCCCACTTTCTGTAGTTCTAATTAGTTCATTTCTGAACTTGCTTTCTCCATGATGTTCCTACCATATGTTTTTTAAGCATAATTTTGTGCACTTGCTGTTTGTTCTTATAATGATCTTTAATTGGTGTCTCCTGGGTGGCAAAGTTATTGGTGAAAAATATAATTCTGTGAAATTTGAGGTTTATTGTTTTAGTTTTTCATCTTTCCTGTTTTCCCAATGCCAATGTTAATGGTGTATTATAATGTTGTAAATATGCTGATCCAACTGTTCCAAAGTCTGGGAACTTGAGAAAGACAATTTATCTACATGTATTAAATAATCAAAATAAAATCAATTTGGCTAAGCTTTTTGTTTGTTCCACTCAAGAAACACGATTTTGAAAACAAAATAAGTGTATTTGCATTGTCGTTTAGCATGCTTGTTAAGAGCTTATTGTTTGAAAAAAATCATAAAAGTCATTTTATGAAAACAGAATTCTCCATAAACATATTAAACATAAATATCTTATTTTGAATATGTATGTGATTTTCTTACAAGTAGTATATGACAGAGCACAAGTAACAAAGACAGGTTTAAGAAAATAAAGAAAATCAGGAGATTTTCATTTCTTTTCATTTTCTGGAATTTGCTCCATGAAACCAGAATTTAGAAACATGAAATATAAGATAGAACTTTTTACTTAAAGGTTTCGAATGCTTTTTGAACGTGTCTCTTTTTATCTCTTACAATGAATGAAACCTTGTACCTTCTTGAATTTGGCACTTGAGGAGTTATACAGTTTGGAGTCAGAAAATGTGCATTTTGAGGTATAAGGCAATAGGAGATGAGTAAATGAGATATAAATGTGCTTCAGAAACCAAATCACTCTAGGGACTCCTATACAAATCTTGAAAATATATAATTTTCCTCCTATATACACATTAAGGAACATCTTCAAATCTAATATCATATCTATGTCAAAAATGTGCCTTTAGTGGAGAAAAGATGCTTTAATTAGATGTGTTATTACTCTATATTTACTTTTTCTTTTCCCTCACCATATTCTAAGTGGAATTGAAATTGCACCGCCTAATGTTGAAAATTTAAATATATATAGCTTTAACATTTAAAATGCAGCAAAAGGGTCTTAAAATTTCTTGGTTGCCACTCGGTCACTAACATGTAAATTATTGTCTTAGTTAAAATACCATGTAATGAAACATTTTTCAACGTACATTTTTAAGTCTGGGGGAAGATAATTAAAATGATCAATTAAGTTTGTGTTTCAGTTTCCAGTTGCCTGGAGAAGGTCTTTTAAAAGCTGTCACATTCCCCCTCCCTACCAGCCACATACACTTTCTCTCTTAATCTTGTAAAAGCTAAATAAAAGAAACAGAATTGAGAGATAAGATCAAATGTTTTCAATGCTTAACCTATGAAAACAAACAAGAGCTATTGATGACTTTGTCTATGGTATTGAAGACTAGATTGAATCGAACAGTGGTTTACTGCTTGACAGGCAGAGTAATGACCAAACACAAATGGGAGGTTTCTTGGTGTAAATTACCCAGTTTAGACTCTAGGTGTCAACTCTCACGAGTTCTGAAACTGCCTTTAATCTCTGGTTTGGATGCAAATTCAGTTGGAGGCAATTTCTGAAAACTTGCTCCCTTAGTCCTACTACTTGTTAGCTCTTCACCAGCCACATTTGTGCTAGCTTTCCTGGGCTGGTTTTGGTACATTTCCAACCACCCTCATTCTGACTTGGCCATATTCAATCAGAGACAAAAGGCCTTCAAACAATAGGACTATCTTATTTTCTTCCTCATGACTAATAATAATTAATAATGATTGAACACTTAGTCATGCCAGACACTGAGCTGGGACTACAAAAGCTTTATCTTTATCCTCATGACACCCCCATGGTGTAGCCATATTTACTATTGATGAGGAAACTGAGACCTGATACTTGCTAGAAAGTCACCCAAGGGGTAAATTTGTCTGAATCCTAGACCGATGCCATTAGTTGCCAATCCCTACTGCCTCTATCATGTCTGTAGTATCAGGAAATGAGTTCTTCCATTCTATGTGAGAATAAAACAATTTAGTATATTCTACTCATGGCTTTTCAGAGTGTCTTATTCCAGTTACAGACTCTCCAGCATACAGACACATCTAACCCATTTTATCACCACATTTCTCTGTCATTTGGTGAATCATCAACTTCCTCTTCCTTACAACTTCCTTCACTTCAAAGCCCCAACTTTTTGTTCAGAAACTCTCTGCAAAATAGTTAACTCCAGATTTTCCCCCCTGCAAATCATCCATTTTTTTCTCAAGCCTGCCTAGTCTGACATTGCCTTTCTTTGCTTCTTATCCTTGGGCTGTTTTATACCTAGAGACTGAAGATCAAAGTTACAGACTCTTCCTTGATCTTCCTCTGTAGGGTTTCTGTTTCAGCCTGTGTAGGATTATTGGTGAAAGAAAAATGGACAGTTACTTAAAGATATTTAAGGCCACTGATGAAAAGAAAAGGAGAGAGACTTGAAATACTATAGTACCAAGCTTAGTGGGCAATTATCCATCACAGACTTTTAATAGTAAAGAAGTGACAAAAGACCACATAATCTTAGCTCCCTTATTTTATGGATGATGAATCTGGAGTCCACAGTGGTAACTAACTTGTCTAAAATTTCTGGGTAGTTAATGCTAGTTAGTGGCAAAATCTGGGATTAGTCTCCTACATTCAAATATATATATAATATATATATATATTATATATATTATAAATATAAATATATTATATATATAAAGTAACACACTGCTTTCTTATTTCCATTGATTTGGTAGCATTTATTCATCTGTCATATATCTATCTATCTATCATCTATCTATATATCTATCTATCCATCCATCCATTGACCCACCCATCCAGTGTGTAACTATAAGTAAGGGCATGTTTACCAAGGACATGCTATGTTCAAGGTAATGCACTAGAAGCTTGTAAGAGTCACAGTTATAAGTATAACATGATCGTTATTCTGAATGACCTGGCATCACCATATGACCCAAGACACAGACACATATGAGTAACCATATCGCAAATCTTGATATATTCATTCGCTGTGTGGGTCAATAAGCAACTTCATTGATGTGAGAAAAAAATGAAACATTTATTTTGCATAGCACAAGGTTTGTGACTAATTGTTCATCTAGTTTATGAAGTCTAGAGATAGGAAAATGTAGATGAATACTAATGGGTTCTCATGAACTCAGGCAAGGATATGTGTACTCAAAGTGATGACCAGGAGATAGAAGTTTTGTTTTTTTCTTCTTGTTTGTTTTTGCTTATAAACCATGACCTGGGTGGAGATAAAAGATAGGATACTAAGAGAAAAAGTGGCTCACAAAGCCAGAAATGTTTATTCCTTGGAATATGCAGTGAAAGAATGTCTTCAACATCATGACAATTCAGTTTCTGGCACCATTGTTTTTGAGTGTATTGTAGCAGAATTATTATTTTCAAGTCTTTCTGGAAGTTGGGATAAGGGCTACGTTCATTGGGTTATGTGAATCAACAACCTATTAGTAATTGAATATTTATTAGAAATAGTTGAAATAGATTACTAAGAGACTCATACTGTAAAAACTTATAAGGATGTGGCTTGGTATCAGTCTCTTAGTGGTTATACATTAACATGATAGTTGACTTCATCAAGGTGGTATGAACTATTCGAATATTATATTGGTCCAATGATGTGACTGTTTGACCACGTAGCATGATCTGTTGTTACAAAATGAGTGATTTAAAGATTTTTCTTAGAGTCTGTATTTTTGTTTTTCATCAATATATTTTTTAATTAAAAAAATTTTAATGTTTATTTTATTTTTGAGAGAGAGAGACAGTGCAAGCAGGGGAGAGACAGAGAGAGAGGGAGACAGAATATGAAGCAGGCTCCAGGCTCTGAGCTGTGACCTGTTGGCACAGAGCCCGACACAAGTCTCAAACCCACGAACCGCGAGATCATGACCTGAGCCACAGAAGTCAGACACTTAACTGAGCCACCCAGGCATGCCTCTTTCATCAATTTAAATGAGATCAAAACTAGTTGAAAAGTTTAAGAGGCAGTGACTTAGCATGTCTACTTTAAGGAACATTTTGAGATGTGAGGAAATATCTGGTTAGTTTAATTGACTATTTTATATGTTTATGAGAGAACGATAGACAAAGGACATAATCTCCTTTCAACTTTCTCAGTTGTCCTAAATATATTAATATATTAAGGACCTGTTCTATAGAAATTCCAGATTTCACCTAATCTAGGAGTTATATATATTTGTGGTTCTGGACACTTAAAAATGTGATAAAAGGCTAAGGATCTGTTACTCCCATCAGAATGTACAGAAGACAACCCACTTAGGTCTCAAGGTGTTTGAAATGTTAAGTTTGTCCCCGTGTAAGAACTTCTAACAGAGTTTTTTAAAGAATCCTTTCACCCAGGACAAACAGTTGCACCTATACTGAAGGAAACGGAAAAACAAATATGCTGTCCTAACTTTTTTAAAAGTTTTTTCTTTTAAGAAAAGAGCCCAAAATGGCAGATGATAAGTGAGTAGGGCTGATTTGATTAAAAGCCAATTAAATATTATAAATTTAATAATTATTTCTCATATACATGATTGCATTAATAATCTATTCTTATTCTGAGAGAGTAAACTCCAAATCTTAGTGACTTAATAGGACTGAATTTACATGGTGTTTAAACTGTACAAGATAAGGAAGCTTTACTCAGAGGTCCAAGGGGATGGCAATTTGCTCTCTTACAGTTACAGCATTTCACCTGGATACACACCTTCCTGGCTCACTGCTGTGAGGAAAGAGAAACTAGAGAATTGCACATAGATTTCTTTCACTATCTCAGCCAAGAGGTGACAAACACCACTTCCAATCACATTTTACTGGGTATAAATACTCACATGAGCAGCCACAAATGCATGGGGCCAGGGAAGTGTAATCCTCCAGTGTGGCCAGAAGGAGAGAGTAACTGGATATGGTTATACATTAGAAGTCCCTAGTAGTGGTGCAAGAAGCGAAAAGGGACACTGTTCCCTCTCTCCAGGTATCTACCCAAAAGGATAAAATGAGTATACCTAAAAGGATACTATCAGGGCAATACAGTTTAGGATTATAAGAACAACAAGAACAACAACAAATTGTAGAGTGAGAATATATTCTAGGAGAAGCCGCAGAAGGAATCTAGTTGAATATTGTTGAGGAAAATTAAACCGTGTCAGTGAAGTTGGCACTTTCGGTTGATGAGCAAAGCTGTTACTGATGGACCTTGACATCTCAAATCACAGGAAACTCTTTTCTGGGGCCATCTTTGAATTGGTCACATTATAGTTGAGGTTTTTCCTGTTGTTGTGCTTTAGGTGTCAGGCTTTGAGAGCGTTGAGAATTACAATGCCAAAGATGGCAAGCTATTTCGTTCTTATTTTTTTTCTGGGGCTGTTAATTTATTAAAACAGTGTTCTGACATAATACATGATGCCTGAAAGAAGTATCACTGCATTGAAATTCAGCAATATGCTGTAAATTTGTAATTTTTGCTATTCCAACTGTTTTAGCATCAGACTTTCTAATGAGTCCAATGAATAACAAATAAGTGCCAAAAAAGAATAATGTCTACCATTTAAAGAATAATCCACTATATTTATTCTAGTTCCCTTCCCTGGCAGGAAGAAGGGTCTCCCCAGACTGCACACATATGTGTATTCTTGCAGCGATCGGTAGGTACAAATACTTCTCATTGATCTAGGAATTAGGCATCCGGCAGTTTGGCCTTCTTGAACATACATATTAAGGGTGCAAAAATGAGCTCCAAGTGGTGAGAAAATTTGTTACCACAAAGCTTGAATACTATTTGATGGCCATGATATAGAGCGACTGTTAGGCTTTCTCCTATAATCCTAGGTATTTGATAGAAGTAAACCTTCAAGCTTGACTGGTCTTTTCTACTATTTGCATCAAATAGATACCCAAGATAGAAATTAAAGTCTGGGAGAAAATGACACTAAGACCAACATAGTGACAAACAGGACAGAGAGTTCTGGAGTTCTGGTTAATTGCCAGAAAAGTCTATCGGTGACTTTTAAAGTAAACAGTAAAAGTTCAACTTAAACCAGATAAAACAATTTATTGAATTATGCAACTAGGAAAACACCAGTGGTATGGTGGCCACCAGTCACAGTGCAATCAGGATGTCAATTCTAGAATCCTTTTAGCTTCATAACCCTGTGTTTGGTTTTATCCTTAGGCTGGCTTTTCATAGCTCAGAAATATGGTGCCAGCAATGTACTTTCAAATTCACATTTGGTGCATATAGCTTCTCCTCCTGCCCCCCCCCCCCCCTGATTTTGCCATGTGTGAACCAATCAATTTCTTCTGTTGGAATAGTGTGTTAAGTCCTGACAGTGTCATGCGTGAAACAATGATTGTGGCAAAAGAATGGGATTATCCCTCTGGAACTGTGAGAAAGGTCAAAGCCAGCCTCCCACTCCAAACGCCATGACTGCTCTTCAAAAGAGGTGTTAGAATAATGTTGGGGAGAAAATCACAATATCAACAATGAAGGCAAGTATGCAAGTATAAAAAATAGACCTAAAAAATGATGAAACATGGTAGTGTGGCCATTTAGTCTAGAGAAAAATCTGTTCTTTTCAATAGCTTGTTATTTAATATAGCAGCATATAAAAATTAACACTTGTAGTTAAGGTCTGAGACAACAATGGAATGTGAACTTATATTCTGTATATTCTTTTTAGAGACTCTGTATTCTTCTGGTGTTAAGAGTAAGTTTGACAAGATATGGCAAGATATAGGAATGATTTTTTTTTTAACTTTTCAACTACATATTTGAGTTCATTTATAAGGAAGAGAAATATGAGCAGTCTTTGAGGAGAGTCCTTACATACCTATGGAGAAAGGGTGCTGCATTTTCAGCAGGTCAGAGTATTGGACTCTTGTGCTGGGAGATTCTTCCTGAGGGGGCTGACTGGAGCACTACAGTGATGATGCATCATGTTTCTGTATATCCACGTGGCCCTCCCATCACTGAAAAACAGCCATCTTAATGAGACAAAGCTTCAGTTCACTGTTCACTATAAACGTTACTCTTTTTGAAAAAGAGAAGACTTCATTAGATATCTTTTTGTCTTACATAACAAAGGCCAGGTCAGTTTGGCCTTGGGTTAACATTCCTGCAGATATGAAAAGAACACCAGAATGCCACTGTTAACAGTGTCAGTCAGGGTATTCCTAGGAAACAGATGGTGCCCTCTAATTGATTAATTTGCAGGGAGTTTAACGTAACTATTCACAAAGCTAGGGTTAGCATACCGGAAACCCACAAGGATGGTGAACTCACCCCAGAGCTGAGAACAGCAGTGATGATTCACACCTCTAGGACTGAAAAGACAAGTGGAGGGAACAGTTACCTGGAGGAGAAGACTCTTAACTGGACTGTGAGCTTTGTTCCAGAGATCTGGCAAGCTTATTGTGAGCTCCTAGAAAGGCGACCAAGGGAATCAACACCCAACCTCATGCTCCTCCCTCCCATACACTGCTTCTGCCAATGACTTGCATTGCTGATTCCTACCAAAATTCTGAGGAGAAGAAAGCATGAGTGAGCATACTTCACACAGAACATGGAAACTACTATTGCTTATTTAGAGGAAAAAAAAGAGCCTAAAACTTAAGGACAAAAGTAAATTATTGAAAATAATGCCTATGGGGGAATGAGTGGAACTGGAATTAAAGGGGTAAGGATGGTAATGAGAGGTCATTCCTTATACAGTTTTTTTTCAATCTTTTTTTAAAAGTCTATTTATTTTGACAGAGAGAGAGAGAGAGAGACTGTGCAGGGGAAGGGGCAGAGAGAGAGAGAGGGAGAGAGAGAATCCCAAGCAGGCACTGCACTGTCAGCACAGAGCCTTATGTGGGGCTTGAACTCAGAAACTGTGAGATCATGACCTGAGCTGAAACGAAGAGTCAGACATTTAACCGACTGAGCCACCCCAGGCGCCTAAGTGCAGGGACTATATTATACAGAGGTTTGCACTCTTAGGGATTTTCTGTTGTAGAAGGATGGATATAATAGTTACCAATAAATTACTTTATAAGGTGGATTAAATAGATACTTTTAAGGAGACACAAGCTTCCTTTGAAATTCGAAGAAGGAGGAAGAAACAGTGATTTCCAATTAGAAGTTAGAGTGAGTGAACTGTGCCTTGAGTAATGAGAAATGTATAAATAAATTAAAATGAGAAAAGGTTTATACCAGCATTAGAGCACTGTGAGCAAAGATGGGGACAAAAGTAATGCTGTGCATTTTGAGAAGGCCCAGTTACCAACTGAATTCAAAACACATATAAAAGGCCAGGGTAACACTATGTTGAACATTTGAAACTAAAGAACATTATTTGTTAACTATACTCAAAAAGGAAAAAAAAAATGGGGCAGCAGTATACTGCAGCATGGCTAGCTGGCCACAGACTTAGAAGTACGTATCTATGTCATAGTAAGAATTTCTTCCTGGATAGAATATTGAATGAAAAGTTAGAGTGCCCTTTGCTCATCCTGACCAAATACAAGGCAAAGAGCCCATGGAATTGAACAAGGGGATTTTTCCCCCTCTGTCAGGGCTGCAGTGAACACTATCTTTCAGTACAAATGAGGATTTAGGGAGGCATGGTGCTATATCTACTCTTGTGGTTTTTTAAAAACTTATTTTATTATTATTTTTTTAATGCTTATTTATTTTTGAGAGAGAGAGAGAGAGAGAGAGAGAGAGAGAGAGAGACAAAGCACAAGCATGGGAGGGACAGAGAGAGAGAGGGAGACACAGAATCTGAAGCAGGATCCAGGCTCCGAGCAGTCAGCACAGAGCCTGACACAGGGCTTGAACCCATAAGCTACAAGATCATAACCTAAGCCAAAGTTGGATGCTTAACTAACAGCCACCCAGGTGCCCCTATTTGTGTCTTTATCTAGTTATACTCTTTGCACTGCTTACGTTCTGATTAATAGTACACTGAAGTGAAAATAACCTCTATTTGAGTCAAGGTCATCATTTTCACCAACCTTTGTGGTCTGGCCTACTTCAATTATTATATGAGAGCCAGAGATAAAAAGATGCACATTAGACATGGTGTCTGATACAGCTGCATTTTCGACTCATTGAAACTGCTGGCTTATCTAGTGTATTCTTATTTCTGTCTGCTAATCTCAATTCTTAGGGTTTTTAATATAAATTCTTAGGGTTTTTGTCCCCCTGTATACCAAATAATGTCTTTAAAAATTTTCAGGTTAGAAGACCAATAAAACAGAGGCACAAGTACACTTTTTATATTAATGAAAATATATATGTATCTATATTGCTGTCTTTCCTCAGGATAACACTGCTACACCCAGAGAGTTTGAGTGAGCTCTTCTCTTCTTACTCAAAAAAGAGTGGTTACCTGGTCTGGGGGTAGGAGTGGGGATTGGTTTTAAATAGGCATAAGAAAATACTTTGCAGTGAACAAAGAAAGGAAGGAAGGAAGGAAGAAGAAAGGAAAGAAAGAAAGAAAGAAAGAAAGAAAGAAAGAAAGAAAGAAAGAAGAAAGAAAAGAAAGAAAGGAAAAGAAAGAAGGAAAGAAAGAAAAAAAGGAAAAGAAAAACACTTTGAAGTGATGGAAATATTGTTAAGACTGAATTGTAAGAGGAAGTTATGAGAGGACATGACCTCCAGTTGACCTGCAAGCTGGGCCAGGGCAATGAAGGCTCCTCGCCCCTCCCCTGTCCTTGAAATGTACATTCTGCTCACTTTTCCTGCAGCCCGCCGTTTTCCAGGATGCAGCCTCGAGAAAGCAAGTCTGCGTGGTGACTAAACCCGGGTACAGTCTCCGTATAAACTTCAGACTCTGGCGGGAGTGTGATGATTTGTGCATCTTGCAGAGACCAAGGCAAGCCTTGTACGTAAGTCCCCTTGCTTATTCAGCCTGCCACTTTGCAATCTGGAGTGGTTGGCCTCCTTCCTCCGCCTCTCCTTGCCCCCCGAGAAAGGGGCCGGTTTCAGAACTTCACCGCAGAAGCTCTGAATTTGCAAACCAACGGTGCTGATGATTGCACAACTATAAATTTACTAAAAATAATTCAACTGCACACATAAAATGGGTGAATTTTATAGTATGAAAGTGGTACCTCAATAAAGCTGTTAACTTTTTTAAATTCCAGGAATCCTAAAGTCATCTGAACCATCAGTTCAGTATTAAATATTGTTTCAGGGGCGCCTGGGTGGCTCAGTCGGTTAAGCTTTGGACTTGGGCTCAGGTCATGATTTCACGGTTTGCAGGTTCCAGCCCCAAATGGGACTCTGTTCTGACAGTTCAGAGCCTGGAGCCTGCTTTGGATTCTGTGTCTCCCTCTCTCTCTCTGCCCCTCCCCAATTCATGCTCTGTCCTTCGCTCTCAAAAGTGAATAAACATTAGAAACATTTTTAAATATTCTTTGTGTCTACTAATCAGAATTCCTAGTGGTTTAGCTAAGTATACAGAATCCCCAAGGTGGGATGTAGCTTAGCTCTCCACAGTGTCCTTACAGATGAAAAGGATAAACTCAAAGTGTAAACCAAGCAGGATTGGATTGAGGCTGTAGGACTTGACTGAGGCCTGAGTACTCCTAGAAAAATATGGTGCCGTGTGAATTAGGCAATGCTTACTTGATTCCCATTGTCTGAGAGGACTTGTGTAAATTAAAATGAAATATCCCATCTAAGTTCAGCTTGCCTTGATGTATTCTTTGAGGGAAGATTTTAAACTATAAGTTTAATTTCTTTTAAAATGTGGTAGGGGTTCCTGGGTGGCTCAGTCAAGCATCTGGGGCTTGATTTCAGTTCGGGTCGTGATCTGCCTGTCCTTGTTCATGCGCTCTCTCTCTCCCTCTCTCTCAAAATAAATAAATAAACTTAAAAAATAAATAAAGTGTCATAAGTAAACTCAGGTTTTCTGGTTTTGTTTTGTTTCTAGTTTAGTTTTGGTATTTTGGTGTGTTGTATTTGACTAGGAATTTATCTTGTCTGCATTTAAAAGTTTTCAACAAAAAGCCATTTGTCATATTGCACTTTCTTTAAAATTGTTGCTGATTGTAGCTTTATGCTTCATTTAAAAATTATTTTTGATATTGATCCTTTGGATATTCTCTACTTTTTCTTGGTGAATATTGCCAGAAGTTCTATTAATATATAAAACAACCAACTTTGACTTCTACTGGGTGTCTCTTTTATCTTTGTTTTTATGTTCTTTAATTTTTGCTTGTTAGTTTCTTTTTCCTTCTACCCTTTTTTGAATTTCTTTGGCATTAATTCTCTAATTTTTGAATTTTGCTACTTAATAACTTTTCTAATCAAAACATTCCTTTAAATACTGTTTTAAGTGTGTCCCCTAAACTTTGTAATGGAGTGTAGGAATTGGTGCTTAGTTCTGAATACTTTGAAATTTTCTGTATCATTTGATCTTTGATTCTTGGTTATTAAAAATGTGATAGTTAATTTCCATTCTTATATTTGTGTTCTTAAGTTTATATTCTTTTAATTGATATTTCACTACATCATGGTAAGAGAACATAATTTGTGGTATACAGATTTTTGGAAATTGGTTGAGACTTGCTTTATGATATAGTAAATGTTTTCATGTTTATAGTGTAGTAAATTTTTTTAAGGTCATATTTTATAAATAGCATATGTGTACTTGAAGAAAACTGTACTCTATAATAATTGGAAGCGTGATTTTGTGTATATATATATATATATATATATATATATATTCATTTAAATCAAGCTTTTAAATTGTATTGCTCAGTGTGTATATTTACTTGACTTACTTTTACTGCCTGCTTTATCTACTGATAGTTGAGAGACAAATTTAGAAAATTTTCACTATAATTATAGATTTTCCCACTTGTACCCATAATGCTATAGATTTTTCTACTTCATGTATTTTGAGGTCTCTCAATTTGATACATATAAGTTTAGAACTTATATCTTCCTAATAAGATCAACCTTTTTATTATTATGTAATGGTTAGCCTAATTTATACTTTCTATCTTAAAATATTTTTGGTCCTACTTAAATATATCTACCACAACAGTATTTTTTTTTTTTATATGAAGTTTATTGACAACTTGGTTTCCATACAACACCCAGTGCTCATCCCAAAAGGTGCCCTCCTCAATACCCATCACCCACCCGCCCCTCCCTCCCACCCCCCATCAACCCTCAGTTTGTTCTCAGTTTTTAACAGTCTCTTATGCTTTGGCTCTCTCCCACTCTAACGTCCTTTTTTTTTTTTTTTTTTTTTTTCCTTCCCCTCCCCCATGGGTTCCTGTTAAGTTTCTCAGGATCCACATAAGAGTGAAACCATATGGTATCTGTCTTTCTCTGTATGGCTTATTTCACTTAGCATCACACTCTCCAGTTCCATCCACGTTGCTACAAAAGGCCATATTTCATTTTTTCTCATTGCCACGTAGTATTCCATTGTGTATATAAACCACAATTTCTTTATCCATTCATCAGTTGATGGACATTTAGGCTCTTTCCATAATTTGGCTATTGTTGAGAGTGCTGCTATGAACATTGGGGTACAAGTGCCCCTATGCATCAGTACTCCTGTATCCCTTGGATAAATTCCTAGCAGTGCTATTGCTGGGTCATAGGGTAGGTCTATTTTTAATTTTCTGAGGAACCTCCACACTGCTTTCCAGAGCGGCTGCACCAATTTGCATTCCCACCAACAGTGCAAGAGGGTTCCCGTTTCTCCACATCCTCTCCAGCATCTATAGTCTCCTGATTTGTTCATTTTGGCCACTCTGACTGGCGTGAGGTGATACCTGAGTGTGGTTTTGATTTGTATTTCCCTGATAAGGAGCGACGCTGAACATCTTTTCATGTGCCTGTTGGCCATCTGGATGTCTTCTTTAGAGAAGTGTCTATTCATGTTTTCTGCCCATTTCTTCACTGGGTTATTTGTTTTTCGGGTGTGGAGTTTGGTGAGCTCTTTATAGATTTTGGATACTAGACCTTTGTCCGATATGTCATTTGCAAATATCTTTTCCCATTCCGTTGGTTGCCTTTTAGTTTTGTTGGTTGTTTCCTTTGTTGTGCAGAAGCTTTTTATCTTCATAAGGTCCCAGTAATTCACTTTTGCTTTTAATTCCCTTGCCTTTGGGGATATGTCGAGTAAGAGATTGCTATGGCTGAGGTCAGAGAGGTCTTTTCCTGCTTTCTCCTCTAAGGTTCTGATGGTTTCCTGTCTCACATTTAGGTCCTTTATCCATTTTGAGTTTATTTTTGTAAATGGTGTGAGAAAGTGGTCTAGTTTCAACCTTCAACTGCATGTTGCTGTCCAGTTCTCCCAGCACCATTTGTTAAAGAGGCTGTCTTTTTTCCATTGGATGTTCTTTCCTGCTTTGTCAAAGATGAGCTGGCCATATGTTTGTGGGTCTAGTTCTGGGGTTTCTATTCTATTCCATTGGTCTGTGTGTCTGGTTTTGTGCCAATACCATGCTGTCTTGATGATGACAGCTTTGTAGTAGAGGCTGAAGTCTGGGATTGTGATGCCTCCTGCTTTGGTCTTCTTCTTCAAAATTCCTTTGGCTATTCGGGGCCTTTTGTGGTTCCATATGAATTTTAGGATTGCTTGTTCTAGTTTCGAGAAGAATGCTGGTGCAATTTTGATTGGGATTGCATTGAATGTGTAGATAGCTTTGGGTAGTATTGACATTTTGACAATATTTATTTTTCCAATCCATGAGCAGGGAATGTCTTTCCATTTCTTTAAATCTTCTTCAATTACCTTCATAAGCTTTCTATAGTTTTCAGCATACAGATCCTTTACATCTTTGGTTAGATTTATTCCTAGGTATTTTATGCTTCTTGGTGCAATTGTGAATGGGATCAGTTTCTTTATTTGTCTTTCTGTTGCTTCGTTGTTAGTGTATAAGAATGCAACTGATTTCTGTACATTGATTTTGTATCCTGCAACTTTGCTGAATTCATGGATCAGTTCTAGCAGACTTTTGGTGGAGTCTATCGGATTTTCCATGTATAATATCATGTCATCTGCAAAAAGCGAAAGCTTGACTTCATCTTTGCCAATGTTGATGCCTTTGATTTCCTTTTGTTGTCTGATTGCTGATGCTAGAACTTCCAGCACTATGTTAAACAACAACGGTGAGAGTGGGCATCCCTGTCGTGTTCCTGATCTCAGGGAAAAAGCTCTCAGTTTTTCCCCATTGAGGATGATGTTAGCTGTGGGCTTTTCATAAACGGCTTTTATGATCTTTAAGTATGTTCCTTCTATCCCAACTTTCTCAAGGGTTTTTATTAAGAAAGGGTGCTGGATTTTGTCAAAGGCCTTTTCTGCATCGATTGACAGGATCCTATGGTTCTTCTCTTTTTTTTTGTTAATGTGATGTATCACGTTGATTGATTTGCGAATGTTGAACCAGCCCTGCATCCCAGGAATGAATCCCACTTGATCATGGTGAATAATTCTTTTTATATGCTGTTGAATTCGATTTGCTAGTATCTTATTGAGAATTTTGGCATCCATATTCATCAGGGATATTGGCCTGTAGTTCTCTTTTTTTTACTGGGTCTCTGTCTGGTTTAGGAATCAAAGTAATACTGGCTTCATAGAATGAGTCTGGAAGTTTTCCTTCCCTTTCTATTTCTTGGAATAGCTTGAGAAGGATAGGTATTATCTCTGCTTTAAACGTCTGGTAGAACTCCCCTGGGAAGCCATCTGGTCCTGGACTCTTATTTGTTGGGAGATTTTTGATAACCGATTCAATTTCTTCGCTGGTTATGGGTCTGTTCAAGCTTTCTATTTCCTCCTGATTGAGTTTTGGAAGAGTGTGGGTGTTCAGGAATTTGTCCATTTCTTCCAGGTTGTCCAATTTGTTGGCATATAATTTTTCATAGTATTCCCTGATAATTGTTTGTATCTCTGAGGGATTGGTTGTAATAATTCCATTTTCATGCATGATTTTATCTATTTGGGTCATCTCCCTTTTCTTTTTGAGAAGCCTGGCTAGAGGTTTGTCAATTTTGTTTATTTTTTCAAAAAACCAACTCTTGGTTTCGTTGATCTGCTCTACAGTTTTTTTAGATTCTATATTGTTTATTTCTGCTCTGATCTTTATTATTTCTCTTCTTCTGCTGGGTTTAGGCTGCCTTTGCTGTTCTGCTTCTATTTCCTTTAGGTGTGCTGTTAGATTTTGTATTTGGGATTTTTCTTGTTTCTTGAGATAGGCCTGGATTGCAATGTATTTTCCTCTCAGGACTGCCTTCGCTGCGTCCCAAAGCGTTTGGATTGTTGTATTTTCATTTTCGTTTGTTTCCATATATTTTTTGATTTCTTCTCTAATTGCCTGGTTGACCCACTCATTCGTTAGTAGGGTGTTCTTTAACCTCCATGCTTTTGGAGGTTTTCCAGACTTTTTCCTGTGGTTGATTTCAAGCTTCATAGCATTGTGGTCTGAAAGTATGCATGGTATAATTTCAATTCTTGTAAACTTATGAAGGGCTGTTTTGTGACCCAGTATATGATCTATCTTGGAGAATGTTCCATGTGCACTCGAGAAGAAAGTATATTCTGTTGCTTTGGGATGCAGAGTTCTAAATATATCTGTCAAGTCCATCTGATCCAGTGTCTCATTCAGGGCCCTTGTTTCTTTATTGACCGTGTGTCTAGATGATCTATCCATTTCTGTAAGTGGGGTGTTAAAGTCCCCAGCAATTACCACATTCTTATCAATAAGGTTGCTTCTGTTTATGAGTAATTGTTTTATATATTTGGGGGCTCCGGTATTCGGCGCATAGACATTTATAATTGTTAGCTCTTCCTGATGGATAGACCCTGTAACTATTATATAATGTCCTTCTTCATCTCTTGTTACAGCCTTTAATTTAAAGTCTAGTTTGTCTGATATAAGTATGGCTACTCCAGCTTTCTTCTGGCTTCCAGTAGCATGATAAATAGTTCTCCATCCCCTCCCTCTCAATCGAAAGGTGTCCTCAGGTCTAAAATGAGTCTCTTGTAGACAGCAAATAGATGGGTCTTGTTTTTTTATCCATTCTGATACCCTATGTCTTTTGGTTGGCACATTTAATCCATTTACATTCAGTGTTATTATAGAAAGATACGGGTTTAGAGTCATTGTGATGTCTGTATGTTTTATGCTTGTAGTGATGTCTCTGGTACTTTGTCTCACAGGGTCCCCCTTAGGATCTCTTGTAGGGCTGGTTTAGTGGTGACAAATTCCTTCAGTTTTTGTTTGTTTGGGAAGACCTTTATCTCTCCTTCTATTCTAAATGACAGACTTGCTGGATAAAGGATTCTCGGCTGCATATTTTTGCTGTCTAGCACCCTGAAAATCTCGTGCCAATTCTTTCTGGCCTGCCAAGTTTCAAAAGAGAGATCAGTCACGAGTCTTATAGGTCTCCCTTTATATGTGAGGGCACGTTTACCCCTTGCTGCTTTCAGAATTTTCTCTTTATCCTTGTATTTTGCCAGTTTCACTATGATATGTCGTGCAGAAGATCGATTCAAGTTACGTCTGAAGGGAGTTCTCTGTGCCTCTTGGATTTCAATGCCTTTTTCCTTCCCCAGTTCAGGGAAGTTCTCAGCTATTATTTCTTCAAGTACCCCTTCAGCACCTTTCCCTCTCTCTTCCTCCTCTGGGATACCAATTATGCGTATATTATTTCTTTTTAGTGTATCACTTAGTTCTCTAATTTTCCCCTCATACTCCTGGATTTTTTTATCTCTCTTTTTCTCAGCTTCCTCTTTTTCCATAACTTTATCTTCTAGTTCACCTATTCTCTCCTCTGCCTCTTCCATCCGAGCCGTGGTGGTTTGCATTTTGTTTTCCATTTCCTTTAAAGCGTTTTTCAGCTCCTCGTGACTGTTCCTTAGTCCCCTGATGTCTGTAGCAAGAGATTCTCTGCTGTCCTGTATGCTGTTTTCCAGCCCAGCGATTAATTTTATGACTATTATTCTAAATTCACTTTCTGTTATATTATTTAAATCCTTTTTGATCAGCTCATTAGCTGTTGTTATTTCCTGGAGATTCTTCTGAGGGGAATTCTTCCGCTTGGTCATTTTGGATAGTCCCTGGTGTGGTGAGGGCCTGCAGGGCACTTCCCCTGTGCTGTGGTGTATAACTGGAGTTGGTGGGCGGGGCCGCAGTCCGACCTGATGTCTGCCCCCAGCCCACCGCTGGGGCCACAGTCAGACTGGTGTGTGCCTTCTCTTCCCCTCTCCTAGGGGCGGGATTCACTGTGGGGTGGCGTGGCCCGTCTGGGCTACTTGCACACTGCCAGGCTTGTGATGCTGGGGATCTGGCGTATTAGCTGGGGTGGGAAGGCAAGGTGCACGGCGGCAGGGGGGGCAGGCTTAGCTCGCTTCTCCTTAGGTGATCCACTTCAGGAGGGGCCCTGTGGCAGCCGGAGGGAGTCAGATCGCTGCCGGAGGTTTGGCTCCGCAGAAGCACAGAGTTGGGTGTTCGCGCGGAGCGAGCAATTTCCCTGGCCGGAGCCGGTTCCCTTTGGGATTTTGGCTGGGGGATGGGCGGGGGAGATGGCGCTGGCTAGCGCCTTTGTTCCCCGCCAAACTGAGCTCTGTCGTCCGGGGGCTCCGCAGCTCACCCTCCCTTTGTCCTCCAGCCTTCCCGCTTTCTGAGCAGAGCTGTTAACTTATGACCTCCCAGACGCTAAGTCGCGCTTGCTGTCGGAACACAGTCCGTCAGGCCCCTCCGCTTTTGCCAGCGGGACTCGGGGGCTCTGCTTGGCCGGCGAGCCGCCCCTCCGCCCCGGCTCCCTCCCGCCAGTCCGTGGAGCGCGCACCGCCTCGCCGCCCTTCCTACCCTCTTCCGTGGGCCTCTCGTCTGCACTTGGGTCCGGTGACTCTGTTCTGCTAATCCTCTGGCGGTTTTCTGGGTTATTTAGGCAGGTGTAGGTGGAATCTAAGTGATCAGCAGGACGCGCGGTGAGCCCAGCGTCCTCCTACGCCGCCATCTTCCCAGAATCCTCTACCACAACAGTATTTTTGCTGGTATTTGTTTAACATACTTTTTTCTATAATTTTGCTTCAGAATATTTCATGTTCTTATGAGTGTTCACTCTCCCTCTGTCTCTCTTTCCCACACAGACACACAACCCTCGTTTAAATATATAATCTAATCTGAAAAGTTTTACTCACTACCTCATAAGTTTAGTCCCTTAATATCTAATGTGATTTCTATTATATTTGAACCTCTTAATGCTATTTTAATTTGGATTTTCTGATTCTTTTCCTTTTCTTTTTTGTATTGTTGATTTCATCATTCTGTTTGTTTTCCTGATTATTTTTTTCTACTTTACTAAAGGAACAGTATCTTTTAGTGATTACCCTTGAAAATTTACCATATTAACTTTGAAACATTGAATGCAAATCAGTATTTAAGTCCCCACTCCAGAGTAATGCATGCTTCTAGGATTGTAACTGTGATCACTCCCTCTTACTAATCAGCAGGCCCTTATTTTCTCATACTTTATTTCTGTCATTTTTAAGCAAAAAAAAAAAAAAATAGACATCAATATTACTTTTGCAGTTTGTTCAGATTTATCTCGTCTCTCAATTTTATTGCTTACCATTCCTTCCTCCATTGCCCACCATATTTCTAAGGTCATTTTCTTTTTTAAAAAATTCCTTCAGTGAAGTTTTGTTGGTGACAAACTCAGTTTTATTTTGTTTTGTTTTGTTTTTTACCTGAAAATGATTTTATCTCTATCTCCATTCTTAAAATAGTTTTGCTAGATACTAAATTTTGAATTAGTAGTTTTATCTTTCATTATTTTCAGTATATCATCATAGTTTTCTAACTTCTATTATTCCTGTTGAAAATTTAGTTGTTCTTTGTGAATGATTTGTCTTTTCTTTTGAATTACTCTTAAGAATTTATCCTTTCATTAACGTTTTGCTGTTTTAAAATTTTTCAAAAAATTTTAATGTTGATTTATTTTTGTGAGAGAGAGCACGTGAGAGTGGGGATGGGCAGAGAAAGAGGGGACAGAGGATCTGAAGCTAGCCCTACACTGACAGCAGAGGGGCTTGAACTCACGAACCATGAGATCATGACCTGAAGTTGGATGCTCAACCGTCTGAGCCACCCGGGCAAACCAATGTTTTGCCATTTTATTATGATGAATTTATTTGTGGATTTCTTCTTATATATGCTTCTTGGTATATATGATGCATTTTAAATTGATGCATAATTGACATATATTAATTTCAGATGTACAACATAATAATTTGATATTTTTATATATTGAGAAATGATCACCACAATAAGTCTGCTTAAGATGTCACCATACATAGTTACAAAAAATTTTTTTTCTTGCAATGAGGACTTAAGATCTAGTTTCTTAGCAACTTGCAAATATGCAATACAGTGTTATTAATTACAGTCCTTATGCTATACATTATATCCCCATGACATTTTTTTTTTATGACTGGAAGTTTCTACCTTTTAACCCCTTCATCCATTTTACCCACTTCCCAGCGCCCATGTCTGGTAACCACCAATCTTTTCTCTGTATCTATTAGCTTGGTTTTTATTTTTTGTTTATTTTTGATTCCACATATGAGTGAAATTATGTGGTATTTGTCTTTCTCTGTCTGACTTATTCCACTTAGCAAAATGTCCTTGAGGTCCATCCATGTTGTTGCAAATGGCATGATTTCATTCATTTTTATGACTGATATATATATATATATATATATATATATATACCATATCTTCTTTATCCATTCTCTATCAATGGACACTTGAGTTATTTCCATATCTCAGCTATTATAAATAATGCTGCCATAAACATAGGGGTGCATATAAGTTTTGAATTAGTGTTTTTATTTTCTTTAGATAGTCAGAAGTGGAATTGTTGGATAATATGGTAGCTCTATTTTTAATTTTTTGAAGAATCAACAAGCTGTTTTCCATAGTGGTTCTACCAATTTACATTCCCATCAAAAGTGCACAGTGGTTCCCTTTTATTCACATCCTGGCCAACACTTGTTTTTCTTGTTTGTTTGATAATAGCCATTCTGACAGGTGATATCTCATTGTGGTTTTGATTTGCATTTCCCTGATGATATTGATATTGAGCATCTTTTCATGTACCTGTTGGCTCTCTGTATGTCTTTGGGAAAATGTTTGTTCAGATCCTCTGCCCATTCTTTAATTGCGTTGTATGTTGTTTGTTGTAGTTTTTGAGTTGTATGAGTTCTTTACATGCTTTGGATATTAACTTCTTATCAGATATATGATCTGAAATATTTTCTTCCATTAGGTAGGTTACCTTTTCTTTTGTTGATGATTTCCTTTGTTGTGCAAAAGACTTTTGTTTTGATGTGGTCCCATTTGTTTATTTTTGTTTTTGTTTCCTTTGCTTTTGGAATCAGCTGTAAAAAATCACTGCCAAGACCAATGTCAAGATGCTTACCTCCTACATTTTTTTCTAAGAATTTTATGGTTTCAGGTCTAACATTAGGTCTTTAAGTTTTTTGGTGGAGTCTTCAGGGTTTTCTGCAGATAATATTAAGTTATCTGCAACAGTAGCAGCTGTACTCCTTCTTTTTCAATTGGGATGCCTTTTATTTCTCTTTCTTTCTTAATTGCTGTGGCTACGACCTTCAGGACTATGTTGAATGAAAGTAGTGAGTGGACATCTTTGTCTTGTTCCTGACCTTAAAGTAAAGCTTTCAGCTTTTCACCACTGATTATGATGTTAGCTGTGGGCCTGGCATATATGGCCTCTATTATGTTGAGATATGTTCCTTCTATGACCATTTTGTTGAGAGTTTTTATCATAAATGGGTGTTAAATTTTGTCAAATAATTTTTCTGCATACAATTGAGATGATCATTTGATTTTTATTCTTCATTTTGTTAATGATGTGTATTACATTGATTGATTTGCAGATGTTGAACCTTCCTAGTCACCCTGGAATAATCCCACCTGATCATGGTGTATAATCCTTTTAATGTATTGCTGAATTCAGTTTGCTAATATTTTGTTGAGGATTTCTGCATCATCAGTGATATTGGCCTATAATTTTCTTTTCTTGTGGCATCCTTGTCTGATTTTAGTATCAGGGTGATTCTGGTCTCAAAAGATGAGGTTAGAATTTTTCTCTTATCTTCCATTTTTTAGAAGAGTTTGAGAAGAATTGGCATCAATACTTTGAATGTTTGGGGCGCCTGGGTGGCGCAGTCGGTTAAGCGTCCGACTTCAGCCAGGTCACGATCTCGCGGTCCGTGAGTTCGAGCCCCGTGTCAGGCTCTGGCTGATGGCTCAGAGCCTGGAGCCTGTTTCCCATTCTGTGTCTCCCTCTCTCTCTGCCCCTCCCCCGTTCATGCTCTGTCTCTCTCTGTCCCAAAAATAATAAAATAAACGTTGAAAAAAAAATACTTTGAATGTTTGACAGAATTCACCAGTGAAGATGTCTGGTCCTGGACTTGTGTTTGTTGAGAGGTTTTTGATTAATGAATCAATCAATTTTTTTCCCCAGTAATTGGTCTATTCAGATTTTCTATTTCTTCATGATTTGATCTTGAAGGTTATATTTTTCTAGGAATGTATCCATTTCTTCTAGGTTGTTAATTTTTTTGACATATACTTGTTCATTGTAGTGTCTTATGATCCTTTGTATTTCTGTTGTATCAGTTGTAATGTCTTCTTTTCATTTCTGATTTTATTTATTTGAGCCCTGACTTTTTTTTTTCATTTATCTTTTGATTTCTCACTGATAATTGGTTGATCAGCAGCATGCTATTTAATCTCCACATATTTGTAAATTTTTCAGTTTTCTTCATGTAATGGACTTCTAGTTTTATATCATGTGGTTAGAAAAATGACTGATATGATTTCAATCCTCTTAAAAATGTTAGGATTAGTTTTGTGGCTTAACATATGATCTATCCTGGAGAATGTTCTTTATGCACTTGATAAGAATGTGTATTCTGTTGCTTTTGGATGGAATGTTCTGCATATATCCATTAAGCCCATCTGGTCTAAAGTGTCATTAAAGCCTGACATTTCCTTACTGATTTACTGTCTGAATGATCTATCCATTGATGTAAATGGGGTACTGAAGTCTCTTGCTATTATTGTAGTGGAGTCTATTTCAACCTTTTGGTATGTTAATATTTGCTTTATATATTTATGTGCTCCTATGTTGGCTGCATAAATCATTACAGTATTATATCCTTTTGTTGGATTGACCCTTTATTATTATGTAATGCCCTTCTCTCTTATTGGTCTTTGTTTTAAAGCCTATTTTGTCTCATATAAGTGTCCAAGCTATCCAAGCTTTCTTTTGGTTTCCATTTGCTTAGAATATCTTTTTCCATTCCTTCATTTTCAGTCTGTGTGGGTCCTTACATCTGAAGTGAGTCTTTTGTACGCAGCAAATAGATGGGTCTTGGTTTTTGTTTTTGTTTTTTTTTTTTAATCCATTCAGCCTCTCTGTCTTAATTGGAGAATTTAGTGCATTTAAAGTTAAGGTAATTATTGATAGGTATGTACTTATTCTCGTTTTGTTAACTGTTTTCTGGCTGTTTTGTAGTTCCTGTCTGTTCCTTTCTTTTTCTCTTGCTCTTTTCTATTGGGGGGTTGATGACTTTCTTTAGTGGTGTGTTTATATTTCTTTCTCATTATCTTTTGTGTATCTACTATGGGTTTTTGCTTTGTGGTTACTATGAGGCTTATATATAACAACTTATATTTATAACAGTTCATTTGAAGTTGATAACAACTTAAGTTCCAACATATTCTAAATCTATAGTTTTACTCTGCCCCCCACCCATTTTATGATTTTAATATCAAATTTATTATCTTTTTATCTTATATTGTGCTATACTTATATTGTTATATTGTGTTGTTTTTATTTGTAGATTCCAACTTTTTATCAGCTTTAGGTAATTCTCACCCTTTATCTATTCAGATATGGCCTAACTCTTATTTTTTCTTTTAAGTCTCTCATTTGGCATATTTTAAATTTATTTCTATTCTCAACATCCCTTAAACTTTCATATTTTCCATTTTCTCATATGTCTTTGCCTCAGTATGGGTAGATCTATTTTCTAGTTCACTAATTATTACTTTGGATATGACTAGTTTACTATACACATTAAGTTTTAACTTCAAATCATATTTTTTATTTCTAAAACTTTAGATTTTTCTGTAATATATTACTGGCCTCTTTTATTTGATTACATATGTCATAAATCATGAGGCCCCTGTAGCCTATATCTAATAATTTTAGGGTCTGAATCCCCTAGCCATCTGCATTTGTAGTTTTTGTTTGCTTGTTTGTTTGTTTGTTTGTTTGTTTGCATGTGCTGACTCTTTATCATAGTGTCTTGTTTGCTTGTGCACTTAAGAATACTTGATTCTGAGTTCACATTTTGCGAGTTTAAACTGAAAATGCCGAGGATCTAAATTGAGAATCTGTCCTTCAGAGAGGAATGATATTTGCTTTTGCTGGCAGCCAGAAGACACTACTGACTTTGATCACTGTAGTCCCCACCAATGGTCTTAACTTACTAGTAGAATCATAGTTCACCTTCTCCACTTATGCATAGCCCAAGGCCTAGTATTTGTATCAATATTTAATTGTTGGGCATCCTTGGTTTGTGTTATCTTTCCTGCTCTAGCTTGGATCCAGAATTCTTAATCACTCTCTTACTTTCTTTTTGCAGTGGATATTTCTCTTTCTACTAGATGAACAACAATTTAAGTATATATCTTATTCAGGAGATAAGTCTTTTATTTTACTTATTTATTTTTTAAAATTTATTTTGAGAAAGATACAGAGAGCAAGTGGGGAGGGGCAGAGACAGAAGGAGACAGAATCCCAAGAGGGCTCCACACTGTCAGTGCAGAGCCCAATGCCGGACTCGACCTCAATCCGTGAGATCATGACCTGAGCTGAGAAAAAGTCAACAGTTGGATGCTTAACCAACTGAGCCACCCAGGAGCCCCAGGAGATAAGTCTTTTAGAGTATGTGTCCTGCTGTGTTGCAAGAAGCAGTCGTGCTATACTTACAGAGCTTAAATCACTGTAGAATTATAATTCTGGTGTGTGTGTGTGTGTGTGTGTGTGTGTGTGTGTGTGTGTGTATATATATGTAGTTTTCTAAGGGAGAGTTAAAAGCTTTGGGATGCAAAATGACATATACATAACATGACGAATCACATGAGTCTTCCTTGTAGACTTGTGGTATAATGCGTGCTATTTGCAAATAACCTAAATAACAACAACCCCTTCTCTGCTTTTAATATCTGGATTCTTTTGTACCTGTAAGCTCACTTTAACTAACAGTACATACTTCTTGAACTTTTGCTTTATGATTTCCAAGGGGGTTTATTAAAATGCAAATAGTATTTGGGGCATGACTGGGGAGAACATATTGGACAATTTATTACAAGTTGTTTTTACTTTAATGAGTATGATAAATTAAACAGCTGGTTTTAACAAAGAATGGACGAACTTCAGAACCTTGGATATAGTTTATTGAATAATTTTGCCTAGGGTATGGCACTTTTAGAAAAGATATACCATGAAAAGTTCTATTTCTTTTCCAGGAGTTGATAGTATGATTGAGCATGCTTTCTGGAATTCTAGTTTGAGTTTTACAAAGGGCTTAATTATTTCCAATGATATGACTTCTATAAATAATAGGATTGGGTCCACATTTTTGGTTAAATTTCTGGGACATTAGTAAAAAGAAATATATATATATATGTATATATATACATATATATATATATTTACCCTATGCTATTATATATTTGCTGCTATGAGTGCTTAATCATTATCCTAGAAAAATGAAGGCCAGACTGAAAGAAATTGGGGAGCTTAATGACCCATACACCTGCTCCCAGATTGGTTACTTATGCCTAATCCAGCTCAATCTGCACGTCATGAAGACTGGAATTCAGATAACTCAGTAATATCACTGTTGCATTAGAAAAGCTCTAGGGCGGGGCGCCTGGGTGGCGCAGTCGGTTAAGCGTCCGACTTCAGCCAGGTCACGATCTTGCGGTCTGTGAGTTCGAGCCCCGCGTCGGGCTCTGGGCTGATGGCTCAGAGCCTGGAGCCTGTTTCCGATTCTGTGTCTCCCTCTCTCTCTGCCCCTCGCCCGTTCATGCTCTGTCTCTCTCTGTCCCAAAAATAAATAAACGTTGAAAAAAAAAATTAAAAAAAAAAAAAAAAAAAGCTCTAGGGCATACTACACATCAGTCACCAAAAATGAAACTCTTTGGAACTGTAGTGGTAGAGTTGCAGCAACTATAGAAGTGATAGGTGATCACCTTAGACGAATAGCACAACACTGGAAAAGCTAGAAAAGTCTAGATGAATTTTGCTGTTTCCTGGTGCTATTTCTATCATTTCAGTAACCCCTTATTATGTTTCAAATACAATTTTAATATATAGAATATTTTGTTGTCGTCAGTTTTATCAATTGGTGTTTGGACCAATTGTCCTTGGTTTGGACCTCTCTGTCTTTGGAATAATGTACAGAAGAAAATTAACTATAATTTTAGGAAAAAATGCACCATTACTAACACAGTAAAACCTTGGATTTTGAGTAACTTGTTCTGAGAGTGTTCCACAAGACAAGCAAACATTTCTAATAAATTTTAACTTGGTAAACAAGCAATGTCTTGCAATGCAAGTAGTATGTGACGTGGAATGTCACCTGATCACAACTGAGCCGAGGTTCTTTCTCTCTCTCTCTCTCTCTCTCTCTCTCTCTCTCTCTCTCTGTGGGATTGTGGGTGATGCCAATGCAATGTTACATTTCCATGAAATCCTCAAGTGGAGGCAAAAGCAAATGTTCTTTGGATAAGTTCCTTGTTAAGTTTCATGAAAAGAAAAAGATTCCATTAAGCCAATAAATAGATAGCAATAACTTTGTTAGTGATGGAGAAAGTCATCCTACTCAATAACCCTCCTCTCTCTTGTCTCCCTCACACCAGCCACAAAAGTTTTCAATGGTGAGTGCAGGTTAATTTGTTTATTTTTCTTTGTATTTTGTATTTTCTTTATTCTTTTGTATTATATTACAGTATTGTAATCATTTTTATGTGAATATTTTTGGGTTGTGGGATTAATCATCTGGGGTTCCATCATTTCTTATGGGGAAATTCACTTTGATATACAAATGCTTTACATTATAAGCATGTTTCTGGACAGAATTATGCTCACAAACCAAGGTTTCACTGTACATATTACTATTGTTTTAATAATTTACTAAGCAATATTCAAATTACTTGCAACTAGTAATATCTTAAAGCCTAAATGGATTAAACTGAGAATCATGATGATAATTTGTTACCTGTTCTTTATTAGAATCATCTAAACACTTCACATTATTTTTGGTGTAATAGAGTTTAAATAAATATGCCCTTGTGGTTATGGTTATTGTTTTTGCAACAGAAGTACATCTTGGAGCAACCACTGGGAATGTTCCATTAGCATTAACTAAACATTTTATACTCAAGGGTCTCACAACTGGTTAATCACTTTATTTATATATCAACTCAATATAATGCTCTTCATTGTTATGGCACATTATAAATAAAAAGAGAAAGGATTCACTAAATAAAATTAGTCTTGAATTAAAATAAAGATAGCAAATACAGAATTAGGAATTAGTTCCTGGCATGTTGCTGGCTGAATACTTGGTCACTGAAGTTTAAAAAGGTACTTAGACCTCAGAAAAGAACCTTGTTTTAAGCCTAGTATCTTAATAGACAAGGTGGATTAGAACAGGGGCTCTCACTTGCTTTTTTCACTGGGACACTATTAACTGACTGATTGTGTTCACATGAATGTAGAGCTGTACTGAGTCACATGGAGCCCCTCATGCAGACCAATGATTGTGGTTGTTTCAAAAGAACATTCTTAAATATCTGTTCAACATTGATCGAGTGGTAAGACTATGTGGGTAAACTATAAAGAGGAGGACTTTTGGTGACATGGCATCAGCTTGCCCACCATTTAACATGACAGGAACCCCTGCTGTTAACCAGGTCTGTGCTTCCTAGAAGAGAGTTGGTGACCCTTTCTTCCTGTTTCACCATGTTACCCAATGGTCTCATCAGCCTTCCTCAATGGCTTAACATATTTCTTCTAAGCACATAGGTTTCCTAGAGGAAATTGTGGCATATAAAATTTTTTCTATCTCATTATATTCCTAAGGTGTGGGTTTGGAAGCCTGGTAATATTTGTGGAAATCTCATAGTATTTCCATATCCTCTATAGATGCCAAGTTGACCAGCTGTTCAATCAGGACCCATATCAAGGTTAAATTTCCACGCCCCTGTGGGCTTGATGGTCAGCTCAGCACCCTCACCTTTCCCTGGTTTAAGATCTCCTAAGCCAAAATCCCCCTCCCTGTATAGTTCTGAATTAAATTCTGTCCCTAGGAGGATCTTGGAAGGAAGGTAAAAAGGAGAAACTACTATTTTTTTAGAGGATGGGATAGTCAGCATTGTAGGTCGATAAGAGGTATGAGGTATGAGAACCATCCACCTCACTGTTGAGCACCGAGAGTTGATGGGAACCTGCCAGAGCTTCTTGAAATGTTTCTTGGTTTCTGACCATACTTTTGAGAACCATCTGCTTTGATGCTGTGATATGAGATTATTAGTGATCATTTTCTTACTTACAATTCTAGCTCTTCCAACAGCTGTAGAAGCTTTTCATTCCTTGTAATAAATTCTTTCAGACATTTCACTTATTCAGCCTCTGAGAGGCTGTGAAATTGCTTCCAAAGTCAGACTTTTGGCAGGATAATGGGTGAAAAGCTCACACATGGCTTCCATCTCCCGCTGGTCAAAGGTTTTCCCACAAGGCATAAACTACCTCCACACTTCCAGGTAGCTTAGTTGCCTCAACATTAATATTAAGTTCAGTGGCAGAAGGTGAGAGGTGTGCATTGTGGGTACAAGATGTGGCCTCATCAGGGTGTCCTGCATAGATTTGGTCCGTTTGAACACAGAGTTGGTTGTAACCATGGTGGTTGGAGTAGGTGAAGTGGCCAAAGACCTCAGAAGCAGATGAGGGTCAGAGGATTTGATATGAAGAATTGAAAGTTTTTACTGTGTGACATTTGGGGCCAGTTGGTCCTGGGTTCAAATCTTGGGTTATACTAGCCATAGAATTAGCTGATTTTGCTTGTTCTGTCTGCATTTCCTCATTATTGTCGATCCAGAACAGTAATGATACATAGTGTAACATTGTGGGATCTTTCTAAAGATTCAGCGAGGTAAAATATATAGTGCATTTATATATATTATTAATTTATAAGTATTTAATATGTAAATGTATATTAATATATTTATATATAAATGCACATATGTTAATACATATTGTGACACATAATAATGCTGAGTAGATGTTTTCTGATGTGATAATTATTATTTGTAGTTCTCCAGGGGATTACTAGTAGGAGGAAATATGGGTAACCAAGTGGGGCCTGCTGCTCTTAACACTATGTGGCTTATCATCATTAAGGTGCTCCCCCAATCCCTGTTGAGAACCTTGGAAAGATACAGGAAATGATTTTTCTTCTCCTCTTTCTCTCAGGGATTGCTTTTTTTTTTTTTTGAAGGATGTGACTTCTGAAAAAAGTAGCCTTATATTTCCAAAGGGATGGTAGAAAGAATGAAAACACAATTAAGCTTTGAAAATCATGGTATTTCTGGACAAGCTCCACATTTACTGTGATATAATAGAAAGCAAGGACCAGAAGCAAAGTGTTAGGAACAAAGGCTCATGATGTCGGTTACGTAGGTTTTAATTCTAAAAGCCTGTAAAATGAGTTAATCATATAAGGGAAAACACTAGCTAAGAAGAAAGCAAAGTGTTAAAAGACTTGATAAAAGACTATAAAGATCCACACAAGAAGACATTAAAATTGAGAGAAACACACACTTTAATGATCTTTTTCTCTTTATCATCTGTAAAATTAAATTTGGGAGTTGGTAATAGTTACAATGACCTCAGTTTAGTTGCTGATCATTAACCATGGGTATTTCACACCAGAGATTTGGAATAGTAAAGTAAATTGAAATTGCACTAATCAATTAGCTCTGTTATACACTGCCTCTATGTACAGTATTAAATTGCAATGGGAATCTATAAATTTAAAAGAAAGATATTTATTGAATAATAGTAGGTGAAAATTAAAATAGAGAAAACAAATATAAAATAAAGAGTCAAGATTTGTGGGATCTTATAAGCTCCTAAAAGAAAAACCAGTCAATTTCCTTCTGCATATGCAGTGAAAGCACACTTTCCATCACTTTATCTTGCTAAACCTCTTCTAGAAAAAGGAAGACAAAACTCAAAGTTCATGAGGCTCTGTTCACTTGAGAACCTGGTAATCATCCATCATATTCTGAACACCAGAACAAAGCCTTCTCAGAACAAATGGAAATTCTCTCCTCACTAAACTTTACTAATAGTTTCCTTTCAGAGAATATTAGTTTTAGTGAAATCTCTTGGCATGCAAAGTTGGTGCTTTGGAGCACCTGATGTATCTTTGAAGTCTGGGTAAGTTTTTCTGAATAAAATAGGAGATAATTCTCCCTCCCAAGGTTTTATTTGTCCGATCATTTGATTAAATTTGTACGACAGGTTGTAATTGGCTCCTGTTATCCTAGAGTATATTCAATACTATACTCTAGCTCACACAGTTCCTATCCACGACACCTTGTAATTTAAGAGAAAATCACTCAAATTAGTCACTTGATATCACAAAGAGAAAGCAAATTGTTGATCACCTAAGTTCTAGTTTTTCAGCTGGTTGCTTTGATTTCATTTATCGACCGTCATGGTTTATCATCCACTTAGGTCACCAGCTTTTCTTGATATTGAAGAGTTATGATCAGACAGCATAATGAGGGGAGTGATATAAGATCTTTATTTGAACCAGTTGAAATCAATTGAAATTGCTCTTTCCATCCATAACTTTCATGTTTGGAAAGAAAGGTCAATCTTACTATATTTCACTATATAGTGATTGTTTAAGGGCTTGTATTCCCTCATTTGGCTTATACTGGAGTTAAAGGTGAGTTGGCTGTTGATTCCAGAACATGCAGTCAATAATTTGAGATTCCCCCTTTGGCTCCTGGACCTAGGATGATAAATTTAGCCAACCTTAAGCCTCCTCCTACCTTATGCATCATTATACTTTTTTATTTTCATATTTCCTTCTTTGCTTTTTATTGTGTGAGATCTTGACATAATGTCCCACAATATCCAGAAAATGTGCAGGTAGAGTTGATTACCAGCCATTCACCACCAAAAGTTCATTCTACTAACCTATCATGAACACAAGAGAATTTTTCTAAATACTTGCCTTCTCTTCCAAGTACTTTCAATCCTTGAATGTGCTTCCAGTTTAATTTTTCTTTTATCTCTTTCTGTCATTCTCTCCTCTCTCCTCTCTGTAGGGTCTATGTTTTATCCTGCTTTTACGACATGGTCCGAGGATGGAAGATAACCCTCCTTGGTTCCATTTTAGAATATTGGCGCCATACTGAATCTCCTTAGAAGTTGGGTCTTTCAGGTTCATCAAAGCGGACAAACTACAAATTTAGTAGATTTTTAAAATGTCCATTCTTCTGTGAAGTGATTTCGTAAAGTTTCCAGAGATTCTTCCTCCTGCCCTCCATTGATGGGGAGGTTTTAAATGTATTTCCCTTGATGTGGGTAAACGTATCTCCTCTGGCTGATGATTTATTACTTTGCCTCTGACTCAAGACAGTCTTTTGGCTAAGGACACCTTCCCAATCCAGGCAACGCTCTTGGACAGAATCCAACAATTATTTACCAGTTCTCTGACTATGCCCTAAGAATTCTAGGAATAGAGCCCATAACCAAATTTCTAACTTCTTTGTCTTCACTGTTTTATCTCCATTATCAGAGAAGCTAGGCAGCCCTGGTCTCACTCCCTTTAGGTTTCTCACACATGTCTACTATAACTCCGTGATGCATGGAAAGTAGATAAAGCTCTCTAAGGCATACTGCTGAAGCCTCTGCCCCAGGCTTTGAGAAGTTAAAGGCCTCTCAGCTTCCTCCCCATGGCAGGGGCAGGAGTCACAGCACCAGATCAGCTCTCCGAAAGTACTCTCTTTAAGTTCATTGGCTGCTTTTTCAGAATCTTTAAAGTGTGGATGTGAATGTTCAGGGAAGGGTTGAAAAGCTGGTTTTGTACTGTTTCTTTTGCTTGAAGTCCTTGTGTTTTAGATTTGGTGATAGCTCATACCCAAGATCTTAGGAACTCAGTTGAAACTGATACTAAGTAAGTCCACATTTACATTCTATAGAAAATTTATTTTCTAAATAAAACAAGAGGAATTCAGACAAGACAGCAATAAAATTGATTCTTTTAGACATATCTTTTCTAAAAACTTTAATCTTTCTCGATTAGACTCCATAATATAGTAAACTTTAATACATTTGTATTTTTTTCTTATGATCTTAAATTAATATAATTTGAGTTGAGTTGAGATTTAACTGTATCTTTGTCTATATCTACTATGTGAGTGCAGCTGCTTTGATTTAATTATGTTCTTTGCTTTAGTTATTTTTAATTTAAAAAAATGCTTATTTATTTTGAGAGAGCTAGAGTGTATGTGCATGGTGAGCAGAGGAGGGGCAGAGATGGAATCCCAGTCAGGCTCTGCACTGATAATGCATTATCAGTGCAGAGCCTGACATAGGGCTTGATTTCACGAATGGTGAGATCATGACCTGAGCTAAAATCAAGTGCTACACCGACTGAGCCACCCAGGTGCTCATGTTCTTTGCTTTAGAAAACCTTAAGTAAAGCATCTGAATTGTATAAAATGCCACTGACTTGGATTATATCAGATATCCGTTGCATTCTCCACCTCGTATCTTTTTGGCTCTTATTTTCAGTCCAGCCATGGCTGTGGCGTACAGGTGCATTCAGCAGATATAATATGACAGCACTTTGCCTTTTACCTACACTCCACATCTTTTGTGTTTGGCCTTGGATTTTTCTCTGCTACTTCCAAACGGGGCACCTTTGGAAATCTGCTCAGCCATGTGGCACATGCGGAGAGGAGTTAAGTTTCCATGGGACAACCTCAGTAATTGGGGATTAGAATTACCTTCTCTGTCTCAGGTGGACAGTTCTGAGGTGCTCATACATGACTCCTCAGAAGATCCTCAGCGGAAAGTGCTCCAGTTGTTCACCGAGGTAATCAGTTCAATGGTGCAGTTTCCAATTAAGTTTCCCTCCTTCTATGTATTGCTCTTCCATCCCTACTCTAGTTACTTGGGGTCATTTCCCAAATTAGACTCCATGAATTCAAGCCTGTATCTCAGATCCTTTTGTGGAGAACCCTGGGCCAATACCGTAACTGTTGTTTCTCTGTTTACTAAAGAATTCCAAACACTTAGAGTAGTATCTGGAACAGGGTAAGCACTCAACAAAATGTTGTTGAATGAATGAGTTCCTGGTGTCTGGGGGATGGATGGTGTAATTGGGATTCTTGCAGCATGCAGGCTTAGGAAAGTTCACTCCTCTGTGGGTTGTGCTGCATCTTAAGACTGATCATTATAAATAGGTGCTGTCATTGCCTTTCTGACGTATTATCTGAAACATGCTGCCTGGCTCTTCTCAAAAAGAAGGAGTTGCCTCTTCACTGTAACGTCAGAATCTACAGGAAAATAATGTTTTACCAGGTGAATTATAGCAGTCTACCATGGAGTCCAGCGTGATGCATTGTTCTTTGCTCATAAATAATGCAAACAGGATACCAGGCAAAGATAAAGGCCAGTGATTTATTCCACATAACCTTTATGTAAACCTCATAAATTGTGCACAGTGGTGTCTGGGAATGTGAAGATGGCTGTGGTACCAGATTGTGTTGACAATGGCAAGCATTTCATGTATTGACAATAAGAGCTGAAGAGGACACCCCTTCTCACTCCTCTTGCACTCTCTTACCATGGAAAAATGGAGGAAACAGTAATATTTCCAGGGTAAAGCAGAAGACAAGAATTAACAGCAATAAAATGGATATGCATATGAAGAGAAAACAGTACTACAAAATCACATTATGTAAGATCTCATTATGAATCAATTCATTTGCATAGGCTTTGTTTCTTATCTGCAATGCTAGAGAAATTATCCCCTGACACACACGCATACACACACACACACACACACACACACACACACACACATATTTGCACAATATCCTAATGACATAGAAAACCCTTATTTATGTCCAGCAGAATAACTTTCCAAAGGTGGAATTTAAAAACATTTTATGGGCACCTGGATGGCTCAGTCAGTTAAGCATCTGATTCTTGGTTTCGGCTCAAGTCATGATCTCCTGGTTTGTGAGGTAGAGCCCTATATCGGGCTCTGCACTGGCAGCAGAGTGCCTGCTTGGGATTGTCTCTCTCTCCCACTCTCTCTGCCCCCTTCCCTGCTTGAGCTCTCCCTCTATCTCTCTCAAAATAAATAAATTAAGATTTAAAAAAAATAAAAACATTTTAGGATTATTTATTTTCCATTGTCTTTATTAGTAAAGAAAAACAAACTGGCAAGGAGTTTTAGATAAGGACCTGGATTGTAATAATTCAGTCTTCACTCTGCTGCACTCACCATGGAAAGTCACAATGTGTAATGAAAACAAGGCTAAGAGAAATCATAAATGTCTTACTGTGTTAGGAAGAAGTAAAAACCTCAAAAATAATGAATTGTTAAATAATGTAATGAGATTAAGCTGAATGAAAATGGAGCATGGATGGCTGATTCTAAAAGAGGGAGGGTCAAAGGAAGAAACAAAAACAAAAACACTTGATCTGGCTTCAGTTCAATACAGTGGAGTGTTTGCACTCTTTAAGTACTGAGATGTGACTGTGCATGAGTCATACGTCACCATGAAATATACAGGACTGATTCTCCCGAAGTCATTCAGCCTTTCATCTCAATTCTGCTTTGCAACTTTGTCCTATGAAAATTCCTTTTCCATTTTCAGAGGTTCGAAAATCCTTGAAGAAATCAAAGGAGATCATAGAGATGCAGCATAAAGCTTAATTAGCCTAATTGACTAAAGTACTATTGTTAATTACTTCTATCATAATTTGGCCAAGGTTAACTTTTAAACTTAAATAAGAGATGCTGTCATTTTCTTCTGAATTAAAGTGCTGACTCTACTAAGTAAAGCAGCAGCAGAAAACACTGCAGTTTTATCTGTTGTGTTGACCTTAAAAGAGAGATTGTTCACATAGTGAGCACTGAGTGTTTTGTTTCCTCCTTTGACTGCTACCTGGAATCAGGTTTTGCTTTAGGCGTTTTCCTATAACAAACATTATTTTTCTAATTAATTAAAAGAAAACTTGACTGCGCCGTTAAGAATGGGAAGCATCAATATTAGAAATTCAATTTTAGCAATGGTCCTGTGCAATTAGAAAGCAGTTATGCAGTGGCTACCATTGATATAAAAATACAAGTTATATAAAAAAAAAAGAAGTACAGCTTCCAAGTCCTTGATTTAAAAGAGAGCGCAATGCCACACACTTGAAACTTAACTCTCTTATAAACTGACGTTTTAGAGGTATCCAAATAGCTTGGATAGTGTTCTTTATAAGTATAATGTAAAAGAAACTCCCAAAAAGGAAATAGCATTAAAGAGATGGTTGCTTCCTTGAGGAATGAGATGTGTAATGAAAGAGTGTGGGCAAAACAGTATTCTCTGCTGTGTCAGTGTGGCTGGTCATTACAAGCTGTATCCACTGTTTTTTTTTTTTAATATGAAATTTATTGTCAATTTGTTTTCCATACAACACCCAGTGCTCATCCCAACAGGTGCCTTCCTCAATGTCCATCACCCACTTTCCCCTCCCTCCCAACCCTCATCAACCCTCAGTTTATTCTCAGTTTTTTTTAAAATTTTTTTTAACGTTTATTTATTTTTGAGACAGAGAGAGACAGAGCATGAACAGGGGAGGAGCAGAGAGAGAGGGAGACACAGAATCTGAAACAGGCTCCAGGCCCTGAGCTGTCAGCACAGAGCCCAATGCGGGGCTCAAACTCACGGACCATGAGATCATGACCTGAGCCAAAGTAGGACGGTTAACCGACCAAGCCACCCAGACTCCCCTATTATCAGTTTTTAAGAGTCTCTTATGGTTTGGCTCCCTTCCTCTCTAACCTTTTTTTTTTTTTCCTTCCCCTCCCTCATGGTCTTCTGTTAAGTTTCTTAGGATCCACATAAGAGTGAAAACATATGGTGTCTGTCTTTCTCTGTATGACTTATCTCACTTAGCATAACAGTCTCCAGTTCCATCCACGTTGCTACAAAAGGCCATATTTCATTCTTTCTCATTGCCAACTAGTATTCCATTGTGTATATAAACCACAGTTTCTTTATCCATTCATCAGTTGATGGACATTTAGGCTCTTTCCATAATTTGGCTATTGTTGAAAAGGGCTGCTATAAACATTGGGGTACAAGCCCCTAAGCATCAGCACTCCTGTATCCCTTGGGTAAATTGTATCCACTGTTTTTAGCAACCCCCAGATTCAAATTAATAAATCATTGTATCAGCAAGGGTGTATATTGTGTGCCTACTATGCACTCGTTCCTGTGATTAGTGATGTGGGAAATAGTTAGCTCATATAATATATAGTTTGGATTCCAAAGGGAACAAACTTCTACTTAGGGAGTTAAGATAAATATAAGTCACATAATGAATGACCTTTAAACATATGTCTCACTTGGATTAATGAAATGTCACTTTTTCTTTAGTCTCTTTTTCAAGCAATTTTCAAAGTTCAGTGATATTAAACTATATGTTTGTGTCTTTCTAAAATTCATATATTGAAACCCTAATCCCCTAATTGGGTGGTTTTAGGAGGTGGGGCCTTTGGGAAGTAATTAGATTGTGAGGGTAGAGTCCTTGTGATGGCATTAGTGCCCTGCCTTGTAAGAAGAGACACAAGAAGGAGAGAGAGAGAGAGAGAGAGAGAGAGAGAGAGCGAGTGCAAATGGACTTGCTTCCTGTCTCTCTGTTCTCTGCCACATGACACTACAACAACCTGGTCTCAAATCAGGAAAAGGACTTTTACCAGACGCTGGATCTGCTGGTACCTCGATCATGGACTTCCCAGTGTCCAGAACTTTGAGAATTAAATATTTATTGTTGGGATGCCTGGGTGGCTCAGTCAGTTAAGCATCTGACTCCTCATTTCAGCTCACGTCATGATTTCACGGGTTTTGTGAGATTGAGCCCTGTGTTGGGTTCAGTGCTGAGCACAGAGCCTGCTTGAGATTCTCTCTCTCTCTCTCTCTCTCTCTCTCTCTCTGCCTCTCCTCCTCCTGCATGTTCTCTCTCTCTCTGTCTCTCTGTTTCATAAGAAATAAATAAACATAAAAAAATTATTGTTAGGCTACCCAGTCTGTGGTATTTTGTAACAGTCCAAACTGACTAAAACAAGTATTACTCTTTATGGTTTTTGAAAATAACTTTTGTTCTCAAATGTTTTTAATAACCTCCATTTCTGAGGTAAATGATAACCTTTATCACATGTGGTAAGATGAATAATTAAGGGGAGAGGCTCACAGTCTTGTGTTGGTAGACAATTCTCCATAGGTCTGTCATGTTTCTGTACATCTTTTGAGCAGACTATCTTTTCTTAAAAAAATTTTTTAAGGTTTATTTTTTTATTTTTGTGAGAGAGATAGAGGCAGATCATGAGTGAGGGAGTGGCAGAGAGAAAGGGAGACACAGAATCCAAAGCAGGCTCCAGGCTCTGAGCTGTCAGCACAGAGCCTGATGCGGGCTCAAACTCACGAACTGTGAAATCATGACGTGAGCTGAAGTTAGACGCTTAACCACCCAGGCGCCCCACTGAGCAGACTATCTTTGTTCCAAACTGTCTTTCCAAGAATGTTTGTGGAGTGAACAGCATTGGAAAGTAGAGATGAGTTTCTCTTCAGAGACAACAGGTTTGTTTACCGAATAATGTGATAAAGGTAAGAATTTTCTTTGTGGGCGAAAGGCTGGCATGCTTACTCTCCAGGATAAAAGATGGGAGTTCCATAAGTCTGCGGTTATGTAATGCAATTGGTAATGTAACCCACTATGAGAGTAAATGCTGCCTGGCTTTCCCTGTGTTGCCCTATTGGAATTTGGACCTGGAGAAGCAGGAAAAATGCTACTCCTTTCGCTGTTGCTATTGCTGTGAGTAATAAAGTCCTTATTCTCTGGCTCAGAGGTATTATGTCTTCTCCCTCTATGCAAGAAATGGTGCCAGGCTAACTTGTTAACTCAGACCCTTCACAGCACCTTATACCCTGCCCCTCTTATTTGTCTTTGTTTTTTGTTTTGTCATATGCTTCATTTGATTGTCCGTTGATCTGATGAATGGGTGGATTCTTGGGAGATAGTTGGAGTAGCAGGAAAATTACCTTCCTAGGAGGCTGTGACAGAGAGGACAGAGGGTTCGGAACCAGTGGAGTCCAGAAGAAGGACATCATTTGAAACGTATAACACTTACATTTGGAATTTTCCACAACTTAGCCCAGATTTCTGGTCTTCATTGTCATTATTTATCCATATGAATTCTCGATTATTTTCAAACTGATTTGTTTGGCATGGCTCTATTTTACTGAGCTTGATGCTGAATATAACATTTTTATTATACTATAATTCATCTTCTCTTCCTCCCATTTTCTCCACCCTTTTCCTCAGCCCTATACTCCCTCTGAGGGTATCTGGTCGTATGATCACATACAAACCTTCTGCTGGTGGAGACTAGGTTTAATCCTACTGGTCCAATAGTTCCAAGTACTTCTTTTAATGACTCAAAAACCTCACACAAGTGCTTGCTCTCTCCTTTCCCTTCCTTTTGGTAGCATTGGGTTTAAAGTGTTTACTGCAGTCTTGTTCTGGTGGTGGAAGTTTGAATCTGCAGATTTTTGACACCTGTACAGTGTCCCCTGGTCTTGCTCTCTCTGCTGTCCTGTGGCTAGTTAGGTCTTCTCCCTAAACCGGTCCCTCCTAAATTAAACTGGTTCTATCTGGCCTTTTGCAAGTGCTTTGCTGGTATTTGGCTCTTGAGTCTGTACCATAGCCATTAGCCATCAGTCCCCAAGTCCCTACACAGTGAAGACCTCTGCTGAATACCACGTGCATCATCACAGTCTCCAGCAATCTTCTGGGTTCCTGAGCACTGTACTCAGACCCTGGGATGCTGGAAGCTCACCGTCACTTGGCAGATTTGTCCCATCACTTTCATCCTGTGCTCTGACCTGAAGTTAGGTGTTCAGCCTGTTCCATGTTATACATCAGAAACAACTATCACCTCTGATCAGTTTTGGTCTGTCAAAACTCATGTGGACATTTTCAGTTCTTTTTCTACCCAACAGGCAACCTGTCCCCCTAGACTACCTACCTGGCATGGGGAAAAGGCATAGCCTCCCTAAGAAACACATACACATAAAATAGCCCCAAACTCTATGATCTAAGTGTGCCCTTTATATGTTTTTGTAATATTTCATTTATTTTTTTGAGAGATAGAGCACAAGCAGGGGAAGGGCAGAGAGAGAGAGGGAGACAGGATCTGAAGCAGGCTCTGCACTGACAGCAGAGTGCCTGATGTGGGGCTCGAACTCACAAGCCATGAGATCATGACCTGCGCCGAAGTCTGACCCTCAACCAATTGAGCCACCCAGGCAGCCCTGCCCCTTATATGTTAATAATTATTAAGGCCACTTATTTTTCTGCTTCTCAAAGTGTAGCTTTCAAGCCTATTATTTCATAATTAATCTTTTGGGTATTAAAAACTTGAAATGCTCTTTCTTTGTTTCTGCCTGAAAGTTTTCATTTTCTACTTCTGTGTCACTCCCATCCTCACTCAACCACTCAAGACAGAGAAGTAATCCCGAATGACTAAAGATAAAGCCGCATGCATTAAAATGGAAAAAGAAAGATAATACATTTTACAAAGTATTTCTCTCATTATAATTGTTTCTATTTCCAAATCTCCTTGCAGTGGCCCCTCAATGCTTTCCTCGTGCTCTTTCCATTAACCTGTGAGGCTTCCACGGAGTTACCTTAATCTACCCAACATCCATGCATCTTTTTAAAATTTGGGCTCATTCTCACTGCTTCTAGGAAGACTTATGATCCAGATTGTGTTTCTTTTATGCATTCAGTGTCAAACCCCTGTTGCCCTGTGGTTTTAAAATCATTTTCTTCAGAGTGTCCAATTTATAAGGATGTGTTTTGGGATCCACCTAAAGAGAAGACAGGTTTTCTATCCTCACTTCAACCATAGCATTTCTAACTTTATTGGATATGTATATTTGGTAAGTTATTTCATGTGTAAAAGTAAAATAGTTCAAGGGTAAAAAAAATTTAAAAAATTCTGGATTATTTGTCATCCATTTTATAATTAACAATAGGTAACCTTAAAATGATTAAGTCATGTTTTACCCTTCTATGTTTCCTCTATACCTTCTAATTTGCACACAAACATACAAGTTGATAGATGTTTGTGGTTCTGATTAGCATTGCCATGATCAAATTCTGTTCTGAGGTGACTCAGGAAATAAAAACTTGGGACTATTCATGCAGAGTCTTATTGACCAGGTGGATTCCATCTAGGCCTTTAAGGAGGGATAAGGTTTGAAAAGATAACCAAGAAGGGGAGAAAATTTTATGAAGTGTGACAGCCTGAAAAAAGTTTGGGAGCTGGAAAAAAAAATCAATGGTCTCAGCTGTTGCATTTTATAACCAATGTCTGGTTAGGATTCATCCCAGAGTCCAAGTAAACATTCTATTCAGAAGAAAGAGATATATAATAAAACATGTTAAAAGACAAGCCACATGTCTTATAGAATGAACCGTCTTAAGTGTTTGCTGTTTGATGACCGAACATGCTATTTTGTTCTAAATAGTCGTGCATGGATGAACTGTTTCTGAAATTAGCAAAACCACCTTTTCACTGTATGAAAAATGATAATGTGTAGATTTACTAGTGCTAAGCACCCATAGCGATAACTTTAAAAAAATGTAACACTTTAGAACAGAAAGGACCTTTGGAAATATTGTTCAGTCCCTTATTTAAATAGATGCTGGAAGCTTAGGCCCACAGAGGGTAAGTGAATGCTCCAAGGTCACATGGCTAGCAAACAGGAGAGCGGGGACTCAGCTGGGATCCCTTGACCCTCCAAACCTACACTCGTGTTCCTCTAAAGGAAATCTGCCTTTCTAACTGAGATGAAATATGAAAGAAAATGAGCAGGTTCAGCATTTTGAAACACATGATGCTCTAAACACACTACAGCAACACTGCTGTCCTCAGGAAATTAAAAAGCAATTTAGAGAAATGAAATGGGTCAAATGAGCTGTCACTGAAGCAAAAGGCTGCGGATCAACCAGTAAATCAGTAACTGCTTCCTGTGCTTGAGATTTTCAACCCCTCAGGGTGGGAGGTAAACCACCAAATAAATTTAAAAGGATTTTCACTGAGTGTTTCTTGTGAAAGTCTGAAGACATTTATATTGCATGCTCTACACCCTTAATTTCCGGTGCAAAAACAGAACAGCATTCACTGGTCTCATGTTTTAAGAGGGTTATTTTCTATCATATTTTTTAAAATACCATAAAGTGCTTTAGCAGGAGGTGGTCTAATTCCCTCAAGCAAAATTGAAAGGCTCAGATATTTTTATAATGAACATTAAAATTTCCTTGTTCTGCCTCATCTTATTGATGATTGATGGCCATTGCTTTCTTTCCTCTCAGGATTCCAGGGAATAAAAAGCAGCCAACAATACATAGTAGCTTCGTTTTAACCTGTGCTTCATATACAATTTTAATGACAGTTTTACATACACTACTCAACCCGCAGTACACTTAGAGGTCAAATCAGCATTTAAACAGACATTCTAAATGGAAATGAGTGTCCAGTCATTTATTTGTGATTGGTTTGATAGAACAGCAACTCTCCAAATCATCACAGAGTGTTAGCAGTCTGGAAAATCAAAAGCAAGCATTGATTTCTTTGCCCACTTGATTTTAGCAATTGGACTTCAATGGCATGAAAACTCAGGAAGGAAAGGCCTTTTGTGCTATTTTATTTGGTTTCATCTGCACTGATCAATGTGAATTGCTCATGTCTATGGATATTATTTTGACATTGGCTGACAACATCTCTAATTAAGTTGTGGGTTCCTGAAAGGTTATTTTGGGTCTTCACTGAGCCCAGTTAAGTGCTATAAACCTTGAATTCAAAAGTAGTGTTTATGTACGTAATTCTGATGGTGATGTTGAGGTTGCTGTTGAATCTGTGTGTCAGAGTTACTTTGTCTATTATCTAAATAAGTAAGCATTGCACTATTACCTACTACTATACTGAGCAGATCTTAGCTCATGATAAAGAATCAGAGTGCAGAGAATCATCAGTTATCAGAGGTATATGGTGGACACAAATATGGCCCTCTAAAGATGCCCACATCTTATTATTCCCCAGAACCTGGGAACATGTTATGATATGGAAGAGAGACTTAAGATTACAGATCGAATTAAGGTTTGTAATCAGCTGATTTGTGATAGGGTGATTTTCTTGGATTATCTAAATAGGCCCAATGGGATCACAAAGGGCTTTAAATGATGTAAGAGGAAGACTGAAGAGCCAGTGTTTGAGGGAGGCGAGAAGAAAGACTTGCTGAAGTCCCTGCTGAAGAAGGAAGAAGGGGCCACAAGCCAAGGAAAGTAGATAGCCTAGAAGCTGGAAAAGGCGAGAAAACAGATTCTGCCCTAGAGCCTCCAGAATGAAGGCGGCCTTCTGGCGCCTTGATTTTAGCCCACAGAGACCCTTTTTGGACTTCGGCCTCCAGAACTATAAAGAATACATTTTTGTTGTTTTAAGCCACTAAGTTTCATAATTAGTCACAGCAACAATAGGAATACAGGATATTTGGACTCTATTTACCTGGATTGACATAATTATTGATTGATTGATTTATATTTGTGTGTGTGTGTGTATGTGTGTGTGCACATGTGTACCATAAGGTGATCTGTCATAATGCATTTTACCTGTGAATAATATTTTGTGAACATACCACAAAGTATTCATCTACTTTTTTGTTTATGGAGACTTAGATACTTTCCATGTTGCTGTTACAAACATCCCATAAAAATCTCCTGTACTTGTTTCCTTGTGCTTTTACATGAGTGTTTCCCTTAGATATAAACTTGGACAGGGAAACACTGGGATGTAAATATATGTTGATAAATTGCTCTTTGAAGTGCCTGGACCAATTTACATAATGACCAACAGTATAAATGAATTTCTTCACATTCTTGCTAAAACTAATCACATACTTTTTATCCATTTGATCTTATGGTTTTATAAGTTATTGCAGGTGTTATCAATTACATAAAAAACTGAGGTAACTTCTGGTAGGTGGTGATCTTTTTGAAAGCCTCAGTTGGAATTCTCCAGTGGCTTCTTATTGCTTACAGGATGAGATGTAAGATTGCTAACATGATGTGTATACTTGACCTGACCTGTTTTTCCAACCTCACTTCTGTCCACACTCCCTCTTGCCCGTTATGGACCAGTGTCTTGTACCTCTGTGCACATATAATGATAATTCGTGAATGTAAAATTGTCTTCATTGGAGTACCTGGGTGGCTCAGTCAGTTAAGCATCTGACTCTTGATTTTAGCTCGGGTCATGATCTCACAATTTATTTGAACCCCGCATCCGGCTCTGTGCTGACATTGCACAGCCTGCTGACAGTGTGGAGCCTGCTTGGGGTTTCCTCTCTCCTCTCTCTCTGCCCCTCTGCCACTCACTCTTGTGTGCAGTCACTCTCTCTCTCTCTCAAAATAAACAAATAAACTAAAAAAAAGATTTTCTTCATCTCATCTTCCACCTAGATATCCATCACTTTCACCTCTCCTTGCTTGTCCCATGTTTTAGTGTAAAACTCATTTATGAATATATATTCACAAAAAAATCTCTTTACAACTTTCTTTTGGGTTCTGTGACCTTTCTTTGGTCTCATCACAATGTGTCATTATGTTAAGACATTTTTAAAAATAAGTAATATTACCACATGATTCAAATATCCGGAGTATAAAATTATATCAAGTAAACAATTCTCCCCCTAGAATTGCAACTCAACAGCTCAGTTTCCCTTTCTATTGTTAGGGTCTTGCTTAACCTTCCAGAAAAATTTTAGGTACACATACAGGTCAATACTATATATGTACACTATTGAGAAAAATCTCTTTCTGGGAATGGAACCTAAAGACCTAGAGAATACAAATATGAGTTGGCTGGTCGTGGGAAGATCCCAGGGAAAGCAAAAGAAATAGCAAGCACAGAGGCAATGAGGCAATAGGAGAAATGTCATGTTCCACTACAACAACAAAGAAGCCAGCGGTAGATGGAATACATGAAAATAAAAAATAAGGCTAGATCATGAATAAATTCTATTTTTATTAACAGAAATATTAATGCATTCTGTAATTAATCTTTTTTATTTTAATAAAATAATGGTATATGTTTATATTAGTTCTGTGAAAACAGTTCATGATTTGCTTTATTCATGACTTTGTGTGTGCGTTTCACTATGTGTTCCATTTTCTTCATTTTTCTGTGTGGTTATGTGTGTAATTCTGACGTTTAGGCAGGGTTGCATTCCTTTAAAATAATAAAGTTATATAACAACCTTAATCCTTTAAAAATAATGAATTTTGATTATATGACAGATGATACAATTATCATATTTCCACTTCCTTTCCCCTCTCCTCCCTCCTTTCTCTCCTCAGTCAATTTAAAAGTCTTCTTAAATTATTGTCATTGTAGATGTAAATACTCTTATAATTCTATTATTTGATCTGTTGGCTTTAATTTTTTTTTTTTAGTTTATTTATTTTTGAAAGAGAAAAAGAGAGAGAGCAGGGGAGGAATAGAGGGAGAGAGAAGATCCCAAGCAGGCTCAGCAAAGAGCCCGATGTGGGGCTTGAAACCACCAACTGTAGGATCATGACCTGAGCTGAAATCAAGAGTTGGACACTTAACTAACTGAGCCACCCAGGCACCGCTGGTCTGTCAGCCTTAAATGATATCCTTTGACTTTGAACGATTAACCATTTCATGCTCCTCATCCATGCCTGTCCATGCCTGTCCTGCCACTGTGGTCCCCCCTGTTATTCTTGGGGGCTGAACATTGCCCTCCAGTAATTTCCCAAGACTCATGGGAACAATTTTTACTTAGTTCTCATTATTCATCACTATTTGCCTGTGGTTTTTATAGCTAAAAATAATTTGACTTGATATAATTTCCTTGGCTTATATTTTCTTTATTTAGTTTTATATTGGTTAACAACCCTATAGGCTTGAATGTTCCTGTGGCTTTTTCCATAATTTCACATTTTAACATGTTTTTCTGGCTGTGAAAAGGATTCTGTACGTTTAAGTCTATATTTCTTGGTATCCACTCTTCTGGGTCAATTTCTCTAGCAAAGATGTGCCCTTGAAAATTCAAGTCTACTTTTATTTCAGAAACATTTCTTGAACTAGGACTCTATTTTTTTTCCAGTAACTTGTTTCCTTCTTTGGAGACCCTACGAGGGTGTACAGTGGATTTCCCTTTGCCTGCTTCTCTATCATTTTCTTGCTCATTTATGTTTATTCTTTCTTCTATTTCTTTCATAAATTTACTGTATTTCTCTCCTCTCTGCCTGTGTTTTCTGACTTTTTTTCTTTACTTTTATGTGCCTCCCATTTTTATCTTTTCTCTTGAATTGATTTTACTTTTTGTCTCCTTCTTTTCAAAGATCTGTCAGCTTTTTTTTTTTAATTTTTTTTTCAACGTTTTTATTTATTTTTGGGACAGAGAGAGACAGAGCATGAATGGGGGAGGGGCAGAGAGAGAGGGAGACACAGAATCGGAAACAGGCTCCAGGCTCTGAGCCATCAGCCCAGAGCCTGATGCGGGACTCGAACTCACGGACCGCGAGATCGTGACCTGGCTGAAGTCGGACGCTTAACCGACTGCGCCACCCAGGCGCCCCAAGATCTGTCAGCTTTTATTTCATCTCTGCCACTTTCCTCACCGTTTATTTCCTAAGGACTTTGATTTCTACTTTGTGACATTATCCCGCAGAGGCAGTAGTCACTCAGCTTTTCAAATTCCTGACAAAATGTTTGCTCACAGTATACAAACGATGCATGGGTTTGTTGCCAATAAATTTGTTGCCCTTTGGGTTTTGCATCATTTTAGATTTAATGGCAGCTAAAATTGATAAATGTTTGACAAGTGCCTACTGCTAAAACACATCTCTGTTGTCTTTTGTTTATGGAGCAGATTTTTAAAAAAACCTAAATATATCTGTTTATACTTTTTCTTACACATTTATCTTTTGGCTGTAGCCTGCCAACGTTTGACCCTATCAGTTTAATTTCATCCCCTTAATTGATAAGCATTGTCTTCTATGTTGAGGGTATATTTATGAAAATATTATCCAGAATGAAACTAAAGACAGAATTTTGTGACAATTTACTAGATCCCTCTCCTAGGCTGACATCTGTCCAAAACTTTTTATCCATTCAGGTTTCATGGTTCCAACATGTTACTTAGTTCTTTAATTGTCCTTTTATCCACCCCAGTCTCTTCAACTCCTCCAAAGTACTTTCGTCTTTACCTTGCCAGTAACACAATTTTCTCTTTAAGTAGAAAAACTCCTTATTTGATTATAGTTGATTAGTTAACTAAATTTGACTCTGAAATTGCTGTATCAGAGAGCACAAAGGGGAGATCTCTGGACTAATTCTTATCCTGTCACATAACAGAAATGATGAATTTATCATCATCATCATTTTATTATTATTATTATTATTATTATTATTATTAATTATTACACTATTATTATTAGTTAGAATTTATTATTTACCATCTGACTTGCAACTAACAAACTATTCCATACAAAATATTTTATTTAATCTTTATAGTAATCTCAGTATAGTAGAAACTATGATCCCCATTTATACATAGGAAATCTGATGTGCAGAAAGTTTAAGTAACTCACTCAAAGTTACACAGCCAGTAATCAGTGGGGGCAACATTTATATCAAGGGAATCTGATGCTAGAACACTCTTGTAAAGTCATTACTCTATAGTTCCTCTCTTTTGGCTCAGTAATCTTGGTTCTGTCCACTAATTTTTCTAGAAGTTTGCTCCTCATCTCTGAAATAAGGAGATTAAAATAGATGTCTCCAAGGTCTTTTCCATGGCTAATATTTTGTAGTTCTAGAAGAGACTTTATTTTTTTCTGTATTTTAGACAAAACACATTTGCTTTTTTCATGTCAGGTAGCCAGGAATCCACTGGCAACATTACCCTTGCTGTGATGCTGCCTTTTCTATTTTTCAAGGGATTATACCCAAGTTTCTCTTGAGGGGATGCCAAGTCAGTATTCGATATGTGACAGATAGTCTCACCCTGCAAATGGAAGCTCCCATCCTGAGTCAATTAATATTGCAAGCATGTTCCTCGGAATGCATGCCCTTGGGATCTTCTTGTGTAAGAGGGAAACTACCTCCTTGGGGAATCACTAACCTTCCATCAGTTGCCTTTCAATCATTCATCCTGTGTGCTAAATGTACAGGGCAAGTCCATAGAGCTAGTGACAACTAAAAACAAGTTCAAGGCCATTCTGCAGCCCCAGCTAGTCCTTATACAAATGGCCCAAGAGTCGAAACTGACAGGCAGTCCTAAATTAATCCTATTTGGGCTGATTCTCTGTTGTTATAGATTTCTATGCCTCTAGCTTGCTGCTTAGCAGCGCCAGCTCTGGCTACCAATGCCGATGCCTCCTTGGTGTGTCATTGTCAGAACCACTTCAAATCAAACATGGAAAGCATTTGGTCTCATTTAACCCAGCTCTTTTCCCCAAAGAGCAACTCAGAAAGTGATTTCTGTAGAGGAAAAGTCTTTGACTCATCTTCCTGTGCCTTGTGAGTTCTGTACTTCATGAAAATTTACAAGTGGGTGGGATGATGATTCAAACCAAATTCAAGCTCGATGTTTAATATTTCAAATTCCTGGGTGGCATTCTCTTTGCTAACTTTCTGCCTCTTTTTTTTTAAGCTTATTTATTTATTTTGAGAGAGAGGAGGAGCATGGGCAGGGGAGGGGCAGAAAGAGAGGGATCCCAAGCACACTCCGTGTTGTCAGCAGGGAGCCCAATGCTGGGCTCAAACCCATGAACTGTGAGATCATGACCTGAGCCGGAATCAAGAGTGGGATGATTAACCAACTGGGCCACCTAGGCACCCCTGATTTCTGCCTTTTATTTCTATCTTTATATCAACAAATTTCTTTAGAAAGGTAATATACTAACAGTTCCAGATTAGGCACGGGGTTCTGGAAGAGGTGGCAGCTTCTGTGGATGTGTCTGACCCAGGAGAGTCTCCTCTCTAGATACCCTAAGGCACTTGGAGGCTTCTATTTTTCTTCCTTTTTCTCCTTTCATTACCACTGCTTCTCACTTTTATCTTAAGTCATCTAAGGAAATCTGGAAATGCACTTTTCTATTCACAGTCCTAGACTCTGCCTCCTTACAGAGGAAAGCCCACTATTATGGACTGAATGTGTGTATCTTCCCAAACTTCACAGTTGAAATACTAACCTCCAATGTGATGGTATCAGGAGGTGGAGCCTTTGGAGGTGATGAGGTCATGTGGGTGGAGTCATCATGAATGGGATTAGTGCCCTTATAAGAAGAGATCTGAGAGAGATGATCCCTCTCTCTACCATGTGATGATGCAGTAAGAAGGTGGCCATGTGCAAACCAGGAAGAGGGCCTTTACCAGACACAGGATCTGCCAGCACCTTGATCTTGAACTTCCCAGCCTCCAGAAATGAGAGAAATAAATGTTTGTTATTTAAGCCATCCACTCTATGGTAAATTGTTGTAGCAGCCCAAAGTGACTAAGACCTACACTTAGCTAGAAAGAAGACCTGAAGGGTGCCTGGGCCGCTCAGTTGGTTAAGTGACCAGCTCTTGATTTTGGCGTAGGTCATGATCTCACAGTTCCTGGGTTTGAGCCCTGCATCAGGCTCCATGCTGACAGCACAGAGCTTGTTGGGATTCTCTCTCTCCCTCTCTCTCTGCCTCTCTCTCTCAAAGTAAATAAATAAAAAAAAATGAAGAAGAAATGAGACCAATATCTCTTCTTAGGACAGTGAGCAACTAACTAGACCACTTGAATTTTTTTTTCAAATATACTTCCCACCACAGTGATTTTGATCATTTTTAAGTCTCTACCAACTTAAAATTGCTGTGATTATACTTATAAAGAACTACCATCTTAATTTTAGTGTCATAATAATCTGAATAATAAAAGCCTTAGTGTCTAAGTAACTGCCTGTCATTCAGACTTTTTTCACCAAATGTAGCAATTCTGGATCAATGGTTAACTTTCCAATTCTTGCTTTGGAGAACTCTTCTAGGTGTAAAATGGAATGGAATACAGGTTTAGAAGTTTTAAATCTTTATTTTAAATCTATTTAATCTTGTATTGTCTTTTGTAGATAGAACCTTGGTCAGAGGGTCTTAGGTGGGCTGTATTATTTGCAAGAACACTTCAATGCTTTTTCACATAAAAATATCGATAGATTACCCAGATAAAAGTTATGTGTAAATTTTTCTAATAAAAAGACTCAAGGACTACATACCTATCATGTGAGTGGCAAAAGATCTAGCTAGTTCCATACAATAAAATAACTGTGCACATACATGGAAGCCAGGGAAAAAAAGAGAAGAAAACAGGGAAAGAGAAAAAAGAAATTAAAAGAATTCCCAATGCAAAATTCCCAAGCCACTGTCACAGCACCTCAGCAACTGATTATTAGATGTTATATCCTTGGACATAACTCATGCTGCTTTGTAACCTGAGGCTGTGGTTCGTACATTCAGGGAGCGGTCTTCCCTTCTGTTACCAAACCTATCAGTTAAGCATCTTGGCCTTAGACTTGGGCAAGTAAGACTTCTTCCTCAGGACCTGGGCATTAGAAGATTCCTGTAGCTGAAATCAGAAAAAGCGTAAGACCATGGGGATGTCCTCACTATTGACAGCACCTCTTTTTCTAGACCATACCCCGAGTACCCAGTGTCCTGTCCATGCCACATGACCCCACGTCAACTTCCAGGGGCTGTACAAGGCTACTCCTTGATCCTTTACACCTGAAAGTAGACCAAGCCACCAATTTGCTTATGCTTATGCCCAATGGATTTTTGAGAGGCTCTTTTTGAAGAGGGTGGAATGCAGCAAGACCCTCACCATGAAGACCTAAGCTGGACCAGACAAGGGTTTGGAGACAGCTTTCCCTGTACCATCCACATTCCAGCAGGAAACTCTAAAGTATCCAAGAACAGTAAGTTCAAACCTGACTTTCCTGGTTATAGGAAGGGATATCTGTAACACCAGAGAATAGAACATGTTTTATTTAATAGTATGATAGCCTTATTTGTAACTTTTAAATATTTAGATATAAGATACATGGGATTCCATTTGTACTCTTGTCCTGGGTCCTGCAAATGTTAGGAGTGGCCTGTCTGTAAGTTCTGTGCCCAGTTTTTGCCTTGTAGCAGCAGAGTTGGCATAAGGCACAGGTCTGGGGTTGTCACCACAACACTGAGAGTCTGTCAGGGTTAGGTGTCCCGGGGAGTAAGGCTATATAGTTCTCCTTATCAGCACCATTTAGGGTTGAATCGATTCAGTCCTTCCTCCTAGGTTGGTGGTCATGTCCAGGGCTATGTTCACTTCTCTTGCCTGCTTTTTTTTTCTTTTTGAGTAAACTGCAGTTCACTCTTATACGAATAGAGAACATGAAATGTGGTTAACATTTGTCAAGCACTGGGGCACCTGTATGGCTCAGTCGGTTAAGTGCTCAACTTTTGAGTTAGGTCAAGATGAGGTCGTGATCTCACGGTTCATGAGGCTCTACGCTGACAGTGTGGAGCCTGCTTGGGATTCTCTCTCTCTCCCACTCTCTCTGCCTCTCCCCTGCTTTCTCTTTCTCTCTCTAAAATAAATAAACTTAAAAAAAATATTTGTTAAGTACGAACAAACAAGGTACTATACTAGGAACTTTATATATTTTCTCCCCTCACCACTTAAACCTTACAACAAAGCAGGTAATATCTCTAGTAGAGGAAGAAACTGAAGCTTACAGAAGTTAAGAAGGAGTTGGCTAAGGAACTCCCTCTCCGAATTATTTGTTATCTTGATAGCCTCATAACTGCTACAAAACAGCCTTTTGAACCTGACCCTCTGCCATTACTCTTCTACTTTCAAAGACAACCCCAGAGATCCTGCTCACATGTCTGTTGAAGTCTCAGGCCAGTCACGCATGAACCCTGACCCCCATACTTTGGTTTAGCTCCTTGAATACTGGCTGTTCCCTGGTGCAGCTGAGTGTGGGAACTTCACCATGGCTGCTTTAGACTTAGAACAAACAATGGAAAGAGTTTAAGTTTTGATATAAAAGTAAGACCTGATGTCAGCAACTGAAGTTTCCAGAAAATGTGATTACTCAAGTTCTTGACTAGGCTGAGATTTCAGCAGTGGGCATTAATTTACACATCTCTGTTAGCAGGCTCAGCCTAATGCCCCATAGGGAGACAGACTTGGTCATGAAGGAGCCATGTGGCAGAGGGCTCAGGAATGGCCTATGTGAAGTGACAGTAAGAGAGGGTGTCTTGGAAGATACCCTGGCACTCACAGCTAATGCTGCACTCTGCCCATAAATTAGAAAGTAGCCCTCTATGGGTGGAGAGTCAGGCTGAAGTTTAAGGCAGTTTACATAGAGCTGAAAGGAGTTACAGAGGTCAGGAATGGACAAACTAACCTTTTCCTCTGCAGAATCTGTACATGTATTCAACTTAATTCAGTAAGATTTTTTGAGTACCAACTACCAGTAAGGAATTATTTAAACATTGTACAGAACAGCATTTTTTAAAAAATATTTATTTTTGAGAGAGAGAGAGCGAGCGAGTGTGAGTAGGGGAGGGGCAGAGAGAAAGGAAACACAGAATCTGAGGCAGGCTCCAGGCTCTGAGCTGTCAGCACAGAGCTTGACGTGGGGCTCGAACTCATGAACTGTGAGATCATGACCTGAGCTGAAGTTGGATGCTTAACCAACTGAGCCACCCAGGCGCCCCAAGAACAGTATTAAATAAGATATGATGGCCACTGTTTTCTAGGCCACCTAGAATGAAGGAGAGTCCAATGTACATCCATAACTCTAATAAATTTTTCACATTATCACAGTGTGACAAAACTAGTGTCACTAGTATGACAGATGATAAACTATTATAGAGGTACAAAATGCAGTGAAAGAAAAAAGGAAAGAGGAGTTAACTTCATGGTCTGTGGGAGGGGTTGCTACCAATTTGTTAAATCTCGTTGGTCCAGATATTATTCATTTTCTCCTTAGGGCTGTCCACTGAATTGTGTAGAAGGAAAATATTAATTATATAATACATCTTGTTTTTTGTTTGTTTTCAGTTAAAGAAGTGATCACTAAGCTCTTCCCTTTTTCTTATGTAAATCAAGGTAGCATTTTCCTCTTAAGAGCAGAAGAGGTGGTTTGTAGGTGTGTTTCTTCCTCTTTATTTGTAGACATCTGATTTTTACCATTAGTCGCTGGTTTTCTAACTTAAGGAAAGAGTTATTTATTCCCCTAACGTTATAAATTTGATTATGAATCCTATTAACCTTTTAAATTATGTTTTCCAGTTGATGAGACAGATTTCCAGACAATGGAATTCTTGGATAATTACTGTGTTCACATAAGTATGATATTTTTTAGCCAAAGAACAAACTTAGAGATAAATTAGTAGAAATGCAAAGTGATGCATGGAAAATACTATGCTTTTTTCCCCCCATCCCGGGAACAGCAACTTCTGAAGTTTCTGCCACAAGCTGGTTAGAAAGCAGTTTATTGAGAAATGATATGGTAACTGTCATCTGCAGGCTCCCTGCATCTATCAGGTAAAGTGATTAAACCCGTATCCATCATTCAGCATAATTAATCAGTTAGACACCGCAGCCCGTGTTCACGTGTTGATTAATCTGTAGTTCAGGTACATACGTCTCAGGTTTCAAGTTCACACGAGAAATACATCAATCAGTGCTGCCCCATGCACTGGTGTCTCCTGTTGGAAGTGTAAAATGACTAGATATTTTTTAAAGAACAGTGGAAAGAAGTTTCTTCCTAATGGAAGCAAGCGAGTGCAGGGCTCTTCAAAGACTGCTGAACAGAAAACAAAAGTCCAGTAAAATAGGTTCCTTTGTTATTTATTTATTTTATTTTACTTTTTCTTTTATATGATGCCAAGTAGTTCTCCAGCTCATTAAGTAGATCTCTTACTTGAGTACAAGAGACTGATTTAAGGGCTTACTCAGTCATGTAATAAATATTTATTGGGCACCTAACATGCCTTAGGGACACAATAATCTCACAAGCTCCTTACTCCCAACAAGCGGACAGTCTGGAGTTCAAAGGCCAACAATGTCAGAAAGGGAGAGACTGTGGTCACCTTGGACTTCATCAGCACCAATCTGAGGTTCATTGTTTTACAAGACAGATCTTTTTTTTTTTACAGAGTTAGCTAACACAGTGTCTTAATAACGGTTTAGATACATGAAATCACTTCAAATATTTCTGTAAAATGTTAATTTTGCTTATGTAAGACCCAACCATGTTTTGATAGTGGCAAAGAACTTTGGATAGTGGCAAAGATAGTGGTTAGGTCTCAATTCAATCATTTCACAAAGAAGCAAAAGCTTGGGGGAGTCATTCACTCAAGTGAATCACCCAGCTGGTGATTAGCAACATTCAAATGCAAATGTATGCACTTATCCTGCATTCCGCTCCTATTCTGCCATGGTACCTTCAGACGAAAATTAAAAAAAAAAAATTCTGAAGTGATTTGATGTAGTTTTTAATAAAAAAATAGTTATTTTGATATATATTATTTTTAGTACTTGGTGTTTTTTTTTTTACTATAAGGATTGTTTTAGCAATTCAAATGATACAGAAGTGTCCTTCCATATTTTCTTCAACATGCATAGAAACGTGCACAAATACATAGACACACAGCATGAATATGGTTTTCAAAGTAAGTGATAATATTTTGTGTAATGTTTAGCTTGTCAAAGTCTCCTTAACAGGATTCCACTTCTGATCCTTTTATGTTGCATTTAAAAAAATTTTTTTTACATTTATTTATTTTTGATAGAGACAGAGCACAAGCGGGGGAGGGGCAGAGAGAGAAGGAGACACATAATTCAAAGCAGGCTCCAGGCTCCAAGCTGTCAGCACAGAGCCCAACGCAGGGCTTGAACCCACAAACGTGAGATCATGACCAGAGCTGAAGTTGAACGCTCAACCGACTGAGCCGCCCAGGCACCCCTCTTTATGTTGCATTTTAATCAGAACCCCCTACAGAATGAATCTGAGTTTCCCATGGTAGACATTAGCGTCCGACTAACCTGTTAGTTTTATGTTAAGCAAAAAGAAGTTCCTTTCTCTTGGCTGCTATTATAACTGCTTATTGTAATGACCTTGAGTGAATTCTTCAGTCTCAACTTCAGTATTCTCAGATACATCCTCTGGATATCCAGAATTTGGGCTGGTAAATGAAAGAAGACACTAGAGAGGGAAAGAATGTGAAGAAGTGGGCACACTGGCCTTTCCGACAAGCTCCCTGTGGAGTATTTCTTAGCAACTTAGAATATGTGCGTACTTGTAATCATTTTGGATACATTTTAGGCAATGGATATTGGTGGTGGAAAACCCTCAGAAAAGGGGCCTCTGTTGGCTGAGAAGCAGCTATGTCCCAACTCAGAAATGATAAAGGGCTTTGTTAAGACAGACACAGGTATTTCCAGTATTTTCTATAGCTCATCAGAATTTCACAGTGCATGCTGTACTCCAACAGCTACGTAAAATTGAAGAGGGGTTGATATTCTGGATGAAAGTTGAAATGGGTCATGTTGCTTGAGTTCCTCCCGTTATGTAAATAATTCAGGGATTTTAACTGCTTAAGTGTTTCAGGAAGTCTGATCACTTTAAATAACAACTTTTGCTGACTGAAGGATATTTGTGATGAAATTAGTCTTCCTTTTAAGTTTTGGCTTTCTAAGCCTGATAAGGTCACTTCCACAAAGTTGTCCACTTTTTTTGAATTAGTTTCTCTCGATAATCACATAAATTGAGCTGCAAAGCCTTCACTCTTGAAAAATTACAAAATCTATAAAATGGGTTTTAAAAGAGCAGAATGGAAAGAAACCTATGCACAACAAAAACAGCCCCGAATGTTTATTTTCTCCTTGAAATATTCTTTGTGTTTTCAAAAAACCTTAATCCAGTTTATACTGCCTGATGGAGTTTTGGGGTGATGGTGGGGTCCAGAGCTGACGGCCAAGAAAGGATTCTTGAAGATGCCTTTGGTGCAAAAAGGTGGTTTTATTAAAGCACAGGCACAGGACCTGTGGGCAGAAAGAGCTGCACTGGGGTTGACAGGTAACTGATTATAGACACTCAGGTTGGGAGGGGGTTAGGGATAGAGTAAGTCTCTAAGGTATTTTGGAAGCAAGGTTTCCAGGACCTTGAGGGGCTAGCTGCTGTTAGGAAACACATTTATTACTGTTTAGTAAAACCTCAGTCGTGAGACCCTTCAGATGTGTATCAGGGGCCATAAGCTCGGAGTATGATTACTAGCATATACCTTGGGGGAACTGAGATAAAGGAAGTTTCCAAAGGGATTTTTATATGTTAAAGTAGACTTAGAGGATCCTGGGGAGTCAGGATAATGTTAAGCCAAGATTCCTTTGGGCCCCTAGCAAAGTGTCATCATCCAGGCAGCTGAGCTCCTAGAGGGAGATAACGCTGCCTGTTTCAAGGACTTGTCAGTGGGCTGTAGGCAGTAAAGGAACTTAATTTTTCATTTGCCTTTGTTTTCCACATCACCATGGCAAGCACTTAAACCCTTTACATCTTGATGAGGGTGATATTAGGGCTCCAGGGCATAGAGTCTATAGGTTTCTGGAGATTAGATTATGGATAAGATTGCCTTTTTCTTGCAGTTTACTAAATTACCCATGAACTGAAGGAGACTCCTGTCCTGCGTGACCGTGATCTCTATCAGTCAGCCATTCACTTTCTTTCCTTTCCCCTGTTCTCGGGCAGCCAGGAGTGTCTGAGGAACATCATACATATCCCATGTGGGGTTGGGGCGGGAGGGTTGCCGTTAGCCTGTACTTTGCCCTCAGCTTGCCCCATGTTCTGTCATCACTCCCCTCACCCTTTTTGCTAAGCATCTCAATCTAATAAACAAACATCTCATTTTAGGGTAACACCAAATCTCTAAGCTTCTCTTAAGTTCACACTGCACTTTCTGGGCTAATAAAATTATCTTTCTCATTTACATATTTTTAAAAAGTTAAGCATTTTAATAAAAGCTCTTGTGAAAAAGAATAGAGGTACCTAAAAGTATTAGCAACTCTATAAGTTAAAAACCAATGAGACCATCAGAAGGAAATCCAAACAAGTCTTTTATTTGAATAGCATTTCAGTGTTTACAAGCACTTTTTATACATTTCAAGCCACTTCCTTTATGACAAGCAATAAAGAATAAAACAATGGGGTCCATCACCTACCCTGCCAATTGGTACATTGTGTTATAAGATTGAAAAAATGGATTGATATTTCATATTTAAAAGATTGACAGTTATTTTACAGGAGAATTGGCAACCTGTATTTTGTGATACCATAATCTGGGAAAACAATCTGGTTATCCAAACTGAAGGAATAATGTATCATTAAAATGGGAGTAAGAGAGCTAGTGAGATAATTCACGTCCTAGATTTGCTTCTTTTGGAGCCTGGATGTTTATGAGAGAGAGGGAAAAAAAAAAAGTTGCTGCCATAAGGTGACCTCTGTGAAGAAAGCAAAGTACCATGATTCTAAGGTGTGCCTACAATTATAAGGGACAAGTACCAGCATGAGCCCTAGGGTGGTGTTCTTAGTTCATTCTGGAATTGGTGAACATTGATTAGATCTTGAACTGATTGGATGCAATTTATAGTTCTTGATATGAAAAACAATCTATGACTTTGTTGTGTTAAGAGGTTTGCCAATTGATGGGGACGCCTGGGTGGCTCAGTGGGTTAAGCCTCTGGCTTCAGCTCAGGTGATAATCTTGTGCTTCATGAATTCAAGCCCCGTGTCAGGCTCTGCTAACAACTCAGGGCCTGGAGCCTGCTTCAGATTCTGTGTCTCCATCTCTCTCTGCCCCTCCCCCACTCATGCTTGCTCTCTCTCTCTCTCTTTCTCTCTCTCAAAAAAGTAAATAAACATTAAAAATAAAAGAGGTTTGCCAATTGATGTTTCATGTCACTCTGAGGAGTCTGTTAACCGTATGAAACATGGATATATCTCAGTTTAAGTGAAACTGAAGGGAAAACACACACACACAACAATCTGGGTTCTAGACTGATAGAGCCTAGGGTTCTAGGAGAATTTTAAATAAATAAATGCCATTTTTACTGATGTGTTTGGCTGTAAGTAGGTGTATGTGATTGTGATAAAGGCAAAGGGTAGGGGCATGAAATGCAACAGAGCTTGGTTGAATCACAGCTTGGTCTTTTATTATCTGCTCTAGATTATAAATTGTTATAAGGTATTACATGACCATCTCTTCCATTCTTTTACTCTTTCTTCTTCTCCTCAACTCTTTCCCTCTCTCTTCTTTCCCCACTTTTGTTTATATATAAAAGAAATATATGTAATATATGATTATATTATATAATGTATCTTAGATATCCATCAGGAATTTTATTTGTGGGAAAATTTTAGTTACAAACTTAATTTCTTGAATTGATTTAAGACTATAAAGGTTTACTATTTCTTCCTGAATCCACTTTAGTAATCTGTCTTCCAAACAATTTTTTTGTATTTAAATTTTATAATTTACTGGCATAAAGTTATTTAAAACATTCCCTTATTTAATGTCTATAGGATCTGTAGCTTTGTCCATTCTTTCACTGCTGATATTTATTGATAATTTGTGTTTTTTTAGTTTTCAAGTTTGCTCTTTATTTTACTTCCTTCTATCTTAATTTGCTCTAGTTTCCCCAATTTTGTGAGATGGAAATTTCAATCATCGATTTAGAATATTTTTTTAAATATCTAAATTGAAAGTCATAAGTTTCCCTCTAAACACTGCATTAGCTGCATTCCACAAATTTTGATGTTATATTTTAAACAATTTTATTTAGATATAATTGACAATAAATTATTTACATTTAAAGAGCATTTTATATATGTGTATGTATATATATCCAGTATATACATACACACACATACCAATAACACAGTGAAGGTACTGAACATATCCATCACTCCCAAGAATTATTACCTCATGACCATTTGCCCCTTTACAATTCCCCCATTGTTTTTCCTTTCCCCACACTCATGAAACCTGCTTTATTCTACTGTAGATTATTCTGCATATTTTATAGTTTTATGTAAATGAATCATAAAGTACACACTCTTTTTAATCTGGCTTCTTTCACTCAGTGTAATTATTTTGATAATTTTGCTTGTCCTAACATATGTGAGTAGTTCATTCTATTTTTAAATTGTATCATTTTATGATGCAATACAATCATATTTGCCCACCCACCATTTCATGGAAACTGTTTCTTTAAATTGTATCATTTGATGATACAATTCAGTTAAATTTAGCCTCCCAGTCACCCTTTCATAGAAACTATTTCCAGTTTTTGGCTATTACAAATTAAGCTTGTGTGAACATTAGGTATACGTCTTTGTGTGTACATATATTTTTCTTTTTTCTTGGGTAAATACCTAGAATTGAATGACTGAATTTTAGGCATGTGCTTAACCTTTTAAGAATTTACCATAATGTTTTCCAATTCACTTGTGGCGTTTAACATTCACTCCATTAGTGTTATGAATATCCATTTACCACATATCATTGTTAATGCTTTTACAGCTAGTCTTTCTAATTTTAGCTATTCTAATATTTTTGCAGTAGTATCTCATCATAGTTCTAATTGGCATTTTCCCATTTCGTAATGGCCAATGATGCTAAGCATCATTCCATGTACTTCTTTGCCATTGTCATATCTTACTTGTTGAGGTGTCTGCTTAAACTTTTTCAAGTTTAAATAATATTAAGTTTAAATAATATTTAAATTTTATTTAAACTTGAATATTATTTAAATAATATTTAAATTTTATTTACATTTAAATATTATTTAAATAATATGTATTTAAATAATATTTATTTAAATAATAATAACTTTAAGTAATATTAAGTTTAAATAATGTTTTCTCTTATATTTGCTTCTAGTATTTTAATAATTTGGGGTTTTATAGTAAGGTTTATGATCCATTTGAGTTAATATTTCTGTGTGATAAGGAGTGTGAATCAAAGTTCTTTTTCTATTTTCTTTCTTTCTTTCTTTCTTTCTTTCTTTCTTTCTTTCTGCATGTGGCTATCCATTGTTCTAATAATATTAAAAAAACCCTATTTTATCTCCACTGAATTGCCTTTGAATTTGTGCCAAAAATTAGTTGACAATATTTGTGAGTATTTATTTCTAGGCCCCTATTGTTAAATGCTTATATCACATTGGCTTGATATTGGAACTTTATAATACATCTGAAATTCAGGTAGTATTAGCTCTCAAACTTTGTATTTATTTTTAAAGTTGCTCTGTGTAGTCTAGATCCTTTGCATTTCAATAGAACTTTAGACTTAGTTTCTTAATTTCTGTAAAAAAAGGGGGGAGGGAACTTACTGGAGTTTTGACTGAGGTTGTCATTGACTCTATAGAATAATTTGGATAGAACTGACATCATACTAAAATTAAGTTTCCTGACCTAAGAACAAGATATGTCTATTTATTGGGTTTGTTTCTTTCGGCACTACTTTATAGTTTTCAGTGGACAAATCTTGAATATATTTTGTCAGAAAAATCCCTAAGTATTTGCTATATTTATGCTATTTTAAATCATTGCTTTTTTAAATTAAAATCTTATTTTGCAATTATTTGCTGCTAGTTTAGAGATATACAGTTGATATTGTATATTTATCTTGTTTCCTTGCTAAATTTGCTTGTTACTTCTAGTAGCTTCTTTGTAGTTTCTTAAAAACTTTCTATGCAGTCAATTATATCATCTGCAAGTAAATTCAAATTATTTTTTTCTTTATAATCTCAAAGCTTCTATTTCTTTATCTTGTGCTATTGCACTGACTAGAATCTATAGTACAATGTTAAATAAAAGTAGTGAAAGCAGAAATCCTTAACTTGTTTCTGATCTCAAAGAGAAGCATTCAGATTGAAATATGTTAGGCATAGGCTTTTTATCTGGTCAAAGGCATTCTCTTTTATTCTTAGTTTCTGAGATTCTTTTCATCAGAAATACATTGGATTTGGTCAGATGCTTTTTTGCATCTACTGTAATTATCATTTTCTTCTTCAGTTTTAGTTGATTAATATTTTGTTTAGAATTTTTGCATCTATGTTTATGTAGGATATGCACCTATGCTTTTCGTTTCTTGTAATTTCTTTCCCTTGTTTTGGTATCAAGGTAATGCTGGAATCCTGAATGAGTTGGAAAGTATTTTCTTCAAATTCCAGGAAGTTTGTGTAACTTTTGTTTTGTTTTAGTAGGCAATTGGCTGGGGTTAGTGCATCAAATTTCTTTCTTAGGTGGCAGTTTTTATTTCATTTCATATCTTTTGTCTTGGAGCTACTTTTAGTCTGTTTTACAGATGTGTGATTCAGACACCAGCCAAAGAGGTGGGAAGGTAGAATTTGGGAATCTTCTGTCAGTGTCTTTAGCTTCTGGTATTCCTTCTCTATGACTAGTGGCCATGGTTTTCTCAGATTCAGTCTTCTATTTTCCCCCGTCCAGAAACACTGCAGTACTATACTGCTCTAGATATTTTAGTGACTAAGACTGGTTCCAAGATAAAAAGCCATGAAAATAGGAACTGATTTCTTATAGATCAGACACTCCAGTTATAGATTCTGTCTGAATATGTCTGTTTCTTCACTCACCAGTACCTCCTAGGCAAGTATGTTTTATATTATGTCCAGAACGTATAGATATCATAGACAGGGAGTATCATACAGTAGAATCTTTTTCAGCCACTGCTGGATGCAGAGGTTTCTGAGCTTGCTTTTTTATTTTCTCTGACCTTTCCCTCAGTTTTCAACTCTCAGTTTTTTAGCCATTGTTACATTTAGTGGTTCTGCCTCTAACAACCTCATTGCCATTTCAGTTTGCTCCCTCTAATTTGATGTGAGCTTAGAAACTAAAACTCTTGATGTGGTAGAATTTGTTCTAATGGAGAGTAGATTGTTTCAGAGACATCCTTATATCCATAAATATTATAACCTTAATCACATAAATTTTGTGTAATACAGTTTTGTTGCTTTCAATTTTTATTTAATCACGTCCAGGTTTTTATTTTTGAATTTTTTTTAAAATTAGAAACTCTCATTAAATTACATTGAAAAAGCAAGATGCTTGGTTATACATGTATAGACCCTCCCATAGATTGACCAACATACTTTGTGTGTATGTGTGTGTTTATCTACTTTTGAAAAAGAGGTGGGGGAAGGAAGGGGCAGAGAGAAGGGGACAGAGGATGGGAAGCAGGCTCTGTGCTGACAGCAGACAACCCGATGTGGGGCTCGAACTCAAGCTTAACTGACTGAGCTACCCAGGCACCCCTAGATTTACCAACATGCTTTTAAAAATTTGAGCCAATTTACCCAGAATATCTCAATTAAATTTCAAAGTCTCATGGATTTATATTTTCTAATTAGAAAAAGAACATAATGATTTATACATATTGGTTAGGCTGAGTTTGTAGGTTTTTGAAAACTAAAATTCTTTTTCAACTATTGATAACCCAAGGTGGGTTTTTGATTCAGGATTTATTGCTAATTTTGCAACAATACTTTTTATAAAATGAAGTATTTGCTATTTGCTTTTTTTTTTGAAGTTATCCCTAGGATGCCCTTGTAAGTGAATGACTTAATAGGTTTTATACTTGAGCACATCACATAATATACACTAGAAGTGCTGATTCTATTCTTTGAATCGGTATAGGCTTACATTATTAAAACTTTGCTCAGTTTCTCAAATTTTCTGTTCATATTTGATATCAGAACATTCTGTATTTTTTTCCAACTGAGCTAAATGGAAGGTTATGGATTTATCAGTACTCTATGCACTTTTGAACTTTGACACCTGATCCTAAGAAATAAATATTCTTTCTGTTCCCATGCATAAGAGCGTATTGTTTGGTAAATGTTTTTTTTTCAGTCCCATCTAGGAAACTGATCCATGTGGATGAAATAAGTTAATATCTCCATTCAACCGCGTATGTTTTTATATTTCTCAAGCCAGTTATTTTCCACTCTGCCTAATCAGGCTAAATATGAAAAGTGGAGAAGCCAAATCTCCATGTCCCCTTTGGATTCCCATTAGTTAGTTGGATGTGACTCAAATAAGAAAATTTTTATTTCTTTAGCTGGTCTCAAAAATAAATGGCCCCTATAGACCAAACAAAAAAAATGTATTTGGAATATGAAAATAAATGCAGTCAAGTTTTGATTGAGTTAAAGGGATCTTCTTTCACACATTAGGATATAACATTGTTATCAAAGCAATAACTAACAGAACTAGGAGAAATTACATGTGGCTAAAGTGAGTGAAAGCCATCCTATAATCCTCAAATGGATTAGAAAGATTATGGCAGGAAAATTGTTTAAGGGTGACCTAAGAGAATCGAAGTACTAGCAATAAATATAAACTTAAAGAAAATGGAGAATATTACAGAAGTCTCTAAATGACTGTCTCCAGTGGGAAATAATTAGGAGCCTTGGGCGGAAAGATTTCAAGAAGCATATTCTCATCCAGATGCCAGACAAACTTTTCTAATAGGGCTGAGCATCTTTACTTCTTATTTCCAAGTCATTACAATAATTAGGATAGGCTCCAGTGATGTCTGTGGATATTTACAGAGGGACACTGTAAACCATGAACCAGTGGTTCATGACCTCTGACCTATATAAGTTGTGGCAAAGCTATTAAAGGATCGCAAGTTATAGTCACTAGCAACTGAGATCAAAAATCAGATATGTGGCTTACATAGGAACAATGCCTGCCAGACCTATCAAGACTTGTAAGCCATCTGTTTGTTTTTGCTTTGTTTAGTTTTTTTGGCATGGCTATTCTTAGAAGACATTAAGCAAAATGAAAATACACATTGTATATGTAAGATGGTGAGTGTACAAGACAATCTCAGAGGGAGGAAAGGAACTGAAGGGCTGAGTGAACACAGCAACTTTTGGAGGATGGATGGCAACCTAAGCATCTGACTGGGAAGATATAATGGCTTTCTGGTCAATCCAGAAAAGGAGGGGAAATGGTGGCAACTACAAAATCACAAGTTAATCTTCTCTCCATGGAATTGGCAAACATTGCAAAAGCTGATTGAGCTGCAGCTTATGATGGCAAGACTCCTGTAATCTTGGAAGATGACAACCTTAGCTTATTGTAACATAAGAAAGGGCTGGTGGCAGCACAGGGGGCAGTGTTTCAGAGAGACGTTCTATCGGCTGTCAGGATTCCAGGTAGCATTCATGTTAGTGAAGGGAAGGAATTACATACCCTGGTGGAGTCAGTATAGGCCATCGGTAAGATCAACATTCACACATTTCATGGAATTCTGTTACAAAACAGCACACATATTCAAGTTGCTCTTGTGGGTAAGGTAAATGGATTTTATAGATATTTAAACTACACATTTCAATGTTTTATATATGTGTGTATAGATTGTATATAGCCTTATATTTTAGCTAAGATTCTTTAAGTTTATTTACTTATTTTGAAAGAGAGAGAGAATGGGGAGGAGGAGCATAGAGAGAGGAAGAAAGAGAATCTGAAGCAAGCTCCGTACTGCCAGAGGGAGTCCCACACGGGGTTCGATATCATAGTTTATGAGATCATGACCTGAGCTGAAATCGAGTCAGAAGCTTAACTGACTGAGCCACTTAGGCGCCCCTTAGTAAAATTCTTAATATTGTTGCATGAGATAGTTTTTCTCCCATCTTTTAAGGATTTTGTTTCTGGAAGAGGGAGAAGACTATATACAAATATCCCATAAATGAATTTACCTGGAGAAATTCTTGAAAGATTGTATGAATTGTGGCATTACTTATACTATTTTGTACCTAAAAAGCAAGTGTAATATTCTGAGACTTGAGTATTATTTAAAAAAACAAAAACAAACAAACAAAAAAAGAGGTTGAAATAAAAGGAGGAAGGTGTTTGGAATTGGCAGAAAAGTGTCATTAAGGGCAGGACAACCCACTGTGAGGCACAATGTCCAGAGGGCAGGACAGGTATAGTGTTGATTATACCAGAATCTGAGTCATCTCAGCAGAGTCCTGCAAGGTGGGCAGTGTGCAGACATGGGAAACAGATCCTATAGAATCAGGAATGGGGGTGATGACTTGGGTGAGTTCTTTCCGCATGTAACCGGTCCCTGGGCTCTGGACCAGGGTATTACCAAGTATGTACCAGGTACTTCGTACCAAGTACAGTACCAAGTACCAGGTTCATTGTGACTAGAACTTTGTTTTACAGATAGAATGGAACTTTAGAGGTTCCAGGCCCTGGATTGGAGGAGTCCTGTTTTTAAATAGCACCTATTCCACACCTGAGAGTGTCAGGAAAGTAGAGCAAAGCCAAAAAGTCCATCTATGCAGAACTGTAGATGGAAATGAAAGTGTGGGGCAGAGAATTAGATAGACCTCAACACAAAGAAGTCCAAGTTCACTTAGCTTTTGTTTCTTCCACTCTGGACATACATATACCCAGCATAGCAGTTATGCTCTTATATTGCAAGATGCCATTGCATTCTGATGCAAATATAGTCTTGACATATCCGAATTACTTTCCCCAGTCATACTTTCATACTTCATTTATATAATTCACCACCACTATTCACTGCTTTGAATTTTTTCTTTATATACAATTTTGTCATTGTTGTTTGTTGATTTGTTTATTGCTTTTAAGGAAAAAGTGCCAACTGTTCTTCATAGAGGCAAAGACAGAGGTCTCTTTGGAGGAGGTCTTAATTGTTCTAGAAATGTAGCCCTTTGGTTATTTTCAAATGCAGTGACTAAGCATTTATTGCCCTAGGAAATGAATTGATAGGACTTTATATGCTTTATTCTTAGCTTTGTTTCTTCTTACTCTTGTTTTCTTTTTACTTTTTTCTTGATCCAATTAATAATGTTATGTCACCTAAACTCCCAAGGCTGTGATAATTACTGATCATACTATAAGATGAAATGATGCCCATGTGCTTATGGCTATTTGGGAATGAAAAATTAAAACAAAGTTTGAAACATTTATATTTTAAATATCTACACGCTAATAAAATTCAACATACTAAGGATAATTTTCTTATTAGATACATTTATTATGTATACCTGATGGGCAAGAACAACCCTCAAGAGCCTCTCCATCTGTATAATCACCTCCCTTTTGAGTGCGAGTGGAATCCATGAAAATGATATTATCACTCCGAAGATTATTTCAAGTCATATGGCACAAGAAGGATATCTGGGTAGGCCTGATTTAGTTACATGAGCCTTTAAAATGTAGAGATTTTGTTTTTAGCAGGTGATAGAAAGGGAAGACAGAGAGATTCAAAGCATAGGATTCTGTATATCATAGCTAGCTTGTGCACAAAAGGGGCCCACATGACAAAATATGCAGGGGACCTATAGAAGCTCAAAGTGACTCACTGTTGATAGGCAGCAAGAAAATGAAGACCCATCAGTCCTACTGATGCAACGTTGCTGACAACAACCTCAATGAGCTTGGAAGAAGATTCCTCCCAAGATCCCGGGTGTCAGAGCTTGGCCTGACTCACACCTTGATTTTGGCCTGTGAGACCATAAACAAAGAGCCTAGTAAGACCCACCTGAATTTGTGACCCACAAAAAGTACAAGACAACAAGTGGGTATTGTTTTAAGCCCCTAACATTGTGGTAACCAGTTACAAAGCAATAGAAAGCTGTTAGAGTCTGCTATGTGCTCTATGTGAAATGTTGAAAACACAGATAAATAGAACACTGTCACTTCTTTTGAGATGTTTACAGCAGAGTAAACAAGACAACTGCATAAACACCAAATACAATAATAATGTACTGAACACCATTATAGAAGTCTGCTATAAAATACTATGGAAATGAAAATATGTGGTACAAATTCTGTCTAGGGAAATCAGGAGAGACTTTTCAAGAGACTGTGATTGTTAGGTTCTATAATGAAAAAATAATATGTAACAGAGATAAACAATATTACCAGGCAAAAAAGACACAAATTCTTTATGCATGAATATTCACAACCTTGCAAAAATTGTGAAGGCACAAAGAAGGTCAGTTTCAATTTTATAAGAAATTAACTGGTACGAGTGTGAGTGTACCTTGGTGTTTGGAGAAACAGTTCTGTCTCAGAATATCCATTTTATCATATTGCAGAGGGAATTCATCCAAGCACGTTCTGATTAAACAGTACTGATCATCAATGAGTAACTTAATTGAATTTCTATGATGTATTTAATGGCTTCACTAGCTCAGGAAAGTTAAGTTTTAAGCCTTGAAAACTGCTCTATGAGGTAAGATTAGATTCAGCTGGGGGTGACTCAAACCTCAAATAATAATAACTCAAAGCCTCAAATAAAGAAGACATTTATTTCTCTGTGAAAGTCTTGAGATGGGCAGCTGGGTGGGAGTGATCATTGTGGCTTCATGTGTCAGGGATCTGGGCTTCTGTGGCTCTGAAGCATGTGTGCTTTATATTTCCAAGGTTGTCTAAAGATCCATTTGTCTTTAAGAATTCCAGGATTTATATTATATTCTATCCAGTGGGAAAGAGTGAGGATGATTATGGTAACCCTCCTTTCACATTTCAGTAAAGTTATTACCAAGAAATTACACATATGACTTCCATTTATAAGTTCTTGCTCAGATCTTTTCACAAAGTCATTAGCTGCAAGGAAAGCTAGAAAATTTAGTTCTATTTTACATGGCCATATGCACTACTAAAAGTCATAGATCCTATGTGTGATAGAAGTTATGTACCTTGTATAGGTAACAACTAAAAATAAGCACCCATATATTTTCTTTAAGTTTTACATTTAAGGTTACTTAGGAAAAGCTGAGTTATTTTTAACATAATAGTTGTGTTTTTAATATGCTATCACAACAACATTCCTCAAAGTTCTTAACTTCAAGTGATAATAGGTCATTTAGCAATGAAATTGGAAGTAAGTATAGATGTACAAAGAACTGCACTTTAAAATAGACTAATTGATAGTTATTCATTTTTAAAAAGAGAGCATAACAGATACAATTTTCTGGGCTATAGTGTTATTTCTTCACCTTTAAGCACTGGACATTCAGAAAAACCAGTTAAAAGTCTTAATAAGGTGCATTAGTCACATAATAATTAGAGCACATGTTATTAAGCCTCTGGACAAGAATTTATAAACAGTTTATATAGCTTATAGAAAAAAATGAATTTAGCAAATCTAACTTGTCTGAAGATAGCAAAGACCCTTTCATGGGAACTTGAGTGAACATGATATATAAACAAGTAGATTTTTTCAGGTAATCTTTCTCTCTTTCTTCTTTCTTTCTTCCTTTCTTTCTTCTTTCTTTCTTTCTTTCTCTTTCTCTTTCTCCTTCTTTCCTTCTTTCTTTCTTCTTAATCCGCAGAAAAGTTTTATTTCTTTAAGGACAAACAATTAAATCACATCCAAGTCCTTAACTTAAAAACACAAACCAAAGTAGCCATTATTCCTTATTTGGAACTTGCAGACTGTAAGAGTGTATGTCACTAAATAGCAGCCTGGATGAGTGTTGATCATGTCTTCCCCAGAAAAGAAGTGAGTTAGAAGTAAAAGTTACCCCATCATGGTCTTGAATATAGCACCTTCAGAACCATACTAGAAGTGAAAATCAGCAGTTTAATAGTCACTGGAGGGAGCAGAATGGATTTGGAGCCCCTCAGAAAGCTTCATCCTCAGAGAATTGTTACTACTTGATCTATTTGGCAGTTTCCTGGTCTTATCTTTATTTGCGGAGTCTCTTTATCAACCTGACTCAGAGCTCATTCAATGAGGAAAGCTCTATCCCCAGGACATTCGACACACACACACACACACACACACACACACAATCAGTGGCAAATGTTTAATACTGTATGTAGATGCCTGAAGTGGCCAAGGTAATTGAGGCAATTAAAATGGGCAAAATCTTTAAAAGAAAATCTGGGGAATGAGAAACCAAATGCAGAAGTTGATGGAATTGCATTAAAACAAACATGGCTCAACAATATGCTGTCTATAAATTCACACTTTAAGTTTGAGTACAAAAAGAGACTGAAAATACAAGGATGGAAAAATATATAGTACACAAGTAGTAAACAAAATAGAACAAAAGTGGCTTACTAATGTTAGATTAAAAAGACTTTAAGGTAAAAATTATTCTTGGAGATAAAAAAATGACATTTATAATGACAAAAGGGTAAATCCATCAGGGAGACATATCATAAATATATATGCACCTAACAATGAAGCCCCAGAATACATGAAGCAAAAAGTGACAAAATTGAAGGGAAAATAGACAATTCAACAATAATAGTTATAGAATTCAATATCCTATTCCCAACAATTGGTAGAACAACCAGACAGACGACCACAAGGAAATACGAGATGTGAACACTACAAGACAATTAGATTTAACAGACATGCATAGAACACTCCATCCAACAACAGAATACACATTCTTCTCAAGTACATATGGAATATTCTCCAGGGTAAACAATATATTATGCCAAAGAGCAAGCCAGAATAAATTTATAAGTTATGAAATCATACAAAGTGTGTTCTCTCACCACAGTGGGCTGAATTTAAAAATTAAAAATAAAAATATTTTTTTAAATTCACAGGTGTGTAGAAATTAACACACTTCTAAATAACCTAAATAACAATGGGTAAAAAGAGAAATGTATGTAAAGAGTAAACAGAAAATACTTTGAGATGAAAGAAAATGATAATACAAGATATCAAAATTTATGCAATGCAGCTAAAACAGCACTCAGAGGGAGATTTATAACTGTAATGCTTACATTAAAAAGTTATACTCAAATCAATGACATAACGTCAAGAAACTAGAAAAAATAGAAGCTAAACCCAAAGAAAAAAGAATGAAAGAAATAATAAAGTTAGAGTGGAAATAAATGAAGTAGAGAAGAGAAAAAAGTCAACAAAACACAAATGTATTTCTTTAAAAAGATAAACAAAATTGGCAAGCCTAGATTGACCATGAAAAAAACTGCAGAAGATTCAAGTTACTAAAATAAGGAATTAAAAAGAAAACATCATTATTGACCTTACAGAAATAAATATAATTCTAAGAGAACACTATGAACAAATGGATACCAACAAGTTAGGTAATTTAGATGAAGGAACAAAACCTCAGAAGAACACAAATTACTAAAACTTAAGAAGAAATAGAAAATCTGAAAAGCACTAAAACAAATTTAATAATTAGTACATTAACACATTCCTACCAGAAAAAGTCTAGAATTCAATGATGAATTCTGTAAAATATTTAAAGAGCAAATAATGGCAATCCTTCATAAACTCTTCCAAAAAATATTGGAGAGCAGTTACTTTGATACCCATACCACAGACATTACAGGAAGAAGAAAACTAAAGACCAATATCCTTTACAAATATCAGCACAATATCCTCAACAAAATGCAGTAAACTGAGTCCTGCAACATACAAAAAGGATTATATACAATGACCAAGTGGAATTTATCCAAGGGATGCTAGATTGTTTTAACATGTGAAAAACCAGTCAGCATAATATACCGTATTAATTGAGTAAAGGACACAAACTCCATGGTAATCTTACTGGATACAGAAAAATGATTTGACAAAATCAAACAATCTTGCATGAAATGAAACACCCAGTGACCTAATAGTAGAAGATAACTTGCAGGAAAACCCATAGCTAACATCATACTTAATGGTGAAAGACTGAGTATTTTCTCTGCCCAAGAACAGAAACAAGACAAGATGCCTGCTCTCACTACTTGTATTTAACATTCCACTGGATATTCTAACCAGGGCAATTAGACAAGAAAAAGAAATAAATGACATACAGATTGGAAATGGAGAATTGAAACTATCTCTATATCAGATGCCAATTAGGTGAATGAAAGACAGAAAGAAAGAAAGAAGAAAGAAAGAAAAGAAACAAAGAAAAGAAAAAAAAGAAAAGAAAAGAAAAAGAAAAGACATCTAGATTGGAAATGAAGAAGTTAAAATTACCTTTATTATCAAAAGATGATTTTGTATATAGAAAGTCAAGAATCCATGAAAAATTACCAGAATTAATAAAAAATTTCACCGAGGTTTCAGGATACAAGATCAATATACAAATATATATAGTAGTTCTATACACTAGCCGTGAACATTCTGAAAATGAAACTAAGAAAACAATTCTATTTATAACAGCATCAAATTGGATAAATTAAACAGAAGTGTGTAGAACTTTTACATTAAAATCAATAAAACATTTTTAAATTTATTTATTCATTTTGAGAGAGAGAAAGAGAGAGAGAAAGGGGTGGGGCCCAGAGAGAGAGGGAGAAAGAGGATTCTAAGCAGGCTCTGCACTGTCAGCACGGAGCCCAACTCAGGGTTCGATCTCACAAACCATGAGATCATGACCTGAATGGAGATCAAGAGTTGGATGCTTAACCAACTGAGCACCCACGTGCCTCCATAAAACATTATTGAATTACATTTAAAAAGAAACAAATGGATGGAAACACATTCCATATTCATGAAGTAGAAGATAAGATCTTAAAAGATGACAGTATTCCCCAAATTGATCTACAGATTAAAAGCACTGTTTTTTAAATTTTTTTTTCAACGTTTTTATTTATTTTTGGGACAGAGAGAGACAGAGCATGAACGGGGGAGGGGCAGAGAGAGAGGGAGACACAGAATCGGAAACAGGCTCCAGGCTCCGAGCCATCAGCCCAGAGCCTGACGCGGGGCTCGAACTCACGGACGGCGAGATCGTGACCTGGCTGAAGTCGGACGCTTAACCGACTGCGCCACCCAGGCGCCCCTAAAAGCACTGTTTTTTGCAGAATTTGAAAAGCTAATCTTGGAATTCATATGGAAATGCAAGGGACACAAATAGATTTAAGAGTAACACAACAATAATTTATAAATAGAAACGATCATATTTTGCAGAATTCTCCTTTACCCTGACCCTTCTCCAATTTGAAGAGCCTTTAAGGTTGAGTCTATAGCTCAAGGAAGAATAAACATAAAATGGTCATGCTCTCCCTCCCTTTCCTACTGAATACAAACTATGGGTTTGGTTCAGGGACAAAAAAGCAAGTGCCTGGAATAAAGTAGAACAGAAATATTTTAAATTAGGACCCAAGGGCCACTGTAGTGTGTTTACAAAACTTCTGCCCCATGAGGTCTCGCTGAGATGAATTGACATGCCCTTCTCAACATGGGAGAATGCAGCATAGTATTTTGATTTTCAAAACGTCTCTTCATGCTCTGCAGTTCCTCTTAGCAGCCCAGTGGGAGAAATGCAGGCTGCTACCTCTGAATTTAACCGACAGAAATGAATAATGCTCATTCAGAGAAATGACCTGCATTTTGTCAGATGCCATGCTCTGCACAGCCTCCTCTCCATGGGACAGCCAGACAGCGTTCAGTGCCATGGTGCACAAGGTTAGCAGCTGGAAAAGAAATCATGGCAAGCCAAGGGTGAGTTGCAATCCAGTAAGGAGAGATGGATGTAAAGATTCGCAGTCCTAGAAAAACATAAGGGCAACAAATACTGTAATAGGCACTGATTGATGCAATTCATTACAGGTCAGTTTCTGAGGCTAGCATCTGTCTTTATCTTTATACTCCTGGTTGTTAAAGCCAGATGTGGCTTAGGTGTGGATAAGAGAAGTTGCCGTGGTTAAGAGTTATGGGCTTTGAGGAAGACAAACCTAGGCTTGGATCCTACCTCTGGAACTTGAAGAGGCAAAGTAACATGGCCAAGATCCCACAGTTACTATGATATAGTTTCACCAACTGCAAGATGCTGAAAACTATTAATAGAGTTTTCTTCATAGGATTGCTCTAAAGATTAAATTATCTAAAACAGATAATGTGTTTTTATCATAAGTAACAAGTTTTAATATTGGCTTTTATTAAAAATGAAGCTGATTTTTACCTTATATCATTATTTTAGCCAGCCTTCACAGATTTCTGGACTCTTGAACCCCATTTTGTTAACCAAATATGAGATTGGGTTGGCAGAGCTGTGAAGAATTATTCCCCAGAAGTTATCCCAGACTTGGACTATGACTACCATTCCAAGCCCATATTTTAATTTTTATGGGAAATGGATTTTAATGGGTTATACAGGATGAAAGGATAGGAGAGTCTCATGGTTACTAAATTCAAAGGAAATGCACATCCTCAACTAGAAAGGAGAATAACAATATTAAGACTGTTCTGACATATGGATCTCGTAAGAAGGTCAAATGACTGTGTGTGCTTTGGGGGTGGGGGTGGTTAAGCACTCAGAAAGGGTTGGCAGTGCTTATTATATATTATTTGTGTTTTTTAATGTTTATTTATTTATTTTTGAGACAGAGAGAGAGACAGAAAGAGGAGGGAGGGGCAGAGAGAGAGGGAGACAGAGAATCCTCAGCAGGCTCCACACTGTCAGCACAGAGCTGGATGTGGGGCTGTATCTCATGAACCGGGAGATCATGACGTGAGCAGACATAAGAGTTGGTGCTTAACTGACTAAGCCACCCAGGAGCCCCTTATTTGTTTTTTTTTAAAGATACAACAGTAGAAACCAAGGTTTATGAGTGGCCGTCAGCAGGTTAGAGCTTGTGGGAAAGATGGAGTGTCCCACGTTGGGCAACGTGGAGGTTAAGGACAGTGGAGGGGCCAGGCAATATGACAGCACCCTAGCATCAAGAAGGACAGAACAGGACGGGGTGCACCTAGACTGCTAGAGGAGGTGCTTCCTGTGGGAAGTAGTGTCCTGGGCCCAACCAGTGGGGAGGGAGGAATTGGAGCACATGATCCAGAAGAACCAGTGTCTCTGTATCAATACCCAATGTAAGGTTTGCTGTGCCTCACTCATTTCTGAGTCCCACAAGCTGACACACTATTAGGGCAAAAAACATGCCAACAAAGTGAAGTGACACCTAGCAGTCCATGGAATGGAGACATTAAAGGGGGAAACAAAGAAGCTTGGCTCAGATCAGAAAAACAGCAGAAGCAAAGACAAGAACCAGTGCTGCCCCATTTGTCACATGACCTTTTCCTCCCCTCTTCTGGCCCAGTCACCTGGGGAAGACACCCAAAGGGGAAACAAAGAAGCTTGGCTCAGATCAGAAAAACAGCAGAAGCACAGGCAAGAACCAGTGCTGCCCCATTTGTCACATGACCTTTTCCTCCCCTCTTCTGGCCCAAGACACCTGGGGAAGACACCCAAAGAACTGAAAGTTGAAGCAGCAATCCACTAAGGTGGAAACCTTGCCTCAGAATAGAGACATAATAGACCCAGACAAGTTCTGCAGCTTCTGCCATGAGACATTCAATGACCTTGTCATGGCTTGAGGACGTTATGTGGGCAAGAAACACAGGAAAAAGGAAACCAGGTTCAAACTCATGGCACACTAGGAGCGGCTGGCAGACCCTGCTGTCACTGACTCATCAGCTGCAAGATGTATAAGATAGTGCACCAGTGGGCACCCCAGGTTAAATCAGCCATGAATCAACTTCCCATGACCGTGGTCAGCCCTTGGCTTCTCTTCCTCCTTTCTTACACCTGGAGAATTCATGGGCCTAAGGCAGGAGTAAGCCACAGATAGCCTCTGATTGGTCCAGGCAAATTCACCCTTTCTCTTCCCCTTTGGAATGGGCTCTATAGGGCAGGAAAAGGGAAAGAGGTGGATCTTAAGAAGACTTGGGAACTCACAGGATGGTTCTGGAGGTTCAAGAACTGGAGGATGGCTTTCCCCATACCCTAGCCCTTTTGGGGTATTAAGGTCAATGAGGTTATGCTAGTCACCATACAGTTAATTGCTTTCCAGTGGTCTATCTTGAACCAAGGTCTTCTGATTCTCAGCTTGTTGAGTTTTACTTGAGGCTGCATAGGAATAAGAAAAACATCCTTGAACACTGACCATGATAGCCTCCACAGGAAAGTAGAACCTTGACAAACCATATGGTGATAAGTAGAGTAAGACTAGGAAATCTTTTTTTCATCTACCCAATAAAGGCAAGAGTTCTCTTTTGTCTTACTGTCAGTGTGCATGTAGTATGGCTGAATAAAGTCATCCTGGAGACAACCTGCTCTCTACTTGTTCCAAAGGAAGATATAAATTGAGCCATTGGGGAAGAAATGAAGCCATCAGACACAACTGTGATGGCTTTTTAATGAGATTGTTTGTACTAGGCCAGCAGGTAACCTTGGTGCTGAATCAAACCCAAGAAAGAGATGGTGAGACATCAAAGGAGGATAGAAAGAGAGAGGCGGAGCAGGAGCTTAGATCTGGCAGCTGGCCAGCCGGCTACAGAAAAGGAACTAAATTATGCATCTTATTTAGTACATTTATTAAAAGAACATTTCTAGGCAAACATCCCAAAACAAATGTGACTATCAGCTAAGCGCCCCGCAGTCCTGAGCAGATTTAGTGCATGACAATTTTCTCATAATGGCTTTGTGGTGTTTGCTGAGTTTCATCTCTTTATAGCATTTTATGAATTGTCATTCCATGGAGATTTTAAATAGGCTGAATTTGTCCTTCATTTGTGGTTGTTCAACAAAGTCAAAAATGGATAAACGTAGAGTGAATGTGGCATAGGAACTGGAAGAACGTATGTGAGTTCAAATGATATTCAACCTAAGTTTTTGATTGACATTTACCAACAAATCAGAGCACTACTGATTTCTATTGTTCATTAATTTATTTTAATAATTTTGAACATTTCTTTTGTCCTGGGGACACTAAGATGAGTAAGACAAGGTTTTTAACATTAAGAAGTGCCATTAGTAGCAGGAGTAAAACATGGAAATGGTGAAGGTAGAGTTATATAGATGGAAGTATCATATACCATGAGGCATAAAGGAGAGTGTGATTCTTCTACTTGGAAGGTGATGGGAGAGCAAGTCAGGTTTTCGGAAGGGAAATGATGATGATTCTTGATTGAGGAATGGAGTGGTCAAAAGCATTAGGCAAGGCATTGATTACTCTGGTGGTTTGGAGACATGGAAGCAATCGAGAATAATTGGAACATCAAGGGAAGGAGAGGTTAGTGAATAAATACAGCCAGAGTAAAGAGTGGTTAAGATGGCACTAGAGGATGGATGACTTTATATACCAAGTTAAGGAGTTTGATGTTTTTCAGGAGAATAGAAAATCATTGAAATATTTTCAAGCAGAAAAATAACACAATCCTTGATGCACTAAAAATAATAATTTGGTAAGTAATGTGAAAGATCAGTTGAAATGTAAAACTAAGAGTAGTGATATAAATCAGATTTAGGTCCATAGCCAAGATGAGTGATGAAGCACATCAAGTTAAGGCAGTGGCATTGTGGCTAAAGAAGGGAAAAAATGAGATATAATAGACTGAAAGCAATACAATCTGCAGTATTTGGTGAATGCGAGTGGTGCATAAGGAAAAGTGAAGAATCTAGAATGGGTCTCAAATCTCTAGGTAGGGTGGCTGGGTAATTTCATCATGTTAAAAGGATTGTGTACCTCCAAGCTGATGAAACACAAATATACAAATTAAATATACATGTAAAAAATACACTCTAAGGGCATATGACAAATACTAACAGTAATCAATAAGTGATTCAGTTATAGATTATATTATTTGTTTCATTAGATTGTATAGTAGTTTTAAAATAAAAAAAATGTTAAGCATGAATTATTCTTAGAACAGGAAAAAAATACAAGAAGTGTTCCTTTAACAATTGCAAGTTTAAAAAGAAGTGCCTATAAAACATTTTCCTTTGACCTTACTTTGATAATGTCTTATCAATTGGAAAAACAGAACTCTATGTATATAAAATATATGGATTCCATTTCAGACAGTAATATAGTTCCTTCTTTTTTCTAGTTTTGTACACTTCTGTTGTACTTCCCAAACTATATTCACCTGAAAAGCAAATACCATGATAGGAAAAAACACTTAAGACTTACTGTATTTAGAAAGTTAGTGGTTAGAAAGGAGATTTGCTAAAGTAGAAAGGAGATTGCATTTATTTTCATGTCCCATTGATACCTACTGGGTGTGTTGGTTGGAAACAATAACATTTCTTTGGAGCTTCTTTAATCATCGTTTGCTAAGAATTTCAGAAATGCTTCAGGATGAGCAGAGTCTGTATTCACAGTTTCTTGGATGGTATTCATATCCATCAATCTTTCACTTTCACATTGAATATGCTTATACATACAGGACTGGAGGCCTTTGCCAGCTCTGGTGTCCTTCAGCATTCTTTAGTGTGGCAGTTATTGATTAATATATTAAGTGTGATTTGTCAGTGGTTGCCCCCAAACATGTTAAATTTCAAGGCATTTGTCTATTATCCTTTGGATCTGGGTTGAATTTTTTTTTTCCCGGGTTGAATTTTTTTTTTTTTTTCGAAGTCCTGAGAATTAGTAAGAATCCTTAGCACTGGAGTTAAAGAACATTTACTGGTTTTTGAAGATACCGTTAGGCAGGAAAGAAAAAAATCAATGACTGACTTTTAATATGTTCCTATTTCAAAGAGGCCATGGACTCTTCTTTTCTACCACTCATTTGTGAACCTATATACTCCTACTGGGTTTTGATTAGAAATCCACCTTATGTCAGGGCGCCTGGGTAGCTCAGTCAATTGAGCATCCAACTTCAGCTCAGATCATGATCTCACGGTTTGTGAGTTTGAGCCCCGCGTCGGGCTCTGTGCTGACAGCTAGGAGCCTGGAGCCTGCTTCAGATTCTGTGTCTCCTTCTCTCTCTGCCCTTGCCCCACTTGTGCTCTGTCTCTCTCTGTCTCTCAAAAATAAATAAATGTAAAAAAATTTTTTTTTAAAAGAAATTCACCTTATGTCTTTGTTTATCTTTTCATCCTTAGTATAGCTTTCATCTGTAAGTAGGGAAATCCATTCTCTAGACTCTTTCAGTTTGAGTTACTAAATACTTGAGGCAGAACTGAAGGAGTAGCTGAGTGGCTCATTCGGTTTTGTGTCCGATTCTTGGTTTCAGCTGAGGCATGTTCTCACAGTTCATGGGTTAGAGCCCCTGCTGCCAACACAGAGCCTGCTTGGGATTCTCTCTCTCTCCCTCTGTCTCTGCCCCTTCCCTGCTCTCTCTCTCTCTCTCAAAAAAAAAAAAAAAAAAAGAACCGAAAATATGACTGAATCACACTATCGCATTCCCTCTTGATGCCTCAATCCTTTTTGATGTTGATACCAGTTTCCTTTAGTATCAGAGGCCAACCCTCCTGTTCTTTTAGCACTCCTGGAAAGTAAGCAGAAGAAGCTCTGATGGACCTAAATTCCCAGTGAAGCACTAAAAGATTCAGATATGAGCTGCACCTCATAAAGTGGCCCTTTCCAACTTGCCTCCTTCCCCTAGTACCTCCGCTGTTTTTTCTTGCCTTGGTTCGATGCCTATTTCAATGTTGGGATTCCCGAGTTCTCCTGGGGCTCAGAGATTGTAGAATATGATCACACTCTAGGGGCAAGTGGTCAGATCAAACTACCCACTTACACATTTGCTAGGAGGAATTAGAAGGCAAGATGCACTTTGAGAATGCATTTTACCCAGGGGAATCATAACGATCAGCCATAGCCAGCAATAGATGACTTCAGGATGAAACATCCATCTCTGTAGAAGGCATTTCAGTGTGATGAGGACAGTAGCTAAGAGACCAATTGAACTTTTGAAACAGTGAAGCATGCATCTGGTCTTTATATTCCATGTTCTTATATTATTATCTGCCCCCCCCCAAATTAAAGCATGGGACACACATTTTATTTCATTTTATTTCAAAGAATAGATTGGGACTTAGGCCAAAAGAATTTCTTTTGAGTCGTGTGACAAAATGAGCAGAGGAGACAGAGTGAAAAGCATCCTTTTATATCTCACTCAAACAGCACATTCCAGTAACATCCTAAAGATTCAGGAAGTTCTTTTTTGCCTATAAATTGTGTTGAACTTCTATTTTGATCAGAAGCTTGACCTCTCCAAAGAGTAGATCAGGAAGATAAGCACTTTGGCATAAAGTAGAAATTGCCTACATGATAAAAATGGGACACAATTTAGGTTTGAGAAGCTTGGCTTTGAATTTTGTTCTGCCACTTACTGGCTGTGTATTCCTTGCCAGTTCACTTAGCCAGAGTGACACTATAAAATGGGGATAAAATAGGGATAATGACTTCATGAGGTTTAAATAAAGTATTTAAAAATATGTTAAAATTGAAGATAAAATTTTATACCCTAAGATTTAAGATATGACATTAAATGACATTAGTCAGCATGAGTCTTGGCATATGATTATGGTTATAACATCATGAAGAAATAAACGTGATCTTAATAAGTCAAACTCAGTAAACTCCACTTTTCCAACTTCAGCCAACTTGAGACTGTATTGCTTTTATTTGTCTAAATGATGACTTCTTATTGATATTTTACCAGAGCTTGGAACTATTAAAGTGCCTTAAAAAATTCCTCAGATATATCTAGTCCATGACTAGTTATCAGTAGATTGTGATCCTTAAGCCGTTTCTGCTATGGTTGCAACAAAACACCTCCAGATGCACCCCCCCCACAGACCCCGTGAAAATTGTTGCACATTCAAAGCAGTCTCAATGTTTACACATGTGTCACCTGAAAGCACTCTTCTTAAAACTTCTTCCAGACAGAAGTTGTTTCAGTTAAGGTGTGGAAATAGTAAATTAGCGAGTGTTCGGCTCTTGCCTACAGTGTAGCTAGCACAGTTGTGTAAGAACGAAAACATGAAACTTTCCTTGTTCACCTGGCTGAATTCTACTGAGTCATGGGAGGGGGAAGGTAGAAGATAGTTTTGTCTTTGGATGGAGAAAACATCTGGTTAAATGGAAAATATATGGACTGTGTAATAAAGAAATAATTATAAGCATATCAAAGAATACGTTAAGAATTGCTGAATTTGCAGGGCAGAATTTAAAGTCTACACCCTGGAGGACAGTGAATATCCCTTGACTTGGCCATCATTTTTATAGCATTTCCTCTACTTCTTGGTGATTTACTAGGGCAATCCCCTAGTTCCTATATTTTTTGCTAACTCAAACTACACATCTCACACATTCCAACTTGCACCTCAACAAGCTGTTGTAAGCCTTCACCTTCTGGTCACAACATTCCTATGAATAACTCCCCAGAGTGCTCTTAAAGAGAGTGCTTGTGTGTAATGAGTGGCATGTGATTTCCATTAAATAATCTAAGGAGACCGTGTGTCAGTATGTACATAAACTTTCATTAATCCTTTCACTGCATGATTGTAGTGGCACTTGAGAAAAGTGAAGACTTTTCCCCTCCCATTTTAGAAAATAAGAAAAGATAAAGCATAGGATCCCAGGACGAGGAAGAGAGAATGACTGAGAATTTCATTTCTGGTTTACACATGGTATAACACTTGTTATGAAGACTTATCTGAAATCTAATAGCTTCTGTGGCTTCAGACCTTAATTAAAACAAATTATGCAGCTCTGTAAAGAGTGGCTTCTCAAGTTTCTACAAGTCTGTTTTCATTTCCCATGGGCAGAGTATTTCTTTCTCTTTCTCTCAATGAAGCATATCTCTGTAGTATCGGTTTGTCAGTTAGGCAGGGTCCTAGTAGGAAATAGATGACTATGCCTCAAACAGTCTTTTGGTGAAAGTTTACTGAAGGGACCACTTACAAAGATGTTAACAGAATATAGGGAAGCAACACTGGAGCAGTATTCAGGAGAGAGTAACAGGGCAACACATTTACTACCCCTGAAGGCATAGTCAACCAGCTGAGAGAGAGAAAGAGAGATTGCTTTATGTGAAGAGGAGAGCTGGTGCAGAAGACCGACAGAGAGAGAGAGAGAGAGAGAGAGAGAGAGAGGAGTCGGGTAATATATGCCCTGAATTCACCCTCCTCTCTCTCTCTCCCTCTCACTCCTATGGGTGATGATCATCAGAACCAACCAGAAGCCAGTGACAAGTAGGTCATCAGCTTCTCAGGGCAGAGCAGGATGAAGAAATGCAGAGTGGAGGTGAAGGAGCAAATGGAAGACATTCAGTGCCTTTGGTGAGTATGTGTGGATCTCTGCAGCCACTGCCAGCCAGGTTAGGAATCGTGTCTTGATTCCTGGACTTCGGAGATCCAGATTATGAGTTCATCCACCAGAACTTCAAAAGTTGATAATTTGCCTTGAGTAAGCTAATCTTTGGAGTCAAAAAGGAAGGACTTTGAACCAGCATTCAGTATTCATTGTGCAGTGAATGTTTTATGATAGCATGCTGTTTATTCTTCGAGGCTCTCCACCGCCCCAGACTCATTCTCTACGGGCTCTGCCCTGCCCCATGTCCTGGAGACTGACTTCTGATTGCATCTCAGGACCCCCTGATCTCCAGCATCTGATTGAGCTTTGGTCATGGAAGCTCTGGCCACAGACATGAGTTTCGTTTGTTTACTCGTCTGTTTCTTTTGTACAAAGTAGTAAACCCAAAAGGTTAGGAATTGTGTTTCTCTGCCTTTGTTTCTTTCACAAAGCCCAGCTTACATTGAATAAGTACTAAATAATTGATTGGCTGGAGGTTCATAAATATGTCTAAGCTTGCATCCCAAAGCAAATTCCAAAGTCAGTTATGAATAGTGCTGTAGGGAGAGATTTATTTTCAGTGTTTTTCGTTCATTCAACGAATGCTAGCTGACACCCCTACAAACTCAGCGCCATTCCTAGTATTAGGAACTGGACATGCAGTGGAGAACGATGTGGACAGAGCACTTGCCCTGTGCTTGCCTCTCAGTGCCTTCCACTTAGAGAATGACATGGTGATGAAAGCTGGGGCTTTGGAGCCCAGCAGAGGTGGGTGCTGGTTCAATGCCTGGTGTTGCTTGATGCTGGCAAGCTTATATAACTGTCTAAAACTTAGTTTTCTCATCTGTAAAAATGGAGACGTTAATAATTTAGAAGTTTGTTTTTTTTTTGGTGAGGATTAAATAAAATAAGCCAAATATTGTGACAGTGCTCCATACATAGCAAGATGTCAATAAATTCCTCTAGTGATTTCTGTAGTGAACTGCATGGTGGTGGGGGGGTGATGAGAGGGCACAAGAGGGCTCTGGGGACACTGATCCAGTAGCACTGGCCTTAGTGATTACTGTGTTTACCCACAGACCATGCCAGCCTGTGTGACTGCACATCACACATGTGGTAGCCGTTGACACAGGAAGTGTTCAGTAGCTCGACTCTCTTGATTTCCATTTACTTCTCCGTCCAGCATTGGCTTCTTTCCCCATTAGAATCATGAGTGACCTATTAATTGGCCAGCCAATGTCATGAACTACTTGACCGTTTTAGTCTACTTCTTCATGTTCTTTTCTTAGGCTTCCTGGATGTTTTCATATATCCATAACCACTGATCTTCGTATTTAATTTGTTCTAACTCCTCCTCTGCCCTTGCACTATAAGTCTGCATTTCCTAGAAGCCCATCCTGGGTTCTATATTGTTCCAAATCTCTGCTGTTTTCCTCAGGTACAGCATTTAAATCAATGGTTAAAAGTCCTTTTCATATGACACACAAACCCATATTATATATCCAAACCCAAATTTTCTCCTGAGCCCCATGCTCACATATCCGATTGTCTCTGCCTACTGTTTTTTGTTGTTGTTGTTGGTTGGTTGGTTTTTGTTTGTTTTACTGGAATAAGCATACTCTATAAATACTTGGCATAAACAACTGAACCCCTTGTATTTTCACTCTCCTTCACATACATGGAGGCAGTTTTGAGTCTTTGCTCTCACAATCCATGGTAAGTTGCAATCATAGTAACTCTATTTCACAATACCTTTCAAATACGGTATTCTCATTGTTATTGTCTAACTTTTGAAATTTTGCACAGGCTTCTGTCTTGTTCCTCCCAACGCTCACCATACCATCAGTAGAGTAATTTTCTGATAAACAAATAAAATGGTTTCCAGCTTCGAAACCATTGTTGACTGTTAACTTAGAGTTCTCTTCAAAATTACATTACATCTCCTTGTCCAGGGACGCAAGGACCTTGGCATGTTGTTTCCTCTAGTGGCGACCACTTTTATTCATCTAAAAAAATGTTCAAATGCTCTTTAGTAGACAGATCAATTGGCAAATTTTGATGAAACTTTCTAGACTATTCCAGAAATGATTTTATCATTTTTTTAATTTTCCCACACATTTCTTTATAATACCACTTTAAAATTTCCCAGAGTATAATGTGCTGGTGTTCATTTTTGAATAGCTGTCTGAGCCTAGCGCAGTGCCTGGTACATCAAAGAAGCTCAGGATGCAGTTGGATAATGGGTAGGAACATAGGGAAATGCACATGCTGGTAGTAATTCGCTGCTCCTATGCCAGGTTTATGGACTGATGGGCTTGGTATGTGACACTCCATACCTTTGGGTTCCTCTGACAGAAGATGTAGGAAACAAGGATTTATGAGGAAATAACACTCTCCTTTGCAGGGGCAAGAGGTGGCATTTATCAGGGAGGCAGCATGGTGTAGTAAATTTTTGTGTCAAGTGAAAAATGTGCCCAATTGGGCAGTCAACAACCATTTAGTCAATAACCCCAGAATTTAGGGTTACTTCCCACTGAGATCCTCACTCCCCTTTCACCAGTGAGCTGTTTCTTAGTTTCATGATATTTCTGATTTGGTTAAAATGTTAAAAATTGAGTAATCACTTTATAATGCCTTCTGTTTATAATAACAAACTGAGGCAGTTGATCTGAACTACCAATTGTTATCCTTTTTTTTTTTTTTTTTTGGCTTGTTTTCCAAAGATAATGTGCTTCTTAAAAAGAAAGGGATTCCCATGTACACACTAGCATTCTAGGCTAACGAAGTTTTTGTGGATGGGATGACAAATGATTGTAAACAAAGGCAGTTCCTTCCTCTGTAACCTTGACCCATGAAGGCCAAGAAATGTATTGTTCTTTTAAATGAAATTCATTTCACTGTCATATTAGTTATGCTTGAAAGTTTTATATCCAGCAGAGATTTTCAGGGACATGCTGTTCCTGGAACAGTGAACATGCTAATGCAGATAGATATTAGAACAGTAGAAGAAACTTAAACCCGCATAGAAAATTCAGTGCAATGAGGGGAAGGAAGGAGGATGGGAGGCAGGAGAGTAAAGAGAGAGAAGGAAAGAAGAGAGAGGGGAGAAAGAGGGATGGAAGGTAAGAAGGAGAGAGAGATTTTCACACTGATTTTTTTTTTTAGAATAGTTTTGGGATGTGAACTTTTGTGGAAGATTGCATTACTTTTTATTTTTGCCAAATATCCACTCCCTGTCCAGTAAGGGTATCAGACATCCACATCCTGTCAAGTACTGTGAAAGGCCTATTTTACCCTGCTTACAAACTGTTACTCTGCATAGTTTCATGAATGTTGGCAGAAGACATAAGATTCCTGGGTCAGAGACAGAGGACTTTATTATTCACAGCACGTCAGGTGGTGTGAGCTTCATGTTTACCTCAATCTTGCTTCCCAGTCCCTCCAAGGTCAACAGAGACAACAAAGAGTCGGTCTTAGGTTGATTGTGCACATACAGTGGGCTCATATCCTAGATAAGGAACCCTGAGGTTACTGAGCCCCAATTTTATTAGGGACTGCTAGCAAATCTGCCCCATTTTTGCCTTGGAGGGAGACATCTCTACTACCCTGGATAGCAAACAAACCAGCCTACTACCTTAGAGGGGTATCTAGGGTACCTATCTATCTTCTCTATCTTCCAAGACTGTTTATTCTACACATATCCTTGAAAAGCTAGTCCTTACCTATACAAAGATTTTCACAATTGTTTTTTCCCAAAGCCTCAAAGCTTCAAAATTGTAAAGATTTGCTGAAGCAATAAAGTTTTAATGCATACTAATTGAAGATAAGAGTAATGTATATCATGTGATGCCTTTAAGTTTACAAAATACTTTCCTATGCATTATTGTGCTCAATCATGTATAAGGTCAATGATAATGAAGCTAAATTCATTCCAGGTTTGTAGGTAATGATCCATGTTAGGGGGAAGGGGCCTTACAATTATTATAACAATCATGTATGTTAAAGAGGTACAGCTGGCAATAGAGGTTGTGGGAGTTGTAATAAATTTGTGTGTGTGTGTGTGTGTGTGTGTGTGTGTGTGTATTTCTTACCAGGTCATTGTAAAACAAATGTTATAAATTACATACACACAGAGTTCACTTTCTAGCACTGTCCTTAATTAGCATTATTAAAACTGCATCACAAGAGGGTAAGGATGTGGGCATAACTTAGAAATTAAAAATAAAGGTGCTGAATTTCAAAAACATAAAGATAAAACACCAGAAATAGAATAGAGGTTTAAAAACTACTAAAATCTTGTCTCCACAGATGAAATTCCAGAGCGAGCTTCTGCAAACTGGAGGCATTTCATAGAGATGCTACTAAGCAGCTCATTGTTATCTTTCAGATTTCCTTTTCTTTACAATAGAATCATAATTAATCATGAATCACAAATGCAAAGGTCATTAGCGTTGGAAGAGTCCTAAAGAATTCTGCAGCCCAGTGAATCTCAGACATTAGTGTGTGCCATGGGAATCGATTGAGAATCATTGGAATCAGTAAACTACAGAAGCTCAGGACTTCACTAATTGAGGATCTGATTTGCTAGGTCTAGTAATTCTGATGCAAACCAGTTCTCAGAACCACTGTTCTAACATCATTTTATAGATAAAGAAAACCTTCACTTATGAAATCTTCAGTCATTATTTCTTTCTATCCATTTCCATTACTAATACCCTAATCTCAACTTTTGTTACCTTAGTATCTAAAACAGTGCCTGGCAATAAGTGCTATTGGATAAATATTTGTTAAGTTAATGAGTGTTTATCTTTTGCTCTGACATCATTTTCTGTGCTGATAATGATTATGCCTCCAACCAATCTATCATCTGCTGTTAATATTGCTTAAAGAATTTTTAAAAATATTAAGTAAGGAAGGTATTATTTATCTATCTGACAGATGAGAAAACTGAGGCAAGAGGAAGTTAGTGACTTTCATTTCTTTTACAGGGCACAATGAAAGAGCTATTACTTAAATTAAGAAATAGCTTGTTTATGAAAATAGAATTCATGAGCACTTTGCATAATTTGGATATATCATGATTATTATGCATCAAGAAATCTGCTATAACAGAGAGAGAATGGAAAAGAGAGGGAATGTAAGGTAATATATTGTAATGGTTAAGTAGACAGAAATTAGAGCTAGCCTGCTGGGTTCAAGTTCCACATCTACCAGGTGTGACCTTTAGTTGTATGAGCTCAATGTGTTTATTAATCTCTCTAAACCACATTTTTCTTATCCATAAAGTGATGATGGTAATATTTTATTTCAGGGTTATTATCAGGATTAAGTGAAGATTAAGTGTAAAAGCTTCATAGATCATCTGGCAAATAATAATTAGCCAATAAATTTTACTTATTAATCTCATCATCATCATCATCACCATCATCATTATCATTAATATAGGAATATTTTAGGAGGTCAGGTTTTGCCAAATTCAGGGTCAAAGAATGATGCTGTGTTTATTAATATGACTGTGAGCTCTTATAAGGGACTATAATTTTAACTAAAAATTAGGAAAAGAGGTATTACCCAGGCATATATAGAAAAGAATGGGAGGGGGGACCTGGGTGGCTCAGTTGGTTGAGCATCTGACTTTGGCTCAGGTCATGATCTTGTGGTTTGTGGGTTTGAGCCCCAGGTCGGGTTCAGTGATGACAGTTCAGAGCCTGGAGCCTGCTTTGGATTCTGTGTCTCCCTCTCTTTCTGTACCTCCCTGACTTGCTCTGTGTGTGTGTCTCTCTCTCTCAAAAATAAATAAACATTAAAAAAAAAAAAGAGTAGGAGAACAAGTTCAAGTTATCTAAAAATATTTGCGCAAATTGTTTCCTTTCTGCAAAGGTAGGTTCTAATATGCGTAGACTTGGTTCTGTTGCCCAGGAGTATCTTAAAGGTATGAGGGAATACCTGGCAATAGTTGTTTTTAAGCCCATATACTTAAATATCTGTCCCTGTTAAAAAGTATGTAAAAGTATATCAATGTGGTAATTTGTATACACAGACTCTGAGATTCTTAGAGTTAGCAATCAGGATACATCTCTTTCTCGTATGAGTATCATTACATGCAATGCAGTATAGAATTTAAGAATATGTTATATTCATAGGCTTTTATTAAGTTAGCCTTTGTGGCAGCTTCAATTGTTTTGGTGGTGTTGTTTGTTTATTGCTGATTTTTCTTTTTTCTTCTTTTTTTTTTTTTTTGCCCTTCCTGACATTTCATTTGGCACAAATACACAAATGAAGAGGCATCAGTAAAATTTTAAAATGGTTTACTGAGGTTGTAAATAGGCATTGCTGCTGTCTATAAAACTTCATTGGCATTAGAAGGATCTCGCCATTTATCTAGTGCCTCGCATGGCTGCCCAGGTAAGGTCTCCGCAGCTACGTGGTCAGATGTTGTCAAAAAGATTCAAGGCTCAAGAACAGAAACATCCCTCTCTTGCTGCATGACTGTACATTTCAGCTATGCTCTGAAGACTATTGAAAGGAACACCAAAACATTTTAGCCAATTGTATAAATAGTGACTTAAATTTGGAAAGCATGTTCCTTCAGAACTATGTACTATTCTACCTACATGTAACAATAACAACAGTAAATATTTATAAATAGGACTTACTATGTGCTGGGGACTATGGTAGATTCTTTCCAGGAATGACTTTATTTAGTCTTTATGGAAATATATGAGGTAGATAGTGATAATATCCCCATTTGACAGATAAGTCTACTGAGGCACAGGAAGGTTAGGCAATTTGCCCAGGATCAACCACCTGATAAAAGACAGAGTCAGATTTTGAACTTAGGCCATTTGTCCTCAAAGCCCTAGTTTTATTTTTTTGTTAAAAAAGCTTTTTTTTAACGTTTATTTATTTTTGAGACAGAGAGAGACAGAGCATGAACGGGGGAGGGTCAGAGAGAGAGGGAGACACAGAATCTGAAACAGGCTCCGGGCTCTGAGCTGTCAGCACAGAGCCCAACACGGGGCTCGAACTCACAGACTGTGAGATCATGACCCGAGCTGAAGTCAGACGCTCAACCGACTGAGCCACCCAGGTGCCCCAACAAAGCCCTAGTTTTAAATATTAACTCTACACTGTATTTTCATTCAAATTAACCATGTGCAATTGATAAGATATCAATAGTTTTTGATATTACTTCTTTATTTCACTTAGTAGGAAAACTATTGATTGGTCTGTTTCTTATAACATTGTGTTTGTTAGGATAGGTTAAGCTATTTTGTGACAACAAATAAATCTCCATTATCTCAGTGGCTTATCAGAAAAATGGTTTATTTCCCATTCCTGAGTCAGGTGGTCCTCCTTAGCTGTTCTCAAATTATGGCTCAGGGTCTGAACTACTTCTGCCCTGCAATTCTACCTTGCAAGGTATTTGTTTCCAGTGCTCAGATATGAGAGAAATCCCAAGAAGGACACATAGCAACTTTCATCTGCCTTTTTTTGTTCATATTCCCCCCGATGAAATTTCAGACCCACAGTGTCTAATTCCAAGAAGGCTGGGAACTGTGGCCAGTACATTGTAGGTTTCTCCATTAGTATCAGACCACAGTTCCCTCTTACTATTTCTTTCTTGTTTTTTTAAGGCATTTGTGGTTATTGGAACATGGGGGGTTGGTATCAGAGCACTGCATGGTTTCTGCAGGAATGATGGATAAATTAAGGCAACAAGAAGAACTGTGTATTTCAGTACAGTGCAGGTAGCTATATATTAAAGTATGGATGACAGTGTTACAGCAAATATTCGGCACCCAGGAAGAGACAAGCGACATACACTCAGGGAATCAGAAAAGACAGTTTATTTCGCACTGGTGCTGGCCCAGCAGAGTCACCACCAAAAGCTGAGCCCTGAGCCCCGGGGCTGGCCTTCTTTTATGGGTGGGATTGCAGGGGCTTAAGAAAAAAAAAAAAGGTGGGGTGGGGCACATCGATTGTGGGGCAGTTGATGGATGCGGAGGCAAGCAAGATTACAAGGGCCAAAAGCGTGCAAGGGGAGTATCCCGTCTCTGACATTTAGCTGGCCCGCTTTTTTATCTGCCCATGCCAGATTTCCTTTTCAACGGTGCTCGATTCATAGATTTTGGAGTCGTTGTTTTGTCTGTGATGGTTGAAGTCATATGTGTGGGCGAACCCAGGTAAGAGCGGTGCCCGACAGCATACAACACGTGCAAGATGAAGACTGGTCTAGGTTTCTGCTGAAAACTTGAAATGAAGAAGTAAAGCTATATAAAAATGACAATTTGAAGGAAGATAACTTATGAATGTTAACACAGAACAGCAAAAGAACAGACCAGCTGTTTAGATTAAAAAAAAAAATCTATATGGAGGAAAAACAATCTTAGGAAATTAGTAAGGTTGTTTTCTCGTCTACAGTAATACTGAACTATTGAGACAGATTTAATGAATTCTATTTTCTTTGGGAATCTGTCTTCTTTAAAAAAAAAAAGTAACAATTTAAAGAGCTTTTTCCTTGCTTGAAATTTATCTTTGTTGCTTTTCATTATAACTTTTTCTTCTCCCATGTTGTGCCAGAAATGCAGACACTTGAATGTATCGCCTCTGCCACGAGACCTAATTTTTCAATTTACATAAAAAAAATAACCTGTCAAAACTAATTACTTCTCTTCAAAATCTAAATACATTATTTCTCCTCTTTTTCCAGTCTGTCTTGTTTTAATTATTTTCACATCAGTTGTCATTTTAGAAGCTGGTTTAGACTAAAAAGGGATAATCGGATATGTCTTACTGTTTTAATTTGGCTAATTAAGATTGCTGCTTTTCTCTGGGTGTCTGGAGGCATCCATTTATAGCCTGTTCACAGTTTGGGGTGTTAGGGGGAAGTGCAATCAAGAAAAACAATAGTCATATGTATTTATTTATATTTATATATACATACTAAGTGACTATTATCTCTATGTTCCTTTTGTCCCCAACCTTGTTCTCCAATGCCCTAAAGACTTCATAAGCAAGTCTTATGAATCAAATCTTCACCTTCATAGTTCATTATTCCAGAATAAATAACGTCTCAAATATTGCACCTGAGATTTCTACATCTTTCTAGTAGTTTGAATCAAAAAAAAAAATGGTGAACACAGCACATGACTACTTCTAGAAAGCAGATGGTTAGCTGACTAACCACACAATTCATGGGATGTAATTGCCTGGTTGTGAGAAAAATTATACAGCAGCACCTGGAAAGTGGATAGGAAGAAAGAACAGGTGGGAAAATAGGGTCTTTTTGCATCAATAATCTAGTTATTGCATCTGAAGTGCTTAAATTTGTGTTCTTCAGAGTAGTGCCAACTTGGATTTGTATAGCACATTATCTTCCAAATTGATCCCAGATTTTTTTTTTCATACTTTGTCTCATTTATCTTTACTATGTGCTTGTGTAAAAGGAATTGACCATCTTAGAATTCTTATTACCAATGGGGCAATTACCAAGATTGAATTCATTACTGACCCCAAATCATGCAGTTGATTAGACCCTGTGTCTTATCTGTAAAACTCAGCTATTCCTTGAATTTTTGAATTATTCAAAGAGGCAGATGTTCTGCTTCCAGTGGTGGTTATAGACACATACATATGCATACATAAATACATATATATAGAACTTTATATATTTAACATATAAAACAAATATTCACTTATTTACTTATTTATTTTTAAATGCAATGGAGATTCAACTGAATGGAGAGGACACAATACTTTTGAACAGAAGGTTTAGGAAGATAAAGTTACATTTAGCCTGATTTCCAAGTAAGGTCTACCACTTAAGTGAGATCTCTTCAATTATAAGAGTAGTTGTTACAGAAGTCCACTACAATGGCCAATTTACATGTTCACCTGACATTAAGTTTATAGCACATGGTATTTTAATTCTTTTTTTTTTGTCTTAGATGCTTTATTTCTTGATTTTATGTTATGAAACAGCTTTATGTTTTTATAGTACATGATAGGACATTCTTTACATTAGATGATTTTGAAATCTGGTCAGCAATGTTGATGTTTAGGAACAAATTAAAACAACTCTTTGGGAGCACATCAAGCAAGGGATAATAATAATGATAATAATGTTTATTGAGCGACTACCACATGATAGGCCTTGTTCTTAGAGCTTCATAGTTTCTCATTTAAACCTCACATAATTCTAAAAAGCACGATTATTATTATTATAATAGTTTAAAAAATTTTTTTTTCAACGTTTATTTATTTTTGGGACAGAGAGAGACAGAGCATGAACGGGGGAGGGGCAGAGAGAGAGGGAGACACAGAATCGGAAGCAGGCTCCAGGCTCTGAGCCATCAGCCCAGAGTCTGATGCGGGGCTCGAACTCACGGACCGCGAGATCGTGACCTGGCTGAAGTCGGACGCTTAACCGACTGCGCCACCCAGGCGCCCCGATTATTATAATAGTTTTATACATGAACTGCCTGAAGCTCAGAGGAATTACATGACTTGACAAGACTCACACATAATTCATGGAGCCAGAATCAGAACTCATATTGTCTGAAGCTGGAGACATGCTTCCCTTCCATGTACTATGGTGACCAGGATCCCAAGATAGAACCTGTGTTCATCACATTCAACCTGGACTCAGCAAGAAGTAAGAACTGAATGGAATACTCTTGTTTGAAAAGCTATAGAAGTGGAATTCCTATATCTAACATTTCTTTATAAATATAATCAGAAGAGAATGTTCTTTGGCCATTTTTTGGTCCTTTTTTTTTTAATTCTTGAAGGTCAGAGAATATAAAAAAGGAAGAAAAGAAAAGGGAGGACAGAAATTAAGCAATTCAGTTTCATTGTTTTAATGTTTCAACCTTTTACATTTTAACTTCTTCAGTTGATAGCATCTTGAATTACTGGCACTCAGGCCACTTTGTAAATTGTATATAAAAGTTTTAAAGGGGTTTTCAGTCATTTTAATATACATAGACCAAATGTAATAAGTTTTAGGTTAAGTGTACTCTTCCTTGAGTTTTCATAGTCTGTGAATCCTAGTGTTAAGGTATTTTTTTTTTTCAAAAAAGGTAAAACGAGTTTCAAACACAGAAAATAAGCAGAAGTTAAAAATTTTATTTAATTTATTGTTAATGAGGGAATCAGACAGATGTTCAAAACAATCAAAGATGCACAGATTTATGTGAAGTAAATCAATGTTGATATAAATTTACAAATGGAAGGTAACTGGCTTTTCCAGGAAGGGGAAAGAGGGAAGTGAACTGAATTTCCTCAAACAGAATTGACTTGCATTTCTACAGACAAGGATTATTTGTCCATTGCTCTCTGTTATCTACAATTTATAGAGTCTTAAAACAGCTCAGAGGCACTGAAAAGCTACAATCTGATAACGAGGAAAGGTATGTTCTAACCAATTCATTGTTTTACCAATACTGGATGAGCTAGAGGAGGAACACTTGAAGCTGTCTACATGCAAATGGCAGAGATGAGATTACTGGGACACAAAATCACGCAGCAGACACTCCTGCAGAGGCAATTTTTGTTTTATGTATTGTATTGTAAACACGGTTTTAAATGCATGACAAGATTTATCAGTTGTGCTATCATTTGAGTGTGGACATAATTATGTGAAAGGAAAAATTTAAGGAGTTAGAGATTTGTCAGGAGTACTTCTGCTAGAGTGGGGGGAAAGGCAGATACAAAGAGATCGGTGGAAAATAAGGGACTTCTCACAATAGAGAATTTAGGATGAGTGTGAAAACTATAAGGGAAACAAAAACGTCAAAAGGCCATTTGGATGATGGATATTGTCAAGACCTAAGTGATACCTTACCTAATTGCATCCACAGGCTTTTGAGGACATTCATTCAAGTACAAAGGATGTTGGTCATGATTAGAAGTTCATTTTTATCATCTTTTGGTACACTGTTACCTGTTGGACGACCATCAGGTAGAAAGGTCATTAGAGAATGTCTGGCAAATAGGAAGGACAAGGGGAGTAATTTATGAAGCAGAATGTAGAATCATGCTTTGCTGACGCCTTTCCTTTGAAATATGGCATTAATCGATGGTATCTGAGCAATGCCCACAACATGACAGTAAATACAAAACAGTGATTCCTATGCTGGCCTTTCTGAATATGTCACATGAGGCAGAAGAGTGGCAAGGCTTGAAACCTTTGTATTTGTCTACAGGCAGCTTCAATGGAAAGTGGGTGTGCAAAAAGGTCAGGATGAGGGCAGCTCTGTCTGAAAATCCCACACGGATCAAATTTGATTTTTCCGGACTTGTCACTCCACGCACAGGATTGGTCAGTGCTCATTCATGGACACAATCAGTTTTCTAGACAGTGAGAGAGAATTCTGGCCGTATAGCTCCTCTTATTTAGAAAAGAATGAATATCTTTCTTTTCAGGGCATGAATATGAAAGTAAGATATATGTACAAACGTAATCCATACGCAATATATGGTTAAAAGTAGGTATTTATTAGCACTTCTACTTAACACAGCTGCTAATAAATACATTGGTTAAGTGGGTTAATGAACAGTCAGATCATCTTAAGCTCATTTTAAGAACCAATATGCCTTTGCTATTCATTTTGAGGCTCACAGGACCAGGTGATTTTTTTAGTGCCGTTACATGGCAATTTGGCTTTATTTATGAGCTATTGCTTCCTGATGACACTGAAACAGTAGCAAAGGAATCTCTCTGTGTCAAGGGACACACCAAGTCTCTTTTTTATGTAGTTTGGGCTGAGGAAAGATGACTTTTGACTACCTCATTTCACCCCACTCCTCTTTAGAGTTATCCTCAGGGGTAGCCTCTGGAAATTGAAATCATCTGTATTAGTGGCTTCCAGAACATTCTCTTCTTCTCTGGGGACAGTGGCAAAAGGAGAAAAATCTGTCTACATGCACTCAAAGATGTAAATATTTTAGCAGTTCTCCAGTTTGCAAACAACACCTTAGTTAAAAAGTGGAAGCTCTTATACCATTTATTTCTCTCTATGGTTTTCAGTGAAAAACAGCATTATTTTTTAATTACTTCCATCTCCAAATTGCTTCTTACCTTCACTGTCTCCCACTTCAGAGTCTCCCTCGGCATATAAATGTCTCATAGATGCATCTCCTCCATTGCACTGTGTACTGCTCTTCTGGATCTGTCTTGCCACAGTCCAAGAATGGGGTGAACTAGTGGGGGGCGGGGGGGGATGTTAGAGTCGTGAATTCCAAACTTGGCCATGAACAGATGTGAGAAGGTCAAGTTGGCTAAATTGGACAGTTTCCAATATATGCTGTTTGCAGTGTGTCACGTCTCAGATTTTTGTATCAAATGAGCTTTTTCACCTTTCGCTAGCTACACAAGTCACCTTTGAGTCACATCTGAAAACAGTTTTGCCTACTTGTGCTTTTTTTTTTTTAATGGATTTTATTGTACTTGTCATGTTTGAAAATGTATTGCTATTGTTCAGAGCTTTTAGTCTATGTACAAAAAAGGTTTGCAAAACGAAGTTGTAGCTGTTTTGGAGGCATTCAGTCTTTGGGATTTCATACTAGCTTTTAGAAATCTGGCTATCGATTAGGCTCCTTAGATAAAATATTTACCTAAACTCACTTACAAAACACAATTCTCAAACCATAATCATGGCTACCGAGGCTTGAGGATATTTCTGAACATTTCATCAAATCTCTAGCAATGTCAAATATTCTTTAATGTTCTTATAATTTTTGATTTGTGAAATAATGAGCCCTATAGATGATAATATCAGTCTTGGTAAGTTAAGTGTGAATGGTCATAAGCAGTGCTATTACAATTGCCCTCTTTTTCTTACTTAAAAGACATTTTAAACTCTTTGTGTGCATTAAATTTAGGTAAAATGACATTTTTGTAAATAGAAACCTTTCTGAGGTATTTGAGGAAATATTAAAGTAAAAATGATGGAGTATGGAACTATGTATCTTGTGTTCTTCCTCATGTGAATGCCCAGTAGTGAGGAAATACCTCTTGGTTTCAGGAAAAATGGGGTAACAATTCTTGACTTTGTAACTTTTGCTGATAAAATTACTTGAACTTTTACAGAATTTGCTATGAAACTTCACTTTTGAAATGTTTCTTCCTGTGTAAAATGGGAAGACTTGTGCCGTTTTCCATGTTCTTGAAGTTGTAAGAGATAAACTGATAATGTATATTGGCTCAATACTCAGGCCACAGTAAGTACTCAAACTCAAAACTAGGCAGTCTGAGCCCTGGGAAGATACGGACATGAGGTGGCAGTGGCTGGGTGTGGGACGGCCTCAAGGCCTCTTGTAGCACAGTGTAGAGCTTCCCATGTTTCTAATCATAATAAAACACACCTTACATTATTATGAAGAAGTTTTCAGAAATGTTATAGGATGGCATTTCTATGTATGGCTGTCATAATCTTCACATTATGAATACTCTCCTACTTCTTACCTAAATATTACATTAGAAGCTGTCCCATAAAAAGATTCAATGAGTGCATTCATGCCACCAAGTAGTAAACCCACTTGGGCCTGAAAGAGTAGCTAGTTGGACATTTGAAGATGCTAAACAACATCCAGGTTTCGTGTCATAGACTCTGGGTCTGGAGTTCTCTTTTGTCCAGCAAGAGAATGGATTGAAATGCCAGAGAGGCTAATGTCTGGGAGGAGACAAGAACCCCCAGTAAGAACCCTTGCTCCATTTTTATTAGGATCAGAAGGCTTACAAGTGTGATGGGTGTGCACAAAGAGACAATGAAACCGTGAACAATAACTCATGGGGGTGGGGGAAAGGGGGTTCTGAAGATATGCAGTGTTAGGGGTTTGGGTCAATACAAAACAAAATTCTGGTGCTGGGTGGAAGGTTGTTTATAGCAGAAGGGATGCCATAGGCACCACCTCTGTTTACCTAAACTGGTCTAAGGGGTAGAAAGACTGAGCCTAGCTACCTCAGGGTCAACAAGGCACCTTTCTTTTGCTAATTAGCTCCTCTCTGGGCAACTTCACCCTGCAGAGGTCTATAGCCCTGTTTACCTGTTTTTGTCCTTCCTTCCAGAGAAAGCAGCTTTTTGCTATTGTGCTAAATTGGAGGGCACTTCTGCCCGGAATTCCTATTCTTGTTTACCTAACCTTGGATGTTTTCATCCTGAGATTTCCTATTCCTATACCTTTGTCCTATACTGGGGGCCTTTTCCCTGTTGACCTAATCTTGTTTACCCAAACTTGGGTGTGTTCATCCTGTGGCTTTCTAATTCTTTATGTCTTGTTAACCCATCGGTGCAGGCTCAGGGAATTCCTAAACTATTCCCCACAGTTCTGTAAGTGGTCCTGAGGATAGAAAGAGGGGACCTGCTTGAGGTTGTATGAGACAAAGCTCAAAATTTATTTACCTGGTTAAGAAAATGATTTTGAGTGGGGGTGGGATTTGGTTATGAAAGTGGGTAGGGGCCTGAAGAGAGATGTTTTCTCACCTTGGTGAGAGGCTATTGCCTCCCCAACAGCCTCTCCCCTTTCATCTTTGCTAACAGAATCTTGGTTCTGAATGATCTAGAGATGTGCCCAGAGGCAGGACCCATGCCTGGAATAGCCAGCAAACCTTGCGCCCACGGATGAACCATTACTCCACACTTTGTCAGGAAAGAGGAGAAGGCGGGGAGGGGGGTCAGTTCTCAAAGACCCCATTCGCCTCGCTCGCATTCTCGTTTATTGCAGTGTCAGACCAATCACAAATCTCTGTTGGCTTGTGTACAGAGGGCGCACAACATTTCAGACAGGCGAAACAAAAGGTGCAGGACTTAAAGGTGAACAATCACAAGAGACCAATCAAATCAGAGCTAGGTAGCAAGGGTCTCTGTGTCCTATTGTTTTGCTAAACTTTGAATACAATGTATAGACAACGAGGCTGCAAGGATTGCAGAAACACCTGGGAGGGCCAGCCTGGGCATTCCACAGTCAGGGTGGTTATGCTGGCCTCAGGCATTCCTGGACACCCATGCGCCTCCCAAGTTTAACTGCAGCCGGCCAGAAATCTTTGTGCTACATTTTAGTTAGCTAAGCATTATGTATAATAGCATCATCCTCAGTAATAATCCCAACAGACCCAGAGAAGGTGCTTTCCCAACAAATGCATCTAATGAAGGATGTGTGACACTGGTGTGATCATTGAGACCTCACCTAACATCTGCTGGAGAAGTGACAGTTGGAAGCCTTTTGCTTTCCTGATAAAAGGGTTAGAGGCTGGCCCTGCCTGTTTCCCCTTTCCCTCCTGCCTTCTATAGTGATGTGATTTTTTTTTTTAATATTTATTTATCGAGAGAGGGAGAGAGAGCGAGAGAGCATGCTTGTGCCACACACACACACACACACACACACACACACACACGTGGGGCAGGGGCAGAAAGAGAGAATCCCAAGCAGGCTCTGCCCTGTCAGCAGAGAGCCTGAGGCGGTTCTCGATCTCAGGAACCCTGAGATCATGACCTGAGCCAAAACCAAATCGGATGCTTAACCAACTGAGCCTCTCTCTACCCCTCCTCCACTTGCTCCCTCTCAAAATAAATAAACATTTAAAAAAAAATCTAGCTGGTAGAGACCAGGGATGGCTCTAAGAATCCAACAATGCATTGAAGAGACCCCTGCAACAAAGAATTATCTCACTCAAAATGTCAATTCTGCCAAGGCTGAGAAACCCTAACAATATGCATTCTAAAATCTACTTAGGATCAATATTGTACTACTTTATACTTCAGACTTCATCTCTGGCCCTTTATGTTTCTTATATAATGTGTCTTTTTTTCTGACTTCCTTTAAATTTGCTCCACATCTTTAGTTTTCAGTTTGATGAACTTGGTTTGAAGCTATATTATTCATATAAATGTACTTGTGTTCTAAAACTTGACATATAAAGACTTAGGTAATTAGGCAAGGGCCTCTTTCTGTTATGGTTTTATCAGTTTCCCCTTGTATTTTCTAACAGTTTAGTTTTACTTCTTTCTTTTTTTTATGTTACGCATAAGGATTTATGCAGATACTTCTGTTTTTCGCATTAAGCTTTTTACAGTGGGATGTTCCTTGTTTGTCTCCCTTAAATGTTTTTATTTTTAATCTATCTTGATGTTAGTAGTATTATAATTTCTATTGTTTTTTGTTTTTTTGCATTTAAGTTTTACACTTTTACACATGCTTTTATTTTAAAAAAATTTTCTGGTAACTTTCATCTTTGGTCTTTTTTCCTCCATTATTGATGACTTTTTAGAGCTTTTTCTCCAAATACAATTTGCAGTATGTTTGGCTGGAAGTTTTAATATGTAATTAAAACTGTTTTCCATTTTTAATGTATATATATGTATATACATATATATGTGTATATATATAAATTTATTTCCAGTTTGGTGTTGAAAACTTGCTCTTCTGTGTCTTGAAATCTATATATTTTTTAAAGTTTATCTTTATTTATTTTTGAGAGAAAGAGTGTGAGCAGGGGAGGGGCAGAGAGAGAGGGAGAGAGAGAGAATCCCAAGCAAGTTCTGCACTGTCAGCACAGAGCCCGATATGGGGCTCAAACTCACGAACCAGGAAATCATGACCTGAACCAAAATCAAGAGTTGGATGCTTACCTGACTGAGCCACCCAGGCACCCCTTGAAATCTATATTTTTAGAATCATAAAACTGGAAGCAATCTTAGAATGATCATTTCATGTAGTATCCATTTTATTGGGGGTTATTTTTGAGTTAAATAAATTAACATTGTGAGCCGTACGATAAATAGTTTTATTAATTTGATAAATATTAACTTGATAAATATTTATTTACTTACAATAAATATTTATTAACTTAATAAATATTTATTACAATAAATATTTATTAACTTAAATATTTATTCTCTCTCTCCTAATTATTATTATTAATAAATGTTTCTGAACACTTCTCTTCATCAAAACACATTTCCAGTGAGACTTCCAATGATTATAATGTCCTCCAGTGGCAGTGATTCTAATAGGAGAGTGTTGCCACATCAAGAATATTATCAAAATCTGATGGTGAAAATTCTGGTATATGTACCTTAGGAATGCAGTGTTGCCTCTGGCTGATAATCACTAAATTTGCTTCAATTTTAATTTTTTTCTTGAGAAATCAATTAGCTTTCTCCTGTCCACAAAGATGGTTAAATGTTGGCATACAGTGTGCAAATCTGTGGCATTACTTTTCATATAACATGGAACTAATATCATAATTGGAGCCAGGAGAAAAATTTTGGAGCCAGGAGAAAAAGAGCAATATTCTAGTCTAAATTTCATATTTTACAGATGAATGAACTGACACGCAGATTGGTTATTTTTTCCACCTGATATACTAACTCATGATACAGACAAGATAAATATTAATCATTGTTTTTTTTTTCTTTTTCTCAGACATTTATCAAAAGGAGTGTATTTGACAGGTAATAAGTTGCCTATAGAAAGTCTTAGGACAATTTTCTAGAAAAATATACATTGCCAAAAATCAGGTGAGGGGCGCCTGGGTGGCGCAGTCGGTTAAGCGTCCGACTTCAGCCAGGTCACGATCTCGCGGTCCGTGAGTTCGAGCCCCGCGTCGGGCTCTGGGCTGATGGCTCAGAGCCTGGAGCCTGTTTCCCATTCTGTGTCTCCCTCTCTCTCTGGCCCTCCCCCGTTCATGCTCTGTCTCTCTCTCTGTCCCAAAAATAAATAAACGTTGAAAAAAAAATTTAAAAAAAAAAAAAAAAAATCAGGTGAAGAAGTTTAAAACCTGAGAAGACCCAATTACCACACTCTTTCAAAAATTTGAAATGGTAGAGGAGCTATTTCCATTTTATGCAAAGTGTTCCAGAGCCAAAGGAAAATGGAAAGTTCCCTGTGTACTTTTATAGTGGTAATATAATCCTGTGTCTCAATTTGAATTCTTCAGCAATAAGAGCCTAAGCCAAACCTATGTGCTAATTCTTTATTGAGGGATATAATGCTAGAGAAACAAGGGTAGAGGAAAAAAGGGAAGGGAAGCAGGAATGAGAGAAAGCAAACTCAGAGGGTATGCTATGAAGCTTACCACACTTGACAAAAAAAAAAAAAAAAAAAAGCAATACTGGTGATTGTTTGCACTGAATGTCCATAGACTGGCCAGATAAAACTTCTGTGTATGGAAGAAGTCCTTCATCAGGAGCAAGGGTGACTAATATATATTCCCAGTCTTTCCAAGCTCCTGTCTCTCATTACGTAAAATCGTCTCCATGGGCTTTTCAGTACTCCATTCTTGTGGCTTCATCTGGCAGCTATTGGGGTCCTCTGAGCTTCTGTGCATATGGCCAGATTGGAACTGAGTGCTAGAGATGTTGCGGTTCCACCCAGGTAGGAGTTATGAAGACAGGTCAAAACACAATCCTTGCTTCTGGAGAAGAAACAGCAGCTGCCATGGAAGCCAGGGCTTTATGACCTTGGATCATTATGAACTGTTGCGAGTCTTATGGTCATAAGGCCACAACATAAGCAGTTGAAGTGTTATTTTTACAAACCAACACCGACACAAAAAATATTTTATGGTGTATAAGAAAAATGAATCTAAGAGCAGAGTAAAATTATATCATGATCAGGTAGTATGATAGTTAAAAAATGTCTGCATATTCTTTGATCCTTCTTCCATCTAGGGGTTGGGCTTTATTGAATCAAAAGGTAAAAGGGCGAGAGGAGCCTGTGACTGTTTTGATCAATACAGTATGGTGAACGTGAAGCTGAATGACTTTCAGGGATAAGTCATAAAAAGGCAAGCACTTTTCTCTTGGGATATTTGCTCTGGTGGAAGCCAGTTGCCATGTAAGAAATTCCAACAACACTGAGACTATCCTGCTGGAGAGACCACATGTAGGGACACCAGTCAGTAGTCAGTCCTAAGTAAGATCAGGCTTCCTGTCATTCCTCTAGACATTGGATGTGGAGTGAAACCATTTTGGAACCTCCTGACCAGCCCACCTGCCAGTTGAGGACCACTCAGCTATGCCACAAGCAGCAAAGGAATTGCCCATTCACATCCTGCCCAGACCACAGAATTCGTGAATACAATAAAATGCTTGCTGTTTTCTGCCACTATATTTGGCATGGCTTGTTGTTTAGCAATAATAACTGGAATAGGTAGGTTTATCTCAGGAGAGAAGAATGGGTATGATGGTAACAGATGAAATGAAAAAACTCATAATTAATTGATAGATTCTTGGAAAATATTTGATGAAATGCAATAGGCACTGCTAATTAAAAACACATAGCAAGCAGGCTAAACATGGAAGGAAATATCTTTAAGATGTGACAGGATGAATAAAATAATTATAGAAAGCATCACACAAAGATTATACTGAGATTCCTCCCCACTGTGGTGTAAATGTGTCCCCCCAAAAATTGATGTGTTGAAAACTGGTTTTATAATTTTTTTTAAATGTTTATTTATTTTTGAGAAAGAGAGAGCAAAAATGGGGGAGGAGCAGAGAGAGAGGGAAACAGAATCCAAAGCAGGTTCCAGGCTTTGAGCTGTCAGCACAGAGCCAGACGCGGGCTCAAACCCATGAGCCTCAAGATCCTGACTTGAGCTGAAGTCAGATGCTTAACTGACTGAGCCACCTAGGCACCCCAATGTGTTGAAAACAATACTGGAGGTGATGGTATTAGGAGGTGGGTCTCTGGGAGGTGATCATGTCATAAGGGTGGAGCCCTCATTAATGGAATTAGTACTGTTATAAAAGAGGCCCCAGAGAGCTACCTCGTGTCTTCCATCATGAAAAATGGAAGGATACAATGAGAAATCTGTGACCAGAAGAGAGCCCTTGCCTGACCACACTGTCACACTGATCTTGAACTTCCAGCCTCTGGAACTGTGAGAAATAGTTCTGTTGTTCATAAGCTACCCAGGCTATGGCATTTTGTTATAAGAGCCCACGCTGACTAAAACACTTCCAATTAATAAAAATAAATAATAATAATAATAATAATAATAATAATAATTTAGTAGAAAAATTAGTAAAATATTAAAGCAATTTTCAGAAAATACAAATTGTCAACGAACATTTGAAAAGATATCAAACCTCATTAATAATTATGTATCATTATGAATTAAAACTCTAATGATAAACCATTTTTTACCCATTATATTTGAATATTTTCTTATGTTGTTTATTGTAAGAAAATTTATAAACACCTTGCTGTCTTTAGTAATATGCTTGAAAATTTTAAATCATTGATGATATTCAGTGTTCATAAGGACTTGGGTGGACAGTCATGCACATTCTCTTTTGGCAAAAATATAAACAGCTACTGTTATTTTGGAAAATGATTTGAGAAACTTGTTTTTTATGGAGAAGAAAATGCACATACCCTTTGACATAACAACTACCTCTAAAAAATTTTTTTTTCGTGTTTATTTATTTTTTAGAGACAGAGATCGAGAGAGACAGAGCAGGGTAGGGGCAGAGAGAGGGAGAGACAGAATCTGAAGCAGGCTCCAGGTTCTGAGCTGTCAGCACAGAGCCCAATGTGGGGTTCGAACTCACGAACTGCGAGATCATGACCTGAGCTGAAATGGGACACTTAACTGACTGAGCCACCCTGGCACCTCAACAACTCTACTTCTAGGAATTTGCCTGGTGAAGAAAAAAATAAATGTGTTATATGTGTGTGCATATAAAGAAACATTCATAGCAAGAATTTTTTTGTATAATAACAAAATACTAGAAAAACCTAAATAATGTCTACCCATAGAGGAATAGTTAAATGGATTATGGTTTTGTGGAGTACTATGGAAGATTTAAGACAGAGAGATGAAAAGGTATTTAATACATATTAGTCAATAAAATGAAAGTAGAACAATATGTGTAAGTTCACTAAAAATCATCCTAAATATTTATATATATATTTCATATAAATATGCAGTTATCTGAAAGGAAACACTAAATTCTTATGAACGTTTACTTTGAGGAAGGATGATAGGATAGGGGGATTTGGGAAAATGGAAAAGGAATGTTTACAAGAGTTTTGTATTACTTGGATTCTTGTTTTATTGCATAATTAAGTTTATTGCATAATTTACTTCATAACTAAAAAATGTCACAATCCCATACGCCAAACACACACACACATAAAATGAAAAACCCAAAAAGTTTGTGATGGAAACCAAACAGGGTTTGTTAATTACAGAGACAGTCCAGAACTCAGGTCCCTGGGTGCATCTTCTAGGGTTTCCTTAGGGTTCCTTACTGCTGCAGATTCTAATTGGGATAAATGCATTTCTTCCTCAGTCGGCATTTGTGGAACTGAAGACCGAGCACATTTATATTATTACATTTAACAAAGCTTCTCACACAAAGCACGTTCAAGTCCTTTCCATTCTACAGAGAACAAAAACATTTTTTCAGTTATTTTACTTTGCCCCGCTGCCCATGGGCCTTTTAAATGAGACAAAAGAATTTTTTTTTTGTTTTTGTTTTATGTCTGATAATGTTCCTATTATGTCACATTTTTTATTCTCCCTTTGGTCTGCCTATCCCAGTCCACTCTGATCCTGCAGAATAATCTACAATGAGTGTTTTAACTGAATTTACTTTGAAAACAGAGCCCTGTGTGTGAAGATCTGAGCCTTTACTATCAAGTCGCCTCTTGAAGCATTGATTTGACTGCTTTAATTTCCTTTTATGATATTATTAACAACTACATGTGTTTCATGTTGTAATTGAGTTTCTTTTGTGCCGCTTCTGTTCTCTTGGGTCCCACATGAACAGAATGGATATTGCTCTCCTTTCGGAGTTTCTTTCCCCTTCAGACCCCCATCTTGTCTATTATGTGTGCTCCTTTTATTAACACGTCTCCTAATTCTCACTGAGTGCCTGGATACACTCTGCAAGTCAAGAGCTTGGACATTTTCACTGATCAAAAGATCATCATCATTGGTTATTCCATCTATTAATTTAACAACTGCTGAGGACATGGAACTGTACTTGGTTCCCCTCCACTGCTTCCATGCCGCCTACTTTCTCCTTCCCAACTAAGCGTTCATCTGCAGTCTTATTACCCTGTTTCCTGTTGGACACATGCTGCCACAGACTGTGCGCCCTGCCAGGTTTCATTATTGTGCTCAGACCTTCTCTCCACCTTGATGATGCTTCAGTGATTTCACCAGTATCCTATCCCCTTTCAACAAGTGGATGATTTCCTCTTATTTCTCTTTTAGCAGTCTGCTTCTCCAAGACTTCCCCTACCCTTGTTTTTCAGGAAGAGTGAGGATAATATAAAACAAGACCAGGTAAAATGTTACCCTTCCCATCACACACCTCTTCCTGGGCATCTTTATGTGAAATATATTTTATGGACATAATAAGGTCTTAGTCTTGGTGACTTTTCAATAGTCTTGAGATCTATAAAAGGACTAAAATGGCTTCTCTCTTGCCCTTTGAGTAAGTAGAAATATCACTGCCTAAATACGAAGGGTCACCTTTATGACTGCTGATGAGGCACAAAGCAGAAAGAACACAGACACACTTTAAAATGCTCACTCATACCTGGAGAGTCTCACAGTGCTCAACCTCTTATGAATCTGTTTGCTGTGGAACATACACATTCACATAACATTCCAAAAAGATATTACCTCTCTGTGGTAGGCACAATAATAGCTCTAAAGATGTCCATTCTCTACCCCAAGGAACCTATAAACATATTATCTTACAGGACAAAAGAGACTTTGCAGATGTGATTTTAAGTTTAGGACCTTGAGGTGGGGAGATTATCTCATCATCTAGGTTAGCCTGATGTAATTACAAGGGTCTTATATATACACAAGAGGGAGGCAGGCACTTCAGCAGCTCAGCGGTTTGATGTGAGAAAGACACTACTGGCCATTGCTGACTTTGGAGATGGAGGAAGGAGCATGAGTCAAGGAATTCAGGCAGTCTCTAGAAAAATTAGTAAAAGCATGGATCTGGATTCTCCCCTAGAGCTTCCAGAAGGGACACACCCAGGCCAATACTTTGATTTTAGTCCAGTAAACCCCTATTTTGGACTTCTGACATTCAGGACTGCAAAATAATAAATTTGTATTGTTTTAAGCCACTAAGCATGCGGTAATTTGTTTCAACAGCAGTAGGAAACTAACATATTGCCCAAGGAGGCAGTTTCAATAAGTGATTTACTAGAGCAGTAGAAACGTCCAGCTAAGATCCTATAGAGTAAAATAGACTCCGATTACTTCTCTCTTGCACCTTCCCAAATGAGGTTCATTTTGATTTCAACAACCTAAATGTCCATCCGCTATTTTTCCCCTTGGGCTGAACTTCCTTTAATATCTTCAGCTACTCACCACCTCCACCCACGTTTGCTACAATGTCATATAATACAGAAAAATCCCCAAGCTTTACTTTCTCTTTCTTCAGTAAAGTGGAGTCGGTAAACCTTGGGGGCCTTTCGTTTTATTGGAGCAATAAATTCTTCCATTGAGATGAAGACTTATTTTTACAACCAGTTCCTTTTTTAATGATAGCATGACCTACCACAAGGCCAGTGGAGGCTGAGTGGCCGGAAGTACAACATCTGCATTTTCAAGGAAAAAGCATTCCACCACATGCATTGATTACCATAGAAAGAAATATTCCATTAAAACACAAGTATATTCAGGAAATAAAGCACTAAGTACTCTTCATATATCAATGTTTTTCCAGCTTGACGGCTTTATAATTTTCTCATGTCCTTTCAGACTAGGTCTCCATTCAAATATCCTGTGTCATTGTTTGTTCAGCTATTTTAGTTACTTCATGCCCTAGTAAACAGTAAGCACACTGTTAACCTTCCCCTCTCCTCACTATGTTTTTAGACAATGAAACAAAACTACCTGCTGCTGTGTTATTTCCATCTTTGAACCTAACAGTCATTGCGTGCTTCAGGGATAGGCCATTTTCATTTGACTGTAGCTCAATGACACAGGCAACTTTCTTTCTCATTTCGTTCTAAATTATGAATCCAGTCAATCATTCACTTGAAAGAGGTTAATTGAAAGTTAATTGATTAACCCCTGTGTGTATATTAACATGCTAGCACGTATGGTATTTTTTCTCAGTATGAAGTCTGTGGTCCCTGCCTTCAAAGAGCTTACTAGTACCCTTTGCCTATATTGTTTAATTAATATTCTACAATAAAATGATCATCCAAAGGAATTGGTGGTAAATACATTAAAAATAGCATGATCTCTTCATTTCATTGGCTTCCTAATCTCTCTTCTCTTATTAAAATAGATGTTTCCTTAAACTTCAAGGTTTTGGTATCTTGTCCTCTGATAATTAGTTCCTTAATTATATTTTTAATACAAATATTTCTATCTGCCTATTTCCAATATAGCCTATATGACCCCTTCACCTGTATTTCCCCAGACAACTTAATCCCAGGTAGTTTATAACCATATCCACAATCTTCTCAACAAAGTCAGGTCTTTCTATTAATGCTCATCCTGTAATTGGTTGATGATGCCATTTTTTCCTCAAGCATTTATGCTTAAAAAAATATATGTATGGTAATGCCATGCAAGTTTTGTAGTTTAGGATTGGCAGATAAAATACAAGACGGCTAACTAAATTTGAATGTCAGATAAGCAATAGATGATATTTTAGCACAAGTATGCCCCATGAGACATACTGTAATTTTATTTGCTACATCTGGCAACCCTAGGCCAGTGGTTCTCAAACACCAAGGGTACATCAGAACCACTTGGAGGGCTTGTTAAGAGATAGACTGCTGGGCTCCACCCCTTGATTTTCTGCTTCAGTAGCCTGGGTGGGTTCTGATTCTAACAAATTAGAAATCTGTTTGCATTTCTAACAAATCTCCAGTTAATGTTGAGAAGACCAGCACTTCAAGAATTACTGTTCACTGATGAGATTAATTCCTGATTGTTAGTTGTGATTCCCATTCCTGGCTGCATATTAGAACCAAATGATGAGCTTCAAAAAATCTTAATATATGGGTCTTATACAAGATGCTCTACTTTAATTGAACTAGGGTATGGTCCAGGCTTGGGGTTGTTAAAAAGTTTCCAAGGGAGTTTTAACCTGTAGCCAGGGTTAACGTGACTAATTATGTATACTCTGCATCTGTTGAGTCTCTTCATAACTACAGATAATTCAAATGCTTTTGACTTTTTTAAAATGTTTATTCATTTTTGAGAGAGAGAGAGAGAGAGAGGGAGAGAGCGTGAGCAGGGGAAGGGCGGGTGGTGGGGGGGGGCAGAGGATCCGAAGAGGGCTCTGCACTAACAGCAGAGAGCCCATGCAGGGCTCTAACTCACGAACTAAACTGTGACATCATGACCAGAGCCAAAGTCTGACGCTAAACTGACTGAGCCATCCAGGCTCCCCGCTAACTCACTTTTTGATTCTCATAGCTTCACTTTTTAATTCATCTATTACACAACTGTGCATTAATTCTTCTAAGGTGTGTCTCTGATTGCATAACTGTCTTTTTAAAACATCTTCAAAATTGATCCTTAACAAATGAATAAATATGCACTTAACTTGGCATTTGAGACATTGCCCAGTCGATTTCTACTCTCCTCACCTGGGAGGAGGTGAGTTCAGGATCTTCCTACAGTACCATCTTGAACTGGAACATTTTGAAAAAAACATTTTAAGACTTGCTTCTTCATATAAACTTGATGCCCCTGAGAAAACAAGCTGCCATTGTTTCCTTGTCCCCTCGTCCTCCCAGTATGTCTCCTGCTGCCTGATTAGTGACCTGTTGTCTTCATCCCTCCCTTACAGGTAAATCACTGCATTTCTCTTTTCCCTTTGAACTTTGCTTGCATATCTGGAAGTGCTCTCTTTCCTCAAAAACCTCCTCCTTTCACAATCTTAAAATACTTACTCTAACTTGGATTATTCATTCATTCGGACCACGCACAATCAATATTTACAGAGCACTCTTTATGTGCACTGGCTACATCAATGAATGAGGAGTCCCTGCCCCTCTGTAGCTTATATTCTGTGGTAAAGAAATACAATCAATAGCTAAATGAGCGTTAGGTGGTGATAACTGGTAAGAAAACAAAACAGGACAGGACTGAAATATGGGGCTAGTGCAGAACTGCTGTGAATGACGTGGTTTGGTCTAGAGATGCTTCTTTTTTTAAATTTTTAATGTTTATTCATTTTTGAGAGACAGGGAGAGACAGAGCATGAGGGGAGGAGGGCCAGAGAGAGAGGGAGACCCAGAATCCAAAGCAGGCTCCAGGTTCTGAGCTGTCAGCACAGAGCTCCATGTGGGCTCTGAGATCATGAACTGGGCCAAAGTCGGACACTTAACCGACTGAGTCACCTAGGTGCCCATGGTCTGGAGATGCTTCTGTCATAAATAATAATTTTAGGCAAGGCCCATGTAAGCGAAGGAATGACCCACACAGCTGTCTAGGAGAAGGCTTCAAGTACCAAATGCTTGAAGGGCGAACACCTGGAGCATCAACAAGGCCACACCACACTTTGGTCTCTTCTAGGTGAAATGCGAAGCCATGAAAGGGCTTTGCAGACAGAAGTGATACAACATGATCTATATTCTCAAAGAACATCGGGCTGCTCTGTCCAGAATAGAAGGTGGGAGGGAGGATGGGAGTAGGGAGAACAGTTGGGGAGTTAGGATAATGATGAAGGTGTTCAGGAGATAGTAGTATCAGAAAAGAGAACCATCAAAAGGGAGAGCTCGACTCGGAAGATAGTGGATAGGGGGTGAAACTGTGGAGTTTCAGATGCCAGGTCTGTCGTGAGGGAAAAGTAGGAGTCAGTTGTTTGAATAGTTGTTTATTTTATTTATTCATTCATGATTAAATGAAAATAAATCTTTTATTGTAGACAAAGAAAATGTTACAGCTACAATAGGCATTCATGTGTCTATACATTTTTGCATCACATGTGAGGGCAGAGGTGGATTTTTCTTGAAGCGAATGAGACAAAGCTCCAGACTCCCCCTTCCCCCGAACTTGACTCTCTGAATGAACTGGGGAGGGATCTAGGAGAGGGGAAGGCCAGGTTGCAGTCAGGAAGCATTTCTGATAAATTGCTTATAGGGAGCTCAGAAAGAAGTAACTAGTATTTTGTTGTGATCTTTTTTCTTATTTATTTATTTATTTTTAATTAATTTTTTTTTTTTTTTTTTTTGAGATAGAGACAGAGTGTGAGTAGGGGAGGGGCAGAGAGAGAGGGAGACACAGAACCCGAAGCAGGCTCCAGGCTCTGAGCTGTCCTCACAGAGTCCAATGTGGGGCTCAAACCCATGAACCATGAGATCATGACCTGAGCCAAAGTTGGATGCTTAATGGACTGAACCACCCAGGCGCCCCTGTGATTTCTTTTTTATTGTAAATAAATATTCATTTATGTACCTACGTTATCAGCTTTCACTTTTAATTTTGTATTTTTCTTAAAAGGCTCCACTTATGTAGTAATCTATATATATGTGTGTATTTAAACAATTAACATAAATCATGTAATCTTCTACATGTTTATTTTATGATTATGACATATCCATGTTGATATGTACATGTAGATCTGCTTAATGCATTTTAATTGTTATATATTGGTATATGATTACACCACAAATTACCCATCTCCTCCTGTGAGAAAATTAGCTTGTTTTAAATTTTTCTGCTACTCAAAATAATGAATATAATAGACATCTTGACCCACTTGCTTGAGTTTCTTTATAGATGCGATTGTATCTTCAAGTTAAAAGACAAAAGTCAAAGTGGTTGGATTACTTTACACTCCCTTTGGCAGTTTAGGAGAGCAGGTGAGCCTTGTTTTAATTGAATTCCCATGATACTAATTGTAGTAAGCAGACTATGGACCCCCGCCCCAGATGTCCACGACCTCAACACCAAAACCCGTGAATATATTAAATTGTGGAGGCCTGTAGGTGCAATTACCGTTGTTATCAGCTAACACTGAGTAAAGAGATTAGCCAGGATTATCCAGGTGGACCTAATTTAATCACATGTGTACTTAAAGGTGGACCAGACCGCAGAAGAGAGCTACAGGGATGGTAGCACGAGGAGGCCTTGCGTGGACGTTGCTGGCTTTGAAGGTGGAGGAAGGGGACCTCTGAAAGTTGGAAAAGGTAAGGACAGCCTCCAGAAAGGAATGTATCTGGCTGCCACCTTGATCATGGCCCAGTGGGATCCCGTCAGACTTCCTATAAGGTAGGAAAGTTGTGTTATTTTTCAGCCACTAAGTTCACAGTAACTTTCAAAAGTATCTATAAGAAACTCATACTAGTGAAGGTAAGCATCTTTTCATACGTTTATTGGACATTCTGTGTTCTCTGTGAATTACCTGTACGTACGCATTGCTCATTCCTCTATCAGAATGTTTGTCTTTTTTTAAGTTGACATCTAGCAATTTTAGAGATACTTGAGAAAGGGACTGTCATGTGCATTGTATTCTGGGGTGCTTTGGAGGGTTCTGTTTTTATTATATAAACAAGACTATTTTGGGGTTTTTAGCAACTGAGAACTTTATAAAACAAAGTTAAGTGGAGTTCCTTTCTAGGTCTTTTAAAAGTTAGTGTAGAAACTTCATCAACCTATGTCTACTAAATCTTAATCACTTTTAAGGAGTGTTCGAATAACATTTAATATTTACGCCTAAACTAAGGTCTTTCGAACATTTTGAAATGCATCTATAAACATACTTAATACAATCGTAAGTACTGCTCTATAAAGTAGTTGCTTGAACTAAGAGATGGACATTTCCAAGTGCTTAAATAATTTATGCTCTGGTGGTGACAAGCATATTCAAATGCCCAGATCTTGCTTTATAAAGCCATTCTCCAATAAAAGAAGCCATGGGTCCCTGGAATAATGGCTGGCCATGCCCTAAGACAAAGAAGACTGGAGACTTTAAGCCAGAAAGTAATGATATGCTTATTAAAATACATGTGTGCATGTGCACACTCAAGCCAATCGCTGTCAAAGGGGCACAAGATCTAACTGGCCAGTGACCAAAGGGGAATAATATAAATGATCAAATTCATACATAAACAAGGGGAATAGACCAATGCATGCAGAAAATTCCACATGACTTTTGTAGATATTTCCTTATCAACGATGTATAGAGCATAACTCCCAAATTCTTAAGTGGGGGCTGCACATAGTGACTTCTTCCAAAACGTACTATTTGGAGAAAGGGGCAGCAGGGGAGACCTCTACAGAGACCGTGATTTTGCAGTGGAGAAACCTGATAAATGCTACCTCAGCCAGGTGATGAAGGTTAACATCAACAGTGATGTCATTTTTATGTCTGTGAAGAGAACAGCCCTTTACCTCTGTGACCTTCCCTGAAACTCCTACTCCTGGTCAAATCATGAGAAAAACATCCGATAAATCCCAATTGAGGGACGTTCAACCAAATAACTAATGGGTAACCGTTCAAACTGTTAAGGTCAATAAAGTGTTTTACCTGGGAAACCATTACAGTCTAAAAGTGCTTAAGGAGCCACGATAACTAAATGTAATCCCTGGATGGGATCCTGGAACATAAAAAGGATGTTAGGTATAAACTAGTGAAACATGAATAAATTATGGACTTTAGTTAATAATATGTCAATTCTTCGTTTACTTGTTTTGACAAATGTGCCAGATCAATGTAAGGGGTTAACAATAAGGCGAAATTGGATGTGGTCTCATGGGTGTTCTCTGTACTGTGTAACTTCTCAACGTTTATTTATTTTTGGGACAGAGAGAGACAGAGCATGAACGGGGGAGGGGCAGAGAGAGAGGGAGACACAGAATTGGAAACAGGCTCCAGGCTCTGAGCCATCAGCCCAGAGCCTGACGCGGGGCTCTAACTCCCGGACCGCGAGATCGTGACCTGGCTGAAGTCGGACGCTTAACCGACTGCGCCACCCAGGTGCCCCTGTACTGTGTAACTTCTTATAAATCTAAAGTGACCTAAGAGTTTTTGAAAAACTAGAACATAACTTGTATGCATGTGGTAGATTCACTTTATAGTATGGTGAATCTAAAATTCTTCTAAAAATTTTTAACGTTTATTTTTGAAAGAGTGAGCACAAGCTGAGGAGGGGCAGAGAGAGGGAGACCAGAATCTGAAGCAGGCTCCAGATCTGAGCTGTCAGCACAGAGCCTGATGCAGGGCTCGAACCCATGAACCTGAGACCATGACCTGAGCTGAAGTCGGATGCTTAACCGACTGAGCCACCCAGGTGCCACAAATTCTCTTTGTTCTAAATATATGGTTGAACTTTATTATCTTAAAATTCGAACTCTAACTTCCACTATGAATTTTAAATTGAAATAACACAACTAATATTTATAGGATAAAGCCTCTTAAACTTTAGAAGTATATAAATTACAAAATTTGTATGGACTACACATTAACACTAGGATTCATCTGCCTAATTCTATCTTCCCAGACTTAAAAGATGTGTATGTGCTTAAAAAAGATACCCTGTATTGAGTTGGGGTTTACCATCCATTAATGAAGAAAGAGCTCTTACTGGTAAATGGAGATCACTTTATCCCAGAGATTGTGTTTGGGCAGGAGACTAGGAGCAGTGGAGAACCAAAGGCTCTTTTCCCACTAAATCCTGTTGAGCCCCATTTTTAGTTCCCGTGTCCCACCCATCAACTTGAAGGATGTTGTTTTTACTGATCATATTACCAAACTTCCTATCTACACACAGAAATCTACAACCCTTATACAGGTCAAGCACATTCAAAAGGAAATTATTTGGGGATCAAGATCCATAGTGACCTGTTTCCACCTAACAAAGCTGTTTGAAATAGTGGGATCCTAAGATCTATAAATGTCTTTAATGAAAAAGGCCCTTTAAACCTGTTATTCTTAGGGGTTACATAACCCTAAAGAAGCTCCAGTAATGAATTTTTGATAGCTTCTGTGAATTTTTCTGAGGACTACAATTCCTGAGATCCTCCTGATATATATATATATATATACACACAATGTAGTGTCTTCGTTTTTTATCATACAAAAGCTGTATTTTCATGAATTCTTGTTAAGATTTTTATGTTGAGATTTCTGTGAATCTGTACCATATGAAAATGTTAAGTTCTAAACTTTCATGTTTTATTTTATCATGTAGATTCTTAATCTGCCTAAAATGAATTTAATGTGCTGTGTGAGATAGGGATTTAATATTTGCTTCATCTTGGCAGCCAATTCTCCACAGCACATTTATTGAATAGTCCATTCATTCCTCACTTACTTGCGCTGGTATTTCATCAGCACATTGAAGGGCTGGTATTTTTGTGCATTTTATTCCCTGCTGTATCTCTAGTACTTAGAACAATGGATGCCCAATGATTATTTGTTGAATAAGTATTTTCTATATATATGGAAAATCTATTTTGCCTTTAAAAAATCCTAGCTCTATTCATGCTAATGAGTTCACCGTTTTCTGAATAACATTGGAGTTTCTTTGAGCTTTCATACTACTTCATATATACAAATCTTCAATACTTAATGCCTAAGCCTAACCTTCTTTATGAATTTCATTTAGATCAATCCTGAGTAAAATAATCTCCTCTTCCCCTTCCCACCCTCCTATCTAAGGATTTTTTTTTTTTGTTACTAACTTATCAGCTAGTTAGAAAGTATGTGAAAGTGAAAAGAGCAGTTCCCTTTCCTAAGATTGTATACTATCTGTCAAAGCTTTTAGAATATTTGAGAAAATGAGATAAGGCATGTAGGGTACTTAACAGTGGCTTCCTACAAAGTCACTTATTGAATGTTAATTTTATTTCATTACAAAGATGCTTAGGAACTGATGTTTTTGTATTTGTTAGTCTAATTTATTTGGGGGGTGGCAGGGGGAAGGGAGACTGGCTATGCCCAAGGGAAAGAACCGGGGTTAAGACCCATTCATTGTGATTAGTTTGGGTTTCATCACCTTGTGTGGCAAGATCTGTTACCTTTCTGAATTTGTTTTATCTCTTACATGATAATGTGAAAATTCCAAGGTTATGGTGAAAATTAAAAATACTTATAAAGTCACTACATCATCAGACATTTGGCAAAAGTATTTTCTCCCTGCTCTGTTTGAAGAGACCAAATCATCTTTAACTCCATAACTTAATACTATTCATACATAGATGTTCAAAAATTTTTGATTAGTGATTAAGAAATAAGGAAGACCAAGCATACCAGAAAGAAAGAACATGATTGCTCTGAGTTTGTGTTGTTCCTAACACTGCTATTGTCTGTGTAGAATTTAAGACTCTTTGGGTATTAACAGTGTGATCTGTTTGTATATTCAAGTTACTTCTAACTTATACTTTAGGATAAATTGGTGTTTATAGTACCTTATTCAGGAATCCACAATTCAGAGGTGGTTAACCAGCATATCCTATGAGGCACCCCAGTCAGATATCAACACCTTCAGAGGTGGTAACTTAGCACTCTTCTATGGAAATTTACACGAGAGGCTTATTAGCTTAAGGAGGGTTGGAAATAGTTTTCCATCCATGAAATTAAGGTGTTAAATATAGGCGGTTGGTTAGGAAATTTGTATATATCCCTGATGGCAATTGCATGAATGAGGTGTAAGAATTTAGCAACTTTGACAGTGAAAGAACATCAGTGCAGCAATTTGGGTCCTGGGAACTAGATCCCTGCCACGTGGGCCTAGAGAAGATGGACTGGGTCTGCCATCAGAGTTTCCTTGCATCTGCCTCCTGAGAGCCTTTTGAGCCTGCTAACAGGGAGAATTTAGCTATTGAACACATAGTAGCACTCTCCTTTATTTCCACTTGCTAACAAGCTTTTGCATGGTATAGAGAAGATTTTAATCTCAAACCTAAGCTACTAACCCAGTAGCAAAGTTGTAAGGTAGAGGGATATTGGTTTGCTTTTACTCTAGGAGAGGCTCTCAATATTTAAAGAAACTTTGGTGTTCCTCAGAATTTTTTTAAATTTATTTTTGAGTGTGGGTGAGGGGCAGAGGGAGAAGAAAGAGAGCAAATCTTAAGCAGTCTCCACACTCAGCAGGGAGCCGATGCAGGGGCTCCATCTTATGACTGTGAGATCCGGAGCCGAAATCAAGAGTCAGATGCTTCACTGAGCCACCCAGGAGCCCCAAGAATTTTCTTAAAGTTAAGATCCTGACTTTTTACTTAAAATGAACACATGTTAAAAATTTAACTCCCTAACAAGGGAATCACGACAATGTTATAACTGGTTCAAAAGAAAGCCCAAAGAACAGACACATAGATAGATCTGGGATATGGAAAAGAATGCAAACAGGTGTGTTGGGGTCTCCAAGACTTCTAATCAGGCTCTGTAATTAGAAGACTCACAGGACTCAAAAGCTATCCTTATGGTTATGGGTTATGACAGCAGCCCATCCACAGAGCAATAAAAGGCTTTCCCCATAGGTCACATTGTTAGACTGAGCTTAACTGGCCAGAATGGTCCAGAGAAGCCCAAAGCCTAAAAACCTATAAAACCCTACCAGGAAGAATACTGTAAGGGCTTGGAGGCTTTCTCCTTGGAAAGAGGGGGTCCAGTCCTGACAACAGGCCTTTGTTTGGAATGTACAGGATTTGAGAAATGCAAGCTTGCTGAATTCTCTTCTGCCCAAGCATCCAAACCATCTTTTCCTTGGGGATGGGGGGGAGGGAAAGGTGCTTCCAAACAGGATCTATTTTCATGTTGACATGATAATTTTCTACAGTTATATACACTTGCAGAGGTATGAATAGCTCCCATAGAATCAGAATCGACTAACATTGAAAGCATAGTTCATTTGTGCAGTCTGGAAAAGGCAAACCTTGGGCATTGTGGCCCAGCAAACTGGTGGAAGTTCTTTTACTGTGGTGATCATCCCCTAATGAGCTCATGCAAAATATTTGGGAACATGATGTTAATTCACAAAACTACAGATCTTCTACCTTGTGATTTTTCTGTCCTTGAAGAAGTATCTCAGGGTGGTAAGTACAAATTGTGTCTCCAACCTCCTGTTTCTCAAGGTGAGGCAGCTCCCATCCTAAACCACCTCTTTTAAAGAGTAAATTGAAGACTGTTAAATTAGTACACTGGAAGGTTCTTTTTCTATTTGATGCTTTGCTCCTATATTATAAAGTATCTTCTCCTAGGCTTCACTAGGAAATAAATACAAAACCTGAAATATTTTCCCATGAAGATCATGTGTGCATATGCTTTTATGTTTGAGGGAGGTAAATGGATGGTGTCACAAGGCAATAGAAGATGCTACAAATGGGATGGAAATAGCGGCGTTGCTTGCTTATATGTAAGGAAAACTTCCCATGGTTTAAGGAGACCACCTCAAAACAGTGAATCTTATGTTAAACTAGCATTTAGAAGTGTGTTCAGCCCCTTTTCCCTTTTGAAAGGGGGGTAGTCACTGGGCTTTGAAAGAGGTGGATAACCATTGATAAAGTTACAATCTACTGAGTGTGGGGGGAGGGCTGTTATAAAAAGTAGGTAGAGCATAATCTCATTTATGTACTAATATATGTGCATAGAAAAGCTCTAGAGGCATAATCTGCAGGCAGTTGGTTTTTTGGGGTCTACTGGGATTATGAATGTTTGTAATTTTCCTTTGGTTAATAAATTCTAAATGGTCTATGATGAAAATACTTCTTAAGAAAGTGAACAGAAAATATTTTTGTCCTCATGAACTTCTGGGAGAATAACTCCATACATGTGCTATTACCTCGTACAGCTTTCTCTTCAGCTATAGAAAGAAAACAATGAAGCCAGTTGAGTTGGGTTATATCTGGTACTTCATTCAGTTGCCTAAACTCAAACTCCCACTTGATTACTTTCATGTCTCTAAAGTTTAAAAAAAAAAAAAAGGGTGGGGGGCTGCTTAGGTTTCTGTCTCCCTCTTTCTGCTCATCCCTCACTCACACTGTCTCCGTCTCTAAAAATAAAATTAAAAAAAAAGGGTATGTTCTTAATGGCCTTGGAAAACTTTAAAAACTACACTTGAAGAGGAAAAACATAACCCCAAATAGGCTAAACAGATGAATTTATTCTAAGATTATTTGGATAACTTGTTGTATAGACTAATTGGTTTGAGTTGGAAGAAGGAACTGGAGGTAAATTGACCTAATGCAGAATTTCTCAATTCTGACACTATGGACATTTTAGGCCAGATAAGTCTCAGTAAGGACTCTTTTGTGCATTAAAGGATGGTTAACATTATCTCTAGCCTTTACCTATTGGATTCCCGTGGCAACACTCAAGTTGTGACAACCAAAAATGTCTCCAGACCTTCCACATGTTTGCTGGGACAATGTCCCCCTTAGTGAGAATCACTGCCTTAATGAACCACGTGCCTGGAATTTCTATATGTGGAAGTTTGTAAATTAGAATTATTTTTTAGTGGCTTGTGACTGATAAGCTTTTTAAAATGATTTTGGGTTTATTTCTTCTGTCACAAATCTGAGGGTAGTTCAGATCTGTCATGGCAATTCTATGGGTTCTTCAAATATCTGTTTCTTCATTTCCTACACTCAGCTTCCTTTTTCAAAGTCCCCTCATGGTTGAAATTCCTGCTGGATATCCAGTCACTGCACCCATTTTCCTGGCGAGCATCAGGAGGAAAGGCAAGGAAGACTGAGAAGCCTGTATTCTCTTCCTTTAAAGATAATTCCGGGAAATCCTGTACCCTTCGACTTCATTGGCCAGAAATCAGCCACACAGCCCCCACTTAGCTGGATGGAAGACAAAAATACAGTCCTGTTAGGCACACCATCTCTCCAAACCTCTGCAGGGGTTTCAATTAGAAAATAAAAGGGGTAAATGGATCTTGGGATTATATTCTCTTAACCTTCTATATAATGTCACAGATGGAATTTTCTAGAAAGTTGAGTCCAAATAAAACATTAGCAATTACTACAGAATATCTGTTGCAAAATACAAATGTTAAAAAGTAAAAACCATCTAATTGAATTCTGTGCATAATAGAAACAAGAAAATCCTGGGTTTATCCCAGTGTTTGAAAGCCATCCTACAGCCTTTACACTGCTGCCTAGACAAGTACAGTATGGTGAATATCATTAGGTCTGTCTTCAACATTTGGTTTCCTCACAAAAGATTTCTTAGTTTGTGTTCTGAGTGCAGAAACTGAGACCAAGATTTCCATGCAGATAGTTCATTTGGGACGTCCTCTTATGGAACAGGAGTAAAGTTGAAACCCAGAAGGAAGGGGAGACCACACAAAGATCGTGTGTTTTTGTTTTGTGGAGAATGTATTATTGGATGCTGCTATGAGTGCCTCTTGTCAGATTTTGTAGCATCTCCTGAGGAGTCTTATGAAATGCACTTCAAAACTATCTACCTGGCTATCCAATGTGATGAAAAGACCCTGGCGTGGGCAGGGCTGATCAGATGTCTGTCTTTAATGGAGAGCGGTATTTTGTTGTTTGCATAGATGAATGGTAGGGGATGCTGGGTAAGGTGTGCATGGATGGTGGCTCCAAGTATCCACCATTTTGTTACCTCTTAGATTACATGCTGGTTGGTTCTTCCTCACTTGATATTAGCTGAGTCAGTCATCCAAGGGCTCGACCAACCTAGAAAGTCTATGACCACTTACATACATTTCTAGGTCATTGTGAGGAGATAGCTGGAAATCCAGACTCCATAGGAATTTCTAGGTCTCTGTCTTCATGCGGTCTAAGAGCCTCTTTCTCACCCTGCAGACTCCCCAATTGTGGGTTTTGTTGTTGTTCTAAATACCTGGGAAACAAAAAGGAAAAGCCTTTATCTAAAGGTTCCATCCTCACTGGTCAACAGTGGCTTCAAAGACCTTGACCCTCTTGTCCTCCTGGGAGCTCAGGAGTGAGTGTGTCAGATGCTTGGAAATGTCTCATCCCTGGAGTTGAAAACGTGGGAGCTCTGTTGTGCGGATGGGAAGTCCTTCCAGACTGCATGCGTGAGGCTGGTTGAAGCCTTCACCAAACTAATCCTTGGGAAAGGGCTGGAACAACAGATGGGACATGTATAATACGGTGGTACACAAGGGGGTAGCACTTATTCAGATGATGAACTCTACTGTTTTGGAAAACAGATGAAGCTTTTTAGTGTTAGAGCATAACTTGAATACTATGGAGAGCAGTTCTGCAGTATAGAGTACTAATTTAGAAATAATATGGGAGATAAACATGTACACATCAATATGTATATTCAGGTCTTCCATTTTGGTATTAAATAGTTTAGAATCTATTTTTCAAAGAGTATAAGTCAAGAGTAGGAGCTGTTAATATAAGTGTTGTGGGTTTCTGGATTGGAGTCACTGTCCATGTATGAAACTAGCTTATGCCACTTTAGATTCTCTTTTGGCCATTACTTGAATATTTCATGAACAGACTTGACTCTCAATGGCAGGGAGAGGGTTATTGGGTTATACAGAACCAAGGTGGTATAAAAATCTTCAAAGAAAAAGAACATGCTTAATGTTGAAATTTCTTTTTTTTTTAATTTTTTATTTTATTTAATTTTTTAATATGAAATTTATTGTCAAATTGGTTTCCGTACAACAGCCGGTGCTCATCCCAACAGGTGCCCTCCTCAATGCCTATCACCCACTTTCTTCTCCCCCACCTCCCATCAACCCTCAGTTTATTCTCAGTATTTAAGAGTCTCTTAAGTTTTGCCTCCTTCCCTCTTTAACTCCCCCCTTCTCCACCTAGTCTTCTGTTGTTTCTCAGGATCCACATATGAGTGAAAACATATGGTATCTGTCTTTCTCTGCCTGATTTATTTCCACTTAGCATAACACTTTCCAGTTCCATCCACATTGCTACAAAAGCCCATATTTCATTCTTTTTCCTTGCCAAGTGTAGTATCCATTGTATATATAAGCCACATAATCTTTATCCATTCGTCAGTTGATGGACATTTAGGCTCTTTCCACAATTTGGCTATTGTTGAAAGTGCTGCTATAAATACTGGGGTACAAGTGCCCCTATGCATCAGCACCCCTGTATCCCTTGGGTAAATTCCTAGCAGTGCTATTGCTGGGTCATAGGGTAGGTCTATTTTTAATTTTCTGAGGAACCTCCACACTGTTTTCCAGAGTGGCTGCACCAGTTTGTATTCCCACCAACAGTGCAAGAGGGTTCCCATTTCTCCACATCCTCGCCAGCACCTATAGTCTCCTGATTTGTTCATTTTAACCACTCGGGCCGGCATGAGGTGGTATCTCATTGTGGTTTTGATTTGTATTTCCCTGATGAGGAGTGACCTTGAGCATCTTCTCATGTGCCTGTGGCCATCTGGATGTCTTCTTTAGAAAAGTGTCTCTTCATGTTTTCTGCCCATTTCTTCACTGGATTATTTGTTTTTTGGGTATGGAGTTTGGTGAGCTCTTTATAGATTTTGGATACTAGCCCTTTGTCCGATATGTCATTTGCAAATATCTTTTCCCATTCCGTCAGTTGCCTTTTAGTTTTGTTGATTGTTTCCTTTGCAGTGCAGAGCCTTTTATCTTGATGAGGTCCCAATAGTTCATTTTTTCTTTTAATTCCCTTGCCTTTGGGGATGTGTCAAGTAAGAAATTGCTGCAGCTGAGGTCAGAGAGGTTTTTTTCCTGCTTTCTCCTCTAGGGTTTTGATAGTTTCCTGTCTCACATTCAGGTCCTTAATCTATTTTGTGTTTATCTTTGTGAATGGTGTAAGAAAGTGGTCTAGTTTTATTCTTCTGCATATTGCTGTCCGGTTCTCCCAGGCCCATTTGTTAAAGAGACTGTCTGTTTTCCATTGGACATTCTTTCCTGCTTTGTCAAAGATTAGTTGGCCATACTTTTGTGGGTTCAGTTCTGGAGTCTCTATTCCATTGGTCTATGTGTCTGTTTTTGTGCCAATGCCATGCTGTCTTGATGATTACAGCTTTGTAGTAGAGGCTAAAGTCTGGGGTTGTGATGCCTCCCACTTTGGTGGTCTTCTTCAATATTACTTTGGCTATTCGGGGTCTTTTCTGGTTCCATACAAACTTTAGTATTGGTTGTTCTAGCTTCGAGGAGAATGCTGGTGCAATTTTAATTGGGATTGCATTGAATGTGTAGATTCCTTTGGGTAGTATTGACATTTTAACAATATGTATTCTTCCAACCCATGAGCACGGAATGTTTTTCCATTTCTTTCTATCTTCAATTTCCTTCATAAGTTTTCTATAGTTTTCAGCATACAGATATTTTCCATCTTTGGTTAGCTTTATTCCTAGGTATTTTATGATTTTTGGTGCAATGGTGAATGGGATCAGTTTCCTTATTTGTCTTTCTGTTGCTTCATTATTAGTGTATAAGAATGCAACTGATTTCTGTACACTACTTCTTTTGTATCCTGCGACTTTGCTGAATTCATGGATCAGTTCTAGCAGACTTCTGGTGGAGTCTATCAGGTTTTCCATGTATAATATCATGTCATCTACAAAAAAAAAGCTTGACTTCATCTTTGCCAATTTTGATGCCTTTGATTTCCTTTTGTTGTCTGATTGCTGATGCTAGCACTTCCAACACTATGTTAAACAACAGCAGTGAGAGTGGACATCCCTGTTGTGTTCCTGATCTCAGGGGGAAAGCTCTCAGTTTTTCCCCATTGAGGATGATATTAGCTGTGGGCTTTTCATAAATGGCTTTTATGATGTTTAAGTATGTTCATTCTATCCTGACTTTCTTGAGGGTTTTTATTAAGAAAGTTGCTGAATTTTGTCAAATGCTTTTTCTGTATCGATTGACAGGATCATATGGTTCTTTTCTTTTATTAATGTGATGTATCACGTTGATTTGCGAATGTTGAACCAGCCCTGCAGCCCAGGAATGAATCCCACTTGATCATAGTGGATAATTCTTTTTTTATATGCTGTTGAATTCAATTTGCTAGTATCTTATTGGGAATTTTTGCATCCGCATTCATCAGATATATTGCCCTGTAGTTTTCTTTTTTTCTTAGGTCTCTGTCTGGTTTAGGAATCAAAATAGTGCTGGCTTCATAGAATGAGTCTGGAAGTTTTCCTTCCTTTTCTATTTTTTGGAACAGCTTGAGAAGGATAGGTATTAACTCTGCTTTAAATGTCTGGTAGAATTCTCCAGGGAAGCCATCTGGTCCTGGACTCGTATTTGTTGGGAGATTTTTGATAACTGATTCAATTTCTTCACTGGTTATGGGTCTGTTCAAATTTTCTATTCATTCCTGTTTGAGTTTTGGAAGTGTGTGGGTGCTTAGGAATTTTTCCATTTCTTCCAGGTTGTCCAGTTTGTTGGCATATAGTTTTTCATGGTATTCCCTGATAATTACTTGTATTTCTGAGGGATTGGTTTTATAATTCAATTTTCATTCATGATATTATCTATTCGGGTCATCTACATTTTTTTGAGAAGCCTGGATAGAGGTTTATCTTTTTTTTTTTTTTTCAAAAAACCAACTCTTGGTTTCATTGATCTGCTCTACAGTTTTTTTTTTTTTGTTTTTTGTTTTTTAGATTCTGTATTATTTCTGCTCTGCTCTTCATTCTCTTCTTCTGCTGGGTTTGGGGTGTCTTTGCTGTTTCTATTTCCTTTAGGTGTGCTGTTAGATTTTGTATTTGGGATTTTTCTTGTTTCTTGAGATAGGCCTGGATTGCAATGTATTTTCCTCTCAGGACTGCCTTTGCTGCATTCCAAAGCATTTGGATTGTTGTATTTTCATTTTCATTTGTTTCCATATATTTTTTAATTTCTTCTCTAAAATTGCCTGGTTGACCCACTCATTCTTTAGTAGGGTGTTCTTTAACCTCCATGCTTTTGGAGGTTTTCCAGACTTTTTCCTGTGGTTGATTTCAATTTTCATAGCATTGTGGTCTGAAAGTGTGCATGGTGTGATCTCAATTCTTGTATACTTATGAAGGGCTGTTTTGTGACCCAATATGTGATCTATCTTGGAGAATGTTCCATGTGCACTCGAGAAGAAAGTATATTCTGTTGCTTTGGGATGCAGAGTTCTAAATATATCTGTCAAGTCCATCTGATCCAATGTATCATTCAGGGCCCTCATTTCTTTCTTTAATCTCTGTCTAGATGTTCTATCCATTGTTGTAAGTGGAGCATTAAGGTCTCCTGCAATTACCACATTCTTATCAATAAGGTTGTTTATGTTTGTTATTGTTTTATATATTTGGGTGCTTTGGAATTCGGTGCACATTTATAATTGTTAGCTCTTCCTGATGGATAGACCCTGTGATTATTATATTATGCCCTTCTTCACCTCTTGTTACAGCCTTTGATTTAAGGTGTAGGTTGTCTGATAGAAGTATGGCTACTCCAGCTTTCTTTTGACTTCCAGTAGCATGATAGATCTCCATCCCCTTGCTTTCAATCTGAAAGTGTCCTCAGGTCTACAATGAGTGTCTTGTAGACAGCAAATATATGGGTCTTATGTTTTTTTATCCATTCTGATATCCTATGTCTTTTGGTTGGAGCATTAAGTCCATTTACATTCAGTGTTATTGAAATCTGTTTAGAGTCATTGTGATGTCTGTAGGTTTCATGCTTGTAGTGATGTGATGTCTCTGGTACTTTGTGGTCCTTGCAACGTTTCACTCACAGTGTCTGCCTTAGGATCTCTTGTAGAGCTGGGTTAGTGGTTAGTTATTGTTTGGGAAAACCTTGATCTCTCCTTCTATTCTGAATGACAGACTTGCTGGATAAAGGATTCTTGGCTCTCTATTTTTTCTGTTCATAACATTGAAGATTTCCTGCCATTCCTTTCTGGCCTGCCAAGTTTCAGTAGAGGAGTCTGCTACTACCCTTATTGTCTATCTTTGTATGTTAAGGCCCATTTATCCCTAGCTGCTTTCAGAAATCTCTTGATCCTTGTATTTTGCCAGTTTCAGTATGATTTGTTGTGCAGAAGATGATTCAAGTTACATCTGAAGGGAGTTCTCTGTGCCCCTTGGATTTCAATGTCTGTTTCCTTCCCCAGATCAGGGAAGTTTTCAGCTAAGATTTGTTCAAGTACACCTTCAGTCCCTTTCTCTCCTTCTTCTTCTGGAATTCCTATGATATGGATATTGTTTCATTTTATTGCATCACCTAGTTCTCTAATTCTCCCCTTGTACTCCTGGATTTTGTTTTTAATCTTTTTCTCCGCTTCCTCTTTTTCCATAATTTTATCTTCTAATTCACTTATTCTCTCCTCTGCCTCTTCAGTCCGTCCTGTGGCCACCTCCATTTTATTTTGCACCTCATTTACAGCATTTTAAAATTCCTCATGACTGTTCTTTAGTCCCTTGATATCTGTAGCAATAGATTCTCTGCTGTCCTCTATGCTTTTTTCAAGCCCAGTGATTAATTTTATGACTATTATTCTAAATTCTTATTCTGTTATACTGCTTAAATCGGTTTTGACCAATTCATTAGCTGTTGGTACTTCCTAGAGTAAAACAACATTGATTAGGCAGAGAGACTAAAGGCCTTAATCCAGACAGAGAGAGAAAGGAAAACAAATATGGAGGCAGGGAAAATGGAAGAAGATAAAGTTACCAAGACCGAGAAACTATATGGCTTGATTATTCCAGGGAGGGAGAAAGGAGTGTAAAGGAGGTGTAGAACGTGTATCAAGACAATGGATTAAATATGCCTGTTTAGACAGACCAATAACCAGAGTAACCAGCCTAAGGGAGGGAAGAGATAAGGAGGAGAAATGGGGCGGGGTGGGGGGGTGGGGGAAGGGAGAATATATCTATATATCAGGAATTGACCTAGAGTTAATCTAGGCAATGCTGCATCGCTTGTGGGGAGTAGCTGTCTACAGGGTCTGTGCCGCTCTGGTGGATATGCAGTTGCCCAGTATTAAGGGGCATGGTTTGGCGTATTCTGAACCTACCTCCACTGTAGACCCCGGGAGTGATCCCCGAGGCCCCGCCTTGGTGGTGGTGGTCGTTGGGGGAGGGGGGGATGGTGATCCCCCAGTCTCTCCTCCACGGAGCCAGACCCGGTGGACTCCATTTGAGTTGTCCTCACTGTGCTGCAGGCACAGACGGGGCGGTCCTTGTCTCTTTGCCAACTCCCCTGACCCTGCTCTTGGCTAGGATTCAAAGTCCTGCTCCCTTCGCTGGTGAAGCACCTCTCCTTGCGGCGAGATGTGTTCCCGGCTGGCTTTGTCTGTGCAGCTGTGCTATAGGGAGGATCAACGTCTGTTGCGGACTGAGCGCCGCTGCCCTTGCAGGGAGTCCCTGGGGTGGCAGACGCAGGCAGGCGTTATCTTTTCCCACGGCACTCCAGGGAAACACGGCGGCCGTTTTCTCCTGCAGAGTGTGCCCTCGGCCCAGCCACTGTGCCTGGGGGTGACGGAGCCGGCAGGCTCTGTGCTATGGCGCAGCCCTCCAGGGAGGAAACCACTTTTTTTCCAACTGTTGGCTGAGCACCTGACCTACCACTGCACCCAGGCCTGGCTCCTCTCCTCCCCAAGTGCGCGAACAGGGAGCTGGCCCCAGTCCCAAGAAAGCCCCGCAGTTAGAGATCGGATCCCTCCCGGTCTCAGTCTGAGTTCTTTCTCCTGCCAGAAACGGTCCTGTACTTCCCTAGCCTAGCCACTCTTTCTCTTCCTTTCGTGTGTCTGCGGGAGGGGGTCCCTCCTCTTCTTGCCCACGTGGCCTTTTTATCTCCCCCCAGTTCGCAGTTACTCCCCTTTTTTCCAGCTTTCCCATTTTCTTCCTAGTAGATTCAGTCTCTTTTCCTCCCAGGGTCTAGTGTTCAAAGTCCTTTGGCTTCTATGCTTCTTAGAGAGAGGCTGGAAGTCTGGATTCCCCCTACTTCTCAGCCATGTTGGCCCTCCTTCCCTGAAATCTCTGTATGGGTTGAAAAGCTGTCAGTACCTTGAATGAACTGGTGATGAAGTACTTCTACTTCCTGATTGTTGGCTTTTTTTTTTTAACATTATGAAGGGCATACTCCCCATTAGTGAACCCTGAGAGAAAGTTAACTGATAAGTGTGTGTATAGTAGCTTGAAGAAATTATTGTTAGATGTATCCAAGTTTAGGATATTTGAGACCTATTGCCAGCATATATTGGGAATGAATTTGAAGAGGGACTGTTATTTAATGACACTTACATAGAGCTGAATCATTTAAGCTGATGCTTAGAGGAACAGATCCCAGAGGCTAACTAGGATCTGATTTTAATCTGTTCTGACCTTAAGACTCCCACTGGATTTTGACTTCTTGGGGGGAAAAAGAGTGATAGAAGTTTCTGATCTTGCCACTTGCATCTATTGCTTAATCTAGTTGAGCTTAAATTCCAGTTAACTGAGTTTTGGATAATCTGAGTTCTTGTAACAGCCTCACTGTAATTAGAGTTAGTTTGGCTCAGCATTTATTGTTTATAGTCTAAAAGGAAACCTAAGAGGGAGTTCTTAACTCAATGTAACTTTTTGAGTTGATGAGAAACTACTTCAGTTTCTATTAAACTCCCTCCCCCAAATTTTATAGTAGGAGAACATACAGCTCTCTAGATGCTTAGAAATCATTGCTTAACTCTCTGTGGAAGCTTCTGGCTCTGAAGAAATAAACAGTTTGATTTTGAGCTAAAAGGAAGAACAGGCATAGAAACACAGCCGGGCATCAAGTCAAAAAGCAACAGTAAATGAACGGAAGAGGGATCCCATTTGCTGAAATTCTCCTAGAAAATCAGATGACAGGAATTTGCTGAAAAACAGTGGGCAGAGGAGAACCAGTAGCCAAGTAATTGGCTTTAAATGCATCAAGTATTGAGTCTGTAAGTCTGAAGATCTGGTTTCTGTTTACTGAGTCCCTAAGTAAGGGGATTCACTACACTCTTGCAACAATAGCCCTACAGCCTCCTAAAAGTACTTAATGTTCGTGAGAAAGTTTTAAAGAGCTTGGTGGTGTTTTGTTTTGTCTTTTAATTTTCAATACAGAATGTTAATCTAATCCAGACTGTTGGGCTGAGTTCAGGAGTGGCGGGTGGTTAATTTTTCCTATGTTCAGTGTTCTTACTCCGTATCAGCCAGCTCTCAGACACGAAACGTAGCAACAACACCCCCTTGCCTCTATTGTCTCTGGAGACCAGGAACTCCTGACAGAGTCTTCTACTTCCCTAGAACAAATCCCTAAACCCCTCAGTAGTCTCATTTTCCATTGGATCAGATAATTTCAGGTCGACTAAGAAAAGAAAATAATGGCATTCGGTGACTAGAAGTTTCGGGGCTTCAAAGCTTTTAGTAGAACTTAATTCTTCTCCTTGAAGAAAATACAGAGGTACAACTGGGGTCCTTGGCTTCTATTGTAAATTGACTATTTTCCAGAAATATTCATTCCCTCTCCTTGACATAGGTGGGAAGAATGTTTGCTTTCCCCCTTGATGTGGCCTTGAGTATATGACTTATTTGATGGGATGTTAGCAAATGAGAATTGAGGCTTAAAATGTCTGTTTGAGATGGTCTCCTTGTGTTCCTGCTTTTCTTCCCATCTTCTCCCTGAACCCCACCCCCTGCCCCTCCAATAATCCTTAATTGTCTTCCATCCTTAAGAGTCTGTTTCCTGTTTTGCCTCCCCCCGCCCTGTGTTCACCTGTTTTGTTAAATTCCACATGTAAGGGAAACCCCATATCTCTCTCTGATCTATTTTGCTTAGCATAATATTCCCTAGCTCCATCCACGTTGTTGCAAATGGCAAGATTTCATTCTTCATGGCTGAGTAATAATCTGTGTGTGTGTATACCACATCTTTAATCATCAGTTGATAGACATTTGGGCTCTCTGATCTATGTACTCTATGAACCTATCCATGGACTGAAGAGACTTAGCTGAGGGAAATGTTTCATCCTGACTCAAGGCCCCTGACCTACCTTTTCTTAGATCATTTATTTAATACAATTTTTTTTCTTAGATTTATTTATTTTTGAGAGACCGAGACAAGAGCGCAAGTGGGGTAGGGGCAGAGAGGGAGACACAGAATCCGAAGCAGGCTGCAGGCTCCAAGCCATCAGCACAGAGCCTGATGTGGGGCTCGAACCCACGGACCTTGAGATCATGACCTGAGCTGAAGTCAGTCGCCCAACCAACTGAACCACCCAGAAGCCCCTTAGAGCATTTATTTTAGAAAAGTTAGAATCGTACATTTTTTTTTTTCCTTTCTGTTCCTTTTGAGATCTAAAGCTTCTCCCAGGCTCTTGTCAGTTTTATAGCCATGGGGTGTTTTTCTACAGGAATTAAGAGCCATCCCTGTGAAATGTAACTATCAAGAGAGATCCTGCCCCTTTCCCCCAGCCTCTATGGAAGGTAGGAGCTTAACTTCAACAAGTGCCAATTATCTAACACAGATGGCCTAATGGCATCAAGCAACTTCCCTCGAATGTCATGGTGTACTTTGTCAATAGATCACCTCCATGCCAAACTTTTTCCCTCCATCTCTTATTACAATCATCTTTGTCTTCCTTGCCTGTTCACTCAACCAGTTCAGTGACAGTTTTCTTTGATACCAGAGTCATTTTGAAATGTTGTAACAATGGCTATTGCCGAGTCACCACAAGATAGGAGTTCCACTAAGGAGAGACAAGCTACAGGAAAGCTGTATTCAATGGAACTCTGCCCTCAAAGACAGCTTTGATAGTAGACCATTATTGGGCCTCTTAATGGAGGAGATTAAATGAAAGGGTAGTAACAGACTTGGTCCTGAGCTCATGAGATTTATTTCAACCCTAGGGACTTCATGAATTCTCTTGGAGGACTTTGAGGCATTCGTGTGCTTAAGTGTAAGTCAAGGAGTGAGGAGCAGGTGACAATTCAGAATTTGGTAGGAATCTGAGTGTTTATGTCAAAGAAACATTTTCTACTTCTAGAACAGAGAAGTCTGAGACCTACAAGTTATAACACATTTTTTTTTTTCTTCGTGATTTAGCCAATACCTTCATTGAACTTTTACTATAGCAGTGACTGCTCAAGTCACCATTGTACCATCCATAGGATTTGGTCTCTGTCTTCATGGTTCAAGATTATGGTATCCTATATAAGCACAATGATGTAGAAAGGGATGAAGAAGGTGGCAAAGGGTATATACCAGTTGTCTTGTAATGAAGGCTCTCAGAATCTCAAATTCTACTTGTATTCTATTTTCTGAAATCTTACTATAGCTGCAAAGGAAGCTGAAAGAGATGATGAGGTCTTAAGTCTTCTAGGCGCACATAAGTGTAGCTAAAAATGTTTATTACAATAGAAGACCAGTGTTCTGGGACAAATAAGAGTTCTTACCAGTTCATCCCATTGGCTCCCTAAATTGCCGTACACCCCCTTCTTTCCACTCCTGGAACTGCTTACTACTTTACCACAAGAATCTATACTTGAGTCTCCTCTGTCTCAAAGCATAGGGTCTATAATATTGTGACCATTTTGGGAGTGTTTTAGATGTAGCTTGTCTTGCTCTGGAAGCTGGTAAAAGATGAAGTTCCCTCCCATACTCCTAATATGCCAGTGGAGTGGGGACAGGATTACAACCCTAAAATGTCCTATTAAGAAAAGAGGAGAAAGGGTCGTACATGGCAGTCACCAGGTCTCTGGGCCAAGGTAGCAGCTGCTTTTTGTACTGGTAACTGATTTGTGAAACTATCTGGAAAACTCTCCTGCTTTCTGGAAGGGATCTTTGCGGTCCCTGGTCCTATTGTCTTGGGAGTTTTTTACTGCATCTTCTCCTTCCTATGTCTGAAGTGGGCATTAGACCTCTTGTCTCTTAGGAACTACACAGCTCTCATTCTTTCCTGCTAATGCAGGTTAGAGGTCCCAGGAATGGTGTTAGGAATGGAACACTTGGAAATTTTTGTAAGGCCAAGCTTATGATTTCTTTGGGAAAATAACTAGGCTTCCAACTTATGCTTCATGTTAACCACAGCCAAACCATGACTGCACATAATTTTTAAAACTACTCTGGTCTTTGATTTACCGACTTTCGGGTTTAGTCCATTCTCCCTCACCATCAGGTAATATCCCTTGAAGAGCTCTGTATTCACCAGCATAAGGACAGACACTTGTAAAATCTTATAGCAGCTTGGGGGTGGGGAAAGGTTTGGCAGGAAACGTATCACTAGTAGTCCCTCAGGGACCTGGGCTGGCAGAGGTGGTTTTTAAAAACATATCTCCAGGATCAGCAGAGCAGGAACAAGGGAATATACTGAACCATTGACTAATTTTGATGATTCTGTTAAGAAATTGTGCCAGTCTACTCCTGTCTTATTGCTCACAGAAAGTTTCTCATCCACACCTAATTCCACAAAGAATGGAGAAGGGTAATCCTAGATGTATCTAGATGTATCTAAGGTAAACAGTCGTAATGACTACGCTACTTGTAGTAATGGGTTTAGATGGTAAAGCAACTTCTTTAATCTGATTTTTGTAACTGTAATGGCTCCCATTGTGTGACCCTTTCCATTGAGATGGCAAAGAATTCTTAGCAGAAGATGCTTGAAAATCTTGAGTTTTCAAGTTTAATCTTCTGTTCAAACTACTTCCTAACAGCAGTATTTAAACTGTTTCAACTTTTAGTAACAAAGAAGCTGGCCGTTTCAGTGTCATGAGGATCTAAATTGACAGCTTTTCCGCTAACTCAGATTTTAGGTCAGGTACAGAAACTACTTATAATTCCATCTCTTTTCCTTAGTCACAGAAGAATTAGCTAGGCACATTTAAGGCCAGGATAAAGCTATCCTTGCCTCCATTGTGACACATTTCCGTATGGTGTATGTAAGTACAACTTCTGAGAGCTTTTTTATAAGACTTGAGTACACACTGTTTGTAACTTTCTCATCCCTCCCTCCATTTTGCTGCTTGGTCTCTAGATGGCCTAATCTTGAAATCAAAATGTGAATGCTGCCACCTAGGAAAGGTAAAATGGTGATTTGGGGGAATCTGTCCCTGAGAACTTTGCGGAGCAGAAATCCCATACTAGCTGCTATAGACTGAATGTTTCTGTCCCTCAAATCCATACATTGATAACCTAATTGACAATGTGATGGCATTTAGAGGGTGGGGTCCTAGGGACTTGATTGGGTCATGAGGGTAGAGCCTTTATGAACGGAAATCGTGCCTTTATGAAACAGGTCCCAGAGGGCTTCCTTCCCTCTCTCCCTTTCCTCACCTTGTGAAGAGCCCAAGTAAAGCCAGCATCTGTAAACCAGGAAGCAATCACTTACTGGGCATGGAATCAGCTGGTGCCTTGATCTTGGACTTCTCAGCCTGAAGGACTGAGCAGTGAATATAAATTGTTTACGGGGCGCCTGGGTGGCGCAGTCGGTTAAGCGTCCGACTTCAGCCAGGTCACGATCTCGCGGTCCGTGAGTTCGAGCCCCGCGTCAGGCTCTGGGCTGATGGCTCAGAGCCTGGAGCCTGTTTCCGATTCTGTGTCTCCCTCTCTCTCTGCCCCTCCCCCGTTCATGCTCTGTCTCTCTCTGTCCCAAAAATAAATAAAAACGTTGAAAAAAAAATTAAATTGTTTACAAGGCACCCAGTTTGTGGTATTTTGTTCTAGCTGGTTGAATGGACTAAGACCCTTCTCCGCCAAGGTACTACATCAGTGTAGTAACAGGAGAGGAAAAGAAATTGCTTTCTATTTTGAAAACTTGTTTTCTTAACTAGCAGTGTTAGATCTAGTAATTCTTTTTTTACTTTAATGTTTTTTTGAGAGAGAGAGAGAGAGAGAGAGAGAGAGAATGAATGAGAGGGCAGAGAGAGAGGGAGACACAGAATCTGAAGCAGGCTCCAACCTCTGAGCTGTCCGCACAGAGAGGATGTGGGGCTCAAACTCATGAACTGAGATCATGACCTGAGCTAAAGTCAGGCACTTAACTGACTGAGCTACCCAGGTGTCCCTCTAGTCCTTCTACTTCAACTTGTTTTCAGCAGATGAGGCCTTTTAGGACATTACCTTCCACTCAGTCCAGCTTTCTACAGCCTAAGATGAAAAATTTCATTCAGGTCAAACCACTTGTAATCTGATTCTTACAGTTGGTTTCAAGGTCATAGCTGCAACCTTTTAAAATGTCCAAATAGTTGGACTCAGCTGCCTGTAGCTTCCAGGACAAATATGTGATGTGGGATTTGTGCTTCCAGAAGACTTTTTGATGGCTGAGTATCTTTGCTGTTTTCAAGTAAGCGTGTACTTCACTAGAAAGAACAGGATTGCTCCTTGCCTGGAATGCTAACCTTTTAGATTTTAATGGGGAAGTCAAATGTAAAGATGGAGGACACGGTAGCTGAGATGGTTAGTTTTTATTGTACCACTTATTTTCAATGTCTACTTAAAATTTGCCTTATTAGAGGTTCATCTAAATCAAGTTGGTCACTCTGAATCCAACTAGCTTCCTAGAATATTAACTTCTAGCTTACTAGAAGCTAGATTCTAGCTTTCTATTTCTGATTTTACTCAAATATTTAACATGTGAGACTGCAAAACATCATGATTGTTGGTAAAACTATTAAATCTAAAAAAAAAAAACTTACCTCTCTTAGGGAATAACCTACTGGCCATCCAACAAAGAGTACGAATATTTAGTCTTTAGATCTAAGGTCTATGCTCTTGTTACAAGTATTTATCCTTCTCTGGGTTTCCTAAAAGTCAGCTGAGGTTAAAGGGACATATTAAACATCCCATTATTCTTTTCTTTAAAGGAACAGCCCTGCAGATTTGTCACTGTTCTCATAACAAAACCTTTTTTTTTTTTGTAGAGATGGAAAAGTTTTATTCCAGTGAGTCATCTAGTCCATTTTTCTCTGCATGCTTTTTCGGGGTGGCTTCAGATTTAAAAGGATTTGAATATCTTCAAAGACCTTGTGGAGGAATTATTTAAAAGCTATTTGTAATCTTCAGGTGTTTTTGATGAGAATGGATAAAGAACATGCTAAGACTAAGAAATCGTAAGAGAACTGCTCTCAGAATTGCTACAAAAAGCATTGTTTTTCAAGGTGGCTCTCTACACAATGGCATTGCTGTCTTAGAAACTAAAAGGGAAAAACAAGAGCTCTGAATCAGGAGGCAGAATCTCACTGTTAGGGAAGAAGTAGTATTCAGTTTTCGTAGTTTTAACCACCACCTCTACAAGAGCTTTCAAGTGAATGGGGAAGGTGGGGGCCACAGCCATAGCTGGCACCACCGCCAGTGGGTTAGAATTGACCATATGATTGCAGAGTTGCCTCTAATTTCTCTCCAAGCTGGCGGTCAGTGGAGTGGACCTTTGGCTTATAGGGTACTCAAGAAGAGGGCACACACACTAGCATTCACAAATTACCTCATCTCTGCCACTTGGGAAGATCAGAACCTTGGGGAAGGAAATTCCCTCCTCTTCATTTTAATGGCATGCTCTGGGGAGCAAAGGGCCCAGAGAAACCTGTGAAGGCACTCCTGTGGCTGTAAGTGTGTGGTAAAAGCAACAGCTCCACATAGGTCAGTTTCTCTGGATGGTCTGGATCATTTCTAGGCTTCTTTCTTTGTCTTGGCCCTTTTTTAATGATCCCTTATTCACCAGGACACCATCCCCCTCCCTATAGGATAGGGATCCTATCCCCTACTCTTTCTGCAATAGAAAACACACAGACACACACACACACACACACTAAGGAATATGCACAGTCTTTATTCCTGGATAGGGCCTTCCATTCTATTTGCCTCAGCTGAGTTGGACTAATCCAGAAGGAAGCCTGAGATTCAAGCTTCTACTAATTTTTTAATATTACATTTTCCTTTAACTTCTCACCAAAATACCCATTTCCCCTTCCTCTCCTAGGGAAGAATACTCTTTCTCTTGCTCTTAACTGTGTGTTTTTTATTTTGTTTTGTTTTTTGGGTTTTTTGTTTTGTTTGGTTTTCCTAGATTAACCTAAATAGTGTCCAGTTAGTCTGCAATTTTCTTGTGCTTAAATCTCTCTTGAAAGTTAATGTTTAGTCTAGAACCTTCTAACCATTCCTTTTATCCTCCAGTTATATCCTGACCTTCTCCAGGTCACTTTTCCGAAAATCCTGATGAAATGGGTGAGCAGAGGAACCACCACCTGAGATCATAGCCTATGTAGTGGCAAAAGCCTGAAATTGGATTCCATTACTATAGACTAAATTCAAAATTCTGCTATATACTAGCTACGTGATTTAGGGAACAGTGATTTATTGTTAGTCTTTCTTCCTCAACTTCAAAGTGCTAGTACTTGCACTGAAGACCATGCTATTAAGAATAAAGACCATGCTATTAAGAATAAAGACCATGCCATGAAGAATAAAGACCATGCCATGAAGAATAAAGACCATGCCATGAAGAATAAAGACCATGCCATGAAGAATAAAGACCATGCTATTAAGAATATAGGGGCAACTGGGTGGCTCAGTCAGTTAAGCGTCCAACTTCAGCTCAGGTTATGATCTCACGGCTTATGAGTTTGAGCCCTGCATCGAGCTCTGAGCTGATTGCTCAGAGCCTGGAGCCTGCTACAGATTGTTTCCCTTTCTCTCTGCCCCTCCCCTCTCTCTTTCAAAAATAAACTTCAAAAAGAATAAAACAATATACCTTATAACCTATGAAATACTATACATGGGTATAAAATCTGTGACAAGTATATTAACATGTCTGATTAATAGTTTGGTAAAATTATCAGGTCTTCATAGTGCTCATCTCTACATATTGTCCATTCATCCCTTTTTAATCCATTTTTTATGTTCTGTATCTCTTCCTCTAGAATATAAGCTCCTCCATAATAGTGGCTTTATCGGTTTTCTTTACTGTATTGAGACTAAAATAGCATACTTGAGTCTCAAAACAAACCTACAAATGGACAACTCTTCACGTGAACAATGTTATGTAAGGGAAATTGCTTATTTTTAAATTCAATTTATTGTCAAGTTAGCTAACATACAGTGTACACAAGGTGCTTTTGGCTTCAGGGGTAGATTCCATGATTCGTTGCTTACATACAACACCCAGTGCTCATCCCAACAAGTGCCCTCCTCAATGCCCAACACCCATTTTCCCCTCTGTCCCCTCACTAGCCCTCAGCTTGTTCTATATTTACGAGTCTCTTTATGGTTTGACCCCCTCTCTGTCTGAAACTATTTTTCCCCCATCTCTTGCCCCATGGTCTTCTTTTAAGTTCCTCAAGTTCTCCATATGATTGAAAACATATTTACCTCTGGCTGACTCATTTCACTTAGAATAATACCTTCCATCCATCCATGTTGTTGCAAATGGCAAGATTCATTCTTTCTCATTGCCATGTATTATTCCATTCTAGTAAAGTAGTAAACCACATCTTTTTTTTTTTTTTTATCCATTCATCAGTTGATGGACATTTGGGCTCTTTCCATAATTTGGCTATTGTTGAAAGCGCTGCTATAAACATTGGGGTATATGTGCCCCTATGAATCAGCACTCTTATATCCCTTGGATAAATTCCCAGTAGTACTGTTGTTGGGTCATAGGGTAGTTCTGTTCTCAATTTCTTGAGGAACCTCCACACTGTTCTCCAGAGTGGCTGCACCAGTTTGTATTCCTGCCAACAGTGAAAGAGGTTCCCCTTTCTCCACATCCTTGCCAACATCTGATGTTTCTTGAGTTGATAATTTTAGCACTCTGACCAGTGTGAGGTGGTATCTCAGTGTAGTTTTGATTTGTATTTCCCTGATGATGAGTGATGCTGAGCATCTTCTCATATGTCTATTGGCCATCTGGATGTCTACTTTGGAAAAGTGTCTATTCATTTCTTCTGCCCATTTCTTCACTGGATTATTTGTCTCTCATGTGTGGAGTTTGGTGAATTCTTTATAGATTTTGGATACTAAGCCTTTATTCAATAGGTTATTTGTAAATATCTTCTCCCACTCCATCAGTTGCTGTTTAGTTTTATTGATTGTTTCCTTTGCAGTGAAGAAGCTTTTTATCTTGATGAAGTCCCATTAGTTCATTTTTGCATTTAATTCCCTTGCCTTCGGAGACGTGTAAAGTAAGAACTTGCTGCAGCTGAGGTCAAAGAAGTTGTTGCCTGTTTTCTCCTCCAGGGTTTTGGTGGTTTCCTGTCTCACATTTAGGTCTTCCATCCATTTTGAGTTTACTTTTGTGAATGGTGTAAGAAAGTGGTCATTCTTCTGCATGTTGCTGTCCAGTTCTCCCTGCTAAAGAGACTGTCTTTTTTGCCCATTGGATACCCTTTCCTGCTTTGCCAAAGATTAGTTGGGCATACATTTGTGGATCCAATTCTGGGTTCTCTATTCCATTGGTCTATGTGTCTGGTTTTGTGCCAATACCATATTGTCTTGAAGATTACAGCTTTGTAGTAAGGGCTAAAGTCTCGGATTGTGATGCCTCCTGCTTTGTTTTTCTTTTTCAATGTTACTTTGGCTCTTTAGGGTCTTCTGTTGTTCCATAAAAAATTTAGGATTGTTTGTACGATCTTTGAGAAGAATGTCAGTGCAATTTTGATTGGGATTGCACTGCATGTTTAGATTGTTTTGGGAAGTGTTGACATATTAACAATATTCTTCCAATTCATGAGCATGGAATGTTTTTTTTTTCCATTTCTTTGTGATTTCTTCAATTTCTTTCGTAAGTTTTCTATATTTTTCAGCATATAGATATTTTACTCTTTGGTTGGGTTTATTCCTAGGTATTGTATGGTTCAGGGTACAATTGTAAGTGGGTTCAATGTCTTGATTTTTCTCTTTTGCTTCATTATTGATGTATAGGAATGCAACCAATTTCTGTACATTGATTTTTGTATCCTGAGACTTTGCCAAATCCATGTATTGGTTCTAGCTGGTTTTTGGTGTGGTCTTTCGGGTTTTCTGTGTAGAGTATCATGTTGTCCACAAAAAGTGAAAGTTTGACTTCTTTGCCAATTTTGATGCCTTTTATTTCACTTTGTTGTCTGAGTGCTGAGGCTAGGACTTCCAACATTATGTTAAACAACAATGGTGAGAGTAGACATCCCTATCCTGTTCCTGATAGCAGGGGAAAGCTCTCAGTTTTTCCCTATTGAGGAAGATAATTAGCTGTGGGCTTTTCATATATGGCTTATACGTTAAGGTACGCTCTATGCCAACTTTCATGAGGGTTTTTATTAAAGGATGTTGTATTTTGTCAAATTCATTTTTTATGCACCTATTAACAGGATCATATGGTTCTTATCCTTCTATTAGTGTGATGTATCACATTGATTTTGTGAATATTGAACCAGCCTTGTAGCCCAGGAATGAATCTCCTTGATCATGGTGAATAATTCTTTTAATATATCATCGAATTTGATTTGCTAGTGTCTTGTTGAGAATTTTTGCATCCATGTTCATTAGGGATATTGGCTGGTAATTCTCCTTTTTAGTGGGGGTCTTTGTCTGGTTTTGGAGTTAAGGTAATGCTGGCTTCATTGATTGAGTCCAGAAGCTTTCCTTCCATTTCTGTGTTTTAGAACAGCTTGAGATCGGTATTAACTCTGCTCTAAATATCTGATAGAAATCCCCTGGGAAGCTGTCTAGCCCATGACTCTTATTGGGAGATTCTTTATAACCGATTCCATTTCTTTGCTGGTTATGGGTCTGTTCACATTTTATATTTCTTCCTTTTTGAGTTTTGGTAGTGTGTGTGTGTCTAGGAATTTGTCCATTTCTTCCAGTTTCCCAGTTTTTTGGTGCATAATTTTTCATAGTATTCTCTAATTGTGTTTCTATGGTGTTGTGATCTCTCCTCTTTCATTTGTGATTTTTATCAATTTGGGTTCTCTTTTCTTTTTGAAAAGTCTGGCTAGGGGTTAATTATGTTTACTTTTTCAAAAACCAGGTCTTAAATTCATTGATCTGTTCTATTGTTTTTCTTGGAATATATATTGTTTATTTCTGCTCTAATCCTTATTATTTCTCTTGTTCTGCTGGCTTTGGGGTTTCTTTGCTGTTCTGTTCCTAGTTCCTTTAGGTGTGCTATTAGAATTTGTATTAGGGATTTTTCTCGTTTCTTGAGACAGTCCTGGACTGCAATGTATTTTCCTCTTAGGACTACCTTTGCTGCATTCCAAAGGGTTTGGACTATTGTGTTTTCATTTTCATTTGCTTCCATATTTCTAAAAAATTTTTTCTTTAATTGCCTGTTTGACCAATTCATTGTTTAGCAGGATATTGTTTAATCTCCATGCATTTGGAGACTTTCAAAATTTTTTCTTGTGGTTGATTTCAAGTTTCATAACATTGTAATCTGCAAGTATGCATGGTATAATTTTTTTTTTTTTTTGGAGGGCTGTTTTGTGACCAAGTATGTGATCTATCTTGGAGAATGTTCCATGTGCACTTGAGAAGAATGTATATTCTGTTGCCTTTGGATGAAAAGTTCTGAATATATGTCGAGTTGATCTGGTCCAGTGTATCATCCAGGTGCATTGTTTATTGGTTTTTCTGCCTAGATGATCTGTCCATTGTTAAGTGAAGTGTTAAAGTCCCCTGCAATTGCCATATTCTTATCAATGAGATTTATTAAGTTTGTGATTAATTGATTTACATATGTTGGTGTTTGACATTGGGGGCATAAACATTTATAATTGTTAGCTCTTCTTGATGGATAGACCCCATAATTTGATATAATCCCCTTCTCCATCTCTTGTTATAGCCCTGAGTTTAAAATCTAGTTTGTCTAATGTAAGTATGGCTACTCCAGCTTTCCTTTGACATCCAGTAGCATGATAGATGATTTTCCATCCCCTCACTTTCAATCTGAAGATGTCTTTGGGTCTAAAATGAGTCTCTTGTAGACAGTATATAGATCTTATTTTCTTAAATCCATTTGGATACCCTGTGTCTTTTCATTAGAGCATTTAGTCCATTTATATTCAGAGCTACTATTAAAAGATATGGACTTAGTGTCATTGTGTTATCTGTGGGTTTCATGTTTGTGGTGATGTCTCTGGTCCTTTGTAGTCTTTGCAGCATTCCACTCACAGAGGCCCCCTTTAGGATATCTTGTAGGGCTGGTTTGGTGGCCATGAACTCCTTCAGTTTTGTTTGTCTGGCAAAGCCTTTATCTCTCCTTCCGTTCTGAATGACAGCCTTGCTGGATAAAGGATTCTTGGCTGCCTATTTTTCCTATTCAGCACATTGACTATTTCCTGCCACTCTGTTCTGGCCTGCCAAGTTTCAGTGGACAGGTCTGCTACTACCCTTATGTTTCTACCCTTGTAGGTTAAGGCCGGTTTGTCCCTAGCTGCTTTCAGATTTCTCTTTATCTTCGTATTTTGCCAGTTTCATATGATGGGGGCGGGGTGGGGGGGGGAGAGAGAGAGAGAGGGAGGGAGGGAGGGACAGAGGGAGAGAGGTATGCCATTGAGAAGACCTATTCTTGTTAAATCTGAAGGGAGTTCTCTGTGCCTTCTGGATTTGGATGGTGCTTCCTTCCACAGATTAGGGAAGTTCTCAGCTATAATTTGTTCAAGTAAACCTACCACTTCCTCTCTTCTTCTTTTGGAACTACTATGATACAGATATTATTACATTTCATTGAATCACTTCTCTAATTCTTCCCTTGTGGTCTGTTTTATCTTTTTTTTTTTTTTCAGCTTCATTATTTTGCATAATTTTATCTTCTATTTCACTTATTCTCCCCTATGTTTCCTCCATCCTTGCTGCCACTGCATCTAGTTTACTTTGCACCTCATTTACAACATTTCCTAATTCATCGTGACTATTTCTTAGTTCCTTGATCTCTGCAGCAGTAGATTCTCTGCTGTCTTTGATGCTTTTTTCAGGCCCAGCTATTAATCTTACGACTATTCTGAATTCATGATCAAATACATTGTTATATCTGTTTTGAGCAATTCTCATTTCTTCCTGGAATTTCTCTTGAGGAAAAATCTTCCATTTTGTCATTTTGGGCTAATTTTCTGTCTTTTATGTGTTTTAATAGCTTGTTATGTGTCCTGCATCTGTGAGCACTACCAAATTAAAAAAGGGTCACACGCTGTCCAGGTCCTGCCCCTTCAGGAGGTGTTTTTGGAGTGTGTTGCTCCCCTCCTCCCCAGGTGTGGGCTCCCCTCCTCCCCAGGTGTGGGAACAGGGCAGCAGGCCCCAGTCTGAAAAAAGCCCCACAACCCTGGAGTGAGTTAGAAATTGTTTTTTTTCGATTCCTCAGTCCATGATTTTTCTTTTGTCCAAATACAACCCTACATTTCCACAGCCTCTTTCTTTTGTGTCTCTCCGAAGAAGGGGATCCCTCTTCTCCGTGCCTATGCTGCCCATTTTATCTCTCCTAGTTCGCAATCGCATACCTATGGCCCACCAAGTTGTCCCTGTGGACCCCTGGAGATGTTTCTGTCACTCTGTAGCCTGGATACCTCAGGAAATTGCTTATTTTAAATAATTTTTCCAGATTTCTTTTCCAGAAGTAGTTCCATGAGTCTTTTATTTTACTACTAAAATTTGAAGTCTGAGCATGCAGAAGATAATATTGTGGGAAGCCATGACATAAAGGGTATAAAGCACCTTGTCACTACTATCTCCTTTCCAGTTTGAAGCCCAATCTTTCTCATTTTAAGTATCTAGAATTGTATAGAATTCTGTACTTTGTTTTATATTATGTTTAGAATTAATAAAATAATTCTACATATAAATGGAGAAAACTATATGATCCTGAAGATTTGAGCCTGAGAAATGCTATTGAGTTATTTGGATGGAGAGTTGAAAATATTGTAATATTGTGGTACCTGGGAGAACAAAAATGTCTGCTTTGGCAGTCCCTGAATCTCATCAGTTTTATGCAAACAAAGCATGGAGAGAGGGGGCACATAAAGATATCCTAGTGTATAGTATCCACAGAGAAAGATGTTTGTGTCTTACTAGAAGAAATAGCACTGATGAATATTCATGAGATCCATTTTACCTCCCTGCAGGCACAAAATATTTGTATAAATATGAAATCTGTGCATAATTATGTGAAAGCAGACATTCCCCAGAGGCTAAATATGCTAACATGGTAAGAAAGGTCTCAACCTCCTGTAGATTTTATTAAACGAATTCAAGTCATTGAAAGGATGTAAACATCAAGTAAGAGCACGGTACTTTAGGGTGGTCCAAAGGAGCATAACTAGAAATAATGAGACTATGCTAAGTATAGACAGGTTACTGGGGAACATTTTTAACTATGTTGTACTTCACTTCATAGCAGTGCTTTCAGAAAGGCTTTCAAGCTAAAATTCAGTCTAATGAAATCTATTAGACTGAAATTACCTTTCTGTGGACATGATGGAAGTCTTATTCCTTGAAATGGTGAATGTGACTTGACTCAGTTTCGATCCATCTTAAAATTGGATTGAATGTAGAAAGGGAAAAAGAGCATGTATTAGGTTATCTGCTTTGTCAGTGACTGGTGTGTGACCTTGGACAGTAAATTTAATGGCTTCACATTCTTTTAAAAATACCATTTCATATTCTCTATCATGGTTCTAGATATTAAGCTCAGTTTTACTTTCATGTTAACAGTATTCTCTCATTTTAAGAAGAAAGAATTCTTTTTTCTTGTGTAGTTGAATGTACAATGCCTTCTAGTCTCCCCACAACCACAATGGTGTGATAAAAAGTCATCTTTGGGTGGTGGAATATTCACACTATTAAATGCCAGAGAACAAACTTCTTGGTGCCTTCTTTGTCCTCCTGTTCTGTGAAGTTACAAGTTCAACCAGATGCATCCCTGCCTATGTGAGCATTAGATGTGCAATATTTAGGATAGCTACTGGATGGGGTACATCTGTGGTGAGAAAATCAAAGGGAAAAAGTGCAAATCTACTAAAACAAATCATTTTCTGTTAAGGATTTCCTATGTGATTTGACCACCTGCCTCTGTAAAGGGTTGGGATGTACAATATAGGTTCTGATATAATGGTAAACTACAATCTCCTCATTTTCAGGTTAATAATTAGCTCACTGGGATTCTTAAACCCCTTGTTAGGAAGGGGGGAGGTCAGCCATAAACCAGCTAAATCTTCATGCAAGCTTACTAAGCCTTGCCAAGCTTGGACAGCCTGTCTTCCTCACCTTCCTTTCTTTATGGCTGTATTTACACCTTCTGGGTAAAGAGACAACTGGCAGTTCCTGCCTGGGACAAAATGTTAATGTGGCAGGATCTTCCCATATGGTTCCATGTTCCCAAATTGGTCAGGATCCAATGCAAATGTATATTTGGAGCTAATTCTTTAAACTCTTCACTATTCTAAGATCTGAAACTCTTGATATTCTCTACCTCTTGACCTTTTCGGCTCTTCGGGACCAATTCCTTGGGTGCTGATCTGGTGATTACACCATATATGTGATATCTAAAGCATTGCAAGTTATTACATTGTAAAAGGGTCCGATCTTTTCTTCAGTGCAAAAACATCCTTGATGATATAGTGGTGTTAGGGGACATTCTTCCCCTCCAAATAGCGTTTTGAATACAGTTCACTGTAAAATACTGACCTCATTATGCTAAGGCACTGTGTGGTGTGTGAAATACTACACTGGTCATTTTACTGCCTACCTTATACTGACTCTTCATTTCCCACAGGATAAAGTTAAACTAACAAGTGGCCTATGAAAACTTTTAAGGATCTGGATTATTGTCTACCATTTCTTAGTTTACATTGTCCTTTCTCACATCAAAACTCGGCCACACTCAGTTTTTGTTTTTTTTTTAAATAATCTGCATCTTTCCATCCCCTACCTGCAAGTTTCTGTCTACCCTGCCTTACTGGACCACAGCTGCATTCAGTATTCTTGATCACTCTCCCTGAATGCTGCCACTCTGTATGTTCTTTGCCCCAATTTTTCCATCTTTTCTCTCTTCCTTCTCTACCTTTTATGTTTCCTTTTAGTCTAGCTATAAATACTTGAGTGTTTGACTCCTTTCTTTCATTTTACACATCTATTCTGACTTGGCATCCTAGGTCCTCCTAAAGTGGTTCTTCTCACCAGCTGCATTGCTACAGCATGGCTGTAGTCCCTTGCCATGTCTTAACTGGACTACAGTATGATGTTCCTTAATGGACTTGTGTCCTAGCATTTTTTCAAATGCATCCTTAATGCCGCAGCTAAGAGTGTTCTATTAAAAAAAGTGATTTAGTCCTGTTAATACTCTATTTAAAAGGTACTCCTCACCTTTCTATTACCTAAAGTGTTTCCTTTTTGAGAAGGAAAGGAACTGCTATGAATATTCAGAAAAATCTGGCTGAATGCTCATGCTTCCTTTGTAGGATCAGTTAAAAACAAACCTGTCCAAGATGAAGAAAACCTAGAAAGTCCCCTACAATATGCCTTACAGTCTCCACCCTATGATCTATAGATCTCAAATTTGGTAGCCTATATTCCGGTGGTCCTGTGCTTTTCTTTATGCTAAATCTTCCAACTGGAATGCTCTCTTTTTTCCAACATCCTTCCTCTGACTTCTAAAGACTTCAGAGACCTTCAGAGACTTTGCCCTCTCCCAGTTAAGATCCCATTCTACAATACTTCAATGAGATCACATGCCCACCTGTCCTCGTGCTTGTCATGTTTTAATCTTCCATAGAATATGAACTACTTTAGGGTGGTGAAATGTTATTCATTTTGTATTAGAATATTACATAGGACAAATATAAGTTAAATTTCTTGTGCAGTAAAAAAACGAATCTAAGTACCTAAATGAAAGGTCCTCATGTGAATAGTTATAAGGATTGGCACTTAACTACATAAGAATTTTAAAATCCTGTTCACTAGCAACCCTAGGCCTGGTTTCTTCCTCCAGGACTGCATATTGTGTGCTTCAGGGATTTGTGCCATATTTTCTCCACAGGCTCTGCTGATTCTAATCTCTCTCTTCAGCATTTTCTTTCCCTTTTTGTTTCTACATTTTATCCTGTTAAATCCCCCCATAGTTCTTTGTTTTCTCAGTTTCTTTAACTTCTGTCTGTTGGCAATTTTATTTCCATATTTTTCCTCTGAGATACTAGGGATTGGTAAGAAGGTAACAGCCCCAGTCCAAATCTGTCCTTATGAGTGTTTGGCCATTCTGATTCAGCTCTATCAACTCTATAGAAATATAACTCAAACAGTAGAACTTACACATTGTGCAGAATTTGTTGATAAATGCACACACCCATATAATTGACCCATCTATAATGATCTACATTCGCATTGCCTCAAAGTTTTATATGCCTTTGTAGTTCCTCCACGCTTCATCTTCTGTTTCAGGAAACCAATGATTTGCTTTTTAAAAAAATTATAGACTACTTCACAAAATATGCCATTTTATATAAATGGAAGCATACAATATCCTTTTGTGCCTGGCCGCTTTTGCTCAAGGTAATTTTCTTGAAAGGTTTTTCCATTGCTTGCATGATTGTTTTGTAGTTGTTACTATACAGTAGATCATTATATAGTTATATATTTTGTTTATGCATTTACTTGTTTATGGTCCTTTTGCTTCCAGTTCTTGTGTTACGGATAAAGCTGCTATGATCATTTAGGTACAGTAAGTTACGTGGATGTATCTTTTCCTTTTTCTTGGGTAAAATACTTAGAAATGGGATTTCTAGATCAGATGGTAGGTATATGCTTAACATCATAGGATCATGCCAAGATGTTTTCCAAAGTAGTTGTGGTATTTTATACTTCGAGTATTCTAGTAGTTCCGCATCCTCACCTACCCTTTATTCTAGGTCCTTTGAATTTTAGGCATTCTGGTGGGTATGAGCTAGTATCTCATTGTGATTTTAATTTGCATTTGCCTGATAGTTAATGCTGTTGAGTAGGTTTTCACGTGGCTATAAGCCAAACAGCTATCTTTCGTGAAATCTACAAATCTTCGCTCAATGTTTATAGGGTTGTCTAATTTATGGAGTTGAAAGAATTATGGCTATTTTAGAGTTGCATTTTCAAAGTTCAAAGGTTTCTTGTAAGTTCTTTTAAAAATCCTAAAATTGTATGAAATTGGCTTTATAGATCAATTGGGAGAAAATGGACATTTTAGCAATAGTGTTGATAAATATGACACAACTCCATTTAGGTCTTATTTCCTTATTCTGAGCCATGTTTGTAGTTTTTAGGCCAGAGGTCTTGCATATATTGAAATTTATTTTCAGTTGTTTTGTTAACTTCACTTGAAAAAATATTTCCTTCTCCAGTTACTTGTTACTGCATATAGAAATATAATTCTTCAATTTACATTAACCATGTGTCTTATGTGGCCATGGTAAGTTCATTTATTAACTCTAGCAGGGTTTTTTGGTAGATTTTTTAGAACTCCTTAGGTAGATCTCCCTTTGTATATGGAATCAGATTTTTTTTTCTACATATATATACTTATATATGCCTGTTATTTTTCTTCATGCACTTACTAGTATCTCTAGTAAAATACTGAAAAGATCTAGTGAGAATTGAGTTGTTTCCTTGAGTTTTTCCCAATCTCATGGGGAATGTAGTTTCTCACTGTTAAAATAGGATAGCAGCTGTAAGATTTCATAGATAATTTTATCGGGTTGAGAACATTTTATTCTGAGTTGTTTGTTTGTTGTCATAAATGGGTATTGACTTGTATCAAAATTGTCATTTTTATTTTCTTTATGTCTGCTTTCCTTGTATTAAAGCCTATGTAACTCTAAAATAGGATCCTTTTATATTTTGCTGAATTTCATGACTTAAATAAGCAAATCCATTTATTGATGTGACTTTAATATCCTTGCCAGTTTTCAGTATCAGCCTCATAGAATAGGGAAGCCATCCTTACATCTTGCATTTTAAAGGAATGTGTGAAAGATGGTGTTGAATCCCAAATATTTAAAGAATTGCACCAAACTACGTAGGTCTGCACTTCCCTTCAAAGGAAGCTCTTATGAATTCAGTTAATTAAATATTAATCTATTACATAAACCTAGGAGTTCAGATTTCTATTTTTTAGTTCACCTTTGCTTACATTTTCTTTTTAATTTTTTTTAATGTTTATTCATTTTTGAGAGAGAGAGACAGAGACAGAGCACTAGTGGGGGAGGGGCAGAGAGAGAGGGAGGCACAGAATCTGAAGCAGGCTCCAGGCTGAGCTGTCAGCACAGAGCCTGATGTGGGGCTCAAACTCACGAAATGTGAGGTCAGGAGCTGAGCCGAAGTTGGACACTTAACCAACTGAGCCACTCAGGCACTCCTGCTTTCATTTTCTTATAAAATTTTATTTTTTGGCATCGTTCATAAAATTCCTATACAATCCTCTTAGTATCTATAGTGTCTATAGTAATAAACTTCTATCCCTAATATCTGTCTCTTCTGTTTTTATTACTTGATTAGCCTAGTACAGTAAGTTGAATAGCATTTCCCCAAACTCCTGTCTATCTCTAACCTCAGAATGTGGCCTTATTTGCAATAAGGGTCTTCAACAGATGTAATTAAGGCAAGGATCTCAAGATGAGATCGTCTGGATTAAGGTGGGCTCTAAATCCAATAATGGATCTTTCAGGTTAAGAATAAACCAGTCCTACTGACACCTAAATTCTAGACTTCTGGCCTCTGGAACTGTGAGAATAAATTTCAATTTTAAGCCATCTAATTTGTAGTAATTCGTTATGGCAGCCCTAAGAAATCAGTAGGCTTGCAAGGTGTCAGATGGATTGATCATTAAGCCCAATATTTGATTTTTGTGAACTTTTGTTTAGTATTTTCTATCTAGTTTCTCCTCTAGTTATTTCACCTTGGGTTTAGCTTTCTTGTAGTTTAAGGTGGCAACTTAGATCATTGCTTACATACCTCTCATCTTTTTCTAATAGAACCTTTTAAAGGTCTGAATTTCCCTCTAAACGCTATTTCACACATTTTTGGAATGTTTTTATTAGTTTGAAATCTATATAACTCCTTATTTTTTTGAATCATAGGTCAAAGGGTATGGCATTTAAGTTCTATTGGGGAGGTTTCTATATATGTTAGAGTTTCTAATTTCTGATTCAATTTTATTTAGTTCTGATAACTACCATACAATTTTCACCTTTCGAAATGTATTGAGATTTATCTTCTGACCCATTGTATGGTTTGTCTTGATGAAAATTTCAAGTATGATTGGAAAAGTATGTATAATTGGCATTTGTTTTTATAATGTTGAATGAACTCAATTAGATTGATTTAGGTTGATAGTATTCTAATCATCTTTAATCAATATCTCCATCAGATTTAGTACTTACCCCTTCAATTCTATTAGATTTTTATTTCATGAATTTTTATATATTTTCCTAATTATCTAATTTTTCATGAAATGACCCACTTAATTATTGACATTGGTTCTTGTTCTACAGTCTACTTTTTGAGATATTAATGTAACCAAAACAACTTCCTTATGCCTAACTTAAACCTGGTATATCATATATATAATTACTTCTGACTTGTGTTTTTAACTTTTAAAGCACATCTCTTATAGGGGGCATCTGGGTGGCTCAGTCTGTTGAGCATTCAACTTCAGCTCAAGTCGTGATCTCATTGTTTGTGAGTTTGAGCCCTGCATTGGGCTTGCTGCTGTCCGTGCAGAGCATGCTTTGGATCTTCCGTACTCCCTCTGTCTGCCCCTTTCCTGCTCATGCACACTCTCTCAAATAAAACATTAAAATACATATATATTTAAAGTGCACCTCTTGTAGACAGGAGGTAGTTGTCTTAGTTATGATTCAGTCTGCCATCTCTGCCTTTTAGTTTGAGTATTCAGACCATTTACACTTAATGTATTTCTTGATATGGTTGGGCTTTAGTATGCCCTTTGATATGTTTTCCATTAGTTCCTTTTGTTACTCTGCTCCTTTCCTGCCTTTTTTGGTTAAACTTGTTTTTTATTCTATTTTATTCTCTTGGGTTGTAGCTGTACTTCTTATATTATGTAAGTCGGTTTTGTTTTTTGCTTTTTGTTGTTGTTTGTTTGATTTTTGTACACATAGACCTTATGCCCAACGTGGGGCCTAAACTCATGACCCTGAGATCAAGACCTGAACGGAGCTCAAGATTTGGGCACTCAACCAATAGCCACTCAGGTGCCCCAGGGGTTATTCTATAAACAATAATACGTCTTCTTGAGTATCAAAGTGTATTTTGAATCAAAAAGTATGCAATGGTTCTAACTATGGATTTGAGGTTGTTTGGCTCTGGATGAAAATGGTCACACTGTGTCTGTGCATAGTTTTTAATCATTAGAAACCACTCACTACATAGATCTTCAGTCAGGGATTCAGCCAAAACAGATCATTTAAATAGGATGAGGGGCATTACCAAGCTCAATATTCCTACTGACACTTTCTGACAATCTCAAAAAAGAGATAATAAGAAGCAAGGGCTTAAAGTTAATGAAAATTTAATCAATTCAAAATCAAATGAAGAGGTGATAGACACAGAATACTCTGACTAAATTTAACCAGTTGGAATTATTTTTAAAGCACTGTTTTATTCATGCTCTTGAAATGAAGGATTTGCCTTTTAATTGGAAATCTGCATTTTCTTGTAACAGTGGAATACTGTCCTTGACTTAGTAGTTCTCCAAAAAGTGCTTATTCACTTATTATTTTGTGGATTTATTAGAGTTGAGATATAATTATTCATAAACCTATCAACAGAATTATATAACTCCTTACTATGCATATTTATAATATTGTTCTATATGTAGGAGTTAGAAGTTGCACTTTTTCCTAACTGTCTTAAAAACTACATTTTTGAGGGGTGCATAGGTGGCTCAGTCAGTTAAGCATCTGACTTTGGCTCAGGTCATGATCTCACAGTTCATGAGTCCAAGTCCTGTGTCAGGCCCTGTGCTGGATTCTGGGGCCTACTTTGGATTCTGTGTTTCCCTCTCTCTGCCCCTCCTCAGCTTGCACTCTGTATCTGTCTCTCCAAACTAAATAAATGTTTTAAAAAAAATTAAAAAAACTACATCTTTGAAACCTCAAAATGAGTTAACTTTAGTATGTATGACTTTATTCTAGAATAAAATGGATGTTATTTTTCTACTTCAATAAAAATTCATTAGTGTTTACAGTGTGCTGTATTTTGGGGACACAGATCACATTGAATTCATTTCTTTGAGATGTTCAGTCCAATGATGGTAGGGGGTGAGAGAAACAAGTCAACAACTGTATTAACTATTCTGCTAAATCTGTTAAGATCTGTATGGAGGGGACTGTGGAGTACAAAGGAGGGAAACCTAGCCATCAAGTTGTCTGAGAGGAGATGTAGCTTCAGTTAACTCCTTAAGGATGAGTGTGGGCTCCTCAAGCAAATCCTGGCTAGAAACCTGTTACTGGAAATGGGGAAAACTAGCATAAGGGACACTAGCTGGGAGGAGGGTGGGGGGGGACCTGGTTAATTTAGGAAACTGCAGATGGGCTACTATGATTCCATGACAGAGCACATTCTGGAAGAATGACCAAAGTCAAACTCCAGGGGACCCAAATCCCTAGGGGGCCATACTTCTGGAACTTGGACTTCATCTTAGAATTAGGTGGTATGCAGGAGAGTGATCAAATTGAATTTTGTAAAGATCCTTCTGGTAATAGTAAGAAGGACTTATTAAGTCAAACTGGAACTGGAAGACCAGTTGAGAAATTTCTGCGGTGATTAAGGGGGTAAATGATGGCTTAAACTACAGCATTCTCCAAGGGTATGAAGATGGCCAGTTAGAATCACTATGATAAGGTAGGTGGTTGTTTCTGCCTGTGTTAAGGGAAACACATTCACTACAGGTTTTAGCTAAGTCCATCTGCCCTTTAGTTTTCTAAAGGGGAATTGTTAAAACTAGGAGTTTGTAAATCTAGAAGTAAGAGTGGCTGGGCATGTATTGTGGAATAAACTTTCTACCTTTCTACTGAACAATTGTATGTTAGTAAACTATAAGTAGTAAAATAAAATTCCTTCTGACAATGAACGTGTTAATTGTAGCTCTAAGGACAGAAATAGAATACTTCATCTGATTTTTTTTTTTTCTGTACTATTTCAAAAATGTGACTGATATTTTCTTTTTTTCCACGGGTGATATGATAGAGATAATTCTCAATCTTTTGCTTTCTGTACCTATTCAAAGTTCAGACTTAATGAGTCTTCTATTACACTTGATCTTGGCCAAAAGGCTGGGAAGCGATTAATGAGTCTTATGTTAAAAAACACCCCCTCTTAACCATTATTGCAACATGTTTTGCAAAGTGCGTAATAAGTTCCCAAGCATGGCTGCCTTCTTGAACACACACTCATGCACCAAGAGTTTGTGCTTCAGTTTGTGTAGGAAATTTAAATACACTGAAAGTCTTACTAGATCTCCTTGAAGTAGGGTGGAGAATAGAGGGTATTTATAGTGTAAATGTGACTTTAGAAATTCTTGATCCATTGCTTTTTATTTTTTATTAGGCCTAGATGTATGTTTTTAATTTTAATCAGTTTTACACTTAGGTATGTCTCATTTATTCCCTAATTTAGAATTTTTAGAACACAATCTTATAAGTTTATTTTCTTATTGCATCATAAATCTGTTTCCAGAATTTACTTTTCTCCTATAGAAATCAATACCTCCTTTCAAGATAATGTCACTTTCATTAGTTTCTCCTGTTGCATTTCTTGTCAACTGTTAACAAACATGGTGATGTGGGATATACAGAACTCTTAAGACTACACTCCACATACATGCCAGCTACTTACAAGCCATGTATTGGAGAAATGTTGTTTGCCCCCTGAGATTTGGTTTCTAGACCTCTTAATGGGTGTAATCTTCTGTTTTGCAGGATTATTAGAAAAATGAAGTAAAATGTTCTAAGTTCATAGTACACTAACCAGCTAGTTAGTGTAGGTGCTTAATTGTTTACTTTTGTGCTTCCTTCTATCTGAACTTCCTTTTTGCTAATCTTTTCCTCCAAGGACATTAGCTGTCAACAGAAGGGATTACTTCCTAAGGGAAACTTGGATATCTGTGGGGCTTTGTGGTTGCTATAAAGTTTGGAGGCTACTGGTTGCCTTAGTAATGGGGAGGGGGCAGAGATACTTGACATCCTGCAAGTACATATTTTGCTATATCTACTTATAACTACAAGATTCTTACCTAATTCTAATCTACATTCAAACATGAGGTATGTTTTGCATGGATCTAATATACACTGAATTTTCCAGACATGCTGCTTCTAGGTGTTTGTGGAATAATTTCACTTCTATAGATAAAGCGTTGCTAAAATCTGTTTACCATTTTGGAAAATGTTATTAATGACTATTCTGTCTTTTAAGTTACAAAAAGACAAATCTGTATTGGTCTGCCTTTGTAGCATTCATATTTAAAAATCTTGGAATAGTTTTTGGTCTGGCTACTTCATTATTTCTTCTAGGGAAGTTGTCCCAGGACCATTAATATATAAAATATATTTATTAGAAACTATGCCTTACATGAATTTTAGGTCACTGAATTGATTTGAAAGTATCTTTTGTAAGTAGATCATTTATAAATTGTATTTTAGAATTTTGGGTAATTTTTTGATTAATTTGATGTAATGGTTTGAGCACTCCTGGCCTAGGCCACTTACTGTTTCATCTGCTTCTTGGTGAGTGGCAGACTGAGTCCAGAAGCTACTCTTAAATCGTGAACTATGTGTCCGTGATGTGTTGGTGAGTATTCCCTGTTGTGGCCAGTTGGTTTCCATTTGACTCTTAAGAAGAGTGACCTGCCAAGCCTGCCTTCTGATTCCTGCTGACCTAGTAGTATTGACCCTAACATCTGTGACTCTGAAAAGACCTAATGAAAATAGTCTTATGAAAGAACTATTTTTAAAGCATTCAGGCTATCTCATTACTCCATTATTGCCCTTTAGCTACCTGCATTTCTGTTCTGGCTTCCTCTGAAAGTGGGGATTTAATTTGTTCACTTTTACACAACTACCTTGTAAGTTAAAATAACTTGCATTAAGCCATTTCAAGTCTCCTTAATTTCCTATGAGAATAAGTATGACTTTTTCGATTTTGATGAGTAATATGAAACACTGCTTACAGCCAGTAAATTCTACAGCAATATTACCTCCTTTGATTTATATTTTAGTTTTTTAATAATACACTCTAGCAACCTGTGTGACACTTTCATTACTGTCTACATGCTTGGGGTTAAAGATGAAGCTTGCATGCTATATAATCCCTTAGGAAACATTGTGTATACTTCCTCAATTTTATGCTCATTTTCAAAAATCTTACAGATCTCAGAACATTTTGAATAGTTTTACCCTCCTGACAAGAATATATATGTAAATGAAATAGCTTTTTTTTTTTTTTTCTTTTTGCAAGATGCTTACTAGTGACACATTGAAAAACTTAGGGGATTTTTGCAGTAATTTTGCCAACTCGGTATCTGAGTAGAATTATTTTCACATGACTCCTCTGCTGTGTGTGTGTGTGTATAACTTTTTTCCCTCCACCCAAAGAGTGTATCTTGGGGGATAGTACTCATTGTGTTGTGGCAAAACTATTTTTCAAAGTAGTTAAAACAGTGTTTTCCATGTTTTTTAGGGCCTTTGTAAGGTGGTTGTGTTTTGATTCTGGCCCCTCGATTCTAATCCTAGCCCCTATTTCATAGGATTGTAGATTCCTAAAAGGAAAGACTGTGTTTTATTTTGCATTCTTAGTGTCTAACCATCGTTCCCATTACTCAGGTCTTTATTTCTTGAAGCAAATCAATAGAACAATAGTAGCTAACCAGCTATTGCTATACTTAGAACAATGGGAGATAGACTGAGTTCCATTTATTTACTATCACATTCAAAAGCTTGAAAAATGAAGAGAAAAAACTTAGAGAAAGATATAATTGGCTAGGATAGTTTGTGTGTGTCTGTGTGTGTGTATAATATAAGAGATACAGAAACATGAAAAAATTCACTAGAAATTGCTGGAAAAGCTGAGAAAGGTAGGGAAATTGAATTTTCTTAAATTGCTATTGACAGAATTCTATTTTCAGTTTTATCCATACTTTGCTGGTATAGGCATAATCTTCAAATGGTTTTTATCTTTTTCTTGTATATTTTATAACTCACTGATATATTCAGCATCATAACATCTCTCCAGTGGCATCTTTTTATGTCAGGGGAAGGGAGCTGTAGATGAAGTGATTGTGATTGCTGATTGGCAGTAAAGCATCTGAAATTGCTAGGTTCATACTGCTGAGAAGTGTCACTTATTAATATGGGCCTCCTGTTGATATTCTTGGGCTTTTTTATCTCATGAGGCAGGTTTCCTTCCTTGTTCTACCCCCTTCCAGTGCTCCTCACATGACCAAGCCGGCTTGCAGTACAAAATCCAGGAGAGTGGGCCTGGATGGAAATTTAACTTGGATCTGAAAGTCTTTTTATCCTCTCTCTCTCTCTCTCTCTCTCTCACAGAGCTTAAAAGCTTAGCTGTGTGCATATAGTTAATTTAAAATAGCTTTCTTGAGTCTAGTACTCGTGGAATTTTCCCTTTGATTTTCAGAACCCCTGTGAATTGGAAAATTAGCTTACATGTTGCCTTAAGTGGGGATTTAATTCATTCACTTTTACACAACTACTTTGTAAGTACTCAATAGCTACCCACTGCCAAACCCACCCTTCAGTAACTATTGTCTCTTTGTGTTACTTCTGTGTCATTAGCATAATTGTCCCAATCAGAAGTCCATTTTGGGTGACATCTTTTTATATAATTTATGCTTCCTGCGAAACTGTCTTTCAGATTGAATGACTTCTTTAAATTTCAGCTATAAAAGTAATGCTTAAATATCCCCGTGAGTCCCTGTTTACACTGAGGCTTCTAGATGAGATTTGAAATAAAAGGTTAGATCTTCTGGTCCACATATCGGTACTGATGTGAATTCACTGATGGGATGTAGGACAGGAGACAGCAGGACAACCCTCAAATCCTAGGACCACCTTCTAAGTTTTTTTGTTTTTTATTTTGAAGGGGGAGGGGCAGAGAGAAAGAGAGTGAATCCCAAGCAGGTTCCACGCTGTCAGTGCGGAGTCCAGTGCAGGGCCCTAGCCCACAAACTGCAAGATCATGACCTGAACCAACATCAAGAGTCAGTTACTCAACTGACTGAGCCCCCTGGGCTCCCCCCACCTTCTAAGTTTTAGGTCTTGGGTGAGTCCGTTCACTGTACTGAACCTCATCTGAGGAAAATTAGTGATAAGCAGCACTCCTAGGGAGTTAACATTAGGTTGAGAAGTAACAGAATGTAAAGACCTTGAAGTGCTTCAGGTATTGCAGTAACTAAAAATTGGCTCTTAGGATCAAACCAGGAAAATGCCCTGAATGGCTTCAGGACTCCTGGACTCCTAAAGGTTAATAAAGTGATGATGGGGGATAATTAAAATGATAGACACGTGGAGAAAAAGGTAAGAACTTACGGGGGTGGGGGAACAATAATAGATGTTTCATGAGCAGCTATGGGAGATGTACATGCATTTCATACATGAAAGCATTTCATACATCAAAGCTTGGGCTTTGGTGATTTCCTTCCTCAGCAGGGCAAGGATACCAGGTCCACCAAGTGTCCTGCTGTTCCCAGGCATAAACTGTTCACTGACAAATGGAAGAGAACCAGATCTAGATTCTTCTTCAGTTTAATTTTTTAAATTAGGCTTTGTGTCATATTTGGCATTATAGAAATATTCTCAGGAGTTGGGAAACCTAGCAATGAATTCTAGAGCAGGAATGCTTTTCCTTTGCTCTCCATCTCTTTTTCAGACTCCAGAAAATTTTCCTACCTCTTCCATCTGTGATGCTTCCCTTTCTTTCCCAGGACACCTGGCTTCATCTGTTTACTGATGTGCTCTTGAGAGTAGCAGCTTCTCCCTGCCTTGCAAAATCAGAGTTGCAACAAGCCTGCCTATCTGCCTAGAATATGGGTGTTTCATTTTTTATTTTATTTTATTTTTTTATTTTTTTCAATGTTTATTTATTTTTGGGACAGAGAGAGACAGAGCATGAACGGGGTGGGGGGGGGCAGAGAGAGAGGGAGACACAGAATCGGAAACAGGCTCCAGGCTCTGAGCCATCAGCCCAGAGCCTGACGCGGGGCTCGAACTCATGGACCGCGAGATCGTGACCTGGCTGAAGTCGGACGCTTAACCGACTGCGCCACCCAGGCGCCCCTATATATATATTTTTTAACAGACATCATAAAGCTGAATTTTTTCCCCTCATCCCTTTTGACATTTGCTGTCTTTTTTGGTCAATCTTGTTACTTACACTTATCAATATTAGGCTTCTGAACTTCAAAAGTTTTTTTTTTTCCCCTTATGCTATATTTATATTTTCCAAACTGAATAATAGAAATCAGGGCAAAAAGAAATGAAAATAAACTGAAGTCCTATGTCAAGAATTATGTGTATGTATCTTACCCACTAGATGGAAGTTGCTAAGGGTTGGAAACATTGATGACACTTCCGTAGTCCTTGACTCTCCCTTCCATTCTGCTACTTGGTACTAGATTTTACACATGCTTATGATTGCTATTTACTTAATTACATTTGAACAATTAATCTTATTCCTTAGTCATCTGTCTTTAGAACTAGCTAGACTTTTTCCCCCCTTCTTCACTTGCTGAAATCTGTATATTTTTAGTTCTATCTCAATCATGTTGCTAACAGTTACCTGAAATAATTGTTTAGTTTTAAGATTCTCACCCTGCTTCTGTTGGGTTTCTGCTCATCTTAAAACGTTTTTCTTTCTCTCCTGAGGATTTTTTCTTTTTGCATTGGCTCTTTAATTCCTTTCCTCCCCCATCTATTCCATTTCTTTACTTTCAAAACCATTTCCATTAAAAAAAAATTGAAAACACGAAAAATATAAAACTTAAAAGTAACCAAGTTATTGGTTGGGCAAAGTGATGAATTGTTAAAAAAATTTTTGGATCCCCTAACTAGACGTATTCTAGGCATAGACCAAGAGTCATGTGTAATAGCCATAGGTTTATTTTTCTGTTATACCCTGTGGAAATTCTTGCATCCAAAACAGTATCTGCATATGTGGGTTGATGGTTCATGAGAAGTAGGAATATAGTGAGGTAAATGAGCAAATAACGGATGTGCAGAATATTATTTATACTGGACATTGAGGTTCAGTGGGGGGATCTTAGCACATTCTACATGAAGCATGAAACTGTGAGATCTGTGCCTTGTTTTATGACTTGGCACCACCTTAACTCTCGAGTTCTAAGTGAACTGAAATTCTTTGTGCCTGTTCTCAAAAATAACTCCCACATCAATAATCTACAATGTTGTTAAATCCTAAATTATATGAACTCAAGGAATCAAACTTCCTTGATCAGGGAATAAAAGAATGATTAACATCAAGAGCACTTACTGTGTTCTAGGTGCTATTTTAAGAATTTCATACGTAGTAACTTACTTAAACTTTACTACCAAACCAAATGTTAGTATACTATATTCTGGAGGCATTTAACTGATTTTCCTGAGGTCACACAACTAGTTAATTCATTTGAATCCATCCAATTTGGCTCTAGAATCTGGTATCTTAACCATTACACTCTGCTTTTTCAGAGTAAATAGTGGAGTTCCTAAAGGAATCAAAATTTTGTTTTCTAGTCCGAAGAATATTTTTGATCTGTAAAGAATAGATTAGTAGATATTTACTGCTAACTGGTATGTATTTGTATGTGTTTTTACAAGATATCAAAATTGGCCTCATTTTTGGATTGAGTAATCATTTGGATCATCAAATAGTATACCCTTTTTTGATTCCTTTATGTGCCAGCTGCAGTTATTTAGAGCAGGGTTTGGTCTGATTTCACTCCCCACCCCCCGCCCCAATAGACTCTTGCTGGAGTCCTATACCTTATGTGTTTATGGCTCACCAACAGTATTTTATGGAGTTAGAAGAGCTGGATCTTGCCTTAGTTTCATGGAGAGAAAAGTAGCATGATTTTCTCTGCTCTACTGTGATTTGTTTAACCCTATTGAACTTCAAAAATTTTGGTTTTTGATATCCTCATAACTGAAGACCTTTTGAGATATGTAAGAGGAATGCTGTGACCCCGAATTAATGAGTATATTGCATGGAATAGGATATTGGTGAAGGGAAAACTATAAAACCATAGTTACCTGGGTTTAAGATCCAGTACTATCCTAAGTAGATGACCTTACGAAATTTATAGAAAATTTCTGTGGCTGTTTTCCCATTCATAAAATATGAATGGTACTATCAACTTTAAATACGTTGCAGAGTTGTTACAAGAATTAAGTGAATGAACATATAAAAAATCTCAGACAATAAATGCCATGTAAGTGATAGCTTGTATTAGAACAGTCCATCATTTTCTTGAGTTAGAACAATTTAGCTCTCACTGAAATATATGCATACAAATAAACGTGTAAACTGTAATAGTTACTATAAATGAAAAGTTATCGTGCTGTAGAGGAGCTAACAAGGAAACTCGATTGAGGTCAGACACACAAGTGAAAGTTCGAGGATGTGACATTGAAAATAAGAATGATGGATGACTACGTGATACTCGCAAGTGGAAGGAATGGCACTAACAAAGATCCTATGAAGAAGGAAGCATGGTCTGTTTAAGAATGGAAAGACACACAGTGTAGCTTGAATTTAAGATGGGAGAGGGTATAGGGAGAAATAATAGAGAGTTAATCCGATAGTGCAGGCCATGAAGACCATGCTATATGTAGTCTTTATTTTAATAACAAGGTATATCCATGAAGTAAGTGGCTGAATTCATCATGAAGAAATTATTCTGGACAGTTTGTTACTACTTTCTAGTCCTATCTGGCCAATTTCCACAAATAAAATCATTGCATTTTCCTTAATGGCTTCAGGTTTCTTCCTTTTGTTCTTCTCTGTTATGGACTGAATGGTGTCCCCTACCCACAATTTACATGGTGAAGCCCTAACTTTTCCAGTACCTTAGAATGTTACTGTATAAAGATAGAGCCTTCAAAGAAGTAATTCTTAAAATGATGCTAATCATCAAGGGGAACTCTAATCTAGTTTAACTGCGGTCATTAGAAGAGGCAATTAGGACCTACAGAGTACAACAGGGATGTTAGCACACAGAGGAAAGCCCACATGGGGACACGGAGGATGGCTATGTGCAAGCTCAGAAGAAACCAAATGTGCTGACACCTTAAGCTTGCGCTTCCAGTGCCTGGAATTATGAGAAAGCAAATCTCACTGTTCAACCACTCAGTTGGTGGTATTTTGGAATGGCAGTCCTGGTAGACTTCTACTGGCCCATCCCCTCTTTCTTTCTATTTTTAAATTTTAATCTCCGGTTGTAAGATTATAGACTTCTCATGACCAATCATTTGTTACTACAAAGATGGTTATTTGAGGACACTCTAACATGCCATTTCCTGGAGGTGCTTGACTACAAATAATACAAATTCTCTTAGGGGAACAAACATGAGTGTGGGATCCTGTCTTGTGGTTCTCATTCCAGCAAAGCTCCTGTTGAAGCCATGGGAGTCCATCCTAATAGTTGTACCATCCACAGCCCTGCAGTTGGTGCATTGGGAGAGTTCTAATAATTCCTAGCAGGTCTCCTTTAATAATTCTTCAGTTGTTTTAAATGTTTCAATACATAAAAAAAATTCACATGTAGTGTCAGATGTACAAATTATAACACAAAATAGATGTTTTGCAGCAATTTACATGAAATTAATTCCATCCTCAAGTTCTGGTAAAAAATTAGAAGTCATTTAAAGGCTGAGCTCTGGTGGTTATGTGTCACTAGACTCCCTCTATGGGACCATTTCCTTGTAAATCTTTATAGTCCATTTATATTCTGTATGCATTTGGTCTCTTGATGTCTCCAATGGTTCTTAATTGCATTTCCATAGGCTGTCCCAGTGGTAGGTTTCTTTCAACTAAGAACTAATAGCGATATGCCATTCTGGCAAAAAAAAAAAACACAAACAAACAAAAAAAACTAGTCTCTATTTAATAACAATAGCAATGTCTTTCTAACTTTAAAGAAAAATTAAAGCCCATTACTTGATTAATGGATCATTCTAGAAAATGAAGCACACTTTTGTTTGGTCAAGTTTGTTGTCTTTTAAATTTAGTTTTTACTTATGTATTTTTAACCTTAGGTGCCCAGGGCTGAGTTAATCCCACTCTTCAATTCCTGGATATTAGTATTGATCAGGCACAGAACCTCTGCAATTCGTTTAATTATTCTTTATCCCCATTTGTCACTCTTTTGTCTTCTCTTAGACAATGTTCCAAATAGGATTAAAAAAAATTATTTCTGCTTTGAGATACAGCTGACCTATAATATTTTAATGTATACAATGTTGTGATTTTTATATACATACATGTTAAGATTACAATAAGATTAGGTAACACATTTGTCACCTTACATAATTATTACTTTTGTGCATGTGGTGAAACTTTAAATTTTTAATTTTTATTTTAAGTAGGTTTCACGTTCAGTGCAGACCCCAGTGTGGGGCTTGAACTCAGGACTCTGAGATCAAGTCCTGAGCTGAGATCAAGAAAATGATGCTTAACTGACTGAGCCACCCAGGTGCTCCTAAAATCTACTCCAAACTTTCAAACACACAATATAGTCGGCTGTAATTACTATACCGTATGTTCTATCCCTTGAATTTATTCATCCAACAACTGTATCCTTTGTATCCTTTGACAACTTTTACTCATTTCTCCCATCCACTATCCCTGGCAACTGCCACTTTGACTTTCTATTATATTTGTTTTGGTCCTCCTAAAACACATATACATATTCTTAATTTGCACAATTGCTGTGTAATCCATATGGTCTTTTTTTCCCCCAATACTGAGTTTCTTAGGATAGTATCTCTTAAAAAATTACATAAAAGACCTTAAAGGCCCTCATTTGAAAAACACAAAACCTTAGTGGTATGTTTTGCTCATTGCTTACCTACTCTTATACTTCCAATTAAGCAAATACTACACATATAGATATGGAATTTTAATATGACAGTAGTTCAAGAATGTACTACATATGGAATATGAGATCTCCAGAGACAATTGGAATATTCACTAGGAAAGGGAAACATATTTCTGATTAAGAGTGAAAATGTGATTGAAAAAGATAAAGGATGGCACAGACCAAACAAAATAAAATTTCCTCCCTTTATAACCAGCTGAATAAACTTGGCCATGCATGTGCTTCTAGTAGAGTAGGTAAGCACCAGCTAAGATTCAACCAGTGGCATCACAGAAGATAATAAGTCACCTGGGAGGAGGGGCCAGTGTCTACAGAAAGGGATATGGTTATTAGGCTAATAGAAATTATAGCACTTGGTGATTCTATATTCAGAAGATAAAGGGAAATGGGAATCTAAACATAGATGCAGAAAACATTTGAGATCGATTATCTGCCTAAGGAAAATGTCAGTGGTAAAGGTGAGAGGATTTGGTTCTGCTGATTCAAAATGCCCATACATCTATATAATATCTATGTATGTGAAATCTGCCCATTACTGGTATGAGAATTATATATTTATATAATAAAACTATTAGTACAACTTAGTGATAAGAGTGCTTCTCCTGATTTCAGATAGTCCAGGGAGAGCTGGAAGAGAAAGTGGAGAGAAAGAAATTCCAGGCAATATTTCACTGAAGGGATTACCTGGGGGAATTAACAAGTATCTAGGAGTACATCAAACATTTGGATAAGTAGGCAAGTTCTGTTTGTGGTACAGTGTGCTTGGCAAGAGTGGGAGTTGGCAAAATACAGTGTGGGTCAAGTTTGGCCTGCTGCCTATTTCTATAAATGACATTTCATTGGAACACAGCATTCATTTGCTTGCATATGATCTACAGCTGCGTTTGTGATAAGACTGCAGAGTTTCAGTAGTTGTAACAGACCATTTGGCTCTCAAAGCCCAGAATGTTTATTATGGGGCTGTTTACAATGTTCACTGTTTTACTAGTAATAGTAGCAGGTCAAGTTTCTGAGGTGAGTATAGACGACTGAAAATGAGTGGTTAGAGGTACAACTTGGAAGATGGTTAAGCTTAGCTTTTAGCATCCCACGGACAGAGTATTTTAAAGCCAGAAAAGAAAAGTTGTAGAACAATGGTCTTAAGGGATGAAAAGAAAAAGATCAGTGGTCTTTAGCCTGGAAATAATCTAAAGACAATGAACAAGGTTGAATCCTGTGGATTTCATACTTGGTTGGTAGTCCTTCTTAGTCTTAATTCAGTTATTGAAATGACAGAGGACATAAAGGAGTTTGCTGGCACTTTGTTCCTGAGTACAGTTTCAAAATCTTAGGTGATCGAAGTAAAGGTATGCACAGTTGATGTACAGCTCAGTTTATTTTCTAGTAGAAAGTTGCTGATGAGCAAGATTAGACTTTCACATTCACTTTGGATTTCTCTAGTAAGTTACTTACAAAGCGGGAATGACATGGTTACTTCTAGTGAAAATGGGCATTTTCAACGTGGAAAGGAGTTTGGTCTGATAATCTTTTGGACTCTTTTCAGCTGATAAGATTACTTAAAAAAAAAAAAAAATCTCTGGAGACTTTTCGTGGTTGTTCATGAGTTTGCACTGTTTCTTTGACCAAAACCTCTAGGTCAAAATTTTAGCTCATTTCAAACACTGATTGCTTTTCACTTTGAGGTCATGTAAAGAGAAGTTTTCATGACTCCAAATACATGAAGTTTAACAAGTCTGAGTGTAAGTTTGTCCATAGCATGTATTAAAGGCTCTGTGGCTGAGACTTTGCACGACTAAGAATACTGATAAAAAGTTCTACATGGACTTCAGCTAAGGATACAACTTCTTTAAAAAAAAAAAAAAAAAATTCTCCCTTAAAGTGAAATTGACCCGGGGCGCCTGGGTGGCGCAGTCGGTTAAACGTCCGACTTCAGCCAGGTCACGATCTCGCGGTCCGTGAGTTCGAGCCCCGCGTCGGGCTCTGGGCTGATGGCTCGGAGCCTGGAGCCTGTTTCCGATTCTGTGTCTCCCTCTCTCTCTGCCCCTCCCCCGTTCATGCTCTGTCTCTCTCTGTCCCAAAAATAAATAAACGTTGAAAAAAAAATTAAAAAAAAAAAAAGTGAAATTGACCCTTAAAAATGTCACATGTCAAATGTAAACTTTTATATTAAGGTATTGTTCAATATTGTACACTGGCATTTTATAAAGGAGGAAAATATAAATGAATGAAGAATACTTTGAGTAAGAATCCAAGTGGATATTACATGATTGCAAGTGTGTATTCTACGCGGCCTAACTTTGGAAATTGACTTCAGTGTTAAAGGCAGAAAAAATAAATTTCCTGAAAATGCCTCCAGTCTAACTAGAAACCTCATTGGCAAATTTGAATGCCAACCTTGCAGTTCGGCAAAACCCTAATCTGTAGTGAACTTCTTGAGGAAAGGTTCACACTGATATATTATGTGATAGTCTATAAAAATTTCTAGTCAATATTGAACTTAAATGTATGGCCAGGGGACCTTTTAGAATCTGTTCTTTACTTTCATTTAGCACAATAATCATAAATATTATTAAACTTGTTTATTTGGAAGAACCAATTAGAACCAGGAGAATCAAGGTCTCTTGTTTCTTTTGAAACTGATGCTGGGTATAAAAAATACGAGGCAAGGAGTAAACTGACACTTGGCAATACTTGAAACACAAGAAGTAGAGTCAACAGTCATACTGAATTTCAGGAGTGTTAGATTTTGTTTTTTCCATTAGCAATTTAAAATTTTCAAACTAATACCATTTTTTATCCAGAAACAGTACTATTATGGGGTTGTATACAAGGATCTCCCTTCCTTTTCACTAACCTCTCATGATCCTCAGTAACAGACAAGTGTTCAGTTAGAACTGAATAGCTGTGTTCACTGATGCAGTGCTGACACCAGTGCTCATGGGCCACACTGAGTACCAGGGATTAGATAAGTTTATCCTAGTGAATCCACATTCCCCCCACCCCCACTGTTTTCTTGTGAGTTCTTCTAAGGCTGCTTCAGAATCTGTCAATAAGGGGTGCCTGGTGGCTTCGTTGGTTGGGCATCTGACTCTTGGTTTCTGCTAAGGTCAAGATCTTGTGGTTTGTGGGTTTGGCCCCACATCGGGCTCTGCATTGATGATGCAGAACCTGCTTGGGATTCTGTCTGTCTCTGTCTCTCTCTGTCTCTCCCCTGCTTGTACACATGCTCTCGCTCTCTTGCTCTCTAAATAAAGTAAACTTAAAAAAGTTAAACTGTCACCAAGACCTCTTTTCTTTTCTTTTTTTTTTTTCCTGAAGCAAGTTGATAATGCTGTGGAATGAACTTTGAACATCTTCATTTCCAAGTTATCAGGGGCTGTTAATAACTCCTTCCTATCTTTATTTCCCCATCTCCGTAGATGGTAAAAAAAAAAAAAAAAAAAAAAGCCTTCATTAAACCTTTTCTGAAGAAAAACTACAAAGTTCATATTGGAACCTATGGAGATAGCTTGAGAATTGTTTTCCCTATGTATGTGGACATAGTGACTCTTATGGTTTATGGAGTCAGACAAGGGCCTGATTGCCAGACAGAGCTTTAATTGTGCTCTCTCAGGCCAAGCCACTGAGCTTTTCCAGATCTATTTTCTCACTTAGGAAATGGGAATAATGTTAGGTTTAAAGGAGGTATGATGCGTGCAACATGAAGGAGATAGGGTTTTAGAAGTAGGGGCCTGGAAAACCAAAGAGGAAAATAGCTTTTCTGATTTTGAAACTTGGGAAAGATTTCTCAGTAATGGTGTTAGAAGAAAGATTGAAATTAAAACTTAACAGACTCCCCATTTTAGAAGTAGAATTATAAATGTACATAGATGAGGGATCCAATTCAGAGAACACGAGATTGAGCACCTATTAAAGGAGAGCCAGGGATTGTGGGAAGGGCTAAAAGCAGAAAAAGCAAATTCAACTGGCCACACAATGTTGGAATAGACGAAGCAAGGCATACATCAGAAACTCAAGGACTCTGGGATAGGAAGACTATAAATGACAAGACTAATATTTTGTGTGATTGCGTTTCCACAGCCAATTGTCCTCTTAACATCGTATTGTTCCATATGTGGTTAGAGTATATTTTGAAAGCAAGTTTGCAAGTGGAGAAATGGTGTGTCTCCTCTGGCCTATTTTCTGTGTATGTTTGAGTGACGGCTTGTAATAATTAGGGTGTTAACTGCACAAGGATCATAATAGTGACTTATTATACATGGAAACTAAAAATTCTCGAAGGTTTAGTAATTCTTTCTCAACTCTGGGCTGCATTTCTGTATTTCTCATCAAATACCATGCCCAGAAGTAAAGATTATGTCCTGTAGTTTGTTTGTTTTAATATTCCAGAGTGGAACAAAATTATCTACTTCCTTGTTACAGAATTTGCACTTCTATTATTGTGACTGAAGATTTAGTTAAGTGTTAGCTTTAGTTAAGTATTAAGATTTAGTTAAGTATTGGCTTTAGTTAAGTATTAGTTAACTAATATTAACTATTTTTGCTCTGTATCAAGCTTAAATCCAACAGGTCTTCTAGGTCTTTCTCCTACAGTCTTCTGTCTTATCCTGTCTCATTCATCTTGCCTAGAAGGAATCTGAACACTGTAGATAATGGTTCGTTCTGACTTAATGTTTGGGAAATATCCTGAAATGGATAAAAACATTGTAGATATGTTCACTCTTGAATTGTAAAATTTAGGATAAATTCAATTACCATTCTCCCCCAAATTGCCCTACAAAAAATAGCACCTGGAAAATACTGTTTCCTTCTGGTCACCAAAAGGCCTGTGGTGCCTTTGGACTAGAGAGGATTAGTGTCATGTTTGACCAAAGGGGCTACTTGGCTAGAAATATGACCCTTGATTGAAGAACACTTAGCGTAATCTATCTTTTGTTAACCAGAAATTCATGGTCTGTGGGGATTAATAGTGCATTTGCAATTTTTTCTGCTTCATTCTTACCTGGACTAAAATCCCCTGCTGTGCTACACTGTAGAGGCTTAGAAAAAGCTACTGTATTAAGCAATCCTGCTGTGATGTTTCTGGTGTTTAGAAGTGCACTTCTGTAATAAGTATCCACAGGTGGCTGGTGAATATTTATTGATCTGTGGTAAGTTGGTCAGAGAGAAATAGATTTCTACCAGTATGTTATAGGTTTGAATTATTTTTTTAATTACATCTTCCATCACTGGAACTGTAACCTGCCACAATGGTGCTCCTCAGTTAATGACCTAGGTTTTATGAGATTCTTTTAATAATTTTCTTTTCCCCCATGTGTTTATTGCCTCACATAAAATTGTAGGAGCTAAAGATAAGATTAAAGAATGGTAGATGGAACAAAAATGTGAAAACATGAAAAACGTGCCCACCAATTTGGGACTTCTGAGTGCTAAATACACTGGATGAGAGGAAATCTAGTGGACAAAATAGGGGGCATGTGTGTGACATTTTGATAGGGTGAAATTACTACTAAACGTTCTATACCATGGATTTTTTTCTTTCACAACACGAATCAAGGGGCCCCCAGGTGGCTCACTTGGTTAAGCGACCAGCTCTTGATTTCAGCTCAGGTCGTGGTCTGTCAGGTCGTGGTCTCGAGCCCCAAGTCAGGCTCTGTGCTAACAGCTGGAGCCTGCTTGGGATTCATTCTCACTCTCTCGCTCTCTCCCTCCTCTGCTCCGAGTATTGCGTTCTTTCTCTCTGTTTCAAAATAAATATTAAAAAAAATACTAATCAAGAAGTGGTATTCCACATTTCCTTTATTTTGTTAAGGTAGCATAGCAAATCTGCCATGACCCAGGCAATTGGGCCAATGCATCAATAATCAGAAAAAATGCATTAAACGGCAAAAGCTATATGAACAAGGTTTTTTTGAAGAAATACCAGTATCTTTGCTCTTGATAGGACAAATGGCCAGGAGCTAGATATGGTTGAGTTGGTATTCCAAAACTGTGTGGTATCTGCCTGTGGGAAGATTATACTATTCCTCCCTCCTCTTTCCAGTACCCTGGCCCTATGTACATCCAGACTGGCCCCATTGCATGTTTTGATTGATTGAATGCAAGTAGAAGTGCTGTGTGTCACTTTCAAGTAGAAATTTTTAAAAATTATTTTGCTAGTCTGCCTCTTTATTCTACCACAAGATTAGGATGTTCCTAATTGTGGTTGTTCTTCAGCTCTGGTCCCAAAATAAATAAGATGTGGAAGGAGTCATTATTGACCCTGTGTTGGATATAAATGAAAGAAACCATTGTTAAAAACTACGTGTAAAACAGGTGCTTCATCACTTAAACAATAAGCTTTCAGTGTATAGAGCTGTGAACCAGAACAAAGGACATTGCTTCATATTAAGAACTGTGTAATTGCCAATTGTATTAATTGGGAAGTGTTTGTTCTGTGTAAGTATTTGGGAAATGTATTAACAGATTAACAATAAGCATTTGAGATCTAATATGTTTTAAAACTGTGGCTGCAATGTATTCTTGGAAAACTGATTAGGATAACATGTGATCAAATTACCATTTTAAATAGTAAAAGTATAAACTTCAAGAAGTTCAATGATTACACTTGTAATTCATAAACAACAACAACAAAACACAAAAAAACATGTAGTAGGCTACATAATTTCCCAAAGATCTGTCCACATCCTGTCCCCAGAATCTGAATATTACCGGCTCTGGCAAAGTGTAAATCTTCTATGGAAAAAGATGGGGTGAAATTAAGGACCTTGCAAGGAAGAGTTTTTCCTGGCTTGGGATCTAAATACGATCCTGGGGCTCCTGGGTGACTAAGCTGGTTGAGAGTCCTGACTCTTGATTTCAGCTCAGGTCACCATCTCATGGTTGTGAGACTGAGCCCTACATAGGCTGCTTGGGATTCTCTTTCTGCCTCTCCTTCGGTGCCTCTCTCCCTCCCTGACTCTCATGCACACATTTGTGCTCTCTCTCGCTCTCTCTCGCTATCAAAAAACAAAACAAAAACCAACCCAAACCAATCCTATGTTTCCTTAGAGAGGCAGAGAGAGTTTTGAAATAGTTTTGAAGCCAGTACGTAAGGACAAAGATTACATAGAAATAAATGTGATGATAGAGCAGAGACAGAGGTGGCAGTAAGTGGGGGGATGCTAACGGCCACTAGAAGGTGTCAAGGACCAGAATCTCTTAGAACCTCTGAAGGGAGCACAGTCCTGCAGGCAACTTGACATTTGGACTTCTGGCCTCCAGAACTGTGAGACCATAAACTGCCATTGTTTTCAGCCACCAAGTTTGTGGTAATGCTAAAGCAGCTGTATGAAACTAATGTACATGATAGACTGGTGATCACCAAATAGACCAGGAATTCTGGGAAACTTGATATATGAGATTATAGGTCTGGAGAGTCTGGTTCACGTATTAAGTTTGCTTATATGTGAATATTATAAATTTGAGGGTCTTTGCTTTTTTGGTGGGTGGGGGTACATCTGGAATAGATAAGACAGATTGTTCAACGGTACATACAACTCAGCAGTCTGTGGATAAACATCACAAGTTCATGTCTCCAGTGATACAGCACCCAACTTCCTAGTATATCTCCATGTTTCTTGATTTCCTGTTAGATCATCTGTAAAACTAAAATATAATCACAATTTTAAAATCCTGAGAAAAATCACCCCTTTCCTGTTCCGTCCAGAAAAAGATAACCAATAATTGCTCATTGAATACCAGAGTTCAATAGTTCAGTGTGTATCTCTCAAAACCACTTTTAAGTCTTAACCGTCTAAAATCCTAAATGACTGTAAATTTTGCTCTTTCAAATCCTATCCTATGTGAGAATAGAATATCCTATTCTTGTTTGGGAGATTTCCGTTTATTTGGCTCACTTTGATACACACAAGCAACTTTGATTTTTTTTTCAACCCATATTCAGAGTCTCAGAAAAAGGGCTTTTGAACACAAAATTGCGAATTTTCCAAAACTGTAGTTTCTGAGTGAATGGGATCCTAAGTCCTTTTTAGCCTAAGCCTAAATGTTTATACACAGGGTTGCTTGGTGTTGTTCCAGACAGAACAACGTATCACTTAAATTTTATCTAAACTCCACCCTTTAAAATCCCTTTCTGTCCTTCTGTCTTCTTTGAGGTACTTCATGGTTTCTTTGGGTGTATTCTCCCTGATGGCAGCAAGTTAATTTTTTGGACTCTCTTGGTTCTTGTTCTTTGGCTTCTGGGATTTGTCAACAGTTGGGGAAATGCTGGAAAGGAAAGAGGGTGAGTTCTGAAGAAAATTATTGTGGCATGGGGTGGTCTAATGAGGAACCATGAAGAGGGAACTTGAGCTGGATATTAACAGGCAGGTTGGATATGTAGGCAGAGAATTCAGAAACAGCACTGCAGTATGATCAACAGTGTGAACAGACGCAATGGTGGGACCTTCCACTCTTCAGCAAGTCCTATAAACTCTACCTTCCAATGTGCAACCCACTCTGCTCACATCCCCTGCTTCCAGCCCTGTCTGAACTAATGTAGGAATTTGCCAACTTGACTTCCTACTTTCACTTGTTCCCACAACAGTGCATAAACCACTCAGCAGCTAGACTTGTCATTCAAAACTTAAATGATGTCTCAGTTCTCTCCTTTGCGTTTTAGGCATGGCAGATGTCATAGGGAACTTTTACAGAGTCCTTCCATAGCTTCTATGGCCCTAAGGAGTTTAGTCTCTGCCAACTTCTAGGAACCCCTCCCCTACTCCTTTGCCCGTCCTACGTGTTTATGGTCCAGCCTCACAGGTATTGTTTCTCTGTCAGCGTAAGACTTTGTGTGTGTTTCTTCCTTATACAGAGGGGAGGGAGGAAGTGGGGTGAGGGCAGAATCTGAAGTAAATAGGGGATTATATGATCACATTTATGATTATGTTAGAAGCATATGTACAACAACAAGTATATGGAGATTGGTTTTGCAACGTGTTTTTTTTTTTTTTTTTTTATTTTGAGAGTGCGTAAGTGGAGCAGAGAGAAGGGAGGGAGGGAGAGAGAGAAGCAGGCACTGTGTTGTCAGTACAGAGCCCTGTGCGGGACTTGAACCCACGAATCCTGAGATCATGACCTGAGCCAAAATCAAGAGTCAGATGGTTAACAGACTGAGCCACCCAGGCGCCCTTGCAATGTGCTTTTCCATACAGATATCAAACATACTCTATTAAATTTTTAAAAGATACCTCTACCACTTTTAGAAAAAAAAAAAATCTATTTAAAAAGTTGCCCCTCAAGGCAAGTCCACTTAACAACTGATCACAGCTATAGGTGTTGCTGTTCTGACTCCAATTCCCTTCGCATTCCCTTCGTGTTTTCCCACCTTCATTTAAATTGCCTGAAAGGGCAAAATCACGATCTTTATGATTTGAAGTCAGAGTCTTCCTGTGGTTGTATGGGCGTTCTGTAACGATGGAGTTGAGATGAATATATCTACACTGCACCATTGTGTTGCTTCCATAAATGATGGATTAGAGTTTTACTGCCAAGCTCATTGAAAGCCCATAAATTTGCATGTATTTTTACTGATAGGACCTAATTAAGAAGTTGAATTTTATTAAAAATCTCTGTTCTATGGCTTCATCCCAATAAAATACTCTTAGATGAGGGCCTTTCATGTCTCACTGAAGAGTTTGTCTCTAAAAGTGGATACGTTGTACATTTTGTCTCTCCTCTTCTAAGTGATTTCAAATCCACGTGCAGATCTTCCTCCCTTGCTGGCCAACAGCAGGTTTTACCGTCCTAGATACCGGCATCCCTCCTGTACTACCATACCAGGCCTCTATATACATTACTAAACATTTAGATGAATGGCCCATTATACCATGGTGTCATGGACTGAACGTGTCTCCCCAAAATGTTTAAAGCCCTAACTCACAATGTGATGGTACTTGGAGATGAGTGGGGTCTTTGGGAGATAATTAAGTTTAGATGAGGTCGTGAGTTCTGCAAGAGAGACCAGACCTCTCTACTCAGTATTTTTTTTTTTTTAACGTTTATTTATTTTTGAGACAGGGAGAGACAGAGCATGAACAGGGGAGGGTCAGAGAGAGGGAGACACAGAATCTGAAACAGGCTCCAGGCTCCGAGCGGTCAGCACAGAGCCCGACTCGGGGCTTGAACTCACGGACCGCGAGATCATGACCTGAGCCGAAGTCAGACGCTTAACCGACTGAGCCACCCAGGCGCCCCTCTACTCAGTATTTGAGGAACTAACAAGAAACTTTCTGCAAGCCAGGAAGAGAGCCCTCATGGAGGAAAGGAATCACCTGATAACTTGATCTTGGACTTCCAGCATCCAGAACTGTGGGGAAATTGCTACTTAGGTCACTCAGTCGATGGTATTCAGTTACAGCAGCCTGAGCTAAGACAGATGATCGTGTTTGTATCCGTATTTGTGACTTAGTGCATAATATAGAAGTTCAAATATTCATCATCTTTATTTGTATTAGTATCCTTCATTCTAGAACTTTGAACATTCCCATTCTCATGGCCTCAGTTCTGATACATTTAGATGTAGAAACTTCAGGTTTATCAGCATTTACAATACTTGTAATTGCATTTCTAATTCCTAGGGTTTATTGTTCTAAAGATGCTGCCTCATTCCCCTATTTTAATGTTTTTATTATTCTAATCACATAGTTCATAAATGAGTCTAATTAAAATCTAAGCAAATTGTAACTGCTTGATTTTACATGGATCTATCCTCCTGTTTGCTTTTACATGGATACAGAAAAGGATTATTATTTTACTATAATGGTGGTGGTAATTATAGAAACACTCACAACTGGCTTTAATGGAATGTCTAATTCTCTCCCCCTAGCCCCACAGTGCTAGTAAACACTTTTAGAGTTTTAACTACATGTTTATAGTATGGAAAGTTAATTCTATTGCTTTAAAGATTATATATCGTTTAGATATTGTTAGCTTAATTTTTTCTAGTTTTGTTGCCGTTATGTTTGTCATTAAAAAGATGAACTAAGGATCAACAAGGAACAGGAAGAGCATTGATGCTATTTAGGATATTTTCCCATCTGTAATCGACTCTCATATATACCTTACCTGATATTTGTCTAAAATAATTGGTAGTTGAAGGAAACATAAGGCACTAAAAGATGAAGTTTTGTGTATTCCCAGAATTTACACAGTTTGCAGTTCTGCCTCACATAAAACGCAGAGTAGAAAGGCAAAAGAATCCACTAAACAGATGGGTTACAGACTCCATAATATAGGCCTATTTTAAGTTTGTACTTAAATGTGGTATAGATATCCTGACTAACCTTGAATCCCTTTTGTTTTCTTAAAGAATGACTTTTTAAAGCAATCCTGTCCACATAGGATTGTGTGCTATGGCAAAATGATCATGTGGAACTTGATTTACATATATGCTAATAAAATCTTTTGTAGTAGTTTCTGAGAGCTGTGAAAGAGTTCAAGGACTTTTGAGTTATAGGTTTATGCTTTTTAAAAATTTCAGTAGGGGCACCTGGGTGGCTCAGTCGTTAAGCGGCCGACTTCGGCTCAGGTCATGATCTCGCGGTCCGTGAGTTCCATCCCCGCGTCAGGCTCTGTGCTGACAGCTCAGAGCCTGGAGCCTGTTTCAGATTCTGTGTCTCCCTCTCTCTGACGCTCCCCTGTTCATGCTCTGTTTCTCCCTGTCTCAAAAATAAGTAAAACGTTAAAAAAATTTTTTTTAAATTTCAATACATTTTACAGTGGGGTATAAAATCCTCAGGCTTTGACAAATTCACAGATTTGTGTATCCACCACTGCAGTCAGGATAGAGAACAATTCTGGCACAAAAGTCCTGTGCATTTTTGTAACCAACTATCCCACATGCTCTGTTTCTGACAACTGTTGATCTGTACGGTCCTTATAGTTTTGCTTTTTCTAGAATGTCCGAAAAAATCACATAGGACGTGCTGTCTTTCACTTCTCAAAACACATTTGGGATTCACATCCACATTGTGTGAATCAATGGTTCCTTTTTATTTGTTTCCTGAATAGCAGTCCATACCATGATTGTTGATGTATCTGTTGCAATTGAAGAAATTCAAAAGTTCCTTAAAGTTCACTGTTCATGCTAGGCATTCCTGTGGCTTTTTACAAATGTGCAAGGATGGATCCCTCCCCCACCCCATATTGACTCAACCTTGAAACTTTTGGAGTACATCACGGTGGTGATGTGTTATCCTTTTTACATATGGTTGTATTTGATATGCTGATATTTTGAGGAGATTTACCCCTACATTCCTGAGGGGGGTGTTGAGAAAGAAGGCTTTCTTTATTTGTAAATTAGTCCATTTCTAGAGTTCTTTGTGTCTGCTGATACATCCACATTTTTGCCTAGTCCCACATTCCTCCTTCCTGAAGATGTTTTTACCATTTGAACGTTTCTTTTAGTATAGATTTGCTGGCCATGAATGTTCTGCTTGTTTGTCTGAAAAGTTTGTTTCTTCATTTAAATCTATTTTTTAAAGTTACAGATTTCTGAGCTGGCGATTCTACTTTTTTCTTTCAGCACTATAAAAATGTTTCTCCTATTATCTTTTGGCTTATATGGTTTCTGTTGGAGGGTCTGTATTCCTTGCCTACGCTGTGTGTGAAGTGTGTGTTTCTACATTTAAGATTTCGTTGGTCTCTTATTCTCAATTGTTTGAACCTTAGGTTACTAACTTGTGTTTTCTTGGTATTCATCCTCTTTGGTGTTTCTTGATTCTTTTATGTTCTTAACTGTGAAAAATTCTGTCTTGTTTTCCATTCAAGATTCAAGTCATATGTATGTTCTGTTGGACTTTTCGTCCTGTCTTCCGAAAGCTCTGTTTCCACACAAGCCCTGTGTGTTCCAGTTTGGGAAATTTCTGCTGAGTTGTCTTCCAGTTCACAATTTAGTCAGCTGTGTCAAGGCTACTGATGAAAGCTTTTATCTGTTGCTGTGTTCCTGCCCCATCCTGTCATTGGAATTGATCCTTTCTCATTTCTACAATACTATTGAAATTAGATCTTGTGAACTTTGTATCATTTGTTTAGTCTTAACTTTTTTTTTGTCATTTTGAATACTCTGATAGTCCAACATTGGTGCTATATTTGAGTTCAGTTGTGCTGACTATTGGCAGTGCAATTTTTAACAATTCATCTTGTTAATCTGGACATCTGTATAGATCAGTAGAGTGAGGTAAAAGTAATCATTCCACAGTGTATGTGTATATCAAACGTTGTATACTTTAAATACAGGCATGCCGTGGACATATCGCATGTTTCATTCCAGACCATCACAATAAAGCAAATACTGCAATAAAGGGAATCATATGATTTTTTGGATTCCTAGTGCATAGAAGTTATATTTACACTATACCCTGGTCTATTAAGTGTACAATGGCATTGTATCTAAAAGAAAACGTGCATACCTTAATATAAAAACACCTTTGCTTAAAAAAACACCATAATCTGAGTTTTCAGCACATTCCAATCTCTGATCATAGATCACCATAACAAAAAATGAAAACATTTGAAATATTGCAAGAATTACCAAATTTAAAAGACACAAAGTGCACAAATGCTGTTGGGGGGGGGGGAGAAAAAGGCACCCAGAGACTGGCTCCATGCAGGGTCGCCATAAACCTTCAATTTGTAAAAATGCAACATCTGCGAAGCACAATAGAATGAGGTATGCCTATGTAGACAGTTACATTTATCAACTATATTCTTCAAGTTGGGGAAAAAAAAGGCTTTTGCTTTTTTTTTTTTTTTTTTTTTAATCCTTAGCTTTTAGTTTCAAGATGTGAGTTCATCTAATCCAGGATTGTGCTGATCCTAACACTGATTACTGCTGCTGTTACTGTACATGTACTATGGGCTTCAAATTCCTCTAGGATATCTCGTGCTTAGGGTGGGGGCTGGTTTGCCAGGATTTTACTCAAGGACTGCCACGTCCTCTGCTTCAGGTCTTGTCTTTGTGCTGTACCTCAGGACGTGTTCCCATGTTCTTAATAATACTTCTATCAGTATTCCACTGTTATTGACATTTGTTAGCCTGGTGGCAGGAGCTTGGGGTGAGCTATTGTCTATTCAGATAAAACCTCCATCTCAGGTAGGCACTGTGACCTTATGTCTTTGCAGTATAAAGTTCCTTGAGCTCCTGTCCCCTTCCTAGCTTTCTGGACCAGCCTGTATTCCTGGCCTCATCTATGTTCTCACCTTTTCTTTCCCCTAGCTGCAATGTATCTTTATCAGTGCCTGAGGTTACAATGTTGTTAATACCCCTCCTCTCAGATGAAGGCTTTTGTTCCCCAGAAGAGCTGGGGAGAAGATCCAGTGGGGTTTCTTGTCTCTCCTGCTGTGCCTGCTGCTTTCTTTACCCTAGCTGGCACAATAAAAACTTTTACAGTACTCTTGCCAAAGAATTTTGCGACGGCTTAGTAGTGTCCAAGGGAGAAGCTTCAGGAACGTGCACATTCCCTCTATATCTATGGCTCTCACCTGTTAACTATGCTAGTTGATTCCTCTCCAGTGCCTAGCTATGTTTGCCTCAGATAAGTAAATGTTGCATCTTGGCTCTCCTGGGCTAAATTTATCTGTTTAGCTTATTTTAGTTCTAAGTGTGGGAGTGACTCTTGAAGTCTTCCTTTGTACATTTTTATTGAAATTTATCCTACCTCTGCAAATCCATGTTTTAACTTTGTAGTTCTGTACAACGTATTCACAGAAGTATATACACTTTTTTTTTTCCTGTGCTATACATGGAGAACTGGTAAGAGACCATACCAATGATAATAGCATATTCTGACATTAGATCCCAGAAGGAAACCTGATCCTCTCCTAGCCTTATGATATCTCTCATGTTGACCTGGAGTTGCTCACCAATTTCTGTCCAATTCCCCATGAGGAAATTGTTTGGGGTGGGGGGGGTGGTGGACAGGTGAACACATCCTTCCATTGCATTAAACTTCTTTATCAGGTAACACAAAAGAGTAGTTCTCATTTTCCTGCATTGAGTAGTAACATTTTTATGTGACTTCCCCTTTAAAATCATTAGAATCTTATACTAAAAACTTGAAACAAAGAAATAAGACTAAGGGCAGAGTTGTAGTGGGGGAATGGGGAGAATGAGGGTGGTCATATGTAGGAGGCTAGAAAAGCATTCATGCAGTTGAAAAGCTCTGTGTTCCTTCCACCCCTTCACTGCCACTTTCCTCTCCACTGAAATCAAGCTCATTGGCTTCACTCCCTGAGGCAAGTGCTTGATTGGGATCAATGGGGAACAGGAGCTAGTACTAGGGGACAGCTATCACTCCCTCCAAATAATTGAGTCCTTAGGAGCAGTGATCAGATTTGCTGTACTGTTGTCTTTTTCACTCATTCATTCATTTCAAAACACTTACTAACTTCCTATATGCTAGGCATACTGCTGGGTGCTGAGAATATGGTGCTGAACAAAGTGCTCAGACCTCAGAGTGCAGAGGAGAGTTGATCATCAAATCCTTGTGAAAATAAAATCCTAACCACTTTGCAGGTTGCCAAATCATCAGATCTTAACCATAGATATCATTTACTGATTTTTTTTTTTTTTTTGTAAGTGCCAGGTCTCTTACAATCTTTGTTCATACTTCATTAAATCCTTAGAATGGTCCTAGGAGGTAGATGAATATCTCTACCTTACAGGTAAGGCAACTGAAGACCTAAGTGGCTGGGTAAAACAGTCATGTAGCTACTGGAGATGGAGGGACAGAGATGCAATACGAAGCTAGAGAGGGCAGCTTGATTCTGAGAGCTGTACTCATTAATTGTACAAGATTGGGTTCTCTTCCCAAGTCTGTTGGGACCTTCCTTCTAGAGAGACCATATTTTGCACTTAGATTTATACTTTAATAGTCTCAGCTATGTATGCCTTTATATGCCTATGTATTAATAGGTTAACTTAAATGTAAGAGCCAAGTCCATTTATCTGTAGCAGTAGTTAGACTGCTATAATATCAGAAAAATGAGTGGAAAAGTAAAGCTATTCACAACCAGCTGAAATGTCAACATACATTTAAAAAGCTCTATTACCGAAGCAAACTTGAAATTACCTACACTTGAGATAAGAATGTTAAAACATGAAAATGTATTTGGAAATTTCCCTGTGCTTGGTATTAATTACTTAAAAAGGTAAAGACCGACCCCGTGTTGCTTTCCAGTTTGACAGGGCTTTGTTTATAATGCTTATTAGTAGCCAAAGCTAGCACACTTAATGGTTTTGAGTGTTCATATAGGTTATTTTCTATAACTGGGTCATAATGCATAGTTTTACACATATTTCTATTACTGTCGTCTTACTGGTATGGACCTTTTGGAGGCCAAGCAATGTGTTTTAATAATGTGTACTCATTCAGTCAGCTCAGTGAAATTATATTAAAACTCTGTGTCATGATAGGCTTACAAGCCCTTAAGTGTCAGAAACAAATCCTGTATAATTAGGTAAGTAGACCTCTAGGGTAGGGTAGTGTAGGTTAGGGGAAAGGATCTATTTTCAGAAGTTAAATAGACTTGTTGTACCTTCCAATATTCTTTCTTGTTGCATAGTTCTTTTGGTCTCTAACACATAAAATATGGCCTCCATATGATACATGTGACTAGAAAAGATGTACTAATGTACTTCTCAAAGAAGTGGAGGAGAATAGGAATGTTCTGCCAGATCAGTGGAATTGCATTTGTAACCCCCAAATAATGTTAACCGTCCTTTTTTTGTAAAATGGAGATGATACTATCTGTGTTGTGGGATGTTGGTCAAGACACTAACAATTTTATATTTAAAGCAGAAAGGCCAGGGCCTGGTTCCAAGCAAATATTCCTATGCAGAGGACATTGTTATAATTTTGATTATTATAAATTTGGCTTCTTTTTTCAATGTGCTCATAGTCTAGTATAGTTATTTTCTTTCTTTTTTTTTAATGTTTATTTTTGAGAGAGAGAGAGAGACACCGAGTATGAGTAAGGGAAGCAGCAGAGAGAGAGGGAGACACAGAAGCGGAACCAGCCTCCAGGCTCTGAGCTGTCAGCACAGAGCCCAATGGAGGGCTCGAACCCATGAACCATGAGCTCATGACCTGAGCCCAAGTTGGACAGTTAACCGACTGAGCCACCCAGGCACCCCTGGTGTAGTTATTTTCAAAGTGTTTTTACCATGGTCTTTGGTAAGAAATCCTTTATATATTACTTCCCAGTATGTGATATGGTGTGTGTGCATGTGTGCACATGCTCATACACACACATACTCCCTCCTGAGAAAATTTGGAAATCATACTGTCCTTACTACACATGATAAACTGTATTTTCTATCCTATCCTGCCTTAACCTATACATTCTCACCCAAATTCATGATTGACTAATGGGGTACAATTCATGGTTTCCAAAATGCTGTCTGGAAGAACCAAACAAGTATCAATACAAACATCTATAATTTACCACCAAGCAATGGCAGCATCAGGAAACCTTTACTCCCTGAGTGATCCTTTTCAGTATTGTATTATCATTACTATTATTATATAATCTTTTTGCTATCAAAATGAGACCTGTGAAGTAGAAGGCTCCCTTTCATGCCTAAAACAAAAATCTGTAACTTGAAATTGATATTGGTAGATGAAAGTACAGTAGAAGTGATTGGATCTGTGCTGGTGGTAGGGAGAGCTTTACAGGAAAATCATCTGTCACAGTTGGAGAAGAAATGAATTTGTAAGTTAAATGAGAATTGGGAGCAGGTGGAGGAATTGGTATTTTTTTTTAATGTTTGTTTTTATTTTTGAGAGAGAGAATGAGCAGGGGAGAGAGAGCACGAGAGAATCTGAAGCAGGCTCCAAGCTCTGAGCTGTCAGCACAGAGCCTGACACAGGGCTCAAACCCACAAACAGTGAGATGATGACCTGAGCTGAAATTGGATGCTTAACCGACTGAGTGACCCAGGCTCCCCAAGGAGGAATTGGTATTCTGTTGAGGGTACAGAATATGTGGAACTTTGGATGATTTCAAGCTGTTTAGTGTATCTTGAACATTAAGTGCATGTATATACTATAACTAGTCATAAGGTAAAAGACCAGGTATTGTGTTGATAAGAGAATCATGAAGATAATGTTAAGTAGCTTTGTATTTATCCTATAGGTATTTGAAAGTCATTGAACACTTTAAAAAAATGAAAAAGTCATGTTTATATCTTAGAAGAACCCTCTATTGGTGGCAGAGTGGACAGCCCTGAATAGGCTGAGAACAAACTTTGAAGGGGCAATTAAGTGAAGCCATGGAAAGATAATGAGGGCCTAGGGGAGATTATAAAGGCAAGGATAGAGAGAATGGATCCAATACATAGTTAAGAATGAAGGTGTTTTTAGTATATGGGTGATCGAATGTAAAATGTCCCTCTCCTCTTATTTAATGAGGAGCTAGATAGGAATGTACCTTTCCTCACAAATGAGGACCTAAGTCTATGTAGGTTATCCAAGGTGGGAAACCAGATGTCCACATGGGGAGTAGAGAACAAGTTATGTTTTATGGTGTGAATGAAATATTTAATTTCTAGATTTAACCGGTTTACAAAAGAAATCCCTTTTAATTTTACTATTTTTCACTGTAATGAAGCTAAAGTTCTTTTGACAACAACCACGGCAACTATCTAACATTAGGGAAAAGTTTAGGATTTTGGCATCTGAACTACTTCTTTACACAAATGAGCTGAACAATTTACTTATCCAGTTAATCATCTCTTTCTGGTCTGTGTTTTTATCGTAACAGGAATTTGATAAAATACAAAAGTAACAAGAGAAGATTTTGGGGGTGGGGTGGGGTCCCTTCATCTTCATCACATCAAGAGCGTTTTACACATAATGTGCATAACTAAAAATAGTTGTTATCAGAGAAATGAGTTAGGCCTAGAAATGAATGCAAACAGTCTAAGAATACTGTATTCTTGCCTTCCCTACTGTACTACCTGATTACATGTCGGTGCCCACCACTAAAATGACCTCTATGAAGGGAAGAACAATTCTTCTAATCCTTTGTATTCTCCATGCCTAACCTGGTATTGGGCACAGCATGGTAAAAGTTTGTGTCATTGAAAATGGGTCCCACCTTTTGACCAACATGAGCGAGACCACGCCAATATCCTTCACCGGTTTTGCTTTTAGTTTACATGGCCCGGGTATACCTTGGAAAGAAAAAACACCTGATGTTCATTTGATTTCTACCTTCTCCGGCTTCATAGAGCTCTAGAGATAAAACTTCTTCTGTAGCCTCAGCTCCACCTGGATCCTGAGCCAATTCTGAGCAGGTGAGAAAGGTGTTGGAAGCTACATTTGTATCATTTAGAAGAGTCTAGAGTTACATGTGCTGTTCTAGGACTGATACACTTTGAGTTTGATTCCTAAGTGCATCAGGAGTCAAAGGGAAAGAGGGTTCTTTTTCACATCCTTATATTTTAAAGTGTAGTTATTTTTCACATGGCTAGGAATTCTCTGATATGAAAACTTTGGGCTTTTCAGATCATATAGGTATTTGAATTTCCTGTTAAGAGGGTTTTTAACTATGGTTTGAGAGTAGTTTTCTGTGATATTGCCTTCATTCAGAGTTCTTCTTTTGAACCCTGAAACATGGTAGAAGCCATATATTGGGGGGTGGAGAGGGTCTTAAAATACACAGCACTTAAATCCTGCAGAATGAAGACGCCTGCCATATACCTGATATCCAAGTTGTCCAGTAGGGAACCAAAAATGAAGTAGAAACTTCACAACGTTCTCTAATAATAGTGGGAGAGCACTAAATTTCAAATCAGTTATTAGCAGCTAATTATAACATTATTTCATTGTTAGATATTTTATTAATCTGTTGGTGGTAAACTTGAACATGGTTTGGGGCAGGATTTGAGTTAAGAGGTGGGGCAGCTGCTAGTTTATTCCTTCAGTGACACTTGCAAATGCTTCCCTTTATTGTGACCTCTAGCTTAAATTTATGTGACTCACTTAAATGTCAAACAAGCTAAGTGGTGCATTTCATTAATGAAAAATTAATGAAAACCTTGGGCTGGCACATACTACTTGTTTACAATATATATAATTCATTAGGAAGACATCCGTCAAATAAGGGTCTTGGCATGGATCTGGTGGCATTGTAAGTAGGCTTTATTCTCTTCCTTCCAGTTAATGAAAGTGCAAGGCTGGGAAAAATTCACATAAAACAGATTTAATGAGTCTTTGGGGGAAGTTTTACAGAATAGGGTACATGAGTCATAAATATCACATGTAAAGTCTATTTGGCCCAAATTATTTAGGATTGGAAATGGCCATAATTTCATTTTATAAGCAAAAAGTGCCCAAGTGTTTAGATCAGGAACTTAATTCCAGGCAAAAGTCCTACACTCTTTTTAGAGCCTAGTCATTAAGTAGGCTCAGTCTTGAACAACTCATTTAAGAAACCAATTTATTTCCCCCTAAAATGGAGGTAAAACCAGGGACCACTTCCCAGATATGGGGGATAATTATTTATTTTCTGAAAGTCTGTAAAAAGTGAATATCACTTTTTGGTATATAAAACTTCCCTGACCCTGATAATCTGGTTATAAAAAATGGTTGGTACAAATTCTTTTAAATCACTTCAAAAGAATGCTCTGTTTCTGCACAAATATTGGTCCCTCAATATTGAAGTAGCTGAAAATATCACTGGTCTCCTCTATTTCTATGCCTTTTACCTTCTTGTTGAGCCTTTTCCTCACTTTCACTGTTTTCAAGTGTTTATAGATAGTATTAAGACATGGAAGTAGGGACTGGAGGAAAAGATGAGCTATTGGTCACAAAGGCAACATGAGAACAGGTACTGTATTATTCAGCATAATTTTATAAGCACCTAAAAGAGGGCTTGAGATATACCTAGGTGTGGGATTCCAATAGGTGTGTTTAATAAGAACAAGATTGGTCCTTGCCCTGAGGTAGGTGTTTTTTTGTTTTGTTTTTTTGTTTCTGGATTTTTGTTTGTTTCCAGTGAAGAAGTAGAATATTCACCTGCAACTAGAGTTAAAGAATAGAATGTTATGGTTGATTTTATGTGTCAACTGACTCACCTAAGGGATGCCCACATAGCCAGTAAAACATTATTTCTGTGTGTGTCTATGAGGATGTTTCTAGAGGGATTTCTAGAGAGATTAGCATTTGGCTCAGTAGACAGAGTAAAGAGATATGTCCTTACCACTATAGGTGGATATCATCATTCGTTCCCTTTGTGGGGATGGGGGCTGAATACAGCAAAAATGGGAAGGAGGGGAACTTCCTCTCTTCTTGAGCTGAGATGTCTATCTTTTCCTGCCCTTGGACATCACAGCCCCTGGTGCTTGTGCCTTCAGATTCTGGGACTTCCATTGGTAGCTACCTGGTTCTCAGGCCTTTGACCCCCTGACTGGGAGTTATACTATCAGCTCCCCCGATTCTTGGGCCTTTGGACTTGAACTGAATTATATCACCAGGCTTCCTGGTTCTCCAGTTTTCAAATGGCTGATTTGGGGACTCCTTAGCCTCCATAACTGCCTGAACCTATAATCTTTCTTTCAATCTCTCACTTATGTCTACATGTATATACATACATTTATGTACATATATGTACATGTGTATGTGTGCACATACACATTTTAGATTGGTGCCATTTCTTTGGAGACCACTAATGGTTAACAAGAGATAAACCCTATGTGAAACATAATTTTGCAAAGTTAGAACTATCTTCTAGTCTGGGTTACTAGAGAGAGTAGAATTTCATTTGATTCTTGGAGAGTGAGATTTTTCCATACTGGCTTTTTATTGCTTATGGCCTCTTCCTGGCAGAAACTCTCCCATACCTGACACAAAATAGAAGTAGTCACAGGTATCTAAGGAGGAAGAATTGAAAAGAAAGTGGGAACAGAAGGAAAAAGAAATTACAACACTCAAATTAGAACTTCTAATAGGTGAGTGTGATCAAGGAATTTGGGTATCAGGGAGAAAAAGCTGGAAGCATGGAAACCTGATCTCTGAAGCCAGACTTCCTATGTTTAATGGCAGCCACTGTCACTGACCACTGTCCTAACTCTGGGCAAGGTATTCAAGATCACTCTGATTCTGTTTGTTCATTCTTAAAATAATGACAAAAATAGTTCCTTTTATAACATTGCCAAGAGAATCTAATACCAAGAAGTATTAAGAAAGATATCTGCCACATGGTGAAGTTTGTGCCATATGGACATTTGTTCCAACAGGTTTAATAGGGTACTTGTGGAGAGTTCAAGTATCCTGTGGGATAACAAAGGCCTTGAAAGTTCAGAGCAGAGATGAAACTTGATAATGGTGGGATTATGGCAATTTGAAGTTGGTAACAAGATCTACAGGCAGAGCTGATGGACAGAAGAATTATGGACAGAGGTAGCTGGTGAAAACCTTCAATAGTTGAGGAATGAAGTGTTTGGAGTTTAAATTCATGGCTGAGATAGTAAACGCATTTTTTCTGAAAATGAAAGGGGGGAGAATGCTCAGATGGACCACTCATAAGGGGTGAGATTTGTAATTATTAGAATATTAGATCTGCCTTTCTCTCCTCTCACTTGTTGCTTTAAATAATGGGTCTACAGTTCAACATTCTATATTTCAGTATCTTTGGGAAATGCAAAAGATACACTAAATGATAGTGTTATCAGATGTGGCTGTGTGTGTGGAGCCACTGATAACCTGGGTTTTGACACTAGGAACAGTGATTTAATAAGGGCCATGGATGTTATGAACCCCTCTTTTTTTAAAAAAAAATTTAAATGTTTATTTATATATGAGAGCAAGAGCCAGAGTGCTCACACAAGTGGGAGAAGGGCAGAGAGAGGGAGACACAGAATCTGAAGCAGGCTCCAGGCTCTGAGCTGTCAGCACAGAGCCTGACACGGGGCTCAAACTCATGAACTGTGAGATCCTGAACTGAGACAAAGTCAGACACTTAACTGACTGAGCCACCTAGGTGCCCCTGAACCACTCTTAATGGAGCAACTTGCTTTGTGTTTATTTTTCTTTGCTTTCCTCCTCCATGTTTATACAACTTCCTTACACTCCATTTGTATCTGAGAAACATCAAGCCAGGTGGTATTCTGAACCCTCTGTTTTCCCTACTCTTGTCCTTTAGCAATTACGGGAAATAGACATTAAGATCTACGATCATTGATTTTTTTTTTCTTTTCCCTTACTTGTTATGAAGGATTTACATAATTTTGTATTTGTGTGCCCCTGGATTGGGGAGATTGCATTTAAGTTCTTTGCATAATAACAGTATGGATTCACCTGGGATATTTTCAATTGATGATAGTTCAGTGGATTTTAAGGGCCCTACAAATCTCTCAGATCCTTAAAAATACTTCTACAACTGGAGTCAGAAGTTAATTTTTACTTGCCTGTATCTTTTGATAATTGCTCCAATTCAAAATCTCAATGTTTGGATGATTTTGTAGGTGAGGGACTTTCCCAAGAGGACCTCATTAGATGGTGAAATGACAAGAGCAAAGCCTGTACTGGACAGAGGTCAAAAACCAGAGGGCTGCAGCCAGCACACAAACGTGTCCTGACTTCCCCACATAACACAGACGTGCACAGGGACTTAGACTTGAAATTAAACGTTGAAAGTTGAAGTGGATTGCTACTCTGTCAAATCTCAAATTCAAATTTTTGTAGACCAGAGAGGTTAGTCGTTCCCCTAAGACCCCCAACAAGCTGGAGCCTAGTAGCAGCTGCTTCTATACCTCTTTCTGCCAAACTGATAGTAAGCACCCTGAGGGTGACTCTTCCCCTTTGTGTGTCCTTTCCTCTAGTGCCTTGCCATGTGCTTGGCTGGGGAAGCAACCATAATGACTTTTAAAGCTGGTGATATGGGTTAGATTGGAAACCATTACCTTGGAGCCTATTTGGATTCCACAAGTGATGAAGGTATTATCTTCTGCATTGCCTCTTGTCTTATTTTCCCAGTGGGATGCCATGTGATATGCAGTCTAGACTGGGATTTTAAGGTTATCTCCTTGTTAAGTTGAAATCGGCTCTCGTTGTTCAAGAAAAGGTCTTGGCTGTCAGAGCGGTATCACTGCAAAGCTAAGGACATCAGAATGGCATCTGCCAACCTGTACACGGTCATCAGGAAGCTGGTAGTCATCCAGACTCATTGAAACAACAGGATCTCAGGATACCGCCAGATGGGGCAATCTGTCACGCTCAGGCTGTAGAGGACAGGATGAGGGTTCTTGATATGATTGGAGGGTGCCAAGTGCCACATCTCTTCAAAAAGAGAGGCCAAGGCCTGCCAATCATGACAATTGCTGTAATGCAAAAAGGTCAGATAGTCTTGTCTTTGTGTATCAGAAATGCCAACCTTCTGTCAATGATGAGGTCAAAAATCTGTACTAGATTAAAAGCATTTGTGCCAGAAGCTTCACACTTCCAAAAGGTCAGTGTCAGTGCCAATCAAAACTCACATACAGAGTGGAAGTCTAACTTCTGACTAAACTTACATAGCTTGTTTTTATTTTCTCACCCATCCCTCTGCAACTTTATCATCAAACGTTCTTAAGTATTCGCAGTGCTCTATGCAAACAAGGTACAGAGATTTTGTTCAAACCTGTGATTCTCAAGCCATATATTCACATGGAGGGCTTGTTAGAACACAGATTGCAAGGCCCCACTCCCAGACTTCTGATTCGGTAGGTCTGGGAGAGGGTTCAAGAATTTACATCTTAAATAAATCCCCAGATGGTGCTGATGCTACTGGTTCTCACACAACGGGAACCACTGTTCTAGATGGTCATATAGAAAGGAAAAAATAATGTTCAAGGATTATACTCACCACATATAGATAATAGGATTGTATCACAAGTTTTGGGTTATTTATTTCAACTCCTTTTTCTCAAAGTTTTTGGCTATTCTTGGCATTTTCAAGTAAACATTATGGTATTTATAGGCAGATGTTTTGTAGCTTTAAACATAAGCTAAAAATTTCTAGATGGTTATATACATACATATACACATATCACACCTAAGTATGTATACAAAAGGAAAAGCTATTTGGATTGACACTTGGATTGAGATATATTGACTCCACTTCCCACCAACTAAATCTGGTCTGCTTGTGATAAATACTTAATAATCTTTCTCTTCATTTAAGCTTTTATCACAATTTTTGTGATTACTTAAGATCTACTGCTCTATCCTGGCCACCTCGCCCCTTCATCTGTAAGTTCTATGAGGAAAAGGACCATTTTATACACAGGGTAGTGAATCTTTTTCTGAATGTTTAAATGTTGAACCTGTAGTGACTTGGAGGTAGTTCAGGATTTTGGAATCCCCAAATGGACAGTTTGTTTTTTATTATGTCTTCTGTGTGTGGTTGTATGCAGGTCAGGTTGCTTTGGGTTTGGCAGTTTTGTTTTGGGGAAGAGTTCAGATGAATAGAATTGAATTGATGACCTTTCAAAATTCGTGGCAGTCTGTATATCCTCTTCTTTCATTCTGGCATTTTTACTTATCCCTAAGCTCATCCCTCAATAGTTATTCACAGCTGTGTTTTGATAACACTCTTTTTCACCTTCTAGTTACTTATATATTCGTATATTTGTGACAAAATATATAGTACTGTTTTATGTGGTTTTCAAAATTGACACAAATATATATTGTGCTAGAGATCTTGTGTTTTTTGCTCAACATCTTTTTCACCTGTATCCATGTTGCCATTTGTAAATCTAGGCCACCTTTGCTGATTACTGCATAATATTTCATAACATCCACAGAGATATTTCATTTATCCATCCTCTATTGACCAACACCCAAATTCATTTCCAATTTTGTCATCACAGATGACACACCAGTGGACGTCATATATTATATTTGTATCCCTCTATGCCTTGCTGTACTTGTTCTGGGGATGTATAAACTCAGAGTGGAATTGATGTGTTCCCCAGATGATTTCGTTTTCTTCTTAGGTCCACAGCTTGACTGTATTTCCCATATTCCCTTGCAGATAGGAATGGTTCCATGACTCAGTCTAAGCCAGTGAAGGAATGGAAGCAATGTGAATCACTTTCAAGTCAGGCACCTAAAGTCCTCCCTTAGGCCTTCTTCTCTACTCTTTCCAGGCTGGAATGGCAAGGAGTTCCTGGAAAACCTTAGAAGCCATGTAGAAGAGAGGACAGAGCAACATCACAAACTGGGTTCCCAAAATAGTTGACAAGAGAACCATCTGACAGGAAGACTGGCAGTGGACAGTTCTAGAAGAATAGACTTACTGTACTAAATAACTGACATTTAGGCTTTCTTGCTTACATCAGCATCTAGCATTACTCTGATTAGTAATGTGCTCATATCCCATTTTCTCTAAATTCCAGGTTGCTCTAAAAATGGCTACACAAAATTCTATGCCCAATTAGAAGAAGATTCTCATTTCTCCTCATTCAACCCAATGTTTGATATTATCTGCCTTCATAATTTTTTCCAAACCAGGTAAACTTAGGGGACAATTTCAGTTTCAGTATTTTTTTTTTAATTTAAATTCAAGTTAACAGACGGTGTAGTCTTAGCTTCAGGAGTACAACCCAGTGATTCATCTCTTACATAGGACACCGGTCTTCTTCCCAAAAGGTGCCCTCCTTAATACCCATCACCCATTTAACGCATCCCCCCTCCACCTCCCCTTCAGCAACCCTCAGTTCTCTGTATTTAAGAATCTCTTATGGTTTGCCTACTTCTGTTTTTATCTTCTTTTTCCTTCCCTTCTCCTATGTTCATCTGTTGTATTTCTCAAATTCTGTGTATGAGTGAAATCATATATCTTTCTCTGACTTATTTCACTTAGCATAATATACTCCAGTTCCATCCACGTTGTTGCAAATGGCAAGATTTCATTCTTTTTCATCACCAGGGAGTGTCCAGAGTTTCCAGTGTGTGTGTGTGTGTGTGTGTGTGTGTGTGTGTGTGTGTGTGTGTGTAATATATATATATAATATAATGTATATATACATATACATTATACATATACATATACATAATGTACATATACATATATATAATGTATATATACATATATACGTATATATGTATATGTATAATGTATATATACATCGTATATATACATTATATATATGTTATATATATATATATATATTACACACACACACACACACACACACACACACACACACACACACACATACCTCCTCTTTAGCCATTTCAGCCATTCATCAGTTGATGGACATGGACATTTGGGCTCTTTCCATAATTTGGTTATTGTTGATAGTGCTGCTGTTGATAGTGCTGTTGGGGTGCATGTGCCCCTTTGAATCAGCATTTTTGTATTCTTTGGATAAACTCCTAGTAGTGTAATTCCTGGGTTGTAGGGTAGTTTATTTTTAATTTTCTGAGGAACCTCCCTGCTATTCTCCAGAGTGGCTGCAACAGTTTGCATTCCCACCAGCAGTACAAAAGGGTTCCCCTTTCTCCACATCCTCACCAACATCTATTGTTTGCTGAACTGTTAATTTTAGCCATTGTGACATGTGTGACGTGGTACCTCATTGTGGTTTTGATTTGTATGTCCCTGATGAGTGATGTTGAGCATCTTTTCATGTGTCTGTTGGCCATCTGGATGTCTTCTTTGGAAAAGTGTCTATTCATGTCTTCCTCCCATTTCCTCACTGGATTATTTGTTGTTTGGGTGCTGAGTTTGGTAAGTTCTTTATAGAATTTAGATACTAACCCTTTATTGGATGTGTTATTTGCAAATCTCTTCTTCCATTCTGTCAGTTGCCTTTTATTTCAGTTTCAGTATTTTAACTTGCATATCTCTAGTTGCTGGCAAGGTTAGGCACCTCTATATTTATTGATTTTAGGATTGCCCCTCTCTGAATTACCATTCATCTCATCACCCTCCTATTTCATTTGTGTTCTCTCATTTTCTAGAAATCCCATACCTGAAACATTAGTTGATTTTGAAGGTTGAAAATATCTTTTCTCAGCCTGATACCTGCTTGATAAATTTGCATATGATTTTCTTTATTGGATTGATACCTTAAATTTTCATGAGCTTAATTTATTAACTGTTTCTTTCTCGACTTGTATTTTATGAATCTTCTTTCAGACCTCTTTTCATTCCTGAGTTCACAAATACATTCTCTTATATTTTCTTCTAGTAAGTTTTTTTTTTCTTTCACATTTATGCCTTTGGTCTACTAGGTCTTAAGTTTTCAATATGATGTGGTAGGAATCTAATTTTTTTTTGGTTCTACATATTGAGCTAGTTTTCCCAACATGATTTCCAATTTCCTAAATAATTTATTCTTTCCAAATTGATATATACTAAATTCCCATATAAATGCTTCTGTTTCTATATTCTTTACTAGGACTCCTTGTTCTATAATCTATTCTTCCAAAACTGTGCAGTTTTAAATTTCAAGGATTTGTTATATGACTTAACATGTAATAAGGAAAGTCTTTTTGTTCTTACTTGAAAAATTATCCGTGTACTAAACTTGGTTCTTTCATGAAAATCTTAAAATCATTTTATTTCTCCCGTATCCTATAAATACAATTTAATGGAATTTGATTTAATTTTATTAAGTAATTTGGAGACAATTTATATCTTTGCAATATTAAGTCATTCCCACTGTGGAAAGGGTACAGACCATTTTTTTTAGTACATTTATCTTCATCAGTTTGGATTTTTTTCTCCATACAGTCCAAAACAATCTTTATTTGGTTAATTGCTTAAAAATCTTAGAAAGGATGCAATAGATATTGCAAATGGTATTTTATTTTTCATTTTCAATTGGTAGTTACTAGAATGTAAGAAATTTGGTGTAGCCATGTGAAATTCTTTTTAGTGTGTTGTCTCTTTTTTTTTTTTAAATTTTTTTTTTTCAACGTTTATTTATTTTTGGGACAGAGAGAGACAGAGCATGAACGGGGGAGGGGCAGAGAGAGAGGGAGACACAGAATCGGAAACAGGCTCCAGGCTCTGAGCCATCAGCCCAGAGCCCGACGCGGGGCTCGAACTCACGGACCGCGAGATCGTGACCTGGCTGAAGTCGGACGCTTAACCGACTGCGCCACCCAGGCGCCCCTAGTGTGTTGTCTCTTGATATTCGTGTATTTGTAATGACAACGATGGGAAATATTTATGCGTCTTTGCTTTTTCTGCTTTTTACTTGACCGTAACCTTTTGATTCTATGATGAGTAGTGACAAGAGAAAGTACCCATATCTTTTGACACCTTAAAGGGAGTGTATGTAGAGCCTCTCTTTCTATGATGCATGCTGCAGGTTGAAGTAGATAGACTTACAAGGTTGAGAGGTTACCTTTTTATACCTGGATGTTGATGTTTTTCAAGTAAGTTTCTTTAGCTTTTGAGATAATTAAGATATTTAGCAATGTGCTGAATACCCTAACAGATTAGGGGAAAAAAAGTGTGAGTATTAGTTTCTAGTAAGATGTAGTTTCTACCTACAGAATGTTGATAACATATTCAGAATAAAGTATTCCATGAATCAATAGTGCCTCTTTATGCACGGTGTAATTTGTTCTATACTACCTGTGTGATTTAGTTTGCATGTATTCTTGTATGTAGCCTAAGTTAGTTTTAAAAGCTTTATCTTTTGAGTAGGTTAATTCTTAGAGAATCAGTGAAAGGCTTGTGATCCCAATCTTCTGCACAAGCTTTTTGTCATAATTTTGGTCTAGTCTAATCTCCACCTACCTTTCATGAACCATTCATTTCCTGGTCTAACAGTTCCTTGACCCCAGTCTTCCTATGGTTCTGTCCTCCAAATTGCCTCTTCCCTTTATTACCACAGCCATGACCTACCAATGCTTTATAAATGGGACTTGAAATCAGAGGGTTGTTAAATGAATTTCAGGCAGTATAACTAATGTTTTAAAACCTAAAAAAGGAAAGGATACAGCAGGATTGGATTAAAAATCAGTGTAGCAGATAATATGGTAAATATTATGAAACTCCTGTTGATGAAGCTCTCTTGTCCAACCATAGGGCAAGCAGGGACAAAACCTCCATTGCTGAATTCTTGACGCACTTTCTTTGCATCCCAAAGGGATTTTTTATTTTTTTAATTTTATTTTTTTTAATTTAAGATTTTATTTTATTTTACTTTTTTTTCAATATATGAAGCTTATTGTGAAATTGGTTTCCATACAACACCCAGTGCTCATCCCAAAAGGTGCCCTCCTCAATACCCATCACCCACCCTCCCCTCCCTCCCACCCCCCATCAACCCTCAGTTTGTTCTCAGTTTTTAAGAGTCTCTTATGCTTTGGCTCTCTCCCACTCTAACCTCTTTTTTTTTTTCCTTCCCCTCCCCCATGGGTTTCTGTTAAGTTTCTCAGGATCTACATAAGAGTGAAACCATATGGTATCTTTCTCTGTATGGCTTATTTCACTTAGTATAACACCCTCCAGTTCCATCCATGTTGCTACAAAGGGCCATATTTCATTCTTTCTCATTGCCACGTAGTACTCCATTGTGTATATAAACCACAATTTCTTTATCCATTCATCAGTTGATGGACATTTAGGCTCTTTCCATCATTTGGCTATTGTTGAGAATGCTGCTATAAACATTGGGGTACAAGTGCCCCTATGCATCAGCACTCCTGTATCCCTTGGGTAAATTCCTAGCAGTGCTATTGCTGGGTCATAGGGTAGGTCTATTTTTAATTTTTTTGAGCAACCTCCACACTGTTTTCCAGAGTGGCTGCACCAATTTGCATTCCCACCAACAGTGCAAGAGGCTTCCCGTTTCTCCACATCCTCTCCAGCATCTATAGTCTCCTGATTTGTTCATTTTGGCCACTCTGACTGGCGTGAGGTGATATCTGAGTGTGGTTTTGATTTGTATTTCCCTGATGAGGAGCGACGTTGAGCATCTTTTCATGTGCCTGTTGGCCATCTGGGTGTCTTCTTTAGAGAAGTGTCTATTCATGTTTTCTGCCCATTTCTTCACTGGGCTATTTGTTTTTCGGGTGTGGAGTTTGGTGAGCTCTTTATAGATTTTGGATACTAGCCCTTTGTCCGATATGTCATTTGCAAAGATCTTTTCCCATTCCGTTGGTTGCCTTTTAGTTTTGTTGGTTGTTTCCTTTGCTGTGCAGAAGCTTTTTATCTTTATGAGGTCCCAGTAGTTCATTTTTGCTTTTAATTCCCAAAGGGATTTTTTAAATTCTATAATACTGGAATAGAAAGTCCTTGAGATCAGGGATCTTCTGTCTGATTCTCCATTGTATCCCATGCAATTAGAATAGTGTCTAAAACTAATTAGGTGCAAAACCTATTTGTTGAATAAATGAATAAATTCTTAACCTGTTTTTGTATAACTGCAGTATTAACAAAGCCCTTCTATTACCATAGATACATCCTAAAAATTTCATTGAAATGATTTTAGTTGTTTGTGTATTCCATACAGTTCTCCTTTCCAAAAAAAAATCCACCATTCTGAGAAAAATGAGTGAAATTTATTTAGTGCATCTGATAAAGTTTTTATTGATAACATAACCATTGTGTAGTTTCTCACAGATTAGCTGTGATCATACTTGTTGAAATTGGAATTTTAAAAGGATAAATTTGGTTTTGCTTATTTAGACCATACTTCCTAAGATGGAATTACATTCCTCATTTATGTTCAGATTTTACTGTGTTTTTTGTATTGTTTTTCTTTATACCATATCTTTTTCCTGACTATAAAACTATTTTGTATTTTTAAAACTTGAGAGCAGATGGCCTTCCTACAAGGGCAGTAACCTATAAAAAACGGTCTATACATGACCATATGAACAGATTGATAGTATAATCAAATGAAAATTATATAAATGGAACTGAGACATGTATAATATGTCCAATTATTTTCTGTATGGAAATCACACAGAAATGAAAGCATTAAACATAAAATGGAACATTGTATTTATATAAACCAAGTTTTAAGTGGTTTATTTTTCTTTTGTGACTTTCCCAATATCTATAGTTACTATCCATGTCAAGAACATCTCTTCATCCTTTTTATGTGCACACGCACAAACATGGACACACAAATACTTGACAATGTTCTATAGGAGCATTTATACAAATAGGTCCATGGAGAAACCTATTAAGAGAAGAAACATAACCTTGGTTTCTGATTCCATAGCATCTAAGAATTCTGTGGCCAAAATAAGTTTGAAATAAAATCATAAGTCCCTTCTACCACTGTACCTTGTTTGAGTCTACCCAAAGTAATTTTAATTCAATCTTGTTCAAAATTGGTCACATTAGGGGTGCCTGGGTGGCTCAGTTGGTTGAGCTACCGACTTCAGCTCAGGTCATGATCTCATGGTTTGTGAGTTCAAGCCCCACGTCGGGCTCTGTGCTGACAACTCAGAGCCTGGAGCCCGCTCCAGATTCTGTGTCTCCCTTTTTCTCTGCCCCTCCCCCACTCATGCTCTGTCTTTTTGAGAAATGAAAAAAATTAAAAAAATTTTTTTTTAAATTGGTCACATTCGGGTGTTAGAACAACTCTTTAGGGGATGTAACTTTGTGAGTATATGCTCTTCAAAAAATTTTATGATTGCTATTTATCCTTTATAGAATAAGTACAGAAAACAAAGTTAACAAATATTCACATTTAAATCTAAGTGAACCCTTAAATTAAGGTCTTTTTTTCAGTGTTAACTAAGCTTAAGAGAAGAAATTCCCTGAGATGTTAAACTGAAAATTCTCAGAAGTGCTCCCTTTAGTTGTGAAGCAGATCAGGACTATAAATCGTAGAGCTTCCATTTTATAGGAAACTGAATTTTCAGATAACCTATAGATTATTTTTTAAAACAGTAGATTAGAGTCATTCATGTAGCTTGTAAATGAAATTATCCTATAATTATGAAGCTACCACTATGTAAATTAATGGATGTTCTTGCATTAACCCACTGGTATGATGTTTGAGAGCACATGGTATTTACCCATAATGAGGGTACTCTTGCTGGAAAGAAAGCACCAATTTTTAATTTGAATAAATTAGAAATACCCTTTATTTCAAATAATTTGTAAAGAGGAAGCTGGGTCAACATAAAGCAGGAAATATTTCATGGAAGAAAAACTGATATCTAAGGTTTTTCTATCCATTTCAGTAGGTTTATCCCTCCTCTTTTTTTCCCCCTAATTAATATTTGGAAAAGAAAGATGCAAATATCAATACACGGTCTATTTTTAGATGAAAGTATCAATACAGGGTCTATTTTTATCAAAACAGGGTCTATTTTTAGACTAAAATGGCTTTCTTTTACTTTTTCATCTTTGCCTATGTCAAGGATATAATGTATCAGTGAGACAATTTTTTACTCTAAGTATAAAAAATGGATTATAATTATGTGCTGAAATAGAATCTAAACCTTGGTTCTACAATCTAAATTTTTCTCTTGAAGGAGGCAGGAATCAAGTTAGATATTTTTTTTCTTTTGTTTTTCCTGTTTTTAGATTTTGTTACCTTGAAAAAGTTGAGAGATGCCATCCAGTGAGGTCAATGGCTGGGCAGACAGGAAATCCTAGATGTGCATATTTCTTGATCATTATGATAGTCCAGGGCCTGGTTTTAAGCTTCTTAGTTTCTGAAATCCTGTTGTATTAGGACAGTTAGTTTAATACCTCTGAAATGGACTACTAAATGCACAAAAGACTGATGTATAAACCAAATTGCCACCTGGTCCACTAGAACTGTAAAAGTGAGCCAAATATTCTCTCCTTTAGGGAGAAATGGTCACTGGCTGCCAGATTTTCATAAGTTTATTTGAGAAGCATGGCATTACAGCAAACAGAAGGATATAGTTGGATGATTTAAGAAGTAGCTCAGTTGGACAGCACGATCTATCCATCTCAAAGGTGTAAGGGTACACATGCCAAATTGCTATGTATACTTGTGTCAACAGGTCAGGATATAGTCTAATCAATTCAAAAGACACATTAGTAACTGGTCACTTAGGGATTTTCATTTGTCAAGACCTCTTAGTCTAATTCTGTCAACACCATCTTTGTTTAAACTGGGAACATGAAATTGTTTAGGTTTTGGTATAACTACAATACTATTTTAACCCAGCTTCCAGAGTCCATATTCTATGAGATCAATTGGGCTTTGGCGTTCCCAGATGACCTTTACCCACCAAAAAATACTTAAAATGTCTTTTATAGTTTCTCCAGCTCCATTTGCATGGATTTTCGGCCACTGCTGCTGTTACGATTACTCCTGTTACAACTTCTATTACCACGTTTTCTATCAGTTAACAAGTACTGAGCATAAACCAAGTGTCAGGGTTTAATCTTCACAAACCACCTCCCTCCCCGCTGAGAGGTAGGTGTAATTATTACAGTGCCCACTTGACAAGTGAAGAAATCCAGATTTAGAGAAGTCAAATAGAAAGTGATTTGGCTGAGATTGGACTCAGATGAATCTGCCTTAAATCTAGATTTTAATTCAGAGTAATTTTACTCTTACAATGGTGCCCTTTAACATCCGAAGACTTTGAAACGTCATTAAGCAATTTCTGAGACTTTTTTCTTCAGTAAGCTAGAAAAATTGGGGTATGAAAATTGCTTTGGAACTTAGATTTTTCTAGATAAAATATTACAAAGTAGATATCTACTGTAATTTATGTAGCCTTAAATCTACCAGAGTAAAGTGACCCTGGTGAAATTGCTTGCCATGTTAGACTTGTCATAAATATTCTGTGAGAATATTTATAGAGTGTGGCAAGTGTGCATGGAGCCTAACAAAGCATAAGGCAGCCTAGACCAGGTGCTTGCCCCAGAGAGCTTATGAACTAATTTAGTTGTAAACAGAATACTAGGTATCTATAAAATACTGAGAGTTGGTTGATTGACTCATATCCTCACTCATGATGCCATAAATCAGATGGTTAGACTCTAAACATCTATTGTGCAGGTGGGTAGACCAGCAAGAGCATGTTCTGGCCACTATGAAAACAGCAGGTGGTTTTATTTTGTAATAATATGGGAAGTGGCCAAGAAAGCATAGGGAAAAAAAAAAAGTAAGATAACACTCTGCATTACATGCTACACAACATGTTGGAAGGACCACTATAGAAAGTGTAGACTACATTTATTTTTATTCAATGAAGAATCTTTATTACCCAAGAAAGGTCATTTTAAAGAACTTTATAATTTGAATCAGTTATTGTTTAACTTCTCTGCTGACAGGGTTCTCAAGGCAAATAGAGGAATGTGGGTGGCAGTCACTAAATAGCAATGAAAAATACAGTTGCTAGAGAAGATGGCGCTCTGGAACAAAATGTCACTAGACTGTGCACTCCTTGAAGCCATTGTCATTCTGGCCCAACTCCATGTACTAATGCAGATTTAAACCTGCAAAAAACTCCAGTTCACTTGTTCGCTGAGCTCGGGAGAAAGAACAAACGTGTGGTTCAGCTGCTTCTGCACTGTTTAGACTCTTTTCTTTTTCCTCCTTCATGTGGTGAATACATGCCCGCCTCCATCCCAGGGCAAAGTGGACATGGGGCCGCCAACAGTTCTGAGTGGCCAAGTGTAGATCATCAAAAGTAGGAGAAAGTCTGAGGCCAGATATCTAACTTGTACCTGCTAGTCCAGTTTTATTAGTAATAAAACTATTTTTTCCTCCATCTGATTTTGTGTTTTGTCCTCAGTTAGTTTAAAACTTGGAAGGAAAGAGAGAGGGTGTAATTAAACTCCAGTTCACTTAACAAATGTTTATTGAATAAATGAGTCGGGTAAATTAGCCATAAAGAGAAAAGTGAAAGGGGTGCCTGGGTGGCTCAGTTGTTGAGTGTCCAACTCTTGATTTCAGCTCAGGTCATGATCCCAGGGTCATGGGATCCAGCCACACTGTGTGTGGAGCCTGCTTGGGATTCTCTCTCTCCCTCTGCCACTCTTCCCCACATGTTCGTTCTCTCTGTCTCTCTATCTTGCTTGCTTGCTCAAAAAATGTGTAAAGCTAAGTATGACATTTGTGGGTATTTTCAATGCTTTAAATTATTCACATTTGTGTATATATGCATATATATATATATATATATATATATATTCACATACACTTTGATCTATAAAAATCCATTTTCTCTTAGATCTCTTAGATGGTGGGTCTCTTGAGGTCAGGGTTTATTTTAATAAGCAGCATTTAATGATTCTAGGCCTACAGTAGACACCAACTATACTTTACATTGGATAGACATGTATTTTTGTTCTAAGTTACAAATATAATCATAAGTAATTTATAGAGATTTAAAATTTCATATATTAGAATCTCACTATTAAGTAAGATCACTAGCTTTTTGTTATGGAGGAGTACAGTGGATCTTTACCCCCAACAATCATTTTACTGGAGAAAATTATTTTAAAAGTAATTTGAATTATCCAGAAATTATTCTGAAGCCATAAAGAAAATGGGGAAATAACGATTCAGGAAAATGGGCTAAATCTTGGTCAGAACAATGAGAGTCTGCAGCATTTCAGATATGACTGCTCTCCTATTTCCAGCTCTGTCTTACCGAAACTACTCAGGAAGTTCTAACTGGGTGAATGCTATAATAAGACAGGGACTCCTTCTCTGCCCAGCTTCCAGTCTAGGCTACTGCATCTCTAGAGGGGCAGGCCACAAGTATTTCTCCTCACATGTAGTCTCATGGTACAGAAGCTCTACGCCAGAAAGGACGTGTGTAGATGCCCGGGGTTACCTTCCTCCAGCCTACCCAATAAATACAGCAAAATCCCCACTCCAGCCTGGCAGGCTGAGAATGAGCCCTGATCACCCACCACAGCTGGCTTTCTGGGTAGAGGGTTCCATATTAGAGGGCTGACTCGAATTCTTCTCCCGGCACCCACCTGTAAAGCAGCGGTGTCACTCTGGGAGAAATGGACACTGTTCCTGCCTCTACTTCTTGTGCAGTGACGCAAAGTTCCTGCCCATGAGAAGAGGCAGGTCAGAGAAGCAAGGCTTAAAATGAAGAGCTCCCCGCCTGAGAGATCTGTTGATTTAAAACAGAGGGTGTAAAACTACATACTAAAGGATAATGAAGAAAACACTAGAGATCTTAGCAGAGACCAATTAAGAAAGTGCCCTTATAGTTCCACGATAAAAAGTCATGAAAAGTAAAATGGGAGAGCAGTAGAAGTTTAATGTAGAACCAGGGAAAGAGACAGCCGAGAAGAGTCCTTCTGGGGTCACTGTCAACACTGGCGACTAGGAAGGCTGTGCATAACATTAGGCAGCATCTATTCAAGGATGAATCAGAGTAGGATGGGACAGACTTGAAAAACATTGCCACAGCTACACATACAGCCATCAGCAGAGTGGAAGACTTACTGGCACAAGGGCTTAAGCACAGTGTCTGCCCAGCTGAACTATAATCTACTCTTATCCAGAAGCAAGTCCTACATAAGCCAGGCTTAAAAGTCTAATGGAATGCAACTTAGGCATCTAGAAGACTTTGTGCTTACCCTATGATAATAGAGACAAGACTGATAAGAGACAAGCTCCAAGCTACTAGTCCCTGTCTGAATGTGTTTAGAATAGTAAACTCTGAACTATGATAAAGCCTGTCAGCCACACACATATCCAAGAGTGGAGGGTAAAACTTGGATTGCTAAAAGAGACTAAGCAAATATTAAGCCAATAAGTGTATCATTACTGATTTGGGGGCAAACTATACGTAGTCAGGCTAAAAGATAAAAAGGAGAAAAAAATCCTAGGGGCATCTGGCTGGCTTAGTTGGTAGAGCATGTGACTCTTGATCTTTAGGGTCATGAGTTTGAGCCCCTTGTTGGGTGTAAAGTTTACTTGAAAAAAATCTTGGGGACATCAGAAATTACACGTGGCCAGAGATCTATTGCTAGTTCTGGTAAGTCATGAATCAAACAACAGGTGAACAGCAACATCAAGTCTTCAGGGCTGAGACAAACCAGTATCCAAAGCTGCTACAATATATTCTCTAAAAACGTCTAGTTTTCAACAATAGAGACTACTTTTAAAGGGGCTTAAATATTGGACTTAAAAAAGACTTCAAAGAAGCCCTTACAAATCTGTTCAAAGTAAAGGAGACAACATAGTAATATTAAGGTATAATATCTAATCAAATAGAAGTTATGTAAAGAAAATTGACATAAAAATTCTGAAGATAACAAGTACAGTAGTAAAATGAACTAGGGGACACTCACCAGTTTATTTACTCTGGCACAGGAGACAACAAACTTGAAGACTGATCAACAGGGATTATTATGCAATCAGAAAAAAAAGCAAAAAAAAATGGAGGAAAATTAACACTCAGAAATGTGAAAAAACATTAAGTACATGAATGTATGCATAATGGAAATGTAGCAAAGAGAAGACAAAAATATTCAAAAAATGGTTGAATATTTCCTAAATTTGATTAAAAAAAAAACTATACATAAAAGAACCTCATCAAATTCTAGGGATAAACATCCAAACATAGATACAGTATAGTGAATGTTGAAAAAAAAAAAAAGACAAGGAAAAAAAATCTTAAAAATAGCAAAAGAGTAACTTCTCACTGTAAAAGGGAATCTCCATAGGATTAATGGCTGACGTCTTATCAGAAACCAGAGGGATGATGACATATTCAAGGTTCTGTAAGTGTAAAAATAAAAATACTTTAAACCAAGAACTTTATTTTTTTAAATTTTTTTTAATTAAAAAAATTTTTTTTAACATTTATTTATTTTTGAGACAGAGAGAGACAGAGCATGAACGGGGGAGGGTCAGAGAGAGGGAGACACAGAATCTGAAACAGGCTCCAGGCTCTGAGTGGTCAGCACAGAGCCCGACGCGGGGCTCGAACTCACGGACCGCGAGATCATGACCTGAGCCGAAGTTGGACACTTAACCGACTGAGCCACCCAGGCGCCCCGAAACCAAGAACTTTATATCCCACAAAATTATCTTTCAAAAACAAAGACCTCGCAGGATAAACAAAAGCTGAAATAATTTGTTGCTAGGAGATCAGCCATACAAGAAATACTGAAGTATTAGGCCTGAAAGCAAATGACACTGGACAGTAATTTAAATCCCCATGAAAAAACCAAAACAACTGGTTAAACTACATAGATAACTATGAAATTAAGTGTAATTGCTTATTTCTTCCTGTTCTCCTTAGAGAGTAATTGCATAAAATGTTACATACAACTTTATTACTTGAAATTACGTACAGCAAGTACTGTTGTTTGGCTTAGCATATAGAAATGTAATATATCCAAGTGTTCGGCACATGAGAGGATAAAACCTGAACTGGAAGTAAATGACATTAGAAGGTATTTCAGTCTTCCGGAAGAAATGGAGAACCAGAAAGGATAAGTTAAAAGGTTTTAGAGCCACATGGCTGGCTCAGTTGGTTGCACATCAGACTACTGATTTCTATTGATTTTGGCTCAGCTCATGATCTCACGGTTGTGGGATTGAGCCCCGTGTCGGGCTCAGGGTGGAACATGGAGCCTGCTTAAGATATCCTGCTTCCCTTCCTCTTTATCCCCCCGTCCCCCATCCCTTGCTGCCTGCTCACACACACTTGCTCTTTCTCAAACTTAAAACAAAAAACAAGAAATTAGAGCAAGTATATATTTATAGTCTCAGCTTCTTTTAAGACCTAAGATGATATAAAGTAATAGTATGCAAAGAGGTAACCTATATGATAGCCCCAAATGGGAGAAGGGCATGGAGCTGTATGAGTAAATTTGTTTCATTCAAGTTAGTGTAACTCTGAAGTATGTACATACATATATATGCACGTACACATATGTACACCTATCCATACACAGTAAGCCTTAGAGAAATCACTAAGAAAATAAAGTATATATAACTTAAAACCTATTAAATAAATTGAAATGTAAAACTACAAAATAGAAGAATACAAGGTAAGGAAAGAAAAGGTGCCCCAAAAGGACATGAGCCGAATAGAAGAGAAAAAAAGGGGGGGGGGCAGAAACAAATGCAAGCATGTCAATAACCTTAAGTATGAACAGATTAAACAATCCAATCACAAGGGTAGGGATTTTCAGATTAGGTTGAAAAAAGATCCAACTGTATGCTGTCTGTTAGGGACACATTTTTTTTTTTTAATTTATGTTTTTTGAGATAGAGACTCCCAAGCAGGCTCCATGCTCCACATAGAGTCTGACATGGGACTCAATTGCATGACTGTGAGATCATGACCTGAGCTGAAATCAAGAGTTGGACATTTAACCAACTGAGCCACTGAGGTGCCTAGAGGAGACACATTTTGAAGAAATGGTAGGTTGAGAGTTAAAAAATGGACAAAGATCCAACTTGTAAACAGCAACACAAGAAGTAACATTATGGCTCTACCATGTAATACATGACTATGCTATGTCAGATAAAATAGGCTTTAAAATTTTAAAAATGTAACTAGATATAAAAGCTTGAATCTTTCATTAATAACATCTTTCAAGAAGACAATTAAATATATAATTATAACTTTGTAATACATGTACTTTCATATATTTGGAGCTTTTGTTTTAAACAAAACCTGGCAGAATTGAAGGAAAAAATAGATTGTCATCGCAGCTATTGCTATTGAAATGACATCAATACCCTGTTATATTTGTTTGCTAGAACTGCCAGATCAAAATGCCACAGAATGGGTAGCTCAAACAACAGAAATTTACTCTGACAGTTGGGGAGGCTAAAAGTCCAAGATCAAGGTATCTGCAGGTTGGTTTCTGCTGAGGCCTCTCTTCTTGGCTTACAGATGACTGCCTACTCAGTCAGGATGTCTTCACATGGTCTTTCCCCTAGTGTCTCTTCCTCTCTTTAATGCCAGTCAGATTGGATTAGGACCTACTCATTTAAATTTTGCATCCATATTCATCAGGGATATCGGCCTGTAGTTCTCTTTTTTTACTGGGTCTCTGTCTGGTTTAGGAATCAAAGTAATGCTGGCTTCATAAAATGAGTCTGGAAGTTTTCCTTCCCTTTCTACCTTTCTATTTTTTGGAATAGCTTGAGAAGGATAGGTATTATCTCTGCTTTAAACGTCAACTCCCCTGGGAAGCCATCTGGTCCTGGACTCTTATTTCTTGGGAGATTTTTGATGACTGATTCAATTTCTTCACTGGTTATGGGTCTATTCAAGTTTTCTATTTCCTCCTGATTGAGTTTTGGAAGCGTGTGGGTGTTTAGAAATTTGTCCATTTCTTCCAGGTTGTCCAGTTTGTTGGCATATAATTTTTCATAGTATTCCCTGATAATTGCTTGTATCTCTGAGGGATTGGTTGTAATAATTCCATTTTCATGCATGATTTTATCTATTTGGGTTATCTCCATTTTCTTTTTGAGAAGCCTGGCTAGAGGTTTATCAATTTTGTTTATTTTTTCAAAAAACCAACTCTTGGTTGCGTTGATCTGCTCTACAGTTTTTTTAGATTCTATATTGTTTATTTCTGCTCTGATCTTTATTATTTCTCTTCTTCTGCTGGGTTTAGGGTGTCTTTGCTGTTCTGCTTCTATTTCCTTTAGGTGTGCTGTTAGATTTTGTATTTGGGGTTTTTCTTGTTTCTTGAGATGGGCTTGGATTGCAATGTATTTTCCTCTCAGGACTGCCTTCGTTGCATCCCACAGCGTTTGGATTGTTGTATTTTCATTTTCATTTGCTTCCATATATTTTTTAATTTCTTCTCTAATTGCCTGGTTGACCCACTCATTCGTTAGTAGGGTGTTCTTTAACCTCCTACTGGTTTGGAGGTTTTCAAGACTTTTTCCTGTGGTTGATTTCAAGCTTCATAGCATTGTGGTCTGAAAGTATGCATGGCATGATTTCAATTCTTGTATACTTATGAAGGGCTGTTTTGTGACCCAGTATGTGATCTATCTTGGAGAATGTTCCATGTACACTCGAGGAGAAAGTATATTCTGTTGCTTTGGGATGCAGAGTTCTAAATATATCTGGCAAGTCATCTGATCAATGTATCATTCAGGGCCCTTGTTTCTTTATTGACCACGTGTCTAGGTGATCTATCCATTTCTGTAAGTGGGGTGTTAAAGTCCCCAGCAATTACCACATTCTTATCAATAAGGTTGCTTATGTTTGTGAGTAATTGTTTTATATATTTGGGGGCTCCCATATTCGGCGCGTAGACATTTATAATTGTTAGCTCTTCCTGATGGATAGACCCTGTGATTATTATATAATGCCCTTCTTCATCTCTTGTTACAGCCTTTAATCGAAAGTCTAGTTTGTCTGATATAAGTATGGCTACTCCAGCTTCCTTTTGACTTCCAGTGGCATGATAAATAGTTCTCCATCCCCTCACTCTCAATCTGAAGGTGTCCTCAGGTCTAAAATGAGTCTCTTGTAGACAGCAAATAGATGGGTCTTGTTTTTTTATCCATTCTGATACCCTATGTCTTTTGGTTGGCGCATTTAGTCCATTTACATTCAGTGTTATTATAGAAAGATATGGGTTTAGAGTCATTGTGATGTCCGTACGTTTCATGCTTGTAGCGATGTCTCTGGAACTTTGTCTCACAGGATCCCCCTTAGGATCTCTTGTAGGGCTGGTTTAGTGGTGACGAATTCCTTCAGTTTTTGTTTGTTTGGGAAGACCTTTATCTCTCCTTCTATTCTAAATGACAGACTTGCTGGATAAAGGATTGTCGGCTGCATATTTTTTCTGTTCATCACATGGAAGATCTCCTGCCATTCCTTTCTGGCCTGCCAAGTTTCAGTAGACAGATCGGTCACGAGTCTTATAGGTCTCCCTTTATATGTTAGAGCACGTTTATCTCTAGCTGCTTTCAGAATTTTCTCTTTATCCTTGTATTTTGCCAGTTTCAATGTGATATGTCGTTCAGAAGATCGATTCAAGTTACGTCTGAAGGGAGTTCTCTGTGCCTCTTGGATTTCAATGCCTTTTTCCTTCCCCAGATCTGGGAAGTTCTCAGCTATGATTTCTTCAAGTACCCCTTCAGCGCCTTTCCCTGTATCTTCCTCCTCTGGAATACCAATTATACGTAGATTATTTCTCTTTAGTGCATCACTTAGTTCTCTAATTTTCCCCTCATACTCCTGGATTTTTTTATTTCCCTTTTTCTCAGCTTCTTTTTCCACAATTTTATCTTCTAGTTCACCTATTCTCTCCTCTGCCTCTTCAATCTGAGCCGTAGTCGTCTCCATTTTATTTTGCAGTTCATTGATAGCATTTTTTAGCTCCTCCTGGCTGTTCCTTAGTCCCTTGATCTCTGTAGCAAGAGATTCTCTGCTGTCCTTTATACTGTTTTCAAGCCCAGCGATTAATTTTATGACTATTATTCTAAATTCACTTTCTGTTGTATTGTTTAAATCATTTTTGATCAGTTCGTTGGCTGTTGTTACCTCCTGGACGTTTTTCTGAGAGGAATTCTTCCGTTTCGTCATTTTGGATAGTCCCTGGAGTGGTGCGGGACTGTGGGGCACTTCCTCTGTGCTGTCTTGAATAACTTGCGTTGGTGGGCGGGGCCGCAGTCAGACCTGATGTCTGTCCCCAGCCCACCGCTGGGGCCACAGTCAGACTGGTGTGTGCCTTCTCTTCCCCTCTCCTGGGGGGTGGGGATTCACTGTGGGGTGGCGTGGCCCCTCTGGGCTACTTGCACATTGCCAGGCTTGTGGTCCTGGGGATCTGGCATATTAGCTGGGGTGGATCGGCAAGGTGCACAGGGGCGGGAGGGGCAGGCTCAGCTTGCTTTTCCTTCAGAGATCCGCTTCGGGAGGGGCCCTGCAACACCGGGAGGGAGTCAGAGCCGCTGGAGGGATGGATCCGCAGAAGCACAGCATTGGATGCGCGGAGGGAGCAAGTTCCCTGGCAGGAACCGGTTCCCTTTGGGATTTTGGCTGGGGGATGGGCGAGGGAGATGGTGCTGGCGAGAGCCTTTGTTCCCTGCCAAACTGAGCTCTGTCGTCCGGGGCTCAACAATTCTCCTTCCCGTTGTCCTCCAGCCCTCCCGTTCTCCGAGCAGAGCTGTTAGCTTATAGCCTTCCAGATGTCAAGTCCCTCTTGCTGTGGGAACACACAAAGCCCCTCCGCTTTTGCCAGCCAGACTGGGGGGCTCTGCTTGGCCGGCGGGCTGCCCCTCCGCCCAGCTCCCTCCCGCCAGTCCATGGAGCACGTACCGCCTTGCTGCCCTTCCTACCCTCTTCCGTGGGCCTCTCGTCTGTGCTTGGCTCCGGAGACTCCGTTCTGCTAGTCTTCTGGCGTTTTCTGGGTTATTTAGGCAGGTGTAGGTGGAATGTAAGTGATCAGCAGTATGCGGGGTGAGTCCAGCGTCCTCCTACACCACCATCTTCCCAGGATCCGCTCATTTAAATTTTAAACTAATCATTTTAAATCAGATCTTTAAAGTGTCTCTTCCAAATAGTCATGAATTTTGAAGGGACATTTTAGTCTATAACACCCGCTATCAATAATGGATAGGACAAGGAGGCAGAAACTCAACAAGGAAATGTAAGAGTTGAACATTATAAGCCAACTAGATAAGATGGTCTCCATAGAACCCTACACCCAACAATAGCAGACTACTTTAAGTGCACATAGAAAATTCTCCAGGAAAGACTGTTATGCCACAAAATAAGCTTCAATAGATTAATTTGAATTAATGTCAAAGAGAGTATTTTTTCTGATCTGAGTGGAATTAAAAATAGAAGGAAAATTGGGAAACCCACAATCAAGTGAAAGTTAAATAATACTCCTAAATAACAAAGGGATCAATGAAGAAATCACAAGGATATTAGAAAATATCTTGTGATGAGTGAAAATGACAATATGACATATAAAAACATGCAGCATGCTGGTAAAGTAAAAAAAATACCCCCTAAAAGTATTTATAGCTGAACACACTTGTATTAAAAAGATCTCAAGTCACTAGCCTAAGCTTACATCTTAATATATTGGGGAAAATCCATTAACTCCAAAGCAAAGAAAAGGAAGAAAAAAAATTAGAACAAAATAGCTAGAATAGAAAAATACCTAGAATAGAAAAACAAAAATCGTAAACCATTAAATAGTCCAAGAAAAAATGTCTCAAATTACCAACATCAGGATTTAAGAGGTGGCATCACTATTAGCCTTAAAGGAAAAGATTACCTGGAAATACAATGGAGAAACTGTATGCCAAATTAGGTAACTTACATGAAATGGACAAATTCATAGACACAAACCACTAAAATTGACTCAAGAAGAAATAAAAAATATGAATAGACCTATAACAAACAGAGGCTGAGTTAGTGATTTAAAAACTTGCCACAAAGAAAATCCCAGGCCTAGACCCTGGTGGCTTCACTGACAATTCTACCAAAAGTTTAAAGAATTAGTACCAATTCTTTATAAATTCTCCCCATCCCTACCATGCCCTCAAAACAACAACAAATAAACAAAAAAACCCAAAACCTGCAATCCCAATATTCCTCCAATCTAAAGAACGTCTACAAAAACAAGAATACCGACACCATATTTTTTGGTGAAGGACAGAAAGTTTTTCCCCTGAGATCGTAAACAAGGATGTCCTCTTGCCACTTCTATTTAACATTGTGTGGGGGGAGGGGAGAGCGGAGAGGTTACTAGCTTGACTAAAGAAGCAAACAAAAGTAGTACAACTGAATTGGAAAAGAATTAAAATAATCTCTCTCAGAATTTTAAATAAAATCTGCATTTGCAAATGACATTCTTGCATATAGAAATCTTACAAAAAATTCTACAAAAGAAATTAGAAAAACCAATTTCAGCTATGTTGCAGAATACAAGATCAACATACAAAGACAACTATATTTCTAGATACTATTTACCCTTCAAAAATAAAATTCCATTTAAAATAACATGAAAAACAGGAATAAAGCATAGGATTTGTACATTAAACTACAAAACTGATGAAAGATATTAAAGAGAAATTGAAAGTAAAATGTTTATGGCCTAAAAGACCATATGTTAAAATGACAATATTCCTCAAATTTGTTTTTTTATAAATTCAAGATTTTCCCTATTCAATTCTTCCCTTGCTTTTTTGCAGAAATTGACAAGCTGATCCTAACACTCCTACAGATCTGCAAGGGACCAAGAATAGCCAAAAACAACCTTAAAAAACTTTAGAGGACTCACATATTCTGATTTCACCCTTACTATACAGCTACCATGTGATTCTGGCATATGGGTAGATAAGTACAGATCACTGGACTTATGGTTTATGTCAGGACTTTAAATTCTATTTAGTCAATTTCTTTTAAATTTACAAATGGAGAAGGAGCAGACTTTTCAACAATCAATGATGTGATACATGTGATATATACATGGAAAAGAGCAAAGATGGATCCCTTTATAATTTATACAAAAATATTAGGAAAGGCATACCTTTTTAAACTATCTCAAAATGTATCCTCGACTTAAAAGGGCTAAAACTATAAAATTCTTAGCAAAAATAGTATTAAACCTTTATCTTCAAAAGGCAATGGTTTCTTAGATATGGTGCCAGAAGCGAAAGAGAAAAAATAGAACAGTGGATAAATTGTACTATATAAAAATTAATCTTTCCATTGTAAATGATACATCAAAACTTTTAAAAGATAACTCACAGTAGGGAAGAAAAATTTTTCTATATTTGATAAGGCTCTAGTATCCCAAATGAAGAACACTTACAACTTAATACTTAAATGCCTCAGTTAAAAACAGGACACAGGGGAACTTGGCTGGCTCAGTAGGTTGAGCATCTGACTCTAGATTTTGGCTCAGGTCATGATCTCCCAGTTCGTGGGATTGAGCCTCATGTTGGGTGGGCTCTGTGCTCACAGCATGGAGTTTGCTTGGGATTCTCTGTCCTCCCCCCCGCCCCCCCACACCCTGTCTCCAGAGTGTACGTGTGTGCTTACTCATTCTCTCAAACTTAAACGGGGCACAGATTTGAGAGATCTCTGCCAGGGAGATACACAAATGAGCACACGAAAAGATACTCAGTCCCATTAGCCATTAGTTAAGTGCAAACCCAACCATCATGAAATACCATTCACACCCTCTAGGTTGCTATAATCAAAAAGCATCTTGATGAGGATGTAGACATATGGGAACCTTATGCATTGTTGGTGAATATTTAAAATGTTACAGCCACTTAGAAAACATTTTGGCAGTGTCTCAGTGTCACCCAACAGAATGTCAGTTTCCATTTGACCCAACAATTCCACTCCTAATGATACATTCAAGAGAAATGAAAACACCTGCTCTTGAACTCTTGAACAGGGATGTTCAAAGCAGCATTATACATAACGGATAAAAAGTAGAAAACCTCAAATCTATCCTGATGGTCTTCTTGATACGTCAATTTGGCTAGCCTATAATTACTCAGTTATTCACTAAAACACTAATATAAATATGGCTCAAGGTATTTTTTCATTGTGATTAAAGTTCATAATCAGTTAACTTTAAGAAATAAATTTAGACAATCTGGGGAGGCAGGATTCAGTCTCTTGAAAGGCCTCAAGAACAGAGCTGAGGCTTCCCTGAGGAAGAAATTCTGCTTGCAGATACTAAGTTCAGTAATGCCTAAATATCCTTCCTGATGGCCTACCTGTAGATTTTGGATCTGCCTATATATAGTCTATAATCACATAAACCAATCCCTTGCAGTAAGTCTGTATCTCCTACTTTTCCTGTTTCTTTGGTGGTACTCTGACTGATACACCCATCAATTGATGAATAATATATTATATCCATATAACAGAATATTATTTGGTGATAAAAATGAAGTACCTATTCATGCTACCATATGGGCACTCTATGAATATATTATGCTTAGCAAAATGAGACTACACCTCATATGAGATAACATTTTATATGATTCTGTTTTATGTGGAACATCCAGAATGGGGAGTCTATGGAGACAGACAGTGGTTGTTGATAGTTTATGGAAAGGCATTATGAATTATTGCTAATGTTCAAGGGGGATTTTTTTGGAGGGGGATGAAAAGGTTCTGTGCTCACATTGTGTTGATATTGGGATAATTCTGTGAAAATGCTAAAATTATTGAATTATATACCTTGAAAGGGTGAATTTTATGGCATGTGAATTATGTCAATACAAAGGTTTTAAAAAATGATGGGGACATGTTAAAATCACAGGACCCAGCTTGAAGGGGATCCTGTTGGACAAATCTAGAACAACTTGAGCATCAAAATAAATAACAGGGTACCACTGAATAAAATAAAATTGCATGTGTCCATACTGATAGCAATGTGTTAGGTATATTAAGCCATGTCTTATGGTAATAGTACCAAGTATTAAATGTAAAAAAAATAGTGATGGAAATGGAAACTCCCTATTTGGCAACCATGGTGATGGGTATATTATGTGAGAATCAAAAGATACCAAGATACTGGTCAGTGGAAGTTGAACAGGAACAGAATATTGCCGCAATCTAAGAATCCCTTCTCATGAAATTCCACTTATCATGAAAGGTAGAACTTATTTTTGTGTGTGAAGAAACTTGGCAGAAATGTTACCCATTGTGCTTAAATGTATCCTACCTATATCACCAGTTTACACTGGTTACATCATGTTTACATGTATCATTTTTCTACTACCAGTGGTGGTGGTAGGGTTGATGGTGTGTGTCCCTTTTGATGTGCTGCATTGAGAAAAGCTTGGCATCATGTTTGGGATGTTTCTGTTGGGGATGCCTGGCCTGAGTCTGCTCAAGAAGAAACAGTAGATAGTCCTGGCTTGGTAGTCATGTAGGCTCTGAATCTGTCAAGGACATGAAGGTGAGAGCAAGACTGAGGGATAGCTCCTGATTTAGAGGAAGGAATCTGGACCAGAATGGAAAAATACCTCTTGTCCAGACCATTGGGACATTTGGCCACATTTGAAGGGCTATGTGGATGTGTTTATAGTGTTGAAACAATGTTGAGTTCCTGATTTGGAAGTTATGTCAATTTATACATAACTGGAATATTGTATATGAAGAGGTAAATGTATTACCTGGAATATTTTTCTGGAATATTGTATAGGAAGAGGTAAATGTATTAAGATATTAACAAGTGGGGGTTCTGATTAAAGGAATACGGGAATTCTTCTACCATTGTAATCTGTGTGAAATTGAAGATACATTACTTGTATAAATAATGAACATTTTTTTCTAGGGTTTATTTATATGGCTCTTGATTTAAATTTAAAAACCTAAAATTGAATTGGTTTAAGAAACAAAGGAACAAAGGAGATTAAAGATTTTGTTGTTAATTTTGGCTTCTGAGTGTTTTTGCTTTAAAAACTAAGGGTCTGGGGCACCTGGGTGGCTCAGTCAGTTGAGTGTCTGACTTCGGCTCAGGTCATGATCTAGCAGTTTGTGAGTTCAAACCCCACGTCAGGCTCTGTGCAGACAGCTCAGAGCCTGGAACCTGCTTCAGATTCTGTGTCGCCCTCTCTCTCTGCCCCTTCCCCGCTCAGGCTCTGTCTCTCTCTGTCTCTCAAAAATGAATAGACATTAAAAAAAAAAATTAAGGGTCTGTGTTGAGGGAATCAGAGATGGATACTGAAAAGTTTCTACTCTAAAACCTCATTTTATAAGAAATTCAGCACTTCTCAAATACTATTTAATAAAGTGATGAACAAAGATCTTTATATGGGACTCAGCATTGAAGTCCTGCTGTGAAGAAAGTTTTTCATAGTCTAAAGGACCAATAATTGGTAAGTATTTCCTGAATCTTGGCTTACATTTTGCCTTACATCATATCATATAATCAATTTCTTTTTGAATTATTTCAGGTGATTCTTTTTTCCTCATACTGATAACCTTCAAGTTCAATATTTGGTTAGGGCTCTTATTTTTGGACCTAGCATGTAATTACTTTTGGTTTTCATCTTTGTTTTCTAGATTCTTTCATCATGTGTGACTCTAGTCATGGGTGAATCCAATGTTTGTGAGAAGCGGCAAATGTTTATTTTGTAACATCAGCTTGATATTTGAATTGGCATATGCCTTTAACTTTTAATTTGATATTGTTGTTCCTTAGCACAGAATTAGCTTCTATTGTGGTTTTGGAAGCTCTTCAGCATGAAAAATCAATACGATATGAAAAGGCTAATATGCTGTAAATTATATTATTATGACCTGGCCAGAAAAGCTACTCCATGACTTCATTCAGTTTCTGCTGTAAAAACAAGTCAGACTGACACACTGCCAAAAGCAATGCCATGTTTATTTATAAAATCATGAACCAAGGAAAATTGTAAATTGACTCACTAGGGCATGATTCAATTTTTAAAAGAGAAAAAACCACTTCACATATTTTAAACCATTTGTTTAAAACCAAAATTCCAATTTATTTTGTTTATAAATTCATGGCAGTCATAGAGTTGAACAATAGTACACGTTGTGGGTTGGAAAATATTGTGGAAAAAGTATATATTTTAGATTCAGATAGATACTGGTCCAAATCCTAGATCAGCCTCTTAACATATTTGATCATGAACAAATAAAGCTTAGCCTTCCTCCTCACAATTTCCTCAAGGTATTGTGTGGAAGAATTAAATAAGCGTACATTTATAAAATAAACATGGTACCTTGTGACTAATAGCCATTTGAAAGTGTCCTATTTTCTACCGTATTTATTTTGGGCGAGTTTTCTTAGTTTCTTCTGGTTGGTTGTGGTGGTTTTTCAGTGAAACTTTGTAGGATTTTAGAAGATTGCTTTGTACCTCAGTAAACAATTTGCTTTCGGAAATTTGCTAATCATTCCTAGCTTTATCAGGTCAAGAGGACAGGAAGCTAACTTTAAAAGGATGACAGAGACAAAAAAAAAAAAAAAAAAAAGATCTAGCAAATAAAAACCATGAGAATTGCAGGTAATCAATTAAAGCTGAACTCTTTCCTGTAAACATACCTGCTTGGGGAATACTGAAGAGTTTGATGAAGTCTAGGTTCGCAGAGTTCATATGTGAAGATGAGTTAATCTTGTATTAAAACAAGAAGACGAGTTTATCTTGTATTAAAGCAAAAAATAACTATCCTAGAGAGCAGTGTTCTCTGATCTCAGACATCTGTGCAGTTTCTCTCTCTCTGGGTGTGTGTGTGTGTGTGTGTGTGTGTGTGTGTGTGTGTGTGTGTGTATCATCTCTGTCATCTCTTGCTCTGTCATCTCGCTCTATCACCTTTCTATCTATGTATATCTATGTATTTTTTTTAAATGCCATTGTGAAGTCTATTGTTTACAAGACTTTCAGTCCTGGAGTTCTGACCTGATGGAGGCCCTCTTCCTATATACTCCGTCAGTCATCAGGTAAGTATCTGAATAAGGAATCCAAAAGGAGTCGAGAGCCCAACAGAGTAAATGTGAAAACAGAAATGAACAGTGTTGAAGTAGACCATTGAGAGAAATGGGGAGGAGGGAGGTTTTCTGCTTTCAGAGTCCCCAGAATTTTGATTTTTGTGCTTTGTATAAGCCAGGTATCTCTCTCTTTCAGTGTCTTTAAAATTAAGACTTAACTAGATTTATTTATAATAATTAAACTTACACTTTGAAATGCAACATTGTATAGAAAGTTATATGAATTTAAGAAAATCATATAAACATACAGTATGTTTTGATATCATCTTCTTGCTCCCTTTGGGGTAAGACTCTTCAATTTCTTTGGCAGTTTGACTAAAACAGTTTATTTATTCCTTATGTGTTTTTCTGCTGCTGTCCTCAGTTTCTCAATTTAGGAAAAACTGATCTAACTCAGTTATTCATTCTTCTACTTATCCATACTATTGAACTCTAATTACCAATATGGATTTCTTTATTCACAAATCAGGCAAACAGTGGGCAGGCATTCATAGCTGAGTTTTTTTTTTTTTTTAATCATCACTTGATACTTTGAAGAACTTCATGAAGTAGGTGTTGTCCCACCTGATTTACAAAGATGCTAATGAGGCTAGGAAAGTTAATTGATCAGCTCCGGATCTTAATTGCATAGGTCAGATCGTCAGAATTTCAAATAGGCAATCTGATCACAAACACAGGCTCCTTCTATATTGTACCCTCAGTATTATAATTACATACAGATTTCCCTCTCCTTCTGGTGGGGTTGTGTCCCAGGAAACCCATCGGAAGTTGAAAATATCCTAAGTCAAAAGTGGATTTAATACATCTAACCTACCAAATAGCGTAACTTAGGTTTGGCTAACATTTAAATTAGCCTGCACTGCAAGGGAAACAAAGTCGTTGACCTACAAGGGGAGACAGATCAGGTTTGCAGCAAACCTATCCACAGAAACTTGGCAGGCCAGAAAGGAGTGGCAGGATATATTCAGTGTGCTGAATCAGAAAAATATGCAGCCAAGAATTCTTTATCCAGCAGGGCTTTCATTCAAAATAGGAGAGATAAAAGTTTCCCAGACAAACAAAAATTGAAGGAGTTTGTGACCACTAAACCAGCCTTGCAAGAAATTTTAAGGGGGACTCTGAGGGGAGAAAATATTTTAAAAAAACATATGTAAATAAATACCAAAAGCAACAAAGACTAGAAAGGACCAGAGAACACCACCAGAAACTCCAACTCTACAAGCATCATAATGGCAATAAATTCATATCTTTCAGTACTCACTCCAAATGTCAATGGACTCAATGCTCCAATCAAAAGACATAGGGTAACAGAATGGATAAGAAAACAGAATGGATAAGACCCATCTATATGCTGTTGACAAGAGACCCACTTTAGACCTAAAGACACCTACAGACTGAAAATAAGGAGATGGAGAACCATCTATCATGCTAATGGTCAACAAAAGAAAGCCGAAGTAGCCATACTTATATCAAACAATCTAGACTTTAAAATAAAGACTGTATCAAGTGATGCAGAAGGGCATTATATCATAATCAAGGGGTCTGTAGATCAAGAAGATCTAACAATTGTGAACATTTACATGCCAAATGTGCGAGCACCCAAATATATAAATCAATCACAAACATAAAGAAACTCATCATCGGGGCGCCTGGGTGGCGCAGTCGGTTAAGCGTCCGACTTCAGCCAGGTCACGATCTCGCGGTCCGCGAGTTCGAGCCCCACGTCGGGCTCTGGGCTGATGGCTCAGAGCCTGGAGCCTGTTTCCGATTCTGTGTCTCCCTCTCTCTCTGCCCCTTCCCCGTTAATGCTCTGTCTCTCTCTGTCCCAAAAATAAATAAACGTTGAAAAAAAAATTAAAAAAAAAACTCATCAATAGTAATACCATAATAGTAGGAGACTTCAACACCCCACTCAAAGCAATGAACAGATCATCTAATCAAAAACTCAACAAGGAAACAATGGCTTTGAATGACACATTGGACAAGATGGACTTAACAGATATATTCAGAACACTTCATCCTAAAGCAGCAGAATATACATTCTTCTCCAGTGCACATGGAACGTTCTGTAGAATAGATCATATACTAGGACACAAATCAGCCCCAAGTAAGTACAAAAAGATCGAGATCATACCGTGCATATTTTCAGACCACAGTGCTATGAAACTTGAAATCACCCACAAGAAAAAACTTGGAAAGGTAACAAATATTTGGAGACTGAAGAACATCCTACCAAAGAATGAATGGGCTAACCAAGCAGTTAAAGAGGAAATTAAAAAGTATGTGGAAGTCAATGAAAATGATAGCACCACAACCTAAAACCTCTGGGACGCAGCAAAAGCAGACATAAGAGGAAAGTATATAGCAATCCAGGCCTTCCTAAAGAAGGAAGAAAGATCTCAGATACACAACCTAACCTTATGCCTCAAGGAGCTGGAAAAAGAACAGCAAATAGAACCCAAAACCAGCAGAAGACAGGAAATGATAAAGATTAGAGCAGAAATTAATGCTATCGAAACCAAAAAAGCAGTAGAACAGATCAATGAAACCAGAAGCTGGTTCTTTGAAAGAATTAACAAAATTGATAAACCACTAGCCAGTTTCATCAAGAAGAAAAAGGAAAGGACGCAAATAAGTAATATCAAGAATGAAAGAGGAGAGATGACAACCAACACAGCAGAAATAAAAACAATAAGAGAATATTATGAGCAATTATATGCCAATAAAATGGGCAATCTGGAAGAAATGGGCAAATTCCTAGACACATATACACTACCAAAACTGAAACAGGAAGAAATAAAAAAAAATTGAACAGATCCATAACCAGTAAGGAAATTGAATTAGTAATCAAAAATCTTCCAAAAAACAAGAGTCCAGGGCCAGATGGCCTTCCAGGGGAATTCTACCAAACATTTAAAGAAGAGTTAACACCTATTCTCTTGAAACTGTTCCAAAAAAATAGAAATGGAAGGATAATGTCCAAACTCTTTCTATGAAGCCAGCATTACCCTGATTCCAAAACCAGACAGAGACCCCACTAAAAAGAACTATAGACCAATTTCCCTGATAAATATGGATGCAAAAATCCTCAACAAGATATTAGCCAACTGGATCCAACAATACATTAAAAAAATTATTCACCACGACCAAGTGGGATTTATACCTGGGATGCAGGGCTGGGTCAATATCCACAAAACAACATGATTCATCCCATCAATAAAAGAAAGAACAAGAACCATATGATCCTCTCAACAGGTGCAGAGAAAGCATTTGACAAAATACAGCAAACTTTGTTGATAAAAACCCTCAAGAAAATAGGGATAGAAGGATCATACCTCAAGATCATAAAAACCATATATGAATGACCCAATGCTAATATCCTCGATGGGGAAAAACTGAGAGCTTTCCCCCTAAGGTCAGGAACAAGACAGAGATGTCCACTCTCGCCACTGTTATTCAACATAGTATTGGAAGTATTAGCCTCTGCAATCAGACAACACAAAGAAATAAAAGGCATCCAAATCGGCCAGGAGGAGGTCAAACTTTCACTCTTCGCAGATGACATGATACTCTATATGGAAAACCCAAAAGATTCCACCAAAAAACTGCTAGAACTGATTGATGAATTCAGCAAAGTGGCAGGATATGAAATCAATGCACAGAAATCGGTTTCATTCCTATACACCAACAATGAAGGGGCAGAAAGAGAAATCAAGGAATTGATCCCATTTACAGTTGCACCAAAAACCATAAAATACTTAGGAATAAATCTAACCAAAGAGGTGAAAAATGTATACACTGAAAACTATAGAAAGCTTATGAAATAAATTGAGGAAGACACAAATAAATGGAAAAATTCATGCTCCTGGACAGGAAGAACAAATATGGTTAAAATGTCGATACTACCCAAAGCAATCTACATATTCAATACAATCCCTATCAAAGTAACACCAGCATTCTTCACAGAGATAGAACAAATAATCCTAAAATTTGTACAGAACCAGAAAAGACCCCGAATAGCCAAAGTAATCTTGAAAAGGAAAACCAAAGCAGGAGGCATCACAATCCCAGACTTTACGCTACAAAGCTGTAATCATCAAGACAGTCTGGTACTGGCAGAAGAACAGACACTCAGATCAATGGAATAGAATAGAGAACCCAGAAATGGACCCACAAACGTATGGCCAACTAATCTTTGACAAAGCAGGAAAGAATATCCAATGGAATAAAGACAGTCTCTTTAGCAAGTGATGCTAGGAAAACTGGACAGTGACATGCAGAAGAATGAATCTTGATCACTTTCTTACACCATACACAAAAATAAACTCAAAATGGATGAAAGACCTCAATGTAAGACAGGAAGCCATCAAAATCCTTGAGGAGAAAGCAGACAAAAACCTCTGTGATCTTGCAGCAACTTCTTACTCAACACATCTCCAGAGGCAAGGGAAACCAAAGCAAAAATGAACTACTGGGACCTCATGAAAATGAAAAGCTTCTGCACAGTGAAAGAAACAATCAGCAAAACTAAAAGGCAAATGACAGAATGGGAAAAGATACTTGCAAATGACTTATCAGATGAAGGGTTAGTATCCAAAATATACAAAGAACTTATCAAACTCAACTCCCAAAAAACAAATAATCCAATGAAGAAATGAGCACAAGACATGAATAGACACTTCTTCAAAGAAGACATCCAGATGGCCAACAGACACATGAAAAAATGCTCCACATCACTCATCAGGGAAATACAAATGAAAACCACAATGAGATACCACCTCACACCTGTCAGAATGGCTAACATTAACAACTCAGGCAACAACAGATGTTGGCGAGGATGCAGAGAAAGAGGATGTCTTTTGCACTGTTGGTGGCAATGCAAGCTGGTGCAGCCACTCTGGAAAACAGTATGGAGGTTCCTCAAAAAACTAGAAATAGAACTACCCTATGACCCAGCAATTGTACTACTAGGCATTTATCCAAGGGATACAGGTGTGTTTTGAAGGGACACATGCATCCCCATGTTTATAGCAGCACTATCAACGATAGCCAAAGTATGGAAAGAGCCCAAATGTCCATTGATGGATGAATGGATAAAGATGTGCTGTGTGTATAATATATACATACATATATATGTATATATACATACATATATATTTATGTATATATATAAATATATATGTATACATACATACAATGGAGTATTACTCAGCAATCAAAAAGAATGAAATCTTGCCTTTTGCAACTACATGGATGGAACTGGAGGGTATTATGCTAAGTGAAATTAGCCAGAAAGACAAAAATCATATGACTTCACTCATATGAGGACTTTAAGAGACAAAACAGATGAACATAAGGGAAGGGAAACAAAAATAATATAAAAACAGGGAGGGGGACAAAACAGAAGAGACTAGTAAATATGGAGAACAAACTGAGGGTTGCTGGTGTGGTTGTGGGAGGGGGATGTGCTAAATGGGTAAGGGACATTAAGGAATCTCCTCCTGAAATCACTGCTTCACTATTTGCTAACTAATTTGGATGTAAATTTTAAAAAATAAACACAGATAAAAAGAAAATAGCCTGCACTTAGGCGAAATCATCTAACAAAGCCTAGTTTATAATAGTATTGATACATCATGTAACTTACTGGATACTGAAGGTGAAAACCGGAATGGCCATGTGGGTACACAATGGTTGCAAATGTGTTGGTTTCTCCTTGCAATTGCGTGCCTGGTAAAACTGCAGCTATCAGTGCCCAGCGTCCCAAGAGAGTATCACACCACATGTATTGCCAGCCTGGGAAAAGATCACACCTACCACTCATTGGTAGCTTACTATTTGCTCATTAAGGAGATAGAGGGGGAGTACCACCTAATAAAATGTGGTCCTGAAGTATATCAGATTTTAATATGGAGAGAGATTTTCAGAAATTAATAGCTTTGAGTGCCTTTTTATATCGTTCAGTGTTCTTTTTGTACCAAGTTCTGTGGAGATAAACAGGAGGGGCAACTACGTTTGTGAACATGTAGGAAAGGCTACAAAGAAGTACACAATTGCTTTGTAATGGGTTTTCCTCACTAGGCTGTGGTTCTTGTATCCTATACACTAGATTCCTTGTATGTGCTTAAAAACCATTTGTTGAGTAAAGTGAATCAAAGGGTCAAATGTCAACTAGATTTTGCAGAAAGGGTAGAAATTATTAGCTGAGTCCAGAAGAATGGAAAAAGATTTCCAAGTAGCATGTAGAAAGGCGAACAGGAAACATACAGAGGGTTTTGCAAGGCTGGGCTAGCTGTGAACAACATGTTCATCCATTCAACAGGCATTTGTTCAATGCTCTCACTATGTGCCAGGAACTGTTAAAGGCACCAGTAGTGTGTCCAAATTGTAACATGTATGGAGAGAATGGTAGAAGATGTTTGGGATCTAGGTGATAGCCTTTTGCCTTGGGCTTCAGGCTAATGAGTTTCAGTTGCATTGAAGGAGCATGAAGCAAAGTTAGGTTTTAAAAAGTAACTTGTCAAGGTTGAAATAAAAGCTAAGTTACGTATTTCTTGAAACTTTACTTTGAAAAGTATATTGTACTATGAGAAAAGTAAATACATTTATCACACACACACACACACACACACACAAAAACCTTAGAAAACAGAGGAGCAAAGTGACATTTACAGAGATAGCACTGGTGGGTGGGAGCGAGATAAGCTTGGTAAATCTCCAGTCAGAATGATGGGGGCTGAGAATCCTCTAGCTAAGCAACAAGGAGAAGCTGACAGCAGGCAATAATTCTCAGGTAAGACAGTTTTGGAGAAGGTCTTAAATTTAGGATTGAGGTGATCCAATGGCTGACTGGATGTGGTAAGATAATACAGGAGTAAAGGAGAGAAAGGAGTCCAGGGTGAAACTGATGTTTTTGTTTTTTGTTTTTCCTACAGCATTGGCTAAGCAGAGGGTGGAGACACTGGCTCAGGGTGGGAGGACTTGGGGAAAAACAAATATGGATTCTGAAGGTAGAGGAATAGCATGAGCCTGCTTTGGAATTGGGGATTTGGGTTGCCTTTAGTAGGCAGTCAAAAATACAGGTGTGAACTACTGAAAAAGGCTGAGGTCGAAAAGGTATAATTAGAAGTCATCATAATAGAAATCTCAGCTGAAGCCAGGAAGGCAGATGTGCCCACCCAAGGAGAAAGGGAAAAATAAGAGGGGAAATCAAAGCGTGGAAATCCAACAGTTAATGGAAGAGAGAAAGGAAACGGGGAAATGAGCAGGCAGAGAAAAAGGTGGCATCCTCACTGGGGTCTCTGCATAAGGTTTCTGATTACATTCGTTTACAAGCTTGGCAGAGCAATAATTAATGCTGATGAGCTGAGTTGTGTGCAGATCACAGATTCTGTTGTGCCCTTGACACTGGGAATTACAAGACTCCCTGAAGATCTGAAAACAAAAGCAGCCTTTGTGGAATTTGAAAGCCAACTTTATGAATAAAGCACTCAAGTTAGTCCAAACAGAGTCTGGGGACTTGGCTTCAACTCTTTTCAAAGAGGAGACTATTTCTCTAGTTGCTGCTGAGAATTCACTTTTCTATAATCTTTGTTACAAACATTAATCTTTGCAGATTTACAATTGTTTAAGTATTGGGTCCTGGCATCCTACTAGAGGCCACAAGACCTGGTTCTTAGAAGACCAGGAATGACTGAGTAAAAGGGGTTGCCTCCAAAATGACTTAAAATTCTTTTTTAAAAAATATTTGATCAATAACTAGAAAAGGGAAAGAGCCTGAGTGTGTCTCAGATGAGGTGTATAATTTCTATCACTTCTGCCTTCTTGTTGGCATGTATTACAGAGATGCTGGTTGGATTAGTTTAGAGTAATGTTCATTTCCATAATAAAAATGTTTTGTATTATATAAACATTTTTTTCCTCCGCATTTTAAAGTTCCCACCAATTTATCTTTCTCTTTGAGAAGACATTCTACATATAGAGAGAAACTCCAAAGAACGCTCAGATGAATCAATGACCTCTTCCTAAATCTGCCAGGTTACTGTTGACAATTAGGGACACATGAGCTGTAAACATGATGGCTGATGATTTATGCGTATAAGTGTGCTTTCCTTTCCAACCTCCCCACACTAGCAGTTGTATCTCAGTCAACAGGAATGTCTAGAGGTCATATTGGCATGTCTGCAGAGAACCCGTCTAGCTATGTTTTAAATCAAGAGGAGGCATGGTGGGGGGTGTGTTGATTCTGGAGCTGGAAGGCCTAGGTTTCACCACCTAATTATTATGTATGTTTGGGCAAGTTATCCTATTTCTTTGTGCTTCCATTTTCATTGTATTTTTAGGATTTTTAATTTGTAATCTAGGGATTTTGACAAGATAGTAGTGGGGAAGGTAAGAAGACCATCTGTGCTCCAGGGTTGTCATGAGTATTAGGTAGCACATAAGTAAATGATTCATTTGTGTTCTGGTACTACACACACATACCTGCATTAGTAGAATTACTAATATACGCTAAAGCTTCTCTTGGTGTTTGTAAAAGTCTTTAGATAACTTGATCTTAAAATACTTGAAGTTATTTAATAGAAGGGTTTCTTATAATGGTAATTTAATAGCACTTACCTCCCATTTTTCTCTTAAGTTCATCTTGACCATGTGCGTATTGTCTTTGGCCAGGCTGGGCACTCAAGCTTCCCTTTTATCTTAGAGTTTGACACATTTTAAAAGTTGCTCCCTACAATTTATTTCTTTCATATTTGTATCACTATAAGGTTAGAGTTCTAAGAACAAGATCTCTTGAGCCAGACCATGTGGATTTTAATTCTGGCTCCTTCATTTATACTTTCTGTGACAAGAAGCAAGTTATAAAAACCTCTGTGCCTCAGTTTCCTCCTCTATAAATCAGCACGATAATAGCATATGCGTTATATAGTTATGAGGTTTAAATGATTCAGTATAAACAAAGTTCTAAGAAAAATGCCTGGTATATAAAGGTTTGCTATAAAGTTAAATGAGTCGTCTTTGTGAGTGATGGATCCATCATTTCAATAACGCTCTGGGAATAAAGATAAAGTCACTGTCATGCTACATTTAAACTAATTTATGGAAGTAGCAGATATAAAAGACTGGAGATATTTTGGAATTATGTCCTCAATGGAGAGAAAAGGCTTATTTGGGTAGTTATTCTGAATGATAATGTTGGGGATACACTTAGACCAAAAGCCCTAGGTCTTTCAAAAAGTAAAGAATTGGTACCTTGATTTCAAGAGAACTAATCACAGACAAAATCTGTCTGAGATGAAATTGTTTTTGCAGATTCCCTTATTTCTCCTTAGAGTATGTTCAAATGGCTTATTTGCTGAACTACTAATAATTTAAGGGCGGGGGCAAACTCAAACTAATTTTTCTTCTGGTCATTCTTTAACTGACAGGCACTTCCTATGTTTTCTTGTTTATTTTTTTGTTTCTGTCTTTATTATTTTCCTAGAGTATCTACCATTTTACTAAAGAAAAAAAAGCAATAATGTTGAAACGATTAGCATGAAGCACAAGGAAGGAAATATAAAAAGAACTAGGGAAAAATCTTCCTCCAGTGTCCTCCTTCATCGTAATTGTTCCCATGATTGAATTATTTTGCTAAACTGTCACTTCATTTGTTCCCTTTTTTCTTTGTTTGCCAGTCCTATATCCTTGTCTTTCATCCTGTGCTCTTGGAATAAAATAGTAAACAATTTCAAGGTCTGGGAGTGCCTGTCATTCAACATTATCTACTATAAAACTGAGAAAACAGGTTCAGAGTGACTTTGTGACCAACTCAAGTTTATACTTGTTGCTGGTTGCAGAACCAATCATAGTATTTGGGTTTCCACACTCTCAGATTCCATTTTGCTTCTGGCCACTCACATTCTCCTTCTCAGGCTCATTGTTCTTTTTAATCTATTTTTTATTATGGTTTTTGTCTTTTTCAGTGCTTTTTTTTTAATCTTTATTTTTCTATCCACCAATCTCTATGAAAGAGTGACACTGATGAATTCAATCTTAAATAGAAGACGGAGTTATGAAAAATTGAACAAAGATGACAAAAATATAGACATTTTTCTATTTTCCTGTTCAGTCCTTCATTCACCATTGATTTATTCCTAAAACTTGTGGGAGGGATGGCTTCAATCTGTAGTTGTCTCAAAATGACAACACTTTCTTTAGTTTGGAAAACCCATGAATATGTCTGTTGCTACTTCTACCCATGAAAGAACAATGCAGCAAGGTGACTGTTCAACTATATTTTATTTTAAAGGAAGTATTAAATTCATCAAGAAGAGCTTCAAGCTATGCATCAAGTCAACCAAATATAACTGATTTTTTAAAGAATTGAACAAGTGGAGATAATATATCAGACCAATGATTAAAAAATTCAAACACACACACACACACACACACACACACACACACAACATAATGAGCTTTCTAAGTAGAGTAAGGTTAAATCATAGGCCTATTTTATTATCAAAAACCTTTAATAAGATAAGCACTTCTAGTATAGAGAGTAATTTGGTGGTTCAGTAATCTTAGGAAATATATAATGTATGAATTAGTTTATCAGGATAGAGTCATGAGCTTTTAGCTTATTTTTTAGTGCAGAGAAAAAAATCTTACTTAATTAGGATTTAAATTTAACAAAAGCACAGAATTTGGGGCATTCATGATTCACTATTAGCATCCCCAGTCCTAATAAAAGCACAGGATGTGAATTTTCAGAGAGTAGGGGGTTCCTTACCTCAGAATTTCCAGCCAATTATTTCCGGTAGCACATTTTTATTAGAATCTCCTTGACAGTGATTTGCATAAAGTTTATATGTCATACACATCTATTAATTGACCTCTGGTAATTTTAGACCTCCTATTGTGAGCAGTTTTAAAGAAACCCCTTGGGCCCTTTTGGATAGAGTTTCTTTAGATCTCTAACTTGCTTTTCTATGTTGATCATTTTGCTGATGAGAGAAGTAACTATGATTCAAATGCCTAGTTACATAGCAAAAGACTTATGGTCGCAATTTATAATTTCTCCATATGAGATTGAAATAGTGTGTAATAAACCACACAACAGATCGCAAATGTTCAAATTTCAACCACAAGTCACTTAAAAGTTCATATTCCTATATTTAGAATAATATTTCGAAGACAGTGGTGCCCTATGCACTTTCCCTATCTGTACTCAGAACTCAAACATACACAAAATATCCCTGACATTCTTTTTGAGATTAACGGTGCTTTTATAACTGTTTCAATTAATAGCTTATCTATTAGACTCCAAATAACTCGGGAGCACTGCATTTTCATACTAGAAATCAGGAAAGGACTCTAAAGTAGAATATAATCCATTAGTGGCTCTTGAAAACCTCATAGTAACATTCTTCTCCAGATTTTCTTGCCACCACAGGTTTTTAACATTTCTGAACTGCACTACAATCCATTTTAGTGTATATACCAACCATGGAGTTTTTCACATATGCTACAATTTTTTTTCCTTAGGCAAATGGTGAAGTGTTTGAAACCTCTGGCTTATGTAATAGTTCTTTTTCAGCTTTTACACCACTTACTTAGTGCATGACGTATGAATTGTTTAATGGCTTTTTGAAAATGTACCATATTGGGCTAAAAGTTACCTTAGGAACCACACACTCACAAAACGTTTGAGTGTCTATTCCTCACAGTGTTAGGGAGTTGGTCTGTGGAGTTAAAGATCACTATTCTGACATTCTTATTTGTGTGACCTTGAGCCAGTTTCTGAACATTTTTCTATCTCCATTTCACATCATTTAACATGGAGATAATTTAATTATTTCAAGAACCAATAGGAAGGTTTTATTCTTGTTTTAAATGTAAGGTTGTTAGAACCATAAATATCTTACATGATAAAACACATTTGTCTGTGACCATGATGGTGGTGATGATGAGGATGTCAGACTGAACATCTAGAAAAAATTGTCCTTCTTGAAATTTGTCTAGAAATGAGACCAAAATGGAGACCATAAAGGGCAATGCAACATGATAAGCTAGGGTTTTGCAGGATGAAATAGAAATCTGGGAGAAGGATATACCTATGCTTATCTAGGGAAATCTGTACACACCTCTCAGATGAGGGAACATTAAAGAAATTCTTTAAAAGATTAGCGATTTGGTAAGTGGACAGACTATTAGTTCTTGTAAACCTGGGTCACCGCATTCAACCAGAACTGCAGGTGCCAAGCAGGGAGGCTTGGGAGAACATGAAATATTCTGAGATCCAATAAAGTCAGTATCACAGGAGCATATTCTGAGAAAGGGTGTTCTAGGAAATTACACTGAAGTCGGTTGGGGACAAGATAATGATACTAGTAAAAATAACAAAAGCTATAATAAGGACATAGCTGTCATTGGCTAGTTACCATTGTCAAACACTATGCTAAGTACTAGGATACATAAATTCATTCAATTCTGACAATAACCCAGTGAAACAGGTACTTTATTATCCCCATCTTACAAAAGGGAAAACCACTGCTTATTGAGACTGATGTGTTCAAATTCACACAACTTGAAGTAACAGATCCATTTTTGAACCCAAGCAATTTGGTTGTGATACAAAAAAAAAGATTCTTTTCATTTTAATTCCAGTGTAGTTAACATACAGTGTTCTATTAGTTTCAGGTACACAATGTGGCGATTCAACAATTGCACACACCATCCAGTGCTCATCATTACAAGTGCATTCCTTAATCCTCCCCACGTTTCATCCTCTCATCCACCTCCCCTCTGGTAACCATCATTGTGTTCTCTGTAGTTTAGAGTCTGCTTCTCAGTTTCTTTCTCCCTTTGCTCATTTGTTTTGTTTCTTAAATTCCACATATGAGTGAAATGACACGGTATTTATCTTTCTCTGACTTATTTTGTTTAGCATTACACTCTCTAGGTCCAAACATGTTTCAAATGGTGAGATTTAATTCCTTTATATATACATAAAAAACACACCACTTCTTTATCCATTCATGTATTGATGGACATTTGGGCCGCTTCCATAGTTTGGTTATTGTAAATAACACTGCAATAAACATAAGGGATACATGTATCCCTTTGAATTAGTGTTTTTGTGTTTTTTCTTGACAAATATCAGTACGATTCCTGGATCATAGGGTATTTCTATTTTCAGCTTTTTGAGGAACATCCATACTCTATTTTCCAGTGACTACACCAGTTTGCATTCCCATCAACAGTGCAAAAGGGTTCCTTTTTCTCCATATCCTCACCAACTCTTGTGTCTTGTGTTTTTGATTTTAGCCATCCTGGCAGATGTGAGGTGATATGGTAGTTCTGATTTGCATTCTTCTAATGAGTGATATTGAGCGTCTTTTCATGTGTCTGTTGGTCATCTGTATGTCTTCTTTGGAAAACTGTTCATGTCTTCCAGTTTTTTAATTGGATTATTTGGTTTTCGGTATTGAGTTGTATCAGTTCTTCACATATTTTGGATGCCAACCCTTTATTGGATATATCATTTGCAAATAACTTCTCCCACTCAGGTTGCCTTTTAGTCTTGTTGACTGTTTTGTGTAGAAGGTTTTTATTTTGCTGTAGTCCCAATAACTTATTTTAGCTTTCATTTCCCTTGCCTCAGTAAACCTACCTAGAAAAATGTTGCTGTGGATGATGTCAGAGACATTACTGCCTGTACTCTTTTCTAAGATGTTTATGGTTTCAGGTCTCACAGTTAGGTCTTTAATCCCTTTTGAGTTTATTTCTGTGTATGGTATAAAAAAGTGGCCCAGTTTCCTTCTTTTGCATGTACCTGACCAGTTTTCTCAACACAATTTGCTGAAGATACTGTCTTTGTTTCATTGGATATTCTTGCATTCTTTGTCAAAGATTAATTGACCGTGTAATTGTGAGTTTATTTCTGGATTTTCTATACTGTTCAATTGTTCTATGTGTCTTTTTGTGTGCCAGCACCACACTGTTTTGATTACTACAGCTTTGTAATATAAGTGGAAGTCTGGAATTGTGATACCTCCAGCTTTGTTTTTCAAGATTGCTTTGGCTATTTGAGGGTCTTTTGTGGTTCCATACAAGTTTTAGGATTGATTGTTTTAGCTCTGTGAAAAATGCTCTTCGTATTTTGGTGTAGGGATCGCAGTAAACGTGTAGATTGCTTTGGGTAGTATAGGTATTTTAACAATATTTGTTCTGCTCCATTATCATGGAATGCCTTTCCATTTGTGTCCTCTTCAACTTCTTTCATCAGTGTTTTATAGTTTTCAGAGTGCTTCAGAGGTCTTTCACCTCTTTGGTTAGGTTTATTTACTCCCAGGTATCTTATTTTTGTTACAACTGTAAATGGGATTGTTTTCTTAATTTCTATTTTTTTTCTTCATTAGTGTGTAGAGATGCAACATATTTCTGCACATTGACTTTTCTATCCTGTGACTTTACTGAATTCATTTATCAACTCTAGTAGTTTTTTGGTGGAGTTTTTAGGATTTTCTATATATAGTGTTGTCATCTGCAAATAGTTTTATTTTTTCCTTACCAGTTTGGATGCCTTTTATTCATTTTTTTATGTTGTCTAATTGCTGTGGCTGTGACTTCTAGTACTATGTTGAATAAAAGTGGTGAGAGTGGACATCCTTTTGTTGTTCCTGACTTTAGAGGGAAAGTTCTCAGTTTTCCCCATGGAGTATGATGTTGGCTGTGGGTTTTCATATAAGACTTTCATTAGGTTGCAGTATGTTCCCCTTAAACCTACTTTGTTGAGGGTTTTTATCATGAATGGATGTTGACCTTTGTCAAATGTTTATTCTGCATCTATTGACATGATCATATGATTTTTATTCTTTCTCTTATTGATGTATCACATCAGTTTTGTGAATATTGAACCACACTTGGATTTGTGGAATAAATCCCACTTGATCATGATGAATGACAGTTTTAATGTATTATTGGATTCTGTCTGTTAATATTTTATTGAGGATTTTTGCATCTATGTTTATCGAGGATATTGGCCTGCAGTTCTCTTTCTTAGTGGTATCTTTGTTTTTGGTAGTAGGGTGATACTTTCACTTCCTAGAATGAGTTGGAAGTTTTTCTATTTTTTTGGAATAGTGTGAGAAGAATAGGTATTACTCTTCTTTAAATGTTTGATAGAATTCAGCTGTGGAGTCATCTGGTCCTGGACTTTTGTTTGTTGGGAGGTTTTTTGTTTTTTTTTTTTTTTGTTTTTGTTTTTTTAATTGATTCAATCTTCTTGCTCATAATCAGTTCAAATTTTCAATTTTATCCTGCTTCAGTTTTGGTAGGTTATATGTTTCTAGGAATTTATCCATTTATTTGAGGTTGCCTAATTTGTTGACATATAATTTTGCACAATATTCTTTTACGATTGTATTCCTGTGATGTTGGTTTTTATTTCCCTTCTTTCATTTGTGATTTTGTTTGAGTCCTTTCTCTTTTAATGAATCTGGCTATATAGGTTTATCATTTTGTTGATGTTTTTAGAGAAACCATTCCTAGTGTCATTGACTTGTTCTATAGTTTCTATATTTATTTCTGCTTTAATCTTTATCATTTCCTTTCTTCTGTTTTTTGGTTTTGTTTCTTATTCTAACTCTTTACGTTTAAGGTTATATTATTTATTTGATACTTTGCTTCTTGATGTAGGCTTGTTTTGCCATAAACTTCCCTTTTAGAACCACTTTTGCTGCATCCCAAACATTTTGGACTGTTGGTTTAATTTTCATTTGTTTCCATGTACTTTCTGATTTCTTTGATTTCTTGTTGACCCACCCCTTGTTTAGTAGCCTGCTATTTAACTTCCATGAATTTATGATCTTTCTAGGTTTTTTTCTTGTGATTGATTTCTAGTTTGATAGTGTTTTGGTCAGAAAGGATGCATGGTATAACTTCAGGCTTTTTGAATTTATTGAGTCTTGTTTTGTGGCCCAATATGTGCTTTATTCTGGAGAATGTTCCACATGCATTTGAAAAGAACATGTATTCTACTGTTTTAGGATGGAGTGTTCTGAATTGATCTGTTCTATCTGGTCCATCATATCATTCAGAGCCACTGTTTCCTTGATTTCCTGTTTGGATGATCTGTCTGCTGAGGTAAGTGGGGTATTAAAGTCTCCTACTACTATTTTGTTACTATCGATTAGTTTATTTATGTTTGTTATTAAGTGCTTTATGTATTTGGGTGTTTCATGTTGGGTACATAAGTATTTACAATTGTTAAATCTTCTTGTTGGATTGTCCCTTTTATTATTACATGGTGTCCTTTGTGACTTTTTATAGCCTGTTTTTTATAGTCTATTTTGTCTGACAGAAGTATTGCCACCACCCCCCTTTTTTGACATTGATTTGCATGATAAATGTTTTTCCATCCCCCCACTTTCAATCTGCAGGTGTCTTTAGGTCTGAAATGAGTCTCTTGTGGCAGCATTTAGATGGACTTTTTTTTTTTTTTTAATCTGATCTGTCACCCAAGGTCTTTTAATGGATCATTTAGTCCATTTGCCTTCAAAGTAATAATTGATATGTATTTATTGCCATGTTGTTATTTGTTTTGTGGCTGTTTTGTAGTTTTCCTCTGATCTTTTCTTTTGTTCTCTTTCATGGTGTGTTGACTTTCTTTAATGATTTCTTGATATGATTCCTTACTTTTTGTACTTTGCATATCTATTAATGGTTTTTGATTTGAGGTCACCACTCTGTATCTAAATATATATATCTTCTGCATATTATAGCAATCTATATTAAGCTGATAATTGCTTACTTTTGAACTCATTCTTTACTTCCCCCCTACCCATGTTCCAGATATTTAGTGTCATATTTTACATCCTTTTATTGTGTGCTTCTCTTGACTGATTCTTAGAGGTATAGGTTTTTCTTTTTTCTTTTTCTTTTTTTTTTTTTTTTTTTTTTTTTGCTTTTGTGCTTCCTATTTTCTTACTTATGGCTTTTGTTTTCAACTCAAGAGTCCCTCTTAGTATTTCTTTTACGGATGGTTTAGTGGTCATGAATTCTTTTAACTTTATTTTTTCTGGGAGAGTTTTTATCCAGCAAGGCTACCATTCAGAAAAGAAAAAAAATAGAGTATTCTTGGCTGCAGATTTTTCCCTTTCAACAGTTTGAATATATTATGCTATTCCATTCTGACCTGCACAATTTATGCTGAAAAATCAGCTGATAGCCTTATGGGGTTTTCTTTGTATGTAACTCTTCTTTTCTCTTACAACCTTTAAGATTCTTTATCACTATTTTTTTACCATTTTATCTTAGTGCGGATCTCCTTGGGTTGAATTTGTTGAGGGATCTCTGTGTCTTCTGAATCTGGATGTGTTTCCTTCCCCAGTTTCAGGAAGATTTCAGTTATTATTTATTCAAATATATTTTCTATTACCCTCAAAACAAAGATACTTAAATAGAGTAGGAAGTCTATGCTATACAGTTTCTAAGTAAAATATTTTGCTGAAAATTCTGTTAAAAATAACAAGTATTTTAAGTCCGTATTTGGGATCTTGAGTTTCAACCTTTGGTTAGCCCCTTAGAGTGGTATCACTTTATGCAATTATAAACCTTGAATACATAACTAACATGATTAATAAAACTTGGGAATTATAGGGAGATTAAAGAAGGAAGAATACCTTGCCTCATTTTTCATAGCAGGGAATCACTAAATACTAGACATAAAATATGAATATAAAAATATATATTGTAAAAGTTGTAATAGATTTTTAATAATCCTTTTTATAATATTATATAGCTATGACACCAATCCATATGTATTTTTCTCAAGAAATATTTGTAATATTTCTTTCAGTTTCCAGTTTGTCTTTAACTTATTTCTTTGGTAATTGAAATTAAATTTGATAATTTTATAATAGCTTGAAGTGTATAGTCACAATGTTCTGCAATGTTTCCAATCATTAATATGTTTATTTATTTGTCTTTTTTATAAGGAAACCTATCTGGAATTGTTTTTGCAACTGAAAACATTTTGAAAGACTTGTTATTGGCGTGCCTTTTTTTTTTTTTTTTTTTTGGTCTTTGAAGATTTTACATTGTATTATTTGTATGGTTAATATGTATAACTTAACATAGAATACATTTATTTAAGACTTCCAGTGTGGACATTGGGTAACAACAACAACAGTATAGTCCCTATAACCTACTTTGAAGCTCCACTTGCTGGTGAGAGTGGCTCTTCCTGTGCTAGCAGCTCTATTTCTTGGAGGCCCAGCAAGGGGATCGAGCTTGGACAGCTGCAGCAAACCAGAGGCAGGCAGGTACAGACCTGAGGATTCATTCTTCAGCTCATTCTTACTCTGACTCCAAACCCTGAACAAAATCTAGCATTGTCAGTGTCAACTCCTAGCACATCCTCAGGGCTATTGTAGATTCTGTCTGCACTTGTAGATTCTGTCTTCTTTGGAGATTAATCCCCACTAGGTGCAGAGCTCTCTGGTTCATGACCACACCCCATCCAGGGCCTCCCTCTGTAAGGAGTTCTCATTCAACACTAACATTAGGCTCTGTCTCAATTTATTCTTTGCAGGTTGCTTCAGGGGTCTGGTTACTCCACGCAGGGGACAGCTGAGTATTGCAGACTTCAGGGGAGAAAGGGTAGCTTTTGTTTTCATACCTGGTAACATCTGTGTCTTTCTTGATGGTGTCTGCCTCAGGGTGGCAGAACTGATTAGGTGCACTGTTCCCTAATAGTAACTGTAAGAAAGAATTTCAGAACTTTTGAGGTTTTCTTTTTTCTATCCCTATCTCTGAATGTCTGAGTTTTACAATGATAGTGGCATGATGATTAAAACCAAAACCAGCAGGGGGACTATCCATTATTTCTTTCCTCTGAATCCCTGGGTCATGGGAATACTTAGAGGTAGTGTGCTACTTGCAAGGCACTAGAGCTTTGGGGTAGGATAAGAAATTCTCCAGCTCAATAAACTTGCTGCGATTAAAATTTTCTGCAGCGTGTAAGTGACCTTGCTAAATTGATCTGCAACATGACTTCAAAGGCTTTAGGGACAAAAATGAGAATGAACTGACCTCACAAAACCACACCAAATTCCTCCCAGCATTCTATAGGATAGAAATGTCTTACATTTTTTGTTTAAACAAAATATCTACTTTAGCTGAACCAAGTTTATAGAGGAAGGCTACCAGGATATATTCTATGTACACAGACTTGCCCTTAAGACCTCCTATCCAATGGGACAGAGAATCCGAAAATTAAAATCCAGGGAGATAATAGCAACAATGAAAGAGTTGAGAACGACTGGGAAGAGCCTCCTGACAAAGACTACAGGGTCAGGGAGTAGTTGTCCCAGGAGAGATGACGTCTCAGCAGGTGCTTAAAGCTTCTGTGGGAATGAGCCATGTAAAGGCTAATGAAATTTTCAGCGAGGAGACCATGTTTAAACGTTTCAGATTTGTTGTCAATAAAAGTGCTACCTCTTTTTTCTTGAGCTTTTTGCCTCCCTGAGGCAATTACAGAAGCAAAATTTCCTGCATAAAAAGGAATCAACGGGCTGGTTTGCAACTTGGCTGGATTCTCAGGAAACTGGCAGCCAAACCTAGGGATAGAGGAACTCTCCAAGGACTGGGAGGGAAAGATAACCAGGCCCTGGGCTATCTCACGATGCCTATTTGTTCCCTCACCATAGAACAAAAACAAAAATCAACCAAACAAACAAAACTCCAAAAACAAAACAAAACAAATTGCCATTGAGCTGAGAGCTGGGTCCCGTATCAAAGAATCTCTCCCCAGAGCTGCAGAGTTGCTGAGTGAAGTTGCTGGGTTATCAGTGCTGTGAACAAATGGTGTCAGCCTTGACATTTTCTTGCTGGCAGAGACAGAACACCCCTGAGGAAAAGACACTGATCTTAGTTTTGTTTATTCAATTGGGGGCGATGTCTTGCCATGTTTTGATAAATGTGTTTATAAAGTGAAAGGGATATGCTTACTGTGCTGCTTCTGCTGATTATAGTGGTGGCCGTACTGTCTGAATTTCAGAGCGAGTCCCGAGTGATGCATATTTAAAACCGAAACCATCAGGTAACAATTACCGTGGCCAATGCCTATTAAGATATGTCTAGTGATACCTCTCAAACCTTCTCTGCCCATTAGGCCAGGCTGTATTTGTATAGGATTTTAAGAAAGACGCCCTTTTCCCTGTAATAGCTGGTCATTGATGTATGAAATTCTCTTAAGTGAGATAAACTTTTTATTGTGCAGGCTGCCGCTGAGGCTCAAAATGCAAATTGTCCAATGGAGATGAAGCTTTTGATTTTAATACTTTCCTGGGAGTGAATTTAATGAAATCTTATCTTTGAAGAGCAAATTTTAAAATGTGTATAAGGACTAGAGGTGCTTGTGTATATGAATGTGTGTGGGGGGCGGGGTGTAAGAGAGGAAAAGGAAGAGGTATGGAGAGAGAGGTGCCCAGCTGCAGCAGTAGAAAGGTGGAGAGGGGTTTACTGGGGATGGGGCGGGGGAAGACCAAGACTTAATCATGACTGAAGACCCTCCAAGATCCTCCAATCGACCTGTGTTGGACACATGCCGTGTTGCCATTCTGCGTTTTAAATGAGGTAATATTTAAAAAAAATCAAATATACAAATAGCTTCCATCACAGTGGGGTTTCTTGGAGACCAGGGCAAATTCTACGTATGGATGAAGTTGTTGCCAGCACACATACTGGTCTTGAGCAACACTGTCCTACTGACCTAGAAGGCCTACAAGACCCTCTTTCAGGGAGTGTTCATAGTAAATTGGAGTCAACAGAGTTTACAGAGAGGGTGAGGGGAGATCATGGAGGTCCTTACAAGTGGAGAAAACAAGATGGGACAAATTCCAAGAGGGGAAAGGGCTCACTTAAAAATGAAATTTCCTACAGTCATCGCTTTGAACAGTTTTTGTTTGTTTTTGTGACATCATTAAATGGGTAGGCTGCTGAAGCCATGAGGCCTTATGGAAATTCTACTGGCTGTCTAGTCAGGTGAACCTAGATTTAAATCTGGGTGTTGCCACTTAATATTTTTGTGACCTCGAGCATCTAAAGCTATCTAAGCCTCAATTTCTTTGCTTTTAAAATAAAAATAATACTATCTAGATCCTCAGATTTGCCATAAAGTATAGGAAGAAATAGATGTGATTATTGTTGTCAGACAAAAATTCATCAGGAAATGTCTGTAGACTTCCAGAAGTGTTTCTGAGTGTTGCTAAGTTAGAAGCACAGAAAAAGTAGTAATTATTTTGTTTGAAGTGTTTTTTTTTTCTTTTGAAGTTTATTTTGAGAGAGAGCCCATATTAGGGGGAAGGGACCCAGGGAGAAGGAGAGAGAGAACCCCAAGCAGGATCCACCATGCTAGCATATGAGCCCAATGCAGGGCTCAGACTCACAAACCCAGAGACCATGACCTAAACCAGGATCAGGAGTCAGACACTTAACCCACTGAGCCACCCAGGCACCTCTGGAAAGTATTGATGCATTGCTCTTGAGAGCTATCAGAGTAAAAGCTTTAAATTCTTGTCCTGTTGAGCCAGATAGGCGAATGTGAGTCCTGATACCACCACCCCAAGTATAACTTCTTTGTGCCTGTATTTTTTTTTTTTACATAAAATTGCTAACACCTACCTACTGTGAAGATTAAGTAAGGTGATACTTGTCCCTGGCACAGAGTAGGCACTACAGAGTTTCATTATTAATAATGCTGAGCTGTATGTCCTGTGGCTTTTTAAGAGTAAACTGCAAAAAAAAAAAAAAAATGTTAAGAGGTAAAGTGTCCACTAGCAAGCACTCCAGAGCTGAGATCTTTGTTTATAGATAGGGTTATTTATAATCTCTAAGTTTCAGTTTCCTGATCTGTAAAATGGGCACACTAACAAATGATGTGTGCTTTGGGATATGACAGGTTGAAGGAAACTGTCGGGGCAAAGAAGTGAGACAAGAATGGGAAGAGAAGGCACTGATCAATGGAGAATTATCACCTAGGTAACCCTGTGGGCCACTGAAGCTTAATTTCACTGGGGGAATTCTGTGTCAGACGGAATCAAGGAGTCAGCAAAGGAGTTGGAACATCAACTTGTGTGAGCTGTTGCTTAAGGTTGTACCTGGAGTCCTTGATTCCTCTGCTCTTACAGCCTGCCAGGTAGGTAGCAGAGCCAGTTCCAGAGCCCTGAGACAATCCTTGGGCAATGAAAGGCAGGTGATAGTTGTTGGAAGCTGGGCACTGATGCCAACAGAGAGGAAATGTGGGTGGGAATGACTGCCACACATAGAATTTCTTCCTATTCTCTCCACAAGCTAGAAAAGGCATATGTAATGAATCATATACAATTAATATATCTGTTTGCATACTTATTACAAATATTTGCCCAATTTTAGAGGATAATTCATTTATAAGCATCTTTCTATTTTTTTCTAGTGATCCACTACTAAAATCTCCCTCACATGTAAAGGGAGGGATTGGAAGATAGTAATTTCAAGGTGTTAGTTCCAGGGTATATAGGTAAGGCAGTAGATTCCAGTATGATATGCACCTTTGGCTCCAGGAAACAAACAAACAAAAAAATGGGATAAAAATTCTTTATCTAATCACGTTGTAAAATAACTAGACCTGCCTTATATACTTTCCTTGTAGGCTGCTTAGTGCAATCTTTGTATTTGTTTGCTTGTTTATATACAGGTATGTTTGTAGTATTTTAGGGGATATTTACCATTTCAATTCAAGAATCTTGATTAATAGGAAGATAGACCCAGGAGAGAACTAGATATATCTTGGTTTTAATGCTGAATTTTGTAGAATATTTGTAATACAATATAACTGACAAATATTGGCCTTTGAGGAGGAGCTGGGAATAAGTATTAATGATTAATTTTCCTTTTTCATAATAGGAAGTCAATATCTACTGATCAAGATGGAAGTGTGTGAAAACCCATATGCAAACACCTATCAAACAAAAAGCAATGATCCCCATAAATTTAATATTTTTTTACATCAGACTTTTTTTAGAGAATCAATCATAAAATAACGCCAATGAACCAACTCTATTCTACTGTCTTTTTTTGTAAATAGTCTTTTTGGAACATTTACTGCACCCATTTTTCTTTTCACCCTTTGGCACTACGATGGCGGATTAACTAGTTTTGATAGACTATAAGTAGCTTGAAAAGCTGAAAATAATTCCTCTCTGGTCCTCTGCAGAACCCTGTTGAGGGAGAATCGTTTAGGAAGTACTCTCACTGACAAGGAAAAACTCCTGGTTCTCGTCTCAATACTCTCAATACTGCTGGTCACCAAATTGTAGACTTTTTCCCCTACACAACTGGCTGTCCTATAATTTAACTCCATTCTGACACTCTCTGCCTGAAGATACCAGGAACCAAAACTAAGTGTTTTAACCAAAGAGGACACTATAGCTCTTATGACACTTGGACTTTATTACAAGGGTTTTAGGAGCTCTGGACCAGGAATGAGGAGGATAACCAAATACATAGTTCTTCTTAGAAATCACAATATCATAACATTTACCAAGAATTACCAAATTTGCAGTCTAGTTTCACTTCAGTTGAATTTTTATTTTGTTATGCTTAAATAAATAACATGCTTTTAACATAAAAAGAAATATAAAATTGCAAGGATACGTTGGATGATCTTCTATATATTAGACCTGCTTGCTTTAAAGAAAATGAGTGTGTATGATTTTTTTTTTTTTTTTTTTTTTTTTTAGTAAGACCAGTCAAATGAATTGGACAACATACTGGATTTGGGCTCTTCCTACCTACTTCTGCCCTTTGTTTTCCTGGTAGTAACAGCTTATATGACATTGGTGGCTAAGCTACTGTAGGTAATGTTGGTACAGAAGACCTCTCTTCACAGCTGATCTTATATTTACTTCCTCTATTTTTCTCAGTAGGTTTGAAGACTATTTTCCAAGTATGAAGAAATAAAACCTAGAATTCTTATTTGAAATCTTATAGGCATTGTCTCAAGATAAATCTGACGCTTCCTGAAGAGCCCATTGAATTCTGCCCCTAAAATAATATGGCCCGGACTGTTTTAGGAGTCCAGAAAACTTGTTCAGGTGTTTTTCTTATTTTTTATTTTTATGTAGTTACTTATTGAAACTGACAAGATTCAATACAGGCACACCTGGTTCCAGACCACTGCAGTAAAACAATTCAAATGAACATTTTGGGAGCACCCAGGTGGGTCAGTCAGATAAGTGCCTGACCCTTGATTTCGGCTCAGGTCATGATCTCACGGTTCATGAATTTGAGCTCCGCATCAGTCTTTGTGCTGACAGGGTGGATCCTGCTTGGGATTCTCTCTCTCCCTCTCTCTCTGCCCCTCCCCAACTTGTGCATGCGTTCTCTCAAAATAAACATTAAAAAAAATGAACATTGTGGTTTCCCAGTACCTTTAAAAGCTACATATACACCAAACTGTAGTCTATTAAGTGTGCAATAGCATTATGTCTAAAAAAAAAAATACAGACCTTAATTAAAAAGTACTTTATTGCTAAAAAATGGTAGCCATTTTCTGAGTTTTCAGCAAGTCATGATCAAAGATCACCATAACAGATATAATGAAAAAGGTTGAAATACTGTGAGACATATTAAAATGTGACACAGGCACCGAATGAGAAAATAGCGTTGGAAGAAGTGGGCACCAACAGACATGCTCAATGCAGGGTGGCCACAAAGCTTCCATTTGTAAAAATCGCAGTATCTGTGAGGTGTAATAAAGCACGATAAAACTAGATATGCCTGTATGTAGATTTACGTTACGGTTTTGAATGCCACGGCACAGGTTGGCAATTGTACTGGGAAGGGAAATTTTGTCTCTACCCTTCTAAGTTCTTTCGGCTGGTCTACTAACTGACATAAGACAAATTAATGGGAGTAAAACAAATTTTAATTTTGTACATATCCGAGCTCTGCGACAGTCGGTGCTCTCAGACAGGCGGTGGAGACTTACATGCCCTCCTGAGCTAAGGAGACGTGGATAGGAGTCCAGGGTTTCAAAGGGAAGGAAGAGCATTCACGTGAAGATGGGAAGAGCAAGTGTTTAGTAAACAGGTATTTGTCAGGCCAGGCAGAGCCAGTATGATTCAGAGGAGATTGAACAAGCAGACCTTGCTAAGCTCCCCCTCTTTTACCACACCCACCACACCTAGCTCACACTCTTTACAGTTCTCTCTGGTGTAAGTTCCCTTCCTGGACCAGGCTTTCTATCTAAATTCTTATAGACACTGAAGGAGAAGGTAAAAAGCTCTTGCTGAGTCTTTTGGGTCCTGATTGTCCTCAGCTCAAAATAATCCACATGCCAGAGTGGCACATTTTGGAGAGGCATATTGTGAACCCCTTCAGTGGGAAAATTTTACCAAAACTTTTTTTTTTTTTATGTTTGAGAGGGAGAGAGAGACAGAGGATCCACAGCTGGCTCTGTGCTAAACAGCAAAGAGACTGATGTGGGGCTTGAACTTTCAAACCACTGGATCATGACCTGAACTGAAGTCAGACGCTTAACCGACTGGACCACCCAGCCACCCCTAAGACTTTTTAAACTAAATGAAACACACTCACTTACCAAACTGCTTTTGTTTTATTCAATCATATTTGTGTATAGGCTTAGAAATAATGAGAAATAGTGTTATAAACAAAAGCATAATACAGTTGAAGTTAAAACGTCTCAGCAACTAAGTGATTTAACAGATTTAGAAAGGAAATAGGTGCTTCAGTGACTAAGCGTATTCAGATATTAGAAACCGTTGCTGTCAAATTAGAGTACCTATGTCCTGTTGAAGGACCACAGAACAGGCCACCCCAAGACATGGCACTTTGGAATAAGTTTTATTTTGAACTAGATACTTGAAAAACGGCAGATACAAAAGGGACACGCTCCCCTGTACGGGGAGAAAAGAAACTTGCCATTGGAGATGGGGAATAAAAGCCAAGAAAGTCTGTACAAACAGACCTTGTTAGAATAACTCCTGCTTGCCTTTAGCCTCAGGCATTTGAGTTCTTTCAATTTCCACTCTTACTTCAACCTACTAGACAAGCATTTAGGTTTGCCATTTGGCTTGTTTTTCATTTTCCTGGGGAAGGGGCGGAGGTGGCTCCCATGTACCTGTAAAAATCTGTATGCTTCTGTGAATGTAACTTGTGTCAACTTAATTTTCAGGCCCTAAGATATTTCAGGCCCTGCTACGATGTTCTATATTCAGAGTTGAAAAATGCAATTGTTAATTTGTGCAAATAGATTAAAAATAAAAACTTGGATTTAATATGTATTCCTTAATTTTCAATACACTAAATCATAGTGTAAGCAACACCTGACAGTTCTTATAGTTATCAAAATTACATAAAAATTACCTGAAGGTAAACAAGTCCTTTCACCCTTAAGATATTAAATCTAGGGTTTCCAAAAGTATCTTAGAGGAGGAATGAAGCATGGAAATTGATAAATGGCTTCCTACTGTAGACACTATATTTATATTCAAGTTGGACTAAAAAACAAACAAAAAAGCTCTTAAAGAGAGCAAAGTGTTTTTAAGCATAAAAGGTGAATTTTCTACTCTAGAACTATATACAAGCATATGGCTGTCCCACGATAATCTCCACTTAAAGACACAGTAACATTAAGACAACAAAGGTCTATAATGCTTCCTGATGACATTTTCCACTTAATGGTGGTGAAACAGTTGGTAGACAATGCGAATGTTACATTTGTGCTAATGTTATTGTGCTCGGAGGGTCACAGATACTTAACCACACAGGATGGAGCAGAAGAGATTCTGTTAACAGACTAACCATCTGTAAAAGAATTGACATTAGAGATATATAAAGATCTAGTTGCAAATGGTCAGATAATTTATATCTTTACTTCCCTTTTCCCTTATTTAATGAGGTAAAATTTACATTAGGAAGAGCATAAAGCACAGTAATTTCAAGTATTGGGCTCAGTGAAGTTTTAAATATGTAAACACACATTTTACTAGATGCAAGATCAAAACACCTTTATTTCCAACCCCCTAAAAAGGGTCTCTTGTACTCTTTTGCATATCAGTACTCCCTAAAGGAGCCACTCTTGTAGCTTCTATTGCCATAAGCTTATCACGAATCTTCTTGAAATTCACCTATATTGAATCCTGTGGAATCTTGTGTATCTGGCTTATTTTGTTTAACATAATATCTGTAAGTTATAGCTGTTGTGTTCTTGCATGTTGCAGTAGTTTATTTTGTTTTTGTTTGCTATTGTGTTATATAGCATGTATTTCAGTTTACTTATCCATCCTATTTGTGAATATTTTTGTTTCAGTTTTGGGATATTTAAAGGTGTGAAAACTCTGGTGTATATATATATCTTTTGTTAGCAAATGTGTTCATTTCTCTTGAGTATGTATCTAGGATTAGAATTGCTTTAGTAAATACTGCCTGTTTTCTATGGTGGTTTTACTATCCTACGCTGACACTAGTAATGTGGCAGAGTTCTAGAGCTTTGACAACACTTGGTATTTGCAGTCTTCTTTTTTTAAAAATTTTTTTAACGTTTATTTATTTTTGAGAGAGCGAGAGAGACTGACTGTGAGCAGGGGCGGGCAGAGAAAGAGGGAGGCACAGAATCCAAAGCAGGCCAGGCTCTGAGCTGTCAGCACAGAGCCCAATGATCCGCTGATGCAGGGCTTGAACTGATGAACTGTGAGGTCATGACCTGAGCCAAAGTCGGAGGCTTAACCTACTGAGCCACCCAGACACCCTGGTATTCCCAGTCTTCTTAATTTTAGTCCTTCTACTGGGTGATTTTAATGTGTGTTTCCCCCATAAGTAAGGATGTTGAGTTCCTTGTTCATGATTATTAGCTATTTAGATGTGCTCTTTTTAAAGGGGATTTCAAGTGTTCTCTTGATTTTTTTTAAGGTTTTTATACTTCTTAAAAATCACAATACTTGGGTTTCTTCCGATTACGTTTTTTAAAATTTCAGTTCAGTTTAATTTCTATTTAGTCAGAGGACGTTTATAGTGTGTTTGGTATTTGTTAATATTTGCTTTATAATCCAGTACATGACCTATGTTATTAAATGGTTTACACACACTTAAGAAGAAAGCATATTCTGTGGTTATTGGGTATAGTGTTCAGAAAAGCAATTGCATTGGTTAACAGCTTTATTGAAATCTTCTTGATCTGTAATGATTTGTGTCTGCATCTATCATTTATGAAGGGAAGTTTATCAAAATTTCCAACTCTGGTTGTGGATTTGTCTACTTCTCCCTTTATTTCTGTCTAATGTTATTCTTCACTCTTTGAAAAATTATTAGTACAAATTTGGGAATTTTTAGCCTATTTTGCCAAAGTGAAACCTCTCTATATTTTCAATAATATTTTTTCCCTGGAGTCTTTTGTGTCTGATGTTAAAACTGCAACAGTTTTCTTTTGATTCCTATGTTTCTATTGTTTAACTTTCCACCTGTGTCTTCGTGTTTATAGTGGGTGTGTTTTAAAAAGTGTGGAGGTGTGGAGTTTGGTGAGCTCTTTATAGATTTTAGATACTAGCCCTTTGTCCGATATGTCATTTGCAAATATCTTTTCCCCATTCCGTTGGTTGCCTTTTAGTTTTGTTGGTTGTTTCCTTTGCTGTGCAGAAGCTTTTTATCTTCATAAGGTCCCAGTAATTCACTTTTGCTTTTAATTCCCTTGCCTTTGGGGATGTGTCGAGTAAGAGATTGCTACGGCTGAGGTCAGAGAGGTCTTTTCCTGCTTTCTCCTCTAAGGTTCTGATGGTTTCCTGTCTCACATTTAGGTCCCAATTTGTCAATAAATTTAATATATATATATATATATATATATATATATATATATATATATAAAAAGTGTGGAGGTAAATTTGCATTTTTTCTTACCAATCTGACAATGTTTTTTTATACTATTTAGTTTCTTCATATTTAACATGATAGATATACTTGGGTTTAAGCCTACCCTCATGCTACTTACTTTGTCTCATCTCCTCTATCCTTTCTTGCCTTTTAATTTTAATTTTTTTTAAGTTTATTTTGAGAGAGGGAGAGAGGGAGAGGGAGCAGCAGGGAGTTGGGAGACACGCAAGCTGGCTCCATACTGAGCCCCACTGTGGGGCTTAATCACATGAACCTTGAGATTATGACCTGAGCTGAAATCAAGAGTTAGATGCCTAACCAGCTGAGCCACCCAGATGCCCTGCTTTCCTGCTCTTTTAAAAAGACAGGGATACATCCTAAATGTATTATATTCTACCTTAAATTATTGCTTTATCACTCCTAGTGCAATAAAATAATTTTCTGTTTACTCATCTTCTGCCCTTTGTGTTATTATCACTTATTTTTCTCTATTCATAGCAGAACACTCACAAGATACTGTTTTTGCTTTAATAGTCCGTGGTACTCTTGTAGTGCTTCAGCTTTGCAAAGTTGGAAATACATTTTCTAAGCTTCCAGTTCCTATAGAGCTTGGCCACAAGAGCATCTTGAACGGTATTAAAGACGGATGTGAAGCAGCAGCCATTACACTGAGGGTTGGTTAAGGATCCCAACATTGCAAGAGCATGGACACCTTGTTGTTGATCTATTGGGCCATGTTGTTGAAATTGAGAGTTGAAATAGAAAAATATTTATCAGGGGGGTTCAGAATTAGCAACTACTTAGCAGTATAAAAGTGAGTTAAATTTAAAGAATTGACTTTTCATATATGTTGTAAGAATTCTGTAGCAAGTAAAAAAGGAATCGCCTACAGGTTATATGTAGCCCCAATATTTAGGTAAACTTTAAATATTTCTAAAGTAAATATGACGGGTGCCTGAGTGACTCAGTCAGTTGAGCATCTGACTTTTGAATTTGGCTCAGGTCATGGGGTTGAGTCCTGTGTCCCTATAAAATTATGGGCTCTGCTGAATATATTGTATGCCATCCCAGATGTGTGGTCAAGCTAAACCTCCTATTTAGAAGTAGAGGTAACATGAAAATCAGTTATAACTGATTTGATGTCTATTACAGTAGGGGCGCCTGGGTGGCTCAGTCCACTTAAGCATCTGACTTCGGCTCAGGTCATGATCTCGCAGTTTGTGGGTTCCGGCCCTGTGTCGGGCTCTGTGCTAACAGTGCAGAGCCTGGAGCCTGCTTCAGATTCTGTGTCTCCCTCTCTCTCTCCCCCTCCCCCACTCATGCTCTTTCTTTCTCAAAAATAAACATTAAAAAAATATAGGTCTATTACAGTAGGAAAGTATCTCCTCACTTTTATAATTATCGAACATAGTATATGTTTATTGTTTAGTTTCCATTAGAGTGTAAGCTCCCTGAGAACCTCTTTGTTTCTGCTAGATACCTAGGGCTTAGAATAATGTCTCCTGTGTAGCAAGTGTTGAATATGTGTTTTTCTCTGGTATTGAATGAATAAAGCTCTAGGTGCTTTGGAGATTTTACTAACAAAAATTATTCTGGAACTTCAGTTGGTTGTACAACAACCCTTTCAAATAGGACAATTGCTACACTATGTGAAAAGAGTTCTGCAGGAATCTTAATTGGCACAAGTGCTAGAACTACTTGCATGGCTCCACTAAACCACAAAAAAGCTGGGGATACCAATCCTGTAATTTCCTAGAAAGGGGATCAACTGGTAGTACCTGGCAAATATCATTAATGGCGGCTGACCATACTGCATATACTCTTTGAGGCCTTGATATTTAATTATCAATTTTGTAATGAAGGGTTTCCAATACCATTTTTTAAATAATTTTTTTAATGTTTATTTTTGAGAGACAGAGCATGAGTGGGGGAGGGGCAGAGAGAGAGGGAGACACAGAATCCAAAGCAGGCTCCAGCCTTTGAGCCATCAGCACAGAGCCCAATGCGGGGTTTGAACCCACAAGCCGTGAGATCGTGACCTGAGCCGAAGTTGGACGTTTAACCAACTAGCCATCCCAGTTTTAAATGGCAGCATAATATCTTGCATCTGCCATGATTTATTTAACCAATCCTTTCTTTAGTTGGTTCCAAAACTTTGGTATTGTAAATAGCAATGACACAAATGTCTTAATGCATAAATTTCTGGGCATAGTTCAAATTTGTCAAGAACAAATTGGGAATTTACCCGAGAACTATTAGATTAATTTTTGGTGATTTTAGGTTCTGTAGTACTATTTATACCTTTTAGTTTGGTTGATTTATTTCTGTCATGGCACTGCTGGGAAAGATGATAAGTTAATTTTTAATTTTATCTGAAACTGTTTGGAAGTGAATTCTGTAAATTTGATTTCTAAAAATTGTTTGAGATAAAACTCCAAGTATCATTAAAGAATGGGAAATAATCTTCCAAGCAGATGATTATTATTGTTTTTCTGAAATGCGTTATTCAAATCTTTAAATGGAATATAATGGACATATACTTCTATCCCCTTGATGACTTAGGTCATCATTATGAAAGTCATTAGTGGTCTTGAATTGCTATGATTAAAAATAGATCTTCTTTGGAAATAACCAATACTGTGGGAGTACCTTTACACGTAGTAGCTGTGTAATCTTGGATAAACTGAACCTTTTTAGAATCTCAGATTTGTTTCTTATAAAATGGGAACCACTGCAAGCAGTTGATGTATGGTTTAGAAATAATACATATGAAATGCTTACAATCATAGTAGACTCATTGTAGACTACAGTAAATGACAGCTATGAAGGAGGGGGTGTTGCCCTTGAAAACTACAACGCTGGGAGCTGTTTTTCACCACAATAAATGTTTCCTTTGTATGTGTGACTTCAAATGACATGTAAATATGTCCCTAAACACGTACATGTGTGTATCTATTTGTGTATGTTTTATGTGTCTATATTTTTTAAGTGTATGTGTGTATATACATATATATTATAGATACATATACATACATATATATGTATATGTGTATATGTATATACACACACACATATATATACACACACACATACATATATATGTATATACATGTGTTTTCACCCCCTCCACATTTGCTATTGATGATAATCTGTCCTAGCTGTCAGCATGCCACTTAAGCATTCTCTCCTGGTGTAATTTGTTAAATTCAACTGAAAGTTTGGAAATCAGAGCCCCCTGAGCAGTACTGTGTTTAGAAAAGGACTAAAAAGATCTTAAATGATATGAGGATCAGTCCTCTGAGTAAAGTTATTAAGCTCTAATGCTTTTGTTCTCTTATTTTAGTTAAGGATCATTTTTATTCCACTTCTTATACTACTGATGGAATTTTGAATTTTGAGGTTTTGAGATATTTAGGTTTCAAATAAGTGATTAAGTTATAAAAATTCATCTAAGAATGTGTTCATTTTAATTGAGTATTGATTTTTCACCTCCAGTAACACAAGTGTTCTGCAAGTCCTATGCATCTAACTTGTGTCAACCGTCTTGACCAAGATTAAGAAACTAAGTATAATAATTGATTTGGTCTTCTAAGAATTTCAGAGCAGTGTTTCTGGAATGCTTTAACTCTTCATATATTGCCTTATTGTCTCCTTAAGTTTTATACAAGATAGTGAGCATTTTTAGTTAATACATAAATTTAAACTCAATTTTCCCCTAATCTTAAGACCAACTCATTAGGAAACCATAGAGTAATGAGAACAACAGAAGGAAAGGAAGTGAGTGGAAATTCAAGCTGGTATTCCTCTCTGTTTTAAGGTTCTCCATCTGAGGCCCTTCTCCGGAGTAGTGTTTAGCTGGAGCCCTGCATGCATGACCAAGGCAGGAAGCATTAGCCATTTATATGCCAGCACTGGGGAAGCATGGCTGGTTTTATAACTTATGGGGTCCAGTGAAAGATTTAGCCAAGGGGATCCCTTGTTAAAAATTATTAAAGATTTCAAAGGAGTGACAGCATGACCGCCAAACATGGTTGCCTGCAAAGCTGTCCTGTAAGGGTGAGCACTACCCTATGGTGGCCCTAGGGGGTGACTTCTCATAAGTTAGATCTTGTGCAAAGGATGGGGAGGAGGGAGGACTATCCTTGATTGACCTTGGTGTGTCTGCAGCTTCCTTGAATTTTACTTAATTCTCACAGTAACTCTGCTGGGCAAATGTTGTCCCCACATTTTTACATGTGGGAAATAGAGAGTCAGGATGTTTACTTAATCTGTCGAGGTCCAGAGAGTTTCTTGCTCTTGGGTCCCTGGATTCTTCCATCACCTCCCCTGTCTCCATTCCAGCATCTGCTGAGCCATTTCATTACCAATGTGTGCATCTCTTAGGGAATGTACTGGACTGCTGCAAGCAGACTTGGATAATACAATTCTTTCCAGCTCTGGGCTCAGGTGACTCTCACAGAACTGAAAACAAGGTAGCTGCGAATCTGTGGTATTCTGGTACTTTTCTGTAACTAGGCTACATATTCAATTTATTAGCAAAGATCTGCTTTGTGAGCCACACCTGAAACCCATTAGCTACCCAGGCTGTGTGTCTATAAAAAAGTCACACCTATTCATTCTTTTCTAAATGGCCGCTGGGATTTCTTGTTTATCCCATGTCTCTAAAAGCAACCACTACCAAATCAAAGCAAAACAAAAAACTTCTCAAGGACTCTTTAGGCTCCCTTAATGAGTAAAGAAAACAATTCACTTTTGAAATTATCTGGAAAGCTATAGGAAGCAAAAATCATGATTTCCTCCTCTTTGGATAGATTGCCTGAGTTTATGTAATTGTAAATAATGTCCCTGTGATATCTACTTTTAAGAGGACTAAAATAAAACTTAATCTTATAAAGATTAAATTTTAAATGAAAATAACTTAGAATTGTGAATAGAGGAGAAATATTTGATCCTTTTTCTATTGCTGAATCATAAATATCATGGAACCAGTGAACTGCCTCAATGATATTTTAAAAGCTGAAAGACCTATACTAAGTTACATGGTAAGAGAACAAAAAAAGTCCCAGAACGGTTTATCTGTAGAAGGAAATCATAAGATTCACTTTCACAAAATCTGTGTGCCCCAGTAAGCAATTTTTTTTAACTAATGCTTTTAATACTGTTTTGAAAAATTATCTGGTTGAAAAATGAGGAAAAAACCTTCATTAATTATAGTTAAAATTAAACGTAAAGTTTTTTCACACTGATACCATGAATATGATTAACCACAATAATTTTAGTCATTGCATATTTGTTTTTGGTGGAAATCTGTTTTATTTAGGTTTCATGAAAATCCTGAAGTGCTTTTAAGATCAGTTTAAGTTTATATAATCTAGTGGAGAAGATACTTTTTTAAATGGTTCTTGATGGCGAATTCTTTTAGAGTGAGTAGAAAAAAGAATAAGTACATGGGATAAACTTTCACAAAGAACTAACAAGGAGACACCCTTCTGATTTTCACAAAAGACTCTTTCAGAATGAGGCAAGTCCGATTGTGGAGAAGAAATACCTTTCTAGGTATGAGTGGGCTGTCTTAGAAATTTTTTTTTTCAGTTTCCATTTTCAAGCCTTATCATCTTAGGTTCAGTTGTAAGAGAAGTGAGGGTAAAAATAACAACCCAATAAACACCAGGATATTAAGAGATTGGTTACTGATATGCCATTCCATTGATTCACTTAATTTTTTTTGTATTATTTTTTTTTTAATTTTTTTTCAACGTTTATTTATTTTTGGGACAGAGAGAGACAGAGCATGAACGGGGGAGGGGCAGAGAGAGAGGGAGACACAGAATCGGAAACAGTCTCCAGGCTCCGAGCCATCAGCCCAGAGCCCGACGCGGGGCTCGAACTCACCGACCGCGAGATCGTGACCTGGCTGAAGTCGGACGCTTAACCGACTGCGCCACCCAGGCGCCCCAATATTTTTTGAGAACCTAATTTTGCCAGACATTTGGGCAGGAGCTGGGCATATAGGAGTGAACAAGACAGAGAAAGTTACCACTTGCTTGGGTCTTAAGTTTCAGTTGAATGAAGCAGAACATAAAGAAGTGCCTAAGGTGATTTTATATGGTGATCCTGTCCATGACGATAAACAGGATGTTGAGCCAGGTGGTGACTGTGTATGTGTGTGTCAGCATATTTGAGGGAGTGACAAATGAGGTGAGCCTTGAAAGAGGAGAATGAGACTTTTATGCAGAGAGTTACGGAAATCCTTTGATTCTCAGTGTGCTTAGTGTTAATCAGTTGTCTTGAACTCAAAAACCGTTAGGATCCCCCAACATTGGATGTTTCCTCAATGTTCTCAGGGGACTAATTGAGTTTAAAATAAGCATTATAACCTAACTTTGAGGAACCTTTCTTTAAATTATGGAAGTGGATGGAGCCACCGTCTCACTCCAAATAAAAAAAAAAAAGAGTTCACATCAGCCATCCAACCACATCTCTGTTTGCAGCAGGAAAAATGGGATCTGGGATGGATGGTTTTAATACCCTCTCTGCCGTGGTTCTAAACAACCCTAACCATAAATCTCCCATTAACCTTTGTCCCACAGGCTTAGAGGGGATGTCAAAAGGAGAAAATAAGGCAAAGAAATCAATCATTTGTCCATCAGTAGGCACTTGTGTATAGAGTCCTTGCTCTGTGCCAGGCACAGTACCGGGGCTTTAGGGGTAAAGTCTTATGGGGCTTCCCGACCACCAAAATTTATCTCTGGAGGCAGCTGTGAGTCTTCATGGACTTAGTCCACTGGAGGAAAAATGAATGTGGGAATAGGGAGACCATGAAATTAGTGCTTAGCAATGCCCCTCCTCTTCCCACTATTCCCACTCCAAGACTCGGAGCTACTTTTCCCTGAATTTCCCTTCCTTAGGCATAGATCTGAACAGTGGTACCCTGGGATCTTACCAGTATTTAACCACTGCATTTTCAGGAATTTTGTAAAGAGTCTGACATCACTTTGATAGCTTGAAATTGGCCATGGTAAGGTTATCTACGCCATGGCAATCCATAGATGGTGCAAATGCACTTTGCCTTGCTGAGAGCCAGTTGTTAGGTTTTTACCAGCACATCACTGCACTCTAAGCATCAGGAAGGATTTCTCCTTCCTCTTCTCTTCAGTACCAGTAATACCCATAGTACTAAGAGACACAAACATGTGGTAACTGGGGAGTTGATTACGTTCCTGTCAGGGTTCAGCTTGGACAGAGAAGTGAGTTTGGAGAAGAGGCAGGTACTTCCTGCTTTGCCCTAAGCTGCCAGTTTCTCCAAGAGCTCTCAAGAGAAGGCAGGCCCCTGAGAGTTCTAGAGTAATTGGCCCTCCTGGGCTATCCTATGGCTGATTTCCCAGGCCAATGCCTGCTGCTTCGTGCTCACAGTCCCCACTGATATCTGGGGGAATCGAGTTGGCAGACGGGTGCTGTATGTAGGACAGAACCCCTGGGGTGTATCACTATTCCACTGATGCTGCTCGGAACTGTTCTGCATTTTCAGGTACCAGGTGTACTGAAAAACATGCGCCTTGGGCCCTAGTTTGGTGAGGTTTTTAAAGAATGTGCTTTTTGACTGATGGTTTCTCTTCCTTAATTCTTTACGAAACTTTACCTAGATAGTCACATTTTTTTTAAATTTTTTTTTCAACGTTTATTTATTTTTTGGGGACACAGAGAGACAGAGCATGAACGGGGGAGGGGCAGAGAGAGAGGGAGACACAGAATCGGAAACAGGCTCCAGGCTCTGAGCCATCAGCCCAGAGCCTGACGCGGGGCTCGAACTCACGGACCGCGAGATCGTGACCTGGCTGAAGTTGGACGCCCAACCGACTGCGCCACCCAGGCGCCCCTAGATAGTCACATTTTAATCCCAGCCTTAGAGTTCTGTCCTAAATGACATTTTGTTTCCCTTGGTTCCCCATCCTGTTTGCTATAATAATTCCTATCTTTAACATCAAGTCCAATAATATATTTCACAGCCTAATAACTGACTTGTGCTTCCCTTTTCTAGGGCCTTATAGTGTGGTTTGCTTTGTGGTTTAGAGGGGAGCAGATTGTGTTCCCATTGTTCACGATGTTTCTGGGGAAATTGAATCCTGCATCTGTGGAAATGGATGTCAGCATTTCTTTCCTGTTGACTTCTTGAGAAAATTGTATAAATAAGCGAGACCATGTGAGAGGTTTTATGCTTCCTGAGGAATAGGATACACATAGAGACAGAGGAATGGGCATCTGAGATTCATGCAAAGTCCTTTCCTCCCTCATAGTTCCTTTTTCACTTAGGATATTCCACTCCATCTTGAGGCCTCTCTTGACCCTTCCTAGGTGAGGACGTTTTCTGCTCTTGTACTCAGCGGGATTTCCGTTCTGCCACTTAGTGTTGCTTTCGATATTGATCTTTTTGTATCTGTTGACTTTGTTTACAGTACTGCATGGAAATTATTATGTAATACTGAAACATAATTCAGCCTGAAATGATCTGCTTAGATGAGACATTAGTGGTTTCTAATATCTCCCTCTCTGTGCATCTCTCTGGCACCCTGCCCTTACCACCCTTCACTCCCAAACCAGCCTGTTTTCAATAGATCTTTTTCAAGGCTCACACCAACTAAGCTGCGTGTGGATCTGTGTTTCCTTGCTGCATTAGTTTTTGATACCCTCTGCTTCGTTGCTTTCACAAGGAAGGAAATATGGAATGGGCTCTTTTTGATAGGTTGCCAATTACATTAAAGAAGGAGGGAAAAAATAACAGAAGAAACCAGAAACAAAATGGACCTAGCAGCACCTGGGGACAGTGTTGATGTGCTTGCACAAGCTTTCTGGTTTGTTGACAAGTTTAAATGGAAATTTCAAGCTGTTTCTTGAGTAAATGTCTGTGTTGTTGCTTTCCAGTCTTAACATGCCCTGTTTGGTTGCTGTTGACTTTTATTACTTTGTGAATGTCTTTTCTAACCCCTAATGCCCCCAGTTTTGCTCAGCACAGAAAATGAATGACTTGAACAACCATGGATCCTGGGAGGAGGAGCCAATCCTAATTCCTTTGATTTCGAGGCTCCAACTCCAGCAGCCTTCTAGCTACCGCCTTCCCTCCCTCTCTCCTCCCTACTTTTCCATTACATGCTCAAACCATGAGGTGGCAGCTTTATTTTGGCCTCCCCTTTAAGATTTTCACTCCCCTTGGGGCGCCTGGGTGGCTCAGTAGGTTGAGCATCAGACTTCTGAGGAGGTCATGATCTTGCAGTTCGTGAGTTCCAGCCCCTCGTTGAGCTAGCTGCTGTCAGCCTGCCAGTGCAGAACCCACTTCCGATCCTCTGTCCGCCTCCCTTTACCTCTCCCCCACTTGTGCTCTCTGAAAAATAAACATTTTTAAAAAGGATTTTCACTCCCCTCATTTGATGAATTTATCAGGGGTACCCACCATCCAGGTTGGCAGGAGACTTTATTGGATTTAGCACTAAAGATCCCACATCTGGGCAAGCCTTTTCAGTCCTGGGTGCACTGAAAGAGTTGATCACTCTACTTGTGATTAATCAGCTAAGGAACATGAAATGAATGTTAATATCAAATGGTGGTGATTCAGTCTTTTAGTTGCATTCAATCCTGTGTGTCCTACCAGGTGGACAGACCACAGCCCATCAGCCACATTGAGCCTAGGGACTGTTTTTGTATAGTCTAGGATTTAAGAATGTTTTTTACATTATTACAGAGTTAAAAAAAAAAAAGTGAATATAGGACAGAGACCACATGTGGACTAGAGAGTTAAAAACATTCATTCTCTGGCCCTTTACAGAAAAACATTGCAGATCCACAGATGAAACCCTTCTTCCTTTGTCCTGCAGCAACCAGGCTTGAGATGCCCAGCCACAGTCCCTTTGGCTAATGAGATGCAGGGACAAAATAGTGATTTTTAAATATTGAAAGCAAATTCCAGAAATTACTCAACATCATTCCTTTAATTGTTCCTATTTTGTTCATCCCGGAAATGAACCATAAATGACACAGAATTTTGTTTAAAAAATGTACTTTTAATTCAAATTAACAATAGTGACTATAGTCTTCCTGCACAAAGTGGCTAACGGTTGTGGATGGTTTCCCCATATCTATCTGCTATAAATGATTCATTTAAACCAATGAATCTTTCTTGGTCCAGGGATAACGTGTGTCCCAAATGGGCCTAACTGAAGGAAAGGATTTTCATTCCATGGACATTAACAAGAAAGCTATATGTACCCAGAGACTGGACCTGTGTGCAGGTTAAAGGAATTTTGGGGGGGAGGGGAGTCCAAGGATTTTCTCTGCTTTGTGAAATTGGCTTTTTGTTTTGGTTTGGTTTGCTTTTGGTTCCGACCAAGGAAGCAAATGAAATTTTGGAAGCTGAACCTCTGCAGTTGACTTTCTGTTGCAGCTCGTGTCAGCCACATGCAGTTTGATTTATATTCTTAAAGTCAGAATAATTCTTATTGGAGCAGACCATCTATTTATTACCTCTTTACAATGTTTACGGGTAATTCTGATAATTATAATCTGCTCACATGTGGCCTTCTTTTTGACAATGGGCAGTAGCCAGGCTTTCCCTGGCCGAGAGGGATCTTCTGTCATATTCTCTAGCCACAACTTTTTTTAGAATTGAAAATGGTGTAGAAACCTGGTTTAATTTAGAAGCTGCTGACCAGTAGTTAACTGATTCCTAGTGAATTTCCTAGACTTTAAGGACTGTCTTGAAACTGTGTGCATGAAAATGTGCATTTTGAGGAAAAAGAGTCCAAGATTTGATGATCTTCTCAAAAAGAGCTTTGCTAAATGATACAAAACAATTCTAAGCCTTCATTCTACAAATGGAGAAAGTGAGGTATCAGTGGTTATTGGACTGAATGTGATCACCTAAGTAATTAGAAATCCTGTGTCAGGACAGAAATGCAGGACATCTGGCATCTAGTTTAGGGTTCTTGTCACTTTTGGAAAATGTGTGTTTGTATGTGTGTAGAGGATGGTAAATTAGTTCTTCCTCCAAGTTCAAGTGAGTCTTTGTTTAGGGTAGACTTTCCAGAAATGTGATTGATTTTTCACATGTGGCTTGGGAAATGTGCCTTGTTCTTCCATATGCCCAACTCTGATATGTGACAGAGTTGGGATCATTATTATAGTAAATATATGAACAGATGATGTCATAGCTTTAAATATTTAAATTTAAATCTACAAAATTTAAAGTTTAGTTAAAAAATTAACTATCATTTAAGTTGCCATCTGTAGATAAGTTGAAACCTGTGCCAGTCTAATTAGCAATCAGGAATATGGTAATTGCTTTTGGCATCCGAATGTGGAAAACTTCTGGAGTAAAATAATGCCAAGTTGTGCATTTGAGTATTTTTTTTTTTCAGCTTGACAGTGTTAATTTCCTAATAATATATTACTTGGCATTCTGCTTGAAGCTCTAAAAAAAAGTTCTTGTTTTTATTTTTTTTAACAATCAAATATCATGTGTCATTTACCTATCTCTTTAAGTCTAGAGCTGAGTTGCTTAATCTGGGCACTATTAACATTTGAAACAGATAATTCTTCATTGTGGGGTACTGTCATATGCATACAGAATGCATATAGAATGTTTAGCAGTATTTTTGGTCAATACCCACTAGATGTTAGCACCCTCTCTTCCCGTGATCATGACACTAAAAATGGCCTTAGACGTTGTTCCTGGATGAGAACCCAGGTAGAGAACACATATTCTATAAACGGTGATTTTTTTTTTTTAACACGATAGAATACATGAAAGCTTCTGGGAAAATGGCTGTCTAAAGTTAACAGAAAAAAATGGTAGGCCTCATGCTTAGTTCATCTATAGGCCTACTTCAGATACTAAGTTTTTAAGAAAATTCCAGTGTAGTTAACAGGTAGTATTATATTAGTTTCAGGTCTACAATATACTTATTCAACATTTCCATAGAGTACTTAGCGCCCGCCAACATAATAAGTCCATTTACCTGTCTCACCCATCACCTCACCCACCTCCCCTCTGGTAACCCTTTGTTCTCTATATTTATGAGTCTGTTTTTTGGTTTGTGTTTTTTTTTTTCCTGATATCAAATAGTTTTTTGTTGTTGTTCAGTTTTGAGAAAAAGAGACAGAGTGGGAATGAAGGAGGGGGCAGAGAGAGAGAGAGGGAGTCATAGAATCTGAAGCAGGCTCCAGGCTCTGAGCTGTCAGCACAGAGCCTGATGTGGGGCTTGAATCCACTGTGAGATCATGACCTGAGCTGGGGTTGGATGCCTAACTGACTGAGCCACGCACCCCTCAAATAGTTTTTTTAAAAAAGAACATTTTATTCTTTGATATATATCTTATTTCCTATTTGAAAACCCAATAATTTTAGTTTATTAGCTTGTTTTACTATAAGGGTTCAGCTTTTGCATGGTTTATATTTGTCCTGACTGCATTTTCACAACTAAAATTCCTTTCACATAGTAAAATCCGTTTTTGTTTTTATTTTATTTTTTTAATATTAGTAGAATAATCATGATGGTGAACTATTGCACAGTTGCCCAAGGCGCGTCTTCATTGAAGTAGCAGCTGTTTGTGGTTGGGTTGCTGGCTGCTGCCCTCAGCTATTAGAAATGGCCACCTCCATGGGAACACATCGGTATTTACCTGGTTGAGACCCGTGGCCTTTGTGGATTCTTTCCTGTATGCCAGGTTGCCAGGAAACAAGGAGGCAGGGAGCACCCCTGGGAGTAAATAAGTATTTTGTGACACTGACAGGCAATCTTGGAAAACACCCTCTGCTTCCACAATCCATCCTCATTCAAATATATATTTCTGTTGAGCCTTAAGATACTGGACTTTCAAGTAGATTTTCAGAAACATGTTTTATAAGAACATAGAGGACTGCTTTTATTTCCTTGATATTCATGATACGAATTACTCAGCAGATACAGAGATAGTCCTTATTATCTGTTCCCCAAGATCCCCTTTTCTGCCGGCCAAGCTGTAGAGATTTCCCACATTCTCTTCTGGACTGAGGCTTGGTGTTAGGGTCCCTGATCTGATAGTGACTTCTCAAGTAGCAATTCTCAGCTGTTGGCTATGGGGGCGTGGAGGAGGGGGACCCAAAACTCTTTTTCAAAACGCGGTTTCATCTTTCTTTGTGTCACCTTGTTTGAGGAGCAATGAAATCCAATTATCCTTTACAATGATTTGTGAAGTAGCAAATGGAGTTGACATCTGTTCAGCAAATTCCAAAGACAGCCCATTTTTATTTTTTCCCCCATGGAACTGAAGTCATCACAGATTTTGTCCTTTGGCCTTCTTTCAGTCCCTTGCTGGAGCCTTGTGATTGTCTAAGCAAGGTTGATTTTAAAAACTAAAGTAAGAGGAACAGGGGATAGAACAGAAATAACTTTTCATCATGCCGTGGGAGGTGCAGTGTTTGGCCCTAAGCATTTCATGGGGAGATCAGGATAATTAAGCAACCAGCAGTTCTGTGGCAAATTATTCACTTATTAATTTAACTATGTATATTTATTGAACCTCTAATGTGCCAGGTGTTTTCTGGTAATGGTGGACAGGGATGTGACTAATATGCACAATTTCTCTACTTTCACGGAGCAGCTAGACACCAAAGAGCTAAAAAAAAAAAAAAATGCCAGGTAATCACTGACAGTGAGGACCACTGCTGAGCATGTAAGGGAGGCCACCATAATCAAGAGAGGAACAAGTGATGTTCCTTTGGGGGGCATCAGGAGACCACATTGAAACTGATTCTGGATAGAAAGGAGCCAGTCGTGAAAATTCTGGGGCAGGGGCGGGGGACCAGAATATGTAACTCCAAAATATAGCGTATCGGCATAAGGATTATTTTGAGCTAAAGGTCTGTTTGAGACCCCCAGAGCCAGGTGCTCTCGGACGCCTGCACACCAGCTACATAAATACAATGGAATAAAGACAGTCTATGTGCATTCTAGTAGCATGTGTTTGCTACTAGGAAGGAGTGGAGGGGAGCACTGGGGAAGACAGTTTTAGAACAGTAGCTCTGAAAGAAGGGGTTTGTGCTCTCCACTCCTGGATGAGAGCAAGGGTCTGCAGTAAGAAGGACCCAAGAAGTTAGAACAGTCTAGCTCCTCTCAGTTAACTTGCTTGAGCTATTTTCTAGGATTGGGTTCTACACTGAGGAGAAACTGCTCTAGGGGGAGTGAAATCAAAATCAAGAAGTACAGAGACAGCAGAGATGAAGGCAGGAGATGGTTTAAATTGAATCGAGGGAGAGGACATCTCAGAAAGCAAAAACCACTATTTTTTTTTTAACACTCTACACCTAAAACAAGAGAAAGGTCTGTGAAGTTTGAGAAGCTTTTCTGATTCCTGTCTCTTTCTGAAAGTTCTGAAAAATGAATTTCAAATAAAACTTCTGCAATGATAGAGGCTCATTGTCACGTAAAGAGTAAGGGAATATAGAGAAAGTATAGGTGGTGAGGAAGCAGCAGATATAGGTGAGTTTAAAAACATGTAGTGGTCAAAGGAGTAGACCAAATGCTCAGATAAATTCTAATACATGAAAAAGAAATAATTGATTTGTTGATGTATTCACCTTGGCTCCTCTTAAGTGGTGGTTAGGAGGAGATGCCCTAGGTGGTGACTTACAAACATTGCACATCTTTGTATACTGTTTTATTTCACTATAAATTCTATTTTTGAAGGGAAAGTTCCTAGGAGCTTGCACAGCGTTTGCATTCACCTTTCAATGAATTTCAGCAATTTTTTTGTACTTAAAAAAAATTTAATTCCAGTGTAGTTAATATACAGTGTTACAGGAGTTTGGAAACGTTGAGTCACTATACGGTATACTTCATATAGTACTCAGTGCTCATCAACATAAATGTATTCTTAATCCCTACCACCTGTTTCACCCATTCCCCTACTTCTCTATAGTTAAGAGTGTTTCTTGGTTTGTCTTTTTTTCCCCTTTGTTCCTTTGCTTTTCTTCTTAAATTCCACATGAGTGAAATGATGTGCTATTTGTCTTTCTCTGATTGACTTATCTCACGCAGCCTTATATTTTCCAGCTCCATCCAGTTGTTGTAAATGGTAAGATTTCATTCTTTTTTATGGCTGAATAATATTCCATTCTGTGTATGTATGTACATACACACACACACACACACACACACACACACGTACACATACACCCCACATCTTTATCCATTCACCTATTGATAGCCACTTGGGCTGCTTCCATTGTTTGGCTACTGTAAATAATGCTACAGTAAACAGAGGGTGTATATATCCCTTCAAATTAGTGTTTTTATATTCTTTGGGTAAATACCCAGTGGTGCAATTGCTGGATCATAGGGTAATTGTATTTTTAACTTTTTGAGGAACTTCCATATGGTCTTCTAAGGTGGCTGCACCAGTTTTCATTAACACCAATAGTGCATGAGGTTTCCTTTTTTTCCACATCCTCGCAAATACTTACTATTTCCTGTATTTTTTTTATTTTAGCCATTTTGACAGATGTGATATCTCATTGTGGGTTTGATTTGCATTCTCCTCATTATGAATGATGTTGAGCATCTTCTCATGTGTCTGTTGACCATCTGTATGTCTTTGGAGAAATGTCTGTTCATATCTTCTGCCTATTTTTAATGGGATTATTCGGGGTTTGGGGTGTGGATTTGTTTCTAGTTCTTTATATATTTTTGATACTAACCCTCTATTAGACATGCCATTTTCAAATATCTTCTCCCATTCACTAGATTGCCTTTTAGTTTGTGGTTGTTTCCTTTGCTGTGCAGAAGCTTCTTATTTTGATATAGTCCCAATATATGTTATTTTGATACAGCTTCTGTTTATCTTGCCACAGGAGACCTGTCTAGAAAGATGTTGCTATGGCCAGTGTCAGAAATTACTGCTTGTGTACCCTGATAGGATTTCTATGGTTTCAGGTCTAACACTTAGGTTCTTAATCCATTTTGAGTTTGTGTATGGTGTAAGAAAGTGATCTGGTTTTATTCTTTTAGCTGACCAGGTTCCCCAACACAATTTGTTGAAGAAACTATCTTTTTCCCATTGGATATTTGTTACTGCTTTGTTGAAAATTAATTGAGCATATAATTGTGAGTTTATTTCTGGGTTTTCTATTTCATTCTATTGATCTGTGCATTTATTTATGTACCAGTACCATACTGTTTTGATTACTATAGCTTTTTAATGTACCTTGAAGTCCAGAAATGTGATACCTCTAGCTTTGCCTTTGTTTTTTCAAAATTACCTTGGCTATTCAGGGTCTTTTTTGGTTCTATACAAATTTTAGGATTGTTCTAGCTCTATGAAAAATGCTGTTGGTATTTTGACAGAGACTGCATTAAATGTGTAGATTGTTTTGGAGAATATAGATATTTTAACAACATTTTTTCTTCCAATCAATGATAATGAATATCTTCATTTATTTGTGTCATCTTCAATTTATTTCATCGTTGTTTTATAGTTTTCAGAGTACAGGTCTTTTACCTTTTTGGTTAGGTTTATTACTAGATATCTTAATTTTTTTTTTTTAATTTTTTTTTTCAACGTTTATTTATTTTTGGGACAGAGAGAGGCAGAGCATGAACGGGGGAGGGGCAGAGAGAGAGGGAGACACAGAATCGGAAACAGGCTCCAGGCTCCGAGCCATCAGCCCAGAGCCTGACGCGGGGCTCGAACTCACAGACCGCAAGATCGTGACCTGGCTGAAGTCGGACGCTTAACCGACTGCGCCACCCAGGCGCCCCTAGATATCTTAATTTTTAATGAAACTATAAATCAGATTGTTTTATTAATTTCCTGTTCTACTTCATTATTAGTGTAGAGAAAAGTGAAAGATTTCTGCACATTGATTTTGTGTCCTGCAAACTTAATGAATTCATTTTTCAGTTCTAGTAGTTTTTTGGTGGAATCTTTAGAGTTCTCTATATGTAGTATTAAGTCATTTGCAAATTGTGAAACTTTTACTTCTTCCTTACTGATTTGGATGTTTTTTTTTTTTTTTTCATTTTTTTAGGTTGTCTAATTTCCATGGCTAGGGTTTCCAGTACTATGTTGAATAAAATGGTGAGAGTGGACATCCTTGTTTTGTTTTGCTCCTGACTTTAAGAGGAAAGCTCTCATTTTTTGCCCTAGTGAGTGTAACGTTGGCAGAGTATGATGTTGGTTTTTCATATAAGACTTCTATTATATTGAGGTATGTTCCCTCTAAACCTGCTTTGTTGAGGGCTTTTATCATGAAGGGATGTTGTACTTTGTCTAATGCCTATTCTACATCTATTGAAATGATCATATGGTTTTTATCCTTTCTCTCATTGATGTGACATGTCACATCGATTTGTGAATATTGAACCACTATTGTGTGTTGGGAATAAATCCTATTTGATCACGATGAATGATGTATTTAATATATTGTTGGATTCGGTTTGCTAGTATGTTGTTGAGGATTTTTACGTCTACGTTCATCAGAGATATTGAACAATAGTTCTCTTTTTTGTTATGTCTTTCTCTGGTTTTGGGATCAGGATGATACTTGCCTCACAGAATAAATAGGAAGTTTTTTTTTCTAATATTTGGAAAAGTTTGAGTAGAATAGGTAATATTCTTTTTTAAATATTTGGTAGAATTCACCTGTGAAGCCATCTGGGCCTGGACTTTTGTTTGTTGGGAGTTCTTCGGTTACTGATTGAAGCTGCTTGCTAGTGCTTGACCTGTTCAAAATTTCAATTTCTTCCTGCTTCAGTTTTGGTAGATTATATGTTTCTAAGAATTTATCCATTTCTTCTAGGTTATCTAATTTGTTGGCATATAGTTTTTCATAATATACAAACAACTGTAAGAGAATATCTATGATGTAATTTTTATCTCTCCTTTTTCATTTGTGATTTTGTTTGAGTCTATATTTATTTATTGATGAGTCTGGCTAAAGATTTATCAATTTTGTTTTTGTTTTTGTTTTTTTAAATAACCACCTCCTGGTTTCATTGATCTATTTTTAAGTTTTTATATCCTTTATTTTTGCTCTAATCTTTACTATTTCCTTTTTCTGCTTTGGGTTTTGTTTGTTCTCTTTCTAATTCCTTTAGGTGTAAGGTTAGGTTGTATGAGGTTTTTCTTCTTGTGGTAAACCTGTATTGCTATAAACTTCCTTTTAGAACCACATTTGCTGCATTGCAGAAGATTCTGGACTATTGTGTTTTCATTTGCATTTCTCTTCATGTACTTTTTGATTCTTTGATTTCATGGTTGACCCACTCATTGTTTGGAAGCCTGTTGTCTAACCTCCATATATTAGTACTCTGTTCAAATTTTTTTCTTGTGGTTGATTTCTAGTTTCACAGTGTTGTGGTCAGAAAAGATGCATGGTATTGGGGTACCTGGGTGGTTCAGTTGGTTAAGCGTCTGACTATTGATCTCAGCTCAGGTCATGATCTCATGGTTTGTGAACTCATGCTTGCTCTCTGTCTCTTAAAATAAATTATTTAAAAACATAAGAAAAGATGCATGGTATGACTTTGATCTTTCTAATTTATTGATAGTTGTTTTGTGGCCTAATTTATGATCTATTCTGGAAAATGTTCCATGTGTACTTGAAAAGAATGTGTATTCTACTGTTTTAATGTGGAATGTTCTTTAAAAAAGTTTATTTTGAAAGAGAGAGCACACACTAGCAGGGGAGGGGCAGAGAGATAGAGAATGAGAATCACAAGCAAGCTCCACACTTCTAGCACAGACCCCAACGTGGAGCTTGATCTCATGACCATGAGATCTAGATCATGACTTGAGCAGAGTTCAAGGGTCAGATGCTTAACTGACTGAGCCATCCAGACACCCATTTTAGGGTGGAATGTTCTGAATATATCTGTTAAATGCATTTGATCCAGTGTGGCATCCAAAGCCACTGTTTGCTTATTGATTTTCTGTTTGGATGATCTGTCCATTGATGTAAGAGGGATGTTAAAGTCCCCTACTATTATTGTATTGCTATTGATTAAGTTTGTTATTAATGGTTTTATGTATTTGGGTGCTCCCATATTGGATGCATAAGTATTGACAATTTTTTTATCTTCTGGTTGGATTGTTCCTTTTTTATTATGTAGTGCCCTTAGTCTCATTACAGGCTTTGTTTTAAAGGTTATTTAGTCTGATATAAATATTACTAGTTCAGCTTTCTTTGTCCATTTGCATGATAAATGTTTCTCCTTCTCCTTACTCTGAATTTGCATGTGTTTTATATCTGAAATAAGTCTCTCATAGACAACATATAGATGGTTTTTCTTCTCTTTCTTTTCTTTCTTTCTTTTTCTTTTTTGAGAACGAGGGTGGGGGGGAGAGAGAGAGAGAGAGAGAGAGAGAGAGAGAGAGAGAGAGAGCAAGCACACATGAACAAGGGATGGCCAGGCTCCATGCTGGGCATGGAGCCAAATGCAGGGCTTGATCTCACAGCCATGAGATCACGACTTGAGCCAAAATCCAGAGTTGGACACTTAACTAACTGAGCCACCCAGGGGCACCCTATGTCTTTTGATTGGAGTGTGTAGTCCATTTACATTCAAAGTAATTATTAATTTGTATTGCCATTTTGTTACTTCTCTTGTGGCTGTTTTTGTAGTTTTTCTCTAATCCTTTCTTGTTGCCATCTTTTTTGGTTTGTTGGCTTTCTTTAGTGATAAACTTGGATTTCTTTGCATGTCTATTGCATATCATGGACTTGTGATTTGTAGTTACTATTAGAGTTGTACATAACATCTTCTGCATATAGCAGTCTATGTTAAGTTGATGGTCACTTCTTCAGTTTGAACCCGTTCTTTATTCCTGTCTCCCCACATTTTTGGTATATGGTGTCATATTTTATATCGTGTGTGTGTGTGTGTGTGTGTGTGTGTGTGTGACTCCCTTGACTGATTTTTACAGATAAACTTACTTTTATTATTTTTGTGTTTCCTACATTTATATTGTTTTCTTGGTCTCTCCACCCAAAGAGTCCCCTTTAATATTTCTTGTAGGGCTGGTTTAGTGGTCATGAACTCCTTGAGTTTTTGTTTGAGAATTTTTTTTATCTCTCCTATTCTGAATGATAGTCTCACTAGATACAGTATTCTTGGCTGCATTTTTTTTTCCTTTTAGCACTTTGACTATATCATGCCTCTCCCTTCTGGCCTGCAAAGTTTCTGTTGAAAAATCAGCTGATGATAGACTTATGAGGTTTCCCTTGTATGTAATGGTCTTCTTTTTTCTTGCTGCTTTTAAAATTCTCTTTATCACTACTGTTTTTCCATTTTTATTACTATGTGTCTTGTGGACCTCCTTGAGTTGATTTTGTTGGGGAATCTGTGTACTACCTGGATCTGGATATGTTTCCTTCCCCAGATTAAGGAATTTTTCAGCTAGTATATATTTTTTTCAAATAAATTCTACTCCTATTTCTTTCTCTCCTTCTTTTGGGATCTCTATAATGTGAATGTCATTATGCCTGATAGTGTCACAGAGTTCTCTGTGTTTATTCTCATTTTGCATAATTTTTCTTTTCTCTTACCTGCTCAGCCTGATTACTTTCCATTACTCCATCTTCCAGGTTGCAAATTTCTTCCTCTGCTTCCTCTAACCTGCTATTTATTCCATCTAGTGTATTTTTAATTTAATTTAATTGTGTTTTCATCTTTGGTTCTTTCTTCTTTCTTTAAGGGTCTCACTGATGTTCTCCACTCTTTTCTCAAGTTCAGTAAGTATCTTTATAGTCATTACTTTAAATTCTCTATGAGACATATTACTTATATGCATTTCACTTAGTTCTCTTGCTGTGATTTTGTCCTGTTCTTTCATTTGGGACATATGCCTCTCTCCTCATTTTGTCTAACTCTGTGTCTTTGTCTGCATTAGGAAAGTTAGCTACATGTCCTACTCTTGAAGGTAATGGCCTTCAGAAGGGGTCCTATAGTGCCCTCTAGTGCAGTGTCCCTTGTTCTCCAAATCAGATACTTCGGGAGGTGTCTCTTATATGTAACATGTGTGCCCTGATATTTTGTCATGGCTGCTTTTTTCCCCTTCAATTCAGTGATCTGCAGAGGCAGTCTCTTTGTCTGCTGCGAGGAGTGTTTTTGTCCAACAGAGGGGTGGGGCACACAGTTTTAACAAGGTACCTGCTGGTCTGCTTGCAAAATGAAACCTGTTGCTAAAGGGACTGAGGCTGCCTGGGCAGGAGTGCAGTTTTAATAAGGTGTGCTTTGGGCTTCCACAGGGCCTGCCACCACTAGAAACAAGACCCCACAAAATGCACAGATCAGGACACACGGTGCTGGTAAAGTTTGCACAGGTCTTCTGAGGGGGAGGGTACCCACAGCACCTAGACCAAGGCAAGCATGACTGGGAAGGGCAAATCCCCTGAAGCATGGGGGTTGGAGCATGGAATAAGCAACTTAGGTAGTGAGCGTGGCTCTGTGCTGATTTCACAGGTGGCCGTGTGTTTATGATGTGGGCCGGGGGAGGGAAATGGTGCCTGCAGCTCCTTTGTTCCTGGAGGAATCTGCCTGTGTGACAGGCTCTGAAATGAGTAAACTACTCTTTCCTTCCATATGCCCCGGGTGTTTTTCAAAGGGCTGCTTCTATGCTGTACCTTTTCGGACCCGCTTGTCATCTTGTCTCTCTAAGGTCAGGGATTAAACTTCCTATCACCCTCCTGTCTCTCCCAGAGCAGAGGCTACTGATTTTTTTTTTTTTTTAATTCCAGGCTTTAAGTCTCTCTGGTTGTAAGGACTCATGAAATTAGGTCCCTCTTGCTTTCAACCCCAAAAGTTATAGGGATTTGTTTTCCTCATGTGGGTTCCCTGGAGCGATCTGCTCTGGCTTTCTCTTGCCTGTGTACAGCAGAGTCCAGTTCATCACATCTCTGCCCTTCTTACCTGCTTCAGTGTGGCCTCTTCTGTACCATTAGTTGTGGAATTTGTTCTGCTAGAGTCTTCTGGTTGGTTTCTTGGTTATTTATACTCATGTGTTACCTAGTTGTATCTGTGGGATGCAGTGAGCTTTGGGTCCTCTTTGTCATCTTTCCAGCCTTAAAAATCAGCAGTTTCTTAGCCAACCAAGTAGGCATAACAGGGATCCTTGGCAATGGAAGCTATTAAAAGCAATTTTCACGTTCATTGTTTTAGGCTTCCGGATTTTTTGTCAAAACTGTAATGTTAAGATTTGGATATTGATCCCTACACTAAACTATCATCATTTGAATTTCTTTCCAGACTACTTTTGTCCCTTTTGACTGAACATAAACTGGCCGGTTGTTTTCTTTTGTAAGCAGATTAACTTTTGTACAACCTGTCTGTTACAAAGTCCTAACGTGAGTTTTCCTCCAAAATGTTCTACCACACAGTAAGCATGTCCAAAGCTATGGGGAAAAAGTGGAATGGGCAAATTTAAGAGGGACAATAATTAGGAAGATAGAAAAGCTTGATGTTTTCTTGGTAATACCTAATCTGTTAGCTTTTGATTTATATAAGCATACAGCTGCTGCCATTTCTGTACCTCACACAGATGTTACCAGAGGAACCACCATCATTGCTACCAACGGATACATGAAGCTATGGAATGCTGCTTTCTGCTTAAGGAAGGTCTGGGCACCAATACGTAAGAGGCTGCTCCCTCTATTGGGAGCCACAGCCATCGTTTCCATCCTACAGATTAACCTTCATCAAACTTTAATAGTACTTGTTAGGGCTTTCTGACTGACCAATCTTATCTCCTGAAAAATAGCCCCTGCTGTTCCTCCTTGAACTGCCATTATTCTCCATCTTCTGCCTGATGCACTTTCTTCCTCTGAAGCTCCATTAGAAAGAAAACCATTGAATTTCAAATATTCTGTCCATTTATCATGTCATAGGAACACTGTGCATCCTGACCTTTGATTCAGAAAACATGGCCATTCCATCCCTGGAATCCAGTTGGTATAGATGAAGGGGAAATCTGTTCATATTGTATTACAGAAAGGCTGAGTCTTTCAGTGCAGATAAGGGAGATAAGGGTACATGAGAATTATTCCTGACCTCTTCTGTTGGAACCTGGGTTGTACTTTCCCCACAGAAATTATAATAAAATTATTTAATTAAATAAGGGTATAGGGTTTACTTGTTAAATGGGTGCTCCTGACAAAGTACTTTCTCCTATGCTATTATTTCTAGGGGTAAGTGTGTTTCAAATTTCAAGCAATATGTTATCAAACTCAAATACCATTTGGGAGATAGCCCAGTCATTAGCTGCAGATTTCTTATATAAGAATCCATCAGTCCTTCCTATGCATCCATCTATATTGATAATATATACACTAATGTCACATCAATTCTACATGTATATAGGAGTCCAAAGAATATATTCTTTAAATAGTACCAGAGACTAATTTTGTAATTATGCCACAGATACATAGGTGAATAAAGATTTTAGCTCTGTCCTCAGCTCATCTTGAGAAAGAAAAACTCACATTAATAGGCAATAATAAAAGGAATGTATCTCATCCAAGTAACATTTGCTATGAGAACATACTGGAAAGGGGGGTTAGTTCTGCATTGTGGGTTTGAGGAAAAGCTCCACAGAGGAAGAGTCATTTAAGCCAGGTAGCAAAATGTAAATGTCAGTTCACTAGAAGGAGGAGGGGATAGGATATCTTGAGCATAAGCAAATTCAACAGATGGGTCTTCCGTTTGAAATGCTGAGTTTGATTCAGTTTCTACTGTTCACCTCCTATATTTTAACTCTTTACTGCAGTCCAAAACTGCTGTGCTTTTCTGTTTAATCCTTTGTTAATTTTCCCCAGTTTCTCTACATGTTTCACATAGGCAAAGAGATTATCAGACTGTGTCATGAATGCTTGATATCTGTGACTTACTTTCTGGAGATAGCGGGAACATAAAAGACTTTGGGATTGATTCTATTCTCCTTATACCCTTCTAAAGCCTCCCAGGAATATACTCAGATAGGAGCAGGAAAGACTATCCTCACTGAATCTCTTTCAACCCTTTGTTCATTCCATCCATTCTAAATTGTTCTCTGGTAACAGCATGCACCATTCTTTCTCTATCCCCAAGATTTTGTATAGCCTACCTTTCGCCTCGTGCATTTTCCATAACCACTTAGCCTTGCTAATATCTGCTCATCATTCAGAATGCAGTTTTGGTGTTCTCTCACTTGGGTAGCCTTCCCTGAATTTCCAAACATACCAGACCATTGTGTCTGAGGTATTTTTGTGCATCAGTTAGCCTTGTATTTCTTTTATCAAATAATTCTGTCTAGTAATTGCTTTTTTAATCATCTCCACTTACCACTAGACTGCAAATTCCTTGAAAGTAAAGATGGTTTGTCTTGTTTATTATGTTCCCTATGTCTACTACCTAAATGCCCATATAAAATAGCTGCTTACTAAATATTAGTTGGATAAGTTAATGGACATTGTATGAAATACTACTACCAATAATATCTTTGAATTAGTCACCGTTTATTTCCAGAAACTTTAAATATAGTATTTTAATTTCATTTTCAACATAATCATTTGTGAGGGAGGTTATTGTCTTTATTTTTAGATAAGGAAACAGACTTGGGGAGAGAACTTGCCATAATTTTCAGTGTTTAAAATGGGGCCACTTTGGAGCTTCTCTAAAGCTTTTATTTTCCCTCAATATGTTTCTCTTTATACATTCATTTAGCCCATCATTGCATTGCTATATTTTCTGTAAGAGCTCTTTGTATCTTTGTCCAGTCCATCTTTTTTTTTGTTTTTAAGAAATAGGGAAGTGCATTTGCTGAGAGTCAATAAACAGACACTTCAAGTGGTTCAAATTTGAAAGGTAGACTTCAGAAGCTTTGAGAAACATTTAACCTTGACATTCTCCCATCCTAATTGACAAGACTGGTGTTGGTTACTTGCTGAGATAAGAGGGATTTTCAGTGTATAATATGCAGGTCATTGGTTTTAAGTTGGGTCTATTATAATTTATTGGAGTCCTGACAGTTCTAGGTGATATAAAGAAGAAATATTGGCTTTATTAGGTGATTTCCTCGTCTTCGGTAGTGCTACTTTAATAGATAATAATGGTTAACAACTTGATGACATTTCCCTGATTTTATTTTAGCATTTGGAAGGTGATGAATTCTAGGACTCACTAATGTTGGAATGAGCTCATCACCCAGAATAGTGAGTCTGGGAGTCGCAAAATGTCCATTTTTCCTAAACTTCAGCCCTGTGGCTTTAGCTCCGTTGTCTCCAAGTACAACCTGACATTTGTGTCTGATTGGCCGAGAACTCTTAGAAGCAATTAGGAGTACACTTGGATCCCCATCCAAATGTTCCAACTTAATATATTTCAACAGAAACAGAAAGTCCATGTAGTTTGCCAAGTTTGGAAAGAAGGCTTTTGGTACCAGCTCATATTTAGATAGAGTCAGCCTTCTATGTAAACAGCTCAGGGACCCGTTTTCTTAGTTAAATTTCGGGGGTGCCTGCAAGTACACTGTTCTTCCCTCCAAAGCTCCTCTAGTTTATTCTCAAAGCCCAGAATTGAAACATGAGAAAAACTTTTCGTGTCATGATTAGATGTGAGATTGCAAAGAGCCATAGAAATGATAATGCTTTGGCTTACATTTATGATTTGACATCTATAATTGTAATAGATCTTTCCCCATGGATAAGAGTGAAGGGATATTAGAACACTGACCAGCTGAAAGCAGTAATATTAAGGATAGAATGGCCCATGAATTGATTATTTACCTGCAATAAAATAGCTGGTACTTACAGAAACATGTGTTAAGATACTATGCTAGGCATAATTATCTTATTTGACACTCATCCACATACATGTGCATATACACACAACCACACACATACCTTTTAGAATTAAATATTAACCTTTTATCTAGATTTTATCCTTGCTTACCTACTCAGGGATATGGTTCGAAAATCCCTTTAGTCTTTGTTCAGTTATCAATTTTTTCTCTATTAGATGACTTCTATCAGCAGAGCTTCAAGCTCTTAATTTTCCTATCTGGGGAAAGATGGTTCTTTTGGCCAAATTTTCTTTTCTAATGACTGACTCAAGTATCTTTGCTCTATGGCAACTCCTTAAAAATTTATGCTTATTTGCTAATTCTACTCTTTTGAACTTGGCTAAAGATTGAAGGCCACACTCTACCTAAACAGTTTTTTATCAGACACCAGTGATTTCTATTGTGCTATCCAGTGGTCAACTCATGGTCACTAGCATTTGTCACAGTGAATCACTGTCTTTTCTGATCTGTTCTAAATACAGATCTACTTTGAAATAATTTCTTTACTTGGTTTCTGGGTCATTATAATCTGACTATGATAATCTCCTACTTAATTGTCTATTTCCTCTAAGTCTCTTTTCTAATTCTTCATCTTCATTACTTTTAGCTTACTAACTATATTGAGTTATATTTTTTTTTGCACAAAAATAAAAAAAAATTGACAAATGTATATACTATGTAACCATCCCTAATGGAGATTTTTTTTTTCACACTGAGAATTTCCCGTATGCTACTGAAGTAACCACATTACTGGTTTCTGTAACTGTAGTTTTGCTTATCTTTGACCTTCATATAAACGGAACATAGGGTATATAATCTTTTGTATCTGACTTTTGCCCAACATGTCTTTGAGCTTTGTCTACATTGGCACACATAACAGTAGTTCATTCTTTTGTTTAGAATTCTGTCTTTCCTTTGTTCGTGGGAATTTGAGTCATTTTCTCCATTTGGTTCAATTGTTTCCTGTATTTGGAGCAACTATGAGCATTTTTGAGAAAGTCTTTGTATGAACATGAATTTTTCTTTCTATTGGGTAAACATGTTGGGGTGTGTTTTCTGCATTATTGGGTAGATGTATGTTTAACTTTGTAAAAAGCTGACAGTTTTCCAAAGAAGATGTATTGTTAAACTCCCATGAGCAAATCTGAGCAGTATTCTTTCTTGTTCTGAAGTCTACTTCAAGTCTGTTATTAATAGAGCTACACCAGCTTTCTTTTACCTTCTTTTAAACCTCTATGTTCTTATATGTAATGTTTCTCTCTTGTAGACATTTTTTTAACCTTTTATTTCTGTTGAGTCTGGTAATCTTTTAATTGAAGTATTGAGTTTATATTTAATGTAATTACTAATTTAGTTAGCCTTCTACATCTACTATCTTTCTATTTGTTTTTGTATCCCACCTGCTTGTTCCTTTGTTTCTCCTTGTCTGGATATGTTTGAAATCATTGAATATTTCTTAGTATTCCATTTTATCTCCCTCAGTGACCTTTCATTATGTCTTTGTATTTTTATTTTTGTGATTGTTCTAGGGAAAAATATAATATGCATTCTTAACTCACCACGGTGTACTTATAATAAATATAATGAAACTTTACAGTAAAAGAAACTTAGAACAGCATTATTTCATTTAACCCTAGTTTCTCTACTGTTGTTCTATACTTTATTTTCCTTATGTTACAGTTTCTTCACTTCTAGGTGTTGGGGGGGCAGGGATAAATCCTTGGATCTTTCATTACTTAATCTGTACTCATTCACTTAGTGGTTTTATGTAATCTCATGGCTTTAAATATTCTGATAGGAATCCAAATATTTCCTCCTAAAAGTGCTATTGTCACAGTATTCACTGCTACTTCATTCTTATAGTTGCTCAGAACCAAAACCTATTGTTTTTACTTTTTCTCTCTTATCTAAATCTGCTCCTTCAATCAATCTGGTCAGTTCAACTGTCTGTACGTATTCAGAATCTGCATAATTCCTATTACTTCCACTACTACACACCTGACCCGGCTTACCACCACACTCAATTACTGCATTGACCTCCTAAGTGGTCTTCTTTATGCCCCTACTCTCCTTCAACTTAGCAGTCACTGTGTGTGTGTGTGTGTGTGTGTGTGTTTAAAGTTGGATCAGTGACTTCCAATAGAGTCTCATCTTACTCAAAGTAAAATCCAGTGTCCTTACTGTGCTCTATAAAGTCCTATGTGATCTCTTATTGACTCTCTGCCCTTGCCTTCAATTGCCTTTGTTTTATTTTTAAAATTTTTTAATGTTTACTTTTGAGAGAGAGAGAGGGAGGGAGGGAGTTGGGGAAGGGCAGAGAGAGAGGGAGACACAGAATCTGAAGCAGTCTCCAGGCTCTGAGCTGTTTTAGTCAATCTCCTACTGTACTAGCTTTATTTCTCAGGGCTTGTGCACTTGTTATTCTCCATGCCTGAAATGCTTTTCCCAAACATTAGAGATATAATTTATATTCCCACCTCCCTCAGTTCTTTTGCCTCAATGTTTAAGACCTTCTCTGACGCTTCTCCCAGATGCTTCTAGCCATTTGTACTTTGCACTATTTTGAGGTGCTTATTACTATCTGACCTATTTGATGGGTTTTTTGAAAGTTTAGTTTTTTGAGAAAGCACGAGTGCACGTGAATGCATGCGGGTAGGGGCATTGAGGGAGGAGGGAAAGGGAGAGAGAGGGAGAGAGAATGAAAATGAGAATATCCCAAGTAGGCTCTGAGCTGTCAGCACAGAACCCAGCATGTGGCCCAAAGCAGGGCCAAACACAGGGCTCAATCCCACCAACCATAAAATCATGACCTGAGGCAAAATCAAGAGCAGGTTCCTTAACCAGTTGAGTCACCCAGGTGCCCCTATATCCTAATGGTTTGTGTCTTCCACTATGATGAAAACTGTGAGGGCAGGGATGTTTGTCTGGTTTGTTCACTGTGGTAGACTAACAAACATTTTTTGGATGCAGGAATTAACAAAAGAATCAGTCCTCAATTTACATGTGAGCAAGCTCAAGCTTGTGGAAGTTATATAACCTTCCAAAGGTCATAAACTCAGTAAGTGGTAGAATGGGGTTGAGCAGCATAATTAAATGAAGGTTAGAGGTTAATTAAGGACATTTGTAACAGTGTGAACTCAAAGAAAATTGGACAATGGGTTGTTCATGGGAGATTATAAGCAATTTTGTCTCATAATGAAGGATGGATGGACAGAACACCTTCTGGAGAGCTTGGATTAAGCCACAGTAGAGTGTGTGGGGAAAAGTGGGGCAAAATGGTCTTGGTTGTGTTGAAGAAAGGAAGTTATGAGTTCTGTTTTGAATATATTAATCAGATGCAACTTTAGTGAATGTGTTTACTAGTTTCATTTTTTTTTGGTGAGGGCAGAGAATGTGTGAAGGAGGGACATACAGAGGTTAGCTATCAATTTTGCAATTGTGCCTTTAACTTAAAAACACAGTAGTCATTTGTCCATGTTGTGATCACCTTGATTTTGGGAAACTCAGACTCTTCAAAATGTTCATTCCTGCCTTGTCTGGCAATCCACTTTTTAAGAACTTGCCTTGGACGATGAAACCCTGCTGAACCCTAGTGCCTCAGGGTGTGGCCTGGTTACTTTCACCATGAGTGTTCACAGCTTTGGCCACTGTCATTGCTGCTAAGCATGAATCTCAGGTAGTGGGCTGCTTTTACAGAGGTAGATACATAAGGCGGGAAGGAGGTGGGAGCATAGGGCTCCTCCTGTCTTCTGTACAATGATATTCATATCCACACTTTGAGTTCTCTAGGATCCTCTCACAATCCCAGTATTCAGGTATGGAACGCATTTTGTTAACATTGTTGGGAATTGAGGTCTCCATCAGTGCTGCTCAGTTGTGCTCTATCATTATTCTGGGTATAGTATGTTCAGTTCCTGACACTCCCCAACCTTGAGCCAACCACAGAACTTCTTATTTTTTTCCCTCCAGGTTTTGTCCTAGAGGCAGAAAGGAGCTGGGGAAGTCCCTCTTCCTCTTTCCCAAATCCGTCACCTCCTAGCTACTATTATCCCTAATCTACACCAGGATCTCCATACTTCCCTCGCCACTTCTGAACTTCTCAACCCAACTTTTCCATTTCAGCCTGTCCACCCAAAGGTCAATTAATCATGTAGAAAACATTGAGCTCTACCAGAGTATTTAAAGTTTTTTTTTTTTAATGTTTCTCTCTCTCTCTCTCTCAAAAATAAACAGATTGTGAGCAGGGGAGGGGCAAAGAAAGAAGGAGACACAGAATCCAAAGCAGATTCCAGGCTCTGAGCTGTCAGCAGAGACCCCAACATGGGGCTTGAACCCACTAACCATGAGGTCATGACCTGAACTGAGGTCAGATGCTTAACCGACTGAGCCACCCAGGTTCCCCTGTACTAAGAGTATTTTTAACCTGGTTTTTTAACATCATCCAGATACTCAGCTATTCCCAACACCCCACCCCTTCATGCCCGATTCTGCTCCTTGGATATCATCAAAAAATTCATTGAGAAAGCATTGACTTGATGATATGCATATCCTGGTAGACAGTTAAAATAAAAGCCAAAAAATCCTAAAACCTTGCCATTCTTTTGAATGAGATAGTCTCCTTTTACCACTTAACATTTAAATATTGCTTTAGAGTTTACAGAGAATTTTCATATGCAAAATATTACTTTTTTCCAAGAAACAAGTAGGTGAAGTAGATAAGGCAATGATTATCCAATTATCTTCATTTTAAAGAAAATTTAAAGATAAGGAATCTGAGTCTCAAGGTGGTAAAGGAACTTTGCTAATAAGAGCTGAGACATGAATCAGATTTTTCAAACCTGGGTAGGACGTACCTTTTCTTATGGGGCTGTCTCAGCCTTAGATAGTGAGAAAAGGAAATAACTAAAGGTATCTCTCAGACTCAAAATGCCGTGTCCCTGGGTTAAATTTTTTGCAGAGGAGAAACAGCAGCATCCACAGGAATTGAATTCAGGGCTTTGGATGACAGCGCAACTCATCTCATTGTTCCCTTTATTGTCAGTAGGCTGTGTTGGCTGCCTGTGTTTGTGGCCTGGATGAGGTTTTTATAGCAATGTATACTCCAGCCCATATGTGCAACATTTTGTGCAAGTCACTTACTTGTGCTTTGGGATTTAGCACTGAACACGGTAGGTTATACACTTTAAATTGCCCACAGCCATTCCAGAGAGAACTTCAGCATGATAAAGACTCTTCATTCCCTAGTAGTTTCACCCCTAGACATAATGTCAGTGGATGGGAGCCTCATCAGGGGCTGTTTCCAATTGCTACTTTGCAGGGAACCATTCATTTTCCAGGCAGGAGACCCAAATCCTCTGACAGTATTCCATTATGATGTTATCTCAAAAGAGATAATTTGATTTGATAAATGCAAATGCAGAAGATTGTCAGTTACTATGTTTTCTCTTTTTAAAAAGGATTTGAATTTTTAAAGGAAATTGAATTTATGTGAACAGTGTCAGATTCTCAGTTCCTATAGCAGGAAGTGAGCTCATAATCTTCTTGGTATCCTGAATCCCAGGAACTTCTCTCTATCTCTCATTTAAAGGAGTCTTCTAAACCTGATGTGCATTGATATATCACTCCCCACACCAAGTCAATGAATAGATAAAATAGAATGAGTAAGACTGGATGCATGATACTAGGGTAAAAACCAAAGTAACTGTGTGATCATCTGTATATTTCACTGTAGCTTTAATAGTCCATGCTAATGTTAGGAAGAAAGAGACATTTTTACTATATATCCTCACATCTTGGGTTTCATGTACCACATTGAAAAAAGTCTTACCTTGGACACTAGGATGGGGAGTTGCTAATGAAATAGAAATACTCACTGTTTCATCTCTGTACTTCTGCAGTGTTGGGCAGGAGTACGTATTCAGTGTATGTGTTGAAACAATTTATATTTTCAATGACTAAAAAGTAAATCTATATTAATAACTGTCAAATGATATTATTTGATGGAGAGAAGTGACTTTGATTATTTTTATTTTGTCCCCTTAATATGCAGATGAGAGAGCTGAGTTGCAGAGATAGGATTAGTCCAAAATCATGCAGCTTCTCAAAGACTGAGGTAGGATTAGAATTCAAGTGTTGGTCTGTGCCTAACTAACCCTAAGCCACTGGGGTAGAAACTGAGCCCTTTATTAAATAATCAGTAACAAGTTATTAAAATGTCATTTCTATAGATTCTTTTTTTTAATGTTTGTTTATTTTTGACAGAGACAGAGCATGAGCGGGGGAGGGGCAGAGAGAGAGGGAGACACAGAATCCGAAGCAGGCTCCAGGCTCTGAGCTGTCAGCACAGAGCCTGATGCGGGGCTCGAACTCACAGACTGCAAGATCATGCCCTGAGCTGAAGTCGGACGCTCAACTGACTGAGCTACCCAGGCGCGTCCATTTCTATAGATTCTTACGGTAGAACATATTAGCTGTGTCTGTTACCTTGTTGGAATTTAAAGTCCTCTAAGATTATTCAGTTTTATCAGCAAGAAACAAGATCTCCATTTCTGAATTTAATACCAATCCTAAACTATTGTATCATTTTTTTAAGGTACATGGTATTTGAGAGAACAAAGTTTAGTTCCCATTTTCTCCTCCTACTCAATTCCTAAAATTTTGTGTTATTATTTTATGTAACTTTTGTCTTTGGAGAAGTTCTGGTTTTTCACTGATAACAAATATCAGCATACTTAAGGAAATCAAATCTTACAGGAATAAATTCTAATGATAAGATACTGTTTTCTTGATGGAGGTGAGAATACAGTGTAGCCAGCCATTCTTAGGAGGGTGACTCTAGAGAGGAAAAAGGATGGGCATTATGAGTCAGAGTTAAAAGCATTAGTGAAGAAAAATGTCCCATTTCCCCCTTCATACTAATGGCGTAAATGTGTTTGTGATTGTGGAGATGGCCATTTCTCAAACGGGCTAATAGCTGTGACATGTCTCCTAAATGATTCACTACCTTGCCTACTCACCTGCCAAATTATTCCTTCTAAGTGTTTGTTTCAGATACCTAGATTTCTTAAATGTAGAAATGTGGTCAGTTCTATCTGGTACAATATTAGGGAAAGTTAGTATTATCCACCAGTAAACTATAATCTTGTAATGTTTCAGAAATAGCAACCTTCTTCTTCATATTTTTTAAATAAAGTGTTCATCCACCCTTCTTCATGACACCCAGAGGAGTTTGAAAATGTGACAAGTCATGGAATCAGCTGTTCAAGGAAGACCGGCTTCTGGCTGATGTATTGAGTCAATTTGCGTTCTCACTGGAGAACAATGTGGCTATGAATGCCAGCGCATAAATTAGCCCTGAATGTAGGCAGGAACACTTTCTTGCAAGCTGACAGAGTCTCACCCAAAAATATGTCTGATAACTCATAAATAAGTCTGCTTTTTTGACCCAAAACGGGCAGTAAAATGCAGCGGAATGAAGGGGCACTTCAGATGCTCACAGTCCAAATTGTGGTTAAAACCGAAGCTCACCATTTTCTATTTTTATGATCTATCACAAGTCACTGAACTTCTCTGAACTTCAGTTTTTTGCATCTTAAATATTGAAACTTGAATAAAATGAATTACCTTATGGTACAGTTGTGAAAAATGGAAGGGTTAATGTTTGTAAATATTGGTTGTCATCTTGTGCTAGTTCCTTCTCTGTTCTGGCCACGTTGAGAGTATTTCTTGCAGAAGCCAGATTCTGGTTTGCTAAGGATTGGTATAAAGGGAAGTTTAAGGATTATTTCAAAAATAGGCTCTTATAACTACTATTTACTGAGTGTTTATTTTATGCTGTACAGTAAGCAAAATTCCTAACATGTATTTACCTCTCAAAAAATCCCATCCTATAGAAGCCCATTTTGTAGCAATAATGTGCAAGCCTGAGAGGGTGCAGTCTCAGATTCATTGCCAATTAATAATTAGGAGATTCATCCCACCTGCTACACAGCAGACACTATGCTTGATGCTGGAATGCACAGGAGAAGAAACCAGGAAATGTTCGAGCCATGATACTCCTGTGGAGAAAAGAGACTAAAGAAGTAAACACATTGCAGTAAAGCCCAGGCATGGGAGGAAGAGCGGACTGATATGGAAGACAGTAACAAATGTGGTGGCATGGAAGAGAAATGTGGTCAAAGCTGGAGAGGAGCCCAGCCACTCCCATCGCCGTCCATCTCCCAAGGGGAAACAAATGGAGGAAAGAAGTCGGTAACAATCCTATGACCCACAGAGATGACTCTTCAGGGAAAACCTACCATGAGGGAGACTACCTAAGCCCCTAGGCTTTGTTAGGTCAGCAGTCAGAATGGCCCAGAGTTGCCATAAAGGAACCTGAAGGAAGAGAGAAAGAAGGCAGGGCTTCCGAACCTGAATGGTTTGTTTTAGGCTCTAACTGGCTGAGATCCATTGAAAAATGCTCTTAATCTCTGGGTCACTCAGACTTCTAGGTATAGGCAAGGCGTCTTGTCTATATTATGTGAAATATGGGGGCATCATAGCGACATAGTATACAACTGATTCATGACCTGATTCACCGCTCCTATGGTGCTACTAAATCTCAAATAGTCAACTCACAATCAGTGGTGCTCATTTTCAAAGAGAGTGTGGATTAGGACTCTGCACATGCAATGCACTTTTCACAGAGTATATGGGAATTTGCCAGTTGGTTCTACAAATTCTAATCTTGTTACCTGCCCTCTCCTCTTGGGCCTTGTCACTTATCTTTTGTCTAGGTTGCTGATCTTACTTTCCTTTTATTTTTCTCCTCTCTTTCCCTCTTTTCTTTCTCTCTCTGCAGACACTCTGGTCAGCCAGCAGATGCTGCCCTCCTGCACAAAACTGAGCCGAGCTGTTTGTCCTTCGCTTTGAGCTGTCATCCGTTCCCAGCTAAGCCAGCTGTGGAGGATGGCAAACACACAAATGGGCACTTGAGGGTTTAATGAGCAAAGTGCTACTAAAAGAGTTTCCCCATTCTTGGATATATTTTGTCTTAAGTGGTCCTCTCTTGCTGGGAAATATTTACAGTGAATCACCTTAGTTTATTAGAGGGTAGCTGGAGGAAAACAAGATCCTCAGGCAGGAAGTTAACAGATGAAATATAAAATGAAACAATGCACGATTAGTCAGAAGAAAAACTCCATGTGCCCAGAGCATAAAGTCATTCAGAACTCCATTTAGAAAGGCAGGGAGACTTGGCTCTCCCACAGGTGAGCTGGGTATGACTTTGGGCAAGTTACTTCGTAGTAGGTAACTTTGTTCTCTGAGAATGAAATGAGGTAATGCATGCAAAATTTTAGTATAGTGACAGGTCAGTAGTTATTAGTCAATAATTTTAGTTTTCCCATGTTGCTCTTACTATTATAATGATTGCTGTTATTGAAGTAACCAAGGAACAAGAAGGAAAAAACGATGGCTTGAAATCACGTGATCTTTGGATTATTCATATGGAAATTTTGACTATGCGTATAACTTTTTAATTTTTTTTTTCAACGTTTATTTTTTGGGACAGAGAGAGACAGAGCATGAATGGGGGAGGGGCAGAGAGAGAGAGAGACACAGAATCGGAAACAGGCTCCAGGCTCTGAGCCATCAGCCCAGAGCCTGATGCGGGGCTCGAACTCACGGACCGCAAGATCGTGACCTGGCTGAAGTCGGACGCTTAACCGACTGTGCCACCCAGGCGCCCCAACGTATAACTTTTTAAATCACCAGAAAAGATCTGTGAAAAGGCCTGTTTGCTGTGCTATCAATTCTCGCCCTATCTTTTAATCTCCCTTCCATACTTGGTTTGTTTTTAGCACTTTTTAATGATTTTTAGATTTGTAAAGTGCAAAGAAATCCACACCTGCATCCCAGCAATAAGCCTCTTGCTAATCTGGAAGAAACTGAGAGAATGAATGGTCTGGGGTCTTCTCACTCTGCCAGTCTCAAGCAGGGTGCGAAGCAGGGTGATTTTCTTTTCACTTTCTAAATACACATTACATTTCAGAAGTGCTACTCTGTGTCTACTTCCAAGATTAAAAATGGCAATGAACCTAAAGTTTTGCGAGACAAATATACAGTTTTATAAACCTACAGCTTGGCTAAGTTTCCTTTTCAGAAAATGAAATTAATGAGTTAGCTTTCTCAGGAATAAAAACAAAATGACAAGATGGTGAACTCAATAAGTAACTGGCATCTGAAAAGCAACAGAAAAATTACTTTGTAAATAGATGCTTTTGTTTGGTGATGAGTTCCCTAAAATTTGGAGTTGTCTATTTTTCTCCTAATGTTCTTCTGCCATCTATAAATTTTAGTGCTGTTGTATAGGCTAAAAGCAGCATACAAGACTGATAGGAGGTGTGGTTCATGTGGCAGCCTGGGGAGCCTTGCAAAGTGAGAAACCAAATAACACTGTGTGTGTGTGTGTGTGTGTGTGTGTGTGTGTGTGTGTGTGTGTGTGTGTAAGAGAGAGGTTTTGCCTTAGAAAAAAATTAAAGGCTGACTCTGGCAAATAGCATTTTTTTTTTCTGGAGGTAGCACACTGAGATGATAGCCATCTGCATTTGAGTATGAGTTTCAGATCCTGTTATAACAATAGGTTTAGTTGTGAATTAATTCAAATACAGGAGAAAAGAGGGGCATCTGAAAGACTAAAGACTTTGAAAGAGAAAAACCTAACTTTGCCCAGTGGCAGAGACACATCAAGGAATAGATGTAATTTTCAATCAAAGGGAAATGCTAGTTAGCAGGTAGGTCAGGCAAGGTATTCAGAAATGAAATTATATTGTTTGGGGGCCATATGCCTTATCAATCTAGATCTCAAAACTAATGTTTGAAAAGGAAGACCATCATTTAAAAACATGTAGTTCTACCCCTACATATAATATTTTTACACGTATTTTTAAAAATAAATTTTGACTTTTATTAACCATAATATGGTTTAAAAACTGATTTAAAATTCAGAAGTGATAAGTACCAAACTCATATATACACTCATTCTTACACATACACATTTATCTAAGATGGAGAAAAAAATACATGGAGGAAAAAGCCATAAGAGAGTACACAAAACCGTAGCACTTGTTCCACTGAGTAAAATGAAAATAAATCTCTGTCTAGGCACCTTTTTGGCTTTTGAAGCTCCCACCTGTAGTATCTGTGGGGCAGTGATGGGCTGGGTTACGGCACACTTTGAGCATTCCATGAATAATTATGTCTGTCCTGAGTGCTTGCCAGCATGACGCATCTTCATTTCATTAAGGAAAAAAAGGACAGGCTGGAATTGGCAATGGCAGAATTCATTTATCACATTTTAATGGAGAAGCAGCTCGGGAAGGGCGGGCCTAATGAGATATTTCTAAAGAAATTAGCCAGTTTCTATTAAAGGGCCATCTCCTCTCTGTTCATGGTAGTGATGGATAGCAGGGACACAACCCAGGGAGATTTCCTACAACGATTCCCTCTGCTTTGCTTTGGTTTACTGAGGCATGGGATCATTTTTGGATGGTCCATCTCATAAATGCTTGAACGAATCATTGCAAAGTGATGCCAGATTTTAACATGGAAAGAAAGAGACTGGGTTTGATTTTCAGGATTTAATTTATGGAGAATACCCTGGCTTACTTTAACACTAATATCACTAAAACTTCTCTTCTCTCCATCCTAAAATAAAACATAAACAGAAAGTGACCCCCTTTTTATTTTTTTTTTTTATTTATTTTTTTTTTATATGAAGTTTATTGACAAATTGGTTTCCATACAACACCCAGTGCTCATCCCAAAAGGTGCCCCCCTTTTTAAAGTTGCTTTAATATGCTTTGCTTGAAGTAAATACAACTAAGATCATTTCTGACAGAATCCCCTTCCAAAAATTTCTAAAGATGACAAACTTTAATGTTATTTTGAGTCAAACTCAATTTATCAAGGCAGAATGCACATAGCGCTTGTATCATTAGTTCGTGTGATAATCTAGCTTTCTGTATTTTCTCCTTGTTGCCCCAGTGTGATTAGAAATCAGAAGTTCTTTATGTGCGTCACATAAATAGGAGTAGTTGACTGTGTGCCTAACTACCACCATTGGTCTTTTATTGCCAAAGGAGTTTTATGTGGGGATCTTTATGCACTAATTTGCACGAAATTGGTGATAAGGAGCAGAAACTTAATAAACTCCTTACACAAAGAATTAGAAAATATGACTTATTGTGGTCTGTGTTATAAGACAAGAGGCCAGAGGTTTGGTGATTTATTTACCCAATAAATATTTGGGTAACAAATATCTAACCTGAGCATCTGTTCTAGATCAGATGCTGTGCTAGACCACGGAAAGGTATTAGTATAGGTATAGACGTATAGACAAAGATTCTGCACATTAATGTACAGTCTCCCAAAGGACACACACACAACAGTTAAGTAAAGAAAAATAGACTGTGTAATGTTGGCTAACTCGTGCTACAAACTTCACTGGGTTGTTTACATAATAGATGTGGGGATGCTTTAAAAATAAAAGAAAATATATTAATACAAAATATTTTTAGTATTTTCAATATTGAATCAGTTGTATTGACTTATGTAGATATTTTAGTATATGAACTTGAGAAGAAAATTTAGAAAGTATATGAGTTTAAGTGTATATATCAAAGCCAAAAGAGCATCATACAGTACTGTAGTTAGTTTCAAAAGCAAAAAAAAAAAAAAAAAAGGAATATTTAACATTTAGGGGGGGCAATGATAAATAAAATCCTGGGGCAAGAAATTGGAGAGACAGATAAATTGGCAAGAAAAAGCCATGATCTTGGCAGTAATATATTGGATAGAGTCAAGTAAAAAACGAACAACATAGCTAGGAAACAGAAGGTTACAATAAGCAAAGCTGGAAATGTGTTAGGATGAACTAAATGTTTGGCTTTCTGCCTTGCTGAGTTTCTGTCGGTTGCCCAAAGTGCGCAGATCCTCATTAAGCCTTAGGTAGTTTTCTTGGGCCACTATAGAGTCTGCAAGGGCTGTCCATTGTGGTAGTGACTATGACTAGTCTCATGTGAATTTAGGAAATTTTTATAAACAGACTTCCTGCATCTGGGAAGAGAGATTCTAGATAATTTCTACCATCGCAGAAAGTTCTTTGGGATAGCACTGCTCTGGGAGTCTTGGGAGATGGTTTAGCAAGACTTTCACAGAGAGGAGGCTCAGTAGATCTGCTGAAGGGATGTTATATAAATGCAATACATATTTTTCAGATATTATATCCTCAGAGACCAGACTATAACAGGTCCTATATAACATTCCTTTTGCCTACCATATTTCTCTGTATCATTTACGATGTGTAATTAGTTAACTTATTGATATTTAATATCTGCCTCCCTCATGTATTTGCATGGACTATGACAGCAAAAGGCCATCTCCTCCTCCTCCTTGATACCCTTTCCTACTTCTTAATATTATGAATTTCGGGGATATGTTGTAATTAACAAAAAATGACACAGGAAGGGATGGGATATTCTCGTGAAATGAGTGCAGCTTAATCATGTGCCACAGAAATCTCTAAGCCAGATCAGGGACTGGCAGGACATGCGGATCTGCAAGGCTTTCCCTCTCCTGGGGCTCTAACCATGTATGCTTTGCAATATCATGGTCTTGCTGATGCACTGAATGCCTCAATGAGTGAGATAGGTCTGCCTTGGACCTATTTTGGTGTCCTGAATCACAATGAAGAGCAACTTACCACTGAGTAGAAGTTGAATATACACTCTGTAGATTTGATCTGAGGTGAGGAAGTATGTTCTCTGGTCCATGACCACTGGTGCCAGAGATGTGGTATCCTGCATAATGACTAATTATTCAGGAATTAATTGTATCCCAACCTAGTGCTACACCCAGTAGAAAGGATTGCATATTATCAGGGCTCATGGAGTTGTAACACGTGGTTCCCTGTGGTCATAGGAAGACATGGAGGTCCTGGCTGAGGGGGAGGGGAGTCATTATGGCTTGTTTTTCAAGCACTGCTTTCAAGAAGGGGGTAAATGTTTCTGCCTATCAGTTGTGTCTCTTGCAAAGAAAAAAAACATGATAGGTGGGAAAGTGTGATCCCTGTGCTGGCAACTGTATATTTGTTAGAAATGAAATTCTCTTGAATTTCCAACACCGTGTGTTTGAATATGCCTTCCAGGTGATTCTAAGGATGCTGGTTTGAGGACCACTGGACTTGAGGACTTGTACCCCCTGCCTACATGGGGCTTTGGGATCAGACCCCAGTGTTGGAGGCTGGGTCCTCTGCTCCTGCTCCCACCACATGCAGAAGGACTCACTTCGTAGTATATCCTTGAGAAGAGATCATTCCCTAATATCACAGTCACCATATCCTCAAGCCTCTGTGAGACTCAGCTGGCGAGGAAGAGACTCCGATGATGAGATTTTCCCATATCAGGGCAGAGGGTGGCCAGGGCTCAAGCTTGTGCCAAGAGCATTGGGTCAGGATTTATTCCAGCACCTAGTACACTGAAAACTAAGGAACACTACCTTTCCTGTCACCACAATGATCCTCTCCCTTCTGAGAGAACAGTTCTATTTTAAAGCACATAAACCCAAATTTCTTATAACATTGTCACTCTTTTTCTGAAAACCCCCCTCTTTAGCTACTTTCAGGGATTTCAAAATGGTATTTTTTCCCCCATCAGTCTTATACAGTTAAGTAGCTGGTCCTTCTCTAGTGGAAGAAGACAAAAACCAAAACTAAACAAAATCAAACATTAATTTACTCCCAACTTTTTTGCAGAAAAATAAAATATTTGAACTCAAAAGAATCCATCTTTTCCTCCATCTTATTTTGGTGAGTTTGAAGATCTGGCTATTACTTCCCTCATAACTATATTCAGAAAATAAAATTTTAGAGCTTACCTTCGTTCTATATCTTTATCAGGAAGTTAGTTCAACTAAATTTCAGGTCCTGATTCTAACAGTTTCTCCCTCTATCTTCATAGTTAGTACTTAGTGGAGAAAGGAAACAGCTGGTCAGCATCTTATATGTGATTGCCCTAGGCCTTGGGACTTTCTTTGGCAACAGCAGCCTCATCTTTAGCAATGGGAGGGGGTGGGGAAGAGGTTTTAAGGATGGGGACCTAAGAAAATGACACCAGATCTCAATCAATGAAATTTTCAGGGAAATTTCAATTGGTTCCCTGCTGGTGAAATGATTATAATCTTTTGAGAATGAGAATCAAATGGAAAGGTGATCGTGACCATATTCTCAAAATGTGCTCCATCTGACATAAGCAATTCCTTTGAGAAAAACAAGTCTGATAGGCTCCACTGAGAGAACCTTTCACATCAGGTCATTTCATTCCAGCCAACATAAAACATCTCAAAATATTCCGACTTTCAAAATGTGATAACCTCTTACTATAATGTAAAGAACAGAAGGCAGTAGTTTCTCTTTCGATATGTCTATGATGCTATTACTATTCATGGGTCTGGTCAAATAGCTTGCTTCTGTGAAATCCTTGTAAGATATTAGAAAGGGTTGTTTTTTTGTTTTTGTTTTTGTTTTTTTTTCCCAAGGATTCTAAAAACAGGATCCTTGTAGCAGGATCTCTTAGATAATCTGAATTTTCTTCTTTGTTACTCTATTAGTGTTCAAAGAAAATTAATGTTCAAAAGATGACCCCAGAGCTTAGGAGATGCTTCAGTATCAAAAAAGATTACATTATCCTCATTGAACTGTAACTTATAAAGGAAGAAAGAAGGGATTAGCAAAGTTTTAAGAGATTTACAAAACAGATGGGAATAGAAATAGTAGGATCATCAGTGGTAATTAAAATTACTAGGTAAAGTATTAGGAAATAGGATGATCACAGAGTGTGAAAATAAAACCCCATAGATGTCTTGACAGTTGCAAAAGGAAAAAAATATAGCAGAGATGCCTGGCAGTGGCTACCATAACAATATCATCAAAGTTAGTATCACTGATAACAACCTGATAGTCCATGTTCTCCAATGGGATGTAATTAGTTCACAGCATTTCCTACAAGTTATTTATTTATTTATTTATTTTATTTTATTTTATTTTATTTTATTTTATTTTATTTTATTTTATTTTTGCCCAAAGATCTCATCAAGCTCTAAGACCTACTCTTCATTGTATAAGAAATAAAGGACACAGAAAAACAAGTTAAATCACACAATCCCACACACTATAGTAATCTGAATAATGGCATACCAAGATGTCCAGAAATTAAGATATCTTAATCCTTGGAACCTGTGAATATTACTTTATATTGCAAAGTGGAAATGTGATTAAGGATCTTGAGTTGGGGAAATGATTCTAGTTTTCAGCGGGCTATTAATGTGTCACAGGTATCTTATAAGAGGGGCATAGAGGGAGATTTTACTACATGGAGAAAAGCTGATGTACTTTTCCAGAGGAGCAGAGGAGCAGAGCTTGGAGGGGTGTGTCCAGGAGCCAAGAAATGCCAGGAGCCCCTAGAAATGGAAAGTGTAATGAATAGATTATCGAATGGGACTTTCTTCAGGTGCCAGTCCTGATGATTTCTTGATTTTTAGCCCCTTAAGACTCATTTTGAACTTCCAACCTCCTAAATTATAAGAGAATAAATTTGTTTTAGGCCACTAAGTCTTTGGTAATCTGTTACACTGGCAATAGGAAACTAATATACACAGCAAAAAATAATGACAAGGAAGCAGAGGAAGGCAGTAGTTTCTTGGTTTAAGGGATTAGAGATACAGCAACTAAGTACATTGCCTGAATCCTGGCTGGAATTCTAATTTATCCAAAGCAGCTATAAAATACAATTTTTGAAATACTTGAGAAATTGAATATGGGTATTATATTAGGATATAAAAAACATTGCCATTACTTTCCTATTTAATACATACATTCTGAAGTATCTGGGGACAAAGCATCGTGATTTTGTATTTTATATTTAAATATCTATATAAAGAGGGAGAGAGTATTATAAAGCAAATTAGGACATGTTAATAATTATTGAAACTGGGTGATGATGTGTGAATTCATTACATAAATCTTTTGTTCTTAGTATGTTGGAAGCTTATTCTTAATAAAGAGGGAAAAATAAATAATGTACTGTTAAAGATTTTTTTAAAGTTAATCAGCTAAAAATGTTTATTCAGGGGCACCTGAATGGCTTGGTTGTTTAAATCTCCAGTACTTGGTTTTGGCTCAGGTCATGATCTCATGGTTTGTGGGATTGAGGCCCACATCAGGCTCCATATTGACAGCATGGAGTCTGCTTGGGATTCTCTCTCTCTCTTTCTCTCTCTTTCTGCCCGTGCATTTGCTCATGCATATTTTGCTCTCAAAATAAATAACTTAAAAAATGTCCATTCACATGTTCAAGAATGCCATTGTATTATTTGGGTATGCTAACTCAAAGCCTCTGCATTTCAATAGTTGAACCAAATGAAATTTTATTTCTGAATCCTGTACCAGTCCAAAGTGGGTTTCTGATCTGAAAGATTTGGGTAGCTTACCTTCAAGCCTACAGGGCCCTTGTCACCTTCTACTTTGTAGCCCCACCACTCCAGGATCTTTGATAGCTGGTAGCAGGATCGTGCAGGAGGCTGTCCGTGGTCTGCCCTGTAAGAATGACCCATCACTTCATTCCATGTTCCATTAGCTATAACTTAGTTCTATGGCCACATCTGATTGCACACAAGTTCAACATTGTCAGCCATTTATATCATCAGGAGAAAAGTCCTTTTATTAATATCTAGCAGTCAATGCCAAAATTCCTCCTTCTGTATGACCATGATTTCCTCTAAGGAAATGTGTTAAGAGAAATCTAAACTGCCCACAGCATTTTATTGTCCATAAATCTAAAGTAAAATCATTGAGAGAAGCCATTAAAACAATCCTACTGGAAATTCTCATTAATGTTTTATCCCTTATTTATTTCCTGAGAATGAAAAGGTTATTGAATTAGGTTAATATTATTGCATCATTTTAGACACACATGCATATGTACACACACACACACACACACACACACTGCCAACAAAATGGACATGCTTTTTCAGATGCTACCAAAAATTTTTCCTGAGAGATCATGTAAGGTGAGGGGAGAGGGATGGTGGAAGAGAGAGAGACCATCTTAAGCAGGCTCCATGCTTAGCACAGAGTCTGACCCCACAACACTGGGATCATGATCTGAGCCGAAAACAATAGTCAGGTGTTCAACCACCTGTGCTAGCCAGGTGCCCCTCTACCTGACTTCTGTTTTGCAGCTTGAACTATAACTTTTATTCCTCATTTTTTCAAATAGTTGGGAACCTGCAGTGGAGCACTGTGGTAGGAGGCCAGTAACAATAGGAACACTTCTGTGTTCACCTAAAAAGTTGGAGGGAAGATAGGTTGTAAGAGTAAAGAGACAAACAATAAAATTTTAAGGTGCTCTCATAGATAAAATGCAAAAGAACAGTGAGTTGTCAATTATATAGGGATGGAGTGAAGTCAAGAAACTCAAGAGGTAGTGATGCTGGATTAGAGTTTTCAAGAATGAATATGTTATTGTCTAGGCTAACCAATGAAGTCATTTGGGACAAAAATTTTGCCTGACCTGAAGTATCTACTGTAGAGGCATGTTAGTAATCCCTTTTTCTAGGAGATTTTTCTACATATCACTTCTTGTAACTTTCTAAGCACTGTAAGCATCTAAAATTCTTATTTTACAATGAGGAAAACTAAGACACAAAGAGGTTAAGAAAACTGCTCAAAGGCAAATAGCTATGAAATGTCAGAGATGAATTTTGGACCTAATCCATCTCTTTCCAGAAACTTTGTCCTATGTACCATAGATGGAGAGTCTCCAGTCATACAGGTCTACTATGTGGATAGAAAGAATGAAATATAGGCTCTCATTTGCTTAATAAATAGCAAGAAGTAAAAACCTATAATTTTACATGAATGGATTTATATTGCCTTACAATTTACCTTGCAAAAATAGTCTGTCATTGCAAGCTGCTTCTTGGCTTTAGCATTACTGCTATTTCAATCTTGCAATAGGCTGAAAAACTGAGCAGAAAATTATGAAGACATGGGGAAGGGAGTTCAATTTGCTTTGTTAAGAAAAAAATATTGGCCCAATATTTCTTGATTTTAATAAAGATAAGACATGGGGTAAACAGCAAATTCTCTGACTTGTCTGAGCCTTTGAAATATGTCTGAAAATACTGTAAACGTGTGTACACATACGTACATATTTCTAGCAATGCGTCTTGTGATGTATTCAGAAATACAGAATAATTCACATAATAGCTATAAGTCTGAGAGTGAAAACTCATGCCATTGTCTGAGGATCACTAAGCTCTAAGAGTTTGTTAAAACTCGTTGTTCGAGGGCTTATGACGTGGTATTTATTATGTACAAACGGATCTTTAATAATGAGTTTTTCTATTTTAATGAGGTTTGCGGCAACAGCTTCATTTCTGACATTCTTGGAAATTCCAGCCTTGTCCTAAAGGATGACATGTCCAGATGAGGGTAATGAAGCATATGTAACAACTGTCATACTTCAGTTGCTCTCGTGGACACTGAAAACCGTGTGGGTTATTTTGGCTAAAATCCAGTTACTTTGTTCTATGAGACCTCCTTCTCATGGTTTATCTTTTTCTATATCATTTGTTGTGATCTTTGTAATTTACTCTTTAGATTTACCTTAAAAATAGATGTACTTAAGAAGTAGGGTCAACATAAATTAAGAGCAGAGGCCTCCAGATTGCAGAAGAGAATTGGGTGACTGTGATGAGCACTGGTACTTGTTTTTACACAGGTGCTCCCAAGGATTATTGGCCCAGTTTCCAACCAAAGAATAATAAACTAGGTATTCTTCAAACCCCAGGTACTCAATCCCTGAAAGTGATAAAGTCAATCCCAATTATTGTGATAAAGACATCTTTGAGAGTCTTAAAGTCAAGAATGGAAATTTTAGGGAGCAACTAATAAAGATACACAACAAACAATAGCTGAGCCCCTTTTAAAAATACTTTAGCTTTTATATATTTGTCAATGCACTGAACTACATCAAAGTGTTTAGTTCATTCCATCTGCATTTTTTTCCCCATCAAGCCATTATTTAAAATGCATAGGAACTCCTCTGGGAAGTTCTCTTAAAACCAAATCTGTCTTCTTTTTGTTCTTAGTACACAGTCAAAGAAGATACCATTAGGATATAAGACAAATAAAAAGACTAACCTTAGATGTAGTATGAAGGATAACAAGTGTGAAACTGAGAGAAGAGAAAGTCATTGTCAACTTTTTGTAACGAAAATGTAAAAATAATAAAATGAGAAAGTACAAAACCAAGAAAAACAACTACCAGGTATCAAAACAGTAAGTCAAGGTGTATACCATGTATTTCTATAAAATCCATTTAAAGAACATGTCATGCTATTTAGAGCAATTTATTGATACCTATTGGTGAAACAAACACTCTTCGATAGTTTGAATTTTTAAAATTAAACCAAGTTCATTTTGCCATCTGTATATTGTTTTTCTTGAGTTATAGCCATCAGCAAGGACGTGATGCCATGTAAAGGCATAGAAAATCTGTCATTTGCTTGTAGGCTACATTGATCTCAGTTTGAAATAAATTGTTGATACTCTGTCTTGTGATCAAGGAAGTTTATTTTTCTCAATAGCTGATCAGTGCCTCTTTCGTAGACTTATTTTTTAAGGGTCACTCTCTCCCCAAAAGTTTTGAAGTCTTACTGCATTGGCAATACATTATTCTAGGACTCTTGAAGGGAAAATTTCTTCATTTTACCAACTTATCTATAGGGAGCTGTGATCCAATAAAAATTTTTATAACATTATGGAAAGCATAGCAAAGTGATAATTTACAATGAATTGTTCCTAATCTGAGAGCCTTTGATTTTTACACCCATGGCCTAAAAATCAGTGCGTTAAAATATTTGTGTTCAACCCTTTACCTGAATAAACATATATAGGACATTTGGTCCATTATTAGAGATAATGATAGTTCAAAGTCACTCTTGTAGGGAAGGCGGGGAAAATGTCTTCCTAAAAAATCACTCATTTGAGCTGTTGTTGATTTGTCTACTATAAACATATGTTGAAAATACATAAGCAGAAAATCATGAAAATGATTTATTCCCTTTGTTCCTGAATGATAAAACACTTTGACTATCTTGTAGGAAAAGCCCTACCCTACAGCTGGAGGAAAAGTCTGCAATTTTATGACTTCTGCAATTTTAAGGAATAGCCTAACCTGGGAACTACCTATATATCGACCTACCTCGTAGCAGAATGAATAAATAAATTTTGTTATATTCTTAAAATAGAATACAGCAATAAAAATGAACACTAAAACTATATCTCACAATATAGATGGATTCTCAGAGACATAATGTTGAACAGAAGAAACTAGATCCAGAATATGTTTGACTTGATTTGTATAAAACACAATAACTAAACTATGCTGTTAGAAGTTAGTCTAGTGGTTGATTTATTCTTGATTTATACTGTTGATTTATTCTTGAGGAGTGGCTTATAATTTGAAAGGAGAAGAATACAGTGAGGTTCTATAGTGCTGGTAATGTTCTGTGTCTTAATTTGGGTGTGTGTTACTCAGGCATTTTCAATGTGTGACGTGTCTGTCTATTCATGTGATAGAACCTTTTTTCCTATATATTATGCTAGATTAAAGGTGGACACAAAAGCTTTGTTACTTTTGTTGAGAGTCCGTGTCTGTTTCTAATTTTCTTGAATATAGGCTAACTTTAGTGGCTTATTTAACAACAGAATACAGAATATGTGACACTCTGAGACTTGTGCCTGGGTCATAAAAAGCCTTGTACCTTTCCCCAGGCCTTTTGGAAAACCACCTGTTGGAATCCTGAGCCGTCCCATGCATCTGACTGCCCTAAGGCTGCCATGTGGTGAGCAAGCCCAAGTCACTAGGAGAAGCCTTGGGGAGGTAGTCTGATTGACTGTTTTCCAGTCATGACCAGTAAAGCAAAAGACACATAAGTGATAAAGCTGTTTTAGATTCTTCAGAGCAGACCATCTGTCAGCTGATTATTACCAAGTAACTGAGTTGACAGCACATAAAAAAGAATCACTTTTTACTTATGTAAAACCAATCCTTGGTTTTGACAAACCAGCTGATGGTAAAACAGCTGCTGGTTTAAACCAAGTTTTGGAGTAGGAGGTATTTTGATACATAGCAATAGATAATTAAATATATTTTTTAATAAAAAGTCTTTTTTGATCTCAAAGTAATTTATGATATGTTAAATATGTAAGTTCTTTGACAGAAGGCTGGTAGTTTATATGTTGCTAAAAAGTTTTCCAGCTTAAATTATGTACAATTCATTGAAATGATTTTTGGGCCAGTGCTTAAGTCTAAAGATTGTCCCCCCCCCCCACAATATCAATTGTTGCCAATTTCAGAAATATAAGTTATTTGAACAGTATTTTTGACAATAATTATAACAAAAACCTAAATTCCATATAAGTCTGACCACATATGGCAAATATCACTAATAATTAAATTTTAACAATGGAGTTTTTATATTGTTTTCAAAGCCATAGACTTTGGATTATTTAATAACACTTGATATGATTTTCCTGTTTGACATTGATTTTTTTGTTACCTTAAAAAGGGTAGCCATCACCCTATTTGGTTACAATGATTCTAGAAGTTTGAAAATGTTGATATGCACAGTCCTCTTTGTTTCTTAAAATTTTATTTTAAAAAATCCAAAAGTTAGAATTATTTCATAGTGACAGCTTTTGGATTTTTCCCATTTGTAAGTAAAACAAATATTTTTGTATTATCAGTAAGGTAAAGAATCTCAACAAATTGTATTTTAAAAGTGCTTAGCTAGGAACAGAAAATCTCAAATTTAGTATGTTACTGAGATGAATAAAAACACAGACTTATTATGAACTTGCTGTGCAAGTAATAATAATAGATGTCGAAGAGTTTATGAACTCTTTTATGGACTTGGAGGTAGAATGGAAAGTGACCTTAAGGGAAAAAATGAACTTCTGGCTGTTGCCCTGCTATTTGGTCTACATATTCTATACTTTTGGGCAAGTTGGAATTAGTACACTTGCTTCAACACTGCAACAGAATGAAACTCCAGATGCTCACAGATGGTAAGCCTACAAACTTAATTAAAACTCATGCTTTATTATCCCAAAACAGGAAAATTGAGAAAGCCTTGCCCAAAGAAAATGTTTGTTCTCCCCATCTCATCTCCAACCATCCAGAAAACTTTAGGGGTCATGGAAGTAGAAAAAAAAAAATCATCCTTTTGCCAGGCAAGGGAGGAAATTAGAGTTACAGGCCATTAACCTAAATACTGCTCAAATTCACATGTAACAAACGATTATGAATTGTGACTAGCACTGCATTACTGATCATGGTATGATGAGAATATTATAAAAAAAAAGTAAAAGCATCCATCAACAAATATGTATTGAGTACTTATATTCTAGGCATGATATGTATGTGATTATAAATTTTTCTTGTAATTGTTGAGGGCACAATTTTACTTCCTCTTCGGATACTGACATGAGATTAATTGACCATCCTATATGTATTTATATACACTTTAGACATTTAGAGAGTTTTTTCCTTCATGTTGCAAACCCTTACTATGGTTTAAATCAATTCATATATAAGTAAATAGTATTGTAATTTAAAGATTGTAGTCACTAGTAAATGCAGTTACTGGTTTCTCTGGATGCTCAATATTGACTTGATTGTATTGTAGCTAGTAGAATAGAACTGTAGAAAGGATGATCTCTCAAAAGTCCATTCTTTGAAGGGTTTTATAGCCTGATAGATCTTTCTTTAAGTAATTGTTAGCATGGAGAGGAGTGTCAATTTAAAATAATATTACCTTTACTGTAAATAAATCACTACCCTCCCTGTAGCTCCACTAGCTTTCCTCATAGAAATATGAAAAAAGCTAAATAGTTTTCTCCTGGTTGGCAAGTTAAATTTCATGTGTTATCTATAGAAAAACATTTTTCTAAAAAATAACATCTGTACTTGTATGCCTCTAGGTAAAGAGCAAGATTCATATTACCTTAACTCAACTATTCAACACTTTGACAAATAAAACATTTATCTGACTATCCAGATTCTAAATTGTCTATTAAATTATTTCCCTCTATTTAAATGTATTGATTTTTTTAAAGATTAATTTGAAGATAATCACATATTTGAATCATCTATTTTAGTCATTCCTCTTGGTTAGTCTGGAAAACTTTTTCTGTTTTTCTAATGGTCTGTCATAATTTTTCTATCTAGGATAGTTATTGTATTTTCTAAGCAGAATATTTAATGATTATGATATTTCTCTTTACTTTCCCAATATTTCTATATATAATTCGTTACCTTATTACAGTGACTAGCACCTCTAAAAAATAGTAAATAGTGGTTCTTCTAAATACATTTGTCTTTCCCATTTGCATTGGGAATAAATAGACTATTTCACAATTAAAAATGTTCATTGGTTGGGACATCTGGGTAGCTCAGTTGGTTAAACATCCAACTTTGGCTCAGGTCATAATCTAGTGGTCGGTGGGTTCAAGCCTCATGTTGGGCTGCATGCTGACTGCTAAGAGCCTAAGCCTGCTTTGAGTTTTGTGTCTCACTCTCTCTCTGCCCCTCCCCTGTTTGTAGGTATTGTAGGATTCCATTTGCATGAAATTCAAGAAAAGTAGCATTAATTGATAAAAAAAAAAAAAGTTAGAATTGTGGTTTTCCATTGTAGAGTGGAAGATGTTAAAAACCAGAAGGGGTTTCTTGAGACCTTCTGTGATGCAAGAAATACTCAGCATTTTAATATTTTGATCTAGGAGTAGTTACACAAGTACATAATTACATAAAAATTGTACTTAGCTGTATAATTACAATTTATACATTTTATTGTATCTATTTTACCACTCAAGAAAATGAGTAAAACCAAAGACAACAGGAAAAGTATGATGCAGAAGGACTTTTACTTTTAGCTAAAAGGTAGTAGCTTGCGGCAAATAAATGAACCTACTGAAAAATCTAGATAGGCCAAATAAAATCAGAAAAAAATATTTGAGGGCTGTCAAGGCCTCTGGAACCTGAGTCAACACCTGTGCATTCTATGAGCCTCTTTTCTCTTAGTGGCAGTTGCAAATTCATGGAACATAAGAGGTTGAGAAATCCAGCCAGAGGGCCATGGCTAAAAGGTAGAAAGGTCAGCAGAACTTTGAGGGGTGACATAAGTCAGGGGAAATTGAAGCAAAAATGAACTGTAGCCAAGGCAGCTTGAACCTAAAAGGCTAAGATCATGGTGGGTCAGTCCTAAAAAACAAACAAACAAAAAACAAAACCCACAGTGTTCTCTTTATGGTATTTACAGATTAGTTATTTCAAGGAAGGGAACTAAAGAACTAAGCAGAAAGCCATTGAAAATAGAGCAATGTTATCTGTAATCTTATGGAGCTGAAGAGCGAAAAATTGGAATATGCAAACAGCCAAATAAGAGAAGGCCTAGTTATCGAGTTATCACCAGAGACTTACAGGTGGGATCCTTGGAGAGCTACTTCCAAGTAGTGCAAGTTGTTGGCAAAACCCGGCCTCTGAATGAGCTCAATTGCTGGTTTACTTAGGTTCCTCCAAGCTATCAGAAGACAGAAGGAACCTTTTCTGAGCCTTGAAAAAACAAACACAAAAAAACATCTTCTAGAACTTCCACAATTTTTCATACATGTTGGCTGACATTAAAAAAATGTCACCAACTATACCATGAAATAAACAAAAATTAAGAAACGATTGAAGAAATGGACTCACGGATCACTCCGTTATTGAAGTATTTGCTACAGATATTAAAACTATGATTGCTAAGTTGAGGAAAATAAATTACAAGGTGCATTATACCAGAGCCCTAGAAAATAGAAAATAGAATGAAATTCCTGAATTAAAATGGGGTAACTTACCAATAATGGTTCATTAGTTGTGGTAAATGTATCATACTAAGGTAAGATATCAATAGTAGGGCAAACTGGATGTGAGGCATATGGGAATTCTCTGTACTATTTTTAATTTTTTTTAATTTATTTTTGAGAGAGTGAGAGGGTGCAAACAGGAGGGTCAGAGAGAGGAGACGACACAGAATCCAAAGCAGGCTCTAGACTCTGAGCTGTCAGCACAGAGCCCGACGTGGGGCTGGAACCCACGACCCATGAGATCATGACCTGAGCCAAAGTCGGACGCTCAACTGACTGAGCCACCCAGGCGCCCCTCTCTGTACTATTTTTTACAACTTTTCTGTAAAACTAAAACTATTCTAAAATTAAAAGTTTATTTTTAAAATGGAATAATTGACATTATGAGATTAAGAAGTGGGTTAAGAATAGATTTTATAGAGAAAGGTGATTTATCGAAGAATACCAGCAGAAAATATTTGGATTAAAAGATAAGCAAATGGTGGAAAAATTTAGACAAGAACGTACGACAAATATAAGAAAATGTGAACAATTCTAACTTTGTGATTTACGTCCTAGAGATAAAGGAAAAAGAGAAAGGGGTATAAGCAATATTGGAAGAGCTCATGGACAAGAATTTTTCAAAATTGAAGAAAGGACATCAAGTCAAAGATTCAAAAAGCTCTATAAAACAAGCAGGATAAATATATGGAAAACCACACCTGGGTACGTTGATGTATCACTCTGGAAAATAAAAAAGAAAATCTTAAAAGCATTCAGGAAATCAACAAAACTGATAGCAACTTCTCAACAAAAAGGGATAGGACAAAATAAACACCTTTAAAATGCTTTTAAAAACCCCTAAAATTCTATACTCCATGAAAGTATCCTTCAAAGTGAAGGCAAAAGAAGGACATTTCCAAGCAGACAAAAGCCATGAGAAATCTTCATCAGCAAATTTTTCCCAAAAAGTTTAAATGGCATTCTTTAGGCAGAAGGAAAATCATACTAGATGGAAGAATGGAAATAGCACTAGAAAAAGATCATATGTAGGGGCACCTGAGTGGCTCAGTTGGTCAAGCGTCTGACTGTAGATTCTGGCTCTAGTCATGAATTCACAGTTCATGGGTTAGAGCCCTGCAGAGGGCCCTGCACTGACAGTGCATGGTTTGCTTGGGATTCTCTCTCTCCTCTCTGTGCCCACCCCCCCACTCTCTCTCTCTGTCTCTGTCTCTCTCAAAAATAGACATTAAGGGGCGCCTGGGTGGCGCAGTCGGTTAAACGTCCGACTTCAGCCAGGTCACGATCTCACGGTCCGTGAGTTCGAGCCCCGCGTCGGGCTCTGGGCTGATGGCTCAGAGGCTGGAGCCTGTTTCCGATTCTGTGTCTCCCTCTCTCTCTGCCCCTCCCCCGTTCATGCTCTGTCTCTCTCTGTCCCAAAAATAAATAAACGTTGAAAGAAAAAAAAAATAGACATTAAAAATTTTTTTAAGTTAATATGTAAATATTTATATATAAATATTGATGGTATAATCAGTGTAATACAGTGTTTAAATAAACTTACAATATACATATATAATACATTATATATTTTTTTATGACAGCAATAATGTAAAAGCTGAAACTGGGATTGAGATTAAATGTAGTTAAAATCCATGCCTTCTCCATAAGTAGGAAAGAACTTATTTGAAGTATAATACAATAAACGAAAGATAAAAGGCATAGGCTGGCTTTGTAGATTGCCTCCTATTACCCACAGGTGTGGACTCAAGCAGTCTGGGGATGAACTAGGGCAAATCATTTGCCCATCCTAAAAGTGTCAAGAAACACTCCTGGCACACAGTTAAGCAAACAAGTACAGTATGATGTTGTGCTATAACATTGATGCATGCGTTACTAATGAGAGTAAGTAGGATTGGCACTCATTCCAAACTAGAGAGATCCAGATTAACTTCCTGGAAGAGAAAGTCTGAAGAATGGATAGGAGTTCTCTAGAGGAAAATATGGGGGGAATATAGGGAGAATTTAGGCAAGGAGAACATGTAAAAAGACCCAGAAATCAAAGTACATTCAGGGGAGTAAATATTATTCAGGATGGCTAAAACACCATTGTTGGAAAGAACTTTTCATCCATTTTAAATATTTGAAGCGTGTCATATAGTGTGATATACGTGTGTATTTAAGTTCTGATCATTGAGTTAGTGGCAGGAGGGTAGTTAACATTTGAAGTAGCCTAATCAGGCACACATTTGAAAATTTTAAATCAGAAACCACACTCCAAAGGCAGTTATTACATGTGTTTAAATTAGCTTTATTTCTGATCACTACTAAAAGGCTTGTTAATTAGCATAACTCATGACAGAAATAATTTTTCATTGGTGAAATTAGTGATGCTCATGGTATTCTATAGCTACTACCTGCCTTTGCTTGAATTCAGTGTGAGACTTTATCAAAACAGCCTAGGGAACCACCAAGAGCCTCTCCATTAGGTATGTTGAGGAAGGATTCTCTGCTGAGTCCACTAGAAGGTTATCTGAAGCTTACTACTTGGTACATCTGCCTCAATTAAATTTATCATACAAGCTTTTTAGACAACAGAGTTTAAGCATTCAGAATGGCTGAATGACTATCTTTGTGCCTGTTCATTAATAAATGTTGATGTGATGGAATTTGTTCTGAGACTTGCTTTCATCACACTGTAGAGTCTGACCATGAGATTACTGGGGAAGAGACCTAGATAGTTCTAGATAGTTACCTCCAACTATTGGAACTTACTAATACCTGCCCCTCCTCTATACTAACTGCGAATGATCAAGTTAGGTTGATAGGAGGTTGGTAGGCTTGCCACAAAGAAGCCTGCTGTACAAAACTTAGAGCACCTTGGGGGGTTCCTAGGTGGCTCAGTCAGGTAAGTATCTAACTCTTGATTTTGGCTTAAGTCATGATCTCATGGTTCTTGAGTTTGAGCCCTGTCTTAGCCTCTGTGCTGACAGTGTGGAGCCTGCTTGAGTTTCTCTCTCTCCCTCTCTCTCTGCCCCTCCCACACATGTGTTCACTCTCTCTCAAAAATAAATAAACTTAAAAAAAAAAAAGAAAACTTAGAGCATCTTGACAGTCCTGATGATGGTTTAAACATCATTCAGGGTACAAAAATGCAGAGGGAGTAATGAAGAATTTTATTCATGATGATAACATGACTAGTTTGATGTTTTTGGAAGATTAATGGTCAGAATGGGTGCAGTGTTTATAAAAGTTTATAGAGAAGAAAGAGGTAAAAACCAGTTAGAAGAGACACCTATGCCTGGGATGGTTGTACCTGATTAAACTTTCTGGAGCCTAGCAGAACTAGGAAAGCTGCTACTACCAGAATCCCCTCCACATCATGTTTGAAATCATTGATGAAAATGTTCGGTTTATGGCCTGTGGCTGGCACGTGTCTCTGATTTCCATCATTGACACAATTGTTGGAAATCTAATTGGTTTCTTTTAAGCTGGTGAGTTTACTTAAAAATCCATCAGAGCATCTGAAATATTTCTATTCATTAACCTGGCCTGGATATATCTCTTATTCTCAACAATCAGGTCTAGAACATAGACTTACCCATGGGTTGGCACTAACCATGCTAGCCTTGTTGGTTTTATAGGATGACAGAGAACTTTCTTTGCCCTCACATGTTTTGCTTAGCAATATGGATGTACTCACTTCCTCTATTTTGAGCTCTTAAAGTTATCAGAAAAGAGGGGGATAAACTTAGTCAACATGAATTAACTGTCCAAAGAAAATTTAGTTCAGGAATAACTTCCTCAGTCTATGTCAAACCTCAAATTCCATTTAAGAAACTTTTCCTTTCCTCTCTCTGAGAAATTTTGTCAATACTTTCAGGTCCAACACAATCCCTTCATGGGAAGGGATGGTGTTAGTTGCTGCCAGTTAGTTACTGAACATGGAGAAATAGTTTCTTTATATATATATATATATATATATATTACTATGATGTAAGATATAGGTTTTTTTCTCTCTTGTTTCTCTCATTGATGTTTTATCTTTTAGATTTACCTTATTCATGGAATTGCTCCTTGGTTTGGAATGGGTTATAGATATAGCAATTGGAATATTTGTGAAGGATCCTGCTCTGTTCATAGTAGGCACCCTTAGTCAATAAATGATATACTTTCTTTTTGCTACTGATACTGTATCTGTTGTATGATCCAAATAAAGAATAGGAGTCTGCTGATAATTTGATACCTTTCAAATGCACTGCATTCACATGAAAGGACAAATTATACCAAAAAAAAGTATGTAGAAAAAATGATAACTCTAAATTTAAATAGAAACAACACATCAAACAGATGTTTTGTCCCCAACATAATTTATGACGTGCCTTTCCACTCATATTTAGATTCGTTTTGCTAGTTAGCATATTTGAAGGTGTCAATAGGATTGTAGTCATGTGAAAATACGTAAGGACCTATAAAATAAAAGTAACAAGGTGGCAGTGACAGGGCACAGAGATATCATGATTCTGAGAGGGTGGAATGATAAATTATCTGAGGGGATGGTTCTGGATTGCCCAATTCTTAGTCACCAGTTTCCCCTCTAGCACAGAGCTCTCATTGCCTCACAGTGGATCTCTGATCTTGAACATTGTAGTCAGGAGAACTGAGTCCATTCTTATGCCCTGACTTTGCAATAATCTTAAAGGACATGTGCGTTTCAAACAATACTATTAGATTTGATGGCGGTTATAAGAGGTCAGTAAATATATTTATGATAGAAGGAAAAGATAGAAATGTATTAAAGGGAAAACCTCAAATCACAGCAATAAATTCTTCTTACAAAAAAGGAGTACCTTCAGAGGAGTTTAAATCAGCAACCCTTGGAAGTGTGTAAAGTTTCAGTTTGCATATTTTTTTTCTTATCTAACAGAGGAATCTTTAAAAGCTTGTCAGAAAAACATTTATCAGTTTACAGGGTTCCATTTATACCCTGGTCCAATTCAAGGAGAGGTTTGGAAAGGCATGTTTATCTGGTGTTTTGGCATCCCTTATACTTAGGGTCACTCATGACTCCTGAGAATCACTGCATCTTTATTGAATACATGGACCCCTTGCTGCCTCCTGTGGCTCTCCCAGCACCTCGTGAGTACTTGGACCATGGAATTGACAATGCTTGCTTCCATTGCACTGTGAACTCATAAAGAGAAGGACTGTTTCTTTATTCAGCTCTGTATTTCTAGCATCTAGCAGAGTAGTGGCTCCAAGTGGAACTCAATAAAGGTTCTCTAGGTCAATAAATGATTAGGAAGAGCTGAAATTTGGAGTTGAGGGTGGAATGCAGTATGTTGTCTCATCTCTTCTAATTAGTGAAGATGACTTGACTTTCAACGTAGATTTCAGAAACTCATTTGATTGGTGGATTAGATCAAGAAAAGTGAGATGAAGCTGGGAATGAGACACAAAGCAGTGCTAGGAGGCATTTGGAGGTTATACATTTATTCCTGATTAATATGTACCACCAAGTAGTCTGAATTTGGAAATTAGCAAAGGATGTTGACACAGTAGGGTTAGGGTATTGAAGGCAATCAGTAAAGAACATACCTTCTAGAGGAGGAAGATAAACCATGAACCTCTTGTCAATACATAAAAACGGAAATTAAATGCTAGTAAATGCTATGGAAAAAATAAAGGAGGGTGAGGTAGCAAAGAGGCATCACAGCTAGTGTGGTCTTAGAAGTGGTGTCTGAAGAGGTGACATTTGATTGGAGGCCTGAATGATGAGAACAAAGTACCCAAATGAGGCCATGGAGAACAGCAAATGGAAAGGTCTGGTATTGGAAGATGTTTCATATGTTCAAGAGGCGGGAAAAAATGCATCTTGGATGAGTTTGCACAAGAGTGGATAGAGATCAAATTGAAGAGGGAGATAAGCAATGGGTCTCTGGGGATTTCATACACAGAACTATTTACTGGCATGTACTTAAGGGTGCCAGTTGTCAAAACATTGAGATATTTCTATACTGCTTGATAAATGGTCACCGACCCAAATGCTCTAAGTGCCTACTTCGGTGACCTTAGCCCATACCAGGGTCCCAGGGTCGATCCCCCTCATATCTGGCAGCTAATGGGAGAATGAGATCCACACCAGGCAGCCTCCAGGACCTTGCTTCAGCACTTCCATTTGTGCATGGACTGCTGGTTAGTGTTCCTGTTGTGCCCAGTAATAAATATTTTGAATAATTACTTCTAATTTTTGGCAGTGGAGAGAGATGTAGATTTTATTCAAAGAGCAATGTGAAGCTATTGGAGGTTTTCAAATAGAAGACAACAGTGGTCCGTTTTAAACTTTAAAAAGATTACTCTGGACACTCTATGGAGGATATACCAATAGGGAGAAGTAGAAATGGAAGTCCCAGCAAGAATAGGTTTATAGGTGAAAAGTGATGTGACTTAGATTGGAGTTGAAGAAAAAGAGATAATAAATGGATTCAGGAGAGAATTTAGAGAGCTGTTTATTTTTAAATTAGATACAGGATTGGAAGGACAGGAATCAAGAATGAGAGCAAGCGGGTAATATAGTGATACATATTACTGAGGTTGGGGAGTCAGGAGCAGGTGTTTAGAGGGGTGGGAATCTGTAGTTAAATTTTCACCAACTTAGGTTGAAATACCCATTAAACATTCAATTGGAGATGTGGAGTTGGTGTTTGGTTATTTAGGTATAGTTCTGAACAGTAGAGAAATTGAGGTGTACATATTGGGAATATATACACAGAAATTATGCATCTGAGGCTAATAAGTAAAATGGTATTTGAAGTTGTGGGAATTCTTTTTTCATCATGGAGCACATGTTGACATGAAGACAGGAGAGCCAAAGACCTGCTCCTGAGAGACAGCAACATTTGAATGTGAAGAAAAGTGTAGTAAAGGGGATTGAGAAGGACACACCGATAAGGCAGCTGCAAAACCAGATTAAGTGATGTCTTGGAATAAAATAAGAAGTATCTAAAGTATGAGAATACCTTGACTTTCAGAGTTTGATATTTTGCCCAATGTTCATCCTTCTCAATTTTAGTAATAGTGTCATCTCCCCATAGTTAGCTGGGAGTATGATCACCTAGCTAGAAACCACATTTCCCATTCTCCCTCCTATCTAATTGAAGCCACGGAACTAAGCCCTGGCTTAGTGAGATGTGACCAGAGTGAGGTCGTGATGTGTGCAGTGTCTGGGTCAAATACTTGAGGAAGGAAGTGCTTGTTCTGTGTGATCTCTCTCTTCCTTGACTTGCTAGGAGATGGAGAGAATTGGTATATTGTACCCAGAGATGAAATCTTCATTTTGAGGCGGGCTGCGTACCATATCACTGGACTGTGACTGCCAACTTATTGACTGTTGTATAGAAGAAAATAATTTATGCTTTATTGAAGCCTCTATTATTTCGGCTCTATAACAGCAGTTAACCTATACACTAATTCAATAGGTGAGGTCATTTGTATCAGTATCTTGCAGGACTATTGTTAGGTAAGCCCTTACCTGGAAGGAGATTTTTGTTGTACAAATACTGACCTATGTGTGAGGTTCCAGGAATTGTTTTAATTGCTCGGGATACAACAGTGAACAAAACACACAAAAACTTCAGCCCTGTTGCACTCACATTGTAAGCAGGGTTTTATTTCTGAGAGTTAACCCTTTTAGCCTAGTCGTCTTAACCTTTTACATCCTCCCTTTGTGTTGGCTGCTGTAGTTTGCTGACAATAGAGGTCCAAGCTGCCTTTTTTAAAATTCCTTAGAGACACTAATTATATCTCTATGAAGCAAATCTTTCTTGCATTCCATTAAGCCAATTAAGTCCTCTAACCTTTGAGCATTAATAACACTTTCCATTTACAGCACATCTTTTCCATTAATTTCCACACTATAATTGTGTTTGGTCTTCCCATACCTGTGTTAAATACTAGATTGTCTGTGTACCTAGGGTAGGAACTTGTTAATTTTTTATATGCCGTGCGTACATGTAACAAACTCAGTAAACACTAGTTGACTATGTGATCCAAATACTCTTCACCCCATCTTTTATCACTTACTAATTTATTCTTCAAACAATTATTGTGACTGCTATGAATATATATTGGGTCTGGTATATATAGATTCACTCATCCAGAGGTCATACAGAGAAGGAAAGACCAGAAAAAAATTGAATTCAAACCCTTACTAACTATTTAGGTCTTTTATTATTTTCAATAAAGTTTTTAATATTTCAAATATATAGAGAATAGTGCCACTGGTGAATGTTCAACCACCCAGCCACAAAGACGAATGCTGAATCTCCACTATGACACCATTGCTTCAGAAGAACTAGTCACCAAATGGCAAATTGATGACATACACAAATTCTGGAAGGGAGGATCTCAGCCAGCACCACATCCAAGGGCTTATGATGTGTCTGATCTGCTGGTACAGGAGCCTACATAACGTCACATCACACCAAAGAACTGAGTGAATTCATGGCAGAAACTGTACACAAAAGGGCCCATAGCCAAGGTTTCAATAGGACATAGCACATACTGATATCCCCACTGGGGAATACATGCTAGAGGACATGGCAAGAGTGTCATTAAATTGTACTCTTGACCTCTACTGGCATTTTGGGCTCCTTGTGTTTAAAGAATGCGAGGCAAGAAGAGACATCACCGTTGTGGAAATATTACTAAATATTGATCATCAAAAAGAAGGTAGGGCTGCTGTTGTACAATGATGAGAAAAAGAAATATGTTCATTATCCAAATGAATCCTGTGGGTGACTCTTTCTACTGCCTTGCCTAAGTGTCATTGTAAATAATCTCGTTCAGCAATCACAGCCTGTCATGGGATAGATTATGGCCACTCCCAAATTGATATGATGAAGCCCTAACCCCATATATGACTTTATTCAAAGATAGAGCCCATGAGGAGGTGATAAAAATTAAGTCATTAAGAGTGAGGGCATAATGTGAAGGTCTGGTGTCTTCCTAAGAGGAACAGACACCAGGTATCTCTTTCACACTCACTCCATGTGCACACAAACAAGAGGTCTGGTAAGGACGGAAAAAGTGGCTGCCTACCAGCCAGGAAGAGGCTTCAACAGAAGTCAACCCTGATGACACCTTATCTTGGACCTCCCAGTCTCTGTGAGACAGTAAATTGTTTAAACCACCTACTCTGTGGTATGTTACAGTAGACCAAGAAGATTCATCCATAACCCTGGAGGGGCATGATGACCGGCAGCTCAGAGAGTCTGGGTCATATCACCAGCTGAGGCACCACAGTAGGAAGAATTGGTCCCTGACCTACGAAGAGTCTGTCATGGATAAAGCTGGGAAATGATGAATACTTATGGTGATCAGATTCAGCTGAAACGTCTCGCTAATCTTTCTCCTACAAGTTTTCTCTACTCAGGGAGACCTGCCAGAAAACTGGAGGACTGTTCCCTAGACATCTATGAAAAAGTGGACGTAAGCAGCACAAGAGATGGACTTGGAGAGACACAGCTCAGGTCTTGTGCCCCGGCTGCTGAGAGTGTGGTCTGTAGTCTCCAACTGTCAGCTGGTTAGGGATAGCCAGGGCTTCAGGGAGTTACCAATAGCAAGGCCACACCCTCGTGGTAGAAGCCCATGGTTTATACCTGTTAGAGGCAGAACTGAGAAGATTTGGCCAATTTGGATCAATGCATGACACCCGTGAACTGTGAAGGGCAGTGCTGCCCCTGATCTTCCCATGGGGCCCGGGGAGGCCACTGGGTCTCAATCAAGGCTCCACTTCTCTATCTACCTAATCCTGCTTTTTCCCCTCCCTTCCTTCGTGGTGATTTCAAAGTGTAAACTGTCTGAGTCTGCTCCCTGGAGAACCCAAATTGTAATATGCTATGAATGGCATCGATGATACAAATTGTTATTTAGTCCATATACCTTGAAATGATTTTAAGATTCTGTAGTAAAGCTTCATATAAAATAACCAAGTTAGGGGCGCTTGGGTGGTTCAGTCAGTTAAGCATCCAACTCTTGGTTTCAGCTCAGGTCATAATCTCCTGGTTCATGAGATGGAGCCCGTGTTGGGCTCTGCACTGACAGTGTGGAGCCTGCTTGGGATTCTGTCTCTCCCTCTCTCTCTGCCCTTCCCCTGCTCATGCTCTCTCTCATTCTCAAAAGAAGCACTTTTTTAAAAAAACTAAACAAATTAAACATTATTCTTAAAAAATCAGAATAAGGACACTTATGTATTTTTGTTTTAATGTTACTAGAATTTACGATAAAGTTTACTAATGATAAAGTTTATATCAAAGTGAGTTCCTATTAGATTAAAAAAAAAGAACAAAACCCAGAAATTCACTTAAGGGGAAAACATCGTAATAAAAATTCATTTTTTGAAAGAATTTAATTTTGAAGCTTTAAGCAATCTAATATTAAATGTATAGAACTTAAATTTTTCACTTTTGAATCCATCTAATTTTTTAGAATTTACAGAGAAAGGTAACATTATATTAAAAATAGAAAAAGCCAAGTTTTCATATAAATTCAAAAAAGATTCAATTTATGTTTTGAGCCAAAGATTTTATTCATTCCTTCATCTCAAATCTTTACTTAATTGCATCTTAATAGTTGTAGCGAAACAGCCCATATGGTGGTAAATGCATAATATGTTTATGAAGTGGAAATTTTCTGCATAAGAGATGCGTCAGTTTTCAAAGAACAGAGAAATTTCCTAATTACTATGGTTGCTCCTATTTGCTACTTTAGAAACATCCTTCCCAATTCAAATCTAGTGGGACATAGTTTTTTCATGCATGGCAACAACTCTTAAGTTTCCATATATATTTGCATATGTAAAGTAGAACTCATATTTGCAGGCAATACTTCTTACAGTTAGCTTTGTGTTGTCTTGCAAATCCAATCATAAAGCAAGTTTTCATGTACATTTATGGAGATCGCAGGTACATGGTAAGAGTCTGTTTTTCTTTATTTGTAAAGATTTATAAGATCCTTGGCAAAGGTTACTATACAGAATGAGTCCATACAATGTAAGGTGTGTGCCACAACTTTGTTATGCTTCTATGTGTAAACAGAATAGCCCCTCTTGGGATTTGTCATATGTAATTTTTTTTTTTTGTAACTAGGAAATAAATTCCCAGTGAGTTTGAACTTGCTCAAATGGATCATGTAGACTCTGAACTCAATTCTATGGTTTCACATTTAGAAAAGATAAAGTCAGGTTATTAACAACCTGAATATAGATAGGAATAATAGCCATGGGATATTTGAGCTCTGAGGGCACCCAGAGCGCATCTAGTCTAGGTCTCTACACGCCACATGCCTCTAAACTCCAGATAGATGATAGTCTCCAGGTGTTGGGAAATAAGATATGATGGGCATTGTAGCAGATTGGATAGAGTGTTTCTTCTAAAGCTGATCAAATGCAATGGAAAAAAAACCCTAATACTTCTGCAAGATTTTAGTCAGTGGGCCACGATTGATATGCCCTGCTAATCTGTCCATTTTTTTTTTTACTGATGAGATTCCTGAATAAAATGATTGCAGAGATTGTAATATTAAAAATGAATATTTCCATAGGGAACTTGAAGGGAATGTTCTTGAGATGGAATTAAAATCTCCTGACACTGCATGTGAAGCTGTTTCTCTCAGAGTTGATGTCTTTGGGATTGAGGTTTGCTCTCTTCAACCAGACATTCCCAAATTCCATTCAAGATTTAACAATTATTTTCAAGTGCAACTATAACGTATCAGATTCACTACTCTCTAAGCCCTTAGAACACAAGAAGCTGGATATTCTTTCCTGGGGTATCCAGATTGTAAGGCAAACATGATACATGATGTCAAAAAAATTTCTGTTTATGTATTTCATTGGTGAAAAATAATTTCTGTTTGAGCAATTCTGTTAATTTCCCCATGTGGTGGTATTTTTAGTTTCTAAGTCAGGCATGTCGATGCATAAGAAAAAAAAAGCAATTTACAACTCTGCAAAGAAATACAGCCTCTTCCACTTCATTTGTATTTCATCTTGATTATCAACACATTTGTCATCCCCCTGTAATTTATTCATTATTTTTACCAGAGGAATATGAAGGGAAAAGAGAAGATAAGTGCACTTGTCAAAATGTGAAACAGATGCTCTAACAATGATTGGAGACAATTAATGTTCTCAGGACGGAGCAACAGGCTGGATTTGTGTTTAGCTTCAGATTTTTACAGCAAACAGACTAAGGAGAAATGCAAATGTGAAACAAAGGTTTTATTTTCCAAGCAAAGAAAAACAGTATTCTCTGACTACATTGTTGTGCATTTCTGTTATGATCTGACAGTTTAGATCTTTGTGGCGAATTCATTAAGAACAATGGGACCCAAATGCAAATTGAGCAGCTTTGAAGAGTGTGATTCAATGACTTTTTCCTCTGAATCACCAAATTGAAAGTGTCCTGCCTTGGAAATGGCTTTGGGATGGTGAGTTGACAAGCAGAATGAAGATAAATGTTTGTGTCTGATCACACTTTAATTCCAATTGGGCACAATGAAGTAAGACTGCTTCCACTTATCTTTGCAATAGATCCTTTGTGATACATTATTTTATTGAAGTGAAGGGCTTTCAGTTCCATCACCTTCTGGACTCCAACATATATTTCCCTCCACCCTATCTAGCTGGCCTACTCCTATGATCCTCCTGCAGACCCTGCAATCAATACAGTCTCAGTCCACTCACTCCAGTACTCCTTAACACTTTTACAACCCCATAGAATTCATTATTGCTGCAGCCAGTATCCAACCATCCTCTGCTTTAAGATTCTTGGGAGTACCCCACACTCAGGTTTGGGCTCACTTCAAAGTTATGACCTCTCAAATACCAAATGTGCCCTCGACACTGACAACCAATCTGATGTGTTAGGGTGGATTTGACTTTGAGGAAAACAGACCTCAAACATAGAATAGGTCAACAGAAGTTTACTTCTCATGGACATGTAACAGTCTAAACAGTCTAAATCTCCTGACAGGTCAGGAGATGATTCTCCTCTACTAGTGATCTGGAGGCAGGACTTCCTCCATCTTTTGGCTTTGTCATCCCCAGAGACTTAGCCATTGTCTGCATCCAGCTAGCAGAAAAGAAAAGAGGGGCATAGAGAAGGCTCCTCTGTGTCTTGTTTGAAAATAACACATGACCCTTCTCACGTGCCATTAGCTAGATGTCAGTTATGGCCACCATCTTTTTAAAGACCATCTGACAAATGTAGTCTCATTCTGTGACCAGCAAAAAGTAAAAAATAACACCTTCTAAGTGAACTGCCTCAAATGAAAAAAATGCATAGATGAACACAGTCAGCCCACAGGATCATGAGAGAAAATGGTTTAATTTTGCCGTTAGGATTTTGGATGGTTTGTTATGAAGCCATAGATAACCAACCGGAAGGTTAGGCCTGAGCACTAAATATTACTTACGTATATTTTCTACACTTGAGAACCCACAGGCAGATGAAGGACTTTAAAGAACAAATTAAAATGTGAATATAAGGAAATTATTGGGAGCAATAGGAAAGGTATGAGTACATGTGGAAAGAGAAAAGACCTGTTTAGAAAAGTATCATTTGAGGTGGGTTTTAAAAAAAAATTTTAATGTTTATTCATTTTTTGAGAGAAAGAGCATGAGTGGGTAAGGGGCAGAGAGAGAGAGGGAGACACAGAATCTGAAGCAGGCCACAGGCTCTGAGCTGACAGCACAGAGCCCGATGTGAGACTGAAACTCAAGAATCGAACCACGAACCATGAGATCATTAACTGAGCTGAGTCCAACACTTAACTGACTGAGCCATCCAGGTGCCTCTGAGGTGTGTTTTGAATTCCTGTAGAAATTATCTCATTTCTGTTTGATAAGGTGGATATGTTTCGTGAATTCTATAAAGAGAAAACAGCTTGAGAAAAGTCTATGGTGGCCAAAAGCTAAATTGCTGTTAAGGTTTGGGAACCTCATATATATATATAATATATATTATTCCATGAGATTGGAAAAGTATTAGACGGGGAGTGAATTATATATATTAATATGTATTACTTTATGCTATGTATATATTTATCAAAACAATCTAGCAAGGAAGAATTAAATAAGGATTCAAATGTAGTACTAGAACCTACACTCTTCCCAGCATGCTACCATGCCTCAAGGAAAGGATAGAAGTGGGAAACATCCTTTAAATAGTAGGTTGGGACACTTACTCACTTACTTGACAGAGAAAGATAAGGCCTTGCAAGAGCTTGTCTTTAATCAGAGTAGCAAAGTGAACCCACTAAATAGTTCTCGGCAGGGAAACCCCTGTTCTTACTGCTACTCAAAATATTCACATGATTTCCTTTTTTAAAATTGTTTTTGGATTTGACTGTGTAAATTTGTAATGTGGAATCTTTCCTAAGTATTCATTTTATGAATGTAAATATTAAAACCAGCATTATTAAATTATTGGAGAGGAGGTAATTCAATCAGTTTTCTGGGTAGCAGGTTTAAATCTTTTATACACCGTCTTGATTTTATAGCATTAACTTGAAAGTTCCTTTTATCCTTTTCAGTTTTTAGGTAGGATTATTTAAGCTCCAAATTGGTAAAGTTCTCACAAAGTAGCAACAACAATGATGGGGGTGGGGGACTGTTAACTAACCAGAAAACAAAAGTATGATCCAGGTATTTGATGTCAAGTGAGTGTCTTGTGTATTAAGTTCACTTATAGAAGACTTCTTTTGAGGAAATCATCTGTTTGTCTCTCCCTCAATCAATATAATGCTAGAAACATAAACACGGTCTTTATTTGATTTTCAGAATAAATTTCTAGAGTACTGACAAAATGCTCTGTTATGATTATTTAAGATTGCAGATATATAAAAAACATTTAGTAAATCTATATTGGCTTGAGGCCACATCTTGGAAGTAATTTTAGGTGTTTATTTAAAAGATTTCCTCATATAGTCTTTTTTTCTCTCTCCGGTTCTTTAGTGCAGTAGTTTAATTTTATGGAATCCTATTTGCATTTTTTGTAAGAAAAAAAACATTTACTATATTACTGACTATAAAAGTAAGGCATGACTATAATAGAAAACATGGAAAATACAAAAGAGTATTAAACCTTTCTGACTGGGTATCACAGTTTCAAACAGCTTTCTTTATTCCTTACTATTATTAACAGAAGTATCTTACTCCTTGTGAATCTAGAATTTTATTATGTCTCCAAACACTACCACTGCTTTACATATGTCATATTAGCTCAAAAAATTAAATTTTGAATAGAAAATAGTGTATTTCATCCCTTCTTTATCTCTTATATAGTCGGGATTGTTCTATATTAATTAACTTATGCCCACCTAACATCTTTTGTTCAACATATTGATATTTCTTATAACATATTTGTTATACTTATATATATACATATACTTAATATCTGCATGATTTTCTTAGATACATCAAATATTATCTAGTTCTGCCTCTAGTTTTAATCATTTAGGTATGTTCTCGGTTTGCTAGTATAAATAACTTGATTTTCAAATACTTTAGATGGAGACTGCTTTTTATCTGCCTAAACCCATTACCTATCCCCCCACCCCACCCCCAGACACACCCCTTTATTTCCTTTGTAATGGAGTTGTGATGGTTGTTAAGTCAGGGACTGTGATTCCCACTTCCTAGCAGCCAGCTACATGTGCCCATGTGACTAAATTCTGGCCAACAAAATATGAGGGAAAGTATGCTGTGCTTTTTTCAGAACAAGCCCTTATCTATAAATAAGTAACTTGGGTGTCTAAATATCCATGATAAAGAACACTCATCACTGATGAATGCAAAAAAGAGAGTTTTTGTTCTTGGACCAACATTGTTAGTCCCTTGTAAGAGCAGCTCAGACATTTGTAATGATTAATGCAGTCACACACCCCATCACTAAATATGGTCCAGCTTGCTCTAGGGGCTAACTCATCAGTTGTAATCTTGACTCACAAGGGTTCCCGTCTAAAGTAGGACTAGGTTTTCAAGAATCAATTTTCCTATGTGGGTTCCAAGCTAGAGTTTACCAATAAATGGACAATAGATTGGAGGTAGATTTCCACCTGGAAATCTGTAGGGTGAAATTGGGACTGCTCACCTGCTTCGGTATACTCTTTGGTTCTTAAGTTTCAGTGTGTTCTAGAATCAACTGGAGGGAGGTTAAAGCACAGATTTCTCAGTCTCCCCCACCCAGAGTTTCAGGTTCCATAGATGGGGAGTGGACTCTGATATGCATCTCTAACATGTTCCCAGGTGATGCTAATGTTGCTGGTCCAGAGATTATGCTTTAAGAACTGCTATTCTTGAACAATGAGCAAAGAAGTGGGGCAATAAAGAAAATAATACCTTCCTGAGTTCATTTCTCTGGGTAGGCTTTAAAGGAACTTTGTGGAAGTCAGCATTTTCTCCAGGTGACAATAATTATTCAAGCTATGTCACTTGACTTTACACCTCTAAGTAGGTGACAAATACTTTGAGCATGTAGTCTGCTGCCTTTTGTTTTTTAATTCCCTGGGGTAGCTCTAGTGAACATGTGGAAGCACTAACACTACTGAAACCAAATAATCCACATATCTGCTGGATCACTGGTTTGTGACAGAGAACACTCTTTCTCCCCTACTAACTTGTTCCAATCATCAGATGGTTAGCTTATCACTGATGCTTAACACTTTAAATGATCTACTTGCTGTGTAGGGCTATTAATCTTCACAGTTTAACAGAGGATTCTAGACGTCCAAACATTAAAAAAAAAAAAAAAAAAAAAAGAGAGACACTGATCACTGAAACTCACCATACCATACTCTTCATTCCTGTATTTTGGCCATTTCATTAGCTTAGAAAACATCAGTAGTTTAGAGTGTGGGGAGGTGACATTTAAAGAGACCTGTCTCACATCTGCAGGACAGTCATTTGAAAGAGCAGATGTCTTTCAAGTAAGATGCTTGGTAGACTCTTTGATGTTTTTAGTGAGACACTACCTACAAACCCTTTTGAATCCTGTCACTTTCCTGTTAAGGAGCCTACGGTGTCACCCCTACTGTCCTCTGAATCAGAGTGAATCTTTTCTGTCATTATTCTGCCAAATCAGGACATGGTGACAAAGTGGGGTATCTCAATCATTAATACCAGCTACCTCTACGGTGACTCCTAATACTTTTAATGATGTAAAACAGATATTGGTACAAATTTGTTATCCAGTCTTTATTTTTTTGCAGAATATATGCCATAAATGAGACAAATGATTATTATGTAAGACCACATGCTCCAAAAGACATAGTTGCTTGTAAAAATGAACTGAAAGTCTTTGTACTTTTTTTTTTATTAACCCCCACCTGTTTTAGGTTGTGACATTGCCAATAGAATTATGTGCCCTTTACAATGTTATTTATTCTTAGGTGCTCCATGCTGTAGGAGGGCCAATGTATGAAAAAGGAAAACAATATTGGCAACTGTGAAACTTTTGTTGGGCAAATATCCTCAAAGAAATGAATCATGGGTTCCTAACTCAGAATTTTTAATTGCATTAATTTTACTTTCCGGATCTTCATGCTCTTTGTTTTTAATTTAATGCCACATCATGTATCTGCCCTGAGGATGAGGCAAAGTCACAGCCATCCTGTATTTCTAGGTCTTAAGAGAATTGCCGCAGGTCACCATTATGACTAAGATTGAAAATCTTCACAGCTTTGCTTTTAAAAAATTTAAACAGGTCACCATAGCAGTGACAGTTATTGGTATTTGACATCTTCCCTGGAGGCCCCAAAAGACTCTCTGAGTGTAAATGGCCTGAGGCATAGCTGCCGAAACAGGGATCTATAAGACTAGCCTCCATGATCCAGTAACCCTATGTTTAGACTGTTGTGTAATGACAAGTCTCTGTGGGAAACGGCACCACACCTATTATCGTGCTATTTTTAAATAAGCATACCAACCATAACTAAAATATTTACTTCAAGGGAGAAGAATGATAATCGCATCATACGTTTGATGCCATTTATTTTAACATACTGGACATTTAGGTCTGCTGACAGATCATATCCTTCTTCCAGCTGGGGTGATTCATTCTTAGAATATTTCAAGACTCCACCTTGCTATTAAGAATGACTTCTCCGATCTGTTTCATCAGGCTAACATTGGATGTTCAATGACAAGCCAGCCATAGCTCTAAGGTCAGATATCTGGGGTTGAGATTTCTGTGTTGCACTTTTACCAACTCTCTAGACTTGGACAAACGACTTAAAATCCCGTAGTTTAATTATATCTCAATTACACAATTTTCGGTGGACGAGATGAGATAATAAAGGGACCATACATAGCATATGTTAATGCAAATTAAGCCCTACATAAATTTAGTCATTATTATTACAGCATGACTAGTCTATTTAATTTCTTCTTCTTTTTTTTTTTAAGTGTATTTATTATGAGACACAGAGAGGAAGAGCGAGAGAATCTCAAGCAGACTCTGCACTGTCAGCTCATAGCCCAACACGGGGCTAGATCTCACAAATTGTGAGGTCATGATCTGAGCTAAAATCCAGAGTTGGATGCCATCCAGGCACACCTAGTTTTTTTACTTTCTAAATGTATGTAAGGCTATCTGAGGGAGAATGGGGAAAATACCCCTGATGGATATCTTTCTCATTGAACATTTCTTTATGCAGTAAAATTGCTTTAGTTATAGGGAGTGTCTCTAATTAATATGTAGATGTAATGGGGGATAAGAAACTTTGGTCCATATCAGCTAAGTATCTCTTTAAGATACTTTATCACATAATTTTCTGAAAGAAAAATGAGCTAAGAACAAATGTTAGTAAAGGGAGAGAAGAATTTTGAAACTCTATGTCTGCAGGATCATTGGCACATAGTTAAGCAAGCTCTTCTTGCTTTAGTCATTTTTAGTCATTTGTCCGACATAATTGAGTGACTGTTATATGCTAGCCACATAGGCAAAACAGCTGGGATAAAACAATATACATTACATAGTAATGCTTGTCTTCATGGAGTTTACATTCTCTTTCAAAGCTTTTCCAAAGTGCTATCTGTCCCCAGTTGAACATGATACACTAATTTCCACTGAAGCTGTAAATTATACATTTTTGTTATAATGGTCAGAGAGCCTTCACGTGGACTTTTTATTTTTAAAGGAAATTGAATTAATACCCTTGTTTATTTGATAAATGCTCATCATTGCTTTCTCTCTGTTGCTTAGTGATAACAGTTTCCTATTTTATAATTGTAAACGTATTCTACATAACAAACACATGAGGTAGATATTATTATTTCCCCCATTATACAGATAGGAAAGTAAAACACAGGGAATTCAGTAACTTGCCCAAAGTCACAGTTAGTAAGTGGAAGGCCAAGATTCAAATGCAGGCAATCTGATTCCAGAGTTTGGGATTGGAACCACTAAACATTTTCAGGCAGTATTTTTTCCTGATTCCAGTGTGAACCAAAAAATGTTGGTCTGAGAAGGGTGAAAATTTATTCAACGTCCTTAGGAATCTCACCTTCATTTCTAGGTTTCTCTGTTGTATTGATTGAAATATATTCATTATTCCAGGATAGCACAGAGTGCGACTGACAGATACCATTCTTATATCTCCTTTTCTTTTTACTCATTCCAAAAACAACCTCTGTAGGAAAAGATAAAATTTGCTTGTGTGTTAATATGAATTGCTAACGTTATTTTGACCTCTGCTTCTTCATAATGTGTTCCAAACCTTTCTTGGCTTGTTCTCTTTCCTGCAGCCCAAATACAGTTTATTTTTCACTAGCATTATATGAAGAGATAGCCTAATACATGTAACCAATACAAATGAGCCTTTTTTTTTTCAGTTTGCACTGGCACTGGAATAAGTGTTTGACATGTATTACCTCATTTAATTTTCACAATAAAACACTAAGTCTGGTACTGCTTTTATCTCCATTTGGTAGGTTATAAAATGTATTATTTAAAATAAATGGGTAGAAGCATTCTGTGAAATTATTGGCATGTAGGATGGGAAATGGACACATCAGGATTTCAGTAATGGTTCATGAGGATGCCCAACCTCAAACTTTTAACTGCTGGTGGTACTCAAAAAACAAAGACCTGATTTTGTGTCTGGGTCCTAGCTAGGCAGTATATTCTAGTGAGTTACTGGGAGTATCTATTTTTTAGTTTAGCTATTTTTAAATTTAAAATATGGGTCATTTTATCATTGATTGTACGTTTATGCATGGTACCACTATATGCCAGAACCTGTCCTGTGAATAGGAGGTACACAGATGAATAAAATATCTTTCATTAACCACTTTAGGAGTTAATGATAATGCAGTATTTGTGTCCCAGATATGTAAATACTAAATCAACAGACAACCTCTACAGAATAAAATCCATATTATGAGGAGATGCATACACACACAAACACACACACACACTAATATATTGGCAAAGACTAGGTTGATAAAAAGTATCTGTGTAAGAGAGGGTCTTATGCAGGCAAGAACCTCTCTGTATATGCCTTCCAAGTATGTGGCAGAAATCCACATCAAAAAAGAACACTTTGAATGACACAGTCAGTTTTGAAAATGATTTTCTCCATGGACTCTGCCACAAAGTCACACATCTACAAAGAAACGGTACTTGGCATTTCCCAAACAAATTTTAGAGAGGATGTAATAAGATAGGTAGAAATTCATGCCAGACTGCATGCATTTTATCTTTAGTTTGCTAGTCACACTTTATAGCTTACACAGTAATGGGGATTCTTAATTAAGAGACTTTTAGATATTTTTATTATTTTTACAGTATTAAGGATGGATGAATGATTAACTGTGTATTAATGTAGGGATGATAGCGACTGAGGACCACTTACTAGATATTATAGCCTCATTAACAAAGAATACAAAACATTTGACAAAGATATCTGTATTATTTCTTCAGAGGCTTGAAATGATTATCTTAAGTCTAGTAGAGAAATCTAAGTAATTTCCATGAATGACTAATGAAATTAACAGCGTTCTATGCAGACAGATGTGAATATAAATATCACTTTCCTGTAGAAACACTTCATATAATTACCTCACTTGTAATATTAAATTTAAATAATTTTGACCTGTACTTATTAGTTCTAAATTGGTATTTCAAAACAGTTCTTAAAATTAGTACTTCTCTATATTATAACGAAGCAGTGTCATGTGAGAATTGCCCAAAAAATTTCAAAAAGTAGACTATTAAAAAATCGCCATTATTTTGATTTAAAAAAAGAAAAAAAATAGGATGACATGTTCCTCTGTGGTCTGGCGTATTTTATTGTTTGGTAGCTGATTCTGCTTTCTATCATGTACTTGGTTTTAACCTTTGGACTTCATTCCCTTTGAGTTCGTTGTTTAATTACAGGGCCTGGAATCCTAGGGGCCTCATCTGCAGCCTCTGCAGGTCCCTTCTCACTTGACCTCACCAGCACACTGGAAACTCCACTCTTATATTAACCTTAAATTGGAGGGATTAGCGACAGAAACCCAGCTCCCTTAGGCTCAGCCTTTCTTCAATTATGCCATCAGTCCCATCCTGCCTGCTGCCACCTCTTTTCTGCTCTTTGTGATTCTGGTCCTGTCCAGTTGAGTCAGCTTCTTTATTATTTTCTTTGCACCTGGGTCCCTTGTTTTAAGTGATCTTGAGTAAGGCAATGCTTCTCAAACTTCATTTATTTCAATGCCACCCTCATGATTTTTGCCATTCAATGTCTACTTATATTGGTGTTTACATAGTCCATTATTTTCAAGTTAAATCAACTTATATGATTTATGTTTATAAACTCAAATTGGTTTGAAAAGCAAAGCTAGTATTCTTCTGCTACATGGAAATGGAATATCCTTCACCTTAAAGTAACCCCAGAATGAAATTTAGTGAAGACAAAAGGTACGCGGTCAAAGTCTCTGCAGATACTGCTGCAGGTCTGAGGACTGTTCTCTGTTTGATAACTGTCGTGGGTGATATTACCCAACATAGTTTCAGTAAACTGAGATTCTCTTCTTTCCGCAATCAGAATGACTGAAAAACAACAAAGATTAGGTTTTTAAAAATCGGCAATAAATAGTAAATATAAAATCCACTGTGGGGTGTCTGGGTGGCTCAGTCAGTTAAGTGTCCGACTGACTCAGGTCGTGATCTCTGGGGGTTTGTGAGTTCTAGCCCCACATCAGACTCTGTGCTAACAGCTCAGAGCCTAGATCCTGCTTCAGATTCTATGTCTTCCTCTCTCTCTCTCTCTCTGCCCCTTCCCCACTCACACTCTCTCTCTCTCAAAAATAAACATTAAAAAAAAATAAGAAATACATGTAAAATCTACTAGCAACTAAACAAAGGGGCATGACAATGCCATCAACTTGCCATACCAATAATGGGGATGGGGAGGCACAGAAGATTCTGGAACACAGTGGAATGGTGTAGAAGCCCGTTAACCTAATCCTACTTCCCGGGGCCATAATGATGATATGATGATACCATATCCTGGCATGAGTAGAAATGAAGAAAGAGATATTAATATAATTGTTCCATTTTAAGAGAGGAAAGATTCCTAGTTTGAGTGCATATGATACAATTTTATATAGGGTCTTGTGATTAGCTTTCAGCATTTTTTTGCAATGATACTTCATAAAACACCAAATATAAAAATTATTAAGGCAAGTCTTGGGCATAAGTAAGGTTATATACCAACCATTTCTATGATTAATTGAAAAGACTTTTTACTGTAAAATGCTTGCCTATGTGGTCTTTGAAGTTCATTTTAATTTATATACCCTAAACTATGCTCAGTTTCAGTTACGAAATCCCTTAATAAAAAGAGTTGCCAAAACTTTACATGATTCGAAAGGAAGTCCTTCCAAGCTGAAATTTTACAAAGCACATCTTATAGGTGATGATATATTAAATAAAAGGTTACTTTAATAATTTTTTTTGCCAGCACAGCTTCAATGCCATATAAATGTTTCCTATTCAATTACCTGCTCACATTTTTCATCTTCACTGATTTTGCAATGATCAGAATATTTCTCTTAAACCTCACTACATTAATCCATCAAAGTGCTTTTTTCATTAGGTGATGAAGTTTCCCACCCAGAATATTGCCAGGGAGGATGATGACATTTCCTATTGTTCCGCCTCTAGACTTACTTGTTGAGGATATTTTTATTCCTCTAACCTGCCATTATTCAAAAAGCATAAGGGACTCACTGTGCAGAAGGAAAATTGGAAACCAACCAGAATCAGTTTCCTCAAGTCTTTCAAAGGATCTTTCTCTGCCTATCCTCAGCCCTTTGCAGATTTACTTAATCACCTTTCTAATGATTAATTACTCAATGCATTTTGTCACTGGAATGTTCATTTAATACAGAGTTAATCTCAAGAACAGTCCACATTGTAGCAGGCATCAGAACATCAAGCAAGGAAGATCAAAGACTCCTCTTAGAAGGTTGATACCTAAAAGGAATAAGCAAAATCCCTTGAAAGACTAAACTCGACAAGACTCCCCCTTATATCAGAATGCGGGCAGAGAACACTCATTTCTCCTACTCAACTTCCATGTTGTTGGTTTCTTCCTTTGTTAAGTTACCTCAATATTTTGAGATGACACAGAGTTAACTGGTTTGCCAGGAACATTGGACAAGGTGCCATCAAAAGAAACAATTGCAGCAAAGTGTTATTCTGGATTGGTACTGAGGGCAATGACCTCTGTATTGAATTAAAGGGATATGAAAGATACCTGTCTTCAAAACTCTTTTCTTTTTGCCTCTTGGAACTCCTGTATTTGCATCATTGAAATATCTTTAATATCTAATCGAAGGTTTATACATCTTGACAAAGTGTGAGAATACCTGATGTAGGGGCTAGGTCAGGTTTGTCCAATCTATTACTTTGAGATAGCAAGTGGGGTGGGAAGGGTGGGACCACAGCATCTGAAGTGTTGCATCCTCTACTACACAATTTAGCTTAGACTAGTTCTCAAACAATTCCTCAAGTACCAGGTATTTACTGAGCCCTGCACTGGGCAGTAGACTGCTATAGAAAGGAACTTTGTTTTTCTATAAAGATACATGTTGGCTGAAAAAATGTGTAAGTAAACTGTGATGTGCTGGATAGTAAGAGAGAGAGACTCTTGTGCAGTGGATATTTTGAAAAGGGCAAGATCAACATGAACTCAAACACGCAGAGATATTTCTTTGGGAAATTGACAACTAACCATGTTTTGAAATAGAGTTTTTTTTGCAGGGGTGGTGTATTGGATGTTTTGGGGGCTAGGGAAGAGGACAAAATAAGAAAGTAAAAAAAAAGTCAGGGTATCCAGTATTTACAACTGGGCAGAGCAATTCTGGCTTTCTTAATTCTTGTTTTAACTCCTAAAGTCCTTCCTGAAGTATGGAAGGAATGGAACAAAATTTGGGCTTTAGACAGTTAATAAAAATGACCATAGATATTGCCCAATTTTAGTTACTAGATGTGTGTTCATTTAGTTAATTGACTAGAGGTAGGTGTTCATGACTTGATATGTGAAAGGGGATCAGAAATGTCTCAAAACTTCATTCTTTGACACATAGTGAGTGTTCCATTGGGATATGATACATTTGTCACTCTGAACTTCAAACTCCCCTAAAACCTGGTAGATCTTGTCTTTCTTCTGGGCTTCATTCACTACTCCCCCTGGGGAGTGGGGGTGCTGCTTTCAATATCAGAAGCTGTTGTACTGAGTGCTACTCAGGAATGCTACTCAAGAATGGAAAAGGAACTGGATTATCTACGGGCACCTGGGTGGCTCAGTTAGTTAAGTGTCTGACTTTAGCTTGGGTCATGATCTCTCAGTTTGTGGGTTTAAGCCCCTTGTCAGGCTCTGTGCTGACAGCTCAGAGCCTGGAGCCTGCTTCTGATTCTGTGTCTCCCTCTCTCTTTCTGACCCTCCCCTGCTTGTGCTCTGTCTCTCTCAAAGGCAAATAAACATTAATTTTTTTATGCAGGTATCTGATATGGGAGATTGAACAAACCCAAATCAAACATAAGACTAAAAACATGTGCACCAAAAGGAGAACAGCTAGGTTTCATAAGGCACATGAAAAATGCTCACTTTGTTATAAAATATACCTAAGTGTGAATACATTTGTGTTTAATATTAGAGATTATTAACACGGTGAAGTTAGGGAATGGTTCCTTCTTCCTATATTTCACTTTGTTTAGAAATTTAGAAAGCTTTTTCTCACCCCCAATATGAAGTGTTAACCCTTGAGCACCCCTCAGGGCCCCTCCATTTAAGCCCACATCTCTCCCTAGTGCATCTCCCCAAGATCGTTTTACCTGGTAATACCACTATGAAATAACTGCATTTATTGCTTTTCTTCTACAGTAGAATAAAACACCAGGAAGGTAGAGACTTCAATTACTTTGGTTATTGTGTCTAAAATAGTGTCTGGCACATTGTAGGTGATCAATAAATACATTTTGAATTAATGATCATATGCATTTTCTAAGTTCCTTCTTTTAGAAATAATGTGACAGAAAAACTGACTTCATAGAAATATATTTATAGTTCTTCACCATGAAAACAACATACAAAAATTAGCTAGGGGATAAAAACAATATCTGTTTAGAAAAAAAAAAGCCAGGGCACCTGGGTGGCTCAGTTGGTTATGCCTCCGACTTTGGCTCAGGTCATGATCTAAGGGTCCATGAGTTTGTGTCCTGTGTCGGGCTCTGTGCTGACAACTCTCTCTGTCCCTCCCCTGCTCATGCTCACGCTCTCTCTCAAAAATAAATAAACATTAATAAATTTAAAAATCAAAGTTCAGTGATGATGATAGATGCAAAGGGATTGGCAGTATCATAAAAGGGAAGCAGAAAACTGAAGCTGGCCCATAGTAAGAGCTCATCAAATGCATAATGTGCTTTACTATCTCTCATGTTAAGAGTTGCATAGTACCTTACAATTACCAATTGGTAATGCAACTTATTTGACTGTTCTGACCTAAAAAAAAAAACCTTCATATGTTAGAATATAGTACCTCAAGACTTAATACAATCTTCCCCTAATCCAGGGAATTTATACCATCTTATCTGGACCACAACACTTATATGAAGAACTTGACCAATCTTGCTCACTACTGTGTCCCAGGTGCTTATAAGATTATTTGACACATTGAAGGGCTCAGTATTGCTCAAATAAATAAAAACATTAGTTATTGGGACTGTACACTTGGATAAATTTGGTCTTGGGAGCAATCTCCTGGTAGTTTAGACAAAGAGCCCAATGAATGAATTACATATAATATTCCCTGCATCTAAAAACTGTGACTTGTTTGCTTTAAAGGAGCATTGTTGTAATTATAAAGATAGATCTTGAGAGTATTACGGAATTAAGGGGGAAGTAAGTTTAGTTAGGTTTGACCAGACTTTTAATCATCGACCTTGAGACCAATTACAGGTAGAAAACTATTTCCTTAAACAACTTTTGGGTGACTAAATTTCAAGACTATTCTTATTTTCCTCACATTTAATGGCCAATTTTAGGCTTTGAACAAAAATTTCAAAATTTACAACTGTAATTTTACAGGAAGATCTAATATTACAAGGTTTATCGTTCAGTTTGTGAGATTTAAGAGTTGTGGACAGTTTGAATTAGGTTTTGCTAGAAAAGCATCGGTGAGAAAAATAAAATGAAATGATTTTTTTTAAGAAAAAGTGACTTTCCTTCTCCCAATAAAACTTCTGGAAGTCAATACACATGACTTTGTTTTCAAAAACACACATTAAAAATGGCAGATATAGGGCTGTTCAAAGACTGAAAACAGAAGATAAAGGAAATTGGCTGAAATAAGAACGCTTCTCCAGTAGAACGGGCAATAGAAGTGTCCTAGGTCAGGTTCAGGGAGAAAGTCTCTGCACCTAAGATTTGTATGCAAAGTTGGGGGGGGGGGAGGGGTCATTAGGGAGATTCTCAGGAAGCCAAGGCCTGAGGAAAGCAGAGTTGGGCAGAGGGAGTTGAAGTGTAAGAGCTGTTAAAGGAGAGTCCTCAGAAAATCCTATGGGGAGTTTGGGACCTGGCACAATTCTTCAAAAGTTACCCCAGTTTGAGGTCAGGGAACCAGACCTTCATGCAGGAGGAGAATCATGAGGTTAGGATTGCCCCATGGGTGGGGCGGGGGGGAAGGGTTTGGCTGGAAAAGGCCCGAACAGGGATTCAGCGGAGAGGTGTCTGCCCACATTGACACAAACTAAAGGAACTGACGACTCCAGTTGGGCAAAGAATCTGGGCTGCACATCACAGCGTGCATACAAGAGAATTTTATGTTACTGGAAAATGATAATATTTACAAAATCCCTTCAATTTTATTCAGGAAGCTCTAGTACACCAAAAGCATATGATTATAAAAGGGCCAGAGTGTGGTTTCAAGCTGGAACTCAATATCTTAGTATCTTTGTGACAAAAAGCAAGTTTCTCAAACTTTCTCTGTATCTTCAATGCAAAAATGGAATGTTAACACAGACCTCACAGGCTTGTTGTGAGTCTTTAATTGAAGTCCTCTACAGAACTAACAAAAAACAAAGAAACAAAACAACACTTGGGAAATTTTGCTAGTAATTATATTGAAGTGGGACATTCCTTTTTACACAAAGCACAGAAACCTAGAAATCTTAAAGGGAAAGTTTGTGGCATTTTTTTTAACTTTGCAGAGACCTTTAATTTATAACACAAGTAAATATGTGCAACATTTAAAAGAAGGCTATTTTTAAATATCTCCAAGCATTTTGTGAAAGACAGGATAAGGCCAAGCATCCACTCTAAAAAATGGGGAAAAAAACATACAGATGTAATTCCAAAATAAAAACAAACCAAAAAAATCAAAATACAAATTGTATATAACCATATGGTACAATGTTCAATATAATGCATAATTAGAAATTAAAAACTGAAATAAAAACGTGAAACAACTGGGGCGCCTGGGTGGCGCAGTCGGTTAAGCGTCCGACTTCAGCCAGGTCACGATCTCGCGGTCTGTGAGTTCGAGCCCCACGTCGGGCTCTGGGCTGATGGCTCGGAGCCTGGAGCCTGTTTCCGATTCTGTGTCTCCCTCTCTCTCTGCCCCTCGCCCGTTCATGCTCTGTCTCTCTCTGTCCCAAAAATAAATAAAAACGTTGAAAAAAATTAAAAAAAAAAAAAACGTGAAACAACTTTCCACTTTTCTAAAAGCAAAAAACCTAAAGGAAAAGGAAGTTACAGGATACATGGTCAGTGAAAACCCACCAGTTTTGGACCATGGTTGGTGGAAGTGTGAATCAGTACGATCTCTTTGGAGAATAGTTTAGAAATAGGTATTAAATTAAAAATAAACCCACCTTTTGACCTAGCAATTTAATCTTAAACTGTGTATTACTGATTCATTTATGCCTGCATCACTATTTCTTGTAGCACTATTTGTAGTAGGAAGGGACCAAAACAACCTGTCTTTACCTTAGTAATGGATTAGTTCAATAATAAGTTAATATTCATTTAATAGATTAATTTATGTTCTGAGCACAATAAGATAATGTATGTCCAAGATAAATTAAATGAAAAATAAAAGCAATATATGGAAGACTGTAAAATATGCTCCCAGTTATGTAAACAATTATATAAGAATATGTGGCTATATTTTTATGTAAACTGTATAGAGAAGAAAAATGAATGGAGGTTTATCCACAAATATCTGCCTCTAGAAGCGGAGATTGGGGATTTGGAATGAGAAAGAGACTAACTTTTTTCATTGTGTACAGTTTATATGGCTTGCTTTGTGAACAATATGGGTTTTTTTTAATTTAAAATATAGTTAAAATGAAAATTCCACACCAGGCACTTAGTCTGCCTCATTTAATGTTCCATCACTGTTACTTGGAGCTCTAACTGACAACGAGAAAACATTAGATGCGATCGAATGAATCCACATGTGAATATCACATAGCAAATTTAGAATTGCCATTGTATATCTCTAGCTCAGGTTCTTCTCTTGAGTTCCAGAAAAACATTTCAACTATGTTTCTGGAACTTCTACTCAAGTGTTGCATAGCTACTTCATACTTAGTACATTCAAAACTTGGGTCTGTAGTCACTACTGTATGATTTCTTTCTAAACTCTATCTTAATAGTATTAGTGTCCATTGAAAACTTAATGTAAGATTTGCTCTCTTTCATTTTATCACTGATGGTATTGATATTAATCTGGCTCACTTGACCTCCTGTGATAGAATCTTGCCTCTCTCCTTTGTAATATTGATTTATATAGCTAGAGGGAGATTTCTGAAGTATAATTACTAGCATCTAACTCGTGAGTTTAAAACTCTTTAGTGATCTCCCTGTCCCTGGAGAATAAATTCCCAAATGTTGCATATGGCCTGTTATGGCGCTCCATGCTTGATGCTCTTCATGATTGTACAGCCTTATCTATAGGTAGTCCTGCAACTGAACTACTTTTATTCTACTTGTGACATGTTATTTCATGCTTCTATACCTTCAGATGCTCTTTCCTCTGGCTAAATTGCCCTATCCCCTGCCTTTTTCCCCTAGAAAATACCCTTTTATCTCTTAATGTACGGCATAAAAGTCATGTCCTTGAGAAGCCATTAGATCAGAGATTCTCATATTCCCAAATGGGCTTCTAAGACTACACTTACAAAATGACGAGCTAACTCTCTTGCGTTAGACTCTCTGCACTAGATTACCATTCAGGGGTTTGACTAACAAAACAGTACAAAGGTGAAAGAAGATGGGAAGATCGCTCTAGGTAAACATCAAGTGGGCAAAATTAGAACTGATACCATAAGAACCCTGATTTCATTTAAAGAAAAGAACTAAAAATTATTACCTGCTATATGCAAGTCATGATTTTCCTAAACCCTTCCCAAATTTTTAATAGTCTCTTTTATTAAACTCTATTTTCTGCCAGGACCCTTGCTGACATGCAGGCTCATTCCAAATAACTGATTGAGTTCATATTCATAGTAATTGCTAAGCTGTGTTACATTACAAGTGCATCTTTACCAATAATTCTTTCTTCAAAATTGTGTACTCTCAATTATTTTGTGTGAGAGACTTTGTGAGAACTACTTTATAAGATAATCTACATTCCTCTGAGGACAATTTTGTTAAATGTTGTTGCTCTTCTATTCTGGCAAATGGGGCAAATTGTAAGGAGAAAACATCGTCTTTTCCCTCATGTTTTGTGGTCCCTGCTCTGTGTTTTTATCTTTTTCTCTGCACCCTTCAGGAAATTCATATTTTATGTATCTATAAGCATATAATTATCCATCAATTTATTCATTTTAAAGCAGTTTCCCAGGGGCGCCTGGGTGGCTCAGTTGGTTAAGTCTCTGACTCTTGATTTCAGCTCAGGTCGGGATCTCTCGGTTTATGAGTTTGAGCCCCACATTGGGCTCTGTGCTGATAGTGCAGAGCCTGCTTGGGATTCTCTCTCTCTCTCTCCCTCTCCCTCTCCCTCTCCCTCTCCCTCTCCCTCTCTCCCTCTCTCCCTCTCTCCCTCTCTCCCTCTCTCTCCTACAATAAACTTAAAAAAGAAATAATTTCCCCTATCTAATTTACATTATTGACTTTACAGACTGAGATCCTTTCTTGATCAGAATTCTGAATTCCCTTTGTGGAAATCCAACATCAAGAAAGTTCTGAAAATAATTCATTCAAATGTAACATTAATGTTAATGATAAAAACTGCTAATATTTGATGAGAATTATTGATCTAGAAATGGAGAAGGAAAATTTTTACGCACACTGATTATTAGTCAAGCTATAAGTGTACAACCAACTTTAACCAAATAACTTTCACTTTTTCTGTAGGTAAGAATAACTGATTTTGTGGTTTATTTGGTTGGTAATGTGGAAATGTGCAACAATAATGCTAAAAACACATTTTAAATTAGCAAAACAAGAATTAAGAGATAGGAAGAACTGTATGCAATAAAAAAAACTAATTAGATTTGTTTCTTTAATGGGAGAACATATCAATTAGGCACATTATAGGAGATATTGTTCAGTATTTTCATGCAGTATTTGATTTAATCTCCACAACAATTTTCCCTAAAAGGATTACCACTTTTCTTTTGTTGTTGAAGAAATTACGGCTCTGAGAGAATTTCAATCCTGTTAAAAGAAACACAACTGTATAGGACACTCAGTACTGGAACCTCAGACTCTAAGTGTATTCATTACAATCACTTTATCACTTTCTCTAACAACTCCCAAATCGTGATAGCTTTTGTTTCTTTTTTAAAGAATGGGATATTTCTTTTTATCTTTCCATCTAGTTGTTTAACTAGCTATCTTTATGTTTGTAGGTATGAATAGAAAAGTACCTATTTGTTAATCATGGATAGTTCAGATAGTGGGATTCAAGTAACTTTTAAAATACTGTTCTCTTAGTTAGCATTGATTCTTAAAGAAATTAGTATGTGTTGTTTTTGCAATTGCTATTCCAAAATAATTGACATATTGCCTCCATAAATGTTTAGAAGGTCCCATACCTCATTTAATGTCAAACCATGGATCTGTCATTTTTTTGTTTTATTGAGATCTAATTGACATATAACATTGCATTGTCCAATGTGTACAACATAATTTATTATATATGTATTGCAAAATAATTACCACAGTAAGTTAACATCCAAACCTCACATAGTGATATTTTTTTTCTTGTGATGAGAACTTTTAAGATTTACTTTCTTAGCAACTTGCAAATATACAATATTGTTAAATATAGTCACCATGCTGCACATTGCATCCCCAGAACATATTTATCTTATAACTACAAGTTCTTACCCTTTGATTACCTTTACTCATTTCCTCCACCACAGCTGCCAACTTTGGAAACCATCAATCTGTTCTCTATATATGTGTGTTTGCGTTTTGTTTTGTTTTGTTTTGTTTTAGATATCACATATAAGTGAGATCATTCAGTGTTTGTCTTTATCTGTCTGATTTAATTCACTAGCATAATACTCTCAAGGTCCATTCATGTTGTCACAAATGACAGGATTTTTTTACGGCTGAATAATATTCTGTGTGTGTGTGTGTGTGTGTGTGTGTGTGTGTACGCGCACACATGTAGCTACAAGTAGAGAGAGCATGAACGGGGGAGGGTCAGAAAGAGAGGGAGACACAGAATCTGAAACAGGCTCCAGGCTCTGAGCTGTCAGCACAGAGCCCAATGCGGGGCTCGAACTCACAGACCGCGAGATCATGACCTGAGCTGAAGTCAGACGCTTAACCGACTGAGCCACCCAGGCACTCATTCATTCATATCCCTTGATAGGCTCTAGGGTCTGAGCTGTCAGCATAGAGTCCAAGGTGCGGCTGGGACTCACAGACCGCGAGATCATGACCTGAGCTGAAGTCAGACGCTTAACAGACTGAGCCACCCAGGCACCCCTCTACCACCTTTTCTTTATCCATTCATCCACCAATGGACACTTAGGTTGTTTCTATGTCTTGGCTATTATAAATAATGCAGTAGTGAACATGGAGATGCCAGTATCTTTATAAGATAGTGATTTTTTCCCTTTGGTTATATACTCAGAAGTGGAATTGCTGTATCATATGGTAGTTCTATTTTTATTTTTTTGAGGAATCTCTATACTGTTTTCCATAGTGGCTGTACCAATTTACATCTTCAGCCATGAACAAAGGTTTCCTTTTCTCCACATTTTTGCAAACACTTGTTATATCTTGCATTTTTTATAATAGTCATTGTAATAGGTCTGAGATGTTATCTCATTATGATGATTAGTGATGTTGAGCACCTTTTCATGTACCTTTTGACCATTTATATGTCTTCTTTGGAAAAAGGCCTATTCAGTTCCTCTGCTCATGTTGTAATCAGGCTTTTTATTGTTTTCTTTGTTATTGAGTTGTAGGAGTTATTTACATATTTTGGGTATTAATTCCTTATCAGATATATGATTTGCAAATAGTTTCTCCTATTCAGTAGTTTTTTGTTTGTTGATGGTTCCTTTTGCAACTTTTTAGCTTGATGTAGTCTTACTTGTTTATTTTTAGTTTTGTTGCCTTTGTTTTTGGTGTCAAATCCAAAAAAAAAAAATGATCACTAAAACTGATGTCAAGGAGTTTTTCCTATGTTTTCTCCCACTAGTTTTATGGTTTTAGGTCTTACATTCAAGTCTTGCATACATCTTGAATTGATTTTTATGTTGGTTTAAGATAGTAATCCAGTTTTATTTTTTTTACATGTGGCAGTCAAATCCTGATAGTTTCACACCATATACTCTGTGTACGTGTGTATCTTGCTCATACTGTAGTAAGTGCAGTTGAGATGGTGTTGAGAAAAGAGCACTCTCACCTCATTCCGTGCAGTTGTGCAAGATTCCAGAATGGGGACTCTGCTGTATCAAACGTACAGCTACAAGGTCACCATAAACTGACAAAAAAGAGGAAAGAGAGAAAGAAGGATCACATAAGACGTTTTATAGGCCAGTCCTGGCAGTGTTGCATGTGAAACCCACACACATTCCCTTGGCTAGTCATATTTCACATCTAAATAAAAGAAGGGCTAATAAAGGAGTCTAAGCATGTGCCCAGTAGAAAAGGGAAATGGAAGCTGTGACCAACTAACAAGCTGTAGCCGTAAAAAGTTGGGAGCCCTTTACTAAAATTAAATCATAACGGCCTGTTACCAATCACTAACTTTCCCAGTAAACCATCAATTACATTAATGTGTAATCCCAGTATTTCACAGCACTGGGCTAGATCTGCAGGACTATACCTGAATTTAGGTCTCTAAGAGTCTCCATGGCTGCTTTGTTTTTTAGGGGAGAGCTTGACTTATGAGTGCTGCTTATCACATTAATTTCTTGTAAAGATGTTTATTACTTTTCAATTAAATTTGTGAGAAACTATCTAGGAAAACTTGACCCACTTCTAACCCCTGAACCTGAGCCTAAGAATATAATTCTGCTTCAGTATTAAAAAGTCACTCATTCCCTCACCTAATTCAGCAACTTACTAAAATAAATCTGTATTTCTATAGATCTGTGTCCATTATGAAAATGGGATCACTTGGAAAATATCTCTTTCAATGAAAACACCAATAACATAAAAAAAAGATAGCCATTAAATTTAATTCCCTAATCCTCAGCAAACTCATAATTATTTTCATACATTTCTTAAATGAATTTATGGTAAGAATAATTTTACATCAGCCTGGTGTGGTCCATGTAGGTAGAAATATTTATTTCAAAGTACATTTCAATGAAAGTAAAATATAAAAAATACCATGTTCAGATCTTTGACTTCTGAAAATCTGCTTTGCGAATAAAAAATACAATAGACAAGTTACAACAACTACAGAGATATCAGTTATCACACACCAAATATATGTGCAAATTTTACATGGTTTATTTCATCCTAGAGGAGCCGAAAATGCTTCATTATGGACAGAAATTATCTCGTAATAGAACATTCATCACTTCTATAATACAAGTCCTTTCAGAACAGACCAAGCACACTGTTACTGACAACTCAAAGGCAACTTTTGAAAGGACTAAAACTGAAGGTTATTTTTGCCTTTCTCATTTTAAGACTTTCCAAAAGCACAGAAAAGTTCTAGCCATTATTTTTCCCTATTATGTGTGTGGAAATGGAGTCAGAAAGCTAATGATTTCATCTGTCATATGAATTTCACTGTCTTTAAGTATTGTTAATAAAATTATGGCATCTTCTTATTGTGCTTTCTGCAGTGACCAAGAAGTGATAGAGGACTTGGCTCATCTTGAATGGATCTGAAAGATAATTGGACAGGTTTTATAACTGTCTAAAATAGAGGCCAGCAAACTATGGTTCATGGGTGAAATTGAGCCATCTACCTATATTTTTGTATGTACCACAAACTAACAATGATTCTTTTACATTTTTATTGTTAAAAAAATCAGATTACTTCATGATACATAAGAAGTATTTGAAATTCTGGTGACCAAAAATAAAACTTTACCAAAATACAGCTACACTCATTCATTTATATATTCCGTGACTGCTTTTGAACAAGAATGGCAGAGTTCTGTAGTTGTATCAGACTATTTGGCCTACAAAGTCTAAAATATTTTCTTCTTGATCCTTTCTAAAAGAAGTTCACTGATTTCTCATCTGAAGCAAAATGGAAGTTAAAGCATTTCTCACTTAGAAAAATAGGGTTCAGTAGGGTAATGGCAATATGTGATCTAAGACCAGTATAATGTGCATCACTATGTCCCCCAGATGAGATGATTAAGAATGAGTTTGCATTTTACATAAACTCAGCTGAGTCACAACAAAATTAACCTGACAATTAATTCCTTACATCTTCAACTTCTGAATGCCCAAGGAAAAGTAAGGGGAGAGAGGATGTGGAAGGAAATAAAATCATGTAGATTCAATCAGAAATGATTTATAGAAAAAAATACATAATTATTATCTAATAACATAAAAAAGTGAACACATTTCAGGTGGCTATCTTTCACCTTAATCTGCAAAAAAAAAAAAAAAAGCTGATCTGGTACAAAGGATATTTGTTTATGACAGCAACAATTTGAAACCCTTAGGGGAATGCATAGCATGTTGCCTATGAGAAATGTGGATGAATTTTATCGCTTAGTGTCTATGGTTAAGCAAAATCAAATAAGATAACACAAATACATAGGCATCTGAACAAATGGCAAAGAACATTATTTCTGTGGTTCTGTGATGTGGCTTAAATATCTTTATCCATCACTGAGACCTGTAGACTTCCAGTATTAATTTAGACTTGCTGACAGTTGTGTGGGAGGAATGGTGTCAAAAATACAGCCATACACTTTTCACCCCTTAGTTAAATGTCACTCACAGTTTCCAACATGAGCCTTTTATTGACTGAGTTTTCACCTCGGAGGTGAAGATTGGCAGCCCAGAATGCCTGGTTGTTCTCGACTGGTTATTTGTTTGATGCGGAGTCAAATAAATGCTTAAGTCAATCAAGAGATTTCCAATTGCTTTTGAATTTGCAGGGTGCAAATAAAGCTTTGCCTTTGAATGGATAGCAGATTTAACTTCATATTACAAGACACACATCTATGTCATTAAAAGCACTATTTTTAAAATTGTTCCTATGTAGAAAATAAGGTAACAAGCGAAAAAAAAAAAAGTGGATTCTGGCCAACATTCTGACATATTTTTCCCTTAGGGATTTAGAACAAAATTGTTACCATTAGTTCATAATGTGAATTGATGCCTCAGGATATTTTTAGGGAAGAAAAACTTTAAAACAAATGAGAAATCATATCCATCTAAAACAGCTACAGGCAAAAGGTGTTATGCTTTGTGATAAATTGGGATGTGGCTTTTAAATAAGCAACTCTCAATTTTCAGTTCTAACACTTCTTGCTTTCTATCATATATTCTGGGTATTACAAGTAAATTGTCTCCAAAGAACATTGTTTATCATGAGTACCAATGATGACTGCAAACAAATTACCCATCCTTGCATTTTAAACATAAACTACCTAAAAAATGTACATGATAAAGTCTAAAAATAAGGTTCTGAAAAAGTTGGCTTATATTTTATAACTTGTCACCATCAAACAATGATATGAAAACAGTGGGGACCTACTGTAAAATATCTTTTGAATAATGCATTCAGAACTGATATGTTCAGAATATAACCTTATTCAATAACATGATTCTAATGAGTTTATTGGTTCATGAACTGCACTCACAGGCTTTTTGTTTGTTTAACTCTTGGTAAGTGATCCTGGATGAAGTATGAAAACCCATTCTCTCTCTTAACCAGGCAGGCAAAGTGATGTTGAGATGGTTGATTGTAACTCTGAGAAGGAACATATTAGGACAACTAAAAGCATCAACTAACCCATTACTAAGGGCTTACTTTGTGCTTGGTCCTGTTCTACATAAATACTATTAATATCCCTAACATAGGTACTATGAATAACTTCATTTTACAGAGGAGGACAGAGATATTTAGAAAAACTAAGGAGTGTTGTCAAGATTACACACAAGTAAATGGAATGGAAATGAAGAATGATGTGATATGGCTACTCCAACGTCTTCCATAAAACAGTAACTAATACACATTCTTCCTCATAGATTTTAACCCTGAAATATTTTGTATTGATTGTAAAAGCAGTCAATATACTAACATTAGATTTATAGGAATACATTTATTGACAGATGATCTATAAGAAAAAATAAGTCTCGGACTTGCTATGCATATTAGTCGTTACTGTTTTGAATTTCTATAGTATGACTGGGCTAGGATGTTGGAACCAGAGGAGATGATAGAGTCCCAACTCCACCTCTTATTAGCTTTGGGGCATGAATCGTTCTGAATGGGTTTCTCCTCTAATCAAGTAAGTCTAATGAAAACATGCACATCACATTCTTATGAGAATTAAAGAGGAAATGTAATTAAAATGGTCTTTATGAAACATAAGGTGCATAGAGTTACAAGTTGCAAATACAAAAATATCACATAATCCTATATAATAGGAAACATTCTAACAACAAATGCATGGTCTTATTTATGTACATGTCAGTTTTTATTTTATTTTGATATCCCTTAGTATTTATTATTATAGAATCAGGTCCTAAAAACTGAAAAGAAAAAAAAAATGTTTGCATGTCACTAGCATAGGTATTGACAACCAGGGTATTAGCATTACTTGGCTGCATTCTGTGTGTGTTCTTTTCAAGTTTTATCACAAAAGTTGTTGGGAATTTCAGAGGACATTTCTGCAGATAATGGTTTCAACTGGACTTTTAAATACACAAGATGGTTTATTTAAATGTATTTTCCGTGAACAACTGGAGCCTTTGGAAGTATCAGTGCTCACCCAGTGAGAAAATGCTATTTAGTCCATAAATGGAAGCCGGGTGTTTTTTTATTAGATGCTATGACTGATGGAAGATTGGGTGTGATCCTTACTAGTGGCTGGTTCTACACCTTGCATAGAATTTCCAGGATTTACTTTCTTCTCAATTATGAAGACTTGGTTATAAGCTTACCGGTTGGCAATCCATGACAGGTTTACTGAGGGCAAAATAAGTGTATGGCTCTTTGCTGCTAGTTCAGTTAATGGCACAAACATCTATAGAAATGATAATTAGCATCCTCCATCAATCCACAGCTCAAATATCTGCTTTTTCACAGAAGTTCTAAATCATTTAGGAAATAGATCGAAGAAGAGCAAGAAAGGGAAGGAAAGAGAGTGACTCATTTTCCCACACACTTGGGCCATCTGGATGTGTCTGCTTTCCTTCTATCTCTATTTCGTCCTCTAAGAGTGGACATGTGTGTTCTCTTATAAACAATATATCTTGCTGGTAAGTTTTCAAAATCAACCTTGTTGAAACAGAAGAAGTGAGAGAGGGCACAAATTTATTATTATTTTTTAAATAGTCTCTACACCTAACATGGAGCTCGAATTTACAATATTGAGATCAAGAGTTGCATGCTCTACTGACTAAGCCAGGCAGGCATAAATTGAGAGGGCATAAATTTAAAGAAGGCATAAATTTAAAGAAGTGTTTAAAAAATGTGTCCTTGGAAAGAATAAAGCCTGCCAAACACTGTTGTATGTATAAGGGACTGATGGTAGCTGCTGCTTAGGATGAGAAATGATAGTTTGCAAAATAACTCTTTTTTTTTTTTAACGTTTATTTATTTTTGGGACAGAGAGAGACAGAGCATGAACGGGGGAGGGGCAGAGAGAGAGGGAGACACAGAATCAGAAACAGGCTCCAGGCTCTGAGCCATCAGCCCAGAGCCTGACGCGGGGCTCGAACTCACGGACCGCGAGATCGTGACCTGGCTGAAGTCGGACGCTCAACCGACTGCGCCACCCAGGCGCCCCTAAAATAACTCTTTTTAAATGTTTATTTATTTGAGAGAGAGAAAGAGACAGAGAGAGAGAAGGGCAGGGGGAGGCAGAGAGAATCCCAAGCAGGCTCTACACTGTCAGCACAGAACCTAACATGGGGCTTGATCTCAGGAACCGTGAGATCGGACTTAATTGACTGAGCCACCCAGGTGCCCCAAAGAACTCTTAAGTTCTGCTCTTGCCTCTCTTTAATATTACCTTGGATGATCATTTCTTGACCCCAAGAACTCACTATGCCTTTTATTTTGAACTTGAAAAGCAAGAAGGTAAGTATCGACCTAATTTGATTGTTGGGTAGGAACAAAGATGAGTATATAATTTTATAGCTAGTCAAATTGTCATTTAAGTAATATGAAGACGTGAACTCATAGAAATAGTAGCATGGTGGTTTCTGAGGGCTGAGAGTGGGGGAAATGAGCTAATGTTGGTGAAATGATCCAAGCCCCCAGCTTTAAGATGAGTAAGTTCTGAACATCTAGCGTATAGCATGGTGACGATAATTAATGATACTCTATTGTTTACTTGAAAATTGTTGATAGTAGATCTTAAATGTTACTATCGCACATATAAAAGGTAATTATGTGAGTGGATGGAGGTGTCAATTAACTATATTGTGCTAATCATTTTGCAGTATGTATATGTATCAAGTCATCATACTGTATACCTTAAACTTCTATGTTATATGTCAGTAATATCAAAGCTACAAAAAAAGGTAAAATAAACATGGGAGAAATAAACCCACTGGTACATCCTGGGTTATATGCCCACTCATAAGAGACAAGGATGGCAGCATGCTGCAAAATGAAAAATATAGCAAGAGTATATAACCCTTCCAACCATGTATAATCCCAAAATACAGCATCATGGAGGATAGAAGCCAGAATTCAAGAGAAATACTCAATAATTGGGTCCAGAAATTTTAGCTATTTCCTCTCTAAAGAAGAAGTAGATTAAGCAGAAAAATAAGAGTTAAAATCTGAATAATATAAAGGAAATTATTAACCTGATAAAGATTATACATCTATGACTATAAAGCAAAGCAAATAAAATACATTCTGAATGGGGAAATCTGTTCCGTGTTCTTGGGTGAAACAACTTATAAATGTTTCAGTTTCTCCCAAATTAATCTGTACATTTAATAAAATTGTGAAAATAAACCTACCCGATAAGAGCAGGCAAATTCTATTTTTTCAGAGCTATTCTACCAAAGGAGTCAGCCACCATCACTGACTGCATTTTGCAGGAGACTCAAAAGCAGGCAGAAAAGTGGGAAAGCTTTATAGTGGAAAAAAAGGGAAGGCTTTAAGTATGTTCCTATGGTATGTGGTGTGGTAAAACCATAGACTAAATAGAAGAGTGGTATCCTTTGTGATTGGGTAGGGGTTCATATTTGGCTTTCTCTGGTTGTCCTAAGGTAGAAGTGGGGACAAAACTTAGGAAAGCTGTCTGTTATTAACCAAGTCCTGGCACTTTTGGGCCAATTGTCACAGGGGTTATTGTTTGGTTTCTTTGACTATTTACTAGTGGTAGTGGTCTGACTGTCCACACAAGAGGCTAATTGCTATAGATAATGGGTTGGTTTCCTGGACTGCTTACTTCAGATTGTGGGTCAAAATACTATTGTTATGTATGATCTGGACATTTTATATTCAGTCCTTCACAGTCAGAATCAGTGACTGATGAATTTTAGGAGAGACCCTCACAAATTAAAAATTTGTGTTGAAGAACTAAGGACCCTAGAGAGATAATTTAACTTCAGAAATGAATAAGGAGGAAAGATTTATGGTAAAATACATACTAAATGTCATATTAATAAAAATAATATGTTAATGACAGTGTGTCTTAAACACACAAATGGAATAAAATGGTTATTTCAAAAAGAGTTCCATATATATTTGGGAAACTAATTCCCCATGATTAAAATGACACCATGAATAATTTGTAAAGGACAAACTATTTAACAGACGGCATCAGGAAAATAACTTCACTAAGAAGAAGATTAAACTGAACTCTGAATTCTAATTATGAGCATCGAAGAGTCAAAGATAAATCTACAAATTTAATAGACTACCACAAGAGAAAATATCTTTTTAAATAAAACTACAAAAGTAGAAATTCTACAAAAAGTAAAATAAAATAAATAATAAATAATAAATAAATAATAAATAATAATAAATTATTATTATAATAAATAAATAATAAATAATAAAAAATAAATAATAAAACTACAAAAGTAGAATTTCTACAAAAGTAGAAATTATAAAGATAGCACAAAAATTCTTTTTTAATTTTTTTTTTTCAACGTTTATTTATTTTTGGGACAGAGAGAGACAGAGCATGAACGGGGGAGGGGCAGAGAGAGAGGGAGACACAGAATCGGAAACAGGCTCCAGGCTCTGAGCCATCAGCCCAGAGCCCGACGCGGGGCTCGAACTCACGGACCGCGAGAAAGTGACCTGGCTGAAGTCGGACGCTTAACCGACTGCGCCACCCAGGCGCCCCACGATAGCACAAAAATTCTTAGCAAAGGATAAAAGAGCAATTTAAATAAATACTAGGTGAAAAGAAGATACTTGTAATTCTAATTTTAAAGAAGAGCAGTAATGGATAAAATCTAAAATTAGCCAGGTTATCAAAAATAAAATAACAAGACTCCAATTAGAAAAATGAGCAAGGAACACCATATAGAGGCAGTTTAGAAATAAGAAAAGCCCAAAGACAAGCATATCTACAGATGCTCAATTTCATCAAGAAAGAAAGAAAGAAACCCCAAAAGATATCCCCCTCACCTAGCAAGGTGGCAAAGATTAGAAAGTGTATCTACCAAAATATTGGTGGACGTGTAGGCCCCCTTAGGTACTGTTAATGTGAGTGTAGACTGGTGCAACCATTCTGAAGAGCAATCTGGCAGTGCTTGGTCAAAATCAGTATATTTATAGATACCTTCTGATGCACCAGTCACCTATCTGGGAATATGCCCCAAGGAAATATTTGCATAGCAACATAGTCATCTGAGGATGTTGCTGGAGGTGTTGTTTACATAGCCAGGAGCTGGAGGCGATTTAGATAGCCATCTTTCAGGGAATGACAAAACATCGTAGATCTTCATTCTGGAATACTGCATAGCAGTAGAGGGGACATAAAAAACATGTACACAGCAATGTGAAAAAAGCATATTGCCAAGTTAAATAAAAAATAGAAGGAATTTATGGGGGAAAAAAAAACTACAAAATGCATTTGTAAGAGTGTATATAAATCAAGTGCCGTAACCACATAAGAACAGTTGCATATGGGAGAAAGTAAGAGTAGGGATGAGTTAAAAAGAAATGAACAAATTAATAAATGGAACAAGAGAGACCCAGTGCAAGCCAATGATGAGAATGTTTTATTAACTAAGGATCTGTAGTAACTCAGATTTATATACTTAAGGACATAAGTAAGTGCATATAAACTAAAAGCATTTATTCTGCCTTGTCCTAGCAAATAGCAAATTGCTCTTAGGCTCTAAGCAGAGAGGGGTGTGGTCAGAGTATGGGTACTAGCATTGTCATCATCAGGAGCCCTGAAGATTACACAGGCACAATACCAGAGCTTATACAAGAGAAAGATAGGGACTTATTAACATATGCTGTATTATTAACATAATGCTCTAATTATTAGCATAATGCTGCAGGAGTGTGATGGGAAGACATCCCCCCTACCCCCACCCCAGAAGCAAAGACAAACCACTAAAAAAGAGCTACAGATCATCTTACCTGATCAACATCAGCCATCATCCAAACTGATAGCCTATGGATGAATGAGCAAGGGGGTTCTGAACTATTCAAATATCCCCTCTGATATCCTTCCATGTTGTGAATCATCTTGGTTAATCTGGTGGCACAGCAATAGTATCAATAGTAGCTCTTAGATTTAGATCTTTGCAGAAAGAGACAGATTTTATATATTTTTTAACTTTTCTAGAAATTTAGAAAAAATAACATTCACATCTAAGCATTTTAGAAACGTAGATTTTGCACAACTGCACCTGCTTCATTTTAGTAGTGTCTGTCAACAAATGCATGCATCATTTAGTCTTTAATTCCATCAACATCTATTAATTATTTGGGCCTGACACTCTGTTGGGTGCTAAGAATATGTGACTTTGAAAAATGTGTAGTCGCTTTCCTTGAGGAACTCAGATATAAATATTTTCTTATGCACAAAAATCAGAGCCAGAAGTATAAATAGAAAAAAACACATCTCAGTAGCAGGTGAGATGAAGGGACAAGGCGGATAGAAAAGCATGTGCAAAAACAGAAGTTTGAGAGTTTGGCTTCTTTATGGAATGTTGAGAATATTTTCCAGCAAGAGGGATCGGTACTTAGGAGGGAGTCTGAAAAGGAATATAGTTAGTGCAGTTGAGACTGGCTTATAAATGGTTTTCAGTGACATCATCATGGATCTACACCTCACTAGAAGAAAATGGAAGAAGTATCTTGGGTTTTAAGTAGAGGGTGATATGATCCACTTGACAGTTTGAGCAGTAATTTTGGCAATGCATTCTTTCTAGGCTGAGATTTAGTTTCTAGTGTAAATGTGGGCAGAGGGCTGAATAATAAGTGCATTTCATCTCAAGAGAATATGCTCCTGTTATTCTCCCATTCACCCCAAGTACTCATTAACACATTACTTCAAAAATGTGTACTTTGAAGTCAACTCCTATCTCATGGACATATCTCAAATCCGAAATATTTATCAAACTATTCTAGCTCCACAGGAGGTTTTTTCTGTGCTCATCTGTTACCTAGGGATTGTTCCTGCTCCTGCTCTTTTATTTGATATTTTTGTATTGGTTTTGAAAATAATAATTAGGTTCCTATGTTTATCATACAAAAAACAATTTTACCTGGAGTATGGCAAGGAAAAAGAGACCTGTGTCTCTCTGGCAAATAGTTTTATTCTCCTTTCTCTAATTTTCTTACTTTGGCATAAAAAATAAAATAAACAGAGGGAGACTGAGAAAGGAGGGGGACCTGAAAGAGAATGTGGCTCATCTTGGATCTGTGAAATCTGACAAAGTGTATTGAAATAGAAATATGGAGGTATGCTGTTTGCTATGCAGGTTAATATTGTGGTATGCGTAAAAGTTCTGGAAAACGTTTCTCTGTTATATAGAAGTTCAACAAGACTTTATTTAGTTGTTGTTGTTGTTGTTTTTTTATATAATGTGTAGTATTTTGTGTGTGTGTGTGTGTCCACAAACTTACCCACGTATAGCTATCTTATTATTTAGATGTAGACCTTGATTTGCTGCCACTAGTCTGGCACAAAATTTTTTATAGGAATAGTTTTGGATGAGAAACAATGTCATCAATAAAAAAAAAACAAATATATACTTTATAGGCCCTGTTCCAAGAACCCCTGCTACTGTTTATTTGGCTGTTTTGCACATCAGTGTTATTAGATGATAATGAGACAATATAATAGGTTATGTTACAAAATGCTAATCATTTACTGCCACATTAGGTTTTTTTTTAGTTCAGGTAAATTTATTTTAGAAATGTTGGGAAATTCATAATGTAAAAACCTTATGAATCTGTTCCTTCCTCTTTGGCAACACCTTGTGTATAAACCATGCCTGCCTTGCCTTTATGTATTCATGTATCTCGCAAAGTAGAATTTTATTTCACTTATCAATATCATGGTAATTTTTTCATATTGTAAAAAAGAAAATTCTTAAAAGCATAGTGTTATGGATACAGATTATTCTATAATAATGGATGCTCTAATTTGAAAAACTTTATAGCATAGAGATTAGGAACCTGAGCTCCAGAGCCAGATACCGTTTTTTTAAAAAAAATGTTTTTAGAGAGTGAGCACAAGCTGGGGAAAGGAGCAAAGAGGTGGGGGAAATCTTAAGCAGATTCCACACTTATCATGAAGCCCAACGTAGGGATTGATCCTACAGCCCTGGGATCATGACCTGAGCAGAAATCTAGCTGGTCACTCAACTGACTAAGCCACTCAAGTGTTCCAATACCTGAGCTTTAATTACCATTTCACCATGACTGATATGTGAACTTGAATAAATTCTTTAACCTCTTACTCTCTGTTTCCAAATATGAAAACTAAAAGGAATACCTACTCAATAGAGTTGTTCTTCTAATTAGATGGTTTTATATATGTAGAGCAATTTATGTATCCAGCAATGCGTAGATATGATACATACAATATAAATAATAGATATCATTTTTTAGATTCCATATTGATAGCCATTTGGGTTGTTTCCAACTTTATAGACGTTTGAATAACAATACGCTTAACAAATTTGAGTATAAATCTCTCAAAGAATATTACAGCCAAATGATTTGTAATTTGATATATACTGCAAAATCACCTTCCAGAATAGTTACAAAATTTACACTATTATCTGTCAGGTTGGGAGAGACTGCTTGAGAAGCATTAACATGCCTCGTAATTAAGTAGAATACATTTTATTGGCAGAAAAATTAAATATTTTCTTTATAATCTATAATTTTTCATTTTTAAAATTTCCTTGTTTTATCTTTCCTTTTTGATTTCTTCTTTGAGACATAGTTTTAATAGTTTTAGTATTCTATAGATGATATTTAATTCGTTTTGGGGGTGTTTTTTGTTTATATTTGAATGTCTTGAGTGGAAATTATCTGCCTCATTTATGATTTTAGCTTGTGCAGACTTTTTAATATTGTTTTTCTGACTTACATGTTTTCCTGGCATATTTGTGATTATTAGCTTATCATCTTATTTTAGTTTTATTGTGTCTTCTGTGTTAGACCATGTCTTGAAAATACCAAACATTTGGACTTTGTTTCATGTTTGATCTGTCTTCTAATACTGAAATTTAACTCATTCGCATTTATTGCTTTAATTAAAATACTTGTTCTTGAATCTGTCATCTTTCTTGTCTTGATGTTAGGTGTTTACTGTTTATTCTTTTCCTCTTAATTTTGTTAAATATAACTAATGCCTTCCTTTCCTCCTTTGTTTTCTCTGTGGGAAATTACATCCATTAGTATAATGGTTATTATTAGTTACATCTGTTTTTATCTAATTTCAAAGTTCTTAAACCCTATCAGGTCTTCTGGTTCAAAATAATTTTTGACTAAAGCCTTTACCAGAATCTCTTTAGTTTCACACTAAAATATGCATAAAAACTAAAACAATCCTTGCCAGAAAAAGGGATTCTAGACTATTTGAGGAATGTCCACTACCTGTAAGTATGATCTTCCTGCTATAGGTGTAACTCAGGAACCAGATTGATAGAGCAAAAGGTAGCTGGACAGTTATGTACCTCCCTCCATGTCTGACTAATACAAAAGCTCAGATTCTGAGCCACTGGGAATATTAGATATAGCTGTTCATAGAAAATGGAGGAACACATGATACACGCAAGCAGAGTATGTTGCTCCTTTAGAAGAGAAAGAGCATATGAAAAAGAAATTAGCAAATACAATAAAAAAGCAACCTAGCCAACAGGACAGAGGTACTGCAGGGGCTCAGACCAGCAGAAGTAAGTCTGTCACTCTTCCAGGCCCAAAGAGTTTGATTCCCAGTAATTGAAGGAGAAAATGTTGGAGAGATCATAGGTATGTGTAATTTTACATTGTTCTTGACAAATTTTTTACTGTGGGAATACAATAGTAGTCAATACTGACAGTTACTGGACCTCAAACTACTCTCAAGTACAAAAATGTCCTGGAAAACAAACAAATAAAACCCCATAACACATTCCCAATTTATCAAGAAGGAAACAGCAGATGTTTTGATTATAATACATTTTAAGCAAATCAGCCTCTTAGCTAGAAATATGTTCACTTGAAAAAAAATATGTATGCTGGCTTCAAAGAGATGGAATCATAGAACAGATTAAAAGTGAATAAGTTAGGAGTGTCTGGATGGCTCAGTTAAGTGTCCTACTCTTGATTTCAGCTCAGGTCATGATCTCACAGTTCGTGAGATTGAGCCCTCTGTCAGGCTTTGTGCTGTCAGCTTGGGATTTTCTCTCTCCTTCTCTCTCTGCCTTTCCTATAACTGTTCTCTTTCTCTCTAAATAAATAAATAAACAAACATTAAGAAAAAGTAAGTTATCAAGGACTAGAGCTCTGAATTTGAGGCTGCATATAAATTTGCATAGTGTAAAAATTCTATTTGGAATGCTTTATTAACCTGACATTTGCAATTGACATATCATATACATCAGTGTGTGCCACTAAGACCAATCAGAGTTGTGTAAGATCATCAGACATTGTGCAATTGATCTTTGGGAAAACTGGAAGAGGGAACCACCTCTTCTGAAACCTGCCAGTATCTCTGACTGCATTCAGCAAGTATATATCTCATGCAGTTAATCCCTAGGGTTTTTCATTAATGAAAGTCAACTTCAAGTCTTCCCATATTGGTTTCCTAAATATGAATCTTGTAAAGTGGATGATGGTGATTATGATGAAGACGGTAATAAAGCCCACCATTTAATGAGACATATGTTTACCTAGTTTTGTGATGTTATTTATATTTACCGCAATTAAACCTTCCAACAATGCTGCTATTATCTCCATTTCATAGGTAAAGAAAATGCTCATGAGAAAGAATGTAATTCACAGTGACATAGTTATAAAGAAATATCATTGGGATTTAACACAGCTACTTGACTCCAAACACTGAGATTTCTATCTCTTAATGGTGCTGTGCATATCATGTAGTCAGTTGATGCTGTTTGCTCTCTATAAGGTTTGGTTATATTCCCAGAGAGAACAGGGCTTGTTGACAAAAATGTGCCCCTCCAAGTCTCCAGGAAGACATTTTAACTAAATTACATCTCGTCTATTGCTATAATGAGGTAGGTCTTTCACAAAAATTCAGAGTTCCTTCCATTTTGTTTTCCTATACAAAGTATAATTGTATTTTGTTTCTGTTGTGTTGAATCATAGCCTTTTTTTTAAATTTTTTTTTTCAACGTTTATTTATTTTTGGGACAGAGAGAGACAGAGCATGAACGGGGGAGGGACAGAGAGAGGGAGACACAGAATCGGAAACAGGCTCCAGGCTCTGAGCCATCAGCCCAGAGCCTGACGCGGGGCTCGAACTCACGGACCGTGAGATCGTGACCTGGCTGAAGTCAGACGCTTAACCGACTGCGCCACCCAGGCGCCCCTCATAGCCTTTTTTTAATCCTTTAAGGAAGACTGGAATGTTAATAATGATAAGCTGTTAGGAAAAATTAGTTTTCCATCAATGAGATATTATTTGTATTTAAGTGCTAGGAATCAGCTCATTCACTAGAGTGTGAACCTGATATGCCATTTTTTTCCCCCATCTTCTTTCTGGTCTTCCCACTAGTATCAATGAAACTGCCCTGTATATTTATTTTTCTTTTTAATGAGACATGATGATTGGAACACATGAGTTGAAAATAAAACTATTTATAGTGAATTATTTGTATTTTGGTAGGAAAGTCGGAAAAATTGTTCTGTAATTCAAGAGAATATACCCACAAGTGAGTAGGTGGGACCCCAAAGAGGGATGACAAAAGGGGCAATTTGAAAGAAAAGAACAATCCCTATTTATATATTTGCCTTAAATTCTACCTCCTTCTACGATTTTAACTCCATATGCTTTCTACCTATTTAAAGATTAGTAGGGAAAAGGCAAGAATAAATATAGGTACAGACTTTCTTGTATCAAATTTGGCCATTATAAACAATTTCATGATCCCTTCTGGTCTTTCTGGAAACACCTCTGGCAAAGACTTGCAGGATATTGCATCTTTTACTGTAATCATACTAAGGTCCAGGGCTTTAATTGTGTTGTGGTATCTTAAATTGATTAGTATCTTTGCATTGAGGCAAGCTAACCAAAATCTTAGGAGATTACAAAGTAAACTAGAATTCCATTATATTAATAGATATGTCAAAAGCACTGTAATATTTTACTGGATGACCAGTACAATTCTTTCCTCTGAGAAACCTACTTAATTAACTGGCACATAATAAAATGTTTGTTAAGCATCATTTTAGCTAAGAGAGAGTTCGTTCAGTAACCTTGATGAGCAAAATCCTAAAAGCCTGATACATCGATCTCTACTGTTAGGTGTACTTGATTCTTTTCCTGGGACTGTTATGAAAATGTTACCAAAAACTGGGTGGCTTAAAATAATAGGAATGCATTCTCTAACAGCTCTGAAGGACAGAAGTCTGAAATCAAGATGTTAGAGGGCCACACTCTATCTGGAGGCTCCCTTCTTTGTCTCTTCCAACTTCTGAAAGCCAGAGGTATCAAGTGCCTTCCTTGGCTTGAGGCAACATCACTCCCATCTCTGCTTCTATAGTCACATCACCTTCTCCCATGTTTGTCTTCTCTTTGTCTTACAAGGACACTTGTTACTGGATTTAGGTCCTATCTGAGTAATTCAGGATAATCTCTTTTCAAGATTCTTTTTGTTTTAAATTGTTTTTGAATGTTTATTCTTGAGAGAGAGAGACAGAGGGCACAAGCGGCGGGGGGGGGGGGGGGGGCAGAAAGAGACGGAGAGAGAATCTGAAGCAGGCTTCAGGCTCTGAGCTATCAGCACAGAGCCCAGTGTGGGGCTTGGACTCACAAACTGTGATATCATGACCTGAGCCAAAGTCAGATGCTTAACTGAGTGAGCCACCCACATGCCCCTCATTTCAAGATCCTTAATTACATCTACAAAGATCTTTTTTTTTTTTAACGTTTATTTATTTTTGAGACAGAGAGAGAGCATGAACGGGGGAGGGTCACAGAGAGAGGGAGACACAGAATCTGAAACAGGCTCCAGTCTCTGAGCTGTCAGCACAGAGCCGACGCGGGGCTCGAACCCACGGACTGTGAGATCATGACCTGAGCCGAAGTCAGACGCTCAACCGACCGAGCCACCCAGGCGCCCCTACAAAGATCTTTTATTCCAAACAAAGTCACACCCACAGTTTCCAGGGGCATAAACATTAAAAACAACAACAACAACAACAGAATGCTTCACCAATTTGTGTGTCATCCCTGCCATGCCAGTCTTCTCTGTAGTGTTCCAATTTTAATGCATGTGCTGACAAAGTGAGCACCACTGCCATTTTTTGAGATCATCAGTCAGTCCACTACAGGCATCATATACTTGAGAACTAGAGTATCAAATGTCCATTTGTCCAGGTGCTGTCTCCCTCTGCAGTAGATAGTATGAAGGGTACATAGATCCTGGGCCCCTTATTTTCCTTTGACCTCTTCCTTTCTTGATTTTTAAGTAGAACCTCCCCCTTTCATTAACTCACTTCATATATTTTAGAAACTGACAGAGACATAGCATAAAAGAAAGTAAGTGGTATGAGATAACTTTGTAGAGATGGAGACCACATAATGTAGCATCTTGAGGCAATAGGAAAAATGTGAAGTTTACTCAAAATAAAGTGGAATACTTATAACTAGTGAAATTTATCTATATTTTTACCCATGTTGAATTATGAGTGTCTTCATACATATCTCCATATATGTAAATGTCTAGGCTCAAGAACACTCTTTCTTGTCTAGATACAACACTGGAACTTTCAATACAGACAAGTTGAGAATAACTTCCATGGGGGCCAATGCAAATGAAAAGAAGATATGTTTATATTGCTGTTTCCATGTCTTAGAATTCAGTTTTTCCATTCCTCCTGTAAGGTGCTAACTGATGTTGGTTAAAGGATCAATATAGAGTTGGTTTTGCAAGACAGTGTGGACAAGACGCAGAAACTGTGTCAGGATTTCCAATTTTGCTACTGTTCTTTCGACTTCTGAACATCACATATTCTGCATTCTGGGTTGACCCCAGAAGGTACTACAACACCTTTCCCCTTCCTCCACCTAACTCCTACTCACGTACACACAATTTTTTGTCATTTTTGTCAAACCATCATCTGTTCCTCCTTTGTTAGTTTTCTCCCAAACCAGTACACAATCCATCTCCTTAACTTAAGCAGCTTCTAGAATCCTATTGCATCCCCCCACCACTAGTCAGTGATAAATTAGAACAGTCCTACATCTATGCCAGCCCTTTTTTTTCTCTGCCTAAATACCTAAATATTCATGTTCTTGAACTTCTCATTCACTCACCACTTCACAAAATATACTGATTTCAGTGTTCATATATAATGTTAAGAGTTTATTTTATGTTACTGTTAAATGTTTGCACAGTTGTCTGGATGGAGCCTTCCATCTGTCCACACAAAGGAGCAGACATTCCACATTATGTCAATGGGTTGTTTCTAATGACATATGCACTCAGATGGAATGTGAAAATGAGACTGCAGAAAGTTTGACCCATATGTGCAAAGAGAAAGAACATTTATGTTAATGCTCATTATCTGACTATTAGAAACCTCTATCAATCAATCCACTGTAAGGTGTCAGTAGTTTTACAGGAAGTGGAAGATATAGCCTCTGACATTTGGGAATTTACAGAATAAACAAATGCATATCACCAGAAATAAGAAACCATACAGAAGAAATTGGAGAGATCTGAGTGTCTGTTGAGGTCAGGATGCATAAATTATCCACTGCAAGAGGGATCTGAAGAGTTTTGAGATGGCATGGTACGTGTGTGATGATGGTTGGGGAGAGGGGCGGCGGAAACTTGGCTCCAACTCTAATAACTGTATATCCCCGAGTTTCCTATTTTTCAACTGTCAGATGGAGATGCTGATGTCATCTCTTTCCAGGACTGTTAGTAATATTAAATGAATTTGTATATGCAACGTATATGGAATATATTTGCTTATGTGTTAATTCTCTGCCATCTGCCCTCCCTCAGAAAGTAGACTTGGAGTCCATGTTATAAATCCAGCATTACAACATACCTGTCTTGAAGATGACTATATCAAGGTGGCTATACAAGCCGTGGTGAAAAGAATGACAGATATCTAACAATTTAGGGAGATACCCATGTGTCTAGAAATTTTACTAGTATAAAAAAAATTAACGACATACATAGAACAACATACCTAAGTAATTATATTCAAAGTTAACTTTATGATGTCTTCAAAAATAAACTTTTTAATAATATTTCAGTCTTTATTGTTTTTAGGGGATGGTGCCATCTAAGTGGCTCTTTCTTTTGTTAATGTTTCTTTAAAAAAATTAAACCAGTGATAATTTTGCATATGATGTTTATCAACTTAAACACAGATGTCAGGAAAACTTATGGCATGCTGGTGACTAGACACTTTGTGATTAAATTTGTATCTTTTGTGGATATATGATCATACAAAAATAGGATTTTTATGCATTTATTTTAGATTAATTAAGCTTGCTGATCACATAATACTGAAATCATAAGTTCATGATACCTGGGGCGTATTGTATATTAAGTTAAAGAATACAACATCCTGGAGAATAAGGATACAAGAGCATGTGGAGGGAATGAGAGGTATAAAAGAGCAATATATGAGTAAAGGCAAAAACAATAGGAGATTTTTTTTATGAGCTAACTAAAAGAAATAGAAATGTATTTGTAATGCATTTAGATTAAGGTGAAGGCATAGCTAGATATTACACTATTTCTCCTGCTTGCCAACCCGTGAGTAGTCTGTATTGAAATGTCAGACAATTTTGTTGTTACAAAAATGAAATCCTACTCTATCATCTGTAAAGTGTTCTCAGTTATTGTTACACGTCTGGAAACCAAATCCTGAAGGAGTGAAGCTATAGCCTTTGTGACCAGCATGGCATCTGCCATATAACGCGAGCGCAGTGAGTTTGAGAGTCAAAAAGCATGAATCCAAATTTCTTGTCTGTCACTTAATTACTGCCACCTCAAGCAATCATTCATCCATTTTAAGCCTTATAGTCTTAAGCTCTAAAATCAGGATAATGTATCAAAATGGCATCTCAAAGCATGAGGATCGAATAGTATCATAGTTCGGCGTTAAACCTAGTTACTCGTTTATTCAAAACAAGTAACTTTTCTCCTCCCTGTATCTAATCTAACCTCCACAAGAATGAGCTCAGGCTAAAACACTTACATATATAGTAAGGATCCATTCTTACGTAAATGGTCTGTATGGCACCTTCAGTGTGACATCAACCATGGAAATACTCCCGATACATCATACTGGAACATCAGCGATGTCACTGCCCATACTTGGTGTGAGGTTCACCTTGATGACTGCCTACTTGCATTGTGCTAAACTGTGCAGAGGTCTCATAATTTTGAATTTGTACAGTAGAGGAAATTATTTCATGTGTTTTAGATTGACATAAAGGAATTTAGTATAATAAAAGCAGGGGATAATAAGTTTTACCTGGGAGTGGTTCAGAGGAGGGAATGATGGGGAGAACACTGTTTCAAATTCAAAATGCCTTGCATGTGTCTCATGATGTTATAAAAATAACTTTCCAAGAGGTCATGGCCCCAAATGCATCCCTTCCCTAAGAATCCGCCCTCTGTGAATGATGATAGTATGTTATACCCCTTAGTTATGTTGGGGTAGAAAATAGTTAAACAATCACTGATTTTAAAAGCATCATTTTTTTCATAAAAAATAACTTTATCACTTATTCTGTTGTTTTCTATAGCATGGCTTCTCCATTCCTTGATTTTATTTTGCATCAGTGATATTTTTTTTACACGCTACCACAATTACCCACTCACAGGGATTCTATTCTAAGCTGCACCAGATCTGCAACAACTACAAAATTCTGTTTCAGACAGTCTTCTGGTATTTTTTCTTACTCTTCCAACTCACTGCCCACTTAGATGCTAATTTCATCAATACTTCAAACCATTAATTCTAAGATTTATGTCTTTTCTCTCCAGGTCTCCATATCTTTACTCAGGCCAGATTCCATATTTTAATATTAGATAAACTTGAATGTACCTAGTTTGAAAAGAATAAATAAACTGAACGTTTATTTAGCCCCTTCTCTTTTCCCTTAAGAAGTTAGTGTTTGACAAACCTATGTTGCAACCACATAAAGCATCAGAACATTGCTGGAAAGTTGTTGTCTGCCCCTTAGAAATCCTATTTTGTGTCTGTACTGCATGGTGTTAGTGTTGTGCGTCATGACTTCTCTCTGGTTTCATTTGAGGTTTCCTCAAATATGTCTAGAGTTTTTTCATGATTGACGATAACTTCCTATTTTTTTTTTTTTAGTTCTCTTAGAACACATTTTCCTTTTTCTATTTTTTTTGGGGGGGGTAGGATGCATAATTTCTTTGTTGTTGAAGCTCAGCAGCTTAAGTCGTATAAAATTGGTATTGGTGTTGAAGACTTTTGCATCAGATTTTTCTAACATATGAGATGCTCTATGATATGATTAAAGCCTTCCTCCATTAAAAAAAATCCGTATCTAATCTATTCCAGTTTTGTTTGGTTTTCTATTTCATGAACCAATTATCCTTATATTGGATCCTTTTGGATATTTTCTATTTCTAATAGGCTGAATTCACATACTTGAATACACGTGTAACTTTAATTTGCCTTCACTACTTTTAAGAGTTAATAAATAAATTGATTTTTAGGCCCATTTATTCTGTTTCTTAATATTTTAACATACATTGGTATTATAATGATGTCATTTGCCTTAAACCATGTCCTTTTTTCTCAAATCTTCCTTTTCATCTATTTTCTTTCTTAACTATAGTTTGAGCTCTTGTTTTGTGGAATTTAGATTCTTATTAGCTAGTTATAAAGCACAAAATGATCCAGAGGACTTACCTTCTGTTCTTTGTGTTATATTTTTTCTAGGATGATTCTTTGTTTTTTATTCCTTCCAATATATCAGGATCTCGTGGTATAGTTCAAAGAGAGGGAGAGAACTGGCCTCTGACCAGTGGAAGTAGAGTCACGATTAGTCATTCAATGAAGATATGTCAGAAAAGGGAGGTTGGCAAAAAGCTACAGACTGAGAGTCTATTTTTTGTGTTATCGCCATTCTCGTGTGTCCAGGGCAACGGAGGGTTCATCAAGACAACCCAGTTGAAACAATACTCTCTCTTCTGAAAGACTTTTTAGAAATTTCTGTCTACCTGAAAGGTGATATTACTTTTCTGGGAGGATTGGTATAGATCATTTCTCCAATTCAGCGTTTAACTGTTTGGCTTTCATTTGGTCTTGTTGGCAAGGGGCATTATAAGAATTGTCAGAATTTTGTCATCTCTTAAGTAAAACTTCTGTGACATTACTCTTTGCTGTACATATTGTTATCCTTCTGGTCATCATCTCTAAAGTATATCACAGGAGGTTGTGCAACTGTTCTCTGTTGGTTGCTGATGTTGCCTTTTTTTTCTTTTTGTCCCTTTTCTCATAGGCATCAGGGTAGGACATGATCCAAGGAATTTTCTATTTTCCAATTCAATAGTAAACCTGCCTAAATAATGTTGTTTATTTCTCCAATATAAATGAGTATCCATATCCTCTGCCACTTTGTAGGTTGGCTGCCTCCATATGTTAAGAATTGTTTATTTACCTATTTCCCCAGCCCTGACCCCTTTCCTCATCAAATCAGTCCCAGCAAGTTTTGAGTACAACGTGCTGAAAGATGGAATGTGCCCTGAAACTACGTTTCCTGACTTTATAGGTTAATACAATTTCTAGCGTAGGCCCATGAGCATCTCAAGAATGTGAAAGCCTAGGAACCATTTAATGTAAAAATTCCTTTGAATAAAAGACTCCGCCACTGCTTGACATTTTTAAATACTTTTCCCTAGATCTGTGTAGAGATTTCACGAACAGGAATGAAACAGGAGAGCATAATTTAAGGTTTTCTATTGTCTATAGTTTGGTTTGTACAGAAGATTGTATAGACAGAAGTTAGTTATCATATGACACCTTTAATTAATTTGGCTTAATGAACAAGTTCCACTTTTCTCTAGAGGAAATCCTGGGCATGGCAGACAGTATGGAGGTATGGCTTGCATGATAAATGGAAATGCTAAGAGCTTCAGATACTATCTATGTTTATTGACAATACACAGTGACTTCGTTAATAGATAAGCAGATTAGGTATGTATTATGATCAATCTGTAAATTGATAAACACTGAATCATATTCCAACCGCCGAACATCATAAATTCTTCGTGAAGGACCTGTTGTGACCGACCGTGGAAAATTCCTAAGTGGATACTTAGGGAACGGTTTTTGACTAGCTTGTGGAGTTTTTAGAGTAAAAACATCACAATGATTACTATTAATATCTACAGCTTCTAATTTATTGAGCCCTTCACCTGGCATATAAAGACCATAGAGGTGTATGTTTGCTAAGATGTTAATGAAACCTTGTTCTTATAATTATAAATAATATTATGAAAATATTGCATTGATCAAGACCTTTGAAAATATAAGAGAACCTTACAAGAAGTACCATATTAAAAATGTTATTTCTCTTGAAGTAATTATACCATATTTTTTTAGAGGTCTTTGATAATTTTTCTGATTCTTTTCTCTGCTCCACATGCCCCTAACTTTTGGAAGTTATCTTTTGTCATATCCTTTTTATTTATAAAAACTACATAAGTCTTTGACTTTTAATATTAAGACAACTCGGTGGGGGGCAGGGTGGCTCAGTCGGTTAAGAGGCTGCCTTGGGTTCAGGTCATAATCTCACGGTATGTGGGTTCAAGCCCCACACTGGGCTCTCTGCTGTCTGCGCGGAGCCCACTTCAGATCCTCTGCCCCCCTTCTCTCTGCCCCTATCCCTTATGTTGTCTCTCTCTCTTAAAAATAAATAAAAACTTATTAAAAAATATTAAGGCAACATAAATTCAAGGTGTAGGTTTAGACTTTCTTCTCACTCCATGCCCAATTATAGTTCTCTCTCTCCCTCTCTCTCCATTCCTCTCTGCTTATTAAGATTTAAGGCCAATTGACAGAAGAAATTAACAAAAAAATCCTTTTGTATCAATCAGCACTTTATTTGGGTAAATTTTAAATCAGTTTTAGTAGCAAAGTTATTATTCAGTGGAGAATAAAGACTATAAATGCTTCAAATTTTATACCTGTTATACCTATCCCAGCTATAAAATTTATTGTTCTTTGTTGAAAAATGTTTACATAATTAAAATAGTCTGAAAGGCTAAAAAGACCCATCTAGCTTTCCTTATTACCTACTCTTACAAGACACCAATGCAAATGAATTGGTGTTGGTTACCAGACAATAATTACATTTTTAACATTTGTGTGTGTGTGTGTGTGTGTGTGTGTGTGTGTGTGTGTGTGTGTGTGTGTGAGAAGTCACTGCAATTGTAGATTTTGAAAGCCAGTGGAATAATTTAATTTCAGGGTTTTTTTTTGGATTAGGTTTCTAGATAGAGCTTAGGTAAAAGAATAGGACAAGGTTTCCCTAAATTGATGGGGTGTAACATCTAAATTCAGATATTGCTTTTGTAATTTAATGGATATAAATTTTTTTAAGTGAGATTTCAGAAAATGTATTTAAGATTGTCACCACTTTGTACAATTTAAGAATTATGTACTTTGGCTATTCTAATGGAGAAACCTCCTTTAATTGAACTTCTGGATCCTTCTGATGTTATATTTTATCCTCAGGGAATACTGGTTCAGTGAAACTCCATTTTACTGATTATTATTTGCTCTGTAGTGTTCTGGACCTACTTCCCTCTTTCTTATCCTTTAGAGAAGCAATGCATGTATGTCAGCCCTAGATTTAACCACATGGACAGCAGCTAAAATAAGCTCTAGGTATTTGTTTTGCTTTTGCTTTTTATGTTCATAGTTAAATGCTTCTTGATAATAAAGAAGGCACTTTCCTGTATAGTGTATCAAAGGTCTTTATTCCTATGCTTAGTCTCTTTGTCCTATTTTCCTAATGTCATAAAAATTAATATGCACACAAACTTTCCACATTTCATTCATTCTCTGTGTATTTTGGAGTTCTTTTGGAGACTCCATTATAATAAGCTGAAGTGGTATCCAAAAAGTTTCAGACCCTTAAAGTTGCTCTGACTTAATTTAATTAGATGAATTATTTAAGAAGAGCATCCTTTGATGTACTAATGCTGCTCCTGGAAATTCCTGTGCTAAATCTGGCAGCAGAAGCATCTTTGTGTCTAAATTTAAAAAGAGAGAAAAGAAACCTACAGAAAATCAAATATCATAACATTCCTTAAGTTAAATATTAAATTTATGCATTTCCATAATTAGATTAGCCAAAACAAGACAAAATATAGCTGTTTTGGCTTCAACAAGATTTAATAATTATAATAACAATGGCTCACACTTATTTTATTCTTTTTTTTTTGTAAAACGCTTTAAAGAAAATCTTGTGTTTGATGTTGGGAAAACTCTGAGATTGGCATTGTTAAATCCCAAGTTGACCAATGAGGGTATTGGGACTAAGGAAAAGCAACTAATCTAAGTTCGTAGATGCCTGATAGGCTGATCTAAATAGCAGTAGTCAGTATTTCCAGAAACTAATATTTGCTGCAAAATTTATTGATGCTTTCCATAAATACAAGGTATTAGTTCTAGCAACTGATGCCACTTTTGCAAGTATTATTATGTCTTCATTTAATCAATTCTTAAATTATCCTGGTCACTGTGATAGGAAGAATGCTCATACGCTCCCCATGACTCCTGCCCCCTGGTGTGTGCAGCCTGGGTAAACTCAGGGCAGAACCTGTGCATGTGATGGGTAACATTTTTTTAATGATGCGATGTTATGTGACATCGGGAAGATTATCCTGCTGCAGCCTGACCTAATCAGGTGAACCCCTTAACTAGAGAGCTTTCTCTGATTAGTTGCAGGGAGAGAAGTCAGAAAATACACCACTGAATGAAAGTAAACATTCATGCTGTGAACTTTCTATGGGGCCCATATGGTAAGGGGTTGGGGGCAGCCTTTAGGAGCTGAGAGTGGTCTCTGACTACAGTCAGCAAGAAAACTGTGACCTTGCTCATATGGGGGCAAGGAGAGGAATTCCACCAGTGACGGAGCTTGGAGTAGGACTCTAAACCTCACGCGTTTGCTGGTTTATATCTTCATTACAGCCCAGTGAGACCCTGAGCAGATGATCCAGCTCACTCATACCCAGCCTCCTGATGAAGAATCCTTGGTATAGACAATTTGTGTTGCTTTAAGCTGCTGAGCCTGTGGTAATTTGTTAGGCAGCCTTGAAAAACTAATACAGTCATCTTTCCTGATGACATTTGTATGCACATCAAGAATAGCCTCACTTCCAAGTGACATAAGGTTCAGTGGTGAGCTAAGAAGTCAGAATTAAGAAAATATTAAACTGGATGGAGATTGAGTTTATTCTTTTTTCCAGTTTTACTGTCATAGTCTACCTTTTTAAGGGCGAATTTTCTGAAATTATACAAATATTTCTAAGTATCTTGATCTAAAGTTTCTTTCAACATTCATATAAAGCATCATCTACTCTTTCTGCTACAAATTCCTGAAAGTATTTTCTTCTTCTTAATTTTTTTCTCTGGATATTCCTGTTACGCTTCTCTCTTCATTAAAGGTTGATAATTGGATAGTTTTACTTTCTATGTTTGGTTGAATGATTCCCTCCTGTTTCCAGCATAAATGTTACTTTGGCTCTTTCTTTTTATGTGTAATAACCATTCAGCATTTCCATAATGTGCAAACAAATGGTAATACATTTATTCAAATGGTATCAGTTTGTAGTACCCCTGAGAACAGGAGTCATGGGATCAATATGTTCTCAAAGTCATGCTGTGAATTTCAGTACTGAGGTTATGCAGGATGCTGAACTGATGGAAAACATATATCTTGGGCCTCAGAGAATTGGAACTCAGGAACGCTGCATGGCTTTTGTAGAAATTTTGTCCATATAGAAGAATGCTAACTTCCCTATATTCTCCTAGACTTGACAAACTAGAATGGACTGGTAACTTGGTTTCACCTATGGAGCCAACTCTGCTTAATTGGTAGTGGTAGCTAGCCGCTCTCTGATGAGGCAGATTCTGAGGCTAAAATCAGCTTCTGTGTGAATGAATACAGTGATTGACTAATAATAATTGAATATAGTGATTGACTAATACAGTAATTGACTAATAATGTCTGCAGTGGTTATGACACAAAAATGTTCACACCCACATGAATTACATGTATAATAACCCTGAAATAACTATAACTATTCATCCATAAAGTTAACTGAAAATACGAATCATCTTAAAGATTTTGAGAGGCAAAAACATGTAACTGAGGGAAAAATTCTCATGTTTCAATTTTATGTTCTTTATTATCTAAATGTATCTGAGTCATTGGATACTTGTTCTTCCTTAGGCAAGTATAAACAGCCATACAGTTTCCCCATTATATGTCATCCTAAGATTTATTCAGACATTTGAGAAAATTATAAATTCTGAAATAGCTTCCCACCTTAAAACTCATATTTTATTTTTCCCAATTTGGTAGCCCTTTGTATTTTGTCATGTCTTAGTCAAATACTGCATAAAGTGTCCTCTTTCACTTTAAATACTTTATTTATATGACAATGTCTGGGAGTCCACATCTGAAGACCGGTGCCTGGGGAACCAAAACATAATTATCATCCATCATCACATGCGGCTCTCCACTCCACTTCTACTCTGTGTGGTTACGAATTGTGTAGAAACATCTACAGCATTTATTTTGCTTTTCTACATTATAGAATAGTACTAATTTCAAAGCTATTTACTTTTCTTCTGTTCACAGAATGGGAGTGGGAGTTTGGGGCTAATTTAATAGGTATCTGGGCTGTGAATTCTTCTAACATCCTCATATTTCCTGGAGAAAATAAAAACCGGGAGCTAATTATACTACTTTCACAAAAGGCAGTTGAAACCCATAGACAGTTGATAGTCTATGTAGGGCTGAGAAGTCCATGTGGGGCTGGGAGGCAACCACCTCTTAGCCCCCACTGTCCAGCGCCATTAGCGTCAGGATAGCATTGAAGAAGTACAGTCTGGGATTTTGTTGAGGGATTTCACTCTTATCCAAGATACCTTTGTCTAAGCACAACAAACTTAAATGAGAGCCTAGGTGGCAGAAAATGCTTTATCCTACGCCTAAACTGTAGAGGTTTCTACAGTAAGATTTCAGCCCAAATATATCCATCGTTCTCATAGGCACAGTGAAGGTCATTATATCACACAGATAGCCACAGAGAGCCTTGAGTATTAACATAGAGGAGCAGCTACCTATACTCTATGATTGACAGAGCATAAGAAGATCCTCTTCTAGAAGATGCTAACTTGACCGGTTGCCAATCCACCACTGTAGTGTTTGGATCATAAAAGAAAAAAATCTAAAATTCAATGTTTTTTTGTTTTTAGTTTTATATATAAATAGAATTCTATCCACTGTAATTTTGTAAATATCCCTATCATTAACCTGCCCCTACTTCCTAAGCACTTAGCATCTCTGGCATTGATTATTTTGACAAATTTCCTAACTGATCTATTCATATTAATAACATAAGCCATTTATTCAGTACTTACTTGCCAGCCTCCATGCTAAGTCATTTACATGCATTATACCATTTAATTCTGAGAGCAACACCATAAAGTAGGTAATATTCTTACCCCCATCTATAAATGGGGAAACTGAAGGTCTCATAGCCTGTCAAGTAGAGGAGCTGAGATTTATACTAATCTGTACCCCCATTCTAGTTCACCTTCAGTAAGAGCCATGAACTCAGAAATCAGTAGGGGCGAGCAAAACCCGGAAATGCCTGATGAATGCAGCTCAAAGTTGTTTGTGTTGTATTACATATCTATTGCATAGTTATATTATCTTTTAAAATACAGCATCGAGGGGTGCCTGGGTTGCTCAGTTGGTGACTCTTGATTTTGGCTCAGGTCATGATCTCATGGATCAAGGTCCCCATCGGGATCCACACTGAGCATGAAGCCTGCTTGAAATTCTCTCTTTCTCTCTATCTCCCTCTGTCCATTGCTCATGGTGAGTTCTCTCTCAACCTCTCTATAAAATAAATAAAAGTTAATAAAAATAAATACATAAACAATTCCCTAAGGGATAAAGTCCACTACCTACAGATTTCCAACATTTTCTCTCTTTAAAATTGTATAATATTATTAAAATGAATTTAGCCATGTATTTCTTCTGAAACCCTCACGGGGCTTTGCGCCATGTTTGAGGTTAAAAATATAGGCAGTTACCCTTCACTAAAGTCCTTCCCAGGGTGATCATGAGTTATCTCATACCTCCTGCCCAGCTGGCAAGACAGCCTGTCATCCAACCACAACAAGCATCTTGACTATCCCTGATTAACCATTTCCTTTAATACTCTTGTGTCTCTCCAATTTTTTTTCTCTCTTCCTAAAATACACTTCCTTTATCCTCACCTTAATGATGCCTATTCATCCTTTAAGATGCAAATCACGTATCACCTGAACTTTAAAACTATTTCCAACTCCTATTAAAAACATTGTGTGCAGTTAATGCTAACCCAGTGTGATGAGTGACATCCTAGCAGTACAGACAATATTGCTCAGCAAAGATAGCTCTGTGTCCTGAGAGGGGGCATTGTCTGAAGCAGTTTTACCTGAGGAATTTTATCTGAAGAAGTATTTGAAGAATAAATAATTGCAGCTTGCAATCAACCTGTCTCAGTTTATCTATTTGAAAAAAGAAGCTTTTATTTCTCTGGAATGCAGTAGGTTAATCTATCATTAGTGCAATGAGAATCTTCATTTATTCATCTCTATACTATGACTTTTGTGTCTTTGAGGACCACTACGTATGTTTTTAGTTAACTTTGGTATATAAGGTGAGTGGGAAAATGAAATTTTATCTAAAAATGAAAAAAAAAAACACAAAAAACCCAGCAACAGTATGATCTTTGTTTTGTGCTATACTATCCCATAAGTTTGTTGAACAAAATGACATATTTTTCCTTATAATTAGAATAAAGTGCTGACATTTTATGCATGACTTAGTATAATCCTGCTGTACAAATATAGCCGTTGCTCTAATGTAAATTATAGTATATGGCATACATTAGAAAATCAATTATTTCTAAAAATCTCAGAACCCTGATTATATTAAGACATACCTATCAGAGCGCCTGGGTGGTTCAGTCAGTTAACCGTCCAGCTTCGGCTCAGGTCATGATCTCACAGTTGGTGGGTTCGAGCCCCAAGTTGGGCTTTACACTGACAGTTTGGAGCCTGGAGCCTGCTTGAGATTCTGTGTTTCCCTCGCTCTCTCTCTCTCTGCCCCTCCCTTGCTTGTGATCGCTTTTTCTCAAAAACAAACATTTTTTAAAAAATGACCTACCAACTTAGAGAAAATTCCTACTAGTCATGCATACATATTGAAATGGATTTTGTAACAATAGAGATTTGGAGCTAACTTTATACATCAGCCAATATTTGGTGTGATGCTTTGTTTCATTCTCTTTAAAAATTATTTTAAAAAGTTTATTTATTTTGAGAGAAGAGAGCATGAGGGGCAGAGAGAGAGGAAGAGAGAGAGAATTCAAAGCAGGCTCTGTGCTCTGTGTAGAGCATAGTGCAGGGCTGGAACTCACAAACTGCCAGATCATGACCTGAGCCAAAACCAAGAGTTGGAAGCTTAACCACCCAGGCGCCCTGCTTTGTTTCATTCTTGTGTGCAGTCCTGCCCTCCCACCCACCCTGAGAGAATGCCCCACTGAGAGATGGAGGAGACATAGGCATGAGGGGATAAAACAGAGAGGAAAAAGATAAGATGATAAGTATTAGTATATTATCTGTCATCTGTATGCACAATCTTGTTGAACAAACATATTTCAAGAGATTTAATCATATGGTCACCATATATTTTTTTTCTCTCATGGTCCTTAAATCTTTTTGGAGTGAGCTATTTTTTCCTCTGTCCATGGATAAAAATACAGATTATCATAAAATTTCTTACTTTATTATTTATTATTTTCTAACTTTCCATTTTGAAGTAATTTCAGTTTATAAGATCTTGGTAATACTTACAAAACATGAATTTAAAGTTTAAATTTAAGTTAAAAACTTCCCTTTTTGTAATTATGAAATCTTAGACTTGATTTAGGTTAAAATGAGCCTCCCAAGCTCAGACATGGTATAATTTGGAAGTCTGTAGGCTCAAAGAGGAAGAGGCTTCCTCTTCTATTAAGTGCTTCTACTCCTCTAGCCAGGCTTAGATTAGAGGAGAGGAAAGCCCTTATTTTTCTAAGTGGCACATGAAGATTAAATTATGGTGCTCTCTGATCTTGGCAACTGTCTCAGATATTTAAAGTTTAGTTTGCCCTAAGTGTTTTCATGGATTTTCCAGAGAGCCAATCATTTTTCTTCATAGTATTGTATGTCTTTGCCTTATAGATGCTTGATTGACAAGAAAGGAGGTTCAATTCTCATGAGTTGTTCACCCCTGGGTCAGTCAGCTGCTAGATATCTAGTGGTGTTTTCAGTGTCATTGTATTCAATCTGTTCAGCCCTCTTAGAACCCTTTTGGATAGGCTCCAAGACTACCACTCTTTGGGTCTCTCTCACAAATGGCTTTCCTCTTGTCCAAGTAGGACCGACAGATAAAATACGGGATAATCTGTTAAATTTGAATTTCAGAAGAGCAAGAAATACTTTTATAAGTATGCCCCAAATGTCATATGTGACATATTAAACACATACCCGTTATTTGAAATGCAAATTTTACTGTCATCTGTAAATGTATTTGCTAAGTCTGACACCCCTCAGTCTAAGACACACCTTCACATAATAAGCTTTGTGCTGACAAACTTGCAGCATAGGCCTGAGACAAATAACTTTCCATTTGTTTCACCATCAATGTATAACCTACCTGTCTTTCTGCATTAGATTTCCTAGACAGAAGTCAGACACTGAGGGTGGGACGCAGGGGAAAGGGACACACATACAAAGATCTCTAAAGGGAACTCTTAACTTCTCTTTGACTCGAGGTCAAAAGAGAAGGAAAAAAAGAAAAACAACTGTCTCAGCACTCAGAGCACACCAGCGGATTTCTCTCATGATCTTCAATACAGAGAACAAATGGTGGTTGCCAGAGGGGAGGTGGGTCAGAGGATGGGTGAAATAGATAAAGGGGATGAAGAGGTACAAACTTCCAGTTATTAAATAAGTAAGTCATGAAGATGGAAAGTACAGCACAGGGAGTACAGTCAATAACATTGTAATAACATTGTTTGATGACAGATGGTGACTACACTTATCGTGGTGAGCATTGAGTAATGTATGGAATTGTTGAATCAATATGTTGTACACCAGAAACTAATATAACATTGTATGTTAATTATATGTCAATAAAAAATCTAGTATCCCTAATAATTTAAGAATCTAATAATCTCAATAATCTAATAATGCTAATCCTCAATATCTGTGCTTTATTTACTTTTGATGTGAGTGAGAGGTAAGAGACACATAATGGGTCTTTAAACATCTCCTTTGTAAATCCAGCATCATGATCTTTCACCTCACTTAGGAATGTTGACTCATGTCTTGGTTCCTTAGATAAAACTTGCATTTTAACATTCTATCTCATACACACACACACACACATGCATACACATGGTTAACAGTTTTACTTGTTTAAAATAATATGTGTTATTTTCTGCTATATTTGAATGATTTTCACAGTGATTGCATATTTATTTTTAAAAAATAGTATAAAACAAAAATCTAAAAATGTGATTAATTTATGATAAAGGAAAACAAGATTCAAACTTTGAAAAATGTTATTAAAACATTTAATAATGTAATGTTAAGTAATAAAAGTCTTCATAGACCTTATAATCCAAATATATATATAATATAACATTATATTGCATATATATTATATCTCCTAAATTTGTTTTTCTTATTTTGTAATTTAAAATATGAGTATTCATTGTTTTTATAATCAGAAAAAGTCAAATTATTAATGGCATGATATAGAATGAATGAAATCTCAAAATAACCAAGAATCTACAAATTGTAGCTATAGATGACTGACAATGGTGAATTGCTTTACTGAACTTAATGTTCAGTACACATTAATCTTTGGAACGGGTGAATCTTTCAGTCCTTTCTTTGCAAAGTTTCTATAAAAAAGATTGTGAAACAGTCCATGTTGGAACAAATCTATAAACTGGGCTTAATTTTCCTTAGTTGCTTTTTCCTTTCCCAGAGTCATTGAACTTTTTCTTGTATTTAACATGAAAGTTAATCTTTTTTTCATTTCAATCTGTAATGCCTTTTCTTTTTCACAAATCAAACCTATACATTCTGCTATTGAATTGGAGAAATGTTACCGTGGGCAGTGCAGTTAGCTGCCTTTAATGACTCTGTAGTCAAGGCAGTGATTAAAATGAGTTAAAATAGGTAGAGAAAGAAGCCATTGGCCTGTTGCAGCACCATATGCACAAAATAGCCTCATTGTACCTCATATAACAAATGGTTCCATTCTACTCATTCAAATAAGAAATGAAGATATGTACATCTGTCAATAATATCTTAGAAATAAAATCTTTAAAAATGAAACCATATTACCATTGATAATAAAACACTGACTCAAGTGCTGGGCAGAGAAAGTAAGATTTTAAAAACATTATGAATTCCATATCATAAATTATTATTGATCCTATTATCAAAGATGGCAAAATGACCCAGGAATATCATTTACTTTGTAGACAACCCTATTACGCAACCTAGAAAAGACATTACAATTTTGTTTAAAATTTAACTCTTGTATCTCCCAAGAGTTTTAGTCTGGAATTTTACATATCCACCTAAGCTAAATTATTTAACTTTGACTTGATCCCCCTGTCATTGGTCATTTAATAGAAGTCAAACACAACAGTGACTGCTCTCCATAACCCAGATGCAATAATCTCGAATTCATTTTACAATGATCTCTTTGCCATCTTAGGTAGAAATTAAATCAGAACAATTCCTTATCACCATGAAAAAGAAAAGCATGAATGTAGCAATGTTTCCAAAGTCAAAAGCAAGGGGAGCACAGGCAATGTTTTCTGCATTTTTTATTTCAGTTGTACAGGAATCAAGGGTAGGGTTGAGAAGTGCCCTAGTCAGAAAGAAACAAAAATGGAATAGTAAGGTCTGGCTGTACTGCTTACCACCAGGACACCTGGGCCAGTTCCTTCATCATCCAAGCTTTGGTTGGTTGTTTTCTGTAAAATAGGAAAAAAAAAAAAAACCACTACTGACTACTGAGTTTCAAATCTTAAAATGTCTTGAAAAAACTCAGAAAATTATAAAGCACTACAAAAAGCATCCCATTATTATTAATTTATTTTTCCAAAAAAAGAGCCCTCCAGTCTCACGGTCACACATAGTAGGAAAAATCACACTGGTATTCTTTAATAATTGAAACTAGTTATTCAGTGTAGTTTGAGGAGTTATCAGCAATTCCTTTTCGCAAAGCAGATTAACCCCTTTGATGGCATATTGCCAATGTCTCAAGTTCAACCAGAAGATATTTACTTCCCTAGTACCTATTTATTTTCTTGGGCCAACTGTTAAAGCCTCCATTTTCCTATAAAGCCAGATATGATTATGAGTTGGCGGCTGTTGACCACTTAACTGAAATAAACCTTAACAGAGCCTTACTCCATATAAGTTTTAAAAATGGGGGAATCATAGGAATAGCCTGAGGACCCTGGTTGTCTAATGATGGTAGGATAAAGGAGGACTGTAAAATAAGGACAAGAAATCAACATGATGTCCAGAAAGAATGCTGATTTGGCATCACTAATTGGATGCATGAACTTGAGTAAGTCATTGAAACTCTCTGAATTTTAAGTTTCCCATCTTTACAATAGGAATATGAAAGTATGCTTTCCAAAAGAGTAGGCTATTAGATAAAGCTCCTAAAGTACTTACAAAAACTGTTTTTTATAACCTGGAACACATTATATACTTAATAAATTTTGATTCTCCTTTCCCCAATAAAAAGTATGGGTATGTTTACTTAAGATTAACCTTTTTTTTCATGGTTTTACGTGGAACCTGTGCAGAAGTTTTCAATTACATGAAAGCAACTTTTTTTTGCCATAGGTTTTCATAGGTAAAGTTTCCTATAACTAAGTTTCATCTACTTTAATCTTTCATAAGTGTATGTATGTATGATAAATTATATTGATATCACATGGATATTATTTGGAAGATGTAATTAGCATTTACAACATGAAGACTAAGGTTGATGTCTCATACACTCTGAAAGGAATTGTATGGTGTAAGCCCAAAATAGTATTTATTATCTATTCCTTGTAAAGTGATTTCCCATAGGAAAGAAAAATAAAAATTGTGGCATAAGAAAGGCATAGACTCATTGTGTCTTACAGAAGACAGAAGCTTTTCCTTACATCACTAGACATTGTTATTATGGGTCATATATACCTGTCAAGTGTGGAAAAGTTTAGGTAATTATCTATGGTTCTTTACAAGTACCCTTTATTTTTCTTCATTTTGTCTGAGTGGAGGTCATTTCACTGACTTTGCTAACTCCATTGGCAGATTTTTCACTGTATATTTTTGGAGTAAACTAAATTCTAAAGAAGAATGTTTGAATAAATCTGCACTTTTCTCAGTTGATGGAACTACAGTTTTCTAGACATTTTTTTACCTGTATATTTCCTTATTGTGCTCATACTTGGTTAGCCGAAGAAGGTTTTTGATCATTTATTTTCTGCAACTAAACACCTCATACATACATGACTTGAGGAAGAATTTGTAATAACTGTAAAACCATATGGGTGAAGTGCTCCTTCTAGCTTGAAATGGTCAGTTACAAGAAGAATCCTAGATACCTTTCCAGATCAGGCAGTTGTCCAAGGATACACTTAATGGTCTATATTTCCTGGGCTTTAAAGAGCACCTAAATGATTTGCTTAACCTAAGGAGAAAACTCAACCCTATTTTCAAATCATACACACACACACAGTGCACAAAAAATTTTTCAATAGCTTAAAACACACAGTTGAATCTTACAGTTTCTGGGATTTCAGGCCCAGATTCTCTATCAGACCCCAGCTTTCCCTTCTCATGTTAGTTCTCCATTGTTCTCCTAACAGCAACTGTGTCCTAACCTGACAAATTTGATTGCTCATTGTTCCTTCAGTTGTGAGCGATAAATGAGGTAATGCCTAAGTAAAGTGCTTTCAAACCAATAACACATTATATAGCTTATGAGTTATTATTATTATTATTATTTATTGCTCATTTTTTTACAATCTAGGTCAAGTCTGATTTCTTCCACAAAGCCTTTCCTCACTAGCTGAGGTCACTGCGATCAGTCTTTTTTCTGACATTCCATAGGAGAGGTGGTACTTCTTTTTTGCATCTTAGTATGACTCATGGCCCAAAGCAGAGTGCAGGTTCAGCAAGAGAAGAGGCCAATGTCATTTATCTTTGAGTCTCTCACAAAGTCTGGCATAAAGTCTCACATAGAGAAAGATGAATGTATATTTGTTGATAACTATGTGCAATGCCCAGATGCCAATTAAGGCCTTTCAATAAACAAGTTACTCATTACACACTTTATATGTTCCACTTCAATACAGTCCTTAAAAAACAAACAACAACAACAAAAAACAACTTTCGGGAAGTTTCTCATGGAAAACCAGTATAAAAACACCAAGAATAATATGCACCTGCTATTTGTGTGATGGGCCAGACATGAACGTAATTTTAAAGTTCTCTTGTACCATTGCTTCAACATCTGTTCTTGTTCTAGTTACAAATTCTACCTAATACTACAGTTTGTAACCTCTTGTTTTTCTGCTCATCCCATGCTTTCCAATGCCTGTGTGTGGATTAAATTGATCAGGTAGCAAACTAGCTAAAATGGAAAGAGTTTCTTCATATCATTTTATTTCAAAAAACTTTCTATCTTTTGTGAGTGAGCACTATTTCCCCCCCCAAAAATCAATCCAGGCTATTTCATTCTTGCTGTTATGTTTTTCTTTTAATGAGGAACTTATGAAACCAGAAATTGTATTTCATGTTCAAGCATCTCAGAAGCCTTCTACTGTGTTTTATATCCCCTCTCCTATCAGCTTTCCAATCCATTTCATGCTGTCACCCCCTCCCATTGCCAAACCAATAAATACTCCTTTTAAAATGCAAATATTGGTATTTAAAATAATGGAATATCTTTTGTAAATAGAATTGTGAGATTTACAGGCAAGTGAAAATCTAGTCTGTGGAAGCTGCTTCAATAACTGATTTTTGTTTTTAATTTTTTTTTTTCAACATTTATTTTTGGGACAGAGAGAGACAGAGCATGAACGGGGGAGGGGCAGAGAGAGAGGCAGACACAGAATCGGAAACAGGCTCCAGGCTCCGAGCCATCAGCCCAGAGCCTGACGCGGGGCTCGAACTCACGGACCGCGAGATCGTGACCTGGCTGAAGTCGGACGCTTAACCGACTGCGCCACCCAGGCGCCCCTGATTTTTGTTTTTAAAGCAAATTCACAGGAGTAGGAGGAGATAGTCCTATAATGTGAACAGTAGGTGGCTTCTTCACTTCTTTCTCTCTGGATAATATTCAGTCTTAGTGTGCACAAGTGCGGAGTGTACTTTTCTAAGCAGAAAGTTACAGAAATATCACCAGATTAAAAACACATCCTTCAAACAATCTTACATTTGCCAAATAATTTGAGATTATTATGAATAAATTAAAAATGCCATAATTTTATCATAACATTTTAAATAAAATAAAAAATGCCAAGATTTTTTTAATGTTTGGTTTTGAGATAGAGAGAGAGAGAGAGAGGCAGAGAGTGACTGGGGGAGGGGCAGAGAGATCGGGAGACACAAAAGCAGAAGCAGGCTCCAGACTCTGAACTGTCAGTACAGAGCCCAACATGGAGCTTGAACTCACAAACCACAAGATCATGACCTGAGCCGAAAGTTGTACACTTAACCAACTTGCCACCCAGGCGCCCCCCAAAATGCCAAGCTTTAATTCAAGCTCTCATTAAAGCTTCAGCAGTTACATTAAATTAGCTGTATGTGACTATCTTTCGTGTTCTTCATCTAGCCTTTAAAACAAACAAACCTATTGGAAAAATAGAGATCGAGAAGTCACTATATTCTCTGATATTTGTATAGCTTTAAGATAAGAAATTTCTATAAGATGTCAACCGAGAAAAGATTTCAGCACAATTAAATTTTGCTGGACTAGTTTCTGAACAGAAAACAGTCTTACCTCTTTTCCACCAGAGGACTTCTTAGGTTAATCTTGTTTTCATGGTTTGTCACCAGAAGTAGCATCAGGACTGAAAATTTTACTTTATACTTTTGTGATGGATGGCTTACAAAGACATTGTAAAGGATGTAAATATCTCAGTACCATTAAGAAGTCAAACTCAAATGTTTATTGCAGAAGATGTTATGTCTAGACATAACAAAGCAATAAAAAGCTGCTGAGAATAAAAATTAACCCTACTCAAATTCTAATTGCAAAAATCATGCATTAAATTGGCACAAATAACTGTATTTAAAACTGAATTAAAGTGACAGTAGCTAAACCTTGAAGGTTTTGGTTTTCATCCATTTGAAATTGTTAAAATAGATGTAAAGAGTAAGTCGGAGGATAAAAAGATTAGGTATTCAAATAACCCCCAAAGTATTACAATATTACTCATACTACCAAAAATTTATCTGGTTTATCATTTGGTCTACAATTTCCATTGAATAAGAGTGATAATTTTACTTTTGTTTCTGATTTTGGTGAAGCAGAGTTGTTCTGAATCAGTCTCTGTGGGGCTTATTTTTAATCTTAGAATCATAGAAAATGATCCTTTTGCTTCAAATATTAGATTCCTTTGTACAGATACACTTAGTGGTTTGTTCCCAACCAAAGCATAGGGGTTAGCTATGCCATCATACCAACCTCAGTATAGAGTAATATCGCTCATCAATTATACTATCTAAAGCAATAAATTAAATTTCCTGTTATTTAAACTCAATTGAAATTTAAATAAGTGTAACAATAAACTACCATTATAGTAAAAACCTTTTCCCATATACTAATACTGGGAAGATAAATTCTTTGTAAAAGATATAAGTAATTCAAAACCCCAACCAAATGCTGACTTACTTTAAGTCATATTTAATAAAGGATGAGTCCAATCAAATAACAGGCAGCTGCTTGGAAAATATTGAAATGGTTCTGTGTTCTCAGGATACCCGAGAAGAGATAGCAGCCTTATCTTATTTTGCAAATATAATCAACACAGATAGAACCGTTAGCTTAAAGTTAAACAGGAATTTTTGGGAAATATAGTCTTGATCAAATGCAACCTCAGGCAATTATATAAGGCAAATCAATATTTGGGATTTTAGGTATGTGCAGGTATCAGTAGTTCAGTGATTAAAAGCCAAGCTTCCTAGGTTTAAATCCTGGCTCTGCCATTCAGTAGTTCTATTTCCTTCAATAAGTAGTTTCTCTTCTTTGCACCTCAGTTTCCTCAGGTGCCTTTACTCTTACAAGTATGACTTTTGCCATAACATCTGTGACACTTTTTCTCTATACTTGGATGTTGTGGTAGGCTGAAAAATTCTCCACCCCCAAAACATGTCTACATCCTTGTTGTGGGCTGAATTGTGGCCCATCCCCTATACGTATGTTGAGTACCTCAGAATGTGACTTATTTGGAGATAAGATCTTGAAAAAGATAATTAAGTTAAGGTGAGGTCATTAAGGTGAGTCACATCCAATATGACTGGTGCCTTTTCAAGAGATTAGGACATAGACATGTACACAAGGAAGACCATGCAAAGTCACAGGGAGAAGACAGCATGACAGGCCAAGGAGAGAGACCTCAGAAGAAATCAGCCTTGCTAACATCTCAGCCTTGGACTTCTGTCTTCCATATTGTGAGAAAATAAATTTATCATGTCTAAGCTATCTGGTCTATGGGATTTTGTTACAGCAATCCTAGAAAACAACTGTACAAATTTAATGAATACATTACAATTTATTATTTTACTTTTTAAAAATTTTTAATGTTTATTTTATTTTTGAAAGAGAAAGACAGAGCAAGAGTGGGGGAGGGGTATAGGGAGAGGGAGACACAGAATCTGAAGCAGGCTCCAGGCTATGAGCTGTCAGCACAGAGTCTGACACAGGGCTTGAACTCACAAACAGTGAGATCATGACCTGAGCTGAAGGCCAACGCTTAACCGACTGAGCCACCCAGGCACCCCAACTCTTTATTTTTAAATGTTTGTGTATTTATTTTGAGAAAGAAAAAGAGCAAGCAGGGGATAGGCAGAGAATCCCAAGCAGGCTCTGCACTGCAGCACAGAGCCCAGTGCAGGGCTCAAACCCATGAACCCTGAGATCATGACCTGAGCCGAAATCAAGAGTCGGATGCTTAACTGACTGAGCCACCCACATGCCCCTTACTATTTTACTCTTGATGGGTATTTGAGCACATTCAAATGTTGCTACTATCAGGCATTTTATAAATAACCTTACATGAACATGCATAAAGGTTTTTGTGGAGTATCTACCTAGAGATAAAAGTTTGGGGGTTTGGGTATGTGTGTATTTAGGTTGAGCAAATACTATAAGACATTTCTCAACTACCAATTTACTCTTCTGCCAGTAGTTTGAGTGCTATTTTTCATAAATCTAAACTTTCTGATAGCTTGGTAGTAATAACAACCTATTTTGAATTAAAGTATTATTAAGATAAAATAAATTGTACCCATTGTAATCACAAGGTTTGATTAGTTTATATAAATACATTTATTAATATAACTATAACCATAATCAAGACATAGAACACTTCCATAATCCCCCAAATTCCCAAATGCCCTTTGCAATTACCTCTCTCCCCTTAGCACAGGTCATAACATCATTTTCTATGACTACAGATAAGCTTTGTCTTTACTAAAGTTTTATATAAAATAAAATTATGAAACATACAAGTTTTTATTCCTTTCCTTCATCAGATTTCTCATATCCATCCCTCTTGTGTATATCAGTAGTTCATTACTGTGTATTACTGAGTAGTAGTCAATTATAAGAATATACTACATTATGCTTATCTCTTCAATCATCAATGAATATTTGGGCTGTATGGTAAAAATTTACACAGCCTTGTCACACAATGCCAAAAATTTCACATTCTTTTCCAAATTAGTTGTATTATGTTACATTACCAACAACAATGCATCAGAATTATAGTTGGTTACCATACTTGCCAAAACTTGGTATGGAATTTGAAATTTAACTACCAATAGATTTGATATGATTGTAATTTAATTGGTTTAATGTTTAAATGTTCTCATTCTATCCCCTAATGATGGAAAATACTGAACATCTTATCACGCACCTGTTGACATTTGTATATTTTCTTTTATGAATTGACTTTTCAGATGTTTGTCTATTTTCTCTTGGAAAGTTGTACGACATTTTTATTTGTTCTGGACATATATCAGTCAGATAAATGAATGGAGACTATTTTCCTTAGGTTTGGGCTTTTGCTTTTCATTACTTTAACAGTATTTTTCAAAGAGAAAAACTTTTTAATTTTGATGAATTTTATTTTTTTTCACTGATGAAATGTGTATTTTGTGTCTGTTTAAGAAATCTTCATCTACCTCCAAATTGTGAGGATGTTTCTTCTATTTTTCTCCTAGAAATTGTATAGTTTTAGCTATTTTAAATCTGTGAGGCATTTCAATGTTTTGTTTTTTGTTTCATTTTTAAAATATCGAATGGTTTTAGCACCATTTTGTGTGTCTGTCATTCCTCCCTAATCAGTTGCTTGGGCACCTTGATCAAAAAATAAATGAACATAGTTAAAAAAAGAATAAAAGTTTAAAATCAGAAAAATACCCAGACAGTACAATCTGAAATTTCCAAAATAAAGCACATTTCTAGTTTTAAAAAAATTAAAGACTGTGTAGATTGTATGACTCTATTTCTGGGATCTCTTTTCTTTTTGTTGATATACATATCTTTACACCCTGCACTGGTTACTGCATTGGTCAGTATTATGAGTCCTTTCATTTTTTAAAAAATTTTGTCCATTATAAATGCTTTGCAATTCCATATAAAATTAAAATTCACCTTACAACTAAAAAAAAAAGCAAACCAAAACAAAAACTATTATTATTTGAAATGTGATTATGCAGCATAACATTAAAAGATTGGGGGGGGGGAAATGGCATTTAAAAAATTGGGTTTTTCGGCCTTATGAGTTAATTATATTATTCCATTTACTTAGTTCCTTTAAAATTTATTTTTGGACACCTGGGTGGCTCAGTATGTTAAGTGTCTGACTCTTGATTTCAGCTCAGGTCAAGTCATGATGTCAAGGTTCATGAGATAGAGCCCCACACTGGGCTCTACACAGACAGTACAGAGCTTGCTTGGAATTCTCTCTGACCTCCCCATTTTGGGCTCTCTCTCTTTCTCTGAATAAATAACAAACAAACAAACATTTAGAAAAGTAAAATTTCCTTTTATATTTATGCTTTTGCGGTATAAGTCTTATGGAAATGTTACTAAATTTTGTCTTATTTCATATTTTTGAATCTTCACACTTTTTTTCATTCTACTTTGTTGATATAATAAAGAAATATATTTAATTTTGGATATTGACCTTATGTTCCAAGACCATGCTATATTAAATAATTAATTCAGGTAGATTTTATCTAAATATAATAGGAAGTCCACCTACTTGACCAGGCTGTTTACAAATACAGAGGGTTGTATTTCTTCCTTTCCACTCCATTTTTCTTCTTTACTCTTCCTTACCTTATTGCACTACTGAAGGGTTTCAGAATAATATTAGATGTAGTGAGAGTGGACAATTTTGCCATGTTCCCAGTCCTATGGGGTAAACACTCATTTTTTTTAACCTATTTAGTTAGCTGTAGGATTTTGTAGATTATTTTCATTCATTCATACTCTTTATTATAAATGGGTATTGAATTTTATAAAATAATTTCTTTGCATTTATTAGGATATTCATATGAATTTTTTCTCCTCTATTTGTTTATATGGGTAAATTACATTGATTGCCTTACTGTGATAAATTCCACTTGGCTATTGTGTATTAACTCTTTTGAGATTAAAGTATTTGCTTTGCTCTCTCTTTTTTTTTTTAAAGGATTGTTGCTTATATGTACATAAGGAAGATTGGCCAGGAGTGTTTTTTTTTTTCCCCTTATAATTTCCTTATCCAATTTACCATCACATGTTCTCTCTCTCCTCTTGTATGACAGCACCTATGGGTATATCATTTTTTTCCTTAAGTGTTCAATAAAATGTTCCAAAAATAGACATTCTAGGCCTGATACTTTGTGAGAAAGTTTTATTTAATAGATAGGTTATCATTAATTTTTCCATTTCCTTCTTGATTCAGTTTTAGTATTTTGTGTCTGTTGAGGATTTTTCCGTTTGTTTTTTGTCAAATATTTTTAGAAAAATTCATATTTTCCTTCTATCCTTTTCATGTGCATTGTATGTGTAATGATATCTCTTTTATTCCTAAGACTGTTAATTAATATCTCTCTTTTCTCCCTTTCTTCCTCTCTTTCTGTCTTTCATCAGTCTTGATAAAGGTCCATCAATTTCATTATCTTTTTCAAAAAGTCATCTTTGGTGTCACTGACTTATTCCATTTTTGGTTCATTTTCTATTTCATTTGTTTCAAGTTTACGTTTCCTAAATATTTTAGGAGGAAAATTAGATTTGATGTGAGGTTTTTTTCTCTTTTCTAATATTATCATTGAGAGTTATCAATTTATCTCTAAACACTGCTTTACCTGAGCCCCATAAATAATGATATTGTAATTTAATTTAATTGTCAAAAATATAATCTCATATACTTTGTAATGTGACATGTAGAAATGTATTGTTTAATTTTCGTGTATTTGCAAATGTATTTATGTTACTAATAATATAAGTCCACTGCAGTTCAGCATAACTACATTAAATGGCAGAATGTATACCCTTTGTATAATCTATATTCTGTATTGAGAAGTATTTCCTTTGGGCTAGCATATGGACTTTATGATGAATGTTCCATATGTCTTGGGAAAAAAAAGTGTTGAAAAGTAATTTCTGCAGAATTTGGAATGAAGTTTTTTTTACAAAAAAAAGTCAGTTAAGTTTGACAGTTTTGTATAGGTTTTGTGTATCCCAGTGGTTTTTTGACTTTTGCTTTGTCAGTTACTTAGATATGGTTCAAAATTTCCACCTATAACTAGATTTATCCATGTCTTCTTTCAGTTCTGTCAGTTTCTGATATATGTAATTGGAAGCTTTTTTAATAAACCAGACAGAAAATTACAAATATTGTGGATTTCACTTATAGGAACTACCTAGCTAGAGTAGTCTGATTCACAGGCAGAAAGGATGATGGCGGTTGTCAGGGGCTGGAGGATGAGATGGGGAGTTAGTGTTTATGCGCACAGAGTTTCAGTTTAGGAGGATAGAAAAGTTCTGGAGATGGATGGTGGTGCTGGTTGTACAACAATGTGCATGTACTTCATTCTGCTAAACTAAACACCTAAAAATCATTAGAGTGATAATTTTTATGTTACATAGAGTTTACCACAGTTTTTAAAAGGCATAACAGTGGATTTCTGTTTTAAAAAATATTTTTAATGTTTATTTTTTTTAAGAGAGAGACAGAGTGTGAGCAAGGGAGGGGCCAAGAGAGGGAGAGGGAGACACAGAATCCGAAACAGGCTCCAGGCTCTGAGCGGTCAGCACAGAGCCCAACATGGGGCTCAAACCCAGGAACCGCAAGATCATGACCTGAGCCAAAGTTGGACATTTAACCAACTGAGCCACCCAAGTGCCCCTAAAAGGCATAACAGTTGATTTCTTAAAAATAGCTGTGATTTCTTGCTTTGTTTCTATTGACTCCTTTTTCCTGTAGTAATTGGTCAAAACTTCTTTCTTCTTCAGGTTTTTAGTAATTTTTGACAGAATGCTAGACCCTGTGAATGTTACATTGTTGCTTGATGTATGTTATTATCTTCTTTTAATTTTGCTTTAGTGCTAAGTGGTTTCTTGCAGACATGCTTAGTCCTTTATTTAAATGTTTATTTTAGAGAGAGAGGGCACGAACACACAAATGGGGGAGGGACAGAGACAGAGGGAGACAGAGGACCCGAAGCAGGCTGTATGTTGACAACAGAGAGCCGGATGTGGGGCTTGAACTCCTGAACCACAAGATCATGACCTGAGCGGAAGTGGGACACTTAACCAACTGAGCCACCCAGGTGTCCCTCCTTTTTTATTTTTTAATGTTTATTTATTTATTTTTGACAGAGAATATGTGAGTGAGTGGGGGAGGGATGGAGAGAGAGGAAGATAGAATCACAAGCGGGATCCACGCTGTCAACACAGAGCCCCACTCGGAGCTAGATCTCTAGAAGTGCCGAGATCTTGACCTGAGCTGAAAATTAAGAGTCAGACACTTAACCGGACTGAGCCACCCAGGTGCCCTGAGCTTGATCTTTTTGAGGCATGGTTTAAAGTTTTATTTTTTAGGTCTAAGCTAACCTTTTTAAAAATTTTTTATTTTTCATTTTCAGAGAGGGAGAGAGAGTGTGCACATGTGTGTGCACAAGTAGGAGAGGGGCAGAGAGGAAAGACAGAATCCCAAATAGACTCCATGCCATCAGGATAGATGTGGGCTTGAATTCACAGACTATAAGATCATGACCCAAGATCAAGAGTCAGATGCTTAACCGTCTGTGTCACCTAGGTGCTCCAGGTCTAAGCTAACCTTTACGGCAATGGTTCTCAACAAGGGGTGACTCTCCTTTACAAGGTACATTTCAAAATGTCTGGAGGCATTGATGGTTGTCACAATTGAGGACTGTCACTGGTGTTCAGTGGTAGAGGATAGTGATAATACTAAACACCATGTAGTACACTAGAAGTCCCCAATAATAAAGAATTCTCTGGGCCAATATGTCAATAGTGACAAGGTTGAGCAACTGCTCCAAGGCTGAGTTTGCCCATTAGTAAACTATGACATTTATAGGCTCTGTACTGAATGCTCGTGTGTTCAATGAGCTGTCTCCAATTTGGCTCGTTAGTATCTTCCCTGAGCTTGCGTGGGGTCTAGGAATAGTTCAGCTTTCTGCTCAGCCTCGTTCAGTTTCACTCTAACCATACAAAATTTAATGTTCAGCTCTACAGACAAGGGAAGTTTATAGAGATTTCTGGAGCTCTTTCTCTGTGGAGTTTCTTTCTTTATGGTATTCTGCCCACAAATTCCAGATCCTTCACCTTCTTTCAGGTGTCTTTATGTTGGGTCTTTTTTGGGTAACCCCTGCCCTGTGCTGTGGCCTGGAAATTGCCTTCCAACAGAAAGCTGGGAAGATCTTAGTGTGCACTTCTACTGTCCTCCTTCCAGGAAGCACATCCTTGTGCTACATGTTGTCCAATAGTTTAAAATAGTCATTTCATATTTTTTTTTCAGATTTCTTAGTCTGTTAAAATGGGAAGGCAAAGCTATTTCACTGATTTCATCCTAGCTGGAATTTAAAGTACCTAATTTTGATTTGAATTTCCTTTTGATGATTATTCTGCGAACCTCCTTTTTAACATATCCATTGGCTGTTTGTATATCCTATTTTATGAATTACCTCTCTAATTGTTCCCAAGTTATCTATTGATTAGTCTGCATTTTAAATACCAATTCTCAGCATTTCTTTTTATATTCTAAATGCAAGTACTCTGTCAACTATGTGATGTACAAATGTATTCCCCCAATCTGTGATTACCTTCCAAGTTTTTTTTTTTTAATGCTGTCTTTTGATGTTCTTAGTTTTAATAAGCTTCCATTGATCTTTTACTTTTTTTCCATTAGCATTTCATGTTCTTTGCAAGACTTTGATAACCTGAGGTCATAAAAATATTTTCTTATGTTTTAGTCTAAAAGCTTTATTGTTTCACCTTGCACATTATGTTTATAATCCATCGGAAATAGACTTTTATGTAAGATGTGCGATTTATGTAGAAATTCAATTTTCCCAGACCATTTTATAAAAAAGCCATTCATTCTTTCCTGCACTTCAGTTTATTATATATGTATGGAATAGTGTCTATAGTCTATTCTACTAAATTGTTCGCTTTGCTCTATTTCTGCTGCTCTAATTGACAGCATTTAAAATAAAGATTATATTCTGTGTGTAATTCTTTTAAGTTTATTCTTCTTCAAGATTTTTTGGATATCTGGGCCTTGCAGATTTCCATTCAATTTTCATATGCAAAAAAATAAATAAATAAACGAGAAAGCTGTGATTTTTTCTTTTTAGTGGGAGTACATTACATCTGTAGCTCAGTGAGTAGAGATTTGACTTCTTAGCAAAATTGAGTATTCCATTACCTGAACATACTATATTTCTCCAATTATATAGGTATTTAAAATCTGTGATAGCAATTTGGATTCTTTAGTGTCCAGTTTCACAATCTTTTATTAGATTCACTGGCAAATATTTGAGAATCTTTGATAATGTAAAATATTAATTCTTTGTACTTACACTGTAAGCTTAAATCTTTATAAATTTCTTATTAAATGTCATAGTTTCTTTAAATTTTCTATGTATACATCATATTAAGAGCAAATTGTAGCATATTTTTTCTATTTTTCTGGTAGTTTTACTTTTTATTTCTTTCTCATTGATTATAATAGCTCACCATTAAGTCAGATGTTTGTTAAAGGTCAATGTAGATGTTCTTTATGGATTAAGGATCTTCATTTCTAATTACAGTATGTTAACAGGTTTATTATTTTCTATCCTTTCATAGATGTTGAACTGTATCAAATGTTTTAATTGCATTTGTTAATATTGTCATTTTTCTATAAAAAATGGTAAAATATAGTGGTTCATTTGTTTTATTTCACAAATTAAGACATAATTTACATACAATAGATTCCATCTTTTTTCATGCACATTTCTTCCATGCACACTCATTACCCATCTCTCCTAATTATGATAAAGTATCCATAAACATTCACATACTTGTTTTGGTATGAACATACATTTTTAATTCACTTGAGTAAATACCAAATAGTGAGATTGCTGAGTCATGTGATAAGAATAGGTTTAACTTTATTTAGGTGGCTGGGTGGCTCAGACAGTTGAATGGCCAACTTTAATTCAGGTCGTGATCTCGTGGTTTGTGACTTCAAACCCCTCATTGCGGTTACTGCTGTCAGTGAAGAGCCTGCTTCGGATCCTCTGTCCTCCTCTCTCTCTACGTCTCCCTTTCTCAGACACTCTCTCTCAAAAATAAAACAAAATAGTAGAATAGAATTGAAATGAAAAATAAAGTAGAATAGAATAGAATAAAAGAAAAGAAAAGAAAACTAAATGCTTACCCAAAGTAGTTTTACCCATTTTGCATTCATCCCAGAAATCTATGAGAGTCCCATTTGTTTTGCAACTTTGTCAGCAATTGGTACGGTCAGCATATGTTGCTTTTGTTGTTGGTTTCGGCCATTCTATAATAGATATGTATTGGTAGTACACTGGGTTTAATTTGCATTTCCCTAATGGCTGATGACATTGAGAAAAAATTTTTGTGCTTGTTAGCTGTTTATATATATCTCTTGGGTGTGACACATCTTTTCAAATTGTATCCTCATTATTTTAGTGGGATGTTTATTTTCTTATTATTGAGTTTTAGAGTTTCTTCTGCAATTTATCATTTATCAGGTATGTGATTTGCAAATATTTTCTTACAGTCCTTGAATTGTTTTAGTTATTTTTAAAAAAAAATTTTAGTGTTTATCTTAGAGAAAGAGAGAGAGCACAAGCAGGGGAGGGGCAGAGAGAGAGAGGGAGACAGAATCTGAAGCAGGCTCCAGGCTCTGACCTATCAGCACAGAGCTCTACATGGGGCTCAAACTCACGGTGCCATGATATCATGACCTGAGCTGAAGTCAGACACTTAACCTACTGAGCCACCCAGGCACCCTGAATTGTTTTAATTTTGTTAATGGTGTCTTTAAAACAACAGAAGTTTGGGGTGCCTGGGTGGCTCAGTCAGTTGAGCGTCCGATTTCAGCTCAAGTCGTGATCTCACAGTCCGTGAGTTGGAGCCCCACGTTGGGCTCTGTGCTGTCAGTTCAGAACCTGCAGCCTGCTTTGGATTCTGTGTCTCCCTCTCTCTCTCTGCCCCTTCCCCACTTGCACTCTGTCTCTATCAAAAAAAAAAAAAAAGAATAAATGTTAAAAAAATAAAAAAAAAAACAGAACTTCTTAATTTTGATGAAATTTAATCTATCATTTTTTGTGGTACATACCACAAGATTTTGGTATTATATCCAAGAATTATACATACTAATATTGTAAGGGTTTCTAGTGATTAAACTTTTTATGTCTTTCTCTACTGATTACAATAGCTCACCATTCTCCTAAGTTATCTTTACAATTTTATGAATTTTTGGTCTTATATGTTAATTAATATTACATATTAATGTAGTACAATACAATTATCACTGCCACTTTATACTAAGTCTTAAAATTAAGAATAGTTAGTCCTTCAAATTTCACCTTCTTTTTCAAGATTGTTCTTGCTATCTTGGCTCATCACCTTTCCATATAAAAATCAGAATTAACTACTTTTTTAATATAAAAATTTGTGGTGGGATTTGATTTGGATCGCATTAAAATCTATAGGTTAGTTTGGAAGGAATTATATCCTAATTATCTTGAGCCTCTCAATTCAGGAACAAAGTATATCTCTGCATTTACATAGATATTTAATTAATTTTATCGAAGATGTTTATCACAAGTGTTTTATAGTTTTATCATACAAATCCTGCATGCATTTTGTTAGATTTCATGTATTTCATGGTCTTTTTCGGACTATTATTTTTTTTTAACGTTTATTTATTTTTGAGACAGAGAGAGACAGAGCATGAATGGGGGAGGGTCAGAGAAAGAGGGAGACACAGAATCTGAAACAGGCTCCAGGCTCTGAGCTGTCAGCACAGATGTGGGATCATGACCTGAGCTGAAGTTGGACGCTTAACCAACTCAGCCACCCAGGCGCCCCTTTTGGAGGTATTATTAATGCTACTTTTAATAATTCAATTTCTATTTGTTTACGGCTAATATATAGATTTATAATTGATTTTTGAATAATTAATTTATATCCTGTGACCATACACAATCATTTATTAGTTCTAGTATGCTTTTGTGTAGATTCTTTAGAATTTTTATATAGGTATGGCATTATGATAATGGAGAAACTTTTGTTGTTTTCCTAATCTGTCTGCGCATTGTGTATTTTTCATGGCTTATTGCATTGCATAAGACTTCCAGTATAATGCTTTATAGGAGTGTTGAGAAGAGTCATCATTACCTCATTACACTCATACATAATGTTAGCTGTAAGTTTTTGAAGATTCCCTTGATCAGGTTTATTCTTAGGTTGCTGAGAATTTTTATCAGTAGATACTCTAAGGCCAAATGCTTTTTCTGCATCTTTTGAGGTGATCTTTATTTCTTCTTTTTAGTCTGTTGATATGCTGAATTACACTAATTTTAGAATATTGGAACATATTTCCATTCTGGAATCCCCATTTGATTATTTTGAAGATTACAAATATCTAGTTAAATTCTCCACATTTCATCTTTGTCTTCAAGGTTTTTTTTTTCTATATTCTTTTTTTTTTTTTAATTTTTTTTAATGTTTATTTATTTTTGGGACAGAGAGAGACAGAGCATGAATGGGGGAGGGGCAGAGAGAGAGGGAGACACAGAATCGGAAACAGGCTCCAGGCTCTGAGCAGTCAGCACAGAGCCCGACGCGGGGCTCGAACTCACGGACCGCGAGATCGTGACCTGGCTGAAGTCGGACGCTTAACCGACTGCGCCACCCAGGCGCCCCTTTTTTTTCTATATTCTTAAACATGTTAATCATAATTATACTATCCTTTATGATTAAGTCCAATATCTGGAAAATTTGTACATTGGCTTCTATAGTTTCATATTTATCTTAGAGTTTAGATATATTGTTTGCATTATGATGTAATTCCTTATTAAATCTGAAATCATTTATGAAAAAATGGATGGTAAGGCGATCTTCTAGAGAGGAGTTGGCCTTCTATTTGCTACACTTAGAGATTGGCAACTGCTTACATTAATACAGCCAGAGATTATGTTGAATAGTGGCTAGCTTGTTCTCTTGGTAACGCTTAGTACCCTTCTTGTTATCACTTGGCCCTCCAGGTTTCCAACAGTCTGTTTTCTTTAGGGCCTCTAATGCTTAATAGTATGAAACTCTAATCTTTGTCTTGGGAAACCTTGGAAATCTCCATCCATCTTTTTAGAGACTTTATGTTAAGGATTTTAGCCTTCCAACCTATGCTCCTCCTGAATATGGTCAGTGTGCCAATAGGCAACCAGCTATGTTCTTGAGCTCGCCCTTCCAAGTCTGTGTCCAAAGTTATGCTATTTTATTCTGAATACCAGCAGCAACTCTCAGTGGATGAATTTTCAGCTTTATGCACATACCCATAATCAGAAAATTCCCTAAGAGCAAAAGATCGCCACTTTTGAGGTTCTCCCCTTTCTGGAATCTTAGCCCATCCTGTTCCCAGTTCTTGTTGTATCTGTAGTCTGCTGTCCTTAATCAGATATTTTTGTATTCTATGTACTATTTTATTTGGTTTTATTTTTTATTTTTTTATTGGGGTTGCTCTCAACAGGACCATTGATCTGTCACTAGGTACTACATATCATTCACAAGAAGGTTTTCTTCAATATATTTTTTTCACGTGAGATCAAAGATTTAAACTGTTGTCTTTAACATTTTCTCTGATTCTCAGCTCATAAACAGTGTTTCACACATAGTGGACCCTCTCTGAATATCTACTAAGTGAATGAATAGCCAATATATTTCCAGCAAAACAGGTCCATCAAAATATGTCATCTTTATTTTGAATGTGTCAACTTAACTCTAGATAACTATATGTCACTACTTCGTCCAAATATTTATTGGTAATCATGGGTTTCGTTTCTTTACAATTTTGACTTTGTCATAGTAATAAGGAGATACTCTATCACTCTCCTATTTTACCTTATTATTGATATTAAAAGAGACAAAACAATATAAACTTAGATGCATTACCAGAGATTTTTCTGAAATTATAAGTTTTCGTGTGTGTGTGTGTGTGTGTGTGTGTGTGTGTGTGTGTGTATGTATCTAGAATGATTGGTGATATTCCTAGCAAAATTTGAGTTTGAGTAAGTTACAAATGAGAAGATAAAATTAGAATATGAATAAATATGTTCTCTCAGATAAGATGTTATATATTACAAGTAGCTTAGTTGTTTCTGATTTCTATTAAAATATCTGGATAGATTTTCCCTTACAGAAATTACTGCGGCAGAAAACAGTAGAGAAAATTACCTCCTGAAATGCTTTTATTTGAAAAGTATCAGTTAAATTGATTCCCCTGGAGGTGACTGAAATCAAGGGTAGAGATCGAGTAGGAACATTATTCACTAAAAGAATAAAAAGGTCTTCTGCAATGTCTATTACCAGGCCCTGACACAAATCCAAAGAACTTGAACTTCATTTTGAGTCTCTGGGGTAAAAACAGGGACCTTAGAGTTGCTTATATTACTGTTTATTTGAGAATATAGGTAAAGAATTCATAATTATCATAAGACAGTGAATTTCCACTATCAGAGAATACTTTAGTGGGCACAGGAATCATATTACAATGAACCCTAAACTTTTACTGTAGTAAAAGGGTTTTACTGTAGGATTTAGAATTTCATCATTTCACATATTCTGAATTCCTGGGAGGGATATGCATATGTGCAAGTAAGGTCAATTTTTAAATAAAATTGTTTTACTGTGTATTTATTTTTGAGAGAGAGAGAGAGAGAGAGAGAGAGAGAGAGAGAGAGAGAGAGAGAGAGTGTGAGTGGGGGAGGGGCAGAGACAGAAGGAGACACAGAATCTGAAGCTGGCCCCAGGCTCCAAACTGTTAGCACAGAGCCCGATGCAGGGCTCGAACTCACAAATGGTGAGATTGTGACCTGAGCTGAAGTCGGACACTTAAATTTTTTTTTTTTTCAACGTTTATTTATTTTTGGGACAGAGAGAGACAGCGCATGAATGGGGGAGGGGCAGAGAGAGAGGGAGACACAGAATCGGAAACAGGCTCCAGGCTCTGAGCCATCAGCCCAGAGCCCGACGCGGGGCTCGAACTCACGGACTGGGAGATCGTGACCTGGCTGAAGTCGGACGCTTAACCGACTGCGCCACCCAGGCGCCCCTAAGTCGGACACTTAAAATGAGCCACTCAGCTGCCCCTCTATTTCTCTCTTTCTCTCTCTCTTTTTTTTTTTTTAACATAAATCTTTACATAATGCCTGGGAGAGATTCCCTGGCCATTGCTTTTATTTTCCTTTAATGTGTTTATTTTCACCTTACTCTTACCATCGACATCATTGGCTTATTAAATTTAAGAGGAAAAAAAAATAAGGGACCTTGTCCTAGGTTTAGCAAGTCATAAAAATTCATCTGAAACTAGACTGCAGTTTTGCATTACAGTTCACAGCATGAGAGAAGAGATTTAATGTCTCCATCTGCAATATCCAAATGGCTCTGCTTTGCTCAGTTTAGATGAAAATACTAGTGGTACCATTGCCTGTGGCCCCCCCAGCTTCGTTCTTTACTTTGGTGAAGCACCAGCACCAGGGTTATATTTTAAGGACATTTCAAAAGGAAATCTGACACTGCGAAATAAACACCTTTAATGAAGTGAGATTACTAGTCACTAAGGTGCTAATGAACTATAAGATAGCTGCAGCAAACAAAATTTCTCTCGTGTCCCCTCCTGCCAATATCCAGGACTCTAGCTGGAGAGATAAGATGTAGAATTCATCCAGTGTTCAATACTCAGACAGCAGAGACAGAGTAACCTTCTCTGTAGCCCTCTGTTGTCAAAATGGCAGCTGAGACCTGGATCAACATGAATGCGAAGAAACAGTTGCGCAAACGATTTTTTTTTTTTTTGGTGTTGCTTTTACAAAGGAGAGTTCTTCCTTACAGTCTTTGAAATATATAATTCATGGTTCTATATTACTAAAACATTTCTTTTGCCACATGTCTTCACCAGCAGGATTCTGCTTAAAGATGTACTACCACTGATCTGCATAAAAGAAACATTGGAAAATTGTGTAGGCCTACATTGGGCAGAGTAGCATGATGAAATTAAACGAGCAAAAATCGTCCAGGAGTGACTTGGATATTGCCAGAGAAAACCCGCAGACTACATCCTTCCTTAACACTATCCTCACAATCATGCACACACACACTGGCCACCCCAAGACTGCCTTCCTTCTTCCCCATGCACTTGAAGCAAATGATTTGTCTGTTTTGTTGGTGCAATTTTTATTTGCTAGCATCCCATGTCAGAGCTTGGTATTAAAGCAGCAGATGTAACACTCTGATGCACTACATGTGTGTATGTGTACATGCACGCGGGAATGTAAGGGATGAGAAAAGACTAGGAAACTGAGCAAGGGGATGGGGAAGCAAAGAGGACTGGGAGGAGGAAGGAAAATAGTTTACTAATCAAAGATGTAGGCCTGGTCCACTGATCAATTTAACACATTAAGTGGCAGTTATGCATATATTTGAAAAAATACACCTTGTAGTCTGTTAATTTTGGTTGTCTAAAGAATTGTTGCGTAATCAATTTGGCTCCAGCAGACAGTATTGATCAGAAAACAGACAGATTGTCTCTACAGGGACCCAGTTCATTTGTCCACCTACTGTGGATAAGCAGGACCTGTTTAAAACGAAAAGAAGTAGTAGTTTCAAAGGAGAAGTGTTGAGTCCATTAAAACAAAAGCAAAAAAAGTTGCTAATGCAATTGTATGATCTAGTCTGTACCACATTTCTAGTATCATAACGTGCCAATGATAAGTACACTGTTGAGTGATGCAAGGTGCTCAGCAATATTACACATGTGATGTATGTCCTCTCGGTGCTTCCTCTTAACCTGCCCCCCCTTTACCTAACCTCCCTGCCTTACGACAGCTGTGCTAGCAGAGCATCACCGCAAGTCTGCTTAAAATTGTAACATCGATACATTCTGGTTAAGGAGGTGCCCGGGGAACAAACTCAACTTGCTCTCCCTGTGGGATCAGATAGGCTTTGCAAGGATATTTCTAGCCTCCTGAAGGATATTGAAAGTGAAAAGCACATTTTGGGTGGTATAGTTTGCTTGCTTCCCACTCTTCGGTCTGCAAACCTCCTGTTGTAATACTTTCTGCACCTGCTTTTATTTCATCTCTAGCTGGTCAGGAATTCCAGTTTTGTGTCCAAAGAAAAAAGCTTCCCTCTGTGAATCATTCCTACACCATATATCCAGAAGGGAATACCAAATAAAGCTCTTACAGAGTTGGAACTAAAGAACAGGCAAAGTATAGAGCAAAGGAGAGCTGCAATTTGTACCTGGTACCAAGGACTGCTTGTGTTTTTTTTTTTTTTCTTAATGGCATAGGCAAGGGTAACAAGTGCTTGCCTTTTTTCACCTCCTTTGTTTCACATAATATATGCATTTTACTCTCTCCACTCTAATGTCCTTTTTTTTTTTTTTTCCTTCCCCTCCCCCATGGGTTCCTGTTAAGTTTCTCAGGATCCACATAAGAGTGAAACCATATGGTATCTGTCTTTCTCTGTATGGCTTATTTCACTTAGCATCACACTCTCCAGTTCCATCCACGTTGCTACAAAAGCATAAGAGACTGTTAAAAACTGAGAACAAACTGAGGGTTGATGGGGGGTGGGAGGGAGGGGCGGGTGGGTGATGGGTATTGAAGAGGGCACCTTTTGGGATGAGCACTGGGTGTTGTATGGAAACCAATTTGTCAATAAATTTCATATTAAAAAAATATATATATGCATTTTATAAATAATCTCATACCCCAGATCCTTTCTTGAGAAAGGCAGAGTCTAAATCTATAACGGAAGCTTTGACGGTTGGTAATTTAACAAAGACCTTTATGTTTAGTCCTGCCAGCTGCCCCCGCTTAGAAACAAAGTTAGTGAAATCAGAGACTACATAACTCGCCTACTATCCTCTCTGGAAGTATAGAAACTCAAATACAATCTTCTTGGAAGTAAAGTATTTTTTACAAACTTCCCTAATTTCAAGAGTTCAGCTATTATCAGTCTTTGTGGACAAGCCCAACAGGTTTGAAATGATGGGAAAGGCTTTTCCATCATCAATCCCTATCTTTTCTGTTGGCTCTGCTTCATATCTCTTCTGCCATGTTCTTCAGGCACAACAAATTATCATTTAGTTCTTTTTTTTTTTTTTTTACTTTTTTTTTTTCAACGTTTATTTATTTTTGGGACAGAGAGAGACAGAGCATGAACGGGGGAGGGGCAGAGAGAGAGGGAGACACAGAATCGGAAACAGGCTCCAGGCTCCGAGCCATCAGCCCAGAGCCCGACGCGGGGCTCGAACTCACGGACCGCGAGATCGTGACCTGGCTGAAGTCGGACGCTTAACCGACTGCGCCACCCAGGCGCCCTATCATTTAGTTCTTAAAGATGCCTGATCTCTGACAGGCCAATACTTGTGACTTTCTGTCCCTTCTCTGATCTGATATGACTCCCCTCTTTGCCTAGACAACTGTTGTTCTTTACGTGATTGTTAACACAGGACCTGGGGCAGCTGGTCCTGGTAACAATCTCATTTTATTACTTTCAGTTGTGTACTTTGGGGTAAATTTCTTAAATCTCTGTGTTTCAGTGCCCTTATTCATAACATAAAGATGGTAATAGAACTTTCTTCATAGAGTTGCTTGTGGGCAAACAGATTTAATCTACGGAAAACACTAAGACATCTGCTAGTTATTCTGAGTCCAGAATAACCAAATTTTCTACTCCATGTATCTCCTACTATGTACCACTGGATCCAGCTATGTTTTCTCCACTCGACCTCCTAACTATTTTTTCTCCTAAATTTCTTCTGCCAGTCTAGGCCCCAATAACTTATTGGTTAAAACTCTGTAATTTTCTCTTACGTAACCTTCCTAACACATGGTTTCTTGTCATCAAGGTGTTCCCCACAGTTTTTCCTGTGTAGTCATTCCAACCTGCAAATCTGATCAATTCAAACATTTGCTGAGAACTCTTCATGAGCATCCTATAGATTTCACCTTATATAAAGCTCTGTGTGCTTAGATCTCTGCTTTACCTTCTAATGATGTCTGATCAAGTGTATCTTTATCTCCTATCTTGCAGAAAGTGCTGAACAGTAGTGAACGAATAAACAAGTATTTGTGCATCAAGTTGTGCTATAAGTATATCCACTGGGCACTATGTCCTTTCTAGTTCTAGTGTATGGAACAAAGACCAAACTATGTCCTAGCAGGATTAAAGGAGGGAGCTGTTTCACTGAAATGTATTGGCTGCAGAATAGTTAAGTGCTTTTATCAGCCACTGAAAATCATGATCTTCTTCACAGTTTCCTTTCGTTTGCTTGTAGACATGCTGCCTTGGGGGAGGTATAGACTTCTATGACATTTCTTCTTCTTTTTTTTTTTTTTTGAAGCTCATTTATTTTGAGAGAGAGAGAGAGAGAGAGAGAGAGAGAGAGATTGAGCGCACACATAAGCTGAGGAGGGGCAGAGAGCAAGGGAGAGAGAGAATCCCAAGCAGGCTTTGGGCTGCCAGCTTGGAGCCTGATGTGGGGCTTGATCCAACTAACTGTGAGATCGTGACCTGAGCGCAAATCGAGTCACATGCTTAACCAGCTGAGCCACCAGGCACCTCCAGGCTTCTGCAACATTTCTTCTTAATATAGGCATTCTGATATTTTTCCTACTTTTAAAAATTGAAGTATAAATACACAAGGTGCAAAAAGCTGAGCAGAAATATACAGTTGGTGGGTTTTTCACCCTTGTCTACACCCATGTGATCACCATCAGGATTAAGGACATTTTTAACACTCAAAAATACTCCCTTGTGCTCCTAAACTCCCAGTCAATATCCAGTCACATTCCAGAGGTAACCTTGCTATTCTTGACTTCCTCCAACAGTAGTCAGTTTTGACTCTTTTTCAATATGTATTCTTTGTGTCTGGCTTTTATGCCACAAAGTACCTACGAGATGTATCCAAGATATTTTGTGCATCTGTAGTTTGTTCCTTTTTATGACTGCATCCTATCCCATTGTATAAATATATCACAATTTATTTTCTCTAGTTTCCTATTGATGGAAGTTTGGGATGTCTCTAGCCTGAGGCTATAATGTATAAAATTCTTGCAGGTGTCTTTTGGTGGACATATGTATTTATTTCTCTTGTATATGTATATAGCTAGGAATTGTATATTAGACAATGGGATCCTATAGGTTTTGACATTTTGATTTTTGCATATTTTCTATTTACTCTCTTCCTGCTTCTTTTACCTTTTGAACAGTCCTTCTTGACCCCCCCCTTTTTTTTTCTAATTTGAGAGAGAGACAAAGCATGCAACCAGGTAAGAGGGGCAGAGGGAAAGAGACATAATTTTAAGCAGGCTCCAAGCTCAGCGTGGAGCATGATGCGGGGCTTGATCTCACAACCCTGGGATCATGGCATGAGCCAAAATCAAGAGTCAGGGCTCAACCGACTAAGCCACCCAGGCACCCCAAGCCCTTCTTGACTCTTTATTAAAATTTAAAAAAATGTTTTATTTATTTTTGAGAGAGAGAGAGTGAAAGAGCACAAGCAGGGGAGGGGCAGAGAGAGAGGGAAACAGAATCTGAAGCAGGCTTTAGGCTCTGAGCTGTCAGCACAGAGTCTGATGCAGGGCTCAAACTCATAAACCGTGAGATCACGAACTGAGCCCAAGTCAGATGCTTAATCGACTGAGCCACCCAGGCGCCCCAGCCCTTCTTGAGTCTTATATCCATATTACCACATTATATATTTTTCATGATTCTTCTTCTTTTACAGTTTCCATTTTATTTAATTAGACACCCAATCTTGAACAACTGGAAATATTTCCTTAGTTCAACCATTGGATTTTTTTCTTTCTACTTTATAAGAATGATTTGAAGTATTATAAATCACTGACCTATGCCAGCAAAAATTCTGTATTTATTTGGAAATATCACCTACGTACCCTTTTACCATTTATTTTTGACGGCTTTACTAAAGTATCTATGGGTGTCACTTATCTGAGTGGCTTAGGTTGATTAGCTTGACTCTTTGATAGGTAAATGCTCCTTATACACATTGTATGCATGACTATCTTTCCAAGTATTTATTTTCAGTGTTCTTGGGGAGGGGGAGAGGAAAGCACCCAAATTAACACTTGAACTTGTATCCTAAGACACATCTCTTAGGTTTTAGCCTCAATCCTTTGAGTCTACTTCTAAGCAGCTACACAAAATATTCAGACTTCTCAGTGACCTTCACTTCCTTCATGGTTTCAGAATAATAGGATCTATGTCTTTGTGATGCTCTGATTTGCTATAGAAACTGCTTTAGTGACTTCTGCAATGAAGTCTCATGTTTCACTTTAGCTATAACATTTTTGGAAAGAAAACAGAACTGAAGATGCTTCAGCAGAATTTGAAATGAAAGAAAAAAAAGCAGAGCTTTTAGTACTAAGAAGCCTGATAATAGCATTTCTTTGTTCTTTCTGGGAAATGCAAGTGATAAATATCAGAGACAGAATGAAGTATATGATAAACAAGGACAAAATCTGAAGCTGGGAAGTAATCTTTGATGCTGCTGATAGTGGCAATAAAATCCCACCCACACTTACATGTAAAATGAGAACTCCTTACTGAAATATATGGAATATTAGAAATCACTCAATTTAAGCTTTATCCAGATATAATGAAACTTTTCACACAGAACCAGAGATTATCTCATAAAAACAATTCATTCCCTCTGATTTGCCCAGGACAAAATAAGATCAGTCTTTTCTAGTTATCACTGTAGCAAGATCTTTGTCCAATCTCTGATTTCTGTAAGGGCCAAACTAGTACTTGATGCAAATATTTACCTTACTAAGATGCTTAAAAGAGCTTCTAAGTGCCCTTGTCTGTCTCCAACCCCTAACTTCATTGCTAAGAGGTAACAAAGTGTTTATGCCCTTTGCGGGGATTCTGAACCGACCCAGAGAGCGCGGAATGCCTTTCACTTCAAAGAAGCTTAGAGTTTAACACAGATCTGACAACTTCCTACTTTAGCAAGGTACTTACTTTTTCTCTGTTACAGCAATTTGTTTCAGACAGTGCAAATACTATTAGAGGTTTAAATAATAGGTTAAATGGCATCATTCCTGTATGTTTCACACATCCGTTGCTCCTCGTGAAGACAGCATTAGCTTGGAAGTCAGACAGATCAACAATCCTCTTCTGCGTTCACTCTGCTGGTTATGTGACTTTGGTTAGATTTATGCAGTGTACAATCTTCAGTTTCCCCTATCTATGATACAGAAAAACTTATTTCCTCATCACACAGGATTGTAGTGAGAATTAAAATAATAATGAATATGGAAACCCTGGCATCATAACTCCCTTACAAAAGTAATTTTCCATTTTAACTTGATTTCATATGTCTAAAAATTCTAGTAAATCCAGGGAACATAATGTAACTTTGGAGGGCAGTGTGCAATAGATAAAGGAAAAACAAAAACAAATTAGAGTCACACAAATTCAGGTTGCGACAGAAGTTCCACACTGACTTTTGAAAGTTGACCACCCTCTTTGAATCTTAGTTTCTTCAATTATAACATAGAGATAATAAGTACTTGGTAGGGTAGTTTCGAGGATCAAAGAAGATGATACAGAAGAATGTTTCTGGTAAGATGCATATTATAATGGCTTAGAAACAATATAAATCTATTCTATAATAGGATTTAAAAAATCTTTGGATATATACATACACACTCTGAATATGTCAAGAGGTTCTTCCTATCACAGTTAGAATGACATTAAACCCCTCTCCTTGGACTGGCTCTGCCTACCTCCGAGTGTTCTTCTCCCAGTGTCTTCTGTGTCTTACCCTGCTTCAGCCATCATGGCCTTCCTGTTAGTCTTGAAATAAGCCAAACTCATTTCCAAGTTAGGATTTCTGCAGTTCCTCTTTCTTTGCTATAATGTTCTCCTCCTAGCAATTTCAAGCAATTTCATTCCCCATTGGTGCTTCCCCCTATATATCTACTCCAGCCTGTTTAAAATAGTACCTCACTTTGCAAAATACTCTCTAGTACTTTACTATGTCTTATGTGTTTTGATACACATCTTGAAATTTGAAATTATAACATTTATCAATTTCTTTATTTCTTATCTATCTCTCTTAGAGCAAGTTCCTTATTGTTTAATGCCTTTATATCCTTAGCTATAAAACATGTTTGATTTAATAATCAGTCAATACACATGTACAGAATGAAGGAATCCATCCATTGGTGAAGCCATACTTAGTACTTAAGTGTATGAGGTGTTCTTTTCTGTCCATTCTATCTCTGAACACATGTGCAAAGAAACACATATTCAACAAATAACAGTAGCCACTTATCTTACAAGGCAGATGTCTGTAATGTTTACATAAGAATTATGAGAGTCCCAGTTGTATTTCTTCTATATTTACACTGGCGATAATGGTGAACTAAAAATAAATAACTGTCCTGGTAAATAAATTTTGACAACGTAAATGCATTTTAGTTAAATACTACCATGTGTTTTCCTAATACGAGTGATGTTGCTGATGGTTCCGTGAATTTCTGTAGTATTTTTTTGTTTTCGACAAGCTGGGAAAATAATTCCTTTTTTTTTTAAACAAGGTGCCTGCTTTTCTCTTTAGTTTCTTCTACTACAATCAGAAAAATATGTGTGGCATTGGAATTTAGTCGATGTAAATGACTCCCGTCCTAATCTAATGCCTCAGCTTTTAAACTTTCACCATTTAGTAATCCACAAAAGTAGTTTATTGCCTTCTCTGCCTCTGCCATAAATGCTAAAACTTAATTAGTTTGGAAAATCCTTACATTTGAAGCCAGGATTTCTGTACAAATATTCTTCTATGTATATTCCAGTGGGTAAGTGAGCACTATCCCAATTAATTTGGGAAATTGGCGGGAGAAAAAAACCAAAAAACTGTGTGGAATAAGGACAGCAAAAATGTAGTCAAGTATGAATCGAAGTCTTATGAAAAAAAATAGCATTTTGGCAGATTATAACATATGTTAAAGAGTAGTAGATGTGTGGCTGCTTTCAGGGAAAACTACAGAAGTATATTACATTCTTACATTCATGTAAGAACACACTGACAAACGGCCGTGTGAAGGCTTGTTTGTGCAAGTTACTACACATGCACTCAACATGTGCCACATGTGCTATTCTAGGTGCTTTGCTTATGCTTGTGTTTAGTTCCCCCCAAAACATTTAACACACTATTATCTCTATTTTATGCAAAAAAGAAACGAGGCCCAAATAAGAACAGAGGTATTAAGTTGTAGATACTAGATCTGAACCCACAGCTCCTCAAAATATGATATGGAAACCTGGTCTAGAGGAACTTAAAATCTAGAAGGTGGGGTGCTTGGGTGGCTCAGTAGGTTAAATGTCTGACTCTTGGTTTTAGCTCAGGTCAGGATCTCAAGGTTCATGAGATGGAGGCCCCTGTTGGGCTCCACCCTGATAGCTCAGAGTGTGCTTGGGATTTTCTCTCTCCCTCTCTCTCTTTGCCCCTCCCCTGTTCACTGGCTCTGTCTCAAAATAAATAAATAAACATAAAATAAAATAAAAATAAAATCTAGAAAGAGATACATAATAAAAAGCACCATATTTGTCTAAGAGCACAATGGGCCCATGTGGGATGATTTCATGGAGAAAGTGAGACCCTTGCTGAGCCTTGAAAGATGGGGTAAATTTGTTTAATAATGCCAGGTGATACCTACTGAATGCTTACTCTGTACCAGGCACTTTACATTCACCTTCATCTACTTACTAATTTAGTCCTTATAACAACAATCCCATAGAATGGATACTATTATTTTCCCCATTTTACATTTGAGAAAATTAGGCACAAGCACAGTTTACTCCATTCCTGATAAATTATCTAATAGCAATAAACACAGAGTTTAAGGATAGTCTTCAGTCTGTATTCCTTATTTCTAATTGGCCATCACTGCCTTAATATTGCTTTTCAGAATATTTTAAATTGTAAACAAACCAGATAGAAATGTCTATTACATTTAATCTGTAGGACTGAGAACTTCCAAGACATTATCAGGAAAATTTCTTTTTCAGATATTTGGTTAGAACATTAATTCATTCCACAAATAGGCAGCAAGTGGATTGTATGTGCCAGGCTTTGTGCTTAGGAGAAACGTTGTGCATGGATTTCTTTTTATTTGATGAATTTGCCTTAAAAAGCATTATTTTTGCTTAGTGCTTACGGATAGATTGAAGCTTTTTCTTTCGTTTTAAAAAACTTCCTCTCTTTCTTTGACACTCTCTAGAAAAACAAATAATTACCTTATGGCTGAAATGCATTAACCTTGGGAAAAGCTGTGATAACTCTTTTAAAAGATTATTTTAATACTGTGACTTCCATTAGCAAGAAAAAAAATTCTATTGGCCTTAACATTTTTAAAAAGCATTGACACAATAAAATGGAATCTTGTTCTACTCTCCAATTGTGGAATAATTCTTGTTTACAGGATCCCGACGGGGGTTTTCAACTGGTTTTATAGAACACAGGGATTAGACAAAACATGAATCAGCCATTGTCTGGGCATGGGATAGACAAAATATTTGCATAACTTAGCTGATTATGGTAGAATCATACAACTAGGACCAAAAGTTCTTAGAGAAAATATTTTAACAAATTCACCACTTGGTGACTCTTGATTGAACTTGATGCTACATTAATGATATGCAAATATTAAGTGCCTTATCGATTTTCCAAAAAGTTTCAACTCATCAGGAAAGCAGGAAAACATACTGTACAGACCTCACAATAGTTTATGAATGAACAAAAACAAACAAAAATAAACAACCTCCCAGAACAGTGCTGTCCAATAGAAATACAACACAAACTATTTTTATAATTAAAACATTTCTAATAAGATACATTAAAAAGTAAAAAAAAGAGTATATTTAATTTTTATATATTGTTTTAAATGTAGTAAACATAAAATCATAGAGGGATTTTATATTTTTTCATACTAAGTCTTTGAAATTTGATGTGTAATTCATAATCATAGCACATCTCAATTCAGAGGCTAAATTTTTATTGGAAATACGTTATCTGTATTTAGATTTTTTTAAAACCTTTTAACATTTATTTGAGAGAGAGAGAGAGAGAGACAGAAAGAGGGGGAGAGAGAGAGAATCTCAAGCAGGCTCCCTGCTGACAGCACAGGGCCTGCTTGGGATTTTCTCCCTCTCCTTTTCTCTCTTCCCCTCCCCTGCTTGTGCTCTATCTCTTTCAAAGTAATTAAATAAACTAAAAAAATAATAAAAATAAATGTGACAAATTAAATATAAATGTATTCATTCTGATTCCTTCCGAATAATTGTTTTTGAAATGTTTAACTTGGGAAGCTTTGGATAAATAAATAGGAGATGGCAAATGGGGTTAAAAAAAAAAAAAGTAAGTTGCTCTTTTGGAACGTTTTTACTGGAAGAGACAAATTCTGGAGCCTGCATGATTAATAGATATAATTAGTTTTCAAAAGCTGAAAATCAAGGTTATCTAATGGCCAATTCACTCTATAGTGCAGTCCTGGCCAGAATCAATATGATAACGATCATGCTTTCCTCAGTCAAGAGAGGTGTGAAGTGTAGTGTGTGTGTGCGTGTGTGTGTGAGAGCAGTGGTGAGCTGGAGTGGGGCCCCAGCAGGACAAAGCGACACATAACTTCTGCGCTGCCGTCTGTTACATTTCCAAGCCTTAGAAGATAGCGGGTTTATCTACTTTGAGTCTAATTGCTGCAGAGCATAGTATAAGATCAACAAATAAGAGATAATGAAAGCACAGGTCCATTGGGAAACAGGAGAAAAAAAAAAGGAACATTTACTTTTTCATTGTTACGTAGACAGGTGTAACCTCTGTGAGTTTAAGAAGAGGGATCTATCAAGTAAAATAATCCGTCTTTACTATCTCTAGCAAAACTTCAAACTAAAACGGAACATATAGTATAATGGCTACAAAAAAGATGGAAATTATATAAAATATGCTTTCATAAAATGTTGTTATTTTAGAACTAAGAAATAAATGCTACATCCTTTCTTACTCTCCTGTTGACCCTGAGCAAATGACTTAACCTCTCTGGTCCTTGGTATCCTATGTGTTTAATAGTACTTCATGAGATTTATTTGCCATGTTATATAAATCATATAGTAAAGAAACTGGCAGACAATAAAGAACTAAGTATTTATTTCTGTAGTCTATATTATTTTTAAGACACTAACTCAAATTTAGAATGATAGTAATTCAGTATAGGATACTAATATATAAATACGTAGAAATAGTGTATACTGTAGTATATTTGCTAGAGAGCTCTCTCATGCTATTAAAATATAGTTAAGAAAAAAGATGATATCTCTAAAAAGTAGAATATGGTGGCAGGATCATTACCCATTTATGCGAAGTCTTGATTTCCATTTTAGCTCTGCTGTTTGTTGATTTTTTTTGCATGTGAGTAAGTGATTTGCCTTCGGCAAGCCTGAGTTTCTTCTTTAGGGGGAAAAAAAAAACCAATAACACCCTTTCTGGTCTTCCAAAAAAGAATAGTTTAAAATTCAAATAAAAATATAGGTGGGAAAGTACTTTATGTAAAACTTTCCAATTTTTGAATACTGCTATTAATAGAAACATCCTATTAAGTCTGAAAGAAAAGATAAAATAGACCACTAACACAAAAGAATTAACACAGAAATTAAAGAAGTTTAAAAGAAAGTATCTAGTTTGCAAAAATGGAGGCATTATTATTTGCCAGATAGTTTTAAGAGTTAAAAAAAATTGTCTTTAAGGCACTTAATATAGTCGCTGGCACATGGCTCTCAATAATTGTAACTAGTAAAAATTAATCATGGAGTAATCCCCCAAACACATTTAAAAAAAATCTAGGAATTTACCATGCTTTGGTCAATAAAAAGGCAGAGTTTCAGAGATATGCGGATCATATGGCAATATCTGTCCCAATGATTCAGTATGGCAATACAGTCAATGTTACTATAATAAATTAAAACCAGATTCATCGTACCTATAAAAGCAAATACAACAACCAGCAATAATGACAAATATGAATCACACTTTTAGAGTCTGCCTCTGAATCGAAATTGCTTGGCCAGGTATCACCTCATTAATTCTCTTACCCTCAAGATAAATGAACCAATTTTATAGTCTTAAGAACACTGAATTATATGTTTCAGAGAATAATCAGAATTACTGATAGAAAAGAATATATTTGAAATCTCCCTGATTCCATAGGCTTTACATTTCAAGGCAAAGCCAAGGCTTTTGAAAGGTTGAGTTTTTATTTATGGATGGACTTTTTAAAAAATTTCTTGATTAAACGGGAAGGATTGAAATGCTTCATAAAAGGGCACTTGGACATCAAATGGCTCTCCTTGACTGTATTTTGATGACTTTAGTATGAATTAGACATAGAGGTAAAAATTTCCCTTGAAATACATACTCGGTTTTTAAATTAATAGGATAATATACTTGGGACAAATTGCCTTTGGAGAAGGCAACTATATTGTTCAAAGTATTTTCAAATAGTTCTTACACCAAATCTAACAAAAAACAGGATACATTCTCTAGCCACAAACCCCCATACCATTGAGATTTGTCTCTTACTAATGTTCTTTTGGATTGGTTCCTGGAATTTAATGATTAAAGTTGGCCTGTGGAAGGAGAGAGTTCAGGGTTATAGGAAACCTGGATTACATTTGAAGATGCACAAATTTTAGATACCGTTCCAGGAAGACTCTGGTTCTCTCAGGAGGTAGGTAGTGGGAGACTGGGACAGTTGGGAAAAACTAAGAGAATCCTATACCCATGCAACATGGTGGCATCATACATTCCCTCTAATAAGTATTGGCTGTTCATGGAAGATTTCATCCATAAAATCCATGCTTAGGTTAAAAAACAAACAAAATGAACGAGTTTCCTAGAAATAATGATGCGTAGGAGGAAAAGGAGGCAGTGGAAGGGGGAGGAGGTGTCCGTGGAGGCTGTTGCTGTGGTGATGATGATGAAGATGATGATGATGATGATAAAAAAAAAGCGTCCTGTTCTTACATGAATAGCCCATAATAAGTCTTTTCACCTCAATACTTTAAAAAAAAAAGAAAAGCTTTTCTTCCACAGTGAAATTGTCTTTGTTGCCTAATTACATATTATGTTCTTTTTAGAATGCTCCAGCTGCAGACTCATAACTGAAAGCTCACTGTGTCTTATCTCAAATATATTTTTATATAGGTTAACCACTGTTCAATATCTCATTCACTAGGAAGAGTATGTCAACCCTTTCCCCACCCATATTATAATTTTGTTTCCAGAACAGCAACCAATTTGTATTTGTTGGTCAACATTAGGTTCAGTGTAACAGTTATCTCTGATTTTGAGAAACAATATTACCAGTTAGTCATGCCAAGAATTTGCTCTGGATCGTGGAACACATAGTGAATAAGGCATTAAGAAGATACAAGACACACTGTGTTTCTCATCTGTTGGAATATTAACTGAAAGCAAGCATAGTATGGGATTTTCCTAGACTAATTACCAATACATACTCTTTTTCCATACCCTCCTATGGAAATCTATTGTTTACTTCTCCCTCTCCTTTGTTTTTTTTTGTTGTTGTTGTTCTCCTTAAGAAAGAGGTGCTAATGATTCAAAAGATTATCATTTCCAGCAAAAGTTGTGTTTCAGCATTTCAGGGAATGAAGCCTATATTAAAATGAGGCCTTTGGTGGGGAAGGGCAGAAGCTGAGATGTCCTCAGGGTCAAAATTTACACAGATCTGGATTGGACTCCTGCCTCATAATGTGATATTCATGTAAATTTAGGAAGTTATTTAACTCATTACCTCAGTGGGCCTTGTAATGAATATTCAGTGCATGTGAAAATGCCTGGAAGTCCTGGAAGATGGTAGGTGTTCAGTAAACAGGAATGTTCATTTTCAATATTGTAATCTAATTCATTTCTCCATCATAGGCAGATTACTCTTTCTGTTTGGAACTCTTTCTCTGTCTCCTTAGAGTTAAAAAAATTGCCAGGACTCTGGAACTCTAGGCCTTTCTTATATTTGGAGAAGGTGTTTTTGTATTATTGCTTATTGTCCTTTCCTTATGCTTCTTTTCTCCTTCTGGAATGCCTGTTAGAGATACTATGTATATCCAAGATATATTACTTCATAATTTTTATCTCTTTGTGTTTAGCTTGACCTTATTCTCTTTCTACCTATCCAATTAATTTCCCTAATGGTGAATCAAGTTTTAAACTCTAGAAAGATGTATTTTGGGGGCTATATTTGAATCTAGAGTATAAAATATATAATCATTTTATTAGTTTTCCTTCTTAACTTACCATTGGAGTATAGCACATACAAAACACATAACCTTAAGTGAACAACTAAATTAATATTTACATATATATTTATATCCAAAGTGTAATTAATATACAGATTAATACATAGAATCATCATCCTGGAAACCTCCATTATACTATCACACAGTCAATGCCCTTCCTTCAAAATTACCATTCTGACTTCAGCCAAAACATTGAATAATAAATTTGCCTATTTTATTTTTTTAAACGTTTATTTATTATTGAAAGACAGAGAGAGTCAGAGCATGAGCAGGGGAAGGGCAGAGGGAGAGGGAGACACAGAATCCGAAGCAGGCTCTAGGCTCTGAGCTGTCAGCACAGAGCCCAACACGGGGCTTGAACTCACAAACCATGAGATCATGACCTGAGCCGAAGTCGGACGCTTAACCGACTGAGCCACCCAGGCGCCCCTTGCCTGTTTTATTTATTTATTTATTTATTTTTAGTTTTCTATAAATGGAATAGTACAGTACCTACTTTTTCTGTGCCTGCTTTTTAGTATTATGTTTGCAGGATGTGTCCACTCTGTTCTGTATAGCAGTAACTTATCACTGCTTTATATTATTCCATTTTGTTAATAAACCATACATCAGTAAAACATCTGATTGTTCATGGGCATCCACATTGCTTCAAGTCTTGGGCCATTATGAATAAAGCTGCTATGAAAGTTTTGTACATGCTTTGTGGAATACATATGTAATCATCACTATTGGGATTCTAGAGTGAAATGGCTTCCAACAGATACTACAAGTATTTTGAAATAGTTTGCCAATTTTCATTGTTACCAGCAGTATATAAAAATGATACTGCTAAAAATTCTTATTAGTTTTAATGCAATTTGAATTTCTGTTCCTTCTTAAAGTTCTTCTTTGTATTACTTTTTTAATCTGTATTTATTTTCGAGAGAGAGAGAAAGAGAGAGAGAGAGAATGAGCAGGAGAGGAACAGAGAGAGAAGGAGACACAGAATCCAAGGCAGACTCCAGGCTATGAACTGTCAGCATAAAGCCCCACGTGGGGCTCTAACTCACGAACCACGAGATCATGACCTGAGCCAAAGTCGGATGCTTAACCAACTGAGCCACCCAGGTGCCCCAGTTCCTTTTTAAATTTCTTATTGATCAGATTTAGTTTTTGTCATTTCTGATTAATTTTTTCTCTTGCTGTTGATCCCCTTTAATGGGTTGTTGTCATTTATTGTTCACATGGTAGGACTCAGGCTTTTAATTTGAAGTTTTCTGAGTGGCAACCATCCAAGACGAAGTGGAAAAGAAAGTGTTCTCTTGAACAGGTCACATGATTCAGCCATGGTATCTGGAAGATTCCACTTTACTCCCATGCCTTCTTGTTTACTTTAGTCTCGATGACACAGAAAACAGTCTATATTAAGTTCATGTTTGGCTCAGGCTGACTAAGCACACTCACACAGACACAATGTCAACCTGCGCAGTGGGTCAACAGATAACGGTAGGCTAAAGACTTCCCATCATGAGGCTATAACTCTATAATCCAAGCACCATCCAATTCCACAAGTGACAGAGTCTCAACTGCTCATCGCACTTAACTCTTGTAAAACATTTATTTCTCTTAGGGTAATATGCAATTCAGTTTTTCAGGAAGCTATTTAGCCTGACAAACCTGTTCTCCCTCTCAAACGGATTTTTTGTTCTGCATTTCTTTCAAATGGCCTGGAAATTTTGTTCCACTTTCATTCGTTGCTAAGGGGAAAAGTAACATTTCTTATATTTTTTAATCCACTCAAATTACCATTTAAATGAGTTGCTCTTTTCAGAGATAATGAATTGGTATGTTATTGAAAGAGAAGATAGTCAAAGTTGTACCTTGTACCTGTTTAATTTCCTATACAATGGCAAGCAAAAATATTTATAAGATCAAGTGTATTTGAATAGCCAGAGAAAGATGTCAGTTAAGTACAAATGGTAATATTTGCTTCATATCAGCCTAGACTGTCTTACTAGTGGCTGACTTTTTTACTACTGTTTTGTAAACAAAATATAGTCAAATGTTGATCTCTGGAGTCACTTGAGGTTTTTATAGCTTTCTGAAACCTATCATAAAATGTAGACTTGCATATTTCCCTTGATGTATTTTTTGTAGCTCAGTTTATGGATGGTTTACAAATCATCAGATATATGAGTAGAAATATGGATGAATTATAAGCACATATATTCCTTTTTCCACTATATAATTCTAAAAATAATTTACCCTAAACTCTTTACATGAGTTTGGGATTATTTTTATTTGGAATCATTTTTGGTCTAGAATATTAATTCAAGATGTTCTCTATTCTAGCCTTCTGCCAAGAGTAAGAAGTTCTAAATCATAAGCACATAAACCTGAAGCTATCCCAAACAATAATTTATTGATCCATGCTTGAAAAAAATCTCTCTATTTCAGAGCTTTGGAAGTAGGAAATAAATATGTAGAACAATAGATTCTCAAGATAGACTGAAACTCCAGAGGTCACCTAAAATAAACCACCATTTCATTGCTTAAACGTCCTCTATAATTTCAGTTGGGGATTGAATACTTCCAGAGTGCTCTGCAAAAGTATAACTATGTTGAAGTAAAAGCCTTTGCTAAATGGGTGTCCTGATGCTAGTTGTGCCTTTAGGACCAAAACGTACAGGTTTAAATTTCCTAACAATGACGACTCCATAAGCACTTAAGTGCCACTCTCCAGTTTCCCTGTAACTTGCCTTTTGGTTTAAACCTCTGGTTTCTTCACGTATTCCTCATACATTCGGTTTGATTCCCTTCTCAATTGCCATCACTCTCTTCTGTGTGCATTCTAGTTTGTGGCAAAGAGAAATAGGTTTCAAACTGTTCACGAGATGGAATGCCTACATTCTTGGCATTAGACATTCTTTGAAGCAGTCCGTTTTCATTAACAGTCTTAGCATATATGTGTAAATATATATATATGAATGTGTCTTACAGTATTTTATATAATTATAAATGTATATATAAATATAAAAATATATAAAATATTTAAAATATATAAAAATATATATAATTTTCACTCATGTGAAGCCCATTATTACAACTTCTAAGTCTTTTTCACTAGGTCTTAAGCCATATTTCTACCATATTGAATTGAAATTTTGTGGAAGCACAAGGGCAGCACTGGTAGATCGCAGTGAATGGTGGATTAGGGATGGACTAAACATGAATATTGTGTTTAATGCTATTTATCTTTGAAGTTTAATCCATAATTTTACTTTATCAAGGTCTTGTTGGATTCTGATAAGTCCTGCCAGCTTTATACCATTCAAAAAGTTGGTCAATATTTTAATAGTACTCTTACCTAAATCTTTACAAAATTTTTTAAGAAAGCATAGTTTTCAATAATATCATATTCAATTTGATCCACAATGCACATTCCTTGGATAAAACCCTTTATTCAGTTATAAATCCATCCAGATAGCACTAGTTATTCATCTTATCACTATTGATAACAGAATTTCTTAAAATGTTACACAGCTTGGGGCGCCTGGGTGGCTCAGTCGGTCGAGCGTCCCACTTCCGCCCAGGTCATGATCTCCCGGTTTGTGGATTCGAGCCCCACATCAGGCTCTGTGCTGACAGCTCAGGGCCTGGAACCTGCTTCGGATTCTGTGTCTCCCTTCTGCTCCTCCCCCATTCATGCTCGCTCTCTCTCTCTCTCAAAAATAAAGCTTCAAAAAATTTTAAAAATGTTACACAGCTCTGAAGAGCTCTCGCGGCAATCTGGTGCATCCCTGATCACTGGTATGTATGTATTTGATGCAACTGGCTACTTAGAAAAGGCTTCTTCTCTCATCATAGGTACATCTATTCCTTCTAGTGCTTTAAGTTTTGCTGGATAAAACCTTCCATTAACTACCAGTGCTGTTTGTCATAGACAGCATTCAAATAATTACAAAACCTAATTCGCTAAAGTATATTTAAACCAAGTTACCAGAAAAGTAAGTGATATTAATGCGATATGACCTAATCTTATTTCTAAGTGTTCTCCCACTCATTTAGTATATAACATTTTTAAAATTTGTATATGATTTTTATTTATTTATTTTTTTATTTTAGAGAGCATGTGAGCAGGGAAGAGGGGCAGAGGAAGAGAAAGAGAGAATCTTAAGGAGGTTCTATGCTCTGCAGAGCCTGATGCAGGGCTCAATCCCACAACCCTGACATCATGACCTGAGCCCATACCAAGAGTGGGATGTTCAAGTGACTGAACCACCCCTGCGCCCTGATAACTTTCTTATTTATTTTTTATTTAAAAAAATATATTTTTAACATTTATTTTTGAGAGACAGAGCAAGACAGACCATGAGTCAGGGAGGGGCAGAGAGTGAGGGGGGACACAGAATCAGAAGCAGGCTCCAGGCTCTGAACTGTCAGCACAGAACCCCACATAGGACTCGAACTCACAGACCCTGAGATCATGACCTGAGCCGAAGTCGGACGCCCAATTGACTGAGCCACCCAAGCACCCTCCCTCCCCTGATAACTTTCTTATTACCTAGTCTATGATATAGTTAGAAATTTGTGACTTTAAAACACAGAATACTATCCCTGTCCTCAAGAAATTTGCCATCTTCAGTAAGAAATTAGAAGTTGGAAGTGACTGTTTAACCATGCTTTTTTGAAGTTACTATGAAAGTTAGTGGCTCTGATCAAAGAATTTGGGAGAATGAGTTCTTTTTTTTTTTTTAATGAGTATTATTAGGTCAAGTTCCTTGAGGTGCAGAATTTGAGGAAGAGAAAAAATATATCCAAAGAGGAATTTTAAACTCTCCCTTAAAAAAAAAGATTTAATTTAACTGCTGTAGCTTCTTTAGTATTCACGAAAGAATTATATTGCCTTTCAATGATGCTTTGGGTTTCGGTATGGCTGTTTTGATACCTCAGTGTGCAGAAGATACTCTCCAACAGCTCGGTCTGCCTAACTGGAATCTTATCTTGACCATATTTCAGAATAAATTGTCTTTTATTCCAAGCTATCTGTGCATATATATATCTATATTTCTTCCCAAATACCAATAATCCAATAATGGAAGTACTTCACTTCAGTTTTCCAGTTTAGACTTCATGGTTTATAAGACAACGTCTGGGCTCTGGGAAGTGTCAACACAAAGCTTAATATTGGTGATTTGGTAGTGAAGTTAAGTTTAGGCAGGTTTTTTTTGTGACATTGTGGATATAGTATCTAAAGGCATCCTTTTTTTTTAAACTTGATTGATTGATTGATTGTTACCTCTACACCCAATGCGGGGTTTGAATCCATAACCCCGAGATGAAGAGTCACATCCTCTTCCTACTGAGCCAGTCAGGTGCCCCAAGGCATTCTCTTTTGAGTTAGCCATGTCCAATCTGTATAATGGGCTAACCACTAGTGTGGGCTAACCACTTCTTCTTTTCACATAAGTGCCTTCTAATGATTAGATACTCTTAGTTATTCCACTGAACACTGAGAAGACTGCAGGAAAGAAAGGACAGTGATATTTCAGAACTTCATGCTTCCACAAAATGATATGCACAACTTAGTTGTACTAAAATATGTCAGCACTTATAATGTCCCAGCCATTATTTTAGACATTCTGTATCTATGTACTTTAACCTTCACAATAACCCTCTAAAGTAGCTATTATTTTCTCTATCTTTCAGAAGCATTGAAATTCATGGGGTTTATTAAACACGGTACGCTGATTCAAGTCTGGCAGCGATTAACAATTGCAGCCAGACTTTTTGAGATGGTTTATTCTTAATTTCTAAATCTCTGCTCTTTGTGTGAGATATATGGACTTCTCTGGAAGGTTTGGATTGTCCATGAATAAATCATCTTTTATATTTCATGACCTCATTACTTCAGGCTCTGTTCCTGTCACATGTATGGGTCATTTTATTAAAAATGCCTACCAACCCCCTAACATCAGTTTTGATTTTTAGGGTTGGATATGAAATATTTAAAGGACAAAGTAGCTGAGACTATCAAAGGACATAACCTAGTTGAATCTCTTCACTGATTCTTTTATTCTATTACTGTTAACTGGGTGAATATTGCAAAAACACAGATGCTATGAGAGTTGATTTATGGTTCAGTTCAGGGTCAGACGTTTTTGTAAATCAAAACCTCTTTTAAACAACCCTTGAAGTTGGTGAGAAGTTTTACTTGTTTCCATTTGAGCACTGTAGAAACCTCTGCTCTAATAAAGTAGAATACTAGAACAAAGAAAATTTAACCTAAGTTGAGACAACAGACATTTTTAGTATTGGCAGTATTTTTGATACAAGAGCAATGATACAAGATACGGTTTAAAAGGCCTACCAGTCCTATATGACATATTAAGAAAGACCAGTGACTACTTCAATACTTCCCCCATTCTTGTATCTTTATTGTCCTATATCTAAATAAATTGTGTATGGTGATACTTGTTAATTTTTTTTTTCAACTTTAGAAATAATTACTACATCAGATGAAGACACAGCTTTTGTTTTTCAATTCCATCATAACGCAAATATTCCTATACTCAATATTTCATATATATATGTGAATATAAAATTTGGTTTTATATTAATATTCAGCGTTTATATTACTATGCCTAAATAAATGTCATGCACGACTAAGTCGTATGTAGCACTTAATTACTTGTGTTTCTCTCAAATTTTTATTTCGCTTAGATTTTTTTTTTTTTACTACTAAGTTATTACCTATTTCCCAATTGTATTAGAATCCTCTCAGTAGAGGCAAACACCTCAAACAATCTTCAATTTTATCCTTTTGTAGACCTCTCTAATCTGCTGTCAGATAGACTAGTTGCTGTGTTTGACCAACTCACATTTTGGACTCTTCCTATAATATCATCTCAAGGAGTTCCTTCTCCACTCTTGATTTGGGTTCTGTATAGATTTCTCCCACATACACACATACACATTTATATTTATAATAAAATATTATATATTGGGGGGGTCAAGGAAATTTCTCATCTTTTCTGTGCTACTCAAAGTACATTTTAATGGGGCATTGCCTACAGAAATGAGAGAAAGAGGCATGTCCTATTGATTGCATGGCTACTATTCCTAAATGCTTATAGCCTTCTCATTGTCCCATTCTTCTGGCCTTTGGTTAATGCTGTTCTCAGTGCTTGATAGATTGGTGTAGTTAGTCTCTCCTTTTCTGTCTCTCTCTCTCTCCCCCAAAGAAAACAGATGTTCCTCCCCTTAAATTGCTCAAGTGTAGGTTTGGAGTGGGTTGAACCTGAAAAACCAAAGTTTGGGGGTAAAACCTAAGGATCTAATAGAGCTGTAAGATGTATTCATTTTTCTCCATGTTTTTCTAAGAGAGCAAGTAGACAGCAGGGAAAATGTGGGTGGCTGGTACGTTACTCAGAGATTGCTTCTCTTATGTAAAGGGCTGGTGCTACCCACACTGTTTATTTTACATAATACTGTTATTATTTTTTAATTTCATTACTTAGACGCATTCTAAAGTAAGTTATTACACGTTAGTCAGATCCTGACATAAAGCAAAAATCTTCCTAGGTTTTTCTTTTTTCTCTCTCTCTCCTTTACAGAAATTTGGAACCATATGTAAGAAGATTTAGGAAATGTGCTGACTGTTCATCTCTGCTAGTTCTGTTCACTTTCTCTATTTTAGATATCAGTGTGAGTAGAGAAATTATTTATATACATATAATATTTCATCAATATTGCCATTTATCTCTAGTGATAGACATGCATAAATATTAGGTTTTGATAAGAGATTTCTCTTTTCCCTTGGTACTGTAACACAGGCTTTACCCTTACCAGCCATCTTAATCTAGTTTTAATCTAGTTTCTTCAGAAAGCAGAGTCTGTTTTCCCTCTCTCTCTCTCTCTCTTATTTTTTTCCCTTTGCTTATTTTCTTTGTTTTTTGAATTCCACATATGAGTGAAATCATACGGTATTTGTCTTTCTCTGATGGACTTATTTCATTTAGAATAATACTCTCTGGCTCTATCCATGTCATTGTAAATGGCAAGATTTCATTCTTTTTTATGACTGAATAATATTCCATTGTGTATATATGCCACATCTTTATCCATTTACCAAATGATGGCCACTTGGACTGCTTTCATAGTTTAGTTATTGTGAATAATGCTGATATAAACACAGGAGGGCATGTTTCCCTTTGAATTACTGTTCTTGCGTTTCGGGGATAAGTACTCAGTAGTGTGATTGCTGGAATATAAGGTAGTTCCATTTTTAACTTTTTGAGGAAGCTCCATAGTGTTTTCCACAGTGGCTGCCCCAAGTTTGCATTCCCACTAATAGTGCAGGAGGGTTCTTTTTTCTCCACATCCTCACCAACACCTGTTGTTTCTTGTGTTGTTGATTTTAGCCCTTCTGACAGGTGTGAGGTGATAATCTCACTGTAGTTTTGATTTTCATTTTCCTGGTGGGATAATGAACATCTTTTCATGTGTCTGTTGGCCATCTGTATGTTCTTTGGAGAAATGTCTGTTCATGTCTTCTTCCCATTTTTTAATTAGATTATTTGTTTTTGGGGTGTTGCATTGTATCAGTTCTTTATATATTTTGGATACTAACCCTTTATTGGATATGTTATTTGCAAATATCTTCTCCCATTCCATAGGTTGCCTTTTAGTTTTGTTGATTGTTTCCTTAGCTGTGCAGAAGGGGAGAGATTATTTTTAAACACATTTCTATTTGGGGAGAAAATTCAACAGTATGGTGACATCTTTTAAGACTGATTATCTGATGATTTCTATTTGGCTTAAGCCAAAATAGATAAGTCAAATACACCCTAGTGTACAAGTGCCTGGCAAAGCATAAGATATCATTAATATTTAATAAGCCACCCTGGCTTCTAAGAATTTTTTAGTGTGATAATCAGTACCGTTGTGATATTTACATGGTATTCAAAGTCTGCCTTAAAAGAATATAAAAAACTAGACAGACACATTTTTATGAGATCCTGGACATGGTAAATGTTGTATGTTCTTATGTAAAAAAATCTGCAATACCTACCCTCCTATATAGCATTGTGTTGCTTACTAAGAAGACATTGTTTTAATACATCCAGTTTACTATTAAACAGCTTTTATCTTCTGATGACTATTTAAAGAATATTTGTAAAATAACCCATTGAAAACATCGAAAGCTGTCTCTGAGCTATTAACTTGATGTATGAAGATATAGCTATTGAAATTAGCAGTTAAAAAATCATATACATACAAGTAGTTTTAATTAAAGATAAAAAGATGTAAAGCGGCACCTGGGTGGCTCAGTGAGTTAAGCTTCTAACTCTTGATTTCGGTCCAGGTCATGATCTCACAGTTCGTGAGATCAGGCCCTGCACTGGGACTCTGTGCTGACAGCTGGGATCCTGTTTGGGATTCTGTCTCTCCCTCTCTCTCCCCCTGCCCCCCTCTCACTCTCTCTCTTTGTCTCTCTCTCTCTCTCTCTCTCTCTGTCTCTCTCTCTGTCTTTCTGTCTCTCAAATAAACATTTTTTTAAAAAGATAGAAAAATACCTGGTGAAGAATGGAAGGAATGTACAACTCGGAAGAGAGGGAGCATAGATGAAAAAATGTTTTCTAAACAAACTCAGAAAGGCCAAGTTTTCGAAGATTTTTGTACCTTTTCATTAGAAATTTAGATTCTTAAAAAATGAAATGTGGAGACAAAGAACTTTTTGAATATACCAAATAAATAATTAGAGGCATTTTCATAAACCTTAAAATAAGACTAGTTGTTTTGAAGGGATTTTCATTAGGGTAGAGAAGATTTATGGCAATTATTTAGAGTGGGTGTTATCTTAAAAAGACTTGGTTGTCACAATACTTATTCTAGAGATGAACACTTTGGAACATCTTTGAAAATCTCTTTTATGACCTGTCCATCATTTTTCATGGAAGATGCTCATACATTTTGAATAGGACCATCTATTAAAAACTGAGAATCTAAAAAACAAATTCCATTTCCTTTTATTTAATTTTACCCCATTCACTTTTTTTAAACCATATATGCCATTAGATTACCTTCATTATTAAAGGTAAAGTTTCGTTGGTACAGGTACACTTTGAAGTCCCTCAACCTATCTCTTGAAATTTGGTTATTTTTGCAACTTTATCCTATTTTATGCTTCTTTTAGGTACCACAGATAAATAAATTGATGAATATTTGTATAAAGTATAGCCCCATTTCTATGGCCATCCTTATAACCCAAATTTATAAAACCACCTTACTGATGATTCTTGACAGAATAAACTTAGAGGTGGACTAGTAATTAATTTCTCTAGAGAGAGATTCACATTGACTATTGACTTAATTATATTCACTTGTATTATCCTATGTAACCAGAATATATGCTATTAATATTTTACAACTCTTCATGAAATAAAATATCCTTCATAACATTGCTCAATATTTTATTTATTTTTTTAATGTTTGTTTATTTTGAGAGAGAGAGAGAGTACAAGCAGAGGAGAGTAGAGAGAGAGGGGGAGAGAAAAATTCCAAGCATGCTCTACACGGACAGCGCAGGGCTTGATCTCATGAACCAAGAGATCATGATCTCAGCCAAAATCAAGAGTCAGATGCTTAACTGACTGAGCCACACAGACACCCCATATTGCTCAGTAATTTCAGTATTTCCTTATTTTTTTTGAAAACTATATTCTCCTCTAATCATCTGAAATTATGCAAAGTAGTAAAGTAGACAACATTCACTGTATGTTATATTTGGGATTTTATGTTCATTATCTCATTTTCTTCTCATTTAATAGCTGTTTACAGCCCCATTTTATAGATGCAGAAACTAGGCTAAGTAGCATGTCACTATGCCTTACAATATACTGTTTAAAAAAAGATCCTCTGTAACCGTGTTTAATTGTTAAATTAAAATTTAAACATGGATACATGTTTAATGTAACAATTAAACATGGATTTATGTCTCCTATCATCTGAAATGTATTCATCAATAGATATTTTTTGTTAATCTTGCTTTAAACAACTAAGGAAGATGTCTGTCCGTAACCTACCTCAAGAAGTGCATTGTAAAACTGTTCAATATCAGTTGTCCCAAAGTCTATGACTAAATTAGCCAAAACAATATTTTTCATTTAATTACTAATATTTCTTAGATTTCTATGTTTAGATCTAATTTAAGGATATACCCCAGGACGTAAAAAAAATGACAAAAGAGAATGGGTAGGTTTTAAGCAATGTGCTCTATACTCAGCAGTAAACAACAAAAAGACATTTTCAATTCCATGACAAAAAAAAAAAAAAAAACACAACAACAAAAAACACCCTAAAGCCCTAAAATAATGGCTTCTCTTTTTTTTCACCCCAAAATGCTTATTCACTAATTGGCACAATAGACTTCCCCAAGGAGACTTGGCCAGGAAGTATGTGAATATAAACTCAGCAGGGTGAAGTTGAGGATTAAAAGAAACATAATTTGGGTTTCTTCAAAACACTATAAATCTTTGAGAATTCTCAGTGCTTATTTGTCAGTCCCACCTGACTAGATAATTGGGAATTCCTTAATTGCTCTCTGTAGTAACCTTCAGATCAAAAATCAAGTGATTCCAAAACTAGGGGCTTCAGCTTCATCTTTCCACTGTACATGGTTTTGGGTAACTGGATCAGTTCAGGTAATGAAATTAGGTTTTAGCTTGCATTATGAACTATTTGCAGTAGGGAGCAAGGAAAAGAGAGGAAAGGAGTGAGTGACTTTATCATTAAATGCAAAGAAATGGATTCATAGTGTACAGAATTTGAAATCAAATACTGTAGAGGCTCCAAGTTGGGGATTTATTAAATTTTACATGTTTCAGATCACAGAAAGTGGAGATTGGATTTCTCTTAAATGGAATTAACACCTCTATCCATTACACATTCTCCTCATTAAGCCTTCTTGAATGCTTGCTTCTGTCATCACAGTGGCTATAAAACCTTGAGAACAACTCAAGATGCATTCCTAATTCCAAAATCCCTCATCCAATTGTAGATTTTTGAAGGCAAAGATTGCATTTTATTCATTTAAGAACTACTGTGCCTTTAGTGGATGGAAACTTTTACAATCAGAGCAAATGCTTGTAAAGTTCAGCTCTGCCTTGCATAATTCAGAGATGCAGTACATAAAGCAGATGGTGAACTTTTTTATTAAAACAATCTTTTGAGAGTTTTGGGTTCACAGAAAAATTGAGAGGGAAAGTGCAGAGATTTTCCATCTCCCCCTGCTCCCACATATGCATAGTTTCCCCCATTATCAACATTCCCCACCAGGGTGGTGTTACATTTGTGTAACATTTGTTACAACTGATGAACCTATATTGACATATCACAATCACCTGAAGTCCATAGTTTACCTTAGGGCTCATCTTGGTGTTGTATATTCTATGGATTTGGATAAATGTGAAATGACCTATAATGATTATTATAATATCATACAGGGTATTTTTCTGCAAATCCTTTGTGCTCTACCTGCTTACTCCTCCTCTTCCCACAAACTCCTAGAAACCACTGATTTTTTTCTTTTTACTGTTTCCATAGTATTGCCTTTTCCAAAATCTCATATAGTTGGAATCACACAGTATGTACCCTTTTAAGATTGGCCTCTTTCCCTTAGTAATATGGATTTATGTTTTCTCCATGTCTTTTCATGGCTTGACATCTCACTTCTTTTTAGTGCTGAATAATATTTCATCATCTGGCCATACCACAGTTATTGATCCATTCAACTACCAAAGGGCATCTTGGTTGCTTCCAAGTTTTGGCAATTATGAAACAAGCTGCTATAAATATTGTATGCCGGTTTTGTATGGACCAAAGTTTCAGACACTTTGGGTAAATACCAAAGAGTGTGGTTGCTGAATCATATGGTAAGAACATTTTTAGTTTTGTGAAAATCACAAACTTCTTCCAAAGTGACTGTACCATGTTGCACCAGCAGTGAAGGAGAGTTCCTGCTGCTCCACATCCTTGTCAACATTTGGTGTCGTCAGTGTTCTGGATTTGGGGCATGGTAATCTGTGTGTATTAGTATCTTGTTTTAATTTACATTTCTCTAATGGCATATGATGTGGAACATCTTTCCATATGCTTTTTTGTCATCTGCTTTCCTTGTTTTTGTTTTTTGATGTCTATTAAAGTCTTTTGTTCATTTTTTAATCAGGTTGTCAAACAATGTAGTTTTTACAATACCTCTGTTAAGCAGGTACTGTCCCCGTTTGAGATGCAAACACAAAGGCTTAGGAAGATTAAGTATCCTGCTTGGGTCACATCACCAACTTAAAGGAAGTTAACACAAATTCAAATTCCAAAGCCCATGCTACAATTTCCATGCTTAAATGACTTCTATAAGAGTGTAAACCAGAAATTATACAGGTGTCTAAGTCTGACTAAACCTAATATATGTAGGCATATTCTCTAAAATTGAAATATAAGCATTCCTGTGAATTAAGAAACAGTAAAATCAGAGTCAGTTATTAGTATGTTTTTGTTTCATAGGGTTACATAGCCAGGAAGCATGAACCCATACTGAAGGCTAATTAGTGGTTGTCTGAGGATGGGAGTGGAGTGGAGTGGGGAGGATAATATCTGAGCAGGAGGAAACTTTTGGGAATGATAAATAGTCCGTTATCTTAATAGTAGTTATGGTTTCACAGATGTATGCATATGCCAAAACTTATCAAATTGTCTAAATATGTGTGGCTTATTGTATAACAGTTACACCTCAGTATATCTATTTACTAAAAAAAAAGATACTAGTATGAGAATACGAAAAGATAGTCCATGGACTATAAGAAAATGTTGGCAAAGAACCTATCTGATAGAGTTGGCATTCAAATAAATTTTTTAAAATTCTGAAAACATTAAAAAATGGTGTAAATATTGGAAAAATATTTGAATAGACACTTCTCTGTAAAAGAAATGTGATGGCAAATAAACACAATAAGATGCACAACAGTAGTCATTAGATAAATGCAAATTAATACCAATATTCAGACTCATCACCTGTCATCTGAAAAGGAAAAGAAAGGGAGAAAAAACCTGACTCACATATATTGCAGGTAGGAATGTAAAACAGTACAGAAGAATGTGACCAACAGTTTGGTACTTTCTTCAAAAATCTAGCAGATCTTTAACATGTGGCCCAATAATCTCTGTTCTGGGTATTTGCTCAAGGAAGCTAGATCTATTCTCACACAAGCCTGTATACAAAACACTTACAGTTGCTTTATTTATGACTTTCCCAAACTAGAAACAAATCAAACGTTCATCACCCTATGAATAGACAAACTGTTCTGCATCCACCTGGTGGAATATTATGCAGTAATAAAAAGGAGTGCATTGTCAATATACACAACAAAATGGAGAAGTTTCAAAGGCAATGTACTGAGCAAAAGCCAGAGTCATACATTCTGTATGCTTCCCTTCATACGACATCAGGACAGAAAATAAATTAGTGATTGCCAGTGTTTAGTGATGGTTGGAGAGATGACTCCAGAGGAGAATAAGAGAACAAGTTTGGATGATGGGACAGTCCTGTATCTTGATTTCAGGGTGAATAGTGAATATCGGACTGTGGGATGTAACAGTACTGTACAATAAGAAGAGTAATTGTTTCTGAATATAAATTATACCTCAATAAAACATACACATATTCTTTAAAAATCTGAGATACAAAGCTAACAGAAAGGAAGGTTGAACATATTTATTAGTTACTGCCCCTTCCTTGTGTTAGATTGCCAGGGCTGCCATAACAAATTACCACAAGCTTGGTGATTTAAAACACTAGAAATTTATTCTCTCATAGTTCTGGAGGCTAGAAGTCTGAAGTTGAGGTAGGTATCAGCTGAGTCATACTGCCTCTAAATGCTCTAGGAAACCAGTTTTAGAATATTGGACCCACCCTAATTCACTGTAACCTCATCTTAACCAATTACACCTACAAGGACCTTATTCCAAATAAGGTCACGTTTTGTGGTTCCAGATGAACTGGTGAGGGGGCACTATTCAACCTACTATACCCCTCATGGAGAGGATATAGTTTTAATTATAGTTTGGCATATCAATTTTACGTAGATACTTCCAGGTATTTTTCTATACCGTTATCTAGAGAAAAATTTGCCTGGCTGAGATTCTTGTTTCCTAATTGTGTATAACAAATTTTAAATTGATCAGGGATGTGAACAAGAAAGCTAGGCTCAGCATCCAAATGAAGCAGCTGGGGCACATTTGGCAAAAGATAAAATCTTCTATGTAGAGATTGCAAGAATATTTCAAATAATGCTAGTCCTTTTATGAAAATGTCAGAGGACCATTTTATATTTGGTCAGAATTTCTGTGTAGCTTTTGTCTAGAAGCAATAATTCCAGCAGTGCTGGTTCAAATGGTTTCATCTGCCTGTTTCCCAAATCCCATCTGGTTCTATTACTCTGGCCAAATCCATACAGGAAAAATAATTATGGTTACATAACCCATCCTTGAGTAAGAGCAGATAAGCTTACTTTGTGACAATAATATCAGCATTGCCTTATACTCACCAGTCACAAATTCATTTTGCCTATATAAAAATTCTGTCCTAATTATTCACCGTTGGCCAATACATGAAGCAGAAATCATACCTTGTCAATTCCAAGCTTGGGTCTCAAATGGTTACATGCTTCCCTTCTTTGTCTCCTGGAACCAAGCCTAAACAAATTGGGTGAGCCTGCTGTACAATGAGAAACATACTGCCTACTTACCCCATCATTTTCATTGACCATAACTTCCCAGATATGTTAGTAAGGCGACCCTTGTCCAGCAAGCCCCTGCCAAGCTGACCCTCAGAATACGAACAAGCCCAGTCGAGAACAGCCAAGCCTAGCCCAGATCAGCAGAAATACCTTACTTACCCAAATACGTATAAGCAAAAACAAATGTTTTAAGGCCCAATATTTACAGTGATTTGTTGATAGTGATACATATTGATAATGGGGTTAAGAAATATCTATAAGAATATAAAGTAATATTTGTTGAGTAACTGTTAGGTCAATGTCAATATGCACCCATATTTTACTCTAGTAGAAGAGATACACTGGGGGTCATTAGCACTTAAATCAAACTTTGCATAATTAATTCTTTCCTAAACCAATATACCCACTGGTCAGCCATTTGCTTTTTATTGTATCTTTGTCATTTGATTTTAGTAAACTGAGATTGTGGAAAGTATTTAAGTTAAAAACATAGTATTATGTTGTTTTCTGCTTTATTGTGTATTTTCTTTTAATGTTCAAAATATGGCCACAAAAAAATGGGCTCAGTGTTCACTCTGACAGTATCCACCTGAAACATGCAATGAAGGCCGTTGAAATATCTCATTGTGATTATGGAATGAAAATGTCATCATGAGAGATAGAGCCTGCCATCTTTCATTAAATCAGATGTGTCTCTGTGATTTTCTTTTCTCTCTAACCATCTAAAATGGTTGGCTAATTCTCTTTGCCTTTAGCTCCTCACCCATAATCTCTCCAGTCAAAGAATCTTATTACAATTGTGTTTATTTTCAAGCAATTTATTTGTACCTTTTAGTTCAGGTGAAAATTGTAACATCTAAATTGTTTTATATCTACCTTAATTCTAAAGGATTTTTTTTGCCACAAATTATGCCTTCCATCTACCTTCCTGAACAAAGCAGAAGACAAAGTTCACCAGGTATTTTGAAGAAAAATCATTTACTTCCTTGCAGCTGTTAAGTCATTTCATGATAATGATTCTGGGAATGAAGCATAACCACCCCTAGACCAGCACGTGAAATTATTTCCACTGGGGAGCTGACCTTCTTTACAGGATGGCATTTCATGATTATTATTTATTAATAGGGTCTTTTCAGATATAAAATGAGGATGCACAATAATGGCAGGTTGCTGCTGGAGATACTATGAAGTTATACTAGGAGGTTTTTTTTTTCTTTAATGAAGGAAATATGGAGGCTTCCTAGAAAATAAGATTGACATTGATATTCAAAGCCTTCACCCTGTGTTAGTAGTTCAAATCAAAGCTACACAATGTTTAAAGGTCAATTACCATTTGGTAATTATGGCTTGACAAATAGACTAACCTGTTCTGATTCTGAAAGTATCTCTCTCATATTTGACATTAATTGGCCCTTCTGTGGCTTTACAGAGACCAATAGTTGAATAAACTTTGGAGAATGGGCTTCTTCCTTACCACAGATACTGTTCTTTGCTTTATTAGTAGACACAACTTGGACATGTTCTGCCTTATTATTATCTGCAAAGCATGAAAAGAATGAAACTCACCTTATGAGGGGAGTAATGAAAATGGAGGACAACAATAATAAGAAAGCCTCATTTTCAATCATGACCATTCTAATGTTATATCTATCACCTGCCTCTGTTCTCCACAAAGTTTATGGGAATACTTTCAAATGCTATTCATCCTTCTCAAGATTAAGAGCTTTTATAATAGGGCCTGGGCCTGTGTAAGTTTTGACACCTTACTTCCAATCTTTTTTTTTTTTTTAATCAAAGTATATCGTCTTTTTTTTTTTTTTGTCTTTCTGTGACAACTACCTATCATCTCTAGCAATTTTAATTCTGCCATTGTAGTCTAGACTATGGCTCCAAAATGCAAATTAATTTGAGAGACTAGAAATGGAAATGTGGGGCAAAAGTCATTGTTAATTGATAGCAGTTCTATGAAGGGAACTGATCTATGGTTGGTCTAAATCCAGTTTTCCTACCCACAAGGCTGTCTTGTCTTTGCTTGATCCAAGATGCTCTGTGTCAGAGTAACAAGTTGTGCTAAGGCCCACTTAGGAAGCTACATCACCCTAATTACACAGGTCTCAGGCTGTTGCCTTTTAGGGGAAAAAAATGATGCTTGAAACTAGGGATATCTTTGATCTTTTCCCTTCCTTTCTCTAAAAGCTATGCAATTATTTCTTGCCATGCACTTAACTTTTCTCCCCCCTTTTGGCTACTATTTTTTCTAATTATATTTAGCATCATGCTCTCATAAAAAGAGTGTTTTTTAAAGTTTTGTATCTTAAATAATTTTTCTTTAAATTATCCTCATTTAATTTTGAGTGTTTTTCTACCTTAGCATTCTATGAGCATTCAAGAAAGAAACAGCAAACAGAAATGAAATAATAATTTAAAGTGTTACTCTGAGGTGGGGCAGTTATTCTAAATGAATAAGAGTGTGAAATTAGGTTGTTTTAGAAAGTAGCAGGATAAATTTAATGATGAACATCAAAGGTTATGACCTGGTGAGGATCTAGTAATAAAAGTAAGTCCAGATGAAGCAGAATATGTGTAGAGTTAACATAGAGAGGATATATAAAGTTCAGAATATAGGTTCTGAGAGTTACTCAAAATACAAGGAGGCACATGGGGAATTCAGCAAGATGGCTTAAGATGAGAAATAAAAGTATATAAAAGCTAATGCTTTCATTACATCTGATCCATGTCAGTCTTTATTGAGAAGAAGATATCAAACAGATAGGGTAGAATTGACTAATATTCAGCAGGAAACCAGGAGTAAAGATACACTTGTTAAAATCCCAGATAAATCACTTATTCTTTGACCTTGAAAAACTTTCATATGAAGAGAGCTAAAAAGATGGTGCCTCTGGGTCTCTGTTGAATATCACTGTAGCGTTTGAATGAAAGTCTTATAGAATACAAAAATAACAACCAAAGAATGTCAAAGACAATATATAAATTCACACACACACACATCTATTTAGAGGGGGGAGGGAAGAGCAGGTGTGAAAGAGGATAATAAATTCCTATTGTCTTTTCTTTTCAGTAGATAAATAGGTACAGTGTTGTGAACATTTGTGAAATGTTTTCTACCCATTAGAGATTTACCACTTGAGGGAGGATAAATTATTTATCACATGCTTTGGCATGTATTTGGGGAATATTTATACAAAATGTTTTATCTAAACTGCACATTTATTACAAAAAATAGTAATTCATTTTAAAGTAGTATCTTGGCCATCTTTTTTTTAAATTAATTTATTTATTTTGAGAGAGAAAGAACATGAGTGGCAGAGGGGAAGAGAGAGGGAGAGAGAGAAACAGAATCCCAAGCAGGCTCCACACTGTCAGGATGGAGCCTGATGAAGGGCTTGAACTCAGGATCCATGAGATCATGACCTGAGCCAAAGTCAAGAGGTGGACACTTAACAGACTGAGCCATCCAGGCACTCCTAGCCTTCTTGAGTCTAGCGGCTACTCTTGAAAAGGCAGCCGTGTGAGCCTAAAGAGCATCTAAAAGTGGAGTTCTATGTCTTAGCTGAAAGGTTGTATTCTTCTTTGTGTAACTCAATAAACAACTTAGAGCCAAATCTAAGAAAGATTATAGTAAAACTGTTCAAAATCACTTTATGGAGCTGGGTCAGAATTCCCAAATTAAATGTAGTTCCTGTTTGTACTGCAGTTTGTGGTAAGGTGTCTCATAAATTAGATCAGTCTTCAGTTCAAGTGAGTTACCATTCTTAATTCTGCGTATTTCACTTGTAATCTTCAAGCACTTTGCAGAAAGGCACTGAACACTTTTAGGCCACTCAACTCAATCAGAGGAAATCATCATTTGATACACAAATTAAAATACATCCAATTTCACATAAGCCAGTGATATTCAGCTTTTCACTTTCAAATGTAATATGTCAGGTAATTTCTTTATATTTTTAATTATTTTAGCACGGAAAAATTTTGGGAATGAATAGTTTCTTTCAGTTAGTGTTACTGCTGTGTGTATAAACTTACCCAAACGATGCTAGCTTGATGCTCAAGAATCCACAGTGTTTTTCACATATTTATGTTGGTGGACATAAAAAAAAAACCGTCTTACTTAGTTGCTACTTTAAACAGAATTTTCAATACACCGATAGAATGCAGAGCCTTACTTAACTTATTAAGCCAGTCATTCATATTGAGTAAGTGTTTAAATATATCTACTTGATCAAAAACACAGAACTGGATCCTGAGGGCATTTAGAGAGGATGAAGACACCATTTTCTTTTAGCTTTGCTTACATAGAGTAACACAAGTTAACACAATTAAACAATAACACAATGAAAACACAATTTAACAATATTTATTTGTCATGGGGGAAAAAAACACTTCTGTTGGGGCACCTGGGTAGCTTAGTCGGTTGAGTGTCCAATTTTTGATTTTGGCTCAGGTCATGATCTCATGGTTGTGAGATAGAGTCCCTCCTCCAGCTCCATGCTGACAAAATTGAGCCTGCTTGGGATTTCCTCTGTCTATGCCCCTCCCCCAATCATGTGTGTGCACATGCGTGCACACATGCACATATGCTCTCTCTCTCTCTCAAGTAAAAAAATAATTCCGTAAGACACTTATTCTAATATCAACACTTCTGCTAGTTAGCTGTAAATCTGGAATAAGAAACTTACCTTGTTTCCTCAATTACAATTCATCTGTCTTATAAATATTTCTTCAATGTATAAAGCTTAGAGCGTAATCAGAGGGTTTTTAAATTCCATTAAATTGACACACTTTAAGAGATTCTATGGACCTTAACAAAAAATAAAACATGTATATTTGTATCAGTTCCTATAAGGGGTATAATTAGAGTCCAATGGTATTACCCTTGGGTCAACACTTCTCTATTGTTTGAGATGCCTTCCTGTCCGGTCCCACCCACATGTGACTTAGAGTATGTCTACTTTGCTATGAAAGCATTATGCTAATTTTCATATGAACACCTTCAACAAAACAGAGGTTATATTTCTTGAACAGAGAATTGCTAACTATACACTACAGTGATGGCAATAATTAACATAAAATTTATAATTGAGTAAATTATGTTTTCCTTTCTAAGTAAAACTAACTTCATTGCCCAATTTACAGATCATGAAATGAATTCAATCATGATGAAAATACGAAAGAAATTAGAATTGAGAAAATAAATGAATGTTAGTAGACTCTTCGAAATCAAACACAAATTAAGAGTATCAAAAAGCTGGGAGGCCGGGGTGGCCCAGTGGGTTAAGCAGTGGACTCTTGATTTTGCCTCAGGTCATGATCAGTTTAATGAGTTCAGCACCATGTCAGGCTCTGCGCTGACAGCTTGGAGCCTGCTTGAGATTCTCTCTCTCCCTCTCTCTCTCTCTGCCCTTCCCCACTTATGTGCACTCTCTCTCTCTCAAAAATATATGAACATTAAAAAAAAAAAAGAGTGCCAAGAAGCAATAAGTCTACTATCAAAAATCATTGCAAACATCATCAGTTAAGACTCAGGGACAAATCAATATTTCTCAGAGAACAGCACAAATAGCTTATGTCATTACACTGTCAGATATAACCACAAACATCAAGCTAATAAAATATGTTGGGAGAGAATTTAACTATTCAAGTTACTTTCCCAAGTACAACTGTACTTCAGGGGATGAGCAATCACACCCTGTTGTGATAGTCTTCATTCTGACAAAAGTCTGAGGGAGAAGCATGATGGGCAAATTAGCCTTTTGTTCTGTGGAAGAACAGACCAGATGTGGAGTAGTTGACAAGCACATGGGCTGTTTGTGTGTGCACATGTGTGTGCATGTGCACATGTCTGTGTGTGTGATGTTTGAGTTTTTCCTACAAACCTCTTTAAAATTAACAAGCCACCCTTCTGCCGACGTATTAAATGTATGTGTTTCTTCTTAGCATCATAGTGCTATCATAAATCCGTTGAGCTGTAAGTCCAGTTTCAACAGAGTGCCCACCTAAAAAAGACAACATTAACATCACATATCTTAAAGCCAAAACTTTTCATGGGGGTGAGAGGTGAGGAGACAGAATAAACCTGGTAATTCTCACCCAGAGATAGCACTGCTCAGTGACCTTAATACTAAAAGAGGTCTCCGGGTGGAAGAAAGAATTAGAACTCATCTTTGCAATTTCACTTGACTGACACATCTGTCAGTGTCTTTTATGATCCAGCTGACCCACCTTGACAGAAAGCCCAGCTGTACTTCCAGGATCTAATGAACGGCTGTTATATTGTACTTCTAAAGTTAGCAGCACTCCTCCCTTTAATATTGTGGGGTAAACGGGACGGAAGCAAGTGTTGGATGAGGCTGTGGTTTGGTTTTGTCACCAAGGGTGATCTTATTACTTGCCTTTCATCTGTTGAAAGAGAAACTTAAAAATGATTTTAAACTTTTCATAGTTTGCCTGTAACTTTGACCCTACAGGATGAGAAACGGCTGCAATATTGTTCATGATTATTGTCATTTGACCATTTCTGCCAAAACAGCAAAGATTCCACATGTCTCTGTCTGCCCTTAAAGCAGATACATCTGCAGGCTTTTATTGCCACAGGAAACAATTCCAAAGAAATTTTCTCATATTTAATATTTTAAGACTAATTAATTAGAGTAGGATTTAGGTTACAGCTAGTAGTTACAGTGATTGATACTGAAGTTCATTTTCTACTGAGGGCTCCATAAGTTTTTGCTGTGCAAATGGAAGATGGAGGAAAATAATTCTACTCCATATATTTTTTTATTTCTCTTGAGGTAGCTATTGTAACAGATGAAGCTCAAATCATGATCAACCCTTCGGCTAAAGATAAAACTCTTTTCAGTAGACATGCTATGTGGGTATTATTTAGCTCTTTTCTTTTTCTCTCCTATCATTTTCCATTTCAAAGATTGTCCTTATCTCCCAGAAAACTGTGTATCAATGTCTCCTCTACCACAGTGGTTCTCCAACTGAGCTGTGGGGAAGTCATTTGATTCTTTTCTCTTGAAATGAATTTGAAAAATCAGCTCAAATGGACTGAGATAAACTAGTCACTTGGAGTAGGAGAGGAGATAGAAGGTGTTGAGGAGATTTTTACCCTAGGGTCAACACACTAGGAAAATTCAGAAGAGGATAGTTACATCGAGCTTTCCTAGATTTCCCCTGCAGAATCTCTATCCAATATTTGTTCTCCATGAGCTATTGCCTATAAATTGGTTACTACACTCCCAAGTTATTTTTGAAGGGTATTTACCCTTCAGTGTAAATAGGCTCCAGTGTACTTGGGTAAAGTTCTCTGGTGATGGAGACTAACTAATTAGACTTCTTAGTACTTCAGGTCTGATTTTCCCTGTGGAAAAAAGTATTCCTTATAAGGAATACAGTACTCTAAGAAACACACCTTTACTCAACTCACCAAAATGTCTGGGAAAAAAATTTTTCCTTAAGTTATAGATTTATTTAAAAAATCATTTCTTCTCAGAATGAATATAGAACCAATTTCACATTCTTCTGAAGTCATGAGAAACAGAGGGTAAAAGATATCCGTTTATAGTTTACATTTTATTTATTAGGTTATTTAATAAATTTCAAAGTTGGTCTGTTTGCAAAATATCATAGGTGACTTATATTTTTTAAGGTGACTTATATTTATAAAAATATAACTACTGTCTTGAATGAGTAGAGACCATAGCAAAATAATTTGTTAAATTCATGCCATTTTGAGAGTGGTTTACTTTTCAGGTAATCATGAAATTAAATAAATACATTATTTTTATATTTATTTAGCAATTATGTAGGAAGTACTATAGTAATAGCAGTAATGCCAAGCATTTATTAAGCATTTCTTAATTTTTAGGCAGAATATTAAGAATTTTCTAAGCATCGAATTGTGGTATTTCCCAATTTCATTATGAAGTAAATAATCCTTATAAGACAATAAATTTGAGGCTTACACATATTAAACAGTATATTCCACATTAAGAGAGCAAGAACATGGCAGAGCTGAAATTCGACCTGAGTAGTTGGGACTTCAGGTGCTGTGATGTCTCTCTGTGAGTCATGTGCATACATCCACAACTTAATGTAGGCAGATAGCTACTTTTGTGAGGCTAACTGTGCTTAAGAGGAGGAAAAAATTAATAGAAAATTATTTGAGTCTTCCAAATGATAGCAGTTGTTTGTATAAAATTATGCTTGGTCACTTGCTCAATTGTTGGTCCCAATTTTTTTTCTTTTCTTCTTAGTTGTATTTGTACCAGGATTTATTTTTAGTTTTTTTTTTTCCTGTTAAAATGACTTGTTTCAATCAGCAATGCATGAAACAGTTTATAAAACTAGCTATCTAAATCAGATTGTACTTTACTTGAACATTCAGATGAGATCTTTAGGTTATCTGTAAAAAAGAATTTATTCCTGCTTTTTATGAAATGTTCTATTCCTACACATTTAAGTTCCTAGCAGGGAGGAGTATTCATGACCAAACTACAGTTTCAAAAAACACTGTTTTCCATGATAACTTTAGACCAAATTTGTTATGTGTCTGAATCTATCAATCAGTAGCTGGTGTTTGAACTTTTTAAATACAAACTGACAAATAAGTGTTTGCATCTGTCCATCTAACCACAAGTATTTGAGACTTGTCAGACAAGATCTATGCCTTATTCTTCCTTGAATCACAATTTCTTAGAACAAAATTTCCCAGAATTTCTCATGGAATGGCCTTGACAATGAGTAAAATGTTTCAACTAGATCTGATGTCATCATTGATTTGGCATATTATTTTTCTCACACATGCTCTAAACAGTAAGGTATTGGAAAAATGGACATCTCACAGTCTTCAATATATTATGAGACAGCCAATTTCATAATTTATTAGTGTTTTTTCTCTTTTTTATACATAAAGAATACAATAAAACATAAAGCAAAAAGTTATCAACAATCCCTCTCCCTAGAATAGAGTAACCCTCTATCTAGATTCACCTTTAAAATCATGACTTTTAATTATATCATCCCATAATTTTTTAAATGTTAGCCACTGGATACAAATATTTAAGTCAAAATATATGTCTAGTTTACATTGCTTAAAGCCACAGATATTTAATTAGCACCCACTCTGTAAGGTGCTATGAGATGTGCATTATGCATGCAATTGATTTTTAAATATTGACCTTGTATCTTATAACCTTGCTAAACACACATGTTCTAGAATAGTTTTTGTATATTTCTTCAGGTTGTTCTATGTAAACAATAACATTGTCTGCAAATACAGTTGTATTTCTTCTGTTCAAATCAGCGTGCTCTTACTTCTTTATCATACCTTATTGAGCCAGCTGGATTTTCCAGCGTGATGTTGATTAAGAGTGTTGAGTATGGAGTATGTTGCCTTATTACCAGTCTTAAAGAAAAGAACATTAAGTCTTTTGCCATTATGTCTGATGTTATCTAAAGTTTTCTGTAGATAATCTTTACAAGGTTAATGATACTTCTTTCTGTTCCTAGTCTTCATCATGAATGTGTTTTGAATTTGGCAAATGATTTTGCTCTATTGAGCAGACTGTATGCTTTTTCCTCTTTAGCTTGTGAATTACACTGATTGATTTTATTTTATTTTTAACTTTAAAAAATGCTTATTTATTTTTTGAGAAAGAGAGAAAAAGCACAAGCAGGGGAGGGGCAGAGAGGGAGGGAGAGGGAGAGTCCCAAGCAGGCTCCATGATCGGCGCAGAACCTGACCTGGGGCTGGATTCCACGACCCTGAGATCATGACCTGAGCTGAAATCAAGAGTCAGCCATTTAACTAACTTAGCCACCCTACATTGATTGATTTTAAATGGTGAGTTAGCCTTGTATTCCTAGTAGAAACTCAGTTTGGTCATGGTGTATTAATTTTAAATAGATTGCTAGATTTATCAAGGATATTTGGTTCTGTCTTCCTGAATGAGGTTAGTCTGTGCTTTCTCTATGTCATCATATCTTTGGTCAATTTTGATATCAAGTAATACTGGCCTCATAAAAATGAGTAGGGAAGAGTCCCATGTTCTGTTTTTTGAAAGAGATTGTGTAGATTTGGTATTATATCTTTTTTAAACAATTCATAGAATTGGTCAATGAAATTATATTTACTTGAGGTTTTCTTTAAACTATGTATTGAACTTATTTCATAAATAAAGGATTATTCAAATTATCCTTCTTCTGAAGTGATTTTTAATAGTGTATTTCTTTTACTGACTTGATCCATTTCATCTCTGGTATATAATTTATGAGCACAGAGTTGCTTTTAGTATTTTTATTATCTTTTTATTAGTTGTACATTCTCTAGCGATTTCCCACTTTCAATCCTGATCATGGTAGGTTGTATCTGGCTAAAGGTAATCGACTTATTGATCTTTCAAGAAAAACTATTGCTTTCAAAGGTTTTCTCTAGACCTTTCATGTTTTCCTTTCATTTATTTCTGTTTTTATCATTATTCATTTTTGGTTGACTTAGATTTAATTTGCTCTTGTTTTTCAAGTTTCTTACAGTAGAAACATAGGTCGTTGACTTGAGACCTTTATTCTTTTTTTTTAATTTAATTTTTTTTTAATTTACATCCAAATTAATTAGCATATAGTGCAACAATGATTTCAGGAGTAGATTCCTTAATGCCCCATACCCATTTAGCCCTTCCCCTCTCCCACAATCCCTCCAGTAACCTTCTGTTTGTTTTCCATATTTAAGAGTCTCATGTTTTGTCCCTCTCCCTGCTTTTAGATTATTTTTGCTTCCCTTCCCTTGTGTTCATCTGTTCTCTTAACATCCTCATATGAGTGAAGTCATATGATATTTGTCTTTCTCTGACTGACTAGCTTAGCATCTCTGACTGATTTGCTTAGCATATCTCTGACTGATTTGCTTAGCATAATACCTTCCAGTTCAATCCACATAGTTGCAAATGGCAAGATTTCATTCTTTTTGATTGCTGAGTAGTACTCCATCATATATATATATGTATATACCACATCTTCTTTATCCATTCATCCATCAACGGACATTTGGGCTCTTTCCATACTTTGGCTATTGTTGGTAGTGCTGCTATAAACATTGGGGTGCATGTGTCCCTTTGGAACAGCACACCTGTGTCCCTTGGATAAATACCTAGTAGTGCAATTGCTGGGTCATAGGGTAGTTCTATTTTTAATTTTTTGAGGAACCCCCATACTGTTTTCCAGAGTAGCTGCACTATCATGCATTCCTACCCGCAATACAAAAGAGATCCTCTTTCTCTGCATCCTTGCCAACATCTGTTGTTGCCTGGGTTGTTAATGTTAGCCATTCTGACAGGGGTGAGGTGGTATCTCATTGTGGTTTTGATTTGTATTTCCCTGATGATGAGTGATGTTGAGCATTTTTTTCATGTATTGGTTGGCCATCTGGATGTCTTCTTTGGAGAAGTGTCTATTCATGTCTTTTGCCCATTTCTTCATTGGATTATTTGTTTTTTGGATGTGGAATTTGATAAGTTCTTTGTAGATCTTGGATACTAACCCTTTATTTGCAAATATCTTCTCCCATTCTGTTGGTTGCCTTTTAGTTTTGCTGATTGTTTCCTTTGCTGTGCAGAAGGTTTTTACTTTGATGAGGTCCCAGTAGTTCATTTTTGCATTTGTTTCCCTCGCCCCCTGGGACATGTTGAGTAAAAAGTTGTTGCAGCCAAGATCAAATCATCAAGACAGTATGGTACTGTCACAAGAACAGACACTCACATCAATAGAACAGAATAGAGAACCCAGAAATGGACCCACAAACTAATCTTTGGCCAACTAATCTTTGACAAGGCAGGAAAGAATATCTAGTGGAATAAAGATAGTCTCTTCAGCAACTGGTGCTGGGAAAACTGGACAGCGACATGCGGAAGAATGAACCTGGACCACTTTCTTACACCATACACAAAAATAAAGTCAAATGGATGAAAGACCTAAATGTAAGACAGGAAGCCATCAAAATACTTGAGGAGAAAATGGGCAAAAACCTCTTTGATCGAGACCTTCTTTCCTAATGTAAACTTTTAATGCCATGAATTTCATTTTTTTTAAATTGATTTCTTTTGAGAGATGGGGGAGGGGCAGATAGAGAAAGAGACTCCCAAAGATGTGGGGCTCGAACTCATGAATGGACACTTAACCAACTGAGCCACCAAGGTGCCCCTGCCATGAATTTCATTTAAGCATTTTTTTTCACTACATCACACACATTTTGATGTAGTTTTACTTTTATTCTGTTTCCCAATTTTCCTGAGAGGTTTTTGTATTGAGATGTTTATAAGTGTTTTATTTAGTTTACTTTTTAGGCAGTTGGAGATTCTTCTGTTGTCTTACTGACATTAATTCTTGTTTAATGATGTTATGGTTAAAGAACATACTTTGCATGATTTATTTCTGTCAGATTTGTCAGAGCTTATTTTATGAACCACATTATGGTCTCCTGTGGTCATGACTCATGCACAATTGAAATGTGTGTGTATCTGCCGTTGTTGGTTCGAGTGTCCAGTAAATAGTTAGGTTGAGTTGGTAGATAGTGTTGTTTAGATGTTCTATACTCTTGCTAATTTTGTTTTTCTGTTCTATCAATTACTGAGAAAGGAGTGTTCAGGGATCTTTAAATGTAGATTTGCCTTTTTCAAATTCCATAAGTTTTTGCTTCAATTATTTTGAAACCATACAGTTACATTCATACACATTTCATATTTTAATGATCATACACATTTCATATTATTTCTTGGTGAATTTATCTTTTTATCCTAAGGTAACCCCCCAATTTTACACTAGGTAATGTTTTTCTTTTAAAGTCTATTTTCTCTAATGTAAATAGAGCCATACCAGCTATTAAAAAAGTGTGTTTATTTATTTTTATTCTTTTTCATGAAATTATGTAATTATATATATAATGTTTATTATAGACAACACATAGTTCTCTCCTTTTATCCAGTCTGGCAACTGTGTGTTTAATTTGTATATTTATCACATTTACATTTCATGTAATTTTGATCTTTCTGGATATATGCCTGCCATATCATTTTAATCATCATTTTTTAAAATTTAATGTTTATTTACTTTTTTTTAATATGAAATTTATTGTCAAATTGGTTTCCATACAACACCCAGTGCTCATCCCAACAGGTGCCCTCCTCATGCCCATCACCCACTTTCCCCTCCATCTCACCCCCCATCAACCCTCAGTTTATTCTCAGTATTAAGAGTCTCTTAAGGTTTGGCTCCCTCCCTCTCTAACTTTTTTTTTCCCCTTCCCCTCCCCAATGGTCTTCTGTTAAGTTTCTCAGGATCCACATAAGAGTGAAAACATATGGTATATGTCTTTCTCTGTATGACTTATTTCACTTAGCATAACACTCTCCAGTTCTATCCACGTTGCTACAAAAGGCCATATTTCATTCTTTTTCATTGCCAAGTAGTATTCCATTGTGTATGTAAGCCACAATTTCTTTATACATTCACCAGTTGATGGACATTTAGGCTCTTTCCATAGTTTGGCTATTGTTGAAAGTGCTGCTATAAACATAGGGGTATAAGTGCCCCTATGCATCAGCACTCCTGTATCGCTTGGGTAAATTCCTAGCAGTGCTATTGCTAGTTCATAGGGTAGATCAATTTTCAATTTTTTGAAGGAACCTCCACACTGTTTTCCAGAGCGGCTACACCAGTTTGCATTGCCACCAACAGTGCAAGAGGGTTCCCGTTTCTCCACATTCTCTCCAGTGTCTATAGTCTCCTGATTTGTTCATTTTAGCCACTCTGACTGGCGTGAGGTGCTATCTCAGTGTGGTTTTGATTTGCATTTCCCTGATGAGGAGTGACATTGAGCATCTTTTCATGTTCCTGTTGGCCATCTGGATGTCTTCTTTAGAGAAGTGTCTATTCATGTTTTCTGCCCATTTCTTCACTGGATTATTTGTTTTTCAGGTGTGGAGTTTGGTGAGTTCTTTATAGATTTTGGATACTAGCCCTTTGTCTGATATGTCATTTGCAAATATCTTTTCCCATTCTGTTGGTTGCCTTTTAGTTTTGTTGGTTGTTTCCTTTGCTGTGCAGAAGTTTTTATCTTCATAAGGTCTCAGTAGTTCATTTTTGCTTTTAAATCCCTTGCCTTTGGGGATGTGTCAAGTAAGAAGTTGCTACAGCTGAGGTCAGAGAGGTCTTTTCCTGCTTTCTCCTCTAGGGTTTTGATGGTTTCCTGTCTCACATTCAGGTCCTTTATCCATTTTGAGTTAATTTTTGTTAATGGTGTAAGAAAGTGGTCTAGTTTCATTCTTCTGCATGTTGCTATCCAGTTCTCCCAGCACCATTTGTTAAAGAGACTCTTTTTTCCATTGGATATTCTTTCCTGCTTTGTCAAAGATTAGTTGGCCATACTTTTGTGGGTCTAGTTCTGGGGCTTCTATTCTATTCCATTGGTCTATGAGTCTGTTTTTATGCCAATACCATGCTGTCTTGATGATTACAGCTTTGTAGTAGAGGGTAAGGTCTGGGATTGTGATGCCTCCTGCTTTGGTCTTCTTCTTCAACATTACTTTGGCTATTCGGGGTCTTTTGTGGTTCCATATGAATTTTAGGATTGCTTGTTCTAGTTTCGAGAAGAATGCTGGTGCAGTTTTGATTGGGATTGCATTGAATGTGTAGATATCTTTGGGTAGTATTGACATTTTAACAATATTTATTCTTCTAACCCATGAGCACGGAATGTCTTTCCATTTCTTTATATCTTCTTCAATTTCCTTCATAAGCTTTCTATACTTTTCAGCATACGAATCTTTTACATCTTTGGTTAGATTTATTCCTAGGTATTTTATGCTTCTTGGTTCAATGGTGAATGGGATCAGTTTCTTTATTTGTCTTTCTGTTGCTTCATTGTTAGTGTATAAGAATGCAACTGATTTCTGTACATTGATTTTGTATCCTGCGACTTTGCTGAATTCATGTATCAGTTCTAGCAGACTTTTGGTGGAGTCTATCGGGTTCTCCATGTATATTATCATGTCGTCTGCAAAGAGTGAAAACTTGACTTCATCTTTGCCAATTTTGATGCCTTTGATTTCCTTTTGTTGTCTGATTGCTGATGCTAGAACTTCCAGCACTATGTTAAACAACAACGGTGAGAGTGGGCATCCCTGTCGTGTTCCTGATCTCAGGGAAAAAGCTCTCAGTTTTTCCCCATTGAGGATGATGTTAGCTGTGGGCTTTTCATAAATGGCTTTTATGATCTTTAAGTATGTTCCTTCTATCCCGACTTTCTCAAGGGTTTTTATTAAGAAAGGGTGCTGGATTTTGTCAAAGGCCTTTTCTGCATCGATTGACAGGATCCTATGGTTCTTCTCTTTTTTTTTGTTAATGTGATGTATCACGTTGATTGATTTGCGAATGTTGAACCAGCCCTGCATCCCAGGAATGAATCCCACTTGATCATGGTGAATAATTCTTTTTATATGCTGTTGAATTCGATTTGCTAGTATCTTATTGAGAATTTTTGCATCCATATTCATCAGGGATATTGGCCTGTAGTTCTCTTTTTTTGCTGGGTCTTTGTCTGGTTTGGGAATCAAAGTAATGCTATCTTCATAGAATGATTCTGGAAGTTTCCCTTCCCTTTCTATTTTTTGGAACAGCTTGAGAAGGATAGATATTTTCTCTGCTTTAAATGTTTGGTAGAATTCTCCTGGGAAGCCGTCTGTTCAACTTTTCTATTCATTCCTGTTTGAGTTTTGGAAGTGTGTGGTTGCTTAGGAATTTTTCAGTTTCTTCCAGGTTGTCCAGTTTGTTGGCATATAGTTTTCATGGTATTCCCTGATAATTGCTTGTATTTCTGAGGGATTGGTTGTAATAATTCCATTTTCATTCATGATTTTATCTATTTGGGTTATCTCCCTTTTCTTTTTGAGAAGCCTGGCTAGAGGTTTATCAGTTTTGTTTATTTTTTCAAAAAAAACCTCTTGGTTTCATAGATTTTCTCTACAGTTTTTTTTAGATTATATATTGTTTATTTCTGCTCTTATCTTTATTATTTCTCTTCTTCTGCTGGGTTTGAGGTGTCTTTGCTGTTGTGCTTCTAGTTCCTTTAGGTGTGCTGTTAGATTTTGTATTTGGGGTTTTTCTTGTTTCTTGAGATGGGCCTGGATTGCAATGTATTTTCCTCTCAGGACTGCCTTTGCTGCATTCCAAAGTGTTTGGATTTTGTATTTTCATTTTCATTTGTTTCCATATATCTTTTGATTTCTTCTCTAATTGCCTGGCTGACCCATCCATATTTTAGTAGGGTGTTCTTTACCCTCCATGCTTTTGGAGGTTTTCCAGACTTTTTCCTGTGGTTGATTTCAAGCTTCATAGCATTGTGTTCTGAAAGTGTGCATGGTATGATCTCAATTTTTTTATACTTATTAAGGGCTGTTTGTGACCCAGTATGTGATCTATCTTAGAGAATGTCCTATGTGCACTTGAGAAGAAAGTATATTCTATTGCTTTGGGATGCAGAGTTCTAAATATATCTGTCAAGTCCGTCTGATCCAACGTATCATTCAGGGCCCTTGTTTCTTTATTTATTCTCTGTCTAGGTGAACTATCCATTACTGTAAGTGGGGTATTAAAGTCCCCTACAGTTACCACATCTTATTAATAAGGTTGCTGATGTTCATGATTAATTGTTTTATATATTTGGGGGCTCCCATATTTGGCACATAGACATTTATAATTGTTAGCTCTTCCTGATGGATAGACCCTGTAATTATTATATTATGCCCTTCTTCATCTCTTGTTACAGCCTTTAATTTAAAGTCTAGTTTGTCTGATGTAAGTATGGCTACTCCAGCTTTCTTTTGACATCCAGTAGCATGATAGATCTCCATCCCCTTGCTTTCAATCTGAAAGTGTCCTCAGGTCTAAAATGAGTCTCTTGTAGACAGCAAATAGATGGGTCTTTTTTTTTTTTTTAATCCATTCTGATACCCTGTGTCTTTTGGTTGGAGCATTTAGTCCATTTACATTCTGTGTTATTATAGAAAGATATGGGTTTAGAGTCATTGTGATGTCTGTAGGTTTCATGCTTGTAGTGATGTCTCTGGTACTTTGTGGTCCTTGCCACATTTCACTCACAGAGTCCCCCTTAGGGTCTCTTGTAGGGCTGGTTTAGTGGTGATGAATTCCTTCAGTTTTTGTTTGTTTGGGGAGACCTTTTATCTCTCCTTCTATTCTGAATGACAGACTTGCTGGATAAAGGATTCTTGGCTGCATATTTTTTCTGTTCATCACATTGAAGATTCCCTGCCATTCCTCTCTGGCCTGCCAAGTTTCAGTAGATAAGTGCTACTACCCTTATGTATCTACCTTTGTAAGTCATGGCCTGTTTATCCCTAGCTGCTTTCAGAATTCTCTCTTTATCCTTGTATTTTGCCAGTTTTACTGTGATATGTCATGCAGAAGATCGATTCAAGTTACGTTTGAAGGGAGTTCTTTGTGCCTCTTGGGTTTCAATGCCTGTTTCCTTCCCCATATCAGGGAAGTTCTCAGCTATGATTTGTTCAAGTACATTTCAGCCCCTTTCTCTCCCTCTTCTTCTGGAATTCCTATGATACGGACATTGTTCCATTTGATTGCATCACTTAGTTTTCTAATTCTCTCCTCATACTCCTAGATTTTTTTATCTCTCTCTTTCTCAGCTTCCTCCTTTTCTATAATTTTATCTTCTAATTCACCTATTTTCTCCTCTGTCTCTTAAATCCATGCTATGGCCGCATTCATTTTATTTTGACCCTCATTTGTAGCATTTTTTTAGTTCCTCATGACTATTTTTTAGTCCCTTGATGTCTGTAGCAATAGATTCTCTGCTGTCCTTATGCTTTTTTCAAGCCCAGCGATTAATTTTATGACTATTATTCTAAATTCTTATTCTTATATTGCTTAAGTCGGTTTTAATCAATTCGTTGATTAAAGGAGGGGCTCTGCAGTACCTGGAGGGAGGCAGGCCCATTGGAGGGATGGATCCACAGAAGCGCAGCATTGGGCGTTTGCGCGGTGCAAGCAAGTTCAGTGACAGGAACTGGTTCCCTTTGGACTTTCTGCTGGGGGATGGGCAAGGGAGATGGTGCCAGCCAGCACCTTTGTTCCCCGCTGAGCTGAGCTCTGTCTTCCGGGGCTCAATAACTCTCCCTCCTGGTGACCTCTCGCCCTCCTGCTCTCCGAGCAGAGCTGCTGACTTTTAATATTCCAGATGTTAAGTCTCGCTGGCTGTCAGAACTCACGTCCAGCCCCTCCGCTTTTGCAAGCCAGACTCGGGGGCTCTGCCTTGCCCGGTGGGCTGCCCCTCCACCGCCCCATCTCCCTCCCGCCAGTCCATATAGCACACACCACCTCTCCACCCTTCCTACCCTCTTCCCTGGGCCTCTTGTCTACGCTTGCCTCCAGAGAGTCCATTCTGCTAGTCTTCTGGCAGTTTTCTGGGTTATTTAGGCCAATGTGGGTGGAATCTAAGTGATTAGTTGGATGAGGTGAGCCCAGCATCCTCCTATGCCACCATCTTCCAAGCCTAGCCTCTATGTTTATTTACTTTTGAGAGAGAGAGAAACGGTGCAAGCAGGGGAGGGAGGGGGGGTGCGGACACAGAATCTGAAGCAAGCTCCAGGCTCTGAGCTGCCAGCACAGAGCCTCATGCGGGGCTCGAACTCAAGAACTGCTAGATCATGACCTGAGCTGAAGTTGGACGTTCAACTGACTGAGTCATCCATGCACTCCTAATCTTCATTGTCTTCTTTTCTCTCCTCTATTCTTTACCTTTTTTTTCCCTTTTATCCTGCATTATTTTTGGTTATTTGAATATATTTTCAGTAATGCATTTTATTTATATTAACTTTTTGGGTTGATCTGTTTGCATTATCTTTAGGAAGTTACTCCAGAGATTGCTGTGTACATATTTGAATTTTCATGTTTGAATTTAACCTTATTTAGAGTTAAGATTTGATCACTTCAAATCAAAATGTTTATGATACAGTTGAATATTATATCTGCAATACATTGAAAAGCCATCAAAATGTATTTTTTCAACAGTTATGCATATTCCAAAGATCTTAAGAGGTAAAACATAATCTTTCATGTTTAGCTAGGTATTTACCATTGTATTCCTATTCCTTTATTCCTGAAGTTCCATATTTTCCTCTGATATCATTTCTTTTTAGCCTAAAGAACCACCTTTAGTATTTCTTTTGAAGTATATTTGCCAGTGCTGATTTCCTTTAGTTTTCCTTCACCTGAGAATGGCTTTACTTTGTCATCACCCCTGGCAAGTATTTTCATTGGATATGCAATTTTGAGTTGACTGTTTTGTTTTGCTTTTTAAAACACTTCAAAGAGGTCCACTGTCTACTAGCCTGTGTGGTTTTTGATAAAAAATCTGCAGTCACTAAAATTTTTGTTCCCCTGTATATAAAGTACTTTCTCTGCCTATACAAGGATTTTTCTTTATCTATGATTTTGAGTATATTGATTATGGTATGAATGGATGAGAGCTTTATCAGCTTTTTCACCCTGTTCATTTATGTTTTGACCATGTTTGCAAGGTCATTATTTCCTCTAATTTTTTCCTGCATTATTTTTTTTCTTTCTCTTTCTGAGACTCCATTGACAGGAATAGTACACCATCTGATGTAGTTTCACAAATCTTGAAGGCTCTGTGTTCATTTTATTTTAAATCATATTTTTTCTTTCCTCTGTCTTCTCTATTCTGTTGGGACCATTCTTGTGGGGTTTTGTTGTTGTTGTAACTGTTTTACTCCAAATATGGTAATTCCTCTTTCTAATATTTCCAATGGTTATTTTTTAATAGTTTCTATTTCTCTGCCAAGAAATTCTCTCTTTTATTTCAAGAACATCTATTTCTTCTTCATGTAGCATGGTTATTTTACCTATGATAGAGTCTTTGACTAGTAACTGCTATATCTGCATCATCTCAGGATTGGCTTCACATCTATTCATTATCTTTTTGCTTGAGAATTTGTCACAGTTTTCTTTTTCTTTGTATGTGTAACAATTTTGGATTGTGCCCTAGATATGTTTAGTTTTGTATTTGAATCTCTAAATATTTTCATAATCCTTTGCTGAGTGTTGATTTCATTTTTATTTCAGAAGCTTATCAACCCAGTTGGGTTTAGAGTGTTTTATCTTTTGTAGGTGGTCATTTCAAGGTCAGTTATATGTTCAGAGCCTTTGTTCTGTTACCTTTGGCCTTTCCCCTACATCTGCAGCTCAGGCATAATAAGCCCAGGGCTTAGGTTGCTTCACACACAAGATCAGGGAACCCTTTTCCAGGTCTGTTTGTCTCCAGTATTCTTTCCTCCATCTCTAGCTCCAGGGTTAACTTTTTCCAATCCTCTGCCTCTGAAGGCAGAAGTGTTTTTTTTTATTTATTTGGATGGTTTTGTTTGTTTGTTTGTTTGTTTGTTTTCCTCAGAGTTTTATCCCACCACTGCCTCATAGTTTTTTGTGATTGTCATTTGGACAATGCAGTGTAACAAGACAAGGAACAAAATAATGGAGATCCCTACACTTTTTGGATCACATGTTTTTTTGTTTTTGCAGTTTCTCTGTACAGAAAGATATGCATTGTGTTGTGGTTTCTGGGTTTTACCACAGCTTTCTGCCTCCGCCCCACGACTAAGAAGTCCAGAGTGGGCCAAAAAGAAAAAGCAGAAATAATCAATTGAATTAAATTAAAAGTAAAATAAAATGGAATGGAATTTAAAGGAAACAAAAAAAGGAAAAGGAAAGTCCCCTAATCCTCCTTGCTTACAGAGATTCCTTTTCCTGGTTCTCTAGCCAGAAATAAATGGGTACCATTGCTGTCCCAGCTGGCTGTGAAATACTACAGAAGAGAGGCTTTTAGGTAAAGTCCTGGCTTGTTTAGTACCATCAAGTTTGGCATCTATCTCCATTCTGCCTACTATTATTAATTCTTCAGAATCCAAGACAGTTGCTTTTTATATTTTGCTCAGAGATTTTAGACTAGGGAGAGAGAGAGAGAGGCTGTAGTGGGTCTATACCAGCGTGGCTGGCACCAAAAGTCTTATCTGGACAATTTTGATATAAATCCTTTATTGATGTGTGGCATCAATAAACACATTGATCTTTGTGTGGTTCGTATATTTCCTATCATTGGACATTCAGATTGTACAATTTTTGTCATCATAAAAAATGCTGCTCTTAGTATTGTTATGTACAAAATGCGATAGGCAGTCTCCATATTTGTTCACCTTTTTGAATACTTAAGAGAAATCTTGAAAGTGAAGCTACTAAAGCAGGGTTACAATCATTTTTTTTTCCAATTTTGATGCTTGCTGCTGTATTTTCCTCTATAGTAACATTTCTAGCACTAGTGTGAAGAGTTCCTCTTTCACCTACTCTCAAAAAACATTGGACATGGTCACTTTTAAAAATAATTTCTAGTCTGATAAGTAGAAAAGAATATTGTTTTAAATGTGTGCCTCCTGGAACTCCCAGGCTATATTTTAAAACTAAAGTTAATAGATTTTGACCTTTTTTAGGATTTTCTTATCATATCGATGTCATTCTATTTGATTTATAAAAATTCATTATGTGGTATCATCTTAACATTTTATCATTTTTTATTTATCTGTGATTGCTTTTAATTTTATTTACAAACATTTTTGTCAAATAAAAATTATGAAATATAGTTGATGATATTTTACTGTTACTACCTGTGATGTCTCACTTAGAATATTTTTTACATCCTCATGTTTATATAAAATTCACATATAGATTCTTCTGGTATTTATAGTGCCTAAATTGAGTTTGGTGTGAGGTAAAGATATAATTTTTATTTCTCTTTTACTTAAATGTTTTGGAAAACTTTATTCCCTAATGAGCAATAGCTATTTGTTAGGATAGTCACTGAATAGTCAAAGCATATATACAAATACTTACCAGGTAGCAGCTGTTTTGACTTGACAGTATACTAGCTTAAAGTTAAGAATTTATTGTAAACAGTCTTATGCTGAGTTCTATGCCTCATGTGTTGTAACACTTTGGAATATTGAAAATACCATTCAAGCTCTTATTAGTACCTTACAGGGTTCTTAACGGTCCTGTAATATATGTTATTTCTTTGGTTACAGGACTTTGGGAAACACTGAACTAGAATAGTGTCCTTTAATTTTGGAACCAGTAATTCTCTAAGAAGATAAATTAAAAGGCAGAGGATATTTTGTTTTAGAAGAGGAATAGATATAAATGACTAATGACCAGGGTATTATAATACTTGAAGACCACGCCCCTTTGAGAACATTATTTTCAAGCTTCACTTTTTTTTTTTTAATTGCAAACCATAAATGAAAAAGACCAGCAACAATTTTAGGAGCTTTAATGGAAGACAAAGTTCAAACAACTGAACCATGGTCACAGTTTTCTAACTTAGAAAACTCTGTGAAAAATACTGAACTTGCTTTCTCCTTAAGTATTAACCAATTGTGCTAAAGCATTCTTTCACCTGACTCCTGACTTGTTAGAACAACAGGCATATGACACAGTGTGTCCAAATTTCACTTAGAGACAGCGTCAGACAATAGGCAAGGAATCTCTTCTGAACTTGGAGGGGCAAAACAGCCCTCGTATCCAACAGGATAAGCTTCACGATTGCCTTTTGTTTTCTATTGCAATTTTGGTTTCCCGTTCTCGTCCGTGGCAGCAGCCTCGGGTGCTTCGTTAGGCTTTGGCAGGTGAGGGTAATAAGGCAAAAGGGAGGAGGATGAAGTGAATTGAGCCACAGGTGGAAAATAACATTGAGTCCTGGCAGACATAGTGCAATGGGGGATGTAGCTGCTGACCGCTGAAAAGTTACTGTTTGGATGATCTCATTCCATTATTGTAATGGGACAAATTATTAGATGGATGATTTTCTTTTTATTGCTGGTCTGGTTTCACATCATGCTGGGGTTTTAATATTGTATTCGCAATGCAGTAGATTCAGAGCAGGAAGAAAATGAGGAAATAACTAGCTCTGAGGATAACTGACCTAATCTTGGTTTGAATTCATATATATCTTTACCTGGAATTCCAGTGAGCAGCTTGCCAAAGAATGACTTATATATGGGAAGGAGAACAATTGAAGAAATGCTGCAGTGTAGCCTGCGGTTTAAATTAAATCTGGACAGAGTCAAGATTGACGGAGGCAATTGAAGTTGCACAAAGTGCCTATGTGCAGTGGGTCAGGGGAGCTGGGAATTAGAGAATTCTCAAGTGGTCTGTGAAAGATAAGTACAGGAAGCCCAAATCAGAAAAAATAAAGTTTTTGCCCTTGCCTGGCAGGGAAATACTAGAAATCTGGCTTTAGGGTAGCCAGGTTTAGCAAATAAAATTACAAAACACCTTGTATTTGAATGCAGATAAACAGTGATGTTTCAGTGTAAGTAAGTCCTAAATATTTAATGGGATATACTTACATCAAGAAGTTACTTGTTGTGGGTGATGGTGAGTAAGGATGGTGCTCTTTGTGATGTGCACTGGGTGGTATATGTAAGTGATGAATCACTAAATTCTACTCCTGAAACTAATATTACACTAGATGCTAACTAACTACAATTTAAATAAAAATTTGAAACAAAAAAATGAAACTGCTTGTTGTTTGTCTGAAATTCAAAGTTAACCATGAGTCGTTTGTTATATTTGGCAACTCCGCTCCCAACCAAACCCTGCCTTTCTATTAATTCATGATTACAGGGATTAGTAATCTGAGATGGCCTGGAAGGAATTGAATCTATGGAGATTTTCACACTTCCCTAGTGAAGGGTAAGCCTGGTGATGCTGGCTAGAGTCAGCTAAATCAAATATTCAGTATAGTTATAGAAGTTAACACAGACTTCCCTTAGGAAACAGATTTGTCTGAATCCTCTGACTATGGAGTAAGTTTCTTACCAATATATCAAAGAAACCTGAAATAACTATCTCTGTTTTGTAAATAATTTCTTAAAAATGATGGTGGAAAATGCCACATTGACATGTGTTCTCTTTTCAATATATTCAGTAACATAAGACAACAGAGAGGCCATATCTACAAAAACATACATACATTGTTGGAAGAATTACATAGTTGAAATTATTTTAAATGGTCTCATTTTGTCCTATAGTTTAGAACCATTTGAGGTCTCAGAGAAATAATATGTCTAGATAGAATAATCTTGACTTCACACAGCCGTTATGAACTTTTCTTCAATTATTGCTTATCTTTTATCATTTAGTGTGCAGAAAGACGTGCATAGTCATGTGTGAAATAATTTTGTGCATCTTGACAATGAAGCATCATCATCATCATTCATCATTGTCATATTCATTGATAGGTTAATGATTTCTGACAAGTACATGTAAGTTAGAATAGAATGCAGATTGATTGCATTTTAACCCAGTTTGGGCTCTTGGGTGAAAATTTCTTGAACAATAATTGATCTTGAAAAAATAAAATTATCATTGCTTTGGTGATAAGCTAGAGAGAGTGACACGATATGACACTACAGCTGTAGACAACGCTCCTTCCCCCTAAACCATCACTGCATCATGGAGTCGAGATGTCATTGGTCCAGATGTGTGTGTTCTATTCTCCTGTCTCTGAATGACCATTGTCCCTAGAGAGTGGAGAAAGAGTTTATACCATTCCCAGGATGAGACACAGGGCTACATCTGCCACCCACTCTGACTTTCCTGATTGAAGGGACATGAATTCTCCCAGGTGGCTCAGTCTCTACTTATTGACAATGATATCACTTATCAGCTTTGGCTGTAATAAGCTGCCTTATTGACTTCTGCCTTGTCACTTCTCCAGCTAGCTCCTTGTCACAAGCACCACTGCTTTGCATCAGTCTGCCTTTGCTTTATTGGTTTATTGATAGTTCCATCCGTCTTCTTCAAGGAGGTTGACAGGCTGGCATTTGACTCTTCTGTCTTCCTGTGATTTTACAGCCAGCAGGATGGCCGCCTGAAGTGCCTGGAGTTTTGCTCCAATGGCCAGTGTGCCAACCACTCCTCCCCACTACACAAAAGGCTGCTACAAATTCTTTATTGCAAAATATGGAATTATTGATAAATCTTTGCAAGTGTTGAGGTGCAAGAGTGAACTAATATTTGACCTAGTGACAATGACGAAACAGCTTCAGACTGTTTTTCCAGGTGCTGTCTATGAGAGCTCTCTAATTGTTGCACTAACGGAGCCATGGTTTGCCCCAGGTATCCAAGCAGAGCCAAATAGCTGCAGGGGTGTGAACTGATTCCCTTCTGCTTGTACAACATCAAAACCATGTTAGAGGAGCTCTGACAAGATTCTTTGGTACTGATGGAAAGGAAAAACTAATTCCTAATACTAAACTCATTGATTTTCAAAGACAGAATAATAAAACTCGATTTTTGTTTTAATTTAAGGTCAGTGTTTATGCCTCTGGCATGTGGGAAAATTATTTGACTTGTAAACTGAGTATGTTTGATCTGGAACTATTCACAGAATGAGACAGCATGGTGTAATGAGAGCTTTCATGGGAAAACAAAACAGGGATTATACAATGGAAACACTTTTGGGGGTCTACACTGCTAGATATCATTATATATGCATTTTTATCCCATCCTTACTAGATTTTATGTACAAAAATCATGTAGGCTATATCTACAGAAAATAAATTAAGGAGTTATATCAAGTACAACCAAAAGTCTAGCATAAAAGTGTTTCTTTTACTTTAATGGGTCTCTAGGAATTTGCAGTACCCTATGGATGAACTTCACACTGAAGTTTTGAAACATGCTTTTTTTTTTCTTTTGAAGAACTATAGATGTCTCTTAGGAGGAAAAGGAAGAAAATGGAGAAAAATGAAAACAAGAGCTTTCACTTATTATGTGATGATGGTTATGACATTATTTAATTCACATCAAAACCCTTATTAAAATTGATATAAGGTAAATATTAATTTCCCATGACCAGATGAAAGAAATTGAAGCATCAAAGTTAATGGAATTGCCAGAGATGAATGACATAGCTAGAAAATAAGCTTATCTAGTATTTAACCCCACCCTCCCTCTCTCCAAAGCCCAGCCTTATAACTGCTGTGGGGCTTTATCTGCCAAACTATAAGTTTTGAAACTGTAAAATCTGGATATCTTAGGCAGACTGTGTTATGCTTGGGAAGAACAATGAACATGGACTTTAAGTTGATGTTTGAGAATGATAAGGAAACAAGGACAATAAAAAATAATTATGGGGAACTGGTAAGATATCAATAGATAAATCTTCGGTGCTTAATCTAAAAGTAGGCAACATTAATTACTTTCAAGACATTGCTTCCCATTTTCACACAACCAACGAGGGGATCATCACACCCACCCTGACATCTTTAGGAGTCCCTCCATTATAGGTTTATTCCACACTGCAAATCTTTAGGGATGATGAAATTTAATATTCCGCAATCAATCTTATCTGCTTATGAAACAAACATAATTACTTGACATTCTGTTTTGCATTTTCTTCTAAAATAGCAGAATAGGATATTCTTTTTTTTAATTTCATTTTTTAAATTTACATCCAAATTAGCATATAGTCAACAATGATTTCAGGAGTAGATTCCTTAATGCCCCTTAATAATTTAGCCCATCTCCCCTCCCACAACCCCTCCAGTAACCCTCTGTTTGTTCTCCATATTTAAGAGTCTCTTATGTTTTGTTCCCCTCCCTGTTTTTAGATTATTTTTGCCTCCTTTCCCTTGTGTTCATCTGTTCTCTCTCTTAAGGTCCTCATGAGTGAAGTCATATGATATTTGTCTTTCTCTGACTAATTTTGCTTAACATAATATCCTCCAGTTTGATCCACATAGTTGCAAATGGCAAGATTTCATTCTTTTTAATTGCCGAGTAATACTCCATTGTATATATATACCACATCTTCTTTATTCATTCATCCATCGATGGGCATTTGGGTTCTTTCCATACTTTGGCTATTGTTGGTAGTGCTGCTATAAACATTGGGGTGCATATATCCCTTTGAAACAGCATACCTGTATCCCTTGGATAAATACCCAGTAGTGCAATTGCTGGGTTGTAGTGTGGTTCTATTTTTAACTTTTTGAGGAACCTCCACACTGTTTTCCAGAGTGGCTTCACCAGTTTGCATTCCCACCAGCAGTGCAAAAGAGATCCTCTTTCTCCACATCTTTGCCAACATCTGTTGTTGCCTGAGTTGTTAATATTAGCCATTCTGACAGATGTGAGGTGGTATCTCATTGTGGTTTTGATTTGTATTTCCCTGATGATGAGTGATGTTGAGCATTTTTTTCATGTGTCAGTTGGTAATCTGGATGTCTTCTTTGGAAAAGTGTCTATTCATGTCTTTGGCCCATTTTTTCACTGGATTATTGTTTCTTGGGTGTTGAGTTTGATAAGTTCTTTATAGATTTTGGATATCCTTTATCTGATACGTCGTTTGCAAATATCTTCTCCCATTCCATCGGTTGCCTTTTAGTTTTGCTGATTGTTTCCTTCGCTGTGCAGAAGCTTTTTATTTTGATGAGGTCCCGGTAGTTCATGTTTGCTTTTGTTTCCCTCGCCCCCTTGGACGTGTTGAGTAAGAAGTTGCTGTGGCCAAGATTAAAGAGATTTTTGCCTCCTTTCTCATGGAGGATTTTGATGGCTTCCTGTGTTACATTGAGGTCTTTCATCCATTTTGTTTCTTTTTGTGTATGGTGCAAGAAAGTGGGCCAGGTTAATTTTCTGCAAGTCGCTGTCCAGTTTTCCCAGCACCACTTGCTGAAAAGACTCTTTATTCCATTGGATATTCTTTCCTGCTTTGTCAAAGATTAGTTGGCCATATATTTGTGGGTCCATTTATGCGTTCTCTATTCTGTTCCATTGATCTGAGAGTCTGTTTTTGTGCCAGTACCATACTGTCTTGATGATTACAGCTTTGCAGTATAGCTTGAAGTCCGGGATTGTGATGCCTCCTGCTTTGGTTTTCTTTTTCAAGATTGCTTTGGCTATTTGGGTTTTTTTCTGGTTCCATACAAATTTTAGGATTATTTGTTCTAGCTCTGTGAAGAATGCTGGTGTTACTTTGATAGGGATTGCATTGACTATGTAGATTGCTTTGGGTAGTATCACATTTTCCAATATTTGTTCTTCCTATCCAGGAGCATGGGATCTTTTTCCATTTTTTGGTGTCTTCTTCAATTTCTTTCATAAGCTTTCTATAGTTTTCAGTGTATAGATTTTTCACCTCTTTGGTTAGATTTATCCCTAGGTATTTTTGTGGTTTTTGCGGAATAGAAAATTCTTAATGACAGAACATAATGGCTGAGTGTCCACAGCAACATAAACTCCACGTTCTATATCCAGCCAGCCTCTTAAAGTCAAGAATAGCATACTGATATCAGAAAGCAAACACAATTACATGATAGTACACTAGTGTTTCCACAAAACATTGGTAAACTGTAACAAACCTTTGCTCCACAAAGCTAGTAATAGTTCACTGAAAAACAACTGGGAAGCCATGTGCTGGGGGAAGTGATGCATGCAGCTACTTACAAAATAGTTACTTCAGCCTTGACAACCTTGTGGACCTCCAGTATCTACAAGTAACCTCATTTCTCTCATCTACTCTCATAGTATGAAGGGAGCATTAAATTAGAATGTGGCATTCTGCCCTAGTTTCCTTGGGCTGCCATGACAAATTTCCATGAACTGCGTGACTTGAAACAACAGAAATGTTTTCCCTCAAAGTTCTGGAGGTAGAAATCCAAAATCAAGAGGTCAGCCGGTCCCTAATCCCTCTGTAACTCAGAGTAGAATCAATCCTTCTTGCCTCTTGCTCCCATCTGATGATGACTATACATCCCTGGCATTTCTTGGCTTGCAGCTGCCTCACTACAATCCCTGCCTCTGTCATCATATGCCTGTCAACATTGCCTCCCCTCTCTGTGCCTGTCCTCATGTCCAAATTGACCCTTTCCATGAGGACATCAGTCTTTTTTTTTTCTTTAAATTTTTTTTCAACGTTTATTTATTTTTGAGACAGAGAGAGACAGAGCATGAACGGGGGAGGGGCAGAGAGAGAGGGAGACACAGAATCGGAAACAGGCTCCAGGCTGTGAGTCATCAGCCCAGAGCCCGACGCGGGGCTCGAACTCACGGACCGCGAGATCGTGACCTGGCTGAAGTCGGACGCTTAACCGACTGCGCCACCCAGGCGCCCCAAGGACATCAGTCTTATTGGATTAGTATCCATTAGTAGTGACCTTGCTTTAACTTGATTGCCTCTGTAAAGACCCCATTTCCACATTCTGTGGCACAGGGGTTTAAGTATTCAACGTATCTTTTGGGGGGACAAAATTCAACGCATAATACATACCATAAAGGACAGAACAAATCCACTGCATGCCACCATAAGAGACCACTAATGTTCCCCTTTGGTTGGAGGAAGCAGTGGAGGAGGATGGGGGACCAGGTGGCCTACTTTTTCCATTTCTGCTAGTGCTAGAAACTCCTTGTCAAAAACGGTCATGATGCTGCCTTTCTGTATACTCTCTGCTCTTTCAGTTGGTCAGAGATGACCCTTAGTATATGGTTGGAAAAAAGTTCATGCCTTCATATATCAAGTACCCGCTTCATCAGTCCTTTCCTCTGGTAAGAAATTCAACAAAGTCTTCATTTTGGCCTGGGACACAAAAGTTTAAGGATGGACAGTGGAGTGACACTTTGGAAAACCACTGGCTGCTAATACCCGATTGCTTTTTAGCCAAGTGAGGGTAACACAATTCTCATTTATATTGCTGGGAAATAATCAGTCCTTGAAGTTAGATAGTGTCTGGATCATTTAACATGAAGAAATAATGGAAAAAGAAGTTACTCTACTTAATCTGAACCATGCTAAAAGGGACTTAGTTTGACCTCCAAAAAAATGGAGTAGTGATGCCCCACCGCTTTTCAAATTGTGGACACGATAAGCATTTTTACAGCAAGAAGCAATAGAGAGCCCAGGAGCCTGCACAGTCTCCATTTGTCTTTCACATCAGGATAGAACAGACAAGGATCAAATTAAGAATAACTTGGAGACATTCTGTTGCCAGGAGAGCATTCTCCTTCACTAAAATTGAATAAAGTGGAAAATTGTTCATTATCAATATTGGATTATTTTATTTTGGGGAAAATGGCATCATTTAAAAGAGTTAAATAATCCACTTCTTTCTTAGGTTTATACTTTTTTATTTTTAGAAACCATGTGTATATTCAGTATCTTGAAGCAATATTTGCTATAATGTAGACTAACATGTAGTAAGTGCCTACTATGTTAAAATTAATGTGCTTGGCTCTGTAATACCAAAGTTGAAAGGCCTTGGCTCAAGGTTGTTTTATATGATGCTTTTCGTTTTGGTACTGTGCAATATTTATATTAAGCAGTTCATCACAACCAATATAGACAACTGCTTTAAAGGCAAGGGGAAACAAATTTGGCCAAATGCTGCATTTATTAAATTAGAGACCGTGTAGACAGACAATTCTTCCTGTTAACTGGAGCTCTAGAAATTAAACCAGTCTACAGAAATTTTTAGATATTGCAAGAAGAGTGACAATTTTCTTCACATGCCATTCTTTCTCCCCAAATTGCTTATATCTTTGCAAGTACTTTCAAACCCTGAGAGGTGAGTATGTAAACTGAATTTAAAAACAATTTTTCTGACTGTTGGCAAGAATTTATCAATTAATAAGACAGTGCCTTCACTGTGTAATTTTTTCATTACCTCTGCTGTTGGGTGATAAAAAAAAAACTAAATCAAGAGCTTCCTCTTAAGGTTGATGGAGGATATAAAACATAAACAAATGGCCATAATATTATATGCTATCTGTATTAATAAGAACAACATGGGCTCCAGGAAGTCAGAACAAGAAGGATATCATGTCAATAAGCTACGCAGACTGAAGATGGCCTCTCTGTGGTTAGGAGAAATGGATGTGTTCTGGCTCCCTATCGTTTTTCCTCATTGCCCTCCCACCCACACCCCCAGGCTCACTGAGTCATTGGGAAGAAAACAAAGATATTTATAAGCACAGTTCTCCATATACCATTCTTCTCAGAGGATCTGAACATTCAACTTTGAAAAATACTTGTGCATTGTAACCAGAATGATTCATTTATAATGACTTGTGTTGAATCTTATTTTCATGTTTCTCTTAAAATATACCTAAAAATCTCACAGTTTCACTGAACTTTGGTTTTGATTTGACTAAACCAAAACCAAAAACTCCTCAGTAATGGGTTATCTCCATTTCTCTCTGGTATATTCCAGACCATTAATAGAAAAGCAAAAAAAAAAAAAAAATCACTTAGCAATGGAATGTCCTTGATCAAGCAGTTTTTTCACCCAATTTTCCATTGTGTAGTTGACATAAGAGACTTTTGGGAAATAAATACCATATTTGGTACACTATTTAATCTTTTCAGTAAAGCTAAACAATGTAAATGCTAATACAATATCCATCTGAGAATTTTGCTGCTGTGCTTCTTCTAGTTCTGCTAGTGACATGATCCTGGTTTTCTTTGAGATATTTGAAGATGAGAAAACTTCTTATCAGTGAGACTTTGCCTTCTTTGCTATGGCAGCCTTTCTGGGACCCTTGCTGTGATTTTCCTCATTCTAAAAATTTGAAGACCACATAACGAGCCACAGTTATCTACTAGCAGAATTATTTGCTCTCCAAATACCTCATGGATTAATATAAAAACTCTTGTTGGATTTGTGCAAATCAATAGCCTTCAGTTCTTCTTCCTGCTTTAACTATCTTTTCTTTTCTCCTCTCTCAATTTTTCTCATTAGTCAAAATGCCACTAACTCTCTCTTTTAGGGATTCTCATTATAGCCAGTCTTCCAAGGATTCTCTTGTCAAGGACACTAAACTAGTCAGGGTTCTTGGCTTCAAACAGCAAAAGCCAGTTCTATGAAGTTAAGTAGAAAAAGAATTTAGAGAGAATAATGGTGGTCTCACAGGGACTAAGGGAAGCCTGGAGAATCAGAATGTGGAAGGAATCAGTGGTGGGTGAGGTAGTGAGCACCACACCCCTACCAACTATAGAGAGAATCGGGCTGGACATCCAATCCACAACAGTCATCATCACATTGCTGACTCTAGACCCTCCCTGCTATAGTCACCATTGTTGCCTGTGCTGAGGTGAATTCTCTATTGCTGCTTAGGTCATTGACCATAAGATTAAAATCATGAGTGTAAATATCCACCTGGCCAAACCATGTTTATTCCTTTGTTGCCAAGAGTTAGGGAGACCGATTGATGGGCATATGTAGTTTTTAAAATGAAAAATGAGGTTCCTGCTTCTACCAAAATTCATACAGTGGTTGATCAATGGTTGATTCCCCAAAAGCAGATGATCATATCCAAAACAGCCAAAACAAACAACAGCAGCAACAAAATGTCAATTACTAAAAATGGTCTATAATATGGACACATTATGCAGAAATCACTAAGATGTGCTCCTGTTTTAAAACTTAGCAGTTCATTTGGATAGACACATCAACAAATCAAAATGATGTATTCTTGTATAGATTATGGGACATTTCACAGATTATGTTGGAATCACAGAGGTTGGAGGAAACAAATCTGCATATAATAATCTGGAAAGACACCTAGAGATGCTGTTTGTTCCAAGAATAATAATTGTGCCTATTTAAAAATTGCTTTTTTTCTTAAGTTACTAATCTAAGTAAACCCCTGACATATATTAACATTTGCAAACTTCCTACCAGGAATCAGACACAGATGGCCATTACTGCGGCCATTCTACAAACAATGATCAAAGAAATTAGTACACATTAGTTAGTAAATGGCTGAGTCAGAATGTAAACTCAGGATTTCAGATACTCTTCATCTTCTAACTACCATATAAGGAGAAAAAGATAAGACCCAGTCAAATGTAGTGTTCACAATGGGTGAAAGCAAGAGCTGTGAATGCCGGCAAAATTTGTGGAACTAGGAAAAGCCAGTAAAGTAATAATAACAGTTATTTTATTGAGGATTACTACATGCTAGAAATAGATCCAAGAGCTCTCCATGTCTTGTTCATTCAGTGCTCACACGAACCCAATGAATCAAGTATTATTATTAGAAATCCAATTTTACTAATGAGAAAATTGATAAGGTCAAGTGATTACCAAGGTTTCACAGTTAGTATGTCTTTCAGTAGTCTATTGCTTCCAAACAGACCTGAAACTCTGGCCTAAAATTAAACAAAACAAAACAAAACAAGACAAAACAAAACAAAACAAAACACAGGCATTTTCTTTCATGATTCTGTGGCACAACTCGGGACAGCTGGAGAGATTTTTTTTTTATATGAGTGGGCTTGAATGTTCAAGGTGGCTCACTGACATATTTGGTGTCTTTTGGGGATGGCTGGGTGTCCCCCTCTTGGCCTCTTCACCTCCAAGTGACCTCTCCCGATAGTTGACGTCTCCACATGGTCTCTCAGGCAGGGTAACCAGATCTTTTACATGGTAGCTCAGGGCTCTCAAAAGCACAACAGCAGAAGCTGTCAGGCTTTCTTAAGGCTTAGGCCTGGAACTTTAATAGCTTCATCTTTATTGTTTTCTATTGGCTAAAGTGAACTATAGGCTCAGACAAGATTCAGTGTGCAAGAAGACTATACAAGAGTATGAGTTAGGGAAAGAGATGTGTATGGGGGCCACCTTTGGAAAACTAGTTACCACAAGATCTTGTGTAGCTAGGATTGACAACCAGGTGTCCTGACCTAGAGCCTATGCATTTTAACATAAAGTCTGTGGAAGTCAGGAATGTATAGGAGAGGGTGGGAAGCAAGAATGACCAGAGAAAGGTTATAGAATCACACTCTGAGGACAGAAGGCAAAGGGTGTATACAAAGCTAAATGACATTTTTTTTCTTTCTGTTTACTTGACCACCAGCAACTCATGCTTAAATTTGTTCTTCATTACTATTTTATATATTGGAAATTAGGGGAAATCCCCAGGTTCTCAAAAATGGTCATCTCTCTTAAATTAGGAATTCTGCTTCTCTATCCAATTCACATTAATGGAGAAACAGGCTGGATGAGAGGAGAGAAAAAGGAAATCATTCACTAATCAATTTGTTTAGGAAGCAGATTCTTTTTTTTTTTAATGTTTATTTTTGAGAGAGAGAGCAGGGGAGGAGCAGAAAGAGAGGGAGACACGGAATCTGAAGCAAGCTCCAGGATCTGAGCTGTCAGCACAGAGCCTGACACCATGCTCAAACTCACGAACTGCAAGATCATGACCTGAGCTGACATCAGAGGCTTAACCAACCAAGCCACCCAGGCACCCCTAGGAAGCAGATACTAAAGTTAACACACCCTTCATCTTTCTGTTCTTTCACTTTCTTCCCTTCATGATCTTTGATTCTGAAAGTGACAAAAATATGTTTCCTCGTGTGTTTTCACAATCCCCCCACTGTTTATTGAAATGCCTATAGGTGCCACATTGAGTGGCACCTAATTGAAGGATTTCACTGGGGATAAAGATGCAGTGTGATCAATAAGCAATAGAAGGGGGAGTGTTGAGTGTGTCATTGGTGTAACCCCCATTAGGAAGAACAATGATACAGAGAAGGAACAGGTACACAATTAAGTTCAGCTTCCACAAAGTTTAGAAAAAATATCTGATGGTGGTAGAGCTGGTGGCAAGGCTCCATGAAACATTTTCAGGAGTCTAAACTTTTTTTAATCTGCAAATGCATTGAATTAAATTAATGTCACTGTCAACTCTAGGATAACTGCATTCTTCAAGATCGAATTCTAAATTCTCACCAATTAAAAAGAAACAGTATCGGGGCGCCTGGGTGGCTCAGTCGGTTAAGCGTCCGACTTCAGTTCAGGTCACGATCTCGTGGTCTGTGATGAGTTCGAGCCCTGCGTCGGGCTCTGGGCTGATGGCTCAGAGCCTGGAGCCTGCTTCCGATTCTGTGTCTCCCTCTCTCTCTGACCCTCCCCCGTTCATGCTCTGTCTCTCTCTGTATCAAAAATAAATAAACGTTAAAAAAAAAATTAAAAAAAAAATAAAAAGAAACAGTATCTACACTAATTCTCATGAATGTCATGCTGTTGTCTTAGTTCATATTGTAAACTTTTCATTCCTTAACAAGATGTGTGATTATTTACCAATTCCTCCACCTTAGAGCAAAGTAGCTCAGAAGTCCTTCTGAACATTACATTTACAAGGGAGCAGATCCACTTATGTTCAGGAAAAAAAGGAAGTTCCAAACAAGAAAGAAGTAGTCTTAGGAGGTCAAATCAATGATCTATATAGGAAATAAATGGAATTGATTTGAAAGAACAAGCTAGCCACACCACCTTTGTGAGTTTCTTGTTAATGAACAGAATATTTGGAAAAGTTACAGTAGTTCCCTCTCTCAAAGAGCTCACTCTGCTTTTGCTAATTCTATCAGTCTTTAACAATAAATTTTATAATAATTTATCTTACACTATCAACTAAAAGATTTATGAATATCAGTGGAAGATTTCTAAATGGTCCATTTTTTTTCCATTAGAAAAGGTATGCAAATTGGACTAATTGTTATTTGGACTAAATGTTTATCTCCACCCACCCCCAAATGCATATACTGAAATCTTGACACTCATGGTGATGATATTAGGAAGTGGAGCCTCTAGGAGATATTTAGGTCAAGAGAATGGAGCCATTATGAATGTGATTAGTGACCTTCTGAAAGAGACCCCTTAGAGTTCCCTCACCCCATCCATCATGTGAAGACAGAGGGAGAGAATGGCTGTCTATGAACCAGAAGGCAGACTCTCACAGGTACCCAACGTGCTGGCATCTTCATCTTGGAACTTCACAACTTTCAGAACTGAAATAAATGTTTGCTGTTTAGTACAATCCATCTGTGATATTTTTGTTTTAGGAGCCTAAACTAATACACAAATCAAATCCAACATGTTTTTAAACCAGTGAATATCCTAGTCACTGAGTGCTGTTAGAATGTCAGACAGAAAGCCAAGAAGCTACCAAAATATCAAGTGTGTGCCAGGGATGATGGAGCATTTTCTCACCCTACAATCAACATAATATTTCTCCATTGAATGAATGAATGTTTGATTATCTGTCTTTAGGCTAAGCCTCTTCATCCAGGAGCATCTCCCCATCAACTGATTTGGGACCTTAATTATATCTGTGAAATCTCTTTTGTCATACAATGCAACAAACATGGGAATATCTCCTCATATTCACAGATTCTATCTACATTAAAGGTTAGGCATCACAAAAGGTCAAGTGTCATTGAATGTCATCCTAGATTTCTGTTTATCACAGCATATATTCAGAGAGCATTATAGAAACACCCACTACTATAAAAAGAAATCTGTACACTTTTACTATTGCTTCTGTCTTAATCCTATGTCACGAAACTACTTAAGAAATACAAAGAAATTTATAGGACAGAAATGTAATGAGCTTTGTACTGGCTGTTGTATAATGACAGTGTCAGTTAAAGAATTAATCATGGAATACGTCAACCTGGAAGAATTTTCAGTTGCCAGAGTCGGTCCTCCTACTACAACATATATCAACGAAATCCTCAATAACATCAAAGGAATTAACTACAGAGTAACAGCAGACCACCAACACAATCATAAGAAGCTGAGAGCAATAGTTTTTATGAAAGGAAAAAAAAAAACCTCCCACAGTAATTTTCAAAATCAACAATACTTTAATGAAATTGGAAGTTCCTTTCTGGAACTTCCTCTTACCCCTATGCTTCTCCTCCCAGAGGAGCATGACAGGGATTGGCTGAGCTGAGCATCAGAGAATTGACCTTTTCAGAAGAGTTGCTCTAAGTCTAGAGACTGTGTAGCTGCAGGAAAAAAAAATCTAAGTGAATGGTAATAATGATAATAACAATTTGATCAACCATGCTAGCAGAAAGACTAAATTATCTTTGTATGTTTTAATAGAAAATACTATGAAATCATTGTGAGATGAAGAGGCAAAAAATATTAAGTAGGCAAAAATATGGGGAAAAAGTGTATTATGGGGACATGCGCCAGGCAATTAACTGATGATAACAATTATAATAAGTTTCTAATGTCATATTTCTGTATTTTTGATGCTTATGGTATTATTTAAATTTTAAGTGTGAAATTTATTGTTAATTTTTATTTCATTTAAAATACTTACTTTTGTACCTGATATTGTATTTTCAATTATATACTATTTTTTTAAAAAGAGTCTTTCACCCAAAACGTATGTTCCTTTTTCTATAGAACCTAGAACTACACACAAGTATTAGATATCTGTTGCTTCTCCTTTTTTTAAATTGAAGTATAATGGATTTGCAGTGTTGTATTAGTTTCAGGTGTGCAATTTGATTCAATAATTCTATACATTTTTCAGTGTTCATTATGATAAGTGTACACTTAATCCCTTTTACCTATTTCACTCATCCCCCTTCACTACTCTTATGGGAACCTGTATTTAAAAGTCTGTGTTTTTGGTTTTTTTTCCTTTGTTATTTTGTTTTGCTTCTTACATTCCAAATATGAGTGATATCATATGGCAATTTAATTTCCTGACTTATTTCGCTTAGCATTGTAACCTCTAGGTTCGTCCATGTCTCAAATGGCAAGATCTCATTCTTTTTTATGGCTGAGTAATATTCCAGTGTGTGTGTGTGTACACACATCTTCTTTATCCACTCATCCATCAGTGGATACTTGGGTTGTTTCCATATATATCTTGGCTATTGTAAATGATACTGCAATAACATAGGATTACATATGTCTTTTTAAATTCATGTTTTTGTTTTCTGTGGTAGATACCCAGTAGTGGAATTACTGGATCATATGGTAATCCTATTTTTAATTTTTTAAGTAACCATACTGTTTTTCATTGCATTCCTACCAGTGGTGCACCAGGAGTTTCTTTTCCTCTACAAACTCATCAACGCTTGTTGTTTTGTGTCTTTTTTATTTTAGCTATTCTGACAAGTGCAAAGTAAGTACTTCATTGTGGTTTTGATATGCATTTCCCCAGTGATTAGTGATGGTGAGCATCTTTTCATGAGTCTGTCATTTGTATGTCTTCTTTGAAAAAATGTCTGTTCAGGTCCTTTCCCCATGGTAATAAGATTGTGTGTGTGTGTGTGTGTGTGTGTGTGTGTGTGTGTGTGTGTGTGTGTTGTATACATTCTTTATGTATTTTGGATATTGACCCTTTATCAGATGTATCATTTGCAGATATCTTCTCCCATTCAGTTTTGTTGCCTTCTGTTTGGTTGGCAGTTTCCTTCACAGTGCAAAAGCTCTTTATTTGGTGTAGTTCCAACAGCTTAATTTTGCTTTTGGTTCCCTTGTCTAAGAAGGCATATCTAGAAAACTATTTTTATAACCGATGTCAAAGAAATTACTGCCTGTGTTCTTATTCTAGTTTTATGGCTTCAGGACTCACATTTAGGTCTTTAAATTCATTTTAAGTTTATTTTTGTGTGTGGTGTAAAAAAAGTAGTCCAGATTTACTCTTTTTCAGGCAACTGTCCATTTTCCCCAGAACCATTTGTTAAACATACTGTCTTTTCCCCATTGTATATTCTTGCCTCCTTTGTCATAGATTGACTATATAAGCATGGGTTTATTTCCGGCCTGTCTATTGTTTTCTATTGATCTGTGTGTGTTTTTTGTTTTGCTTTGCTTTTATTTGTGTTTTTTTTTAATTTGTTTTGGGGTTTTTTTGTGTTTTTTGTTTGTTTGTTTGTTTTTTGCCAGTACTGTACTGCTTTGTTTACTACAGCTTTGTAGTACGTCTTGAAATCTGGGATTGTGATACCTCCCGCTTTGTTCTTCTTTCTCAAGACTGCTTTGGCTCTTCAGGATCTTGTGTAGGGCCATACAGATTTTAGTGTTATTTGTTCTAGTTCTTTGAAAACTGTTGGTGTTTTGATAGAGATGGCATTAAATCTGGAGATTGCTTTGGGCAGTATGACTATTTTAACAATATTGGTTCTCCAGTCCACGAGCATGGAGTAACTTTCCATTTGTTTGTGTCCTCTTTAATTTCTTTCATCAATGGTTTATAGTTTTTGAAATACATGTCTTTTACCTCCTTTGTTAAAGTTTATTCCTGGGTATTTTATTATTTTTGGTGTAATTGTAAATGGGATTATTTTCTTAATTTCTCTTTCTGCTACTTCATTATTAGTGTATACAAATGCAACAGATTTCCATGTATTGATTTGTATCCTGTGAATTTAATGATTTTATTCATTAATTCTAGTAGTTTTTTGGTAGAGTCTTTAGGGATTTTTAAATAGAGGATACTATCATCTGCAAATAATGAAAGTTTTACCTCTTTCCTTACCAATTTGGATGACTTTTCTTACTTTTTTTTGTTTGTTTTTGTGGTTTGTTTTTCATTTTTGTGACATTTTTGTCTGATTGTTGTGGCTAGGACTTCTAATACTATGTTGAATACAAGTGATGAGAGTGGACATCCTTGTCTTTCTCCTGATCTTAGAGGAAAAGCTCTGTTTTTCACCATTGAGTCTGATGTTAGCTGTGGGTTTTTCATATATGGCCTTTATTATGTTCGGGTATGTTTCCTCTAAACCTACTTTGTTGAGAGTTTCTTATCCTGAATGGATGAGGATCTGTTACTTCTTACCCAGTGATGCTATGAAAAAAATATCCCCAATATGCTTTTTTAAGCCTCAAAGGAATTAACAATTTTCATGTCAGGATTTATGATAATTTACTTGTTTAAGCTAATTATAGTAGATTTGAAATTTGTTTTTATCTAAAATCTTGGATAACAATAGAATGGGCTAACAATATAATTTGAGGGAACATAAAGTTTGTATATTTAAGAATTCACTAAAAATTATAGGAGTAACATCCACAGACTGAACTTACCTAATGCAGATGGGCACAATAGCTCTCTTATCCAGGTTTCTTCAGAGGTACTTTTGTCATTTCCATTTTTAAAATTCTTCTAAAGTTGTAGAGATACTGTCTTATATAATTTTGTGTGCAAATTTTCATTTTATAATTTTTACATGAATGTATTCCTTTTTATATTTTTAATTCAATGTTGGCATGCCTTAAAGAGTATATATAATTTGAATTTTAGTCCATATAAGTACATAAGCAGAATATACTCAATCGCTACATAATATTCCATCTACGGTTTTACCATAGATTTTTAAAACATTTGTCCATTAACTATAACCAAAATATCTAGCAGCTTTTATTATATCTGGTGACCCAGTGGGCATCATTATACATACATAATTTCTCAGCTAAGTTAGTAAACTATAGAATAGGTACTAAAAGTGAAATACTTCAAAGAGTATGTAACTTTTTAAAAAAATACTTGTTTTGGGGAGCGCGTAAGAGGGGGAGGGGCAGAGAGAGGAAGACAGAGGATCCAAACTGCGCTCAGCGCTGACAGGCTGACCTCGCTGAGCCCAATGTGGGGCTTGAACTCACAAACCACGAGATCATGGTCATACACTCCACTGAGCCATCCAGGTGCCACAAGAGTATGTAACTTTTAAATGTTGAAATTATCTAGTTCTCCATAACAATGTGTGAGTGCCTATTCTCTCAGACTCTCTCTAGTACTATGTTATCAGTTCTTCATTGTTTTGCCAATTGATAGATGAAAAGCTGTTATCACATCTTTTATTTTAACATTTTATTATGAAAAATTTTAAAAATACAGAGTAGTTAAAATAATTTTACAATGACTACCCATATAACCACTGTCTAGATCCTAACATTAACATGTTACTAAACCTGTTTCATGTATTTCTTGATGTAGCCAGCTTACTAACATACCATATGGTTTTATTTTGCTTTTATTATGAACAAAATTGTGTGTTATATGAACTATTTTTTTCATACTATTTGGCTGTATTTCCATTGAGTTCTCTTTAGAATTTGTGTAACTCTTTATAAAAGAACTAAGTCCTTTTCCTGTGCTATGATTTACACGTGCATATTAATTTTTACATTTTTGCCATGCAGAATTGCATTTTTTACTTTTATGTAGCCTTATCTATTAATGTATTATTTACTCCTTATGCATTATATGTACTCCACAGAAAAACTCCCATTTTCTGAAACTGTAATCTTCCTATAGTTGATTCCTAAATATCATGGTTTATTTTGTTGTGATTTAAATGTGCAACCTATTAATATTTATTTTGCTGCAAGGTTAGAAGTGTTAATTCAATTTTATATTAAATCATTTGTCCCCATAATTTGTTTTTTAAAAATATATTGACGTCTTCTATTATGAAATTGATTTTTGTACTCTATTTCCATATTGATTTGGGTGTACCTCTAGATTTGCTTTTCTCTTCCATTGAAATAACATTATTTTAGTCATTGAAAATTTACAATTTGCATTGGTATTCTCTATCTCATCCCCATTGCCCTTCTTTGTAAGCATTTTTTGGCTGTTTTTACATGTTTTTTTCCTACATCACCTTTAGTATCCTTTGGACAAGTTTGAAATCCTCTTGGTAATTTTTGGAAGAAATGTGCTAAATTTATGAATTTATAAAAGATAATTGGCATGTTTTTCTGTTTAGTTTTTTTCCATCAAAATATGATCTTTTATTTGATCATGTTTTTTTTTTTTGTCCTTCAATATAATTTTGGTCTTATTCCTAAAGATCTTGCATGGTTTTGAAAATTTCTCCAATTCTTCATTTCTAAGTTGCTATGGAAAATGTGATCTTTTATTTCCATGTATCTTCTGCCTACTAACATTTGACTATATGAAAACAATTTCTTTCTGTATATCAGCGTTTACCCAATTATTTATAATTTTCCTAGATTAGCAGTTGTCTGTTTCCCATCAAAAATTTTTTTCAGAAAAATATATTTTTCACCTTTCTTTACATTTACTCTCTTATTGCTGTCTGTTTCTAAGTTTGTTAGCAAGTGCTTGCAGGATAATATGAAGTAGTATAGTATAAAAGTCCTCTCTGCTTTCTGACTCAATCTGGAATGTTTCTAGTATCTCCCCTATTATACATCATACTTGCTATGTATGAGTTGGTATATCCATATCTTCAATAGGTGGATAGATAGATACATAGATTAGATAGATGATAAATATATTTCCATAGTTTTATAATTAGTATACATGCATGTATCCATAGTATGTATATGTTATCATATACTACATATCCTAAACTACATATGAGTATATATAAGAAAATAATCATATAGTCAAGATTCAAAAATATTTTTAAAAATCAAGACAATACTGAATTTTATCAGGTACTATTTCAGTAGTTATGGAGATAAAGATTTTCATATTTACATATTAATATGTGTATTATTGCAGTACATATCTTTCATTTCTGAAACAAGCTTGACTTAGGGCATGTCATTTATTTAATGTGTGTCAAAACTATGTCTTAATGCTTATTAAAGGTTTCTATGTGTTAATTAGTAAAACTGATCTCCAGTTTTCTTTTTGTTCGTAGTATTTTTGTAAAATTTTGGCATTACTGTTATGCTACATTTTTGTAGAAAGTACATTTTCCCTACATTTTTAGTCTGAAATAATCTAAATATATTTCAAGTTATTTGTTCTTAAGATGTTTGAAAAATAACTCCATAAGACTTATGACCAAAGTTCTTTTCTATTTCTCCTTTGATAATGCTTCATCTCTGGAATTTCTGTTTCACATAGGGTAAATTTTGGTAATTTCTATTTCCTCAGTAATCATATTTTATCCAGATTCTGAAATAGATTTACATATAAAGCTGAGAATATTGCCCTGGTGGTCTTTTAATTTTTTTCTAAAGTTCTTGTAATTTCAATGTTATCATTTCTTATTTTGTACATTTATGCTTTCTTCCCCTGTTTCCTTATTACTTAAGAATTCGAAGGGTGCCTGGGGGGCTCAGTCAGTCAAGCGTCCGACTTTGGCTCAGGTCATGATCTTGCAGTTCGTGGGTTCGAGCCCCATGTTGGGGGCTCTCACAGCTCAGAGCCTGGAGCCTGCTTCAGATTCTGTGTCTCCCTCTCTCTCTCTGACCCTCCCCTGCTCACACTCTGTCTCTCTGTCTCTCTCTTAAAAATAAATAAACATTAAAACAATTTTTGTTTATTTATCCCCATCAGTAAATCAGATCTTAAAGGGGTTTGTTAGTTTTCAAAATTGTTTTTCTGCTTTATTTCTGTTTTTATGTGTATTGATTTCTATATTTCCCCTTTCTATAGTTTTTTGCTGTTCTGTACTGCTTGAAGTCTAATGTTTATTTGCATTCTTTCAAGTTTGCTAATACACGCATTTAAGACACAAATTTTCTTTTGTCCTTGTTTATTCTTCCCATATGTTCTGATTTATAATGTCTTCACTATTATCATTTTATTCATATTGGGCTCTTATGGTTTTCATTTTTATTTGAACCAAGGGATGATGATGCTTGAGATTCCTTTTTATTTTTTAATTACTAGGTGATAACATTTAAAATTTTTTTTCTTTTTGATTTTCATTTTGTTTCCAAGTCTGTTAATAATAATTTCTAATTTTATTAAATTGTAAATAAAGAATACTAGCCATGCTTTTACTCCATTTTGTGGGAATTTATTAAATATTCATTTCTAACTGTAGTATTATTCCTCTTAAAGCTTCTTCTCAAAGAAAAATAATATTAAAATTAAGCATGTCAGTCTAAGATCCGAATGCCTAAGAAGGGAAGATTTTCGACTGCAACACTGTCAAGGAAGGCCTTCTTGAGAAAATTCTCCACCAGCTACTTCTGTCAAACCAGCTGCAGCCAATTGTGCGCAAAGAGAAAGTGAAAATGGCTCTCACTCAACAGTTACAAGGTGTCATTTAAAGAACATCAAATTCACAACCACACAAAGACCTTCCTGGAAGTGAAGGTCATCATCTATCTAGAGATGTGACTTGACTTTGATTTCCAGATATTTTATTTTTACCACTTGAGAAGGAACACTTCACTTTCCAAGCATGACATTGCAGGGCAGAGCTTGATTTCCCAAGATCAGAAAATATTTATTGTCCCCTTGTCATTTTGTCAATGACATCTCATTCCTTGTCTTAGTTTGAAGCGTAAGACAAAAGAAAAATAAGAATCATGTGATGATACCTGAAAGTGTAATATATTTTTCTATCATCTGCCTAGAGCTGTAATGGTCTAAGATAATATTTTCATCACATATTTAATCACTAAAATTCTGGCATCATGCTTTCTTGCTTCTCCATCCTACAACATAGTGTGGTTCCCAAACCAAGGGTGATAACATAAAATGTGGAAAAGTCAAAATATAACATGTTGCTCCTTACATGTGTTGTTTAAAATAATACACACACACTCCATATAAACATTCACTTGGAATCACTCCCAGAGCATGCTAGTGTTATCAGTTACAAGAATCCTAGAATGAACTGGAAAAATAGTGTTGGATCTTACCACCTGAAGGAGACCTGAGCATTAATGTTACTGAGAAATGAGATTAACTTCTTCCAAAATATGATTCAGTGAAATACTCTTTAGTTGGCATCTTTTTCATTTTCATGTTAAATTGGAGCAGTCAACTCCCTATGTCTATGGCTAAAATTCACTGTAATGAAGAGAGAAAAAAGATCAATGATATTGAATCTGGAAAAAATCCAAAGACTGAAGACTGTTTTCCAAATTTGAGTCTAGTTTATATACAAGTCTGTCCTCCCTCTAGTTCACTTCCTGGTAAAATGAATCCCATTTCTGTGACCCCTTGGATGCACCAATGTACCCTTTATTCCCCATGGGAACTGACTATATTTTGTGATCATAGGGCCAAAGAAAATTTAGAATCTGCTATCTTTTTCTAACCAAAACAAAAGGCTCTCATGACTTACGTAAATACAATAAACATTTATTGGGGAAACTTATCCTAGAGTTTTTAAATTTCTCATGTACGATTTTATTGGTCTCATAATTCACATATTGTAATGAAGCAAGATGATTTCTCTCGGAAATTTCCCAGTGAGAATAAAATTATTAAATATCATCATCACTGATAATAATTAAACTTTATTACCTCAACTTCAGTCCTGTCAGATCAGGCTTCCCAGAGGGGAGCCTATGTGTGAGAGGCCTTAGAAGACAGTATAGTGAAAAGTACAGCATTGAAACTAATGGAACACTTGGTTACAGACAGAACCTAACAGCCCAAAGATGATGCCAAAGAACTCTTTGGATAGGTTTGCTGCACAGTTATGTTCCATTCTTGCTATCTTTAACCAATGTTTGGGAAAGAATATGCCTTCCCAACAAGGAATAAGAATGCTAGAAATCAAAATTAAAGAAGACTAGCAGGAAAGGGACAACAGGGAGGGGTCATTAGAGATTGAATGATAGCCACTGTTTTAAAACATCATTTCAGTGCTGGGCACTTTTTCTCTTTTAAAACATTTAGCAGGAGCTATGTAGCAGGTTATAGATATTAGGTGATTTATCAGAAATGCATTTAGCTAATAACTGCTGAAAGCAGCATTCAAAACAAGGGCACCCTGCTTCAAGGTGCATACACATTTTTAGTTTTCAACTACACGGTGCTGTTTTTCATTGGTGGGAGGAAGAAAATATGTGAAGGAGATAAATGAGCAAGAATCTGTTTAGTTGGCATTGGTAAATATTTGGCTGCAGTTAATTTTAACTCAGCTGCTTAAAGTGCACAGTAATTAGCCTGGTCGCCTTGAGGATAGTCTTAAATGAGGATGCCTGGATGGACGAAGATTGTTATGATGAGCGGAAGTAATCAAACTTGCGAAGTTGGCAAAGATGACGCTAGGGGAACAGGGAAAAAGCAAAGTACAGTTTTGCATGCTGATGACTTAAAAGCAAAACTCACCAAGCTTATAGGTCAATGGAATGTTACTCTAGGCTGGTGGAGACTCTTACACAATCTCTAACTTTGGATGCATAGAAACTCACATGATTGGATCAAGGTAAAGGCACAGCAATCATATATTTATAATTCTTGTGGATCCAGAATTTAAAAGGCCCCATGGATACTGTGCTTAGCCCTCATTTGTTTTCCTTATCTGATTTGAACTCTCTAGATTCCTGTTTTAATTTTCACAACATTTGAGAAATGGGTGCTCTCAATGTCACCCTGACACATCTTTTGTATGAATTCAGGAGAATGAACCAGTCAACAAGCTAAGAATGAGAAAGCTTCAACAAATGAAAATATTTTTCAAGATGAGGAGCTTCATCTTTTCTACTACCAGTCTAATTGGTTAAACTGGAAATAAAGACAAGGAGATATAGACAAGATGATACAGGAGAGTTAAAGAAAGAAGAGGCTAAAAGAGGATATAAGGAGAGGATAGAGGAGTTCCTGGGTGCTTCAACTGGTTAAGCATATGACTCTTGGTTTCTGCTCGGGTCATGATCTTACAGTTTGTGAGTTCAACCTCCATGTCAGGCTCTGCACTGACAATGCGCAGCCTGCTTGGGTTTCTCTCTCTCTCTGTCCCTCCCCTGCTCACACACTCTCAAAATAAATAAATAAACTTAAAACAAGTAAGAGGATAGAAGGAAGAGAAGCCAAATACCAAAGAATGAAAAGAAGAAAGAAATGTGTCGAGATTTATGATCTCCAATATGATGATTTAAACATCTTGAGGAACTGAAATAGGACTGACTTCTAATCCACTACCATTTTTTTGTTTTCATTAACCAGTCTGACATTTCATATAAAGATAAAGCATTTTTAACTGATTGATTTATGCTTTTAGTGAGACTTCAGATCATCACCTCAAAGTTAATTTTAAAAGTAAGAATGGATGGGGAGGGGAAAGAAGGGAGACAGAAGGGCAAGAGTTCCTTGGAAGAAAACAGCAATTTTTACTCTGTAACATGAACACTGAATTTCAGATAAGTAGTCGCTTGGGTAGTGGGCTTGATGTACAGGCCCATGGGGATGTTTTCATACCTGAAATGGGGATATACTTATCTCTGCCTTTCCTTTCTCTTGAGCTCACATAGGCTCCCAGGTTTTAAGCAGTTCTTAAAGACACACACTCATGTACACACAACCCTTCGTTGTTCTTCAGGTAATTTGGTAATCTATACTCACACCACGTTAACCATGTAGAATATGGTTACTGGGCAAGTCTTTCAGCTGTGAACTGTGTGGTAGTCAGGGAAGCAAGATTTAATACTAGAGAAATTTAGTACAGCCCAAAGAGGAGGACTTAAATCCAGGAGACCCTGGAGACCCTCCCCACCTCCAGTCACTATGGAAATGACAGGTCCTTTAGACACTAGGCCTGGGGAGCATCTTGTTTATCCCCCAGGGTTTTCCTCCGTCTGAATCCTGCTTCCCATCCTGTACTGCCATTACCTCTCTCTGGAGGATGTGTGGGCTGTTGTCTCCAGAAGACTGAGATTTTGCCTTTGACAGTGATCCTCTGGCAAAGTTAATGTTTGCTTCTGTATCCCTTCACATAGGGCATCTTTTGAAATTCCCTAGTGCAAACTCTCTGTTAGTAGTCCCCAGTATTTGAATACTTGGTATATACCAATGAGATCGCAGTTTGGCTCTGACTTCTAGATGGCATCTATTTTATAAAACGAATTGACTTTTAAGGAGGTCTGTCCTCCTGATGATGTGGCATAGTTTCCATTAATGTACTGGAGTTAAGTGATCATCAAAGAGATAATAGACCTCATGGTGAGAACAGCTGAACTTAATTTACAGTGTGTCAAGACAAAAGCTCCTAAAGAGGAACTCTAAAATTGACATTTTAAGACTCCTTAAAATTTTTGTCAATGGTTCCAGAAAGGAGTAGTGAAGCTGCTGTGATGTGGATTCTACAACCTCCATCTGGAGTGGAGAAGCTACTGGTTTCCTACAGACAAGCAGATATTCCGTGAAGCTAATAAAGCTTAAGTTTAGGGATCCTCATTTGCATGGCCCAATTCCTGGGCTATTAACAAAATTTTAATTTGTAATTTTGCATTCTTTATAAACTGGATCTATGCTCTAGTGTGTATGCCCCCCCCATTCTTATGATGAAATATGAACCCTTAAAGATGATGATATTTGGAGTGAGGGGTCTTGGGAAGGTGCTTAAATCATGGGGGTGGAGCCCTCATAAATGGGATTAATGCCTTTTAAAAGAGGGTCCAGAGAGAACTGTAGCCCCTACCACCAGGTAAGGACACAGAGAGAGGATGCAAGCTATGAACCAGGGAGGCAGCTTTCACCAAAACACAACCATGCTGGCACTTTGGTCTTGGACTTCCCAGCCTCCAGACTATGGGAAATAAATTTTCATTGCTTATAAGCTACTTAGTTTGTGCTATTTTGTTATAAAGGCCTATATGGGATAAGACAGTCTCCAAAGTTGTGTAAGTCACAAGTAGGATTAACAGATTGAACAAAATCCAAATCGACCAATCAAGCAGAAAACAAATATCCGGGATGTTCAATTAAATTTGAATTTCAGGGGCGCCTGGGTGGCGCAGTCGGTTAAGCGTCCGACTTCAGCCAGGTCACGATCTCGCGGTCCGTGAGTTCGAGCCCCGCGTCGGGCTCTGGGCTGATGGCTCAGAGCCTGGAGCCTGTTTCCGATTCTGTGTCTCCCTCTCTCTCTGACCCTCCCCCGTTCATGCTCTGTCTCTCTCTGTCCCAAAAATAAATAAACGTTGAAAAAAAAATTTTTTTTAAATTTGAATTTCAGGGCTTCTGGATGGCTCAGTTGTTAAACATCTGACTTTGGCTCAGGTTATGATCTCACAATTCTTGAGTTTGACTCCCACATTGGGTGACCTCAATCCCTGCTTTGGGTGAGCACAAGCCACGGGTGAGCCCCGCTTCTGTCTCTCCCCCCCCATCCCACCCCTAAAAGGATTCTTTCTCTCCTCTCTGCTCCCCACTCATTTACACCCTCTCTCTAATTCTCTCAAAAGAAAATCTTGAATTTCAGGTAAACAATGATATTTTTTACTCTAATATCCACTAAACATTTGTTGTGGGGTTTTTTTTTTGTGTTTATTTTTGAGAGACAGGGAGAGAGAGAGAGAGAGAGCGAGAGCAAGATGCAGACTCCAGGCTCTGAGCTGTCAGCACAGAGCCCGATGCAGGGCTCTAACCCACAAACCATGAGATCACAACCTGAGCAGAAGTCAGACACTTAACTGACTGAGCCACCCAGTCTCCCCAATATTTGTTGTGTAATATTTGGGAATAATAAAAAAAATATCCATTCTTTATCTGACAATCTTCAAGGCCCTGGGGAATCAGTATGAACAAAATAAGTAAATTCTTTTTTCTGATAGAAGTTACAAACAGTAAGCCAATAAGTAAAGTATATGTGTCTGATGTTGATTTTATTGATCTAAACCCATATATGTTTTCCTATAGGTATAAGATAGAAGGGGGAGGAGGAAAAAGAGAAGGGGAGTCACATGAGGAAAAATATGGAGGCATTATAAAAAGCAGAATTTTTTAAAATTATAGTCTTATTTTTTAGGACAATCTTAGATTCACAGAAAGTTGAGAAGATAGTACAGAGGATTTCCACATATCGCATACCTATTTTCGCTCATTAGATACACATATCCATAAATATTCCTGTGTGTAACCATATGCATCTGTATAAAACTAAACTTGAATTGATACTGGTGTCTCCAACTGTAATTTGTTATTGCATAGGTTACTGCATCCCCCTTTTGCTTATCTATAAATTCCTACTCTTCCTACTCCAACAAGTGAGAAACCTAGCTCCTACCATCCACCATTCATTTACCTAATTTTTCAGTTCAGTATCCATTTATAGTAGTTCTAGCATTGTTAATTGATGCCCCTAGGATATAATTTTATCAACTAGAATGCAGTGCTTTTGGGCAGTTCCTTTTGCCTTTGGTCTTACAAATTTCATTCATTTATAGAGTTACTTAGGTGGGTAACTCCTTCCCCAGCCCCCTTCAATGAGGTTGTTTCAGACGTTGGTAATACAGTCAGATTCTCTTGTCAGGACTGACTGACCTCTTACATGATTTCTTTAAATCTGCCTACATTAATGGTTTACTCTGTGCTGTAAACTGTAAAGTTCTGTGGGTTTGACAAATTCACAATGTCATGTGTCCACCATCACTGTGTCATACAGAATAGTTTTACTGACCTAAAAATCTCCTGTGCTTCATCTATTCATGCCTATCCTTCCCCCCAACCCCTGGCAACCATGAATCATTTTATTGTCTTTATTGTTTTGCTTTTTCTAGAATGTCATATAATTGGAATCAAATACTATGTAGCCTTCTTGTTCACTTAGAAATAAGCATTTGTGTTTCCTCCATGTCTTTTTGTGGCTTGATAGCTCATTTGTTTTTATCACTGAATAATATTCCATTGCATGGATGTATCACAATTTGCTTATTCATCTGTTAAAGATACATTGGTTGCTTCCGGTTTTTGTGATCATGAATATAGCTATTGTAAACCTTTACAAGCAGGTTTTTGTGTGGACGTAAATTTTCAGCTGAACTGAGTAAACACTGAGGAGCACAATTACTGGGTTGTATGGTAAGACTATGTTTAGGTTGTAAGAAGCTGCCAAGCTGTCTTCCAGAAGGGCGTTCGGTTTTGAAAGGCAACTATGCTTGCCGCTGTGCTACCAATGCCCACTAGCATTTTGAATTCCCACCAGCAATGAAAGATAGTTCCTATTGCTCCATACCTCTTCAGTTTTTTTTTATTTCAGTTATTCTTATATACTGTGGTAGCTCACTGTTATTTTAATTTGAATTCCCTGATGACACATGATATTGTGCATCCTTAAATATGCTCAAAGGAGCAAAGGGTTTTTGTCTTGTTTTGTTTTGTTTTTTAGTTTATTTATTTTGAGGGAGACAGAGACAGCATGAGTGGGGGAGGGACATGCACACACACACACACACACACACACACACACACACAAAGAGAGAGAGAGAGAGAGAGAGAGAGAGAGAGAGAGAGAGAGAGAATGAATCCCAAGCAGGCTCTGCGCTGCCAGTACAGAGCCCAGCACAGGGTTCGAACTCACACATTACGATATCATGACCTGAGCCTAAACCAAGAATCAGATGCTTAACCAACTGAGCCACCCACACTCCCCAGAAAAACAGTGTTTTAATAGATATTTTTCAGAAAATATTTGTAAAAACAGAGCGAAACCAAAGCCCAATAAACTCCATGGTCCAGAATTTTTCTCTAGCATAGGTGAAGGTAGAGAGATAAGTGACAGATAAATCAATTCAGTGGTATGTTGTACATTTCAACCTGTGCTGGGGGAAAGTCCTCATAGATGGAGAGAAAGGAAAATTCACTTTTGTTTTTATAACAATGGATGGCTTAGCTTAAGTACTTTGCTAGATTAGGGATGGTTACCCAAGTTTTATTTGGGTGATTAGGAAGGACTTTCTCCTACAAGAGGATTCCACGTCAGTCCTTGTGCTGAGGTTAACCTTAAAATAACATGAGCATATGTGGAACACTTACTATGTGCCACATGCTGTAATCAGCTCTTTACATGTATTGGCAGAACCCTGAGAGATCCTGGAAGGCATGCCCTATGATTATCCCTATTTTTGTTCTAAAGCTAAGTAACCAAACAGCTAAGTATCTCATCTAAAGTCCATAGCAATGTGTGACAAAGCTTGAATATGAAATCAGGCAGTTTGACCACAGCATCTGATTTCTTAATCACTTTAATGTTTCATCTGCCTCACAAACCATGTCCTATTACAAATCAAGAAGGAAAGCTGAGAAGGAAGATAAAAGGTGAGACCTTTCTTGAGAATGGGATTGTATTCATTTCTTTTTTTTTTTTTTATGAAATTTATTGACAAATTGGTTTCCATACAACACCCAGTGCTCATCCCAAAAGGTGCCCTCCTCAATACCCATCACCCACCCTCCCCTCCCTCCCACCCCCCATCAACCCTCAGTTTGTTCTCAGTTTTTTAACAGTCTCTTATGCTTTGGCTCTCTCCCACTCTAACCTCTTTTTTTTTTCCTTCCCCTCCCCCATGGGTTCCTGTTAAGTTTCTCAGGATCCACATAAGAGTGAAACCATATGGTATCTGTCTTTCTCTGTATGGCTTATTTCACTTAGCATCACACTCTCCAGTTCCATCCACGTTGCTACAAAAGGCCATATTTCATTTTTTCTCATTTCTTCAAAGCAGACACCTTCTCCACCGTGAGTTAAAGGATTCAGCAAGAACTTATCTCTTTGTGATTATAAAAATTGAGAACTTTAGATTCAGGCATCATCTTGAACACCTCCATTTTATAAATGAGGACTTTAAAGCCAGAAATATTCATTGTCCCAATATCTGAATGGATAGAGTCATGGGTTGATGGCTGTAATAGGTCTTTAGAGCTAGTGTTCTTTCCACTACATCATTATTTCTCTATTTGAACTTTACAAAAAAAGTTGTACAGAGCCCAGCACAGGGTTCGAACTCACACATTGCGATATCATGACCTGAGCCTAAACCAAGAATCAGAATCAGAATCTCTCTCTCTCTGGATTAATGACTCTTTCTTTCTTTCTTTTTTTCTTTTTCTTTTTTTTTTTTTTAATTCTGGTCAACCTGTCATTTTGTGGCCAAAGCCTCAAAGTGCATCAAGGGGAAGGTAGAATCTAGGACCCTCCACCTGCATGTCTCATTGCTATTGTGTATCAAATAAATGTAAACAAAAGAAGCCTTCTGTGTGCCTGGCTGCCACTATAACCTCCTAGACTAATGCTCACTTTATTTAAAAAGAAATTATTCTCTTCCTTCCAAAGGAAGCCATGTAAATCTAACTAGCAGAGAATATTTCTGTTTTCTTTCCCAAGTGAAACAGGCAGCAGTGCCACAGTAATTTGCTCTTGATTATTACAGTATAAAAAGAAAACTTTTTTTTTCTTAAAGAGATCAGGAGGAAGATGATAGTTCTGTGTTTTTAATTCATTGGGTAGCATACAAGTCTCAATATGAGAACAGAAAATGAAAGAGAGGCAACTGTAAATAATGCATGCAATTATTTCGTTATTAAGATTTTATTGGTGGAGTAGGAAGGTGGAAAGAAGCTAAGAAAACAAAGCTCAAGTTAATTCCAATTCATAGCTTTCATAACATTTGATAAATCTTTCTGGGACGTAAATAGCAGCAAGAGATAGCTGGGGAATCCTTTCAGTTTGTTTTGTAAATGGGAGAAGTATATTGGAGCCTAATTAAAAGTTTTAATAATATAATTAATGAAATTTTGAATGTGTCTATCACTAGATATTAATTATCTTGTAGCTACTAGAACAAATAATGATGGTATCGTTCTTCGTGATTAGCACGGGTACATCTTCCCCGTATGAATGTTGATTAACTAGAATAAATTGGTTATCAAACTAAATATTTTTCCAAAAAACAGACATCTTCATTAATACTAGCTTAAGGTGTTGGAGGATAATGGAATCTGCCAGTGAACTTGTTTTCCTGGCCAAAAATCAAGTTAATGAGGAATCTAAGGAAAAAAATGAATACACTCAATAGAAAACGAATATGATGGAAATGAATTAATGCCACAGAAGAAAAACAGGTCTTTTAAAGGTATAGGAAACGGATATACTCGTTAAATTAATTAACCAAGGAGGCTGTTAGACTGAGGTGGTTCTAATGCCTTGACAACCTATGTAAGCCAATCAAAATCTAAGCCTGTAATACCTCAAGGTTAAAAAACAAATTGAAACCTAAGGACATGCAGTCAAGGCCATTTACCTTTTCCCAAATAAGGGAGCCACTTAAGCCAATCAAATAATTTCCTTGCTTTGTTTCTTCCTTTCTAAAAAAGTCTTTCCTCTACGTCCTGTGGGTAGAGTGCTCCTACTTCCTGTTTGATACTGACCTTATGGTATAGATATTTGCACAGACTCAATACCTTTGATATACCTCAGTTTATTGTTTAACATACTGTAATTAGAACATTTTTTTCAGTTATTCTGTCATTTATTCTAACTATCCCAAATTTTCTTAATTCATATGATTTTCATTTTGACAGGAAACCATTACAATCTTTGAATCTAATGGTAAAAAACATCAAGCAAATTTCTCATGTTTTGAAGTCTTTTAAAGTCCACCTTAGACTTTAAGCAAACTGTAAATTATTAAATCTAGAAGACTAAGTATTTTAACTTAAGATAATTCTAGAAATAGTGTCATACAGAATGCTAAGCTCTTTTTATATCTTTATTTTTTGTTATAAGTTTATTCTGAGAGAGAAAAGATTTGTGAGCATGAGTGGGGGAGGAGCAGAGTAGGAGAGGGAGAGGGAGAATCCCAAGCAGACTCTGCTGTTAGTGTGGAGCCTAAGGCAGGGCTCGAACCCACAAACTGTAAGATCATGACCTGAGCTGAGATCAAGAGTTGGACACTTAACCCACCAAGCCACCCAGGCACCCCTCTTTTTATATCTTTATATATTTTATAGCCTTGTGAGATAGGTGGTATCAGAAAACATTTTACAACTGATAAAACTAATGATTTATTAGGTTAACTAATTGACCCAAGCAGTCAGCACAGAAAATTATAGATCTGGATTTGAATTGCAGCCTGTCTGAGGCCAAATGTCATAATACTTCCTTACCTCAACTAAATGTTAACCAAATATTTTGCCAAATTTGAAAATGCCTCAAATTTAAATTATAATTTACCATGAGATACTTTCATAAACCCTGATTAACAGCATTATAGGGAGCACAGATCATTTTAAAGTGTTAAATTTTCACATAGTAAAGCTCTTGATTAAAAAAAAAAAAAATCCTAAAAAATGCGATTTTTCCCCCACACCGTCAAAGAACAAAATTATCAACGAGTCATGACTTAGGTGGTGAACTATTTAATAATCCAATCACATTTGTTAGCCACATGCCCCCTCACCACTGGTCCCATGGTAGCATTCTCTCAGCTTCTGGGTGGAAGAAATGTAGCTGGTACCGAAAAAGGTGATATTTGTTACTTCTGGACTCCAGTTCTGCTGGATTAGATCACCAGCTCATATCATTTCGGAAAGGAGTAAAATGGTGTTATGGCTCATGATCAGCCACATTGTTGTTGTGATTCAGGAAAGACCAGCTTCTTTCTGGCTGCTTTTCTCCAAAGCTGTTCTATCAGAAGCAGGTGCTTAGCTTTTGTTGGCTTACTTCCCATGACTTTAAGGAGGTCCAAAAGTCTATATGTTCAACTATTTCATGACCTTAAGCATTAATGTTTAAGAATTAAACATTCATGGCCGACTTTGGTGATAGGACCGAATCCCAATAGAACATAAATCCCAGCAAGAGTAATAGAAATAAAAGCAGTAGGTGATAAAGAAGTGTTCTCATGCCTATATTCTGTCACAATTAAGCTCATTCAAAAAATGGCTTGTGTGTTGGCTTGGGCCTCTCAAAACTCAATGTATTCAGTTCCAGTGTAGAACAAGAGTTCTGGGAAGCAGATTTATTTCATTCTTGGCACTGTACAGTTTCCAAGTTTAGCTGTTATTTGAAGATAGACATGACTGACTCACCTCTCTAGGAGTCTGAGCCACAGAGCACCATTAGCTATGAAAGATAACAATGTTCTCTTGGGTATATTGGAATGCTGATACTGCATAACAAAGCACTGGAAATCTCAGCGATATATACCAATAAAAACGGATTTCTCACACATCTGCAGCATTCAGTATGAGGTGGTTTTATCTAGGCCGTGTACAACTGGACAGTTCTGGTTCATATATCCCTTATTCTCTCCCCGAGCCTACTGGGCTAATCCACGCATGTGCATCTCTTAGCCATCACAGAAACACTGGAGTGAGTATAATTGCATAATTATTTTCTGTGAAAGTACTTTTTCTAATAACATCATGCCTACTAACATTATCTTGGCCAAAACAATTCATATGATTGAGCCTAGCCTCAGGGGCAGAGAAATACACTCTATGCTTTACTGGGAGGTGCTGCAAAGTTAGAAGTCAAAGGTCAGCTTTATAGGGAGGGCTGAAGAATTGAGGACTTCAATGTGCCATCTATTATAGCAATAAACCAAACATATAAGAAGCCATAATAAATGCTAAGAGTCAACAGTAACATTAAAATTATTCCCCAAGATTATTTCTTAAATGACTCTGTAATTACAATGATTAGTTATTGTCACATGCAATGATTGTCAATTGGTAACTGTGTTGAGGTTAAAAATTATTCAGGTACACAGAGAAAATGTAAGTACTATGTCCTGACTTTATGTCTGATTTTGTCTTATTTCCTCTACCTTTGCCTTCATCAACCCTTACTTAAAAATGTGATTTTGCTTTTACCTTCATGTGGCACAGCAAATCTTTCAGGAATAAGGTAGAACATAAACATATTATCATACGAAATCTTAGCATTAAAGTGGAAAATAAAGTTAGCATATTCTCTGGTTTCTTCCATATTTTACAGATGATATAACTGAGATACAAAGACACTATATGACTCGCAAAGATTTAGATGAGATAATTTCGAAGAAAAATCTAGTTTGTGATCTAATATCACTTTATATTTCAGTTTTATTGACCAAGTTGAGGAAAAAGAATCCAGTTTGCTTCACCACTTTTTCTCATTTTTTCTTCTGCATCAGACGTAACTATTCACCTTTCTGTAAATGCTATAAAAATTATGAGCTTAAAATGTTGATTACATTTTATTGCTTTTTTACATGCAATTTACTTTTTTTTGGTAAAGAGTTTTCTAGCTTTAAGCTTCTCATACTAGAATCTACTTTTTCTCAATTTAACTATATTTCTCGAGCTGTGGATAAGAGTTTAGTCAAAATCCTTAGCTATATGAGAGAAATGCTTTTGCATATATATACCAAAACTAAAACCAAGATAACCAAAAGTGAATTAATTTTAAGGATAGAAGTATTTCCCTGGGACTGTCATATTTCCCAAGGTCATTGGAATTCCACTATTACAAGAACCCATAAATATGAGCTGAGATACATAGTGGTTTCACCTGGACAGGGGCACAGGGATTCTGAAATAACCAGACATACATAGGTAGCTCCAATTATTTGCCTCTCAGACCAACAAAAGCAGTGGCTGCTGAAATAATGGTAAGAAAAATGGTTCTAGAGTTTTCCCCCATGACTCAAGACAAGCATTTACATTATTTAGACACTCGATGTCTCTTCTGACTTATGATTGCCTTACAATCTATGGAACATATTTAGTGTCCCCATGGAAGCAATTACACATGAAACATCAACATATATTTATTTAGTAGACAGTGTTTTCATAGGTCCCTGCAGTGTATTTTAACAGTAGTGGAAACGAACATTTTGGTGTAATGTGTTTTTATCTATCATTCAGATCAAAGAAAATCCAGTACTTGTAAATCTTAGAAAGCAATTGAAAGTTTCATACAGTAGTTGAAAGTAGTGAAGTAGTAGAAATTAATTAAAAGTAGTAGGATATAGAAGTAGTGAGTAGAACTCTGTGTATTTATGTGGAAAAATACAGCGTTACATATACTGTCTTAGGAATGTTTAAGCCTACAGTTCACTGGCATTCACAGTGTTATGCAACCATCACCACTACCCATCCCCATAAATTTTCATCTTGTAAAACTGAAACTCTGTATCCATTAAACAATTCCCCTTCTCCCCTCCCCTTAGCGTCTGGCAACCACCAATATACTTTGTTTTAATGATTTTGTTTGACTACTGTAACTACCTCAAATAAGTGGAATCATAAAGTGTTCATCTTTTTATGATTGGCTTATAACTCAGCATAGCATTCACAAGATTTATTTATGTTGTAGCATATTGCAGAATTTCCTTTTTTAAGGCTGGATAATTTTCCATTATATATATAGGCCACATTTTGCTTATCTGGTCATCTGTCTATGGACCCTTGGGTTGCTTCCCTGTTTTAGCTATTGTAAATAATCCTGCTATGAACATAAGTGTATAGATGACTCTTGGAGACCCTACTTTCATTTCCTTTTGGTATATACCTAGAAGTAAAATTGCTGAATCATGTGGGAATTCTATTTTTAAATTTTTATAGAACTACCATACTATTTTCCATGATGACTGTACCATTTCACAGTCCCACCCACTAACAGTGCACAAGAATTCCAGTTTCTTTACATCTTTCTAGTACTCATTGTTTTCTGGTTTTTTATTTGTGTGTGTGTGTGTGTGTGTGTGTGTGTGTGTGTGTGTGTGTGTTTTATAGGAGTCATCCTAATGATGTGAGGTGGTATCTAATTTTTTATATACATTTTTTAAATACATTTCTCTAATGATTAATAATGTCAAGCACATTTGCAGTTTGTTTTGTTTTGGTTTTTTGGGCCATTCATATATCTTCTTTGGAGAAATGTCTATTTAAATCCTTCCATTTTTATATTGTTTTTTTGTTAAGTTTCAAAAGGTCTCTATAAGTTCTGGTTATTAATCCTTTATAAATATACTGTTTGCAAATAGTTTTTGCATTCTGTGCGCTGCCTTCGTACTCTGTGGATAGTGTCTTTTCATGCTCCAATTTTTTAAATTTTCATGAAGTCAATTTATTCTTTCTTTTATTACCTGTGCCTTTGTTATCATGTCCAAGAAATCATTGCCAAATCCAAAGTTGATAAGCTTTTGTCCTATGTTTTCTTCTAAGAGTTTTATTGTTTTAAGTCTTACATTTAGATCTTTGATTCATTTTGAGTTCGTTTTTGTATATGATATTAGATACGGACCAAACTTCACTCTTTTGCCTGTGGATATCCTGTTTTCTGAGTATCATTTATTAAAAAGATTGTCCTTTCCCTACAGCACACTTTTGGCACTCTTGTTATTCTTGTCAAAAATCATTTGTCAGGGGCGCCTATGTGGCTCAGTTGGTTGAGCGTCCGACTTCGGCTCAGGTCATGATCTCGTGGTTTGTGAGTTCAAGCCCCACGTCCAGCTCTGTGCTGACAGCTCAGAGCCTGCAGCCTGCTTCGGATTCTGTGTCTCCCTCTCTTTGCCCCTCCCCGACTTGTGCTCTGTCTCTCTCTCAAAAATAAAAAACAAACATTAAAAAAAGTCGTGACAGTGTATGGGAAGTTTATTTTTGTACTCTCTATTTTGTATCTATTCCATTGATATATATCTTTATGGCCGTACCATGTTTTTTTGGTTACTATAGCTTTGTAGTAAGTTTTATAATCAGGAACTGTGAGTACTCCGGTTTTGTTCTTCTTTTCCAAGATCTTTTTGGATATTCCATGTGAATTGTAGGGTACATTTTACTATTTATGCAAAAAATAGTATTGGGAATTTGATAGTGCATTGAGTAGGTCAATTTTTGCAGTACTGACATTTTAACAAGATTAAGTCTTCCATCTACAAATATGAGGAATGTTGGAATTTATTTACATGTTCTTTAATTTCTTTCAGCAGTGCTTTGTAGTTTTCATTGTACAAGTCTTTTACCTCTTTGGCTAACTTAATTATAAAGCATTTTTTTCTTTTTGATGCTATTGTGGATGCAATTGTTTTTGTAATTTCCTTCTTATATTGTTCACTGGTTATTCATGGAAATGCAACTGACTTTTGTGTGTTGACTTTATATCCTGCTACTTTGCTGAGTTCATTTATTAATTTTAACATTTCTTTTGGTAGAATCTTTGAGGTTTTCTACATATAAGATCATATCATCTGCAGACAGAGGTAATTTTATTCCTTCTGCTGGAAGCTGCAAGCTTTCAACAGACTCCAGAGCTCAAAAATAGTCACATCAGACAGATAATTCTAGTATAAATGTCTAGGTGGGAGACAAATTCCTGGTGCGTCTTATTCTTCCATCTTCCCAATAGACTTGGTTTTAATATTTAGTTTCTGAATTTATGAAAAAAAAATAGCATAATCCCAAAATGCAGAAGTAGGCAATTGAGCATATTTATAGGTAATTCATGCTTAAAACAGTATTTATTAACAAAATATCCAGGTCATTAAGTTGAAATGCTTTAATTATTATTCACTTGATAATAGAAGACTCCCTTAGAATTCTATACACCTAGAATAAAATAATACATATAAGGGTGGGATTATCTCAAAATAATTAACATCTTTGTATTGAAAATGTTAATTTTCTCCTATAATTTAGTAATGTTATTAAAACAGTAAGGAAAACAAAAGAAAAATGAAGCATTAGGACTTCATTAAGATAAAAAGCTTCTGCACAGTGAAGAAAACAATCAACAAAACTAAAAGGCAACCTATGGAATGGGAGAAGATATTTGCAATTGACATACCTAATAAAGGATTAGTATCCAAAATCTATAAAGAACTTACCAAAATAAACAGCCCCCCCCAAAAAATACTCCAGTTAAAAAATGGGCAGAAAGCACGAACAGATGCTTTTTCCAAAGAAGACATACAAGTGGCTAACAGACACATGAAAAATGCTCAACATCACTCTTCATCAGGGAAATACAAGTAAAAACCACAATGAGATACTACCTCACGCCTGTCAGAATGGCTACAATCAACAACTAAGGAAACAACGCATGTTGGTGAGGATGCAGAGAATAGGGAACCGTCTTACACTCTTGGTGGGAATGCACAACTGGTGCAGCCAGTCTGGAAAATGGTATGGAGGTTTCTCAAGAAGTCAAAAAGTGGGGTGCCTGGGTGGCTCAGTCAGTTAAGCATCTGACTTTGGCTCAGGTCATGATCTCACTGTTTGTGAGTTCGAGCCCTGTGTCGGGCTCTGTGCTGACAGCTCGGAGCCTGGAGCTTGCTTTGGATTCTGTGCCTCCCTCTCTCTCTGCCCCTCCCCCACTTACACTCTGTCCATCTCTCTGTCAAAAATGAAAAACATTTAAAAAATTAAAAAAAGAAGTCAAAAATTGAACTACCTTAATACCTAGCAAATGCACTACAAGGTATTTATCAAAAGTACACAAAAATATTGATTCAAAGGGGCATGTGTACCCCAATGTTTATGGCAGCACTATCAGCCTAGCCAAATTATTGATTGTTGAAAGAGCCCAAATTATTTATTTATAATTAATTCATATGTTTATATATGTATATATATATATTTGTATTTATACATACATCTATATACATGGAATATGTGGTATACACACACACAGTGGAATATTACTCAGCCATCAAAAAGAATGAAATCTTGACATTTGCAAAAATGTGGATGGAACTACAGTGTATTATGCTAAGCAAAATAAGTCAGAGAAAGACAAATACCATATGATTTAACTCATGTGGAATTTAAGAAAACAGATGGTTATAGGGGAAGGGAAAGAAAAATAAAATAAGATAAAAACAGAGAGGGAAGCAAACCATAAGAGACTCTTAACTATAGAGAATATACTAAGGGTTGCTATAGGGGAAGTGGGGATGGTTGGGCTAAATAGATGATGGACATCAAGGAAGGCACTTACGATGAGCACTGGGCGTGTTATATGTAAGTGATGAATCACTAAATTCTACTCCTGAAACCAATACTACACTATATGTTAACTTGAATTTAAATATTATCTTGGGGGAGGGGGGAAGCAAACAGTAAAGCTTGAAGAAAAACAAACAAGAATGATTAGATATTCACTGGCATTAAAGTCTTCTGTAAATGTGCTCTTCAAGGAGAAAGCAAATGCTGATCTGAGCTTCAGTCTCTATTTTACTTGGAGTGTTTCTCCATTCCCAGATTTTTTCACTACTGCAATGTATTTTATAAAGTTAGCCATTTGGGTTTTTGTCTCCCTATGTGCCAGAGCAGAGTTGTTACTACTGATGTAACCAATTTGTCATAATGTACACAAATTTAGGTTAATAAGTCAGTAAAAAGATCACTGTTTGGAAATACATTAAGTGTTTCAGGTTTCAGATAAATTTTATTGCATGAAATTAAACCATGGTAACACAAAAGCAATATGAAATAATTTGCTAGTTTCTAACAATATTAAAAATGTTTTATTCATAAAGGTTTAAAGACATTAACAGTAATCAAACAATCCAGAAAACATCTTGTATATAAAATTCTTGAGAAATAGTTATTTACAAAATGACTCCCACTGGTGAAAAACCAGGACACTATCATAATTCAGTTGCTGAACTTCCATGAATTAGATATGTCTTAGAGTTCTTTCAGCAATAAATATTCTTTATAAATAAAGAGAACTGAATAAAGAACTCTCTTGTTTATATCCTTTGTTCCAATAATTCAGTTTCTAAGAATAAAATCCTAGGGGGATAACTATTTTTTTAATGGTTTATACACAAATAAAACTATTTACACCCAACATAAATGCTTATTTATAGAGGAAACATTTAAGTAAATTGTAGCATACCCTTATCATGGAATACCATGCAGCTATTAAAATGATGCGTATAAAAAATTACGCTTATAATTTTTAAAGAAGTAGATAAAAATCTTATAAGATTATAACAAGGCTGCACAGTTTTATGTGCAGTATATCAATTATGAAAAGGTGCATAATACTCTGCAATAGAAGGAAATAAATATGTCTCTTTGCTGATGATTGTATTATAAATTATTAAGTTTCTTTTAATACTTTTGTATATTTCATTAAGCCTATATAATACCATTGTTATTTTTTAATTGTTTTAAAAAAATTTTTTAACTTTATTATTGAGTATCTTCTAATGAACTGACTATGTGCTGAAAACTTAACATTTTCTTCACCCACTGCTCTGGATTTCCACCTTGTTCAGAAAGCTTGGTTACAATGCATGATTAGAGAATGCAGAGATTACTTTATTTAATATTTATTCACCCTTTCCATAACTATTGGGAAATAGTTCCAAAATTACTGGAATTTAAAATCTTTTGAAAAAAAATCTAGTTTACTCTGTATCTAAAGAAATCCTTAAGTTGCTTGCTCCTTTGCAGTTAAATAGGACTTATAAAACTGAAGATTCACAGTAATCTTCCATTGGCTGTTCTTTCCAATGAACCACAAATGATTATGTACCAATGTAGTTTTCTTAGGTCACTTGCTTACTGCAATAGTTGCTTTAGGTAATACTTGTTCAGAACTCATAGTGTACTAAGGTTTTATTTTTTTTTTTTAATTTTTTTTATTTTTTTTTTATATGAAGTTTATTGACAAATTGGTTTCCATACAACACCCAGTGCTCATCCCAAAAGGTGCCCTCCTCAATACCCATCACCCACCCGCCCCTCCCTCCCACCCCCCATCAACCCTCAATTTGTTCTCAGTTTTTAACAGTCTCTTACGCTTTGGCTCTCTCCCACTCTAACGTCCTTTTTAAAAATATGGAACGCTTCACGAATTTGCGTGTCATCCTTGCGCAGGGGCCATGCTAATCTTCTCTGTATCGTTCCAATTTTAGTATATGTGCTGCCGAAGCGAGCACTGTACTAAGGTTTTAAAAATGCATTTTAAACAACAGTTCTTGTCTCCTGAGTTGATATTCCCCTAAGACTAGAGAGCTATAAGGTTTCTTTCCTTATTTTTAATTGAATCTGTCTACTTGTTGCAAAGTGGTTGCAATTTAGAGTCCTGCCTTTCTCAGGCATGTTATTAGGGAACAGATTGTGTTGTTTTCATGACAGAGTTGAACTTCTTTCTGAACCAAAACACAATTGAAAACTTTACTGAAATCAGTCCCTGAAATGATCCAGCCCCTCTCCCTCTCCTTCTCCTTCTCCTAAAACTAGGTTCTCACGAATTTCCCAAAGTGAAGCAATAAAAGTAAGTTTTCTGAAAATCATTAGGATGGTGCCAGTTTGCCAGATTCAAACAACTCGAAAACGCTTGTCACTGAGCGTTTTTATTTTTTCATGCCTGAACCTCAGACAACAATCAATGGTCTATAAGGTTTGCAATGTGATATTTGAGGAAAATCAGATGGGATACATTTAATGGAACCAGAACTGGGAAACCCCACTTCTCAAGTGAGTGGATGGAAGGAGAAAGACGAGATGTTCCTATTAAACTACGATTCTACAGGGCACTGTTTCCGTTGTTGTAGAACAGAATTTTCTGTAACATATCCTATGTTTCTAATGTGCTCCTAAGACTACATAATTCTTGAGGTCCTACCAGTCAGCACTCAGGGAGAAAAATGGCTTCTGCTAAACAACCTCCTTAAGACCATCCTGTAGAACCAGAATGCTTGAAGAATAGCCCTACAAGCAAGGGGAATTTTATTAGAAAGAACTTATTCACTTGGAATGAAAATAGTACACCAGAGGCTAACACCACCAATCATAGAAAAAAGAATTGTAGAGTCAGAACTGGGAAGAAATCTAATTTATCTAGATCCTTCTTTAAACTCCAGAGAGGATTGTAATTAATTCAAAGAGTGTGAACTGAATATTTCTACTAAGTATAAAGTTGGCCAGAGTGAGTTTGTTCTCCTGTGATTTGGGGTCTAAGGCCATAGATTTTGTAGACATTCAGTAAATATTAATTATTAGTAATGATTCTATATTTTCAGTGAAATACCATCCTACCCTACAGTTCTTTCAGTGGCTAATGTAAAACTTTTCTGTGACAACAAATTCTAACATAACTAATGGCTTTCTTAGACAGTAGCTTCTGTATACAAGGTCATATCATGACCACTGTTTTTTCTAGATTTTAAACATTTACTATTAGTTTCCAGTTTTAGTCCATTATTCTCTCCATCCTCTATGAAGTCAATGTCAGTGAAACATCAATGAAACCTGTTTGCTACAAAATATTCTCCTGCACTAAAGTGAGGGCATAAAAGGAAAGATGTTATTTATGGTTTTATTAATAAAATTTAAGGAGGCCCTTTGTGACCATTTTAACTGTGTACCCCACATTTAAATTCCATTGTTCAACCATTTTTTATTGCTGTTAATGCATGAAGAAGGACACTTTCAGTTTTAGACTAGACAAAACTATACCTTCTCAAATCATAAACTCACCTATCAACAAATTTGGTCTTCTCAGATGTTTCCTATGTTCTGAATTACCAACTCAGTTCTTTTGCATTTCCTATAGTTCATCATGTGATTGGAAAGCAAGGACATTTGGCTGCAGGTTACAGTAAAATAATTGAGATCTATTTGATTATCTTGTAGATATTTCAGAGAAGAAAAACTCATTCAATTGTATTACTTTAAAGAAAACAATGCTCTGAGAATACCTTCAAGAAATAATCCCATCCTAGTATTATCTTTAGCTCATTAAATATAGGTTAGTAATGTCCTGGGCATGAATAATGGGAAACTATTTTACCTTTCTAGATTGCTATTAACAAGTAGAGATACAAGCCTATCTTTATCTTGATAAGTTATAGTGAAAGTGAAAGTGATAGTTTTGAAAGTGATAGTGAATGGTGATTTCCACTCATGAAAGGTTTTGAGGTCTGTATGCCTCTTTGAAAACCTAGTACTTTTTAAAAATAGATTTATACAATTAGTCTAATTAGGATTGAAAAGTGACCAAGTCTGGCTTAATACTAGATAGAACCATGCAATTTTGGAGACATATACTATAGTCTCTGCCTTAGAGAGCCACACTGCATTTTAGCATATAAAGGTTGTGAGTGGTCCTGCAGTAAATATGTTAATATACAGTGTAATTTCCATGTTTCATGAATTAAGCATAGAGTTATTTTCATATGCTTCTACATATAATTTTGTAGTCACTTATAACTTAAAGATGTTGCATGAAAGACACTTTATACACAGTATAGTTTCAGTGAGTTAGCACAAGTCTACTCCCATAAGCCTCCACACATATGTTTATAAACCCCTGTAACCAATGAAAGATGTTTCTTGAAAGACAGTTTATACACACTGTAGTTTCAGTGAGTTAAGCATAAGGCTATTCCCATATGCTTCTACACATAGGTTTACAAACAATTATCTTTTTTTATTATCTTTAATTCTAGTTAGTTGACATACAGTGTTATATTAGTTTCAGGTGTACAATACAGTGATTCAACAATTTAATACATCACCCAGTGCTCATTGCGACAAGTGCTCTCCTTGATTCCCACCACCTATTTCAACCATTCCCCTCACTCCCTTCTGGGAACCATCACTTTTCTATAATTAAGAGTCTGCTTCCTGATTTCTCTCTTTTTTTTGTCTTTGCTCATTTTTTTTGTTTGTTTCTTAAATTCCACGTGTGAGTGAAATCATATGGTATTTGTCTCTCCCAGACTTATTTAACTTAGTGTTATACTTTCTAGCTCCATCCACGTCATTGCAAATGACAAGATTTCATTCTTTTTTATGGCTGAATAATATTCCATTCATCCACCACTGGATATATAGGCTGTTTCCATAATTTGGCTATTATAAATAATACTGATATATGCATAGGGGTGTATATATCCCTTTGAATTAGTATTTTTTGTATTATCTGGGCAAGTGATGCCAAATAGAGTGCTAGTTCTTACCTAGGTAGGTCTATTTTTAAATTTTTAATGAAGCTTTATACTGCTTTCCACAGTGACTGCACTAGTTTGCATTCTCATCAACAATGTAAGACTGTTCTTTTTACTCCACATTCCCACCAACAACTCTTGTTTCTTGTGTTGTTGATTTTAGCCATTCTGACAGGTGTGAGGTGATATTTCGTTGCAGTTTTTATTTCCTTTCCCTGATGGTAAGTGATGATGAGCATCTTTTCATGTGTCTGTTGGCCATCGGTATTTCTTCTTTGGAGAAATATCTATTCATGTCTTCTGCCCATTTTTAATTGACTTACTTGAATTCAATTGAATTTACTTTAATTTACTTGATATATATATGTGTGTGTATATACATATACACACACACACACACTAACTCTTTATTGGATAGGTCATTTGCAAATATCTTCTCCCATTCTGTAGGTTGCATTTTAGTTTTGTTGATTGCTTCCTTCACTGTGCAGAAACTCTTTATTTTGATGAACTTCTAAAAGTTTATTTTTGCTTTTATTTTACTTGCCTTAGGAGACATATCTAGAAAAAAGTTGCTGTAGACAATGTCAAAGAAGTTACTACCTGTGTTCTCTTCTAGGATTTTACTAGTTTCAGGTCTCATATTTAGGTCTTTAATCCATTTTGAATTTATATTTGTGTATGGTGTAAGAAAGTGGTCCAGTTTCATTCTTTTGCATGTTGCTGTCCCAACACAGTTTATGGAAGAGACAGTCTTTTTCCCATTGGATATTCTTTCCTGCTTTGTAGAAGATAAATTAACCATATAATTGTGGGTTCATTTCTGAGTTTTCTATTCTGTTCTGTCGATGTATGCGTCTATTTTTATGCCAAATCAAAACATACTTTTTGATTACTAAAGCTTTGTTATATAATTTGAAGTCCAGAACTGTGATGCTTCCATCTTTGCTTTTAATTAATTAATTAATTAATTAATTTTTATTGCTTTGACTTTTTGAGATCTTTTGTGGTTCCGTACAAATTTTAGCATTGCTTGTTCTAGTTCTGTGAAAAATGCTGTGGGTATTTTGAGAGAAATTGCATTAAAACTGTACATTGCTCTGGGTAGTATAGATATTTTAACAGTATTTATTCTTCCAATCCATGAGCATGGAATGTCTTTCCATTTGTTTGTGTCATCTTCAATTTCTTTCATCAGTGTTTTACAGTTTTCAGAGTTGCAGGTCTTTCACGTCTTCCAGATGCAGAAGTTGGGTTTATTTCTAGGATCTTATTATTTTGTGTTGGATTTATTTCTAGGTATCTTATTATTTTCGGTCCAATTATAAATGGAATTGTTTTCTTAATTTCTCTTTTTAATTTTTTTTTAATTTTTATTCATTTTTGAAAGACAGAGACAGAGTGTGAGCAGGGGAGGGGTAGGAAAGGGGAAGACACAGAATCTGAAGCAGGCTCCAGGCTCTGAGCTGTCAGCACAGAGCCCAGTATGGGACTCGGAGCTACAAACTATGAGATCATGACCTGAGCTGAAGTCAGATGCTTAACTGATTGAGCCACCCAAGTGCTCCTCTTAATTTCTCTTTCTGCTGCTTCATTATCAATGTATACAAATGCAACAGATTTCTATACTTTTATGTTGTACCCTGTGACTTTACTGAATTCATTTATCAGTTCTAGCAGTTTTTTGCTGGAATCTTTTGAGTTTTCTATATATAATATCATGTCATCTGCAAATAGTGAAAGTTTTACTTCTTCTTTACCAGTTTGGATGCCTTTTGTTTTTGCTGTCTGCTGTGGCTAGGACTTCCAGTACTATGTTGAATAATAGTGGTGAGAGTGGACATCCTTGTTTTATTCCTGATCTTAGGAGAAAAGCTCTCAGTTTTCACTATTGTGTATGGTTGTTATGCTTTGTCAAATGCTTTTTTCTAAGTCTACTGAAATGATCATATGGCTCTTATCCTTTCTTTTATTAATGAGATGTATCACACAGATTGACTTGAGAAGACTGAACCACTGTCGGAACCAGGAATAAATTCCACTTGATCATGGTGAATTATTTTTTTAATGTATTGTTGTATTTGGTTTGCTAGTGTTTTATTGAGGATTTTTGCATCTATATTAATCAGGGGTATTGGCCTATAGTTCTCTCTTTTAGGGGTGTCTTTATCTGGTTTTGGTATGAGGTAATGCTGACCTCATAGAATGAATTTGGAAGGTTTTCTTCATTTTCTATTTTTTGGAATAGTTTGAGAGGAATAGTTATTAACTCTTCTTTAAATGCTTGATAGAATTCACCTGTAAAGCCTCTGGTCCTGGAGTTTTTTGGTTTGTTTGTTTTTTGTTTTTGTTTTTCTGATTCAATTTATTTGCAGGTTATTAGTCTGTTCAAAGTTTTTATTTCTTCTTTTGGTAGTTTATATGTTTCTAGGAATTTATCCATTTCTTCTAGGTTGTCCAATTTGTTGGCATATAGTTTTTCATAACACTCTCTTCAACTGTTTGTATTTCTGTGGTGTTATTTCTTCTGTCTCATTTGTGATTTTACTTTTATGAGTCCTTTTTCTTTTTTTCTTAATCAGTCTGGCTAGAGTTTATCAAATTTTCAAAGTATCAGTTCCTGGTTTCATTTATCTATTGTTTTTTTCATTTTTTAAGTTTCTATATCATTTGTTTCTGTTCTAATCTTTATTCTTTCCTTCCTCCTGCTAGTTTTAGGTTTTTTTGTTGTTGTTTTTGTTTTTCTAACTCCTTTGTGTGTAAGGTTAGGTGGTTTGTTTGAGATTTTTCATGCTTGTTGAGGTAGAACTGTATTGCTATAAGCTTCCCTCTTAGAACTGCTTTTGCTGCATCTCAAAGGTTTCAGACTATTGTGTTTTCATTTTTATTTGTTTCTAGGTACGTTTTTATTTCTTCTTTGATCTCCTAGTTGACCCATTCATTGTTTAGTAGCATGTTATTTAACCTTGTATCTGCGGTCCTTCCAGATTTTTTCCTGGGACTTGACTTCTAGTTTCAAAGCATTGTGGTCAGAAAAGATGCACGGCATGACTTAAATCTTCTTGAATTTGTTGAGGCTTGTTTTGTTGGCTAATATGTGATCTGTTCTGGAGAATGTTACTCCTCTCCTCCCCACATTTTATTTTTATTTATTTATATTTTTCCCCATATTTTAAGTAGATGTTGTTCTATTTTACATCCTCTTATTTTGTGAGATTCTTGACTGATTTTTTGTTTACAGAAGTATTCATGTTTACTGCTTTTGTGCTTCCTAACTTCTTACTGTCACTTTTCATCTCCCTTTCCACTCAAAGAGCCCCCTTTAATATTTCTTGCAGGGCTGGTTAAGTGGTCATGAACTCCTTTAGCTATTGTTTGTCTGGGAAACTGTCTCTCCTTCCATTCTGAATGATAGCCTTGCTGGATAGAGTATTCTTGGCTATAGATTTTTTCCCATTCAGCTCTTTAAATATATCATGCAACTCCCTTCTGGCTTGGAAAGTTTTTGCTGAAAAATCCCCTGCCAGCCTTGTGGGGCTTCCTTTGTATGTTACTGCCTTATTTTGTCTTGCTGCTTTAAAATTTTTTCTTTATTACCATACGTTGCTAGTTTAATTATATCATGTCTTTGTGTGGAACTGTTTTTGTTGAATTTGTTGAGAGTTCTCTGTGCCTCCTGGATCTGGATATGTTTCCTTCCCCAGATTAGGGAAGTTATCAGCTATTATTTCTTCAAGTATAAATTTTCAGCTCCCTTTTCTCTCTTCTTCTTCTAGGACTCCTATAATACAAATGTTATTACATTTAGTGGAAACACTGAGTTCCCTAAGTCTAGTTTCATTTTGCATAATTCTTTTTTCTCTCTTTTGTTCAGCTTGATTACTTTCCATTACTTTGTCTCCTAGGTCATTAATTTGTTCCTCTCTTTCTTCCAGCCTGCTGTTCATTCCATCAAGCATGTTTCTCATTTCATTTATTGAGTGCTTTATCTCTACTATGTTATTCCTTATCTCTGTGTTAAGGGTCTGACTTATGTCTTCCATTCTTTTCTCAAGTCAAGTGAATATCCTTGTTCTCATTGCTTTAAATACTCCATCAGGCATGGTGCTTATATCTATTTCACTTAAATCAGTGACCATGGCCTTGTTCTGTTCTTTCATTTAGGATAAATTTATCTTTTTTCTCATTTTTTTCTAAGTCTCTATGGCTGTTTTTTTGTGTTAGGAAGGTCAGATATATCTCCTTTTCCTGAGGGCAATGACCTTATGAAGAAGAGGTCCTGTACTGCCCTGTTGTAGAGTGTATCTTTTTTTCCAGGGCCTGGTGCTTCCTGGAGTGTCTTTAATGGGTGCTACATGCACTCTGCTGCTTTGTCCTGGCCACTTTAATCTTCAGGCCAGTCATCTGCAGAGGGTCTCTTTGCTTATTGGTAGCAGTGTTTGGTTCCTGGCCTGAATGTGACATGTTTCAACTAGGTGTGCTCTGATATGCTTGTGAAATGAATTCTGTCACCAGAACTGAGACTCCACAAAACTCCTGACATGGGAGACCTGGTGTGAGCATGGTTTTGAGCCAGTCTTCTAAAGGAGGGAGGCAGCTGGAGCACCTGGGTGGCTCAGTTGGTTAAGCGTATGACTTCAGCTCAGGTTATGATCTCACAGTCCGTGAGTTTGAGCCCCACGTCGGGCTCTGTGCTGACAGCTCAGAGCCTGGAGCCTGCTGCAGATTCTATGTCTCCCTCTCTCTCTCTCTCTGCCCCTCCCCTGCTCATGCTCTGTCTCTCTCTGTCTCAAAAATAAATAAAAACATTTAAAAAAAATTTAAAGGAGGGGGACTGCTAAGCTGGGACTGATGCAAGAAAGACTGAGAAGCACTATTCCACCAGAGCATGGGGCCAGGGGAAGGTCAGGGTGGCAGGGCTTGGTGTAAGCAAGTTAGCTAGCAAGTGTGGGCATTGTGCTGGCTTCTGCAGGTGGCCCTGTGCTTATACTGAGGGGTGAGGGAGGAAATGGAGCCAGTCAGTTCCTTTGTTCCCAGACCGGTCTCTCCATGAAGGCTGTCTCTCTGAGATGTGCTCCAAGATGCACAAATAATCTCCCCATTATGCACCCCAGGCACTCTTCAGGTCACTGTTTCCCTACTGTATGTTTGTGGGTTGTTTGCTTGCCTTCTCTCCAAGAGCAGCATGATGTCCTCTGGGCTCCATCTCAGCCAAGCCGGTTGACCTTTAAAACTCCAGCCTTTAAGCCTCACTGGTTGTCAGAAGTCAAGAAATTTTCCTAGCCAATTTCTAGGGGAGGGGGGGTTCATTTTCCCTGTATGCTCCCCTAAGTGCTAGTCTGTCTCTTACCCTTCTTTGTGATTGTGGCTCCCTCCCCACCTTGGCGGCCATAATCCATTTCTCTCATAAACCACATCTCCACACTTCCTACCTTCTTCTATGTGACCTCTACCTTTAGTTGTGGAGTTTGTTCTGCCTATCTTCAGGCCAATTTCTGGGGTATTTAGGATGATTTGATAGTTACCTAGTTGTATTCATGGGGTAAGGCAAGCTTAGGGTCCTCCTACTCCACTGCCATCTTCAATCTGGAAGTGTTTAACTGTCTTAACCAGAGAATTCACATTGTTTTAAATCTTTTAACATTTTGTCATAACTATGTTCTTTAGAAAGCTATTTATAAAAGCTTATCTAAGCCAGCATTTTTTTTTAACAAACAAAGATAACTGAAGAAAAGATTGGCTATACCTTCTATCCAACATTACAGAATGTTAATGGCAGAAACTTATGTCTACTTAGATATCCAGACACAGATGCATATGCTCATTCATTACTTTGGTCAGCCCCTGTTACTTGTCATTATTCTGTAACTATAAATTAAGTCACCTTTCCAAATACGTTAGCAAATATCATAAAATTATTTTGGGGTTCTGTTCATAGCTACAATTACTGAAAGTATTCACCTTTTAATGATGATATTTTTTGGTACATTAATAACTACATCATGTTGAGTGAGACTGATTGTCCTCCACAACGAATAGTGATACAGTGCTTTTCCAGTGAAATTTTCATAACGTGCATAGCTCGAATATTTGTCTCAGTCCTCACATCTTGAATTAAATAAACAACTTCACCCATATCATCAAAAGTCATGTCCAACCTCTGGGTTTATTTTAAATTTCTGTTTTACACGTTCACAAGGGCCCCTGCAAAGAAACAAACAAAAGAATATAATCTTAGAATTCCTTTCTTTACATAATCAATTAGGATAGTGACACCATTTTTTTTGTCCTCTTCCTGCTTATTTTATAACTCAGACAACTGAGCCAATGTTCCTTTTCCTAAATAAGCCAAATGAAATATAATGAAACCACTCTTATTTTTCCATATTGTGTTGGCATAAATTATGCAGTAAAGAAACCACCCTCATTTCTGAATGAGGGCTTATTTTAGTGAAGCCATTTATATACCTGAAAAATATTCATTTTCTGTAATTCTACCAGACTTCTCTAGAATGCCTACTGTGTAGAGTCACCATGCCTATGGAGATAAAACATACAGGCTCAGCTTTCAAAAATCTCAGAGTTTTAGATGGGAAATAGATAAATAAATAAAATGTGGTATAATAACAGAAGTGTGCACAGGGTGCCAAGAAAGAGAAGAAATTCTAGAGGATTTAATGTCAAGTCTGTGACAAGGAATTGTAGTACCATTTTCCATCTCTTTTTCAACTTTCTTGTTCTGTTTAATGGAATCAGAAGAAAAGGTGATTAGCAAATATGTGATGGGCAGGAATGGGGATGAGTGAGTGAGTGAGTGTGTATTAGTAAACTTAACTCCAGTCTGAAAAATATTTGTTAGGAGTAAAAATCAAAAATTTTAATGTCAAAATGATAACTGCATTCCAGGAAAGGTTGGTAGTATCCACAGTCATTTGCTTGCAAATAAAAAAGCAACCCCACCCCTTGAGTGCTAGACCTCACTGGCAACTTTACAACTCCTATCTGGTGAGATTAACATGGAATGCTTTTTCCTTTCTTGCCTAGAGTACACTCTAGGAATTTCATTTAACTTTCCCACAGACAACATGAAATAGAGAAGAAATCTAAGCAAAGGCTCTAACCCTCTCTCTTGCAGAGTCAGTGAATGAACACTCTGAATAGTCATTCATAGCTGATAACTTATCCTCCACTGGATTTCCTTCCTGTTAAAATTCAGACAGGACCCAGCTGAACTCAAGTAAACTGGCAAGTAAAGTTATAACCTAGATCAGTAAGTTCTGTTTCGGCCCCATGAGCAAGAATTGCTGAACAGCTTTTAAACCATAAGATTCCTAATATCACAGAGAGATAGCATTCTGTTCAGTAGCTAATTACCAGGGAAAATGAACAAGCCTCAGCCTAAGCCATGTAAACTTTAAAACAAATCATAACCCTTATGGAAAAAGCCCATGTAATGAAGTAGACCTAAGATAGGATCATTTTTTTTCCATCCTCCATGTAGCTACCTAATAACAATAATTATCATATTAGACAACTGGAAAGTACTGTGGTAAAAATTCTTTAACTGCTACTATTGAAACCACATACGCCATTTATAACATCGCTTATCAGGCATTGGTAGTAAACTTCCATGTCTATTCTGAAATCCTGTACTCTCCTTCATCCCCCAATCTGTCATTCAAGTATCTGGTGTTAAAATAAGCAAATAACCAAAAATAGAGCCATGCCAACCACACACTACTTCCTTAAACCACCAAAATGTGTTATATTTCACAGGAAGATGCAAGATCTTCACTTAACGTGTTTTCTCCTATAGAAGATGAGGCAAGCATGGGGAAGGACAGAAAAACGAATTTCACTATTTCGTTTCCAACACTGTGAGGGGGCAGTGAGTAAAATCTGGAAAAGATCAACTTCATCATGGAATTTCAGCTTTTCATGCTACACTGTATCCTTTCCCACATTTCCAAGTCTCTATCGTAATTTATAAAGCCCATGAATACTTTATATCATCACATTTCCTCCAGGACCTCTTTTATATTCTATACTATGCTACTGATATTTAACTTGGATAAATAGAGTGTGCTATAGGCATGAGAACTTTGCAGTGGACATCTAGAACATATGCATTGAAATTTGCTCTTGATGCTTAAAGTTTGACACTGAAAGTAAGTTTACATAACAAAATGCCGTATGTACGGCATTACATAACAAAAAAATAATATGAAAGTGACTTAAGCAATAAAGAAAAATTACCGCTACAGGTCATTGAGGTTAGGTCCCAGGTTTTCTTCTATCTTCCATTTGTCCTCAGCATATTGACTTTATAGTAGGTTAGCCCTCATGCTTCCAAAAGGGCTGCTAGAGTGGCAGACATCATATCAGAACACAACTATAACCAAAGCCAGAAAAAATATGGGGCATTTTTCTTCATAATTTTTTTTTTACTACACAGAGGAAACAGTGTCATAGAAGCCCCACCCCAGCGGACCTCCCTCTTGTTTAGTGATATTATATCTCATGACTATGCCTAACCAATTACTGGTAAAGAAAATGGAATTCCATATATGACTTAGAATTATCATAATTTGCCCTATCACCTGAGTAGGACCCCCTGTCACAACCTTCCCTAAGTACGTGCCCATGCAAAAGAAATATGTAAGCAAAATCAGGAAGCATAAGCAAGAAACAGGAGGATCTGTTATTAGGAAGACAGACAAAATTTTCTCCCTACTTCCTCATATGATGTTAAGATACCTTTTATCAAAGCACAGCATTCTACACGTCTTGACTCCTGTGTCTGTGCAGGCATCATCATGTGTTTTTATTGGGAGAATATAATAGTGCCTTTCTGGAGAACGATCTGGAATATGTATAAAAATCCTTAAGGGTATATAGATTTTTTTTTCGTGAGCTAGAAATTCTGTATCTAAAAACCTTATCCTAAGAAAATAATTACTTTTATGAACAAGGTTATGTGAATAAGGCAATTAAAATGGCATTATCAGTATTATTTTTGCCAACAGTGTTTATAAGTAGCATTACATTGATGTGCACTAGAATTCTAAAAATGTCCTGAAGTATTTGGTATTCTGTGATCTGAGTTAGTCTGAGAACCTAGTAGTATTTCTAATTACTCACAATAGTACTCCTCTGTGGTCAATGTTAGATGTCTGTTCACATGATTCCCACTATCTTTGTACTACCATAGTGATGACCTTTATGATTTTAGTGGGGACTAGTGTTGGGTGAATGAATCAACAACAGGTGTGTGACAGACTGAATTATTGCCTATACATAAGATTACTCAGGAAAGTAAAGAATTTATTTATTGTGTATACAGCAAAGCTTCATACACTATCATGACATTGACTCTATCTACCAGTGTTACCAGGAAAAAAAAAAAGTAAGAAGTTTTCTTTATCATCAGAGAGAGTTAGAGTCAGCCACCATATATGTCTCTGCACTTCTACAGTATTATTCTTAACCAAGAAAACACCAAAGATTCCAACTCAATGTTATTTAAAGTATGCGGATAATGTTACCATCCCACTTTGAAATATATCACCTTATAGCTGGGGCATGGACCTGAAGCAAATTACAAATAATATGACAATGAGCAAAAACAGACAATTTCAATATCATTGACCATTAAATTTCATACAAAACCTAGATAAATCCATTTGAAGAGATGTATAATTCAGAATAATCACTTTCTGATTATTCACAAACAAAAAAAAATGGCCATTTTACTCATGAAATAGAGACAAGACAATAAAATGTGAAACAAGTTTCTGCCTATGAATTATTTCTATGAATGTCTTGTGAGTTTCATGAAGTCTTTTTCTCAGAGGAAAGATGATATAATTATTTAGATCATGAGATATATATTTTTTCCATTCAATTTTGGCTATTACTAATCCAAGAAATCTGGAAAAGTTTTTATAGATCCAAGTTACTTTCACGTAACTCCTAGCCTAACAATAGGAGATCTCAGATTGCTTAGGGACACATTTTCTTTCAGATAAAACAGCATTTTCACAGAATGCTTCGTCAGATACTTGGCGGTTCCCCTGCCTTCTAAATAAGGGCCTTCCTCAGCATATGTGGGAATTGAGAGATTGCACACATTGGTTAAGCTAGAATTCGAATAGTCAGCCAACATGTGGAAGACATCAGCTCAAGTTATTTCAGTGATCTCACATTGGCAAATATGGTGTTATGACTGTTTCCAGAATAAACAGATCATTCTGCTTGAGTTGTACACCCGTGTGTGAACACATGTAGATACACAGGGATTTGAAGAAAGCAGAGTAATGAAGGCAGAGCAGAAACCCAAGAAAGAATGAAGATATGCATCACTGGGTGACTATAATCATACAAGATGACCCACACCATTGGCTCAAATAGTTGAGTCATAAAGATGAGCATTCAGTCAAAGGAAACGTGTAGGAGAGGAGAGTGAGAAAGTGGAGAAAGAATCCGTTTTCCACTTCATCTAAATTTCATTCATATGCATGGTGAGCCACACCAAAACTTCAAGAATTTTTAAACTTGGAATCTAAATGACCTTATCTTAAGATTAAATTTGGAAAATGTACAATTGGGTTTTCAGGTGTGAGAAGGGCCAGAATAAAATGCATTGACTGTTTAGATAGCAAATACTGGATTGGCTCTTCCTGAAGGAATTTGGCTGCCTCCTTTTACTGACAAGTTCCCTTATAAATAATATTAATGTGAGAAGAAAGGTACTTGTTTATTGAAAGTCTCTGACCAAAGAAAGCAGGAAATACCTTGGGTATAGTCAAGCTTTGGACATTCTTCAAGGACTCCTGAGAGTCAAGACAGACATTTGGCTTCGGGAAAGTTATTTCACTTTTGAAACATTACGTTTGATTTGGAAAATTAGTTACTAATGTTACCAAGACTGAGAAAAAGATATATACCAGCCTTGTTCCCATTCTCCTTTTTAAATATCCAAGTGATATTTAACTGACCTTTCAGGAAGGAATCAAAAATTAAGACTGAAGTTTAAGGATTTACCTGAATCGTGGAAAAAAAAAAATGGTACTAAGAAAAAGAAAACACATGTCACTCCACTCTCCACCACCACCTACAACCCCCACATTAAGGTCATCCTTTAATGATTTTATATTTCAATCAATCAATACTGTGTCAATAGCTACATGACTTCATCAACAAAATGGGCGTGATAAGATTATCTTAAATTTTTATAATAGAAGTTTGGCCAAAGTGCTTGTCTGATCTCAGTTAAGTAATTCTTAAGGCACAGTCTATCCATGAATTACATATTTAAAAAAAATGCAAACTTTAGTCATAGGAAATTGGATGTGGGTGAGAGGAGGGAATATTTACTTTGTTTACTTCTTTTGAGTTTTATTATTTTCATTATTCTTTTTTCCATTAATATTGCATGAAAATATAATGCAGGAAATAGTAAGTACAAATTAACTTGGCTCCTCTGCTAAACTTCTAAAATAAGTAAATTAGTTAATATTCTACTTAGTTGAGTATAAGAGAAACCCAAAATTATAGCCTAAATAAGAGTATATGTATTACCTATATCAATAAGGGCAAGTAATCCATTACTGCATTTAAAAACTGACTGTGAAGTCCACAGGGACCCAGTTTCCTTACAGTTTATTATTTCACAACCCACTAGATATGACCAAATTTGTGTACTAGACAGCTAAATGACAATAGAGAAGAAGGGTGCAGGGGGATGGGAGAAGTAGTAAAGGACAAGCACCGGTAGTATCTTAAAGGTGATGTAAGAGTGCCTGGGTGGCTCAGTCAGTTGAGCTTCTGGCTCTTGATTTCATCTCAGGTCATGATCCCAGAGACATGGGATTGAACCCCACGTTGGACTCCACAATGAGCATGGAGCCTGCTTAAGATTCATTCTCTCTCTCTCTCTCTCTCTCTCTCTCTGACTCTATCTCACTTTCTCTCTCTCCCCCTCTCCCCTACTCATCTTCTCTCTCTCTCTAAAATAAAAAAAATTAAAAGTTATCAAGAAGATAATATAAGAAACCCACAGTTATGTCCTATTGAGAATTAGTCATTATCTGTTTTGCTAAAAGGAAGGCTGATAAGTTTGTTCATTATTTTAGGTGTCTAAAATTCTGTTATTGTAGAGGAAAGGTACATTGAGGAAGAACTAATTGTTATCAGTCTATCCCATAATAATGTAGTTTGGAAGCCTATGACAAAAAAATCCATGTTTTTCTCTCCAACACCGAACAGAAGCAGCAAGCATGGCCGCTACAAACCGCCATCTGACACGTCAATTAATCTTCCATTAGAAAAATAAACAGGTAAATACAATTTTCACTAGCGAATTTTGAATCTCCATAGTTGAAAAATTCTGAAGAAACAATAAAATGTAATGTAATGTTCACTCTCATCTAATTCTTTCCCTTTCCCCTTGGAGTTTGTACAGATGGTACACTGGGATACTTCCTTATGTTCAGTGAGGAAGCATAAAAGACTTTCAATGTTCTTAGGATCTAGAACTATGTTGAAATTCCTATTAGGTCAGGTATGTTTACACATGACAAATATGAGATTCAGAGAGTGGTTAATCAAAATTATATAATTAACACCCATTGATATTCTGAGTATGAAAGGTGAAGGTTTTTCTACTTTTATGTTTTGACATATTTTTACTGTGAACCGAAGTGTCAAGAGTTTCTAAATTTAGGGGCGCCTGAGTGGCAGAGTCGGTTGAGCATCGGAGTTGAGGTCACGTCATGATCTCACGGTCTGTGAGTTCGAGCCCCCTCCTCCCCCCCCCCCCCCCCGTCGAGCTCTGTGCTGACATCTCAGAGCCTGGAGCCTGCTTTGGATTCTGTGTCTCCCTCTCTCTCTGCCCCTCCCCTGCTCTCTCTCTCTCTCTCTCTCAAAGATAAATAAACATTAAAAAAAAGAGTTTCTAGAGTACAAAGCAATAAGGTAACATAAGAGTAAATAAACCAAGAAATCAAAATACAGCTATATTCAGTGCCAAAACTATGTCAAGCTTTTTATCATTAATGTTTGCCCAATGACTATGAAATAGTGGCCAAAGAAATTACAAAAAAAAGAAAAAAGAAAAAAACAGGGAATGCCAACATTCATTTATTCTGATGCAAAAAAATGTTAACTGATCTTTTATATAAAAGCTTTCTCATGTACATAAACACAGTGTTCATAATTTCAAGTTCATCTCAGCTTAGAAGAGTATTGCAACATTCAGGAAAAATAAAATGAAAAACCATACGCTGACCCATATGTGTTGAGTCAAAAAGTCATGGGAAGGTTGGGACCTTTGGGAAGGGTGGTTATTACACTTTTTTAATCTTCTTTCTCACTATGGAGTATTTTCATGATGCTGATTATTATTACTTTAAATGTTCTGTCTTCATTTTTCTTTTGAGTTCTAGTTTCATTTTTGAAATCAGAAAATAGTGATCCATAAAAACAAATAAACAACAAAACCAAATAAGACATAGTGCCTTTTGTGTCAGGCCAGAAACAAATGCGTATCTTGGAAATACAGGCCCTGGCACGCATGTTTCATTTCAAATGTGCAGGTTGGGAAAGGTCACTTCATTTACACAGAGAACAGCATCTGCCTGATGGACTTATATCTTCAAGGGCAAAAACAATAGTAGCAAAAACATATGAGGAGCTCCTTCCTCCTCCTGGTTAATTCTATTTACTGTTTTTAGAGACTGGGCCCTCTCAACTGAGAGGAAGAAATTAAGTGTGTCTAAGACTTAAACACCTATCAAACTGTCCCAAAAGACTTTTCTAAGGCTTTGGGATGCCTTAAATTTAGGGTCCTCAAAAGAAATCAAACTAAGCTCGAATAAGAGCTTTTTAAATTTCATATTCCTCTCTATCAAGAAGTAAATTAAATATCTTGAGATCATTACTATTTGGTAATGATTCACCTGAGATTCAGACAAGATAAAAATCCCAGAGAGGGTTGGTAGCTAAGGGCTTAAGACAACAACAATTTCCCAGGAGAATAATTTCTTAAATCTGAAAGCAGACCTGGATGCCACAACACATTACCCACTACAGTCAACCCCTGTGTCACTTAGATCTATTTTTATAAATTCTGAGAGTAGCTTCTCTAGGATGCTTAAGCCTTTTTGGGGAAAAAAAAAACTTATGAGAAGATTTGTGCAAAAAACTATAACCTTCACGGATGGAGCTGGCCATAAGACCACAACTGATTCTCAGTGTTTCCTCCTCTGCCGTAATTTCTAGATCTCCTCCAGCTTTTCTTCACTCCTTTATTGATCTGGGTGACTTACATCGTTAGGGTGATGTAGATATGAGCCCTACTCACCATGTTTTTCTTAGGCCATACCTGCTACATTTGTAAATTTACCATCAAAATAGGCAGAAAAGAATAACAAAAAACCCTCAGATGCATCAGCTGAGAGCCACAAACTTCCCTGCTTGAACTCCTTATGTAACAGAAGTCTTATCTTACCCTAATTCTAGTTTCTGTGTAGAGAATAAACTACAGGAGGGCAAGGATGAAAGTGGAGAACCCAGGCAGCTATTATTGAATTACAGAGTAGGAAAGAGAATGTGTGTGTGTGTGTGTGTGTGTGTGTGTGTGTGTGTGTGTGTGTATGCGTGCGCGCGCTCTCGCTCGAGTGGGGGGGGTGGGTGGGTGGATGGGCCAAGGTGGCAGCAATGTAAATCGTGAAAGGTGGTCAAATTATGGATATATTTTGAAGGTAGAGCTAGCAAGATTTTTTGGTAGAGTGTATGTGAGATATGAGATGAAGACCACAATCAAGAATGATTATTTTATAAAACGAGAAAGTCTTGAGGACTCTTTTTTTTTTTTTTGACAGTGAGCTGCTTTCATGTACCAAAAAATTCATTTTAGAAACAAGGTTATACTCTGTTCTTATAAAATGGGATTCCCACTGTAGCAATGTTTCTAACAATAATACTAGCCATATGTTTTAGAAAAACAGGAGTAAAATCTAGTTAACTAATGTCAGTTCACCTCATATACGGAGTTGATTTGCTAAATTATTTTTAAAGAAAATTTATAAAATAATATTAAAAAAATTCACAAGTGACTCCAGTAGACTTCTTCAGCTTTATCTCTTACCTCTTCTTTAATCTCATGTTTCCAGTTATCCCTTCTTTTCCAGTAATAAAGAACAAATTGCAGTATCTGAAAACAGCATGGTCTCTCTCACCACTATGCAAAACTCTCCATCTCTTAGAACCTTTCTTTAAGACTACAATGTGATGTTAATTCCTTTATATAATCTTTCCTAATATCCCTATGGCCACTCATCCCTGAAGTTTTTATGTGTCCTGACATGTCTCATGGCATTTTTCTAATTGTAATTGAATTATTTCCGTAGATCCAGAGTTCCTTGAAAACAGAGAATTTATGTGATTAGTTACTGTATTCCCAACACCTTGAGCAATTTCTAGCATAAGGAAAGTACCCAATAAGCAGTTATAAACACAGAGATGACTATTACCTCTTACCAAATCAAGGGTGTATCAAACAAATTACTAGAGGTCAAATTTAGAGCAGGTGTCTGAATTTTATAGTTCAAAATAGTCACCTAAATAATTTATTAAAAATAAAGATCAAAAGACCACATTTTTGGAGATGCTGATTTTGTATGTTTGAAGTAGGAGCAGTGATGATTTTCATCACCCAAACTTATTAGACACCCTGGCCTAGAGGTCTCAGGAAAAAGAATAAAGAACCAAACAAATAAAACTTCTCCCATTCAACCATGTAAAGTAGTATGATTGACAGTTGGAATTATGAGGGAAAAAGGGAGATCTAAACCCTAAATCATTATTTTTATTAAAAAAGGTCACAATCTACTTACAACAAAAAAGCTAACAACAAACTAGAGCTAGAATTGAATTGCATTGTAACACATAAAATGTAAACCAACTTCACATTCTTATACCTATAAATTTAAGAATCTTTATTTTTGAAAAGTTGATTTAGTGGAAGTTTATTGAAAATTGTTGTTTGTTATTTTTTAGCCATTGAAGAGTTCAAAATTGTATAAAAGATTTTAATTGCTAGACTGCTGCTCGGTGTATTACAGTTGAGATTTTATTTTCTGTAATTGCACATTGAGACAAATTTTTTAAATGACATACAGTTTCAAACTCCAAAAGATAACCTTTTTACATAGGAATCAGATATATTTCCATCAATTCCTCTTTTTTTATGGTAAAGTATATAAAAGGCAGCATTCTCCAGAAAAACTTCTAACTTGATTTCTGTTAAGCTTGAATTCTTTCTCTTTTGCCCTTCTAAGAAAGAAAATATTTTTTTCTAGAGGAAAACATTCCTAAAACTGGGGTGTTTTTCAAATCTATCTTTGAACAGGAGAAGTACTGACAAGCATAACCATCCAAAGTGAAAATACCTTGAAATATACGAGCCTCTTCATTTTTCAGCAACGGAGTAGACACAGAGCTGAGGTGTCTCCAGGGAAAACTGAAATGCTGTGTTAATATTTTTATTTCTTTAGTATCAGTCAGTTCTAAGCAAATGGCCATCAGGCTTTAAGTTAACTTTAGTACACAAAGTGCCAGCTCTAAATGTAATGTCTTCAGGCATTAAAAAAAAAATACCCCAAGGAAATTTTTCTTCAAAAGAACAGATCTCACATTTTACCTTCAATTATGCAAACTACCTTGAATTGCCAATAAATTAAAATTAACCTGTAAATATGTGGACAATTGGCTGGAGCCTCTCAGATATCAATGTCATCCTAATTCCTTTTCAGGTGCATTTTATTCTCCTGCCATACATTGGCAGGCCCATGCATCTGTCTTTAGGCAAGCAATCATTTAGTACATGCCACACTCATACATTGCTGTAAACCCCAAGTAAGTAAATGAGAAATAGGAATAGAATTTATGATGAATCTTCAAGTTCCTAATTTCATTTCTTTTGGTTTATCATGGCAGGCTTCAGATGGCTTTCCTGCATCTAGTTTCTCCCCAATTTATTTCCTCTTTTAACCATAGGCAGATTAATCTTCCTGAAACTTCACTTTGATCATGCCGCCTCATATTCCAGAATCCACATTACTACCCATTGCTTATAAACCAAAGAATATGCGAGATTATTTCTTGGCTATGCCTTTAATCACACCATCTATTCATTCATATAATGCATTCTTATTGAACCTCAATTGCGGTTGATTAAAAAACATGGCTACAATATTTTGCAGCCCCTTTCATCAAGAAATAGAGATGGTTTCCCCATCGCTTGAATCTGGGCTAGTGACACAACCTGCTTTGATCAATTCATGAAGCAGAGTGATACTGCACACTTCTAAGGCTGGGCTTTAGAAGCGTCACAGATTCTGTCATCACCCTCTTGGAATGTGGCCCAGAGAGCACAACATAAGGAAACCAGTCTAACCCACTGGAGGTTGAAAGACCACGGAGGAAGTATGAGGCATCTTAGCTGACAGACAGTACCGATTGCCCATGCATGAGTGAGGTCATTTTGGACTTCCAACTCAGGTAAACTTCCTCCTAAGTGCAGCCACAGGGGTAAGCCTAGGGGAGGCCAGAAGAAGGACTGCCCCCTCCACCCCCCAAACTGTGATGACACTAATAATGTAATACTGTGTTAAACCACTAAGTACTTGTTGGTAAGTATTGGTAGTTTGTTATGTAGCAAAATAGTTGATATGGTAAGCATGTGGTAGATATATTTTTAGGTGCCGGGTAGTCATTAATAAAAAAAAAAAAAAGAACCTTGATTACAGTTAAAGCCTAGCAAGCAGAGAATGGCAAAAATAAATAAATACATGCACAAGAAAATACCATATCAAAGCATATCAAACAGTGATAGATTTTACATAGAGACTTAAAACAGGATGTAAAAGGTACAGATCAGAGATAATGAGAGCTCATTCTAGGATGATGTAACAAATCAGAAACCCAGCATTACACCAACCTGTAAGAATTTTGGGTAATTGGCATTTGGTTCTCTTGTTTGTTCAGTTTGGTTTGGTTTGCTGTGCTTTTAATAAATCTGAATACATTTAAGTGGAACATGCCCTCTCTACTTAGATAACAAGCTGCCTCAGTCCTGGTATCTTCTGTCTAGACTCTTCATGCATTTCTTATCCATCCCATCCTGAGTATGCCTTGCATCTTAAATTCTTTGGTTGATACGATTCTCCATACTCGGGCCAGGGTGTTTCTTTCCCTCTGTCTCCAACAGCTCTGCTCATCCATTAAAACTCAGTTCAAATCACATTTATTTCCATAAAGCCACCTTCTGTTTCCCTAAGCCTACTCTCAAAAGTGTATTCCCTCTTCAAAATTATAAAAATGGAGATCTCTCTCAGTAAAGGGCATAATACCTATTCTGGTAGTTCTGGTGAAGATTAGAGATAATGTATATAAAATGTTTAATGTAGCTCCTGGCACAGGACACAGTTAAATGATGGAAACTATCCTCATAATCCTCATCAGGATCAGCATCAGTGCTTTCAGCATTGTATTTAACTCTTCACTCAAATATAATTTATTTAGGGCCTTTAAGGTACAAGTTATGGTACTAGATGCTAGGAACACAGACATGAGTTGTGCTCTATCATGTTATCCGTCATGGGTTAATGATCATAATCCATGCAGCACTTAGACCTGGATGTCTGGAGCTTATCCTGAGCCCAGTGCTTTGGAGGATCCCTACCCAGCCCTCTCCCAGTCATGGTACTTCCCATGAGGCCAGGAATCCACAGGACCAGGAAATATGCCCACCCAATACACCTCTTCCAGGCCAGTGCTTCTCAAACTATCTGTGGTGAAGAACCCATTTTTATTGTGCCCTCTAATTTCCAATTGGCTGTGGAGAAATGCTTTTATAAAATATATTAGAAATTAATTACTGGGGAAATTAAATCCAAAAAGCTAACATATAAAATGCAACCCCCATTTTTTTTTATTCAACAGAAATTAGTTCTCCAAATTGCTACAAAAGTGTCTAAAACCCTTACATCAATTTATGCCCTTATGTTGTTACAAACCAATAACATTTTTCTTTTAAAAAAATGTTTATTTATTTTGAGAGTCAGAGAGTAAGGGAGGGGCAGAGAGAGAGTGTAAGAGAGAATCCCAAGCGGGTTCTGTACTGTCACCATAGAACGTGATGCAGGGCTCAGTCTCACAAATTGTGAGATCATGACCTGAGCCAAAATCAAGAGCCACCGAGGCACCCAGGCACTCCCAATAACAAATGTGTTTCAAACTAACAGTAGTCTGCAGGATGCATTTTAAGTAGTCTTGTAATAAAAACTATGTTCCTAGGACTCCAGAATTCCATCCCCACATAAGCAAAACGTAGTAAGTGTCAGAGTTAAGCAACCATGGTGGAAAGGCAAAAATGAAATGAATTTAGGAATTATTACTGAGGTGGAAATGGCAGGATATCAATTATAACCCATAATATTTGACTCTTATTATTTATGTTTTTAATATAAATATTTTTGTGCCTCTCAGATGTGGCAGAATTGACACGAATATGTGCTTAGAGCAGCACTAGTATAATTAAGAGCCTCAATGCAAATATAGGACTGTCTTACTTCCAAGCTTCTGCTCTTACCTTGTACCATTCTACTATTTTCTCATTTTTATTGTGTGTTTATGCCTCAGACACATTCTTAGATTCCTGTCTAATCTGATTCATGGGATATATATAGTAAAAATCTTGGACTTCTTGTGCTACTTAAAACTGTGTGTACCATTTCTTCTGGCCAAAGACACCATGAAAAATTAGTTGAACACTAAGTGCTCCAGGAACAAAGAAAGTTTGAGAGCCTCTGATAGAAGATATTTAAACCCCACCTTTGTATGGGTTTTATATATATATGAATATATATATATGAATTGAATATTAGCCACCAAAAGAATGAAATCTTTCCATTTGCAACAATGTTGATAGAGCAAGAGTGTAATATACTAAGTGAAATAAGTCAGAGAAAGACAAATACCATATGATTTCACTCCTATATGGAATTTAAGGAATAAAACAGATGGACATAGGGGAAGGGGGAAAAAGAGGGGAGCAAACCATAAGAGATTATTAACTATAGAGAATAAACTGAGAGTTGATGAAAGAAGGTCAGTGAGGATGGGCTAAATGGGTGATGGGCATTAAGGAGGTCACTTGTGATGAGCACTGGGTATTATCTGTAAGTATCAAATCACTAAATTTGACACATGAAACCTTTTACATATATGTTAACTAGAATTTAAAAACTTGAAAATAAATAAATAAATAAATAAATAAATAAATAAATCCCACCTTCATTATTAAGTGATTTATAGTTTGGGGCAAATTTCTTTACCCCATGCTCCACTTTTATTTTTTACTAAATGTGGTAACTATAGTACCTACTTCCAAGGTTTTCTATAAATATTAACTGAGGTTATACTTAGAAAATTGCCTAGAAAGTAGTAAGTGCTCTGTAATGTTAGCTATTATTTTTTCTGAGTTTGCAACCCCAGTTCACATCCTTTCAAAGCACTGATATACTTTGTAAATCCAGTATTACTATTCGTGGTGTGTGTCTTAAACAGTTATTCCAAGATAATTTTTTTAAGGTTATTTATTTGAGAGAAAGAGATACAGTACATGTGAGAAGGAGAGGAGCAGAGAGACAGGGAGAGAGAGACTCCCAAGCAGGCTCTGTGCTGTCAGCAAGAAACCTGATGTGGGCCTCGACCTCGTGAACTGTGAGATCATAACCTGAGCTGAAATCAAGAGTTGGATGTTTAACCAACTGAGCCACCCAGTGGTCCCTCCAAGATAATTTTTTATTAAAAAAAAATAATAATGTGGTATACTTCAAAAGAAACTACAGATACCCACTATATCTGTTATAGAATGAGATAATTAGATGAATAGATGTACTGGAATGCATTTTTATTTTGCCACTTTCCAATTTATTTGAAAAAGGTACCTTTAGAGACATTGGCATGGGTACTACTAAGAACAGAGCCAAATAGAGCCCTATCATGAACAAAGCTATAAAAAGTTAATTTCTCTATTTGTCTGAATCTCTCAGCAACACAGATAGTGATGTTTAACAAGGAAGACTACAGAATGCAAGTATAGGCAGCTTTATGGAATCAAACCAGGTGTTGGCAAATTGTTTCTGTAAATGGTGAGAGATGAAGTATTTTGGGCTTTGCGGGTCACACCATCTCTGTTGCAACTGCACAACTCTGTAATAATGCAAAATCAACTATAACCAATACATAAACCAGTAAATGTGGCTATACTTTGATAAAACTTTATTTGCAAAAGCAGGTGGCTCATCATATTTTGCACATGGGCAACAACAGTTTGTCATCTCTGTTCCAAGTTATGAGAGAATATGAATCTAAATAAATTGGGATGATTGTACAACTGGACTTAGGGTGTTGGGAGTGAGTTGCTCCAGGCAGTTTTGATTCTTTTCGTTGTTTTGTTTTGTTTTGTTTTGTTGGGTTTTTTGGTGTGTGTGTGTGTGTGTGTGTGTGTGTGTGTGTTGGGAGGGAGTGGGAGAGATCCACCATGATCTCTCGTGGGTGAGTCTGCCTTGTTTTGGGGGTAGGTTTTAGTGGGCTCATATTTCTATAGATATAAGCTATGTCTTTCAACTCAACCTTTATCAATGATAAGGTTGATATTTTGGCCTCCATAAGCCTTATTCCTTTGTCTCATCTCTCAGTTTATAACTCAAGTAACAACAAGAGATGCTATTTATCAGGCCAACTGGAGACTTCAGAGTTGAACACAACACACATGAACAGTATTCCCATAGAAACCACAGGAAGAGATAAACATTGGGAAAAGTAAAGAATTATTAACTGGTAAGGACTAAGGGTAAAAAACAAAATAGCCAACTTCTACTCCTGGAAGTGAGAAAGTAGTAGTGCTCAGAAATGAACTCCCTGAGAAAGTAACATTTGGATTGAGCTGGAAATGATGAGTACTTTCATGAGGCAAGACTGAGACTGAGAAATCTAAACTTGAGCAATAGCATGTGCAAAGGCCTTGATAAGAAGTAGCACATGATATTCCAGGATCAGTCTGTCTTAAAACATAAGCAGGAATAAGAAGTGAGAGAGATGGTGATGCACAGGGAAAAGAAGCCAGTTCGTGAGGGGGCTGATAGGCAAATACTGTAGGTGTTAAAGAGCAAAGGGGAGGTTTTCTTGGTGTTTAAGTTACCTAGTACCATTATTGGAGTGATTTATTTTTAAATGGAAGAAAAGGAGCTAAAGTGGACACTGAGGATTTAGGAACTCAGTAAATAATTCTTTATTTTTTTAATTTATTTTGAGAGAGAGAGTGTGTGTGTCTGTGAGTTGGGGGAGAGAGAGAGAGAGAATGAATCCAAAGCAGGCTCCACGCTGGCAACACAGAGCCAGCAGGAGGCTAGAACTCAGGAACCTTAAGATTCTGACCTGAGCCGAAATCAAGAGTTGGATGCTTAACCAACTGAGACACCCAGGTGCCACCCCCCCCATAAGTAATTCTTAGATATTCATCACCTCCTTGTTCCTTTTCATATACCCTGATGACTGTGATTTATATTTCACTGAGAAGATTTTAAAAAACTAGAAGAAACTTGCCCATTTCCATCATCACCTCTTAAATTGTATGAGTCCATTTCCATATCCTTTGTCTCCTCTTTAGATACCATGCAGGGAAGTTCCCTCTCTTCTACCCAAGGCTAATTCCTTAATCTGTTCGTTAGATCTCATTTCCACTTTAGCCATCAGCCTTCCCATTTATCTGCTCCCTTCATTATTAGCAAAGCGTTAGAATAAGTCTACTTACTATGCATTTTCAGGTTTCTTTTCAGCTGCTTTAATCCCCACCAATATATTCTAGCTATTAAAGTCATTGATAATCTTTACAGTAAAAAAATTCATTCTTATTTGACCTATCACTATTTGGAAAAGTTGAATAAAATTTCCTGCGAAATACTTTGTTTTTCTTGGTTTCTGTTATTCTACTTCCTCTTGTTTTCTCTGTTACTGGCTAATCTTTCTGGCTCATTTTCCAAGCCTTTAAATATTTGATTGCCTCAAAGATCAGTCCTTAGATCTTTTTCTTTTCTCTACTTCCCTTCTATTCTGCTCCCTTCTCTATTTCTTTCTTTCTCTAAATACACTTCCTGTGGTACTCAGTCACTCTCAAGACTTCACATACTACCCATTTTGTTGTTGTTTTCTTCCAGAAAATCACTTCCCTGAATACTAAATCCATATGCCCAACTGCTGGTGCAAAACCTGCTCTCAACTGATCTCTTATCTCACCTAGAGACTATAAAACTGCGCTCTCATAGAGTTTCTCAGTAAAGGGAAACTTCATTCTCTTAACTGTTGGCCAAACTTTCTTGGTGTCCTTCACTTCTCTGAGTGTCTTTCACCGACATCCAACCCATTAGCAAAACCTTTTGGCTATACCTTCAAAATGTGACCATAATCAAATGACTTCTCAATTTTTGCATAATTACCATTGTCAACAAGTTCATAAATAACCAGATTAGAACCAATGAATCATTGAAATATTAATTAGTAAAAGTTTATTGTGCCCACACCAAAAAGATTGGGAACACTCTAACCAAATCATGGAGAGAGGCTCAGGGTTATACTGTTATAAAGCAGACTCTATCATGAGAAAGCAGTGACTATTCTTCACAGTGATTAGTTATAATAGTAGTATTTTATTAAATGATTTAAAAAAATGGTCAATAGTTACCTCATGTCAACTGTGGGAAACAGTTCAAGTTTGCTTATGATTTTCAAAGACATAGGCAAGAGATGACCCAAGTCAAGTTAGCCTTGCAGAATAAGCTAAATTAAGCTTTGCTTGTATGACTAAACTAAATTGAATTTTCATCTCTTCAGGGAATTTCCAAGGTTGGTCTCTGTTTTTATTTTAATACCATCTTGTCTCAAGCCAGTTCTCATGTCTTTCTGAACCATTGCTATCATCTCCTACTGTTCTCCCTGCTTCTATCTTTGCCTTTCTACATCTATTTTCCATACATAAGCCAAAATAATACATGACAAGTGAATAAGGCTGTGACATGATGTTCAAAACCTCAAATGACTTTCCGACTTACTCGGAGTAAAATCTGATGATCTTCCCCTGGTCTCAAAGGACCTCCAGGTATAGCTCCTGGTTGTCTCTCCAGTCATATATTCTCCAATTCTGTCTCACTACACTGTAGCTATGCCAGGATCCTGGATGCCCCATGAACACACCTCTTGCCTCAGTGTCTTTACACAAGTGGTTCTATTTTCCTGAATTTCTCCCACCTATTTGCATTTTTTACTCACAACTGTTCCATATAATGTTTTTATTTTTTTCAAATTTTGTTTTTTGTTTTACTGATACTTCATGGAAATAATTCCATTTAAAAATGATTCAGAACACAATTACAAATGAAACACAAAACACATGCATATACATATATACTAATATACTGCCCTTGACCCACTAAATTGATTTCATATCCTCCTTATTTATAGTTCGAAGACTACAGCTCTATGAAATGGTACATATGTAATGGTAATTCTTTATCATATTATTTCTACTTTAGTCTTTTGGTAGTACTTTTCTTCAGCTTATATATGTTTATATTTGCTTACATCCTTACTTGCACTCAGGATTGCAGAAAACTCTGTTTTGTTTAGAACTGTATATTCTGCATCTATTACAATGGCAGACACTTAGTAATCACTCAAAAGGCATGTGTTGATAGATACTTCAGGCATGAATATATTTATGAGATATGTACTAGGCTATCATCACAAAGTTTGAGATGGACTAGATTTCAGTCATGAAGAAGAAAGTTTTAAGGGTCTGCTTTATGATTCTGGCTTATTCAGCTAGCTAAATTGTGATGCTATCCCCTAAGGAATAACACTCTGCTTGAGACAAAGTATTTATAGGAAAAACACAAGTTCAGTTTGGGATTAGTTGAGGTTGAGCTGCTTTAGAGCATCTAAATGCAGACATCAAACCCCAAATCACGTGAATAAAATCTTTGCAGGTCCCATTCAAGACATTCAAATTAAAAAATTCAAGTTCAATAGGTTGTTTTTATACTACCTTTTTCTTTCCCATATCTTTTTTTCTGTACAACTTTTTTTCTTAATCACAAATCTAAGAATATAGATTATCCTCTCTTCCACACATCCTGAAATATGAAATTATACTTTCTCATTGTAGAAGCCACATAAGATAATATTTTGAAAATTTTAAAGCTTACATAGTTATGTGGATAAATAAGAAAAAGATGAAATTTCCCACAATTTCCCTGACAAAACATATTGGAATCTACAATATTAATGTCAGAGAGATATTACACTTTTTAACTCGGAAATTGGATGGGGCAGATATGGAATAATTCAGAGCCCAAAACTTCTCAAGCTATTGATATGAATATCACTGAGTGAAGTCGTTGCTGTCACAGAGGTTGAAGTCCTCAGCTTCCTGGCCAGAGGAGTCCTGGAGGGGGAATGTGACGAGTCAAGCACTGGCAGACTTGAGCATAATAAGCTAAGAGAACAGGTTGTCCTTTAAGTCCAACCACTGTCTCTTGGGCTATGCCTCCCTCTTGCTCTCAGTTTGCTTTTAATTAAACACTAAAAAGTAGCAAAACAATACAAATAAAAGGTTTTGTTGAGAAGGACTTGAGGCAACAATCCCTGAATGTTCAGTAACAGTAGTTCTGCATTATAGAAACAATACAATTTTGGTTAAAAATTTTTGAGAAATGCAGAGTTAAATAGAAGTTGACTTCTCCAGAATTCTTCAATAATATGATAATGGGCATTTTATGTCTCCAAGAAAATTATCTAACATTCAGATGATCCAGAACTTTTCTGACAATAAATTGTTTTTTTACCAGACAACATCTTTAAAAAATGATTCATGGGACATATTGAGACATGCTGGTATGGATTGTTTTCTAATGGCTGTTATATTAAAAATTACATTTTTAAAAATAGATATATCACCAAGAAAGACCCAGATTATGGTAGGAAGAGAAAAAGGACATACTTCTGATTCTCATACATGAACATTATCATTTTTTTTGTTGTTTTTTTTTCAACGTTTATTTATTTTTGGGACAGAGAGAGACAGAGCATGAACGGGGGAGGGGCAGAGAGAGAGGGAGACACAGAATCGGAAACAGGCTCCAGGCTCCGAGCCATCAGCCCAGAGCCTGACGCGGGGCTCGAACTCACAGACCGCGAGATCGTGACCTGGCTGAAGTCGGACGCTTAACCGACTGCGCCACCCAGGCGCCCCTCATTTTTTTTTATTTGTAAAAAGATAACAGTCACCATAAGCTAGAGAATTAAAAAGAAGAAAATCTTATATTCTGCAGCCTCACAGAGTGTTTATGGGTCTGAGGATATCTAAATTTTGAGGATCTTCCTTTTCACTTAAATTTCTTCTCATGTCCTTTTATTCACCTCTTTTTCTAAATTTCAAACACTGCAGAGTCACTGCTCCTTCCTGCTTAGTGAAGGAATTATTGCCAATGGACTCCTTCAGTTCTCACTTGACGCAGAAATTAAAGACTTGCTGTATTGTTTTTAAGTTTCAAGCCTGGCTTCTAAAATCAAGGTTCAAACATTTTGTTACTACCTGTAGCTAGAAGCTTAATGGCTCTTCTGAGGGCGAATTATCTATGTTTCAATGAAGGCAGACTCTTACCACCAAAGCCCCCACATTCATAGGATAGATAAAAAGAACAGAAATATCACTTGCATGTTTACATATTTTGGATGGCCTGATTCAAAGGCATTCTTTGGAGACAGAAAGAATCTGGTTGCAGAAGCAAAGTGAGATCACAGGATCCTGAAGGATTTTGTTGTTATAGAAAAAACTTAATAGTGCAAGGATAACAGATTAAATATATCCATAATAAGAGTGTTTGGTTCATTTAGGACTGGGGAGATTGGGGGTGGAGAAGTGCATTTTACACCACTGTCACTTGTCACAGGAAGGCATGTTTGCATTTATAATTGAAGAAAAAATGAAGTAGGAGTGTTAAGACATCTTTCCTTTTTTTAACCCAATTGATAAAATCTCTGAAATAGAGTAGGTGTCTGATGGTAGCTTTTTAATTTTTAAGTGTTAGATTTGAAGCAACTGACAGCTTTTCAGAGTAGATATTTATTTTTAAGTAAATCTGAACAAAGAGGTTAAAGGGGAAATTTAATGTCTTTTTGTTTCTCTTTTAATGTGAGAGTTGGGGATGATGGTGGCAGGTGAGATGTGCAGTTTATGGAGCAAGCAAGTACATATTATTATTGTAAAGTTTTAAGAGATATGGTGATGGTTTATATGGTATAAATACTATATATAGCATATTAAAGATATTTTTTTCTAATCATACAAAGCCCTAAGTTAGTTGCTCTGTAGGAATCATCCTAATAAGAAAAAAGAACTTTTGACAATTGATATATGCATATCCAACCATACCATAAAAAGCTAAAGAGAAGTCTGGAAATGTGCAGTGTTCCACTTGAGTATTCAGCACTTGCATGTGAGGAAATTATACCAGGCTGACAAAAGAGCTGCCCAAAAGGCTTAGCAGGAAGAATGCCTAGCTTTTGCATAATGCCTAGAAAACTATTGATTTCACCATCCAAACTGGAAGAACTCATGATTCATGGCACATTGGGCAGGACCCACATATTTATTTTGTCTCAGTACTGGGGAAAATAGTCTTAGAATGACCATAACTCTAGTCCCTCGTAACAGATATTAAAAGCAAGACCATCTCTTCCACCCAGATAAAACTATTTCCATGTAACATAATTACATGCCAGAAAAAAGCTCAAGGTTATTAATAAGAATTTTTAAAAATCTAGCTCCCAATAAGGTAAAATACAAAATGTCTAACATCCATTGAGAGATTAAGCCCCACATCTGTCTCTATACTGAGCCATACAGCCTGCTTGGGATTCTCTCTTCTCTCTCTCTCTCTCTCTCTCTCTCTCTCTCTCAAAAGTTAAAAAAAAAAAGTAATAGCGTGGTCCAAGGTGATGGTGTAGGAAATCCTAAACTTACCTCTTCTCATGAATACATCAAATCTATAGCTACATATGAAAAATTAATTCCCTCTGAAAAATGACTTGAAAATTAGCCAAACAGCTCCTTCAGAATAAACAGTAAAAGGGTCACACAGAGATGGTAAAACAGTCAGAGATGCACTCTCACCACAAACCCCACTCCTGGCATGACGACCCACAATCAGTAGGGATCTCACTAATTCACAGCTTTTCCCTGAGGAACAAGAAGTCTATGCCCTATATCATATGTCTCAACCCTTGTCTGCAATGGAGAGATGAGTCCTAAAATGTCTAGTTTTGAAAGCCAATGGAGCTCATGTCCAGAAGAAAAACAAAGGCTGTAGGGAATCAAAATACTTTTCTTAAAGCGCCCTGGCACAGACTCACTTGCCATAAGGACCAACAAAAAAACAGTAGCTTCAAAACCACCTATAGAGTATTTATACGAGGTACATTTTATAATCTTAAAGCATCTGTTGGAGGAACAGGGGCCTGTTGAAACTTTCTCCAGGGATGGAGATGCTGTTGGATACCATTTTTGTATTCTCCGTCTATCTTGATAGTGCCAGCATGTGTACCCTGGCCTTGCATTCTCCCATGGCCCTGTGACAGCTAATGGTCATGCCCCATCCCTATGCTTTCCTGCTGCCTCTCTAAAGCAACAGGTATATGCAGTCCATACAGAGGATGCTTTTTGGTCACCTGGCTCTAGTGGCTAGGAGAGTTTGCATTCATGGGTCCCAGGGGACTGTAATAATCAGAGAGATAATTCTTGGAAGGCCACCACCTACAGGGCACTACATGGCAGACTGACATGCACCCTAAGACTTTCTGTCAAAAATGCTAATTTACTTGTCCTGGAGCTTTAATCTGGGGGGGGAAGACTTCAGGTTTTACACATATCTGAAGGCTAAAGAAGTGTTCTCAGGGAATGTAGACTGGAGAACACCATCTTTATGCTCTCCCATGGCTTCACTACAGCTCACCAGTACCTCCTAGAAAAGAGCTTATACATTTGTCTAAAGCCTCAGATTTTGCAACTGCTGTCCAGAGGACATCTTCTTACCACCTGATATAAAGGCCACCAAGGTTGACAATTGCAATCCCATAGAACTGTATATTTTCATAATATAAAAGCAGCTGCCTTATAGTCTGGCTTCCAATCAGCCTGAAACTAGGTGCCGACTGAGATTCCCTCCCTTTGGAATACTGGCAAGTCTTGGAATACTCTCAACACCTGTAACCTATCAATAAATCAGCCTACTTAGATGATCATAAAGGTTCATGGGCCAACCAAGAGTTAGGACAAGGTTTATCTCCTACACAAGGCCCCTCCTTCAAGACTGAGAGAGGTTGCTATTTCATCTAATATAGAGAAACAAACAAAGAGTCAAGCAAAATGAGAAAACAGAGAAGTATGTTCTAAACGAAAGAAAAAAAAATAAATTCTCAAGAAAAAAAATCCTTAATGAACTAGAGATAGTAACTTACCTGTTAAGAGTTGAAAATAATCATCATAAACATACTCATATGCTCATCAAACTTGGGAAGAGAATGGATGAACATAGTGAGAACTTCAACAAAAAAAGATAGAAAATATAAGAAAGTGCCAAACAAAAGTCACAGAGCTAAAGAGTGACTCTGCTCTGAAAGAGTGATAACTGCTCTGAAAAATACACTAGAGGGGTTCAAAGGCAGAATAGATGACTGAGAAAAAGTGATAGGTGAGCTACAAGACAGGGCAGTGAAACTCACCCAACAGAGCAAGAAAAAAAAGTTTGAAGATAATTTAAAGACCTATAGGACAATATCAAGTAGAACAACATTGCCATTATAGGGGTCCCAGAAGAAGGAGAGAGAGAGAGAAAGTGAAAAAACAAAACAAAACAAAATAATGATTAAAAACAAAAATCATAGTCCAAGAAATAATGCCTTAAAATATCCCTAACCTGGGGAAGAAAACAGACGTCCTAAGCCAGGAATTCCAGAAAGTCGCAAATAAGAGCTCAAAAAATCTACACCAACACGTATTATAATTAAAATGTCAAAAGTTAGAGTCTTAAAAGCAATAAGAGAAAAATAATTTGATACATACAAAGGACCTCCCATAAGACTACAGCAGATTTTTCCAGCAAAAAATTTTGCAGACCAGAAAAGAGTGGTCCAATATATTCAAAGTGCTGAAAGTAAAGAAAAAAAAACTTACAATCAAGAATACTCTATCCAGTCATATTACTGTTCACAATTGATGGAGTGATAAAAATTTTTCCAGGTAAGAAAAAGCTAAAGAAATTCATCTTTACTAAACTGGCTTTATGAGAAATGTTCAAGCTTTAAGCTGAGGAGTGCCTGGGTGGCTCAGTCAGTTAAGCCTCCAACTTTGGCTCAGGTCATTATCTCAGGATTCATGGGTTCAAGTCCTACATTGAGCTCTGTGCTGATAGCTCGAAGCCTGGAGCCAGCTTTGGATTCTGTGTCTGCTTCTCTCTCTGCTCCTCTCCTGCCCACACTCTGTTTCTCTCTTTCTCAAAAATAAATAAACATTAAAAATGTATTTTAAATAAAATGTATATTTAATATATAATATAAAGAATATTTTATTTAAAATAAAAGCTTTAAGCTGAAAAGAAAGGGCATTAATTAGTGACAAGAAAGTATATAATAGTATAAACTTCACTGCTAAAAGTAAATATACAGTAAACATGGATAAATTACTTATAAAGCTAATATGAAGGTTAAAAAACAAAAGGTAAAAAAGAATAACTATAATAATCAGTTAAGAAATATAAAAAATAAAAAGATGTAAAATGTAATATCAAAAACATAAAACAGGGGCACCTGGGTGTCTCAGTTCATTGAGCATCTGACTCTTGATTTCAGCTCAGGTTATGATCTCATGATCATGGGATCAAGCCCTGCATTAGGCTCCATGCTCAGCATGGAGCCTGCTTAAAATTCTCTTTCTCTCCCTCTTCCCCTCTTCCCCATGCACACTGGATCACTCTCTCTCAAAAAAAAAAAAAAAAAAAAAAAAAGGAAAACATGAGAGATTAAAATGTAGTTTTAGACTGCGTTCAAACATCAGTTGGTAGCAACTTAAAATAGACCATATATATAGGATGTGATATGTGAGCCTCATAGAAACTACAAAGCAAACCTATAGTAGATACAAAAGACATAATAATAAAGGAATCCACACATAACACACTAAAGAAAGTCATTAAACCACAAGGAAATATAGCAAGAGAAGAAGAAAGGAACAACAAAACAGCCAGAAAACAATTAACAAGATGGCACTAAGTACATACCCATCAATAATTACTTTAAATGTAAATGTACTAAAATCTCCAGTCAAAAGACATAATAGCTGAGTGGATAAAAAACACGATCCACCTATATACAGCCTATAGGAGGTTCACTTCAGATGTAAGAATGAACAAAGACTAAAAGTGAAGAGATGGAAAAAAATGTTCCATTGTGGGGAAATAGATTCAAGAATGACTTATACTTCTATAAATGGGTTAGAAAAAAAAAGCTTGGGGTGGAAAGCCGCCACCACTGGGCAAAAGTGCCCAAGGTTAGTTAGCAAGGTATTATAAAGGGATCATGAATAACTTGTTATATCACCTGCAGGAAATTACTTTCTTTCTGGTACCAATAACTTTGATCATAACCACTTGCCCCCAAGACCCTTTGCTTCTTACACACACAAGTTAATGATTACTACTATCTGATTATTTTCTTTACGTTCACCACATGTGTAAGATCTTGAGAGCTCAATAAATGTGGAGACAAAACCCCTGATTGGGGCTCTGATCTCCTCCCAGACATTAGACCTCTCTTGTATTCAATTCTGTGTCCACTCTCTTGCTTACAAGAGAGAACTCCAGACTCATAGTCTATGACATTCCATAAAAATGGAAACCAAAAGAAAGCTGGGGTAACTATACTTATATCAGACAAAAGAGACTTTAAAGCAAAGATTGGAATAAGAGGCAAAAAAAGGCATTGCATAATGATAAAGAGGTCAAGACAATAATAGGACATAATATTATATAAGGCAAATATTAACAAATCTAAAGGGAAGAATTGAAAACAATACAATAGTAGGGAATTATAATACCCCACATACATCAATGAATAGATCATCCAGACAGAAAGCCAATGAGGAAACATCAATCTTAACACATTAGACCAGGGGCACTTGGGTGGCTCAGTCAGCTGAGCGTCTGACTTTGGCTCAGGTTGTGATCTCATGGTTCATGAGTTTGAGTCCTGCATTGGGCTTGCTGCTGTCAGTGTGGAGCCAGCTTCATATCCTCTGTCCCACTTTTGCTATACCTTCCTTGCTTGTTCTCTCTCTCTCTCTCAAAAATAAATAAACATTTCGGGCCACCTGGGTGGCTCAGTCAGCTAAGTGTCCAACTTCTCTCTCAGGAACAGAGAGAGAGGGAGACACAGAATTTGAGCCCCACTTTGGGCTCTGTGCTGACAGCTCAGAGCCTGAAGACTGCTTCAGATTCTATGTCTCCCTCTCTCTCTGTTCCTCCCCCATTCACACTCTGTCTCTCTCTCTCTCTCTTTAAAATAAAAAGATTTAAATTTTTTTAAAAAATACATAAATAAACATTAAAAAAAGCCACATTAGATCAGATGCTCTAATAGACATATACAGAGTATTCCATCCAAAAGCAGCAGAATAAACATTCTCAAAGTATGCATGGAACATTCTCCAGGATAGTTCATATATTAGAATGACACAAAACAAGTTTCAACAAATTTAAGAAGATTGAAAGCATATCAATCATCTTTTCTGACCAGGATGGTGTGAAACTAAAAATACAAGCAGAAAACTAGAAAAATAACAAATATGTGGAGATTAAACAACATGTTACAGAACAACTGATGGGTCAACAAAGAAATCAAAGAAGAAATAAAAAAATGCCTTGAGACAAATAAAAATGGAAATACAACTTAGCAATATCTATGGGATGCAGCAAAAGCAGCTGTAAGAAAGAAGTGTAATAGCAATATAGGCATATCTCAAGAAGCAAAAATCTTAAATAATCTAAATGTACACTTAAAGGAAATAGAAAAAGAAGAACAAACAAAGCCCAAATTAGTAAATGGAAGGAAATAATGAAGATCAGAACAGAAAAGAGTGACATAGAGACTTAAAAAAAAAAAATAGAAAAGGTGAATGTAACTAAGAGCTGCTTCTTTGAAAAGATAAACAAAATTGACAAACTTTTAGCTAGACCCACCAAGTAAAAAGAGGGTTCAAATAAATGAAATCATAAATGAAAGAAAAATTACAACTGACACCACAGAAATACAAAGGATCATATCAGACTACTATTGAAAATTGTATGCCAACAAATTAGATAACTTAGAAGACCTGAATACATTCCTAGAAACATATAACCTTCTAAGACTGGATCATGAAGAAACAGAAAATCTGGATAACTGATTACTAGTAAGGAAATTGAATTAGCAATCAAAAAATCTCCCAACAAACAAAAGTCCAGAACCAGATGGCTTCACTGGTAATTCTCCCACACATTTAAAGATTTAATACCCATCCTCTCAAGCTTTTCCAAAAAAAAAAAAAGATAATGTTCCTAATCTCATATTTTGAAGCTAGAATTACCTTGATACCAAAACCAGACAAGGACACCACAAGAAAAGAAAATTACAAGTCCATATCCCTGATAAACATAGATGAAAAAAACCCTCAACAAAATATTAGAAAATCAAATTCAACAATATATTAAAAATATCATGCACAATGATCACGTGGAATTTATCCCAGACATGCAAGAATGCTTTAACAGCTACAAATCAGAGTGGTGTACCACATTAACAAAAGGAAGGGTAAAAATCATATAATCATCACAATAGATGCAGAAAAAGCATGTGACAAAATTCAACATCCATTTATGATAACTCTCAACAAAGTGGGTTTAATGTACCTCAACATAACAAAGGCCACATATGATAAGCCCACAGCTAACATCATACTCAACAGTAAAAAGCTGAAAGCTTTCCCTCTAATATCAGGATAAGACAAGATGCCAATTTTAGATATTTTTATTCTGGAAATCATAGCCAGAATAATAATTTTGGAAATCATAGCCAGAATCATAGCCTTTTCTTAGGCAAGAAAAGGAAAAAAATTAAAGCATCCAAATTGAAAAGCGTGAAGTAAAACCATTACTATTTGTGGGTGACATGACTTTATATGTAGAAAACCCTAAGAACACCAAAAATCCATTAGAACTAATAAACAAATTCAGTAAAGTTTCAGGGTCCAAAATCAGTATACAAAAATATGTTGTATTTCTATACACTATCAGAAAAATTAAGAAACCAATCACATTTACAATTGTATCAAAACTAGTAAAATATCTAGGAATAAATTTGACCAAAGAGGTAAAAAGACCTGTACACTGAAAATTTTAAGACACTGAAGAAAGAAATTAAAGAAGACAAAAATAAATGGAGAGATATTCCATGTTAGAGATAAGAAGAATTAATAAAATGTTCATATCCAAAGCAATATGGATTTAATCCAACCCATATCAAAATCCAATGGCATTTTTCAAAGAAATAAAATAAACCATCTTAAAATTTGTGTGAAAGCACAGAAGACCCTGAATAGCCAAAGCAATCTTGAGAAAGGAAAGAAAAGCTGAAGGCATCACACTTTCTGATTCAAACTATATTGCAAAGCTATAGCAGTCAAACAGTACGTTATTGGCATAAAAACAGACACATAGATAAATAGAACCTAATAGAGAGCCCAGAAATAAAACCACACATATATGGTCAGTTAATTAAAATCAGAGGAGGAAATCATATACAATGGGAAGGGGACAATATCTTTAGTAAATAGTGTTGGTAAAAACTGGACAGCCACATGAAAAAATGAATCTAGACTAATATCCTACACCATACACAAAAATGAACTCAATATGGATTAAAGACTTGAATGTAACACCTGAAACCATAAAACTCCTGGAATAAAATATAGATAGTAAACTCCTTGATATAGGTCTTAGCAATTATTTTTTGGATCTGACTCCAGAAGCAATGGCAACAAAAGAAAAACAAATGAGAATATGTCAAACAAAAAACTTCTGCACAGCAAAGTAATCCATCAACAAAATAAAAAGGCAACCTACTGAATGAGAGAAATATTTGCAAATCATGTATCCAGTAAGGGGCTATCCAAAAAATATAAACAACTCATACAACTCAGTAGCCAAAACCACAGTCAGTCTGATTTAAAAATGGACCAAGGATCTGAATAGACTTTTTTCCCAAAGAAAACACAGATGACCAACAGGCGTGTGAAAAGATGCTGAACATCACTGATCATCAGAAAATGCAAATCAAAACCACAGTGAGATATCATCCCACACCTATCGGAATGGCTATTATCAAAAAGACAGGAAATAACAAGTGTTGGCAAAGATGTGGATAAAAGGGAACCCCTATGCTCTGTTGGTAGGAATGTAAATTGGTTCAGCCAATTTATAAAGCTTTCTCAAAAAATTAAAATTAAAACTATGTATGATACAGCAATTCCACTTCTGAGTATTTACCCAAAGAAAACAAAACACTAAGTTGAAAAGATATATGCACCCCCTGTTTATTGAAGCATTTATAGTTGTTAAGACATGTAATTAACCTACGTACCCATTGGTAGATGAACAGATAAATAATATGTAAGATTAACACAAATGCACGCACACAAAGGAATTCTACCCAGTCTTCAAAAAGAATGAAATCTTGCCATTTGTGACAATATGGATGGACCTCAAGGACACTATGCTAAATGAAATAAGTCACAGAAAGGCAAGTGCTATATGATCTCACTTATATGTGGAATCTAAAACACACACAAGATAAAACTCATAAGTACAGAGAGCAAGATGGTGATTGCCAAGGGGAAAGCGCATTATGGTTGGGCAAATGGGTGAAGGCAGTCAAGAACTACACATTTCTGACCATAAAAGAAATAAGTCATGAGAATGTAATGTACAGCATGGTGACTAGAGTCAATAATATTTTAGTGCATACTTGAAAGTAACCCAGAGCATTAATCTTAAAAGTTCTCATTACAAAAAAAATTTAATCATTTTGTAACTTTGTATGGTGACAGGATAGTAACTAGACTCATTCTGGTGATTATTTTGCAGACTATAGAAATATCAAATCATTACATTGTACAGATGAAACTAATGTGTCAATTATACCTCAATAAAAAAATAGGCATTCAAAGAAGCAGGAAAATACCACTCATAACCACAAGATAAGTCAAATAATCAAAACCAAACCAGGACTGACATAGACGTAGAATTAACTGACAAAGATAGGAAAACAGGAATATATTTAGGTGAACTGGTAGAGCACAATGAGGGAGGTGGAGCTCTAACTGAAGTGAGAGTTATCCATCTACAGCAATATTTCGTCCTGCTTGCACTCCCTCAAACCTCCACTAATGACAAAAGGAGATGAGTGGATTAAAACCCCATTTTCTCCAACCCCATTGGGGCAACTCTGAGGCTTACTCTATGTCTCCTAGAAGCTCTCTGATAAGAATGAGTTCCAGTTGCCCAGAATGGATGCCATCTTGGTAGTGCACTGTGTTTTTCCTTCAGTTCTCTATCTCATTTCCTCATATCCCTAATTGTGCCGCATATTATCATCTCCTAAATAAATTACTTGAATTCAAATCCTTACCTTGGGGTCAACTTCTGGAGAAATGTAAACCATGACGGTGACTATTCTGAAGTCTTATACTAAGTATCTAGCTGAAGCACTAGCTGGTGTTAGGCACACAAGTGAGGAGCTGAGTCAGAAGCCCCATGATTTAGAGGCTGGTTTCCTTTTCTTTTAAGAACTTGGATATTTCAAATTAACAAGTTATTTTTGCCCACATTTTCTTCTCTCTTCTCTAAAGTTGAGCTTAACCTTATTCATTTTATGCTAAGTGTGGGGTAGTAGGAGAGGTGACTGAGCAATCAGGTCTCTTTTCTCTTTAAATATTAGCATCCTCCAGTAGACTTAGGCTTTGAAAATATCCTAACTGCTTTAGAATTAGAACACCCAGTTGCAAACTAGGACCTTCACCTTCATGAGTTGAATTTTAAATAAGAGTCTGCCAATATATTTACCTTTAGACATTATTTGACTCTCTTATAGCAGGAAGGAAGGAAAGAAGGAAGGAAGGAAGGAAGGAAGGAAGGAAGGAAGGAAGGAAAAGGAAAGGAAAGGAAGAAAGGAGGGAGGGAGGGAGGGAGGGAGGGAGGAAGGGGATAAAAAGGGGGAAAAAGAGAGGACCTTATTCCAGCTAGATATTTTCCTCATTTCTTAAGTTTTCTATAGGTGCCATAAGTCTGTTGAGGTAAGACTCATGGAGTTATCTGTACAAATGTTGTCATTTTAAGTTAACATGTTAGAATTATTAAAATGTAGGATTTCCTTTCATTAATGAGTATTTAGTCACTGTATTTCATTCAAGCAAAGGTGAAAGAGATGACTTCTTTATGTGAATATTTGTAGAATGCAGTGAGGGAAATATTTTGTGATAACTAAATGGTCCTCTGTTGATGGACTATACAGTAAGATTTCCTACCATGGTCAAGAACAACTGGTAAGCTCTTCTCTTATTTATAACATAAATAGTCTAAGGAGTTCATGTCTCCTCAGGCAGTTTTAATTTTTTGTTAATTAGAGTGAGTGTGGTTTGTTTGAATTTAATTTGCTGTTTGATGGAACAAGACACTGTGTTTTGACTTGGATTTAACATTTAGCCCAGTTGCCTAAATCTATGCCTAGGGGGTATTTATAAAGATTTGGAAACTCTCAACTCCTTCCCAGGTGCTATATGCCTTTATAAGGCAGTGAAAGAATGGCTCACAAATCTACAAAAGACGCTATTCAAAAGACTATTCAACAAAAAGCTTTTATTAAATAACTAAAATAACATTAGTAATTAGTTATTACCTATAATTGTTTTTCACAGCTCTTTAAATGCAATACCTTACTTTAAACTATTTCAAAGAGCTGAGCAGAACTGGAGTTCCCCTAACCATTTTATCTGCCCAATGTCTTCGAATGGGTAGACCTAGAGGGGACCATTCACCATCTAACCCTAGTAACATGATCTCATCACCATCCTTTTTTTCCCCGTATATGTATAACTGAAATCATATCATGCTTTCCCTCTTTCCCTTTTTCAAATGATAAACAATATCTCACAATGAAATAAATTAAGCCTTATGGTACCATGCTCTCCTAGTGACAGTATATCAAATCTCTTTTCTCACAAATGAAGCAAACATTGCCAAAAGGAAAATAGCTAAGGGCTATCACTACAGGCTGATACAACACTGCTCAAGGTCCCCTGGCATATTCCATCATCTGAAATACAACTAATGATGTTTTAAACATTAAATGAGTTCACTTATGCCAGGCATTCAGGATAGACCTGACATATAGAATATATGTCATATAACTCAATATCTTAGTTGGTATTATTGTAAATCTTCACATTTGGGCATTATCCAAGGCAAAATGAAAGAAAGAAGTCTTTGGCTTTTCAACAGTGCAGTGTTAGTAAAATAATGCCAATGACACAACATCAAGAGTCTAAAAATGGCTGGTATGGATTATTTTTTCCCTTAGCTGATTCAGAGCATTTTAAATTGTTATTAATTTAGGTAATATACTTGCTTTGGAATTCACTTTATGAATTTGATTTCCAACTTTATGAACTCTTCATTTTGTATTAACTTCTTATATAATGCAGATAAATATATTTCATTTGGATTTCAACCAGATTAAGATGATTTACAAACTAGGATTGCTTCCAATTCACCAGGGCACCATTCTATTAAATCTGGCCCTTATTCAATGATATAAACACTGTGTACTCCTGAGCTGTCCATTTTTCTTTATCTAAAGAAAAAGTCTGGTCATTATAGGTTCTCAACCTTTGTAGGCTCAGATCTTTATGGAGACTTTGAAAGTAACATTAATCTTCTTAATTACCTTCTCATTCCCTAGTCCAGTGTTAAATTGTCTATTCTTTCCCTAATATTAAAATAAATCCACTATGTAAAATATGCTTCCTTAACATTTATTTCAATCCAATGCCTGATTGCCTTCTTCAGTAGAGCAGCTTTATCCTTCCTCGAGTTGAGAGAATTCTTATACAGTTCCCTCTTAACCCTCAGAAACCTCCCAAGTTTATGAATGGGTATTGTTCATAATAATTGAGCTTAGCTATAGATATAGATATAACAGTTAACACTTGGCAAATAGGAAGTACTAAAGAACTGTTTGTTGTTATAATTGTTAAAGATTGGAATTTGGTAATGGGGGGATGATCTATCATGGGCATGATCCCCATTTGGTAATGGGTGGCTGCTACATATTCAATTCTTACAAGCAGATGGATTGGAGGGATTTTGTGCCATGTTGTTTCCCACTAGAATGAGTCACTTTTTCTAGATCTTGAGTAGTGTGCCCACATACTGGAAAATCAAAAATGTCAACTGAAGACATTTCTTATTTCAAATGATTACCGGATCTTAAATCATATCTTTTATGCCCTAATGAAACTATATACCAATATTTTCTGGGTTCTCAGCTGCTACATTCACCTCTGTGGTTTGATTCTCTGTTAATCACAACAATTTGCACTTGGCTAAAGGGGGTGTTAGTTTTATTTTATTGACCAAGAAGTGTACCATGTTTACCCAAACCAAATTGTTCTAGGGTCCTTGACACAAGTGGTGAAAATAACAAAGTTACAATTGTAGCAACGTTTTCCTTACCTGAATGTGAGTTCACTTTAGCACAGGGACTGTTATAAGTATGCATCCCAACTTGTAACGCTATAAAAATTTGTTTTTTCCAGACTCCATAGAATGAGAAAGTAGAATTACTATTTTATTGGATATCCATTGATGTTTCCTTTACCCAGCATGGCTTACACAAGTCATATGGTCTAGAAGCTACCTTAAGTGGTAACAGGATAGTCTAAGGTTTATCAACAAGCTCTAAAAAGCGAGGCTTAAGACACTGAAAATCATAGAACTCAAAGCTGAAGCAGCAAATGTATTCATGCTCACACACTTGGGAGAGTTGCTCTGACTCTTCCATATGTAAATCCATAACTAACTGCTAGCAGGAGCTATGTGTCCCCCACCCCCAAGTTAATGCTTACCTATCTGCAGGGATGGAGGGATGCTCTGGCTAGAACTCCACATGTAGGTATCTATGTGGATATCACTAAAAGTGACTCAGAGTGATCCACAAGAAAAAGCTCAGTGTGTTCCCCACAGTTGGTTACATGAAAATAAGGCAAGGCCTGGGGAGGGTTTTTGTTTGTTTGTTTTTGTTTTTTGTTTTTTCTTATCAACAGAAGAAAAGGAAAAAGGATTTCTGATTTGGGACTGTTTTGGCCTTGGAAAGTGGGACTGTGTAACATGTTGTATGGTATACAAAGCAATTTAAGACCTAATCAAAATTATGTGTCTTCCTGATTTTATGGATTACTCCTTTCAAACTCTTATCATATATCCTGTATCTCTTATTATACACTTAAACATGTGTCTTCATGAATGTTTTTTTATATCTTGTTGTTTGTAGCTTCTGGATTGAGTGCAAAATCTTCTTAGGATTAAAACAAAAACAAAAAAACAAAAAAAAAACCATGAAAACATGGTTGCCATACATTTCATCTAACATCCAGTTGAACACATAGTTGGTGCTTCATTTAGTTTTTGCAATAGTTTGCAGTTGAATTTTTCCTTTGAGAAGCCTGGATTTTAGTTCCTCCTTATTTTCCTCACAGAAAATTAGGGCATTTTCTTTTTCACCAATTCTCTTTAATATCCTTTCCCCATTCCTAAGTCCAATAGAGCAAACAGAAGCACATACTTTAAATTTATGTTTAAGAAATGAACATGCTTGGGTTGCCTACTTGGGCATCGGTGGCCATCTGACTCTTGATTTCAACATAGTCATGATCTCATGGTTTGTGAGATCTAGCCCCACTCTGTCAGCTCAGAACCTCCTTGGAATTCTCTCTCTCTCCCTCACTCTCTGTCCTTCCCCTCCCCCCCCACTCTCTCTCAATATAAGTACATAAAATTTTAAAAAGAAAGAAAAGAAAAGAAAAGAAGGGCCAGGATTATGGAGCAGCATGGAAAGTTTTTGTTTTTTGTTTTTTGCCTCTCTCATCCCTGAAATGCAGCTAGATCAACATCAAACCATCTTGCACACCTACAAAACTGATTTGAGGATTAACACAATAGTCTGCACAACTTGAATCACAGAACTCGGCAGAAAAAGAAAAAAAAAATTTTATTTTCCATTTTTATAAAAAATATTTTTCTTTAATTTTTTCTACTATATTTTTTACTTTTTATAAATGTTTAAATTCTATTTACTTTTACCATTTCATTTTATTCTATTTTATTATATTCATTTTTTTTCAAACTTTTCCCTTTTTTTCTTTTCCCTTTTTTTTTCTTTTCTTTCCTTTTTTTTCTCAATTCTATCAAGTTTTTTTCAACAACCAGACCAAAACATATCTAGGATCTAGCATCCTTTATTTGATTTTTTGTGTTGTCTTTAATTTTTAAATTTTAATTCTTTTTAATTTTATTCTTTTTCATCATTCAAAATGACAGAGGAATTTACCACCCTCCCCCCCCAAAAAAAAACAAAGAACAGGAAGAAATGACAGCCAGGATCAGCACAGATGCAAGCAAGATGTCTGAACCAGAATTTAGAGTCATGATAATAAGAATACTAGCTGGGGTTAAAAAAAAAGCATAGAATGCCTTTCTGCAGAGATAAAAGAAGTAAAATCTAGTCAGAATGAAATTAAAAATGCTATAACTGAGATACAATCTTGAATGGATGCCACGGTGGCTAGGACGGATGAAGCAGAGCAGCGAATCAGCAATATAGAGGACAAACTTATGGAGAATAATGAAGCAGGGAAGAGGGAAAGAGGGAAAGAGGGAAACTAAGGCAAAAGAGCACAGTATAAGAATTAGAGAACTCAGTGACTCATTAAAAAGAAATAACATCTGAATCATAGGGGTCCTAGAAGATGAAGAGAGAGAAAAAGGGATAGAAGGTTTATGTGAGCAAATCTAAATCTTAGTGGAAAATTTTCCTAACATGAGGAAAGACACAAACATCAAAATCCAGAAAGCACAGAGAACTCCCAGTAGATTCAACAAAAACCAACCATCAGCAAGGCATATCATAGTCAAATTCACAAAATATTCAGGCAAGGAAACAATCATGAGAGCAGCAAGGGAAAAAAGTCCTTAACCTACAAGGGAAGACAGTACAGGTTCGCAGCAGACCTATCCATAGGAACTTGGCAGGCCAGAAATGAATGGCAGGATATATTCAATATGCTGAATTGGAAAAATATGCAGCCAAGAATTCTTTATCCAGCAAGGCTGTCATTCAAAATAGAAGGAGAGACAAACAAACTAAAGGAGTTCATGACCACTAAACCAGACCTGCAAGAAATTTTAAGGGGGACTCTTTGAGGGGAGAAAAGATGAAACAAAACAAAAAAGACCATAAGCGAAAAAGAGTAGAAAGGACCAGAGAACACCATCAGAAACTCCAATTCTAGAGGTAACATAATGGCAATAAATTCATATCTTTCATTACTCACTCTAAATGTAATGGACTAAATGCTTCAATCAAATAACATAAGGTAACAGAATGGATAAGAAAACAAGATCCATCTATATGCTGTTTATAAGACACCCATTTTAGACTAAAGACACCTTCAAATTGAAAGTAAGGGGATGGAGAAACATGCTAATGGTTGCCAAATGAAAGCCAGAATAGCCATACTTATATCAGACAATCTAGATTTTAAAATAAATACTATAACAAGAGATAAAGAAGGGCATTATATCATAATTAAGTGGTCTATCCACCAAGAAGACCTAACAATTGTAAATATTTATGCTCCAAACATGAAAACACCCAAATATATAAGTCAATTGATTACAAACATACAGAAACTCATTGATAATGATACCATAATAGTAGGGGACTTCAACGCCCCACTCACAGCAATGGACAGATCTTCTAAACAGAAAATCAACATGGAAACAAGGGGTTTGAATGACACACTGGACCAGATGGACTTAACAACTATATTCAGAACATTTCATCCTAAAGAAGCAAAATACATATTCTTCTCGAGTGCACATGGAACATTCTCCAGAATAGATCACACTGGGACACAAATCAGCCCTCAGCAAGTACAAAAAGATTGAGATCATACTGTGCATATTTTCAGAAAACAAATACTTGGAGACTAAAGAACATCATACTAAAGAATGAATGGGCTAATCAAGAAGTTAAAGAGAAAATTAAAAAGTACATGGAAGCCAATGAAAATGATAACACCACTGCCCAAAACCTCTGGGATGCAGCAAAGGTAATTCTAAGAGGGGAATATATAGCAATCCAGACCTTCCTAAAGAAGGAAGAAATGTCTCAGATAACAACCTAACCTCACACCTTAAAGAGCTGGAAAAGAACAGCAAATAGCCTCCAAACCAGCAGAAGACAGGAAATAATAAAGATTAGAGCCATTGGGGGAAAACAACAACAATAACAACAAACAGTAGAACCCAGGAGCTGGTTCTTTGAAGGAATGAACAAAATTGATAAACCCCTACCAGTTTGATCTAACAGATGAAGGAAAGGATCCAAATAAATAAAACCAATAATGAAAGAGGAGAGATCAAAACCAACACTGCAGAAATACAAACAATAATAAGAGAATATTATGATTATACACCAATAAATTGGGGAATCTGGAAGAAATGGACAAATTTCTAGAAACGTATGAACTACCAAACTAAAACAAGAAATAGAGAATTTGGACAGACCCATAACCAGTAAAGAAATTAAATTAGTAATAAAAAATCTCCCAAAAAACAAGAGTCCAGGGCGAGATGGCTTTCTAGGGGAATTCTAGCAAACATTTAAAGAGGAGTTAACACCTATTCTTTTGAAGCTGCTCCAAAAAATAGAAATGGAAGGAAAACTTCCAAACTCATTCTATGAAGCCAGCATTACCTTGATTTCAAAACCAGACAAAAACCCCACTAAAAAGTAGAACTACAGACCAATTCCCTGATGAACATGGATGTAAAAATCCTCAACAAGATATTAGCCAATCAGATCCAACAATACATTAAAAAAAATCATTCACCACGACTAAGTGGGATTTATCCCTGGGATGCAGGGCTGGTTTAATATTTGCAAAACAATCAATGTGATTCATCACATCAATAAAAGAAAGGACAAGAACCATATGATCCTCTCAATAGATGCAAAGAAAGCATTTGAAAAATACAGCATCCTTTCATGATAAAAACCCTCAAGAAAGTAGGGATAGGAGGATCATAGCTCAAGATCATAAAAGCCATATATGAAAGACCCATCACTAATATCATCCTCAACAGGAGAAAATTGAGAGCTTTTTCCCTAAGGTCAGAAACATGACAGGGATGTCCACTCTCGCCACTGTATTTCAACATGTATTGAAAGTCTTAGCCTCAGCAATCAGACAACACAAAGGAATAGATGGCATTCAAATCGGCAAGGAGGAAGTCAAACTATTCACAGACAACATGATACTTTATATGGAAAACCCAAAAGATTCCACCAAAAAACTGCTAGAACTGATCCATGAATTCAGCAATGTTGCAGGATATAAAATCAATGCACAGAAATCAGTTGCATCTCTATACACCAATAATGAAGCAACAGAAGAAGAAATCAAGGAATCTATCCTATTTACAATTGCACCAAAAACCATAAAATACCTAGGAATAAACCTAACCAAAGAGGTGAAAAATCTATATAGTGAAAACTATAGAAAGCTTATGAAAGAAATTTAAGAAGACCAAAAAATGGAAAAATATTTCATGCTCATGGATTGCAGAACAAATATTGTTAAAATGTCAATTACTACCTGAAGCAATCTACATATTCAATGCAATCCCTATCAAAATAACACCAGCATTCTTCTCAAAGCTAGAACAAACAATCCTAAGATTTACATGGAACCAGAAAAGACCCTGAATAGCCAAAGCAATACTGAAAAAGATAAACCAAAGCTGAAGGCATCACAGTCCTGGACTTCAAGATGTATTACAAAGCTGTAATCATCAAGACAGTATGGTACTGGCTCAAAAACAGACACTCAGATCAATGGAACATAATAGGGAACCCAGAAATGGACCCACAAATGTATGGCCAACTAATCTTTGACAAAACAGGAAAGAATATCCAATGGAATAAAGACAGTCTCTTCAGCAAGTGGTGCTGGGAAAACTGGACTGCGACATGCAGAAAAATGAACCTGGACCACTTTCTTCCACCATACACAAAAATAAACTCAAAATGGATGAAAGATCTAAATGTAAGACAGGAAGCCATCAAAATCCTAGGGGAGAAAGCAAGCAAAACCTCTTTGACTTCAGCTGCAGCAACTTCTTACTCAACACATCTCCAGAGGCAAGGGAAACAAATCAAAAATGAACTATTGGGACCTCATCAAAATAAAAAGCTTCTGCACAGTGAAGAAAACAGTCAGCAAAACTAAAAGGCAACTGAAAGGATGGGAAAAGATATTTGGAAATGACATATCAAATAAAGGGTTAGTATCCAAAATCTAGAAAGACCTTATCAAACTCAACACCCAAAAGACAAATAATCCAGTGAATAAATAGGCAAAAGACATGAATAAAGACTTCTCCAAAGAAGACATCCAGATGATTAATAGACACATGAAAAAATGCTCAACATCACTCATCATCAAGGAAGTACAAATCAAAACCACAATGAGATACCACCTCACACCTGTCAGAATGGCTAACATTAATAACTCAGGCAACAACAGATGTTGTCGAGGATGCAGACAAAGAGGATCTCTTTTGCATTGTTGGTGGGAATACAAACTGGTGCAGCCACTCTGGAAAACAGTATGGAGGTTCCTCAAAAAACTAAAAATAGAACTACCCTATGACCCAGCAATTGCACTACTAAACATTTATCCAAGGGATAAAGGTGTGCTGTTTCAAAGGGCACATGCACCCCAATGTTTATAGCAGTGCTATCAACAATAGCCAAAGTATGGAGAGAGCCCAAATGTCCATTGGTGGATGAATGGATAAAGAAGATGTGGTATATATATACAATGGAATAATACTCACCAATCAAAAAGAATGAAATCTTGCCATTTTTAGCAGTGTGGATGGAACTAGAGGGTATTATGCTAAGCAAAATTAGAGAAAGACACATACCATATGACTTCACTCATGTGAGGAATTTAAACAGATGAACATAAGGGAAGGGAGGCAAAAATAATATAAAAACAAGGAAGGGGAGAAAACATAAGAGAATCTTAAATGCAGAGAACAAACTGAGGGTTGCTGGAGGGGTTGTGGGTGGGGGCATGGGCTAAATAGGTAAGGGGAATTAAGGAGGGCACTTGATGGGATGAGCACTGGTGTTATACGTAGATGATGAATCACTGGAATCTACTCCTGAAATCATTATTGCACTACATGCTAACTAACTTGGATGTAAATTTAAAAAAAATAAAATAAATTTTAAAATAAAATAAGTTTTATATAGAAAAAAAAGAAAAGAAAAAAAGAAAAGAAATCAACATGTTAATATACAAGTCTGCGGTAGAATCCAGGAATGAAATGTGAAAGGCTGAAAAGATGGTGATGAACAGCCAGACTAGACATTTTTGGGTCAATGCGGAGCAGTAGGGGAAAACAGATTTACACCCTACTCCTGTTCTTCCTGTCCGCAATTATGCCATTTAGGATAAGCATTAGAAATAAAGGAAACAATTTAATCCTTTCAAAAAATTATAAATTGAAAACAAAAAGATAATACCGGCAAGGAGATATACAAATTACAGGAACACCATGTTAGAGCTCCTAATTTTGTATCCCAGTAAACCACAATATTGCAGTATTTATTTCTAAAGGCACAATTAGTGTTTCCATTCCCAAGTGTGGATAGAGCTAAAGGGTATTGTGTATATGCATTTTACCATTACAGCATTTCCTCACAATACGATGTGTCATCTAAAAGCCTGGCTTCATTCCATCTGCATATGATATAACCACTCAGACATATATATGGTCATAGACAAAAATCCACATAGTTTCATGGTAACCAGGCAATTATGGTGTGTGTATCCATAAGAAGGTTATTAAATTTGATGTGAGAAATAACAGATTAGTCTAATCATGCATATATATATGTATTTATTTTTATTGTATTCTTAACTTCCTGAATGTAAGTTATATTTGACTTTTTAATATACTTAAAACAAAAAAAGGAATTTGAAGCAACTGTGTTGTATCTAGAGGAGTACTAAACATAAAATATAAAAACATAAAACAGAATACAGAGGCTTGGACTCAAGTCTTATTTCTGTAGTTTATTCACAGTGTAACCTGGAACAAACCACTTAACTTCCTGGAACTTAGTATTTTCATCCATAAAAGAAGTAATATTTTGCAGTGTAATGCAAACTGCTATTTAGCACTTGGGAAGACTGATCTCAATGTTGTACAGACAGACAAACACAGTCTGAAAGAAACTTGACATTCTCCCTTCAAGTCCAGCATTCAGCAGACATACTGAGGACCTACTGTGTACAGTAGAACACATGCTGAACAAGAGCAGCAAGAGAGTAAATATGCCACTATCACAGTATATATTTTATTTGATTTGTATAAAAATATATGCACAAATACACGCACACAAACACACACATGCAAAACACCCCAAAATGTTAATAGTTGTCAGCTGTATGTCATAATGATATTGAATTCCTTGGGTAAGGTGTTTTCTATTTCCTAAATCTATTTTTTTAATGTTTTTATTTATTTTTAAGAGAGAGAGAGAGACAGAGTATGAGTGGTGGGGAGGAGCAGAGAGAGGGAGAGACAGAATCTGAAGAAGGCTCCAGGCTCTGAGCTGTCAGCACAGAGCCCAATGCTGGGCTCAAACTCAGGAACCATGAAATCATGACCTGAGCCGAAGTCAGACGTTTAACCAACTGAGCCACCCAGGCACCCCTCCTAAATCTTAATAATGCACATTTTTTAAGCTTTAGAGTCACATAGTAAAATCACTGTGATTTATTAATCACTTAATAGGATAATTTTGTCACTCAGAAATTTGCTGCATGTTATAACTCATTTTATAACAGCAATTTCTAAGAAGCCTAAGCCTTCCTTCTTCCTTTCTTTCTATCACAAACAAGTCTTAGTATCTCTAAAATTTCCTCCTGTCTAAAATTAAAATAACAAAATACTTCCTGGGGTCACTTCAGCATGGAATTTGTAATCTTAGAAAGGTCTATGCAAATGTTCTTCCATTTTCATTGGTATAGTCATTGAGAAATTGACTTCACTGCTTCTAGGAGAAAAGAAGTAAACTATTTTTAGAAATGGGATCAGTAGTCCCATCCTCACCCCTTCACTGGTACTCTAATCCTTCATTTACACAGGAACAATGGCACACACCTGAGGGCATTTAAGGACAGGTTAACTCAATGTTAAACAAATGCTACTCTTAAAAACCAAATTTACTTGGATTAGCAAAATGTACATAGATAATTTGGAACATAAATGGGTACAGATTTTCTGAAAGACAGCTTTGAACAAAAATTCTGTGCATACACATACATTCATCATCTTAAAACCTTAAAATCACTGAACTTGGACCAAGTATTTTTACTTGTAGGTAATTTCCACTAAGAAAATCATTAGTTGCTTGTATAAAATTTTTATCATATTTTTACATTGATCATAATATTCAAAAAGTATAAACTGCCTGTATTGATGGCTCTAAACAGGTTAATATTAGCATTGCCAGATAAATAACATTGACATGCTGCCAGACTAACCTCTGGTACAACCAGACAAATGCACACATATATACATATACACACATGCATATACATATATACACATATATTTTACATATATAAATTATGTAAATTATGTATATTATATATAATACCATATATATGTTATTTTATATATTTATATTATATATAATATTTTATGTTATTTTATGTATTTATAAATTTATATATGAAAATAGAATTTTTCAAATTCTAGGAATCACATTCTCATTCCAGGAAAGAAAAAATGAGAAAGGTAAAAGGAAACGTGTCAAAGGGATTTGCCTTTGTTAACATCCCATGGTTGAATTGAGTCCTATGGCTACCGTAGCTGCAGGGAAGCTCCAGGGAAGACTGGGAACTGAATTCTGGTGAAGAACTCATTGCTCAAAAAAAAATCATTATTTCATTATATCAGAAGAAAAGGATCCTTGGAGGTAGATAAGCCACCATCATTCTTCCATTTATAGAAACATACAAATACGTTTTCTTTCATCATCTATTGTCTTTTTCTATTTTCATTTTTTTCCAATTATACATGTATATTACACATTGTAGTTCCTCCCTCATATCAATTCTTCCTCTCCCCATTGGGTACACAGAACAAGGGTCTTTGACCCAAGGAAGTCATTTGTTTTATTAAAAGGAAATTAAATTCAAGCAGGAGGAAAAAGGCAAGAGATGGAAAAATTGAGGTCTAAAGAAAGAGAGCAGCCCATTTCAACTAATGTGAAGAAGCAAAGTACCCTGAGGGTGGGAGTGAGAATTGAGAAGATGCCAGGAAGGTGTGGGACCACCTCTCAGGCAGGGATCAATTGCCAACATGCAAGGTGGAGAAACACTGAAAGCCTCAAAAAGGAAGAATAGTTAAGACACCACCTAGTCATTAGGCTTCCTCTGCAACACCTTTCCGCCAGCCGGGGAACTTGTTGCGAAAGCAGACTAAGATAGCAGTGTTGTGAAGGCTGATAATCTTGGACTTTCTGAAACACATTTCCTGGTGATAATTTAATCTTATTACCCAAATTCAATTCTCATTTTTTCCCCCTTCTCCTGAGGGGCTTCTTCATGAGTAGTACTTAGTTTATGAAAATGTGAAGTGACAAAGTTCTGTTTTGAGAATTTTGGGAGAGAAGAAAAACGTTTGCCTTTGATACTTCTTTTCAAACTTGTCTCCGATATTTTCAGACTTGGAAAGTGCAAGCCAATGAATTAATCTATTTTAAGTAAATAAAATGCATGTCTTCCTGTCCCTTCAAAAAAGCCACAATATACATGAAGACTGAGTGCTAAGAAAATAAACTTAACCTCTTTTATTAAGCTTGTTTGCAAAGAGCCTTAATTAAGCTCTTTACATTCTTACTTTTTTCCCCTACTAATCTCCAAGGAGGCAAAGACAGGTTAAACTTACACAAAAGAATGGAAAATCATGAGGAATAGAGGTCTTAGGCATATTGTTCTTGATTAGAAAACCCATTAGTAAAGAATTTCCTTTGACTCTTTATCCTTTCTTTTTGTTTTATTGGAGCAACCATTTGCCATGTTTCTTCACGACTCAAATTCTTCAAAATAACCTTTTGAATTCCAGGATCATTTATTTCATTATAACATTGCTGTTTCTTTGATTCAAGTATATTTTTGATGAGAGATTCTATTTAATATCTTTTGTTTTTTTTTTTGTTTTTTCTGTTTTTTTTTTGTTTTTTTTTTTGTTTTTAAGAGTCCTTTATTTTTATTTTTTTTTATATATATGAAGTTTATTGACAAATTGGTTTCCATACAACACCCAGTGCTCATCCCAAAAGGTGCCCTCCTCAATACCCATCACCCACCCGCCCCTCCCTCCCACCCCCCATCAACCCTCAGTTTGTTCTCAGTTTTTAACAGTCTCTTATGCTTTGGCTCTCTCCCACTCTAACGTCCTTTTTTTTATTTTTCCTTCCCCTCCCCCATGGGTTCCTGTTAAGTTTCTCAGGATCCACATAAGAGTGAAACCATATGGTATCTGTCTTTCTCTGTATGGCTTATTTCACTTAGCATCACACTCTCCAGTTCCATCCACGTTGCTACAAAAGGCCATATTTCATTTTTTCTCATTGCCACGTAGTATTCCATTGTGTATATAAACCACAATTTCTTTATCCATTCATCAGTGGATGGACATTTAGGCTCTTTCCATAATTTGGCTATTGTTGAGAGTGCTGCTATGAACATTGGGGTACAAGTGCCCCTATGCATCAGTACTCCTGTATCCCTTGGGTAAATTCCTAGCAGTGCTATTGCTGGGTCATAGGGTAGGTCTATTTTTAATTTTCTGAGGAACCTCCACACTGCTTTCCAGAGCAGCTGCACCAATTTGCATTCCCACCAACAGTGCAAGAGGGTTCCCGTTTCTCCACATCCTCTCCAGCATCTATAGTCTCCTGATTTGTTCATTTTGGCCACTCTGACTGGCGTGAGGTGATACCTGAGTGTGGTTTTGATTTGTATTTCCCTGATAAGGAGCGACGCTGAACATCTTTTCATGTGCCTGTTGGCCATCTGGATGTCTTCTTTAGAGAAGTGTCTATTCATGTTTTCTGCCCATTTCTTCACTGGGTTATTTGTTTTTCGGGTGTGGAGTTTGGTGAGCTCTTTATAGATTTTAGATACTAGCCCTTTGTCCGATATGTCATTTGCAAAGATCTTTTCCCATTCCGTTGGTTGCCTTTTAGTTTTGTTGATTGTTTCCTTTGCTGTGCAGAAGCTTTTTAGCTTCATAAGGTCCCAGTAATTCACTTTTGCTTTTAATTCCCTTGCCTTTGGGGATGTGTCGAGTAAGAGATTGCTACGGCTGAGGTCAGAGAGGTCTTTTCCTGCTTTCTCCTCTAAGGTTTTGATGGTTTCCTGCCTCACATTTAGGTCCTTTATCCATTTTGAGTTTATTTTTGTAAATGGTGTGAGAAAGTGGTCTAGTTTCAACCTTCTGCATGTTGCTGTCCAGTTCTCCCAGCACCATTTGTTAAAGAGGCTGTCTTTTTTCCATTGGATGTTCTTTCCTGCTTTGTCAAAGATGAGTTGGCCATACGTTTGTGGGTCTAGTTCTGGGGTTTCTATTCTATTCCATTGGTCTGTGTGTCTGTTTTTGTGCCAATACCATGCTGTCTTGATGATGACAGCTTTGTAGTAGAGGCTAAAGTCTGGGATTGTGATGCCTCCTGCTTTGGTCTTCTTCTTCAAAATTCCTTTGGCTATTCGGGGCCTTTTGTGGTTCCATATGAATTTTAGGATTGCTTGTTCTAGTTTCGAGAAGAATGCTGGTGCAATTTTGATTGGGATTGCATTGAATGTGTAGATAGCTTTGGGTAGTATTGACATTTTGACAATATTTATTTTTCCAATCCATGAGCAGGGAATGTCTTTCCATTTCTTTAAATCTTCTTCAATGACCTTCATAAGCTTTCTATAGTTTTCAGCATACAGATCCTTTACATCTTTGGTTAGATTTATTCCTAGGTATTTTATGCTTCTTGGTGCAATTGTGAATGGGATCAGTTTCTTTATTTGTCTTTCTGTTGCTTCATTGTTAGTGTATAAGAATGCAACTGATTTCTGTACATTGATTTTGTATCCTGCAACTTTGCTGAATTCATGTATCAGTTCTAGCAGACTTTTGGTGGAGTCTATCGGATTTTCCATGTATAATATCATGTCATCTGCAAAAAGCGAAAGCTTGACTTCATCTTTGCCAATTTTGATGCCTTTGATTTCCTTTTGTTGTCTGATTGCTGATGCTAGAACTTCCAGCACTATGTTAAACAACAACGGTGAGAGTGGGCATCCCTGTCGTGTTCCTGATCTCAGGGAAAAAGCTCTCAGTTTTTCCCCATTGAGGATGATGTTAGCTGTGGGCTTTTCATAAATGGCTTTTATGATCTTTAAGTATGTTCCTTCTATTCCGACTTTCTCAAGGGTTTTTATTAAGAAAGGGTGCTGGATTTTGTCAAAGGCCTTTTCTGCATCGATTGACAGGATCATATGGTTCTTCTCTTTTTTTTTGTTAATGTGATGTATCACGTTGATTGATTTGCGAATGTTGAACCAGCCCTGCATCCCAGGAATGAATCCCACTTGATCATGGTGAATAATTCTTTTTATATGCTGTTGAATTCGATTTGCTAGTATCTTATTGAGAATTTTGGCATCCATATTCATCAGGGATATTGGCCTGTAGTTCTCTTTTTTTACTGGGTCTCTGTCTGGTTTAGGAATCAAAGTAATACTGGCTTCATAGAATGAGTCTGGAAGTTTTCCTTCCCTTTCTATTTCTTGGAATAGCTTGAGAAGGATAGGTATTATCTCTGCTTTAAACGTCTGGTAGAACTCCCCTGGGAAGCCATCTGGTCCTGGACTCTTATTTGTTGGGAGATTTTTGATAACCGATTCAATTTCTTCGCTGGTTATGGGTCTGTTCAAGCTTTCTATTTCCTCCTGATTGAGTTTTGGAAGAGTGTGGGTGTTCAGGAATTTGTCCATTTCTTCCAGGTTGTCCAATTTGTTGGCATATAATTTTTCATAGTATTCCCTGATAATTGTTTGTATCTCTGAGGGATTGGTTGTAATCATTCCATTTTCATTCATGATTTTATCTATTTGGGTCATCTCCCTTTTCTTTTTGAGAAGCCTGGCTAGAGGTTTGTCAATTTTGTTTATTTTTTCAAAAAACCAACTCTTGGTTTCGTTGATCTGCTCTACAGTTTTTTTAGATTCTATATTGTTTATTTCTGCTCTGATCTTTATTATTTCTCTTCTTCTGCTGGGTTTAGGCTGTCTTTGCTGTTGTGCTTCTAGTTCCTTTAGGTGTGCTGTTAGATTTTGTATTTGGGATTTTTCTTGTTTCTTGAGATAGGCCTGGATTGCAATGTATTTTCCTCTCAGGACTGCCTTCGCTGCGTCCCAAAGCGTTTGCATTGTTGTATTTTCATTTTCGTTTGTTTCCATATATTTTTTGATTTCTTCTCTAATTGCCTGGTTGACCCACTCATTCGTTAGGAGGGTGTTCTTTAACCTCCATGCTTTTGGAGGTTTTCCAGACTTTTTCCTGTGGTTGATTTCAAGCTTCATAGCATTGTGGTCTGAAAGTATGCATGGTATAATTTCAATTCTTGTAAACTTATGAAGGGCTGTTTTGTGACCCAGTATATGATCTATCTTGGAGAATGTTCCATGTGCACTCGAGAAGAAAGTATATTCTGTTGCTTTGGGATGCAGAGTTCTAAATAGATCTGTCAAGTCCATCTGATCCAGTGTCTCATTCAGGGCCCTTGTTTCTTTATTGACCGTGTGTCTAGATGATCTATCCATTTCTGTAAGTGGGGTGTTAAAGTCCCCAGCAATTACCACATTCTTATCAATAAGGTTGCTTCTGTTTATGAGTAATTGTTTTATATATTTGGGGGCTCCGGTATTCGGCGCATAGACATTTATAATTGTTAGCTCTTCCTGATGGATAGACCCTGTAACTATTATATAATGTCCTTCTTCATCTCTTGTTACAGCCTTTAATTTAAAGTCTAGTTTGTCTGATATAAGTATGGCTACTCCAGCTTTCTTCTGGCTTCCAGTAGCATGATAAATAGTTCTCCATCCCCTCACTCTGAATCTAAAGGTGTCCTCAGGTCTAAAATGAGTCTCTTGTAGACAGCAAATAGATGGGTCTTGTTTTTTTATCCATTCTGATACCCTATGTCTTTTGGTTGGCGCATTTAATCCATTTACATTCAGTGTTATTATAGAAAGATACGGGTTTAGAGTCATTGTGATGTCTGTCTGTTTTATGCTTGTAGTGATGTCTCTGGTACTTTGTCTCACAGGGTCCCCCTTAGGATCTCTTGTAGGGCTGGTTTAGTGGTGACAAATTCCTTCAGTTTTTGTTTGTTTGGGAAGACCTTTATCTCTCCTTCTATTCTAAATGACAGACTTGCTGGATAAAGGATTCTCGGCTGCATATTTTTGCTGTCTAGCACCCTGAAAATCTCGTGCCAATTCTTTCTGGCCTGCCAAGTTTCAAAAGAGAGATCAGTCACGAGTCTTATAGGTCTCCCTTTATATGTGAGGGCACGTTTACCCCTTGCTGCTTTCAGAATTTTCTCTTTATCCTTGTATTTTGCCAGTTTCACTATGATATGTCGTGCAGAAGAGCGATTCAAGTTACGTCTGAAGGGAGTTCTCTGTGCCTCTTGGATTTCAATGCCTTTTTCCTTCCCCAGTTCAGGGAAGTTCTCAGCTATAATTTCTTCAAGTACCCCTTCAGCACCTTTCCCTCTCTCTTCCTCCTCTGGGATACCAATTATGCGTATATTATTTCTTTTTAGTGTATCACTTAGTTCTCTAATTTTCCCCTCATACTCCTGGATTTTTTTATCTCTCTTTTTCTCAGCTTCCTCTTTTTCCATAACTTTATCTTCTAGTTCACCTATTCTCTCCTCTGCCTCTTCCATCCGAGCCGTGGTGGTTTGCATTTTGTTTTGCATTTCCTTTAAAGCGTTTTTCAGCTCCTTGTGACTGTTCCTTAGTCCCTTGATCTCTGTAGCAAGAGATTCTCTGCTGTCCTGTATGCTGTTTTCCAGCCCAGCGATTAATTTTATGACTATTATTCTAAATTCACTTTCTGTTATATTATTTAAATCCTTTTTGATCAGCTCATTAGCTGTTGTTATTTCCTGGAGATTCTTCTGAGGGGAATTCTTCCGCTTGGTCATTTTGGATAGTCCCTGGTGTGGTGAGGACCTGCAGGGCACTTCCCCTGTGCTGTGGTGTATAACTGGAGTTGGTGGGCGGGGCCGCAGTCCGACCTGATGTCTGCCCCCAGCCCACCGCTGGGGCCACAGTCAGACTGGTGTGTGCCTTCTCTTCCCCTCTCCTAGGGGCGGGATTCACTGTGGGGTGGCGTGGCCCGTCTGGGCTACTTGCACACTGCCAGGCTTGTGATGCTGGGGATCTGGCGTATTAGCTGGGGTGGGAAGGCAAGGTGCATGGCGACAGGGGGGGCAGGCTTAGCTCGCTTCTCCTTAAGTGATCCACTTCAGGAGGGGCCCTGTGGCAGCCGGAGGGAGTCAGATCCGCTGCCGGAGGTTTGGCTCCGCAGAAGCACAGAGTTGGGTGTTTGCGCGGAGCGAGCAATATCCCTGGCCGGAACCGGTTCCCTTTGGGATTTTGGCTGGGGGATGGGCGGGGGAGATGGCGCTGGCGAGCGTCTTTGTTCCCCGCCAAACTGAGCTCTGTCGTCCGGGGGCTCCGCAGCTCACCCTCCCTTTGTCCTCCAGCCTTCCCGCTTTCCGAGCAGAGCTGTTAAGTTATGACCTCCCAGACGCTAAGTCGCGCTTGCTGTCGGAACACAGTCCGTCAGGCCCCTCCGCTTTTGCAAGCTGGACTCGGGGGCTCTGCTTGGCTGGCGAGCCGCCCCTCCGCCCCGGCTCCCTCCCGCCAGTCCGTGGAGCGCGCACCGCCTCGCCGCCCTTCCTACCCTCTTCCGTGGGCCTCTCGTCTGCACTTGGGTCTGGTGACTCTGTTCTGCTAATCCTCTGGCGGTTTTCTGGGTTATTTAGGCAGGTGTAGGTGGAATCTAAGTGATCAGCAGGACGCGCGGTGAGCCCAGCGTCCTCCTACGCCGCCATCTTCCTAATATCTTTTGTTTTTAATTCAAGATGAAATAAGACCTCTTCCCCCTCATCTCTATTTTTCTCCCTCGCTTATTACTTCCCTCTCTCCTCTCTCTTCTATGAGCCACAATAGCACTTTCAGTGATATATTTACTAGGACTCTTTTGGTTGCAAGTGACAAAAAACCCAACCTAGACCAGCTTAACCAAAATCAGAGACAACACAGAATCTGTTCTTATTATCTTGCCAGTGTTTCTCTCTGTGTTGGCATAATCCTTACTCAGTCTCTCTTTTCATAATGGTAAGAGAATGAGTAGCTCCAAGCTGACTTCTATCATGGTTTTAGGTCCATTGGGCACGAAAAGTTACTACTATTGATTACTCTGTCAGTAATGGGTTTCAAATTCATGGACCAGTTGATCAATTGGGGATGCATAACACTGGTTTAGCTAGAGCTAGATCACATGTATACCTTTGGAATAGGGTGAGATCAGCCACTCCCAGAGCAATGTAGTTCAAGTCTGGTAGTGGTAATGAAAGGAAATCTCAGATTCTGGTATAAGGAAAAGAATCTATATTCTGGCAAGATGAAAACAGCCACATGTACAGAAGGACTGCTTAACGTTCTTCTAGTTTTGAAGCATTAAGGATGTGTCTTAGATCTGTTTAAACTTAGATTAGGTACAGAATCCTTTACTTCTGTCACCATCTATAGAACTTGAACTAATGTCTGTATAATAACAAACCAGGAACCTAACTACATATATGGGAAAAGAAGAAATGGGGAGTCCCATGCTTTCACTAGCAAATTCTGTCAGTTTCCAAGCTGGTTGCAGTCCCACAGATGGCAGAGTTGACCATTTGGGGACTGAATGTACACATAGCTTATTTTAAGCAATTGTCTTTCTATGTTCAAGTTCCTGTGTATAGGCTGAATCTGAATGAAGACTTAGTATGGTATTTAGGAGACAATATGTGTTTCCCCAGGAGACTTAAACCAGCATTTTTATTGGGTACCAGTGTTATGTTGTGTCATATACAAGAAATTTAGAAATATCAAAGTTGTATTAGGTTGTGGTGTCCTCTGATGTTCCTTTCTATGCTCTTTTCAACTTTTCTTCTAAAGTATAAGTCATATTTATTATTATTATAATGTCTTCTGAAGGTAAATCTGGATGAAATCAGACTGAGGAGCCAGGGGATCTTGGTTTTAGGACTGACACAGACACTTGCTATTTGGGCAATATTGGTCACATTATATTTTCTGATCTTCTTTGCAATCTTCAAAACTAGCACTTTGGAGTAAATAATCAAAAGTCTTCCTTGAAATTATGTGATTATTCAAGGTTTTATTAGAACCTGTATCTTCCTCTTTACTATAAACTGATTAGGACCTTTTACCAAAACTTCTATTTCTTCTCATCATATAGTTCTAACAACCAAATTTAATGCTTCCCTAGAAAGGAAAAGCCAAAAACGTATGGAATTAATCTATTTCAATTTGTTGGTTTCCCTTTCTGGTTACACTGGTACTCACTTCTTTTCTTCCTTGACACGTTTCATTTTTTCCCCTCATATTGATGACCTTAGCTTCCAACATGTGGCAACTGACCTCAGCCAGCTGAAAACTAATAGTTAAAATCCTGGACCTTTGCCCAGCTGGACCAGAGAAGCCCACACATTATGTTTCTGTCTTGGGAAAGCCTCTGGAAACAAAATTAACACTACTTATAAAGAGAAAGTGTTTTTTAATTCTTCATGTTTGTTTAAAATTGTATAGTAAAATTTGGGGTGCATAATATTAAAACAAGTAATTTGCTTCATCCAAAAGAACAAGACTGAAATCACTAAGGCAGCTACCAATGCATAGGAAGAAACATCCACAACAGTTGGTCATTCTAATTTCGAACACTTTAAAGCAGAAATATTTTGGGACACCTGGGTGGCTCAGTCAGTTAAGCATCCAACTTCGGCTCAGGTCATGATCTTGCAGTTTGTGGGTTTGAGCCCTGCCTCAAGCTCTGTGCTGACAGCTCAGAGCCTGGAGCCTGCTTTGGATTCTGTGTTTCCCTCTCTGTCTGCCCCTTCCCCGCTCGTGCTCTGTCTCTCTCTCAAATATAAACAAACATTAAAAAAAAATTAAAGCAGAAATATTTTCAGTAAAATTATCTAATTAAAAAACACACTTTTGAAACTTAAAAAAGAACAAAGTTGGAAGACACATGCTTCCCAATTTCAAAATTCACTATAAAATGTAATCAAGACAGTGTGGTACTAACATAAGGATAGATATATAGATCAGTGGAACAGATTGGGAGGGTGGTCCAGAAATGAACCCTTACATTTATGGCCTATTAATTTTCAATAATGGTACCGTAAGAATTCATTGGGAGAAATTTTTTTTAACAAATGGTGCTGAACAACTATATATTGACATACAGAAGAATGGAGTGGTGGGATTGGATGACTTCTTTACATTATATCCAAAAATTAACTCAGAATAGAACACAGAACTAAATATAAGAGCTAAATTAAAAACATAAATAGAAACACTCTTAAAATATAGAAGTAGGAGGGGCACCTGGGTGGTTTAGTTGGTTGAATGTCCCACTTAGGCTCAGGTCATGATCTCACAGTTTGTGAGTTCGAGCCCCACGTGGGGCTTTGTGCTGACAGCTCAGAACCTGGAGTCAGCTTTGGCTTTTGTGTCTCCCTCTCTCTCTCTGTTTCTCCCCTGCTCACACTCTCTCTTGGTCTCAAAAATAAATATTAATTTTTTTTAAATATAGAAGTAGGAAAAAATGTAGAAGTTAGGATGCCTGGCTGGCTCAGTCAGTAGAGCATGTGACTTAATCTTGAGGTTGTGAGTTCAAGACCCACATTGAGCGTGGAGCCTACTTAAAGATATATCTAGAGAGAAGAAAATCTTTGTGATGTCAGCTTAAGCAATATCTTCTACACACCAATAGCACAAAAAACAAAAGAAAAATTAGATAATTTGGACTTTAGCAAAACTTTTTTTTTTTGGTCTGTTGCAAATGATGTCAAGATAGTGAAAAGAAAACACACAGAATGGGAGAAAATATTTGCAAATTATATAGCTAGTAAGGGATTGGTATCTAGAATATATAAAGTACTCTTACAATTCAATAATTAAGAGATATGTAACCCAATTAAACATTTGGCAAAGGCCCTGAATAGTCATTTCACCAAAGAACATATACAAATGGCAAATAAGTACATGAAAAGATGCCTAATAGCATTAATCACCAGGGAAATGCAAATTAATACCATAATGAGATACCGCTTTATATCCACTAGGAAAGTAATAATAAAAAAGATAGATAATGGCAATGTTGGAGATGATGTGGAGAAACTGGTACTCTTACACATTACTGGAAGGAATGTAAAATGCTTTGGAAAATAGTTGGCATTTCCTCAAAAAAGTTAAACACAGAGTTATCATATGACCAAGCAATTTCACTCCTAAGTATATACTCAAGAGAAATGTAAACATATATTCATACAAAACGTGCACCTGAATGCTCATGGCAGCAATGTTCATAATAGCCAAAAATGAAATAACTCAAATGTCCATTATCTGATTGATGAATAAATGAAATGGTATGTACATACAATGAAATATTATTCAGCCATAAGAAATAGTGAAGTACTGGTACGTGCTACGACATGGGGGAACTTTAGACACATTATGCTAAATAAAACAAGCCAGTCACAAAAGACCACATATGGTATGATTCTATTTATATGAAATGTCCAGAAAAGGCAAATCTATAGAAACAGAAAGTAGATTAGTAGTTCCCTCAGCTGGGGCTGCAGGAGTAGAAGCGGGGAGGTGGGGGGTTCCTTCTGGGGTGGCAAAATGTTTCCAAAGTTAGATTTTGGTGCTCGTTGTACAACTCCATGATATACTAAAATCCATTGAATTCTACAAGTTTAACAAGTGAAATGTATAGTATATAAATTATAATAAGGCCTCAATAAGGCTGCTTTAAGAAAAAGAATAAATGATTAAGCCAACCACCAATGCACAGGAAAAAAATGGACATAAGATTCATTTAAAGCAAAGAAATATTTTCAGAGAAGTTGTCCAATTTAGAAATATACATCTGAATACTTGGAAAGTTGAATAATATTTGTTTTCACCTGTAGAATAGAAATTTAGTTTTTGATTGTTTCTGTACAACAAATCTGTGTGTGTTTAAAGCAGGAGAGACTTAATATATCTTGATCATTCCAACTTCTCAAACCTGTTGAATACTATTAGATTCAAAATGGATACATCTGGAATCTACCTAATTATTAGATAGATGATAGATAATAGATGGATGGATAGACCAAAATGGTAATGAGAATACTTGTAAAGTCAGCTATAAAGTATTATTTTTGAGATAGCTTTGGATTCTGATGTTATTAATAAGTGGTGTTTTGAATGTTCAGTGTGGATATCTTCACGGTCACATGGATTCATTTGTAACAGTATAGACATACAAGGACTTGTGTAAAATTTTGTGAGAAAATACAATTCTGACATCCATCTAACTAACACACTTAAATAACCTTGTTTAAGAGAATAGTCTTTCTCCAGAATAAGTCGGGCATTAATTTTTGCTTCAAATACATTTTTCAAGTCTGAGTTTTGCCACATGGCATGAGGCCAGGTGCAAGAATATTTACTTTTCTTTCACTATGTGTTGAAAACTGGTTGAGTCCAGAATTAAAGGAATACACACAGCTGGTGGAAAAATAGTTCACTGTCTCAAACATATGCAGCTCCTACAAATTTTTGAGGCACATTAATAACCTAGAAACCACTGAGACCCTGGTTATGTTGACAGAGATATCCTCTCTTCCCTGCCAAATTCACGCTCATGGCTTTTCTAGTGTATGATTCCATATGCTATAAATATAGATAAAATCCCAAGTCTCCTCCAACTTAGCGTTAATGGAAAACAGGAAAGGGAACATTTGACTATTCATGATCCACTATTTCAAATGGGAGGCAGCTGACATATCCCACCCGTTACAAAATAGATCGTCTTTAATATTTCAAGCCAGAATAGATCACATTTGACTGCATATGAAGTAAAGTCTGGGGCTGAGGTCCTGTGCTTGAAACAAACCAATGAATATTTCAGACACCGTTCACCCTTAACTGTGGGGAAAATAACTGGCATAATTTAACTGGTCTTTTGCTTTAATTTCTCCTCCCATAACCATGAACCCACAGGCCTGATATCCCCAACACACACACACACACACACACACACACACACACGCACACACCCCTTTTGGCCTTAGTGTTTGCCTACGATATGGTAGCATCAGCACAGAAAATTATGAGAGCCATTTGCTGAATTTAATTCCTAAATGTAATAGATCTTTTGTTAGTGTCCTTTACTTGCATGTGCTGGAACGAAAGGAACTAAAAGGATCACAAAATTTGCCATTTACCCTTCGGTCTGAACACATCTTAAGAATAGTCCCACCAGCAGAGGGCAGTGGCAGACTGCGCATAAAATTTGGCTGGGGAAAAGCTTCCAAAGTGCCTTGCAACCTGTAGTTAATAAAGAACTGGGCAGGAGAGGAAAATAACGGGGCTTAGAAGAGATTTATTTCAACTCCATAAGCTAGAAAGCTATACAGCTGCCCGAGAAAACTCCATCGGTGGAATTCACATCAGGGCAAAGTGTGCCAGTGATCAAAGGCTACAGTGAAGTTCTAAATCATTGCTGCTCCAGAGCCATTTTATCAGTGCTGCTAGCCTCTACCCATGTGAAACCCTTGAAGGTGGACCTAAGAGACATTATAATTTTAACAACAAAAGGAGGATGGACTCTGTGATCTTGGATTTGGAGAAGTGGATAGTTTATAAGTAAATATGAATCGAGAAGCTATGGGCTGTCTCCAGACAAAATTAAGAAACATGGGTTATTGTACCAGCTTTGCAATTAAATAACTGTGAATCTAGTCAAGCCTCTTAACCTCTCTGAAAGTCAGTTTAATAAAGAGTGAATTGGAGGGGCACCTGGGTGGCTCAGTTGGTTAAGCATCCGACTCTTGATTTCGGCTCGGGTCGTGATCTCCTGGTTCATGAGATTGAGCCCCACGTCAGACTCTGCACTCGCAGCAAGGAGCCTGCTTGGGATTCTCTCTCTCCCTTTCTCTATGCCTCTCTCTCTCTCTCTCTCTCAAAATAAATAAACATTAAAAATAAAGAATGAATTGGATTAGACTATTCTGAAGGCAAAACCAGGTATTGTATCTTTTTGCCTGTGTATCTGTGCTAGGGAGTGCCCAGCAGCCTTCCTCTGAGCATACTCTGAAGACAGATATAAGTGTAGAGTTAAGATATTTTGAATAGGCACTTTAAGCAGTACATTTAAAAAGTACAGTGAAGTGTTGCTAGTTTGGAATCATTCTATGACTGGGGAAGGCATTGGCTGAAATTCCCCTGGTGTTCTTCAGTGATTATGATTGAAGAGATTCCCTCTTCTCCCTCCCCCACCATCTTCTTTCTCCTCCCCTAGCTACCTCAAATGTATTCATTTCATTAGGTATAGATTATGGTACTGATTTTTTTTTATTATTTAATAATTTGTCAACATTTAAAAATTAGGAAACTTCTCATAAGAATCCTGATTTCCAACTTCTTTTTCAAACCACCAAACAAATATCAGTCAGCACTAGGAGCTCATTCCCACATAGCAAACAATTTCCAGAAATAAGGCCTGCTGCAACCTTTAGGTCTACCTCCTTGACTTACTTAGATCTTCACACAATGGATTTCTCCCCCTTAAGTGATCATTCCTGTCCATGGTAGGCATTGAAGCATGAGACCCTTGGATGAACACCAATGCTAAAGTTACTTTGGGGATGTTGGTAAAGAATTTTGCTTCCATTTTCTTCAGATTTTTGGCTGAGTTAAAATTTCAAAGTCTCCCCCACACACATCTTTTCTTCTCCTCCCCCTCCCTCTTCCCTTCCTCCTCCTGACTAGCCCTAATAAGAAGCTTTAGTTTAGGGGCACCTGAGTGGCTTAGCTGGTTAAGCATCTGACTCTTGATTTTGGCTCAGGTCATGATCTCACAGTTCATGAGATCAACCCCTATGTTGGGCTCTGTGCTGACAACACGGAACCTGCTTAGGATTCTTTCTCTCCCTCTCTCTCTCTGCTCCTCCCCATTCATGTTCTTTCTCTCTCAAAATAAGTAAACTTAAAAAAAAAAAAGAAGCTTTAGTTTATTTTCCCTACTTAATGATAACTGATAACAGAGGTACTAGTTATAGGCTTAAGATATCACTAATCCCATCAACAAAAACCACACAGCTTTGGGGTATGTAGGTGGCTCAGTTGGTTGAGCACCTGACTCTTTATTTTGGCTCAGGTCATGATCCCAGGGTTGTGGGATCAAGCCCTGTCCCAGATTCTGTGCTGACAGCATGGAGCCTGCTTGGGATTCTCTCTCTCTCTTCCCCTTCCCTGCTTGCTCTCTCTGTCTCTGTCTCTCTCTCTCTCTCTTAATATAAATAAATTAACATTAGAAAAACATACACAGCTTCATCTCACTAACATTTTAGTGATAAATTCTTAAAAACTTGAGCCTTAGTGATTCCAGGGAAACAAATATAATACAATAAGAACAATGGAATTTATTGAGACCAAGAAACCCTATACTAGCTCTTTAAATCTTGCCAGCAAGGCTATCTACCCTAAAATAACAATAAGCAAAATTACACAGATAGCCACCATTTACTGATCACCTATTATATGCCAACACTATACTAGGTTTTACTAAAATCTCCATTTTTTGAATGGAGAAATAACAGCCTTGTATTGATTTGCCAAGACATGAATACTTCAGGAGTAGGAGGGAATTTAAACATCATTCGGTTCCGTCTCTTTACAGATGAGAAAATTAAACCAAAAGATGCTAAGATTTTAGAGTGGATTCTGCAATGTATAGCCCCAGTGATCCAATTTAGAATATAGAAGTTGGCTGCTTCTATTTGCCTGTACTATCCTTGGGCATTCTATTTTATTAAATCCTTTCTTGTTATTTACATTTCTGCCCATCTTTCTGATGGAAGGTTAGAGCTTTGGGGGGCATGGCCTATATGTTATTCATCTTTGTAGCTCACCTCAATAATTCTCATGCAACTTGCACCTTGATACTTTGTGATACTAAATCTTAGAGACTACACCAGGGCAGATATCCAAAGGCTGTGACAGACAGCTAAGTGGCTGTATGACAAATGTTGCAAACCCAAATGGAGCATCTGAGAAGGGCATGGCAGGGGCACTAGGGATGACAGCTCTACACACAGCTCCCGCCGAAACTCTCCAAGCACTTTTGGGGAAGTGGAAAGAGAATTAAGTGACAACATTGGCAAATAAAATGCCCTGTGGGCACATTCTATACATCCAAGCTGCCATGCCTGGAACAAAGCAGAGTCCATTAAGAGAGAAACCTTCACCACTCACCCTATCAAGCCTCATTGATTTTTATGCACAAAATAATGACACAGTTGAGGATGATAAAGTGATACAGCCTGTAAGTAAGGAGCGGGATAACAAACCCACTAGAGGGGTTGTAATTAGGGTTAGACTTTTAAAAACAAAATCAAGGTTCCATTCAAGTTTGTGCTTCTCCTATTATGAACATATTGCCACCAACATCCTGTACAAAAAAAGTAATAGTCTTGAATGGTTTCAAGGATGTTAATAGCAAGGTAAACTTAGCACAGAGAAGAGATATTAGCCATAGACTAAATATTTATGTCTTCCCACATTTTACACATTGAAATCCTACCAACAGGGATGTCACCAACATGATGACATAGGAGGCTCCTGAATTTCCCTCCTTCTATAGATGCACTATACAGCTACACAGATCAATTTCCTTTGAAAGAAACCCAGAAACTAGATGAGTGACTCCTACACATTGGGTACTAAGAAAGTACCCACACTGGGTGGGAAAGGCTAAGACATACTCTTGCCATAAAAAGTGGCACACTGACCGCTCGGCACAGGCTGTACAATGGGGAGAGACCCCTAATCCTCAGCGTTTCTCTGAAGAATGAGCCACTGGACCACAATACAGAGCCCCAACATTTAAAGCTGCCACCCAAGGAACAGGCCCCTGAATCATATAGTTCTGAGAGCCAACTGGGGCTTGTGCTTATGAATCCCACAGGACTATACCACACAAGGAAGCAATTGTTATGCAGGCCTGGATAGCACTCTTGGCCACCATTGCCCTCAACCCACACTGGCTCAACACAGAGGAAACCGAAAAAAATGCCCGTCTCCCACATTTTTTCCCAGAAGGATTTTCACTGCATACTTTACCGAGTCCAGCTACTAATTAGTATGCATCTAGGTACTGACTAGGATCATCTCAGCAACCTGGTAGAGCTGGTGGGCACTTGCCTTGCCTTCTCCTGCTGGCTATCTCCAACAGTTCAACCAAGTCTCCATCTTTTCCCTGGAAGGTACATGTCCAGGCATCCAGCACCCCAACTATTAAGGTTGCCCCCAGCCCCAAGGCACTGGCTCCCAAATCACATAGCTCTGGGAGAGGCATGAAAAGGTAACCTATGGAGTTGGATAAAATACAGGCAAATCACATAGCTGATAGGAGATTAATATTCTAAATATGCAAGGAACTTACATAACTCAATAGTGAAGCAAACAAAAACCAACAAATAACCCAATTTTTAAAATGGGCACAGCATCCATTAAATATTTTTCTAAAGAATACATACAAATGACCAACAGATACATGAAAAGGTACTCAATATCACTAATCATAAGGGAAATCCAAAGCAAAACCACAGTGAGATATTACCTCACACTGTTACAATGGCTATTATCGAAAAGACAAGAGATAATGAACACTGGCTAGGATGTGAAGAAAAGGGAATTCTTGTGCCCTGCTGGTGGGGATGTAAACTGGTATAGCCACTATGGGCAACAATCAGCTGGTTCCTCAAGAAATTAAGAACAGACCTACCACATGGTCCACCAGTCTCACTTCTAGATATATATCCAAAAAAACAAAATCATTATTTTGAAGCACGATCTGTTCTTCCATGTTCATTACAGCATTATTCAAAATAGTCAAATATGGAAACAAACTAAATGTCTGTTGGCAGATATATGGTTAAAGAAAATGTGACATTTACTACATATAATAATATATATAATATATAGTATATGTTATGGGTGTTATATGTTAAACTAAAAAAAGGAAGGAAACCCTGCCATCTGCAACAATATGGATGAACCTGGAACACCTTATGCTAAGTGAAGTAAAGCAGACAGAGAAAGACAAATACTGCATGGTATCATTTATATGTGGAATCTACTTAAAAAAAAAAAGAATTGAACTCAAAGAAACAAGAAACAGAGAATAGAATGGTGCTTTCCAGGGGCTGGAGGATGAGGGAAATGGGAAGAGGTTACTGAAAGGGTACATACTTTCAGCTATAAGATGAATGAGGTCTGAATATCTAATGTATAACATGGTGACTAGAGTTGATAATACTGTTTTGTATAATTAAAATTTGCTGAGAATAGAACTTAAGTGTTCCCACCAAAAAAAATAAAAATTAAAAAAATTGTAAAAAGGTTAAACATATGAGGTAATGGATGTGCTAAGTAATACTATGGGAATCCTTTTATAATGTATGCTTAAGTTGTCAGGTTGTTCACTTTAAATATATTAATATTTTATTAATTATACCTCAGTAAAGCTGGGGGAAAAAAGAAGCAAATCCTAACTCCCAATGTAATGGTATTCAGAGATGGGATCTTAGTCGCAGAGTGGAGCCCTTGTGAATAGGACTCGTGTCCCTTACAAGGATCCCAGAGAGGCTTCTTGCTTTTTTCCACCATGTGAGAACACAACAAGAAGACTTGTCTATGAACCAGGAAGAAATGAACCACACACTAGACTGCTAGTGCCATGATCTAGGACTTCCAGTTTAACATTCTGCTCAACACATAGTGCCTCATGCAAATTATTGATATATAATCTCAAATTCAAGAACCAGGAGGGGCCTTTATTTTGCAGACTGGAATATTAACTACCTAAAACCACTAACATGACCCAGAAAGTTAGTATCAGAGTTTAAATCTTAGTTTCCTGACTTCAAATCTACTCTATCAGTCTTTTGATGATAGCCATATTGCATTTCTCAGAATGAGGAATATGAAAATATAAAGAAAACAGACCTAAAGTACTCAACTACTTAAAAAAAAAAAAAACTTTGCTTTCAAAAGAAAAGCGTGACCATTTGTTTTGAATACATTCTAAATCCAACATCATTTTTCCCAGATTATCCCCAAACCAAAATTTTAAAGACCTTACACTTCTTTTCCATTTCCTATTGAAAAGAGATTTTAGAGATGCGTCCAGCAGTACAGACCCTAGAGTCAGGATGCAATTTATTTGTTCTGTGATCTTGAACAATTTATTAAACTCTCTGCCTTATTTCCTAAGCTGTAAAATTGTGGTAATAATTACTACTTCATAGGGTTAGTGTAAAGATTAAAATATATATACATATATAATTTATATGTAAGTATAGAGAATTTGTATAAATCTCTAATTTACATCATTGTGTATTTTTACGTATAATTTATATATTTTATATACTATATGTGCTTATATTATATATAATTTATACATGTAATTTGTAACAGTTATTAATAAATTACACATAATTATTTTGTATTAAGAAATATTTCACATACGTATTTTTAAGAAGTTGGTATCCACAGTTCATCAGTTGACTTAGCTTCAGCAGGGCTTTTAGGGTTCTGCTATTATAGCAGTCATCATGGTTAATCATCAAACACTTGATTCTGCCCATTTTTTTAATTGCATTATATGTTTATGTGAAAACATTTCTCTGAAGTAGAGAAATTCACTGTATTATAAGAGCATACTGGATTTCCTCTGTGACTTGGAACTCACTTTCAGTTTTACCTTAGGTGATCGAAGTCAAGGAGAATGTTCCAGGGACTGAAACACGTAGGTTTATATAACATAGAAGGGTAGGTCTGTGTGGAGGTGTAAATTATTTTGGACGTTCTAAAATCGCGCTAGTGTTCAAAGAGTGTTTTCTCTCTACTCTGCAAACATGGCAACGCCTTTTTCAAATAAAGCTGCATTTCTTTTTTTTTTTTTTTTTTTTTTTTTTTTTAAATTTTTTTTTCAACGTTTATTTATTTTTGGGACAGAGAGAGACAGAGCATGAACAGGGGAGGGGCAGAGAGAGAGGGAGACACAGAATCGGAAACAGGCTCCAGGCTCCGAGCCATCAGCCCAGAGCCTGACGCGGGGCTCGAACTCACGGACCGCGAGATCGTGACCTGGCTGAAGTCGGACGCTTAACCGACTGCGCCACCCAGGTGCCCCTAAAGCTGCATTTCTAAGTGGCATTAACAATGCTACAACAAGGCTGTGCAGTAAAGTGAGCAGGAGCTGAATGCCCTAGTACTGGCTCCATTCCCCATAGCATTGTTCCCCAGTGCCTGGTGGAGCCCTGAATATCCAAGGCAGAGGTGCAAGGACCTCGAGAGGATGTTGGTCTATTAACCAGGAAAAGTCGTGGAGGGATTAGCCAGACTTGGTTGATGAAAATGAGAAGAAACAAATTCACCAATGGGAATTTTGTTGAGTCCTTCCTTCCCTCTTTTGTGGGAAATAATAGTTTTCCAGGACATATGCTGTTTTATGGATGGCTTCACAGAAATACCAGGTCTGGCCACACTGCTACATGGTAGATAGGAATGCAGGCCTCCCCCACTCTTCTTCACTATCCAGTCTCTCTCTCTCTCTCTCTCTCTCTCTCTCTCCATCTGTCCCTCTCTCTGTCTCTCTCATATTCTGCCATCATAAACAAGAAAAACAATGTTTTCAAGAGACTTGAGGCATGAGTTTAAAAAAAAAAAAAAGACCAGACCCTTTCTGTCTCTAAACATGAATATCTTTGCTGCCTCAGGCAACTCTCTGAACACTCCCTGACATAATCCCCACCCTCGTGTACACACACACACACACACACACACTCTCTCTCTCTTTCTCTCTCTCTCTCTTTCTCTCTCTCTCTCTCAGCTTCAGGGTTCTTCTCTGTCAAGGGAGGAGGTTAAGTCTAGGTTTCCTTCCATTGTGACCTTCTCTGACCTTTATTACTTCTAATAAAGTTGCTCCTCATCCAAGGGATTTGTAAGTGGATGTTGTTGATCAGATGAATAGATGATTAACATGCTGAAGACTAACAAGAAGAAAAAGAAGATAGGAATGGATAGGATATTAAAAACTCAATCACAACATCTTGGGGTTGACTTGGTAGATTTATAAAGTACACATATGGGAGAGTTGAACAATGGCATATCCATTTGGTTTAAAATATTAATTCCCATTATCATGCAAAGGAATTACAGAGGTGAGAGAAAATTAATATTCATCATCTTGATCCAAATATGAATGATGTTTGTTTGCACTACCATCTGTAAATGTATTTGTGTATGCAAACATTTACCTCCAGTGTGTGTGTATGGCTATATTTACCTACATTTAGAAGTGATAAACATGCATCACTACAAATCATATGCACAATAAACATATACTAAAAATTAAATTTTGGGGGCACCTGGGTGGCACAGTCGGTTAAGTGTTCGACTCTTGATTTTGGCTCAGATCATGATCACTCAGTTCGTGAGTTCCAACCCCACATGGGGCTCCGCGCTGATGACGCAGAAGCTGCTTGGGATTCTGTCTCTCCTTCTCTCTGTCCCACGTGCATGCATGCTCTCTTTCTCTCTGTCTCAAAATACATAAATAAGTTTTAAAAAAATTTAATTACTTTTTTACCCACAGAAACCCAATAGTAAAATGGGCAAATAACTTAATCAGTCACTTCATAAGAAAGGAAATAAAGGTTCACAATTAACATATGAAGGCTGTTCAATCTCATTGCAACCAAGGAATATTTAATAATAAAGTTACAAAAGGTCATAATTTCCCTCTTATCATATTGCCAAAATTACAAAGTCTAACATTCCAGGTATTATTTAGGATGCGGAGCAAACTAGATGTGGGATATGGAGAATGGAATTCTTCTATACTGCAAATAAGGTGTAAATTGTTGAAACGACTTCAGATCTAGTTCAATTGCCAATACATACCCATAATCGGTGATCCAACAGGTCCGTTTCTTGGCATATGCCTTGGAGTATATTTTGCATGAGACATGTGCAAGAATATTAATATCTCTTTAAAATAGCCCCTCTGTTGGGGTGCCTAAGTGGCTCAGGTGATTAAGCGTCTGACTTCGGCCTATGTCATGATCTGGCCGTGCGGGAGTTCAAGCCCCGAGTTGGGCTCTGTGCTGACAGCTCAAAGCCCGGAGCCTGTTTCCGATTCTGTGTCTCCCTCTCTCTGTCTGCCCCTCCCCCACTCACACTCTGTCTCTCTCTCTCTCAAAAATAAACATTAAAAAAATAAAATAAAATAAAATAGCCCATCTGAAACGATTTGACCCACAAAGATAAGCTGTTTTTTCTTGTTTGCCTGTTTTTACTCTATATCAATCAAAAGAACACTGTCTGGCTCTTTAACAAATAAAGTTTTGCTGACCCCAAATAAAGTTTGCTGGTAAAGACTAGGGAAAGAAGGACCCAGGATCCTAAGCAGTAAACAGAATATTAAAAAAATGGGTTTCCAGGGGCCGAATGCAACAACGTCTACTTCACAGTTTCCCCAAGGTTGCTACAGATATATGACACTTTGCTTTAGCAGCATTTATCAGAACTGTGTCACCCAAGCTAAGTGCGCGGGCAGCTCTGAAGTCAGAGCAGGCTTGTCCTCCAGGCTTTAGCACCGGATGCCCCCCAGTGAAGGTCTGTGTCTGCCTTGAGGACAACCAGCTAGCGGAATATAAATAAGGAAAGCATCCCCATGATGTCTTTGACAAGTACTGCCTGTGACTTTTCAGGGACGACTGTCTTTTTCTTCTACATCAGAAATCCTCATGCTCCTGTTGTGTTTATTATTCCATCTTTTAAAAGAAAAGACCTCTCCTTAGATATCCTTAGTACATATATCTTACTGTCTTGTAATCATCTTTGGAGAATTTGGTTATCTACATATTTTTTTCTTGGACCTGGAGATGGGGGAACTGTCGGGTGTCTCATTGTATACAAAGCCCACTTCTATAAAATATATGGAGTTAAAAATTATATGGGCAATTTTAATGTGACTGTTAGCTAAACTTTTATTTACAAAATAGTTTAGGGGCACCTGGGTGGTTCAATCAGTTAAATGTCTGACTCAGTTTCAGCTTAGGTCATGATCTCACTGTTTGTGAGATCGAGCCCCACTTTGGGCTCCGTGCTGACAGTGTGGAGCCTGCTTGCGATTCTCTCTCCTTCTCTCTCCCTCATTCTCTCTGCCCCTTTCTTGCTGTGCACAATTGTGTGTGCGCACACTCTGTCTCTCAAAATAAATATTTAATGCATGAATGAATGAATAAATAAATATTTTAGAATGCATACTGAAAAGCATGAATAAACAAACTTGTCTAAACACATTTCATCCACTTACATGGAGCTTCAGTCTTCATTAGCGCACAGCATTTGCTCATCAACTCAACAAGCATCTACTGACTGCCTCCAACGTTGGAGTGTGTGGGTTAGCATTTCTGGGACAGAAATAAAGCCAGTGTGAGTCCTTACTTCGAGAAGCATAGCAGTCACCGTATGTTAATGGCCTGGAATTTAAATAAAAACCTAAAAAGAGAAGAAGAAGCACAGCATTCATCTGAAATCCCGATTTGATATTTAACATGCAAAATATTTAAGTGCTGAATTCAAGAAATGTAAAATCCCTTCTACACCGCAGTCAGATTTATTTGACATACCCGGTAATTTAATGTTTTTACTATTTTTCCTTCTTTTTAATATGACTTGAAAAAACCTTGAGTCGTATGGAGAAAGCACAAATTGTCGTGGATGACAGAAGGGAGATAAAATTTAAAAATTAAATTTGTTACAGGTGTTTAAAGGCAAACGCCAGGTCAGAAATGTGGAGTTGGCTAAGTGAAAGACACCAAAAGGATCGGGACTTAGAAAGGGAAATCCCTACTGAGACTTGTATTTCTCACTTACCGTCCTGCCTCCATCCCTGTCAAACCGTACTATACACATGGAACTGGAACGGGAGAGAATGTACTTTGAGAATAGTGTTTCGCTCTGAATTCACATGAGATAATTTTATTATTTTAATCTTTTTAAGTAAGATATTGTGTCATTGTAATACAAAAGCAAACTTACAGAAAATTTATAAAATACAGAAAAATATAATACTCAACTTTAGCCTCCATAATTAGTCATCAATATTTTAATATTTTCCAAGGATTGTTTTTTTTTCCAACTAGAGAAATGTCTTTGAAAATCTCAAAATATCTTACAGAATTAAAACAACGTTATCAGCGGATCTTGCTGTTTTTCTTTTATTCGTTATGCTACGGTACATTTACATCCAGTGAAATATTCTTTGAAAGTATGCTTCTTGGTGTCTAAATAATATTCCATTCATGTGTCATAGTTTATGTCTATTAGCAGACATCCAGTTGCAACCCAAACCTCAGAACACTTTTTAAACATTAAATAACTGTGCAAAACACTCTCAGAGTAGATCAAAGATAATTAGTCCACTCTCAAGTGCTCTAATTGCCTCAAATATTTTCATCATTAAGGAAAAAAGAATGGAATCTAAGAACACTGCTTTTGGACTGCAGCAAGACTTGGTTAGCAAGACGTATTAATTTCTATTGTTCCTTTTCACATCACTGAGCTTGGGTTTTTTTTTTTTATTTTCAATGTTTCTTTATTGTTGAAACAGACAGAGTGTGAGTGGGGGAGGGGCCAAGAGAGAGGGAGACACAGAATCTGAAGCAGGCTCCAGGGTCTCAGCTGTCAGCACAGAACCCCACGTGGGGGCTTGAACCCAAGAACCGTGAGATCATGACCTGAGCCGAAGTCGGACACTTAACCCACTGAGCCACCCAGGTGCCCCTGCGCTTGGGTTTTTATAACACTTGAAAGTATTGTGCTGCTGGAGCAGTACTCTGTTTACAGATTCTTTAACCTCGAATGTCTTGTCCTCCTATTGTTTGGTTGCAGGGACACATAACTTTAAAATACAGGTGGTTCAACTGGGATGAAATGTATTCAGATCCAGTCACCTCCTGAGCTTCATCACCACTTAGCTTTGTCATGGATATTAGCTCTTTGGGACCATTAGCATCCATTCCCCCTTCCTCTTAGTAACGATGCTGGAGTTTGTTTTTTTACTGACTTTCTTTTCCTCACATTCAGTCAGTGTGATTTGATGGAAGCTGAGCCTACCACCAGCTCCAGGTGTGGCTAAAGAGACTCATTCCTGTGGCCCCACTGACTGTTTGATTCAGGGACTGGACTCTTTTGGGAGCAAGGACCCCTGTGCACATTTTTCCAAGAGCTCTGGGAAAAGAGCTGCTTTTCTCTTCTCCTGAACTACCTGAAAAAATGCTTTTCTTGGTTGGATATTGTCAAGCAGGGAGATCTAGTCACCAATCCCAAGTGAGGATTCCCGCCGCAGGAAGGATGGCCAAGATCATAAAGATGTCAGCCCCCAGAAGTAGGAGCTCACAGACCTGTACTCAGTGCTTTTCCATGGGTTGGCAGTCGCCAAGAAGAATTCAACCCGTAGGAACAACATTTTGGTCACAGAAAAGAGAGACAGCAAGATAAGCATCTGCTGTGTGTGGTGGTCTCTTATGGTCAGCGGGTCCCTCCAGATAGCCACTGCACCTACTCCTCTCCTACTACTAGGAAGACATGGTTTCCTTTCTACACCTGGGGAGAAGGGGATGTGCCAGTAATATTGCTGAGACGGGCCAGGTGTCAGTACAAAGAAGTTCACTGCATACCTAGAAGTTCCTCCTAATAAGGAAACAGAATCAGAGGCCAAGAAATAGTGTGGCACCCGGTTTCCATATTGGTGAATGTTTCAACGCTAGGTTTCTGGTTGGGCAAACCTGAAGAGGGGTGGCAGGTCCCACGATGTCTGTTTCCCCAACAGATACGGTTAAAGAAACAGAGGGAAGCAGGAAGGCAGCATATCTGGTATTGCATTTACTACATGTTTGACCCTAGGTTTCCCTACTGCATCATTACCATAGTGATCATGGTTGTTATTATTGCCATTTCTTTTCTTTCATTCCTATTTTGAAAACTATGTTGGACCAAGATAGAAAAAGTTTGCTGAGAAAGAAGTCAAAACCAGGAAGAAGAGGCACGAGATACAGAATAATAATGTCCTCTTCCTATGATTTGAGTTGTTGGCCAAATCCCTGAGTGTGGACTTTTCAATACTAAGAATTAATAAATTCCTTTTGCTGTTTAAGCCAGTTTGAGTTGGTTGTTGAACTACTTGCAAATTTAATATCCCATGTTATACAGACATTACATTTTATTTTTTTTTATTTTTATAAACAGTTTTGAGAGAGAGATAGAGAGCGAATAAGTGAGGGACAGAGAGGGAAAGAGAGAGAATTGCAGGTAGGTTCCCTCGTCCCTGTCAGCACAGAGCCCGATGTGGGGCTTAAACACATGAACCGTGAGATCAAGACCTGACCCGAAATCAAGGGTCAGATGTTTAACCGACTGAGCCACCCAGGCACCCCATAAACTACATTTTCAAAATGATGCTTAAAAAACAAACAACAACAACAAAAAACCTAAAAACCTGATATCAGTAGAAATGATCTGCCCAAGATAACAAAACTAGGAAACATCAGAGTCAGGACTTAAATTTAGGTTTTTGGAGTCTAAATCCAAAGGCTTATTAGCCTTCCCTGATAGCTGATTGCTTGTTTAGGCATAGTTGGAATTTTTTAAAAAATCAACTTGAAAATTGGTTATTACTCTCAGAAGTTGTTTGTTTTGCAAATACTTCTGCACTTGTTCGTGAGCCATTTGTCATTGTGTGTTTAAAGAATTGTACTTAAGATTATATTTTTCTCTGACCACCAGGAGCAGCTGAATGCAGCAACCAGATAAGGGTGTTTTTCTCCTTTTTCCTTTGTAGGAGAGGGAATGGGATTTGGTGACTTAACAGGTTGTTGTTCCCAACTTCAATAGCTAAAGTCTTAGACCTGATAATGGCTCCTCTGGAGTCCTGTAATCTTAGTGTCTGCACAACCAGCATATGCCAAAGCGAGCAGGGTTTCACAGAGCAGGAAGGCTCCCCAGATGATCAGGATTTCAGAGAGGTTCTTCTTAGAAAGTAATCATTTGTCTTCCTCTCCCTGTTTCTCTATAGGTAGCAGCAGCAAGCTTCCAATTCAAAGGCAGAGGGGTCTTTCATTTCAGACAGGAACCTTCAAACCATGGCACTGCCCTCCCTGTACTGCCACCAAATTCTCCCAGGCAGGGACTGAAGACAAGCCTAATAGGGCAGAGATGTATTTTTCTCACAGCCAGAATTGTTTTCACTTAGAATTCAGCTAAAGCTAAGCCATTTATTATTGTCTGCTGGTTTTGAGTGTTAGCTGAAAGAGATGAATAGATAGCCCAAGCTCTAACAACGAAGATTTTTAAGTCAGGCAGTGTGGTTGTTTCTTCCCAAACCCTAACACTGCAGCTTTGGGCTAAGTGGTATTTGTCCTGGGTTCTAGTCAAGCCTGAGGCTTTTCAAAAATGAAGTTTTATTACCTACATCAAACTCTTGTTCACTATACTTAGGATACTTATACTTTTTAATCTTATGTTTAGTTTTATTTTTCCAATCCAAATTGCTTTCTAAGTTGAAGTTTGATTCACTCATTCTTAACTGCTCTACATTTTGTGGAGTCCTCTCTAACATTTTATTATAAAAATGGTTAAATCTGCAGAAAAATTGGAAGAATTGACCATGTACACCCATATACATGCTCTCCACATTCAACAATTTATATTCATTCTATTTGTATTATCATATATCTATTCATCCATGTACCTTCCTATCCATTCATCAGTTAATCTGTTTATTTTTGGTGCATTTCAAATTAAATTTCAGACATCAGTAATCTATTCATCCAAAGACATCATCAATATTTATAGTTTATAGTTCCTTTTTCCTGGTGTAAAATTTATACACAATGAAACACAGAAGTCGTAAGTATATCATTGAGTTTTGACAGGAACCTACACCTGTGTAAACCAATTCCCTCTTGAAATCCAGAAAGTTCCCTTCTATCCCTATCCAGCAATTCCCACACCTATATACTCAGAGGGAGCTATTGTTTTATGTCAATATTGTTTAACCTATTCTAACTTTGTATAGATGGTATCATACAGAGGGTCTCTTTTGCTTAAGATTTCTTTTATTCAACATATGTTTGAAATATATCTATATTGTATGGATCAGTAATTCATTTCATTGCTGAGTAATGAATTTTATTAAATGAATATATTGCAGTTTGTTTATCATTGTCTTGTTGGTAGACACCTACTCTATTTCAAGGTTTTGACATATTAATACGGTTTCTATGAACAATTCCTGTACAAGTATCTTTTAGACATATATTTCCTCTTTGGCAGCTGGGGGCTAGGGGGATAAGTACCTAAGAGTGAAATTGTTAGGTCACAGAGTTGACATATATTTAGTTTTATAAGAAACTTCCAGACCTTTTTACGAAGTGGTTTTAACGTTTCACATTCTCACCAAGAAGAGAGCATTCTGAATGCTCTAAATTCTTGCTAACATTTGCTGTTGTCAGTCTTTTTAAATTTTAACCTTCCCGTGGGTAAATACTGGTATCTTATTATTTTATTTTTCTTGTTATGGTTTTAATTTGCATTTTCCTGATGCTATTGAACACTTGTTCCTGGGTTTATTGGTCATCTATACATCTTCCTTGTTGAAGTGCCTGTTCATATATGTTTCCCACTTTCATTTTTTCTTTTGTTTTAATAAACATCTATTGATTGCCTATCATGAGCATGACACTCTGTTAGACTCTAGGAAAACAATGGTATATTTATTAGTCAGTGCTCTCCAGAAAAACAGAGCTAATGGGATATATAGAGGTATATAGAAAGAGATATCAAGGATTGGCTCATGCAATTATAGAAGCTGAGAAGCCCCATGATCTGCTGTCTGCAAGCTGGAAGCCCAGGAATCCAGTGGTATAGTTCTAGTCCAAACACAAAGACATGAAAACCAGAGGAGACAATGAAGTAAGTCCCAATATGAGTCTAAAGGCCCAAGAACTAGGGGATTAATGACACAAGTTCTGGTTCAAGACCAAAAGCCCAAGAACCCAGAGCATCCATGTCTCAAAGCAAAAAGATGAGTGTCTCAGCTCAAGCAGACAGCAAATTCCCCCTTTTGCTCTACCATTTTGTTCTATGTGGGCCCACAGTGGATTGGATCAGGCCCACTCACAATGTTGAGGGCAATATTCTTTACTTAGTACCAATTCAAATGCTAAGCTCTTCCAGAAGCACCTTCCCAGACACACCCAAAAATAATACTATAACAGCTATCTGGACATCTTTTAGCCCGGTCAGGTTGACACAAAATTAACCGTCACAAATGGTAAAAACAAAAAACCATTATCCTTGCTCTCATAGTATATGAGCTGGTTGGAAACTCAGAAAAAATAAATAGAAAATTCACAGTTGGGTGATTTACTGAGAGTGCATGCATCAGTGGGGTATTTGATTCTGTCTTGTTGGCAGGAGGCAGAGGGTGAAACAGGGATAGTGTCTCATTGAATATGATCGGTTAAGATTTGCCTATTATTGATGGACACTGTGTCCATTTATTAGGGTGGCTGTAACAAATTACTACAGACTGGTGGCTTAAAACAGAAATTTATTATTATGCAGTTCTGGAAGCTAAAAGTCTGAAATGAAGGTGTTGGCAGGGACAGGATCCCTATAAAGGCTCTAGGAAAAAAAATACTTCCTTGCCAATTTCTTGCTTTTGGTGGTTGTCAACAGCCCTCGGTCCTTGGTTTGTACATACATTACTCCAACTTCAGTTTCCCTCTTCATATGGCCTCCTTTCCTCTGTGTCTTCTCTGGGCCTCTGTGCAAATGTCCCTCTCCTTTCCCTTATAAAGATATCAGTCATTGGATTGAGGGCCTTCCCTAATCTGGATGACCTCATTTTTAACTACTTTTGCAAAGACCTTATTTTCAAATGAAGTCACATTCACAGGTACCATGTATTTGAGCATATCCTTAGGGGGATACAGTACAGCCTGCAACAGAAACAGTGGAAGAGTTAATTCATGGTAAAGAGGGTTTTGGGGTTTTTTTTGTGTTTTTTGTTTGTTTTAATTTTAGAGAGAGAGTGTGTGAGCAGGGGAGGGGCAGAAGGAGAGAAAGAGAAAATCTTAAGCAGGCTCCATGCCCAGCATGGAACTCAACATGGGACTCAATCCCATAACCCTGAGACTATGACCTGACCCAAAATCAAGAGTTGGACACTCAACCAACTGAGCTACCCAGGTACCCCAATAGGAAGAATTTAAACTAGGCACCTAGGGATATCAAGTCCTCTTCCAAGTTCTGTTTCTGTCAAGCACTAAAAAATGGAGTAATTAAAAATTTTTTTTAAAGAGAGATTAAAAATAGAAATTGAGTAATTCATTCCATCTATCTAGATTTCATATGTCTCATTTGAGAAAAAATTGATATTAGACTTGATATTTCTAAGGTTCTTTCCAAAGCTAGACTACATAACACTTTCTTATCTTGCTCTTGCCCTTCTGGCAACTCCTGCTTTTTCCTCATTACACTTGAGTGTTCCTCCTGGATAGTCCTGTGCAGCACCCCAGGGACATTGATATCAAAGCATCTAACACTATGTCTTATAATCACTAAAATGTCATGTGCAAGCTTTCTTTTGCAAGAAAAACACTGATGTCATTTTATTCTAGTTCACTGATGTTGCCTTTTATTTTGGATCAATTCATTACCTTGCTCATTTTGTATATGAGAAATGTATTATAGATTACTTGAATTCTTTAAATGCTCTTTTTTTATTTTAACCTGCTTCTCATTGTTTTGTATCCACCAGCTATCTCCCTGTGCCAGTTTTACCCCCCTGAGGTTAATATTCTAACTGTTCAAGTGAAGGGAATATCTAATCTAAACTGTCAACTCTCATCACACTGTGTTCTTTTATTTTGACAAGTGTGGTTTCGTTTGTATTTATAAAAATGCCTCCCAGTAACCTGTAAATGTACTGCAATATATTGTGTGAAAATAATGGCATCTGAGTAATATGAGCCAACACAATTTCCTGAAGATATTCTGGTGTACATATTGGTCAGGAAGATTAATGTGGTTTGCATAATGATGCAAAATTACATTGCATGTTTAAATCAGTCATGCAAATACCCGTTTACTGTATTCCTGAAAAAAGTAAAGAAAATAATTATAAATTGAGGTAAATGCTAAAGAGGAAGTAAAGGGCCAAAAGTAGGAATTAGGGATAGATGAAATACTCAGAACAAGTGGTCAGGAAAGATTTAGCTGAAGAGCTGACACTGAAGTTGAGTCATGAAAGATGAGAAGAATCTAGCCATGTGCAAAGTGCATGTGTGTGGAGTGTGTGTATGTGTGTATTTGTGCATGCATGCATGCATGCATGCACTTGCTGGAAGAGTATTCCAGAGAGAAAACACAATATGCGAAGACCTTGTGTCAGGAAAGAACTTAGCCTAATAATGATGTAATTAGACTAAGTGAGTAAAAGAGGACATTGTACAAAATGAGATTTTGCAATAAGCAAAGGCCAGATCATGTAGGATTTTTTATTTCATGCAATAATTTGGATTTTCTTCTAAGTGTTCTGGAAAGCCAATGAAGGGTTCTTAAGTGAGACATCATCTGATTTGATTTTCTAGGGACATGATGGGGGGTGAATTGGATCAAGGAGACATGTATATAAAGCTATTAGTGTAGCTAGATTGAAAGATGATTTACAACACAAAATGCCACAAACGTTCAAAAATCCAAGGTACAAATACTTCTGAAAATGGAAATATAAAGGCTGTTATAGATAGAAGCATTGTTTGAAAATTTATATAAAAAACATTTGGACTCCTAAATCCCTTCTGTCATTAACCTCAGACTAGTAATTGCACGTCCTTCACTGTTACGGAACATTAGGGATTTAAAGATCTCTAAAGAATTTGGTGAACCTGAAAAGTTATCAACTCAGGGCAGAGCTCAATCTCACAACTGTGAGGAGGAAACCATATTCATAAAGGAGGATAATGTGAAAGTCTACATACAAAATAGTGACAGACCTGAGTTTCTTCTACTCAGCTCTAAGAACATGGCATCAAGGCTTACACTGTCCAGGCAGGGGTTGAAAAGTTCTTCTGGGGAACCAATATCTTCAAGAGAAAGAATCTTCAGATAATTTACAGTTGTAGGTCCCCAAGAAGAGTCCAGCCAAGTAATCTTCACTGATCCAGTACACGTATCTTCCTAAGAGAATTTTAGTGTATCACTTTTAGATATGACAGACATCAAATGATTTCCAAATATTTGAGGAAAATGTCAGATATTAAATAGAATAATCAGAAACTATGTCAAAAGCAGTAGAAAACCTATACAGATAGAAGAGAAACTAACACATTTATTAAATAGAAATGGGTTGCTATAGAAAATGCAAACATTCAGGGGTGCCTGGGTGGCTCAGTAGGTTGAGCATCCAACTCTTGATTTTGGCTCAGGTGATGATCTCGCAGTTGTGAGATCGAGCTCTGCATCAGGCTCCACTCTAAGCGTGGAGCCTGTTTGGGATTCTCTCTTCTTCTGTCTCTGCCCCTCTACCACTCATGAGCACGTTTCCTCTCTCTCTCTCTCTCTCTCTCTGTCTCTCTCTCTCTCTCTCTCTTCCTCTCTCCCTCCATCAATAAACAAACTTAAAAAAAAGAGAAATGCAAATATTCAGGAAGCAAAAAGTTTCTTGTAAAATAAAAATAAGATAGCACACATAAAAATATTAAATACAAAAGTGCAAGTGGGAGTGGAAAATTTATGGGAAAAAAAGGGAAAATATGGTAACTAGAAAAGATATAATTAACCATCTTCTCAGTCCAGAGACTCAGAATCTAAAAAATGTTGCATCTGAAAAAAAAATAAAAGAATTAAAAGAAAAAGGAGATAATCATTAAATTATTCAAGACAACTTCCTACAACTGAAGTTCATGATGTTGCAAATTGAGAGGACTCATCAGTAAAGTGACCCAGTGTCCTCATTTGCCTAAAACTGGGGAGTCCTTAGGGTATGTGCCTTTTAATTTTAAAACAGGACTAATCCCAGGCACACTGGGAAGAGCTGGTCACCCTATATGCCAATTGCCAGTGTAATAGATAAAAAGACCCATCCCAAACCATATGCCATCATGAAACTTCTGGGACAACCTGATGATCTTATGTAATTTCAGGAAGAGGAAAAGACTTGTATACAAAGGACATGAATCGGAAAAGTATCAAACTAATCAGTAGCACCACTGGAAGTTGGAAAACAGTGGAGCAAAGCTGGGGATAAATACTTTTCAACCAGGATTCTATATATAAAGATGCCATCCAATGTACAAGATCTCAAAAATTTTCCTCATACGCACTCTTTTCCAGAAATTTACTGGATGATATGCTTCACTAAGAGACAGGAGTGAACGAAGAAAGTGGAAGTCAGATCTAGAAAGTATCTAAAGTGGAAGTGGTATCTAGAAAATTGGGGTTTTCACATGTGGGAAAGGGCAAAAGAAATCTTTTTTGAGCAACCGTAACCAAAGAGAATGAGGATCTCTAGAAAAGATAGCACCAATAAAAAAATTCTTAAAATTAATAAGAGGAATTTTATTTATTGCAATACATTAAGAATGAGTCCAGAAAAAACTAAAGCAAATAAAAATTGTGACAAAATATTTTTAAAAAAGAAAACATATACTCCATGTTTCATTTGTGAATATTTACCCAGCCATAATCATATAGAGAGGGCATTGTGATTCAGCTAAAAACTATGCCATAACTTTATCAAGCAGAAAGGGGAAAAAAATAATTCTTATGTGCAGGTGTGTGTGGGGTAATGTAAGAAATTACAGTAGTAGCTTCTTCAACAGGAAGTTGATAGGTTATTTTAAAACTGGAAAAGTAGAGCAAAAATATTTTAAACATATTATTTAGAAATTAGGAGATATGCCAGGTATGGAACAGGGGAAGGTAGTTTGAAAGTTAGAAGCCATTGTTTCTAGAAAAATGGGAATTGGAATGGGGAAAGGTAATGCAGGGGTCTACTACTATTTTATGTGAAACTTGTAAAGTTATTTGACATGTGTCACTTTGGTAACAGTAACAATTCAGAACAATCTGTGGGAGAGAAGGACAATGAAAAAGGAGTGGTGGTGAGTATGCCTGCTGAGAAGTGAAGTCAGATGAAGACAAAGAACTGCCCACTGAATTTGGCAACAGAGAGATCATTACAGACCTTGACATTGCCATCGTCACTGGAAGGCACAGGCAAAGCCACACTGTACTGGATTGATGAGCACTGCAACAGAGTGAACCTCACAAGGCCTAAAACTAAAGAATCATTCTTGATCCACGATGTCTTAGCAATGAGTGGCTACACGTATACTCTGTTAAGACCGGTTCAGTAAGGCTTCAGGAAGGAAAGAAATGACTTAGTTAAAACTGTTAGTTAAGAGAGATTTTTTGAAGGGGCCATTAACACAAATGTAAAGAGGTTAGGTGATACAGCCTGGGGTTACAAGAGAAGGAAGCCATGGCCACCCCTTAGGCCTAAAGGAGCAAAGGGAGTGCGGTGATTACTGAAGTCTGGCAAGACCCATGGCTCTAGCAGTGTGCTTTCCATCTGATGCCATGGCCCTTTATACCAACTGCCACACTGCAGTTTTGCAGAGGGGAAGCTGAGGATATACAATCCCCAATATCTCTCTTCATCTTCGTCCAGTTTCCTACCCACGCCTGCTATGATGATGCCCAATCAGAAGCCAAAGGCAAAGTAGCCTGGGACTAGCTATAGATACAGCTGTGTCCCTGGGAACAAAGTAGGTCAGCAGAATTTGAAACGTATATTTGGAAAGGCAAATAGAAACTATCCACCACAATACCATGAATTTAAATGAGCTACTATGATGCATTTTCTTTGTTTTCTAAGCCTTCTCATTTTCACTTGATTTTTTCATGCACTTCTTTAGAGCATCTATGTAATTCTAACTTTGCTTTCCTAAGTTTTTAGCTCACGAATGGCAAATGGTAGACTCTGGTGCATGTTTACCTCATAATTATTTTGCTTCCTGTCTTGCCACAAACTGCCTAATTTTCACTGTTTCCCACTCCAACTTCTGAAATAGAAGAATCTGTTTGGACCCGATGTTCCCTATTTAGATAGAACTTTATTAGCCTTCCTATGCCTGTCTTCCAAAAAGTACTGAAGAGTACAAGATTGCTTCAGAAAGGGCGGTGTAGGAGATGATTCAGAATTGTCACTTATAAGAATATAAATTTACATTTGTAGAGAGTTTTCATATGCATCAACTCTTGCATGTGAAAGAGACACATGATAACATATATATTTAATGGCTTGTCTAAAAAAAGTCACTTAGCAAAATTACAGCAGAACCAGGAGAGATAGGAAACCAAGTTCTGTTTAGTGACATTAACAGTGATACAGACTAGAGGAGTAAATTTGAAAAATTATTATGTTATAGAAGAGAGGAATTAGAAGAGAGGACAAGTAGGAAAAACATATGATTTGAAGGAATTAAGGGAATTTCACATTTTCAGTGGTATATAGTAATTTTTTTTCAAAGGTAAGTCTCTCGGGTCACATTGGTCGCTTATCCAGTTGGACATCTGACTCTTGATTTCAGCTCAAGTCATCATCTCATGGTTTGTGAGTTCGAACTCCACATCGGGCTCTGCACTAACAGCATGAAGCCTGCTTGGGATTCTCTCCCAGTCTCTCTGCCCCTCACCTGCTCTCTCTCTCACAATAAATAAATAAACATTTAAAAAATAAAAATAAAGATATGTCTCTCTTCCTTATTGCCTCTAAATGTTTGAGAAATATGGGCCAAATTTGGACAGATAACTTGAGGGTATATATAAAGTTGGAGTTGTGTCATATGCCCATGTGATTCATGTACCCCAGTACATGCACAGCCTTGTCAGTACAAAGGCCAATTGGTGCAGATGGAGTGAGTGAGGAAAGATAGTGGTAATATGGTTTAGGAGGGAAATGGGAAGCAGCAAAAGGTGAAGAACCAGGACTGTGAAATTCATGGGCTGGAAGAAGATAGGCCAGGTGGAAAGTAAAAAGATTAGGACTTGAGACCCTGTGTGGCTCATGAAAAAGGCACAATGCAGTGAGACTGGGAGTTAAAACATAGCAAGGCCTAACTAAGGGCAAGGGGGCAGAAAAGACAGGGAGAAGAAATAACACACAGGGCATTGTGGGACTGAAAAAACTCAGATGATGCATTCTTTAAAAAAATAATTCTAGAAAATTCTATGTACATTCTGTATACAGAACTTGGTTCTATGCCTGGAGTTAAAGGTAATAAGTAACCTCAGCAATATAAAGTGTTGCACTAGATTATTTTATTAATCTATGTTTACTATGACTAAGGCAAAAGAAATCAAATGCGTGACTTCTGTCTGAAGTGTTCCACTGGAGATGAAAATGAGATAGGGTAAATGGAATGAAAGGTAATTTTATTTAGAAGGCATTGTACAAAAAAAACATGGCTTTTTGTTTTTAACCCATTCTTTGTTTCCTTTTTTTTTTTTTAATGTTTATTTACTTTTGAGAGAGAGAGAGACAGAAACAGAGCAGGAGCAAGGGCAGAGCAGACAGAAAGGGAGGCACAGAATCCGAAGCAGGTCCCAGGCTCTAAGCTGTCAGCACAGAGCCCGATGCAGGGCTGGAACTCATGAACTGTTAAGATCGTGACCTGAGCCGAAGAAATCTGAAGCTCAACTGACTGAGCCACCCAGGCGCCCCATTAACACATTCTTTTCTAATACTAGGGATATTCCTTCCCCTGCTCCCTCCACCTTCTGCCCCATCCTCTCCCCTTCCTCTTACTCCCCCTCCTTCTCCTCTTCCTTCTTCCCCTTCCCCTTCCTCTTCCTCATCCTCTCCTTGTTGTTCTCCTTTTCCTTTATCTTTTCCTCTAGTAAACTATTTCATCTTGGTAATGTTGTAAGTAGCAGACTGTGAAGGAAGCCTTCATCTTGAGTCATTGCCTGACTGAAAAAAAAGAAAAAAAAAAAGCCCAGTCAGTCCTCTCCTTGTCACCCAATACATTTCATGTAATAAAACCAATCACCATTTGAAATGAGACATTTGTGGGCTGAAAGTCAATGACTGAGGAAATAGCTATCAAGAGAATAAACCTATATTCCCAAACCAGTGGTTAGACTCCAGTTGGGCTGGGAATACGGAAGAGTATCTGTCATGTGGGCTTAGAAAGTACTGTTACCAAGGGGCTTATGTGGTCTGATCACAAATACATTTAGTCTAGAATCAGAATCAGTGGAGTTGGAAAAGCAGAAGACTTCAAATGAATCTGTATATAATTATACCTGGTAGTTCATCATTTCCCTCATTTGTTCCCCTTACTATATTTTTGGAAGCTGAATTTCAATTGAAAAAATAGTGAATTGTGTCAATAATAAGAACAGCTTTCTTTTCCTTTGTTCTAAATGAACTTTGTCAGGTTTAAGGATATTAGGGGAAAAAGTATACTAACATATTCTAGTCATTTTGACATATAAATATAATGAAATGCCAAAGACCTTTGATACAATCCAAATGGATGGCCCTAACTGGTCATTTAAGCCAAGACAGATCACTTAATTTGACTTTGGTTTCCTTACCTATTAAAAAAATAGGTATAAGATCTCTTTGTATTTTTAGATTTTATTAGTTCCATTTAGGCACAGGGCACTTCTGAGTTTGTTGTTGTTGTTTTTTCTTTGTTGAAAGCAGGAAAAATTATGAAGATTGTGAATATGTATGCATTTGTATTTTCCAAAACACCCAGATCCCTAGGGGTGCCTTAAAGAAAAAGCATTCACATAGTCCATATTTAGATGTTTACTGGTATTTGACTTAAGACTTGGCTATTAAGGTAAGAAAGCCTATGTCTCAGGATTGTATTTTTTGATGCCTTTTTTTCCACACAAATTAATGTGTTTAGATTCTTAACTTGGAATTTTAATTTACATTTCAAAAATCAAAGCAAAGCGTAAGAGGGGTTGTATAGTGAGATAGACCCTGCTAAAAGAGAAAAATGAAGGTTAATGAAATGATAAAGCTATTTGGCCTCCCCTTGAGGCCCTCTGCTATCAGCTGATTTACAAGTTGGTCTAAAGTTCTAATGATGTAGGAAATTCTTTTTTCCCCTATGATGGGGACTGTTTGCTGCCAGTGGTATTTCTCAGAGCATATCCATCCTGTTTCTGAGAAGCACTTTTTATTTTGTTTTGTTTTATTCTCCCCTCTGGGATCCTATTCCATGAGAGGAAAAGCAGACCTGGTGGGAAATAATAGCAGGCTTTTTATGGGCTGTAATTGATGAAAGAGTGAAATGCATTAACTAATTGAGAACAGAAAATTGGAGCCCAGGATCCCATTAGAAATCTCTTCTACTTCCTAGATCTTTCTAAAGATTTCCAAAATACTTTTGGTTGGCCCCCTCACTGTTTTCCATCTGTTTTGTTTTTCTTACTAGTTTCCCATTTACCCCGAAACAATGAATTTGACCATAAAACCAAGCAGATAATGTTTTTTTCAGATAGATTAGAAAGAATGGAGGGAATGACTTCTTAATTAGGTAATCATCCATCACCTCATGTGACCAAGGATTTACCATTAACTACTTCCGATACCAGGGTAGGGTGAAAAATAGAACAGAATGTCATATCACTGGGTTTCCCTGGAGCAGAAACTTTGCCTGAGAAAACATTTACCGTCTTCAGTCTGCCCTGGAACAATAAGCCTTTGTACTTTGGGTATAAGAGCAGGATTGTTGATACTAATACAGAACTTTATAGTTTACAAACTATTTTGCATGCTTTATCTTTTTCAGTCCTCATGTTCACCCTACAAAATCGCTGGTATCCATCCATTTTGCAGATAGAGAAATTACGGCAGGAAGCTTTAGAATGGTCTATTGGTTCACCAGCTCCTCCAAAGCTTACCAGATATAATCAGAAATTTTTATTTATTTTATTATTTTTAAATAATCTGAATAAATTAATAATAAAATTAATAATAAAATCTGAAGATTTCATTATTAAGTACCTAACAAACTACTTAATAAAGACGGTAGAGAAAGACTGAAGAAAGAGGCAGGCCACTCCAGATTAGTAGATGGCAGGTTTAGTAAGCAAGGGAATTTACACACAAAGCTTGTCTTTGGGTCGCTGACAGACAAGTAGATCTCCACACCTGCTCGCCAAATCTTAAAAGTTTATATAGAGGCCTTAACTAGGTTCAAACATGTATACCATCTAGATGGTCTTAACACGGCATCACTGTCTCAAGGTCATGTCCTTGGGGCAGCTTCTGGGCACAGGGAAGGTAAGCGGAATGCACATTCCAACGACTGGTCGGGGGGGCAGGTTTGAGAAGTCTCAGATTGCCTGGGTCAACCTGCAGTCTGTCTTAGCAATGGCCTCCCAGCAATGGTAGTCCAAGGTTGTACTACCAGAAAGCTTGCAAACCCAGCAAAGTTCTCCATCACAGAGTAAGATGATCTTTTTTTGACTCTCAGATTCTCAGGAGAAGAAAGAAAGACGTGTTCCTTAGAATTCAAAAACATGCCTAAGGCAACCTGTACTTGCTGCCTTCTTTCATAAAGGACTCTTCAGGGTGTATGTTTTATTGTATATTTAGTGTATATTTTAGTGTATATTTATTTAGCATATACTTTATTAATTGGCATTTCAGTCCTATCTCTGTTTCCTGGAGTCACTCCAATTCCTAGGATCCTTCTTACTGGAAGTTTCAGCCAGAAGAGTTGGCACCATTAGATGTTCTTGGTTTATGAAAGATTGTTAACCCAAATTGGGAAAGAGTATTATCTAGCTAGTAATTTTAACGTTAAGGGGAGTTTTGATGAAAGGAGATCTGTGCCACATTCTGAGTGTTAAGCCTAAATAAACAAGAACATTGTGCAGAGAGGACTGAGTCTAATTACAGCTCACCTCTAAAACCATGGATATGTTGACTTTATATATGGGATTTAACTTCTCTTGTGTCAATGTCTTCACTTAGAAAAATATGGCAATATAACCCTGCAGAATACCAATCCTCTGTTAAACTCAACTCACCTTGTGCTTTCCTTCATCAAATGTTTTCTAAGTACCGCCAGCCATATCATAGTCACCATTCCTTCTTTTGTGTCACCAAATGTTGCTCACATATGTATAATACATTTGTAGGAGCTGATATATTTATTGATGAAGTTTTGGGGTGATGGTGGAGTACTCCAGAGCTGACACAAACAAGGTGATTTTATTAAAACACGGAGACAGGACCAGTGGGCAGAAAGAGCTGCCCAGACCCTGTGGAGATATTGGTTATATATTTGGGAGCTGGAGGAGGTAAAGCCAAGGGGAAGTATCCAAAAAGATTTTCATATGTTAAAGAAGATTCACAGGATACTAGAGACCTAGCTATTGTCAAGCTAAGTACCTCTAACAAAGTATTAACATTAAGGCAGTAGGAAGTTCCTGGAGAAATATTTTACTCTGCCTGCCTCAAGTATCTATCAATGGGGTGCAGATTATAAGGAAACTTAATTTTACCTGCCATTTCCTTCTTGCCTTTGTTCCCCATATTGCTATGGAGGGGTGATGTTGGGGCTCCAAGAAACTGAGTCTATACGTTTCTGGAGATTAGTCTATTGATAAGATTGCCTTTTTCTTGTAATTGACTAAGATATTGGTAAATTGACGGAGACCCATGTTCTGCAGGACTGTGATCTCTATCAGTTAAATCATTTGTTTTTTCCCCTTTAATTGTTCTTGGGCAGCCAGGAGTGCCTGGGGAACATCACACATATCCCACCTAGGGGTGGGGGGGTGGGTTGCAGCCTGTCAGCTTGCCTCATGCTGCCTTATCATTTATCACCATAGATAACATGATGACTACACTCTCTGTGGAAACTCGGATTCAGAAAAGTGAACTGACTTGCCCAACATCATACAGCTCTTGTGTACAGAGATCAAGACTTTAACTCAACACTGGCTGATTCCAAAGCCCCTCCTCTTAATCCTGTGAATTATGTGCATGTCTAGACCAATATTTCTTTTAAAATACTTATACTTTTGGGGCGCCTGGGTGGCGCAGTCGGTTAAGCGTCCGACTTCAGCCAGGTCACGATCTCGCCGTCTGTGAGTTCGAGCCCCGCGTCGGGCTCTGGGCTGATGGCTCAGAGCCTGGAGCCTGTTTCCGATTCTGTGTCTCCCTCTCTCTCTGCCCCTCCCCCGTTCATGCTCTGTCTCTCTCTGTCCCAAAAATAAAATAAAAACGTTAAAAAAAAAATTAAAAAAAAATAAATAAAATACTTATACTTTTAAAATAATATTTATTAGTTTAAAATTCTAACTCACTGCTTGCTACTTATTATAATTTTTTAAAAGTTGGATCAATAAGTAAACTATCTCAAAATTGTAGAAAAACTATATAATAGATCTAAAAGTACCTAAAAAAATACTTAATAAAGAACATGCTTGATGTAACAGATGTGAAAATACTTATCATAAGCATGAAGCCAGTGGAGGGTACTGCTATTTTATTGAGCAGCAGAGGAGGGCTGTGATCTCTTAGGTAAGAGATGGCTTTTCCCTTTCCTTCAGTATAGCGTCATTGAAGTGGGGACAGAGTCCTTAAATCCTACCTAATTTTAATTGCGTGGACACCCAGTCTTCAAATCAGGAATCAATCACATATGACTAACTGCTCATATGATCTGTATCATTTAATCTCTGGCTAATCCTTAATCTCTCTATACTTGCTTCATCTTTTAGAGGATGCCTAGGCAATAAACACATAACAAATAAACTTTCTAGGGGTAGAATCCAGGTATCAATATTTTTTAAAACTCCCCAGGCAATTTCAATATGCAGCCAAGTTTGAGAACTAGTTGCTCTAAAGTCTCTTTAAACCTAAAGGTTTTGATGTAAGCCCCTGCAGATGGTTTTTCTTTTATTTTAATACAAGAGCCTAACTTAAACTTTGATTGCCAAGGCATCCATTTCAAAGAGGCATCCACTTCAAAGATGGTTATCTCAAACAAACACATTGCCAGTCACAGGACTAGATAAAGAACTAGGCAATCCCCCAATTCCCACCCAACTCCTACCCTAGGCCCCTTTGTTTTAAAGATCTTGGCTGATTTTGATAACTGACTCCTGGGGATTTTGGTTTTCCTCTCCCATGTTTTAAATTCCTGCTCTTATGTTTTAAATTCACCAAAGGAAGTGGACTCCCAAAACCCTAGGCCACCACCTTCCACCCAAATAAAAACAATTGCAGGCTCAAGCTTTCTCTCTCTTTCTCTACCCAGGACCTTAGGTGTGCCATGTGCTTTCCAGGGCTTCAGAATAATAAACCTTTTTTTTTTTCCTCAAAGTTTCCTGATTTTTAGAAAAAAAAATTTTTGAAGTTAATTTTTGAGACAGAGAGAGAGAGAGCACGGGCATGAATGGGGGAGGGACAGAGAGAGAGGGAAAGAGAAAGAATCCCAAGTAGACTCCCAAGTAGGCTCTTCAATGTCAGTGTGGACCCTGATGCAGCACTCGAACTCATGAACCATGAGATCATGACCTGAGATGAAGTCAGATGCTTAACCGACTGAGCCACCCAGGCGGCCCATCAAAGTTTCCTGATGTCTTTTTGCTGAGGACATTTTGCCATCATAATAAGAACCACAAGGTCTGATCCAACTACAACATTGGTTATTGATAGGCTGAGACTAGCACAAAACAAGGTGTATATGTATTGGTTCAAATGGAGAAAGTTAATAGATTACCATAATTGTCCAAACCATTTTGGTGATTCTAGTGATGAAAGATATATCAAATATGTGGTGGAGTAAAAGTGAGCATGCATGGAAATTTCTCTGTCCCTTATAAATAAAACTTATAAGGAAGTTAGTATGCTAGATTTCTGTACACCATAGATTACATTTATGCAGTGTGGCCCAATGAATAGAGACAGAACTGGATTTGAATTTTGAGTCTACAACTTACTGGCTTTGTTGTCATAGGAAGCCACCTAAATTCAAAGGAGCACAGAGAAAAGTAAACAGGAAATTAGAATGCTTCTGGGTTATAAGTGCTGCCTGTGACAGAGTTATGTGTTATGGAGGACCTTTGTAGAGGAATCACTCAGGGAAGGCTTCAACGTGGAAGAAATGGTAGAGCTGAATCCTGAAGACTAAGTGGTATTTATTAACCCAGGGCAGAGATAGAGAAAAGATAATCTTGACATAGGGCTTAACAGGTGTTCCCATTTAGAGGTGACCAAGATCATGGCATGTTCAGGTGGAAATGGAATGTAGAGTGTGTTGAAGTGAGAGAGAAGATTGCAAGTGGAGATAAACAAAGCTGCTGAGGTAAGCAAGAGTCAGACCATGAAGGGCCTTGTATACTACACTCTACACTGACCAGCTTTGAATCGATAATGAGTCTATCAGGAATCTCCAACTTCCAAACAAAAAGATGTCTTGATAAAGTAAGCATACATGTCTGGAAGGCTCCTCTGATTTTTGTGTAGAAAATAAATGAGAGGCAGAGACTCTTGCTGGGACAGCAGTGCAGAGAAAGGACAGTGGTGGTCTGGAACAAGAAAGTAGAGGTGGATTTGTGAGATATTTAGAAGGAATCAACAGGTCTTAGTGATTAATTGACCAAAGGGCCTGACTGAATGAGAGAAGTCAAAAATGGAGAAACCAGGTAGATGGCAATAATGAGAGAAATAAAGGAGAAGGGAGGAGTCTGGGGATAAATATAACTAACTTTTGATATTAAATCTTTGAACTATCCAAGCAGTTATGTCTAGAGCTCAGCCGATCTGATTTGGGAGTCATTGGCATATTTGTGGAATCTGAACCCTAGATCTGAGAGCTTCACTAGAAAGGTTAGAATGAGAGAGAACCAAAGAGGCCTCCAGAAGAAAGGCAACATTTAAGGGGTCAGGAAAGAAGGTGAAGCCAGAAGGAAGACCAAAGAAGAAGTAGAAGCTCAAGAGAAGAACCCACATGAGGGGTTATCATGGATATAGTTCTTTTGGCTTAATTCCAAAAATGGAGTTGGAGCTCTAAATCTCAAAAAGTTGTTGAGAAGAATAAATGAATGAGGTGGGTGACAGCACCGGTTTTAACTCTGCAGCCAGTTTTAATTCTCAAGGATCTAGAGGTTCTTACATCTGTCATCACAGATTTTTCATTTAATCTCTCACACTGTACTCCCTCAGCTTTTTCAAAATATAACAGGCAAAGAAAATGAAGTTCAGGTTCTGTGTTTAGCAATCTGCCTGTGTGGCTTCAAATGTTACGGCACTAACCGTGAAGCTAAGGCTAACGAGTCATCCCAGATCCTGTCAGTCACTAATGGATGTACATCTGTGTATCTGTCTGCCTAGGGAGCTGGTCATTAGGATGATCATGATTTAACTTGTAAAATGGAGCAAATTAAATCTGGACACCATCCATAGTTTTATATTCCCAGTCCCATCTCTAACTTCCAGTGCAGTTGATTTCTTCTTCCTGGAATACTAATCAGATTTCTTTTCTTTTCTTTTTTTTCTTTTCAGTTCTGCCTTCTCTTGTGGCTGGTGATCATTTGGCCTCTACTAAGCAGAGAAGATTTTCAAAGTATCAGGTTCATTTCTTGGCCTCATCTAAGAGTACTTTGAAGCATTTAGAACAGTTTCAATAGGGAGAAAAAAAATAAGATGGTGATAAACTAAAAGATTAGTTCCCATATTCAGATATTCTTTGCATTTCAGGCAACCCTGATGCCCTGATTTCTGATACACTTGCATAGACATCCTTCATCTTGCGCAGGGGCACCAGGTCTGATAATTCAGCAAGGCATGACAAATACTAGGAGCTAAGCTTTCACACTCTGCATTATAGATGATTTGAGAGGTAACAAGAGTAAGATCCACTAAGTTTTTAAAAGAATTCAGGTTCCTACTGAATTGACAGTCATTTAAATTTTTTATATGAAGAGTTTAAATATGCTTTTATGATCCATAGTTTAGCAGTAGACCCTTATGTCCTTTCTGTCCCTCTTACTCTCTTTCCCTTCCCTCCCTCTTCCTGGATATCATATATCTATAGATACTGTCGTATATATTTTATTTTTATCTAAACTTTAATAGTTTCCTGCATTGTCTTTCATTATTTCCCTATAGTTTACATCTTGCAATCTAGCCTTTGTCTTTACACCAAAACCATTCTCATTGAGAACATTATTGCCTCTGAATTCTCAAGTTCCATGGGTCTGAGTCATTGTCTTTCTGGACCTGTATTGTGCCTTGGCCAGCATCTACCATCCCCTCTGCTATAACTTCTCTTAGATGTCATAACCCCACTCTGATCCCTGCTTATTTCTGAGCATCCCTTCTTCTCCCTATTTAGACAAGCATTCCACTCCATTCTGTTATCAGTTTAGTATTTTCCTCCCACTCTGGAGTTCTGATTCTCTCACCTTGCAGCAAATATCAACAATAATACATAAAATCCCAGGTCATAAATACTTTTGAGATATCTTCTCTAGGGTTTAGACCTCCATAATGTTCTCTGTAAGACATATGCACTTTGTCAGAGCATGGTCACACATCCTCACATCCTCAAATATCTTTTTCCTTAAATGTGTTGAATTTAATGTTTTGTTAAAACTCCTCATTCCACCTAACCAGTTGGCTGTGTTATTCAACTCTTGATGATCTACATTATCTGTTGCTTGTAATATCAAGAAACATCTCAAAAATTAGTGTATTAGATATTTTAAAGAGAGCTCTTCCCCTTCTTTTTCTGTGACTCGCTAGTTTCTTTCATACATTAAAGTTGCTTAGTGTTAAATCTTTGCAAATCTTTAAAATCACCCTTTTATCACTCCTTCACAGGACCATGAGTTCCCTTTGTGTTTATGGCTCATCAATGACTTTTCATTTTGTAAAATGGTGACATTATAATCCCCATAAAGGAGATTGGCATTCCTAGAGGCAAATAGTATGGAGTGGAAGTACATGGACATTGGAAGAAGTCAACTTTGAGTTTCAATTTGGCTATGCTACTTGACATGTGATACATTGCTTAGTCTAAATTAAGGATATAAATAGTTCCCAAGTGAGGGTGTCACAAAGAACATACAAGACATGTTTGTAAAATGTTAAACAGCATGCACAGATGGATAAATGATAATTACTGATTTTTTTTTGCTTTTTGTTGTTATTATTACATTTTATATGCATGTCTTAGTTACTCAAACTGATTTTTACTGCTTCATTATACTCTTGTCCTTGTTCAAGAATTATGTTTGTGGAGAGATTGGGAGTATCATAAGATAGCCTCCATCTGTGCAACAAGTAAACATTAATGCCAGGATTAGGACTGACCAAATATGGCCTCTTTCTTTCTTTCTTTCTTTCTTTCTTTCTTTCTTTCTTTCTTTCTTTCTTTCTTTCAGAGAGAGTGTGCTAGCAGGGAAGGGGCAGAAGGAGATGGATAGAGACAACACTAAGCCCAGCACAGAGCCCTACATGGGGCTTGAGGTGGAGCTCAAAACAGGGTTTGAACTCACAACTATGAGATCATGACCTGAGCCAAAATCAAGAGTTGAACGCTTAACCAAATGAGCCACCCAGGCACCCCAAGCATGGCCATTTTCATTGTTTTTCTAATAATGAGCAGATACCTGCACTGAAAAAGCCTTGTCATCATGTTTCCACATTACCGAATACACTGGATAACAGACTAAATAGAGGGACCTATACATTAATACCTGTGAAAATGTTTGTAGAGATATAAAGTTGGAATCTAATTATTTCTCTCTTGCCCCTTTTTGGATTTGAACTGGTGGCAAATGTTAGAAAGTCTTCCTTTCTGTGTGTGTAAGGTTCTGTGCAGAGGTACCAACATGTAACAGTGTCAATGGACCATTATTGGCAAAGATGGCGCGACTACAGATATAATAGTTATAGGTCTCCAGGACTCAGGCTTACTTTTCAGGCAGAATAGGAAATACTTAAGTTATAAATTTTAACAATGATAATTTACAGGCCATGTTTTCTGGGTGATACTAGACAAGATACTTGAAGAAGGAGAGTGATTTGGGAGCTAAGCTACTCTATAAGCTCTCTTCTTGTGATAGCATATGATACAAAATAAAATTCCTTTTCAAATGCAACAAATCCCCAGAACATGTCAACGACACTGACCCCAGGCTTCCCTGATTCTCTGTAGAGAAGTGGAGCCCTTGTGACAACCTCATTATTCCATGGACTCACCTTTTATTTCAAGGCCTACTGCAAAATCACTTTTTATTATTGAGCATTAAAATATAGGAATAAGCTAAATATGTGGAAATAAATTAAATGTCTCCGCAGGTGTGTTCTACTCTGGAGCGAATGTAGTTTGTAGCTAAACCCTGTCACCATGACATGAGCAAAAGCATCTCCAGCCATTTGGCACAGTTTTTCTATCTTTGTCATTGCCTGTCTTCCATCTTCTCTGACACAGCTTTCTTGGCTACTGAAGCTGTGAATTCATTTTTCATCTTCCGCTCTGTTCTTTGCTTGCTTCATTTAATAACTTACTTGCTCTACTCGGTTAGTCTTTTGTGTGAAAGAGAATGTGTAGAGTGGTGTTTTGCAATGCTTTATGCTGGCGTGACATCTATAGACAACACTAGTGGTTTATACCTGAAAGAGCTAAAATAATTGCATTTTTTTCCAAGCACAGTCTTTGGCATTGAACTAACCAAAATTTAAACTTCAACTCTACCAGTTGGTCAAAGCCAGGCAACTAGTAAATTACACAATCTCTGTAAGTCTGAATTTTCTGAACTGTCTGGTGAAGAATTTATGTGTATTTTTAGGACCACTTCAACAATTAAATTAGTTAATTTCTTATTTAACTATAATAAAACACTTATTATATATTATATAATAATTATCACTTCTCGGCCTTTTGGCTAAGATCAAGTGTATATAATAATAATTATCAAATTATTATAAAATATTTTTCACAGAAACTTGGTAAAATATGCTCTAAATAAATGGATAATATTATTGAATCATATAGCTCTAATCCACTAAAATTTATTTTGATTTTATTTAAAAAGAAGAAAGCACATTGGGAGACATTAGCATCACCCTAATATCAGAATAGTATCAGAGAAATAGCACAGAGCCAATGTTCAGATTATCCAAGTTCTAATCATAATTTTACCACTTACACATTTGATGACCTTAGGCAAGTTGTTTAAACTCTTTGTCTATAACATTGTAAAAATAATGTTGAAGTTTTTAAATGTTTATTTTTGAGAGAGAGAGAGAGAGAGAGTGGGGGATGGGCAGAGAGAGAGGGGAACAGAGTATCTGAAGTGGGCTCTGTGCTGACAGCTGAGATCCCAATGTGGGGCTTGAACTCATGAATCACAAGATCATGACCTGAGCTGAAGTCGGAGGCTTAACTGAGTCACCCAGGTTCCCCAATAATGTTGAATTTCCTAAGGAGTCTGAAAAATATAGAAAACAAAGTGCTCAACTTTGTGTCTGCTATCCCAAAGAAGTACATGTATTGGCTGATGCTCTCCCCATTAGGCCCCTTGTAGACAAGCTACTAAAAATTCTCAACTTGGGCACCAATAGGAGGAACTCTTCAAAGGGAAATTAACTATACTCTTCTCCTAGGTAAACCCATTGCAAAAATCCCTCTCATGTATAGCAACCCCATCAATAAAGACCATCTCAAGTTAAGGATCAGATTTGTTTCCTTCTCCTCAAAACCTATCATACCACATAGCTGGTCATAGGAGCTTCACAGACATTTCCTAATGAATGAATGGATAACTATTGCTATCCTGCCAACTTGAGAGACACTTTCTGGATTTCTCTCCCTCCCTCCCTCCCTCCTTCCCTCCCTCTCTCCCTCTCTCTCTCTCTCTCCCTCTCTCCCTCCCACTCAATCCTTCCTGGTCCTTTGAGCCAAACAAGTGAGGTTTTGTGCATGTAACAGACCATTGTTCTTGACCTCACCCTGCCATTAATTAACTTAAGAATTGATGCAAGTAAACTGTCTAGACTTCATGTGAAAATCAGAGGCTGTTTTAGCTCTCAAATGATGCCATATTTGATTAATATTTCTTGGCAAAAGATAGAAGTTTACCCTGTGGTTCCGGAAGGAAGCTAGGTGACCAACCTAGAAGTGAAACTCTTAACCTCAGTGTATCAAGTTCTAAACTTCTGAGACAATTAGTCCCCCTCAAGCAGGAACTTTTAACAGTGCATGTCAAAAGTGAAGAAAAATCATGCATTCTTCTGGCTTCAGTTCTATATTCTACATACAATTCTAAGTTCTTTTTCAGAGGGAGTTGTTTTCATTCTTCTCATTGAGATAAACAACAGGAGCAAAGTAATGAGCGCTTTCCTCTACCAACTTGTCTTGGTTGTTTGGGGATTGTAGATTTTTTACTATCCATTCTGGAAGTTGAGTGTAGAACATGAAAGGTTGAAATTTTTATAGATAAATCATCTGCCCTTGTCTGAGAAATCTGTGCATCATAATGCTTTCCAGCCAGTAGTAATGAGCCAATCTGTCTCTTGCTTCTCAGAGACCTTCCTTGTATTATTAAAAAAAAAAAAAAAAGTAGTTTGTTATAAATGAAAGTAAAGGCTTAACAATAGAACATGCAATTAAAATAAAAAGATTTCCAGAGTCCAAAAATGACCAAATTAATTTAAAAAAAAATGAAAAGTCCACGGAGGCAAAGATGCTGGCTTCAATAGTTTGGGATAAGGCCATACAAAGAAGAAAAAAAATAACTGTCGAAATTGTTAATGATATATGACAATTTATTAATTATTATTGTTTTCATTTAACAAAGACCAAGAAATATCCCTCAACCATGTTACTATGTTGGCTTCTAGCTGGAAGTTTTCATTCAAAGTTTCCATGATAGGAAGGAAAAATGGATCCAACACTTGTTCATGCCTTTATTCTTTTACAACATCATTAAGAATGAGAAAAGAAAATTTTGCCCCATTTCTGAGCATTCCTTTTCATTTGGCTCTGCAATCTGTGCATGTCTATGTGGCAATTTGTATTTGTAACAGATAGTGCCATTATGCTCTGTGATAAACTCATCTGGTAAACACAGATTATAGAAATATAGGCTTATGAAAATAAATTGTTATAATATTGTAAAATAATTGTTTGGAGCTATTACAGTATAGTTATAGATACTATAACAGAAATAATACAGAACTAGAAGATATTCCATACACACAATTTCATTTAAATGGAGATTCTCCTAACACATCTAAAATTTAAAAGTAAATGTTGAAAATAGATTATAGTCATCTATTTTTTCTAATAAAAAGGGAAAAAAATAGTTCATAATTTTATTTTTTTATTTTAAATTAGGCATTAAATTTATATTTTCTGAAAGAATTAATAAACTTAAACCAGATAAATCATTTTAAAAGATAGTTATTTTAAATAATTTTTAAAGTGTATTTATTTTGGGGAGGGAGGGGCAAAACGAGAGGGTGAGAGAGAATCCCAAGCAGGCTCCACGCTGTCAACACAGAGCCTGATGCAAGGCTCAATCCCATGAACTGTTAGATCATGATCTTAGCTAAAATCAACAGTCAGACATTCAACCGACTAACCACCCAGGTACTCCATTGTAAATAATTTTATAATCATTGCCTTGAATATTTTGCTCAAAAAAGTGATAATATGTGTGTAATGTCCTTTTAAATAAAACATTTACCCTTTGTTTCCAATAGTAGATCCCTAGTAATCCCTTTTACAATTGTCTGTGCTCTGGTTATGATTTCATCTTAATGTAAGATTTTGACATAAAATTTAATATTTTAGAAGCACACAACCCTTTAATCACAAGACAGAGTTTCTTTTCTACCCAATGAAGATATACTAATTTATAGCAGAAGAAATATTATTTCAATGGTTATAAAGTTGCAAAGATTAAAAACAAGAAAAAGAAGGTAGAAGTAATTATTTTCTAATGTCATCCAGATTCTAACCAGTAGAACAAAAAAAAGTAGGAAGAGATGTTCTTTGGATTCTGGAGTGATTAATGGATTTGGTGCTTTTAAATTCAAGATCTTTCACTTTAATTCAAGAGGTTTTTGTGAAGTATTAAATATCACTGTGATAGTCACTTTGCACTTTAGATTAGGGATATCTAACCACATAAATAGGTAAATAATTTAAATTTAAATTTTAAACTTAATAATAATCATTAATATGCATCCCTATAACCAAACCTGGATATCTCAATTTAGAATCTTTTGAAATATAAAAGTGTTTTCTCAGAAGTAGTCATTCATATAAGAATATAATTAAAGGAAGGGTACTAAATGTGAAATGTAGTCGGAGGCCTTGGATCACCATTAACTGAATCTGTGTGAATATGGAAAACTTAAGTATCCCTGGGGGGCTCCAAAATGCTAAATAAAACATTCTAGCTTTGTTGCATTTTATAACTTGAATGTTCAAGTCAGTTGCATCCGTATAAAACTAACCTGCACAATATTTTCATGTTCGATCTGCAATTAAAAGAATAATCAAATATCACCTTTAGCTGTAGTCTTAGGGTTGTCCTTCAATCACATAAATCATTGTAAAAGAAACTAAATACGAGCTGTCATACAGATGATGTTTTATTAAAATCATAACAATCTGAAATCAGATGAAAAAAAGTCAGATAGCTCTGTTTCCAAATTCGTTTCTTAACATTTTCAGTTCATTATCAATATGTTTTGGCCAATTACTCTGATTTTATTGGGTTTTACTTGACTCTTGCAATAAGCAGGTTATAGTGAGGTATAGACTATTGCTTTCAAACTTTTGAAATGATATGGGATCAATGTTTAGAAATCTAACATGAAAATAGCACTCTTCTACATCATATTTCATGGAATCAGGGTATTTTGTGTTTATAGTATAATGAAGAAATTAGTTTGAACCGGAAGTAATGATAATGATGATGATGACGGTCATGGTGGGGTAGCTAGTGATAATTGCTGCTAGTTGAGTCCTACTATGAATTGGTGCTGTGAAGTACATTTGAAATAGAAGATTTCTAATCATTAAAATAACTTTGCAAGGTAGAATTTTTCCTCCTAGTTATGAATGAGGAAACTAACACTGAAAGATAATAAATGAATTCTCTAAGACAGGCAACAGGAGAAAAATCACTGGCTCCAAAGCCAGCCTTTAACTATGCCACGAATCAGTCTGATAGAACAACACAAGATAGGTAAAACAGTCAAGAGAAATAAAACTGGATTTAGATGAAGTTATCAGTTTACTCAGTGACATTTGTTTGAACAGTGCTGAGCTCAGTAATAAAGCAAAGAATGAATCAGTGACATATAAATGCAGGAAAACCATCACAGAGTAATTTTGCTTATTTATGGAAAACTGGAATCATGACTAGGAAAAAGCACTTAAAAAGGTGTTTCTTGAGCATCAGTTATTTGAATAATATCCTATATGTTATGATGCCAAAGTTTTGAGGACATTTTTCAAATCATCTTATTACTAAAACTAGAGATATACATGATAGCTGTTAAATAATATAGAAATATTTTACAGATATGGAAGAAAATGTTCGGTACCTCTTGTAAGCTTAACATGAACTCTTGGGGAAAAAAGATGTTCCAGTCCATTGCAGATGTTCTCAGTTGAAATAATATTCTCATGGAACATTGTTTCAGCTATTTAACTGGTATAAAACCTGAGGGGAAATTAAATGTACTTGCTTTGTGAAATTTAAAAACTAAAAAAAAAATTAAATCTACAGGTGCCTTTAGTCATGTGCTTTGATATTGGTCATTCTATCCCATAAGAGGTATAACCGTTGAATTGGAAAATGTTACTTTTTACTGATTAATTTGCTTTTTGTTTCACCTTGTCATATTTGCATATACAAGTTGAGGAAAATATTGATCATAGAGGTATGCTACCCTTCAGTGGCATTTAATTAAATATTCATTACATGTCTCTCTATTGTTAGGAAAAGCAGATTCACCAAATGTCCCTATAATGAGGAGTCGTATGGCCTCAATGTGAAAAATAAGTATTTTGTAGCAACACCACCTGTGTACCTGCTGGGAATCTCTTTCTTCCACTAGCTCTGTGATCTTGGGCAAGGTATTTCATCACTCTGTGCCTCAGTCTCATCTATGAAGTGAGGAGACTTTAATTATTTCCTTGTAGGTTTGTTGCAAGGATTAAATGAGTTGTATAAATAAAGTGCTTTAAACAGTACTTGAAACATAAATCTGTTATTATGTTCATCTTGCTGCATCTCATGGCCTTTGACACACATGCCTGAGTTGTGAAAAACCTAGTAGTAGTCATTATGAATCTCAGTCAATAGCTAACCCACAAAGTGATTATAGAATGGCTGGTGTATCTGAGAGTGAACAAAATGAGAAAGGCAATTGTTGGAATTGGCTAATAAGAATTATAGGTCAAGAAGACAAGATTTTCAACATAAAGAGAGAGGTATGGTCCTCTTCCAAAAGAGGAAGAGACAAATGCTTTCAGTATTCATTTGCCCAATGGTTCCCATGGAGAGTGAAAGCAGTATTTAATCTGGAGGAAAATCTGAGGAATACATTATACAGCTCAGCAGTTCCTCACCAAGCAAGTAGAGGGTGCAGGAGATCTTAACATTAGCACAATTCTGAGACTCAAAGTGTAGGAATTATTGGAAAAGCTGTGGTCATATTTTTATTCATTCATTTATTTTATTTTAAAATATAATTGATGATGAAGAAGATGATGTTTAGAGTAACAGATGTTCAAAGTACAAAAATAATTTAAAATGACCAAAATTGTATTTTAAAAAAGTAAAAGTTGTCCTTGGTGCTGTGAAATCTGTCCAATATTACTTCTGTAATCAGTATTAAGAATGTAACCAAAAAATTTTGTAGTGGAGTGCATATAAACATAGACGTTTACCCAATGATACCAATATTGGATTATCTCTGCTTCCATTTCTGATGAGTTTCTCATAAAGTAGAGACCAGAATGTTAAAGTTAATATTGTGCAATCCCAAACACCACAGTATATATATGAAATTTATTGCAGAAAATGAGAAGAATAGTATGACTTTTGAACCCCATAATTCACTTGGAGAATACAAGAAGATGGAGAAAATGGAAAGAATATTGTCAGGATGTTAGAAAAGATATTACTTTGGCAGTGATGGACATATAGGTGAGAGAATCACCTTGGGGTCACTTAGGTCCAATAAAATTGAGCTTTTTTAAGACACAGGTGACCCCAGCAGATAAACATTACAGGAATATCATGTGATATTCAGGGTTTAGGGAAGAACCACCTTTAACCATCTTCCAGGCCCACAGTGCTCTCTACATTTCATTGCATTTCATCCATCCTCTCCCAACCTCTCTACTATATCTGGGAAAGAACAGGCAGCTAAAAAAAAAAGAAAGAAAGAAAGAAGGTAATTGGAGGAGAGTAGAGATGCAGTAGGACCCCATCCTCCCTCTCCACTGTTGTATTACAGATTGAAGAAGGTCCAAATTGGGGGAGGGGGGACAAGTTTAACACTGTTTTAAGTTAGGACTTTCCATCAATATATTTGATTGATTAAAAGTGATTGTACAAATGTCTTCATTAACTACAAATGAGCAGAGAAGGTGCCAGTTTTCAGAGTACTAAAAAAAGGAGCTGGGGTGTATAACCTCCTTAGAATACATTTTAATAGATTAAAATCTGTTTTAACACAAATGGGATCATAGCACATGCACTGCCTTCACTTTTCCATGCCACTCCTTTTTTGTAACCTATTTATTTATAAGGAATATCTTTTTACGTTAATATATACAGGTAACTCTACAATTTCTTTCAGGAGATAGAAGCAAATGGAATGTTTCTTAACTCATTCTATGAGGCCAGCATTATCCTAATACCAAAACCAGACAAGCACATTAAAACAAAACAGAACAAAGCAAAACCACAACTACAGACCAATATCTCTGATACATGCAGAAATCCTCAATAAAATGTTAGCAAATTGAATCAAACAATGTACAAGACAATTGTACAGCATGACCAAGTGGGATTTATCTTGGATGTGAGGCTGATTCGACATTTAAAAATCAATTAATATAATCCATCAATAACACGCAAAAAAATTTGACAAAATCCACTGCTTATAAATGATTTTTTAAAACTTTCAGTAAACTAAGAATAGAGTGTAACATCCTTAACTTGACAAAGACTATATTTTTAAAAACATTATCTACAAATAATCTACAACTAACATAATAGTTAATGGTAAAAAACCCAAAACATCCCTACCAATCATGTACAAGACAAAGGCATCCCCTCTCACCACTCATCTTCAACATCATTTGGGCAGTTCTAGCCAATGCAAGAAGACAAGAAGAAGAAATAAAAGGTATACAGATTGGTAATGAAGAAATAAAACTCTTTTGCTCACAGATGACATGATTATTACAGACAGAAAATCTGAAAAAATTGACAAATATATGGAACTACAAGCTATTATAGCATGGTTGCAGGATACAAACTTAGTATAGAAAAGTCAGTTGCTTCTTATATACTAACAATGAACAAATGGAATTTGAAATTAAATACACAAAATACACAATACCATTTACATTAACACCCTCAAAAATGAAATGTTCAAGTATAAATCTAACAAAATATGCACACGACTCTTATGAGGAAAATTATAAAAACTATTCTAAGTGAAATTGAAGAAAAAGTATGTAAATGGAGACATAGCCTATATTCATGGATAGGAAGACTCAATATTGTCAAGATGTTGGTTTTTCCCAACTTGATTTATAGGTTCAACACAATCTCAATCAAAATCCTAGCAAATTATTTCATGCATACTGACAAACCATTTCTCAAAGTTTATGTGGAGGAACAAAAGATCAAGAATAATCAATACAATATTTAAGGAAGAGAACAAAGTTGGAGGACTAGTGCTACCTAAATCAAAGCTTACTATAAAGCTACAATAATCAAGATATTGATGAAAGAATAGGCAAATAGATCAGTGGAATAAAATAGAGCTCCCAGAAACAGATCCACCCAAGTATAGTCAATTGACAAATTGACAAATAGTCCTTTGGCAAAGGAGTACAGACCATACAATGGATCAAAGATAGCCTTTTCAACAAATAGTCGTAGAACAATTGGATAGCCACAAACATGAATACCTGTCTATATACATACACACACAGATCTTATATCTTTCACCAAAATTAACTCAAAATGGACTATAGACCTAAATGTGAAACACAAAATTATAAAATTCCAGAAAATAACTTAGGCAAAACCTGTATAAACTTGAGTACAGTGATGACTTTTTAGGTACAACACTAAAGGCACAATCCATGAAGGAAATAACTGATAAGCTATATGTCTTTAAATTAAAAGCTTCTGCTCTATCAAAGGTAATTTCAAGAGAATGAGAAGACAAGCCACAGAATGGGAGGGAATGTTTGCAAAAGACACATCTAATAAAGAACTGTTATCCAAAAAATACAAAGAACTCTTAACGTCCAACAGTAAGAAAACAAACAACCCAATTAAAAAAATGGATCAAAGACTTTAGCAGACACCTCAATAAAGAAAATTTATATATATGGCAAATGGGCACAGAAAAAGATGTTCACCAAGATATCTTATTGGGAAACTGCAAATTAAAACAATAAGATGCCACTACACACCTAATAGAATGGCCAAAATTTGGAACACTGACAACACCAAATGCTGGTATGTATGTGGAACAACAGGAGTTCTCATTCATTGCTGATGGGAATGTAAAAGTATATAACCAATTTGAAAGACAGTTTGCCAGTTTCTTAAAAAACTAAAAATACCCTATACCAAATAATCCTTAATTGCTCTCCTTGGTGTGTATTCAAGTATTGAAAATATGTCCACACAAAGCCTTGCACATGATTGTTTACATCAGCTTTATTTATAATTGCCAAAACTCAAAAGCAACCAAAATATTCTTCAGTAGGTGAATGGATAAACTGTGTTATATGCAAGGATATTATTCAGTGCTAAAAGAAATTACCTATCAAGTCATGAAAAGCCATGAGGGAAGCTTAAATGCATATTACTAAGTGAAATAAACCAATCTGAAAAGGCTATGCACTGTATGATTCCAACTCTATGACATTCTGGAGGCAAAACTATAGAGATGGTGAAACAATCAGTTGTTGCCAGGGGTTGAGGAGGCAGAGGAATAAAAAAGATGGAGCACTGAACATTTTTAGGGCATTGAAAATATTCTCTATGATACTACACAGATTGATACACACCAATATACATTTGTCCAATCCACAGAATGAGTGACACCAAGAGCTAACCCTTAGATGGACTTTGGACGATTATAATGTATCCATGTAGGTTCATCAATTGTAACAAATGTACCATTCTAGTGGGGGATGTTGATAATGGGGGAGTCTGTGCAAGTGTGGGTGCAGTGGATATATGGGTAAATTTTGAATACCTTCCCCTCAATTTTGCTGTGAACCTAAAACCGCTCTAAAAAATTGATGTCTTAATAAAAAAAGAAAGAATTCCTCTTTGAAACTAGCACTCAGATAAAGAAACAGAATGTTATCCAAACCAAGTCTTCCTCATGCCCCTTTCCATTAAATAATTAAAAGTTGGCTATTACCTTGACTTCTAATATTACCTATTTTGTCTTTCATAGAAGTTGCTCTACATTGCACATACTGTTTTATCTGCTTTCTGTCTCACAATGTTGTTTGTGAGGTACGTTCATATTTTTGTGTGTAGTTGTAGATCAGTTTTATACTGCATTGTATTCTACTATGTGAATATATCACATTTTAATGACTTAGCTCATGGGTATTTGTGTTTGCACTCATACAAGTAGTGCAGCTCTAAACATTCAAGTAGATGCCACTTGAGATACATTTTATTTCAGCCTTTAAAATTAAGTAGGTATCTTTGGTGAAAAGAAGGAAAATATTGTAGTTGAAAATATTGAATCTAATCTAATGGATACTTAAAATAGCAGCCTTATGATAGTATATTTGATTATAATTATTAAAATATACACTTAGAATTAAAATGTTAAAAACTGTAATCTTAGAATAATAAATGAGTAAAGTAACTAAAATAATAAAAATAAAATAACTCTAGGAAAAGGAAAATGTAATATCTACTCTTAAAATAACAAGTGTATGTACCAAAGTAATACAAAGAAGCTAATACCACTGACCTTAAATTATGACTTCACCAAGTTTTAGCTTTTTAAAATTGGACAAATTAACATAATTTCTCTGTGCCTCAGTTTCCCTATCTATAAAATGGGGATAATAGTAATATCTATCCAATAGGATATGTGGAAATCAAATAAGTTCATACATATAAAATGCTTGGAACAGTACCCGGCACGCGGTACCAATAAATATTTATTTTATAGTACTGAATAAAGGCTCTACCTCAGGAAAACATCCTAAAGTTGTAAATAGCATAAAGCAATGTATCCGGGAATTGTGAAGCAGTAACTCCTTATAGTAGAATAAAGTTCAGTAGTTTAAACACTCTTTCACCTGCCTCAGTTGTTCCAAAGGGGATTTTTATTATTCTCATTTTAAAAAGGAGAACACTATGTTTCAGGGAATTTATATGTTTAGTTAGAAGTTGACTTTTTCCCCTTAGATAAAAAAAAAATCAAGATCCACTACAGAAATGAATACAACACCAAAAATAGAAAAAAAATAGATAAATCAAGACAAATGGAGTAAGCAAAAGCAGTACTGAAAGTAAAAGGCAAAATTAGTGCATGAAATATACACCACATTAGTGCATAGTTACTAGAAGGGAAACATTCAATTCTGAATACCTTAGTAGCCAGATCCAAGAAAGAAGCATGATTAGTGTTAAGATTCACCATGCACTTAAGAACACACACAGTCACACATACGTTCTCCAATTCACATGCTCATGCATTCTGACTCACTTTTACACAACCACATATATTTTATTACACATGCATTTACACACTCATGGACCTGGACACACAGACACACACACACACACACACACACACACACACACACACACACACCAGCAGTTGTAGTATTTGCACAGATTTTCCTTGTATTGAGTGTTCAAAAAAACGTCTCCCCTTTATAGGAGAGACGCAGTAAGATTAAGTGGCCTCCATTCCTACAATTATCCATGAAAATACATGAAATATTTTTGCAAGCCAGAGACAACACAATGGCCCACTGCAGTGAAATCAGCTCTGAGGGGATGACAGTCTGTCACAGACCCATCTCTCAGCTCTTGAATGCTTTGGCTGGATGCAACAACTTTGCCAGCAAATCTTCAGTCATGACCGAGAGTTCACAATGGCGATAGAGGAATCGCAGTCCTTTACCCAGGAGACATCTACTTTTGAGAAGTGTAACTTCCTAATGTTGGATAAAATTAACTCCTTGACGTGACATGCCCCACTATGTCAAGTCGCTGGTTATAAAACAATTAAATGTCAGAGGAGTTCTTGTACAGGCTCTGAAAGCAGAGTGATTGGGCACAATTTCCATTTTCACCTCTTCCTGAATGAGAGACTATTTAACTGCCTTCAACTTATTTCCTCATCTGTACAATAATAATATTAATAACCACCTGACAGAATTGGTATGAGGATTAATTGATATAATTGATGTATATTGCTGAACATAGCATCTAGTACGTAATAAGCACTTAATGTTAATGATTATTAATTTTGTTATTTGTAAAAAAAAATCAGAGATGAAATCTTGAGGTAGTCTTTCTGGGAAGTCTGAGGAAGTCTATCAGCTTCACTATTTTTTACCATTTGTTTCTAATTCATAGTAAATCTCAGTATTATCTGCCTAGTGGAAAATAAACTGTTTTCTACATATAGGGTCCATGCATTTCACTCATAAACAATGCATTTTTTTAATGATGATCTAAACACATATGTGTTTTGTGGAGCTCAAAGTGATTGGAAAACTTGTTTTGACAAAATGCCTGCTGACCTTGCTTCTTAAGATTAAGGTATAAGGTCTATACCAGTAACTATACCTCATATTGAAAAAAAATAACTACTTTTGACATGAATTGATTGACTTCATAATGCATGTTTACAATAAGTGTTTTTGTATGTAATTGATTTACTCTTCAAATAATTTGATACTTTCTTAAACACTTTGTCCAGGAGGTAATGAAATGTATTACTAAGACCACTAGTTGATAAATAATAAGATTAAAGCTATCTGCTCTTCTGTGACTGTGCCTGTGTCTATGTGTGAGAATACACAGAACTTCAGACATGCAGATTTACTTTGGACAGAGAAACTGCCGAAGAAACCAGACAAATGGCTACTAAAAATTTGAGCCCCAAACTGTAGGAGATAACCAGATTGCCCTTTAAGATTAGGACAAATTGGGGCACCTGGGTGGCTCAGCCGGTTGAGTATCTGACTCTTACATTTAGCTCAGGTCAGGATCTCAGGGTTCCTGAGATGGAGCTCCATATCAGGCTCTGTGCTGACTGCACACAGCCTGCTTGGGATTCTCTGTCTCACTTTCTCTCTGGCCCTCCTCTGCTCACATGCATGTGCGCTTGCTCTCTCTCTCTCTCTCTCTTGCTCTCTCAATAAATAAATAAACTTAAAAAAAAATTAGGACAAATTGCATCCAGAGCTAACCAAACATAAATTATTACAAAGTTACCATGGGTAAATAGACAACCATTTTTAGATAAATTTGTTTAACATTCTGAGATCACATAGCTAATAAGTTCTAAATCTGTGACTAAAATATGGGTTTTCTAACTTATAACTGAATTTTTTAAAATTTAAGTGGTTTTTAATTCTTTAAGTAAATAGACACCCTTTTTGGAGCAAACTGTTACTAAAAAGTCCCAAAATATAAAACAGATACCGAGATGCTTTGGTTGATTTGAGACTAGGGGTCCTGATTGCTGTCCCTTTAACTCTCCAATACCATCTAGAAACTCCTTATGAACTTCAACAAAGCCCTAGGCAAAGTAACACAACTTGAAAATCCTCTTGTGTGCTCTACATGGTTCTAATCGTTTATATGCTTTACAAGATCCTTAAGTTACAATATCACATTTTGTGCCCATAAGAAACACCATAATATAAGTAGATATTATTTCTTTTAAACAAAATGTAACCTATATTGAGATTTATAAATTATGTGTTTTGCTCACAGCCACACAAGTAATTAGTAAGTGGCAAAGCAAAATTAAGACCCAGATCAATGACACCATGATGCCATGGTCCAAGAATGGTTCAAGAATTAGTTTCAGTACATTATAACTATCAAGGCAAATCTAGTTTCTTGACCCAAAGAGTTCTTTTTTTTTTTTAATTTTTTTTTTTTAATTTTTTTTTCAACGTTTATTTATTTTTGGGACAGAGAGAGACAGAGCATGAACGGGGGAGGGGCAGAGAGAGAAGGAGACACAGAATCGGAATCAGGCTCCAGGCTCTGAGCCATCAGCCCAGAGCCTGACGTGGGGCTCGAACTCACAGACCGCGAGATCGTGACCTGGCTGAAGTCGGATGCTTAACCGACTGCGCCACCCAGGCGCCCCCAAAGAGTTCTTCAAAGATCATATAAGCACCTCTACCTCGCTTTCATCCGTTTAACTGTAAATTCTAAAGACTTGCTTTCATTGCACATATAATTCTTCCCTCCTATAAACTCTACTATGATAATCCCTCGTATGGAAATTTCTCAGTCTTTTCCCCTCTTTTCTACCACCTCCTTAAACTGCATTGAGGAGCACTGGTGTTTTTCAAGAATAATACAAAAGGCATCAGGCATACAGGTGCGGTCTTTAAACTGAGGGTAGAGTTATCAGTGACAGAAGCAAACAATCAACTTTCAGATTAATGTTAGTTATAATTTTTTAGCTAATTCCAGATTGAAAGTGATGAGATGCTGGAGTATTCTGCCTGGAAAGCTCCACCATCGTGGAGGTCCAAGGTTGGTGGGGGAGGGGCAGTTGGACTCCAAGAAAAGAACAGTGGATTAGGGTTATTGCACTTTAGGAAAGGGAAGGTAAATGGTTATCTACTTTACAGATTCTTTTTCTGTATTTTTTTTCTTTTAAGCTCCATGTTGGTAATATCTAGGTTTGATGCATCTTCTTCTTGGGGCAATTTTCAAGGTTTAGACATTTGCCAGAGCTTCTATGTGATCTCTTTCATCCTCATACTTGGATGGTTTCCTATGTAGAGACAGTAGTTCTGTAGACAAAAAAGAGGAAGGAAGGAAGGAAGGAAGGAAGGAAGGAAGGAAGGAAGGAAGGAAAAGAAAGAAGAAAGAAAGAAAGAAAGAAAGAAAGAAAGAAAGAAAGAAAGAAAGAAAGAAAGAAAATAGTTGTCTGGGGGAAAAATTACTGAATGGAAATAGAGTGTGCAAGACATTTTTAAAAGTATTTAGAGAGACATGCAAAATAGTGGGGCTTCCAAGATCCTAGAGAAGAAACAGCATGAGCTCACAGGAAAGCCCTGCACTAATAAACTGGGTGACCATGGCAAGGCATCCCAAACTTCTTAGACTCCAATTTCATGTCTGAAAAGCAACTTGCTAATTGTCCTGGCTCAAATCCAGAGGAGATGGTGATACCAAGGAGCCATCACTACATACTAAAATTGTAGTGAAAATCTTGATTTTGCTTGGTTTTCATCTCAAACATGGTTAAAACACTTAAGATACATAATACAGAACTGAAATTGTATTTCTATGGCATTATTGAAGAATTGGAGATATCTGATTTTTACCTAAAATGTAATAGAGATGCTGAAAACCATAGAATAAAATTAAGAAGAAAATTATAACATAAAATAAAATGAGGAGGCACTAAGAATAATCCTGGGGAATAATTCTGGGAAATGATGTCAACTTAATATGAGTATTTCTTCAATATGGCCAGAGCATTCATGACAAGTATAAGGAGGGATATTTTAATTCACTTAATCCAGAAATATTATTTATGAGCCAATTTTTCATAGCAGAAATTCTTTGGAAACTTTTTCTTAACTTTCTAAAACAGGGAATATCAAAACCACAGTCCATGAACCAAATCTTGTCCTTCACCCATTTTTGTAAGTAAAGTTTTATTGGAAAAGAATCACATTCGTTCATTTACATATTGCCTATCGGTGCTTTCATAGTACAATGACAGAGTTGAGTTGCCACAAAGATCACATGACTTCCAAAACCTAAAGTATTTACTGTCTGGTTCTTTAAGAAAAATTTTGCCAACCTCTGTTCTGAAGCATATTTTATGAGTCTCTCTAAACACAAGTAATATTTAATTAATACCACAAGCATCATTATTATACATCAGAATAGGAATTAGCAAGATATGTGATAAAAGTATAAGATTATATATAGTTTATCATGTTAATATATTAAATATGAGAGAGTCTTGGACTTTTACCTTTCAACTAGTTAGGCACTGTAAATCCTCTATGTCTTTTGTTACTTATATAAAGAGAGACTGTTTAAATGTCTCTGGTTATTTCTCTTGAAAACACAAATAAGATAGAACCTCCTGGAGAAAGGCACCTTATATTAGTTACTCCTTCTTTGTTAATTCTTTCATTCAATTATTATGCTTTTGAGCATCTACCATCTGCCAAGCAGTTTTTTTTGATGTGAGGGATGAAAAAGTGAATCAAGGGGAAATAGATCTCTGCCTTCAACTAGCTTCCCTTTATTGTGTAGCCCAGGGCCTTCCACACTGGCTACTGGACAAATGTTGGTTCAGTGAATTACTGAATGAATCACTGAGTGATATTAGGGCCTCAAAAGTGATATTAGGGCCTCAACAGCTTGCTTGTCGGGAGAAGGGAAAAAACACTCGGGGAATCATCATAATGACTGTCTCTAGACCATCTTGAGGCTTTTGAAAATTAAGAGAAATCTAACATCTTTGAATGTTTTCCATGGGAAAAGACATATGCTTGTGTGTGTATCTGTTGACTTAGGGAGAAATTCTGTAACTCAAATCTATCTAATATATGAGGATTAGAATTCTCTGAAACACACACATGCACACAGAATTTTTAAAAATTGGTACTATTTTTAAAACTCTGACTTATAATAATAATAATGTATTAGGTCAAAAACAATATATGAGTCTAATTTAAGGGGAAAGTTTGCTCATCTACCTAAAAAAAAAATCCTAGTGAAGATGCTGGAATTCTTAAATATGTCTTTCCAATATGATTACTTCTACTTATTTTGATGTATTTTTATGACATGTTTATATGAATGTAAAGCAAAACTAAATGCAGCTAAAGAGCAAAGTGTATCTGTCACTTCTCTACTTCTGCCTAAATATTCAAATTATCACTATTACTACAGACCTCTTCTAGTTATTTTGCTTGGATGTCTTGAATGTTAATTTATAGCACGATGTCAAAGTGGTTATTTGTTTCTCAGGTCCTTGTAAAGATCTCAAATAAAAACTTCCCTTTAAACTCAAGCTCTGGATCTAAGGTCACTAACGGGCATTGCATTTAAGAAGTTCTTTTCTGGTGAGCCTGGGTGGCTCAGTCAGTTAAGCGTCCGACTTCAGCTCAGGTCATGATCTCACGGTTTGTGGGTTTGAGCCCTGCGTCGGGCTCTGTGCTGACACCTCAGAGCCTGGAGCCTGTTTCAGATTCTGTGTCTCCCTCTCAGTCTCTGCCCCTCCCCTGCTTGTGCTCTGTCACTCTCTGTCTCTCAAAAATAAATGTTAAAAAAAAAAGACTTAAAAAAAGAAGTTCTTTTCCATGCTGGGAATCATTTTGGCAGGGTGGGGAGACTGCATACTTACCTCTCACTTTGAAGAAAGTGGATTGAGTTTCTGAACAACTACACATTGCTAAAACTTTGGCTTTTGCCCTGTATTCCAAATGATGTTTATCCCTGCGGCCATTATAAAGGATTGCTTCGCCATTTTAATAATCAGATCTGCAAATTTCCACTTAGCATCAAATCCAAACAATTCAATCTGAAGGTGATTGACATCCCTGCCTGTGCATCAACATCTATTAAACCAGATGTTTTACCTCTTCCCCTGCCAAGAGTGAGCATCTTTTTATGATCAATTGTCAAGGCAAGCCTGTCAATGGAGGCAGCATCACTGATGTTTACATGCAAAAGCGTAAGTCATTCAACTGCAGTCATGCTATATCATCTATCTAGACTGTTCCCACTTCACAATTAGATTTTTTTCTTAACATGAAAATCAGCTGGAGCTCTCCCTGAAAATATTTGCTAATGTCAAAAGTGCCTTCTGACCCGCAACAATGAAATCTTCTAATTGCAATCAAAATGAAGCTCTTGTTTATGTGAGGGAATAACTTGGGCACCAAGACTGTGAGTCTGAAAATTTCCTTAATTCGCTCTTAAATTTAGAAGCCTGCAACAACTTTCCTTTCTAAAAATTATCTTTCCTTCTCTGACTAAATTGGGGGCAGATCTTGGGAAAAATCGTTGCATAGCTAATGATCTTTCAGAGCATCCTATCCACACTCCCCTTCCTAATATAAAATAACTCGTTGCTCAATGAATGCAAGAAGATGGCATTTTAACACAGAATGGAATTGTACTGAAAACGTCAACAAGAAAACTTTACTTCCTACCTTTAAAACAAACTGAAAATACACTAAACTTCTTCAAAGACTGTTGGAAAACAGTCAAGGTAGACTCCCTTCCTCTGGGAGGTTTCATAGCATCTGAAGGGGCCTTTGGAAAATACATAGTTTAAACCTTATTCTGAAATAAAATATAAAAACAACAATAACAAATGATTAATTGTGGGAGTTTTTAGGGATGGTAATAGAATGTTCAATTTCAACAGTCATATTTCATCCCAGTTTTCTCAAAATCCAAACAATTTCCTCTTGGAGTATGTATTGTATTTTTTGTATAGAGGTTGTAAAAACATTTGAGGAAATACAAGGAAAAAGGAAAGTTGATCAATATTTTTGAGAAGACACTGAATGGAAATCCTTAAATAACAGTAAATAATCCCTTTGAAGTTCAAAAATGTGAAGTTCAGAAACAATCAATGCCATGAGTGTGGCTTCATTCACACATTCATTCAATTATCAAGAATCAGTGGTGGCTGAAAACATCTGTCAGTTTTTAGTTGTATTAATGTAGGAAATCCAAGACTGTACTCAGTTCTGAGATAAATTGAAAGATGAGTAAGTTTCCCTCTAGCAACATTTCTTTTAGAGACAGAATCAGGAAAAAAATGGAGCAAAGTTTGACACAGAATGATAACTCTTGCTTACCCTGTACAATTAAAGTAGCAAAGTAATAAAATGTGGCAACATTGAAAGCCTTGTGATATTAATTTTCTTGGTCTTTATCTTTTACAGAGTACTGTATTCTTTTCCCACCTTTTCACGTCTTTCTTTTCCTCTCCTACTCACGGCAGATAGGCCAAAGTCTTTGCCTAGAATTAAATCTGAAGATAAGAAAGTAGCTTAACAAAACATTATGACATGCATGCTCTGTTTAATTACATGAAAGCTTTTAAAAGTTATCTGAACATACAGAGTCCCTATGTGAATGCATTCATATAAATTCTTCCAAGGGAAATGCAGCTAGTTTAGTGGAAATGTGGGTAAACTGAGTTTTAGTGGCAGAAAAGCATAAACTATGTCCAAATGAGAACCAACCTCTTCTGGGAGTTTCGATGCGAGTGTAAAAGTAGCCCACACATCTGCTAGTGCATTTCCTTTAGTGAGGCATGTTTCCAGTGAAATAGCCGCAGGAAGAGTGGCCTCCTAAACAGCCTGACTCATATGAGCAGAAAGAGAGCATTTTCCAGTGCCCAGAATGTTCACCCTTTGTCTTTAAAACATACCGCTCCTCCTTGGGAAAATTCTCCATCTGTAATGATGAGTGCTGTTTAATTTGGTTTTACTTTATGTGTAGCCTTGGAGGCCTTTGTAGTGCAAGGACTAGAGGAGTTAGCAGGAATATAGTGAGGATTTAAGTCAGTGATAGTTGTTTAGTGGGATTGTGAAACTTAATGAGCCCCTTCAAAACTCTGTGGGAAAGATGTCCTGGTGACCACTGGGTAAGAAGACATAAATCTGAGCTGTGCTCATGTTGTTCCTGAGATCATTTGCTATAGAGAACATTTGCTTCCCCTAAATTTTCTAGGAGGAAAATGACAACGGGCCCTGTTGTTGGCTGAGGTTAGCAAGCCCTCCTGATGTTCTATGTTATCTGCTCGACAATGGTTTCCCATCTCTGCAAACTGCTGTGATGGAAGGAGGAGAAAGCATGGGAGAAGAAGGAAAGTGAAGCTTTCGTGATAAAAAAGGAGCATATTATCCTCTTAAACAATTAAAGCATAGTCACTAGCTGAGATGATTGTGTTTAATCTTTGAATGTGTCCATGAACCTAGAAATGGTGAAGGAGGCAGGGAGAATGGCAGACTAGTAAATCTAAGGTCCAGCATTAAGAGAACACATTAGCAGAACTCATAAGTGTAGTTTAGGGCAAAAAGGAGATTGGAACCCAAGTTAGTAAGCAAGTTAGGCAAAGAGCACCAGTGTGTTGAAACAGGCTCTATTTTTTTTTTTTTTTTAATGCTTCTACCATTGCCAGATAGTCTTAATGTAAGCTAGATACTTTACTGGGGTCAGACTTTCTTTTATTTTGCCATTGACTAGTTCAGAAAAAGAAAGCAGAGGTACCTGGGTAGCTCAGTTGTTTGAGTGTCCAACTCTTGATTTTGGCTCAGGTCATGACCCCAGCCACGGTCATGGGATTGAGTCCTGCATCCGATGCTGAGTGTGAAAACTGCTTAAGATTCTCTCTCTCTCTCTGTCTCTCTGTCTCTCTCTCTGTCTATCTCTCTGTCTCTCTCTCTCTCTCTCCCCACCCTCTGACCTTCTCCCCTGCTTGCACTCAATAACTTTCTCTAAAAATAATAATAATAAATAATAATAGTAATAAAATAGCAAAAAACAAAAAAAATCCCACATCTTATGTTACAAATAATATTAGGTAGGAGGCTGAATCTTCTGTTTCTTCTTACTGGGAAACTTTTAGTTATGGGAGTTATTTAATCTTTCCATCACTGACATGATCCTCAATAACTTTGTCTCAGTTCATTTGCAGTATAGAAACTAAGGATTTAATTTTGTGAGTACTAACAATACTGTACTTAGGGACTAGTTTTGAGTTACAAATACTTCTATAAATTTTCTAAGTTTGAAATATCCTTTAGTGAGCAAGTAAAATCTCTCCATTGGGTTCCTTCTCTGTGTGCAATTTACTGAATCCAAAATACTTTTGTGGTAGAAAAAAAAACAAGAAAATAAATGAAAAGAGACAAAAATAATAATGCCCTCAGCATATGTTGAAGAGAAAAAACACCTAAATGTCAAAATCACTGAAGAAAAAAGAGGAGAAATTCTAGGGATCCAACGTACAGCATAGTGACAATGATTACCAATATTGTATCATATAATTGAAATTTGTTAAGGCACTAAGTCTTCAATGTCTCACCCCGCACACAAGGTAACTATGTGAGGTTAAGGATGCATTAACTACCCTTATTGTAGTCATTATTTTATGACATATACATATACCAAATCATCACAATGTACACCTTAAATTTATAATTTTACATAATGTTATTTGTCAATTATATTTCAATAAAGCAAGAAAAAAATCACTGAAAACTCAAACAATGTAACACAGCTAGTATTTAAAGTTATAATCTAAGAAAACTTTCCAGAAATCATGATAGAAATGAAACTTCATATTGTAAATTCCACTGGATACTTTGGAAAATTAATCTAGAACAATCAATTCTGAGTAATATTATAATTGATCTATTGACTTCAAAGTTAAATACCTTATTCAGTACTAAAAAAAACTCAATTTAAATGGCAACGAAATAATTTTGACACCATCAGATTGGAATAATTGTAGTTTCATAGTATAAGTCATGTCAAATGTGTGATTGTAAGTATGTCAGTTTGTACAGTGTCAGAGGCTATTGTGTATATATTCATTCAAATTAAAATTCTACATAGTTTTTATTCAGTAATTACATTATAATAATTCAGTAATTGTATAATAAATTGTCTAACTCTATATAAATGAAGAAAATCATTGAAGTCTTTGGGAAAAAATTTTTTTAAAAAAGAAAAACTATACAATGAAAACTAAAAATAATAAAATATGGACCACTATTTTATTTTATTTTATTTTATTTTATTTTATTTTATTTTATATTTTTTAAAATTTAAATCCAAGTTAGTTAACATATAGTGTAATAATGTTTTCAGGAATAGAATTTAGTGATTCATCACTTACATGTAACACCCAGTGCTTTTCCTAACAAGTGTACTCCTTAATGCCCTTGTCCATTTAGCCCATGCCCCCACCAACCACCCCACCAACGACCCTGTTTGTTCTCTGTGTTTAAGAGTCTTTTATGGTATGTCTCCCTCTGTTTTTTTTATTTGTTTTTATGTTTATTTATTTTTGAGAGAGAGAGAGAGAGAGCGAGTGAGCAGGAGTGAGGGAAGGGCAGAGACAGAGACACATAATCTGAAGCAGGCTCCAGGCTCTGAGCTATCAACACAGAGCCCAACGCGGGGCTCAAACCCATGAACCGTGAGATCATGACCTGAGCCCAAGTTGGACACTTAACCAACTGAGCCACCCAGGCACCCCTCCCTCTCTGTTTTTATATTATTTTTTCTTCCTTTCCCTTATGTGTATCTGCTTTGTATCTTAAATTACACATATGAGTGAAATCTTATGATATCTGCCTTTCTCTGACTGGCTTCTTTCACTTAGCTTAATACACTCTAGTTCCATCCACATTGTTACAAATGACAAGATTTCATTCTTTTTGATTGGCAAGTAATATTCTAGTGTGTGTGTGTGTGTGTGTATGTAATACACGTTATATATACACCTATATTATATATACCACATTTTCTTTATCTATATATATGTTTTATATATATATATATATACACACACACACACACACACACACACACGTGTGTGTGTGTGTGTGTGTGTGTGTGTCTGTATATATACACCACATTTTCCTTATTGATTAGTCGATGGACATTTGGGCTCATATGTTGGCTATTGTCAATAGTGGTGCTATAAACATTGGGGTTCATGTGTCCCTTTGAATCAGCACAACTGTATCCCTTGGATAAATACCTAGTAGTGCAATTGCTGGGTCATAGGGAAGTTCTATTTTTAATTTTTTGAGGAACCTCCATACTATTGTCTAGAGTGGCTGCACCAGTTTGCATTTCCACCAGCAATGCAAAAGCGTTCCTCTTTCTCCACATCCCTGCCAACATCTGTCATTGCCTGAGTTGTTAATTTTAGCCGTTCTGATTGGTGTGAGGTGAGATCTCATTATGGTTTTGATTTGTATTTCCCTGGTGATGAGTGATGTTGAGCATTTTTTTCATGTGTCTGTTAGCCACCTGGATGTCTTCTTTGGTAAAGAGTCTATTCATGTTTTTGCCCATTTCTTCACTGGATTATTTGTTGCTTGGGTGTTGAATTTGGTAAGTTCTTTATAGACTTTGGATACTAACCCTTTATCTGATATGTCATTTGCAAATATCTTTTCCAATTCCATCAGTTGCCTTTTAGTTTTGCTGATTGTTTCCTTCATGGTGCAGAAGCTGTTTATCTTGATGAGGTCCCAGTGGTTCATTTTTGCTTTTGTTTCCCTTGTGTCTGCTGTGGCCGAGGTCAAAGGGATTGTTGCCTATTTTCTCCTCTAGGATTTTGATGGCTTCCTGTCTTACATTTAGGTCTTGCATCCATTTTGAGTTTATTTTTATGTATGGTGTAAGGAAGTGTAAACCACTATTTTTAAAGAATGTGATAGATGCTGTGTAATTATATACAAAGATTTTTAAGATGTATTAATTCAAATTACTAAGTTATTAAATAGTATCTAAAGAATATGTATGAATGTGTATGTGTGTGTTTAAAATAAATGGGAAATTTCTGCAAGGATATCCAAAACAAAATGTTTTTGGATTTAGAGGGAAAATCTATTCTTGTGTACACTTTCGTTTCATTTGCTTGCATAAGGTGCACGCATTATCTTTATGATAATAACAGTCCAATCAATAAAAGCAGAATCAATGGACACTGTGCACTGGGAGTTCAGACAAAAGTGAGAAGAACTCAGAGAGAAGTCTAACAAATTATTGGAATTTATTGGGAACAGGTGAAAGCTTTGAGGACTTGAGTGCAAACTTTAAAATATAGAAAAATGCAACTAAATCAGCCCCTCTTCTGCAAAAGTTTGTTTAGTTTTCTCGACTCACATCTGAGCAAATGGTCCTAAATTTCTCTCTGAACTTGGAATTACAGAGTTCCAGTGTTGAAAGGGACCTTTGGGATCATCTAATAGGACTTGGCATTTTATAAATGAGTAAAGTAGATGTACACTCATCCCTCCTTATCCGTGGTTTCCCTTTCTGCAGTTTTGGTGACCCACTGTCAATTGTATTTAGAAAGCAGATGATCCTTTTTTGACATATGGTCAGAAGGTGAGTATTCACCTAACATTATTGATCTCACCTCATCTCATCACATAGGCAGTTTCTCATTTTCTACCATCACAAGAAGGGTGAGTATAGCACAATAAGGTATTTTGAGAGATACCACATTTATGGCAGTATTTGTTATAGTTCTATTTTATTATGAGTTATTGCTGTTAATTTTTTTTCTGTGCCTAATTTGTAAATTAAACTGTATCGCAGATATGCATGTAAAGGGGAAAAACACATATACGGTAAAACCTTGCAAACATAATTCGTTCCAATAACATGCTTGTAATCGAAGCACTTGTATATCAAAGTGAATATCAAGAACCATGGCTCAGTTGTGATCATGAGACATTCAGGTGTTACTCACTACTCATATTTCAAGACATCACTCATTTATCAAGTTAAAATTTATTAGAATTGTTTGCTCATCTTGTGGAACACTCACAGAACAAGTTACTTACAATCCAAGGTTTAGTGTATAGCTTTCGGTACTACATGGTTTCAGGTATTCTCTGGTGGTCTTGGAAACTGTCCCCTGCAGATTAATGGAGAAGAAGGGATTACTGTGCTTTGCAGATGATGTGTGCTGACTAATTCAGCTTGGGCAGGTGGAAGGGCCTACAATTCAAGCCACCTCTATCAGAACTCCATCACAACAGAAAATTGGCCTAGCAAATTGACAAATGCAGGATGGATTTTTCAACCTTATTTGTGGCCTCCTGAGTCACAATGGGATGGGAGTGTTTCCTGCTGGGAAGTAAATGTATAATGACTCTCCTGAGGGAGAATTCAATACAATATAAAATAAAAATCAATAATAAGGCATCTGTTGTCACCTTAAGAGAGTTGAACTATGGTTATTCTATTAACTCACTTTCAAACAGAGTAGAAGTTGGTAATGGAGCCATGATCCTATTTTTGTTTGTTTTTCTTTTATTATTTTTGGGGTTTGCTTGCACTAATGTGTTTTTTTTCAAATGTTTATTTATTTATTCATTTATTTATTTTAACGTTTATTTATTTTTGAGACAGAGAGAGACAGAGCATGAACGGGGGAGGGTCAGAGAGAGAGGGAGACACAGAATCTGAAACAGGCTCCAGGCTCTGAGCAGTCAGCACAGAGCCCGACACGGGGCTCGAACTCACGGACTGTGAGATCGTGACCTGAGCCGAAGTCGGCCACTTAACCGACTGAGCCACCCAGGCGCCCCAAATGTTTATTTATTTTTGAGAGAGAGAGAGAGAGAGAGAGAGAGAGAGAGAGAGAGAGAGAGTGCGCGCGCACATGAGTGGGGGAGGGGCAGAGAGAGGAAGGGAGAGAGAATCCCAAGCATGCTCGGACTGTCAGTGCAGAGCCTTATGTGGAAATTGAACTTACAAACCGTGAGATCATGACCTTAGTGGAAATCAGACCCCTAACCGACTGAGCCACCCAGGAACCCTGCACTGATGTTTAGAGCACCACAACATAAGGTAAGGCTTGAGTGGCCAAGAATCATCTTTTAAAATCTTATTATGTTAAGTTACTGGATTGAGGGCATGTATGACATCTAATAGCAGCTAATTTTTTTTTTTAAATTTCACCCTTCTTTGTTAAATTTTTTTTTTCTGTAAGAGTCACATAAGAATGCTGGCTAGTTTCACTCATGTTCCTCCTTTTAGTTTTGCGATTTCTGGGTAAAATAATAACACCTAACACTTCTACAGCACTTACTACATATCAGACATTCTTCCAAAGACTTTGAAACTATTAAAACCATCTACCCTTCCAACCACCTTGTAAGGAAGGCAGTGCTATGTTTCCCACTTTACAGATGAGGAAGCTGAGGCACAACGTGCTTAAGCTACCTGATTACGATCACACAGCTGAGACGTAACAGAGCCAAACTCCAGTGCTCATGATCATGACTCCAGAGGAGTGTCTGTGGAAAGCAGTATGGACCTTGCTCTAAAAGCCTCCTTTTTTCTTATACAACAGAGAAAGCACGGTCAAATGCAGGAACAAAATCATAATCCCAAATAACCATTCAGTAATTTACAGTCTCAGCTGCTAGGCCTCCCAGTGCTTTTCTGCATTGAGAGAGCAGATGATCTGAGGAAAATAGCTCTGTCCCATACACTTTTGTATAATAGGCAGAAATTTTCACAGGATTCAGAATCAACATGGATAGACGCTTACTAAATCAGTTTGTATTTTGCGTCCTCTTTAACCTCACCTGTTGGTGTGCGTCTATCCCCTACCCCATCACCCCCACCCCCACCATGATTACTTGTGCCCTTTTGTCTGAGGTTCCTATGCCTGCTTGTGTGCATGAATGTGCAGTTCACCAGTTCTACGCCACCTTTCCACGACTGCCTTTGGCAGCCAGTGTCTCATCCTCTAAAATCATTCCTCTCCTCCATTCCATTGTGAGCTGGAAAGAGGAGTGATTGATGGGCTGGTAAATTCAATACTCTACTCTATGGAAAGTGTTTTGTTGCTGCTATTGTTTATTTTAAAGAAGACTCTCTGATGAGTCTCTAATGCTTGTATTTAAAGCAGAATGCAGTGTGACAACGGGGGAAAGGTTTAGGTAAGAAACAATCCTTCCAGTTTCTGGAAACAGGCGGTATGGGCAGCTCTCTGTGTAGGTGTGTAAGTGTGGTCTGATTCTGAGGGCAAGCCATGTGAAGGGGTCCTGGGACTTCAGCTGCCTTTTTGGGGCTAAGCTTCACACAAACAGTCCTGATTACACCCTGACTTACTACCATGTCCCTACTGCTGTGCATGGTGCATGGTATTGCACATGTTAGCCCCACAGCTCTGGCTGCATTTTTTGAATATGCAAAGCTGCTGGCCTTTGCGGCTTTGGTCCCTCTGCCTGAAATGACCTTCCTTGCCCCTCCCCAGCCCCAGTCCATTCTCCCCCCTTCCGTTGAGTGCTGCTAGGGGCAAGCTGCAGCCTCCATTCAGTCATCCTTCATGGCAATATAAAACGTTTCCTTGTGCTTATGCCATACACTCATCTCCTAAATGTCCCTGTAGGAACTGGACTGTTTGCCTGCATCACAAATGGTCAACGAATCATCTCTGTACGTAGCCTTTGAACGCACACAGGGTGCGTGTGGTACCGTGATTACTTGTTCACGTGTAGTTTTCTTTGCCTTATGTTTGCCATTCTCTAAATCCAAGGCATTATTTCTCTCAAGGTGTATGAACACTGCACTCTCTCCCTTCACATGTCTGTGTAAAAAAAATAAAGGGGGATTTAAAGAGAATTATTTTCATTTTGTGCATTTTATGAGGGAGGGGTGGAGGGAGAGAGGAAGATGTCCGAATTGTCTGGAAAATTAAATCTATAATTCACTTTGCCCTTTATGAGCTGCTGTAGGAGATATTTTTAGTATTGAAGATGAAATAAAAATGAAAGCAAAATATATTTTTAAATAATGTGACCTTAAATTTCATTCTATTTGATACTTATTAAGTTTGCTATGGCCCAGTACCTAGTCTAGGTATTTGGAATACAGAGCTAAATAAGAAGTCCAAAATAGAGGTTAGAAAGAAAAAGACAATGGATCTGGTTTAATATGCTATCTTAAAGGGTAAATTTTCAGAAATCAAAATTAACCTGTAATGGAGGCTGACTTGAATTTCACATCAAAGCCTTTAAAGACTCATTTTTTTTTCTGGTCATGTTTACAGATTTCCATGATTTTTTATGAGTTCTGCTATCTGTACCTTTGTGAGACTCTTTATAGGCCTGGCTAATTGGAGATACTTGAAGTGGAAAACACCCAAAGATACTACGAGTGGATGCATGAGTAAAAGGGGGATGTGAGGCAGTGAGAGAAAAGGCTGATAAAGAATGTGTGTCCTGATTAGGACTTTTAATGAGACTCCATTAAGGCAGATATGCAAGTAAATCTAAAATATGGCTCCTGTATGCTTCCTCTCAGTTGAATTATTAGGTATCTTCAGGGCATCAGAGAATAAGGAAGAAAGGGGACCAGGTTAGAGAAAAAAGTGACAAGTGTGACAAGAAGGAAGGAAGGAACGTACCTCTAATGAAGCCTATACTTGTACTATATTCCTTCATCTTAAAGTTTGATAGTTTCTATTGAGCCAACATCTTTAACTATTCGTCTCCCATATAATCATTAGGAAAACCTTCTCAGAAATTTATTCTTTTTTTGGCAGTCTTGGTGTTAAATTTTTTCCTGTCCTTTGAGGCAAATAGATAAGCCTACCTGGAGCCTATTTGTTCAGGTGGTTTGGAACAAATCACGTATGCTATGCTCCTCCATGGAGACACGGCTGAACATTACGTCATTCTCTCCTCTGTTTCCTGTATTTTTTGAAGTCACTCAAGCAGCAGCTGTAGTCACTCTTAAAGTGTGCAAGAGGCACTTCTCCTCCAGGTGCTGTTCCCCAGTTGTACTAATGTTTTCCTTCCACATCCTGTGTATATTGGTCAGCCCTTGCCAAGTGTAATACTCTCCTTTCATGTAGAAAATAATTTTCAAGCCTAGTATCCATCTGAGAATGACCTAAGAACTTCTAGAACATATGATAACTTTGCTAACATATTCTCTCAGGAAGCAATGTTTATAGAGGTTCTTACCTGTAGATTTTCAGATGCTTCACTTTGTTAGTGAAAATAAAATCATTTACCAGAAAAAAAAAACATGAAAAGGAGAGAATTTTGTAGTCCTAATAATCAGAGAGATGTGTTGGAATAACTGAGATTCTGGCAATTTTTCAGGAAGATAAATTTCTTTATTGGAAGAAAAAACATATTGTTATTAGAACTAAGTAGAAGGTCAAAGTCTAGTCATTGGAATAAGAAAAAAATTGCTTGAATTAATAGATCTTGGTCCTTGGGTAAGAAGTACCCCAGCCTGTTCAGATTTTATTTGTTAGAGTTTAAATTCTCTTGGATTAGGAGAAGATTAATTTCAGAGCCTGAGTTAGCTTTTGACCTGTGTATGGGACCCAAGTGGCCACAGCTGTGGGGAATAGGAGCCCTAGTATGGCAGGGATCATAGTCCTTTGTGTAAAGTAAAGAGAATTCACACGTGCTGTAGCCATCACACTCTCATAGGTACTCTGGAAATTGTTATCGTCAAAGTCATCCAAATAGCCATACTGGAATTAGATTTGCAGAATCTAAGAGCTAATTTTAGTATATTGGAGTGGCAAGGCATAAACTATCTTGGGTAAGAAATGAGGATCACTTCACCAAAGGAAGGATAACCAAATTTACATTAATCAATAAAGCAGACATATTTCATATGAACTCTATTAACACAGTGCTTTGAATGTGGTATATGCCATTTTATTATTTGGATGCAATTCTGAGCCTGCCATTCTTCCACAGCATGAAATTCATTTCTTACTTTCTATTGTTGTTTGGAACAAAAAATAATACAAGAGGAGAATTTAAAGGGTACATAAAGTCACTTATTATATTTCTTCAGTTCCAATGCAATAAATTTCTAGTTTCTTTTAGTTGCCTTGTGTCTGTGCAAGTTTTTGCCACCCCCAGACTCTGAAATTCTTTGATCAACCCTTCAGAAATTATAATAACCCATATATAGTAGGAATCATCTTTCAAAAAATGAAAATTTTGTTAAATGTGTTATGTATGACATTAATGTGAATAGTTAAGTGAATCCAACCTTAAAATTGAATGCTAATAAGGATTTTTTTTCTAACTATTTCAGATCAGTTATTCTATGAGATGACAATCCTGACCAAATGTTAGTATGAAAGACAACTTGTCAAATAATGCCTTAGTATAATCACAGGTAGAATTCACTTAAACAATTAAAATATAAAATAAAGCATCAATATAACATAAAACACAAACATAAGAAAGTTTTAATTGTATTTTTTTTCTGCAAAGTTAAATTGAGCACCTACTGTTTACCAGGTTGTATTACTACTTGGCTTCTATGCTTCAAATACCTTCTCATCGACATTAGAATGAACTCCGATTTCCTTACTATTCCCTCCAAATTCTAAGCTGAACACATACATTTCTCTGACTCCCTATTCCCACCAAAGAGCTCTTCCCTCTGTTTCTGTAAATCCCCAGAGCTCAGTTTTGCACTTACTATTCTTACTCTTGGTAACACCCCTTCTCTCCCCAACCCTGCTTCCAACCTCCACTCCTAAAATGGTTCTACTTTTCTTTTTACTTATATTTTGATCTTTCTCCACTTTTGTGGGGTAAGAATTTGCAGATTTTGTGCCTACTGTATTCTGAATATCCAGAATAGTGCCTATCACAAAATAGATCTTCAATAAATAAGTTTTGTATATTCTAGATGCAGGGGATTTAATAGTTTGTCCTTAACGGAGTTTTACAATCTCTACTGAATAAGATACATTTTTTTCAAAGACATAACCAAAGCACATGTATGTTTTTGTTGCTATCTTTCAACATCGTCCAGTCTTGCCATGTGAGTACATGGTTTCATATGTCTAGTCATAGGTCTGGCATTATTGTTGAGTAAGTAAACCCCTCCACCTATCAAAGTAGTAGAAAGACATATCACTCATACATAATGCAAAGAAAGAAAATTTTAGGTTCGGAATTTTTTAAAGAAAGTTATAATAGATTTCTAGCGTCTTATTATTCCTAGAAGACAAATATGCTTTCATTCTTGCTGATATCGTACAGTCAATTGTTTTGTCAATCCAGCAATGCTTCCATTATAAAGATAGTGAGTTTTTAGTCAACTGTTTTTACTTTATTATCTTAAAGTTGCAGTTACATGTAATATGGGTTACTACAAGGTTTATACGATGAAATAATGAGTATTATCCCTCCATTGTTGGATTGCTGAATATTAGGAGAATGAAAAGGTTGGGGAATATAACAAAAATATCACTACATTATAGTTAATGGTTAAAGTTATGTTTGCAGGTAAGCAAATATCCAGGTAATAAATAAAACTTTATTTAACTGTTCAGATGTTTTGGTGTAACAGCATCAAATAGATATGTTTCTAAAACTTGTCAGATTTTCCCATCCTTAGAAATGAGACTTCAGCACTTTTCCTTCCAAAAAAAAAAAAAAATCCAAACAAAATGCTTAAGCCATTTTTAAACTTTTATTTTGTGTACTTTTTTTTTAATCACATTTTTGGTCATGTTAATTTTTTCCCCTTATTTGCCTTATTATTCCATCTCTACCTTCTAAACCTTACCTGAAAGCCTTGTCACTTCTATGTAATAAGTATTTCCTCAACCCTTCCCACTACCAAGAGATTATGATCATTGGATTAATTCTCATTGCACTAGCTCTGTTCAGGTCTGTTTGTGTATTTGTCACGGTATTAGATTTTAAGATGCCTGAGAGCACATAATGTTTACATCCATATTTTCATTTCTGTAGCCCCTAGAATAGCTTCTGAGACATACCATTGTTTAGCACATCTTTTATGAATTTAATGTCTATATGACTTGAATTTCATGAGCATTGCAAAACAGGTCAAGTCTTGAGAGCCAGCTGCGGAGAAATGAACAGTTTTAGTTGACAAGTACAGCTGATACCAGTAAATATTCTTCCTCCAAAAGATAAAGCATCTATCTTATTTTTTACTAATGTCAACAAAAGAAAAAATTACCAGAAATTGAAACCAATCACATATTAGCAAGAGAATTGAACATTTCATTTGAACTAATTTTATGTTGTAACATATTAAAATAGAAAACTACTAAAATTTCCACAAAACACCCCATGGCTTAGTAACTTATGAAACAGATTTCAAATCAGATGAAGCAATTCTTTTTTAGAACAAAATTTCTGCTATGTACTTTTCATTTTGCTAGTTAAATTGCATGTGGTATAAGCAAGAAAGCATTTTTCCCCCTCTTGAGACATCAGATTACCAAAAGCACTATAAAGACTCCTCTCTTAGTCTTTAGAAAGAGAATGAAGCCAACATCAAATATCTCACCTAGGGAATGATTGAAGGAAAAGTCTCATGTCTAAAATTTGTAAGTGTTCAAAGATTCTCCTCAAATCTTAGATGTTGAGGGGCACACGTGGTTCTAAAAAGTGCATTTAGATTCATGGTTAAACAATTGCTAGGACCAAATAAAATAAGCAAGAATGGGATGCCTTGACAAGATACTGTAGTGAACAGGAATAGATCTAAATCCTGAATATTCCATAGTGGTAAAGGAAAAATATCAAATGTGAGAAGTGAGGGATGAGGGCCTTAATCATGACTTCACAAAGTTATGATTATGGATTGATTAAACCTAACAAAAACAAACTTTTATTATAATTACCATCACCCAGATAGCTATACTGGACATGTATTTTATACGTACCAGAAGATGATGCGATTGATCAATAAACAATGGATTTGCTGAATATCAAAAAAGTAGAACTAGTCATCTGGTCAAAATGCATCAGTTATTTGTAAATTTGATAGTCATGGGGTTCTCAGTTTGGGAAATAGACATAATCTTTACCATTCTCCACCATGTAATCGATTATATACTTTTTATTTATGAAACAAATGTTGATAAAAATGAGACAAAAGAAACTATTATGTTATAAGTTTATATTATGACAGTTATACAATTATTCCCTCATCCAGAGTGGCTACTGGAAGCCAAATGCCATATTGTTATAATTACTAATTATATTCTTTCCCCCCATACCCTAACATGTAATAAATTGGCTGTTTTGGAAAGTAACCTTCATAAACTTTGATGCATTGCCCTTCTATTTTTGCATTTTTCCCATCACCTTAGTTTAGACTCATATCATATCCATTATGTAACTTCCATATAGTATTCTCATCATTCTCCCTGCCCCTAATACGCTGCTGTTCAAACATTTCTCCATACAGTCACTGGAATTTTCTTTCTTAACATCCAAATATGTCACTCTTCTGTTTAAAATGTGACTGTCCCTCCCCTTACTTTCAGAATAAGGAACACACTCTGAGGCATCATAATTCTCACTGGCCACTCTTTCTGCAGCCATACTAACTCATTTGTTGTTTTATTGACTATATTTATTGCACATCCCCTGTCTCCCAATTACTGTGCTTATGCTTCATGTATATCATATCATGTGTATCATCATATTTATTCCTTGTAGTGGACACTATTGATGCCCCAACCCAATCCCCTTTACTGGCTGATGTGCCACTTCTCCAGTTGTGAGGATTAGCTGCTAATGACTAATAGAGACTTGCCCTCCATCAAATGGGAGCCACTTCATCCAGGAGTTTACACACTTCATTCCCACTCCTCCTCCCACCTACAGCCCATGACTGACAGATTGACTGACTGACTGATGGACTAACTGACAGACTGAAAGGAGTTATGACAGCTAGCTGCCTTGCCTCAAAGTGAGACCAACTCTATATACTTCTTGTTCCTTAAACTTTCCATGGGATTAGGCCAAGGGTGAAGCTGGTCTCCAACTGAAACCATTTCCTTGATTAGCTTATTTTTCCCTGTTTTATCCGTGCTTTCCATTCCCTTTGTACTGACAGTACTCTTTCTATGAAGAGTTGGCATAAGAATCTGCTTCTCAGGTTCCTGATTTAGGAAACCCAAGCTAAGATATCTTTGAGGTGAATTTTGTGAAGCTCATATGCCTACCATCATTTTACAGATGAGAAAATGAAGGTTCAGAAATAATAAGTTGTTTCTTCCTCTATTCTTTCATAATAATTTATACATTGTTTTTAAATAATTGGCAAAATATTACAGTGAGTCACAAGTGCAAATAGCTTCAGAGTTCAGGGAGGTAATATGCACAGGAACAGGCTAAGATATAAGACAATATACCTGTGGAATAGTTGTTGAAAATAGATCTTGGGTCACCAAAAAGCCCTTCAGATGTTCTTGATTTTTTCAAGATGATGCCTGTAGGTCCAAATTGATCTTTGTGCTATAGGTTTGTATTTTAGTTCCAAAGTCCCAAATGAATGAAGGCACACATTTCAATATATTTACTTTATTCCAGGCACTAAACTAAATGATGTAGCATGTGACTTGATTGAGCCTCCATTGTACTGTGTAAACTGGATGTTTATGATAGATGGAAGCTGCTGGTTGTGAACCCTACAGCCATCTCTTTCTCCTTCTGAACTTGCCAGCAGAGCCTACTTTGTACCATAGTGGCTGAAAATAATCAACATACTCCCAGGCTGCCTTGAGGCTAGGGACAGGCATATAATCCCATTAATATCCCATACAATATAATGGGCATATAATCCCATTCAATGGAATTGTGGGCATGATTCTCCTACTGATAGAAGAAGAAGGAGAAGAAGAAGAACAAGAAGAAGAAGAAGAAGAAGAAGAAGAAGAAGAAGAAGAAGGGGAGGAGGAGGGGCGGGGGAGGGAGAGATACAACCAATCAGAAAGGGCAACCCATTGTTTTTCTGTAAGAATGGGATACCCAGGGCGGCTACAACCATCTTTCTGATTTGATTGATTGATTGATTGATTGATTGACTGATTGATTGATTGAGCAAGAGAGCGAGCGAGCAGGGAGAGGCAGAGAGAGAATCCCAAGCAGGCTCCACACTGTCAGCACAGAGCCCAATCAGGGTTCTAACCCATGAACCATGAGATCGTGGTCTGAGCCAAAATCAAGAGTCAGATGCTTAACTAACTGAGCTACCCGGCTGCCCCTAGCCATCTTCTGACCATAAAGGTTGATCCCTACAATACAGTGAGGATGGAGAGCAGAGAGATAGGAAAAGCCAGAGCACCCAGTGATGAAGATAAATGTGAGCACTGAATCAACTCTGAGGCTCCTTCCCTTTAGTTTCTTGTTAAGTAAAAACAAACAAACAAAACACACACACTCTTGCTTGAGCCTCTGTTAGTTGGTTAGCATTTGGTCACCAGCAGCAGAAAACATCCTGACTGACATGATATGGAAAAAAGTAAGCCTCAATTAATTTTAGTGGCTTAATCATTTTTTTACTGCTAAATCTGACATGTAACATTGTATAAATTTAAGGTGTATAATGTGTTACTTGCACACATTTTTATATTATAATATATAAAATATGTATGTGATATATAATATGCATGTAATATATAAAATGTATGTGATATTTATCACATTACATACTTAGAGTACAGCACTATTGTCTATGTTCCATAGCCTGTACGTTAAATCTCTATGGCTATTTTGGTACTTGTTACAAGTTTGTACTCTTAAACACCATCAATCTTATACTCCCACCTCCGTCCTCTGGTAACCACTGTTACCAAGAGTGTTTGGTACCAACCCAAAAAACCTGTGTTTTGTTTGTTTGTTTGTTTGTTTTGTTTTCTTTTGTTTTGTTACATGCTTGATTTTTTTAGATTCCACATATAAGTGATATAATACAGTATTTGTCTTTCTCTGTCTGGCTTATCTTGCTTAGCATAATGAGTTCATGGTCCATTCATGTTGTCAATTTTTTATAGGTAATAAGTGGCAGTGTTAAACATTCAGACTTGGATCACCTGACACTTATATGTAGAACATTTTTCCTTCTGTAGCATTCAATGTTTATAAAGGCTTCCCCTTTTTATATGGTTTTCATTAGGATTCTTTCAAATGCTGCATTGACCAAATGGTTCAGGACATCTGGATTTCCCAGGGAAATAATGTGCATAAGGAAGGATTTTCACTGAAGTATTGAGGATGAGCACCCAGCTTATTTTTGTTCTCTTTAGAATAAAGCTTTTAAAATAAAGCTTTGCTATCTCAAGTAGCTGGACCTTCAAAATAATGTACTGTTTTAAATCTTCTGTTCATATTTCTTCCATGAAATAAAAGAATATTATTCCATTTGAGTGATGAGCATGATAATTTGATTGGGATATTGATTCTCAATTTTTCAGTACCTAGGCATTTTTTTTTCCATACTCAGGAAATTTCTTTTAAAGGCACACTTAAGCAATCTGGAAAGTTTAGTCCTCTACCTAAGCATAAGCAGTGTAAAGAAAAAATAAAAACAGGAACATTTTTTGGGGAAGTAAATTCTCAAAATTGTTTGTTGGAGATATGTATGGATTCAAACAGAGATTTGTATAAAATCACCATAAAAGGCATTTGTATCAAAGAATATTTTTCATAATTCAGGTGTCTCCTGTTTAAAATTTTTAAGTTTGAAAGAGTAAGTGATTTTTACAATCAACTGTGTATTTCACAGGACTTTCATCTGTATATTGCAAAATGCTTACTAGTTCTTTTTTGAGAGACACTGCAGAATGAGCCTCAATAATCATGACCTTATTACTCCAGTAAAATTTCCTTCTAATATATCACATATAATCACTGCTTTGGCAGAAGAGCCAGAAAAGCATAAATACACAAGGGGAAAGAAGTTAGAAGGGAGATATTTGTTAACAGGATGAAATTGAATAAGGGCAAATGAAGTATAAACAGTTGATTATTAGAAAGAACTTCAATAGTTTCCCAATCAAGAGACAGGAACTATTTCCTTTGGGGATAAATCAGATTGATTTATTAAATTTGAAATATTCCAAGCTAGTTTGAGAAAACAGGTAATACTGTTTTTTTCTAGTTCTTTACAATTTAAAATGGATTACCGTATGCATTTGATCATTTGATCATTACAATTTTCCTGTAAGGTAGATTTGCTAAGGATTATTACTTTATTATTTTATAGATTGTGAAACTGAGACACAAAAAGAATACTTGTCTAGGGCTTTAGGCAGTAATTGGCATATTTTGTTCTAAACTCTAGAATTCTATTCTACTATTTTTACAAATGCCACTGTTAGAAATTCTGAATAACTGAGCCTGAATAGAACATAGAGTTTTCTGCAGTTTCCTATTTTAGGTTGTTAAGCAAAAGAGCTTTTCTTTGAATATTTCAGGGCTTTTTCATTTTTATTATTATGGAAGAATAAAGAAGGTTAAGAATCAAGTTGCCCCCCCCCCCACCAAATTGAAAAATAATAAAGAGGAGGGAGGGAAGATGGCGGCTAGGAGGACGCTGGGCTCACCGCGCGTCCTGCTGATCACTTAGATTCCACCTACACCTGCCTAAATAACCCAGAAAACCGCCAGAGGATTAGCAGAACGGAGTCGCCAGACCCAAGCGCAGACGAGAGGCCCACTGAAGAGGGTAGGAAGGGCGGCGAGGCGGTGCGCGCTCCACGGACTGGCGGGAGGGAGCCGGGGCGGAGGGGCAGCTCGCCGGCCAAGCAGAGTCCCTGAGTCTGGCTTGCAAAAGCGGAGGGGCCTGACGGACTGTGTTCCGACAGCAAGCGCGACTTAGCGTCTGGGAGGTCATAACTTAACAGCTCTGCTCAGAAAGCGGGAAGGCTGGAGGACAAAGGGAGGGAGAGCTGCTGAGCCCCCGGACGACAGAGCTCAGTTTGGTGGGGAACAAAGGCGCTCGCCAGCGCCATCTCCCCCGCCCATCCCCCAGCCAAAATCCCAAAGGGAACCAGTTCCGGCCAGGGAAATTGCTCGCTCCGCGCAAACACCCAACTCTGTGCTTCTGCGGAGCCAAACCTCCTGCAGCGGATCTGACTCCCTCCGGCTGCCACAGGGCCCCTCCTGAAGTGGATCACCTAAGGAGAAGCGAGCTAAGCCTGCCCCCCTGCTGCCGTGCACCTTGCCTATCCACCCCAGCTAATACGCCAGATCCCCAGCATCACAAGCCTGGCAGTGTGCAAGTAGCCCAGACGGGCCACACCAACCCACAGTGAATCCCTCCCCTAGGAGAGGGGAAGAGAAGGCACACACCAGTCTGACTGTGGCCCCAGCGGTGGGCTGGGGGCAGACATCAGGTCGGACTGTGGCCCCGCCCACCAACTCCAGTTATACACCACAGCACAGGGGAAGTGCCCTGCAGGCCCTCACCACACCAGGGACTATCCAAAATGACCAAGCGGAAGAATTCCGCTCAGAAGAATCTCCAGGAAATAACAACAGCTAATGAGCTGATCAAAAAGGATTTAAATAATATAACAGAAAGTGAATTTAGAATAATAGTCATAAAATTAATCGCTGGGCTGGAAAACAGCATACAGGACAGCAGAGAATCTCTTGCTACAGAGATCAAGGGACTAAGGAACAGTCACGAGGAGCTGAAAAACACTTTATTTTATTTTATTTTTTTTTAATTTTTTTTTCAACGTTTATTTATTTTTGGGACAGAGAGAGGCAGAGCATGAACGGGGGAGGGGCAGAGAGAGAGGGAGACACAGAATCGGAAACAGGCTCCAGGCTCCGAGCCATCAGCCCAGAGCCTGACGCGGGGCTCGAACTCACAGACCGCAAGATCGTGACCTGGCTGAAGTCGGACGCTTAACCGACTGTGCCACCCAGGCGCCCCAGAAAAACACTTTAAATGAAATGCAAAACAAAATGGAAACCACCACGGCTCGGATGGAAGAGGCAGAGGAGAGAATAGGTGAACTAGAAGATAAAGTTATGGAAAAAGAGGAAGCTGAGAAAAAGAGAGATAAAAAAATCCAGGAGTATGAGGGGAAAATTAGAGAACTCAGTGATACACTAAAAAGAAATAATATACGCATAATTGGTATCCCAGAGGAGGAAGAGAGAGGGAAAGGTGCTGAAGGGGTACTTGAAGAAATTATAGCTGAGAACTTCCCTGAACTGGGGAAGGAAAAAGGCATTGAAATCCAAGAGGCACAGAGAACTCCCTTCAGACGTAACTTGAATCGATCTTCTGCACGCCATATCATAGTGAAACTGGCAAAATATAAGGATAAAGAGAAAATTCTGAAAGCAGCAAGGGGTAAACGTGCCCTCACATATAAAGGGAGACCTATAAGACTCGTGACTGATCTCTCTTTTGAAACTTGGCAGGCCAGAAAGAATTCGCACGAGATTTTCAGTGTGCTAGACAGAAAAAATATGCAGCCGAGAATCCTTTATCCAGCAAGTCTGTCATTTAGAATAGAAGGAGAGATAAAGGTCTTCCCAAACAAACAAAAACTGAAGGAATTTGTCACCACTAAACCAGCCCTACAAGAGATCCTAAGGGGGACCCTGTGAGACAAAGTACCAGAGTTATCACTACAAGCATAAAACATACAGACATCACAATGACTCTAAACCCGTATCTTTCTATAATAACACTGAATGTAAATGGATTAAATACGCCAACCAAAAGACATAGGGTATCAGAATGGATAAAAAAACAAGACCCATCTATTTGCTGTCTACAAGAGACTCATTTTAGACCTGAGGACACCTTTAGATTCAGAGTGAGGGGATGGAGAACTATTTATCATGCTACTGGAAGCCAGAAGAAAGCTGGAGTAGCCATACTTATATCAGACAAACTAGACTTTAAATTAAAGGCTGTAACAAGAGATGAAGAAGGACATTATATAATAGTTACAGGGTCTATCCATCAGGAAGAGCTAACAATTATAAATGTCTATGCGCCAAATACCGGAGCCCCCAAATATATAAAACAATTACTCATAAACAGAAGCAACCTTATTGATAAGAATGTGGTAATTGCAGGGGACTTTAACACCCCACTTACAGAAATGGATAGATCATCTAGACACACGGTCAATAAAGAAACAAGGGCCCTGAATGAGACATTGGATCAGATGGACTTGACAGATATATTTAGAACTCTGCATCCCAAAGCAACAGAATATACTTTCTTCTCGAGTGCACATGGAACATTCTCCAAGATAGATCATATACTGGGTCACAAAACAGCCCTTCATAAGTTTACAAGAATTGAAATTATACCATGCATACTTTCAGACCACAATGCTATGAAGCTTGAAATCAACCACAGGAAAAAGTCTGGAAAACCTCCAAAAGCATGGAGGTTAAAGAACACCCTACTAACGAATGAGTGGGTCAACCAGGTAATTAGAAAAGAAATTAAAAAATATATGGAAACAAATGAAAATGAAAATACAACAATGCAAACGCTTTGGGACGCAGCGAAGGCAGTCCTGAGAGGAAAATACATTGCAATCCAGGCCTATCTCAAGAAACAAGAAAAATCCCAAATACAAAATCTAACAGCACACCTAAAGGAACTAGAAGCACAACAGCAAAGACAGCCTAAACCCAGCAGAAGAAGAGAAATAATAAAGATCAGAGCAGAAATAAACAATATAGAATCTAAAAAAACTGTAGAGCAGATCAATGAAACCAAGAGTTGGTTTTTTGAAAAAATAAACAAAATTGACAAACCTCTAGCCAGGCTTCTCAAAAAGAAAAGGGAGATGACCCAAATAGATAAAATCATGAATGAAAATGGAATGATTACAACCAATCCCTCAGAGATACAAACAATTATCAGGGAATACTATGAAAAATTATATGCCAACAAATTGGACAACCTGGAAGAAATGGACAAATTCCTGAACACCCACACTCTTCCAAAACTCAATCAGGAGGAAAGAGAAAGCTTGAACAGACCCATAACCAGCGAAGAAATTGAATCGGTTATCAAAAATCTCCCAACAAATAAGAGTCCAGGACCAGATGGCTTCCCAGGGGAGTTCTACCAGACGTTTAAAGCAGAGATAATACCTATCCTTCTCAAGCTATTCCAAGAAATAGAAAGGGAAGGAAAACTTCCAGACTCATTCTATGAAGCCAGTATTACTTTGATTCCTAAACCAGACAGAGACCCAGCAAAAAAAGAGAACTACAGGCCAATATCCCTGATGAATATGGATGCCAAAATTCTCAATAAGATACTAGCAAATCGAATTCAACAGCATATAAAAAGAATTATTCACCATGATCAAGTGGGATTCATTCCTGGGATGCAGGGCTGGTTCAACATTCGCAAATCAATCAACGTGATACATCACATTAACAAAAAAAAAGAGAAGAACCATAGGATCCTGTCAATCGATGCAGAAAAGGCCTTTGACAAAATCCAGCACCCTTTCTTAATAAAAACCCTGGAGAAAGTCGGGATAGAAGGAACATACTTAAAGATCATAAAAGCCATTTATGAAAAGCCCACAGCTAACATCATCCTCAATGGGGAAAAACTGAGAGCTTTTTCCCTGAGATCAGGAACACGACAGGGATGCCCACTCTCACCGTTGTTGTTTAACATAGTGCTGGAAGTTCTAGCATCAGCAATCAGACAACAAAAGGAAATCAAAGGCATCAAAATTGGCAAAGATGAAGTCAAGCTTTCGCTTTTTGCAGATGACATGATATTATACATGGAAAATCCGATAGACTCCACCAAAAGTCTGCTAGAACTGATCCATGAATTCAGCAAAGTTGCAGGATACAAAATCAATGTACAGAAATCAGTTGCATTCTTATACACTAACAATGAAGCAACAGAAAGACAAATAAAGAAACTGATCCCATTCACAATTGCACCAAGAAGCATAAAATACCTAGGAATAAATCTAACCAAAGATGTAAAGGATCTGTATGCTGAAAACTATAGAAAGCTTATGAAGGCAATTGAAGAAGATTTAAAGAAATGGAAAGACATTCCCTGCTCATGGATTGGAAAAATAAATATTGTCAAAATGTCAATACTACCCAAAGCTATCTACACATTCAATGCAATCCCAATCAAAATTGCACCAGCATTCTTCTTGAAATTAGAACAAGCAATCCTAAAATTCATATGGAACCACAAAAGGCCCCGAATAGCCAAAGGAATTTTGAAGAAGAAGACCAAAGCAGGAGGCATCACAATCCCAGACTTTAGCCTCTACTACAAGGCTGTCATCATCAAGACAGCATGGTATTGGCACAAAAACAGACACACAGACCAATGGAATAGAATAGAAACCCCAGAACTAGACCCACAAACGTATGGCCAACTCATCTTTGACAAAGCAGGAAAGAACATCCAATGGAAAAAAGACAGCCTCTTTAACAAATGGTGCTGGGAGAACTGGACAGCAACATGCAGAAGGTTGAAACTAGACCACTTTCTCACACCATTTACAAAAATAAACTCAAAATGGATAAAGGACCTAAATGTGAGGCAGGAAACCATCAAAACCTTAGAGGAGAAAGCAGGAAAAGACCTCTCTGACCTCAGCCGTAGCAATCTCTTACTCGACACATCCCCAAAGGCAAGGGAATTAAAAGCAAAAGTGAATTACTGGGACCTTATGAAGATAAAAAGCTTCTGCACAGCAAAGGAAACAACCAACAAAACTAAAAGGCAACCAACGGAATGGGAAGAGATATTTGCAAATGACATATCGGACAAAGGGCTAGTATCTAAAATCTATAAAGAGCTCACCAAACTCCACACCCGAAAAACAAATAACCCAGTGAAGAAATGGGCAGAAAACATGAATAGACACTTCTCTAAAGAAGACATCCAGATGGCCAACAGGCACATGAAAAGATGTTCAGCGTCGCTCCTTATCAGGGAAATACAAATCAAAACCACACTCAGGTATCACCTCACGCCAGTCAGAGTGGCCAAAATGAACAAATCAGGAGACTATAGATGCTGGAGAGGATGTGGAGAAATGGGAACCCTCTTGCACTGTTCGTGGGAATGCAAACTGGTGCAGCCGCTCTGGAAAGCAGTGTGGAGGTTCCTCAGAAAATTAAAAATAGACCTACCCTATGACCCAGCAATAGCACTGCTAGGAATTTATCCAAGGGATACAGGAGTACTGATGCATAGGGGCACTTGTACCCCACTGTTCATAGCAGCACTCTCAACAATAGCCAAATTATGGAAAGAGCCTAAATGTCCATCAACTGATGAATGGATAAAGAAATTGTGGTATATATACACAATGGAATACTATGTGGCAATGAGAAAAAATGAAATATGGCCTTTTGTAGCAACGTGGATGGAGCTGGAGAGTGTAATGCTAAGTGAAATAAGCCATACAGAGAAAGACAGATACCATATGGTTTCACTCTTATGTGGATCCTGAGAAACTTAACAGGAACCCATGGGGGAGGGGAAGGAAAAAAAAAAAAAAGACGTTAGAGTGGGAGAGAGCCAAAGCATAAGAGACTATTAAAAACTGAGAACAAACTGAGGGTTGATGGGGGGTGGGAGGGCGGGGAGGGTGGGTGATGGGTATTGAGGAGGGCACCTTTTGGGATGAGAACTGGGTGTTGTATGGAAACCAATTTGTCAATAAATTTCATATATAAAAAAAAAAGACAAATAATAAAGACCACTAATAAGAGATACAACTGTTATGAACTGGAGATATTTTATATCTTGATCTGAGTGATGATTATGCAGGGTATGCAAATATAAAAAATTATCAAGCTGTAACTTTAATATTAGTATACTTTACTGTGTAAGATTTAGCTCGACAAAGGTAAAAATAAGTGTGTGTGTGTGTGTGTGTGTGTGTGTGTGTGTGTGTGTATGTGAGTAATCACATCTATAATCTCATTCATACATATAGAACTCTTCTAGATATAAAATTAATGTTGCAATGGCAACTTTGTCCAATGCTTACTTTGTTACACAGGCATATTAATACTTGTTGTGTTAAGTTTCTTTATTTATTTTGAGAGAGAGGGGCAGAGAGAGAAAGAGAGAGAGAGAGGGAGAGAAAGAATCCCAAGCAGGCTCTGTGCTGTCAGTGCAGAGCCTGACATAGGACTCAAACTCATGAACTGTGAGATCATGACCTGAGCCAAAACCATGAGCCAGACACTTAACAGACTGAGCCACCCAGATGCCCCTAGAAAAACTTACCTTTTTAGTGTACACATGATAAACTGTTAAAGAATAATATAAAACCCATTGTCAGTCATGAATGAAATGGTCTATTTACATAACTAAAACTTTTTTGGGAATTGTTTTGCATTCTCCACTTCTAAGGCCCAGACCAATGGGCACAGAAAAGATAATAAATATACACTCATTGATCAAGTGAAATAAACTTCAAAAACACAGGGTGTGCCTTTGACAAATCTTGCAAGCTCCATTTCTTTCTCTCCCCATATCTGGACTACATCTTAACTTGGTATGATTCTTGGCTGTCCAGAGTCACCAGACCTTCCTTGGCCAATCATCCTTTGTGGTCCAAAGTTTCCCGTGAATCTCCCTCAGTTCATTTCAACAAAGCATATGTGCATATGATCACCATCTTGGCTCCTATCTGTGAAGTGACCTCTCTTAGCTCTAAAGAGGAGATGGGTAAGGCATCTGTGTGCAGGTGTGTGGGGGAGGGTGAGAAGCAGTAAGCTGGTAACAAATGATAGTATAGGTACTATACTATATACTGGATACTTCATATATCTTAAGAATTCTCACAATATTGTAAGCTAAGAATTGGTCTCAAGGTATATATGATGCCAAAATATTTCCATTTGAAATAAAGTTGAGAAGAAAAATCAGCTTTGTCTCACTCTGAAGGGCAATCTATTGTTATTTTGTTATTCTTCTTATTCATATTCGACTTAAATTACAGAACATGAGGGCAACTTTAGGGATTTCTAGATAGATAGACAGATAGATGTTATATATTCATATATATGGATTCCACAGAACATATATATTCTTTATATACACTGAAAGGCATTCAGTGTTCCACAGTTAGTTAAAAACATAATTAAGACTAAAATGTAGATCTTTCAATTACTGTTGGAATGTGATTTCTTTTACATGAAGCTCTAAGGTCCTGAATGTCCATCTAATAATGCATCACCTCTCCTAAAAGCTAGTAACAAGTTTTAAAAAATTTTCTTGGAAAGAAAAACAATTGCAATTTCAAGTAAAAAGTTCTTAATGAGGTTGTAATCCCACCCCTCTCTTACATGCATGATAGACCTTTTCTCATTATATTTTAATTATGTATATTTTCTCATTTCTCATACTAGACATGAAGCTTTGAAATTGAAAGCTCTATTATTTGTCTCTGTTTTTTGTTTGTTTTATTTTGTTTTCTCTGGGTTTTTTGTTTGTTTGTTTGCTTGCTTGCTTGCTTGCTTGTTTGTTTCACCCTAGTAGGGATTGGCATATAATTAGTCACTTAGTTTGATGCATGAATGAAGAATGAATGGTCTCCTGGATGGATAGTGGCATTTTGGTCAACTTGATTGTCGGTACGGAATCTATTATTATTATTTTCAATCTAGGGAAGCCTTTGGTCTATCTTGAAAATACCACCTATTGACAGCCTACTTAAACTACAGGTAAGTATGGCAGCCAGAGTAGAAATAAGTCTGTCATTCCTACAGTGGCTATCAGTCATTGTAAGAGGTAGTCAGGATTTACTCCCAAGGAGAGAGATACAGTACTTTCTTTTACTGAATTTCATTCCAAGAAAATAATGCTGTTGAAACAACTCAGAATGTTGGCCAAAACAGACATGTTAGTTTTAATCAAACTTTGTGATCAATCACTTGGGAAAGATCATTAGGTTCTGCTATAATTCATTGTATATGCTAATATATCATATAGTTTTTTTTTCTCTCAAATGGAGGAGGGGATGTTGTCTATTCCTTCCACTTTGCTTATAAATGGCCAAATCTACCCTTCTCTTCAATGATCAGTGCTAAGTGTTTCCTCCACAGATGCCTGGCCAACTGAGATTAGATGCACAACTAAAGTGAATTTCTCCCCAATAGTAAGTGTGTTTGCTGTGTTAAGGACACTGTCTGGGCTTAAGGATATGGATGCAGATGTAGGAAATTGTCAAAGGGAAAAGACTGATTTCATTAGCTGGAAGTGGCTGAAACTTTTCCCATTACAATAATAGTAAGGTCAGAAGTCTGATTAAGAATTCATATTGCTGGCACAAAAACAGACACACAGACCAATGGAATAGAATAGAAACCCCAGAACTAGACCCACAAACGTATGGCCAACTCATCTTTGACAAAGCAGGAAAGAACATCCAATGGAAAAAAGACAGCCTCTTTAACAAATGGTGCTGGGAGAACTGGACAGCAACATGCAGAAGGTTGAAACTAGACCACTTTCTCACACCATTCACAAAAATAAACTCAAAATGGATAAAGGACCTAAATGTGAGGCAGGAAACCATCAAAACCTTAGAGGAGAAAGCAGGAAAAGACCTCTCTGACCTCAGCCGTAGCAATCTCTTACTCGACACATCCCCAAAGGCAAGGGAATTAAAAGCAAAAGTGAATTACTGGGACCTTATGAAGATAAAAAGCTTCTGCACAGCAAAGGAAACAACCAACAAAACTAAAAGGCAACCAACGGAATGGGAAAAGATATTTGCAAATGACATATCGGACAAAGGGCTAGTATCTAAAATCTATAAAGAGCTCACCAAACTCCACACCCGAAAAACAAATAACCCAGTGAAGAAGTGGGCAGAAAACATGAATAGACACTTCTCCAAAGAAGACATCCAGATGGCCAACAGGCACATGAAAAGATGTTCAGCGTCGCTCCTTATCAGGGAAATACAAATCAAAACCACACTCAGGTATCACCTCACACCAGTCAGAGTGGCCAAAATGAACAAATCAGGAGACTATAGATGCTGGAGAGGATGTGGAGAAATGGGAACCCTCTTGCACTGTTCGTGGGAATGCAAACTGGTGCAGCCGCTCTGGAAAGCAGTGTGGAGGTTCCTCAGAAAATTAAAAATAGACCTACCCTATGACCCAGCAATAGCACTGCTAGGAATTTATCCAAGGGATACAGGAGTACTGATGCATAGGGGCACTTGTACCCCAATGTTCATAGCAGCACTGTCAACAATAGCCAAATTATGGAAAGAGCCGAAATGTCCATCAACTGATGAATGGATAAAGAAATTGTGGTTTATATACACAATGGAATACTACGTGGCAATGAGAAAAAATGAAATATGGCCTTTTGTAGCAACGTGGATGGAACTGGAGAGTGTGATGCTAAGTGAAATAAGCCATACAGAGAAAGACAGATACCATATGGTTTCACTCTTATGTGGATCCTGAGAAACTTAACAGGAACCCATGGGGGAGGGGAAGGAAAAAAAAAAAAAAAAAAAAAAGGACGTTAGAGTGGGAGAGAGCCAAAGCATAAGAGACTGTTAACAACTGAGAACAAACTGAGGGTTGATGGGGGGTGGGAGGGAGGGGCGGGTGGGTGATGGGTATTGAGGAGGGCACCTTTTGGGATGAGCACTGGGTGTTGTATGGAAACCAATTTGTCAATAAATTTCATATATAAAAAAAATAAAAAAAATAAAATAAAATAAAATGATTTAAATGAAAATAAAAAAAAAGAGAAATTTGTTCAAAATAATATTAAGGAAATTTACACACTACAGAAAATCCCTTTAGATTATATGAATCATGGTATCTCTCTGCTGTTATGTTTATTTCTAAATCATGCTAAAAGGATATTTGAGAACTGATAACCAGTTGTCTAGTAATACAAAGGCATGACACAGGTATGTATTAATCCTTTTCATGCCTTGGCTTCATGCAAAATGCTACATAAAGAAGCATTTCACAAAATTGAATGTTTAAAAAACTTAAGTTGTCTGAGAAATTAACTTAAATCTGAATATAGATAGATAGTCATGGCCTGTAGGTATTTTGATGGTTGAATTTCAATTATGTTAAAAAAAAACCTTTGAACTCTTTAGTAATCTGATATAACAATTATATTTTCCTTGCTTCTAAGGGTCTAACAATTTGTGAATATATTCATCTTCCATTACAGTGATTTTAAATATATAGGTCCCTCAATCAATAAAAATTGGTACTATTAAAAAAAAAAAAAAGAATTCATATTGCATATTGGTTAGATTTCATTATAAAAGGCAATTTGTCAAATTACCGGAAAATTTTATCAAATGCCATCATCATCTGAAATGACACTAGCAAACTACGCACCCCTGAAAGTAGATGCCTGGCATTTGTGGTCACCAAGAGAAGTACTAAGACACAGCTCCATGGGAGAACAAGAAAAATGGATTATTTGGTATAGGAAATGAAATGATTAGAAAGATTAACCATTTTGCTTTTTGTGGTTAAGGAGGGCCCTCACAAACAAAACAAAACAAGCAAACAAAAACTGTGTATCACTGAACTTCACATTGGTAAGAGGGGAAACCAATGAAAGCCCACACCCATCACTACAATAGCAAAAACAGGAAGATTGTCATTGAATTCTGTTTTCTAGAAGAAGATGAACAGCAGCTACCTTTAAGATTCCTGTATACCCTTCTGATGGCCAGAGTCTCCTCCTGATTGCCTCCTTGTGGCCCTGATGTTGACTGGATGTTAGCACTCAGAAAAGTTTGGCAGCTTAAGAATGTGCTCTCTTTCTTCTCAGCTATAAACTGCTCCCAAGGGGACTCTAAATCCACAGCTGTAGGCTGTGTTACAGTGAAGGGAAAAAGTGACACTACCCTAGTAGGAATAAAAAGGGACCTTCTTTCACTGCCCCTTGTTATAAGAACAGTCTAGGCCTGGATAAAGTAAGTTTTCTCTTTGGTCTGCCCACTGAGAGTGTCAATATCTTCACTACAATTGTCATGCATGGTTAACTTGGGCCCCTGCAAATATACTAATGATGATAGCTGGAAGAGTCTTTTGTTTTGTTTGTTTGTTTGATCTGTAACTTCACAGGAAAATATTTTTCCAGAATAACCTAAATAATATTTTGAGATGTGAATTATATAATGGTTACTCTATAGCTGCCTTTATGCTTATGATGTAATAATATTCTGATTTTCATTTCCCATGCTGTTTTAGTAGTATTTCCAAGTCTTCATGAGTAATTAATAAAAATCCTTGTCTGTTAGAGCTATCTTTTTTTTTTCCTGACATAAATACTTTCCTACTCTCCCTCCTCCACCTTCTGCTACCCTCCTCTTTTCTTTCCCCTTCCTCTTCTATCCTCCTCCTCCCCCTCTTTCTCTACCTCCTTCTACTCTCTTTCTCTTTCTTCTTCATTTTCTTATTCCCCTTCTCTTCCTCCTTCTCCTTCTCCTCCTCGTTGTTATTTTTCTCCTCCTCCTCCTCCTCCTCCTTCTTCCTCTTCCTCATCTTCATCTCCTCCTCCTCCTCTTTCTCCTCTTTCTCCTTCTTCTACTCCTTCTTCTCCTTCTCCTCTTCCTCCTCCCCCTCCTTCTCCTTTTCTTCTTCTTCATCTTCTTTCCAATTTAACTGTGTGTTCTTTTACATAGAAGTATGTGTATATGTGCCATATATAATGGTTTCTTACAGTGGTTGCCTTTACTACTATTGCAGATTGTCTCTTTGTATTCCTGTTTAAAGTTGATAGCACTTTTTCTCCAAAATTTTAAAATTAAGTTGAAAAGAAAAACAATGAAGATGGCGTATCTGTTGTGATATCAAAAATATCAAAAAAAAAAATATCAACACTGTAGGGGACAATTGAGTCAAGGAGTGAAGATTAGAAAGCAGATGTTATTAGGTTGTAAAGTGTGTGGTTGTGGGATATAAATATACTGGCCATATGGAAAGGCAGCCCTGAAGAAAAATGCGGTAAACTCTGCATGTCTGGTTAAGTGAATTCAAATATCTCTATAGGCCATACAGCACTTTTGTAAATCTTTGAAAAATAGAGTGCCTTACTCACACATTTGTTTGAAAAAAGAACTGAAATCTGATGGCAGTCAGATTCTACAAGTTTGTCTCCATATCTTTAAGTTGAAGTGTCTAGGAGACTAAGGGACAATAAGAAGAAGAGATACAGATTAGAGCAGATTCTGGTTACAGATTGGAAGCAGAGAGTTTGGAGGACGCCCAATTAAAAGCCAATAACAAAAATTTATGCAAATACTGTGAAAGTCTTAACCAGCAAAAATAATATTTGACAACTGACAGTGAAACATTGAGAGAGGATACTTAGTCTGCCTGAGCGTCCATAACAAAACACCACAAACTAGGAGGATTAAACAACAGACATTTATTGTCTCACAGTTCTGGAGCCTGGGGAGTCAAAGATCAGGGTGCAGGCCAATACAGTTTCTGCTGAGGGCTCTTTCTCTGGCTTGCAGATGGTGGCCTTCTGGCCATGTCTTCACGTGGCAGAGACAGGGAACATGCTGTCTGGTGTCTCTTCGTACAAGGACACTGGTCCTAGTGTGTCAGGGATCCATCTCTATGATCTAAGTAACCTCAAGTATCTCCTAACAGGCCTCCTCCTACAATATGATCACATTGAGTGTTAGGGCTTCAACATAAATCTTGGGCGGATGCGATTCAGTTCATAGCAAAAGGAAAGAAACCTAATCCAGGTGCTGTCTCTCTTCAGGCCTCTTCTACATCACAAAGTCCAAAATGTTAGGCCACAAGCCATGTTTAGCACTTTGTTCTAATCTTATAGGCTCTGGAAAGAACTCTAATATTTCAAAAGCTGTGTTTCACATTGGAAATAATCTTGGATAGTACTAAAATATGCGCTACCAAGTACAGGAAAAAATTAGGGAGAAACTTCAGGAAATTAGGAGTCAAAGGATTTTGCTTGTTAATGCAAAGGTTCACCATCATAACCTGATAGTTGCTGCTCACTTGACAGCTCAACCAGCCTCATCCAAAATCTCCTCATGGTCGCAGATTTCAGGTGAAAAGAACAAGTGGCCCTCTAGCTCAGTCATGCAGGGAAGTCATATGGTACTTCTTATTCCCATAATACACTAACTCTATATAGGGGAAGCCTGGAAATCAGTACAGAGATTTGATGGTTTTAAAACCCCAATTAGGGAAGCCTTGTTAATCATGTGGGAAAGTTCAAGGAAAAGATTTGAATCCTTTGGCTTCTGCCTCCAAGACCAAAATGAATTGGCAAGAAATTGTGTCTGGTCTCAGAACCCATACTTTGCCCTGAGCCTTATGCTTGATGGTGTCTTCCGCCTGTACCTTATTAGGACGGGATGGTGGGCATGCTCAGTGCAGAGACATGTAAGCTGCTGGTGATATGGTTTTGAAGCATGTTCTCAAAGCTAAGTGCTGGGCTCCACCTTGAATATCTCTGGCTGAAAGTAAATGGCAGTTGGACGGTTTCATTCTAGGCTTCATGCAATGTTTGTGGGTCCAAGCTCTTCGAAATGCAAACAGAATCCTACATCCTTTCAAATACAGGACACACAATTATATATCTGATCTTATGTATAAACAGCAAGTAATGTGACAGTTTTTCAACTACTCTATTTTCATTCCGCATGACCTGCATTTTTAAAACCTACTAACACTTTCATTATCACTAGAACTTTCATAATTTAAAGGTGTGATATTATGCAATAGGCAGAACTGTTTATCTGGTGGTTCCTACCTGCCCCCTTCTTTTATTTCTAGGGAACTAAACTGGTTTGAACTGCTAATAGGCAATGGCATTAGAATCAATTGTGGGGAAATGAGAAACTTTTGGATTAAGTTTGATCTTGGACACACAGGTAAATCTCTACCAAGTGAGCATTTAGCTCCTGTACATTGATTCCCCTAGGATAAAATGCAGGTTGCTAGAACAGCTAATATATATTAATTTCATCAAATCGATCAATTATTATTTGATACAGAATTCATAGTACAGTGAATATAAGCATGTCTGAATTGTCATTTTTCCTCCTGTTGTTTATTGGGCTAGGACTACATGATTGGGAGGAGGGAAATCATTGGGAGAACATCCATTGATTTGGGGATCATTAGCTTGAACCATGCTACATAAGACATACGTCAGTTCTGAGTACATCACATGTGTATTTTAAAACAATTTTTCTTTCAAATATTATTAAGTAGGATATCTTATATTTAGAAATCTTATGCCAGAGAGTATTTAAAGTAAGTTTAAGGTCAGTGTTTCAGGCTATTTGTCCACTTTTTCAAATAGCAAACAAATTGTTTAGTTGGAACATAGCCATTTCACTGGTATGTCTTGTTTCAATATTAAAGTCTGAAGATTTTTATTCTAATCCCAGTAATGCCCTCCCCATCTTGATGGACTCTGCCTTGTTTTTTTTTAATTGTTTGGGATAAAATATTAATTGAAGGTGAAAGATGAGGAAGTGAAGTAGTGAGTATTTATAATTCTGTTGGGGGATTTTGTTGTAAAGAGGAAATGAGAAAGTAGGTAGTAGCTTGAGGGGATGCAGGATCAAGTGAGGTTGTGCTTTACTTTGAATGCTTGTTTTGCTCTGCTTTTTAATTTTTAATTTGCTCTTTATTCTTGAAGATGGGCTATTCTATAGCAAGTTGGTGTGATGCAAACTCCAGAGTAAATGAGAGAGGAATCCAGACTGCCACCAGAGGAGAGTAGTTACAATTGTTCCGTTGTCTATCTATTATAGTCCATTTTTTTGGTTAGCTCTTTCCTACGTACTAATGTGTGGATCCAGTTCCAGCTCCCATTATCGAAATTTGCCCTGTTTCATTCCAATGACTGCATTTCTGCCCCAATTTTATATGTAAGATTAAGTTACAAAATCAGTGAACTCAAAGATCTCTCACTGCATTTGTCTGTTTATGACCACCATTGCTCATGTGACCTTGCTTGTGACTGAGCTTGCTGATGGAGGACAGAGGAGAAAGGCTTGGGCAGGACCTCAGACATGGCCTTGCTTCCTGCGCATGTTTCTAACACTGTTATAGATGTTCCACATGCATTGCTTCATTTCATCCTTACAGGGAACCCATGTTAAGATTGTCAGTATACACATTTGGCTGATCAGGAAACCTGAGTACTATTTGCAAGTACTTGTTTTGCAATTAGAAATCAGATCTCCTTATTTCTTCTAAGGGCTGGCCTCAGCCCTGTTTATCTCACTAATACATACAAGTTTGCAGGGCAAGGGGAGGGGACATAATTGGGATTAGTCACAGAAAAGAGTATGACATCTGGCTGAATGACAGCAAATAAAGGACTGTTAACTGCTGGCATTTAACTTTCCCCCTCCACTAACCATTAACTTCTTAATAAAATTATAGATTCTACCAGTTATTAGTATTTTCCAGTATGCTAAATCTTAACCAGCTACCATAAAATAATTACCAGCATTATAGAGTTGGATGCCATTTATGTCCTCAAGGCCCTCAATATCTGCAAAGTGTTAGTAGCATCACTCTCTCAGATATGGTAGGTTCGTTTGTAATAGTCAGTTCTCTAAAGTTCATCACTGAGAGACTGAAGAAGAATGAACTAAAAATATGTGGCAACATACACATTGCAAGCCATCTGCCAATGCAGACTCTTCGAAATATAACAACCTCATTCCTGGTGTCCTCCTTTTTAGAACAGTGATCATCTTGGAGTCCTTTTTCCCTTAGAGTCTTAGGGGTAGAACAAAAATTTCATGGTAAAATACCTCAGTTCAGTACAGTAAAATCAGTAGAGTTCAGACTATGTATGAATGGGGGGGTGGAATTTATTGATTAATGGAAACATCATTGCTTTCCATATTGTTCCCCTTGGCCATAATGCCAGCAACCTTTTAATTTTTATGATATTTGTAAGAAGTATTTACAAAACCTTCCTTAACATTTTACTTATGACAGATGTGATGTGATCATATGCAGTCGGGTCCAAATTGTTTCTATTATGTAAGAAATCTGTGGGTTTCAGAAAGACCTTTTTTCTTTAGGATAAACCATGGAAGTCTTTCAAGGATGCTGGATTTTTTCTTGTAAACAATTCCAGCTTTCATTTATCTGACTGCCAACAACCCAGGCTACTTCATTGAATTGAATGGAAGTTTACTCTTCAAAATTAACTCTTTGGGGCTATGGCTTATTAACTTACTGCCAGGATAGAATCAATATTCAACTAATGTAAATTTGTTGTCTAGCTTTACATCATGTATTGCTTGGAACCAAGATTTTCAGAGTGCAATGCATTTAAAGAATTCTCATGTCCAATCATTTCAACCTATGAATGGGGGAGCCAAACCCTAGGGGGAAAAGCTGCAATACGTTTTGTTCTAAATCACAAAGCAGGGAAATGGCAGAGCTCATACTGGAGCCACTTGCCACCCTTTAGTACTGAATTCATTTCTCTATAGCACTCCTTAACAGCCATGACTGGCTTATAGATGAAAAGCAGACAGTGTCATTGAAAATCCAAACAGATAAAATGTTTAGAAAGAAATAATACTATCAAGTGGGGCTTTTGTTTTGTTTTCTACTCTTCCTTAGAGAAAAAGCCCAAACTCCATTGCTTTGTATTCAATCTACTCAATAACTTTGTTTATTATGAGAATGTAAGGCTCAGTCTATGAATTCTTTTCACCAAAGGCCCCTTATGTAGGATGGCATTTAAATGGCTTATTTGTAGGTTACTTGTGATTATGTCCCCAGAGCAAGCTAAATATGTATGTTATTGTAATTGCATTCGGCAATGGGATGCCAGGAAGAGAAAATTGTATGTAGTACATTCTGCCCTTACTTCTTATACCTGAATTTGTCTCATTTTGATTTCTTGGGAGTCAGATAAAACATAGGGAGCCAGAGTTCCTACACCATGACCTGATAGATGAGAGTCACATTTCACAGTGAGAAATAAGGGTGTGAGGAGGGAAGCGAGGCTCTCTCTCTGCTTCACTCTTCTTGAGTGCCCATGGTCGGGTTGCTTCCTAATCTGATGTGTTTTCCTTCAGCTTTGTGGGAACCTTCCTGATGTTTCTAGTTCATAAAATAGACTTCTCCTTTGAATTCCTGCATCCCTTCAGGGGCCTTAAAATTTAATTTAACCAAGTTTTATATTGATGCTAAGGAAATGTTCTTGGGTATTAGGCAAATATTTATGTATAAAGAATGATAAATTTAAGAAAATCTTAAAAGGACAAAAATAATACTAAGTGCCCCATCTCCAGGGAATATTCATGTACAGTCTTGTATGTCATTCAATGGACTTTGTATGACTACTTAAAAAATTTGTGAAGACTGCAATAATGGAAAAATGTATGTTATAAAAAGTGAAAACAGGGCATATAATTTTATATCGGTATGATAATTATGGAATGAAAAATCTTTACATAAAAATGCTAGGAGGATTTATAAAAATACATTACAGTATTTTTACATGGGCAGTAATATTTTGGATGATTTAAAAAGTATCTCCTACTTTTGTACATTTCTCAAATTCTATTTAATTTATTCATTCAACAAATATTTAGAGGGGCGCCTGGGTGGCTCAGTCAGTTGGGCAACTGACTTCAGCTCAGGTCACGATCTCGCGGTCCGTGAGTTCAAGCCCCGCGTCAGGCTCTGGGCTGATGGCTCGGAGTCTGGAGCCTGTTTCCAATTCTGTGTCTCCCTCTCTCTCTGCCCCAAAAATAAATAAACGTTAAAAAAATTTTTTTTAAATAAAAAAAACCCAAATATTTAGAGAGCACAAAATATGTGTCAGGTTCCCTGCTAAGTGTTGAGACAGGCTAAGGAAGTTAGCTAACCATGTGCAAGGGCTAATGAAAAACAAACAATTCAGAAGAAACAATAACAGGATGAATGAAGTTCAAGGACAGGGTAAGCCAAATTTTCCAATAGAACGTAAGAAAGGGTGCCTGAAATTTGGAAGGCAAGGTAAGGAGAAGAGTATTGATTAGGATACCTTCAGCTGCAAGTAATAGAAACCATGGAAAATATTTTTAAAAATAAGAAATATATTGGTTCATGTGGTTTGCATTGTGTCCCTGAAAAATGTGTGTTGAAGTCCTAAGTCCTATATCTATGAACCTTATTTGGAAATAGGATTTTTGCAGATACAATCAAGTTAAACACGTTAAAATGAGATCATGCCAGATTAGGGTGGACCTTAAATCCAATAATTGGTGTCCTTATAAGGAGGGAGAGATTTGGAGACAGAGACCCCAAGGAGGCACACATGGAGTGAAGAAGGCCACATGAAAATTGTGGCAGACACTGAAGCTACAAGCGAATGAACACCAAGAATGCAGAGGGCCACCAAAAGCAAGAGAGGCAGGGAAAAGATTCTCTCTCAGAGTCCTCAGAAGGAATCAACCTGACACCTTGGTTTTGGATTTCTGGCCTCTTGAACCAGGAAATTTATTCTTTTTATTGTGTGAAGCCACACAGTTTGTGTTCATTTGTCACAGCAGCCCATGACATTGGAAGGGCAAAGTATAGGTAGAGTTCGGGGTTAGCTTAACTCGATGGATGCTTTTCCATTTCTTCCTTCCACACTCAGTTGTTCATGCCCCTTCTTGGTGACAATATTATCTTCACACAGGGGTAAATGACTGTGGCAGTTCATAGCTTTACTCTTACACAGAACATGGAGAGGAAGAAAGAGGCATCTATTTCAATTCCTATTTCTTTAGAAGGAAGAAAAAAAATTCCCAGACACCCTTCACAAACTTCACATTGTTTTCATTAACCCCAATTAAGTAACATGTCTGTCTTCAAATCAATATCCTTGGGTAAGAGAATGCTATGAATAAACCACTTAAGCCTGGATTCCCACAACATTCACTGGAAAGACAGATAGCATGACTGTTTTATGATCAGGCCACATGGGGAGTTTAGATGGAGTCCTCTAATGCGGCTCATGGGCTCTATGGGAGCAAGGTGGACACTTGAACCAAAGCAATGCTTCATTGGGTATGAATCTTGGGTAGAGGGTAGGAGGGATGGATGTTGGGGAGGCAATAAAATATTCTATTTTTCATCTGAGGTCAATTCCTACCTGAGATGGGAAAATGATTAGGATTAAAATGACAAAAAATGAAAAAGCAAGTGAGGGACTTATGGAGGCCTAGAGACACCTAGAAGGAACAATAGGGTGCTATGTGAAAAGACTGGAATGCAGCAGGGTGGGGATGGTGGGTGATGAGCATGGCCTTAAAGACCCCTGAAGACATTTAGACTCATCGTAAGAGCTATGAGGAGGTTTTCAAAAAGAATTATGTAGGCAGATAACATTTTCAGATTTGTGTTTTCAATAGAGCATTCTGCTTTAAATATGATGAGAGTATTTTAGAATTCAAATCTAGAAATAATCATATTGAGGGAGGGAGGTTGTTGCATTAACTTAAGTAAGAGAGAATCACGGTCTAGTTTAGGGTGTTAGCATTCAAGATGGAAATAAGGGGATAAATTTGGATCCATATAGCATGAGCTATGTACTATTAAATATTTAAAATTGTGTGAGTGTCTCAGTTGGTTAAGGGTCTGACTCTGGTTTTGGCTTAGGTCACGATCTCAAGGTTTGTGAGTTTGAGCCCTGCATCAAGCTCAGTGCTGACATTGCAAAGCCTGCTTGGGATTCTCTCTCTCCCTCTCTCTTTGTCCCTCTCCTTCTCTCTCTCTCTCGCTCACTCTCTCTCAAAATAAATAAACTTTAAAATGTAAACAAAATTAAAATAAATTTGTGGGTGTAGACAAACACACACGCACAGACACACAGACACAAGTAGAAATCAATTGCCTCATATGATTGAACATTTAATTTTGTATGGAATTTGAAAAATCAACAGGGGCTGGGTCATTCATTCTTTTTTAATCTCCACATTGTTACCACCCTCCCCTACTCACTTAAGCCTATGATAGGGATGGGCACATTTTCACTTACTAAAATGCTAACTAATTAGAAGAACACATCCTGCTTATCCTAATTCCTTAAATCAGGCATTTATCCTATTCTTCATACTCTCTATGGTCCCACCAATAGCCCTGAATGCTGCATGATAGACAACCTTGAGTACAAAAAACATTCAGGGTACCCAGGGATCAGCTTAATTAGAATTTGTTTGGACCAGCTTAGAAATGCCAAGATACTCGGCACCATTAGGAAGTGTAACCCACCCGCCCTGCCACCCACCATATCTCCATATATTAAATAACAGTCCTTTTGTTTTTATTGTTTTAATTCCTCTCCACATTTTCCTGTTCTTCTGTCCTCCATTCAGGCAGTGTGCTCAATCCATGTGTCATCACCTTAGGGGAAGGTTGAGGCAGGAATGGAAACCAGAAGAGCACAAAACACTTGGGCTTTATTTCTAAAGCCTAATTGGTTGGGAAAACTGAAAGAGTCACATTCCTGTGAATGAGGTACAGGAAGAAAGAATGGGATTCCTAGACATAGAGAGAGTCCAATCATGGTACAGGAAAGGTGAAGGATTTCTACCAACTGGAAACATCTTCCCTGGGGCAATGAGGGAGAAGGAAGGAAAGAAGTAAAGAGGGAGAGCAGAAGGCTAGAAGAGATCTCTGAGTTTCACATGGAAAATGAGAACTAGCATCAAACATTTTGCTTCTTAGAAGTACCACCAGGGATGTGTCAAGACTCTAAAAAGGAACAACTGTGGTATAAAATAAAATCATAGGCAATCTCACAAAAATCTGTGGACCTTTAGTGGGTAAGGAAGCAATAGAACACTCCTGGACTTGAGGCCATGTCGATGGGCACAGTGACATTTCCCTTCATCCCGTGTGAATGAGGACTGAGGGAGCTCCCCGTACTCCTTGAACCCATACTATGGCACAGCACAGGACTCTGAAACTGTGTAATAAACTTGATTAGGAGTAAAATTGGGACTGAGTTAATTTTTTAGGCTGCTGGTGGAATTTAAAAAAAATCGTGTTATTTGCACACCTGAACTTGTGGACTGAAATTCATACCCACATGCCATTTAAAAAAAAAAAAATTAATTATCAAGTAGTTGAAATCCAGTGCCATTATCAGGAACTGAATCTTATTTTTCACCTAGGTTGTATTATCCTACAGGTAACAGAAAAATTATGGCTTAGGTAAACAATTTTTCTGTTTGTTTAGTTTATTTATTTTTCCCAATGTAATAAGAGGTAGACATTTTCAGGTGTTGATTTCAGATATATGGTGATGTCATTTGGAGCACAAGCATGTTACTTCTGCCTTGCTCACCATGTGGATGTCACTTTCATGCCATGTCATTATCACAACCTCAGACATCATGTTCATGTTCAAAGGAAGTTTAAGAGGGAAGATCGGAGCCAGCTGTATCTGAACCTTTTTATTAGAAAAGAGAAAGATTTCCCAAGAAGCTCTAATTTATTTCATTGAATATCTAATGGTATGCCTAGCTATGAGAGATGTTGGGGCTGCGTAGATTGCTATAATGAACACAATCAGGGTTACATTAGTAAGGAATCTGAGGGAATGTTTATGGGTTATGCCCCTGACAGTGTTTGCAACTCACTAATGGAGAAATAAGAAAGGGATAAAAAGCCTTTCCTAATTGTTTCCTATTACTGTCAACAATCACTGTTACAAGCCCAGGGTTTACTTTGGACAATAAAGTGAATAATTTCATATGGTTGTGTGTTAATGGTGGATTTTACATTCATTATTTGATTATTTTTCCACTGCCCCATTTATCAAACACTGATTAGTATCAGAGCTGTAAGCCTCTAATAAAAAAGAAAAAAAGAAAGAAAATCTTGGCTCTTTTCCTGTTTATTTCCTATTTATATTCTTAGAATTAAAATAAACTTCACCCATAAGAATAAGCCATATTCTGTCAGGGTTGATGAGTTTTGATAATACTGGACAAATCCTATGTTGTGAATGCACACTTGAATGCTGATTGGGAAGCCCAAAGGCATCTCCACATAAATCCCTCTGTACTCATTCCCATATGTGAAAGGTGGAAGGAAGGATGGCAGGGCTTCGGGACAGTCCTTTAGATGACTTATCTAGCACCTTTTCATTGATGATGGTATGATAGCCAAACTAGAATCTATCACACTTTGATAAAAATGACTTACAAAAGTGCAAAGTACAGGCAGGTGGAAGGAGAAAGAAAAGAGATGATGTGCCTTTGCAGAGTTCTTCTCCCTAAAGTTAAAACTGAGAAAACATTAAGTCCGTATATTTTACTCTTCTGGGAGAAGGGCAGAGGAGGCCAGTAAAATCTATGGCATAGTCTGGCTTACTTTGGCATTTACTTTTAAGCCTGAGGTCACATTTCTCTGATGAAATGTTCCAGGGCCTTCCTTGGAAATGTAGACTATCTCATCGTGGCCTAAATATGTTATCTCACTTTTCATTTATTTTGCATTAGTCGTCTCTATTGACATTCAAGCCATAATGAAGAGATATCCTCACTCCAAGTTGTATGTGTGGGTAGAGGGGTGTGCATGTGTTGTTTGTCCTAGAAGACTTCCAGTTGCATTCCTACACTCACTAATTCTTTTTGTCAATCACCAAATATCTATTTGATATCCACTGACATGCTTAGTGCTTCAGAGAGCGTGGATAACAAGACAAAGGAGGGTTCCTGAACTTCTGAACCCATACAGCTCTTTGTGTAACACAGCCTAGCATGGTGAAGAACTTAGGACACCACATCTCCTCCACACACATGGATTTAGTCCTGCACAAGACTTAGTTTTTCTCCTCCAGTCTCTCTCCTGCACTTGTAATCATGCATGCAAAAGACGTATCTTCATCTGCTTCAGAACAAGCAAAGAAAGAAAAGAGGGTGGGTCAACAGCCTTTGTAAATATCACTTGATTTTAAGCTCTTCAGGAAATGCTGGCATAAGCCCTCAACTTTGTGTAGCCCTAGAATCCTCCAAGTGACTTCTGCTTCAAAAATGTGTATCTTGGAAAGTAAACTCATTCTGTAGCGATTTGGTATTTGTTACATCTTTCCATATCTACTTCCACCACTTTTTAAAATTCATTTATTTAACAAATATTTATATGTTTACTACGGAATATGGAACAGAAGAAATGCTTTGCCCTACAGGCTATTTTGCAGTTTTCAACTACAATTAGTAGAGTAATCTTGAAGATAGGACTTTCATTAGAACGACAGGGGTGGAAGAGAGATCGCAAGGGTTTCAAAGGCAAATAAAAGAGGAGTGAAGAATGGAACCATTAGGTAGACCCCAACGGTTTAGCCAACGACGAGACTTCAGCCTTCTAATGAGTACTGGGCTACATACATGTCATCACTTTTCTTCAGCTGACCTGCTCTTGGTCCTGAAGGTAATTTCCCCCTAGCTCTATGCCTCACTTCTTCCCTGACCCCTGCCTTGAGTGATCAGGATACTCTAGCCTAAGATCTGCCGTCTCCTAAACTAAAAGAAAGAAAAATAAGCTCCTTTCCCTCAAGTTTCTCTATTTTTATTTCATCCTGACTTAAAAATCCCATGATTCTGTGCAAGGAAAATGGGAATCTGACCACCTGCTTCTACCTCATCGCAATTTATTCATTGTCAACCCTCTGCCTTCACTGATATTTAATTGCCAACATGAGGAATGTATTCAAGAAGGCAGGCTTCCCAGAGGAGCTTTCGCCAACCTGCTTCAGATCTCTTGAGTCACTTGGTCCTATCTTAAAGTATTCTAAGTTTCAGTTAAATGTGTTTAAAATATTTAGACAAGAGAACAAACGGAGCAGTTTAAAGCATGTTTACAACACAGTGTCATTCTCTTACTTGGAAAAGGAAAGACATTTCAATATTGTCTTAAATAATGAGTTCCTGTTAATCCAAGAATAACAGTGGTTAAACATTTGCTTTTCTATAGCTGAAATGGCCTCAGGAGATTATCTAATTTAACGGGCACCTTTAGGTGATAATGTAATTCTCACATTTTATAGAAATGCCTCAGTGTAGGCAGTAAAGGTTAAATGTTTTGCTGAAGGCCACAGCAGGGGTTTCTAGCAATTGAGGGTTCGGGGACCCTTTTTCCTTTTTTTTCCTAGTCATCATTCTAACTTTCTTCTGGAAAAAAACTTGTATTATGACCTCAGACTGACTTATTTCTTACACCTCTTATGAGCTACATAGCTTTCCACAAGCCACTTAATGTGTTAGCGTAAATGTCCTTGTTTTGTAAAATGCAGAAAACAGCTATTTTGAAGAGATGCTACAAGGAGACTGCATATGTAGACCCCTTTTGAAAAAGATGCCCCCCAAATGATTGTCATTTTCACATCATTTAATACACAGTATTTACTGAGTACTTAGACTATGAAACAGCACCAGACACCGGGGAAATATGGATAAAAGATGCGGCCATGTGTAAGAAGAACTCAGTCATGGAAGGGGAAAAAGCAATCTATAATTACAATGCAATACAAGGTGAAATTTCCTTAAGAGATGTCCTGAATCCACCTGAGAGGAATCAACCCAGTCTGTCTCAGCTTCTATTTCAATAGCTGCAGTGAGATCTAGACATGGGAGCAGGAACCTTTTAAGAATTTTATGAGATTCCACGTGCAGTAATGGAGTGAGTTGCTTCACCTTTGGGTTCATAAAGGTCAACCACTTTTCAGGGGTTCCCACTTTGTCCCAGACAGAAAAGTCTCGGGTGGATGAATGGCCCCTACTTGTTCTAGTTGAGCAACGCGGCTGGTTAATGACTTGTGGCAAATCGATATTTACACCCTCGAATTTTACCAAGGTCGCCAAAACCAGGGCTCTTATTTGAGTCAGTCTTGCTAAGAAGACTGCTTTGCCTCTGGGTAATGTATTTCCATAATCTCCTGACCTCAATCTCACTGGATATTCAGAGAGACTCAGGCAAAAACCCACAATTCCTCCAAGTGCGTGTTTACTCTCTAGTGCTATGTCCCTCTGCCCGAGTGACTGGCACCCCTGAACTGTCCTTTTTTTTATCACCTGCAGGTTGCATTGGCATTTCTGCTTCGGACCATCAAACTTTAAAACATCACGAGGACCCTGAGCCAACCCAGGAAAAGTGTGCCCTTTCTGGTCCAGCACCTGTCTGTTTGCTCAGCTCCATAAACTGCTGACTTATAAGAGCTACTCACACAGCGTGTGAGTAATCCAATTATTGAAGCTTAGCTGGGAGGGTTTATCCCGAACAAAGCCATGTCCATTGGCATTCAAAAGAAAGGGGGCAGGCAAGAGGAGAAGGCGAGTCAAAAAACTTCGGAGCTACCAGAGCAGCAGTGTAGAGTGAGTGATTAAATTCTTTTTGTCTTTTCAATCAGAGCTTTCACATAAAGAGTAAAGAGCATCTCTACTTGCTGCAAATCTGGCTGTCTTGACAGACGGATTTAATTCGGCCTCGCTTTCTGCCTGATGTGGAGTGACGTGCAATACAGGCTGGTCTGGCGTATCAGATGGATGAAATTGCATGTGGGGCTTTTCAGCTCCCACCTCCTCCCTCTTGTCTGATCTTAGGCAAGAATGGAGGTGCAAGGTACTGCATCTGGGTCCTAGGAATGAAGATGGCACTTTCTCTCCAGAGGCAACTTGGCAAAGCACAGAGCAGAATTCAACTGACAGGTGACATTAGTGCTCAGCTTTGCTCCGCAGTTCAGAGAAGTGATAAAGAGCACAGGTTCTGAACTGGATTCTGCCACAGCCCCACGAGGCAGCCTTAAGAAAATATACCTGCTAGCCTTAGTTTCCTCATCCCTAAAATGGGGCAAATATTAGTTCATACCTCACAGGACCGTAGTGAGACTAATTCCTACCATGTTCTGGGCAAATTGTCTGATGCAGACTGTGTTAACACTTCATTAGTGTTAGCAATCAGTGAAGTATGTTATGATGTAATAATAATAATATCAATAGTGTGCACCATTTCATGGTTCTTAGATCAAAACAATCTAGGCATTTCAGTGATACTATCCTACAGATTAGGTTGGCCTGATGAAAACTATAGCTTTGACCCGTAGAAAGCCATCAGATTGTGATGCTTTATTTAACATGAGCAAGATTAGCATTTTGCAGCAGATTCTGTGGGGCCTTTAACTATTAGCCTAGGAAGAATCATAGATCTCTAGAAAACGGGCACATTAGCAGCTACTGTGATAGCTCAGCTAGCAATGTGGGTGGAGACCTGGTTGACTGTAGGAACAAATGATTGCTCACCTTTGGGCTCCCCAGGAGAAAGGAGAGGAAGGGGAGAAGCTAACTTCCCGGTTATCTCCTGACTGTTCATCCACAGTGCTCTGTAAATGTCACAACACACACCTGTAGGGAAGGGTTGATACCATAGCAAAGGAGAGTATTATAAAGTCTAGAAATCAACGTGAAACTCTAGCCATTGTGTTCTTTTAAATCCAAAGGGAAAAAACAACTTTGAGAAAAATACATTTTTCTGCCTCCTCATGTTTCTGCTTTCTTTAACTGGTGTAATAAAAGATTTATGAATTGAGCAAACTAAATAGAAAACAATAGACATAACACATGAATCTGTGTGAGAATTGTATGACAATATCTGTATGTAATACACATGCTTTACTGGGTGTGTGTGCCTTACATGTATGCAATTCAGATGTCTCCACCTCCTCTGGCCTTCTGGGGTCATTGTTTCCTGTAATATCTGCATTCTGTTCACCCTGGACATTCAGAAGCCTGCTCAGGTGGGCTTGCATGTTGCAGCAAGTGGCCCTATGACTTTCTGCCCTTAATTGTTGGGAAGCTTCCAGTGGCTTCTGCCTTCCTTTCTCCCTACACCATGATATGCCCCAATTCGAGAGACCCCCCGAAAACAAACCACCAGAGTCCAGAGCCAAAGCCAAGCGGCAAGGGTCGTTTATTGCAGGTTGGAACCCGGTCCTCCGGGCACTCGTCGCCGGTGACGCAAGAGGCCCCGAGCAAGGATCTTACAGCTTCTTTTACAGACAGGCACAAACAAGTTAGGGATTTTTTTTGAGGTTACAGAGTTGTTATAGGCTGACATTTAAATTTGAACGCTCAGCAGAACTTGATTGGTTGCCGCCTTTATTTCAAACCATTCAGCAGAACTTGATTGGTTCCCGCCTTTATGTCAGACTACGACCGGGCGTGCCCTGGCTGGTTTCGGGAACGGCGGGGGAAGGGAAAGATCTTTTCTTTGCAGTTGTGAGTACACCTGGTAATTTTTCTCTTAGCCTCTCAACCACTTCTTTCCCCACTTGCCGCCTCTGTTCCCTGCTTTTGCACAACACACATCAGCGTACGGTTCATTAATGAAAAAGACATTTACTGAGACTTGTAAACAGTCCAAACAAGGTAACAGTCTCAAAAATCACTGTCCTAAAATACCTCAATTTTTTCTAATATGACAAACTTGTACCATCTTTTCCTCTAACCTTCTACTTGCCGATAAGTTACTGGAAATTCTCCCCAATTGTCTAATTGGATCTTTCTTTCCTCTTCTTCTCCTACTGCCTTCCTCCATTACCATCACTGTCTTCACTTCCATTTCTAAGAAAGAATTAAATCCAGGGCACCTGTATGGTTCAGTTGGTTAAGCATCCCACTCTTGATTTCGGCTCAGGTCATGATCTTATGGTACCTGGTTCGAGCCTCGCATCAGGCTCTGTGCTGACAGCATGGAACATGCTTGGGATTCCATCTCCCTCTCTCTTTGCCCCACCCCTGCTCGCTCTCTCTCTCTCTCTCTCTCAAAAATAAACATTAAAAAAATAAATAATTAAAATCCTTGTTACTTTATTATTAAGTGTATTTTAGCTTACTTCTGTCATGGTCCAGAACTGCATGTGGGTATTTTAAGACTCACTAAAGTACTAGGCAAACAATGAGCTCATCTATCCTGGGTTTCAAACAGTCCCCTCTTTTTCTTTCTTTCTTTCTTTCTTTCTTTCTTTCTTTCTTTCTTTCTTTCTTTCTCTTTCTTTCTTTCTTTCTTTCTTTCTTTCTTTCTTTCTTTTCATTCTTTTTTTTTTTAAGTCATGCTGTGGTTCTCATTTCTAAGAAAGCATCCTTCCCATCCAAGCAAATCCCTGAGACAATGTGTGGATGTGGAAAGATCTCTTTCACTTACAAGAATGCAATATATGTGTCTATGACAATGGCAACCCCTAACACCTGTGGAGAGCTTTCGGCCTGCCAGGCACTGAGCCAAATGCTTTATTTGCCTCAATTAGCAAATCTTTGCAAAAAGCTTTGGGGGGAAATGCGATTGCATTTCCCATCTTACATTTGAGGACATGAAGACTTGGAGAAGGAAAATAATTAACTAAAGGTGATGGTGATTAAGCTGGGGACGAAGCCCAGTGGGTCTGACTTGGGAGCTCTCATTCCTGTCGCTGCACTGCTCCCTGTGTGTTACACCAGGGGAGAATGAGTGGGCAATTCATAGCAATCCCTGGCCATTCACGATGGACTCAGCCTTGCCTGCATCCTAAATATTTGCTCTTTGTTTTCTGACTTTGGTACAGTAGGGTGTAAGGTGCAAAGAGGACTAGAGTCATAGGTTCAATAGATACACAACATTAGGAAATTCTGTTAATATATCTGGGGCTCATTATTTTTCATCTCAACATTGGGGGAACAATAACTTCCCAATACTCTCCAATGTCATGAAGCACAAAAGTTGAGTTTGAAAAAAAAAATACGCAAAATTTCCTCAAAGTTGAAAAACTCTACAGAAATGTTTCCACAGGCTCATTATATTATTACTATTCTTATTTTATATAGTTGCTTATATCCATGTGTGACTGCAAATGACTAGCCTGATCGTTTCCCTATCTCTCCAAGGCTGATGTATTTTTTTAGTTGCCATTCATTTTATATCAAATTTAGCAGAATGTAAAAGATTTTCAGACTAACTTATGAAGAGAAAGTTACTTAGGCATGGTTTCCTTAGATTTAATATCATTTTAAATTGCATCAAACACTCAGTAAGGGGCACCGTTTATATTGGTCCCCGTGGAAAGACTGAGAAGAGACTGGTACCAGAGAAGTGCCTGGCTCTCTATTACTCATATTTTTTGGTAACTAGCCCACAGAAACTTCAAGTGTGCAATCAGGCTTTGGGCCGATCTGCAGCTAGCCCCTACATGCTAGAGTCTTGGATTCTCCCTGCATACTTTACTTTCATGGATGAATTTCTAAGCAGATTCATTATCAAACATCTGCCAGGGTCACTTTGAGTATGATGTGGGTATTAGTGCTAAGTTAGCATCGAAAAATCAAAGACAGATGCCCCTTTTTTATTTTAAAGGAAAATGGATTTTTTATTTCCTTTAAAAAAACTAAGATCATAGGACTTGATTTTATTTCTTTTTAACCAATCAATTTATCCCTCTGCTTAGGAAGCAGAGAATAAACCCCAGAATTCAAGCCCAATAAAAGCCATTTCAAGAGTATGTCTATCAAATACACTATCCTGTGTCTCTAAGGTCCATATGTACTAACTGTAAAGCTTTCTTGTTATTCACATAAATGTACTTATCAGATGATACACCTAGTAGATAGAAACACTGCTAGGTTCTGGGGTACCCAATGTCGGTATCACTTGTGGTAGCTAGAACTACAGAGTGGCCCAGAGAGGATGGCAAAGCACCTTCACCAGCTGGTGACATAGAAGACCTAACTTGGGCCCATGTGCCAAACCACAAGGCAATAAAGGAACAATCAAGGTTATCTATTTAGCAATATTTTTCCCTCACTGTGTACATTACCTGCTACTGAGCAAAACTTCACTCAATAGTACAATTAATAAATGTAATAAAACAATGATTAAATCAATAATAAATAATTGAATAAAATGAAAGGCAATTCAACCTTCACTTCAACTTTCCACTTTTAAGCTACATCCATCCCTTTTATAATTTCTTCTCCTCTTTGCTTCCCTTCTAAAAGAATCTTGCAGTTCATTTAAAGCAGACAAAGCAACACACACACACACACACACACACACACACACACACACCTGGGGTAATTAGGCAGAAAAAAGAGCATGCTGGGATTTGTGCAGTAGCACGTATGCCTTTTATAATGACCTTGGCTTCACCCAAAAGTACTTAATAGAGCAACTGCCATCACTATTCAGTCGTACATAAACCACCCAGGTAAAGAACTACCATGTATTATCTCAGCTGTTAGTCTCAAAATCTCTACTTGCCCATGGCTGAAGGCAGGGGTATGACTCCAGCAAGGGCTATTCTTTGCTAAAGACAATACTGAGAATAATGAATGTAAAGGTTTGAACACAGAGGACGTGGCCCTTCCTCCTCTGGCTTTTACACATACCATCAAGTATGACATGCACACACAGGCCACTTCTCTATTACAATTTATTCTCAGCCAAAGGGCTTTAAGAGGGAAAAATGCTCTTTAATGGGATTTTCTAGAAGTGCTTAAAGACAAAGAAATCTGAGCTGGTAACTTGTTTCAGAGGACTGCAGAATAGTTAGCAATGGCAAATATCTGTTCAAGGTTTTTTGTACTCTCCTTGGAAATGTCTTAGGGTCTTTAGAATGTTCAGATGTTTAAATAGAGAAATATATATTTGTATATTAGAAAGTAAAAACATATGTATACATATTATATGTTGTAGATTATATGGATGTGTATTATATATAGTAATATATATTATACATATACATTTATAACATATAGAAGGTAATATGCACATATATGTACATTTTTACTTATATTTACATATATAACATGTTTTTAGTACTTTAGCAAGTTCTAGACTCTTGTAAGTTTTTTTTTTAAATTTTTTTTTTTTCCAACGTTTATTTATTTTTGGGACAGAGAGAGACACAGCATGAACGGGGGAGGGGCAGAGAGAGAGGGAGACACAGAATCGGAAACAGGCTCCAGGCTCTGAGCCATCAGCCCAGAGCCTGACGCGGGGCTCGAACTCACGGACCGCGAGATCGTGACCTGACTGAAGTCGGACGCTTAACCGACTGCGCCACCCAGGCACCCCACTCTTGTAAGTTTTGTAAATGAAGGCACGTTTCTTTTACTGTAGTAATTCTGGTAACTATACTTTTTATCTATAGGCATCTTCCATATTTTGGAAGTTGGTGTTAGGCCACTTCGCTTTTATGAAAGACCTACATCATGACTTGTTTTCACTAACCCAAAGAAAATCCAGAGAGTTTTTCAGGGGCGCCTGGGTAGCTCAGTCGGTTAAGCGTCTGACTCTGGCTCAGGTCATGATCTCAAGGTTCCTAAGCTCGAGCCCCACGTCGGGCTCTCTGCTGTCATCATAGAGCCTGCTTCAGATCCTCTGTCCGCATCTCTCTGCCCCTCCCCTGCTCCTGCCCTCTCTCTCCCTCAAAAGCAAACAAACATTAAAAAAAAAGAGGATTTTCTATTTTGTGGATAAAGGCAAGAAGTAAAAGCTGTATTCAACCTTTGTTCTGCAGTGAGCCGTGATAGAGGCAGCACATACCTCCAACAGTGAGAGTGGTACCACCAAGCTCCTTCCCGGAAACTACATCAGCATCTCAGCATCAAGCTGCCAGAGCTTTGAGCTCTGTCTGTGAGCATCTGTGCTTTATCTCCATGTATTTGGAGATCTGTTAGCAAGATGTGTGCTAAGGTATCAGAAAAACCCAAAAGAGGTTATTTTTGGGGTCTGGGAATGCTCAAAATTCTTTCTGTGTAAATTAATGGCAATTTCTTCTTTGCTTTACATTATTTCTGCTTACAAAAGTTTTCACAGGTATGTTCTACTCTTGGATAGCAAGAGAAACTGGTAACCATTCTTTATTAATTTTTTCTAACAATGGCATTTCTTTTTTCCACTTGATCTTTCCCCACTTCTTGTGTTCTAGGGAAGCAGTCAATCATGGAGCCCAACGCCCCATGGCTATATAGTGGGGGTGGGTAAATGAGCCAGGACCAGCCATTGTATCCCGTCCCCTAGACTGCTCACAGTGACACCCAGCATGCACCTCTGAGCTGGGCTGGTCAATCAGACTCCTCACTTGGAATTTCCAGTCTGAGACTTGAATGGCCACTGTCTTCTCTCCCTGTGGAGAGACTGTATAAAGCATGACACTTCAGCGAAGAAAGACAGAGACATATGATCCTTTCTTTTTCCTGAATCTTTGCATTACATTTGACTGAAAAAAGCTGCACATCCACTTATAGGAGCCACAGCAACTGAAGGAACTGAAAATAGTATCTTGGTAATAATTGAACAACAAGATAGAAAGTTCTGTGGTCTTGGAGGTGAGAATGAAAATGTCTTCTTTATTGAGAAAAGAGCTTAATAAGCTTGTTTGAGGTAAGGCAACTTAAGCTAAGATTTCCGAGTGGAGAGCAGTTACTCTGCACAAAGGAGAAAAACGTGCAGGATGTGGAACACTTAGGGAAGGAGGGTATTAAGAGAATATAGAGAAAGTAGGATGGAAGGAAATGAGGAGAAGATTCCAGTGAGCACAAGGAGGGTCAATCACACATGGCTTACCCTGACCTCCTCTCCCTCAAAGACACACTAATGTCCCTAAAACCACTGGAGTTTTGAGGTATGTGTACTTTTGTATAAAATGATGAGGGGGTGATACCTTTGCTACAGGGGAATGAGAGACAACAAATGTAGCATAAGTTGTTGCTTATCCTTGACCATAAAATCATAAGTCTTGGAAAGGAAACAAAGAATGTTTGGGAAGAGATTTGGATTTTTATAGACTATGGAAGTAATTCCTAACTAATTAGACAGAGATTACCAATAATTGAGTATGTACCAGCTGACCTACAGGTTAAAGTTATAAACTGAAGGAATAATACTCTGAATACTGGGAAATGAGTTGGGCAGCATATTCCTCATTTTAAGAAACATCATTGTCCACAGGCCCATTTCCAGCATTGTCTACCGGTATCAGGTCCTTTGAAAGCCCTCATAAATAATGATGGTGTAGACCCTGATAATGCCTGCAGCTTTTCAATCTTAAATGGCTTTGAGGATGTTGCTAACAGATGATAAGCTGTGTTCTGGACAAGAAATTCAGACTGCACAGTACTTCACCAAATGTCTATGTTCTGCTCCCTAACACTGGTGAAGATTTGGAGCTGTCTTCCCCCACCTCTTCATGCACACCTACTCTCCCCTCAAAGTGCATGCTTAGTCAAAACTGAGCAGGGAAAGGCAGATCTAGGGAGGGTATATCACTGTCAAAATGCTGGGCTAGTAGAACCTCCCCTTTCCTCCTCCCACTAAATGGATCCCACTATATCACTATACCAGCTTCCCAACACATTTTAACAGGGCTGAAGGATTTCATTATATGGGGAAGCAGCACTCTAAAAGGAGACTGAGTTTCTGGGTGTTGTATGTAAGTGATGAATCACTGAATTCTCCTCATGGGACCAAGACTGCACCATATGTTAACTAACTAGAATTTAAATAAAAATTAAAAAAAAATAACATACAATAAAAAATAAAAATAAGTAAAAGTAGACCAAGCTTGGTGAGAGAACATTTTCTTTAATAAATCTGATTGCTCAGCTCCTACTAGCTCTGAAAGGCCCTAGAATCTTCTCCTCTTTCTCTGCTTTTGCCCATACTCTATTGGATCTTGAACTCCTTTTCTCAGCACAGATGCCATGTCTACATATGCAGTGAGAACTCAGAATTTGTAATTTTGCTAAAATGTACTTTTCCCAGGAGTTTTCCTGCTATTTCTTCTACCTTCTGTATTACCAAATTCCCCTCTCCTTTATTATTTCCATCAGCATTCAAAGATGCAGTCATACTCCCTTACTTAGTTTCCATGTCTTCTACCTGCTCTTTGCTATTATTCTGCCCTCCTGTAGAGAAGAGCTCCCTGAATGGCTTGTCTACACCAGCTGCTTCAATTGTTGCATGTGTCATTCCTGTGTTAGTTCACTCTGAACAGGTTTCACCCAACATCATTCAAAGTACCACTGATTTCTATCCTATATAATCTTTTTAATTCTTGGTTTGTTCCTTACTAAGCCCCTTCACTGCATTAGTCAGAGTTGAACAATCCACAGTCTGTAATGGAGAGTATTAATAATGGTCTGCTCACACACATAATTCTAGCCATTGTCACAGGGTTGAGGATCCAATGAAGCAGCACATGTAAAAATAATTTTTAAAAAGTAACCATTAGGTACACATTAATTTACTCAGAGAATTATACAAAATCCAGTTTACTGGAAAAAAATCCATTTTGTTGGGTTGTTTTAAATGCTAGCACAGCTGAAGAAATATAGATGACCATATGTCATCCCTTGATCTTTATAAACTCTCATCTTTGGCATGAGATTTTATTTACTCTATTTAAGTAGGAGCCTTAATTTTACACAATTTATAATTGTTCTTTGCCTCATTCCCTTTCTGGAAAGCAGTCCTATAATGAAAATCATAGAATATGAAGATGAAAATTGAGATGGTCTATCCCTCAGAAAAGTCTGTATCAAGTGTATTGTTGTAATTTTATGCTTAAGCCTCCATTCCCATTCTAGTGGCCCCAAGACTAATCTTCAAATTCCTACACTTTGAAAAATAGAGATGTTCCAGTTGGAAGGACACTCAAGAACAAAGAGTTTGAGTTTCTTAGTCTGTTGATAAAAATTTGAAGTCTCAAAACAAACTACTAGTGAGTTAGAACCACTATGACTCGTGGATTGTTCTGTGAATCTTCCCTCCCTCTGCCTCCAGGCTGCCCCTCCTAAGTGCCTAGATGTCAGAAAGTTCGGGGTATGGTAAGTGACTGTGGTGGTGTATTGAATAAAAATAATTTTCAAAGTGGATTCTGGACTAGACTCTTAAGCCCATCCTGGTATAACCTTATTGCTTACCTTAAAGTGATCAACCCTTATACCAAATTCTTTCTAAAAGCGATCAACCCTTATATTAAATTCTTTCTAAAATCAAGTGTATAATTTCAGATGTTGTGGAATAAAAGGGCAGAGGTGGAGGTAGAGATTGCATGTGATTTCTTCTTCCATCGCCACTTCTAAGTAGGACACTCTCAAGATTCATTCATTTTCTTCTTCGGAACAGATGCAACTGAGATTGAGTGATATTCACGGCCTCTTTACGTTGTGACTTGTTTACACAGGTCGCCTACGTTTGGTTACCTTCCTTGTTGTCGTGTGGAAAATTACTGAGTTAAATCAGTTTCAAATTATCAATGGGAAAATCCACCTCTGACTGATGTTTCAACCCTGTTTGCTACTTGTCCCCTGCTTCTGTTTGTATCTAGCTGATCCCTAAAGATTTCTACCAAATCAGAGGGCTATTAATCATTAACTAATTTGCTCCTAAGATCTACTTGTGGACGTAAGTTATCTATAAATCATCATAAATTCAATTGATTCTTTTTAATTAGGAAAAAATGGTGTTTAATATTTGAACATAAAATGTGTTTTTTCATCTGAATATCTTTAATTTACTGTAAATGTTGATTTTTATTTGGAGATAATTGTAGATTCAGATGCAGTTGTAAGAAATACTAGAGTCATTCAATTGTACTCTTTACCTTGTTTGCCCCGTGGTAACATCCTACAAACCTGTAATACGATATCATGGCAAAATATTGACATGAATAGAGTCAATATAGAACATTTCCATCAAAAGTAAGATCTCTTATGGTGCTCTTTTAATGACATACCTATTTCCTTATAGCCTACCACCCCCTCCTTAATTTTAGGCAGCAACTAATGTGTTCTCTATTTCTATGATTTTGTCGTTTCAAGAAAAAGTCCATATATGCCATCGTATCAGTATGTATCATTTTAAAAATTGGCTTTTGTCATTCAACTTAATTTTCACAAAATGTTTTTCTGGTTGCCAGTACAGGGTTATCTCTGATGGACGATAAATTGGAAAACAAATGTACACACTATCTAGCCTTCGCCTAACTAGTGTGACTTTTCTGTCTGTTTTTTCTAAGAGGAACAGTCATAACAATATTCTGTAAGAAAAATTCCCATTCCTGGATATCTCATGATCCTTTTCATTATTCTGCCAATGAGAGTTTTAGGAAATCACCACAGTTGGACAGCTACTATTATTGTATTCTTGTTGCTGTTGTTGTTTGTAAGGGTTGTCGAAGAGAAACAAAGCTGGACATTAGTAGAAGGTGGTAAAGGCAGATTTTATTCAGTGATAATGACTGCAGCTGAGAAGAGTCCAGAATTAACTGAGCTCAGCTTTGCCAAAACAAAGGGCACAAGACTTTTTAAATCTAGGTGTACTAAAGGAAAGGCACCAGAGCACTGAGGTCGATTGGGTCCATGTTGAGTGAGTCAGTCAGTCCTCTGGGTTTGCTAATTGGTGCTTATCCAAAGGAGAGACTGACTTCTTTGTGATGAAGGTAGTTGTGTTAGAATAAGGTGCCCAATGAGGTTAGGCCCTTACTCTCCCACCAGACCTGTCTCCTGAATGTTTACATTTCAAAGAGACTGACTCTAGGTCCTTGGGAAGACAGTGCTGGGTAGTAGTAGATTTACATTTGAAAGCAGCAGAGAAGGGATTTATTGGTGCAAGGTTTTCTGAAATAAGTTATATGAGAGGGGGTTCAGGGCCTATCTACTTATTACCAGGTTTGAGCTGAAACAAACAGCAAATTTACCTGGCAGTGTTGAGTTTTCTCAGACAGGCATTGTGAGGGGGTCTGGGGTCATTTTAGGAACATAGCCTTATACTTCTACAAGCCATGCTAGAAGTTTGGTCATCTTGGTTCAAAAGTTTAAATGGAGTCATTTTGTGCTGAAAGTTTTTGCAGTTCTAGGGCCCACTCTGGGTCAGGTGTAGGATTTGTGAGGACATTTGCATGTACTATTGCAAATCATCCCCCAAACCCTGAGAGGGCTATTTTCAATCTCTTTCAATAACCAAGGTAACGTAGATTTATAGAAAGAGCTAATGATAATAAATTGGTAGGCGTAGGATTTGAAGCCAGTTATATCTTCAAGGGCATAATCTTACTGATTCTCCAAAATTTAAAATCTATAAAGTTGGTAATTTTTTCAGATTCTTGTTTGAAGAAAATTTTTTGATGTGGTATTGTTGTAAACTTACTTCCAGCTTCTTTTCCTGTATTTGTTGTTGCTTTTGTTGTCGTTGTTTTGAGTTGAACATCCTTGTACCACCTCTCTTTTCAACTGAATTAGATCTTTGGATAAAACCAAATGAAGAGAAAATGAAATCAGTCTTTTATTTTTTTTAATATTTTCTATGCTCCTTAACTTTATTTTCTCCATGCATTCATAATTTTCTCTTCTTCTGTTAGGTTTGAAAAGGGGATGAATAGCAGAGGAAAGAGAAAGACGTGCACATAATTGAATGAAAGCAACGAAGTGCATTTTAAGAATTAGTTAAGATTAGGCAGAATGCTAGGATTTTTAGTTTCACCAGTATTCACATTTTGGACCAGATAATTCTTTGTTGTGTGGGCCTCTCCCATGCATTGTGAGATGTTTAAGAGCATCCCTGGCCCCTCCCACACAAATGCCAGCAGCATCCTCCCCTATGTGATAACCAAAAATATCTCCAGATATTGCCAAATGTCCCCTGGGAGGCAAAATAGTCGCAGGTGACACTGGATGAAAGGGAAAGAGAAAAGAAAAGAAAAGAAAAGAAAAGAAAAGAAAAGAAAAGAAAAGAAAAGAAAAGAAAAAGAGAAGAGAAGGAAAGGAAAGGAAAGGAAAGGAAAGGAAAGGAAAGGAAAGGAAAGGAAAGGAAAGAAAAGAAAGAGGGAGGGAGGGAGGGGGGGAGGAAGGAAGGAAGGAAGGAAGGAAGGAAGGAAGGAAGGAAAGAAAGAAAGAAAGAAAGAAAGAAAGAAAGAAAGAAAGAAAGTAGAGAGGAGGGGAGGGGAGGGAAGAGAAGAAGAAAAACATTCTACTTACTCTGTGCCCCAACTGCTACCCTGTTTTGGTTAGTAAAGTCTTCTGGATTTCACATAGTGCTTTTGGATCCTGCCCTGTTTCAAACTTGGTCTAATATTCTCACAGACGAGTGGGCCTGGCCTTGGTGTGACCTCATTGCTTGGCCCAGGCACCAGTTCATTGATGAGTTCTTGCTTGTTCAGTTCTTTGTCTCATACTCCAATTTCATGTGGCATATTTGCATTGAAATGCCAGTTTTTCTAGGGACTAAAGTACTTCCCTGCCTCTCCGCCTCTTTGGCTGATCTTCATTTCACAAGTAACCTATGGCCTTGCTCCTTGCCCGCCTCCTGGGGCATTCCCCACAGTCTCTGCTGCCAACACTCTTGTCGCTGTGCTCTGTCTTGTCTCTCTGCCTAGGCCTCTCATTTTTGTGTGGCACTTAATAAATAAAACCCCTCACAGATGTGCTTCAAAAATGAAAGGCAAGAGCTAAAATGTAGAAAGAGCCAATCCCAGCAAAAGTTGCAGGGACTGGCAAAAATAAATAAAAGAATTGATTCACAGAGAGAAATGGGACAAATTAGCTTCGGTGAGGAGACCACACCTTTCTGTAGAAATAACTCCCTGACTATACAATGCCGCAGTCAAGGAAGCCGAACTGAATAAAATTACATTACATTTTGAAAAGACTCCCCATTAGTTAACTTCTGTTTCAGTTACTTTTCTCTTTTCCCTTTTCATATGTTTGTACAGGCCCTTTCTCTGTTATTAATTGCTTTCCTCATTTTACGTGCTGTCCGGTAGTGGGGATGTGTTCAGTAGGTCCATGATAGGGTTAGCGTGTGCCACATCATTAGACAGTGGCCGAATGCATCCCTCAGTTTCAAAACTCTAATGGATTATGGGCAAACTAAAGACATTTTGATGGTTTTTGTCTGTTTTGGTTTTGAATACGAAGGAGAGGATAAATCTGTTTTAATTCAGAATTCAAAGAAGAAAGCTGGGGAATTTAATCAACAACCTCAGGAATTAAATCAATAAATAAGCAAATCTTCCACATGCGGGCACTTTATTTTCAAGCTCCTTTTAGTGTCTGGCCACAACTTACCTGGTCACCATTCCCTTATGCAACAAGCACTTCAAGAAATGTATGCCATTTAATTGGAGCCACCTTCATAGCAAAGTCTGTCTTCGTTTGAAGGGCAGACACATAATATATCATCTGTTTTGTACCTTTAACTGAAAAGTGCATGGAAATACTCAGTAATCCACATGTTTGTTTCATCTTTACCAGGTCTGGTTCCATAACAGATTTAGAACAGAACAGCTTCTAGATACTTAATGCACTTGAACTAAGATATATTCCCAGAGGACTCACAGTGATTTGCATCAATTGTACATTTTGCAAATAAACATTTGAATGCTTTAGAAAAAAAATCTGTCCATCTATCAGTGAAAGGAACCGATTGCAAATAGTGAGAATCTAAAATTGGGGGTGTATTTCTTTCTGATCTTTTATTGTTGGTTACATTAGCTTATTAAGTACCTTGCTTGTTAAGAAAAGGCCATTGCCCTACTTAGTCTGATTAGGTTTCTAGAGAGCTTATCAGAAGTTTTTCTTCCTAGAATAATCGTTATTATTAGAAATCATTATTAATGTCACAAACTACTAGGTAACACTCAATATGCATACTCCTGATCTTACTGACAGGATTATGTAAACCTTTTCCTTGTATTTCTTCTGTTATTTGGGGTCGCCATTATTATTAGGTAGTTTACTTGATTTTTGTTTATTTACCCATATATATTGTTTATTAGGCTTTCAGCAGAGAGGCAAAATAATTTAAGGAGATTATTCTTGGATGTGTTTGAAAGGAGAGTAATATTTCCACTACTGATCAAGAAGATAGGATGTAGTAGCAAACAGAAATTTTTAAGGGTCAGAACAAAATGCACAATCATATATTTCAATAAAATCAGTGTGCTTTCAAGTAGAAGCCACAGAGTTGGGTTTGGGGGATAACTATAAAAGAAAGTCCCTATTTCAGAAACTACATAATTGCTAATTAAAAAGCTCATCAGAACAAAAAATGGCAGGTCTGCAGTGTGTACAAAGTGGAAGATGTAGCTGTGACTTTACAACATGAAGAAGAAGAAAGATGCATGACCAAGGTACAGGTTTAGAATGGAAAAATCTCAATAACTTATGACCAGTCATTCGTTGTAATAATATGTAGACTCCTAACACTGCAATACATTGAACAAGTCAACATATGGGATACAGTCATCAAGCGATTTTCTTAATCTCCCATTTTTTTTCAATTAGAAACAAATCTTCATCAGTAGGTATTAGATAAAATATGGTACATTTATAGAATATATATGTCATTTTTAGAATGAAGTAGATAAACATATTTGGACTTTGAAAGATGTCTAGATAGTTGTTATGTAAAAAGAAAAGCAAATTACAGAAGAGAATGTAGAGTATAAGCTATTTGGTAAAAATATCAAATCAGTAGGTATGACAGATAATATGTAACATATATTAGATACTACATATCAAGATGATGTATATTATATCATATATAATTATATAATTATTATAATATAAAATATGTATGTATAATAGATAACATCTTTTCACTTCTTTAGGTTGGGATTATAGGAAACTATTTGTAATTATTATAGGTTGGGATTATAGGAAATGTTAGTTTTTTTAAATTCATTTCTGTATGTGAATTGTTTACAGTAAGCATGCTTTTATTATATAATCCATACAATTTATAATACAAAATACATAAAATTTCAACATAGAAAAGAACTGAGAGAAATATACTAACATGATTACAATAATTATGTCTAGTTGATGAAACCATGAAAGATTTTTAAAAATGATTTATGCTCTAACAAATCTTATTCCATGTGTATATGCCACACTGTTTTAAAAATCAATTTATTTAAACTAAGTCAAAATCAAAAACAAAAACAAAAATAGTCCACCCATTCTCCCATCCTACACACCCCACCTCTGGCAACCACAAATCTGTTCTCTATATGTATGAGCTTTTTAAAAATTCTTTTTTTAATTTGCATATATAAGGGATATCATACAGTGTTTTTCTTCTCTGACTTATTTCACTTAGCATAATGTCCTGGAGGTCCATCTGTGTGGTCATAAATGGCAGTATTTCATACTTTTAGGACTGAATAATATTCCATTGTGTGTGTGTGTGTATGTGTGTATGTGTGTGTGTCACAATTCCTTTATCCATTCATCCATCATCACTTAGGTTGTTCCCATATCTTGGCTATTGTAAATAATGCTTCAATGGACATGGGGGCACATGTATCTTTTTGAGTTAGTGTTGTAATTTTCTCTGGGTAAATACCCAGAAGTGAAGTTGTTGAATCATATGGTAGTTCTATTTTTAATTTTTTGAAGAATCTCCACACTATTTTCTCCCATTTTAAATACCTGCAGAGGGCAATTCTTTCCTTGCCCTTGGGTAAAAACAGGAAGCCCCCACAAAACCAGTGGCTAGTTACTCTATCTCATTCAAATAATAAAAATATCTATTCCCAGGAAAAAATTAAGGTACAAATTTGATTTAAAGTCAAGTGAGACTTTTTTTCTTTTCCAATCTGAATCTAGAAGCAATCTTGAAATTTGGCAAAGTGAGAAACAGATTACTTTTTTTTTCCCATCCCTCCTTCCAAGCTTACTAACCTGTCTTTTTCTTTTCCCTCTATAGCTCTCCTATTCCTTGCCATCAGCATCTGGGTCAATGATGAGCAGAAGTAAGGGGTAAAGGAAATCTCTCTGTGGACACTGAGGTAAGGATTGACTGATTGTCTCTGGATTTGACAGATATTCAAAGCTGACTCACTTTTGTAGGCTCTTCAGAAACCATCCCCATCCATTTGAAGAATCATTCACCTATAGTTCTTCTGACAGAATTAAATGCATCTCTACTTCTGCTGGTCCTTCCATTTTCATCACTAAGAATCCACGTCACTTCTGCGTTTTCCTGGCTAAAGCCTACTTGTCTTTCTAGAATGTCTTTTGGACAAGACCTAAATGACCATGAATCTCTTGCCCTTAGATCCTCCAGTCTTCATGCTCCTTCAAACTTCAGGAAGGCGCGTTAAATTTTAAATGCTCTCCTGAAGTCTCTTAATTTATTTAAAAAGGGATAAAAGCTGCACTCCTTTATGGATGGAGGAGACTCCTAATCCCCCAACAAATCTCTCTACATGAGGTTTTTGAATAATTTCCTCCAAGTTCTTCTAGCTTGTTTTGAAATTTGGAGGTGGCAACCAACCTCGTCCTCCTCAGTGAAGCAGGACAGCGAGAGAGATTTCCAGCTTGGCTCATTCCAAGGAAATCATTTAAAATCCTTTCTCAAGTTCAAAGTTCCCTCATCATATCCTTTTTATAAGTGAGGAAGTCAAAGGTTATTCTAATGTAGTTCATCAACTATTCTAAACCTTTTCATTGCTTTTTAGGCTCTCCTTTGGAGTTCACCTCATTCATTTTAATATTTTTCTTTGTATTCTGCCTCAAATAAATTGTGATGTTCCTTATAATGTTAGAATTGTACTATGAAAAACTCTTGTATTCATTTGTATGAACTATTACAGTAGTATAATTTCTTTCATTCATCTTTTGTTATCATGGTCCATCCTATTAAATGTTCTGGGAATATTTTTTTCCTTACATGGACTCCAACTCTCTTAATCTTCATCAAAATAATATCACGTCTCATTACCAAAACAAGTCATTTTCTTTTAAAGTCTTTTATTATGCTCTTTTCTTCATTAAAACACCATCAGTCTCATCCCTAATGCTAAATCATTGTGAGTGAAGGAAAAGTTCACTCAACTTCTCTATGTGAATTACAAAATCAATTACAACATTGTCAAGGAAAGATTGATATAAATTGGGATGAATATCCAAAATGAAATAATACTGAAATGATATATGCAGACTGTTGAGTAATATTTGAGATTACTAATTTTCTGGGAATACTCATTCTCTCAATATTTAAATTTCAAGCAAAAACCCTTGAGATGAAGCACACTTTATCCTCATGGGTACTATCATTACATGATTATCATTTAAGGAAATGGTACATATACTAATATTTCAGACCTTTCTAATATTGTGTGCTACTAAACTTAGCTGTTTTATTTGCTTAAAATTTTTGGACAGCTTTTGTGAATATATGCATTAGTAAGGAAGATTTTCCCACTTTGTCCTGAGATTTTGCTTTCAGGGTGGAATAGAAGAAATGGTTTGTTTCTCTTCTCCCTCCTTCTCTTCTTCCCTCTGTCCTTTTCCTCCTTTTTTCTTTTCAAGATATATTTAAGTGAAAAAGAAGTTGATATATAAACCTATTTTCGCTAGATCATTCTCATTAGCAACGTACATCACATCTACCCAAAAGTTTGGTACAATCAAGTGTCCACAGGCCATTTACTATAGGAAGTCAGTATTTGCAAGCCAGAAAGGGATGTAACACCTAATACATGCCATATTACTCAATTTCCTCCCTCTACACAGAGAAAAGACATAGGAAAGAGTTTGTGCCCAAATGCCTCAGACTGCTTACTGTTTAGTGGGGGGAAAAAAGTAATTCGAAAGTGCTTTTAAGAGAAATTAGTTTCACTTGTCAACTGTCATTAAGATGGATTACACTCAGCTGCATTGCAGAAGCAGCAATGAAATCTAACATATTTGCAGCCAAGACAATAGTGTGCATATTTTTAAATTGCATCAGGTAGGGCCTATTATTTAAGATTCGTTGCTATTGTCATTGTCACAACATCCTACATTATTCAAACCAAGCATCAATTCCATTAGTCAGTCTCTCCTTTGCTGTCAAAGATGCAAATACAGGTTTGTATTGCTTAGAGTAAATGCATCATCTGAATGGAAATGTGTCAAGAGATATTAAATGATATAAGGTATGATTTGTGAAATAAAATCAAATAAATATATGAGTCCCTTTCTCTCCAAAAAAAGGGAAATTCATTATTAAAAAATCCCATAAGATTATGAGCTCAAATATAATCATCTTTGTGTTTCTACCATTTGAAGAATAATAGGTGTTCTCCAGTCTCATACTTAATAGATGCTCAATATATATTTTTTAATACAATATTTAATGAATGAATGAAAATCAAAGAGTGTATTGATATTAACAATACATTAAGGAAATAATTTGACCTATTAACATTTCCCTGGGTGTTCAGGAAAATATGAAATAAACATACACCATTCCAAATCCCCAAACATTCTATAATGAGTCATATTTATGTCAACTTGTATGCTTAGGAATTGGCAATATTTCACTCTATTGAACAAGAGTAAAGTGCTGCCATAATTAACTATGTTTGAATAGATGATCTTGTATGCCTGCTACTTGCATGCTTTCATCAACACTTACACCCAGGGGTCCAAAACACCAGGGGAAATTGCATCTTTTGTTGCTGAGAAATATTAGATCAAGACCCATTTCATGAGTTAAGGATGAAACCCACAACACTTTCCCCAGAGCTGACCTGAGGCTATCCATCAAAAATGGATATTGGTCAACCGCTTTCAAAGATTTTTAGCTACACTGTCACAAAAGTGATTCCATTAAACCTTTAAAACTATTAGTTAATTTAATCAGGTTAATAAAATAGCCTATCTAGTTTGCTTAAAAATTTAAATAAATACTGTAAATATTTGCATCTATTCAACTGATTATGTAATTCTTTTACACCATTATATCTTTATAGTTAGAAAACAACCGGCTTATTTTAAGTTACTACCACTGCTTATTATATGAATATTTTGCTAAGTATTTTTAAATTTGCATTAATGCCTCATGAAGTCCAGGATAGTTTGAACTAAAGTTGAAAAACAGAATTTGTTTGCAGTACTAAGAACTGAAAATCTTATTATTTATTAAGTATCTACTATGTTTCATGGGCTTTATTTTATCTTTCAATTTAATGAGTTTGGTGTTATAATCTTTATTTCATGACTGAAAAAGACACTCAACAAGTTTGGGTAACTTGCCCATGTCTAGACAACTAGTAAGGTATATTCAAACCTTAGCCTTTCACTATGCAATCATCCCTCCACTTCTGGTGGAATGAATTGAATATCCTCTCATCAATGAACATCACAGCCAGGCTATTTTTCTATTGCATCCAAAGCTATTCCATGCCTTCCCTTTAAGGTCTCTCTTCAAATAAAAATACAAAAGACTATCACATATATAAATAAATTTGTAGAATGTTGTGGGATAATGTGTTTTCTGCACTTTTAATAGTTCCATCCATATGAACAAAGCCAATAGTATAATATCCCTGGCCTTTCTTCCCCTGCTTATGTTCCCTCTGGGGAGGTATAGTCACTTATCTGATTGATACATGGGGAAGAGCAGATTTGGAAAAACAAAGCTTGACCCTGCAGTTCCCTTATTCCTCTTAAACAAGCTACCTGTTAGGATCAGAAATTCTTTCCTGCTTTTTAATGTCTGAAGTACAACCTAGACGAGATTCACCTGGGGCAATGCCTGCCCTAATCCAGCCTATGCTTGCCTGTATCTGGGCTTTATATGTTATGCACATTTTGTTCTCCTACTAATCACTATCTACCATCATAGCCTTTATCAGAAATAACACTAAAATTGGGTCAGCACTTAATACTTCTTTATTTTATTACCCAATTTGTATCATTTGGGTTAAATAAAAAAATGCTGTTTATTAGTTCCCCTCAGACCCTTCAGAGAACCTCAACAAATGATAAAAAAAAAAACACATGTAAATTTACCTACATAGGGACATAAATACACAAACACACAAAACCAGAAATCAAAAAAAAAACCCTTTATTAATTACTATTTTTAGATAGTACTTTGCTATAAGAAGTCAGTGATTTGCCTAGTTTTATTGGTCTAGTCTTATTTTCAATATTCAAACAAAGAGAAAAGAATGAGTGATAGCATGAGTACTATATGCAGTATTGATACTTCTCTTTCTACCTCTTGTATTTGCCAAATTATAACTCACACGTTTGGTGTTTTCACTGAAATTAAACTTAAAAAAACTTTTAAAAAGACCACTTTCATGCTTTATTTAAGCAACAACCTGCTGTGTTATAAACCTGTGAAGGGAAAAATTGATGCCTGCTATTTTTTTCTTTTTGAACATATGGGAAAACATACATTTAACTACAAATGACATAAATATTGACATACAAGTGCCTATTCCTATGTCGGGCATGAAATATTTAATTTTAATGATCTAAATATTTTACATTAGCATCTGTTTTTGCAAGCATATGCTTATAAATTACACTGGCATTCTGAATAAAATATCTTCATAAACAGCAAAGTTTAGGTAACCCACAGGGTTCAAGTACATAAGTACTGTGTTTATATTAGAGATACCTCATATTTTTCTTAGTATTTTGATAGAGCTACTATATTTTAACTTAACTTCACAGTAATAATATAGCACCTTTGGGATATACATGTCTGTATAGCTAGGATTTCAACACCAGAATAATTTACATCAAAAAATCACTTCTGATTCAATTCTGGTGTTTGCCTCTAAACCAAGATGGGAATAAGAAAACAAAAATTTAAATATGACTACTTGTGAAATAACTTACTAATCAGATGTGACCTATGCTCACTCTTTCATTTTAGCTCATCTGGTTCTCTGCTTCACTACTGCCAGGATTTCAACTTACCATGTTATGTAATGTGTAGGATAGAAAGCAAGTCTCAGTAACTAATTTTTACATGCACGTTTTGGCACTTAAGCAATATATACTGCCCAAAAATAAATGTTTGGAGAGTAAAATTACTATAAATTTTCAGTGAAAATGAATATGAATCTTTCCCAGTTGGCTTTATACGTCATAGTAGTACAGTGGAATTCTTGGATAACCAATAAAAGGATGAAATTATCTTCTCTACTTATAAAAATCCATTACTTTTTATTTTTATTGTGTATTGAGAATAATACAAACAAAACCAAAACAAACAAACAAACAAACAAAAAACAGGGTTTTGTAGAGAAAGGGCATGTGAGTGTTCATAAAATTGCAAGCACATATCTTCTAATATGTTAACTCAATGAAAATGAATACAGATCTAAGCAAGGGATTTTAAAAGGTGCTTTTAAAATGGCCTTTCTTTTTGGAGTGCAGGGATTTTCCTATCAGTTCTTAAATGTTTATAAGAGATCACTGGTTGGCCAGCATTCAAAATGGTTACTCAAGTTAGCCTCCCACTGCAGGCTGCGATAGAACTAGACAAATACATACAGCAACCATGATGTGCACGATTGTGACCCTTAAAGGAAGAAAAACACACAAGATGAGCTCCATATTCACCCTGGGAGTCTGTCTGGGATTCACTTTCTGAGCTGAGGCAATGGAGCCCAAAAAGAAAGCAGGGTCTTGCCTGGCAGAGGAAACTGAGATTTGAATTTAGGGATGCAGAAGAAACTAGAATAAGCCTTATAGGATATGAGAGAGAAGAGAGTTGCATAGCCAAGGGACACTAGAAATCTTCAGTCCGTTGGAATCTTTGACTGAATATGATAAGCTCTTTCTGTACAAGGAGGGGCCCAAATCTATCATAAATACAGACATAAAGTTGCTTAATAATGTTAGAAAATTTAATTCAACTATAGAAAAATATAATGCATTAGAATCAAGTGGAATTTTCTCAGAAATTCACTAATCATTAGTGTAATTTGTGCACACTTGATTTAAGAAGAAAAATTATAATGTCCTCTCAACAGGTATATAAAAAGTAGGAGACAAAATTCAATAGATATTTATAGTAAAAGTTTTTTCAGCATAGTAGAAATATAGAAATAAAGGGCACCTACAACAAACTTGCAGTTAATATCATAGTTGATGGTAATAGACTGAACACTTACCCCTAAGATTTGAAACAAGGTGTGAATGTGTTAAAGTGCTTTATTGAGCATTGTATGGCAATCCTATCCAGTGCAGTAAAGATGAATAAATACTAAGGGAAAGAGGAGGAGGAAAAGGAGATGGAGGAGGAGGAGGGGGAAGAGGAGGAAGAGTAACATACAAAACACTAAGGAATCTAATATGAGGGAAACTGCATAATCAATACATCACATGGTGCTTTGCAATGATTAAAAACATGAATTATCCACCTACTCTCTACAAGGACTACAGAAATTTTGTCAGTGACTCATACAATCCTTTTTCTGATAAGAAAGACCTGAGCAATGTAAAAGCCATAAATAATGTAAGATGAAAAAAATGGATAGAGGGATAGATAGAGAGATGAAAGTTTATAGACATATATAGATCTATGAATATGTAAGTAATTATATATAAACATATATATATGTGTATATATATATATATATAACTAGGTAATCAGAAATATAATAAATAATGGTACATATACACATATCTATCTACCTATCTGTTGGTTTGCAAACTGGCCCCCATACACAGAGGGCTAGGAGAGAAGAAAAGAGGCAAACTTCTCCAGATTGGTAGGTGGCAAGTTTAATAAGCAAGGAAACTTACATATAGGAGGCTTGTTTTGGGAGGCCACAAGGATGAGTACATCTCCGTACTGCTCCCCAGAATCTTAATAGTTTACATAGAGGCCTTAACGGTACTCAGTCATGTATTTGGTCCAGATGGTCTCTATAACACATTGCTCTCTTAAGGCTGCATCCTTGGCAACAGCATGGCTTTGAGAATAGTGGGCAGAACGTAAATTCTAAGTGCGGGGTTGGAGGTCAGGAGTCTCTAATTGCCTGGATCCCCTGTAGGTCAACCAGCAGTCATGTCTTCTCAATGACCTCCTCCAACTCTATCATTCATCTATCTATCTATCTATCATCTATCATCTATCTCTAAATATAAAAAGGAAATTTTGCTACCGTTGAGAATACAAAAACTAATAAATATATCTCAGATTTGCAGGCTTCTTAAAAAATAAAATAAGAAACAATGAGGAAAATTACTCTCATGGAAATAAACATCTGGCTTCTAAAAGTGACTACTTTGAGGAAAGGAGAATGTATTCATTTAGATGTAAAGTTTCTCATCTGTCTGCAGACTAAGACAATTCATTGTTCTTGTTATATATGCTGAATTAGTAATAATTAATTGTCACAAGGAAGACTGGGCACATAAAAGAAATAGATAGTATACATTAAAGATCTCCTCAATATGTTTGTAATATCTATTGGGTGAACAACAGTCATCAGCTATCTCTATGTTTTGAGTTATGCATATTCTAAATAAAAGTGTGCCGTGTGATCAAAAGAATGAAATCTTGCCATTTGCAGCAACATGGATGGAACTAGAGAGTATTATGCAAAGCGAAATAAGTCAGTCAGAGAAAGACAAATATCATATGATTTCACTCATATTTAGAATTTAATATACAAAACAGATGAATATAAGGGAAGGGAAGCAAAAATAATATAAAAACAGAGCAGACAAACCATAAGAGACTCTTAAATACGGAGAACAAACTGAGGGTTGCTGGTGGGGTGTGGGTGGGGGGAAGGGCTAAATGTGTAAGGGGGATTAAAGAGGACACTTGGGATGAGCAGTGAGTGTTATATGTAAGTGATGATCATCAGATTCTATTCTTGAAATTATTACACTATATGTTAACTAACGGATTTAAATTTATAAAAAAGTGTGCCATAATTCCAAGCATCTTCACTAATTAATTAAATTAACTTTTTAGTCTTTCCACAATGGTATGTGCAAAGTGAAAAATCACAATTTGACGCCATTAGTTTTTTTTTTTTCAACGTTTATTTATTTTGGGGACAGAGAGAGACAGAGCATGAACGGGGGAGGGGCAGAGAGAGAGGGAGACACAGAATCGGAAACAGGCTCCAGGCTCCGAGCCATCAGCCCAGAGCCTGACGCGGGGCTCGAACTCACGGACCGCGAGATCGTGACCTGGCTGAAGTCGGACGCTTAACCAACTGCGCCACCCAGGCGCCCCGACGCCATTAGTTTTTAATGTTAATGCAGAATAAAGATAATTTTGGAGTGTGAGTGGAGAATTTAATATATTAAAGAGATATTATTGCACAATGTTTTAAGAGCTTTGCACTGCGCAGGGTTGCTTTAGCTCAAATACTAGTCTGCTGCTTAGTGGTTTTTGTTTTTCTTTCTTTAACCTTGATAAAAATTAACTTATTTATGCCTTGGTTTCCTTATTCATAGAAGGTGAGTGATTGTAGTTTACCTATGTCATTGGGTTATTCCGTGAATTCAATGAATTGATACAGGGAGAGTCTGAATTAGAATACAGTCTTAATTAGAATACTTTCCGACCATTGGTGGCTCTCTATAGGTTCACTAGTATTTTTACATCCTCTCTTTCACAAATCTGTTGTTCTTCTGTCTTTCCACTCTTATAATTGATCAGTGTTTAACAGTACTTTGAATCACATTACTATTGCATTATTATAATTATTTTAGTTATAATTAGTGGATCACCTAATGTAAAGGCTACTATGATAGACCCTTTATTTACTGCTCACAACAGCCCTATAAAATAGGTATTGTTCAAATTTAAATAATGTGAGAAATGAGGTTCAAAGGGTTTACTAAATATTACTTTCAAAAGCTGAAATTCAAACTCAGGTTCGTCTACATTTCAAACCATTCTTCCTTCTGTTAGGATTATTAATTTATCACATTTTTATTCTCTTGGAACTCTATCCTCATAAATTCCTGGTTATGTAATAAAAAGTTACTGTTAACTCCTCATGAATGAGCAAGAAAACTGGAAGTAAAGTGTGTGTGGCTTTTTAATCTAGCCTATATGAAATGCTGCCAGTAATATGCGACTAATACACTAAGTAGCAGAGCTGGTGTCTTTATTATGGGTAGGTAGGTCACTTTAATAGAAAAAAAACTATGCTAAACACAATATTGATTTGTGAATTGAAAGGAAGTCATTTAGCTAAAACCATTGAAAAAAGGGTCCCTGGGTGGCTCAGTCTGTTAAGCATTCCATTCTTGATGTGCTCAGGTCATGATCTCATGGTTCCTGAGTTCAAGCCCCAGGGAGCTTGCTTGGGATTCTCTCTCTCCATCTCTCTGCCCCTCCCTCCCTCTCAAAAATAAATAAATAAACATTAAAAAAACATTGAAAACGCAATACGATTTGAAAACAGAATGAAAGAAAACTGAATTATATGTACTTTGGTGAGAGGTCTGGTAAAAAGACCAAGTTCACATTATTCTACACAGCTCCCTCTCTTCACCAGGTGTCCTTCTATAACCCCTTGAAGTGGCCTGTACTTTGCACAGATCCCTCCTCTAATAATTCAAAGAGGAAGGGTGACCTTTCCATTTACACCCCCCCATGGAAGTTCCCATTTTGTGGTCATAATTGGTATGATTAAGTTATAAAGAGAGAAAAAGCATCTGTATCATGGGACTCCACACCAAACCATGGATGAATTATAGCTCTGCTTAACCTCAAGTAGTACTGACATTTAAAAAATCGAGCTTCTTAAGACACATGCATAAATCTCTAATGTTGGAATTTCAGAGGATATGTTTTTGAGTAAAAGTTTCCTCTTGGAGCCAATAAAAGTGCTACATTTGTGTGAGAACAGTCATGATTCTTTTTAAAGATAACCTTGAGTTTCCAGTGGGCAGTTTTTCATGTACAATTGATGGTCCCATGCAATACCACCACCTGCCATTAAACATCATCCACGTAGCCTTTTCCAGACCTCTCCTGCAGCTCAATCTTTGAACAGAAGGACAGGAACACTATTGTTCTTGCCATTAGTTCACATTTTCATTCCTCAAACATATACTATCTTCTCCACAAAGGCAATGAGTGGCTGACACTGCCTCTCCCGGAAATGCTTTCTAACTTTCACATTTCCCACAACCCAGCACTTCCTTTTGGCCCTTTCTGTCACAGATTAGATGCCACTGCCTGCAACGAGCTTTTCAAGAACCAGTAATTCTGTACTTCAACAACATATTCAAAATGAATTCCCCTTAAAAGTATGTACTTCTTAAGGGTAGCAACCACATCATGCCTACTTCTGTATCCCCAACATATAGAAAATAGGTGTTGAATGAATAAATAAGAGGCACTGGGGTGCCTGGGTGGCTCAGTCTGTTAAGCATCTGACTCTTGATTTTGGCTCATGTCATGATCTCACAATTCATGAATTCAAGTCCTGCATTAGGCTGTGTGCTGAAAGCTGGGGTTCTCTCTCCCTTTCTCTCTGCACCTGCTTGGCTTGCATTCTGTCTCTCTGTCACTTTCTCTCTTATAAACAAACAAACAAATAAATATTCTTATTTTTTTTGTGTTTATTTTTGAGAGAGAAAGACAGAGACAGAGAGCATGAGTGGCGGAGGGGCAGAGAAAGTAAGAGACACAGAATCGGAAGCAGGCTCCACACTCTGAGTTGTCAGCACGGAGTCTGATACGGAGCTCAAACCCACAAACCCTGAGATCATTACCTGAGCTGAAGTCAGACGCTTAACTGACTGAGCCACCCAGGTGCCCCTAAATAAATATTTTTTAAAAGGAGAGTTACTGTGGGAAAGATAGGGAAGAATGGCAGAACATAAAGGGGCTTTATACTGTAGGAAGAACAATATTATTGTTCATTTATTATCACTTAAAAGTGAAAAAAGTTAACCTTACAGGTCAGGTGCAGATAAAATATTCTGAAAATGTGTTACACTTTCTATTTTGAGTCACAAATCTGGAAAGGCTAATGGAAATATAACCCTTCTCATCATACAGTTATTCACCATTTTGCTTTTTTACTGGAGTCATCATAACCTTAAAGTCTTTAGGAAAAATAAATAGGAGTGTTCATAACATTAAGTACTTCTTCTGTTAAGTACCAATTCCCATAGATTCAAAAATCTTGGGGAAATTGTCAGGTGTTTTATCATCCATGATCTATAGCTTGATTTCACAAAAACAGGTGTGGCTGGGTTTGTCCAAGGTTGTTATGAAATATTTGTCATAAACTGGAGACATCCTATTAGAAAAATGATACAATGTATGATTGGTTATACATTAACATAAGTGAAGAATTAAGATGAATTAAGGTAATTGCTCACTCTATAATCTGGGCCACTGCCCCTACATGGCTATGTTCTGGTTCATGTACCTTATGTGAAATACTAGGATACATCTTAAGATGAGCAAACAGCCTAATGAGAAACCATAAATACCACTGTAAGGTGGGGTTGATGGAGAATTATGCATCCTGACATCCTCAGATGGGTAATACACAGTTTTCTGTGAGAAAACTGTCAAATGACATGGATCTGTTTATGTAAAGTGGAAAAGATATCATAGTTCTATTTGTTTTGTGATGTAGTAACACTACCAAATTTTTGTAGAGAAAGTAAAATATCAAAGAAAAACTACAAGAATAACTAGACAGAAGTGACCAAATTTACAGATTTTTAAGAAACGATTTTTAATCGCCTTTTTAATGTTTGACTCTACTGATTGAAAACAAAACAGTTCCCAAAGTGAAAGTACAGGGATATACTTTGCATCCTTCCAGGCTAGGGATCGGTATTCACACAGCAGAGAAAAAGACATGGGACTTTTCATACATCTGGGGGCTGTGAAGACCTACATCTGTATTGTCAGGTCCTAGGAGGTACAACAAATCTATGGGAGAGCTTCAGAAGGTAGAAAGGCAGTCGCATCAGGTGGTATGAATGTCTTATCACCACAGGTTGCTTTGGAGGGAGGGCCCTGGAGACCTCTACTTTATGAAGCTAACTGCATATACACATGGCGCTTATTAAGTGCATCCAGGTATTCAGTGATGGCAAGCTGCCTACAGCCAAGCAAATGCCAATCATTTCAAACTATACCTTTAAGGTCAATTATACTCCTTTAATTTAGACACAACACCGAGCCAAAATCCACACTAATACATTAATATAATGTTTTATCATCCTACTGTTAGAGTTTCAGACTTTGATTCAGAACACTTAGAGGACAGTCAAGTGACCTCCCAGAAAAAAAAAATAGTAGCATTTGCTGTGAGAGTACAGTACCAAATCAAGAATTATCCTTCAGATCCATATCAGTGCAAAGATCTGAAATCCTGGTCAATGACTGTGAATATGCCTCCCTCTCACACACATGTCCCTGCCCCCTGTCCACATACATATGCTTCTCAAGTCTTATTTCTAAAGTGGAATCCGTGTCATGAGAACAGGTCTAATAAAAATGCATTAATAATAGCACATACTGAGTTTTTACTATGTTCAGGGACTGTTGTATACCATTTTCCATCTTTTAATTTTAGAATAGTGTTAGATTTATAGAAAAATTGCAAAGAAAGCACAAAGAATTTCCTTATACCCTGCATCTAGTTTCCTCTATTGTTTAGATGGTATATTCATGTGATACATTTCTTACAATTAATGAACCAACACCCATAGATTATTATTAATTCAAGTCCATACTTCATTTGCATTTCTTTAGTTTTTACCTAATAATCTTTTTTTTTTTGTCTTAAGATCATCTAGATTACCATACTACATTTATTCATCATGTCTCCTTAAGCTTCTGTGTCAGTGTTTTGGACTTGCCTTAATTTTGATGTCTTTGATAGTTTTGAGGAGCATTGGTCAGGTATTTTGTAGAATTTCCCTCAGTTGGGAATTGTCTGATGTTTTTCTCACAAATAGACTGGGGCTATGGGTTTGGGAGAGGAAGACCACAGAAGTAAAGTGCCATACTCCTCACATCACATCAAGGTAACACTATCAACATTAGTTATCACTGTTGATGTTAACCTTGATTACATGGCTGAGGTAGTGTTTGTTAGATATTATCCACTGTAAATTTATTTATTTATTTTCATATTGCACTTTTTGGAAAGAAGTTACTACGTGCAGCTTATGCTTAAGGTGTAGGGAGTTCTACTCTACCCTCCTAAGGGGTGTAGTGTACATGTGTCATAAATTAGCACATTTAATGTCCAAGATAAAGACTATGAGGTAGGTAAAATCATTCCATTTTATGGATGAGGAAGCTGAGAAACAGACAAGTTTAAATAAAGAACAAGTGCCCAAATTACATGTCTAAAGTTCGTTGCGCTCCAATATGAACTTGGGAACCCTGGTTCTAGGTCCTGAGCTCAAAGTCAAATGTGCCTGTGATGAATTCAGACAAATGAATCCTAAGTGGTGACCTGATGATTATAGTCAAGTGGCTGAAAGCCTACTGTATAGAAGAAGCTATATATTTGTACTGGATACTCCAAAAAGGCAAAACTGAGACCGATGGATGGAGTTTACAAAGAGAAAGAGTTCAACCCGAAAATCAAGAGACAATATGCCGAAAAGTGTGAAGCAATAAAATTAGAGTTAGTAAGATACATCCAAGTAAGCCCTTGGATGACCGGGTTATTTCAGAAAGGATAAAGTAATAAGAATGAAAACATTTATCACTTAGAATGGTTCTCCCATTGTCATAAGTGTTTTAAATGCAATTACTCATATATTAATTACAATGATCCCACAAGGTAGCTAATGTTCTTATCTCCATTTTACAAAGATAAAATTGGGCACAGAGAATCTAAATAACTTGCCTGGCTCTGAACTGACAGTGTGGAGCCTGCTTAGGATTCTCTTTCCCTCTCTGTCTGCCTTCCTACCCCTCAAAATAAATAAACACATATTTAAATAACTTGCCCAAGTTCACACACCTAGTACATGGCAGACTCAGTGTTCAAACAGAAGTAATCTTAGATCCTTTGTTCTTGGTTTCACTACTACAGACTGCCTTCTGCGTGGAATTGGAGGCTAAGGTAGACCTTGCTCAGAAGCACTTTCAAACTGCTAGAAGCTGTGGTGTCTTCCATTTGACTAGTGCTTTCTCCTTAGTAGAAAATGTATAGCCTTTGGGGGTGCCTGGGTGGCTCCTTCGGTCATGATCTCGCGGTTTGTGAGTTCCAGCCCCGCATCGGGCTCTGTGCTGACAGCTCAGAGCCTGGGGCCTGCTTCGGATTCTGGGTCTTCCCGTCTCTCGGCCCCTCCACTGATCATGCTCTGTCTCTCAGTAATAAATAAATTAAAAAAAAATTTAAATATATAACCTTTTATTAGTGCATGGTACTTTTTATAATCTTGAATTTAATTTATTTGTATAAATGTAAAGGCAGATCTCCAGCTTCAGTTTTATTTCAGGAAGTAACTCAGGAAATCAGAGATAAGAGAGGAAGTCATCAGCTTAGAAAAATGAACATATATCCCTAGATATATCCATATATATATATAAATATCCCTATAAATGGGAAAAATGATATAAAGGGTTTAAATATGGCATGCCAATACAATACCCAGTGATTTTTTTTCTCTAAATGTAATAAGTTCTTATTCCTGGAGATGAAAAGTCCTTATTTTTTGACTTGTGGTTTTGAAAAAGGTGATAAATCATTCATTCATTCAACAGAATAATTAATTTGAACAAACACAGAGACCAAGATAGCAGCTGGGGTTTCCTTCCAGCTCCTTAAAGCCAAGAGTTTAAAGCAATGTCAGAAAAGGTTTAAAAATATTTCAGTTCACCAGGCTGAGTCTACGCAATGCAGTGATGTCCCAGTCTTGGCCAAAGGAAAAGGAATAAAAGCAAGGGGTTGGGAGCTCAGCTAAGCCCATGAAAGAGCACCACCTTCAGCTAATCAATGTCATTACTACACTCAGTTAAAAGGGTGAGAAATCTGAGTTTAACGCAGAAGAGAAAAGGAGGAGTTATTTTGTGAACCTCTATCAGCAACAAATTGTGGCCTGAGTATGGTAACAAGCAGAGGAGATAAATGGAATCCTGTGGTTCACCTTCTAGATTTCTGTACTGCAACATTTGTTCAGGGCTACAGAATTGATCTGGGCGATGCCTGGAAACAGGAAGCTTCCAGGAAGTGCCAGTAATGAAAGGGCTCTGTCTCCCCCCCCATCACACATAGGGAGCAGGGCTGTGGACAAAGTGGAATCCATCGGGTTTCTCCTGACTGACACATGTGGTTAATTGAGTGTCACATTGTGTTCATGTTACCTCTGTTCTGAAGCACATAACAAGCAATCACCCCTGACAAGTGATAGCTTAGAGCAAGCATAAATAAAGCATTTCATTGATCTGGCCATGGCTATATAGGTAGAACCCACAGCCCATCTGCCTGACAACCATTGCACATCCTAAGAGCATCATAATCTTTTTTTCTTTTTTCCTCTCCCTTTTCCAATATGATTTAAACACATGGCCATTTACATTGATTTAGTGGTCACTAAGATGCTGCTGATTTATCTACAGCAGGATGTGTAACCCTTCACCATGTCACCCCACCCTACTAAGCCCCTGCTTATGCTTTTCCTTCATTAAAAGTTTGCTTTCCAGGAAGAAATGCTGGAAGTATTTCCCGAAGGCTAATGGATGGAGTTGCACATGAGGTATCGATGTCTTTTAAAGGGGATCCAGAACCAAGTGGGATGAGAAGTGGAGAAGAGAGGATGATAGGAAGAAAGGAAGGAACAGGGGTTTAATGTTGGTTGAATACTATAAGCCAGACATTGTCCATCAAGCCTTGACTCCTCCAAGCAGAGCTTGACTTATTAATCATGTGTGTTACCACAGCAACTGAGCCTCGGTCTCATTAGAATTATCTTTTTGCAGGTAGAGTTCTAACATCAAATTTTGTGCTTTCTGAAAGCTCTATCTTCACTGTTTATTACTGAAAGTGTACAAAGCAGAGCAGAGTTAAGAAGGCCTTCACTAAGAATTTGGTCAAAGAACATGTGAGCAATGAAAAGTCATAAAGTGATGAATGTCTTAAGAAGCATGTATAGTTTATTCACCTACATAAATCAGAGGCTCTCAAACATTTTAGTCTTTAGAACTCTTTATGCTCTTTTTTTTAATGTCCATTTATTTTTGAGAGAGAGAGAGAGCAAGTAGGGGAGAGGCAGAGGGAGAGGGGATCAGAGAATCCAAAGTAGGCTCTAGGCTGACAGCACAGAGCCCTACGCGGGGCTCAAACTCATGAACCCTGAGATCATGACCTGAGCCAAAGTCAAAGGCTTAACCAACTGAGCCACCCAGGCACCCCAAGACTTCTTTATACTCTTAAAAGTGTTAAAGTATTAACCATTCAAAATGCTTTTGTTTATATGAATTATGTTTATTAGTATTTGCCATGTATTTTGAAATATTAATTCATTTTTAAAAGAAGTAATCATTCTATTACATGGTAATATAAAATCTGTATTTTTATAAAAATATATATAAGAAAACTATAGGAAGAGTGGTATTATTTTTCCATTTTGTGAATTTCGAACAACTGACTTAATGGAAAACAACTGGATTCTCATATTGATTTCTGTAATCACTGTGTTGCAATATGACATGTAATGTGTGGCCTCTGCAATACTCCACTGAACACTTTTTTTTATTTTTTTTTTTTTTAAATTTTTTTTTTTTTTAACGTTTTTATTTATTTTTGAGACAGAGAGAGACAGAGCATGAACGGGGGAGGGGCAGAGAGAGAGGGAGACACAGAATCGGAAGCAGGCTCCAGACTCTGAGCCGTCAGCACAGAGCCCGATGCGGGGCTCGAACCCACGGACCGCGAGATCGTGACCTGAGCTGAAGTCGGACGCTTAACCGACTGAGCCACCCAGGCGCCCCTCCACTGAACACTTTTAAGAGAATGATAGTGAAAAAGGCAAATGACGTTTTAGTATTAACATGGAAATTGTTTTGACGTTATGGCATCCCTGAAAGGGTCTCAAGGACCCTCCAGTGTCCTCGGACCACACTTTAAGAAACTCTGGTAGATGTTTTGAAACTCCACTTAAAGCTTCAATTAGCTCAACTGATTTCTCATTGAAATGTAGCTTAGAAAATGATGAGCCAGCTGTGTGATATTGATCCTACAGGACCTACTGGCAAGTTGTAAAACTTTGCAAAGGTTTGCATTTAACTCTTCTGCTGATCCCCTCCATTTCTGTAAATTCCAAGCATAAAAATGATGTTGCCACAAAACATCATTGCCGCAAAACAATACCCAGCCATCCTCAACCCCCTTATCCAATGACTTCCTTGTCAATACCTCTTTCTACGCATGGAATAGCACTTACATGCCTCTCCAACAGATCCTGGGCTGATCCTGAAATTTCAGAGAAATGGAAAGTTGTTCCTTTTCTCAAAAGGGTTGGGGAATACATAAAATATATGTCCTGCTTATTTTGACAACTAAGTGTAAACAAGGATTAAAAAAAATTTACCTGGAAGCCTGCAGATTGCAGCTGTCAATCCTGGCTCTCTGACACTGTCTAAATCTAGTTCCAATTAAATAAGAATACGATTTCCAATACCTTTAAATAGCAGAATCATATGGCCTCTTGCAGCCAAGTAATGCTTAAAAAGGAAAGAGCCAATCAGAAACCCCCACCCAAGGACACGGAAGCTAACCCTATCAAACTGACTATCAATAATTAAGGCCTTTGATGCTTTGAATCATTTAGATAATAAGATTGCTTTGAAGTAAATAAATATCAAATTAGGATTTGTGGCAGTCACAGGTGTTTGGCAGGGCTGGCCTATAATCACAGAGAAAATGAATGCATTTTATTCAGCATAATTAGAAAAAGAAATGAAGTTTATATGCAAATTGTAAACCACTTTAGTCAAAGATAACCGGTCAGACTGCTTTTGGTAATTTAAACTTTCATTTAGATGAGAATTTGCAAAGTATCTATTTTCAATGCAATTTGAGTGCAGCTGGTTGCACTCGCATAGTCAGAGAGAAAAATGTAAATGTCCCTGATAACCCTCCAGTCTTGTTTTGGTGCTGACAGAACAACATATGCATTTTTTACTTGACTTCTCTTACTCTTTTTTTTAAATGTTTATTTATTTTTGAGAAAGAGAGAGAGTTGGGGAGGGGCAGAGAGAGAGGGAGACACAGGATCAGAAGCAGGGTCCAGGCTCTGAGCTGTCAGCACAGAGCCCGATGCAGGGCTCGAACTCACAAGCCGTGAGATCATGTCCTGAGCTCAAGTCAGATGCTTAACCCGCTTAAGGGACAGAGCCACCCAGGCACCTCATTGACTTTTCTTACTCTTGTCTGTGCAAGAAGCCAGTTACAGAAGGTTATATGGGATTTTTAGCACTCAGCACCCACCCAAAGGAAAGCAGGTTTGGGAGGGGGATCAACACAGTAAAGATCAGGAAGAAGAAATGTATTGAATGATTGTAACATGTAAGAGTTCTAAGAACAAAATGGGAATGTAAGCACTGTTTATGATTTTGTTTTTCCTCTGGTAGAGCTACATGCCTCTAAACTCTTTTAACTCCTTTCTGGTAGTCTCCCATATGGTACTATTTACCTGCCTGGCTTAGCTTCTTCCTGTTAGACTATAAGCTTCTGAAATCCAGGGGCGTTTTTCCACAATTTTTCCTGAGTAGCCAGCACCATTACTTGCCCTAAATAACTTCTTGGTAAATATTTGTGAAGTTAAATGGAATCATTGACCAGTGCTAAAAACAGAGAATAATTTTAAGGGGAAAAAAATATAACTTCTTGAAGGGAGGAAATGTGATATTTAAAAAGTAGCAAATTATTTTTCATATGCTGCAGTATTTAGTTTGCTCCTTTTCCCCCCTGAAGAGTTGCTAGTTGGATGCAAAATGCTGCCTCTGCTTTCCTTTGCACCTGTCACCTATTCCACCAGTCACCAGCAACCTCAATCATTTGCCTGATACTAAAAGAGTACATTCCTATCTTAGCGCTTTTTGCAAATGCTCACTAACTGTTGTTAAACATGTGAGCTAGTCATATTTGCCTCTAAAAAAGGCATGTTCCATACCAATATTTTAAGCTTACAGTGTAGTATAACAATCCTCAAAATTAAATGGGCATCAAAATCCCTGAGGGAGATTGTTAGAAACAGATATTTTGGCTCTGCACAAGACCACTAACTCAGAATCTCTGAAAATCAACTGGATCTCAAAAGGGTAGTAAGGATTAAGACAAATTAATGTATGAAAAGCACTTGGCATAGTGTCTGGAACAGTAAGTGTTTTTATATATTAGCTATTGCTATTAGATATTCAACAAATGTATAAATGAAAACAATGGACAAGTGAATAAATGCCCAAAGGAATAGGTAGGTATATATGAGTAGGAAAGTTTCAAAGAAGGTAGTCTAACATGGCCCTGCTAAATATTTGGATGAAAATGTCATCTTCATCTTCTTTCTGGCCCCTTTCCTCTACCTCTCTCAAACAGAGTCTCATTTATATCAAGGCATATATAAAACAAGTTTGTAGTATTTAATCATTACTTCACATGGAGAAGTTGGTACCTTTCGCTAATATGCTCGTGAAAGAGGATGGCCTTTAGGGGACAGTGCCCATTCAGATGGCAAGTAACTGAGAGCCACACCTATCCTTTCTTCCAATTGTGAAGAAATGTGGGTCCTTCACAGATAAGTGACCACTGGCTGTCCAGGAAAATCTTAAGGACCAGGTCTTGATTCCTCTCCATTTTTGTTCACTACTTATGTCTTCATTTCTGAATCTTAGCATGGATTAATAATATACAACCCAAGAGAATAAAGTTGTTGTGGTAGAACTTTGAACACTATTGACTGAGACAGGAAGGTGTTTGTTGCTATTAGGTGTATTTGGTATCAATTGCTGCATAACAAATAACCCCCAGTTGTAGCAGCTTTGAGCAATACATATTTGTTATCTCACCATACTTCTGGATCTAGAATCTGATGTGGCTAAGATGGGTTTCCAGACTCAGGGGCTCTAACAAAGCTTCCATCAAGGTGTCACAGAGATACCATCATCTTATGGGTCTATGGGAACAGACTACTTACCAGCTTATTCTTAGGCTGTTCGACTGAGACCCTTAGTTCTTTGCTGCCTGTTAGCCACAGGCTTCTCTCTTTTCCTTACCATATGGGTTATCTCCATCGGAGAGCTTGCAACATGAATTTTAGTTTCAACAAAACTAGTAAATAAGAAGGTAAAAGAAAGAATGCCAACAAGTTAGAAATCCCAGTCTCTTATAATCTATTTTTGGAAGTGTTATCTCATCACTTTGCCATATTGTATTGGTTAGAAGCAAGTTACTAAATTCAGGTATATTCAAGGGGAGGGAATTCATACACAAAGGCATGAATATTAGTAGGTAGGGGTCATTGAGAGTCATCTTAGAAGCCACCTATCCCATTAGGGGCTGCCAATTCTTATTTAGTAATATCACTTGGACACTACTTGCTCCTTTTATCAGTTCGGAAAATAGCAAAAGAGAGCCTTCTCAAGTTCAGAGAATTTGTATTTTCTTAATGAAAAAGCATTAGTATGTGAGGCTAATAAGAAGATATATTTTTGGATATGAAGGCACTTTTAAAACATTTCCCTGACACTCCATATCATATAGGGTAAAATTCAAGAGCCTTAACATAGTGAATATGCCTGTAAAGCTGGCCCTTCCCACCTCTATAGCCCCCCACTGTTTTCCCCTTGATGAAGTTTTACAGTCTTACAGTATTACATTGTTTGTATTTTCTGAGGTAATTAGGCACATATTCCTATTGTTGCTAGTGTCTCAGATGTCCCCGTACATATCTTAGCAACCTGATTACCTCTTACTCAAGTTTTAAGAATTAAATTTGACATAGTTCCCCTAAAAAGCCCTTCCTAACCTCCTCACTGGGCTATATACTCATTATCCCTATTTCCCTAATATTTCATGCTTACCCCCAATGTTGCATTATCTGTTTGTCTTCTTCAAGAGTATATGGAATTTTTTTAACGCCAAGAATCACTAATATATTCAACTTTGCATTATCAACACCTAATGTGACACATGGGCTATAATAAATTTCAATAAATATTTGTTGAACAACAATGAAGATAGAAAGGAGAGAAAGAAGAGAGTACTATCCTCCAAGCCACCTAAACTGCAAAGCTCTTATAGTCATTGCTGTTAAGTGAAATGCAAGAGATAAATAAAATATGGTAATCCAATGAAATTATCACCAACTTGATTCAAGTTCTTTCCTTGTAGTCATAGATTTGAAAATAGACAAAGAAGTAGAGATCAGAGTAGGGGCTGTCCTGTCCTGCTGCAGCTAAAACTCGTGACATAAACAATGTTTTCAATGATTACAAAAGGTACTAGAATGAGAGAGTTTCAGACTCATTGCAGTGAAACAAAGCTGCCTTGAGGAATTTCATGAACAAAAGTGTCTTTTTAGGTCAAAAATGTGAACATCTCAGAGCACGTCCATTGTCTGAACATACTCCATTTTCTCAAGAGGTGAGGCTTTGTCTTATAAGTGATTCTTATTTATTCCCATCACTTCATCATTCATCCTTATGCAAAACAAAGCACAGACCACTCAAGTTAAGAGCTGTGCTATTTAACTCACCATTGTTACTAGAAGTAGCCACTCTCCTCCAGCCAGGACTGTTGTTTCTGATGTAGAGTCCATTGTTGTTAAGTGAGATAATTCACCTTCCCCAACATCATGTTGTTAAAGAAAATCCAACAGTTGCAATGTCCCTGACATATGGGTAAATATAATTGGAAGAAATTAAATAATGTGATATAAAGAATACCAAAATAACACTTTACTTCTTCCTTCTTCTTGTGTTGTTAGTGGAGAGGTCACTGAATAGGCGTGATCCCGGATAGACCTGTGAGCTGGACCCAGCAGATCTGAAGCTTTGCAACTCCACCCCTGCCCTGGAAATGTGGGTTCCACTTGACCTTCCCACTCCCAGAGGCCACTCCAAGGAGATGGCCTTGAGATAATGATGTGTTGAGAACAGTTGCGCAGTATACATGATCCCAGTTAGGGCCTCTTTTTAAACTCTTAAGAAGGTGGCTGTGGGAAACAATTCATCTTGCTGCAACCCTAGACAAGCCTCATATATCGGCTTCCTTTGCTTATTAAAACTGCCATCTACCAATCAGGAGTGTCCAGCTTCTTCCTTAGGTCTCTCCCTGCCCTCCACACAAGGGGGACTATCTCATGGAGGCCAGTTTCTGATTTCACCGGGAGAGCCCCCATAAGGTTGCAAACAAACAGTTGTTTTATTTTGCAATCTGGAAACTGATGTTCACTGTCAGAACGATTGTTTTTTGTATTCATGTTTTTCCTTCACCTGTGTTCACGTTTGTCCTCTGGTTACAAAGTCAACACTTCCTAGGTAGCATAGCCCCAGTTCTTAACTCCGTGAGAATGTGTCCCATCTAACTGGACAGCCTGGGCTAGGCAGACAACTGTGGCAGGCAGAACAGAGCATTGGGAGGGGCAAGAGTAGCAGGTGCCCTAGTACATCAGTCTGGGTAAAGATGGCTCTGTTCAGAATGCACTCTACAGCAGATACTCTGAGGAAAATAGTGTTCAGTAAATCCCTTCTGAGTGAGAAGTGTTGTCCTGTAGAATCCTTATTTCTTCTTTTAATCTCACTCTGCTTTTTTTTTTCCTCCTCTCAGCATCTCCTTGTAACTAAAGCTCCCGGTCCTGATTTTCTGCCCAGGATTCATTTTCCTGACTAATACAGAAACGTATCACCTTCATGGACTCCTGTTTGCTATTTTCCAACCGATGATGATGCCAAATCCAGAATCTTCCATAATTGATTTTTCTGTGCATTTTTCCTACCCAATAATAACCTTGCTTATTAAATTATACTTAAATCCTGAGTTGTGGTCTTTGCTTAATACATAAATGCAAATATCAAAGTAGAATAAAGGATTACTTATAATAAAAAAAGAAAGGTGATTGGGTAACTTTGAAGAATATCCATTATTAAAACACATTTCCAAGAAGCAAAAAAAAAAAAAAAAAAACCCCTATTTCCAAGTTAACTCCTTTTTCAGGTCCCCTGAATGTCTAAGTTGTCAGGGTGTTTATTGTAGAAGCCAGGTGTGATTGGACATTTAACACTTTTGACTTTCATAATTTTTAAACTATTCTTAACTTTTTAGTACTCTAGCTGACAATATTTTCTCACTAAGGTAACATGGCAGAAACTTTACCGTAAGCAAAAACTACCAAGCACCTATGTTTCAAAGATGTAAAAGGAGGGGCGCCTGGGTGGCGCAGTCGGTTAAGCGTCCGACTTCAGCCAGGTCACGATCTCGCGGTCCGCGAGTTCGAGCCCTGCGTCAGGCTCTGGGCGGATGGCTCGGAGCCTGGAGCCTGTTTCTGATTCTGTGTCTCCCTCTCTCTCTGCCCCTCCCCCGTTCATGCTTTGTCTCTCTCTGTCCCAAAAATAAATAAACATTGAAAAAAAAATTAAAAAAAAAAGATGTAAAAGGAGTAATTTAACAGCTGAGGTTCTTACAGAGAGCTGGATGTACAAGACACTTAATTTTATCTACCAAATGTTATCCTTATATCAACTCCAAGAGGTAGATAATATTACAGTATCAGTTTACCTCTGAGGAAATAAGCAGCTTTCCAGAGGAGATGAGTAACCAAGGACATCTGCTAATTTGCTGTGTGCCCTGGACTTGACCCAATATACTGAATGCTCTACCCTAGGTTCTTACCCACTACTCTGCTGTGTTGCCCAGATTTAGTCCTAAGGTCTCAAGAACAAGGACCCCACAGAGAAACAGTATGTATTCTAATCTTTTTTGAGGGAGGGGAAGGGGTAGAACATAATCACCTTTGCGAGTGTGTATGGCTTTTTTTAGTTTTTTTTCTTTAATGTTTATTTTTGTGAGAGAGAGAGAGAGAGAGAGAGAGGAAGGGGAGGGGCAGAGAGGGAGGGAAAGAGAGGATCTGAAGTAGGCTCTGGACTGACAGTAGAGAACCTTATGCGGGGCTCGAACCTTGAGAGCATGACCTGAGCCAAAGTTGGACATTTAACAGACTGAGCCACTCGGGGGCCCCATAAACTGGGTAATTTTTTAATAGGTCAAGATCTTCTCACCCAAGTTATCTTCTTACTGTCTTAATTGACTCCAAATTTCCAGTTCATTCCTGGGGTTAAGATTTTCTGTGTATCTGTGCTGCTTCAGAAGGTTTACCATTTACAGACCTTAACTTTTTAGTTTGAATGAGTTTATTATCTTTGCCTTTCAAGACTAGAGAACCTGAGAATACTTGAAGTGCCTGTAATTAAGTAAGTTGCAATTCTTTGAGTTAAATAGCAGTGCCTAAGAAAAATACCTTCAGCAAGATCTGTATACGATATTATTCTCATATGTTTATTTTTTAAGGGAATCTTGCAAGGAATAGGAAATAATCTAAATATACTTTGATAATGTAGGAAATGTTGGTTTAGATCAATGCAAAGTTTGACATTCTTGGGTAGGCTACTACTGCGTGCCTTTCATTCTCACTTTGTTTAACCACATGCTGACCCATTTGATGTTTAAATTCTTTTCTTTTAATGTTCATTTATTTTTGAGAGAGAGACAGAGACAGAGCATGAGCAGGAGAGGGGCAGAAAGAGAGGGAGACACCGAATCTGAAGCAGGCTCCAGGCTGTCAACTGTCAGCTCAGAGCCAGACGCGGGGCTTGAACTCACAAACTGCAAGATCATGACCTGAACCAAAGCCCTATGATGTTCAAATTCTTTTACTCAAAGGTGGGTTAATGAATTATGCACTCTTGTAATTTTAAAACCATCGAATTTCAGTTGAAAATCACACTTGTCATAATTTTTGTTCTCTTATTTTCTGGGCACTTTATGCTACTATGCTTTATGCTACATGTTATTGAACAGTTGGCTGCATCCTTTTCCCTTGTAATGTGAAGTTATTTACTTTATGTACATATTTAAAAATATTTATTTACTTACTATATTTTTACTTGACCAATTTGGTTAATACTGGGTAGTTAAATAGCCACAATTCCGTAAGTTTCCTTGAAATCATTTATGTTATGCCTTAAGTGCCTGTGATTTTAATGCAGAGATATAGCTGATACTTCTATAGTTCCAATTAAGAAGATATTATGTCTTAAGCCTGCCAGAAATATTATTTTTTGACCTGATATTTGGCAGAAAAATATTAAAGTAATATCTGGGGAAAGTTCATTGTAAACATGAACTGATATGAGGAACTTTTAACTCACCAGTTTCTCTTACACTGTGATTTGGTCTCAGAAAATAGTACCAATGAACATTTTCTGGGAAAACATACGTACACCAAAGGAGGCTAACTCAACTCTAGAAAGACATTTTGATTACTTTTGGGTTTATAATGGATTGTTAAGGACATCATCCATTTGATTCCAGTTATTTCTTTCTTCTCTGAATCATGTCCATTAAACATGAAATAAGAGAAAGAGTAAGGGCAGTAGATCATGTAGTGATGTCAAATCAAAGTATTCTCATAATACCCGATCAAATCAACATAAACATTTTTTAAAATAGTAAACAAATCAGCTTCAGCAATCAAAGAAGGGAGAATAGCCACATATAGATCTATCACAATACACATATATAGCAAGAGAGACAGAAAAGAACAGACATGGAGACAGACTTAGGACTTAAGCATGGATTTAGGCACACTACCTTGACCCAGAAACCAATATGGTGACTGCTAAGAATTCTTACAAAAGCCAGCAAGCCTGAGAAAGCAAACCTAACGTATTTTCTTCATTTCCTCCTTCGGGTCTCTTGGGGGAGCCAAGCAGAGCACAGAAGCCTCAGGCAAAGAGAGCAGAGAGGTCCTGCAGGTTAACACAAGTTGGAGGTCTGGTCTTGGAAGGCTTCCAGGAGGTAGCAGCCTTGGGTCTGACCAGACTCTTTACGAGTCTTGAAAGGCCACATTGCCTGGGTCTGCCTGCAGGACCAAGGCTTATGGGAAATCCTATGTGAAGTGCCATATAATCACTAAGAACCACATGGAAGTGTTCACTGCCTCAAGATGCTGATCTTGGAGATAGCAGGTGGGCAAATCGAACTTTACTCCTAGGTGATGCCCAGGGCACCTGCGGACCAGGGAGTCCTGCTAGAGCACTTCCTGGCTGTAGAGGGAAAATACTTATGAGTTTCTAGAACAATTTTGAAATAGCAGATACCATAAAGATGTAAATGATATAATGGAAGAGAAAACTCCATGATCTGAACTGGGAAGAATGATCTGAAGCTTTAGCAAAGGAAAATCAGAATTTACCCTCCTCCCAGTTAATGAGAGCACTGGTATATGACCTTTGTAACTCCTCACAAAAGAGCAGAGATGCCAAATATTCTGGCAAATAATTTATACAACTTTATTGTATGTGCAATTTTCATTGTTATCTCCTCCTCCATCTCTTTAAATAATTATTGAAATAATGTCCAGTTAATTTAATAATGTCAAAAAAATGAAATACTTTGAGAAGGAACAGTAGTCTCCTATTCTGATATTTAGGAAGAGAAACAAAGATAAATCATCCAAATTACGTCAAAACAAACAGGAATCTAGACAAAGACATACAAGATGAAGTAAAATGGAAAAAGAATCAGATAGTAACCGTGCAATTATATGTCTCCTTCCCCATCACCAAAAAGAAAAGAAAAGAAAAAGTTGAAAAAAAAATAGTTCCATAGACAACAACAACTAAAAAGAGAAAAGAAGAAAAATAGCATAAGAGTTTATATGAACAATGCAATCTAAAATGAAATATAATGCAAGAACTAAGGTGAATATTTCTAAAGAATGATTTATGCCACAGAAAACCTTAATGAAAACATAAATGTCATAAATGCAAATTTCAAAGAGATAACAAAACAACAAAATGAGATTGTAACAAGCTCACTTATGGCTCCCAAAGGTATGTTCACCTAGAACCTCAGAATGTGGACTTATTGGAATAAGGATTGTGCAGATATAATTAAGGTAAAGATTTCAGATGAAATCACTGTGGATTACGGTGGACCCTAAATCAAAATCCCAATTCCTTTTAAGAGACTGAAGAGAAGACTCAGAGACACAGGAGAAGCAGCTATAGAGAAACAGGAAAGAAGGCCACGCGAAGAGGAAGGCAGAAGGGGGTTGAGGGTGTGCAACTACAAGCTAAGGGATCCATGATTGCCAGTTGCCGGCAGAAGCTAGGAGAAAGGCATGGACTAGTCTCTCTCTCTCTCTCAGACTCTCCAGAAGGAACCAGTGTTGCTGAGAACTTGATTTCAGACTTCAGGCCTCTGGAACTGTGAGGGAATTAGTATTTGTTATTTTAAGCCACTAAATTTATAGTAATTTGTTACAGCAGACCGAGGAAACTAAAACAGAGGTGAAAGGTGAGATCGCATAGCTAAAGAAGCAAATCAGAGATGAAACAAGGTTATTACAGAACTAATAATTAAATTAGAAGCTGTGGGGATAAGCTAAACACCGAATAAACTAAGGAAAATGTAGCAGAAGTCCCTAGTTTCCCCCCAAATGCCTTGACACTCTTTTCCTTGAAAAAGGAAGCCTCTCTAATGACATTTCGTGGTCTCCCTTGCAAGCAGGTGTAAAGTGTAACCCAAGTTCTGATTATGGGGTAAAATAGAAGTGCATGTGCAATTTCTGACATGTCTTTAAATAGAGAATGTTGGCCTTAATCTTTCTATTTGCTTGCTGGTTGACATGTAAGTGTTATGGATGGAAACGGAGTAACCCTCTTGGATTTAATAATCCTTCCTGTTCAGACTAGCAGAGCAAGGAAATGAAAGCCAAGTGGGTCTCTGACAGTGTTTTAAGAACATTGTATCAGCTATGCGTGGCTTATTCCAGGCTTGTATGAAACACAAAGGAACTACTATCTTGTTTAAACCACTTATACATTCCAGGCTGTGTTATAGAAGCCAGAACTCTTAAGCGATGTATCCAGTTTTGCACAGAGATACATGTGAAATTATATTTAAAAATATATTAATGATGAGTATCTGCTTAACTTTTTATAATATCTATTTTTCTTTACGGAAAAGAAAGAGAACAGCTCTGAAATTAGACTGGGATTCAAATTATTGAACTATCATTTGGCAAATGATTGATCTTAGCTGATTCATTTTATCTGTTTAACCCTTTTCTTCATCTGTGAAATAGAGATAAAACTACCCATTCAACCTTCTCATACCTCACTTTTGTAAACTCTAAAGTGGGAATACTAGTTTTTCCTCTTTCATAAGGTTGTTTTCAGGATTTATTTCAAGCGTTTAGAATGATGTCTGGCACATATTAAGCAATATGTAACTTCTAGTGATCATCAATATTGTTATTGTCATTATTATAACCTGGTAAGGTGTGAGGTTTAAATGTGATAAAGTATATAAAACGTTTAGCTTAATGCCTGACAAACAACAAATGCTAAGTGATAGTCACATTATTTCAACTGTTACTTAGTAATCACCTTAAGCTGTGTGTTCCCATCAATCTTCGGCTGTCATGTTAATTGAGGTCACTTATATAAGAGCAAAATTTTAGTTTCCCACATAATAATCTGATATTCTTTCTAGAGTATCCTCCAACTTCAATATATTCTAGTCATTTCTATCAGATTAATTATTTTGAAGTTTGCCTTGGTAAAATCACTATCTACCATGGATTGAATGTTGTGTCCTCTCAAAATTCATGTTGAACCCCTAATCCCCAACTGGATGGTGTTAGGATGATTAGGTATTAGGATGATTAGGATGGGATTACCTTGAGGAGGTAATTAGGTTGTGAGGGTGGAGACTTTGTAATGGGATTAATGCCTTAAAAGAAGAAATGCGGAAGAGATGATCTCTTTCTTCACCATAGAAGGGTACGGTAAGAAAATTGCTATCTGCAAGCCAAGAAGAGGGTCCTCACCAGACAGAGTCACCCAGCACCTTGATCTTGGATATCCAGCTTCCAGAATTCTGAGAGATGAATGTTTGTTGTTGAAGCCACCCGGTCTATGGCATTTTGTTATTGTAGCTCAATATGACTAAGACACTATTCTATTCCTTGTGTCCTCAAGAATCAAATAAAATTCCTCATTCTGTTTTACAAATCCTTTCATGATATAATCCTAACATCCCTTCCAGTTTTGCCTATTTGACATTTATGCTGGTGTTCCAGGAGCCGGTGTCAAGTCAAGGAGACGAGTCATAATTCCTAAATATTCCTCAAACTTTTCTTCTCCACACCTTTGCTTATGCTACTGTTGCCATTTCTTGGAATGTCTTCTTCTCCTCTTTCTGTATACATAACTGACTAAAGACTTTCTAAGTATTAACTCCTCTGCCAAGTCTCTCTAGGCATTTCTTGATTGAATGTACATTTTCTCTCTTCTGATTTTTGAATATCTGTATAATATTAGCTATGATGGATTGAATGAGAATTAGTATGCAAATCTGACTGATCACTTTCCTCCCCGATAGGCAGCATGAAAAGTCAGTTACAAACACTGTGCATGGAAGACAATAGCTAAATGGGAAATAGAGTACCTCCCCCACCAGCTCCCTACTCCCACTGGGTTGTGTAATGTTACATGGACAAGGAAGCTAAGTAACTCTTCTCTTAAACCCAACCTTCAGTTTAAGGTTTAAGAACCTTCAGTTCTTAAAACAAAGAAAGAAAGAAAACAAAATTATTGTGACATTTGGAATTATCCATTAATTTAATGTAAAAAGACATTACTGATCATTAGAACTGAATGAACTGAATTAGTGTACATAAATTGTAATACTTCAGAGAGGTGCAGTGGACTTACGATTTGAGCTTGAAGTAATACAAATATTTCATAGTCTTCTTATCCTATAGATTACAAGTTTTCATGTTCTTGAAAAGTAACAAGAAAGTTTTGTGACAGATGCCACATATTTCAAAGCACGTCAACAATGTGAAGACAAACTCTATTGATGGAATACATAAGCTTTTATGTTGCAAAATAGGGTTCATCCAACCCGGTGATTGACTTGATATGCTGACTATGGAATCCTAGAAAATGGTCTCAGTACTTCTTTCTCGGAGAGGTAGAGTGCTAGATACAAATGATTAAGTTAAAGTTAATTGTTTAATGCACAAGAGGAGGGACTCTGGAATAGAAGACAGAAATATAAGCAGGTACCAGTAATTTTGGGGGTTGGGAAGGGAAAGGACTACTAAATCTATCTGTTGGGGTGCAATAAAGGTTAGGAAACGTTGCCTACAGATAGGAAAAGGCATTTGAGCTATGACTTGAAGTCTGGTCAGAGTTTTGCCAAGCAAAGATTATGTATTAGGGTTTTCCAGAGAAACAAAGCCAATAAAGGACATCTATTTATCTATCCATCTACCTCTCTCTCTGTGTCTCTCTGTCTCTTCCTTTATTTAGATATTTAAACATATTATAGAAAAGATGAGAATAACAGGAATTGGCTCAGGCAGTTATAGAAGACAAGAGGTCCCACAATCTTCTGTCTGCAAACCAGAGAACTTAGGAAAACCAGTAATGTAATTCAGCCTGAGTCCAAAGGTCTAAGAAGTAGTGTAACTCCAGTCCAAGCTCAAAGACATGAGAACCATGGAGTCACTGATGTAACTCCCGGAGTCCAAAGACCTGAGAACCAGAAATTCAGATGTCCCAGCTCAAGAAGAGAGAAAGAATTCACCCTTCCTTTGCCTTTTGGTTTTATTTGGGCTCCCAATGATTTGGATGCTGCCTGCCCACATTGCTAAGGGTGGATCTCTTTATTAGTCTGTGGAATCAAATGCCAATCTCTCCCAGAAAGGCCTTCACAGACACCACCAAAAATAATGTTTTACCAGCTATCTGGGCATCCCTTAGGCCAGTCAAGTGGGCACAAATTTAACCATCACATGAAGGAAAAAAAAATTTCCAGGCAGAAAGACAACATTTGCAAGTCTCTGAATCCTAAAAGGTCTAGTCTGTATAAAGAGTCATGAGATGCTCTGACAGGGTGGTCGTGAATGGCAAGTGACACTTGTGAAGAGAAAGAGCCCAGTGGTGAAGAATGTGGCTCTGTCTCTGATTCCTTGAGTTACAACCCTAGCTCCACAATTTATGATCTGTGCCTCATTGGACAGGGGATTTAAACTGCACCACAGCCCACTCACCTATGCAATGAGAAGAACTTTCTTGTAGGGTTATTGTGAAAACGCATGAGTTAATATTTGTATTGTGCTTAGAATACTGAAATGTGTCTAGTACAGAGTAATCCAATGAGGAATGAGCCTTAAGTGTGTTCCTAAACAATCTGCAATAGTTTAACAACTTAGCCTGTTGCATAAGTGCAGTATTTGTGTGTGTGTGTGTGTGCGTGCGTGTGTGTGTATGACAGAGAAGATACATGATATCCATTATAACCTATAATATTTTAGAGGGAGTGAACATATGTGGATATATGTATATATATGTAAGAGTATGGGGGTTGTGGGGGGAACACAAGACAGACAGAGAAAAGGCACCCCATCTAATTTTGTAGACAGAAACCAACAAATTCCTTTTTAGATCATGGATTTAAAACAGCTAAAGCACCAAAATCCTTTAATGTTTTTTAAAGGTGGATTTTTTGAGTTAACTGAATATTAGAAAGTATTACTCTAGAGAGAATAAAATGCCTTTCCAGTTAGCTGGATTAATTCAGTAAAGCCACTAGGCAAGATCATGGACTCATCGGATCATAAAGAGAGAATCAAACTCTCTCTAGCTCTCTGTCTGCTATCCCTCCTTCTTGCCTCTTTTTCTGGTTTCATTACCACTCCCTCCAGCTCCATACCCCAACCACCAATATTATACATATCCCATTATGCTTGTTTATCTTATGTTTTAAAAAACCGAATATAGATGAAGGAGTCTCTTGGCATATGACTTTTGTTACTTATTAGGCTAGCCCAAGATCCTGCTGGTGCCATCAATTACTCTTACCAATTCACATCTCCCTCCTTGGCCTCTCCACACTGGCTCCATTCCTCTCCTCAGGAGAGGAATATATATTGAGTATATCCTAGAGAAACATGTCGTTACTTAGCTACTCCCTTAGAACAACATCTGATGAATGAAATCACTCTGAGATACTAATGGCTCATTGCTTAGTTTTAACTATGGCCTGGTATATTTGCATTGTTTCACTTAACTTCCCTTATGAAGGGAAGCAAATTTCAAAGCATGTATATATCTTTTTCTGGTTTGTGGGAGAGACCTTCTAAACTCATACTGTGTACATAGACTCCTAATGATTAAGACTAGTCCTCCTGGAAGATTTATCTTTAACACCAAATTTTAGTGTTTCAAGTTAGGCAATCCCCTTAGAAATCTATCACTGCATACAGTGCCTTTGCTTCTACTTTTATGAGAGTTACCATGACTTAAATCTTATCACAGAGTTAACCTTCAATGGGGATTGAAGCAACTGATTCCTTTTGTCCCTTTTGGTATCTTAGTTTGAAAATCTTATTTCTCTTCAAAAATTCATTCCTAAAAGAACAGTTATACAGATCACAAGGGGTACCAGTGTTTTTCCTTAGTGTTTTTTCTTTTTATTACCACTGTTTTGTGCCATTCTTTTCAATCTTAGTATAATTAGTCACCCCTGATGCTCCTCTGCATCCTTCAAAAACTTTATTTTTTCTCAAAACAAGGAGGGCATTGATTGGACTGTAATGCTTGGACAAGTTACAATGTTGCAATTTTCTTATCAAGAGAATCTGATGTCTATGAACATCCACAGAGAGTCTTGGAATTTTCATTCAGGCTAGGATAGAGAAGCTTATTTTGTGTGCTTCTTGGTTCTTTGTCATTCATGTTTTGGGGGTGGGCGGGAGGAAATCACAGGGCCCAAGAAGACTGACAACCAAAATAAGGCTGTTCCGGGTTTGAAGCATTGCATTCTTCACCCATGCCTATAATTTTAAAGACATTTTAACTTTCTTTGATAGTTTAATTCAACCAAGCGAGCATTCAGTGTGGACTTAGTATATATCTAGACCCTGGGGGAGGCACAATAGCTGGCACAGGAAACCTTCTTCAAGGACATAGAAGGCTTGGTGTATTTGAATTAACAGGCTTCAAGAAAAGGCAACATACTCTCAGATCCCAGCTCTCTCAGCTCTTATAGGGTCAGAATCCTAATTTTAGGATTATATCTGGCTTGTGAGAGATGGGCACACAGTCTCTGATCTGTCACTAACACTTAAACTCTTCGGTCTCAATGTCTTTGTCTGTAATTAAACATTACACTAAATTGGCTGTATGGCCTTTTTTTTTTTTTTTTTTACATTCCATGATTCTTGAAATAAGAATTATGCAAGACAGTAAGCCACACAGTGCCAAATCAGATATATTATACAACCTTCATGGATAGGACAGATAATTCTATGTGTGATCAGGAAATAGGGGTGGGGGGGGAAGCAACTGCAATAACTAGAAAGGAAAGATGGAGGATGTAAAAATGGACCAATCTTGAAGTTAGACAGAGGGTGGATGGCCTAACAGAAAGGGAACAATGGAATTAGCATATTCTATCAAATGTATGATATCATTAATTACGTGCATACCTCATTTTATTTTGCTTTGCATATGCTTTTTACAAATTGAAGGTTTGTAGCAACCCTGCATGGAGAAAGTCTATTTGGACCATTTTCCCATAGTATTTGTTCCTTTCATATCTCTGTGTCATATTTTAGTATCTCACACTATTTCAAACTTATTATTATTACATTTGTTATGGTGATGTGTGACTAGTGATTACAATTCATTGAAAGCCTTTTTTTTTTTTAGTAATAAGGTATTTTCATTAAAGTATGTACATTGTTTTTAAGACATGATGTTATTGCACACTTAATAGACTACAGTATAGTGTAACATGACTTTGATATACACTGAAAAACAAAAAAAACCCTTATTTGACTTGATTTATTATGATATTTGCTTTATTGCAGTGGTATGCAATCACACCAGCAATGTCTTCACGGTATGTCTGTATAAGATACATTATTATTTTATGCATTGCTATAAGGTAAACTACCAATTAAACTACAATCCTGTGCTTTGTTATCTCTTTCTTTTTCTTTTTAACTTTATGTATTTTTATAAAGTTCCTTTTTATCCACTGGATGTAAAAAAGACATACAGATTGCCAATAGGTACGTGAAAAGGTGATTAACATCACTAATCATCAGGGAAATGCCAATCAAAACCACAATGGGATATGACCTCACTCCTAACTCATTCTAACTAATGGTTATTATAAAAAAGACAAGGCAAGGATGTAAAGGGAAACCTTGTACATGCACTGTTGGGAATGTAAAGTGGTCCAGCCACTGTGGAAAACAGTATGGAGATTCCTCAAAAAATAAAAAAAACAAAACTACTATATGATCAGAAATTCCATTTCTGGGTATTTCTCCAAAGAAAATGAAGACACTAACTCAAAAAGCTATCTGCACTCTATGTTCATTGCAGCATTATTTACAATGGCCAAGACATAGAAACAATCTAAGTGTCTGTGGACATATAAATGAGTGAATGGATAAAGAAAATGTTATATACATATATATAAAACATGTAATATTACACATATATGTGTATAATATATTAATATACTTAATACATTAAGTATATTTATTAAGTATACTATATTATACTATACTATATTATATTAATATGCTTAATATATTTATATTAATCTGTATAATATATAATATGCATTATATATATATGTTTGCCATTTGCAACAACATGGGTGGATCTTGAGGGCATTATGTAGTGACATAAGAGAGACAGAGAAAGATAAATACAATATTATTTCACTTACATGTGGAATTTAAAACTAAACAAAGAAAAAGAACTCGCAGATATGGAAAACAGATTAATAATTGCTAGAGGTGAAGGGTGAGAAGCAAGTAAAATGGGTGAAAATAGTCAAAAGGTACCAACTTCCAGTTATAAAATAAATAAGTCCTAATGATGTAGTTAATACAAAGCATTACTCTAAGGTTATTAGTAATACTGCATTGTATATTTGAAGGTTGCTAGGAGAATAGATCTTAAAACTTCTTATAAAAAGAAAAAATTGTGATGTTAGATGTTAACTAGCCTTATTGTGATGATCATTTTATAATATATACATATATAGAATCATTATATTGTACACCTGAAACTTAAATAATGTTATATGTCAGTTACAGCTCAATTTAAAAAGAAGTTTCATTATATAATTTGGATGTGACCCTCACATGAACAGCTATGACCAAATTTATCCAAGCAGTCATTGACAGTTGCACTGTAACCGCCGACTGGCCAAAAGATATGATAGATGCTACTACTGACTGTAGGACAGCCTATTTTCAGAGAGGTTAAAATACGACAAAATAAATCTGTTTAATCTTAAAAATCAGCCAAACGGGCTAGCATGCATCTTATAGGTAAGACCATGGGGTGTTCATGCTAGTGGCTAGAATGGTAAAGGGATTGTGTGAATGCAGGGATATTGCTTGGAGGAAAAATCACAAGGCCCCGAGAAGAAAAACTGGGGTGCAGGACATATAAAAGAAGATGTGACATATAAAACAATGGAAAATCCCAAGAAGGTCTGTTGAAATGCATACGTGTATGAATATAAAAATTCCTAATGACTTTTTCTAATCTGTGTCCCATACCTTGATCAAGTAGAACTTGCCAAATAAACTGGATTCTGAAAGAATTGTTATAAACTAAATAGCACCTCTAATTAATAATTGACTATCAAATGACCCATATTTATACAAAAGTAGCATTTAATTGCATGTTATATACTTTCATCTTTGTTCTTGGGGACAGAAATTAAGGATTTTTTTTATACCTTTTGGTTCACAGAATACAGGAAAAAAATGACACTTTCCCCTGTTTTTTCACTGAAACAACTAGGAGTCATTTTGAATTTTATTCAAATCTTCCAGTGAAGGTACTTCTTATACAAATCTTCTCCAGAAAACAGCCAGATGCCTGCAAGCAAACTAAAAGAGAACAAGTCAAAAAGAAGATCGTTCCTCCAGTAATGAGCAATATTTAAGATTCTTATTTTACACCATCTTTAGCAGACTACTCTCTGTAGTGTTGCCTGGGGAGTGGATTTCATTACTAAACCCAAGGTCACAGGTGGTTTTGCACTGAAGTATAATTAAATTGTGCAGAAGGAATTAAAATGGTTTAGCAAATAAGGTCTTCTTATTTGGACTGAATAGGACAGATATAATGCAGTGCCATGTTCAGGCTACAACCAAGCAGCACTTTGGCCCAGGGAGATTAATCTGGAGAGCAATCACTTGATGATCCCTGACTATGAATACTTAGTTGAAATTATTCCTCAGTCACCCTGGGATGGGAAAAGCAATCACTCATAATTAACAGGTCACTTTCTTTGTAGGAATATTTATGCAGGGCACGGAGAGGATGGCATAAGAGAATACCCTTCTTGTTTAGGGAAAAATTGATATGTGTGCTTGGGATGAACACGATGATCAAAAACTATTAAAGAGAAAAGAAACTTATTAAGAATGAAGAGGTATCCTTAATTGTATATTTTCACGTGCGCATGGGGCAGGGGATGAAAATACCTACTCTGAAATAGGCAGAAGAATTGTGATAGAAGTTTTTTCACAGTTTGAGAGAAATCAGTTTTCTTCAGCTAGGTCTTGAGGAAAGACAAATAAGCACATCTGACACTAGCTTCTTGCCCTGTTTCCCAAAGATATGATTTTTTTTTTTTTTTGCTGTAAGAGAGACCCTTATGCCTGCAGACTGTAGAAAATTGTAACTATATCTCCCATTCAGTCATGATGTATCATTTAAACCATTTTTACATTATCCCAGTGAGTATACTTGTCCAGTCAAGGAATTATAATCCCCAGTTACCACATGGAACAGAACATTTGTTTTTGGACAGCATTTTCAGAATATGTAATGCAATATTGGCATACGAAATACTTACATGCACTGTATATGTGTGGGGAGTACGTTGTATGTGTTGTGTGTGTGTGTGTGTGTGTGTGTGTGTGTGTGGTGCTGGTAGTATAATAGCCAAATAAGTCCATGAGCAAGTGGGAGAGACTAGCTGTTGGTTTTACTTGATAGAAGAATCTAACTATTTTTTACTAGTGTACTGGAAATATTTGAATGTGACAATTGCCATGAATATTCACCAAGCAGGTCTTTTGAAAGATTCAGGCCCATGAATTGGATTAATCAGATTGTCAGATTCTCAGTTATTCAGTAGACATGCAAATTATACCACAACTTTACTGCCAGTCCTAGCAAAGCTTAAAATAGGTAGTTATCCCCCCTCCTCTTTTTTTTTTTTAAATACTTGTTCTGCTACAGTAGAAAGAATTCAGAATATGTAAATACAAACGCAACTTTAAAATGTTATTGTATTGCCTTCCACTTAATTCAAACATTATTTCAGGTCCATCCTATGTCTTCTTGGCCCGCTTCCTTGACCTATTACTGCTTTTCCCAGCTTCTTTCTCTCTCTACATATACCTATACATATATTTACACAATGCTTTTTGTTTGTTTATGTATTATAAAAACTCTACATCTGTTGTTACACATTTGTGTATACATTAGATCTAAGCACCCGGAAGGAATTAACTAGAAATGAGTTACGGAGGACATCCTTTCCGAGAGTGAATCTCAATCATAATCTATATAGTTAGGATTCTGTAGAAATAAGCTGGAGGTACTTCTCAGTTTGCTCGAAGGTTGCTAAATCCCAGTTCATGTCTGTTGTCCATTTTCCAGTCCAGCTTATCATTTACCCTGACTTTGCCATTTTAAAACGGGACTCAAACGTGATTCAAACCACTTTCTCCCAGAGGACTATCGAGAGCAGGGACTGGGTAAGGCCAGAGAGGCCCCACCGTGCAGCTTTTCCGGGCTTGAGGTAGCGCCTACTTTCTTTTGGCTGTCGATCCACTGCCTTCCGGTACCGCTCATCTAGCCGGTTCTCCGACGCACCATAGAGAGGCCCGAGTCACGGTAGAGCGTCCCGTCGCGCCCAGATGACGTCAATCAGGCTCCATTCGCTGAAAGCTTTTCCCGTCCACACCCGCTTTAGTTCTCTCTTTCAAGCCCCAGCCAAGCGGCAGGAGCCATTATAGGAAGCGATGCCCGTTTGGTTTGGGAAAGGAATGCACGCTTTGGAATGGATGTCACTATCTTCGTTGGTGAGCCGAATTGTATTATTACTAATAGTTGCATTTCAGTAAGCCAAGATGAGTTTGGTAGACCTTCAGTTGACGTTTTAAATTTAGCACAATGAAATGCACGTGCCTGAAAGAGTTCCTACTTTAATATTACGGTAACAGGTGAAAGATGAACAGAGATGACACCTATTTCTCCCGAACCTTTCCAGTCACATGTATGTGCACATACATAAATGTACCTTCAGTTTCTCTTTCAGGGACAAAATACAGGACATTTGAATAAAACAAATGTTCTTGAAAACAAGTCGCCAGTGACCTTGATGTCGCTCTCCTCTTGTTGCTAGACACTTGTTTTAGCAGTCACCTTTGCCCTAGACTGTGTGCACTGTGACTTTAGCTGCAAGAACTTCACGGGTTTCCTAATGGGTGATGTTAACAGGAGTTTAGAGGATAGTTTTGCATTAAATGTGTTTGGGAAATAAAGGCTGAACAATTGTGCCGTAATTTGTATAGAGAATAGTCGAATGTTCTTGGTACCTGGTTTTGTCATTTATCACAAGGTGTAAAAATACAAATATATATATTATTGCTCAGTAACTAATTTTTAAATTTTTCCATAAATCCTTTCAACAGCAATGACTTTTCAAAAGTGCATATTTAATAAAACTATATGTATTGTATTTCATTTCTCAAAAAAGTTTATGTAAATGTATAAATTTCATAAAATGTTGACATTTACCATCCACCATGGAGGATGTAGTGAAATAACTGACCACAAATGAAGAGGTCAGCTGCTACATTAAAAAGCAAAAAACAAAACAAAACAAAAACAGTCAGATTTAACTTGTGTCACTACAGAAAGCTTATTTACAAAAATAATTCTGTTAAGCATGGTTTTTCATCCAGATCAAATACATGCTGTTCTCAACTAATTTCCCTTGTTTTCAGTTTTCTTGTGCATTTATAGCTGTTAACATGTTGCCTCGTTAGTAAAAGAATGTAAAGACAGTGAATTATACCAGTTCAATAATAACATTAGCATCAAAGAGAAAATCAGTGATATTAATGCCAAGAATGGATAGATTTTATTTTTTTCATTCATTACATCAGAACTATTGAATTGTCATACTGTTAAAGGTAAAAGGTAAAACATGCTATCACAAATTCAGTTGAGAAGCTTAACACTGAAAGCACATTTGTTTTTGTATTAATAATACAAATATAAATTTGATAGTGTATATTGTGATAAAAACATTGGTTTTACCAAATCAATAAACTTACATAACTGGTGTAAATTTGGATTTAGTTGTAGTACAGACATGCTTTGTGATTTAATCTAAACAAGCCATAGCGTTCTACAGTCTAAAGAGAAATTGCGGTTGGCAAAGTTTACATAGATAGGCGATAGATAAAAATGAATTACTTTTTTTTCGTGATGAAGGTAACGTTGTATACAAATTTGCTTAAGCATGGCACCCCACACTTCTTCTTTCGTTGCCACCCATCATCGACCAGAATTTCGAAATATCTGAGCTTTTAAAAATCGAACAAAATGCCCCTCAGTAGTACTGAAGATTTTTTGAAATGGGGTTACTCAACTGTAATAACCATATTGTTCAAGATGAGGTGGACATTTTTTCTCAGTTTTATTATTTACTTTTTTATTAAAATATAACTAGTGCTCATCGTAATAAGTGTATCTTAATCCTCTTTATTTCACCCATTCTACCCTGCCCCTTACCACCCAGACCTCTCCTCTTGGCAACCACCAGTTTGTTTTATTTTGTATTGAAAAATGAGTCTTTTTTTCTTGGTCTGTTTTTTTCACTTGTTTTGTTTCTTAAATTACACATATGAGTGAAATGGTATTTATCTTTCTTTGTCTGAATTATTTCACTTAGCATTATAGCCTTTAGGTCCGCCCCTGTTGTCACAAATGGCATTATCTCATTCATTTTTATGGCTGCATAAAATCATATTCCTGTGTATGTATATGTAGATGGCTTCCATGTATTGGCTATTGTAAATGATGCTGCAGTAAACATAAAGGTGCATATATCTCTTCAAATTAGCATTTTCTTTGGGTATACCCAGTAGTGGACTTACTGTATCATATGGTAATTCCATTTTTAATTTCTTGAGAAACATCTATATTGTTTTCCGCGGTGGCTGCACCAATTTGCATTCCCACCGAGTGCATGAGGGTTCCTTTTTCTCCACATCCTCCACTACACTTGTCATTTCTTGTGATTTTGATTTTAGCCATTCTGACAGGTGTGGGGTGATATCTCATTGTGGTTTTGATTTGCATTACCCTGATGATTAGTGATGTTGAGCATCTTTTCATGTGTCTGTTGGCCATCTGTATAATTTCTTTGGAAAAATGTCTATTCATGTCCTCTGCCCATTTTTTAAGTGTGTGTGTGCGTGCGTGTGTGTGTGTGTGTGTCTGTGTTATATAAGTCCTTTGTACTTTTTTGATATTAATCCCTTATCAGATATATCATTTGTAAATATCTTCTCCCATTCAGTAGGTTGCCTTTTTGTTTTGTTGATGGTTTCCTTTGCTGTGCAAAAGCTTTTTATTTTGATGTGGTTCTGGTAGTTTAATTTTGCTTTCATTTCCTTTGCCTGAGGAAACATAACTAAAAAAATGTTTCTATGGCCAGTGTCAAATAAATTACTGCTCATCTTTTCTTCTAGGAGTTTTATGGTTTCAGGTCTCACATTTAGGTCATTAATCCATTTCAAGTTTATTTTTGTGTATGGTGTAAGATAGTGGTCTAGTTTCATAATTTTTCAGGAAGCTGTTTAGTTTTCCCAATGACATTTGTTGAAGAGACCGTCTTTTCCCATTGTATATTCTTGCCTCCTTAATCATAGATTAATTGACCATATATGTGTGGGTTTATTTCTGGGCTCTCCGTTCTGTTCTATTAATCTGTGTGTCTGTTTTTATGTCAGTACTAGACTGTTTTGATTAATATAGCTTTATAGTATATCTTGAAATCTGGGATTTCTCAGTATTCTGAGATATCTGGGATATCTCAGTTTTCTTCCTCAAAATTGCTTTGGCTAATTGAGGTCTTTTGTGGTTCCACATAAATTTTGGTATATTTTGTTCTAATTTTGTGAAAAATATTGTTGGTGTTTTGATAAGGATTTCATTTAATCTATAGATTGCTTTAAGTAGTGTGGACATTTTAACAATATTGTTTCTTATAGTCCATGACCATGGAATATCTGCCATTGGTGTCATCTTCAATTTTTTCACCCATTTTTACAGTTTCTGGAATACAGTCTTTTCACCTCTTTGGTTATGTTTATTTCTGGGTATTGCATTCTTTTTGGTGCAGTTGTCAATGGGATTGTTCTCTTAATTTCTCTTTCTGCTACTTCATTATTAGTGGATAGAAATGCATCAGATTTCTGTGTATTAATTTGGTATCTTGTGACTGAAATAAACTGAATTTATTTATTCTAGTAGTTTTTGGGTGGAGTCTTTAGGATTTTCTATATGCAGTATCATGAATGCAGATAGTGAAAGTTTTACTTCTTCCTTACCAATTTGAATGACTTTTCTTTTTTGTTGTTGTTTGACTGCTCTCGCTAGGACTTCCAGTACTATGTGGAATAGAAGTGATGAGAGTGGACATTTTTGTCTTGTTCCTGATATTAGAGAAAGAGCTGTCAGTATTTGTTCAAGATATTGTTCAAGATAAGTTGGAAATTTTTAATCAAATTAATCAAACAGTGGAGTGTAGAAGCTTCAGATTTTCAAGCTTTTAGTCAATTGCAGTTGTTGAAAAAAAAAGCATATAGACAGGAAGTCAGTGACAAGTATCCTTATGAAGCAAATGTGTAGCTAAACAAGTTAAACTAAGAGCATATATTGTACATAGATTTAGCATTTAAGTCTGTGAATATTTTCTGAACTATCTCAACCTAGAGACAAAACTTAGTTTGAGCTCCTTTTATTAATTGGATAAATTTATTTTTCATTGAAAAATCCTATAACTTTGAAATTCTAAAATTAATGAAATATTCTTTTAAGTCATAAGTAGAAGCAACTGGAATTAAAAAACAATTCTAGAAGCAAAGCAGTATCTGTAAACATATTTGAGTCAAATACTAACACATATTGATATGACTAGATGAAAAAAGTCAGTAGCTGTGAAAATATTTTGAGTGGAATAGTCACACGTGTCAGTATAAAGTCTGGTAAAATTTAGAATATTCTCTACTCACCAAAATTTTATCTGAGTTTACTAATTACCCCAGAGCCTGAAACATCATTTTCTCAATTCAAAAATATTATATATGATGCACTGTAGAAAGTCATCAGTTGAATATTTTTAAATTCCACATTTATTATCTATAAAACAAACTTTGAAGGGAATTACAGGCAATTTTATGATAAAGAATAAAAGTAAGACTGTATTGAAAAAAAAAGATTCTTTCATAAAAATACAGATAGAGCTAAGAAACTGATTATTTTAGCAAGTAACAAAGGACCCATTTTTTTTTTAGTTTTTAGAAATAAATACAGAGATTTTTAAAATAATTTTGCATTCATACTCAGATATGTTTTAACTTTCAACATACTCAGATATGTTTTAACTTTCAGAAATAATTCTTGAAAATACATTCAAATAGAGCTGTAATATGTAATACAATCAATATATAAACAATAGAATGCAGTGTGAAAACATGAACAATATAAGAAAACCAATTTATCATCAGTAAATCATATTTGAAAATTTATTTTTAGTATCCCCATTTCACTCTAAGGTTGTCTAAATTTGAATTATAATTTTGGAAGTCTTTACATATAAACCCCATATTCATAACAATCAAGAATATTAACCAAATAGATAACCCTTACAAGGATAAAATCTAATTTATTCTGTCAATTCTCTTTTGTCCATTTTCCATTGTATCTTTATTATAAATACTGCTCTTGTACATCCCTAGAGGACCCAGGATAATCCTGCCTCCAAGTGTTCTGGGTTGCCAGTAGCTCAATTTTGGGGGCCAGATCAATAGGTCAATGTTCTTGCTAAATATATACACAGACAATATATTGTTATCATTCATTGAATATGCACATACACATAACATGTTAGTCTTTTCTTAAGTGTCAATTGTTTTATTTTCTAACTGTATTAAATTAAATATGCAGATTTCATTCCCAGTTTGAGATTTTATTCATGATACCTTAAAGTGGTGAATAGATCTTGAATCTGCCCATTAGGAATGAGGAGGTAGGAATTCAGTAATAAAATTAGAAAAAAAATAACCATATTCTTGCCATTCTAATTAACCCATTTACCTCTTCATGTGCCAGTGAGAAGCAGTCTCTTTCTTCCTTAGTCCCTCCTTCCTTTCCTCCCTTCCTCCCATCCCTCTTTCCTTCTTTCAGTAGACTTTATATTTTATTTATTTTATTTTATTTTACTTTATTTTATTTATTTTAGAGAGAGAGAAAGAGAGTGCGAGTGGAGGAGAGAGGCAGAGGGAGAGAGAGAAATCACAAGCAGGGGCCATGCTCTATGTGGAGTCTCACATGGGGTTGACCCCATGATCCCGGGGTCATGACCTGAGCCAAAACCAAGAGTTGGACGCTCAACCAGCTGAGCCACCCAGGTGTCCTGCAATAGCCTTTTTTTTTTTTTTTAAGCAATTTTAGAAGGTGTGGAGATTTCCTTTACACCCCCTGCCTCAACGCATGCATAGCCTCCCCCTCATTATCAACATCCCCCACCAGAATGGCAATTTTTAATCTGTGCTTTAAGATACATTTAGCCTAAGCGTGTATTAAAAAGACAACTATTGGGGCTCCTGGGTGGCTCAGTCGGTTAAGCATCTGACTTCAGCTCATGTCATGATGTCACAGTTCATGAGTTCAAGCCCCGCATCAGGCTCTGTGCTGACAGCTCAGAGCCTGGAGCCTGCTTCAGTTTCTGTGTCTCCCTCTCTCTCTCTGCCCCTCCCTGCTTATGCTCTGTCTCTGTCTCTGTCTCTCTCAAAAATAAATAAGCATTAAAAAAAAAATAAAAGGACAACTATTTTACTTTTTGTTTTCTTTTCCATTAACATCTAAGCTGACTTTTCCCTCATTCTGCCTTAGAATTTAGCTAGCAAGTTGTCTTATAGCAAAAAATTTGGTGAGCACGGCTTATTCTAACCGCCTGTGTTGGCAGAGTACTTACACTGCCAAAGGCATCTCAGTCTCTGCTAACTATTGATTTTAATGGATTTTGTTGGCCATTCCCAGTCCATCTGTCTGCAATAAAACAAAGATCTCTTCAGCCCCTGTAGGAATTTCAGAGCTATGAACACTCAGAAAATGCCACCAGGGAGATTATTTTACCTCCCTTTTTGGCAGAGATTAAAGTGTTCTTCTGGGATTGATTTGTGCTCTTCCAAGCTTTTGAGTAGCTACTTTTCTCACAACTGTTAAAAAAAAAATTCTTTTCCAATGAAATACTCACTCTTGTGAACCCAGAGATGCTGGGATAGCAATAATCAAAAATATGGGCTAATGATCATCTTTCTAAGGAGAAATATTGTAATAGGACAATATTCACCCTAAGAGACTCTGAGACAGCATCTTTGGGTATCTTCTTCACTTGTTCTGAGAAGGTGTCTCCCATTTTAATTCTGTATTTATTTAAGTATCTTCCAATAAGTATACAGTTCTTGTTTTCCTTCTATACATCATTTCACTGGGAGACCGGCCAAAAGAGAACGGAGGGATGTTAACTCTGTAGATTCTTAGGCTAAAGTCATGTCTTCCTCGTTCCCTAACCAAGGTTATAATTCCATAATATTTCTGCCATCAACTCCTGGAAGATACAGGAGATATTTCATTCTGAATTACCATGGAAACTTCCAAAAGTGTTTAGGCACATTGTCCCAGCTCAGAGACAGTGGCAGCCTGCATGTTTAGGAACAGGTGTAAATAGTTTCCAATTCTTCTACAGAGACTAAGACTCTAAAAACAACTCCAGGCTGTATTTCCCATCTTTAATCCTTTTCCCAACTCAGTGGGAGCAAAGTTGACTCATGGCTCCAGAGCTGCAAGCTCTCAGTTTCTGGAAAACTTGTGGATTTGAGCTTAAGGAAAACAAATGTCAAGATGCTGTAGCCACAATGATTTATATCTCTATTCATTACGGTTAATATTTTTCTTCCCTATCATAAATGCCTAGAAACTGCCACATGAAATCTAAGGAATGTTATTGCTCAGACAACAAAGGGAATAGAGCGACTTAATGTATTTTATCATTTTACAGGAGGCAAACTAAAGTGAATAAGTACCATGCATCATAAAAAGAATCATATTTTTTAAAAGCCAAATAGAGAGCTAGTAATAAAAGTGAAGGCTTTCTTATTTCACTCAGTCCCCTGTAGAGAAAGAAGAGGGAGAGGTGTTGAAGCTGAGGGGCTTGGCACCCCAAGCCAGGGATCACGCACAGATGTCTGGGGACTGCATTTCAGCCTTCCCTACCAAAGTCAAGAGGGATACATGCTTATATGGGATAGCTGAGATTCCTGAAGGTTTAGATGATTATGTCAACCCATCAGAGGATAAGGAAAGAGCTTCCTGGGACCAGACATCTTTACCAAAGGTCTGTTGCTCCTGTTGGCAGAGCCTGTACCCAGCCTGGTAATATTGCAGCTCATTTTACCAAAGCAGCCACTGTCTGTGACTGTTGCCATTGGAAACACTTCCACAGTCCAGACTGGGATTTTCTTGCTACTAATCAGTGAGGGAGTAATTAGGCATGCATAGTTAACTGACAGTGGCTGTAGAGAAGGCACTGGCTTCCTTCTAAAGGGAATTTCCAGTTACACTAACATTATGACACACATGAGATGCTCTGCGTTCCATATGGAATGAAGCAAAGACTGTCACACTCATCTGATTTAGGACTGTGAACCTGGATTCCCATGGAGGTTTCAAAGGCACGAGGTCAGGACTCCTAGTTTGAAGTAATTCAGCACTTCTTTTTTTTCAGCTGTAGATTTCCCTAGGAATCCTCTTTAATATTAGGGCATCCATGGGATTGTGCTCCTAAAAGAAAAAGGCATAGATGTTTCTTTCAATGCCCTGAATACAGAGCTTACCAGTCAGCTCATTATATTCTGCATATAACGTGATGGGAATATTTTTTTAGAAAAAAAAATTCCATAGTGGGCCACTGTTTTATATTAATGATTTTCATGGGAAAATTGTCTGCTGATTATATGGTGAAATAAATTAGTGTGTGTTGTTGTGATCTACAACCCGCCGGGACGTAAAGGAAAAGTAGACAGTTGAAAAAAGCTAAGCACAGGAAGCGTGCACAAAGTGGCAAGATGTGGAATGCCGTATCTGTAGTGAAGCCAAGGGAGTCCATGTGGGTTTCATATTGACAAGATTTTCTTTTACCTTTTCCTAAAGGAGTACAAAGAATGTATTTTTTACTAAAAATAAAAGATGGGACCAAGTATTGAATGGGGTTATGCATATACTTGTGTGTCAGAGGGTGGTATTGAGAAATAAAGGGATGTATACGTGAACAAAAATTTTGCTAAGTCTTCTTCATTAGAAAAAAAATGGTAAATTTTTGAGGGAAAAAATGGGATATTCTTTGAATAAATGAACTCGATTTCTAGCTTTAAAAATGTAGTTTCAGATTTGCCCAGCAGAAGGTACACTGCACCAAGGGCTGGGTTACAAACTAGCCTGGTACGGTGCGCCCATAAATCAGTTTGCGTAGTATGTTGAATTATGTTCTTAATCATGCAAGGGTACTTTTGCTTGAAACTATTCTTTCTCATGTTTCTAGTAGTCTTATTTATGGGCATGTTGGAATGTGGCCAAAGCTTTTCCCTTAGGTAAAATGACAACATCTTAATTGGGAATGTTTGGTCTGTGGCATGAGTTGCCAGAGAGCGGTCCCATTGTTCTAATGCACAGACATCCATCATCAGCCTGCTCACAACGCCTGTAGCCGAGTGGTGGAAGCACAGGGCTGAAAGACATCTGAATCATTTTTTGGATTCCAGCACTGTCTAGTGCTATAAAAAAAAAAGGCATGTCATACTCTCTTAGAGCTCAGCCATGTCATCGTTCAAGTGACTATCCCAAAGTTTTGTGAAAATTAAATCAATTTAAGTCAAAGGAATCACTTCGCCCTCAAAAAAGTCATGGAATTTAAAAAAATGTCAGATAATGTTGATATTATTTTTTTCTTGGGAACAACATATTGTAATTCTTAGATGAGCAGAATGGATCCTGTATTACGATTGTAGCTATTAGTTTCTTAGCAATATAATAAAAAATCTCATTGTTTTGTAGGATAGGACAGGGCTGCAGTCTACTCATCTCAGAAGCTGCAGAGAATGCATATTATCTGCTCAAGAAGTATTTCTGAATGCAGTGCAAAGGAGAGGATTTCACAGCAAAATAAAAACAAGCCAAAAAGCTGACTAGAAATCTGTCTTCTAAGAAAACTACAAAATACTCCTAAGAGGTACATTAGGGAGGAAAACTTTCCCTTTGAGTGTCTGGAGATGACACTGTGGCTTTAAAGAAAATGAACTGGAATCTAGGAAAAATCTCAGTACGTTATGTCACACATCCCAGGTATAAAGAAACTGATAATTATTTCTCATTTGTTACATGTCTTCTAATCTAAAAATTTGGACTGTAAAGGAAACACAAAGTGTGTGTGTGTTTCATGTAGGATTGTGTGTTTGTATCGGAGGTGGGAAGAGTTCAGGGCAAATGTGAGAAAGTGCCGATCTGTGTCATATTTTAGTGACTTCAGAAATAAGGAACACTCCACCTTTCTGAAACAAGCTACACATCTTATGACAAAATATTTTGGTATTGTGAAGACTGGCAGTTGTCAAACTTGATTCAGAAGTATCTTAATCTTTAAGCCTGTCGCCTTTGTCAAATCCCTTACAAGTGCAAAGCAAGTGCTTTCAAGAAAGACCTTGGCAAATATGAAGACCTGCTCTGTTGCCACTAGGTAAGAATGTTGAATTCCGAAGGAGCTGCCAAATCATGCCCTCAATCACAATAAAAAATGATGCAAAGATCAAAAACATTAAGATGTGTTTTAGATTAAGACACCCAACTCCTTATTAGTAGTGTTGTCAAATATGGTTCTACTTACTGGGATGGCAATAGCTAATGAAATGCAAGTGTTCTTTTGAACTGAAAACATTTGAAAGATTAAAAAAAAAGGTAAAAAGAAGGCTGCCACTTATATTCTTCTCCAATTTCTGTTGCTCATTGTTTTCAAAAGTTAAATGACTGGTCACCCTTACCTTGCTCTGAGAATCTGTTTTTTTTTCCTTTGATAATCTGTGTTCTTTATGTTTTAAAATATTTGTTATTTCGAAAGAGGTTAAGGCTTAAAAAAGTTGCACAGACAATACAGAGAGTTTCTGTGTATGGTTCACCCAGTTTTCCCTTATGATAACATCTTACATGAGTACAATACATTGTCAAAGCCAGGAAATTGACATTGGTACAATTATATTAACACAAATACAGACCTTGTTCAGATTTCACGAGTTTTTACATGCACTCTTTTTTCTCTCCCTCCTGGGATTTGAGTTACCTAAATCTCGAACTGGTTATCAATAATAAATACTATGTGATACAGAAACAAATCATTGACTAGCAGTGACATTTAAAATGAGCAATGCTAAACCATAAGTCCCATCTGTTTTCACTTACTTCACACAGTCCCTGTCTTTAGCCTACTTAATCATTCCAACAACCTTCCCTTTTCCAGACCTCCCTCCCAACGCCAGTATCCAGATAGCAACTGCCTAAAACAAGAGTTGACATTTTTGAGTGTTTTATCTTTGATAAACTCATGGGGGTCATTTCTATAAATTCTACAGATGCTTTCTGACATTAATACTGACAAATTAAAGAAATGAACACAATTTATAAATCAAAGGGCTTGCCAAGGATACTAGACATTTGTTTATTTCTACCTGGTGAACACCTGGGCTCAACTTGCTAAGGAACAATGAGCACCATTGTTTGGAATAGAAAAACCAGTCTGAAGGAGACTTATTGCTGAATAGATACCAATGTAGTGCTTTGGCACACTTGAAGATGACATACTGTAAGTGTGTCATATTTAAAAATTAGAGAGATCATGGCCATTTGTGACCATTAAATGCATCATATGTGTTCTTGTGGTTGAATTCAGTACCATTGCAATTCGATATTAATCATCTGAAGGATTAAAAAAGTTTATGTAAAGGAAAAACAGGCAGCAGCCTGTAGAGAGATGAGAAAATCATTATTATTACGCACAAATGTAGCAGAAGTAGACTTAGTCGACTGAAATTATGTAAGCTAGACTAATAGTTTATTAAATGAGAGATGGCCATCTCATGCCCATTTCTCTAATTCTTCAGTGGGAAGGCATGAGACCAGGGCCATTTTTTATAAGCTATGAGCTGGGCAAATTAAAAGAGAAAAAGTGGGATGTCCATAAGACAAATACCTCAATGTGTTTTCAAACATCTGGAACCCTAAAGTACCTTTTTGGGAGACATAAAATCTTCTCTAACTACTGCCTATGTATCCAACTAATAGAGGAAAATTAAAAGATTGTAATAAATCTCTCTACTTTTGCAACCCTGTCTCTAGATCCTCAAGTTCAGACCAGACTAGTTAATAGCATCTATTTTCACTTCATTCACTTTGCCATAAATGAAGGCAAATGCTGTTGGGCTCTGGTGAGTTTGAGTGGGTAATGACTGCTGGGGAGGGGAATGTGAAGTTAGTGGGCCCAAAGGTTAGATTTATGACTCTGGGACACTTAAGTTGTTTTGAAAGCATATACTGGCAGGAGCCTCCAAGTAACAAAAGAGAATGAATAGCTTTGTAGAGAGATTTTTGCCTATGTTAAAGATTTATTTATTTATTTATTTTTATTTTGAATATTTTTTTATAAATAGTTTTCCTGATGACCTTACATGAAAACATTCATGTCAATTCCAGGCATTAAGGACATTGAAGTAGAAGAATAATTGGGCATTTTAACATTGAAAGGAAATTTACAGAGCACTATTACACACCTGAGCCTCTCTGTCCTTGTAGAAACTTTGGGGTCTACAAGTATAGATTAGGGCTTCCATTTCCTTGCATTTGCTATCACAGAAATTTATTGAAGTTTTATGGTATATAAGGTAGATCCTTATAGATATAAGGTAGTGAATTATTGGGATCAGGAGGTTGTGCATTTCATGCTATCCAATTCAGTTGTCAAATGGAAGGTTTTGTCAGATATCTGAAATCTGAAGATCAGCTACAGGGCAATCAGTATTTCTGGATAGACCAGTTATGGCTATGATAACCTGTAGATTTGTGCCTGTCAAAATCAGTGAATTTAGGTTCCTTTTATGAGGATTCATTTATTATTTTTAATAATGGGTAATTAACATGATAGGTAGTATGTAATACAAAAAAAATTAGATGCCAACAATAAAGACAATCTTTTATATGCCAGAGTTTGCAGTGTGGATTTAGATAGGTAAGGAAACACACAAATACCATTCAGAGTTCAGTACAATAATGATACACAATGCCCTGGGAATATGTGGACAGGTTACAGAACCCCAGAAGGAGAGATCAGGATGCAGGGGCTTCCCAAGTCTCTAATATTTAATATTTATTGCATGCAGCATGTAAAATGAAACCCACCCTTGAAACTTTGCTCATATTTATGTCTCTTCTCTGATCCCAGAGCAATTGCTGTCTGTCTTTCAAGGAGCATTTGCATTCTGTTCTCTTTTCATGTATATTATTCTGTCATCCCCATTACATGGGGAGCCCTTTGAAGGCAGAGGCCTGCTTCTCCAGGCCTCAACAGCTGTGAGCACAAATGAGGTCACACTAGCAACAAATTTCACAGTGGCCCTCCTGTGTAGTAGCCGAGAACTTGGTGTGTAACTCAGATTCTCAAATAGTGATTTCTGAGTGTCCTTGGAGATTTTCTGATAAAAGTTCAACATGCAGTTCTCACATAACTCCCTACATTCTCACCCTCTGTCATTGGCACTCTACCCCCTGCTGCACCGGCTCCACAGCACTGCTCCACCACTTTTGGTACCTGCTTGACAGTGACACACAGGTGCCAAAGGTGCCATCTCTTAACATTGCCCACCCCACAGGGACGGATCGTCCTATCATGTCTCGCTTTGCTCCTTGAGCACCGAAGCCGCTCGCGTTATGGTCCTTATGTCTTTGAGTCTCAAGTGAAGCAGCTCCACCTCTTTAACTGCATCTACTGTCTTCATATGGCTGATCGTTGAGGAAAGGCCTGGAGACTTGCACCACGCTTTCTTCTTTGCTCCCTATTTCCCCAAATCATAACCACCGCTGAATCTAGTAGCTTTCCTCCTTCCTGTAAATCAGTTCATGCAAATTGACACCTGAGGGCCACTAGATGCCCTGCTTTATTAGGTACACTCCTTAACTCAGCCTGCGTGCCTGCTACATTAGCATCAGTGCTCATGATCGTCTGTATATAATCTACACTCAATCAAGAGAAGTATTTACTAATTGATTCATAACCACATCCGATATGAAATAGCACCACCTAATAACATGCAGTTGGAAAAAAAAAAAGACTTTTTCTTGTACTTGGAAACCAAAGCAAATATATATGAGTAAATGGCATAAAGCAAAAAATGGAACCCACTGTGCTGCAAGACTAACAATATGGCAGTAATATGTGCCTGCCAAACTGCCATCTCCACAAATTAATCTTTCATTTCATCTCTGGATTTACTGTCACACTTCGGCTGGGAGTACAGTTATGACTGAATTGAGATTCTTTTATGTTCATTCTTCATGCTACAACATAATAAATATTTTTATTGCCAAAGTTTTCTTGATGCATATATTATTAGAAATCATAGAATTTGTCTCATAGTTGGCTATATGGGATCAAAAGAAGTAACATTCTTTAAAGTACAGAGTACCTGAAGGAGGTTCACAGAAAATCCATATGAATATATTAAATGTCATCAAACATGCACACACACGCAAACATACACAGTGGGTCAGTCTCTAGTACTTTACAAATGACGTTGGCTCCATTGCCTGTTTTAGGTTCTTTCTCAGAGTGTCCCTAAAATACTTAATTCTTCTCCATTAAAAAGTTTTCATTGGTTATTGATACTGATTGAAATGAAAAACAGAGGGGTGCCTGGGTGGTTCAGTCAGGTAAGCGTCCAGTTTCAGCTCAGGTCATGATTTCATGGTTCGTGAGTTCGAGCCCCACGTTGGGGGTCTGTGCTGACAGTTCGGAGCCTGGAGCCTGCTTTGGATTCTGTGTCTCCCTCTCTCTCTGCCCCTTCCCCACTCAAGCTCTGTTTCTCTGTGTCTCTGTCTCTCTCTCTCAAAAATAAACATTGGAAAAATTTTTTTGAAAGAAATGAAAAGCAGAATATTGGCCTCCATTTACTGAAGGACTTGGCATTTGTACATGAGCATGTTGCATATAATGTCATGGTATAAGGATAAGGATAGTGCTTAATGCAAAATAATGTGTGAGAATCCTTGCACAATATCCATGCAAGCAGATTATTATTACTGGAGAGTGTGACAGATTAAATAACTATTTTTTTTTCCTTATGACATTGACAGTTAAAAGGGCACAAGAAACACATAAGAGTTCTCAAGGCCTAGTCTCAAAATTTAGCATTGATTTTTGTCTCATCCCATGGCCCAACACAAGTTTAAGTAGCCAAGCCCAGAATCAAGTGAAAAGGAAATCTACTCTGCCCATGATGATACCTTGGCAAATGTGAAGAAGGGAAAAATGAAGAATTTAGACCAATATGTCAGATAGTCACATGATTTCATGTCATGTTTCTATTTCTGATCTGCTTTTCTGTTGAACAAACCTGAGTAGAAAACTCAGTGTTTTATTCAAAGTCATACTTAAAAACTAAGAGAAAAGTACCTACAGTAGTGCTTTCCTAGGTATATTATAAGGTCCACTGATGGGCTATATGGAAACTCTTGAAAAACTACAAACACACCCAGTCTCAAGTCCTTAGTTTTTTGTTTTTAAGTTTTTGTATTGAAGTGTGACCATACTCTATATATTTTTAGTTTTAAATAACATTAAGAGAGTATTGGTAAATCATCAAGTGGTTTACTAAAAGCAGGTCTCTTCCAAAACACTGGGCATGGTTCTGGTTCTGTTTACCTAGGGATTTAAGTTCAACATTATAAAAAGTCTGACTGTCGTACCATATTACCTTTGTGAAGCTCTTAATACATGTTGCAAATGGAAAATTAGAATCCCCACAATTTGGGGCAAGGATGCCTTGGTATCAGAATTGTTTTGAACTGAAAATGGTTTTGAATTGCTGCTTTGCTTGTTTTGCAACCATAAAAAAAACTGTTGATTTATCTTAATCATAATTTATTTGCTGTGTGCTTACTGTTGCTAAACTTACTTGCGGCAATAGTATTTTAGACTTTTAAAAGACTCTATTCTAAGGTACAGAGATGTTGTGGGTCAAGTAATGATCACTTGTAATTTTGTTTTTATTGTAATTCTACATAGTTCACGTACACGGGCACCAAAAGATAAGTGCAAAATGGCAATTTTCATAATAGTGTAACTTTTAGAAGGTGGGAGTTGATTGATTAAATAGAGTGGTATAGATTTGTCTGTGTAGACTAATGGGGTGTGGTTTGAGAGCTGTTCTTCTAGATCAAAGTACATGATGTGATTAGGATTAAATCAGGGAAAGCTGTACATGAAGCCCAATATCTGAAATCGCCTTCAGTTCTCTTAAAAAAATGGCCCTAATTTGACCTCTCTCATCTCATGTACAATAGGCAGCATCCCTGATTATATATTTATTATTCCAGTAACTTGACAATGTGTAACATAGAGGGTGTTATTTATGCAATTCCTAAGTGAAAATTCAATCATTTGGTCAATTGTACAGTTGCTTCTAAACACATAGATGTAGTATAAGCAGTTGAATTTTTCACTTTCAATCCAGATATTTTGGTACTAATTAGTTGTAGTTGTTACTATTCTGATTTTTTTTAAGTGCTAAGGTATGTGTACTAAGGAAATGACTTGTTTTCTTTATTTTTATTTACCTCAAAGTTAGGAAAGTGGTGACAGGAAACCCACAAGGATTTAAAAGGATAAAGTGAGATTCATAAATTTTCTTGACATAGACAAAGAATAATGCTAACAGTGTATAATGGCTTGGGTATTTATTTACCTTTACATTTTATTACTAGATACTACATAGTATAATTTGAACTGACTTGGTAAAGAATTATTTTAAGTTTTCACCTTTAATTCATCTTTTAAAACTTCTCTGGACTCTTAAAGCTATATGCATAAGATTTGCTATGTTGAAATCTGAAGGCACTATCATGTAGTAGACTAGGTGAATATTGTAAAAAATCCCAGATTTTGGAGTCTAGTAGAAAAGTTTAAGAATTAAGTTTAAGAATTGTGTAATGTGGGAAAGTCACTTAGCTTTGGTAAAACTTGTTTTCTTACAAATGACATAGGAAAAAAAGCCTACTTTATAAGAAGGTTGCAAAGATTAATGGTGACATATGAACAATGTTTTTTATTAAATTTGCTTAATAAATAGCTTAGAATTGATTAATATTATTTCCTTAAGTTAGGAAATGACTGGATGTTACATAGGAAGTCACCATTTCAGTTCCATTAAAAGAAGGATGAATGAGTTCTTGTATTAGAATGGCTATTCCACCATGGCTTTCAGATCTCAATCATATAATAGTCAGTCCAGAAAATGTCATGAAAATGATAGCTGGATTATACTAAAGAGAAAGAAAAAGGTGATGGGAGAAGGGAATGAAGTCAGGTGTGTAAGCAATTATAGCCATGATTGGAGGGGGAAATTTTGAGGTTATCAATAGTAAAATCAATGGACTATAGTGAATATGCTCCTTTCATTCCCAGGAAAGCATAGTCTAATTCTCAGTCCTTTGGGGATGGTGGTTCATCAATACTGAAAATGTTAATTTTTTTCAAAAATGTGTTGAATTACTAGTAAAGAGAAGTTTACAACAGGAGGGAGTGTAAGCAAAAAGCTAACATGGGACTCTGTCCTTTTTGTGTGTGTGTATTTATTTTTGAGAGAGAGAAAGAGCATGAGCAGGGGAGGGGCAGAGAGAGAGGGGGAGACACAGAATCCGCAGCAGGCTCCAGGATCTGAGCTGTCAGCACAGAACCTGACTCCGGCTCCAGCTCACAAACTGTGAGATCATGACCTGAGTCGAAGTTGGACACTTAGCCAACTGAGCTACCCAGGCTCCCCAGGACTCTGTTCTTTTTACCACAGAAGTATCTTAAAAATTCCTTTATGTGAAAAAAAAATATGAATGGATGTTAGTTTTCAACCTTTTTGTGTGTTCCAGGGTGGGAAAGTGCTATGTAGTGGCCAAGAGGGACAAGTTATGGTGGTTGTGTCAGTGGTTTTGAATTTTGTTTTCTGCAATTTCACAAATGCTAAAATTAAAAGTCAGTATAATTCCACTGTTATTTTAAAAGGGTGCTGGGATACTGTAGTCATGGATACCAGATCATTGTAATTGATGAAATGGATCTCAGTCAACTGACAGACTTATAATAACTTTAGTAATGAGTTAATGAAGTTAATCAGGTTTGGACACAACCTTTGTATTCTTAATAATATATTTCATTTAAAAAAAAATTAATGTTTTATTTTTGAGAGAGAGAGAGACAGACAGACAGAGAATGAATGGGAGAGGAGCAGAGAGAGAGGGAGACAGAATCTGAGCAGGTTCCAGGCTCTGAGTTGTTAGCAGAGAGCTCGATGTGAGGCTCGAACCCACAGACTGCGCGATCATGACCTGAGCCAAAGTCAGATGCATAACCGACAGAGTCACTCAGGCACCCCAATACATTTCTAAGTATACACACACACACACACACACACACACACACACACACACACACACACTGATATATGCATATATACAAATGGCATATAAAAATATGTACAAATGGACATTTATGAAACAGATATATATATTTATAATATATGTTTGCTTTCCTTTAATGTTTATTTTTTCAGCTGATATATCCAGCAAAATGTGACTTTACTCTGCATTCCTACAGTATGATTCTTGTTTAACTTGTCTATTGCTGTGTGACAACATACTCCAAAACATACTGATTTAAGCAACAACCCTTTTATTACCCATGATTTTCAGTCTAAGCTAGGCTCCTACTTTGTCTTAGAGTGGGTCCCTCACGTCGATGCGTTTTTCAGGTCAGCTTAAGGCAGGGGTTAGCATCTTTCTTTCCAGCTAGTCTTCGGAACTTTCTTTCTCTGTGTAAATTCTCCATTTGGTTCTTTATGTGGCCTTTCCATCAAGATAGCATGTCTTCTTACATGGAGGGTCAGGGTCAGGGTTCCCAAGGGAACAAAAAACAAGGCAGCTGTGAGTGAGATCTTCTTAAAGCCTAAGCTAGGAAATGGCCAGCATCACTTATAACACATTCTGTTGCTTAAAACAAGTCACACGACCAGCCTCTATTCAAGAGGGAGGGCATTACATGGGAGTGTGCTTACTGGGATCATAAAAATTGAGAGGCATGATTCACTGGAATCTAGTAACCTGGGTTCCCTGGGTACCCTACTGATTCACATTCCTCCACATGTAAAATACATTTACCCCTTGCCCTGGACCTTCAAACTTCTCATGCCATCAGTGCTTCAAGTCAAGCCTGAGGTCCAGGATCTCATCATCTAAATTATGAAGGTAATAACGCTTCTTGGGTAAAATTCCATTGCTTTCAGGAAATATTTGAATTAAAAAGACATGTTTTCTTTTCCACATCCACGGAACATTTGATGGTAAGACAAGGAAACAACGAACGCAATAGATACTCCCACAGAAATGTTTGTGTGAGAGTGGGGTGTGGCCAGTTGGAGACAAAGCACTGAGTAATTAATGTACAGTAATCTTGAAATCCAGCCAAGCATTTAGCACCATCCTCAGCCTCTACTCTGGGGTGGGGGATGTAAATTGGTTGGGACTGATCTCTGTTCCATGTCACCTTATGTTCTTCCTGTTGCTTGATTTTGTAATCTGGGCCTTTGACTTTTAACGATTAACTTTCCATAAGAAAAGTTCGATGTTTGCATCTGGGCAGTTTTCTCAAGTCTGTTTTCTCACATTAGAAGTTTTGAAATTCAGAGGCTCATTTGCATTTTGTACTGTCTCTATCCCTTTTAGACCAAATTTATTAATTCCTTTAAAAATGTTGAGGATGTTTTAAAATTTAGATTCCATCCACTCCATTAGACAAAACCCATGCCCACAGATCTCTCCAAGATAGGCCCAACTTCACATGGATATAGAGTCAGGAAGTCATGAAACAGTATACTCAGCATCTCCAGAAGCTCTTTCTTCTAGTGGACAATGTCTACAAGGCATGTCTTTAAAATCATTTAGAGCCCCTTTTTCTGTCTGAGAGGATCTGAGAAGCTCTCTCTCTGCCTTTTGAAATCTTTAGAAAGAGACTTACAGCCAGGTCTTGACTTGATTTTACTCTTAAGTTCACATTTGATTTTTGCCTTGGATTTGATTTTTGCCTTCAGGCCATTTCCATTTTGAGAAACTTTTGCTAAATGCACAACTATGAATACAAAGTTTTTATTTTCCAACCCAGCACATTCAGATTGAAAATGTTTCGTGTAGATTCTGTTTGAAAATGAAAAGAAGTCCCTTCTTTAATACATCAGTCTCTGTAACCTCTCATGCAGAGCAAAAGAAGCCTGTAAGCACTTGCAGCATTGTCCATGGCAGTCTCTTTAGCAAAATTCTTAAGCTTATAGGGACATTTGCTAATTATTATAGGTGACAGTTTCTCTCATTATCCTGCCAGTAAATCATTCAGATCCCTTTCTTCAGTCTCAAGTAAGGTTTCCTTATTGCTTCCCCAGCCTCCTATAGTACTCTCCTTGGAGTGAGTCCTTTGGTGGTCTTCTTACTGGCTGCTCCCAAAGTCAGTGCCGCAGTTTCAGGATTTGTTTTGGCAGTCCCCCCCTACCCCCCGCCCCATGCTGCCCTCACTGGTTGCTAGGTTGGTCATATTTTACTTTAATTATATATGGGTACATATCAAACCACTCCCAAGGCAGTGGATTAAAATAACATTCTTTTTACTCATAGTTTTCAGTCTGGCTGAGCCCAGCTAGGCAGTTCTTACTATGTTTTTGTCAGCAGGCATTTGTGTAGCTGCATTTAGCTGTAGGGTTTCCTGGGGTCTGGCCTTAGCTATAACACTAGGATGGCTGAGACTGTCTCCCTCTCCATCTCCCCTCCCCTTGTTTCTCCTCCCTCCCCACGCCCCTTTCTCTCTGGGTGGTGTGCAGTTTCAGGAATTCTGTTTCTCTATTTGTTCTCTTCTGGGAGGGTAGACATAGTTCATACATGGAAACTCAGTGACTCAGCACCAAAGAGCACCAAAATGGAAACTTCCAGACATTATTTCAGTTTAGTACTGGAACTGGCACAACATTACTTCTGCTACCTTATCCATGCTTAAACAAGTCCCAGGACCAGTCCATATTTAGGAGGAATGTGAATCCCATGAGGCAAGCTTCACTGTGGTCCACCCATGTAAAAGAAGTCATATGTCTAAAGCAAAAACATTTTTCCCCCTCTAAGTTGAAGTCATTCTTCTAAAATCTTTTCGCTAGATTTGATGTGTTCTTAGCCAGTGAGAAATCTGCTGTTGGATGGTTTCCAGTTATCCTATCAGGAAACTTGAGGTGTTTAGGCCACCCATAGACCAACTAGAGAAGAGTCCTCTGAGTTGCCTCTTAATTGTCAACAGATCCATTAGAGTCTAATTTACATGACCATGAAAGCTCCTTGGAGGTGATGGTGCATAATAACCAAGGGCAAGAAAGATGAACTATCCTTTAAAGATTTAGATAGTCTGAGAATAACAACTGCTCTAACATCTTTCTAAATAAATATTGGTTATTTCACATGTGTGCACACACAGGCTTGTGTGTGTGTGTGTGTGTGTGTGAGGGGGGCGTAGAAGGTAGTTGATATTGATTGGAAGATACAGGAGCAGAGCAGAAATGGAAAGAGAAAGAGGGATACAAGAAGCCAATAGTTAAAAGAACTTGAAAACTTGATCCTTGAACAACTATATAGATGTACTTATTTAGAGACACTAAAGCACTTGTGTAGTTTTCTCTTAAGTAATATTGTATTCAGTTTTAAGGATGATGGTTGATGGAAATGATAGAAACAATTTGAAAATATCAACTTTTTCTTCCAAATGATCTGACCTGTAGCCCATTTTTGTAAATAAACTTTTATTAAAATAAACCCACACTCATTCATTTTCATATTTTCTATGGCTGCTATCATGCTAAAATGCCAGAGGTTAGTAGTTTCAGTACAACCATACGGCCCACAGAGCTGAAAATACTTATGATCTGGCCCTTTACAGAAAAGTTTCACTCATTACTAATCTAGGGAAAGTCCTGAAAAAGCAAAAAAGGTTACCTGTGAAAGCGTCACTTATTGATCCATCTTTATATAGCTCAAATGACTAAGATGCAGCTCCATTTCTATAGGGTCTTGTTATCCAAATAGAAGGTAGATAATACGCCAATGCAGGAAACCATAACTCTTTGGCATTTGGACATTTAGTCTTTAATTCACTGAAACAAACCGAAAAAGATTTTCGTAAATATTGTCGCCGATGGTATGTCCCATTTCATAATTTCATTTAGAAATCTGAAAAGGAGATTATATTTTAGGGGCATGTTTTTAAAAGAAATAATATTCAATTCCATTGGCATATAGTAAATAGAATTAATTGAAAATCTGGTTCAAAACCAAATTCGTTCATTTTCTACCTTTAAACTGATAACTCACTTCCCATTTATTATCTAAAATATCCAAAACACATATGCAAATATCATAGACATCAGAATAAGTACAAGAATAATTTTCATCATTTTGCCAGATTAAAAAAATTACTAATGTTTTCAAAATCTCCAATATAAAAATAACAGCCAACAATTAAGTCATTGCATTTTGAGCAGAATCATCAACACAGGCAAAATTTCATAAATAAATTACCATTATTTAGCATTTGGGAAATAGACTTATATCAATCAAAATGAGTATCTCTCATTTTGGGAAAACTTTCTTTTTTTTTAATGTTTATTTTTGAGAGAGCATGCACACAAGCAGCGAAAGGGCAGAGGGAGAGAGAGAGAGAGAGAGAGAGAGGAGAGACAGAGAGGAGAGAGAGAGAGAGAGAGGAATAGAAGATCCCAAGCAGGCTCTATGCTGTCAGTACAGAGCCTGATGTGGGGCTCAAGTTTGAGAACTGCAAGACTATGACCTGAGCCAAAATCGGATGCTTCACCAACTGAGCCACCCAGTCTTCCCTGGGAAAACTTTTTGCAAAAAATTCTAGAGGCACCTTGGTGGCTCAGCCAGTTGAGTGGAGGACTTTGACTCAGGTCATGATCTCAAGGTTCATGAGTTTGGGCCCCACTCAGAGCCTGGAGCCTGCTTCAGAATCTTTGTCTCCCTCTTTCTGCCCCTCCCCCACTCACACTGTCTTTTTCTCTCAAAATAAATAAACATTAAAAAATTTTTTAAAAATCTAAAGTAGTAGCAATTAACCCTTCCTGAGAAATTGCACTGTGGTAAGCATTGTGCAAGAAGGGTATATTACTTTCACAGATGAGATTTATGGATCATAAGCAATTAGACAAAAATCATAAATACAATGGCTGTGCTATTTATGTTTTGCTGTCTCTGAGATTATGTGAAGGAAGGAAGATAAATTTTCACAAAGGGTTATCTATGTTGTGAGGAATTTATAGCACTTGTATTAGAATGTAGATTCCTACAGGGAAAGAGCCTCAGTGTGTTTATTTTGCTTTCTTACAGCTTTCTTTACACATCCAGCAAAGAAGATAGTTGGTGTTTGCAGAAGTGAAAAAGTACCTTTGGTTTTATTTCAAGTATTACTGCACAACTTTTCAAGAATTCATATAAGCAATGAGGCATATATTCAAAACATTTATTTTTTTATTCCAGAGATATGAAGATGTCCTTCCAAAGACATGTTCAGTTATTAACCTATTGGATTTTATAGGCATTGTGTAAGAATCATAGTTCAAATGTCTTGCTCCCTGATCCTCATTAACTTGGGTGAGAATTTATACCTGAGGTGACTGTCAGCTCTCTTGCATTTCTGCTTATTTATCTGTGCTAACTTCAGGTTTGTAACACTTCTTTATAATTTTCCTTTCATATCTTGAGTCACAAACTATATAAGAGCTGAAGACTGGTCAGTATATTAACTGGAATAAAGTCTGACAATTCCTAAGCCAAATCCAGGGAGCTGTCTATATCCTTATACTTTCTCATCCCACACTCCAGAAGGCTTCTCTTACAACTTGGTGTAAAAGACATTGATGGATGTAAATTCTGACTACTTCGGGAACCTATTTCCAAAGCCCAAGCCTGCATCTAGCTCTGCACTTTGCAGTCAACTTTATCACATTTCTTTGTCAAAATCCATAATCCCTTACCTCAATCCTTTGGTTGTACTTCCCACTAAGTAAAATTCCTGTCTTTGTATGGAGCAGGTGATTGAGTCTATGGCAGAGACTGCTAAGTGTGCACCAAAACTATTTACTTTTTTGGGCACACAGCTAGATTACATTTCCCAGAATCCCTGTGGATAGGGCTGGTCCTATATAGAGTTTCAACTAATAAAAGTAAGTGGAAGGAGAGTATGCCAGTTCCCAGCTCTGGCTCATAAAATCACCTCCCTGGGTTATTGCTCTTTTTTCTTCAGATGCTAGTCGGCAGCACCTTGGGAGACTTAGGAAGGTATATGGTAAGGATAGCAGAGTTTCTGTCAGCTTGGGACACTGAAGGACTGCACCCGCATGGCACAGGAAAACTGTGCTCCTGCGTGGATTCAACATAAGTGAGGAATAAACTTCTGTGTGTTAAATATGGCATTCTGTTATTTGGAGGTTAGAATAAAGCATTAATGTATTCTGTCTTAAAATCGACTTTTTCCAAATGAAGATGTTTTTTTCTTTTAATACCAACTTAGGGAGATACTAATTGGTAAGCACTAATTGTTAAATCAATCAAAGGTACACATGAATAAGTAACGTATCCTATCCTTATTGTTGCTTCCCAATCTGGCTTATTATTGACCTATATAAATACAAAATTTGCAGATATAAATAGTATTTAGTATTTCTAACTTGATAATACTTTTTTTAATTTTTAATTTTAGGCAGAGCATGAGCGAGGAAGAGTAGTAGAAAGGGAGAGAGAGAGAATCTCAGGCAAGCTCCATGCTCAGCATGGACTCAATCCCACGACCCTGGAATCATGAGCTAAGCTGAAATCAAGAGTCAGACGCTCAACTGACTGGGCCACCCAGCCGCCCCTGACTTGATAAAATAGTTTTCTAATGCAAAGACAAATGTGTATGAGTAAGTATATGTCATATAGAGAGTATGTATATAAATGGCAAATGCATTATTCTTTTAACTACTACATTGACCTGCTATGCCAGGCACCGTGCAAAATCCTGGAGATACAACAGAATGCCACCAAGAAAAGTTACGTGTTTGTGGGCCTTACATTCTAGTGGTGGGGAAGACAATTATTTTAATATATCAAAGAGATATTTATTATTATTATTAACTATTCAAGTACTTATTTGTTTTAATATCTTTATATAGTTACATTCTTAGATTTTGTTCATCATACTTGATGTAACTTAGGGCAGCCTGCAACAAATATTATTCTTTTTAATTTTTTTAATGTTTATTTACCTTTGAGAGAGACAGAGATAGACCAGGAGTGGGGGAGGGACAGAGAGAGAGAGGGAGACACAGAATCCAAAGCAGGTTCCAAGCGCTGAGCTGTCAGCACAGAGCCTGACATGGGGCTTGAACCCATGAACCACAAGATCATGACCTGAACGAAAGTTGGACACTTAACCGACTGATCCACCCAGGCGCCTCACAAATATTCTTTAATAATGCATAATATATCTGCAGTTGATAACAACATTTACAGTTTAACAGTAATTTTATTTATTTATTTTTAATATAATTTATTGTCAAGTTGGCTAACATACAGTGTATACAACGTGCTCTTGGTTTTGGGGGTGGATTCCCATGATTCATCACTTACATACAACACTGAGTGCTCATCCCAACAAGTGCCCTCCTCAGTGTCCATCACCAATTTTCCCCTCTCCCTGTCTCCCCCATCAACCCTCAGTTTGTTCTCTGTATTTAAGAGTCTCCTATGGTTTGCTTCCCTCCCTCTCTGTAACTAGTTTTTTCCCCTTCCCTTCCTCCATGGTCTTCTGATAAGTTACTCAAGTTCCACCTATGAGTGAAAACATGATATCTGTCTTTCTTTGACTGACTTACTTCACTTAGCATAATACCCTCCAGTTCCATCCACGTTGCTGCAAATGGCAGGATTTCATTTTCTCATTGCCAGGTGGTATTCCATTGCATATATAAACCACATCTTTATCCATTCATCAATTGATGGAAATTTAGGCTTTTTCTGTAATTGGGCTATTGTTGAAAGCACTGCTATAAACATTGGGGTACATGTGCCCCTATGAGTCAGCACTACTCTATCCTTCGGATAAATTCCTAGTGGTGCTATTGCTAGGTTGTAGGGTAGTTCCATTTTAATTTTTTGAGGAACCTCCGCACTGTTTTCCAGAGCAGCTGTACCAGTTTACATTCCCACCAACAGTGTAAGAGGGTTCCCTTGTCTCCACATCCTCACAAATATCTTTTGTTTCCTGAGTTGTTAATTTTAGCCACTCTGACTGGTGTGAGGTGGTATCTCATTGTGGTTTTGATTTATATTTCCCTGATGATGAGTGATGTTGAGCATCGTTTCACGTGTCTGTTGGCCATCTAGATGTCTTCTTTGGAAAAGTGTCTATTCATGTCTTCTGCCCATTTCTTCACTGAATTATTTGTTTTTTGGGTGTTGAGTTTGAGAAGTTCTTCAGAGATTTTGGATACTAACCCTTTATCCAATATGTCATTTGCAAATATCTTTTCCCATTCTGTCGGTTGCCTTTTAATTTTGTTGATTGTTTCCTTTGCAGCACAGAAGCTTTTTATCTTGATGAGGTCCCAATAGTTCATTTTTGCTTTCAATTTCCTTGCCTTTGGAGATGTGTCAAGCAAGAAATTGCTGTGGCTGAGGTCCATTCTTGTAAGTGGAGTGTTAAAGTCATCTGCAATTACCGTATTCTTACCAATAAGATTGCTTATGTTTGTGATTAATTGTTTTATATATTTGGGTGCTTTGAATTCGGTGCATAAACATTTATAATTATTAGCCCTTCTTGAGAGATGGACCCTGTAATTATGATATAATGCCCTTCTTCATCTTTTGTTACAACCTTTAGTTTAAAATCTAGTTTGATATAAGTATGGCCACTCTAGTGTTTGACTTCCAGTAGCATGATAGATGGTTCTCCATCCCCTCACTTTCAATCTGAAGGTGTCCTCAGGTCTAAAATGGGTCTCTTGGCATATAGATGGATCTTGTTTCGTTATCCATTCTGATATCCTGTGTCTTTTGATTGGGGCATTTAGTCCATTTACATTCAGTGTTATTATTGAAAGATAGGATTTAGTGTCAATTGTGCTATCTGTAGGTTTCATGCTTGTGGTAATATCTCTGGTCCTTTGTAGTCTTTGCCACATTTCACTTACAGAGGCCCCCCTTAGGATCTCTTGCAGGACTGATTTAGTGGTTGTGATCTCCTTCAGCTTTTGATTGTCTGGGAAAACCTTTATCTCTCCTTCTATTCTGAATGACAGCCTTGCTGGATAAAGGATTCTTGGCTGCTGGTTTTTCCTATTCAGCACATGAATATTTCCTGCCACTCCCTTCTGGACTGCCAAGTTTCAGTGGATAGGTCTGCTCTACCCTTATGTGTCTATCCTTGTGGGTTAAGGCCCGTTTGTTCCTAGCTGCTTTCAGAATGCTCTGTATTTTGCCAGTTTCACTATCATATGTTGTGGAGAAGATAAATTCCTGTTATGTCTGAAGGGAGTTCTCTGTGCCTCCTGGATTTGAATGTCAGCTTCTGTCCCCAGATTGGCGAAGTTCTCAGCTATGATTTGTTCAAGTAAACCTTCTGCCCTTTTCTCTTTCTCTCTTCTTCTGGAACTCCTATGATACAGATATTATTACGTTTCATTGAATCATTTAGTTCTCTAATTCTCCCTTCGTGGTCTAGAATTTTTTATCCCTCTTTTCTCAGCTTCATCTTTTGCCATAATTTTATCTTTTATTTCACTTATTCTCCCCTCTGCCTCTTCAGTCCTCACTGTCACTGCATTTAGTTTCCCTTGCACCTAATTTCTTAATTCGTCATGACTATCTTTTAGTTTCTTGATGTCTGCAGCAAGATTCTCTGCTGTCTTCTATGCTTTTTTTCAAGCCTAGTGATTAATCTTATGACTATTACTCTAAATTCTTTGTCAGATATTTTGTGTATATCTGTTTGAGCAATTCTTTAGCTGTCATTTCTTCCTGGAATTTCTTTTGAAGAGAATTCTTTTGTTTTGTCATTTTGGCTAGTTTTTTGTCCTTTATGTGTTTTAAAACTTGTTATGTGTCCTACACCTGCGAGCACTGTTATATTACAGAGGGGTCATACACTGTCCAGGGCCTGGCCCTTCAGGAGGTGTTTTTTTTTCAGGCATGTTACCTACTCTCTGTTGTTGTGACTCTGGTTGCTTTATCTCCCTACTTGTAGTGATTGTTTGGAACCTCCACCAGATGTGTTTTGATTTTTTCTTTGAAGTAACCCTAGAAAAAGAAATTTAAAAAAGGGGGGTGGTGTTGGTGGAAGAGGCCTTATCCCATACAAAGAGAGAAATGACAGGGGTGGGGAAAAAGAAAATAAAAGAAAATTGACCAGGCAAAGAAACTATACGGCCTAATGCAGAGAGAGAGAGAGACAGAGAGAGAGAGAGAGAGAGAGAGAGAGAGAGGAAGGAGACATACAACACGTATAGAGAGAATAGACTAAATATGTCTGCTTAAATAAACCAACAACCAGAACAACCAGACTAGAGAAGGGAAGAAATAAGAAGAAAAAAAAATGTAATAATTGTCCAAGAACTAAATCAGAAAATTCAAAATCTCTGGTTTCCTTGGAACTGGCGGCTGCGCTGGTCTGGAGGAAGTGCTGTCTGGTTGGGCGTGTCAATCTTGCTTCAGTAGATACACAGTTACCGCCAGCGGAGGGGCGTGGTTTGGTGTAGGCAGGTCCCCCCTCCACTGCGGCCTCTTGTCTGTTCCCTGAAACCCCACCTTGTTGGTGACGGGGAGAAAAATGGCAACACCCCAGTCTCCCCTCCCCAGACCGGGTGTCTCAAACCACTCTGTTACAGGCTGTCCTGGCGGTGCTGTGCGGGTGTGAGAAGGCCGTCCCTCCCCCCACCCCCGCCCGGGCTCCACAGGCTCCCGTACCTCCCTAGCACTCGTCTGGGATTCAAACCCTGATGTCTAAAGGGATCCCACTCCTCACTCCTTGGTTCTGGGGACGTGTCACTCCTCCCCACTGAAAAAGGGTGTCGGGCTGATGGAAGCAGGCAGGGTCCTTTGTCCTTGGAACGGCTATATAGCTTCTTCCCACAGCACTCAAGGGAGGAGACTGTTTTCACCCACTGTGGACTGTGCCTCTGAACTAGTTACCGAGCCTGGGGTAGCTCCCCTCCTCCCCAGGTGCCTGAACAGAGCAGCCTGCCCCAGTCCAGAGATAGCAGTTAGAGATTGGATCTTTCTCCGTTTTTTCCGATTCCCAGCCTGTGTTTTTTCTCTTCTCCAAATACAATCCTACACTTCCACAGCCTCTCTTTCTCTTCCTTTTGCCTCTCCACGGAAGGGGATCCCTCCCCTCCATGCCTACGCTGCCCATTTTATCTCTCCCAGTTCACAATCGCACCTAAGGCCTGCCAGGTTGTCCCAGTGGGCCCCTGGAGACGTCTCTGTCACTCTGTAGCCTGGACTTTTGGAATTCCAAGTCCTCTGGCCTCAACACTGCTGTGTTTGAGGGACGAGGGAACTTTGGGTCCCCCTACTTCTCCACCATGTTGGATCAGCTCCAGGTTTGAATTCTTAAAAGAGAGCATGCAGCCTGCATGCCTGCCAGAGCCAAAGACATTCAATAATTTTAAAAACCACATTTATTTACTTCCTATAAACTAGTGTTGCAGGGTCCCTGGGTGGCTCAGTTGGTTAAGTGTCTGTCTTTGGCTCAGGTCATGATTGCATGGTTCGCACGTTTGAGCCCCACATTGGGCTCTGTGCTGACAACTCAGAGCCTGGAGCCTGCCTCAGATTCTGTGTCTCCCTCTCTGTCTGCCCCTACCGTCCTCATGCTGTCTCTCTCTGTCTCTCAAAAATAAGTAAATGTTAAAAAAAAAAAAAAAAGAAAAAAAGTGGAAAAAAAAAAAGAAACGTGTTGAGAATATATGGTAGTTGTACCTTCGTGTATCATTCTACTAACTTTGTTGAAGTAAATAATTTTCACAGATAAATTTTAAATAAAATCCTCTTTTATGGCTATGGAAATGTATCTATATAGTGTTTCAGTAGGTAGAGAAGGAATTGAATAGTTCCCTGTACCTGCCAGTCTTTTCACATAACATAGACATTTGTGATTTTTTTCAGAGATAATATATTCTAAATAAACATCATTTTAAAATCTGTTCCTGTCTTTTCTCTTCACAGTGAAATAATAGGCTACAAACCCCAACATAAACTCTGTTCTCCTCTGTGAAGGTTTTCTTAATGACCTTTCTCTGAATTTCCATGCAGGTATTATCTACTGTTCTCACTGTTTAGCCATCACTATTTGTTTTCAATTATTCCAACTTCCAATTATGACAACAATAATTGGACTTCTTGTGTTGCTCGATTTTTGTCCAAGAAGCAAATTTTTAACCTTAAGTATTTGGCAATAATTGAGTACAGATAAGTGCTTCATATCTTCAAATATACTAATGGACAAAATAAAGATTAATTGGTTAATTAAAATAATTTTAAAGGTACTTAGATATCTTGCCAAGGACATACTTTAGGAATACTAATATGAAATTATCAGTGCTTCAGAAAAAAGTACAATAAAACAGTTTAATATAGTAGGAGATACTTCAAGGCATTATCACCATGACAAGTTAGTTCTTAAGCAAAGAAAAGCTAAAGAAGTCAACAGAATAAATTTTCACTAAGATGATGCGATTTCCCAGTCTTCCTTAGTGGAATTCACAGTAAGCCACCCCACTTGTTATTCTTGCTAGTGTGGGTTTTTCTTAAATTGATTAGAGCCAATAGGCACATTTCATCATGTCTTAGAGAACATAATGCTATAACATTCTGACTTAAAGAGGAAGCATTTTTTAGGAACGTGCACATAGATTTTAAAAAGGCTTCTAGTTCTTCATTTTACTACCCATCTGCAGATCTTTGTTTATCACACAAATGTACGTATTCTCTTCTTTCATATAAATGCAAGTACTAATTAGTGCTCTGGGATATGTTAGCATCGTGCAATCTCAGTTCTAACTTTTCACCCATCCACACAACCAACTTAGTAAGAAAATCTAGATAGCTGGTTGTCTTATGTGTCTTATATTTTCTCCCAAAAAGAATCATGGTTTATCAGGTTATTTTAAAAATATATTTTGAAATATTCTGTGTAAGAACATATGTGCAGAGTTTAAAAAATAAAACATAAATAAAACTAGTGTCCCTTACGTACCTCACCTCAGCATTCCCCCTTTCCTTACTTTCAAGACAACTACCCTCCTGAATTTAGGATTGATCATTTCCATGGATTTCTTTATATTTGTATTATGTAAGCATCTTTCTTCAACACTGTAGGGTTTGCATGCGCTTGAACTTTATATATACATATATCAGTCATGTCCTTTTTCAACTTGACCTTCTTTCCTCAATATTATGTTTGTAAGACTAATGCCTGCCAATATGTGTAACAAAAACTACCAAGCTGCTAATTTTTTAAATCTGTTTTTTTGGGGGAAAGCGTCATACAGCTAGACTCTATTTCCTAGCCTTTATAGATAAGTGTGGCCATATGATAGAGGTCTATGTAATGAAACATGACTGGAAGGGATGGGATATTTCTGGTCCAAGTATTTTAACTAACACTGACATCTTTGCATTTCTGTTCGCAGGATGAAGATGATGACAAGGTCCTAGAGGATGGGGAACTATGAGGTGGAAAAGCCTAGTCCCCAAAGTGCCACGTGGAGAAAAGCTGACAGCTGATGAAGAATACCTGCTTTATATATTTTGTAAGTAAAGAAATAATTATCTATAGTTTTTGAGCTATTATACACAGCAGTTGGTGTTCCAGGTAATAGTACTTACAGCTTTAGCTCTTTCATTATATTACCTTTTCTCAAATAAAAATATACCAAATTTATTTATTCATTCTTCTGTTAGTGCTAGTTTCCCTAGTTTTTCGTTTTTAGGAATAATATTGCGGTAATAATTTCATACACATCTCCTTGGACACAGGGACAGGATTTGTACTGGACTGCGTGTGTGTGTGTGTGTGTGTGTGTGTGTGTGTGTATGGAATATTGGTTGAAGTTAAACTCTACTACATCTTCCAATTTGCTGGATTTTTGTCAAAGTGATCTCCATAGTGCTTTGACATCTTAAATACCACTGGCTGTTTTTCACATTCTAGGAATATTTTTGACTCTGAAAAACCTGAGATTCTCTTTTGAAGTAGAGAGCTAAATTTTTTTTATCTTATTATCACTAATTCTTCATTGGTTGTACAATGGGGTTGAGAGGAAATAACAGTGATTGCTAAATTATTATCTACCAATCATTTATCATTTTGATATCACCTAATTCATCAACTCTGGAAGGTAATCAGGATATCAGAAAAGATTTATCTTAAAAAAAAAAAAGGAAAGTTCAAGATGGTAAGTCAAAGATTATATATGGAATGATGAACAAAGCAAATCATACACATATGGGTATACATCTTTACTCTAGAAAATAATGATAGTATATAATTTATATAAATAAAAAACACAACATAGAACCATCATCTCAATCAGTCGAAAGTTAGTAGGGGTTGGGGCACCTGGGAGGCTCAGTCGGTTGAGCATCTGACTTTGGCTCAGGTCATGATCTCACAGTTTGTGGGTTCAAGCCCCGCATCAGGCTCTGTGCTGACAGCTTGCTCAGAGCCTGCAACCTGCTTCAGATTCTGTGTCTCCTTCTCTCTCTCTCTCTGCCCCTCCCCTGCTCATGCTCTGTCTCTCTCTCTCTCTCTGTCTCTCAGAAATAAATAAATGTTAAAAAAAAATTTAAAAAAAAAGTTAGTAGGGGTCTATTATAGTTGTAATACTCCACAGTTTTGTGTTTCTATAAATATTTGAAGAGAAAAGTAATAATTAATGTAAGAATTTATCAATATAATGGATTTATGCTAAATATATTTTGTACTCATCGAAAGAATAGGAACTTTTTTAATTTAGGCTTCATGCCCAGCAAAGAGCCCAATGCAGGGCTTAAACTCAGGAAACTTGAGATCAAGACGTGAGCGGAGACCAAGAGTCAGATGCTTAACTGACTGAGCCACCCAGGAACCCCTAGGAATGTATTTTTAACTTCAAAGCTATAAAAATTGACTTTAGTGGGTCGCTCAGTATTTTTAAAGAAGTAAATAAAAAGAATGAGATTGCAAAACACATACTCAGTAAATACTGTTTTTAAAAAAATATTTATTTTATACTTATTTATTATAATATAATATTATATTATATTTATTATATATATTACTATTAGTAATATATACCAGTGAATTTCATAAATTGATAAGAAAATAATAAATTACTAAGTAAAAATGGGCAAAAGATATAAACATTGTTCACAGAAGAAAGGGCAGTCAAATTTCAGTTGAATAAATGGAAATATTCTAATCTCACTGATAGATTTAAAATAATAAAAAAATTAAACATCTATTTACTGATACATTTCGTTCATTGAAATTAAATAATTTTAAGTACATGTATTCAGGAAAAATTATGGCTAAATAGAATCTCACATAAATTACTTAAATTGTTCAGGAGCTTTTTGGGTATGTAAGAATGCTTTAATAATGGTTAACATTTTAGAAGTAGGACTTGTTTTCTTATGAGAAAGACATATTTTCATCACATACTCTTTATTCTCTGTGTTCTTTTTATCATGTTCCAAGTATAAATTTTGGGGTTTCGTACTTTAATACTTGAATGATCGTTTAGTTAATAGCAAAATATGAAGCATATTAGATTACTGTTGCTGCATTACAAATTACCACAAACATCGTGGCATAAAACGACCCATATTCATTACATAAAAGTTATTTGTAAATCAAGAGTCCAGACAGAGCTTAACTGGATCCTCTGTTCTCAGCTTTACAAGGATATAATCAAGGTGGTCATTGGGTTGTGTTCTTAAAAAGGGGCTCAGCTGGAGAAAAACCCACTTCCAGGCTCACTCAGCTGGTTGGCAGAAATAATTTCCTTGAGGTGTTAGTACTGAAGGCCTCAACTTCTTGCTGGCTATTGGTTGGAGGCCCACCACCCTCAGCTTCTAGAGGCCACTTCCTAGAAGCCACTCATATTTTCTTGTCGCTTGGGTTTTTTCAACATGCTTGCCTACATTATCAAGTCATATAGGACAATCTCTAAATAGTGTTTGAGAGTCTTTAGATAGATTGCTAGCAAGGTGAAATTTTACACAACGTAATCATAGGAGTGACATCCAATCATCTTTGCCACATTTCCTGGTTAGAAGCCAGTCACAGGTCTCACCCACATTCAGTGGAAGGGAAATAACACCAGAATTAATACTAGGAGAGTGGGGGTCATGAGGGGCCTAAATTTATTTACCACATGAAGGGAATATTTAATATTTAATGGAAGAAAATATAATGAATGGCTGATGTGATAACTAATCAGAAACAAACCATAACTAAATAAAAACAAGCAAACAGTCAATATCTTAGTGTTTCTTATAAGCAATAGTCTTACTGTATAGTAATACAAATTGAATATGTTATATGCTTTATATAGGTTATTTCTCTATTTTTCAATTTTGTCAGAAATGTTTTTATCTATAAGTAGAGTCAAATTTTTAAGCATGATCTAGATTTTCTAAATATTTGGAGACCATTCATGAGACCATTCATAAAAAGTTTGAATAAATTCCTAGTGCTTCCTTTTTCATCATCCTTATAACTCTTGGATGCTACAGAAAGGCAACTTTAGATTTTTTGAATTTAAGTTGTGCCGAGATAAATTCCAAGACAGCAGGAGATATAACTCAGAGAGGTTATGTAAATAATTAACCTTTGGAAATAACACTTGGTATGCAAACACACATGTCAATAAAAATAATTACCAAATTCTGTTCGCCTTTAGCCAAAGATTGCAGTGGGTAATTTAAAGAAAATTTGAAATATTTGCATATCCATTCACAGTGTTATCTTTTCTCTGGGTCTTAGTATTAATAAGCCAACCAGCAAAGCTTCCATATTGGTGCATAAAAAGGGACACGGTGATCATTTGACGAGCAGTTACAGCCGTTTCATCAGACAAATTGATTTTGGGCTTTATTTGTAAACAGTTTGAAGCAATAAGCTGATTTCGTAAGGTATCGATGTTGCTCCATAAATGACAAAAGGAATTTTCTAGCAAAAAGTCTGACAAGGAGGAAATGGTGTTGCTGTAAGAATAGAAGATTTACCATGAGTTTTTTTATTTGTCAATATATGATCTTCACACAGAATAAAACCTGGGAATATAAACAGACACCTTTTTTTTGGTTGTAAAGCATTCAATTGGCACTTTAATTATCTAGTTTGTTTTAGGCACTATTGAAATTCTCTTAGCTTTTTAATTCTTTCTCTCACAGATTTAAAGTAATTATCATCTTCATCCATTTGGATGAATGTTAAATGAGATTATGATGCTTCCATTGTTAAGAGTGGCTTCCATTTTTTATGACTACAGAAGATCATGCCCTTTTAGAAGGTATCCAGCAAAGGTCCTTTTGGCCTCCTTTTGAAATTCTGACAATTTTATATCCAAAGATTTCATCTTTATGATCTATTTTATTTACATTGCATTGAGGCATTTAGGGGGAAATTATGTTTATTCTAATGTCACAGATTATTTAAATGATACACTAAAGGAAGGAAGGAAAATTACCCTCCTGTGAAATAGGTATTGGTTTTGTTTTCCATTCTCATCTCCAATCCAACCTCCTCCCTCTCACTCTTGAAGTTCACACTTTGTTACTCTTCTTTCAGGAATGGATACTATAAGATATTTTGATTATGTACATAATTTTGTCTGTCAAATATGTAAGATGGGATATACTAGCTTCTCATTATATATATATATATATATATATGTATATATATATAATCTTAAAATATATATATACACATATATATGAATGTGTGTATATATACATATACTTATATATACAATAGCTTCCCAAATAGTTTCCTGTCTTATAAATGTGACCCCAGGTAATCTATGTTTGTATTTATTAAAGTATTCTAACAGAAGTGACATATTTACATATTAATAAAAGGGTACATAATGGTGGCAATGATGAAACTCTTTGAGTGTGCACCATATGCCACATCCTGAGTCCAGGCCTGGTATTTCACACCTGTAGAGATGCTGTGTAGCTTGATAAGGGCATGGGCTTAGACAGTGTCAGACTCTGTGCTTTCTCATCCTGGCTCTGCCACTTCCTGGCATTGTTTGTATGTGCACATACTTAATCTCTGCTTTGAGTTTACTGGTTTGTAAAATGTGAATGATAATCTAGCTACTTATGACTTAATTGGAACATTGAATGTATTGGCATATGTAAACCACTTTTTAAAAATGCATGGGACACAGTAAGTGTCCATAAATGTTAATGAATATTCCTAACTCTAACTCTCACAACTATGCTACTTTACAAATGAGCAATCGGAGAAGGAGAAGGTTTAGATACTGTTGTCATATTCTAACAACAGAATGGGCCTAAATAGCTGAAACCAGAATGCTAGGCTCCTAACTCACATCAGCACACTCTTCCTCACCTTGCTTTATTTACATGGTTAAGTAGGTTAAATTTGTGACTTAATAGAAACTTGAGGGACTTGAGTCATAATGGGGATGAACTCATTACTTTAAAGAAATGAAGTGTGAATCCTGTGTCATCACGTCTCTCCTACTGGGTAAAATGGAGAAGAATAATGAGCTATGTGGCAATGAGCCTCTGATATAATCTTTTGTTCCCTCAAATATAAACACTAGCCAATAATATGATTTTCTCTTTTTGTTATTAGAAAGCCTGAGATAATGTATATTATTAAATAAATATTGTACTGAACAAGTCAAATAAGCAAGGAAGATTTTACTTAGTCTGTTGCAATAAGGGAGAGAATTTGAACTTAATGGTGTTTAGGACATTCTATCCCAAAGTATGGCATCTCGGCATATTGTATATTATAAGCTGAAGAAATTTGAGGAAATGGAAGGAACAGGAAGGTCATTCTGCTCTCCTCTTCCTCTTAGTCTTCTTCCCTGTAACACATCATAAAATCCTCATGAGAGAGGCACCTTCCAGTCCTTCTCTCCAAAGACATAGGGATGCCAAGAAGAGCACTAACAAATAGGCTTTGCTAGTTCCCTCCAGTGGGTGACATTTTCCTCATACTCCTAACTTGCCCTGTTCCTCCACAGCTCTGTACTCCTCATTGAACTGAGCATAAAAATACACAGGTGTAACTCTTCCCTTGGGTTTTCATTTCCTTACAAAGGTGTCCATCATATAAAACTTAAATAACTTGTATGTTTTTTCCCATTAATCTCTCTCTTTGTAAGTTTAATTTTCAGATCTAGTCAGGAATCCTAAAAGGGTGAAGGAAAACTTTTCTTCCCCTCACCAGACTCAACTCCATTGAAACAGGGTGGGAGAGTTTTTAAGCACTGAGGTGAGTTAGTGGGAAAGTGCTAGAGAGTATGAGGAGTATTTGTCAGTGTGATTAGGCCTTGTGTGTTTGCTGATTGTTGTTTATCTAAGGCTCCAACTCTCTCACAGATACTGGAAGATAGGAACACTGTCTTTATTGATGATTACATTTTGAAGAGATGGTTTACAGGTCCTTAAGAAAGACATTTCCAAATTGTCAAACAGGTGAGACTGGAAGAAGATTTAGATCTTAAAGGGCCAGAGAAAAATTTATGATTGCAAGTTTTCTACAGTAAATGCTGTAATGGAGGTCATGAGCCTATAGTCTGGAAGAAACCTATCTAAAGTTTAGTAAAGCTGAGGGGATTGTTAAGTCTGTCTTGCTCAATATAAAGTGCTTTATTACAGATGGTTTGCATTATGCCAAGATCTATACTTACCAACAAACGTCATTATTATTATTATTGATATTATAACTTGGAGTAGGCTTGCTTTCCTTCCTGGGCTATTAATTTCAAATAATAGGTCAAATGTTGTTATGCAACATAGACAAAGAAATGACGGATATGTAGAGATGACCTAGTCCATTGCCATTGTGTAGTTGAAGAATTGATGATCCATTACAATTTCTGAATAAATACATCCTTGAGTAAGAATTTTGACACAGACAAATAATTTCTCATGACAATTTGTCCAGAGAATATCAAAACAAAAAATGTATTAGTAAAGGAAGAAAGCAAATAGAATAAAGTGAACTTGGAGGGTCATGTTGATGAAGTCATGTTTAAAAATTAGGCTCTTATGCGTTGGTTGCAGTCCTATATCTAAATTGAGTGGCCTTCCAGACTGATATTTCAGAGGGAAAAATTCTTTGGCTTCCTCTCAATCCCACTAGTAGTCCCTGTTTAGAGAAGGTAAGAAGGCAAATATATGACTTCACTATGTGGAATTTAAGAAACGTAACAGATGAGCATAGGGGAAGGGAAGGAAAAATAAGATAAAAATACAGAGAGGGAGGCCAACTGTAAGAGACTCTTAAATACAGAGAACAAACTGAGGATTGCTGGAGGGGAAATGGATGGGTGGATGGGTAGATAGGTGATTGGCATTAAGGAGGGCACTTTTTGGGATGAGCACTGGGTGTCATGTATAAGAGATGAATCACTGAGTTCTACTTCTAGAACCGAGACTACACTGTATGTTAACTAACTTGTATTTAAAACAAAAAGAAAAAAGGTGAGGAGGTAAAACTATAGCAATAGGCATCCAACTGCCTTAAGTCTCTTTAGCTTCTTTGCAGAATAGAGAATAAAATTTCACAAAATCATTATTTTCCCATGAGTTACCAGCAAACAGAATTTGGGTAGTTGCTTTTACTAAATAAATTGCAATAACTCCTGAGGCAAGAATATGACAAAAATCATGAACATGAAATTCTTTCAATTTGAGATATTAATACTTGAATGCTTTTCCCATGCAGCATTATTTCACTCTGAATAGACCTTTTTTTCCCCCATTCTCTGTTCTGTGTACTTATTTTTTTTTTTTTAATTTTTTTAACGTTTTATTTATTTTTGAGACAGGGAGAGACAGAGCATGAACAGGGGAGGGACAGAGAGAGAGGGAGACACAGAATCTGAAACAGACTCCAGGCTCTGAGCTGTCAGCACAGAGCCTGACGCAGGGCTCGAACTCATGGACCGTGAGATCATGACCTGAGCTGAAGTCAGCCACTTAACCGACTGAGCCACCCAGGCGCCCCTGTGTACTTATTTTTTATTCGTACCTAGAATGCTTCCTTCTTTTACCCTCCATTCAGGCAAATGGGAATAGGAAGATGAACATCATTTGGAGTTTCACTAGGAACTGTGCAAACTGTTTTACATTTGTTAATTCAGTTTATTCTCAAAAAATGTCAAAATAACCCTCGTGGATCATTACCATTATTATTTTAATTTGCCTTCAAGAAAACTGAATTTTAGGGATATTAATAATATGTCTGTGACCTCGCACACCATTCTGTCTTATTAAGTTTCCTCCTTTACATTTTACCTGGTCTCTCCCTGATTCCATTTTAACTTTCTACCTCCTTTTCATAGCTTGGCAGCAATGGCTAAGAATGGCTATTCTGAAACATTATGTTTTTTACCGTTATGAATAGTCTGGGGGCACCTGGGTAGCTCAGTTGGTTAAGCGTCTGACTTCGGCTCAGGTCATTCATCTCACAGCTCATGAGTTTGAGCCCCTCATCAGGCTCTGTGCTGACAGCTCAGAGCCTGGAGTCTGCTTTGGATTCTGTGTCTCCCTGTCTCTCTTTGCCCCTCCCCCACTTGTGCTCTCTCTCTGTCTCTCAAAAATAAATAAATGTAAAAAAAAATTAAGAAAAAAAAGAATAGTCTAGAGAAAATCCTATGGTCTAAGCAACAAAATTCCCCATAGAAAGACAATTATTTTCTTAGATAGGCACTCTGATTAGCTACTTTGGATGAAAGGTAAGACCTGTAAGAAATTTCTTAAATAATACAAGATAGTGAGCTAATTTGTAAATGAAACTATAGGGTCATCACTTTTGTGGCTTTCTTTGCATAATGGGGTACACAGGAAGTAAAGCTGAATTGTATAGAACATTACAGGAGACTAGAGGCTGCAGTGAAGAAGAGACAGCATGGGTGAGGGGTGAGATGACTGGCAACCAGAGAGGGCCTTTGGAAGAATAGCAGTGATGTCTAAATGGAGATTTGATTTGGGGCTCCTGGGTGCCACAGTTGGTTGAGCGTCCGGCTTTGGCTCGGGTCATGATCTCACAGTTTGTGGGTTCGAGCTCCGTGTTGGGCTCTGTGCTGACTGCTCAGAGCATGGAGCCTGCTTCGGATTCTGTGTCTCCTTCTCTCTCTGCCCCTGCCCTGCTCACATTCTGTCTCTGTCTCAAAAATAAATAAATGTTAAAAAAAAAATCAATGGAGATATAAGTTTACTCTGTGAGGTATGGTTTGCTTCTCTAACCTATCTCTCTGTGACATTCTCAATAAAATCTATTTTCCTTGGTTGTGTATTGAGAAAATGAAAGTGTTATTTTTTAGCACAGGGCAAAGTACTGAGTATGGCCCCAAAGCTGTCTCAGAGAAGTCCTCCAAAGATCTGTGTAAAACTTAGGAGGTGTTCTTAGGATGCTATCATATGTGTTTTATCTGTCTCTTTTCTCATTTGTTAGTGAAGGAGAAAAAGACACATGTATTCAAAGAGAAAATCTAGTGGAGGAGAGAGGGCAAATGTGTTCAAAGGGAAAATCTAGTAAGTTTAGAGGTATAGGAGAGGCATTTTTTTTTCTCTTGGTGACTTTTGCTGCCTGGCTACAGTGGGTGGATGCGCCGATCGATGGCAGTTCGAATGCATATGGCACTAAGACTATCTTTGAGGAAGCCAGACGTAGAACTTCTAGAAAGTCATATGCCTCTAAGGGCCCAAAGGCATCTCTCCTATGAGATATCTCGTATGAGTGTCTCATTTGAGATGAGATTGTGTCTCCTGTGAGACCCAGTGGCTCTCATTCATTAAATTTCGCAGATGCATCTGAAGTTAATAGCTTCATCAAAATCTTTCCTTCACTCTTCTCAAATCCTAAGGGGAACCCAAATCTGAATTTGATCTTTGACTCTAAGCAATGATGCTGCTCTGGGACAACAAACTTTTCAGTCTTTAGTTCATCAGGGTTTAATTCAAAGCAACACATGTTCATTAAATACTTGCTATGTGCCAAAAACATTGACTGGAGCTATGGAATATGGGCAATAAAGGGGCGATTTTCTTTTTGTTATTGTAATAGACTTGTTCTCCATATTTCACTGTCTCACTCAGGAGGCTTTTTCTAGCTTACCTGTCTTTCTAATTCTTAGTTATCTTGAGTTTTCATTATTTGCATGTCCTTTGGATGCCCTGATTTCTTGCTTTGTCCCAATCACTGGCATATTGTTATTTTTATTCCTGTTTGTTTAAATAGAGTGAAATCTATTCTTGTCCTACTGTGTTGATTAATGTGTACCCTCAAAGTTACTAGTATCAGCTCCTTGGTTGGCCTTAACATATTGTTTGATGTGTTGGTTCATTAATGAATATTTACCATTTGGTGAGGAAAAAGGAAGAATATCCTTATGGTTTTTTTCCTGTGAGTTCTTAGACAAATACACTTCCCTCTGAGAACTGTCTCCGCACACACCTCCCCACCCTCCTTTCTCCTGAGGACAGTCCAGGAGACAGGTAAACAGAGCAGTTTGCGTTCCTCTACTGAAGCACACAACAAATCCTTTCGGCAAGTCTTGCTGATGGGATATAAAAGAAAACATTAGCTTAGAAAAGTCAATAATGGTATGTAAAATGAGCCTCAGTTTTTCTTTCTTCTTTTAAGGTAATGAGAGTAAATTTAGCCCAAATGTGTTCCTGCTGTCTGGTTTATTTTAGAGTAATTTAAGAAATAATTCTCCACTGTTAGGTTCGTATTCAACTTTGAAACCATCAGTTTAGCAATGGTGAGCTGTTATCTGCAAGTTAATTCAGCTTCAATTTCAGTGGTTAAAGATACAAAGTAACTCAAATTGCCATCTTCTTGGTTCACAGATAATTCTGGGAAAATTGGGAGCCTAGATGACAGGGGAACATTTTCTCTAAAGTTAATTTAAATTAACAGATTCAATTTCATATGTGTTATGAGTTACCTGAATTTCCAGATGGGGACTGTAGCATTTAAACAGAAATCCCACCCAGAAGTTATTCCCTCCACTGGCACACAACCTTGGTAAAATCATCTCTCAGAAACATGTCAACACAGGTGCAATGGAATATAATCAGCATAATTTTCCACAACAGACGTGACTTTGCTAGGAATGCAGAAAGGAAAAGAAAGGCATTGCTGAAGATTTCAGAGGCACCATAATTCAAGCAGACTTATTTTGGAGGAGAGCAGTATTTGCTAATATTGCTATTGGACAAAACCAAATAAATATATTACTACACAAGACTAAAAAGCCAGAAATCCAATGAGTAATAAAGAATGTCAAAAGTCACTGAAGTATTTATATGCAGTAGTTAAAATATAGCTTCTGCAGAGGTTCCTTTACTTCACTTTTACAACAATTTTCTGGCTTAAACACAGCAATATTTTTTAACATTAGAATTGGAGAATTCTAGATCTGAAGATATGATTACCTTGTAATAACTGAGATGAGATTTATGTGACAGTAATTAAGAAGGAAAAAATATCCTCTACATAAAGTATAAACTGTGAATTCAGGATTATATGTGTGTTAAGACATATACATCCACTCACAAATAGATCTCTATATCTTGGGTTGCAATATGAACTATATTTTGTTTTTAAGATAGGGGTGCCTGGATGGCTCATTTGGTTGAGTATTTGACTCTTGACTTTGGCTCAGGTCATGATCTAACGGTTGGGTTTGAGCCCCGCATCAGGCTCTGTGCTGACAGCATGGAGTCTGCTTGGGATTTTCTCTCTCCCTGTCTCTCTGTGCCTCCCACTCTCATGCTCGCTTTCTTTCTCTCTCTCTTAAAATAAGTAAAATTAAAAAAAAATTAAAAAAAGATAAATTAGACCACACATTAATCTGGTAGTCAGTCTAAAGCATTGGAAAGATTTGAAGTATTTTTTTTAAGTTTATTTGAGAGGGAGAGAACATGAGAGAGAGTAGGGGAGGGACAGAGAGAGAGGGAGAGAGAGAATCCCAAGCAGGTTCGGCACTGTCAGTGGAGAGCCCACGGCGGGGCTTGATCTCATGACCCGTGAAATCATGACCTGGGTTGAAATCAAGAGTCAGGCGCTTAACCGATGGAGCCACTCAGGCGCCCTAAGCATTGGAAAAATTTGAAAGAAGATTGCCATTTGAACACCCATTGTTTGCCAGTTTCTGAAATTGAAATTTTGAAATCTAAGTCCAAATTTATATTTAGGTATTGATATCTTTGAACCAACAAGTCATAATATGTACTGTCTGTTCTTAATCTTAATAGTAATCTAGAATTTATTTTCTGAAGTTATTTCCTTCAATTTAAACATACTTATATAAGTGCCATCTCCCTCGCCCATCCCCCAGCCAAAATCCCAAAGGGAACCGGTTCCTGCCAGGGAACTTGCTTGCACTGCACAAACACCCAACGCTGTGCTTCTGCGGATCCATCCCTCCGGCGGTCTGACTCCCTCCTGGTGCCGCAGGGCCCCTCCTGAAGCGGATCTCCAAAGGAAAAGCGAGCTGAGCCTGCCCCTCCTGCCCCCGAGCACCTTGCCGATCCACCCCAGCTAATACGCCAGATCCCCAGTACCACAAGCCTGGCAATGTGCAAGTAGCCCAGATGGGCCATGCCACCCCACAGTGAATCCCCCCCCCCCCCCCCCGCAGGAGAGGGGAAGAGAAGGCACACACCAGTCTGACTGTGGCCCCAGCGGTGGGCTGGGGACAGACATCAGGTCTGACTGCAGCCCCGCCCACCAACACAAGTTATTCAAGACAGCACAGGGGAAGTGCCCCGCAGTCCTGCACCACTCCAGGGACTATCCAAAATGAAGAAATGGAAGAATTCCCCTCAGAAAAACGTCCAGGAAATAACAACAGCTAACGAACTGATCAAAAATGATTTAAACAATATAACAGAAAGTGAATTTAGAATAATAGTCATAAAATTAATCGCTGGGCTTGAAAACCGTATAAAGGACAGCAGAGAATCTATTGCTACAGAGATCAAGGGACTAAGGAACAGCCAGAAGGAGCTAAAAAATGCTATCAACGAGTTGCAAAATAAAATGGAGACAACTACGGCTCGGATTGAAGAGGCAGAGGAGAGAATAGGTGAACTAGAAGATAAAATTATGGAAAAAGAAGAAGCTGAGAAAAAGAGAGAAAAAAAAATCCAGGAGTATGAGGGGAAAATTAGAGAACTAAGTGATGTACTAAAGAGAAATAATCTACGCATAATTGGTATTCCAGAGGAGGGAGAGAGGGGGAAAGGTGCTGAAAGTGTACTTGAAGAAATAATAGCTGAGAACTTCCCAGATCTGGGGAAGGAAAAAGGCATTGAAATCCAAGAGGCACAGAGAACTCCCTTCAGACGTAACGTGAATCAATCTTCTGCACGACATATCACAGTGAAACTGGCAAAATACAAGGATAAAGAGAAAATTCTGAAAGCAGCTAGAGATAAACGTGCTCTAACATATAAAGGGAGACCTATAAGACTCGTGACCGATCTCTCTACTGAAACTTGGCAGGCCAGAAAGGAATGGCAGGAGATCTTCCATGTGATGAACAGAAAAAATATGCAGCCGAGAATCCTTTATCCAGCAAGTCTGTCATTTAGAGTAGAAGGAGAGATAAAGGTCTTCCCAGACAAACAAAAACTGAAGGAATTCATCACCACTAAACCAGCCCTACAAGAGATCCTAAGGGGAATCCTGTGAGACAAAGTTCCAGAGACATCGCTACAAGCATGAAACCTACAGACATCACAATGACTCTAAACCCATATCTTTCTTTAATAACACTGAATGTAAATGGATTAAATGCGCCAACCAAAAGACATAGGGTATCAGAATGGATAAAAAAACAAGACCCATCTATTTGCTGTCTACAGGAGACTCATTTTAGACCTGAGGACACCTTCAGATTGAGAGTGAGGGGATGGAGAACTATTTATCATGCTACTGGAAGCCAAAAGAAAGCTGGAGTAGCCATACTTATATCAAGCAAACTAGACTTTAAATTAAAGGCTGTAACAAGAGATGAAGAAGGGCATTATATAATAATCACAGGGTCTATCCATCAGGAAGAGCTAACAATTATAAATGTCTATGCGCCGAATATAGGAGCCCCCAAATATATAAAACAATTACTCAGAAACATAAGCAACCTGATTGATAAGAATGTGGTAATTGCAGGGGACTTTAACACTCCACTTACAGAAATGGATAGATCACCTAGACACATGGTCAATAAAGAAACAAGGGCCCTGAATGATACATTGATCAGATGGACTTGCCAGATATATTTAGAACTCTGCATCCCAAAGCAACAGAATATACTTTCTTCTCAAGTGCACATGGAACATTCTCCAAGATAGATCACATACTGGGTCACAAAACAGCCCTTCATAAGTATACAAGAATTGAAATCATACCATGCATACTTTCAGACCACAATGCTATGAAGCTTGAAATCAACCACAGGAAAAAGTCTGGAAAACCTCCAAAAGCATGGAGGTTAAAGAACACCCTACTAAAGAATGAATGGGTCAACCAGGCAATTAGAGAAGAAATTAAGAAGTATATGGAAACAAATGAAAATACAACAATCTAAACATACTTATATAGAATATTCTTTTTATTTTGGCTTTTCTTTATTTTTAAACATGGCATAAGCCTTACTTCCTAATAGCTCAGTAGAAAATTGATAGATCCAAAATATAAAAAAAATAAAATGAAATAAAATTGATAGATCAAGAGGACTGTATACTGTTGAACTCTTTCAGTTCTATTCTCTCAAAGCTCCCTATCACCAGACATCTATGTTATCATTTCAACTAGTGACATGCTTTGTTACCACATGCAGACACCTGTATGGTAAACAAGCCAACACTTACTGCTGCTTTCACAAGTAGTTACTATCTATGAATTTTCCACAGAATCTTCTAGCATTTTTAATGGATAGCTAGAATACTATGTATAGTATCTGGTTTCTAAATTTGGTCACCAAATAGATCATTCTTTCCAGTATTCCTGCCTTGCTGTGCTTTTTTCTTTTTGAATCCGGGTTGCCCCTTGAATTCCGAACCAAGAAAATAGATGGTTGTGGTGTTTGTGGATTTCCAAGGCCAAGTCCAAAGAAGGCTTGAAGTTTTCAACTAAATTCATTTGAGTTTTTCTTCTTGGAGTTATCTCTCTTTGAAATCAGCCTCCTTGCTTGTGAGCAGCCCAAGTCACATGGAGAGGTCATGTGCAGGTGCTCTGGTCTGTATTCCTAGCTGAACTCCCAACTAACAGCCATTGTCTACCACCAGTCATGTGACTAAGCCATCTAACCATAACGATGTGAGAGACTCCATGTGATGGGCTGATCTTGCTGATATATTGCTAATATATATTAATAATCCTGTTTTTACTTATATTTGTGCAAGTAGAAACATGTCTGAGTGGTAGGATAAGGGAGCTATCTTTTAATCTTAGAGCCACTGAAGATGGCTTCTTTGAAGTAGGAGCCATGTCTTATTTTTTTTTTTCCTCCAGATTTTAAATGCCTATTAGTATTTCAGAAACTGGGTTAAATTTTTATTTGGTATACAATCAAATTGGAAAGTGTTCTCCAAAGGGTGGTAAAGACTACAAAGGATACCAGTTTTGAGAGACATAGTTTAATAACTTCTTAAAGTTTATATTTAGATTGTTATGAGTAGTTTAGCTTAGAATGACAAAAATGCCAAGGGCTTAACATTTCTTAGAATGTAAGCTGGGAAACACTGATTTGCTAGCAGTGAAAAATATTGTCAGGTAACATGGACTTTATAGATTACTCATTTTTGCTTGACATTGGAAAATAGGAGTAAAATCCTTATGGTTGCATCTTCCACTTATTACAAGGGAGTCTCTGAATGTCTTCAAATGATTAGGAAATCAGAAGTATTGAAACCCTACAGAGCATTTAGTGGAATCAGTGTAGACATATCTTCTTTGTATACTTCGAAGGCTCATCGATCACATAGAGTTGTAATGTGAAATCTGAAAAGAACAATTCTTAAGGTCTAAGAAACATTCGTTGTCGGAACAGTTTTGCTCTTCTTTTCAGACTGAAGAAATAGGGAATAGTGGGGAATTTTGTCATTCCCCACTGTCCTGACAATATATGGTTCATATGGAGGTAGGCCTAATAGAAGTACCCTCCCAACACATACATAACTATTCTCCTAAATGTTTCTTTCAATATGTGACCACTTTACTTTAAAAAAAAAAGCTCCAGTTAAAAATATAAAATGTTTCCTCTCATGATCAGCCTTAATATTTTGTAGTGAGTTTATCAAATTGACACAGTAAAATCAATTAAAGTGCAATATGTGACAATTCTCTGTAGATTGTTAGGCTCTAAAAATTTTTATTAGTAGGGGCGCCTGGGTGGCGCAGTCGGTTAAGCGTCCGACTTCAGCCAGGTCACGATCTCGCGGTCTGTGAGTTCGAGCCCCGCGTCGGGCTCTGGGCTGATGGCTCAGAGCCTGGAGCCTGTTTCCGATTCTCTGTCTCCCTCTCTCTCTGCGCCTCCCCCGTTCATGCTCTGTCTCTCTCTGTCCCAAAAATAAATAAAAAACGTTGAAAAAAAAATTTAAAAAAAAAATTTTTTTATTAGTAGTCCTTTCACTGTGTAAGCTTCACAGTGAATGTAATGCAAAGAAATTTTGATGCAGGGGCTATACTAAAATGACGATTCCATTAAAATGAGCTACTTCTGTGGCTGTTAAAGGGAGCATCTGCCAATAACTGGTGGAAAGATGTGGGGGACAAAGCTCTGAAAGGAAAGCTAGGACAATGGAAAAAGATGCAGAGAATGACTAATAGGCATTCCATACATGTCTCTCTCCTTTCGCCCTACTTTATAATTTTGATTGAAGTCAGAAACAAGCAAGATCAACAACTTTTGTATACTTGCACTAGGAAGAATTCATGAAAATGAGTAGAAAAAAACTTTGAAAAATGAGTCTTGGTTAATAATATTGGTAATCTGGTGTAACCCAGGAATGCAGTGTCCTTGGAGTCAACATTATATACTCTGGTTCATCGCATGTTGCTGAGTTCTACATATTCATAGTCCTTTTGGTACATACTCACCACTGACAGCTCAACTCATTATAGCAATCCAAGGCAGACAGAAAACATAGTGCAAACATCTATCTCAGACCCTGCACTGTCAGTGAAGGACAAAGTAATAACATACGGAAATTTCTTCTTGCTCAAGTTGGGTAATATTCAGTCTTCTGTATCCAATTCAGTTTTAAGCTACATATCAGCATATAGTGTTCTGAAAATATGAATCCAAAATTAAAATAATATCATATAACATATAAGAATAAATACAAAGAAAAGGTCAAGGGAAAGGATGTAAAAGGCAAGAAGAATTATTATTTTAAAAAGGAATTTAAAATCATTATTTGGTGTGGTGAATACAGAACATAGGTGCCTATCTCAGTAAGATAAAACTAATAATAGCTAATGGAATTGAATAATGAATTCAATTAATATCTTCTTTATTGTCACAATGAGCATAATAAAAATAGGTATTATGCAAGGGGCAATAAACTCACATTAGACTATTGTCAAACACTCAAATAGAAAATAGTGTTTCTTGGGGAGGAGGTGGGAGATAATAAACTGATAAGCAGAGAGGTAGTAGAATATACAAGACATTCCAGCTTTCAGTATACTCCAGAGAGATAAGCTTATACTTGGCAAAGCGAGACTGCACTTGCCATGGCAAGGATTCCAGTAGAGAGGGACCACAGTCAGTGTTTTGAGGAATGCAGCCAAGAGACTTTGATGTAATTCTGAAATAGTGGAAGTTCCTTAATCAAGGATACGGTCCTGTTAGAAAGGAAGGTGTTTGAAGCTGAGGGGCTGGTTCTTTGTGTGAATTCAGACCTGACATTTCTACTGATGGAAGTGGAGAGGAGATGAGTTTTAAATTAGGATTGGTCTATCCTTAGTGGGTCTAATACAAGCATTGTTACTGATGGGAAAATAGACACTCATAGAGGTCAAGTAACTTAACCGAGATTATATAGGTGTTTAATGACAGAGTTGATACATTAATAGAAGTAAGAAGAGCCTATAATTTTTTTTGTTTTATTTATGATCTTCATGTAATGAATCAGGCAATTATTTTTTCTTTGTTACCTCATGAAATAATTTGAGTACATGTGTTAATCTGTTTCTTGTGGGTTTTGTAAAATTTGAACAATTGGGTAGTTTGTGGGTTTTTTGTTGTTTTTTTTTTGTGTGTTTTGTTTCCCTTAGAAGGTGATAGTGGAGGAAGCCAAGAATTTTTATTTAACAGTTCAGCTTCATTATTATTATTATTTTTCTTTAAATTAATGTTTATTTATTTTTGAGAGAGAGACTGAGTGTGAGTGGGGGAGGGTCAGAGAGAGAGGGAGACAAAGAATCTGAAGCAGGCTCCAGGCTCTGAGCTGTCAGTACAGAGCCAAATGCAGGGCTCGAACTCATGAACGATGAGATCATGACCTGAGCTGAAGTCGGACACTTAACCAGCTGAGCCACCCAGGTGTCCCCAACAGTTCAGTTTCTTTAATTGTCATTGGTTTGTGTGGGGCTTTCTATTTCTTTTTGAATCAATTTTTGTTAGTAATATTTTCTAGAGAAATTTTCATTTCAATTATGGTATCTATATTATAAAATTACTATAATTAAAAAATAATCTCTCCTGATCTGTCTCTGTGCATTTTTCTTTCCTTAGGTGGTTTTTTTTGTCTTCATTTTTTCAATAAACCTTCTAAATGTGTGTCTCTTTTATGTATCTTTTAGTTTTGTCTTCATAATGATTTCTTTAAATATTAAATATATCTGTCACAATATTAAAACAGTTCATAACTCTTTTCTAAAGTTTATTTTTCACTTGTTTATATTATTTTTAAAAAAATACGTTTGTTTCTTTATTTTGAGAAAGAGAGAGAGAGGGGGACAGGGAGAGGCAGAGAGAGAATCCCAAGGAGCCTCCATGCTCGGTGAGGAGTGGGATGGGGCTGGATCAGGACTCTGAGATGATGACCTGAGCCGAAATCAAGAGTCAGATGCTTAATCAACTTAGCCAGCCAAGAACTCCCGGTTCATAACTTTTTAAAAGTTATTATTTCTGGGTATGTTTCTATTAGCTAATATTTCTACTGGGTTTGAGTCACATTTGCTGCTGCTTCATATGCCTAGTAATTTTTTAGTGAATTTATGACATAATTAATGATACATGTGAGAGTGTATGAGATTTATCTTTCTTTAAGAAGTGTTGACGTTTGTTTTGACTGGCTTGATTCTTTCAAGGTTTGGTTTTAAATTCTTTTAGGACGAGACAAAAGTGCTAGTCTAATCTTGCTTCTTCTTAAGTGTGACTGTTAAATAGTTTCTAATGAGTGCCCTGAATGTTGAATGAGATTCCTGTAGTCTGGTTGCTTGGAATTTGGATGTCTCTTAATCCTTTTGAGATGTTTAGAATTTGTTCATGTGTAACTCCCTGCCTTTGTGATTTGTCTAGCTTAATAGAGTTTCAGCTTTATATTCACAGATTAGTATGAAGTCAGAGATTCAAGGGGATCTAATAAAAATGTCAGGAGTTCATTTTCCCTGCTAATTCCCTCTGCCTCAACTTCCCCAAACTCTGAGAAATATCCTTCTTCAAATCAGTAATCCCATTGTTCTCTGGTTGCCTTCCTCATTCCTGGGCCTAGGTCCAGAAATTTCTTCCAGGCAGAAAGCCAGAGTAACGTAGAGCCTGCTTTGTTTCTGTTCTCTTGAGAGTCATAGTCCTTCCTGTTCTGCCTATTGTCCCAATGTCTGGAAACATCTTTTTTCTTATACTTTGTCTACTTTTTTAGTTGTTTGCAGAGGAAAGGAAAGTTCCCCTCTAGTTACTCCTTTTTGATTGGAAGTAGTATTACACACCACTTAGTGTTTTGATAAGTCTTGAGTATTATTGTGGTTTAATCTTTAATGTCATGTAATTTTCAGTATGGTTGTTTTTTTATTTTTTGTTTTATTTTTTATTTTTATTTTTTTCATTTTAGAAGAAAGAGAGGAGAGAGAGAGAGATAGCGCGTGTGCGAGAGAGAGAGAGAGAGAGAGAGAGAGAGAGAATCTTAAGCAGTCTCCACACTGAGCATGGAGCCCGATGCGGGGCTAGATCCTATGACCCTAGGATCATGACCTGGGCCGAAATCAAGAGTCAGAGCACTCAACCCACTGAGCCACCTGGGCACCCCTCAGTATGGTTACTTTTAATGTGGAATTATTTAGAAGTGGGATTTTTATTTTCCAACAGTATATTTGTGTATGTGAAAGGTAACTTTGTTATTGCATTGTAAGTATATTTCTTTCTTATTGTTCTTTGTTCTGAGTTCTTTTGAAATAGCATCCAAAATAGGGGTGAAGTAATATATTTTACTTAATTATTGTTTGCAAGGTTCTGTATATATCAGTCATATACATTACTATTGAAATAATTGAACCTGTAAAGATTTGGGTTGTTTATTCTGTCAGTTTCAGATTGAGTAGTATGATAACCTTCACTATAATTATTTGATGTATTTATTTGTCCTCTGTATAATTTTTGCTGTGTAGAAAGCTGCATTTAGTCAATAGCTTTAGAATTTTTTATCTTTCTACTGTATTAATTGCTTCCAGGCAATTAACTTTTTCCTCTATTTTTTTGTTGCTCCAAACATCTCTTCTTTTCACCTAGTGAAAAAAAATAATTAAAAAGAGGCAATTATTTTTTCTCTGTTCTATTTTTTCCCAAGAATCTTTGTACTGTTAAAAAATGTAAATTTACTTCCTGAAAGAACTTACAACAATAAAATAAACACATCAATAGATAGACTTACAGCCCTTTTCTATTCACATAACAGCTGACAGCAGGTGAGCAACAGAATTCCAAGATCTCCTGCTTAGGAATTAGTTAAATTTTCTACTGAGAGGATTTGTATCATCTGTTTTACTATTATTTTAGTTATATATTTGCCTCTTTATTTCCCTGCAATTTTCAGTGCTAGTATTAAGAAAGTTCAAAGCAGAAGTAAAGAAATCTATAAATTAAAGAAATACTGTAGGGTTTTACCAACTAATTGCTACCTAGTTTTAAGTTTGACTCTCATTTTTATTATTATAGTGCCATAGGCCAAATTCAGTGGGAAATCTAGAATAGCAAAGGCTGAAAATAATAACTTAGAATGCTGCTTAAGACCATGCAGTGATAATATTTCACCATTTTATTTACACATTCAATTATTTTATTTGCACATTCAGTTCATTTTATTTACACATTGCAGTTGGTATTTGAAAGAGATGTCAATAAAATTGCCTTCCCATTCTGAGAAGAGGATTTTAGATTTTACTTCTACTTTTAGATTTTGTTTTATATTTTTATTTTATTATTTTTTTTAAAGTTTGTTTATTTTGAGAGAGAGAGAGAACCAGCAGGGAAGGGGCAGAAAGAGAGGGAGACAAATAATCCGAAGTGAGCTCTGTGCTGACATCAGAGAGCTCTGTGTGGGGCTTGAACTCATGAAATATGAGATAATGACCTGAGCTGAAGTTGAACATTTAACTGGCTGGGTCACCCAGGCACCCTAGATGTGGTTTTAAATATAAGAACTATAATGAAAAACAATGAAAATAGCCTTGCAATGTAATGGGTCAGGAGGAATAGTTTTATGTCTGAGCATGTTGTTAAAACATCTCATGGCAGTAAAGATTAAAAAAGCATAAAGTCACATTCAGTCATTTCTTCATTCATTGTACACACAAAATGCCTGCCCATTAATGGAACTTACATTCCAATGGAAGAGATAGTGTATAAACAGAAACACTAGGGAAAATAATATGTGTTATGTAGGGATACATGCTGTAAAAATGAATATACTTGCAGAGAAAGTCTGAAAGGAGTTCAACTTTGGTATAAATGGTCCAGAGAAGCCTCACCAAGATATTTTAGAAACCATCTGGATCCTAGTAGGTGAGCCTTGTAGGTATCTGGGGGATGAGCATTTTGGCTCTTAGAGGAGCAGGTGAAAAGGCTTGGAGGTAGAAATATACATACTATTATATCACAGAACAGCTTGGAGACCAGTGGGGCCCAGCGTCAGAGAACAAATGGGGTATGGGGAGGGACACATCGTATAGGGCACCGTAGGTTTGAAAGAAATTTGGCTTTTACTCTTGGTGAGGTTGGAGGATTTTGACCTGAGAACTGAGATAATGTGACTTTCTTTTTTTAAAAGGATGTTTGGATGTTGCATGAAGTATAGACTGTAGGGAAGCAGAGTATAGAAACTGGAAAATCAATCTGGAGGCTGTTGTGAAAATCCAGAAGGTAGTGGCTTAGACTCCAGTGATAGCAATGGGAAGAGTGAGAAGAAATCAGGTGATTGATGCATTTTGAAGAGCGTGTTGGCTGTATTTGCTGATGAATTGGAGAATTGGAAATAGTATGTGAAAGTCGTAAAGGAATAAAGGTTTTTAACTGAGCAGTTAGAAGGATAGAGTTATTTATCTAAAAAAAACTTAATCTAGATATAAGATAATTCAAATAATTCAAGTCAAAAATTAATGAGTGGGGTTGGAATTAATTACAGTGGTTATTGCCAAACGTGGCTGGACAACTGAGTCACTGGAGGGCTGTACAAAAATATAGATTCACAACTTTGTTTCTAGAGAATCAGACTCCAAAAGCCTGAAGTAGAATTCATAAGTGTATGTATATAAATAAAATAAAACATGTAGGTTGATAAGAGAATAAAAGTAATATTAATGATGTTTTATTTTGCATACCTGAAAATAGAGGTATTCTCTAAATCAGTGATGGGCAGACTACTACTTATAGGCCAAATGCTATAAAAACAAATTTTTTTTGGAACCTACCCATATATGTCTGTGATTTGTCTATGGTTGCTCTCATCCTACACAGCAGATTTAAGTGGTTGAGACAGAGACTATATGGCCCACACGCCCAAAATATTTATTTGTCCCTTTTAAAAAAGGTTGCTGATCTCTCCCCTAGAAAATTGTTTCCATACAATTACTGTACTTGTTTCCATACAGTACTTGTTTCCATACAGGTACTGGTACATTTACATGGTAAAGAAAATGTTTAATGGATTAGATTGAATAATTCACGACTAGAAATGAGAATCTGAAGCTGGATAGTTTGTTTTACTACTTGATTGAATTCACTTGAATGCAGTTGAATAAAAATATGTGTTGATCACCTACTTTGAGCTTGTTCTCTGTTAGTTGGGATGATTTCATGGACAGCATCATTGCCATCAGAACCTTCATGGGTGTTATTGCCATTTAGGTTGTGCATTGAACTCTATTGTGCCATTTACATAGGAGGCATATGTAGAAATATGATATAGTTCATGCTCCTTGGTTTCTTGTGATGTGGTGGCTCTGATTGTCCTTTGTTCCTGAAGAGTTTCTCACTTAATTCAATGTAGAAACCTCAACATTTGAAAGGTAAACTTGGGTTTCTGGAAGATTTCTGAATGTAAACTTCTTTATTACTACTCAGAAACTTCAATGAAATACTGTCCTCTGGGTTTGTAATGTGTGAGAAACTTCTGTCTCGGCTTTTTCCCTGGACTTCCAGAATGAGCCTGCATTAAAATGACTTTCATGACATAGAAATTCCAGACTGTGGTGTTTCCTTTGACCTACATCTACAGAATGGCAAAATAAATGCTTTGGCAGAGAAAAGATCCAGTGAATAGTTACTTCTCCTAAACGTAATCTGACCACTTGCAAAGTGGTTCACCAGAGCATTTTTGTTCTGTAGAAGAAGATCGCAAAGCCAAGTCATAAAAGCTAATGCATAATCTGTAGCTTTCTCAAGAGTATTTATATACTGTTGGTAAATAAAGGATATCTTTTAAATCCATATGACTCATCTCCTATTTGTAGTCAGTCATTGTCCATACTAGGTGAGTTAAGGAGAGCGGGTATAAAGAAGTAGAAAACACGTAGCTTGAGAATAGAGCTATACAAAAAGCTGCTTTATCCTGTGAGCTGTGTGAACAAACAATGTGTGAAGCTCTAAAATCTTGCTAATTTCATGAAACCAATAAATACAAAGGAAAACAATTTTTACGAAGATTTTATGTTGAAGTAATCTCTACACCCAATCTCTCGAATTCACAACCCTGAAATCAAGAGTCCCATGCTCCACTGACTGAGCCAGCAATTGTAAGTGCCCCAACAATTTTTTTTTTTTTTTTTTTTAGAGCACAGACTCTTAAGAGTTTATTTACTGTCCCATGGCTTAGGCGTGCACACCTGAAATACACAGTACTAAGCACCCTACACTTTGGATAAATAGATTAACAGCTACTCCTTTCATTAAAAAGGAGTGAAAACAAAACAATTACAAGCTAACCACTCATATTGAAATACTAATTACCGTCCAGTTTCTTAAGACCTGTAGACCCATAGCATGTGTATCAGTCTTGGTCCCCTGAGGAAAAGGATTCAAACTCAGATGGTATAAACACCTTTTTTTTTTTTTTTTTCTGAGAGACCCAACAAGAAATGTTGAGGCAAGGCTCTTAGAGACTAATGAGAGCAGAAAGCCATTACCACACTCTGGACCTATGGCCAAGAAGAGGAAATGGAAGTATTGAAGTTGGGGGTTGGGGGACTCCCCTACCTTCAGAAGTTCAATCCTGGAGGAACTAGCTACTGCCATCAACTGACACTAAGTCAGGAAGGATTCAGGGGAAAGCATACTCAACCTTCTCTCAGTCTTCATCCTCTGAAAACTTCCCAGTGCCTCACATTTGGCAAACCCATTTGTTGCTGTGAAGCAAATGGAGAATAAACAGCACATTGCGGGGAAAAACAATAGGGGTAGCACTTCTTCAGGTGAATGTTTTCTTCTGTGTAGATTTTTGTTGCATTATCTTTTTTTTTTTAATGATACATATATTGCACATTTTTGAGGGGAAGTTAATGAAATAATGAATGTTAGAAATTCATTTTAGTTTCTTCTAAAGCATGTCCATTTAAAAGGAATCAACAAGTGTGACATAACATTTACAACTCCCTATACTCTCTCTGAAGAACGTAAGGAAGCCTGCGAAATGAAATATACCTGGTGAAAAGTGCCTTGAGCAGAGCCTCATAAATCTTAGACTACAGACAGTTGAAACAGGAAGACCTGCTGAGCTCTGATGCAGGAGAGTCTAATCCACTGGATAAATTGTTCCAAGAAGAACTCATCCTTGTGAAAATATATTATCTGTATGACAATACCAAGGCCATGGTCCAAGGCAGTTATTGGCTGTGCAAATGCCGGTAACAAAAAGTGAAATATACCAGGAGACTGAAGGGGGAGAAAGAAGTAGGTGATCAAATACAGCATACAGAGAGATAGAAATGCCTGCATGGGTTCTGTCAGTCTTCTCTCCAAGACATGGCATTCCTGTCTTCTGCCTTGGCTGGCACCACCAAATACCCTGTTGCAGATATATTGAAAAGATAATTGCCAAGAATTTCCTCAACAACTATAATTATAATAACTATTACATAGTTAATAACTAAATCCCGGGATAAATAAATTCAGGCCGAAAGAGATCTTAAAAAGAATGATAGTGGCAAAAACAAAACACCACCAAATAATAAACAAAAACAAAAAAATCCCAAACATTTAAGTTTAGAGGACAGAGTCTATCACACACAGGCTTGGAGAGGAAATCTTATTGCCCTTTGCTTCATTTGGTGAACAGCTTTTTAAAAATACGATAATAAAACACCTTGTGGGGTGCCTGGGTGGCTTAGTCAGTTAAGCATCTGACTTTTGATTTTGGGTCAGGTCATGATCTCATGGTTTGTGAGTTTGAACACCGCATTGGTCTCTGCGCTAACAGCATGGAGCATGCTTCTCTCTCTCTCTTTCAAAATAAAAAAACTTAAAAAAAAACCTTATAAAATTGTGATTCACTTGAGTTAGCCTGTATATATATATATATATATATATATATATATATATAAAGTGAAATATATATATATACTTATATATATATAAATTTATTTATTTATTTACAAAAGTGTATATATATATATATATGAAGTGAAATACAAGCCAGTTAAGTTTTTGGGTGACTCAAGCAAAAGAAACCTAAAGAAAACAATTTTGTTTTGGTAAAGGAGAGCTGGTATTAATAAAATCAGTAATCATTGTAATCATAACTGATCATTGATTCATCTAAATAAATATTCAGTCTTCATTTTACCTGCATAGTTATAGTTTTATAACATGTATTTGCCAAAGTGTGGGGATGATTAATCTCATGTGAAATTGGAAATTGTAGTAAATCTCTGGGTATCTTGAGTGAAAATATCCACAGAGGAAATAGTTGGGACTGTTTGTTTAACTGGATATTCTATTTGTGTCAGAAAAACTTATAACTAGTCACCAATATCTGACTAATATGTATTATTTAAAGATGGAAAGGATTCAGACTTTTCCACCTTGAGAGACTGTGCCTAGTACCTCATCTTGGAGGCATGTGTTCAGTGATATGGTTTGTCTAGTACCTTAGTCTCAATATCACATTCATCGTTCCAGTTCTCCTAAATCACCCCCACAAAGTCATCCTACGTGGCATTTTTGTGCAACAGAATGGTAGGGTGGTGGTAGAAATCGTATTTTTTAACCCGGGTTCTGATTCCAGTTCTGTCACTCTGTGGGATATCTACAGCATATTTATGAGAACTCATTTCATCAATTCATGTCTCAATTTATTTATCTGGAGATGATTTATCTGTATTTTTTACCAATGAAGTTTTATGGATATACTATAGTAAAAAATTAAAGGGTATTTTTATAAAGGCCAAATTAATTGGCAATAATAAGGAATAGTTAAAATTTCTAAAAGTCCTTACTTAGTTACTTTGTTTTGATAATACTAACTCTTCTTCCATTTTTTTCTAAATAACACATTACTTTTTAAAATTTTTGATAGGGTGCTTGGGTGGCCCAGTTGGTTGGGTGTCCGATTTTGGCCTGGGGTAATGATCTTGAGGCTTGTGGGTTTGAGTCTTGCATTGGACTCTGTGCTGACAGCTCAGAGCTTGGAGCCTGCTTCGGATTCTGTGTCTCCCTCTCTGTATACCCCCCCCCCCCCGCCACCCCACTCATGCTTTGTCTCTCTGTCTCTCTCAAAAATAAATAAATGTTAAAAATAAATAAATGTTAAAAATAAATAAATAAAATAAAAATTTTGAAGTAACTCATGTTCAATAACGATGATCTGTACAGTATAAAAATGTGAGGAAAAAATGAAACTTCCTTACACCTATGAATACAGAGTCTGATGTATTTCGGATAGACACACACATTCTCACCTATAGAGACACACATTTCAGAAGAATAAGATGATGTTATTTCACATAACACTGTATCACAAATATTTCCCACAACTAAACTGTTTTAAATGATTATTGTAACTAATGACATGATGTGCCATTCTATCAACATTCCACAATTTAGTAAATAATGCCCGTTTTTTTTTAAATGTGCTTTTCAATGTTTTCTTTATTTTTAGAAGCGCTATTCTGATGAAAACCAGAAGAGGGTGTGGAATCTGTGTGGACACCTCTGATCATTTCAGGATTTTGATACATTTAAGTTAATTTGCTTTCCTATGATTGTCACTAGTTTACACTTCCACCCGCATTAGGTATTTGCTACGATTTTAAACAGTTATACATACTTTTCTTGTTTTGGTGTTACTTTGCTAAATAATTTCACTAAATGTAGTTTAGGATGAATAGATAATATCACAGTTATATCATATTTAGTCTAAGGGGAATGCAGTAAGGAATATATATGTAATATAGGAGACACACACGTGCACAAAAGCACACAGAATATGTGTATATAAACAGCAGATAAGCCCACAAACACATACATACATATATACACAGAACCCACACATCAATCAAAGATCTGACCTTAGTAAGTACCAAGGAAGATCTGAGATATTAAGAACAAGCAACAAATATGCTTATATGTCTGATTAGAAGACCTCATAGTTTTTGATTGGCTCTCTCTTGTAACATAGGCAGATTTTGGTGGGAGATGTAGAATTGTGTGGCCTTGTTGTCTGACTTGAGGACTGTGGAGATCATATTGAACCTATCAGCTTAGCAAATATTTTAAAAGGCTAAAAATAGCAAGTGTTGACATAGATGTGGAGCAATGTATATTCTCAGGCACAGCTGGAAAAGTAAATGGTAAAGGGCAGAACTACTTTGGATAGAGTTCTTGGTTATTCCTCTATTTATCTTACACAATTCTATGGCATCACTCCTCAATGCATCCAAAATTTATATGTCTAGGCCTCATTTCCCTTCTGAATTCTTCACCATCATTGATAGTTTCCATTAGATATCTTTATAAACGTATCTCACATGTCCTTAAATTTTAACATACCTACCAAGCTTTCCTAACTCCTCCTGGGCATGCTGTATTGGTTAATGACACCAACATCCTATCAGTTATTCACTTTTGATGTTGTTTCTACTTCAACTCTACCTAATATTCTTCATTTTACCTTTCCAATGCATCTTGTGTCTGTTTTTATTTTCTTTGTATATTGCTGTTTAGTGCATTTCATTTTCTTTGGTCCTAACTCATTTCCCTGCTTCTGATCATCTCTTCCTACACACTGCTGTACTAGCCCCTCTCAAAGCTCACTTTTGGTCATGGAACTACCAGATTCAAAGTTTTCTAAAGCTTTACATGAATGTAAAACACAATCCTGTGTCCTCTGCCTGGAATTTAATGTCTTCTTATATTAAGGACTCAACTTTTAGCCACACTTCTTTTCTTGTAATCTTCCCTACCCCTGTATACTCAGTCATTTGCATCGTGTTGTTTTCAATGACCAATTATTTACCATTCTTCCAACATTTACCATTCCTTTCCTTATAAATTTGTGCTATCTAGTCTAAAATACACATTTCCTTCCTTTGTTTTGAGTGACAAACACATATTTCTAGGTTAATTTAAAAACAGTTTTCTACATAAATAATTCTTAAATCTGCTAGTAACAGTTAATCTCTCTTTTCAGCTAGAGACCAACCTCAACATATTTTTGTTCTTTTGAGAATTTGTCCCATTCATTTCTTCAAACCTTGATTTTTCTTGCCTGTCTTTCTTACCAGATTGTGAGAGCCAGAATCTTAGAGCTGATTCATCCTTGCTTTTCTCTTCAGCACCTCAAAGAGTATCAGGCATTTTGCAGACACCCCATGTATACATGTTGGAATTAGTTGAATTCTGCTGGAGCTTTAATCAGTATACACTTTAGGGGACAATGATAGAGACACAGTGGACCTCTTCCCACAGAACAGCCTGTCAGCAGCCAAGCCTTGAAGCACACTTTCTGGGTCACACCTGGATGACAGAGCCAAAGAGAAGTAAATAAAAGGAAACAAAGGGCCTTTCTTAGTGGCAGGAGCAGCAGGCAAGAGGACCTCCAGGTGTGCTCCCTGCCCTAGAGCCATTTCCTCCAGCACCTGAGATGGGATGGCAGGTGTAGAATTCAGCCTGCTGGGCTGCAACTTGCTTTGGGACCTGGCTTCTCTGATGGTTTTCTTCTCCACTCAATGCTCACTGAAAGAGATATAAATAAGTGTAATGGGCAACGTCCAAATTATGACCGTCCCAAATTATGACAGTTACTTGGAGACTGCTTACATTAACTTGTTTTTGGATCTTGAAATTTAAATTAGGTGGCCAACAGGTAATGATGAAAATAACATACAGTGAATATAGGGAAACTGGGAGTTAGCAAAGAAAATTCACATACATGGCTTCATTTAATTTTCACGACTCCTTTAGGAGGCTGGTAGGGCATATAGTTTTATATTTTCATTGCGTGCTGTTTAGTTGCAAGGTTGTAGATTTTAGAGTCAAATGATCATAGATTTAAAGTTTATCTTTGCCAGTTACTAACATGTATCTTTGCACATGATACTATACATCTACGATAATTAAATTTTCATGTGTCGACCTGCCTGGATCAGAGGATGCCCAGCTATCTGGTTAAACATTATTTCTGGGTGTATCTGTGAAGATGTTTCCAGATGAGATTAGCAATCGAATCAGTGAACTCAGTAAATGACCCTCCCCAATGTAGATGGGCATTATCCCATCCTTTGAGGGCCTGATTAAATAAAAAAGATGGAAGAAAGAGAAATTCTTGGCTTTTTCTGACTCATTGCTTGAGTTGGGACACCTCATCTCCTCGCCTCCTGCCCTTGACTGGGATTTACATCATTACCTACCCTGGTTCTCAGGCTTTAGGACTTGGACTGGATTATACCACTGGCTTTCCTGGGTCTCCAGCATGCACATGGCAGATCATGGGACTTCTCACCCTCCGTAATCACTTGAGTCAGTTCCTCATAATCTGTTTTTGTATCCTATTGATTGTGCTTCTTTGAAGAACTCTGATAAAACATCCCAGTCTCTTTCTGTCTCATTCTCTAGAAAATAGATAACTAGCAACATTGATTGTCCATAAGGATGGACATAAGGAGGATGAAATGACTAAAGATATTTCATAAGGTTCATTTGGATACTTTCAGATAGTAGAGTAAGCTGAGGCTTATGAAAGGAAAAATGCTTGGGATGAGAACTGTGTTAAATCATGACTCACTGTGGAAACCTGGGTATGTTACAGACCATTCTGAACTGCATTTTCACTATTTACAAAACTGAGGGCTTGTCCTTCCTGTCATGGCTTGTATGGAGATTAAATGATGTAACAAATTTGAAACTATATATCTGGTAGGAAGCTGTGTTTGCAGCATTCAAATCATAGTTTCCTTCATCTTTCAATAAGCCTCCTTTTATGTTTCATCTATAAAGTGAATATGCACAATGCCCTGACTGTCAGTCTCATGGATTTATTTGTGAGGTCAAATTAGATAATGAATATGCTTTAATGAAATTTTAAAGTGTTAGTTTATGTCAGGTTTTGAGACTTATTTGATCCAATTTTCTACTTGTCTATAAATGTATCTATTGGGAAAGGTTATTAGCTCTCTCTTCAGAATATACTGAGAGTTTGGCCCCTCTTACCCCAGTTGCTCCATGCTGTCCAAGTCACTGCCATCTTTCACCTGGGTGACTGCTTCCACCTCACCTTGCACAGGCTCTCCTCATCTCTGCAGTGGGGTTGAGCCTTACATCTGCATTGTGCGTGTTGCATCATACATCTGTTCAAACCCTTGAAAGAGTCTGCATTTCACTTAGAGAAGGAAAGAGACTGGTAATGCAGTGCTTTCAGTTATCTGTTCCCCCACAATCCGTTATCTCATTATCTTTCTGGTCTCATGAACTACAGGTCTCTCTCTTGCTCTTTCCATTTCAGTTATATCTGCCTCGTGCTATTCTCTGACAGTGTCAATGTAGACTCTTGCTTTGGGCCCTTTGTAAGGGCTGCTCCCACTACCAGGGACTCTCTTCCTTCAGATAACAGCATGGTTCATTCCCTTACCTCCCTTAATACTTGCTCAAATGTCACCACTTGAATGAAGACCATCTTGACCACTCTATTTAACGTTACATCTCCCTGCATTCCTGATCCCCTTAACTCTGTGCTGAATCTTTGTCCATCATACTTATCAACTTATGTTATACAACTTATTTATTTGAAAACATTTGTTTTATTGTGTGTCTGATCCCACTGGAATATAACTTCCATTATGGATCTAAGGTTTGTTCACTAATGAATTCCAAGCTTCAAGAGAAAGTCATCACTAAATATTTGTTGAATTGAAATGAACCAATAGAGATAGCGTGGCCAGTTTTTGTTTTTTTTTTTTTTTTTTTTTTTAAGTTCAGTTTGTAGATTGCTGTCAAAGGGCTTAGTGCCTAGCACAGGATTATGCACACACGGATCCATGGTCAGACCATTATCACTTTTATTTGCTACATTAATTTTTGGTCCTTACTGAAGCAACCTATCTCTCCTATAATTGAAGTTGCTGTCCACAATTGCATTGGTATCTCTTGAGAGAAATAGAAACATGGAGCTGACTTTTCAGAATTCTGATAAAAAATGCATTGCTCCACGGCTGAGTGCACTTAATTTTCTTATATATTAAAAGCTAATGCTTGCATCCCACATGAAGGTAGAAACCATATGCCAGGTAGTTATATATCCCTGGAGAATGGTCCCTAAAACTGCAAGCCAGTTTGCATGAAGGATGCTAAGTTATCAAATTCTACTGACAGGAATGTATTGACTATATTTTTTAAAGGAAATAAACATAACTGCATTTTCAATATGAAAATACAGATATGTTAGAGTTTTTAATAATTAAAAATCAAGTGTATCATCAGCCATACTCTATCATTCGTAGTAATGACTGTGAAGCATTTCTGACTTGAAATACATGTATTTTTATCATATCTGGACACAGAGTCTACCCTGAGGTGCTTAGAGTGAACAATGATATCAAATGAATGATTCTGGCAGAGGAAATTAAGAGATTTCCTTTTTTAACCATAGAGCTCTATGGTAAGGATTAGAGGTTAAAAATGTCAGAAAAGGCAGATAATGAAACACTAAGCTACTGAGCTGCCCATGGAGGAAAGAACAAGACAGAGGATGAGGACACTGATATCAGAATGTATTAAATACAGGGATCAGTGATGGGAAGTGGAACGAGCAGGAGGTATTCTGACAGCTTTTGCCCCTTAATTCACATGGCATGTTGATACTTTCATTTTAATCTTTTCTTCCTTGTCTTTCCTCTTCTTTCGCTTTGTTCTGGTTCAATTCTGTGTGTATGTTTGTATGAGTGTGAGTTTGTGTTTATGTGTGCACATGTGTAGGGGTAGGTGTGGTGATAATGATCATTGTTTAAGAAAGGTAAGAGGAATAGGAAGTATTGACAGTGATTTTTGAGTTGTGACTATATATATGGGGGGGGCGGGCAGAGAGAGAGGGAGAGAAAGAATCTCAAGCAGACTTCATGCTGAAAGTGTAGCCTGATGCAGGGCTAGATCCCACAACCCTGAGATCATGACCTGAGCCAAAATCAAGAGTCAGATGCTCAACTGACTGAGCCACCCAGGCACCCCAGCAATATTTTTAATTATATCTTTATTCCTTTCTCTGCTTCCCATTTGCCCTTATTCTCTTCTTTCTATTTTCTCAGGACCAATCTGATTTTTCTTTGTAATAGTAGCAAAAGGTGAATACCATTGGTATGACAGCATACCATTTTTTTTCTCTCCCCAGAAATAATTCCAGCAAATAATTTTCAGATTTCTTTAAAAAGCAACTTATTTCAATTTCTTATACCTTCATGGGCCAGAATTGTTTCAGAATAAAGATCTAGTCAGACATGATAAACTGCCCTTTTGTTGATCATTTGTATCAGGTAAAAATAGACCCATTGACCATTGACTGAGGTTTTAGAAGTAACCGCAGGCATTAAGGAACATTTCGGAGCAGATATAGTCCTTTATGATTTGTTAAAACATTAACAGTGGAAGGAGGGAGTTACAAGTTTTCCCTGTGCAGATGGGTGTCACTGTTGACACCCTTTTTGAAGGCAGAAGCCCAGGAATTGCCTCATTGAAGTCAGCAGCACTATGATACTGTTAATATGACATACATACATCTTTATAAAAAGATGAGCAGAAGACAGAGGTCAGCTTTACCATGGGACGTGTCTTACCATAGGCAAGAGACCTCTAATAATATCCATAGATATATTGTCTTAATTATCTGAAAAGCGACTGTGTTTCATTTTATTCATTTTTTTCTGCAAATGTTCAGAGAGAAGGAAAAAAAAGGAAACTGTCAAGAAAGGGGCAGAGAACAAATACAAACATGCCCTTAGTCAAAAAAGATTCTGATTAGACATTTTGATTAAAGATGTAATAAACAGAGGGTGGAATCCATATATTGGAGAATTCACGAAGCTATGACCAACAGTTCAAGTGACTGTAGGGCACATATTTATGAAGTAATATAGCAAAGTGTTGCTAAATGTCATCTTTCCTAAATAGAAGGAGCAGCATTCTCATTGCCATGGCAATTTAAAGAGGGTAGAGGCAAAGAAAAGAAAACTAAGGTTGTGTATTAGATGTTTTGATTGCTAAGATGAGAGAACTGAGATGAGTTACCCAAATCTCCATGAAAAAAGAAAATTTCTAAGAAATATATTTGAGGGATTGTGGAAACACATGCTGTAAGTCAACCACAGCTAGGTGTTTTCCAACTCTTCTCAGTGGAATAATTAAACCGTATGCATTTGAACATTAAGGTGATGGCTTAAATAAAATGCATTCTTGACAAATCTACATTTCATACCATAAAGAACTGTCATTATACAAAGCAAAATGCAAAGCACAGTGCAATACTCTGAATGTTTTATCCTGAAGATTTGCAAAATCTTGACAGAATTGAGGGCAGCATTTCAAAATAAATAAGATGGAATTTTCCTTATATAGATATAAAATAAAATACCTATAAAAAATCTGCTGGGAAATTATTCCCTTTGAGTGTCCCATATGTATGACTGCAAATTCTTCCTCACCCAGAGGATCTATTGTAATGAGGAGGAAGAATTCAGTTGTGTGGTTTATTTATAAATTCTGATAAAAAGAATTTTATCAGAATTTCCAGTGGTATCAGAAATTTATCAGAAATTACCAGTGGTAATTTACAAAAAGGCTTTAGTCTTTTATTGTACTTTTTTTTCTTGTACGTGTGAAATACCATTACTACTAGTTATTTAAACCAGACAATACCTTACAAAGTAATTATATGACTTTGTTTAAGAAAATCATGGAAGACTTGGGGCACCTGGGTGGCTCAGTCCTTTAAGCATTCGACTTTGGCTCAGGTCATGATCTCACGGTTCCTGGGTTTGAGCCTCGCATGGGGCTCTGTGCTAACAGCTCGGAGCCTGGAGCCTGCTTTGGATTCTGTGTCTCCCTCTCTCTCTGCCCCTCCCCCACTCACGATCTGTCTCTCTCTCTTGTTTTCTCAAAAATAAATAAACATTAAACAAAATTTTAAAAAAATCATGGAAGACTATTATCAAAATTCAATTTTCCCCAGCTGTTTATCTCTTTCAGATTATGTATGTGTATACATATGTGTATATGTATGTGTATATATGTATGTGGTGTGTGTATACATACACACACACACACACACACACACACACACAAATTCTTTTCTTCACATAGTCATAGTACATTTAAACCATTTAATCTAAATATTAACTCATAAAGGTCATGACAATGAGGTCCAGATTAAAAGAATGGCTTTGACTGTAGTTTAGGCCAGTAAAATCAATTGTTCTTTTATACTTTCTTAAAATGCCACCTCTTTTCACAGCATCTGTACCTATTATACCCACTGTAGTTTTGGGGCATATATACTCTTTCTTAGGTACTAAGAAGTATGATCTACACGCATTCTTATTAAACTCTGTTGCATTTCTTCACTGAACGTAATTTAATCTTAAGTTTTTATGTAAGGAAATGAGTTTCTGAAATGAAATACTCTATCTCTTTCGCTACTGGTGGCAGAGCAAGAAATCTAACTCAAGCCTTTTTTTACTACAAAGCATATAGTCCTTATATTGGACTACACTGTCTCTCAAAACTGTTTCTTTTTACACGGATAAAAACTAATATGGATTTAATGACAGATATTCTATATTGGTTGCTGAACAATGGAACACTGTCCAAGCAACCATCATTAAATAAAACAAACTGAAAATAAGGCAATTCTCACATATACAATTAAATCAGAAATTATTATTACATCTCTTCAATAAGTACAATAAAATTCAGAACTGACATATTAGGTATAGCTTGTAGTTCAAAGTAGGAGACTGGGAATATAAGGCTTTTTTTTGCTTCTTAAGAAAGACACCACTTAAACAATCCTGAATGTTTATAAATAGCTAAGAGAACAGGAGAGGGAATCATGATCAGACACAAGAATGCAACACATTCCTGGAAGATGTAGCTTGGATGAGAGAATATTTAGTAAAGTCTGATTTGTTAGTGGCAGTCCCTCAGAATCTAAAACAGTTCCCAGAGCAAAGGAGATACTCAGTACATTTTGTTGAAGGGGTCAAGAAATAAAGATAAAAGCTTCTCTGTTGAAGGAGACTGAAGCAGATACATGTGTAGACTTGCCTTGTGGTTTGTCATGAAATCCTAGGATGAGATTTGAGGGTTCAAGACAGCCAAAGGGAATTTGGAATAGGTTGAAAACAGCAAGTAATTGAAAGTTCGTATGTGGGCCAAATAGAACGATTTACTTCATTTTTATTATCCCAGACACGCTTGCTGAGGGACCGTCAGTTTATACTACAAGGAAAAACCAAAGGTTTCCCTTTCAAAAAGTCAACCAAACATTTTGGAGAGGTCTAGGTTTGCAAGGATGGGAATTGGTATCCCAGAGTAATGTGCTGGGGTCCCTAGTCTAAATAAATGAAAAAATAAAGAGAGGGTAAGGAAAATGAGAGAAAATGTGAGACACAGATGATTAATCAAGGGTATTTGACTATAGGAGTTTTACAGAGACAACAAAGAAATGGAAATAAAACAATAATCAAAGTGATGACTGTAGCACATTTCCCATAGATAATGATGACATAAATTGTATATTGAAATCACACCAAAATCCCAAATAAGAGGAAAGGGAAAATACTTCAAGGAACTCCAGAAAAAAGGAAAGAATTAAGGAAAGATCCCAAGTTTCCAGAGAGAAAAATAGTTTCATGCAAAAGAATAAAAGTCAGAAGTTTTAGTGTATGTTTGTTTGTTTTTGCTTGTTTGCTTACCCGCAAGAGTGGATGATGGATAAAAATGAGGGAAATACCCTCAAAGTTCTAAGAGTATACAATTTTGAATCTAGATTCTGTGTTAAGCTAGAAAAGCAATCAAGTATGAGGACAAAGCAAATGTTTTGGGATATGGAAAGCCAGAGTCTGGGATTTAATAAATATGTTTTGAGTTGTGCCAGGGATTCTTGTAGGCATTGAAGGTGAAGTAGTTAATAAAGCAGACAAGGTCCCAGGTAAATGAATCATATGTTCTGGAGGTAGGACACACACACACACACACACACACACACACCCACACCCACACCAGGAAACTGTAATGGGTAAAAGAGAAATCAACTCCTCAAGTTCTCTGTTGATACAAATACCAATACCAAAGACATTGCCTCAAAGCATGGCTGTTCTTAATATCCTGGTTCCATTTACTGCTAACACCAATAAGTTAAAACTTCTCTGACAGGTTTACAATGTGCATGGAAGTGGTAGGTCTCCTGTCTGTCCCTCTCTTTCTCTCCTTTCTCTCTCCCTCTTCTTTGCCTTTTGTTATTGTTGTTCAATTTCTTTAACTCTGTGGTAGTCAAAGTACTATGAAGTCTTAAATTAGTCTTTCATTTGGTATGCCATTAAACAGCTGTTCCATACTCTTTGCTACCATTCTCTTTTGAACAAGTCCTAGGGTAACAACTGACATTGTAACTAAACCATTTTGTGTTACCATTTCTCTCTGTGAATTTAACTTTGTTACTGTAACTATGATATTTTCTTTAATTATTTCATCTTTAACATAATTTGTGGTCTATTATTTCCTTTTTTAAAAATTAGTTTCTTTTTCTAACTTCTCATAGTAATTCTCTCCTATCTTAGGATCTGTTTGCTATTTTGGGCGATGAATGCCCTTCTGCTCCCTGCTGGGATTCATAATTGTTACTTGGCAGATGAATCCTGGCATGCCTAATCACTGCTCTGAACTTTCCACCAGCCCAATTAGCAAACAGTGGTAGTGCACGGTTGCTTCTCGAGAAAACCTCAGAGCATCCTTCATGAGTTTTCAAATTTGCAGTGACTCACTATAATTATAGTTTTTCATAAGTATAAATCATTTATGTCTATAGAAACTACAATCCTGATGTTATATCATCCTTATACCTCTGAACATAGATGAGGCCGGTGCTTATTAAGGAGTACTGGCCTACCTCAGTAAATATTTGCAAGAGATTAGTTGATGGAATTCTTAATATTTCAAGCAAAGACATCTTTGACTTAAGGAAGGTGGAAATGGTAGGCTAAAACTTACCAGAAGCTTCTGCAAATAATATCTTAATGGAAAGTAACTTACTAAATGAGAAATGTAACAGGTTATCAGAAAAATACAAAGGTTATCAGATCTATTTTTCACCTCCCTACATCATGTTACTATCGAGGTGTGAGACGTTCTACTTCAAAAATAACAAACCTGAATGATGCATATGTGTGTGTGTGTGTGTGTGTGTGTGTGTGTGTGTGTGTATACCACTCTGCTTTATTGGCAGGGATATAACATGATAGACTGTAAAGCCACAGATGGTATCCTGCCTGTACCATTTGACAGTTGGGCATTTAGCCATTGGGAAAATTACTGGTATAAATCAGCAGCAGGTACCAAATATAGGGGTAATAGTGTCTTCCTTGCAGAGTCTTTATGAGGATTGAAGATAATGTAAGTAAGTACATGATGGTTATGTAGTCAAGAGCTGGCAGTTCATTATTAGAGGCTTATTAGAAAACTGGATCAAAGAAATGGAGAGAATTTATTAAGGTATTGGATTATTGTTCTTTTGCTTGACAGTAATAGTAATCTCAAAGAGTTAAATAATTTCAGAACTCTGGATTACTATATTAAGGAAGGCCATACAGTGTTTCACTGTGTCCCATGAAAACTTGCTGTTCTACACTTGGGACTAACTTTATTTAAACTTTAACAAGGAAGGAAACAGCTAATAGTAATTGATATTTGGTAATTATCTATTAAAAAGACATTGAGGGACACCTGGTTGGCTTGGTGGGTAGAGCATGCAACTCTTGATCTCAGGGTCATGAGTTTAAGCCCCACATTGGGGGTAAAGTTTGTTTAAAAAAATACAAAAATATGAAAAAAAGACTTTGATATATATTCATTCTAATCTCATCAAAATCCCAGCAAGTAATTTTGTGTATGTTGGTGAACTGATTCTAAAGTATATATGGAGAGGCAAAGGAGAATATTGAATACCCAACACAACATTGAAGGAGAACAAAGTTGAAAGATCGGCACTCTCTGACTTCAAAGCTTCTTATAAAGCTACAAAAATCATGCTAGTGTGTTTTTTGGTAAAAGAATACTCAGTGGAAAAGAATAGAAACCTCAAAAATAGACCTGTCAAATATAGTCAAAAATTTTTTTTGAGAGAGAGAGAGAGAGAGAGAGTGAGTGCATGCATATGGTGGGGGGCAGTGTTGCAGAGGGAGAAGGGGAAAGAAAATCTTAATCAGGCTCCACACTGTCAGCATGGAACCTGAGGTAGGGCTTGATCTCACAACCATGAGATCATGGCCTGAGCCAAAATCAAGAGTTGGACATTTAACTGACTGAGCCACCCAGGTGCCTCAGTCAAGTGATTTTTGACAAAGGAGCAGAGGCAATATAGTAGATCAAAGATAGTCTCTTTAAATCATGCTGGAACAATTGGACATCTACATGTGAAAAAAAAAAAAAAGAATCTAAACACAGACATTATATCCTTCACAAAAATTAACTCCAAATGGATCATAGACATAAATTGTAAAACACAAGACTAAAAACTTCTAGAAGATAACTTAAGAGAAAACCTAGATGGCCTTGACAATGGCAGTGACTTTTTAGATCCAACACCAAAGACAATCCATGCAAGACATAGTTGATAAGCTTGACTTTATTAAAATTAGAAACTTTTCTGGTCTGTGAAAGACAGTGTCAAGGGAATGAAAATAAAAGCACAGATTGGGAGAAAATGTTTGCAGATGACACATCTGATAAAGGACTGTTACCCAAATTTTACAAAGAACTCTTAAGACTCAACTATAAGAAAACAACCCAATTAAAAAATACATCAAAGACTTTAACAGACAGCTTACCAAAGAAGATATGATGATGGTAAATAAGCATTTAAGAAGATTCTCCATATGGCATTAGGAGAAATGCAAACTTAAAAAAAAAAAAAAAACAAACATGCAATACCACCACACACCTATAGTATGGCCCAAATCTGGAACACTGACCATAACAAATGCTGGCAAGGATGTGGAGCAAATAAGAAGTCTCATGTATTGCTGGTAGGAATCCAAAATGGTACAGCCACTTCAGAAGGCAGTTTGGCAGTTTCTTACAAAATTAAACATTCTCTTACCGTATGATACAGTAATTGCACTCCTTAATATTTACGCAAAGGAGTAGAAAACTCATATTCCCCCCAAAACCTGCACATAGATGTTTACAGTAGCTTTATTTGTAACTGCCAAAATTGTAAGTAACTATATGTCCTTCAGTAAGAAAACAAAAAAATTGTGGTACATCTAGATGATGGAATATTATTCAGTGCTAAAAATAAATGAGCAATCAAGCCATAAAAAGTCGTGGAGTAACTAAATGCATATTACTAAGTGAAAGAAGCCAATCTGAAAAGGCTACATACTGTATGATTTCCACCACTTAATTTGGTGTCCAAATATGTGGGTGGTGCTATGTAATGACACATATTTTGGATATGCTATGCCAGATTTTATGTATTATATGAACCAGCCATGAGATTCTTTGTGGTATATCATGAATAATTACTTTCCAGATAGGGCAATATTGCCATAATGACAGAATGAATGATTGTGGAGGAAAGGAGAAAAATAAAAATATAGTTAAATTCTGCATTTGTTCAGAGAGATTTTATAACTAAACAAATATTTAAAATAAACAAATATTTTATTTTCATTTATTTAGTTCACACTCCTTAATTTGTGGATGTGATTGCATTGACATAGTGATCAACACACTGGCATTTGTATGTGTATACTATGTGTCAGACACTGGGATAAACATTTTACATGCGTTAAACTCATTCAGTCTTTTAATAAGCTATGAGTTAGGTAGGATTGTTATTGTCATTGTATAGATGAGAATATTGGGACTTTAAGTTACTTCTTTCCTTTATAGTTATTTGATTATATCATTTGATTAATTTTTATCCCTCCTACTGTGATGTTAAGTACCATAAAAGCAGGTGCCATGTTTATTTTTACTCTTTGTTGTATTTCTGCACATATTATAGTGCTGCAGCCATGGTATATGTTCAAAATACATTTTATAAGTTATTTATGTCTTACACATTTATTGTTAACAGTTTTAATTATAAGTTCACTAGAGTTAATGTGTTAATGTTATTACTATTTGATATATAATCACAATCACCCAAAATCTTGAACAAAAAATTGGTGACTTTTCTGGCATTAAATCTGGGAAAAATATTTATTTTTTTTTTAAATTTTTTTTCAATGTTTATTTATTTTTGGGACAGAGAGAGACAGAGCATGAACGGGGGAGGGGCAGAGAGAGGGAGACAGAGAATCGGAAACAGGCTCCAGGCTCTGAGCCATCAGTCCAGAGCCTGACATGGGGCTCGAACTCACGGACCGCGAGATCGTGACCTGGCTGAAGTCGGACGCTTAACCGACTGCGCCACCCAGGCGCCCTGGGAAAAATATTTAGTGACATACAGGACCTGGGTGATTTGCATTGATTTTTATTTCTATTTTTATATTTTTATTTAAGGTTTATTTATTTATTTAAAGAGATAGTGTGCACATGCAGGGAAGGGGCAGAGAGAGACAGGAAAGAGAGAATCCCGAGCAGTGTCCATTCTGTTAGCACAGAGCCCCACATGGGGCTAGATGACATGAGCTGCGAGACCATGACCTGAGCTGAAATCAAGAGTCAGACACTCAACCGACTGAGCCACTCTGGAGCCCCACGTATTGATTTTTAGAATAAATGTGCAACATGCTTTCTTGAGGAGAGCTGGACAGGAGAGCTGGGGAGAATAAAAGTTCACCCTGGTTACATGACTCTTGCTACCATTCTCAGAGGTACATGGAATTTTAAAGTATACTGATGATAAGGTTAGTGTCCTTGGAATGCTTTCAGAGTTAAGACTCAGGAAATGAGGATCTTTAGGACATATTTCTCCAAGCCCATCTAATGGCACCTACCATGCCTAACTCACTGTGAACCAATTAATCCCTGTGCCTAGCTCACTGTGAATACATTGGTCCCTGTGACTCACTTTGGGTGCCATAAATGAGGTAGTTTAATGCTATGCAAAGATGTAAAACTAAATTAGGAACTAGATTTCTCAACCTGATGCTGAGAGTTTATTTAATCTTGGAAAAATGTACACATTTCCTCATCTGTAAATAGGCAAAGTCTTGCCTTGATTGTCTCAGACTTTGTTATAAATGTTGAAATAAATGTTGGATCTTTAAGTTTTTTTAATGAGCTATCAAGCATTATCCAAGGATAAGGCATTTTTTAGTAATTGTCCATGAATGCAACAAATGGGCCTAAGTACAAAACAAATATGGATAATGAAAAGCAAAGAGAGAATTGGGATGGTCAAGAATGGGTGGGGGTGGGTGGAAGGGTGGATGCGGACTGGGGAGAAGAGAGGTAGAGTGGAAATACATAGACACCACATCAGGAACTTTGATTTCTTTTCTCTAAGTATTTTTAACTTTATATTAACCCTTTATGAGGAAAGAGCCAGTGTATAGAAAAGAAATAGAGTCCTGGGGATTTCTCTTTGACACACTGTCTTATTATCTTCAACTAACATTTCTTAATTGTTCACCCTAGCAACATTTTAAAGGCTCAGTATGTCTCTTCCATTACAATTAACCCCATATTTTTTAAAAGACTGTGTTTGGAAGGAAAGTTAAATACTAGAGAACGTTCTAAGGTTAATTGCCAATTATAGGCGATGCTCTTAGGAAAAAAAAAAATAAAAAGCAATCCATTTCTGATTTCTGGAGTTGTTTGAACATAGCTCTAGCAGGTCAAGATCTGTTGACCTAAATTCAGCATATTTCCTGAAGATAGAAACAATGACAGCTACCCTGCAGAGAGGAAATCAAGAGAAATGTCACATTTCAAATGAGAGAATGAGTTGTGTTTTTTCACTCATTTTATTGCTAGAAGTTGGCTGTGGCTAGTTGGAAGGGACAGACTTGCTATTGGATATAGTATTACAATGACCTATATTCTTTTTTTGTTTTGTTTTGTTCTGTTTATTTATTTTGAGAGAGAGAGAGAGAGTGTGTGCACATGAGTGTGGGGAGGGGCAGAGTGAGTGGGAGAGAGAATCCCAAGCAGGCTCCATGTTGTCAGCACAAACCAGGTGCGGTACTCAATCTCTTGAACCATGAGACCATGATCTGAGCAGAAATCAAGAGTCAGATGCCATCCAGGCACCCCAACAATGACTGAGCCATCCAGTCATTGGATGAGTGAGCCATCCAGGCACCCCAACAATGACCCATATACTTTTTAAATTTATTTTCATTTTTTTAAATGTTTATTTTTGAGAGAGAGAGAGAGAGAGAACGAGAACGAGCAGGCAGAGAGAGAGAGAGGGAGACAGAGAATCTGAAGCAGGCTCCAGCCTCTGAGCTGTCAGCACAGAGCCCAACGCCAACTCACGAACCATGAGATCATGACCTGAGCCAAAGTTGGACGGCTAACCGACTGAGCCACCTAGGCGCCTCTTCAATGACCCATATTCTTAATGCCTTAAATGCCTACTCACTGTTCTTAAAATTTCGTATTTTTAAATAATTTGTGTCAATCACTATTAACATTTTCTTATGTTTCTTTCTGGAAATGATCTCTGAATATATAGACGCATATATGGGAGCACACACTCATTTTTACTTTTGTTTTTCCCTCTTATCAAAACATAGTTCCTATAATTCTCAGCCCATAAATTCATATTTTCAGGAAATATAGCTTTATTTGTTAACCTTTTCACTTACATTTTATTTTGAACATCCATTCTACCTTCTGCAGAAACAAAATCTTGGTAAAGTTAGCAATCACCTGTTGTTTCCCCTGAAGTAGCATCTCAGGAATGTAGGAAGTGTTCAGCATGAAATGTGGGAAGGGCATAGGAGCTGGACTTTCTTCCTTCTGTGCATTACAGTGCTATCTAACATAAGAGATATATATCTCCACAGGTTGCTGGTGAGCCATCTCATTGCTGTTTACCAGGCCTCTTTGAGGCTAGCTTTGTATATTTCCTGAGGGCACAGGAAATATTTTTTTTCTGATTCATCATGCTACTCTGATGTGCTAGGGATCACCAATTCTATCTTAGGCACTTTTTCTCTTCTGTGCTACACTTAAATTCACCAGAAATTTTCCCACTTGATTCCCTTGTTCATGCTGGGGCTTGCAGAGGTTTGTCTTTGCAAATCTGCCCAGACTATCATGCAGTCATTCTTTTTACTTTTTTTTTTTTCTTAACGTTTATTTATTTTTGAGACAGACAGACACAGAGCATGAACGGGGGAGGGTCAGAGAGAGAGGGAGACATAGAATCTGAAACAGGCTCCAGGCTCTGGGCTGTCAGCACAGAGCCTGACGTGGGGCGCGAACGCACAGACCACGCGATCATGACCTGAGCCGAAGTTGGATGCTCAACCGACTGAGCCACCCAGGTGCCCCTAATGCAGCCATTCTTTCTGCTGCTTCTTGGTCACTCCAGGTAAGCATGTGTGGTGGTGGGATGGAGAGGTCAAGATTTTGATTTTGGGGGGGGGGGGTGTTTAGCTACATTTGGGAACTCAGATCTTGTTTCTTCTTTGTTAACTCCAGTTATCTTAGGGTTCTTTTGTTTCATAATGGATGGTTAGATTAGAGGAATAAGAATCTAACTGCAAATAATTTGCATCTCTTGTTATTCTCATTGCTCTTGGGAAGGAGGCCCTAGATCTTGGCATTTCATTGATTTCTTGGTTTCTTGTGTTCTGTCTTCCCTGGAACCATGAAAGCAGGATGCCTTAAAACCTAAATATCAAGATGGTAGGGGAAATAGGAAATTTGGGGTGGGGAGAGAGGTGTTGCATGGGTAAATTAACAAAAGAATGTGTATTGACAACCGTATGTTGGAAAGCTTTTTTAAGGTATACTATTTTAAGGTAGTTGATGGTATTATTTGTGTGTAACATTTTTTTTAACACTTTTTCTATTGGAAGAAATTTAGTTATTTCCATTTTTTTTTTTTGCTAATATCAAATAATGGTATAAAAAAAGCCTGATACATTCATCTTTTTTCCACATATGTAAATATATCATTCTAGTTAAATCCCTAGAAATGGAATTCCTGGGTCAATAGACAAATGCATTTTGCATCTTAAAAGTCATTGCCAAAATGCCCTCCAAAGAGGTTGCATCAATTTAAAATCCCATTAACAAAGTGTCACCTGATATTTTTAAATGCATGTTTCATAGTGTTGAATTCATTAATGCTCTCTGAAGTTCACATCAGAATTTTGATTTTATATTGGAATTTATTCAAGGGATAAATTGGGCATATCTTCAATTACTTAAAATAAAAATGTTGATAAGAGTAATAATATTGTGTTTGCATTTTGCAATAAATTTTCCTACATAGTCCTTTTTGTGTTAGTAAATACATAAAATTACTCTTTTTATTTTTATTTATTTATTTTAAAACTTTTAATGTTTATTTTTATTTATTTTTTAAATGTTTTTAATGTTTATTTATTTTGGATGAGGGGCAAAGAGAGGGAGACACAGAAGCCTAAGCAGGCTCCAGACTCTGAGCTGTCAGCACACAGCCTGATGCTGGGCTTGAAGTCTCGAGCTATGACATCATGACCTGAACCAAAGTGGGATGCTCAACCGACTGAGCCACCCAGGTGCCCTCATACATAAAATTATTCTTAAAGATTAACTAGACTGTAAACTGTATGAGGCAAGGAGCTAGTCTATTGCTTCGGCATATAGACAGGGCCTTGATCAATAAATATTTGTTCAATAAATAAATACAAATATTATAAATTTAATAACCAAATTGTTCTGCTCTGATCTCTAAAAATATTATACAAATTAAAAACAATGGTGATTTACTTCTTTCAGTAGATAACTCTGTAGATGTGATTGCCTCAGCAGTGAGCTTTTTAGAGTTCTCTTTGTGATAGCCGTTACTAATTCGAATGAATTTGAAACCTTCAGGACACATCTTAGCAGGAAAAATGGAAATGAGGAGATAAGGGCAGTGACGTGTATCATAGAATTAAAAGTTATCCATTAACTTTACCTCTGATTCTTGAATGTGTTCTATTGTTAACTCAGTAATATCCAGACAAGTAGCTGATGGAGTGTTTCAGTTTATTGTAGAAGAGTAATGACTTTTAGAAAACTTCTATGTTTATTAAGATAAAATCTCTAAATTTGACTTTTCCTTTGGTCTACAGAATTCTTGTACCTAATCTAAATATTGAAGAAATATTTACATTTTCCAGATTCTCCTCTGGCTCTATCATCAGGTTAAATAACCCCATATTCCTTGATCAGTTCCCATCTCTACTCATCTGTGCAGGACAGAGTCTTCCATGAAAATAATAATAAACTAGGCACTACATTTGAAATATGCTGGTATTACCTTGAGATCTTTTGGAGAAAAAAGGGATAATAGATACTAAGTAAGGATTTGCATTTTCATATTTGTATAGAGAAAACGAGAGAACACACATCTAATTGAGTTAGAATAGAGTATTAAACTGAACATGTATTAAACCAGGAGACTCAATAATTTTTTTTAATTTTTTTTTAAATTTATTATTTATTTTTTAATTTTTTTAATGTTTATTTTTGAAAGAGAGAGAGAGAGACAGAGTGCAAGCAGGGGAGTGTTAGAGAGACAGGGAGACACAGAGCCCAAAGCAGGCTCCAGGCTATGAGCTGTCAGCACAGAGCCTGATGCAGGGCTCAAACTCACAGTGCCGTGAGATCATGACCTGAGCTGAAGTCAGATGCCCAACCGAGTGAGCAACCCAGGTACCCCTAATTTTTTAATGCTTTATTTATTTTTGAGAGAGAAACCGAGTATGAGTGGGGGAGGGGTAGACATAGAGAGGGAGACACAGAATCTGAAGCAGGCTCCAGGCTCTGAGACATCAGCACAGGTCTCAAGGTGGGGCTTGAACTCCTGAACCACAAGATCACGACCTGAACTGAAGTTGGAGGCTTAACTGACTGAGCCACCCAGGTTCCCCAAACCAGAACACTCAAAATGCCTTCTAGTACAGAATATTTATCTTATTCAGGCTAGAGTCTGGGTAGAAAATAAAACAATTCCTGAGAATTTATAATTATACTTCTCCTGGGATTGAAGTATGAATTTACACCATCCATGGGGACCCCCAAACCAAAAACCATAAATCTTAAAATAAATTTAAATGGTCTCTGACCAAGGATGAGCCTGAAGTGCTCATTAGAATCAGAAATAAGATCAGTATGGAGGTTTATACTCTCAGTTACTGACACATAGATGAAGCCCTGCAGAAGATGAGTGGAAGCTAACTTGACAAGTGAGGGTGTGATGTAACATGAGTGGGAGTGAAGAGCTACAGTATTCAGTGGAAAGAACCTCAAAGGATATATATAATAGGGAGACTGTAAGTATGTTATAGTGATTGAAGTTATGAAAGGAGATAATTTAAAACTTGAGCGAACAACAAAACAGGAAAATAAAACCAGTGGAATTATTTTTAATTGTATTTTTTATTTTTATTATTCAAGTATAGTTGACATACAGTGTTATATTAGTTTCAGAAGTACAACATAGTGGTCAGATAACTTTTTTTTTTTAGTATGTATGTATGTATGTATGTATTTATTTTTAATGTAAAATTTATTGTCAAATTGGTTTCGATACAATACCCAGTGCTCATCCCAACTGGTGCCTTCCTTAGTGCCCATCACCCACTTTCCCCTCCCTCCCAACCCCCATCAACCCTCAGATTGTTCTCAGTTTTTAAGAGTCTCTCATGGTTTGGCTCCCTCCTTCTCTTTTTTTTTCCTTCCCCTCCCCCATGGTCTTCTGTTAAGTTTCTCAGGATCCACATAAGAGTGAAAACATATGATATCTGTCTTTCTCTGTATGACTTATAATTCTGCATTACTCAGTGCTCACCGTGGTAAGTGTAGTCACCATCTGTCACCATACAATATTATTAAGATATTACTGACTATATTCTCTGTGCTGTGGTTTTCATCTTGGTGACTTATTTGTACCTCTTAATTCCCTTCACCTATTTCACCCATCTCCCCACCCACCTCCCTTCTAGCAACCATAATTTGAGTCTGTTTCTCATTTTCTGTTTCTTCATTTATGTTGTTTTTGTGGATTGCACATATAAGTGAAATTATACGGTATTTGTCTTTCTTTGTCTGACTTTTTTCATTTAGCATAATGTCCTCTGGGTCAGCCTAAGTTGTCACACATAACAAGATCTCATTCCTTTTTATAGTTGAGTAATATTCTGTTGTATAAATATGCATACCCATACACACACATATATATGTACATAAACCACATTTTCTTTATCCATTCATCTGTTGATAGACACTTCAGTTGCTTCATATCTTGGTCATTGTAAAAAATGCTGGAATAAACATAAGGATGCATATATCTTTTCAAGTTAGTGTTTTTTGTTTTGTTTTGTTTTTTATATATATTTGAGAGAGAGAGTGACAGAGTGTGAGTGGGGGAGGGGCAGGGAGACAGAATCTGAGGCAGGGTTCAGGCTCTGAGCTGTCAGTCCAGAGCCTGATGTGGGGCTCAAACTCACGAGCCATGAGATCATGGTCTGAGCTGAAGTTGGATGCTCAACCAACTGGGGCACATGGGTGGCTTTTAAACAGATTATTTATGATTTTTTTTTCTTGTGTGTTGAATTTTGAAAATTCTTTACATATTTTGGCTATTAATCCATTATCAGATATGTCTTTTTCACAAATATCTTCTCCCATTCAGTAGGTTGCCTTTTTTGTTTTGTTGATGGTTTCCTTCACTGTGCATGCATGATTTTTATTTTTGTGTAGTCCCAATAGTTCATTTTTGCTTTTGTTTCCTTGCCTGAGGAGACATATCCACAATTATGTTGCTAAGGTTGACGTCAAAGAGATTACTACTTATGTTTTCTTTTGGAAATTTTATGGTTTCTGGTCATACATTTAGGTCTTTATCCATTTTGAGTTAATTTTTGTATATGGTGTAAAATAATGGTCCAGTTTTATTCTTCTACATGTAGCAGTCCCCTTTTCTCAGCACCATTTATTGAATGGACTGTCTTCCCCAATATATATTCTTGCCTCCTTTGTTATCGATTAATTGACCACATAAGCATGGGTTTATTTCTGGGCTCTCTATTCTGTTTCCTTGATCTACATGTCTGTTTTTGTGTTAGTACTGTATTGTTTTGATTGCTACAGCTTTGTAGTATGCATTGAAATCTGGGATTGTGATACTTTTTTTTTTTTAATTTTTTTTTTAACGTTTATTTATTTTTGAGACAGAGAGAGACAGAGCATGAACGGGGGAGGGTCAGAGAGAGAGGGAGACTCAGAATCTGAAACAGGCTCCAGGCTCTGAGCCATCAGCACAGAGCCTGACGCGGGGCTTGAACTCACGAACCGCGAGATCATGACCTGAGCTGAAGTCGGACGCTTAACCGACTGAGCCACCCAGGCGCCCCAAAGGATTGTGATACTTCTAAGTTTGTTCTTTCTCAAGATTGTTTGGCTATTCTGGGTGTTTTGTGGTTCCATACAGATTTTAGGATTCTTCTAGTTTTGTGAAAAATACTATTGGTATTTGGATAGGGATTGCATTAAATCTGTAGGTTGCCTTAAGTAGTATGAACATCGTAACTATATTAATTCTTCTACTCCGTGAGCATCGTATATCTTTCCATTTTGTCTGTGTCATCTTCAGTATTTTTCATCAGTGTCTTACAATTTTCAGACTATAGGTCTTTTACCTTGATTAAATTCATTTTTTTTGGGTACAGTTGTAAATGGGATTGTTTTCTTAATTTCTGTTTCTGTTATTTAGTTATTAGTGTCTAGAAATGCAGCAGATTTCTGTGTATTAATTTTGTGTCCTGCAGCTTTATTGCCTTCATTTATTAGGTCTAACAGTTTTTTTGGTGAGGTCTTCAGGGTTTTCTATGAAAGTATCATGTCATCTGCAAATAATGACAGTTTTGCTTCTTCCTTACTAAATTGAGTACCTTCTATTTCTTTTTCTCTTTAATTGCTGTGGGTAGGACTTCCAGTACTATGTTGAATAAAAATGATGAGTGTAGACATCTTTGTCTTGTTCCAAATCTTAGAGAATGTGAAAAGTTTTCATCATTGAGTATAATGTTAGTTGTGAGTTTTTCATATATGACCTTTATTATGTTGAGGTATGTTCCCTCTAAACCCACTTTTTTGAGTTTTCATCCTGATTGGTTATTGTATTTTGTCAAATGCTTTTTCTGCATTGATTGAAATGACATGATTTTTATCCTGATTCTTATTAATGTGGTATGCCACGTTGATTGATTTGTGAATATTAAACTATCCTTGCATCCCTAGGATAAATTCCACTTGATCATGGTGAATGATTTTTTACTATATTGTTCAGAATTCATGCTGCTAATTTTTTTGTTGAGGATTTTTGCATCTATGTTCATCAGGGATATTGGCCTACAGTTTTCTTTTTTTGTAGTGTCTTTGGCTGGTTTTTGTATCATGGTAATTATGGCCTCATGAAATGAATTTGGAAGTTTTTCTTCATTTTCTATTTTCAGAATAGTCTGAAAAGAATAGCTATTAACTCTTCTTTCAATGTTGATGGAGTTCACCTGGGAAATTCGGTGTGTTGGTTTTCTGATTATCGATTCAACATTGTTCTGGTAATCAGTCTCCTCAAATTTTCATTTTCTTTCTAATTTATTTTTGGAAGTTTGTGTATTTCTGGGAATTTATTTATTTGTTCCCGGCTCTTAAATTCTTAACATATAATTTTTTAGGGTATTCTGTTATATCTTTTGTATTTGTGTGGTATTGATTGTTATTTCTCCTCTTTCATTTCTCATTTTATTTATTCGAGTCCTTTCTCTTTTTTTCTTCATAAGTCTGGCATAATTTTGTTGATCTTTTCAAAGAGCCAGCTCTCTGGTTTCATTGATCTTTTTTATTGTTTTTTAAGTCCCTATTTAATTTGTTTCTTCTCTAATCTTGTTTATTTTCTTCAACTAAATTTGGGCTTTTCTTGTAATATTTCTATGTCCTGTAGGTATAAAGTTAGATTGTTTACTTGAGATTTTTCTCGTTTCTTGATGTAGATCTACATCACTGTAAACCTCCCACTTAGAATTGCTTTTTCTGTGTCCCAAAGATTTTGGACTGTTTTGTTTCCATTTTTCTTTGTCTCTCTTTTTTTAATTTCCTTTTTGATTTATTTGTTGACACATTGGTTGCTTAGTAGTGTAATGTTTAGCCTCCATGTGTTTGTATTTTTTTCAGTGTTTTTTCTTGTAGTTGATTTCTAATTTCTTACTGTTGTGGTTGGAAAAGATACTTGATATAATTTCAGCCTTCTTAAATTTGTTGCATCTTGTTTGGTGGCCTAACGTGATCTTTCCTTGAGAATCTTCCAGGTGCATTTGTAAAGAATGTGTATTCTGCTGTTTTGGGGTGAAATGTTCTGTGTATATCTGTTATGTGTATTTGGTCTCATGTGTCATTCACAGCCAGTTTCCTTGTTGATTTTCTGTTTGGGTCATCTCTGCATGGATGTAAGTGGGTATTAAAGTCCCCTACTATTATTGTATTACTGTCAATTTCTCCCCTTATGTATGTTAATGTTTGCTTTATGTATTTAGGTGCTAGATATTTACGATTGTTATATCCTTTTGTTAGATTGATCATTATATAATTTCCTTCTTTGTCTCTTGCTACAGTCTTTGTTTTAGTGTCTATTTTATCTGATATAAGTATTGTTACTCTGGCTTTTTTTTTTTTTTGCTTTCATTTGCATAGGATATCTTTTTCATCTCTTCACTTTCATTCTCTATGTGTGTTTAGGTCTGAGGTGAGTCTCTTGTAGGCAGCATATAGATAAGTCTTGTTTTATTTTTTTATCCGTTCAGTCACCCTGTATCTTTTGATTGCACAATACAGTCCATTTAAAATTGTTTTCTGATTGTTTTATAGTTCTTCTCTGTTCCTTTTTTGTTCCCTTACTCTCTTCCCTTGTGGTTTGATGGCATCATTTAATGTTATGTTTGGATCTGTTTCTCTTCATTTTTTGTGTATCTGTTATAGGTTTTCTATTTGTCATTACCATGGGGTTTATATATAACATCCTATGTGTATAGCAGTCTATATTAAGTTAATGATTGCTTAGGTTTTTACACATTCTAAAAGCACTAAGTTTTTTACCCCTCCCTCCACATTTTATGTATGTGATGTATTTGATGCTTATGTATATGATGTTTTATGTATATAAATTTACGTATGTATGATTTTACACCTTTTTATTGAGTGTATGCCTTGAGTAGTGTCTGTAGATATCATTGATTTTACTACTTTTGTGTTTTAATCTGCATACTGACTATAAGTGATTAATCTCCTTACTACCTTTACTATATTTATATTTACCCAAATTTTTTTCTTTTCATAATTTTCTTATTTCTAGTTATGGCCTTTTCTTTCCACTTAAAGAATTTCTTTTAACATTTCTTGAAGCAAAGCTGGTTTAGTGGTGATGAGGTCCTTTAGTTTTTGTTTGGGAAACTCTTTATCTTCTTCAATTTTGGTTGATACTTTTGTTGGTAGAATATTCTTTACTGTAGATGTTTTTCCTTGCAGCACTTTGAATATATTATGCCACTGCTTTCTGAGCTGCAGTTTCTGCTGAAAAATCAGCTGGTTGCTTTCAGCAGTGTCCTTTGTATGTAACTGTTTCTTTTTCTCTTGCTGCTTTTGAGATTCTCTCTTTATTGTTAATTTATGCTATCTTAATTATGGTGTCTTGGTGTAGACCTCTTTGGGTTCATCTTGTTTGGGGCTCTCTGTGATTCATGTACCTGAATGTCTCTTTCCTTTCTAGGGAAGTTTTCAGCTATAATTTCTTCAAATAAGTTTTCTGTCCCCTTCTCTCTCTTCTCCTTCTGAGATCCCTGTAATGTGAGTGTTATTATGTTTGATGATGTCATGGAGGTCCCCTAAGCTGCTCTCATTTTTCATTATTGCTTTCCTTTTTTGCTGTTCATCTTAGTTGCTTTCCGTGGCCCTGTCTTCCAGATCCCTGGTGTTCTTCTCTCTCTTCTGATCTGCAATTGATTTCCTCTAGTGTGGTTTTCATTTTACTTATTGTATTCTTCAGTGCTGACAGGTTCTTTTTGTCTTTTTTCTTCTTGGTGAAGTTTTCACTGACTTCATCCACTTCTTTCTCAAGTTCAGTAAGCATCTTTATGACCATTACTTTGAATGCTTTATTTGGTGGATTCCTTTCTTCCATTTTGTTCAGTTATTTCTCTGATGTTCTGTCTAATTCTTTTGTTAAGAATATATTCATATTCCTTTGTCTCCTCATTTTGTGTAACTCTCTGTGTCTGTTTCTATGTATTAGGTAGGTCAGCTATGTCTCCGGGTCTTGAGAGTAGTGGCCTTCTGTCAGAGGTCCTGTGTTGCCCACTAGCACAATCCTCTTGGTCACCAGAATCAGGTGCTTTAGGAGTATCCACTGTGTGGGCTGCATGTGCCCTACTGTTGTAGCTGCAATTACTGAGGGCACATTGGTGACTGGGGTTGGCCTTCAGCCCAGCTGGCTGCAGTGACCTGCTTTGCCTACTGCTGGTACACTAGGTGGTTTTCTCTCTTCACTGTTGACAGTCCGGGCTGCAGCCATTATGGGTTGACTGGTGGGTAGGGCCAGCACTCCGTGTAACTGTCTGCATTTAGGCTCTGCAGCAGTTACCGGCATGCTGAAAGGCAGCTCTTGCCCCTTGCACAGCCAGCTAAAAGGCCAAGCTGCAGGAACTGTGGTTGTGCTGGTGTGTGGGGTTGTCTCCCTTATTTCCCAGGGCAAGAGTCACTTTGGAGGGGCACCATCACTAACCAGGGCTGCCTGCCGGGTATAGTGGGGCAGGAGCCACTTTAGCAGAGTGCTTGCAGAGGCAGGCAGTTTGGGTGGGGCAGGCATGCAGGGAAAAGCCAGGTGGGGAATTTGGTGCTGACATGGTAGATGGAGAGTGTGAGATCTGCCTCCTGCACACGTCTAGCTATCTAGACTGGGGGAGAAAAATGGCACCTGCTAGCACTTTTTTTCTTTGAAAAATCTCCTGCAAACACTTGCCCCTCCAGCACAAGTCCTAAAATTAGTTACTAAACCTTTCACGTATACTTTAGGTGCTTTTCAAACTGCTGCTTCTGTGTTGGCTTAATTTAAGGGCATGGAGACTTGGTTTCCTGTTACCCTTCACCTGTCCTGGAATTAAGCCCTGTTGATTTTTAATACTCCCTGAGTTAAGCCTCACTTGTTTTCAAAGCCAGATATTATGGGAACTCATCTTCCCAGTCCAGGTCCCTAGGGCTGGGGTTGCCCAGTGTGGGGTCTTGATCACCTTGCTGTTCGTACCTGGCATGTCTCTCTTGTTGGTGGCTAATTGCACTGGGGGTTTAGTTCCCCGGTGCATGTCCACCCCTCCTACTCTGTCAAAATGATTTTCTCTCTACAACTAGCTGTGGAATATCTGCTCTGCCAGTTTTCAGTTCATTTTCAGTCATTTGCAACAGATGTGGTTGTTGCCTCAGTGTGTCTGTAGGATGAGGTGAGCTCAAGGTCTTTCTTCTCTGCCATTTTCCCAAACTGGTGGAATTTTAAAATATTTGGGTAGAATTTCTATAAAAAATTTAAAAATTTTTGAATGTCTTAATGTTTAAGTAATTGTAAATGTTTTTAAAATAATTAAATTGAAGAATAGATTAGTGTGCTTGGAGAGCATACTGAGGAAATTGAAGAAATTTACAGAATGAAACTATATATATGGTTTCATATATATATGAATCTATATATATAGTTTTCATCTCTTTATCTCATATTTATGTATATATGTATATATATGTATATATATATGATTAAGATAACTGGATGATCATATCTCTTGAAGATTCAGAATTCATTTATGAATTACAAATGGAAAGGTCAGAAAGAATGCAGGAGAGGTAAAATTGAAATGACAATTTATGAGACGTTTCTAGACTTGATGGAGAATATAATCCTCAATTTTCAAGACAATAATGAATTTCCAGCAAGATAAATACATGCTTAATGTATACTTAGTGTATTAGTTATCTTTTGCTGTGTGATTGGCTATTCCAATTGATCTCAAAACTTCATGGGTTGAGATAACATTTATTTTCACAGTTTATGTGTGTGTCTAGGACTATTGGGCTGGTTTTGGCTTAAGGTCTTTCAGAAGGTTGCAGCCAGAATGTCAGTCAAAGCCACAGACATCTGAAGGCTTATGTGGGGCTGGATCCACTTCCAAGATGGCTTATTCACATGGCTGTCTAGTTCTGCTCCACAAGACCTCTCCCAAGAATACCTGTGAATTCTCATGACATGAAGAGTGACTTATCCCAGGACACATCATCCAATAGAAAGAAGAGAGCCGGGAGCTATATACTTTTATCATCTAACCTCAGAAGTCACATAGTGTCAGTTCTACCACATTATTATTTTTGGTGTTAATAAAATAGTCCAGGGGCGCCTGGGTGGCGCAGTCGGTTAAGCGTCCGACTTCAGCCAGGTCACGATCTCGCGGTCCGTGAGTTCGAGCCCCGCGTCAGGCTCTGGGCTGATGGCTCGGAGCCTGGAGCCTGTTTCCGATTCTGTGTCTCCCTCTCTCTCTCTGCCCCTCCCCCGTTCATGCTCTGTCTCTCTCTGTCCCAAAAATAAATAAACGTTGAAAAAAAAAAATAAAATAAAATAGTCCAAGCAGATAATATACACACTGCAAGTCATGTAGAACATAAAAGGAGTAATATACTTAATATTTGCAAGAGAGGGCAGCATAAAAAATGTTTATGTAGATACTATAAATAGAAAACAAAGATGGAAGAAACAAATATTCATATCTAATTATCACAACCAATAAAAAGTTGCAGATTACAAAAGGTCATTAATGCATAATCTTTGTATATAACTGTCACAGCTAAAATCAAGGAACAGAAAGGTAAGATATAAAATGATTATAAAGATACACTATACATTAAACTGTAGAACCTGGATAATTGATAGTCATATCAGGAAGAAATCAGCTTTAATACAAAATTATTTTTTTGCCAAACGATGATTTCTATGTTATGATGAAAAGTCCAATCCATCAGGCAGATATAAAATCCTACCTATTTAAGTATTATCAAATAAAAAGACAAGACAGTTCTCAAAATTAACTAGAACATAGATAGTGGGAGATTTTATCACCTTCTAGTAATCAGTAAAAAAAAAAAAAGAAAACAAATCAGTAAAGTTAGAGAATATTTGAACAAGAAAATGAAGCTCAACCTTAAACATATGTAGACTTCATTATCAAACAATTACTAATATATATATATTTAATTTTTTAAATGTTTATTTATTTTTGAGGGACAGAGAGAGAGAGACATTCAGACAGACTGGGAGTGGGGGAGGGGCAGAGAGCGAGGGAGACACAAAATCTGAAGCAGGCTCCAGGCTCTGAGCCGTCAGCACAGAGCCCAATGCGGGGCTTGAACTCATGAACCTGAGATTGTGACCTGAGTTGAAGTCAGACGACTGAGCCGTCCAGGCATGCCACAAGATATATATTTTGATGAGCTACCTTTTGGAAAGTGCAAAAATTGCCCAAGTACCATTTCATATAGGAATTCCCAACAAATACCAACAAAGTGATAAGTATTTATTCTCTGCACCTAATTCAGCTCCATATGAAATTAGTAATAAAGTTAATAGAAAATTAACAAAGAAAAACCTGCATATATGGATATTTAAAGATCATTCTACCTTGAAGATATTAAGATATATTTTAAAGTTCTGTCATTTCATGCGTTCCTGTTTTGGAGTAAAGAACAAATGAAACACAACAGAAAGCCCAGAAATAGACCGTACATATATGAAAACTTGAAATATGACAAATAGGACATTTTAAATCACTAAGGAAAGAAAAGCCTTTTGAACATGCTGTTGAGCCAGCTGTTTATCTAGATGACAAATAAACAAAGAAACAGCCAGAAAAGATTCTTGCATTATCATAAACAAAAATCATTTCCAAATGAATTAAAGGCATAAATCTGAAAGAAAAGGTTATACTTTTAGTGAAAAGCAAGAAATTATCTTCATGGCCATATGGTAGATAGGGAATTCTTACACAAGAAGAACAAAGAAAAAAATTAATGCAAGTTATTAAATATTACTGTATTAGCATTTAAAATATCAGTATAAAAAATGTTACCATGAACAAAGGAAAGAAAGATCTTGAGTGAGAAAAGAAATTGTCAACTTTTTTGAACAAAAATGCATTATTTTTACAATGACAAATTAATGACTCCTGCAAATCACAAAGAAAAGACAACTACAAAAATACATAATAACAAAACAGATATTATGTATGAAAGGAAATTCAAATGAAAACAAACACACATAGACACATTTCAGTATCATAATACTCAGAACAATGCAAATTAAATAGCAAAGTAATACCCTTTTTGCTCCATAAGACTCAGAAGTTCCACACATATATATATCAGGAAACATGTATAAGAATGTTCTTTTCAATACTGTTGATGATAATAAAACATTGACAAAAATCAGTGGACAAAGAAACTGTTTTTTATGAATGATGATTGACTTAGAAGACTGGATCAATCAGTTTGGAACAGTAGTGCATAAAATATACATATCTAAAGTTCCAAAAGTCACTAGACAGTAAAATTTGTTATGTTGTGAGATGTACATATGAGTAGCTCTATGTTTATAGACTGTTAATATTTATATAAGTTTATTTGACAAATCTGTATTTATATTTTGATACATTCATTATTTATGTAGGCTGCTTAAATTGCAAGATTGCAACTTGGTATCCTCCCTGAAGTCTTTTTGCTCTTTATTAAAATTGCACCGTTTTAAATTATTTTAGTTTTTATTTTTTTTAGAATTGTACCATTTTTAACATTTTTGTGAAATTTATCATTTTATATGTTGAATTATAGTTTCCATATGCCTTATATTTCTAACCGTTGTGTTCTATAGATGAATTAAAAGGTTTGCCATCAGATTTTCCTTTATTCTCCAGAGCACCCTAGACAAAGTAGGTACTTAAAAAATAATGTTTGTTGAATACAGTACTTACTATGTCCTTGGATTATTTGCAAGTGAAAGCCTTTTTTTTAGTGATATAATGAATGCTATTTTCTATTGAAGATGATTAAGAAAACATAATCAAATGTCCCACCAATAATTCAAGTACCACGAAGATAGTAAGAATGGTGGAGGCTCAATTTCCAATGGAAGCAGAGCCATAAAAGGCTTTCTTGCCTTTTTCCTAATCATTTTACTGGATACCAGATAGGATTTCTATAGGACTTGGAACACTTCTCTGCATTTTCTGTCATTAAAAACATTTCATAGGATTTTCTCTGAAATTTAGCCTTCAAGAGTTATCACTAGGGAGATTGTGATAATCATCTTTGCCTTGCTAATATGCCCTAATCTTTTTCTCAACCAACTGCACATTTTATTTATGGTTCATAAAATTTCCATTTGAGAATTTTTTAATGATTTAAAATAGCTTTATGTAACAGAGTTCTGAGGGAATGGTATAATGTTAAAGTATTCTGGAGATTCTAAAGTGGTAAAAAGTTCGTAAATCTATTATTCAGCTCTCTTTATTCTCCTTCCGATAGCACTAAGAAAAGTGGATTATTTTTATAAATTTGGTCTTAAGTTGGTTTCATAAACCAATTATAAAATTATTGTACTTACTAGACAATGCAGTTGGAAGACTTCAGAAAAAAAATAATTCTGGAAAATACCAGAAGATAAAATAATGCTGTTTTTATTTTAAGTGTATAAACCTGGTAACATGGAGTAGAGATATTTTGGGCTGTGTTCACAACTTAGATATCCCACTTTTTTTGGAACTCATCCTGCCTTGATTCCCTTCTGAGAACCAAAGAGATGGACCGATGGCAACTGTGTTTTCTCTTTGTGACACTGACCCATGCATGCCTTGTTGGCCTGAGGTATGAACAGCTGACTCAGGCAGGGTCAGTCATATCTATTCTCTGGGAATTTGGAATTAGGTCGAAGAGATACTGTCAGGTTCTCCATGTGGTTACAGACTAGAAATTAGAGAATAGATGTATGATAGCTTTGTTGCTTAATGGATTCTTCCAGTGACTCTCAGAATCCTAATCTCAGAAAATAAGAATAAAGATTTAAAGGAAAGTGAAATTGAAATGTGAGGTGAGTGTACAGTAAATTCATTAATCTGTACATTTGTTTAGTGTGACTTTCTACAAATATATTTAACAATAAAAATTTATAAGGTAGTAGATAAAAGCATATTTTGTCAGTTAAAAAATTTAGAGGAAATAACATACTCTTAGCAAAACACAACTAATCTGTAGTAAAATAAAAATAAATATAATTTCTGGGTATATCTAGTAAAAATATTGTGTCAAATAAAATCATTTCCACAGGTAAAGCCTCAGTTCAGTAATTCAATTAGTCATTGAAGGAAGAGATAAACTCTTTTTCAAAAATTTCCAGAGAGAATACTGTCTAGCATTATTTGTTGGATGAGCACTGGGTGTCATATGTAAGTGATGAACCACTGGGTTCTACTCCTGAAACCAATACTACTCTGTATGTTAACTAACTGAAATTTAAACAAATTAATTAACAAAAAATAATAAAATAAAATGTAGCAACAACAATAACAAAAAAGAATATTGTCCAGCATTTTATATGGTCTGCCTGACCTTGATAGAAACATATAACCTGCCAAGACAGAATCATGATGAAATAGAAAATCTAAACAGGACAGTTGCCACTAAGGAGACTGTATCAGCAGTTTAAAATCTCCCAACAAACAGAAGTCTAGGACCAGATGGCTTCACTGATGAATTCTGCCATTCAAAGAAGAATCAATCAAACTCTTCCAGAAAACAGAACAGGTTGGAACGCTTCCAAACTCATTTTATGAGGCCAGCATTAACGTGATACCAAAACCAGACAAGGATGCCACAAACAGAGGAAAATTCCAGGCCAATACATTGGATGAACATATATGTAAAAATTCTCAGTGAAATGTTAGCAAACTCTAAATTCAACAATACACACGCAAAAGGATCATACGCTGTGATCAAGTGGGATTTACTCGAGGGATGGAAAAATGGTTCAGCATCTGCAAATCAGTCAGGTTGTACACCACATTAACAAAATGAAGCATAAAAATCATGTCATCTCAATAGATGCAAAAAATCATTTGACAAAATTCAACATCCATTTATGATAAAAACTTTGAATGAAGTGGGTATAATGTATCTCAACATAATGAAGGGCATATATGACAAACCTAAAACTAACAACATTCAAAAGGATGAAAAGCTGATATCTTTTCCTCAAAGATCAGAAACAAGACAAGGATACCCATTCTCCCTACTTTAATTCAACATAGTATTGGGAGTCCTAGTCAAAGTAATCAGGCAAGAAAAATAAAGAAAGTGATATAAATAAGAAAGGAAGAAGTAAAACTGTCACTATTTGCCCATGACATATTTTATAAAGAAAACGTAAAGACTCAGTCAAGAAACTGTTAGAACTAATAGACAAATTCGGTAAAGTTGTAGGATACAAAATGAACATGCAAAAATCTGTTGCATTTCTATACACTAATAATGAGTTATCAGAGAAATTAAGAAAATAATTGCATCAAACACAGTGAAATACATCGGAATAAATTTAACCCAGAAGGGGAAAGGACACTGTATAGAAAACTATAAAACATCAGTGAAAGAAATTGAAGAAGACACAAACAAATGGAAAGCTATCCCATGCTTAATTTATGGATTGGAAGAATTGATATTATTAAAATGTCCATACTACCCAAAGCGATATACAAATTCACTGTAATCCCTATTAAAATTCCAATGGCATTTTTCACAGAAATAGAAGAAAAAATCCTAAAATTTGTTTGGAACCAGAAAAGACCCTGAATAGCCAAAGTAATCTTGAGAAAGAGCAGAGCTAGAGACATCACACTCATTGATTTCAAACTATATTTGAATCCTATATTACAATACAATACAATACAATACAATACAATACAATCCTATATTACAAAGCTATAGGAATTAAAACACTATGGTATTGGCATAAAAATGGACACAGAGATGAATTGAAGAGAATAGAGAGCCCATAAATAAACCCACACATACCTAATCAATCGGTTTACAGCAACAGAGCCAAGGATTTATAACAATAGAGCCAACAAAGGGAAAGCACAGTCTCCTCAATAAAAAGTGTTTGGAAAATTGAACAGCCACATGCAAAAGAATGAAACTGGACCACTGTCTTACACATGCACAAAAATTAACTCAGAGTGAATTAAAGATTTGAATAGAAGACCTGACACTACAAAAATCCTAGAAGAAAACATAGGTGGCAAGCTCCTTGTCATGGGTCTTGGCAATGATTTTTTGAATCTGGTATCAAAAGCAAAGACACCAAAAGCAAAAGTAAACCTGTGGGACTACATCAAAACAAAAAGGCTTTTGTGCAGTAAAAGAAACCATCAACAAATGAAAAGGAATCTGCAGAATGGGAGAAAACATTTGCAAGTCATGTGTCTGATAAGGTGCTAATATTTAAAACATAAAGAACTCACAGTTCAATAGTAAAATAACAATCTGATTAAAAAATGGGCAAAAGATTTGAATAGACATTTTTCCAAAGAAAACATAAAGATAGCAAACAAGTACTTGAAAATATGCTCTATATCACTAATTGGAAATGCAAATCAAAACCAAAATGATATCACCTCAAACCTGTTAGAATGGCTGCTTCCAAAAAAACTGACAATAATAAGTGTTGGTGATGATTTGGAGAAAATGGAAGCCTGGTGTGCTTTTGGTAGGAATGTAAATTAGTGCAGCCATTATGGAAAACAGTACAGAAGTTTCTCAAAAATTAAAAATAGAACTGCCATATGACTCAGCAACTCCACTTCTGGGTATTTATCTAAAGAAAATGAAAATTTTTGTATTTGGTAAGATATACATAACTCTTTGTTCATTGTAGCATTATTTACAATAGTCACAGGTCCCCTCCTCTTACAGCATGGCAGATTACTCATTTAAGATTAGCAGGAAAGTGCTCATTGCTATATTTTGTCTCCTTTAACTAATGAGTTCAGGCCAAGCCCACATTATCTGTTTTTGTATTAATTTAAAACCAACTGATTAAGGGCCTTAATTACATCTGCAGATATCATGTCTGTAAATATTTTGCTAAATAACAGTAATGGGAGTGATATACCCTTATGTTCATAGTCCATTCTGTATTCAAAGGGACAGGATTATGCAGTATGTATATAATCTTGGAGATCTTAAAATTCCGTTTACCGTAGTCATTACTGTGTGAACTAATGAAATGGAGGAGTCACATACCGTATCTCCTGTATTCCCATCATGCAGTACAGTGTTTGGTGAGTATTTGTTGAACAAAAGAAAAAAAAATGATTGAATGAGTTAATATTATTATTATGTAACTTGGCAATGCTGAATATACAAGGAGCAAGGACCTAAGTTATGTGCTGCCAACATACATTGACACAACTATTTTTTCAGATTTTGGACTTAGAAGTACTGGTAAAAGCAACCATTTTGAGTTCTTTCTTGCCTTCTTGTTGATTTTGAGCAGCTTTTTAGGGTCCTGTTTTTCTCCATAAATCAAAACTAGTCATAATTTTATGGCTTCTCTAAATAAAGATGTACTAAAATTAGGGTAATCTTTTAAGCCCATCCTGAAACTATTATTGCTATCAGAAAACCCATATCAATCTGGATTCAAAATCCTTGTGACTGGGTAGGGTTCCAGGATGCTCCAACATGTTGGCTGGTGTCTAATTGTTTTCCCACCAGAGTATGAGGATTAATACATCAATGGATTTTGATAGGTTGGCCTGCAGAAATGAATATTTATTTATCTGACCTATTTCCTAAGAAATGTCCAAATGGAACACTACTGAATACAACTTTGTTGGTAATTCAATACAGGGAAGGACCAGCCGGACCAAAAGTATGATTTTGAACTTGTAGTACATCCTGTATCAGGTATACAGGGCAGTGACTGGAATCAAACTTGTCTGTTTTAATTGTTTCTTAAATTCAAAAGAGCTGTTTAAAGATTTTCATTTCAAAACAGCATAGCATTTACACATAAGGAGAACAGAATATTTTAACTTCCCAGTTGTTAGCAGCTTCAGGAGAGGTCAGGAAAATGCTAACTCCCCTTTCAGTTTGCCCCCATTCTCCCTAAGATACTTCTTTTGATCTGATTCAAAGTTCAGGGTCACTATTATTATTTTATATTTTGAGGAACATTCTAAATCTTAATACTAGTGACATAAATCAAACTAATTTGGAACAATGTTAAAATAACAATAGCCCTGTAACACAAATAAAAGAAAGGGCAATAGTGCAGGAAAGTGTTTTTATTCATGCTTTTGCATAATTTTTCTGCATAATTGGCAATTAACCTTCCTTATCCTTCAGAGCTTTACCTTCAAACTGATTTCCTTTCCGAAGGGGGGTTACTTATTTTTTTTGTAGCATCTCCATTTTGGCCTTCTTAAACTTTGCCTACTGAGAATAATTAGCATTTCCACTGAAGAATATGCATTAGGAGTTCATTCGTACTAATTTGCATCTAGAAGAAACCACTTGAGTAAAAATTAATTTACTAGAAGGATATAGGTTGTACCATGAGTTTTGCTTTAGACTCTTTACCAGAAAGATTTTAAAGAGGGACATCTATAAGGCTGACTACAGTACATTTTAAAATTGTGGATATTTAGAGATCTAGGCTCCTCATCTTCTTATCTACCTTTACTTATTTGAAAATTTTGCTTCTACTAAACTCAACACTACATGACAAATGAGTACATCAAAGTTTCTTAAAAATCTTGTAAAATTACTTTATTTCTTAGGTCTTTCCTTGGAACCTTAATAAATCTGGTTTAGAATAGATTTTTAAATAAGCTTGGAAGCTTGAAGGAGTAATCTTCAGTTATCTCAAAATGCATATATGGGGTTAATCCCATTTCCAAGTGATTCTCAAAATGATTACTTAATCTGTATTTTCAAACTGCTTTGGCAAACTGAGAAATAGAAGTTTGAGGCATATTGGTAACTCAGAGACCTCTTATGAGTAATATAGCTTGTTGTGCTAGGTCTTTTTCTTTTTCTTTTTTTTTTTTCTTTTCTTGAATTTCTCATAACTAAAGCAATACTAACTGTGCATTGCTTTATTATTATTTTTTATACAATGATGATGCATAGTCTTCACATCATACCAGTGAAATAAATTCTCGAGACGGGGCCAGCTATTAGTATTTTTTTTAGTTTTCCAGAGGCTTCTAATGCGAAGGCAGGGTTGGTATTCATTGGGGGTTGGGGGGAAGCATGATTATAAGTTATCTGTAACATTTCATAAATATATCAACTCAGTGAATCCAGGAAGATACTAGGAGAAAAAGACAAGGAATCTTTTTGCAGCCATAATCATGAGGCGAGTCAAGAACAGAGTTGGGGCTTAGATGCCTGAGTTGGGAGAACCCTTTCTGTCTTATCCAAATACGACTCATAAATAAACCTCAATATAAAACTACAACAATCCATAAAAACGACATGAAGATCAATATATCCAGCTCTGTGGTCTTCAAACTGGAACACACATAGGTCTGAGAGTATGTGGAGACTTTCTAAGCAGACAGTCTTTAGAAAATAATTTCCCAAATCCTCAGCTTCCACGTGCACTCTTCCTTAAAATGTGTCTTCTGGAGAATGGCATTGGCACTCTGCTGCTTCTCCTTTCTCACCTCTTCTCTCCTTTTTCAAAAGACAGTCAACCTCTCACACATACAGAATCTTGCTTTCATAGTGCATTGGCCTGGTGTGTAAAATCCTGAGTGTCAAAAAAAAAAGTGCTATGCAATGATCATGAGTGAGTCTCTCTGTAAAGAAGGCTAGGAGAAATTTTTTTAAGAAATAGTGAATGGTTTTATACAAGAAACACACTCATGGAAAGATCATGTCCAATTCTTTCCTGTCTGTCTGTCTATCTATCTATCTATCTATCTATCTATCTATCTATCTAGTGTGTCTATCCCATAGATTTATATCTTAGAAGTGAGGATAATTGTCATATATAATTGTCATATATATTTGACCCCATTCTGAACTCAGGTTTGGCTGCTTGCCGCTCGAAATTAGATAACTGGAGAGACAAGTGATGGTGGGAAAGAAAAGATTGCTTTCTTCAGAAAGCTGGCAACGTTGGAAGATGATGGACTAATGCCTCAGAGACCATATTCTCTTCTGCCTGGGTGAAGCTGGAGGTCTTTAAAGGGGAAAGCATGGGAAAAGGGAGGGGGGTATGTGCAGGAGAAGCAGGTGCCCAAGCAGTTAATTGTAAGTCAACATGAGCCTGAACAGACTTGCTGGCATCATCAGCAGCTGTTTTCGAATGTGGTCAGACCTTATCTTTTGGCAAAGTTTGGTCCTTCACTCCCCAAGGCCAGTGTTTTTTGCAGATCTCAAGGAAAGTAGGTTAATTTGCTACAGACTAATGGGCTTAGTTCAGCAAGTAAGGAGTACATTAGTTGGAAGCAAGTTAACCCTTAAGACTGGTTGAGGGCTCAGGCTCTGCACTGGTGACGTGGAGCCTGCTTGGGATTCTCTCCCTCTCTTTCTCTCTATCTCCCTCTGTCCCTTTGCCACTTTCTCTCTCTCTCTCTCAAAAATAAATAAGTAAACATTTAAAAAGAAGGACTGATCGAGTGCTGTTACATTAATTTACTTGAATTGGGAAAAGAAACCTCATAGATTATATTTTCTACAGAAGTCTGATCTGACTGATGGCTTGACAATGAGGTCTCACTTATTGTCAGAATTATATGTGTCTTATATGTATTTTTATATGTCCTGTATGTTATATTAACTATTGGCAGCAGACATTCTCCATAACTGAATTAAAGAAATCAGCTCCTTCAAATGTTCAGGATATATTTAAGTTATATATACATATGCAATTCATGAGAAATTGCATATTTTATTAATAATATTAATCTTATGAGAATTGTTAAAATACCAATCTAAATATGTACTAAGGAATACATAGTTTTACAAAAAATGTTTGAAGATCCCTGGTATAGCTCATGCTACCTTAGGGGACTGATTGAGATGGAATTTTGAGGTGTTAATAAAATGTACAAATAAATCTAAATGAGGTGGACTTTTGTTAAAAGACCAAGAAGATTTTTTGAGCTTTGCGCTGGCTGGAGAACGTCTAGGGTATTGCTGATCTACATGGACAGGGGCAGTAAAAATTAATGAAATGCTAATCAGTCAACATAGTCTTTCTCTTCTAAAGTTGGTTCCATCTGCAGGAAGAAAACATCAGAATTCATTTGCCTGAATTAGGAATTCCTGAATTTAGGCTTAGGCTTATGTGATATGGATTCAGGATTCCTTGGTCTTTTTCTGCCTTCATGTTTGGTAAGCCAACCCACTGGGGCTCTGGTCACTTGGAGAAGCTGTCAGAGCCCATCATGGAGGGTGAGTGACCTTCACTACCTGTGGCATCATCTCAAAAACTACAGCTTGACAGCTGATGTTTCTATATGTCTTAGTGTGTGCCAGAGGAATCCGCCCATGTATTAAACCCATCGGCAGCTCCTCCCGTTCTCATTTCATCCATGCCATTTAATGGAACTATTCAATATAGATTTCTCAAAGTACAGCTCACTTTGCCTGTGAGCTCCCACATGTGTTCTCCTTTTGTTAGCTTACATAGTTCTTTAACTTTCTCAGCTGGTGGTTGTATCCAGTAGGCTTAAATAAGTTAATACATGACCTAGGTCTCTCTTCCCCCTTCTAATGCAAAACCCCAGCCTCTTGAAAGTCCTGTCTTTCTTATCCAAGAATTTCTGTGGGTCTTCAGGTTGTCTCTCAGTTGTACTTAGAACCTCAGGCCCCTAAATTCTAAGTGTCATTTGAACTCAGGGGCACTATTGCGATTTCTGCTAGATATCCACCTATTTGCTGCACGTGGCTGCCATCTCTGCTCTGGAAATTGCAACCCAGCAAATGTTGAGCAGCAATGTTGCCCTGTTCAAGCAGACAACATGTTGGCTTCCACTGGGTTCTCTGCCCTTGCTGGGATCTGCTACCTCTTACTTGACATTTTTACACTGAAGATCTTAAGTGCCAGTGCTGAGAGTTTGCTCAGAAGCTGGCGTAACTTTCTCTCTCCCCTTTATGTTAACACTATTAAAACTGTTTCCAGCTACTTGCATAATTTTAGAGTACTTTGCTTTTATTTACCCTCTTCCCCTTTCAGTTGGTTGTGGGACTGGGGTCAGATACACATTGAAGCAATAAATATTGAGTTTTATTCGGAATCATCCCTGCTTTCCAGTAGATCCTAAGAGTTATTTCTCCATTCTAACTTCCTTAGTCCTATTTGGAAATAAGCTTGGCTGCTGGAACACAGATAGGCACATACTTCTGAATCTCAGTGATGGACACAAATTGGGTGTAAATTAGAAGCTTCATGACATTCATAAAAAATCTAGAATAGTTGATGGCATATAGTACAGGCTCAAGAAAATTGGATTTCTTTCCTTCATCACTTCACTTTTCTACTACAAATTCAAAAACATTTTAGAAAAAAAAACTTTCAAAATGAAGCATATATATATATAACAGCATTATTCCTAACAGCACACATACACAAAGTAAATGTGCAACCACCACTGAATGGTTAATTTGGACAGATATAATTTTATCCTTTCAAATGATGTCTCACTTTTTTTAATGATAGGAAAATACATAGGCTGTGATTCAGAGTAATAAAGCAGGATATTGAATTATAAATGTGTTATGATGTCAAATACATGTGTGAAGAAAAACCTGGATGGAAACAAGTTTCAATTATTAACATGGTTTTCACTAGGTAGTGAGATTTTGTCTGATTTCTCTTATCTTCTTTGTACTTGAAAATATTTTCCAAAAATTCCAGAAGGTCGATATATTATTATTAAATTGAAGAGTGAATAATATGATTAAAGAGACATCCTAAAAGCAGTCTATTTGCTGGTGCTCTCCAGAAGGAGGAATTTTCCTGATGATAAGTTCTTAGGAAGTCATTCACTGAAATATTCACCTTTCTGCCAGTTCCTTCCTGCTGTCTGCTCCTCAGCTATCTTTAGGACAAGCACAGAGGACTAAAAGTCCTCATTCCCTTAGTCCATGCCTAATTTGAGAGAAGAAGGAGCTTCTTTTCAGGCACCTTGAAACCATTGCTTCAGCTAATAAGCTGTTTTTCTATAGGATTTGATATCTTTTCTTTCATGATTAGAGGTTTTCTTGATTTCTACATATCTCATTATTATTTCTAAATGAATTTCCTTTACTGGGGTACACAATATTTTGCAATCAGCTTGCCTAATTTAACCTTTTCTATAATAATCCTAATACAAGGACATTCGAACTATCCATTAATTATACCCACTGTGGAGGAGGCTTCTTCTCATTTTGAAATCCAGCTCCAGAATCTAATAAATTCTGTCTCTTCCTCAATAAGTAATTGACAACTATAGTTGGGGAGTTACGTGTTTCACTTATCTTGGTCAAGTAGCAAAATTAAACTTGGCTGCCAAATATGATCAATGCAAACCTGCCTGTCCAAGGTATAATCAAAGACCCATTGACAGGCTACATGGTTCTCTAAGCCTAGCCTCACTTCCCAAATGTATGTAGGCAAGTCTCTGCCTCTTTCTTATCTTTTAGCTTTCATTTTGGAAATCCATCTGTTTGTAATTTTTAAATCATAATGAATTTTGTCTCTGAAGCTTTCAGTATCTGAGACTTAGAAATGAACTAATTTCCTACTAAGAAAACCATACTGCATAATAAGGGATTTAGGTTATTGTAGCCAGTCTCCCAAAATGTTTTAACAAATTCATTAACTAAAATTACAAATGGCATGTATTTATAAACAATGTCCCATAGGCAAGAATTCTGAATTAATTATCAGAGTGGTAAAAAATGTTATCCTGTAGGCTAGCTGGGTCCAAAAACTACAATGTCTCAATCAAATGATAACATGCATTTTTGTTGCATTTTATAGATTATTGGTAGAGCAGGGAATGTAGAAAGAGCCAATGTGGGTTTCTCTGGGGTTTTGAATCTCAGTGTACTTTCCTGCATTAGAGATTTGCATGTGGTCTGTGGTGTGGAAGGTTTCCGTGGCAGCCTGGGGAGACAGCCGTGGAGACGTACCGAAGTGGAGTGCAGTATGGATGTTGTTCTCTTGCCCAACTACAAGAAATGGATCTTATTCCTTATGGAGAGAAAGAAGCTCCTGGGATAAATTTAAGGGGTCTGCATTCTCTAGAATCCACTTAAGACTGAGAGAATAAGCAATATTGCTTTGAGACAGAGGTGAATGATGCCGCACATTACTGCTGGAGAGGGTGATTCTGCTCATTTATGCATGAGATTCACCATCACAGTGAAAATGGGAAATAACCCTGTAGCACCTAGCGACTTTAGTATTGCAGCCTTGGTGGCACTGGGAATTGGCCCTCTAGACGGGAAGACGGATAGTGTTCCCATGCAGAGCAGCAGCAATGTGTTGTGCCAGCAGGAGAAAGGACATGGGCCAGTGTAGTTGGCTACAGCATGTGTAAGATAAGCTGGGGCTTCTCAAAAATACCTGATGAGGCTTCAACTTTATGGATATTTGAAAGCTTGTGGTATTTGACAATAAAGACCTCATTCTTATCCACAGATTCCTGAGGATGATCGACACTAGTTTTCCACAAATAATCTGGTAAAAACCTGATTTTTTCAATCTTTGCAGTCCTATAATGAAGGCAACATCATTCATATGTCAATACAAATGGATTATATCTGAGAGATCAATAAATTGCCCATTCTCATTCAGCCAACAGATGGTAGGGCTGGGTCTGAAATCCAGTTCTCTAATTGCAGATCCCAAATGTTTTCACTGCACATACTGGATCTTTCTCAAGAGCTTTATCTGATTGAGAGACAAGGATACTATACCTTCCAATTCTAGGATTCTCTCAATTCAGTTCTGTTCCCTTCTTATGCATAAATAAAGCCCTTAATTCTCCCTGAAATGGATAGCGATGATGATTATCATCTAGGTGAGTAAAACATTTGTAAGTTTTCAAGGTCAGATCAAACAATCAGTTTATATGGAGAGAGGTGAGGAATTATGTGTGCAGTTTAGGTCAGACCTGTGACTCTGTCAATCACTCCTGTTTTCCACCATGCTTCATGACCAATGTGGTGGGACTATTCTCTGGTTCAACATGGCACCTCTCATTTTCAGGACCTGGTTCACTGCTAACTCCTTTGAGATTGAATCTCTAGGGAACTACTGAAGCCAGATCATTCACTTCCCACAAATATAGGAATTCCACATATTTAAAAAGATATAATAATTATATGATGCTGAGCCAGGGCCAGAAATACTTTTTTAAATGTTTATTTATTTTTGAGAGAAAGAGGGAGAGCAAGCACACAAGCGGGAGATGGGGAGAGAGAGAGACAGAGAGGGGTGAAATCCAAAGCAGGCTCCAGGCTCCAAGGTATAAGCACAGAGCCTGACATGGGGCTTGAACTCATGAACCACGAGATCATGGTCTGAGCTGAGGTCAGATGTTTAACCTTCTGAGCCACCCAAGTGCCCCAGTTTTTTAATTAATATATAATACCAAAAGCTGAGTCTGAAATATGAAACATTTGGTGCAAGGTCCCACAGCCAGCAAGAGGCAGAGTTGGCAGTATTTTCAAGGTCTCTTCATTGCCTTTTCTGTCTTCCTGGACACCAGCTCTCAAAGAGTCAACCTGTCTCTTACCAGAGAAAATAAATATATTTAGGGAAGTCCTTTATGTATCCTATTAAAAATTTCGTTAAGTAGTCTTTATTAGTAGCAACATTTGTGTAATCAAACTCCCAAAAGCTTCCTGACTTGGATCACCCCTCTTTATAACTCACAGAATTGTGGCATGGTCTTCTAATTCTTTCTATACACAGAAAAGTTAGTCTTCTTATTCAGACATTGTTCACTTTTTTTGTGAGTTAGTAAAGTCATAAATGCAAGGTTGATGTTTCCCTGGAGAATATTGCAAGGTTTGTTTAATTGAGAATCAGGGCATTAACTTGATGATCTCCTAGTGTTTGATAGGGTCAATAAAAGTCCTGATAAGAGGTAAAATGAAGGTTCATCATAATTGATTTTGTTCTGTTTTGTTTCCTTTTAGATACTTATCAGTTAGTAAGGAGAGGGGCTATTAGAGAAGTTATAGTAAATATTTGTGGTTAGCATTCCCAACATCCATTGCCACTTCTAGCAAGAGTCTCAACTTTCACTTGAGAATTCTAGTCTCTTCAACTCTTAATTTATGTGGTCTAAGTGGAGCTTTATCTGTACATGACCTAGGCCAAGCTGGGTAGTGCACTGTATTTTCCTGGCCATAGTGGGTGGTGACACACTCTGATTTTATCAGAATGACTAGGAATTTTGCGGGCTACACTTGAAAATAGGAGTAACTTTTGCTGGCGACATTAAACATGAGAGGATATGAGGCTAGGGTTACTATAGACATATTGTCACTAGGATGCAGTAGTCTGTGGCACTGGGAGACCACCAAATGAAGCCTAAGAATGAAGCCAACACAGGGATAGGCAGATTCATGAGAGAACCTAAGTCATTATAGCTTTCTTGAAGCTCTTATTAGGATCTTTCGATTTTTTATTTATTTGAATTTATAATTTTATATAAAATGTAAATAATTTCTTTTTTCCTAAGCCATCAAGAGTGTGTGTGTGTGTTAATATACCTGTGTATGTTCTGGTTAGAAATAAATTGTCTTAACTCATAAAATAAGGAAACCAAAGTTATTTATAGGTTGGATAAATGTGTGCTCATCCGTCAAAGCAAATTTCATTATTCCTGATGGTTTTTCCTTATCCAAAATAGTATTCTAATGGTTGAATCCTTTGGATAAGTGCTTGTCATCATGGGATAATTTAATCTTGTTCTTCAGTTTCTGGTGGTCTGGCTTGGAAGAGACAAATTAAAATTTTTTAAATATTTTATTTTTCAGTTTTATCGACATGTAATCAATTTATTGAAGGTATCGTCAGTGATTTCTGGAACATTTGAGGAAATATTTTAACTTTCTTCTTTGCTAGAAATTGGAATATGATGGGATTATAAAGGAAAAATAAGTACAACACCCATACTCTTCAGGTAGAATGTCCATAGACAATCAGTGTAGATCAAAAAGAAATAGGAGTCTTAAGGTAATTCTCCTAAAAAGGAGAGAGAAATCCCCACTTGCCCCTTGGAAAACTCTAGTAGATGGACAATTTGGTATTGCCTCTGGGCTGCCCTTTTAGGTTACCTATTAGTAAGATTCCTTCTTAAATTCCTTTAACTTTTCTGTGACTCTGGGAAAATATTTGATGCTTCAGCAGTGTCAGTAATTCCCAAATCTCTCCTTAATATACAGTAAAGGAAAACAAAGGGAAAGTAGTGCATTGCACACTTCTTTAGGATGAAGCAACCAAGTACTGTGATCCACCAGAGGTAGTCATATGGTAGAAATTTTCTGAATTTGGAGAATGTGGAAAACTCTTTAAAATCTTTAAGTATAATTATTAAAGTATTCACAGATCCAAAATAAATTAATGCTCCTAGAAATGAAAATACTGATGACTTGAAATACATTTTTGCCATTTCTATAAAATGTGGCTTATTTCTTATGTGCACTTTTCTAATTTCTAAAATAATAAATGAACCTTGAAAACACTGAAAAGATCTAAACGAAGAAACAATATGTTCATAATCTCATCACCTAGAGGGAAGTATTTATAACATTTCCTAGTTCGTCTGTAGCTTTTCTCCTGTTGTACTTCCATGTAGATGAGCTTCATTGTGTAATGGCTTGAATATAAGAAAACTAAACTGGTGTGTGTGTGCGCACGTGGTGTGTGTGTGTGTGTGTGTGTGTGTGTGTGTGTATGTATATATATATATATACACACATATATATATGTGTGTGTGTGTGTGTATACATATATACACACACATATATATGTGCATACCCCCCACATATGTATCTATATGCATATATATAAAACTAAACTGATACATAAATATACATATACATATACATATGTATATGTGTATACATGTATATACATGATATACATGTATACATGATATATATGTACATGATATACATGTATATACATGATATACATATATATATCAGAATACAAACAGAATACAAAACAACATACTATCTGTATATACTGTCTACACATATATCTGTATTTATATAGATAATATGGTGTTTTGTATTGTTTCTCTTATTTACTGAAAAAGACCAAGTTAATGAGTATCAGTTGATCACATGACTTTTAATGGTTGCTTTTAGTATACACACACATATTCAAACAATTCTATATTGTACTTTTAGATATTTCCAGAGTTCTCCATAATACGATAAACCATACTAAGCATTCTTCCTTTCTCTGATACTGAAATTCTTCTTATAAATTTTAAATTTGCATCTTATAGCAAGTAAAGCAGAGATTAATGACATTAAATTTCAGTAGGATGCTCCAGGAATAATTTCACTATTAATTTGTTCATCGATTTACTTCTACTTACATATAGTAATTGATTATTTGCCATCTCCTTCACTAGAATACAAGCTTCTAGTGGGTGAGGTGAAGGTATTTTTTTTGATTGTTTCTTTTTTGTTTTTAAGCTCAACATAATATCAGAAGCGTACCTCATGGTATGTTGCACACTGCAAGGGTTCAATGCTCACTCTTGATTAAGTGAGAAAAACATGGATTAAGTTTTCTGAGGTAATAAAAGATGACAATAAGACAATGTTTCAATAGTAAAATCACATGTATTGAGACTTCCTATTTTTCAGACACCATATTGTTTTAAATATATTATTGTATTTAAAAAAAAGTCAGCGGTGTATTATAATTCATTTTATAGATGAGGAAGAAACCTAATCAAGCAACTTAAGTAACTTATTCAAGTTTATAGAGACCCTAAGTTAAGACTCATGACGCAGTATACAGTTATCTGTTTCAGAGTCCATATTCTAAATCACTGGTAGTTTGTAGTTGTATTAGCATACCTATTCCCAAAGCGTATTCAGAGTGCCTCAAAAGCTCTAAATTGATACTGCTCACAGTATGCGATTTCTATATGTAAATAATTTACATAAACAACTAATTAAATGAAGGTAGATAAATTTTTGTCGTAGAGAACACTGAAAGCATTTCCTATACTACCATGCATAATAAAACATTGTCTTTCCTCTTTCTGCATCTAACCTTCTGGTCCCCCAGCACCCTCCTGTTCATGATGCGCTATAATGGCACCATTATGCATGTTACTGGATTTCCATCCCGTGGGAGATACGTTCTTGCTTCTGCAAGGCTGGAGATTTAACATACATGAAATGCCATCTTTCTTTGTCTTTGTTGCAATTTTTTCTTTCTCCCTACATATCTTAGAATTTCTTTCATTAGAGCGTAAGAGTATATAATTTAAGATTTGACCACACATGAGGTCTGCTTAGAATCCCAGTGAGGGTCTCTACATTTTTTCATTTAACATGAACAAATTAGGGTTGCCAAATTTACATAACCATGAAACCTACAGGCAAGTGATTGGGATTAGAAGAAATAGCAAGTGCATGAATCATATCTCGAATCAACAAATGTGGGTTTGCTTATTTGCATATAGACTAGAAGATGAACACTAACATCTCTAGAGAAACTCGTCACAGATAGGAAGTTTCCCACTATACAGTGTAAGAACCATGAACTTTCACTGTCTTGTCTTATTGTCCCCACTGCAGGGCCTTAAGTTGCCCCTGCACTCTCTTAATGTTATAAGGTTCACGCCAGTGGGTCCTCTGGATTTGTCTCTGACAGAGGCCTTTGTCACTGATCTAATCAGCAGTATTGGCCTTGGAGGTTTCTTGGTAAAGAAAAATTATCTGTATACACAAAGTGACCAGTGGACCTAGCCAAGGCAGCCCATGGGCCATTCAAGCATGTACCTTGAGATAAAAATTCTGTGGCTTTTCATTCTTATGTTTATCCCAGAAGTGTGTGTGTGTGGGTAAGTATTAATAGAAAGGTTAGTCAAGATTTATTAGATAATTTTGTGTTGAATGAAGTTTATGTTGAATGATCATATTAAAATAAATTATTTGTACAAGTTGCCTTCATTTGGTTTCCACATACTATATCAAAGCTGGTGGAGCGAATGTAACAAAGTTCAGTGTCAGTTCCTAGATCTCTGTGATTTATCTTTAATATGTCTACTAGGCTAAAAAGGCCTGGTAAGGCCTCCGGACCCCTCTCTGGAGGGCTTCATTATTTTGTAAATGGCCTAGTCATGGGGGGAGACTGCATCCACCTCCCCTCATGGGAAGGCTTCAGCTGGGTGACTCATACCAGCCCCTCTAAGCAACTAGGTAAAACTTCTTTTTTTTTTTTTATTAAATTTTTTTTTAACATTTATTTATTTTTGAGACAGAGAGAGACAGAGCATGAATGGGGGAGGGTCAGAGAGAGGGAGACACAGAATCTGAAACAGGCTCCAGGCTCTGAGCTGTCAGCACAGAGCCTGACGCGGGCCTCGAACTCACAGATCGCAAGATCATGACCTGAGCTGAAGTCGGCCGCTTAACCAACTGAGCCACCCAGGCGCCCCTAAAACTTCTGTTGCTGGAGAGTGTGTTTGTCTCTTCCCAGAAACTAGCAAGATCTATGCCTGACTTAACTCATACTGGAAAGTTAAGAGCCATTTTGGTACAACACTCAGAATCTCCTTTTGGGATGAAAACACTTATTTCCATAGCTGCTGACAGAGTTGTGACCGCAAGCTTGCACCTGGATCTGGAGGGTCTCCTGGAGATGTGTCTCAGTTTGAGGGAGCTATTTACCCAAGGTCATGCCCCTTCCTGGAGTCAGGCACCATTAAGTCACTGGTTGATATAGGGATAAAGGCCTAGCATCTTCATACTGATTAAGATGACTATGTAAGACCATCCCAGATTTAGTACTCTGTCCAGTCTCTTCCTCAGAATCTGTTTCCTGGGGAACCAAAAATGCCACAAAGGCATAGGAGAAAAGGCAGACAATAGACTGCCTTTGGTTCTACAAAAGACCCATCTTTCAGTCAAAAAGACTTTTCTAAATTGGTCAACCTACATGAGAAGAGACCTGTATTGGAATTTGGGTACAAAACTTAAGAGTCATTTACTAGTTATTGTTCAATGCCCAAATATTTTCTTAGTAGATATCTTGAGAAAAAGTAGCTAAATAAAAGGAGGGAATAGACTATTTTGGGATGTTACAGAGCAGTGATGGGAAATCTTAATGCCTTTAGCATTTAGGGCATACAATCATAATCTTCTCCCATACACATAGCATTCCAATAAAAGGTACTACTTGCAAGAAGCTATATTTTCTCTGTAGCTTTGCACATTCTATTCTTTCTGTATGGAACACCCCCCATATTTCAGCTTCTTCTTTGCTAGGTTAATGCCTGTCTGTCCTTTAAAACCCTGTCCTGTTGTGACCCCTTCTAAGATGGGCTATACTCTCCAAACGTACACTCCAAAGCATCACTGTGAATGTGTTATACACTTGTTTATCATGTCTCTTCCATTAGCGTATGATGTCTTTTACACATCAGTTTTTAGCACCTACTAGAGCTTTGCACTAAACATGACTCTGTTGAGATAGACTGTGAGAGTTCCATTTGCGTGTTATTATAGATTTCCTGTAGATCTATGAATTCTATTGATTGTGCAGATGGCGATTACTGAGTAGTATTATTAGTGGGCTCTAAATATCTAAAACGATGATATTATGTACTCTATTTTATCTCGCTAAACTTCCTGAATATTAGTTGTTAACTTTAAAATATTGGCATGATTTTCTAATCTTGTATTGTCAACTATATCATTGAACTCTTAGTTATAAGCTATTGTTTGTTTGATGTGCCTTGTTTTTCAAAATAGATTGTAAGCTTTTTATAACCAAGGTCAGGAATTAATACTCCACTTTCTTCCCTCACGTGAGTGGTACCATCTTAAATCTATAGCAGGATATGTATTTGGTAATTGGCCAGATGTCATGGAATATCTATCATTTTTTTCCCCATAAATGTAAATATTGTCCAGGGTGCCTGGGTGGCTCAGTTGGTTAAGGTTAAGTGTCTGACTCTTGATTTCAGCTCAGGTCATGGTCTCAAGGTTTGTGAGATTGAGCCCCGCATCAGTGCGGAACCTGATGGCCTTCTCCTTCTCCTCTCAGCCCCTCCCCCTGCTTGTGTGCATGTGCATGCATGCTGAACACACCTTCTCTCAAAATAAAAAAAAACAACACATAAAAATATATAAATATCATCCACGTTATCTATACTTTTTGAATAACTAAGAATCTTCTATCTTTGTTGTTAACAAAGATAAAGTGGCTTTGGCATGAACATTTGTCTTAAGTTTCTTTCAAAAAAAAAAAAGGGGGGGGCCTGGGTGGCTCAGTCGGTTAAGCGTCCGGACTTCCACTCAGGTCATGATCTCACGGTTTGTGACTTCGAGCCCCACATCGGGCTCTGTGCTGACTGACAGCTTAGGGCCTGGAGCCTGCTTCAGATTCTGTGTCTCTGTCTCTCTCTGCCCCTCCCCCGCTTGTGCTCTGTGTCTGTCTATCAAAAATAAATAAAATGTAAAAAAAAATTAAAATTAAAAAGTTTCTTTCCAAAACTTCAGTCTATTTCACTGAGACAAAATAGCCATAGACAAAAAGCTATATTTTTTTTACTCAAATTTGCCAAATTATTTCTTACAGGGAAACTGCTGCTAATTGTCTTAGCTTTATAAAAAAAAATCTCATTAGTAACAATGTTATATTGTAATTACCTAGAAATCTATGAGTGCTGAAATGCGAAGGCTTTAATATTCTTCTAATTTGCTTCCCTAATTATAGTAAATATCATTAGCTATGATTTCACATACTCAGACCTTTAAAATAATTATTTGTGAGCTATTCTGATCTTTATTTTGGCATTAGTTATAAGGAACCAATGTGATGGTTTATAAATGGGAGTAGATGCAATTTTATAAATCATATTTATACTGTGAAAAAACAAGTGTTTTAAGGGTTTTATAGTTTTCAGTTACACTTCACTTATACAGAGGGCAAATATTACCCACATACAAAATAACTAAGCACTTGGATGAAAGCAAAAATGGACTCTGAACAGCTAAAATAGAGGTCACAACTTTTCACATTAATAAGTTACCCTTTATGCAATCATTGCAAGTCTGTTCACACAGTTTAAAAAGCACTGTTGCTGAGGGTCCTACTCACACAAAATAAAGGATACCAGAGCACGGTGGGTGAGAGTGCTATAGAAGCTGAGGATCCAAAGGAGAAAAAATCCCACTGACAGGCAGACTTCAAGTTGGGGGGTCATAAATAAAAAAGGTATGGGTACATGAATCCAAGAGGAGTCATTTGGTACTATTAATGTAGAGAAAAACAAATCTAGGAACATACTTGGTCCTTTATTTAATAAAATACCACATATTTGCCAAATTATAACAAATTATTACTAAGAATAGAATTTTACATTTTAAACAAGCATTTTTAATATATGCTCAGGGGCTGATGATGGTGAGCATCCATTCATATTGGATATTGCCATTTTCCTACCTGTTTTTTAAAAATCTTTAGTATTATCACTGCACGTGTTAACTCTTTTTAACCTTTAGGTAAAATCTCTACTGCAGTTGTAACAGGTTTCTTTCTGTTGCAAATAGAAATATATAAGAAGCAGGTAATTTTTGTCCTCATGCTTATTTTTTTAAATGTTTATTTATTTATTTTGAGAGAGGGATAGAGCACGAGTGGGGCAGAGAGAGAATCCCAAGCAGTCTCCATGCTCAGTGCAGAGTCTGATGTGGGGCTCCATCTCACGACTGTGAGATCATGACCTGGGCTGAAATCACGTAACTGGACATGTAACTGATTGAGCCACGCAGGAGCCCCAGTCCTCATGCTTATTATTCCAACGATCACATAGGGTGACAGGGGAAGTTCTAACCCAAGAAGAGGGGGAGTATGTCTCACATATATGTCATGTCAGAGATAGGTAGATGCTCTCCAAAGACATGCTCCTATTACATTCATTCGAATTTTTGTTAGGAAATGGCTGCTCAGCTAAGGTCTGCATTCTCCTCCCTGCTTTCACTACTTTCCCCTCCCCCTACCTGACTTCCCTTGTGACTAGCTCCCTTGTGTTCCTTCCAGGCTGAAGTGTAAGCTGGTGTTCTGCCGCATATCACCATATTCCCATTCCCTGTTCACATGTTCATATACATAGGATACAGCAGAAGCACTAGGGAATAGTTGAGGCACAGATAGAAAGAGCCTGAATCCCTGACTCTCCATGGGGAAGACCAGCTGCCACCCAGAAATAGAAGCAATGTACTGTTACATGTGGGTGAGTAATGAATACATCCTGATGTATCAACACAGTAAGTTTGGAATTTACCCCAAGAAGGTGGGGTTTATTGATTAAAGTAGCTGATGTATAACTACTACTCTATTTAACTACATAGCACACTTTTTTCAGAAGCTGCCAGTGGGCTTCTCATAAGCAGTTTGTAAGGAGAGGGATGTGAACCTATACCCAAGGGAAAGTAAACAAGATTATAGATTTAAAACTCACTTATTTAGCACCGGGAAATAGGCTGGAAATAACTCATATCTAACCATCACCACAGCTTCTAAACTCATTAATATTAAGTCTGGTGTAATCTTGTCTTTCTGGATAGAATAACTACCCCAGTAGAGACCAAACCTCGTGTTAGATCCTTTTCTAGATTTTAATTATCCTGCGCAGCATTTTCAGGTTGTAATCACCAGAAAAATGAAAGTAAGCTACAGAACATCCTCTTCATATTAACCTTTATTGTCCTAGAGACCTTGTAAAATCATCCCTGAGTTTTATACCTTTAACAAGTTCAGTGCTTTCTTTTTCTTTCTCATTTAAAAATTTTAGATACTGTTCCAACTCTGTCATTCTCTAGTTGTAACTTTATAGACACATTACTGATGTTCATATGTTTTTGTCCTCACCTATAGCATGAGAGAAGTTATCTCCAAATTATCATCCAGCTATAAGCAATAGAGAATGTATTTTATGTGTGTATATGGCAAATATATATAAAATATTAGGCCCCTTTTCCATTCATGTCCTATTGATAAATGTCATATTGCAATTTAGTAGAAATACTTTCTGCTGTAAGTATTCCTAGACAATGGTGTAGTTGGTTCTTATTTATTGTTTCTTTTCTTTTAGTGTACTCCAGCCTTAATTGGAGGCAATTGTTAAGCTTTCATGGCATTTACATGTGCATCCAACAATGTAAAGTGTTGATCAAGGTTAAGAACAATATCATAAGCCGATTTACACATATTTATATGCCCCACCCTCTACACACACTTGTGATCATTGAGAGTATGAGCTCTTTTTCTTCTGCCTTACAGTAGAAAATTTTAAAAAGGACTGAATAAAGTTATTGAACTTTCTCTGTCATAAAAAGATTAAGTTATGTTAAGCCTCAACCGGAAAATTAAATTAATGATACCACCTTATTCTCCAAGCTACAGAATAATTTTTTTTTTGTAATTGGTTTTTAGTTTGTAATACTTGGGTTTGTTTACATAGGTCTCTCCAGAAACATTTTGCATTGTTTAAATGGCCCAATCAAATGAAACTTCACTGTTGAGTTCTTGAGAAAATAAAATTCCTGGTACTTATGGCATAGAAATGAGTGTACAATTGTTTTCTGAGAATGAAAAACTCTGAGCTACTGAGATAAACACAATTGAACATTATATTTAATGGAAAACTCAGCCAAAGCCAAGTGAAGTAAAGTAGGCACCCCAGGTAAACCATTGTTACAACATCAAAAAATAGCACAAGATAGTTTCAGTCAATAGACTCTAAACAAAAACTCAAGATAAGGAAGGAGAGAAGTGGAAGTAAACCCATAAGGAAGAATGAAAAGGAATGAATTGGTTGAGTATTTTCTCTTGACTATAAAAAAATGCTGCATTATTTTTAAACTGTAGCTGGTTGGTTGAAATGGCATTATAATGTTCCATCAGCAGTCATGCCTCCAGTGAGGTTTGTAGACCCTAGCTTTGGGGGGTGTGAAAAGAGCCATCTCTTTGAGAAAACTTTGCAAATTACTCCCAATATTATAAAGGGAGTTAGGCTTTGTTGAATGAGATCTATTAATTGTAGGAAAAAGGCATGTGATGTACCATCAGTTTTAGAAAGTGAACATCTTTGCTGTTCCCTGATGATTTTTAAATCCCTGTCCTCTAACAATGAGCAAATAGTAACACTTACTACCAAGTTGAGCCACCAAGAAGAAACTTTATTCAATGAAAAAATAGAAAAAACATAGCATGTTATGACTTAATCATCTCATAATTCAGGGCTTAAGCATGTATGAGTCAGTCAGTTTTTATTTATGCTTCTCTTGGCTCAATAAAAAATTTACTTTTGATTAGCAGTTGTGTCACTTAGACGCAGCATGAACCAGTGAGCTGCCTTGGAACCCCACCTCTGCCATTCCTCTGCTCTTGGGTCTTGGGTCATGATAAAGAAGCTAATTTTTATATTAAACATTTACTACGTCCTAGTCACTGTTCTAATTATTGTAATTATGTTATCTTATTTAATACTGACTACAGTCATGTACATTGGTTACTACTCTTAGACTGGTTTTAAAGATTAGAAAAGCTTAGGGAGATTGTCATTAGTTTCCGTGGGATATCAAGTCAACAAGAAGAAAAATCGGGGGAGGCAGTAAAGGAGCGGGTATCAAATTGCCTTTATGTCATTATTTAATGTCATTTTGTCAGAAGGGCCTCTACCTAAATAATGTGTAAATAAACCTTCTGTCTTCTATGGTTGTTCTGTATCTCTTTTTACTGCTGTTTTTTCTGTATTGTACTTAGCACCACCTCATGTTTAATGGTTAGGTCTTCTTACTTTAAAACCATAAGCTAAATGAGGGCAACTGTCATTTTTGTTTATCTTCCTTCTGTGTTCCCTGAGCTTGGAACAGTGCCTTCATAGTAAGTATGTTAAGCAAAGCAGTTGTATTTTCTGGTTTTCCAAGTTAAAAAAAAAAAAATAGAGTGTCCTTAAAGTGCCATAATCTACCCCTCTTATAAAAGAGCAGTATTGATCGTAAAAATTAGTAATTAAGGATTATGAAAGTCATGAGGAAACTTTTTGGGGTTATGGAAATGTTAACTGTTTTGCTTTTGGTGATTTTGGCTATGAGTGTAGACATGTCATGACTTACTACATTTTACACATAAAATATGTTATTTATTTTATGTCAGTTATACCTGAACAAAGCTGTTAAAACTAAGGATAGAAAATATCATAGAACCAAAGATAGAATGAATTAATTAAATTTACTTTAGGAAATTATCACCAAAAGTATTTATTTGTTTGTTTGTTTATTTATTTATTTATTTATTTATTTATTTATTTATGGGAGAGCGAGCGAGTAGGGGAGGGGCAGAGAAAGAGGGAGAGAGAGAGAGAATCCCAAGCATACTTCACACTGTCAGCACAGAGCTCAATGCATGGCTCAATCCTGGGACCTTGGGATCATGACGTGAGCTGAAATCAAGAATGGGACACTTAACCGAGTGAGCCACCCTGGCTCCACTAAAAGTTTCTTATTTTATGTTCCCTTTATTTATTAAGTTATTTTAACAGACTGGCATTTGGGATCTAGTAAATTAAATTACAGGGGCCTTATAATAGTGTTTCCAACCCAGAGACATTCGCTTCAGTGTCAGTGAGCTTAACTATTAAATATCAAAATATGTCACCTTACATGCCTCAGCTTAGTTTTATATAAAATGGGTTATGCTAAAGAATGTGAAATATATTGAAATTACCCTGAATATTAGCTCTTTTCCACCCTCTGAATTGTTAGGAGTTCATACACATAATGACACTAAGGCTTTAATGCATACATCATCTTAAAGAAGAGCGCTTGTAATAAAAATGTAAACAAGATCTTATATATGAATTTGCACTTGTTATTCCCTGCTGTGTTTGAACATCAAGTTTACAACTCATCATTATCATTATTATTCGTTATTATAATTATAGTAGTGCATGGGATAGATAATCCCAAACAGAATAATGTAAAAACCGCTCATACTTGATTTTAGATTATTATTATGGAAGCAAGGGAAATAAGTTTAGATTAAAAATGGAAATCCTCATGTGAGCAATCATAATTAGCTGTGTGTATAAGATAACATAGAGTTTGTAACCTAATGTTGGGCCTATTGAGTTAACTAATGAAGCTGCAATGTGGGGGTCTTAGGATATTAAAAGCATATTTAAGACTTTATTAAATAGATCCCAGAAAGAAAAAAAACCTTGCATGATTTTTCATATTTCTAGATTCTCTATATACAATTTTGATATACCTAATGAAAACCACTTCCACAAGTCAGATTATTCAGCACATTTAAAATAAGGAATAAATGGTAGTTTTATTTTATTTGAAATGTTTAATCATTTCATATACAGTGCTAGGCTTTGGTAATAAAAATTGAGTAATATGTGCTTCCTGCCACGATCTCTTGGTTGAGCATTTGTGATGCTAATGTTCAAGAGAGGATCATAATTTAGTAAAATTTAAATTATCTTGCCATTATGAAAAGTAAGATTTTGTCTTTATTAGGAAGGCAGTTAACACCTGAACATCGTTTGAGTTACCTAGCTCCTTAGGGTAAAATTCATGTCCTCTAGCATTTACTTACAATTGTTAATGTGGCAAACTCTAATGTTATAAGACTTGCATTAAAGTAACTCACACTTAATTTCATTGGCATGGAAGAATAGAAGAGTAATACAAATATAGTTATTCGATATGCTAATACGTTTTCTTACCCTTTAAGATTATTGATTAATATTTGGTTCAAAAGTAGAAAAAAAAGAGAAAGGCATAGAATGGGTAGGTCTTGCTCCTGATCCTACAACCATACTCCAAATGCTAGTCCTAGTCCCAACCCCGTTTACACTACACACACACACACACACACACACACACACACACACACCACCCCTAATGTACCCGTTCATTAGTTTTAGTATACTGATTCAAAGATTGTTTATGGCAATATAAACAAATAGCATGCACGTACTTATTTTATATAAAAGAAGTACACTGACTTTGTTCCTCTGTCTGCTTTTTTCATCAGATAATACACTTTTGAGATCAGTTTTATTTCATTTTTTTTAACTACAGTGTCTTCCTTATTAAAAATAATTTTTATTGAAGTGTATTTGACATGTAGTATTAAGTTGGTTACAGGCATAAAACAGCATATATAATTCAATAATTATATACATTATGAAACAATGATAAATGTATTACAGTATTGTTGACTATATTCTCTATGCTGTACTTTTTATCCCTGTGATTTATTTTATAACTGAAAGGTTGTACCTCCTAATTCCCTTTATTTTGTCTATCCTTCTAGCCTCCCCTTTGGCAACCACCAGTTCTCTATATTTATGCATCTATTCCTATTCCTCTCTTTGTTGTTGTTTGTTCATTCATTTTGTTTTTTAGATTCAAATAAGATCTGTTTATACTGGTGCATGGACGAATTCCCCATTCACCTTTTTTTAAAGTTTATTTATTTATTTTGAGAAAGAGAGAGTGGGTGGGGTAGTGAGAGAGAGAGAGAGAGAGAGAGAAAAGCCCAAGCAGGCTCTGCACTGTCAGTGCAGAGTCTGATGTGGAGCTCCAACTCATGAACCATGAGATTATGACCTGAGCCAAAAGCAAGGGTTGCATGCTCAACTCACTGAGCCACCCCAGCACCTGACCCATTCACCTTTTAGTGTGAATGTTATTCAGTTGCATATATACATACATAGTATGTATATATAAAATAAAGCATTCAAATACTCCTAATGGTGGCCATGCTGGTTGTTTTCAAACTTTTCTATTACAAACTTGTGCATATTTGCTACATACAGAATAATATATAATTTTGTACATGTGTGCTTTCTTGCACATGGAGGAATATTTATAGGGTTAATGTGCCAAGGTGATACCTTGCCAAACTGTCTTCCATACATGTTGCACGCATTTGAACTACTATCTGAAATGTATGGAGTGCTGGTTTTCCCTAGCACAAATGGTTAAACAAAGTACATTTCCAAACTTGGATCTTTGCCAATCTCCTAGGTTAAACAGATATATTTATGTAGTCTTAATTTGCATTTTTCTCATAGTGAGAGCAGTTGAGCATTCTTTCATAAAGAGGCATTTATATTTTACCTTCTGTGAACTATCTATTCAATAGGTTGTCATTTTTCTTTTGAGTTGTTTCTTTTTTTCTTACATACTTTTAGGATCACTTTATGTATCAGTGATATATTCCTACTGTGAAATGAGTTTCAAATACTTTTCACAATTTAACTTTTGATTTTGTTTATAGTATTTTTATGTCAAGTAGAGTTTTCATGTTATTATTTATACAATTACATGTATCAATGATTTCTTTAGGTTTTTCAATATTAAAGTATAATAACAAGTGTTTTCATATAAATATAAAGGAATAAACATCCATTCATAATAAAAACCCTCTGCGGAGTGGGCTTCGAGGGAATGTACCTCAACATAATAAAGGTCTTATATGAAAAACCCATACCCACCATCATACTCAGTGGTGAAAAACAGAGCTTTTCTCCTAAGGTTAGGAACAAGATAAGATGCCCAATCTCATCACTTTTATTCAATGTAGTATTGGAAGTTCTAGCCCCGGCAATTAGACAACATAAATAAAAGGCATCCAAATTGGTAAGAAAGAAGTAAAACTTTTACTATTTGCAGATCACATGATACTATATATAGAAAAACCTAAAGACTCCACCAAAAAAACTGCTAGAATTGATAAATGAATTCAGTAAAGTTGTAGGATACAAAATCAGTGTACAGAAATCTGTTGCATTCTTGTACACTAATAATGAAGCAGCAGAAAGTGAAATTAAGAAAACAGTCTCATTTATAATTCCACCAAAAATGATAAAATATTCAGGAATAAACTTAATCAAAGAGGTGAAATATCTGTACTCTGAACATTCTAAAATATTGATGAAAGAAACTGAAGATGACACAAAGAAATGGAAAGAATCCCATGCTCATGGATTGGAATAACAAATATTGTTAAAATGTCTATACCGCCCAAAACAATCTACATATTTAATGCAATCCCTATCAATATACCACCAGCATTTTTCACAGAGCTAGAACAAACCATCCTAAAATTTGTGTGGAACCACAAAAGACCTGGAATAGCCAAAAGCAGTCTTGAAAAAGAAAACAAAACTTGGAGGTATCATAATTCCAGCTTCAAGTTATATTAAAAAGCGGTAGTAATTAAAACAGTAAGATACTGGCATAAAAGTGGACACATAGATAGATCAATGGAGTCGAACAGAAAACCCAGAAATAAACCCACAGTTATATGGTCAATTAATCTTTGACAAAGGAGGAATGAACATCCAATGGAAAAAAGACAGTCTCTTCAACAAATGGTTTTGGGAAGACTGGACAGTTATATGTGAAAGAATGAACTGGACCACTTTCTTTCACTATATACAGAAATAAAGGCAAACAGATTTTTCAACTTGCCAAAAATGCCACATAGAACCAGGGCCAGGGGGAGTGGACCAGAGGCCTGGGATGGTTGGAATCATCCTTTCTAGAATTGATCCCTAGACAGGAGCTGTGGCTCTGTTTGTAGTGCTGAGATGTGTAACTTTCTTTTTCCCACCTCTTCTAAACTCATTTGTCTTCCTTCCTTTTTATTCTGTGAACTTCCTATATCTTTCAGATAAAATTCCATTTAGATTAATTTAGCCAGAATCGGTTTCTTTACAATGCAGTATTAAATATTATCTCTGGTTTACACAGCTAGAAGCATCCCATGCTATATCACTGAACAACAAAATGTGGATTTAAACTGATGGAAACTTAGCTTGAAGTTTAAAAGAGGTGATTTACAAGTAAATCATATCTGATTTAGACATCTCCTCTACAGGAAACTGCTCTGAACTCAAGGTCTCTAATTCTGTTACAGGATTTGCTCTGGTTCTATTTTATTGAATGAATACTCTTGAAGAATATTACCATAATTATTTTTGTTAAATATGTATTTTTTGTCAAGACAACTAATTGCTCAGAAATATTGTATTGAAAACCTTCCAAGCAAGTTTTATTTGTTTCTGTTGTCATTTTTGGGTCCTGATAATAATCTTAGACATTTGACTGGAGGTGGGCTTCATTAGTGGTTTTAATATATATATTTTTTGCCATATCTTCATCTGCTATTTCCAGCATTATTATTCAGTAAGGGCCAATCATAGGCATTCTATTTTGAGTGAAGTCAGAATCCCATTAATTTGTTACTTGATACTTGTTAATTTGATACTTTATTTTCTGCAACCTGGTGATACTTTAGAAGTCATTGTTACCTCATTTTCAAAATGAGGTCCAATGAATTTTCTCTGCTTCAAAAATTGCAAAAAAAAAAAAAATCTAATTGGTTTAATAGCACCTGGTTTTAAATTACTAGCCTGGCTTGAGGTTAAGTGCTTCTGGTCCCCAAGAGACCTATCTGTGTGCTTCCCTTTAGTTAGGACCCCTCTATGTGCCCAATAAGTAAGAGACCCCGTGATGAGACAGGAACTTCCTGTCCTTAAGGAGCAAGAGACCCCCATAGTGAGACAGGAACTTCCTGTCCTTAAGGAGCGGTTTGCAGTAGATCCCCCACTCTTGCTTTTCTTAGCATTGCCCTAGGTCATTGGCTTTTGATTCTGTATTAAAATTCAGTTATGCAAATATTTTGAAAAGCCTACCAACTAAAGGTGTGAGGAAATAGCTGGGCAAGTTTTCTCCCAAAACATTGGCTGATGTCTTATGTGGGACAAATGATCTAGATGATTTGGTCCTGTTGACTTTTCCTGAAGGTGTCTTTTTCTCCACCTTCTAACATGTAATTACTGTCAAGTGTGTTAACAGGAAGTTAAAAAGATGACAGAATAGAAAGAAGGCCAACCAGACGCCAACCTATAGAAATGATGTTAATTTTTACTTATGTTACATGCGCATTTGAGGATTCTAGATGGCAGTTCTTGAAGTCAGCCCTTTAAGTGTTGCTAGGAGCTCTGGTATTTAGAGGTGTTTGTAGTAGAGATCAGAATCATCAGGGGCCAAGTTTCATTCTAAACAGAAACAAACTATTGTGCTCAACATTGGGCTGTAGAACCAACCTCATCCAGTTTTGAAAGCTTTCAAGGTGAATTCTCTGCCTTTCTCTAATTGAAGAACAACTTGCTAATTAAGAGGACAATTTAGTGCTCCCGAAATGATAACTGGAGGGCAGGCAAAATAAAAACCCTGCATAAAGCCTCATAGGTCACAACTCTACAAGTTAATAATTGTTTCTTAATTCCTTTGAGCCTCCATTTTCTCATCTGTAAAGTGGAGAATCCGGTCTACTCTGCAGGATAAGTGAAACATTTGTAAAATGCCTAAAATTCCTTCTGGCTCATTGATGTGCCTGTAGATATTTTCCCCACACAGTCTCACAGTTTTAAAAAAAGGAAATAAATAATCTACTACAAATATTCAGCCATATTAAAAATAGGTCCTCTTGGTAATAGTCTTAAAATTTTAAATCTTTTACTGAGGATGGCCTTTCAAATTTTAGAAAACCCCCAACCCTAGCCACTTACTGAATTAAGGAGCATTCTAGTCTTATGAAGATACATAGATGGATGAAAGTCAAAATAAAAAATGTTCATGGAACTCGATAAGTATATTATTAACTTGTCAGTCTTTAAAGAGAACAGTGTTTGCATATTTTTTTGGCCTGTCAGATACAATTTTTTCTGTGGAAATAATTTGTAATTTGCTTGTAAAGCAGACATGAGTCTGCAAACTCCTGTTTTGCTTTTGTACTAAAGTTGGATTTAGAAAATATAATGATTTGAATTATTCAACACCACAGAGGTTCTCAGATCTTCACAATTGTTATAACCCAAAGACCCAAGCAGAGTGAAATGAGACCTCAGACTTCAAAGAAATTAAAAAGATAAGTCACAAATCTGTTATGGACAGATAACAGAAAAAGAGTAGGATCAACATGTGATAGCTGGTATGTGGCAAGACAGAATCTGAGAAATGAGTTCCTCAAAATGAAAGATGAAAAATGTGATATATTTTATAGTTACCTATTTTTTGCTTTGAAGATTGGATGGGGAAAGCTACCATCATCTTTGTTATATTAGGATGCAATAAGTAGATATTCATCTATAAGTCGATTCAACTGTTCCTTTAGCAATGATAATAAGAGGTGCTGCTGACAAATGGTTAAGAATGCAAGCTCTTGAATGAGGGGAAAAAAGCTGTATTTAAAGTTGTTTCCTCCCTTTATTACATTAGATGAACATGACTTCCTATATTTGTTTCAGTTTTCCTATCTGCAAATTGAGGATGCCTACCTCATAAGGAACCATCTTCCTATGATTAAGTGAAAAAGATAAATAAAACATTTAAAGTGCTTTTAGTTCAGTGCTTGGTATACAGTAGGAGGTAAGTAATTAAATAATTGTTACTGTTTATTGAGTTTTTCCTGTGTAGTAGGTATAGTATCTAATATATTAAATGACTTGTGTCATTTAACTTTTACATCTTTGGCTTGCTAAAAAAACTAATTAATCTTTTATTTTAAAGATAGGGAGCCCAAGGCCCAGAGAATTTACATGATTTGCCCAAGTTTACAGAAGTGGTAGGTCCTTGAATTGAACCCAGAGCTTTCTGACCTTCAAGTCTCAGTGCTGTCATTTCTGTTGTTTTCCTCATGACCTTGCTACTATTCTGTCCTGCATCTCTCAGTTTAAAGACTTAATTGCTTTCTGTGCAGCCATTATTACAAATCATTTAAAACTACTTTATGATACTGTTCTCTGGAGATTTCTACATGTTTATTCTTCTCCTCCAGACACTTCACTGATTTCCCTAAAGAAAGAAAATGGGTCATAAAATATTTACATTGCCATTTCACCTAGGACAGAACTAACACAGGGGTGCATTATTACAGCAGCTAAATAAATAGCAAAGTAATACAGCATAGGCTATATTTTGCTACACTGTAATTCAGGTTAGAGGTTACATTTAGTACATCTTTTAGTTTTCGGTGTCTAGATTAAATGAATGAGGAAACAATTCCAATTTAGATGAGGAAATAACCAAACATAATCATAAAGGATATTACTTTATTACAAGACTTTCTAATAAATGAATTTTTTAAATAAAATGTTTCTCCCCATTTATAATTTCCTCACTTTTCCAGTAATTGACTTATAACTATATGTAACTGAAACTTCTGGAAATGGAAGAAAACCCTTGCCTCAACCAATACCTGTTCAAGTCTAGTCATTCTGACTTACAGCGAGATTGATTAATTTCTTATGTTGTAGTTTTCTTTCTACATTGAAGCTGACTGTATAAAGCTGTTGCAATGAAAATAGAGTAAGCAGAGCCTTTGACCTAACCACCTCAGTTTCAGATTTGGGTTCTATCACTTGCTTGATGCTGTTCTTTCTTGTTGAGAACTGTCTGAATGATTAGACTCTATTTTGGAGAGAGCTGGGTGCCTAGATCATCTACCCTGGCAAAGAGCCACAGTAAAAATACATGAATTCATGATATGTGTGTGTGTGTGTGTGTGTATGTGTGTGTGTGTGTGTGTGTGAAATTCTCTTTAAACAGCTACTTTCCAATCAATTAATCAATAACCATTTATTAGTACATGCTCTATATCAAACACTACTAAAGTATTATTGGAGATACAAATTTATAGCATAGTTCTTGGAGTATATACTTACACTAAAGATGCTAAAAATGAATAATAAAATACATAAAGACTTAATAAATATCATGATTTTTAAACATAAGCCATAGCATTTAGTATGATTAATTTCCTAATGCATTGTGTCAACAATAACTTCAATAGGTGTTCAGAAAAGGAGAGATCATTTTTGGCAAGGGGTTTTACAGAGAATATCTGAGTTTTTTTGCCCTTGGCCTTGGCCATGGCCACTTCTTTCTAGAGGTTGCTGGTAATCTCAGATGCTATTTCCATTACAAACCTGCTTCACTTGAACTCTTCTAATCTCCTATTGTCTCTCCTAGTCTTCTCTGCCTACTCCCATGTGACATTTTGGACCTTCTCTAGCTCCCCAGAATTGGGGCTACCAGTGTTAGGCTGGTTGTGCTTTGCGCTGTAACCATTCTACATGAGCATTGTGGATTTATCTCAGGTGGATGTTTTTTCTGCTTCTTTCTCTAGATTATATGCTTCCCTTTTGAAAATGTAATTCACTGTCCCTGGGTTAAACAGTTCTGGGATCAGGAATATTTTATGGCCATGTCTTAAACCATACTGAGACCAAGTAAAATTAACTTAGCTGCTTGATTCTGGAAATATCTGCTTCTCAAAAATTAGGCTGAATCTACTAATGAGTTTACCATTCAAGACTGTGACTAACAACTTTTTCATGAAACATTGCTTTTCTTTTTTTTTTATGTAGTATGTTTATATATTTATTGTGTGTGTGTGTGTGTGTGTGTGAGAGAGAGAGAGAGAGAGAGAGAGAGAGAGAGAGAATAAGTGGGGGAAGGGCACAGTGAGAGAGAGACAGAATCCCAAGCAGACTCCACTCTCAGTGTGGATGGAGCCCAATGCGGAGCTTGATCTCACAACCGTGAGATCATGACCTGAGCCAAAATCAAGGTGCCCCAAACATTGCTTTTCCAGACTCTCATCCTACTTTGTCCACCAGTAAATTTTACTTAATTCCATCTCTTCTCCTACTTTCCAAGTGCATGTTAAATTAGTTCAGCTTAGGCTCAAAAACCCTATACACATTCTTCCCTATTTTTTTCACTTTTGGGATACCAGTAGGACTCTGCTAAATTGGTGTACTCGGTTACTACAGTAAACCTAATAAACTTAGCTTTTGGGGGGAGTCAGTAGTCAATATCTTCTAAGTGGGGTTTTCTCTCTAATCCTGTGACCTCTTCAACCTAATATGATCTCAGGTACCATTGTAACCAAACAGTTTGTGCAGTAAAAATTCTAATGATCATAGATGATCACATTCTAAAAGGCAATGCAGAGGAAAGAGAAGGAAAGAGAAAGAACGATGATAAGGAAACTGTAAAACCTGTAAGTAACTGTAGATTCTGGTTTTAAGAATGGATTATTTAGTTCTGAGTTCTGCAATTACAGGATTCCATAAGTACCTGAGTATTTTTCCTCTTTAATATTAACTTCAGTAATCACTACACTGTGCACCAGGCATGAATCTAAGGGTCTTATATATATATCATTTTATTCTATCGTTACAACAAACCTTTAAGGCTCCCTTCGCCCCCCCTCCCGCTTCATTTTATGGTCAAGAAAACTAAGTCACAGAGAGATTAAGTTTACATGTCATTAGGTACAAAGTTTGTAATTTGCATGGCAAGGAATAAAATCTAGGTGATGTCACAGCAGATATGAGACTTTAAGCCTCTATGCTGTACTTCCTTCTTGAAATATATGAAGTTCTGGTTTATCTTAAAGTGGTATATGGGCACATTGATTGTGACCGCGTTTGAAACATTAACCAGAAGGGTAATAGGTGATTGATTCTTCTTATATTATAAATTTAAACATAATTTAATAGCTCTCACTGTTATCAATTGTGCATTCTAATATCTTGTATGAAAGTTTTATGTAAAATGTATGAGCATCATTTGTTTGAAAATTCTGAATATCTACATATATTAATACCATTTAACATTTTGTTTTCAAACTTTTATGTCAAATTTGAGTGGTTTAAGATGCAAATAATACATTACATATATATATATATATATATAATTAAAACTCTTGATTATTGTATGACTATAAAATGCTTAGTTATTTTTAAAAACAAAGATAAATTGTGTAATAAAAATGACTAGAATAAACATAGCAAGATTATTTTTGTCACCCTGTCCTCATTTCCAAGGTTACTCTCCCTGATGTTATGATTCTAATTGTCTTTATGTTTATATTACAAGACATGGTGGATTGAAAAAATAAGCCATAGCTCTGATTAAAATTTGAGAAGATGGCTTATAATTACTATTACTGAAGTGTGAAAATATATACACAGTATGCTCTTCATTTAACATATACAATTGTATTTCTGAAGTATAAATATTTTATGATATTAAAAAATGAATTATAATTTATCTTTCAACTTAAATGGTAAGAGCAGAATCATCCATTTTAGGAGCAAGAATGTAACCTATGTTCATAAGACAATGTTTATGTCCTCTTCTCTGTGTTATTATAATACTTCCTGACTCCCTTGCCTCTACTTCTAACTTTCTATCTACACTGATGACAAACTAATTTTCTTAAAATGTAAAAACAGTCTGGGGCGCCTGGGTGGCTCAGTCAGTTGAGTGTCCGACTTCGGCTCAGGTCATGATCTCACAGCTTGTGGGTTGAAGCCCCGTGTCGGTCTCTGTGCTGACAGCTCGGAGCCTGCTTCAGATTCTGTGTCTTCCTCTCTCTGTGTCCCTAACCCACTCACATCCTGTCTCTGTCTCTCTCAAAAATAAATAAACATTAAACATTTTTTTAAATGTAAAAACAATCTTAAACCTCTTTATGAACAATCATTCGCTGACAAAATGTAAAATTTAAATTTTCTTGCGTGACATCCGATGTCCTCCACAATTAGACCATAACTACAAGATATGAAAACCATTCGGGGTTGTTTTGTTTGTCTGAATTAATATATATCTTTGGTGTCCTTGTTCTTTGCTCCTATTATTCCTTTACCTTGGTATTTGTTCTACTCTCTAGTCTGCTAACACTTTTTATCTTCAAGGTCTATTATCATTGAAAGCTCAAAGATATCTGCTTGGTCAAAATTAGGCATTTGGGCTTCCTCAGACTTTTTTATATCTCTTCATTGAGCATGTGATTTGTTTCTGTTTTATTGACCTAGGATATTATTTATATGACTACTATTTACCCTTGAAGATAGACTACTATTTACCCTATCTTCAAGGGTAAATAGTAGTCATATACTACTTTGTTTGTCTTATATTTAAGACAGGTAACCACAGTGCCTTCGAAAATGAGGTATTTTATCAAAGTTAAATCGTACTGAGTGATGGATTCTCACTTTGTAATTAATTCCTAGGATTCTCATTGAATAGTGTGGTATGTGCTGTTTTTAAAAGAATGCCTAAAAAATCTCAAAAGGTTTTTAAATTTTGTACTATAAAAAAGATACCAACACTAAAATGAATTATTTTTAACTTCATTTGAATACAAACATAAGAGAAATTAGAACTTCTCACTTTCTAAAGATAAGTGTAGAAGGAAAAAACATGAAATATTTTTTAAAGAAAAACATTAATATGAGAAATACAGTATGACAAGTTTTAGTGTGTATTATAATTTTAGTAAAGAAGGCCAAATCAAAGTTAGAATATTTACTTGTAGGACAATAAAAAACAAATTTTATTATGATAAATAAACAAGCATTTAACATAGGTGACAGCAGCTAAAAAATGGGTAAGTTTTAGCAAGATTTAGTTACATGTTATGGATCATGAGCTCTTGAGTAGTTATTTTAAGTATTTAGAACTTAAATAAGAAAGTGTATTTAAAATACTTTTGATAATACTAAGGATGTGTACAAAAGTATTGTAACCCTGAAGGAAGCCAAAAAAAAAAGTACCAGTAATTAATATTTAGAAATTAAATCTGAATTTTGGGTATTTAATATTATAAATAAGTAAAAACCAGGGAATCTAACACAGTGACAGCAACCTAAATCTGTCCTCTAATATCCTTCAAACAGCAAATAAAAAAAACCCAGAACATCAAGGAGAACACATAAAACTACCAAAAAAATGTGGTTTGAAAATAACTGGAAGACAAACAAACAAACAAAAACAAAACAAAACAGAAAAAAAAAACACTGGAAGACAAAAAATGCCCAAACTTTTCATGCAGGTGAAAATAAACAAATACCAAATCCCAGCCAGCAATCTCTCATACCTCATACTCTTGTTGCAATCTTTGTCATGAACAAGGGTAATTTAAGAAAAATTGCAAGGGAAAAGAGAAGAGGGGACCTATCAGCATATCTCAAATTGCTCTTTAACTTCTCCATAAAGATCACTTTTACCCTATGTATGAGAATACCAAAAAAAAAGGAAAAAAAGGAAGGAAGGAAGGAAGGAAGGAAGGAAGGAAGGAAAGAAAGAAAGAAAGAAAGAAAGAAAGAAAGAAAGAAAAAGAAAGAAAGAAAGAAAGAAAGAAAGAAAGAAAGAAAGAAAGAAAGAAAGATTCCCAGCTAGGTCAGAGTATTGCTTACAGAGCTTAAAACACATGTAATTTGAGGTGGTCGTCTTTCAGATTTATAACTTAAGTGGTAAAAAGTTATGAATAGGTGTCACTTGGAAATTAAATGGTTAAAAGCAAAAGAAATAAATGTGGCAATTTGAGGGCACTGAAAAAAATAAAGAAACAGAACAAAGAAATGGAGTAAATTTAATTATCTTTCTAGGATCAAACAAAATAATGTAAACTAAACAAATGGAAACTTCCTGTACTTATAGAAGGGAATCTTAGTGAATTAGGAATCTTGTAAAGAACCTCAAATCCACAAAATGAATAGATAGAGACTAAGTAAGAATACAAAAACTTAAGAAAACATAAAATAAGGAATGATACACCTTTGATAAAATTCACACATCCAAACTGAATTAAATATATTAAAACTGATTTTATATACTCAGAATGTATTTAGGGAAATTAGAAACCATTTTTAATTACAAATTCAAAATTAAAAAAAAATTAAAAAACAGATTGATTGAAACAGGGTTGGTTGGGAAAAAAACATAATCACCTCCATATGAAAGGTAAATTATAAGACAATAATAGACTAAGTGGAATAGATTACAATAGAAAATATAGTAAGAGACATTGAAGAAAGTTAAATATACAACCATGAAAATTAAAGTGAGAAGTCAAACAAATCAGAAATATAGTGGTGAATAATTAATTGACTGAAATAATGTATACAATTGAAAGCCCTGAAGAAGAATAAACAATACATTTAAATATTTAAATCCATGGGGCGCCTGGGTGGCGCAGTCGGTTAAGCGTCCGACTTCAGCCAGGTCACGATCTCGCGGTCCGTGAGTTCGAGCCCCGCGTCAGGCTCTGGGCTGATGGCTCAGAGCCTGGAGCCTGTTTCCGATTCTGTGTCTCCCTCTCTCTCTGCTCCTCCCCCGTTCATGCTTTGTCTCTCTCTGTCCCAAAAAAAATAAAAAATAAACGTTGAAAAAAAAAATTAAAAAAAAATAAATATTTAAATCCATAAACCAAGATCATTCCCCAGGTAACAGAAGGCTTGAGTGAATGTATTGAAAGAACATCTGAATAATTGTGAAAAATTAACCAAACATGATTAACCCCAAGTCATATATATTAATAAAATTATTCAACTCCAATAAGAAAGGAAAAATCTTTAAGGCCTCCAGACCAAATATCCAATAACTTATTAAGACACAGCTACGAGACTGGAAATGTCATCTCATAACCAGTGAGCACAGCTAACACCAAGATCTTGTCTTCTTAATATCCATTTTCCAATAAAAGAAACCAGGGCTCCTGGAGAAATGGCTGACTCCTTCTTAGGAAAGGACAATATGAGATGAGTCTGGAAAGATCCTGTGGACCCATAAATAAATGCTCAAAAAGTGATGGGAAAGTGTCAAAAGGATGTAGGAAATGCTTTTTTTTCCCTTGCCAAATTGAAGTAACAAGCAACTGGATTTAATGTCCTACCTAAAACAGTAATAACAACAAAACAGAGAATATATGAGATAATGGTTTCAAGACACAGGACATGAGGAGATTAAAACAGTGACCCTGAGAGATAGGGAACAAATGAGGTATGTACTATGATTGCTTCAGCTTACAACTTAAGATGGTTTCCAGGCCATCTTTGAGGTAATGGAAACCTGCAGAGCTTGCAAGATTCCTAGGGTTAAGGATATCCTACTGAGAGTCTAGAGCAATTGAGATGGCTAGAGTTTATGGAGCAGAGTATTGCTGATGGACCCGTTTGAGGGTTGGGGAATGCATTCTGTGTTCTAGTAGTATACAAATGCTCCCCAGTTTTATCTTTCTTTTGAGCTCTTTCTTATCTTCTCTGCTCTTGCATATGGTCTTACATTCAAGCAGGGATGTATACATAACACTCCAGTCTGTCACAAGAATGTATGCATCTTTCCTCTGTCCACAGCCTTCTAGAGCTCTGCAGTTATATGTGATCGTATCAAAGCACGCTATGTCTGTCTCATTCCCCAGAGTTTCCTGATCAATTTCAGGCTAGTCTGTCAGTTTCTTGTTTTTCCTCGTCAGGATTGGTGCATTATTGGTCTTTTCCATTCATTTTCCATTGGCATTGCTATGGTTTCCAACACCCAGGGGCATGGAGGTTTTGTGCCCCTTTCGGTGTTAATTGGTTGTCCCAGCATTACTGTGCCCATGTGGAGGTTGGTGAGGAGGATAAAGGGATAGCGTGGAGCAGCCATGAGCTAAAACTGCATTTCAGTGATTTGTTTGAATAAATGCCTCTCAGTTTGTTATTTGCCTTAGTTTCCATTCCTGTTCTTGAAAATCTCATCCAGTGTAATCACTGATTTGTGAAGACTTTTTTGTGTGTTTCTCTCTGTGCCATTCTGTAGTTCTTTTTGTCAGAGTCACTCTTCTTTAGTTCCAGACTATTTGGCTGAAATGGTCACACTGAACCTCTCACACTGTCATTTTTAGTCAGCATTATAATAAAATAATGATGAGAAAACCTGAGAAGCCCTTTGTTAGGAGAAGTCCAACCATTGAATTATTTGTAACAAAGTCTTTATGTATACAGTTTGAGAGGCAGCATATTGATCTGTTTTGTTTTTTCAGTCTCATAGGCAATTCACTTTTTATCTTCAAATCTCAATTTCCTTTTATAAGATAAATATAAATACTTCTTTATAGAAAATAGACTTATTTGCCTACATTTTTTAAAAGCTTTTTTTTTTAAAGCACTTATTTTTGGTCTCTGAAATTCTATGGCCCCAGTAGAAAATAGCTAGGATATCAGTTTTCACAACAAATATGGGCAAGAGTAAAATAAACATGGTTGATGTGTAAGCTGTCCCCAACTTATGGAGGCAGAAAATGGGGCTGAATTCCTCTTGTTATATGTGAATGTTAATATTAAAATCAGTGATTAATTTGAGATATGTGTTGGTTATGCATAACTAACTTTAGATGTCAATCACGAAAAAGATTGTACTTGCCAGCAGTCTTTTTATTCAAGATTATTATAAGAGGGGTAAGAAAGTGTGTGAAAAAGCACTGGGATTATATGAGAAAATCTGTGAAAAAGCACTGGGATTATATGTTAAATATGGTGACATTGAACTGGCAAGAGATAGGCTAATGTGTCTTTTGGATATTGAAACTCCATGCTCCCCAGGCTGGATATTGTGAAACTCAAACATCATTAAGTTGAACAATTTTCCTTCAAATTTTTCCCTAAATGAATTTAATTTCCTTAATTGAAGTGACTAAATATAAAATCATGTGATGGCTAAAAGGTCAAATGCTTGCTCTATTTTAAGAAGTATAAAACTATTCAAATTGAATGATTTATTATAAAGGAAATTAAATTCAATTATTCATTTGAGAAAACTGCAAAAGATTGTCTTTGGTATTTATAGTCACTCTTAAATACTGGCACTTGATACAGAATTGGCCCTAGCATTGGTCTCTGGACTATACATGATGTAATACATGAGCATAATTTGTTCTAGATGCCCAGGACAGGAAAAAAAAATTAAGGTTTCCTAATCAGACTCCAAAAGTGGCCATAATGAAAAATAAATAATACTTATGTATATTTATATTCTCCATAAATTCTCTAAGCACTACTTTCCACAATAAAAAGGAACCATGTCACTAAGCTAAGATGTAATGATGCAATGTAAGCATGAGATACATACAGGATCACTGTAAATCAATGGATAGAATAAGTCATTTTAACAAGCTGTTTCAGTAAACAATCTGCAGTTATTCATTCCTTTGATTGTTTACACATTTATTATTGGGCAAGTTGCTACGTACCATTGATAAGAATAATACAAGGCTTAAGCTATATATAGTTTAAAGTTGAGATCATTTAGTTTGTGCTTTCTATACGTTGACTTTAATGTGCATACTAATTATCTTGGGGTTTGTTAAAATGAAATTCTAATTTAGTAGATCTGGGGTAGGGTCTGAAATTCAGCATTTCTGGCAAGCTCCCAGGTGATGCCAAATCTGCTGGTTCATGAACCACACTGAGTAAAGAGCTAGAGAACATCTTCAATGTTCTTACACAAAATATCTCAAAAAAAAATCACTTTTAGAATACATGTATTAATGATTGGAAATTTCTCTTTTATACCATAGTCTTAATAAATGAATTTTTTAGTGAGATGAAAAAGGGTATAATTATCAATAAATTATTCTCACATGTACTTTTATTTAATTGTGATTGTTTAACATTTGTTTGGTTGTGGTCTTTCCAAGTTTGAAAATGAACTTTATTCATTTTATCTCATACTCATTTTTTAATTCCCCAAACAACTAACTCATTGTTTTATAAATAAGCATTCTTTGAAGAGGTTGAATGCCTATCAAATGCAGAGGAATTTCCTTTGTCAAAAAGGCATGAAGAATCTGACTTAGATCTGGAAATGTTGGAAGGGACATTAAATAAGCCAAGTTTAAAGAAATTATTTTTGTTCTAAAAAATAGATTAGTCTAATCTAAGCCATTAAAAAACTAGATAAAAAAGGTTTTTTTTCTTATTTGAAATAAAAAACATTAAAAAGCTTTAAAAATGTTGGACATGTATACTCTTTAATGTTTGTCACATGAGTTTCTTATGTTAAGACTGGTATTTTGGTTGAGCATGACTTTCTCTCTCATTACCTAGACAGTTTTCTTTCTTTTGCTTTTTTCTGGGAACATTTTAATAATGGTCTGAATCCAGTCAGTCTTGGCTTTCACTTTTTTCTTTTCTTTTCTTTAACGTTTATTTTTGAGAGAGAGAAAGAGAGAGTGTGAGTGGGGGAGGGACAGAGAGAGAAGGAGCCACATAATCCAAAGCAGGCTCAGGGCTCTGAGCTGTCTGCACAGTGCCTGATGCTGGGCTCGAATCCACAAACCAGGAGATAATGACCTGTGCAGAAGTTGGAAGCTTTCCAGCTGAGCCACCCAGGCGCCCCTTGGCTTTCATTTTTAACTCCCATCCCTTTTCTTCCTTCTTCTGTCTTGGCTCTTGCCTATAGTTTTTCTACTCCACATATCACCATGTCATTTATGAACAGATTCGCTTCTTTGATTTCATCTTGCTATGAAAGATTAAGATAGCAGAGACGCTGAGGAAAAAAAAAAAAAACTAAAAATCAAAACTCCATTAGAGTTAGTTTTTCTCTAGGGATTGGTAATCACTTCAAAATTGATAATCATTGCAAATCACTAAAAATGTTACTTTTAAACAAGTTGATTATAAACAACAGGAAGTCATGGGGAACCTTCTCTAATGAATGAGTTCACCTTACCTCCCTTCCAACCAAGAGTTGGAGGAGCTATGGGGACAGCATCCCTTTCCTGGCTGATTAAAAGGCTGACTGTATGTAAGCCCCCCCTTAAGATCCCCATGAAGGAGGCAGGTGCAGGCTCAAAAAATGCAAAATATCACAACCAGGAGTAGAGTAAGGGATACTGAGAGAAGTAATTTTTTTTTTCCTTTGGGAAAAAGATGGAGGAGCGTCATGTGAAAAATAAATATACTTTCATAGAATTTGGTACTGAAATTATTTGTGTTAAATTGTTAGACAGATGCAATTAAATTTTTGTGGTTCAGTATGCAAGATGAATGGTACATGAGGATATCCAGAGGATAGGAAATGGGTCAGAAGGGAAGAGAGAACCTACCTGTTTTGGGGAGGATATTTGGTCCATCAGGCAAAAGGGCATTTTCCATTCTTTGTGTACATCCAACAGGGCATTAAAAAATCTAGGATTATATGAAAACTCTGCTTGGTTTAATAAAGTTCTAACACATACTGGTGGAAGGACATATACAGAGAGAAATTATTCTGTCAATCATCAAAATATGTAATGCTATTATCTTTAAATGAGAAGAGTAGATGGGGAGGGGTCAGGTCATGGCGAGCAATTTGTGTTACTGTTTATGCAATAAATGATAAAGGCTTATAAGAAAAATGTAACTGATGTTTCAGGTAAAAGCAATTTGTTTTCTTTCTCTGTGAAAAGTACACATAGTGATTAGGCCAATATGACAGAATTAGGAGGTCAGGAATTAGCTTGCTTTAAATGTCTGCAGGTTCATTAAGGTGACATTAACTAGTATATAACAGGCCAAATATGTGAAGCCTTTATTCACATATGAAAATATCTGTATGAATGTTACTCAGTTTCATACTACTCACTGTTCTTTGGGTTAGGCAGAATTCTGAGCTGGTTCACAGAATTCCTCCCCTGCTTCTATGTAATCCTTTCCCCTCGAGTGAGGATAGGACTGTGAATATGATGAATTTCACACCCATAATTAGCCTATGTTACATATGAAATGAAGGGATTTTGCTTATATAATTATGGTCCCAATTCAATTCATTATGGGTCAGTCAAAACTGAGCTATTCTAGGTGGGCCAGAACTAAACAAATGAGCCTTTCAAAAAGGCTGGGCTCTTCTCAAAGTCAGAGATTTGAAGCATGAGAGAAATTCTCCTGGTGGCATGGTGAGAGGATCTATAGAGGAGGTCATGTGGTAAGGAGCTGTAGGCAGTGTCTGGAAGCTGAGAATGATCTCCAACCAATAGCAAACAAGCAAAATGGAACCTTGGTCCTACAACTGCAAGGAATTAAATACTGACAACAACCAAAGTGAGCTTCATGAGAACATTGAGCCTCCTATGAGATGCTAGCCAGACCAGTATATTGATTTCAACCCTGTAAAGCCCTGAGCAAGAAGCCAGTTAATACACGCCAGACTCCTGACTTACAGAATCTATGAGATAATCAATGAGTGTTTTTGCTAAGCTTCAAAATAGTGCCACCATTTTGGAAGAAAGTTTAGCAGTGTCTTAAAAAGCTGAACATAGTCTTAACATACAATCCAGCAATTGCACTCCTTGGTATTTACCCAGTTAATTTGAAATGTTATGTCCACACAAAAATTTGTATGCAAATATTCATATTATATTCATAATTGCTAAAAAGTGGTACATCCATATGATGGACTATTTTTCCACAATAAGAATAAACTAGCTATCAAGCCAGGAAAAGATGAAAACACTTTAAAAGCATATTCGAAAATGCAAGAAGCCAATCTGAAAAGGCTACATACTGTTTATGATTCCAAATATATGAGATTTTGGAAAAGGCCACAGTCCAGTGAGAGTAAAAAAATAAATAAATAATTAAATCAATGGTTGCTACAGATTTAGAGGAGGGGAGGAAAGATGAATAGGTGAAGCAGAAGGGATTCTTATAGTAGTGAAATTTTTCTGTGTGTTACTATAATGATGGATATAGGGCATTATGCATTTGTCAAAACCCAAAGGTAGAACTGCACAACACAAACAATGAACCTGAACTTAAGCTATAGGCTTTGGTTAATAATAATGTCTTTTTTTTTTTTTTAAATGCAAACCCCATTTTATTTATTTATTTTTTTTATTTTTGGGACAGAGAGAGACAGAGCATGAACGGGGGAGGGTCAGAGAGAGAGGGAGACACAGAATCGGAAACAGGCTCCAGGCTCTGAGCCATCAGCCCAGAGCCCGACGCGGGGCTCGAACTCACGGACCGCGAGATCGTGACCTGGCTGAAGTCGGACGCTTAACCGACTGCGCCACCCAGGCGCCCCAATAATAATGTCTTAATACTGATTCATCAGTTGTTACAAATGCACCACATCAATGCAAGATGTTGAGAATAGAAATTATGTACATACGGGAGGTATTTGGGAACTGTATTATCTGTACTATATGCTCAGTTTTGCTGTAAATCTTCAAACTGTAGAAAAACAGTCTATTTACTTTAAATGAAAAGTAGCAGCTTCAATGTCACTGAATTTTGGCCTCAGCAAGAAGGCATGGTGAGTATAAGGCATTCTGAAGGTAGGGTTCTTGTTATCCAACTCTGAAATTTTTGACATACAGGAAACTGAGACCCATGTCTCAAAATAGTCTTATTTCTCAGGAAAAGCAAGAAAAAATGGGTTTCTGTGTATAATCCCCTGAGTTTGAAATGTTGGAAATAAATTCATTAAAAAAATTTTTAAACATTATTTTGGAGCTAGATTTGGACCCAAAGCAGATAACTTCTACCTTTGATTATAGAAAATTCACTGGTTGGTAAAATGGCAAAAATTAACAAATGGCTGTGGCAGATTTCATTTTCTTTGGTTCTCTCAACAAATGAAAACTCAGTAAATCAGTGTATCACGTATCTGTTGTGTCTTATACAGGCCAATTCCCTATAAGTTGATCACCGTTGAATCAATGATCCAGGGATGCTGTCTAGGATCATTTCTTTTTGGGTTGCTCAAAAAAATCTAATTTAGTGGCAGTGAACTCTTTTCCTAAGTACAGGAAATGCTCTTCCTCTGTCACAGGAGTTACAAATTATACCATTAAAAAAGATATGTTGCAGCTGCGTTGGTCAAATAGTAGGTATACTGCAGACTAAGGAGACATTTCCAGAATGAATGGTGGCCTTTAAATCCCTTGATGTCCATCTTATAATCAGTTAAGCAATAGTGCTATAGTGTGGCCTACTAACTGTATTTTTCTGGCCATAGAGCTAATAAGAGGATTAATAAAAAAAGCCAAATTGCAGACTGCTTTTAAAGAAGTGAAATTTTCAGTCACATAAAAGAATTGCAAAAAGTAAAGCAAAGCAGTGCCTAAGTGAGATTCTTAGCTCATTAGCTGTTGTGGACAGGAAAACATGAATTATAGAAGGTCATGCACTGTAACTTGTGTAATTACAATAGATGATTCTTAGAATTTTGAAAATATACTGTATTTGGTTATGCTTTAAATATGTACTTTTCTGTTAGATACAGTTAACCCTAAATTAATATATACCATATAGTACCTAAAAAATGTTGATTGAGCATTTACAGTGAAAAATAACTGGATGAGATTTATAGATAATGCAGTAATCCGATTTGGTGCTTTCTCTCAAGGAACTTACATTTTACAGAAGAGACAGTTATGTGCAGTATTAGGACAGAAGCTGAGGGAAAAAATTGCTTTGGGGACCCTGAAGGTGGAAGAACTAATCCCAAAGAGAGATGAGAGGAGGCTTTCTTAGGACGAGGTAGCATTTGAGCCTCAGTAGAAATGGAGGGGGTTCTAATAGATGAGATGGGTTGTAACCATAAACTATGGTATAGAGTTTGGAAAATCTAGATGAAGTTTGTGTCCTAGAGAGATAATGTGTTTGGTGAAGAAGGGAAGGTTCAGTCGGTCACAGAAGAAACACTGAAATGTTAATGTTGTTTCAAGTGGCCCTCTGTTATAAAATAAATTCGAAATTTTTAGCATAAAATTATGCTGTCATCCCTGACACCTGCCAGATTTAATTTAGGCCTTTATGTATTTATGTATATTTCCAAAGATGCTGGCATAACTAAATGTACATCACAGATATTAACAGAGAAGCTTCATGAATATGAACTAAGATTATGCTTTCTGGGAAATCCTGGGTATGGGACTATCATAAGATTTTGAATAGCATATAGTCACTAAAATCTAACTGAAAAAAAAAAGAACTTGTTATTTTCAGGTGCACAAAAATCCTAGGGAATCATCTCATCAGAATCATTAAGAAAGTCCTATCTATACCAGAAGCTCAGGACCACAAAACTGGACCCCAATAGATAGAGTGAAAAGTTCCTTGATCAGTCTGTACATTAATCAGATGTGCACACATTTATATACTGTGAAGATTGTATTAGTGTCCCTCCTTCCTCACTATTGTGGCACTTAGCTACTAAAATCAGTGTTAGGCCAAACAAAAAAAAAAGTGCTTCTAGATGTACATCAAAAAACGTTTAGGGGGCGCCTGGGTGGCGCAGTCGGTTAAGCGTCAGACTTCAGCCAGGTCACGATCTCGCGGTCCGTGAGTTCGAGCCCCGCGTCGGGCTCTGGGCTGATGGCTCGGAGCCTGGAGCCTGTTTCCGATTCTGTGTCTCCCTCTCTCTCTGCCCCTCCCCCGTTCATGCTCTGTCTCTCTCTGTCTCAAAAATAAATAAACGTTAAAAAAATATTTAAAAAAAAAAAAAAACGTTTAGTAGGCCAGCAGATGAGATTTGTAATGAGTAGATTCTGAGAAATAAAACGGATGCAGGTAAAGTTCCTAAAACTCAGAATTTTCTATTTAAATTTCTCACATGTATTTTATACTATCTGCATATAGTTAAATGACACCTATTAAAATATCACTGAAGTTAGTGGTAGCATCAGGATAAATTTATTACTTGATTTACATATTTATTTTATAATAATGTATATAAGCAATATATGTTTATTACCACGCTCTGATAAATGCAAAAAGGTACAAGGAAAGAATCAAGAGATTATTTAGAATCCTACTACTCTAAAATAACCAGTATTAAAATTTAAATTTCGTAATTTTCGACATTCATTGATGCCACAATACAAAAAGAAGGATGGGTAGCAGGAAGGATATGTGGACACAAAAATAATTATAAGAATTGGATCAGATTTTACCTATTATTGTTACAGTACCATATACTTTACTAAGTTAATTTGAATTTAACCAAAGAAAAAAGAAGCTAAATCAAAATGGAAGAAGTTACCAAACTGCAAGATTAGGGTTTCATGACACAATATAGTTGTTGAAAGATCCTTCCAGAAAAAAAAAAAAAGATTAAAAGATTTGAAAGATTATTAAAAAGTTAGAAGTATTTTCATTTTAATTGAATATTCATTATACAGTATTAATAAATGCCCTGACATAAAGATCTTTTAATTTGCTTTTTTTATACTTACTCCCACCTCATTTCCTTTCTACCTACCCATTTTTAAAAAAAAAATTTTTTTTTTCTTCAACGTTTTTATTTTATTTTTGGGACAGAGAGAGACAGAGCATGAACAGGGGAGGGGCAGAGAGAGAGGGAGACACAGAATCGGAAACAGGCTCCAGGCTCTGAGCCATCAGCCCAGAGCCCGACGTGGGGCTCGAACTCCCGGACCGCAAGATCGTGACCTGGCTGAAGTCGGACGCTTAACCGACTGCGCCACCCAGGCGCCCCTCTACCTACCCATTTTTAATACAGATACTATTTTTTGTTTTGTCAGAGATTTTAATATTTATATTTATTCTTTAACCACATTTTCTTAGCTGTTTAATCTTAATTTTTGTATTTAATTAATTTGAGGTTTACCATTGTGCATCATTTTTCAATTATTTATTTCAGTTCATCTCTTTTTAACTTGATTTCATCTTCATTTGGCTTTCCTTTCTTTTCCTTTCCTTTCCTTTCCTTTCCTTTCCTTTCCTTTCCTTTCCTTTCCTTTCCTTTCCTTCCCTTCCCTTCCCTTCCCTTCCCTTCCCTTCCCTTCCCTTCCCTTCCCTTCCCTGTTCATATGACCCCAATGGAGTAAATCCTCACTTTTATTATCTGAAATGTCTGGTTATTGCCTTTCTCTTTTGAGTTTTTTGTAATGTTTATTTTTAAGAGAGAGAGAGAGAGAGAGCAGGGTGGGGGAGCAGAGAGAGAAGGGGACAGAGGATCTGAAGCAGGTTCTGTGCTGACAACCTGATGTGGGGCTTAAACTCACGAACCCTGAGATCATGACCAGAGCCAAAGTCTTATGCTTAACCGACTGAGCCACCCAGGCACCCCTATTGCTTTTCTCTTTTAAAGGGAACCTGGCTGGGTATATTTGTGGATAATACCATTTCCCCCTCACCAGTCTTTGGAGGCATTGAACCACTGTGTTCTGACCACAGAACAGATGTCTGAAGGTAGTCTAATTTTTTTCCTTATGGGTGACTTGATTTTCCAACAGGAGGCCTGAACAATACATACTTCCTCTGTGAATTTCAACGTTAACCAGGGTTTACCTCAATGTCAAAGTAATGTCCTAGAGTATGGCACTCCTTTTTAGATACAAAGTCTGTTTTCTCTTCACTTGGTTCCTACCTGCTTTTTTTTTTTTGTTTGTTTATATTTACTTCTGAAGTTAAACAGCTATGGGATGTTTTGATATTGACTGTTTTGAATTATTTTTTGTTATCATATGTATAACCTATGCTTTCACCATATAGACTCAATTACTTAATGTCGTAACACTATTTCTGTATTCTATTTCTGAATAACTTATCTCTTAATATTGTATTGGTTGGCTAGATTTGCCATAATAAAATACCACAGGCTGGGTGGCTTAAACCTATTAGAAATTTATTTTCTCATAGGTCTGGTGACTAGAAAACCCAAGACCAAGGACCAGCAGGCTGCAGTTTCTAATAGGGGTTTTCTTCTTGGCTTGCAGACAGATGCCTTCTCACTGTGCCTCACATGGTAGAATGAAAGGGCAAGCAAGCTTTTCATAAGGGCACTAATCCCATCACAGAGGCTCCAACCTTATGGCCTCATCTAAACTTAATCAGCTCCCAAAGACCCCATCTCCAGATACCATCACATTGAGGTTTAGGGCTTAAATATGAATTTTAGGGGGACACAAACATTCAGTCCATAACAAGTATATTGAGCCCTCAATTTCAGGGTACAAGTGAAGTATAGGTTACATTGTTTTATATGGCATTTATATTTATCATCTTCTTCCTAATTACTTTATTCTTTTTTTCTTTATCCCTTTACAGCGATTGTCTCAAGCTTTTCTTTCATGCCATTAATTTGATTTCTCTCCATGTCTGTTTTGTTCTTTGTTTTTTTTTCCCAGTGTGTTTATTAGATTTATGTTTTTGCTCAATACATTCCCTTAGCTCTACTTTCTTTTTTTATCATTATACTTTTTCATGCATAATTTTTCTTTTTATATATATTTTATTGAATGCAAATTGTCACCAATGTCTAATCCAATTCTGGTATTGCAGGGAGCTCCTTTGCAGAATTTGTTTCTGTTCCTTTGGTTATGTTTGTTCCAGGCAAGGTTTGAAGAGTTGCCAGCTCATTTATTTTTCATCTTGTTCTTAATGTGAGTTGCTGAGTTCAGATTAACTACGTGTTCTGACACAGTTTTAGCAATTGTTTTTGACTCCTCATCTAGCTAGTCTGGCTGGACCAATAGATATGGTCCTGGTTTTCCAAGTTTGCGACATAATATCATTTTCCTTTCTTTATTAGATTGTTACTGATGAAATCATGGATTTTTAGAATATTTTAACTTTTTCCTTCTCTGCTTACTTATGAACTGAAGGAGATCCCGTTTGTGAGTCAGCTTTATTTTTTTTTAAATCTTTACCCAGCATCTCCAAGGCCATGGAACTAAAGAGCAGTTATTGCGGGGACAAAATTTTCCAAGAGAAGACTCCAAGAGAGAGCAAGAAGAAAAATCTTATATATGGAGGTAAGTTAATGATGCTTACGAGAAAGAAATAAATTCAAATTCTTTTTAAAGAACTTGGTATAAAGAGCGGAGTTTGCATTTTACCTAGATGCATTCTGCAGACTTTAGAAAACAATAGTAAATGGCCAACTAGGAGGATTTCAGTTGTGATGGTGACTGCTGATGCATTACATTTCTGCCCATGACAGAAGCATGAGTAAATGAGAAAGCGATGTTTGTTTGATAAGGTGTATGTGGAAGACTCCAACACATTTTATACAGAAAAATGTATATATGTTAATAATCCATAATAAACTATATGAGCATTATCTTGAGGAAATGAGCTCAATTATTAAAAGAAGTGACATTTATGAACTATGTAAATTGATATCCAATTAACTTGCTGCAGCTCTCTTATTAAATGCCAATTAAGTGTATTAACCTTCTTTACAATTTCATATATCAATACGAATTTAACTGTACCTTTATTGCCATTGTAATTTTGAATTAATTGCATAGCAAGATGATTTATCTTTTGCATAATTATGAAGCCTTACCCTCTGTTCTTCAAAAAAATAAAATTGATAGTTTTATAAACTCTGAAGGTACGCCCCCAAGACGTCACTTATTACTTAGCTTTGTATAAATCTTTGTTTTGAAGTAAAATGCAGATTGCACATGGTTTGTGGTAGTTGGATAGTGATTTTAGTTCTTTATTTGAAATAAAATATGAAGCAACTACATAATGCACCTGAAAGACATTATTAGGTCTACAAATTGTTTTCTCTTATGATTTTTGTTAGCGTCTTTATAGACAGATTTTTCTGGCAACTGAGAGCTTTCTTAATCAAACAGGATGCAAAATCATCTATTAGAAAATAGGTATCTTAGATCATTATGGTGAGACATGTTTTATTTTGCGTCCACAATCCCCTGAATATCTAGCATGGTTACAAACATTTACCGAGTTTGAAGTAGTTGAAAAGATCATGGGTTTTGAGGTCAAATAATTTGGGGTTCGGTTTCTCTCCCAGTTTCTATTTCTGGTCATAGAAATCAGTGACATTTATGGCTTTTAGCCTATTCACTCATTAGTAAAATGTGGATGGTAACAATTCCTGCATATGTTTATACTGAATATTATATCTAAGTAAATGCATATATACACAAAAACATATTACTATGAATAATATGCATGGGAGTCTATACTCAGTAAAAGCCAGCTTTTATTACTATCTTTTCTGATTTTTGATTTTTGAAACAATTTCATTGCTTTGTATATACCACGAGCCTACTGCCAAATAAGTTTATATATGATTTATGAATGGGGTGGACCTCAGGGCATCTCTTAGTCTTGAAAGAGGGAAATAAAACATTGCATGCATATGAAAGACAAATTGGGGTATATACAGGACTATTGTGTCATTTATCTCATTGAAATTACACTGAAATGTTTAGTGGCTAACTCTATATACAACGAGAACTTCTTACACATATATTTACTTATGGTTCAAAAGTCTGTGCACTGATGAATCTAAATCCAAATTATTGAGAGCAGGGTTGGTAGAAAATCAGTCCTGACTCCATGCTAACTGGCAGCCCTTCCGTGGAGTCGTGCCAGTATTTTGGCTGTGGTACCTTTTGTTTTTCTGCTTTAGCATCACACCGTTCAGTGCTCGGCAAATGTGGCCTATTCGTCACTACATTGCTGTGTGATGTTCACATGTACCTTTCAGGTGCCAAGGTATAACTTCTATGGGCTGTTTTCATGCACTCTGCCCTGTGCTATTTCCCTCATCCCCCCCATCCCTCGCATTGTCTCCGTGTGGAAAGACCAAGTGAAAGTCAGACGGCTTCCCTTTCCTCTCCGTTCCTTGCTTAAGCAGCGATGATCTCTTCCCTGCTTGGCATTGTCACTTGTTTCTTTGCTAATCTGTGCCCGTTTAAGTCTTCTGTAAAACCTCCAATAAAGTCACCCATAAAGCCATCAGATGTCAGGTACAATAATAAATGTCTGTGGAAACAAAAATCACCCTAATGAAATAGAAGGAAACCTAAAGTCCTTGCCCATGTGCTTCCAATTAAAAATGTTTCCTCTGGCTTGTCATTATTTATAGCATTGTTAATGATGGAATTCACACTGAAATAAATGTCTTTCTTGTTGGTGATTATTCATGAGGCCCATGTGCCTATAAGTACCTCAAACAGAACATTCTCTATGGAGGTTTGAGATTGAGGGTCACTGGGAATTGGTGTAGAAGGCCGAGAAAGGATTTCACCTGCAGCTGCACAATAGTCTCATTGAGGTCTGGATCTGACTGATAAGGATGAACAATTGTGACCACCGGAGTAAATTTATGGAAATTAGTTGAACAATTCCAGTGTGGCTCTGGAGTATCAGAATTACAATTTGTACAGATGGTGATTCTTCACAGTCAACTAAGCAACAAAAATAAAGCTCCTGCTACTTGTCAGAAAACCAGCACTTGGATAAAAAGTTCCTGTAGCACCCATAGCCCACATGGCAGGGAGGTAGAAGGCACAAGCCTGACTTGAAAGCTGCCAGCTTTTCTTTTCTAGAATTCGATAGCATACTGTCCTATTTTATTTCTTTTTTAAAGTATTTATGTGTTTGGGAGTGGGGGAGGAGCAGAGATAGAGAATCCCAAGCAGGCTCCGTGCTGTCAGCACAGAGCCTGATGTGGGGCTCAAACTTGAGAACTGTGAGATCATGACCTGAGCTGAAACCAAGAGTCATACGCTCAGCTCAACCAATTGAGGCACTCAGGCATCCCCTATTTGTTTTTCCCAGAGTTCTCAATTTAGAAAGGGATTTCAAGGTTCTCCCCATTTAATAACTAACTGCAAAAGACTCCCATGAAAAGAGAAGGATGGGATCAGTCTTTTTTTTTAATTTTTTTTTCAACGTTTATTTATTTTTGGGACAGAGAGAGACAGAGCATGAATGGGGGAGGGGCAGAGAGAGAGAGGGAGACACAGAATCGGAAACAGGCTCCAGGCTCGGAGCCATCAGCCCAGAGCCTGACGCGGGGCTCGAACTCACGGACCGCGAGATCGTGACCTGGCTGAAGTCGGACGCTCAACCGACTGCGCCACCCAGGCGCCCCAGGATGGGATCAGTCTTAATGATAAGCTTTTATCCATTGTCTACTCTTAAGGCATTTTACATATTCATAGTTCACAAAATAGCTCTGCAGTGTAGGCATTTTTTAGAGTGATTTTACATATGAGAAAACTAGACCTGAGAGACTAATCATTGAGTAAGCTATTATCCAAACAGACCCGTTTGTCTCTTGAGCTCATATTCCTTGCGCTACACTATCCTACTGGTGAGTTAATTGACTAACCTGTGAGTTCATCTTTTCCACATCATTACAGATCTCATTCCTATGAATATATATCCTGAAATCCCCACAATTTTCTTGCATAATTACTTTAATATCTTCTGGAGTCTGTGTAAGTTTAGTCACTCAGAAGTATCTCCTGTGTTGTCAGGAAGATATTGTTGCTTTTGTATTCTGTGTCCTCTAATTATCTGGTTTTGAAGGATTCCACCTGGTAACTTAATTCTAGTGGAATTAATGTGGAGGGAATACATGAATGCCACAGTGATTGAACCTCATCTGCTACGTCTGACAGTGCGTGCATGGTGTGGAGTGGTAGGAGTAAGGTAAACATTCACCATCTCAAATACTTTAACTCTCTTCTACATTTCCCTTTTACTTTTTTCTACACTTTCTTTGGTTTTCTTCCCCCAAGGAGAGCATGGACAGATATAAGTAAGCAGTCCCCTAAAGTCATGATATATTGAGAAATAATTATAACAATGGTGATTGTGCCAGCAAGAAGTTTTAATTTAGGTAAATATTGTACTTAATATTTCATTCAAACATCCCTTAAAACACTGTATCTTTTTTTTTAAATTAACAGTGTTCCCTTGAAGTTGCTAAAAACTGCCCAATTTATGCTGCAATATTCATTCAAATTCTTCTCTCTTACTTTTCATTGGTTTTGATTCTTTATATAGCACTTCAATTTGTAAGCCCCTTAAATGGTTCTTAAAAGTTTTCATTACTTACATTCATGCCATATCCAGCGGCATGTTCCACGTTTCCCAACAATGGTTCCAGTGTATCTGGGGTTTCGTGTACTGCTGTAACCTACTAAAGTTCTTGTGTATCTTGCCAAGGTCATAAACAAATGCTTTCTTTCTCTCTTCAAAAAAACTTTTTTATTGTTTATTTTTGAGAGAGAGAGAGAGAGAGAGACAGAGTGCGAGCAAGGGAAGAACAGCAGAGAGAGAGAGGGAGACACAGAATCCAAAAAAGTCTCCAGGCTCTGCGCTGACAGTACAGGGCTCGAACTCATGAACCGCGAGGTCATGACCTGAGCCGAAGTCGGGGACTTAAATGACTGGGTCACCCAGGCGCCCCCTCTTTCTCTTTCTTTTAATGTTTATTTATTTTTGAGAGAGAGAGAGAGAAAGAGAGAGAAAACGAGTGGGATAGGGGCAGAGAGAGAGGGAAAGAGAGAATCTCAAGCAGGCTCCCTTCTGTCAGTACAGAGTCTGTCTCGGGGCTTGAACTTATGAGCTGTGAGATCATGACCTGAGTCGAAACCAAGAGTCAGCCACTTAACCAGCTGAGCCACCCAGGTGCCCCACTTTGTTTTTCTTTTATCGAAGCTTTTGTCTACTGCAAGAAACCATTGCTGATTCTGTGGGATGGCTTGACAGAACTTGCTTTTTTTTAGATTTAAGGCCACCACCTTTCTTTTCGAAAACTTATTTCCTCTCCCCATTGAATGATCCAATCACTTCTGTCTTTCTTAGTTTGCTATTTTAACACATTTTTGGATTCTAGGCTTCCTACATTTACAGACATATAACGGAGTCAGGGGACTAAGTCCAGGAGATAAATTTGTCATCATAGTAAAGGTGACTGGTAAAACCTCCTCCCATACTTTTCCTAAAGATTAGGGTAAGGTTTTATAGTTTTCATCAAAGTCTTAAGGGGCTTATGACCCAAAATAGGACAAAATGATCTTTTATGCAGATATTTAGGTATGTTAGAAATAGGTATTCACTTAACATTTAATAGTGAAAACCATAAAGCTTTCAGACGGTAGGTTAGGAGAATATTCTCATAACTTGGCGTAGGTACATTTTCCTTAAACAGAACACTAGTTAAAAAATGGATGTCATTAGAATTCAGAATTCCATTTGATCAAAAGACACCATGAAGAGAAAGAAAATGCAAAGCAGGAAAGGATGTTTGCAATACATATATCTGACAAAGGACTTATATCTGGAATACATAAATAAGTCCTAGCAAAGCAATACGTAAAGGACAAACAGTTTCATGGAAAAAAAACATAACAAAAAAGGAGCAATTCACAAAAGAATATATCTAAATGATCATAATAAACGTGTAGAGTTTGAAAAAATCATTCTTCATTAAATTAAAATCACAATGAGATATTACCTTTACTCACCATAATGGTTGAACATAAAAAAAGAAAGAAAGAAAAGACAGTACCACATGCTGAGTAGATGTTGAGCAAATGCAAATTATACTAATGGAAATATCATTACAAACACCTTGCACAGTGCAGAGTCTCCTAAAACAACACATGTATCCTAACATTCTGTACACACATATGAATAGTGATGCTGTATTACAGTGTGTGTGTGTGTGTGTGTGTGTGTGTGTGTGTGTGTGTCAATAGATCTGTCCATATTTGTGCATCAGAAGAAATGGAAAGGAATGCATACAGTAGCTTTGTTCAGAGCAGCTTAAATTGGGCTAAAATGTTCGAATGTTCCTCATCAACAGATGGGATGAATAAACTGTGGTACTTGTAGGCAGTGAAACCCTACGCATTAATGAAAACAACAAACTACTGGTATTGGCAAAAACCTAGATGAATCACACATATATGATTATAAGTGACGGAAATCACTCACAAAAGAGTACATACTGATGTCAATATATATTGCTATAAAAGAGGAAAAATAATCTACAGTGATAAAAGTCACAATAGTGGTTATTCTCCTGTGGGTGGGTAATGACTCTGAAGGGGAGTGAGGCAGGTTGCTGGGCTGCTGATAATGTTCTACATCTTAACCTGGGTGGAAGTTATTTGAGTTTGTTTGCATGGGTACATTTTGTACAAATGAATCAAGTTGTACAGGAGATGGTTGTGTACTTTATGCATTATATCTTAATACAATAAAGTGATAAAATACCCCAAACTCGATACACAATGATCATATCTAACAAGGAGTATATGAAAGTACCCAAAGGAAGAACACTTTCCTGAGTTTTGTATTTGCCCCGTGGACAGAGCCAGATTAAATATGGCCGAAGAAACTCTTCTAGTTATAGCTTGTAGATACCATTGTGAGAAAAACAGTACACTCATTCTGGCTCATTCTGCCATTTACTTACTTATTGGCTGTTACCAATTTTCCTGACATGTAAAATTGTGTAGTGATATCTATTTTATAGAATTTTTGGGAGATTTAATAAAATATTTCAGTGGAAGTGTTTATCCTGGTGCCTGGCAGGTAGCACTCACGTGTGTTAGATATCATTACTATCATTATTACCATTATGTTTATTAACGTTATTATTATACACCCCAGCTGATTTTGCCCAATATATATTTTAGAGGTCTATATTTTTCATGTTTATTTATTTATTTTCAGAGAGAGAGTGTGTGTGTGAATGTGAGATGGGGAGGGGCAGAAAGAGTTGAAGAGAGAAAATCTCAAGCAGGCTTCACTCTGTCAGTGTAGAGCCTGATGCACGTTTCGAACTAAGTAACCGTGAGATCATGACCTGAGCCAAAATCAAGAGTCAGATAGATGCTTAACCGACTGAGCCACCCAGCTGCCCCAATATTTTTAATTTTAAAAAATGGTACTATTTTCTTGGCTTTCCCTCTATTTATTACACATTTCCATTTAAATGTCTTTGGAGAAACAATTAGAAAACTATTTTGTCTTCTGCAAAATGTAAGTATAATGAAACAAAATATCTTATAAATATTTCTTTTTCTTTAATTTTTTAAAGTGTTTATATTTGAGAGAGAGAAAGAGAGACAGTGCATGAGCAAGGGAGGGGCAGAGAGAGAGATGGAGACATAATCTGAAGCAGGCTCCAGGCTCTGAGCTGTCAGCATAGAGCCCGAAGCGGGGATCAAATCCACAAGCCGTGAGATCACGACCTGAGCGGAAGTCGGACGCTTAACCGACTGAGCCACCCAGGTGCCCCACTTATAAACATTTCTTTATACAAATACATACACATACATTTCTTATCAAGAAAACAGCTGTATTTTTGTATTAATTCCTTTAACAATGTAAGCATCCTTGGGCTAGTATCAAACAATTGTTTAGAATAACCCACCAATTGTAGTAATATTACCTATTTGGAACATTTTTAATGTCATGATGACCAATTCAAATGTATACTCTACAAACCTGACCCTATTTTAGTGTACCTTTTGATTATATTAGTGCCCTCTTTGAGAGCAAAGCAAGACAATAGCTCCTGAGTAGAAACATAATGCATCTTGTATACCCTTTTTGAGAAGGCAACAATGAGACAAATGTTCCAAGTGTCAAATAGAAGGGATTCATCAATAGTTCTTTTCTTTGAAATAGACTTACTTACAGAGTTCTGTTTTTAAAGCAAGCTGTGATCTCTACACAAACTTGCAGGCCAAACTCATTGTAGTCCACTCTTGCATTAGACCGTGAATTAGCCTACAACACATAAATATTAGTGTTGTTAATCACTGAAATAACTCCATCATCTCCTCTTATCAAAGCCTCTAGTTATCCGAAGGTTTTGTTAGTAATGGCTTGGATGATGATTTTTCTTTCTGGAGAAAAGTCAAAGACATTGAAAGTGAATATTTCATGTAATTTCCAGAGATCTGTGTTGTTTGCAGTATTTTTGTATTAGAGGAGGTGGAAATTTTCTCCAAAATAAATACATTATGTAGTGGGCAATGAAGGGGTAAAGCCACTTTTCTTTTGTAATCACAGTTTTTTCCAAAGTCATATAGTCCCTACAGGTGAGATAATAAAGTAACTCCACATTGGTTCCTTCAGTTCCCTGGAGTTTAAAGTGTATTAATGGCTATTAGATTCAGAATAAATAAACTGGATGGAAAAATCATTATTTGAGTTCTATTTTCCAAATATCAATTTGGTTCCTAAGCACTCCAATAACTTACCCTTAATTTCCAGCTTGAAGCTTCTGAGAAAAATAGTTGAAATTTGGGGCATCGTTTATTTTTCCCCTTTTATAATAATGGGATGTGAATTCATCGGCTGAGTTCATTGAATTTGGCATTAGAAGCTGAGTCATCTCTTAAGAAAACACATATTTTACATATTGAATTTCATCCTTTGGGTGATAACAAACAATAAAAAATGCATTGATAACGATAAAAAATAATAAATTGAATTAATTGGAATGGTGGGATGAATAGACCCTTTCTTTTTCTGTTGTTGGTGAATTCAGTAGTATCACGTGAACCCCAGTTCTCTCTACTAAGATTTAACATTGAGAATTAGTGAGCAGAACTGTTAAACAGAATTATGTCTTTCCTTGGATACATGTTTAAATTTCCTTGTTTCCAGTTTGCATTTCCTGGGATCTTTCTGTTTCACAGCATCACAAACAGGAAAGGTCAAACATGGCAGAGGACAGTATCAGGATCTGTAGGGCAGAATGTATGATCTACATGCATGCAAGTACGTGGATCTTAGGGGAGACCTGCTGAAAGAATTCATTATTTTTAACATTAAAGCTCCTTTACATAGAAATAGGAGCAGTTAATTGGCAAGAGTGACACAAAGATAAATTGCATCACACAAAAAGAGCAGACCAATAATTCATACTCACAGTCCAAGGTCTTGTAAACTGCTCCAAATATTCACCAAAGGTTAAGTTTCTACATTCAACAAGTGTTACTGACCTCCTACCACTTGTGTGGCTTTCTCATGCAGTTTATTTTTCCTACCCAAATCTCCAGTTAGGGAAATCATGAGATTATTCACCTTTTAATTGCCTTCTTCTTTAAAAAAATAAATAAATAAAGCTAATTAAAGCTAATCTTTCTTTCCTTCTCTTACTCCCTCAATACCTGCTGCCCTCCCCTCTTTCCTTCCTTCTTCCTTTCTTCCCTTCCATGATGTTTGTAATTGCATAACTATTGAAAAACCTAGAAGAATTCAATAACTACCCATACACCTCACCTTCCAAAGGCAATAAAAGTAATATTTTTATGTAGTGACTCCCCAAATTTCCTGTATGTATTAAAAGCTTGTTGAGTATAGAAATATGTGATAGTTGAATCATTATATATACAAATTTTTGGTGTTTCTTTTACTAAATATGCATTTTGGATTATATACTTATAGATAATTTCTAGGAGGTGCATTACTTTATCAGTTCCAAAATTTGGAATCATGGTTTACTGATGTCCCAAGTGATGCTTCAAGTATTTTGCCTTGTTTTGAGCCTAAGCATAAAAGCATGCTACTTTTTCTAAATGTATATACATTTAAGGCTGCACATTGTTCTGTAAGTGTAGATTTAACTCACTTGTAATATTGATCATCTTGGGCTGCTATTAAATTAAAAATAAATTTTTGTAGTGATTCAGGTGGAATATATATATTTCTCCTACTGTTACTGTGTTCACTGAGGCAAACTTCTAAGTGCTTTCTCTCTCCATCTTCTTAACCAGATATATTTTCTGAAACAGACCTGATATAGCACTTTCTAGGTGCCTCAAGTTACTTTAAAATTGAAGCATGCATTCTTCATAATTTAAATTTTTATGGCATCCCTTTCTTGCAGCTTGGTTATTTTTTTATTATTTTATTTTATTTTTAATTATGATAAGTGTACTCTTTAGTCCCCATCACCTGTTTCTATACTCCCCAAAACAGTCCATAGATTAAATACAATCCCTATCAAAATATCAACAACATTTTTCACAGAATTAGGACAAACTGTCCTAAAATTTGTGTGGAACCATGAAAGACCTCAGATAGCCAAAGTAGTCTTGAAAACAGAAAACCAAACTGGAGGTATCACAATTCCAGATTTCAAGTTATATTACAAAGCAATAGCAATTAAAGCTGTATGTGTGGTACCTCTTGGGTATTTCTTGAAGAAAAAGAAAAATGACCCTTCACTTCCAATAGTATGAGACTACTGAAGATTTCTTAAACATACAGTATATTTTCACATTGCCATATATTTATCAAATTCAGACTGTTTCGTTTTACACATAAAAAAAAAAAACAGAACAAAACAAACCATGACCCTGTGCTCTCCCCAAACTTTACCCTTCCCACATACTGACAACACAACACTGATATACAAACTCATTTTTCTCTTTAGTGGAATGCAATCAACTATTGTTTATAGCCAAACTATACAGCTTTCTCGGAGTTGGCTATCTTGCCCAAATGCCCCTGGCAATTGGAGTAACTCCCATCTTTGGTCATGTGGTTATTATATGACATTAATCACGACACGTTTTGCCACAACCTAATTTATGCTTTTGAAGGTCAAGAACTGAGCCTTGCTTACTATGTATCAAGCATTGCAGTAAGACTTCCAGCTTTTATTGAATGAAAGAGTAAATTATTGTGATCAATATTTATATTTAAGACCCAGAACAAAAGCCTTTTACCTCTGCGTGTGGCAGGAGAATTGCTTTGGAGGGGTAAATTGATGAAAAACATCAAACTAGACTAAGCTCAAAGAAAATAAAGGACAATGATTTGAACAACTTGAAAACAATTTAGTTCACTTATTGAAATCTTTAAGAGAACAATAAACAGTGACTTTCTTGTATAAGGGGAAGGATCAAGGCAACGGTGAATGTGCTGGATATTAAGAGGTTAATGAAAAATCATGACCTACAGTTAAATGGCTGTAGTTCAGCTACTGTCTGAAGGTATCTAAACACTCCCAAATTCTCCAGCCATTATTACTCATTTTTTTTTAGCAAATTGCATTTTAAACAATGAATGGTGTTTATTTGAGCCCAGAGATTTTGTGGTGATAGATACCAGGTATTTTTTTTTAATATGAATTCACTTTAAAAAGTAAGACATTGAATTAGAATCTGTCTCCCTAGTACCTGTATTTTTCCGTTTTGAAATGCTTGTGATTACTTTCTTAGGAAAAAAAATGTTACATTTAAGCAGAAATGAATAAAACTGGAGAGAAGAAAAATAGCCACAAGGTTAAAAAGTTAGGAAAAAGCTGAAGGGAAACCAACACAGCTGCCCAGAACCATGGAGAAAAGCCTTTTGGGGATCCATAATAAATGAACATAGGTGATTAAATTTAATTCAGTAGTTGATGGTTCCCAGGGGCCACGACTGGCTCTCAGTATATAAAATATATAACTCTGCGTTGGCTTAAACATCCGCTGCCAGGCTATAGGAAACACACTTAATTCCACCCCTAACCATCTTTCACATGAGAGGTAATTTATTAAAGACCTTACCCTTCCTTTTGGTATACAGTTCAGATTGCCTGTTTCTCTTCTTTCATCATTGTATTATTTCCCAGAAATGGTGGTTTTGTCAGGGAAATTTCCAACGGCAAGGATGAGGCAGATGGCTTCATCATTCTTTTATTGTTGTGGCCTTTTAGATGGACTGAGGATGGCCTTTTGCATATAAGCTAAACCTACATAAAAATAAGAAACATCATTCTTTCATTCAGCAACACTTTTTGAGCCCCTGCTAGGTGCCAGGCCATAGGAATATAGGGCTGAATTAAGGCAGCAGTGTACCCTAGGCAACTGTACATTTCAGACAGAAGAGACATAAAAAATAATTACAATAACTGTACTATAAAAGAAGTGCTCACTTCCCATGCCAGATTCTGAGCGACCAACCACAATGGTGCCCAGAAGTCGGTGGGTGTGTTTGGTTTCATTTTGTGTGTTTGTTCATTGTTTGTTTTTATATAGATAAAGTGGTGAGAAATGGTTAAAGATTTTATACTGCCTAGGTAGTTTGGGAGCCTAAATCCAAAAGACATTGAGAGAGAAGGATAGTTAACATACTGCTGATTGTCATGTTATGAAGAGAGGAGCAGGGCTGAAGCATGACATGGTTGATGGAATCATACCTAATTCCTTGGGATTTAAATAGTTTTCATAGATGGCAGGGGACAATTAGCTATTCTCTGCAGAATGATTGATTGATCGATTGATAATTGCCCAAATACTTGTCTTCCATATACTTTAACATTGGGTCATCTTTTTAGTTTTAAGACATAGGGTCAGGATTTCCAAACTGAGTTGTTGATCTATAACTAATGTTTTGCAGTCATGAAAATTGCATTGCATGATTGCAAATATCTGAATACAAAATGAGTTTAGTTCATCTGAGTGTGTCAAAATGGCTACATGTTTAAATTGCATAGATTAAGCTCCCCTTTCCCTTCCATGGTGGCCATTTGTTGTAGATATAGCTTAATATTTCCCTGAGTCATAAGCATTTTGACAATATTATATTTTATATTGGAAGAGCAAATTACGGCGCTGAGGACCCACAATATCAGCCCTTATCCACAGTGCCTCCATTCCTATATCAACTATAACACATTATTTTTAAGATGTACTTTAACAGTATAAATTCCCATAGATGTAGTGTTTTAAAAAGTAATTACATCAAATCGTCAAAAATCATCTCGGGATGTTAATTTTATGCATTGCTATCAAATGACTTGCATTTATCAAGTCTTACTTAATTTTTTACCCAAGCGTCTTTGCCGGTCAATAAATCATATTTTTATATTTGTTCATATAATTATCATCAGTCTAATACTTTAGCTCAATGCTATCTCACATTCCTGTTGCTTAGCTTAGTTCTGTGTTTCATAGAATCTCTTCCCTTGTTCTACCTTTTTAACAGGATAAAAGGTAGAACATAAACGTCCTTCAAAACGAATTTGATATTTTATCTTAAAATCTTTCCCGTCAAGTCTTTCTCTCCTTGACACCTCTATTAATTCTATCAAACATTTCTGGATTTACAGAAAATACTGATATGCTTTTGTGATAGAAAAAACCTGAGAGGCTCGCCACTGAATGATGAATGGGAAATTTTACCACTGTGCTGTGCCACCTAAAGTAAAAGAGAGTTAAAAGTCTGGAGAATGAGGTGTAAAGGAGGGAAGACTTTGAACTGTCCCTGTTCCATATTAGGAGAAGGAAGACTCTGGGTGTTGCTGATTGGCTGGCAGTATCTGGGCTTGTCCCCAGGTAAGCACTTGAGCTGCCTGGAGGTAATTGGCTGCACAGATGGTGTGGGGCCCCTGGGGATTATGCATTAGGCTGCCTGAGTCAAGGCTATGATACCCAGTCAGTTCTGTATTGCTGACAACCTAACCAGGTTAAGGTTGGTCTATTTCTTTGTTACAAAGTGAATAAAACCAAATGTTTAACTGACCGTATAGTTTTCCTTTTTGCTCCTATAACTTGTGTTTCATGGATTCATTTTATGAGCAAATAAAAAGTGTCTGTAAGGTACTCTGGAACTCTCTCTTTACATCCACAAGCTTGAGTGTGGAACAAAATGAGATGTTTCTTACTTTCTCCCCTCCCTTGAAATTAAACTAAGTCAATCTTAGAACTCTTTGCTGCTAGGGCATCAGGATTTCTCAACCTCAATCCTATTGGCATTTTGAGCCAGTAAATTTTTTTGTTATGGTGGCTGTCCTCTGCACTGTAGGATATTTCATGGCATCCTTGGTCTTGTCAAAGTGAGTAAAGAAAACCTCACTTGAAATCAAGTTGGGAGGCCCTAAAGTGGGGCTCTCCTCTCCATGCAGCCTGCATAGAGAGCAAGAAGATAAGAATTATCTTGACAAAGGAGGTCATTTTTTTTTAACTAGGAATTTTAGAGTCAGCAACCACACTCTCACCACAGCTTGCAGCCAATGAGAAGCTGTTACAACTCCAAACTTGTTCTTCTCCAGTGAACTTTTATTCAAAACAACCATCCCCAATTTCCTCCTAAAGCCTAATAGAAGCTGACCTTGCCATTGTCTCATCTGACTTGCCTAAGGTTTGCCATAGTTGGCTTGTCTCAAATTGCAGTTTCTCTGCTATTCCCAGATGAACTCATTTTGCTAGTAAGACAGCTATTTTTTTTTAAGGTTGACAGTCTCTACCCATAGATAACCAGTAGCAACACCCCACCCCCAGTTGTCACAATCAAAAATGTCTGTAGACATTGCCAAATGTGCCTTGGGAAGGAAAATCACTTTGAGTTGAGAATTAATGTGCTAGGCTGGTAGAAATACCAGTTTTCTATCACTATTTGATCTCCTTTCTAACTCCTGTAGGGTTATTGAAAGGTCCCCAAAACTTATATGAGTAAAATATCTGGTAAAATATCTACAGTCTTGGATGGTTTCTGACTAAAATATTTGAGCTCCGTTAAAGTTTGGTGACTCTGCTTTGGGGCCATGCTGGGAATCAAACAAGCTATGCTGAAGCTGAGAACCCCAAACCTGGCTTAATTCTCCCTAGTTCTGCTCCACAGCTGTTCCCCTCTGAGCCCTGTGCCACAGAACAGTTAAGGGAGTAGCAGTTGAGTAAATTGCCCACCCACTCATGTGTGACCATGTCCCATTCTCCTCCTCTAGGATCTTTGAGATATGACCTCCCTGCCTCCTTGCTCCTGAACAGTTTGGTTGCCTAGTCTAGGCAATAGGTATACATTTAGAAATAAGGGATAAGGGTAGTTGAAAGTGTTTTCTGCTTGCAAAGTGCTAAAGTTTTGGAAGCAAAGTATTATAAGGGTCATTTTTAATGCTTTAGAATGGGAAGGGAAGAAATAGAACAAAATGTGTATAACTTGTAAATTTTGGGGCAGGAGCAGAAATCTGTGGCTGAAGAGGCCATATGTTGTCCCGAGGAAATTGTGAGTTTCATATATTTGGATAATGTCTTAATCTCTGTCCTTGGACACAAGCCTCTTCCTGCCTTCCAGGCAGTGGATTTTAAGACAAGCTTCTTAGCTCTTTGAGCAATATGAAGATAGTGGATTCCTAAGACTAGTCAGAAGTCATTATTGTTGTTTCTTAATGAAAAACAGATATTGGAAAATCTGATGTTACTGAGACAAGAAAGCAACATGGCTGGGTATACACTTTGGAGCCATCCTGCCAGCTTTTAATGTCTAGTTCTGCCTCTCATGCAATTTACTTAATTTCTCTGCAGTTTAGTTTCCTCCATTACACTAAGAAAACTACCTCTTTTATAGAATGATTAGACAATTAAATAAGCTAATACATTGAAAATTTAGAATGGCACTTGTAGTCAATACTCCATAAGTATAAGTTATTAACTCTATTATCATCTTGGTAAGAAGGATTACATCTTCTTAAAATGAATCAGGCCATGAGAAGGGACTGGAGAAAAGACAGAATCCGGAAAAATCACTCAGAATGACGTGGAAGAATGCCCTCAGAGAGTATTCAGAATCTATCCGTGCCTTGCCCAAACCTCTCCGTGGCTTATTAAGTCAAAGCCTGGTTTATGTCCGTGTCTAATCCACTGTTCTGACTGCACATGGCCTGATCTGTTAAAAGTAAAATGCACCCAATATGCAATATCCAACTTAGTTTTAGTTTTAGTTTTAGTTTTAGTTTTAGTTTTAGTTTTAGTTTTAGTTTTAGTTTTAGTAGGGGTTGACCTCAGATAATCCCAATACCTACTTCTTCCTACCTCAGCCCAACCAGTGACAACAGCAGCTGTTCTGTGGGTCTTTGGGCCAGCAGCCAAGAAGTTAGGCACAAATGCTTCGGACCTAGTTAGAGATGCTATGGAATAAAGAAACGCTTTTCACTTCATTTCACTCAGTTTTTTCAAACCTCATTTCTCCACTGAATCTTTTTTTGCGTTTTTCTCAAGGGACTATCCACACCCTGTGGAACTGTGGTTCTGAGGGATGCAGTTAGGGACACGCATTCTCGTGTGCCCATTCACGTTGATTAGTATATGCTCTGGTCTCTGGCCATTTTTGTGATCTGTGGGTTACCTTTTTATTAGCTTTTTGCCAGCCTGTGCTTATTATGGTTTTATCTCACCACACATTCATTAAGTGGTCTCCATTGGCTCTGTGTTTTATAAAAATATCCAGTCTTCTTCACTTATTTTCCCAGTAAACATCCTAACTCAGTGCAGGTGCCACCTTACCTGCCACACACGCTCTCTTTCTTTAGCTAATTGCGCGCATCTCCCTCTCTTACTTGTGTCCACCCCTGAGATGGAGGCCATTTGGCGACAATTAGTGTTTCACCATAATCGCTTTGCCTTTAATAATGGCTGACCATGAAAGGTTCATATTGAATTACAACTAAATACTAATGTGCTTTTCTGAAGCTAATGAGCCACCTGTGCCTCAAGAGAAGAAAATGAAAATACTGCTGGTTTTGCGAAAGAGTGTTCAGCGCTTTGAGTATTCCTTTCTTATGGATCAGATAGAAATAGCTCAAAGGTGCTTGTTCTTAAAATATTTCAGGATGCCAGTTTTTTAGTAGCTCCCTTCTAGTCCAAGTGCATTTGATTAGGATGGGGTCAGCCACGTGGGCAGAGAACCCAGCCTGCCAAATCAGAGCACGAGACTCTCCCAAACACACCACAGCATTTCGGGATGTTACATGTGATGGAAACCAAACTAACGAAAGCCAGCTCGGGAGCTTTTCTGGGAACTCTTTCTTTCAAGATGAATGTTCCATTTTGCTGGAGTTGCTCAATTGATAGATAAAAGGAACAGACTTGTTGCTTGATAATCTGTTCCGGGACAGAGCTTGGTCAATGTGAAGCCAGCTTGGGTGGAGGACATAGTGAAACGTGAAGAGACTGCCTTGTCAAGAGGCTGTTTGAACGTCTGTATGAAGCCGTACCTCACAAGAACTGTTGCTTGGACTGATCCCATAAGTTTCCATTTGGCTTCAACTAGTTTAAGTGAATTTTTTTGTCACTTGCCAATAAAAGTGTCTGGCTATACAGATTCTAATGTACACAATTTATGATAGAGCCACCTCATGAAATGCAAAGCAACAAAACAGTGAGGTCAAATTTATAAGACAGGAAACTTAGCAACTCTTACATGTAAAAGCACCTTATAAGAGAGCTATTGTCACATATCTTATCCTGGATTACCCGTCAGCATTTCTATGCCACTAGATAATGCTTAAGTTTTGTTACCCCAAGTGCCATTGTATATCTTTAAGCCTCCCTCTTTTGCATGAATATTACTGTCCTAGATACCATAGGAGGAAAATGAACTTTTTTGATTGAATAATATAACAACATGATTAAGTGATGAGAATTTTTCAGTTAAAGTTATTATTTTGGGGGCTCTTGGGTGGTTCAGTTGGTTAAGCCTCTGACTCTTGTTTTGCTTGTTTTGGCTCAGGTCATGATCTCATGACTTGTGAGTTTGAGCCCCGCATTGGGCTTTTCCTGTTTTAAACTCTGTGTTCATTCCTGTTTGTTTTTGCACTCTTATCATAGAAAAATAGATGATAATCTATTAGAAATGTAGATGATAATCCAGTTCCTAACTGCAGTTACATGCAAAAATTTTTTTAAAAAAAATTAATTTAATGTTTATTTATTTTGAGAGACAGAGCACAAGCAGAGGACGAGCAGAGAGAGAGGGAGACACAGAATCTGAAACAGGCTCCAGGCTCCGAGCTGTCGGCACAGAGCATGAGGCGTGAGATCATGACCTGAGCCGAAGTTGGAAGCTCAATCAACTGAGCCACCCAGGCGCCCCCCCCAAATTTTTTTTATATAATAAAGCAACCAAGCATAAAAAAAGAGTTCATCAAGGTGTAAGAGTGCCATTGCCATTGTTGTCCGCACTGTAATCATCATTATCGCCAGCAGGAGGAGCAGCAGCATCTGTCACCTTCCTCGATAAATATATATACTTGGCTACATCACAAATGTCAGATGTTTATTTCATTTATTTATTTTTTTTTAATTTTTTTTAACGTTTATTTATTTTTGAGACAGAGAGAGACAGAGCATGAACGGGGGAGGGTCAGAGAGAGAGGGAGACACAGAATCTGAAACAGGCTCCAGGCTCTGAGCCATAAGCACAGAGCCCGACGCGGGGCTGGAACTCACGGACCATGAGATCATGACCTGAGCCGAAGTCGTACGGTCAACCGACTGAGCCACCCAGGCGCCCCAAATGTCAGATGTTTAAAATTGCTGTATGCCAATAGAAATGCAGCAAGGTAAAAGAAGTATATAAGTGTGTTTTTCATGAGTTAATTTTAGGTAATATTACCCAAAAAGAAAATAAGATAATGGACATCATGGACTTAGGCTTTGTCAGACATTAAAAAGGCATCCTTTATGGAGTTTCTCTTGTGAATTTTTTTTTGTCTGATTCACACTCATAATTGTTCAGTAGTTATATATGCGTAGTAGTCAAATGCATATAGACAGAATTAGAATAATATTTGTTTTCTTAGGCTGGCAAATCTCAGCTGATAGCCTTATTGAAAAAGATTTGATGGAACATAGAACTCTCATATAGTGTTGGTAGGAGTATAAATGTCTATCTTTTATGGAGAGCAAACTGGAGTTATTTATCAGTTTAAAATAGACATACTCATTGGTCCTGCTCTTTCATTTCTAGAAAAAGACAAGAGTGAAATGTGTATGTGTAGGAAATTCGTTGTAGCATTGTTTCTAATGTCAAAAAAAGAAAAAAAGGAAACAAAAGAATATCATCACATGTGCTCATAATATTTCATTACTCAGAAGTGATCTACAATGTTGCCATTTATATCCTTGAAATTCGGGGCTCCTGGGTGGCGTCCGACTTCAGCCAGGTCACGATCTCGCGGTCCGTGAGTTCGAGCCCCGCGTCAGGCTCTGGGCTGATGACTCAGAGCCTGGAGCCTGTTTCCGATTCTGTGTCTCCCTCTCTCTCTGCCCCTCCCCCATTCATGCTCTGTCTCTCTCTGTCCCAAAAATAAATAAACGTTGAAAAAAAAAAAAAAAGAAATTCTTATTCTAATTGTGTGGTGTTCCACCTTCCATTTTGGCTACTGTTTCTGTCTCACTTTCAGGATTATCTATCCAGTTGAGAGGCCTCTGGAGCCAGACTATCTGCTCTATTACTCTCCAGAAGTATGACATTGGGGAAAACACTCTTTCCCCTCTGTAGCCTCAGTTTCTCCATTTGTAAAATGTGTAACTGTGTATACAGTGCCTGTCTCAATAAATACAAGCTATACTATTTTTAATATAAAAAATGTTGACATTTTCCAAGAATAGCTATTTGTGTCTTTACATGCTTCTTGTGAAAGCTCATGTCCATGGACTTAATTTTTACAATAGCACTATTCAAAATGAAGTGGTCATAAACTGGGATAGTGTGGTTTCCTAGACCTAGTACCCACCCCTAGGTCTGAAGGGGGAAATGGAAGGAGCATATACCAAATCTAGAAGGAGGGCAGGGTGTGGCCTCCCAATAGGAGTTATGACTTCTAATTGAATTATGTTCACAATGTTTAAGGGAGGAAACAAAAATAGTACTCTGACTTCACCTCCTTCTCCTCTTACCAGTGCTCCCCTTTGGTTAAATCCAGTTTAGTACCTGAGGCCAGAAAATCCCTTCCTGGAGTCCATACAGATGAGCCTCCAAAAACACAGGCCAGTGGGGAGAAAGGATAGGATTTGGATCTGGAAAGAATGGAAGATTTTCAGCACAAACCGTGTATCCCTGCTTGCTAGTACTCTTCCTGAAATTTCCTTGTTCAAAGTAGCACATTCCTCATGGACATTTTTATTTTAATTTCCATTGCTACATGCTTTATCCTTTGTTTAATCTTCTCTCTTTTTTGTCCTAGATTATCGCAAAGGCTTCTCAATTAGTCTTTCTGGTTTTTTTCTGCCTATATTCAGGTTTTCTTTCTTTTTCTCCCTCTTTTCTCTCTTTCTCCCTTCTCCTCCTTTTCCCTCACCTCTTCTCTTCTTTTTCTCAGAGGGAAAATTGTAACATGCAGCCTAATTACGACACTTCTTTGCCTGATAACCTCCCATTTGTTTATTTTTTTTATTGCTGTGTCAGTAATTACTAGATGCTTAGTGATAGACATTTATTTATTTTGTTATTTCACAATTTTGGAGACTCACCTGGGTTCTCTCTTCAGTGTCTCTCACCAGGCCAAAATCAAGCTGGGATCTTATCTGGAGATTCTGTGACACAATGAACTTCCAAGCTCTTTCTTGTTCTTGACAGAATTCATATTCTTTGATTCTGCAGCCTCATCCCACTCAGCGTAATGCATTGTTCTGTGTGCACTGGCCACGCATGTGACCTCGCTCTCGGGGTCTCTACGGGGTCTCAGCCCCTCAAATACCAACTCTGCTGAACAGCCCTTTCTGTCTTCCACACCCCTGCCCTATAGCCTCCCTCCCCACACAGAATACACAGTAATGTTTTGGGACGTGAATTTGTATGTAGAAAATGGTGTCGAAGAATATATTTGGAAATATTAAGGATTGTCTGTGTGCTGGATTTGCTGGTAATTTTCAGTTGTCTGAACAAGCCTGATCTGTTTTATAAGCATAAATTGCTTTTTCTGATCAATTCAATGCAGATTTTATGTTAAAGTATCTAACAGAAACCCAACATATGCCAGATGCCTCAAAGAGATGATCAACATTTACGATTCAGCAATAATTAGATATATGATATGATTTTATTATCCTTAGTTCAATGATATGTGTATAGTAAAAACTAATAGGCTAAATGATAAACCATCCAAATGCCAGTCATTCTAATATTAGAAAATTTGTTCTACAAACTTAACTACAAGAACATGCCTTTGATTTTAAACTTCTGGTCTCATTATTTATTATCATGATTACATATTGATCATCAATAAGCTCAACCCACAGGATCTGAGAACTTTTTACAAACATAAATAAGTTGATATACTTGGAACTTTAGTGGGCTTTATACCATGGTTTTATGTAATCATTTGGAACTCATAGATGATATGAGTATTACAGTTGACACAGAAAGTTTAGAAATTAAACCTGTAGAAATACTGTCATATTAAATTAGATTTAACACAATTTTCTGGCCATTAAAAATATTCCCTTTTATGTTACCAAATATTGTAAAGATAAGTAAGTTTTTTTTTTTCTCTGAGGAATTGTATAACAGGGACACAGAATTGTTAGAGATCTTCCTTAAAGGAGGAGAGAAAGGAATGGGGGTGGGAAGAGAAAGCTATGATTTTAGTTTCCCATTTCTTTGTCAGTCTTATTACATATCTGTAATAGAAAACTGCAGCACAAGCAAAATGTATTTCAATTGCTGGATCTAATGAGAAACAGCTAATGGTGAAAAAAATAGAAATTTTAAGTACATACTGAAATTTGATGTATTCCTGACATATCTGACATATGCTTATTTATAGAATCAGAATGAAGTTTGAAAAATGTTTGAATATGAAAAGACAGTAAATTTTTACTACTGTATATTATGCCCCTATATAATTCTCTCTCCTTACTCCACTGCCCCTCTTACACACACACACACACACACACACACACACACACACACACACAAACACACACTCACACTCTACAGAATAACTTTCTTTAATGTTATGCACTCATATTTCTATTAAGGAGACACTTATCAAGTGTCTCCAATGTGTTTGGTATTGGGCTAGTTCCCAGATATTCCATGGTGTTCCCAATGCACTTGGAGTTTATAAACTGGTCTGCATTTGCATGTACGTAGTTTAATGGTCTCATCATGACAATCTTGCCAAGTAGTTTTCTTCCTGTTCCATGGATGAGTAACTAAAGTCACTTCAACAATTAAGTGGTAGTGGTCTCCCAACTGAAATTTTTCTAGAGATACAAGTTTTAAGGTTCACATTTTTCCCTGATTTATTTGCCATCTCACATACATGATTAACTTAAACATAAAATCTGTTTAAAGCCTAAAGTTGGTTCTGTTGGTTCAGTTCTTTTAATACTTTGTATAGAAACTTTTTAAATCTGCATGTCTAAAACATGGCATTTGCTTTTATTCATTTATTTGTTCATTCATTTATTCATTCCTCTTTTATTAAGCACTTGCATGGGACAGGTTTTATACCAAGATAAAAGGGATTATAAGATAAGCTGCTTAAGTTCAGACTCTTATTATGAAGAAAGTGGAGGAAAATTTGCATAACCTACATGTTAGTCACTACTACCCTGCTTTTAGAATCTAAATCAAATGGACTGCTTAAGCCTTATGGTGGATAATTGCTGTTTGCTTGCTTGCTTGTTTGTTTTTGGCATTGGTAACTCTTCTTTTGGAAACATTTGCCCAATTTCTTCTCAAAATTCATTATCTTTTCTCAGTTATTTCAGTGTGAGATGACTTCATCTTATGGGTATCCAGCTCAGGTCTGGCCAGTCAGAACATTTTGTCCCTGGTCATTTTACTGAATTTAGGGATAATAAGAATATAATTCAAATAACACCAAAGCAATTCATTGAAACTTCTCCAGAGCTGTTGCAGAAGAATAGATAAGCCTTCCTACTCTGTTGAAACATGAAAAATGGAACATGGGAGATGCCCCAGCCATTTTGCCGCCTTGAGAAAGCAGCAAGTTCTGAAGTAATGGAGAAATAAGGTCCTGGTGATGGTTGCACCCCTAATTTTAGCCGTGCTGAGATGAGGAGCGAACATGATTTTGTAAATTATTACCTTAAACTAGTCTTTACTTTTCTTTTTCCCCCCTATAATTTCCTGTGTGTTAAACCCTTCACCCCATCCAAGTCCTACTCAAGCTTTCTTTAGTGGATGTTCAGTGGGGTATGGGACTCTAACGGAGGAGGGGTGTATTATAGTGCCATATAACATTTAGTTTAAAACTGTACAGTGTTCTGTATCCACTGGGTGGATATTGCATTCTGCTATTTTGTCTGTTCTCTCTTTTCTTTTCTTCACCAACACTCATGTCTGCCTTCTACCCAAACTCTAATTCAGGTAGGTTGCTGGATAAGTACAGGATGCCGAGTCAAATTTGAATTTCAAATAAACAACAAGTAATTTTTTGGTTAAAGTATGTCCAAAGTATTGAGTGGGGCCTAATCATGTTAATAATACATATTTATTTGAAATTCAAATTTAATTTAGTGCCCATATTTTTTTTTCCTTAATAGGGAAACTAAGTCTAGAGCCATTTGTTGTTTCATCCACACACTTCCCCCAAGGGCCTCCCTTATCAAAGTATCTTTCCAAATTGTCATTTTCCTATTTAATAAATAAATATAAAATCTCTCATTTTATTACAGAACTGAAGTTACTATATTAGATGCATGTTAAATGTTTTATTTCCCTTTGTTTTCAAGGAAAAAAAATCCTCTTGTAAATTGGGGAAGTAGATGACTTCTAATTTCATCTTGTGTCCCATGTCACTGGGACTAGTTACCCTCTTCTACACCCCTCTGTCCCTAGTTCTGCCCATCCCCCAAACATACTATTCCATTTAGCCAACATATCCAGTCCCTTTCCAGTTTCTCCTTTTTTGGCTATATTAACAACTGTTCTCAGAGACAAGATGTTTTTACCAGTTTTAAATCAAAATGGGAACCTATCATTTCCATTGCTATACCTGAAATTTCTCCAAAAACATATCCATATCTTAAAATACAAATGTCTTTTCCTCAAACATGAGGAATGCATCTGCTATTATTAATTGGTCTGGAAATCTGAACATTTCCCTCAGGCTAGTTTGTATTGACGGTGGAGTAGTCAACAACTTTTATTATCCTTGCCTTTTCTGGATGTGGAATTTGCTGGCCTCCTCTTTCTGGTATCTCACTCACAGGGGGAGAAATTACCCCTTCTCTGTATCCACTAAAAACAGAAACAAATAAGCAATCAGAAACAAACAAAAACTTTCTGATCCATCAAATGTTTCCTTTTTGTTGTTGGTGTTCGGGTTCTTATTCTATGACTGTCTGCATGTCACATTTTTAGCTAGGAGATAGACCCTGTGCATCCATCCTTCATACTCATGAGTGCCCTGGGAGATGTTAATGAAAGTTTTCAGAAAATGGTGTTTGCAGTCATCACATAGTGCAATGCAGGGGACAGCATCTCACTTAAAGATAGTGGCTTTCATGCCTCACTCTTGTCTAACACCTTTCTTTTGATGCGCTTGTAGCAATGTACAGGTTTCCATCTTAACAACCAAATATCTCTAGGAGCCAGGCAGGATACAGGTATTAAAGATCAGTGCCTCTCTTACAGAATTTCAAATTTTCAAGAAAGATACTCATTCAGTAAGTCTTTACATGATTATACACTTTTAGGTGAATAGATGTGTCTAGAGAATGTGTGACAATTGCAGAGATTTAGCTAACTTGTTTCCTGTAGACTTTTTCCCATAAACTTTTCAAAAACATTTTTCCCTTTGGATCTCCATTCTGTTGTGTTAAGTTTGTTTTAAGGCTTTTCATTTTGTGGGGTTTTTTTTGTTCTGTTTTAATTTTTGTTTTGTTTTGTTTTGTTTTGTTTTTTGGTGCCTCAAGACTGGAAGTGGACTTGGCAGCATAATAATAACTCATCTGTTGGCATAGACAGTCCAGTAATAAATGGCCACTTAGTGTGCACAAGGTTATAATCTTGCCCCTGAGACTTTGTGGAGAATGGCTCTCCATGTCAGGAATAAGGGTGGTTTGTCCTGAAAATGAATTACTGTCACGTCTGCAGACTTTAGGTGGTCTGTTCTTATTAAAGACCAGATTACCTGGATTCCTTTTGAATGTTCTGAGAGCTCAGAAGTGGATGTCTCTGGGGCTTGTAAATGCAAGGAGGAGTTTGTGGTGACAAAGTGACTAGGGCTCTGGGGTGGGAAGTAGCTTTGATTTACAGGTGTTTATGATTTTTAGCAAAATAAACAAACAAAATCAGAGTTTCAGTGTGGTTTCTAGTGTTACAGTTTTTCTTTTAAAGCATTTTCCACCTGGTGAAACTGATATATTAGATATCAATACCAGTAACTCAAGGATTATTACTATAAAACATTCTGGATCATTCCAAAGTAGGCAAGGCCAATTATCAAAGTATCTGGCAAGTAGAATTTCCTTTTATTGTCACCCCCATTGGTTCATACATCTTTGCAAATTTTGGAAGCCTAAAGATTTTATACTCCTCTTCTTATCCAAAAATCCCTTTGAACAGCATCCTGAGATATCATACATCATTAATGCCAAAGACATTTATTGAGCACCTATGAGAGTTGTGTGCCTATAAGGAGGGGATATGGCTTGTATTTGAAAGAGTAAAATTTAAAAAGTTATATTTTCAATAACACTTCTCACTTTAATAGAAGCAAGGAAGTAATTTGGTTTAAGTCAAAGCAGAGATGTTTGAATTGCTACATTTTAGGCATCGATGTACCATTTAGAAGAATGTTTTGTGTGACAAGGACACTTTTTGCTGATAACTCAGAAATTTTACCATCTGTGGGGTAGAGGAGGTTGGAAACCAGTCTGCAAAGGACAGCATTAGGATCCACTCCTGTGAGGTCAGCCCAGGGAAGACTCAACACTCCTATACATATCTCTGTATTTGTCCAACCAAATGAAAAGGTATAGAGTTTTACCCACATTCTTTTTTTACCCACTCATCCTCAGAAAAATGCCTGTGTTTTGATGATATTGATCATTACTCATTCTCCTCCACATGGTTTTATGCTTCAGACCATCATTTTACTCATTAATGAAGGGTATTTGATAAAGAATAACAAATAGTAAATTTCATTTGAACCTTCATTAGAACAAAAGTTTTATCGAAGTTATTTTCTTACTTTCAGATTTATTCATATGTGCAAGAATTATTCATTGACTTTGTAATATAGATCAGGTGTTAGGCAGTACTCTATGCTATTGGAATATAAAGTAATGAAGATAAGGTCCATGCCCTTTGGTACACACTTTCTACAGGAGGAGTCAGACAGTAAAGAAGTTTTCAAACATATGCAACTTTTGCAATATAACAGGTACTATAAGAAAAATCAATCAAGTTTATTATTTATTAAGCACATATCTATTAAGGTACACATTACTGTAAGCTCTATTCCATACTGAAAGGCTAAGATAGTCTCTGAATATTTTATGTCTGGTGTATGTACTGGAACTTAGTAGGCATCCAACTAATACCTTACAAAATAAATTTTTTACTTGAGTTTGCAAGAAAGTAAAAAAAAAGTCATTTTGCTTTTTTGATTGAGAAATTGCTTCTTTTATCAAATACTAAGCAGTGTGTATTAATTTATTAAGTTATTCATTTAATAAACATAAATGACTCAATATTGAGGAAAGAAGTGGTTAGCTGTCTCAAATTCTACTGAGAAAGCCGAGGATTGAAAAGTGTCCTTTAGATATGACAGTTTAGGAACTTACTGTGATCCCTACAAAAACTAAATAGTGGTATTGGAGGCAGGAACAATGTTGGAATAAAACATGTTTTGAGCAATCGTGAGATATCATTATACATCATCAGATTGATAAAAGTACAAAAGTGAGACAAAACCAAATATTGAAGTGGTTGTAGAGACACTAGAGTTCCTTTAGTCTGATGTTACAAGTATAAATTGGTGCAAAAATTCTAGACTCTCTAATGTCATTCAAGCTATGCACACATTTCAAATCCGAGTATTCCGCTTTAGAATATGAACCCTATAAGTCTTTTAAGCAAGTACACAGGGAAACATATACAAACATATTTATTGAAGAATTATTAGTATAAAATATCAACAAAAATACATCTAAAATATGCTATTTAGTAAAAATGGTAAATTGTGTGATTATATCATTTATTTTTTTTCATTAAAATGTTTATTTGTTTTGAGAGAGAAAGAGAGACAGAACAGGAAAAGGGGAGGGCAGAGAGAGGGAGAGGGAGAAGAAAATCCCAAGCAGGGTCCATACTGTCAGCTCAGAGCCCAATGTGGGGCTTGATCTCATGAACCAGGAGATCATGACCTTAGCTGAAACCAAGAGCTTTACGCTTAACCAACTGAGCCACCCAGGTGTCCCTATACCATTTGTATAGAGGTTTAAAGGATACAAAAGGAATTTATGCATAGTAACAGGGTAAAAATAGACATAAATGTGGTAATATCAATCTCAGGATATTTCTTACAGGAAGGAAGAAGGAGATCTGAGAGAAGGGTGTAGAACAAGAGAGTTCATTGTATCTGATATGTTTCATTTCTAAAAATGGAAGGAAGGAAAGAAGAATGGAGGGAGTTGAAGAAAGACAGGAGAAAAAGAAAAGAAAAGAAACGAAAAAAATGAAATAATGTTAAGATCTATTAAAACTAGGTAGTTGGGTGCATGAGTTGTGTATGTTTTTTCTTTATGTCATTCTATTATATGTATTCATTATATTCTGTTACATATATATCATATACTGTATAATATATAACAAAATATATACACATATAATAGCAGATATATATATATATATATACATATGTATAATATATAATAGATATTATAGATATATATACCTTATAAAACACAGAATATGAGAAGACAATGTATTCTCCATGAAGAACTGGCATGTCAAGGATTGGCTGTTTTCGGTAACGTAAAGATGTAGATCAAACATGCAGAGGGGAGATAGGATATGGGGGAGGTGGCACACAAGTGATTACAGCGTTTTCTGAAAATTCAGCTATTGTAATCTCTCAAGACAGAGGTATTCACAAAACACATTTGGCAGCAAAAACTACCTGAGAAAATGAGTGAAAAGCAAAGAAAAACGAAACGACAAAATACACACAGGGTCAGGACTGTTCTTTTTTCTAACATAATCTTGAACGTTAGAATTAAAGGGTAGAGAGTGTTTTAATTTTTTCAATTTTTTTACAGTTTATTTTTTTTTTGAGAGAGAGAGAGAGAGGGAGACAGAGGGAGAGAAAGAGGAAGGGAGGGAAAGAGAGAACATGGGAGGAGCAGAGAGGGACAGAGAGAGAATTCTAAGCCGGCTCCACACTGTCAGCACATAACCTGAAACAGGGCTCAAACCCACGAACCATGAGATCATGACCTGAGCTGAACCCAAGAATCGGATACTTAACTGAATAAGCCACCAGGCACCCCTTAATTTTTTGTAAGACGTTGAGTAGACACAGTCATAGACAGCAGGATCTGTTATCTTTATCACATTTCTGGTCACTGTTACCGGTCCACTCATGTGACCGTCACCATCTTTGTCCTTGTATCTTCTATCCTAAAAGGTAAACACACTAGGTAAAGTTCAGTTTAAGCAAAAGCTGAAAGAACCTCTGTAAATGTCACATATGTTGACACTTTTTCATGACTAGAATTTGAACATAATGCATATACAGATACTAAGCAAGATCATGTGGTTGATTGTGGGTATTATAATTACTAAAAGTAGACTTTTGTTCGAACTATTTTGATAAAACTTGATATTTTGGTAGGATTTTGATCAAATTATTTGATCATAATTCCTTACTTTCCTAAGCTCAGTTGAATCTTTAGGAATATCTATTCTCAAAGTATTCATAAGCAGATAATAATGAAAATCTATTGGTCCTAAAAAGCCATTGGCCTGGAAGAGAATCCACATTATTTCATAACTGTCTCATATACTGGAATTATTTCACAAATTAAGTGGTGATGATGGTAACATGTTAGTAGCTATAATTTATCAAATGCTATGCTAAGTGCATTGCCTACATTATCTTACTGAATTCTTATAAATTTACAAGAAATATACAATTGTTCCAGTTCACAAAGAAGGCAAAAAAGATACAAGCACATTCTCAAGATGGCACAGCTAGTAAGACTCAGAAGTGGGATTTGAATTCATGTCTTTCTGAGGCTAAGCCAAAATTTGATGCTATTCTACACTCCTTTTTTATGCTCTGAAGCAAGATCTATAAAGGATAACTATCCAAAGTCCGTAATAAATAATTAATTTATGGGGGTGCCTGGGTGGCTCAGTCTGTTGAATGGCTGGCTCTTGGTTGGCTCAGGTCAGGATCTCATGGTTCGTGGGTTAGAGCCCCATGTTTGGCTCTGTGCTGACATTGCAGAGCCTGCTTAGGATTCTCTCTCTCTCTCTGCCCCTTTCCGGCTTGTGCACACACACACGCTCTCTCTGTTTCTCTAAAAAAGAAACCATTAAAAAATTAACTTCTAAAAACTATTTTCACTGGCCATTGCAGCAATCAGAGGTAAAGTTAGAGACACTGCTAGAAAGTCATGTTGACATTGTGTGATAATTGTAAGGAAAATGAAATTAGTATATTATCTTTAATGAAAAATTTCTCACCTGCCTATACTTTCTCCTTAACAATTGATTTTGATGTTGTTTTATAAGTAACCCTTACTCTGTAATCATTGGCCAAAAGTAATACAGTGCTGACTGAATTCCTGATAAGAAAATGATAATATCCCAATATTAAGGAGCACCAGCTATGAAGACAGTTTCTCAGTGGACATAGTTAAGGGCCAATTCTCTTAGACAATTAAAAACAGTAAATAAAACGTAGAGACTGAATTTTTCTCTCTCAATGTCTCTATGGATATGAATTGGTGGTCTATTAAGTGATTCTTTCTTTCTAATTTCTATAATTTGATAATGCAGGCATAGTCATGTATCACCAAAAGAAATCTGATGGCAAATGTGCTTAGCTTTCCTGTAAGACTATTGCAAGATTTTCTTAGGGCTTGATTTCTTCATACAACTGTTTAATATATTGGGGTGCCTGGGTGGTTCAGTCAGTGAAGCATCTGACTCCTGATTTCAGCTATGGTCGTGATCTCACAGTTCATGATCTCAAGCCCTGTGTTGGGCTTTGCGCTGTCAGCGGAGAGCCTGCTTGGGATTCTCTCTCTGCCCCTCTCTCCTCCTCTCAAAAGCAAACAAACAAACAAACAAACAAATAACCATTTAAAAAATTTTAAAAAGCACCAGCTGCTTAACGTGTAATGTAAGCTGTGTTCTTCAGATTCTGTCATGTAGAGTCTGTGTTGAGAAGGCAGAAAACTTACAGAAAGCAGGACAGAAGGCCTTAGCAGCTATATTTAGATTCATATTTTGCACATAAACTACTGAGAATACCCAAAGAACAAACTTATCTAGTAGGAAACATTGTAGCTATGTCCAGATATTTCATTTATGGGAACTTGGAGAAAGAAGACAATTTTGTTTTGTGACTGCAAAAATCAGATCAAGAGTTTGAGCTACTAATAACTTCTCCTAAGTGGATTGCAGATGTCAGTCATTGTAACTCAGTCATGGCTGAAGGCAGTTCATCTCTTTGAAAAGACTGAGTAGTGTACAGTTCTTTATACCAGAAAACACATATGATGTATTCTTTATAACAGTAGTAGCAGTCAGAGTGGTCACAGTATTAGTAATAATAATAACACTAGCCCAGGATGTTTTTAAGTGGAAAACAAATGTGTCAAGTACAAAATTATTATCTTTAATAACTCTAATCTTCTGGGATTATACAGGAATACCGGAAATGTATGACTCTACAGCCTGGGGATTTACTATTGATTATGCTTTTTAATCTTCTGTGGCCCATTTTCTTTGGAGTACTTTATCTGTGCCTAAACTTTAGGCCCTGGAGTCTTGTAAATGTTGTGAAGGGAGTACTTTATTTGATCTGGGAAAAATAGAAACCATTGCTCTTCTTGTGATTTGTAAGCATTAACTTTTACTGCTTACTTGGGAGAGTGACTCAGTTTTTGTTTTAATTATATCGATTTTATTGGCTGCCACTATGTGGAGACATGTTTTCTGGTTAGAGATAATCTGTGTAATAAGTTAACCTTATGAAATGTATCCTATGATAATGTTCTGATCTTGAACTAATATCTGGGTACATAAATTGACTCAATAAAATAATGATAAAGGACAATAAAATGGCAAAACTATATAACTAAAAACTAAAAATAATGTTTTGGTGTAAACATTATAATTGTTTAGCAAATATATATACCTATAATTGTATTATAAATATAGTTATATTTTTATCTGATGATTCATTTTCCAAGCACATTAATGTTGCATTGTAGACCATGTTTGTGTGCCCCAAAATTCATTTGTTGAAACCCTATCTTCCAATATGGTATTTGGAGGTGAGGTCACTAGGACGTCATTAGGATTACATAAGGTTAGGAGGGTGGAAATCTCAAGAAAGAACCAGTGCCCTTATAAGAAGAGAAACCAGAGAGCATGTCTCCTCTCCATGAGTATGCACAGAGGAAAGACCATGTGAGCAGAGGGAAAAGGTGGCCATCTAAGGAAGAGTGCTCTCTCACCAGAACCCAACTTTGCTGGCACCTGATCTCAAATGTTCAAATTCTAGAAATATGATAAAATGAATTTCTGTTTTTTTAAGCCATCCAGTCGATGGTATTTTGTCATGGCAGCTTGAGAAGACTAGGATATATCCATAAATGAATAAAAAGTATTAACTGAAAAACTGTACATTTAAATTTGTGGTTAGCAGATAATCTCAACTGAGTTCACCTACTGATGGATGCTCAGAGTAATCTGTTGCTGCCAGAACCTTCATCCTCCCCTCCAACGCTGACCATTTCTTTGCACCACTGCTGAAACTTCTGGTTTCTGAAGTACTTTTTCCCCAGACTTCAGAGGTTTTTGCATATAATAGGCTCATAACTTTAAATAACCTTTATGCTTGGGTAATTTAGATGTGCTTTCTTAGATTCAAAATTAAACGATTATGTAATCAGAGAAAATATTCACATTGTAGCTGCCATAAAGCTATTTGCCTTGCCTAGGGGATATTATAGAGTATATATGAGTGTTGAGTACTCACTCTGAAAATATGAACTATAGATGTGTGCTTATGACTTTGATGTGTGTCTCAGAGCCTCTGCTAATGGATTCTGAAAAACATGTTTTAATGAAATAAAGGATAACACCAAAGCCCAGATTCAGTCAGAAATCTTAGCTACTAAATAAATTTGGTGAATTATTCTTAACAAGAAAAAATGAGAGCCTATTGCTAAAGTCGAGCAATGCCTATTTGATACCTGGGTATGGGCAGAAAAATCTGTAGGAATAATCATGGAAGGTGGGGGGTGGTATCCTTTATTTATTTTACTTATTTTATTACTTTTTATAAAGTTTATTTATTTTGAGAGAGAGAGAGAGAGAGAGAGGAAGAGAGAGGAAGAGAGACCACATGAGTGAGGGAGGGGCACAGAGAGGGAGAGAGAGAGAGAGAGAGAGAAAACCCCAAGCAGGCTTCGCACTGCCAGCACAGAGCCTGGTGGAGAATTTGAACTTACGAACCATGAAATCAAGAGTCAGATGCTTAACCAACTGAGTCCCAAGGGGATGGTTTCCTTTAAAACACCAAGAAAGAGGGGCGCCTGGGTGGCGCAGTCGGTTAAGCGTCCGACTTCAGCCAGGTCACGATCTCGCAGTCCGTGAGTTCGAGCCCCGCGTCGGGCTCTGGGCTGATGGCTCAGAGCCTGGAGCCTGTTTCCGACTCTGTGACTCCCTCTCTCTCTGCCCCTCCCCCGTTCATGCTCTGTCTGTCTCTGTCCCAAAAATAAATAAAACGTTGAAAAAAAAAATTTAAAACACCAAGAAAGAAGTTGCATCTGAAGGCATGTGTCTGATATAAATGTACCCGTATTAAGAATATTTCAAAGAGCAATTGTATTAAGGTACTTAGCCTAAGCCCCAGTTATTTCATAATATAAGAATTTGTATACATTTTTTTTAAATTTTTTTTTTTTTTAACGTTTATTTATTTTTGGGACAGAGAGAGACAGAGCATGAACGGGGGAGGGGCAGAGAGAGAAGGAGACACAGAATCGGAAACAGGCTCCAGGCTCTGAGCCATCAGCCCAGAGCCTGACGCGGGGCTCGAACTCACAGACCGCGAGATCGTGACCTGGCTGAAGTCGGACGCTTAACCGACTGCGCCACCCAGGCGCCCCTGAATTTGTATACATTTTAGGAAATCATGATTAACGTAATAATGTGTTTGGACCATACTCAAAGTGAAAGCTCAGAATTATCCACTTGCAAATATAAACCATTGTTTCTATCAAGAACCACAAAACAGCTTAATTTTAATAATATTAATGGACATTAAAGCATTTATATTTTAATGAGAAGATTAAATAGTACACATACTGAAATAAAACTTATTTTAAACATTAAGCATTAAAACTTTAAACATTAAACATTAGACCTGAGTCTAATCAATGGTAAGAGAAAAGTCAACATAATTTATTTTATTTATTTTTAATTTTGTTAACTTTATGTGTTTTTGAGGGGGGCGAGGGGCATAGAGAGAGGGAGAGAGAGAATGTCAAGCAGGCTTCATGCTGTCAGCACAGAGCCCAATGCAGGGCTCGAACTCACAAGTCATGAGATCATGACCTGAGCCGAAACCAAGAATCAGACACTTAACCAACTGAGCCACCCAGGCACCCCTTGGCAACATAATTTATTTAGGAGAAACTGATCTTGGATACAATCAATAATGCTGTAATTGGGAAAATTAATAGGACACATTGGAAAGTAACTCTTGGGTCACTGTTACAGAACAATAATTTTAATAAAATGTATTAAGCCAATGGTATTACCAATAGCAATTTATGTAGCTGTTCAATTGTTTTATTTTTATTCAATTTCATTTTATAAAGAACAAAGAGAATATTTCTCATTGAAGTTTTTTTAATAGCCATTTCTTTTGGAATAGAGACAACTGTATTGCTTTTCAAAACAATATTAATAAATGAATGGATCATTTAATAATCATTTATTGTTCATTTATCAAACATTAAGTAATCAACCGAATTTTAAATGACCCCTTATCAAATAAATGTGAAGTTAAAATTCATGAATGGTTGCATTAGGAAATGTTTACCCTATTTGTGAAATCTTATAAAGGATAGAACATGATGGAATATTTGGAATTATTACATTCATCTTGCAGTGAAAGTTGGCACTGTGTCAAAGAATAATACAATGTATTAGCCGTGCAGTCTGCAGCCATGTCCATGAGTTTTACCCTAGAAGTAGGTGAGCTATTCATGAGAATTGTAAATGGACAATAATTGTTACTAACTGCGTGAACATTTGTCAAGGGGATAACCGATTCCTGTAGTTATTGCTTTTAGTCATTTGCCCACTAGACTTAAAGGAAATAAAGGTTCCAGCTGAAAGAAACATGTTAAGTTAGACTTAGTGTATTTCCTTAAACTTGATTATTCATAGTGGTTATTGTTTAAGATTTTTGTCCAAGTGTATTTTATGTAACTGACAAAGTAAATTTTATGTTATTTCTTAGATATAAGAAACTTTATGTCAGAGATTTCAATGATAGTAATTCCTTTCAGTAATAGTCAATTCTAAAGAGTTTTATTTAATATAATCTGTGGTTGCATGTTTGGATTAAGACAAATTTGATCCTTTATTTTTTTTATGTTTTATGATCATATGTTTTCTGTATACATGTTATTAACAATAAATAATTTATTTTGGCTGTTCTGGGATAGGAGAGAACCTTTAATACACTATCATTTGACCATATGTTCCACTTACCAAATATAGGATTTCTTCCTTTGTGATTCCAAAGAAAAAGTTCTTATAGGTGACATAAATAGCAGATTAAATTAATAGGTACTATAAAAAAAAAAAGATGTCATGCTTTTATCTTATAATTTGTTTAATCTGAAATTACTTAACTTGAAGGAAAAAAGTGAATATTTTTCAGCATAAAAGTTAAAAACTTTACCTGGCCAAAATAATTTGTGTTGTAAGGCACTTTAAGGAGGCTACCGTATAATCTCTTGGTTTCATAAATTGGAATGCTTAGCTTCTTAACCACTGTTCACCTTTTAAATATTTTTTTAACTTTTCACATTCTGGAATGTATAAACCACACCAATCAGTAGGAAAATCACTTTAAGTGATGTAAAAGCATTAAATACAGCCTGCACTAAAAATGACACAGAATGTTTAAACCTTAGAGTTCAAAATCTACAGCCAAAGGGAACATTTAATAACGTTTGCAGAAAGATATCCATGTTGATCGAATAGGAAATTATTTTTAGTTCACACCCACTATGGGAATTATTATGGTATTTAATCAAACACAAAGAAAAACTCACACATACAGCATGGAATATAAATGTTATCCAAATAGAAGCTGCTTGTGGCATAATAAGAAATTAGTGGCAGGCATATACCAGAAAACACTGGGAGAACAATCTCCTTTCTTTATGTTTTTAAAAATCTAATTATGACCATGAGGGACATGCAGATCAAAACTATAATGAGATATCACCTCACACATGTCAGAATGGCTAAAATTAACAACACAAGAAACTATAGGTGTTGGTGATGATGTGGAGACAATGAAACATTCATTGCTGATGGGAATGCTAACTGATGCAGCCACTGTGAAAAACCATATAGAGGTTCCTTAAAAAGTTAAAAATAGAACTATATTACCATCCAGCAATCATACTACTGGGTATTTACCCAAAGAATACAAAAACACTAATTTGAAGGGGGCACATGCACCCCTATGTTTATGGAAGTATTATTTACAATAGCCAAAATATAGAAGCAGCCAAGATATGGAAGTGTCCATCAATGATGAATGGATAAAGATGTATATAAACACATAAAATACATATATGTGACATATGATAAAGATATATATATATATATATGATAAAGATACATATAAACACATATAATGGACTATTATTCAGCCATAAAAAAGAATGACATGGATGGAACTTAACAGTATAATGCTAAGCAAAATAAGTCAGTCAGAGAAAGATACCATATGATTGCACTCATGTGTAGTTTAAGAAACAAGGAAAGGGGTAAAAAAAAAATAGAGAAATCAAGAAACGGACTCTAAATTATAGAGGATGAACTGAGGGTTACCAGAGTGGGAGGGGATAAGGATTTGGGTTAGGTGTTTAGGATTAAGGAATGTACTTGTCTCAGTGAGCACCAGCTGATGTATGGAATTGTTGAATTACTATATTCTACACCTGAAACTACAATAACATTGTATGTTAACTAACTGGAATTAAAATAAAAACTTAAAAAAAGAAAACAAAAAAAAAGTTGCATACAAAAACCTTAAAAAAATAATAACTGGTGTAATGTAAAAAAAAATTAAAACAAAACTCTAACTAAAAATGGAAAGTTTGGGCACCAGATTAAAGATGGTAGACTGATCCTAAACAACTAACTTTCCTTGCTCCCAACTGAAATCACAGCAAGTATGTATTAAAGAGAATGCATCTAGTGTAATGCAGAGAAAGAAAGGTGGGGACCACTAGCAGAGAAGAGATAAAGCTTCAGTAAGTGACAACTTGAATAGAGATAATCACAGCCTAGAAAATTCTTAGAAAATACCTTCACTGTTCAAAAAAAGTCTTGCTAAGCTCCAAACTTATTTTCCTGTGTTTCCAGGTGTGAAGAATAGCTATATAGTATATATCTATGTATCTATATATATTTATATGTATGTATATTATTATAAAGATTATACATATTATAAAAAAATTACATATCATTCATATATATGTAGATATATATAGCTGGGTCAGCTGACTCTAGCCAAACCCTCTCCCTGCTATACTTTTAAGTCTTTTCCACTGCTACAGTCTTGTTTGCTCCTGGGCTAAAGATGTAGAACCATATTCTAACCATATTGGTTAGAGCTGGAAATTTCTTTTGGCTTTTTCTGAGGAGGCATGATTTTCTTTATATCCCTGAATCTGAAAGTGAGGACTGAGGGCATTGAAACCACATCACTACAATAAATCAACCAAATTCTTCTTAATTATAATGGACAAATATTTAGGAATGCCAGCAGAACAAGGGAAAAACAGCATGATAAACACACACAGTAACCAGCTACAGAGACGAAGCATGATCAAACCACTAGAAGATACTTTTAAAAAACCCTAATGAATATCCTCAAAGAGATTCAGAGGATGTTTTATCCTTGCTAAATCAGTAGCATGCTGCTATGAAAGACATAAGACAAAGGCATGTTCTGGGAAATTAAAAATATATTTGTAAATAGGAAGAAAAATTTCATTTAATTCCAAATTGTATTTTACAAATTAAAGAAATTGTTTTTCCAACTGTAATGGAATAATAGGAATAGATTTGATGCTGTGCGAGAATGACCAGACATGTGGGAGCTAAATGCTTCCCAGTTCACACAGGCTAAAGAAGCATTAAATTATGACCAGTCCGAGTGGAGAGTCTTCACTGATCACTCAGAATACTTAGTGGAGATTTTAGAATGGCCACACCCTAGTAGTGGGGCTCAGCTATCCCTAGGATAGAGATATACTAGGCTTGGCTAATAAAGCTTAAAAATAGGGTTGAATACAACACACTGAACACAAGGGTTATGAACTGAATGTTTGTGTTCCATTAGAATTTGTATGTTGAAATCTAATCCGCATCTAATACCATCATGTTGTGATGGTAGGTAGAGTGGGGCTTTGGGGAAATGATTAGGTCTTTAGGGTGGAGCCTTCATGAATGGGATTAGTGCTCTTATTAGAAGAGGTACAGATCTATTGGCACTCCTTCCACATGCCAGGACACAGCAAGAAGATGGCTGTCTACAACCAGAAAAGAGCTCTCACCGGGCACCAGATCAGCTGGTGCCTTGCTTCTGGACTTCCCAGCTTCCAGAACTATAAGAAATAAATTTCTTTTGTTGATAAATCACCAGTTTATGGATTTTATTATAACAACTCAAGCTAAGACAAAAAGTAACTTAACATACTACCAAAGTTTTTTGTTTTTTTTTTCCAAAGAAAGACAAGAAACTTCAACATCTGACAGCATAAAATTCACAATGTCCAGCATCAAAACCAAGGGGAAAATAAGTTGGTAAAACCAGTTCCAGAAATGAAAGGGTGATAGAATAAATAGACAAAATGTTAAAAATAGCTGTTCCTACCATGTTCACATATTTCAAGGAAAATATGAACAAATAAAAAAAAGATTAAAAAAAACAAAAAAAGTAATTGAAGAACACGACTAAATGTTTCTCCTTGACACATGATGCTGGTCTGAATCTGCGTAACACTAGTTATTTTACTAATTTGCTAGTACTGAGACCTAAATGTCTTAGGAAGGAAAATGTTGAAATCTTTTAGGAGTAGTTAATATTTTGTGGATGTCCAGATTAAATGGTTAGGTGGACTTAGGAAATATTTGGATTAATTTCTTTACTATGATGTGATTCAAATAGAAGGTATACAGCATGAAATAGAGATTGCTCCTGAGTACAAAAGTTTAACCGTGGTGTTAGGATATTACAGCTGATACGATGTGATGCTGTGGGCCTATTTTTATGTGTTTGTATGTTGTATATTAAAAATACTTTAAGATCTTTTGGCAGCTTTGTTTGCCATTCATTTATGTGAAAAAAAATTCTGGCATTTTTTTTAACTTACACCTTTCCCAGGAGTAGGCTAGGGCTTGGATAGCAGAGCCTCTTTTATGGAGGGGCCAGACATACACTAAATCCTGGATTTGATTTAAGACTCTGGGGTTTAAAATAAAGTGTGAGACCCTTAGTGCTAGGGAGCTTCACAGCATGAGTAATATTTAGTAATAATAACTTAGAATGGATGAACCACAAATGGTTCTGACGCTTAGCATAAATAAGCATGCATGATCTTAGATACTTATTCGAACTTCTTTATTTTGGAAATGTCCCAAGAACAGTGTCTCTTGGGAGATTACGAGCATTTACTAACTCAGTAGTGGTGAGAAAAATCATGAGAATCTGATTACCTTGTGGCCTTCTTAGCTGTTAGCCCAAATTGTCATCACCACAAAGTTTTTCAGTTCACAGTAACTCAGGTTTCAAGTTTGTTCATGATTCGAAAATAATTCAAGAGTCTTCTTTGTATGCTTCTTTCCCAGTAATATAATGTGTCTTAAACTACATTTCTTTCTACCATGCCTGCCTTCTCAGTAGGAACTATTCTGTCAGACATCCAAAAAAAATCATTTTTTAATCACATTTGTAATCCCCATCCCTGTAGATGGGGAATAGCAGATGTTGGACTGATTGACTTCAAGGCGAAGAAGAAAATCAAGGCCCTGCCTCCCTTACAGCAAGCATGGGGTGCATTCCTTCCATAATGATATTTTCAGATTGTTCTGCACTTGTAAATAATACTGCTTCACACCAGGCATATGCACTAGGTAGTCTCCCTCTGTCCAGTGAAGCACATTCTTCTCCACATGGCAGGTAATAATCCGGCATCCTAATTCTTTTATTTCTACATCCTATTCTTGTATTTTATATAACCTGTAACTCAGACTTGCCAGAGTCTGTGAGAAAAAAAAAAAAAGGCTCGATCAGTCCCTTTGCAAAGGATCCCTTTTGTAAATGATTTGTACCATATGCATAATATAGACAGTGGTGTAAAGAAAGAGAATTCATTTTGTATGTTAGCTTAAATTAAGAAATACCACGATGATGTATGTGTTTGTGTATATATATATCTCTTCCATATATGTACATATACATATATATATATACCATCATTGTCATATTTCTTTATATATATATATAAAATCATATACATATCATATATATCATATATATATCATATATATCATATATATATCATATATATCATATATATATCATATATATCATATATATATATAAAATCATATATATATATAAAATCATCATAAAAATCATTATCTTAGACTGAGTCTTTACTGACATCACTACATTTTGATATTCTGTGCAAGAGAACTAGTAATTATGGATGGTGACTCTTCACTGGGCATGAATGATGAGAAAGGAAGGGGTTGAATAAGCAGATTAGATCAAAGGAGGTAGAAGGTTCGGGAGGAGAGGTTCGGGAATCATTGAGCCTTAGGAAATAGGGAACTCCAGAGAGGATACAAACTGTAAAGACCATGGCATGCGGAAGACTATATATACAGTTTTGGGGTTTTTTTTCCACAACATTCTGATAACAGTAAATTCTATAGAATGTTGAGGTTCATAAGTGAGCAATTTCTTGAAGTTTACAACAAAGGAGAAAGGGAGTGCTGTGTAACTCATGCAGATATACCAGAATAGGTATATCAAATTTGGGGGGAAAAGGTAGGTTTAATTAAAATCCAAACTTCAGTTTTACAAAGACATTTTATGGATTGATTGATTGGATTGATATAGTGTTCTAATTATAAGCTATTAGTCTCCATTGGGAAGTCAACAATAGACTTTATAATTGCAACAATGTGGATGGAACTAGAGAGCGTTATGCTAAGCAGAATAAGCCAGTCAGAGAAAGACAAATATCATATGATTTCACTCATATGTGGGATTTAAGAAACACAGCAGATGAACATAGGGGAAGAAAAGGAAAAATAAGATAACACAGAGAGAGGCAAACCATAAGAGACTCTTAAACACAGAGAACAAACTGAGAGTTGCTGGAGGGGAGGTTGGTAGGAGGATGGGTTAAATGGGTGATAGGTATTAAGGTATTAAGCATTTTTCAGGATGAGCACTGGGTGTCATATGTAAGAGGTGAATCACTGGGTTCTACTCCTGAAAGCAAGACTGTACATTACAATTATGGCTTTTAATATTTATAGTTTCTAGCATTAACCTAGAAACATAGATACATAGTTTGGAAACAGAAAAAAATGTCAAGTTGTACTATTTACCCATACATAGATTAGGATTTGTAAATTAGTGACCCGTTTGTGAAGACTTCATGGTAACTAATAATTTCTTATGTACCCATACAGACACTGCAAGGTGATTGGGGGTAGTAATCATGTTTTACAGCTGTTCATTGTTTCCATGACACCCTACATAGTGCTAGATGGAAAGTAAGGATTTAAAAAATTTATATTGTGTTCTTTGGAATGAACATCTAGTATTACAGCGGACTAAATACCTAGTATTGCAATAAATTGATGAAGAATAAAACTTTGTTATGTATTTATTATTGAATTATTCCTTGAAAATATATTTCTGATCTTAAAAACTAAATTATACTTACACATACAATGAAGATGGACTGACAGCATACTGCTTTGGCTCCCTGCCTGGATCAGTTTTAAAAAAGACAAAACTGAAACATTGGTTTTCAGAAATGTGACACTTCTTCAAAATGCAAATTAATTTAGAGTAATGGAACACAGGTCATCATTTGCCTGGTTTGAGGGGTATAAGGAGTGTGAGAAGCAGGTATTACAAAAGCATACGAGGGACTTTGCTTATTATAGACCTGTTCATTAACTTGATAGTGGTGAATTTTGCAAGGGTACATACATACGTCAAAACTTACCATTTTAAATATGCTTTAAATATGTGCAGTGTGGGGCACCTGGGTGGCTCAGTTGGTTGAGTCTGACTCTTGATTTTGGCTCAGATCATGATCTCACAGGCATGAGCTTGAGCCCCTGTTGAGCTCTGTGCTGTGTGGAGCCTGCTTGGTATTCTCTCTTTCTCTTTTCCCTCTGCCCCTCCCATCCTTGTGCATGTGCTCCTTCTCTCTCTTTCTCTCAAAATAAGTAAATAATCAGTAAAAAATAAAATAAGTATATATAGTTTATTGTTTGCCAATAATATGTCAGTAAAGCCATAATAAATATAGTAGTATTAACCTGAGTTTTTGAATAAAGAGATTCCAAACAGTTATAATTCTAGAATTATACTGGAGTAATAAGATTTTTTTAAATTATGATATTTAAACAGAACTAGTAAAGAGGAATCTAGACTGTACATAGACAAAATCAATACTTCTGGTATTAATAATTTTTAAATGATGTTTTAGAAGAAATGTTATAATTGCCTTATCTCCTTTTGCACTTAAAGTCAGTAATATGTGGGAGAAAATTAAATGCTTGACCTTGTCTCCTTCAGGTTTTATGAACTCCTTATGATCACAGGTCATTCAATATGTATTTAATAACTTTCACTGTGGGCCAAATAAGTATCATTCTCTGTTTTCTGGGGTTAGGGGTTGTCATCTGTACATATAAGAAACTATAAATGATAAGTGATAGTTCCTAACTTCTTCATAGGATTTACACAGTAGTAGCAAGAAAGACATATAAACTAACCATAACACAATGCAGAATGAAATACCTACTAATAGATGTACATTTTCATTTTGAAAATGTGCTAAAGCAATACAGATATAGGACCCATGAATTCTGAAGTGAATCCAGTGATGGGGAATGAGGACAGGGGAGGTTTCACAGATGTGAGGGAACTTATTTGCACACAGAGATGAGCTCTCATGTGTATGGACAATAAAAGCTCAAGACTTTGCACCCATGTGATAACTCTTAGAGCTGCCTCCTCTCCTGGGCAGCTGTCAGTCCCCATTTATTCTACTTAATGGAATTCTAGACTCGGTGAGTAGAAAAGTCTAATGCTTAAGCTCAAGCTGGGTGTTCTTTATTAGCTGAACTTTGGAATAAGAGACAGCAAAAGAGCTAAAGTCATGTACTTCAAGCCAGCTCCTTAAATCGTGTGGGCACAAAATATCTAGAGATCATAGCAGTTCAAACTACACATAGCAATAACTCAGCAAGTCAGGATTTTAATTACCTCAAAAACTTGAATCAACACCGAATGCTATCAAAAGTAAAATGAATGTACATTAATCACAGATATTTCAGTCACATGGCATCTTTCATCCCAGAAAAGTTCACAACCCCTGGGTCTGTTTCTCATCACACTTAACCTGAGGAAACGGGATAGCAAGTAGCTTTGAAGAGATTTAACGGGAGAAGGTTGAGTGTTTAATTTAGACAGAACTACACAATAGTTGCAGAAGGCAGGCACTTTCTCTTGGGTCTCATGTAGAGTTACTGTATTTTTTCTCCCTGGTTATAAAAAAGCGGACAGTAGCTTGTTTATATGTTTATTGATATCCTTGGCAAAAAAATAAGTCTTGAGAGGAACTTCTAATACGCGTCTAATGGGAGACTCATTATTGGAAAATATGATAGTTTTTATAATGAAAAATAGATGAATATGTTTATTATTATTATAACTGGTTTACTGATATCCCAAACAGATACAATTATGGAAAAGCAAACACATAGACTTATGCTTTACCCTTGCTATTGATGATTTACATTAAACAGACCAGAGCCATTTTCTGCTCTTCAAACCAAGATATTGGTAAAATATCCTCCAACTCCTGTTACCATGTGGAAAAGTGGGCCAAAGGAAGGACTGAAGCCATGACAGAAAAATGTTATTTTCCTAAGGCATTTTCTATTAATACTGTTATAAGATAAAATTCTTATATGAAAACAACAATTTTCAAACTATGCTCCCTGAACTTGTACTCTTATTAAAGATTTATTCTAAGCCTTCTGTAAATAATGTATTTTCATCTGAATTAAATTCTCTGGGGGAGTTTCTGAAATAGTTTTATCACTTTTATATAACTGAGAATTATTTTTAAATTTTCATTATGAAAAAAGTCATCTACTAAATAAGTTTTAAAACTATTTTATTAAGAGAAAGATGCATGTGACTTTGGAAAAAAAAGGTAAATTCTTTTGATATTTATAGATTAAATGAGATTTGAAACAAATTGTGTGCTTAATATATTATCTCCAAGATGAATAGCCTGCTCTTCATTACCCTTTATTACCCTGAGTGAGACTTGGTTGGAAAATTATTTCTTGTCTAAAAAGCAGGGTTAAGTATGTTTCTATAGTAAATTCAGGGATAAAATAGAAGTTTGACTATTTGGTATTTAATGGACCAAGATTTAGTGAGCCCTTACTCTGATTTAGGCCCCATACTATGCTAGCATTGGCTGTGTGGCTGTTTTCTAGTGGATCTCAACTGTGGGGAAAGAGAAATGTAAATAAATGCAGCCGTGACATTGTATGGCCAATCACTCACACATGATGAAATGTATCTTTCTGATTTTAAGTCAAACTTAATTTAATTTTTATTTCAAAGGTTTGTTCTCTTGTGGAGGTGGTTAGTTCATTGTGCTCATTTGCCTTACCTCAGAAACAGTCTTACCCTAGTTTTTATCTGGGCTTCTGTCTTGCTTTCGTAACTTACATGCTGTCAAGATGTTGAGGAGGGAGCAGGTCCATCAGTTATTACATATTTCATCCTTCCCCCAGGCAATAGGGGAAACATCTGTTCCATTCCAGTATCAGAGTTTTCCACACAGTTTTTGTTAAATTGTCCCCTTTTGCTGTTCTCAAGGGCCCACTTGATAAAGCAGCTTTCTTTGTTCATGATATGTCCCTCTTGGGTGCACTCAGGATTTAGTTTATGATACTTAAAAACCACAGAGAGGGTAGCTGATAACTGGGGATAAAGGTTAAGGGACAGGGCCATGAAGTAAAAGTAAGTAACAGGTGAAGTAAGTGACAATTAGCTAATTATTATTATCCTACTTTCCCAACACAATGAAGTGCAATCAGGTGAAGTAAGAGCTAAAAAGCAAAGTGGTCAGTACAAGAATAGCACGTGAGAAAAGTTCATTCATGTGAAGGAGGAAGATAGTGCTCAAAGAAGTTTTCCTCGAGCAAGAGTAAATGCCCATTGATGTCTCCTGATCCTGTGACTTCTATCCTAGCTTGATTCCCCTGGGTATGATGTCCCTGCATCATGCAGCTTGCCCAAACTTTTCAACGGAAAAGTTCATCCCTAAGAGAATGTCTTACTACACTTATTAGCCTAATATAGAAATTCTAAAATATTATAGTATCTTTTTGAAAAACGTTCTCATGGATTATTCTATTAATGTGGCAAGGTGTAGCTAGAAGAACATGGGCTTTGGACTCAGGCATATACGGGGCGTTGAAGTCTTAGCTAAATGTTGTCTAATAACTGGAGAATTTAACATAATTAATTTCTCTGAGATTCAACCTCTCTATAAAATTTGGATAAAAAGTTTAAAATGTGAGGCAGTTGTTAGGACTCTATATAAAAAACTTGATAAATTGGGGCACCTGGGTGGCTCAGTTGGTTAAGCATCTGACTCTTGGTTTGCGTTCAGGTCATAATCTCATGGTTTATGAGATCGAGCCCTGGTCAGGTTCTATGCTGACAATATGAAGACTACTTGGGATTCTCTCTTTCCCTCTCTCTCTGCCCCTCCCTTACTTGTGTGCTCTCTCTGTCTTTCCTAGTAAATATATAAACTTAAAAAAGAAAAAAAAACTTAATACATTGCCTAACACAGTGCTAAAAAGTGATAGTTTAGTTCTATGGATAGTAATAATGATACGAAAAATAATGCCTCCCTAATCAGAAAATGCTCAATGAATGTGGATCACTCTGAGTATTATGAATTTTTAAAGAAACTATAATCAATCAAGTGATTTTATGGTCTCATAAAATCATAAAACTGGAGAGGATCCAAATCTCTCACCTTTAGTAGTAATTATAATAATTAATAGGCTATTCCCCCCCCATACTTCAGAGTAATCCAAAACTTCAAGTGCAAAATGAATTAGCTATTTTTCACTTTTGGAAAGTTGACATTTAGCCTTTTAGCTGAATGATCAGTAAAAATGTAATTATGTTGAATTTAGAGGAAAAAAAAACAGATTTCCCTTTTCTCGATGATACATAGTTCATCAGTTTCTACTCAGAATTTTTTAATAATACATAGAATGTGTAGTTAATAACAAAATACAAACATTAATTTGTCAATATTCCATTTTAAAATTTTGTTTCTTCTACTCTATAAGTAGACTAATTTGTGAAATAGGCAAAAATGCCAATATTTTTTACTTTATGTATATCAAACTGAATAATTATTTTGGTCAGTTCGTAGTGTAAAACTTAAGCACTATGATCTCATCACAGATTATCATAATCAATTTCAATTTAAATACTTTATAATGGATGGAGCCATAGACAAAAACCTTGGAAGAAGATGAGAATAAAGTAAAGGACTTTACATTATATACATTATATCCTTAGGCTAATAGGTAAAAAAGGAACCTAAAATTCTTCTAGTTTGTCTCAATTTTTTTCAGAAAAATATCCCAGGCATTGGTGACAAAAACAAAACAACAATACAACACAATAATTAGGTTCACACATCAGAAGTAGCAGTTGTAAATAAATAAATGATAATCTATGGTAAATAAAATAAATAAAATAATAATTTAAAAAAATTAAGAAGTCCCATTTGAAGCCCTGCATTCAAGATAGGAGATAGTCATACTCACATACTTCAATTCATTCTCTAATCATAGGTTTGTTATAACTTAACTATTTTTTGTTTCTTTTTATTGATGAGCTTGTGTTTCTCCTAGCATCCTACCAACATTATTCCTACAGAGAGAACAAAATGAAAGCCTACTAAGAAGAGGTGAGTTAATACAATGTATGGAAGTTTCTTTTCAGATGTAAGAAATTATGTAAAGCCTGCCCTTTAGTCCCAGTGTTCTGTGGGAAGGAGAGGTGACACAGGTTATGGAAGCAAGCATGAGGCATGTTTGTCTAGATTTCACCTCTCTGGGCTCGTGCTTAAAAACAGTGTATGATAGGTACATGAAAAAGTTCTTAACATTACCAGTCATCAGGGAAATGCAAATCAAAACCACAATGAGATATCACTTCACACTTGTTAGAATGGCTATTATCAAAAGATAAGAAATAACAAGCATAGGTGAGAATGTGGAGAAAAAAGAACCCTTGTGAACTGTTGGTGGGATTATATATTAGTACAGCCATTGTGGAAGCCAGTATGGAGGATCCTCAAAAAATTAAAGACAGGACTACCATATGATCCAGTAATTCTACTATTGGGTATTTATGCAAAAGAAAATGAAAACACTAATTTCGAAAAGATAATATGCATCTTCATGTTGATTGCATTTTTTGACAATAGCCAAGGAATGGAAACAATATAAGGGTCTATTAGTAGATGAATGGATAAAGAAAATGTGAGACACACACACACACACACACACACACACACACACTGCAATACTACTCAGTTATAAAATGTCAGGTTACACTTTGAAGGCAAATCAAGTTCCTCATGCACCCAATATCAAATCACCTAAATGTATAAAACAAATACTAACAGATCTGAAAGGAGGAATAGCCAGCAGTACAATAATAGCAAGGGACATTAATATCTCATTTTCAACAACAGATAGATTATCCAGACAGAAAATCAGTATGGAAATGTTGAACTTAAACTAGTCATTAGACCTGATGGACCCAACAGGGATACACAGAAATTCCACTCAAGAGTAGCAGAGTAGAAATTCTGCTCACATGCACATGGAACATTCTCCAGGATAGAGAATATGTTAGGCCACTAAAATTTTAATAAACTTAATTGAAATCTTGTCAGACATCTTTTATGACCACAATGGCATGGAACTAGAAATCAATTACAATAAGAAAACTGGAAAATTCATAAATACTTGCAAGTTAAACAACATTCTTCAGAACAGCCAGTGGGTCAAAGAAGAAATCAAAATCAAAATAAAAAAAGATATCTTGAGATCAGTGAAAATGGAAACATAATATTTCAAAACTTATGAGATGCAGTAAGTTTATAGTGATAAAGAAATTCACATAAACAACATTATACTTAAAGTAAACAGAAAAAAGAACAGATTAAGCACAAAGTTAGTAGAAGGAAGGAAATAACAAAGATCAGAGCAGAAATACGTGAAATAGAGACTTGACTTGAAGACAATAGAAAAGATCAATGAAGCTAAGAGCTTTTTTTTGAAAAGATAAACAAAATTCACAAATCTTTAGTTAGACTAAGGAAATAAGACAGATGACTCAAATAAAATCAGAAATGAAAGAGGAGACATTTACAACAGATAAAAAAGAAGTCATAAGGATCATAAGTGACTTATTATGAACAATTATATGCAAACAAATTTGATGACCCAGAAGAAATCAATAAATTCCCAGAAACATACAACCAACTTTTTCTTTCTTTTCTTTGATTTCCTCAGCAAGGCACAGAGTCACCTAGTGACCATCTGACTCTCATTTGCCAGGAGCTTAGTATACTGCAGAGGCTGTAAGACTGCAGTTGTAAATGGGACAGCTTTCTTAATTTCACTTCCTGGAAGATTTAATATTATTAAAGTGTCCATACAACCCCAAACAATCTATAGCTTCAATGAAATCCATACCAACATTCTAAGGGCATTTTTTCACAGGTGTAGAAGAAAAAGTCTTAAAATTCATAGTGAACCACATGGGGTGCATGGGAAGCTCAGTCGGTTAAGCATCCAACTTCAGCTCAGGTCATGCTCTCACAGTCTGTGAGTTCGAGCCCCATGTTGGGCTCTGTGCTGACAGCTCAGAGCCTGGAGCCTGCTTCGGATTCTATGTCTCCCTCTCTTCTTTGTTCCTCCACTGCTTGTTCTCTCTCTCTCTCTCTCTCTCTCTCTCAAAAATAAATAAACATTAAAAAAATTAAAATTCATAGGGAACCACAAAAGTCCCCAAATATCAAAGCAATCTTGAGAAAAAAGAGCAAAGCATAACATTCCCGATTCCAAACTATATTGCAAAGCTATAGCAATCAAAAACAGTATAGTATTGACATAAAAACAGGAATATAGAACAGAATAGAGTCCAGAAATAAACTCACACATAAACTCAAACATTGTTAATTTTTTTTAATGTTTATTTATTTTAGAGAGAGAGAGCATGAGCAGGGGAGGGGCAAAGACAGAGGGAGACACAAAATCCAAAGCAGACTCCAGGCTGCAAGCTGTCAGCACAGAGCCTGACGCAGGGCTCAAACCCACAAACTGTGAGATCATGGCCTGAGCTTAACCGACTGAGTCACCCAGGTGCCCCCATTATTAATTCTTGACAGAGGCACCAAGAATATACACTGGAGAAATGATGATCTCTTCAGTAAATGGCACAGGGAAAAATGGCTAGCCACATGCAAAAGAATGATACCAGACCCCTGTGTTACATCACACAAAAATCAACTTCAAAATGGATTAAAGACTTGAATATAAAACCTTAAATGATAAAATTCCTACTTAAAACCATATCAGGTAAGCCCCTTGACACTGGTCTTGGCAATGATTTTTTGGATCTGACACCAAAAACAAAAGCAAAAATAAACACATGATACGACATCAAACAAAACCTTTTGCATATCAATAGAATGAAAAGACAACCTATGAAATGTGAGAAAATATCCAATAAGGGGTTAATATTCAAAATATACAAGGAACTCACATAACTGAATAGAAAAGCAAAAACCAAACAAATACCCTAATTTAAACAATGGAGAAAGGGTCCTAATACACTTTTTTCTGAAGAAGACGTACAAATGGCAAATACATACATGAAAAAGTGTTCAACATCACTAATCATCAGGGAAATGCAGACCAAAACCACAATGAGATATCACCTCACACATGTTAGGATGTCTGTCATCAAAAAGACAAGAGATAAATACTGGTGAAGATGTGGAAAAAAGGGAATCCTTGACCACCACTGATAGGAATGTAAACTGGTACAAGCCAGTATCAAAAACAGTCATGAGGGGGCACCTGAGGTGGCTCAGGCAGTTATGTGTTTGACTTGGGCTTAGGTCATGATTTAACAGTTTGTGAGTTTGAGCCCCGCATCAGTTCTCTGCTGTTGGCACAGAGCCCGCTTAAGATCCTCTGTCCCCCTGTCTCTCTGGCCCTCCCCCCTGGTGTTCTCGTTCTCTCTCTTTCTCTCTTTCTCAAAATAAATAAACTTAAAAAAGTGAAGTTCCTCAAGATTCTAAAAATAAAACTACTATATAAAATCCAGCAATCGATTTCTGGATATATCCAAAGGAAATGAAATCAGAATCCTGAAGAGCTATCAGTACCCTCATGTTCATTGCAGCATTGTTCACAATAGCTGTGATAGGAAAAAACCGAAGAGTTCATCAGTGGATAAAGGAAATATGATATATTCTATATTCACTAAAATATACTTCACATTCAGTATATAATATTACACAACTCAGTTAGAAAAGAACATTAGAATATTCAGCTTAATATAATTACATCACATAGATTCTCCTGTCCCTCTCCCTTATTGCAGTCTTAATAAACAATTACATTACCTATCATGAAAAAATGAAACTGAGTAAGGAAAAATCTAGTGAAAAAAGTACACATATTTTTATTTATTCTTAAATTTATTTCTTTTGAGAGCAAGAGAGCGCATGTGAGCAGGGGAGAGGCAGAGAGAGAGAGAATCCCAAGCAGGCTCTGTGCTGACAGCATGATGCCTGATGTGGGGCTTGAACCATGAGGTCGTGACCTGAGCCAAAATCAAGAAGTTGGATGCTTAACCCAGTGAGTCACTCAGGGGCCCCAATACACATATTTTGAAAGTGAAGAGACTTAAATATATATTTTAAATGTATTTAATATGTTATTTATCCTTAAAAAAGAAGAAAATCTGCCATTTGCAACAACATGGATGAATCTGGAGGGCATTATGGTAAGTGAAGTAAATCAGAAAGAGAAAGACAGTTACAGAATTACAGCATGGTATCACTTACATGTGGAATAAAAAAAAATCAAACTCATAGAGACAGAGTAGAATGCTGGTTACCAGGGGCTGGGAAGGTGGGGTAAAGAGGAAGATGCTGGTTAAAGATACAAACTGTTAGAAGATGAATAAGATTTGCGGATCTAGTGTATAACATGGTGACTGTAGTTGCTAATACTGTGTAACTGAAATTTGCTAAGAGAGTAGAACTTAAGTATTCTCACTAAAAAAGTAAATATGTGAAGTGATGGATTTGTTCATTAATTCAACTGTGGGAATCTTTTACACACACACACACACACACACACATATCAGGTCATTATGTAATACACTTTAAACATATTACACCTCTATCAATCCTACCTCCGTAAAACTGGAAAAAATATGTTTCTCATGAAAACTGTGGTAGGAAAGACACCTCAGGGAGAAGATGAATTTTGAGGAGGATATTGTAGAACTTCTCTTGGGTTTGTGTGAAAGAAGCCAGTTAACAAACCTAAGTACTTTTAAAAGTTACTCTTTAATAAAAGTTAGTCTTTGTATTCTAGCCCTAAGAAACATTCTATTAAATGCTGAACCTTTGGAAACAGTGAAGACATTACTGAAACAGGAATGTGACTTTTCATATAGTTCATCCTTAAAAGGGTCCAGTCACTCGTGATGTATAATACAGTTTTCAAAACATTCTTAAATTAAACCTTCATCTTTGTGTTTTCTTTTTGTGTGACTGATAAATTGAATTTGACATTCCTCAAAACAATTACATTTTATATAACTTTGGTTTTCTTGATCAAAAGACATTATAATCTATTTACTTTCATGACTGATTTTCTGGTTGAACGATGAAAACTTAAAAAATACAACCTATTTTGTCCAGTACTAAGGCCAGCATTTTTAATGAGACCATGCTATTTGCAATTGTTTTTCAGTTATACCTTGAAGAGTCTACAAGTGTTTCATCCTTTTGTTTTTTTCAATGTCTGCAATGGTGTGATTTTCCTCCCAATAAACTCCAAAAAGTCTCCTTTATTAATATTTTTGGCGCCTACGTGTTGCCAAGCCCAGTGGCCGAGTGACCAGTTCTCAAAACAGATAGTCAGCTATCTTTCTTTAAATACTTTTTTTTTGTAATTTGGATTTTAGGTCACCACATTCTTATAACTTTCTTCTTATTTCAGTGACCACTCTATATTAGTCTTCTTTGCAGGAATCTTCCTTCTTTTTATAGTCTTTAAATATCGTAGTGCTTCAGGGCTTAGAACTTGACCATCTTTTTGTCTCTTTAAAATTTTTTTTCATGTTTATTTATTTTTGACAGAGGGAGGGAGAGACAGAGTGGGAGCAGGAGAGGGGCAGAGAGAGAGAGAGACAGAGAATCCGAAGCAGGGTCCAGGCTCTGAGCTGTCAGCACGGAGCCAGACCTAGGGTCAAGCTCATGAACTGTGAGATCATGACCTGAGCCCAAGTCAGGCGCCTGACTGAGCCATGCAGGCGCCCTCTTTTATCTCTTTATACTCATTTTCCTTGGGATGTGTAACTTTAAAAACATCAAAGACTTCTAAATTTTGAATTCCTGCTTGGACTTCTGTATTCACTGATCTACCGGCTTGACACTCCTATTTAGATCTAGAGGGCCTCTTAATCTCAATATAGCTTTAGGCTAACATTTGATATTTGCACTCATAACTGTTCTGTTCCAAGTATTTTCAGTTTTAGAAAAGAACACAGCATTGAAATATACTCCAAATATATTTCTTATCACGTTCTCTGCCACTACCCCAGCCAAGCTGCCAACCATCTCTTGCTTTGATTATTCAGTCATCTACTGATTTGTGCCATTTCTGCCATTTTGTTTCTTCCCATAGACTGTTCATTCATACATTGCAGTCAGAGTGACTGCTTTAATATAAAAGTTTTGTTTCTACATGTCTTAGATTATTCTGGCTCCTTTCAATGAACCACTGTTCTCTATATGATCCAGTTTTGGCTCCACTAAAACTCCATCCCTGGGTTTTGTTTTCCCTTTTCCCCACTGTTTTAACCACTTGGCCTCTTTTCTGTTCCTCAAACATCTCCCCAAAAGTCTCTTTCTCTAGAAAAATGCAAACCTCACCCTTTACCTCAGGCATGTCTCTGCTCAAATAGCGACTTTTTCACTTATCCACCTGGTCCAAAATAGTTACTCATTTATTCTGTCTTCACATAAGCATACTACTTATCACTGCTTGACATTATCTTAATCATATATTTGCTTTTTAAAAATATTTTTTATCCTCTGCCTTCCTAAAATGTAAAGTCCAAGAAGGAAAAAGACTGTACCACATACTCTTAGAAGAATAACTCAGTGACAGACTGATTGAATGAATGAATGAATGAATAATGCCTATCTCTGTTAAATCTTTTCTCGAACTAGTTTCCTCTGTGCGTCTCATCTTTTGAAGCCCGGACTTGATGAGTCTGATCTTATACGTTGAGAGCCAGGCAACTTAAAAGGAAGATGGCACAACCATTTATAGTGCCTTTAATATTTATGTAGCTTGTATTGAGATAGTGCTTCTACTGCTGTAGAAACAACAATCTGGCGACTGTGTGTTTAAAATGACTATTTGAATATTGTCCACTTTAGCAAGAAGTATTGCTAGAAAATGTAGTGCCCCAAGATAGGATGGTCATTTTGTAAGGAAAAACTTTAATGAGATAAGGTGAGCTGTTAGAACTTGAGGTTTTTGAGATTTATAAACAAACAAACAAACAAACAAATAAATTTTTTCCAGAGTGCTGAGGAGTATTTTCTAAGTGTCAACTAAAAAGTGGTAAAGAACAAGTATCTGGAAAAAACAAAAACAAAAACAGTTTCCATATCCAGCCAGTGTTTGATAACTTTTATGCCTCTGGTGGAAATGAACTGCTATAGAATATGCTCATCATTTTACTAGTATAGGAACCTTCAATATTACCTAGGAAGAATTATTGAAAATTAAATATCTAGTGGATGTTAAGTCTCTCATAAATAGAATTTACTTGGAGAAATACGATAATATTTGGTTAGCACTGTCTGTGAAATTGACATTAGAGAGATTAACAAGATACTTTCTAGACATTATTACCCACAAGAATGAGGAATAAGGCAAATTAAATGAAATCTCTTGTTTTAAAATTCTAGGAAGCAGAAACAAACACAAAGATTTCTTGTACAATCTTACTTAAATATCCAATAGTAATCAGGTTTCTTTTACTGTAACTTCCTAAGAAGAATATCTGCAGATTTCATTCTTTCTGTAAAAGTTAACACTATTGAGTCTTTATAAATAACACTGTTTGAAACTCTGGACTTCATATTTCTTTCATTTGCTGCCAGACCATAGGGTCAGAGCTCTTATCATGTAAAGCCCCTGAAAAAGTTATTATACGACTTGATCCTCTGACTTCATATAATAAAATGCAAAAAAGACAAGCATATTTCAAAGCTTATATGTGCATGTGAGGCCATCTGTACCACCACTCATTTTGTTTCTAACCAATTATTAAGCTCATTGTATTCACAAAGGCTTTAAACTTTAAGTAAATGAGCTCATCAAGATAGTTTTGATGTGCCAGAAACCATATTGTGGCTACAGCGATTTTACTGAGTAAATCTGAATTTTTTTCTTATTTTTTTCACGTGGGTTTCATTTTTCCTAGAGGATTCAAAACAAAATCAAGTCTATCCTTTACTTTAATTAAATATATTATGAGGTAAAGTAGGCATAATTTTCTTGATGCTCTGTTAAAAAAGCCTGCATTTCTAAAATATACAACTATCTTGTAGAAATAGAGTTTGCTACTAATGGAATGACTCTCTGCCAAGTGATATAACACACAGAAATCCTAGCATCTAGATGTTACCAAGGACCTTAGGGGGGTACAGTAGGCTGAAACCATAGAGTGCTCTACAAGAGTATATGTCTTTTATAACATCTGTCTTTTATCAGTAGTAGCAGATAAACTATATGCCTGTATTTAATTTTAAATGTTTCCAGGTTTTTAAAAATAAAATATTTATTCTAAATGTAATATGCAATTATGAATGTATTCAGATATAAGACATTTTCATTTTCATTTAATGGGTAATTCATTTCCGAGCAAGCTGATGTGTCTTTTATTTGTGAAAGCTCATCAAGGGACTGTTCCTTTCCTTGTTTAATGCAGTTTACTTTGCACAACCAGGCAGCGTTCCCTGGCTGATTACACTAATTTCTTTTTCCTAGCTAGCCTTGGAAGTCTTTGATATTACAGAACTACACTGACTGCTGCCAAAGGGGAAACTTTTGTGAATGTCTGATATAAAATGTTCTGCTTTGGATGAAAGGGATTCCCTAGAAGTGGATTTTAAATCCCTTTTAGACATTTTCTGCTGGCTGTTAACTCTATACTCATCATTTTGTCTGTGACTGTTATATGTGACATATTTCAGTGGAAGTTGTTATGGGAAATTTTAAATACCTGCACCCTCATAGACTGACACATTTCCTGATTATTAGGGTCTGCATTTGAATTGCTAGCTAGTGTTATAGATTGGTTTTATACTGATTCGTTTAAATTCTTGCCCCAGTTTACCTTTTTTTTTTTCTTTTCCTAACAAGTATGTGTTTGTTACCTGCCATGAAAAACACACCATGTTTGTTTCTGGCCATATGATAATGGATAGAGCACGTATGGCCTGTACCTTCCATTTCTACTGTAAATGAGACAAACACCAAAAATAACTAATTTAAAAACAACTATTATAAAAATGATAAAAGAGGAATTCCACTTTATAAATTCTATTGTAAATAATAACACATTTCTTGTCATGGCCAAAGAAGACAGTATAGCCTACTGAACAAAGCAGAGTAACCATTACTAATCTCCTTAAAAATTAGAGCTTTGCTTAAAATAAGTGAGCTGGCTTCCATAGGCAAAGAAAAAATATTATCTATGCTATGTAAACATGGGATGGAGAACATACTGTGCAGTGATATTTTTTTTATTTCAGTGGACTTTCTGGATGAATTAAAAGTAACATAATAAATTCTGTGATGCTTAGCTACTTCGGAAGGAAACTGCAACAAAATGGTAGACAGGATAACTGCTATTGGCTACTGGCTTTAGGTTGAAGTAGGTGGAACTTGAATGCACATTGAACCAATTCCAGTTTGTCACTTTTTATTTGTTTGTTTTTTATTGTTTCAGATGCTTTTACTTTCTCCAACGCAACTGTAATCTCTGTAGGCATTCAAGTGAATATTGACTTATTTTAATTTATGCAATAAACAACATATCAATAATACATGTTCTGTGCTATCATCAGAAAGTTCAGTCAATGAAGAAATTATTCATTTTTCATAACTGTGGTCGTATTTAGTCCTTGATACTCAAAGACACACCTAGCTGCTTAGCTAGAAAATATATTTTAAAATGTAAAAAAAATGAAAAAATACATTTTAATGACATACATCATCATTTAAAAAAAAAGGGAAAACAGAAACTGTGTTCCAATTTGAACCTGTGTAAACACAACTTAAAGTGAATCTCTATAATAGAATTTGTTTTTAAAGAAGTTAAAGTGTGCCTATTATTCAATACAAATGAATAAATAGAGAAAAACCAACAAATACCATGGACCCCTTGCTGTTTTCCAGCTCACAGTTCTGTTATGAATATACACGGTTGAGAACTGGCTTCAGTGGTTGCGGATTGTGGTGGCTTAAGTCACTGAACATTCTTCATTTAGACTTGTTGGGGCTATTGCGAATAAAGAATAATTTGCCATCCCTTTTTTGCATGCATTTTTAACCTTGAACTAGAACAGTAATTGTAATATCTCAACTGATTTATTAAAATGAGTTTTATTAAAATAAGAACTGCTCCATTTAACAATAAAAAGGGTCGAGGTAGGAGATAAGTGAATTTCATATGTAAATGACTTTAACCAGCTGAATTGAAATATGTTTAAATTATCTTTCACTTGTAGTTATTGTGTTACCAATAAATTGGATTCATAAACTTTAATATAGTAGGAGATTTTGCAAGAAATAGTGCTTCATAAGTATAAGTATTATTTATTTATATAATTATAAGCATATGTCACCACCACCACTGCTCCTTCAGTGGTAGAAAACAAACTTCAGCAGAGTTTTATAAATATAAACACAAATTTTTAAGTATTTGTTATTATTTAGGCAGTTATTAAAGATGACAGATTTTAAAAGAGGATGTGAGATATCTACTAACTGTGATTCCTGGCAAGTTATGAAATCTCAGTAAGCCTCAACTCCGTATCTGTAAATAGATATAGTAACATTGACCCTGCAGTTCCTTAAGGAATAAGTGAAATAATATACAGGTAACAGTGAGTAGGATGTCTCACCTTCAGTGGATGCTCAATAAAGAGATGTTATTGTTCAAAATAGCATGAAAAAATTGCTTAGATGAAAAATGGCTTTACTCCATGAAGAAAAATAAGGGAAACAGGCTGTGATTTCATAAGTCTTTAATGCTTTCATTTATAAAGCTTGAATATTCTGTTATCCATCAGGATGAAAGGGAGGGGAGTGAAAGATAGGAAGTATAGTTACAGCAGCCATGCAACTGTTTATGAAATAATTAGGGAAGGATGAAATAATGAAAAGTAAACTTTGACTTCTCGTTTCATAATATAGCATACTCGCTATCCAGAAAAAACACTTCTGATATAGAAAACCAAAGATATAGATTAAATTACAGCAAAAGAAAACAACAGCAAAGAAAAACTTCACAAAATCATGTTTGACCTCATGAGAAGCAAACAAAGAAATATTAGAGGTCATAAAGAACAAAGACAGATGAACTGTCCGTAGAACACAAGACCAGGCTTTCTCATGCTATCCACCAATCTCTGGCAGAATAGTTTTGTTTTTAATGAGTTAACAATGAAAATAAGAGACAGAGAACTCCAGAAACTTGTTATTGCAGTGGGTACTGTGGGAAAAAACATGCTCTGAAAATTGTATCAACTGAGAATCCCTACCAACGAGCCTGTTATCATGGGGCTTTGGAACCTACATTCATAACACTTTTAAGGCTAAAATATGCAAGCAGAATGTCTTCTTTAAGGTGATCCTGTGTGTTAGTCCCAGAAGATACTTAGCAGAAAAATCACAGATACTCTTTGTAGCCCGTGGTGTAAACAAAGATATTTAAAACTCCCTGTAAATTTCTAAGAAATAGGAACTCACAAAGAAAAATCAGAAAACATGCAAAGAAACAAGCCACATGAAGCCAGAGTAAGCAGAAACAAGCATGAGAATGAGACCTGCATAAACCGCAGGTATTTGAATGGCCAAATACAGAATACTAAATGAATTCAATATACTTAAAGAAGATTTCAAAAATAATACTAAATGTACACTGAATACCAATTTGTTATGAGCTAAATTGTGCCCTTCAAAAATTGATGTTTTGAAACCCTAACCCTCAGTACCTCAGAATGTGACTCTCCCTGGAGATACAGCTTGTAAAGAGGTAATTAAGTTAAAGTGGGGTCCTTACCATGATTTAATCTAAATGTGTCCTTATTAGAAGAAGAAATTTGGACACACAGAGGGACCGCAGGTGCACACACACAGAGAATACCTCGTGAGGACACAGCAAGGAAGAAAGCAACTGTTTGCCAACCAAGAAAAGAGGCTTCAGAAGCAACCATATCTGCCAACACCTTCATCTTAGACTTCCATCCTTCAGACCATGAGAAAATCAATTTTCTGGTTTTAATCCATCCAGTTTGTGGTATTTTTTTTAATAACAGCCCTAGCAAAATAATACAGTGTAAAAATGAGCAAATATTAAAAAAAATAAACTTACAGTATGAAAAACAAATTACTTGAAACCAGATAATTAATTGACATTAACACCTGAATTAAACGCTCTTCAAGAGGAAGACTCAGGAGCAAAAATTTGTCCAATAACATATCAAGATTTATCCAACCCCTTACTAATTCAGACAGCGTGGAATTGTTGCAAGCCTAGGCAAATATACTAAAGTGGTGGTATACATAGTATATGACCCAGAAGTTGGGTTACCGTTTATCCCAGTTTTGTTGGGATGGCTCAGTTTACACCAGTTGTCTTGATGTCTCACTTACCTTAGTAATTTTAATACTCTCAAAATTGTCAGTTTGAGTCATAAATTACTGTCACCGGATCTCCATATTTTGGAACTGTGAGGAAAGGACAAACTAGTTAATGAATGTTACTAGCAAAAAAAAATTCAACCTACAGAAAAACTTAAATTAGATGCCTGTTCACACCAAATTCCGAATTCAGTTGGTACAAATATTGTGAAAACAATTTAGCATTACATGTGGAGGATGGAAATGGAGTAAGTGGCCATGTACCCAAGCCTTGGTCTTGATTTGACAAAACCTGAGGTTTCTCTCCTTCATATTGGCAATTAGAAAATATCAAAGGTATTGGGTTAATAAAACATTCTTTATTTTTAAAATATTCAATTATAAATCTGAGTACCTGTATAAGAACAGTATTTATGATGGGTTTGCAGCTGGGACTAATTTACTTCTTCAAAGATCCCCTGAGGTCTGAGCGATGGACTGAACCCTTGTAAACTATGCTAGCATTATATTGAACTTTTTCTCAGAGTAAAAATACATAGAGAAAACAAAAGTTCCAGAACACACGGAGTAAGTGAATTTGTCAACCCTAAAGACTGGACTTGAATTCAGTCAATCTTTCCGAAGTTAAGAAATGCAGAAATTCTGATGTTAAACTGAAATAATTTGTAGGAACCTGTTTGAAGTCTTTAAACAAGATGAAGTCCTTCAAAAGAAAACTCCAAAGTTGTCCCTGCAAATCGACCAAGTTTCCTAAGTGAAGAATACAACAAAAATATATGCCTTCTAGGATGTGGTTTCTCTTTCGGTGAGCAAGGTTAAGGAGAAGCCAAGCAATTGGCAGGTTCAAAACCGGTAGCTTCTGTGGAGTCTTAGTGTGGCAGAGATCCAAGCATGGAAGCAAGCACATGGGACCAAGCCAGGAGCCATATTCTGTGGAAAGCTGGCTTATTATAAGTTGATCTTCGAAACTAGCAGCCCATCGAGGTTTCCCCTCCTTGTCAGTATATTTTTTCTTATTTAGTAGACATCTTAGGAAGATGGTATACTAACTATAGTAAAAAGGATTTTAGAAATAGAAAATGAAATTGTCTATAGTATTATCTTCCAATAAGGTTATTTGTATTAATTCACATTTCTCTTATATCCTGTCAATGTGCAAAGATATTTTATGCAGTCATAATGTTACTGAAAATATGATTTTATGTGCTAAGAATTTAATATAATAGCCTTCATGTAGTTTCATAATAATGTTTGTTGCCACATGTTATTTTATTACATAGTATTGCATATGATTATATATATGATACAATAATCTGTAGCGATGAAAAAAATAATTGTGAAAAAAAGACATTCCCTCATTTTTAGATGTTTAACATAGCATTCTTTTTTTACTGGTTTAGGCCCTGGCATAGTAAATATACAAAAAAAAAATTTTTTTCTTCTATTACACTTTTCCCCTGAGGTTTATTAGTATAAATATCACCTTTTGGGCTTGTCATTTATTTTTTCCCAGAAAGTTATATGCCAAAATTAGAAACTACTGGAAATATCAGCCAACATCTGTCATTAATTGAGCGCACTCAGTGTTCTGGCCACTGTGCAAGGAGCTGGGGATATAACCAGCTCCTTAGATGAGTTTCTTGCTCTGATGATGTTTCCACTCTAGTGTCGGAGATACACCATAAACTATAGAATGTGCTTATCATCATTCTAGATAACCAAAAAAGCCTGTGAAGGCAGTTAGACCAGTGGAATAAAGTGTGTTTCAAAGAGGGCAAGACTAGGAAATTTAGTTGGGGAAGCCATGGAAAGCCTTCCTGAGTGAGATGTGAATAATGGGAAGGAGACAGAAGGTCCCAGAGAGAGAGAAGAGCAAGAACCAGGTCTTTCAACAGAAACAGATTTCCCTCGATCAAGGAATAGAAAGGCCGGTGGGAGTGAAATTGGGTAAAATTCACTTTTTGTTTTATATCTTAACATAGAACATGGAGGGCATTGTCAGTCATGTAAAAGTCATTAACAGGACTGAAGCAGGGAAGGGACATGATCTTAATTTGCATTCTATAAAGCTCACTCTGGCTATTGTGTGAATAGTGGGTATTTGCAGATAAGAAAAAACAAAACAAAACAGAACAGGGGCCCAAGCTTGGAGCCATCACAGAATTCATGTTAGAGAGAATGGTGACTTGAACTAGGATATGGAGAGATAAGAAGTGGATGGATCAGGGTTATGCTTTGCAGATAAATTCAGATGGAATCCATGATAAACTAGAATTGATGCGTGAAAGAAAGAGACAATGCTAAAGTAATAGAAGTCAGCCCAGTTACTCCCAAGAACTCGAAGATATTTCACCAATCAGTAAGAAATTTTCCTTTTTAATTAAAAAAAAAAGAAAGAAAGGGCAAAGAAAAACAATCCAAAGGAAACCAAAAACTTCAACATTTTTGTAGAGAGTGTCTGTTAATATTCTTCATATTCCCCACTTATTTTAAAAATAATAATAAAAACACCAGGCATTTGTGTTTTTAAGAATCCTCTACTGCCTCCAGGCAAAAATAAAGAAAATTGTTCTACTGTATGGTGTAAAACAACATTGGAACCTGCCTAAGTCCTCTTCTGGTACTGTGAACACCTGATGAAAACCTATTGATTATAATTCAACTTGCCCAAGGTGATGGAGCAGTGCCACTCAGTACCTCTTCTGTACTCTGTCCACAATTCAAAAAAATATTTGAAAAAAAATATTACTCATTTAGAAAGGTAAGAATTTGGAACTTCTATTAGGCTCCCTCCGGAAAAAATATACTTAACACTGTTTGGGTGTGTGTATATGCACATGTATGTATAACATAAAGAAATATATGTATATATGTCATGTGAACTTGTTCAGCTGTAATTCCTATCTGCGGTTCATTGCATCATTTGGAGATAAATAGTTACAGAGGATGGAGCTGTGACTGCAAGGAAAATCCATTAAAATGAGCTTGTTTAGTTATGTTGAGTTTTCTTATCTAGTGGCCTTAGTCCCCTATAACTACTGCCCATTATGCCAGGTCCCAAAGAAGAAATCCAAGAAGCAAGATCCAGAAAATACATATATTCTTCATTAGGTTAGTGTGCTTTGTACAAAATTGAGTTTAATCTTCTGTTGAACTAAATTGATTATTTGGTATATGAAGGAGCCTCTTCTATGGCTATCAGTAGATCTATCTACTATATGGAAAGCAGTCTTGATATTTCCCTCTTAAGCCCATACTCTGATCTTGGACCTTTAACTTTAGTTGCTTGTCCACACTGAAGAAATCAGTCCTACTTCTCCTGTACTGCTGTAACTGATACCATAATTAAAACAGGAACCACTAGAGACATTCTGGGTGTCTCTTTTTTACTTTTAGAAGAAAAGAAATAATAGGAATTATTGCAGTTATATTATTCCATTAATATCAGTGTTAGAAAAAGCAATGAGCAAGCTAATGGGATCTTAGATTAAAACAAACAAACAAACAAAACTCTTGATAAGGGTCAAGAGTTATTATCTTTATAATCCATCAGAAATCAATAATTGGAATTACCCACTTATAGATATGTTATCCTCAAAGTACTGACCTTTTATTTAGAAAGATCATCTCCTTATTCAAAAAATGTCATGCTGCTTCATTTCCCCAGACCGCCCCTCCTTCCCTCAGAAGGCACAAAAATATGATGCTTCTGTTGATGTTCAAATCACTTATTCAGTTTTTATGGAATGCTTTGATGTTCCAAATAAATCCCATTATACTGTAGATCAAAGAGGACAATGCCTTTCACCAAAGAAGTACAGTATACCAATTAGCATTTCATCTAGGAGGAGGTATATATATATTTTTTCCTTCAATAAGTCCTATCAGTGCCTACAGCGTGCCCAGAATATGTGGTAGGACTAAGTGGGCGTGTTTCCAGTGACAAGTGAATAGGCATAAGAAAGGCACAAATGTGCTGAGAACAAAAGGTGTTAAAGTTCTATCATTATCATAAAAATTCTTTGTATTACTAATAATACTAATAACTATCATTAAACAGCTATTTTATTGCATAGTTTCTTCATCTTGAAAATATATCATAGACTAAGGAAAAATGTAAAAATGGTTAAGCAAATTATAGAGGGAACTATTCTACTTCTTCCATTAATGGGGCTAGAAGTCTTAATCTAAAAGACTAGATTCCAGTTTAGGAAAGGAACACAGCTGCTGTGGGTAACTTGAGGTTGTCTAAAGAGAATGGAGGAGGGATGCCTCTCGCAGTGCATGGCAGTTTTCCCTCTGTGGAAAGATTTTGACTGTGTTTGCGTGTAGGGACCATCCGTACAACTACGAAGCTGAATTTTGCTCCCAAGCCCTTGGCGTTGACTTAAGCATCGCACTATTTTTGACTCAGTTCTAATGGAAGTTTCCTTCTTGTGATTTTATGATCTGCATCAATTTTCAGGTTAGGATTAGGAGTCTTACTTTGGTTCTACTGTTGTCTGGGGGGACATAATTCCCTTGGGATATGAGATGACTAAATTAAAATTTATCATTGTCCAAATTCTCCTCAAAACTACCATCTGATACTCAAAGGAATATCACGTGGTACTTTTCCCCCAGGTCTTTTCTTGGATAAATTATATCCTTTAATTCTATTTGAAAACCCCTACTGCATTCATGTATATTGTTTTGCTTTGTGATATGTTTCTGAAAAGGATTTTAAGATTATTTCTTTTTAAAGAGGCTGAAGACTTAGGTGACCTCCTCTTTCTGTGTGCATCTTTTAGAGTTATGTATTGCTACAAAACCTAACAGTTGCTTAAAATAATAAATATTTATTGTCTTACATTTTCTGGGCCGGAAATTCCAGGGTAGATTTGTTGGGTGATTCTGGTTCAGGTTCTGTTGTAATGTTGCCATCAAGTTGTCAGGCTGGCCTGCCAAGCATCTCAAAGCTTGACTGAGACTGGATTATTCAGTTACAAAATGGCCCTCTCACATGTCTGTTGGCAGGGAGCTGAGTTCTTTGCCAGGTGGACCTCTCCTTAAGGCTGCTTGAGAACCCCTCAAGGCATGGCAGCTGAGTTCCCCCAGAGCGAACTAGCTAAGAGAGAGAACAGGAAAAGGCAGTGTCTTTTATGGTCTAATCTCAGAAGACTCATACAATTAACTCCACCATTTTCCATTCATTAGAAACAAGTTATTAAGCATAGTTTTGGTTCAAGGCGGAGGGAATCAAAATCCACCTTTAGAAGGGAAAAGTATCAAATAAATTCTGGGCCTATTTTAAAACAACTAAATGAGGGGCGCCTGGGTGGCGCAGTCGGTTAAGCGTCCGACTTCAGCCAGGTCACGATCTCGCGGTCTGTGAGTTCGAGCCCCGCGTCAGGCTCTGGGCTGATGGCTTGGAGCCTGGAGCCTGTTTCCGATGCTGTGTCTCCCTCTCTCTGCCCCTCCCCTGTTCATGCTCTGTTTCTCTCTGTCCCCAAAAAATAAATAAAAAACGTTGAAAAAAAAATTTAAAAAAAAAAAAAACAACTAAATGATAGAGCTGCCCCCCCCCCCCCCAAAAAAAAAACCTGGTTCATGTAACATTCTCATAGCCTGAAAGAGATCCTTCCCTCTCTGGCTTAGTATTCCAAATAGAACATTTACGCACCATCACAGAAAATTTAAATTCATGACTTCTAAATGTATGAAACTAATAGAAGCAGTGCACAAGATTCTGTACAGAAATAAGGTTGAATACATAGCACCTTATTGTGTACTGTTTCAAGCACCAGTAAGATGTAGTTCAAAAGGCACTTATCTTACTGTCAGAGGCAGAAGTTTAAAAATGTGCAGTATCTTTCCTACTTGGGAGACTTGAGGCGAGTGACATAATCACTTTGCATGTCAGTTGCTTCACTTACTTAAATGAATTCTCACAGTAACTCTGTGAGGTGTGTAATATTAACCCCATTTTATAGAAGACAAAAGTAAAGCTCAGCATCATTGCAACTAGCAAGGGGTAGAGTCAGTATTACAAGGCAAGTTTTGTTGAGTCGTACCAAAACTGCTTTGTTTTCTCCTGTAATTTCTGAGAAAGAGAGAACATTTTGTAAATTACTCGATGATGAAGCATGTATGAAACTGTGTAGGCGGCACGTGGATGGCTCAGTCAGTTAAGCATCCAACTCTTGATTTTGGCTCAGGTCACGATCTTACGGTTTGTGACTTCAAGCCCTGCATCAAACTCTGTGCTAACAGTGTGGAATCTGCTTGGGATTCTCTCTCTTTCTCTCCCTCTGCCCCTCCCACACACTCTCTCTCTCAAAATAAACAAATAAATGTAAAAAAAAAACTGTTTAGTATTTTTTTAAATTTTTTATTCAAAAAATGTTTTTAATGTTTATTTCTGAGAAAGAGAGAGAGAGCATGAGCATGGGAGGAACAGAGAGAGAGAGAGACACAGAATCCAAAGCATTCTACAGGCTCTGAGCTGTCAGCACAGAGACTGACGCCAGGCTCGAACTCCTGAACCGCGAGATCATGACCTGAGTCGAAGTTGGAGGCTTAACCGACTGAGCCACCCAGGTGCCGCAGTATTTTATTTTTAATGAAGTTAGCATCCATATAAAGCACAAATTCTGGTAAATACAAGTTATTCCTGTGAGAACCCATAAACATCTGCTTCTATTAATTAACAGATTTTTAGATATTGGCAGTTACTAAAGGTGTTCTTTAACATAAAACTTTGAGTTAAGGTAAGCAACCGAAGAATACACTATACTACATTTATCTAACCCTGTGTCTTGCCTTGCTTTGTAATTTCTTATCCGAGGCTGAAGCAGTATGGAGGGTTGTGATTCACAGCTTAGTTCTGGTGACACATGCAGGTGAATGTCAGATCCATGGTGTTCCTGGATAGTTCATATCTGCCTTCTTTCTTCAAAGCCTAGATCCATCCGGTATCTAGAGTGTGCTATAGATAGATAAAATAGGTATAGAAAGTTTACCTTTATACACAGTTTCCCTCTAATTATTGACTGTACTGCTCTGGACCAGGTATTAAATATGATAGTTGAATAGCCTTAAATGAAACTGTTAAAACCAAGACATATGCTTAAAGCTTAGATGGATTTTGGGAATTCAGAATCTTTTGTTCTACTTGGAACATGGCAGATTTACCTGAAAGTTGAATTTATTTAATACTTAAGCTATTAAATTTTCTTAAACCCTTATGCATCCAGATTGCATGTCTTAGTTATAGAATCAAATGTTATCATTGGAAGGGGCATTGGCCAAATAAAGCATAAAGATGGGTGTCATTCCTATGAATGCTGGTCTGTTTCCTCCAGGCTGCAGCTAGCTTATATTGGAGTTTAACAAGTTACAGAACTATTGAGTATTTAATATGACTGTAATTTATTACATGACAACATACTGAGGCTGAAAAAGTGATCAATTTCAAAGTTCTCCCTTAATATGTAAGAAGGAAGTTGTATACTGGGCAAGTATGAATCACAAGGTAATAAATGTCCTAGAAGATTTTAACAAATGTAAATTGCTATATAAATATTAAATAAATTACACAATATTTTTAGGCTCTGAAACATCAAATCAATTTGCAAAGGACTAAATGTCAAACTAAATAATGCATGTTTATACATATTTCTTCTAAGGGCCATTATTACAACTTCAGCAACACTGTTTGTTTTAAAATTTTTATATCCAGAACACATTCACGTTTTGGCAGTTACCCCATAGAGGGTAAATACCCCATATTTACCCCTGTTTTCTTTGTTTTAAGCACCAACCTTCATTTTTCCAGGGAATAATTTGAAGCTTGAAGCTTTTGTAGCAACTGGTCACTTGCTCTGCTTGGATGAATTGCTGGAAGTTGAGAAATGGGAAGGACGTTATCAGAAGATAAGGGTCCTGGGGAAAATAGTGCCCCTCAACATTTACGAGTGGAAGAAATTTGATTGAACTGAAGTTCAAAGGCGACAGCATTAGAGAATTAAAAATTCACATATTGGCAATCTGTGTCCTGAGGGGGGAAATGTGGAAGGAGGAAGAGTTTCTGGTGAGAAAGGGATTTTAGGCTGATACAATACAAGGATTATGCCTGTAGTAGTGGCATTTGTGTTATCATTATCACTGATATTTTGTGTACTTACATTATAGCAGGTCCTTTACATAAAGTTTTTCATTTTTAAACCTCACTCCTGGGGCGCCTGGGTGGCGCAGTCGGTTAAGCGTCCGACTTCAGCCAGGTCACGATCTCGCGGTCCGTGAGTTCGAGCCCCGCGTCAGGCTCTGGGCTGATGGCTCAGAGCCTGGAGCCTGTTTCCGATTCTGTGTCTCCCTCTCTCTCTGCCCCTCCCCCGTTCATGTTCTGTCTCTCTCTGTCCCAAAAATAAATAAACGTTGAAAAAAAAATTAAAAAAAATAAATAAACCTCACTCCCAGTGAGATTTCTGTCCTCGTTTCTATAGATGAGGAATTTGTCACTCAGAGCAGTGACACTCAGATCACTGACTAAACGCATGTAACAGGTGCATACCAATGACTTTACGTAAATCCAGGGCAGGACTGTACTAAAGACAAGGCAGGTGGTGTACCACCCTGTCTCCTGGCTGCATCTGCCATGCTCACGGAGGCAGTTTGCCTTTCTGAATCATTTTCCGGCTCATCGACTCCCAGTGTCTTTCCCTAGTGCACCCCCTGGAGTATACAGGGTTACCACACAGTCAGAGTCACTGACAGACCTAGCACAGCCATTGGTCAGTCAGCCACTCTGGGATTTCTTTCCCTTGCACTACTTTGAACAAACCAGCTGCTTATTCAATGCTGAGATGCAGTTAGTGTTTGTTTCAACTGTATCTAGTAAAACATCAAAATAGGACTAGGTCTTAGCTGGTGTTGAGAATGAACAGACCTCAGAGAGCAGGAGTTTCAGACTGAGAAAAGTCTTGAGAGAATGTCATGTTATCAGGAATATGATTTTCAGTAGGCAAGAGGGAAGAAGTCAGAGGAGAAGGTAAAATGAGCATCATGAGGGAGAACTTCTGGAAATTTTCAAAATTTGATGAAGGGAAATCATCACGGATGTCCATGGGGATACACCAAAAGATTGGCTGGGATTAATATTAAGATTCCAGAACATTATTCCAGCGCCCAAGAGGATTAGCAAAACAAGACAGGTCTGAGCAGGAAACCAAGTCAAGGACTGCTTCATTATTAAAGCCTTACTCTGCAGAGGAAATTTCTTATAAGTAGAAATTATTTGAAGAGATCAATAAGAAATAATTAAAGAGGCCAGTTCCTAAAATCACAGCAGAGAGTCAGAGAAATCGACTTGATGCCCAACTGTCCACATATGTCTTCAGTTGATTTGTTACAGAATTGAACAAGTGGAAGTTCATCCACTGGTGGAGACTAGCAGGGGACTGAATGATTTAGCTTTAGTGTAATAGACAACAGAAAAAGGCAGTTATGCCACTAAACATCTTGATGATAAATGAACTCAATTTCTTATTTTGACATTAATAATCTGAAGATGCAAGCTTTTTGTCAGTAATGTATCTGAAATTTACTAACATTGTCTCAGTTTTTATTCCCAAAAGGTAAATGTTTGCATGTTTGAATTAGAAAAACCTATTTATAAATTTCACATTGTAAAATCCAAAATAAAATGATTATTTCTATTATTAATCTTTTAATATTTGTATTTGGCCCTAAATCCAAATGATTTTTTTATTTTTTTTAATTTTTTATTATTTTATTATTTTATATTATTTATTATTTTAAATCCTTATTATTTTTATTATTTTATTATTTATTATTTATTTATTATTTTATTATTTTGATATGAAATTTATTGTCAAATTGGTTTCCATACAACACCCAGGGCTTATCTCAACAGGTGCCCTCCTCAATGCCCATCACTCACTTTCCCTTCCTTCCCACCCTCCATCAACCCTCAGTTTATTCTCAGTTTTTAAGAGTCTCTTATGAAATAAATCAGGCAGAGAAAGACAGATACCAAATGATTTTTTTTAGAGTTATATCTTTGCCTGTTCTATTTCCTTTACTAAAAACAATGAACTTGAGTTAGTAAAGGTTTGCGTATGATAATGTGGATAAAATGACATAGCTATCATTGGAGGATTCTAGGGGACTGATTGTGATGGGGGTGCCTCATTTAAATTACCATATTTAAGTCCCATAACAGCCTATCTGGAAAGTTGGCTTTATCAATCCCTACAGACAGTCAGTAAATGTGTCCCTGTTGAAAGGTAAGAAAAAGGCATACTGAGACACAAACCTAGGCTGACTCAAAACCTATTTTTAACTGCTTACTGTATTATAAAATGAGATACATAGCCCACTAATATAAAGCTCCTTGTAGCCTTCTATTTCATTATGCAATAGAATAGGAAAACTCAAGATGTCCCTGGAGTGAGAGGGAGGAGAGCTTTGATCACTAGACTGCCTTGTCCTTCTATCTACTCACAAAGACAATATAAAATTTAGTTAAAACATTCCAGTTGTCTCAAAAAGACATAATCCATGGGTTTCAAATTGATTGTGGGTTTTTTTTCACATTTTGAGTCAAAATATCATGTATTTTCAAGCTTTCAATGTTTTTGTTCTTTTTAAAAAACATACCAGAAATGTTGGAAGTTTTGAAAAAGTTACTACAAGATAGCTACAAGGTACAACAAGGTACTTTATCTAAAAAGGGAAATCCTAGAACTTCTGCCTAAAAAGACTAACCTAGCAGGGAGAATATGGTAAGCCTACCTAAGTCATATTTCACATAATAATTGATTTTGCTCTTCGAAAAATATTTTATATGTTACACCGGTGAGCTGGGCTTGAACTATACTTGCTCTGTTAAATGCTTAATTTAATAATAATAGACATCCTCCTATACCTTCTTCCACTGTCCACCACTCTACCTCCCATAGCCTTATGAAGGCAATTTCTTTTCCACAGAAGATATTGTGTGACTGTTGGAACATAGCAACTGTACAAGGAACCCTAGTGAAGGCTTATCCTGGGAGATCAGTTCTGTGGCACAGATTATTTTGGGATTCTCAGAGAGCCTCCTTACTTTGTCTTTTAAACCCCATTTTATGACTGCTCCTGGAATTAAAAAAAAAAAACAAACAAAAATGTTCACTTTCCCTTTATGTCGTAATATACTTTAGAGATGAGAGACATTTTGGTTGACATCTACTCTCATTATTTTATTTAAAAAAATTAAGATGCTGGGAAATAACAAGACTTGTCGATTGAAGTTAGAATCCACATTTTCTGACTTCCAGGTGGCAATCAATTCTGTTTCCAAAGTCTTTCTTTCTGAACTTGATAATCTGAGCTCAAAATTATCTTACGAATATTCACATTTGTATCCTATATATTAAATGGCACTAATTTTATGATAACCATTTATCTTAAACAGAAGATATAACTACAACAAATTTTTTAGGATTTCTGGCCTATAAATAGATGAAATTGATTCTTTAGAATTAAATAGAAATGGGGAGAAGATGTTGGAAGAATGTCAAATAGCATTACATTTTTTTTCCAGCGCAGTGTAAATGTCAGATTTTGTGGAAATACGTAATATATATAATCCTTTATTTTTTAAATTTTTCCGAAGAAGAGAATATCAGTGGGGTTCTTTTGGGTTCTCTTTCCCACCCCACAAAAAAAATTTACATCTACATATTAGTTTATTGTTAATACTCTTGCTGCTGTAACAACTTACAACAAATATAGTGGTATGAAACAGTAAAAAATATTCTTTTATAGCTCTGGAGGCCAGAAGTCTAAAATCAATCTTAAGTTCTAGTATTGGGTATTGGCAGTTCTAGTTCTGTCTGGAGAGTCCTGGGAGAATCCACTCCTTAGCCTTTCTAGCTGCCCACATTTCTTGGCTTTGCCCCCTCCCCCACATGACTCCTACTTTTTGATTCTTTTCCTTTCCTTGCATTGCATCTCCTACAACTACTCTGTCTCCCTGCCTCTCTCTTACAAGAGACCTTGCAGTTGCATTGAGAGTACACATTGGTTCCATCAGGATAATCTCCCTATCTCAAGATCCTTAAATTATTGCCAAGCCCCTTTGCCATATAGGGCAACATATTCACGGGTCCTGGGGCTTAGGATGTGTTCGTTTTGCAGGGGGGTACAGAGGGGAAGGATTATTTAGCCTGTCATGATCTGCTATGAACTTGATACTTAAGCTGATTTTAGCTATGCTTCATGGATTTCACAAGTACTGATGTATAAAGCTTGTTCATTTTCCATGGGTAGCCCCTGTTGGCTCTTCTAACTATGACACTGCTGTGAATGAGTGACAGGATTTGTTGTGACAGGAATCCTTTGGTAAAAGGTCGACATTAATCCTGTAAGCCAATGTATTATCTCAGTTCATTGTTAACAGTCAAAATATGCCATGAACTGAGACATATGAGCCTATATGCATTTTCTCATTAGAAGTTGGTCATTTCAGGGGCGCCTGGGTGGCGCAGTCGATTAAGCGTCCGACTTCAGCCAGGTCACGATCTCGCGGTCCGTGAGTTCGAGCCCCGCGTCAGGCTCTGGGCTGATGGCTCAGAGCCTGGAGCCTGTTCCTGATTCTGTGTCTCCCTCTCTCTCTGCCCCTCCCCCGTTCATGCTCTGTCTCTCTCTGTCCCAAAAATAAATAAACGTTGAAAAAAAAATTTAAAAAAAAAAGAAGTTGGTCATTTCAGTAACTTCTCTACATTTTCCAAATTCATACAAAAATGTATGCTAACTAAGTGAGGTAGCAGATCAGTAAATATCATGAAAGTGATGATTAAACTTAATGAAAAACCTAGGCCAGGCATTCAATTCCATCACCAAAAACCTTTGAATGCCCTGATTTTATTTATGTGCCGATTTAATTCCTACAGAAGCATTAGTACAGTTTGTCTTTTACTGTTTTCTCTGTTCTTCATTTACTGTATTCATATTTATACAGCTTAGCATATGAGAAGCATAGATGTTTGTACTAATTTTTTTTGTAGTTGTTTAAAGCACAGATATTTTAACACAGAGAACATTTGTTGATTCCATTTAGAGCTTTTTTTTTTCTTAATAGGAAATAATATACTTAGAAGTATGTTCTGTGGGACTTTGTTACAGACTGCCTGTATGCAGAAAGCTGTATGAAAGACACTGGGAGAAGAATGCCTTCAGAAAGAAGTTGAAGCCTCGTCACACGCATCCTTTTCACCCAGAAGTAAGTGCCCCATGGCAACAAGGGTATAAAAATTCTGTAGGACCATGAATCATGAGTGAGAAGATAGGAGATAGAGGGGGAGAAAGTGAGAACCTGAGAGGCAGAGGAAGGTTGGGATTAGACACAGACTCCGTTCTGAACTGGCTCATTGAAATAATGTAAGAAGTCCCAAAGTTCACATCTAAGCACATGCCAGTGGTAGAGATCTCTGTTTACCTGCGGACATTGTTGTAGAAGAACGGGAAGGTCAAGTTTCTGTAAACCCAAAACCCAGAAAATTGGGTGGTAGACTGCCTTTTGCCTAGAAAAGAGTCATTCAGTTTGAATTATTTTTTAGGCACTAAAAACCAAAAGAGGAACAGAATGCAGAATGAAAAAGCTGGTTTTATCAAAAAAAAAAAAAAAGTCATAGTTTTATATCAAAGTAAGGAATATCAAAATACAGGTAATTAAAGTCATTACTGAAGCTACTATCCTTGAGGATAGTTTTCCTGCTAAAGAGTTTCACACAGTTCTTAAGACCAGAGTCACTGGTCTGTGCAGTCAGAAGAGGAGCAGAGGGAACTCCAGGGATGGTGGGTGGTCCTGGAATCCTTATAGATCAGTAGACCTAAGTTCCAGAAGATCTCTTGTTTTGTTTTAACTTTATTTATTTATTTTGAGAGAGAAAGAGAGAGAGAGAAAGAGAGAGAGAGATAGAGGGCAGCATGAGCAGGGGAGGGGTAGAGAGAGAAGGAGAGAATTCCAAGCAGGCTCTGCCCTGTGAGCACAGAGCCCCATGCAAGACTCATTCTCAGGAACCACATGACCATGACCTGAACTGAAAGCAAAAGTCTTATTCTAAACCTACTGAGCCCCCTAGGGGCCCTGACATCTCTGTTTTAAGACAATATGGATTGTTGTAGCTCTGTTAAACAAGCAATGCCAGGCGCCAACCACTGCAACATTGTATATGGTGCAAGTTACCTGTGCCTCACTTAGTTCATTATCTTGCTGCTGCATTTAGACATGAACTGTGTGAAATGGGTAATGGCGGCAGTTCTTCACACAACTCAGGAGGAAAACTCCTGAAGAAACACTTTAGCAACAAAGAAAATATATTTTTTAAAGTCAGAGTTGATGGCCTAAATGTGAAATGACTAAACACTAAGGGAATTCCAGGAAATTTCTAATTTCCTGCAAGATTGTATTCAACAATTCCAAAGATTAAGTGGAGTGAGAGCTACCTGTTAGGCCCTAGACCAAATTGAATGTCGTGTTGTCCCTGCACTTGATAAGCTTATATTTTGGTTGGGAGAATAAAAGCTTTTAATAAAGGTGATTTGCTAATTGTGTAATTAACAATGGTTTAATTTTATAAGATTACAAACCTCTTTTTATAATTATTCCACATGAAAGAAATTGTCCAACCCTATGTCCCATTTTTTGTTAAAAAACAATTTCACCATTTAACCTTAAAATAGATATTACTTGTTGGGAAATAAATTCTACACCTAAGTGGCAGCTTCTTCATCTCCCAACAAAGTTTCTTTGGAATGTTTTGTATTCAAACCAATGTGATTGACTTTTGAGTACTCCCATGGTCCCTCTAGTACCTTTAACACCATAATTAGTATCTGCTAATGATACAGAGGGAGTTAAAAAAATTAAACCCAGATTATACAGTGGACTTTGGAAAAGAATGTGTAATGATCCAAATTGCAGATAATTGTCCAAAAAAATCTACACTTCATTCTGTCTATGTTGATTCAGCTTCAAAGCCTGAAAAGAGATCAAGTTTTGCCCAGTCTAAATAAAGTATTGCCAGACTCTTACCAGTATAGAAAGCCAAAGTTCCACATTTGTTTTTCTTGGGTCATGTATAAATGTTTTCAAATTTTGTTATTATCCATTACTAATGAGCTAATTTTTCATTAGCATAGCTCCCCTTTCTTAATCTAACACTCAGATATTATCCAGCTCAGTTTTGTTTTTCAATGTCAGTTATCAATACACCATATAATTAAATAGATCCTAGTTTATTGTTTTTAATAGGCTCACTTGTCTATAGCCTTTTAACTTCTGGGTACTTGACTACTTCTAGGGAATTTAGCAGAAAGTTTAAAGTTTGACCATTATAGTCATTTTCAAGTCTTGGCACAAAGAGACTATTTTGGAAATGGCTGGAGATTTTATTGAGATTTTGGCAGAAGGTGATTAATGAGATCCTATAACTTCAATATTTTTTTCCTAAATTATAAGAACGTTTCTTCCCCATCAAGCTTTCTTAACTTAAATTCAACTTGATTAGAGGCTTTTCATATTACTTGTTTGGCCTGTCTCTCCCTCTCTCTCCCTCTCTCCCTCTCTCTCTCTCTCTCTCTCTGGCAGGGATATAAGGAATATATTTCGATAAGTGTTGTTTTCTAAATTTGGTGACTAGTTATAGAGTTTGTAACCTATTGCCTTTAAAACAGTTTCTTGCTAAAGATTTTTGAAAACATGTATTTCTTGATGTGAGATTTTTCAATCACACCCAACTTTCTCTTGAATTGCTGTGATACATTAGTGTTACAGAAGCTATTCAGTTTGCCAGGTGACATCATGAAAGTCATTCAGACTCCTAAAGAAATCAAAACACTCTATATTAAAAGTCTGATTTAAGTTTAAAACATTCAAAATCATTTCAAAAATCTATTCCCTCTTTTTAGGGTCTGGCATATAATAACATCCAATGAACGGTTGTTTCATGAATGAGTATACATGGAAGAACCATTGAATACAAAAGCTAAAGATGTTAATATTAAATACCAGTGAAATTCAGACAGTGAATGCACAAGGCATCTCCTTCTGTTTTATCTGCATATTCGCATGTCTCTTCTCAAAATGAACCTGTACCCATTTGATGGCACTTTCTCTCCATGCATGCAGAGTGGGAGGGTATTAAGTTTTCAAGACAGATTACTAGTATTATTAGCTCTACCATATTGAAACTATAGTCATAAGTGATTCAGTCACTGTCACTCCAAACTCCTGGCTTTGATTCCTTTGAACACTTGGTGGAGTGGGGTTATAGATGATCTACCCCTGGAGAAAGGATAGAGCAGTGACTGTACACATAATATGTAATAGGCAGAGTTTCTTTCTGACTTTTGCAGGATTTCTGTCTATTCTTAAAAAGTTTCTAGGTACTAGAGACAGAGATAACAGAAGGGAAACAAGAAGTGCTACCCAAGAAAAGAGGATTCTAGGAGATTGACCTTTGCTAATGACTATTACCGGTTAAAGAGGACATTGGAATTTAAATATACAATATAACCAAGAAGACAAGGGAACAATTATGGCTGGTATCTCTGGGTCTAAAAATGCTGCTTCATGAAGGCCAAATAGGGTCCCAGGATTCATTCCTGGCATAGGAGATGCCATGTTTTTTGGTCAGAATATTTCTTCTTTTTCTTCATTATTATCTTCATTATCATTGTCTTAGGAGCTAGAGTTGATTAAACTACTATAAAATGGTGCTGAGTTTAATTACTGTGTTTTTACATGTCATCCTCCAAATAACTCTTTATGGTATGTCATTATCCAGATATTACATATATACATATATGTGTATATACACACATATATATATACATATATATATATATACATATATATACACACACACACATATATATACAAATAAATATTATATATACATATGTATATTTTAATTACTCAGTTATGTAACATAGCCATAAAAACAATAGACCCTAGATCTATCCAAGTACAAATCCTGATCTTATCTCTACTAACACAAAAATTGGGAGTAACCCAGATCTTCAGTCAGAACCTTTTATTAAATCAATAATTCCAAGCTATATTCCCTTGAAAACATTGTTCCAAAATATTGTCTATAATGAAAAAAAAAAAGATGTAAAATGATTATTCCATCCAACAAGCTTAGAAAAGCATGCATAAATATACTTCCTTTGGAGATTTATAAAGTATATTTATATTAATGGTCAGGAGAAATTCTACAATAAACAAACTTATTTCATATTCTTCAACTCCTTTGCTCAGGTGATATGTCCTTCCCACCTCTTGTGCCAAGTTCTGTAGTAAACAAACTTGTTTAATCTTCTTCAATCCGTAATATAGCCTTTAAACCTTTAGTGCCAGATAATATCACAGAAAAATGTCTTGGGAAACCCTTTAGGAATTTTACAGTAAAACCTAACACAGTTCCCAGACATGTAGCAATTTTCAAAACATATTTATTGACTCAGTGAATGAATGGATTGGTGGATGGATGGATGGATGGATGAGTTCAGTTTTGGGTAATTATGAAAAGGTTTGAGCTTTCTATGAGAGAGCAAAAATTAAGCTATTCTCCATCTCTCTCTCCCTCTGGCTTGCATTATTCTCCATGTTTTCTTTTTTTTGTAGCTCCCTGTAGATTTGGCATTCCTGTAGGAATCTGTGTTGACTGCTTAACTGTCAAAGCCTCACTATATAGACCCTCGTTGGTACTTCTATAAAAATGGACTCTGCATGAGGATTTTAATTTGACACTCAGTAGAATAGGAAATGAAAAGTTTAAGAAGAGGTAAAGCCTAATAATAAACTTAAGATTGTTCCAGCAAAATAGATCAGATGAGTAGAGTATTCTCGTTTCCCCTTGATGTGCCATATGGAAGGGAGAATCTCATCATCACCTCAGCGCATTGTCAGGGCACAGGAGCCTGGCTCTGGGCCAGTCCACCATAAACTTCTTACAAATGGTGTAATTAAATTCCTGAGTGAAATGTTGAACTGATTCCATATCCTAAGCAGTCAAAGCTAAAATTTACTTTCTCATCACACTTCCTAGTAAAGCTGATTTTAGGAAAACATTCCATTGAGAATTATAAAGAGTGACTATTAAAGAGATGGACTTGAGTTAATTTATGTTAGAATTTTTTTTTCCTGATAGAAATTTTTAATTCAAATGTTTATCCTGATAATATGGTAAATGTCATCCTTAAGAATTTATAAATTAAGGAGGTCATGTCTTTAAGACAAGACACCGAGCTCAAAGGCTGTTGTCATTCTGATTCATCAGGAAAGCAGCAAGAGAAAGGTTTTCATCTCTCTACCTTCAGTGAGGTGCTATTTAGAAACAAAACAAAACAAAAATAGAAACAGATAAAGGATGGTTCTGTGATCTATTTTAAGGAATGTAAGGGTTTTCCCTCAGTTTGTAAGCTATTAAAACTTTGTTTTCAAAATTATACTTTCCTAGTCAACATTTACATTGTAGTACAATTTTTATATTATGTTTAGATAAGATTTCATTTCCATTTAATAATTTGATATAATAGCTTTACTAATTACAAAGATGAGAAAAGTAAATAGTTTAATTGCGATTTCTGAGTTTCCAAAAATAACTTCTTTCCTCTCCTCTCCTCTCCTCTCCTCTCCTCTCCTCTCCTCTCCTCTCCTCTCCTCTCCTCTCCTCTCCTCTCCTCTCCTCTTCTCTCCTCTCCTCTCCTCCCCTCTTCTCTAGGATTACCTTTGCTATTCTTGAAATTTTGCTGTTCAATCTAAATTTGAGAATTAGCTTTATAGGCCCCACAGGAATTCCCATAGGGATTTTCACTAGCATTGGATTATAGATTATTTTGGTAGGAAGGAACATCAGTACCATATTATATTTTCAAATTCTTAAGGATGCTGTATCTCTGAATGTATTTAGTTGTTCCTTGGTTACTATAAATAAAGGTTTACAACTATATACATGGTTGCTTTGCATCTTGTGGAATTTATTCCTAATGAATTTTATTGTAATTTTTATTTAAGTGTTATATTTTAAAAACATTTGTTTATATATTTTTGACAAATGTGCAAATAGCGTTTACTATGTGCCACACACTATTCTAAGTAGTAAACCAATATATGAATGTTGAGTGAATGTTGAGTTTGTGTGTACCTGTGTGTGTGTGTGTGTGTGTGTGTGTGTGTGTGTGTGGTATATAACTTTCCACCTATGGATTTTAATTGGGATTAACTTTATTCAGTGATGTTATTTTCTATATTTAATTCTCTCAATAACTTTAAAACAGGTACTGAGAGAACTGTAGCTCAGAGAAGGGAAAATACTTAACCAAAGCAAGCAATTGGGAGAAATGAGACTTTGACCCAATTGGGTCAAACAGTAGAGATCCCTCTTGTTATTTCAATCTAAAGTAATCACACCTTAGAGACTCTGAATTCTGTGCTAAAATAAATGTCCTCATACACTTGGTTTTACATAAGTTTTGATAATTAAGGGCATTTTCTTTTTTGTTGTTGTTTTGGCTTGTTTTTAATTAAGAGCATTTTCTTTAGGAAGTGTATATTCACTCATGTTTACCCACAGGCACCTTGACTCCCACTTATCACAATTAAAAGTCCTTATAAAATAGCAGTGGTTATTTGTAATGGAGCAGAAACTTATGGGGACTGGAGTACTAAGTACCCCGGGGTATTTTACATCATATACTTAGAAATTTATATAATTGGTTTTGATTTTTAAAATATGCCCGGTTTAGGAAAAAGGACACACACACACACACACACACACACACACACACACTAGAATAAAGAAAAGTCAAACCAGTTGAAAATTCAAACACCTTCTGCATTTGTTTTCTGAGACTACCTTGGCGAATTGACACAAGTTTGGTAGTTTAAAAACAAAAGACAATTTTTTTTCAGTCTGGAGGTCAAATCCAAAATAGAGCAGGGTCGTGCTCCTACATATCAGGTGCTCTAGGAGAGAATCTGTTCGTGCTTCTTTTAGCTTCTAGTGGCTGCTGACTGTAATGAGTTAATTTTATATGTCCACTGACTGAGCCATGGTGCCCAGATTTGACCAAATGTTATTCTGGGTGTTTCAGTGAGGGTGTTTTGTGATGATATTTACATTTAAATAGACGGACTTTGAGTGAAGCAGATTGCTCTCCATAATGTGAATGGGCCTCATCCCATTAAGTTGAAGGCCAGATAAAATCTCTTCAGAGGAAGAGGAAATTCTGGCTTCAGATTTTATCTGCATTAAAGTTTCTTCCTGGTTCTCTAGCTGGACTGACTTTGGACTCAAACTGAAACTCTTTTCTGAGCCTCCTGCCTGCCAGCCTCCCTTATAAGATTTTGTACTCACCAACCCTCCAAAATCACATGAGCCAGTTCCTTAAAATAAATCTCCTTCTCTGTATATACACGTCGTCTTGGTTTTATTTCTCTGGAGAATTCAGACTCATACATTGGGCTTGTGGCCACAGTCCTCCAATCTCCGCCTACATCTTCATATTGTTGCAGGATTTCTTACCACAATACCCGGGATTTGTTGTCTCGCTGCTTCGAAAAATGAAGAGGTGGACACAAAATGAGCAGCAGGCAAAAGTTTATTAGAATATAAGATTAGAAATGAAGAAGAGTAGAAAAACTCTCTTTACAGAGAGGGGACATTCAAAAGTAAATTCCTGCCTACAATAGGCAAGGGTCCTTGTTTTATAAGGTTCTGGTCAACCCACCCCTTCCCTTCTCCCTGTTCCTTCTCAGGTTTCATCCTTATTGGCTGGATAACTCTAGGTGCTGGGTTGTCCATTCCTGATTGGCTTGTTTCCATTGTATGAGGGGTGGTCTGTGGCCATACCAGTTCCTTGTGGGTCATGGGTTTTATGGTCTACTCATTTTTAGTCAGGTCTTTTGTCAAATTCCTGGAGGAAAACTAAGGGGGAGTTTTCTGAGGGGGTTTGCTGTGGTCAGACACTCCCAGCATTGTTCCAAAATGTCTTTCCCCACCCAGGGGCCTCAGGTCCTAATGCTTTCCCTCTCTGCCTATTTTATCCTATGTTTTTCCTATCATATTACTCTCTCTTCTGTGTCTGATCCCCCTCTGCCTCTCTCTTACAATATTTGTGATGGTCTTTAGGGTCCACCCAGATATTCCAGAGTAATCCCTTCATCTCAAATATTTTTATCCAATTACATCCACAAAGACTGTTGTTTTGAATAAGGCAATGTTTAAAAATTAAAAAAAAAAAAAAGCCAGGGGTTGAAAGGTCAGACTCTATTCCTGCAACTAACTACAGTTTTGGAAATAACTTTGTCAGATTCTTGTTTGATTTTTTTTTTTTTTGCATCGAGGTAATATCTCACAGAAACAGTATATGTGTTTTGTTGTTGTTTGCATTTCCTCAGAGCAAGTAAAGTGATATTAGAAGGATCATGTGTTTTTGTTTTTCCCGTAATACACACACACACACACACACACACACACACACACACACACACACAAAGTAGCTGTGTGACTTTGGATTAAGCCATTTTCTTGACTTCATTTTCCTCATTTATAAATATGTTAGTTTGGTTATGTAGTCTTTGTGGCACTTTATTATTCTAAAATTTTATGAACTTGCATCTATAAAGCTCTCTATTTTATGATGATATCTCTTGATGCAGAATAGCTGATCCAGCTGTTTCTTATTATCTAACTCACCTACAACCCAGGTTGTCTGAGTGAATTACTGGAATATTCTAAAAACGACTCAACAATTTGACATTTTAAAGGGCCAAATCATTTTGAAATACAACCAACATATGTTAAACAATGTTAACCCATTTAACATCACAATTTTGTGTCAAATTAAAACAATATATCTTAACATCAGTATGAAAATACCAAATCACAGATGATAAATTCTTCACACTGGACATATACTGCAAATCAAGTAATCAGATTCTGTACCCACAATATGATAAAAATGTAGTTGCTTTTTTCTTGTCAGTTCATGTACACAAAAGTCAGTTTCAAAAACATGCACATAAATGTCATGAATCTTTTAAAAATTTCCACAGATAACGAAGTCTATTGTCTAATTTGTGGATTTGAATTTAGAAGTCAAGGACTGCTCCTCTGTATTTTATAAAAGTGTCAGATACAAAAAACCAGTCATTAAATTATTTTTATGATGATAATAATAATTAGATGACCACAGCGTTGAAAAACCAGGAAGTTAACATTATTTTTCAACAATGTGAATTATCCATATTTTAATACTCTTAATAAAATATCTCTTTGATGCTTTGATGAGAGACAATCCCATAGAGCTAGAATTTTTTTAAGTGTTTGTATTTAGCAAGTGTTGCATTGAGTCCAGCCAATAGTAATTCCAAAGACTTGACTAAATATTTGAAGCTTTCATGAGCAATACTTCAAGAAGAGATTCTGAGGCCATTTCAATTTTATCTCATTCAAATATCCTCTGACTGTTCCCTTAGCATATTCTGTTATTTTCATATGGGTGATGGTCAGGTTATGAAGAAAATAGCTTAAGTCAATGGTGATAAAACAAATTTTGTTTTAGGAAAGCATTTCTACTTTATATTTTACTCTTTCTCCATATCTTAACCTTTTATTCTTATTTTGAGTCTTGATGAACTCTAGGCATGTTTGCTGCTAATGCTTCCTGAGGAAGGGTAGTATTTGCCAAAATAAATGAAATTCACTTGTTTAATGGGGTTTTCCCTCTTTGTAGATGTTTTAAATGGACATGTCAGTAGAATCAAATGAGCTTATAAAGTCTAGAACATGTGAATGGCAAGAATGTGTATGTGAGGGAAGAAAGATCAGACTGTCAAAAGAGTCTTTAAGGTAATATGAAAACCCAATTTTTTCCTATGACTCCTCTCAGAAAGTCTGTAATGTGTAATATCTAAGAGTGAAAGTGGATTTTTTGGGCCTGACTGCCAACTCCATCATTTGACAAGCTATGTAATACTGGGCAAGTTTCTACACTTCTCTGTGCCTTCATTTCTGAAACCACAAAATGGAGCTAAAGATTAGATCTTTACAGATTTGGCATAAGGATTAAGTGAGTACTAGTACTGAGTACATGATTAATAAACAAATTACCGACATTATCAGTACTTACAAAGAATTACTCTTTTCTGGGGCACCTGGATGGCTCAGTCGGTTAGGCACCCAACTTGGATCAGATCATGATCTCATGAGTTGTGAGTTTGAGTGCTGCATTGGGCTCTGTTCTGACAGCTCAGTCTGGAGCCTGCTTTGGATTCTGTGTCTCCCTATTTCTCTGCACCTTCCCCACTTGTGCTCTGTCTCTCAAAAGTAAATAAACATTTAAAAAATTAAAAAAAAAGAGTTACTCTTTTCCATAAATATAAAGAATCCATAATCCAATTTCTAAAGGAATTTCCCAGCCGAACTGACATTGGTAGGGCAGATGGTATTATTATTTTTTTTCTTTATTTCAATTTATTCTATTTTATTCTTTGTTTTTACATTTTTTTTCAATATATGAAATTTATTGTCAAATTGGCTTCCATACAACACCAGTGCTCATCCCAAAAGGTGCCCTCCTCAATACCCATCACCCACCCTCTCCTCCCTCCCACCCCTCATCAACCCTCAGTTTGTTCTCAGTTTTTAACAGTCTCTTATGCTTTGGCTCTCTCCCACTCTAACGTCTTTTTTTTTTTCCTTCCCCTCCCCCATGGGTTTCTGTTAAGTTTCTCAGGATCCACATAAGAGTGAAACCATATGGTATCTGTCTTTCTCTGTATGGCTTATTTCACTTAGCATCACACTCTCCAGTTCCATCCACGTTGCTACAAAGAGCCATATTTCATTCTTTCTCATTGCCATGTAGTACTCCATTGTGTATATAAACCACAATTTCTTTATCCATTCATCAGTTGATGGACCTTTAGGCTCTTTCCATAATTTGGCTATTGTTGAGAGTGCTGCTATGAACATTGGGGTACAAGTGCCCCTATGCATCAGCACCCCTGTATCCCTTGGATAAATTCCTAGCAGTGCTATTGCTGGGTCACAGGGTAGGTCTATTTTTAATTTTTTGAGGAACCTCCACACTGCTTTCCAGAGTGGCTGCACCAGTTTGCATTCCCACCAACAGTGCAAGAGTGTTCCCGTTTCTCCACATCCTCTCCAGCATCTATAGTCTCCTGATTTGTTCATTTTGGCCACTCTGACTGGCGTGAGGTGATATCTGAGTGTGGTTTTGATTTGTATTTCCCTGATGAGGAGCGACGTTGAGCATCTTTTCATGTGCCTGTTGGCCATCCGGATGTCTTCTTTAGAGAAGTGTCTATTCATGTTTTCTGCCCATTTCTTCACTGGGTTATTTGTTTTTCAGGTGTGGAGTTTGGTGAGCTCTTTATAGATTTTGGATACTAGCCCTTTGTCCGATATGTCATTTGCAAATATCTTTTCCCATTCCGTTGGTTGCCTTTTAGTTTTGTTGGTTGTTTCCTTTGCTGTGCAGAAGCTTTTTATCTTCATAAGGTCCCAGTAATTCACTTTTGCTTTTAATTCCCTTGCCTTTGGGGATGTGTCAAGTAAGAAATTGCTACGGCTGAGGTCAGAGAGGTCTTTTCCTGCTTTCTCTTCTAGCGTTTTGATGGTTTTCTGTCTCACATTCAGGTGCTGTATCCATTTTGAGTTAATTTTTGTTAATGGTGTGAGAAAGTGGTCTAGTTTCATTCTTCTGCATGTTGCTATCCAGTTCTCCCAGCACCATTTGTTAAAGAGACTGTCTTTTTTCCATTGGATGTTCTTTCCTGCTTTGTTAAAGATTAGTTGGCCATATGTTTGTGAGTCTAGTTCTGGGGTTTCTATTCTATTCCATTGGTCTATGTGTCTGTTTTTGTGCCAATACCATGCTGTCTTGATGATGACAGCTTTGTAGTAGAGGCTAAAGTCTGGGATTGTGATGCCTCCTGCTTTGGTCTTCTTCAAAATTACTTTGGCTATTCGGGGTCTTTTGTGGTTCCATATGAATTTTAGGATTGCTTAGTTCTAGTTTCAAGAAGAATGCTGGTGCAATTTTGATTGGGATTGCAGTGAATGTGTAGATAGCTTTGGGTAGTATTGACATTTTGACAATATTTATTCTTCCAATCCATGAGCATGGAATGTTTTTCCATTTCTTTATATCTTCTTCAATTTCCTTCATAAACTTTCTATAGTTTTCAGCATACAGATCTTTTACATCTTTGGTTACATTTATCCCTAGGTATTTTATGCTTCTTGGTGCAATTGTGAATGGGATCAGCTTCTTTATTTGTCTTTCTGTTGCTTCATTATTAGTGTATAAGAATGCACCTGATTTCTGTACATTGATTTTGTATCCTGCAACTTTGCTAAATTCATGTATCAGTTCTAGCAGACTTTTGGTGGAGTCTATCGGATGTTCCATGTATAATATCATGTCATCTGCAAAAAGTGAAAGCTTGACTTCATTTTTGCCAATTTTGATGCCTTTGATTTCCTTTTGTTGTCTGATTGCTGATGCTAGAACCTCCAGCACTATGTTAAACAACAGCGGTGAGAGTGGGCATCCCTGTCGTGTTCCTGATCTCAGGGAAAAAGCTCTCGGTTTTTCCCCGTTGAGGATGATGTTAGCTGTGGGCTTTTCATAAATGGCTTTTATGATCTTTAGGTATGTTCCTTCTATTCCGACTTTCTCGAGGGTTTTTATTAAGAAACTTCCTGAATTTTATCAAAGGCCTTTTCTGCATCGATTGACAGGATCATATGGTTCTTATCTTTTCTTTTATTAATGTGATGTATCACACTGATTGATTTGCGAATGTTGAACCAGCCCTGCATCCCAGGAATGAATCCCACTTGATCATGGTGAATATTTCTTTTTATATACTGTTGAATTCGGTTTGCTAGTATCTTATTGAGAATTTTTGCATCCATATTCATCAGGGATATTGGCCTGTAGTTCTCTTTTTTTACTGGGTCTCTGTCTGGTTTAGGAATCAAAGTAATACTGGCTTCATAGAATGAGTCTGGAAGTTTCCCTTCCCTTTCTACTTTTTGGAATAGCTTGAGAAGGATAGGTATTATCTCTGCTTTAAACGTCTGGTAGAACTCCCAGGGAAGCCATCTGGTCCTGGACTCTTATTTGTTGGGAGATTTTTGATAACCGATTCAATTTCTTCGCTGGTTATGGGTCTGTTCAAGCTTTCTGTTTCCTCCTGATGAGTTTTGGAAGTGTGTGGGTGTTTAGGAATTTTTCCCTTTCTTCCAGGTTGTCCAGTTTGTTGGCATATAATTTTTCATAGTATTCCTGATAATTGCTTGTATCTCTGAGGGATTGGTTGTAATCATTCCATTTTCATTCATGATTTTATCTATTTGGGTCATCTCCCTTTTCTTTTTGAGAGGCCTGGCTAGAGGTTTATCAATTTTGTTTATTTTTTCAAAAAACCAACTCTTGGTTTCGTTGATCTGCTCTACAGTATTTTTAGATTCTATATTGTTTATTTCTGCTCTGATCTTTATTATTTCTCTTCTTCTGCTGGGTTTAGGCTGCCTTTGCTGTTCTGCTTCTATTTCCTTTAGGTGTGCTGTTAGATTTTGTATTTGGGATTTTTCTTGTTTCTTGAGATGGGCCTGGATTGCAATGTATTTTCCTCTCAGGACTGCCTTCGCTGCATCCCAAAGCGTTTGGATTATTGTATTTTCATTTTCGTTTGTTTCCATATATATTTTAATTTCTTCTCTAATTTCCTGGGTGACCTACTCATTCTTTAGTAGGGTGTTCTTTAACCTCCATGCTTTTGGAGGTTTTCCAGACTTTTTCCTGTGGTTGATTTCAAGCTTCATAGCATTGTGGTCTGAAAGTATGCATGGTATGATTTCAATTCTTGTATACTTATGAAGGGCTGTTTTGTGACCCAGTATGTGATCTATCTTTGGAGGATGTTCCATGTGCACTCGAGAAGGACATATATTCTGTTGCTTTGGGGTGCAGAGTTCTAATATATATCTAAATATATCTGTCAGGTCCATCTGATCCAATGTATCATTCAGGGCCCTTGTTTCTTTATTGACCATGTGTCTAGATGATCTGTCCATTTCTGTAAGTGGAGTGTTAAAGTCCCCTGCAATTACCACATTCTTATCAATAAGGTTGCTTATGTTTGTAATTTTTTATATATTTGAGGGCTCCCATATTCGGCACATAGACATTTATAATTGTTAGCTCTTCCTGATGGATAGACCCTGTGATTATTAAATGCCCTTCTTCATCTCTTGTTACAGCCTTTAATTGAAAGTCTAGTTTGTCTGATATAAGTATGGCTACTCCAGCTTTCTTTTGACTTCCAGTGGCATGATAAATAGTTCTCCATCCCCTCACTCTGAATCTAAAGGTGTCCTCAGGTCTAAAATGAGTCTCTTGTAGACAGCAAATAGATGGGTCTTGTTTTTTTATCCATTCTGATACCCTATGTCTTTTGGTTGGCGCATTTAGTCCATTTACATTCGGTGGTATTATAGAAAGATATGGGTTTAGAGTCATTGTGATGTCCGTAGGTTTCATGCTTGTAGCGATGTCTCTGGAACTTTGTCTCACAGGATTCCCCTTAGGATCTCTTGTAGGGCTGGTTTAGTGGTGACGAATTCCTTCAGTTTTTGTTTGTTTGGGAAGACCTTTATCTCTCCTTCTATTCTAAATGACAGACTTGCTGGATAAAGGATTGTCGGCTGCATATTTTTTCTGTTCATCACATGGAAGATCTCCTGCCATTCCTTTCTGGCCTGCCAAGTTTCAGTAGAGAGATCGGTCACGAGTCTTATAGGTCTCCCTTTATATGTTAGAGCACGTTTATCTTTAGCTGCTTTCAGAATTTTCTCTTTATCCTTGTATTTTGCCAGTTTCACTGTGATATGTCGTTCAGAAGATCGATTCAAGTTACGTCTGAAGGGAGTTCTCTGTGCCTCTTGGATTTCAATGCCTTTTTCCTTCCCCAGATCTGGGAAGTTCTCAGGTATGATTTCTTCAAGTACCCCTTCAGCACCTTTCTCCTCTCTCTCTCTCCTCTGGAATACCAATTATGCATAGATTATTTCTCTTTAGTGCATCACTTAGTTCTCTAATTTTCCCCTCATACTCCTGGATTTTTTTATCTCTCTTTTCCTCAGCTTCTATTTTTTTTATCTCTCTTTTTCTCAGCTTCTTCCTTTTCCATAATTTTATCTTCTAGTTCACCTATTCTCTCCTCTGCCTCTTTAATCCAAGCCATGGTTGTCTCCATTTTATTTTGCAACTCGTTGATAGCATTTTTTAGTTCCTCCTGGCTGTTCCTTAGTGCCTTGATCTCTGTAGCAAGAGATTCTCCGCTGTCCTTTATACTGTTTTCAAGCCCAGCGATTAATTTTATGACTATTATTCTAAATTCACTTTCTGTTATACTGTTTAAATCGTTTTTGATCAGTTCGTTAGCTGTTGTTACTTCCTGGAGATTCTTTTGAGGGGAATTCTTCCCTTTTGCCATTTTGGATAGTCCCTGGAGTGGTGCAGGACTCTGGGGCACTTCCCCTGTGCTGTCTTGAATAACTTGCCTTGGTGGGCGGGGCCGCAGTCAGACCTGATGTCTGCCCCCAACCCACCGCTGGGGCCACAGTCAGACTGGTGTGTGCCTTCTCTTCTCCTCTCCTGGGGGCGGATTCACTTTGGGGTGGCGCGGCCCGTCTGGGCTACTTGCACACTGCCAGGCTTGTGCTGGGAATCTGGTGTATTAACTGGGGTGGATCGGCAAGGTGCACAGGGGCGGGAGGGGCAGGCTCAGCTCGCTGTTCCTCTGGAGATCCGCTTCTGGAGGGGCCCTGCGGCCCTGGGAGGGAGTCAGACCCGCGGGAGGGATGGATCCGCAGAAGCACAGCGTTGGGTGTTTGCGAGGTGCAAGAAAGTTCCTTGGCAGGAACCGGTTCCTTTTGGGATTTTGGCTGGTGAATGGGCAAGGTAGATGGCTCTGGCAAGTGCCTTTGTTCCCCGCCAAGCTGTGCTCTGTCGTCTGGGGCTCAACAACTCTCCCTGCCGTTCACCTCCAGCCCTCCCATTCTCTGAGCAGAGCTGTTAGCTTATAACCTTCCAGATGTCAAGTCCCTCTTGCTGTCTGAACACACTGCATCGGGCCACTCCGCGTTTGCAAGCCAGACTCGGGGGCTCTGCTTGGCCGTCGGGCCGCCCTCCGCCCCAGCTCCCTCCCGCCAGTCCGTGGAGTGTGCACTGCCTCTCCGCCCTTCATACCCTCTTCAGTGGACCTCTCGTCTGCGCTTGCCTCTGGAGAATCCGTTCTGCTATTCTTTTGGCGATTTTCTGGGTTATTTAGGCAGGTGTGGGTGGAATCTAAGTGATCCACAGGACGCGGTGAGCTCAGCGTCCTCCTACGCCGCCATCTTCCCAGAAGCCCTCTAAAAAATATCCATAGTGATATTTCTGATCCTACATGTCTTCCTAAAACTTTTCAACTTCTCAATCAAAAGCTGGAGTCTACTACCTGCCTTGAACATTAGTTGGTTCTAATGAATAGAATATATAGTGTGGCCGAAGAGAAGCTGTATGACTTCTGAGGCTAGGTGATATAAGATGATATAGTTTCTGTCTCTCTTTCTGTCTCTCTTTCCCTCTCTATTCTCTCTGTGTCTCCAGATGTTTGCCCTTGGAACCCAGCCGTCATGGTGTGAGGAAGCCTGGGCCACCCAGAGAGACCATATGTAGTTCTCCCCAGCTAGGGATTCACTGCCAGCCAGACATGTGAGTAGGGCTTCAGATAATCTCAGCATTATAGCTGATGCCAAGTGGAGCCGAGAGGGGATATAATTGCCAAAGCCTGCCGAAATTACAGATTAATGAATAAAATAAATGTTGTTTTAAGCCACACATTTTGTGATAATGTGTTATATGGCAATAGTAATTGGAATAGTAGGCATTGCAGATGACCAGTAAAATAGAAAGTGCCTAAAAAATATAATGGGGTGTGATGTTAATTTTTTGTGCCATAAAATTTGACTGGACTCAAGGATGCCCAGAAAGCTTGTAAAATAGATTTCTGGGTTTGTCTGTAACAGTGTTTCTGGAAGAGATTAGCATTTAAATCAATAGACAGAGTAAAGAAGATTCACCTCCCCAGTGCAGATGGACATGATCCAGTCCACTGAGGGCCTGAATAGAATGAAAAGGCAGAGTAAGCAAATTTGCTGTCTTTGCCTGAGGTGGGACATCCATCTTCAGCCCTTGAACATCAGTGCTTCTGGTTTCTTGCTCCTTCAGATTAGACTTGATCATTGGGTCCCTGTTTCTCTGGCTTTCAGGCTGGGACTGGAACTACACCACTGGCTTTCTTGTTTCTCCAGTGTGCAGGCAGCAGATCTTAGGACTTCACAGCCTCCATGACTGTGTCATTTAATTCCTATAATAAATTTGCTCTTATAGATCCCTGTGTGTGTCCTATTGGTTCTCTTTCTCTGGAGAACCCTAATACACTGAGTAATGCAGAAGTCTACCCAGGCATATGTAATGATAAGATTAAGCAAAGATATGAAAATAAAATTATGGTGAGCATCTGTACTTGAATCACTAGACTAGAGCTCAAATTTGGGAATCTGACATCTCTGATCTTAATCCCAGCTCCAATCTTACTTTGCTGGGGAAATTTTTGCATGTTTTTCTTCCCTTCTTTGCTTGAGTTTCATTGGGCAAGGGGTTATGGGTACAAATATAAAATACCTCCTGGAATTGTTGAGGATAAAAACATAACAAATAGAACAGAGTAAAACCTTGATACATGTCAGCCATTGGTGTTCCCCTGACAGTGTTTTCATCAAGTGTCCCCCATGTTCTAGGCACTTTCGTAGCCCCTCAGAATACACTAGCAGACACTTTTCCTTCCACATGGAGCTTAGAATCTCTACACAAAGACCCATTGTTTTCTTTGTTTGTATGAATTTTAATCCGTTATCACCTTATATTACTTGAGTTCTTTCCAATGTTTGAACTAATTTCTTAACTCTTTTTTAACCTTTCTCACCTCCTTCCTATTATGTAGCCCCTTAATAATCTGTTCAGAAAACAAATCTGAGCATATAGTTTAACCAAATTCTTAGCCTCTCCTCCATCACCTTCAGTAAATCTTTACGTATAACACTTTTTTATCTTGTTACTACAAGATCCGTTAATTCTGTTTTCTGCTACTGCGTTTGAGAGATACTATTGAACTCCTGTCAGACACTGTGGCACAGTGGGCATACTGGAAATCACTGGTGAGCAAGACAGCATATCCACTGCCCTCGTGGGACTTACACTGTATCATGGACGATTAAAGAAGCTATAATAACTCAGTTATGATTAAAGATGATCTGGGAGGATGATGTATGGGGAACTTAAGTTGAAGAGGTCAGTGTTTCTGAAGAAAATGTGTTCATATTGACAGTTGGGGGGTTAGTAGAAGCAAGCTGGCTTTGTCTGGTAATGCATGTTTTAGTCAGTTCAGGCTGCTATAACAAACTATGTCAGATTGGATGGCTTATATTCAAAAGGAATTTATTTTTCACAGTATGAAAGCTGGACATCCAAGGTCAGTCTTCCAGCATGATTGGGTGATGGCCCTCTTTCTGGCTTATGGCCAGCACCTGCTCTCTGTGTCCTCACGTAATGGAAGGGGCTACTGGTCTGTCTCTAGCCTCTTTTTTTAATTTTTTAACGTTAACTTATTTTTGAAAGAGAGAGAGACAGAGTATGAGCGAGTGGGTAGGGGAGAGAGAGAGAGAGGGAGACCCAGAATCCAAAGCAGGCTCTAGGCTCTGAGCTGTGAGCACAGAGGCCAATGCCGGGCTCTAACTCACTAACCACGAGATCATGACCTGAGTTGAAGTTGGACGCTTAACCGACTGAGCCACGAAGGCGCCCCTGTACCCTTTTTTATAAGGCACTAATTCATTTTATGAGTGTTCTACCCTCTGGATTTAAGCATCTCCCAAAAGCTCATTGACCAATACCATCACCTTTGGGAGTTGGTATTTCAACATATGAATTTGGGGGAAACACAAACATTCAGATTATAGCATAATCATTTTATGAATTGCTCTCCAGCAAGGCCAAAGAGCTTGTAGCATTGACCTATCTCAGGTTCCCAAGTTGCTGCATCATTCACTCTTCGTACAATTTACTGTATCTCCATTTTATCACAACCAGTGTCTACCCTTTGAATTCCCCATTCACCTCTAGTAGCTAAATTCAGATGTCTTCTGCCTGACCTTGTATGCATTGCATTAATAAGCACGTTGCATATTACCACATGTTTTGGGATGAGTTGAATTAATCTATAATTCTGTTGTGTGTTCCTAAAGGGCAGGATCTTTTTTTTTTTTTTTTTTTAATCTTTGTGCTCTTGACACTTTCTCTGGAACATTGTATGCTCTCATTAGAAGTTTTTTTTTTTTTTTAAATGAATAACTGCTTAATTCTCTAAAGTTAAATTTAATGCTGAATGCCCAAATTGTGTTTGTCTTTCATAAGTGATTCACTTACTCAAGTTTCCTGTAGAATGGAACAGTTATAAAAGAAACACTTGACAAACCCTTTCTAACACAGAACTACATTAACTCATAGACTCAGAGGTAGTAATTTATGATCTATTTTCTTTTCATAGCAATGGTGCTTAGAAATAAAAGATGGTGAAAGTAACCTTCTAAAGCAAAATAATGCCAAACATTTGGTTTTGGAATGAAACATGTATAAGGGAAATTGACTAGCTGGAAAAACTGGTATTTCATTGATTGTGCTATCAAAATAAGTGGCTTTTTTGAAAGGACTAGGAGCGAAGGGAAATCACTTTTCCTTAATGTGGTCTTGTCAGGATTTTCTAGATGTGTTATGCATGTTTTACCAGTTTAAGGTGGCAGGGGAGTAGGGAAGGAAAGGTCAAAATCACAAAATCTGCTACAATTTGATTTGCAACTATTTTTTTTTAATTTGCCAACTGTTCACATTTTTTGTGAACATTTTTATAAAAGAAAAATACAATTTTTCACAGCTATCATTGGATAATTTGCTTTATTAGTGCCACTGAATAATAAGCAACTATATTCGCACTGAGCATTCTATTGCAATTAGTATTTTAGTGAAAATGGCCTGTGTCTGGGTCCTGGACCCCCCACCACCTGCTGACGTGGCCATTTTAAGGGATTCAGGGTTGATTATGCTTTGCTCTCTCCACAGGTATTTTTTCAAGACTTTACTTTTTTAAGAGTAGTTTTAGATTCATAGCAAAATTGATAGAAAGGTATAGAAATTTCCCATATACTTCCTACTCCCACACAGAGAAATCCTCCTAGTTTATCAATATCCTCCACCAGAGTGGTGCATTTGTTGCAACTGATGAACCCACATTGGCACATCACAAGCCCGTAGTTCGCGTTGGGGTTCACTCTTGGTGTTACACATTCTGTGAATTTTAGTGACATGTATCCATTATTATGATACCATACAGAGTAATTTCACTGCCTTAAATACCCTTTGTGTCCACCTATTCATTCCTCACCTTCTTCTACAACTACTGGGAACCACTGATTCTTTTGCCATCTGCACAGTTTTGCCTTTTCCAGAATGTCATGTAGTTGGAATCATATATAACATTTTTAGATTGACTTCTTTCACTTAGTAGTATGTATTTAAGGTTCCTCCATGTCTTTTCATGGTTTGATAGCTCACTTATTTTTCACACTGAATAATATTTCATTTTCTAGATATACCAGAATTTTACCTACTGAGGGGTATCTTGGTTGTTTCCAGGTATTGGGAGTTATGAATAAACCTGCTATAAATATCCAAGCGGAGGTTTTGTGTGGACATAAGTTTTCAACTCCTTTGAATAAATACCAAGAAGTGTGATTGCTGGAGTTCACGATAAGAGTATGTTTAGTTCTATAAGAAACCACCAAACTGTCTTCCAAATTGGCTGTACCATTTTGTGTCCCCCTTCCAGTAATGAATGAGCATTCCTGTTACTTCATATCCTTACCATTATTTGGTGTTGTCAGTGGACTGGATTTTGGCCATCATAATAAATGTGCAGTGCTATTTCACTGCCATTTTAATGTACATTTCCCTAATGAAACAAAAATGAAATTATATGCTGGCTGTAAAATTCATGATGGAAATAATATAATAATTACAAAATAAAATTATGTAAATGTACCAGGATTGGATATTTGAGTTATCTTAGTCAGTTTATTTCATTTTATTATATATATAATACATACATATACATATATATATATTTTTTTTTTTTGAGAGAGAGAGAGAGAGAGCGGGAGCATGCATGGGAAGGGGCAGAGAAAAGAGAGTGGGAGAGAATCTTAAGCAGGCTCTATGCCCAGCGCAGAGACTGACTAGGGTCTTGATCCCATGACCATGAGATCATGACCTGAGCTGAAACTGAGAGTCGGACGCTTAACCGACTGCACCCCCCAGGCGCCCCAATGTTAAGTCAGTTTAAATGATTGAGTTGATAATCAATGTGTTCATGAATCACCCCATCCCAATGTTAACCTGAGAAAACTGAGACTTGAAGAAGTTATTGAACTTGATCCATGATCACAGTTAAGGTGACAACCCTGAGACTGAGAACTCCTTCTGAATCTAGATCTTAATCACTGAAGCCCTTAACGTCTATGCCACATGGAATCTTAGAGGACAGTACTTGTTTACATTTTTGACTTTATACATTCAGCATCTAGTTTAGAATTTGGCATACTTACATAGAGAAAAGCTCTGTAAACTCTTACTTGTCTGAACCACATTAAAAGTACCTAAACTCTTCAGCAGCACCTATCCTATATTAATCTAAAAAAATAAACAAGAAAATACCAAAAAATCAATGGATTTTTTTTTCCTTTCCCAGTCTTATATTTATTGTTATTACTGGTCTTTCTTTTGAACTTCAGTAAAATTTTGCATAACACTAAGGTTTTAAGAGCGAATCCTTGTTTTGTGGATTACCCTTAAAGCAATGCTTCTAATATTCCATCTCTAAGTAGGATGTTTGCTATGGGTTTTTGTTGGATACCTTTCTGTTTTTATTCATTTTTGAGAGACAGAGAGAGACAGAGAGTGACTGGGAGTGGGGCAGAGAGAGAGAGGGAGACACAGAATCTGAAACAGGCTCCAGGCTCTGAGCTGTCAGCACAGAGCCCGGCGCGGGGCTCAAACTCATGAACCACGAGATCATGACCTGATCCCAAGTCGGATGCTTAACTGACTCAGCCACGCAGGCTCCCCTTTGTTGGATACCTTTTATAGTGTAAGTCATTTACCTTCAATAAATGATTTATAAGAATTTTGGGTTTTTTTTAAATCATAAATAGGGTTAAATCATAGAGGAAGTCTTTGTAGCTGTTGAAATGACCTAATTTTCTCTTTTAATGTATCGTGACCATGAAGTACATTGACATGTTAACGAATGTTTAACAAACTTTGCATCATTGGGATAAATTCTAAGTGGAATCAGAGCAAATTCTGCTCTTTGGCAACCTCAATTGTGTAATTGTAGGGAATTGATCTCCTTTCACCTCCTATTCAAATGTTCTTTCTCCCTGTAGTACCCATGGAAAACCTTTGGTAGGTATCAAAGATGTGCTAACATCTGGGCCCTTTTCCTGCACCTGTGTCATTATTCTCCCTCCTGATGGAGATCCTGATAGTGAAGTCTTCTGTGAGATTTCAGATCCATTTCAGCACCTCTTCACTGTCTGTACTCTCTCAGCTTCTTACTGTGCCTGCTGCCTTCACATTCGTGGTTTCCTCTCCCTGTTCCTTGGTCCCAGACCCCTGATGACCTTTGGAAACTTTACATTCACCACTGTCACCTCAGTGCATCGTCAGCCCTTTTCCTTCCTTTTTGCTCCTTTTGGACCAATCAGTATGCCCACAACCAGCAAATGGTGCTTCCTGATCCTCTCATATAAGGTCTTGACTGTTCTCTGTTGGTAAATAGCTTTTCCTTCTCTGCATTGTGGTCTTTGGATGGAATTCCTCTCAAGAAACATCTTGGGTTTCCCAAGAATTAAAGGTCTTTTGGTGCTTATACACTTTCCTCTGTAGGATATGTAAAAGTCTCCAGAGTCTCTGGGTCATGGGTGGGTTCCAGTAGTTTCCTCAGAGCATCAGGTGCTATCATTTAGTCTAATTTGTGGATTGTTTCCTCTGCCTTACCTACTTGTGATTTATTTCTGTCACCTAACTCCATCCACATAAGTTTATAAAACAGTTGTATTAATACCAAGTGTGTATATAAAGTATGAGATCTTTCCAGAAGATCTGCTTGTCTATATAATTTAAGATGCTTGTCTATATAATGTTGATGCTATAAAGCATCAATGGATGCTTCCTGGATGAGGAAAAGGAAAGAGTTATCTAACTCGACCTGCCAGGCATATACATTCATATTCTAACCAGCTAGGATGGATTTCAGTGAGGGGTGTGTGTGTGTGTGTGTGTGTGTGTGTGTGAGAGAGAGAGAGAGAGAGAGAGAGAGAGAGAGAGAGATCTGTATCTGCCTATATATATATGAGAGAGAGAGGGTGAGGGAGATAGGGAAACCAAGGGAGAAAATACATGGCAACAACAGGAATAGTGGAACATACAACTCAGTCTAGTGTAAATACACACACACACACACACACACACACGCATGCACACACACACATATGTAAATGTTAATTCTGTAAGTCAGGAACTTCAACCTGGGGATGATTTACCTGCCCCCTGCCTCACTGCTCCTCACCATCCCCCCCCCCCGGGACATTTAGCAATGTCTAGAGACATGTTTTAATATGTGACTTGAAAGATGCCTACTGCCATCAAGTAGGTAGAGGTATGGGAATACTGCTAAACATCCTATGAAACACAGGGACAGCCCCCAGGTCAAAAAATATCCAGTTGAAAATGTCAGTAGCACTAAGGTTGAACAACCCTACTCTAAGTGGATTGTGGACATTCTCACAGATCCTTAGAATTTTGTATTCCTCAAATAGATATTGAATTTTAATGACATGCTAAGATATGTGTATGGTTCCTATTCTGATGGTGCTTGTTATATGGAATAAGGTAGACTTCTCAGTAATTCAGTGAGACTTAAGTGATGGGAACTCCAAGCAGTGGAATACAATGTTCACTGGAAAAATAAAGGAGAAGATATTCAAGAGTCCTAAACCAGAGTTAAGTAGTACTTTTTCATTTCTTCTTTAAATCGTTATTTTACAGCAAAACCTCATTAAGGCAGTGTTGTTTTATTCTAAATAGCATGATTCAAACAAAATTATGCTCCTTGGAGAATTAAATGTAACATTGTTAGCTAGTAAATACATGCAGTAATCCAAACCCCCTCCCCTCCCCAACCATCTTCCCCGTCTCACACCATCCCATGGTCCTTCAAGTTTGGAATGAGTTTGCTCTTTGTGAATCTAAGTTGTAACATTTTCTGTTGTTTGTTTTTCTCCTTTTTCTTCAGGGAAATTCTCTCTCTCCCACCTCCCCCACCTGCTCTCTCTTTTGCTCTCTCACTCTCTCTTCTCTCTACTTCTCTCCAAATCTTATGATGTCATTAACATCTGTTTACAGTGACAATAAATAAAAGGCATCTGCAGAGCTGAAGGTACACTGATATGTTTTCAAACTTTATGACTTTTCTCCTAGTATTTGATCTTCATAATGTGCACTTTCTGCTATGATCCAATTAATCTTAAACACGATACCAAGCATGTAGACTGTTTGGTTTTAATTTACTAGGTTATAACTAGTGGTATTTTCTCCTTGGGTATTGCTCTGCACCCATAAATTATTTGGTAGCAATTATCTCTTAAAATGCATTCAAATGCTTTTTACTTGCTTCTTGAATTCCAACTAAGCCCTCAGTTAAGATGTTCCTAAGAACTTATTCTAATGTTCTTTTTGTCCCTTTCTTTAACAGAGAAATATATAGTTGGTTTTTTTTTTTGGCTTGCAGTACATGTAATTTGAGGAGTGTTAGAAGCTACTCTCATTAAAAATAACTCCATCTATGTACAATTCCATACCTCATTTCTTTGCAAATCAAACAACAACAACAACAACAACAAAACAAAGCAAAATGTGGGTTTAAACTCCAAAACTCCCTCATAACATTTATAGTTTATCAGGTAAATTATTAAAATCAGAATTAAAATCAAGTTTTGAGGGTTGTTGGAAAACTGGTTAAGTACTGTAAATCTTTGATGTGTGGGCCATACACATTACTTACATTAATGGATGAATCTATAAAAGAGTCAATGAGTTAAAATAAGAAGAACGAAAGGGAATTTTATCATCAGACAATCTTGTCTTTGAATCTTTAATGTGTCTCTTATAACCACATTATATCAAAAGGTGCCTCCCTCAAATAGATGACATCCTTACCCTGAAGCATTTTTGTCCAGATTAAAAGTAAAGCAAAGATAATGGTCATGCTACAGTTTTCCTGGGCTTTTTGCCTTTATTGTCTTATTTAATCCTCACAAATTATTAATGTGTACAAGAAATGAAATTACAGTGAGATTAAGTAATTTGCCTCTAGTCTGCACAGGTGTTAAGAGGTAGTTAGAAATCTAAGCAATGTGGGTCAGAGGCCATGTCTATACTTACTGCGTATATAATAGACACTAAACAAATTGCAGCTTAAAATTACTGAAAGAAAGCTGCATACATATCTAAGTCATATGTTCACACTTCTAGTGGGAAGATAATATTCATTGTAACCTAACAGCCTGAAATACTGAAGTCAACTTAATCTCTTTTCTTGCACATTATGGCTGAATATACTAGACAGTTGTAGCCTAGGGTCATTGTCCGCCTCTGCAATTATTATTAACTCTAAAATATAACACAGCTAAACCTGTGTTAGAATGAATGCCTGAATTGAGTCTCATTCCAGCTTTTCTCCATGCATTGGGCCTTGGCATTAGTTCCTAAACTAAACTTGCTTCCCTTAATTATCTAAACCAATTGTTTAAATGGTACCATATCTGCACAATAACAGCACAACTTCACACTTAATTTTAATTAGCTAAGCATAAATTAGCTGAGATCACAATCAAACAGATGGAATATTTATGATATTGAACCCACACTGGCCCACATGTTGAAGACCTTCATACAAAGAAGTTACTTCATTTTTCTCCTTTTTTAGCCACTACTCTTGAAAATAAAAACATTTCTCTATGAAATGCCTAGCAGACATTGTTGATTTACTGTTATTTTAAATAGTACGTGAATAATGGTACTTAGGCAAGTTTGCAGTAGTATATATAACACCTGTTCAGTAGCTTAGTAGTATAATAGTCCTGTCAACCGAAGTAAATTCAGAGCTGTGAGTTTTCAAATACATAATGAGCCTTGGACTGTTTCTGTAAATATTTGTAATTGAAAAATAGCAAATTAAAGAATACTATAAAAGTATCATTAGATGACGCAAAAAAAAAAAAAAAGTCTACTGTATAGTATCCCAAGAAGCCTTACCAGATGGAACTCATTAAGTTCGGGAATCTACCACGAACCATGTTCTGGCCCTCATATTTGCACTGTCAATACTTTTATTTTATTATTATTATTTTTAAATATTTATTTATTTATTTATTTATTTATTTATTTATTTTGAGAGTGACACAGAGAGAGAACACAAGAAGGGGAGGGGCAGAGAGAGTGGGAGAGTGAGAATCCCAAGCAGGCTCCATGTTGTCAGCCCAGAGCCAAAGTGGGACTTGATCCCATGAACTGTGATATTGTGACCTGAGCTGAAATCAAGAATCAGACTCTTCACCAGCTGAGCCACCCAGGTGCCCCCCAATCTCAGTAATTTTAAATTTTAGCATTCATGTTTATGTTATAGGGAAGAATTAAATTTATGTCACAAGGATGATATGGTTATTTATTAATTTAGTGTGAAAGATTATTCTTGTAGGACACAGGTAACTCTAGTGCAAGGGTTGTCAAACTTTTCTGTAAAGGCTCAGATAGTAAATATTTTGGGTTTTGTAGGCTACATGATCTCTTTTGCAACTACTCAGTCTGCTTTTGTAACAGGAAAGCAGCCATGAATAATACATAAATCGACGATTAGGGCTGTGTTTCAATAAAACTTTATTTATGGATGCTGAAATTTAAATTCTGTATAATTTCCACATGGCACAGAATAAAATTCTTCTTTTTTTCTTGCTTTCCAATTACTTAAAAACATAAAAGTAATTCTTAGTCCATATACTGCACAAAAAATGAGGCAATCCTTAGTTTCCTGACCCTTGTTCTAATGTAAGGATCAACCAGTTCACCTATAAGTGGAGAGAGCATGGCATTTACTGTTTAAAACTGCACACTCGGGGAGCCTGGGTGGCGCAGTCAGTTAAGCGTCCGACTTCAGCCAGGTCACGATCTCCCAGTCCGTGAGTTCGAGCCCTGCGTCAGGCTCTGGGCTGATGGCTCAGAGCCTGGAGCCTGTTTCCGATTCTGTGTCTCCCTCTCTCTCTGCCCCTCGCCCATTCATGCTCTGTCTCTCTCTGTCCCAAAAATAAATAAACGTTGAAAAAAAAAACAAATTAAAAAAAAAAACTGCACACTCAAATAAAAAGAAGCTCATAAAATGATTAAAATTATGTACATTTTGAAATGTTATTACTGTTTTACAGTAATGCTGTTTTTATTACAATAACACTGTTTTGTTATTGTTTCTATAGTTATTACAAACTGTTTCATTGTAATGGTAGTCTTATAGAATAGTTCTACTAAAAAAAACCCACTTTCTATTACAAAACTATTTCCATAACAAGTGGAAAGATAACAAAAATAAGCAACAAAAAACCAAACATTATCTTTGTTTTGATGGGTTGACCATTAAGTTATAATGTATATAGGGTCAATATTCTTGGAGTATATTCCTAATGTCAGATCAGTTTCTTAGCCATGTGTGTCTCAAAATAATAGGTCTCACAGCTGCTCACATAATCAACAAGTGGGGCCAGAGGGGCATCATCAAGCCCTTGCCTCTTGCGTCCCAGCTGTAGGAGGGGCAATCCCTAAGCCCCTGTCCAAGATCTCTTCCTTCATCAGCAACCCCTCTGCATGCTGGCCTTGCTGGGTCACTGTTAGTCACTTTGAATCTGGATAGGGCTGGGAATGGAGAGATGGGTAGTTATTATCCCCAGTGTTAAAATTTAACCTCATGCCAAATTAAGGACTCTATTCACTGCTTGTCAGTCTCATACTTTTCTTGATAAGGCCAAAGGAAATGCTGGAAGCACAAAGTAGAGATCTACCAAAGCCATTCCAATGCATTTTTTTAAATGTTTATTTATTTATTTTGAGAGAGGGCAAAGAGAGAGGGAGAGAGAGAATCCCAAGCAGGCTTCACACTGTCAGCACAGAGCTTGATGCAGAACTCAAACTCATGAACCATGAGATCATGATCTGACCTGAAACCAAAAGTCATATGCTCAATGGACAGAGCCACCTAGGTGCCCTTCCAATGAATTATAATGCCATCGTTAATAGTAACATATCATTACAAAACGAAACATTTGAGGTAAATGTTAAATCAGGGGGAGCATTAAGATAACATTTGCTTAGAACAAAACAAATCCCTTCCCTTTGCCCTAACATGCCTTCTAACTTTACATTTTATAACCTTCTTGAAGTCAGTACTTAAATAGTACCTGAAATATAAGGCCTGCACTGACTGCCTCATGTAAAATTGAACCCCTGTCGCTACTCACCGTACACACATGGAATTTATCATACCCCTGTTCCATTACAACTTTTTGTTTTTTAATGGCAGTGTTCCCTCCTAACATATACATAATTCACTTACTTATTATGTTTTTTGTTTGTCTAAGCTTTCCAAAAAACAAAAAACAAAAAACAAAACTTTGGATGCAGCATCCAAAGTTGGATGTGAATTTCTCAAAATCAGGGAATTTTGATGGTTTTTTCCTTAATGTTTTCAAAATATTCAGAATGTGTCTGTTTTTTTTAATGTTTATTTATTTTTGAGAGAGAGAGAGAGCACAAGCAGGGGAGGGGCAGAGAGAGAGAGGGAGACACAGAATCCAAAGCAGGCTCCAGGCTCAGAGCCTGACGCAGGGCTCTAACTCACAAGCTGTTGAGATCATGACCTGAGCTGAAGTCGGACACTTAACCACCTGAGCTACCCAGGTGCCCCTAGAATGTGTCTGATTTATACAATAAGCCCTAATAAACATTTGTTTAATGATGAAATAGTAATAATAATAGATAATATTTTTTCAGGACAGGTTCATATCACTGTTTCAAAAACTTTTAATAAATTCACTTTTTACTTTTTGTCGTAACCCTTTGAAGTGGAAACTCTTACTATCTTTAGTTTACCAATTAGGACACCAAGATAAAGAAAAGTTAAATAACTTGTCACATAGCTAGTAAGTGGCAGAGTAGGATTTAGATCTCACAATCTGATTCCAGGGCATGTGTTCTCAACTTTATGACACATTTTTAGTTCAGTAAAAAGTTTGGTTGACAATTTTTTAATTAATAGGTTTAAAGGAAAAGTTATGAAAGAAATTGAGAGAGTAAAACAAAACTAAGACACACAAACTATGAGCTAAAAGTAAAATATAAAAGATAAATCTAGGGTCCAATAACCAACTATAACATTTCTTAAAAGCACATCAACAAATCAGAACAATGTAAGGAAAGATGCCGTGGAATAAAATTTTAAGAGCAGAAGGACCTTTGTCTTCAGATGCAAACAGAGTTTAGAATCTCCAACCAAATGAATGAAAAGATCCCATACTTAAACATATCACTGAACTATTTTGTAACCCAATGGATCAAATGAAAAGATGAGACAACTTTTCAAGAAGAGAAATATGTCCAAAGGCACTGGAGTCTGAATAGCTTCAGACTCAGCAACTGAGAGTTTCTCTATTGCTTCAAGCACCCAAAGTTGGAGGAAAACATATTTTCCACTTGGAATATTGCATCAGGCAAAGTTGTAAACCTCAGCGTGACACAAAAAGACATCTTCAGAGTCATAAGTACTCAGTATACTTACTTCTCATATAAACCTTTAAAAGAAGGTACTTAGTTATATACCTTGGGCACAAGAAGGTTTAGTTGAGACAGAAAGATTGGGTTAGGAAAGCAGTGGATCCAACCTATTACAGAAATTAAGAGAAGACTTCAAGTATCTGTTTGGGATAAGGCTAAAAGACTCTAGCAAGACTGAAAATGGAAGGCATAAAAATTAAGCGGCTAAAGATATGCTATTTAAGAATAAAAGAAAGACAATTAGGACCTGAGAGACAGAGTCATGGAAAAACTGTAGATGAAAGAAAATGTGATCATCAGTGATGAATATTTACATATTAAGTTATGTCTATTGATTTCAGAATTAATTATAGTCACAGAAGAGCATGTAAATGTTACCAACCTTGAAAATATCAAAGAAAAAATACGGATAACACAGTTTTGAAAATGGAAGGTGTCAGCGAGTGAGGATAAGAGCTGCCTATAATTTTAAAATGGAGAATCAAGAAATATTGTTTTTAGTTATTGGACAAAGAAGTAAAGATGTATTTTTAAACTTTGACTTGAAAATATTATTATAGGGGTGCCTGGGTGGCTCAGTCAGTTAAGTGTCTTCACTTCAGCTCAGATCATGATCTCAAGGTTCTTGCGTTCAAGCCCTGTGTTGGGCTCTGTGCTGACAGTTCAGAGCCTGGAGCCTGCTTCAGATTCTGTGTCTCCCTATCTCTCTTGGCCCCTCCTCCACTCATTCTCTCTCTCTCTCTCTCTCTCTCTCTCTCTCTCTCTCTCTGTATCTCTCTCTCACAAAAATAAAATGAAAAAAAATTTAAAAGTAATTAAAAAATAAAAATATTATAAAAGATGTAAAAGGGATCTAACTCTTTGAGGGTAAAGGAAGTGGGAACAGAAAAAGTACACTAAACTTTAAGATAGCAATATATCAAGGGCTAATATTCTAAAATTGTTAAATTATGAAATAATGGTTTAAGAATATCATTTAGTGATATGGAGGCAACAATGTGAAGAAAGTTGAAAACAGAGTCTTCTGGGATTGGAGATTAGTAGCAATGTCAGTAGGGAAGGAAACTCCCTATTTGATATTTTCCAAAATTATAGAAAAATTATACATTTTAATAATGAGAAAAAGATGTTAGATAATGGAATCAAAACAAAGGAAGTTAGCTGAATCATGTGTTTAATGACATCAGTGTTGTGTTTGTCTCTAGTCTCCTCTGGGACAATTACTACTTTTAGGGTCTCATGCCTGTTACTTACCCCTTCCTTCACCCATCCCTACTCACTTGCCTTCTTGAGTTCCTTGAACTCAACTGGCCTAGTCTTGCCCCAGGTCCTTTCTATACAATGTACCCTTAGCCTGGATGCTTTTCATCTAGATATTTGCAGGGCTCACTCACTCACCTTCTTTATACCATACACAAATTTCCCATTCTCCATGGACACCTCCCTGATTAGATTAAGAGTGATTCTTCCCACAAACTACCCATTCCATTTCCTTGCTTGATTTTTCTTCATAGTACTCATCACCATCTGGCATATGACACGCATTTTATGTGCACTGTATTGTTTGACTACCTCACAGAAGATAGGTATCATGAAAGCAGAAAATGCTGCCCATTGTGTTCACTGCTGTATGTCTAATATCTTAAATGGTAGGTGACACATAGTAAACGCTCAACTAATATTTATTGAATGAATAAGTTCCTGATGCCCTTGCTAAGGGGACAGGATTAATAGTAGTCACCTGGCAAACGCTGCTCTCTGTTGGCCAGTATCTGAAGGAGTATTGCCACTGTTTGCCATTATTTTGCTTTCATGGACAATGAAGCCCAAATTCTTTCTCTATTGCTACCTCACTTACCAAGTATTTAATGTAGTTTGTAATCATTTACATGTTTTATCAAATAATCCCAACAACTCTGTAGAATGGATATTATAATACCTATTTTATAGAAAAAAACTTAGGCAATGAGACTATTAAGTAACATAATTAAAGCCACTTGGCTAGTAAGTGACAGAATCGATATATTCTGTCAAGCTATAGTCAGACTTTATAGGCCTAGGAGACATTTTAAATTTTCAAATGACTTTGCATTGGTAGTATATCATTTATATGTTTTTATATGCAAATTATAGCAAAATCAACTCTGGCTTAAATAATAAAACTATATATATATATATATATATATATATATATATATATATATATATATATATTAGCCCACATAATTAGAAAGTATGGTGAAGCTCCGGAAAGAAAGGTTTATTCCTGAGGTTTATGATGTCTTCAAGAAAACAAGCTATATTTCTCCAGAGTTCTTTTAGCTCTGTCCTATTCTGATATCTGCTTTAATCCCAGCGTCCTTTTCTTAAGGTCAAAATATGGGCACCACCAAATTTTTAGCTTTGTTTCTTTACAGATTAAAAAAAATCTTTTACTCTTCCACTAAATTTCAGGTTTTCCCTCTGATTGAAATGCTTGAGAGCGAATATTCTGATTGACTGAAAAAATTGAGACTTATCTATCAATGAGTTTATGGAAGATGGGTTTATTCATCCAAACTACCCAAGGGGAGCAGGTGGGAAGCTATTGTGCAGGCAACCACAATATCCAGTATTGAGTATGGTTTGTTCCCCAGATTTTCTGTATTTCATTTTAATATCTTACCTGGAAGCCCCATGTAGAATGACAACACTATGTAAAATGGAGAACTCTTTCATAAACATTACTATGTTAATTAATAATCTCCAGTGGAAATGGAAGGAAGGGACATAAAATGACAAAAAGGGAGAACAAGTGGAGAAAGAAGAAAGGGAAGAGGACTACTTAGCTCTTTAGAGAAGAGGCTATAGGAAAGTAGAAACCAGCCTCAGCAGGGGATATCAAAATAGGACAAATCTTATTTTGGTTAGTTTTACGTAGATGCCCGTCGTAGGATGATTTTATCCTTTATTTGGTAATGAAACACAATATAAAATGTTAAACACAAAGGAAACAGAGCATTCTGGGTTTTGTCAAATGTAACCAAACTAAAAATCTGTAGCTACCTAGCATTAGCAGTGACACTCTAACTGAGGTGGCATTCACAATCAGAATGGTGTCTGTTGAGCATAACGTTCCTGTTTATTCAGACAAATAATCCATGCCTCAGAAACAGACTGCTTCTCAAATGAGTTTAGCAGGACTGAAAGGTAATTGACAGCTCCAGAGATAGAATCCTTCCATTAGTTCACAGAACAGGTATCTCATATGTGTTATTCTGCTTACAATATTGTCTCAAGCAGTTGATGCAACAGTGAGCTTAGCAATTTACATTAAATGACAGAAAATACTTTTCTTATTCTGGCTGTTTAGAATCCAGGAGGCTTTGAGATATACACATACACATTCTCATTCACAACCTGCCACAGTAAGCGAGGAAACTTGGTGTGTGTGTGTGTGTGTGTGTGTGTGTGCGCGCGCGCGCGCATGCACGTGTGTGTAGTGTTTACTAATTTGGCAGTTACGGTGTTTGGTAATTTATCATTTTAAAAGTATGGCAGATGGACTTCAAAAAAGAATTCCGGGGGTACCTGGGTGGCTCAGTCGGTTAAGTGACCGACTTCGGCTCGGTCATGATCTCACAGTTCGTGGGTTCAAGCCCTGCGTCGGGCTCTGTACTGACAGCTCAGAGCCTGGAGCCTGCTTCAGATTCTGTGTCTCCCTCTCTGTCTCTCTGCCCCTCCCCCACTCACACTCTGTCTCCCCTTCAAAAATAAATAAACATTAAAAAAAATTAAAAAGAAAATTCTGATCTCTGATTTTGCTTGAAAAAGTTAGAGGATCTGTGAACACCGGGCCAATGAGCACGTGATAACATGCAGCCTGTGTCTTTCTATGAGCATCTTCTATCCCATTTTCCATTTACACCATGTGTAGAATAACGCCCGCCTTCTTTACAAGCTTTCCTCATTCACTGCTCTCTATGAAGCCAACATCTCCTATTGAAATAGTAAAGAGAAATAGCACTGATCACTGTTAAACAGTGAGACAGATTTTATTCAGACTATTTCAGTAAGCGAGAGAAACCCCAGTGTGAACTGAGCCTACCACAATTAAGGCAAAGGTCACTGAGGTTTTTAAATTTTTTTTTAACGTTTATTTATTTTTGAGACAGAGAGAGACAGAGCATGAATGGGGGAGGGGCAGAGAGAGAGGGAGACACAGAATCGGAAGCAGGCTCCAGGCTCTGAGCCATCAGCCCAGAGCCCGACGCGGGGCTCGAACTCACGGACGGACCGCGAGGTCATGACCTGAGCTGAAGTTGGACGCTTAACCGACTGAGCCACCCAGGTGCCCCAGTCACTGAGGTTTTTAAAGGGAGAGCAGAAAGGGAACAAAAAGGAGCCATAGGGAAGTGAAAAAGCTAGAACTAAAAGCTGCTCTAGAGGCTCTGGGGAAACAAGAGGCTCTAGGGAAATGGAAAATCACAGAAGGGAAGTGAGTGGAAAATGGTTAGGCACTGTGAATTAGGACAAAGTACATTTCATGGTTTGTTAGTATTGTGTTGGCTTTAGCAAAGACTCAGCCACCTTAAGTGGCACTGAAGGGACTTCAGTCACCTTTAGTGTCCTAGCCTAGTGCAAGCAGAAGCTCAGTAAAGTTTGGTTAAGTCTCAGTACAGTTTTCAGGTGTGATGGTTAATTTTATGCATCAACTTGACGGAGTTAAAGGATGCCCACATAGCTAGCAGAACCTTATTTCTGGGTGTGTCTGTAGGGGTGTTTCAGGAAGAGATTAGCATTTGAATTGTTGAACTGAGTAAGACAGATGGCCCTCCCCAGCGTGGGTGAGTATCATCTAATCTGTTAAGGAACCAAATATAATAAGAACTGTAACAAAAAGAGAGCAGATTCACTCTCTCTCTGCTTGAGCTGAGAGCATTCATCTTTCGCCTTCAGACATGGGCTTTCCTGGTGCTTGGGCTTTCAGACTCTGTCACACCCCTGATTCTCAGGTCCTTCGACTCAGTCTAGAATTGCACCACTAGCTTTCCTGGGTCTCCAGTGTGTACACAGCAGACTGTGGGACTTCTTGGCCTCCTTAACTGTGTGAGCCAATTCCTATAAGTTTCCTCTTGTCTATATACCTATCCTATTGATTCTTTGCAGAATCCTGTCTAATACCTCTGGCAAGTCCTTTGTGCCACATGGGAGCACATAGTTCACACCTACAATTCCTCTTTTCAAATTAAGCACAAGGCAGTTGGGCATGATGGAGGCAAGCAGAGGAGAAGGGGTGACAAGGATCTGTGGCCCAGTTTGCAAATCTTCTATATGAAATTGCTTTGTATGCGGAGCACCTGTATCCACTGGGGGTGGGAAGGAGTTGCCAGAAGGTACAAACCATAGGATAGACAAGGCCAACGGGCCTCGAGTAATAATTTTACTGAACAGGAAAATTGTTTTGAACCCAATTTAAATACCTGCTGGTCTGTTTCCCCCATGGCAGCACAGGATGTGTCCTGCTCACTGTCATTACTATAGATTCTTCCATCATATCAGGCTCCCATTATTTCATCTCTTCCTCCTCCTCCTTTCTTCTTCTTCCTCTGCCTCCTCATTCTTTATTTCTTCTTTTTCTCTTTTTTTCTTCTTTGACTATTATAGTAGTTTATGTAAAAAGACATTCAGGAAATTGAGAGTAAAGATTTCGGCCTTCATATCTGGACTATTAAGAATGTAAATCCTTTCAAGTCCCTATTTTCAGTGATACATTATATAAATATATATAAATGTATATGTATACATATATATGTGTATACATACCTATATATGTGTATATACATGTATATACATACATATACACATATGTATATATAATCTCATATATGTAAGTATACATGTGTGTATATGTGTGTGTGCATGTCTGTGTGTGTGTGTCTGTGTGTGTGTGTGTGTGTGTGTGTGAGAGAGATAGAGAGATTATCCTGAAGTCAAAATAGTTCAAAAGATTATAATTCCTGTGTGTAAATTACCCATTTTGAGATTTCCTGTGTGGGCTCAATCTTTTGGTCTATTTCTTTTATTTTTGAAAAAAAGTATTTATGATCTAATTTTAATGTAGAGAAATTCAGTAATTAAAAAGAACAGTGCTGAATGTTGTTAACACACAGAAGTCAAGATGTCAAATAGTCATGTGGGAACATTAAAAGAAATTGGGTTCAGTTTAAATCACTAAGGTGTTTGGCGTAGGCTTTATAATTTATTCAGATTTTTCTGGTCTCCCAAATTTAGCTTGAAAACATGTTGAAAGGGATGTAATTTTTCCCCATAACTTTCTGTTCCCATTTGGAATGCAAATTATTCCAGAGCAGCATCGTGCACGATACTGTAATTCTTTCACTTCTCCCTGCCCAACCACAGAGAATAGGAAGCCATGTTACCAAGATTCGTTAACTTTTTCCAGCGTTTAGGATGCGGTGGATTTTGAGAGGACCAGTGCAAAAATAGCAGGACCACAGGAATGGCTGTCTGAACTTCCATTTCTCAAGTTTGCTTCCTGATACCAGAATTTTTATTACTTTTCTTTCATCTTGATGGAGGGCCTGGGTGACTGACAGGCCCGCATCAGATGGATGTCTCATAATTTACAAGCTGTCATTTCTTTTTTCTAAGCAGCACCTTTTGTTAGGGATGATAAAACACATCCCTCTGAGATTTGATTTTTTTTTTAATTCAAACTGGAGGAGTGAAAGTTTCCCATGGTTACAGCTATTGTTATCAAATTTTTTAATGCCAGTCTTGGTATGGTAAAGTCTCCAGTCCCTGGGAGGGTAGTTGAGAGGGCAGTATCACAGTCTGTCACTGTGAGGCAACCCCAGCCTGTTCATTATGAAAAATCAGAAAGACTTTTCTTTCCTGCCCGTCGAATTGCTTTAAGAGAGCTCTGCATATTTTTCAGCTCTTTATTCAGGTAGGAAAACCTCTTTACTCTTCACTACCCAGAGCTTAGAGACCCTAAGAAGGAGATATAAGAAGAGCATTCTTTGGGACTGTTGGTTTTGATGAGATAGATAAAAAGATCATGATGAATTGAAGGGGTGAATTTACTTTTACTTTAAATTTGTGAAAAACAGAAGCAACGACACACTGCTATTAGTTTCTTAGTGGTAAAGTCTGACTGAGCACCAGATATGTGCCATTTACTGTGCCAACGTTGGAGGACAAGTGAATATATCTCATCTTCTATCCTCAATGAGTTGCAGCTTGGATTAAGAAGTACAAGAGAAAAACGTGCAGATACTAACTCTAAAAAAAAGTACATGCAGTTAGAAATGTGTCGATAAAGATTAATGGGAATGCAGATGAGGGGGAATCTAATTCTCCCTAAGGCTTATGTTGAGCAAATCTGGAGCTAACAAGGTTGGGCTTTGGAGGGTAGGTAGAAGTTCACCAGACCCACAAGAGACAAAGAGAATAACGGGGAAGAGGAAGGAGATGGGGAATGCCAGGGAGTTGTCCTGATAACACAGCCTAAGGCACAGGTGAGCAGGGCAGAACACAGTTGTGCAGAAGCCTGTGTTCACCATACCAGTGTATATAAGGAGACATGATGGCAAGTAAGATTGGTCAGGACACTTTCCCAAGGGGGTGTGTTCTAAAGGGCCAGACAGAGCATAAGCTGATTTTTGAACGCGGTATAACGTGGGGAAAAGGCAAGAAGGCTTTCCACACCATATGAGAATAAGATATTTCTATCTTTTTGGAAAAGGAAAAACCCACCAGGCAGGATTTGAACAGAGAGGCCTTAAGATAGCAAGGAAAGAGATCAGAATGTGTCAAATGCTGTGATTAAAGAGTATGAGCTTTATCTTGCTGGGAGCAAGGCAGGGGTAATTGCAGGAGGATTTATGCAAAACTCTCTTACAGGGAGATTCATCTGGCAGAGTGTGGTGGTTTGGAGGGAAATGTGGGAATAAGCCAGTGGCTCAGAACAAGCTCTTAGTTCCAAGGTGAAGTGATCAGGGCTGCAATGTGGGCTGTGGCTGGGACAGTGGGGTCACGCAGTGGCCATCAGGAATGCCCTGTGAGATGCATCGTAAGTTCTTACTCCTCACCCCTTCCACTAAACCTAATTGTTCCCTCCAGTTCTGTGAGTGCCAGGCCAGGAGAGATCTCAGACACAGTCTGCAGCAATTCTACAGATGAGCCCCACCCTATTTGCAGTTACTTTTTCCTGCACAGATTTCCACCAGATCTTCTGTATTTGGAGAATGAAATAGAAGAGACCAGCAGAAGCAGCTTGTTCAACCTACAGTGGTTATAAAGGAGATGGTGAACACTTTCATGTTCATTTGCTTTGGCAGTGGGAATTTTTCCTCCCGTTCCTCTGCTCCACCAGAGAGCAGATGAGTGTAGCTGCTATGGAGACATTAAACACAGGCCCTCCTTTCCTGACACTCTGCCCCAGAGAAATGGAATCCTCCTTCTGCGTGGCCTCAGCTTTCTCTGCTCTGCTCACATGAGTACTTAGAAGGAAAAAAACACCAGGGGGTGGAGGGGGAAAGTGGGGCTGATATTCTGAGCACCGTGGGGGAGAATACTGCTGAATAATTCACTGATAATGCAAGCAGGCTCCAACTGGCAAACAATTCCCTTTCATCCAAATGATTTATCTGAAAATTAAAAAGTCTAAATGAAATCAAAATAGCAGTATTAATTTACAGAACTCAGAGTGTGAATTAGAGGAAAGCATTTAATATGTATACCAGGAGAGCATTGTGGGAATGGAACTAAAATAGTACAATTTAAACTTTTTTTTTTTTTTAATCTATGGGCAACTGCCATTTACATTCAATTCAATCTGGAAATTAGGTTGCAATGATATATAGAGGCTATTAAGGTGTAGATAGTAGGGCTATATTCTGGTTCCCAAGAGCCATTAATTGAATTGTTTCTATGATAATGGATAAATGTTGAATAGCTTTGCACAGAAAGACAAAAAATAGATTTCCTGTGATCCATTTTATACTCAACCCAAAGTATTGGGCAAAACCAACTAAAGGCATTTAGCATTTATTCAGTCTCTTTAAGTCCCCATCCTAAAGGTAACATTTCAGCCACTTTTCTAAATGATGATAAATACTTGAAGCCAAGATACCCAAAGGATGGAATTATTTTATCAAAGATTTTCCTCGTAGAATCACCACCTTAACATTCTGTCAAAGGTGAATGGCCAAGGCAGAATTGAATTACGTTACCTAGGCAAGAGAAGGAAAGGAGAAGATAATATGTGGAAGATTTGATGCTATCTCTAATAGGCTTTTCCTTTCCAGCACAGTTGGGTTATCTGTTTTCCAGAAATCAGCCAGAGGGGTATGTGTGAGGGAGAGTGAAAGCTCGCACACATATGCTGAATGCATAATGTGCCCTAAAACCACTTAAGATTTTTTTTTTGGATAATTAGAATTTCTGTAAAATCTAGTTGGCCTCCTGGTTTAGCATAGGGCTGAGAAAAATAAGTAAATATGTATTATAAAAGGTAATGCAAATTTATATGATATGTGTGTAGCAGTAAAATAAATTCAAATGGCTGCAAGGTTTCATTTGAGCACCCCTATGAAAATTCAATAGCTTTCCTGAAACCTTTCCCATTCATTTCTGAATGTGAAATTGGCTCTAGAATTCTCATGCGAAGCAGGCTCCCAAGTGATATTCTTGGCACTTACACATTTAGCACCTAATGGAATCCAAAAGTGAGACAGCACATGAAAATGAGAAGTATGCCAAAATAAGTTCAAATAATGGCCACATCAATGAAAATCACAAAAGCTGAGCATTATGCTGAGATTAAGAGTTGGCTAAAGTACTTGTCTGTTTTATAGAAAAGATTATGATTTTTTTAACTAAAATAATTTTCCTTTCCCGTTTCCCTATCTCTTATCATCAGACTATACCAACAAATTAAGTTGCCCTGTTGGGGTTATCTGTAGACCTTTGGTGCCTTCGTTTATATGCACAGTAAGGTGTGAGTAGCATTGAAATAGTGCATTCTGTCTGCTTCCCCCAATTGTCTACATAACTCTGACCCTTTCTTCCTTTACTTCTTTGCTCAAATGTCACTTTTATAGTCTTTGAGCAACAGTCACTCCTACGCATTGGCCAGAACGCATAGAAGGGTCTGTTTTTCCACTAGCATTATCTAATATATATTTCTGTACTCAAAATTTTGTATTTATTCTCTGATTCCTCCCATTCCAACTATAATCTTTGTCAGAGATGGTATTTAGAATTGCTTCTTGCACATAGTAGGTACTAAATAAATACTCTTTCTTAGAAAGAGCTGACCCCAGGCAGTTTTCATAATCTTTGTTCGTGATTGACAAAAATGTCAGTTCTGGCCGATAACGATTCCGAGAATTAAGTACCACAAATGAGTTAGGAGGGAGTAATTAAAAAGTTTAATTTTCTAACTTTCTGAGGCCTCCAATTTTGTGGAGAAAAAAGGACCAAATGTATAGTTCATTATAATTTAAATTTTGAGGGACCCCACAGACTTCTGTGGCATCAGTAGAAATCTGTTATCTTCACTTTGATGGGGACTATTTTTTTGATTTTATTTTTTTTTTAATTTACATCCAAATTAGTTAGCATATAGTGCAATAATGATTTCAGGAGTAGATTCCTTAATGCCCCTTACACATTTAGCCCATCCCCCCTCCCACACCCCCTCCAGTAACCCTCTGTTTGTTCTCCATATTTGTGGGTCTCTTGTGTTTTGTCCCCCTCCCTGTTTTTATATTATTTTCGTTTACCTTCCCTTATGTTCATCTGTTTTGTCTCTTAAAGTGATGAGCACTATTTTATAGATATATTTCAAGGCCTGCATAAGAAACTGATAGAAATGAAGGAGTAGGTGGTATTTTTAATACTGTTTTTATTTTAATCTATGACATTGAAGGAGACAAGATTTGCAGAGCAGCAGTGTAGATGGTGTCCTCGTTCAGAGTTATAGACCATGATTTTGATACACTAGGGCAAAGCACTCTGGACTTGATAAAAGTGACTACACCATTTTAAAGTTGTTAATGGCCAAGGAATATAAGCAGGTATATGATAAGGCTTAGGCATATTTTCTCTTTCTCAAGACACACACACTCACACATACATAGGACTTAAATAAACCCATGGATGAGCAACTGGGATGGCAAAATATGAGTAAAAATTAAAACATAAGATGTGAATTAAAGGATTTTCAATTGTTCGTAAACATCTTCAAGATTGTTGAGATGCTAAGAGGAAGGTTAACTTCTATTGTTTCACTCATTCAATAAACATGTGTATGTATTCTGTCCATTGCCAGCCCATGTGCATGATGTAGGTAAAACAAAATACACCATACAAACACAGCCTCTGCTGTCATGAAACCTACATTCTTGTGGGAAGCAGTAAGACCAAATGGATTAGAATAGAATTTTAATATAAAACCTCATATACAATTATGGGGAAGAATACTTTAGCTTAAATGAGGAATGTGATCTTCAGAAATGAAATACATTTCTTGTGAAGAATTGAGTTCTTCATCGCTAGAAATATCGCTAGAAATATTTGAATAGCAGCTCATGAGTGACTTTAGAGACATTCTGTGGAAAAGCTTGCTATATCAGAGGGAGGATATATTTGACAACTCTTAAGCTACATTCCAACTCACAAATTTCTGCAATTCAGAATTCCGGGGGCTCACTACCGGAGTTCCATTTATTAAGGTAGGAGTGTTCCATTTATTAAGTATGTTAGGTAGTGGTGGGAGAAATTTACAATCATATTAGTTGCCTAAGTAGTCCCTACAAACTCTGCCACCCAGTCTCTCTCCCATCATTACCACAGAATTTATAATATAATCTGCAAATTGGCAGGTCTGGTTTTGATTGGCTTTGTAGAAGGCAGTCTGCCTCTCTCCATCACAATTGTTCACATGATTGCATTTGCCCCGTCCCCACCTTGTGACTGCTCTCCCTAAAAAAAATCCAGCAAGAAAATTTCCCACTGACTTCTTAGAAATATTAGAATTAAGTGGTTTGTGGCAGTCTTCCAGAGCTATGGCTTTGGAGTATTCTTTATAGTACAGAATTTTAATTGGAGCCTATTTGATACGATCTTAGATTTACATTGTGCATCTACATCCACTTTATTGAGGCCCTGGACAAATGTCGCCAAGCTTTATTTGTGACAATTTCCAGAGGGATAGTCTGCACAATGCAATTTGATAACCCTTAATAGGTGATAAATGTGGCATTGAGTTGAGTTTACATAGCACACCTGGAATAGGGAAGCCACACAGCTGTTAACAGGTGTGAACACTTGTTTACCAGTGTCACTGGCGTCTGCTCATTTGAGTCAGCCTCCTAGGTTTACTACTGCTGCTAAATGAGTCAAACTTATCTTAATAGCAGTGTTGCCAGCGTCTGTGCTTCCCAGCATCATTTAATGTAGAAGAAATCAGCATGATTGAGAAGTGACTTGCCTCGCAGTTCATCTCAGTTTGACCTTCCCAGGATTGGGAACTTGGTTTCCCGGGTACATTATCTGTTTGCTCTGGGGTTTCTGCCAAAGAAGAGAGTCTGCCATCCTGGCAACACATTTACAACGATCAGACCTTGCCGGAGGGAAGTGTTCATGAATTGGAAAACTGCCTGAATTTATCCAAGAAGAAAGTTCAGAGAAGGGAAACAAAGGGGACTTTTTCCCCGGAGCATTTTAGAGCATGTTCTGCGTTAGATTCATCTGGCAGGGTTCAAAATCGATAGTCTCTCCTGGGTAAGTGTTTTCTTTATGACCGCTCTACCTGTACACCTTGGGGGATTAGGGTTTTGTGTTGGTTACAGGACTTAAACTTTAAGCTTTTAGAGAAAAAGTATGCTCAAAGCGCCTTTGATACCAATTCTTGTAGCTGTGTTATAAACGTTGCAGGTATTGAGACGATTTGACAGTGTTGGGGTTTTCTTTGACAACCAACACAGCCAGTACATGGTTCTCTTCTGTTGGTGAGGAAAGTGACCCAGTCGAATGTGAACTGCAGTTGGGAAAGGTTTCAACATACGAAGATGGAATGCTTAAAGCTAAACCAATTTGTCCTCAGTTGAGAGGAGGGTGCACAACAGGCTCAGATGGAATTGGGGTCGTGAAGTTGTAAGGCATGAAGGATGAGGAAATAGAGGACAACATCTGTAGTGAAGCATAATTAAGGAACAGAGAACAGTACAGAATGAGAACACATGGCTAAGAACAAGCCCTGTCTGCTTGTGACAATCTTCTGTACAATACTTTCAATCATGTAGGTTTCACTAAAGCCAAAGAAATCTTCCCCCGCCAAGTAAAAACAATAAAAAAATTTATCCATATTATTAGAGATGATTGTTATGAATAATGAAATCAGGCAGTGATTTGGCAAAAAACACAAAAAGATTGAATATATGAGGGAGGCCCTAAGAAGGAACCAGGTTTCTTAACCAAATGTAATTTTATTATCTTTGTGCCAGTTCTTTCTTAGCAATGTTTACTAATCCTTTATGCAGTGTTATTTTCCAGTGTTATTACAATCACCAAAGATGGTTAAGAAGATCAAATGTTAGAACTGATTTTTAAAAGAACAGGCATTTGCTTTTGTTCTCAAGCCAAATTTAGCATCCTTTCATGTTCTTTATAATTAGTATCTTGGCTCAGATTACAGCCACGCATCCCCTGAATGTGTCAGATGCTGGTGTCACTGTGAAAGAGATAGGCAGGCCTCAGCTTGAACGAACTATACTTGGGGATGGCAAGGTTCTTGTAGAGAAGTGACATCGTATGTTGACTCTTAACTGGAAAATTCCTTACCCGACTTATATCTCCTTTGTCTTTCAGTTAGTGTTGGAGTGTATAAACAAAGCTCACCTATTACATCGGCAGCAGAGCACCCTTTCTCCTTCTGGAAATGACTACAGTCTCAGCGAGTAGTTGAGCCGTTACCAGCACCCCCGCATGGCTTTTCCAGGTACTAATTAATCTGTTTTGGAAGGTAACAGCAGAGAGGTCCCAGGGGAGTAGGTTGGGAGTCTGTTGCGCTGAGCGAGTGAAAATCAGATTGGCTTGTAAAAATAGAGAACTTTTAAGCCATAGAACATCTGTAGATTGCACAATATGTATTTGTTGTTAATCTGCCAGTACACATCTTTCTGACTTTTCCACTGATATGTTTCTTCCTTACATAATATTAAAGGAAGGAAGAATAATGGTAGAATTTAAGCATATTTCTCTCGCTTAATCTCGAATTTAGGGTCCAGAAAAATATAGGGTACATGTAAATACATAAGAGAAAAGTCTTTCATGTTAAAGAAAATAATATATATAGTTTTCCTCTGGTTTCATAAAAGAAAGGTCATTTGTATTAAAGTAAAATGCAGATTTAGGAAAGGTTTTTCTATTAAGAGACCTCAAAGGGACCATCACTGTGACATTTACCTCAGTTTCCTTTCTACCCTTACCACCGTGCTTGCCTCTTACCTCTGTTTAATCATGAATCCAATTATCTTTACTGAATTCCTTTAAAATCATCTGAGAAAGGCCAGCATTTTAGTAAAATCTTCCTCTTGTTGTCACTTAATGAGATTTCCCCATCCTCCAAGCTTCCTATTTATTATACTTTTGCTTCCTGGGATAGACTGTTGACTGTTCTAGTCATAGCGACAAACATTGCGAGGAGAGCTTTCCAGTTTTGGGGTACATCTCTTCCCCCAGTTCTAGTTCAGTTTCCAGCTGAGTAATAAGACTCATCTACAGCATATTAAGAATAGAGAAAACAAACAAATCTCTTGAGCTGAGATGATTGTCTCCTAGAAAAAGGAAAGTAATTTGAATGAAGAACCTTTGACCTTTCCGTCTAACTGCCCAAAAAAATTTAGGTTGAGGATCTGCTCCAGGAAGAGAGCTATCACCATATTTAACTATAGCATAATATGAACTAGATGTGATAGGTAGAGAGGAGATTAGCAAAGTCTGTGAAAATTTCTTTCTGTGTCCCGTTGTTTTTGTATGGCCCAGCAAACATTTGTTTACCAAACATTTACTCTTTTTAATTTTCCTGTGAATTGTCTGCCTTCTCTTTTAAGTCCCAGACCTCTAACTCTTTTTCCTTAGCCCTGGAAGGCATATGAACGTCAATTTCCTGATTGCCTGTGGGCCTAATTTTTCTTATGGAATCCCAGTACATACATATTTTCCTTGTATTTTCTTCTGTTAATCTGTCTCATGTCATTTTAACTCCTACACCAGCCAGAAGAACCTTAAAGGGTAAAATAAACATTTTTCCTCCCCAACATCTGTTAGGGCATGAACAACTTTGAAAATATGTATTGCTTTATCTACAGAACTCATTATTATTTATTAAGTAGTTATTATATGTCAGACACAATTCTCATCATTTATTTGTATTATCCTAATTTTATTTACACAATAATCTTATGAGATCAATTATTACTTTAATTTTTATAGATCAAGAAAATTAACTACAAAAGGGTTAGGTAATATGATGGGTTATAAAGCTGTTAAGAGCATATGTTTTTAACCACTATGCTATAAGATTTAGAGATTTTCAGAATATTCAGGCTAGGAGATATTTCAGACATTATTTTTCCACATTACACGAATTTCTACAAATTGCACAAGGCTGAACCTGGCATGTTAATGACTTGCCTACGATTGTATAAACAGCTATACCTCCTGGATCCTAGTCCAAAGTAACAGCTTCAGCAACATGATTTCACTAATTTACCTATTCACATGGCTCAGTGTTGTGATATTCCACAGTTTTGGTTACTCCATACTGAGACACACATATTTTCTCTTCTCCCAAAGTAAAGTTCCTAATGGTATTTTCTGTGCATATATTTAGAAAAGACAATTCTGTGACTAACAGTCTTTTTTTTTCCAATTTGAACAAACTGAAACTCATTATGTGAGTGAGTCACATTTTGCAGGGACTAACACTACTTGAAACTCTGACTCCTGTTTGTCTTGAAATCTTTATACAGAGGACTAAGACCTTATCTACAGCATGTATCAGATAGGCTCTTCTCTCCATTCCATGCCTATAAGTCCCCCCAACATTTGTATCTTTCTCTCCCAAATTTTTGTCGGTCTCAGATAGGGCTGACTTAGCAGTGGCTTATAGTCAGATAGAGTAGTAAATGTTATTAACTGAAGAATACAAAGTTCCAGAATTTTTCCTCTTTGATTAAAAGAAAGAAAAAAATGCTTGAACAAAGATTCTCAAAAGGTTAATATTGGTAGTATTTTGTGGCATCTGTATACTTTTAAATTTTTTATTATTTTAGAGGCAGAGACAGAGAGAGACAGTGTGTGTGAGTTGGGGAGAGGAGCAGAGGGGGGTGAGAGACAGAGAGAGAGAAAGAGAGAGAGAGAGAGAGAGAGAGAGAGAGAGAGAGAGAGAGAATCTTAAGCAGGCTCCACGTGGACACAGGGCTCTGTTCCATGAGGTCATGACCTGAGCCGAAATCAAGAGTCCAGCACTCAACCTACTGAGCCATCCAGGTGCCCCTGTATACTTTTTTATTCTGTTCTTCCAGATGTGTGATATCATGTATTGCCAGTAATGAGAATTATGTATCCTTGTTAATATAATATATACTCACTTGGAACCAATGAAATCAATCATATATGCATTTAATCACTAAATAATCCATTTTTTTCTTTCTCACAGGACACTATATTAGTTAGGAAAGGTTGGATTTTTCCAGAGTAACAAATTACCCTCCAAATCTCATTATATTCTTACCACAAATCTAAAGCACATTTTGAAAATGGAGGGTGGCTTTGTTCCATGTTAGAACTCGGAAAGTTGGGCACTTGGAGGTTCTACCATCTTAGGTTACTGCCAACTTGTGGCTTCCAGGTTGGCTGCGGCAGGAGGAAAGAAAATGAGAAAAATACACACCTACCCTAAATTACCTCAGACTGAAAATAGCATCCGGCAGCTCTGCTCACATCCCACTGCTAAATGACTCACATGGCCCCGGCTAACAGCAAGAAGGACTGACGGGTAGAGGGAAACACGTGACCTATTTGGCACACTGTTGAGTTGTTTCCATTGGTGACTGAGTAATGGCTAAAAGCATGGGGTTTAGAGCCTGACAAATATAGTTACATTGATCTCAGTCTCTGCTATTTACTTACCTGGGTAAATTTTGTGATCCTTCTATTTCATCTTCTAAAAATGGAGATAACAATTTTCACAGAGTTTTTGTGATCTTTAATGGATTGACACACATACAAGTGTGTAGCACAAGACATCTGTTACATAATGAGAACTCAGTAATAATTCTGTAATTTTAAAAATCATGGAATCTACTCCCTAAACCAAGAGCACACTGTATACACTGTATGTTAGCCAACTTGACAATAAATTATACTTAAATAACAAAAATTAATTTGACAAATAATTAGCCTCACTCACTTGAGAGCTAAGGACTAGAGGAAGGCAACAAAGGAAATAAGTCACCCGCCTGCATGGAAATCTTGGTAAATCAGAGAAGAAATAACATCCTTACAGATTTAAAACTTGTATCTGAAGGGTTTTTTTTCCTCCAATAGCTTTTGGAGGTTTCCTATCAAAAGAATAAAAAGAAACGTTGACTTGCTTCAAAGGAAGAAAATAACAAAACAAAAAGTTCCTTAAGCATGTTTAAAAAGAGCCACAGGCTCTGAAACAAAGCTTTTCAATCTCAGAAAAAAATCATAAGTTAACAGAAGTGAAGATATGAAAGGGTCCCGCTTTCTATAACTGGACTCGGTTTATGTGGGGAGTGTGAGAGGTTGGTGGCATTTATTGGTATGCTTGAAAAAAAGATGAACTATTTCATTTGCAAAAGTGTCATATAAGTTTGTCTCACATGCTGCTAAATTATACAGTTATTAATAATAAAATTCAGTGCTGTCAGAAATCTGCTTGTAAGGATGGGGACTTTTTTGAATCTCATCATAATTCAAAGCTGGGCTATTGACCCTAAGCTAAATTCTCCCATCCTAAAAAGCAAACCAGAATGAAAACCTAATAATAATGTGTAAAAATAGAGGGAAAGGAGAATTGGCAGCTCTGAAACCATGATGTTTTCTAACACTATAGATGGAGTTACACAAACTTCATAATTAGCCTTTAGAAGAAAATCCAGGTCAAAATTTAGCCCAATTAACCTCTTGAGTGTCTCATTAATCAAAACCTGCTTAAGGTGATTTTTTTATTCTAAGCACAATGTGATGTGAGATACTCTGTGTTTATAAATCCCCAGTGTTCCTGTAACAGTGTCATAGCAGTGGGTGTTAGTTTCTGTCTTTGTTTTCTTTTTATTTGGTTGGCTTTGGCTTTGTGTATTTCTTTGCTCTACCTTTCAAGATGTTTATGAGGAGAGAATTACCTACCCATTACATGGTGTGTACCTTTCCGCTTACTAGTCCACTGCTTTAGGAAATAGGAGATACATAGAAAAAGGGAAGTTAGTTTAAATTTAAAATGTGTAAGTCATGGTAGACAAGCAGCTCAGAGATCGTATCAATGCTATTACAGTCACTGACAGATTTGAAGAAAGAAAGAAAGAAAAAAAAAGAATCAGATCAGGACAATTGAAATCTCTTGCCTCCATTCTGCCCTAACATATATTCAGTTAGATTGGACTGAAACAGTAATTGCAGAAGTTTCTCAATCTGTCCATCACTTTACTCAACAGTAGCCACAAGGATAAAAATGACTCATCTATAGGTCATGATAATTTTAAAAGAAAATGTGTTATGGTGCATTGTGGGTAAAATATGCAAATTATAAAGACAGCAGAGATAATTAAATTTTCTCAAATCAGAATAAAATGACCTTCTTTGATTGAACCCCTTTTCTGGGGGAGACAAACTCACCGCATTCATTGTTATAAGAGCATGCCTGGTAATAAAGTCAAGCTTGACAGATGAGGAGATTAGGAAGCCTGAGGATTTATAATAAGAAAAAAAAATGAACAGATAGATTGAGGCAAAGAAGATGCTACATTCATGATATATGCCACCTTTCCTCTATATTATTTCAGTTGTTTTGATTATTCACAGATACTGTTAATTAAATCTAGCAGATAATAGTGTAAAAGTAAGCAAAGTTAGGTCAGAACAAGTGATAATGCTTATTAACTAGAGGGAGACCTGTGATAATAAGTATACTTTTAATGAAAATAGGTGTGCTTTTTTTTTTTTTTTTTTTTTTTTGCAATTTACATTTTCACTGTGACCTGACATCTACTAAAATGTTTGGGAATTCAGAAGGACTCAGTGAATATTTGTTGAATCAATGACTAAATAAAAGGATAAAATAAGTCATTATAGTATATTGATTCTATTTCCCATTCCAGACTCAATGTAAATGCCTATGCAATGTTAGTTACCAGCTGAACACCACCCAACTTATTTTTCTTTAAACTAGGTAGATTTGTGTGTGAATTATTGGGCTTAGACGGATTAAAGTGAAGATTTAAACTTGTATTTGATCTCATTTGGGTACCAGATATTTTAAAACCAATCATCTGCCTATGCTGTCTACTGCACTGATTCTCTTTAAGGTATAACTGGAGGTGGTGTGTTTGCACACACGTGAGTGTGCAGGTGCGCGTGTGCACTCACATGCATGCATGAATGCCTGGTTTCCCTGACAAGACTACTTTTTACTTGGCAAAGTTTTTTTACTGCTGGGCAAGCCTACCTGCGCCGTAATCAGGAGATTAATTTGGCTGTTAATGTCAGCAATATGACTGTGAAATGAGCTTTGGGTTATAAATCAGTGTTCATATTCAGAATCACCAATTAGAAGATCTATGACTTTGAGACAGTAATTTTAATTCTTTGGGTCATGTTTTTCTTGTCAAAAATAAGGAAGTAATCTCGACTCTCAGTACTGTCCACCGCTATTCTGAGATACAAAGAAAGTTTAGGCTCTACCGGGCTATAAGATGTGTGAAAACTTCTCTACGTTAGCCACCAAGATTTCATTCAGCTTATTTGAAGAACAGTTCTACTGGATCTAAGAAAACATCTCGTCCTATTTATACCCGGTGCTTTGCACATGAAGTTAAAGGGGACAAGGCTGTGTGATGGCTCTGTACAAAGCAGGGGATCTTCCTCTGTCACCCCATTTGGTGATAGCCACAACCTCCCAAACCTGTCTCTCCTTTTAGCCACCTCTTTCCAAAGGTGTACAGTGTAGGAAACCTTCCTGATTCAAAATGACAACAATAAATCCAGGAGAAATAAAAAGAACTCAGAATCTGATGATGCAAGTTAAATGTCAAGATAAATCCAGAGAGGGGCTGGGAAGGTTCTACTTAACATGGACATTTTGGTGTCTTTTTTGCACATGATTTCCTTTCCTACAGGTATGATAACTTGGATATCATGGTTCTGGTAGTTCACTTCCATTTGTACTGTGCTCTCCCATATCTACCACTTCATTTCAGCCCTGAATAGCTCACTTTTCTTAGCCCACATCCAGCTCTTTAGCCAGGAATAACCACTGACCTTCATAGAATTCCATTTAGCTGGGAACACTGTGACATGATGCACAGACATCCTCAGAACTCACCTTTTCCTAGTGTTTTTCTGAAATACTGACCTACTAAGCTCCCCCTACCTGTGTCCTTCCTTCTATCCATTGCTAAATCTTTAGTATGTTCTTAGTCTCTGTTTTTTAAAGGGCATGCCTTTTTTTAATGCTAATTTCCTTTTCCTTCTCGAGTTTCAACATACTATACTTAGTTACCATTTCTGACTGAAACTGCATTTCATCTTTAGTTTGCTGTCTTTTTAATTCACTCCATTATGCTCACTTTGCCCCCAATCATATATATCCTATTTTCAAGTCCCTCTCCACTGATCTGTGCTACAAATTCCCAACTGTTTCTAGCCTGAATCCGACCTGAATTAAGTCAGTTCTGCCTGATTGATTTTGAGCTTGAATATATTCTTGTTGATGAAGTTGATGACATTTAATTATAAATAAAAGAGGTCACCTAATGAGCAAATTAGCAAAAAGGAACTAATTTCTCTCTAAGATGTTAACACAAAACTAGTCCTGAATAATATTATTATAAATATATTTTGATGAGTATAAATTGGACATTTTTACTGTTGATATTGATAATTTAAAAAGTATATAATTTCTGAGTGCCTGGGTGGCTCAGTCAGTTAAGCATCTGACTTCGGCTCAGGTCATGATCTCACAGTTAGTGGGTTCGAGCCCCATGTCGGGCTCTGTGCTGACAGCTCATAGCCTGGAGTCTGCTTCAGATTCTGTGTCTCCCTCTCTCTCTGCCCCTCCCCCCCCACTTGCATTCTGTCTCTCTCTCTCTCTCTCTCAAAAATAAACATAAAAAATTAAAAAAAATAAATAAGAAGTATATAATTCCTTCAAGACAAGGTCTAGGCATTATTATCTTTATATCCTCAATAGTATAAATTAGGTTATCAGACAGTTCTTATATTCTGTCTTCAACATACCTTGGATAGTTGTATCTATCTTCTTAGCTCAGTTGGGTCATGTTGACTTCACAAAGTTACCAGTCTTGATTTAACAATGGATCCTACCTAATAAATTGCATTATTGAGCTCTTATGCCAAGTGTTTTTCTAAGAGATTTTAGAAAATTGGCTAGTTGCTTGCCATTGTCCTGCTCCTTTTTACTTCTACATTTCCCACCTAACCTTGTTATGTGACTACATTATAACAGAATGTTGTTGGAAATGATATATGCACTTCTAAACCCTGCCCTCAAAGGTACAATTTCCATATATTCTCTCTCTCCTCTTTTTTATCAGTGAGTGAGATGCAAAAAATAGGGGGTGGACCTTGAAGACCTGAGGGATGACAGTGTCACTAGATGGAAGGACCTTGGGTCCCTGAATAAGTGTTTAGAGCAGATCCACTCCATTCCCCAACCTGCATTGAACTATAAAGTGAATGAAAAATAAACCTGTATTGTGTTAACCCACTGAGAGGTCTGGGTGATTTGTAAGAGCAGTTGGCCTACTCTAAACATAGCACTTGAAAACGTTAAATCACTTAACTGTCATAGCAAGGCTTTGAGGCAGGATTAGATTTAGGGAAAGCTGAGGAATTCCTGGAGGGATTTGAGAATGCTAATGGTAAACAGAAGCAAATGAAGCATTCACCTTGTAGAGAGACTAATACCTACGAGTGGTCCTTGAACAACACAAGTGGGGCAGGGGAGCTGTGGCGCTGCCTCCCCATGCAGTTAAATATCCACGTATAACTTGACTTCTCAAAAACTTAACTACTAATAGCCTGTTGACTGGAAACCTTATTGATAATTTAAACAGCTGATTAATACATATTCTGTAAGTTATATGTATTACATACTGTTTTCATACAATAAAGTAAGCTAGAGAAAAGCAAATCATAAGGAAGAGAAAACACATTTACAGTTCTTTACTGTATTTATCAACACCAAAAATGTATATATTTTTTTGAAAAACAGCCACATACAAGTGGGCCCGTGCAGTTCAAACTCATGTTGTTCAAGGGTCACCTGTGCTTCCAAGGTAAAGTATGCCACTTATGGCATAGCGTCTTATTCACAGAAGGTACAACAAAACGGAGTTGAAAGTACATAAAGTAGTCCAGTAGCGGGGAAAAGGTACTAAGTTTGGTGTCAGGCAGACCTCTGTTGGAACAGCAACTATGACTTATTTGTCCAAAGCTACTTAATCTCATTTCCCTCATTTGTAAAAACATAGCAGTTTTGACCCATAAAGATTGTTGTATTTTTACATGTGTTACATACACATGTTACACACACATGCACAACAATGCCTGTAACAGAGAATCGCACAACAAATGGTCGTGTGATAGATACTATGGTAGTTTAGGGTGAGAATACTGGCTGGATACTCATGGTGAACTGAAGATCAGGCCGGGCATTCTTTTTGACAGAGTCCCTGTTCTGGGTTCATTTGTGCCTCCGAACCCATATTAATATGTTGAAGTCCTAATGCCCAGTACCACTGTGACCTTCTTTGGAGATAGGGTCTTCTCCCCCTCCCCCCTCCCCCCCCCCCGCCACCCCGAAGTTTGTTTGTTTGTTTGTTTGTTTGTTTATGTAGAGGGAGAGAGAGAGAGAGAGAGAGCAGGAGGGTTGAGAGAGACAGAAAGAGATAGAATCCCCAACAGGCTCCAACTGACAATGAGGAACCTGATGAGGGGCTCGAACTCACAGAATTGTGAGTCATGACCTGAGCTGAAACCAGGAGTCGGATGCTGAGCCGGCTGAGCCACCCAGGCACCCCAGAGATACGGTCTTTACAGATGTAGTCAAATCAAATTGAGATCATTACAATAGGCCCTAATCCAATATGACTAGTGTTCTTATAAAATGGAAAATTTGGTGATAGGCACACATCCAGGGAAAACACCATGTGAATGTGGAGATGGCATCAGCAAGCCAAGGAAAGAGGCTGCAACCAATCGTTCTTTCACAGCTCTCAGAAGGAATCAACAATGATAACACCTTGAATGTATACTTTTAGGCTCCAGCACTGCAAGACAATGAATTTCTGTCATGTATACCACTTAGTTTGTGATATTTTATTACAGCAGCCTTACCAAATACACACAAACACACACACACACACTATTTTAAAGACTGAGAAATAGAAGTATCATATACAAAATAAAATATCTCAAGGCAGTTGGGAAACAGTAGTTGCTAACAGAATAACATACCTTCTGTCTTTACCAGGCCCAGTGAAAGACTAAGCTCTCTGAAGGACATCAGAGACAGACAGTGGACCTAGTGTGACACATTCTCTGATTTCCTGAGGGCAAAAGGCTACATATAAAGATTGGTCTCACTAACCTCCTGTGTCCAGTGTCCCTCTGAGAGTAACAAAGAGTAATATTACCATGGCAGGGGTCCCTATTCCTCTGTGCACTTAAAATGGTAGAATACTTGATATCCTAGAGAGGTCAGTAAATCATTGCAAATCACAGACATTATGGAAAAATTAAGTGTATATTTCATATTTCACCTGAGGAGAATATCAGTTCCTTGAAGATTTTGCTTTATGGAACCAGGGACAGAGCTTTGAAGAGTAAGTGCTTAACAAGTTTGCAAAGTTAAAAATAAATTTTAGGAGGTTGTTGTTGGAGGTGTTTTATATTTTGTTTTTTTATTCTTAAAATTGTTGCGTATGGCGTTAACGCTGGGAAAATCATTGGTAGACTCACTTGTGTTTATTATTGATGAAAGCAGTGGCTTTCCCTCATTGGTTATTGCATAACCCTAGCAACTAGGAAAAGACCATACATAATATAAACTGAAGCAACAAAAACTAACTTAGGAAGCCAGACTAGCCATGATCAATTATTCCCTTTATAGACATAGCATCCTTCACATTAATATAAATGATGTTATTTGTTGGATTGCTTTTTTTGTTTCTCAAATACCCCTGAAAAGGGGTGCCTGGCTGGCTCTGTTGGTTAAGTGTCCAACTCTTGATTTCGGCTCAGGTCGTGATCTCATGCTTCATGAGTTCAAGCCCTGAGTCAGGCTGTGCTTCACGCTGACAATGTGGAGCCTGCTTGGGATCCTCTTTCTTCCTCTCTGTTGGCCCTTCGCCCGCTCACATGAATGTGCATACATTCTCCCTCTCTCAAAATAAATAAGAAGCTTTGAAAAAGATTTTTTAAATACGTCTGAAAAAAGACTATTTTGCAGATTATATTTATTCAACAAACGTAATCTTATTTTTGAGTATATGTTATTAAATATGATGTATTAAGCAGCTGTGGAGACCCCAGAGGAGTAAATAATATGAATTATTCTCCAAAGTGTTGATCTGACTCTTCAACTTTCAAAATTGTCTTATATTTTTGAGGTGTAGTTTCAAGTGTGTATTAGGATTCTCCAGAGAAGTAGAACCAATAAGATGTGTGTGTCTACATATAGAGAGAAAGAGAGTATAAGGAGCTGGTGCACATGATTATGGAGATTGGCAAGTCTGCATCTACAATGTGGGCTGGCAGCCTCAAGACCCCAGAGGGCCAGTAGTACAGATGAGGTCTGAAGTGAGTTTGCTGGAAAACTCCCTCTTGCACAGAGAGGCAGATCTTTTTGTTTTGTTGTGGTCTTGAGCTGATTGGATGAGGACTACTTACATTATGAAGGCAATCTTCTTACTCAAAGTTCACTGATTTAAATGTAATCTAATCCAAAAAAAAAAAAAAAAAAAAACCACTTCAGGTTGACACATGAAAGTAGCTATCACAAAAAAATGCCGTAGGATCTTGTACTTTAAGCAGTCAGGGCCAGCCTAATCCTAAACTTCTCTGTTCTTTTCCCACCTCTAGCAGTCTTTGCCTTACCATTGGGACCTTAATATCCCTCTCAATATGCCAGAATGTAGGGTAGGAGCAGCTTATGCCCATTTGAAAAAACCCGATCCTTTCTACTAACCTGGCCTGGAGGAGATACCCTAGTTCCCATACTGTACCCCATACTATTTCTCTTTCTGTTAGTACAAGTTGTTTTTTATTGTGACTGGGTGGAGTCCAGTTCTAACTTCTATCCTGGTTGCCAGGTCCCATGTTTTGAAACTTGCTGAATGCCTCAGTCTCCTCTTGAGGATTGAGGTTTGGGGAGGTGTTTCTCCATAGAATCAATGCCATAGTTTTCAACTTAGCTCAGTGACAGTGTCCCATCAGTGCAATTCTGGGCATGCCATATGAGAACTTTCTGTTTGTTTTATTATTTTTTGTTTTTGAAATTTTTATTTATTTTTGAGGGAGCAAGAGACACAGGGTGAGTAGGGGAGAGGCAGAGAGAAAGGGAGACACAGGATCCGAAGCAGGCTCCAGGCTCTGAGTGGTCAGCACAGAGTCCAACGTGGGGCTCAAACTCACCAACCATGCATGACCTGAGCTGAAGTCGGACACTTAACCAACTGAGCCACCCAGGCGCTCCTCTGTTTGTTTTCTAAATGTCATCAGTGCTTTTCCCTACTTGTTGGGAGGAAACAAAAAGTTATAATCTTTGGTAAGCCATTCTAAAATGTTTACCTAAATTTCCTCAGTGGGCTCCTGCAACTCCTCTAGACCTAAGAATCATACACAGGACTCAATGGATAGGTCCAGGGCCAATCAGACCATCTGTCCGGACCTGCTCATCTTGCTTCCCCTGCCAAAATCATGTATTTCCATAGTCTTCCCTTCTTTATCCAGCCTACCACCACATCCCACCAATTTAATTCCCATTATCTTTGTATTCTAAGCCATTCTTATGTCATTTAACCTCCCTATCCCCTTGTATTACTTAACCTGACATGCCAGTGTTTTCTGTATGCACTTGATTATACATTCCCTGGGAGAAGTATTCTTGCTACCACTATATGAGATTCCAGCTCTTTCTAGGTAGATCTGAACATGACCTCTTAATGCTTTTCAGAGCTATCAGAGTTGTATTTATCTCACCATTAAAGATGAGAGCACTGAAAATAATCATCAGACTAGTTTGTGAACTCTCAGAAATATACTAAAAAATAAAAGTACCAACCCCATGTTGTTCCTTATTGACTTGGGCTTAAGAATGTTGTAATTTCACATATTAGTTCATTGAATCTCTCTAAGCAAGCTTAAACATATACAGACTCCTAAAAAAATAAAAGCTTCTACTGTTAATTAGTTAATGTTCAAAACAAATAAATTGATGGAAAGTAACCCGAGCTTAACAGGTAATAACTTGGAGTAAGATACAGCAAAAAGAAGGCCCTGTCATTGATTTTAAATGGGTGGTTGGGAGACGTGAGGTTTACTCCAAAAGATAGAGCTACTTTATCTTATGCCTCCTAATTTTACCCACCATAAATTGAGAACCATGCAAATTGCATGACTATTTATAGAAGAATCTCCTTCGATAGGGATCTAAATAGTGTGACTAACATTGCATCATCGTCCATGATATCCTTTGAAGGGAGAGTGCTCAGCTGTGAGAATTTCCTGTCTTGGGACTAAGGGTGGAGATAAAGAGATAGAGACTATAGAGATCACTACATGCTTCTTTTCTCCTTTCTTTATGGAGCTTGCTGTTATGAGGGCTCAATTTAATTAGGCCATGTAAGTGGAATAAGGGGAATGTGAAGTCACTGTGTTCCCAGTATATTTTAGAAAATTTGTTTGACATACAGAAAAGTGCCTGGGTCATAAATGTATAGCTCAACACATTTCCAAAAACTGAACCCATCTGTGAAAACTACATCAAGAAATAGAAAAGTTCAAATAGTCCTAAAGTTCTCTTTCTGATCCCTTCCAATTATTATCTGCCCTCAAAATAACGGATATCCTGCCTTCTGACAAAATAGATTTATTTTGCACATTTTCATACTTTATGCTACATTATCTAAATTTATTGTATTTTAAATTAATACTTTACAGATCTTTCATGCCTGTATACATTTGTTCAACCATTAAGTTTACAAGGCCCATTCATACTGTTGCATGTGTTTTTAGATTGCTCATTCCCATTGCTGTATGATATTTCTCGGTGTGAGTATATCATCATTTATTGATCCATTCTGTTGTTGGGTATTTGGGTAGTTTCCAGCTTGGAGTTACTACAAATAATAATGTTGCTATAAACATTTTAGTCCATTATTTGGGGGTGGGGTCATATGTAAGCATTTCTGAAGGCAGAATGAATTTCCCCAGATCTTAATTCTTCTAGATAATTCAAAGGAATTTTAAAACATGAAAAATAAAAATAATATCTATTTTGGCTACATATCTCGCCTATACCATGCCTCATTCTTCTACCCATTAGAGAAAATATCCTAAGTAGTTACACTCTTTCATTTTTTTTCCTGAATCCTCTTCCAGCTAAAACCAAATGTCAGATTGCCACATTGGGCTCACTGAGATCCCTCACTAAGAATTTCAAGGATGCAAACAGTCTAGTAGCACAGGTGAATGGCACTCTCTTGCCCAGGTCAAAAGAACTGATCGGTAATTGAAATGGACAGGTTTTCACACAGCAGGGAAGATTTAGGTAATGAAATCTCCCCATTCTATACTCAGATAGATGTATAGTTTATGAGATACTTTCCAGGAACCTAGGCCTCATAAATCTATAAATCAATGATATGCTGCTAACATAATTTCATGAATAAGAACTTTCCTCCAATACCATTAGCTTATTTGCTGGGAGGTTCTAACTAGTGTTACAAGGAGAACAAGCTGGAGTCACCTGTGTTCATTCTTTCCTGAAAATACCACCCAGGTGAAGGTTCACAAACAGACCACAAGCTGGCTGCTTCAACCCTCTTTCCATGCTACAAGGAGGCGTTTATCCAGTCTACTTGTCAAGACCATCAGTGATCAGTTCTATGTCCTCTTCTTACCTGATCTGTCTGCAGCACTTGGCGTAGCTGATTACTTATTCTTCCTAGTGCGTTTTCCTTGCTTGGCTTCCCTGGCTACATTTCTCTTTCCCTGTCTCTCTTCTTTTTTCCAACCTCACTGGCCACTCCTTGTTTCTCTTCTTTTATGGTTTCTTTTATGGTTTTCTTCTTATCTTCCTTTAAAATGGGGGTGCGAATTAGAGCATTAGTCCTTGAAACCTCTCCTACCCCCTTTTCATTTCACAGAGTCTCATTACTCTAAGTCCCATCTAATCCTGAAGATGCCCTAATTTATATCTTCCCCCGGTCCTTCCCCACCCTGCTTTTTGTTCCCCCAGCTTTGCTGAGGTATAATTTACAAATAATATTGTATGTGTTTATATAACATAGGGGTGCCTTGTGTGGTTCAGTTGGTTAAGCATCCGACTTCAACTCAAATCATGATCTTATAGTCGGTGAGTTCGAGCCCCGTGTCAGGCTCTGTGTTGACAGCTCAGAGCCTGGAGCCTGCTTTGGATTCTGTGTCTCCCTTTCTCTCTGCCACTCCCCTGCTCATGCTCTGTCTCTGTCTGTCTCTCAAAAATAAGTAAGGATTAAAAATTAAAAAAAATAAAGTACATAACATAATGATTGGACGTACATACACGCGGTGAAGTTATTTGATCCTTTCATCATCAAGTCCTCTCGATTCCATTGCCAACATTTATAAAAAATCAGACTACTTGTCTCATCTCCACTTCCAAAAATACATTTATTTTAAAAGTAATGAAACTTATGCATTATGGCCCCTCTGTTGTATAGGGCCTTTCTATCCTTCTGGGGATTCAGGACAAAGGAATCTAGCCATGTGCTAGAGGTACAAAGTGCAGTTAGCACTATAATACATGCCAGAGGTGGACTGGAGGCTGGGAGTAGGGGACAGCATGTTGGCAGCACTCCTTTCTCTAACCACCAAGTCCAGAGCAACACTTGCTCATGGTTGACCTTGACTAGTATCTGGGCCCCACCATTCATTCACTCCAAGGGGAAGGATATGAAGGTATCATGGTTGTTTTATCTGTGGGATAACCATTATAGCCAAGGCTTATCCATCCCCTTCATCCCCTGGGATTGGCCCAGTGGTAGCAATGGGAGTAGGAGTGAGGAACCCCAGGAGATAAAGATTAGGCCAAGCTGGACCAGTGTTTGAGGCAGTGGTTTCTCCATGGGTCAAAGGAGGGAAATGAATGGACTAGAGCTTTGAAGGGCTTCCATCCTGGGCGAGAATTGCAGAGGAAATTATGAAACTAAGGGTTATTTTTGTACACTGTCAAAAATAAAAGACAAATTTTGTGTCAGCTGGCTACACAAAAGAACAGGTTTTTATTGTTTTCAGTGAGAGAATTATCTTTCTATTCTGTCTACTTTAAAAGTATTATATAAGGAGGTGATCAAAAAATGCTTATGGAATATAGGGAAAAAGTAACATAGAAGTTTGTCATGCAGCTAATAATAATAATAATAATAATAATAATAATAATTTGTACATTCTAAGACTTTTATGATGCCTGTGTTATTTATCAGCTTTTTAACACTTGTAGTTTCTTTACTTTTTTCTAAATAAATATTTACTTCTGTACCTGACTTTATAGCAAGAATTTTGTGTATTTTTAGAGAGCTCCACAAAACCCTTATGTATTCCTGTGCATTGCTTCCACCTTATTCCAGGTGTGCATCAATCTGTAAACTGGATTAACTCAGGAACCTCCAAGCCTCCCTGATTGCCCTGCCCCCTTTTTCCAGTTAATTCACAAAAGAGCAGTTGGAGTGATCATTTCAAACTGTAATCCAGGCCATGCCCCTCTTCTGCTTAAACCTGCCTGTCTTTTCCTGCCTCACTCAGGGTCAAGGCCAAAGTCCTTACACTGGCCTAGCTCATAGCCCACTTAACTCTCTGACCTTATCTGCCCTCCCTCTCGCTCACTCAGCTCCAGTCAGGTTGCTCTCTTAGCTTCTCTGGGAATGTGACAGGCAGGTTCCTGCCTCGAGAATTTCTTCCATGAGTCCCTCTTCCTGGAGGATGCTTCCTAAGATAGGTAGACAGCCCTTTTTTTTTTTTAATTTTTTTTTTAACATTTATTTATTTTTGAGACAGAGAGAGATGGAGCATGAACGGGGGAGGGGCAGAGAGAGAGGGAGACACAGAATCGGAAGCAGGCTCCAGGCTCTGAGCCATCAGCCCAGAGCCCGACGTGGGGCTCGAACTCACGGACCGCGAGATCGTGACCTGAGCCGAAGTCGGACGCCCAACCGACTGAGCCACCTAGGTGCCCCGGTAGACAGCCTTTTTCCTGACCACCTTAGACTGCTTGTAAACAGCAGTGGGAACTCCCTGATCATCCTGTTGAAAAACTGCCTCCTCACTTCTGACAGGGACTTCTCTTTCTCTGCTTCATTTTTCCATACATTAGCATCTTCTAAAATACTATAACATCAGCTTGAGTATTCATTCATTGCATTTCTCCCTTCATTGATCCATAAAGGCAGGGATTTTTATCTGGTGTATTCACTCACTACTCTTTCTTCCAATTTCTACACAATGCCTGGCACATAGTTGGCCCTCAATAAATGTTTAATGTATTCACAAATGAATAAATGAATGAATAGTTTATGCTTCCTGAATTCTTGCAGCTCTAAGTTTAGGGTCAGAAATATCAGTCCTCAATATTGTTTTGGTCCTAAGTATAATAAAAAGTTGTTGAAGGTTTGTGACTGGTTAAGTAACATCATGAGATCATGTTTATGGAGGATGGTTACTGAAACATTTATGGAAGATGGCATGTTTGGGGTAAGACTAGAGATAAGAAGACTAATTGTTTAGGAGTAATGTGATAATGATCTGCACTAAGATAGTAGAAATAAATATTACAGTGTTTGGCACATGAATCCTGAAACTTTCATGAATGATTTTCTAAGGTTTTTTTTTATTCTTATTTTTTTGTGGCTTTTATCCAAATATTTGACCTTGTGTTGGCAAATCTTAAATTAAAATTGAATAACCAAAGGGTACCCAATGATACCAAAAGGATTCAAATCTAGAATTGGTGGGGTAACATGCCTTCATGAAATATTCTTCCAGAAATAAAAAGTTTAATACATACAGATCCATTAGTTACCAACATGTTAACCTTTGAGGAATACCTGTGGGGAATCACCTGAGCATTCATCATAAAAGCACATTCATCCAGTCCATCTGTCTATGAAATGCCAGAGCATCTTCTTATGGGGGTGGGGAAGAATGGCAGTGGGAACAGGAGGTGTTTATCTTTGATTCCCTATGTTTGTGGGTATCTCCTCCCCATAAACTGAAGATAGCAAATTGCTCTTTGCAGATCAAAACACACAGGAGAGGCTGGAGAAAAGGAAAAAAAAGAAAAAGAAAAAGAAAACAGATGGAAAAGGAGGAGGAGGTGGTGGAAAGAAATGGAGGGGAAGCAAGCTGACACCTGTTTTCCAGCACAATGATCATTAAAGTTATCACATGTGATGCCAGAAGCTTTATTTTAAATACCCTGTCTGCTACCTTCTGAGTTAAGTAAATAGTTTTGAATATGCATCTCATTCAAATTAGTTTCCATCACAGTCAGTGGCTGTAGTTAAAGTGACTCGAATAGTTTTTAGTCCTACCAGAAAAACAACAAAGAAGTATAGGGAATGCTATCCAGTCTTGTTCATTCAGGAACATTTCCTTGTTTCTGGATATAAAGTAGATATATTTAGTACTTTAGTCAGTGCTCCCTGAGAGAGCCACCCGTTAGTATTCTAATAATCATAGAATTATGATTCTACATATGATTCTACAACAACAACAACAACAACAACAATTACAGAAGGAAGTGAAGAAAACATTAGGGTAGGCAATAATTTAAAAGATTAGTACTAGTCCCAACAGATTTTTCTGACCAAAAGGCTAGGGATTAGTCGTCAAGTGGAAATTTCTGGATATGTAAGCCATACTTATATCAACTTAGTTTCTTATAAATGTAAAGTTGACTGTGTTGTGCTGACTCAGCTATCTGTGGAAATATGTATCAGTTCTAATAATTAAAAGGTTCATCTGTGATACAGCAAGGTTTTTTTGAAATTAATCTTTATTGATTAGTAAATATTCACACGCTTCACTGTTATTACAACTATTATACGAATGTAATAATTGTTGCTGAGCACAGCAGTTGGATTCTATTTTCTCTTGATATTTATATGCTTGTTGCAATGAGCATAAGTTAAGTTCTTCCTGTGTGAACACTTGTGTTTCTAAACTAAATATAATCAGTAACTATAGAATTTATTACAGGCTTTTAGTGTAACTGCTTATTTTTAGGATATCGACAAATATACATTTAATTTAAAGTGTATATACTCAGATGAAAATGAGCAACACTGTAAGAATATATTACCATGATGTTAAGAGCCAGAATCTGCTCCGTTGCTGTTTCTTGTTAACTTATACAAATTTACTTAATTGACTTGACACCAGTGTCCTCACATACAGAGTGGGAATAATGTTTTGCTAATTACATAATTCGTTGTTACCCGACGACCCCCTTCCCACGAAAGAAAATAATTATGAAATCTGGATATAATACCAGAAACAGCTATACCGGACAGTGAGCAGCAGCAGACAGACTCGTGGGGAGTACATGCACTGAGAAGGGGAATTGTATAAACAGAATCCTCAATCCTGTGGTCTTAGCCTGGGGCCAAGGATAATTTTTAGGGTATTGGCAGAATGTGTGCTGCTGGTGGTGGAACAGGGGCAGTATTTTGACCTGGGAAATCAGAAACATGAAGCCAGGCAAGTTAGGGCTGCTGAAGAGAGCAGGGAATAACGGGAAGGGACAGAGCCAGACAGATGATCACATATTGTATCACGGACCCCTGAGCTATGTATGCATCCATGGTACAGACTTGGAACAGCTGAGGCAGAGACAAAAGACTGGGTCTGAGATGGGCTTCCACCCAAGAAACAGAGTTTACATTTCAAGTCTGTCTAAGATAATTGCCTGCCAAAGTAGGGGAAGCAACACCAATCAGAGAAAAGGACAGATTCTACGCAGAGTGCAATTAAAAATTACCCAGTATATATGAGGAATCAGGAAAGTGGAACACATTTTCAAGAAAAAAAGAAACTGACTCTGAAATGGCCTAGTATTGGAACGAGCAGACATGAGTTTTGAAATGGCTATTAGTTTTCTTCAAAGAAGAAAAGCGAAATATTCGCCCATGAATGAAAATATGGGAAAAGACAGCAGAGAAATGTTAACAATATAATGTAAAAGAACTAAGTGGAAATTCTAGAACTATGAAAGACATACATGGAATTAAAATTTTATTGGGTGGATTTAACAGCTGAATGGAAATGATAAATGGAAGACTCAGGGACTTGAAGATAAAGTAAGAGAATTTATCTAATATGAAGAACACCGAAAAATAAAGATTATAAAAAACCTAACAAAACCTCAGGCCCTTTTAGATTATATCAAATAGTCAAACATGCATGTTATTAGAGTCTTAGAAGGAGAGGAGAGATAGAATGAACCAAAAGAAAAATAAAGAAATACTGGTTGAGAATTTCCTAGATTAGAGGAAAATTAGAGATAGAGATTAGAGATAGAAATTTCCACATAAAATATTCTCAAAAAAAAAGACAAACAAAAAAATGTTGTACTTCAGCACATCCATATGGTGTCAAATTGTTGAAAGCGTCTTGCCCACCCCCCCAAAAAAAGGCCGAATCTTAAAATCAAGAGAAAATTAACCCATCACATAGAGTACATCAATGAAATCAATGATTTGATTAATAATTGACTTCTCATCAGAAATAAATATAACCACTGCAAAAATGGCAACCTACATGTTTTTTCAAGTGCATGTAATGTTTTTAAGGATTGGCCATATGTTCTTCTATAACAAATTCTTAATTCAAAAATATTGATATTATAGATAAAATATTTTCTGAACAAAATTAATTAGAAGTCAATAATAAAATGATACTAGGAAGACTTAAACATTTGGAAAATAAATGACAAACTTCTAAATAGTCCATATGTCAAAGAGGAAATGGCCAAGAAACTTTGAATTCCACAACAATGAAAAAATTCAACAGATAAAAATTAGTAGGGTATAGCTAAAGCAGTGCTAAAAAGAAAATTTATAATTTAAATTCACATGTATTTTTTATAAAGGAAGGTTTAAGGGCACCTGGGTGGCTCAGTTCATTAAGCGTCTGGCTCTTGGTTTCAGCTCAGGTCATGGTCTCATGGTTTGTGAGTTCCAGCTCCCCGTTGGGCTCTGCGCTGACAGTGCAGAGCCTTCTTGGTATATTCTCTCTTTCTCTCTCTCTCTCTGCCCCACCCCCTGCCCCTTCTCTGCTCACACTCACTCTCTGTCTCTTCAAGTAAATGAATAAACTTTAAGAAAAGGAAGATTTAAAATAAATGATCTGTGATTATAGTTTAAGAATTATAAAAGGAAGGGGCACCTGGCTTAGCTCAGTCAGTAGAGCATGCAACTCTTCACCTTGGGGTTGTAAGTTTGAGCCCCACATTGGGTGCAGAGATTGCTTAAAAATTAAATCTTAAAAAAAAAGAATTATAAAAAGAGCAAATTAAACCCAAATAAGTAGATGGAAGAATATAATGTAGATAAGAGCAGGAAATAATGAAATAGACAACAGAAAAATAATGAAAATCACTACCAAATGCTGAATAAATTTATAAATCTCTAGATTACACTGATGAGTAATCAAGGAAAAATGAAATATATTATCAATATCAGGAAAGGGGCATCAATGCAGATTCTATAAACACTAATGACAATAAGGAAATATTGCAAATAAATTTATGATGACACATTTGACAACTGGATGGAAGGAGCAAAATCCATAAAAAGTAAATTGTACCAAAATAAACCAAAGAATAAATAGAAGCTGAAATATCCATATGTCAATTTAAAAATTAAGTTCATAATTAAAAGTTTTCCCAGAACTAGATGTCTGTGCTAGTAAATTCTGTCAAACAATTTTGAAGGAATATATATATTTTTTCAAAAAGTATCAGAAGGAACACCTGTCTATTTTATAATAGTAATACTGTATTAACCTGATTTAAAAATTAAAGACATTAGAAACATAAAATTATAGGCCAATAACCTTATGAGCACAAACATCAAGAACTTCACAAAATTTTAGCAGACAGGATCTGACAGTCTATAGAGGGGATAAATATATCATACTGACAACGTGAATTTTATCCAGAGAGTCCAAGTTTTGTTTAATACCTAAAAAAATCAACCAACTTAATAAATAAAATAATCATATGATCATTTAAATAAATGCAGAAGAATTTCACAAAATTCAATACCCACTCATAATAAAAATGCTCAGCAAACTGTGAATGAAAGGAAGCTTTATAAATCTGATAAAGGATAATTATAAACAAACAAAAAACTACCACTAACATCCAATGTAATGCTTTCTACTTTACATTAAGGGAAAAAAGCATGGATTTGTATTGCCGACATTTATATTGAACGTTATGTGGAAATAAGGTAGGGAAACAATAGAAGGCATTGGAAAGGAAGAAGTCCAACTATTTTATTTGTAGACAGTATGGTCACGTGTTTTGAAAAAGTAAATATTACTTTTATTCAGGTATTGTGAGTCCAGCAGTTGAGGAGACAGTTGCCATTAAAAAGATAGGTAATGACTCACAATTCCCTAGTACCCAGGCATTCAAGACCATAGCAGAGAACATAAGTTGGTCACAGGTAGAGAGAGGGGAATTGAACACAAGGCTTTCCTTATGGTTTTCTGGGAAGGAAGGGGCAAGGCTGACTGAGGCTTAGTAGGTTTAGAATTGGCTAGTCTGAATAAATTCAGAGGGCACAGGGGAATAGGGGCTGCTCCTAGTTGTTTGATATCAGGCCGTGGGGTGATAAGGACAGAGGAATAGTAGCCTGGAACATAAGAGCCTGATAAGAAGGTTGTTGGAGTAATGGGTTCTGGAATGGCTAGTTTGCACTTACAAGGCATGCTCTGAGGCAAGTCATTTACTATCTCTAGAATCAGCTAACCCTGGCAGAGGCAGTGTCTCCTTGGTTAGTAAAAAAATCAAACAGAGAAAGTAGAAAATATGGTTAATACATTATTTGTAGAAAATCCTGAAGAACCTAAAAAAAACCTACTAGAATTAATACATGAATTTAACACGATTTTAGGGCCTACATCCAAAATACAAGAATCCGTTATACGTGTGTGTCTGTGTGTATAAGGAGTAAACAATGAGAACACTATAAAACATCAGTTCCATTTAAAATAGCAAAAACTATATAAGGAATGCTTTAATAAATGATGTCAAATACTCAAAATTCAGTACATTAAGGGAGATTAAAAAGAGCTAAATAAATGGAGAGATATACTGTTTATGAATCAGTACAGCTTATATTATTAATATAGTGATTCTTCTCAAATCCATCTATAGATTTACTATAATCTAAATCAAAATTACAGCAGGCTTTTTCCCCCCAAGAAATTCACAAATTGACTCTAAAATTTCTGTCTGCAGGCATAGACAATTTTAAAGCAATTTTAAAAACGGAAAGATTGGATAGCACACTACCTGCTTTCAAGGTTTACTATGAAGCTGCAGTAATTAAGATAGTGTGATATTAGCATAAAGACAAACATATAGTTCATTAGAGCATATAGTTTTACGTCTTCTCATAGAAATACAATTGATTTTCAGTTAAATGCCAAAGTAATTCAGTGAAACAACAGTCGTATCAATAAATGGTTCTAGAGCAATTGAAAATCTTTAAGAATAAGAAAAAATGAATAAGGTAAAGAGGGTGTACCCTTTAGTATAATTACGAAAGTATGTCAGTGGTTGCTTGAGTCTAGGAGTCATAGGAAAAGATGGACAACAAAGGAACTCAGGAAAGTTTTTACAGTGATAAAAATAGTCTATATTTTGATAGTAATGGTATTACTCAACTGTATAAAATTACCAAATTACATCCAATTCTACACTTAAAATAGGTAAATATTATATGTGAATTTTATCTCTATAAATATGGATAAAAATAAGAATAAGCATGTCTTACAATTCTGAAATTTACAAATACATAATGCACATAAAAGTGCTTAACTTATAAGTTATTTTACAAATTCAAGGTGTTATTATTATGTAATCAAAGTTTCGACTCCTTTTAAAAAATTTTTTTAACATTTATTTATTATTGAGAGACAGAGACAGAGCATGAGCGTGGGAGGAGCAGAGAGAGGGGGAGACACAGAATCTGAAGCAGGCTCCTGGCTCTGAGCTGTCAGCACAGAGCCCAGCGTGGGACTCGAACTCACAAACTGTGAGATCATGACCTGAGCCAAAGTCGGACGCTTGACTGACTGAGCCACCCAGGCGCCCCCAAAGTATCGACTCCTTAATTAGGAAGAATGCATCATTCGCATAAATTGAATGCATCATGTGTCATATCAATTACATACATCATCACATTCATTTGAAATGTTTGTTATAACCTTTTTAACAAACAAATTTATAGAGTGTGAATTAAATGAAAAATCAAATGGTCAGTAAACTGCAGAACTATGACTGAAACAAGCCTTCACTCTATAGCTAAGTCTCTCTACTTAGTCATTATGTTTTTGTATTGAAAGTGTATCAGGGGCTGCCTGGGTGGCTCAGTCAGTTAAGCATTTGACTTCAGCTCAGGTCATGATCTCACAGTTTGTGAGTTCGAGCCCTGCATCAGGCTCTCCACTGTCAGTGCAGATTCTGTTTTGGATCCTCTGTCCCCCTCTCCCTCTGCCTCTCCCCTGCTCACATTCATATTCTCTCTCTCTTTCTCTCAAAAATAAATAAACATTAAAAAAAATATATCAGGCTCAAATGCTAGACATGTACAGAAGTACAAATTTTCATAGAAGTCTATCCACAAAAAGTTTTGTGTATGCTAGAATAATTTAAAGATGATCTGGTGAAGAGTGGTTTCCCTATCTTCTGCAAATTTTAAGGGTCATAATAGAATTTATTCAATAATATTTATGTAACATGATACAAAACCAATTCCTCTTGGAATTTAGTACTGAAATCACCTTGATGATCAGAAAAATAGGTGTGTTTATTTTTAATTTAGGAAATAAATAATATTTATGGGGAATATTGTGTGATTTAAAAGCATCTATATAGATATGTGCCTTTAATATGTTATAAATGGTATAGCTGTCATTATGTCCCATATGATTTTTTTTAACTTAGCTGCCATGAAGTTAAAAAAAAAATTCAGTTTTAATAATCATTTAGTCCTAATTTAATGACATACAATCTTTCCATATTGCCTAATTTCATAGATATTTAATATTTGTCTTATGTGTGATTTAATATTTTATGCAAATGAGTGTACTTTTGAGGCAAGTAAACTATAAACAATAGTAAAATGATAGTAAAAAATAGTTTGTAAAAAGAGGTTTGTTTATTAAGTTTAGCTCTTAAAAATTAGCATTATTTTAAACATCAGTATCCTAAATAGGGCCTCTGGTAGTACTTCTTTTCATAAGGTCTACTATACATTATTAAGGCTATTGGAAATAACATTGGGAAGCTGTAATGATATTACATACCAAGAACATATATATCTACACACACATACATATAACCTTCTGGAAACATGTGATTTTTACCAACTGATTCTTTGAAAGTGAGTACATATGTTAAATTTGGATAACATACTCATATTCACTTTAATTACTTATCTCAATTACTTAACATACATATGTTATATAAATAACACATAAACCAAAACTCTTTCATGAATTGTAAAAGGAAGAGTAAAACAACTACTTAGTGACATTGGTTTTTGAGTAAATATTCAGAAAAATGCATGAGGTTCTTCTCTATTTGGTAAAGTCTGGAAATAATATATATACATATGAAGTATTATGATATAGAAAAAATTCCTGGAGCAGAAAATTAATATGCATATCATGTATATATGAAGATGTTCATGGAGATTGTTTCAAATTTAATTCAGGTGAATGGGTCATTTTCCCAAAGAATTATCCAGTACATATTAATTTGTGTGGCATTGGTAAATTCATAGAATAGATACACTGATTAAAAGAGAACACACACACACACACACACAGATGGTTTGTATTATTACTATCAAGAAAAAAAAAGGTAGAGTGAACTAATATTGACTATTCTTTACATGCTATATGCATTGTGTAGCTATTTAAATTAAATATTTCCGGAAGATGGCGGCGTAGGAGGACGCTGGGCTCACCGCGCGTCCTGCTGATCACTTAGATTCCACCTACACCTGCCTAAATAACCCAGAAAACCGCCAGAGGATTAGCAGAACGGAGTCACCGGACCCAAGTGCAGACGAGAGGCCCACGGAAGAGGGTAGGAAGGGCGGCGAGGCGGTGCGCGCTCCACGGACTGGCGGGAGGGAGCCGGGGCAGAGGGGCGGCTCGCCAGCCAAGCAGAGCCCCCGAGCCCGGCTTGCAAAGGCGGAGGGGCCTGACGGACTGTGTTCCGACAGCAAGCGCGACTTAGCGTCTAGGAGGTCATAAGTTAACAGCTCTGCTCAGAAAGCGGGAAGGCTGGAGGACAAAGGGAGGGTGAGCTGCGGAGCCCCCGGACGACAGAGCTCAGTTTGGCGGGGAACAAAGGCGCTCGCCAGCGCCATCTCCCCCGCCCATCCCCCAGCCAAAATCCCAAAGGGAACCGGTTCCGGCCAGGGATATTGCTCGCTCCGCGCAAACACCCAACTCTGTGCTTCTGCGGAGCCAAACCTCCGGCAGCGGATCTGACTCCCTCCGGCTGCCACAGGGCCCCTCCTGAAGTGGATCACCTAAGGAGAAGCGAGCTAAGCCTGCCCCCCCTGCCGCCGCCGTGCACCTTGCCTTCCCACCCCAGCTAATACGCCAGATCCCCAGCATCACAAGCCTGGCAGTGTGCAAGTAGCCCAGACGGGCCACGCCACCCCACAGTGAATCCCGCCCCTAGGAGAGGGGAAGAGAAGGCACACACCAGTCTGACTGTGGCCCCAGCGGTGGGCTGGGGGCAGACATCAGGTCGGACTGCGGCCCCGCCCACCAACTCCAGTTATACACCACAGCACAGGGGAAGTGCCCTGCAGGTCCTCACCACACCAGGGACTATCCAAAATGACCAAACAGAAGAATTCCCCTCAGAAGAATCTCCAGGAAATAACAACAGCTAATGAGCTGATCAAAAAGGATTTAAATAATATAACAGAAAGTGAATTTAGAATAATAGTCATAAAATTAATCGCTGGGCTGGAAAACAGCATACAGGACAGCAGAGAATCTCTTGCTACAGAGATCAAGGGACTAAGGAACAGTCACGAGGAGCTGAAAAACGCTTTAAATGAAATGCAAAACAAAATGCAAACCACCACGGCTCGGATGGAAGAGGCAGAGGAGAGAATAGGTGAACTAGAAGATAAAGTTATGGAAAAAGAGGAAGCTGAGAAAAAGAGAGATAAAAAAATCCAGGAGTATGAGGGGAAAATTAGAGAACTAAGTGATACACTAAAAAGAAATAATATACGCATAATTGGTATCCCAGAGGAGGAAGAGAGAGGGAAAGGTGCTGAAGGGGTACTTGAAGAAATAATAGCTGAGAACTTCCCTGAACTGGGGAAGGAAAAAGGCATTGAAATCCAAGAGGCACAGAGAACTCCCTTCAGACGTAACTTGAATCGATCTTCTGCACGCCATATCATAGTGAAACTGGCAAAATACAAGGATAAAGAGAAAATTCTGAAAGCAGCAAGGGGTAAACGTGCCCTCACATATAAAGGGAGACCTATAAGACTCGTGACTGATCTCTCTTTTGAAACTTGGCAGGCCAGAAAGACTTGGCACGAGATTTTCAGGGTGCTAGACAGAAAAAATATGCAGCCGAGAATCCTTTATCCAGCAAGTCTGTCATTTAGAATAGAAGGAGAGATAAAGGTCTTCCCAAACAAACAAAAACTGAAGGAATTTGTCACCACTAAACCAGCCCTACAAGAGATCCTAAGGGGGACCCTGTGAGACAAAGTACCAGAGACATCACTACAAGCATAAAACATACAGACATCACAATGACTCTAAACCTGTATCTTTCTATAATAACACTGAATGTAAATGGATTAAATGCACCAACCAAAAGACATAGGGTATCAGAATGGATAAAAAAACAAGACCCATCTATTTGCTGTCTACAAGAGACTCATTTTAGACCTGAGGACACCTTTAGATTGAGAGTGAGGGGATGGAGAACTATTTATCATGCTACTGGAAGCCAAAAGAAAGCTGGAGTAGCCATACTTATATCAGACAAACTAGACTTTAAATTAAAGGCTGTAACAAGAGATGAAGAAGGACATTATATAATAGTTACAGGGTCTATCCATCAGGAAGAGCTAACAATTATAAATGTCTATGCGCCGAATACCGGAGCCCCCAAATATATAAAATAATTACTCATAAACATAAGCAACCTTATTGATAAGAATGTGGTAATTGCTGGGGACTTTAACACCCCACTTACAGAAATGGATAGATCATCTAGACACACGGTCAATAAAGAAACAAGGGCCCTGAATGAGACACTGGATCAGATGGACTTGACAGATATATTTAGAACTCTGCATCCCAAAGCAACAGAATATACTTTCTTCTCGAGTGCACATGGAACATTCTCCAAGACAGATCATATACTGGGTCACAAAACAGCCCTTCATAAGTTTACAAGAATTGAAATTATACCATGCATACTTTCAGACCACAATGCTATGAAGCTTGAAATCAACCACAGGAAAAAGTCTGGAAAACCTCCAAAAGCGTGGAGGTTAAAGAACACCCTACTAACGAATGAGTGGGTCAACCAGGCAATTAGAGAAGAAATCAAAAAAATATATGGAAACAAATGAAAATGAAAATACAACAATCCAAATGCTTTGGGACGCAGCGAAGGCAGTCCTGAGAGGAAAATACATTGCAATCCAGGCCTATCTCAAGAAACAAGAAAAATCCCAAATACAAAATCTAACAGCACACCTAAAGGAACTAGAAGCAGAACAGCAAAGGCAGCCTAAACCCAGCAGAAGAAGAGAAATAATAAAGATCAGAGCAGAAATAAACAATATAGAATCTAAAAAAACTGTAGAGCAGATCAACGAAACCAAGAGTTGGTTTTTTGAAAACATAAACAAAATTGACAAACCTCTAGCCAGGCTTCTCAAAAAGAAAAGGGAGATGACCCAAATAGATAAAATCATGAATGAAAATGGAATTATTACAACCAATCCCTCAGAGATACAAACAATTATCAGGGAATACTATGAAAAATTACATGCCAACAAATTGGACAACCTGGAAGAAATGGACAAATTCCTGAACACCCACACTCTTCCAAAACTCAATCAGGAGGAAATAGAAAGCTTGAACAGACCCATAACCAGCGAAGAAATTGAATCGGTTATCAAAAATCTCCCAACAAATAAGAGTCCAGGACCAGATGGCTTCCCAGGGGAGTTCTACCAGACGTTTAAAGCAGAGATAATACCTATCCTTCTCAAGCTATTCCAAGAAATAGAAAGGGAAGGAAAACTTCCAGACTCATTCTATGAAGCCAGTATTACTTTGATTCCTAAACCAGACAGAGACCCAGTAAAAAAAGAGAACTACAGGCCAATATCCCTGATGAATATGGATGCCAAAATTCTCAATAAGATACTAGCAAATCGAATTCAACAGCATATAAAAAGAATTATTCACCATGATCAAGTGGGATTCATTCCTGGGATGCAGGGCTGGTTCAGCATTCGCAAATCAATCAACGTGATACATCACATTAACAAAAAAAAAGAGAAGAACCATATGATCCTGTCAATCGATGCAGAAAAGGCCTTTGACAAAATCCAGCACCCTTTCTTAATAAAAACCCTGGAGAAAGTCGGGATAGAAGGAACATACTTAAAGATCATAAAAGCCATTTATGAAAAGCCCACAGCTAACATCATCCTCAACGGGGAAAAACTGAGAGCTTTTTCCCTGAGATCAGGAACACGACAGGGATGCCCACTCTCACCGTTGTTGTTTAACATAGTGCTGGAAGTTCTAGCATCAGCAATCAGACAACAAAAGGAAATCAAAGGCATCAACATTGGCAAAGATGAAGTCAAGCTTTCGCTTTTTGCAGATGACATGATATTATACATGGAAAATCCGATAGACTCCACCAAAAGTCTGCTAGAACTGATACATGAATTCAGCAAAGTTGCAGGATACAAAATCAATGTACAGAAATCAGTTGCATTCTTATACACTAACAATGAAGCAACAGAAAGACAAATAAAGAAACTGATCCCATTCACAATTGCACCAAGAAGCATAAAATACCTAGGAATAAATCTAACCAAAGATGTAAAGGATCTGTATGCTGAAAACTATAGAAAGCTTATGAAGGTAATTGAAGAAGATTTAAAGAAATGGAAAGACATTCCCAGCTCATGGATTGGAAAAATAAATATTGTCAAAATGTCAATACTACCCAAAGCTATCTACACATTCAATGCAATCCCAATCAAAATTGCACCAGCATTCTTCTCGAAACTAGAACAAGCAATCCTAAAATTCATATGGAACCACAAAAGGCCCCGAATAGCCAAAGGAATTTTGAAGAAGAAGACCAAAGCAGGAGGCATCACAATCCCAGACTTTAGCCTCTACTACAAAGCTGTCATCATCAAGACAGCATGGTATTGGCACAAAAACAGACACACAGACCAATGGAATAGAATAGAAACCCCAGAACTAGACCCACAAACGTATGGCCAACTCATCTTTGACAAAGCAGGAAAGAACATCCAATGGAAAAAAGACAGCCTCTTTAACAAATGGTGCTGGGAGAACTGGACAGCAACATGCAGAAGGTTGAAACTAGACCACTTTCTCACACCATTTACAAAAATAAACTCAAAATGGATAAAGGACCTAAATGTGAGGCAGGAAACCATCAAAACCTTAGAGGAGAAAGCAGGAAAAGACCTCTCTGACCTCAGCCGTAGCAATCTCTTACTCGACACATCCCCAAAGGCAAGGGAATTAAAAGCAAACGTGAATTACTGGGACCTTATGAAGATAAAAAGCTTCTGCACAGCAAAGGAAACAACCAACAAAACTAAAAGGCAACCAACGGAATGGGAAAAGATCTTTGCAAATGACATATCGGACAAAGTGCTAGTATCCAAAATCTATAAAGAGCTCACCAAACTCCACACCCGAAAAACAAATAACCCAGTGAAGAAATGGGCAGAAAACATGAATAGACACTTCTCTGAAGAAGACATCCGGATGGCCAACAGGCACATGAAAAGATGTTCAGCGTCGCTCCTTATCAGGGAAATACAAATCAAAACCACACTCAGGTATCACCTCACGCCAGTCAGAGTGGCCAAAATGAACCAATCAGGAGACTATAGATGCTGGAGAGGATGTGGAGAAACGGGAACCCTCTTGCACTGTTGGTGGGAATGCAAATTGGTGCAGCCGCTCTGGAAAGCAGTGTGGAGGTTCCTCAGAAAATTAAAAATAGACCTACCCTATGACCCAGCAATAGCACTGCTAGGAATCTACCCAAGGGATACAGGAGTACTGATGCATAGGGGCACTTGTACCCCAATGTTCATAGCAGCACTGTCAACAATAGCCAAATTATGGAAAGAGCCTAAATGTCCATCAACTGATGAATGGATAAAGAAATTGTGGTTTATATACACAATGGAATACTACGTGGCAATGAGAAAAAATGAAATATGGCCTTTTGTAGCAACGTGGATGGAACTGGAGAGTGTGATGCTAAGTGAAATAAGCCATACAGAGAAAGACAGATACCATATGGTTTCACTCTTATGTGGATCCTGAGAAACTTAACAGGAACCCATGGGGGAGGGGAAGGAAAAAAAAAAAAAAAAAGGACGTTAGAGTGGGAGAGAGCCAAAGCATAAGAGACTGTTAAAAACTGAGAACAAATTGAGGGTTGATGGGGGGTGGGAGGGAGGGGCGGGTGGGTGATGGGTATTGAGGAGGGCACCTTTTGGGATGAGCACTGGGTGTTGTATGGAAACCAATTTGTCAATAAATTTCATATATAAAAAAAATAAATAAATAAATTAAATATTTCCATTTCCTACTCATGGGATGAGCCTAAATTTCAATCATTATTTTTTCAAGTTTCAAAGCAAACACTTTAAGAGCAAATAAAATACTTGCTTTTGTTTCTAAATACACTGAATTGAATTTGATATTTTATTGATTAAACAAAATTAGAAGCATGAGCCACAGGCTCATCATTAATATTTGTCACTTCATTGAAGAACACCAAAGTGGTAAAACATAGAACGTTCCCAGTGAAAAAGGGGTCAACAAATCAGTTTGTTGACAGAAATGTCAACAGAAAAATATGTACTGGTGCTAACCATCATTTAGATGTTCTTCAGCTCAAGCTCTTGGATATCTCGGTGTCTAGTACCTTGAAATTGTGGCAGTGCACCACCTGTGTATGCAGCCATGATGTTCACAAACCTATCTGGAGAGGTCACATGTTGGTGAGATATTTGATCTCCTCTTGTGCGGCTTGTCATAGTGTGTTCTTGATCTGATCAGGGAAATCCGTTGTCACTGTAGAAACTAATAATTTATTCTATCACTTATATCCTATTGTTTAGAAAATACTCCTTGATAGGAAGATTACTTGCATGATGGCATTTCCAGGTTGGTCATTTGGTTGGTGAATCTTTCCTTTCAGATACCCAGCTTTGATTTTGGAATGTTGTTGCTGTGAGGTCTGAATATGCCCCTGTAAAATTTATATACTGAATTCCAACTCCCAAAAGTGATGGTATTAGGAGTTGAGGTCTTTGAAGGTGCTTAAGTCATAAGGGAAGAAAAGAACCATCATGAATAGGATTAGTGCCTTTATAAAAGAGACCCCAGAGAGAAATCCCTACCCCTTCCACCATGTGAAGACACAAGTAGAAGTCTGTGACCTGGAAGAAGGCTCTCACCCATCCATGCTGGCACCTTGATCTTGGACTTCCAGCCTCCAAAACTCTGAGAAATAAACCTCTGTTGTTTATGATCTACCCAGTCTCTGGTATTTTGATATAGCAGCCAGAATGAACAAAGACGGTTGTTATCCTGACCAGTTTCAATTGATGGTAATTGAAAGATGAAACTAACTCTATGTGTTGGAATCTTCATATGCTACCATGAAGATTTGAGTATTTGAAAAATTACCTTGCTATCTCTAGAGGTTGGGTCTAAGGGTCCACAGGAGAATGAAAATGACGTCTCTAGAACTCATGAACAAATTTGCTTCTTTTCAAAATCAGAAGGTGTGAGACTGAGAAAAGCCAGGTCTCTTGGACAAATATCCTAATCCTACCCCTGTGCTGGAGTCATTACAAGAGGTCTGTTGTTAGAGTTCAAGTCGGGCTGAGAATGAGAGCTGTTGCCAGGCACTGCTCTCTAGGAAGCCCAACTAAGACCATGGGAAAACAAAACCATTTCCAAAGATCACAGGCTTTGAATTAAGGGAACCCAAAGCAAAACACAGAGTGGTGTGAAAGTTATGAACTGAGAGGGCTCCACTGGCTTCATGTGGGTGGTGGGAGCTGGTCTGACCAGTGCATTCCCCACACTCAGGCCAAACACCTTGTTCCCCTCTAACAAGTACGATCATTTGGATTTCCAACACAGTTGGCGTTTTCAGTTATGTGTTAACCACTCTTTAACTAGCAAAGTAAGAGGGCTGGGGAAAACTCTGAGGGTGAGAAATTCTCAGAAGATGTTAACATTTAAAACACAATTAATGATGCTAATTTCAAGTCAAACTGGCTTTTAATTATTGATGTCACTATGGTCCCAACCCTATAGATTTCAGTCATTCTGTAAACACATTCCTCTAGATTTGGCCTCAGAATCCCTGTGGGCTAGAAACTGCTAGATGGAATTTCTAATTAAAAAAATAGAAAGGGCTCCCAGCAATTTAACCCCACGTTCCCTCGTCAAACATTTACCCTCACACTCCCTCTTATAAGTGCCCCTAAAGTCTCTTATTCATATTGACAACTTGTACTTGACAGCACCCATGAAAGACCTGACAGCTTTCCTCCAAAAGCAACACCCTTCATACTGACATTGCTTCAACACCTTGAAATTTACCCTTCGGACTGAAAGGTTCCATACATAGTGATTAATACAATTCACAAAGGATCTATTTTTAAAAGGATTGTGCACTTGGGTGATAGTTGCTAAAGTAATGTTCTTTTGCTTTGGGTCAAGGCTGAAGAGAATTTTGAGTTCATGAAACCCTTATGTATTTACACAGGTGTGGAGCCCATACACATTCTGTACACATTTCTTTGCCTCTTTGTGGCTTCTCTTTGTCTCTTCTTCTCTCTTCTGGTCTGCCTCTGTATGCCTCTCTTATATTCTAGCTCTCTTCTTATCTTATATTCTAGCTCTCTTCTTATTAAGTTATTTTAATGTCAGCGAAAGTTCTGGGAAACTCACACTGGAAACTACCGTCAGTACATTTTCTGATTCCACATTCCTCTTGCCAAGGTGACGGACATTAAATGGTTCCATTATGTCTGTTGACAAGTTGGTCCACCAAGACTTTTTCTGACTTGTCTAGAATGTCTCACAGGTAGCTAATAAAAGAGAAGTAAAAAATGTATATCTTTCAATGACACCTCTTCAATTTGGTTTTGGTCCTTGAATAGAGCCAGAGGAATATTTGATATCTAAATCACAACTCTCTCCATTGTGGGATTCCCTGTTGTTGGTTTTTTTCCTTTCTCTGATTTTCAGTAATTAAACATATTCATTACATACTTATGAGAATAACTGTAGGAGACTTGAAGAACTGCTTAATAAGTGAAATATTAATATTTACATTACTTTGAATTCATTTAGGAAATTATGTCCTGATCATTTTGCTGTAGAAAACCTAATGTATTTTTATTTCAATTTTTGTTAATTTATAAAATAAAACTTACTTCAGCTAATCAAAACTTAAAAAAGACAACTCCCTTTGTTCTTTACCAATATATTTCCCTCAAACCCAAAGCCAAGCGAAGTATCCTTTCTGTGGTATGCCATTAGCTGATGCAATAGAGATAGGGATTGAAGAAAATATGTGGTATCATAGTCTGGATAGGATTTAAAAATAAATTAAAATCCCTCTATTCATTCCTGAGGGGTTGTGGAACTTTAAGAAAAGATATTACTGTCATAAAACTAAGGAAGCTCTAATTTTATATGAATAGTTCACTCTTTAGATGGGCCTGATTTTTCCTTAGTACTTTGTACTGCTCTTATAATAATTTCTGTTACCACCTGTTCTTTCTGCTATAGGCCTTTTAGACAATGAACACATAAAGAAAACTGTGCCAATTAGGGGCTGCTGTGCACAGCCTATTTTATTAATAGAGAATCCCAATTAAAATGTGTGTTATTTATTCTGCTTTGCTATTATTGCAAATTGCATTAATGAAGATTGACCCTTTGTAAATTTCACATTTGTCCTGAGCACTGATTTTCCTCAATAAGCTCAAAAATTGGTGTTCTTGACTTAGACAAAAGGAGATTCTAAAGCTTAGCCACAGTTCAAGAAGTGACTTATGCTTGAATAGTATCTCAATCATAAATAAAGGATTCTCAAATAGAAGGTTGTAATTATATGTTTTTTTTCATTATCTCTGTATAGAGCTCTAGATATTTGAGACTGTTTACTACCACTGATAAAATGACCTAGATTAAAAAAAAAATTCCACTGGCCGAGCCCTGATTGTTGAATACACAATGCAAAGTAGAAATGTTTAATTTCCTCAGTGGATATAGCCTAATAAAATCACCAAGGCTTTAAGGGATACCTAATTTATAAATTAACCAGCTACATATATTCTAGAAATAGAAATTTCTTGACCTTTTGTGTTTGGCATTTTGTATATGTCTGGATTAATTTGAACAGGTTTGGCTTAATGCTTCTTCCACACTAATCTTCCTTTCCAGAATAATCAAAACAGAAAAAAAATCCCCTCAGTACCTTAAATGACCCTAGGTTTTTCCAGTGGAAATTCACCTGCAGCAGCTTAGAGATGAAAAATGGTAGACTGCTGCCGAATTTTAATTATTCTTTGGATATTTTTAAATGCAATTAATAAATATAAGAAATTTTTTAAAGAGTGAGGAAGAGGGAACCCGAGGGTTTTTTTTATTGGTATGTAGCAATTTATTTCAGCATAATCTATTTCTATATATTATTTCCATTATTAGATAATATGAGGAATTTTTACTTGATTTTTCAAATTATTTAATTTGAATAATCTTTAGTTCCTGGGGATTGTTATAGATGTAGAATGCTGTAAGCGTATTTCAAAATGCCATAATTTTGAGAGATTATCATCATATTTCGTAATGAACATTACAACATAAATTAGGAGACTATATTTGCAGGCTTACCTAGAGATGTGCACACATTTAGAGCAACGAGTTTGAGAACTACTAACCTATTTTTTCCTAAAAATTATTTTATTTAAGGGCAATCAGCACAACCTGATAGAATCAGCTTACTCTATACCTAGAATGTTCCCAAATCCAAGAAATAGGTTTTGTACCCACAAAGTCATAGACCCATTAAACTAATGTGTATCCAAAACAGTTTCAAATATTAAATAGAAAGATATAGACTGGATTTGAGCCAACAGATATATGTTTTGGATTCTAGCCCTTCCTCTCATTAATCTTTTAAGCTACCTTCTTCTTCATGTATAAATAAGGATAATTGTAGTCATCCCATAAAATGGAAGTAAGGAATAAATGAGATAATGTATTGAAAGTGGTTTTTAAATTTTTTTTTTTTACATTTATTTATTTTTGAGAGACAGAGACAGAGCACAAGTGGAGGAGGGGCAGAGAGAGAAGGAGACACAAAATCCGAAGCAGGCTCCGGGCTCCAAGTTGTCAGCACAGAGCCCGATGCGGGACTTGAACCCACAAACCGTGCGATCATGACCTGAACTGAAGTTGGACGCCTAACCGACTGAGCCACCCAGATGCCCCTGAAAGTAGTTTTTTAAATGCCAGGCCATAAAAGGGGTATAATTTTCCTTTCCTTCTCCTAAAACATGTTGAGGGCCTGCTATATACAAACTCTTTCTGAAAGATAAAAATTATGAAACTACTCACAAAATAAAGAGTGAAAGAGAAGAATATGAAAACTCTGAATTGCAATTTATGCTCAGAGAGTGAGAACTTCCCTATGACTATAGAATATAGTACATATGTATCACCATATGATACAACCCCCTTGATTAAGAGATAGGAATTAAGGGTTTTGCCAGAAACATGGGAAACAATGAAGGAAGGATCTTAAAAGCAAAAACACTTCAGGTACAAGTTCAGCTACGTTTTCATTCAGTCATACTCTTTTGTTCACTATGGGTCTGTGTTGATTGCAATTTACTCAAAAATGCAGAGCGAGTAACACAGATAATCATTTGTACCTGCCAGTTAATTGTTTTTAACAAATATCCATCAACTACTCGCACTGTGCCGGGCATCTTACATATATTACTTCTTTTGAGTTATCTGAGAGCCTTTCAAGCTAAGTCTGATACTCTCTATATTATGCCTGAGGAAACAGAAGGCAAAGATTTTGAATGGGATTCACAAGTGACATAAGAGAGAAGACTGAAATCTGAATGATATGCTTCCGGATCCTAGCACTGTTTAACTATAACAGACACACTAAACAGACAGAATCTGTCCCTATTCCCTTATTCCTAAAAAGCATTAAATCTATCTTGGAGAGCAAGTGGGAGATCTGGAGAGAACATAATAGTAAAAAAATGAAAATTAAAACATAAAGGTAGACATCTGGCATTTAATGGTCATTAGTGGAAAAATTAGACAGTTGTGAATTATTTATCAACCACTAAGTTCTTGGTGCCCTTTCCCAAAATACAGCTATTTATTTCCATTTCAGACAACTGAAAATAGAAGATTAAGACTCAGTTCAGTATCTCACTCCACTATGAAATCTTGGGCTCTCTGCAAATTGAGCACAAATTAAGAGTTGTTTGAATTACTCACCCATAAAAAAGAATGAAATCTTGCCATTTGTGACAACATGGGCAGACCTAGAGGGCATTGTGCTAAGTAAAGTAAGTCAGACAGAGAAAGAAAAATACATATGATTTCACTTATATGTGGAATCTAAAAACCAAACAAACGAGCAAATAGAAAAAACAGAAACAGACTCACAAATACAGAGAACAAACTGGTGGTTTCCAGAGAAGACAGAGGAGAGGGGATGTGCATAACAGGTGAAGGGATTAAAAGGTACAAAATTCCAGTTATAAAATAAATAAGTCAGGAGGGTGAAAAATATAGCATGGAGCCTATAATCAATAATACTATAATAACCTTGTATGGTGACAGATGGTAATTACACTTGAGCTGAGCATTTCATAAGGTGTAGAATTGTTGAATCACCATGTTTTACATCTGAAACTAATATAGTATTGCATGTCAACTGTACTTCAATTAAAGATAAAAGTTTAAAAAGAAAAATAAAAAAGACTTGGTTGAACTTCAAAAGGCAGTGGTGGGGAAGGGCTATCCAGATTTCAGGTAGAAGGTATAGAACAACAAAGACAGAGATAGTAAGTTGAATCCTTGTGATGAAAAGCTTCCAGTGGTAGGCTGTGGGGTTTATTCTTAAAAAAAATGTTTATGTTTATTTATTTGTGAGAGAGAGAGAGAGAGCATGTGCACACGAGTGGGGGAAGAGGCAAAGAGAGAGGGAGACAGGATTCAAAGAGGACTCTGCATCGGCAGCAGAGAGCCCGATGCAGGGCCGAACTCATGAACTTCAAGATCATGACCTGAGCCGAAGTCAGATGCCTAACTGACTGAGCCACCCACCCCATGTGGTGTTTATTCTTAATTTACCAGGCAAGAGCAAAACATGGAAGACTTTAGAACTCTGTAAAAAAAACTAGGCATAAGGAAGATTAGTTTGGCAGTGGGAGACATATTTTGGATCATGGAGAAAATGGACGTAGTGGGATGAATAAGATGGTTATTCCAATATTTTAAGTAGTTGTTGGAGGAAGGTCCAAATGGCAGTACAGTGCTGAAGACAGAAGGAAATGGACAACATTTGCCATCCAGGCATTAGTGCACCTGAGACATAATTTTGATACCACAGTGTAGCTAACTCTGTGCCATCGCTATGTGTATTTTAATGTTTTTTGTATCCAGTCATTGAATATAATCATTTTGAAAATAGTAAAGTACTGGTTCGTATCGTCACATAGCTACAATATGTAACGGTATGACAAACACACGGGTAGTTAATTTATGCTTTGCCAGAACCTGCCAACCACATGGAAGAAGTTGCAAAACACATTTGAAGGTGCCATGTGGATGCTTTTGCAACTCAATATACATTTTTTACAAGGACAGTAGCTACTCCGACATGTAAGTCATGTAATACATGTAAGTCTCTCCTAACATACGACTGCTTCTTCAAAAGAGATTAAATAAATACGTGTCTTTCCCATATCTCTTTGCATTAAACTAACTCACGGAACATTGCTTCTTTTGTCTGCTTTGAAGACACACTTTGCTAGAACTCTCTGTGCCACATCTGAACTCACTGCTCCATACACATATACCTTGGATACCCCTCTGTACTATAATTGAATTCCCTTTTAATCAAGGAATTCAAAGTCAGGAGACAATTGGGGTTTAATATGCAGATTCCAAGATGTAGTAACAGACCACATGGAAAACAGGGGATCCAGAAAGGAGGCATGTGGTGAGGAGAACACAAATATTTCTTGACTTCAAAGCAAAGACAAAGAATAAATAAGTCACTCTGTAGTCATCAACTACATATATTTATTACCTTTAAAAAAAGGCCAGAGGTACTAAAATATAAATGGAAGGGTCTATTTAGAAGTCTGACACTTTTCCTTCCCCTCAGAACTATGCAAAAATTCACTTACCCCAAGAACAAAATGTACGCTTTTCTTTTAATCTTTTTGTTTTAGTTAAATTAAACAAGAAAAACATGCTTGCTTTAACAAATTCAAATAATATGTAAGTGTATATAGTAAAAAGTGTGCGCCCTCCTCTGCCTTCTTCCCCTTAATGGTTCTGTGTTTATTATCCTTGGAGAATTTTTCTGTGCACATAAATATGCATCTTTATGTTCAGCTACAATTTCGTTTGGGTCTTTAAACAAATTGGGATCAGATTCTTCATTTTGTTCTGAGGCTTGCTATTTCATTTAACAATATGCAGTGGATATTTTTCTAAGTCAGAATCTAATTCGGTTATCGTAATGGCTGCACAGCTTTCCATTTGTGGATATTGTGTAATTCTTCTCTCTCTCTCAATTGTTTTCTTTTTTTCTCCTACCACTAACAATGCTGCTGTGAGCATACTTGTACATATTTGTATATATGTGCTCAAGTATTTTGTAGAAAATAGATTCCTATGTGTTGTTCAACACTGTAAGCATTTTGTTCCCTTCAACATAATGAATGATAGAGTCATTTATACGCAAACACACACACACACACACACACACACACACACAAACACACATTTACAGACATATTTTGCTTGTGTCTCCATAATTTCTATCGACCAGAGAGAATATTTGAGGCAAATATTTGAACATTTTATAACCAGAATGCTAAACATCATTAAGTATAATTTTTAGTAATGAAACATTTCTGCACCTTATGCTACCCCATCCTCTTAGCTCTACGTATTCACTAAAATATTCAGATACTCTCTTCTTATTTTGTATCTTCACCTATAGCCATCTTTGCTTGTGGTCTGGCATCTTCCTCTACTTGGCACTTATCCACATGCTGGTGATGCTACTTTATTTTTTCTCTTTTCTTCTGGCAGTTTTTAGTATCTGCCTCTCTCTGCAGTAAAGAACAAAGCTACAATGGAAATGACAGCTTCCCTAGAAGCCATCTAAGTACCTTCCTACGCTCTGCATTTGTTTGTTCTTTTTAGAAGATCAGAGAACACAAAACATGGACTACATCTGACAAGATGCTGGGTTGAACTCATTTTTAGCAGATGTCATGCTATGCCTGACAGTTTCACAGCCGGAAGAGTGATTTGGGACAATGGAAGGGAGAATGGGACAGCATAGCAGTATTTAATATTTTCTTTACAACTTCATTGACTTCTTTTTTAAGGAAATATTCTGTAGTATAATAGAGATTGTTACCATTTTTAGTGAAAAAAAGCCACAGAGTTGAAGTGACATTAGTTTTATGAAAAGATAGCTAATTAATTTAGTAGTAAAGGGTGGAACAAATAGGGTCTCTGTGCCTATAATTATGGAAAGACCTAGAAATATAACAATTGGAAAAATAAAGGAAACTGCATCTTTATTGAGTAATTATACAGGAAGTTCTAAAGCCAGTGTAACTAAACAGAAAAGTACTGTATTCCTAGAAGTGGTATGAAAATCAGGGAATCCCAGATTCTATAAAACCACCTTCTTTAAAGAAATACTTCTTTCTAAAGATAAAAATGCTTGGAATTTATATTGAGCATTTATTTTGAGGACTTACTTAATCTGGAAGCCCCCTACTTCTGTACATTAGACAGCCCAGGAACAGTGACTGCTAATACGTAGGTGATGTGCACAGTCCGAGGCTGTTTGTTCATCACCAAATAGAAGTGAAAAGTCTATTTACACTGGATAGCAGTCACAGAGAAGAATCAACGATTGAATCAAATCAGTTGTCTCAGTGTGCAAGAGGTAAACAATGCCAAAATAAAAAGTGCATTCATTTCAGTTGATTGACACCAGTTGAAAATCAATGTGATGGGATCATTTGGGACTCCATGCTGTTCTGCATTATCTGAATTAGGTTTCTCTCCTGCAGCACCCACCAAGTCAGGCCAGGGACAGGTGAGAAGGTGTTATTTCTACAGCCTACCTAAGTGCCTTTGAGGCCATAATCATTTTCAACTACTTACGTTTTATTAGTCTGGGAATTCTACAAGTCAGAAGTGAAATAGTACGTTGTGTATAGTTTGACATTTCATGGTAACAAAGTAGGTTGTAAAAGGGCAAGATATTCTTTCTTTCCTTGTGTTTGCATCATCTCTCTATATCCCCAATGAAATGGGGTAAGATTGATTGTCCTCATTTCTGATTGATGCATAGGTATCATAAATTAGATGGTTGAGTGTTGCCCTCAGTATTGAAATTATGTCCATCTAAGTACGATTAATGCCTTTAACTTTCAACAACTTGAATTACTCCTGAAAGACACAATTTACCTAAAATATCATCCGAAGAGCATCCAAAGAATGTCTTTTATTTAGAATTTGCCTACCAGACCACTCATTAAGAATTTCTGGACAACACCAGCTATGTTTTCAAGATAGAATGCCCAAACCAAACTGTGATTCCGAAAAGCTATTTGGCTAAAGTGAAATTTTATCTAATTAAATCCACATTGTAAATATATTGGCAAATTATTTACACCGCTCAATAGCTTTGGGAATGTTGCCAGCATAACTAAGGTGGAAGGAAATCCTATTTTTTAAAAGTGACTGCTTCTTCCTGTACGGAATTTAGATACCATGGTTCTGAAATGCCTCATTGCGCTCTAGTTCTAGGGTGAAAGGAACTTAAGTGGCGCCCTTTTTAAAATTTTTGGTTACATTTTTAACACAAAGGCACAAATTATTGCTCTTAAGTACTCTAGGTTCACTTAAGAGTTTAGGTCTTTAATAAAACCTGAACATCAGTTTCACTTTAGATCTTTTTCAGGGCCACTACTTGCCCATTTGGAGCCTTTCTGTGAATTAAAGAAAGGTGCTGTTTGGAGTGGGCACAGGCTGAGTCCTCGCCTCCAGGCCCTCGTTTTGGCATCTCATCCGGGCACTGTTTTGCAGCCACAATCTGCTCAACTGTACGTGGTAGACTTGTGTCTTCAAATGGTCTCTAATAGGATATTTGTCACAATTATTTCCCGTACATTCTTTGAAGCTTTTCTGGATCTCAAGCCTTAAACTATATCCAAACCACTCTGATCGCTTGCCAATGATGCTGCTTCATATTTTAGTGAAATAAATTATTTAAAGGTATCTGAATTCTATTTCTTCAACTTCTATTTACTTCAAATACTTATTCATCCTCTTCTTGTCTCAGAGAAAGAAGTATCTCTCCTTCCATCTGGGATTAGCCTGTTCACTGCCCCACCTGTTCAGATGATTGACTACTCCAATCTTCCCCTCTCGGTTTTCCATGGTCAACTTTCTTTCTCTCTGAATGGAATCCTACATTTTGGTTTGCATATGTTCTTAAACCTCCACTATCTAAACCACATGCCTTTACTTTTCCAATTCCTTCTACCAGGAAAGACCTTCACCATTTATATATATTCCTGAATCCTTCCTTCTTTTCAAGACCAGTGATAATGCCACTTACCCCAAAGAACTTTCCTTGGAAGAAGTACTTCTATGGACCATAGAACTTCATTTAAATCTTCCTTATGGTAGTCACCATTACATGACCTAGGAAAACTATTGCATGTGTATATGTTTTGTATGGCTAAAGAAAACGTGAGCATCTTGCAGACAAAACTCACCTATGCTCTAATTTTGAGTCCCTAACACAAAAAAAACAGGATGTCATGCGTATATTTAACACCAAATACATTTTATAAAAATTTTGTGGAAGGAAATTTCTATTTATTTATATAATGATCCTCTCTCTTTTTAACATTTTAATTTCTTTGAAGATTTTTAATGGACCTAGTTTTTTTAGAGGAATTTTGGGTTTGCTACAAAATTGAGCATAAGTTAGACACAGCCCATATATTCCCTGCCTTCACACATGCATAGCCTCCCCCATGATCAACATCCCTTACAAATTTATTCAAATTGATGAATCTATGTTGACACACCCTTATCCCTCAGAGTTTATAGTTACATTAAGGTTCACTCTTAGTGTTGTACATTCTTTGGGTTTGGACTAATATATATTAACATATTGTAGCATCCATTATTGTACTAATCCACTACTATAGTATAACAGAACAGTTTTGCCGCCCTAAAGTTCATCTGCTCTCTGCCAATTCATCCATTCTTCCCTTCCCCCTAAGCTGTGGCAACTACTGATCTTTTTACTGTCTCCATAGCGTTGCCTTTTCCAGAATGTCACTTAACTTTTTAGCCTTTGCAGATTCACTTCTTTCATCTAGCAATATTAATTGACGATTCCTCCATGTCTTTCCATGGCTTGATAGCTCATTTCATTTTAGCACTGAATAATACTCCATTGTATGGATGTACCAACGTTTGTGCCTCCATTCACCTGCTAGAGGATACCTGAGTTGCTCACAGGTGTTGCCAATTATGAGCAAAGCTGCTATAAACTTCCATGTGAAGGGTTGTGTGGAGACATGCTCTCAACTTGTGAAAATATCAGGGAGCAGGACTGCTGAATCCTATGGTAAGAGAATGGTTAATTCCGTGGGCATCACCAGACCGTCTTCCAAAGTGGCTGTTTCGTGTTTCATTCCCACCAGCAGTGCATGACACTTCCTGTTGCTCCACATCCTTATCAGCATTTGGTGTTGCCGTTGTTTTGGGTTTCAGCCGTTCTCTGACAGATGTGTAGAGGATTTCATTGTGTGTGTTTTTTAATTCACAATTCCCTAATGAGATATGTTGAACATTTTTCATATGCTTATTTATCAGCTGTATATCTTTCATCAGGTGTCTGTTCAGAACTTTGGCCCATTTTTAAATCAAGTTGTTAATTTTCTTATTGTTGAGCTTTAGATATTCTTTGTATGTACTGGATACCAAAATATATCTTTTGCAAATATTTTCTCTCAGTGGTCACCTGTTTTCTCATCCTTTTGAGGTTGTCTTTCACACAGCAAAGGTCTAGTTCTGATGAAGTCCAGCTTATCAATTATGTCTTTCAAGGAGCAAAACTTTAATGTTCTATTTAAAAAGTCAGTGCCAGACCCATGGCCATCTAGGAATTCTGCATTATCTTCTAGGAGTTTTATAGCTTTGCATTTTTACATTTGGATCTATGATCCATTTGAATTATTTTTTTCACAATATATTTTTGAAAACACTTTTTAGGGGATGACTAGGCTTTACCATATTTATTTTAATTTTGCCTTCCTTTTTGAAAGAGAACTTTCCTAAATGTAGGATTCTTGGTAGATCATTTCTTATCACTTTGAGGATGTTATCATCCCATTTGACTCTTGCTCCTCTTACCACATTCTTTTTCCTCTCTTTACCAAATTTTCATAGATTTCCATGAATAGATATTTATTCATGTATTATTTTCCTTTAGGATCATTCCTGGAGGCTTTATTTTTTGTTGTTATTATATTTTAAGTAATTTTCACCAGTGTTAGTCAGAAACGGGTCAGCAGAACTTCTCAGACTGTCATGCTAATCAGTCTTCTCTTGTGCTTCTCTTCTTTGCATACAAGGGCCTTCATTGTCAGGTGTTTTCAATTGTATATGAATATAGCTCTCAGAAATTTTAGCGTGAGATTCAGTAATCACATGGAAAGTCCAGTGGTATTCTCTCCAGGCACTGGCAAATAAGAATATGCCTCTCTGAGTCTATAATCATTACTTTATCTTTTCTCAAATATTGTCCCTTCAAAAGAAAGGTAGTTATGAAGAAAAAGTGCTACCGAACATACCCAAATATAAGAAAGTATTTATGTGTATTTATATACAATCTATGTGAATTAGTTGTAAATATATAAAGAGAGAGACAGAAAGAGAGAGAGAGAGAGAGTGAGAGAGAGAGAGAGAAAGAGAAGTCAGAAAAGAGATAGTAGAAGAATTTTCTTAAGATGTCTGTCAAATTTAGGTACTCTTTACCAAGTTGTATATTTGGACGCTAGAAATGGGAAAACCATATTTTCACAAACGTGAGTGAATTTGCAGTTCTTTATGTTGGTAAGATTGAGATTTCCCTTAATTGAAAATAGGAGCACGTTAGCTTTATTGCCAGCTCTGCTACTATATGGCCCTGTTAATTTGGAGAGGTAGCTTAATATTTACCTCCTTCCTTATGTGGGAAGTTATGTGAACGAAATCTGAATTACATACCGTACAGAGCCATTACATAGGACTAAAAGCAATAATGTAAACATACCATATAAATGCAAACTGTCACACACGTCTTGTATTTAAACAGAATCCATACAAAGAGAAATTGGATCTTCATGGTTTCCACGTGTATTTGTGAAGCAGCCACTATTCTAGGCCGACGAGTTTCAGCAGTGAAAAATCAGTCTTGTGGACTTTATCTTCCATTGGTAGAGACAGAAAAGAAACTAGTAAATCCATAACTGCAATGCAATTACACATTTACATAAGAAAATATACATTTTAATTCCATCCTAAGTTTTAAGTTAAAATGAGAGTCAAAATTCAAATTAACAAAATTCTGTAATAATGATTTCCATCTTGGAGCAATGCATGCAGAAAGGGGTGCTTTATTAGAAATGCAAATCTGAACATTACACTATTTTTGAGGTTCATAGTTTAATTGGACCACTTTTATTTATATTGTTCTGGTCAAATAATGTGTTTTTCATACATACTTCCAGTCTACCTCTAATTCACAAATACTTATTAAGTTCCAACAAGGCTAAGACCGTGTACGACATGAGGGAATGACTTCAGAGCCTGCCTAGAGGAAGCCCTGTCCCACAGTGACAGATGGGATATTAAGCACCTCTCATAGCAGAGACTCTGTTAGAATTATACCAATGTAAAATGACAGGTGGCAACTCCATAAAAAGGTTTTGATAAAAAACAAGATGGAGAGAATCTCAAATATGATGCACATTTACATAGGCAGAACCACAGGACAAATACAATTAAGGAGGTGAAATGTCAGAATGGTAATCTCTGTGGGTGCTTATACATAGTATCATAGAAGAAAATGTTTATTTACTAAAAATGTTGAGCTCTTATTATGTGTCTATCATTCTACTTGGGCTCATGATTTGAGATGATTGGGCATGGGTTGTGCCTGCAAATTGCCTCCAGTCAATTAGGGAGAGGCAACCATGGAAATACAGAATTATTTCCTACCGCTCTATTGGTCAACAGTAGCGGAGTGTAGTAACTTGGAGGGAGCAGTCCCAAAGAAGTTAATTCCGTACAGGAGGACAAGAAAAGGCTATAAAAAATATTTGGTGTTGGGGTGGCTGGCTGGCTCAGTTGGTAGGACATGCAATTCTTGATCTTGGGTTCATGAGTTCAAGCCCCACGTTGGGCATAGGGCCTACTTAAAAACAATTATTCAATGTTGAGTTGACTTTTGAAAGAGGAGATATTCATCAGAAAGATATGATGAGATGTGGGATGGTGACAGTGGTAGGGAGTGTTCAGAAAGTATTCCAGGCAAACTGTTAATTCCAAGATTAACACTTTGAGCATACATGCACAAATGGTTTAGTGCAGGAAGAATTTGTGAACCACTTTTTCTTTGGTGTTTATAAAGTTTCATGAGAATATGTTTTTATTATGCTGTCCTACAAAATGTTGCAATTATTATACTGTAATACCTGATTGGGTTTTTTTCCCTCAATATACAGATACAGAAGAGAGGACTATAGTCTTATATACAGGTATGTTGAATACGCTTTACTAAATATCTTTTTCAAATTTTTACAAAACTGTAAGTGAAAATTCACACACCTTCTAGCACTGTTCATACTATCCAAAGAATTATGGGAAAATAGTTCAACGGTATCTAAGACATTGGAAGTTATTTGAAATTGCAGTTTTCCCTAATCTCAGGATGTTTTGTGTTACACAGTGCTAAAATATTATTGAAAGCTATTATAGGTCAGCATTGGAGAAGACGCACAGAATATAAATTCTAACACTAGGGATCTGTTTTGCATACTACAAGGTAGAAAAACAGAAAAACACAAAAGAAGATGTAAAGTTATACAATATCTGGAGAACATCTTATTGATATTCTTTGGGCCATATCAAGCAAACTCCAAATTTTGCTCCAGAAAATCTCAACTCTGTATATTTCTGAGATACATACAAACTTCGATTTGATTCTCACTATTAAAAATAGAGGGGGGTGCCTGGGTGGCTCAGTCTGTTAAGCGTCCGACTTTGGCTCAGGTCATGATCTCGCGGTTCGGTTCGTGAGTTTGAACCCCACATCGGGCTCTGTGCTCACAGCTCGGAGCCTGCTTTGGATTCTGTGTCTCCCTCTCTCTCTGTCCCTCCTATGCTTGCACTCTGTCTCTCTCTCTTTCTCTCTCTCTCTCTCAAAAGTAAATAAAAATTAAAAAAAAAATAAACTACACTTGACTACTCAACATCAAACTATTTTTATAGCCAGCTTGTTCATCAAAAATTGAAGAATCCTACATGTACCATGGATCTTTCTGTTGGTAAATAGATGAATATTTAGTTCTGAATTAGCCAAATAAAGCTTACCAAGCTTGCAAAATAACCTGTTATAAATGTGTGAGGGAATGGTTGTAAAATGTTCGGCCATTTCTTTTCCTAAATATATATTTTAAAAAGTACTCTTCCATATGTAAGAAATTGGATTGAAATAAAATTTATTCTCCATTCACAATTTGCTGAGCTACTAGAAAAGCATGCCTTTCTTCATTCAGAAAAACTCAGCCACACAAATTAAGTGCAGTCCACCTTCCAGTTCCAAAGGTATGGTGTGGGATGTGAGTAGGGCAGGAAGGAACCATGGAAAATGAAAGGGACTCTGGAGGCTCATGCCCAAAGAAGTTTTCAATCACACTTTAAATTTAAGTGTCTCAAATCAGGATTTAATTTACAGTTTAAGATTTAATAACATAGTCATTGCATGTTAATTAAACAGCGATGGATCATTTACCAACCTGTTTAATGAGGTGTAACAACCATTGCATATAAAACATACCGACATTATTATTACATTGCCATTAAACTTCAATAAATCTGTTTGAATAATTATTGGTATTTAAGTACTACAAAATCTCTAACATAACTAGGCATACCTATTTATATTCAATAAAACAGGAATTTTGTTGTAGGAATAATTAAATTCCCAGGACCACATTCCTACCTTTGTATGGCAAGAATTCCTATTGGCAACAGAACGAGTTGCAGCTCCAGTAAATGAAGTATTCAAGAGAAAAAAAAAAAATCAGCCTACACGAAAGGAACTGTCCTCATCATTAGTTTTAGAATCTCACCTTTCTGTAGGGGCGAAGCTCACCTTTAATTTAATTAATAAATATAATTGGAAGAGCAGTCCCTCCATTATTCTTTTGCCTGGAGGATCATAAATCCTTACACGACCTCCCTTTAGCTCGCACAGGATAAATTGGAGAGGCCCGGTCTAAGCATGTGACCTGACCTAAGGTGAAGCAAAGCAGTAATTTTTATGTTGGGGGATTTGGTGAGCTAGCAAGGAGCAGAGGGCTCCGCTGGCTGAAATAAACACAGGTAACAGAGCTGGCTTCGTATATGTGAGGAGGGTGTGATGCCATCAAGAACTGATGTACTCTGAATAATAAAGTACCATGCTGTGCCGCCAGCTACAACGTTAAAAGGCCTGTGGGCAGAGAGAGCAAAAAAGGGATTTAGAAAGACTGTGGGAATGGGGAGCTCTAAATTGGGTAATCTTTAGTAGCAATGACTTGAAAAATTTGTGTTACTAATATCTAATTTTTATTTAAAAGAAAAATTTAAGTCTATATTATTTGTTTTGAGAGAGTGAAAGGAAGGGGCAGAGAGGACAAGACAGAATCCCAAGTGCTGTCAGCACAGAGTCCAACACGAGGGTCCATCTCATGAACCATGAGATCATGACCTGAGTCGACATCAAGAATCATCAGATGCTTAACTAACTGAGCCACCTGAGTGCCCCACCAATATCTAATTTTTAGATGATAAATAATAAATATAGTGTTTTCCCATTTATCCAGGATTAAAAAAAATAAAAATAAAAAATAAAAAAAACCTTGCTGTGATCCTCCAGAGAGTCAATAGATTATTGTGGTATCCAGCTTGAAGGTGACATTTTATGGAAAGCAGGCAGCACAGTACATCCTGGAGACTGGAGATGGAGATGGCATTAGCAAGTCAGTGGAAGCTTGATATTACCCAGAAGGGTAAATGTAAACACCCAAAGTATACCACCAGTTGTGGATTGGGAGTTCAAATACTTTTGTGTAAATTTGAAGGGAAGGATGGCTTTGGGAAGCCTGAAGCCTTATGGAACACCTAATCTGACACTTGAGCAACACGCATATTGGTTAATTTGCACAAAGATCAACAAAGGTGATGCATAAAATCTGTCATCAAATCAGAAAGCCACATATTGTGCAAATAAAATAACAGAGAAAGAAATAAAACGGTCCAGGTCAGTAGAGAAATCAGTGATTGGCAGGAGCTGGTGAGGGCGGAGGTATGAATAAGTAGAGCACAGCGGATCTTTAGGGTAGTGAAATTACTCTGTATGATACCTGGTAGATAAATGTCATTATACGTTTGACCAAACCCACAGAATGTGCAACAGTGAAAGTGAATCCTAATGTGAACTTGAGACTTTGGTAATAATGATGTGTCTACGTAGGTTTATCAATTGTAGTGAATGTACCCCTCCCGTGGGGCAAGCTGGTAGTGAGGGGGGTTGTGTGCGTGGAGGGGAGAGATGGTATATGGGCTCTATCTGTACCTGGTGCTCAGTTTTGCTGTGGATCTAAAAATAAAATCTATTTTTTTTTTAAAAAAGATCAGAATCCATTTAAGTGCTAGTTAAGTACGATAGAAATTTCATGGAAAGGAAATTTTAAAAATGGGAAAATCAGTGAAGACGAGGATGGCTTCAGAGAGTAGAAATGTGAATTATGCTCTAAAGAGCAGAAGTTGAGTAAGGAGAAGTGAGGAGACGAGGTACTTCAAGAAAGAGAAAGCTTGAGAGAATGTAAGATGATATGTGGAAACATGTCTTAGTATAATAGAAAATTACACCAATTAGAAAATGGGATTTTTTTTTTAACACATAAAAACCAAGTGTTCTGGTTTGGAGAACTGCAACTGGGTTATTGTTAAATATGTTGTTATTGAGCAAAAAGGGTTCAGATTTGCTATTAAAAAAACATTAGGCCACTGATGGATTTAAAAAAAAAAAATTTAATGTTTATTTACTTTTGAAGGAGAGAGAGACAGAGTATGAGTCAGGGGGGAGGGGGCAGAGAGAAAGGGAGACACAGGACCCGAAGCAGGCTCCAGGCTCTGAGCTGTCAGCACAGAGCCCGATGCGGGGCTCGAACCCAAAAACCATGAAATCATGACCCAAGCGGAAGTCGGACGCTCAACCGACTGAGCCACCCAGGCGCCCCCCCACTGACGGATTTTGACACAAGAAACGCCATGCCAATAAATGACTTCCTATCCAAAGAACATCATTGTTCTTTATCAAAGCGAGGGTTATGATTCATGGAGACTCCAACAGTAATGTGAGTAAATTATTATATCATCTTCACTTCCTTTGTATGGCTCATTAGTTTCTGCAAACAGGTCAATATATGTCTTACCTCTGACTTGCTTATGCAGAATCCCTGTCATAGAATGTCCTTGCTACTTTGCAAACTTCATAATAACTTACTTGTCATTCGAAAGCAGATGTGTGTTGTCTTTCTTGGGAAACTTTCGATGCTTTACCAGCTCCTTGGTAGAATGAACCACTTCTCTTTTAAACTCCCTAGAATTCTGCACCTGTTACTCTCATGGCACCAGCAAATGCTATTGCATGCCATTGTTTTCATTTTCTTTCTATGTTTTGGCTAAAGACATTTGGTAACACATCCATATTTTATTCATTTATTATTATGTTTTTAATTCTGGCTTTATTGAGATATAATTGACATGTTGCATAAGTTTAAGTTGTACAACTGTGTTGGTTTGATACACTTTTTTATTGCAAAATGATTACCACCATAGCATTAGCTAACACCTGTATCATTACATACTCATCATATCTCTTTTATGATGTGAACATTTAAGATGTACCCTCTTAACAACTTTCGAGTATCTAATACACATTACTAACTGTAGTCACCATTCTGTGCATTAGATCCTTAGAACTTATTTATCTTATAATTGAAAGTTTGTACTCTTTGACTAACATCTCTCTATTTCCTCAACACCCCAGCTCCTGGTAAACACCATTCTAGTCTTTTTCTATGAGTTTGACTTTCTTATTTCCCACTTATAAGTGATATCATGCAATGTTGTCCTTCTGTCTGATTCATTTCACTTAGCATCATGCTCTCAAGGTCCATCCATGTTGTTGCCAACAGCAGAATGTCCTTTCTTATGGCTAAATACTATTCCATTTTGTATACATACCACATCTTCTTTGTCCATTCATCCCCATTGAGGAATGCTTAGGGTGTTCCATATCTTGACTATCGTGAATAATGCTGCGATGAATATAAGTGTGCAGCTATTATCACCTCACACCTCTTAGGATGTGTCATCTCTTAGGATGACTATCATCAAAAAAACAAGAAGTAATGAGTGTTAGAATTGATGTGAAGAAAAGGAGACCCTTTAGCATTTTTAAAAGGAATGTAACTGGTGCCGCCGCTGTGGAAAACAGTATGGAGTTTCTTCAAAAATTAAATTAAGAACAGAACTACCATATGATCCACCAAACCCACTTTGGGGTGTAGATCCAAAGAAAATGAAAACACGATCTACTATTGTATTTTGAATCCTTTTATTGGACCTTTAGCTGCACAGAAGTTGGTTACTCATAATCCTTGGTTTGTGACACACCTTCAGCTTCTCATTCATCTTGCTCTCTTGAGTCTTTAGCAGAGAATTGGAATGTAATACATAGAGCATGTATTCAATGAATTTATGCTCTCTAAATGAATGCATACTGTTTCAGGTAGAATTGTGTTACCCCCCAGTGTTACTCCCATGAAGATTTTACTTTTTTGTGCTAAAGGGAATTATCTTGTTGGATCTAATCTAATCACCCGAGCCCTATAAAGGCAGAATTCTCTACTGCTGGTTGCGGAAGAGGAAGTAAGGGAAAATTCCAAGAGTGAGAAGGACTTGGGTACTTGGTTTCTGGTTTGAAGATGAGCGAAGGTACATAAGAATATGGATGGCCTCTAGGGGAAGAGAGAGGTCCACTGCTGGCAGCCAGCAAGGCAATGGTGACCTCAGATGCCTACTACAAGGAAAAAGATTCTGTCAAAAACTTGAATGAGCTTGGTGAATTGTTCTCCAGAACCATAGTATCAGAACCCAACCTGGAGGACCTCTCAATTTCAACCCTCTAAGAACCTCAGAAGAGAAGCCAGCCAATCCCACACAGCATTCTGAGCTGTCCAACTGTGTAAGAATGAATGGGTATTGTTTTAAAGCTACTATGTTTGTGGTAATTTGTTACACAGCAATAGAAAACTAATACACACCAAAAAAATCATCTTTTCCTTTTATGTTTAGAACAATGTCATAAGTAATATATTATGAGAATATTAGTAATACTTTTGATATCAATAAACAGGATAGCTGTTAATCTGACCTATGAAGAGCTATATTTTCCATGACTGTAAGAATTAATTTCTAATTTATGGACAGTGACAAATGTCAAATTAGTTATTTTCTTGCTCCAAGAGTGATATTAGCAGAGGACAACGTTATCCTGGTTCAAACTGGGCTATTTGTACCCTTCCAAAATAGGAGACACTTCTTTCCTAACAGGGAATGGACTTTGCAGCACTGACATGTGCCAAACTAGAGGAATAAGTCAGGACAGAGGGTCTTCTGTATCAGGCATCAGAAGTCAGATCAAATGTGGGTCACCAAAAGTAAGGGTTTTAAGAAAACTTTTTGATCTGTCTGTCCCAGATACCCCCAAAAGTCAAACACTGACACTGTATTAAGCTCAAAGTTTGCATCGAGCCTAGTTAGAACAGGCAATGGAAATATCTGTTAGGAGTTTGGGAATATAGGAACCACAGGAGTGTCTAACCAAATGAATAGAGAAGAAGAAAACATTACAGGAATTTTAAAGATGGGGGTTATTACAGGACAGAACAATGGGAGAGATGGATTTTCATATTGTACAGAGTAGTCTGCTTATCTGTTTTGAGGAGATACAGACCACCATGCACAGAGGGCCGTATGCATTGAACCATCAAACATCCTAAGTACTAGAAAGGCAGTTTGGGGGAGCGCCATCTGTCTCTGAGAGGTCAGCCAAAGACACTCTTAGATGATATAGAGGCTTGGCATGGAAGCACACCCTGAAGGAGGGAAATACTCCCTCAGCCACAATAATGCCAGTATTGTTTTTACAAACACACACACACACACACACACACACACACACACACGGTGAGGTAGGGGAAGAAAGAAACTAGGAATGCTAATTAGAATCAGCGACTTTCCTCATGGAAGGACTTTGTGTTTTCAAAAACAATAGATAAAATAAAATACAAAGTTTGTGTTTTCTGTGGAAGAAAATGCATACTTATTGCGTGGAGGTGTTGGTCCACTTAGGAGGAAAGGAGTCCTTGTTATATTTGGTGGATAAAGTTAACTGGATTTTGAGCTCTCATCCCCCATTTTGCAAGACCGGAATCCAACCTTTTCCCAAGCAAAACCGGTACTTGGTTTAGAAAAAGCTCTAATAAAATCTGGCTAAAGTAAAGACAGCTAAGTGTACAAAATAAAAAGTGTAAGAATGTCAAGACTCCTTTCTCATGTGGGGTGAATTGATGTCTCACAAAGGAGGAGGAAGGGGACATCAAATCAGAAGGTGGGAGTATTGCTCAAAAGAGGAATTATGAGAGAATTCAAATGTCATTCATTATGATTGTAGCAAGTATACACTCTGAAGAGTTACTCTGCTCTAAACACAGCTGAATGGCAGGTAGCATTTACAAAGAGAAAAGTTTAACAACCAAAGCCAGGCTTAAAAATATTTCTATTTCCAAGGACAAATCCAAAGAGATGAATGGAGCTGCAGAGAATGGCAGCTGGGAGTTAGCTCTTGAGGAATAACAGGAATGAAAATTGCTAAACGAAGGTGGAAACTAGTTCCCACTAAGCTCTACAGGAACTTTGTGCAAATTAGGAAAAGTTTCTCTCCTTAGATGTAAGTTTGGTTGGGGGTCAGGGGTTGGTAGGGTATTTTACAAGGGAAGAAAAAAGTCCTTTTCTCTGAGTAGTTATAAGGCTTGAGATGTTTGTTCCAAACACAAAATTTGCAACCATGCAGTGTTCACAACGGCCCTGGCTGGGGGAAAATGCGTTATAGCATTCCCCTTGGGGCTGAGGTTCATGTGGAAACACAGGCTTAATGAATAGGAGGACAAAAACACAACATATTAATCAAGACTTGAGCAAAGCTACTTGCTGATATGGACTGGTACTTTGAGATTTCTGATATCAGCATGGAGGCAGTAGCCACAACCTGTTGTTATAAGAGTTAGTTCTACAGAGGAGACCCAGCAGCAACACCCAAACAACCATCAAATCACTAGGCAAGGAGTGGTAAACCAGAGGAAGAAAGTAATCAAAAGTGAAAACAAATAGACCTAGACAGATTAATAAAACATATTCGTAAATTCTATAAATCGCTGACAGTAAAAAAATAAAAGAACATAAAGACTATTATGTGTAGTTTAAAATAACAATGAAGATGGGGCGCCTGGGTGGCGCAGTTGGTTAAGCGTCCGACTTCAGCCAGGTCACGATCTCGCAGTCCGTGAGTTCGAGCCCCGCGTCAGGCTCTGGGCTGATGGCTCAGAGCCCGGAGCCTGGTTTCGATTCTGTGTCTCCCTCTCTCTCTGCCCCTCCCCCGTTCATGCTCTGTCTCTCTCTGTCCCAAAAATAAATAAACGTTGAAAAAAAAATTTTTTTAAATAACGATGAAGTTAAAAATCGAGCCAGGAATACCACAGTGGTGGAGGAGGAGTGACGAGTAGTTACCTACTGCTTGCTAAGTTCCTTGTGGGCTGGAAACTTAAGCACAGCCATTGGAAGAGTTGTGAATGTAATCTGAAGCTTCCCAACTAGAAGAGGAAAAGAAAAGGGAAGATAGAAAACCTCCTCTATTTAAGCGTTGACCAAGTGAAGGGTGGAAAGAATGGGAAGATAGTGAACAATAGGATCATTATTTCAATCAGTTTTAAGAGATCTTTACTGTGCTAGAATATGACCCCCATATCTCAGTAACTTACATTAAAAGTGTGTTTTTTGCTCCCACTAAACGTCTACCGTGGGTTGACCTTAGCTTGGGTCCATAAAATCTTCACTCTGTGACTCAGGCTGATGATGGAGGAGCTCCTACCTGGGAATCTCTTGTGATAGAGAAGGATGAGCTCATGGCAAATCACAATCTGGCCCACAGTACTTTTGTTCAGAGGTGACAGTTACTTTCACTCGAATTTCATGGGCAGATCAAGTTATTTGGTAAAAGTGACATTAGGGAACTAGAAGGCATAATCTTGCAAGGAGGGGCACCTTGGTGAGGGGGCACTGCAGGGAAAGGCAGCAATGATTTAAAAATGATTACATTGGTCAAGCAGAAACACACAATATGACATTGTAAATAAGACAACATAGATTGATAAACACAGTAAAATAAACAGGTAAAAATAATCCATTAAAAGAGGGTGTTTAAAACTTTTGTTAAAATAGTGAAATAATAGGCTGCTTTAAACATTCTTAAGACAAAAGCAGATAGAAAGTCTAAAAAACGGGTTAACTGAAAAACATATGCCAAGAAATTACCAACTGAAAGCTGCTATAGTAGAAGAAAAGACAGATAAAAAGTAATATAAATCAATAAGCTGTAATATAAATCGAGTCACCAAAGAAAAATTTCACCAACAAAACATAAAAAGCACCAACTTTTTGCATCTAAGAGCACTGCTTCATAATTGTAAGTTGAAATAGTCAAAGCAATAAGTAGAAACCAACAAAATCTGCAAACATGAGATATTTTAATTTGTCTCTCTTGGAAGCTGATGCCTACAACAAAATTTGGTAAGAATATACTAAATTTGAAAAGTAAAATTAAAAAGATATCCCCACACCCATAAAGATAGATAGATATATGGTGAGAGAGGTAGACGGATAGATCTAATAGATTTATATAATCTCCACCTAACCAATTAGATTATACATTCAATTAAAGGACACATTGAATTTACAAACATTGCCCTCAAACTAAATCAAAGAGTAAATTCAAATAAATTTCAAAGAACATTTTAACAATATATTATGATCTGACCTCAATGCAATTAAATTAAGCAATAAATGTTAAAGGATCATAAATCTATCTGTATCTATAAATAAGTAGATAAATTAAATATATTTAGAATTGGAAGCAAATAAAATAATTACATAGCAGAAGGAGAAGGATGAATGAAGTTATCCTTTGGGGCAAAATATCTAAAGAGAAAATACACAAAAGAGGACAAAGTTTCCAAAAATGAGGTCTCTTCATTTGTCAAAGAGCCCTACAGTACCAAATGTTACAGAGTAACAGGGAAAGGAAGCCTTCATACATAGGTAATGCGACTTTAATGTAGTACGACCACTTTGGAGAACAAATGGAACCATGCGTGGCAAAGCTGAGGGCGTACACACCTGGCAATCGAGTTAGACAACCCTCAGAAGCTCTTGCACAAGTGTCCAGGGCACCTCTGAAAGTAGGTTCATTTTAGTATTACTTGAAATAGTAAAAAAAAATTCACAAAAGCCAGAATATCTACTAAGGAATTCATAGGTATTACAAAATGTTCATGAAATTCAACTCTAATCAGTAGTTGAAATTAATGAACCAGAGCTGTATGAATCAAATGTATGAAATTATGAAACAGTTTACAATTAAAATAAACAGGTTGTGGAATGATAACCACTACAGTATGGGAAGATTTATAAAAATGTTTAAAACATGCAAACAATCTTGGTGATTGTACATATGCATTCTTGGATTACAGCACCACAAATTAAGAATAGCAGTTAACATTTTTCAGGAGTAGGCTGGGGAATGTGCTTAGGGAATTATACTAAGAGGGTTGGAACTATATTTCTTAGACCTTATTTCTCTAAATAAATAAATAACATAAAATGAAAATATTTGAAGCAAATATAGCAACATTAAGATTTATGAACTGGATGGAAGGTGTATAGTTATTTGTCATCTTAGTCTCTTGGATTTTCTGTAGGAGTGAAATATTTTATGACTAAGGTAGAAAGAAATGCCTAAAGACTGGATGTCAGAAAGAGACAAAGAAACGGATTCAGGATCACCTTCTAGATCCTACAGCCATAATGGTTGAAGGTTGCCTGGCACTTCCTTCCTCTGTGGCCTGCTAGGTGGTACAAATGATCTATCAACTGATAATTTAACAAACGAGAAAGTTCTGACTGTATTCCCTGTCATTATATATAGGAGTGGCTTCTTTTCCAGAAAAGGAAGAAGGAACACTTGCAAAGCAAAAAAATAGAAGTTCAAAAATCTGATTCGATGTTAAATAAAAGCAAGTTTTATGTTTTTTGTTTTTGTTGTTGTTGTTTACGACTTCAGGACTCTTCATAAGCATAATTAGGAGAGAGTTGACTATTTCATCAATTCCTCAGATAAGCACACATCTGCGTGTAAAGAACAATTATACAGTTAAGTATCTGGACAGAAGATGCTCATTTGTTTCACTAGGTAAATGACTTGGCAAAATATATGGGTAATCTTTACCATCCCACCAGCTAGCAAGTAAAAAATGCCTAAACAACTGGCGATCTCTGCTGTTTGGAGTTAGCTATAGGGAAAATACCTTGGACAGAAGTAATAAGTTCTTATTACCTCCCTTCAATGACTCCTCTTATGGATTATGATTATTAAGGCCTAGAGAGGCTTGACCAGAGGAGACTGGCATCTTATTTGGTAGTTTAATTGTGTTTCTAAAATCACACAAAGAACAAAAGAATACAATAGAAAGTAGAGATTTAACATCCATGGGTATAAAGAAAGCGTGTGATTACCACAGCTAATAAATAAGTATAGATTGTAACTCTGTTAATAATTTATTGTTTTTATTTATTTTTAAACATATTTCATGTTTATTTATTTGGAGAGAGAGAGAGACAGAGTGTGAGCAGGGGAAGGGCAGAGAGAGAGGGAGACACAGAATCCAAAGCGGGCTCCAGGCTCTGAGCTGTCAGCACAGAGCCTGACACAGGGCTTGAACCCACAAACTGTGAGATTATGACCTGAGCCGAAGTCAGATGCCTAACCGACTGAGCCACCCAGGTACCCCTGATAATTTATTGTTTTTAAACCAGAGTAGTGTCTATTGACTGGTCATTGTTTTAATAATCATCTTAAAGAAAAACATACCTCTTCATGATAATCACTTATTTTAACTATGAAAAAAATATATTTTCATATATATATATTGTTTTAACAAACTGTACCTATTTAATAAAATATATATTATATATGTATTTATATATCAATAAGCTATACCTGAAACTATCAAAAACATATCAAATAAGAATTATCAGTAGACTATCAATAAACATACCAGAAACTACCAATAAACATGCCATGTAAGAACTAAAACACTGTGCAAAGGTATAAGGTATCATGTTTATTGTTTGCTAGGAAGATTAAATTATCACCTTAAATTTTATAGCTCATTTATATATTAATTATAAAGAATAATTATGTAAGTGAGATTTTCTGACCATGTTAAAAATGTGTATTTGAATATATGAAAATACTTTTTTTTAAGTTTATTTATTTATTTTGAGAGAGACAGAGACAGTGCAAGCAGGGGAGAGGCAGAGAGAGAAACAGAATCCCAAGCAGTCTCTGTGCAGTCAACACAGAGCCCAACCTGGGCTTGAACTCACGAACCATGAAATCATGACCTGAACTGAAACCAAGAGTTGGATGCTTAACCGACTGAGTCACCTAGGTGTCCTGAAATATATATATTTGAGTTTTAGCCTGCATCTTCCTACAGGAAACTCAGTTCTACATATTTCTACAATAAAAGTAATATTTAAGTAAAATCATAAGAAATGTTTTTTGTTTTTGTTTTTTGTTTTGAGAGGGATAAAGAGTAAGCAGGGGAGGGGCAGAGAGAGAGGGAGAGAGAGAGAGAATCTCAAGTAAGTTCCGCACTGTCAGTGCAGAGCCCCACATGGGGCTCAAACCCATGAACCTTGAGATCATGACCTGAGCTGAAAGCAAGAGTCCGATGCTTAACCGACTGAGCCACCCAAGCACCCCAAATCATAAGAAATATTAAACATATGTATCGTCTCTCATGATAATACATGCTCATGTTTACTGTATATGCAAATAAAACAGCAAAAAAGACTCAAGTTAATTTTAAAACAGTATTTTTGTAGAAAATCTTAACACTCATTCTTTAAGAAGCTTCTTTTGAGAATGTTTCACTTTGTGGACTCAGGAAAAAATGATTTCCAACAGTATACAGCAGGGTACTTAGAACAATAAAGGTAATGGAGACTGGACACACATATTCTTTGTGAAAATGTGTGGAAGGTAAGCATTTTCAATCTTCTCACTTATGATAAGTAGCAGCCAGAAATGTCTTTTTGGACAGTGCTTTAGAGTGTTGTCAACTCAGGGAAGATGGAAGTAAATGTCTGAAATTCTTTAATATCCCCAACTTGCATGGCACCAACCCTTGGCATGCTAATACTTCCTGCATTTTCTCCTGGCTCTGCTCTTACCCAGGTAGAGGTTAGTATTCCGCACGTGCTCTGCCTCTACTGCTGCTCAATGCTTACACTTAGAAATTCCTGGGTTTATCATCATTTATTAATTGCTTAATCAATAAGCTCTGTAAATGGTGACCATAATTATCCCAGAAGGTCACTGAAATAAAGGAGAGTGAGGTCCCAGGGCGATAAGGCCCAGGCTCAAATCCATTTATCTGCATCTACATGACAAGATGCTATTTTTTATTTCTGCCTTGAATTTCAAATTAACAGTCAGCTGCAAAGATTCTGTTGAAGAATGAATCCATAATAAAGGGATTTACTTCTTTTCCCTTGGAGTTGTTTCTTTGCTGCCACTGATACTGATTAATGGGACATGTACACCTTAAAGGAACATGGCTACTCTTTGACTATCGTCTCTCTAGAGTATGTTAGGATCATGTTAATGTCTTGCATTTCTCAATGCTCAAGAGTCAATCAAGTGTTTTAGAAACTATGCATTTTATATAAAGAAAGTCAGGAAAGCAGAATAGAAATGTATGCAGCGTGTTCTCACTTTTGGAAAAAAGAACTCCATGTACTCTGTTTTTAACTCTGCTTCTGGCTATAGAAAATACAGTTTCTGAAACACTTAATTCATTTTTGAATGTTGAAAAATGCAAGATAGATAAACAGATTAATGGATTATAGAGATAGATATCCGAATATATTGCTTATATTCTAAAAATATGTAGAGGAGTCATTCATTTTCATCACTACTTGCTTGTGCTGTTTCATTTTGTTCATTTTAGTTAGCTTTTTTGTTGTATGATTTACATACAATAAATGCATGAATTTCAGTGTACAGTTCTATGACTTTTGCCAATCTATCATAATCTGAATTATGATATACAGCTACACCATTCAATTCAGTAGCAAACAGACACGTGGTAAATTTGAGTACTGGAAACACTAATGTCACATAGAGAATAACATTTTGGGTGTATCCGGTTAGGTGGAGCCTAGGTAATCAAATTTAATTACACTTTTTTCTTAGTACCTTTTTATTCATGTTTTTAATGTTTATTTATTTTTCAGAGAGAGAGAGGGGGAGAGAAAGAGACAGAGTGCAAGCAGGGGAGAAGCAGAGAGAAAGGGAGACACAGAATCCAAAGTAGGCTCCAGGCTCTGGGCAATCAGCACAGAGCCCGATGTGGGGCTCGAACTCATGAACAGTGAGATCATGACCTGAGCCGAAGTCAGACGCTCAAGCGACTGAGCCACCCAGGCGCCCCTCTTACTACCTTTTTAAATATGGTTACTAGAATTTTAAAAACTACATATTTTATTCCCATAATACAGGATAGATATAGAACAATTTCATCAACATAGAAAGTTTCCTCACATCCCCTTTCATTGAATCTTCCCACCACACCCTCACATCCTGACAGCTACAAATCTATGTCTATATCTAGTTTTGACTTTTCTACAATTTTTATATTAACAGGTGTGTGTGTGTATGCATTCTTGGAATTGTGTATAAGTAGCTCTGTGCACATGTGGTCTTTATTGGCATGTTATGTAGTCTGCATATGCCTCTTACTTTGCAGAATGCTTGGATGCTACACTCATATTGCTATATCAGTAGTTCATTCTTTATTTATTTTTTTTTTCCAACGTTTATTTATTTTTGGGACAGAGAGAGACAGAGCATGAACGGGGGAGGGGCAGAGAGAGAGGGAGACACAGAATCGGAAACAGGCTCCAGGCTCTGAGCCATCAGCCCAGAGCCTGACGCGGGGCTCGAACTCACGGACCGCGAGATCGTGACCTGGCTGAAGTCGGACGCTTAACCGACTGCGCCACCCAGGCGCCCCAGTAGTTCATTCTTTAATACTGAGTAGTACTCCTTGGTAGTATTCCTTTATAGTGCTTAGTAGTATGGATACACTTCCATGTGTTTGTCCACTCACAAGTCCAAGATCTTTGAGTTTGGGCCAGTGTGAACAAAGCTGCTATCAACATCTGAGTACAAGTCTGTGTGGACATACATCATCATGGAGTTTGGATGAATACCTAGGAATGAAGCACCTAAGTCATATAGAAAGATTAAGAAACAGTCAAATAATTTTCCAGTGTTTCTGTACCATTTTACATCCTATCACCCATGTGTGAGAGTTCTAATAGCTACCACTATTGTCTACATATGCTATTGCCAGTCTTTTCAATTTGATGAGGTCTGGTGAATGTATAATAATATCTGTGTGGAAATTAGTTTTCATTTCCCAAATGAGAAACAGACCTCTTCTCATATGATTACTTAGAATTTATGTATCTGATTTTCTGGAATGAATATATATTTTTAAAAATTTTAATGTTTATTTATTTTTGCGATAGAAACAGAGTGTGAGCCGGGGAGGGGCAGAAAGGGAGGTAGACATAGAATCCAAAGCGGGCTCCAGGCTCTGAGCTGTCAGCACAGAGCCTGACGCAGGGCTCGAACCCACAAACTGCGAGACCATGACCTGAGCTGAAGTCAGATGCTCGACCAACTGAGCCATCCAGGCGCCCCTGTAATGAATATTTTTTGTTCATTTTTTTAGAGCTAGAAAAAATTTTCATCTAGAAAAACTCCTTTATCAGACTTATTTTGTGAATAGTTTCTATCATCTGATTTGCCTCTTCATTTTCTTAACATTATCCTTGAAAGTGCCAACGTTTTTATTTTCATGGATTCAATCTGTCTTTTTAAGAAGTTTATGGCTTATAATTTTATTATTCTAAGAAAACAAATATTTTCTTCTGCTATCTAATCAAGACCTTTTCCAATTTGGACTTAATATATGTTTTTGAAAAAAACACAATTGATTGTGTATATGTGGGTCAATTTCTAATCATCTTTGTGCTTTAACCTTTTTTTTTTTTTTCGTTTTTTTTTTTAATTTTTTTTTTCAACGTTTATTTATTTTTGGGACAGAGAGAGACAGAGCATGAACGGGGGAGGGGCAGAGAGAGAGGGAGACACAGAATCGGAAACAGGCTCCAGGCTCTGAGCCGTCAGCACAGAGCCCGACGCGGGGCTCGAACTCACGGACCGCGAGATCGTGACCTGGCTGAAGTCGGACGCTTAACCGACTGCGCCACCCAGGCGCCCCTTTTTTTTCGTTTTTTAAAAAGTGACTGAGGGACACATAGGTGGCTCAGTTGGTTAAGCATCAGACTTCAGCTCAGGTCATGATGTCTCACGATTTATGAGTTTGAGCCCGGCATCTGACTCTGTTGTTGACAGCTCAGAGCCTGGAACCTGCTTCAGATTCTGTGTCTCCCTCTCTCTCTGCCCCTGCCCTGCTAACGGTCTCTCTTTCTCTCTCATATTTATTTATGTTATTTATTTATTTATTTATGTTAATATATATATTTATTTATGTTAATAAATATATACATATATATTTATTTATGTTAATAAATAAACATTAAAAAAATTGAAAAATAAATCAATAAAAAGTGACTCAGATTTACGTTGTAGTTATGAAACTCTCATGCCCTAGGAATATTAACTGTATTATTTACTCCAAAATCCTCAAGTGCACTATGATGACATTGCTGAAGAGGTTGTGAACCAAAAATAGAAATCTGGCTGATCATTTGGGAGAACAAATGTGGAAGGCTGAATGAGAGTACCTAAGCAGAAGTTCAGGAAAAATAAATAAAAGGCTTAATAGGGACAAATAACGTAGTCCAAGAAATAGGTTTAAAATTACTGCTTTTAAGGGGTACCTGGGTGGTTCAGTCAGTTAAGTGTCCTACTTCGGCTCAGGTCGTGATCTTGCAGTTCCTGAGTTTGAGCCCCGCGTCAGGCTCTGTGCTAACAGCTCACGGAGCCTGGAACCTGCTTTGGAGTCTGTCTCCCTAGCTCTTTACTCCTCCCCCACCCATGCTGTGTGTGTGTGTGTGTGTGTGTGTGTGTGTGTGTGTGTCTGTCTCTCAAAAATAAACATTAAAAAAAACTTAAAAAATATTGCTTTTAAGTATTTCAGAAACTTTGATAGCTAAAACTTTTGAAATATATCCATTTAAAAAGATAAAAGTGACCTGTATCCCTGCAAAAAATGCAAATGACTAAATGAAGATTTTATATGCCATCTTGGTGGAGTTGTGTTTATCTGGACTCAGTGTCTAACTATGAACCTGTCAATGCAAATTGGAGACGAGTGTAACTATAAATATTTAAATGATATCTGCTTTCCAAGACAGAATGGACAATTTACATCTCAGCATTATGGACATTTCTTATTTAGGAAGTGCATGATGAATTGAAAGGGCACATTTGAGAAGGAAAGCAAAATCACATAACAGGGCGCTCCACTGCCGTCCTGTGATGTGTTTTACGTGGACGTTTCCTGCAGTTTTTCATACTCCCCAGTGCTGAAGTAGGAGCACATTCTGTTGTTTTCCTCTTCCCATGGTGCACTTCATCTCCAGATTTTCACTATGCTTTAATTACTTATTGGAAAAGATTCAATACCATAGAAAGTTATTTCATAGTTGTAGGATTTAGAGTACTACAAGAAAGCTATTCTATACACCAAGACATTTGAGGTTCTTAAATTTACGTTTCTTTCAAAATTGCACCATTAAGTGCAGAAAAATATAGCTTAAGTATAAGGCTTAATGCTGTTCATTCAGAAAGCGCTTAACAAATACTTGTGGAGTTGAATATTCTACTAGAGGCAATTCTCAGGATTAGGAGAAGAGAGTTAGATTCCAATTGCAGTACTAAGTGGATAGAGGACTTGAGAAAGTTAACCTGTTTTTTTTTTTTTTTTTTTTGTCTCCAATGTGAAGAAGCTGACCTGAATCACATGTAAGATTTTTTTTTAAACCACTGTAGGGAAATGAGAGTCAGCACTGTTTACATGTCTAAACATTTTTTGTGTGTTTAGAGGTGTCCCTTTAAAAGGGACAGGTTTCTTGTCCAAACCATACCTATGATGACTATTTCCCTTAGATATTTTCAGAAGTCATTGAAAGTTACTTCTTTGCAATTTGTGGTTTCCCCCCTTGCTTGTTCTGGCTCTCAGAATTACAGATGGCCATGCCGAGGGACCAGTGCCATTGTGTGTTTGACCTAAAAGTTAGGGATGACATTTCTGTTAGTTGACTAACCTTCCACTTTGAGGTCTCCTGAGTTCACTACTCCCAATGGCCCATGGAGATTTTTGCGAAGCAGTTGTTTTAGTATTTCTCACTTTTGCTAATTTACTTTAACATTTCTGAGATAAAGTGTTCTTCTTTGTGGGATTCAATAATTTTTTTGCTAATAAGGTAATTGGAAGGCATCCAGAATGACAAAACCATTCCCAGAATCATCTTCCACCGCATCAGAAGAATTCTTAGACTCTTGTACCTAAATAACTGTAAAGTCTGCCCTTCTAGTTTCCCAAACAAGCACATGTGTCCACAGTCTAAGGTGAGCACAGCTCACACTCAAGTCGGACACTGTACTAAAGACAAGCTCGGAACAGATTGGGCCTTTTTAGTTTGTGAAATATAGCTCCCAAATAATTTGCAAAGTGCATGTAGATTTGACAGGATAGGTGATAATTAGCAACAACCAAACTATTTCATTCTTTGAGTCACATCAGGTATGACCTTTCAGTTTACAGCTTTGCACTGGCCTTTTCAACTACAGAAACTTGTATATAATGTGATCTTTGGAGCTTCAAAAGCAGGCGCTCTCCTAGGAATGAGAATAGGTGGTAACAGGTGCTTTGTCATTCATGGCGGTAGCCTTGCTACAAATCAAGAGTAACTGGAGGGCAATGAACATATAAACCACCAAAACCTGCCCCCATCTTGAAAATATATGCAAATCCACATTAATAAGCTCTAGAGTCTTACAAATGGTTGTTTTAACAATGATAATAATTATTTTTCTATTGCTGAATAATAACTCTCAATCGAAAGTGCCAGATGTACAATGAACCCTTCAAAGGTGAGCTTTTGATCAGTGTAAAGAGGTTTCCTTGTATGTTTTAACTGAAGGTATATGATTAAAATGTCTGGGAATATGCTGAATTGAGATATTTACACATTTTGTTATATCAATTATCTGTTTATTAATAAGTTTATTGATTTCTTTCACCTAATTGTCACACCCTATTTCTATATTTATTATATTATTTTGTGTCTTTGGCCTGGTGAAAATTTCACATTAATGTTTTAGCACCAGTGAAAAGGACTCAAATTTTCTTATCCTCACCTTCTGGAAAACAAATTAATATTCAAAAAAATATAAGTACTGTACTTGATGTGCAAGGAGATATATTGAAAAAAAACAGAAACAGGGAGCTTTTAGTATGTAAATTTAACTCTATAAGGCTGTAAAAGACATTATGTTCCATTATGTTCTTTAAAAGGTAAACCTAAAGTTATTATATTTTGGCTTCTTAATCAATGTCCACAAAAGTAAATTTAAAAAAGACTTCTTGGTAATTAATATATGCCTAAATAAATGTGGTAAACAATTAGCACAAAAGCCTTCCCTTATACAGTCTTTATTTTTCTCTTTGAAAATGAGAAATTCATCTTTTTGTTGGAGTGAAAAATTTCTGGTTATTGAGCACCATAATCCCACCAACGCCAAATCCTTTGTAGAAAAGGAGCATGGCAACAAGGCTCCTTTATGATATTCAGCAAACAACATGTACATTTGAATGCTATATGGAGAAAACATATGTTAGGATGACTTTGCTTTATGATTTTTGGGGATAGGTTTTCAGATAAACTTTCTTAGTGGAAACACTAATGGGACAAATGCATTTTTGTTAAGTCATTCCAGAAGAAGAAAATTTCAGAGTTGCTGTGTTTAAACAATATATACATAGTTATATAATATAGAAAAATTATATATTTATATAAACATTAGCTAAATAATTTAGAATAAGCAATAAAAATAATACATGCTTTGTTATAAGTGGTCCTAAATTATACATTTTGCCTGTCCACATTGATTACATTACCTTAAAAACAAACAAAAATAAATAAATAAAATGCGATTGTGAGTTTAGTTTTCCATGTTTCCATGTGTACATTGAAGTTCAAATAAGGTACAATGATATTTTCAAATCCAATTCTAAATAGATTAAAATTGCTCATATCTTGCTAAATTGAGGCTCAGAATTGGAGTTACAGAAATAAAAAACAAAACAAAATAAAAGAACACTTTCTGTCTTTTAAAACCTAAAACATACTTATCCCCTCAGCACTTTTGCTTCTAATTTACAAAAGCTTATTTTTGAAGGAAATTTAATCTTCTGATTTCTTGTGTATTTACACTGAAATCATTTAAGATGTTATTTTGTAAAGTGTATTTGAATTTTGAGAATCCTTTTAAGGATTTGAGATTCTATGAAGAATTTTTTCTTCTTTAAAGTCATTATTTAGGGGCACCTGGGTGGCTCTGTCAGTTGAGCATCTGACTTCTGCTCAGGTCATGATCTCAGGGTTCACGAGTTTGAGCCCCACATGGGGCTCTGTGCTAATAGCTGAAGCATGGAGCCTGCTTTGGGTTCTGTCTCTCTCTCTCTCTCTCTCTCTCTCTGCCCCTCCCCTGCTTGTGCTCTGACTCTCAAAAATAAGTAAACATTAAAAAATTTGTTTTAAATCAATAAATATAGTCACTTTTTAAGAGCAGGATATTGTGTTTTGCTAAACACAAGTAACCTTGAACATAAAAAAATCCACTTTTAGTTGCAGGAATTCAACTAATAATAATTTTTAAGGCAATTTTAAAGTTGGTAAAATATTTTTTCAGCCTGAAAACATCGGTATTGATGGTGAGGAAACATACGAGGATTTTCTGACAGGTAGAGTAATCCAGTACTGTAGAGTTTTCAATCAATGGTGTTCCTCCTTGTTGAAGAGAACCAAGGCAACATTCTATATCTGATTGTAAGAAACATTTCTGCATTTACCATCCCACATTTTAAAATGCTGTTTCTCAAGATCAAAATAATGTATGTGATTTTCTTTTTGTAAGATTCCCTTTATCTTCAAGGCCTATTTCAAGTATTGCATTTAACTTGTAACCTTCCTTGTCTTATTCAACATTCTCTTCAATGAAATCCCATCATACTAGCACTGAGTAAAATTCATTTTAACAAGAGAATTTATTTGTGGGGTGTGTGTGTGTGTGTGTGTGTGTGTGTGTGTTGTTTCCATCTCCCATAAATAATGTAAGTTCTTTGGGGAAAGGGATTTTTATCTTCTGCTATGCCTAGTAGCCAGGCTGATTTCATTATCTTTATGTTGAGATTATACAATGATTAGAAATTGCTATGAAATCAATATGTAAGACTAAAATAGCTAAGAGGCTTTAGGAAGTCTTGGTGATGTAAAGAAGGTTCAAAGTTTCCACTTGGCGTTTAAGAAGTAATGAATCAATTATGCTGGATAAATGGTTTGCACAAAACTACAGAGGGGCACGATTATACATACACCTCTGGTTGTCTCCTTAGAAGATAAGGGTTCTAGTCCTGGCTCAGGCTATACACGTGACCATGACCAAGTCACTTAATCTTCATTGGGCTTTAGTGTCTCCAACTGTAAAATGAAGTTGGTCTAGATTTTGTAGTTTTCAAGCTTTTCTACTAAGTTCCCCAGGAAAGAGTCTAAGGCCATCGTGGAGTTGGGTAGGGAAGCTGAGCAGATAGATTACTGGCTCTTCAGTTCCATTTCAACAAGAACAATTCCATCTCATACTTGAAACATTGCATTTTCCCATATGAATTCCTTTAGAGGGGAAAATGTACTTCAAAGCTAAAAAATAGTTTCCAAATGATTGCAATATTATCTGTAAAAGTCCTTCTGACTCCAAGATCAGTGAATCTGTTTTTTGGTCTTTAACCCAAGGAATTGCTACTAGAAATATCCCCATGGTTTTGGTCTCTGCTGCTCTTCCAAGCTACCATTATTCTCTGTAAATAACCCTCTGATTTTGCACATTAGAAACAGGATGAAGATAGCTCACATAAGACCCACAATGAAATGTGCCTCTTTATTCTGTTTTTAATAGAGTAAATTCAATTGCATATTCCTTAACATTTTGTTTCAAATCTATTTTTATTCATTTTTAAAATTTTATTTATTTTGAGAGAGACTGCAAGCATAAGTGGGGGAGGGGCAGAGAGAGAGGAAGAGAATCCTGAGCAGGCTCTGAGCTGACAGTGGGCTTGATCCCATAAACTTGGGAGATCATGACCTGAACCAAAATCAAGAGTTGGATGCTTACCTGACGAAGCCACCCAGGCACCCTCAAATCTATTGTTTAAACTTTTTATTGCCTTACTGACAAACTCTTTTAATTAGGTCTATTTCTGCCCAACAGGAAATTTACCAATTCCTCTTCACTCCTTCCATTAGGGTACTTAGGATAAAATAGTAAGTTTCCAGTTAAAAGGGGGTCAGTTTTCCATAGCTATTTCTCTCTTATGAACTCCCATTGCCTTTAATAATGTGGGTCTGAACTTGAGACACAAAAGAACATTTGTACTTCTTACTTTTTAAGTGAACTTTAAGTTTTTTAACAAAAACCTAAGAAAGTACTAAATTATTCCATACTTTATAGACTTCTATTCCACAACCCAAAGAAATACGAGTGAATTTTTTGAGCATTGGTGTAGCTAAATATCCATTTTGCAACTCACAGACTTTTCTCTGTACTGAAAAATGCATATGACATTTTCCAGGTCTGTCATTGTACACTTTCGTCAACAATGCATTCACTGATGAAGACAGATGTTATCAATGTAACGTAAAAATCCTTCTGTATCTCTTATATTCATGTCCTCAGCACTTGCCACATACGGTGATATATTGATATAGACGGCAGTATGTTACACACACAGTCACACATGGACAGGCACACACACACAAATACCTGTCAGCATTATTCTTTTCATTGCAGACTAAGTTTGTAGCAATAAAATCAGTGCCATTAGGCATGGCAAATATTAAAAACACTAATAATTATATCATAATAAATTAAGTTTACAGCCTTGAAACTAGCTTCTTATTAAACTTGACGACATTCATATAATGGTATGTTTGAAAGGATACATAAATCCAGTCAAGTGTGTTAAGATGAGAAGGGACAGAGAAAGAAAATTTCACTGAAATTACTTTGATCTAAAAAAACGTGGAAGATAACACGTTAGGTGGATTTTGGGGTCTCTAAGAGTGAAATGAATCTAGTAATGAATTACCCACAGATTTTGACAATCCATAAATAATGTAAAATCCTGCTGTTACTGAACTACTAGAGGTAGAGGAGAAAGGCAGTGGCAGTGACTCACTGGAAAAGACTGATTTGCAGCAACATCTCTGTCCGAGGCAGCATCGTGTAATAGGGTGTACTCTAGACTGATTTTAAGGACAACAATTTTTAGGACAGTCTCTCTCACTAATTACTTCTCTAAATGTACATAAGCCTAGAGGAGGTTTTTTTTTTTGAATAAAAAAGAATTAAACTTGGTTCTACAATGTAATAAAGATCAGCAAGAAGACATTTAAAGAACGTTAAAAGGATATTCAGGATTGTACAAGGGAATTTCTCTTAATGCCATTATATAAAAATGAAATGTGTTGCATTTTTATAGTGAAGTTCCCCCAGAAGCAGCCCCAAACAAGCAAAATGGCCTATCCCTGGAGATTTGTAGTGTCTGAGAAATATCAATGTCAAGTGTTTTACCTCTAGGGTTCTTTCAGAAACAGAGCCAATCCAAGTCCTTGTTTTATCTGTGTGAGGTTCAGTTTCCTGATTTGTAAAAATAGAATCCAATCCTCACTGGATCTCTAAGATCCTGTGCAGCTCCAGAGTTATATGATCATAATGTAATGTGGTGCTTTCTGTTGCCTTTATTTCTCCAAATAAATGAAGAGCTGTTGCCTAATGTAAGACTGACAGTAAGTACTAGGGATTCAAATTGTGAATAGTATAGTGTGGCATATGGTATAGATTTTCCTTTTCGGATGTGATATTTGCAGTCAGAGTTTTCTGAAGCCAAAGCTAGGGTGAGATGTAATAACTACCACTAAGAAATCACTTGGGTGCATAAAATATTCTGTGCGCGCACACACACACACACACACACACGCACACACATGCACACACATCCATACATCTAATTTGGATACAAATAATAAACACCTCTGTAACATACTTTGTCAGGCAGGTACAAACTGTGAGTTGAGGCTTAGGGCTTTCCAAGGTTATTCCTTTTCAATAGGTAAAGTAATTCAACATGTGACTGTGGGAGAAGATAAAAGTAAGTGGTTAGGGAGAATATTGTATAGCATTAATGACAACTCAAGCTTCTTCAGATGCCAGTGAAACCACTTCACTCTTTTTTATACACTTTTGTGTAGAGGTTTACATTTGAACCAACACTGATGACTCATAGTTAAACTGAGATATTAGCTTGAACCAAGTGAAATTGCTAATACGTGATCATTTCTGACCCATAAAAACAGTGATTTCATAGTTTACCGTAATACATGGTCCCTCTAGCAAACTTTGAGCAATAATTTGCAAACTCAATTAAATATTAGGTGTTGATTGATTGACAAAAAGGAAGCCCACTGGCAGCTAATTTGTAATATACACTTTGATTGTATTAGAATTTTAGTTCTCCTTGGCATTATTACATCTAACGATTCATAATTTTAAAGCCAGACATTGCCTATTCGTTTACCATTCTTTACATGAATGGTTCCAAATTACAAAATGCCAGGGGATTTCACAATTTAATAATTTCTTCTCCTTGTATTACCAGACTTTACATACTTAATAGCCCTGTTTTCACTCAGAAAATAAAGGAAGCCCCACATACCAACAAACAGAAAAAATGGAACAACTATATACTTCAGTACCAATCAGGTGTCTCCTCTATAAGCTCCAAGGAGGGAAGCCCTAATAACGCATCTATTCACTCTTCCATGGTGTTTGTGAAATTTGTCTCTCAGTTACAAACCGTCCCTTCTATACTCAGCTCTGTGGTGCTGGGGCTGGGATTCTGCAAATTACATTTCTTTCTTACAGTCTGGCTCCTTCTTAGCTTTTACAAAAGGCACACTAGATGGGACTGGAGAGCAGTCAGATGAAGTGATATGAAACCTCCTGGTTTATTTGCTGCTGCTGTAAAAGTCATTGAAGCAAGAGTGTTCTATCCAGCAGCACCAATGGTACCAGTAGAAATTGGTTCCAGTTGCTGTTTTGCTCCCACCCTTCCCAGAACCAGTTGCATGGAGCCACCTCAGAGGAACTGGCACCGATTGTGGTGTTTCTCCTTCCTCAGAGATCTGAGCCCAATTCTAAGAACTCTGAATGCTTCCCTTTTCACTTCAGTGCTTGAGGGTCTGCTATAATTACTGACTCCTGTTCGTTCCAAGTTTTCTTTGCTTTTCAATATCCGTGACATCAATTTGCCGTATGGTATTCTGTCTGTGGAGATAACCAGTGTGTTTGCTGTCTCACTGCCTGATACATCCTAGTGCCCTAGTTGATGTTGTTAATAAGCTGTTTCTTTAGCATGGAGTAGTTTGTCCAAATCCTAATATGAAATGCAAGAATGGTATCTAGGAATTGAACTCATGTTTACTAGACAGAAATCTAATGGGTAAATGGTTGGTAAACATTTGACAATTCCAATACTTGGTATTAACTTTGAACCCTAAGATAGAAAAGCTAAACAAAAAAAATAATTCGATTAAAAACACTAAATAAAAGGCTTCTCTGCAGTCAATTGTGAAAAGTTAACTTCTTTCATTTAGGAAGAATCTCAGGGCTGATTTAACAGATTATTTTATGAATCAAAGATACTCTTTTGTTTGAAAGCACATGTCCAATATACCCACACATGCATTTGGTTTGTTTAGTTACCTTCTATTTTTTTTTTAATTTTTTTAACGTTTATTTATTTTTGAGACAGAGACAGAGCATGAACAGGGGAGGGGCAGAGAGAGAGGGAGACACAGAATCTGAAACAGGCTCCAGTCTCTGAGCTGTCAGCACAGAGCCCGACGCGAGGCTCGAACTCACGGACCGTGAGATTATGACCTGAGCTGAAGTCAGACGCTTAACCTACCAAGCCACCCAGGTGCCCCAGTTACCTTCTATTTTTAAGGAGTAACCATCACAACATATTCTGGCTGGTGAACTAGGTTCTCGTTTCAGTTATTCGTTGAAGTCTGGATTCCTATATGTACTTTAAAACTGTAAGAAATTGGAGCTCTGTTTGATTCAATGCCTTTCTGCCCCTTTTCCCGTTAATCTTTCATGTTCCAGGCCACGTGGGGAGACTTCTTCCTTCCAACATTGTGAGATTACTTTTTGAGAGGCAGTCCAACCGATCCTTGCTTACATTTGTTAAATGTAAGCCATGTCCTTGCTTACATTTGTTAAATGAATCTCTTTAGATAAGGAGTGCAAACGTGATAAAGGAATCCCTCCATGATATGGCCCCTGCTCTTTCTCCACCCTCATTTCTCTCAACACCCACCTCATACTCTCTGCCACATGTGAACTGTTCACAATTCCTGGAAGAGTCTTTGTTTTCTTTCCCCCCGTTTCTTCGCAAATGTTGCTTCTTGTTCCCGGAACATCACCGCAGCTCATCTCCTCTTCTTCCGTCAAGCAACCCCTCTCCCCGTGGTGGAGAATCAGCTTGAGTATCTGCTCTTCTAGTAAACATTTTATGATTCCTTTGGGTTTCTGCTTGGAGCTGTTATCACTGTACTTGCAGTTTTCCTCTCTCGTAAATCTTTGTTCAATCTGTTGCCAATGATTTTTATGGCATTCTTCAATTTAATAATTGAGATTTACAGAGGGGTAGATACATACTTTATAAACCCTAATTTTTAAAAGAACCAATCAAGACAAACAAAAATATTATCAAAATCTTGCATTTAGTTATGTGTTTTTACCTGTCACATCTCTCTAGCTCCTTTCTTTTTTTTCTTTTTAATGTTTATTTTTGAGAGAGAGAGAGAGAGAGAGAGAGAGAGAGAGCAAGCGCATGAGCATGGGAGGGGCAGAGAGACGAGACACAGAGTAAGAAGCAGACTCCAGGCTCTGAGCTATCAGCACAGAGCCCGACATGGGGCTCGAACTCACAAACCGTGAGATATGACCTGAGCCGAAGTCGGATGCTCAACCGACTGAGCCACCCAGGCGCCCCGACTCTAGCTCCTCTCTTAAAGATATTCACTAACTTAAATTTTGCTTTGCGTTCATTGCTTTTTTTTTCCATTTTTTAAAATATGAAATTTATTGTCAGATTGGTTTCCATACAACACTGAGTGCTCATCCCAACAGGTGCCCTCCTCAATATGACTTTCACTACATGGATATGCTCTAAACATTTTTAGTCTTCCCTGAAAATGTTATCATAAACATATATCCACATACATATATATACATATATATATAGTATACATACTGTGTGTATTTACATATTTGTCTGGAACTTGCTTTTTTTTTCAACATTTCTGAGATTAACATATATTTTACCTGTAGTTCTAGAATATTAACTCGTACTATTAAATATGATTCCATTTTGTAAATATACCAGTATTTATGTCATTATTCTTCTGCTTTCCTCCTAAAAAAATGTCGTTAGTGTATATTTCTCAGAGTTCTAGTCATCATGTTTGCAAAGAGATTATACTAAGTTGCTTGGAAGCATTCCTCTAGAAATCAGGAAAGGAGTGGATTATAGGTCATTTGCTTTAGCTCTGTCATCCCTACATGCTCACTAGTCATTTTCTAGCACAATTATCATCATCATCATCATCATAGATTATAGACTCTTCTGATAAACTAAAGAGCCTCTTTTCTCCAAGACTGAAGACCAGATCTTGAGAGAGCAGAGGTAACCTTTTAATTTTATCTATTAAAAAAGAAATAGGAACTTTTTGTGTAATCCTTTGACAGTAGTAGGTATTAATAATTCCAGAAGCTCAGGTAGGTTGGGAAAATGCCATATTATTTCCTTTAATTAAAATTACATTTGATTCTTAGCCTTTATCCTGACTGGACAGCAGTACTTTTTAATCTCAGGCATTATTAGGTTTCCTTTCCCTTTATGGACTCTGCAAATGTCCTAAGCAACTTATCCAGAGGGAAACATTCAAGGGGGTCCTCTGATCTTCAGTCCATGTAGTTACTGTTGAGGTGCTCATTGTCTGATCCTGCATGAGTTCCGGAAATTTGTGTGGACCCTACAAATCTATTGGCCTTGTCCCTATGTAATGGATATCTGTAACTGATACAGTAATTCTCAGTAAACAGTCCATTTTTGTCCACGAGTTCTCCTTCTACCTTGAACTGAGGCCATGTGACAGGTTCCAGCCAAAGGGCTATGAGCAAAATTGACATGTATCACTTTGGACATAAAGCATAGAGAAGGGGATGTTAAAGCCTCAGTTTGCACATTTCCCCTTCCTCAATAACCTCAGTAAACATAAAGCAACATGTTGAGATAGAGTAGCTTGTCAAATAGGGATGCACAGTGTGTAGAATGAATTAGTGAAAACGTTTGTTGTGATATGCAATTGAGATTGAGGGGCTGTTTGTTACTATAGCTTATTCCAGCCTGATACACTACTGTATTATGTTTTTTCTAGCTGTGAGCCTAGTTTTCTATGGTCCAACAATCCTATGGTATCACGTGATATTGCCTCTTAAGGTTTTATCACCTTCTTGGACCTCTGATAGGAAATCTGTTACGGAACTGTAATACCTGTGGAATCCAGTCTTTGAAACACTACTGAGGCTGAATGTATTCAATTCTTAGTCTCTCTCCAAGTCACTCAGGTCTCTCCCTTTCCTTAGAAGATTCAAACATATTCTTCACTAGCCTTTGCCTTTCAAAAAATACAAAAGGACAAATTATCATCTTACAGCGTTCCCTATGTTTAAGGAACACACAAGTCCTTAATTCTCCTTATTGAATCATGGAGAAGGAGGAAAAAAATTAGGGTGTTTTGAGTAGAAAGAGTGACAATTTTTCTCCTAAAACATATGGATAGCATTAAGGTGTCACTCTTTCTGGCTCTTTTATAACACTGAACATGAAACATGAATTTACATCTCAATAAATTGTCCTGCCATACACCTAGAGTTCTTAATGTCCTGACCCTGAATCTTGACATCTCACAGATTGTATTTGACTTATAAGCATTAAGCTTGATTGAATAAAATGACAGTGCACAGCCTTACAAAGGTTTCCTTTACTCTACTAAACATACTGTATAACTCCCACATCAAATTTTTGAAGACCAGCCATTCTTGAGCTGAGTGTTAAATATATCTGTGACCCCAGCACCTAACCCGCAGACTTTTTGCCCTCTTTTCATGCTTTCTCTTCCTTCCTGTGCAACTTCTTTCCTCCACAGGACTCCTCTCTTTATTTCCCACTAATGTTTCTCTTTTTGTTTCTGTTTCTGCAGATGATGAATGCCTTCATTGTATAAAGCTGGGTTTTAAACACATGGCTTTCTCCCTGCCCCAAGAAAATTTGACGACTTACTTCTCTAAGAGCTTTTTTTTTTTTAATGGCCAGAAACCTCCAACATGATTTTGTTTCCCTTTTTATAATTTGATCAATGTAAGATTTTCCATTTTGTGATAACTTTCAACCTGCCTGGAGAGTGAGTAATGATCTTTGCTATCAGCAGTCTGATTTACATCATATAGACAAGTAGATTGTTGTCATTCTTGGAGCATCTCCAAGGACTCCTCTCCCCAAAAACTGCTTCCCTTTTTATAAACTGGATTCATTCTGACTGTGATATTGTTGCCTGAATGCATTAGCTATATTTAGAATCAGGCCAGGCCAATGAGCAGAACTATACATTAAAGAGCCTTTTTATTCAGATCCCCATTTTCAAAGCTACTCTCCCCCTATTTTTAAGAGTCCTATTTGGTATTCACTGGTCTCTTAATAGCCAAGAAGTCAATTCTGAAATAGTCACAAAAAGGAGTTAGGATGAATTTGCCACTCTTTTCATTACTTTTTTTCATAAGGTTTTACAATTTACAAGATAATTATGATGAAGAAGTAGCCAGGAGTAACAACAAAAATGTTGCTATTATCCATGTAGAGAATCTCCTTAGTTGTGAATCTATATTTTGGAATCTACCAAATAGGATCATGTAAGGGACCATTTCTGGACAAAAATTTATTTCCAGGAGTAAGAGAGTTATTAATCAGAGTGATTTTATCAATGAAGTTGGGATATAGAACATCCTATGGTAATTAGATGCTAGATAGTAGAAATAAGACATAATTCAAATGCGTGTCCAAGTTTTATTTACTTTCATATAATTATGTTGCATTTTTGAACAACTGGTTTTGACTGGGGATTGTATGCAATTTACACAAAACAAGCCTATGTTCAGGAGTGATATTCTATGTTGAATTCCACTGACTCAGTAAGCATTACTTTATTTTTAATGAGATACGGTAAATCCCTTGAAAATATTTAAATGAATATCCAATATTATCGTCTAGTGCCAACGTTTGGATGAAAAACAACTCGAGGGATTATTTTTTCTTCACTTTTGTCTTCTCTTTTTAGATTCAATTTTCTTCATTCCTCACATATTCCTAAAGTTTGGCATATTTCATGTACCTTTTTTCCACATTGGAGGTTTCTTGATATATATATGTTATTTAGAATATATAGATTTTATGACTGACATGTAATATTTTAACATTGCTAGACTAAATCCTGTGAGACAGTGAGTATCTTTGTGTTCATTCTGTATCCCTAGAGCCTAGAATGATTCCTGGAACAAAATAGATTATGATATGATATGTGTTTTGACAGACGGAATCCAGTTTTGCCAACTTTAAGCCACTTTAATGTTCTTTCGTATGCATGTCCCCTAAACCACAGCTATGATCTGAAAGCAAATGCAGACCACTCGTGATTAACTAGTTCCATGAACTAGCTGCACCCATTGTAGATTTCACTTCTGAACTCTTCAGTGTCTGTGACAATATGCAAAAAGTGGGAATAATAATGGATACCATGGTTTCCTTAATACAGTTATCAAATATTTTCCACTTTCCAACTTCCAGGATGATGATGGGATTATACTCCAATGTGGCTCCCTTGTGACTTCATGAAGCTTTGATACTAGTTGTGGCCAATGAATTTTGAAAGAAATGATAGATATAATTTCACATGTAGCCTATAAGTCTCAGTGCAGAGAATTATATCTTGCGTGGCCACTGATCACAATCAAGATGGTGGCTGTATTAAACATCTAAAATCCTGAGTGACTGTGATCAGAAGAGAAACTGACAGACCAACAATTCGTAAGAGTGAAAAATAATCTTTTCCTGTATTAAGTCACTTAGTTTTAGAGATTATTACCGCAGCATAACTTCACATACACTAACTGATCCAGATAATTTATCAAAGTGTTAAGGTTTTAAATAGAGTGATTTGAAACTTCCATGCACTATGCAAAAATGCCAGTTTTTATTATCTGTGCTTTTGTAATGGCCATTTTATTTATTTATTTATTTACTTATTTATTTATTTACTTATTTTTTAATATAATTTATTGTCACTTTGGCTACCATACAGTGTATGCAGTGTGCTCTTGGTTGGGGCGTAGATTCCCATGATTTATCACTTACATATAACACCCATTTGTAATGGCCACTTTAAATGCTGCCGCACATCCTACTCTTTCCTTTACCCATTTACAACTGTCTGTTGACATACTTTTCGGAAGACAAATACATACTTTTAAAACTAATATTCTTTCAAAACTGTTTCAGATTTCCTCTACCCTGAAATATGTTTATCCCTCATTGGGTGTCAGCCTCTACTGTTAGAGTTAGAGCTACATCACTGCCTTGTAGATGATGCCCAGTCTCTTCCAGCTAATTACAAACACTACCCACTAATGCTCATTGAATCTGTATGGACATATAATTTCATCACATTCACACAGATAAACACTAGCATACCAGCCACTGATTTTAGAAGACGAACAAGGAAATTTCTATGAGACGTGATAGCAATGCTGTACATATTTTTTTTTTTTTGTAGTGTGGAATTTGTACAGTTCTGGTTAACACGCTGTTCTCCTCCAAACAACCTTTAAATTGTTTAGATATATGTACATTGGACCTTAAATTCCTAAGTGCAAAGCATATGCTGCCTGATACCACTGAATCTGGCTTTGGCTTTGGAGATCATCCCTCCGTGCCTTTCTGAATTTTATGACTTTTTTTTTGGATAATCTTTGATCTTTTTAAACCGCAGAGGAATTCTGACAGATCCACTTTAAATAGGATTTTGAGTCTCTTTGTATTTTTTCATTCAGCAAATTAGATGATGGAAGATAGGCATTGTCCTACTTTTCACTAAGAAAGAATATGCACCAGATTTGTAAAATGCATCTATAATGAGAAGAAGATGGTGGGTAGGGGAGAAAGGCTTCAAGTCGCACCAAACCTCTTCAATGGTCAGTATTTCCTTAAGATGTTTCATGTGTTTGTATTTCTTGTCTCTTTTAAACTATGGTTATAAATTCTTGGGAGAAACAGAAAATCTGCCTTCTGATGCTTTGTGTCCCTTACTCTACGTAATAGCAGGGTTGCCAGATAAAATACAGGACTCCAAGTTACGTTTAAATTTCAGAACGATAATGAATATATGTTTTTAGTATAAGTGTGTTCCATAAATTATTTGGGACATATTTTTACTCAAATGTACTTCATTGTTCATTTGAAATTCTAATTTAATGGGATTTTCTATATTTTTACTTGCTAAATCCAACACACCTATAGAGTAGGCACTCAAGAAACACTTGGCAGACTCAAAAGCTAACCATTTTTGCTATTAATAGAAGGTCTAGTGCTGGAATTAGACCCAGAGTTTTATAATTTTCTGCCCAGAGATCTTTTCTTCATATAAGGCCTATTTGTCATGACAGTTTATAGATGTTCACTGCATCGGCCCTGGAGAAAAACTGCCTGGATCAGCTGTTAGATCCACCACTTACTAGCTGTTGGATGGTAGACAGTTCACTTTTCTGTTCTTTAGTTTTCTTATCAATGCAATGGGAATTAAAATAACATTATAAAGATACGCAAGACAAAGTACTTAAGTAGGCAATAACTATTATTTCACAGAAATAGAAATTATAAGCAAATACTTATTTTCTTTTTTCATGTTCTAGGTCCTTTCATATAGACTGTTGAAATATGAAGAGCCCTCAAAAGAAAATTATATATTCATAAGTCATTTTCTTAACAATTCCATAAGGTCATGGTTCTCTGAAGCCCAAGTTCCATGAAGATGGAATGAATCTACGATCAGTTTTACATACGTTTTAGAACACCTGATATTCAAACAATACTTTGTTAGGGAGGTGGCTTCATAAACCCAGTAGATCTGCTCTTTTACCAAAATAGAGCTATCATTTCTTAACCTTGAGATATCCAATAATTCTTTCTTACAAAGGGCTGAGGTGTTCAACTTGAGCTGAGTTGATGGCATATTGCTGACTGATGTGTTCTCTAGAGGGCTTCAAATTCACTGAGAGCATTTTGCTAGTTGGGGACACATTTAATTTTCTTAGCACTATATTCAATGATCTGTAGCCTTGAACTTAAATAGTGAATTTTTCAGGGCACTTCATCATGTACTTTACACAGCAGAACACAAACTATAAAAGGGAAACTCTTCAGAAAGTGCTCTTAGTGCTTAATTACACAATCCAGTATGACTTTATAATTTGTATTACCCAAGTATACTTTGCCTTATCAAATAATTGTAATTTATTCTCTAAATTATAAACAATCCATAATATTTTATCATTCTATCCGTACTGCCACAACCACTGGAAGTAAAAGGAAATGAAGGATAGAGGAACAAATATAAATCATACATATACTTGTAACCCATGTTGTATGCTTGAATTCCCCACTGAACTGCACAAATTAAAATACAGTCTTTGTAAGATAGGCTAGATCTATTAACGTAAGGCTAGATCTATTCTGTAAGGATTGTCAAGCCTAGAATATTCTACATGATGTAGGGCATTCCAGATGGATATCCTATGTAAGGGAAACTTTCTCCAGTTAGCAATAAACAGCTAAGGAATACAACTGCTGCATCCAGGCACAGGTTTTGCTTAAATCTGAGAGAGGTCTTTCATCCTCAGATACTATTATGAGATAACATTATTGAGCACAGGGAGGTTAAGCAATTTGTCCAAGGTCACAAGCTGGTTAGTTGCTGAGCAGAATTGGAACACGCGCAAACTGTAGCAGAGAACTTGCTGTTGCTGCTGCTGCTAACAGCTGATAGTTACTGAGCACATACTCAAATTGAGCTAACATTTTTCCATCTCCTTTTTTTTTTCTTCAGCTACTGATGTATAATTGACAAATAAGTTAGAATATATTTAGAGCGCACAGTGTGATGACTTGATATAGGTATATATTGTGGAAGGATTCCCACCATTAAGTTATTAACACATTTATCACTTCACATATTTACCTTTTATGGATGGGTGGGAATACTTAAGTTCTACTATCTTAGTAAATACCAACTATAGTCACCATGTTAGACATTAGATCCTCAGACCTTATTTGTCTTATAAATGAAATTGTGTATCCTTTTACCACCCTCTCCTTATTCCCCTAGCCTCCAGTCCACGACAACATTTTACTGTTTCTGAGTTCTAATTTTAGAAAAAAACCTCATATATAATTTGTTTCTTTCTATCTGTGTTATTTTATTTTTTTATTTTTTATTTTTTTATTTTTTATTTAGTTTTTTCAATATATGAAGTTTATTGTCAAATTGGTTTCCATACAACACCCAGTGCTCATCCCAAAAGGTGCCCTCCTCAATACCCATCACCCACCCTCCCCTCCCTCCCACCCCCCCATCAACCCTCAGTTTGTTTTATTTTTAAGAGTCTCTTACTCTTTGGCTCTCTTCCACTCTAATGTTATTTTACTTAGGATAATGACCTCCAGCTTCATCTGTGTTGTCACAAATGGTATAATTTCCTTCTTTATTAACGCTCTCTCTCTCTCTCACTATATATATACATATATATACAAACACACATATACATATATGTATACATACACTTATTCCATTCATTCACTAATGGACATTTGAGTTGTTTCCATACTTTGGCTATTGTGAAAAATGCTGGAATGTACATGGATGTACCAATATTTCTTCAAGAACTGATTTGTTTCCTTTGGAGGTATACCCAGAAGTGATATTGCTGGATCATATGGTAGCTCTATTTTTAATTCTTTCAAGCCTCCATACTGTTTTCCATTATGGCTGTAACACTTTACATCCCATGTACAAGGGTTTCCTTTTCTCCACATGGCCAGAATTTGTCATCACTTGTCTTTTTGATAATAGACATCCTAACAGATGTGAAATGATATCTCACTGTGGTTTTGATTTTCATTTCACTGATGATTAGTGATGTTGAGAACGTTTTCATGTACCTATTTGCATTTGTAGGTCTTCTTTGGAAAAATTTCTATTGAGGTCCTTTGTCCATTTTTAATTAGATTATTTGGTTTTGTTTTGTTTTGTTTTGTTTTGATATTGAGTTGTGTGAGTTCCTCATATTTTTTGGCTTTTAGCCCTGTACTGAATATATGATTTGCAAATATGTTCACCCATGGTATAGTGTGACTTTTCATTTTAATGTTTATTTTCTGTTACTGTGCAGAAACTTTTTAGTTGAGGTAGTCCCAATTATTTGTTGTTGCTTTTGTTGCCTTTGCTTTGGGTATCAAATAAAAAAAAAAATTATTGCCAAGACCAGTGTCAAGAATGTTTCCTTAAGGGAGTTTTATAGTTTCGGGACCAACATTCAAGTCTTTAATCCATTGAATTGATTTTGTGTATGGTTTAAGATAGTGGTCTAGGTCATAGGTCATTTCTGGTTAGGTTTATTATATTCCATGGTATCTGTCTTTATACCAGTACCATCTTTTTTGATTACTATAGCTGTGTAATATATTTTGAAATCAGGAAGTGTGATGCCTACAACTTGATTATTCTTTCTCAGTATTGCTTTGACTATTCATACATAATTTAGGATTTTTTTTCTATTTCTGTGAAAATTACCATTGGAATTTGTATTGGGACTTCATTGAATCTGTAGATTGCTTTGGATTGTATGGACATTTTAATAATATTAATTCTTCCAATCCATGAACATGGAATATCTTTCCATTTGTTTATGTTATCTTCAATTTCTTTCATCAGTGTCTTACAGTTTTCAGTGTATAGATCTTTCACCCCTTGGTTAAATTTATTTTTAAGTATTTTATTTCTGGTGCCGTTGTAAATGAAATTGTTCTCTTAATTTCTGTTTCCAACAGTTTGTTAATATTGCATGGGAATGCAACTGGTTTTTGCATATTTTTTAAACAAATAATGGTTATTTATTTTTTGAGAGATGGGGGAGAGAGGGGAAGCACAAGTGGGGGAGAGAGGGAGCCACAGAATCTGAAGCAGGCTCTGAGCTGTCAGCACAGACCCTGACACAGGACTTGAACTCACAGACCTTGAGATCATGACCTGAGCCATAGTCAAATGCTTAACTGACTGAGCTACCCAGATGCCCCTGGTTCTTGCATATTGATTTTTTATCCTGCAAATTTACAGAAGTCATTTATTCTAAAGTTTTGGGGTGAAGTCTTTAGGATTTTCTATATATAATATCATGACATCTGCAAAAATAAAATTTTACTTCTTTTTTTTAATTTGGATGATTTTTATCTCTCCCTCTTGACTAATTGCTCTGATAGGACTTCAAGTATTATGTTGAATAAAATGGGTAAGAGCGGGTATCTTTGTCTTGTTCCTGATCTTAGGGGAAAAGATTTTAGGTTTTCACCATTGAGTATGATGTTTGCTGTGGGCTTATCATATTTGACTTTTATTATATTGAAGTGTGTTCCTTCTATATACAGTTTGTTGAGAGTTTTTACCATGAAAGAATGTAGAATTTTGTTGAATGCCTTTTCTGCATTTATTGAGATAATCATATTACTTTTATCCTTCATTCTGTTAATGTAGTGTATCACATTGATTGATTTGTATGTATTGAACCATCCTTGCATTCTAGGAATAAATCCTACTTGATCTTGGTGTATATTCCTTTTAATGTAGTGTTGAATGTAGTTTCAGTCACTCTGAAGGGGCTGCCAGGAGGTTTCCTCTTCACCAGCTCCTGGTTGCCTGTCCAACTTTTGTGACTGTCCAAGCTGCCGTCTTTATCCTTAATAGCTCCTGTTTGTTGAGGTGTGCCACAGCCACCGGTATCCCAAAGGAGAGGAATGCAGTCAGTAGCTAGATGCAGGCTGATCAGAAGCAAGAGTCTCAAGCAGTAGCTGGGAAAGTATGCATTGACACCCATTCCAGAGAGAATCTGGGGTATGAGCATTTTGCCTGCTACCTTTGCAATAAATCTGCTCCTTCCACATTATAGCCATGAAGGTGCTACTGTGCCTGTTTAAAAGCTGCTTAGTAGAACTCATAAATGTAAGCTTCATTGGCTATCAGAGCTAGCTGATTTGGGGGCCCATACCTCAAATGGCAGCTGTAAAACTGAGGCAATGGATGTGTCAACAAGCTCCTTCCAGGGACATACTTTCAATTTGGTTTCATTTTTGGAGCAAGCCAGTGGGAGAAGGTGGGTGAAGTATCTGCAAATTCCAGTCTCCAGGGAGAAGAGCAGTCAGCATCTAGATGTATGCTAGTTAGAAGCTGGACCCTCAGGCAGCCACTAATAAAGTATGCAGTAAAACTTCTTCCAGAGAAAGACTGGGGCATGGGGCCTTTTCCTGCTCCCTGTGTACTGATCCCTAGGGCAGTAGCCACAGCAAGTCTTGTGTACCTGATGAGAACTGCCCTTGTTTTCTACAGTACTGTGGGACTCATAAATGCAAGATCCACTGTTTTATAGAGGTGGGTGTTTTGTGGACCCATCCCCTGGATGAAGTGTTAAAGTTGGACCACTGGATGAGCTGGCCAAGCTCTTTGCTCCTAAATGAGAAGCTGGGAACTAGAGGCTTTCGCCTGATTGTACAATGCAGTGCTAGAGATGAGGTTTATGGTAAGTGTGTGTCAGATTTTCCTACCCATTTTTTTAAGTTTATTTATTTTGAGAGAGAGAGAGAGAGAGAGCGCACAAGTGCATGCATGAGTGGGGAAGGGGCAGAGAAAGGGAGAGAGAAAATCCCAAGCAGGCTCCACATTGTCAGTGCAGAGCCCTGAGGCAGGGCTCATGAGCATGACCTGAGCCAAAATGAAGAGTCTGACTCTTAACTGACTGAGCCACCCAGGCGTCCCTTTCCTACCCATTTTGATGTGGGTATTTTCTCTGCCCTTCGATGTGTTGGAATTATGCAGCTATTTTCTGGATTTTTCTCAAAGACAATTGCTTCATGTGTAGCAGTATATTTGGTGCGCCCATGGGAAGGGGGAAATTCAGGAGTCACCTATGTCACCATCTTGGTCAAAAACAAAACCAATCTGCTTTTGAAGATTTTGATTATTTTTTAAATATACTGAAACTGAAACTACCAGTCAGTAGAATTTGTCAATATGCAAAGACCATGACATAATATACTTCAACTATTTCTTTATGTGAGTGTAAAAAAAATTCAGAAAAAAGAATATCTATACTGAGAAGAGTGTGTTCTTTCCTCTCATAGACCTAGGTCTACCTAGACACCTGTCCAGAATTTTAAAAGTAATTTGACCTTAAAAATTAAACTAACTGGTTACAATTCCTCTCTGGTATTATTTTAGGCAGATTCCCAGCAGCAGCAGCAGCAGCAACAACAACAACAACAACAAAACACAAATTACAAAAAAATATTTTAGATCTAGTAAATAGTCATGAACCAGATGTTGTTTCCTTCTGGCCTCTCTGCCTAGCAGACTTCATTTACACCCTCTCTTGTTTTCACATCGCTCTAATGATATCTGTCCGCCATTGATAATTAATCTAGATAATGACATGCCTGAATATGATGCCACATCTCTGGACACTGAAGTGTGTCCAACATGCCATTAAAATCCCATTAAAGCTTTATTTACCAGTCTCAAATTAAAAATAAACATTGGTTGTACATAAGAGAGAATAATGATCATGCTGACCTTGGAATGTTTGTTCCCTAAAACCTAAGGACTGAAGTAATGGTGAGCTGAGACACAAAGTCGGTGAAGGACGTCTAACTACAGTCTTGACAAAAGACCTGGAATATATGTGATTCCTTATTTATTATTTGTAATTGAAACTTGGGGTGTCCTTTAAATGAGGTACAATATCAGAAAAAAGTTTTCTGAGTTATTTTTTGTTTATTTGGGTTTTTTGAAGAATAATAAATATAAATGGTGTAATATAAACTAATATAAAATGAGAATAGTCAACTATGAAACGTTTTCATTAATTAGACATTTAAGGGTGTTTGAAAAAATTAGTTTTGATTTACATACATGTTTACAATCCCCTACAATCTAGATATCTCAATGATTTCTTTTTCTAATCATCCATCTATCCATCATTTTGCTGAAGGAAGACAGTAAACAAGTGTAAATGTTTCAATACATTCTTATAAAATGCTCCCTGCATAATTCATTTTTTATTCTCAGAATCTGTTGGATCAATTTAAAATGCAGGAAGAAATTTCTGAACGCTTCAGTAATTCCTAGCTGTACAATTAAAGAACACAAAAATAAGGTAAAATATTTTTAAAAAGGAAACACCTCTAATTAGGAACGCTAACTTAAAATACCCCAAATTTTGAATTCTGAATTGGGCGAAAAGGATTTGGTTTGACAATCTCCTTATAAGATACCTCTAAGTACTGTCAGTGTCTTATTAAACCACTTAGGATGCAATGCGTATCTCTCCCGTTAAGAATTTCAGGGAAACGCCTATCTATCTATCTATCTATCTATCTATCTATCTTGTTCATATCATGAACATAGAAATGAAAACAAAAAAAAAGTAGCCAACGTTTGAATTCTCTGTAGCTTTGATTTCCTTGTTCAGAATTTACTTCGTTTGTGCTCTCTTTGTTGATATAAAAATAGGACCTTTTCGCATGCAAACTCTTTTCTCTCTGGATACCATTATAATATTATTCTGTTCTTCCCCTAGCTCAGGAATGCTCAAGGAATTTATAGTCCAAGAAAAATAAGTGTATAGTTAAGTCACAGTCCTCCCCAATCTAAGCAGACAGAAGTGGGCTGAACAGCAGGCATGAGTTGGTGAAGAGAGGGCTTCTGCCTTATGGTCTTCTCCCTTTACCACAGGTTTGGGGAAATAATATAGAAAGTGAAAATATGAGAATTCAGGTCAAGATGATGCTATCACTAATAATCAAGTCAGTTGAAGGAATTTAGAAAATGTGAGATGCAAGAAAAATACTTCAATCTAGCTTGGCTGCAAAATTCTCAGCTTTGCAGGGCTTTAGGGGATAAAGAGAATATAGAATGGTTAAAAAAAAAGGAATGAAAAGTCACCATTTAACAATAGGAGTAAGCAGAATTACTTGGAATATATTTTACAATAAAGGAAAGCACAAATTGAATTCAGACTTCAAGGCTGAACTGAATCATATAGCTAGCTAAAAAAAACCAAAACAAAACTGTGTTTTATTTATGTTTGTTTCTTATAATCTAAATCAATAATACTGTACATAGGTATAGAAAACACTGTGCAAAGGTGTTTCAGAATAAATATCTATTTTTATCTTCACAGATATCGTCTGGAATTGTGAAGATTTTAATGATTACCATTTTGCAGATGGGAAAACAGTTTAACTAAATTGGTTAAGATCTTTTGATATCACACGATGCGTTGTGACAGATCTGGAACTCAAATACAGATTTTCTGAATCTCAGGCCCAGACTGTTCTTGTTGTAATATACTAGATATGCTATATGACACCTTGTTATTCAAAAAAAATCAGAGAAAAGCAAAATCTTTTCAAGGTCTTAAGAGAATATTTTTCTCAATGTGTTTCATGATACAAATTAGTACGTATACAACTTTGGTCAAGATCCTTTCCCATGGTTTTGGAACCCTAGCCCTAAGTGTGCTTTTTAAAATGTTTTTGCATGCAAGACTTGTGGGGGTTTTTGCTTTCACTTATTAGGAGATTAAGTATACATGTGAATATATGAATACACACAATATGAAACTGAAATGAGATCATGTATATAAATTTCCTGGTATATGCGTGGCACATATTAGGTAGTTACTGTTTGAGAGCAATTATAATTGTAACTATTTTCCAATATACAAAAGAATGAGTGCACTATGCTTTCGGATAATCCCTTTGTTACAGTCAAATGTAATTCTCTTGAAACAGCCGAATTACTGTCTCCAAATCTGTGACACAGAGACACCTAATTTTCCTATTAGAATACTACCATGAATCCAGTGTTTGCCTTATTGTATATGATTTTTCAAGAAATGAGGGCATGCAAAGGAACACAGATGCAACACACTGCTAGCACTTGGAAGCACACAATTTGTGGAGGTGGGGCGTGTGGGTCGGGGTGGTGGGGGGGATGACAAGCAGAGAAGTCCCAGAGCACACTGGCTCTAGAGCAATCCTAAGCCCACAGAGAACATGTTTAGGTCAGACATAAGTGCCCAGAAGGCAGCAGCATAGCACTTCCCTAGAGAGGATCCCCATGTCTCTAACATTCTTACCATTTGTAACAAAGTGAAGGCAGGGCATAGCTGGTGCCTCTGGCGGGTCCTAGTCCAAGAACTGGTCAGGTTAGAAAGGAAGCCCTCCAGAGCCCAGGCCATCTGAGCCATCTCAGATCCATGAAGCCTCTTCTTTGCTAGGTCCCAGGAAACAAAAGAATTGAGCCCCTGGGGACATTGTCATTCGTCTCTCGATTAGTAGTTAACTTCTAAGACAATTTTATTTCACATTTGCCATGTTGTTAAAAGGAAAGTGTTTGCTAGAGACAGGCCAAAGCTCAAAGCTCATAATCTTTTTTTTTTTTTAACTTGAAATATAATGAACATACACTGTTACATTACTTTCAGGTGTACAATAGAATGATTCAATATGTTTATACATTACTCAGTGCTCATCATGGCAGGTGCACTCTTCAGTCACCTTTATCTGTTTCATCCCTCCCACACCCATCTCCCCTCTGGCAACCAACAGTTTGTTCTCTGTATTTAAGAGGCAGTTTTTTTGTTTGCCTCTTTTCTCTTTGTTTTGTTGCTTGAATTCCACACATGAGTGAAATCATATGGTATTTGTCTTTCTCTGACTTATTTCACTTAGCATTATACTCTCTGGATCCATCCATGTTGTCACAAATGGCAAGGTCTCATTCTTTTTTATGGCCGGGTAATATTAGGTATATATTTATTATATTATATTATATTATATTATTATATTATATTCATATAATGATGTGTACATATATAATATATATTACATATATACATAATATATATAATATTACATATATTATATATGTACATATATATATATATATCAATCAGATCTTCTTTATCCATTTGTCTATGGGTAGACACAGTGGCTGTACCAATTTGTATTCCCATCAACAATGTACAAGGGTTCCTTTTTCTCCACATCTATCCCACATTCTTGCTAACACTTCTTATTTCTTGTCTTTTTGATTCTAGCTATTCTGACATGTGTAAGGTGATATCTTATTGTGGTCTTAATTTGCATTTCTCTGATGATTAGTGATGTTGTGTGTCTTTTTCATGTGTCTCATTGGCCATTTGTGTCTTCATTGGAAAAATGTCTATTCAGGTCCTCCGCCCATTTTAAATTGGATAATTTGAGTTTTTTTGATGTTGAGTTGTATAAATTCTTTATATATTTTAGATATTAACCTCTTATTGGATATATCATTTGCAAAATATCTTCTCCCATTCAGTAGATTGCCTTGTCATTTTGTTTCCTTCACTGTGCACAAACTTTTTTATTTTGGTGTAATCCCAACAGTTTATTTTTGCTTTTGTTTCCTTGCCTGAGGAGATAAATGTAGCAAAATGTGTCTATGGCAGATGTCAAAGAAATTACCGATATCAAATATTGCCTATGTGTTCTTCTAGGATTTTTGTAGTTTTAGGTCTCACATTTAGTCTTTAATCCATTTTGAGTTTGTTTTTGTGTTTGGTGTACGAGGTCCAGATCATTCTTGTGCATATAGCTTTCCAGTTTTCCCAGCACCATTTGTTGAAACGACTGTCTTTTCCCCATCGTATATTCTTGCTTCCTTTGCCCTAGATTAATTGACCATACCAATGTGAGTTTGTTTCTGGGCTCTCTGTTCTATTCTATTGATTTATGTGTTTGTTTTTGTGCCAGGACTATACTGTTTTGATCACTACAGCTTTGTAGTATATCTTGCAAAGATAGAGCTCTAGCTTAGTTCTTCTTTCTCACAATGCTTTGGCCATTAAGGGTCTTTTGTGATTGCATACAATTATTTATTACTATTTGTTTTAGTTCTGTGAAAAATGCTGTCGGTGTTTTGATAGAGATTGCATTAAACTATCGATTGCTTTGAGTAGTATGGACATTTTAACAATACTGGCTCTTCCAATCGATGAGCATGGAATATCTTTGCATTTGTTTGGGTCACCTTCAGGATTATTTCATCAATGTTTTATAGTTTTCAGAGTACAGATCTCTCACCCCTTTGGTTAAGTTTATTCCTAGGCTTTTTTTTTTTCTTTCTGGCACAGTTGTAAATAGGATTATTTTCTTAATTTCTCTTTCTGCTACTTATTAGTGTGTAGAAATGCAACCAATTTCTGTGTATTAATTTTTCATCCTGCAACTTTATTGAATTCATTTATCAACTCTAGTAGTTTTTTGGTGGAGTCTTCAGGGTTTATTATATATAGTATCATGTCAGCTGCACATACTCTTATTCAGACCAACGTACTTTGGATGAACACAAGTGGTATCCGGTATCCTACTATTTTCATGTCTTGGGGGCCAGGGTTGGAAGACCTGATTTGGAATGTGTACCAGTTTTCATGGTGTAAGCCACCTCTTATTACTAATTTCAAGCTACCAGCATAATGTCAGTGAATGTGGCATTGGAAAGAGCAGCACACAGTGAAATTGTGCCAGCTGGGAGGAACTGCCTTCACCATTTCACTGAGTGAACACAAACTGTGCCACCAAAACTGGTACAATTCTGATGGTTAGAGAAATACGGTTAGTATCGAAAATGGGACAACAGATGCAAATTGAGACAGGTCCAACCAAGAGGAGACATATAAATGCTGCATCTCCATGAGAACACAAGCATTTAGAGGGCATTCAAAGAATACCTTGCGATATCGTCTATACCCCCAGGATTCCTTTGGTTTGGTTGTTGTGGGAACTCTGTGTAAGAATTTGGTGATTTTTAAATTATTTTTCTTCCTGGACTTTGAATCTTAAGTGGAATTTCACATGATAAAAAAGGATTTGGCTTCCCCCCACCCAAACTTCCCTTGATGAGACTTTAATTTTAATTTTAATTTTAACATTTCATTTCTCTGGAATCCCAGACCTAGTAATTCTCTGGTTGTTCAATTTTGTTTTGTTTCAAGCTGTGAAGTACTCTGTAAATTTCCAATACTGCTAAACAATACCCCCTTTTTTTCTTTCCTCACATTGCCTAGAGTTGGTTCCTGTGGCTTATCACCCCAAACATAGTGGTGGTGTTGGGATGGAATAAAATGGAAGGAAGTATGTCTCTACATCACTGACAGACTGTGGTACACATACAGTACCATAGGAAATGTCACCCCAACAAACCCTCTAGAACTCCAAGCAGCTCTGGGAGCGAGGGTGTGGATAGGAAATTCTTCAAAGAAAACTTAGTAGCTTGGGGTGCTTGGGTGGCTCAGTCGGTTGAGCGTCAGACTCTTGGTTTCAGCTCAGGTCATGAACTCATGATTTGTGGGATGGAGCCCTACGTCCTGCTCCACACTCCTCTTTCCCTCGTTTACTGTACCAAAACTAAATAAACATTAAAAAAAAAAAGAAAACTTGATAGATTATTTGTGTAAACTGTTTTAAGCAGGCAAAATCAACAGCTGTCCTTTCTATGAATAATTTTGCAGACCAGGATTAAGTTACAAATATTTGAAGACATTTGTCAAAAGTTACAAAACAAGATGATAAAAGAGACGAGCTTCAAACCCAGTCTCTGTTCTGAGCTCTTTCTTCTGAGATGTCTTGCATGCATCTGATCACACTTCTTAAAGGTGTCTGAGTTGGGCTTCTAAGTGGTAATGACAAGCTAATTTGTTTGGCAATGTATCTTGTGGCCCTAAAAATCAAACTCAGTTATTTTTAGTTTAATTTATCTACTGTTTAGAAATCCACTTTTCCAAAATGGACCTATGAAAGAGAATTCTGTGATCTTTTTTCTCAATGATATGCCACAAAACTTCAGCATAAATGTACTGAGAAAAGGAGTTAATCTTTCTTAGACATTCATTAATTTATCCAACAAGTATCTATTAACATTTATTTATTTATGTACACTAGACACTATCTTAAGATTTTGGTCAAATCTAGGGGCCCCTGGGTGGCTCAGTAGGTTAATCGCCTGACTCTTGATTTCCACTCAGATCATGATCTTACAGTTGGTGAGATTGAGCCCCGCATCAGGCATTGTGCTGACAGTGCGGAGCCTGCTTGGGACTCTCTTTCTCTCTGACCCTCCCTCACATGTGCTCTGTCTCTCTTAAAATAAGTAAATAAACCTAAAAAAAGAATTTGGTCAAATCTATGAACACATCTTTGAAAATAGATTTTAGTGAGAATGTTTGCTCTTCCCCAATAGTAAGGAAAGTGGTTGATCGCTCATTTTCCTTTTGAATTTCTTCTGGACTGCTTACAAGAGATCTCCTTGAATCAGGCAGGTGAGAAAAAACCAGTTGTCATTGGTAAACACCCTCCTTGATGCTCATTCTGCGTTTGGATGATGTATAATATTAAAGGAGAAGCACATTCTTTACTCCTCTGCTAGTCCATGAGGAGGAGTTTTTCCTCAATACTTGTGGTGCCCCTCCTGAGTCGAGGAGGGAGAGAGGCATCCCTGGTTGTGGTGACAGCTATTGACAGAACCAGTTGGATCCATCTAATAAGGTTCCCAAGCATGAGAAGTTATTTCTCCCTTTCCTCTCTCCACCCTTATAATGAGAAGCAGCAACCACAGTAACTATAAACTGTTTGCTCTATGAAATCAAACTCTCACCAGTGGGCTTTTACAAAATCTCAAAAGAAGAGAAAGATGTGGGGAACTTGGAAGCCCATTTTTTTGCTCTCCAATAAGCTACTCTCCTACTAGTCTTTCAGTAATACACGTGTTATCTTCTCTATCTGCTAATCCCTTTCTCTGATTCTCAATTTCAGAATTTAAATAAGGACCTAGTTATTTTTTCCCACATCCTAAGAATGTTTGTTTTTGATGGCAGTGGAGTTGTGGGACAAAGTTAAAAGTATGTAATCACGGTGTTGGGTCTTAGAAGCAGACAGAATTGCAGTACTTAATTACATGAGGGGCTATGCTGAACTGTACCCTTTGAGTTTCACGTTGGCAGTGTTTGTGTTGCTGTGTTTGGAAGAATTGGTACCAAAGGCTAACCTTCCAACTCTTATCGTTCTGCTGATCTTTTCAGACATACAAATCAAAGTGAAAAATAGACTGAAATGCAATACACAGAAGGGGTGAGAAGAAAGCAGGGTATCAGCAATATTATCTCATAAAAAGAATGCATTGAAAGTAAATTAGTTGGATTTTTTATATTATTTTTAATTTATTTCCTCTATAATAAAGTTGAAATTGTCAATGAAGCCTTAGCATAGTTGATAAAAATGAGGGAGACAATAATTGAAGAAAGAAAAGAATCTGATGACCTCTGTTACTTAAGTCCATACAAATCAAAAATAATCCATAGCAATTTGCTGTTTAGTTGTTTCCTCTGTGATCTTTAGTTTCCAGGGATTACAAGTGCAAACCATACTTTTGGATGTAAGCAGCATTGAAAATACAGGCTAGAGTTCACATCCCCAATGTAATCTACAAACAGATACATTCTTGTCTCACATTCATGAACTTTTTTTAGAATCATATACAAACAAATTTCTCCACATGGCCACAGGTAATTGGACTGAAATTGAAAAGCTTTTTGATACCCAAAATTAATTTTATAATTTCAAGCTATGTGAGTATGTTAAAAGGCAAGTATTTTGTTTTTTTCTAATAGTGATATTACTGTTTATTATTGTAAGTGTAAGGAACATATCCTTAAATTATAAGAACTTTTAAAAGACAGAAATGTATAAAAATTGCCATCATAGTTCTCCTGAGTGTTTACTAAGGTATTTACATGTGTGACCTCAGTTTCTACTCATGAATAAGATCTCTGATGTTGATGTAATTATCCTGAGTTTGCTATCAAAATCCTGAGCCTCAGAGAAGTTTAATAACTTTCATGATTTCACACATGTTGGAGGGGTCACAGCCAGGGTGAAATCAATCATATTCTCATCAGCCAAATAGAATTGTTGTTTACATCTTGATGTGCTTCCTTCCGTGTGTGTGTCTGTGTGTGTCTATTTGTGTGTGTGTGTGTGTGTGCGTGTGTGTGTGTTCTAAACTGAGATAAGAATATAGAAATGTATATATTATTCCCTCTCTTTTTATATTATACTTACCTCTATAAAACATCTTTATAAACTTTATTTTTAAAAGCACATTGAAATCCCCTTATTTTTCTGAGTTGTCATTTATTTACCTACATCTTTATTATTGGTTGTTTCCTCATTTTTCCTTCTCTCTTATAAACAGTACTGTGGAGGGGGGGGTGCTCCTGGGTAGTTCAGTCAGTCGCTGTACTCTTGGTTTCGGCTCATGATCTCATGGTTTATGACTTCGAGCGCTGCATCAGGCTCAGTGCTGTCGTTGCTGAGCCTGATTGGGATCCTCTGTTCCCCCTCTGTCTGCCCCTCCCGGACTCGTGCTCTCTCTGAAAATAAATCAATTAACTTAAAAATAAACAAACAGTCCTGTGGTGAACCTCTTTGCACTTTGTCTGTTGTTCAATTCAGAGAACTAGAGTAGATGACTGCATTCAAGTGGCCCAAAACCAATCAAAGAACATTTACTACAAAATGGACAATTATGGAAGATAGTAAACTTCCCTCCTACACCCCATACAAAATACACACAATGGTGAACACAACCAAACTAAGAGAATGCCCAGAAGCAAAACTGACCATCAATCATGCAACCAGGAAGATCAGTGGGAACTGATTTCAGTGATTGCCAGTCCCTGATGTCCAGCTGGGTAGGTTTTATGGACTATGAACATAGAACAAGGGAAACAGTTGAGGCCCCGTGTAAGTCAGGAAGTTGAGACAAACATCCCTGTTTAAACATGGAACCACAGAGTGATATCCTCATGACCCACCCTGTTAGAGAGTCTGTACAAAATTTCCCTGCTTCTGTGCTATTCAAAGAGAATGTCTTTGCTGAGAATTCCTAACTATAAGCTGACCTTCATATGGGTTTTAAAGGCACTACTCGCATAGCTTGTGTGGCCTAAATACCCAAGTTGATATTTACAATTGGTTTAGGATTGCCAGTGCCCCAAGGAATACAATGGTGTGGAAGCTCACAATCTCCCTGCAAAAAGTACCTTATGGCAAGGCTCAAAGGAATGCCTGAAGAAAACGTTTCATGGATCATGAGCTCTAAATTAACTAATAATACATCAGAGAAAATAAGGCCTTATGGATAGAGTCGTAAATAATGAGCGATTACATCCCCACCCAGTCTGATATGTTGGAATGATCACAAACAGAATATGGAATAAGTAGGGTTGTATATTTTAAAAAGGGAATTAAAAATAAGCTCACGAAAAAAGAATCGTTAAGCAATAAAATAGCGTGTGAAATGGATGGGCAGACTAGGAAAAGATCCACTTGTAGAAGTGGTTCTCAAAGTAAAACATTTAGAAATGAAATTGCAGTAATTAAGAGTTCAATGGTGAGATTTAACAACTAATTTGAAAAAAAAAAACCTGAAGAAAGTATGAGTAGATTAGAACGGGCATAACAAAATACCTCTCAAATCCAGTATAAAGAAACAAAGGGAAGGGAAATTTGACTGAGATTTCAAATCACTGAAGATAGAGTGAAAGCTAGAAACACTTATATTTAGAGTACCAGAAAGAGATAATACAGATGGAGATGGTCATGAGATGCTGTTACTACACTCAGAGATGGTTCTCAGCCAAAGTGGAACACATTAAGTGCCTCCAGAAATTTGGAATTGGAAATAATAAGATTCCAGTGTTGATGTCTTGTTTCCTAGAGTATGCGAAGATAAATTTTGAAAGTATTGGTTGGCATTTCCTACCTCAAAAACTAAACAAACTTGTCTTAAGTACATTACTAACTAAACTTCAGTTTACTCAAATATATAACCAGAGTACAACCTCATAATGTTTTCAAGTGAATTAACATGATGGTTGTACATGTTACTTGGTGTATTAAATGATACATTATAAGTGATCAGTACATCTCAGCTACTTTTGAGGCTGTTGTTAATTGACTCGTTCTTTATGAATCTTCTTACATTGGAAAGATTAACTGAGCAGATACCAAAGCAAACAGAGAAAGAAGGGATTTCCTGAGTTCCTTGGAGTAATCTCGACTTTTAGATTCTGAGGACAATGAATCTTGCCCTATTTTATTTTATTTTATTTTATTTTATTTTCTTAAATGTGCTCAAGTGAGCTTCTGTTACCTATCATAGATATGTTCCAAATAATAGTTATAAAGTAAAATTAAAATGACTATAATTTAAACCTTCCTGAAGCACATGCCATATTAGGAAGGGGATTTGCAACATCTAAATGAAAACACTGGGTGTTCCAAGCAAAGAAGCTTCATCTTTGTGATTCACCCATATCAAGAGTTATTTTACAATCTGGTAGTCCAGAAGACTGACTCAGTGGCTACATCCCTGAGCACCTCACTTAACTTCACCTGAGTCTTGAAACAGGCACCTTCACTCTCTTGCGTGCGGTCTACCATCAGTCTGAAATCTAGGCCAGCTAGTGGAAGCTAACTCATACTCTTCCTGTGCTTTCCTTCCGTATTCCAATTCTAACTTGCTAAAAGGAGCTTTAAATTTAATGTAGAACTCAACCACTTCTAAATAAATGATGATTAAGCAAAAAATAAATAGGGTATTGGCTTGCTGATTCATATGAGGTATCAGAATTGCTGATTATAAGAGGACAAGTGAGTCAGAAAGAAAGTAGTTAAGTGGGTAAAAAAAATAAGTGACTCATTGGAGATTATAAGCATTATAATACATGAGAAAAACTAAACACACTTCACATTAAGGATATTTTTCATGCATTCATGGTGGCAACCATTGAAGTTTACCTTTATTGACACATTAAAAAGTTATTGTAGACTATTATGACACATTATTTCTTGCTGCCTTTTGTTTTTAATGACTTTCCTAAGACAATGTTCTATAAATTGCTACTAGCATAAAACACATTTTCAGCAATAGATAAAAGCAGATTCTTGGTTGCAAGAAGCAGATATTTCTGTACCTGCTCTGGGCAGAATACATTGAATTTTGTGCCCTCTGTTGTGATTTGAGTAATGCTATCCCTGTTGTTTCTCATGGGGAACTAAAATAATAATATCTAAATAAACTAAAATAATATCTTAATTTCTCAGACATCAATATTAAATAGTGAGACATATTTTCAGAACTCACTAACAAGATCCAGTTTATCTTTAATAAAACAATATCCAAAACTCAAAGCTTAAGGGATTTTCAAACTTTACCATAACATAAAGCAACAACCCTCTTTAGAATCAAAGTCAAAAAAGAGGGAGATTTTTTTTTCACATCAGTTGTTTTGCAATAGGCCTAAATCTTCTATATGAAAAATAATACCATAAAATAAAATGATGTTTTATTTTAAAATTTCACTGTAAAAAGTTATATTTTATTAATTAAAAAGCTATTAATAAATAATGCTAAGTGCTAGCCATTAAGCTAATTTCTATAACTATGAAGAGAAATAATTCAACATCATAGAACTCAAAGGCAGTCTTCAAAGGAATCAGACAGTACACCTCATGTAAGAAGCACTATAGGTAAGGTAGGAGTGCTCAGGAGGGTATGGAGAATGGGTGGAGTGGGGTCAGAGAAGACTTCCCAGAGCAGTCAACGTCTAAACTGGTTGAATAGAAGTTATTCCTATGGTGTTACACAGAGTCATAACTACAAAGGCTCAGGACTGAGAGAGAACCTGGTAGACTCTGGGAGCTTCAAATACTTCTGCCTACTTTGAATGTGGACATGTGGGAGAGAGGACAGGTGAAGGCCTGTCATGGAGCACATCATGGACCATATTAAAGAGATCAGATTTATTCTAAAGGCTATAGGGAGCTAACAAAGAAAGGCTTTAATGTGGGAAAAGGACATGTTCTGAGTTGTGATGTGACCCACTCTGGCAACAATATCAAGAGTATATTGGTGGGGTGGGGGCGTGACAGATGTTACATTACTTGTGACAACAAATAAGCACCATAATTGAAAAAAAGTATAAAATGTCAATAGTGGTAGAATTTTTCAATCTAGTATAATTCAGCTTCCCGACCTTGCCTAATAAATGTAACATATTGAATAATTTACAGATAATAAAATGAATATCAAATAGACATAGCATAGAAGATTGAGATCAATAATACATATATTTATAAAGATACATTATTTTTAGTTCAAGGGTAGAAAATCACTTTGGCCCAAGCCTACTACTATGAGAAAGCAAAGCTCACATTCATTGGTCTGCAACTACCAAGCAACTCTGATTAATTCTGAAGACTTGCCTTCTTTAATTTTGACCCCAAAACCAATGAGTAGGGGCTATTGTTCCTCTTATAATGATGAAGAAACTGAGATATACAGAGGTGTGTGACTTTCCAGGCTTCGTAGCAGATCCTGGAATGAAAACCACATTTGACCTCAAGGACTATGGTCTTAATCTCTCTGAAATATGCTCCGTCTCCTAATTCATGTATTTGGAATTCTCTCTACACCACTATGGTGAATTCCATTCTGAAGCTGAGAGCACTAACAGCAGGTAGGGCTTCCATCAACCGAGGGCTTTGATTTTGGCTTGTGTAAAGGTTTTAGGTAGTGGATACAGGCTTAGCTGCAGGTGCCATGCCTGCACATTTGTAGCTTAATGACCAAGGAGGGCCAATAAGCAGCCATGTTGGCAATCGCTGCTGCAAGGGGACAAGATAGGATGGGGGGCAGACTTCTGTGAGGGGAGAGCAAAGGAAAGAAGCACGAACACCATCAGTATTAATGCTGGTCACAATATGAGCTCAGTGCCAGGGAGTCTGGTGAAGGAAACACCCGTGAGAGGCTAATAGCCACATCCGATCATCAAAGGGCAGATGTTAAATATGATTCAGATGAAAAGTGAGAGGAAGTGCTGACAAGGGCACAGCTGAAGAGATAGGCAGACACACGTGGTGAAAATTGACAGACACCAGTGTCATCTTGGGCAAGAGCAGAGCGTTGTGTGGGGGATAGAGTTCTCTTATTCCTCAAAACCCGCCATCTTAGCCTTTAGCCCAAGCCAGGGGCAACAAAACAAAATAGCAGACATTTAAACATGTTCGCTAGTGCCAACAATAAATCAAAAAATCAAAGTGCGTGGTGAGTGGTCTCTCCCAAAGGAAATACTCTGGCATTATGAGAGGCGGGAGTTTCTCTGAAAATATCTTAACTAAGGGAACACTAGAGTGAACAACAGAAATACCCAGTGTTCATTCTTTATTTCTTCTGTCTGCTTTCATTTATCTACAAATCTGCTTATACAGGGTGCCTGTCCCCATGCGCGTTGAGCATTTGTGTTTTGTTGCTAAGGAAGGTTGATGAGGCTAGCAGGAATTTCTCATGGATGAGTGCCGAAGCAGAAATTGTTAATCTGTGAGTTGTAGAACTCTTCCTGCGGTGCTTCAACCAGTTTACCTATTAACACAAAAGATCCCCACTACAGAGAATGTAAGAACAGTACATAATAGTGTGCCTGAAAGCATAAATGTGTGTTTAACTGTGACCTTCTCCATCGCCTCCAGTGGGCTGAAGAATCTTCCAGCGCAGCTAGCATCGCTCCTCAGTAATGTTGCTGTAACTAGTACAAATCATAATCCAGGCAAAGAAATGCCTTCAGATATCTAATGTGTATTTGCAGCAGCTAGTGAATATCTACCTGAGGCCAGGCATTTTAGAAGCAAAAGGGAAATGACCACCTCAGTTATTCACAACCTAACAGCCACAACCCAAATTGCCACCCATATTCCAGGAAGCTGTATGGACACTAAGGATAAAATGTTACAAAAGCATAGCTTATAGTGATGATTTGCATTGGAATGACTGCACTTTCTTTGTACAGCTAGATATGTATCACCTTTATTTGAATTAAATGCAAGAGGAGACGTGTGGGACAGAAAAGTGAAGAGTTGAATAAATACAAGAGGATGGAACACAGAAGATAAAAAGGGGCATTAATGAGAGTAGTGAAGGTACAGATAGGGGTCTTTCACACACAATATACAAGAATAAACAAGAAAAGAAATACAGAGGCATGAGGAATAAGGTTTCACAAGCTTTAGAGTTTCAATCTGTCTTGTCAACCTCAGTTCCCTATAAATCTCCCTAGAGCCTCTGATTAAGTCAGATCAATTACCTTACATTCAGATGGGATGTGTATCCCCACCAGGAATAGTGACTGGAATATTGTAAGAAGTCAACAAATGTCTGTTGAATTAAAGAAGGAATAGAATCTAAAAACAGGTCTTTCTATTCCATAGTTACTTACGTCTTTGTTCCTATTTTCACCTTTTAGACTGTCCTCTTTGAATCTTATATAAATGATGCAAGTTTCCTCTTAAAATTCTCACTTCTTTGTAGAATTTTTTGGCAATTTTGGCCCGAAATGATATACTTTATGGAATTACAATGTTTATTTTTGGTTCTATTAATGTAACAAATTATATACTGTATTATGACATTTTGTATAGTTATTTTGGGGTACATATAGTTAGTTTCCTGTATGTGTATATGTGTGTATTGCTTTATTTATTTGTATTTTACTTTTATTTTTTATTATAATATTTTAATTTCAATTTTTTTTTTATTTTTGAGAAAGAGAGAGAGAGCATGAGCAGAGTAGGGGTAGAGAGAGAGGGACAGAGAGAATCCCAAGCAGGCTCTGCACTGTCAGCACAGAGCCGAATGTGGGGCTCATGAATCATGAGATCATGACCTGAGCTAAGATCAAGAGTCCGATTCTTAACTGACTGAGCCATCCAGGCACCCTTATTTGTTCATTTTTTAATTTAAATTCAAGTTAGTTAACATATAATATAGTATTGGTTTCAGTAGTAGAATTTAGTGATTCATCGCTTATATGTAGCACCCAGTGCTCAACCCAACAAGTACCCTTCTTAATGCCCATCACCCATTTAGCCCATCCCCCCACCTCTGTGTGTATTTCTACATAATGCCTTGGTAAGTTTCTGGAGAGTCAGGAGCTCATTGGCATACATTTTTACATCTTTTTAGTGCCCAACATAACATAATATAATGATATGGATTCAATAATTGTTGGAGGGTTTATTCAACAATCATCGAAGGAATGGGGAACCTATAGTTAAAAGGCTGAATGAAGCCAGGTCTTCATTCTGCTTCAGGAAATGAGAAAAAGTGATTATTGAGTAATTTTTCCTTCAAGTTAGATTAGAAGAGGAAAGGGTGGTGATAAGGTAACTACAGATTTGCTCTGCAAAGCATTTGCAATGGAATTATTCTATAGTAAGAAAGAGCTTTCTTTTCCAAAATCAGTACAGTAAGCAATTAGGTAAGCTAAACAATAACACAAAAGTTCCACATATAATTTTCACCTGAAGAGTCACAATCCGTAAAAGAATAATGAAACAATCTTGGAACTTATGCTTTTCTTTATTACTTGAAATGTCCATGTCATCAGATAAAATGCATACATTAAATATATACCCACCAAAGTGAGCTTAAAAGATTATTGCTTATAAATGAGCAAGGACATAGAAAAAGGGAAAGAGAACAGCAGAGTGTCTCAACATTTTGAATGTCAAAACGGAATGGATTCAGTAGAACCGTGAGAGCTGGAACATAAATGCTCTCTAACATGTATGATTAAAATAAACAAGGTGAACCACCTTGCGGGGGGCATAGGAGACTTGGGTTAGAAAACACTGAAGAAGTCAGAGATAATCTTAGACTATGCAGCTAGATTTAAACCCTGTGGAACAGTTTTACTTCTGGCCTCCTCGCTGACCCAGTACCAGTTTATACCAATCCATTCTCCAACACCATAGGACACCTGAGCTTTTCTTTCAGAGCAATTTGGTCTGCACCTGGAAATTGCTGGTGGAGGGAGGCCTGGGCTCATCAGTATGGTGTTACAACAAACTGAAAAGGATCAGCCATGATGTTGATTAACCAAGTTAGATGAACTCCCCAGCACATATTGTTAGGCCACCAAAAGACTGGCTCATTGCCTCTTTACACTGCAGGAAATTCATCAGACCCCAAACCAAGTCCACAGCAATCTGAGCTCACAAAAAGCTTTTAAATGCTTTGCTTTGAAATATGAATAGAAAGTGACTATCACTAGACATTTAAGGAGAGATGCAATATTAAAGAAACTGATGAAAACAATCAAAGAATGCAAAAAGAGAACTGGTTAAAAATAAGAGAGGGATGAAGATGTTTATAAAGTAGAAGAATAGGAGTGTAACCTGACTCATTTCATCAAGAGTAAAGATGCTTGTCCTTTTTTTTTTTTTAACTCTACATCTTTAGATCTTGCTTTCCCTTGCTATTTGGTTTTCTGAGATGACACTATCATTTCCCAACCAAAATTATAGTAACTTCAGGGTACTACCTCTTACCACTATCAGGCTTTGTTTTGATGTACTTAGAGTAAGGCCTTTTATCTGAGCATTTCAGAGCCTTTACAGAACAGATCATCATTGCTCATTTCCACTATTAACTTCATTCAAACTTTATTTTACTCATCCCTCACCAAACTCATAAAATGCCATTTTATCAATAGGTGTGCACTTCACACCTATTGCAACAAGGTAAATGCAAGGTAAGTGCAAGGTTTACCTAGCTACCAATCCAGTGTTGACCTTTGAACTTTAAAAATAACGAGAACATTCTAATTCTATAGGAAGTCGCAGTTTACAATATCTTCAGTAAATATTCTCAAATATAGACTTTTCTCTTTGCCTAAAGTTTCATCCACCTTCCCTACTTCCTTACCTTCCTCAATGAAATACATACTTAGCTTGAAACGCACGTATAAAATAAAATAAATATCTTTTGGCTTTAAAAAGAAATTAAAAGCAACAGAGCATGTTATCATAGTCTTAATACTCTGTCTAGGCTTAAAAATATGTGCTGTGAGGCAGATTATTTTTACATCTAAAATTGAACCAAGTTCATTGTACTGGATTTTCTCAGGTCTTATACATTTTCTTACATCTAAAGTATCATCTGTATGTTAGCACAAAATAGGAAATTATTCAAGATGAAACTACCTGATATTTGGTAATGGTGGCAGAGTAAGGTAGTTGTTCAAACCCTCCCCCAAATAATAAGAACTAGATTAATTTTGAAAACCAAGCATTTAAAGGAACTTTTCCAAAAGATGACAGCAGCCAGAAGAAAGTTTACTCCTAAAGAATTACAAATAGAAGGAAAACTATGAAGGTCAGAATATTAAAACAAATTCAAATAATGAAATTTTAAAAAATAAACCTGTGAACTGACAAGTATATATCTGATAAATTTCAGATTAACAAAAACTGAGAGAATCTGGAGTTTGCAGATAGGTCCTATAAGAAATGTTAATAGTAGACTGTGACATCAGAAGTTGCCTTGAATTTCAGAAAGTGATGATGAGCACTGAAAATGGTAGACATGAAGATAAACATAATATTTTTTAATCAGATGTTTACCATGTCTTTTCTTAATTTCCTTTAAAGAGCATAATTTGTTGAAAGCAAAATTTAACTTACTATTGAGAAATTAATAATATATATGTGGCAATAATGACACAACGTACCAAGTAGGGTAGTGAATAGCAATATACTGCTCTGAAGTTTCTACATGGAAGTGAAATTATTAACCCTGTATAGATTGGAATAAGTCAAAGATACATAACTTTAATTCCCAGACTTTTAAAATGTATTTACTTTAATTCCAATCCCTAAAAGTTATGCAAAATAATATAGCTAGAATGTGAAAATAGGAAATAAGTGGAATATGAAAGAAATACCTGATTAACAGAAAATAACCCAGGAGAGAAGAGAGAAACAAAAAGAGAGACAAAGAAAATAGAAAACAAAGAGCAAAATGGCCTATCAAACATCTTTTCTATTAAACGTAGACAAACACCTGTTGTGACTTTGTTAAATTAATATTTGTTAAGTGGAGCACAAGGTGCCAGATGGTGAGACACAGTTCAACAATAGACCACAAGAGAGATGAAGTACACAAGTTGTTACTGATGCGTCCTGGAGAGAGTACACGCGGTAACTCCAGGGCCATAGGGGAGGTGAAGGCAGAATGTAGACAGAAAGACAGGGCTTGGAGCACAAGCCTTAATTAGAGTCTGTGGGTGGAATGCTTTGGGGTTCCTGGCTTAGGGTTGGATTGGTCAATTACTTATTCATTTTTTTATTATGAAATTTATTGTCAAATTGGTTTCCATACAACACCCAGTGCTCATCCCAACAGGTGCCCTCAGTACCCATCACCCACCCACTCCTCCCTCCCACCCCCCATAAACCCTCAGTTTGTTCTCAGTTTTTAGGAGTCTCTTATGTTTTGGCTCCCTCCCTCTCTAACCATTTGTTTTCCTTCCCCACCCCCATGGGTTTCTGTTAAGTTTCTCAGGATCCACATAGGAGTGAAAACATATGGAATCTGTCCTTCTCTGTATGACTTATTTCACTTAGCATAACACTCTCCAGTTCCATCCATGTTGCTACAAAAGGCCATATTTCATTCTTTCTCAAATTGCCACATAGTATTCCATTATGTATATAAACCACAATTTCTTTGTCCATTCATCAGTTGATGGACATTTAGGCTCTTTCCATAATTTAGCTATTGTTGAGAGTGCTTCAAAATTGGCAAAGATGAAGTTAAGCTTTCACTTTTTGCAGATGACATGATGTTATACATGGAAAACCCAATAGACTCCACCAAAAGTCTTCTAGAACTGATACATGAATTCAGCAAAGTCGCAGGATACAAAATCAATGTACAGAAATCAGTTGCATTCTTATACACTAATAATGAAGCAACAGAAAGACAAAGAAACTGATTTCCTTTTTTTTTTTTTAATTTAAATTCAAGTTAGTTAACATACAGCATAGTCTTGGCTTCAGGAGAGAACCCAGTGATTCATCTCTTATATATGACACGGGTGCTCATCCAGAAAGGTGCTCTCCTTAATGCTCATCACCCATTTAACCCATTCCTCCACCCACATCCCCTCCAGCACCCTCAGTTTGTTCTCTGTTTTTAAGAGCCTCTCACCATTTGCCACCCTCTCTGTTTTTATCTTATTTTTCCTTCCCTTCCCCTATGTTCATCTGTTGAGCTTCTCAAATTCCACATATGAGTGATATCAAATATCAGTCTTTCTCTGACTGACTTATTTCATACCCTCTAGCTCCATCCACATTGTTGCAAATGGCAAGATTTCACTCTTTTTCATCGCTGAGTAGTATTCATTTGTGTGTATCCATGGATTGGTCAATTTAATCCAAAAGAGCAGAGTTTTGGTCTGCCCCGTAGGGTCTTATCTAAGAGACACATAAGGTACATAGGCACTGTGAAGCAGGGGAAAGTGTTGATCATGGGATATGTTGGAGAAATCATATCAGGAACCTACAAGTGTAGGTTGTGACTCCTTGGCTGCTATGGAGGGTGTGTGCTTGCCCGAGGGGCTGGTGTCGGTTTAAGTTCCCTGAAAGCCACCTGGACCGACAAATTGGACCCAATTCGGCAATAGAATAGCTGAGCTAAACTCTTGACCACACCCAATCAGAACACAGTGAATTTTCAGACTATTTACAAAAGCAAGAGCCAACTGTATGCTCTATAAAAGCGACACCCTTTAAATATAAAATCCAAATAACTTGAAAGTAACAGCATGAGAAGAGATACGCTATGTAGGCAGTAAGCGGAAGGATTTATATCAGGAAAAAGTAGATTGCAAGACAAGAAGAGTTACTAAAAACAAACGGCAACACTTAGTAGTGACAAAAGTGTCAATAAATCAGGAAAGTATACTTTAAAAGGTATATGTGCCTCATAGTAAATTTAGAACTGAGCGGAGAAATTGATATAAATACTCCTTTCTCAATATTTCCTCAAAAAACTAGCCAAAATAATAACAGTAGTAAAGATGTAAAACAACTAAATGACTAATAACTAATATTAGTCTCTTAATCTTCTGACATTTATAAAAGACTACATACCCAAAGTATAGAGGCTACATGTTAGAAAAATTAAAAGCCCTGAATTCAGTTATTTAAGCTCCCTGTATAAGAAGCTAGAAGAATAAAGAGAAGATTAAGCATTAAAGTAAGTGGAAGGATAAAAATAAAGATTAAAAAGTAGAATAAAACAGACAACTAAAAATAAATTAAAATGTCAATTCTTTAGAAAGATCAAGAAGGGCTGTACCGCAAAATGCTTGACATCATTGGTCAGTCAGGGAAAGGAGCCTTTAAGCCACAATGATACATCTCCATGTACGTATTAGAATGGCCAAAATGAAAAAGCCCCACAATATCCAGTGTTAGAAGATGGAATGTTGGAACCATCATACACTGATGGATATTAAAAATACTACATGTGAAAGATGTCAGACACAAGAGTACACACTATATGATTCATTTTATATGAAGTTTTAGAAAATGCAACCTTTTTATAGGACAGAAAGCCAATTGGTGATTGTCTTTGGTGGTGGTGGGGGGGGGTCACGGCAGAGACAGGCGTTAACTACAAAGGGCACGAGGAGACTTTGGGAGTGACGGAAATGTTCTGCATGTTTATTACATGTCACTTACACACCTCAATACAGTTCATTTCAAAAATAAGTGGAAGACAAGGAAAAGATTAAATCATTTGTAATGAGAAATCAGGTTAATTTATTCTAGGGTCAAGTCACTGCTAGTGAATTATGTGCTGTTCTGGTGGAGGGTGTTTAAGGTAAAGAGAGGAATGGAACCATCATTTATGAAGTGCCAGCTATTGGATCGGGATTTTACCAGTTTACTCGATTCCCACAATGGTGTTGGGACATCAGTGCTCTTCCCATCTTAGAGATGAACAACTGTTGAGTTACAGTTATTATAAGATCTGAGCAAAGAGTACATGTCTGGGTCACTCAGATTTGAAAGATAACACTCCTTGTTACATCTTATCTGTGTGCTGCCTGGTACTCACCTGAACATTTGGTGAAAGTATTAATGAAAAGGCTTTAAAAACCTTGTTTATATGGGGCACCTGGGTGGCTAAGTCAGTTAAGCACCCAACTCTTGGTTTCAGCTCAGGTCATGATCTCACAGTTCATGAGTTCGAGACCTGCACTGGGCTCCAAGCAGACAGTGTAGAGCCTGCTTGGAGTTTCTCTCTCTCTCTCTGTCCCTCCCTGTTTGTGTGTGCTCTCTCTCAAAATAAATAAATAAACTTAAAAAATAAAATAAAAACCTTGTTAATTTTATTAGTAGGAGGCCCAGTACAACACAAATGGATGATAGATAACTTAAGAAAGCAAAGAGCACACACAGCCCTTTATTTATTTATTTTAAAACAATGTTAAAATCTCTTGTTGCTAGGAGTGTTGTGCTGGTAAATGCTTAACAACCAGTTCAGTAGAAAGGGAAAAGGAAAAACCTGAGTTTGTAACACTTGATGGCTTCCATAATGTGAATATCCCCAGCATGGCCAATTTCAAGGTTTTATACAAACACCGAACCGGGAGGAAATGCTCAGAGGAAATGCCTGCATTTGTTCTCTCCAGTTGTTGCAAACCAGCTCCAAAGCACCCTTGCTTTCAGCCTATTTAATAAACAGGATGGGTTGATATTTGTTAACATTATTTTGTTTCACAGCTTTTTTTTTGTTATTAGCAAATTTCTTTGTCAGGTGTTAAAGTAAGTTGAGTTTCTTGGCACTCATTAATAGAATTGAAACTCATTAGCAGGTTTGTGTTACTTACAAGAGGGAAATTTCCTGATAACAAGTTGAGTTTAGTACATCAACAATACAGGTGACTTCAGTCTTCAAAACATACCTCTTTACGCAGCGATACATTTATAAAACTAACATTCCTTTTGGAAGGCCTTCCTTGACCCACTTTCCTCTACAGCTCATTTTCTGTCTTTCAAGAAATGCTAGTGGCTTTACTTTAACACATCTCACCATGCCTCGCCATGTTCACCTCTACCTTCACCTTGACACAAGCCACCTCCTGGGGTATTGCACCAGCCTTCCAACCTGACACCATTCTTGCACTCTTGCCCTGCTGTCCTTTCTTGTGAGGAGAGCTACTGACATGCTGCTTGTACCATCTGAACCTGATCTTGATAGGGCCTGGTTCAAATTCCTCTGATTTTGCATTGCACTGATGGTTGGAGGCAGTCCAAGTGGGACTGGGTCACCAAGTGGTGACCTACATATAGCAATGCACTGCATGACGGGCACACTGTCCGCCCTCCACCTTCACCTCCTGATATTTGCTCTCACAGTCACCTCTAATGCCCCTGATACTCTTTGCCTTAGGCAATTTCTTCTTTGGCAACTCTCTTCTTGCACATTTCCTTCCACGTGGTGCACATCTTCATTTCCTTCATGTCTTTGTTCAAGTCACCTGTTCTGTCACGCCTTCCATCTATTTTCTTTAAAATTGTACACTACCTCTCTATTCCTACCCTACCCTTGCCCTGGCCCTCCCCGTGCTCCTTCCCTGCTTACTTTTTCCACAGCACTTTGGGCCTTCCCATAACTGTAAGATTGACTCGTTTATTTTATTAACTCACTGCAGTTGTTACCTCAACGATGGTAGGGATTTTTGTTTGTGTGGGATACCTAGAACAATATCTTATCAATCATAGGTGCTCAATACCATTTTTAAAGAAATGAGCCAATTGAAATGTTAGTATTAAGTTCACCATGCAGTTAGGGAAATATCTGATTATAGTCCTTGTTTTCTTTCATATTAGAGGATTGCTTTTGGTTTCAGAAAAGAATTTTCTGAAAATCTATGTTTAATAAAAACAGTTTGGCCAGGAAGAAGAAGATCTGCCCCAAACTTTATGGCTAGAAATGAAGAGGAAAAAGAATTATAGAAATCTGGTTACTACCATAGGTTTCTGCACATGCTATAAATAATTTATTAAGACCCTTCTGCATGCTTAGATATTTTCTGATGACTATAACGTTCATTTCATATATACTATATGAACTGTTTGTTGATGTCATCAAATCTTCTGGTGTAAATACCATTTTAGCAATAAATAAATATTTCTTTAAAATCGATACACAGGATTATAGGATAGATACCAAAGATATGACAGGAAAAAGAAATCTCTTCTTTGTAACATCATTGAGACAAGGAACTGAACAGTTGAGAATGAATATATTCCCATTTCCAGGTGAAGAACATTTTCACTTTATTGTCTATAGACAATTATATGAAACAAACTTCAAAGAGGACTGATCAATACTATAGATTCATATAACCCCGGGTACCTTCATTGACATGGTATTCATGAAAAATGTCACTCCTTGGGGAACAATCTCAGATACAATGTGAATGGCTTCCTTGAGGGCCCTCCCACTGAGTGGGGTCCTGATGGAAACAGGTTCCTTTAGAATGAACAGCAGCCAGCCCTTTGTGAGTAGGGCTAGGTGAATGGTCTTATAGTAGTGTATCAGTCAGGGTTTATCCAGAGAACCAGTAGGAGATATATACTAAGAGATACACTCTGAAGATATTGGCTATGGATTGTGGGGTCTGGTCAGGCAAGACTGAAATCTTGAGGGCAGCTGAATGGGAGGGCACATGGAATTTCTGCTTTTCCTGAAAAACCTCATTTTTGTTCTTAAAGCCTTTCCACTGCCCGACCAGATTGTCTAGCATAATCTTATTCACTTAACGTCAACTGGTTATGAACATTAATCATATCTAGAAAATACTTTCACAGCAACACATACATTATTGAATTGAAACGCAGTATTTACTGGTGGAAAGGTGAAACAACCACATGTATAGACTGATCTTACAGACACCCTTTCTCTTTCTCATTTTCTTCCTGCCTCTGCTATTCCTTCTGATGCCGTCATATTCAATGCTGCATTTTTGGAATTATATCTTTATTTTCCTAGGAATTTTATTGTCAGCTTCTTGCTAAACTTGTTGCTAACTTGTTAAAAACTCTTACTATTACAATTATATGGGATCCTGCAATAAATTCCATTAGGTTGTGGAAATTGTACTTATCAAGACAGGGCTTCAGCTCCCCGTCTCTCCCTTTCCAATCCAGTGTTTGTTACCCATGTGTATACTTCAGAATAGTTCATAAAACTGCAAAAACTAATAGTGTTTCAGGCCCTAGCCTTGGACCCCTAAAATTGAAACTTCAGGATTGATGTCTAGGAATACATATTTTTTTTTAATTTGTTTACATTTATTTATTTTTGAGAGACAGAGCACAAGCAGGGGAGGAGCAGAGAGAGAATGAGACACAGAATCTGAAGCAGGTTCCAGGCTCTGAGCTGTCAGCACAGAGCCTGATGTGGGGCTCGAACTCACAAACTGTGAGATCATGACCTGAGCTGAAGTCGGACGCTTAACCAACTGAGCCACCCAGGCACCCCAGGAATACATATTTTTTAAATAAAATTCTCCCTGGAAAATTCACCTGTATAGTCAGTGCTGAAAACTGCTTTATATTTTTATTGTTGTTCATCTGTGTTCTCTTCTGAATACAGCAAAATAAACAGCCCAACGCTCCCTGCTCCCCCTGATTTTCCTTACATTTTTTTTCCATTTGTGGTAAGGTTCAGGATTACATGCTTTTTACAACCTGAAAAATAGCCAGTTTTTAGAAGAGTCCACAGGAAACTGTGAAACATCAGGTAGCACAGAGCCCAGCCTTCTATAAATGCCCAGGGAGGTTGTCAATCTAATCCCTGAATATTAGGTATAATGCAATAAAATCACACTTTTTCCAATCAGTGCTACATTTCCCAAGGTTCAGTTTCAGTAAGTAGTGGAAACCTTCTACTCTCATTGATCTAAACCACACTGAGAGTACATCTATTCTTCTTAAATTGTTATATTAGCCACTTTCCTCTAGAGAAACAGAACCAATAGGAGGTTAGATAGATAGATAGATAGATGAGAGATAGAGATAGAGATGATAGAGATAGAGAGAGAGAGGGGGAGATAGACATAAACATAGACATAGACATAGACGTAAAGGTATTTATTAAAGGAATTGGCAAATGGAGTTTTGGAGGCTGTGAAGTCCCCTAATCTGCTGTCTGCACGCTGGAGAACCAGGAAAGCCAGTGGCATAGTGCAGTATGTTTCTGAAGGCCGGAGGCTCAAGAGATTTGGTGTAACTCACAGTCCAAGGTCAAAGTCCTGAGAACAATGGGGATGCTAGTGTTAGTTCCGGAGTCCACAGGTGTAAGTACTAGGAGCTCTCCAAATGTAGAAAAGGATGGACATCTCAGTTCAAGAAGAGAAAGAGGAATTCATCTTTCCTTTGCCATTTCGCTGCATTTGGGACCTTGATGGATTAGATGGTTCCCCACCCACATTAGTTAGGGCCAATCTCTTTGCTGACTACTGAATCAAATACTAATCTCTTTCAGAAACACCCTCAAAGATATACCCCCAAATAATATATTACCAACTGTCCGAACATCCTTTAGGCCAGTCAGGTTGACACATAAAATTAACCATCACAATTGTCAATGCTTATCTTGTGTTTCTAGCAATGTATAATTGGTCTATAGCAGGAGCAAGGTTTGACCTTTTCAGAAAAGCAACTGCAGATCAGAGCAGGAAAGGTCAGTGTGGCATGGTAGCATCATGATATGCATTAGCAAAACAACTGGATCACTTCAGGGATTATTCTTTGACCTTGATTTTTGCAGTTTGTGTTTACTTCCATTTATGCCAGTGGTTTAAATGCATAAGGTTTTGCCTTAGATTTTCTGAATTCTTATACAAAGAAATAAACCCCATGCAACAATGTTTTCAAGTAGTGTTTGCTACAAGGCAAGTGATATTCACATATAAAACAATTCAGGAAAAGAAGCAAGAAACATTTTGTTGGGGAAATGCAGTGCAGTTAATGACTAGCTATTAATTAACAGTCTTAGGGACTCACCAGGTTGCAGTAGCCCAGGATTACCCATTCTAGGGATAACTAGTTTGAAGCATTAATTGCTATTATAATCTATTTCCTGTGGTTCAAAAGGGACCACTGGTTACCACAGTAACAGAAGATAATAGCTACTTAATCAATTGGGTAAAAGTCTTTAATAATTTCAGAGAGTTAGACTTTACATGCTAATTTGTTAAAGATTTACTTACTGGTTTTCCAAAAATAGACATCAGTGACTAAAAGAGATATTATCACTACATTTGTTGAGAAACAATTATTTTATTACTGCTAAAAAGGACTACAAAATGCAAATCCCTGTCCATATGCAAAGAATGATGCAGATGATGATGATGACGATAGTGACTATGAAGATAATAGAAAAAGCTTTTTGCAGGGTAGCAGGGAAAACTTTCAGGTGGAACCAGTCATTTTGTGTTTCCCTCACAAATTAACATACAAATTGATTCTGCTGATAACTAATATAATATTAGCTTTTTAATCATTTACATGTTTAGGATAAAAAAAACCCAGCAACTAACGTTGACCAATTTCATTCCACACTAAACTGATTTGAGTGGTGATTTGAGTGATGTGAGGTGTAAGCTTTGCCAATGGGAAGCTGAGAAGGAATCAGGAAAATACAAATCAAAGTAACAGGATGTATATTTCATTCTTCAAAAAGACCAGTTCTGAGTTTGCTCAAATTTGCTTTTTTAAATGTCCTTAGTTTATTATTGGTAATATCAAGCCATTTGTATATATCATCCTGTCACGGATAAATTCAAGAAGACTCTGCGGTGAAGAACTTTTTATATTTCCTCGAAGCTTCTTTATCCTGTGTGTGGGGGAAGGGTGATGAGGGGGAAAGCTGAGAGGGAGACAGAAAGAAACAGAGGCAGAGGCAGAGACAGAGAAAGAGAATGCATTAAGGGGCAGATGGATAGGAAGGTGTAGACAACCTTGGATACAAAATAAATGGCTAACAATACATGAAGCAAGGGTTCAAAGAAGAGTTCTGCCCAAGAAACTCAGAAGGAAATAATTCTTGAGAGTCATTCTTTTTAAATATCTGCATTGCCAAGTATGAACTTGAAAATGATGGGCCAGGGGATAGGAATAGCAAGCTTAATTTACAAAGTTAAATTGTTTCAGTGGAACTGCTTAAATATCATTGAGGATGTTCACCATCAATAATACATTGCCATATGTAATGAAGTTATCTCTCCTCAAAAACTAAAAACCTTCCTTCCTACTGATGTCCGAGTGAAAATATATAAAATGCACATTTGTCACCGACACGTTTGCATAGATTCTAACATCCCTTCATCTCTAACGTCCCAATGAGACGTTCCTTACAGTAAAACTAATACCAAGCATTTTTTTATATAAGAGAAGTTGTGCTGTCTTTAAATTTACCTGTCACTTTATGTTCTTACTTTGTCAAATAAAATTAATCTAATTTCATTCTGGCAATCACTTTAGAGTTAAACAAAGCTGGCCACCCTAGAGGGATAAGACACTTCTTAATGGACCTAGGTGAGATCTAGGAATTTTTCAAGTTACAGTTTTTCCCAGTCATCCTTCATGAGCCCAGGGAATTTTATTTATCTATTTTTTTAAATCAATTGAATTTTCTAGAATTATGTCCTTGCAAAATGACCTCAGAATATAGATAGGCATAAGATAGCAATAAAAAGTAAACTGCAATTTTAGAAATCATTGAGATTTTAAAAGAAGTTCAAAATTAGCTTTTGGTTTAAATAGTAGAAATTATATATTTTACACGAATTAATTCTCTAAGTGCAATTTCAATAAAAAGCGTCTACCTTTTCAGATTGATCGTTGGGGCAGGTGAGGCTGCTGGCAAAATAAGACAGGCAAAAAGATTTGGATTTACATAGTGTTCCTTGTTTTTCATCAGGTACTAAAATAACAATCTCGAGTGCTAGCTAGAGCATACAGTATGCCTTGCAGCAGTTTTCCTAATAAGATAAAAATCTGAAGGATGATTCATTACACTTGAAAGAGGATGAGATATGACAAAATATCAGTGATGACTGGACATTATAGGGGAAAGCTATGATCCTTGCTGTGATCCCAGATTCAATATGAATCTCAGTGACATGTTTTAATGTCTTACATTACACAGTACATGAAAAAGGAGTATTGATACTAAGAAGAAGAAGTAAAACTGCAAACCAGTCCTCCCACTAAAATAGAGATTAATACAAACAGGGGAAGAACATTCAGATGCTTGGAACTTTTAATTTTCACGGGATATTAATTTTCATAACACAATTCAGGGACCTTTTAAAAAGTAAATTAGATTTTATTCAACCTAGACTTTTGCATTGAAAAACATTTCTATCCTTATATAAAAGATGTCAGGTGGTTTTTCCTCATGGAAGTATTTGCATTATATTCTAAAGAAACAAAGTTTTAGGAACAGATCTCAGATGGTAATCTTTCATTCATTTGAGTAGATAGATTTTGAGTTAGACCTTTGTGTGAGTCAACAAATTAGGAAATAGACATTGAATATTATTTCTAGGAGTATCATCTTTGGAAGATAAAATAAAGACAAATATTTAGCAATGAGATAAGATTGAATATAATATATACTATAAGGAAGGCTATGAGAATTTGTAGGACAAAAATATCTTTAGTGTGGGTTTCAGGCAAAACATTAAGGCTGATTCAAGTCTATGAGCCTGAAGCTTGTGTGATTTGCTAATTCTTTTCAATGCAAAAGAATACAAAATTATAAATGCAAAATTCCTTCTCTCCAGAGTCTGGGAAGGGTTGTGTGTGTGAAGGATCCTGAAGCATAATTCTCATGATAACTCTACTTCTGCTCCCCAGAAAACAGTGCCCAGGATTCTACTAAATTATTTTTATTCATGAGCTCCATTGAATAGAAGGGTGAGGGCGAACTCTTGGGAAGAAATTTTCCAATGTTTTCTTCTTTATTTGAATAAATATTGATTCTTCAAATTGATAAAGACTGGAAGTAGATCCCAATGGACTTTAAATGAAAAACTAAGGGTTTTGAACTTTATTAACTAGGTAGTTGGAAATAACAAAAGGTATTTTATGGAAAAACTGCCTCTAGAGAGATGTAAATGACTTACAGATACATTGATTTTGGCTGCACACCACTTGAGTGAGAATAAGAGCCTCGATTAATATGTTGTCATAGGAGTGGAAAAGAGGTTCGAAATCCATTAGTAGATGGAAAGGCCTAACTGAATTAAACAAATTATTAGATTGGGAGAAATATATCTCTGTACATGTACCTACCTACCTACCTACCTACCTATCTAGAGAATAAGCCTAGGTACCCAGAGAAGGTCGAAAAGAGGTGGCCTGTTCAACATGTTGAATCAGAGGCATCAATGTTGTCATATTTTGGTGAAGACAGCTGTCGGAAGTTTGGGAGTTTGGAAATTCAGTATCAGAGAAAAATGAACTGAAGGTCTCCCTTTAAGAGTCATTTCCATGTTAGGTTATATTTGTGATTATGGTTCCAACTCTAATGCTGCTATCAGACAGAAGATACCACAGTGTTGGTGATATTCTAGTGTTGTTCTTTGGGTAACGTTGTAGCCATGATCCTTTTTGATCTTTCCTTATAAGGGAATTCACAGTTGTTACAGAGTGGGGTCATTCTTTTTCACTTCAGGAGTCTTTTGGCTAATATGGATTGGAGTTACTATGGCATTTCCATGGTACCGTGGATACATGGTACCTAGTCATAACAAGATGTTTCTAAATTCTACTGGGTGTATTATTCTGGAACTGTAGTAATTATTTACTTACTCATTCAACAAGAACTTTTTATGACTATTCCATGCCAACAACTATCCAGACACTGGAGCAGGGAGATTAATTAATAAAATTTGGTTCGCCTTAAGAAACATGAATATTAGTGGGAATTTAAAAAAAGCCAGGGCTGATCATAATAAATATCACAAATGTGAAAGCAGTGAGTTAATAATAATAATACAGGCTTACGTAGGTAAATATACGTATGTAAATATAATAGCATAAATGTAAAGAGGGCTGTAATAGTGAGGTTGCATATTGCTCATGGTTTGTTAAAAATGTATCAAAGGACGGGCTCTGTGCTGACAGCTCAGAGGCTGGAGCCTGTTTCAGATTCTGTGTCTCCCTCTCTCTGACCCTCCCCTGTTCATGCTCTGTCTCTCCCTGTCTCAAAAATAAATAAAACGTTTAAAAAAATTAAAAAAAGGGGGGGCGCCTGGGTGGCTCAGTCGGTTAAGCGGCCGACTTCCGCTCAGGTCATGATCTCGCGGTCCGTGATTTCGAGCCCCGCGTCAGGCTCTGTGCTGACAGCTCAGAGCCTGGAGCCTGTTTCAGATTCTGTGTCTCCCTTTCTCTCTGACCCTCCCCCGTTCATGCTCTGTCTCTCCCTGTCTCAAAAATAAATAAAACGTTAAAAAAATTTTTTAAAAAAGGTATCAAAGGAAAGTATAGGGAGAAAACAAAACTTTTGGACCCTGCCACCCTATAGGTGCTACACCATTTCTCTGTTCTTCACAGAAAAACTTTTCCAAACTATTTCCAATATTTTGTTATAACTCTTACCTGTCTTACCCCAACTTACTCCAATTTGGATTTTTTTTCCACTGAACTTCACCGGAAGTCTTCATATTAAGGTTTATCTTGTCAGATTCTGTGGTTGACTATCTTTCCCCGTCTTCTCAGACAATTTGGAAGAAGGAAGTATCATCCTCTTTGAAATACTTTATTCTCTAGATTTATGGATACCATGTTCTCACAGTATTTCTCCTTCTTTGTTGTCTGCTCTTTTCTAAACTTTTTCCTCACTTCTTGTCTTTTGCCCTAATCGGTACAGTAGAACACTCCATATCCTGGGGCTTTTCTTATCTCTAACTACAAGCTTTCCTTGGCTGATCTAATCAAGTCAAATGGCTCTATATGTCCCATCCTTACAAAATATTCCTATGTATTCATCTCTGTTCCACACTCTCTCCTTACTCCAGACTGGCTCATTTATCCAACTGCCTATTCAGCATCAGGCTTTAATGACCAACACGCATGTCAAAGTTAGCATATATAAAGCAGAAGTCCTATTTTTCTTCCTTTAACATTATCTTCACCCATCTTTCCCGTCTTAGAAAATGACATCACTTATTTGTTTCAAGTCAAGACACCAGAAAGGATAGATTATTTTTTTTCTTCTTCCATTATCTCTCACATGCAACCTATCAGAAAACTGTGCCATTTCTCCTTCTAATATAAATCCCACATGGGAGATCTCCTCATCATTTTCAAAGATAAAACCTCTGGGGGCTCCCGGGTGGCTCAGTTGGTCAAGCGTCCGACTTCGGCTCAGGTCTTGATCTCACAGTTGGTGAGTTTGAGCCCCACTTTGGGCTCTGTGCTGACAGCTCAGGACCTGGAGCCTGCTTTGGATCTGTGTCTCCCTCTCTCTCTGCCCCTCCCCAGCTCATGTACTCTCTCTCTCTCTCTCTCTCTCTCTCTGTTTCAGAAATAAATAAACATTAAAAAATTTAAAAACTCTAAAAAAACAGAGATAAAACCCTGGACCACACCACTGTCTCTTGACTGGATTATTTCACGATCTCCCAAATTATATCTTTGCTTCACTCCTCCCTGATCACTATGCATATTCTATTCATTCTTTAAATAACATGTAAGTGATATTTCTAATGGCTTCCAATTACACTTTGAACAAAGCCCAAATTCTTGCAAGGAAGCCTATGTGATCTCACTTCTCCCTGTCTCTCGGATTCCATACAGTCCATTCATGTCTTCCCAACTCCTGACACTTGACCTTTTTTTTGAACCTGGACCCCTTGAACATGACTGATGTATCATCACGTAAGGGCTTTTGAACTTGCTGGTTCTTCTTTCACCTGCAAGAAGCCACTTCCCTTGGATTTTGTAAGAATACATTCTTTTCATCAATTAGACCCCTGTTCAAGTTTTACCATTTAGGAAAATTTTCTCTAACACACTAACGTAGTTCTCTACATATAAACCATAGGTCGCTTACGATTTCATTATTGTGTTTTATTTCTTTGTAGTTGGTAGTAGAACTAAAATCTCTCTATTTATGCATATCTTAACTTTCCCACTAATTATATAAACCTAAGAAGGCAAACACTTTGCCTTTTTTTAATTGCTGTTTTTGCTGGGCCTACAGAGGGCCAACACGTGGTAGATCTTCAGTAATCACTGGTTGAGCAAAAGATTGGATGAAAGTGATGAATCCGCTTATTCAAAGTGCCAGAAGATATAAAAAGTGCCTTACTGAATCACGTGGGTTGTCGATCTACTTCAGTCTTCAGTGGTGTTCACTGGTGTGGAAGGCTCACCTGCCTTTTAATCATCATCCTTATTACCTGACGTTGTCAGGTTCACATTCTAATTTGCTTTCGTTTCTCTAAAACAACATACTATGAAATTATAATGCAGCATGGAGAAATTTCTAACTTTTTTTTCGTTTCTTTTAATTAGAGAATGAACAGTTCATTAACAGAAATGAGAAAGACGGCTATTTTCCACCTGCGACCCAATATGGTTTTGGAGATTCAAAATACAATCGTCTGGTTTTCACATCCTAACCTCTTCTGGTCTTGCATCAGCTTTGTCAGGGATGATCTCATACAAAATGTATTTTGCTACATATTTGGAGCTGGACCTTTCAAAACTCTTCAGTACATTCCCAAATTAGTATTTATTCAGCAGGTTACAGAGGGACTACTTGCCTAAGGTCTATCCCTTACCAAACCGTTTGGAATTGGGGTAGGAAAGTGAGAATCAATCATTGCAGTAAAACCTTCAGAATAGATTTCCTCTTCTCATTGCCTCCCCGGTCATTACCAAATGGCTGACTGTGCAGCTGGGCAGCCGGTAACACAGGTGAGCCGGTAGACCTTAAACTCACGATTTTTCCTCCTCCACTTTTTTTTATGAGTTATAATGGCCCACAATTTTTCTTTTCCTTCTTTTTGTCTTCAGCTTAACAAACCACTCACCCTGAAGAATGGTCCTGAAGAAGCCAAAGTGATGTTTCTTTAAACAAAATGTATAGATTTCCTGCCATAGACTATTTTACCTTCTCCTGCTTTCCTCTCATTGTCCTTTTCCTATTATTAAGTTTTTAATTTTTTAAGTTTATTTATTGAACGAGACAGACAGAGAGAAAGAGAGAGAGAAGGGAAGGGCAAAAAGAGAGAGGGGGAGGAGAGAATCCCAAGCAGGCTCTACATTGTCAGTGTGGCGCCAGACATGGGGCTTGAACTCATGAACTGTGAGATCATAACCTGAACCGAAACCAAGAGTTAGAGGCTTAACCAACTGAGCCACCCAGGTGCCCAAGTTTTTAATTTTAACTCCAGGATAGCTAACACACAATGTTGTATTAGTTTCTCATTGTTATTTATGCATATACATATATAATATACATATACATATATATACATATATATATTGCAGATAGCCTGATGTGACTAAATTTTATTGAAAAAAAATATGGAATTTCCATTGAAAAAGCACAAAAGCAAAATACAATTTAGGATCAAAGAATTCTAGAGCTTGTGATTAAATAAACGTGTTTCTGAATAAAGAAAGAAAGAATGGTCTTGATGTACACATTTTAATTAAGGTTTTAATTAAACATTAAACATTTTGTTTTACCTTGATGCTATAAAATCATATACTTGCTTGAAATAATCATGGCAGCAGAAAATATGAAAACTTGTTTTGTTAGTTTCTTTTTAAGTGTATTTATTTATTTTGAGAGAGAGAGAGCACACGAATGACAGAGGGACGTAGGAGAGGGAGAGAGAGACAATCCCAAGCAGCCTCTGCTCTGTCAGCGAAGAGCCCAACGCGGGGTTCGATCTAATGAACCCTGAGACCATGACCTGAGCTGAAATCAAGCGTTGGAGTCTTAACCCATTGAGCCACTCAGGAGCATCTGTTTTGTTAGTTCTTTTTAAATAACAATGTGGAGAGGCAATATTCCTGTTTTCAATAAGCTTCTCTCTCTCTCTTTCGTTTTTAATAAAAGTGGAAAAGGGAACCATCTTGGGGAAAAGAAGGTTTTATAATATGCCCGTATCCCCACATCAGCTTACCAGTTTCCATGTTCACAATCAATTATTTAAAGTCTATATATATTTCAGACATGTTAAACAACAGAATCCAACTGAATAAACTTAAAGATCAAATTGGCTTTATTCAATGATTCATAAATCAGGCAGCATCCCACCTGGCCATAAAAAGGAGCTCCAAACACCTTCAGAAAAGGAAAAAGTTGTTAAAAGGCAGAGAAATGGTAGGATAAGGAAGTCAATAACAACAAAAGGGATTATTTAGGGAGAGGTCACCTTCCTTTGGAGAGCAGCAGGGGGCTTTCAGATGGTTTACATCACTAGTGCTGACTAGAAAATTCCAGACTGACCAGTTAAGGTTTCAATCCCAGTGAAGGCTGAAACCGCAGTTGGGTGAGGTATTAAGTCTTGGTTTGCTGATGTGGCGTTTAGCACAAGAGACTCCATTTTGGGTCTGCTGTCTCCTTTTTAGGAGACAAAATATTAACCAAGGGACATAAATACAAAACATTGCTGGACTTCATTGTTTGTGTTTTGATTTTTATATAGCATTAAAAAATTAGTCATCATATATTCCCTTACTACATATATATATATATACACACCATAATGGATAGATTTAATTTGATTTTTTAATTCTGTTTTTTTAAAATGAAGATCTGCTACCTGCTGCTTTGCTAGTCTCATCCTAATCTCGGATGAACCATTTCAGGTTTGTGGAAACCTGGCATATTTTAGCCAAAATTTTGCTGCTGCTAAATAATGATATCATTGTACTGAAAAAGATATTTTCTCTTAATAAATTAAAAGTAAATAGAATAGACAGACCTATGCTGAATGGTATTGCAAGGATTATAGCAAGAGGTGGGAAATGCTGTGGCTGAAAAACAAGATGAGAATATTGTCATTCTAGCTTAAAAAAAAAGAAAAGAAAAGGTACTTTATGTCAGATGGAGGGAAACAACCTATTACTTAACATTAAAGAGCTATAAAAATGCTTCTTTTATTTTTCTATCCAATACAAAAATTTTGTAGTAGAAACAGATTGGTAGAAATTTACAATTTGCCTTAAGGGATAAAAAACAGAACGAAATACCAGAGAGTCTTTAAGAAAGGTTACATTTTCTTTGATCCTTTGTTAAAGTGTCTTTCAATGGGATGGAAGGTAGAACACCAGACTCCCTGCAAGAACATTCATGAAGATGGTAAAAATACCTACTGGGCCTGAGTCAAAGATAATAAAAATAGAACAAAATTTTGGCAAGATTTAATACACTGTACTCTGTCCTTTAGCCTAAAAGTCAAGCCTAAAAAACCATTAGACAGAGGGAGAGAGAGAGAGAGAGAGTTAGTTCACATGTACATGTTCAGCTATGTGATAGGTGGAGAAACTTAAATTAGAATTTGAAATAAATAATCTAATTGTGGAGGTACTAATTAACAGTTGAGTATCTTTGAAATATTTAAATAGATGATAGTATGTCTATTTTTTCTTATTTTGAGAGGTAGAATTGCTTAGCTATGAATTTTGGTGAGAAAAATAGTTTTGTTATTAATATTGAATTTGATAGAATCTCTCATATACAACTTATTTCAGTGCAGTAATTTCCTTGTGAAAACTAATTACCTCAAAATTTTGTTATTTTATCTTTTTATTAAATGTATTAATACCTTGAATATTTGTATCATATTTTCAATTAATTTTGGTAATAAGTCCCTTTATTTTCTCTCTGAAGGTTATGATGTATATATAGTAGATTATAAATATATATGTATTTTTATATAAATATACATATAATACATAAAAATACATATATATAAATACATATATATATATATATATATAATCTACTATATATATTTGGATTAGTAGATAGAATCAGGTTTCTGAATCAGGTTTTATTTCACCAGTTAAGACATGATCAAGTAATAGAATCACATGTGAAATCTCTAAATGAGAGAAATTTAAATCCTTTTGTTTCAAATCAGGACCCCAATAGCCTGAGAATTGAGGCGTTCTGCTAAGATTTAGTAGCTAACTACTTAAAACGAAAGTAGTGGACAATAATGTGAGCCATAGCACCTCTTTCTTTTTCTAGACTATAAAATGGTCTTTTAACCTTAACACCCTAATAAATTGGGGTGTTTGATTCCCTTTGGATATATTGGAAGAAACACAGAGCACCCTTTCCTCTCCACATGCCAGTTCTAAGACTCCATGGAGAGAACCACTGTGGGGATTCAGAAAGAGCCAGTCAATTGCTGTATTTGAGGACTTTTCTATCCGTTAGTATATTACACAGGGGTTTCGCAGACGACCTCCAGCCACTCCTGTGCCTTCAATGAGGCATTCAGCAGCCGCCCTGCTTTGCTGTCTTCAGTAACTGCAGTGGAGAGCATTTCAGGGAATGTTAATACAGTGCCTCTTCACACAGGTGACTCCCATTGCTACAGTCTCTCTCTCTTGCTGTCAGCTTTGGGGATTCCATCTCAGTTGGCAATGGCAACAGGTCATCTTGCTTCATGCTTTGAAGTGTAAATGGTATTTATATGGCTAACAGCTTTTTGAGTGGATATATTCACATATAATAGATATTATGCTGATTGACATATATGTCCTAGCTCATTTAATCTTCATGCAACTCTGTGAGATAGATGCTTTCATATTCTGCATTTCAGAGATGGGAAACTGAAGCTCAGAATGTTAGGTAACTTACCCGAAGTAGCAGAGCTTGGGTCAGGAGTAGGATTTCAACTCATGATGCCTGGCTCTGGAGTTGGCTATTACTGCACAGTTAGGAAAAATATACATTGTTTAGCTATATGCCTCAGAGTCTAGGAACTGGGAAATGATAACATGGAAATATCACAGACCCAGCTGAGGAGTGTGGTATGTGTAAGAAGCTACAAAGTTAGGGTGATTTCCAGAAATTAAAGGCAGGTCTTGGGTGAGAATCTGTGATGTGTATGTGTTTCTATTATGGTTCAAGTCCCACAGAAGCTGGAAAATAAATTCCAGTTACCCCAAATTTCACCTCTCTCCCTCTCTCTCTTTCTGTCCCTGTCTCCCTCTGTGTGTGTGTGTGTGTGTGTGTGTGTGTGTGTGTGTTTATCCCGTATATCACAGTCCCCTAATATTCCTGGTCACAGTCTGGAAGAGCTTTCAAGGAATGCTTGCTTTGACAGATTCAGAATAAAATGCCCAAATGAATCTAATAGTGCTAGTAGTAGTAATGGTTATTTGTAAATGATGAGTAACTGTGTATACCTGCAGGAAAATCCTTTTAAGTATGATTTCCTTTCTGTTTTACTTATTTTATGAAACATGTGACCATAAATGACACCATGTCAAAGCATATTTCCTCTTTCATCTGAGTTGCATATGTTTATAAAAGAATAGCCAGGGTGGAGGAACATTTTGACTGGAATGTTTACATCCTAATATTTACAGCAATAAAGTCTATAGTAAAGATCATCACATTTTCCCCTTGCTCACCCTGCCAAAGAAGGCTAGCCGAAAATACCTTAGTGATGTGTGCTTTCGGCATTAGGAAACCAGCTCATAGTCTTTGAAAACTTTGTATTTCAGAATAAAACCCCTTCTATAACCTAGAAGGTGACATTGCACTTTCTTTTGATTCTGGAATCTTATACACACACACACACACACACACACACACACACACACACAGGTGCCCTCATGCAACAGAACAAAAAAATCCTCTGCATTTGTCTTCCTATACCTATACTGCTATACCAGTAGTATACACTAGAGGGCAATGCAGCTATTATCATTCTGCCTGCCAGGTTTTGGTCAAATTTCCTGATGCTATTATAAAATATAGAAAGCATACATTCATTTAAAATAAACTGCACGCATTTGTTTTAAAAGCACTTAGCTTGTACCTGATGGTTAATAGATGTGAATTGCTCGGAGCCCTGATGCACACAGAGCAGTGAGCGTAATGAATTTGGCAGCTTTTTTAAAGAAAGGGGGAGGGGTAGACAAATATGAACTAAATTCTTTCATTTGCTTTGATACCTTAAGGGAAAAAAAAATCAGAAATAATGAAGAGTCATTATGAACAAGCTGGTAGGTATAAGTATTAGTTTACATTTAAATGAAAATAACTCACAAGAGAAGAAAGGGTATGTTTCAAATAGTTTCCAGCATCTCGTTTGAAATGCAAAAGAGCAATTTGTATTTGTATTAATTTAGGTGGATGGCTCTGATTCGCTTGGTCCTTGTTAAAGATTTGTTTCTATTTACCTTGGCAATGGGCATTTGGAACAGGAGTTGGAGGCAGTGCAAAGACTTACTAAATGTGAGGCCTAGAGGGTTTGATACCAGCCAGGGCAAAACGAGCCTGGGTGAGTTGAACACCCTTCAGGAAGGAGAAACGGCAGAGCAATACGTTAGGACGTTATTCCCTTTCACTGGCAAAACTTAAAAGAATAAATTTATAAACATAAGGCACCAGAAATAAAAACACCCTTCCTTTCGTTCTATTTCCTGCAGTGACAAGAGATATATATTCTAGATTGTAGACAGAGCTGCCTCGGAGATAAATTGTCTGATTTCAGCATCTCAGCAGTGGATAATAGATTCCCCTCAGAACCACATAATTAAAAAATGACATTTCTGCTACTTTGTGCCAACCCAGTGCCGCTGCTGCCCCTGGTTTCCGGGCCTGGGAGCCCTGCAGGGTACAACCAAACAAATTTTGCATTATTCAGTGGGACAATGTAAGGCCTTGTTAACAAAAAAAGTTCCTTCTAGGAGGACTGGAGGACTTTATTATATTCTTCTCTACAAATTGCTCATTCTGCTTTTTCTTCTTCTTCTCCTTCTTCTTTTTTTTAATCCTGCCAACAAGAAAAGGGTATGAACGATGAGATTAGGACATGCACTTATTACAAGTTAGCAAGATGAAAGAGAGCATATGTGACTAGCAGAATAAATTAAGAGCCTAATTTTAGCTTTTTTTTTTCTCCAAGCAGAAATTCAGAATCAGCCAAAGATAAAGCCAAATGCTATGAGAAAAATATGCAAATCAAGGTGCTTTTTAGGTCCATATCCTTAGGTATCTTTTAGATGAGAGGGTTAATCCTTATATGGATTTTTTTCCTCCTGGGAGTTTCTTGAAAGGTAATTGCCTGCAGTCGGAACAGCTGCTCTTTATGAGCCTGTCAGTTCACTGTATATCTCTAAAAAAGTGTGTGTGCTAGACAAGCCTCCAATTAACAGTTACTAAAGTGTAAATGGATTTCCAAATGTCATATAGCTGGTAATTAGTGAAACCAGGACCAGGAATGGATCTCTTGATTCTTACTTGAGGTGTTGAAATAACTGCCAATATTCTGCAGGTGTCTTTATTTCAAATAACAAAAGCGCACCTAAGAATAATCTTTTTTTTTTTTAAGATGATATCAGACTCATTAAAGATAAAGAATTCAATGAATTTAGATTTTGGAATTTGAAGCCCAAATTCTGAAATTGGGATTCCTCCACCCAGGGTTTCAACGCTAGCACGCAACTTGTTGCCCCGTGACCCTAAGGATTTCACTATAGCTTTCTGAGATTCCGTGTTCTTGTGAGTAAAACCAAGTTACCTGGACAGGACAGCCTTTCTCTCAGACTTATAAAGAACATGTAAAATGTTGTGCCTAGTACCAAGTGCTACAAAAAAGTGTGAAGGAAGATGATTACAGATTTTAATCAATGTATATAATGCTCTAGAAATCACCATGGCAATCTAGAAGTTGAGAATAGAGTCTGCAGAATATGATGTTCCTGGTGCTGTCATTTTCTTGCACTTAACGAGTTGGTTTATTTGAGGCAGTGGCATGATCTTGTGCCCTTCTCATAGACATGTTGTGAGGGTTAGGGGGTGAATGGGTTTCATTTTGGTCCAGTAGCTGGTGTGTGGTGAGCTGTCAGGAAATACACAGACACAAAAATGCTTGTCTCTATCATTTAAAACCCATCAGTATTCATAACTTCCACTCAACATATTGTCGATTCAGAAAACAGACTGTCAGATTTCAAATTCAACTCCACTTATTAGCAGCATAACTTTGGCATTAGATTAAACTCTCAGGGGGCGTCTGGGTGGCTCAGTCGGTTAAGCGTCCGACTTTGGCTCAGGTCATGATCTCACAATTCGTGGATTCAAGCCCTGCGTCGGGCTCTGTACTGACAGCTCAGAGCCTGGAGACTGCTTCGGGTTCTGTGTCTCCCTCTCTCTCTATGCCCCTCCCCTGCTCATGCTCTGTCTCTCTCTGTCTCAAAAATAAACAAAAACATTAAAAAAAAATTTAAACTCTCTGTGCCACTGTTGGCCTTTTGTTCCTAATGTGTATTTATTACAAACTTTGGGAAGGTATGCTGCTCATCAAAAGCAGACAGATCTATTTACTAGTTCATATATTATAAGAACTAAGGAATATGGCATCCTATTGAAGTATAAAGGATTGAGGAAAAATGGTGATATAAATAAATTTACATTAGATGAACGTTCCATATGCCCACAGGAAGATGATCTTGCTGTCTGCCTGAACTAACGCTAGGCACAGTGTCAGTGTGATAAAAGATTAATGCTGTAGTTAATGTTGTGTCCCCCAAATTCTATGATGAAATCCCAATGCCCAGTGTGATGGTATTAGGAAGTGGGGCTTTTGGGGGGATGCTTAGATTATGAGGGTGCGGCCCTCATAAATGGGATTAGAGACCCCAGAGAAATCCTTTCCTCTTTCACCATGTGAAAACACAGTGAAAAATCTGTGACCTAAAAAAAGGCCTTTACCCGACCATGCTGGCACCCCAAATCTCAGACTTTTAACTTCCAGAATTGTGGCAAAAAAAAAAAATCCTGTTGTTTATAACCCCCCCCCCCCCCGCCAGCCTATGGTACTTTGTTATAGCAGCCTGAAAGGGCTAAAACAATTATATTGAATGATTTAACAGCTATTTGAATAGGTATTAGTTATATTTCTTAAACAAAATTTTGATTAAAATTTTATAAAGTAAGTTGTGAGCCTTCAGGCTTAGTCACAATGACCTTGAATAATATTTACAGTAATTTACACATCGATGGCTCAGAAAAAAATGGTCTAATTGTCTTTTTTTCCATTTGCCACAATATGAAAATACATATACACAAGGTTATTCATTTCCACATTATTAATAATTGTAAAATATTGGAAACAACCTAAATATCTATACCTAGGAGAGTACATCAATGAATTGTAGATATATGCCTAATTGAGTACAATGGAACTGTAAAAGGAGGTAGATTTCTATGATCAAAGATAGAGTAATTTCAAGAATATATAGTTAAACAAAGTGAAAATTATTTGGAATATACTTCATGTAAAAAAGACGGAAATATGATAAGTTATATATGCATATTCATATTTGTAGCTAAGAAATATGGAAATGATGACCAGAAACTATTCAGATCAGTTACTAACAGGGAGAAAGTGGAGGCAGAAAGGAGGTGTGGGGGAAGAGAACTGAAGTAGCACAGATGTGGGATGTACTTTCAAGAAAGTTCTGAAAAGAAGGTTCATAGCATTGTTTCCACTAACTCCAAATACAGATAAAAAGTTTAAGACCATAAGTTTCCTTTCATTGTGTTAATTATTTCTTTGGCTACACAGAAGCTCTTTAGTCTGATGTAGTCCCACTTGCCAATGTTTGCTTTTGTTCCTTGTGCTTTGTTGTCATATCTAGGAAATCATTGCCAAGACCAATGTCAAGGAGCTTCTTCCCTACGTTGTCTTTTAGTTTTGTAGTGTCAGTTCTTGTATTCTTTGCAGTAGAATTGTAATTAGGTAATGAGCAGGAAATGAGTGAAATAGAAACTCGTTTTTGAGCAAACAGCACAGTATAATGACCAAAGACAAAGATCATCAATGATAAACTAACATTAGCGAGTGGGGTGCCTGGGTGGCTCAGTCAGTTAAGCATCTGACTTCAGCTCAGGTCTCGATCTCAGATCTCAGGGTTCATGAGTTTGAGCCACACATTGGGCAGCTCAGAGCCTGGAGCCTGCTTCAAATTCTGTGTCTCCCTCTTCCTGTGTCCCTCCCCCATTCTTGTTCTCTCTCTCTCTCTCAAAAATATAAATAAATAAATAAATAAATAAATAAATAAATAAATAAATAAATAAAATTAGTGAGCAAAATTATGATGAATAGGATATTTCTATGGCTGCAGTGTAACTCCCTACAAAATGCCTGTTACCATAGAAGGAAATCTAGTAACTTTATCAGGGAAAAACTTGGCACTAAGTGACCAGAGGTAATATCACCAGTTATAAGTCACTGACCTTAGGTTTCTCTTGATGTGATGTAATGAGAGAAAAACTCATTTCAGTGGTATTTTTGCTAAAAACCCCAGTTTAATCATGAGAAATTATCATGCAAACAAAATAAATGATATTATACAAAACTTGACCAGTCCTCTTCTTAAGTATTAAGGTTATAAATGACAGAGAGAGAGAGAGAGAGAGAGAAACTCTTGCAGATTTGCAGATTGGAAGAGATTAAGGAGACATGTCAATTAAATGCAATGAATGGTTCTGGATTGAATAGAGGAAAGCAAAACCAAAAACAAAAACATTAATGTGACAACTCACGAAATTCAAATCAGGTCTTTAGATTAGTTAATGGGAGTATATCAATGTTAATTTTCCTTTTTTGATCGTGTACCATGGTTATGCAAGGTGTTGACTTTAGGGAAAGCTAAGTAAATAATATATTGAAATTCTATTATTTTGTAACTTTTTTATAAATCCAAAATTATTTAAAAATAAAGATTTAAAAAATACTCTGAGCATACAGATACTTCAATATTTAGAACTTAGTTTAAAAGTAAAAAGAAAAGAGAGGGAAACATTTAGAAACGATCTTAAAGCTATGAGTGACAGATTTTTCATATACATTTGGAAAAGTAATCTAATTTTTAGTAATACTAATGATTATCTAATTTGGTTAATTATGAGAACAGTGTAGTGGGATACATGTCCTATCTCAACTTTGTGGGATAGGTTACAATGTTCTCCCCATTTTAAGAGGGCTCAACTAGCAATTAGAGGGTTATTAAATCATTTTTCCAAAACAGAGTTCAAATTTGTTCTCTATTCATGAAAAGAAATTTTTATTTACCAAGTACCTAATAAGATTGTCACTTTGCATATATTATGTCTAAGCCTCGTAATGTGACTGAAAAAAATTCGTGTCCTTATTGAAGAGTTAGGAAGCTAAATTCAGAGAGGCTACCTATTAATAACAGGGAACTTAAATGAGCATTTTTGTGGTTCTATTTTTGTTCTATGTAAGCTACACTACTAACTTCACTGAGGCCACATGGCTAATTAAAAATCCATACTCTCCCCTTACATATCATATTGAGTCATCTAAGCAGGGGTAATAGAAACTTTAGTTTGCTGGGTCATTTTTCTTAAAATGAAAACATGAACAAAGGGCATCTGTTTAGTCATGATTAAATGAATAATATATATTTTTTAATTCTCTTAAGTAAATGAAAGTAAATAGTATTATTCCAATGAAGTTGAAGAAACTCACACACACACACACACACACACACACACACTTAAACACATTCAGATACACACACCTGATACAAGACAACTAAACAAATGTCGAAAACCCAAAACTTTTGTTCTTCGTTTCATTATAAATTCCTTTCCATATATCATTTGGTACATGTTCTAGTGACAAGCAGTGTGCTGGCGGTAAATCAATGGCTAATTTATGTAACAAGACTCAACCTGAGCCTTGAGCTGTATTCAGTTTAGAGAGTCAAACTTTTGCTTTTTTCTGGTGCACTTGTGTGCTTTTCTGGCTAGGAACTTATTTGCATGAAGAAACGAGGACAGAATTCTCTGAAGAACAAAGAGGAACAGACAGAAAAGCTTAGACTGGTATCACAGCCCCAATTATCAGTGTGAAAGGGGATTTCCGGTAGAGTATTGGGTTTAATGTTCCCTTAGCGGCACCCCCAAAGGAAGAAGAATCACATTTGTGACCAGGTCTGAGAGCATTAAAAGTAGGAAACAATGTTAGCAGAAGATTAATAACTTGTTTTCACTCTGTAAGTGCAAAACAACAGAGAAGAGAGTGAGTTGCCCTCTCTCCACATCTGCCAGTGACACAGTTGCTTGTTCACTGAGGCAGGTTGACATCTCTGTCTCCAGAGGTTTGGACGCACCCGACTGTGCCTGGTGGAAGGTTTTCCATGCAAGTGCCGGAAGCTGCTGTGTAGAGTCCTCGTAGAGATCCCTCCAGGAAATACTACTTGTGGTAATCAGAGGAAGAGGAAGGAAGCTGGAGTCAACATGTGAGAGAAGCAACACAGTTTCCCATGTATGGGAGATGCAACCTGTGGAGATTCTTCAGAAAAAACTTGAGTGAAACCGTATGAAGAATTTGTCTGAGAATCCTTCCAATAACTTGTGGGGGTAAATCTAACAGTATAAGTTTTATCATCCTTAATGGATTCGCCCTCACTGTGACCTTGGAAAACAAGAGGTACTGGATGTTGTGTTGCTACCATTTTATTTAGAAAAATCTTCCTAAAACGGTTTCCTTTTTAAAAGCCAACAAACCTTTTCAGGTTTGTTGAGTTAAGGTATGCTAAAGTGGGTTTTAAAAATGCCCCCCAAATATCTAATGGCTTGAACCGAAAATAAATTCTAAGAGTAGTTGGGAGAGGGGCATAGTTTGGCCAGGCAGCTCTGCACCACGAAATCTTTCATGGCCAATATCAGAATGAGCTCTGACATCTTCCAGGTGCAACTTCCAAAACTTCCCTGGGGGTTGCCCCCTTCTGGGTAGCTAGGGCGGTGGGGGGGGGGGGAGGGGAATGCAGTGGCATGTGGGAAGATTTTACAGGCCAAGCCTGAAGGGGACACGTGTCCCTTCAGCTTGCCTGTCCGGTCAGAAAACCCTCCTCGTGCCACAAATACCAACCAGAGAGCTAGTGAATGGCACATGTGAGCCTCAGAAGAAGAGGAAACAAGTTTTGGCAAATAGCCAGCAGTCTCTGTCACATTCAATGGCCATTCTTTGAATTAGTTTTTTTTTTTTTTAAACAAATTCTACTAAACCTTCTGAGGGATGAACCCTTAATACAGGCTTGCAAATAATAAATCCTTGCCGAATCAATAAATGAGTCACATCTTCTAAAATAAACTTAATTTTTTAAGTGATTAGCAAGATACCTAAGTGGAAGTTAACCGTGACATTTCTTTTTACTGGAAATAGCTTAGTTAGGACTCACTTCCTTTGGCCATTCAGTGCATTTATTCAGGATACATTTATGAAAAAATATGATTTGTTCCTATTTTAGACATAAGGAATACAGCAGTGGCAAAGATCATCCAGTGCCCTACTCTAACAGAGAATACATTCTAGTGGTGAAGGCAGTGATGGACAAATCAATAGTGACATGTATCTATTCATTCTATACATGATAATAAGAATATTGATTATGTTTAAGACACTGTCCTAAGTGTTAGAGATATTAGTGAATATAAGATAAAAAACTATTTTCCTCCAGAGACCTTTGATTCTAGTGGCTGATAGGAACTATAAACAGACTAAATAAGTAAATACAAGCATATTAGGAAGCCATCTGTAGTGTGGTAGGAATCCTGGGGCAGGAGAAACCTAGCAGGCCCATTTCACAAGGTAGGATCAGGGACAATAATGGAGTCTCTGAGTGTGGAGAAGCTACAAGAAGCTAGAAGTGAGCCAGGTCATGACTAGGAGACACAAGCAGAGCTGGGAATCTTCACAACTCAGCCCATAGCCAGATAGAAGGAGACCATGCTGGCACTCATATCTTGGGTATCTTTATATGATTTGACAGTAGAAATGGGTATCAAATCCTCAACTGGAGTGATGACCAAAAGGATGCCTTACTCGCAAGATGATCTTAAGAGGGGCAAAAGATGAAGAGGCCTGTAGAGTTTCATTTCTCAGAAGAAGAGAGAGTGCGGAGCTGGTATTATAACTGATTGGATTGGGGAGACATTCTGTCCTCAGAGGAGTGTCCACTCATGATGAGAAGCTACTTCAAAAGCAAACAAATTTTGAGTGGGGAAATCTATATTCTTGGAATGTTGGCCCAGTAACAGTATCTATCCTTCTCCTTGCTGAGGTGAGGTGAAGTGGACATCAAAGAAACAGCTTCATTAAAGATAGTCTATGGGATGTTCATGGTGAAAAGCAAGTGAGAGACACCCAGACTTCAACCCAGGTACCTAGGCCTTGCCAGCCCAGGCAGCCATCAGCCCACCAGGGTTGAGGATGAAATAAGTCCAACCAAGTTCTTTGTTGACTTTTTTAAACCAGGTCCCAATGCCTCTAAACTACCCTTACTGTCAAGGGATACAGTAGCAGCTTTTAGACTCATACTCTTCTCCACATGCCTTCGTGATGCCAACCACACCCACTTTATGGAAGTATTGTGTGAGACAGTCCTCCATGAGTTTCTTGAATTCTCACTTGTCTCTCTAGTTATGTCAAAAAATGACCAGGCGTCGATTGCTCTTAACTTGGGCAGTTTCTCAGAGCGTGTTTTGGAGAGAGCAACTTTGAAAGATGAGGTCTCTGCTTCAGGGAGAGATAGCAAGCTTGCCTACTGCTTGTTATACAAGCAGTGGATTGTGCTAACTCAGAGTCCCTTGGTAACAATGAAAATCCACTGCATGAATAGCATCTCTCTGGCCTCCTCCACATCACAAGACTTAGGATCAAGGGAAACAATTCAAAACAGAAGTTTTGTGTCTTCTGAAGCATCCATGAAATAGTACACGGAATTAACAAGGAGTTAACTCCTTGGCTTGTGAATGGGGGTAAAATAAAATCCCAGACCCCATAAGTAATCTGCTAATGAAATTGGCCTTTGAGAAGTTGTGTTTGAGATGTTTATCAAACATCCAAGTGGAGATGTCTACATATGGGGATATACAGTTTTGGAGTTCAGAGGAGAGGTCCCGGCTATAGGCAGCATTGGAAGTCATTGGGATACATATGTATTTGAAGCTTTGAAACTTCATGAGAGTGAATTCACCAAGAATGTGAATATAGTTAGATAAGAATAACCAAGCCTGAGTCCTGAGACATTTCAATGTTGACATAACAACAAATGCCAATAAATGCCATGGAATAAATGCTAAATTGCTGGGTCAAGAAAATGCCAATGACTTCTAGGAGAGAGGTGGAAGAAATTATATTTTGGAGCATGACCGTCCCATCTCTCAATCTCATCTCATGCTGCTTAATCCCTAGCATTATTGGAAATATTTTGTTTCTTGAACATACTTACAACTTTTCCTGCCATGTGTCCTTGCTTTATTCACATTCCTGGGCCTGGAATACTCTTCTCGTCTCATTTCTAAGAACTAAGTCCTGCCCTCTCAGATTTCTGCTACCATGTTGTTTCTTCACTGAGACCTATCCCAACCACCTCACCCCCAATTATGTTTTATCAAAACACATATGCATTCCCTTCCTTATGTATATCACAATTTATATATCTAGTATATGTTTAAAATACTAGGTTATTTTATATCTGATTACACATTTACTTATATACTGATAATGTCCTGCAAAATGCTCCATGAGAATGTGGATATCAATAGTTTTCTAGTCTGCTACACTCCCAACATCTGATCCTGTGCCTGGAGTTTGCAAACAGTTCAGTAAATATTTGGAGAATAAAGCCAGTACTTGTATAAATGTTGACCCTTTAATCCATCCAAGCTTCTAGTCACCCATCTGTAGAAATATATCAATTATATAGTTGTGAGACTCAATGAAGCTTGTTTATATGTACCACCTGATACATAGTAGGCCCTCAGTAAGTACAAAAAAATTAATCACTTAGTGTTGGAAGACTATATGGGAAAAATACATTGAAGAAAAGCATCATTTGTTCAAAGGCAGAATTCTCTCTGCTCAGGAAGAGAAATGAATGGTGAGACTAGTCTATGAGTGAATAAAAAGCACATACAGAAAGAAGACTAATAGATTGAAATGTCAAAGACTGGAAGATTGGAAAAAACCCAAAATGGAGCTAAAGAAACTAGAACCAAAATGAGTAAAGATCTAAGCAACAAAATGAAAAGAACATTGTACAAGAAATGTCCATAAATCTAAGGAATGTTTCTGGTTCAGAGGGAGCAAGAGATCAGCAAAGAAGAAGATAGGTAGTGAGGAATGACAAAGATTGTTCTTTGATAGAAGCGGCTGAGCTGTCATAAAATCAAAAATAATACTTTCTCTTCAGGATAATAAAAGAGAGTGATGGGGAAGAAATGCAGAAAACACAGGTACACCTTCCAGAAGAAGTGTTAGGCGTTGACTTTGAAAACTATCAATCTTCGGTCTAAATAACTGATTAAAAATTAAGTGTTCCACGACCTTGACTGAACTCTCAGAAAACTCCAGATTTCATAAGAAAGAAATAAAAATGTTGAAGTGAGGAGTTTAGGAGAGGCCTCTTTAAAAATATCCACAAATAAGGTAAACTTTCCTCCTTAAATAGAGAGGACTTGGGGACTCTAATATATATAGAGAGAGTATATATAACATATATAAATGTTATATAGAGTGTATATATAACATATATAAATATGTGTTTGTGTACATGCATATATGCATAAATACACAATATAAGGGATAAAATAAGAAAAGCAAAACAGAACTATTAAAAAAATTTTTTTTCAACATTTATTCATTTTTGAGAGACAGAGCACAAGTGGGAGAGGGGCAGCGAGAGAGGGAGACACGGAATCAGAAGCAGGCTCCAGGCTCTGAGCTGTCAGCACAGAGCCCGACGCAGGGCTTGAACTCACGAACTGTGAGATCATGACCTGAGCCGAAGTCGGGTGCTCAACTGACTGAGCCACCCAGGCGCCCCATGAACTATTTTTAAAAGAATGGCCACAAGGTTCATGTACACATGTTAAACAGAGAGGAAATATGTAATTATTCTTGTTATAATTTTATTGCAATATTTTACTTATAATTATTATAAACTATTCTTTGAATGAATGCTATACACATACATAAACATCTGAATCCCTTTGAGGACAACAGAGTCTGGCTTAGGCTGAAATTCTGGGATCTTGGATCAGGTTCCACAATAAGCAAGGAAGGGCAAGACCTCAAATGACAGAATACAAAGAAGTTTATTGGAAAAATTTCATTTTGGAGTGAAACTTAAATGCCATTTGAGGTTTCAGAATCAAGGGTCTTGGTAGCGGGGTGGCATGTGGGTGAAAGGAAGCAATGGACATGGTATGAGAGGAAGAATGGAGTCAGGAGGTAAAGGCATAAAACCTTTTAATATTGACCATTTAACCCTTTGATGACTGAAGAAATAGTCATCAAAGGGTTAAATGGTCAATACACTATCCTAGTTTGGCATGGGAAGGGAGCTGTTAAAAGTGACCTGGTGACTGAGAAAATAACTATAAAGACTTTTCAATGACTTGACTTCAGTTGCCAAGTTTATTTTGACCTATGCTATCGGGTTTATGTACCCTGCAAATTCATATGTCGAACCCTTAATCACCAATGTGATGGTATTTAGAGATGGAGACTTTGAGAAGTGATTAGGTTGTTAGGGTGGGACTCTCACGATAAGATGAGCATCTTTATAAGACGAGACAAGAGAGGGCTTGCTTCCTCTCTCTCTCTCCTTGCCATGTGAAGCTACAAGGAGAAGATGACCATGTGCGGACCAGGAACAGGGTCTTCACTAGGAGCAAAGTCAGCCGGCACCTCGGTCTTGGACTTCTCAGTCTCCTGAACTGTGAATAATAATTATATTTCTGTTGTTTAAACCATCCATTCATTGGTATCTTGTGATAGCAGCCTGATCTGATGAAGACAGCCCGATACTCTAATAAATCACTGATCTTTGAAGTGGATATTTCAGATTAGTGTAATTTAAGGGGACTCATTTTCCAGTAATATCAGGTCCCTAAGATTCCTAACATCAGGCTCTGAGGGCTACTGACCTTATGAACATCAAAAAATAATTTTCAATATGTGTCTCATTTGCAAAGAAAACTGCTGTGCCACCTTGACATGTTTCCCCCTTGCTCCGGATAATAATCTACTAGTAATAGCATGGCATGTTATGCAGTAGAATTCTAAGATAGCTTTAGTAAAAATTTTATTATGCCTTGTGATGTTGACCTACCTCGTTCACACATTGTTCTTACAATAATCAGGTACCAGATCAGGGGTTGGCAAACTATGACTTGTAAGCCAAATTTGGTCCACCAGCAGTTTTTGGAAATAATGTTTTATTGGAACACAGCACACCCATTCTTTTTCTTTTCTTTTTTTTTTTTTGTATTGGCTGCTTTTGTGATCTTGACTTGTCATCAGATAAAGTTGCCACTATGGGACCCAGTACTCTGTAGCACCACATCTGAATGGGGTAGTCTGATCACAGTTCTCTGGAAAATCTCCTATAAGATTTCCTTTCAAAACTTGATGGTGCCTCTTCCTGCCTCATATAACCATATGTAAATTTTTAAAATCATACTTTCTGAATTTATCTGCAAAGTTTCACAGGTATGTGAAGAAAGACCACCATATTAATCACAGGAACAGGATTAGTAATTTTGCCTTTTGGAGTCATTTCCTCAGCTTTATTAGATTCTGTTTTTTAAAGAATCTTCTAGAAACTGTAATTTTGTTTGCATACAGAGGTACAGAACATGCTTTAGTTCAGCATCACTATCTTAATCTGAAATGTGAAAATAGCTTTTTGTTCCCTCAATCACTAATTGTCCTCAACTCTTACATTCCATCTTTTTCTTTAGCTACTCACATTTTGAAACCTTATGATGACTTCTTATATCCTCCAGAATAAAGCCTAAATTGCTCTATTAGGCCATAGAGGATTTGCATAATGTGGCCCTAATTCATCTGTCCTGGTTTGTCCCCATCACCTTTCTAAACCCACACTTTGCATTTTCTGTACATCATGGAGGCTTTCTCATGCCTCCAAGATTTGGTACCTTCTTCGGTTTTCTCTGCTCCATAAACCTTGTGCATCTCTGCATACGCAGTACCCATTCATCATTCATTTCTTTATTCTCTCCAATTCATCAAATATTTATTGAGCACCTGCTCTGTTTTGGGTTCTTTACAAAGCATGGGAAGGGAAGGATGAATAAATATGTACATTCCCAAGGAACTAATAATCTAGAGGGAACTTCAACTACCTAAACATTTAATCATGATGCAGCATCAGACCTAAATTAAGAAAAAGAAACATACATTTTTGAAAGCAAAAGCAGACATGAATTATAATACTTTATAAGAAATATCCTTGTACAGGATCCAAGTGAGGCCTAGAGCCTGTCAAAAGTGGCACCCAAATCATTGGTATTACACCAAAGTTGTCTGCACATATAAATCTGACTTTCTTTGAATACCTACCATCATTTCCTCATTTGTAACTAACTAATAGAGATATGTTCTTAGATATTAGCTAACATCCTCAAAATTAGTAACTCCATATTTGAACTTATCATCATATACATCAGATATACTTTTCTTGGGTAAACTCCTTTTTTTCCCTGAATTCCTAATCTGCAACATCACATGATTCTTCTGAGTCATGTAAAGATGCATGCACACACACACATGCACATGCACATAATTTAAATTTCACTTACTCTGAGAGCCCTTTCCTAGTTTGTTACACTCATTCATAGATTTCTATCCTTTTCACAATATTGATCACAATTTAATTTGGTACTGAATTAGTAATTCAATAAATTATATCAGCCCCATCCCACTAGACTACAGCTGTTTGTAACTGCATGAAAAGTAAACCACTGCATTCCTAGTATATCTCTTATTCTCTGGCACAGGGTAAATATTCAGTAAATAGTTGCTTTTAAGTAAGTTTTGTGCCCAACATGGGGCTTGTACTCATAACCCTGAAATCAAGAATCACCTACTGTACCAACTAAGCCAGCCAGCCACCCCAATAAATAGTTTCTGAAAGGAAGAAGAGGAAGACATTGGTCTTTGTCTTATTATGTTCCATGATTTGTTGAAGTTACTTTCTTAAAAACCCTGCATTTCAACATGTTTCCCTGATTTTTAGAAATTAAATCACTAGTCCTCCACCTCTAATATATTTGATACATAGAAGTCAAATTACATCACTTTAACTACTGTTCAAATTTACCTTATTAACTCAAAAATATTCAATAACTCCACATTGACAAAAGAATGATATCCAACCCCTTTATACTGGTAATCAAAGCCCCAAATATTTTTTTTCCTGGACTCTATGCTGTATTTTCCAGACATCTTTAAAGTAAGATGTATACATATAACTGAGTACTAATAAATGGAAATTTAACCATAGTAATGTGCCTCCCACTCAGGACTAGTCCGTGACAGTCTCCAACACATGATTCTCCATGATCTTCTCCTCTCTGTTGGCTGGATGTCAAAACCCAGGACACTCTTGGAAGCCTTGTATTAAAGATGGCAGAACCTCTATCAGACATTCTGGTTGAATGTGTGAAGCAGATAAACTCTCTACAACTCTGGCACATCTATCCATTAAATGATAGAATTTACATGAATCAGAAGCATATTTCTATTTGGGTATGTGACTGAGATATTAAGGTTTCCTGGTTATATCATCTGATATTGTTTAATGAATGTAACCTGATTAATATCAATATTCTCCTTTAGAAATATTTCCCTTTAGACAAAGTGAATTTACACGTGTGTATCTTTACCTTTGTAAAAGACATACCCTGTATTGTACATTGCGCATCTCACAGCATTGGGGCCTTGTAGACCTATCCACCTCATTATCCTTCCCTGAAGTCAGAGATGATTGAATAAATTATGGTTGAAACTGAGTCAATTCTAGTATTTCTCCTAAACTGGGGCAGTCTTGTTGGATAGTGACAGGAACTCAAGGTAAAAGATGATTGGAGGTGCCATTTTGAGATGGTCATAATGGAATAAGTAGAAGAGCAGAGAAAACTAATATGTGTATGCAAAGGGAGAAAATTAAAAGACAACACAGGGAGAGTCAGAGACGAGCACTCATTTTCCCTTAAGCAGAAGCAGAGGAAAGAGTAAGTGCTTGTCTTCTCATTGATGTTTTTGTTCTTGTTCCAGGTTCTGGTGAAATCCAGGTACACTGCTGGCAATGGCTTTGATGTGGTGTCCAGATACTCTTCCACTAAGTTTTCCCTTTTCAGACAAGCCACTTAGTTGACTTCTACTGCACTCAATCAAATGTTCCTTTTCTAAGGCAATACTCCAAGCTTTTGGTCTATGTACGTTTGCTTGACCGATTTCTTCCGTAAAATGCTCCCCTACTGACTTCCACACTTTTCAATTTTTACTTATTTTTCATGGCCTCCCTGATTTTTTTAGGACAATTTAAAACTAAAAGAAAAGGTACATCCTGTATCCCCTAAGTTCCCCAAACACACATTTCTGCACGAAAAGGGATAAAACAAACACTTACATTCCTTAAATGTTCTATGTAAAGATGAGAAGCTTTGAATACTGATTCTTCAAAATCTAAAAGAGAAAATATTTTGCAATCCCGAGAGGTGATAAAATAAAATTATGAGCGTACTTTGACTTCTATTAAAATACAGGCAATATTAAAAAATGAATGACCTATTCTCTCAACTTTACTGGCACGTTTTATCAAAAGCATGTGTGATAGTAATTAAAATGTTTCTAATACGAATCATAAAGGCAGTGTTTCTACAGCTTCACGTTAGTACATGGGTAGTTTCATCTCTTGAGATGATTTTTTCTTTAGAAGAACCATTATGGTTAGAAAAAGTCCTTGAAAGTTCTTTCCTGATTGTCAGCTCTTATCTTCAAGTCTTGTGCTTGTATATCTTTTCATTTTCCTAGATCATATTCTGGATGTTCTTATGCCTGATATAAAGCAGTATGATATTGAGAGACCATTAAATTCATTGGATTATACAATAATGCTTATTCTAATTATCGATCTTACCATCCTTTACCTCCTTTTCATTTTCACCTTCATCAGTGCCGAGAATTAAGTTCGTACTCTGTGCCGGTCACTAGCTGATGCTGTTCCCGGTATCAGCTCAGCCAGGCTTTACAACCAGAGACTGAAGCAAGTGTTTTACTGAGGAGGAGATTAAGTCTCAGAGACATTCACTATCTGACCCTGGGTTATACTGTAGCCGATAAATGGTTGTATTGGAGCTTCAGCCTCGTTCAGTCCAAAACTCTCTTAACATCTGCTCTTTCAATGAGGAGGACGGAGGGGCACGTTAACATTGAGGGGCAGTGATGAGGGGACACAGGATGATGTCACGGAGGCTAGCAAGTGTTTGGGAAAGTGGGGGTGATAGTGATGAAGGAGAGGAAAGGTAATTTTCTCTTATTCTGAGTTCTTAGGTGAGATTCCTATAATAAAAAACAGATTAACAAGAGAAAAGCAAATAGAATTTACTAATATAAATATCTCCTATATACATGGAAGAAACTCAGGGAAAATGAGTAACTCCTGGAGTTGGTATAGAATTCAGATTAAACACTATATTGATAGGGAAAGAGAAGGAGGGGGGTAGACTTTCTAAAAGAGAGGAAGTGACTTGGGGGAAAGATGAAGAGCAGGTAGTTTTTGATGCCCTCGGAAAAACAGATTGGGAGGTATGACAGTTTGTGACAGCGTGTTCTGTGTGGCATCTTTCCTTCTGTCATGAGTCAATCTTCCTCAGAAGATGAAGCTCCTGGGGCAGATTTAGACAATTGAGTTCCTCTTGCAGGGTCTGTGTTTAGGTAGAGAAGGGTAATTCAGAGAAGGCCTCTCCTTACTTTGGCTGTTTTTCAAGTGCCAACGTCTCAAAATAATGTGCCAAAGCGACATACTTTGGGGTGGCATATTCGGCCATCCTGCAGAGACACGCTCAGATGGTAGAAAGGTGAGACCACACAGAAGATCACAGGGATATAAGACAGTGTTTAGTATGACCTACTTTGGTTACTACCTTCTGGAAGGAATTAAAATTAAAAGAAATTTAAGTGGAGAAATCCAGGCGATGCTGTTCATAGGCAGGAGTGTTGGGCAGAATTCGAGGAACACAGGCTGCCCCGGACCTACCGTCTCATCACCAAACCCTGTACGTGAACTGGAAGCATTTTGTGTCATAAACGTTATTAACACATGAGAGGTAGGAAGTGTTTCTGTCTGCTGTGGCACTACTTACTGTCATACACTACTTCCTTCTGTAGAAATCACATGCTTAAGCATTTGAGTGATGCTCGTATTAGTCAGAGGATTCAAGCAAGTTCAGAGATGATGGACTTTTCTCTTCAGAGCTATTTCAACATTACCATCTGGAATCCCGCTCTTCTGGCTTTTGTTCTATTTCTGCTACACCATGTCCAGGCCTTGTGAAGCCTTAAATTTCCTCAGCAGATTGGAGCCAAACCCAGCATCAATTTAGGACTGTAGCTCATTCACACTGACTCCATATTATTTCCTCTTAAACAGAGTTTTTATACATTTCTGGGGGTACGTTGCTTTTATTTTTTAAGGGGGAAGTAAATTCCTGAAACCCTGAGTCTAACTGCTGGCTCTAAAGTAACTATGGTTTGCTTCTCCCTCCACAGCAAGAGAGAATGGCCAAATGTAGAAAATGGAGGCTCAGGGAAGGACTTGAGCATTGAGAAGGCAGGTTCCTGCTGACCCCAAAGATTCAGGAACCCAGCCCACGGCCCTACAGCTTTCTGGACCAGGCAGACATCTCTGCTGAGAGACGTTTTGCTGAGGTGACATTCCTGCAAACCAAATGGGCTCAGGTTCCCCTGAAAGTAATGGGATCATTGAGAAGCCAGAAAAATAAAGGGTTTTTAATGGCGTAAGGGTTACAGATGCCGTAGGGCATATGGAATAAATTGTGAAGAAGTAATCATGAGACTAGAAGCCACAGATTTAATAAGACTCCATTTGTACCGTATATACAAACAGAATTAGAAATAGATCCTATATGTTGGCATGGTCAAACCAGCACAAAATCATTTACCTTATATTGCTTTTATTTATTTGTTCATTTTTTACGAAAGGAAGAATAATTGGTACTAATAAACAAATGCATGTTCATGCTTTAGAAATGACTTTTACGATTTTTTCCCTTTCCCCATCCCCCTTTAAATACTTCACTGGTCATATGATTCTATATTTGAAAATTTTGCTTTATCATCAGGAGGACTCATGCCTTCATAGCTCAATGTAATTTTTTAAATTTCTATTTGTAGAGTTGGAGCTGAGGGAACTAGCAACATTTGAAACCTGGAATGTTTCTCTGTTTGTGAATTTAATTTAATTTTATGTTTCGCTCAGCATGGTGCATATAGAGAGGGATCCATTTAACTTCAAGCTTCTCAAACATTTTCTCTATATTCTCATGTTTGGATTTCTTAAGCTATGGGTATAATACTCCTTGAGCTTCTTTTTAACACAGAAAAGTGGTATGGGTGGGCTGTTCCACCCAAATTACAAATAAAATATTCAGCCCTAAATCTGAATTTACTGGTATTTTCAATTTTCCATTTATATAAAATAAAATGGAACTTAATATAAAACTGGTTACTTAAGGAACATCTTTAGTCTGTGCTCCAAGCAGTAAAAACTAATGCAGTTTGAAATTAAATTATTTTACTCTCCATTGGTGGCAATTATATTAAAGATTGAAACAAATAGTTTTTGGTATTGTCAGTCTGCATAGTTTGCCCATTCTCCTCTTCCACCTCTGCATTACATTATTTTGGAATTTAGGTGATTTAAAAAAAATTACCAACTAATATTTTGCACATGAAATTAATATATGTTTTATATTTTTACATTATGAGCTATTAATGAACTCCTGTGCATACATTCTTCATTGAAGCTACTCATGTGCTTATGCTAATCACATGAGCCAGACTGTTTTTCCAGGACTAAAACCACTGTCCTGAATGTTATGTTTATAATTTTTTCTTTCTAATTGAAAGAAATAAAATAATGATTTTTACCACACATGTATGTAGTCTTAATATACTGCTTAATTATCTTTATTTTAAAAAATCATCAAAATGTTGTCATATTGCCGGTAGTCATCTGTAATTGACCCTATTTGACCCACATTGTTTCTATGACCCATTTGCATGTTGCTGAGGATTGTTTATTTTCACTGCTCTCTCTATCTTTCTTTAAATGGCTATCCTAGTATCGATTTATCCACCATCCTGATGATTAACTTTTGTGTTGTTTTCAGCTTCTGTTTTGTTTTATTTTGGCTATTCCAAATACAACTACTATAAATGTTTTCTACGTGTTTCTTGGTTGGTGAAATGGCTTTCAAACTCTTCTGACAGTGATGCGCAGCTAGAAAAGTTTCACATTGTGGGCAGGAAAACATTAGGGAGAACCGTGCAGAGTGTGGAATATCATCTTACTTGCAAGCTAACAAACTGGCCTGCTATTATTTCATGGATACTGGCAGGAGACACAAAACTCTCAGGTCAGAGACAAAGGACCTCATTACTCATGGCAAGAGCAGTAGCCAGAGCTTCACGTTTTCTGGCATCAATTCACCATACCTCAAAGTCCCACAGGTGTGACACAAAGGGTCCGTGATGGATGCCTGAACATGCAGTGGGCTGTGTTACGAGAGAGAAACACTGAGCTTGGGTGATCTTCCGCTTATGTAGTAAGCCTGCACGTTGTCTGGGGGGGAGACATTACCTCATCCCCCAAGGCTGTTCACTGCAAATACCACCCTGAGTCGTGGCCTGGACAAAGAGTGGGCAGAGCTCTGAATTCTTGACATACCAAGTAGGAATGTGCAGGGCCACCAAGACCCATGGTGGATTGCCTCTTGCAGCAAATATGTGTATGACTGAAGCCCTTATCCTTAGGTGAATATTGATCTTTTCTCCTCTATTCTATTTCATTTTCAGAGCTTCTGTATATGACCCACCAAAATAATTGCACAACCTAATATGTCACAACCCTCAATTTTAAAAATAAACAAAAATCAATATGCTAATTCATATGCCTGACAGTATAATTGCTGGATTTTATTTAGCTTTAAAACACAATGTGAATTGTTTTACAAACTAATCTATCAATTATTTACTACCCTCTTCTTTAGGGTGTGAATGTTGCCCTGCTATATATATCTCTTCACCACTACTCAGCTTTGTCAGACATTTTATATTTCGATAAACAAGTGATTAGATTTTAGCTAATTTGGCTGTAATTTGCTTTTGAATGATTATTAGTGAGAAGTAATAATTACTAATCATTACTAAGCTTGTCATATGTGTGTAGGTCATTTGTATTTTTTTCTTTTGCTAAGTGCTTGTTCCATGAATTTAGGCCATTTAAACATTAGATATTTGTTCTTTCTTAATTAGACATATAAATTTTTTTTCCATTTATGGTTATGCATACTGTCAATATCTTCTGACTATTTGAATTTCAATATGTTTTTCTCCATTTTTGGCATTTTTTATAAATAGTATTTCTTTTAATATTGTAATGTTTTCCATGTTTAATTTTTATTTTGTGATTTTTGTCACATACAAGAAATCATTCTAGACCATTAGTTATAAAGATATCACCCTACACTTCCTTCAAGGATTTTAAATGCCTTTAGTATTTAAATCCCCAATATATTTGAACTGATAAAATCATTCAAATACCTAGAAAAAATGTAACAAAGAAGAGATAAAGCTATACCAAATGAATCACATGATATTATTGAGGGAGAGTTGATATAATCCTAAAAAAATGAAGAAATATTCATAGAATAGAAGACTTAGGATATAAATAACCAATTATCCCCAAATTCATCTATAGATTTACTGAAATCCCAAGGAAGAAAAATCCCAATTCTTGTGGAATTCTTTTGTTGACACTTAAAAGCTGATTGTAAAATATAATATAAACCTTGTAAGGGCCAAGAATAGCCAATGCAATCTTGAAGAAAATGGCTGAAATAAGACCACAAGTCCCAGTTATCAAGACTTATTTCAAAGCTACTGTAATTAAAATAAGAGTGTTGTTGGTGCAAGGTTAGTCAAATCAGCCTAGAGAACAACATAGGCTTTAGAAACAGATTCAGATAGGGGTGCCTGGGTGGCTCAGTCAGTTAAGCGTCTGACTCTTGTTTTCCCCTCTGGTAATGATCTAGTGGTGCGTGAGTTTGAGCCCTGCATCGGGCTTTGTGCTGATAGCATGGAGCCTGCTTGGGATTCCCTCTCACTCTCTCTGTCTCAAATAAATAAACTTAAAAGAAGAAAGAGACAAACTCAGTATGGATACTTGATTTACAGTGAAAGTGGCACAACGGAAGGATGAAAAAAAAAAAAAAGGACAGTACTTTCAACATATTGCACTTTGTCAATTGGATATCAAAAAAAAAAAAGATTTTAATCCACTCCCACTTTAATGGTAACCAATCTCAGGGGGATTTTAGATTTTAATGTAAAAAATCTTTCAGATGATAAAGAATATCTTCATTACAGTGGGGTATACAAAGAATACAAAGATGACAAAGATTACACAAAAAAACCTCTAATTGTAAAAAAAAAATTGACCAACATTCTGTGGAAATTAAGAGGTTGTGTTTGTCAATATACAATATACCTTCCAGAGAAGTGAAATGGCCAGCCATAGAGTGGGACATTTGCAGTGTCCGTGACTGACAAAAATTTCATCTCCATAGTATATATATAAAAAAAAGTTCCTATAATTAGTAAAGAAAAGGAAACTTGATTAGAAAAAAGATAACTAAAGGAATTGAATAGGAACTTCACAAAAGAGGATATTCACATGGAAATAAATATTTTTTTATATATGAAATTTATTGTCAAATTGGTTTCCATACAACACCCAGTGCTCATCCCAAAAGGTGCCCTCCTCAATACCCATCACCCACCCTCTCCTCCCTCCCACCCCCATCAACCCTCAGTTTGTTCTCAGTTTTTAACAGTCTCTTATGCTTTGGCTCTCTCCCACTCTAACCTTTTTTTTTTTTTTCCTTCCCCTCCCTCATGGGTTCCTGTTAAGTTTCTCAGGATCCACATAAGAGTGAAACCATATGGTATCTGTCTTTCTCTGTATGGCTTATTTCACTTAGCATCACACTCTCCAGTTCCATCCACGTTGCTACAAAAGGCCATATTTCATTTTTTCTCATTGCCACGTAGTATTCCATTGTGTATATAAACCACAATTTCTTTATCCATTCATCAGTTGATGGACATTTAGGCTCTTTCCATAATTTGGCTATTGTTGAGAGTGCTGCTATGAACATTGGGGTACAAGTGCCCCTATGCATCAGTACTCCTGTATCCCTTGGGTAAATTCCTAGCAGTGCTATTGCTGGGTCATAGGGTAGGTCTATTTTTAATTTTCTGAGGAACCTCCACACTGCTTTCCAGAGCGGCTGCACCAATTTGCATTCCCACCAACAGTGCAAGAGGGTTCCCGTTTCTCCACATCCTCGCCAGCATCTATAGTCTCCTGATTTGTTCATTTTGGCCACTCTGACGGGCGTGAGGTGATACCTGAGTGTGGTTTTGATTTGTATTTCCCTGATAAGGAGCGACGCTGAACATCTTTTCATGTGCCTGTTGGCCATCCGGATGTCTTCTTTAGAGAAGTGTCTATTCATGTTTTCTGCCCATTTCTTCACTGGGTTATTTGTTTTTCGGGTGTGGAGTTTGGTGAGCTCTTTATAGATTTTGGATACTAGCCCTTTGTCCGATATGTCATTTGCAAAGATCTTTTCCCATTCCGTTGGTTGCCTTTTAGTTTTGTTGGTTGTTTCCTTTGCTGTGCAGAAGCTTTTTATCTTCATAAGGTCCCAGTAATTCACGTTTGCTTTTAATTCCCTTGCCTTTGGGGATGTGTCGAGTAAGAGATTGCTACAGCTGAGGTCAGAGAGGTCTTTTCCTGTTTTCTCCTCTAAGGTTTTGATGGTTTCCTGTCTCACATTCAGGTCCTTTATCCATTTTGAGTTTATTTTTGTGAATGGTGCGAGAAAGTGGTCTAGTTTCAACCTTCTGCATGTTGCTGTCCAGTTCTCCCAGCACCATTTGTTAAAGAGACTGTCTTTTTTCCATTGGATGTTCTTTCCTACTTTGTCAAAGATGAGTTGGCCATAATTTTGTGGGTCTAGTTCTGGGGTTTCTATTCTATTCCATTGGTCTGTGTGTCTGTTTTTGTGCCAATACCATGCTGTCTTGATGATGACAGCTTTGTAGTAGAGGCTAAAGTCTGGGATTGTGATGCCTCCTGCTTTGGTCTTCTTCTTCAAAATTCCTTTGGCTATTCGGGGCCTTTTGTGGCTCCATATGAATTTTAGGATTGCTTGTTCTAGTTTCAAGAAGAATGCTGGTGCAATTTTGATTGGGATTGCATTGAATGTGTAGATAGCTTTGGATAGTATTGACATTTTAACAATATTTATTCTTCCAATCCATGAGCAGGGAATGTCTTTCCATTTCTTTATATCTTCTTCAATTACCTTCATAAGCTTTCTATAGTTTTCAGCATACAGATCCTTTACATCTTTGGTTAGATTTATTCCTAGGTATTTTATGCTTCTTGGTGCAATTGTGAATGGGATCAGTTTCTTTATTTGTCTTTCTGTTGCTTCATTGTTAGTGTATAAGAATGCAACTGATTTCTGTACATTGATTTTGTATCCTGCAACTTTGCTGAATTCATGTATCAGTTCTAGCAGACTTTTGGTGGAGTCTATCGGATTTTCCATGTATAATATCATGTCATCTGCAAAAAGCGAAAGCTTGACTTCATCTTTGCCAATTTTGATGCCTTTGATTTCCTTTTGTTGTCTGATTGCTGATGCTAGAACTTCCAGCACTATGTTAAACAACAACGGTGAGAGTGGGCATCCCTGTCGTGTTCCTGATCTCAGGGAAAAAGCTCTCAGTTTTTCCCCGTTGAGGATGATGTTAGCTGTGGGCTTTTCATAAATGGCTTTTATGATCTTTAAGTATGTTCCTTCTATCCCGACTTTCTCCAGGGTTTTTATTAAGAAAGGGTGCTGGATTTTGTCAAAGGCCTTTTCTGCATCGATTGACAGGATCCTATGGTTCTTCTCTTTTTTTTTGTTAATGTGATGTATCACGTTGATTGATTTGCGAATGTTGAACCAGCCCTGCATCCCAGAAATGAATCCCACTTGATCATGGTGAATAATTCTTTTTATATGCCGTTGAATTCGATTTGCTAGTATCTTATTGAGAATTTTTGCATCCATATTCATCAGGGATATTGGCCTGTAGTTCTCTTTTTTTACTGGGTCTCTGTCTGGTTTAGGAATCAAAGTTATACTGGCTTCATAGAATGAGTCTGGAAGTTTTCCTTCCCTTTCTATTTCTTGGAATAGCTTGAGAAGGATAGGTATTATCTCTGCTTTAAACGTCTGGTAGAACTCCCCTGGGACGCCATCTGGTCCTGGACTCATATTTGTTGGGAGATTTTTGATAACTGATTCAATTTCTTCGCTGGTTATGGGTCTGTTCAAGCTTTCTATTTCCTCCTGATTGAGTTTTGGAAGAGTGTGGGTGTTCAGGAATTTGTCCATTTCTTCCAGGTTGTCCAATTTGTTGGCATATAATTTTTCATAGTATTCCCTGATAATTGTTTGTATCTCTGAGGGATTGGTTGTAATAATTCCATTTTCATTCATGATTTTATCTATTTGGGTCATCTCCCTTTTCTTTTTGAGAAGCCTGGCTAGAGGTTTGTCAATTTTGTTTATTTTTTCAAAAAACCAACTCTTGGTTTCGTTGATCTGCTCTACAGTTTTTTTAGATTCTATATTGTTTATTTCTGCTCTGATCTTTATTATTTCTCTTCTTCTGCTGGATTTAGGCTGCCTTTGCTGTTCTGCTTCTATTTCCTTTAGGTGTGCTGTTAGATTTTGTACTTGGGATTTTTCTTGTTTCTTGAGATAGGCCTGGATTGCAATGTATTTTCCTCTCAGGACTGCCTTCGCTGCGTCCCAAAGCGTTTGGATTGTTGTATTTTCATTTCCGTTTGTTTCCATATATTTTTTAATTTCTTCTCTAATTGCCTGGTTGACCCACTCATTCGTTAGTAGGGTGTTCTTTAACCTCCATGCTTTTGGAGGTTTTCCAGACTTTTTCCTGTGGTTGATTTCAAGCTTCATAGCATTGTGGTCTGAAAGTATGCATGGTATAATTTCAATTCTTGTAAACTTATGAAGGGCTGTTTTGTGACCCAGTATATGATCTATCTTGGAGAATGTTCCATGTGCACTCGAGAAGAAAGTATATTCTGTTGCTTTGGGATGCAGAGTTCTAAATATATCTGTCAAGTCCATCTGATCCAATGTATCATTCAGGGCCCTTGTTTCTTTACTGACCGTGTGTCTAGATGATCTATCCATTTCTGTAAGTGGGGTGTTAAAGTCCCCAGCAATTACCACATTCTTATCAATAAGGTTGCTTATGTTTATGAGTAATTATTTTATATATTTGGGGGCTCCGGTATTCGGCGCATAGACATTTATAATTGATAGCTCTTCCTGATGGATAGACCCTGTAACTATTATATAATGTCCTTCTTCATCTCTTGTTACAGCCTTTAATTGAAAGTCTAGTTTGTCTGATATAAGTATGGCTACTCCAGCTTTCTTTTGGCTTCCAGTAGCATGATAAATAGTTCTCCATCCCCTCACTCTCAATCTAAAGGTGTCCTCAGGTCTAAAATGAGTCTCTTGTAGACAGCAAATAGATGGGTCTTGTTTTTTTATCCATTCTGATACCCTATGTCTTTTGGTTGGTGCATTTAATCCATTTACATTCAGTGTTATTATAGAAAGATACGGGTTTAGAGTCATTGTGATGTCTGTATGTTTTATGTTGTAGTGATGTCTCTGGTACTTTGTCTCACAGGGTCCCCCTTAGGATCTCTTGTAGGGCTGGTTTAGTGGTGACAAATTCCTTCAGTTTTTGTTTGTTTGGGAAGACCTTTATCTCTCCTTCTATTCTAAATGACAGACTTGCTGGATAAAGGATTCTCGGCTGCATATTTTTTTCTGTCTAGCACACTGAAAATCTCGTGCCAATTCTTTCTGGCCTGCCAAGTTTCAAAAGAGAGATCAGTCACAAGTCTTATAGGTCTCCCTTTATATGTGAGGGCACGTTTACCCCTTGCTGCTTTCAGAATTTTCTCTTTATCCTTGTATTTTGCCAGTTTCACTATGATATGTCGTGCAGAAGATCGATTCAAGTTACGTCTGAAGGGAGTTCTCTGTGCCTCTTGGATTTCAATGCCTTTTTCCTTCCCCAGTTCAGGGAAGTTCTCAGCTATTATTTCTTCAAGTACCCCTTCAGCACCTTTCCCTCTCTCTTCCTCCTCTGGGATACCAATTATGCGTATATTATTTCTTTTTAGTGTATCACTTAGTTCTCTAATTTTCCCCTCATACTCCTGGATTTTTTTTATCTCTCTTTTTCTCAGCTTCCTCTTTTTCCATAACTTTATCTTCTAGTTCACCTATTCTCTCCTCTGCCTCTTCAATCTGAGCCGTGGTGGTTTCCATTTTGTTATGCATTTCGTTTAAAGCATTTTTAGCTCCTTGTGACTGTTCCTTAGTCCCTTGATCTCTGTAGCAAGAGATTCTCTGCTGTCCTCTATACTGTTTTCCAGCCCAGCGATTAATTTTATGACTATTATTCTAAATTCATTTTCTGTTATATTATTTAAATCCTTTTTGATCAGCTCATTAGCTGTTGTTATTTCCTGGAGATTCTTCTGAGGGGAATTCTTCTGCTTGGTCATTTTGGATAGTCCCTGGTGTGGTGAGGACCTGCAGGGCACTTCCCCTGTGCTGTGGTGTATAACTGGAGTTGGTGGGCGGGGCCGCCGTCCGAGCTGATGTCTGCCCCCAGCCCACCGCTGGGGCCACAGTCAGACTGGTGTGTGCCTTCTCTTCCCCTCTCCTAGGGGCGGGATTCACTGTGGGGTGGCATGGCCCATCTGGGCTACTTGCACACTGCCAGGCTTGTGGTGCTGGGGATCTGGCATATTAGCTGGGGTGGATAGGGAAGGTGCACGGGGGCAGGAGGGGCAGACTTAGCTCGCTTCTCCTTTGGTGATCCACTTCAGGAGGGGCCCTGTGGCAGCGGGAGGGAGTCAGATCTGCTGCCGGAGGTTTGGCTCCGCAGAAGCACAGAGTTGGGTGTTTGCGCGGAGCGAGAAAGTTCCCTGGCAGGAACTGGTTCCCTTTGGGATTTTGGCTGGGGGATGGGCGGGGGAGATGGTGCTGGCGATCGCCTTTGTTCCCCACCAAACGGAGCTCTGTCATCCGGGGGCTCAGCAGCTCTCCCTCCCTTTGTCCTCCAGCCTTCCCGCTTTCCGAGCAGAGCTGTTAACTTATGACCTCCCAGACGCTAAGTCGCGCTTGTTGTCGGAACACACTCCGTCCGGCCCCTCCGCTTTTGCAAGCCAGACACGGGGGCTCTGCTTGGCCGGTGAGCCACCCCTCCGCCCCGGCTCCCTCCCGCCAGTCCGTGGAGCGCGCACCGCCTCGCCACCCTTCCTACCCTCTTCAGTGGGCCTCTCGTCTGCGCTTGGCTCCGGAGACTCCGTTCTGCTAATCCTCTGGCGGTTTTCTGGGTTATTTAGGCAGGTGTAGGTGGAATCTAAGTGATCAGCAGGACGCGCAGTGAGCCCAGCGTCCTCCTACGCCGCCATCTTCCCTCCTACCGGAAATAAATATTTGAAAATATATTCAATCATGTTAGTCATCTAGGAATTTCAAATTAAAACTACTATTACATAGGTTGAGCGAGGCTATAGAGTGGAAATACTCTTTGTTGGTGAGGGTGTGGAGCATTTTGTTTGGCATAGTTTAGCAATCTGAGTAGATAGCTTTTCTTGCCTATCACCTCCTATGAAGTCTTCATACTATGTACACTCCAAACCATAACTGTAATGATCTATGGTAAATTTATAACATGTGAATGAATTTAACCAATCCACTTGATGTGTGTTCCTGATGCGATCTTCAAACCTCTTTCTCCTTCCCAAATTTCCTGGGGATGATTTCTCATCTCTGTGTTTGATACAACTTCAAACTCAGACTTGCATCCTGGCATCTTTACAAATCTTCTTCAGATTACATTAGTAATTAAAATCCTATGTTTCTGTGTACTCCTCGAGCTCCTAGGATATATTTTTCCTGGCATAACTCATGGTTATGTTCTAATACGTATGTTCTGTTATTTTTGTGTGTGTGAAAGTGTTGTCAAATCAACATAAATGTTATTTTCTTTTGATTTCCCTCATGTCACCTATAAGGCCTTACATAAGACCGAGCCTAATAAATATGTTGAAGATAATCTCAAAATGATGTCGCTAAAACTAATTTCCAGACCAATTATATTTTTCTCCCATGATGGCTCAACAATCCAAAATTATTAGGCTCCTCAGTGGAGTCAGAGCAATTTGTCTGAAGTCCAGTAATACCTGCCTTGATCAAGTGTTCTTGTGGGTGGTTTAGAAACCATTCCTTGCTTTGCAGATGTTATTTATCACAGGGTTTCCTCTTAACACCTTCAATGTTGAAGATTTGATATTAGTGGAGTTGTGGAAGTGAAATTATTAGGGTGTCCTTAAAGTCCTTTTCCATAAATGCATGATTTATTGGGGCAATGAAAGAAAGGAATAAGTTTGCCTGCTCAATATAGCCCGTCATTTTTGATGAATGTGACTCACCTTTCGGGAAGAAGTCCAATTTAGCACTGGTACCATTTCTTGAATTTTATAGAGAAGGACATTGTAAAATATCTTAGAAATGTAGCCATGTAAGGAACAAACAGAGGTTGGAAGTTCAAAATCTGAACTACGTTGATTATAGCATAAAGTCAATACTGTCCAATGTCAAGATACCCACCGGATAAATTTTGGCTTTTTTCTTTTGTAGCCATATTTGCTTGGTGTGGACTACCAGGTAGTAACATTTCACTTCATTACCTCTGTTATGTTCAGCTTAAAGTATGCCTTTTATGGCATGACCTTCAGTGGTTTGCTGGACTGGCTTGCAATAGCTCGTCAGTGCATTGTATACATTTCTTCCTGACTCCTGTTAGTGACATGTTGATAGCTTGAACTTGGCCATGGTGAGAGTATTTGCACCATGAAAACTGATATACACTACCAGTCAGGGCTTCCACCCTTCCAGAGATCCACTGGGTGAGCATCCATCAGCACACCACTACACTGCCACAGTCCCAAGTGTGACTGTGGAAGCCTCTCAAATTTTCACCTAAGTGTCTATGACAACTTTGTCAATCTAATACTGTGTTCATCTAATAAACACACAAGTACTTCCAGATCCACAACTTTGGTTGGCTATTACCAACTAACAGCTAAATGGAATAAAATATACCAAGAAGATTGATTCGTATATACATGTTCTCAAGTAATTTAAAATACTTTAAGAATTTATTTTATCTTATTATTTTTATTTTTATTGATTTTAGAGAGAGAGAGAGAGTGTGTGTGCATGTGTGTGTGTGCAAGTGGGGGAGAGGGACAGCGGGAGAGCAAATGAGAGTCTCCACGCTGAGCCTGGAGCCTGAACGGGGATCAATCCCAGGACTCTGGGATCGTGATCTGAGCTGAAATCAAGGGTTCCATGCTCAACCAACTGAGCCACCCAGGCGCCCCTAAAATATTTTGAAATGAATTCATCTTTTACAAAATAAACTTACCATCAACCATAGAAGGAATGAAATATGGAGAAACACCAGGAGACCTGTACTTAATTTGCATTTCATTTCTTATGCTTATAATGGAATGATCTTGAAGAGATTATTTCATTTCTCCGTGTTTCAAGTAGTTCATCAGTAAACTTGGAACTTACGATACCTATATTTCCAGCCTGTTGTGGCTGCATGGTGTCCAAATTATAGGAAATGCACACACCAGTACACACACATCAAACAAAATACCTGAATCCATTAAGAACATGGCGCCTGCCTTTTCTCAAGGTCAGCATAGCCCCTGCCCCTTGGCACTGTTTCAGTGTTTAGGGTGTTAGTTCCATAAATCCTGTCTCTGTCCAGCCTGTTGGTACTGTACTGAAGAAATTGCCCCTTTTCTGGAGCCTCAGCTAGGCCACTAAGGAGTTTAAGTAATTGCGTGAGTCTGGGCATTACACTTAATTAATATAAGCCTTGGTCATCATCTCATCAGTAAAATAATAACAAAACCTGCATACTTTTTTTATAAAAATTAAATTAAAAAAATGCTTTTAACGTCATCATCCCAAAGATGTCACCTAGTTGTTACTTAGCAGTGATAATTTGTTTTGTTACTATTAAAATTATTAATATTATCACTTTTATCACTAGTACCACTTTTATTATCATCATTTTGTGATGATCTGTCTTAAATGCATGCTTCCCTCAAAAAATATGAATGAAACGTAATGGAATGATGTATCTTCCTATCACAAAGAGTATTTAGTCAAAGGATGCAGGCTACCTGTCAGAGGAGTCCCACCTGACACTGATAATGGCCAGAATCTATGTTACAGGTGGTTGAGTGATATTGGGACACCCCAATCCTTCTAACTCCACCCTTCTTTTCCAAGTGCAGGAAACAAATGCTAAGTTCCTCCTTCAGTAGACACTATGCCATGGGTATCATAAAATAAAATATGATGTGGCTTGCTCAAGGCTGTTGGGGGAAAAGCAGAGTCTTAGGAGCCAAAGTGGAGGTCCTTTCCTGTCCCTAATGACTTCGTGTTTAACCTCTGCCTCAGGATTTTTCTGAGGGGCTGAAGTAACAAGAGAGGGAGAGAAGGCTGATGTGTAGTTTGAGGAATTTGATAACGGGGCTTTTTGGGTAAAAGGGGAGAGGGCCTAAATAGCTTCCCTCAATCATCCACATTCTCTGACCCCTCAATTGATCTCATTTTCATCACAGCTTGCTGTATTTTCTTCTTGTAAAGACCAACATATTTTTCTTACCCCTCACTTCTTCCCCCCACCCCGCCCAGTGTCTAAACTCCTGCCTAATACCCTAAGTATCAAAGTTTCTTTCTTTCCAAAGGTTTCATAAGTGTCTCCAAAAATTTGCCGAGATCATGCTAGATGCATCCTGGCTAATGTCTCTATCCCTCCTAAGAGCTCTCTATCACAGTAATTATGTTCTCAATTTTTTTTAAGTGAAAGTAGGTGATATGACTCACCCATGACCACCAGCTTTTTACTGGCACAGTAGAGATTTTTATAAAGATTGATTTGTTTAAAAGCACCTGTGTTTTCCACTACCATTCACTAGCCCCCGAGGCAAGGTTGGATAAAATTAGAAGATCCAGACAACAATTCTGAATAACTCAGTTGCCTCTCTAAAGGGTTGTAATTAAAGTTTCTTTCTTCTGAAAACTCTTTGTGAAGGAGAGAAAAAAACTTACCTTGGACAGCTGGAGCTGATAAAGGGTGTCCTGAGAGAGAAAAATCCAGACAAAAGAGACTCTTGGGAAAGGCAAGGTCTGGCAGAAGTAGGTGAAAAGAATATTGTTCCTAAGGAGAAAGAGAAAAATAATTTTTTTTGAGGTTTGGAGCATTATTTCTCTCTTTGCTGGTTGAAGGATCTTTATTTTCATCTGACAGGCAAGACTTATTTATTCTTAGGGAGAAAGTTGGTCTTCTGTTCTCCCATTCCCTGCCTAAAGTTAGTGGATTCACTGATTCCCAAATCCAGATGTTATGACAGAAGAATGGAGAAGTCATAATGTGATAACATCTCTAAGACCCTCTTAAGATGCTTCTCCCCTTCCCCCCTGCCAGAAAAAGTAAAAATGTCTTTTTTCTAATGGTGTTTTGTAGGCCAGAATAGCCTTTGGAAGTAATGCTAGTTACACCCTCTGGGTAGAACTCTTTGCGAACAAAGGAAGCAGTTTACATCATTGGTCTTGAGGTTTGTTTTTGTTTAAAATGGATGATTGTGCCATATATATTCAGTTCTCTTTATTCCTTCTTTTTACTGAAGTGTTCAGTTTAGCTTTACTTGTTAAAGTGACTGCAATATATTTGGAAGAAAATGATTAACTTAAATGTGTACTTAGTTAATCTGCTTCCTGATTTGCTCTGGTTTGCTCTGCAGAGGCTTCTCCATGGTGGCAATGACTAGCCTGTTTTCCAAATAAATTTATTTTTGGCTCCCCCTGTGATTTGTCCCTCCTGATTTCTGACCTGGAGGGATTAGCATCAAGTTTCTTATTCTATCTACTACAAAATTAATTTTATAAAATACGTGTAGATTTTCACCGGTACCCAAATTAGATGAACCTCTTGGCTTAGCATTTCTAAAAGAAGAGGGAAGACATAACTCTGCAGTCAAATCTGGCTTTGAATCTTCTTCTAAGTACAACATTGGACAAGTCATATATCCTTTCTAAACCACAGGCTTCTCATCTGGAAAATGGTGATAATATTAGTCCTCACAATAATCCACAATAATCCTTACAATTCAAAGTGTATATGAATGAAGTTATGAATTTTGAAAGTCATCATGCATAACTTAGCACGTGGAACTTAGTGCCATACCTTGGAAAAAGCAGACGTTAAATATGGGTCTCTTGTCACTGTTCTTTCTTATTTACCTCCTCCTCTCCTTCCTTCTCTTCCTACATTTCTGTTCTTTAGCAGATCCTCTGCTCATCACCCCAGTATATTGGAATTTTTAAAAATAGAATATAGAGCATAAAGAATATAATTTAGATTTTTTCTATTGTTGCTAAAACTATTGAACTAAGAGTCTAGGACTCAGACTTTCCTACCTCAGGCTTTGTCTCCAGGTACTGAATTATTTTCCCTTTCAGCAGTCACTGACAATTATACTTTGCTAAGCAAGTGAAGGGATTTCAGGTAAAGTTCCACGCCTGTAAAAGAAGCATCTAGGCTCTCATAATCCACTGTTTAAACAAAAAGTACAACCTGGAGCAACTGCTTTTTTAAGAGTGTTAAAAATTTTTGAGGGCTATGAGGCTATCAGCAGGAATGGAGCATAGCTGGAATGCCTGACAGAAAACTGGTACATATTATATTCAAAACAGTAGGTGCAGAATATTTATTTTGGTGAGAAGAGAATGACATGTATCCTGTGTATTATTATATAGATTTCATTCCAGGAGGACAGAATGCCACAGAAGGGACAAAATTCTGACTGTATAGTATCATCCTTTCCTTTGCTGTCTTTGGGAGAAAGTTGACAAGTGGAATCTTAAATTCTGAAACCCGTGGGTTATGCTTAGAGAAACAGAGGCTGGCATAGAAAATTGACTTCTCCCTTCTTCCCCCTTTTTTTCCCCAATACATGTGTATGGGTGCTCTAGATAATCTCTTTCTCTGCAACGTGCGTTATGTTAACAGAGTCAGTCTTTTTGCTTAATGAAAAGAGCCTATGATTTTCAATTGTCTGAAATTTGTTATATTCAATGGTTCAACTATTTGTAAGTCTTATTACTTAGCACGGAATATTCTCCCTGATTATCTTTTGCCGAGCATATTTCTGCCAGTGCGTTTCATAGCCAGAAAGGAGAAATATCTTTCCTATGACTCTTACTCCATGAGGACTTCCCTTTTTAACTTATTCATGCATAAACACACTTTCCTGACATATTCTGGTGCACAGGAATCAAAATGCAAATGTCACCTAACAAATGACTTAAAATTGACTATTATGCTGTCCACCTCACTCAAGCACCAGCAATGGTCTTGGGTCAGGCTGGGTTTTTTTAATGAAGAGAAAAAACACTCCTTAGCCATGCGAAGGCAAAGCCTGAGGAGGATGAATTTACCTCAACATAGCTTTTCTATTTTAAAAAAAAAGGAGAAAACAAGCAAGCCGGCATTTTAAGGTATGGTGTCATGGCAAACAGAGTGAAGCTGTTTCTTCTTCAGCTCTGTTGCCAAGAGCCCTGCAACTCAGAAATCATGAAAATGTATTTGGCAATAAAATGGAAACCCAGAATTGTGGGCTTCCTCATCTATTTCTGATAAAGCCAGTTTTGCATGAAGAATCTAAGCATTGAATATGAAGATTGTTAAACCCCTTTATACCCAGTTCGTCCAATCTCTAGAGCCCATCCATAGAATTTCTGTGGGTATATGGACATTCAAGAAGAGCTCCTGATGTGAAGGAAACAAGAACTGTAGATTCTTGAAGAATGCAGGGCAAATGTCTAAGAAAGCAGAAAGCTTTGTGAGGTGAACTGATTTTGGGTGTTGCTTTCTCCTAGTGGTACCCAGTGATACTTGGAGATGTGACTGGAAGACTGAGTAATTAATTAGAACTTTCGAAAGTTTGTGCAGGTTAGTGTGGGGACGGCATGATAAAAAAAAATGGAGTCCAGGCAGCGCTTGTCATATTAGACAGGACATCTTGGCAAATCCCAGTGGCGAATACATAACCATGAATCAGTAGTAGATATCAGGAGGAAACAAAGGGATTTAGAATGTTCTGTAGTTGGGGCGCCTGGGTAGCTCAGTGAGTTAAGTGTCAGACTCTTGAATTTAGCTCAGATCAAGATCTCCAGGTTTGTGAGTCTGGGCCCCAGGTCAGGCTCTGTGCTAACAGTGTGGAGTCTGCTTGGGATTCTCTCTCTCTCTCTCTCTCTCTCCCTCTCCCTCTCTCTCTCTCTCTCTTTCTCACTCCCTCTATCTGCCCCTTCCCTGCTCATACTCTCTCTCTCTCAAAATAAATAAACTTAAAAAAAGAAAACAAATAGTAAGAAGGAAGATTCATATTTATATAACAGCAATTTAATTAATATCAAAAGCTAAGTAATAAAATTAAGAAACAATATATGGGATTTAAGAAACAAAACAGATGAACACCGGGAGAGAGGGGAAAAGAGAGAGAGGCAAACATACTATAAGAGACTCTTAACAATAGAGAACAAATTGAGGGTTAATGGAGGGAGAGAGGTGGGAGATGGGCTGGATGGGTGATGGGTACTAAGGAGGACACTTGTGATGAGCCTTGGGTGTTATATGTACCTGATGAATCACTAAATTCTATTCCTAATGTAGCAGGATTCTCATACAAAGAGTCATGACACCGAGACTTTTCTTTTCCGGAAGTAACTTTATTCCCGCTGGCACTGCTCAGTTGGGTTCCTACCCCAACAACTGAGGTCGGAACACCATGAACGCCATGTGGTGTAGTTTTTTTGTATATTTTTTTTTACTTCTTTGTCTCCCATATATGGTAACACACACAAACATGCAGTCTGACTAAGTGGTCTCATGTTACCAGGTCATGAGGGATATTGTTAAGTATGTGAATAGCAAGATTGCCTTGAGGTTTTTTTTTTTTTTTTTTAATCGTTCCTTAGGGAGGGGACCCTTCCACACTGAAACCAATATTGCAGTGTATGTTTAACTAACTGAAATGTAAATAAAAACTTGGGGGAAAGAAAGAAAAACATATACCCAATGACTGAAAAAATATTAAAAAACAATATGGTTGAACTGAGGAATAAACTAAAGCATCCATCTTACCCCAAAATACATTAAAATTGAAAGTTAGGGGTAAATTGAAAGGAGAGGATTTAAAAATATGTAACATCTAAACATTAACTTAAAAAATGTCAAAATATCTCAAATATACATACCTATGAATATAGCTTAAAATATATAAAGACAATTTGACAGAAATAAAAGAGCTATACATACCTTTTATCACAACTATATCCAGTCTTTCAGTAAACAAAACAAACAAAAATGATTAATAATGATATAGAAAACTAAAAGAACAAGATAAGCAAAAGTGGCTTAATTCATACTTAGTAATGTACCAAAAAACTGTAAAAATATACATTATTTTTAAAAAACTAGAAAATGTTAATCAAAAACTAGCCATATGTTAAGCCATAGAACACTCTCTTACAATTTGAGAAATGAATTATCAATGTCAACAGTATGTTCTTTAACCACAGTGCAATTAATAAAGCAATCAATAATATAGGAGATAATTAGTAAATTACTACAAGAAATATACTTGCAAATAATCTATGACATGCACCATAAGGATATCCCCATGCATTTATAGTTTAACGGTACATCAAGGGATGCCTGGGAGCCTCAGTTGGTTGAGGGTCCGACTTTGGCTCAGGTCATAATTTCATGGTTTATGGGCTCGAGCCCCACATGGTGCTCTGTGCTGACAGCTCAGAACCTGGAGCCTGCTTTGGATTCTGTGTCTCCCTCTTTCTCTGCCCCTCCCTACTCACACTCTGTGTGTATGTCTTTCTCTCTCTCTCTCAAAAATAAATCAACATTAAAAAAAACAAAACAATAAGTCGAGGATTTTGGCAGAGTTTATATGCATAGTTTGTGGGTCCTCTTTTTTGTGTCTCCCTTCCTTCTGCGTTTCTCTCCTTAATTTTCTAGTTTCTTTAGTCCCATTTTTTGTCCTCCATTATAGAGTGAACTGCAACTTTCTGCCACTCAGGCCAGTTGGATTTAAGAGTGCTCTCTCCAAATGCCTCAATTTCCCCAAGGCAGTTCTCATCTTTCAGTTGTCAAGTTTCCTCTAGCTTCTTCATGTTTTCCTTTTGGTTATTCTTTAACACCTTTAAATACCTTATTAAAAAAAAACTATTATACCCTCATTTTCAGATTGTTATCCATGGAACATTAGCCCCATCAAGCTACTCTGCCATTTATCAGAAACTAGAAAGATAAGGTTCATTTGTTTTTATTTCTATAATTTGGATTTTAAGTTGATAAGCCATTGATTTGTTGTATTGTGGGGTGGGGGGGGGAGTGGACGGTTAATTTCCCATGTTTCCATAACAAAAAGACCTTGATCTGTTTCTCTGGTTTGAACTTTGTGGGGGATGCTTTTTGCCACTTCATGCGTTTTGTGATCCGTGAATTCTTATGCTCTCCTACTCCTAGTTTGTACAAAGTTTTGCTCTTTTATGTGGTCCAACCTAACCTTTATTCCATGCACAGAGAATGAGGCTAATTTAATTATTTTGTGCTCAAATAGGGTTCTAGCATATTAATAATTATTAATTATTTGATTGCTTTTATTGAGAGAGTATTATTTGAAACAAAATTGGTTCTAAGTCCTGTTTTCTGTTAAGATTATTATAAAGAAAGAGAAGGGAGTAGGTAATGATGGGTATGTTAGATCAATATGTAATTCTGTGATTTGTCACGAATTTGTCATAGCCACTGATTCCTGCAACCGTGACTTGCAAATGTCAAAAATCCAGAAGTAGCAAGATTAGAACTACCAGATCAATAAAATAGTATTTAGGAAGAGTTTATTGTGCATGTAAGAACAGTTCATGAACTAAGAGCTTTCAATTCAAAACTGACAGGAATCTCAGGGGCATGATGTTACGGGGTGGCTTATAACATCAAAATTGAGGAAACTGTTTAACTTTCCAATGGGAATTTCCAAATGGCAGGGAATTGATTAAAAGTAATTATCGCATACCATTTTAGAAAGATAACTTAAGTTTCTTGTATGATATTCAGAGGCATTTACAAGAAATAACTTAAGTTTTGCTCATGTCTGTGAAATAAGCTAGACTTAGTTTTGCATATGTTGCTTAAATGGTTTTGTCTGCCTGGGAAATTTTCAAATCTGGTTTCCATTTTGTGTTTAACACAAGACATAGAAATGCAGCATTAAATTAGGCTAATTTAACCTAACTAAACAGTTTAACCACTGTTGATTCTGATGCAGTTGGATTAAAAGTAGCATCTATCAGATAAGATAGTATAGGATTTATGAGATTTTTGTCAGTAGGCATGGGGAATGGATCATATGCTTCAGTGAGGATGGCAAACTTGGTATTACTTCATATAATTCAATTATGCTGAAAAGTATCTATTTTTTTATATTTATATTTTTATTGTGGTATTTTCAACAGAGCTCTTGTGAATGGTAAATGGCAGAAACAAAAAAAAAAGTTTAATAGAGCCAATTTGTTTTGTTTCAATTTTTTGACTGTGGGAGTTGAATACTTTTTAAAATTATTATTCTTATTCTTATTCTTAATTTTATTCATTTTTGAGAGACACAGAGACAGAACATGAGCAGAGGAAGGGCAGAAAGTAAGGGAGACACAGAATCTGAAGCAGGTTCCAGACTCTGAGCTGTCAACACAGAGCCTGACATGGGGCTGGAACTCATGAACCACGAGATCATGACCTGAGCTCAAGTTGAATGCTCAGCCAACTGAGCCGCCCAGGTGCCCCTGAATACTTTTCTTAGTAATGAAAAATTGTGTTCCACATATTTATTTTCATTTGGAAAGTTTAACAGTTTAAAATAAGTTGACTTAAAAAATGACTTGACTTTATTTGTCTCAGAATAGAATAATTAAATACAAACTATTAGACATAACTGTAGACCAAATGTTTGTATCTTTCCCAATTAATATGTTGGAGTTCTAACTACCAAAGCGATGATATTTGGAAATGGGCCTTTGGAAAGGTGGTTAGGTCATGAGGGTGGAACCTTCATGAATGAAGTCAGTGCCCTTACAAAAGAGACTCCAGAGATTTCCTTTGTCCCCTTCTGCTATGTAAGAACACAACAAGATGAATTAGGAGGTAGACTCTCATCAGGTATTGTATCTGCTAAGACCTTGATCCTGGACTTGCCAGCCTCTAGAACTGTGAGAAATAAATTTCTGTTCTTTATAAGCCATCCAGTGTCTGGTATTCTGTTATAGCATCCTGAATGCACAAAGATAAACATTAAAAGAATTTCAGAAAAACATAATTTCTTTCTAGGTAAAGGAGTATATTAATTGAAATTAAAGAATTAGAATTAATTAGGATAAAAAAATTCTTCATTCTGAAATGCAGAATCGTGTCAATAATTATGTCCATATAATCAGCAGTTAGTCTTACTGTTGTGTACTCTGGTGTGAATCGACAAGCTTCTGAAGTGTTTGAACTTGCTATTATTCTTTATGATAGTATTTTGCTAACCATCGGCACCTTAATTTTTGGTTTTTGGCCTGGGAGAGTGTTCTTGCATTGAGGTTGGACAGGGCTGCAAGTGAAGAACCAGGCAGCAAAAGAGAGGTGATTTAAAAAGACAGCTGGGGTCCCCAGAAGTGAATTTGAAATTATAATCCTATTTTTGTCCCTGTTTCTTATTTCCTACCAAAAGATTGATCTGTAATAGTTATGGGAATATATTATTTAGTATGTCTTTTGACAAGGCACTCTAAACTCCCCTATGAGGATTACTGTGGAAGGCATTTCCAACAAAATAGCTGCTACTGATGGAGTTACTAAGCATGAAGAGACTAGGATTAAAAATACATTGGCATATACTTGTTTTTTGTTTTTTTGTGATTTGTTGTTGTTGTTTTATCTTGTTTTTGTTTTTTGTTTTTTGTTTTGTTTTGTTTTTAGCTTTTCCAACCTTCATAACCAGTACTTGAAGGATCACAAAAAATAAAGAGCAGAAAATCTAGAAACAGAATATATCCTAAGGAAAACAACTAACAAATAATTTCTCTATCCAAAGTATGGCCCAGATCTAGCTACATCTTCTATAGAGGATCATCCAAATGTTTTAAAGATGAAAACAGGAACTGCAAAGAGAAACAAAGCTGCTCTTGGCTGAGAAAGGGATTGGAGGGGGAACATTTTCAGCAAGGAAATCATATCTTCCTTATTCCTTCTGGGCTGTTTGGGAACAAATGTGCTAGCATCTGAACTTATCAAGCATGCTGTATTTATTTTAGTTCAAATATCAGCCTTATAATTTATTATAAACACAAATTTTGTGAATGGGATGAGGACATCTATCTCGTGTTTATTTTGAGGAGTAAATTAGTTTCTGTATGCAGTGTTTCTCCAGATATATTCCTTCTACCACCTACAAATAAACATCAATGTCAAAACCATAAATTTGAACCCAGGTCTAGTGAAATAGATTTTCAGATTGGGGAAAAGGTTGGTTCCTGACAATGAACATTCTGATAATTTGTACAGGTTATTTTTAGGCACATTAAAGTTTAACTATCATGTGGAAAACTCATCAGTTCAACTGATTTTGTATAAAATATATATTAAATGCCTAGTGTGTTGAAGGAGGCTTGATAGATATGAAGTTTCCAAAGAATAAGGGAAGTCCTCAGACCTATAGGAAGTTATTTTTGGAAATATGAGGCATATAAATATATAATTTGTAAAAAAATAAAATTTGTAAATGATATATAAAAGTACATGGGATAAATAATAGAATGGCATAACTTTTCTATTTGGGTGCAATGTTATTAATTACTATAAGGATTAAAATGAAATAAGGTATCTTCTTGGATTGCCTTGGTTAAGCAAGTCTCAAAAAAAGGGTCAAAATTTTGGGACATCTGGGTGGCTGAGTCGGTTGAGCATCCAACTCTTGATTTAGGCTCAGGTCATGATCCCAAGATAGTGGGATTGGGCCTCATATTGGAGCTCAGGGCTGAGGTTGGAGCCTGCTTGAGATTCTCTCTTGCCCTCTGGCTTTTTCCCCCACTGATGCTCTGGCTCTTTTCTCTCTTAAAAAAAAAGTCAAGATTCAATGGTGTTTTGTATTTTTTTTTTTTTTACTTAAAGCGGTGCTATATGAAAGCTAACAATAAATACTTTTAATACTAATTTCTGTACCTTGCCTATAATGTTCCATTTGTACTAAACTTCTAGGATTCAGTTAATCATATTACTTCACATACATGGAATGAAGATTGAATGCACTTTATAATCCTTACCAAACACGCACTTTAATACTCATGAGTGGTGAATCCTCTGAAATTTACTAACTCATTTGTCTCAATAGGCGACTATGACAATTTGGGAAAACTCATTTACCTAACAGATTTCCTCTTGAGATTGTTTTGGTTGGTGACACACGCATTAGAAAGAGAGGACATTATTTATCTCTCTACGTCAACACAAGGAAAGGAAATAGGGAGGAGCGCTCTGCTCTCCAGGAAGACAAAATTAATTCCAGTATATATTTTAATTTAGATTAACTTCATAACCATCCACAGCACTGTTATTCCTCATCTTTCCTTCAGCTCGTTCAAGTGATTTCATTTCTTTTCGCATAAACTTTGCATTACATTTAATTCTGTAATCTCAGTAGAAGCCACATATCTTTTCATTATGCACCTTTCACCGCTCCCCCGAAATTCTCCACAGAGATCAAGTCATATAATCATAACAAAAACTAATCAGCCTCCACTTGTGAGAAAGAAAGTATGTCAGGGAAAGTAAATAGAAGCAGTAAATCAGGAGACAATTGAGAAGGAAAACAGAGCACAGAGGTTACTAAATAATCCAGAAAGAGGTGGGATCCCAGGCTCTGGCAGAATTAACCTTTGCCACTTTCTATGATGACATTCTTTACTGTTCAGATGCTTGGAATACGTTCTGCCTTCTAATTAGAGTGGGACGAGTAAATTTTTCTTCCTCTTCTCTAAACAAAATCGAAAGTAGAAGGAATCATTATTCTGTGTTCCCATTTTGCCCCCAAGTAATAAATGCATGGGGAGAAAGAAAAAGCCTTTGTTTGTCTACAGCTATTGCTTTTTTCTTTTCCTTTCAAATTCACCTTTTAAAACATTTCTTTTATTAAATTAATGATGCAGTTTATTATAACTATTTAGTATATTCACAAGAGTTCTTGAATTATATTAAATCTTGTTAAGGCAATTTAAGGCCATTATTTTAAAAACAAAACTTGAAAGGGTATAGTATTAATCGCCATGATTAACAGCTATAATTAAAAACTTATTATTTACAGTTTATTGCCATTTTCTTTAGGTTATGCTAATCTATAGGCATTTAAAATTACCTGGCTTTAATTGCATTATGAGGATAAAAAAGGATACATTGTAATCAACTAATTTAATTGTCCAGTTTTCCCTTAAAGGGCTTATTACTTTTTATCGAATGAGAAATATTTGTTTCTATATTACCCAAGGTATTACTGTTCTTCACAGTTTTCTTTTCTCCTAAATTAAAGTAATAAAGCCAAATTATAAACTAGAATGGTAGAAAAAAGACTACAAAATAACTCTGGAAGGACAAAAATCATCAGTTCATTTGTTAAGAGTTATTGATTGGGGTGCCTAGGTGGCTCATTTGGTTAAGTGGCCAAAGGTTCAAGTTCAGGTCATGATCTCAGGGTTCATGAATTCATGTCAGGATCTTCACTGACAGTGAGGCACCTGCTTGGGATTCTCTCTCCCTCTCTCTGCTCCCCCCCCCCCACTCACTCATTCTCTCTTTGAATGAATAAATTTTAAAAAAAAAGAGTAATTGGGATACTTGGGTGGCTCAGTCAATTAAGAATCTGACTCTTGATTTCGGTTAAGGTCGTGATCTCATGATTTGTGAGTTCGAGCCCTGCGTTGGGCTCTGCACTGACAGTGGTGAGTGTGCTTGCGATCCCCTCTCCCTCCCTCTCTCCCTCTGCTCTTGTCCTACTTGTGCTCCCTTTCTCTCAAAGTAAATAAATAAACATGTAAAAAAGAGTCATTGATTATATGGCATCAAGAACATGGGGCAAAGAATTTTGTGACATTGCTATTCAGTTAGTTAATCAGATAACCAAAATTATATGCCATAATTCTAGCTTTTATTCCTAATCCATTAGCTAAAGGAAGGACTAAAGCATGGGAGTGGATAGATTAGTGTACCCTCAGCTTCACTAGAGGATGAGGCAACAGAAACACATGGGAATTTTTATCTTAATGTCAAAAGAATCAGGTTAGAATTTATTGCTGCTAATTAACCAACTGAACACTTCAAGTCATGCATCCACTTTCCTCGTGTGTAAAATAGAAATAACGTTACCCCTGAACCAAGATCAAGAGACAGATGTAGACTATAATCTCATATAGTTCACATCCCTCATAATATACTATTTCTATGTAAAGGGTTTTTACTAGTTAAACACGTATTTCAACTACCAATTTTCTTTTAATGGAATAATGAGATTAAGGTAGATTGGGCATCTTGCTGGACCATTTTAAGATCTATACTAATAACTCTTTCAAGATTCTGTAATGTTTCAAAGCCTGGTAAAAAGTACATTAGAGAGATAGAGTATATGTTGGGAGGGAGTATAGACTAATCACATTTATGAATATTTTGTAAACATTTAAAATTATATAGTAGGTAATATAATACAACAGCAGAATGAAATAGAATATCAAGGAGAAAGTGATGACCAAAGAGATTTTATTCCAGGAATAAAATGATATTTCACTAGTAAGAAATTTATTCATGCATTTAGTCTGTTAATAGAAATTAGAAAAAAATCATATGCTTATTTCCATAGAGTCCATGTAGGAGCAGAGAAAGCATTATACAAAAAGCAATGTGAACATTATTGTATGTTAAAAAACACTCAGTAAAACAGCAATTGTTAGATATCTTTGACATACACGAAGACATATACATCCACAAAAACAAAAACATCTGCATAAATTCAAGAAAGGAAGCTTATTTAATTGAAAATATTAGAAGCTTCTCCACCAAAATCATCATGGTAAGGATAGCCACCATCTCCAGGAACATTTAATGGTTGAGAGGAAATATTAGCTAATTTGTGTAATTAGACAAAAGGACACTAGTAAAATTGTATGAAGTAGAAAGGCTAAAATTGCCTCTATGTGCAGATGATATAATTATACATTTAGAAATTCCAAAAGAATCAATGAAAAAACTATTATAAACAAACAAATAATTCATTAAAGTATCAGGCAATGTAATGCTGGGGCCAGCTTGGATGGGCTTTTAATGCAGATTGTTAAAAGTTCAGGAATTTTGTAAGCCAGTGAATGAACCATTGAAAGTTTGAAACTGGCCACAGTGGAATTATTTATTCTACAGAAGTTAGTAAAATCTGCAAATCAGCATACCAATTGTAGCAGGTAATAAAATCAATATACAAAAATCAACAGCATTTACATGTATTAACAAAAGTAGAAAAAATATATACTAGAAAAAATGATCATTTTTATAATACCAAAGTAACTAAGAAATAACTAAAATATAAATCCGCAAATCTGTAAATTAAACAGAATTACCCTAAAAACCTGTGTGAGTAAAACAAAACAAAATTTTGGGAAACATGCCATATTCTTGGATGGGAAAAATCAAAAGAGTGAAAAGGCAATGCATGAAATGAAGAAAACATTTGTATATGAAAAGAGGCTAATATCCAGAATATGTAAAGAACTTTTACAATTCAACAACAACAAAAAATAAACAACCGGGTTGAAAAATGGGCAGAAGACTGGACGTTTCTCCAAAGAAGAAATACAAATGGCCAAGTAAGCACATGACAAGATGCTCTGATTAACTAATCATTAGGAAAATGAAAATCAAAAACATAATTAAATATTTCACACCCATCAGGATGTTTATTATCAAAAAAAGAAATGAGGAGCCTACAAATGCTAAATTCAGAAGAAAAGTGGAAATGTGAGAAACACATTTGTTTTCTATTTGACTTAAAAAAGGTGCTAGCATTGTTTCATCACAGTTTATTATATTTTATTTTTTTAATGTTTACTACTTATTTTTGAGAGAGAGAGAGAGAAAGAGAGAGCGAGCAAGCAGGGGAGGGGCAGAGAGAAAGGGAGACACAGAATCCCAAGCAGGCTCCAGGCTCCCAGCTGTCAGCACAGAGCCTGACGTGGGGCTCTAACTCATGAACTGTGAGATTATGACCTGAGCTGAAGTCAAACACTTAACCGACTGAGCCACCCAGTTTCATCACAGTTTAAAATGAAGTGGAAAGGAGCCGAATGATCTCAAAAAGGAAATTATTTAAAAAAATGAGTTTCAAAGTAAGTAGGGGCAGATGAGATCAAGTAGGTTAAATGTATTCTTGACAATAAGACACATTTCTTCCTCTCAGCATAGGAAAGAAAGAGGTAAACATTTGTATGCACATATGCAAGAAGGGAAGGAAGGAGGAGACTGGGAGAATTTAATGTTCATGCACCATGTGAAAATACCTCATATCAAACTAATATATTGCGTTAGTCATTTACAATTTTGATTTTGTATTTTGAATTCTTTGTGTATTTTCATTCAGTCCTCCCCCTCTCGTTTCTTCAGTGATGAAGTTTTCAAGTTATGAGGAAGAAGATTTGGAACCTTTGTATCCTGTAATATAAGTTGTGTATGAATCATTTGAGCTGACCAAAGCAGCTTTATTGTGAATACCACCAATAAATCTTGATAATTAGGAGCAGTGTTATTAGTTTACCGTACCCAGATAGGCTAGACTTCAGATTCTCACCCTCCCGATTCATTGATTTAATGGTTCAATTCTTATATACATTTACAGCTGAATAAGAACTGTTAATCTGGACCCCTATGGGGAACAATCTTATCAACTAGAGTACAATCCTTAATACAGATGGTTTTGCCTTTAATTTTACAGAACCCACTCACTTCCAAAGTTAGCAACATTTTCTCCCACTCAGTTTACTAAGGTTCTTTTATACTTCTGTAATACAGTTAAATTGTTTTTGCCATATTCTGCATTACACCTAGGGATTCCCTCAACCTCCTAAGTGATTTATAAAAAGTTGCATACATCATAGTTCACTGTGTGTAAAGATCAATGGGCTTTGACACATGCATCATTTCATGTATTTGCGATTATAGTATCACACAATTTTATCACCCTAAAGGAGTGATAGGAATTCTCTGTGCTTCATCTGTTCAACTCTCCCCACTCTGTCAATTACTGATCAGTTTATTATCTCTATAGTTTTATGTTTTCCAGAATGTTGTGCAATGGAAACTGTACAATGTATAGCTTTTTCAAACTGATTTTTTTTCACTTAGTAATATGCATTTAAGGTTTCTTCATGTACGATGTATAGCTTTTTCTTTTATTTTTAAAATTTTTTTTAAGTTTATATATTCTTGAGAGATAGAGAGAAACAGAGCACAAGCAGGGGACGGGGAGAGAGAAGGGGAGACACAGAATCATAAGCAGGCTCCAGGCTCTGAGCTGTCAGCACAGAGCCCGACGCGGGGCTCGAACTGACTAACTGTGAGATCATGACCTGAGCCCAAGCCCAACGCCCAACCGACTGAGCCACCCAGGCGCCCCAGATGTATAGCTTTTTAAAACTGATTTTTTTTTTCACTTAGTAACATGTATTTAAGGTTTCTTCATGTCGTTTCATAAATTGGTAACTCAGTTTTTTTAATATCAAAATAGTATTTTATTAATCCGTTGATCTTCTTGAAGGACATTTTGATGGCTTCTTGCTCTTAATGATTATAAATTATAAATAAAACATCTATAAGCATCTGAGTATGGGTTTTTGTACGAACATGTTTTAAAGTCAGTTGGAGAGGGAGAGGGGAGTGTGGTTGCTGGATTATATGGAAAACTGTGTTAACTTTTTAAAGAAACCGCCAGACTCTATGCCAAAGTGGCTGTACCATTGTGCACTTCCAGCAGCAGTGAATGAGACCCAGTTGCTCCACACTCTTGCCAACAACTGGCATTGCCATTTATTTAAGGAGCCGGCCACCCTCACTGATCTAATTGTAGCACAAAAATGAATGACCTGAGACCTACTGTCTATTCCAGTCGTAGCATTTTTTTCTTTCTTCCACGTTAAGCTTATATCTTGTCCTGAACTACTTTGGAAAGAATTGTTCTCCTCCCTGGAGATTTTTGCAGGGGAGTCACTGGTTCTTTTACCATCTGTCTATTTTCTGGGTTGCCCTCAAGTTTTCTGACCCACCACTTCCTTACTTTCTTGTTTTCTAATACTGGTATTGTTTTATTCTTCTTTTTAACACTTTCTGTTATCTAAATGGAGAAGGAAAAGGAAGAAAAAGATGATGCTTCTGCTCTGTCTCCATCCAAGAATCAAATACTCATCTTAAGTGTCTAGTTAATAGGGATATTTTTGTGTAAACACATAAATATTTTTTTTTAATTTTTTTTTTCAACGTTTATTTATTTTTGGGACAGAGAGAGACAGAGCATGAACGGGGGAGGGGCAGAGAGAGAGGGAGACACAGAATCGGAAACAGGCTTCAGGCTCTGAGCCATCAGCCCAGAGCCCGACGCGGGGCTCGAACTCACGGACCGCGAGATCGTGACCTGGCTGAAGTCGGAGGCTTAACCGACTGCGCCACCCAGGCGCCCCAACACATAAATATTTTTTAAAAGGTTACTAATGTTTTATTTGTAACACAAGGATCCTTACAATAGTTTCCTATGCCTTTTTATAAGGAAGTTATGCCAACTGTATAAATCTTCTTTTACAAGTGATTCCCAACTCATTACATGCATCCAGTATAACCCTAATATGAAAGCCAAGCAATTACACTGTATGAAAAGAAAACTAAAGAACAGTGTCAATTATAGGGGTAGATATAAATATTCTAAATAAAATATAAACACATTAATTGAAAAGTTGAAAATAATTTTCTAGCAATGTTTCCTCTTAAGATTTACAGATGAAAGGATCCATTAGCATAATTCAAAACATTAATGGAGTAAAAAAGAAAAATAACATTTAAAAAATAGATGTAGATAGTAAATTTGATAAGTTTCAAATGATTCACACTAAATTTTTTTAGCATATTAGGAGGAGGCTTCCATAAATAAGTAAAGGATATTTACCAAAAATCTATAGCAAAAATCAGACTTGGTGTTATATTTTTGGAAATAGTTTCTTCATGTGTCAGAATAAATAGTACCTTGGATGGCCAAAACTATTCATTATTATACTGGAGTTTGGAATTTCTTATCCAGAAATCATTAAGCCCAGGCATTAAGATGAAAAAAGGAAAAAAAGAAAGAAAGAAAGAAAGAAGACAGAAAGAAAGAAAGAAAAAGAAAGAAAAGTAGGGGTATTTGAGTGGCTCAGTTGGTTAAGAGACCAACTTTTGGTTTTAGTTCAGGTCATGATCTGACAGTTCATGGGTCTGCACTGGGCTCCCCATTGTTAGTGTGGGGCCTACTTGGGATTCTCCCTCTCCTTGTCTCTCTCTGCCCCTTCCTATGTGCTCTCTCTCTCTCTCCCTCAGATATAAACAAAATTTAAAAAAAGTAAAATAGAAAAAAATTTGCATTATTTGTTGAAGATATATGGTGAATTTAGCACATACAAGATAGTTAATGGACAAATTTGTATGACTAATAAAAGTGCAGCCAGTATAATAGATATAACAATAATATATAAAAATAAAGATAACATATAATATTAATATGTAATTATTTTGGGTTAAAGAAGAAATCTGAGTAAAAATGTCCAAGACTAGAGATATAGAAGCTAAAACTACATTTATATCATTTTCTATGTTTATACTTATATACATGCAATTGTTTAGAAGACTTAGGGAATATAGAAAGTGTAGAGGAGAGTTAATAGTGAGCAATTAATTAGGGTTTGCAAAACTTAATTCTATCCTTTAAAAAGATTGAGAAAGAGTAGTAACAGGATGAAAACTAGGAGGATGTTGTAACGTATAAGCCATATGTAGAAAATATTTCAATTTTTCATGTGTAGAAAATATTTCAAGAAATATGTTTCAAGTCTGATCAATTCTGCTATGAAGCTGAGTGAATCAAAGGCCAGTAGAATTGACTACTGGATCTGGCAAGAAGTTCTTCACAGTTAACTTTGAGAACAGCCGTTTCTGCATGGTAGTGGGTTGGAGACTTCTATAAATTCCTTATAGGGCAGTATCTTATTTTCTCTATTTGGCTGCATTGGCAACTAGAAGCTGGACCCAGTATATGCTGACAGCCCAGCAGAGGTATAAAGAGTGTGTGATCAGAAAGATCTTGACCATCTTGCCAGCCCACATAAAATGTTCTTTCTCAGATACATAAAATAGTCTTATTCCAACATTATATCATTTGGATTAAAGACAACACCATGTTTCATCAAATCTAAGTTGCTATCAATCACAGGATGCACCTATAAACCACCAAGAATGAAGTGGTTATTCTGTAAACCACTAAGAATAAAGAAAAAGAAATATTAGAAAGTGAAACCCCAAAACCATAGCCAATGAAATTATGGCCGTGCCATCAATTGTAAGACATACACCAATTACAGAGAGGTTAAATTGTAGGACAAATTGTGATTTTGAATTGATGAAGTACTGTAAATATCCTCTCGAATAAGTTGAGATATTACTTTTACATTAAGAAACTCACAAAGAAATCAATGAGTAAAAGAGGATATAAGTCCAGACCAATGATCAATTACTTAGCATCCAGGCAATAAATAGAAGAATGGTCCTTAATAGTGAATAGAAGAACCCTTAAAGAGAATATAGAAAAGAAAAACTATTCTTTGTTAAAGGGTAAGCATATTTGAATCTTACACCGTGTCAATCTTTGCTTATGGTTGATATGCAGTATAATTTTATAATTAATCAATATTTGTATTATATAGATTAATGCAAACATTGGCCAATTTTTTTTTTTTACTGGTAGGCTTATTTGAAATTTGATTTCCAGGTCACTGAGAGATAAGTAATTTAAGAAAATTAAGATAAAAAATTAAAAACTGGTAGTGCTAAGAATGAGCTTTTGGTAGCAAAAATGGACACAATTAACAGGTTGCTTATGCACAATAAAAAATATTTTCTCTTGTGTTTAGGCCAAGTCAGGAGAAGTGTTTTTAAGTGTGGTCAACTCTTCTTTCTCTCAAGTCTTCCTGCTCATCTTGCATGTGACCATGATAAGATCTATCTGAATGGAATGACAAATCCAATTTAAAAAAATGTTTATTTAGACAACTTTCTGTGATGGACAACTTTCTGTGATGTGGAGGAAATGACCTCTTAGAAGTAATGGATTGTGAGGCTGTAGGCAGACACTACATTGTATTTTCTCCTTAAAGTCTATTTTATTTTTTAAAATTTTTTAGTGTTTATTTTTGAGACAGAGAGAGAGAGAGAGACAAACATAGTGTGAGCAGGAGAGGGAGACACAGAATCTGAAGCAGGCTCCAGGCTCTGAGCTGTCAGCACAGAGGCAGACACGGGGCTTGAACTCACAAACCTGGAAATCATGACCTGAGCTGAAAAGGATGCTTAATCCACTGAATCACTCAGGTGCCCCCTTAGAGGATAATTTAAATGACAACATTAGGTTTATTCATTCCTTTGAAACTCAGTGTAGTTTTCCCGCAGATTTTAAGAAACTTTGTGACTAGGAACTCTGGATTTCTAGTTATTACTTTATTAGTCTTCAATAGAATGAATTTTGCTATAGGCAAGTTATTCTAATGTAAAACAATTGAGAAAATTCAATGTAAAAATCTGCATATTAAAGCATGAAAAATCTTTCAAATTCAGCATTGTGTCCTCCACTTATAGAATTTTCAAAAGTGAAAGAAAACACAATATATTTAAGAGGATTTATACTTAGTGATATTAGGCGACATACCTCATGCAAATACACACAAAATTTATTGGAAGCATGACCTATTTAATTGAGGGAATTGTTCTTAGATTATGTATTTGAAATACTAAGAAGGTTTTGCTAATAGCCATACAACCAGCAGGCTTATTCCACTTAGGACTTCTAGATTGTTAGTAATGAAGAAATAATAAATATATATGTGGAAACGTTCTAACAATTTTGAAAGATCACATGTTCATCATATTCTTTCATCCAATTAGATTTTGGAACAGGAAGAAGTTAAACATAAGGTAAGTAGGTAGTAATAAGAAACTGAAAAGATGTCATGATTTATAGCTTATCAGTAGAACAAGAAAAATAAACAAATACAAATGTATTTAGAAAGAGAATCAATGACCTAATAGGGATTTTTTAATAGAGAAATTTGGCCTGGCAAGAAAAAGACACATAAAATCTATCTAATAAGGAAAAACAAGAGTTATTACCTAGAAAGAAAATCAATAGTGGATGATATTTCAGAAGAAAGAAATAAGATAGGATTAAAAATAGTACATGTCCTCAAGAGTCCTACTTTAAAGTAAAGAATGAAAGTAAAACACCAAATGAAGTTGAAATGTTTAAAAATGGAAAATTCTATAAAATTCTATTGAATAGTAAATATTTATCATCAAAATTTGATAGAAGAGAAAAAAGATGATGAAGACTATACTGTTTGAACAGTATGTATATGTGTTCATGTGTGTGTATATAGATGAGTATTTTAGTAGATAATACATGATTCTGTTATAGATATTATAAAAAACTAACGATTTCAATACAGATTTTTCATCGTTGCCAAGAAAGAGAGGGATTAGGGATTTCCACTACTTATGTCTCCTGGAACATGTGACTCTGATGAAAGGGAGCATCCATAACTCTTGACTTAATAGTAAATTATAGGATACCCCTTCAGGACTAAATTATGATACACATAGTAAAATCAGTTGATGACATGGAAATCAATAAAAATATGAATGTGATATTCCATTCATCTATGAATTTACATAAAATTGAGAAGAAAGTGAATGTGATAAAAGTAAGATCAGAAACTATGGATATCCCAAGAACAAGATTTAAAATTTTGTCTTAGAGTAAAATAAAATTTATGAGTGATTTTGGGCTTTGATATTGCCAAGTTTATATTTTCAGAATATCATTTTAGAAGCAATATAGAAAATAGAATGAAGAACATCTTGCTTAATTCCTGGTAGTAATTTCCTTATCATTGCTATAAACAGTGTATTTGGAAAGTATTTTATATGATCATAAGAAATGCATTTCTTATTCAGTGATTATTGCATATATCTGTTGAATATTTGGGGAGGAAATACTATCTACATAGGCTTTTAAGATGAATTTTTAATATACATATATATAATGCAATGATTTTTGATACATTATTTTTCTAAAAGTATGAGAAACTAAAACAATCATAGCTTTTTAACCTATTATACCATCTTAAAGAATTTGCTTTTCTTCCAATACGTGCTGTAGATACATTATGCGCCATTTTGGATGCTTTACATTTCTGGTTTTAAAGTTCATCACCATCTTTCAACCTGGAGAGGGGAATGTTTTCAATTGGTGGAGTATAAGTGGTTTGAAAAACTTCACAGAGAAAGATAATATGCCAGAAATGTCACTTTGTCTAATTGACAAGATTTAATAAGAAGGTTTCTTTCAAGATTCAGATGAGTTTTCTATTTATTTATTTATTTATTTAAATGCTTATTTTTTAAATGTTTACTTATTTTTGAGAGAGAGAGAGAGAGAGAGACAAAGTGTGAATGGGGGAGGAACAGAGAGAGAGGGAGACACAGAATCCAAAGCAGGCTCCAGGCTCAGAGCTGTCAGCACAGAGCCCAACATGGAGCTTGAACCCATGAACCATGAGATCATGACCTGAGCTGAAGTCAGACACTCAACTGACTGAGCCACCCAGGTGTTCCCAGACATGAGTTTTCAATCAGACTCTTATCTTTTCTGTAGTAATCTGTATTCTAAAATTAGGGCAAATAGGAGAGACTGATCACCTGGTGAAATTGAAAATAAAACATTATTCTTTTCTTTCAATATCACCTTATATATTCTGGAACATGTGTTCAAAAAATTTCTCCTACTTTGATACAAAACAAATATATAGATTTTCTTCTCTCTCTTTCTTTGCATTTATATATGAGAAATGCAAGAACAATTTTAGTATACCCATTTAATAGAGTGTTTACAGTGCAGCTTTGATTAAACCCATCTGCCCTTATTTATATATGAATAAAATATTATTCATGCATTATCTGAGTATCCACAGGCTTCCTTTTTGATATAGGACAAACTTAGGTTTGATTTTCAGTTCTGCTATTCAAGTTCATGAATTTGGGGACTCTTCTTATACTGAGTTTCAGTTTTAACATCTTTAATTTATTATAATACTACTACTATATGGGCCTGTCATTAGGATTAATTAACTAATAATATATGTGGCATACCCTAAGGATTAGTTACATATAAACTATTACTTATGCTTTTTTCTAATTTATATTTTACTTTAAATGCCAGTATAGTTAACATAAAGTGTTATATTAGTTTCAGGTATTCAATATAGTGATTTAATAATTGCATACATCACCCAGTGCTCATCACAAATGTATTTCTTAATCCTCACCAGTTTTACCCATGCCCCCATCCACCTCACCTTTGGTAACTCAGTTTGTTCTTTTTTCTGCTTTTTTACTTTTTTTTTTTTTTTTTTTTTTACTTTCTGCTTTTGTTCCTTTATAGAGGCTAAAAAGTCAAATCACTCACCTTCCCAGATTCTTTTGCATCTAGATGTGGACATGTTACAGGCTCTGGCTAGTAAGATATAAGCTGAAGTCTCTGGGGAAGCCTTCTGGGAATGTTTCATTTTTGATAGAAGTCTCAACTGGCATATCCCTCGGGCCTTCCACCCTCTTCCTGCCCAGAATGTACAAACAATGCCTGGAGGTGACAGAATCATCATGCAATCGGGAGGATGAAAGTCATGTCCTAGGAATGGCAGAGCTCAAAGGTAAACAAAACAAAATTTAAAAAAACACACGCACCAAAAAAACCCTGATTCCTAATTAACATTTTTGAGCATTTAAACTAACCCTGGGTTACTGTGGCCTCTAGAATTATTGTATGGTGGAATAGAGCATTTGCTTGTTTAAGACACTGTTAGTTTTTAGTTTGTTTTTCTTGTGGGAAACACTCCTTGTTTTTCTAATACTTAAAGGATATAGGGATTCTGTTAACATAAATTATTCTTTTTTTTAATCTTATTTATTTATTTTGAGAGAGAGAGAGAGAGAGAGCAAGCAGGGGAGGGGCAGAGAGAGAGAGAGAGAGAGAGAGCGAGAGAATCCCAAGCAGGCTTTGCATGGTCAGCGCAGAGCCCGATGTGGGGCCCAAACTCATAAACATTGAGATCATCCCCTGAGCTGAAACCAAGAGTCAGAGGCTTTCCTGACTGAACCATCCAGGCACACCTAACATAAATTATTCTTAATATATTTTAATCTTCTCCCAATCAGCTTACTGACAGATAGTTCAGGAGGAAAAAAAAAAGGCTAATGAAAATTAGAAAATCTTCATATGTGTGGTTAGATTTTGAAAGGTATTAGCTTATTACTTGAACTGCAGAATTAAGAGTAGCGGACTTCTCAGAATTACTGTGGCAATATTTGTTCATTTTAAAGCAGAATCCCACTGTACTACACATCACAACAATCGATCAGGATTCCCAATGCATCAGTAAATCATGGGCATTTTAGGAAGGGGAAGAGACACATGTTTTATAACTTAGCATTTCTACTGAAATCTCATCAAATTCTTCATGAAACAACTCAAAGTTCTCTCTTCTTGGCTCATTCATCTCTCATTTTCTTCAGAGACAGAGCCTCTCAAAATCACCCTTAATGCCAATGCCATTCAGCTGTGTCCCTTCCTGTTAAATGTAAGCTGCTCTCTACTGCTTAATAATTCTGTCCACGGTGGGAGTGGGAGGTGTAGAAGGTGAACCTCAGCTTATTCTAGAACAACTGCAATGAAATGAAAGGAAGCGATTAGGAGCTATTTCAAATGTTTGTTATTTTACAAAATTAGGCACTTTTAATAACATAAGAAAAAGATACTTAGAGTATCTCTACTAAATCCCATAGAACTGGTTCTTAATGGACTGCTTTTTGTTGTCCAAAGGCAACTTAATGTTACATCTCAAATATGATTATTAGTATATAACTTAGCAACAAAAGGCAGAAATAGTGAAATAAAACTACCTAATTCTGTATCTTCTTTTAATTGCAAGGACTTGGATCTAGAGGAAATAAACCTCTGGGCTTGAAAACCTAAAGGTGGTGTTTTGCTATGTTGTGTAAATAACCAAGTTATTAACAGCTATACTACCACTGCCTATTTACAGATTCGATTTTAAAGAGATCTCTTAATCCTTTATAACTTGAAATAAAGGATTTTATTTGGATACTCTCAGATCTTTCAAATGGAAAAGACATTTGCTCTGTTTTCCTTGTGTCTTGGGCTTAAATATAGATAGACAGATAGATAGATAGATAGATAGATTTACTTATTTCCCACTTTTTCAATCTTTGAGAGTAAAATGTAATACAATAAAACTTTGGTTTGCAAGCATAATTCATTCTGAAAATATACTTATAATCCAAAACACTTGTATATCAAAGTCAATTTCAAGAACCATTGGTTCAGTTATGATCTTGTGACTTTTGGCGTCATGTACTGCTCCTACCGTAAGATACCATTCGTTTTTTTATTAGAAATGTTTCTCCTCTTGCGGAACACTCGAACAAGTTACTCGCAATCCAAGGTTTTACTGTAATAGGTATATTCATTGATAATAGGGTCTTGAATCAAAGTGAGTTGACTCATTCAATTAGAGGAGGAATTTGTTCTATATTCCTGTTCGCAAAACAGAACTCCCTATTTTGCACTGCAAACCAGGATGGATATCCAAACTTTTTTTTTCCCCAGACACTTCTGCAGATGCTTTTGTTGAAATGTGGCAAGGGAAGCAGGCTGCAGACAAATATGGGCTTCTGTGTGTTTCAGTGGCAATATCACCTTTTGCACATCTGAACACATAAGCAAATTGTATTGAAAAGTTATTTAGAGAATATGCATTGTGGTACATTTCTGGTTTCTAAAATGCACTTCTGGTTTTATAAAATACCGTGTTCATCAGGATTCCTCATCTTTACTTTTCTTACTATGAGACATGGGATACCAAAATATGATTTAGTTTGTACTTTATCACTCCAAAAAATTGGCTAAATAATAAAACTTATCAAAAGACAAAAACCTATCAAAAGACAAAAACCTATCTTTCAGAGGTTGTTTGATGAGAAGGTGTGTGTGTGTGTGTGTGTGTGTGTGTGTGTATTTGAACTCATACATGCCAGGCACATAGTTGGTGCACTACCTACATCATCTCACTCAATCCTAAAAATAAGTCTGGAAAGTTAGATATATTGGACCATTTTTAGAGAGTCAAATTGAAGCTGAATGGAATTAAGTAATATTACTCTGGGTGAATGGTTATCAAATTATAAAGCTGGAGTCCAAATAGGTGTGTGTTTCATCCTGAAATCAGTTTATCCAGGGTATGTGTTGTGGGGAAGAAGTGGGGTTTGATGGATAATTGTGCTTCTCTTGAGCCCTAGAAATTCTTGGGAAGTAATAGCAAAATAGTTCCATTTCTATCTATTTCATGACTTTGGCTTTCATATAAGATTTGCTCTCAAGAAAATATTCTGTTAAGAGAAATTTGCAGGACTTCATTAAAACATACATACAAATATTTAAAAGAACACACAGCTGTGGAGAAGCTGTCATTTTCTTACTTTTGCCTCTCCCAAAGCTTTCTCATTTTGAGTAGTTTCAATAGTTTGTTTCTTATTATGCCTCTATATGCGTTTCCCAAGTAGGTGTGGATATAACACAGGCAGTCTCTAGACACAGAGGATCCTGGGCCACAAAACCCAGGAATGAAAGCAGGATGAGGAAATTTCACTTTTAACATGAACGGATGATGACATTTTAGAAACCAGCAAGGTAATATGGAAAGAAACAAATCTATGACATTAAGTTGGTTCCCTGAGATTAAATGCTCCCCAGAGAGAGTGAAGTAAAGAGAATGACATGGAATTGATTGATTTCAGTTAACCCATAATTGACTGTGCTTATTATTTTTCCTGTTAGTCAGAAGGCTGAGACATACAATTAACTTTCATTAGTGTAAAAATTAAAGCTATATATTTTTTACACATGTAATCTTCAGGAAATACTGTACCCATTAGAAAAATATGTTACTACGTAGTTGTCTTGAGATCCTATTGTTGCTTTGCTGTTGACACATCTTTGTTTTTACTAGTAATTCCTTCCAGGTAGTGAAGAATCAGTGAAAAGTGTTGAGTCAATGAAGTAAATTTTGCTAATTTCTGCAAAATAATCATTACTTTTAAAATATCCCCATTGTATTTGGTAGAATAATGCATCATCTCCTCCAAAGATGTCCATTTTGTTCTAATCCCTGTGACATGTGAATGCATACCTTTATATGGAAAAATGGATTTTGCAGGTGTGATTAAGGATCTTGAGGTTGGAAGAATATTTCACATTATCCAGGTGAGCCCAGTGTAATCACAAAGATCCTTAGCAGAGAGAGCCAGAGTCAGGGAAGGTGATGTAATTACAGAAGCAGAGGTTGGAATGCTACAGCCACAAGCTAAGCAATGCAGGCAGCCTCTAGGTGCTGGAAAAGACAAGGGATAGATTCTCCCTTAGAGCTTCCAATAAAAAAAGCAGTTCTACTGACACCTTGACTTGAGCCCCGTAAGACTCAGTTCACACTTAGGACTTCCAGAGCTATAAAATAATAAGTCTTCCATGGTGTCATTTGCTGGTGACAGAGAAGAATATAAAGGAAGCCCTCTAGTAATCTGAGACAGTATGACTGAGAGTTAAGATAATTGATATGACAGAAGACATAAAGAGTTAACCACTCTAAAGGGATATTGTCAAGGAATGAGCAAGAAGAGGAAACTATTTCTGACAAAGGAAAAAGTATTTGTGAACATCTCATTTTGGCTAAGAGCTTAGAGAAATTGAGAACTGAAAGAACTGTAATATGGATGGAATCTTCAGAATTAAGTTGGACAATCAAATATTGTTTCATTGGGGTGACTGAGTGGCTCGGTCAGTTGAGCATCTGAGTCTTGATTTTGGCTCAGGTTATGATCCTAGGGTTCTGAGATCAAGTCCCATGTTGGGTTCATGCTGAGTATGGGAGCCTGCTTGGGATTCTCTTTCTCTCCCTCTCTCTTTCTCTCTCTCTCTCTGCCCCTCTCCCCTGCTCATACTCTCTTTATCTCTCCAAAAAGAAGAAGAAGGAAGAAGGAAGAAGGAAGAAGGAAGAAGAAGAAGAAGAAGAAGAAGAAGAAGAAGGGGAATGAGGAGAAGGGGAAAAGAATTGTCTTTATTTTGGAGGCATTTGGAACCCATCAGTGGGTGTTGCTGCACAGGGTTGGTTGGGACAATTTGGACTTACGTTTCAGTTAAACTATTCCATTTCATGGCATTTCCCCACCTCCATCCATTCAATTTTTTATTTCAATGTTCTTCTTCATCCCAACATTAAAAGCATCTACAAAAAATACATGGCATGAGTCATGATAATTTTAGGATATGACCCTATTATGCCTCTGCAATAGTGTAAACACCAAAGATGATTATGTTGTTTTATGCAATGAAATACCATATTTAAATGCCCATATTTCTGAGTACTGAGTAGGCCATTTAGATAATTAATGAAAGTCAGTTAGTTTTTCACATCATCTTAATCAATAAAAGTTAGATGGACTCAATATTTCTTCTTGCCCTTTGCCCAGCCCAAATGCAAATGGAGATGAAAAAGAAAAATCACTGTGATTAAAAACAAATCTTCTATAAGGGAACTTTAAAATTAATGTGCCCCTGGTGATAGTCATGGTCTGCGTTTCATTCTCAATTAAGTGCAATCTAGAAATGAATTAAAAATGACATTTGTAAATGGATGGAAAAGAAATCATATATAACAGTGATTTGACTTTAAAGGCCCAATGATATGAGCTCTTTAAAAAAGTCTGAGGGCAAGAATGAATTGGCCTATAAAACTTGTGGTGTCAGTATTTCCCAGAGACAGATGAGGCCTTACTAATTCTTACTTATTTGAATGGAACTGCTCTAGGTTTGATTAAGGGTCTTTTTTTAAGGGGGGTGTGCAGGATCATAATATTTTATATAACCTCTATCTGTCATGATAAAAATTTAAAGTGTGAAGAATCCCATCAAATCCTCAAACATGGACTTTAAAAAGGATAAATAAAATTTCATGTGGCTGTGCTAATTATAATCAAGCTAAGGGGTATATTCCTCTATCACATATTTTGAAATAGATTTAGATGCAGTTTTAAAAATTTGCACAGGTCTTTTGTATATTAGCATATATCTCTGACTAGGAGATGAGTAACTCAGGTTGAAGCAGTAAGACTCAGTTAAAATCTCTCTTAGGCCAGAATATATCCTCTACTCCAGCAATAATTAAGTTTTCCTCTATGAAAAGTATGTTCTCTCATTTTTTAATCAGAGTCATTACATGCACATATAAATATTTTAAGTACCAGAAACAAGTCATACAAACTCAAGACACCCTGGCCAGTCTTGGAGACAGAAGATCAGATCCTGAGATGAAAATATCAAAGTTCTTTTAGACTGTCGTCTCCTCACTGACTTTCATTTACCCACATTCCTTCCATTAAAATAATTATTTTTTTGCTTCTTCCTCCATTTCTAAAACATGACTTTGTTACTTATGGCAGTACATTATTCTTAAAATGTCTGTAAGAGGGAGATAGAGTATAGTGGCTTTGGTCCAAGAAGATTTTATAAATTCTGGTTTGTTTCCTTATGAATTTCAGATTTAATTCATGGCCTGGTGTTTTAGGAGATATCTGTGTGTGTGTGTGTGTGTGTGTGTGTGTGTGTGTGTTTTATCAATTCCAACCCCTTTATTCTTAAGGTCTTGAGGTGCTTTATGATAATTAAAACCAAAAGTTTCTCTAGAGAAATACCTAACATTCTCATTAGAAGAAATTTGGAGGATATACAATGTTCAAATGTTTAAACACCTCAACTGGTTAAAATATTTCTGGATAAAGAAATGTAATTCTTGGATTTCTATCAGAAGTTTGTTACTTTAGAACACTCTCTTCCAGCTGAAAAAAAGATCCATCATGATGACTTTATTATCTGTAGAAATACTCCTTTGCATCATTAGGAGGTAAATCACAAAAATGTGTTCCTCTTACTTTTCATATTTTCCAGAATCTTACATTAAACAAATGATATTAAGGCTAATGACTCTATTTTGATGTCTAAAATATTTTCATGGAACAATCTGGGATACCCTGATCTACTCTAATCCTACACTTAATAAATAATGGCATATGTAACCAGCCATGGTTACATATGGCCTATGATAGGCCATTGTCTATGAGCTAAAACAATTCTGGTAAATTTTCTAGACCATATAAAAAGATTATAAAACCAATAATTTATTTTTAAAAATATTTGAATTTTATGTGGGATTATATATTGTATAAATTATATATTAATATAAGTATAATATATTACATAGTAATATATATTAAAATATAATCCATTTTCATTAACTGGAAAAACAAAATCAAACATGGTTTGTACTGAAAATTGGAAACTAAACAAATGAAGATTAAAATAATGCTGAGATTCATCTATAAATGAAAGGCTTTATTTTGATCTGGGTAACTTAGAAATGAGTTTTGTTGTGTTTTTTTTTTCCCTCAGAAATAAATATATAACCATGGAGGGGCGCCTGGGTGGCGCAGTCGGTTAAGCGTCCGACTTCAGCCAGGTCACGATCTCGCGGTCCGTGAGTTCGAGCCCCGCGTCAGGCTCTGGGCTGATGGCTCAGAGCCTGGAGCCTGTTTCCGATTCTGTGTCTCCCTCTCTCTCTGCCCCTCCCCCATTCATGCTCTGTCTCTCTCTGTCCCAAAAATAAATAAATAAACGTTGAAAAAAAAATATATATATATATAACCATGGAGGCTGATGACAGTGTTGTTGGCCTTTCACGTTCCATCCTTCTCTTAGGAACAAATTATGATTGGAGAAATTACCTTTATCACATGTAATTAGAATGCATTTACACATTTAAAATCATGCCACTAGCAATTTAGAAATATAAATTTATAGATTATTTATTTCCAGCAAAAAAGGAGGAGAATGGAGCTTTATTAACTGCATTTTCAGCTGATAGAGACTAATACTTACATATGTTCTGGATCAATGTCACACAACTATTTAAAGGAAAATCCAGAACATTAACCTAGATCCAGTATGATTAACCATACAATAAACTCACTCCTCATCATGTTTTATACTATTCCACAAATGCACAGAGAAGAAAGAAATTATAACAAGAGTCCAAGTACCATACTCTAAGAAAAGAAATTTTGTGCAAAGGTAAACAAGTCCCAGAAAAACATTATCGTGTTGATATTCCTACAAGATTGTTAGAATTAAGTAACAGGTGACATTTTAAAAAATATTTTATTTATTTATTTAAAGAGAAAGAGAGTGCGTGAGCAGGGGAGGGGGAGAGAAAGAGGGAGAGAGTGAGAATCCCCAGCAGGGTCCACACTGTCAACACAGAGCCCAATGTGAGTAGGGCTCGAACTCATGAACCGTGAGATCATAACCTGAGCTGAAATCAAGAGTCAGATGTTTGACTGGCTGAGCCATGCAGGCATCCCGAAAGGTGACTTTTTTTTTAATAAGATGCAGTTCATTTTAGAGTGTAGTGGATTTGATTTTGTTGTATTGGCTGTAATTTTGTTTTTCTTCTCGGCATATCCTTTCTCTCCTCCAGTAATGAGTCATTGGTTTTCTTTTCGCAAATCACTTTCTAGGGGCACCCGGTTGGCTTAATCTGTTGATCATACAACTCTTGATTTTGGCTCAGGTCGTGATCCCAGGGTGGTGGGATCCAGCCCTGCATCACACTGAGCATGGATCCTGCTTAAGATTCTCTCCCTCTCCCTCTCTCTCTCTATCTCTCTCTCTCCCCCTAGGCCCCTCCTCTCTGCCTGCACACTCTCTCTAAAGTAAAAATTAAATAAATAAAAATAAAATATTAATAATAAAAAGGAAACAATTTTCCTTCTATCTTTGTTCATGTAGTTTGAGAGTAGCATCTATTAAAATGGAGAAGGCAAGATGGTTCCAGTGGCAGCTGCACAAACAGTAGAAAATAGAGGGAGGGAGGGGAGGGTGGGTGATGGGTATTGAGGAGGGCACCTTTTGGGATGAGCACTGGGTGTTGTATGGAAACCAATTTGACAATAAACTTCATATATTGAAAAAAAAAAGAAATTAGTCATAATTGCATCATCCAAAAAAAAAAAAAAGAAAGAAAATAGAGGCAACAAAAGACAGAGAAAGAAGGCAGAAAAATTGCATTTGCTCTGGACCATTGTAGAAGTAAATGTTTCTTTAACATACCAGTCTTCCTTAAGCTGGTTACTGTGTATAACCTGATACAATGATCATGGTCTGAAACAATGCCCCTTGTTTATGAAGAGCATGTTATATTCATTATGATCTCCTAATGAGACAAAATGCATAATCATGTTAAATTTCTTTCTTTCTCTCCAGAATCTTGCTTGGTATGTAAGATTTTCTTGATCAAAGAGTAAGCTTCAAATTTTTATAAAATACTGGGTTTTAGAGCGCCTATGCGTCTTTAAACATTGATGTTCTTCAATTCCAAAAATTCCAATCCTCTGATTTTTACAGATGGAAAAAAAGTCCCTGGAGAAGTCAAATGATTTTTTCAGATCCCCCAGCTAATTAATGAGTGGTAGACTTTGGCAAAAATCTGTCTTCTGACCAAAGAATACTATACATTCTAATATGCCATTGCTTCACCACTTGCTGAATATTCATCCTTTAATAAATGAAGCATTTGTTCAGTTATATTTGAATAATAATGTTTTGAACCAAAACATTATTATTTGTAAAGACAAACACTGTTGGTGTAGACAAACATATGTAACTTCTTTACAAGGACATTCAACCTAACTGTGAATTACTCTCTTTTCATTGAATCCCCTCCTAAATTTATATCCAACAGACTAAAATAATTTCTTGAAAAGTAAATAAATTTTAGCTTTTTTTTTAAATCAAGAAAATTGGACCCAATAATTCTTATTGTCTTCCCATATTTAGATATTTTTTTCAGGTGCTTATAGAAAATTTTCTACATAAATTAGATAAGAAAAAGATATTTTGAAGGCACTACGTAAGAAATTATTATAATGGGACTTGGTTCTTAAAGAAATTAAACTGATGCATAATCAAACTCTAGGTGTCACAGGCTAAGACAATTGTACTCCAAAGATTACTTTGAAATTTACAATTTCATTTGAGTTTGTGTTTTCTGCATTGTATGCATACTGTTATAGAAAAACTTAGTTAAAAATATCTTGCAAATTTCATAAAGTCAAGTAAGAATGTAAACTCTCCAATTTTGATGTGATAATTCATTTTAACAGTGAGTAAATAAGTCTAGCTTCCTTAACTGTAGAGAACAAACTGTGGGTTGCTGGAGCGGAGGTGGGTGGGGAGATGGGCTAGATGGGTGATGGGTATTAAGGAGGGCACTTATCATGAGCACTGCGTGTTATATGTAAGTGATGAATCACTAAATTCTACTCCTGAAACCAATACTACATTACATGGTAACTAACTGGAATTTAAATAAAATCTTGGAAAGAAAAAAAAATCATCTGTAACATAATGAGGCATGAAACTTCTACGTCAAAAGAAAAGTGTATACTTAAAAATTGTTTTAATGTTTTATTTTATTTGTTTTTGAAGGAGAGAGAAACAGAGCACAAGCAGGGGAGGGACGGAGAGAGAGGAAGACACAGAATCTGAAACAGGCTCCAGGCTCTGAGCTGTCAGCACAGAGCGCGACGCGGGGCTCGAACTCACAAACCGTGAGATCATGACCTGAGTCGAAGTCAAAAGCTTAAGCAACTGAGCCACCCAGGCACCCCGAAAAGTATATACTTTTAAAAACAGACTTTAGGGGTGCCTGCGTGGCTCAGTTGGTTGAGCATCTGACTTTGGCTCAGGTCATGACCTCACAGTTCCTGAGTTTGAGGCCCCATGTTGAGGTCTGTGCTGACACTGCAGAGCCTGAAGCCTGCTTTGCATTCTGTGTTCCTCTCTCTCTGCTCCTCCCCCACTCATTTTCTCTCTCTCTCTCTCTCTCAAAAATAAATAAACATTAAAAAAATTTAAAAAATAAAAGGTAAGAAAGTAAAAGAGAGACTTTAAAATGTGTTGCATTGCTTTTGTAGGGGACTTTAGATTCATTTACTCTGTATTTCTGAACTGAAAAAAATGCAAGCTAATAAGGGCAAAGGATGTAATGTGATAAAATTCAAAAATTTGGGAAGTTCAAAATCGCATTGGTTATGATATAACTAGGTATCTCTGCATAAGAGTTTGCCAGTGTTCAGGGCAACACACATTGTGACCAGTCTGCTCTACTGCATTTCCCACTGTGTATATGTTTTTAGGGGAAAATGAACACCAGAGTAGAAATCTGATTCAGAAGACCAAGTGATGAGGGTACAAATATGCTTACGTCAGTTATGGTTTACCAAGTAAAGCAAACCTGTGAAGACTATTTTGGAGTAAGAGATTTGTCATAAGAATTACATCTTAAAAAATTGTGGGAGTAGCTAGGGAAGAAAAGCTCCCACAGGGGGAGTTAAGTAACCTAGGACAAATCAATAAGCATATTTGGCACAAGTGAAAGGAAACTCGCCAGAACACCTGGAATCTAGGGATGTCCAGCTGCTGTCATTATACCGCGAATTATGGGCGACTGTGGAGATCTGTGGAAGGACGTCAGTTCTTCACAACTATGGTCTCTCTGAGTTTCACACTCTGTGGTGTGAGTTTCATCAACTTCTGTGGTCTGATGTGGGCCTGGTTTTGCTACTGATCATTGGGATTTGCTGATGGGAGGGAATGCTGGAATTAATAGGATGGGTGAGGACAAACTACCCCCTGCCAGATTCCAAGTGGTGGTTTTTCTCACCACCCCTAAGCAATGATTACCTCTCAGAGGGTCATGGCAACTCCTTCATTTTTGCCTTCTGAATCTAGTACAATCTCACTTTGACAAACTCTTGCCTGGAACCATAGAGGAAAGGGTGTGCTGGGACACTTAGTTCCTAGGGTAACCAAGCTGAAAATCTGCGTAGTGCCCAGAAGTGAAGCAAATATTTTGGCCATGTTGACGTATTTTTATTTTTTCTCTTTTGAAGCTGATATTTTGAGGAGGTAGGCAGAGAGTCCCAAGCAGGTTCCATAACCAGTGCAGAGCCCCATGCAGGGCTTGATCCCACGACTCTGGGTTCATGACTTGAAACAAAATCAAGGCTTGGAGGCTTACCCGACTGCGTCACCCAGGCACCCCTGAAGCTGATTATTTTTACTAAAATATAATTGACAAGTTAGTTTCAGGCGTGCATCATCATGATTAGATAGTTGTACATACTGTGAACTGATCACTTGCAATAAGTCTAGGTAAGAAGAAAGTATATGTATACAGAGACGATGAATAACACCAAATGGAATCTATGGGACTCTCAGCATTCTAGAAATCCATATAACTAGGGACAGATGTCTTTGTAAATGGCATAGGAGAACACTGTTTTGAGAATATCAATAGCGATGTTAAGGGTAAAAGACGGTGGGGATTCCACACTCAACTGTGCTTGTGAAATGCAGTGTTACAAAGGTTTAAACAACATTTAATCCAAAACTCCTGAGAGAATTAAATATTCCATTTTTTTGATTCAATAAGAAATAGCATGAAGAATTTTGTTAAATTATTTGTCTCTATAAGTCTTAAGCATTTTTGTTTTTCTCCCTAGGTAACATCTCCAAGAACAAAGAAGGAAATGTTTCCATTCACTGAAAAGTCTGGTGTAAGTTTTCACCTATATTTCTTATTTCCCTGTGTTTAAAAGGTAAATTCTTTTTTTTTTTTAAACATGGAGGATGAGGACGGTTGATGACTTTTCACAATACACAATCATCTTCTGACAATTTTGGGTGTCTAGGAAGCAGTGAATGGATAGTTTAATGCAAACCAATTGATCACTGAAGGTTATTTTTAGTTAATCAGCATTTTTAAAAAGTTCCATAACTGCAGAGTGGAATTCTTTCTTTGTCCTTGATTCATGATATTCCTATGACTTTGCTCAGGGGAAGCGTTGGCAGAATCATGCTGCAGTCAATCATACAAACATCCTTAAATGTCCATGTTAATGACCAACTTCTAATCACATTGTGGATCATTTTAGTCGAAGATAGAGACGTGGTTTGAGATAAAATTACTCATGAAATTGGTTTTAAGTAAAATGATACACTTTTGTTTATAAAGTTAAGTTTTAATTTTATCTTCATATTTTTATTTTAATAGCAGACAACTCACATTTCACAGTCTAGAAAGACATTTAGCATTGACAGGCTTTCCTAATATACCATCTAAATAGCAAGTTGTGTGAAGACTGCAATGTCTTAAAAAGTCTTTCTTATATAATAACCCCAATCAAGTGTAAATGAGAACTCAGAAGTGGCACCATGGGCAGAGATAGAAAAACCATCAACATTTTGAAGCAATTTAGGTAGTTTCTATCCATAGATCAAAATGAGTATTTATAACATTGGTGCTATGAAAATATTGCAAGAGTACTTAGATTAGAAAAATGAAAAGAAACGTGAGTAAAATGCACATAGGTAAAATTTTGTCATTGCTTTTATATCTGCAATAGGATTATTTATTCTATGGGTCTTCAATGGCTGTGTTCAACTTCTGTCAGGCCCTCCCCTGTAATCTGCAGTTTTATCCACCCCTTCTGTTGGTTAAAAAATTCTATTAAAATAAAATTAGCTTGTTGGATATTAAAATAAAAATATACATTATATGTGTAACATATTTATAATCATAATATTCACATATAGTATTATACAATATTATGTAAACATTTGTATGTGCTGTACATGGAATATTTGCATGAATTTAGACATAGAAAGGGATCTGAGATTGAGATAAAGTGATATTTCCTATGTAGTAGACCCATGATATGCATTTATTCTATGATCTTTCTGAAAAAGTATATATATCTTTTTTAGTTAAGCTAGATCTTGTAGCAGAAAAATTAACTTTTGAAAGTAGACCAGAAATGCCAGTAAGGAAAATTCACTGGATTTCCCTGAAGAATTCTTCCCTGAAGAATTAATACTATTATGGTTTTAAAATATATTTAAATCTTCCTAATTTAATGAGAGAAAACCCACTGGAAAGAAATGCTAATCAGAATTTCCCAATCAAAGCTAACTTAACTTGATACAAAACAATAGTTATCAAGATACGTTTGCAGGAAATATGTTCTATTTGGAGACTCTATTTCACAGTAAAATTAGATACTTAATTTTTACAAGATTTTAAGAGAATTAAAAAGGAGATCCCTGGGGAAATAAAGGGAGAGATGTCTCAATGAGGAAAATAAGCCCACTTTTTTATTGACTTCATTTTCAATAAACTGCTCAACATGTTTGTTAGAAGATAAGAAGAAATGATTTTACTACTTATGGGTATAGGTAATAAAGGAGACTAAAGGATAAAGTGATTGATTCAATCAGATCATTTTCTGTCACACGAAGCCAGAGATAGGTGGGTGGAATGTAGGTCAGTTAGCTGATGCAATGACATAACTCCCTGGGTTCCTTCTCTCTTGAACTTGCCTTCTCTAAGGTGTTGTACTGACAAAGGGATCAATGCCATCTTGCCTACATGATATCTGTTTTACAGTTAGTGAGAAGGGAAACAGAGTTCCTTCAAATCACTTAGAGTTAAAAAACAATTTCCTTTAAAAAGATTTGACCTGCAACAGACACCTCTCGCTTCTGCTCATCTTTCGGTGGTTGGAGTTCACTGCCATGCTGCCACACACAGTTCCAACGGAGGCCAAAGATTGTATTCTCCAAATTAGGTCACCATGTGCCCAACCTACATCAATGTGGAAAGACCACGAGAGGCTCTGTGGCTGAAGAACATGGACATAATGAATACCTGTGAGGTTTAGCAATCTGCCCCAGGAAACTGTGCATTCTGTTTCACTAATGTAGCCTCATCTGAACAAGGTTCTGGTCCACTGAGGGTGCTCAATGAATATTTTTGCATCAGGAAAATAAAATCTTAAGTTAGGAAGTACTTTTTTTCCACCCAAAGTGAATTGTATTTAGCTTGTTTGTATAGAACTTATTATTTTTGATACGCTTAGCCAAAAAGTGAAAAGTCCTCATGGAGTATTTTTGTTGGCCTTCATTGTTTTTTGTTTTGGTTTGTTTGTTTGTTTGGACTATTTTTTTTTTTTATAAAGTCTGTATTATTTGTCTGGTGCAGCCACTGAAATCTTTTCCCCGTTAGCTCCGTGGTTGGCTCTTGATTGGACAGAGATTTCCTTAATCACCAGGCAACTCTTACCTTAGCCTTCACTTTCTTTTCAGGCAGACCCTCAAGGTCAGCCAGAGATGAGAGATTAGGACTTTATACATTTTCTGGGCATGTGCACGGTCCTTTACATTTATGTGGCCTTCTAAATTTCCATAAATACATTAAAGTTTTTCAAAGTCCACTATGGACACCTCCTTCTCCGATTTGTCTTTTTAACATTTTTGGTGAATCTTTTATTATTTACAACTGGTTTTGCTGCTTCGAGCTTCTGTGATGTTAGACATTTGCCAGTGATTATTTTTGACAAATGCCCTTGGTATTCATCTTTTTGCTGAGAGCATAGATTGGGTCATGTCAGTACAGACAAGCCCCAAGAATAGAGTCTTTCACGGACCTTCCACACATGCCAAATAGGGATTCTTCCCTGGGCATGGGACTTTGGAGGGGCTTTAACTCTGATCTGTCCCTTAGAGTGTCTCCTAAAATGCTAGGCTGCTGGTTTTTATAGTTACTATAATTGTAAGGCTGTTTTCAAGGATAGCAAAAATATGTCAAGAGAGAAATGAAAAGAATTATGGCAAGTTAAAACACCACAAAACTTGTTCTTTTCACTGAGATTTGGCCATTTTTATTGAATAAACTATTCTGGGGGTTATTACAAACTTTTGGTTGATTTCCAGAGTTTAAAAAAAGGTTGATTTTGAACTGTTTTGGATAATGGTCTCAATACTTTTATGGAGGAATAGATTTTTGGAGGAGGTCTTTAATCTATTTTTTGACATCTGGTTGTTATACTTTGACATTACTTCTGTTTAGATCAGATATAAATAACTATTTACCTTAGTCATCTTTACCATCTTTAAGTATATCAACTTATTTCAGAAATAAGAATGGTAGTCTGTTTTAATCTTTACCACGTTTTTTAAACCTTCCCCGCAGGTTGAATACATAACACAACTCTGTTGAACTCGAGCATGATCATATGGCTTATTTAGACTAATGATATGTAAGCTGAAGAGTGCTTATCACATGTTGGAAGATACATTAAGGGCCAGTGTAAACTTTCCATACCCCTATTCCATCCCTTCCTCCCTGATCCTAGGTATAAACTATACAGAAGCTACACCAACATCATGGGTCTCTGAGTAAAGATATTAGGGAATGATCCATAACTTCCCATTGATGGGCCCTTAGAATAAGCCATTGAGATTTTGAGCTTTGTTACTGCAGCATAATGTAACTTATTCTAATAGATATGGTAGCCTGATGTAATATATACATATGTTAGGTAAATTCCTGACATTTGCTTTGTGACAAGGGTGCCTATCTCCTGGTATGGTTCACAGAGCTTTTGTCCATTAAAAACAACAATAACTACTTCATTGCTTCTATATAGTCAGTGAGCTGCACTTGATAGTTTATCCAAGGTACTGAAATATCCTGTACCATCTTTAAAAAGTGATAAATGAGGATCCTAAAGGCTATTTGTATTTTTTCTGAGGACAATGAGTTGTTGCACTTTCATATCTGAAGCAGAGTGGGAATGAAGCAGGTATGCACATGACACTAGATGGGAGATTGAAAATTCCTAACTCTGCATTTCCTTTTCCTCATTCCAAAAAACATAACAGTAATGTCTCTCCTATGTCCCATTCAGGGTTGTTATAAGAAAGCATATGTGAAATGGTTTAAAAAGTTTAGTGCTATCTAAGCGTAAAGTAAGGATGTGATGACTCATTTATGTGTAAATCTTCAAATGCTCACCTTCAAATACCCACCCTGTTCTCATAGGGGACTTAAGACTAGGCATGGTCACAGCATAACAAGATACTCTGTTAGGAACCAATGTGAGAACTCATCTTTTCCAGTCCCTGTATTATACAGACGGAGCCTGATGTTCTGGAAATTTAAATGACTTTCCCAAAGCAACTGAACTGGCAAACACCTAATCCAGTATGAAACCAAGGCCTTCTAGATCCCTGGCAACTTTGGTCAGTATTTAGGAAAAAAAAAATAGATAATATATAGATACTAAATATCTACATATTATATCCATTATCTGTACATATCATATGTTACATGTGATTCTAAACACATAGAGAGTCCAAAGTCAGATAATGGTGAGATGAGCTTGGCAGAAGGACCAGAATGGGTCTCAGACCAGAGAAGAAATAACAGTCCATTGAGTGAGGGTATTTAACATTTCAAAATAGCCATTATAGTTGTAAAACAGAGATGTGATTTTGCATGAGAATTCATGTTTGAAAGTTGTTGCTGATGTGTTTTCCTTTAAGTTAATTAGAAAATTGACTCTTTTTTCCTTATGAAGATCTCTCCTTCACTTTGCATTTAACAGCGACTTGTTGAAGGGAGGAATATATATGTCACTTCTGCCAGTTAAGGGTAAATTCATTTTAATTTACTTAGTTAAAAGTTTAAGAAAATAACATCTTGCAGTTACACACAAGCCTTCCTCCATATGCTTATTGCCATGAGTATCAGATAACCTCTATTTAAGACCAACTGCCTCTTGTATTTCTTTGGACAGGACATATTGAATTTAGTATCCCTCTAGATCTTAACATCAGTGTGTTACCTAAGTGTCTCAGCAAGCTTCCCAATCGAGTGGGTAAACAGCTTGCATGGTGACACAGAAAAAATATCTGAAGATGGCCAACATATCATCAGCCCACAGCTTCTCACCCACTCCCCAATCTCCGATTTTCCACCATTACTGAAAAACAGTGAATGGTTCTGTCCTGCCCTGTTTTGGAACTTGGCCTGAGGGTCGGGTAATTCCATCACCTGTTTTCCCTACTTAATGTTGTTTTAATTTAGTATCTTCTGGAAAAAATCTTAGGGTTGTTAGACAGGGAGGGACTAGATGAGTATTCGCCTCTGGCTCTGTTTTTCTCAGGGGTATTTCCTGTAGCTAAGAAGCCTGGGTGAATTTTATGATGCAGGCTCTGCTCACAAAGCAGTCATCATGCCTGGGAGAATACTGAGGAGACAGACGCTCACACTAAAGGGAAACCCTGGGGATTCTGGTGACTTGTCTCTCCCCTAAGCACATAACCAGCGCATCGGAGGGTCCTTTGAAACAACACACACATGGATTTCACTTCGCTGGTTATTTCCGTTTCACGAGAACATTAGGCTGAAATCTGCCTTTGACGTTTCCTGGGGTTGCATCTCAACTGCTGGCAGATTCTTTGATTCTTTATGCAGCCTCCTTCAGAGAGCTTGTAAAACTAGATCAGAAATACCCATGTGGCAACACATTTAAGCTGTCTTATTAGACACAACTTTGCAAACAGCTTTGCCACTGTTTGTTGCAGAAGCTTGAACAAGAAACCTATTTGCACACACAGGGTGCTACAAAGGCCAACATGATCTGCCCCAACTTAAAACGCTGCCTTGTAAACAGTCTCAGGACACCTGTTGGCCTGATCACCCTCAACTGTGACCTACTATGGAACGTCTACTTGAAACTTGGAACACAGATTTATAAGTTTGTTGGAGATATGAGTGTGTTAAAGGTTTGCAAGGAGACCCTGCACTTTATTTTGAGTAGGATGGTCTTCTCTCTTCAGTGAAGCCCGCGTGAATAGATGTTTTGACAAACTCTGACCAGTGGGATGCTTCTGTTTCAGTTGTAGGAATTTAATTTTCAGTTTTGTTTATAGTTGCTCTTACATGCTGTGTGCTACCTACTGAAAAGATAAATGCCATGTGTATTTTTAAAACCTTCTTAAATAAATTATGTGGCTTAACTAAACAGCCCTTTTTAACATGCACAGTGCAGCTTCCAAGACCAAACAATAGGTGCAGTGGTAATTGAATGGTAAGTGATCTCCTGTAATTCCACTCATAGTGTATGTGAAGATGGTATGAGAAAGACAGTAACCTGCCATTGGCATTACAAACTGCCTGAAGAGGTACTTAAACATTCCCAATGTTTAAAGTGAAATTAATACTTTGATTTGTAAATGAACACGTAAATACTAAGAAATTAACAGCTCTCCCGGTGGAAGTTCTAAACAGGATTCAGAAAGATTCATGGAATTCTGGAACTGGAGTTCTCATGCAAGGAATACAGATACCAATTTTCAAAATGTTTTTCATGTGTTGCCCAGGAAAAAGTACTCTGACATTTCAGGTAATGCAACGAGCACTGACAGGTCAAGTGTCTAGTAATTCTCTCCCTGTTCATATCTAACAGAGAGTCTTATTATTTCTATTGAATTAATTTGTTGAGTTGTGCTATCTTCTAGACACTGTTGTAGGCACTTACACTATATAGTGGAAACACACAAAGACTCTTAGAACTATTGAACTTAAGTTTTTGTATGACAATAAATAAGAACTATGATAAGGAAGTAAATTTTACAGTACAGAAATGTAGAAGATGATAATTGGTGTGGCCCAAAGAAACCCAGCAAAATGAGGAAACTTTTTCACTACTGAATAAAGAGATTGGCCTTCTTTGAAAAGATCTAAAGAATATGATGAGATTAAACAATAGTTGAATCTGGGAAAGAGTTTACCAGGTAAAGGAAACTGAATACAAAGGTGTGAATGCTCTTAGGAATATGCCTGATGCGTTGGAACAACAGCAAGGGAGTGCTGAATAGATGGCTGGGGGCTAGGTGAAGGGCAGCTAAGTGAACTGTGGGAGATGAGATTAGAGAGATGATATATACGGATAGAGAGGTCATGCAAAATCTTGTAGGTTATTGTAAAAGCTCTGGCTTTCACTCTGATTGAAGTTGAGAGCTATTACAGGGTTCGAGCTGAGAATCTGACTTGCATGTTTAAGAGGTAATTCTGGCTGCTGTTGGAGGCAGAGATAGACTAATTAGGAGTCTATTTCAGGTGTTCATTTGAGAAAAGATAGTGATTTAGACCAAAGGGTAGCAGTGGAGGTGGTAAAAAGTGCTCAGCTTCTGGACAAATCTTGGAGGTCCATCCCACAGAATTCCTCACTGATTGAATTCAATTGTGAGAAATTAAGATTGACCAGAAGTTATCCACAGGAATGGATTGCCATTGGCAAAGATGAATAAAACTGAGGGTCAAAAAAGTGTGGCAGAACAGGGCATATGGGAGTTTTCTTTTGGAAATGTTGGGTTGAGATATCTACAATCCTGTGTTTAGAGACAACCAATGGTACTTATACGGATTTGCATTTCAGGAGCAAGTTGTGGGCTGGACACATACAGTTAGAAATAAAGATGAAATTTGAAGTAATGATACGTGATTAGATATAGGCTGGTGAATATAGAATAGAGAAGACAAGGGACTAGAAGGAAACAAAAGGCAAAGGGAGAGGAGCAGAGAGAGAGAGGAGGGGAAGACAGGGGACAGGAAGAGGGGAGAAGTAAGGATTAAGTCTTTATGAAGTAATATTATATGGTCAAGACACTTGCCAAAAAGATTGAGCACCCTATGCAAAGAAAAAAGCCCAGAGATAATCTGGAAACTGTTAAGAGACTGATAAAATGTGTCAAATGCAAAGCAGTTCAAGCAATGTATTGGCTAATAATTGATCGCTGGCTTTTGTACATGGAATTTATTGGTAATTTGACAGGAGCAGTTTCAGGGGCATGATGGTAGCAAAAGTTTGGAGTGCGGTTAAGAGAGAATTGCTACCTGCTCCTTATCTGTACCTACACTCAGCAAAGCAGAAGAATGTGGAAAATCCACAATATAAGACCAAGAGGAGGAAAATTTGGGGGGAAATGTCCTTCAGTAGATAGTAGGAGATGGGATCTCCCTACAGAGGAAGGCAATGGCTTTCATTAAGAACATACATGCTGCTTAACAGCCAGTCGGATTGTAAAGATAAAAGAGGATGTTATGTAAGAAAGTATGATTCTGAGACTGTCACCTTCTATATTGACTGGTTCAGTGAAGTCAGGAGCAGGATCATTAACTGAAAGCAAGGATGGGGAGGGGGTATGGGCTTAGGAGAGAGAAGAACATGGAATAGTCACCAAGAATATTTTCCTAAGGGTATGGTCCAAGCAAAAAAGCAGTGTCAACATCATTGGGAGTTTGTTAGAAATGCAGAATTTGCGGGGCGCCTGGGTGGCGCAGTCGGTTAAGCGTCCGACTTCAGCCAGGTCACGATCTCGCGGTCCGTGAGTTCGAGCCCCGCGTCGGGCTCTGGGCTGATGGCTCAGAGCCTGGAGCCTGTTTCCCATTCTGTGTCTCCCTCTCTCTGGCCCTCCCCCGTTCGTGCTCTGTCTCTCTCTCTGTCCCAAAAATAAATAAACGTTGAAAAAAAAATTTATAAAAAAAAAAAAAAGAAATGCAGAATTTGCTCAGATGGTTAAATATCTGACTTCTGCTCAGGTCATGATCTCATGGTTCGTGAGTTGAAGCCCCACATCAGGCTCTGTGCTGACAGTGCTGAGCCCGCCTGGGATTCTCTCTCTCCCTTTCTCTGCTTCTCCCCAACTTGTTCACACCCTCTGTCTCTCAAAATAAATAAATGAACTTAAAAAGAAAAAGAAATGCAGAATTATAAGTCTGTCCTCAAGCTTACTGAATCAAAATCTGGACTTAATATTAAAATGCCCCAACGATTTGTATGTATATAGAAGTTTGGGGGGAAAAAAACTTTTCTAGGAGAGTTAGGAGAGCAAAATGCCTCTGGAGATATTAGGAGTGACTGGTGGTATTTCAAAAGCACTGGAGGTTGAGGTCAGAGGCCATGAATATAGAGACCAGTAATCATGCTTGTGCATTTGTTTTTCAACCATGTTCACTTAGAGGGGTAAGTATAAGGGCTGGGCAAAGAGATTTCACCGGCTGTGGTTTTGTTCATGGAAAATGGCAAAACATGAGGGAATCTCTTGCCTTATCAGATGCAGTCTCTTGTTTATTCTATTTATTCAAATGTTTTCCACTGTCTCTCTCTCAGCTTCCGTTACTTTTTGTTTCCCCATCATCTTCACATTCTAGGTCACGTGATCTCTTGACTAGATAAGTTCTAGCTTGACTTTGTGTTCCTTGATCTTACCCTGTTATTCAACTGCCCTCCCACCTAAGTCCTGGAGCAGTCTTCCAAAAGCGTACTAGAGATTATGTTCACTTCTCTGTTCAATGATCTTCAATACTTTCCTATTCTCTCACAATTTGACAGTTGAGTGCTTAAGCACCAAGATTCCATGGACTCAGTTACTGTTTAGAACATTTTCTTTCAAATTTTCCTTTCATACATCTCATATTCCTGCTGTCTGGACTACAACCCTTTCCCTCAAGACCATCCGTATTATTTTTCCTTTGCTTTTGCTTTTAGCTCTGTATCTACCAATAATCCAAACCTTTTTTTTTTTTTTCTTACACCCTCAGCTTCTTGGAAAAATCCAACTCACATGCATATTGCTTTATTTGGTGACACTCTTTCAAAAAACTGTTATTTAAAACAATCCAACCCACTACAAAAAGTTCTCCTTTTGCTATTGAAACTTCATAACACTTTTTATCTATTTTATGTTTTTCTTTAAAATTGTTCATTCTTCTATCTGTCTCTCAAGGGTCTAGACTAATGCATTGTCGAGACTGTATCTTATTAATTACTGTATCCACAAATACAAAACCCAATATCTTATGTATAACCTGCACATAATAAATACTTGCTCAACTAATGTCAAGGAAAAGAAAAACTGAAAACCTCATATTGTCTTCATTTTACTAAACATTAAGAGGCAATATAGATTAAGGAAATGAACTGAAATTACCATTCTGAGCCACTTGGATTTGCTTTCTGATTTCCTCCCACTGTGCTTTTATTTCCAGAGGCTAAATAATAAATCATACAGTCAACAAATGCAAATTGAATCAATGTTAAGAAAAGTCATGTTTTAAAGAACACAGTACAACTACATTTCACAGTTAAATTGTATACATTTTATATCTAGGATGGAGATAAGGGAACCTTGAGAACTCTTACATATTTACCACTGAGGGCTCAACACTAAGGAAATGCTTTTAAAAGATATGTTCAACATCAGTGGAACATAGTAACAGTTGCTTTTATGTAGTTATGTAGAAACAAAACAAAACAAAAACAAACAAAATCTTTCAAAATAATGCTAAATAAAATAACATAATCCTTGTTCATAAGGCATATTTTCAGTGAGTGGAGTTATTCCATCCCTCCATGACACTGCACTTGCTCACATCAATAGAAATATCTTGAAGTGGGTGTTTTACTTTAAATGCACAATATGAATTTTCAGATTTCAGATTTTTCTTGTACAAACTGACGTTGTCTCATCCAGTGGCACTCAGGAAAGTCATTCTAATGAATTCTCTCCCAAAGCATGGGTCTTGGGGCGCCTGGGTGGCGCAGTCGGTTAAGCGTCCGACTTCAGCCAGGTCACGATCTCGCAGTCCGTGAGTTCGAGCCCCGCGTCGGGCTCTGGGCTGATGGCTCAGAGCCTGGAGCCTGTTTCCGATTCTGTGTCTCCCTCTCTCTCTGCCCCTCCCCCGTTCATGCTCTGTCTCTCTCTGTCCCAAAAATAAATAAACGTTGAAAAAAAAAAAAAAAAGCATGGGTCTTCTTGGGCGTTTCACTGGAATTAGGAAGGAAATGCAGAAGCAAAAGTTTCCTTACTGTAATAGGTTAGAAAAAACTGTTCAAATTACTTCACTATAAAATTTCACAGCACTTTAGTTTACTGATTTATTGAATAAATATCAAAGAAAAGGATAATTTTCAAAACTATGTGACAGTGAAACAATTATATTTTTCTTCTTCTTTGTATGCAGTCATATCAGTCTACTAACATACTCAGGAACACACTCTGGAAAATACATGTTGATGCTACTGATAATGTCATGCTTCAATGTTTGCCAGTTTGTTTACGTTTTACTAATCATATTGGGCATTTGTTATTCAACATCTTCTTGCATTCATTCCTCTTGCTCCATAGTAGCAGAAGCTCAATTTACTTTGAAGTAATTGTCTCATTTACCACAGAGTTGATGGGAATGACAATTCCACCCCAGACCCAACTAGTGGATATAGTGATCCACCTTGGGCTAGTCGTGCTTTCTCTGTTGGAATTTCAAATCTTGAGTGGAAAGACAGAAAAATAAAGAGATAATTTATTCCAGTGACAGTACCGTTGATAAGTGTGGTAGTGAACACCTCACTTTCTCCCTAAAACAAACAAACAAACAAGCAAACAAACAAACAAAAAAACAAAAGGGATCCATGTTCCAGTCCCTAGAACCTGTGAATGTTATCCAGGTGAGCCGAGTGTAATTGCAAGGGTTTTTAAAGGTGGAAGACGGAGGGTGAAGAGGGAAAATCAGAAAAGAGAACGTGAGAAGGCTTTGCAGATGGAGGAAGAAGCTTAACTAAGGAACCTGAGCATCCTCTCACAATTGGAAAAGGTAAGGGAATCAATTCTCCCCATAGAGCCTCTGGAAAGGAGGGTGGCTTGCTGCACCTGTTAGCTCAGTGGGACCCATTTCAGACTCTCAAACTGTATACAGACCTGTAAGATGATACAGTCATGTTGTTTTCAGCCACTGTGTGTATAGTAATTTGTTATAACAGTCCGCTAGCTATAGAAAAGGAATACAACAAACTTCTAGCTTGATCTCTGAAATTAACATATATCTCATCCATTCCTAAATGGTTCTTGGACTTCCTCTTACATCGTATAATTCCTTCTAAAACATTTTAATAAATTCTATGTTTGCTAAATGTATGCGGAGTCCATTTCTGAAGTTTTGTAAACAAATCATAATATAACAGGTTTATCTTTGTATTTTGGTCATCTTTTATCCTTATTAGATTATAAATACTTCATGGAAGACATCTTGATTTATTCCATGTATAAATAGAATCTAATATAATCTTATGAATTCTTTGTTATCCAATATTTGTATGCTGATCATGATTAACTGAATTCATTGAAACAAATTTACAAAAAAGATAATTCACAGCAGAACATGTCTTATGGATATTTTACTAGAAATAAAAATGGAATAATGTAAAATTAGTTGCAATCAATTTCCTCTGAGGCCTTGTTTAGATGTATGCCTGCTATTAAATACTACTAATGTATCAGTTAAACGGTTTCTATTTTCATCTTTTACTTAAGCATTTTGTATGTTACCATATTATCTTCATTGCTTTTACTTTTACTGGCAGTAATATTCCATTATACTGTGCTACAATTTATGTGTTATTAGGGTTTACACTATTTTAATTTTTTAAGAAAATAGTAAATGTGCTTGCTTCCCTTAAAATACATCCCCATGGGTTGTAGTCTTTTGTCCAATGCAAATAATTTGATTATTTTAATTTATATATTTGGTGTTCCCCAAAATCTGTAGTCATAAATAGTCACGAACTGTGTATGAATATAAAAACATTATGTCATAATCATGCAGATTTATATCATCACCTTTTGTTTCTGCTTTTTTTCTTTACATAAACAAACTCATACGGGTAACTAGACAATTCATTTCTCTGAATTTGGCTGAATTGTTGCTATTGAGAAGTCAGCTGTCAGTGAGATTTGTATACTGTGTGTGTGTGTGTGTGTGTGTGTGTGTGTATTTTCTAGATGCTTCATAGAAAGTTTCTTTGGCATTAGTAATTCCGTGGTTTAATTACTTTATGCGTAGGTGTGAATTTATTTTATTTATCCTTCCTGGGATTATAATTAGGAATATTATGCTTACTGATTTGCTTTAGGTTGCTAGGTCTGGGAATTAGCATTTCTCGACAATTCTGGAAATTTCTTGGATCTCAGTCTTTTAAATATTTTCTTCATTGGATGTACTTTTGAAACTCTGATTTAATGTACATTTATCTTACTGTCTTGAATTTCCATGTCTTTTCAGTTCCTATTATATTTTCATTTTGTTTTCTTTCTTCCTAAAATCTGTTACATTCTTTACATTTAAACCCATTTCATGAGTCCTTTAATGTAATCAATACTCTTCTGTTTCATATCTGCTATGTATTTATATTTTAATAATTTAAATGATTACACATACATATGTACACATGTATGTACATACATTTATATTCCTACTTTATTTAAAATTTGTAACCACATTTATTTTCTATTTCTTATTTTAAAATCTACATGTTTATTTTTTAGATATTCATACCATTTTTACTTCTGTAAATATATCCATCTCATTACTTCTCATAATTAAAATATCATAAGCATTTTAACTCAAAATCTGATACAAATTTTGTTTTATTAGCTATAAATCATGTTGCCTTATTTCCTTAGCTGATTTTTGACTTTTGACTATGAAGTCATATTCTTTACATAATGGAAATATGGTGCACATACGTTGAAGTTGAGTTACTCTGAACAAGATTTTTTGCTATCATTTGACTGTCTGGAGGCACTACAAATCTGGGATCATTTTAAATTATTTGGTTAGAATTTTTCAAATTACATGGATTGTTCAAATTTAGGTTATAAACCTGTGTCAGAACCAGATTGTTAAAAAAGAGAAAAGGGACTTTAAAAGACTATCTGTAAACTTTAAGCAAATTAACATACACAAGTAAATATGTTTTCACATTCCCTAATAACATTTGAAAGGAAGAATTCCATTCTGATGAGAAAACCACTAGTTTGAGTTGCTGCCTAACGTTTTACAACATGAGAACCCTACTCACATCCAGAGTCTGGACACTTAGATAAGGACCTGAGTTTAGGATTCCTGCCATAAATTCCCACTCTGCTTTTCCCAGGGCACCTTTTAAAATAATCACTTAGAGTTGAGGCCCGCAAGAGGTTAGTGACCTCCTCCCCAGACACCTTGCAAGTAATAGGTGCTTGCTACCCTGCTCTCTCTCCTGGTCTCTGTGATCTGGGACAGAGGACTGTCCTTCCTCCATCTTGCACACCCTTCCCACCCCCAGCCGATTTATAGTATCTGTAGGTGATACATCTTGTGGCTTTACTTCTTTTTTGTGAGTGCAATGAAACAGAACTTTCAATCAAAATGACCCCTGGGTTTGCACTTCCTCAAAGTGGGATCTTGTATGCTGAAGGAGCTACTTGCTAAGTCCATGTAGGTGGCTTGTGGCTCCTTATTAAGTAGGTCATAATCTACATATTTTTAATTTACAACATCAACTATGGGCCCCTCATCACAGACATATATTGAGAAATTTAATTTTTCTAGAAAATTGAGTTTATTATAATATCACATAATATATTCCAGTAATAATTTATCATAGGTGATTGCCCAGATCCTACAGGGACCATCTGAATAGCAAAAGGAGGGCTGGACAGACATGGTTAACAGAGAATAGAGGCGATAAAATTATAAAGAAAGACACAACACAGCAACCCAGCTATTGCCGTGTTTTCCTTGATCTTTTGATATTATAGGCACAGTTTTAGTATTGTAGATTTCCAAATATTATGAAGAGGCTAGAATTCTAGATTTTAAAATATTGAGAGTGCATTAAAAATAAATAATAAGGGTGCCTTGGTGGCTTAGTTGGTTAAGCATCTGACTCTTGATTTTGGCTCAGATTATGATTTTTCAAAAATTCTCATCATGATAAAAAGGGGGCATTTTTCTTTTACCTATGTGGTGATTCCCTGAAAATACCCCACTTGAAAGTCTTGTTTTTATTAGATTTGACTCAAACTCATGTATTACTAAAAGCTCTCCTGGGATGCATTTGTTGAAAATATTTATAGGGAGGTGTTTTAATGTTGCAGATGCTGGAGATAAAGGATAAAAATTGACCCACATAATAAACTGCTCAAAAGCATATAGGAAAAAGCTGAAGAATAAGATGTTGCCATAACAAAATACCATAGACTGGGTGTCTTAAACAACAGAAATGTATTTCTTACAGTTCTAGAGTCTTGAAGACAGATCTGCATGCTAACATGGTTGATTTCTGGTGAGGGTTCTCATCCTAACTTGCAGAAGGTTACCTTCTCACGGTGTCTTCACATGGAAAAGAGAGAGATAGAGAAATATTTCTCTCTCTTCCTCTTCTTATACGGCCACAGTCCCATCAAAGTCTTTTATAACCTCATTTAACCTTAATTACTTCCCAAAGACCCTATCTCCAGATACAATCACATAGGGGGTTAGGACTTTAAATATGAGTTTTTCGGAATCTAATTTGGCCAACAGAAGACATCACAGAAACTTTGAAACACTCCAACATATTTCTAAGAGTCTAAAATGTCATGCACATTTGTGGAGCTGTGCAGATGCCTAGGGAAGCCCTGAGAAGGGCTTAACCTCTCACCTCTCACTCCCAATTGATCTTGAAACTATACAGGCAGGAATTAAAAGCCAAGGCAGAGTGGTAAATAGCCTTACTGAGAGTTGAACGTGTGCTACAGCATGCACATAGACATCTCACGAAGATGAAGAGACTTACTGATTTCAGGTATTTAGAGAAATCTCTGTTTAATTTTTAGCTAACCACTAAGCTAATCATGAAGAAACTTCAGTGGCCACACATGACAAGGAATATATACTTTCTAGAATTAGTCCTAAAAAGATACTGAAAAGAACAAACTACAATAATCAATGACATAAACAAACCCTGGGGGATAGGGAAAAATAAATAGAAATTTTCTTCAAGAATTGCCAGACAAAAACTTTAGTCAGCTGTTTAAATATATTTATTCAAAGAGCTAAATGCAACCATGTTCCAACCATGTCTAAAGAACTTAAAAAGAGTGTAAAGACATACATTAATTACAAATTAGAAGTTCACTATAGCAATCAACAGTAGACTTGAGTGGACAAAAGAAGGAAGCAGTAAACTAGAAGACAGGTCAATTGGCAGTAAAAGATATGAATAGTTGGTCAAAAATTAGTTCTTTGGAAAGATCTACAAAATTTGCCAACTTTATCTAGACTGAGCAAGAAAAAAATAGAGAAGATTCAAATTATGGAAATCAAAAATCCAAGAGAGGGCATCAGTATCCACCATACAAAAATGAAAACAACAACATCAAAAGAACTTTAGGTGTGCACCATGAATACTTATATGCTAACAAATGAGATAACCTTGTTAAAATTAGCAATTTCCTAGAAAGACACCGACTACCAAACCTGATTCAAGAAGAAGTAAAAAAAACCTGAATAGATTCATAATAAGAATTTGCATTAGTGATTTACAAAAATCAGAAAACAAAATAACCCCCCTCCAAAAAAAAACAAAAACAAAAACAAACAAAAAAAAAACAAAAATAAAAACAAAAACTCAGGAAGATATGGCTTCACTTATGAATTCTACTAGACATTTATAAAAAAAAAATTACACCAATACTTTACAAACCCTCTTAAAAATAAAATACTACAATTCCTAACTCATATGATGAGGCCAATATAACCATGATACCAACATTCAATAAAGATATTACAAGAAAAGAACCTGCAGAACAGTATCACTTATGAATATAAATGCAAAACTCTTTGACAAAATACTAGCAAATTAAATCCAGCCACATATGAAAAGTATTATATACCATGCTCAAAAGGGATTTATTCCAGAAATATAAGGTTGGGACGATGTACAAAAATTAATAAAAAATATGTAATATAATAAGTTATATTAATAAAATAAAGAACAAAAACAATGAAAGGCACTTGACCATCTCAGTAGATGCATGAAACTCATTTGAACAAAATAACAAAAAACAAAATAATATCCTTTCATGATAAAACATTCAACAAACTCATTATAAAAGTTAAATTCTTCTATGTGATAAAGGGCACCCACGTAAACCCACAGCTAACATCATATTTAATGATGAAAGACTGAAAACTTTCCTCCTAAGATCAGGAATCACACAAGAATGTCTGCTCTTGTCATTTCTATTCAACATTGTACGGGTGGTTCTAGTCAAGGCAATTAGGGAGTAAAATGAAATAAAGACATCCAGATGGGAAAGGAAGAAGTAGATTATCTCTATTGACAGATCACATAATCTGTAGAGAAAATCCTAAGGAACACATGCACACACACATATTAGAGCTGATAGATGAGTTCAGCTAGGTTCCAGGCTGCGAGAACAATACACACAAATCTGTAGTATTTCTTTACACTCAGAATGAACAACTGAAAATGGAATTAAGAAAATAATTTCATTCAGAATATTATCAAATATAATAAAATATATTAAAATGAATTTATCCTAAGTATCAGATGAGTATAGTGAAATAAACAGAAAATTATTGAAATAAAGAAGACCAAAATAAATGGAAAGACACTCGTGTTTTTGGATTGGAAGACTTTATAGGCAAAAGATGGAAATATTCTACAAATTGAAATATATATTCAACATAATTTCTATAAAAAATTTCAATAACTTTTATGGAAAAAATATACAAGCTGATCCTAAAATTCATATGGATTAGTAAGTTTCCCAGAATAGTCAAAACAATCCTGAAAAAAAAAAAGTATAGAGAACACAAAATATCTTATTTCAAAGTTTACCACAAAGCCATGGTATTTAAGACATGCAGTATTGCCATAATATGTACACACAGAACCATACAATTAAATTGGGAACCCAGAAATAAACACATGTATCTGTGGACATTTGATTTTAGAAAAGCATGCCAAGAACATTCAATGAGGAAAGAAAAGTATTTTCAACAAGTGGTTCTAGGATTACTAGAAATCCACATATAAAGAATAACTTTGGTGGGGTGCCTGGATGGCTCAGTTAAGCGTTCGACTTAGGCTCAGGTCATGATCTCACAGTTCTTGAGTTTGAACCCTGCATTGGGCTCTGTGCTGATGGCTCAGAGCCTGGAGCCTGCTTCAGATTCTGTATCTCCCTCTCTGCTCCTCCCCAACATGCTCTGTCTCTCAAAAATAAATAAACATTAAAATTTTGTTTAAAAGAATAACTTTGGATCCTAAATCCACACAGAATGTACAAATTAACTCAAAATGGATGGAGGCTAAATGAAGTAGTTAAAACTATAAAACTCATAGGGAAAACACAGGCTATGCCTTTGTCACTTTAGGATAGACAATGGATTTTTAGATATGACACCAAAAGTATAAGCAAAATATAGAGAAATAGCTAAATTGGATTTTATCATAATCTAAAATTTTATGCATCAAAGGACACTATCAGGGAAGTGAAAGACAAACTACAAAATAAAAAAAAAATCTAAAAATCATGTATCTGATAAGCACCTAGAATCTGGGATGTATAAAGAATCATTAGAAATCAACCGTAGAAATTCAAAATAATTTAAAAATGAACAAAGTATTTCAATAACCATTTATCCAAATAAATATATGCATGGTCAACAAGTGAATGAAAAGATACTCAAAATCATTAACTATTAGGGAAATGTAAATCACAGTCACAATGAGATACCACTTAGCATCCACTGAGATAGATATCATCAATGAAACAAAACATAACAAGAGTTAGTGAGGGTGTGGAGGAATTAGAACACATATATTGCCGGTAAGAATGTAAAATGGCACAATCTCTGTTGGAAACAGTTTGGTAATTCCCCAGTTAAACATAGAGTTGCCATATCAACCTGAAATTACTCTTGTATTTATATACCCAAGATAATGAAAAACATATGTTCACATAAAAACTTGTACAGAAATTTCCGTAGCAGCATTGTTAATAATAGCTGATGAATGAAAATATCCACCAACTGAGGGGAAGGAAAAAAAAAAAGAGGTTAGAGTGGGAGAGAGCCAAAGCATAAGAGACTGTTAAAAACTGAGAACAAACTGAGGGTTGATGGGGGGTGGGAGGGAGGGGAGGGTGGGTGATGGGTATTGAGGAGGGCACCTTTTGGGATGAGCACTGGGTGTTGTATGGAAACCAATTTGTCAATAAATTTCATATATATATATAAAAAAAAGTGGTGTTTCAAGGAATAAGTGGAATATTATTTAACCATAAAAAGGAATGAAGTACTGAAACATACAGACCTAATAAAAGATCTAGGTACAGCAGAGTGAGATTTAGGCAGTGAAGTTAAAAACATAAAGTTATAACTGGGCATAGAATATCTTCAGTATTCATTGTTTAAAGTAACTCTTTAACAAACCAGAGATGCTGGTATTATTCCACAAGTAAGGAATCAGCCTTTTTTTCTGTCACTCTCCATCTTGTGTCTTATATCATGTGCCCATAAATATAAGATGATATTTAACAAATATTTACATATTAAAAATGCTTATTTATTTTGAGAAAGAGAGAGAGAGAAAGCATGCAAGCACTGAGGGGCAGAGAGAGGGAGAAAGAGAGAGAATCCCAAGCAGGCTCTGTGCTGTTAGTAGATGATATGGGGCTTGATCTCACAAACCATGAGATCATGACCTGAGTGGAAATCAAGAGTCAGATGCTTAACCAACTGAGCCATCCAGGAGCGTCAATGAATATTCACATATTTTTTATTCCTTAATTGCTGCCTCCTCTATTCTTGCTCAGGTGAATTAGTACTTGTTCTTAAAAATGAGCTAATGTGTCATTCTTCTCTTGGGTATGCATTTACTTTCATAGGTCAATTTGATCTTTCATCACGGCATTTTGGGTTCATAGATTTAATACATCGTATTATCATTACAAAGGTATACAACATTTTTTATCCAGTGGTTTCATAAGTGTAGGGATAAGGTGGTCATAATCCTTCCTTCTTTCTTTACTTCCTTTTCCTCCTTCCTTTTTTTTACTTTTCTTTTTTTTTAACCATTATGGTACATTTATTATATCTCATCAGTAGATAATAGTTCTTGGCTCAAACTAGATGTCTACATATCTCTGGAGGCAAGAGAAACAAAAGCAAAAATGAACTACTGGGACCTCATCAAAATAGAAAAGCTTCCACACAGAGAAGGAAAGAATCAGAAAAACTAAAAGGCAACCAACGGAATGGGAGACGGTATGTGCAAACGACATATCAGATAAAGGGTTAGTGTCCAAAATCTATAAAGAACTTATCAAACTCAACACCCCAAAAACAAATAATCCAGTGAAGAAATGGGCAATGAATAGACACTTCTCCAGAGAAGACATCCAGATGGCCAACCGACACATGAAAAAATGCTCAACATCACTCATCATCAAGGGAAATACAAATCAAAACCACAATGAGATACCGCCTCACACCTTTCAGAAAGGGTAACATTAGCAACTCAGGCAACAACAGATGTTGGCAAGGATGCTGAGAAAGAGGATCTCTTTTGCATTGTTGGTGGGAATGCAAGCTGGCGCAGCCACTCTGGAAAACAGTATGGAGGTTCCTCAAAAAATTAAAAATAGAACTACACTATGACCCAGCAATTGCACTACTAGGCATTTATCCAAGGGATACAGGTGTGTTTTGAAGGGACACATGCATCCCCATGTTTATAGCAGCACTATCAACAATAGCTAAAGTATGGAAAGAGCCCAAATATACATACATACACACATATACAGTGGAGTATTACTCAGCAAAGAATGAAATCTTGCCATTTGCAACTACGTGGATGGAACCGGAGGGTATTATGCTAAGTGAAATTAGTCAGAAAAAGACAAAAATCATATGACACTACTCATATGAGGACTTTAAGAGACAAAACAGATGAACATAAAGGAAGGGAAACAAAAATAATATAAAAACAGGGAAGGCAACAAAGCATAAGAGACTCTTAAATATGGAGAACAAACATAGGGTTACTGGAGGGGTTGTGGGAAGGGGGATGGACTAAATGGGTAAGGGGCATTAAGAAATCTACCCCTGAAATCATTGTTGCACTATATGCTAACTTGGATATAAACTAAAAAATAAATTAAATTAAATGGTAAAAAATATATTGAATACATTTTTTAATGTTTATATTTATTTTTGAGGGACAGAGAGGCATAGAATGAGTAGGGGAGTGGCAGAGAGAGAGAGAGAGATGCAGAATCAGAAGCAGACTCCAGGCTCTGAGCTGTCAGCACAGAGCCTTATGTGTGGCTTTGAACTCACAGACCACGAGATCATGACCTGAGCTGAAGTCAGATGCTTAACTGACTGAGCCACCCAGGCACCCCTATATTGAATATATATTTAAAATTAGGGGCGCCTGGGTGGCTCAGTCGGTTGGGCATCCAACTTCAGCTCAGGTCACGATCTCGCGGTCCGTGAGTTCGAGCCCCGTGTCGGGCTCTGGGCTGATGGCTCAGAGCCTGGAGCCTGCTTCGGATTCTGTGTCTCCCTCTCTCTCTGCCCCTCCCCCGTTCATGCTCTGTCTCTCTCTGTCTCAAAAATAAATAAACGTTAAAAAAAATTTTTTAAATGATATTTGATGAGAGTTTATTTCTTGCCCAAACTCACAAGGCTACTATGCGTTATTGAGATTGATTTAAATCTTCTATATTTGAGTACTATATTAGAATATAGTGTTAGGGTGCCTGGGTGACTCCGTTGGTTAAACCTCCAACTCTTGATTTCAGCTTAGGTCATGATCTCAAGGTTTGTGAGATCGAGCCCCAGATCAGGCTCCATGCTGTCAGCAAAGAGCCAACTTGGGATTCTCTCTCTCCCTCTCTCTCTGCCCATCTTCCTGCTCACTCTCTCTTTCTCTCTCTCTCAAATTAAGTAAATATGCAAAAAATTTTTAAAAATAAAATACAATGTTTCTTACATTTCAATTATTTTTCTAATATTTATATAGATATACAAGATTAAATGCTTGTATACTACTCAAATAATAGTGGGTTTCTATTTTAATAAAATATCTGTAGAAAATATATATACATACAGGCACACACACACACATTGGGTTGTGTTCTTATAAGTTTATATATTTACATATATGCTCTTTGTTTTATGTGATCCAAGTTAAATTACATACTTTAGATTTGGAAGTAGGATAAAATAGTTAATTTTATTTTGTACATCATCCAATTAATATTTAGGGTGGTCCTATGAATCAAGAACAGGATCTTTTTTTTAATCTTTTGCTTCTTTTCATAATTTCTCTTACTTCTCAAGTCCAAGGTAGTTAAGTGTGGACAGCAGTAATTGTTGATGGATTTAGAAGCCTCCCCTTCATCAGCCTCAAGATAAGTGATATTAATTCTTTATCGTTGCTTCTAAGCACAGTTTTTAAACCGTATTTTTAGGGGCACCTGGGTGGCTCAGTCGGTTAAGTGGCCGACTTCGGCTCAGGTCATGATCTCGCGGTCGTGAGTTCGAGCCCCGCGTCAGGCTCTGTGCTGACAGCTCGGAGCCTGGAGCCTGTTTCGGGTTCTGTGTCTCCCTCTCTCTGACCCTCCCCCGTTCATGCTTTGTCTCTCTCTGTCTCAAAAATAAATAAACGTTAAAAAAAATTTTTTTTAAACTGTATTTTTACAATGCCTACTATTAATTTTCACAAATACCTACTGAATGTCTATTTTTTGATTGAGGTGACAGAACTACATTCTTAAATAGAACCTATCTGAGGTCCTACATAACTAAATTTCAAGAGAACAAGAGAAATTTCTGGAGGCTTTAAAGGAGAATCCATTCCTTGCCTTTTGCAACTTGTATAAGCCATCTGTATTCCTTGATTTAGGGCCCCTTCCTCCATATTCAAATCCAGCCAGGTAGCATATTTAAGTCTCTCTCTCTCTGACTCTGACTCTCCTACCTCTTTCCTATAAGGATCTTTGTGAGGTGTCTACAGAACAAACCAGGATACTCTCACTATATCAAGATCATTAAGTTAATCATATTTGCAATAAGTTTTTGCTCCATATAAAGTAATAAGAGTCACAGGTTTAAGAGATTACAATATTCACACTGTGAGGAGCTATTTTATTCCCTTCTGTACTACCCATTTATATCCTTGGCCATTTTCTCCAAGTGCCCAAACCAGTAGTCACCAAGAGTACCTATACTCACAAATTCCTTTTCTTGACACCATGGAAAATACATTCTTTTTTTCAGTTCCATCTAAGGGAAGGACTCCATTTATCACAACTTCAGCCAGGGGGGTGCTGTTTTCAGAATAAAGACATGCTGAGCAAACCTTCTAAACAAGTATCATTCTCTAACTCACCATAAGTGAAACATCATGCTAGATCTTATTGGAAATAAATCAATTAGAAAGCATGAATATTGCCCTCCAGCTAAGTTCAATACAGTTTGTAAGGGAAACCTACTAGATATTGAACTGATATAAATCTGGCTTTAATGATGCTATAACACAGGCACATTATAGAAGTATATCTTTCAATTGTTTGGACAAACCATATGAATTATAAACATACAGTCTATCTCACTAAATGCCTCCATGTTGTGTTATAGATATTCTAGTATTCCTTTGGCAGAGGAGGCATTTAAGGCACAGAGATGTCACATAACAATACTAATTTGCCGAATCTAATAAATTGTGAAACTGTGATTTTAGCTCAACTGCGTAGGGTTCCAAAACGTCTAGTAATTTAATTGTGCCTTGTGTTCTGACATACTATTGAGAGATGATACTTGAAATCTATTGGGTGATAACCATTGTAATTTGTATTTTCCCCCCAAAAAATTTTGGCATGAGTTATGGAACCTGGGTTATATTCTCAAATTCTGAGTGCCTCCAATCTCTTTTCTATTTTTGAAGTAGAAAGTAAATAAATGGCTCTCTAGACTTATTTTGCAGATCTAATGAGGTAAGTGAACCCTTTATGAAACACAAAATACTTAGATTTGTGTTTTTCTTTCCCCCTCCTTTACCACAAAGAATACTACTGAGACCACAGACTGAAGGCCAATCACACTGAAGACAAATGTTAGGTCTTAAGCATGCTGTAAAATAAAATCTATCTCTATATGAATTATTATCAAGTTATCTTCATCACACACTTGAAGCAACATAAAATTTTTTAAATGTTATGCCAACTTGTGACTGAGCATATGAGTGCACAAAGCCAGTTTATTCACTGGGTATTTTGGTCCACAAAATAGCCTTTCCAATCTTTGGAGCAGAACTTTTGCCTGGAGCTGTCTTTAATAATATATTAAGCATTAAATGTATGAGCATAACCCAAGCACATCAGTATTTTTTAACTGCCCTGAATTCCATATTCTTATGTACCTGCACTCTTTCCTTTGTCAAAGAAATATAATTTATTTAAATGCAGAATTTCTTATTCTCTTTGTTGTGTGTACACGTCCACATGGAATATATTTTGTTACCCTATTTTTAATTGGTAGTACTCAATAACTAATACTTTCATACTCACTTCACCCTAGACTTGTAAGAACTTCTTAAACTGTTATAAATAGAAAAATATATATATGTACAAGTTAAATCTAAGCGATAATAGCCCCGTGGATAGTGGCATAGTTAGAAGTGGATGGCATGAAAAAGTAACAAGCAGCATTGTGAACTGGGTCGAATTTAATAGGGGACAATGCCAAGAAGGATCTTTTTATTTTTTTTCCTTCAAGTCATGCTCAATTCACTAGGTGTTGTTCACTAAAATCTCAATTAGATGCAAAGACTGAGTACCGTGGGGCTCCCCAGATCAATTATGTGCAGGTCGATCACTGAGCGACTGTCAATAAAGTAATCAAAGCTGAAATATATTCCACTTACAGCTTTTTGTTTCCAACAATCTAAGAAGTAACTGTAATCATTATTCCCTTCAGCTCTGCCACTTGGAAGAATGACAGAGGAAGAGCTTCAGGAGGAAATGTCTTCCTCATTGGATGAATTGGGAGGTGAGTGCTTGAGTCTTAGAGGAGCAAGACTGAGGGATCAAGTCTGTATCATTGGTATACATTAATATTCAAAAGTTACATTGTTAACTTCTCTAAAGAAGACCATAAAAGTTTGCAGCTAGTCACTCAAACTCAAAAGACATCATGGGACAGGGTTACTCTCCCTAAAATTCTTCACCTGAATTTAAACCAAGGTGTAGTATTACTTGTATTAATATTTAAAATGATTTAAAATGACCATAACAGTGCTCTGTACAGACCCTGAGGGGACTCCCACAATGACTTCTCGCTTTTGGAGATCCAGGAACTTGGGTCATCTCTTCTTTAGTTGGGGACACAACCAGTGAGTTGCTTCTAACCGACAGAATATGGCAAGGTGATGGAATTTCACACTTTTGATTAGGTTATGTTACAGGGTAAAGGCGAGGAGATGTCACTCTCATGATTATCTGTTCTGTAAGATTCTGTCCTAGCATACTCTTCTGCTGGTCTCAACAAAAGCAAACATCCGTGGGGCGCCTGGGTGGCGCAGTCGGTTAAGCGTCCGACTTCAGCCAGGTCACGATCTCGCGGTCCGTGAGTTCCAGCCCCGCGTCAGGCTCTGGGCTGATGGCTCAGAGCCTGGAGCCTGTTTCTGATTCTGTGTCTCCCTCTCTCTCTGCCCCTCCCCCGTTCATGCTCTGTCTCTCTCTGTCCCAAAAATAAATAAACGTTGAAAAAAAAAATTTAAAAAAAAAAAAAAAAGCAAACATCCGTAATGTGAACTACCGGTAGAGAGGGCCACGTGGCAAGAAACAGCTGAGCTCATAGATGAGCTGGCAGCTAATAAAAGTATGGAGACCCCAGTCCCATAATTGCAAGAGGATCACTTTTGCTAATAACTTGAGGGGACTGGGAAGCCAGCCTTCCCAATTTGAGCATTTAGGTGAGTGTGTAGTATAGCTAACACCTTGACTGCAGGTTTGCGAGACACTGAGTACAGGATTTTCAGGTAGATTGTGCCTGAACTCCTGACCCACGGGAAATGTGCAAGATAAATGTGTATTGGTTTAAACCTCTAAGCTTGTGGCATTTTTTTTACATGTCATTGAACACATATACAATATAAAAGAATAATTTTCGCATATATGATTGCTGGCAAGTATTTCTTATAAAACAACGTTTCAACATATAAGCAAGTATTTATGAATAGTAAATTTGCTGTATGACTGTTTCCTTTGAAATGAGTTACTTTTTTTAAGTGAGAGGGCAACCACTGCACGGTGTTTAGGAACATGAGCTCTGCCTTTCTGGGATCAAATCCCACACCTTCTACTTTCTAGCTGTGTTATTCTGAGCAACCCATGAAAGCTGTCTGAGCCTCAGTTGTATCATCTGAAAACTGGGTCATATGTCTCATATGTCTCACAGCCTCGCTATGAACATTGAGTGAGTAAAAATCATGTCCTTTGTATTTTCTGAAGTACTGAAATATTTTGTTTTTTTTCCAGTATAATTGTACTGTAAAGGGTGTTATTTCTGCCAAAATAATTAATCTTCCAAAGGGAAATGCATAGTTCCTCCCATTATACCTAGAATTAATGTCAGGAATAGAACAGGCTGTGGAATGATGAAAATTTGCAGATGTCCACAATTGAAAGAAAGTAAATTCAATGAAAGAGGAAAAAGAACATCGAGAAATAGTCACAGATTCATACAGATAATTTGCAGCAGATTGCAGAAGTCAAAGAAAGAGCATGCAGAACTTCACTTTTAGAGAAAAGTGAACTTCATTTCCTGTAGTTAAAACAAAGTTCCAATGTAATAGTTTTGGTTAAAAAGAAAGCTGTAAAAGAATGGAATCTTAATAAGAATGTGTAAACAGGAAAGAGAAAGATTAGTAAAGGAATACTTATGCCAACAGTAAACTTTAAAGGAATTCTTTAAGGCAAAAGTCACAAAACTCACTGAGGGAAGAAAGGCAAAAGAATGCCTCATCCAGACACATATTCCACAGAAGGACAAGAGATCATCCTCACCTGTTCCTGGCTGGAAAATTACTGTCATTTCCCTTATGATGTCATATCAAAGGTACAAACTAAGTATACTGACATTTTGTATTTCTATTTTTTGCATACACTTTTAATAAACCGTCTGTATATAAATCTATCCAATATATAATCTGATTCGGGCAAATATATTTTATTGGCTTCTCGGTCAATGAATGCAATTTGTCCCTGGAATCGTGTTGTCCAATGGATTGGCCCATGGTGAATTTTCATTAGATTTATCTCTCAGGCATGAACATTTTACTCAAGATCCTTGCACCCAAAATGAGCCGATGTATTTGGCACAGTGTCCTTGATTTAAGTAGACATTATGTTGAGTTACTTTTCCAATGACTACATTTGATTTAATTGCCTGTTAAATGGTTATATTCAGGAGACAAAGTGATTGAAAAATCATGATCCTCTGAGTCAAAATTTCTTTTTCTTTTGAGTAAAGAGGATATTTTAGTGTTCTGCTATGAAGATTACATAGCTATAAAAAAAATCAACTTCAGAAGAATATAAGCTTCCGATAAAAAATAAAGCAAACTTCAATCCATTTGCCATTCAGTCCATTTGCCATTCAATCCATTACTGAGAGGCAAAGCTAGATGATGAGCAGGAAAGGGGTTACTTAACATAATTCTTAAAGAAGCTTCAGATTTTCAAACTTTTAAAGCTTACTTTATATTATTGTAATAAATCATAAAAATATAACTAACCAATCTGAGTAAACATGACCTTTTTTTAAGGATTTGTAAATATCACTCTATTTTTCTCTGTCACTCTTCTCTAATTTGGGAAGATAAATAGAGTACAAATATTGCTTAGATACTGAACCAGCTAGTCATTAGTATTTAGAGTCCCAGTGGCTTTTCCCCTGAATGGCCAACACTTTCCAATAATTTTATATACTCTCCGTTAAAACTTCCCGATGTAATAACATTGCATTTATTTTTTTTTAATTTGTATAATGAGATTTTCATTTTGAATGTTAAATCTGTCTATATTAAAACATGATATATGTAATTGCTTAATTATCTATGAAAAACTTCAGAAACAATTTTCCGAAATACAAAATAATGGGCACAATTGTGTATATATACATGTGTACATATATTTTTTTAAGTTTATTTATTTTGAGAGAGAGAGAAACAGAGTGTGCAAGTGGAGAAGGAGCACAGAGAGAGAGAAAGAGAAGAGTCCTAAGCAGGTTCCGCACGGTCAGCGCAGACCATGATGTAGGGCTCCATCTCGTGAACTATGAGACTTCAGCAGAAATCAGCAGTCAGATGCTTAAATGACTGAGCCATCCAGGTACCCCCATGTGTACATATTTTTAAAAGGTTTCTGTTTCTATTCTCTTTTCAGGGTTTATATCTACCTGCCATAAAATTTTATCTCAATTGATTCTGTTACTCCAATGTGAATGAAGGCAATAGTGCTTTTTGAACTATATGGATATTAGAAGTCTAACATTTCATGTGACTATTTTTAAAGCATTTATGGCAAATTTCAATGGATTATATCAGATCTGGTCTACTCAACTGGTCTACTCATTGCCAGATTGTAATGTATACCATGAAGATGCAATAAAGCATTTCCCAGATAAGTATTTATAAATAATAGAGATACATACATACATACCGACAGGTATTTAGCAGTAGTAAACTATTCTTGAATTCTGTACATAGTCACATAATTAAAGAGACCAAATCTAAAAATAATTCCAGGGAGAAGAGACAGATTATTTTGAAAGAAAAAATAGTTTTACCAGTGAAGGGAATGATTGCAGTCAACATTTATTAAGCATTCACTATATGTCAGTACTTCTCTTAAGAAATTGATAGGTATTGGAGATGTTGCTACTTGTATATTTGGGTGTATATATATCTTACATATATTTTTAAGTAGTCTCATTAACTTACAGACATAATAAATAATAGGCAGATTCAAAATACTAAACCTAGTTCACCCATTGTTTATTCCCCAAATCCTATCGAGTGCTGACATTGTGTTATTCAGTGAGTGAGCAAGAGAAATATTTCCTGTTCCATGGAGCTTCAAATCTACTAGGGAACATACTTGTGAATTTCTAAACATGTATTAATTTATTTACTCATTTAACAAATTTTCGTAAATAATTTTAATTCTGGTATATCTTAAATGGCTTTAAAATATTTTCAATATGGACATTCATTACAAATCCTCACATTTGAGATAGAAACTATGTACAATTGCAGTGATATAAATATATGTATACTGATGTATATATGGTTTTATATATGTGCTATTAAAATATTTTTCATTATTCTTAAAGATATTTATTTTCGAAGTACATTTATGGCATTTTATGCACAATTAACTGTACTTCAATAACAGGAATGGGAATGGGAATTAGGGAAGACAATATCAGGTTGTTGCTTATCTACTTATATGAACAGAAGGCAGACAGCAGTGTGCAATCTATATGTTTTGCTGCATTTACCATGAAAATGTGACTGTCACTTCACTGGGAACAGTGATATAGAAAACACATATTAAATCTGCATACTAAATTTGAAAGGCCAAAAGGTGATTCACTCAAAGTGTGGCATTAACATAAATCCCAAACCGTGGATTGATGGCTCCTGTAATGACAAATCAGTAAGCTCTATGTTGATGTTAGTAAATAATATTGGAAATATATGTTTCCAAAAATAATATATTTAGTTTCCCGAATTTCTAAAAATAAATTAAATTTGCTTCAAGAAGTATGTTACTTGTATGGAAGACAGTTCTTTGTCTACTACTCAGTTCATTTACTCTTTTATGAAAGGAGAATTTTTCGAACATGTTAATTATGTCTCAATTTGGCCAATTATTTTTCAGTAAAATAGATATATTTTTAACATCTAAAGGATTGATTTTTTTTTAATTTTTTTTTTCAACGTTTATTTATTTTTGGGACAGAGAGAGACAGAGCATGAACGGGGGAGGGGCAGAGAGAGAGGGAGACACAGAATCGGAAACAGGCTCCAGGCTCTGAGCCATCAGCCCAGAGCCTGACGCGGGGCTCGAACTCACGGACCGCGAGATCGTGACCTGGCTGAAGTCGGACGCTTAACCGACTGCGCCACCCAGGCGCCCCTAAAGGATTGATTTTTAGAAAACTGATGGAATACATGACTAACCACATAATGAGGTCATTGAAAGTACATCATATATTGTGCTAATACTGTTTATTGATCAATTATTTTCTTGATAAATTATCCTTAGTTGAAATAGCATTATTGATATATATAACAGTGGTTGCCACTTTTTTTTTTGCCACTTCATTTGATTGGTTTAAAATGTTTAATTCTCGTGTATAAGTTCATGTAAATGTTTATACAGTCAGTTATTTTGTGCTTAGTTTTATATTTTGTTTATGTATAGTCGACATACAGTGTTATATTAGTTTCAGGTGTACAACGTAATGAATCAACAATTCTATAAATTATACAATGCTCACCATCAGCGTAGTTCCCATCTGTCACCACACAATGTTATTACAGTATTATTGACTGCATTCCCTATGCTATACTTTTTATCTTCAAGACATTTATATTATAATTGAAAGTTTCTGTCTCGTAATCCCTTCACCTAGTTCATCCATTCTCCCACCCACCGCCCCTCTGGCAACCACCAGTTTGTTCTCTGTATTTATGAGTCTGTTTCTGTTTTTTTGTGTGTGTTCATTTGTTTTGTTTTTTAGATGTCACATAATAGTGAAATTATATGGTATTTGTCTTTCTCTGTCTCACAGTTCACATAGCATAACTTCTAGGTCTATCCATGTCACAGTGTCAACATTTCATTCTTTTTAATGGCACAGTGGAAAAGAGTGTGGAGGTTCCTCAAAAAATTAAAAAATAGAAATATCATATGATCAAAGAAAAAGAAAACACTAATTTGAAAAGATACATGTGGGGCGGGGCGCCTGGGTGGCTCAGTAGGTTAAGCGTCAGGCTCTGGATTTTGGCTCAGGTCACAATCTCACGGTTCATGGAATCAAACCCAGGTTGGGCCTCGGGCTAAGAGTGCAGAGCATGCTTGGGATTCTCTCTCTTTCTATGCCACTCTCCTCCTTGCACATGCTCTCTCTTTCAAAATGAATAAACTTGTTAAAAAAAAAGAAAAGATATGTGCACCCCTATGTTTAGTCAGTTATTCTTTCAGAACACATGTATTTTAAATATGTAAGTTAATATATGTGTATAATTCTTCCTTTGTTTACTTTCATAGGTAAATACATGTGTATTCCTGTGTGTGTGTGTGTGTGTGTGTGTGTGTGTGGCATTGTAGAAATGACACAGATTTGCAATTATGAAACCAAAGTTTTCTGTGAAATAATGATGGTTTTATTTGCATTGATTACAAGGTATCTGTAACAATTGGTAACAAGAGCAAATCCATAGAAGATGTGGGAATATCAATATGCCTTTTAGTCACAAATAATGAAGATGTATATCCAGGGTCCAGTGAGATTCTTAAAATTGTTTCTCAGCTCTCATAGTGATTAGAAGTACAGTAAAATCAGTTTTGGTTGATTAGATAGAAATGACAATATCAAATGAAAGAAGTTAGTAAATTATAAGATCCTTCAATATATACTGTATTTTGCGATGATATAAACTGTATTTTTAGTGATATATACAATGATATCTATGTCTGTATTTTTCTATCAACTATTTATCTATATATTTTGTACTTATTGTAATTTTTCTTGCACTGATTTTCCTCTCCTAAACTTCCATATAGTTGAGTTGTCAATATGATATTCTCAAAGTAAAATGGAACCTTAAGAAAATACTTAGATAATTCAAGCAATAACATGAAAAGTCTTACTAGTTAAGGAAGAGAGAGATGTAGGAAAATTGATGTTTTCAGAATCACTGACTCCCCAGTTTTATTTCTTTATTTCATGACTCAATAATTAGCAGCCATAGGCGATGAAGTTTATGTACAAAAATAGACTGAGAGCTGATATTCTATTCCTCCAATTATAGTGGTATTTCTAATTTTAAAATATCTTGTTAAAAGATATGTAACAACAACCCTCTCAGTTATTAAATAACAGCAATCCCCTGTTATTTCTTACTTCTGATTTTATTGTAATGCATTTTTAAGTTGATATTTATACAGTTATGAATTAATACTTTTAAGATTAGCTTTAAATAAACTCTTGTGAGACATACTATTAATTTGAGAATACATTAACATATAATATTCAAGCATGTAAACCACAGATTTGCATTTTTCCACCCACTTCTACAAAACCAACATTTACAATTTAGAACTTTCTCAAGGAGTAATTAGGTTATTTTAGAATTTTATCAGAACTTGGATTCAACTTTTATGAACATAATTTTGAAATGTCTTTCTTGTAGAAATTCATATTACATTGCCATCAGGAAATCAGTTTGGACTACTTGGAAACTCTGGTCTCATCTAAATTACCACTGCTTCTCTCATTCTTCTGTTGAAATATCCCATTAGTATAAACTTTCTTTATGGGAAACTAGACATGAATAAAAGAATTGTTTTCTTTATTCTGTATTTGCTCCCTTTTAGGGGTGATATGATTTCCTAGTGAGTTTTAAGTCAGATCACCTTAAGGCAAAGTGTGGAATGTACATGGATGCTGTCTCTGTTTAGACATTTACTGAATCCATCACCTAAGGGGATGCAGGAAATGGACAGTGTAGAGTAGGCCTCATTTAACAGTATGGATTTAGCTTAGGTCTATTAGAGACACTACATATAGAGAATATGTAGAGGAATTTTATAGTTGCAATATTTTGGGGAAAAAATAGTCTGTACCCAAACTTTCTGTGCTGAATTGAAAGTAAATGGAGGAAGAGGAGGAGCTAATATTAGGTTCTTCCATGATCCAATAATGGGAAGAAGGCATGTATATGCTACATTGTGTCCCTTTTTCTTTGGTGGGCTTTCATTGGAATTTTGGCTTTTTTTCTTTCAAATATTGATTTATTGAAAATTCTTTAGCTACATATGTGTTACTAAAGGATTGTAGTGCCTTCTCCCCCCCCCCCACTGCCCCCGTAGAAGTTCTGTTAACAATAGTAGCTTAAAGTTTTGCTTGTCTTACTGGTGATGATTGTATCTGAAATTAAGAGAGCATTTAGTATATTTTATTTTCAATATTCTTGGCCACGGAAGTTTTCAAATTTTGCAATATTTGAAATGTTTTCTATTTTTAAGTACCTATGTACTACTTATGACTAGGAGTCACCTTAAAACAGATGAATCCATTGGTTGTTTTTCTCAGGATCAGCATTTCATGACATTATAACCATGTAAAAGTCAATCTTGAAGAAGCATATTCAGTGCATATTTAACATCCTCACATACACATTCCCAATGTCAAGACAGTCATTTGTTTGGGAATGACTATGACAGCTAAAATTTCCCAACAGGTCCATTAAGATGTCCTTAGACTAAAAAGAAGAGGATGTATACTGACATCCTTAAAGCAAGGAGGGGTTCATGTTTCATGGATATTTTCATGTTAAATTTCTTCTTCCTTGGTGAATGTCAAAGAACTTAGGGCTTGTCCATGTAATTGACAAGATTCTGATGTATTTTAGAAGAAAACCATCAGTTCTACATGTAAATCTCTCTGTTGCCCACATATGAGTTAATTCTCTTTAGAACAAAGTCAGGTCTGATTGATAACTGAATAAGAACATCATCTTCTTACTTTCGGGATCTCAAGCATGAAACTGGCCCTTCATCCAATAACAAATATCTGCACAGCAAACACTTGTACCACAAACAAGGCTGTCTTTGTAGATAAATAGAGACTTTCTTTGTTGTTGTCAGCTACTTATGCTTCTCAGTTTATTTCCTAGTTCTGCTTTAATTTCCAGCAGACATTTGTTAGCAAATTAAGAACCAGACTACTGATACTTATTACTTGCATTACTTTTTTGATTGTTTAAGTTCTGTTTTTACCTTTAATTATTCTGTTTCACATTATATTTATTTGCCTAAACCCTCTCAAATCCTTTGGGTATATACACACACACACACACACACACACATATATGTATATACATATCTATATACATATATATGTATGTATATGTATGTATACATATATACATATACATATGCATTTGTGGTATTTTCTCCGAAAGAGTCAATGTAAGGTAATAATATACTCAAATGCTGAAGGAAAATAAACCTACTGAGAAGAGCTCTTTTCTCCATATCTTTGAAAATGGATATATTAATCACTGTAAGAATGAAAGTCATAGGGGAGGAAGGAGTAGTTTAGAAACTAAGATGGGAGATGACAGGAAATCATTAGAAAAATCAATATGTTTAAATGATGAAAGATCAAAGCATCATATTTCTAAGAAATGTACAAATATCAAATAGAGAAGTTTCATTTTCAAAAAGCAGTGTTATTCTACTCTGGGGGAAAACACGGGATCAGGGTATAAAACATGGTAATAGGGAATCTAAAGTAAAATTTAGTGTTTTGTAGAAAGTGGAAATGATGCTGAGTTCCAGGAAATAAGGAAAATTGTGATGGATTACAGCATTCCATTTGAGAGTGTTGCTGATAGCAGTTCATTATAAAAGCTGTATCTGTATGTGTGTTTGTGCATGTGTGGTATATGTTTATGCACGCGGTTATGCAGGAGAAAGAGAGAGATACAAAGACCTAATTTTGTGAATTTTCACAACTCGCCTAATTTTAAAAATAAAGTTTAACATGCATATATCCTAAACCAGTGATTCCAATTCCAGGAACTTACCTAAGAGTAATTAATAGAGATATCTACGAAGTGATGTACAGTAATCTTTATAATAGCTTACTTCCAATGAATCTAAACTAGGAACAAACCAAGTACACACCACAAACACAAAAATGAATAAGCAGGGGCGCCTGGGTGGTTCAGTCGGTTAAGTGTCCAACTTCGCTCAGGTCATGATCTCGCGGTCCACGAGTTCGAGCCCCGCGTCGGGCTCTGTGCTGACAGCTCAGATCCTGGAGCCCATTTCAGATTCTGTGTCTCCCTCTCTCTCTGTCCCTCCCCTGTTCATGCTCTGTCTCTCTCTGTCTCAAAAATAAATAAACGTTAAAAAAATAAAAAAAAGAATAAGCAAATTGTGGCATTTATTAGCATAAATATTAATCACTTTTGTATATTTTAAATGTATTAATTTAAATGGAATTTACCTAAAAACTGTAAACAGATATTAAATTCTAGTTTAAAATACAAATACTGTGGCATTTGGAGTGAGGCGTACAGTCGCCTGAAACTTAATAAGACATTTTGATAGCGGCTACAGGGAAGGATTTGTGTGCCATAAAACAAATATGACAAAATGCTAATAATTATAGAATTAAGTTGTTGGAATATGTTTATCTATGGTATAGATATTTCAAATTTTATCTATGTTTAGAATACTAACAATAAAATGTGGGGGATAAATTAAAGGAAAATAATAACACAGGAGAAATAAAATCTTTTATGTCTACATGTATATTTATTTCTATACACATCTGATACATATAACAAGAAGCAATCTTAAATTTTTTTCACAAATAAACAGATAAAAAAATAAAGTCAATAAAACATATTAAGCTTTAGAAAATATATGACAATTCTGAAGTATTTAGGGTTGAAGTGCATTAGTGTACACACTTTCTTTGAAATGCTTGAAGTGGTACCTTCTGTATGCTGGTCATCTCTGCTAGTTACCTATAAAGTGGGGTCATCTGTGCACAGGCTCCTCTACTAGTTATCTAAAGTGGGGCCTTCTGTGTGTCACTGTAGGAGAGATTGGAACAAGCCTTCCCACATGCCAGTCAAGGCATACATTAACCTCCAGGGGGCCTAGAACACGTAGTCCTGAGGGAGATCATTGTATGGGCACCAACAAGATGGAGGATCAAAGATGGAGTCAGTGTTGTCAGCACTCGCACTACATAGAGTCCATAGAATATTTTCCAAAATAGAAATATGCTGGAAATGAAGCAAGAGTGCCACTTTATCAGTGAGAAGTTAGAAAAAATTGAAAGATAACAAGAAAACACCAAATATTTGGAAATCAAGTGGAATATTTATATATAACCAAGAAACACACACAAAATGAAAATTATAGAATGTTTCGTACTCAGTGAAACGTAAAATATAGCGTTTATAAACTTGTTATGCAAACTATATGTATTTAGAGGAACATTTTATAGGCATATATATGTTGTTGTTAAAGTTTTATATATGCATATGAAATCAATATTTTATTTCAATGTTTTATATATGTATAAAAGATATACATATGTATGCATGTATATGTATAAAATATGTATATGAAATCATATATAAAGTACATATATGTAAATTAAAGAATAATTTATATCACTACTTATATTTATTAATGTTCATTGTTAAAGAACAATGATAAATTGAAAAAATGGAATCAAGGAAATAGAGAAGATGTGTTTAGCAAGAGCAGGCATATGGATGGCATGACGGAGTCTCAGTGATGGTGACTTCTTGACCTTGCTTATTTTTAAATGTATGTTCATTTTATTTTCTATTAATTCACTTAGCTATGTTCTCTTGATTTGTGCACTTTTCTGAAAATATGTTACATTATATGAAATAATAGTCCAAACTTGGCCATTTTGATTTTTCCCCCTATAACTTTTCAATCTCTGCCCCCACCCCCATCCCACATTGATGAGATCTAGAGGAAAAACAGATCTCAACTGTGGTGTCAGGGGATTTGGAGTGGGTCGAGGCTGGCACTGTGTTGGGGTGCCTCTTATTCACGATCATAAAGTGTAAAAAAGAAAGACAATCGTGAGAAACCATTTTTTACATGCTACCGTGTAAAGGCAAGGAAGAAAACCAAAATGAGGAATAGTTCAGCTAGGGAAACACTGAGATCCAAATCAGGATGGGGATAGAAGTAGGTTGAAGGGAAGCTGGATGAAAGGTTTGTTTGTTTAACTATGAGAAAAACTCTATTCTATGGCAGATAAATAAAACAAAACAAAATATAAAACAAAAATATTTGTATTCATCTTGCAAAGAGTCAGCACTCCTCAGGTTGGGATGGCTTTAATTCTGTCCCTGATTGGTTGCATTGGCTAATACCTGTCAAGTCATATCTAATCTGGAGCTCTGAATGTCTATTTCATCTCTTCTCTCCATTCCACCCTCTTTCCTAAGAAGTGTCTTTCCCTATGGTTAGAACAATGGGTACCACATCACTTCATGGTGAATAATCCTTAGTATGGTCTCATGGAAACTCATTATATCTGTTTTCCTATGATGAAAATTGGAATAATAATGGCTAAAATATCCACATAAGATTTTATATAATTGGGAATACAAGTGAACTCCATCATCACTGCCACTACCACCACCATCATCATTATCATCATCATCATCATCTCAAAGATTTTCATAGTCTTGTTCATAAATCAGGCTCTGTTCTGAATGCTCAATTAATCTTTACAGCAGGCCCATCATATCTTTACAAGATGTGGGTACTATCATAAACCCCATATATACATGAAGACACTCAGGTAGGAAATGTTGAATTTCCTTGGTAACAGAGCTAATAAATGATGACTTAATTTAAACCAAGGTAGACTAGCTCAAAGGTATGATCTTAGCTATTTTGCTGTAATGCTTCTTATAGATGCAAAACACACAAATATGCCCAAATATATGCATTTTCTTTCATCTGCTTCCACCTAACTTAATTTTTTCGTTAAGATTTCTGAGTTAGTTAATCTAATGTATCCTAATTTTAGATCTCATTAATTAAAAAAAGAATCTTTGACTTTTTTTAACTAAAGAAAAATAACCAGAAAGTGATTGAATCTTTACTGACTAGCTTTTGCCTTTTACCCTTTAATCACATGGCATTATGCAACTAGAAATTGAATGCCTGCATTCACATACCTGTTCATTGACTTCCCAGTTGTATAAGGTTGTGCAAGTTACACAGACTTCCATAACTTGATTTCCCCTTATAGAGTTCATTTAATAATCCCTGCTCCAGAAGAAAGTATTAAAAAATAACAGGTAAAACACATAAAATTCTTCATACAGTGGTTGAAAGAAAGAAACAGAGCCAACAGGAAAGAATTGTTAAAAGATAAACTGAAGCATATTAAAAAAACAAGTTTATTTGAGCAAAAATGAATTCAAATTGGGCAGTCTAGCAGACAGAAAAGAGCTCAGAGGAGCTATACAAAATGAAAGACTATACAAAATGAAAGACTTTTATGTTTCTTCTCTTTCTCATTCTGGAATCATTTATTTTATTTTCTTTACCTGCTTTTCATACACAGTTGTTTCACCCTTATTATTTCTAAGTAGTTTTAATTACAGATATTGGTTAGAATTCTTAACTCTTGGAATACTTAATTCCTTATGAAAACTAAGAAGTAAGCAACTCTGGACTGTGTTACTAAACTAGCCTTCTGTGGATTGGAAAATTTATAAGTACATTTCATAATTTTTAGAAGTATATACTTCCATGGGGTGCCTGGTTGGCTCAGTGGATTAAGCATCCAACTTCAGCTCAGTCATGATCTCGCAGTTTGTGAGTTTGAGCCCTGCATCGAGCTCTGTGCTGACAGCTCAGAGCCTGGAGTCTGCTTAGGATTATGTGTCTCATTCTCTCTCTTCCCCTCCCCCTCTTGTGCTCTGTCTGTGTCTCTCAAAAATAAATAAGTGTAAAAAAAAATTAAAAGAAGTATATACTTCCTCATAGTAAATTTTCCAAGAGAAAAACATGTTTTCTTTTTTTTTTAATTTTGTTTTAACATTTATTTATTTTGAGACAGGGAGAGACAGCATGAATGGGGGAGGGTCAGAGAGAGAGGGAGACACAGAATCCGAAACAGGCTCCAGGCTCTGAGCGGTCAGCACAGAGCCCGACGCGGGGCTCGAACTCACGGACCGCGAGATCATGACCTGAGCCGAAGTCGGACGCTTAACCGACTGAGCCACCCAGGCGCCCCAAACATGTTTTCTAATAGACCCAAATATCTTTAGTTCTTCTGTAAAAGGAAGCCAAAGGTGGACAAACCTGTGTTCTATGATTACTGCTTCAGTTAGTTGAAAATGATCTGGATAGTCCTCAAATATCCAGATAAGTTAATTTATCTCAGTGTAACTTTAAGGCTTTAAGTTACCAAAAACGATATTGGAAATTGTTTTTTTAAGAGGCTCTATACCCAATGTGGGATTCAAATTCATGACCCTGACATCAAGAATCAGATGCTCTACACTATCAGCAATAGCCAAAGTATGGAAAGAGCCTAAATGTCCATCAATGGGTGAATGGATAAAGAAGATGTAGTATATATATATATATATATATATACATATATATATACACACACACACACACACACACACACACACGCACACACAATGGAGTCTTACTTGGCAATCAAAAAGAATGAAATCTTGCCATTTGCAACTAAGTGGATGGAGCTGGAGAGTATTATGCTAAGTGAAATTAGTCAGTCATAGAAAGAGAAATATCATATGACTTCACTCATATGAGGACTTTAAGATACAGAACAGATGAACACAAGGGAAGGGAAGCAAAAATAATATAAAAACAGGGAGGGGGACAAAACATAAGAGATTCTTAAACAGGAGAACAAACAGAGGGTTACTGGAGGGATTGTGGAAGGGTGGATGGGTTAAAAGGGTTAGGGACATCAAGAATCTACTCCTGAAAAGATTGTTGCACTATATGCTACCTAACTTGGAGATAAATTAAAAAAAAATCAGATGCTGTACCTACTGAAACTATCTGGAAACTATTTTTAAGTAGACATACCACGCAGCATAATTATTGTTGGAAATTTTATTTAAAAAAATTTATCTTACATGTATTTAATTTACATGTTCTTAATGAAGACAATTTCATGAGATATCAAACACCTAAGCATCATCATAAGTTATCTTTCTTGCTGACAAATTCTGTAACAGATATAATTTGAGCATATTTGACTTTTAGCAAACCTAAGGTAGAATAAAAGTATAATCTTTAATGTTTATAACCCTAAAGGCATGCCTGATTTAATTAAACCAATAAATTTTAGCTAGCTTTTATTTAACAAGGATTCTCCTAATTCATGCAAAATTGAAAAACATTTGGGTTTGTTTCTATATTTCTGGGAGTAGGCTTGATTTATATATACTTGTTTGTCTTTAAGCCAATTAAATAGAGGTCTTTAATAATTAATTTTGGAAATACCACCCAGAGGTAGAAAGAAAAATCATACATCTCTGATATATACCTACATAGATATAAATATATAGACAGACATGAGGAGATCTTACAGCTTTGCTTAAAAATTTTTAGTCATGAGACAGATATGAAAATGGAAAGCTCATAGTTTACAAAAGGACAGTTAGATCCAAGTTATATTTCTGGCAGATGGAGTGAGATGGAGTGAGTTAAGATTACCTGCTGAGATAACTTTTTACTAATAATTGTGAAAGAGACTTTTAAGGTTTTTCATGGACCTTTCAAACTAACCTTTCCTTTTTTCCCCTCTCCTTCCTCCTCCTCCTCCTCCTCCTCCTCCTCCACTTCCTCCTCGTCCTTCTTCTTTTGTTTATCTTTGGGAAAGAAAAAGACAGAATGAGGGAGGTGCAGAGAGAGAGAGAGAGAGGAAAAGAGAGAATCCCAAGCAGGCTCTATGTTGACAGCACAGAACAAATCATGAAATCATGACCTGGGCCGAAATCAAGAGTCAGATGCTTAACTGACTGAGCCATCCAGGTCCGCCACTCCAACCCCTGGACTTTCTGATAAGAATTAGCTTGGTTCCCAGAAAAGGCCAGGTAGAATACTGACGTCTCAAAAGGCACAGAGAAAGAAAGCAAATTCCACCAAGAGTGACTTTTGTTCCCTAAGTCCAGATCTTTTACAATATCTGCAAGACTTTTGACAAATTCAGGGGACATTTGGGGATTGGTAAAAAGTATAGGTAGGCTTTGGATTGTTTCTGGAGCTGCATTTCTGTTTTTATAAAAGTCCATCTTGTAAGACAAGTACAGTTATTTTTAATTCCTTAAAGATTTGGGTTACAAATCTTTGGAGTCTGACCCACCCATCTAACTACATTATCCTCAACTTACTTCTTTTTATCAGGAAGATCTTCAACTAATGGAAATCAAAATATTTCTATGGTCTACAGTTAGAGCTGTGTGTCTGTGGAATGCTTTAGTAAATTCTTCCATAAAGTCTTTAGAATATGTTTCTTTCTCTTTGGGGACATAGTTTCATTTTAGCTTCAGCAGAAGGCCTTATAATAACTTCTTGTAAGGTTCTGAATATCAGCTTCCACTTCGGCCAACTTCTGACCATGCAGCTACTTAATTCTTTTTTCTTTTCTTTTCTTTTCTTTTCTTTTCTTTTCTTTTCTTCTTTTCTTCTCTTCTCTTCTCTTTTCTTTTCTTTTCTTTTCTTTTCTTCTCTTTTCTTTTCTTTTCTTTTCTTTTCTTTTCTTTTCTTTTCTTTTCTTCTTTTTAAATATCTTCTCAGTTTTAAGCTGAGACAAACAGTAAAATATTCCTGGCAGTGTTGGACAACTCCATGGATGTAAGAGGCATCTCCAAAGAGAGTGCAAAAAGATACTACTCTCCCAAGATCCAGAGCCATTCCCAAAGATAACCAAAAGAAAGAAAGATTTAGACAATTGCTCTGCAAGAGCAGTCAGTAGGACCCCAGCTGCAAACAGAATGCAATCCACATTTCTGTCCAGTCATGTCTACCTGAAAACGGTATGAAACCTATATTTTTGTCTGGCAATATTTTGTGGGTTTCCAACCTGAGAGTTGCCAAGTCAGGTTTTCAGGACACAAAATGAGGCAAACAAGAAGGCCATAGCTGTCCTTGAGAGAGAAAGGCTCAACAACCGTTGGGTCACCAAACACAAAATCATGAGATAATTCAAAGATTGAATTCTTATGAATGTTTTTTTTCCCTGCCAATCTGAATTTGCAAAGGAAGGGGCAATGTAATATCTTACCTTCATGTCTCAACCAGGCATGACAGATAGAGATCTAGTAGCCCTGACTTTGATAAAAATTGTCACCCATTGCCAGCTTCTGCCACTTTTCCTAGGATTTCCTCTGCAGCCTCTGGAGTGAATGGGGTGAGCTATTGGGTTCATTTTTGTCACCAGAAATTGTAGAGGAGGCAAAATAATTTTCCTTCTACCCTTTACAGTGAGGGCTTGACTGAGATCCCTTTTTCTCTAGGGCATCACATAAATGAATAAACTTACCTAGGTTAATTCTCTGCTGTGGCCACTGTAATTCCAGATCAACTGTGATAAGGTTAACTTGCTTGTTTAGGCACAAAACATTTTATCCACCTGATGCCTTGCACGAGACAGTACACTTTAAGTTGGATCAGTCTGGTTTCCATGTTGGACCAAATCTGACCTAGACCAAGTCTGGTTTTTAAGTAGGACCTCGTCCAACTCCAGTGGTTCCAAACCCAGTCTGGAAAAAGTGATGCTCAAAGTCTGAAAGTTCACACAGAAAAAATTATGTAGACGGGATCTGAGAGGGATTTACCTACCACCTCCACTGGCAGCAAGAAAGCAATGAGCTTAAGGGACTGGTTGGTTGTTGTTCCTGGCCGCCATTAGGGTCTCCTTTGATCTCCTTTTCTGACAGCAAAACTGTTAAAGGATAGACTGAGGGACATTAAAACTTTTTTTTTTTTTTTTTTTTTTGGGACAGAGAGAGACAGAGCATGAACGGGGGAGGGGCAGAGAGAGAGGGAGACACAGAATCGGAAACAGGCTCCAGGCTCCGAGCCATCAGCCCAGAGCCTGACGCGGGGCTCGAACTCCCGGACCGCGAGATCGTGACCTGGCTGAAGTCGGACGCTTAACCGACTGCGCCACCCAGGCGCCCCAAAACTTTTTAAAGTTTATTTGAGCAAGAATTGATTCAAAGTGGGCAGCATCCAATCTTGTAGAGACAAAGAAGCTCCAAAGAGCTATACAAAATGAAGGACATTTATAGGCAGAAGAGAGGAGGAACAAGGAAATTATACTAGACAAAAAGTGGGTTGTTATCGCTAGACTACTTTCATTTAGGGGATAGCAGGGGTCTGTCAAGCAGATTACCTAAGTAGTGTTATCGGATGATTCCTGATAGACTGATTCAATATTCCATTTCTGGCAGTGCCCAAACTAGAATTAAGTCTCAAACTGGGGACATAGGGCTTAGCATAAATGACTACATTAGGGGCCTATTGTGTTGTTTACTGACAGAGTAAGCAATCAAATATCAATAAGCAAAACGAATTAATTATATTATCCCACTGTTTGACACAGTGCTAAGTTCTGTGAAAGATCTAGTAAAGGAGTATGGTCTAGGCTTCAAAGAGCTTCCATTATACTTGAGCTATGAGAGCTAAGAAATTTGAAATAACAAATCTACAAGCCTCAAGTTAAAATTAAGTGCTAATTCCAATGTGTGTGTGGGGTGGAGGGTCCTTACATTTAAATATATATGGCATATAAGACTCCCACTAATCTGGCCTCTATCCAGTCCAACATCCTCAGTCCATAGACTCAACTGACTTTTATCTTTGAGAGAGAGACAGAGTGTGAGCATGGCTGAAGCAGAGAAAGAGGAAGGCACAGAATCTGAAGCAGGCTCCAGGCTCATGCGGGGCTTGAGCTCACAAACGGTGAAATCATGACCTGAACCAAAGTTGGACGCATAACTGAGCCACCCAGGTGCTCCTCCGGTGACTTTTCTATGTTAATGTCCTAATGAGTTATTTAGTGTTACCTCAATAAATGATCAGTACCTTCTTAAGGCTATAAATTCTTTCTTCTAGGAAACTCTTCTCCCCTGGTCTTCCTGGAAAATTCCTAACTGTCCCTTGAACTCAAACTTAAGTGTCACCTTCACCATTAACCTATTTTGACCTGTTTAAAATTTTGTTCTGTTATTTGTTTGGGCCGCTACACTCTATTAGCAGACTATTCACTATCACACTAAATTGGAAGATGACAGTCTGCAATTGAAATTCTTGTTTTTGAATAATTACTCTAGAAATTACTAGTCAAATGAACATAGACAATTTAGTTAAACTGTTTATGCCTCTGTTAACTCATGTCTAAAATGAAGTAAAAAATCCTACCCAAATCTTAGTGCCAGAAAGAGATATTAGCTAGGACTAGGGTAGTAAATAATAACAGCTAACATTATTTTAAGAACTGATATTGCTCTAAAGTCTTGCATATATTACTTAATGCAAATCCAATGACATTTGTATTATTGTTTTCTACATATCACAGTTGAGAAATCTGAGATCCAGAGATTTGTAAGGTCAAGCGCAGAGCCACAACTTTAAGCCATATGGTGTTCTTACAAAGTCTATGCCCTTAGCCTGTCTAAAAATTCTTAATTTTAAATATTATATAAAATACACAGAGAGATATACAAAATAAAGTAAAAATGGTAGTAAATATTTCAACTTTTTGGAATCCATTTTCAGACAGTTAACTTCAATGCAACATTGTTTCTTTCTTTTGGTTTCCACAAAGAGAAAATACTACCTTCCGTTTAAAGAATCAACATTTATTTCTAGTTTTCTTCTGAGTTCATGGAATCACATGTTTCACCAGTTAGAAAGCAGACACACTTTTAGGCTTGAATATGATCAAGCTTGAAAAGTCAGATTTTCTGATTTCTTAGCAGGCATCACCGGATGGTTTATAAATTCAATGTATTGTGATGAGCTCACTGAGGAAAATTATGTTGTTTAATATTATCTAACCTGAACCGAGAGGTTCATCAACAGAGTTATTTTGCAAATCAGCTATGCTATGTTTTACATAATCATGTAAATTACTGTTTTATTTATCCATTCTATGCAGTGAATGATATTTAAAGTAATTCTGTACTTGTTGTCAAGGTTTAAATTACAAGGGCATGTAGGAGTTGTCTTATGGTAGAAGTCAAATAAACAGAAGTTATCAGGCATATTTAGAAACCATATAGACCAACCTGTTTAGTGTCATCTTAAGGTAAAGTTAATTTTATAAGCCGTGATAAAGAATAAATACCTACCCATAGCACAGAGATTGATGTGGGAAGACACTGATTACTTTCTGAGAAAATTTGATTAAGTAATTTTATCATGCTTAGGATGTCAAACAAATAAGGCTCCTAAATCTCTGGTGCTTTGTGGAAACATATAAAGCATGCTGGAGTTTAACACCACTCCAGTGGTGTCTAATATATATGTAAACATAACATTAGGATATATATATTATGAAGGTTGGTTTTGTGTGCTCATGAGAAGTTTATGACATAGACTATCACTTAACTGCCTTAATATCCCTCTAATTTAAAATTCCTTAACCACAGGGGCATATTTCTATTTGCATAATTGACTACCCAATGTCTAATTACGGAAACAATTTTATAAATGCCTCCAGCACAGATTTTGGCTGCCCAATCAAACACAATTTTCTTTGCATTCATATAATTTCCAAAATGAGCCCACCTACCATAATGTAACGAAGTCTTGTATGATTGAGCCAGCATTTTGATGAGTTAGGATAAGAGAACTACACATGGTTGAAACAAACAAACAAAGCATATGAGAAGTCTACAAATGGGAAAGGACTGGTGCAATCAAATAATAATAACAAATAGTATTGTATATGTGGGTATGGGAGGGGTAAGAGTAAAATAGGTATGTGATAGAAGATGAGATCAGAAAAATTATTGTGAAGCAGCAAGATGGATCCTGTCGGTAAGGAATTAGACTTTAAAAAGAGGAACTATTAGGGGGTGCCTGAGTGGCTCAGTCGGTTGAGCGTCTGACTTCAGCTCAGGTCATGATCTCACAGTCTGTGAGTTCAAGTCCCACGTCAGGCTCTGTGCTGACATCTCAGAGCCTGGAGCCTGCTTCAGATTCTGTGTCTACCCTTCTCTCTGCCCCTCCCCTGCTCACGCTCTGTCTCTGTCTCTGTCTCTCTCAAAAATAAATAAACATTAAAAAAATTTTTAAAAGAGGAGCTATTTATTAGAAGGCTTATAAAAGTGAGAGTAGAGTGAAGTGATTTAGGATTTAAAAATCTAACCCTAGTTTTTACGAGATTACATTCTAGAATTTTTAAAGCTTTTTAGAGCATTTAGTAGCTATTGCAGCAGGAAAAGAAAAATATTAGTTACTTGCACTGGTTAGCTCCATGGAATTACTAGAAAAGGGGTGACTTTTCAAAAATATTTTGAAATGTAAACAGTAGAACTTCTAGTGGATTTGAGGTGAAGAAAAATGGAGGAATTTATGATGATTGGTCTTAGCCTTGGCCAACTGGATGGTTATTTGGCTCAATTACTAGAATGAAGAAGTCTTCTGGAAGAATAGATTCTAGTTAGGGCTGGGATTAAGAGGTATGTTTTGGATAAATAAGTGTGAGATTCTTCTTTTAAAAAAAATTTTAGTTAAGAATATTCTCTTAGGGGTGCCTAGGTGGCTCAGTCGGTTGGGCGGCCGACTTCAGCTCAGGTCATGATCTCCCGGTCTGTGGGTTCAGGCCCCAGGTCGGGCTCTGTGCTGGCAGCTCAGAGCCTGGATGGAGCCTGCTTCCGATTCTGTATCTCCCTCTCTCTCTGCCCCTCCACCGCTTGCTCTCTGTCTCTCTGTCTCTCGCTCTCAAATAATAAACATTAAAAAAATATTCTTTTAATGTTTATTTTTTGAGAACGAGAGACAGAGCTCATGCAGGGGAGGGGCAGGGAGAGAGGGAGACACAGAATCAGAAGCAGGGTCCAAGCTGTGAGCTGTCAGCATGGGGCCCAAAGTGTGGCTTGAACTCACAAGCCTTTGAGCTATGAGATGATGACCTGAGCTGAAGTGGCCACTTAACCAACTGAGCCACCCAGGAGCCCCAAGTGTGAGATGCTTCTTAAACACAAACGTGCAAGGGTCTGTTCTTCCGAACGCTATGAATGAAGATCATCTTCACTGCCATGATGTTGGGGTAGACCTGTCTTTGGTCTTCTCTCCCACCCTTTTCCAAACTGCTTTAGAAATTCATGTTCATCAATCCTAACTTCCTGGTCTGCAACAATTTCCAATCCAAGGTACTTGTGAAGTGACCATAAAGAATTGAACTTTTTTTTCTTTTTTTTTTCTGCTTTTTTTTTTTTTGTAAAAATCCTGGTGTACTTTTCATATAACATTTCAAATTTTAATATAACACTTTAAAATTGTTATATATTGAGTTCTTTAGTGTTGTTGGAACTCAGCTTACACCAACCTTTGCATACAATTTCTTAACCAATCAACTCTGATTTATTCCATACTGATAATATATGATGTTGGTTTTATCTGCATGAACATCTACTTATTTTCAAAAAAAGCTTTAATAATGACTTAATTATATATTTACCTAATTATTGCATGTGGGTAAATATATGTGGATAAATAAATATATTTTAGTAAATATATTTTAAATAAAAAAATATATTTTAATTCAGAATAATGGAAATAGAGTTCTGTAGTCTTTGTATCTCCTATAATATTAAGCCTCTGCTTGGTAAATAATAGGTATTCAAATATTTATTTAATTAAGTAGAATTTCCACTTCAAAAAGGCAGACTATTATCCAATGGAAAGAGATACTCTTTGAAGTAAATTTCTGGACAAATTTCTGCATACTACGTATACTTCTACTTGATAAATTTCTTATTTATTTTATCTCTATATTATTATTTTTCTAGTCAACTTGTTTCATTTTTAAAGTCCTCAGGAGAGTTTTGGCTTTAGAATGTAGTTGCATAGTTTGTAAATCTATTTAATATTAAGTTTTCATAAATTCTTTTATGAACAGATTCAAAAAAAGTACTTCAATAAACAAAATATGCCATTATTTCTTCTTTTTTAAATAAATAAGAGGAAATAGAAAAAAAATACCACAGAACCAGTTCTTTAAAATTATTTTAATATTTATTTATTCTTTTTTTAAAAATTTAATGTTTATTTATTTTTGAAAGAGAGAAAGACAGAGTGCCAGCCATGGAGGGGGAGAGAGAGGGAGACACAGAATCTGAGTAGAGTCTAGGCTCTGAGCTGTCAGCACAGAGCCGTACACAGGGCTCAAACCCACAAACCCCAAGATCATGACCTGAGCTGAAGTCGGACGCATAACAGACTGAGCCACACAGGTGCCCCAGAGCCAGTTCTTTTAGATGTCACTTGACTATTTGTGAGTGGTTATATATTTCTGATTAATGGATCATATTTCCTTACAATGAAGTTTTCTAGAAGGCAGGATTTGGCTTAATTATTCACTGAATACCAAGAGGAGTAAAATGTCAACACCAAAAGAGATTTTTCAAATTATGAACTTAAAATGAATTGCAGATAGCCTTACTGGTGGTTGGGAGAAACACATACCAAAGCATTTTGTTAGTTTTTGCTTACAGTCTAAAACTTTATATTACCATAGTAAAAATAAAAATAAAAGATGACATAGTGAAAAACACATCAATACTATGTGCAATTAGTTTATTCTTTAAAACAGCCATCAAGTTAGAGGTATTGAATTTTTCCATCTATGTCATTTTTGTGTTGTTGAATAATAGGCAAAATCATAGCATGTATTTTTATTTTATCCTGTGGAGTTTTAATTTATCCTGTGGAGCATCTGTTTGTAATCTGGGAAACACTGCCTTGTTTTGTCCATACCTACAGATTGATCAGAGCCTGATGATGAGTTTTCAAATGATTTACAATTAAATAAAAAGACTAAAGTTTACATTTGCTAAAATTAGTATATAATTTTATATGAAAGCATACTTTTGATACAGTAGAATTGATTTTATTTTATTTTATTTTATTTAGTTGATTTTTTATTTTTTTTAATACAATTTATTGTCAAATTGGTTTCCAAGTACACTTGATTTTAAACTTGAACTATTTTTTTTCTTTTATCTGTCTTCAGCATTTCCTTCAATTTCTGGTGGAAAAAGTGGTGCTTACTCTCCACTCCCCACTTGGAAACTTAACACCTTTTTAATTTTTTTCAGGGATAAGCACTGTAACTACTAATGGAAGTAATTATTTTAAATGTGAGAGTAACTGAATACCATGCTCATGAAAACTTTCCTTATTTTTCTCTAAATGTTTATTTCCCAAGAATTCATTATGCCTATTTGTTTTGTAATATGGTAATTCAGGCATGATCTCTCTTTTCTCTCTCTCACACACATGTTCTCTATCCAGAGAAAAACAAGTATTTATATTCTTTCCCTGTAATTGGAGTAGGTTGTTTTTCCCAAAATTGATGTTTGTGAACCTCAGGTTCCCACATTCTTGAATTTTGATATAACTTTAATTTTTACATTTCTCTTCTCCATATTTTTGTCCCTGTGTGAAGAACTGCTATTTGCCAGATTTATCTAACTTATTTTCTCTTTCCAAGGCTCTATTGAAACATATAATAAAGGGTTCACAGAAAAGGATCAGTGAAAAAGCCCTCTAAGTGTGATATGCTGTCAGCTGTAACATGAACAGTTTGATTGAAGAGAAGGTTCAGAATTCAGTGAAATGTCTACAGCAGGATAAAATCTTACGGAACTTAAAAAGATTCAAGTGTATGAGAAGAATTGGTCTAGGGATGACAGAGCAAGTATTTGGCATTCAAGGGAATTTTGGAAAGTAGAGAAAACTAGCTAACGATCCGTCAAGAGTCTTGGGTGGATGTTCTGTACCTTTTAGGAAAATCTATTAAAAAGTCCTCAAGAGGATCCTCTTTACTCCTATTTCCAAGGGAAATCACACATAGGTCATAGATAACTTGACAGACAAGATGAAGGGTTCTTATACCATGTAAAAAACTTAAGAAGCCCCAGCTGTTGTAAAGACTATAGAGCAGTCAAGTGTGACATTTTGAAAGCACAGAAATAGAATCATGGTGACCTTGGGCACCTTATTACTAACTTTCAGTGTGACAAAATCAATCAGTGTCATTGCATTTAAATTTCTTCATCCTTAAATTTGGTTTACTCTGATCATGCTACTTAATGCATTGGGTTATTCTGAGGAACAGGTTGCATTTAATTTACATAACTGTATTTTTAAAGTATAGTGATTTTTCATTTATATATTTTTTACTGATAATAGTTTTTATTGACAATGCATTAAAAAAATGCTATGAGCTATGATGGGTAAGGAGAGTGAAAAGACAAGAGGGTCAAACAAAGAATAAAGGCACAGACAATATGACATGTTCAGGAATTGTCATGAATGAAACACAATAAGACTAACGAGAGAGAAGACTTTGAAATGTAGAACATCGGTTGAGTGGCTTTGAATGCTAGGCAGAGTTGGTCACACTTTACAACATGTAAAGGAGTTCTAGATCTATTAATGGCATCACATGCAAAAGTAAATCTTTCATGGACCCTCCAGTAAAAGTAAAACAAGAATTGAAACATGTTTTATTTATTTTTATTTACTTGAGAAATGTATCTTTTGTGTATTATTTTGATATTATCGGCTTACAATTCAGAAGACTTTATCTAATTGTGATAATGAACTTTGACTAAATGCTTCCATGTCTTACAATTCCGTATGATTATTTTCATTCATTGGTGATAAGGCTAGCTAGTGGTTGGAGTGCAATCTGTTTCCATTGAGCAAAGCAAAGCTGATTGATCTTTAATGTAAATAAACCTATAAGTTTACCTCATTAGTCACATATTTAAGCTAGATAAGCTGGAATATTTATCTAACATCATCACCCTGTAATCTACACTGTAGAGTGAATACGGTACAATCAACTTTGTAAGATTATTTAATGCAATATATTCCCATGACAAAATAGTTAATTCTTAAGATTATTATATATTTTATTTTTATGTAATTTTATCATCCAAAGCACTTGGAAAACCTGGATCACGTGGAATATACCTTGAAAGATCTAAATATCTTTTGAAAAAGAAAAATCTTATTTAGCGAACTGAAGAACCATGTCAGCAAATATCAATAATGTAAACATCCCTAGAAGATTACATTTTCTCTTTCAAAGTCAATATGGTTAGCTGCAGATGAGCTATGGATGTGGCAAATACTTGATAAGTGCACTGATATTTGTGACAAATGTTCTAGGTTAAGTGATGGGTCATGTAACTAAACACATCACCTGATGAGTGGGAGCTATTATAGAGTAAAAATTGGAAATAAGTAGAATATAATAACGGTAGCATTGATGACACCTGGAAACTTAACATTAATATTTATTCATTTTTGCTAACTTACTGAAAGCTCAGTAAAAACTAGCTATCATTTATTGATTAGCTAATATATCCCTGGCAATGAACTAGGATCTTTACCTACAAATAAGGCAAATGGCGGAGGAAGGGGCCAATTCCACATATTACAGACCAGCAGTCTCAGGAAGGTGAAGTATTGTCAGAGCCTCACCTAGCCCATGAGTGGAGAGTCAAAACTTACATACAAACATGGCAAATCAAAACTCAAAACTCTTAGCATTTTGACATTTTCTTTCAGAGCTAAACAGGCAACATTCAAACTACTAAAATGAGTAAATGCAAAAGTGCTTGTATTTATTAGATACTTAGTAGTACATAAATAAGCTATAACAATTGTCTATCGGTGTATATATAGAAACACAATAATGACACATTTTTTTCTGGAAAACTGGCACCCCAAATCAGGTGGTTTTGGCCTAAGGAAATGAGCCAGAAGCCACATGCATCTTTTCATCGGATCACCAGCAGGTTATTTCTGCTTTGTCTGTTTCATCTATTTTGATGTCATATAATATTTCAGTTGTAAAAAAAGAGTTTGCATATTGGTGCCATCACTACTTGTATTATCTCAGGTAAATTGCATCTATATTTCATCACCTGAAAATTGGACATAATCATGGTGTTGATCTTAAGGGTGTTGTAAGGATTAAATACTATAACACACGCAGAATGTTTAGAAAGTGCCTGCTACCAAGTGCTCCAAAAAGCCAGTAATTTTTATTATTATAATATGCGTTACTATTGCTTACTGCTTAGTGTTACACTACACTCTGGCAAAACAATCATTAGATTTATAGAATTACACTTATGTGATATATTTACGCTTTTATTATAAAATGCTAAAATATTAATCTTCACGTTTCAACCAGTTTTCATCCTGATTAATTGATATGTAGTATTCCTACCTTCAGTTTAGTTTTGTAAAAATGCTTACTTTTGTAAAAATATTCTGAGAAAATACCTAGTGTATAGATGATTAGAGATAGTGAAAAATATTTCTGAGATGTGCAAACTAAAAAAGTGATTATTATAAATTGGTGAAAAGTGCATAAAACATTAAATTTTTTAGAGTTATTATGCCACATTACAACAGCATCAAGTCTGTTCTTTTATTCAAACTAGTTCTTTTATTCAACTTATTTACTTTCAACAATAAAGGAATAAGGAAAAATGCTTCAATATTTTGACTCAACCATTACTATAAAGGGAAAAGTTTGGTTTTGTGTTAAGTTCAGAAGAAACCAAATTCACTCATCACTCTGTGAACTGCGCAACAGAGGTCGATTATTTCTCTTATCAAAATCTAATACATGTATTTTTATGATTAACGCACGTTCGGAATATGTGTATTTTTCATTTCCTAACAATTCAGAAACAAGGCCTCATTCATTCGGTAGGTTGCTTCTGAGGACACCTCCGGGCAGGTTGGACACTGCGCGGACCCTCACAGCCTGGGGCAACTGGCTGGTGCTCCTGCCGCGAAGTGAGCCAACACAAACCCAGAATTACAAACTTCATCACACGCAAGTGGTCCAGGCAGCAGCTGTTAAAAATGGCACAGCTATGAACAAGTGTAATAGGAAGGACTGATTGGCTCATGGTGTGGTAAGTACAGTGCAACACGAAAACATACTGGTCATTCTCCGCGGGTAAAATGAAGAAGCAGTAGGATAATCAATTAGAGATGTTCTCCTAACTGGTTGTCCTAGTCCATTCGGACCGTTGTAACAAAATACCACCAGCTGCACAGCTTAGAAAAAAATAGAAACCTATTTCTCACAGTTCTCGAGGCTGGGACATTAAAGATGAAGATACTGGAAGATTCCATGTGGTGGCAGGTGAGGGTCTTCTGCCTGGTTCATAGGTAGAGCCTTCTTGCTGTGTCCTCATGTGGTGGAAGAGGCAAGGGATCTCTGTGGGGTCTCTCTTATAAGGCACTAATCCAAGTCTGGAGGGCTTCAGGACTTCCCATCAGCCACATCTCCTAATGCCATCGTGTTTGGAGATTAGGATTTTACCACATGTATCTTGAGGGGGACACAAACATACAGACCACAACGTTGGTTTTGTATAACTCTTTTAGTCAAAGTTTCTCAACCCTGGAACTATTGAAATTTGCAGCCAGATACTCCCTTGTTTCGGGGGTTCAACCTGTATGCCACTGTAGGATGTTTAACAGCATTTCTGGGCTCCTCTACTCACCAGAAGCCAGTAGTGCTTGGTCGTGACAATTCAAAATGTCTCCAGATATTGTCAAATGCCCTTTTACAGGCAAAATCCTCCTCCTCCTCCTCTCTCTCTCTCTCTCTCTCTCTCACACACACACACACACCAATTGAGAATCATTGCTCATTGCAGTAAAATGTAACTTACAGTAGTTGAAATCAGTAGGATTTATTTTGCTCACCTGAGAAGAGGCTACTGCTTGCGTTGGTTCAGCAGCGTCACTCTGTCAGGCTTGGGGACTCTAAGATTCTCTTGCATTTTCTCTCACGCTTATAGGATGACTACCTTAGCATCAAGCATCAGGTCTGCATGGGAGGGAAGAAAAAGAAAGTGTGACACAGTGCAGTTGTACCTTTATAAGGTGTGAGATGAGATTTGAGTACAGTGTATTTTTAATTTAATATGGTCCTAGCTATTATTTTATTATATTATTATTTAATTTTGAACTTGTTTCCAGATTTTTATCAACTTGATTTTTAGCCCATTCTTTTACGAAAAATCATCCCTGTGTCTATGTATATCTTCAACTAAATGATATCCTCTGATCAGATCCACCCAGATGAAATGTAGATCTAAATCTCTGAAATCTAAATCTCCCCCGTGGCCTGAGTTTATTATTTTTACCACAAACTCTATGCATATCATTTTTACTTAAAAGGATATATTTTTTACACTTCTTTCAATTCCAAGAAATTAAGCACTTTCAATAGCAAAAATAACGTCTCACAAAATGCAGTCTGTGACCTATTGCATAGTAAGGGATCAATATAATCAATGGAATGAATAAATAAATGAGAAAGACTAGAAAAAATACGCTTGATCAATAATCTTAGTAGAAGTCTTATTTATTTATTTTTAAATGTTTATTTATTTTTTGAGAGATAGAGAGAGACAGAGCATGAGTGGGAAAGGGGCAGAGAGAAAGGGAGACACAGAATCCAAAGCAGGCTCCAGGCTCTGAGCTGTCACCACAGAGTCCAATGTGGGGCTCGAAGTCATGGACCATGAGATCATGACCTGAGCCAAAGCAGACGCTTAACTGACTTAGCCACCCCGGTGCCCCAGTAGAAGTCTTCTTTTTTTAAAAAAATGTACATATTCTATTTTTAAAAAAGCACATGGCACCACTGTTGAATCCTAATGGTACCACTTCATAAAATCCCAAACTCTCCATCCAGTATCAAATCCTAAAGCAAGACCAAATGCTGAAAAAGAAACAGGCGAAGTTATATGTGATAGAGAATGTCCTGAAATACAGTAGTACCTTCCTGATTAAAGGGAAAAAGGAGATTGGGAATAATGCAAACACCCTCTTCCCCAGAAGGAAACATTTTGTCAGATAAAGCAACTACTTAGAATGGATATAAAAGATTAATGCTTCCACCAGCTTTCACCACTCAGTATTCCCTCCCATCTTTATGGAGCGATGGAAAAAGAATGAGCAATACACCAATCAAAGGGACTCTGTGAGATGTAATAAAAACATTCCTGAATTCTTGATTACTTCCTTTTTTTTAATGAAAGACAAAGGCTTCCTTTCAGGTGTGTAGACCTGAGCACCCACTGTTGAGTCCGTCTTACACACTCTGGTGCTGGTTTGAGGATCAGGAAGAGTCTCTGCTGGCATTAAGGTGTTGACAGAGAGGTATTTTGTGGAAATGATTCTTTGGCTGGTAGATTTTCTTCAGCTGCCTCTTTTCTCCCGAGGAGAAATTCCATCAGGCCACAAATGTGGAAATAGAAGATGAGGGGGAAAAAAAATCTTGCTTTAAGTAATTTTAATTTTGGGTTTTGTGGGTGTTCTTGAAATGTACTAGGGACATACATGCCCGGCTTCCCTGCTGAGCCTCTGCCCAACAAACATCAGAGCAAAAAGGCACTGTTGCAAGGGAAGCTTCTCAGAATTTCCCTGGTCCACAGTGGGGGCCTAGAGGAAAACGGATTAAAGTCCACTTATATATATACTTTGGTATATATGGATGTAGAATCTTGTCACAATGCATGTCTCTGACTAGAAAGGCATCTGACATTAATAAGTTTAACATAAAAGGAGTACAAACCCTGGAGTGGCTTTCAATCCATTCATTCTGCTCTGATACACAAGACCGATAAAACTCGTACGCGGTATACCAGCCAAAGTCATGCTCTGTATCCAGTGAGAGAGTGATAGGACTAGAAATAATCTCAAATCATTCTTGTTTAAGAAAAGGTAAATCATTTGCAATTTTTTATGTTTTTAGTCCTCATAACAAAAGACACATAACTTACTCCACCATTACCTGACACATCGGTGAGACTGGAGTAAGATACAGAGCATGGTATCTTGAAGCAACTCTACAATTGACCGTTCTAGTTTCTTCTGGAAACCATAGTCACTCTTGGAAACTCCCAATGACAACCCATGCATCATGCTTTTATTATAAAGGTCACAACAGGATTTTGCTTCTGTCCATCAGGCTATACCCTTTCTTCTGGAACGTTAGAGTAGTATGCTTTGCTAGCTTTTTCTGAATCCTGTAGTTACGTTTCTTCTCTGTTAACATTGTTCCATGACCCTACCTGATAGCCAAGAATGCTTATGGCTTTCTACATTTTTGTATTTTTAAATTTTCTCAAAGTTGCTGTGTGTGCGTGTGTGTGTGCACTCACGTGCATGTGTTTCTTTTCTTTTTCTCCTCGTATGGAGTGCTTTTCTAGAGCATTGAAGAAAATAACTACTTCATACTGGAAACTTCAACCTGGAAAAGTTTTACTCTGGAATTTATTTTTGTTATGAAAGGGAGACATCCATATATTAGATAATTTATTAACATCACACGTGTTTGCGACGGTACCTCTATCATATACCAAGTTGCACGTCTATAAGAATCTGTTTCTAACCCAGACTTCATTACCCCATTTGTCTTCTAAGTGCCAAACTGCAGTGTCTTCATTAGATTCTTGATATAGTCTGTCTTAATGTCTACAAGTACAAACTCCATATCTTTGCTTACTCTTTGTCAACATTATCTTGACTATTTTTGGCACTTTTCTGTTTCATGTGAATTTGAGGGATGTCTTGTCAAATTCTAAGAAAAATAAGGTGTCATATATTTTTATAATTGTATTGAATTATAGATTAATTTTGCTATAATGACAGCTTTATAACTCATTAACATGGTATATCTCTTAATTTTTTCACATCTCTTTGTGTCCTTCAATAATTTTTTATAAAATTTTTTGTCAAGAATTTGCATGGTTTTCTTATGTGTTTTCCAGTTACATTATGCTCTTGTTGCTACTGGAAATAAGAATTTTTTAATTTTACTTTTCCTAGTTGGTAACTAATGATCTATGGTAGCCTAATATTTCTAGGTGAATCATGAGATAAGAATGCTTGTGACATTTTTATTTGAATTATTATAATTTGACACAAGACTGTCTAGCATTTTTATATGGTCATAATATCTGACACTAAGTAAAGTTATTCTCTTCTATCCACATGTTATTTTTCCCCTTTATTTTCCAACCTTCCTTCATTATTAAGTCTTCAATAAAAGAAAGACATTAGCCATTAATTAATCATACTAAAATGGATGTACAGAAGTCATAAGAAAAAGTGTAAAAGATTTTTCATGCTCAGATTATGCTGCAAGCAATATTTAACTTTAGTTCATATTTATTCTTAAAATTATAATTTCCTTCTCTGTCCTCTAGTCAAATTTTTAATTCCATCTCAGACAATTGAGTTGATGGTGGAAAAGTTCATGGTTAATCTTTGTTCTCTCTGAACATTCAGTCCCTGTTCAAATCTGACCGAATCATTGTCACTCAGCTCAGATCCTTACGACTCTCCAAAACTTCTCTGATGTTCTCAGACCAACGTGCTTGCACTCTTTTGAATTTTTACAGCAATTATTTTCTAGGCAGTCCTGTTGAATATTAATTACGCATGATATTAAAGCAACAGCGATATTACATATAAGTTGTAACTTAAATATTTTCACTTTAACATCTTGTTTCTCAAACCGCTTTCTGTTGTTTTTGTTGGGGGAGGGCAAGGGAGAAGAAGAGAAAGAATCTTTTTTTTACATTTATTTATTTTTGAGAGAGAGAGAGAGAGAGAGAGTGCAAGCTGGGGAGGGGCAGAGAGAGAGGGAGACACAGAATCCAAAGCAGATCCAGGCTCTGAGCTGTCAGGACAGAGCCCTACGTGGGGCTCGAACCTACAAACCATGAGTTCATGACCTGAGCCAAAGTCGGACGCTTAGCTGACTGAACCACCCAGGCACCTGGAAGAGAGAGAGAATCTTAAGCAGGCTCTGTGCTGTCAGTGCAGAGCCTGTCATGGAGCTCAATCTCACGACCCTGAAATCATGACCTGAGCCAAAATCAAAAGTTGGTCAATTAAGCTACTGAGCCGGCCAGGTACCCCCAAACTGTTTATTTTAAATGTCTTGAAGTTACAGACTGTTCTTTGTTTACTTCCCACTAGGTGAATGAAAACTGATTTTCTCGAATGGATACTCATCACAGGTGGAGAGACTTCTTCCACATCTCCACCTAGCTTTTCAAGGATGGAGCCTACTGTAGCTCTAGGGTTCTGGATCCGGGTAGGGGACCACCGAGAACTCTCCCTAGGGTGATGCTCAGTGAACAAAAGGGCAAATTTGCCCTCAAAAGTTCAAACCTATAGAGTCACAAGTGTTAGATTCCAGCCCAGAAGAAACACAGGCATGGGATTCCAAACTATAAGAACCACAAACAGGCTGTGCTCAGAATTAAAGCTTTGAGTTGCGAACTGCCCGAGGGTGTTCTGAGGGAGGATCCCCATCTCAATGTGCCCAGAAAGTAGAATCATAGCTTTGGTATGTTCAGAGGGCAGGACTCCCCACTTTAGTGGGCGTTAAGGCTTTGGAATTGTTCATGGCCTGTTATCCCTCCCTTTTGGAATGGAATATCTATCCAATGGCTGTCCTGAAGTTGTGTTTTAGAAGCATATCACATATCTGATCTCATAGTTTTGCAGCTTAGATTCTCACGCATATCTGGTTCAAGTGATATTTAAATGAAACTTTGGATGTAGACTTTTGAATGATATATGAGAAGGACATGATTTTGGGGGGACCAGAGTCAGAGTGCTATGGTCTGAATGTCCCCCTAAAATTTATGTTAAAATCCTAATACCCAGTGCAATGGTATTAGAAGATGAGGACTTTGCCAGGTGCTTGAGTTGTGAGGGTAGATCCCTCATGAATGGGATCAGGGCTCTTATAAAAGATCACAGTACCCCATACCCCCTCCATGTGAGGACACAGCAAGAAGTCACTGGAAAGGTGGCACTTGACAACTGGGAAGACGGTCTTCACTCAAACTTGACCATTCAAGCACATTGGTCTAGGACTTCCAGTCCAGAGCTGTAAGTAGTAAACTTCTGCTGTTTATAAGTCATTCAGTCTGTAGTAATTTATTATAGCAGCCAGAACTTACTAACACAATTTCCCACTGGGCAAAGACTGTGATTTGTTGAAACACTCACCACATGTGTAGATATTTCTTCTGTATCTTTCACAAAGCTTTTCCAGAGGTCTTCGTAAATGGTGGAGTGTTGAGTAAGTACTTCTCTAGCTAAACAGACAGACTCTTTTCTTATTTTCATAGGCTAAAATTACTGGTAGTTTCTAAATACATGAAACTTTGCATTTCTAAAAATTATTTTGAGCGTGGGATTTATGACAATCTAATCTAGAAGTAGATAATTTTTTCAATTAGGTGGGAGACTTTTTCAAAGAGAAGGATTTACTCCATGTGCTTCCATTTCTACTCTCAAGTTCCCTTCTTCTCTCTCAAGGGCTTTGTGGAAACAAACAAATACATATTTACATATAAATATAGCCAACAAGTATCTTAGTTTCAGTTGATCTCACTTTAGTGTGTGACCAAGTAAAATTAAAAAAATATATATATATGCCAAAACACATAGGAAAATTAGAAGATTCTTGTGTAAATAGGGTTAAAAAAACAGCATTTGCAGCCCCTAAACACTGCATTTTGAATTTCTTTCAAATAATAATATGTAGCCCAGGAAAAAATAAATAAGAAAACAAATTAGAACTTTCAAAACGAGAAAAATGTCAGGAGTATAGGAAAAAATGTAATGGTGTATGGCAAGCAAGGTAAAAAAGGAAACTGGGCATGGAAATAGTGAAGGAAAAGTAAGTCAGGAATGAATGAGTGGTCAAGAGATCAAAACTGCCAAATGAGAAACATTTCAAAAGTGACTTCTTGTTTTTAAATGTGAGATAATTTGGGTGTTGTTATGTGTGTATCGAATTCTGTTCCCTCTATGGCAGGACCCTGGAATTCCTTCCATTTTATGTGAACAGTGGTGTTTTTTCACTGTTGTCAAAAACCAGAGGAATTATTTTGAGTTTCTGGCAAGGTCTTGTGACTGCCATAAGTTATAAGAATTTTGAATCTTTCCCAGACACCCCCCCCACGCACGTGGGCGTGCGCACACGCACACACGCACACACACACACATGCACGTGTGCATGCACACACACACACACTCCTGTTTGTATATATTTCTAATATGATAAGTGCAGCTAATTTGGAAGATACCACTAGAATATGTCAATTCCACTGATTTTGAAACTTCTATCAAGAGATTGTATTTGATCATATTAAATGGATTCTGGAGAAACCCATTTTTTTTTCATCTTGATGAGAACAGGACTTTTGAGTTGTGTTTTAAAGAATATAGTTTGAAAACTTCCAGAGGATTAAATGTGAATTAGCAGATGAAGAGAAATGATAACTAAGTGATGAATCTAATGAAACATAAGCCAGAAGAACCCTTCTCATTCATTCATGCTCTGGTTGTTTAACCAAAAGCCGTGTTTTGATTTGCACTGCACCTTCGTTTATTTCCTTGTTTAAGTGAAACCTTATGACACAAATGACAGCTCAGTCCCTCTGCACACCAAAGCCATGAGAAGAGAGAGAGTGGTCTGCCACATTCCCGACAGTGCTGATTTAAGGGTCTAGGTGCCTGGCGCGTTTTTCCTTCTTCTCCCTTTGTTTTAGTTTCCTGGCTACAAACTGACATTTTCCACTCGTTTTAGCCTTCGTGATATTGGCACATATGCTACACAAACCAGTAGCCACAGCTTTAACACATCAATCTTCATTTAATATGAAGCCTTTAAGGGTAGAAATAATATGTTCCAAATTTGCCGTTGAAGAAATGATACTAATATAGTTCCTTTTAAATTCTGAGAGCTAGAAAAGCTTGGGAATGATTTTATAAATTTCACAACTATGTTTTTTTTTTTTTTACTGTGGAAAATAAGAAAAATCTCAGAGCTGATCTCAATTTCCCTTTCTGCCTTCCTCTATTTCTTCCTTGAGAGAGTCCCAGAAGTGCTGAAAGAGACTCCCTCTCACATCTTAGCTTTTTGAGTTTAAAATGCAAATGTGAGGATTAGTACAAATAATGCAGTTTACAAAATTGTTCTTTTCTAATTTCCTAGGAAAAGGTGATTTACATTTATATTTATTTGAGAGCTAATGATCAGAAAATATGGATGACTCTCTGTAGGAGATGATATTACATGTTCCAAATCCTAAAAGTTAAAGTTTCAATTAACAAATAGATTCTTACTGTTTTCCTATTCTGAACAACTGGTCTGAGACATTTATAGATTCTGTATGTTTCACTCAACAGATACCATGAATTTTCTCAAATATATGTTAGTAATATTTCTGAATTGCCATTTTAAAGTTTTAATTTTTTTTCAAAGTTTAGCTTATGCTACAATTTTGAACTTTTTCCCTGGCAAGTGTCTGGGGTACCTTCTCTCCCCAGCTAGTTCTCTTAAGTTCTCTCCCCCTGATGACGGCAAGATCATTTGTGAAGGAGATCCTAGATAATGCCATGTATTACAAAAATCCTCTAACTTTGAGATAGAACTAGGCTGGTATGATGCTCCCTGGCCCCTGGCTGACAATCTCCCCATCTTAATTCCTGCAATACAGTTTTTACAAATGACAATATCAATCACTTTTTAAAAGACCATTTAAGAGGAATTTTAGGCTCACAACAAAACTGAGGGGATGATACAGAGATTTTCCATATAACCCCACACATGCACAGCTGCCCCCATTCTCAGCCTCCCCTACCAGAGTGCGATGTTTGTTACCACCGATGAACCGACACTGACATCTCACAATCACCCATGGCACAAAGTTGATGTCAGAGTTCCTTTCTGTGTTGTGCATTCTGTGAGTTTAGGGAAAGGTGTAATGACATGTGTACATCATTATTAGTATCATACAGAGTATTTACATTGCTTCTAAAATCCTTGGTGTTCTGCCCATTAGTTTCTTCCCTCCACAAACCCCTGACAACCACTGATCCTTTTATGGTCTCCACAATTTTCCCTTTTCCAGAATGGCATATAGTTGGAATCCTACAGCATGTTGCCGTCTCAGATTGGCTTTTTTTCACTTAACAATGAGCTTTTAAGATTCTACCATATCTTTTCATGGCTTGACAGCTTTTTAGTGCTGGCTATCTCATTATTTGTACACACTCCAGATTATTTATCCATTCACCTACTAAAAGACATCTTGATTACTTCCAAATGTTGACAATTAAAAATAAAGTTGCTATAAACATCAATGTTCAGGTTTTTGTGTGCACATAAGTTTTCAACTCCTTTGAGCATCAAGGAGCATAACTGCTGGATCATATGGCAAGAATATGTTCATTTTTATAAGAAATAAAAAGCCTGACGTGGGGCTTAAACTCACAAACTGCAAGATCATGACCTGAGCTGAAGTCGGATGCTTCACCGACTGAGCCACCCAGGTGCCCTTTAAATATTTTTTAGCACTTATTTATTTTTGAGAGAGAGAGAGAGAGAGGGAGAGAGACAGAATGTGAGCGGGGGAGAGGCAGAGAGAGAGGGAGACACAGAATCTGAAGCAGGTTCCAGGCTCCGAGCTGTCAGCACAGAGCCTGATGTGGGGCTTAAACTTATGAACTGCAAGATAATGACCTGAGACGAAGTTGGTTGCTTAGCCGACTAAGTCACCCAGGTGCCCCTATATCTATTATTCTTAAGTGAAGATTTTGTGCTTCTGTTTTTATTCCCCTACAACATTAGCAACATGAACAATGAACAATGTTTCCTAATGGTGGAGTCCATTTTAATTTTCCTTGCGTGTGTGTGTGTGTGTGTGTGTATGTGTGAATGCTTTTATTTTTAAAATGAGTTTTATTTTATGTTAAAGATATCCGTATGTTTTTCATGTTTGTGTCAAATAGTTTCTATTTATTGAAGACCTACTTTGATGGCTAATCTTATGTGTTAACTAGGTTATGGTGGCCAAGTATTTGGTCAAACACAAACCTAGATGTTGCTGGGAAAGTGGTGTTTAGATGTGATTGCAAGAGGGGTTAATGAAAATACATAAAGTAATTCACAGTATTCAGGATTTTTTTGTTTGTTTTTTTCAGCCATGCACCATCTCAGGGTTTACAAAGCATATTTGTACATTCGTTCATTGCATCGAACTTCAGGAGTACTCTGCAAGGTAGGCTTGGTAGATAGAGTCTCTAGTTTTTAAAAATGGAAATGCATTTCAGAGAAGAGAAATGAGGTTAGGATCACATAGCTAATAGATACTAGAGCTAATATTTTCCACAATTTACTTAGTGTGAAAAATTTTATTAAATATTGCTTAACTCTTAAATAATGCTTATGTCCTTTAGCGGACTTATGAGACAAATAGTTATCTATACCTATTTATATCTTTAGGGCTTTATATGGTAAAGAAAGAGAGGTTTGAAAATGCTAGCTTCATATCGGAATCACCTGTAAATCTTTAGCATATAAACACATTGAAAGCTTTCCCAATGTGCAGTCTGGCGTTGTATGCTGTTTAACTCAATAAGAGTTAAAGGCAGCATTTTACTATATGACCACCTCATAGTTTATTTTCCTTCCTGAAAAAAAAAGTAATTAGAAATAACATTATTGGGGGTGCATGGGTGGCTCAGTTGGTTAAACGTCTGACTCTTGGTTTTGGCTCAGGTCATGATCTCACGGTTTCATTGATTCGAGCCCCACGTCAGACTCTCTACTGACAGCATGGAGCCTACGTGGGATTGTCTCTCTCTTCCTCTCTCTCACCCCCTCCCCCACTCATCCTGTCTCTATCTCTCTCAAAATAAATAAATAAACTTAAAAAAATATTATTGGGAAGAAAAGTGGAGTAAGAGGAAAAAGTGACAATCCAATTGAAACAGCAGAATCATGCCTATCTTGAAATGAAGATAGCATATTAATGCTTCCACTGGAATTTATTAAGTAACTTGAAAATGAATAATGAGGGCACTATTAATAATCTACATATAAATAATTTCTATAATAATTTAGCTTGAAAAATATTAATTTTCATGAGTTTTTATTGTATTGAATGGTTTCTTACATATACGATAAATCTTGGGATCCTTCTCTCCCCCTTTTCCATGGTTAAGCATCATGGCTCTATGAGGCAAGACATAATTCATGGTGGTTTCTATTAGGTTTCCTCACTGAAAAGTAGAATAAAACAAGTGACACTTTGGGTCTTTTGGCACAAAGGCAGCATCTAAACACCGCTGTTTTTCAAGGCTTGATTTTGAGCTGTCATTTATAAAATTTCACATATTTAACTAGAAATGACTTAATGTTTCCTGGCTGCCTATGTAGAAGCGTCTTTCTTTTGTTAGGCAGGAAAAAGAAAGTTCAGTGTGGTCCAATTTATTTTCAGGGACACTGAATCATGTTTTCTTGGACACATTTATCTATGCTCCAATTAGACAGGCAATGATTTGTACACTGAGCACTTGATCAATTTGAATTATCAACGGGGGTTGTGAATGTTCTACTCCTATGCCTTTCTTTTGCTTTCTTTCTAAATTAAAAAGAAAAAGGATTTTTATGAATTCTAAATATCATAAGGAAGTATATGTTTAGAGGAATATCTTAATTGCTTATGACTGAACTTAATTCTATTAGTGAAAAAGAAAGTACTTAATATTTGGGGCATATAACTTCCCAGCCACTTAGTAAATTACGTCTCCCAGTGAAATCACCATCAACTTATTCATCAAATGTTTATGCAATGTCCATTATGTGTGAGTCACTGTATGTATAAGTCACAGTGAATGTTATAAGGAACTGAGTGTACAAATTAGATCTTGCACAATTATAAAAGATCTGTGGAATTTAAGGTCTGGAAAAATAACTGAAGGCTGTTTTTCCTTTTTTTTAATTTTTTTGAACGTTTATTTATTTTTGAGACAGAGAGACAGAGCATGAACGGGGGAGGGTCAGAGAGAGAGGGAGACACAGAATCAGAAGCAGGCTCCAGGCTCTGAGCCAGCAGCCCAGAGCCCCACGCGGGGCTCGAACTCACGGACCGCGAGATCGTGACCTGAGCTGAAGTCGGATGCTTAACCGACTGAGCCACCCAGGCTCCCCTGAAGGCTGTTTTTCAAGTCAATCAGAGAATCCAAGCTCTTTCAGCTACCAAAGTGGAAGAGGGAAACTCATGGGGAAGTCTACGGGAAGCTGTTGACCTTCTGTAGGTGCCTTTTCTGTGAGCCACAGTCAAGCTCCTGGTGATGGTCCTAGGTTTGCTGTGGTCAACTTGGCTGGCAGTTAGAAAGAAGAGCTAGAAGAGGGGCAGAGGAGAATGATGACAGCCAGAAATTTGAGGGGCATCTTTAAATTTGTTCATCACTGAATCTGAATATGATGGTGTTGAGAGTAATGGTAGCTACTTCACTTGGCCTGTCAACCCTGTCTTAATTGTTGACTAATTCTGTTGACTAATTCTGACCAAGAACCATCTAGGAGATGCCTTCATGAAGAATTCTTCTTCTTCATGAAGAATTATTTTACACGTGAGATAAAAAATACCCCCATTAAACAATTTGTTTATTTTGTTCCTCATATCTTATTTTAGATTGGGTTTCCCAGAGTAGTTTTTAGAAGCGAGATTTGAGAGTGATTTGCTAGGAAGTATCCACAGGAAAACCTGGTAAGGAAGTAAGAAAATAGAGTGAAGGAGAGAAGGAGGTCAAGAAAGTATGTGACATCACTCTAAATTACATAGTGGCACCCCCTGGAGGCGAGCGTTGGAGAAAGTAAGTCATATTTCCAATTCTGACTAGGGACAAAGGAATGAGGGTAATTTTATTTCTATCTCAATGAGACAATTCTTAAAGTATGCTTGTGTAAAGGATGTGATATACAATTTATTCCGCATTTACATAAATTCAGGAAAAATGCACTCTGAAAGTTTGAGGTAGTCCTCTAACAAAGAGACACATAGATGTTGCTATTGAAACTGCAACAGGGAACCACGACTGCGTAAAAATGGCAAAAGGATCCATGGGGGAATGCACAAAGCATCTTTATACAAGTGACTCTAAATAAGAAGTATATCCACGGTTATATAAATAAAAAAAAATTAAGTATACCTACATAAGGACAAACAGGAAGCTGAAAAAAAGGAGGGAGAAGTACTGTTTTAGTTATTGAAAAACTATGATTTTTAAAATTTCTGTAATATGTCTAATATATCTATAAAAATAAAAATGGGGAAAAATGGAGACCTGGGTGCGATGGTGCAAACTTTTCTGAGTATGTGCGAGCAGACTTCTGGAGTCCAGGTGAAGAGCTATGCTGCCCCAGCCACATAATGCTCCGGTCAGTCTGCGTATACTGTCAGAACTTCAAGTATAACAGTGTAGTGGCTGTTGATGGTCTCTTAGCACCTGAATATACACACACCTTCACATAATTCCATCTGGTACTCCGATTATTTGATCAGTTATGACAAGTCTTTGAGCAAAAAGAAGAAAAAAAAAATGTTAAAGGAGATCCTTGTCAATCCATTGATACCAAAGCTATCTGGTTGATTGACCCTGATTATTTTAGGAGATAACATTCTACTGGTCTAGGACATTGCGTTGAAAACCAGACAAAAATCTAATCGTACTAATCAGATAAAATGTGAAAGTGGAATCGGTACTCCTTTGAAGCATATTTGAACTTTTTGAAGACTGATTTTATAATTGCTATTCTCATGGAAGTAACATGCGATACCAAAATTCTAAAAAAGAAAAAAATTGTAAAATTTATGCGACACAATCAAGAAGGATTTTTACAGCATGATGATTTTAATGACAGTGTAGGTATCCTACTTGATAAAGAGAAATTGCTATATTCGAAGCACATTTTGGCACGTGGAAGTAGGACTGCCCTAAAAGAGGTTATCAACACATGCACATATGTGTGTGTAGATAATCACATATATGTTATATGTGATTTCAAATCCACTTAAGTGAAGTTGTTGTAACTCACTTGTTCGTGACAAAGACAAACAAAAGTCGTTTTTATCCCAAAAGTAATTAAGTTGTGTTAAGATGTCATCATCTTATGTTCTTACTGATAAGAACTCAGTAGCTCAGCTGCTAAGGGTTGCCACGGGGCTTACCAATACAAGACATAGGAAGAAGCAATGATGACAGGGGACACGTAGGCTGGATACCGAGAGTTTGTGAGGACCATCCTAGAGTGTTTGGTCTAGCCAAGGAAACATTTTGCGGATTCAGAGAGCTCTCCAAAGACCTTGGACAATTAGCTCCTGTCAAGTGAAGGCGATTCTTACTGGCAGTGGCAATAGCCTTGCAGAGGCCCCTCAAGGATCATCTTGCCCATTAATACCAGTGGTCTTATTTCTCTATCATGCTGTAGCTACCAGGGACTTTTACTTCTGCCCTGGCAGCTGGATGTTAGCTCTTGGTTGACTAAGCCATCTGTCCTGAGCTCCAGCTTTTTTTTTTTTTTTTTTTTTTTTTTTTTTAAATTTTTTTTTTCAACGTTTTTATTTTTATTTTTGAGACAGAGAGAGACAGAGCATGAACGGGGGAAGGGCAGAGAGAGAGGGAGACACAGAATCGGAAACAGGCTCCAGGCTCTGAGCCATCAGCCCTGAGCCTGACGCGGGGCTCGAACTCCCGGACCGCGAGATCGTGACCTGGCTGAAGTCGGACGCTCAACCGACTGCGCCACCCAGGCGCCCCCTGAGCTCCAGCTTTTATAAAGGTACACCTCAACTAAATATGGACTTTATTTCTTTCGTCTCCCCTTGCCTGGAACAATAGTGTGATTAATCTATCATTGGTTTGGAGTATGTTATTTCGTAATTGGCTTACTGTGGGACATCATCCTGTATGCTATAGGCTGGTGAAATTTCCACAGTGAACCTGTGTTAAGTAAATTGCTGGCAAAGAAAAACTCAGTCCCTGAGCATAATTTTGCCCCTCCCCCAAGCCCCCAAAACAAAACAACATGTGAAAGTAAATAGCCAAAATTTATTTATATAACTTGGAGAAATATATCTTAGTATGTTTGGGCTGCCATAACAGAATTCCATAGACTGCATGGCTTATAAACAGCAGAAATTTATTTTTCACAGTTCTAGATACTGAAGTCCAAGATCAACTTGGTGGCAAAATAAGTATCTGGTGAGGACTGGCTTATTTGTTCGTAGAAAGCCATACTCCTGCTGTGTGCTCTTATGATGAAGAAGCAAGGGCACTCTCAGGGGTCTCTTTTATAGGAGCACTAACCCCATTCACGAGGTCTCCACCCTCATGACCTAACACCTCTCAAAGTCGCACCTCCCATGCCATTGCATTGGGGATTAGGTTTCAGCATATACATTTGGGGGAGACACAAGCATTCAGTCTATAACGACATGTAAATATGCTGTAAGTATTAAGAGCTCTATTATTTCCCTTTAATGGCACATATTTTTAAAGTTTCAAATAAGTTAGATTAATATAATTTATCTTGAAACAGTTGATTGCTTTATTGGGATTTTAAAAATGAGATTTAAATTTGGGGAAAACAAATCATACATCTGAAATTTCTAAAGATTTGCCAACATGTTAGGAAACCTGATGGTAAAATTATGATTATATGTCAAGTTTTTACATTTGGATGTAGTGAAGCATTCAGAAAACCACTGCAAATTTAGTTATTTCATTTAGAGAGGGAGAGAATTACTTCTTTTAGAATGTATACATAGAATATGGCTTGGCATCCATGATTTACATATAATATTTCATTTAATGTTCATTAGAACATAGGTCTTGCTCATTATAGCTAATAAAAATATGATACAAAATTTCAAGTTATAGTTTCTTCACGTTGGAGCCCGAGTTTGAAATTATTTTAATCAGACACCAAACTTAGGACATTTTCATGTAAAAAATTCCTTGATAATCCATGAATCCAATTCTCTTTTTTTTTCTTCCTGCAACAAATGTCTGTTGAGTGTCTAAAATGTGCCAGGTAATAGTCAAAAAACAATAATAACAATAACAATAAACCAAAAAAAAAACAGATGCACCTGCTTTCACACACACAAAAGTTGAGACTAATGGAGGAAACAGATGGTAATTTAAAAATCAAAAATCTATCATTACAAAGTTTAGTATGTACCTGGCTATATCAAATAAACATGTAAGAAAAAGATGTTCCCTATCCTTTGAAGACATAAAAAAAAATCCCTCTAGAAACAGGGCAAACTTGGGGAATATGTGGGTGAGCCTGGTGACAATCTGGGCAGATAAACTAGAAAATGCAGAGCCCTTGATGCAGCTTGAAAACTGAGTGTCCATGTGGATGTGACAAAGGAATGGGTCATGGTTGATGAGACGGTGTAGAGTAGCAAGGACTGACAAATGGATGCATTATATGACATACTGAGGATTTTTGCCTTAACCCTACGAAAAATCAGATACTTTAAGTGGATCAAGCTGGAAGAGAGAGTTTCATTTTGAAATTGCTGCATTTTAGATGCCTTTGAGAGATCCAAATAGAGTTCAGTTAGATTTGTCAGTTAGATATGTTGTTCTGGAGACCGGAAAAGAAGTAAGGAATGAAACAATCACAGAGAGTTAATATAAATATAGGTGGCTAGTTATGTATTTAATAAGCATGTGATTCACATACATATTTAACACACATATCAAATTGTTTTGGTGAATATACCTGTGCTGTGCTAAGAGACATAATTAGGAGAATTTCAAAGCAAAACCACTTTTTCAGTATAATGCTATCGTATGACAGATGAATCAACAATTTTATATGATTCTTTTGTTTTAAATACTTTTAAATGTTTGTTTAGTTTTGAAGGAGAGAGAGACAGAGCATGAGCCAGGAAGAGCAGAGAGAGAGGGAGACACAGATTCTGAAGCAGGCTCCAGGCTCCGAGATGTCAGCACAGAGCCCGACTCAGGGCTCGAACTCACAAACTGTGAGATCATGACCTGAGCTGAAGTCGGACGCTCAACTGACTGACCCACCCTGGCGCCCCACCAATTTTACACAATTTTTAAGGTTTGGTATTCTGAGCAAAAATCACAGAATATAATGGGTCTTATACATAGTAATATATTTCTAATATGTCATCGTTTTATACCTTATACAAAGTGTTGTTTGGTATTAAAGAGTAACATTTGGAACCCAGTTCACAGCACACTAGTATGCGTGAGAATAGTTTAGACTACATACGCTTATTTTACTATAATAAAAGTGCTAGTTCATACATAAATGTATAGTAGAGATCTATCTTTGTATCTCTGTACCTATCTATCAGTCTATCTATCATACACCATGTATCTGTATCTAGAATTTCATCTAGGTACATATCCATTCTACCAAATATCAGCTTTGGAAAATATGCTTTTAATAAAAAGAAACAGTTCCGTATATACAGAGGTAGGTATGAGTGTTCAAACTGCCAAAAAAGTGTGCTTTCACTTGATAAGTACTACCAGTAATGTTAAAATAATTGCAACTAATTTATCATAAGTATATGAAGCAACATTGTGTATTTCGTAAAAGATATTGTAAGAGGCTTCCACTTCTAGAATGTAAAGATCATAGAAGGCTAATGCTTCTGCTGTACCTACTGAAAAAAAGTTGGACATTTATTTGTTTGTTCTGTTTAAAGATATCAGGGGTCCCGGGACATGCTACCTTCCAGAAATGACAGAGACATTACAAGGTGAGCTGCAGATTCCTGAAAAGTCTTCCACGCATGAGGCATTTGGGATTTTAGGGACAGGTAGGAAGCTGCTTCGTGAAATTGCTACCTCCATGATGTTTTTATGCTTTCACTTTACCCTTTGAGGTAAAGTTAACAGCTTTATATCCAGTTAGAAAATTCTTTATATGAATTTCTTTTTGTTCAATTAACTGCTGTGATTTGTATCTCCTAACTAGCGTGTTACTAGCACAAGTGGGGATTCCGTATGTTGTTTTTAAAATCAGGAACGGTATATCATGGTGGAGGTTGAAGATAGGATCCTGGTGGGTTTCTGTAGTTGTGTATGCTCCCTACTGAGAACATTAGACTTTTACAGAATTAGCCAGACCAGGTGATTAGTGCATAGTTTTTCATAAATTTTCTTCTGTAAACATTCAGCCAAATGTTAGGATTATCACTAGAAGTGACCAATGTTCAGGTGTGTTTGAAAGAAACTGTTCAGCGCTTGTGTAAGGTTCTGGCCCATACTGCGGTATTCTGGGCGTGAGAAAGAGAGACAAGGAAGAAAACTTGTAAGGCAGGAAAAAAGCCATTCTAACATTTAAGTCAATGTATTAATGTAAATACCATTTGAATCATATTCAAAGGAATATTACAAGCATTTTAATTATTATAAATTGCTATACTATTTATTGGTCCATATTGTGATCCACAATGAGTATGTTGAAGACAATATCCTGATATAGCAGGTATCTGGAGTGTGAGCTTAAGGATGTCTATACATCTATACATCTATAGAACTATAGATGTATAGATGTATATATATATATTTAAGACTGTAGAATATAGATGCAGAAAATGGGAGAATATAGACTTTTCACTCTGTTGTATTTACCTTTCCTTAGAAATCGCTTACATAGATTTTCCTGAAACCATATTTTCAAAATCGTATATTCCTAACTTAATTTTCCCTTCATACCAAACCTCGTCAACTGAAACAATTCCTAAATTTCTTTGCAATATTTAAAGTAGTCAAAAAGTTATTTGTCACCTCTACATTTTTTCCATAAAATAATTTAAAAAATTCTATTAAAATAGAAGAAATCTATGAGCCAGAAATGAAATACGGTTAGCTGCGAGGACTAAGTAGAGAAGCCAAGTTTGGCATCCAAGTGACTGAGCTTTCCAGCATATGTTCCAACATCTCATGACTTGTTACGTACAGAACAATTCACTTCACTTGCCCCCATCATAAAAATGAAAATATATAAATCATTCATCTTTCCAGATTTTCAGACATAAACCTGGAAACATCTGTGGCTTTTTGGTTCACTATGCAATGTTCAGACTAGTCATTCAGTGTTTGACTTTTTTTTTTTTTTTTCATCCTGGAATCTGTTTCATAATCACTACTACCTGCTACAAACCCGAATATTTTGACAGAGTTTTTGGTTCCTTTCGTAGTTTTCCCGTGATAAGTTTGACTTTTTCCTCAGGATTTCTTAGCTAATGACAACTCTGACCTAAGTGCAGTGAAAAGCACCAGAATGATATTTGAAGCTGATACAACTGCTAGAGAAAAAGCCAAAAGAAAATATAAGATATTTCACCCTTGAAGAAAATGCAAGTCCTGGGATTATAAACTCTGCTGATGGTAGGAGGTGAATTTAGTTTTAATTTTAGTTTAGTGCAGTTTAGTTTTAAATTTATTCGTGATGACACTATTCACTGTCCCGAAGTCAGTGAGTAACTTATTCACAGAACCTTTTTGCAACGTGGGTATGAATTTTATTTTGGGGTGTATTAAAGATGGAGGCAGAGAAGCTATAAAAAATAGTAAAAATCCTATTAAAAGCATTTTTCTTTTAAAGAAGATTGCCTGAATGTTGGGATCTTAATGGGATGAAGATAATATGTTACCATATGGTCTGAATTGCTGTTAAGAGTCCTTTTTTTAATCAGCTATTTATTTTGAAAGAGCAAGTCTGAATAAAATAAGGAAATGCTTTCAGATTTTTTCCATTATTTCTTCTCTCAAAATCTCAGCTGTAAATCTGGTTATCTCTCCTAATGAGGCACCCTACAGATTCAAACTTTAGTAAAGATTTCCAGTAAAAAAAAAAAAAAATAGAAGAGGGTCACCGCAGGCAAATATTGTTACTTTTATTTGTCTTATGTTGTCTGAGTCTTAAATGGAAGCAACTTTTCCTCCAAAATTGCAAGCCAGGAAGACCAAGTTTCCAGAAAGTCATGGCGAATGTTTCATTTATACATCATACATTAAATTTTTCAACCAGCGCAAGGAACCAACGTTTCAAAAAACACATGATAAGAGCTGAATTTAAAAGATGAACTCTCCCTTCCCTAAAGGAATTCTTATAGAGAAAAGCGATATGCAGATGGTCAGTAAATTATACACATCAAAAGAAAGCTGATTATAAGGTAAAGCAGGAGAATAAAGGATATATTGTTGAAGACCTCCCTGGGATATATGATAACAGTGCCTAACTTCAGAGGTAATACTTAACTGAGTCTCTGATGTTGTTTTGAAGGATGGCTAGAAGGTCACCAGCCAAACAAACCAAAGATATTTTGTTAGAGGAAAGGTATATGAATAAAACCAGAAGCATGAAGTGGGATGGCATATTAACAGAACTGAATATTTCTTTAAACTCCTGTCAGATCAGGGGTCAAACACTACTCCCCGTTGGCTGGCCATATCCAGCTGCCACCAGTTTTGATACTTTTTGGAATGCAGCCATGCCCCTTCAGTTACTACTGTTTAGGGTTACATTTTTGTTACAAAGGCAGTGCTAGGTAGTTGAGACAAAGAACATAGAGTCCAAAGTATCAAATATTTACTATCTGGCCTTTCACAGAAAAAGCAATTGCTGAGCTTAAGTCAGAGTAAATGCATATATAAAAAAGAAGGCAAAGAGAAATGGTCATGGCCTTGATGCCTGAGAGCATGTAAGCCACTGAGTAATTTGGGTGGAAATGTGTTTCCAAGAGATCCATAGCAGCCATCAGCCATCTTGCTGTTTTCCTCCCTCCCTCTCATTCTCATTCCTAACTTAATTTAACACCTCTTTACGTGCCAAAGACCTATATTAAACAATTGAAGGAGAGAAACCCATTCATGAATTAGTAATGACTTGTACAGAAGGAATTCAAGGAACTTTCCTGTACTTTACAGCATTTGATCCTCATAATAATCTGCGAGCTCGGGTATTGTTGCCTCTATTTCACCGACTGAACACTTGAAATACTGAGAGTTTAAGTATTTTTTTTTTCTGAACTCAGATAACTGATAAGTCGTTTCAATACAGGTCTTCAGATTCCCAGAGCACTGATCTGGGAATCTGTGCTCTTTGTCAACACCAAGCAAGGTTTTAGAGCAAGCCTATTCTCTTGAAGACTAATCTAGCCCTACAGTTCTGACCCTTAATTTAAGTTGAATGTAAGGGTTGCTTTTGTTATTTTATCTTAGCCTCGTTGTCCCAAAAACAGAGCCTGAAAAAGGCTTATGTGTAGGCAGTTTACTTTGAAGTGACTCCACAGAGCAGGAGTGAGGGACAAGGTCATGAAAAAGAGAAAAATGGGAAGGCAATCAGAAGATATGTTTCCAAGTTGACCACTGGCAGTGTTGAATTTTCCCCTGAGCTCTGTGCTCTTGGCAAATAGCCATGGTCAAGACATCTCCAACTTGTTGTGTTTGGGAAAAGACTTACTACAAAGAACAATCCTTCCCTATACAACTTACCTAAGACTTCTGGATGGCTTCTGTGTTTACCTATGACAAGGCCAGACACAGACCCTTCAAATTCCCATTCTTTGTCTCATAGATAGTTGGGTGAGCTGTTTGTCTACACTCACTAATCTGAACAAAAGGAGCACTGACTTGATTCAACTTTACTTAAGTTTCTTTTCTCACTTGGGCCCCTGACCTTTGGATCACCATTGGAAACAAGGTCTTGTTCATAGCCCCTCCTGAAAACGGACTGACCTTAAGGGGAAACACTCTGATAAACTCTTTGATTATACTGCTGGTTCAGCCTACTCCCCTACAGCCAGTTCTTTCTAGCTGGTTCTCAGGAGGGTTTTTATTTGACACCATGTGTGTGGGCTACTAATGTTGTATCTTATGAGATGTTCTGGAAAGTCATGTGATATTCTTCTCAAAACTCTCTTCCAGTGAGATAAAAGCAAGGAGAGCATTATTCATCAGCTTCATCTTCCACTGGTTAAGAGTGTTCCTGTCAATGTTAACTCCACATTTCCCAGTTCACATTGGAAAGCATTGTGAATTCACCTCGCTACCACCGTCTCCCTTCCCCGACATTTTGGGGTTTGAATGGGAATATGATGGGAGCCTACACTTCTACATTTTATAAAAGTTAGATGGTGGTGTTAACCTCATAAATCCTTCTAGGAGACGGTATTGTTTCTGATATACTATGTTGCCAAGGGACTGCAGAAATCAGTTTTAGGGTCCTCTACTTTACCCTTTCTGCCAAGAATGTCTCACTTCACAGTTTATAAAAACAATGTGATTTTTTTTTAACTATTAAATATACCTATCCCAATTATATGCTTGGGTGCTAGAAAATAGAGACAGGATTAGTTATGAATGTATTAGACCCACTGTACAATGGACTTGAGTCAGACTCTATCTATCACCTCTACTCCTTAAATCATCATTCTATCTTGAAAACCAAGACGGCACTTTCAGTCCCTTGGTATCAGTGCAAATTCAGACACCATGTCCAACAGTGTCCAGTTCAAAAAGTTTGGATATTTACTTTCGCCCCATACATTGCAAGGATTTTCCTCTAGAAACTCAGCTTCTGCATAGGTGGACAATGGCTCTGAGGCAGGGAATATTGCATTTAAAAACTGGTTGAAAGGTTGACATGATCACTAATGTCAACTTTTGACTCACTAGCTCTCATTTCTTTTTTCTTAGTTATTCAAGTCAAGTAACACCTATTTTTAACTATCTTTTCAGGACAAAACACCAGGATCCATTAATCATCTTCACAGATCCTGCAGGTTAAAGCAACATAATTACCATTTGGCCCTTGTGATCCATGATGGTCATTAATCCACCTTGTCCTTGCTCATGGAGTGTTGCCATCTGGCTTCTGCCATTCCAGAGACTACCATCTCCCATTCAAAATAGGGGTTCCAGTCAATAGGTATATCCCTACATTTAACCTTGCCCTGGAGAAGAGTGCTTTCACCAAGATTTTTTTAAGATGCCACTACTCCTCTTACCTATACATTTCTCACTGCTTTAGCAAAGGGACCATTCTCCATTTCCTTCCAAGAGACTCATTTTTATTTTCTTGAGCCTTCTGACTCCTTCCGCAACAATCTCTTAAGCCATCTTCACTTTATTTCCTGTAGGCTGGTGTTTCTTAAACTTAAATATAATACACATTATCTGGAAGCTTCATAAAATACATATTCTTACTGAATACATCTGAATTGACTTAAAATTTGTATTTCTAATATGCTCCTGTGTGATACCCATGCTATTGGTCTACAGATAACAGTGCCATAACAATGCTACAGGTAGACAGTTGTTATGTTCACGTTGCAAAAAGCCATCTCATCTAAGACAGATTCTAAGTGCTTCGAGGCCAATAAATCTTTTAAACTTGGACCCATTGGGCCAATACCCACAAGACCCATTCCACATTTTTTCTTGTTTCTTTCTGATACGTATTGTTGGTTTGCTAATTTCTTCATTATGTGAACAATTTCCTGGCAGAGCAGAGACCATATTTTTCGGTTCCACTATGCTAAGCCTGGGTCTCTTGAAATAGGAATGAAGAACAAAGATGGGGCGCTTGGGTGGCTCGGTTGATTAAGTGTCCAAATTTGGCTCAGGTCATGATCTCACTGTTTATGAATTTGAGACCTGCGTCAGGGTCTATGCTAATGGTTCAGAGCCTGGAGCTTGCTTCAGATTCTGTGTCTCCCTCTCTCTCTACCCCTCCCCCATGCCCTATCTCTCTCTCTCTTTCTCAAAAATAAATAAATTTTTAAAAAAACACCTTAAAAAAAACAAGGAATGAAAGACAAAGAGAGCCAAACAGAAAGAGAAAAGCCAACCGGTGCTCAATGCATTGTGATCTTTGGAGGAGCATTATGAAATGCTTCTCAGACCTTTGCACTCCAAGAAAGAAATAATTTCTTTTTAAATATGTGCATGATAGCTCTGCTCGTTTGAACTTCCCTGAACTTCTGACGTACCCAGGTGTAAAGGCCGACGAGGTTTCAGTGGGCATCCCATGCCCTGGCTTCAGAGAAGCCCGGGGATAAGAGGTAAGGAGCTGTCACAGTGCACAAAGCTTTCACAAAACGAGCCACTGCAGTACCGGCTGACGCAAGAGATGAAGCCAGAGTACTTGAAATGGCACAAAACAGTTGTCCATTATATCTTCCATCTATCTTTCTGATCCCACCTCCCTGTTTGTGCTCCTCCCTCCCCATTCTTCCTTTCTACTCACTGCCCAGTGTCATCTGCCAGCAGCAGTCAGTTGATTACCAGATACAGTCTCTTAAATCTTTTTCTAACAAGGAGGCTGCAACTTCCAGCCTTTGCACTCAGAAAATGAGTTCTTAGCTAATCCTGCTGAATCAGAGGTCTAGATACCAAAACCTGCAAACCTGCAATCCGGCCCAATTCTACCTCTCATTCTCTGGGCTTCAATATATTATTCTGTGTCCTCATCTGGAAAGCAAGGGCAATGATAGTACTTGTTAATGTACAGACATTTCACTGTGACATGTGCAAAACTGTTCTGAAAACAGCAGAGTCCTAAACAAAACATAATCTGTTGCTTTTATGCGCTAATTCATAATACCTAATGAGAAAGGCCTATGGAATGCTTAAAATACATATTCCTCCCAGAATTATTTGCATTTCAAAGGAAAAAAGTCTAATCAAAATGAATAACTGCTTAAAGGTAGAATTTCTAACATTCTGATGGGATCTTCTGCTGCTTGTTCTTTTGTTTTTTATTAGCTTCTGAGTATCCGTGCATACGTATAACGACCCTTTTCTGAACATTCACGGGTTGCCATGACCCTGCTGGCTGCTTTAAAGATCTTATTGTAGGGGCACCTGGGTGGCTCAGTCGGTTAAGCGGCCGACTTCAGCTCAGGTCATGATCTCGCGATCCGTGAGTTTGAGCCCCGTGTTGGGCTCTGTGCTGACAGGTCAGAGCCTGGAGCCTATTTCAGATTCTGTGTCTCCCTCTCTCTGACCCTCCCCTGTTCATGCTGTCTCTCCCTGTCTCAAAAATAAATAAAACGTTAAAAAAATTTTTTTAAATAAAGATCTTATTGTATTTATTCCTCCCTATAAGCCCAAGAGATTGGTGTCATTATGGTTCCATTTAACTTATAATAACCACTGTCTTTAATGTCTTAAATTATGTTATAGTTAAAGCAGAATCAGTAAGTGCCACGGCCTGAGTTCAGATCCAGGTTTGAATGAAAAGTCTTCCAAGCTCTTTATTCCACCGGTTTGATTATACCTCTTGAACTGTCTTGGATTTCATGCCTGTTATCCTGGTCTAGTTATTAATAACCCCATTCACTCCCTAAATTATCCCAATTTTCATGATAAGTTACTCAAAGATGTTTTGTCTTATTGGTAAATAAAGATTACCAGTATAGCAAATACTTCATATTTTTCATTCTGCATTTTAAAAAATTTTTAAATAACTTTATTTATTTTTTAACATAATTAACAATCTCATCCTGTCAATCTTACACACTATGCTTCCAGTGAGCAGGCACTTGGCTTCTTAGGCTCACTCGTGCATGCATCATGCTACAAAAATACTTGGCATAAAGTAACGGGCATAATTGATATCTTAAAACAGTCAGCCCAGGTCTGGTGATGAAACAACACCACCACGACTGATAACAAAAACTAAAACAGACAAAACCCAAATCAACACATTGATATAACTCATATTTCTAGTACTTACATAAACTTCTCACATTCCTCCAACATTCCTCTCTAAATTTGTTAGTGCAAATATTCAGTGATGACAATTCAAGGCTTTTTTATCAAAGCTAAGCATTTCTATACAGGTTTGTTTCAAAAAATCTTTTAACTATAAACAAAAGAGTTTGGTGAGCACTTGTGGATGATCCTTCATTTGAGCTCACAGTATGCTATTATCTCGGGAAGAATTCAAAGGTTTGCACAACATGTTCAAAAGCCAACTTTCTGCTAATGGCTAATTTGTGTAGCCAAACCCCAAGCATCATTTGGGGGCTTCTGAATCATTTTGATGAGAGTCCTGATGGGGGGGGGGAAATATTAACAGGTTATTCTTTTTCTTCTTTGTCATCTGTAAATGGATTGTGTCTAGTAAATTCTGGTTTGCAACTATTGATTCCAAAGACAGGTGATATCAATAGATACAGATGGTTAACTCAAGACTTCAATAGAGAACTCTTAGCTATTGTATTGTGTTAGTCATTTGGACCTGAATTAAAATGAAGAAGAGACCTGATTAGAAGATGAACACATTTTATGGATATTTAAATTCCTATGGTACAAAAATTGCCAACATTTTTACTTGGATGATGAAATTAGGAGTACATATTTCTTACATGTTTCGTGATAAATGTATTTAAAGCATTTAGTTAAAAAGAACCTCTATAAAATAGATTGATTATATTTTTAATACACTGCTAACTTAATATATATATTGTGCCATTTTAACTTGGTATAAGATATATTGGAATTTTTCAATTTGAATAAACGTTTTCTGTATAGGCTCACTCATAATGTGGTCATTTGTATCCAGAAAGTGAAAATGGAGGATAGTAGCAAGTGATCTTATCTTATAAAAATATCTAGAATTAATCTCCATCGAAGCATTGCTATTAGCTTTAGTTGTTCCTTTGTTTTAATATATAGTTTCTTATTCCAACAAATTTCCCTGGTGATGTGACGGTACATTGATCATAAATCTTTCATTGCAAATAAATTTTAATTAAAAAAAATTAACATGAACAGGTCTCCACTTCTGCCCCACCAAATGGATATTTTAACAAAATGGGCATGGACTGACCTTCAGAAAAACTGATTACTGCTTCTGACTGTCCCATTGCTACTTACCAAATGTATGACTACAGACAAGTTCTTTAAGACTCTGGGGTTCAGTTTCATCTTTGTAAAAGTCGATGACGTTGGTCTAGATTCCTGGAATTGCACTTTCCAGTCTAAAAATTTAAGCTCACTCTTCCATTACTTTGTTTTAGAAAATAGGGCAACTCTGATTATTCCTTTCCTGACAAACTTTTATTTTAGGAATATACTAAAGGATCAAAGACTTCAGAAATAAATGTTCTTGGGGCATCTGGCCGACTCAGGTGGCTGAGTGTCCGACTTTTGGTTTGGGCTCAGGTCATGATTTCAGGGTCGTGGGATTGAGCTCTGCATTGGGGTCCACACTGAGCATGCTTAAGATTCTCTCTCTGTATCCCTCTACCCCTCTCCCCTGCTCTCTCTCTCTCAGATTAAAAAAATAAAGAAAAAATGTTCTTCCTCTCTCCAAGCTTTAGGAATGATTTAACATCTAAGCTATACCCTAAAAGCCACATTTGTTTAGAATCAATCTTAATTTTACAACCTCCATTCATAATTAGTGTTGAAAGGATAAATTATATGTAGTAGACCTGTAAACCTGAATTTATATCTTGTGAATAGTGAATAGCATGACTCAGTTAAATGAAATGAAAACCCAAATCAAAATGTCATGGGTATACACAGAATAATGACCTTTCAAAGATGTCCACAACTAATTTCCAAGCCCGTGAATGTGATATTATGTGGCAAAGAGGAACGGAGGTGGCACATGGAATTAAGGTTGCTAATCATATGATATTAAAATAGGGGAGATTATCCTGAATTATTTGGCTATGTACCATGTGATCAAAAGGGCTCTTAAACATGGAAGTTAGGAGGCCAAAGAGTTAGTCTAAAAGTGATACAATGTGAGAGAGTTTTGAAAGCAGTTGCTTCAAATTGTTTGGAGGTGACAGGAGACCATGAGCTAAGAAGGGGGGCAGCCTCTAGGAACTGGAGAAAGCAAAATCTGGGATAATCCCCTAGAGCCTCCAGATTAAAACCTAGCCCTGACAACTTGATGGCAGCCTATCGAGATCCATAGACTTCTGACCTCGAAGACTATAAAATGCCAATAAATCTGTGCTGTTTTAAGCCAATAAACTTGTGCTAATTTGTTACAGATGTCATTGGAAACTAATAGTCATTAACGGAAAATGAATACAGTCACTGCTGAACAGCTACTTTGGTAGCGTACAATAGGATGTACACTGAATTTTTAAAGTGGGTTTTAAATGTTTTTCCAGTGTCATAATAATCTTTTAAAAAATTGTAACATACATCTCATTACAACACATTGTGTATGCAGCAGAATGAAAATCATGAAGACTTTAGAAACATGGAAACTATAAATACACGCATAAAAAGAATACAAAGCAGCATGTATTATTATTGCAAATCTATAAATATGAGTGCATGTGAAGAAGGTTTGGGAAAGAACATAAAACAAATGCAATCGAAAGGTTGAAATATCAGTTTTTAAATCTTATGTATTTTTATTGTTAAACTATATTGAGGTTGTTATTTGCAAAACTGGCATAAAAATAAATAGGTTGGTCCAGCAGGGAGCTAAGCCTCCGCAGCCACCCGACATCAATGAGGCAGTATTAGGTGGTACGAAGTGGATTAATCAAGACTCTGCTGCCCCCTTTCCGGATGTTAGGCTGGCCCAGCGGGGAGCTGCTCTTTTACGCAACCCAGTATCAACAAGGTGGAATGAGGTAGTTCAAGGTGAGCATAGTTGGCATTCCACATTTCCCTTCCATTCTAGTCTGCTTCACTCTACATCTGATGCCAATGGGACCCAGTAAAGTGTTGAGTTTCTATGTCAGGCGGGCAGCAACAAAATAATGAGAATTTGCTTTCCACTTACTCTCTCCCTGGATTTGGAGGGCCTGTGTAATGAGGAGCTGCAAACTGGCTTTGCACTCTCTCTGGGAAGGTATCAGCAGGGCTGAGGGGAGACGAAATATCACCACATCTGTGTGCACTGAGGCACTGTGAGTCAGGGGCTCTACTCCTGTCGAAGTGTGTGTGGGTACGGTGGGAAGTTAAACATATGAACCCACCTGATCCTTGCACCTCACTTCCACAAGGAAATATCCTGCTTAATGATAGAAAGAATCATTAAATCTGATCCAGGGTTTCCTACTATAATATCCTACATGTTTAGAATATAACTGGAACAGTGTTCATTATACCAAGAACCAGGAAAATCACACTATGAATGAGAAAAGATAAACAGATACCAATAGCGAGACAAATCAGATATCAGGATTATCTGGCAAATCTTTTAAAACGGCCACCATGAAAATGCTTCAGTGAGCAATGTAAACTCTCTTGGAACAAATAAAAAAATAGCAAATCGCAGCAAAGAAGTAAAAGTTTAAAAAAGAGCCAAATGAAACATATATAACTGACAAATAAATCACAAATAAATAAACAAACGAATCTCACTGGTGAGCTTCAGATGATGACATTAATGAACATAATGACAGCAATAGAATTTGCTCACTCTGAATATTTGAGAGAAGAACAGCCTGAACGAAGTTACTGGAGTCTCAGGAACCAGTGAAACAATAACAGAAGTCCCATTCTGATCATTGGAGTCCCGGCCGGAGAGATGGAAAGAGTAGAACTGAAAAGGTATTCAAAGAAATAATGGTTAAAAACTCCTCCAAGTTGGCAAAACACAGAATTTACAGATTCACAAAGCTGAATGAATGCCAAAGAGAATAAAGCCACAGAAGCTCAAGCAAGAAATATAATTGAACATCTGAAATTAAAGACGAGAGAAAAATCTTAAAAGTAGCTGCAGATAACCAACACATTACGAATAGGTAAGAACGAAAAATGACTGGTTCAAGGATATAAGATTTTGCATCTAAAACCCTGGAGGCCAGAAAGAAATGGCACATTTTGGAAGCACTGAAAGAAAAGAATGGTGAGCTCTAACTTCTATATCTGGACACAACGTCCTTCAGGAATGAAGGGAAAATAAAGACGTTTTCTGATAAAGAAAAACCAAAAATTTGTAACTAGCAGACTTACCTTTAGAGAATGGATAAAAGTAGTTCTTTAAATAGAAAAAAAAAAATAAACGAAAGCTTGAAGCTTCAGAAAAGATGTAAGAACCTCAAATGGGTAAAACTAGGAGTAAACAGACTATCCTACTTGTAATGAATTTCTTAAACCATATTTGATGGTTGAAACCAACGTTGAATGAGGTATAATACCAGTTTGTTCAATTATATGTAAAGAAAATACTTAAGACAGTTGTATTTAAAAAGTGAGAATGACAAAAGGACCTAAATGGAAATATTTTCTACGTTTCATACAAAGTGGTAAAATGTCAATACAGGTATACTATAGTAGGTTAATTAAGCAAACCTCAAATACAGTAAAGCCAAAGGAATCTATGCCAGGAAATATCAAATTAAACTTTTTTTTATGTTTATTTTTGAGAGAGAGAGAGAGAGAGAGAGAGAGCACAAGCAGGGGAGGGACAGAGAGAAAGGGAGATAGAGAATCCGAAGCAGGCTCTGTGCTGTCAGCATAGAGCCCAACATGGGGCTGGAACCCATGAACCATGAAATCATGACTTGAGCTGAGGTTGGATGCTCAACTGACTGAGCCATCCAGGTGCCCCAAATTAAACCTCTGAAAGTGAACACAGAAAAAATAATCTCAAAAGTAGTAGTAAGAGATACACATGGTAATGCCTACAGCAACCACTAGAAAAACTACAAAGCAATAATATACTCTAAAACATAATAATTAAATCAAGATGGAGTCTTACAAAGTGCTCAAGTAACTCACTGGAAGATTAGAAAAAGAGAGGGAAAAACAAAGCAAAGCAAAAAAAAAAAACCAAAAAACCAAAAAATATTATTCCAATGAAATAAGAACTTACGTTTGCACACACACACACACAGACACGCACACACACACACACAATATAGGGAAGTTCATAGCAGCTTTATTTGTAGTAGTCAAAACTACAGACAAGTTTTAGTGAATGCTTAAGACAAATTGTAGTATATTCGAACTATGGAACACTACTCAGAAATAGAGTGAAAAAGCTAATGCTGAACTGTTACCTAATATATGATTTCATCTACCTAATATTCTTGAAATGACAATGTTACAGGCATGAAGAAGAGACTGGTTGCTAGTGGTTGTATGTGCATGGGGTGGTGGTGAAGGTTATGTCTATCAGCAGGTAGCACCAAGGATCCTTATGATGGAGTTATTCCTTATGTGACTATGGCAATGGTCCCATGAATCTACAGATGTGATAAAATAGGACTCCAAGCCACCCCCCCGCCACCACATGCATGCAAATGAAGGCATCAACCAGGTAAAATTTGAACAAACTCAACAGATTGTATCAATGTTAATTTCCTGCTTGTGATATTGTACCAAAGAAATGCAAGATATTAATATTTGGTAACACCGGGTGAAGGCTCTGTCTATATTATTACTTAAAATTGCATGTGAAGCTTTAATTATCTCAAAATGAAAAACTGAAAAACATAATCCAGGTAGGTTAAATTAAGAAAAAAAAACCCTATCTCTTAAAATAGAATGGTAACATCTTAAGATTAAAATATCTTCAACAGTTGCTTGAATAAATGTAGTGATTGTCTATTATGTACTAGGCATTACACTTATGATCAATAGAAATGGAGTTTGTCACGATAATATTAGAATTATTTTCTCAAGAAAACTTGTCAGTGCTCCTTCCAAACATAATCATGTAATTCCCATAATCTTCCAAAGACAGTGATTTATATGCATTTTCTTGTTTAAATAGTTATTTAATAGATACTGTGTTGAGGTTATTTTTCCAACACACACACACACACACACACACACACACACACGCACACACACATGCACACACACGCACACACACACACAAGATCATGGTACGTTTCACTATTTGGCTTTAACTTTTCAAGGCAGTCCTGGCAAAATGAAGACAGTGGTTTTGAATTCTTGCCATTAGTGGTTGTTAATACATTTTGGGTAAGCATATTTATTATGCTTAAGACACAACATTTCCTTTCTGTCCATTGAACCAGCTCCTCCCACATTCCTTTCACCTCAGTAAATGGCAATTCCATTTGTAAATTGTTCCATTTCTTCATGCCAAAATCTTTAAATTACCTTGATTTCTTTCTTTCTGTTTTATTTTTTAAATTATCACTTAAATTTTTTTTAATGTTTATTTATTTTTGAAGGAGAGAGAGAGACAGAGTGCAAGCAGGGGGAGGGGCAGAGAGAGAGGGAGACGCAGAATCCGAAGCGGGCTCCAGGCTCTGAGCCGTCAGCCCAGAGCCCGACGCAGGGCTCCAACTCACCAGCCAGGCCGTGAGATCATGACCTGAGCTGAAGTCGGACGCCCAACTGACTAAGCCACCCAGGTGACCCTTAAATTATTTTTTTAATGTTTATTTATTTTTGAGAGAGCAAGGGACAGAGAGAACAGGGAAGGGGCAGAAAGAGAGAGGGTGTCAGAATCTGAAGCAGACTCCACAGTGTCAGCGCAAAGCCCAGTGTGGGCTTGAACTCAGGAACTGTGAGATCGTGACCTGAGCCCAAGTGGGATGCTCAGCCAACTGAGCCACCCAGGTGCCCCTCTCCCTTTCTCTTATTTTCAACAACAGCAACAAAAAAACAAACCCGGTAGCTCTGCCTTTAAGACAACTTCCCATCACTTCACCTGCCACTTGAGTCCAAGCCATCACCATCTCAACACCAGCTCTCCCAACATCATTACCTAATGCATTGCAAGTGTACCAAGGTGACAGCATCTCTCATGTTCAATGACGCCTGAAGGAATTAGAGTAACAGGATAGTTGCTGGCCTTGAACAGCCTCTTGCTTTTCTCATGTGACACACAGACATTCTTAATTTCTATATGGGCTTCCTGCAGTGGAGAAGATTGGGGATAATTGGGGTGAGTCTATTACAATAACTTTTAACAGTTTTCCTGTCGTATATACTGCCTTCCTTCATTGTATTTTGCACAGAGAAAATAAGATATTTTTTTATAAAGCCAGAGTCAAATAATAACTACACCTGCACAAATACTCCACAGGCTTACTACCTGTTATGGCTCTGCAAAATTTGGTTCAGATGTGGGGCGCTTGGGTGGTTCATTTGGTGAAGTTTCTGATTTCGGCTTGGGTCACGATCTCACAGCTCCCGAGTTCGAGCCCCATGTTGGGCTCTGTGCTGACAGCTCGGAGCCTGGAGCCTGCTTCGGATTCTGTCTCCCTCTGTCTCTGTCCCTCCCCCACTCGCCCGTGCTCTCGCTGTCAACAATAAACATTAAAAAAAAAAGTTTAAAAAATTTTGGTTCAGATGTAAACACTGATGGTGCTACATGCACCAAGAGAGTTCAAAAAGGTTTATCAGTCACATAAAGAGGATTTCTGGAAGAGCAGAAATCCCAAAGGAGTTTGAAAATATCTTGAAAGAGCAGCAAAAGGAGACTGGCTTGGAGTTTTGTGGCAATAGGGCCGGGGTGAGGACTTCTGCTTGCAGATAGGGGTTTGTGTAGTTTGGCACCTCCTGGCACCAAAAGAGAGAGGCTGTCTTATCAGCTTGCCCTGTGTGAGGCAGAAGGGGAAGAGAAGGAGCGAAGCTAACAAACTCTCAGCAAATTAAAAAAAAAAAATGGAGTCGGATTTTTCCCTACCCCATCTTACTGAAACTCTTTACCACAGCCTCGCATACCCTACAGGCTCTGTTCCCTGCTCCGTCCCTGAACCACATTCACCCCCTCCGCCATTATCCACTCTGCCTCGCTCACAGGGGCCTCCTGTGTCTCCAACAAACTACGCAATCTCCTAGCACCTAGGATATGCTTGGTAAATATTTGTTGAGTCAAGAAACACAATCTTTTTTCTAACAAAATTAAATTTATTCAGTCCACCTCTCCTTCTCTCAAACAGAATAAGATTCTTGCCAAATTTAACTATTTATGAAATTTGGGTCTATCGCAGTTCTAATTAATGGCCTTCGGCAAGTTAATCATGAAGTTATGATTCTAGTTTCTAGTTTATATTTGATATTTAACTAAAAGAGATCATAGATTTTACCAGTTGCTGAACACCCAGTTAGGTTTCTGCCCTCCATTTCTTTTTCTTAAGATTTAGTTCTGGAGCACCTGGGTGGCTCAGTCAGTTGAGCATCTGACTTTGGCTCAGGTCATGACCTCAGGGCTCATGAATTTGAGCCCATAGCACAGAAGCCTGGAGCCTGCTTGAGTTCTGTGTCTCCCTCTCTCTCTCTGCCCCTCTCCTGCCCTTGCTCACACTCTCTTTCTCTCAAAAGTAAATAAACATAAAAAAAAAACAAATTAGTTAGTTCTTACCTAAGTAGTCCCGTATTAGCTCTTCAGCAACATCTGTCCAGATACACAAATAATAATCTCTTAATATGCATACACAATTTTGAAAAAGTTTACCTACACTTTTGTGGTGTACTCTTTTGTGGCAGTAATTTTCTGTAAACACTTTGAAAGGATATTCTTTATCTTCCATGTGTTGTTTCTGATGAGAAGAGAGTTTGCTAATTATTGCTCAGTTGGAGGCAATCCATCTTTTCCATCTAACGTTTCTTTTAGAGAAGGATAGGTATCGATTTATTTGGTTATTTGCTTTTAATCCATATCTACTTTTTTTAAAAAAATTAACGTTTATTCATGTTTTGAGAGACAGAGATAGAGCGTGAGCAGATGGGGGTGGGGGGAGCAGAGAGAGAGGGGGACACAGAATTGGAAGCAGGCCCCAGGCTCTGAGCTGTCAGCACAGAACCCGACGTGGGGCTCAAACTTGCAAACTGTGAGATCACAACCTGAGTTGAAGTCGGCCGCTTAACTGACTGAGCCACCCAGGAGCCCCAATCCATATCTACTTTGAGTAAGTTGTTGGTTGTTTGCTTGTTGTAAAGGTTATTTTTTTTCCCTTGGCCTGTCACCAAACTGCTCTAAAACTTCTAGTCGCTTCCAGCTAGAGTTCTAAATGCATACCTCGGTCTTATACCGATGGTTTGGGGCTCCTGTACGTTGGTGTTGTTTGGAATATGCAGATCCAACTTAGTGCAAAAGCTGGTTATCAGCCTCTATCTTCCTTTTCTTGCCTCTCTGGGTATGGAATTTTAAGTAGGCTGTGGGTCCAGAAAGAAGGAACAGCATTTTCAGCCTCTTCGCATTCCCAAGTTTTATGCAGTGATCATGGCTCTATTCAGTTTCTTTCTGTTCATAGGATTCTTCTCATTTCTAACTCCATCCAGTCCAATTCATGTCTCACTCTCCGGACTTCTACACCTAGGTTCCAGAAGGTCTGCAAACTCAACCCTGCTCGTGGTTTTGAGTTACTTTTCCAAGTAGCTATATCTTGGAAGATAGCACATAATATTTTTGTTTAGTGAACTTTTTTTAAAGACTGGCAGATATATAAGAGCACATATAACCAATTTACATGTTGTTAAATCATTCCAAAGAGAATACACCCACATGATGGCTAATCAGATCAAGAAATAGGATGTTACCTAGACGCTTCCCTCATTTCCCTGCCTAGTTACCGACAATACCTACCTCCCCAAAGATCTAACTTCTTCTAATTTAGTTGATGAAGGGCTATGACTTTTCAATTCTTTCTATATTTCATCTATTGGTGCTAGCAGTTTGTTGCAGAAATGGGAGGGAATGTAAAGTGAGAACAATCATGATACTTCTCAAGGAAGTAGATCCAAATAAATGTTTCTGAGACAATTCTTGCCATTGAACCTTTCCCGGGAGGTTCATGACCAAGTCTCAGACTTCATACCTGTGTGCTTCCACTTATCTAAAAGACCTAGTACCCTGGAACCACTCTTTAAAAACAGGAGCCAGTAAGCAAAAAGTTAACTGTGTTTTGTGCTTATATAGATTGAAAATATCAGGTTTAAGAACATTTACATCAACATGAACAATAATGATATAACTGAGTATTAAATGCTCAAATGTGCTTTTAACTTCCACCATAAAACTTCCTTTGGCCTCATTTTCAGAGATAACTGAGGGCCAGGGATATTGATTTGAGTCTTGTGTTTCTCAGGTTAGTCATGTCAGTCTAAACTGATGCCATTTCTGTCTTCCAGATTACTACTAAAATAAGCGACTGGGGACATTGCACGTGTGTCTGTGTGTTTTTTAAATGAAATCTAAAACTGGTAAAATTATTTTGATTTGACTTTTTTTTCTATGTAAACCCTAAATGGGGCTCATGAGTAGTGTCAGGTGAACTTGGCCCAAGTTTTCAGAACTCACTCCTTCCCAAAGGATATAAAGAGAAGATTTATGACTCCAGGTGAAAAGCATAAGAAAGCTGGTGACTGTAGATGACTTTAGCTTTGGGTTTCTGGTTCACTGGGAGTCTAAAATGAAACTTGGCGATTGCAGGGGACATGCCTTCTTAAATGAGAAGAAGTCCTTGTAGAATCTGTGCAAAATGAACTTCAGTCCATGGCTGTCTATTCACATGCACTATGTCTCCAAAGACCATACAGCTAACTTGTAGAAAGTAGGCTGCATTTTTATCTCGAGTTTAGATGTTGTCAACAATACTTTATGAATAGTTTGGAATTCCCAGTTTCCTCAATTACAGCAAATCTTGATAACATTTTGCATTACTCACAAGTATGACTGAAACACTACCCTGAAATGGACTTAGTTCACATGGCAATATGTGCTCCAGTATTTGGAACAGGAAATCAAGTTATGTCTGTCTGTATATCTCGCACCACGTACATAATTCATTAAGGAATTAGAGCTCTGAGTTTTTGGAGTATTTTTTTTCCTTACTATGGAATTTTCAATATGTAAGCCTGAATCAGAGTGTGTGTTTGTGATTTAAAAGTCCCCAAATTGAAGACTTTTGCAGGTGCATGTTGGCATGTGGGTGGGATCTAGACCATGGACGAGCTCACATTTCAGCACCAAAGTAGAAAATGGGCACGGAATGAATCCTCCTTTGCCCCATTAACAACTGGCCTCATAGGCAACATCTGGAGTTCACATAGGTATTTTATGACTAAAATAGCAGAAGTCACACTACCATCGGCTATAGTACTCCTAGGCTAAGAACGACAAAATAGTCATTGAAAGAACAGTCCCCTCATTGATTAAAAAGGCTCAAGTATATTTCTCTTCTAATTTATGAGGAATTGTGCAAAACTACCCTTTACGGACCTGGCTCCACCTTCTGTTTCTAATTCAGTGCATCATAGTGCTTGATTGTCCCCATCATGCAGGCAAAGATAAATGAACAGTACTTACAAGGGGAGCCTTCTCTTTTAGTTGGTTCCTGATTCTTCTTCCGCTTCTGTCTCTCCATCCATGATGTAGTCTCACCATACATGGGCAGATCAGCAAAATTGATAGATGGCCAGGATACGGATTTTTTGCTACACCATGATCAAGGCAGGAAGTGTATTATGAAATAGGCTTTAAGGCAGTATTAGGGCTGTGTAGTTCCTACATCAGCTTTCTTAAACAAATAAAAGACCCATTTCTCTATTGTTCAGATCAATTGAGCTGCGTGTGATAAAGCACCTGAGGAATACAGAGAAATAACTGTCATCTTCAGGACAAAATTAAATAGAAAGAGGCCCCTGCATGCTTGAATTACTCCTTCTTGCTGAAGGAAGAGGTTCCTGTGTTTGAAGAGAGAAAATAGAAAGTGTTTTCTCAGTCTGCTGATAGCATGTCAAGTATAAATACCACTCAGGAGATTATCACTACCATGCTGTTAGAGTTAATATATACAGAATGCTTCAAGAAGCAATGTCCTTCTTTCACAGAGATCCAAAGACTGAATCAAAAGGAGATGACACATGAGAGAGGAGCCCAGGAGCTCTGCGTCCAGAGCAATCCAGTTCTAATGAATAAATAAGAGTCATCGTTTCTTTTTTTAATTTATAAGCCAAAATCTACATCTCTTTGAGGATTCATAATATTTCAGTCAGAATGTTAGGCTCCACATGTATATAAATAAGCATGATGTGTGATGTCATTAGCCTCACTGAGTTTACAGTCTGTGAAGGGACCAGTGAGCAAATATCAGGATGTGTTTAATGAGTTAAATTACCATGGTGCTCTGAGAGAGTAAACACAGAAGTGAGAATAGTCAGGAAAGACTTCTCTGAAGAGGTAATAATGGAAGAAAGAGATGTTAGTTTTTCAAAAGGCACAGAAAGGAAATCTCAAGGCAGATCAGCATGTGTGAAGGCCCTGGGGCAGGAAAGGCTGGTGTCTGTTTAAGTGATTGAAAAAATACTGGAGCTAGAGCCTAGTGAGGAAAAGAGATACTGTTAGGAAGTGATAGGTAGGCAGGGGATAGATGTTCCTTTCTTTATCTCTAGACATTGGAATTTGTAACATAGAGGATGCAAAAAACCAAGAGTCCATTGGATTTTGCAAGTTACTAAAGGATTCTGAACACTTAGCAGTCTGAATAATTTTCTCCTGAGTAGTGACAGGATAACTGTTTCTTTAAGAATGTATATGGGGCAGAAGATCATTCTAATAGTACTTTATATTTGCATAGATGTTTGATTTGGCAAGTGTTTCTCACAAGGGTTCTTTTCCTCTTCTACAAAATGTTTCTAAGTGGGGAGGATTCCGGTTAACGGTCAATTTCTCCAAACAGATATGAATCCTTGAATACACAGGACATGATGCCAATTAGTAGAGAGTATGTTAGAGAACTTTTATTTTAAAAGTTCCCGTGATAAGTATTGACCTAACTTCTGAAGCCCTACAAAATCTGAATGGGGGCTAAAGAATTATGTTCCTCTAGTAATGTTCTGTGCACTAGTAGAGAAGGATAGGTTGGAAAGAGGAATTAAAGAACGTTCTGGGGTGATGACAATTTTCTGTATATAAAAAAACAAAGTTAAAAGAATTGTGACTGGGTCCCCAGGAGATTTTAATACACAATCAGATTTGAAAATCCCAGTTCTGGAGAGAGTACCTTGATGAAACAGATGACCTGGCAGCACAGAAACGGGAAAACAAAGCAAATAACGCAATCACTAATTGTGGGGCTATTTGGTCAAATTCATTCATTCAGGCAGAGAGTGCCAAAAACAGTACTATTTCCATTATCTGGAAAATGTTAAAAAGGCAAATTTCTAGTTTCCACTTCTATGTTCCTGACTTAGTAAACATATGACTAAAGAAGCCACCTTTCTCACAGGCATCCCAGTGCTTGTGTTAATGAAAAGATACTGGTTTAAACCTTTACTGTAGTTGAGATGATGCCCCAAATGGCTATGTATGCCTAAAGAAATGTTTGATGCTTTGCTAATTAATATCGAGTACATGGAATATAATTACCAGGAGTTTAGAAATGAAGACTTGCACTTTATTGATTAAAATATATTTGGTTTGTCTGTGTAATGATTTATTTACATTTATTGCCTTTCGTGTTGGGAGTTGAGGAGGGAGTATAAAGTGTCCTGAACAAAGAGAGCTCATAGAGTAGTTGGAGAATTTAGCCATGTCTTAACATGATACTTGTAATAATTGCCAGAAATATATCTCTAGACACAGCCACCAGAAACCTGTTGATATTAGGAATATGATTTGGTTATTTTAGACCTTTCACAATGTAACGAGAAATTGTTATTCATTTTTATACCTGTGAACAGTGCATTTTCAATGTTTCCTTAAAAAAAAAATCTCTCCTACTATTTAACAGTGATGTATCTCACAGATAATCTCACTCTCTACAGTGACATAGCATTTACATTTTAGACTTAAACTATAAATCAGGAGAAAACAGTTCAATAATCTCAAATCCATTTTTGAATCGGAAGTTTTTCAGACTGCTTTTCTTCGTGCGTGTGTGCCTCTAGGTTCATTTGTCTGTGTTCTATCTCACTGATTTTCATTCAGAAAGTTTCCAAACACTGATACTTCATTAATTACTCATTTCAGAGCCTCAAGAAGTTCTGATGTTCAATTCTAAAACAACTAACCGAGACAGGAAAGAAAGGAGTCATAGAAGACATCTTAAAAATGCTTTCAAATGTAGGTCACAAAACAAATTTGTTCCTTCAGTGTAAACCTGCTGGTGCTTCATCTGTAGGCTTTTGTGGTCTCCGCTCTTCGGAAATAGCAGGAAATGTTTTAACAATTAGAGTGAGCAAATTGTAAAGGGAAATATGGTAGTGAGTTACCAGCCGAGTCCTTAAATAAAACATTCCTTTCCTAATGTAGTCCTGATGCTGCCCTGTCTTCTATTAGTTGGGGCCACTGCATTGCCATTGGCAAGAACTGAATATACAGTAGTGTGATAATGGTAGTGCAGCCAGCAATAGAACAAAAACACAATTATGATAGGAGCACAGAAGACGTAAACTGCATTTACCCTTAGGCATCTTTTTTGGTTTCCCGTGAACAAATTAAGACACAGACTAATTTCGGTGACGTGTGTTTGTCTCATTTGCTTTTTTAAAAATGTTCTACCTTTTCTAAAATCAAACGTTATGTTTATTTCTTTATTGGATCCAGCTTGAAGTAAGAAATATTTGTATATGAGTTATAGCCACTTACTTTTTCGATTATGGTGAAGACAAGGGTATGTATTTGAAACTAAAAATGCTCAGTGAGTAGAAAGAGAGGACGTTCAGGGGAATATACCATTTCACATTTCTCGTAAAATAATTAGAAATATTTTAAAATTATGTTTCGTGTATTATTTTTCAGATGAATAGACTGTTCAAAGCTCTCATCCAAACCATGACAAATTTCAATGGTTATCCCCCTTAAATCTACTATATATATACATATATACATATGTATATATATATTACAATACATATATATTACAATATAATATTATACAATATAGAATATATATGTATCTATATTACAACACATATATAATACAATATATATATGTGTGTGTGTGTATAAATATATACATATGTATATACATATATAAATCCATACCTTTTATCTCTAGTTGTATGTAGTGTTAGATGAGCAAGGCAATGATCTTTGTGCATAAGTCCAGTGGAAGTAACTTCATCAAAATATTAGAAGTATTTACTGTATGAAAAAAAATATGATCCCCGTTGGAAAGTTGTTCTATAAGATGCTCTTGATATTAGATTTTATTATTAATAGTACTTTTAATCCTAAACTAATTATAATGTGTGATTTTTGACTAAGAATTAGCATCATAAGCAACATAGGATTAGATTTCTGTGGAATCAAGTGCAGCAACCAAAACAAGCTCAAAAAAACAACTCCTTAAATATATACACGGGTCTTTTTTTGAATATGTATAAGGATACAGAAAGATTCAAAGTTGGTAAACGTGAATTCAAATATGCCCCATACTCATATCCCATTATAGCATGTTTGTTAAAAACCTGGGCCCTGGGGTCAGACTTCATTGGTTCAAGATTGTTCTCCATCACTTTACTAACTCTTTGACCTCATGCAAGTGTTTGTATTATAAAAGGTCACTTTTTTAATTAAAAAAAACTGGGGTAATAATTTGATCTGTGTTATTGGGTTGTATGAGGTTGATAGGAGAGGCTTCATCTAAGGCATTCCACAGAGTATTTGCTTTCATGTCTCAGTCAGTTAATGCTCAGCTACTTAAAAGCAAAGAGTTATGCATTTTGTGCTAGCTGGTTCACCTCCCTCTACGCCAGCCTTCATTTTTAATTATTTTTCTAATTTGGGCATGTTCAGAAGCATTCTGAAGAGAAAGAGAGAAAGAAAGGAAATGCAATTATAACCAGTTAGAGTCCCTACTTAGTACCAGATTTAGTAAGGAATTAAGTAATGTTAAATAGAATGAACCTCCGAATACCGGAAAGTTTGGTGATCTCTTGTTCCTTTGAGTTTGTCATATTACCTCTAGGATATCCATTGTTTTGTACATTCTAGTATAGAGTACAAATCTATGAATTGTTCTTCAATATCCCGTGCAGCCTAATTTGCTAAACCTGCAGATACCTTGACGTATTCTTCCTGGATATAGTTCTTTGAACCCATTTTCAATTATTTAAATCCAATTTTTATAAAATTTGAAGTTCAGTTTCACTCTTCCTCAAGGCTATTTTCCTTGCTAGGCTGTTTTCTCCATAACACTGTTACCTTTATTAAGTAACATAAATTAAGTACTTATATTTATCTTTTATTGCCAGTTATAAATGTGTCTTCTGCTATATTTTAATTTCCACTTTTTTAATTCTTTGAATCCATATTACTTAGCACCATTCCAGACATCCATTTAACATTAAATAAATGTTTGTTACTAATGATAGATATGTGATTATAGAATATCTGGTATATGACGATAACTCTAAATACATTTTTTTTTTTTTTAAGGTTACTTAGGTTTTACATTTTAAGGCTTTTTAATATAATGTTTGTTACTAATGATAGATATGTGATTATAGAATATCTGGTATGACGATAACTCTAAATTATGGTTAGGTGAACCATTAAGTTTACACAGTGTCTCAACTACAGCACTAAAAATGCTAATAAATTCTAGAAATTTTAGTTATGAGGAATTTCTAGACATGCACAATGGCAATGATTTTATTTGGAAGAAGATAGAGGTACCTGTTTGTTGTATCTGGAAAGATAGCTTCTATTTAACCATTCACGTGAAACAAGTAGCTGTATTCACTCACAAATAGCCAATTTATCCAGAATTAAGGTACATTTAAAATAGTGTCGGAGAGGAGAAACAAATACAAGGTGCATTAGAAGTTTAACAAATCTGGCTCAGATCTGAACTTATTCTGCATGTGGAATCCATCAAACTGACTTTAGTGGCACTTGCAAACTTCCCTTTTCTGTAACTGTTCCTCATTAAACTCAGAGGGATCGAGGATGACTTTTTTCGGTAATTTATGACGTTTGTGTCTATTTGCAACAGTTGTAAAAATACAGCATAACCAGGAAACATCATAAAACACTCATAAACTCTCCTAAAGGCAGTCAAAGAGCGAGACTTTCCACAGCAGTTAATGATACAAATGTGAGCGAATTATCCCTCGGCAGAGGCTGTATGAAATCTGTGAACTATGTAATGCTAAAATGCATTACAATATTTAAAGCAAATATTCAAAGCATAAAAATAAAAACAAAATCAGTTTTGGATGAAGGAAAACTTATATAAAGGAAAATTTCTCAATAACTCTGTCAACCTCAGGTATGAATTATTATGGGAGAAAAATCCGTGTTACTGTAAAGTATCTGGTCTTATCACAATATTTTAGAATATAGTGTTCTCTGAGAGGTTATAATTTACTTACTTCTTAAAACCAATGAGTTCAGTTTATTATAGGTGGAAAGTGAACTGTTTTCCATATGGCAAATGTAGACTAATATTCTATTAATGGACAATTTCGTAAGAAATTGCAAACACAGGAAATACGTATTTATAAAATTACAGATACATAGATATATGAATATATCACCTTAGTTTAATTTTATTGTGAATGACACATATTGTACAACTTTTAAAATAATAGCTGAAGGATTTGGGTGCTTTCAAAGTTCGTATTTTATAGTTTCTTGCACTACTCCCTGTGAAAATAATTCCAAGCTAATGTGGGCAAAGAATTTTTGCTACCCAATTGATAGTACTTGCTGAATTCAATTTATTTTCTTTTTTCTGTGTTTCTGATATATTTTTGTATTGGTTGGAATATGTGAGACCTTTCCTCCCCAAACCATACAAGAAATGCCTTAGACCTGATTGCCATTGTCAAGCAGATTTATTCCCCAGAAACTAAGCTGTTGAGAAGATTACAAAGAGATGAAGTTTTCATAGTTATGCAACTAGTTTGGATTATTCCTACTCAACATAATAAAAATCAGGTCACAGTCTAGGTACACCTGGCATGGCAACACAATTCCCGCTGCTATTATTGGCTGGATCTTTTGAGATTCCTCCTTCTGGAATTCAAAGATTATTCAAACTCTTGGCACAGAGAGCTTTACTAGTCACAATCTGAGAAACAAAACAAAGCAAAATGGTGGCAATATCTTGGAAGAGTCACTAACTGGACCCTGCTTGCTCTGGAAGAGCTCCTTCCCAAGAAATTCAGAAAAATGAAATTTTAAAAGGAAATATAAACATATTGTCATCACTATATGCAGTTGGCTAACCATAGTAAAAGTCATATGATCAGTCTCTTAGTGATGGCCCAGAGCAAGATAAAACAGGCACCCTAAAGACAATGGCCCTTAGGGAGAATTCTGGTCAATGAAATATGTTTAGTTGACCTATCTTTCCAGAAGTCTGAACATCCAACAAACCCTTCGTTTCTGAGCACGTGCTGTCATCATCTATCACTGAAGATTTTAAGATCCAAATTGTAGCGTCAAAGAGAACAAAGAAGAATATATTTTATTTTAAATAATAAGAGGAAAAAAGGAGAGAGCAGAGTAGTGAGGTTGAAATTTCTGAGAAGCGGTCAAGGAAAAGAAGAGAAAAGACAAAAGAATAGAAAAGGAAAGAAAAAAGAAGAGAAAAGAAACGAAAAGAAAAGAAAAGATGCAAAGATAATGTCAGTTCCCCTAATTTTCCTAAATTGGAAACACTGACTGTGTAGATCACATCTCTTTCCATGAATATGTCGTCACAAATATCTATATCAACAGCTATATTAAATATACAAGCACACACCTATATGCATGTATGTGGGTTTAAAATGAAACTGCTTAAGTGGATTGAATTTAAACTTATGATTTTAGTGAAAAACATGACAAATAGCAAAACTAATTGAATACTAGGATGGACACAGTCCAAATGTCCTCTGTAAACTTGGTTTCTTTGTTCAGGCACCAGCAATATAGAATATTGACATTACAGAATGTAAACACACTCATGACACTTACATCATTATGTCACATGCTGTTAATCACCTAGCATGCTGTGAAATCTGCTAACCTGCTATAAAATACACACTTTTTTTTTATTTGGAAATGTTTCAACTTATTGCCTTTCTTTCTAAAAATGACCTGAAATTGATGTTTTCAAGACATGGCTAAACATTTATGACACTAGTCACAGAGGAGCACCACGATTGTGTATATGCTCACTAACATCCACTTAATAGCTTTCTGTTTGTGTATATGGTGTACATCTAAATTGGAATCTGAGAGCTCTATTAATAGTGGATTGAGAGAGTTCTGTACTCTGATTAATCAAAACTGTGCTGAACATTTCAAAGGCAAAAAGGCAACAAAGAGGTCATCACTGGTGAGATTCGGGTCTTAGAATTTGCTAGTTAATAACTTACATACCACTCTCCATTCCTTCATTAAGATTATAAATACCTGGTGAAAATGTGAGAGCAATGGCTAAGGTACTTATTAGCTATGAAGTTTGTTTATTTCTTTGATTCTTCAAGTCTTGCCTGTAGATCTCTAGATGTGATCTTGATTCTCTATCCTTTGAAACATGAAGGTGTCCAGAAAAATAGTTTTGATGCATTTTGTTTTTTCAATAGCCTGATATTCAAAAGCAGACTTGATATTACACTCTGTTTCCGTTGTCTTTCTAGCTTTTTTGAGCTACCGTAGAAATTGTTTAACAAGATGATTTCTGATGAGATCCTGTCACATAACACAAGTTCTCATCCACATCCTCAATCCATGGGTGCCCAGTGGAACAGAGAGTCTCTTAGTTTTCTTTTTCTTCTAAATCCGTGGAATCTTGCAGCAAGAAAACTCTTAGTCACTGCATGCTAGTCTTTTTCAAGTGTCAAAGTTAGTTCTTTCCCCAACCACTATTTATTTAACTCTTGGTAATAAAAATGTAGCAATGTAAGATGATTGCTTCTAAATCCCATTTTGTGTGTAGTGAAGCAGTGGAAATGGAGCAAAGTTCGGGGCACAGCCGTCACATGTTCCTAAAATCCTTTACCCGTGATTTCAGGTAACAGTGTCAACAATATGCAAGTCAATCTCCTTTTCCATATTTTTTCTGAATTTTTCTTCTATGACTACATCTCGCTGGGAGGGAAGATTGATAATGTAAAGGATTAGATCACATAACTATTTTGGCAGGAAAGATGAGAATTCCCTTCTGGGAAAAGCATGTTTAATGGACAGAGTTCTGTTGCTTTTTTCCCCATAGCCCGGCTCTGTCGTACACTGAGCAGGTTGAATGAGCTACTCCTTTACCTGGACGGAAGGCATGCATCCTATGATAATGAGTAGGTAAAGAAAACAATTTCCACCTATATTTGGAACTTATAATTTCAACTCAATTGAAGGACAAACTTTGTGATATATAGTTGAAAGATAATTTATGAAGCATTTATTGGCCTTCAAATTATTTTCAGTCAATTAAAGATGTATTTCTTTGTCAAAAATTACTATTCTCAATAAACTGGTCCTTAACAGAGGGAGTGGGGAAATGCATCAAGTGGAATGAGTTGTTAAAAATTTACTACAGGGGCACCTGGTTGGCTCAGGAGGTTAAGTGTCTGACTTCAGCTTAGGTAATGATCTCATGGTTCTTGAGTTCAAACCCCGCATCAGACTATCTGTTGTCAGTGCAGAGGCCCCTTCAGATCCTCTGTCCCCTTCTCTCTCTGCCCCTCCCCCACTCCTTCTTTCCCTTTCTCTCTCTCAAAAATAGACATTTAAATAAATAAAAAAAATTTACTATAAGAAAGTAATATCATACAGCTTCTATAAAATGACCTATAATTTTACTTAAATCATATCTAGGTGTGATTGCAAAACGATGTGACAGATATTCTTGTGTCCATCTTATAAGTTGGGCAGAGGAACATAAGTATACATTTTCAGAAATCCAAGAAATTAAGGATTATTATAATTTTTAGCTCTGTCATTTTGATAAAGTTTAGTGGTATTTTTAAGCAAAACATAGGGTCCGTAATGAATAGATTACAAAAATGTTCTATTGTTTTCAAGACTGATCTTAGTGTACAAATTGGAATGCTTTATTTAGGAGCTGGTATTAATCTTTCCAATATATTAAGTGAAGTCCATTCCCTTTCTAGAGTTTAATTAAAAATATATTGATGGAGAAGCAAAACAACAATAATGGTAATGGGGAGAAAATTGACTCAGTGAGAAAAGCAGTATTTAGAGAATTTCATTTTAGAGAATAAAAAGATGACTAAAAAAGTAATAGGAAACAATAAAAGGTTTATATATTATACTGGTTTTTTTTTTTCATTGAAAAATGGGGGAGAGAGAACAACAAATTTTAAACTAGAATAAATCATTTAAAACAGGATTGATATTAAAAAAAAGTCCCTGGGTCACAAATACATATTGAATGTCCTTTTACCCTCTATGAGAATAACAGTTATTCTAAGATCACTCTCTACTACATGGATAGATGAAGCATCTTCATTTGAATCAATATTGCCCAGTGTAGTTAATTTAAATCGTGATGTAGTAGATGGCATGTAGGTCCTAGTCAGTGTTGGTTTCAATATAGCTCCTACTACTTATTACTTAAATAAATCTTGAAAGACAGTATTGAACATGTGCCACTAGTTTTAGCTATAAAATGGGAACAGTAATTCCTAAAAAGGGCTTGATTAAAGATTTTAAATTAAATGAGATTAAATGAGACATGCGACATGACCCATTTTAGATTCTCATAAACCATAAATTCTCTTCTTATCCTTCTCAGGTGTCTCCTGAGATGTAAAAATATAACAGTTTAAATTGTTTGAGAAACTTTTGTCTTTATCTATGATAGGATAGCAAAACCAAAACTCCCTTTAGGAACTAGGAAAGCTTGATATGTCAGAACCATCTGTTGGAAAGTGTGTGAGGACTGCTGAGGTAGCCCAGGTTTTTGAGGCCAAGATGGAAAGGGGTGTCATAAAGACATAAATACATGTTTTGTTTGTTTGTTTGTTTGTTTGTTTTTTAATTTTGGTTTTTTTTTGTTTGTTTGTTTGTTTTTCCCCCATGAGGGCATTTGTTGATTCTTTGTGTGGACCCAACATTGGACAACACAGGAAGAGTGTAAGAAGCCAGCAGAATTTCTTTCTATGTTATGGGTCTAGTTTACACAAAATGGAAATTTTGCAATGCAAAGGTATATATTCTCTGAGCAACCATACTTTGGGCTATAAGGAAGCATGGAAGTATTCAAGTCTTCTCCCCCTGAGACACTTGGTGAATTCTTAAACTTCACAGGGCAAGAGTCTAAAAAGTCAACCCAGGGCACCTGAGTGGCTCAGTCAGTTAATCCTCTGACTCTTGGTTTTGGCTCAGGTCATAATCTCACAGTTCCTGAGATCAAGCCCTATATGAGGCTCCATGCTGACAGCACTGAGTCTGCTTGGGATTCTCTTTCTCTGTCTGTCTGTCTCTCTCTCTGCCTTCCCCTGTTCATGCCATCGCTATCTTTCTCTCAAAATAAATAAATAAACATTTAAAAACATTAAAAAAAGTCAACCAAAAAGCCACTGAAAGCACAGTCAAGTGTTCTGGGGTCTCATGGTATAGACTAGTCCAGTTTGGACTTCAGGACCTCCCAAGAAGTAAAGGGTCTTAGAATTCTTCCTTTTCTCCCAACTGAGAAGTCTCGTGGGTTACACCTGAAGAGTGATGCATATATAGACAGACCGAGCATTGCAGAGAATGCTCCCAGACTCAAATATATTCAGTACTTGTTTGAATTAAGGTAATTTTTCCTATTCTGATTTTGGAGAAGCAAATATACAAAGAAACATAGAGTTAGCATCACTCAGAGATTCTTCACTTTTTCACGTATAGAGTCTGGAATTCTGTCAAGAATAACCAGGCACCAAGGGGCGCCTGTGTGGCTCAGTCGGTTGAGCATCTGACTTCAGCTCAGGTCATGATCTCACAGTTTGTGGGTTCGAGCCCCGTGTCAGGCTCTGTGCAGACAGCTTGGAGCCTGGAGCCTGCTTCAAATTCTATGTCTCCCTCTCTCTCTCTGCTCCTCCCCAGCTCATGCTCTGTGTCTCTCTCCTTCAAAAATCAATAAAAACATTTTAAAAAATTGAAAAAAAAGAATAACCAGGCACCAAGAGAAGAAAAAAAGAGGATAAAATCCACCCTATGTGTTACACTGTTTGCAATTATGAAATACATTTTTTCATTAATGTTATTAATGCAAAATATAGATGGCAAGATGAAGAATTCCAAAAAATTCAGTCTGAAAAGTTTTCATGTAATCTTTTTATTTTGGTTCCTAAATTTAACCTTAGTAGGCTAAATTAATTCTGACAAATGCATTTATTTTAAATATGCAGAGATTTGGACATCATAGGGAAACAAGTAAATAAAATTTGAGAATTGTAAAAATGTAGTAAATGAAATCAATAACTAAGTACATGGATTTAATGACAAATTAACTCTAAAAAACACAAACACATACATACACACATACAATAATAAAAGATGTATGAGGCATAGTGGAAATATATGAGATGTTTAGAAATGTGTGAGATGTTTAAATTTAGTGTTCTACGAGGACTGAAGAGAGAATATTAAATGAAATTCATATTTGTATAATAGCCATACATTTGTTAATACTGATGAAATACATCAACCCACAGATTCAGTATACATTACATATCCCAAGCAAGGCAGGTCCAAAGTAAATGACACCTACGCACACCGTACTCGGGGACTGAAAAGCCAAGGATAACTACATCATCTTAAAAATGACCATAGACACATTATTTTTATTTTTATTATATTTTAATTGTTTATTTATCTATTTTTGGGAGAGAGAGAGAGTGCACACCCATGCAAATCAGGGAGGGACAGAGAGAGAGAGAGCGAGAAAGAGAATCCCAAGCAGGCTCCGAGTTTTCAGCACTGGGCCCAATGTGGGGCTGGAACTCACAGCTGTATGATCATGACCTGAGCTGAAATCGAGAATCGGATGCTTAACCACCTGAGCCACCCAGGCACCCCATAGATACATTATTTTTAAAGGAGCAACAACGAAATTGATAATTCAGCCATCAATAGCAACAATGGAAGCTAGAAGATATTGGAAAATGTACTTTGAAAAAATCTATTATTTAAAGGGTGGATTCTAGTTCTTTTGTATACTCTATTATCTTGGGTTCAGGCTAGCAAGGAATTAAAATGTTTCTCACAGGCCTTAAAAATACATTTTATATTTAACAGATGATAGACCTTTGTTTCTCTAACTTTGAAAACCAACATATTCTTTAGTGTTCTTAGGAAAATTAAATTGCAGTCATAGCCCTGTCATTAATAGTGCAATACTTCTCTCTGGGTCAGCTACTATGGCTTGTTCCTGTAACTGGTTCACTTTTCAAAACTTCTGAGTTCAGAACAATATGTGGAATGCTTGTTGGTATTCAACTGCTTTTTTTCTCTTTATGTATTCTATGTTTATCTTGGTGTTTTTTTAAAAAAATTAATTTGTTATCAATTTTTTTAATGTTTATTTTTGGGAGAGAGAGAGAGAGAGGGACAGAGCATGAGCTGGTGAGGGCAGAGAGACAGGGATACACAGAATCTGAAGCAGGCTCCAAGCTCTGGCTGTCAGCACAGAGCCTGATGTGGGGCTCAAACCCAGGAACCATGACATCATGACCTGAGCCCAATTCCCACGTTTAACCATCTTATCTACCCAGGAGCGCCTATCTTTGTGTTTTTCAATCATAGAAACAAAGGGTAATCTATCAATTACTTTATAAAAGACTGTTTAAAAATGACAGTTTAAAATAGGTATGGTGGAGAGTATTTATTAAGACTTGAATATAGAGATTGAATGTTTCAAAATATGGAATAAAGTCAGTATTTCCCTGTTCATCTACGATTTTTTTCTTAGAATCAGCTTAATTTGAAACTTAGCCTTAATGTTTCATTTCATAAAATAAAGAGAAAATATAAACATAGAATTAGTATGAAAAGATATATTCCAAAAATATATCACTGTCAAAATGGCAATGCTGGAGGGAGGCATAATGCATGAACTATATAGTACATTTCATCTTTGTAGAATTTCTTCTACTTGCATTTTGGTGAGATATTTACTTCATCTTTGCTTTCCAAAACTTTTCTTGCCCCAAGAAATGTCTTTGGTCCTTGTAAAGGTCATACTTGCCTCTTGTATTTTCTACCAGCCTCCCTCCAATAGTCATTAATTTAGCTATAACTTAATAGGCAACTTCTCCATAAATGTAGGGACTGGCTCAAAATGCAGCCAGATGAGTGCTTAAAGCACATCAGAGGGATCAGGTTATGTGCTATCTCCCCCTTTGATAGTTGTGTCTATGGTTTGATACATCAGTGAAACCTCAACCACTTCTGTAGATTCAATTGGCTCTGATTTAATGCTTGATGGATTAAACTTGCGACAGTCTTTTCTAGATCTAGGCCAGCATTATTAAAAAAAGCTTTGTCTTAGAAGTTTTAATTGCATGATTGCTGAAACACCACTCATTCCACAGAAAACCTTACGTCTGTGAAAGCTTAGACCTTGTTAAGAGTCTAAATTTCCATTGTGTTCATTGTAAACATCTTATTAGTAGATACTACTGCATTTGAAAGTTGCACTGTTATTTGAACCTTGTTAATAAGAAAGAACTAAGGCCATTTAATTTGGTAAATAGAAACTATCAACATCTTCCATTTGTAAAACAAACCAAGTCAGACATTGATTTAAAAAATAAATGAGGTTCACAAAAGACAGTGTATTAGTTAGTGCTTTTAGGGAAACAAAACCAAAGGGAGATAGATACAGATGTATAGAAAGAGATTTATTATGAAGGTTTGGCTCATGCAATTATGGAGGCTGAGAAATTCCATGTTCTGCTGTCTGCTGTTGGAAGTTCAGGAGGATGGATATCCCAGCTCAAGCCCAGAGCAAATCCTTCCTTCTTTTGTTTTCATGTCTATTCAGGCCCTCAACAGATGGGATGATGCCCATTGGCATTGCTGAGGGTGATCTTCTTTACTCAGTCTACCAATTCAAATGCTAATCTCTTACAGAAACACACGCACAGATACATCCAGAAATAATGTTTCGCCATCTATCTGGACATCCCTCAATGTAGTCAAGTTGACACATAAAATTAACCCTCAGGATCAGGAAGTTTGAAATTTGCTTCACAATATACCTTTTTGTAGATAAAACCAAGCCAAACCAACCAACCAAACAAACAAACAAACAAAAAACACAAGGAAACAACAATGATATTCAATACCGAAGATAAGGACTTTCCACATGAGAGTGATAGCTTGTGAGACGGGAAAGCATATCATCTGTGAGACAGTGAATAAAAGTTCTAGTGACATTTTAGTTGGGAAAGGTAGTTAGAGAAAATAGCACATCCAGTCAGAAAAATAATTACATGATGTTGACCGGGTTGGCATAAATGGAGACACTGGAGTAGAGAACAAGACCATCTATCTGACTGCCTTTGCCTGAAGCAGGAAAGCCCAGACTTTCCTTATTCAAACTGAACATAAATATCTCTAACTCTTTTTTCCTTATTGATAGCGTGTGCTGCAAACTGTTTTGGTTGGATATAGGGATGAGTTCTTGGCACTATGTGAGATCAGAATAAGTTTCAAAAATCATTTACAGTTAAAGATCATATAAAAGATGCTGAGTTTAACAGAATAAGTTCCTGTTTGAAGGGGGAAAAGCTTTGCTAACTTTTCACTAATTATTTTATCCTTTAAAAAGTGTACCTTTAGGTGATCAGTCTTGAGATTGAACTTGTCTAATAAACAATTCAGATTGAAACAATAAGCATTGCATAAGGTATGTCACCACTCTTGTGACCAATAATTTTGAAAAATTTTTTTCAGTTTAGTAATGATATCATATGAAGTTTACAAAAGTACAAATACTGAGATTTGTGTAGAATATAATTGATCAAGTCCTACTAAATTAAATTTAAGAGAGCTATTGCATATTGTGAATAACTGCTTAATAAAATCTAGAATATTTGTGCAATTTTTTCTTGTTTTCCTCTGTTAAATATTGGTAGATATATTGCATCCAAAGGACGATAATTTTTTTACTCTTTACCTCCCTCCTAGGGGAGAGTGCTTGTTAAATATATCGTACACTTGGTTTTATAAACTTGCATGTTAGATATATTACCAATACCTCTGTGGTGAATAAATGTTCTACTGATCAAATGTAAAAATTCACAGCTGCTCTTCCATAGCCCCCAGCTTTCTCATATTTTTCCTGTCATTGCTAAGTCTAATTGTTTGCACATTAGCTTTTAATATAAAACCAGCCAGATACAGCCAAGTAAGATTTAATAATAATGTTTGGATTTATAAGCCCTTCAAGAGCCAGGAGCTCTATGGCATTCACATTCCCCAAACTGCATAAATGTGGATCCTGGGAATGATTGCAAGACATGTAGTAAGTTGATGGCAAATCTGGACAACAATGGCATTTTATATGGCTATAATTTTTACAATTCTCAAAGCACTTTCTCCAAATTATCTCATCATATCCTCATGATAACTCTAGAAATTAAGTAGAAATTAAGTAGTATACATTTTCTTTATCTGCTTTCTTTTTACAGAAGAGTAACTTTGGGAATAGAGAGTCTGCAAGACTTAACCAAAGTCCCAAGTATACAACCATAATTTCCTTGGGAATAGCCACTATTCCCTTCAAATATTTTCTGAATTCCACCATAGGCCAAACATTATTTTAGGGATACAGCAGTGATTCAAACAGACTAAATGTCTGTTCTTTTTATGACTTTATATTCTAATGAAGAAGGCAGACAGTAAATACATTAATAATAGAATATATAGTAAAATTTCTTATAATGATAAATGTTATACAAATTAAAATACGGTAATGGGGTGGATGGTGATGGCAGCAAAGGTGATAGAATGATGAGGGACAGACTATCTGATAAGGTGATAATTACATAAAAAACTAAGTTATGGCATTGAATAATTGGAGAATCTTCAAGAAGAACGTGCTAGGCAAAGGGAACAGCATTCATGCAGGGGGAAGAAAGTATCTGAGTTATACTGGAAAATGTGGCTTTGGACAACAGAGACTGCAGGAGAGTGGAAAAGATGGGGGCAGAAAGTCAGCAGACAGGTGATTTAGGTGCAGCCCTTGGATTTTATTATCAGGTGAGTTTGGGAGACACTTCGGGGTTTGAGCAGGGAGGGATGCGTTTTAAACAGATTGTTTCAAATGTTATTTCATGTTTTCCCTAAGACATAATCTTCATATCATTTTATAAGACCAAAACTAATTGCAAAATATATTTTATCAAGGAAAATATGGGCTTTAGCTTCAGTTCTGCATTCAAATCTTGACCGCACTTTTGTATGCCTTGCCGTGTTCTGGATTCCAGTTTATTCATCAGGAAGTGGATGAATAATGAGGATCTTAGAGGACTCGTGAAGCATGTGGACTTGTAACATATGTAGCAGTCATTGGTATTTTTTTAATGAAGTAGCATTATTAGCTTAGAAAAAAATGTATTAAAATTAGGTTCTATTGGTTAAATACAGGTCTTACCAAATACATGTAACTATCCTGGATGTATATTTGTAAGTAACTATTTGAAATATAGACGGACAAAGGACACAAAGGATAAGGTATATAAACTTGTCCTTTATATTTTGGTCTTTAATTTTAAATGAAATGGGAAATCTTATGCTGTAGAAAACACAAAATTATACCAGATGGCAGTAGCATACAGGTGTACCTCTGAAAAGCAGAAAGATATAACACATATTAATAATGCAAATTCTCCAAGAGAAAATACTGCCTTTGCTCATTTAGAATGTCAGTATGTTTGGTTATGAACTTATACACATCTGGATGTTTTTTAAAGATCATTAATAAAGAGCTAGCGAGAGATGGCATCAGTGGGAGATGGCATTTATAAAAGGTTTTAGAAGATAATGGTAAAAGTCCCAAACATAAAATTAGGTTTTTTCACAATTTTTAAATGTTAATGAGTATTCCAAACTTTACCCACATTGCATTGTAAAGGCAATGGTTCACTTTTTGAAGTTTTCCTCTCCTATGAAAAAACACAAAAGTAATCTTAAAAAAGAAAAGATTGCTCCCCAAAATCAATAGCAACAAAGGCAAATACCTTGGAAGAAACATACGATTCTCATTGAGTTACAAGTTTTATAGACTAATGCAGGTTTATTTTGGAAGATAAAGAGAAACAATGCTTTTTTTTTTAAGAGAAACAGATTTTTATGAGTGCAAGTATTTATGAGCCCAGATGAGCTAAGGTTCATAGTGAGAGCCAATAGTCAAAGAAGAAAAAAAAATCCTGGGTTTTATACAAAACAAGATAATTCATTGTATACAACACATTTTATCCAACTACATTCTAAAAATATTTTATACAGTTAAATTACATAAGACCTTGGATAGTACACGTATATTGTGTAATATAAATTATAGAAGTGTGTAAATATATTGTGTTGTGACCAAATTAGTCAGTCACAAAAGAACTGAGCCAGAAGGAAAGTCAGAATTATAGGCAAAAGTAGGAAATATAAAGGGGCTGTTTTACATGATATCTATAGTCAGAGAAAGAATACCCTGGTGTAAAGATAGAATAAAAGAAATATCCAGATAGCAAACTGTGGATAGAAAACCGAAAACAAAATCCTGACAAAAAAGCAAATAAGATAACAAGCTTGCCTAATCCACTGTTCTGGGCAGTTTTCAGAAGTTGGCTCAAACTTCAGTACAGTCATTCAATTTCAAACACATGGCAATGACAAAGATCAAAAGAGAAAATCTCAGCAATTAGACTCACAGCTCTGTGGATTAGGAGCTCAGTCAATGGTGCTGGAATAAAGCCAAAGCTCTCTAGAGGCAGTGCCTAGGAGTGCAGTGTTTGTGGGGTAAAGAGATTGTGGCTAGTAGAGAATTAGTGATTTTGCAAAAAAGATGTGGAGCCATCACAAGACACAAAGCCTGAAGCCAAGGGCTTGGGCGGGACTCCCAAGCGTGTTGACTGAGGCTGAAAAAATAATGGCTGTTAGTTGGGTTTCAGTTTTCAATAAACTGAAGACTGAGAGCATAGAGAGAAGAAGGAGTAAATACATGTCCTGATGACAAGAATTGAGCCAAATATTCCACTAGTTATGTAACTGGACCTGGGATAACTTCAATATCATCTTTTGAGTTGGACATACTGGACCTATGTGGAATTTTCACTAAATAGCAGGTAAAGGGTACTATTAATTGCTCCCAGTGAAAGAATTTAAGGTAGTAAATTCAAGAAAGGTTCTTCTGGTCAGCAATGCCTCATCACAAAAAAGAGAAAACAAAACAACAGCACAACCAACCAATACCTTTGAAAGAGACACCAGACAAAATATGAAATAGCTTACATTCTTGTAATCTAAATATTGAGGAAATCAAAAGTGTAATGATGGTCTAAAGACCGTCATTTTAAGTTTTAACCAAAACTACACAAATGAATACTGTATTTTGTCCCAACTTTCTGACCCCTTTTTGTTAATAAAATTATAAGAAGAGAAAAAGTTATTTCTTTAAATAAACAGCAGTTACCACTTCTCTAGTCAGTTCTACCTTGGGGGAACATCTAAGGAGAATATCAAAAGATTTTGTGTTTCAGATCAAGAAGGAGAAGAGAGTCACAAAAGGCTAATTTGCAACTATGTGTTAGACATAGGAAACATTTCACATGGCTGCTCTATTCATTCCACCACTAAATGGTTGGAATCAAAGGTAGGAGATAAATGATGTGATCTCTAGTCTGTTCTGGCATCAGTGTTTGGAAGAAAATTACTGGAATCCCATCACATGGTTTGCTTTCCTGCATTTACCATTATCCCCAGAAGGTTGGAATTATTTAGAGTGTAAGGGACTTGAAGAAGAATCCAAGGTTGCCGTAGAGGATAAACTTCAAATGCTACCATATGACCGATTTCTGGACTGGGAGATCAGTTATCCAGCTTAGACAACTGCAAAATTTAGACAAAGAAATGAGAGAAATACAAACAAAAAAACACATAAACCAAAAAATCCCACTCAAACTGAACTTGAAACCTAAATTAAAAATTTTATAAGTGGATCTAATTTTAACAAAAACAGCCTATGGAATCAAAGATTAGAACATAAATTTACTCTAAAAAAAACTACAAAGAGCTTAAAATAAATCTAGTCTAATAAACTCATAGTCCAGAGAGACACATTGCAGGTGAAATAGACTCTAGCTTGAACACATTGACAGAGTGGTGAATTTCAGGAAAATAATTGACAGGAAAATCTTGCCCCGCCCCCCCTGAAAAAATATCAAGAGTGATAAGGATATTTTTTTAAGACAACAAGGGGCAGTCAAAAAAAGACAAATAACATACGATTTCACTCATATGTGGAATTTAAGAAACAAAACAGGTGAAAATAAGGAAGAGGAGGAAAGTTAAAATAAGATAAAAACAGAGAAGGAGGCAAACCATAAGAGACTCTTAACTATAGTGAACACACTGAGGGTTGCTGTTGTTGGAGGGTTGGGCTAAATGGTGCTGGGCTTTAAGGAAGGCACTTGTTGGGAAGAGCACTGGATGTTATATGTAAGTGATGAATCACTAAATTCTACTCCTGAAACCAATACTACACTATATGTTAACTAACTTGAATGTAAATAAAAACCTGGAAGCAAAAGAAAAAAATGTAAACAAGGGACAGCTTTGATATTCCAGTTATATTTAAAGAGAAAGTCACAAATACTATTTGTATACCAAGCAGTGATATTTGTATAGATAATACAATTTGCAGACCAAACAAAACCGAGCAATATTTGTGTAGAAAGAATATATGCAAAATTTGAGAAAGACAGCAATTCATAGATTGAATAGTCTGCGAAATAGGCAGGGCAAAGATAAATATACAACCACACATTTTATAGTAAATTTGCATGTCATGACTGATAAAGAGAAGCCATTGAAACCATCTGAAAGAAAGGAATGATTATGCGCAAAGAATTAAGTCAGGCTGACCACAGATTTCCCACCTGACAGATGATAAAGATAAATATCCTCAAAAAGCTAAGAGAACACAGCTTCAAAATTATATCCCATCCAAACTGCCACTCAACACTGAGCAAAATATTAAGAGACACAAAAATAAGAGAGTTAATACCTTCTGACCCAAACTAAAAGAATTGATTGATAAATGAGAAGATTGTAAACAGGAGAGAAAATGACATAAGAAATACGGTAGAGCACAGAAAGTATATACTAGATAACTTTATTAAGATTGGCTGAAAATTAGTAATAATTATCTTGTGTTTAAAACTATGTAAAAGTGAATCTATATGACAAAATAAATGAGAAAGAAAATTCAAAATGTCATCAATATTCAAGAAATGTGACAAAATTCCCATAATTTTGTTAAATAAGATTTACAGGTAACTATGTGTGTGAAAATGCAAGTCTCACTACGAAAATTACTGAAATACACTTTGCATCCTTCTGACCGGAAAAGAGAAGAGGAGGGATGACAAGAACTTTATCAATCCAATCAAAATTTAAAAAAAAAGGCAGGGAGGTGTAGAGAGAAAGCAAATAAATAGGAAACATATACTAAATAAGATGCTATATAACATATATAGGTGGTGCCTGAGTGGCTCAGTTGGTTAAGTGACCCACTCTTGATTTCGGCTCAGGTCATGATCTCATGGTTCATGAGTTTGAGTCCTGCTTTGGGCTCTGTACTGATAGCTCAGAACCTCCTTGGAGTTCTCTCCCTCCCTCTCTCTCCGCCTCTCCCGCGTTTGCACTTTCCCTCTCTCTCAAAATAAATAAACTTAAAAAAAGATTTAAGATGATATATAACATATTTTATATTTGTAACATTGACTTGTTATATAAAATATATATTACATTAAAAACATCTCCAGCAATACAAAATCTACTATATTCTACTTATGAGGCATACATACAATAATCACATAAAGATGATAATAGAAGCATGAATGTAGATATGCCATATGAACATTGGTAAAAAAAAAAAAACCCACAAGGTAGAGCAATATTAGTATCAGATAAAAGGTACTTCACGGTGAATGAAGACATAAAGGCACACTAAATATCTTAAGGGTGCTTAAGGAAACTTCAGTGACAATTGCAAAATATATACAAAATAGAACAAAACTAAAGTATTATACATCGAAGTTTGTGAAAAACAGCTAATGTAGTAATTAGTGGCAAATTTATAACTTTCAATGCATTTATTTGAAAAACAAAATTAAGAGAGGCAAAAGAAAAAAAGACTGCCTTTATAGTAGAAACCTAAAAATAATGGTAACAAGAGCAAAACTTGATGAGTAGAAGAACATTAGGAAAGAAAAGATCGATATATTTAGTACTTTAATATTACCAATCAAGGAAGAAAGACCGTGTTTTGATATAGAACAAAAGAGGAATATAAATTTAGTTATAGTGGTTTCTAAAAGTCAAAAGATATTAGTTTGAAAATTTTTCTGTCAAAAAATAAAATTGAGAGGGCACCTGGGTGGCTCAGTCAGTTGAGCGTCTGACTTTGGCTTAGGTCATGATCTCGTAGCTTGGGAGTTCAAGCCCCATGTTGGGCTCTGTGCTGACAGCTCAGAGCCTGGAGCCTGCTTTGGATTCTGTCTCCCTGTCTCTCTACCCCTCCCCCACTCACACTCCATCCCTCTCTTTCTCCCTCAAGAATAAACACTAAAAAACATTTTTAAATTGATTAATAGAATATTGAGAAAATACAGAAACTATAAAGAGGTACTGAAAAGTAATAGAAACTCTGAGTACTCCAAAAAGAGTGTGAACAAAAATTGAATCTGTAATCATAAGCCTTTTTACTTACAAAAGACATACTCGGCCCAGATGACTTTACTGTCAAGGAACAGATGTTCCTAATTTTATATAATTTCAGACAATATTTTTTTTTAAAAAAGGAAAGCTATTCAGTTTATGAGGCTAGTATAACTCAATAACAAAACCAGACAAGACCAGCAAAGAATATTTGATACCAATTTCCCTGAACAATGAATGCAAAAAATCAAAATAAAATATTATCAAATTAAGTTTTATATTATAACCATATATATGCACATGTGAAAGCATACACATATGCAGACATTTAAACTGTATTCTAACAAATTAGTGCTTAGTCCCAGGAATGCCAAGCAATGTCAATTTCAGATAAAACGATCACTATATCTTGCTGCATAGAGTTTTAAATGTACATATGAGCTCAAAAGAAGCAGATGAAGTATTCAGTAAATTTCAATACTTAAGTCATGACAGAAACTGAAGTGACTTTCAACTGGAAGGGATATTTCTAAAAAAAAAATTAATGTTTATTTATTTTTTGAAAGAAAGAGAGACAGAGTATGAGCTCAGAAGGGGTAGAGAAAGAGGGAAACAGAGAATCCAAAGCAGGCTTCAGGCTCTGAGCTATCTGCACGGAGCCCAACACAGGGCTTGAACCCATGAGCCATGAGATCATGACCTGAGCTGAAGTCGGGTGCTTAAATGACTGAGCCACTCAGGCACCCTTGGAAGGGATATTTCTTAACCATCTGAAGGATATTATCAAGAACCTACACAGAATGACATATTTGAGGCCCAAGTCAAAAACTAGATTTTATTCATCCTTCTAATGGGAAGTCTCAAACATTGCATTTAGAGAGTAAAAGACAGAAATGGTGTAAAAAATATAAATTGTTTCTAGTTAAAATGTTATAAATATTTTAGCAAAATATCCAGGAGAATCAACAAATTAAACTATCAAATGTATTTAGAAATATTATTGACTTTTCTAGAATCAGAATCCACATGAAAATTAATAGTATTCCCAGTAGTAACAAATAGAAAGTATAACAGAACTAAAAAGACTGCATTTATAAAAATAACAAACCAATAAGGTACCCAGGAATAAAACTTAAAAATAAAATATATTACTTAATGGGTAAAAGTACCCATAAGTATTGTAAAACTTAAAAAAAGAATTTCCACAAAGAGTTAGCTATACTATACTCACGGATGGAAAGAGCCAACATTAAGATATCAATTATCACCTATTAATGTACAAATCCAGAAATAAATAGTATTTTAATGAATTTGATATATTGATATTAATGTGCATATGGAAACATAGGGGCTATAAATATAAATTTTGAAGAAAATATGGAAGTGTCTGAAAAGGTAAACTTTTTATCTTTACATTTCTAAAGACACTGTGAAAAGCCACAGTTTTATCAAAGCGTGGCATTGGCAGAATTAGAGCAAGTAGACCAATAATTAGATTTATTAAAACTCCCTATAATTTTATATGCATCAAAGGCAATCACTGCCAGTTGATGAGGAAAGGTTGCTATGTTCAAGTAAAAATTCTGGCACGTTCATTGTGAGAAAGCTAGATTCTATTTTATCACATGAACAAAAATAATTCCAGATTTCACACTGAGATATAAATTAAAAAATGAAATTTTAAAATTTTAAATAAAAATATATAGAAAAATATTTCATAGTGTTGAGTTTGGAAATTCTTTAAACAATACCCAAGAAATATAAACCATAAGGTAGATACATTTGGCTACATTAAAGTTGAAACTACCATACCTCCAAAGATAGGACAAATGCTATTTAAGAACATGGTAGAACACACTGCAAAAATACTTGCCATCCGTTAACCAATAAAGGATTAGTATTCAGATTTTACAATTAACATTCAAAAATCAAAGAGATTGGGGAGCCTGGGTGGCTCAGTGGGTTAAGCATCCAAGTTTCGCTCAGGTCATGATCTCTCCCTTGATGAGTTCAAGCCCCACATTGAGCTCTGTGCTGACAGATCAGAGCCTGAAGCCTGCCTTGGATTCTGTGTGTCCCTCTCTCTCTGCCCCTCCCCCACTCATGCTCCCCCCCATCTCTCTCTGTCCCAAAAACAAATAAACATTAAAAAAAATTTTAACAAGAATCAAAGAGATGGATACATTTGTAAGTAAAAGAAAATTACAGAAATTTGTTATTAATTAAATAGAAAAATTAAGAAGAAGCAAAGTATATTAATAGATGCTTAACTTAAATAATTAGAAATTTAAGTCAGTAATTAGAAAATCAGAAACCACATAAAATAATATTTTATATTTACTGGAGCAAAACCTACATACCTCCAAATATTAATAAAAATGTGAAAAAGTAAACTTCCTGCTCTTTTAATCATCTGGAGCATTTGGAAATATCTAATGCATTTAAAAAAAGAATACCCTTCTCATCAAAATTGTACTTTTAAGTAGAGATGTCACATACACATGCATGAAGAGAATAAATATGTTTCTACAACTTTTGTAATAGTGAGAGCTCCCAAGTCTTTAAAATACCCATTAACTGAATAAGTATTAAATATGTATATAAATAATTACATGTACATAAATTATATAAACACATATATAAATAATTATATATACATACATGTATGTATGTATGCACACATTTATACATATATATGTAAACATGGTATTAATTACTTATATGTGACATTATAAATAGCTCAAACTGAGCACATATTTTACATAAAAAGCAAGCCACATTAAGATGTACAGTATAGTATCATTCCTACAAAGCTTTACAAATACAAAATAACAATGTTTTCAATGCATGCATATATATGATGTGATAATATAAACATGAATAAGTTTGATAAACTTCAAACTTCTAATACCTATAGGTATTAAAGAGCAGTATTCAATAGATTTACCCAGTGCCTGTAATATTCTATGTCATTAAAAATATGAATTGATTTTAGCAACATATTAAAATCTAGTAGAATTATAGGTATACAGATGATCTATACATTTAAAATTTTCTTTTTATTTTAGAATAGATTTAAGATTTATTTTAAAAATTGCAAAAATAATACAGAGAATTCCTGAATATCTCACTCTGTTCTTCCTATTATTAATCACTTATAATAGTATGGTAAGTTTTTAATAATTGATTAACCAATATTATTTTATTATAATTAGTAAAAATCAATTTTATTCAGATTTTCTAAGTTTTTATTAATTTTCTGGAATCCCTAGATGGATTTGTCATGTCTCTTGAGGTTTTTGTGTGACAGTTTCTCAGACTTCTCTTGTTTTTGTTGACTTTACAGTTTTGAAGGATACTGACAGGGAATTATAGTATAATTAACCTATACTGGTAAAGTTTTCTTATGACTTAGAATAGATTATAGCTTTGGGGAAGGAAAATCATAGAGGTAAAGCACTGTTCTTATCATACCATTACAAGGATACCTGCTATTAAAACGACACCACTGTTGGGGCTCCTGGGTGGCTCAGTTGGTTAAGCATCCGACTTCGGCTCAGGTCATGATCTCACGGTTCATGGGTTTGAGCCCCGCGTCGGGCTCTGTACTGATAACTCAGAACCTGGAGCCTGCTTCACATTCTGTGTCTCCCTCTCTCTGGCCCTCCCCTGCTCGAGCTCTGTTTCTCTTTCAAAAATAAACAAACATTAAAAAAAAAATGATGCCACTGTTGATGCAAATTTGATCACTTAGCTGAGCTGGTATTTGTCAGCTTTCAACACTATAAATTTATTATTTGTTACCTATTCCCATGCTGTACTCTTTGGAAGTTAGTATGTGTTGTCCACACTTAAGAAGTATGGAATTATGTTCCACCTCCCAGAGTGCAGAGTATCTATATAAATTATTTGGAGTTCTTCTGCATAGGAATTTTGTCTATGCTCCCCATTTATTTATGTATTCAATCCCTTATTTATATCAGTATAAACTCATGAATATTTATTTTATTCTTTGGGTAATATTTTACTTTTTTTTTTTTTTTCAAATGGCTCCAGCTTTGGTCATAAGGAGCTCTTTCGTTTGGCTCTTGTGTCCTTTGATATATCCCCATCATCATTGTGTGCTTGTAGGTGCATGACTTGGTACTTCCTTACTATGGTGGCTATGAAAATAGTGTAGGTTCATCATGTCAGCCACAAATACTCTCTCACTATTATGTATTCTCTCTCACTACTCACTACTACATTTTTGAATCAATGAAAGTCTTTGTTAGTGAAATAAAAACAGAAAAGTAAATTTAAAAAAATTCACATTGGAAAGAAAGAAAGAAAACTGTCCCTCTCATTCACAGATGATCTATCTGTGAAAAACAAACAAAAATACAACCCCTCCAACAGTAAAATAATTCCTGGCACTAATAAGAAATTGCAACATCATGTATGATTAACACACAAAATTGCTATATACCAATAGCAAACAAAACTTTTTATTTAAAGTTTAAAGCTTTTTAAATACCACTTGCAATACAATTTAAAAAAAAAGAATTACTTAGATGTAAGTCTAACATACTAAGAAGTAAGCAAGTAGATATAAATAGATCTGTTTGCAAAAACTAAAACTCTACAGGACGAAATCAAAGCATATATAAATAAAGGGACAGATATTCTATGTTCCTAGTTTGGAAAACCTTCGATAGACTCACATGTAAAAGCATAACACACTTGTGGAACTAGAAGAAAACTGTCATTCCAAATCACCCATTGAGCTCGCTCAGCCTTCAATTAGATAGAATGATAGTACTTATGACACTTAGAAGTAAATATGGTCTTTTTTTAACTTCTAGCTAGCTGGAAAAAAAATTTTTTACTCTGAATTACTTTTGAGCTAATTATTAGGATTCCCCAGGTGGGCAATAGTTATACGGTGTATTCTATACTGAGTTTTAGCAAAGAAGATTAATGACAATGTGTACACTTCTATCAGAATTCACTTAGTTTATAAACTATTATTGGAAAAACATTCACATTTCGTTCATCTGACAAACAGCTGGTGTTTCAGAATATATTTAAAAATTAATGCAGTTGAATAGTGAAAGGAAAAATAAGGGCAGCCTGGGTGGCTCTGTCGGTTAAGCAAGCGGCTCTTGATTTCAGCTCAGGTCGTGATCTCCTGGTTGTTGGAATCGAACCCCATTTTGGACTCTGGACTGACAACACAGAGCCTTCTTGGGATTCTCTCTCTTCCTCTGTCTCTCTGCTCCTCCTCTGTTTGTTCTCTCTGTCTCTCTCTCTCAAAATAAATAAACATTAAAAAATAAAATAAAATGAAAAATAAAATTGAAAACAAATGGAGAAATTGAATACAGACTTCACAAAAGAAACCACGTGACTGGCCAATAAAATCATTAAAATATCTCAGCATCATTATTCTCCAGGGACAAGCATAGTCATGTATTCCCACAATATGCCGACTAGAAAGAATAAAATTAAAACTTTGGAAATGCTAAGTGTTGGTGAGGACATAGGGCAACTTCAGTTCTCATGCTTTCATAGTAGGATTGTAAAATTGCATGACCACTTTGGAAAAATGTTTGGAAGTTTCTCTTATGGTTAAATATGAACTACTTCGTGATCCATAATGCTTAAAATCTGCTTTGATGTGTGTAAATTATACTTCAATTAAATAAACTATGTAGTGGGGAAAAAAGGAAGAAATCTCTCCCAAATACCCTGTCCAACTTTTCCTAATTTAATTTCCTAAAGCACATTCCTTTAGAATAGAACTTAAATAGGATATTGTATATAAAAAGTGTGTACGTAGGGGTGACTGGATGGCTCAGTCGGTTAAGCATCTAACTCTTGGTTTCAGGTCACAATCTCATGGCTTTGTGGGTTTGGGTCCCACATTGGGCTTTGTGCTGGCAGCACAGAGCCTGCTTGGGATTCTCTCTCGCTCTCTCTGCCCCTCCCCCACTGGTGCCGTCTCTGGCTCTTTCAAAGTAAGTAAATAAACTTAAAAAAAAAAAGTGTGCACTTAGTAAGGAGTGAGCAGGTAGTACATGTTAACCTGGATTTGCAAATTTGGTTCAAAAAATAAAAATTTCTCGTGAATTGTTTTAATTCACAAAATGTAAAGCCTGGTGTTAATTATGCTACATTCAGAGAATAGTTAATGAACATGCAATGGCAATAGCTTTGAGTTTCCATTTACTTAAAATTCATTTAAAAGTAATAATGATGGGGGCGCCTGGGTGGCGAAGTCGGTTAAGCGTCCGACTTCAGCCAGGTCACGATCTCGCGGTCCGTGAGTTCGAGCCCCGCGTCGGGCTCTGGGCTGATGGCTCAGAGCCTGGAGCCTGTTTCCGACTCTGTGTCTCTCTCTCTCTCTGCCCCTCCCCCGTTCATGCTCTGTCTCTCTCTGTCCCAAAAATAAATAAACGTTGAAAAAAAAAATTAAAAAAAAAAAAAAGTAATAATGATGAATACCTTATAAGTATGATTCTAAATGAATCGTTTATACCAGTTCTCCTAAGGTGTGAAAGAAGCAGTATTTTAGAAGTTATAATTATTTAAGTAGGTCCATAGTCTTTGAACACAAAGGTAATATCATAAGTGGTACTATCAGATTTGACCAGTGATAGAAGCTTTACTTTATTATAGTAACAAAAATAATTCTACCCATTCCTATGTGACTAATCCAGATACCAGTTCTCACTTTTTCTTCATTATTTTAAATATTTAAACAAAAAAAAGGAAAAACAATTCTACATTCATAAATTGTTTCCATATGCAAATGCCTCTTTGTCTTTAAATGTTCTATGAACTTATAAATTATAAAATAATTTTCTATATATTGTTTTATATTTTGTCAGTAGTGTGCATCATGGAATTGAAGATTAACTTCCTACAGGGAGGAAAGGTCCTAAGAAGATGTAGCTTGTGGCTCATGTATTTCTTCAAGTAGACAGTAACTGGGCACCTAGTGCTATGATGTGTACAGCCAATATAGAGCAGACCCCTAAAATGTAGATTTTAGATTTAGCAATATAGTGATATGTAAACAATAACAAATATGGACATGATAGCAAGTTAGGACAGAAGAGAGTTTGGTTAATTTTGAGGGTAGGGAGTTGGTGAAAGCCATCTGCACAGAAAGGAAGAAGAGAGAATTGTCAAACAAGGAAAGTTCATTCGACAACCACTCTACCTGTTGAGGACTAGGGAGCCAGAGTCCCTGAAATCAATGTGCTTATAATATGGGGTATTTTGGAGAGATTTCTTCCTTTTTTCCCCATTACATTGTTCATTTAATTGAGGTATAATTTACACACATCAAAGCAGATTTTAATCAATGTACTTATTTTATAGGATAGATGATTGTTGCAAGGGCCCCATTCTTCACATGTGTCTCCCAACGAGGATCACAGAGTTTGGAACATGAGAATGATTTGATGCTATTTGAATTAGTACATCTAATCCTTCCCTTTGGGTCCTTGGATATTTTCATCAGATAATGAGATGTAAACTGACATATCAGTAAAGTTATTGTCTCTAATGACAGAAACTAAATAGAAAATTTCTCTGCATTGTTGTAATGCGGCTTATTCCAGATCCTCACTCATTTTCAGGAAAACTCAGACTGGTTTGAGAGTGATGATCTGTTGAGAGAGATCCAGGAAGGCACAACTCTGATGGGCAATTAGAGGCAAAAAGTGTGGCCGGGTTGAACTTCAGAGACTTGAGTGGTTTGTAACTAGAGGGTGTTTGATGGTCGAAAAAGTCTCATTTCACAAATGTTACAGCAAAATTCAAGTCCTGAAATGTTCGTGGAGTTTTTCTTTCCTTTTTTCCCAGAATTCCCAAAAGATTACCTAGAGGTAGATTTTGATCTGTCAAAGACTTTGACCTACCACCTCTCGCTTTTAAGCTTTCTCTCTCTGCCAGCAGCTTAGACATGCAAGCAGCATACAATGAATTTCTAAAATGAAAACAAAAACAAAAACAACCCACAGTGGTTGTTCTATTTACACTAGTGTGTTATTGCATAGACATTTGGATTTGAGAAGCTTTCAATTCTCTTCACAGGTAAAGACCAACCTGTTCAATCAATGTTACACCACGAAGAGGGGCAGATTTTCAGACTTTCTGGCTTTAGGTCTGAAAGTTGCTTGTATCCACTAACTTGGTACTGCAATCTGGATCTTTGAGCTATCTATTAAATTTCAAAAGTTTGTTTATATCGTCCATGAATCATGGCATATTATCCAGTGTTTAGGGGCAAATGTTATATGTTTATAAAAAGCATATTAAGACTATTTTTATTTCAAGGAGTGTTTTTAGATTTTCTCTTACTTTGTAGATAAATATCATATTCAGTTTCAAATCTCACTTTACACATGTAGAATACATAAACTTCCCTATTCAGGCAGTCAACACAGTGGGACTATTTAACAAAAGTGTCTGCCCAGGATTGTGAAATTAGGGCCATTTCACATAGGATTTGTCTATCTGCAAATCAGCATTTGCTAAACAAACACGGATAAAGGAAATGGAATCTAGAGAAACGGGAGAAAATCATGTGTCCCTCTGTTAACTCAAAGTTGATGTCATCAATTTTCCTCTTTCTTGAACCCACAGCTTGCAGTATTAACTTATTTCTGGAATAAAGGGATATTCAGAGGTTCTACGTAGAAGGTAAACTGAAACTTTAATACTCTCCGTACATGGTTTAATCCAAGGATCTTGAAAAACAATTTCTAGGATTTTAGGAGCTTTCTCCTTTTTGAGTTTTGATGACGCATATTCATCTGCCTTACCACAATTTCTGCTCTCTCCAGGGATTTATTTCTGCCATTTTCCATTAACTATTTCCTAGTCATCCTAAGTAAGGACTTTGAAACATTTTCATTTGTCAATTTTGTCAGAAGCAATAGACCCAGAGAGGAGTATGTGGCTAAAACAACTTTTCAGTTGCTAAAGAAAGTTCCCTTTTGATCATCTATACCGGATTTGTCCTTCCTAAATTGCCTTTATAATATTTTTATATAAAATACAAGATACTTTCTCAGATTTTTGAAATGACTTAAGGAAATTATGTAGCTTTAATTTCCTCCTGAATGTGTATGCGTGGGTCCAAAGAGAGCATATAATTTCAATGTTAGAAACAATTTTTTGAAATTGAAGTTGGGTTCCCCCCCATTTTTATGCAGGAAAAAGTGTTTAAATCACAGTAAGAACTCAAATGATTTGGCTTTTTCTTTTATTTTTTTCCAATGAAACATAATGTGCCATAGACCTAAGTGAAATTGATATTTCATTGAGTATCTTCTACATACTGTGCTCTGTATTAATCAATCTCCTTTAACCCCACAACAATATTCTGAGGTAGGTATTATTATTTTTATTCTGTACTTGAGAAAATTGAAACAGATAAATCCAGTGATTTGCTAAACAGTATGGGATATGTGGCATTACAGAAATTCAAACTTTTTATTTTAGTGCTTGCCCTCTGTGCTAAATCTTCTTCTTGATAATGGCTCAAAAAATTACTGGCAGATACGGCAAACAAAAATAGCATTCTGAAATACTCTACTTTGAGTCTCTTTTACTACCATGTATGTATATCCTTCCTAAAATTACTTCTTTAAGTATTCAGCTACCAAATGATCTAGACTTACTCATCTCCTATTCACTCTTCAACTTACTTAGAATTGTCTTCAGTACTTATCACTGTAGTGAAACTGCTCTTGAATGCCGTTTTGTGTTCAAATATCATGGGTAATTCTGTCATCATTTGTAACTTCTTACATCTTGAAATATTTTCTGCAGTATGATTATGACACCACTCTTCCCTTTACTAACCTTCTTGTGTAGTATCTTTTTATTCTCATGAAAACCAGTGATTCTGCTATCTCCACTAAACCTGGAGATATTGGATGACACAAGTCTTGGACTTGATGATTCATCTTCCACTTATCTCTCTGGGTGCACACATCCACTTCTAGAATTTTAAATGCTCTTTATAAAGGGATCACTACAAATTTACAACTCTAATCAGACATCATGTTTCAATGTTTCGGATCCAGTCCGAATGGCAAGTTTGCTTAATATTATTACTTAAATATAATAGATACCATATCATGCACATGCTCCAAAGCAATACAAATACATCACTGCCCAGTGGTTTCTATAGAAATTAAATACATAGCCATTTATCCAGTTATGCAAACTCCAAACTCAAGAGTCTTCCTCGATTCCTCTCCTCTCCTCATCCCATATATCCAATTCATCAACAAATACTTTTATTTTGTATTTCCAGAATGTATCCCAATCATTTTCACATCATCTTCAGTGCCACTGACACATTTCTTGTTCAAACTACCATCATGTGGCCATGATCAGCAATTGACAATAATTGGTCTTCCTGTCTCGTTTCCTGCCTCGTTTTCTATTGCTGATGTAACAAATAATCACAAACTTATGGTTTAAAACAATACCCATTTATTAGCTCAGAGTTTTGTAGGTCAGATGTACAGGAAGGACTAACAGGTTTTTCTTCTTACAGTCACAAAAGGTGGAGGCTAAGGTGTTGGTCAAACTGGGCTCTTATCTGCAGGCTCCAGGGAAGAATATACTTCCAAGTTCATTCAAATTACTGGCAGAATTCAGTTCCTTGTGGTTGTAGGAATGAAGTCCCTGTTTTCCTGCTGGCTTCAGCCATGAACTGCTCTCAGCTTCTAGAGACCCATCTGTATTACTTTACATATGGTCCCCTTCATCTCTAATTCAACAAAAATAACTCCAGAGGTAACTCCTTCTCATATTTTGTGTACCTGTGACTTGCCCTTTGTGGCAAACCAGAGAAAAATGTTTTTAAAGGGCTCAAATGAATAGATTAGGCGCACCTATATAATACTTTTATTTTAAAGAGAATTTATTAATAACTTTAATTATGAGTAGAAAGTCCCTTTGGCCACATACCAAGATAATCACAACAACAATGGCCAGGGGCAAAGGTTATAGGACCCTCTAGAATTTTGCTTACCATAATTCTACTCTTGCTTCTCAGCTACATGCTTATTATTTACAGAGCAGCCAAAATCGTAAGTTTACAACATAAAACATATGTATCATTCTCCTACTTTAAGCCCATTGGTTTCTTTTTCAATTTATTGTTTCTGAGCTCTAAAACAAGCCCTCTTCTTTTTTCTTTTTCCCTAGTGAATAAAATCCCGATTAGATAAACATAGGTTTGTAGCTGATATGCTTTGTGAGCTTTGACAGAGAACAACCTGTCTGAATTTAGCTTTGGCCATCAATACAATTTTATGCCATGTGGTTATTTGGGGACATACAGGAGATAATGTGTAACACATATACAGCAATTAACAAAAATCCTGGCTTACTGCACCCATTCATTAAAAGTTATAATACGATCCAATCATCCCAAACTCTCCCCAACTTTGTTTATCTACCTGAGACCTGACATTGATGATTTTTTTATCCTCTCTATATTTGTCCAAATGGCTGTCTAGAATGAGCTGTCTAAATAGTAGATATAATATTGGGGAAAGCAGATATTCTTTTGGTAAATATAGAGTAAGTAATTCTCTGAAGCACTGTTCTAAGCCCTGTGAAAATCACAAAGATAACACAACTGTGCCCTTCAAGAGGTTGGACTATAGTGGTAATGAAAGCAATTAGAGACGTTGTGAAATAAAATTGACATCTCTGCGTAAGCAGAACCATGGTCTAGTTTCAGACAATAGGCATGTCTGTCTCCAAAAGGCATCTTCCCATATGTGGCCATTTATTTAATTTTGATTTGTGGTGGAAGAGATTATCTGAAATGAGATTTATTAGAGATGTAATAGAATAAGCTAGGTAGTATGAATATACCCTACTGTTTTCCAAAAAGAAAAATGTCACATGAGCTTAAACCATCATTGTAGATAGTCATTGGGAAATGATGATTCTAATTCATTAAATATGTTTCTCATAATTGCTATTTAGTTAATGACTGTAGTTAAATAAGACACTATCATAAGACACGGTATGTTAGATACTCATTATTTAAAGCATATGTTTTAAGACTAAGCAATTCTAAAACAAGCTATTCACCTCTTAAATAAATAGATACATAATAATTCACGTGTGCATAATTAACAATAATCAGTTTAGTAAGCTATATTATAAGGTCAAACCAATAAAAATAACCAAAAAAAAATGCTGTGTTCAATTTCCCAGATGTTATTTATATGTTCCGACTTTTCTCATTGAATTCATCATAAAATAGAACACACTCACTTGTGATTGCCACATTTGAACTGAATACAAGCACTAAGTTTATTCACAACAATAGCTCTTAAAAGAGATGCTAAGTAAAAACATGTGTTCCAGAGATTTAGTCTTTGACTATTTATTCATCCTTAAAGTTCGTCCTTAAACTTAAGTGACAAAAATGTCAGCAAAGCTGGTCTTTGAATATAATTATTTGCAAGTCAAAAGTTGATCATGATTTCACTGGGGTTCATACTCATCCAGTCAGTGAAAAGTAGACTTATTACTATCTACTCCCCCTTGTGGCCTTTAACTTTATCGTGAAATTAGGTGCTATGTGTTAAAGGTGATATTACTACAGTGGTTAAGTTCTTGGAAGGCTCCAGAGGATGATTACAATGTGGCAAACTGCATAATTGAAAGAGAACTATCAGGATAATTGAAAGGGTTCCCTATCAGGTCAGACTACTATGTACCCCTATTTGTGCTCTCCCAGTACCTTGGTTTAGCCATGTATTCAAAATGATCATTATGATTGTATCATTATTTGTTTGTAGCACCTACTAAAGTATAAATACAAGAACCATGTTTTATTTACATACATAATTTTAGTGATTTAAAATGCATCGTTGGAGTTTTAGCAGGTACAAAATGAATGTTCATTAAATGAATCATTGAATGAAGCATGTGGTCTTCTCATTTGGAAGGAAAGTGGCAAATAATTTAAACTAGTTGTGTCTCAGTTTTAGCATCTATTAAAAAGGTAGTTAAATCAGTAAGCTTTAGCTTAATGCATCTAGAGTAAGATTATTTAATCAAGTCACATATCTTTATGAATTTTCCAGCTTTAAATAGACGTTTCTCCATTTTATTTATTCACATTTCTAATACCCTTGCATTCTGAGATTTCTTTTATTACTTCACAGACAGATGGTGTCTGGATATTCACAATTGGAAGAGATTGTCCTTGGGTAGGATCTTTGCATTAGAAAAACTAAAATGATCCAGGGTACTTTTATGAGGAAAATATTAGGCATATTGGGAATTCCTGTTGTTTTAATGGAAAGATTTATGAAAAAATTTTAGGGTTTTTTTTTTTTTCTATTTTGCTTATCAGGGTTGATGAGTTTAAAAAAAGATACAGTAATTTAGGGGAGAAATATTTCTAGAAATAAAGTTTACGTTTGGCTGGAGAAATGTTTGTCTTACATCCTTTAGTAAGAATGGATCTGGGGATCCAATCGATCTCATATTTCAATTACTATTATTACTAAATTGTCGATTGGGAGATACAGAGTGGCAGAATAATATCTTGGTCTATATCATTATACTCTTAGATATAAATAGTACTCTTCACTTGTCTGTCTCCAGAATTCCTCCCAACTGATACTCAATACCCAGTATTCGACCAATAGCAGCAGTTACCTTCTAAGAAATCTCAGTTTCTCCCATTTCTTAAAAGAAAACTGCTCTGCTGATTTTTAGCACATTTTGTACCTAATGCTTTTCAGTAAATCTGAGTTGGTTTCCCACAATATGGTACTGCACACCATTTGCTTACATTTGTATTCGCCTAATTATAGCATCTTGCTTGAATCTGCCCTTAAGCCTTGACTTATCCTATTTATTTCCTTACTTTAAATATTCTCATTTCTCTCTCTTACATAATGAACTCTCACTTAGCCAATAATAGCCTATTCAACTTCCACTCTTCATTTAAATAATTTCTCTATCTAAATCAGTTCAATTCTTTCTTCAGTGCTATCTCATTCAGAACCAGATGGTTGACACTTAATATTTCTCAATTTGTTAGGAAAAATTCCTGAAGACATGAACTGAACCCTGCCCTTACAATTGTTTGTGTCTCTCCCATTTTTTTTCTGAATACTCATGAAATACGTTGTAATGAATGACAATTAGCAGAAATCATAATAACCCCATCAAAGAATCAATCTCTATTATTATTTGTAATTGACTGAAAATGGGAAAAGTGCAGCACTGGTGTTTATTCAAACTAAAATCTCTATTTCATGAGGTAAGAAAGAAATATGTGTCGTAGTCTAGTCAAACTAACAGAGAGCGCTTCAGGGAAAGTTTTGTTCAAAATTACATTTTATCACTCCAAATTCCCCCGAACCTTGTGATTTTTCTCATAGAGTTTTGAAAAAAAATTTTTTTTTGTTTCATGTAGGTTTCCTTTTTAATAGATTCAGCTAATGACACCTTTGCAAGCACACATACACTAATTCACAGACATATATACATAGACATTCACAAATTAAGAGGAAAGAAATCCAAAAGATATTTACATTTTTTCCCATTTGAAAATTAACCTTTAAGTACATACATGATTGCATCATTAGCATCTTCATTATCATCACCATAATAATCATCGAAGCTAGCATTTATTGTGGGCTTACTGTATGTCAGAGTCCCAATCCCCTTACTCATATATTATCTTAATTGATTTTTATTTTGCTTATGAGGCAGACAGTATTACTATACTTATTTTATAATAATGAATATAAAAACAAGAGGTCAGCTTTTTGCTCAGGATCATACAGCTATTAAGTGATACACGTGGATTTAAATTAAAAAACAGTTGTAAAGGATAGCTATTTTGATTATTATCGCTATTGTTGTCATTAAAATTCTAATTTTTGAAATTCCCAGAGGCATCACTTTAAGAGGCCAGACTTATGTATCTCATGTTTATGTATCTCATGGACACATCTGCTACATGTGTGGATATGATGCAAAGAATGACACCCAATACCTTGAAATTTCATAACATTAAAAATTATCATCTTGACTGTGAAGCATATTATTACAGTAAAATGAGGCCTTTTAAGAGAAAAACACCCCTGATGGTTGATTTGATTGTTTTTGCAAATTTTTTTCAATTCCACCTAAGTTTAGGTCATATTTTAAATGTTTTTTTTTAAACTGCTTATCTTTAGGGTGCCTGTTGGTTGAATGTCCGACTTCAGCTCGGGTCATGATCTCATGAGTTCGAGCCCTGCATCTGCTCTGTGCAGACAGTTCACAGCCTGGCCCCTGCTCGAATTCTATGTCTCCCTCCCTCTCTGCCCCTCCCCTGCTTGCACTCTGTGTCTCTCTCTAAATAAGTAAACATTAAAAACACATTAAAAAAATAATAAACTGCTAATCTTTCATGCATTTTGCACACCTATCACTTTGTTTGCTCTGCAGCAATCTTAGTAACCACGAATGCCTCTTTCAGAGAGGAAACCTTTCTTTTCGTTTTTTTCTTTCTTTTTTTTTTTTTAGATTTTTAAAATATTTATTCTTGAAAGAGAGAGAGAGAGAGAGAGAGAAAGTGCAAGTGGGGGAGGAACAGAGAGAGAGGGAGACAGAATCCGAAGCTGACTCCAGGCTCCCAGAACTGTGGGCACAGAGTCCCAAGTCGGGCTCAAACCCATGGACTGGGAGATTGTGACCTGAGCCAAAGTCAGATGCTTTTACTGACTGAGCCACCCAGGCGCCCCAAGGAACCTGTCTTTTCTCCTGCCTACAGTAACTTTCCTGTAAAATCTGCGTTGTTTTCCTTGATTGCCCTTTCCTTGACTTTAATTTTAGGGGCACCTGATCATAGATAAGCCAAAGCCAATCAATTCCTTCCCAGGGGCACTGACACCAGATAGTTGTCAAAGCAGTGTTTTCTCCTATTCAAAAGGGGTTGGTGTGCGGGGAAAATCAAGCCTACACAAGCTGAGAAGAAAAAGAGAATTCTGAAGGCATTTAAGTCCTTCAGGGTACTATTCATTTGGGTCAAAGTAGCAACTTGTGCTGTGTGGACTTTCATATTGAGCCCTACCTCATGGTCTGTGACACTTTTCAATATCCTAATTCTATAGCATTCTTTACCTCTCATACGTAACTGTATTTTTGTTTTAGTTTAATTAAATTGATTTTTTATTGCCTGAAATAATCTCAATTTTTAAAATGCTTAAATGAAAGACTATAGTTTATTCTATTCAAACCTAGATATCAGATGCTTAACACAAGTTTGTTAAGTTGAATTTTTTAAAACTGATTGGATTTAAGACTGTGAGATTTACTGGGGTTGAAGGGGCTGAGGAAGGAGAAGACCTAATAGTTTTCTTTGATTTATAACTTTCTTTTATTTCCAAAATAACCTTAACAGAAAAGGAAATTACAAGCTTGTACAGAAAGACACTCGACTATTTTTACTGGATTGCATTGCTATAGCTCAGCAATAAAAAGGAGGCTTTCAATCTATTAGGAAAAAAATAAATATAAAAAAGAACTGTTGGAACCTGAGCAGTTATACAAAGCAGAAATTGGCTTGGCCAGTCCACTCAAATGCTGTTGCTTTTATTGGAAATGGTTTCTTTTTTCAGTAAGTGCATTTTTCAGTTGCTGAGCCTAGACCTGCAGCTACAGACCTTTGGTTGAGAAAATGGTCACACAGAGACACTGCCAGGGAATTTTTCATAGGAGTGAATCTGGGGAAGAAAGCATGAGCATCAAGCAGTGGGATTGTTTATATAAAAATTCGCATGCACTGCTTTATGCTGTCAGTGGTTAAAAGCTTTTCTCTGTAAGAAAATCCATCCACTTTGAGCCCAGTATCTTTCTTTCTTTGTTAGAGAAGGGAAAAAGAAAAAAAAAAAGCAACAAACCCAAAATCTTGGCTCATTTTCAGACATATTCTGGTGAGCTACTCAGTGCACTAGTTTGAATGGTAACCCACCCCTGGACCACAAATGGCAATTCAGGAACTGATCATTTTGAATTATTCATAGAGCAGTCAAACTTGACATTCTGCACATTGTGTTTGAGAATAGAAGAACTGAACAGGAGACCTGCAGCGGTCATTACTAAGAAGCAATTGCTGCTGTTCACATGATTACTAGCCCCCACCCAGAAGGAGTAATCAAGTCTCAAAAGGGACTGCTTTCCTTTTGAAAGGGTTCCATACAAATGTCTTTGTGAAATATAACTATTTTAGGTGCTATTTATTTTGCATTCTTTTCAATTTATTGGGCATTTTACAGTGGATTTTCTTATCGTATTACATTCCAGGCCGACCTTAAGGTGTGGTCGCAGATGTCTTTTGGAAGCTATATCCTGAATGAGACATGTGTGAATCAGTTAACTCCTAATTGTCCTACATGGAGGTTGGTGAATGTCTTTCTCTCTTCATGTACTTTCTTCATAAGGTTTCAAATAAAAGGTAGAAAGGAGAGAGGAACTGTTATATGAAGAAGAACAGTATTCTTAGCAAGAAACTTCCAAAGTGCTGAGTTAGAGACATTTCAGCAAATCACTAAGGACATCTGGACCCAGCAGCATACACATCTCAATAACATTGGATTGCGTGATATATAATCTTAATGACTGTGGCTTGAATTAAGCACACACACAGTTTCTTACTCACAAATCTCAAGGTCCCCCAGTAATTTACTCAAATAACTCTTTCAGTGTAAGGTGACTTTTGGTTAGATGCCAGGTTGTATCAAATAGGGTACTCCAGGGGCCAAAGTGTTAAGTTTGCTATGTAAAAAGATTCAGAGATTATGGTCAAATTTAGGTACTCAACCAAATCTCCTGCACTTCCCCCGTTTGTCTGAAAAACTAAAAGCTTAATGCCTTGAGACAGATCTGATGCCTGTTTAATGCAGCTCTAGATTGTGCTTTTTAAAAAAGTATAAAAATCTATACTTTTGGATTTTGGGGGTTTATAGTAGAATGCTGATGAGGCCTGATGTAAAATGGTGTACATGAACTTTGGATTTACCTAAATGCTCTTATCAGCTATGACCTCTGTTAGCACTCACACCCAGCTCAGTTCTCCAGCTCCAGGGGGGTACTTAAAACTTAGAAAGTTTTGAGAGGCCAACATCACTTAGGAAAAATATATATTTTTCTACCAGTAAGAGTAATCTTTCCTTAGTTTATATCTTGAGATTTTATGACATATATATTAAGATTGCAAGTACTTTAAGCAGCTATCGGTCATTTATTTATACTATAGTTAAAATGAATTCCAGATCTTTTTTTAAAAAATAAATGCTTATAGTGGAAAACCATGGAGAGGTCTTTTTCTTTCTTTCTTTTTTTTTTTTTAAGCGTTTACTTATTTATTTTTGAGGAAGAGAGAAGGCGTGAGTGGGTAAAGAGGCAGAGAGAGAGGGAAAGAGAGAGAATACCAAGTAGGCTCCACACTGTCAATTCAGAGCTGATACAAGGTGAGATCATGACATGAGTAGAAGCCGGATGCTTAACTGACTGAGCCACCCAGGTGCTCCTGGAGAGGTCTTTAACGAAAGACAAAAAGGAAAATTTAACGAGGAAGAAAAACATCAAGGAAAAGATGTAAAGAGGATTCGGAAAATGTCCTAAATCATAATTGTTCCTCCTTGGAAACTGCACACATGTGATTATAAATCTATTGGGTTTGCTTTTATTTCTATTTAATTAAAATAAATAGGTATATAATGATGAGAACTAATGAAAGAGTATACCTCTTTTGAAAAGGGAAGCATAATAATATGTAACTCTCCTACAGGTGAGGAGTTGGAAACATAATCTCTTATTACTCGATTTACCCTGTCCTGAAAGACCTTGGATGTTTCCTTTCCTCACAAAGTTCATCTCCTTTCCCATCATTCTTTCCCATCATGCTCTACTCCCACTTTCTCTCTTTCTGCCTTTCAAATGCGCAAGAATCATCCTCATTTATGGTCCTTTGTGTTGCTTGGCTGTCTGCTTAAAAAACTGTACTCCATCATTAGGGCATCAAGCCTACCGTTTTTTAACATGTATATATCAAATCAGTGTCGTCTCCTAGGAGACATCTCTTTTTGATGACTCTAGTTAAAACAATCTTGAGTTCCTATGTCCGACTGACATATTTTATTTTTTAGAAATTGTACTACTGTTTTGAAGTTAATCACGTATTTATATATAGAAATGTAAGCATCGTGAGAGCATTCTTAAAAGATAACCTTTTAAATTGATAGGGCTTTATATTATTTTAAACATTAAATTGATAAGAGCTTATTTGAGCAAAACTCAACACAAATGGGGTCGTGCCAAATGGAAGGTGGTTGGGAGTGCCCCGTCTGCAGGAACTTGCGGAAAGACTTTCGTAGGGAAGAGGTGACAGGAGGCAACACAATGGCACCATTTGAGTGGCTGTGGCTTACGTGGTTGCTTTATTTGGGAAAGACTAGTCGGTTGTTTATAATTGGTTGTCTTTAGGTCTTGATTACTTACAGTGGAAGCATTTTAGGGTTAGGTTTGATTTTACTTACAAAAGGCTACAAGGGCATGAAAGCCAACACAGCCCAGTGGCCTTTTTGTTTAATTGATTCAGCAAGATAAAGTTTGCCTTGCCTGCTAATGTATTTCTAGTATCGGAATGCATGACAGACTGATATTAGCGACTCAATAAATGTTTGATAATGAATAGCGGTTGTATTTAGATTCATGACTCTATGATTAGATATTGGGCAGATTTTGGAAGTATTCCTGGTTAGCATCAATTGTTCATCTGTCCTATTTTTTTTTTAATGTTTTAAATGTTTATTTTTGAGAAAGAGACAGAGACAGAGCATGAGCAGGGGAGGGGCAGAGAGAGAGAGGGAGACACAGAATCTGAAGCAGGCTCCAAGCTCTGAGCTGTCAGCCCGGAGCCCGACGCAGGGCTTGAACTCACAAACCAAAAGATCATGACCTGAGTGAAGTCAGAGGTCCAACGGACTGAGTCACCCAGGCGCCCCATTCCTGTTCTATTTAAATCATTATAAATTATTAAATCATTATAATCATGATTAAATCATTAATCATTATTAAATCATTTATAAAACTGTTTACCTAGAACTAAATTAGTACCACTAACGGGACTATATTCTCTATGCCATGGAGAGTCACAGAAAGATTGAAATGAAGAAATGAAACAGTTATGAATGTGTGTATACATATATGCATGTGGACGTGTGTATATGCATGTGTGTGGTTTTTTCTGAAAGGTGAATTTGAAAGAGTAAACTCCAGTCTTTGTAGTAGTTTCAGTGATTCATGATGAACAATGAAATGAAATGTAGTTTCAGTGATTAATGATGAACAATGAAATGTAGAGGTGTGCATATCCAAGATATAATTTAGGGGTAAAGTTAACAGGATTGTTAATTGATTGAGGGAGTAAAAGAGGCTTTATAGGTGGCTCCTCCGTTTTGAATGACTGGGTGGATGATAGTGCTTACATGTATTAAATGGATTCAGGTGGTTGATATGGGGAACATAGGTATGAAATTCGTGTTTGACAAGTTCAGCTGAAGTCCTACGGAACATCTATTAGTGATGGCTATCAGACAGTTAGATACAATAGTTGGAAGTTCAGGAAAATTGTCTAATGAGAAAATATGTATTTGTGAGTAACTGGATGAAATCACGAAAGTATAAGGAACAAAGAGGAATTCTCAAAGGAAACAGGAAAAGAAATTCAAGAGAGATAAAGAAAAGAGTTTAAGCAAAACTATGTGAGTATAGTGTCAAGAAAGAGGACTCAATCAACAGTAGCAAACGTGCTAAAAGTCAAGGGTAGGGCGCCGGGGTGGCTCAGTTAGTTAAGCTTCTGACTCCGGCTCAGGTCATGATCTCATGGTTCATGGGTTCATAGCCCCACACTGGGCTCTCTGCTGTCAGCACGGAGTCCTCTTCAGATCTTCGGGCTTCTCTCTCTACCTGTCCCTTACTCATGCTCTCTCTCTTTCTCTCTCTCAAGAATAAATAAACACTAAAAAATTTTATAAAAATCAAGTGTAATGAAGAGTAAAAGATTATTAGAAGATGCAATTATGTTATTTCCAGGGGCTATAGGATCAATAATTCATTATGAGCAATTAATATGAGGTATTTTATAGAATATTGTTTTCCCGGACATGGGAAAAATGCGTGTATGCTCTTTCATCTCTCATAACAGGTATGTAAACTTAGGGTTTGTATTTAGCTATTCTTAGGTAGAATGGATTTCAGATATAGAAATTTTCTGCCTGAGGAATGATAAAGAATAAACTAAGGCTGTGGGACACCTGGGTGGCTCAGTCAGTTAAGCATCCGACTGTGGCTCAGGTCATGGTCTCACGGCTGGTGAGTTTGAGCCCCGAGTCGGGCTCTGTGCCGACAGCTCAGAGCCTGGAACGTGCTTCAGATTCTGTGGCCCTCTCTTGCTCTGCCCCTCCCCTTGCTCATGCTCTGTCTCTTTCTCTCTATCAGTAATAAATAAAAATTATTTTTTTAAAAGATAATAAACTAAGGCTGTGAATATTAGTGTCTTCCAAACAGCATAACCCAATAATAGCACTCCAATATGGTGCTGATATTTTCTTCTGTACTATGCAATACTGTACTGTACATGGAGATTTCATTTAATTGACCATCTCTACAAGAGAAAGGTATTCCCAATAGTAAAATAATTCCTAATGCCACCATTGAAACAAGCCTCAAACTTCTTATAGGTTTGCTATCTTTCCCATTGCATTGTCTCCTCAAAGCAAACAGTATTCGCCTATAAATCTCATCCTAATAGCAAAAGAAAAATTGAGTCAGACTTCTCTGAAATGAAAAAAAAGTAAACCCAACACAAAGAAGGAGAAAGTAATAAAGACAAGAGTAGAAATTAATGTAACAGAAAATAGAAATTGAGAAAATTAACAAGCTGAATGTCTAACTCCCCTACGATGAATGTCTATTTTTCCTTGAAACCTCCTGTTTCACCTTTTTTTTTTTTTTTAAATTTCTGTGACTGTTGCTGCTGTTCCCACATCCTCTGTTTCACCAAAGCCAAGAAAAGTCCATCCTTTGGCTCAACATCAACATGCAACCAGTCACAAAATCTTATTGCTACTACCTCCTTAATAGTTCTGACACCAGCGGGTTCTCCCAGTTTCCATAGACAGCTTTTTAATGGACTCTGGTCCCTTTCAGATATAGATTATTAAATGACTTCCTGTCTATTCACTGCAAGTGGATCTGAAATAAATCCATAAATCACTCCGCTCTCAGAATAATCTTTTTGAAATGAAAAATCTGATCCTACTTCTTCCCTACTGAGAACACTGCAATGACTCCCCAGGGCATTCGATGTAAAGTTCAAGCTCCTGACCTGTGTACATGGTACCGTTTCTAATCTGGAACCTGTGTGCTTTCTTACCTCATAGCCTTCCAGTCTTTACATAAAGCCTGCTCTCTGGAAACTTGGGTTATTGATTTTAGATCTTCTTTTTTAATATAAATTTAATATAACTTAAAGTTATGTATTTCCTTTTAAGCAACAATTTTACTACATCCCACAAAAGTGGATATGTTGAATTGTAGCATTTGCTTAAAACTTGTTTTTACTTTTTTTGTGATTTCTATAGATTATCTACAAGTATTTTGCATAATTTCCAAATATTTGTGTTTTCTAGATATTGTATCATGTTTGCTTTAATTTAATTCTATTAATAATAAACAACATACTATATGTGATTTCAATTCTTTGAAATCTATTGAAAATATTCTTTGGTACACTTGTCTTGATATAGAATTGTTGAACCATTAATGTTGTACACATGAAACTAATATAACTATATTGGAATTAAATTCTTTTAATTTTTTTAATGTTTATTTATTTTTGACAGAGAGAGAGAGAGAGACAGAGAGACAGAGAGACAGAGAGAGACAGAGACAGAGCATGAGAGGCGGGGAGGAGCAGAGAGAGAGGGAGACACAGATTCCAAAGCAGGCTTCAGGCTCCCAGCTGTCAGCACAGAGCCCTACGCGGGGCTCGAACTCACAGACCGCTCATGACCCGAGCTGAAGTCGGATGCTCAACCGACTGAGCCACCCAGGTGCCCCAGAATTAAATTCTTTTCATGTTTGTTTATTTTGGGGAGAGAAAGGACAGGGAAGGGGCAGAGAGAGAGAGAGAGAGAGAGGGAGACAGCAGATCTTAAACAGGCTCTGCACTGTCAGCAGTGAGCCAGGCGTGGGGCTCGAACTCACGAGCCAGGAGATTATGACCTGAGCTGAAGTCAGACGCTCAGCCTACTGAGCCACCCACGTGACCCTGGAATTAAATTAAAAAAAAAAAGAAAAGAAAAAGAAAAAGAAAATATATTTATGGGGCAGCATATAGCTTATTTTGGTAAACGTGCTCTGCACACTTGCAAAAAATATGTAGTCTTCAATTGTTGAATGTATTGCTCTCTATATATCAATGAGGTCATGGTAGTGGAACTTGTGTGTGTGTGTGTGTGTGTGTGTGTGTGTGTGTCTAGTTCTATCAACTGCTGAAAGAGATGTGTTAACATTTTTTTTTTAATTTTTTTTTTCAACGTTTATTTATTTTTGGGACAGAGAGAGACAGAGCATGAACAGGGGAGGGGCAGAGAGAGAGGGAGACACAGAATCGGAAGCAGGCTCCAGGCTCTGAGCCATCAGCCCAGAGCCCGACGCGGGGCTCGAACTCACGGACCGCGAGATCGTGACCTGGCTGAAGTCGGACGCTTAACCGACTGCGCCACCCAGGCGCCCCTGTGTTAACATTTTTAACAACATTTGGGGAATGGTCTCTTCTGTCAATCTTTGCTGCATGATTTTAAAGCTCTGCTGTCCAGTAATGGGGTGCCTCTGTGGCTCAGTCAGCTGAGCGTCCCACTCTGATTTCAGCTCAGGTCATGATCTCACGGTCGTGATGTAGTGCCCCTCATCGGGCTCTGCTCGGAGCACGGAGCCGGCTTCAGACTCTCTCTCTTTCTCTGTCCCTCTGCCCTCCTCTCTCTCTCTCTGTCAAAACTAATAAATAAATTAATAATGAATTTAAAAAAAATAGAGCTCTGTTACTAGGTAAATAATAGATTCCTGAATGTTTTGTGTTCTTCTTTTATCAGTATTCAACGCCCATGTTACATCTGATCATTCTTTTGTCCTAAGTGGACATAATTGATTTGCTCTCTAATACATACTGTTTGCATATTAAATATTTTTTCATCCACGTAGTTTCAATTTGTGTTATATATCCATGAAATGGATCTCATATATAGTGCAGAGTGGATTCTTAATCAATTTTGACGTCTGTGATGTTTTAATTAGAATGTTTACCTTATTAAAACTTCATTTAATTATTAATGTAGTTGGATTTAGGTCTAACATTGTTTTCTACTTTCTCTCTTTTGAATTTGTTCTTTTGTTCCTCATTTCCTGCTTTATTTTGTATCATTTAGATATTTTTTAGTATTCCATTTTAACTTATGCATTGGATTATTAATTTTGCATTTTTTGTTAGTGGTTCCTTGAGGGATAACACAAACTAAAGTTTTCAATCTACTTAGAGTTAAATCTTGTAACTGTTTATATCCCTTAAATTTATGCTACTGTGTTCTATTTTTACATATACAAACATAAAAATGATAATTCAATGTTATAATTTTTTTTAGTCATATGGATTTTATTTTTTTAAGTTTATTTATTTATTTTGGGGGAGAGAGACAGCACGAATATGAGCAGGAGGGGCAGAGAGAGAGAGAGAGAGAGAGAAAGAGAGAAAGAGAATCCCAAACAGGCTCTACACTGTTAGCACAGAGCCTGGTACAGAGTTTGAACTCATGACCTGAGCAAAATCAAAAGTCTGATACTTAACCAACTGAGCCATCCAGGTGCCTCAGTCATATGGATTTTAAAACTAAGGGAGAAAAATAGCATTTTATATTTATTTCAATATTTACCATTTCTGATGTTTTTCACTTATTCCTGAGGATACTATTCTATACTATGTCATACCCCTTCAGCTTGAAAAAGAGCTTTAAACGTTCCTTATAGTAGGGGGTCTGTAGATAACTCATCTATTTGTCTTTTCTCTGAAAATATCACACTATCATTCTGAAAGGTATTTATATAGATATAAAATTCTTGGTAAGCAGTTTTTTCATTTCAGCACTTAAAGATGTTTTGCTGTCTTCTGGTTTTTATAATTTCTGATTAGAAGTCTTTGATCATTCTAATTGTTTCCCCCCTGGATGTAAGTTGCCATTTTTCTCAGGCTTCTTTCAGAATTTTCTCTTTATCTCTGGTTTTCAGCAATTGACTATGAAATAGCTGGTTGTGGTTTTCCTTATATTCATCTTGCTTGAATTTGAGCCTAGCGGATCGGTAAATGTATAGCTTTCGCTAAATTTGGGAGGTTTTCAGGCCAATATTTCTCTAAGTGTTTTTCCTGCTCAGTTATCTATGATCTCTTTGGGAGTCTAATCACACATATGTGAGTGGTTTTCATTTTTGTCATCCCACTCATCCTTGAATCTCTCTTCATTTTTTTTTCCTCATTATTTTTCTCTCTTTTCTTCGGATTAGATATCTTCTATTAAACTATCTCTCTTTTTAGTGACTCTTTTTAAAAGTCCCTACCGTTCTTCTCCTAAGACTATCCTGGCATTTTGGATTATTGTTATTGTATTTTATTGTATTGTATTTTTTCAATTATAAAATTTCCATTTGGATATTTTTATTCTTTCTATTTCTCTTTCAACATCTTCTGTCTTTGCATTCATTAGAAGTGTATTTTCCTCTTTTCTAATCAAGCATAGTTATAAAATTTACTTTAACATCCTAGACTAAACATCCTGACATCTGGGTCATCTCAGTGTTGGTTTCTGTTGAATTTTTTTTTCCCCTTGAGAATAGGTCACATTTTCCAAGTTCTTCCAATGCTTAATATTTTTGAATTGCATTCTTGAATTGTAAATGCCTCCTTCAGAGGCTTGGCCTTTTCTTATAGTAGGCAATGAACAACGTTTGACCCAATTCACAACCCCATCTTTTGGGCACGAGCTTCTCCATTTAATTCTTTTGTCTTTAGCGGGGTTGTTGGAGGCCTGCCCCATGTTTGCGTGTTTCTGGCTTCGGTCAGAGATCTGAGAAAAGTGTATACATAAAATTTGGAGTTCTCCTTCTCTGGCCCTGGATCCTCCAGGATTAGCCTCTCACTCTCCAATGATTGTGGTTTCCTTGAACTCTGACTTTTGTTACTTTAAGCCAGAAAACTTTGTGTTTTCTTTCTGAATTTTATCCACCCTCTGGGGAGGTGACTGTATTCTGTCTTCTAGCCTAAAGCCATAAGAATGAGTAAATCGTTCTAAGATAGTTTATTTTTTTTATTTTTTCCCCCTGTGGTTCAACTCTCCGTCAGAAAACTTCCTTGCTTTTGTGTGTACTTCAGAGCCTGTAGGTGGTTTTTGGTTTGTTTTCTGTTTGACTTTTATTTACTTGTTTCTTGGTTTAGAGTCCATAAGCATGCATTCAAATATAGCAGAAGTAGAACTAATATGTTTAGTTTGTATACCGTCATGTATTTTGGCAACAAAGAAAACAAAACTCGATTGGAAATACAGACATAAAACCTATTAGAATCACCAGTTTGCTATTCAAGAGGATTTTCAGATGGATAAAAAAAGACTCTTTTCAATTGTGAAGCTATTTTCTTATTTCTGAGTTTCTAATAAAATACAACTATTGAAATACAGAAGAGGTAGTGAGGCCTTTTCTCCGAGGTCATTATACAGTCACTTAACCATCTTTTACAGACTCAAAAATATTCACGGACAAAACAGCTCTCGCTAGCCTTGTGCAAATTCACAGGGTATCCTGCAAGGCATTTGCTTCTGTTTACCTTACATAAAGATTAGCCCTTGATTACATTTGCCATTTATATTCATAACATAAGACCCGTCTCATGAGAAAATCATGCCATGATATATGGCCTCAATATGATCATCTAATAGCTGTTGGTGATGGAGAAGGAATAGTAGATCGATACTGTGGATCCTGTGACCCTCTGATAACATCTTCTTTAGACTCTAGGTTTATTGAGTGGAAAATCTGAAGTTTCACTACTTTTATATCTCTGGCATCTGGTTCCATGACTTGTACACACTTGTGCATTTGGTAAGTTTTCAGAAAGTAACATCAAATGAAAAACAAGTTTTGTTATTTCAATAATCATTTCTTGATGGATATTGTGTGAGGAAGAGCATGACATTCACAGTCTGAAACACTTTATTTGCTACAAGGTTTTGGAATTTCATAACTACAGTCAGGTGAGTCAATCCTTTTGACTCTAAGTGACTTATTCTACAAAATGGCAATAATGTTAGCTAACTCATGAAATAGTGAAAGTCATATAATATAATGTAGATAAAATTGTTTTTGAAATAGTAAATTGCTAACAAATGCTAGTCGTGGTATCCCTATATGACACAGTATGCTATGTAGTGTAATAAACATAAAATAGTCAAGGTAAAGTTCATTGCAACAAAGAAGCTATAATCAAGACTTGGATGAACCTGTGAGTCTATACTTTTTTATTAAACTTCTAGTATATGTAAGATTCAGGTGTCCAAAATAAAGGGTCTAGGCAATTCTGTGAAATATCTACAAGCTTTAAAGATAACATTTATGATGCCCCCCCTTTTTTTTTGCCCTTAGAGCCCAATGCTTTTTCTTTCCTGCTTCTTTCAAGGAAATGGAATAAACAAAATATCATTACATGTATTTATATGCTTATTATTCATTGATATGTTAACTCACTTATTATTAATAGCTTATATATTGGTAAGTATTATGATTTAACGTAGTAGAAAAACAATCCATTTCATGAGTGAATGTACCAGTAATGGCTCATGTTCTCGTTAGTCTTGCACTCAGAGAGGAAAGCAGAGTATGGAAAGAGGCATGCGGTTCATACACAGGAGGTGCAGGTGTGGAAACGAACCCCCTCTTTTGGCTTGGAGGCATTTCTCTCTGTTGAGTTCCCCTTGGAACTCCCTTCTCCCTTAGTAGTTTCATATATAATCGCAGCTAAGCTGCTTTTGGGAATCCTTAAGAAAAGAAAACTGGATTCCTATTTTATGAAAAAAAAATTAAGATTTATTTATATTTATTTATTTATATTTATTTATTTATTTTTGAGAGAGAAGGATGAACAGGGGAGGGGCAGAGAGAGAGGAGAGAGAGGATCTAAAGCAGATTCTGCACTGACAGCAGACAGCCCAATGTGGGACTTGAACTCACGCACAGTGAGATCATGACCTGAGCCAGAGTTGGACACTTAATCAACTGAGCCACCCAGATGCCCCTGGATTCCTATTTTAAAGTAATAAGTTCTATTGTTCTGATCCTAAGTTAGAAATAAACAATGTAAAGACTGGAATTTAGAATTTGATTCTAAAAATACCTTCTCTGTGACTAACACTTCTTTCTTTTCGCTCTTAAAGACAGCTGAATACCTTTATTTAAACAAATCAAGAGCTGTATAGCACTAATACATTATTAAATACAACAATGGACTCAGTGAATATGTTGAATTAAAGTCAATTCTGTTCTGAGGATGTTAGCATAGCCCATGCAGTACCACCAGAACATTAGCTTGCCTCTTTTTCCTAACTAGAGCTTGAAAGACAAAATTTATATATTTGTTTCTGGCTCCCTACGTAGTAACAAGACATGAAATCCAGTCACGATCTGCTTTCTAAGGTACTCTGGTGTCTTAGACCTTTCTATCTGTCCTTTGGAAATGGTTTGGATCTCTCTCTGCTAAAGATTATTTCCGTTTTCCATATTGAAGAAAAGGTCCTCCAATTTCATCGTGACATTTACATCATCTAATAGACATCTCATTGCTAAAGTAAATTTATACATATTATATCTCAGCTTTAGGGTTCTTGGATTTTAATTAGAGGATGAAACATAAATCAGGATTTCAAGCCACAGTGGTTAATAGAGCTGTCCCCTTGCTGTCTATTAGACTATCAGTGCCAATCACAATATTCAAAAACAAATATGCCAAATCCCTGCTTGTTCTTGGGAAATACTTCACAAAAATATGTCCTCCTTTATTTTGTATTAGGTAAAGGTAGGATTTTCAGCATTTACATATTCTGCAGCAAAACATGTGTGCATTAAAGTGACCCACTAAAAATAAATTCAAAATCTTTTTTCCTGTCTTGTTTCCTCCTTTTTCCTTTCATATTACTATGTGGTGTGGTAAGAAAAGCAAAAACCATGACTTGTGGTGCGCATGTTTTTATCCACTGTACTTTTAGGGACTTTAAACACTTGTTTGCCTTTTGCAACACATTTAACTCCTCGCAAATACATGAAAACGTGCTTACGTTTAGTGGTTTCTAAATTTAATGGTGATTTTTGGAAAACCAGGGAAAATGTGGAATGCCCGCTTCTAGAAGAGCCTGTTAATGTTTTCAGTTACATTCTTAGGCATCTAGATAGCCACCAAATGCAGTGGTGTATGAAGAACCACAATGTATTTAGAATTATCCACAAGACAAATAAAGTCTCCAACCAGGTAGCAAACGCTTAATGAGAATCATTTATCTCATACATTTTTTCAGTCTGTTGTGTTAAAGAAAACACTGCTCTGTGGCTATGTGAAACTCCAAAGCACAATTAGTGCTAATATGCCCATGATTTTCTGCCAGACAAGTAAAAACTACAGAAAAGTATCTTCTTTTAAATAGTGCATTCTATTTTGTTTGGTAGAAAATTTCCTGGAAAGCATTATTAGATAATATCACTGTATTGTTATTGTTAATGTAAGTCAATTGTGATAAGAAGATTGGAAGAATAGAGAGAGGTAAAGGGTGATTTTAATACATTTCTTTGTATACTTTTAATTTTTTCAATGGCATATCTTTGAATTGTTTCCACTTAATTTAATTTTTCTCTTCTCTTCTCTTACCTTATCCTATCTTATCTTAGAGAGGAGAGAGTGTGCAAGCGGAGACGAGCAGAGAGAGAGAATCTTGGGGCTCAATCCCACAACTCTGGGATCATAACCTGAGCTGAAATCAAGAGTCATACACTCAACCGTCTGAGCCACCCGGGTGCCCCTGAATTATTTTAATAATAAAATTTTGGACTTGTACACATATAAGCATTGCATCATGAAAGAGTACATCTGTTGATTTTAACATATTAGAAAAAGGAATTGTAATTAATTATTTAAATCAACAGGTTTTTCCTAGATTTCCTCCTACATGCTGGAGAATGTGACCGGCACTAAAGATATATTGTTAAAAAAAATAGCACAGGGCCGTCTTAACCAATGATCTGTCAGTCTGGTAGGAAACACTGACGAGTACAATTTGATGCATGACAGTGTCAGTACTGCTTATTAGAGGCATTCATAAGTGTTTAGGAAGCACAGAGGAGAAAGATACACAGCAGGTTGGGGTAAGCAAAGAGGCAGTGGCGTCAGCTATGTTGCTGTGCATCATGGTCTAGACGCTATAGGGAGGTTGAATACAAAATGGGAAGACAGTCTAGAGAGACAAGAGCATGTGTGAAGCGTGGAAGGGAAAAAAAAATATTGCTGACAACTTTTTCAAGAGCAAGTGGCCCATCCCAGAGTGAACTAAAAAAAACATATTTTCAGGGAAGTGATATGGAAGGAGACCACACACAAAGATGAGAATCTTTGTACATTCTGTGAATATCTTGTATTTACTCCCGGGCCAGAGTGTGAGGGACTATAAAAAACAGGAAGTTTAAGCAGAGTAGTAAGTAATCAGATTTATATTCCCCAGTGCTGGGGATCAGAGCCAACTATACTCCCAGCATCTGTCTACACTTCATCTAATGTATTTAATATAAGGTAAAATAGAGTATATTTAATGTATTATAAATTAGTGATAATTTCAAATAGTCATGATGCCACTACCTGGCCAATTACTGGTGACCTGTTGCTTGTCTGCCAAGGATTATCTGTGAACTCTTTAAACATGTGAGCAACTTAATCCTAGAATCTTTTTTTGAGTGTCCATTTCCTGGGACTACTCATGGAGCCCACAGGAAAGAGATGACTCAATCAAAGGAAATCATTTGCAAAGGCACGGACAGGTCTAATAGAAATAATAATCAAGCATCATAGTTCTAACAACAGTGGACAGATGTTACCACTCACAGTTCTAAAGGGGGAAGAGAAGGCATGATTAGAGCACAGGTAGAGTACCTGTAGGGAAATGCCACCTGGTAAGAGTTTTAGTCTTTGGCATAGGGACATAGCCAACATGTAGTGAGTGATCCTGTAGGTAGACAGTCAGGGTAATATGTACTAGACCTCTTGCCCATTCTCTGAATTCTTGTTGGTGCCAACCTTTAAGTAACTTGAAGTCAGAGGGCAAAGCACTCTTTTGTGAAGAGCTGGTCAGCCACTTGGGGAAGCAGTTTGGAAAAAGCATAAGCAATCTGAAGGGGAGGATAGAGAAAATCAAACACAGCACACCTCTGTTTATCAGCCAATGGTTGTGTTTGGAGCACCATAGCTTAGAAATGTTTCATAAAATGCTGATTCTGTAGCATTTTAATCATTTCATTTGAAAATATTCAAGTCGTCAAGTATGATACATCAAATGTAGTTAAAAATATGTCCATACAGCTGAGCCACTCAAATCTTTAATATGCTAATGTGCAATGTACTCCTCCAAGTGGGCATAGAACATGCAGTGTTCTCATATGTATCTGGATATTAAACTTCCTTTTAGAGTTTAAGATGGAAGGCTACTTATGAGCTTGTGAAGCTGCTGCTGTGGTTAAACATTTGGCCAATTCAGGCAAAAATGTCACGTGAATACATCTTTGCATTATTTTTTTTTCAGATTTATTCAGTGTGTTGACTGTCTTAAAAGATTCATCTGCCACAGATGTCTTATTTAAAATACTCAACTTTTTTTAGTCTGTGTCTTTCACCATGGAAGACATCTCCTCTCTGACCAAAACTTATCGGCTCATTGAAAATACTAAAAATTTTTTTTTACTCAAAAACTATGTATTTGTACACCATTCTCCAATTTTATTTGAAATAATATTTATAAAAACTTTACAATTATAAACTTATCTTTTTTCAAAAACTAGATCCTTTCAGTTTTGGGCTAGCATTAGGCTAGTTTTTTTGCCCTTTATTTATTTAGTTTTTTCTGTTAACATTGTGTCTTTTAATAAAAAATCTCCTTGACATTTTAACTGCAAATAAGTTATTTAAGAATAAATATGGCTTCTGAGGGTTGATGGGGGGTGGGAGGGAGGGGAAAGTGGTGATGGGTGTTGAGGAGGTCACCTGTTGGGATGAGCACTGGGTGTTGTATGGAAACCAATTTGACAATAAATTTCATAATAAAAACTAAGAATAAATATGGCTTAATTTCCTAGATTTGGTTGTGGAATCCCTTAGGTATTTCCTAGTGATTTGTTCCTTAAATTCTCAAGTGTATGTTATCTTTCTTATTTCTGTTCCAATGTTTACTTTGAGACCATTCTCACATTCTTACTGTTATTTTTTTAAATGATTTTTTTAAATGTTTATCTATTTTTGGGAGATGGAGGGGCAGAGAGAGAGGGAGACCCAGAACCCGAAGCAGGCTCCAGCCTCTGAGCCTGTCAGCACAGAGCTCCACGTGGGGCTCAAACCCACCAAGTGCTGGACCCTGACCTGGGCAGAACTCAGGCGCCCAGCCAACCAAGCCACACAGGCGCCCCCATTCTTATTGTTCCTAAAAGAAGAATGTGTATGCCCAATATGTTTGTCATTGTAATTTCAGTCTTTCAATACCAGAAATGAAACTGGATTGCAAATTACAACATAAAAAAATAAGGGAGTCAAGGAAGCTGCACAATTAAGTGCAATAATTTGAGATAATTCGTCAATGTGTCATATTATTTTGAAATATTTTACAAATTTGATTATAATACCTACCTTGACATTGTGATTTATGGAAGATAGTTGGTTTTTTTGGTCAATCATGGGCACACTTAACCTTTTGCAGTTATAGCTTCATTTGGTATCTTGAAATCACTTATAGGAATACAGTAGAATTCAAGCATTCTGTCTTTTTTTTTAATGTTTTATTTTATTTTTTAGAGAGAGAGAGAGAGAGCAAGTAGGGGAGGGGCAGAGAGAGGGGGCGACACGGATTCCAAAGCAGGCTGCAGGCTCTGAGCTGTTAGCCTGACGTGGAGGGGGGCGGGGGGGGGCGTTTGTGGGGTTCAAACCTACAAACCGCGAGATCATGAGAGCCAACCAGGTGCCCCATGTCCTCAGTCCTCTTATTCTTTTTCTCTATCTCTCATTCCAGTGAATAAAATAATATGGTTAGCTTAATTGGGAGCAACATGCATTCAGAGATTTAGTTTTTGGTGTAAAATTTTATTCTGAGAGTGTTTATTTTGAATTTATTGATTTTTTTTCTTTCCTCTTTTGATCTCATGGTGGAGTTAAATAGAAAAGTTAGGCTAGGGACCATAGATCATTTAATTCAAAATTTTTAGTACATAATGCAGTTCTTAGAATTTGGAAGCCTTAACTGAATTAAAAAAAAATTCCTGATTATAACTCTGTCCTGTCACATGTAAAAAAAAAATTAAAAATGCAAAACAATAGGGAAAGATACTCTAAAATCTCTCATTGCTATGGAGCATGTCAATGTTCACTATCTCCCCAAGAAAGTATAGAATTTAGCAGAGGATGAGTGGAAAGAAAATCTTTGATTTGTTCAAGAGGTTAAGATGTTATTGGGGAGGATGGTGCACCTATGACCGAGACAGATTAATTTTGTTACAGAAGTTCATTATCATTTGTGAAGTACGGATTCTCCAAAACTAAACTATTGAGTCATAAATCCTTCTATGAGTATTTTGAATTCCAGTCACTGAGGGGAGGAATCATGGACCCGTGCCACCATAAATAAAATGGTATCGGCATGTCACATGCTGAGTGGCTTTAGCACCAGTCCTAGTAGGCTGCAGTGCTCCAGATGATGATGGAATGACTTTGGTGAAACATCATTTTTGACTTAAATTCCCTTGAAGAATATTTTCATAACTCGTTAATTAATCGAACCAAACAAAACATCTCGTGGTTACAGTCACTGTTTTTACCTTTTTAAAAATATGTTTCGTCAAAAATATGTATTAGGAGATAATTAAGCTAAAGCTTTTAAAGTTTCTATGTGAGTGTGCATGTGTATATAAAAATGTAAATTGCCTCTACTTGGTGTAAATCAATCATTTCTTTATGATAAATACTGCTGGTATGCTTTTGGTGTGAAAATGAATATGTCACTCTTGATTTGGTGTTATGATGTATTAATCTCCTGTGGGTAATAGTCTACCCACTGTATAAAAGAGTGCTTCACAGTACATCAAAAATTGCAATCAAAGCTCTTTCTCCAAAAAGAAAAACATAAAACTAAAGTGGTCTGTGGACACCTGTTCTCCATGTGAGAACAGGTCAAGGCCATCACCTTGGCTCATATTTAAACCCATATTTTGCAATGGGACACAATACAAGAGGAAGAATATTTGTTTAATAGAGTGATCAATGTAGCCTGATGATGAAAATGAACAGGCACACAAAGGGCTTTCCTGTCTAGAGAATTAGATCTTAATTAAGAGATGGTTTATCAAAATGTCTAGTTTCAATATATTTTTTAAGAGTAGATAAACATGGTTGTAAGTGATGGTGATGTTTGGAGTTGGACGAAAGTGTGTTTTAGCATAGGTTCACATAATATCGACGCATTAACTTAATCATAATATGAGTAACCACGTATGAAAGCTTGCCATGTGTCCAGAAATAAATTAAAGATCTTATGGACATTATCACACATAAATATGATGGGGCATTTCGCAGATCATAAAAAAAAATAAGATGGAGAAAAGTTATGTATTAGATAGCGAGGGGAAAATAAAACAGAGTTTAAACCCAGTTCGGTCTAACTATAACATTTGTACTTCATATCTCCTGTGCTCTGCATCCTTCCAAATCACATAAACTCTGTGAGTTTGTTCGCTTATCTATAAAACGGGAAGCCCCATTCTCTCATGCAAGGCTCATGTGAAGATTAGAAAGGGTCCACGTAACATCCTTTGCATAGACTCCAGTGCATAATCTGTTAAAAACGAATTGCAACTGCTATTACTTCAACATCTTTTGGGAAAGATACTTCCTTCTAAATAATTAACAAGTATGATTATTATGGTTTTGTTGTTAGAGTCGAGTTGCCAATTTGTTCTCTTTCACATTGGATGTGCTGTCCTTCAGAGGGGTGGTAGCAGCCTGCCCTGTTCTCTCCCTCTGCAAGCAAAGACAAATGATTGAGATTTTTTTCCTGAAGGCTTCACTGCAGAAAAATATTATAGCTAAGTTAGACAATGAATCGTGTGAAAATGATAAAATTCTTAGAAAAAGAAGTTGACTATTAAAGTGGACATAGGGTGTGTATTGTAAATAAATTATGATGTGCCAAATGTGATTTTTTTTCATCAAAGACTTACCTTTTCTTGACTTTGAAATGGGGCTATCTAGAACAAAAGTGATCTAGACAGTAGCCGAAAATAACGGGCTAATAACAACAGCTATCGGTCACCAAGTGCTTATTCAGTGCCAGGTGCTATTCTGAGCTCTTTCTATGTAAGATCTTGTCATACTCACAGAAATCTTATGAGATGGGTAGAATGATGATCACCTTCTAATAGTTAAGGGAGTCGAGGTGCACATAAGATAAATACTAGTCTCAATATTACACAAACGACTGAATACAGGCTGTGTGTCCAGAGAATCTATAATTTTTTTTTTAATTTTTTTTTTCAATATTTTTATTTATTTTTGGGACAGAGAGAGACAAAGCATGAACGGGGGAGGTGCAGAGAGAGAGGGAGACACAGAATCGGAAACAGGCTCCAGGCTCCGAGCCATCAGTCCCGAGCCTGACGCGGGGCTCGAACTCACGGACCGCGAGATCGTGACCTGGCTGAAGTCGGACGCTTAACCGACTGCGCCACCCAGGCGCCCCAGAGAATCTATAATTTAATGCAAAAATAATTGAATATATATATTTATATTCCTATCTTATGTACATGCCTTTTGTTCTTTGATGCCTACATAGACAAAGTGACTTCAAATTAAATGTATATTTTACAAATAATTGTAAAAGCTAGTTGGCAAAATATAGCCTAAAGGGGAAAAGCAATGGCTTTGGAATAAAAACAAAGAATAAAATGCCAACACTCTAATGCATTAGTCATGTGACCTTAGGCTATACAGAACTTCTCTGAACCTCAGTCTCTTTGTCTAAAAGCTGGCAGGACACTACTTGTTTCTATGGTTTATAATAATGACTTAAAGAGATGCCTATATTACAGGTTGTCATAACTTGGCATATAATGTCCTTGACAACTGTTCACTGAATATGAAATTACGAAGCATCTTGAATTTTGAATTCTAAAATATTAGTCCTTAAACATTTTTTTGTGAATTAATCTATCCTGTGTGTTCTTTTTAAAATTAGTGATTAGATAAAATTAGTGATTATTTCATTATTTTAAAGCCTTATTAAATTAGAACTAAAACAATGTTATAACATAAAGTAATATAACATCACTGAATGAACTATCATAGAGGTCTTGAATTAAATAAAGAGAAGAGTATGTTTCTTTCACCAGCTTTTCCCTTTCCTACTAAATAGCTCAATAAATTTATTTTATATTATTCTATATGATTACATGTTAAATATGTATTTAAAATCTAATGATTTTAAAAAAAGAATGGTACCATAATCATAAAAAACACCTCATTTTGCCATATACAAAATGCTTTCATATACATGATTATAATTTATTCTCTGACAAATAATAGCTCCCCGTTTTACAGGAACACCTGAATTTCAAAGAAGTAAAGTCATCTTCTAGCTAGAAAATGCTAGCAAGCCAAGTTCTAAGTCCAGGTTTCTCCACTGGAACAAAATGCCGCTCATTACCAGTAGAGTTTTAACAGCCCCTGATGATTCTTACTAATCATTTGCAATGCAGCATCAGATTCATTAACATAATATAGATCTGGTCTTACATTTCAGGTAGCAGAGTGATTTACAATTTATCATTAGCTAAATGACTTCACAACTAGGCAACTGCATTAATGTTCAGGAACCAGAAACCCAAAAGCTGCTTTCTGCTTAGTGCGTCTGTTTTCAATTATGATGTTATCTAGATGCCCAGTTCAAGTCAATGCACTGATTTGGGGTTTTTTGTTGTTGTTTTGTTTTGAAACAATGCTGTTGTTACAGCTTTCTTCTTGAGTTCCTTCTTTCTGAAATAGTTTTTGTTTTGTTGTTGCATACATTTGCTATTTATTAAGAAGTCTTAAACCATGTCTATACAGTCAAACCAGATCGATTAGAGACAAGTGAACTTTGACTATCCCCAGATAGAATAACTAGGGATTGCAGCAATTATTACAAGATCATTCTTGTACTAATATTTGGCCAAAATCAACAGAAATTTTATTAAGCATGTATTGGTTTTCTGGTGAGGCTACAAGTTCAATTACAATACTGTAATATGTTCATTGGAAAGCTAAGTACACTATGGAGCATACCGTAAGAACATATGTTATTTAACCTGTTTCAGATTTCAGTGAGCTACATGGAAGGCTCATGTTGCATTTGGTGATGGAAATTTATTGTGAGAATTTATAAGATAAGGCTGAAGCACAAGAAACATACATCCACACATTTTGATCTTGGAGAGTTGAAACTATATTGTAGATATTAAAAGGTCCATGGATGCTTCTTATAAGTCAGACACTATGCAAGGTGTTTATATACATTCTGCTTTAACTATCCTGATAACTCAGGGAAGATAATACCATACCCATTTCATATATGACCACACTCAGGTTTAAGAGATAGAATAACAAACTGTCCCACAGCTAGTAGGTGTCGTGGCTGGAATTCTAACTTGAGTTTTGATAGGGATCAATTGGGGCTGGGGATAAAGCCAAACAAAATAATAGTGTTATGCTAATGTTCTTGTGCGCCCTACCATCCACCCAAACGTATGCTATTTTCTTGACGTTTTTACTTTTTCACAAGGGAAGATTAATGATATTTGAATGTGACTTATATGTTCCAAGAATATCAGGAAGATATTAACAGGAGTAATTTCCTGCTATTTTCAACAAAACTGAAAGCAGTATTGGTGTGGGTATGAGGTTTGGATTCTGAATTCTGCCCCTGCCTAGCGTCTTCAGGCATGATTTGCCCTGCTGCTTTAATGTCCAGATTTCCCTCACATACAATGTAATTTGGCCTTAATATGGCGCTATTCTATTGAATCCCACACGCCTAATTTCTAGCATTAGAGACACTGTATAAATGTTCACTAAATCAACATATGAAGAGGGGATTGAATGTAAGGCTATCAAATATGATAAATAATTGTAAATGATTATAAAGCTTTAAGATTCTAACATTGTTTGAGATGGTGTTGGCACTGTGATTAAATTATTAACCGTGTATTGTTATGCATCTGTGTGCTCCCCATCGCAGAACAAAAATGACCAAATATTGATGCAAATCCCTACTATACTTGACATTTATATACTGAAAATATAGTTAATAGCTACTAATTGCATTGTAGGATGATATACGCCAGGTAATTCACAGTTCACAAAGTCAGTTACCAATTGTCATGCTTTCGGAATCTTCCAAGAATATTACCTCACTATCTTTTAGAGATATTCATTGCATGCTTAGCAGCTTAGATAAATTATATCCTTTATCAGAGTAATTCAAAGTGCTAAACCCTACTACTTTTATTATAAAATACTAGTCACAATAAAAACACATTTGTAGTTTAAAATGTGGAGTAGGTATTTTAATTCATATTTGCAATTTAAACTCTTTGGAGAAGTTTGTTTTGATAAAAAATATGTCCAATTTGAGGAGTATTTATATCAAGCACTGGGAAAAATACTTTTTGTTTGTCATTCATTTACTTTACATAAAATATTCTTGTGGAACCAAAACAATCCTATCTTTAAAGAAAAGGATTATTTTCTTTTGGGCGATCCATCATCACAGGGAGGCATTTCTTACCAGTCAGAGTTGAAAGTTTTTTTAGTCTATATGCTATGAAGATTTAATATCAAAGGTCATTGTCCTGATCATAGGATAGTTTATGAAGAATAAGCTTATGAGTTTAGTCATAGCCTCTAATATAAATAAATCTTCACTTACATCTAATGTTTAGCACATCTCTAGTTTTATACTAAAATAATGGGACCAAATGAGCATTTCAGTGCTCCTATGGAAATTTAGCCACCCTCAAGAAAAACATACATACATAGACACATACCTACCTATACATTTTCAAGCTCATAAGTGTCTAAAACTTATCCATGGACCACAGGTTAAATAATTTTCTTCAAATAGATAATTAAAAGGAAGTTGCTAATGAGTAAATATCTGCCATTGTACTATGAGGTGAAATGAATCCAAGATAAACATGAAGTTTGATTCTTGCCTTTGAGGAGCTCATTACTATAATTCCACATAAAGGGCTCATACAAATGAAAAATATCTAGCTAGAGAATAATATTAAGGGCCAATAATACATGTACAGTGAATATTTGTTGAATGAATAATAAAACAACCACTCAACAAGAAAGAAAAATGCAAGGTAGAAAAAAACGATAAAAAACAACCCTTTAGAGAAAAAAAGCACACACGACCAATATTAAAAAGTTGTCAACCTCAGCCATAATTACTAAAATATTTCCAAAATAATTGTTATTTATTTCTTATCATTTAACAAGGGTTAAAAAGATTGATATCACTACTCATGGGAAAACAGAAGAATAATTTTGTATTGTGTTAAATTTGAAAATATTCATTCACCTATTTTTCTCCTCTTCTTCTTCTAACTCCAACCCTTTAGTTGAAATGAAAGAGAACAAACTTCTCTTCTAACTCCAACCCTTTAGTTGAAATGAAAGAGAACAAACTTCTCTTCTAACTCCAACCCTTTAGTTGAAATGAAAGAGAACAAACTTCTCTTCTAACTCCAACCCTTTAGTTGAAATGAAAGAGAACAAACTTGTCCGAATACGAAATGAGAGGTTGCTTTGGTCCAGAGACAGTAGTAGGGCGAGGAGGATGTCTCTACCAAAGGGTCAGTGAGGGTACGCATTTAGCTGGTGTCAAAGCCCAAGTAGGAAAGGAAAATATCTGCATGGAGGAAAAGGGGTAGTAAATGTATTAGGAATGAAGAGCCCCCCACTAAAAAAAATTTACAAACATAAAAATGGAGAAAAATAGAAAATTTGTTGAGTTGGATTGGAACTGCTTGTGTCAGTGTGAATTCATAGTTTTCAGTGCATACAGATAGAGAAATAAATATAGGTGGAGAAATATAGAAATAAATATACTATAAAAGACTTAGGTACACATTATATATAAACAAGCATATAATCGAATCTAAATGAGAAAAAAAAAATTAATGTTTATTTTTGAGACAGAGTATGAGCAGGGGAGGAGCAGAGAGGGAGACACAGAATCTGAAGCAGGTTCCAGGCTCTGAGCTGACAGTACAGAGCCGAACGCAGGGCTAGATCTCAGGCCCTGAGATTATGAACTAAGTCAAAGTCAGATGCTTAACCAACTGAGCAACCCAGGCGCCCCAACAAACATACAATCTAGCTCTGCTTTTGAGAGAGCTGGAAAGTAGTGATACCTTAACAGCATTGATAATGTCTAGCCTCCAATTTGGCTTTTATGTATTATCTTCACTAAAAGAAATTAGGATTCTTTGGAGAAATGGCTTTTAGTGGGCTTGTAAAGGAAAAATAAAAGACCTTAGAATTCCTTGTACCAGAAAGCAGAAAAATCCACCTCCCCCCAAATGATGAGGGCAGTCATAAGGGCAGAGAAAGATTGAAGTGCTCCCACTAGCCAAATATGGTACAACTGAACATTAAAATAATACCTACAGACTGGTTCAAGTGTAGTGGTGTTTACAATTAATTGATCATTGCCAGTTAAAGATTTCTTTGTTCCTTCTCTACTCCCACTGCTTCACTTGACTAACCTTAAAATAATAATAATAATAATTATAAATAATAATAGTTACAGGCTATAAAATACTGAATAAAATAAGAAACTCTGAACACAAACTAAAGTAATAAAGAAACAAATTTCGTAAGGAAAAGGATATTTTAATAACTTGGAAGAAACTCGTTACAGAATGCAAAGTATAAAAGAAAAAAAATCACTATACTGGAGAAACCTGGAAGAACACTTATCAAATAATTAAAGGGAGTATCATCAATAATTGGACAAATGAAAATGTTTGCCAACTGATAGGATGCAGTGAAAAGAAATAGCATGACCTCTATAATGTTTCTGCCAAAGGTACATGACCTGAATCCAATCATGAGAAAACCTTCGACAATCCAAGTGGAAGGACCTTGTACAACATACTGATTGGCTATTTTCAAAAGCAGGGAGGTCATGAAAAGAAAAGAAAACTATTTTAGGCTTGAGGAGACTAGAGAGAAATAAGAAATACATGGAAAACCTAATTCTCATTTAGATGCTTTTGTTGTATAAAGGACACTAAATGAATAATTGGCCAAAGTCATGGAGGGTCTGACAATTAGATGGTAGTGATGTATCAAAGCTACCATCGCTAGTTTTATGACTGTACTATGGTTATGTCGGACAGTGTCTTTATTTGTAGGAAATGTGCACAAAAATATTTGGGAATGGGGGACGTGAGATAAGTAACTTACTCTCAAATAGTTTAGGGAGATGATTTGTTGTCAGTTCCTTCCAACTTCTCTATAACTTTGAGATGGTTTAAACATTTTAAAAAATGAATATTTATATATTTCAACTTAGTAATTTCATAGCAAATAATTTGTACCCAAAGAAATACTTCAACTAGTGTTTAACAATTATACAAACACACACATACACACAGGCACACACACAACTGTGCTGATTAGAACATTATTTATAACAGGGAAACATTTGAAATAATTTACTTGATCGGTGGCAGAATATTGGGTTGACGGGATCTGGTACATAAACGAAATGGGATACTACGGAAATATTTAAAGTGACAGGATGAAACAGAGGAACACAGAAAGTGGAAGTGATACGGATACAGAGACAGAAATGGTAAGAAACAGAGATTATTTGTTAGGTCATAGAACTGTGTAAATCATAGTTTTTAAAAGTAACGGTGGTAATGCATTTCAATGTACACTATTCAGTTAATTTTTATGATACCGATAGATTGTGAATGCAAACTTTAAATTTTGCATTATCTCTATAAATGTCAAGTATGTTTAGAATTATAATTAGCAGTATATTTGTAAATGTGAAACTAATGCTACGAAGTATCTGCTTCTCTCTGAAAAGGTGTAGTGCATATAAAACCAACTGTCCCACCAAGAACAATCATACAAAATTGGTGAAAGTTTTAAAGCAGCTCTTTAAAAGCACTGAGGAGAAATGGAGTCATTTTATACTTATGAAGTGGAGTGAAGTTAAAAATTAACAGTTCCCTTGGAAAACTGATGTTATCTAGCACAGATGAAGCTATGAGTACTCTATTCCCTAACAATTTCACTCCTAAGTTTAGGAGTTTAGGAGAAATACGTATCTGTAGACACCAAAGTCCTTGTAAAGATGGTCATAGAGGATAATTCAAAACCCCAGAAACAACCTGAATATTTCTCAATAATAAGAACAGTTGATTAAATGGAGTAATATAAAACAAGAAAAAAAAAAGACTGAACCAAGACTTCTTGCTTCTGCTGAGGGCGTAGCAATCCAGAAAGAGTATTTACCCTACCTGTATAAAAAGGAAAACGCTTAATGGTCTTAAAAACTCATAATTTTCACGAATTCATCCGGGGACTGAAGGGGCAGGAGCAATCAGCAAGCCTGAAATCGAAAGACAGACAGATGCCTCTAAGCAGAGAGAGGTCGCAAGCAGTGACTCACCTGGGGCAGAGCACAGGATGAAGACATATACACAACTAAAAAAAAAATCAGCTATTTTAAATGAATGGCCAAGGACCAAGTGTGGGTAGTAGGAAAGTACAGAGTCCCTGGAACTACAGATACAAAGATCGGTCACACCTACTACCCGGCTTTACTCCATGAATTTTTACGCGGTGCTCATGAGAATCTTGGAAGAGTTGGCAGGGGTCTGAAGACCGAAAGAATTTCCCCTAAGTGGTTCAGGTCGGCGGGAGAGGAGGGGACACAGCTGTGGGAAAGGCAGAAAGTACTTCCTGGAATGGAACAAAAGAGTTCTGGGAACACAGGGGAAACCCTAATGCTGCTGGGAAAGGGGAAGAAATGAAAACCTCTTGCCTCCCTGGGATGGGCTGGAAACATTCTTGAGTGCAGACATCCATTAGAGAATTTGGGGATGGCTGAACCTGCTTCCGATTATAAAAATAATTACATGATTCTGTGCATTTGTCAAAAGTCATAGACCTACACATTAAAAAAATACAAATCAAAATAGTGCTGCGGCACCTGGTGGCTCAGTCGGTTAAGTGTCCAACTCTTGGTTTCAGCTCAGGTCATGATCTTACGGTTTGTTAGATGGAGCCCTGCATAGGTCAGTGCAGAGCCTACTTGGGGGTCTCTCTCTCCCTCTCTTTCTGCCCCTCCCCCGGTCTCTCTCTCTCTCCCCCCCTCCCCGTCTCTCACTCTGTCTCTCAAAATAAATAAATAAACATTAAAAAAAAAAAGAATAGTGATTACTTAGATGCAGGTGATGGTGACAAAGACCTGTGAAGACCTGTGACAGAACAGAGCCTTTGGCTCTTATTAATACTCTATTTCTTTATTTTTTACATTTTGTTTTAATTATTCATTTTTGAGAGAGACAGAGCACAAGCAGGGGAGGGGCAGAGAGAGAGGGAGACACAGAATCTGAAGCAGGTTCCAGGCTCTAAGATGTCAGCACAGAGCCTGACGCGGGGCTCGAACTCACGGACTGTGAGATCATGACCTGAGCTGAAGTTGGACACTTAACCAACTGAGTGACCTAGGTGCCCCATCTTTTTTTTCTTTAAGTTCATTTTTATTTATTTTGAGAGAGAGAGAGAACAAGCAGGGGAGGGGCAAGAAAATGTCAAGCAGGCCCCTTGCTTTCAGCACAACCCGATGCGGGGCTCAAACTCACGAACTGTGAGGCCGTGACCTGAGCTGAAGTCAAGAGTCTGATGCTTAAAAGACTGAGCCACCAGGTGCTCCAGTACTCTATTTCTTGATGAGATGATGGTTATGCCCAAATTTAATGGGCCATACACTAATGTTCTGCATATTTTTCTCTATTATTTTATACCTAAATAAACATTACATTAATTATTAAATGTTAATAATTGAAATATCAATAATATCATGATAACAATAATTATAATGTTAGCCACCCAAATAATATTCATCAATGTTAAATATTTAGATTTCTAGGAAGATCTGGAAAAGTTTATTGAAGAGACAGTATTATGACAATGTTTTATCAATATCACAACTGGGAGAAGCTGCAAATTATATTCCTACCTCATTCATCACTTGCACGTAATCAGTCATTTTAGTGAAAAAGAAAAACAGTGGTTTACGAGGAGGAAAATCCGTTAAGCTGAGATTATTGGTGATGCCCAAGTGTAGTTGAGAATGTATTTGATGGCATGCTCAACACTTCAACCTCTGTTGTCGTCATTCTTTGTTAGCTGTTAAGATAACTAACTAGGTCCTAGTCTAGTAAAACCATATCCTCCTGGGGCAGAGGGGAGTGAAGACATGGAAGTAGGAAAAAGAAGATAGATAAATTTCTCTATTGGTATCTATTGATACTCTTATCTATAGAGCTTATTGAAAAAAATACATATGCTATAGGTATTTTATTAAAACATTTTAATGTTTATTTTTGAATGAGAGAGAGACAGGACATGAGCAGGGGAGGAGTAGAGAGAGGCAGACACAGAATCCAAGGCAGGCTCCGGGCTCTAAGCTGTCAGCAAATAGCCTGATGTGGGGCTCGAACTCCCGAACTGTGAGATCATGACCTGAGCTGAAATCAGACACTTAACTGACTGAGCCACACAGGTATCCCATTATAGATATTTTATTAATTTAAAAGCACTACTAACTGTCAGGGCAGAGTGGCTCAGTGTGACTCAGTCCCTTAGGCGTTTGACTCTTGGTTTTGTCTCGGGTCATGATCTCACTGTTGGCGGGATCGAGCCCAGAGTCTGGCTCTGTGCTAACAGTGCAGAGCCTGCTTGGGATTCTCTCTCTCCTTCTCTCTGCCCCTCACTGCCTCTTTCTAAATAAATAAACATGACAAAAATTAAAAGCATTAATAATTGTTAAAAGAAATGAAAGGATGCTAATGACACTGATGAATGTATCAGACAAATATCAGTTCACGATGGTGATCATTGTGTCTGTGCTTTGAAGAACTCAGTATAATTTCAACAGTGACTATGCAGTTTGGACTTCCAGCCTCATTTTTCCCCGAGAGCTTCTCATTCATAATCGTACCTGAATCACCAAATTAAAATTTGAGTCCCCTTCACATTAATACCATCCAAACAACTTCCTTTCACATCCACATTGCACCATTTCTCCTCCCCTGGAAGAAGACAAACTATTTCCACTGCTCAACCTTGAAAGCAAAAAAGAGGGTATTTCCTTCATGCTTTTGTTCCCAATTTACACTTCTCCATCACCCCACTGTATTGGTGGATCTCAAAGACTGTCGCTTTTCAGCCATCTGGGAGAGAACAGTGTGAGTTCTTCTTGCAAAGTCATTGCTCTCAAAACAATTAGAAAAAAATTAAAAAATTAGAAAAAAAAACAACAAAACAAATAAACGAAAAGCCCCAACTGCTTCCTGTAAAGAACATGTCTATAGGGATGGCAATAAAAGAGAACAATAGATAACTGAATTTCCTCAAGTTTTAGCAGAAAAATTCCTGCGGTGAACTTGTTGGCTTGGGTACCTGCCACGTGATTTGTCCAGTTACTTTCAAATAGCCCTCCATCTCTTTAGTTTATCACAGGGCTCTGTGCCCAAGAGGCTGGTTAAATATTAAAAGGTCTCTTTCCACTTTAGGCTAACCTGTCATTCTGACCTTCATATTGACTTTCCGCATGTATTTAATTGGGACATTAAATTAAAAAGTTAACACAGTAGATGATCACAAAGATGAAATTGTCTTTGTTTTCACATAACTTTGCATTTAAACAATATTTATCATGCTGTAGTACATTATACTTAGTTTTATATTTGTCTATTTTCTCTGAGCTCTGTTAATAATATCATAGAGAAATCCCCTATTGCAACTATTCTATACATTTGAGACTTTTTTCACAACAATGCTATTATCTGTTAATAGGATTATTAACTACTGTTGACTTTTATATCTGTTTTGCCACCTATAATTTTATTTTTATTATCTTTTACCATCTAAGACATCTTTGCCTCAGGCTTTACTACTTTTTAAAAATTTGTATATATTTTATTTTGAGAGAGAGAGAGAGAGAGAGAAGGTGAGGGGCAGAGAGGGAGGGACAGAGAGAATCCTAAGCAGTACTATAAGGTCTATATATGTTTTAATGGTTAATTCTATTGAGCAGTGTATCTCAATTTTGTGTGGGGATATTCCTTATGGAGGTGAAATCTCTAGATATTCTAATGCCCATACTACTGAGTACTTTTGCTATTGGTCCAATCTCCTCTGGAAACTACCAAAAAATATGCAACAAACAAAACCCAGATTTTTGAAGGTATCAAGGAACCACTGAGACTGCCTGGATTTGAGAAGCTAAGATCCTTGAAAAATGGAAAGAGGCACAGTGAAGTAAGCCTGACCTTCTCTATAAATTTTTCCCAAAGACACTTGATGATTCACAGAAATTGACATTTAGTCTCAGCAGAAAGTGGCAACCTAGAATATTTGTTAGTGTCATGGGACTGGAGAAACCAAAATGGGAACTCAGGTGCCGGGACCTTGGGGAAAAAGGGAACAACAAGAATGTGAACATCTAATTCCATGAGATTTTGCTTTTGGAATATTTGTTAATCCTAACATCCCCAGAGGTAAGACGCAGAGAAATCAAGCAGAAAGAAGCTGCTAATTGCTACAGAACTAGGCAGAAAATTCTAGCAGTCTCATGGTGCTGGACATTCAAAAAATTGAAATTCATGCCTGGTCCAGACTCAGAGATCCTGGTTTGGACCCAGGTTTTCAGCTGAGACTCCTATAACTTTAACAAGTGTTGACTGGAAATATACTGATGATGGAAGAGATCCTCTAATGTAGAAGCAACTCTGTAGATTAACAGTACCATTTGGAACCACTACAGTTTTTCATGCACTATGTCTACCAAATATTACATAGTGTGCCAGTGTGCAGGGAAATAAATTTAAACAACACAAACTAATAGAAAAAATAGTCGATAACAATAGATATATAAGTAATCCAGGTATTGGATTTTTTAGACACAGGCTTTAAATTAGGTATGGTTAACGTGAATAATCGTATTTATGTGAATGATTAGATATTGTATTTGGAATAAGAGGGATGTGAAAAGTTACATATATTGATTGCCTACAAGATTTGAAACATGTTCAGTGATTTTTCTTGTGCTATAAAATTTTATCTTCACATTAATCCACTAAGGGTTATTATTATCATCTCATTTACAAAATTCAGAGAGGATATATATATATATATATATATAATTTATCTTCTAAAATATACACTGTATTCAACTCAACCTAAAACAAGGACAATAACTATTTTAAGAAGATTTTTAAAGCAAGAAATTGAGTACCCACGGCCTTTATAATACGAAAGAGTGCTAACAAGGAAATGAATCGGGCAGAGAACCAATGGAACACCACATATTTTTTGAGCATTTACAGTGGGGACCACAATGGGCAACCAAAACTGGTTATCCAATCTTAACCATGGGATAATTAAAGTCTATGTAAAAAAGATTCCCTTTGTTTCTCAGAATGTTCATCCCTGCCCTCCCCATGGTCATTAGGCTAAAAAAGAATGAGGTGGTGCTAAGATCTGTCTTTATCAGCCCAGTGAACACAATTCAGGGAGTGGCCCCTTCAGCTGATCAACAAATGTAAGTATTGTTGACTGTTTCCACTCTGAACACTGGGTCTGACCACAAACTGTTTTGCTTCCCAGTTCGTCTTCTATTTTGGGGGGAAAGATTATTTCACACATAATAAAACTACTATAGAAGCTACTAAGTTAATACACTGTGGCCCTACTTCCTTGGTTGATTTGTACAGAAGTGGGAACTGGCCTTAGAAGGATGAAGGAAAGGAAGAAAAAATAAATCTATGAAAGAAAAAGATAAATCTATTTCTTTGTCAACAAAATGGCAGTTTGTCAACTTTGAAGGCGCTCGCAGCCATTTTCTGCCATATAGATTAAGGGAAAACAAAAAAACACAACAAAACAATTAAAGGGGCTCAGCAGGTTAAGTATCTGACTGTGGCTCAGGTCATGATCTCATGGCTCGTGAGTTCGAGCCCCGAGTCCAGCTCTGTGCTGACAGTTCAGGGCCTGGAGCCTGCTTCAATTCTGTCTCCCTCTCTCTCTGTGCCTCCCCTGCTCTCACTCTGTCTCTGTTTCTCAAAATAAATAAAAGTTTAAAACTTTTTTTTTAAATAAAAAAAAAAACAATTAAGGTTTCTAGATAATGAATGACAAAAATTCTCTCTCTTGACCAAACTAGTCAAGCTCCTCTGAGCCCTCTTCTAAACTGGGCCTCATTTCCGGCCGATACACAGATGAGAAAACACTAAATGTTTCTAACGGCTCAAGGTCACATCCCTAGAATGACCCTAGCCCCTCTAAAGTGCCTGCCTAAGAAACTCAAGTCTGCTAAAAGAACTCAGTGTTTGTTCCAGCCAACATCTGATCTCCGGGTGGTGGGGAGAAGAGTAGGAGCCTAAGTTTGATAAGCATCAGTTAGTAAACCCAGAGGAGTTTCACAGGGAACCCCCCACTTCCCAATTTTTATAAATTTTCACTTTTCTTCCCCCCCCCCTTTTTTTTTAAGTAGGCTTCATACCCAGCACAGAGCCCAATGCAGGGCTTGAACTCACAACCCCAAGATCAAAACCTGAGCTGAGATCAAGAGTTGGCCACCTAACCAACTAAGCCACCTAGGCACCCCTCACTTTCCTGTTTCTACTGAGCTCATTGTCACTCCCTTCCGTACTTATTTCTTCTTCCTTTAAAGTGCCCAGTTATGTGCTAACTAACTTGGATGTAAATTAAAAAAATAGAGTAAAGTAAAGTAAAATAAAGTAAAATAAAATAAAATAAAATAAAATAAAATAAAATAAAATAAAATAAAAATAAAGTCCCCAGTTACCCCTGCACAAATCTGAGTTCAGTTCACGCTGGACTCTCTTCCCCATTGCAACAGTATATTAATGACTAAAATCTGTCCTTACCACTTTAACTAGGAACTAGTTTTGTTTATTTCTGACAGTAGTTAAAATAAAGACTTTTCTCTCAGAGCTTCTGGCAGTCATATTATGCCATATGGATATAGGGAAGAAAACAAAAAAAGGCTTCTAGGTAATTAAACTTAAATTTTCTCTCTTAAAATAGAGAAGAATGTAGCTGGAAACAGGAGAGAATAAAGACAGAGCCCTCTTTGGGTCTCCCATATAATTTTGGTGTCACCTCCAGAGACAATTCGTGATCTTGTCTCCCATGAGGTAGTCAAAAATTACACCAATAATTTTCCTTTTTTTTCTAAGCAAACCAGAACTCAATTCAATTACTTGAACCAAAGAGTTTTAATTATTACATTAAAAATGTTAAATTCATGGGGCGCCTGGGTGGCGCAGTCGGTTAAGCGTCCGACTTCAGCCAGGTCACGATCTCGCGGTCCGTGAGTTCGAGCCCCGCGTCAGGCTCTGGGCTGATGGCTCAGAGCCTGGAGCCTGTTTCCGATTCTGTGTCTCCCTCTCTCTCTGCCCCTCCCCCATTCATGCTCTGTCTCTCTCTGTCCCAAATAAATAAATAAACGTTGAAAAAAAAAATTTAAAAAAAAAAAAAAAGTTAAATTCAGAATTTTAATAAACATCTCAGAAAAAATTATATATATATATATTTAAACTACAGCATGTTAAAAGTTAGAAATTTTTATAATAATAATTTTCCAATACATTGAAACTTTATTAAAGTTTAGTGTACAGTAATATATACATGCAGTATTAAAATTATCTGTAGGTAGAGTATATGGAAAGATTTTTCACATGATAGTTCATAAAATTAATATATTAAAAAATTTAAACCACTATTTTTAATAGTCCTATCATTTTATGCTCTTTTATGAACACCATGCCCCAGAAGAAAGTCTTCACTAAGATGTGCTTTACTTCCACGAAATTCTTGAAGGAGAAGGGTTTCATCTTAGCCCATCATCACAGTATTGTGAAAATAAACCAATCATGGTGTTAAAAAAAAATGTGGGGAACTACCTTTGTATGCTACTTAACACGTACAAGGAACAATGGTCTCAATAACAATAACAGAAACCCTGACAATAACAATACAGGTGAATAATTCTTAATCAAAGAAATCTATTCCCTGTTTATAAGGGGAAATGTAATTGGAATGTTTAGTCCCGGTAACGTGATGGATTCCCAACATAAGGAGTTGATTTAAGCTAGTGCCTACAAAAGTTGAACACTAGAGTCATCTTTCTGTATTCTTTTACCATCTGCTATGAAATGGCATCAGTCTTTTTCAGGAAAAAAAGCCAGCGCAGATAAATCTGAGTTCACTGGGAAAGAGTTTGTGTTTACGACAGTGCCCAGCGTGCTGCTATTGCTTAATAAATGTCAAATCTGATGGATAATATTCATTTAGATGTTACATGGCTGCTTTTATATTTCCCATTGCAAAGCTTTGAGTTATAGACAGAGCTGTTAAATGTCCTTATTCTAATCTAATTTCACAATACCTAATTATGGTAGCTCACCCTTTTCGGCTAAAGTGTCTTAGGACTAGGGAACCATTACTCATTTTTTTCATTCATATGTACACACATTCAACAAACATTTATTGGGACCTCTTCGAAAGCAGACATGAAGATGTATGAGATACAATCCCCATCTTCAACAATATTCATATCTGGTAGAAGTCACAGATATAAAAGTAATTAACTTAACCAATATATTAAATATTACACGGGGCACATATTTTGTAATTTATCTACTTTGATTTCATCTGCCTTTAATAATGATTTTCTCTTTCTTTTAATTTTGGGATTTTTTTTTCTCATGCTGTATTTTTATTTTGTACTTTACAGCTCTTTGTGAATCTTATCAAAATCCTGGTTTGGAACACTTTTAGGAATGTTAAATAAAAATTGGATTACTAAATAAATAAATAGATAAATTAAATAATTTACCATGTGCAATGATAGCTAGTAATGTTCTGTGTAAAAAGAAAAGCAAAGGTAAAAATTCACTGTATGTTGTAACTTAGGGAGGTTGCATGAAAGGAACAATTTTCACTATTTTCAAGAATGAGTACAGCTCTATATTAAGGACAATGGATACCAAAATAAATATTACCAGTTCTTTACCTATGAATCTTAATTTTTTTACAACCTTAATATTTTTTTCTCATTTTACCATTTAGCATGATTTTTTTGGAAATAATCAATTAATTGGTTTAAGATATATTGTGTTTGAGTCTTTTTTTAAATATCATTTTTGGCATAAATACCATTAAACAGTGGAATCCCCTCAAGGAAAGAGAGGGAGCAGAAAATGTTTATAAAATTGGCTACGTAAGTTTTATGAGATGCCCAGTTTTCCTTCCTCACGAATAATGTCAGGGAATAGAGTGTTAGGTAAGCCCCGAGAAAATAAAAGTTTTAAACTTTTCATGGGAATTGTTTTTATCTTCCAGGCTTAAAACATCACAGTGAGTTTTATGGTATTTGCTTTGATTCATTCCATTTGGTCATCATGTGAAGTACTAATGAAGAATTGTGCTTATAAAACACTAATATTAGCAGGTCGTTCTTGCTCGAAAGCCTCCATAGACTTTTCATTGTGGGGCTAAAGAAAGAGAAAAAGAAAAAAATAAAATAATATTGGCCATGAGATCCTATAGGGCCTGGCTTCTGCAATATGCATCTTTTGCATTCTGAATTCCCAGTATGTGTTTGGTTCTGTTACAATTAATAAAAGGAAATCTCTTTCAGAATAGAGGTAGGAGGGTGACAGGGAAAGCTCTCATGTCCTACCACTCATTTTCAATTGCAGACCCAATGTAGACACAGGGAACTTGCACATGGCCATCACTTCACTATCCTGGCAGGAGGGAAAAAGGCTATCCCCCAGCCACTCCTCCTAACAGCCCAGCCAATGAGAGCCTATCGCAACTCGGTCAATGAAAAGCCACTACACTTTTACCTCATGGTTTTTTTCCAAAGAACTTTTGTTTCTAACAGTCTTCCCAGGGCCCTCTCTCCTCTCCAAAGACCATTCCTCTCCTTTCTTTCTGTGGACTTGCCTATGGTTCAGCCTTAGCTTGCTAGTCCCATATTGCAATTCTCTGCTATTCCTGAATAAACACATTTTTGCTAGTAAAATAACTGGTGGTTATTTTATTTTCTCAGGTTAAGAGTTCCTTGAAAATATCATGCTCTTTATCATGTCAGGGACAAGTGATTGCCTTTGAGTGGATGTATTACTCACACATTACTTAATACCTAACTGTGCTCCACTTCCCACATCCGTTAGAACAGAAACAATTACAGTACCTATCTCAGAAGGTTAGAAAGAAGTCTGTTTATAAAGGAAAAGCACATAGAACTGCACCTACCTTATAGGAAATGCTCAAGAAATCTTGACTACCGATGTCATACATTCATTATTCTCTGTTTCAATGTCAGTGTTCCCTAAAAATGTTCTCTGGTATCTCTAAATGAAAATACATCACTTTATCACAATTTTCCAAGTTAAAATTGCCTGTTCTATGTAACTCTTAGACTGTTAGATATATGAAGACAGAAACTTTTTTTCTTTTCTTTTATAGTCAATGCATAGCACTATGTGATTATCCGTAATTCTTGAACATATCAATGAACGCCTGAGGCAATAAAATCATGTGTTTTTACTTCTAGACTATTAAGGTTTACTTCATCGGTATCTTGGTTCAATGATGACATGTGGTTAATTTGGTTGAAGCTCAGGGTTTTTTTTGTTTTGTTTTTTGGTTTGTTTTTGTTTTTGTTTTTGATGTTTGTTTTGTAGTGAGAGAGAAACAGAGTGCTGGCAGCAGGGAAGTGGCAGAGAGAGGGAGAGAAAGAATCCCAAGCAGTTGGTATAGAGCCGTTGGTATAGAGCCGGACACAGGACTCCATGCCATGAACTATGAGATCATGACCTGAGCCCGTATCAAGAGTTGGATGTTTAACCAACTGAGACACCCACGTGCCCCGATGCTCAGTTTTATAAACAAGCTCAATAATATCATTCCATAAATAACTTCAACGTCCAAGTTTTGGGGAAAAAAACACCCAAAATGTTCTTTTTACTATTTTAATTATAATAATTTATTCTTATTATATGCTTATATGATAATATGCTTATATCACACTGACACTACCTTCAGCTTAGGTTATTATGGGCTTATTATAAACTGTTGAAATCAAACTGAAAATAGTTTTGAAAGAAGTTCTTCACAAGGTAGAGTAATATTAATGTTTATAATAGAAAAATACTAGATAAGTGTTCGGGGAAATAGTGTCAAGGTTTTTACATATTTTATAGTTTCCACTAATTATTTACTCTTTATATAGTGTTTTAGATTCTTAAGATAAAACTGAAAATATAGATAAAAGGTATGCTAAAGAAAGAAGAGCTGAAATTTACCTGGAATATGGCAATAAAAGAAGTTGTTTTTTAATATAATCTTTCTCATTTACTAAGACTAGAATATGATGATAACTACGGTGATGGGAATGCAATGTGGAAATTTTAGAAGTAGGGTTTTACTTGTGTAATAGTAAATGTAAAGTAGCAAAGAAAAGAAAAAGAAAAGAAAAAGAAAAAGACAATACAATGCATTCAATTTAAGATGTTCTATAGCATAAAAGTTAGCATTATGGCACACATACAGGACTTGGAAACATTCCAGGAACTCTAAAATTTCATATATTTTTAAAATAATAGAATAAGACAAGGTAGATAAAATTATGTTCTTGTTTAGCAAATAACTCAATGATAAGAATATACCAAATGAGAGATGCTGTGGTGGCTCAGTTGGTTAAGCGTCCAACATTAGCTCAGGTCAGGAGCTCACAGTTCCTGAGTACAAGCCTCGCCTTGGGCTCTGTGCTGACAACTCAGAGCCTGGAGCCTGCTTCAGATTCTGTGTCTCCCTCTCTCTCTGCCCCTCCCCTGCTCACACTCTGTCTGTCTGTCTCTCTCTCTCTCTGTCTCTGTCTCAAAAATACATAAACATTAAAAAAATTTTTAAAATGTATACCAAATGATAAAACTGGTGTCTTTTTTTAAAGAATAGACCAGTAATAGCTATTGGCAAATGGTTTCTGTGTTTGTGTGCTATATATTAAATATGCCAACACCTGGTGAACCAAGAAGAAAACTCATATCCCCAACTGTTTTGTCCCTCTGGCTATCTACATGCTTGTATGTATAAAACATCAGAATATGCTTATTTCACAATCATTGAGTAGATTTCTCTGGTTTTGATGGTGTTTCTTAAGTTCATTTTTCCCCCAAAAAACATTGGCTATATTAACTTTGTCCCCCTTTTTTCAAGTTATTTTGGATTAAATTCAATACAGAGTCTAAGTTGTTTTTATTTGTCATAATTATATGCTTTAAAATAAGCAGATGCTAATATGCCAACATGAAATGTTTGAGTGAAATTGCAAAGTTAGAAGTAAAAGAAAAACAGGCAATCAGATAAAATGTAGTTCCTAGTCTTGATGATGGAGGAAAAACAAAGTGAAGATATGATAAATACAGGTGTTTTTATTCCTATGATTAGACATTGAGAAAATATTAAAGCCAGATGGTATTTTCAAATGATTAGAGAGCTAGTAATTTTTAAGTAATATGAATATTCTTTTTAAATTAAGAAAAAAAAACTGTCTTAAGGCTTTTGAAACTAAAATAAGAAAATGTACACATGTAAGTGTATAAGAAATCATAATGTGGAAGAATTACATTTACATTTAGCCCAACATTACAATTAGACATTTAAATGTGTAGGTAAGAGGGATAAAATAGAAGAAGAAATATGGTTATAATATTTATTGAAGGTAACCTTAATATTAGGTCATTGCATAAGTATTATCTTATTTAGTGCAGAGAATGATTAAGTTAAATCTGACAATAGGTAAAATCTTTCTTTGTTATTATCCCACACACTCCTTAATCCTTCTTGTGAATCTGTTGATAACTCATCTCCTGACACAGCATTGTGTTTTTAACTTGTCACCAAACTGTCCTATGTTGTGATGTGTTTGAATTTCTTCTCCAGATCTATCCCCTTAGCATCCCATGTCTCTATATAACAACATTAAGCTAATTAGATGAAATAATCCCCAGATAAAAATTGGAAGAATATTATATTACCCATATAGTAGAACAAAATATCTTTCCTTTTGTTAATTTTTTTTTTCAACGTTTATTTTTTTTATTTTTGGGACAGAGAGAGACAGAGCATGAACGGGGGAGGGGCAGAGAGAGAGGGAGACACAGAATCGGAAACAGGCTCCAGGCTCTGAGCCATCAGCCCAGAGCCCGACGCGGGGCTCGAACTCACGGACCGCGAGATCGTGACCTGGCTGAAGTCGGACGCTTAACCGACTGCGCCACCCAGGCGCCCCTCTTTTTGTTAATTTTTATTTATTTTTGTTTTAATTTTTTTTACATTTATTTATTTTTGAGAGACAGGGGGAGAGAGAGAGAGAGAGAGAGAAAACACAAGTGGGGGAGGGGCGGAGAGAGAAGGAGACACAGAATCCGAAGCAGGCTCCAGGCTCTGAGCTGTCAGCACAGAGCCCGATGCGGGGCTTGAACCCACAAACCGTGAGACCTGGACAGAAGTCAGACACTTAACCGACTGAGACACCCAGGCGCCCCGAACAAAATATCTTTCTTAAATGGAGGATAACTTTTCAAAAACTTCCATGGCATGGATCATGCAGAACTAATATAAATTAAGCAGCTATTTATTGAACTCTTGAAATCAAAGACGAAGAGATATGCCTTTAGTGTTCATGGAGAATACATTTTCTTTTGATCATTAATAATGGGTAGAATATCCACAGGAAGATCATTCAAGGCAGAAAAAACATGAGAAATGGAAATTGGGGACAAGAAAATACATGATGTCAAGGAGAAACATAATTAATTTGATACTAACAAACAGAACATGGTTTACCTGGGACAAGTTCTGTTAGATGATGAAGAAAATGAGTCTTTTTAGGATGGCTAAAGATAAAACTCGTGTCAGTTTAACAATTATTTATTAAACTCTGGGAAATTCAAAGATGAGGACACAGTTTTAATGTTCTTGGGGTAATTTCTGAGGTGGCAATAACTGCAGGACAATCATCAAACTACTTTCTTTTCTTTTGGAACTAGAGCTAGACTACATTATTCAGATTCAATGCAGGCAATTGGCTAAGTAGAAAAAATGTTCAATGTTACCAAGACATGTGTAACACAGCTCTCCACACAGGATCCTTGAGGATCTTCTACTTCTGTGTTGTGACTTAGAGGTCATAGAATGAAGATGGTGGGGCCAAAAGATAAATAAATTAAGTCCCTGATCACTTCTTGAATAAATGGATTTATAAATGGAAAAACACTATTGTTTTCACTCACTGATATTTTGAGTGTTTTTCTGCTCATCAGTTAGTAAAGCCTAAAACTGCATAATGCAGCAATGCATGACGTTTACTGCCATTTGAAAGACCATGTAAATCATTCAAGGTGAGAATTTAAACATACATTGTAGACTTAGACTAATGCTAGATTTAAGACCAGTGGAGAGAACAAAGGAAGAGTCAAAGAGGAAGAAAAAAAATCTGATCAAATGAATTTTCCCGGAAACTTACGAAATTTAGTATCAAGGACAACTGATGTATCGGCTTCTAGTTATAAGTTACTAGATTTTATATTAAGCAGATCTATAATCAACAGCCATTTACCATTTGACTTTTACAGTGATCAAGGATAGGTTTGGAAACATTCTACCCAGCAAATTTTCTCAAGCCGGAAACTTTATCTAAGTTACAGATTTAGCTTAGAAATAAAGTATATAATTCCATACCTTCCAAGATACCATGACCAAGAAACACTGGCTGAGGCAGGTATTTTAAGTGAAGGCTTTGAAGAATACATTTATCATGATGACAAAAATAATCAAGTGAAAGCTTTAGGAATGAGAACTCATCCTTTCCATTGGTAAAAGAATTCAGAGCTCTTAATATTTCATTTAAATCTTCCTAAAAATATAGTGAGTATTCTAATCTTACATTATGTAACTACACCCCCCCCAACAACAACAACAAAAAAAACAACTTAGTGTCTTAAAGCCAAAACAGTCATTTGCTAAGCTCACAAATCTAGAACCTGGGTCATACTCAGAGGGAATGGTCAACTGAGCTTCATGAGCCACCAGCTGGAGTGGCAAGAAAACTTCATTGGCTGCAATCATGGGGAAGACCCCTCTTCCAATGTATGGCAGTTGATGCCAGACGATGGCTGACACTTTGGCTGAATGGTGCTGTCAGCTAGAATATCTACCTGTTTTTCCATGTGGCTGTTTGGCTTCCTCACAGAATGGTGGGGAGGGTCCAACAGGAAGAGTTCCAACTGAGATGTCTAGGTGGACGTTCTATTGCCTTTGATGTCCTGGACTCAAAAGTCACATGCCATCTCCTCCGCTTTTACTGTCCAGTTAGTCTCAAAGCCAGCCCAGGCTCAGGAGGTGAGGATAGAGCATCTACTTCTTGAGAGACTGGCTAGGCTCTGGAAGAATTTGTAGGAGGGGAAATGTTACAACCATTTTTGGAAAAAAATCCTCTGCCAAGTAAGATAGATATTATTCTCATTTTTAAATCAAGAGACTGAAGCTTAGATTATATAAGTGATTAACTGAAGGTCACACAGAAATGGAAAAGCTGAAGCTTAAATAAAGTTTCTTTAAGGGAATTCTGTTTCCTTCATGGTTATTCTTCACTGCAATGTCAATTGCATCCTTATAAACATCTAGAATAAAATGTGTTCTTGGGGCATATAACATTAGATATAATGTTAGCTAAAAGTTTTATGTAAAATAAAATTCAGTGATGAATTAAACAAATAATTCTTCAGATAGTAATAATCCATAAGTATTTCACAGTCAGATTTCATGTATCATCTTATGGAAATTATATGGTATAATCATCTGTGCAACTGAATTTGCATTAGAGTAAAATATATTATTATTGCAATTTCTATGAATATTTAAATTTTAGATTTATAAATTCAAAAATTTTTTTTCAAATCAATGGAGCATGGATACTAACATTTAAGACATTTCGAATGAAACATTATAACTTGACTCCCAATATTGCCAAAATGCTCCCAGCATTTTCTTCACAGGTGAATGAGTCTAACATCCATCTGGTGGACTAAATATCCATCTTAATTAAATATGGCTTAAATTTTTCAACAGTTCTTGTTCTTCCTTCAATTATCAAAAATAAATGTGTTTTCCTTGTATATCTGGAGCATTTCATTTGCATTCTTCTTGTCTTCTGTCATGGTCATTTTCTTCTCATTGCATTCTGAAAACTACTGCCAATGTGACAGTGGTCTTTTTTCTTTTTTATTTTTTAAACGTTTATTTAGTTTTGAGAAAGAGTAAGAGAGAGACAGAGAGACAGAGAGAGACAGAGCATGAGTAGGGGAGGGGCAGAAGGAGACTGAGACACAGAATCTGAAGCAGCTCCAGGCTCTGAGCCGTCAGCACAGAGCTGATGTGACACATCTGTGCTGACAGCTCAGAGCCCAAAGTGGGGCTTGAACCCATGAGTGGCGAGATCCTGATTTGAGCTGAAGTTGGACGCTTAACTGACTGAGCTATCCAGGCACCCCTGATAGTGATCATATAAAAACACAAATATGACCCTTCTATTGTTTTTTTAATTTTTTTTAACGTTTATTTATTTTTTGAGACAGAGAGAGACAGAGCATGAACAGGGGAGGGGCAGAGAGAGAGGGAGACACAGAATCTGAAACAGGCTCCAGGCTCTGAGCTGTCAGCACAGACCCCGACGCGGGGCTCAAACTCACGGACCATGAGATCATGACCTGAGCCGAAGTCGGACACTTAACCGACCAAGCCACCCAGACGCCCCATGACCGTTCTATTTTTACAAATGTTGCAAAGAAGATGAAGGCAAAAGCACAAGGGATTGTAAAATAATAGCAAAAAACATCACCAGCACCATCACAATGACAATTCCATGAGTCGTCTTGAGCCAAGCCTTCACGGATGAACTACCTGTCACATAATCCTCATTCCAAATTAGGCTAATATTCCAGTTTTACAGAAACTAATATTAATTGAAGATTATTAACTTGCCCAAGGTAATACAGACTAAAAACAAATATGAATTTCTAAGTTTAGATTTTGCCATTCCCACCAAATCATTATAAGTTTAAGGTGCAATAAATCTTTTTTATATACTTAAGAGTTATGTTTTTCACATGTTGTTTCTCTATTTCAAATGCCAGATGGAGCATTCAATGGGAAATTCTCATTATTTTCAATAACTAGAGAGAGAAAATAGATCTTATTTTCTCAAGATAAAAGATTATTTTTAAAGTTATTCTTAATATAAGTTATGATTTATTATTTATTTGATGTCTAGGACTCTTATTTATTTGATGTCTAGGACTCTTATTAATATTAAAGGTGTTTATTTAATCCTCTATGACATAAAGGCTATTATTATCCTTATGTAAAAACTGAGGGGCAGAGGTTGACTTGCCCAAGGTCACAAAGTGAGATCACTTAGAATTGGCTATTATTCCAACATGCTTTTCTAACCAGCTTGATTTTTGTGAGGATTCATGAGCTATTCTATGGGAAAGAGTATATCACTGGTTGACTTATAACTGATATTACATAAATGTTTATTTACTTTTTTATTCTACACTTTATAGATAGATGATGATAATTGATGATAGGTAGATGATAGATAGATGATCCCCACTCAATTATGAGTCTGATATCATCTACAGGGATTTTCTACTTTTGTGTCAATATCAATATCTATCTATAACATTTTACTTCAGAATCTGAAGCATAGGGTTTTTTTCTTCCAGAAATGTTAGTTGAAATAGATGTGTCTCTTTTTATCCTAAAACAGTTTTAGCTTTCTTCAAAAATTTGAAAAGAAACAATATTTTCTTGATCCTTTTATATTTTATTCAAAGTTATGGGTATGTATTGGAGTTTTTTCAAGATACTTTCATTAATCGACTGCTGGTTATTAAAATATTTTAATGAGCTACTGAGAAAGAAAGAAATCTGTAAATTTATAATAGCTATCAGAATGTTATGTATAGTATTTCTACGAAAGTCTAATTTCATTGAGTAAATATATATATCACTGAAATAAAAGAAACCTTTCACAATAGATTCTGAATGCCAGAATGCTCAGTGGTTGTAATGATTGAAATTCTCAGGGTCAGCAAGCAAATGTTTTTTAGATTTAGGACAAGGGCGTTGGAAGGGGTTGTGTATTCATGCAGCATATGATGGATGGGAGCAGGTATCAAGACATCCTTATGTGAGAGATTTATGTTGCAAAATCCTCGGATAATGTTGAGAGGTGCTCTTGAGACTGTTCTTTTCTTCCCACTCACACTACCAAGGGGGAATAAAGTGCTGTTCTACCTCAGGGTCCCCAAAACAACTAACTTTAGAAGTGTTTTTCTATTTTAAATTATTTAAGACTTTTTTGCCTTTTTTTTCCCATTGCACACACAGAGGAACACAGAAACCATTTTCTGCAGTGTTACCTTGTACAATTTCAAAGCTTTAGGCCTTGCGGAAAGGAGAGCTGAAGCTGCCAGCATAAATTCATGCCCCGAGTCCCCAACACACTCTGGTATCCCAGTGCAATTCCTATTTCTGGCAATACATACATCCTTTGAAATGTGGAGACTTAATTTATGCACCAGGTGTTCCTGCATTCAAATTATACCTGGGTAATTGCATTCCTTGACTATCATCATGAGTATGGTTACCAGTCAAAGATCAGGGCAAAGAGCCTTCCCAGGGGATCCCATAGAATTCTTTTCTTGACTTAAAACTATGTGTATTACATTTTAAAGAAAGTGTTTTTACTTTTGTTTTTCTTACCAGACCATAACGTTCATGAGGAGAGGGACATTTCAAATCAACTTGTTGGTACATTGTCAACACTAAAAATTCTACTTTGAAAATATTTGGTGGCTAAAACGGTGTTGATAAAAAGCTTACGTGCAACGAAAGAAACAATCAACAAAACTAAAAGACAACCTACTAATTGGGACAAGATATTTGCAAATGGCATATCCGATAAACGGCTACTATCCAAAATATATAAGGAACTTCTTCAACTAACCGTGGAAAACAAATAACCCAGTTAAGAATGGGCAGGAAACATGAAGAGACATTTCTCCAAAGAAGACGTGCAGATGGCCAACAGACACATGAAAAGATGCTCATCTCTTGCCGTCAAGAAAATGTAAATCAAAACAACAATGAGACACCACCTCACACAAGACAGAATGCCTAAAGTCAGAAACACAAGAAACAACAAGCATTGGTGAGGATGTGGAGAAAAAATAACCCTTATGCACTGTGTGTGGGTATGAAAATTGGTTCACCCATTGTGGAAAATAGTATGGAAGTTCCTCAAAAAATAGAACTACCCTACAATCCAGTAATTGTTCTATGGAGTGTTTACCCCCAAAACACAAAAACTCTAGTTCAAAAGGATACAAACACCTCTATGTTTATTGCACCATTATTTACAGCAGCCAAATATGGAAGCAGCCCAAGTGTTTATTGACAGATGAATGGATAAAGAAGAGGCAGCACACACACACACACACACACACACACACACACACACACAGTGAAATATTATTCAGACATAAAAGAGAGTGAAATCTTGCCATTTGCAACAGCATAGATGGATCTAGAGAGTATAATGCTAAGCAAAATAAGTCAGTCAGAGAAAAACAAATACCATTTGACTTCATTCATATATGGAATTTAAGAAACAAAATTAAAAAAAAGAGAAAGAGAGAGAGACAGAAACCAAGAAACAGACTCTTAACTATAGAAACCAAACTGATAGTTACCAGAAGGAAGGTAGGTGGGAGGAATGGGTGAAATAAGTGAAAGGGAATAAGAGTATGTTTCTCATGATGAGCACTGAGCAACATATAGAATTGTTGTATTAGTCTAATTGTTATATTTGTCTGAAACTAATATAACACTGTATGTTAAGTATACTGGAATTAAAATTAAAACCTTAAAAAAGAGAAAATAAATAAAATGTTGTTGGACAAATGTTTTAATGAGTGGATGGATGAATGGTTGATGTAGTTTTTTCTAGTTCTATCCATGTCGCTATCCTATTCTGCCCAGTAAGCAATATTTTCAGGAAGTGGTTATTTCTAGAGGCAACATATTATAGTTTATGAGATCATGAATTCTGGATCCACATCATGTGGATTCATATCCCACCTCTACCTTGGACAACTTATCCATTTGCTCATGGCCTCAGTCTCTCATCTATAAAATAGGGGTTTTGTAAGTGTAGAGTGAGTTAAAAATATCTGCAGAACATAAAACTGTGTCTTATAAAGTAGAATGTGATGGATACATGTGTCCTGTTATGTGTGCTTCAGGTTATCACTAAAGGAGATAGGTTATCTATAGTCCAAAATTCTCTCAGGAAAAAAAAAATATATAAACTTTATCACAGAGGGATTGATATTGTGGAAAATGGAAAACTTAACCATAATACATAACAAACAGACACCTGTTACCTCAGAGGAAATCAAAACATTTTATGTCAGAATTTGAATTTTACATCAAAAACAAAAGATTGACTAGCTGCCTTAAAAAGAAAATAGTGGACATGCTTGGGCTTAATTGCCTCTCCTAATGCTAAGAAAATTGACTTAGAAGAAACAAATTTGAATACTAATATAAATGTTAATAACAAGAAATATGAAAATTTTACATTTTGAATTTTGGACATAGCTGTCCATTAGGAATCATAGTTTAAGTTAAAACTTAATAGTCACTGATATATGATAAATTTGCAATGACTTTCAGTGAAATGAAAAAACTTTACTTGTCCATGAAGTTTAAAGGTGCAAAAAAACTTTTAGCATTGTTACTTCATTACGGAAAGCAATTTGGGAAGTATGGTGGAAGGTCTGAAATTAAGATGCAGCTCTAAGAGCTTCCTGGACAACTTTGAGCCTCACAGGGCCCCACGGCCCTGCGAACCACAATTTGCAGCTCTCATCAGATATGTCCCTCACTCCCCGCTTGGCTTGTTCCCCTGTCTGCTGGGAACTGAACTAACTTCCCTGCCAACCTCGAACAATTATCCAAGCAAGCAAATCACATCCTCTGATGGGAATCAGAGGTCACCCAACCACTTGTTACTCTACAGCTTGCCTCCTACAGCCCCTGTACATTTATTTTGTTCCCAAGTGCAACGTCTCATGGCCCTGCATGGTGAGTGATGCTCTTCTCCTTCAGAGTATGAGCTTATGTGGCTAATGAACTGCCGTCTGACTCATCTGTCTAGTGTCTGGTGTCTTGTGTGTAGCCATCTCTAGAATCCTGTGGTGGGGCTTAATGCCTCACCAATGCACGAAGGGGAGGTGAACAAAACTGGAAAATAATTTTAATTTGTGGTCATTGTTTCATTGGCTTATTTAATGTTGTTATTATCATGTGATGAAAAGTAGAATTCCCCTTTTATTCCATAATCTTCATTTCATTAATTAGTAAGGATTTTTCCCCCAGATTTTCACTCTTACCAAATAATGAAGAAACAAAGATCCTTATGCATTGTATTCCTTGTTTTCACTGCTGCCTATCAAATTCTTACAAACTTATTTCCTTAAAATGGCACGAACTTATTAGTGCACAGTTCTGCAGGTTAGAATCCACTGCATGACTGGATTTTCTGCCCAAGGTCTCACCAGGCTGAAATCAACAGGTTGGCTAGGTTGCATTCTTATCTGAAGATTGGAATCCTTCTTCAAGGTTGCTGGTTGTTTGAGAGTTTATTCTCTTGAGGTTGGACTGCCAAGATCCTTGTTTATATGCAGGCTGATGGCTGGGGAACCACTGTCACCTAGAGACCTTCCACGATTCCTTGCCATGTAAGCCCTCGCTCCCTAAGCAAACATAATAAATGTTTGCTTTCTTCTAGGCCAGCCAAAGCACACCTCTCAAACTTCACTTTCTGCCATCATCCAGAAAAATCTCTCTGCTTTGAAGAGCTCACATAATGAAGCAAGCCCCACCTAGAATAATTTTCCACTTAAAGGTCAACTAGACTGGGGTTCTCCAGAAAAAATATTATATATATATATATATATATATATATATACACACATATATACATATATACACACACATATATTTATATATATATATATAATCAAATACATATATATGTATTTGTATTGTACAGATACATATATATGTATTTGATTTATTTTATATATATACATACATATGTATATATGTATGTATTTGATTTATTATAAGGTATTGGCTCACATGATTATGAGCTTCCTGAGCTTTATTCTGTTCATGAGCATTATGAGGATATTGACATCTGCCTTGACTTTTGCCAGAGTTATTTTGAAGTTCAAATGTCCTAAAGTTTTAAAAATCATTTTGTACTGTGTTAAGCACTCTGTAAAGATAACACTACTTACGACAAATATCACTTAATTAGTGGCTACTATAAGTTAGACTCTATTGTAAAAACTTCAAAAGAATTATTGCATTTTATCTTCACACTATCTTTATTGTAGTCATTTTATACATAAGGAAACAGGGGTCCAAATACAACCAGAGTTAAAACCAAACACACTCCAGAGGCCAGATTACTAACAAAGTTGTATTTTCCTCTATGTTAAGGTTCTATTTGATTTTAGTTTTCTCTGATTTTTCTCATGTTTTCCTCACTTTTCATTTACATTCTTTCAGATCACACCCAAATCCTGATTTTTGCCTCTTACCTCTTAATAATTTATCACTTATTTCTTCCTATCTGAAATTTTGCTTCAGTTCACATCAAACTCTGTTTTCCCCTTGATTATATTTCTATTTTTACATGATGCTTTTTCTTTCTGCTCTCTTATGCTTATCTGCAGAAAAAAAAATAATGAAAACTACGCTTTTCTGTTTATACATCTGTCCTTCTCATTGATGGAAATTACCATCAATGTCATGCTATTGTGACGAAAAATAAAACAGAATACACATTTAATGTTTTAAACTCCCAATTTCTAACAAGCAAAGCCTTTAATAGACTGTGAGATATAGCCTTAGATCTTAAGCAAGTAAATTATGCAGAGAAACACGGAGTGAATCAAAATCGTATTTAATTTTGGGATTTAGTTGTATCTGTGCTTTATTCAATTTGCTTTCAATAGATTTATTGGGAAAAAGGGAAATCTTTGACTGTTCTAGTGGCTCAGTTGCAGCATTCTCTTGGAATTTGTTCATTTTATCATTAACAGGGATCCTAATATAACTATCAACCCATTGGACTGGACCAGTTATTATTATTTGTGGAGTTGAACACAACGAGTTGGTGCTGGAAGTCTTTTTTAATTGTCTACTAGAGTCCACTCTCAGGTGCGCGACTAAGATAAAGAGAGTCTGCAACGTTGGCTTGAATTTGTTGTGTAAATCATAGTTGAAATGACTGAAGGAAGTTTCTAGGTGTCTAAGTAGTTTCACTGAAGCTATGCAAGATTAAACAAGGGAATGGAATTCCAATTAGGTCTTGACTGTTTTGGCCATATGATGGGGAAACTTGGGATATAGAAGGACATGAAACGTGTGTGTTTTTTAAAAAAATTCTCTTCAAATGGTATTAAAGCTGTCCAAGTAGACAGCAGTAGTTTCATAGAATCTAATTTACATAGTAAGAGACACTCAAGATATATATTTTTAATTGGTCATGGGTGTCATAAATTGAATTAGAATTTATTTTATACTGATTATGAGACTGAAATCAAAGCATATACTTAGAATTCTTTATTATGCTTTGTTAATTTTATGGTGTAATTATGATCATCGTGAAATCTTGACAAGGAGAATTTGGTTTTCTCTTTATATTTCCTGATCCCTTTCTGCTCAGTCTTATGCAGGAGACAAAAAAATACAATATTTTCTCTGGTACTTCCAGGTTATCACAAAATGTAGCAGCTCAAGTGTCCATTCATAGATGAAAAGATGAATAAAGATGTGGCATATAGATAGAGATATCTATAGATAGATGATATATAGACACATAGATAGATAGGTAGATAGATAGATAGATAGATAGATAGAATGGGATATTACTCAGCCATCAAAAAGGATGAGATCATGCCATCTATGACAACATGGATGGACCTAGAAAATATGCTAAGTGAAATAAGTCATACTGAAGAAAACAAATACCATATGATCTCACTTACATGTGGAATCTAAAAAACGAAACAAGTGAATAAACAAACGGCAGAATAAGACCTATAAATGCAGAGAACAAACTGATCATTACCAGAGGGGAGTAGGAGATACAAGCTTCCAGTTATGGAATGAGCAAATCATTGCAACAAAAGGTACAGCATAGAGAATATAGTCAAGAGTATTGTAATGGTGTTGCATGGTACCAGATGGTAGCTATTCTTGTAGTGAGCATAAGTTGATGTATGAAGTTGTCGAATCACTACATTGTATACCTGGAACTAATGTAATATCATGCGTCAATTATACTTAAATGAAAAAAATGAAAACATTTTTAAAATAATTAGAAAAAAATTAGAATAGAAAAAATGTAGTTCCTTATAATCAAGAAGTGTTTATATTTCCAAAACAAGTTCTACAATACAATTATAATAAAAACAGATATTTCTCATGAATTATAAGATTTTGTGACTTCTTTCACCAGGGCATAATTATGAAAGCATATTTAAAAACTTCGGAGTACTCTTAGAATAAAAGGTTCCACGTCCCAATGTTTAAAAATGAAAATGTAGGGGCACCTGGGTGGCTCAGTCAGTAAAGCATGAGACGTCAGCTCAGGTCATGATCTCGTGGTTCATGAGTTCTAGCCCTGCATGGAGCTCTGTGCCGACAGCTCAGAGCCTGGAGCCTGCTTCAGATTCTGTCTCCCTCTCTCTCTGCCCCTCCCCCACTAGTGCTTGTCTCTGTCTCTGTGTCAAAAATAAATAAAAACATTAAAAAAAATTTAATGAAAATGTAGATCATGAATTATAAACAAATATATTTTTTCTTCTCCTATGATACCATACAGGGCAAAAAAATTGCAATTCCCAGAATACTAAAAGATTATGTCTCAAGGTGATACCAGCTTTTAATACTCACAAATTCTTGCATGTTTAATTTCATGGCAGCAAATTTAAATTCCTGAAGAAATCACTGTAAGTTTTTCCCATAGTTTTTTCATCATTGTTAAACCAAGTGTCATTCATAGAAAGACAGCATATGCTTATCTAATTATATCTAACATGTATGAAGAGCCATTCAAAATATTTATTTTAACTTTTCCAACTTTACTGAGGTATAATTGCCAATAAGATTTATATATATTTAAAGTGTGCAACATAATTATTTAATACTGATTTACATTGTGAAATGATTACCACATTCGACACAATTAACATATTATTTCATATAGCTACTTTTTTTTTTTTTGTATGTGGTAAGAACATTTAGGATCTACTCTTTTAGAAAATTTCAAGTATAAAATACTGAATAGACATTTTTTCAAAGAAGACTTACAAATGACCAACAGGTATGTGAAAATATGCTCAATGTCATTAACAAGGAAATGCCAGCAAAAACCACAGTGAAATATCATCCCACTCCTATGAGAACAGCCATTAACAAGGACAAGACATAAAAATGCAGGAGAGGATGTGGATAAAGGGGACTCTTGCACACTGTTGTTTGTTTCTGACACTTGGACAATTACTGTCTATCAAACCTTAATGCTCTTGTTACTTGTCATTATGTTCTATCTAGCATTTTCATGTATTTATAACAGCCTTAATTCACCATCTTACTGAAATTGTTACAAATTTTTTATCACTCATTTCTTGCATCCAACCATCAATAAACCATTGTTGACTCAAATTCCATATACATCTTAAATCCATTCCACATTCTTCCACATTACTATTAAAATCTAATTCACTAGTATCTCTGGTTCGGTCAGACAAAATAATCTATATAGAATATAGGAACTGGATTTTGTTTGTTACCATCCAGAATTAGCTAAACAGCAAAGTTTTGAGCCAACTATCAAGTTTAGAGGGCATGGAATCCTCCAGAAGACCACTCTCACTTTTGACATCAACTGCAAGCTCGGAGTACCCAAAAATCATCCTCAGATTCCATAATCTATGAGAAGCATGGACAAAAATCAGTGAAAGATATTATACTCATGGTTATCCTTTATTGCAGGGTTTCAGTACAAATTAAAATCAGCCAAAGGAGGAAATTCATAGGATAGTCTCAGAAAATTTTGAATTCAAAGCTTCTGTTTCTTCACAAGATATTACCTTTTTGAAATTGATGCATGGGATATTGTTTTAGTGTTCAGTTTTTCTATTGGGCTTCCAATATGTAGGCATGAATGACTGATTGATTTTGCATATGATTGACCTCATCCTCCAGGTAAACTGTTATCTTGTGATCCTAAACCCCCATCTGAAATCACATAGTTGGTCTTTCTGGTTTGGCCAGTCCCATGCTAAAACCTTTTGATAAAACAGGCCCCACCCTAAAATACAGTATGGCCAACTCCTGACCTAAACAAAGATAATCCCATCGTGTATGACATAGATTACTTTCAAGAAGCCAAGGGCAATGGACAGACATCTCTGGATAAATTTCTTACTACATACTCTTGAATTTTTTCCTCTAAAATGGAGTCAGAGTGAAATATTTTAAATTAAACATATTGAATAATGTCTGTACTTAAAGTAGTTTCTTTGTTAGCTTTCCCATTAACACTGAGGATGAACTGCAAATATAAAAGCATGACCCTATAAGGCTCTAAATATTCTTAAATTTGTCTATATTAATCAGTCATTCATTCAATTATATGTTGAGCCTCTATGTGCCAGAGACTGTTGTCAACAAATGTAAGAAGTATTTTTGGATTCTCAAGAAACTTACACAAGATTGAAAGGAACCATACAAGCAAATAAAAGATAAAGTAACTTTAGATAGTAACTGAGACTTCTTTTAGATTTACTGATATAAGAATTTATTTATGAAGACACACAAATATATTGAATGATGGGCCATGCTGAGTTCTAGAGAAAACACATTCTCCACTGTGGGGGATATTTAGTGAAAAGACTGACATGGAGATTATCTTTAGGAAATAAGAAGTGACCTAGTATGGCTGGAGTGAGTAAGTGTGAAATGTGTATGAGATAAAAGTCGACATGTATTCAGGGGCCAAGTTATGCCCTTATAGAGATTAAGCAGTCTAAATTTTATTGTAATGTGATAAAAAGTTATTCAAAGATTTTAAGTATAACATCAATATCTAATTTTAAGAAATGCTCAGACTACTGTGCCCAGAATGGATTATATTAGAGAAAGGTTGAAAGCAGGCAACATAATTGGAGAGTATATAAATATGTATATATATTTGCTTGGAATACGGAGAAATTGGAGATAGCATTACATATATAGACAGCAATAGATACAGAATGTTTTTGAGAAACATGATTTTATCATTGGAAATTGTATATCATTCTTGGATTTGCTGAGATGTTGAAGCCTGAATAAGAAAAATATTTTGGGGGATAGGAATCCAGATTTATGTTTTAATAATATTAGATTTGTAATATTTCTTACATATCAGTAGAAATTAACAAAAAGAAGTTGTATCTCTAATCATGAGCAAAGGTTTACAGTTTTGAAATATATTTATAGATGATGTTTAAGTCAAGAAACGTTAGTAAGTTAAAAAAAGAGATGTGGAGAAGCCAAGAATTTACTCTTGGGCACTCTAACATTGAGACTTCATTTAAACTAACAAAGAAAAAGATTTGGGAAAAGAGACAAGAGAACCAACCTGTAAAATAGGATGACAGCAGAGTCCAAATAAATTCAAGTTAAGCAATGATCAACTACAAATATGGTACATTGTGGGTAAGAAAAAATAACACTGGAGAGTAGCCACAGTAAGGGCAATAGAGGTTATGCAGAATTACATAGTTAAACCCTAAAATGTTCCAAGTAAAAGACTAGATTCAAGAAACTATATATTATACAGCTACATTTATACAAAACATCTACAAAAGTTAAAATATGTAGTAAGGTCACATTTGTAGAAAAGACAAAGCTCTAGAGACAAAATGTGTTTGCCTGAGCTTGGAGTGGGGCAGGGATCCACTACAGACAAGCAGGAGGAAATCTTGTTGTGGAATTGTTCTAGAATTATGCTGATGGTTGTACAACTAATTTACTAAACAAACAAACCAACAAAAACCCCATTACATTCTACATTTTTCAATGGGTGATTTTTATGGTATGTAACTCATGCTTCGGTAAAATTAAGTATATATAAACAAACACACAATCAAACCCCTGAGTGGTATTTCATTGTATGAATAGACTACATTTGTTTATTCATTCAACAGTTGATGAGCATTTGTGTATTTTGTAGGTTTTGGCTATTGCAAATAAATCTGCCATAAACATTCATGCATAACCCTTTGTATGAAAACATGTTTTCTGTTCTCTTGGGTAAACATGTATGCATGAAATGTTATTGATTATATGGTAAGCATATATTTGATGTCTTAAGAAAATGCCACATTGTTTTCCCAAAGTGTTTGTACCATTTTACATTGCAAACAGGTGACACTTGGTATAATCAGTTTGTTATTGATTTTCATTGTCTTTTTTTAATGTGTGTTATAGAATCTTATTGGGATTTTGATTTGCATTTCCCAAATGATTAATGATGATAAGCATCTATTCATATGCTTATTTTCTATTTATCTTCCCTGTCAAAGTGTCTGCTCAAATAATTTCTCCTTTTATATATTTGAGACATATTTTGTTAGTTTCGAATTCTGAGAGTTTTTAAATAAATGTTGGGCAGAACTTATTTATAAGACATATGATTTGAAAATATTTTCTTGTCTGAAACTGGTCTTTTAATTCTTTTATCTGTGCATTTTGAAGAGTTTATAGTTTGGACAAATTTAATTGAATTGTGGTCATGACTTGAATTCTTTTGAAGTTAATGAGAGATGTTTTATGGCCAGAATATGGTTCCATGTGAGCCTGAATATATATTCTACTGCTTTTGAGTGGAATGTTTTATAAATGTGAATTAAGCCAAGTTGATTGATGGTGTTGTTTAGGTCTTAAATCCTTGCTGTTGCTTTTGCCTACTCGTTATATCAATTATTGAGAGAGAATCATTATCATTTCTTACTATAACTCTGAATTTTTTTCTAAGTTGTGTTGGGTTCTATTAGGTGTTTTGTTTTGTTTTTTTTATAGCTATGTTGTTAGGCGCATAAATGTTTAGAATAGTTAGTGTTCTTGATGAATTGACCCTTTATTATTATTTTTCTTTGAAATCTACTTTGGTTTGCATTTAATATAGCTGCTCCAGCTTTCTTTTGACAGGCAGTATATTATTTTCCATATTTTAACTTTTAATTTATTTATCTATTTATATTTAAATGCATGTCTTATAGGCTTCTGTTATAGATTGAATTCTGTATCCAAAATTATATGTTGAAATCTGAACCACTGGTACCTATGAGTATTACCTTATTTGGAAATGTAGATGTAACCAAGTTAAGATAAAATCCCACTGGATTAGGAGAGACCTTAATGCTATGACTAGTGTCATTTAAGAAAAGAAAATTGGACCATAGATGTACACATATAGAGGGGAGAACAACATGTGAAGACAAAGGCAGAGACAGAAGTAATGCATCTGCAAGCTAAGTAATGAAGAATGACAGAAACCACCAGAAGCTATGAAGAGGGATACAAGTTTCTATGGCCCTTCTGACAACTTGACTTAGACTTTTAGCCTCTAGATATGTGAAATAATAAATTTTCTGTTGTTTTAAACTCTTTAGTTTGTGGTACTTTGTTACAGCAGTTCTAGGAAACTAATACAACAGTATATAGACCATGTTTTTTATCCAATCAGATGTTGATCTATTTATTGTTTGAGGATTTTCTTTAAATCTCTCTCATCCTGAAGGTTTTCTAGTGATTAATTGTTTCAGAGCTATCTATCTATCTATCTATCTATCATCTATCTCTATCATCTATTTATCTATCTACCTATCTAATCTATCTCTATCTATCATCTATCCATTGCCATCATCTGTCTATGTATCTATTTACCATGTGTCTATTTTGATGTTTTTATTTTTTGTTGTTGATTTTCTTTTTCCTGTTTCTATTTATTTTAGAAAGATTTTTTTCTCTGTATATAAAATGTTCTATTGACCTCTCACAGTCTTTCTGTTGAAAATCTGTGCCATTCGTACCTTTGTTTCTCTGTAGACATGTGTCCTTTTTCTCTGGCTGCTTTTTAGATTTTCTGTTTATCATTTGTTCTGAGCAATAGCTTATAATGCGTCTTAGTGTGGTTTTCTTTATATTTCTTTATCTCCATGTTTGCTGAGCTTCTTGAGTTAATTAATAGATTTAGTGGTGAGAAGATAAAAAGTTTTCCTATCATTGTGTATCTACTAGTATTTTCTCATGAAGTATGAGGCCAAGTTTTCTGTTGAGAAACATTAAGAAAAATACGAAGTAAAAAGAGATTTATGTTCGGTTTGAGTATGTAGGAGATGATGTAAATAGTGATCTAAAAATAAGAAAACAGGTATACTCAGTGACTTTGATAGGATTATTCACTTCAAAAATCTTTATTACACTTATTTATTTGTTATTTATATTTTATAATTATATAACTGTATATAATACAGATAAATTTTTAATATTTATATATTACTTATAAATATATAAATATTTCATTTATTATTATTTATTTATTTTTATTTTATTATACCTTCGTTACCCTTTATTACGCTTCAGTGATGCCAGACTTCTTCCTCCAACATATTTCAAGTATTTCTTCATTTTAGCTTGTTACTTCCTTAGAAGTTTTCCTCTACTTCCAAACTAAACCTGAACTATTATTATTTCTAATATTCATTTTTAGCATTATATAAGTATTTGCATACATATCTAGTGTCTTTCTTTTCCACTGAATTGTAGACCCCATGAAATCAGAATTCTGTCAGTTTTGCTCACAATGCCTAACATAGTGCCTGGTCCATAGAAGAAATCATACAAAGGTATATAGGGTTTTGAAGAATAGTCATAAATTTTCCAATTCACCTTTGTCAAAAAGAGAATTGTTGTAGCTAAAGTGCTCAAAACAGAGAGATACACATATACAAAAATACGTATATTTTTATATTGTAGGAAACAATGAAATACCACAAATATTTCATAATTTACGAGATATTCTTTAGAGACTATCAGTTGAATGAATTTAGGAATATGTTTTGAAAATGGAAAGTAAGTAATCTAGTTATGTTTAAGAATGGGTTACATATTCATTAGTGTTTTTCAAAATCCTGTGTTCTGTGAAATGTCAGTAGATGTTCTTGTGTTACAAATCATTGTGTTATCAAAAATTTGGGGGTAACTAGAGTTAAACACATTCCTTTATTGAAGTATGTATCCAAACAGGATGGCACAAAACATATTTATTCTTATTTAGCTCTTGAACTCTTTATCACTGAACACATATTAACTGATTACTAAACATTACTGGTTCTAATATTCTGTAGTGGTAAAAAAAATAGCATGATAATTACCAAGGTTATTTAGTATTCATTTAAAATAAAGGCCTAATTTTTAGCAACTACCTTGTTAATTTCCTTCTTCCTCTTTTCCACTAACTTTTGATTCACATTTAAATCACTATAATTACAAACCAACCACCATCCCTAAAACCTTTTCAGGACTAAATTAAAAGTTTTAAATAAATACTTTTGTTGGAAATGGAATTTCTACTCTCAAACCTATTTAAGAAAGCTTAATTTTGAGTAGGTTAAGTACTTAAATTAAAGTGTGGATCAAATTAATGTACTAGATCAATGATTTGATCAGAACAGTCTAAAATTCAAGGATATCTTTAAATCAGTTATCTGTATCCATTCTTATCTGACATTCCAAATTTCAGACTTTGACTTCATATTGAAAAAATAAAAACAATAATAATACTCTTTAAGGAAAGCACAAATAGTCATTCTATTTCAAGTAACCAACTGATAAATAAGCTTAATATGGAACAAGTTCACTCAAGTTTCTGTTAAAAACATATAATATGTCTAGGTTCCTGCCAGTGATGTTTAGGATAAATGTAACTATGCTTCTGTTCTTTGGTTTTGTTTTAAACCCATATCCTCTTAGGTTATTGAAGCTGAAATTAACATGTCATAGTTTCTTATTGAGTTAGCAGTGTTACATATCATCTTGAATCATATTGCACAGTCCATTTTTCTAACAAAACTTTAAACCATAGGGCTATTTTTAGGATAAATAAAAGCTTTGAACCAGGAATGAGTAAGACTTTTTCTACAGCTTTAAACTAGGAATTCCAAATGGTGTACTTAGATCCAATTATAGACTCTCTAGCCTTATATATTTGATTACTAGGTAGTTGATATTTCTAATACCCTTATCTCTCACTTTTCACCACACTAGAATTCCTTTGTTGTGTGTGTGGATTTCTTAGAATGAATGTTGAATTTATTTTGTTGAAATCTGGCATAGTAGTCATTTTGAAATATTCAAAGCAATATATTAAATAAGACTTCACTCAAATATCAATCTCTTGGCAAATGTGATCACTTAGTAAGCAAAAAAGGATATCTCTTTGGAGATTATTCCACTTGATGGTTTAAAATGATATACTGGGAGCTTGGGAGGAAGGTATTATGCAAGTAAGCACTGGGTTGGATAAATAAGCTATATTTTACAAGATATCTGATATTGAAAGTTCTTTTTATTTATTTCACATTTTAACTATGTCAATGTATTTATGAATATATATGATATAAAATATGTATGTATTAATTTAGAGAACATGTTATTTAGCATATGACAATTTAGAATTGTACACGGAAGTATTCATTTTACTCAACTCTATTGAATATAAGTGTAGTTACATGATTTTTTTTTTTTTTTTTTTGCCAATAAATATAAGCGGAATTGATATGTGTTGACATGTGTCCCTTCGGGTCAGAAGATCTAAGAGACAGTGCATTGTGTTTGATTTGCCATGTTCTTTTCCAACTACTGCAGGGGCTGTGGAAGCCAGTGTTGGGACAAATCCTCCTTCAACCTGGTTTTCTTTTTTGTTTTTTCCTTTTCTTCTTTTTTTTTAATGTTTATTTACTTTTCAGAGTGAGAGAGACAGAGACGGAGACAAAGAGGCAGAGGAGACAGAGCACAAACCAGGGAGGGGCAGAGAGAGGGAGACACAGAATCCGAAGCAGGCTCCAGGCTCTGACCTATCAGCACAGAGCTCAACATAGGGCTCAAACTCATGAGCTGTGAGATCATGACCTGAGCTGAAGTCTGGCGCTTAACTGACTGAGCCACCCAGGCACCCCTATGGTTTTCTATGATGTGTCTGTACTAATTTTGTTTTACTTTCTGTTCTTGGCATTATCTTGATTTATTCAATCTGTGGGCTGATTTCTTCAGTCTGTGGATTGTTTCTGTTTTGAATGCTATTTTATCCAATTTTCCCCCTCCAGGCCCTCTGGAATTCCAATTATACTTATATTTGACCTTCCTCTTATATCCTCCATGTCTCTCATAGTCTTTCATGATTTTTTATTTTTGTGCCACATTCTATATAACTATTTTGAACATATTTTCCACTTCTCCAGTTATTTTTTAACATATGTCAAATGTGTACTTAAATTCATCTATTGACTTAAGATTATTATACTTTCTTGTTACAGAATTTATCATATTTACTATATTACTTTTGTAGTTTCCAATTACCTAACAATTTCTTGACTCAGTTTTAACTTCTTTCGACTAATCCTCATTTATTCTAGATTCTTGGTCTAACAATCTCGATATATCCAGACATATGGGCTGCTTCTATTTATGTTTCATCTACTGACCCTCATTTACTGTGTCTTATACTCTAGTCTACCATGTCTTTCTTTCCTATTTTAAAAGAATTAATTATAAACATACTACAAAGCCTGGGATGATGGTATTATCCTATGAGAAGATTTTTGTTTACTTGTTTTGAACAATTCAAGTACAGTCAATGGAAGACCATCCTAATCTAAATGCAAAGCTTTCTATCCAACCAAGATTTTTGGAAGTCCAGCTTCAAGTTCACTCAAGGGTTGTTTTATCTCCTTTTGACTCTTATTATTTGGGATTTACCCTTGATATCCCTGCTTTATTGGAAGTTGTTTAATGGGTACTTGACTTCAATTTGTCCCCTTGCTTTGTGATGTCTTTGAAGTCAGTTTAGTCATGGTCTTTATTTTTTTAAAAATATTATCAGCAAGTGACTTCAGCACAAAAGGAATTCTGAGTATTAGTGTCATTTTTCCAAGTTCTGGTTTGATATGCTTAAATTTGTCCTAGCTATGCCTCAGTACCTTAATAATGTTTTCCCATTTTGAAGATAATTCTAAATATATTTTGTTTAGATGTCTTAGCTATTTTAGCAGGACCATTCTTCTGAATTACTACCAACTTTACGATTATTATTTGCCAATGTATTTCTGACTTTTTATCCACTGTTTTATTACATCTTTCACTATAGTCAAACTTATCTGAGATTTACTACATACTTTGAAGGAGATAATAATTAAAGTGACATTTATTTATCCTAGTGAGACATGTATGGCATAGGGGCAATGGAGATTATTGAGAGGTTCTCAGGAGGATCCCAGTAGATGAAGATCATAATTTCAGAATTCTGCTGTTTTCCTCTTGTGCAGATCAGCCTTCCTTTGGACACCATGGAAAACCATGATTTTAAGTGTAGTAGAAAAGGCAATGTTAAGTCATCAGAAAGTTCACAACATCCTTTTCCTTCTATAATCCAGGTATCACTATTAATTTCCTACTCTCTTCCATGTCTCAACCTATACTCTTAAGAATTTAGGGAAAGACTGAAAAGTTTTTTCTCCTCACATAAATATTTGAGAAATGTATAGCAAGGCAGATAAATGTCAGAGTTAGAAGCTTGAATCTCAAGATTCTGTGTTTTTGAAATATTTATACTAATTGAAATGTGTTGGGTTTGAGATTTGAGTACAATTCAGGTTTGAGTATACACAAGAGAAATTAATATAAGTATGGGGTGATTAGAAATAAAATAAAATAAATAGCTTAATTTTTTTAAAAGCCTGTTTGCATACATTGATATATCTATAATTACCATAATAGTTTTGATTCCATTAAAAAGTTACAATGGTAATATATAAATAAAATTATTTATCTTCTTATTATCTCTGTGACATAATTCCATAATTAGGTTTGTAACAGTTGAAGAGAGGAGAAGAAGTTTGCTAAAGACAGAATTTCATATTTTTAAAATTTATAATAAAGTTTCAATCCTTGATTATGCATTTTTCAAAAGTTAAGGCTGATCTAGGGTTTTTGTATAGATGTGATCTGCCAATCCCTCAATCTTCCTCGCAAAGAAAAGCCCCAAGCTTTTCTTCAGAATTGACAAGACCTTGTCTGGTTATCATGCAGGAAAGAGCTAAAATTCAAACAATCTATATTTTAAAGCTGTGTTAGAGCCACGAGAAATAAAAATAACAATGGAAAAGAAAATCTGAACTTTTTCAATTTTCCTGTATAAGGATAAAATGTGAGATAATGATTACAATTAAAAAAATATTAGATATATATGGAACTATACATATTCAAGAAAGGCTGCTACTCTGTAAATGGTTCTGTGAGAACTATGTGGCACCCAACCATCACAACCATATATGGCAGCTGTGGGCATGGGAAATTTACCTTAAAAAATCCCCAATCTTTAAGGTCAGTTCCAAATCCTTAAGCAAAGCAAAGAGAGAGGATATACATTTCTCTGAGTAAAATACACCGGATATTTGGCCCTGTATGGTTTTGGGTAAATATTCTAGAATGAGAGTCAAAATGACATTGAGATGTAAATGTTTTGTTTTAATGATGTTGAGCAGTTAATATTACTCAGTTGTGTCCTAATTGCAATCTTTACCTCATAACATTTTGAAAAGGAAATGGAATGAGTGAATTAAAAAACAAAACAAAACAAAACAAAAATAAAACCATACTTGAGAGGCAGAATATTGGTGATACAAAACAATTGTGATGAAATGTGGTATTAGTTTCAAATATTTTTTATGGGCCAAAAGTTCTTTCAGAAATATAGAAAGGTACTTTGAAAAGCACAGGTCAAAAGACAGAGAAAAAGAAGTTAATATTGGGGGGTGGAATCTTTAATACCATGTCATATAATGAGAAGCACTGACTAGGTAATATACAACTAATTAAGGATATACAAGAAATCAAACATTTGTTAGCATATACTTGACAATGATCATAGAGTTATCCCATCTCAAATTTAACATAGTTATATGTGAGAATAATTGCTAATATGTAATTGGAATTTATCACCTGTCAGTCAGAATATTGACATGACTTTCTTTGTGTGTGTGTGTGTGTGTGTGTGTTTATTTATTTTTGAGAGAGAGAGAGAACATGAGTGGGGGAGAGGCAGAGAGAGAGAGGGAGGGAGGCTCTAGGCTCTGAGCTGTCAGCACATAGCCTGATGTGGGACTTGAACTTGTGAACTGCGAGATCATGACCTGAGTCGAAGTCAGACGTTCAATGGACTGAGCCACCCAGACGCCTCGACATGACTTTCTTAAGAAAACTTAATACAAATATGAGGAGGAAAAGGGTTATTGAATTTTCTGGCAAATAAGTGATTATTTATATTGTTTTAAGACTCTCCATTTCAGTATAAAATGAGTATGCTTAGAGAGTAAAAGAAGGAAGATATGAAGAAATTCAAGTATTAACTGTACTAAAGTAAATAGAATATTTTCAGTTTCTATGTTGTCTTTTTAAAAATGGTAGACAGGTAGGTAATTCAGATAATCTCTCATTTTAAAATGAGAGGGGGCACCTGAGTGGCTCAGTCGGTTAAGCATCCGACTTCAGCTCCGGTTATGATCTCACAGTCTGTGAGTTCGAGCCCACATCTGGCTCTGTGTTGACAGCTCAGAGCCTGGAGCCTGCTTCTGATTCTGTGTCTCCCTCTCTCTCTGCCCCTACCCTGTTCATGCTCTGTCTCTCTCTGTCTCAATAATAAATGAAAACATTAAAAACATTTTTTTTTAAATGAGAGACTCTTTTTCTTTCCTCCCTGTCTACTTCTTATAAAAGCAAATCTGTATCTTTGAACACCCCTATAATGGCTTAGATCTTTATATTATCTAACCTTTAAACGTGTGTGTATTCTCACTTTTAAAATCAGTATTAATGCCTAACCCAGAGGATTGTAATGGGAATTAAATGCCATAATCTTCTTGAATAGCATGCCATTCCAACAATTATTTCCCAATCTTTTTTAAAGAAATCTTATGGAATTATATGTTATATAATTCTATTCTCGTATTATTCTATATGTGCAAATTGCTTGATAAATCTTATGTTGTTGAGGGCTCGATTTTTGTCTTTTATTTATCAGCTATGACAGACACATAAGGCTCGTTAGCTTGTCATATTGATTTTGTGAAGGAATTCTGGTATCTTTTACTCATACTGTGCATTCAGCAGATTATTGAAAATTTTATTAAGTGCTGTTAAACAGTATAGAGAACTGGAAAATAAGACTAAAACTTAGTGTAGCTTTACTCTTCAAGATCCTTCAGCCTGATTAAGAATCAAATCAACATGAGATAGACTAATAGGAGAAAATCAAAAGTAATTTCTTATATAAAGGAAATCCACACAGACAGAAATTCCAAAGATAGTAGGGCAAATGAGGTATATATGCCATTCTGAACTAAGGAGAAGGAAGTAGGGGTCTGGGACTTCAAAGGGAAGGAATGCAATTCACAGGAAGATGAAAAAGAGTAAATATTTGGTAAACAAACATTTGTAGGGGTGCTCAGAAACAATGGGACATAGAGGGCTTTGATCAAACAGGCCTTGCCAGGTTTCTCCCTGTCTACCATACCCAGTTCATTTCACAGTGTGGTTACCTACAGTGATAGATCTCTTCCTGGAGCAGGTCCTCTAACTAAATTCTTTTAGGTAGTTGTAGAAAAGGTAAAGAGCTTTTCGTGAATCTGTTGGGCTTGATTCCTTTCAACTCAACTCAAAAAGAATCTTTATGACAATGTGGCCCATCTTGGAGCACCCTGTTCTTGGCCCTTATAGTCCTATGGGGATAAACTCATGGATGCCTTATCTAAGAAGCTATGCTTTGCTCTAACTCATCTTTACCATTGATTAAAAGTGTGAGACTTGGTAAAATTACATTTTAATTTGTCAATTTTTATCTCTAATAATGTTGGTACCTTCTGTCCAGTGGAAAAGATAATTACAAAATTTACATTTTATTGTCCTGTAGGGCAACTAGTTTTGTAGGACAGTGAGTAACCAATTTGCATCTCACCCAACAATTTTATTCTAATATTAATACATGAATTTCCTATAAATACGTGGGTCTTCAAACACTCTTTGAATAGCCTTAGCATTTTATTTCTTCACTGATTAACTAAAATACTTGACATATGTTCTGAATAAAATATTTAACATACATTCTGCCTATTTATGAGAAAGTCACTTTTGTGTAACTGTTTGAAAATTGTACTTTACCAGTGCTATGGGCCCAGTGTTGAATTACAGTGCAGGGTTTCAGATTTCTTGTTTTTTGCCCAGTGCTACATACAGATAGCAATAGAAAATGTTCTAGATCCCAACACAGAAAAAATATATATATATACTTCTGTGCTCAGAGAGGGTAGAGATAATGAAACTTGAATAAGGAAAATATAATTTTGGTGAAATAAATAGTAAGGATTATTAGAAGCTATTTGCGAAGCTGCCGAACTAAAAAAGTAGGAACTTTAAAACAGGACCTAATGAAACCATGGGATAGAAAATTGGCAAAATACTTATACGTGGGCCAAAGTATCTCATTGAGTTGGTATCATAGAACGACAGATTATTTTTGACCCAAGGAATCCCCTATGCTACTTTAGGAGTAAAAACAAACAAACAAACAAAGAAACATGCATGAACAGTTAAAAGTCTTGTTTTAACTTTGCTTCCTTTAAATAACAAGCCCAAAAGAAGTCAGAAGATCTCAGATCCAACACCTACTTCCCTACTTGCTTTTATCTGCAATTCTTGGTAATGGCAGTCTGGGTTCCAGACATCGAAAGCCTGTGTTTTCTCAGACATGCTGCTTTCCCAGGGCAGGGCTATGAGCAACTCAGTAGCATGCCCATGGAATGAAGACCACTGAGGAGATGAGTGACTGTAACGATCATTTTGATTTTGATTATCTGCCTAATTTTGGGTTCCAGTTGATTTTAAAAGCAGAGATAAAATGTGCATAATCATCCAGGAAGAATCAGTTCCAACATTCCCTGTTAATTTATTCCTCTTTTTAATAGATTGCATTCATTAATTATAAATGGTCCTATAACCTAAAGCAACCTGAGCATCTGGAGAAAAGTTTTGGCAACAGAAACACATGCTGCTCCCACTCAGGAAACAGTAAGCACAGTAATCTGAAAATAGTTCTTTACTTCAACACAGGGAATTATTCTTGGGTAGTCAGTAAATGAGTGTAACATTTTAAGCAGTATCGTATGATGTGAAAAACTGTAGAGGATAATCATACCAGAAGCAAAACTATCAAGTGCTTCAGCCTTTCCCTAAACATCCTATTTTAATGTTATTTATAAAACCAGCAAGGAAGGGTTAACTAAGTAAACTGTGCTTCATTTCTTCTGTCCCAGGTTCTCTGTCTGGCCTCTCATGTTTAAAAACTATGTCGGCCCGTAGATTTAATATCAAGTAATGTTTGTGATTTTCAAGAAGATAAAATAATCTTGTAATAGCACATTTACTTCCATCAAACATAACAGAGTTTATTTTCTTTAGAAAACACAATGCCAACTTGAATTACTTTTCACAAAGTACATTTATTTCCATCTTTAGAAAACACTTACGGTTAAGTGTATATTTTAAACTAGAGCATTCTGGTACTCAGGCAGAAACCATTATCTCTGATTAATCTCCATATTGTATCTTCTGTAACTAAATGCGTGACTTACAGTGACATTCAAATTTTGTTGAGAGTTATCTTTATTTGTAAAAATTATTTTTTAAAAAAGTTAACCATGTTTCTGATGTGATTTAGCCATTGTAATGCCTGAAGGCAAATGACTAAACTAGTTGATTTCTCAATGTCCCTTTCAAAGGGTTGGTAATGCCGTCTTTTAAGTCTGCCACTGAAATATAGCACAGATGCTCATCTTTATTTCTATCAGGTTAAAACTTAGTTGGGCAGCTTTGGGAGGCTGCAAAGTCCTCTCAGGAGGGTATCCAAGCACACACTACAGCAATCTGCCACCCTGTTCGCACGTCACTCAGCTTTCCTCGTGTCCCTTCCCATCTCAGTTTAAATATCACTCAAATCCAACTGCAAATATATAATCAGCTCTCTTAAATTATATTTATCATAAAGACAGCCAATTATATCTGTGAAATCATAGCTATAGAAAATAAATCCTCGGAGGGGCGTCTGGATGGCTCAGTTGGTTAAGAGTCGACTCTTGATCTCTGCTCAGGTCATGATCTCAAGGTTTGTGAGATTGAGCCCCACATCGGCTCTGTGCTGACAGCATGGAGCCTGCTTTGGATTCTCTCTCTCCCTCTGTCTGTCTGTCCCCCACTCATTCTTTCTCAATCTCTCTCTCAGAATCAAAAACATTTAAAAAAAATCTTTAAAAAAAAAGAAAATAAATCCTTTGAGACCTCTATTGATTAAGAAATATAGTCAAAACAGTTTTATTGCATTTCTATTTTAAATCTAGATTAAATATGATTTATATCCAAAGCTGTAATTTAATTTGAAGGGATAAGGAAAAGGTCCATTGACAAAAGCCTCAAAAATATTTTTTTACTGAGAAACAATTTTTTTTAAATGTTGTTCTGTGTTTACAGAGAGAGGGAAATAGAGGGATGATAATTATTTAGTAATTATAAGTCTACTAAGACAAATCTGAAAAGAACAATAGAAAATTGATTTGATAGAACCATGGGTATTTACAATTAACATTCAGTCACCTCATTCAATAAAAGAACGATAAGTATGCACAATATATCCGATATTATTCATTCAAAAATTTTTTTAATCTTTGTATTCTTATTTTTGAGACACAGAGAGACAGAGCATGAGCTGGGGAGGGGCAGAGAGAGAGGGAGACACAGAATCCAAAGCAGGTTCCAGGCTCTGAGCTGTCAGCACAGAGCCTGACACACGGGGCAGGAACCCATGAACCATGAGATCATGACCTGAGCGGAAGTCAGACACTCCGTCGACTGAACCACCCAGGCTCCCCTTGGACATTATTCAGTTATAAATTCATTAAATACAAATGTACTGGCTGAGTATAATATAGTTGACAGTGCTTGCTGCCGGGAAAACACCGAATTTCTTACAAACCGGACAGCCTAACAGAAAGCCCAGATGATTACACAGGTAAAATGTGTAAAATTGTAAAGATTGTCCTCATAAAAGTGTGTCATGGGAGCATGGGGCTGTCCTAGGGGCTCACAGCACAGACACAAGGTCAGGAGAGGCCTCCATGGTGAGAAGACTCACTCTCGAAGTTGAAGACCATGTAAGAGAAGTCCAGGAAAAGGGAAGAGGGACGTGTATTCTAGAGATAGAAAATAATAAGGGAAATTGTGCAGAAACTAAGAGATACGTTATTTTTTTTTTCTCATGGGTACAGCGAATGTTTACAATATACTAACAAGAAGGGGCTAGAAATTAATTCAAGACACGATTGTTAACAAAACTTGAGGGTCATATTTATGTATTAGCACTTTATCTTATATCACAGTAGGGTGTTAGGTAGGCAGAAAGATGTTCATATCCATGTCAGAAAGGTCTCTCTCCTAAAATTGTGACGAATGAATTTGATAAGAACCAGAAAAAAGGTGAGAAGACAAATTAGAAGGTTCTGGCAGCAGTGTGTGAAGGAAATAAGAGTGAAATCCAAAGGGACAGAGTGGGGGGGAGAGATTTGAAATTTAATTAAACGCAGAAATGACAGGACTTGGTTATTCACTGAATGTTGATGATAACAGAGCAGTTGAGGATTCTACTAGCAAGAAACAAATGGATATATTGCTGCGCATTAAAAAAAATGAGGAAGAGAGTGATTTTGGAGACAACTTCTAACATTGGCAATTTAATCTATGGAAGTGAATTTAATTGACCAGATGGAGTATATAAAATAAGAAGAAAGAGGACTTAGGACAGAAGCCTGAGGAATGTTATAATTTAATTACAAGTAAGAGAGAATGAGATATATAAAGTGAGAAAGGAAACATCAGTAGGGTGGTGGCATGAAAGTTAAAACCTATATTGTACTGTATGTTAACTAACTAGAATTTAAATTAAAAAAAATAAATAAACAAAAAGAAAATTTCAAGAGAGGGATTCAAGTGTCAAATCTGGACACAGTAAGACAATGTAAGGATCAGAACTGTCCACGGTCAAGGTGAGTAGCAATGGCGCTAAGAGGAATTTAGTGAATGGATGATGTCCAAATCAAAATTGTGGTGAATTTAGGAATGCACAGGAAATTGAGAAAGCAAAGATAATAAGTACTAACAATATACTTGAAAATAATTTGCCTATAAAAACTGGGAAATGGTGGGGGTGCCTGGGTAGCTCAGTTAGTTAAGCATCTGACTTCAGCTCAGGTCATGTTCTGGCGGTTTGTGTGTTTGAGCCCGGCATTGGGCTCTGTGCTGACAGCTCAAAGCCTGGAGCCTGCTTCGGATTCTGTGTCTCCTTCTCTCTCTGCCCCTCTCCAGCTCATGCTCTATCTCTCTCTGTCTCAAAAATAAAAAATATAAACATTTAAAAAAATTTTAAATGAATAATGTCCAATATATTGTGCATACTCTGGCTCTTTCTCAAAAATAAATAAATAGTAAAAAAAATTTTTTTAAAGTGCAACTGGCACTATGGTCTATAAAAGCAAGGCACTCCATCAAAGCAGGGCTGTATATGTACGCGTGTACTGATATGGAGACAAGGTAGGCAATTGGAACAAACATGGAAACCTCTTGCAATTTTCCAAATTTTATGACTAGACAACTAGAAAACATTCATTGAATGCCATATTTATTTGTGTGCTATATGGTTTTTGTATACTATATCTATTCTAGGGCTGGTGGATCAAAGCTAAACAGAGAGATAATGCATAAGTACTTTGTATACTGTTTTAAAAATATGAACTGTAAGTAGAAAAACAACTAGAAACAGTGTGTAATCTGATGTTAGTAAGCACAAGAAGAAAAAGTTCAGGAAAAATGGAAAAAAAGAGGGAACCAGGTGTATAGGGCCACCTGCCAAGAACATTAATTTCTGGGGGAGGAACCAGTCAGCCTAAACGAGGATTTCAAGAAGTGGAGGGAAGGGATCTCTCAAACTTACCGTCCTACTTCCTTTTTTTTAAATTAATTAATGTATTTATTTATTTAATTTATCCAGTGGTTTCCCACAGCCTGAACTCCAGCAGAAGCAAAAAGAGCCTGTTGACACTTACCGACACAGTCCACATACAATGATTTTCTTGGACATGTTCAAGATTGTTCAAGTGTAGAGATTGGGTCTGGGGCATGAGTAGCATAAGATACCTAGCACAAAGTAGTCAATATTGGAGATACTAAGTTTGAGAAAATTATGAGACCCTAAGAGGAACTCTCTAGAATTCTCTTTTCTAGAACCTGGAAGTCAGCCAGGGCATTTCAGCTAGAAACTACATCTTGTATACTGCTAATTTTTAAGAGATGACTTTACAGGTAATAATGGCCACATGTTATTGAATATTTATTGCCTTACAGGATTCGATATAACTTCAAATATTTATAAATTTATATTAACTTCTATCACAAAAGCTCTGCATTTTATGCATGAAGAAACTGAGTTTAAAAAAAAAACTGCTTAAAATTCATGCAAAAAAGTGGGGCAACCAGATCTGTTTAACCCCAAAGTCTTTCTATGATCTTACTTAATCTCTTCAACACCCATGTGATAGTTAATATTATAATTCTCCCCGATTAGAAATCCAGTCATTCAGAGAAATTCTCAACGTTTATTTATTTTTGGGACAGAGAGAGACAGAGCATGAACGGGGGAGGGGCAGAGAGGGAGACACAGAATCGGAAACAGGCTCCAGGCTCCGAGCCATCAGCCCAGAGCCTGACGCGGGGCTCGAACTCACGGACCGCGAGATCGTGACCTGGCTGAAGTCGGACGCTTAACTGACTGCGCCACCCAGGCGCCCCCATTCAGAGAAATTCTGAACAGGATGATATTTTTGTCTCTTTTTTAAACTAAAATATCTTGAGAGTTTGGCATATAATAGGAATTCCACAAGTACTTCTTGAATGAATTAAATAAATTGGCCAAGATCTTATGCCCAGCAAGCAGTGAAGCCTGGTTGCTACCTCACATTCTTTCCCTTTATGTGGCACCTAATTACCAATCCCATGATGAAACTTCTTAAAAAGTAATGGTTTTTAAAAGGATATGAATTACAGTGGAGGGATATAATGTGAAAAGAATTATATCATCTGAGCAGTCAGAGAAAATGATACATCACATATATTGAGGACAGGGAGATCTAAGCACTTATATTGTGGGAGCAGCAATGTCTTTATTAATTTAGCAATTAGTCATTGCGCAGACAGCATTCCCAGCTAAATCCTCTGAAAGCAGGTGGAGCTGGCATTATAAAAAACTTTTGTTCTTGAGGTCAAGAAATTGTGATCTGGAAATAAGTCAGCAAGAATGAAAACAAAGTTATACTGGCATTCTCTCTCTCCACTATTCCTAATGACTTAAGTTTATCTTATCTCTTTGACAACTCATAATTGTAATAATGTGAGAAAATATGAGAGTCAACTGTCATAGCTAAATTTTCCTGAGTCAAGTTTTAAGTATCAACAATCATTCTCTGAAATTTGTCAAGGTCTGGCAAATACTGTATCTTCTCTCTAAATTTGTGAGGTTTTTTTTTTTTTTTAATTGTCAAATATGGGCGGGAGTTTAACATTATTATCTAAAAACGTGTACTCATGCATAAGACTGTGCCTGACATAGTTTCTGCTATCCTTTTGGTGACAGACATGTATGTGATCTAGAACATATTCTCAAATGTTTTCTTAACCAAATTACCTAAAAGAGTACTCCTTAGCAAGGTCTTTCTCCCTGTCTGCTGTCTCTGCCTTTTTTATTTTTTTTTAATTTTTTTTTTTTTTTAATTTTTGAGACAGAGAGAGACAGAGCATGAATGGGGGAGGGGCAGAGAGAGAGGGAGACACAGAATCGGAAGTAGTCTCCAGGCTCTGAGCCATCAGCCCAGAGCCTGACATGGGGCTCGAACTCACGAACCGTGAGATCGTGACCTGAGCCGAAGTCGGATGCTCAACCAACTGAGCCACTCAGGCGCCCCATGTCTTTTTTATTTTTTAGAGAACTTTTCCTCGTTTGAAATTATCTAAAATGGATTTATTATTTGTTTATTTATTTCCTGTCTTCAAACTGGAATGCAAAATCTTTGAGGGGTAAACACTTCGCCTCTTTTTTACCAGCTTCTAGGTGCTCATTAAATATTTGTTATATGAATAATTACAAGCCCAATTCCTTCACCAACCTTCATTAAGTCAGTTTTGTGCCATTATTTTTATTTCATTTTTTAAAAATGTTTGTTTATTTTTCAGAGAGAGAGCACGAGCAGAGGAGGGATATGGAGGGGGACAGAGGATCCAAAGTGGGCTCTGTGCTGACAGTACAGAGCCCAGTGTGGGACTTAAACTCATGAACCCTGAGATCGTGACCTGAGCCAAAGATCAAGACGCTCAACTGGACCGAGTCACTCAGGTGCCCTGGTTTGGTCTGTATTATGTTTATTGTGATCTAAGGCAAGATTTTAGAACATCAGGATTGAAAAGTGAATTTGAGCTTACAGTCAAAATTCACATCTTCTAAGTGAGAATTCAGTCTCTAGACTTTAGACTAAAACTTTCCCTTCTCTCCACCCCTACTATTCCCTATTGCAAATGAGATCCTTCAAAAATTGTGCAGAGAATTTACTATTAGATGTTTTGAGGCATACTTAGTGTGGATTGTGCCTACAGTCCCATCCTCCTGGTCCTATTACTGTTCCTTGTGATTGTCAAGAGACGACTGAGCATGGAGCCTGTATTATTTATCATTGACTGGGGTACATAGTGTGGTGTTGGGCATATTGAAGGTGACTATGAAATTTTTCCTGAAAAAGTGAACACTGACTGCTATGTGATCATCAAACTATGAACATATAGTAAATAATAATCAATCCTCATTTATTAAGGACTCGTTATGTACTAGGCACTCAGGTGTTTTGACATGGACTGTATGACTTCAACCTCACAATAATCCTACTAGAGCTGAAATATTATTATCTTCATTTGTAAACTAGAAAGGTTGTTTTGAGAGGCTAATTAGCTACTTACTTGGTAAAATTACTCACTTAGTAAAACTAATCATATACATATCTCTTGTGCCAAAAATTCTATTGTTAAGTATATGCCAAACAATAGTGTGCAGCTCTTTCTCTATATATACAAATATTCATACCATTACTTTTAGCAATAGTGCAAAAATTTAACCAAACTTATGTTCACTATTATTAAAATAGAAAAATAACATATAATCTACTCATGGAATGGAATAGTGTATAATCATGAGAATGAATGAATTGCAACCATACACAAGAATATGGATGACTCTCAATGAAAGTTGATACTGAGCAAAAGGAGCCAGATACAAATGTGTGTCTTATAAGTCCATTCACATAAAGTACAAAACAGGCAAACATAGTCTCTGTTAGAGGTTAACATAGTGATTACTTATGGGAGGTGTAGTGACAGGATGAGGCTATGGGCCAAGTGGGTAGGGGGATCTTCTGAGATACTCATTTGCCGGATTGTACTAAGTTGACTAGATTAAACTACGTGATTAAATTTTCCATCTCCTTCTGGTATGGTTCCAAGTGAAGATTAAATAAAAGAGGAAGTTGAACACCAGCAGTTGCCATTATTCTTGGAAAGTGGTCATAGTTAGCCATGGGGATGGACAGACACAGTGCTGGCTGCAGGCCCTAGACTATCTTTTCTTCCATCTACTCTACATTCAGTCATCTTTCTGACTGCTAGTCTTACTGACCAACAGAGACTCTGGACCCACCAACAGACACCTGGCTATCGACCCCATGGTGGGAGTTGCATCAAAGCAACAGCATCTCATAAGCCCCTTTACATTATTCCCACTCACAGTCTCATTCTGGAAGCTGCAGATGTTTCTTTTTTTTTTGTTTTTTTTTTGTTTTCTTTTTTGTTTTTTTTTTTAATTTCCTTGCTAACTCTAAGTTATCTCTTCTGACTTATGTCTTAGTCAGGTTCACCCTCTGACTTTTTATTCCAAACCTTTAGTTACAATGCTCCTCCCACATTTGTAAAGTATAATCTCACACTAAGTTCTTTATTTACTTATTTCTCATAGTAAGTTTACTTCCTCAAGTGAACCCTTACTGATTCATTGGTAACATTCCATTTCTTGACGTGGTTGTTTGTTACATGGGTTTGTTAACTTTCAGAAAAATTCATGAAGCCCTATACTTATGGTTTTTGTAAATTTCCAATTATACTTTGTGCTTTAGCTAAATGTTTACTTATAAAACTGCTTCCAGGAATGAGAAGAGCATTTATCCTAGATAGAATTCAAGTTTATTGTCACAACAGAGAAGCATAAACTTCTCTGCTGAGAATGTATATTCTTCCAAAGGAATAACACTGTTTACCTTTTCATGTAAGACATCCCTGTATCATTTATCAAAAATTCTAATGTAAGAAATTATTGTGTAGTATTGCCTAATGTGGTTATTTCAAATCTCATTAAATGCCTTCTGCAATGTTAACTGTAGAAGCTTTCCTTCAGTTCCAAAAATGTACTGCCTGAAAGTATTAGGTACTTTAAAAACTCAGGTACATTCATGAGTTACCACTAATGATAAAACTGACCTGATTGGACACCTGATGTAATTTAGAATCCCAGTCTGTTCACCTAGCAATTTACTAAATGGCAAGGAAATACAAATATGAAGCAAGAAGTGTTCTTTGAATAATAGCTATTGAACGAAGGGAAAGTTCAGAGTGGACATCTATTGAATACAGGTATGGAAGGCTGAATAATGGCCTGGAGGGAAATCTGGGTTCTAATCCTTATAACCCGTGTGTATTGCCTTGCATAGAGAAATTGACTTTGATATGCATTAAGATATGATTACGGTATCTTATGATTATGAGATATGATTGAGTTAAGGAGACAGAAAATATGGGTAAGTCTTAAATGCAATGATGGAGTCAGAGGGAGATTTGACAGACAAAGAGAAGAGAAGAAAGCAATGTAATAATGGAAGCAGGGGCAGAGAAGGCAATGCTGTGAAGGGCCATGAACCAATGAAACAAAGTTAGTCTCCTGAAGCTGGAAAAGACAAGAAAATTATTCTTACCTAGAGTTTCCTAAGGGAGCATGATTCTTCTGACACCTTGATTTGGGCCCAGTGAAGCCCACTTCAGATTTCTGGTCTCCCATATGATAAAAGATATAATTTGTATTGTTTTAATCCATGCAGTTTGTGGTAATTTATTAAAGTAAGCATGGGAAGCTAATGCAAGAGTAGATGGAAGGCCTCAAGGATTTAAACACTTACATGCATGAGGAATAAGTGCACCTTTTAGAAAGGGAGGGCAAGAAGGAAAAATAAACTCAAATAATGGTACTTCACACTCTACCAACTTAAACAGAGATGGGATCCAAAAACATGATGAGATTTTATTTTATTTTATTTTATTTTATTTTATTTTATTTTATTTTATTTTATTTTATTTTATTTATTTTTGAGACAGAGACAGAGAATGAACAGGGAAGGGGCAGAGAGAGAGGAAGACACAGAATTTGAAACAGGCTGCAGGCTCTGAGCTGTCTGCACAGAGCCTGACGCGGGGCTCGAACCCATGAACTATGAGATCATGACTTGAGCCGAAGTTGGACGCTTAACCGACTGAGCCACCCAGGTGCTCCCAAAAACATGATGAGATTTTAACTCTGTAGAATTAGTAGTCTCCAATGATTACATTCTCCATGAGTCCAGATAACCTTGGTCATAGGTTACTTCTCTTACCAATGACACTGATATTACAAGAAAGTAATATTTAACTAATTTAACTAAGCCATGAGTGGATATAAGGCCACATTTGGCATAGTAATTTTCTATGGAAGGAAGTTCTAAGGTGAAATTTGTTAATTATTTGAATCACTGAACAAGACTAAGGTCAATGCGAGAAATATTTTGAGATGGTCTGTACTTATATATTATAAATTTGATGTGTGTAAATATCTATCTATGCTCACTCAAAGAACCAGGTTTGAGACTATGCACTTTATCTTAGAGATATTGTTGTAAACCTCGAGAGGTTTGTTCTAAAAATTATTCGCATTGTTAGGTGATTCCTATAAGCCATTCCATACATCTCTAAAGTTACACAACTTGTATTAGTTACCAGTGATTTTTAGAACATTCTCATTTTTGTATACCTTCATTAAGAGTTTCTTCCCTGGATTTTTGCTCTGCTGCCCGTTTTCTAGTCTCTGATTTTTATTTATTTGTATTTACATACTTGAATCAGTCTTCAAAATGATTCACCTCATTCACTTTTTTCTGATTCACACTGAATGCTTGCTAGGACTGCCACATGGATTTAGTCTCTGAAATATGGCTTCAGGCCACTGTGGTGCAGGAAAGGGTTAACTCAGCGGGACTATGTTGCCCTCCCTCTGTACTCCCCAGAAAGGCTTATTTTAAAGACTACGACTGAGCTCTTAGAATGTTCTGTCTCATAAGGTTGTTTGTGTATGCCTGAGGCCTTGTGACATACTGTACCAGTTTATCCAAATAGTTTACACTAATAATGTTATTTATGGTGAACACCTGCTTTCAATCTGGGGGTCTAGGGCTTCAGTAACTAAAGTCAGTCACACAGGCACTGTAAGACGCCATGATTGTGACTGACCCCAATAAATTCTGGAAAACCAGGCTCAGTGGAACTTCCCTAGTTGGCAACTCTTTGTACTTGTTACCACACATCATTGCTGGAGGAATTAAGCTCCTTCGGTTGGTTACTCTACTGGGAGGGACACATAGAAGCTTACTCCTGGTTTCCTTTGGACTTTGCCTCAGGAACCTTTCCCTTTGCTGGTTTTCTCTGTCTTGTCTCATTGCAATAAACTGTAACTGCGAATATAAAAAAATGATTGCGTTCTGGCGTCCTTGTGATTGACTTCAATCAAGATTGAAGGTAGTGTTAGGAACCCCTACGATAGCCTTTTTTCCAGATCTATGTCAACAAAGGTTTTTCTCCCACACTCCCATGGATGGTGCTACAACACCATGCTTGCTGTTTTCCCAACAAAGTACTGAACAGAATGTGGTTAGAGCAAAGAAAAAAAAAAAAAAGATTGAGCAGAAAGTGATTTAATGATAGGAGAAAGAAAACCTGTAAATGATCCTTGTACCTCTCTTAATATCTTTCATTGATTTTACATCATTCTGTAACTGAGAAAAAGCTCATACGAGGAAAGGATAAGTCAGCTGTGACTTTTTGTGCGTCTACTTAAGTTTGAATTCGATTCTTATTTTTATTCCATGGTTTCTTTGTAATAATTGTGTTAGCCTAGTGCCCTTTTTGTGAAGATAAGTTAAAATAAGATGATATAGTCTGTAAATGTTCCTTATGAGGCGTAGGTAAAGATATCTTAATAGGTAGGATGTGCATAGTTGAATGAAGGCCTCACACTCGATCTCCAAAAGTATGAGCTATTTGTGGCTAAATTTTGCACCGGCCCCGCCAAAATGATGCTTTGAAGTCTTAACCCTCATTATCTCAGAATGTGACTGCATTTGGAGAAAGGGGTCTTTAAAGAGTAATTAAGGTTTCCTGAGGTCAGTAGGGTGGGCCTACTCCAATCTGATTTGGGTCCTTATAACAGGAGATTAGCACACACTCTGAGGAAAAGCCATGTAAAAAAAAAAAAACAAAAAAACAAAAAAACAAAACAAAACAAAAAAACCCTGACTCTATCATGGCTTTGATCTTGCACTTCTATCCTCCAGAATCGTGAAAAAATTAAGTTTTGTTGTTTAGCCATTCAGTCTGATTTTTATTATGGCAGCCCCAGGAAACTAATATACCCTCCAAATTGTAAAACTTCCGATGGACCTTTGGAATGAATTTCAAATGACCTATAATTCTTTTTAAATAATTTTCTGATATACACAATGAAGGTGCCATTACCAGTCTGATATTACATATTAAATATTGCAAAGCAATGTATTTCTTATCCTTTAAGAAAAAAATGATGTTTCTCCTCTAGAGCTTTTTATAATCCAGATTTATCTATCAGTGATTCCTGACCTACAGGCCATTGCCCAGGTGACTGATGATTGAATACAGTGAATTTATGAATTCATTTGTATATCAAACAATAACTCTACGGTGAATAACTAATACCTATGTAGATCAATATTGTAAACTTTCAGATGTATGTAGATGATATTATGAATTCAAGAGACAAAATCATTTCTAAGTATTTCTGAATGCATTGTAGTGCTATGTCATTAATCAATGAATTCTAAGAGAAAAGTCATATAGGAGTCTACATGTTTTTCATGTTATAAAAATAACCATACTAAGCATAGAGAATCCACATAAGGATATCATCTTCAATTTTAAGTGAGGCTGGAAAACGTATATTTTTTCTTAGGCAAAATAGCACAGGGCATGACCCAGAATCGTAGAAGAAATAGGTGTCTTCCATATTACTGATTTTAAAATCTTTATTTTGCAGATGAAGGGGGAAAAAAAGCCAGAAGACTTTTATTGTTTCTCAGAGTAAAAGATTTAATTATTACTTAACTGAGATAATGCCTAGGTCATTCAATCCAACAAAGGCAACATAGAATAATTTTTGGTGACCTCTGAAGTGGGCTTAAATATGTTCAAATTCCAGCTTTATAACTCACTAGCTGTGTGATATTGAGAAAATTAAACTGACATCTACACCTCAATTTTCAAACCTATAAAAATGAGGATTATGAGCTTCACCTCATAGAACCATTCAGAACGAAAGGAGAAAAGTATGCAAAGTGTTCGGCATAGGGTCTACTAAAACACAAAGAGCAAGGATTGGCCTGCCACAATTTTCTAGCATTAAGCTGACTTTTCTCTAGAAGCCCTGTTGCTGCCCCCACTCACCCAGTCCCTTCCTCACTGATTACAGAAGAAAGACTCAGTGATACTGAGGATGTTCTTTAGACTTAGTGAAGGAAAAGTCAGCTCCCCGGCAGGGAGAAAGTCAACTTAAACCCTGCTAATTTCTCTGAAACTAAGTAGTTGGGTTTATAGTTATAGGATCATTCCTTTCTGCGATGCACTTCAATGACTCTTGGGAAATTCCTAATTTTTTACTGAACTCAAAGTCTTTCATGAAGTCAAAACTTGACAATTGAAAAGTATTTTGGCATTGACTTCAAAATATCTCTCTGTGCCTTTATTCTAACAATGCCTTGTGATTTTTTTTTCTTTTTTCTTTTTTGAAAACACACCTGGTAAATATCAAAGAGAAAGAATTAATGTGTATAAACCTCTTTAAAAAAAAAAAAAGCACTGATCTTTGCCATCTTTAAATGAACCTAATACTGTTGAGAGAGAGGATAATGTCACCAGGTTAACAGTTTAATTTATGAGGGGACATATGCGATTGTATATTGCAAAGGATGCCGTGCTTGCTCTAATCTTCAACTAAATCAACACAGAATGATATGGAAATCAACTCTTTCAAAACGATCAGGCACATTATTACCCAATCCATCAGACCCAAAACATTTCTTTATTCATTCTCACTCTGAAAATTCAGCAGAATACTTTAAATGACTAATAATCAGTTACTTGTTAGTATATTTGTAATTCTTTTCTCTCATTTTACACTGGTGTATTTTGCCATATTTGATTGTTTCTACCTTTCCTCACTCCCCCCAAAATATTTTGGAATAAAAAAATTTACTTTTCAGTGTTCTTATGACATTTCCAATTACAGACTATTGTCATTTGTGAGAACAATGGCTGGTAAATTCATAAAACAAGACAGAAGCCCATAAATTGAATAAGATCTTTATAGCACATTATTTCAAATGTGTATTACAGAACATTTGAGTGTATAACTAAACTTCTGAGTACAGAGACAAATGATATATTTTTTAAAGAAAGCAATGGAAACTAGTAATGTAGTAAATGTTCTTTTCTTCTTTCTTTCCTTCTTTCTCTCTCTTTCCTTCCTTCCTCCCTCCCTCCTTCCCACCCTCTTTCCCTACTTCCTTTCTTCCACTCTCTTTTCTTTTTTTCTTTTTTTTTCTTTATTTCTTTCCATCTACTTTTATAAGGAGGAAATTTTATCCTAACAGTAGTGCAGATGCTAAGAAAAATTATCCAAAACTTGAAAATAAAAGAAAGCCTGCATGATTTTCAGCCTCATCTTGGAACATTGTTCATTGTCCAAAAGGCCCAACCAGAATAATTAATGTTCCAGGAAGAATGTATATTTGTTTGACCTATTATTTCCTATTAATCAGAGCCCCCAAATTCTGTGAACTTACATGTTAACATGTAAACACAAATTACTTCTGTTCAGTAGGAAAGACACCCAATAGGTTATAATTTTATTGCCCTTTAGAACCTTAATTCATTTTCTATCTAATTTAGTAAACTTATTTCACCATTTTCCAAAGTGGCTACTCACTCTTGAGTTCTGTCTCTGTATCATTCTGTTGTTTCTTTCGTTAATGAGTTTAATCTTTGACATATGTTCACTTTATATTGGGAAGTATGTGGTAAACACTTTGAAAATGATACATTTATTATTCCTATTTTTATTATGAATAGTTTGAATTCAAACTTCAAATTATAATTATAGTTTGAAAATTTTATGTTTTATTAAGGAAAACAATAATCATTTATAAAGTAAGGTAATTCCTATCACTAAAGAAGAAAACCAGTAAAAAGAGAGTAGGGGTCTGCTTATATCAAAAGAACCCTAGGGCATCTTGGTGGCTCAGTCAGTTAAGTATCCAACTCTTGACTTCGGCTCAGGTCACGATCTCACGGTTTGTGAGATAGAGCCCTCTGTTGGGCTCCATGCGAACAGCAAGGAGCTTGCTTAGGATTCTCTCTCTCCCTCTCTCTTTGCCCCTCCCCTGCTCATGCTCCCTCTCTTTCAAAAGAAATAAATAAACTTAAAAAAAAAGAATCCACTGTAATTAAGATAGACTATCTTCCTTTGCAGCTTTATATTTGCAAAGCACCAAGCATCCTAAAATTGTCTTTAAATAGCTCCATCAACTTTAGATGTAGCATCATCTAAATTCTTTCTTGAGAATTTTCAGAGTTTTCTAATTTAACTTATTTTCTTCTTTAAGAGAAGGCTACCCTTGGTAACTCCTTGGTATAAAGCAATTCTCCTGACCCTTCCAGTGGCAGCTAATGGTAGAAGTAAGTAAGTAAGTACAGTAAATGTGTCCCTTCAGAAGGGGCAGAAAGAGGGAAAAAAAGAGGACAAAAGTCCTATCAAGAATTGGTGGCATTTGTCTTTTGGGAACTCTGAATCTTCTGAAGAACTTCTCTCAGAAGTGGTGTGAGAGAGTCCATCACTGAAGAACAATGAAGAAGGTCATCAGGAAAGTAATCAAGATGATCTTTTTAGTGGTTCACAATTCTCCTTAGAGACCTCCCTGTTTTCAATTTCATCCATCACACGGAGGTTACCTAAGTTAAGTGGAAGCTTAACCACAAAGGAATATTTTTATCCAAAAGGCCTCTCTGCTTTAGTCGGGTTTTCTCCAGCATTTGCTCCAGTGCTTGGTCAATTTCAGTCACAATGGGGGAGAGTATGGACACATCAAAGTGAAAGAAAATGGGCCCAGGAAAAAGTGTTTCAGGAGACGATTTTGGATTTGGTTTTACTTTTTGTTTGTTCTTGGTTTTTTTTTTAGCTCATTAGAGAGAAGTTTGAGAAATCATTCCTGTCAGCAAGATATTGCTAAAGTAATTGGTAAACTTATTTTGAATAGTAAGTTATTTGTCCTTATATCAACAAAGCAGCACTCAAGAATTTGTGTTGAAAGACGCATTCTTACAGATTCATGTCGTTCAGATCTGAAGTGGCATTTGACATTTGCAGGCAATGGGTGTCACTTCCTATTTCTTCAAAGGAAGAAACAGATTGAAAAAGTACAGTGACCTATACAAGGCCACACAGTCGGTAAAGAGGCGGAGAAGGGGCTGCATATTACAGGCAAAGAAACACTTTGCTGAAGTAGGAGAAGCCTGAACGCCAGAGCTCATTCTGCCTTGAAAGTTCCTTTTCTCACATACCAGCAATGACATCAAGACAACTACTTCGACTCTGTTTATTCTGCAAAGCCAGATTTGGCCAAAGGCTACCTCTCAATCTTGGTACTGAATATTTTCAAGTTCAACAATTCTGACTGCTACTGAAAGAGGAACAAAGCACTTCCAAGGATCCTAACTATGATTGGTTTTATTTGATGCCTTTGGAATAGACTTCGGGTATATTTGTCATATTTATGTGTCCCACAGTGCTTGGTATGAGGTTCAGTTGAGGTGTGCATTAGTAACTAAAATTAATTTCCCTGTTCTACTCTGTGACAGCAATTTCAAAGTACTTTAAATTCCAAGACATGTTCATCAACTATAAGTAATTACTAATAAGTGACAAGCAAATATTTTATTTTGTGTCCGTAATTAGTAATTGTGGAGTAATATATTTCCTAGAGTGTAGGATGATAAAAACAAATAGCTTAAATCACTTTACGATTACTTTTGTTTGTTTCAAATGAAAATTATAAATAAGAATTGAAAAATTATAGTGCAATACAACTAAATAGATGTTTCCATGAATTATGCCATTTTAATTGAAAATCAGAAAACCTGCATTCGATTTCACCAAGCCACACAATACTACCACATCCCTCAATAGATTTGAACAGATTTATGCTTTACTATTGCATTTCACTTCTTTGAATCCAAGTAATCAGAATCTTGTTTTGAAAACAAGCCATTTGTTACTTGGTATGTGGCTATTTATTACTTCTCAGTTATGTTTTGCAGCCACGTAATAGAAATGGCAGTGAGCAGATCATTTCTCTAGCAATCTGAGAATGAATAATAATGCCATTGAAACAGGAGTGGCAGAATGAACAATTAATGATTTTCAAAAGTATGCTAGTAAATCTGTGCTCGAAATGGAGATATATCTATGACTGCATCTGATATATTTCTATTTGTTTTCCATGTTTTCCCAGAAGACATCTGCCAAGCAAACATAAAGACACCAGAGATGTGGGAAGAAGTTTAAGTGGACCGATTTTCTCATCTTTCTTACATAGGTGTCAATATTCGAATTTAATTTGAAAAATCTAGAATAGGAAGGTTAGTTATATTATGGAAGTAATGCTGATGGGCAGAGACAGGACTGATAATAATATAATAACAATTGGAGAAAGCAGGAATGAAGGGGAGGAAGGTAGATGCTGATGATGCACACAAAAAGTCAAGGCTAGATCATGACTTTTAATGGCAGAAATCCATGGTATTGATGCTTCACTGTCTTTGAAGAAATTTACCTGTTTGCTCCTCAGTCTCTCCTTTATAAACTGAAGAAAATAACAATGAAATACAATGTTTGGGATTACCAAACTCTTACCACACTTCCATTGCTTTTGAAGATTTTTGTGAGGCTTGAAATTCTGCATATAATGTTTTATGCATAGTTAATTCCCTCAGGGCATTTCTTATTTTGCAGAAACCATAGTTGTTTGTATTTATATTTACTTATATCTCTATATCTATATTTCCATTTATAATTCTGTATTTGTACGTATCTATATTTTCTGTTTATAGCTCTATAGTTAAAGCATGTGATTATTTAAAAATATTTATGTTAAAATTTTTAATAACATTAACATTATTTTAATTTTTTCAATTATTTCCGGTTATATTAGATAAAGCCTGGTGCCTCTAAGTGAACGATTAATGGCCATTTGTCCAGTATTCAGCTAAAAAAATGATATAATTCCTAGAACCTGAGACCTAAAATGATGCCAATTCCTTGGTAACAAATACTTTTTTCATGGCAGGTGGTTTACAATCTTCATTTTCACAGATTGAGAGAAGACCTCATTGAGTTGTAAGCTAATTAATCAATGAAGATAATTTTTGACAATAGCACAAACCTATTTTAATATTTAGCACATACCTCAGAAAGATTTCTAAAAAGAGTGAATTTGATAAAGGAAAACTTCTATCCCTTCTATTTATTTCTATGAATACTAACTCTCAGTTGATAGCATTTATAAAATGATTAATAGGGGTAGAATTTATGCAGAAACATAACACTGTTTAGCATTGTTATTTTAACCGATGGATACAAAGGCTAATAGGAAAAAAAAGATCGTTTATCTCATTAAGAAATATGGTTCCAATTAATTTTTTTTTTTTTTTAAATTTTTTTTTTCAACGTTTATTTATTTTTGGGACAGAGAGAGACAGAGCATGAACGGGCGAGGGGCAGAGAGAGAGGGAGACACAGAATCGGAAACAGGCTCCAGGCTCTGAGCCGTCAGCCCAGAGCCCGACGCGGGGCTCGAACTCATGGACCGCGAGATCGTGACCTGGCTGAAGTCGGACGCTTAACCGACTGCGCCACCCAGGCGCCCCTCCAATTAATTTTTTATATTTAATAAGTGCTAATCGTTTTTCATTTACTTGTTTTTAATCAAGCATGTACTAAAAACAATTATAATAAATCTCAGAAAAATTTTCTTTTACACTTCAGTCCCACAGTCACAGAAAAAGAAAAAAAAAAATTTTTCATATATTTTTTTAAAGTTCATATATTTATTTTAAGAAAGAGAGAGAGAGAGCAGGGGAGGGGCAGAGAGAGAATGAGAGAGAGAATCCCAAGCAGGCTCTGTGCTGTCAGCACAGAAACTGACACGGGGCTCGATCTCATGAATCGTGAGATCACGATCTGGACAGAAATTAAGAGCCTGCTGTCTAACCCACTGAGCCACCCAGGCACCCTAGTATTTTTTTAAAAATATTTTATGTAATAAAATTAAAATAGAATGATGAAGAAAATATTTTACATCTAAAAATGTCAGAAAAGAAGTATCTATCTATCATTTATCTGTCATCTATATTTTCTCTCTCTCACTTATTGGTTCTGTGTCTCTGGAGACCTCTAATGCAAAATCCTTATTAGATATGTGATGTGCAATGGTCTTTCCTATTCTGTAGGTTTTATTTTTCTTGATAATAATGCCTTTTGATGAACCAAAGTTTTTAATTTTAATGAAATCTAATTTATCTATTTGTTTGTTGATGATGATTGTACTTTTGGTGTTACATCTCAAAATTCATTGCCAAAAACAAGGTCATGAAGATTTCTATATGTTTTCTTCTAAGAGTTCTATGTATTTAACTGTTATATTTGAATTGTTGATCCATTTTGAGTTACATTTTTGGAGGAATAAAATAGGATTCCAGCTGCTGCTTCTTCTTCTTCTTCTTCTTCTTCTTTCTGTATGTGGATTTTCAGTTGTCCTACTACCATTTGTTGAAAGCACTATTTTTTCGTAACTGAATGGTCATAGCACCCTTGTTGAAATCAATTAGCTATAAATGTATGTGCTTATTTATGGACTCAGTTCTATTCCTTTGGCCTATATGTCTATCCTTACCTTTGTAGCTATTGCAAACAAACAAACAAACAAACAAAGTCATTGCGATGTTGATAGAAATGGTATTGATCTGTAGAATTCTTTGGGTAGTATTGCCATCTTAAAAATAGTAAATCTTCCAATCCATGAATGTGTGATGTATTTCCATTTATTTAGGTGTTCTTTAATTTCTTTCACCAATGTTTGTAGTTTTTTAGTCTCTCACCTATCTTTATATCTTACTTTTTCAATTCCTTGAACTTCATTTTTATCTACTTTTTATGCCTATCATTCATCTGAGTCACAACCTTTACCCCCAAGTTTTTCTTCTTATTTAATGAAATAATATTTCATTTAGTATCATATGAAAACAATAAAAAATAATAATCATATTTTTAATATATAGCCCTCCCAACTTAAGGAAAATTCAGAAAAAAATTCAGAGAGGGCAAGTATTCATAATTCTAAGTGAAACACAATTGAAGTGTAGCAAGTGTTCAATAAATATTTTTGAAAAGGTGAGTGATTTCATGAATTTCCAAATCATAATACAATGTTTTTATGGTTAAAATTCTTTCTGGGGTTTCTCCATGAAATTACTTCAATACCATCAATTATGGCTGGGGATATATTTTATTATAGCTTTGTCTCATTTAAAAACACATTTCTGGGGCACCTTGGGTAGCTCAGTTGGTTAAGCCTGGGATTCTTTTTTTTTTTTTTTTTAATTTTTTTGTTAATGTTTATCTTTATTTTTGAGACAGAGAGAGACAGAGCATGAGCGGGGGAGAGGCAGGGAGAGAGACACACACAAAATCTGAAGCAGATTAAACCTGGGATTCTTGAATTTGGCTCAGGTCATTATCTCAGGGAATTCAAGCCCCATGGTGTCAGATTCTGTGATGACTGTGTGAAGCCTGCTTGGGATTCTCTGTCTCCCTTTTTCTTTGCCCCTTCCCCCACTTGTGATTCTCTCTCTCTCTTTCTCTCTCTCTCAAAAATAAATAAGTAAACATTAAAACACATACACACACACTCATATTTCTTTGGAGCGTCTGGATGGCTCGGTTGAGTTCCAGACTCTTGATTGCAGCTCAGTTCATAATCTCAAGGTCATGGGATCCAGCCACATATCAGACTCTACACTGAGCATGCAGCCTGCCTGGGATTCTTCCTCTCCCACTCTGCTCCTCTCTCCTGCTTGCACACACACTCTCTCTCTAAAATAAAATAATAAGAATAATAAACAAAAAATAAAAACACATTTCTTCATATTTCTGCACAATATCCATTATTATAATTTGAAGTACAACATCATATAATGATATTTAAGACCCATTCATGTAGCGCTTTAGGATTATGTAGAGCAGGGTAGAAACATATTAACTAAAATAATCTAACATATCAGCACATTTCATTTATAATTTTTAAAAAATTTTTTAATGTTTTTTTTTTAATTTTTTTTTCAGTGTTTATTTATTTTTGGGACAGAGAGAGACAGAGCATGAACGGGGAGGGGCAGAGAGAGAGGGAGACACAGAATCGGAAACAGGCTCCAGGCTCTGAGCCATCAGCCCAGAGCCTGACGCGGGGCTCGAACTCCTGGACTGCGAGATCGTGACCTGGCTGAAGTCGGATGCTTAACCGACTGCGCCACCCAGGCGCCCTTAATGTTTTTTTAATTTATTTTTGAGACAGAGAGAGACAGAGCATGAGCAGGGGAGGGGCAGAGAGAGAGCGAGACACAGAATCTGAAGCAGGCTTCAGGTTCTGAGCTGTCAGCACAGAGTCCGACGCGGGACTCAAACTCACGAACCACGAGATCGTGACCTGAGCCAAACGCTCAACCAACTGAGCCACGCAGGTGCCCCTCATTTATAATTTTAAGATAAAATCTTACATGAGGATTTTCTTGAAGGAAATTTCAATGAAGATTTTTTATTTTATTTTATTATCATTACTTTTTTTTTTTTTTTTTTTTTTTTTAGAAAGAGAGTGTGAGTTGGGGAGAAGAGCTGAGGGAAAGAGAGAGAATCTTAAGCGGGCTCCACGCTCAGTGCAGAGCCTGATGTAGGGTTAATCCCACGACTCTAGGATCATGACCTGAGCTGAAATCAAGAGCCAGACACTCAATGGACTGAGCCACCCAGGTGCCCCTCAATGAAAGTTTTATAAAATTCAATCCCCTCCTGGGAAATATTCTTTCCTATGACTATACTGAGGCAAGTAATGATAATGACAGCTAGAAAGAATTTTATTTTGATCCAGAGTTGCCCAGGGATTTGTCTTGGTTTTGAAAATTCAGAGTTATGAATCATAACATATTAGCAGAATTGGAATCTGCCAAGGGGATGCAGGAAATCTTATTAATATTCTAAATCAATTAGTTGATATAAATAGAAAAAAAACATAAATAACAAAGGTATTATAAAACTATCTGGCTTAGCCTAAGAATTTGCCAATGAGAAAATAATGCCATATAATGAAGTAAGAAGACTGAAATATTTTTCTGATCCGTTGCATTTATTTTTCTATCTGCTTTCATATTACAGGCAGAGACACTGTTCATTATAAATTATATTATTTAAAAACATATTAATATATATTAATTTTTTATTCTACATTACTGACAATAAGGAATGATAATCTTTGAAAGTTTTTTACACAATGCTAAAATTAATATTTTTGTCATATAAATTTTTTCTGCTGAATTTTTGTTTAGGAGACATTCTTATAAAATAGTGGGTCAAAGGATAGTAAACCTTTTATGATTATTAAATTAATTTATAAATTAATTTTTAATTTATAAAGAATGGGTTCTAATGGTTATCAAGTTTTTACATGATTTTAAAATTCAGGGTTAGCAAATTAATGTTTCAATGTTGTTTAAGATGATTTTTATTCATGTTCAAGGCCTTTATGTATTATTTCAATTTCAAGTGTATTCCTTAGTAATAATCTTGATCCTTTTTGTCATTTGGATAAGAGATTTTTAAACATGTTTAATGGTTTAATATAAAATAATAAAATGATTTTAATAACTAAGAATTTTAAGTCCTTTACTATTAACTTACAAGATTAATAGCAACTATCCCAGCATTTTGACAATATGGAGAAACAAAAAGTAGCAAGTCTATCAAACTCTATAAACACCTTTCTTCGTCATTAGATGATTCCTTTCCTTTTTGGGCAACGATAAGATACATGCTAGCTATCTTTTTCCATGTATTTATAAATATTTTCTTAACACATAGTGTTCTTTTTTATGTGTTCTTTATGTTAAAGAATGTTTTTAATTTTATTTTTTAATGTTTATTTTTGAGAGACAGAGAGAGAGAGCATGAGCAAGGGAGGGGCAGAGAGAGGGAGACACAGAATCTGAAGCAGGCTCCAGGCTCTGAGCTGTCAGCACAGAGCCTGACACGGGGCTCGAATTCATGAGCTGTGAGATTATGACCTGAGCTGAAGTTGGACACTCAACCGACTGAGCCACCCAGGTGCCCCATTTTTTTTTAAAGGCTTTTTCTTTTCTTTGTCATATTCATTACTTCTCAAATGAGGAGGATATGATTCTTTTTATATATCGTTCATATTCTAAATTTTATTAAGTTTATTTATTTATTTTGAGAGGGAGAAAGAGAGCACCGTGGGGTATGGGCTCCGTACCATCAACACAGAGCCCGATGCAGGGTTCAAACCCATGAATCGTGAGATTATGACCTGAGCCGAGATCAAGAGTTGGACACTTAACAGAGCCACCCAGGTCCCTAAATATCTTTCATATTCTGGTTTCCACTAGTTTTTACAAATGTGTACATTTTTAATTTGTAGACACTAATCTTGTTGAAAAATTTTCAGACTAGTAACTTTTGTTTTTTAACTACGAAGAGAAGCTAAAGTGAGATAAATTTTAGCAGCGTTTTAGTATCCAATAGTAAGTGTGCATATATGTGTGTATGTGTTCAAACTTTTCAGATTTATTCCACATAGTTATTAAGCTTAGCTTATATCAACACTGACTGTGGTAGAGTTCTTTTGTATTTTGATTAAATCACTAAGTGCATATGAATTAGTGAGAACAATGTAGTTGAGAGATGAAACGCTGTCTGATACAGCTCTGTGCACAGAAACTACCCTTGAACCTAACTGACTCGCTATCGTCACTCCCCCAAGAATTGGTGAACAATCATTTGTTTGTCTGATTTCTACAAATGATAGCAAAATATACTAAGAAATCCTAATAATTACTCCCAGGGATCCAAAGAAAAGTGGTGCAAGTCCCAACATTGCTTTGCTTGCTGCCTTTTCAGTGCTGTTTATTGTTGACACGTCTTCATTTAGAAGTTAAACAATTATCATGATGAACCTGAATATATATTCAACTTTCCTTCAAACAAAATTGTTAAGTGGAGAAATTATTTTTACAGATGTTACTGAGTGTTTTCATCTCTTTAATTCAAGCATACACACACACACACACACATACACACACACACACACACATATATATATATATATATATATATATATATATATATATTTCCCCCCTATAATACTGACCACTTAAAAAACTATATTGTATTGGGGCACCTGGGTAGCTCAGTCAGTTAAGCGTCCTACTCTGGGTTTCAGTTTAGGTCATGGTGTCACCGTTCATGAGTTCAAGCCCCACATTGGGTTCTGTGCTGATGGTGCAAAACTTGCTTGGGATTCTGTCTCTCTCTCTCTCTCTCTGCCTCTTCTGCTCTCTCTCTCTCTCAAAATAATAAGATAAAATAAAATAAAAAGGCACCAATTAAAAAATAAAACCACCCTGTATTCCTGTGGCAGGAGGCATCTCCTAGTCAACATATTTATAAATTTTGATGTATAAATTCTACCTCTAGAAACATATCCTTAAAAATATAAGTGGGGGGGGGTGCCTGGGTGGCTCAGTCGGTTAAGTGGCTGACTTCGGCTCAGGTCACGATCTCACGGTCTGTGAGTTCGAGCCCCGCATCGGGGTCTGTGCTGACAGCTCAGAGCCTGGAGCCTGTTTCAGATTCTGTGTCTCCCTCTCTCTGACCCTCCCCCGTTCATGCTCTGTCTCTCTCTGTCTCAAAAATAAATAAACGTTAAAAAAATTAAAAAAATATATAAGTGGACATGCATAATACATTATTTTATTTTATATATTGTTTATATTAGTAAAAAAATTAAGAACCACATAAACATACAATAGGTCAAGTGATTTAAAGAAAAAATATGTGAAGATTAAAAATGCCATGCATCTTTGTTTAGCATGCATTAGTGTTCATAATATATTGGTATATAAATAAAGAAGTTTACAGACAATATGTAGAAGCAAACCACTTTTGTAATATATTACATAGGTATATGATATACATATTTTTATAAATGTATAAAGATACATATTTATTTTTTTCTCGTTTTTGAGTTATAGTAATTCAAATTATTGTATTTTCCTTCGGGCTATACTAATTTTTCATTTATCTGTAATGAATATACAGTGTACATTAAAAAGAATGTAACATACAATTTTTTCCTTTAGCATGCTACAAATAGGTCAGTGTTCTTGCATTATGTAATATAATGGAATTGTAACACTTAGACACACTTAAGAAACCAAAGGGTATGTTAGTAGTACATCAACGTTAAGGATAAAAAATAAAATACAAAAACATAAATAATTTTATGCAAAGATAAATTAATGGCACAATTTTAGTTTAGATAGCATACCAGGAGCACGACTTCCACTCTGAATGATGTTTTATGATATAAATGGACACAGGTCACCCAAAACTTGTTCAGAGTAATAAAGAAATGCATTTCTGAGAAGTTTCTAATAGGCATTCAATTTTTCTTTCAAATCTTATTCATACAATTAGCCATAGAGGCAGAAATTAGCCTGCAAATAATTGTACTTGTAATGGCTTCTTGAGTAATAAAGTTGTTACCTGTTCCCTAAAATGAAGGGACTCCTCTCCAGACATATGTGCAAGTAACTCATTACGAGCTCCATTATTTTCAGCAAGTGCAAAAGATTTTGGGATCAAAATGGTGAATGTGTAAAGGGCAAATGTTAATAATGTACTCATTCTAGTGAACTACTGCTGTTGCATTACGAAGTATCCAAACTTAGAGTCTCAACCGATAACCAATTACTAAATATTATAATTGCATGGTTCAGGAATTTTCCAGGAATCAGCTGTCTGATCCTCCAACTCTATATGACATTGATAGTGCTTATGTTGTTGTATCTATATTGTGGATCAGCTGACCGTGCTTTACTTGCATACCTGGCACCTTAGTGGAGATGGCTAAATAATGGCGCTCACCTGGAACCAGCGACCAAAGCATCGGCACGGTGGCATCAGAGCAATTGGACTTCTCCTCCTGGTGATCCACAAAGTCAAGATGGACTGTCCAAGAGGACAAAGCAGGAGCGGTGGATACTTTGGGTCAGTTTTGAAAGGTACTCAGCATCACTTCTGTAATTTTTTGGTTAAAGTAGTTATAAGCCTTCCCATATTTAAGAGGAGGGAGGAGTGTCAAAGAATTTGTATCCATGTCTAAAATAGCATAACAGCCTAAGAAAGAAAGATGGGAGATACAATAGAAGACACACGATTGCGTAAATGAAGTAGAGGTTATCATTGATTGAATGCCAACACTGGAAATGGGATAAATTACTTGTAAAAAAAACATGTATGATATCTTTATCATATGGGAAATATAGGTATAGGAACAACAAATTACAGAGTAGCAAAATATCTTGTTTAAATATCAGAGGTGCTTCTCTAAGTTTTTAATGTTTTTATTAAGTGCAATAGCCACAATTTATAGATCATGGGCTCTGTGCCAGGCACTGTATTAAATGTTCTGAATTTATTATCACTTTTAATTCATGAAACAATGCAATAGGGATACTACTTTTTATGTCTGCTTCATAGTTTATAAAACTGACATGTGGAAAGGTTAAGTAACACATCAAAGATCACATAAGTTGTTACCAGGAACAAGCACCATACATTCCTACATTATCAGACTCCAAAACACATGGCTTTAACTACTACATTTTACTGCCTTTAATTACTTTGAAGGATGATTCTTTCTTTTTTTAATTTTAATACTTATTTATTTTTGAGACAGAGACAAGAGACAGAGACAGAGACAGCGGATGAGCAGGGGAGGGGCAGAGAGAGATGGAGAGGAGGAATCCAAAGCAGGCTTCAGGCTCTGAGCTGTCAGCACAGAGCCTGATGCAGGGCTTGAACTCACAGGCTGTGAGATCATGACCTGAGCTGAAGTCAGGTGCTTAATGGATTGAGCCACCCAAACTCCCTGAAGGATGACTCTTAAGTAAAGACAGCTTCAAGTTAATTTTTTTCTAACATGATTACTGAAGTATCAGAGAAAATTATCTTTAATAATGCATGTCCCTGGACTTTTGTGGGACAAAGCTATTCTGAAACCTTATTCAATGACTGAGAGTAAGCTCAGAGTTGTAGGAAGAAACCTGCATGAATTTTTCATGTTCATTTATGTTAATATTAACCAAGAATTTTTGTAAAGGAGCTATCATTTTGGAAATGTTGAATCATAGAAATGTAGCCATGGAAGGGAATGTAAAGGTAGTGTAGTCAAGTAACTTAATTTTATTTATAGTTGGTTTATTTTCAAAGTCATGAAAAAGCATTAAAATGATACCTTCAAGAGACTAATTCAGAGTATAGAAGTTTTGACTAAAAATTGTAACTTTTCCCAACTTTACCTAAATAACCTAAAATATTTGTAACTTTGAAAGTAACTTTTAGTATTTGTCCTCAAAACAAACAAAAATGTTCATGAATACCTACTGAAAATGTCTCTGAAGGAGTGGGTTTTCCAAGGACTTTGATGATATATTGATCCACTTTTCTTAATATACCTTGAAAAACTTTTGGTTAAAAAAAAAGCTAAATAAATAAAGTATCAATCATGAATTACACACTGAGATATGAGGCACATTCAGAAGTAATTTGCAATAGGCATGACAAATCTAGGTGATTTCCCTTAAAAAAAGACAATGTAAGTTGGCTTGAAAGGCAAAATTACAGTCTGTCATCTGAAATTGTTGAAAACTAAAATCATTTAACCAGGACATAGAGATTTTCCATAATAAACACAGCATGACAATGCTTTGTTTTTATAGCTCCATAGAAACCCAAATCTATCAGGACCTGAAAAGTAGCTTAGAGTTTCCATTTCAATATTATTTCTGTAAATAATTTATGCCTCCAATATTTACATATCTACCCTTATTTATGTTACATCCTGATGCTATAAGAAATATAGTCCTTAAATATCTCAGTATACCATTCTAGGCTCTTCCTGGACTTGCTGTTAGTAATTTTTCCTAAGGCAGAGATCTTAGCCCAACCACATGGGGCCAAAGAATTTCACCTTCAATAAATTCATTGGACTTTCTTAAACCATTGTTTAGTTTGAACCATCAGCTCGGTAGGGCATTATAACTATTTGCCTGTGGAGAGTTGCTTCCTTTAAAGGATCATCTGAAAAATTTCTTTCTTCCTGAAGCCTTCCCTCATACATCCTCCTTTACTAAAATTATTCTTTCTTCATATATTAGCACTGTCATTTAGCAGATCCCTTTGCACTCATTGAGGGAGAGGCAGAGTCACTTTAATCCTGTATTGCTTTGTTCCATCCAAGCAGTCAACTGATTGGAGGGCCATCTGCTTTACTCATTCTTCCCAATTTCCCTTGTTACTCTTTTTTTAATCATCTTCCTTCCAAGTCCCTGACCATCTAGCTAAACCATTGCCCACAGACCATGAATTAATAAATACTCATGCATGTGGCCATTTCTCCTTCCAAGCAAAGTGGCAGCCATTCAAGATTCTGGTCACTGAGAGGATTTTCCTTCACCCCTGTTCTCCAGCAATGTCCCTGGAGTCTTTCTAGTCCCTAGAAAGAGACTAGAGTGCTGCAGCTGTTCACTTTAGGGTGGTTTCTGCATGTCAGGCAGAACTATCTGTAGAAAGAGTCCCGAGTCTTCTCTTCCTCTGTCAAGTGGTCATAGGGCACACCCCAAGAAACCACAGATAAATGCTGGCTAAGAGAAAGAAGGCAGTGTAGCAGGAGTGGGAACCATGGACATATGAATAGGACTTAAGTGACAAATCCTCTCTGACATTCCAATCTCTCTAAGCCTCTGACTCCCTGATACTACATTAAACCAATATATGACTGGCATTTCACACTCACTCTTTAGGGGCCATTTCTGGGGCTATGCTTCAGGCAAACAACCAAACTGTTAGAGCCTTTTCCAACTCCTGGAGCTACAACGTTAAAGGCAGAATCTCTGCTTAGTAAGCCCATATTAATAAACTTATCCTGATCCAACTTTGTGTCTTCTGATAATATAGTCCTGTTTTATTTATTTAGAAGTAGACTTTCCCCTATTCAGTCATTGATCTTCATTTGCCCAACCCTAGGTCTGATACATCAAGGACACTTAGTAGATATTCATTGATACAGAAATTAATGAATAAGGGTTTTTATGAGTGTTTTTAAAATTTTAAGCAGAGGTACTAATTGCAGTCAAAAGTTGAGTTACTGTTTCTATTACTAGAATCAGAAAATCTAAGTTAGTTTACAAAACATAAGGATGTGACTAAGAGTTGTTAATCTAAGCAAGGTAGATATTGGAGAAATAGCTTAGACTGGTAGCTGGTTTCTGGGTTGCCTTTTATAGTGGGAAGTGCTGACTTAAGATTTGAATTAAGTAACAGCAAGTTAGAGAAAGGCCAAAATTTAACAACTGGCTTTGCGGTCTCAAGGTAGAAGTAAGATTAGGAAGTAGGCCAACCCTATGATTAACTTCTAGCCTAGAGAAATCAATGGCAGATACAGCAAGAAAATAATACAGAAAATAATTTAGAATAGCTCATCTCTGTAGCCTTGGAAGCCAACTTTTCTAGTTTGCAAGAGGGTTGTTCAAGAGGAAGAATCAAGGAAACATTTATTTCTGGGTTTTAAATGATTTTACTTTTTAAAATTTATTTAGTTTTTTCTGAATAATCACACAGGGTATAGAACAGAAAGTTACTTATGTAGACCTCATTCCCATAACCAAAAGCTGATTCATTTTCTCTACTGTAGGTCTTTTAAATGGAAAGCAAACAATTAGGCAGAGGGAAAGACCTAATGTTTTGCTTTATTCACATTATGTTCCTAATTTGTCACTTAACTGGCCATCCAAAAACAGGCTGGAAGGAAAAATTCAAATGCATCTTGAATTCTAGAATTGGGCTTTAGATTTTCCAGAGTAAAAGCGAAGCAAAATATGTGTGTAGAGTTTTGCATGGGTGGGTGTGCACTTTCAAGGCATACATGTAGGTGGAAATTCAGAAGTTTGCTGAAGTACCTTTGCATTTAATTAAAAGCTTATTTTCAGAACAATGAAAAGAGGAAGTTTTGCCCTTGATAAAGAGACAAAGTGGTGGGGCATCAGCAGCCCTTTCCTCAAGGCACATTCCTCCTTGAGATAAAGTCTAGAAAATAAATGGGGACAACCCTGGGCTATGTGCTGATTTGCTCTAGGTTGTAACTTTATTGATCTTTGGCTGCAGGCAATTACCTGAATAGGTGGCAACAGGCACAAAGGGTGACATGAAAGAGAAAGAACAATGTCCCTCATGTGGCCTAGAGTCTGCAGACATCACGGCTTTAACTTAGAAAAAACCCCAAGAAACTCGGCTCCCTAGTGGTCTTTGGGGATCACGAATTCTGGGCATAACAATGTTAAGTTGCAAAAGGGGTTGGTCTAAGGGGGACTGGGTAGTCCCTAGAAATTTCCATCTGCCATCTTTTCCCCACTCCTGCTCATGTCTATCTAATGCTAGTAGTTTTTCTACCTTTGGATTTTGTGTGAGGTGAGTGGCTGAACCCAGTCTGGGTCCCCCAGAGCCCCCTTGCACCTCTGCACCTCAGCTACAAACATTATTGGGCATTCTGAGCCAGAAAATGATTTGTTGCAGGGACTTTCCTGTGCATGGCAAAATGTTTAGAGCATCCTTGTTCTTTGCTCCTTAGATACCAGTAACAGTTCTCCTCTACCCCTAAGTCCTGATAAGCATAAACTTCTGTAGATGATCATGATGAGGTTTTTTTGGGGGGTGTTAGTGGGGTTCATGGGGTCCTGAGCGATGACCAAGAAATAATTCTTAAAGTCCTCTTTGGTGCAAAAAGGTGATTTTATTGAAGCACAGGGACAGGACCCGTGGGCAGGAAGAGCTGCCCCAGGACCATGAGGAGACACTGGTTATATACTATGGGGTTTGGGGAAGTAAAATCCAAGGGCAGTTTCTAGTGAGATTTTCATATGCTAAAGAAGACTCCCAGGATACTGGAGGCCTAGGTATTGTCAAGCTAGGGTTGTTTTTCCCTCTAGCAAAGCATTAGCATTGAGACAGTAAGGAGTTCCTGGAGAAAGGTTTTACTCTGCCAGCCTCAAGTATTTGTCAATAGGCTGCAGGTTATAAGGAAATTTAGTTCTATCTGCCATTTCCTTCTGCCTTTCTTTCCCACAACACTATGGAGGGGTGATGGAGGACTTGGGTCCTGCAGGACGAGGATCACCATCAGTTAAACCTTTGTTTCTCTCCTTTCCTTTGTTCCTGGGCAGCCAGGAGTGCCTGAGGAATATCACACATATCCCACCTGGCTGGAGGTAGGGGGGTGTTTGTCACCTGTCAGCTCGCCTTATGCTCCCTCATCAGTCAAAAGTATTCAGAGGCTCAAAATCATTCCCCTTCCCCAATAGCTGGTTAAGTGTTTTAAGAGAAGAAACACAAAGCATTGAACTCAAGAGAGCCATAAGGACAGTCTATATCCTCACATAAATGAAATACATTTTTAATGTAAAATACGGAGAATTTGAAGCAAGAGCAGTTTAGGTGGTCGTGAAGTTCACATTAATAATGCATTCATCCATGTATTCTATCAATATTTATTGGATGCTAACTAGCTGCCAAGCCCGTGCAAGGTTCTGGAGAGCTCAGTCTGATGGAACAGATAATAAATAATGGGATGATCTTACAACCATGGAATCATGAGGTATTACAAACCCTCTGAGTTGAGGGCACTCACCAGTTTGAGTGAGAAGCATCCTTTTGATTATTCCTCTCCATAAAACGTCTTCAAACATTTTCTCTTCAGCAAACCTTTTCTAGCAGCCCTTTAATACTCTATTCTCCTCATACCACCTCTTTTATGACTCTCTTGGTCTAACGTGAAGTTAAAAAATGGAATTCGTTTTGTTCCTTGGTATCAGCGGCCTTCGGCCTCACGTGGTAGCAGCTTGAGCCTCTGGGAACGCGTCCTGTCTCTGAGAGCAGAAACAGAGGGTCAGCTGGCTCTTAAACAGAATCGTATTTGCAAGTGGCCAGCAGGTTGGAATGTGATAACAGCCAGCAGACACTTCACATGGGTTTTCTCAGCCAAATCTGGGAAGCTTCTGTCATGCGCCATTGTAAAGTGAACAATCAAAGTTGGCCTTGTGGGAGGGTCCATTCTCACTGCCACGGGGCCTGTATACTACACTAGCTGAAAGGACAGGGGAAAGCCATATGGGTTAAAAGAGAAAGAAGGGTTTGATTTTTAGGACAGATTGCAAATTTGCCAGGCATTTCTCAAAAATAGATGCATTTGGACTATTCTGCCGCAGTCTGGATTTTTTACCTAATCTCTCTCTTGCAGTGTGCCAAAGAGATTTAATTTAAAGGCAATGATTGGGTAGCATCCTGACTCAGCTTTCTGTGGAATCCATTATATCTTTTCAGAATGTGGCCGGGGTGGGGAGTTTGTGCCTGCGTTAAAATTCTCTTTTGATGAACTAGCTGCCGATGCAACGGCTTCTACTACTTTTAAATATAAACATGAAGATATGAAAATAATAACGACTTGTTTTCAGTCTTATTTGTTCCCCTGAATTTCACATGCTGGTGAGCTCTTCCACTTTAGAACATCTTAGGGTTAAGTTGAATAAGATACATAAATGTTAAGCATAGCAAACTGAAGATTCGCAAGACAAATAAATTACTTGTTTGAATTAAAATAAGTCATCCATTGTTTAAAGGGAGACCGTGCCATCAAAATGATTTGGCAAGGACTGTACTGTGTTATGGAGAGTGAGGGAGCCCTGGAAGAAGATACCCGGGATATCAGAGTCAAAAGGCACTTCTAATCAAAATAAATAAATAAATAAATAAGTAAATAAATAAGGAAAAAAATAAAATGCATGCTGATGCCGTAATTTATAATTGCTATTCTTGAAGAAGAGCTTCTTAAGGCTGGTCCAGAACCTATAATTGCTGTTGAAAAAACTACAGAAGATGAAGAAGTGTGTTTACTTCTGAAGTCTAAAATAGAGCTTCAAAATTTTTCACCTTTTTTTTTCTTTTAATGATCTTACTGGTTCTGCTTCTAGTAAAATAAACCTTATTTTAGTGCAAATAAAATGGCGTAAATGTAATTTACTTTTCTGACATTTATGTGTTTGTTTTCTTTCCCCATTTAACTTTACAGGAACCATAAAACCGAATTAGTTAGAAAACCACTCCTGTGTTTAAAAATGTTGTTTGTGTAATTGGTGTATATTTTACTGATATGAGATCACCATTAGTAATAATATTAGTAGATGTAGACCAGAATTTACATTTAAATGGTATCCCATTAACAATATCTAATCAGACAATTATGATATTGGTAATGGAATACATTTGATAAAACCGTGATTATACTTCTTAGAAGTATACTTGAGAACAGTGTTAGAACTTCCTTGCAAATCAAGTCTAAAGGAGACAGGAAATGACCAGAGCTTCTTAAGAGAATCTGTATTCTTTTATTAAGTGTAGCAAACGAGGGGTGCCTGAATGGCTCATTTGGTTGAGCCTCTGACTTCGGCTCAGGTCAAGATCTCACGGTTTGTGGGTTTGAGCACCATGTTGGGCCCTGTGCTGACAGCTCAGAGCCTGGAGCCTGCTTCAGATTCTGTGTCTCCCTCTCTTTCTGCTCGTTTCCTGCTTATGCTCTGTCTCTCTCTCTCTCAAAAATAAACATTAAATTTTTTTTAAACTGCAACAAATGAATACTTCATATATTTGTTTTGGTATTATCTGATTGGTATCTAATTTGGTATTGTCTGGTTTCATGACATTTAAGTTTGAGAAATAATTTTTTAAAAAATGATATATTAAGTTATTATTTTTCCGAATACTTTGTATAATTACTGCACTGATCCTTGGGATGATGAGTTAGGCAAGGGCTTCAGTGGTAGTCGTTTTTACAGAGGATGAAAATTAACACCTGAGAGATATCTGTCTCATGGTACGTATGGATCTGAGCCCCAAAAAGAATCGAACGGTTTTACATGATAACAATATAGCAATGGTTGACTGGCCAGGGAATGATAGCAACATAAATGGATATTTTATAAAACTCTAACCAATAATGTGTATTCTATGTAATAGACATATACATCATAGACCAAAGAAGGAAACTATGGATAACAAATAACTTCCAGAAGAAAATTGGTCTTTGGTTTAGATTACTTAAGCAGATCAACAAATCTAATTAATCTAATCTACTCTTCATTGAACGTCTACACTACAGTATCCAATTTTTAAATATAAAAATATGCAAATCAAAACATAGCTTATTGAGAATGTAGGAAATCTTTCTACACAGCTGATATCATTGAATGATTAGTTTGGTATGCTTTCTTCTGTAGAATGAGCCTAGTAAAGGTTATATACATGCATATACACACACAAACAAACACACACAGAGCAAGCACAGAAAGAGAATTATATTGGTTTAACAGAAACCTTTGGATGGGTCATTTTGGTGGTGGAGGTTTGGCTCTCAATGTGTGACTGCAGACAAAGCAAGAGCTAACATGCTGTATAAAATGCAGTGGGAAACAATTAGAGATTTTAATGAAAAGAAATGTGAACACGGAAGGGAGGGATTTAGGACGAATTTTGAGTAATAGAGGGACATATTAGCGGGAGGTAAACAGAGTTTAGGTGGAAACTTACCCATCTTTTCATTAGGTATTGGGTCCATGTCATGTGTTAGGCACAACTGTCAACATTGAGAAAGCAGAACTGAACAAGATGTAATGTTCCTTATAAGCAGCTCGTGAGAAATTCCCTCTGTTTGTCCTGTTTGTTCTATGAAATAGAAGTTTAAAGAATGTCCGAGAAAACATCTTTCCTACTTGAAATCGTCTTCTCGGGTCTCTTTTATGCGGAATCTGTGTGCTGATTTGTACTAGTCTGTTGCTGTTAGAGCCAAGTGTTCAGCAAAATTTAGCACTACCATTTGTGTGAGTGGTATCTGGGGGAAAAATCAAGAAAGTTTGGAAAACTATAGCTTTAGAATTCACAAGGAAGTAAGAAAGGAAGTGTCTGAAGGGTCAAATTAGAATTTGGTCAAGGATTTAGCATTCATAGAAGATCATAGCAAAGTTGATCATGTGAATATAAGCCCCGAATAGTCACAGAAACACTGGGAAAAGCAATGGGATTCTTTCAACAAGTAAACAGAATATTAGCAACTAATAAAAAGAGTCGGATAGCTTTGGATGATACCTGGCTTCACTTACTTCCGAAGGTTGTGATTAAGATAAAATAATAAAATGTGTTTAAACAACCTAGCACAACACCTGGCTTTGTAGATCACCAAAAAGGCAGTGTCTCTTCCCCTTGTGGCTTAACTCAGGTAACTGACAATGGGCTACTGTAATGATGAAAACCCAGAAATGATAGTCCTCCTGTTTCAAAGTGAATGTGTTTGATTATTTATTTCTATTTCTGCCACAATGATGCAGCTATGATGTGGGTGTTTACAAAAGTATTACAGAATAAAAAAGAAAAGAAAAATTTAAATGAGATTTTGGTGAAACGGTTATTACTTTACATTTCTATTAAATAGTTTTCATTCTGTAGCCTCAGAATGCTGGGTCTTAACAGTATACAAAATTAAAGCTTTCATAAGGCAACAATAAAGACAAGTTCTTGTAGACTTCTGTGGGTGATCTCACACAGACTTTTACATCTAATTGTGCAATGTGAGTAGAAAGCTGAGGATAATAATAATTCTGGAACAGGCAAATGGTAAGTTTTTAAATATTTTCAAAAGTGCTTCATTTGGCGATCAACTTTTGAATGAAGATATCCCTCACTTTAAGGGTAAACAGTACATAGAATTTGTTGTGGAAATAATGACAGGGAATGGATTCTAAGAAAGTTCCCAATGTTAACATATAAACTTAACACACACACACGCACACAGTATGTAAAACAACTCTAATGTGTAAAAATTCGAAAACACAAGGGGTGTCTGGGTGGCTCAGTCAGTTAGTTATCAGACTTTTGTTCCGGTCATGATCTCTCCGGTCTCGAGTTCGAGCCCCGCATTGGGCTCTGTGCTGACAGCTCAGAACCTGGAGACTGTTTTAGATTCTGTGTCTCCCTCTCTCTCTCTGCCCCTCCCCTGCTTGCACTCTGTCTCTCTCACTCTCAAAAATAAATAAACATCAATTTTTTTAAATTAGAAAACACAGATATACTCAATGGGGGGGAATTTCATATGAAACACTTGTCTTACAATTTTGAATTTGGAATTTTTCCTAGTCAAGCAAAACAAAACAAAACAGAAAACCAAAAATCAGAATAGAGCAGGTTATGAAAAGCTAAAAGGAGATTCTTTCTTTCTGGGGTGGTTGTACTTTTTTTTTAACATTGTTTTAAAGTTTTATTTATTTATTGTGTGTGTGTGTGTGTGAGAGAGAGAGAGAGAGAGAGAGAGAGAGAAGAGCAGGGAGAGAGAGAACCCCAAGCAGACTCTGCACTTGTCAGTGCAGAGCCTGATTCAGAGCTCAAAGCCATAAACCACAAGATCATGACCTGAGCCAAAGTCGGACTCTCAACCGACTGAGCCACCCACGCATCCTGGTTGTCTGTAAATTCTTGACAGACGATAAAAGAAAAGATGTAAGCAGAGTGTGAAGCCAGAACAATATTCACAAAGATTGAAACATGGTCTTTCCTAAGACTATATGGATATCGTTTCCTAGAAAAAGAAATTATGTTCACTATTTCCAAGTGGGTCGTTTTTAAAGAATCAAAATTAAAATCATAAAATCTGAGGATGTGAATCTTTTAATAAGTTTTTATATATTTTGATTAAGATGCATTGTTTAGGGCACATCATCAATAGTTTTAATAGTCAAAGGAAAAATAATGTCCACGTTTTTCCTAACTGATGGTCTTTTGGGACCGAAACTAGTCTACATATCAAAATACTTGGCTTTTATTTTCTTTCCAAGGGCTCTCAAAAAGATTTATATATGTGGGGATTTTTAAGTACATTTTGATATTTAAAAATTAAAATGACTTCCAAGAATGATTAGACCTGCAAGTAGCCATGAGAAAGCTGCCATTTGTGATATCAAAATTAAGAGCATTCTAAGCCTGATAATTTCTCCCAACTGTTGTTAAGGTGTAATATTGTGCCCTGCTAAAATATTTGCCATATAGTTGCATATCATCTTAAATGGTGAATTAACATCAAAATGGTGTGAGCTAAGATTTACTTGAGCTACGAGGTATATTTCAAACCTGGAGGTTTGGAGTTCTCTGGGTATTGCCCCTGACAGAACTGGACATATGGTATGCGAGGAAATGCACAATTCTAATATAACGTGGTCTTAAACATAAGTATGGTAATTAGTGAATAACACAAAATGGCCCCCAAATATGGGAAGCAGCTTTGCATTTGATTGGGACTATACTAAGAATTCAATATACATCATCTCTCAAATCCTCTTCATATTTAATGACCAGCAAAATATCTAGCACATGATAAGCACTTGATATATGTTCATTAAAATACATGAATCTCTATTTGGACTTGGAAACTAAGTTGTGAATGTGTAAGTAACTTATCTAAGGGATCTAAAACTCCATCTTTCTAATTCTAAATTCAGATATTTTAACCATACAGAATTTTAGTTAATGAAGTTCCTACTCCAAATCCCAAATAATCTAAGGATTGCAAGCTTGCCTTTCATTATAAATTAAATCCCTGATTTAATTGATGTATGATTCTCACCCCATGACCAATCTAGACAAGCCTTCATTGGGCATCATCATTTCATAGATCGTATCAGTGACTTCATAATAACTACAATTAGGGGTGAAGTCACTTTGGGCGAGGCGCTAACTAGTTGAAGAGTATAACCTATTTTCTCACATAGTGCTCAGAAGAGTTTTATGATTGCCTTTTCTGCTTGGGAGGAAACTGGACTTCAGGTAAATTAAGCTCATAGTTGAAGTCCCAATCTACTAAGGGATTCAAATAGGACTTAAGCCCAGGTTTTCTAATTCCAAAGTCCTTCATGTCAACACCAATGCTGTATTCAAGGTTCTCAGGCCACAGCCACAGTGAAGAGTTTCACTGATCTTTTTTACCTGACGCAGGTGCTGATGCCTCCATTGTCAAGAGAAATGTGTTAGAAAACAGGTCCTGGTAAACATATATGCTTGGTTTGCCTAACAGATATCAAAAGTCTCCAGGATAGTATAATTCTGATTATTACTATTACTCTAATAGTGTCAACAAATAATATTTCACATGCTAATTGATGGATGCCAGTGTTTATCCTAGTATTATGTGTCTTTGCATACTTTTGTCTCCCTTATGGAGTGGTTTATCACAATTCCACCTCACAAGGAAGGTGGGTGGGCTGCAACAGCACATGACCTCCATAAGTCCTTGACGTATGTCTGCCTTGAGTACACGTGAACAGTGTAACACGTCAAGAGCAAAAGGCAGAGGCTGAGGCATCACCCAACAGGGATCACGGTATGGAGAACAAGGCTCCAGCGATGGGTCCCTAGAGAGAGGCCTCCTTTCCCCAAACTTTGTGGGTAGAATAAGAAAAATAAGAATTGTGTTTCTTATAAAATTCCCATTTCCTGGGTATTTTCTTTCTCATTTTGAACGTTAGTAATAAGAATTATGATAAAAACACACAATAAAAATAAAAATCCCAAAAAAGGAAGGGAGCAAAAGTCTAAGAAGGACGTATGAGAGGCTAGAGGAAGCCTGGCCATGGTAGGGGGCGTCTACATCCTCCCTTTTTGACACTTAGAGTGGGTACCTTGAAGCCCCGCAGGTAGTTCTGTGAGAGAAGGTGCCAGGATTAAGTGGGATCTGGGCTGAAGGCCAGAGGGTACACAGGCTGAGACACAAGAAAGAGGCCCATTGTTCCTCTGGGCTCATTTCAGCTTGGGGCCCAGTGAGAAGGGGCATCAGGCCTCAACCTATCCAGGTTCAGTCCCCACACGCCCATGACCTGGGGGGAAGGCAGTAGTCACAGACTCAGTTTGTGGGTTTTGATGCGCAGGAGCTGCTCACATAGCTGCAAGGAATGTGGCGGGGCAGAGTCAAGCTCCCTGTAGTTCTTCCTGACTTTGTTCACCCAGGTGGGCAGCCCTAAAGGCCATCCATCTCATCTCGTTGCCCTTCTCCACCTGAGGGGCTAGGTCCTTCAGGGGAATTCTTGGACAAAGCACTCACTCAAAGGAGTAGATTTCCCAAAAACAGATTCTAAAATTCTACACGCTAGACTTGGTGGAGAATTTCTTCTCCCCTCAGGGCCTCAGGGACTGTCCACCTGACCTCAAGCTTGCCTGTGTTCTGCCTGCTAGAGGCCTTTTCAGTGAGGTGGAGAGTCACTGACCTTGGCCGTGTTGTCCTCGGACACTAGCACATCACAACAGCCAGGTCCCAGGGCGCAAGGTAGTTGCCCTTCAGGTACTTCGTGGCCTTGCAGACTTCTAGTGAGAACTTGAGGAAACAGTCTGCCAAGCAGATAATTCACCAGGCTCCCTTGGCCACATACTTAGGGCTTACAGACCTAGTGCTCACCTTTCGCTTCCACCAATCGTTCCCAGAAGCAGTGCCCGTTTGCCATGGCCAAGCTGTTTGGTGGCTGAGAATGGAAGCTGGGAAGGCCTGGGCAGTGGCGTCATTGTTAATGCACTAAACGGTGACTTTGTTCCCTCGGCAATCGCCCAGTGTTAGGTCTCCAAAAGCCCCCTCCCCTGTGGTCTGCAGCAGCCCCACGTCCTTCTTGCTCAGCGCCCAGCTACAGGGGGAGAGCTCCTCCAGAGCCGCCTCTGTGCACGCCGCGACCTCTGGCTTCGTGAGGCTAGTGCAGGGTTCATCTGCATGTGAGGTGTGGTCCCCAAAGCTCCATGAGCTTCTCGGAGTGCACTTCCTCGTCGGTGCTGGGCGCGCTAGTGCGGTACATGACGTGGTGGTGCGCCATCTTGCCATCACGGGTCACGTGGTTTGCAGCCTACCCAGGGGAAGGCAGTGCTCTCTCGCCCTGGACCAGGCATGGAAGCGCCTCCAACCACTGGAGTTCAGCCTGGGGCTCCACCTCCGCCAGGGATGCCTCGGGGTCAATCAGGGGGCAGGGCTGTTCCCCATGTACCATCAACCACCACCACGGAGGTGTAACAGAATTGAATTCATTATAGCTCTGGAGTCCTTACTGGTTAACCTGGACTGTGCCAAGGCCTGGCTGGGATTGCTCTCTTCCTGGCCCCAGTCCACTCTGTGGTGGCCTGTCTTTGGAAAGGAACCATGGTGTCATGGTTGCGTCTTACGGCATGCGGAGATGAGGGTGGGGGTAGTGCTGGTCCCACCTTGGTGTCTATGATGCCCAGAGCAAAGAGAAAAATCTGCTGGGATAGATTTTGGAAGGGTAGGGAAGACGTTAATAAAATGTTGACTTCAAAAACAAAATTATATATTACATTCCTTTTACATACTTTTTATTAGTCAAGTTTCAACTATGGAAATATATACTTGAAGATGTATTTTATATATAGCAAGAGATACCTATGATATATAACAAGAGACAAAATTGCGGTACAAAATGGAATTTCTTCAAATATTTTGAAGTAAAATATGAGGAAAACTTAATTTATCATAAATATTTGGAAAGATTACTAAGAGAATTTTGCACCTAGTCTTTAGATGTCTTGAAAATGTAATTTGTGCCTTAAAGTTATGTGCTAATAATAATTCACTTTTAGGCAGGGAATTTGAGATAGAAGCTAATTCTTATAATAGAATTTTTAAAATGTCCTTTATTAAAAAATGGTCACTTTTAAAGAGACATTGAATGTTCACCTTCCCCCAAATTGTAATTTTAACTGTGATGGTTTAAAATAAACTGAATAACAAAGCTTTATTAATTTATTCAGTAAAATTTTTCTGAGCATTTACTACAGGGCAAGCCGAATGCTTGGTTAGGAGAAATAAAAAAGCGTACAAGAGATAACCCCTGTTTTCAGTAGGGTAACAGCAAATCCAAGAAGGCATATAGGTTCCCAAAAGATTTCATTCAAATATGATGAGTATTAAGTAGTTCCAAGAAAAGGTATGAGAAGCAGCAGGGTATTTTGTTTTATTGGAATATCATTGTATCTATTTAAGGTGCACATTGTGAGGTTTGATATATGTATACGTTGTGAAATAATTACCACAGTCACGCTGATTAACACATTCATCATTTCCCCCAGATAACCTTCTGTGTGCATATTGAGAACATTAAAGATGTACTCTCTCTTAGCAGTAAAAACTGAAAGTTGGAATTCTTTGACCAAGTTATTTTAAGTGGCCAACTTAGTTTTTGTTATATACTCTCTTCTGTAGGGAGATTTAAAAAAGTATTTTGTATCTAATTTGCAGTTGACCACAGAATAGTTTTACTACATCACCCCTGCCCCCAGAATTTTGTCAAAAAGAAAAGAGGGGGCATTTTGCCTGAATCAAGGCTGTGCGGTAAGTAGCTGTCTTCTTATAGGTCCCCAAAGCCAAAGAAGTGAAAGATGATGAACTGGGATGAAAATTTCAGATAGGATATTGTCAGAAGAATTTCTCATTCATTTATATAGCTGCGAACACTGTTTTTTTTTTTCCCCAAGTCCTTTTTATCTGCCATTTAGCAAGAATCCAATTACTGAGCATGAGCTTACTGCCTCATAAATAACATCCTTTTAGCTTTCCAATCACACCATTCCAATTCTGTATTTTGTCAGCAAAAGTCCTGTTTTTAAAAATAATACTTCGGCCATCTGCTTACCCATATGTGCTACACATCACTGAATGTTAGATTCTCTGCAAATTTTATAGACGGTACCACAAACTTTGAATGTGTTTTCTCTCATAATTAGCATTTTACAACCACATTAAATTGATCACAGGTAAACTGTTTCATTTTGCTGTGTTATTTTGATTGTAATCAGACTACTTGCTGGAAAGTGATTTTGTAGCCAATATATTTTAGTTATAAAGAGTTTTCTTTCCTTTTTTATAGCAAATACATTATTTTAAAGGTCACACTTGTCAGACCTATAAACTAAATCCTAGACTTGCAATGTAAGGCATCCCTCCAAGGATCCATCAGTGTTTACACTGGGGTGAAAAATGTTATTTTAGCAGCTTCATCAATTTCAATGACTGATGATGTCATTCGAGATCTCTGCAGTTGGCCCCTCCCAAACGGAAGGGAAAACAGCTTGGTCAGGGATTCAGTTTCCGGTTTTCCGGTTCTCCTAAGTCATATATAGATATTTGTGACTGTTTCCTTTTCCTAAAACAAGATAAACTGCAAATAGATGTACAGTGGGATCTGAAGTTACCATAGTTCCTCAACTGAGAAACTGTCCTATTTATGGGTGAATTAGGGAAATTTTAAATCCGTTGGAAGGCTGCCAAACTTGGGCTTCCGTGTTTTTGCGACACAACCACAAGGTATAGACCCTTTCAAGTCCTGTTTTTTCAATACCCCATATTTCCATGGTGAAAATGTAAGTTGGGCAATTTCACATGAAATGTACAACAAAATAGTTACAGTTCCCAATTTGTAACACACAGCTTGTTTCAGCTCTCATTCAGTTGTAATGAGTCAATTCCTCTTTGTTTTATGATTTGATCCGTGAATGTATGAGTGGCAGCTTCTGGTTACCAATTTGCAAGACTGTTTTCCTTCTTTCCAAAGCTTTGTTTCTTTCTTGCTTTCTTTTTTCCTGGGAGATTTATTTAAATTTTGTCTTTACCAAATTGGGAACTCTGCAACGTCCTTATCTCTTATTGGATTTCTTACCTGAAGCGATCTGGGACTTAAAATCCTGCTTCCTTGCCCAGTGCAGATAGGTAAGAAAAATTCCAAACGTCCCAGGTTTCATTACCAACCTTCATGGAACAACTTTGCTTTGGTGATAAGGGCCCAGGGTTTCTGCCTTTACTTTAAAGTTGTCCACTGTGAATTCTTTGTCATCATTCCTGGTCATTGATTCAATTCAAATGGTGTCTTCTTACCCTTCTCCCCATGTTTTTTCATGATTTCAATAGTTTTTACTGGGGTGGTTGTTTTCAGTTACTGCAGTTCTATGGTATCTTTTGAAAACAAGGACTGAGTAACTGAGTAAAGCCAGTCTTTAGGTAATTTATTATAAGATGATAATTTACTCAATCTTGATGTCTTTTCATGAGTAAATTAATAAAAAGTTCTTATTATGTACAAGCTGTCCAAAATATGAAAAATATGAATTTTAAAGGACAGCCTAATGGAAAGATTTATGTAACTTTAGTTAAATTAGCTGCTGAGAATTCTTAACAGATTTAATCATAGCTAGATTGTAATAAAATTAAGGACTCATATCCTGAATGTATTCTAGTGGTGCATATGGGGACACGTAAGACAACTTATTAAAATGAGATTTTTCTAAGTTCATGCATCTAGCTAATGACAATGAAAGGATTCTAATTCAGGACTTTTGACTTCCCTTTGTTGTTCTTTTCAATGATACTAGCTTAAATATTGTTTGCTTGAATTTATCATACATGTGCTGTACCATACACTTTGCAAAAATTATCATCTTATTTAATCTTAAAAACAAAGTAGCAGCTGTGAAGCAGTAACTCTTTTCATCTTATTTTTAAGGTAGGAAATTGAGTCTTGTAAAGGTTAATATTTGTCTTTCTTGAATTCATATCACAGGAGAGTAATATGAATATCATTTGTATCCATTGATAGATTCTCTAAAAGTGTTTGTATGTGTGCATGCATGTGTATGTGTGTGTGTGTGTGTGTGTGTGTGTGTGCTAATGGCTATATTTACAGTCTGTCTTATTACATGCCCAAAGGCTCTTAAGAACCACCTAATTAAAAAGTCAGTTTGTGGTGATGAGGTTTAGGCTTACAAAAGAGTCTTAAGGAAGTCTGGGTTTATTCTAATTAAGTGAACTACCAGGGTGCTAAATGAAATTCTGTGCTTGGCAAACTCTCTTTGCTTTTGCATGGAGTTATATTTGTGGATGAAATATTCTAAGGATGAATGCTAAAAGCCCCTGTGACACCTAGACCCTCTCCAGAATTATTTTCTGAAAACACTCTGCAGTTTGCCAGCGGCTTTGCAACTTGGGAGTGCATTTTAATTGGCATCACAGAACTTTATGACTGAGGGATTTATTCCTCTCTCCACAAATGCTCCCCCCTCTTTTAGCCTATTAATTGAAATGTTTGAGTTAATATTACAGGCATTTCCCCTTATAGACTCTTTGGTGCCATGATGCAATGAGATGTCCAGTTTTCCTCCAGGAAAAAAAAAAGAAAAAAGAAAAAAGAGTGGAAATCAGGCTTTACCAAAAAAATAAAAGTTTTGTTAATTTTTAAATTTCATTTTCCCCTTTCATTGTTTAGTTTTGATCTTTGGCCATTGTTGTTTTCCCAATGTGAGCCAATAAGGTTGAGAGAGAATTTACTTTGATATCTTGTCAATATGAGCTTATCAGTAAAATTTTCATTAAAAAAAATCTTTTGTATTACAGTCCACTAGATTTGTCTCAATAGCTCAATTTGAGGCTTTCCGCTAATTTTGAGTAAGCAGGTCTGTTTAGTTCCCAAAAAGAGTAGCCCACATCGTCAGCGACATACCTGTATTTTTTTTCAAAGGCTAAGCATCTCTCCTAATGCTCCCTGGATTTATCTTTAATAAAGCACAAAATGTGAAGTCGAAATGTAGTGACTAAGAACCTGACCCAGGCTTTGAAGTAAAGATGGGTCTAAACTTGAATTTCAATTCTGCCTTTTTGGCTTGATGTCTTGGGACATTGTCCTCTTTATTGTAGTTCCTTCATCAGTAAGTTGAGGATAATAAAATTAAGAGTGAATGAAGAAATAGAAGTAAAACAGCTTAGCACAGTGCTTGTCAGACACGCATCATGCAGTAAATTAACAGTAGTTAACTACTGAAATCAAATAACAGAATAAAAGAGTTAGTAGTATTGTAAGCCATGAGCAGACACATAATTAAGTTTAGAAGAATTGTCTCACTTGGAAAGATCTAAGAGAATCACAGGTTTGTTGTATCTTGGATCTGGCATTAGGCTATTAAACAGTAATTAAAGAAACTTGCAGGTGAAGAAAAAATTGAAAACTAACTGTAGTTAATTAGTTTCTTATAGATAACAATGTTATTTTAAATCTTACAGAGCATAAGTTGTTTTGTGAATGCAAAATAATAAAGCACTATGTGGAATTCCTCTCATTTTGTGAGCTACTTGAACGCATGTTATTATATCATTTGATACATGAGAAAATTTGAAGACAAAACCAAAATCAAACCAAGGTGCTCCTTTTTGTGAACTAGTATAATAGTTAGATCAGAAGCAAAATAAAGTAAAACATGATTAATGGAAATGCTCTAGGCTTCTGGTGTTTTAGTTTAATTGTAGAACATCATGGTTCTTAAATGCAAGTTTAATTACAAAACTATGCTTCCCTCTGTGATTATATTATTTCTGATACTCCCACCAATTGTATTAATTGGATGAATCTAATTATTTGATAGAGTATGCCAGTTCTAAATATTATACAAGATTTTGGAGAGTGATAGAGGCTGAATAAAAGGTAACCTAGGAAAATGCACCCTAGGATATTCTTTGACTGTTATATTCCATTTCTTCCTGATAAATATCTGATACAGGGAAAACCACATGAAACAGAAAATATTATATCAAATGAAAAATACCCTGGCATTCAAAGTGTCCATCTCATTGATTTTGATTTATTAATGTAATTATTTAAAAATTATATCTGTAGGATTTACATGCGTATATATGCACTTGTATGTATAGGTATATACTTGTATATACATATATATGAACAGTTATGTATATATATACACACACAGAGAAATATAAATAATATATAATATTATATATAATATATAGGATATGTATCATACAAATGATCAAAACTATACATTGCATCATAATTAATAACTGAGAAGAATGTCAGCAACTTTATTAGGGCTACTGAAAAATTTCTAATAAAACCCTGATTTAAAAAAATAAAAATCTCTATTATAATAATATGGCAAAAGACGCTAAAAAGGCTTTTCAGTTTTATTTACATTTCCTACTGGTTCCTATCATCATGATGTAAATCAGAATGTATTGGTTACCTTTTATGTGTTAACAAAATATGAAGAGTATATTCTTCTGGAATCCTAACTCCTAAAGTGTAATTCTTTGGAATCCTAATCCAATACATGGGAGGTTTATAAGGACCTCCAAATCCAAGGTCCTGGATTCCAATCTTTTTTTTTTTTTTTTTAACCTTTATTTTTGAGACAGAGAGAGACAGAGCATGAATGGGGGAGGGGCAGAGAGAGAGGGAGGCAGAGAGAATCGGAAGCAGGCTCCAGGCTCTGAGCCATCAGCCCAGAGCCCGACGCAGTGCTCGAACTCATGGACCTTGAGATCGTGACCTGAGCTGAAGTCGGACGCTCAACCGACTGAGCCACCCAGGCAGCCCATGGATTCCAATCTTTATACAACTGATGCCACAGGGCTGTCAAACGCAATTTGTAGCTTGTCAGCCTCTCAGACATCTCTTCTGGAAATGGCATATTCCCCAGGATAAAATCCGTCTCCAATGTTGGCCTCAACTTTTTTGGTTTTCTTTTCTTAGATCTAGCACTTATTTAGAAGCCATAATTAATCTTTGGTTTATTAGCTGCATGATATCTGTCTTATTAAAACATTTTATTCTTTGGAAGCAGGAATCAATTTTTTATTTTGCACAATTAAAATGACCATTTACCACACGGTTAACATGTCATAAGCAGCCTTCTAATTGATTTTCTAGCAAAACCATTGTGAGATAATTACTATAGTCCTTATTTTATCTACATAGAAGCCCAGGTGTAGGAAGTTTAAATAACTTGCTCACAATTGCATAGCTAGCGAGTGGTAAAGTCAAGATTTGAACCTGGAGCTCTTACACTAGAAACCAAATTTTAACCACTGCAGTATAAAATAACAGCATAGGGGTTTGCAATAGTATCTCTTGAATAAACTAATTTAGAATATAATTTTGTGCTTTTATTCTTCCCATGTTGAAAATTTTTCTAAACTCTGTGTTTTTTGTGTATTAAATAAAGTGAGTTATATTTAGGTTCATGCACATCTTTGGCATTTATCTTGAACATGAGTCAAAATTATGCACTATTTTGTTGTTGAAGCAGAAATTTCGGGCTGCTTATTAATCCATAACTGTTATCTCTGAGTTCTTCTTCTTATTTTTTTTAGTGGGTTCCATGCCCAGCATGGAGCCCAACACGGGACTTGAACTCACGACCCTGAGAGCAAGATTTGAGCTGACTGAGCTTAACTGACTGAGCCATGCAGGTGCCCCTCTCCAAGTTCTTTTCAGATTGAAATATTGATAATATTTGTTTTCTTAACATTTGGTACACTGCATAAAAATTTTAATATAGTTTAAAAAACTCAAGTTTTCTATTTGAGTTTTGGTTTTATAGAAATGTCGTATGTATTTCTCATTTTCAAAAGACTTTGTTTCTGCAAAGCCATAAAATAATAATGTTTAAGGGCAGTATTTTTTCTTTCGGATACTTAGATGTCTAATGATTTATAATTTTTATTATTATTGCCAATTAACATTTATTGAGTGTCCATGGGTTATATTAGGTTATAGTAAATATTTTCTTTTTTTAAATGTTTATTTATCTATTTTTGAGAGAGAGAGAGAGAGAGAGAGAGAGAGAGAGGGAGAGAGAGGGAAAGAGAGAAAGAGAGCAAGCATGAGAGGGGCAGAGAGGCAGGGAGACAGAGAATCCTAATCAGGCTCTGTGCTATCAGCACAGAGCCCAACACAGTGCTCGAACTCACAAACTGTGAGACAATGACCTGAGCAGAAATCAAGAGTGGGACACTCAATACACTGAATCTCTCAGGCACCCCTATACTATACTAAATGTTTTCTTGATGTGGAGGTGTATTCTTTTGCAGTTAATACTATATGTGTATTCAAAACAAGGGAAAACAATGCATGAAGATACATAAGGTATTGGGCATTAACGTATTTATTTCATCACACTAGCACATATGCATATACATAAGAAAACTATAATACTATTAAATAAATTTTATTTATATTTTTATAAATCACTGCAGGAGAAGACAAGTACCTATTTACTTATTTTTGATTCACCAAAGTATTTACTGGCTGACTGTATTCACCTAGACATCCAACTTCAACTTCAATTCCCAATGACTACAAGTCAAAGAAACAGAAATTTTGTGGTACATTCAAAGGACCTCTTTAATTTAAGGGTCATAGTTAGTTTTGGTTTTTATAACTATTTCTGTGCAATAGGTCTTAGGTAATATTAATAATATGTTCATTTTATTTCTATTCTATATTTTTTGCTTTATACAATTTTCTGTATAAATTTGATTAAAATTATTATGGAATTTTATAATGTCCCCTGATATCATATTATGTTTCTATGTTGCGTATATGTTCATTTTGTACAGTGGTAGTATAATCCATCAAATAGATGTATAAATAATTTGCCTATTTGTTATATTTTAAGATCTATCATAATATATCATATTTCTACATTTTAAAATACAAATAGTATAGAATGCATAATTTTATGCTCATTTATCTAGGATGAATTGTAATATAAATGATTACTGGATCAAAAGATAAGACTGTTAAAGTTTATTGATAAGGAATAAAATTACTTTCTAAAATAATATCAACTTGCAAATCAAAAACCAGCAATAGTTTTATTGCCCTCTTGTCATCCATGAATATTCACTTCAGCATTTTTTCTTGCTTATTTATTAGCCTGTGAAAATTTATTACCATTTGAAAACTAAAAATAGTCATTTTAAGAACAAATTTTTCTTTAGGATTACATATGACCTTTATGTACTGCCATGGAATAGGTTTCTAACAGCAAATTAGGAACACAGACATGAATTTTCTCCAATAATCTAATGAGTTTATCCACTACTAAAGTAAAAAGATATTATTCAATGTCATGATCTTTCATTCACAGAGATGTGAATAAACTACCAGCATTAGAAACTACATCAGAGCTAATTTGATGTCAACTGGTGAATGACAGTGAGGAGAGGTGATGATCAGTCTAATGTTGATCTTTGACCCTCGAGCCCCAGTAAATTTCTTCTACAGGTCTCCTAGGTGCCTAATAATTATAGCAGATGCCTCCAGTTTTCATGACTTTTGGTTGGTAACAAACTGTGTGTCTAGTCCTGATTCATGTTGGCTCCTTCAGTTCTATTTCATTCCCAAGAAGCCTTAAATCACCCAGTGTCCTTTTTTGAAGTTGACTATATGCAAGGAGATCTTGAACCCATTGTGTTCAGGACAGAGGTTTAAAACAAGAGGTAAAGTTCAACAATCCTATGTCAGATTTTAACACGTTCCAGAATTTCTTACAAGTCTACCAAAGTGAGTGGTTGATGCATTAACTCCTTGTGATCCTACTTCTGATTTAGGATTTTTTTTCCCCTGACACATACAAGTTTCAATAGTGAATTAAAAAAATAAATAATTAAGGTGACTCAGTTACTCTTTTCCTTCAGGTCAAATATTAGCATAAGTATTTTAGCCAACATTATATAGAACTTCCAGAGGTACAGATTTAGAATGCTGTTTAACTTTACTGAATGTTAACAACTATTTTCCCTAAGGGTAGAGGGGGAGACCCTGGCAATTGGGGGCTGGAGGCAAAAGGCACACTAAAGATTATTCTGACATTAGTTTACTTTGAGCTAATCAGGTCCAGGTGGAACCGAATTATTGCTCAAGGCCTAAATGTCACCAAAAATATGGCCCTAGCACTCACTTTGATGCTAAAGTGTAGAGTTGATCAATCCCAGGATGCTTTCCCGTTGGACCCTTAGGCCCCAGATTAAATTATATTCAACCTAGAAAAGTAAGCATTAAAAAACAAAGTTCTCACTCTTCCCCATGTCACTGACACTAAAATATCTACAAATCAGTGTCTGGTGAAATCATCAGAAAGTAATTTTTAACTCTGAGTCCAATTTGTCAAGTGGCCATATGTCTAGGCTACAATATTTTTCTCCCATAAACTTCTTTCTTTCAAATACTAAAAGTTGGTCCTTCTTGATAATGCTTAGGCATTTAAGAAATGAAGCGACAACTGAAATTGTATAATTGTATGGAAATTTCAGGTATGTACTTTAATCAAAAAGCCATTCTAGGAGTTCATTAAAAAAATAGCTCTTAAGAGATATTAAAAGATTAGGTTGTCTTCTGAGAACACTGCATGATAATTGTGTGAAGCTAAGCAAATTAGAATGCAACCTGTAAAAGTCAGTTAATAACTATTGATATGAAAGATGTTGATATAGCGGGTATGACATTTGTCCCACCTAAATACCAAAGAAATATGATTAAAATATTGTTTAGTTAGTCCCCTATGAGAATGATTTATGTCTGAAAATAACTTCAGAGTTGTAAAGTAGTCAATAAAAAGGGAGTGTTAATAACTGAGGGGAGGGAAATACATGCTAATAATGTTTTCCATATAAGTCTTCACTAAATGTGTCGCTGAAATGCTCACAGTGGGTCCTACCCAGGATAGTCTCAACATCTTTCCATGATTAGGCAGATATATTTTAAGGCACTGTCAATAAAATAGGCTTTGAAACCTTCCCTAGTATAAAAGTTGAGATCATCTTTTTGTTTTTTGGTTTTTGTTTTGTTTTGTTTTAAGTTACTTTCTAGAGTTAGAAAGGATGGAATAAAGGTGAGAGAACAGGTAAGGGTGGATCATTCTGGAGTCAAGCCACTCAGGTTTGAATTTTGCCTCCCTTGATTTCTAGTTGTGCTACTGTGCTCCTGTTATTTGATCTCTCCAGGCTCTGTTTTCTCATCTAGAAAAAGGGATCATAACAATTCGTATCTCACAGTAAGTTTAAAAATAGACAACTATTATTATCCAAGGGAATATGGATTAATCAACTCAAGGTATTGACATAAAGAGGGCTCTCCAGTTGTAAATAATGATGCTTTACTTGAAGAAGAAATATACTCCTATATACACATCCAAGAGTAAAGAGCCCCAGTATGTTCCAAACCATGTTAATTGTGGCTTGCAACAGTTGGTTGATTTCCAAATTTCATATAAAGACATGAGTCCTATGGGGAGAGCATCGAGTGAGAAGAGCCAAGCCCTGGTAAGAAAAAAAACTTTGATTATCCCCGAACAAACCAATCCGTGTGCAATTAATTTATAGCTATTGTGTATATTGCATTGTTTTAAGCTTCCTGATGGGATAATAAAATTGTTTGAGAGAAAAGTTAGAGTATTATGAGACAGTCCACATTGCCTGGGTAATTTTCTAGACAAGGCAACGATAGATGACCTGAATGAGCAGAATTAGCTTGCTGAGTGAGGTTTTGTCTGAGTTGGATTCAAGACACTTTCTTTTTTAATGTTTTGTTTTAAATATATTTTTGAGACAGAAAGTGACAGAGCATGAGCAGGGGAGGGGCAGGGAGAGGAGGAGACAGAATCTGAAGCGGGCTCCAGGCTCTGAGCTGTCAGCACAGAGCCCGACGCGGGGCTTGAACTCACGGAGTGTGAGATCATGACCTGAGCTGAAGTCGGACACTCAACCGACTGAGGCACCCAGGCACCCCGATTTGAGTCACTTTCTCATCTCCTTCCCTTTCATGTCAGTCAGAGGGAATTGTAACAAGAAATGTTACCAGCCACTTTCAGAAATCATCACAGTATATAATTCTTTCCTTGGGAGGGAAAAATATTCTTTGTTGGTCATGAGTAGAGAGTAGAGACTAATGATTGAGCTCTAATTCCTGGTCATGGTTAAATCTTAAAGTGGGGTGTTGGTGAAAACAAAATTAATTTTTGAAAGTGGAAATATGGGAGTGGAAAATAAGTATGGTGTATACTGAAAATGCATCATTGCTCTGTATTGTAAGACTTTTAGGTGTAAAGGAATCTATGTGATGGCAGAATCCATTTTATAGGTTTATATAATAGAATAATAAAACTGAAAGTCAAGCTTAATCCTCAAGTATTTCACAAAGGAAATTTGTTTCCCCCCAAATCTCTTGGAATTGATTTTAAAATAAAAACACATATTGGAGAAAGCTTGCAAATATAGGACATTGATAACCTATAAATATTGTTTAGTTACAACTGAGAGTCCATAAAAAATAAAATGAATGATTATTGTATTTGAAATATTTAGTTATATTTTTCCATTTTTTACTGATGTGGTCTAAACTAATTTTGGTTAATGTCCAAGGGGTTTTACAGTATTAAAGTATGTGATGAGCTATTAATTCATACATGGGGCTCACAGATTCCCACCTTTTCCCCCCACCATTTTTTTACACCCTCTGTTTTCTCTCCTGCAAAGCTCTTCTTCTCAGTCACATCTTGGGATATGACATTTTTTTTTTCTTTTTCATTAGCTCACATTTAAAGATTATCCCTATTCCCTAAAATGTTTTTTTGTTTTCAGCCCTTGCAAACCCTTGGAATTAATTTCACTTCAGAAATTCTTTACTGCAGAAGGTATTATTACAGCCTGTACTTTATTTTTTTTTTTCAACGTTTATTTATTTTTGGGACAGAGAGAGACAGAGCATGAACGGGGGAGGGGCAGAGAAAGAGGGAGACACAGAATCGGAAACAGGCTCCAGGCTCTGAGCCATCAGCCCAGAGCCTGACGCGGGGCTCGAACTCACGGACCGTGAGATCGTGACCTGGCTGAGGTCGGACGCTTAACCGACTGCGCCACCCAGGCGCCCCTAGCCTGTATTTTAAAAATAGCTTATATTATACTTTCCAATATCTGTGTATATCTATATTTCTCAGTAGACTGTGTTCAATTTTCATCATTGTATCATATCACATAAACGTAGCAGACTGTTCAGAGGTGCAAACAATGGTTGCTTAATTTTATTGTTCAATTGTTAGATTAGACCAATTTTGAGAAAATTGTTAGGGTCTCTGTAGTCCATGTAAATGAAACCAGAACTCAACTGAGAAAAATCAGATGAATGGTTGTAAGAATATTTTTATAGAAAGCAAAAGCCCTTTAATAAGAGAAGAGATGTCCAATTCGACTCTTGGCAATATTGTATTTGTATGATGCACTGTGTTGAGTTCCTATAAAAGAAATTAGGAAGGGGAGTTAAGGAAAGTCATATGACAAGTAGCTAACCCAGGCACAAGAGGGTAGGAGAAGGATGTCTGTCAGCTGACACCTGCAAAATGAAGAGTTAATTGTAGGAAAGAGCAGTTAGGACTGGGGTGTCTGAGAGGATGTTTCTGTCCTCTTATTGCTTACCCATCATCTCAAAGCTGTGATATTTATGCAGTAGGTAGCTATTCAAATTAGTTTTTGTAATAAATGCATTAATATATTCATTAGTTTGTCTTCTTTATTCTTCTGATATAGTAACTTTGACCCCAGATCAAATATATATATATATATATATATATATATATATATATATAATATAGTATACTAACATATATTATATTAATATAAAAATATATTCATATATATTTTATTTTGATACATATTAACATTTTTCTATTATATGAAAATAAGTTCTACCTCCTATTATTTTATTAATAATTTAATATTATTAACACTATATAAATTAATAATTAATAAAATTAATTAATTTTAAAATATTAAATAAATTTTTAAAAATTAAAATAGTAATTTATAAAAATAATATGTATTTAATTTAGAGTAATAATTTTATTAACTTCTATTTTCCATTTATATATATTAATAATAATATATTGATATATATTATCAATCTGATAATATATTGATAATATATCAATAATATTATTGATATGATTACGTGCATATATATGTATGTATATATGTATAAGTGAAGAGATACAGCTAGCTCTGATGCAGTACCTGATTTTTATTTAATGTTTATTTATTTTTGAGAGAGAGACAGAGAGACAGAGTATGGGGAGGGGAGGGGCAAAGAGAGAGGGAAACAAGGAATCTGAAGCAGGCTCCAGACTCTGAGCTGTCAGCACAGAACCTGACGCAGGGCTTCAACCCATGAACTGTGAGATCATGACCTGAGCTGAAGTAGACGCTCACCTGACTGAGCCACCCAGGCGCCCCCCCCCTCCACCCAGTACCTGCTATTTTAAGGAGTTTCACAATCTTGAGAATTTTCTTTGGCTTTGGTTTTGTTTAATGACATGAGTCAAATACTCAGCCTTTTTAGAACTCTGAAAGGTAAGCTGCTTATTCTCCCCTTTGTATATGCTACTGGCCTTTTTAGGTCTTTGGCAGAGAAATGGTAGAAAACTAAAGTGATAATTGCTATTAGAGTTCACAACGATAGTCTTTGTAATTATCTTTCTCTCAATATCTCAGCAAACTATTTTCATGATGATAAAGAGGAGATATTTTCAGGGAGGAAATTTCCGTCCATGGTGCTTCCTTCCACTGCCTCAGTGGTAACACTGATTAAGTTACTTGAAAACTGTTACAATATCGCAGTGGAGAAGAAGCAGAGCCTAGAGAAAACTTGGATTCATCTTACTGCAAGGTTATTGGCTGCCTTTTCATACCTTTTCCACCCTAAAGAATTTAGGGAATGAGATAATGAAAGCGTTTACCTCAAGGAACAGTTGGATGTAAGTGATTATCACGACGTCTGGCATATCCTAAGTGTCCGTAAGGCTAGCCAGTGTTTTTAAAGATACACTAAATGTATAATACTGTATTTTTTTTTCTTTCCAGTGAGGGTATCTGCTTCAGAAAAAAAAAATCAGAATAGAGAAGAAAGAGAAGAGAGAATTTGAGCAGCCTGCTGCTTCTGAGAATTGTCTACCATCATTGTGTACATGATGGGGTAGGTGAAGCAGGTTATAACACATTTGAACTCATTCCAGCAGTGGTGACCCTCTTTCAAACCCAGATGTTTAAATGACTGCTCAGTGGGGAGGTTTGGGATTATAAATATGTCCCATCTGCTGCTACCGTCTGCGTGCTCTTGAAAGGTGTAAAATCACCTACTGCACTCGACATTGGTAGCCATCCCCATTCCAACCCACAGGAACATTAAAAGGTGACCGGAAACTTTCCTTGTGGCAAAGCCTTTCAACAAGCACCTAAATGGAAGAGATGAAGGTCAAGGCAACCACTTTGTTAATGTATTATTGGATAGAAGTACAGCGGGAGATATTCTGTGATTTAATTGAGAGATATATCAATCTAAAGAATCATAAACAAAAATGAGAATGCATTTAAATTTTCAACTTCAGGAATCTGAGGGCCTCTTTGCAACACTGTGTGGAGCACATAATCTTTTTTATCAAATGGGTTCATAGCTGTTTCCTAATATCTTCAGAAAATAGAATCTTGCAGCTTGAATACGTAATACTGCTGGTAGTATTATTAATACTAAAGGTATTATTACTACTACTAAAGGTAGTATTAATAACAATGATATATTCAGGTTAGGCAGTTCCTCTGCTTTCCATTATTCTGTATGTTAGCATCCCAGTTTTTATGATTATTTCCCTTATTCACTTTGCATTTTGTAATTACTTTATTATGGATTTGTTTACTTGTCATCAGCTTTCCACTTTATTAGGTAATATTCTCCAGGAGAGTGGGGATTTAATTTCCCTCATCTCTTTTTACACATCATCCAGCAAAATGACTGGCGTAAAGTAGACATTCAATAACTAGTGTGGGGTATGGTAACAATTAATCAGGATCATTTATGTTGTCCAAAAGTTTTCCAAATATCAGATACATTAAAACAGCCATCCGCAGGAAAATAATTCCAGATTTTCAGATACTTCAATTCCCCCTTTAGTTTTTCCTTGAGCATAAGACCGTATCATATATACTTACACATTGACTCATGGAAGTAGCCTTTATGGAGAAGATACTGAAACCTGAATTTGTGTTGTGTTCTCTTAATTTAAGGGGATCACACACTGAGGCGATTCTATTAACATCAAGAAGATATCACCATAGATATATGATGATAGATGATAGATCCTTCCAATGTCTGAACCCACTTTAATGATCGACAGAAGGTGAGCTTAAGACTGGAAGCTTAATCTTATTCTATCAGTTAGAAACTTGGTCTTTAGCAGACCACCTGCTCTCAGTTAATGTGTACATTCTCACACATGCATTCTCATGTGTTAATTAAAATAAAATCTAGCACATGATTTTGGTAGCATCAAATGGCATATGACATGTGTGAAAGCAATTTGTAAAATGGAAAGTAGTAGTACAATAGAGACCAATTTTGTACCCTCAATGGGTAAGGCTGCTAAAAGACTCTTGATGACCTTTTTCAGAAAGACAAAATGGTTTGGTGGAAAAATGGAAAAGTCACACGATTAGGTTTTCACTGAAGGAGCTAAAAGAATCTAGTGTGTGAAGCCACGGATTATAATGGGAATCTAGCTACATCTACAGTGTCAAGTTATATATGTCAGTATATTAATGTTTCTCATATCAGTTTAATCAACATATTTAATTAAAAATAATTTATTTTTGAATATAGTTATGTAATCATATTATCCATTATTTCTCCATTAATGCTTTTTAAACTTACACATGATTAAAGTCATCTGGAGAGATGATTTCAACGCAGATTCCTGAGTCTCATTTCTAGAGATGCTGATTCAGTGAAGCGAGGGTCGGGCTTTTGTCTGCACTTCTAATGAGTTTCTAGATGATACTAGTGATGCTGCTTCCTGAAGCACTGTTCTAAGTGAGTGATTGTGGAGAACCACTATAAGTGATTTCCTCCCTAGCAAGACAGATATTTTAAAAACCTATTGCCATATTTTTAATGAGATTTTGAAAATTTTGTGAACATTCATGGTTTTTTTTTTTCTAGCATGGATACAGGCAAAAATATATTTTGGAATACATGGTGTGTAGCAGGTTGGGCTCCTCAGGAATTGAGCCCTGAGGCAGAGATTTGCATAAAGGAATATTAATTGAGAGAACTTTATGAACGACACCTTCAAAGGGATGAGAGAAGCAGGACTGGGAAGAGTAAGAATGTTGAATGTGATACAGACACAACAGAACCCCCCCCCCCAACTCTACAGGGAACCCTAGCTGTGTGGCTCCTCAGAGTTTCTATTCTAGTTTCTATTCAAGACAAGCGCATCAGGCCCTTTTACCTCCACATCAACCCGTAATTTAATGTAGGTCTACTCTGGGAAGGGAGTAATGTTGGGTGAAGAGATTTCCTCCAGGGACGACATAAAGAAATTTCTGGACATGGATTCAGTTCTAAACTGTCAGAAATCAATACTTCTGGCAGCTTCGGACATGAGTGTCTTGCACTGAAGGAAAGAACGTGGAACGCATGACCTAATTCACTAAAGATTGTCCAATTGATATTTTGAATCAGTTCCATTTCTTTGAGATCCAGGTATTGAAGTTTATACTTTGGTTATAGATTACTTGGATAAAAAACATATATTACTTCCAATCTGAGACGTCTAAAATTTGGAGTCAGCAAAAGTAAACCAGAGCCTCATAAAAGTGTGTACCCCCACCTTGCAATATTTTTGTTGTTTCCTGCTTTTGAATGAACTGGAAATAGTGTATCAGCACTTTACTTTCAGAACTGTCTGTATAAAAATTGTGAAATGAAAAATGGTGAGGATAGAATGTTCCTTGAACTATTTCTCCCTTTCATAAAAGCAATATAGTAATTGATCTGGCCTGGAATTATAGCATTTGCGGTAACCCACCCCACAACAAATGCATTACTTAACTGTGAATCAAATAGGATAGTTTAGACAATCAATTTGGGTGCAATAATTAGACTTGTGAAATTGTTTTATTCAAGTATGTTGTATTATCTTTCTTGATGTGAAAAGGGACAGTATGGATTATCTACTTCTGTGAGTTTACAATGCATGTATCCAGTTGCTTACTTGTCAAACTTGCTGAGATGTTTCAAATGAAAATCAAGCTCAGCATGCCTGTAACCAAAGTTAATGATCTTCACTGCGAACTTGTGAATGATTTGTTATGAAGTTATGTAATATAATGATCTTTTTAGATTCCTCTCTCTGTGAATGTCCCTAGCTGTGTATGCAGCACGGATTCAAAACTTAATCCAACTTTTCTCCCTCATATCCAGTTAGTCATTGAGGTCTGCTCCAAAGATTATATACCTACTTATATATTTCCATGATGGTGAAAAACTCCTTCAGTAGGCTGAATTCCCCATGAAATCATAGATTGCATTCATTTTGCTTGCTATTGTAGCCCCAGTGTATAATACAGTGCTTGCATATAAAAGATGCTTAATACACTCTTTTTCAATGAATTAACAAAAGATATAAGTAAAATAAAAACATTCTATAAAAAAGTGTCTCACATCTTTTTTAGGGTTATGTGAATCTTTTAAAGATCATTCTTATCTGTTTTAAATCACAGCCAAATATTTTATGGGGCTTTTAAGAAATGCAAGTCCATTTACTTTGAACGATCACTAATAAACATGTTGAACATAATTGGGCCAATTCTACTCCAACTATGTAGAGAAATAAATCAATCAAATAAAACTTCTGACTTATTTAAAATATTTTGATAAGGCAACAGATAGTGGTGTTTAGACACAGTGCATATTGTCTTAAACATTGCAGACATTTAATTAACACTTTTTGAATAAATACATAAATAAAAGAATTAATGAATAGTATTTTCAGCAATATAGGTCATAGAAAATATATATACAAAGACAATATAGCACATTCTCTATGATTATTTTTAACACAGCATTATCTTGATTAGTAAGGTTAAGAAGGTTGGCTACATTTCTATCAAGTTCTTTCCTTGTACATATTGCTCTAAGTTTATAACGCCTCAGCCAGAGATTTAATCAATACAGCTATTAGTAAGATGTTTGAATTAGAATTTAAAAAAGAAAAAATGATTATAAGAATATAAGCTGGGTTTGAAAAAAATCATAGAAGACACCAGAGAATCCCTTTATGCAGAGATAAAAGAACTAAAATCTAGAAAGGCCAAAATTAAAAATTTTATAACCAAGATGCAAACCCAAATGGAGGCCATAAAAATAAGGATGAACAAGGCAGAGGAGTGAATTAGTGATACAGAAGATAAAATTAGGGAAAATAATAAACTGAAAAGAAGAAACAGAAGTCAGAGATCATGAAAGCAGACTTAGAGAATTCAGCAATTTATTAAAACATAATAACATTCATATCAGAGGAGTCCCAGAAGAAGAAGAGAGAGAAAAAAGGGACAGAAGGCTTATGTGAGCAAATTATAGCTGAAAATTTCCCTAATCTGGGGAAGGACACAGATGTCAACATCCAAGAAGCACAGAGAACTCCCATTAGATTCAACGAAAGCCTGGCCATCACCAGGGCATATCATAGTTAAATTCACAAAATACACAGACAAGGAAAAAATCCTGAAAGCAGCAAGGGAAAAAAGTCCTTACCCTACAAGGGAAGACAGATAAGGTTTGCAGCAGATCTGTCCACAGAAACTTGGCAGGCCAGAAAGAAGAGGCAAGATATATTCAATGTGCTGAATGGGAAAAATAGGCAGTCATTCAGTTCTACTCCAAAGATTATATAACTAATGATATATTTCCACGATGATAAAAAACTTCATTAGGCTGAATTCACCAAGAAATCATTCAAAATAAAAGGAAAGATAAAGAGTTTCCCACACAAACAAAAACTAAAGGAGTTTGTGACCATTAAAGCAGCCTTATAAGAAATTTCAAGGGGGACTCTTTGATTGGAGAAAAAAACAAAACAAACAAAACAAAACGAAAAACAAAACAAACAGACAAAAAACACCAGAAGCAACAAAGACTAGAAAGGATGAGGGAGCATCACCAGAAACACCAACCCTACAAGTAGCACAATGCCACTAAATTTCATCTCTTTCAATAATCATTCTGAATGTAAGTAGACTAAATACTCCAATCAATAGACATAGGGTATCAGAATGGATAAAAAAAATCCATCTGTATGCTGACTACAAGAGACTCATTTTAGACCTAAAGACACCTGCACATAGAAAGTGAGGTGATGGAGAAACATCTACCATGCTAATAGATGTCTTAGTCCATAAAAGCCTGTGTAGCATTGTAGGAAATTGGAATTCAAATCTAAATATCAATGAGTAGCATTTTAACCATTTGCTAACAACTTGAATTTTAGTAAAATGAATCTCCATTCTTGGAAACTTTTTTTCATCCATTGATGTCAAGAGTCAGGAAATGCAGAACCATAGACTTCTGAGTAAATGAAATCTTTTAATGAAGAATAGGTATGGTGTTTATTGTCATTTATGTTTAGCTCCTAGTGTATTGTCCCTACCCTGATCATAGAAATTCCATGACAAAGTTACACACTGACAGGATTAAACTAGATGTCAGGAATTCGGTTTCTCTCTGCCTGTTTCAACATTATTCCCCATGATTAGTAAGTATTAATGGGTGACATGTGATGTGTTTACCATTTGCTTTAATAGAGTAAGCAAGGTTGGGATGCCTTCTATACACAGGGCAGCATATTTGAATATGGGTAGCTAGAAAGAATAAATCATGTTTTAAAGAAATATACGAGGGGGCGCCTGGGTGGCGCAGTCGGTTAAGCGTCCGACTTCAGCCAGGTCACGATCTCGTGGTCCGTGAGTTCGAGCCCCGCGTCGGGCTCTGGGCTGATGGCTCAGAGCCTGGAGCCTGTTTCCGATTCTGTGTCTCCCTCTCTCTCTGCCCCTCCCCCGTTCATGCTCTGTCTCTCTCTGTCCCAAAAATAAATAAACGTTGAAAAAAAAATTTAAAAAAAAAAGAAATATACGAATGCATGGGAGAAGACATATGGGTCTGTAATCATCATACAAATCACAATGAAATGAGTATAAGAATAAGACAGGTAAAAAAAAAAGGAGAGAGGTCAGTTCCAATTATGAGAAGGGGTAATCAATACAAATTTGAAAGGATAATATATATTTCCTGTGCCTAATCATGGTAGTAATTTTCCATCTAAATTAGTGGCTTGAGTCCAATAGAACAACAGAACCAAGGAAAAGTAAAAATATTTTCACGTCATTCAGTTCAACATAAAACTAACTAGACTTTGATGAATTTTGAACAACTACTATTTACTGACCAGGTAGTTTAATGTCAATATATTCCAATAAACACGCTTATTTATAAGTCTCCTCAAATCAATGGCCCAAATGTGTGTCAGGGTGATATAAACAGTTAATCATTATACTATTAATTAATGGCTTAATGAGGGGTGCCTGAGTGGCTCATTCAGTTAAGTGTCTGACTCTTGATTTCAGCTCAGGTCATGATCTCACAATTCGTGAGATCAAGCCCCACATCAAACTCCACACTGATAGTGCAGAGCCTGCTTGGGATTCTCTCTCTCTCTCTCTCTCTCTCTCTCTCTCGACCCCTTCCACTCCAAAATAAATACATAAACTTAAAAAAATAATTTTTTAATTAATAAAAGAAACCTGTGGAAGCTATTTACTTTAACTCTTTCTTTTCAATTTCCCAAATAAGTAGAATTGCAAAGACTATATAAATCTGTCCTTATTTCTGATGATAATTGAACTGTTATTTTGTTTTCACACATCTATCTGGACATAATAGCTTTCTATTTTCGTCACATATTTGAATAAAAAGCCCTCTTATTTCAAGTTAACACCTTGTATGATGAAGTAAGGAGATCTGTTAAATGATAGAACTAGCAGATTTTTCATAAGCATTTTGTAAAAGGACTCCTCATTAATTATGAGTCAATTCTGGACAAGTAATTGCATTTTACTGTTGCACATGATTTGCCATACCAAGTTCAGCCTTTGGAAGGTTTATTTGGGCAACTGTAATGAAATTAGTTCTGAGTTCATCTAAGCAATATCAGCTTTAGAACACATTTCTTCTCAATCTGCTTGAAACTTTTCACTCTATTCAGCTCAATGACCCACAGGCAGACACCAAATTTACAGATTTTTGTATTTGTAACCAAGGCAGAGTCACATGTATGTTTGCTTAGCTCACTGGACGAATATAAGAAGGTCCTTCTACATCTCCAGTCTCGGTTGACAGAGAAAAGTCTTGCATATAAGTCACTGTTTATCTAGAAATAAATTTTGACTTGCAACATGAAGAGAAGTTGTGACATACTGAGAAGACACTTTATACAATCATTTTGATCTGGGATTTCCTAACAGTGCCTGGTACATTATATGCATTGTCTCTGTAGTCTCTATATATGTACATATCTATACTGATATGAACATCTCTATTCATATCTACATAATAAATGAATGGATAAATAATACATTTTTACTGAAATAACACTTAAACTGTAATTATATGTTCCAGTGAAGTACAACGTTCAACTGAAATTAATATCCTTTTCACCAGTATAACTGGATTTAAAGTAAACAAATATTAAGAATACTGCAATATTAAAGAGAAAAATCCTGCATACTTCCAGGAGAACAAATGATCTATTTAAAGGTACCATGAGCATAGTCTTGGACAAAAGTGTTATAATTAAGCTTGTATAATGAGTGCCTCTTTATTTAAGTACATATAACAAACCAGCACTGAAAATAACTGTGGGTGAACCAGAAACACCCAGAGCTGGCTTTCAATCAGCAGTCAGATCTTTTTTGCTCTCTGCGTTTAAAAAACACATTTCTGAGCTTGGAGTTACGGAAGTACAACTGTGATCATGAAAGTTACTTATTTTATAAAAGAATCAAGTTTCCTCCCTCAGGCTTATTATCAGCCAGCTATTGGCATCTAATCTTTAGGGGCTGGCATGATATTCTTAGTAACTAATTGCAAACCAAGTATTCCATTTTATTACCCTGAAAGGTCTTGCAAAGCTATATGTGCATAAGCAAATGAACATTTTGACAACCATACGAACAACTTGGTTTTGCTTTTGTAATACAAATAAATACGTGCCACAATGGTATATAGCCTGGCATGAGATGATTTGCCTGTGGGAAATATGACCCATGAAAAATATAAGGATTATGTTCATTCTGTCTTCTACCGTATTAGCACATATCATACACGTGACAGAGAGTCCAGCAGAAATAACCAAATCTGTGACCTTACATTCAGTCATAATTGAGAAACATCGTGAAAGTCTTTGGACTTCTGTTTCATCATTGCTATGTGGAAATAATGCCCTAAACCCTTCCTACTTATTGGATATTTGAGAGACTCAAATCACTTGATAAAGAACTTTCAAATTAATGTGGTCTGCTAATGTGTCTGGTTTATTCTTTTTTTTTTTTTTTTGTGCTTTCCAATGCATGTTAAATGCACATTACATCACTCAAACAGCTGCTTTCTATGATGTCCATGAGCATTTCAGATCCTTATTCACTTTACTGTCCTTTCTCCATATCATATATCAAAATGCACTTAAAGGCTACACCTCTGATAACGCAACATATCCAGGGGCAGAAATATACCAAACAGTGGATTGCAATGTGAGATGTGAATCAGTAATTAGAAGTGGCATGGATTAGAAGAAAATTGACAGTAAAACATCTGTGCAGTGGTGGGGAGATTTCCCAAGAAAAAAGCCAAGGAGATTAAATTAATGACCGCAAAAATATCACCTAAGGAGAATTTATCCATATGCATGTGTGTACATACATATGTTATACATGTTTATATATACATACAGATGTAATACTTTTGAACATTAGAACAGAATCAAAAAATATGCACCCAGTATAATATAATAGGAGAAAATTATGCAGAGCTGAAACTTATACTGCAAATCAATAGGCTTGCTAAATCAAAGGAAATTTTAAGACATAAACCCTGAAATAGCAGTTCTGTGAAAATTTTTAGTTTCAAGGGAAAGGAAAATTCTTTGCCCTGATCCTTTTGGTTCTGGAAATTAACCTGAAGAAATATTCAAGGGTACATACAGAAATTTATATATGCATATGATTCATTTCAGAATTTACATAATAATGAAAATAAAATGTAAACTAAAGGACCATAGTAAAAACAATAACAATGATTATTACATGATTAAAAATTTTTTTAATGTTTTAATTTATTTTTGAGACAGAGAGAGACAGAGCATGAGCAGGGGAGGGGCAGAGAGAGAGGGAGACACAGAATCCGAAGCAGGTTCCAGGCTCTGAGCTGTCAGCACAGAGCCAGACGCAGGGCTCAAACTCACAGACTGTGAGATCATGACCTGAGCCAAAGTTGGACGCTCAACCGACTGAGCCATCCAGGCGCCCCATGATTATTACATGATTTTAAAAAGTGCATGCACACCCATATATGCACATACACATACCACTTTCCACTTTTCTATAGAATGTATTTACCATATTCTGAAAAGAAGTATTAGTAACCAAAGTACTAATAATTATTTCTATCAGAAAATGGAATCATCTACTAGTTTTCTTTCTTTCTATGTATAGCTCATGTTTTAAAATGGATAACTATTGCTCTGATGATTCCAAAACTACATTTTAGGTAGTAGAACATTTGATAAAGTACTTGGATTAAAATAAATTTACTAAATTTTCACTTAAAATAAGAAGAAATTACATGTATATTAAAGAATTCACTAAAAAACTAAACCTAGCAACAGGGTGAAGATGGAAAAAAAGAAAGAAAATGAAGAAAAATATATTTTGGGTCTTAGGAGAATAAGACTTTGCCTAAAAATTTGGAATATAAAAAAAAGTAATGTTAGTATGAGCTCTGTCTTCTGTTGGTACAAATACTAGCATTTTGGAAATCAATTTGTGCATAAATATTAAAGTCATAAAAAGAAGCATAAAAGTCTATAAATAAATAAATAAATATAAAATACATAATTACATGCAAAATAAATACCATAAAATACATAAATTTATAAATGCATAAATATTAAAGTGATATAAAAATATAAATATAAAAAAATCATTACGTTTGACCTCATTATGCTACCTGTAGGGAATTAAGGTAAGGACACAATCAGAAACTCAGATAAATATTTATGTATAAGAATATTCATATGGAAACAGTATAACATTCAGTATAGTATTCAATATATAATAAGTAGTATAGTATTCAGTATATAGAAATAGGTGACTGAATTATTATTTATCGACCTGGCAGCCAATGTTGCAGAAATTAACTTGTTAGTAAATTGCTTTTATCAAGGAATGGCATATGAAATCCAGTTGTATAATATTGATGAAAGTACAAGATGCAAGTCTGTGTAAACTACACAGTCAGATCTATATGATATGTGTATTATCAAGGGAATTTGATCCCCCAGAAAACCAGATCACAAAGATTCTAGCGTAGGGGGGATTTCTTACGCAATCGTGGGAGCTGGTGGAGAAATCCAAGCCTGAAATCCTTATGGGTTAATATGAGTGGAGGCAGGAAGAAAAGCTGGAGGCAACGTGAGGAGAATAAAGACACATGAAGTCTAAATGGACAGACAGTAACTTGGGATAACACACCAGATCCTTCATCTATCTCTCACAGCTTCTAACTTCCATGGGGCCAATGAAATGCAGGAGAAACTAGAATGCTTTGCCACATACTCCTGGCCCAGGACTAAGGAAGCTGAGGAAGAGCCAGTGGATGAGCTAGCAGGTCAGAGACAGTGTAGGAGCAACCATCTATCCTTCAGAGCAGAACAGTATCTTCTTTGCCACTTCAGCCTTTCAATTTTGTGAAAACGTCTCCATGGTCAAGCCTAATGCAGAATAATGCGCGGAAAGGGATTCTGGGACAGATAGCTTCAGCTGAGATTAGTGGAAATTGCAAAGTCATGATATGCCTGTGCATGACTCCGAATGAAGATAATGGTGGCATTAAGCAACAGCTAGAAATAAACTAACAGGCATTTCTTCTAGTGAGATGATGGATAATTTGTTTTCTTCTTTATATTTTCCATTAGAACATGTGTATTTTTTACAATCAGAAAAAGTAATATTAAAAAAATTAAATATAAGAATCCATAAAAAATAAATGGTAAAAAGTAATTAGTAAACAAACTAAGACAAACTATCTGATACAACACAGTTTTTATAAAGTAAAAAAAAAAAAATTAAAACATATCAAAAGATGAAAGGTCTGGATGAGCAGTGAGCAGAGAGCAGAATGGTGGTTGCCCAGGGCTGAGTGTAAGGGGAAATGGGGAGATATTATTCAAAGGGTACAAAGTTTTGGTTATACAAGATTACATCTGTATGTACAGATACATACATACATCTATATGTACAGCATAGTGCCTAGAGTTAGCAATACTGTGTTTTATACTCAAGAATTTACTAAGAGCATCCATCTGATAATGTGTTTTTATTGCAAAAAATGTCAATAATAATAAACACAGAGGATAGGAGGAAACTTTTGAAGATTATGGGTAATGCTTATGACATAGACTATGGTGATCAAGTTGTATACATTGCATATGTACAGCTGTTTGTATACCCATCATACCTTAGCAAAAGGGTCTAAGAAATCTGGATAAATATCAACAATTGTCACATAAAACTTATTTTCTAGTAGGTAAACTCATCAAGACATAATATATAAATATGTCAGTGATAGTGATAGATGAATGAAAAAAAACAAAAAAAATACACTAAAGAAATACAAATAAGCAAGTATTAAATTTGGCTCAGTATTAATCACAAGAATTAAAATGAGATTTCTTTAAAACCAATCAAGCAATAAACATAAAAGATGATTGATGAGTTCAGATTGATGAGGATGTGATAGAATGGAACACACAGTCATTGATGGTAAAAGCAAATTGTTATAATTGTTCAGAGCACTGTGGGAAGGTATGGATGGCAAGACTTGAGCCATTTTTCTATCATCCCTTCCCTTATATCAATCCCTTCCAAACATCTCTAGTAAAGGAATTTTCAGCTATTTCCCTAGTTTCAGCTATTTCATGAGTATTTTAAATGAATAAAAACCTTCAACTGTTGTGAACTCCTATATGTTTTTAACTAAGACACTGGGGAAATTGATATTATCAGTGAGGTGGAAAGTACCTTGCACACTACTTACTTCAATAAAGTCATTTGACAAGTGTTAGATTTGGACCATAAAATAACAGTACACAACGAAGATGCCACACAAACTCTCTCTTTGCCTCTTTATCTCTTCCTCTTTCTCCCAAACACACGTACACATATTTATTCAGAAGAAAACCTCAGGTCATTATGTGAAATAAAATTTTTAAAAAATAACAAAACTTAACGTATGCTATTCTTCCATTTAAAATGGGAGGCAGAGGGCACCTGGGTGGCTCGGTGGGTTGAATGTCTGGTTCTTGATTTCAACTCAGAAGGTGAGGTCACAGTTCCTTGGATTCAACCCTACTTCCTGCTCCATGCTTTGGATTCTCTCTCGTCCTCTCCCTCGGCCCCTTCCCCCCTCAAAAATAAATAAATAAACTTTAAAATGGGAGGCAGGGTATACGAGAATATTTTGTCGAATTTTTTATTTGCTATTGTTTTAATGGTGAGGCACTTGTTCCGACAGTGAAAAAACAGGGGTTTTTCTTAAAAGCATAATTTTAGTGGCTAAAATTGAGTGCAACCTTCAGCATTCTGGACAGATAACTTTTGGTGGATCCCTCCATGACATGGCAGTTCAATACCGTGCTTAATTCCATCCCATTACCTGAGTGCCAGTCTTTTCCCAACTCCTTACAGATAGATGCTGGCTAGTCCTTGTGAAACAAATTTGGTGTTGGCAATCAGATTCGTTTCCCATTAAGTTCCTGTAGTGTTTCTGCCCAGACAAATGGCTTCACTCCTCATGGCAGCCACACTCCAGCAGGATGGATTCCAGGACTTGCTTTGCCTGACATTGAAAGGTAACCCACAGACTCCAGTAGACCGCTTATAATTTCATGAGAATTATGAGATAGATGATGGGTCACCACATATTCTACTTCACAGCAACCAAACTGGTAATATCCTTATTTTAGGGTCTGTGATCTTTTAATCCAGTTTCTTGTGACAAATATTTAATCTGCTCTGTTTGCCATTGGTTATTACCTTAATCAGAAATTTTCTGCAGAAAAAAATCAATTACTCAGCATCTCCTATTATTAACTCTGCACTATTACCTAAGAGAAAAAGAAAAGAAGGAAAAAGAAAAGGCAAATCAGATGAGATTATTTTTATTTTACTTTTCCAGGTTGAGTGTTCTCTACTACCAATTATTGACTGAGCTGCACCTGTTTACCAATTATAGCTTAATCATGTCCTTTGGAGCTCACAGTGCTTGTTAGCATTCTATACACTCCCCCTTGAACTTTGATGTCAAAACAAAGCCATATCCCTCATACCTGGAGGTCCACAAATGCCTAAGTGGGCTCAGAAAGGGATCTAAATATCAAAGGCAAAACAAGAGACTGACACACTATTCCAAATCCTGGCTTTATATTACTTAAAGTCAAAAGATTTTCTTTAATTTTTAGGCTTTCATGGATTAATCACTGTTAGGGAAAATGCTATCTCCAGGAGAAGATTAATCTTGTACATTGCACATGACCCTGTTCAAAAATCTGGATGACTTAATGAAAACAGCAACGGATAGAAGAAGGGAGCCTCCGGCCCTTTGGAGGAAGTGTGTGGCCATCAGGCCAGAGGGAAATCTGATTCACGTTATGATATATTACCCAGGAAGAAAACTGTAGAGCATGAACCAAGAATTTAGCTCAGTTATTGTGACTTTCTTGGATGTTGGTTTTGCTCTGAGTTTTAGAGGTTAAGCATCCGTGCATGTGTTTGCTTTCTGGAGTTCGGAGAGTATCTATTAAAATGTATTCTACAGATATGCAGTTCATTATCTTAGAAGAAACACGATAAGTAAAATAAGATACCTACTCGAAAAAGGTATTTTTTGTATGTGTTTAGTTTCCCAAACTACCAATAAGTACCTGGTATATGAAACTATGGTCCATGAAGTCCTGTGAGAGAAGATGCTGAGCATGAGAACAGCATTAGTTAATCTAACCACAGAGGAGAAAACACTCACTAAGCCAGTGACAGGCTTATAGCTTTTCTTCTCTATCAGTGAATGAATGAATCAGTATACACAATATCACACATAAGCACTACTTGACTGTTGTTTTTAATGTTTATTTATTTATTTTGAGAGAGTGTAAGCAGGGAAGAGGCAGAGAGAGAGAAGGAGAGAGAGAGAGACTCCTGAGCAGGCTCTGTACTGTCAGCGGAGCCCCACGCAGGGCTTGATCTCATGAAACGTTAGATCATGACCTGAGCTGAAATCACGAGTCGGACGCTTAACCAACTGAGCCACCCAAGCATCCCACTACTTGAATGTTTTCAATGGAAAAAAATTTTCTCCTTCAGATTTATTTTCGGTAAGTCAAGAAGGCTAGAAAAAGAGTAAAGCAAAAATCAGCTCACCACTTAGGAAAATACAGTGCAACCATTTTAGTATATATGATTCAATTATTTTTTCTTTCCGTGTATTTCGCTGATTGAGCTCATAACCAGCATACTTAAAATTATATGTCCTTACTAATTAAACCTTTGTTTCATTTGATAAATTTTTATGTGAATTTTTAAATAGTCTTCTAGAAGAAAATTTTCAGAGCTACGTTGTATTATAGCAGATTGCTCTTGAGCCATTTATGTGGTATAGATTTGACCAATTTTTTAATATAGAATATTGTTTTTTCCCAATTTTTCAGTATAATAAGGCTTAAATTTTTTAAAGGCTCAAATTTTAATAGAAAAATGACCACTAAAGGAATTATCAAATATAATGACGTATTTTAAAAAATTCAATGTTGCTCAATTGCCCTCCAGGGTTTTATAATTAATAATTAAAGCAGAACCATATAAGGGCTCTTAACACTTCACTTTGGTAGAAATACTGGATAGTATTTCTGTACATGAGATGTAAATTAACTTCTCTTTGTCTTGTTCCTCATCTGCAAAATGGATAAAATAATAGTACTAATTGTGTCAGGTCTTTGATGTTCTTGAGGATAAGTTTATGTGCAGAAAAGGTTATTCAGGTGTTAATTTTGATCTTAGAATTGATATACACATTTTCCAATTGCCTACCTCCTCCTTAAACTTTTAAATTCAACCTATGATATTTATTATCTATTTGTAAGTCTAAAAATTTTGAAAACCATTTTAAAATGACCTTTGAATAATGCTTGGCATCAGAGTAAAATTAAGGCCATTTAAAATTAGATTTATACCATTTTTTTCATTTTAAATGATCTAATTACTTGACTTAGATACAGTATTTATAGCTACTTAAGTGATTATTAAAAATATAATAAATTAGGGGCACCTGGGTGGCTCAGTCAGCTGGGTATCCAACTTCGACTCAAGTCATGATCTCACTCTTCATGGGTTCTAGCCCCATGTCAGGCTCTTTGCTGACAGCTCAGAGTCTGGATGGAGTCTGCTTTGGATTCTGTGTCTTCCTCTCTCTCTCTCTGCCCCTCCTCTGCTCACGCTCTGTCATTCTCTCTCTCTCCTAAAAATAAATAAACATTAATAAAATTTTTTAAAAAGTATAATACATTTATTAAAGTGGCAAAATGTGTTATTAGAAACATAAGACTGTGTACAATTAGTAAAATTTCAAATTAAAATAAAAAGTCTAAATAGATTGCTAAACAATTTATCTTAAATTATAATTAGGAAACTAATACATTAAATTTATAGGCCAAATTCTCTTAAAGTAACTATTTGCACTTAAATTATCTCTGAAGTATAGATGTCTGTTCTCCAGGAAAATAACAAATATATATATTTTTAAATATCTCTTCACTTAATTCTATTTTTTCCTGGTTTTAACTTTGTTCATCCACAAGTAAACAATGTTTGAAAGCATATCTTATCAGTACAAGTTTTTTTAGTTATTTAAAAATATATATTTTTTAACATTAATGTGAAATAAAATGGACTCTTTTGTGATCTTTGGTTCTATGACTTCTAACACTTGTACAGAATCATGTAGCCACAATCAGGACCCAGCATATTTTCATTGCCGTCTTCCCACTTCCCAAATCAACATTTGCTGCCCTTTTTCTTCACATATGCCCACTAACCTTAACCCTTGGAAACCATCAAACTGTTCTTTGTCAATAGTTTTGCTTTTCCAGAAAATTATATAAAAGAAATCACACAGTAGATAATTTTTTGAGACTGATTATTTCCTTAGCATAATGTCTTTGGGAAGTCATCTATGTGGTTTTGTTTGTCAATAGTTCTTTCCTTCTTATTGTTAATATTCCATTACATGAATAAAGCACAGTGTGTCTATCAAATCACCTACAGAAGGACCCTGAGTTGCTTTTAGATTGGAATGATTATTTAAAAAGCCTCGCTAAAAATTTATGTATGGATTTTGGGTGAGAAGAGCTGTTTCTTTATCTAATGTAAGTACCCAGAGTGGGAATGTGCCAGTATTGAGGATGTCCAGGTTTCACATTGTTAGAAACTTTCAGGTTTCTGTAAAACTATAGTGTTTTAAAGAGAAACTTTGCTTGTGAATCTAACAAACAAGCTAAGCCCTTTTATATAGCTGCTATGTTCTTCAATTCTAAAATTTAAGAAAGTAGAAACCTACATCCTTGAGATTAAGTTATCTCGTTACCTAATTTTCAGGGGATATTAGAATCAGTATCATTAACCTAAGTAGCTTTACCAACTGATGGATTCAACTAGGCTATTTACTGCCTTATGAGAATCTGAATTATGTTCTTAATTTTTCTATATATTAGGGTTACTACTACTATAGACATTTGAGAGATAACTGGAATTTCTTCACCTTATACCTACAGTGGACATAATTTAAGATGGCCCTTCCTATAAACATATATGACAAGACTGAATATAATCATAATGCATAGAACAATATCCAGCACAATAATAGAACTTCAAACCCTGTTGGATATTATGATTGCCTATTATTTCATATTTGTTTCTTTGATTTTGAATGTAACCTTAACATCTGAGACCTAATAGCCTATTTTTACAAAATAAAATCACATTTGACTTTATAGACAAAATTGTGGTGGCTCTAGCCTCCAGTAGACAATCTGCTAAAAGAGAATATTGGTTTCTGAGCAAGTTATTTGCTTAACTTCTCAAGGGCATGCTCCACTTACGCCTACCAAGTAATCTTTTATTCTTCTTTTCTACTCTTATTCCTAAGCCACTTGGTATAGGGTCTCTGCATTGGCCACTGGCCAACATAACAACTGCAATGTGCCTGCTTGCCTAGGGAGTCTTTGGCATTATTCAAATATCTCAATCTTCAGAGGCTGCTAGCTGTCTAAAGAGGCATGTCTGAGCAGTCTCTCTGCAAGCTTGGTCACCTGCATCTCAAAGCTGCTTTGCAAAGTCAATAGTCTCAAAGTCCATCATGAATAATTCCATCTGTTTGCAGTACTTTCTCTTATGTCTATAGCAGACCAAAGAAGTATCTAGGATCAGAAAATTATGAGATATGATTCCTGAAATTCCATCCTCCTCAGCTTCTTGTCTTCTTCTTCCCAAAGCCCAATTACCTTCTGTTTCTCCAATTAAAAACAAACAACCCCCCTCCCCCCAAAGGTGCAAACATCCAGAGCATTTAAATGACTGAAAACACATTCTGGAAGAGTAAATAGACTCTCCATTAGCATAATGAAGTGGAACATTTTTAAAAGATTGATAACCTTTCACATTTCTTTTATTGCACAGTCTTGCCAATATTCTCAGAATACTTATATGAATGATCCTTTGAATTTATTGGTTAATAACATTATTTGAGTACTGTTTATATACTGAGCCATTACATAACAAAAAATGCCCCTGAATTCAGTGAGAGAAGTATAGGATATTGAATAAATGACATTGAAGCTAATGCTAAAAAGTTTGAAAATCTATTGCTAGATTCCTATCCAGCAATATATTGCAAAATAGTTTGCTGCTGAGTTAGGTAAGGTAAATACATAAATCTAAAAGAAAATAACTAGAAAAATATCTAAGAATAAATAACTAAAGAAATCATCACCTCAGGTTGATGATTGTTTTTGTATTTAGAAAATCAAAGAAGAAACATAGATGTCTCTATGTACATAAAAATTTACAAACAAGAGTGGAATGCAATTAATTGCTCACAAAATATTTGTATGTCAAAAAATTAAGCAAAGTTAAATATCAAACAAACATATGAGATATATAGATATGTATCTGATCAGCCATCTTACTATACTTATTCCTTTTCTACTACTAAGTTTTCCATTAAGGTATAGATTTGCATATTTGAATTTTAAGTCACACACCTTTTTTTTTTTGATTTTCAAATTAATTTTGCTAGTCTTGACTGTAAATCTTTGTGGTGGACTTTGAAAGGAAATTCTTTGCCACATTCATAGTATCTGTGATTTTGATTGTCCATGTTACATTGAGATTTGGTTATTTTAATTGGGTCTGCAGAGCTCCATTTGATTACTCTAAAAACCTCTGAGATATTTTCATTATGGAATTTAGATCTGACATCTTTTCTAGGTTAATGTCTCTCTGGAGTTCACTAAGGCAGAAGAAGCCCAGCTACGTGTTTTTCTACTCTCCAGTGCTTCTGTGACTTTACCGTTTTTAAGTTTTATAGAGCCTACTCAAAACTCTTACACTCATGACTCCTTTTCTGTTGCCCTAGTTTTGGACAGTAATTTATTGCCAAAACATTATCCTTAGTATCCGTGCTTCTATTTTCTGATCTCTCCAATCCATCGTTCACATTGAAGATGGATTCGTATATTTTTCTAACTCCCCATTGCTTGTTTTATCAAATCCAACATATCAATAAGATGCTAAAGACCTTTGCCTTAGTTCATTTTCCAGTCTTCCCCATTATACACTATCATACTTATTCCACTGTAAACTCAGAATCATCCTCTATTTGCCAATATTTCCTTTGCACAATTGTGCATTTGTGTCTGGTATTCTTGAGGATGAAATACCTATGTCATGTTTCTGTTTTTGGAAGTTTATTCTCTATAAAGGAGCTATCATCTTCTTTTAAGAAATAATAAAGCCAAACCTTTAAAAAGTTTTTAGTGAAGGGAGAAAATTCACAAAAGCATGGTAAATTAAAAATTTTAGGCAAGAGTGTCCCTCGTGATTTTTCTTTCCATTGGGTACTTCTCATTTTTCATTCCTGAGAAAAGGATAAAAGTTTTCAGGTAGCAAATAACTGAATGTTGAACCTCAGATGATAAAATTTGAGCTTCAAATGTATCTACACCTAACACATCTCTCCCCATGTGTAAATTGATCTTTCAGTGCTAAGCTTAGAGAGTGTGGATTTTATTTTTATTATTATTTTCTTTTTCAAAGAAGACAGATATTTAAAATTTCATCCACAAAACCTTCTTCAGTTTTCCCAAACAGGATTGAATCCCATGATTCAAGAGAATACTTTCTTATCTCTGTCATAACTAATACCTCTCTTCCTTTTAATGAGATCTGCAATTGTCTGAGTTACATAACAGACTATGACTAACTCAAGAGAATAGATTGTATATTGTTTACTTTTCTACATTTTACTAGTATTTGTAAATTATTTTGCAAATGTTAAATTTTCAATATATAATCGTAGTTGAAATGAATTTTAAAGAATATCATTAGTTATTACGTCCATTTTTGAATATTGATTTTGGAAAATTACTTTATGAACCGTTGAGATCTATGTTTGAATTTCAACTCTAATATTGCCTAATTGAGATCACCTTTGGCATTATTCTCGGCTCTGGCAAAACATCAGAGAAAGAGAGAAACAGAGAGAACTATATCCTTACTTTGATGATCTAGCTGGGTGAGAGAAAATAAATAGATACAAGTAATTTATAAATAGAGAAGCTGATAAAATCTGGAAAAACTAGGAGTAGAACAAAGCAAGGAACTTCCAACCATGCTAAGTTCTACCTTCACAAAAGTATTCTTGCTGTGCTCTTTACTGCATTTTGTTGGTGCTATTATAGCTTTCAAGAATGCAGTTTCCCTCAGGTCTCCATCTGGGAAAATATGATATATTGATTAATTCATCCATTTTTTTAAATTTTAGTTCTGGCACAGCTTTCCACAGCTTTTGCTACATAAATTAACAAGATCTCTTCCAAAGGTCTTCAGGGAAGTCAGTGTGATGAGGCAGATTGACATTAAAACTCAAATTACAATATAATGTAATAAATGCAGATGCCTTATAAAAGTATCAAGTATGATCTGTGGTCATTCTTGAGGACCTAAGAAGCCATGTTAAGGGAAACAACTAAAACATAATCTGTGACCTAAAGGAGTAGAATGATAAGAGAGTTTCAGAGAAAAGACAGGATGTGGTTAAGCATTATTCCTTACAAACATATTTCAAGAATCACCTCCTTAGCAAGGCTTTCCACAAACTCAATACTCCTCATTCATTCCCTTCTTTGTGCTTGCAAAGTTTTTCAGTATATACACTCTGTATAGCACATATCAGAACCTGTAATTATCAATTTATATTCGTGTCTCATCTGATAAATGGCATGCTCTCAGAGCCAAAAATCATAGCTTATTGACCTGAATAAGTAGCTCAATATTTTCCTGCACTGACTTAGGTATTGAAATGATACAATGCCAATCAGTCTTTTCTGTTTGTTAAAAAGCACTGATGCCTATCATTAATAACCACCTATAGATAATACATCAAATCTATTAGGTTCCTAGAATTATTGAGAGGTCAATTTACATTTATTATTTTTAATTACAAAGTTTTACCTAAAACTGGACAAATGCATATAAAACTCGCCACTCTGTATCATAGAACTTTTGGTAAATTGGCATATTTGATATTCTACATTGTGAATATGATGGATGACATATAATAAATGTAATTCTACATGTCAAAACCATTTTGTTTCCTCAACTAGTAACATGCATGAAAATCTAGAAAGTGAAATAAATTTGTACTTTAAGGGAATATAAAATTGAATCAACACTGAAATATTTCCAACATATGCAAAAACTATTCCATGAGTTTAAATAGATTTTATAAATAATATTTAAAATAAGCTATTGGTGGGGCGCCTGGGTGGCGCAGTCGGTTAAGCGTCCGACTTCAGCCAGGTCACGATCTCGTGGTCCGTGAGTTCGAGCCCCGCGTCAGGCTCTGGGCTGATGGCTCAGAGCCTGGAGCCTGTTTCCGATTCTGTGTCTCCCTCTCTCTCTGCCCCTCCCTCGTTCATGCTCTGTCTCTCTCTGTCCCAAAAATAAATAAACGTTGAAAAAAAAATTTAAAATAAGCTATTGGTTCAAAACTCATCACTACTTGAAGCTTAATTTCAAAGATTCACTAAAATGATCAACAGATTCAATAAAATAATAAGAAGTTAAAACTAGATGCATTAATTTAGAAAGCTTATTTACAAAAAGGTAAAAATCTCTTGTTTTTGCAAATAGAAGTTAAAATGCATTTTTCTAAAAGCAACAAAAATGAGTTGTATTCCTTTCAAAGGAAAGCCTATTTATCACACTGGGGTCATCAGTGTCTTTCTGACCTAGCTCGTTTTAGTCTCTCAGTAATCAGTTAAGGGTGTCCAAATTTGAGCTGCATGGGGGGGCTCAGTTGGTCAAGCATCTGACTCTCGGTTTCAGTTCAGGGCACGATCTCATGGCTTGTGAGTTTGAGCCCCACATCGGGTTCCATGCTGACAATGTGGAGCCTGCTTGGGATTCTCTCTCTCCCTCTCTCTCTTGCCCTCCCCTACTCCCTTTTTAAAAAAAAAGAAAGACTGAATTTGATATAATTAGTTTTCCCTTATGTGGACCTTAATTTTTTTTTACCTAATAAATAATTATTATATTATACTTTGAAAAAAATGTAGAAGAAAATTGGGTTGCGCCTGCCAAAAACATATACTCCCTAAGATGAGAATAGCAGAACTTTTTAAATGTTAATTAATTACTTTAAAGAAAGCATGAGCAGGGGAGAGGCAGAGAGAGAAGGAGAGAGAAAATCCCAAGAGGCTCTATGCTCAGCACAGAGCCTGATGCAGGGCTCAATCTCACAAACCATGAAATCAAGACCTGGGCCGAAATCATGAATTGGAGTCTAACCAACTGAGCCACCCAAGCATCCTTAGCAGAATTTTTCTTTTACTTTATTTGAAAAATATATTTAGGTTTTTAATTTTTTTGAATTTTTATTTAGTTTTGAGAGAGAGAGAGACAGCGTGAGAGCAGGGGAGAGGCAGAGAGAGAGGGAGACACACAATCCAAAGCAGGTTCCAGGTTCTAAACTGTCAGTATAGAGCCCGACATGGGGTTCGAACTCACAGACTGTGAGATCATGACCTGAGCTGAAATCAGACACTTAACTGACTGAGACACCCAGGCGCCCCAAAGTCATTTAGATTTTTAAAAATAAAATATTCTTCAATTGTTTAATTGTCACTTTCATCTACTTTACTTATATACCTAGTATAAATTATTACAATTATATATAAAACATTGGTATTTAAAGATAGGTCCTCCCCCCCCCAACATAGTCACTACATTTAACCCAACATTTTACCTGTCTTAGTGAGATATTATGAATTACACAATATGAAGTGTTTTTGTGTGTTACTTCTTTTTATTTCTCTTCTCCAAGAATCTCAAAACCTTTTCTAAATTCCCCAGGTCACAGCAACAATGAACTGTGTCTGAAGTGCCAATAACTCACCATTTTTCACTCTAGGTTTGGAAATAGAAGGACATCTAATAGCTACCTTTTACTGGCTTGATTTCTAAACAAGGAGCCAAATCTTCAACTCTCACTCTACTGTTAATCATCCCATAGTTGTTTTCCCCAAAGCCCATTCTTTTGTCTTTTTCTAGGCTCAAGTAGTAATTACAAAAATTTATAGTGAGAAGGAGGAGGAAGAATGTGTCAAACAATTACCAGGTTTCAAAATGTCCCTTTTAGGGGTACCTGGGTCGTTCAGTTGGTTAAACATCTGACTCTTCACTGTGGCTCAGGTCATGAGTTTGAGCCCTGCAATGGGCTTGTTCTTGGCATGGAGCCTGCTTAGGATTCTCTCTCTCCCTCTCCTTCTGCCCCTTCCCTGTTCATGTGCTCTCTCTCTCTCTCTTTCAAAACAGACAAACAAACAAACCCACAAAAATGTCCCTTAAGAAAAATAAAATGTCCCCAGAGCAAGTACATTTGTTCCAGCCCACGGTCTTTGAAAATTCTTTGTTGGAGGTTCTTTATTCTTCTTCTGAATTATTTTTATTGTATATAGATATTTCATAGGAAAAACCAACATATTTATTAACATTGTCATCACAAAGTAAGCTGTGCTATGGACAGATGGAGATAATGTAAACTTTCTTTACAAAAATATTATTAGGAGGTCAGAGACACCTTGATAAGGATGTACATAGATAGATAGATAGATAGATAGATATGTTTAAGATATGAGATTAGGGGCACCTGGCTCTCTCAGTTGGTAGAGCATGCGGCTCTTGATCTCAGGGTCATGAGTTTGAGCTTCATGTTGGGTGTAGAGATTACTTAAACTAATATTCAAAATTAAAGAACTGGTCACCTGGGTGGCTCAGTCAGTTGAGTGTCCAACTCTTAATTTTGGCTCAGGGTCATGGGATCGAACCCTGCATTGGACTTTGCACTGAGCGTGGAGCCTGCTTAAAATTCTCTCTCTCTCTCTCTCTCTCTCTCTCTCTCTTTCTCTGTCCCCTTCCCCTGCTTGTGATTTCTCTCCCTGTAAAAGAAAAAAAAAAGATATGATTAAGGTAATATTATGGGCACTTATATTATTCTAGTATAATTAACTTGCAGTGTTATATTATTTTTAGGTGTACAGTACAATGATTCAATGAGCCGATACATTTTTCAGTGCTCCTCAAGTTAAGTGTAGTTTTAATGCTCTTTATCTATTTCAGCCATCCTCTTACCTATCACCCCATTTTCTTTGAGTAAATATCCAGTAGCAGAATTACCACATCGTATGATAATTCTGTTTTTAACTTTATGAGAAAGTTTATGACTGCTTTTCAGTGTTTACACCAGTTGCATGCCCACCAACAGTGCACAAGGGTTCCTTTTTCTTTACACATTATATATGTTTTTAAAAGATAAAAATCTCTAGAATTCTAACCTTCACTATCAGTTTTATTAAAATGTATAACATTTTTATTATTAGTTTATTTTAATATAAATGGCAGACATCAGAAACAAAGGGGCACCACTTCTCATGTAACTACAAGCCTTTTTGTTAAAAAGCAAAATCTACTGGGTACTTACCCAAAGTAAATGAAAACACTAATTTGAAAACATATATATGCACCCCATGTTTATTGCATTATTATTTACACTGGCCAAGATATGGAGGCAACCCAGGTGTCTATCCATAATAGAATGAATAAAGAAGATGTGAAATGTTATATATATATATATATATATATATATATATATATATATATATAATGGAATATTATCCAAACATAAAAATGAAATCTTGCCTTTTGCAACAATATAGATGGATCTAGAGAAGTCAGTCAGAGAAAGACAAATACCATATGATTTCACTCATATGTGGAATTCAAGGAACGAGTCAAAGAAACCATGAAAAAAGAGACAAAAAACCAAACTCTTAAATATAGAGAACAAATATAGAGCCCCTCCCCTGCCCGTGCTCTGTCTCGCTCTCTCAAAAATGAATAAACATTTAAAAATAGAGAGAGAGCGAGAATGAAATATAGAGGGGAGGTGAGTGGGAGGAATAGATAAAAAGGAATGAGAGCACACTTAGCCTGATAAACACTGAGATAAGCATAGAATTGTTGAATCACTATATTGTATAGCTGAAACTAATATAACACTGTATGTTAATTAAATTAGAATTTTTATAAAAAATATAAACACAAAAGAAAATAGTTGTCTTACTGCCTTGAAAATCTTGATACAAGAACCAAGAATGCTTAATCTTTATGAGGAATTAGTTTAAAATCACTAATGGCAATTCAGTTTTCATTTTAGTACAGATGTTCAGATCACTTGGTAACATTTTCCTTTGGCTTTAAGATGCCTTTACCATTACTTCTCTTATAAGGCAAATGAGTTATTTTAAAATACTCTTTCACTTCAATGTAATTGGTGTCTAGGACAAAATCATAGGATGATTTTTCCCTTAAATTCTTCTAAGGGAGTAAAATTATAAATTTAGCTTGGTGTTATGTCAATACCTAGAGCTTATATCAATTCAAATCGTTAAATATTTATGCAGTGACAACTGTATCTGTCTGCACCTTAGTTTCCCATGTGTTTTTGTTTCAAAATTAAACAGTAAATATGCAAAGTTTTCAGCAAATTTGCGAATACATAAACACTGGGTAAATGACACTTCCTACCTTGGTGTGTGTGTGTGTGTGTGTGTGTGTGTGCGCGCGCGTGTGTGTTTTGTTTTGTTTTGTAGTGCTTTATATATCCAGAATTGTGTACAGAATTTGTGAACACCTGCTTTGTTGACAATGAAATCACTAATGTTTTATTTTAACTTATTTTTCTCTTTGATAATCTTGTGGTATTTTAGAATTACACATGACCTTGGTGATATTACACATGACCAGCTATTCTCACCAGTAAGCTGGACAAAGTTCCAAGCTATAGATTTATACATTTATTTCACATCACCCACTCCCTGCAAATCTATCTCAATCCATGTCTCATTTCCAGAGGTGATTTTGCACAATTCATCATACCTGAAGATGTTCACAGTTGCTCTAGTATGTACATTATTGAACACAGTAAGCACTCAATCAAAATGTGAACTGCATAAAATAACTGATCCCAAACATAATAGTTGTTTTAAATTTTTTAATGTTTGTTTTTTGAGAGACAGAGGTGGGGGAGGGAAGGTAGAGAGACAGGGAGACACAGAATCAGAAGCAGGCTCCAGGCTCCAAGCTGTCAGCACAGAACCTGATGCAGGGCTTGAACTTATGAACCGTGAGATCATGACCTGAGCTGAAATTGGGCACTTAACCGACTGAGCCACCATGGTGGTCCCATGATAGTTAATAATAGCTCATATTGCTAATACTAATGTAGTTTTGGGAGAATAATAAGGAATTTTAAGCTAGCAACATCTTTGAGAGTCCAAGCGATGGCTCTAAAATGGTAAATTAGAGCCATTAACAATAACCTGCTGTAGGGCATATTTACAGCCCTGTGTAATTCTCAAAGCCTATAATGGACATGAATGCTTACTCTGCCTATCACTAGATTTTTCAACATATACACAGAATTGAAAATATGCAATATTCAATTTGGACCATGTTATAGTATTTTGTTTATATTTAGAAACAGAACTTTTTAGTAAGCATTGTTTACATCTACAAAACACATAAAAAACATTTTTAATGAATACACTGTTGTATGAGAACATTGCAGACTCTTTGGTTATCACCACATTCCATTATAGAAGTATCTATATCTGGTAAACACAGCTAAAACTATCATTGTCATAAGATGCCAATAACCATGGGCATTTTTAAACAAAGTTGCCAGCTAGCGAGTCTATTTTATTGACGCCTATTAAAGAGATTCTGTGTTTAGCAGGATCTAATCATAATCAGGGATTTTTCATTAACTATCTTAACAAGGGGGGGGAGAAAATATCAAAAGCAAATTAACCAGTAACCAACAAATAAATTCAACTTGCAATCTGCATTTATAGTGGATGGATCTAAAAATGCTTTGAAGTCAGTAGGAATTATTTTCAAAATAAATACACTCCTTCATTTTCTTAGGAATTTGTGGTACCATTAAGCTAGCGTCTTTTGACACTCTGGTTTGAGAAACGCATTTTGTTAGATTTTTACAAAAAATATTTCAGGTTTATAAATAAACTTTATAAGTGAACCCCCTTGCAAGTTTTATTTATTTATTTATTTATTTATTTATTTATTTATTTATGTATTTATTTATTTATTTTATACAATTTATTTACTTTTCCCATTGCAGATTTTTAAATAAGCATTTTTTGACAAATAAATACATGAGAAATATTCTTCACACATAAGCTACACACCTTAGTATTTCAGATAAAATAAGAAGAAAAAACAAAATAACAATAGCAGAAACAACAATGACAACAAAATATAATCCTGTCTTTTATAGCCCATCTTAATTCTATTAACCATAGGCCTCGGATTATTTAAAGATGAAATTATCACACCAGGTTTTGCTATGTTAAATATGATAATAAAACCCATTTTGGGGCGCTTGGGTGGCGCAGTCGGTTGAGCTCCGACTTCAGCCAGGTCACGATCTCGCGGTCCGTGAGTTCGAGCCCCGCGTCAGGCTCTGGGCTGATGACTCAGAGCCTGGAGCCTGTTTCCGATTCTGTGTCTCCCTCTCTCTCTGCCCCTCCCCCATTCATGCTCTGTCTCTCTCTGTCCCAAAAATAAATAAACGTTGAAAAAAGAAAAAAAAATTAAAAAAAAAAAAAAAACAACCCATTTTATATAGAAGTTATTCTCTATCTAATGGTTTTGTACTGCAGTAGACTGAATGTTTGATTCTTATGAAATTCACATGTTGAATTCCTAAACCCCTAATGTATAGTATTAGGAGTTGGCGCCTTTGGCAGGTAATTAGGTCATTAAAGTGGATCCCTAATAAATGGAATTAGTGTCTTACAAGAGAAATCGCAGAGAGCTGTCTCACCTCTGTCTGTAATGCAAAGACACAGTGAGTAGATGGCCTTCTATGAATCAGAAAACTGGCCCTTGCCAGACATAGAATCTTCTAGCACCTTGATTTTCTACTTCCTAGCTTCTAGAACTGTGAGTGTGTCTAGTTTAAGCCACCACTAAATAGTATTTTTGTTAGAGTAACCTGAACAGACTAAGACAATAAATTTCACATTAATGATGTTATATCAGGATATTACTTAAAAAAAAACCTTCCTATTCTGGGGCACGTGGGTGGCTCACTTGGTTAGGCATCCGACTTCGGCTCAGGTCATGATCTCACAGCTTGTGAGTTCGAGCCCATCATCGGACTCTGTGCTGACAGCTCAGAGCCTAGAGCCTGCTTTGGATTCTATGTCTCTCTCTCTCTCTCTCTCTCTCTCTCTCCCCCTCCCCTGCTCGTGCTCGTCTCTCTCTCTATCAAAAATAAATAAACATTAAAAAAAATTAAAAAAAAACCCTTCCTATTCTAAAATATCAATTTCCTTATCTCACAGTTAAAACTTTACTTCTTAAAGGGGCTTAATTTTTATTTAAATTTTTTTTTAATGTTTATTTTATTTTTTGGAGACAGAGAGACAGAATGTGAGTGGGAGAGGGGCAGAGAGAGAGGGAGACGCAGAATCTAAAGCAGGCTCCAGAATCCAAGCTGTCAGCACAGAGCCCAATGTGGGCTTGAACTTGTGAGCTGTGAGATCATGATCTGAGCTGAAGTCAGACATTTAACTGACTGAGCCCCCCAGGCCCCCCAGAGGTGTTTAATTTTTCAATTAACTCATTAACTGTTGAAAGACTCATGAATTATCAGTTAATGCCTTGTGGGTTTTTTGTTGTTATTGTTGCTGTTGTTTGTTTTTGTTTTGTTTTGTTTTGTTTTTAAGATTTTATTCTTAGTAATCTCTACACTCAACTTGTGGCTTGAACTCACAACCCTGATGTCAGAGTCACATGCTCTACTGACTGGAGCGAGCCAGACTCCCCTGCCTTAGTGGGTTTTTTTTTTTTTTAATTTATTTTTTATTTTAGAGAAAGAGAGAGCATGAGTGAGGGAAAGGGGAAGAAAGGGGAGAGAGAGACAGAGAGACAGAGAGAGAGAATCTTAAACAGGTTCCATGCTCAATGAGGAGATGCAGGGTTCAAGTCCGTGACCCTAGGATCATGACCTGAGCCCAAATCAAGAGTCAGACACCCAACAGACTAAGCCACTCAGGTGCCCCTCACTTTTTACTAAACAGCCAAAACCTTTGGGAAAAAATAGGAAAAGTATGGTTAAGTCACTATTAAATGTTGTGTCTATAGGGGAATATTGAAGTTTTGTTAACAGGTATTACTTCTAAAAAGCATAAAATATGGAGAAACTTTCAGTTCTTGACTGAAACAACAAAAGGAAAATGAAATTACAACACGATTCCCGAATTATATTTGAAATGATAAAAAATAGTTTCAGAGGGTGGACTACATAAAAGGCCACAAATAAAGCTCAATAGATTTAGAAAAATAGACATCATGCAAAGCATCTTCTCTAACCAAACAAGATGAAGTTTGAAATCAATAACATAAGGAAGACTGGCAAATTTGTGGAAAATAAAAGACATTATTAAACAGAAAAATAACAAGAAAAATTAGAAAATATTGAAAGATGAATGACACAATATACCAAAACTATGGAACACAGTGAAAGCAGGGCTAATGGGGAAATTTATTGCTATCACCACTTATATTGGAAAAGAAATAAAAGCTCTAGTCAACAACATACTTTGTAGCTTCAGGACAAGAAAAAGACAAAAGAAGTTAATTTCAAAGCTGAAATAAAGAAAGGAACAATGAAGACTAGAGCAAGATAAACAAAAGAGAGAATGGAAAATCACTAAAACCAAATGTTGTGTTTTTGAAATTATCAATCAAATTGACAAGCCTTTAGCTAGTAGACTAAGGGAAAAAAGAGAGAAGTCTCAAATTACTAAAATTAGACATGGAAGTGGGGATATTACTGTTGATACTACAAAATAAAAAAGTACTTTAAATAATTCTGTACCAACAAATTGAATAACCTAGATGAAATGAACAAATTCTTATAAAGCTACAACCTACCAAACTGAATCACAAAGAAATAAAACTAGTAAGGAGATTGAATCAATAATAAAATGTCTCCCAACAAAGAAAAGCTTATAAACCTAATGGCTTCACTGGTGATTTCTACCAAACATTAAATAACTAACACCAAACCTCAAACTTTCCCCCCAAAATTGAACAGGGAACACTTCCTAACTCATTCCATAAGGCCAGACTTGCTCTGATACCAAAATCAGGAAAAGATACAAGTAAAGAAAACAAAACTGTTCATTTTACGAACACTGATGAAAAAGTCTTCAACAAGATACTAGCAAGCTGAATTTAGCCATATATTGAAAATATTATATACAATGACCAAATGCGATTATTCCTGAGATGCAAGGATGGTTTAACATATAAAAACTGATCAATGTATACACCACGTTAACAAAGCACAAATGCCACATTGTTATTTTCAATTGATGCAAAGAAACATTTAACAACATTCAACACCCTTTCAAAAAAAAAGAAAAAAAAACTCAACAAAATAGGAATGGACAGAAACTACCTCAGTATAATAAAAGTCATATATGAAAAACCCACAGAAAACATCATACTCCATCATGAAAAAATTAAAGCTTTTCCTCTCATATCAGGAACATGGGAAGGATAGCTCTTTTACCAATTCCATTCAACATAGCATTGGAAGTTCTAGCCTCAGTAGTGACACAAGAAAAACAAATAAAAAGCATTTGAATTGAAAAGAAAGAAAGTAAATTATCTCTCTTTACTTCACAAAAGTAAATTATCATCTTCTATGATATTAATTTATATTTAGAAAAATGTAAAAATTTCACTAAAAACACGTCAGAAGTAATAAAAATACTCAGTAAGATACTAAGATACAAAATCAACACACAAAAGTCAGTTACATTTCTGTGCATTAACAATGAATAATTTGAAATAAGAATTAAGAAAATTCCATTTAAAATAATACCAAAAATAATAAAATAATTAGAAATTAACTTAACTGAGAAGATGAAAGTTTTTACCATAGAAACTACAAAACATTACTAAAACTAAAGACAACATAAATAAATAAAGACATCCCAAGTTCATTGTTTGGTAGACTCAATGTTGTGAATGTACAATATCGCCCAAAACAATCTACAAATTCAACATAATCCCTATCAAAATCCCAATAATTGTTTTTGAAAAAAAAAAGAAAAAAGAAAAACCCATCCTAAAACTCATATGGAATCTCAGTGGACCTTGAATAGACAATACAACATTGAAAAAAAGAATACAGCTGGAGTACTCACACTTCCTACTTTTAAGATTCACTACAAAACTATAATAATCAAAACAGGATGGCATTGGCATATAGACATCTTTGCAATGGCAGTTATATAGAGCAATGGAATAGGATAGAGAGTCCAGAGATAAACATTTACATAGATAGTCAAATGATTTTCAATGAAAGTGTCAAGACAATTCATTGAGAAGAAGGCAGTCTTTTCAACAAATGGTGTTAGGAATACTAGATACCTATATGCAAAAGGATAAAATTGAACCATTACCTTATACTGTGTACGAAATATAACTCAAAATACCATCAAAGACCTAAACATAAGAGGTAAACCTATAAGACTCTTAGTAAAAAGCATAAGGCAAAAGCTTGACAATACTGAATTTAGCAATGATTTCTTAGATATGACACCAAAGGAACAATCAATAAAAGATGGGGGCACCTGGGTGGCTCAGTTGGTTAAGTGTCCGACTTTGGCTGAGGTCATGATCTCATGGTTTGTGAGTTTGAGCCCCACATCAGGCTCTGTGCTGACAGCTCAGAGCCTGGAGCCTGCTTCAGATTCTGTGTCTTCCTTTCTCTCTGCCCCTCCCCTGCTCATGTTCTGTCTCTCTCGCTCTGTCTCAGAAATAAAGAAACATTAAAAAAAAAAAGAAGTAGCCAAATTGGACTATATGAAAATTAAAAAACCCAAACTTTTGGGCATCAAATGTACTAACAACAGAGTAAAATAGCAACCCGCAGAACAGGAGGAAATATTTATAAATCATATATCTGATAAGGATTGATATTCAGAATATACTGAGAACTCCTAAAAGTCTCCCTCCCAAAAAATAAACAATCAGAAATGGGCAAAGAACCTGAACAGACATTTTTTGAAAGAAGATATACAAATGACCAACAAACACATGAAAAGATGCTCAGCATCACTAATTATTGAACAAACTGAAATCAAAACCACCATGAGATACCACTCACACACTTACCAGGATGGTTACTATATAAAAATCAAAACACAGAAAATAACATGTGTTGGCAAGGATGCAAAGAAATAGGAACCCTTGTGCACTGTTGGTGAGAATGTAAAATGCTATGGAAAACAGTATGGTGGTTCCTCAAAAAATTCAAAATAGAATCACTATATGACCCTGCAATTCCATTTCTGAATACATACTGAAAATAATCGAAATCAGTGCCTCAAGAGTATATTTGTATATTCATGTTCATGGCAGCATTATTTACATTAGCTCAATCATGGAAGCAATGCATATGTTCACTGATGGATGAATAGATAAGCAAAATGTGGTATATCCATAAAATGGAATATCAGTCAGCCTTAAAAATAAAAGTAATTCTGACATGTACTATAACATGCTTGAAACTTGGAGTGAAATAATTCAATCATAAGAAGACAAATATTGTATGATTACACGTATTTGGAGTACCTAGAATAGTCACATTCAGAAGGTAGAATGGTATTTAACAGAGGTTGGGGGGAGGAAGGAATGGAAAGTTATTGTTTAATGTTTATAGTTTGAGCTTTGCAAGATGAAAAGGGTTCTACAGAAGGATGGTGGCAATAATTGCCCAGCAGTATGAATGTATTTAATACCACTGAATTGTGCACTTAAAATAGTTAAGTTAGCAAGTGCTCTGTTATGTATATTTTACCACATTAAACAAGTATTATTAACAAAAATTTGGTTCTTTAGACTTATAATATGGAACCACTTTTATTGCAGCTGTCACTAAACACTTTAAAATGTTTTCTTTTTCAGATGTTGCCCTATTTCTTTTTCACTAAGCCATTCCAAGAAGGAGGTCAATTTTCATAATGAAATAGCCCAGTTTTTAACCCCCGTAAACGTCTCTGGAATGACATCATTTTATTTCACTGCAAAATGGCTGTGAGTTTTCCTTGGCAAAGAACTGTTCTACTAATTTTGCTTTGTCTGTCATCAGTTCTTTTGGGACCATGAACTAACCTAACAGGCTATTTCTGGTCATACCTCTATACAGATTCATTGCTCAGGCACTTGCTTTTATAGAGGGCCAAGTAAATGAGCGAAGCAAAGAAGAGCCTAGAAACCTGAGTAGATACATCCAATTTAAGAAGAAAAAAAAATGACACTTCTCGTGTCTCTTATTTAGAATATTCCTGAGTACTTTTTTCCAACGCATCTTTTGAAAAACGGCCTAAAAAATTCATGTGTACACAAAAGTACTAGCGAGCTTATTTATGTGAAGAGAAAATCATGTGACTTAATTAAAATACCCTAAATTGATGTAAGAAGTGGTGTAATTAAGCTAAAATTTCCTTTGTACAGTCAAACTGACTTTTATCCTTCTTTATTTCTTCCAAGAATTATTACTTTATCCAGATCTATATCAGAGAAGTGTTTTCACTTTTTGATGGCATTTAAGCAGATTCTTTGGAGAAAAATCCCCAGCATCTTTCCAAAACAGCTTCCAGAGGAGGTGACACATGTTCACGGCATGATTAAAGCTTTATTTAGATTATATCTCTATTTTTTTTAGCATCATCCAAGGGTGACATTGTTGTTGAGCAAAGCTCAGATAAAAGGGAACAGAATCACATAAAGAATACTACAATTTTACTCCCACTGAGAACTGCCACACTGGCTGCATAATTTTCATCTTTTGAAAGTATGAGAATCAAAATAAAGCAACAGCCGATTAAGGTTATACAAGCAGCCCATTTTATCGTGGAGTTTTGATGCATGAATTTTATTAACAATGGACATAGTTAATGCAGATACCTTAGCAAATGTATGTGAAGGTTTACAATTGCGAACGTTTATCTACAGCATAAAGCATGCAAAATAGCTTTCATTCTATATGGGGTAACACCTAGAAGGAAATTGAGAGCTGTCATAAATCATATGGGCAGAAGAATTAATCTTCTTTGCTTTTTGAGGTAGAAATGGGTGCATTTATGTATTTATGTTTTTATTAATATTTCATTAATATTTTGTGTATTTAGATTGTAATGACAGATCATTTAAGATGATTACAGTTGCAAACTAGAGAAAAGCCAACCAAACTGGCATACATCAAGGAAAGAAAATTATTGACTTATGTCCCTGCAGTGTCCAGAAGTATAAAAGCATTCAGGTGCGTCTTCATCAAGTGACTGAAATCACATTACCAGGACTCAGAGCTTCCCACTTGTGGGCTCTGTCTCTTGTTCAACTGCCTTCACTCTCAGCTTCCACTTGGTAGCTTAAATGGCTCTAGGCTTATGTTATTCTTGTGGCGAGCAGTCCCAGAAAAATAACAACAGTCTTTTCTCTAGAGCAGTTGTTCTTGAATGGGGGCAATTTTGCTCCCCAGAGGACATTTGGCAATGTCTGTACGTATTTTGTTTGTCATAACTGGGTTTGAAACGACCGGCATCTAGTGAATAAAGGTTAAAGATATTGCTAACTATCCTGCAATGCACAGGTTAGTTCTCAAGAAAAGGGCTTATCTCTCAAAATACCAGTAATGCTTAAGTTGAGAAATCCTACCTCAACTCTATATCTATTCTTTTCAATGTGGTAGCCACTAATCACATGTGGCTATGAATAGTTGAAATGTGGCTGATCCAAATTGGGGTTTGTTTTAAGTGAAAAATGCATACAAGACTTTTTTATGAAAAAAATAATGCAAAATCCCTCATTAAATTTTTTATATTGATAACCTGTTAGAATGCTTCTATTTTGGATTTATTGGGTCAAATGTTTTATTACAAGTAACTTCACTGATTTACTTTTTTAATATGGCTATAATTTTAAACTACCACTGTATTTATATTGAACAGTGCTGGTTTGATGAACTATAGTAGAGTTGTCCAATAGAAATTCCTGAAATGATGGAAATGTTTTTATATATTTACTGTTCAACATGATAGCAGAGTGGCTATTGAAGATTTGACTAGTGCAGCTAGTGCGATTGAGAAACTAAATTGCTAAGTGTAATTAATTTCAATTTAAACTAGACATGTTGGGTCGCTGCCTACACTATTAACACACATTCCAAGTGTGCTAAGAGTCACATTCCCAGCAAAATGCTAATTGCTATTTTTTCCTCAGTGTGAAATACATTTACCCATGACTTAATCACAGGACCAGCGCAGTGTTGCTCTGATTTCCTAGACCTTAGTTACCTGCCCAACTCCAGAGCCAGGCGATCTCAAAAACATTTTGCTCCTTCTGTTTCATCTTTTTAGTTTAAATAAATAGTGAAATATTAAAATTTACATATTTTACATGTGACAAATGTAATTTGTCACATATAAAATAATACTATTTTAATTGACATAAAATTCCTAGACACCAAATACATCGTTCAAATCATTTTAAGGGGCACGATTCAGTGGTTTTTAGAATACTTAAAATGTCATACGGTCATTGGTAGTATCCAATTTCAGAATATTTGTGTCACTGAATTTTCATATCAATAATTGCAAAAAGAAACCTGGTACTATCTAATTACTTTTCCTCCAGTAACTACTAATCTCTTTTCTGTTTCTATAGTATTGTCAATTCTGGACATTTCATATAAATGGAATCATACCATATGTGGCTTTTTAAAAATGTTTATTTATATTTTGAGAGAGAGAGAGGGAGAGAGAGAGAGAGCTTGAGCAGAGGAGGGGAAGAGAGAGAGGGAGACAGAGAATCCCAGTGTGGAGCCCAATGCCGGGCTCAAACCCCCACACCGCGAGATCATGACAGCCAAAACCAACAGTCAGAGGCTTAACCGACTGAGCCACCCAGGTGTCCCTATTTTTCTTTTTTTATTGAAGTATAGTTGACACACGATGCTATACTAGTTTCAGATAGTACTTCATTTTCTTTTACAACTAAACAATGAATAAAACATTTTATGTATATACCACATTGTATTTATCCCTCATAAGATAATGGACATTTGGGTAGTTTGCATTTATTGGCTATTGTGACTAATGCTGTTATGAACATTCCTGTACAAGTTTTGTTTTTGATTCTCCTGGGTTTTTCTGGATCTCTAGAAATGGCATTGCTGGAGTATATGGTAACTCTACCCCTTTAACTATTTTCCACCGTAGCTGTTTCATCTTACATTTCTAATAGCCATGCATGAAGGCTCCAATTCTCCCTATCCTAATGAACAATTGTTATTTTTATATAACACTTACATGTTATAGTCATCCTAATGTGCAGGAAATGATATTTCATTATGGTTTTGATTTGCATTCCCTAATGACTAATGATATTAAGAATCTTTATTACATTTCCTTTGGAAACATGTTTATTCATGTCCTCTGCCCATTAAAAAAAAACTGGGTTGTCTTTCTAATATTGCATTATAGGAATCCTTTACATATTCTGGATTTTATAAGATACACAATTTGTAAATATTTCACCTCATTTTGTGTGCTGTCCTTTCACTTTCCTGATAGTGTCCTTTGATGCACAAAGTCTGTAATTTTGGTAAAATAGAATTAATCGATTTTTACTTTTGTTCCTTGTGGTATTGGTGTCATATATGAGACACTATTATTTAATCCGAAGTCACAAAGAATTGCACCTATATTTTTTTTCGAAGGGTTTTATAGTTTTAGAGTTTGCATTTAGGTGTCGACCAATTTTAAGTTAATTTTTTCTATATGATGTGAGAAAGGATTCAGGTTCATGCTCTGGCATTTGGATATCCAATCATCCTAGCACCATTCATTGAAATGACTCTTCTCATCCTATTAAATGGCCTGACACCTTTGTCAAAAATCAGTTGGACAAAAGGGTTTATTACTAGATTCTATACTTTATTCCATTGATCTATCTCTATTTATGCTAATGCCACACTATTTTGATTACTATTACTTTATAGTAAGTTTTCAATTTATGAACTGGAAGTCCTCGACTTTGTTCTTTTTCAGGATTGCTTTGACATTTGATTTCTGCAAAAAGGTAGTTGGAATTTTGTAGGGATTGGTTTCATTAATAAATGTGGGGAATATTGCCAATTAAGAATACTAAGTTTTCCAATTTGTGAACACAGATGTCTTTATTTATGTAACTCTTTAATTTTTATTAGCACTATCTGGTTTCAGTATACAAATCTTGTACTTCCCTGGTTACATTTAATCCTAAGTATTTTACTCTTTTTGATGCCATAAATGGAATTGTTTTCTTAATTTCATTTTTGGGTTTTTCATTTCTAGTGGATGGAAGTACAACTGATTCTTGCCTATTGATCTCGCATCGTACAACTTTACTGAATTTGTTAGTTCTAATAGATTTTTTTAATGTATGGATTTATTAGGATTTTCCAGATATAATAAGTTCATATAATCTGCAAATAGGTTCATTTTTACTTCTTCCTTTACTATTTGGATAGTCTTTTCTTTTGTTTTGTCTTTCCTTACCTAACTTTCCAGTTAGAACTCCCAGTACAATGTTAAATAGCTAGAACAGACATTCTCGATCTTAGGCTGAAAGCTTTAAGTCTTTCACAATTAAGTACGATGGGAGCTGTGGGTTTTTTTATAGATGCCCTTTATCAGGGTAAGAAAATTTTTTTCTATTTGCAATTTGTTGAGTGCATTTATCATGAAAGGATGTTGGCTTTTTTTTTTAAAAAAAGGGTTTTTTTGCATCTATTTAGATAATCACTTATTTTTCTTTATTATAGTGGCATTGTATATTACACTGACAAATTCTGTATGTTGAACCAACTTTGAATTTCTGGTATAAATCCCTCTTGGGCATGGTGTATACTCATTTTAATATGTTGCTGGATTAGGATTGCTGATATTCTATCGAGGATTCTTGCATTTGTATCCATAAGGGATATTGACCTGTAAGTTTTCTTTCCTTGCAATGTCTTTGACGTCAAGGTAATGGTAACCTCAGAGATTGAGTTAGCAAGCATCTCTCTTTTATTTTGAAGAGTTTGTGAGGGACTTTTCCTTCATTCATTTGGTAGAATTTCCTAGTGAAAACTTCTGGTGCTGGACTTTCTTGTTGGAAGTTTTATTTTTTTTTTTTAATTACTGGCTCAACCTTTTTAGTTGTTATAGGTCTATTCTGATTTTCTGTTTTTCCTTTTGTCTATTTAGCTTGAGTATGTGTTTCTAGGAAATTATTCTGTACTGGTCCCACTACTGTAGTATTTCCACAGCAATCACTCTTATTTTCAAGGCTACCGCTGAGCTGAAGAGTAGGGGATGGGAATAAGGTCAAACTGAAACAACAAAAGCTTACTGTTTTTACTGTGCTTCAGTCATTTTGTTGAGTAAGTGCTTCCTGTGTGGCTTTTGGTAATTTCCAGAGTTCCAAAAAGTTGTTCTGATGGTTTTGCTAGAGTTTCAGCTGCTTTTATGGAAGGATGAATTTTGGAGTTTCTCACTTACATTTTGATATCATTCTACCTTATTTTATTAAATCTTGACTTTATCCTATTTCTGTGAATTTTAAAACAGGCAAAAACTGCATTTTTATCAATTAAAATTATTTAATTTCTTCTTATGAATGGCTTTTAAATATTTCTAATATAATCTTAAACTTGACTCTATTTTAATTATATTTACATAGTCTGTATAATTAGAGTAATTGCACACTTATATACACACTTATTTACATTCTTCATTTAATTTCATTTTTATTTAAATTCTAGTTAGTTAATATATACAGTAAAATTGGTTTCAGATACAGAATTTAGTGATTTGAGGCACCTGGGTGGATCAGTGTGTTAAGCATCTGACTCTTGATTTCGGTTCAAGTCATGATCTTGTGGTTTTTGAGATCTAGCCCTGCTTCAGACTCTGGCTGATAGCACAGAATCTGCTTGGGATTCTCTCTCTCCTTCTCCCTCTCTCTGTGTCCTTCCCCCACTTATGAGCTTTCGTGCTCTCTCTCTCTCTCTCTCAAAATAAATAAATAAACTTAAAAAAAAAGAATTTGGTGATTCATCGCTTACATACTTATCACAATTGCTATCCTTAATACCCATCATCCATTTAGTTGAGCCCCCACCTGCCTCCCCCCATTAACCCTTAGTTTGTTTTCTCTACTTAAGAGTCCCTTATGATTTGCTTTTCTGTCTCTTTTTTTTTCTTTCCCCTACGTTCATCTGTTTTCCTTCTTAAATCCCACATATTTGTTAGTATTTAACTGTGTGTATATGGAGAGGAGTATATTCAACCAATCTCTTTTGGAGTGATGATTGCATTGTTTTCAATAGTTTGCTTTTTACAAATAACATGGTTTATAAGTTATTGGTGTTTTTGGCATAATGTTTTCATGATGAAATTCTAAAAGTGAGATTCTTGGCCAAAAAATATTTGTTAAATATTTCCAAATTCATTTCCATAAGATCTGCTTCATTTTCCATTCCCAGGAGCAATTTTGAGAGTGGCAGCTTTTCCTTCATCTGCCTAAAGAGCATGTGTTGACAAGGTTTTGGATTTTCCAACCTGAAATGTAAATAATTATATCTCTGTAGAAATTTAATTTTTATCTAAACCTCTTTTCAGATACTTAAGGGTGCTTTGAATATTTTCAACTTCTCGGAGCTGTGTATTATTTTGCACAATTATTTTTCAAGGGGCTTCTAGTCTTTTTCTTCTTGATTTTATAAGTTCTTTGTCTGAAATAAACGTTACAGTTTTTTTTTTTTACAAAGATTGTTTTTTTACAGATTTTTTTTCCCAGTTTGTTTTTGTCTTTTGTTTTTTTTTCTGGCACTTTATTCAAAAAAAAATTTTTTTTTTCCTTTTCGTGGAGCCAATTTATCAATCTTTTTTTCTTTTTCTTTTTCTTTTCCTAGATTTTTCAGACAAAGTTAGAAAACCTGACTCCAATAGCAAGTAACAAATTTTCTTTTGCTTACTTCATATGTTTGTATGATCTTACCTTTACATTTAGATCACAGAAATTGTTGGGGTTTATTCTGTTGCACGGTGTGTGTTATGGGTTCAATTGTTTTCTTTGCCTGAAGGCTTATACAGTTGTCCCAAACTATTTGTTGAAAAGTTCATCTATTTTGCAGTATTTGAAATACGAATCTTCTCATAGATGTAATTTGCAAATGTTCTTGGCTCTCTTTCTGAGTTCTTTATTCCATCCCATTGGTCTATCCTTCCACATGGTTCTACAACACTTTAATTGTAGAGGCTTTGCAGAATGTTTATGTATCTTGTAGAGTTAATCCCTTCACCTTCTCATTACTTTCTTTTTCAGGTCATGCCTGCCAGACAGTAACCTTTGAATAAGAACATGTAGTAAAGAAGGGGAAATTACTGTGATCTGGAATCTATTCCAATAAGCATTTACTAGTGAATTTACACATGACCTTATTTTTCTGACACTGGAATCACCACACACACAGTAACATGCAATTGTTTTTCATCATGGAACAATTGTTAAGACCACAGCTTTCATAGTCACAGTCCCTGGGGTATCTAAGCTCCAACTATTACCAATTAATTTTGGGAGATCTTGGATGACTTGCACTCTTTAAGCCTCGGCTTCATTATGTTAAAAGGGAAAAATAATAATACCACAACTTAATGTTACAGTAAATGTTAAAAAGAGAAAATGCATATTAATAGCTTAGCATAGTGACTGGCAAATAGAAAGCTCTTAATAAAAACAATAGTTTATTGAGCTGGCATAGAATATTTTTCTATCTTAAACGTTGTGAGGATAAAATTTGGTTATTTTTAAAATAGCTTATTTATACACACTAAATCTCTGTGGATTATCAACAAAATTCTCCAAAATTAAGGGCTCTCAACTCATCTCATTTAATGATCTAAATTTACATAAAAGGAAACTGCAGTTCAGAGAGATGCATGGTTTGCCTAAGATCCCACAAAAAAATAATGGCAGCCAGAGTTTTGTCAATGTGTCTTCTCCTTCCCATAAATTGGGGGCAGGACAAGATGGGATAGGAATTACTTTTCAATTCCACGATCACATTTAAAAAGCAATATATTTGTCTTCTCATAGAAAAGCTGACCATTGTAATGCTTTGGTTTCGAACATCTTTTATTTTCACACCCCCCTATCGCTGTATTTTTTCCACGGCATCCCATTTCATGTCTACTATGAAGTTGGGAAATTTAAATAACATGGTTAGAATTTATCGGCCCCAACTCCATCACCGAATTCTAAAACCTGGCTCTGCCACTGACATTATTAAGTTTCAACCTCACACTAACAATTTGAACACTCTTTCGCTGGAAAGCTGCTAGTGTAGTATGATTTATCTTCATGTTTGGCTGATGAAGTATAGAAAAAAATCATCACATCGTATATTCTCGCATATCTCGGTGCTGTCAGCCTAATCAAAATAGCTGCACCATTGTTTCTGCAATAGGCACTAGTCCACGAAAGAAGTGGATATACACATGGAATATTTCACAATACATTGAGTGCGGTTTGACACATTATAAGTGTTTATTTCTAATATACGTTACCGTCCTCTGCACAGTTAGGAATCATCAGTGGAGGATTTCTTCCTCACTGCCGTGTGCCTGGGTTCTCTAGTGGTGGTCTGTGCGCTATCATATAAGAGTGGAAGGGAAAGCTAAAAGCAGCACCTGAATTCAAATCTCTCTCATCGTGACTACAAACAGGCAACATGAGATGGGTGAGTCACCAAAGGGCAACACTGACAAGTAAAATGTACTGGGGAGGCTTTTCGTATTAAGCATCCATCCTTCAGTAACCCATGAGCTTGACTGTGATGCCGACTAGTTCTGATAAAATGCATGGCTCTGGGGTGTCAGAGTGGCTCAGTCGGTTAAGTGTCCAACTTTGGCTCGGTCATGATCTCATGGCTCGAGTTCAAGCTTTGCATTGCTCTCTGCTCTTAAGGCAGAGCCCATTTCGGATCCTCTGTCCCCCTCTCTCTTGCCCCACCCCCCTCAGCTCACATTCTCTCTCTCTCTCTCTCTATCTCTCTCTCTTTCTCAAAATAAATAATTTTTTAATGCATGGTTCAGACAGAAAACATTGCTGATGGTTTCACTGGAAAAAAAGAGAGAGAGAGAGAATGACAAACAGCTGTACTTGTTTAAACTACAGATTCCCAGGCTCTCTCTAATCATTTTGATTTAGTAGTTGTGGAAGTGGCTTGAGACATTACATTTTTCCAACGACCTCAGGTGAATCTGATGCGCTGGGTCCAAGAAGTACACTCTGAGATACGACTGTGGAGCAGGAGGGAAGAAGACGCTGCTTGACATTATCCTGGTGAAAGCCTCAGTGCGGCATGTAACCATCAACATATGAAGAGGAGACTTAATGGTTTGACTAGAATCTACCAGGAATGATTTAGCAGTGAAGCAATACATTTTACATAAAGCAGTGGTTTACAACCCTAACAACATATCAGAGCACCTTGCGGGACTTACTCTGTTGCAGAAGGCTCAGAGCAACATCCGGATTTGAGAAGAGCAGGTGGCATTAGTCCAAAGACCAGAACAAGTCTGAACGCTTCTATCTAGAATTCAAATGATAAACCAATATAAGTTTCCATTGATTATGAACATATGGAAAAAAAAACCATGATGGAGTGAAAGTGTAATAGGGCACTTTTAGTCAGTGTTCATCTTAACAAGTGCCATGAGTCGTGTATTGCTGTGACATGTCAGTATAGACAAAATTTTACTCTAAAAGTTGCTTTATTTTGATATTCGATAGAAGTAATACTTCAGCGATGTAATAATTCTCAACAAGTTTTTATTAAATGGCACATCCCCTGTCCCTAATATTAACTACTCAAATAGAAATATGTTTCTAGAAGTGGCTTCGTAACCAAAGGGTATTCAACTCTGTTCGGCCCTGAAGTCAGCACTAAACAGGTTTTTTTTTTTTTATTGTTAAGTTTATTTATTTTAAGAGAGAGCATGTGCGAGTGGAGTAGAGGTGCAGAGAGAGAGAGAAGAGGGAGAGAATCCCAAGCGTGCTCTTTACTGTCAGCAGAGAGCCAGGCACAGGGCTTGAACCAACAAACTGTGAGATCATGACGTGAGCCAAAATCAAGAGTCAGACGCTTAACCCACTGAGCCACTCAGGTGCCCCATCAACAGCTTTTTATTCTAAATCACACAGGGAAAAACTTGCTGTAGGCTTTATCAACATATTTTTGGTTTTATATATATCACATATTGCTCTGTATTTTCAAAATCTTTTGATATATATTGTCTTACCATTTAGTTTCACAGCTAAGCCTTACTTTGCAAAAATATGTTTAAAGCTTAAATATGGAAAGATGTAAATAGAAAACCAAGGGACAGAAAATACTTTTCTAAAATCTGTGATACTTCTTATCAAGTTGAATGAGTAAATTTTGGATTTTAAGTACTTTGTTTTTCCCTTCATCTTTTTATCATCAGTGTTGTTTCAAAACAAGTTACCACAAAATAAAGTGGCTTAAAGTAAAAGTAATTTATGATTTCTCATGACTCTGATGGTTAACTGGTCTCAGCTGGGCAATTCTTCAGATGGTCTCTCTTGTGTTCACTTGTGGAGTTGCAGATGGGTGCAGCTGGTCCTGGCAATCTCAAGATGGCCTTATTTACATGCCTGGCATTGATGGTGGCTGTTGGCAGGGGCCTCTTGGTTTTCTTCCATCTGGCTTCTCAGCCTCCAGAGATCTAGAGAAGCTTCATTATAGGGTTCTACTTGGGTTCTAGAAAGCAAAGACGTTACCAGGTCTCTTAAAAACTTCTGGAGCTCATACTTCACCATTTTTCACCATATTCTGATAGTTAAAGCAAATCATAAGTCCAGCCCAAGTCTAACTGGTGCAGAAATGGGTCCCACCTTTTAATGAAGAAGAGACATAAAAACACAAAGATGGAAAGAATTTTGGCGACCATCTCTTGTAGGCAACCCACCGATGTTGAATGGATTTATACAATCCATTTTTATATATATTAGCAAATTGACCCTTTAAATCTACTCATCTCCCACTGAGAAAAAAAAATATTGGATAGGATTTAACATGGATTTGTGTGACACTTAATTTTTAGTAGAATTCATAACTGTACTTTTAGAAGTCTGACTTTAGGAAATTACAAGATGTGAGAAATGAGAGCTAAAGATTTACGGGAGAATCTCCTTTTGCTTTTTCTTTAAAAAAAAGCAATGTATTATTATTTTGAAGCAGAAGGTACAAAGTAAATATGAAATTAATGTTCTGCCTCATTTATTTACTAATTTTAAAGGACTTTGTAACACTGTACATGACAACAAATGTCAGTGTATGGCATTAAATTTGTTTTGTTAGACATTAAAAAATATCTGGACAGAAAACAAAATCAACAGGGTTCAATAATCTTGAGTGGGACAAAATGCAACTTCAAGATATGAAGAAAATACCTAAATTCATTTCATCAGGGATTTTGTAATCCCTTTCCAATAGTTTTGAAATCCCATTCCCACAGCCCTTTCCAAGTAAAGAGAATTCTGATTGTATATTAAAAAGAAATCACGGAAATAAAACTTGATTCCATTGATGGCCATACTTACTGCAATATTTCTTTTCATAAATTTGACCTCTTTATTTAAGAGCCATTCAAGTCTCCAGAAAATGTTTTGTCTTTAACACAATTAATGGAAAAGGCAAGGATAGTTAAGTTCAGCATTCCAACTCTGTAAACAAAACTGATTATCTATCTATCATCTATAGTTTATTGTTTCCATTTTGGCATAGTTTGGTAATTTTCAGAAGGTGTTTATCTTTAAATGGGTAAGAAATGTGCATTATCTATAGCTCCATCTTCCTTTTTTTCCCTTTCTAGATAATTGTGTTATTTTATTTTATAGTGGTATATGTGGAGAAGTGGTAAATGCTATGGTTCTGGGATTGCATCTTTTGCTACATTATTTCCATTGATGTGATGTGAAGAACTCTTATACTCAGAACAGAAGGTAAGATGATGGCTGGGTTGGAGCTCCCATGCTGCTTTCAATCAGAGTTAACTTCAGTCAGAGTTCACTTAGTATGAACCCACTTAGGGTCAACTTTAGTAAGGGAAAAGTCAGTTGATCATTAAAATCTAGTTAATTTTTTAAAAAAATTTATTTATTTTGGGGCGCCTGGGTGGCGCAGTCGGTTAAGCGTCCGACTTCAGCCAGGTCACGATCTCGTGGTCCGTGAGTTCGAGCCCCGCGTCAGACTCTGGGCTGATGGCTCAGAGCCTGGAGCCTGTTTCCAATTCTGTGTCTCCCTCTCTCTCTGCCCCTCCCCTGTTCATGCTCTGTCTCTCTCTGTCCCAAAAATAAATAAACGTTGAAAAAAAAATTTAAAAAAAAATTTATTTATTTTGAGACAGAGAAAGCACAAGAGTGAAGATGGACAGAGAGAGATAGGGGAGAGAACCCCAAGCAGGCTTTGCGCTGTCAGCTGCCCCCTATTCAGGGTTCAATCCCGTGAACCATGAGATCATGAACTAAGCCGAAATCAAGAGTTGGATGCTTGACCAACTGAGCCACCCAGGTGCCCCTAAAATCCGGTACTTTAAGTAGTGTTCTAGGAGAAAGCACAGTAAATTAGAACTCCCACATTATGTATTATTATGAAGAATTAGGATACCTGAATCAGGTCTTATATCATGAAGACTTCCACAAAAGGTATCTCTTGAGATTGAAGAATAATCTGATATTAAAGAATTAAATAATAAACCAGCAGGATATTCCATGTGGGAAAAATAGTATGAATTTTCATGCATAGCATGAAAGACCATGAATATATCAGGTGCTGTTAGTGCCTCTCTCACAGCCAAGTCCAAGCTCAATTCCAGTATGTGCAGATCACATCTTATGGCCATTATCTGTGGCTCGATTGGTTTTGTTTTTGAAGGCTCTTTCTTGACATGTGCACCATGTGGAATTAGTGTTCCAGGGAACATTCCTCAAGCAATAATAAATTGAAATTGGGTAGTAAATACCATAACTTCCTTGCATTCGTGGTGAGACCTCTCCAAGATGTGTTGCCTGCTGTCTCTCAGAGTTCCACAAGAGAGCAGTCCATCATGATGACCCATTCTTTTATGCAAACTTTATTGGCTTCCTTTCCTTCCTTATCTCACATATCCACCTTACACAGGTGCTTTTTGAGATCAACTCCAAAATAGATTATATGCTCTTAAATTGTTGTCTAGACTTTTGCTTTTGGGAAAGGCTGCCTAAAATAATGTCAACTTGTAATAATCTGGTATGACTGGAAGAGAGGGTGTGGGTAAAATATTACTAAAAATCTCATGCAATGTAAAAAACTAACAGAAATGGGAACATAAATGCACAGATACACATATGTGAAAATACACACACATGGAAATTAAAACGCCAAGTCACACTATATAACAACAGTTAACTTTTTTTTAATGTTTATTTATTTTTGAGAGAGACAGAAACAGAATGCGAGTGGGTTAGGGGCAGAGAGAGAGGGAGACACAGAATCTGAAACAGGCTCCAGGCTCTGAGCTGTCAGCACAGAGCCCGACGCTGGGCTCGAACTCACGAAATGTGAGATCATTACCTGAGCCAAAGTTGGACTATCAACCGACTGAGCCACCCAGGCGCCCCAACAACAGTTAACTTTTATTGAGAGATTACTATGCACCAAATACTTTACTAAGCACACCATATATGAACTTTCTCTTTAATTTTCACAATGTTCTGAGCTAAATATTTACTATTTGGTAAATGGTAAACTTGTGGTCCAGAAGATAGTTTTTAAATTTTTTTTTCCACGTTTATTTATTTTTGGGACAGAGAGAGACAGAGCATGAACGGGGGAGGGGCAGAGAGAGAGGGAGACACAGAATTGGAAACAGGCTCCAGGCTCTGAGCCATCAGCCCAGAGCCCGACGCGGGCTCGAACTCACGGACCGCGAGATCGTGACCTGGCTGAAGTCGGACGCTTAACCGACTGCGCCACCCAGGCGCCCCCAGAAGATAGTTTTTAAAGGATGTTGGGTCCTGGAAATAAGGAGGAACAAAAGTAAGGAAAAAGGAAGAGTTTGGACATCTTTAGGAACAATGGGATAAATATAACTCTCAGTCAGCTTGAAGGAAGGAAGTACATGACAAAGGAAATGCCGCCAATTACACAGTTTTAATGAGTCATAATAAAGTAATAATGATCCTAATATATTTTGTGTTAGGCACTGTACCATCAGGCACTATAATGTGAGAATATTTTATTCTTACAAAATGGTGCTATTATTACTCCCATTTTACTGAATATGGAACTGAAGCCTACTGATTTTAAAAGAGAACATGTAGGAAATGCAAGGAAGAAAGAAACTTTAGAGCCCTTGGATTTATACTATTATCTATCATATATCACTTATTGCCTACCTGGCTGCCCAAATTACATTCTTCCTTTGAAAATTCTTTCATATGTACAAAATTGACTTGAAAAAAGAAAGAAAAAACATGTTATAATTTAGTGGTAGAGCTTCCACTAGAGTTTAAGTTATAATTTTAGCATAAGATAAAATGAATTGCAGCAATATCATAACAATGAAGAATTAATAACACTCTGTTAAAAGGCTTCGCATTACATGTGAAATGCAATGATATTACTGCAAGATGAACTTACATTAGTTAAAAACGTATATTGGATGTTCTAGGGAAAGTACTATTTTTTAAAGTGCAATTAATATGATGAGAGGAAATAATATAGAATCATATAAAATATTTCTTTAAAATTAGAGAACACAGTTGGGGTGCTTGGGTGGCTCAGTCGGTTAAAGCGTCGGACTTCAGCTCAGGTCATGATCTCACGGTTCGTGAGTTGGTGCCCCGCATTGGGCTCTGTGCTGACAGCTCAGAGCCCAGAGCCTACTTCAGATTCTGTGTCTCCCTCTCTCTCTCTCTCTCTCTCTCTCTCTCTGCCCCTCCCCCACTCATGCCTTGTCTCTCTCTCTGTCAAAAATAAATAAACATTAAAAAAAATTAAAATTAGAGAACACAGAAAAAGGGAGGAGGGGATTAAAAGCAACAAAATATAAGACAATAATTTACTTGGTAGATATTAATCCACCTCCATAAGTAGTCACTTTATTTTTTTTAATTGCTTTATTTGAGAAAGACAGAAGAGAGAGAGAGAAAGAGAGAGAGAGAGAGAGAGAGAGAGAGAATGCCCAGGGGGGAGGGGCAGCAGGAAAGAAAGAGAGTCTTAAGCAGGCTCCACGCTAAGTGTGGAGTCTGATGCAGGGCTCGATGCCACAACCCTGACATCATGTTTTGCCAAAATCAAGAGTCGACACTCAACTGACTGAGCTGCCCAGGCACCCCCATAAATAATCACTTTAAATATGAATTGTCAAAATATAAAAATTAAACAGTAGATATTTTTCAGAGGGAATAAATATTACTAATAATTAATAATTAGTGGTGAATGCAATAATTAATAAAGTTAATTATTAAAATCACTAATAATTAATATTATTAATTGATACACAACACTAACAATAACTAAAACAAGACTCATTGAAACCCACTTTATATATAAAAATTCTAGTAAGTTAAAATAAAAGCATAAAGATATACCACAATAACACTAATCAAAATTAAGCTGGAGTAGCTATATTAATTTCAGACAAAACTGACTTCAGAACAAAGAAAATTATTAGGGGAAAAGAGGATCATTACAGAATGATAAATGGGCCTAATCTATAAGAAGACATAACTACTTTAAATGTGTATTCAACTAACGTCAGAGTGTTGAAATATATGAGGAAAAAAATCTGATAGAACTAAAGAGAGACATAGACAAGTTCCACGATTACAGTTGAAGACTTCAATGTTTTTGACAGATCAAGTAAGAATATAGTTGACCTAAACATCACTATCACTATAGTTGACAATCAGCTTGATCTAATTGACATTTATATGCTATTCTGCCAATGAGAGCAGAATATATATTCTAATCTTGTTCACCTGGAATATTTACCAAGTTAGACCACATTTTGGCCCATAAGATACACCTTAAAAAATCTAAAGGCAGAAATATCTAATATCAATAACCTAAGCTTTCACTATAAGAAACTAGAGAGAGGAGATAAATTTAACCTTAAAGAATGGAGAAGGGAGTAATAATTAAAAAAATAGAGTAGAACTCATGAAATTAAAAACAGAAACACAACAGAAAAAATCTGCAAAAACAAAAATGATATCAATAACATTTAAACTTCGAACCAAGCTGATGAAGATAAAAAAGAATAGACATTAGTTATCAGTATTGAAAATGAAATAGGCATCATCAATATTGATAACTTGGACATTAGAAAGTTAATAAAAGAATACTGTGAACAACTCTATGTCCCCAAATTTGAAATAGTCCAATTTCTTTTAAGACAAAAACTACCTAACCTTACAAAAGGAGATAGATATTTACTAAAGAAATGATAACAATCTTCACAATCTCTTCCAGAAGATAAAAGAAGAGAGAACACTTCCTATGAGGATAACCTTACCCCAATATTAAAGTGAAATAAAGGCATTATAAAGAAAGAAAGAAAAAAAACAGACCATTAACATAGAAAAATCAAATCCAATAGTGCATAGAAAAATTATACCTTATGGCCAAGAGGTTTTATTCCATGTTTACAAGTTTAGTTCAACATTTGAAGATCAATATAAACTACCAAAGTAACAGTCCAAAGAAAAATCATATATCATACTAGTTGATGCAGCAAGCACTTGAAAACATCCAACACCCCTTCATGATAAAAAAGTCTCAGGAAAAAAAAAAAAAGAGGAATAGAAGACAACTTCCTAAATTGGATTAAGACGGTCTACAAAAAATACCTACAGCTAACACTATACCTACGATGACAGACTAGATGCTTTACTACTAAAGCTGAGAGCAAAATATTATATCTTGATACTCCTTTTCAGCATCATACTGGAAGTTGTAGCTGGTGAAATACAATAAATAAAATAAAGGAAAATAATAATAAAAATCGAATAAATAAAATAAAATAAAATAAAATTTTATTAAAAGTTATACAGATTGGGATGAAGAAATAAAACTTTGTTTGTTCTCTGAGTACATTACAGTACATGGAAAAATCCCAAAGAATGACTAGGAAACTTCCGAAACTTATAGGCGAATATATCAAGGTGGTAGGATACAAATTAATATATAAAAGTGAATTGCCTTTCTATACATCAACAATAAACAATGGGAATTCGGGGCGCCTGGGTGGCGCAGTCGGTTAAGCGTCCGACTTCAGCCAGGTCACGATCTCGCGGTCCGCGAGTTCGAGCCCCGCGTCGGGCTCTGGGCTGATGGCTCAGAGCCTGGAGCCTGTTTCCGATTCTGTGTCTCCCTCTCTCTCTGCCCCTCCCCCGTTCATGCTCTGTCTCTCTCTGTCCCCAAAATAAATAAAAGTTGAAAAAAAAAATTAAAAAAAAAAAAAAAAAAAACAATGGGAATTCAAACTTTGAAAAAAAAGGATCAATAAAGGTGAGTCTCTAGGTTATAAATCTAACAAACTATAGAGTTTGTATGTGGAAAACTACAAGACTCTGAACCAAGACATTAAAGAATATCTAATGAATGGAGAGATATTCTGTATTCTTAGTTTATTTTATATTCTGTGGTTTTTATTTTTAACTTTTTTTTTTCTTTGAGAGAGAGAGAGAGAGAGAGAGAGAGAATAGGGAAGGGACAGAGAGAGAGGGAGACAGAATCTGAGGCAGGCTCCAGGCTCTAAGCTGTCAGCACGGAGCCTGAAGCGGGTCTCCAACTCGTAAACCTTGAGATCACGACCTGAGCCAAAGTCTGCCACCTAACCGACTAAGCCACCCAGGTGCCCCTATATCCTGTTGTCTTAAAGAGATATTCTGTTGTCATAAAGAGATATTCCGTGTTCAAAGTCAATATTGTTAAGACGTCAACTCTTTCCAACTTGATCTATAGATTTAATTCAATCCTTATCAAAATCCCAGAAAGCTCTTTTGTGGATGTAGACAAACAGATTGTAAGGTTTATAGGGACAGGCAAAGAATCAGAATAACAAAAGTGACACTGAAAAAGTAGAACAGAAGTGCACTGACATCACCCAATTTCAAGACTCACTAAAAAGCTACAATGATCAAGAGTGTGGTATGGGTGAATGAACACACAAATGCAGCTGTGAAACCAAAGAGAAAGAGATCTACACAAATATAGTGCCATCGATTTATTTTAAAGAAGCAAGTCAATTCCATACAGAAAGGATTGTGTTTTGTTTTGTTTTTAACACACGATGTTGGAACATTTGGATGTTGAATGCAAAAGAATAAATCTAGACATGGAGCTTTCACCTTTTTCACAAAAAGTCACTCAAAATTTATTATAGACATAATTGTAAAGTGCAAAACTATGACACTTCTAGAGGATAATGTAAGAGAAAATTTTGGTGACCCTGAGTTTGGCAATAAGTTTTTAGATACAACATCGGATGCATGATCCATGAAATAAAGTTTGCCAAATTGGGCTTTATTAAAATAAAAAAAAAATAACTATATGAAAGACTGCTTAAAAATTGAGAATAAGGTCACAGGGAAAAATGCTGCAAAACACACATCTGGTAAGGTTCTAAGTATCCAAATAGACAACCAACTTCTAAAATTCAACAGTAAGAAAATAAACAACTCCAGTTGAAAATGAGCAAATGATCTGAATAGATACTTCACCAAAGAAGATAGTCACATGACAAACAAGCATGTGAAAAGACACTCCACATGATTTTTCATTATAGAAAAGCAAACTTAAACAGCAGTGAAATACCACTACGTATCCATTAAAATGACTAAAATCCAAAAAAAAAAAAAAATTAACAATACCAATTCCTGGCAAAGATGAAGAACAACAGGAACTTTCTTTCATTGCTTGTAAAAATGCATAGTTATACCTTTGCTTTGGAAGACTGTGTCATAATTTCTCACAAAGGTAAATATAATCTTACCGTGTGATTCAGAAATTGCACTCCTGATTTGGAAATACGTGTTCATACAAAGCCTGCATGTGAATGCTTACAGCAGGTTTATTAATAATCACCCAAATATGAAAGCAACCAAATTGTTCTTCAACAAGTGACTAAATAAACAACTGGCACATTCTTTCAAGAGAATGGTTTTTGGCTATTTAAAATGTGAGCCATCAAGCCACAGGAAAATGGGTGAATCTTAAGTGAATATCGCTACATGTAATGATTCCGTCTGAAAGATTACATAATATACAGTTCCAATTTTCTTGACATTCTGCCAAGGGAAAAACTATAGGTACAACAAAAAGCATCAGTGGTGGCTAGAGTTTCAGAGAGTAGGAGTGTAGAATGGTAAAGCATACCATAATTACATGCATCATGACAATGCACATTTGTCAAAAGCCAGCACATAGAATGAACTTTAATTTACACAAGTAAAAAAAAAATCATTTAGGAGATTTGGGATATCAGAATAGAATGTGCATTATGATCAAACAATCTGACTGCACACAAATGTAGAAAAAAATTTCATTGAAATTTTTGACCCAAGTAACTGGGAATAAAGGAGGTGTGTAAGAGTCAAGTCAGGACCATAGTCCTGTACATAAGGACTATGGTCAATAAAAAATATTTCCCATGAGTATATGAGTACATACTATTCATGTATGTGGAAATGAACAATTAGGTAAATGAATGGCCGCTGGAGGAAGCCAGAGTTTTCATTGATATACTGGGAGGTTACAGGTAAAGCAAGTGAGCAAGGCTAGAATGATCCATGTGGTAATGTATTATCTCAGTATGACCTCACGTTTCACCTAATGTACATTCAGATGTTTTCATGTAGGCATACTTACGGATATGTGCACATATGCAGGTTAATGCACACACATAATTTTTCTTGTGTTCTCAGCTGAGACAGCCTGGCAACAAGGACAGCCTAGTAAAACAAATACCTCTAGACCCAGATCTTGGTTTGTAATACCATTCTGCCCTAGAAGGAACCCAGGTACTTTGGAGAAACAACTAGTGGTAGGACTAGGGAAGAAATATACAAAATGATCCTGGAGCATCTTGTACTACTAGAAAGCAAGCAAGTGTTATAAAACACACACACACACACACACACACACACACACACACACACATAGTTACATTAATAAAGAAATAAATGGAAGAGAAGAGAAACATCTTTTATGCAGAATTCCAAATAATTTATGTAAATAGTTTGCACCTTCAAAGAGGTGGAACTTTTCACCTCGTAAGTGTAGGCTGCATGTAATAACTTCCTTCCAATGAGTACAGTACAGAAATGGGAATGAAAGAGTGACTTTACATTAGAAAAAGCTGACAAACTCAACCTCACCTACGTGATCAAGTTTAAGATAAAGAGTCCTAAGTGTACTCTTGACATAATGTGATGGAATGGGATTTTACCTCTGGGGCTTCCTCCCCAGAATCCGCATCTCTAATCTTATCATGGCAAAACACCGGATGTGTCTCAAATGAGTGGCATTGTACAAAACATGGGCCCCATACTCCTCAAAACTGTAAGAGTTCTAAAATATGAAGAAAGTCTAAGAAACTGTCAAAGCAGACAGGAACCTGAGGAGACATGTCGATTAACTGAACATGGTTGTTCTGGCAGAGATCTTGGAACACACAAAAAAAAGGACATTAGGGGAAAACCAAGGAAATAGGAATAAAGTATGAAATTTATTTAATTATAGTGTATCAAATCTGGCTCATATATGTGACAAATATACCCAGCTAACCTAAGAGGTTAACAGTAAGGAAAACTGGGTTTGGCATACGTGGGAAGGCTCCACTTTCTTCATGATTCTGTTCATCTAAATACAACTGTTCTGAAAACAAAGCTTATTTAAAAACATTTAAATTTAAAAACACTTAAAAAGCTTATTTAGGGGCGCCTGGGTGGCGCAGTCGGTTAGGCGTCCGACTTCAGCCAGGTCACGATCTCGCGCTCTATGAGTTCGAGCCCCGCGTCAGGCTCTGGGCTGATGGCTCAGAGCCTGGAGCCTGTTTCCGATTCTGTGTCTCCCTCTCTCTCTGCCCCTCCCCCGTTCATGCTCTGTCTCTCTCTGTCCCAAAAATAAATAAATGTTGAAAAAAAAAATTCTTTAAAAAAAAAAAAAGCTTATTTAAAAACATCTAAATTTAAACACACTTAAAAAGCCTATTTAAAAGCATTAAAAACAGGGGCGCCTGGGTGTCGCAGTCGGTTAAGCGTCCGACTTCAGCCAGGTCAAGATCTCACGGTCCGTGAGTTCGAGCCCCGCGTCGGGCTCTGGGCTGATGGCTCGGAGCCTGGAGCCTGTTTCCGATTCTGTGTCTCCCTCTCTCTGTGCCCCTCCCCCGTTCATGCTCTGTCTCTCTCTGTCCCAAAAATAAATAAATGTTGAAAAAAAAAATTTAAAAGCATTAAAAACATATGCATTTTTAATTAACAATTTAGAAATTAATATTAAAAATTAAAAAGTAATAAACACACGGGGTTTAATTAAACATGGGATTAAGTGTGCAACATACAAGAAGTTTGACGGTAACACTTAAGAAAGTTAGACAACAAATAAGAATGAAGCACAATCTGGCGCAATGTGTGTGACACAATGACACGCAAGAGCTAGGAAATGGCTAAACATTATGGTAAATTACTCTATGCCACACGTTCTTACGGAAATGAGCACCCATTCTCTCAGGAACCACCAGCTTGACTGGCATGCCTACTACCCCGTGTGCCAGAGGAAAGGACAAAAGAGAGAAATAGAGGAAAAGATAAAAAAGTATCGGCGAGAAGAGAAAAAATACACTTTGAGAGAACAGCAAGACAAAAGAAAAAGAGAGGTAGGGATGAGGCTATGTCTGAAGGGTTGTATCTCATGAGGTTTGGGGATTTAACGGAAGGCGGGTAACTGCAAGTCAATTGCAGACTGTAACACCACATGCGAATGGGCGTGGCTCATGACACCCGAGGTGAACTGATGTAGCTGGTAGTTGTTTGAGGTCTGCGAGCAGGGTAGGGGGTGGGGAGGAAGGGTGGGGGGAAAGGGAGCTTGCGTGTGCCTGTGCACATAAGCCTGTCCATTCTGCTTATTTCTACTTACCTCCTTTCAGCTGGATGCAGTTTTCTGCGTTTTCCTAGTGCTTCTTGCAGAGAAAATCATGCATAAGCAAACATGAAATTCACGTTATGCTCAAATTATTCTCTAATGTATCAAACATATTGGAACAAATTCGCATTTTGAAAACAAGTGTTGTAGCAAAAGTGACTGTCCAAGTAAATAGGAATACAAATAGACATTCTTATTCCCCTCTTTTTATACAAAAGTAACTTATTTACTAAATTTAATCTGGTCCTTATTTCTTCTTTAAATTTTTTTTTAAAATGTTTATTTTTGAGAGAGAGAGAGAGAGAGAGCACAAGTTGGGGAGGGGCAGGGAGAGAGAGGGAGACACAGAAACCGAAGCAGGCTCCAGGCTCCAAGCTGTCAGCACAGAGCCTGATGCGGGGCTCCAACCCACAAACCGTGAAGTCATGACCTGAGCGGAAGTCGGTCGCTTAACCAACTGAGCCACCCAGGTGCCCCTTTGTTTCTTCTTTAGAAGTGTTCAAGGTGTGCAAGGATGACCAGGGTTAAAAACTGATATTTGAGTTAAAAAATTATTTATAGTAAGTATGAAGCTGTACAATCTAGACAGTGTTGCCAAACATTAATTCAGAGCAAGATATTTGCAAGACTCTTTTGCACCTAAACTGTGTGGCTTTTTAAATACAAAGATCTCCAAGCCTTACTTTAAGCCAGTGTTGTTCTTCAAAATTTGTTGGCATAAAAACACTTTGGAATATTTATTAAAAATGTGTGTTATCAAATGTTTCTCCAGAACTACTGCATCTGAATCACAGATGTAGATGAGGTCCTGAACCTATGCGCTCAACAAACAAGGTGATTTTTATGCAAAATATAGTTTAGAAACATTGTTTGAGACCCACTGAATCAGAACAGTGAAGCCTAAAGTTCTGATGTCTCTCTCTCTCTCTTTATATATATATATATATATATATATATATATATATATATATATATACATACATAAAATAACTGTAATTGATGATTATCATGAACACCCAAATTTGAGAAGTTTCTTTATACTGCAAATTTAGCTCGGGAACATTCTTCCTGCCATGAAGCACATAACCATGATTCCTCAGGTCAACTGTTTTAAGCCTGGATGGTCGTTTAGTAGACAGTTGGTCAATTGTAACAATCTTCCAATAAGGGCTAGAGTGATTTTAACAGATAGTAGAAGCGTATTCTAAAACTATAAAGCATAAATGGTTTTTCTAAACCTACTTGTAGAACTCAGGGTGGGAAAACATGCAAACCATAGAATCTCTGGAGGGTAAATTGAATTGTGTGTGTCTCTTCTTCCTTACATCTGGAAGCTTATTCTTTCCTACCCTAGATTGCTTAGCTGGCTCTAAGCGTGATTCTGTCCCATTCATTGTTGGCTGGGGTCTGGCTAAATGGTTTGCTGATACTGAAATCATACCAGCTGTTCAGATTTCCTTGTCACCATTTTAAAGGCTTCTCTGTCTTTCTCTTTTATTTCTAGTCTCTTTCACTTTTCTTCCCCTTATTTTTTTAAGCCAGCCACCTTTAAAGAATGTGAACTCCCCATCTGCTCAGACCAAGCAGAGGCTAGGCCAGATGTGACCTGCAATTTGCTGAATGGAAAACAAACACAAGGAATGCAGCCTTCTGCCATCTGTTGATGCAGAAAGCAGCAGGGCATGCCTGGCATTTCAACAGGCCTTCCCCACTGGGAAATCGAAAGAGAAAAAGCATTTGTTTTATTTTTCCCCTTTCCTGACCTGACAGCTCCTTTGAGCAAGGTGGGGAGGAAGGGAAGACATCTTGCCATGAAGCAATGACAGCTTATATCTAAATGTTGGAGCTCAATAAATAAACTCTATTTTGTATTACAAGTTTTGTCCTTGTCACGGTTGCCTCTACTTGGTGGTATTGAGCATCTGATCTCTGTAGTTGTCAGAAATGCAGCGGATTGGCAGATGCTCTTCTTCCAAATTCCTAAATCAGTGTATGTGGTCTTTGCTTTTTTCTTCTCTAAATGCCACTTAGCATGCTCTTGGGAGAGTTAAGGTAACGAGGCTGGTGTTAGCAGCAGATACAAACAAAGGCGAAGCTTTCTCCTGGGTGCGGTGTCCTGGTCTTACATGGTCAGAGACCATCTGGTTCACATTTTCAGAAAGGGATGAACGTAATAGAACAAGTTGCCCCAGTGACATAGACATGCTAACTTGGACCCCTCTCTCTCCTAGTCTGATTGTGTGGATGGTGTCATTCCATTTTCAGATACAGGCCACTGAGATAGAATTTCCTTCCCTGATGCATATTCTCAGTGAAAGTCTCTCTTGGTTGCTGGGTTGAGTCATGATGAATAACAGAGTCCCTGGTCTCGTGAGCCCCATTATCTATCAAAATAAGTATTTTTAAAATGTACTTTAAAAATTAAATGTAGTTATGGATATGTCTTTGTTTAATGGAAGTAACCCTCCATTAAAGAGTATTTTCTGGGATGCCTCGTGGCTCAGTTGGTTAGGCATCTGACTCTTGATCTTGGCCAGGTCATGATCTGGTGGGATCAAACTCCACGTGGGATTCTGCGCTGGAATCTCAGATTCTGCTTGGTATTGATTCTCTCTCTCCTTCTTTAAACCCCGTATACATGGTATCTAAAACAAAAGTTAGACGATATTGCCAGGGGAGCTTAGGAACATAAGAAAACATAGGAGCATGGGGACTGAGCCCTGAGGCATGGCAATGGTAATAGTTTAGGAATCTGAGAAGGAAATAAATAAAGAATTTTTTTTCAGAAACATTGCTATAAAAGGAAGGAGGGAATTGAACAAAAGCTGGAGAGAGAGGTAAGTTGAAGAGTTTTTAAAATAAGATAAATATAAGCTACTTTTACTGATGGAAATATAGAGTTAAAAGGGAACAAATTGGGGCACCCAGGTGGCTCAGTCATTTGAGCGTCTCACTCTTGATTTTGGTTCAGTCATGATCCCAGGGTTGTGGGATCAGGTAAGGTGGGCTCCATACTGACCATGAAGCCTGCTTGGGATTCTCTCTCTCTCTTTCTCTCTCTCTCTCTCTCTCTCTCTCTCTCTCTCTCTCTCTCTCCCCCTCTCTCTCTGCCCCTTTCCCCAGCTCATGATCACTTACTCTCTCTCTTTCTCCCTCTCTCTCTAAAAAATAAAAAAAGAAACAAATTGATGAAACAGGTGAGAAAGAAAATGTCGCTGGTGTGATGTCACTGAGTGTGTAACAGGGGATGGTGTTTAGTGCAAAAATAGCAGGGTTTCCTTCTACTAGGAACACAGATATGCCTTCTATCAGAACAGGAGAAAAGGCACAACACATGGGCATAGATGCATGTGGATGGCTGCAGGTGCAATGATCCTTATAAAGATTGCTTTCAATTTGTTCAGTGAAATAGGAAACAAAAGTGTGGATATGGAGAAGGAGTTTGATGTAAGAGGACAGATTTATGAAATAATCATTTGGAAGACCTAGACACTAAATAAATAAGTATAGTATTCAGGGGCACCGATATAATTCATCTGTAATGAGTGATTATCAATTTAAAGTAAGAGACATCAGCAGAGTTGTGTTTTTCGCCACTCTCGTTGGTAATGCAAGAAATATGTAAAAGAAAAATTGGGTGAGACTGGGGCTGTGGTTTTGCCAAACCATAAAATGAGAACAGAGTAAGGAATGTGACGATGTAAGGGGAAAAATGTGTTTAGTGTAATTGGCTGTTGAATTTATGCTGAGTAAGGAGGAAAGAAAGGAAGATGATTGGAACAAAGGAGAATTAAATATTAGTAGGTTAAATGAACTGAAGTTTTATATATGTCAGTTTCTGCAAAGATTGTTGGACTCAAGGAAGAGGCGGAGGAAGCTAGCCAGATGGAAATCGTTGAAGAGTAGAAGTTTTGAAATTGAGTTTAAGAAGGGCAGAGCCATGAGTAGGGACAGGTTCTACCAGAGTATCATCATGAGACTGAGTAGTTTTGAGGAGATGAGAGACAAGAAAATCCCTGAACTGAGAGGCCAATTTGCTGGAAGTTTCATCAGTGTAGATGTTGCGATCACCAATAGTATTCTGGAAGAAATAGTGTGGAAGAAAGGGACAGTGAGCCAGGAGGTAAAGTATTCAAAACAGGAGGATAAAAGTGTCCTGGGAAATAGTAGGTGATTTTTATAAGCAGGGATTGTGTGTCTTAAAGCTGGATTGCAAGATTGAAAACAATGTTTACAAGCATCCATTACACATGTAGCCATCCACATACAGCCATGTTCATGAGCTTGGCCCTTTCCCCTGTTCTGATAGAAGCCATATCTGTGCCACGAAATTCAAAGATTAATATCTTTATGGAGGAGGAAGTGAATGATGGTGAGAAGTAAGAATGGTTGCCATTTCCCTTCATGTGAAGTAGCAGGAGTGAAGTAAGACGAGTTACATTTATATGGAGGACTCCAGGGGATGACATATCTCAGGGAATCAATTTCAGAAGAAGATAAAGAAAACTTCCAGATAGATTTGCTAGCATGCAACGGATTTTGATGATGACTGGAAGCAACTATTAGAGAGCACAGAGGAAGAAATTCCAGAGTTAGGAAGAGATGCATGATGGCAGGTATGGAGTTATAAAGTATGATGGGTGACATCGCTCTCTGAGTGACTTGGTTTGTTTATTGTGACTGGTATAAATATGGGTGAAAGAAACAAAGAACTGTCCTAATGATCCGAAGCTGAGTTGTGGAAGCTGTCCTGTCAGGGGCATACAGAATTCTGTGGTCCCACCTGACTCGGCGCATAAAGGCAGAGCAGCCTCAAAGGATAGAGTTTCTCAGAGGGCACAGACCCCTTCTTGTTTTCTGCCTGAGGAAGCTCACAGGCCAGCAGAAGGGGGTGAGACATCAAAACCAGAGTGTATCTTTTTCATCTTTATTTCCCCTATCATACCTGCCAGTGTGATTTCCATCCAAATAACAAACTGAAGCTTGGTGGAAACATGTGGGTTACGTGGTGTTCACACTAGCAGAATACATTTTGGCTGTACATGCTCCTTTCCTGAACCACTGTTTTGATATCTTTCTCAGGAAAACAAATGTTGCGATATTCAGAAATGTGTACGTATCTTTTCCCATCCGTTTAAAATCAGCCCCAGAAAACCTTTCCTAAGTTTCCTCCTGTGAGTCATGGCTTGGATTACAGAATCAAGATTCATGGAGAGGCTGATGATTCTTAAGCAGAACTTTTGTCAAAAACCTACAGTTGTACATCTTCTGGTTATAGACCTTTGTTCCTTATTTACAAAGTTTCCTAAAAACAATGTTTCGGTCAAGGCTGAATTATCAGAAAATATTATCAAACAAAAATGAACTACATGATACCATATGGTGAATGCACGAACCATAATGAGTATCATTCACAGTCCTACTGGAAATGCGACAAGTCAGTATCTTGCAAACCAGCATATGATCTTACTCATTCTGTCCTCTGTTGTGTACTCAGTTTCTGAATCTTGGGCTTGGAAGCATCTCTTGGCCAATTCACACATCTTGCTTAATATGATCAATTGCTTATAAGAAATTTCTTTTTTTTGGTATGTGTATATGTGTGTGCCTATATATATATATATATATATTTTTTTTTTTTCCCAATTGAAGTTCTTTCTGAAGACTTGATGTGTGTACCAGGCAATCCTCTGTCTTTGTTTTTGTTTCCTAATGTTACAACATTCCCTGCAATACTATTTTTAAAGTCCCATCTATACTTGATGACTCCCATCTGTCTACCACTCTTTCCTTTTTTTTTTTTTTTTTTCTAGAACACAACTTCACTAGAAACCACAGATTATAGAAGAGGTCCATGGACAGAAAACACTCCCTTTTAATTTTTGTTTTGCTGCTGATGGTGTTCTTTATCCCAATTGGAGAGAAGCAAGGGAAGTTAACAATCAAAATTGGGGTATCCTCTAATGAGCACGATGTCCCGAATTATATCAGATCTGATTTGCACTGATCCTGGTGGGAAAGCCCAGGTTTGGGAGAGGTAACAGGATGATGAATTTTCCTGACACACATAAAGGTGCAAACTGTCAGAATGTGGAGACAGAAGTTAACCTGATTCCTTTTTCCTGGACAGAGTGCCAGCTCTGAAGCTCAGTCAAGTGCCCCTCTCAATGAGATGACCATCGAATCTCACAGAATTCTCATAGAATTCTCAGAGAATCTGGGGAAGCCAGTCACTTTTTGAATTGCTATTTTTGGAGGGTGGCGCCACACTGAGAGTTCGAATTACCCCAACACACTTTGTTATTTCATTAGGAATTTACTAAAAGATAAATCTTCCTGCTTCTGCCCTATTTCCACACTGAAAAGGAGTGATCAGTCATCAGTGACTGTCTGCCAAAAAGTTTTGTAAAGTCAGGAGCCATTCCAAATGGGAATTAATGGGGAGCAAAAATGATCTTTTCATATTCTCGGGCTTCATAATGTATGGCAATCTGTCATTAGGTGGGGCCGCAATCAATTAAGCATGAATGATGTATATGGTGTAGAATGTGACCTTATAACAAGTTGCCTTGTCTCTGTCTTGATGTTTCCATCTGGTTTGTGCAAGGAACGTTCAGATAATGCAGCAAGGGGAAGATTATGCTTTCAAAGGGAACAGCCATTATGGGTCACTATCTTCCTGGGCCTGATAAGTTTAATCCAAGTTGCCTGGGAGGGAAGAACTCATAAAATACTTTATCTGAAGCAAGTGCAAAAATACTCATAAACTCAAAGGTTAATCACTGCACCAGAAGAACAGATGAAGGAGACAGGGCAGTTTTATGTTTCTTTACAGTGCTGCCCTTATTAATCATGTTGTGGGTTGCTTTAAAATACGTGCCTGCACTTTCTCTTAAAAGCCAAATGGATAGACAGACAGACACTGAAAATAAAGTTGGAATGACAATGTTCCGATTTATTCATCCTTCCTTCTGCTTGCCAGTATTTGCAGGAGATATAATCAAGGTCAGGATGTGCATTGAGTCTTATTTTTAAAATCTATTTTATTTTCATGCCACACTTTTTGACTATTATTTTTTACTTAAATTAAAATTCAACATTCTTTATTTACGCTGGGCTTTGGGTTTTTACTTCATTTATCTTTCTGTGCAAGTGGTGACAGGTGGATAGCTTGACCATCTGGGTAATGATCCCTTCAGATTTCATGAACCCAATGTGAGTGGATTGAGGAGTTTTGCTAATAGAGTATTGTTGAGAAATCAGCAAATGGATTCCATTTCTGCCTCAGAATTTATGCAGGACATCTTTAGATGAGTTATAGCATAAAGGATCCGTGCAGGTGTAAATAAGTCAAAGTACATAGGAAGTTTCTTATATGCCTTATATACGGATGTGATAGGATCCATACAAAATTAAACAATATTACTCTAAATTATCCTTTTATTTAGACCAGGAATTGGCAAATCTTTTCTTTAAAAGGCAAGTTAATAGCTATTTTTGGATTTATGGACTATAAGGTCTCTGCGATTATAATATGAATGCATCCATTGATAACAGGCAAGTGAACGTGCCTGTCTGTGTCTCAATAAAATTTTATTTAATAATACATAGAAGGTGCAATTTGACCCTTGGACTATAGTTTGTTGAATGATGATTTAGTTATTTATAAGAATAAAATAAAGTAGATGTTTGGGAACTGTGCCTTTCAATTAGCATACTACAGAGAGAGCATTTGAAAGCCTTTTATTTTTTGTTTCTTTTAGTTCCTCTTTAGGGGTTATAAACTAAGGTGCTTACAGCGGCCATGAAGTAACCTAATGTATTACACGGAAATAGTATACTATAATAAAGTATGGTGAGCCTTGTGGTTAAGTAAGCATATGTGTTCTAATTCTTAAAAAAATTACAGTAGAATTTGGCCGAAGGGCCACCATTTTGCACCTTCTGCTCTATATAGCAATTTGAATCTCCCCCCTGCTTGCTATGTCCATATGGTGGACTGCCTGATGAAAATCTCATCCTTTCAGGTTCCAGTCCAGTCATTGCCTTCTCCAGGGGACCTCTATTAGTGCTGGTGTATAAAATTAAAATTCATTGTTCTCTATGCTTCCAAAATGCAGACTTTTTTTGTTCCTTTAGGATGTCATTGTTTCCCCCACTAAACTATCATATTAAAATTTGAAATATATTCATAGTGTCTGATTCAATGAAAATCCCACTTTTTTTGGTAGTGTAGACATTTTTTAAATTTAATTTTGTTTTATTTACATCCAAATTAGTTAGCATATAGAGCAACAATGATTTCAGGAGTAGATTCCTTAATGCCCCTTACCCATTTAGCCCATCCACCCTCCCACACCCCCTCCAGTAACCCTCTGTTTGTTCTCCATATTTATGAGTCTCTAATGCTTTGTCCCCCTCCCTGTTTTTATACTATTTTTGTTTCCCTTCCCTTATGTTCATCTGTTTTGTCTCTTAAAGTCCTAATATGAGTGAAGTCATATAATTTTTGTCTTTCTCTGACTAATTTCACTTAGCATAATATCCTCCAGTTCCATCCACATAGTTGCAAATGGCAAGATTTCATTCTTTTTGATTGCTGAGTTATATATATATATATATATATATATATATATATCACATCATCTTTATCCATTCATCCAATGATGGACATTTAGGCTCTTTCTATACTTTGGTTATTGTTGATAATGCTGCTATAAACATGGGGGTGCCTATGTCCCTTCGAAAGAGCACACCTGTATCCCTTGGATAAATACCTAGTAGTGCAATTGCTGGGTCATAGGGCAGTTCTATTTTTAATGTTTTGAGGCACCTCCATACTGTTTTCAGAGTGACTGTACCAGCTTGCATTCCCACCAGCAGTGCAGAAGAGATCCTCTTTCTCTGCATCCTCGCCAACATCTGTTGTTGCCTGAGTTGTTAATGTTAGCCATTCTCACAGGTATAAGGTGGTATCTCATTGTGGTTTTGATTTGTATTTCCCTGATGATGGGTGATGTTGAGCATTTTTTCATGTGTCTGTTGGCCATCTGGATGTATCCTTTGGAGAAGTGTCTACTTATGTCTTTTGCCCATTTCTTCACTGGATTATTTGTTTTTTGGGTGTTGAGTTTGATAAGTTCTTTATAGATTTTGGATACTAACCCCTCATTTGATATATTGTTTGCAAATATCTTCTCCCATTCCATTGGTTGCCTTTTAGTTTTGCTGATTGTTTCCTTCACTGTGCTGAAGATTTTTATTTTGATGAGGTCCCAGTAGTTCATTTTTGCTTTTGTTTCCCTTGCCTCCAGAGACATGTTGAGTAAGAAGTTGCTGTGGCTAAGATCAAAGAGGTTTTTGCCTGTTTTCTCCTCGAGGATTTTGATGGCTTCCTGTCTTACATTAAAGTCTTTCATCCATTATGAGTTTATTTTTGTGTATGGTGTAAGAAAGTGGTCCAGGTTCCTTCTTCTGCATGTCGCTGTCCAGTTTTCCCAGCACCACTTGCTGAAGAGACTGTCTTGATTTCATTGGATATTCTTTCCTGCTTTATCAAAGATTAGTTGGCCATATGTTTGTGGGCCCATTTCTGGGTTCTCTATTCTGTTCCATTGATCTGAGTGTCTGTTCTTGTGCCAGTACCATACTGTCTTCATGATAACAGCTTTATAGTATAGCTTGAGGTCCGAGATTGTGATGCCTCCTGTTTCGGTTTTCTTTTTCAAGATTGCTTTGGCTATTCGGGGTCTTTTCTGGTTCCATACAAATTTTAGGATTATTTGTTCTAGCTCTGTGAAGAATACTGGCGTTATTTTGATAGGGATTGCATTGAATATGTAGTTTACTTTGGGTAGTATTGAAATTTTAACAATATTTGTTCTTCCTATCCAGGAGCATGGAATCTTTTTCCATTTTTTTTTGTGTCTTCTTCAATTTCTTTCATAAGCTTTCTATAGTTTTCAGTGTATAGATTTTTCACATCTTTGGTTAGATTTATTCCTAGGTATTTTATGGTTTTTGGTGCAATTGTAAATGGGATTTATTCCTTGATTTCTCTTTCTGTTGCTTCATTGTTAGTGTATAGAAATGCAACCAATTTCTGTGCATTGATTTTATGTCCTACAACTTTGCTGAATTCATGAATCAGTTCTAGAAGTTTTTTGGTGGAATCTTCAGGGTTTTCCATATAGAGTATCATGTCATCTGCAAAGAGTGAAAGTTTGACCTCCTCCTCGCTAATTTGGATGCCTTGTATTTCTTTGTTCTGTCCAGAGGCTAAGACTTCCAATACTGTGTTGAATAACAGTGGCGAGAGTGGACATCCCTGTCTTGTTCCTGACCTTAGGGGGAAAGTTCTCAGTTTTTCCCCATTGAGGATGATATTAGCGTTGGGTGGTTCATATATGGCTTTTATGATCTCGAGGTACTCTTCTTCTATCCCTACTTTCTTGAAGGTTTTTATCAAGAAAGGATGCTGTATATTGTCAAGTGCTTTCTCTGCATCTATTGAGAGTATCATATGGTTCTTGTCCTTTCTTTTATTGATGTGATGAATCATGTCAATAGTTTTGTGGATATTGAACCAGACCTGCATCCCAGGTATAAATCTCACTTGGTCGTGGTGAATAATTTTTTTTAATGTATTGCTGGATCTGGTTGACTAATATCTTGTTGAGGACTTTTGCATCCATGTTCATCAGGGAAATTGGTCTATAGTTCTCCTTTTTAGTGGGGTTTCTGTCTGGTTTTGGAACCAAGGTAATGCTGGCTTCATAGAACGAGTTTGGAAGTTTTCCTTCTGTTTCTATTTTTTGGAACAGCTTCAAGAGAATAGGTGTTAACTCTTCCTTAAATGTTTGGTAGAATTCCCCTGGAAGGCCATCTGGCCCTGGACTCTTGTTTTTTGGGAGATTTTTGATTACTAGTTCGATTTCCTTACTGGTTATGGGTCTGTTAAAATTTTCTATTTCTTCCTGTTTCAGTGTTGGTAGTGTATATGTTTCTAGGAATTTGTCCATTTCTTCCAGATTGTCAATTTCATTGGCATATAATTGCTCATAATATTCTCTTATTATTGTTTTTATTTCTTCTGTGTTGGTTGTGATCTCTCCTTTTTCATTCTTGAATTTACTTGGGTCCTTTCCTTTTTCTTTTTGATCAAACTGGCTAGTGGTTTATCACTTTTGTTAATTCTTTCAAAGAACCAGCTTCTGGTTTCATTGATCAGTTCTACAGTTTTTGTGGGTTTTTTTTTTGTTTGTTTGTTTTTTGGTGTTGATAGCATTAATTTCTGCTCTAATCTTTATTATTTCCTGTCTTCTGCTGGTTTGGGGTTTTATTTGCTGTTCTTCTTCCAACTGTTTAAGGCCTAAGGTTAGGTTGTGTATCTGAGATCTTTCTCCCTTCTTTAGGAAGGCCTGGATTGCTATATACTTTCCTCTTAATGACTGCCTTTGCTGCATCCCAGAGGTTTGGGGTTGTGGTGTTATTTTTATTGGCTTCCATATACTTTTTAATTTCCTCTTTAACTTTTTGGTTAGTCCATTCATTCTTTAGTACGATGTTCTTTAGTCTCCAAGTATTTTTTACCTTTCCAAGTTGTTTCTTGTGGTTGATTTCGAGGTTCATAGTGTTGTGGTCTGAAAATATGCGTGGTATGATCTCGATCTTTTTGTACTTGCTGAGGGCTGATTTGTGTCCCAGTATGTGGTCTATTCTGGAGAACGTTCCATGTGCACTGGAGAAGAATGTATATTCTGTTGCTTTAGGATGAAATTTTATGAATATATCTGTTAAGTCCATCTGGTCCAGTGTGTCATTCAAAGCCATTGTTGTCTTGTTGATTTTTTGATTAGATGATCTGTCCATTGCTTGAGTGGGGTGTTAAGTCTCCTACTATAATGGTATTACTATCAATGAGTTTCTTTATGTTTGTGATTAATTGCTATATATATGTGAGTGCTGCCATATTTGGCGCATAAATGTTTACAATTGTTAGATATTCTTGGTGTATAGACCCCTTGATTATGATATAATGTCCTTCTTCATCTCTTGATACATTCTTTATTTTAAAGTCTAGATTGTCTGATATAAGTATGGCTACTCTGGCTTTCTTTTGTTGACTATTAGCATGATAGATGGTTCTCCATACCCTTACTTTCAATCTGCAGTTGTCTTTAGGTCTAAAGTGGGTCTCTTGTAAACAGCATATAGATAGATCTTGTTTTCTTATCCACTCTATTACCCTGTGTCTTTTGATTGGAACATTGAGTCCATTGATGTTCAGAGTGAGTACTGAAAGATATGAATTTATTGCCATTATGTTTCTAGTAGAGTTGGAGTTTCTGTTGATGTTCTCTGGTCCTTTCTAATCTTTGTTGCTTTTGGTATTTATTTATTTATTTATTTATTTGTATTTTCATCTTTTCTCCCCTCAGAGAGCTCCCCTTAAAATTTCTTCCAGAGCTGGTTTAGTGGTCACGAACTCCTTTAATTTGTGTTTATCTGGGAAACTTTTTATCTCTCCATCTATTTTGAATGACAGCCCTGCTGGATAAAGAATTCTTGGCTTCATATTTTTCTGATTCAGCACATTGAATATATCCCACCACTCCTTTCTGGCCTGTCAAGTTTCTGTGGATAGGTCTGCTGCAAACCTGATCTGTCTTCCCTTGTAGGTTAAGGACTTTTTTCCCCTTGCTGCTTTCATGACTCTCTCCTTGCTTGAGTATCTTGTGAATTTGACTATGATATGCCTTGTTGATGGTCGGTTTTTGTTGAATCTAATGGGAGTCCTCTGTGCTTCCTGGATTTTGATGTCCGTGTCTTTCCCCAGGTTAGGAAAGTTTTCCACTATGATTTGCTCACATAGCTTTTCTACCCCTATTTCTCTCTCTTCCTCTTCTGGGACCCCAATGATTCTGATGTTATTCCTTTTTAATGAGTCACTGATTTCTCTAATTCTTAAATTGTGCTCTTTTGCCTTATACTGCCTCTTTTTTCCTGCTTTGTTATTCTCCATAAGTTTGTTCTCTATATCACTGATTCTCTGTTCTGCCTCATCCATCCTTGCTGCTGTGGCTTCCATTAGTGATTCCAGCTCAGTTATAGCATTTTTTATTTCATCCTGACTAGTTTTTACTTCTTTTATCTCCACAGAAAGGGATTCTAATCTATTTTTTACTCAAGCTAGTAGTCTTATTATCGTGATTCCAAATTCTGGTTCAGACCTCTTGCTTGTATCTGTGTTGGTTAAATCCCTGGCTGTCGTTTCTTTGTGCTCTTTCTTTTGGGGTGAGTTCTTTTGTTTTATCATTTTGAAGGAAGAAAAGGAATTAATGAGGTAGAAAAAATTAAAATTACAAACATTAAACTTAAAAAATATTAACATTAAAAATTTAAAAAAATTAAAAAACACACACAAAAAATTGGATAAATGATGCTAGATCCTAGGTGTGTTTTGGTCTGGTGGTTGAAAGTAGCTTGATACATTAGAGAAAAAAGGGGAAAGAAGAAAAAAAAGGAAATCATTTGAAAATTTGAAAAAGTGAATACACTGAAGTAGATTAAAATGAAATGAAGGAAGTAAACTAGAATTTGAAAAAATTACACAAAAGGAAAAATATAGTAGAAAAATATTAAAGACAAATATTTTTAATAAAAATTAAAAATAAATATGATTTTTTTCTCTTTCTGTATTCAAGAAAAAAAAAGAAAGAAGTGAATAGATGGACCTGCTAACAGCCTGAAATACGATGAAATTACTTCATTTTCCCCTAGAAGTCAGACCATGAAGTGCTTTAGAATCCATAAACTAAGCAGGCAGTGTGACTTCTGTTCTTGAAGAGGGAGGTTGGCCCAGTTGGGCGGGGCTTAGTGTAACGGCTCCATTCTCCACTAGATAGTGCTGCTAGCCTACTGGGGTGGATTGTTGTGGTGCTTGTAGGTGCCTATGTGCGTGTGCAGCAGTGGTTAAAATGGCATCACCCAGCTACCCAGTCTCTAGTATCGAAACTGTTCTCCCCAATCAGCAACCACGCACTTAATCTTCAGTTCTTGCCCACTCCCCTCTTTTACACTGTCCGTGACCAAGCCCCAGGTAGTACCTCTCTCCCGAGTTTTGTCTCATATGGGGCAGTTTTCCCAGGCCCCTTACTTCTGAGGGACTGCGGCTTTGACCCATTCAGCCCCTCTGTGGAGGGTCTTACAGAGCAATGGCCTGATGCCAGGTGCACCCAGGAACGTTCACGGGACTGTGCTGTCACCAAAGCCCAGAGCCTGCGGCCAGGTGTCAGGCCGCCCCAGGAAAAGTTTGTGAGATAGTGTAGCAGCAGCTTTTCAGGGGTTGTGGAAAGTCACAACATACATCTGGCACCAGGCTTTACCCTTAAAGACCTTGTTCCAGCACCAGTGAATGTGGCCGTTCTCTGGGGTCTGCTGGGCCCAAGTTGCCTCCCAGCCTCCACCAAATGTCCTTCCAGCAGTGGAACCGCTTCTCCCTGTGTGGCTCAAGAACCTCCGTTAGCCCACTCTCCCACTCTGCTCCTGGGGATTCGCCCTTCCCACCAGAGCACCACCAGGTATCAAGCTGCTGAGTTGTAGACTCTCTGCACTTGTTTATAGTCTTAATGGAATTTAAACCCTCTTCTTTCTGCTTTCTCCTTTCTCCTTTCTCTCTTTTTAGTTCAGTCCCTGTGGCTGTTTCCAATTTTCCACTTTCTCTCCAGCTGTTTTTGGGGATGGGTGCTTTTCCCGTATTCTCCCCACCATCTCCATCCTCTCTCCCCATGCAAAAGCACCTCCCTGCCCTCTGCGGGTTCTCTCTCCCCAAGTTCACCTCTCTGTGCCACATACCTGCTGAATTCTGTGGTTCAGGTTGTGCAGATTGTTGTGTTAATCCTCAGATCAGTTTTCTAGGTGTGCAGGATGGTTTAGTGTCGGTCTGGTTGTATTTCATGGACACGAGACACACAAAAAATGTCCATGCTGTTCTGCTATCTTGGCTCGCCCCTGGCCCTGGTGTTTACAAAGACATAGTCTCTTCTTACATGATATGTCTTATGTCTAATTTATATATTTTAAATTTTAATTAAAATAATTTATTTATTTGGCACAATTTATGTTTAGATAATCCTTGTCATCCCAGGCTTTGTTATCTAAATTTTCAAAATTTGGGGCACCTAGGTGGCTCAGTTGGTTAAGCGTTCTTCCAACTTTGGCTCAGGTCATGATCTTGCAGTTCGTGGGTTTGTGGATTAGATCCCCACTCATGGACTATGTCTCATTCATTGTGGAATCTCTAGCATCTAGCACCCTGGTTGGCACACAAGAAGGATTTTATACTTCTGATAATAACTGAGTGCATCAAAAGTCTAACTTTACTTTCATGTGCGTTAATATGACTTGGTTTTCAATGGAAATATTTTCAGATATAATGTATTCAGGTTGATAAATGTAAATAGAGATAAATTGTTTTAAACATACATATTAGGGTAATAGCAAATACTGGTAATATTAAAGTGGTTTATCATTTTATAGCTATATATACAAATGAATCTTCAAGCACTGACAAAAAGCACAAAATGTTAGCAAATATGATTTTATTTATTTATTTTTGTTTTTGTTTTCATCAAGTCAATAGGCGATTCTTATTTGGAAGTAGCTCAGATTCAATTGGAATATAAATACATTGAGATGAATTGTCTTCCAATAGGTATCAGATTTGGATGGAGCCACTTTGAAGTTTCATTTCTAAACTCACGTCAGTTCCTCCAAGAACTTGATAAAGACCTTATCTGGACTGTTTACATGGGCCTTATTTTTCACAAAAATAAGAAAATAAGTTGTGAAATAGACAGAAAAAGTGTTTTCAAAGATCAATTAAAAATCAAATTTCAGCACAAACATCTATGTCTAATATATTTTCCATGAAATGAAAATGTTTTATTTTTTTAACCTTTAAACCTTTTTTTCCACAGCATACAGATAACTGAGCATTAAAATCTATTATTCTATAAGCAAAATGATAACTTTAAGGTTTGACAAAAGGAATTTAGCATCATTTGCTGATAAAGTATGATCCAATTATTTTTATTTTGCTGATACAAGGTCTGCAAAGCATAGATCTCATTTACGTTAGTGACCTGAGGAAAAGTTTGACTTACAGTTCCTAATAAATACCTTCATTTATATTTCATACCATCATATTGAATAGCTGTAGCATATTCTCCTAGGAAAAATGAGAACAATCCTAGGTGCACTGCCAAATTTTTTAAACACGTCAATGATATGGAGCATTCCTCTATCAAATGTGCACTCGATATTCAAAACTGTCAGTAATAGGTTTAAGGAAGGCCTCATTCCTTCTCCATTTCTCAAAAAGTTCAAATGTGCATGTTGGCAACCATTCTTTGAGGAACTGAAATTTAAAACAAGTGGCATGACATTGAAACAAAGAAGGTGTTGTCTTATCACTTGTTCTCACTAATCTTTAAAGTTGTATCCAACTTTTTTTCTTTAACGTTTATTTATCTTTGAGAAAGAGAGAGAGACAGTGTGAGTGGGGAAGGGGAAGAGAGAGAGGGAGACACAAAATCTGAAATAGGCTTCCAGCTCTGAACTTTCAGCACAGAGTAAGAACTCATGAACCATGAGACCATGACCAGAGCCAAAGTCAGACTTTAACCGACTGAGCCACCCAGGTGCCCATATGCACCTTGGGTTTTATGATTGCAGAAAGATATGAACATATTCAAAACATCCAGAATATTAAACAAATGGAGATATGAATGAGAGTGACATTCCCAAAAGAGCTGAAATAATAGTCACTCTGAAATAAGGCTAACTTAAGAGCATTAGTGAGATACTAACAGCATAAAGAGACACTTAGACTTGGGGAAATCATTGTTATTGGAATCACTTCACTAGTTCCCTGTGTACATGTCATGATAGAGACCAAGAGATAGTTAAAGAATGGAAAAAAATACGTCTCACTGGAAACTCTGGCCAGTACTGATGCACAAAGAGCACAGACTTAGGACCTCTGTTATGTAGGGCAATATAAGAGAAATATTTGCAACCTTTCCAAGGATCATGAAACTCACCAAGGAAATTGGTGACAGTCCAATGCCTATCAAAAGCCATGATGATAACTATAAATAATGTGTCTCCTGGTAGCAAACTGTGATTTTTAGCAAACCATTCAATGTGCCTTTTAGGTTGGAGAAGTATATTAGGGTTTTTAAAGGAAACAGGACAAATATAAAAGGAGATTTATTACAAGGAATTGGCTCGTGTGATTACAGAGGCTGAGAAGTCCCGCTATCTGCTGTCTGTAAACTGGAGACCAAGGAAAGTCTGAGTCTCTAGGCCCCTAAACCAGGAGAGCTGACTGTGCAAATTCCAGCTCAAGGGCAGAAGACAAAGTGAAATGTCTAAGCTCAAGAGCTTAATAATAATAATAAAAAAGGTTCTTCTGCCTTTGGTTCTATTCAACCCTCACTGCATTAGATGGTGCTCACCAACACTAGGGAGGGGATTCCACTTTACCGAGGCTACGAGCTCAAATGCTAGCCTTTTCCAGACACTTGTCAGAGATACACCTAGAAGAAGTACACTGCTGTCATTCATCAGTGGTTGCCCCACTGACAGGGCACAGTGCATTCAGTTTACAAAATCTCCTCTTATCAAACCTTGTACATTTTTATTCTCATTCTTTTGCTGTCCCCATATGTCTCGTCAGTGAAAATGGCTTTGTGATTTCTGGATTTCATCCCTATGATTTACTGTGGGAGAGACATTCAATTTCCCACTACACTTGCATATTTTTTCATTTTTTTCTGTATATTGGAGAGCTTTGTGTTTTTCATTTTCATGCTTATGATTCAGCATAATAATTTCTGACTTTTGGGGGTAGGAAGTGTATATCCTCCTTATTGTAACATGGAGCATTTCATAATTCAATAATTGTAGCCAAAGACACATTGTAACATCAATATGATTATTTGTTTAAATTTTTTAATGTTTATTTATTTTTGAGAGAGAAAGAGAGAGAGATGAGGAGGGGCAGAGAGAGAGGGAGACACAGAATCTGAAGCAGGCTTGGCTCCAGGCTCTGAGCTGTCAGCAGAGAGACTTACATGAGGCTTCAACTCAGGAATGCAAGACCATGACCTGAGCCAAAGTGGGATGCTTAACTGAGTCGCCCAGGCACCCCCAATATGCTTATTTAATATGGTATTTTTATTTGCTCTCTTAATTTTCCTAAGAAGCTGTTGTTAAATCATAGGTGTATCTCAAAATTGTTGTATCATGGAATTTAGAAAATATGATAACAAGCTTTTGACTCATTTTAAAGCTACTTATTTTTGGGTTCTGAACCATTTGCAATTTTGAGACCTTCCTTTAATATCTAGGTTTATCCTTGGTATTTACTTATTTTTCTATTTGTTTAAACTCAAAACAACTGTTGGAAGCATAAGATACATCCAGAAACATACATGACTGACCTCCCATGTAAAATTGAATTCAAATGTTTTCCTTGTTTCTACCCATGGGAAATAAATATAAAACCTCCTATTTATACATTTTATGAGCAGACACATGCCTAAATGCACACCCCTGTAAAATATATCTTTTGAATATGTTTCTTTAGCAATATCAAGCACATTACCAAGGTCCAAAAAGTCATGGTTTTTATTTTCATTTGCTTTTACTTGACATCAATTTTGAATTTTCAAGGAGAGCTACTGGATATGGACAGTTCCTAGATATCTGGTACCAACTTGTACTTCCCATTCTCTAGAGGTTAATGCCAGATAATTACCTATTTGTGATAATCTGTCTCAACTCAGGTATTGAATACAAGCCAAATGTCTCCAATAAAGTGGTTTTAATAGCATTTCTATAATCTTAGTGAGCAAAATAGAGCGTTGAATCTCCTCAGGGACTTTCAAATTAACTATGGTGTATAGATCCTAGGTTTTTCTGATTTTGTTTGCAAGGAATATTTTTTCAGTAAATAAGGTCTCAGCATGAAGAATCCGCAGAACTATACAGTAAGAGGTTTGATATGAATAAATCTGTGCAATGATTCCAGTCTCTTTAGGTGATCTTAAACATTAAAAGTAAAGCACATGGTCCTAATTTAGGCATTATGCTGTATTATGAAATTGATTGTATAATAATTTTTAAAAGTACAAATTTTGGATAAATTTTAAAAAGTTCTGATAAAGTAGAATTTATTATGCCGGGTGGTAGTAAGTCAGTCCTGGCCATTATATCAAGAGAAAGAGATGTTCTAATTTATTAAATATTTTTCACCTTCAATATTGAACTAGATTTAATCAGTCAAGTAAGGTGAGCTATTAGGAGGAAAATTCCACAGCAAAATCCCCAAATGACTAAAGACTGGGAGATTTGATATTTTCTCCAGCATCAAGTTTTGCTACCAAAACAGCTAATTTTTAATTGTTTCCCCACCTCCCAGCTATATTTATTTCTACATAGTTGATCAAATAATCCTTAAAATCAGTCCAATTTTTTTAATATGAGGTTTTGAGGAAAATTTAACCTGGATATTTTTGAATCAGATATTTATTCTCTTTCCCCCACTCTATGTCTGCATCCCAGGCTACAAAATTGATTCTTTGAAATAATTATATTTGAATTATTTTCTGGGTTTTCATTTGAAAATGTCTAGGATTATGTGTGCACAGATATCTCATGAATGAGTTTAAACAAATGGTTTTTCTTAATTTTTTTAAAGTTTATTTATTTTTGAGAGAGAGAGAGAGCATGAGTGGGGTAGGGCAGAGAGATAGAGATGCAGAATCCGAAGTAGGCTCCAGACTCTGAGCTGTCTGCACAGAGCCCAATGTGGGGCTCCAACCCATGAACTATGAGATCAGAACCTGAGCAAAGTTGGATGCTTAACTGACTGAGCCACCCAGGCATCCCATATATTTTTTTAAGTTTATTTACTTACTTTGAGAGAGAGACAGCAAGGGATAGACAGAAAGAGAGAGGGAGAAAGAGAGAGAATCCCAAGCAGGCTCCCATTGACCATGCGGAGCCCTATGCGGGGCCCAAACTGATTAACCCATGAGATCATGACCTGAGCTGAAATCAAGATTAGGATGCTCAGCCCACTCAACCATCCAGGCACCCCCTAAACAATGGTTTTAATTTGAAATTATGGGAGGTGTTTGGGTATTTTTTGTAGATCATAAGTGTTTTAATCTTGTATCAATTGCTTTGCAGTTATAAAGGCAAGCCTGTAACTTTAAATATTGCTAAGTATTAAAAGGAATGAATCCTAGGGAGAAACAAGTACCAGTCTTCCCGCTTAATGCCCTACCCCACATCCATGTCATTGACTTGCCATTGTCTCACAGCTCTGCACGCAGGGCTAATGATCTCTCTGTATCCTCCACCCCAGAAGCACTTCTTTAAATTGCCCAAATACCATGCTTCTCAAATTCAACAGAAGCACACCCTCTCTTAATATTATTATGTGTGGAGTACAGAACCGTATTGGCTTTTGCTTTTATTTTGGACAGCATCACCCTATTGAATTCACTTTTTCACATACACATTTTCCTTTCATTAGCTTCTCTTAGAAAGCTTAATCTCAGATCACTCTCTTAAAGTAAAGCCATTCTCAGGGCTTTTTAATGCATAAAGTCACCTCTTCCAGATCATCAGAAACTGGAATCTGCCTCAATCTCTGGCCACTTCTGCAAATAAGGTTGGTCAGAAGCCATATTTTCTCTTTTAAAAATTATTTTTAATTCATATTTATTGATTATAAACACATAAAATATGTCTAAGTTGCATACGTAATGATTCAAGAAGCACATATCAGGTAGAAATATAAGGAAAGAATATAATTATTGCCTAAAAGCCCCATGTGTGAATGTTTTCAAGCCCATCTCATCCTTTCTCTTTCATAGATAACTGCTATCTTGGGTTTGATTTTATTTAGATCTTAACTTCCTCTGCAGTTTTATCACCTGCTTGTGTCCAAAAATAGTATATTGCTTATTTTAACATAGATTTTTATTAAATATAGGGGGCCTGGGTGGCTCAGTCATTTAAGCATCCATCCCTCTCTTGATTTTGGCTCAGACCATGATCTCACCCTTCATGAGACTGAACTCAAAGCTGCTTAGGATTCTCTTTGTCTCCATCTCTGCCCCTCCCCCACTCACCATCTCTCCCCTCTTTCTCTCTCTCTCTCTCAAAATAAATAAGCATATGAAAACATCTAAAAAATAATCATAGAGGATATTTTCTTCTTTTTGTACTGTGTTTTGCTCAATATTACAGTACAAAAATTAAAGTTGTAATTCTTTTTTGTGTGCAATTTCATTATCTAAATGCACTATATTTTTTAATCCATTGGATTGTTGATTGCTGTTTAGTTTTCTTCCAAATTTTTTTCTACTTCCAATAATATTGTTTATTGATAGTTTTAAATACTCATATTTTATACTTATTTCTTCCATCATGTGTTCAAAATTTTCTTTAAGAGAGATTTCCAGGAGTTGAATTATTGAATCATACATATGGACATCAAAAAAAAAGTCTCTTTTTTCCAAGATGATCATACCACGCTCAATGTTTAAAAGACTCAGTTGTTAAGTATCCTAAGTCTTAATCATTCTAGACTTTTAAAATTTTCCATCCCTGTGGTTTTAAATAATATTTCAAAGTTATTTCTGATTATTGTAATGATGTTTAGCATCCTTACACATATTTATAGGCTATTCAAGTTTCCCTTTGTGTGAAATGCTTATCCAAACTATCAATATGTAAATTCTAGAAATGGCATAATCGCCAATCTGATATATATCACAAGATAATAAGGATAATAAGAACAACTTTATGCTAATACATTTGGCGACTTAGATAAATGAAAAAAATCCAATTTACCAAAATTTTTGAATGGGTAGATACTAAAATTACTGTGTTACTAAATTTGTAACATACAATTAAAAAAGGACTTGGATGGGGGCACATGGGTAGCTCAGTCAGTTAAGTGTCTGACTCTTGATTTCGCCTCAGTTCATGATCTCACAATTTGTAAGATAGAACCCCCCCACCCCCCCCCCCCGCCTCCATTGGCCACTGCTCTGGCGGCTCAGAGCCTGCTTGTCATTCTCTGTCTCCCTCTGTCTCTGCTCCTCTCTCTGCTTGCACTCTCTCTCTCTCTTTTTTTTAAATTTTTTTTTTTAACGTTTATTTATTTTTGGGACAGAGAGAGACAGAGCATGAACGGGGGAGGGGCAGAGAGAGAGGGAGACACAGAATCGGAAACAGGCTCCAGGCTCTGAGCCATCAGCCCAGAGCCCGACGCGGGGCTCGAACTCACGGACCGCGAGATCGTGACCTGGCTGAAGTCGGACGCTTAACCGACTGCGCCACCCAGGCGCCCCAATCTCTCTCTCTCTCTTTCTCTCATTCTCTCTCTCTCTCTCTCAAAATAAATTTAAAACAATTAAAATAGAACTTAGAGGAAAAATTAAACATATGCCATATACATTAGAAGAGAAGAATTCCAACAATTTAGCGGACTAAATACTTATTTTAAGATAATAGAAGTTTAAAACCAAAGTAAATATTAAGAAGTTAAAAGACAGGAAACAATAATTACTAAAGCAAAAATTAGCAGGATGGACTCTAAAAGGACATGGAAAGGACCACAAACAAAAAGTTGGTTCTTTAAAGAGATTAATCATATTGATAATTTTTTCTAGAACTAATTAAAAACAAAAAGAGAAAGGAAAAAAAGAGAAAGAAACAAAAAGTACATTAGGAATGAAAAAAAAGGGAAATTTAAAATTTTCCTACAAAGATTTCCATGTCCAGTTACCTTCAACATAGTTTTACCAAACATATAAGGAATACATTTTGTATCAACTCTTCCAGAGTTGTATCCACTACCATCTCATATCAATTCTTTTCAGAGAATAGACAAAGCAAACATATTCACCAAGTCATTTGACAAGACTTGCATATATTTGATAAAGAAAACACAACAATGGTAATACAAGAAATAAAAATTATAGGCCAAATCCCATGGTAAAAATTGATGAAAATATATTGACAACACAGAAGCAATCAATCTAGTATTACATTTGAAAATAGTACACTATTGCCACTTTTGAATCTTAGAAAGTAAATCAAGGTAATATATTAACGAAGACAAATTGATAATTTCACTAGATGTAGAAAAATTGCTTAATAAATTCAACAATGGCTCGTGAATAAAAAGTTTGTCACAAAATGTAATAATGCGAACTATACTTAGTGATAAAATATCATCTTTATCTTTTTAAGTTAAGAATGAAGCATTTACAGTCATCATTAAATTATATTCAGCCATCATCACATTAAATATTGTCATAGACAGTTGAGTTAAATAGACATAGAAGTTAAATAAAACGATTAGTAAAAGACACAAAAAATAAGTCAGTCAGAGAAAGACAAATACCATATAATTTCACTCATATGTGGAATTTAAGAAACAAAACAGATGAAAGTAGGGAAAAGGAAGGAAAAATAAAATAAAATAAGATAAAAACAGAGAAGGAGGCAAGCTATGAGATTCTTAACTATAGAGAGCAAACTGAGGGGAGGTAGGTGAGGGGATGGGCTAGATGGGTGATGGGTATTAAGGAGGGCACTTGTTGGGAGGAGAACTGGGTGTTGCATGCAAGTGATGAATCACTAAATTCTACTCCACAAACCAATACGACACTATATGCTATATGTTACCTAACTTGAATTTAAACAAAATCTTGGAGGAAAAAATTGTTAAAAATAACACACACACACACACACACAATAATATGGTGTTAAGGGTCAAATCATTTGGTTCGAATCTCATTTCTACCACGTGTTCTTTAAAAAATAGAGATGATGATGGTGATGATGATGATGGTTAGTATGTTAACATTTAGGCATGGAAATAGCGCTCTTAAGAATGTCCTGTTCAGATGTAATTCCAAATTTACAAATGGAGACTATTACACTTACACAGTTAAATGGCTTTCTCAAGTTAACAGAGCTAAAATCTAAGAAAAGGCAGATTTGATCCAGGCTGGTTAACTCCAGAGCCTCCTCTATTACCAATGAAAATATTGATGATATTTCAAGCACCAAGATTTCCTGTGTTGTCTGCTAAGAAAAATGATGATAATACCTGCCTCAAATGTTATCGTGATAATTCAATTCAATTTAATGAGATGATGTATGTGAATTCCACCTAGGGTAGTTAGAACTTATATAACACTCAAGAAATGCTAATTTGCTTATTCTTTTATTTCCAAATCTAGTTACGTGTCACAGAATGAATAAATAAACTTTCAAATTAGACAGGCTTCCCTCTGTTTAGGAATTTTGAAAATGAATTTTAAAATGTATATAAAAGTTTTTATGAAATATAAGCAATCAAGTTGTAAATAATGGTCATTTACCAAAAAAAAAAAAGTCACTAAAAATAAAAGCTTAAACTCAGGTTTTAATCCATTTGTTAACATCTATCCTGAGTTTCTTACCATTACACACCTGGTTTTCACTGGAGAGATCTTTTTATATTTGCTGAGACTCAGCAGCCAGGCATTCAACTACTGTATAACTTCTTTACTTGTTTATTTTCAGAATGATATGTGCCCAGTGTTGAAGAAGAGACAACTGAAAAAGAGATTATTAAATTGCCTACCTTAATAGTCACTATACAAGAAGTAACGGGAGATCTTACTGGTATTGGGTTATAAAGTTGAACCTGTACAAAGACAAAATGAAAATGCATATTTTTAAGTATAGTTGGCCAAAAAATTTGAGTTTGGGGGAAGAAGTGAGCCTCTCATTCCTGTTCACTAACTCCTTAAGATCAAACCTCCAGCCTTAAGGAAAGTGACACAAGAAAAGTTTGGATTGCCATACCCTTTTTGAATCTTCTCTATTTCCTAATGCACCATAAGTACACTCAAGATTATATGCCCATAAAGAGCACTTTGAACTTCTTGTCTCATTTGTGGAATGGAGTTTTTCCTCATTGGTTGAGGGTCTCAAACAGAACTCCTAACACAAATCCTGGACTAGTGTAGTTGCTTAAAAATCAAAGTTATTTTAATTTCACTTAAACTCCATTTAGGCACATTTTTCTTATTCTACCCATATGCATCTATATTTTCAGAAATGTTTGAAGGGAAAAATCCATTATTTACACCCTTGGATAATTCCATATTTGCAACTGATTTTCAGGCTAATAACGAGAACCTAGCATGTCTTGAAAATGAACTGTCTTCTCTACTAAGACTTTGTGCAAAAAAAGGCATGGGATAAGAGTAAGTGCCAATGATCATATATTAGTTCACTTTTGTGAATTCACAACCCTCACATTGTCCTCTGTTTCCCTCACAACCACCTTTAAACTTCTAAGATATATTACTTAGTTCTTACAATTGAAAATAATTGGAATGGTGGGGGGAGAGGGTAGATAAATGCACATGCATAAATAGAGTGAGAAATGGTCATCAGCAGTATAAAAATAACGCTTATCACTAATGGAACATAAAAATGTCATTCCCCGTGTAGCAACTTAGCTGCTAAAATTGCTCAGGGGAAGTAGAAGCATTGGCAATTTCCTACCTCCAGGGTGGTCCAAATTTCTCTGGTTGAAATAATCCATTGCAAATGACTGATTATGAAATCAAAAAGAAATAACTTATGTAGCAGTTAATATTCCTCTTCGGTGGGATAAATTGATCAATCATAAAAGAATATATATATTTCAGGAACTTATGTGAAAGTGGCACATGGGTTTTTAATGTGAATTATATTTATTCTTGCTAACTTCTAATTTCCTTCCTATTTAGAAAAATTTAAAGACATGAAGATATGGAGAAAGATATAATCATTTCTACTAAAAAAAAAAGCAAGTAAATTTTATGTTTTAGATTCAGTCTAATCTTCTGCTACAAGTTTTGGTTATTTTTTGACCCTCTTCAGGCCAAAGTAAAAACCTACTCATGCTTTTGGAAAAATATGTGTGTTATTTCTTTAGTATTCATTGCAGAGTATTTAAATAACATCATCTTACTTCCCATTAATTTCTAACTGATTTCTGGTCCAGATGTTTGTTAAAGTTTGGCTGTTTCTTGCCAGGCAAATAATCTTTTTTACATTGACTTTGAATTCTCAGGTGGATCCATATCCAGGAATTTTAATATGGGTCAACAATGAGGAAATAAGCATATCCAAAAAAGATGTATTTTATTCACATTTATTGAAATCTATTTCACTCTGTGGGAGACAGGACTGGACCAGTAACTAAAAACAATTCTTTTTTCCCCTGGGGGTAGTTAAAGATTTAAGTACCAAAAGTGAAGCTTCTGGCGTTAAGGATGTCCTTCCCTGTTATCATTCTCTGTGTGTGGTATTGTTTCAGCAGATCGTCGATGGCCCAGACAATAAAAATGGCACATTAGGGTGGCATATTTTAAATAATAAGAAAGTATTCAACTACAAGTATTAAATGTTATTACCTTAATAAAATAGTTGGTGTTTTCTGTATTATGTCAAGGGCTTTTTTTCTGAACAAATTTTGGAGGACAAACACTGGTACCACAACTGGATAGATTATGCAAAGCAATTTTGGTTTTCGTTTAAAATTTAAAAGAGTGTGGCCCCTGGATGGCTCAGTCGGTTAAGTGTCTGACTTCAGCTCAGGTCATGATCTCACTGTTTGTGAGTTTGAGCCCCACGTGGGGCTCTGTGTTGACAGCTCAGAACCTGGAGGCTGCTTCGGATTCTGTGTTTCCCTCTCTGCCCCATTCCCCCTCGCACTCTCTCTCTCTCTCTCTCTCTCTGTCTCTCTCCAAAATAAAGAAACATTTAAAAAAATAAAATTTAAATGAGTAATTATTTTTGGAGGAAAAACAAATTACTTTTATTGATTTGCTTATTCCCAGTTGACTCCAACTCTAATTCTTCCTTATTCAACTCACCTTTTAATACAATGTAAAGTTCTAAGAGTTTCAACAAAATTGTACCCAACTGGAAATAAATTCAACCAATACTTAGTACTGTTAGACCAAGTGACCAAATTATAGTCTCCAGTAAGTTCTTTTTTTTTTTTTTTAATTTTTTTTTTCAACGTTTATTTATTTGTGGGACAGAGAGAGACAGAGCACGAACGGGGGAGGGGCAGAGAGAGGGAGACACAGAATCGGAAACAGGCTCCAGGCTCTGAGCTATCAGCCCAGAGCCTGACGCGGGGCTCGAACTCACGGAGCGCGAGATCGTGACCTGGCTGAAGTCGGACGTTAACCGACTGCACCACCCAGGCGCCCCATCCAGTAAGTAAGTTCTAATGTGCACTTCTTTCAATCAGTTTGGCTTGAGCCAATATAAAGGATGCCTGTCTTACAGTCAACTTTCATTCGAAGGGATTTTGCCAAGCAAGTTGATTTTGAGTGACCTTGCTAGCAAATATGCATGTTTCATCTTACCAACTACACATTGTAGACAAAGGAATTTATTTTTGATGTTCTATTTCATAGAAATTTCTTTAAAAAGAGGTTTTGAAAAATATACATACTCTATCAATCAAGTATCATCCAAAATAGATTATCTTTGCACAAGATATGAAACAGTCAAAAGAGTCTTTTATTATTCTCCATTTTCCCTGTTTTTGTTTTGTTTTGTTTTACCAGCAAGGCATTCTCAGTTTTAACAATGTACCTCCATGAGAGATTCCAGAAATCCATTTACTATAGAACAGTGTACAAATGTGAGAGGCATATTTTTCTGCTCAGGTGAGTGACTATATGATGCATCATCAATAATAGCAGATTTTTTTTTTATTTCCAGCCCTAACATATTGCTAAACAAGACTCTATGGCATATTCTAAAGTCTAGCTTTGACATATACTTTTTATCCTTGGGAGAGAGCAAATCACAAAAGCAAAACTGTAATAAAAACTCAAAAACACCTTCCCATAGTAAACTGTTGTTAAATAATGACTATACAATACATTACTATTGTTGTATGCTGGTTAACAATACACAGAAGGGACTTTCAAGGGTGTTCCTGAAATCTGTGTAAGCTTCATGCTGGACTGAGAGAGGCAGTTCTGATGGAAGTTTCTGGAAACGCCAGCATACCGGTTTTCTTTACCATTCTTTTCTGTCACATGAATCATATGGTACAGAGACCTGTGAATTTTTTTTATCATATGACCCTGAGATTGACTAATATAAAACAGGAGGAGTCTAAATAATGCAAACACATATTTCTATGATCCATGGTAGTAAGACACTAAGTCCAAGCATGTAACTTTGGCAGTCTCCCCAGTTCCTTTTCTCCTTTGTACTGTCATATTATTGGAAATACAATTGCTGTTGCTGTGACCACAGGGCCTTAAAGAAATGCTTTCCCAGAGTTATAATTCAGTATCTAATTTTCTATTAGTATAGTTATATAAAAATGATCCTATTGACGGTACATCTTGATTCACTTGTATTTTCCAATGTCACTCATTTTCAAAAGACAAATGAATATAGGTTGAATTATTTTCAGTAACTTATAAAATATTTATAATTTTAATTAAGTATTATTTATAGTATTACTGATTTTCTTAGCAGTATTTGTGAATATTTGTAAATAAGAATTATTTAAAATGTGTATTACTTCTTTGTTATACACTTATATTATTAATATTGAGAAAAACAAGCATTAATAAGTATAATGGATAGTAATAATATGAAATATTGCATATGCAAATGAAGGTCTGGTACTTGCCATCATCAAAATACTATTCAACCTAACATGCTTCTTTTATCTGTGTGGCTTCACGGAAGTGACCAAAATGCTTCTCTTTCTGCTTCTTTCACATGGCCTGGGTTTGCATTGAACATCATATCTTATGTTATCTTTATGTAAAAGCCAATCCTTAGTTGTTGGTTTTTGAAACAAGAGCCTGCAGATGTACATCATAATAGTATATTTATGGATGCACATGCATTAAAAATGATTCACATCCATTTTAGTGGCTCTCCGGAGGAACAGGGCAATGCATGTAGTGGAGCGCAGTTCAGCTGAACAAACACCCAGATGAGGCCTCCTTTGCATTTTCCCATCTGTTAGGGATTATGGAGTCCAAGGCCTCTATTTGGAGAAGCCAAGAGTTGCAGTGGAGGAGGCGCACATAGCTTTTAAGAACTTTGTAAGATATATGCACAGAATATTATAGAGCATAAATGAAGATCATTAAAACAGGCCTAGGTGAAAGAGTAGGAGACAAATGGGTTGAGTCTTGAAGGAAGAACTGCACTGGCTACGTGAAGACCAGAGATGGATGAGCATTACCGACAGAAGAAACACCATAGCTAACCTAAGATCTCTGAGTACATCATATATGAAATCAGAGAAATTTGACATTGGTATACCATAAGGAGAGGTAAAAGAAGTAGAAGACTATGAGAATGACTTGATGAGTACTTCTTTTACCATTGAAAACATGAAATGTAATAAATAACCATACTTCACAAAGTAGAAATGGAACAAAAAATACAGTTGATGCAAACAGAAACTGAGTACAGAGACCTGCTTAAAAAAACACAAAACATTTTGAGGGGTACCTGCATGGCTCAGTGGGTTGGGCCTCTCACTTTAGTTGAGGTCATGATCTTCTGGGCTGTGAGTTTGAGCCCTGCATCAGGCTCTGCACTGACAGCTCAGAGCCTGGAGCCGGCTGCGGACTCTGTGTCTCCCTCTCTCTCCGCCCTCCCCATTTGCACTCTGTCTCTCTCTCTCAAAAGTAAACATTAAAGAAACACTTCTGAGACACAATTGAATATAATAAATATTACATGTTTAAGTTCTAAAATGTGGTGTGTTTCAATATGTGTATTACCCTTAAAACCATCACCAAAATCAAGATGATAAACGTTACCATCCATCACTCAAATGATGTGATGTGTATATAGTATGTACCCTGTGTTGCATGGCTTCCTTCACTCAACATAGTTATCATAATATAGTTCATCATAATATTGTTCATCTAGTCACTTTTTAATGATTATTTCCAGTTTGGGGCTATTATACATTAAGCTGCAATGTACAAGTTTTTGAATGGATATACACTGTGGGTATATGTTGTCATTTTGTTGTGCACATATCTACTAGTGGAATATATGAGGTGGTAAATATGTGTCTACCTTTTAAAAAAACTGTCTCTTTTTGGGGCGCCTGGGTGGCGCAGTCGGTTAAGCGTCCGACTTCAGCCAGGTCACGATCTCGCAGTCCGTGAGTTCGAGCCCCGCGTCAGGCTCTGGGCTGATGGCTCAGAGCCTGGAGCCTGTTTCCGATTCTGTGTCTCCCTCTCTCTCTGCCCCTCCCCCGTTCATAATCTGTCTCTCTCTGTCCCAAAAATAAATAAAAACGTTGAAAAAAAAATTAAAACAAAAAAACAAAAAAACACAAACTGTCTCTTTTAATTGATCACCTATTGCCCCTTACTGGTCATGGCATACCACTCTCCTCAGGAATTTATTCAGTTGTTGGGGTAAACAACACATAGGCACAACTGATATGAAAAAAACTCTATTCCGCATATAGTAAAGTTTCCTAAAGAATAAAGAACTCGATAAATGCTTATTAAAAGGAAATAAATGAGTCCATGTTCTATTTAAACTTTAAATTATGCCTGAATATTTCTGTTGATTAGAATATATTGTAAATAGGACAAGTTAATATCCAGAAGGAAGCTTTTCTATGAAATTATCTTCACTCAAACTAGCCGTTTATCAAATGCTGATCCTTCCTAGGGACAGAGTCCTGGGATTTTACAAAACTGGAAAAAATAATGGCTGTCCTATTGACAGCATATTATGAACTCCAAGTTCAGTGTTATCATTCACGGTCATATAAAAACACATTATATATAACATTAGAGCTAACCAAGATTTATGTTCAATAAAGTGTGTTTTAAATAATTTTCTTAGCTTTAGGCCTATTTATCATGAAAACTAAATGGAAAAACCAGTAACATTTAGGACTATAAAATAGGATGTTACCACCTCTCTGTAGTTTTCTTGTTGACACTTTGATGACTTTGCAAAAAAATCCTTAAACAAGTCAACAGATGTCAACTCAGTATTTGTAAAGCAGCTATTTAGGGATCATCTTTCACATAGGGAAAAAAATTATACTGGGATTGGGTGGACTGAAAGAAGGGATACTAATTGAGAGCAAAGTGCTACCATCAAAGGTCATTTCATAACAGTCACAGTGCCCAACCTGCAACAAAAGTTTACAGCCACACGTTATTCTCACCACAGACTCCGTGATAAATTTATTAGATTATTTTGACCTGAAAAAGATGTTATTTTCAGCCAAACACACTTTTTATAAAATTCATATCTAGCCAATATCCCATCTTTCTCTTCCTGTTTTTCCCCATGCTTGATAAACTAATCTAAGCCGAATCTTATCAGATGTTTTCTGCACAAGACAGTCCCCTTGAAAAATGCCCTCCTCAATGAAAATTGTTTGCTACTGGCCAAAAAAAAATCACTTTTATATTTTTAATTATTTTTATTATTTATATTTGATATCACCACTTAAAAATATAAAACCTAATCCAGGCAGAGTATTATTTGTGTGTGATTCTTCTGAGTTTTCCAAGCCATGGTTACATGGAGTTCATCTCAGGAAAGACGTAACATGAAGTCCAGTATGCAATAAAACTCTAACAACTTGACTTCCAGGTCTCACTTAACCTGTTCTGTGAACTTAACGCATTAGAAAAATATTTCTTTTAATAGGCATTATTTTGTTTTCTACCTTCCAACCCAAAATATCAAGACATATTTTCTTTTTTTTTTTTTTTTTTTGCTTTGTTCTTTCTTTCTTTTTCCCCAGATACAAGATCAGCTCATCAGAAGAAAAAGTAGGTGCTTGAAATGTAAGATATAATTGTTAGGTATTGTTTAAATTGATAATTATATCATTTAGTTGAAATTTTCAGAGTAATACAATGTTGGAGGAGCTACTGATTTGTCTCAGAATAGTTAATAGTCACACAATAGGCTGTAAGATGTTTAAAAGGCCTAATTTCCAAAGATCATTTTACTGCTTGGAATATGGTCATTCTTTGAAACTGACAGCTAAACATTTGGCTCTTGGTTGCTTGTTTAGTGTTTATTTCAAAAGATGCTAGCTGGTTTTGACTAGGCTTTAAGCTCTAATAAAAGATTATGGAAATATAACTTGTAGCTTATTTCCTGACCTCTAATAAAAACAAAAGCAGAGAATAATAACACAGCCCAAACATTTTCTCAGTGGAAACCCTTTCATATTTTTTAAAGATTACAAATTTATAGGTAAATATGTAATACAAAAAGGATGTGAGAAAAGAAATCTGGCAAAAAAATGAAAATAAAAGATCATCTCTAGGAATGAATTCAGATTAGACACATTGAGTATAATTAATTCATCTGCAAGGTGTGAAGTCTGGATGAGGTAATCAATGAGTTCATTTACTTGAGGCTAAGTGACATTTACTGTAGGGTAGGCTGCTCACCCACTTTTGCTAGTCTCTAATCTCAGGTTACAGATCCAACATACAAATCCAACACATATTATTAAACAAAGAAAGAGTGCCCATGAACTCTGTGGACACCCAAATGTTATCAGTCTCTCCAATATGTCTGCATAGCTTACCTTTTGCTTTTTCTTTCTTCAGTCATGATTCGTTACATTTTTGTCCTCTCCTACGTGAATTGAGGAAAGAGGAATCAGTACATTTGTTTTGTTTTGGTTTTTTGAGAGGAAGTGGTTAACGGCATGCCGAGGATAAGTAGTTATGCCATTTTGCATTGAGTGGCATCTTGCATGCAGCTGTGGAATAATTGTTCCCATGCCAAACAGTCTGTCAAGTTATCATTCGAGAATGGGTTTATTAGCCAGCATATATTTAGGAACATAAATCTTGAAATTAGTAGCAAATCACATGGAAGCCTTCGGAAGCATTTAACTCAGAATGATAACACTCTAGTTTATAAACCCTCATTTTGGAAATAGAGCAGGACACTTTCATAAATGGCTTTCCAAATGACAAAAGTAGGTGGGAAACGTAGGTTCACATTTATATGAATGCCTAGACTCAAAAGATTACAGGAGGAATTCAGAGAATTTATATGTTCGAACTTTCAGATATTTAGTAACATCATGACATTCAGCAACACTCTTTCTGAATAACTGAGTTAACCCTAAGGAACCTAAAGACAATGCAGAAGATCTTTGATTTGGGATTCATGAAGGGATAGTCAACAAAAATCAGTGACAATAGGGTGGAATGTTTACCAAATTATCATCATCATCATCATCGCTTCTTAGAAAGCAAAACACTTATAATCCTAACAACTCCTTGCTTATTTGTTTAAATGCCACAATGTATTAGACTTATTTTTATTTTATTTATTTATTATTATTTTTTAATGTTTATTCATTTTTGGGAGACAGAGACAGAGCGTGAACGGGGGAGGGGCAGAGAGAGAGGGAACAGAATCCGCAGCAGGCTCCAGGTTCCGAGTTGTCAGCACAGAGGCGGATGCAGGACTCCCACTAACGAATCGCTTGATCATGACCCGATCGGAGTTGGATGCTTAACCGACTCAGCCACACAGGCGCCCCTCGATTTATTTTCAGAAGGCAAGCTTGGGTCTACAGTAAAGATTACTCTATGTATGAAAGGCAGTGAAAATCGCCTTGTTTAAGTAGGTTGGGCAAGACTATGCCTCTCCTAAGAATTTATGAATGTATTCCACACATAGTGGTCACAGCTGCTAATGTAGACATTTTCTTAATGCTCAGAATTTATTAAAGACTTTTGTATTTTCCTTTAATGTTCAAGCACAATACACAGATTACAATGAAAGTTTTATTGTCTTACATAAGACAGTCAAAATCTCTGTATTTGACTACATTTTTAGCAATTTAAAGTGGAAAAGATGCATTCTCCTGTATAAAATTTTCTTACTATTGTACTCCGGCATTGATTATTGAATTGCATATGCAATTGTAATTGACAAACATCTATCACTTTACCTGCTAAGGCCATGCTTTGTGGTGATGGAACCAAAAATGTGAGGCTGACTCAATCGTCTAGTTACTGCAAAGGGGAGAACTGTCCCATTGAGAAGTCTGTGTCAGTGATGCATTTTCATTTTAATTTTTTTCTTAAGTTTATTTATGTTGGGGGAGAGTAAGAGTGGGGTGGGGCAGGGAGAAAGGCAGAGAGAGGATCCCATGCAGGCTCCACGTCAGGGCTTGATCTCATGAACCATGAGAACATGACCTGAGCTGAAATCAAGAGTAGGACACTTAGTGGTGCCTGGGTGGCTCAGTTGGTTAAGCGACTGACTTCAACTCAGGTCATGATCTTGTGGTCTATGAGTTCGAGCCCCATGTCAGGCCCCGTGTTGACAATTTGGAGTCTGGAGCCTGCTTCCGATTCTGTGTGTCCCTCTCTCTCTGCTCCTCCTTTACTTGTACGCTCTCTCTCAAAAATATTAGAAAAAAAAAAGAACGGGTCACTTAACCCACTGAGCCACCCAAGTGCCCCGGTGATACATTTTTAGATTTAGATTTGGGAGTTCTTTGTTACAACAGAATAGTTTACCCTAATATTATCAATGTCTTTCTGTACAATAGCAGCAGCTAATGGAATAACTAACAGGGGATAAATGTGTAGATTGTAATTGTTAGGAAAATGATGCTGTATTGCCAAATTTCAGAAATGTTTCAGCATTGAGACATCGATTAGTATCATGTTTGTCATTCTTATGGACTTAGGGGTTAGAGAAAGCCTGCTTGTTTGCGACTGTCTCTGTACTTGCTTTGAATCAGAATTCTACTTTCTGTAATATCTACAGTTCATCACTGCCTTAATTAGAATGAACTCTGTAGCTTTAAGAGCATAGTAATAATGACATGGAGGTTTGGCTTCCATTTTAAACAGAATATGTATTTTGTAAACTGCACAAACATAAGAAAAAAATAATTCATTGTCTTTATCTTCACATAGATCATTATCTTCACATAAAGATACGATTTTAAAAATTATTTCTGATAAGGTAAGTCGAATGTAGCAGATATTTAAATTTTTTTTAGTTAAAATTTATAATCTCGTCCTTATGTTTTTATGTTTGTTCATTCTTTATCATAAGCTAATGGAAGAAAGATATTGCCTTATTTTTCTTATACACACTCTTTATCCCGGGCCAAAATAATGAGTTAAGTAAAACAATATATGCATATAGTATTTAATAATATAAATTGCTATTTTTTTTAATATGGAGGAGTATTCAGAAGTCTTCTAGGCCAACACTCCATCCGAAAGCTCTTTTGGTTTTTTCATTCAAATGCCCCCAGTACTAGAAGACTCTTCAGTCTCAAGGAAACCATTTCATTTTTCAAAACAGCGGTTGTTCAATGGAGTGAATTTTCTCCTAACATGGAGACAAGATCTAGCACATTAAAAATCTTTGCAGTTGGTCCTCACCTCTTGGAGAACTACAGTATTGTCACCTGCTTCCTATTGGTAAAAGTGCTCATATTTGAAAACACCGTGTGGCTCGCTAGAGTGTTCTATCAGGCCAGATATATTGTAAGTAACTGTATATGGATTCAGATTTGGAAGAGTTCAAATTCTGACACTGCCGGCTAGGAAACTTGGGGCACATAAACTTCTTGCCAGATAAGTAGGGTCAATAACATGGCCTGATGTACTAGGCTGCTTTAAGGATTAAAAAATGTGGGTATTAAAGAACTAAGCTGACACACACTGGGTGCCTAGGAAATATTAAAGTGATTTTAAATCATCCTTGCTTTGTTCATACCTGACGCGTTATGAACTCCAGATATTCCCCTCAAAGAAGTAAGTCATTTTGAGAAACGTAAGGAGGATGGCCTATTAAGTAATTTGGCCCAATCTCTGGGGATAAAATTTCCTGACAGTTTTCAATTGCTCAGAATCTAACTTTTGTCCAATGCTGTTAAAACAAAACACTGAGCTCGGAGACTAAGCATGTAGAACGAAAGCCAATCTCTTACTCGTTTATCAAATCTCTCCACCTAATTGTGCTGCCCTAAATACTTCTGCATAGCAGTATATGCTCAATATTGTTCAAAGCAAGTGAGGGAGGCTTCACATCCCAAGGGAGTATAATTTAATATATAGCATGTTTCTAAACTGGGACAGAGAGTAATTTCAATTATTTCAAGTTGGTTTATGGCAAAGATGGTCTTTCACTAAATAATGTTGGTTAATTCGACATCCATAAAGAAAAAAATAAATAAAATGTCCTTAAGTTGACACTACGTGCCTCATATACAAATCACAGGTCAGTAGGAAAAATATTGATGAATTTAACTACATTAAAATGAAACATTTTACTTTACCAATCAGCTGGTAAGAAAATGAAAAGCAAAGCTCTGAAGTGGGAGAAGATACCTGTGATGACGATAACTGACAGAGGGCATATCTAAAGAACTTGAACAAATCAGTAAGAGAACACAGTTTAAGACAAATAAACAAAAAAATTTTGGTTAAAATGCTTGAACAAAAATCTCAGCAATTTCAAGATTCGCACAGCCAACTAACATTTGAAAAGGTGTCAAACTCATGAATTAGCAAGAAAATGAAAATTGACACTCCTACAGATACAAGACACAGGAGAGCAAAAACTGATAAACTGATACTATCAAGTGTTACCGACAGAATTTGCTCTCCCCTCAAAATTCGTATGTTGGAATCCCTACCCTCCCATGTGACTGCATTGGGAGATGGCCTCTTTAAGGAGGGAATTAAGGTTAAATGAAGCCATAAAGATGGGGCCCGATCCAACAGGATTAGTGTCCTTATCAGAGGGGGAGAGACACCAGGGGTACTTGTGCACAGGAGAAGGACATGTGAGGACACGGAGAGAAAGTGGACACCCGCAAGGCAAGCAGAGAGGCCTCAGGAACACCAGACCTGCCAACATCTTGACTGTAGACTTTCAGCTCCCAGAAGGTGAGAAAATAAACTTCTGCTGTTGAAGCCATCCCGTTTTTTGGTTTTGTTATGGTGGCCTTAGAAAACCAACACACTGAATATCAGTGAGAGTGTTGAGTAGGGAAGTCTCAGGCTGAAGTGAAAATTGGGAGTGCTGCTTTGAAAACTCTTTGCTGTTATTTACAGAGATTGGACACACTGCTAGGTCAGTGTTTCTCAACCCAGGGCCATTACTTTTCCATTTCGGGACATCTGCCGATCTCTGGAGACATTTTGGGTTGTTCCCAGCTGGAAGCGGTAGCGGTGGTGGTAGTGATGTTGGCATCCGGTAAGTAGAGATCAAGGATGTAGCTAAACATTCTATAATTCCCAGGATAGCACACCAGAAAAACAGAACTATCTGGCAGAAAATATCCAAATGTGGCTCCGCTGAGAACTCGCCTTAAGTAGAAAGCTTACAAAATTGCATGCACGTACGCTCTAGGAGACATGTCAAAGAGCGTTGAATGTCTATGATAGCCTATACATTTGGAAACGGTCCCAATGTCTAATGTCTGTAGAGTAGATAAATACACTGTGGCATATTTACACCTATAATATTCTGTACAACCAGAAAAACGGACAGATAACAGCTACTTACACTCATGATTTTATCTCACAAACGTAGCGTGGATCAAAAGAGAGACAGAAAACGGTGCCTGCTGTTAGTATTCAGTCAGGTATATGTATGTGAAAAAATAATGAGAAAATAAGGGTGGGAAGTAGGACTTACAAGTTAGTAGAGAGAGGGGTGGTAGTCTGAAGGGACACGCAAGGCTTCAAGGAAGCTAATAATCTTCTTCCTCTCGAGGGAGGCTGTTATTCAAATTGTTACATTTTAAATGGTTGAAGGCTACATTTCTATTTTATGCACATTTCTGCATGTGCATCATATTTCCCAATTTTGAAAAAATACTTAAAACATATGCATGCAAACATACCCGTGAGAAAATTTCAAGGCTTTTTTTTTTCTTTTTAAGTTAAGAGAGTCTTATCCACATTTGCAGGAACTCATTGAATGTATTCATTTTACTCAGGTCACAAAAAATCTTAAGATAATAAATAAGTAGCATGTGATAATTATTAGTCTTTTGGCAAAAAACCTTCCCTTTCTCTGCATTCAATTAGCCATCCACCATCTATTCATTATACGTTAAGCTCTAAATATTGTGCAAATCAAAGAGCCGTTAAGTTGGAAACAGGTATAATTCAGTTTCTCTACAACGAAGTAGCTCATGATCGTATTTTGGAACCAAGATATTGTCCCATGAGGTTAGTAGGGACCAATGAAATGCCAAGCTGTGGTACTGAATCCAAGTGTAATCAAAGTGTAGATGGGGGGACATGAGAGAGATTAGAAATTGTTAGTTAAAAAAAGAAAGTAAGAAAGAAAGAAAGAAAGAAAGGATAAGAAAGAAAGAAAAGAAAGAAAAGAGAAAAAAAAAAAAAAACTTCATGAGGATGTACAATTTCAATTGGACCAGAGAGGAACACAGGAGGAGATAACAAGATCAAACAAATTATGATAAATGATCTCCAGGCAACACCATAAAGGTTGGGGATCACTGCTCAACAGAATCATTTATTAACCAACTGTTCTCTGTGCATTGAAATAATACATGTCTTTCCCTAAGTGATGCTCTTTTTTTCAGTTACCAAAGAGAACAGTTTAATGGAAAATTCTTTCTTTGTCTTACACTAGCTGATGCTTAAGTAAAGAATGATGTGTTTTTTTATAATGGATCTCCTACTAACACAAGTTAATTCCTAAGTACAGAGCAATGTGTTTTCATAATGATTGCTTGAGTTTCTTTAAAAAGTGCATCTGGTTTCATTATTTTTAATGGATGCTCTTAACTTGGAAAGTTATACTGAGAGCTATTTTCTACCTAGGAAACCATTATGTGAGGGGCTCATCCTTTGAAACTTCAGTTCTCACTGGCAATGGGAAGATGGAAGTTGTCACCAGTGACAGCAGAAGAAATTTTCTACCTTGGAGTAACTGCTTCCACATAATTCTCCCCAGAGAATTAATTATTAATAATATAAGGAGTATCAGACTGGGAATGAATTTCCCTAGGTCCCAGTCTGCCAACATCTAGATGTCTTGCTCTAGACAAATCATTTGATCTCTCTGGATCCCTGATTCCTTTTCTTATCCATAATGGACATGCTCAGATGACCTCCGAAGACTTTTTCAGTCCTGTAACCTGGACCATGTTGTACTGTGTAATGCACAAAGAATTTGTGTATCGAGAGTCCCTTTTAAAATGAAAGGTGCTTTGATGTCTATGAGTGAACATAGCTATGAAGCATGTTAACTAGTGCCTATTGTTGAAGTATTTTGTTGCATTTATGTTCCCTTTCTCCTTCTTAGCGACTCCAATTTCCATTTCAGGACTCATGTGGTTCCCAGGGAGAAAATCCTTACCTGCCCATTCCAGTAGAGAGGAAGGGGCTTAGGACAAAATAAATCCACATGCTCCATTACACTGGCTAATGATTAGCTAGGTGTTTTTTGTTTTTTGTTTGCTTGTTTGTTTGTTTGTTTTGATAACACACAGGATGGTCTCACTCTGGACCAGCCAATCACAGGGTTGTTGAAGGCAATGTGAAGACAAATTGTGCTTTCTCTGTTCTGCTGGACGTGAACAACAAAGTGTATACCGCTGGGTTTAACAAAAGGCTCCTGGAATGTGTATAGGAATGCACAGTTAGGGCAGAATGAAAGTCGGGTTTCAGTATGGTTGTTGAGCCACGTGATCAAGTCTTTACTGGAGCTGATGTATTTGTTTTGCTCTACATCTGTTTACGTCTTTTTAAAAAAATTATAGCTAAAAAAGAATCCAGCTAATACTACATATTTAGCTGGGTTCAGATTTGGCCTTTCTGTGGAATGTGTAAAGCTCATTTGAAACTTACTTTGTAATAAATATATAAGGTCTTATTAACCAAAGTCTGTCATTGAACTTCCTCTCATTCCAGAAGCTATGATTTGGAATCTAACTTTTATTGAATAAGAAAGAACATTTTTACTTTAGAATAGCTTAACCCAATTTTTAATTCATTTTTTCTGTTTGAAGATACAACCATAAACAGTATAGGCTTTGCTATGGGGTATGCATATGGAATAGAAACATATTATTATAAGAGAATCATTTTCTTTGTGAATTATGTGTAATACTGGATTGAAAAATAAATATGCAGCTCCAGATAGGAAAGCTTTTCTCTTGTTTTGTGTGGGTAAGGCAGAATCCTAGAGTAGATTAGGGGATAGAGGAAGACCAAAAAATGTGCATAAAGGAATAACTCCTTAAATGTTTAAGATAATTTAAGTTATATGCATATACATGGTATACATAGATATGGGTATGCATAAATATGTCTCTCTCTGTTCTCTCTCTGTATATATATATATCATATATATATCATATATGTATATATGCTTGCATATATATATCATATCATATATATATATATGCTTGCATCATTTTGGCTATGATAGAGTTATAATTTCTGTTGATACTTTATTAGTCCTATGAAAAATCAGTCAATAAATTTAGTCTGCTAAACCTGTATGTATATAGAGAAAGATTAGAATATTTTGTCACTCATTATGCACAGTCCAGAAAGAATCAGATACATTCTCAGTACTTAATATCACCACAAAAATGTCAAAGACATCAAACGATAATTCTGTGTAATTTGTAAGTAACAGATGTATTGTAGTGGATTATTAGCAAAGAAAAAAAATGAAGGGAACAGAACATGAAGGTGATGAACTTAGCATGTAAATTAAAAGGTCATAGACAGAACACATATTAAACATGGGAGAAAACTCAACTTCTTTTCTTCCTGGCAAATCATGAAACTACATGCTGACTTCCATTGACTAAATGAAATGCAAAATGGAATGATGGCTTTCATGGTGTGTGTTCTTTTATATTTTTTGTACTGCTTAATTATATTAGTTGGCTGATGACAGTCTCACCAACCTCTCTGAGAATTTTATCGTCTGGCCGTAGCGTCTCCCATCCTCAATGTTTAATCAGCAGCACTCATATTTACACGAAGACTGATTGGAAGAATATTGCTTTTTAGAGCTCTGCATTATGGTAATTTTTGCTTAATTCCAATACATTAGTTTGCAACCAGAATGCCTAATGATTTCTACCACCTCAGGAGCAGATTGCACTGTGTGGAGGCAATAATGACATTGCCAGCACCTGAAGACACCCGAACGACCACCTCATGTGAACTGAACCCATGCACTCTACGCATCACTGCGTGCAACCCAAAGGCTTTGTCCAATTCTGTTCAGACATACCATGCTTCTAAGTATTCGGGGCCGACCCTACTACAGATGACAAGGATCACCTGGTTTTATGAACATTATCAGCTTTTTGTTTTGTTGTCCTAATACGTCGGCACATATAATATAGTGCCTCAGAGTGATGTCTTTCCTCCCCCGTTAAATAATTGTGGCATATGTGCTTAATGCAAACAGACAAGCTTAACAACACAATGCCTCTTCCAAAGAGTCTGTTCTTAAGCCTTTGGTGAAAGAGGTGAAGGGAAGATCTTTCTCGATCATGAGCCAAACCTTGACTACAAAATGAGTGTTAAAAAAACAAACAAAAAATCTTGATAGCCAGTGATTAGAATAGTGCACACTGTGTCCAAGTACTCAAATATTTTCAAATGAGTAAAGGGGCGAATGAAAGTGACTTAACTAATCTGGGTTTATCTGACACGATTTCCATTTTATGCCATTTAAAACTTTCTCAACTTCCACCATGCTATCGAAATTCGAATTCAAAGAGATTGGAGCCATGCAAATACGCTGCTCTTCACCAAAATTTTCTCCTAAATTAAGCACCCATTAATGATTCTTTTGTTACCCGACCTTTACCATGATGATTGCAATAGTTCAGTTGTAAGAGAAATGGTAGATTTTCCTTTTTTTTTTTTAGTTTATTTATTTATTTTGAGAAAGAGAGCGAGCATGCATGTGTGTGTGAGCAGGGGAAGGGCAGAGAGAGAGAGAGAGAGAGAGAGAGTGAGAGACGGAGAGAATCACAGGCAGGCTCTGTGCTATCAGCACAGAGCCCTACCAGACTCAGGGCTCAATCCCATGAACCGTGAGATCATGACCTGGATCGAGATTAAAAGTCGGATGCTCAGTCAACTGAGTCACTCAGGCATCCCCCAAATGGTAGATTTTTGAGATTTATAATTCATTATGGTCCGCAATTACTTTGGTGCTTAAATTTTCCCAAGGTGAGCATGGTGATCCCCTTAAGAGTGGCTTCTGCGGTAAGATGTTTTAATGAGATAGTTCATTTGCTGTGTTGAATCTAAGTTGATATACAAATGTGAGTATCACAATGGCTGGGCTAATGCAGGATTGTTACAGTTAAGTATGTCCATTTTGGCTTATGATATGTGAAACCGAATTTTTTTGTTTGAAGTCTTGCAAAAGTATCTTTGTGCAGTTCAAACTTTATGAAATCACTTAGCCAACTCTCATCATGTATAATTGCCCTATTATTAATATTTGTCAATGAAATTAGTACTATTTATATCCAACATAAGTGAAAATGTACACGTGCCCAGCATAATTATGTAACATATATAAGGATTGTTCAGATGATTCAGAACTCACTTATTACTATTCAGATTTGTTCTAAATTTGTATGGAAATGAAAGTATTGAACAATGTACTCAAGTAGTCTTTGCATCATGAAAAAAAATAACTTCGGGGGCACCTGGGGTGGCTCAGTCGGTTAAGCATCTGACTTCTGCTCAGGTCATGATCTCACCACCTTTTGTGAGTTCAAGTCCCACATCTGGCTCTATGCTGACAGCTCAGAGCCTGGAGCCTGCTTCAGATTCTGTACCTCCCTCTCTCTGCCCCTACCTCACTCCCACAATGTCTCTCCCTCAAAAACTAAGTAAACATTAAAAAATTAAAAAAAAATAACTTCAGAGTATAACACAGAGTAGACAAGTAATGGCATTAATAAGCATAGCGGGAAATCTTATATAAAGATAAATACGACCATCATCATTATCCCAGATTCATGCTAATATACCATCTGTATGGAGAAATTAGCTGTTTCTGCATCATAATTTTTTCATTCAGAGTTTAATCAGAATGCTTAATATTGATACCTCTGCTACAAAATGTTCATCTGAGGTCCACCATAAAAATATACCACTTTTCACTGGATAGATTGATTTTTTCGTAATGGGTTAAAATGGATATTTGAGAAATAAATATTTACATTAAATAAATCCAAGAGCCCACTGGCAACTACTTTATTATTACTTTTTCTTCTAAAAAATATGAATCTAATTTGCTGTTATATCAATTGTGAATAATAGTCTGAAAGAATTCTACATTGAACTATTTGTGGACTTTTCATAAGAAATGAAAAGAAATGTGAAAGGCGTTTTGTTGGATTGATAGATTGGTAAATTTTCATTAGATTTTAATGGGTATGTTCATTCTAATGGCAGCCAAGAAAATTAGTTTTTAAGTACTCAATAATGATCTCTTTTTAAGTGATCAATAACTCTCTCTTTTTACACATAAGAGGTTGATGAACACTTAAAAGCATGATGACACCAAGTCCTATGAAAAATGCACAGCATCATAAATTTATGCATTGTCCAAAGAAAAATAAGTTTGTGTAACTATTTGAGAAAACAGTTTGGTCATACCTAGTAAAATGCAAGATAGGCATGCCCTATGGTTTAGAAACTTTACCCACTGGCACATACATTTAAAACATTTTAGAACATTGCACTGGGTTATACGTACACAGCAATACTGTCTGTAAAAGTGAGAACTTATCAACAATCTAAATGACCACACATAAGAGGAGAGAAAATAAATTTATAAATATTTCTAAACTGGAAATATTTATATAGAAGTCTAAATGAAAAAAATCAGAGCTATGTTTAGAAACATGTATCATAAACATGCTCATGCCAGTTAAGGAGGGTTACACGTGTCAGCAAGGGATATGTGGAACCTTACTTGTATTTGTACCTGTTTGCTTTTTAAAGGTGTTCAGTAATTATTAATTATGTAATTTATATGTTTGAAATAATTCATAATAAATTGTGTTATCATTTACCTGTAGACAAAATTAGATATCATGTTTGCTGCAGTTTATGATTAAAAAATTAGTGCTTATTTATTTTTGAGAGAGAGTATGCATGCACATGAGAGCAGGGGAGTGGGGTGGGGCAGAGAGAGAGGGAGGCAGAGAATCCTAAGCAGGTTCCATGCTGCCAGCACAAAGCCTGACACGGGGCTTGAAACCACGAACCATGAGACCATGACCTGAGCTGAAATAAAATACTCAACCAACTGAGCCACCCAGGAGCCCCTCTATAGTTCATGATTAACTGAAGAAATTCCAGATCGGAGGTGCCCTGACTGGTCACATAGATAAACCATAGTAATCTATGGAGACTTTCTGTTTCCAGCCAATATGTTTGGCCACCTGATGTGTTACCATTGTTTGAACAGACCATTTTTAAAAGACTATTTTAAATTTTTTTTTTTTTCAACGTTTATTTATTTTTGGGACAGAGAGAGACAGAGCATGAACGGGGGAGGGGCAGAGAGAGAGGGAGACACAGAATCGGAAACAGGCTCCAGGCTCCGAGCCATCAGCCCAGAGCCCGACGCGGGGCTCGAACTCACGGACCGCGAGATCATGACCTGGCTGAAGTCGGACGCTTAACCGACTGCGCCACCCAGGCGCCCCATTAAAAGACTATTTTAAAAGGTCCCCTCATCGATTACACAACTATAGGATACTCATCTTGATAGCACAAAGACAGTACAGTTTAGACTCAGTGTCTAAATATTTAAGAGCCAGTGGGAAGCGGGGATTTGGAACAAAGGCTGTAATGAGGAATCATAGAAATCAGCTAGAAGGGCAATGGGCACTCCTTATTGACTAGTATGTAAAGTGAAAAATCAAGAAAAAAAAAAGTCCCCCTATGCTTTATTATCTTCAGGTGTTCCCCTTCAAATCCTACCACCAGGATTATATTTCTAAAATTCAATATATTTCTCTACTTCACACTCCTTATTCACTTCTCATAACCAACAGGATCAAAGAAGAACATATTTTGTGTGCTATTATGGCTATCCATCACTTTTGCGTGCCTGCTTTTCTAGCCCATTTCTCTGTTGGAGGTAAGTCTTGTCCACATCCTTCCCCCTAGTGATCCTTTAGCTTTTCCTAAATTACTTATATTGCATTTGGCGTCCCAGGGAGGGCTCTCGGGGTACTTCTCTCTTTGCTGCTTTTCTCACCTTCTATTATTAATAAATCCTTTATTTGACAAGATTGACTTTGACTGTCACTCTTTCCTCTAATCATTACATTGGCAGTTAGATGCTGTTTCTCTGTTTCAATAACATGGTGTTCCGGTCTTATCACTGACCTTAACACACTGTGTGTCATTACAAGTCCTGCCAGTCAGAATGTTACAATTCACATTCCTGCCGGGCACGGGTTAAAACACAAAAAAATATGCTTAGAAAATATTTATTATAGCAATAATTGAGTTAAAGATGTGAGATCACCATTCAAGGCAGAGATTCAGCTGCCTACTGTTTCATTTATACTGCATATTCCTGCTTAGTGAGCAAAGCAAGTGCAGGCAGTCTGGAAGGATGGTGTGTTGATCTTTTCTCTCGCTGTATCAAGAGAACGGTGTTGGCCTTTTCCGCTTCTTCTACGTGAAGTCCCAGATGCAAGAACAAAACTGATGAGCAGCCTAATTAAAATCAACTATCAGCTGTATCCAGGGACTTATGGGAATGGATTTATCACAAACATGGAGAGTGGGTTAGAGCACTTAGAACAGGATGCCAGTTCTATTTCTACCATTAATTTCTAGTGTAGGACAAGCATCAATTTAGCTGAATTTTTTAAGTGTTTATCTTTTCCTTGACATAATGGGGATAGAAATAGCAAACACAAAGCTATGTTTTGTGGGGACTCATGAATTAATGTTTGTGTAGTGTTTAACGAAGTATCCAGTAAATCGGGAGCATGCAGTGAACCCTGGGTGTGTTTTTTCATTGCTGTTATCATATATCCAGCAGTTGGCCGTGGTGCTAGAGACAGAATAGTCTCTAGTGCGTTTTCTTTCTACTAAGTTTTGTAGTAGCAAAAATGTATTCCAGGAATTCCAAACATGATAAGCATATTTTTTAAAGTTCATAATGAAAAGACTGTGAGGTTTTACCTCATTTTACCCATGAGGAAATAGAATTATTGGACCCAAACCATAGAGCTACCATAGGCTTTAAAACTAAGCTAGTGGGTTTCATACCCACGCTTTTGACCACAATGTGATATCTCCACTCCTCTTCGTGGGCAACAGCTTTTTTTTTTTTTTTTTACAGGAGTTGAGGAATCCTGTATGAGTAGTAGATACAGAAATAAAACAATCATTCTCTTATTTGCCCCTTCCTTATCCCCTCTGCTGATAGTAAATTAATGTTGCACCGTCACCTATGTTATAATAAAAAGTAGAAATGAAATCATTGAGAACATTTTCCTGTGAGCATACAATTTATTAATCCTCTTGAAAATATACACATTCCTTTTGTCACCCACTAGATGTTAATATCTACAGAGAGAGATCCAAGCTGAGTGAGGAGCTATAACATTTTCAACAAAATAAATGCAGGCGTCTGAGCTATTGAGGTACTCTTTATTTATTTGACAGAAACACTTTTATTGGGAATGCGTGGTACATCTCCTTGGCAGTGCTAAAACAATTTAAAGGAACCAAGTTGTTTCCTATCATAGTTTAGATAACACGTTAACTTAAATTTTTTGCAATACGTGTCACTTTGAGTCTCATTATGGGGCAGCTATTCGAGCTCTTTTTGCTTTAGTAGCATAAAAGGAGAAACTGCTTATTAAGAATCATGGCGCTCCAAATTAATTGTTTCCTCCAGCATAAAAGCCCAGGCTATTTCTTCACTTCTGACTTTTGTCTGAATTGAAGAGATTCTTATGATGGTGTTAAAAGATTTTATCACTCCACAAAAGCTACAGCTGGGTGATTTAAAGCAAAAGCAGGCCAACTGATAGCACGAATTAACAAGAAAAGTGGTCCCTGTTTAAAACCAATGAGTTACTCCCATTGGAGATAAGGTATGGCTAACCAAAGGTTCTTTGGCGGAACGTATCAGAGAGGATGATTTGGAAATAAATCTTGTTCTTGAGGGGTCCTCTCTTGTCTCCCTTGCCCTCAGGGTAAACAATGAATTTCCATTTTAGTTAATTTTCCAATTTTCCCCTTTACAAGTTTCTATAACATTAATAATTCAACATATAGAGATTTTGGATACTCAATAGCATCAGAGGTGAGTCTTTAAAGGTCACACTTAAATAGCACTTATAAATTAGCTTAATCTGCAAATTAAATTAGACCCCCAAAACAAAAGGCTTCTTTTTTTTAATTGCAGGTGATGGTTCATTACAGCTTAATAAATGGGTCACAAAAGATGAGAACGCCAATAATGTTAGCTGATTTTTCAACGTCTTTTTTTTTCTTTTGCTATTTTTGGTTTCTACACTGCACCTGAAGAGTAAGTACTCTAACATCTCCCTTTTAACAAGTGAGGTAACTGGGGCAGAGGAGGGAAAATTCCAGAAAATTATACAGTTAGATAGGGGGAGGGCTGGTATTTAAATCCAGGTGGCTTCATTCCAAATGTTATGTTTAATTACTAAGCTATACTTTTCCCATTAAGTAATTCATATTTCACGAATACAAAATATTTCCTTTTCTTCTTATTGCTTGTCTTTATGCTTTATAACAAGGAGGGTTAAGGCTACCATATAAAATGTTAACAAGTCAGCTCTCAGAAATTCCTAAAAATGAGTAACAAATGCCATGAACACTGTACAAAGTGGCAGGGCAGGAGAAAGGGCAGTGACAGAAAATAGTGATAAGAAAGGACTGTTGGAATATCCAGGCAACCGTAGACTCAGATGCTTATTCTCACTTAGCTTTTTTAATTTCATAGATGTTTGCCCACATCATATATTAAATCTAAGCAAATTATACAACTGGGTCCAACCAGAGTTTAATGCAATATTCGTTTATTCACTTATTTATATAGCGAATATTTGTTAAGCATCCATACAAGAGAAGCAGCATCCATATAGGAAAAGCAATATCCTCAAGTTCTAATGATAAATGAGAGAGAGAGAAAAAAAACAGTATTTAGTAAGAGATAAGCCTAAAAAGATTATGAAAAATTGTGACATGCAAAGTTATGGATGGCCCCCATATTCTACAGTAAATAATTTTTTTTTCTATCCTAGGGGTAAGATGGAAGTTCTTAACTGAAAATAGAAGGATGGAATCAACCAGAGTTGAGGGACTGAAGCGAGTCCATATTCTGAAACATACAATTTCCTTTTATAATTGTAAGAAAATTCCTGAACTGTATGACAGATCATTAAAAAATATAGAGATGTCAAATTGTTGCATTGCACTAATTGGCTACATAGCTCCAAGGAGTGTTCAATCATAGGATATTTTTGAGCAGTTGGTGCCATATGCTGATTTACTTATTTGGTTACACATGCAACATACTTGATTCAGCTATTCAGACTGGTCAGACAGTCACCTCAGTGGAGTGATATGGCCAGGAGTTAGACTGTAGTGGTTTAAAGACTGAGTGGTTGGTGGTGAAAAGGCAATAGCATAGGTATATTGATTTAAAAAAAAATATTTTAGAAAGATAGAGAGAGCATGAAGGGGGGGGGTAGAGAGGCAGAGGGGGAGAGAGAGAGGAAGGGGGGAAGAGAGAGAGGGAGGGAGAGAAAGAGAGAAAGAAAGAGAGAAGGAGAGAGAGAATCTTAAGCAGGCTCCACACTCAGCATGGAGCCCAAAGCATGGGCTCAATCCCATGCCCCTGGGATTGTGACCTGAGTGGAAATCAAGGGGCGTTCAACAAACTGGACCATACATTGTGTAGGTCATCATGTCCCGAGATAGACTGTTTGTCTAGGTGGTTTGGGAGCAAAAGTGTGGGGGAAGCAGTAGGAAGATAGTGGGGAGTTTATAAAGAGTTTATTTATTTATTTTTATTTTAATGTGAGACGAGTGTTTCAAACAGCCATTGGGAAGATCTGTTACCAGAGTGAGGTTGGATTCACAGGGAGAGCGAGACAACCCAAACTATTACCCTGGGCTAGTGAGCCAGCAGGATTAACATCAGATTTAGCAAGAGCAACTTCACCTTAGCAAAAGAGGAGAATGGTAGAAGGGCTCTGATATGTACTTGGTAGTAAGGTAAAGTAGGATTTGAATCTGAGGTACATGATCTGCAGAAAATGGGAAAGTGAGAGAATATGTGGAAAAATGAGAAGAATAAAGAAAATTTGAAATAACCATATTTCATCGTAAGAGGTCAAGCTGACCTGAGAAACATTGAGAGTCCCTGCCAGTTAATGATTATTTAAAAAATTTTAAATTATCTAATATTAATTACCTATAAATTGTGGACTAAACATAAATGCTGAGTTTTAAGTGGAACAGCAAGTTGCCAAATTATATCTACTGTGTTTAACTGTCCAAATGTCCACAAAAAAGCCAGACAGGAAATATAATAGGATATGAACACTGACTGATTCCAGGATCTAGAAATACAGACAAATCTTTTTCCTTATGTATTTCTGAATTTTTCAAATTTTTTCAGTGAGTACGGATTTGATTTTTATAGCTTTTATTATATATCTCTCTTACCTGCACCATAATTCATTTATTGACTACTTTACTTTTGTTTATTTTCCATTTTATAAGCATTAAAAATGATGGACATCTTTTGTACATGGTTTTGTATACATGAGCAAGAATTTCTTTTCTTTTTAAATTTTTTAGTGTTTTATTTATTCTTGACAGAAAGGGAGACAGAGCATGAGCGAGGGAGGAGCACAGCGAGGGAGGGGCACAGAAACCGAAGCAGACTCCAGGCTCTGAGCTGTCAGCACAGAGCCCGACATTGGGCTCAAACTCACAAGCCGTGAGATGGTGACCGGGGTGGAAGTTGGACACCCAACCAACTGAGCCACCCAGGGGCCCCATGAACAAGAATTTCTTACAGGCTATATACTAGAAGTATATTTTTAAGTCATAAGATACGCATGCTTTTCTTTGTAATATATTTTGAAGGTTTACCAACCCGTAGAGTTTCAGATAATAAAGTGACAAGCATACATGTATTCATTCATTAACCCTGAATTAGCTATTGTTTAGAGTTAGCCCTATTTCTTCAAATATTTTAAAGTACATAGTGAGGCCAATGTAGGTACTGACGACCCATACCTTGTTCCCCTGTGCAGTCATATATTCTTTCCTCTTTCCAGAAGCAACAACCACTATAACACCTTCTGTGAACTTCCTTTCTATTGTTTTATTTCTGGTAAATATTTTATAATCCCTGAACAACGTAAAATATAATGTTTGTGTGATAAGATTTAAAATTTACCTAAAGTCTTATGTATGGCATGTAGAATTTTGCACTAGAAAATTACATAAGGGGCTTTCTTGCCCCATTGTATGTAATAAAAAAAACCAACGTAGAAACTACCTCAGAATATGTTGACCTAGGAAGAAGAGAAAAAACTCTGGTTTATGTACACAGTAGACTATTCTATTGTGTTAATGAATGAACTAGATCTATATGAATCAACATAAAGAAACCCTATAAACATAATATTGATAGTGTTCTTTTGGTGATAAGAAAACAAAACAATAGATAAATATGGTATTATGGATGGCCCTCTCAGAAGTCTTAAATTAGAAAAGACTACGTTCATCAGTTGGTGTGATATTTACCAGATTATTTCTCTAGGTTATACTATGCTTTGGTCCTCAAAATTTGAGACTGAAAATACTTGTGTTTGCTTTTTCCTCCCTCTGTAAATAATTATTTAATGCTTGCTTACTGTTGTCTCCTCTAACCTTTTGCTCAGATCAGTCCAATATATACAATATCCTTCCCATGCTTGTTTCCTGTAGTATTCCTGCTTCATTTGTTAAGCCAAAATTCAAGGTTCTCCTCCTGAAACAGGATTTTTCTTGCATTCTAAGGATAGCACCACATAACCTCAATTTCCAGTGTCTGAGCCTTTATGTGTTTACTATTGACATGCCAGATATTTGTGTATAGAAACTTGTAGGCTGAAGGCAAATCTCTTCCTTACTCTCTTAAGTCAGACTACACTAAACCCAATTTGACCCTAATAGACTGTAAGCATTTCAATGGTGGAAGCATGATCTTATAATATCAGTATGCCCCAAACTAGTGGTCACCCAGTTCGGTGCTGTGCTGATCTAAAGACACTAGCTCAAAGTTTTAAGATGTAGAAAAGGAGATTGCTTTTTATTATTCAATTTCCTTTGTATAGATTCCATTTGTGCCTTGAGAAAGCAACTTGTGTTAGCTGTGGCCTCAACCATCCTGTGCTTATGCATTGTGCATTAGCTGCAGCCACTCTGCTCTGATCCGTAGAGCTACAGGTTGGTACACAGCTCTGCTTCATGGGTTTTTGGACCCAGGCTGGTGCTGTAGTTCCTATGCGGGGTATGTTCTCATAATAGACACAGAAGCACAGAGGGTAATCCCAATGACTTCCCCCACTGTGTCTTAGCATCCTCTTCAACAGAGCATGTCACAAGGCTATAGGCAAAATCGAGTAAGCAGAGTATACAGAGAACGAAAAATACACAGAAGAATAATCTGCCTGCCATGAGGCCACGCAAACAGTATGGATGTATCATTCTGTAACAGTGTGAAAAAAAAATTGAGACCAATAATTCAATCGACTGCAGAGCTCACTTCCTGCTTGCTGAAAGAAAATATTGCCTTGGCTGAACACATGGATTTGCAGACTATCTTTTGTCAGAAAAGAGAAACATTGTAAGCCAACAGGCTTTCTTGGTTAAGACAAAAAGGTTTTCTTAATTGCCATAAAATGGAGTTTACTTCCAGAACCCAAGGTTAGCAAAGTAATCTTTTTATCTGAGAAACCTGGGAATTCCTAAATCTCTTTTTCTTTCTTTCTTTCTTTCTTTCTTTCTTTCTTTCTTTCTTTCTTTCTTTCTTTCTTCAATAGAGGAACTCTATTTTATTCCTAATTATCTGCTTTTGAATCCTGTTTTAAATCACAAGCTCTTTCAAGTCCCTTTGGAAGTAGGCAGGGCTTTTGGAACAAATAAATTTGGGGTTGTGGGCAAAATAAATTATTGAACACTTTAATAAGTAGGAAAGTAGCAGAGCAAATATACATCAGCTTCCAGAAATTCTTATAGGAAAATGTTAGGATGAGAGAGTGGCTTCTATGAGGATGTTCACAGAGAACTAGAACAATATCTATGTTTTATCTTAATGTAATGCAATGTATTCCTTCATATACTCTCAAATGTGTCATCGAAATTCCTCAGATTTGTGGGGGTGGAGAGGAAAGGAGAAGAAATATGTTATCTGATTCTCTAGTCACCTGTCCCAGAGAGGGTTTGTCTTTGCAAAGGTGTCCAGGCCTGATGGACCAGTTTGAATCTACTAATTTTATAAGAAAAAGATTATTGACTAACTATAACTAAAAATAACAATGGTGACATAGTAACATAACTATACCCTAACAAAAAAGGCTGTTGTAAATTCTAGTGGCTTTCCAAATTTAAATAATAATAATGAACTTATTTACCTTCTTTCTCAAGGGTAAATTCATTAGGAAAGCAAAAAGGGTAATGTATTGGAATTCAAATTTATAGTTTAACTGTTTAGTGAAATCTCCTTTGGATGAGATATCGCAATTTATACACTGGAATTTTTTTTAAGTTTATGTATTTTGAGAGAGACAGAGACAGCATGGCTGGGGGAGGGGCAACGAGAGAGGGAGAGAGAGAATCCCAAGCAGGCTCTGCACTGTCAGCACAGAACCCAGTGCAGGTCTCGAACTCATGAACCCATGAGATCATGACCTAAGCCAAAACCAAGAGTTGGACAGTTAACCAACTGGGCCACCTAGGCACCCCCTCATACTGGAATTTTTAATATATTTCTTCATTTAACAAAGACTTATTGGGAGCCTATTACATACCAGGTACTGTTTTGGGAGCTGACATAAAGAATTAGATAAGACACATAAAGTCTCTACTGTCATTGGGTAAGGTACACACACACAAATATGTATGTAAATAAGAAATTATCAGGTAGTCAAAGGTAACAGGATAAAAATAGAATGTAGTCATACAACTTGGATTGACTGAGATTCTCGTTAAGGACTATGAGAAATGGTATTAAATGTAGAAAAAAAACAGATGACCCAAGGGAAGAGCACTCCAGGCAGAGAGAATAGCTAATACAATGCCCCCGAGGAAGTACTTTGCACTACCCAGTTTAAGGAATGGCTGTGATGTAGATAGCAGAGTGCAGAGTGCAAGGGCTAGTCCTGGGGCCCTCAGATGGCCTCAGGTAAGAGTTATAGAGTCAGTGCATGTGCAAAGAGAGACACTGAAGGAGTTTGACCAGGCAGTGGTATGCTGTAATGTACATATTGAAAGGATTACTCTGGCACCACGCTCTATGGGAAATAGACCCAGGAAAGGGTCAAGTGTGGGAGCCCGAAGTCAAGAGGCTGGCTAGTCAAGTAGGGAAGATATGACAAGGCTTGGGTTGATGACACACTTTGTTTGTTTGTTTGTTTGTTTGTTTTTAACATGAAATTTATTGTCAAATTGGTTTGCATACAACACCCAGTACTCATCCCAACAGATGCCCTCCTCAATGTACATCACCCACTTTCCCCTCCCTCCTGTTCCCTATCAACCACCAGTTTATTCTCAGTTTTTTAAAAAAAAATCGTTAAGTAATCCACTCTGGGATTTAGAGTGGCAAACAAATGATATAAGACTAGTTAATACAAATAAACAGAATAAGGAACACAATCTGTATTATGTTATTTATATTTAAGTAGAATAATCTAATCACTAAAATTGTTTCAAAAGTAAATATTTTAGGGGCACCTGGGTGGTTCAGTTGGTTGAGCTTGGGGTTCTTGATTTCAACTCAGGTCATGATCTGGTGGTTTGTGGGAACGAGCACCATGTAGGGCTCTGCGCTGAGAGCGCAGGACCTGCTTGGGATTCTCTCCCTTGCTGGCTCCCTCTAAGCCCCTCCCTTTCTAAAAAAAACTAAACAAATATTTCTCAATAAAGAAATAAACAATCATTTTTGAACAAGTAAATATAGAATCTTCAGCTTCCAGTACCACGTGTAAGGAACTTGGAAATCACCACTCAGTCCTAACAACAAGTAAAAATGTGACAGGCTGAAGAATAAACAACTCTTCTTAGATCCTTGAAAGAAGTGAGGTCACAGGGCAAACCACTGTCACTAAAATTGAAGGGATAGGCGCATAGAGAGGATCACATCTCATGAGAGACCAGAGACATCTGCAGGAAAGAGTGCCTGGTTAGGAAAATCTGAAATGTAATTGGAGAATTTCTGGAGGCTCCCTGTGGGCAGTTTGAGAGTTAAAAACTCCAAGGAGTACCCAGTCATAGGGCAGCCCCCCCTCCCCCCCGCCGTGCTTTTGTGAGATTTTGTGAGATTACCTCTCCAAAGAAGTCAAAGGTCTCAAAGGAAATAAAGAAGAAAATCCCCTGGAGCTTCTAGCAGGGGGTGGGGAAAAGGAACTTTTGAAATATACCAGAGAACTTTGTTCTTAAAAAGTCTGCCTTCAGAGAAGCTATTTAAACGTATCCTAGGGGCGCCTGGGTGGCTCAGTCGGTTAAGTGGCCGACTTCGGCTCAGGTCACGATCTCGCGGTCCGTGAGTTCAAGCCCCGCATCGGGCTCTGTGCTGACGGCTCAGAGCCTGGAGCCTGTTTCCGATTCTGTGTCTCCCTCTCTCTCTGCCCCTCCCCCGTTCATGCTCTGTCTCTCTCTGTCTCAAAAATAAATAAACGTTAAAAAAAAAAAAAAAATTAAAAAAAAAAAAAAAAAAAAAATAAACGTATCCTAAACGACTGGGATTTTATCAGAGCTAACTAACTTGAGGGAAGGATATTACCCAAATCCAGGCCACTGTAGCCAGACTGTCCCAGAAAAAATAAATAAATAAAAATCCTTGTGAGGTTCACAGTCCAGAGGCAGAGGCTCACTAAGAGGCTGGCACCTAATCATAGAACTCTAGAATGCTTCGCCTCCCCCAACACCTCACCATCACATGACAGTATTAAAGTCTTGCTTACGACATTTATTTTACTTGGTAGATCATATCTGGCTGTTACAAAATATTAAAATGCACACCAAAGAGCACACACACACACACACACACACAGTTTGAAGAGACAGAGTAAATATTGGAACTGGACACATTAGGATCATTGGAATAATCAGATTAGGAATTTGAAGCAATTATGATTAATAAAATAGAAAGCAAGTAAGAACAGATGGGAAATGTATGCAGAAACATGGAAATCCTCAGAAAAAGAAAGGCTAGAGATAAACACTGTAACAAAGATGAAGAATATCTTTGATGGGCTTATTAGTAGTAGACTGGACAAGAGGAAAGATTCTGAGCTTGAGGGCATCTCAACAGAAATCTCCAAAACTAAAAAGCACAGAGAACAAAGACTTAAAAAAAAAAAAAAACAAAAAAAAAACCCAGAACAGAATATCCAAGGACTGGGGCAATTGCACAGAGTATAACGTACATAATGAGAATACCAGCAGGAGAAGAGAGAAAGGAATAAAAGAAATATTTGAAACAATGACTAAGAATTTCCCCAAATTATTATCAGACCACAGCATGATCCAGGAAGCTCAGAGAACACTAAGCAGGATGAATGCCGAAAACACTATACTTAGGTATGCCGTTTTCAAGCTACAGAAATTCAAAGATTAAAAAAAAAAAAATCTTTCAAGAAGTCAAAGGGAAAGTAAAACCTTATCTATAAGAGGAACAGAGATAAAGAATCACATTCAACTCCTCAGAACCATGTAGCAAAGAAGAGCATGAAGTGAAATATTTTAAGTATTGAGAGAAAAAAATATCCTACCAATTTAGAATTCTGTTCCCCATGAAATTTTTTTCAAAAATTAAGAAGAAATACAAACAAACAAAATTGACAAATTTTGACAAACCAAATTGACGAAAATTTCCGTTTGCCTGTTTGGACTTTCCCAGACACATCAGGGAATATTTTATTTTGTTCGGCTTCCTTCTGTCTCTCTCCCTCTCTCTGTCTCTGTCTCCCCATTGTATCTCTCCACTCCCTCTAATGTCAAGGACACAGCGTGCTCACAATGGAAATCTTTTGCACTATCTCATTAGGAAATATGCGAGACATATAAATATTAATCTGGTACCACGTAAATTCAGCTTGTACTTAATTCATTTTCTTCCTCTGATTGTGTTGTCATCTTAGCAGGAAGAATAGAAATGTCTGACATAGTTTATTTAAATTTATGCCTGGATGTTCTTTTCAAATATATAATCCAAAATATGTAACGAAAGCCTATCAGATCTTAGACAATAGAATATTCATCTTCCCTAACATGATGACTACTCATGGTAGGAACTCAATTTACATCAGTGCTGGAAGTATCTGGTTTTGCAAATTTTATATATAGTACTTCAACTCATTGCTTCGATCATTTAGCTCAGATTTCTTTATTCCCTATTAGATGCTGAGGATGTAATAGTGATTGAGAGCAGATGTTCTTCATTTCCTGAAGCCTGCAGTCTAGTTAAGAGGATCAATAAATAGACAATCGCTGATAAATGCAGATCAACAATTCCTCAAGCGGCTGGGAAGGAGAGTGCCTGGCGACATGGCTGTATAATAAGGGAACTCAAAACTTTAGGATTCGACTTAACAAAATCCCCTCCCAGGAGTTCTAACCCTGAGCTGGGATCTGAAGAATGGACAGAGGTAGGCATATGAAGAACTCAGGAGAATATTCCAATCAGAATAAACAAATGCATCCTTGGTTAAGAGAAGAATGTTGGGGAGAAGATGGGAGTGGCTCTTTCAGAGGGAATGAGGATGAGGAGGGGCTGCAGGGCAGATCTCTCTGCTACTTATACGTTATTGTATTAGTTTCTGCTTTCTACCTAACGAACTGGCGCAAAGTTGGCAGCTTTAAGCAACAACCATTTATTTTTTTTTTAATTTTTTTTTCAACGTTTTTTATTTATTTTTGGGACAGAGAGAGACAGAGCATGAACGGGGGAGGGGCAGAGAGAGAGGGAGACACAGAATCGGAAACAGGCTCCAGGCTCCGAGCCATCAGCCCAGAGCCCGACGCGGGGCTCGAACTCCCGGACCGCGAGATCGTGACCTGGCTGAAGTCGGACGCTTAACCGACTGCGCCACCCAGGCGCCCCAGCAACAACCATTTATGAGCTCACAGTTTTTAGGTCAGAGTCTGGTGGCTCAGCGGATCCTCTGCTTAGTCTCACCACGCAGAAATCGGTGTCTGACAGCTTGCATTCCTACAGGGATCCCCACGAGAATCTGCTCCCAAGATCGTTTCAGGTTGTTAGAATTCATTTCCTTGCCCCTGTAGGTTGAAGGTCCTGTCTCTTTGTTGGCTGTCAGCCGGATGCTGGTCTCTGCTCCCAGAAGCCACCTGCACCCCTTCTCATTTTTTCCCCCATATATTGCATTGCAGGATCCATAGGTCAAGCATCTGTTATGCTTTGCAACCTTCTGATGGACCCTTCTGTTTTCCTATTCAACTTTTAAGGACTCATGTGATTAAGTTGGGCCCGCCTGGATAATCCATGCTATTATCCCTATCTTAAAGTTAGCTGATGAGTAACATTAATTACATCTGCAAAGTCCTTTTGCGGAAGTACCTAGTTAGTGTTTAATTGAAGAACAAGAGCTGGAACTCTTGAGGGGGAGTTAAACAAATTCTACCTAGTACAATCGTGTTAAGGGACATTTACTTATCTCTAAGATGTCTGTTATGCTACCGAAGGATTTTAAACCTAACGAAGGTGGTAGTGGTGGTGATGTCAACCTTGGTAATGTGTCACTGAAATACCCTCTGCTGCTGGTCAAAGAACAAAGTAAAATAGTATTTCCATCAGGAAACATGAAAGAGAAACAATGTGTGTGAACAATCAAGAAATGGATGAGAGATTCAAGTAGTAAATCCAGCTGTGGACCCAGGTCCAAATAGAAGGAATTTTAAAAGGAAACAAGGGTTCTTGTTCCAGGCAAGTGATCTACTATCATAGAAAGCTGAGTAAGCAACCAAGATAAAATACAGAGGGTTGAAACGATGTACATCCTCAAAACTGTTTACTGAGGAGTTCACTACAGAGACGAAGGATACTTTAGGAATAAAAGTGTCAAATGTTCAGGAAGATAAGGTGTGGGTAACTTGAAATTCACATGCCTGCTTTCAAATATATATATATATATATATATATATATATATATAATGCAAGATATTACAGTTAATTTGTTTTAAATTAATGTTGTGTTTTTAACGGAGGGAGTAGTGCAACTAGCATTTCACTAGTAGCATTGAATCTATCTATAGCCCCTGAAAGCACACCCAAAATCAAGTACAGGGAGCTGTATTATGTCAGAGCTCTTCGGGAGACATATTATTGATGGGCCATTTCAATGGAACATATAATCTGGAAGAATGTATAATTCACACACCGTCAGAATCTAGCTGGCACACCCACATTACAGTATGTGATGCAGGGAAAGAATGGACATCCTTCTACCTTCTGTGCATGAATAGAAAGCAAGGATAATCCATGAGAATTCTTTCTTTTGAATATAAGGAAATAAATAGAACTCCAGTAAATAAATAGAACTCCCGTAAGAGTTGAGATTAGAAATTAGTGCTCCCGACAAATGTTCATGTAATACATGTTAATTTTCTATAGATGCTAGATACTTGGAATAACTGCCCCTGGGCTTGTACAGCTTTTCTTGCAGAGTAGGACAAACACAAGTTCAAGGAAGATACAAAAGAAAATGTGAGAGTATGTGTGAGCTGGGGGTGTATTTTAATGCTGTTTAGTTCTGTCCAGCACAGTTATTAGATTTCTAATGATACATTTCATTTCTAATGGTAGTGGAACCATTTTCGAAGACTTTTCAAATTGAAGGAATGGCCAGCTTAATGATCTCTAGTGCAAGGTCACAACATAATTTCTCAGAAAGTTTTTATCCGAAAGATTTCTCGTATTTGAGTATTTATGAAACCAGATTGATGTCTAGAAAATAATTTATTCTTTAAATCAAAAGAATCTGGGGAGATGTTCTTTTTTGGAAGAATTTACCACCGTAGCTACAGAGACCTTATAGCTTTCATTAGCTACAGAGACCTTATAACTTTCATGTACTCAGAATCATGTCCCATTTCTCATAACCATGCAAATTCCTTTTGGTGTATATATTTCCCCCCTCTATCTTAAGGAAAAATAATTTCACTTCTACTTTAGAAGGAAGGGCCAGAAGAGCCCTTCTTTCTACCCTAGAGCCTGAGAGAAGGGGTATGACTTATGCTTGACCACAACAATGCTCTTGCACAGAATTTCCTATCTTAATTAGTTAAGTCTCTTTTATTGAGGTGACGTGAACATATAATTCCATGAATATTACAAATGTATACAAATGTGCTGTCTCACTAAGAGCAAGGTATAGAAAATTTCCAGCATCCAGAAGTTTTCCTCCTTGCCCCTTCCAAGTCAATATCGACACCCAGGAAGTAATAACTATTCTTAATTCTAACTATTCTTAATTCTACACCAGACTAGTTTCACCTGCTCTTAAATTTCAAATAAAAAATCAAACTATGATCCAACTCAAACTAATTTTTGCTTATGGTTTCAGAAAAGAGCCAGTGTCCTTTTGCTTTCCACATAAAGTCCATTGCCCCGGCATAATTTATTTAAAAAACAAAACAAAACAAAACAAAAAAACAGGGCGCCTGGGTGGCTCAGTCGGTAAGCATCCGACTTTAGCTCAGGTCATGATCTCGCAGTTTGTGAGTTCCAGCCCCGCATCGGGCTATTTGCTGACCGCTCAGAGCCTGGAGCCTGCTTAGGATTCTGTGCCTCCCTCTCTCTCTGCTCCTCCCCCACTCACACTCTGTCTCTTTCTCAAAAATAAATAAACATTTAAAAAATTTAAAAAAAACAAAAAACAAAAACACCCACCATCATTCCCTTATTAAGTTGCAGTGGTGTCTTTCATAAATCAAGAGCCTTTATTTTTGCTATAATCTACCTAAATTCTACATTCTTCCACTGCTCTGTGTATGTGTAGATACACAGCATTAATTACTGTAGCTTTCCAGTGATTCTTTAAATTCTTGAAATGTGAAACTGTGTTCTTCTATTTAAGATTCTTTTGGTTCTTTTGAGTCACTTGCATTTCAATATTAATTTCAAAATCAGATTATCCTGTTCCAATGAGAATTTCTTTTTTACATTTCTGTAGAGTTTACAATGAAATGCCAGAGATCAATTTAGTGAGAATTGGCACCAAATTCAAAAATAAACTTAAAAAAAGTGAACTTTCTACTGACGAACTTACAATACCTGTTCATTTATTTTTCCTGGCAATAGTTTCTAATTTTTAGGGAAGACATTCATGCATACCTTTTGTTAGATTTATCTCTATGTATTTGATATCAGTTGATGCTTTTGATGACTTGTGAATAGTATTTTGAAAATTGTTAGAATATTAACCTTGTACCCAGTTACCTGAGTAAATACACTTATTTCTAATAATTTATTTTAGGTTATTTTGTTATGTTCAAATGAAGAAAATTATACTTTTTAAAAATATTATTAGGTTTTATTCATTTTTCTTACCATATCGTATTGTCTAGGGTATCACAGGATGTCATGAAGGGGAATATTATTGTTTTGTTCTTGACATCAGGCACAAATGTATAATATTTTATCACTGATTATTCATTCTAGTATTTTAAAGGTATTCTTCATCCTAACATATACATTGTTTCCTATTACTATATATAAACAGTAGATAGCTGTTGATATTTTTAACAGACTATTTTTACAATAGTTCAGATTTACAGAAATATTAGCATGATAGTATGGAGATTCCCATCCATATATCATATGCCCTGGTTCCCTTATTATGAGTATGTTACATTATTATGGTGTTTCTAATCTGCCCCAAATTATAAACCAACATTGATACATTATGATTAGCTAATATCAATAGTGTATTCAGATTTCCTTCGTTTGTACAAAATGTCTTTTTCTGTTGCAGGATCCCATCCAGAATTCCACATTACATTAGTTGTCATGTCTCCTTAGGCTTTTCTTGGCTGTGAACATGTCTCAGACTTGCCTTGTTTTTGATGACAATGATAGTTTTGAGGAGGGCTGATTGGTTATAATGAAGTTATATTAGTTATATTCTCTACTGAAATTTGTTTGATACTTTCCCCATAGTTAGACTGCGGAAGGAAGATCACACAAGTAGTGTGCAATCTTCACCACATTTTGTCAAGGTACATAGTATCAACAGGACTGTTGATGTTGACCTTGATTTCCTATAATGTTTGTCAGACTTTTCAACAGTAAAGTACTCTCCCCTTCCTTGCATACTGTACTCTTTGGAAGGCTGCCATTACGCATAGCCCAGAGTTAAAGAGTAGGAAATTATGTTTGCCTTCCTTTAATTTATTTGGAATTCTGCATAGTAAAATTGTCTGTTTTCCCTCACATGTGAATTTATTCAATCATTTATTTAAATGATATGGAATCATGATATATATTTTATACTCAGCATTATAATCTAATATTAAGTTATGTATTATGTTTCTCAAATTTATTCCAGTTTTGGCATTGCCTGCTCTCTTAATTGGCTCCTGTGCTTGTGTGTGTGTGTGTGTGTGTGTGTGTGTGTGTGTGTGTGTGTGTTGGGCCCTTCCTTGCTTCCTAGCACTACACAATTCTTCAGGCTCATTTTATATATATTTTTTACATAATCCCGTCATTAACCATGTCCTCAGTGGATAAAAACTATAAACAGATGGTTCTTAAATAGTGAAATAGTTCCTCAAAAGTGTGAATGTATGGTTTATTTTATTGGAAAATGGCATTACAAATGAAGAACTGGGTGCTGGCCATAATTGTTATTACTGGGATGTCATTTCTTTTAGGCCCTCTTATCTGACAGAACAAAGAAATACAAGCACGCATACTATCCTGTGTATATAGACGTATCTACAGATATTTCTATACATAGCCGTTGGTGTCTATAGTGAGTTAAATATAAATTATTACTGATGTCTCCAACTTTAATCCATTATCATATGGATTCCTCTAGCTTCTTCTCCTGGATCTGTAAATTTCATTCCCAACAGCCAGAAACCTGGCTCTTTGGCACCCACCATCCATTTACTTAATTGCTAAAGTCCAATATCCATGTATAGCAATAACAGAATTGCTAACCTGTCCCCTCCTTGGAAACAACTTTATTGACCTGACTACAGTACTTATGTGCAGTTCCTCTTGCCTTTAGACTTACAGGCTCAATTCATTTCTGGTTACTTATGTCAGTAGCTTCCCTCCCACTCTCTTCAGTGAGGCTATTTTGCACATTTAAAAAAATTTTTTTTAATGTTTTTATTTATTTTTGAAGGAGAGAGAGAGAGAGAGACAGAGCATGAGCAGGGGAGGAACAGAGAGAGAGGGAGACAGAGAATCCGAAGCAGGCTCCAGGCTCTGAGATGTCAGCACAGAGCCCAATGTGGGGCTCGAACCCATGAACTGTGAGATCATGACCTGAGCCGAAGTTGGACGCTTAACCAACTGAGCCACCCAGGCACCCCTATTTTGCACATTTTTAATCCCTTTAGATTCTTTTTATCACAGTGTGCCTTCTTTCTCTAGAGCCTCTGACTTCCTAAATATTCTTCTTTTTTGAATTTCTTACACTAAGGTTCACTGTTTTATAAAGTTCAGTAGTTTTGACAAATGCATAATATCATGTGTGTGCCATTATGGTAACATACATATTTTCACCATTCTCAAAATCACCTGTGATTCACTGAGTCATCACTCACCCCCTCACCCATTAAGCTCTACCAACCACTCATTATTTTACTGGCTGTATAGTTTGACTTTTCTAGAATGTCATATAACTGGAATCATATACTATGTTGTGTTGGGAGGTCAGAGCTGGTGCACTCATTAACACCACTAACTGTTAATTTAGTACAAATTAATAATACGCAGATTCTGACCTGCTGCATGGAAGGTACAAGTCACCCACAGGGGGTCAGCAAGAGACTCCTTTAACACCTCAGGCTCCAACTTTGGAGACGTGAAAACCACGGGGTCTTCTGACCGAATGTGCTGCTTCAATACACGCACACAAAAGAAACCACAAGATTTATTATTTACTCATCCCAGAAACAGGGGTGGAGAGTGGGATGGGGCAGAAGAAGCTGAGAGAAGGTCTCTCCCAGATCACAGACAGCAGGAGAGAGAGCAAGGTGGTTGGGGTGGGGCTCAACTCTAAGTGGATATTTTAAAAGATATTCTGGGAAAAGTAAAAAGGGGACCTTGTGGGAATCCCAGACTAAAGTCCTTTATCTAAATGTCTGGATTCTGGACAGGGTTATCATACTGTAAAATTCCTACACAGCAGCTCAGAATACTTGTTTTCCTCATCAGGTCACCTTTTCAGACTGACTTATTTCATTTAGCAATACAAACTGAAGATTCCTCCATATGTTTTTGTGGCTTGATATTCATGTGTCTTTAATGATAAATAATATAATATTCCAACGTATGAATGTAATCAAATTTGTTTAGCCATTCAGTTATTGCAGAAAACTTGCTTGCTTCCTTTTTTTTTTCCTACTTGGAAATAAAGCTGCTTATAAACATGCATGTGCCAGTTTTTGTGAGAACAAGTTTTTAGCTAAAAAGTTTAAATAGCTGAGAGCATGATTACTGGATTGAATGACAAGACTATTTTTTTTTTAATTTTTGTAAGAACATGCCAAAGTTTCTACTGTACCATTTTGCATTCCACAAAGAAGTGAATGAGAATTCCTATTATCTCACGCCCTTACTAATGTTTGGATTTTGGGCAACTTAATAGGTGTGTAGTGTTGTGTCATGGAGTTTTTATTTTTTATTTGAAATTTTCTGATGACAAATGATGTGAATATTTTATACCTATATATAATATATATCACATATACTAGATAGATGGGTAGATAGATTTTAGATGCAGATATGGATATAATGACATGGGTATAGATATCATCTTTGGTGAGGCATCTGTTGAAATCTTTGTCTATCTTCTGATTTTTTTCTTAATTTTTAAAATTTTAATAATCAAATTTTTTCCCTTTCCTTTTTTATTTGCTTTAGATACAGGTCTTTTGTCAGATATGAGGGTTGCAAACATGTTTTTCCCTGTCTGTGGCTTGTGATTTCATTCTCTTAACAGCATCTTTCACAGAGCAGAAGTCTTTAATTTTAATGCAATCCAACATATAATTCTTTTTTGTAACATTGATCATGCATTTAGTGCTATACCCAAATATTCACAGTCAAACCCAGGGTCACATATATTTTCTTCTAAGTTGTATTTAATAAATTTTACAGTTTTATTTTTGACATTTAGGTAGAGTTTTCATTTTGTGTAAATTTTTGTGAAAGGTGAAAACTTTGTGTCTAGATATTTTTCTTTCTTTTTATTAACATATGGACATCCAATTATTCAACATAATTTCTTGAGAATTCTGTCTTTTTTCCATTGACTTGCCTTTGCTTCTTTGAAAAAGATATGTTTGCTATATTTGTATAGATATATTTCTGGGCTCTCTGTTCCACTAATGTTTTGTCTATTCCTTCACCAATATCACATTGTCTTGATTACTGTAATTTAGCCTAATTCTTGAAATTGGGTTAATGTCAGTTCTCCAACTTTTTCTTCTCATTTATTATTTTTTAGTTAACGTTTATTTCTTTTGAGAGACAAAGAACCAGCAAGGGAGGGGCAGAAAGAAGGGTACAGATGATCCAAAGCGGGCTTTGTGCTGACAGCAGAAGTGCAGGGCTCGAACTCACAAACTTTGAGATCATGATCTGAGCCAAAGTGGGGCTTCTACTTACAAACTGTGAGATCATGACCTGAACCCAAGCCAGACCTTTAACCCACTGAGCCACTCAGGTACCCGTTCTTCTCATTTGGTATTACATTGGATAGCTTAGGGTTTTTGCCTTTCCATATAAATTTTACAATCACCTGTTGATATCTTTCAAATAACTTACTAAGATTTTGATTGAGATTATAATAAGTCTATAGATCAAACTGGGAAGAATTGATTGTTTAACAATATTGAGTCTTTGAATTCATTATATTTCAAACTTCTTTTATCAAAGTTTTGTAGCTTTTTTTTAGCATGTAGATACTATCCATATTTTGCTAAATATATACATAGAGCGTTTCGCTTTTACACTAATGTAAATGATACCGTGTTTAAACTTTAAATTCTAATTTATATAAAAGAATTGGTATAAAAGAAATCAATTCGCTCTTGTATTTTAATCTTGTATCCTGTGATCTTGCTATAATTGCTACTTAGTTCTAAGTACTTTTTTGCCAATTCTTTGGGATTGAGAACATTGTCAATTCTTTGTGTCTATAGAGATAATCATGTCATCTATGAACCAATTTAATTTTATTTTCCCCCAATATATGTATACCTTTCATTTCCTTTTTAAAATACCATTATCGCAACTATAATAATGGGTTTGTCTACTTCTTCCTGCAGTCCTACCAGTTTATGCTTCATGTATTTAACACTTGGTTATTAGGTACACGTATATTAATGGTTATTATGTCTTCTTGAAGGATTGGCCACTTTATGAATGTAAAACAGTTTCCTTGTAGACAACATACAGTTGCATCTTGTTTTTTTTTTATCCACACTGAGTGTCTGTGTTTCGATTGGTCTATCGAGATCACATAAATGTAAAGTAATTATATGGAAAAGAGAAATGATTGGCAGTCTTGTTTTAAAGGACAAGAGGGAGAAATTGGAAATATTCCATTATAAAGTGCACTGTGAAGAGGTAGGGTGTTATTTGAAAGTGGACTTTAATTAGTTATGTATGTATATTGCAAACTCTCTGGCACACATTAAAATTCTTGAAAAAGAAGCATAAATAATATGATAAAATAGAAGATAAAATGGAATCATGTAAAAATGCTCGGTTAAAATCAGAGGAGGCAAAAAAAAGTAAGGGGAGATAAAAAAAAAAGAAGATAAAGGGATAGATGAAATGAATAAATGGGGCACCTCGGTGGCTCAGTTGGTTAAGTGTCTGACTTCAGCTCAGGTTATGGTTTCACGGTTTGTGGGTTCAAGGCCCGTGTCAGGACTTATGCTGAGAGATTGGAGTATGGAGCCTGCTTTGGATTCTGTGTCTCCCTCTCTCTCTGCTTCTCCCTCACTCACGCTCTGTCTCTCTGTCTCTGTCTCTCTAAAATAAACATTAATGTTTTAAGTAAAAATTTTAAAAAATGAATAAAAAAATACAAACATGGCAGACACTAATCCAACTATATCAGTAATTATTTCTAATTCCGTTGGGTCTTCTTCTGTGAATTCCATTCTGCTTTGACCAAATTGTATGTGCCAAGGATGTTTGCTTTGTTTGTGAAAACCTTTGTCTTTGCTTTTTTTTGTTTTGTTTTTATTCTTCCTTCTAATATGCTCTGCAAGATGCCAGCCGTGGCTGTGCGATGCTGAGTCTCTCTATCTTTTCAATATGAGTACTCACAGCACATTTTTTTTAGCAGTTTCCTTTGGAACTGATACTTTCTGCTATGGAGAATTTCACCTTTGATCTATCGTTTTGTTACTGAAGGGATTCTCATGATGTGTTTTATAGTTTTTCATCTTATCCACAAAAAGGTCTGTCTTTTCCTCCTTAGCTTCCTGCACTCTGCCAAGTCATATTAAAAGCAACAAAATATTTGGACCCTATAGTAGACACAATTCCGTAAAACCAGACAATGGGAAAATTGTCTGTGGTTACACTACAGAAAATGTTTATCTGTCCCCAGTGAGCAGTCACAAAATAGTCAAAGAGCCAGAGTTAAGTTCCCTTGGTCCAGGCTGCATGATTATGCAAAGGTGAACTTTCTTGAGGATGGAGCCTGGATTAGGGTCAAGATTATACTTCTTTCCCCCCAAACTGACATGATGACCAATATCTTATTATCAGCTCTTGTGATACATTCAAGCACCACCTTCTGAGGATTAAACTTTTTTTTCCCCCCCAAAGGACAAAGACTTGGATCAGGTCCTAGGTCAGTACTGACTATTCTCTCTCTTTCATTTTCTGAAACAAGAAAGGAGATGATCAGTAATATTGTTACAGGGATTGCCCATATCCCACAAATGTCTTCATATTTCTAGACAACTTTTTGGCATCCACAAGCAGAGAAGGTCGTACAGAAGAAGAAGAATTTTATTACATGTAAATCCAGCATAACTTCTGAAGTTATAAAAGCCATGAAAGTGCCAACTTACACCTGTATCGGGCATCTTCTTTACCAGATTGGTTAAAACTGTTGACCTACATTTTTTCAGAAGATCAAAGTAAGAAAATGATCATCTTTCTTAGCAATTGCCTCGACTAACTTCATCCCTGCAAAATGAAGCTACATTTAATCACTTCCTCTCTTCCTAATCATAAATGTATCTTCTCATACAATAGACTGAAATTCTAGCACCAGTAGTTGGCTGCAAAAACAGTTTAAGAAACAAAATGAATGAACAAAGGAAAACAAGAAGAGAGAGACAAACCAAAACACAGACCCTTAACTATAGAGAACAAATAGATGGTTGCCAGGGGGAAGCAGGTGGGGGGACAGGGGAAATAGGTAAAGGGTATACGGAGTGCACTCGTCTTGATGACAACTAAGTAATATATGGAACTGTTGTATCACTCTATTGTACACCTGAAACTAAATGTTAACTACACTGGAATAAAAATAGAAAGAAAGAAAGAAAGAAAGAAAGAAAGAAAGAAAGAAAGAAAGAAAGAGAAATAGGACTCCTTTCATGTTATGAAATTAACTACAAACATGGAACTAAAGAGAAGAAAATTCATGAAAGCTACTAAAACTCTGAGAATCTCCTATGAGAGGGGAGAGGTCAGCTGTCTAAACTGTGGTATTATCAGGGCTAAATCTAAGTCTGACTTGGTAGATGGGGGCAATATGGTATTTCCTATTCGAACATGAGCCTCAGAATCAGGTATATAACGTCTATTATTCTTCATATTAGAACATATTTCATATTCATATTCATATTTCAACAAATCTGAACAACTCACTAAAGGCCATATAGTTAAATGGATGGGAAAGAGCAGAAACCCTTCCTTAAATTAAATAAATGCTGTTTTCATGTCGAGTGTTCATGGCCCCGGAAACTGAGCTAGAATTTAGAATAAAGCTTCATCCTTGGGGGGAAATAGACTGTAAGCCATAGAAACAAAGGTAAAAACCCAGGAACATGGGTACTGGTGGAGGGGTAGGAAGAAGGAAGGCATGAAAGACATGTAGAGTTTAGGATCCCACACTAGGCAACCCACATGCCAGGCTTAGGTGACCCAGAATTATTTTAGCCTACCCCTCTTACCTAGTCTGACCCCCAAATCAAGACTGGAGTGTCCAGTAAAACACCAGGTTTTTATGAATGGGATGGGGCCTGGCTAGATATGGGTCAGCCCTGATTACCCAGGCTGGTGGCTGAGTAAGACTGAGAAAGACTGGCTAAGGTCCAGGTGAGGGCACAGTGTAAATGGGGGTAAGAAGGGACAGGCAGTGGTTTGGATTCGGCAGACCTTAGGAAAAGAAGAGAAAAGAAAACAAAAGTTAGAAGAGTTCTTTGTCTTCCCTCCCCACTCCCTGACATAAATAGAGCATAAGACTTATATATTTCTCAGTTTTGCTACTAGTTGGCCCTGCTAATTCTACAGAAAGTAATAACCTTTTTATTTTTTAGATTTTCTGGACCAATGCAAATTAGACATTATTTAAATTAACATGTGCAATCAATGAATAAGAAAATATAGACTCAGGGAGACCAGGTGACTTGTAGGATTTCATAGAGTATGGATGAGACTTCACTCTTCAATCTCCTCTATTCTGCCAAGGTTGGGTCCTGAGCAAGGTGGACTTAGATGGAGTGTGTAAGGAGTTTATTAGGGACTGGGGACCCTGGAGAGCAACAAATAGAGAAGGGAAGGAGAGGAAGCAAGAGTAGGTAGAGGGAGAAGTTGAGCTGCAATGTTGTCTTCGTGGAAGCTTCAGCAAACCTTCGAGGGGATTCTGAAGATGAAATCATCACTCCACAGCCGTCCCACGTGAGAGAACCAGACTCTTACACTCCTGCCTTATTCAACTCTTGAATGCCATTTTCCCCATAAAGGTGAAATGACCTGAGGCAAGGGTTCCTATTCAGCTGAGACATCCCTGAATGGGTTTAAGAGTTGAGAGCGGTCTTCCCATAGCAAGTGCACTTTACAGGTAATAAGTACTTCATTCCGAAGTGCATGACACATCATGGCTTCCACAACCTAGACATCTTTTATTATTTTATAACTCAGGAAGAATGAGATAGTCACAGGGGCAGACAGCTCCATCTGGTTGTACCCACACACTCAAACTAAGCAATAGCTGGAGAACCATTTAAAAATCATTCTGATTCCAAAAGAAGAAAATGTATAGATGTGAAGTGGGCACTCCTATACTTAGAAGGCAGTAGCTCTCAGATGGTGTGGACATCACGGCTGCAAGTTATTGGGTCACCATTTCCCGAGACCCACTTTACTCTCAGTGGGCTGTAAGAAAGAGTACTGGGCCTGGGGTCTGGAGAACAGAGTTCTCTGTCTTTGTCATGACCTGATTATATCAGTTTATCAGGCTCCTTTAGTCAATTTCTTCAACTCTACAATAGGGCATTCAACTATTCACTTAGTCCCCATCAAAATTATAGAACATAACTATAAAGAAATGCTTTATAATGTGGACATGGCTACACTAATACTTCTGTGAAACTGTGGTACAGTGAAGGTTGAATTGATTAACAGTTCATAGTGAGGCTTTGCATCAGATTTGTATTTTACTGTTTTGGTTACATTGCTAGATTTTCAGTCATCAAAAGCTAGAGAATCAATAATTTTTAAAATTCCATTGACTCTTAAAAATATTTAGTTATTTGTAGCAATACACATTGTTTTCTTATCTATTGTCTTTCTAATCCATTTCATCTGAAAAACATAAAAGTAAGTAAAATACAATCTTTTGTTTTGCCTATCTCTCTCCTACAGAATATATTGTTTGATCTTACAAAAGGAGCATATAGTTCCTACTTTATTAGACCATTAATTCTCAGCCTGAGAGAAGTTATTGTACCCTGATAAAACCTTTTACTGTCATAAATACCAGAAAAAGAGAAGTTGGATTCATGGATCTAACTCTTGAATTTTATGACCTCAAAAACTTTAGACTTCATTTGTACCTCAATTTGACTCTTTCCAAAAATGAGGATTTAAAAAATTAACATATGGAGATTCATAGGTGAAATGTAATTAGTAATGAAAATGATGAACAATAGAAATAGGTCTTTTCACTCATGTTGACCATACCGATAATAATAGAGTAGCTGTAGAAACAAGTGCCTTTCACAGAAATCAAAAGATATAGTTGCTCGTTGTAGTCAATAGGCAAATGAGGCTTTATTTCTGGATATGATTTCTCAGATTTTGCAAATATTATCTAACCTGGTATTTTCACATCCTGTTCAATGACATGTTTTAATGGTGGCTTAAAAGGTCCCACTTTATTCCTTGGATTTAGGACTTCGAAGGTCACTGATGCAGCAAAATATCTATCTAAAGAGATTATCTCCACAAAAATTTTAAGAGTTATTCAATGCTGAAATTAGTCAATGATATATCTTTTGAATGAATAAGAAATAAGACAAGTGGCTTTTTACTGAAACAAGCTAGGAAGGTCGGATTTGGGGCCATCACTTTTAGCAGATTTGCGGCCATGATCTCGAGACAGAAAAGGAATTGAAGAATTTTGAAAATACGGAAGACTTATATCATTGGGAGTGGTATTTCCTGTTTTGCATAGATGGACATTTAAAATTTTTGTTTTCCAAAAGATTACACAAATTAGACATGCAAGCATGTGATCAAAGTATGAAATCTGTATATTTTTGACATCTTCACAAGCTCTTGCCATACTTTAAAGTCAGCAATAAACCATGGAGGCTGTAGAAAAAGGCTGTGTAATTGTTATGAGTTAGACTGACCTTTTATCTGAGCTATGAGTTACTTTGCATAATCAACTAAGCTTAATATCTACCCAACTGCAAATCATCTATTGCTCTGCAGTGATCCTGACAAATGTGTTAGAACTGAGGACTTGCTTCCCTCAAGGACAGAATGGCTAGTCAGAGAGATGACCAGAGATTCTGATAGGGACTCACCTATTGATAATAATTAGGATAGTTTCTTGCTCATTAACCTGAGAGCTTCTTGGGGGCAGGAGATATGTCTTATTTGTATTTAAATTCTAAGGGTGTTAATTAGCCTCTGTCACGTTGCAAGTTTTAAAATCATCCAGTTCCTTTGGTTAATGGAAGAGCTCTTATGAGGAAAGGCGAGGAAATAAAAGGATTAGGTACGTAAGTACGGTGTGCCCTAAACTCATGGAAAACCTCCTTGGGCTTCATCTCAGTATATAATGTAGTTCTAACAGACCCTCATACACATGCGACTCAGCTCCCCACTCCTTCCCTGCTTCTGTCTCTGCCTTTGTTCCCTTTCTCTTCAAAATTAACTATCATTGCTATCCTTTTATTTTTCCTTTCTTCTCACCCTTGTGCTTTCTTCTTTTTCTTGGTTTCATTACTTCTTTACTTACCTCCTCCAAAGTTCTCTTTTAACTTATTAACTTTTGGGGGGCTTAGGTCTATATGTAGGTTCCCTTTTTTTGTACTTATGTTCAGCCTTCTCAAAAGTAAGCATCTGATCATTCATCTAACCTCAAAAACGAAGCGTCCCTGGGGCACCTGGGTGGATCAGTCGGTTGAGCTTCTGACTTTGGCTCACATCATGATCTCATGGTTCCTGGGTTCGAGCCCTGCATCAGACTAGCTGCTGTCAGCATACAGCCTGCTTAGGATCCTCTGTCCCCCTCTCTCTTTGCCCCTCCCCCACTCACACTCTCTCTCTCAAAAATGAATAAAGATTTATAAAAAAATGAAGCATCCCTCTCTTTGCCATCATGTCTCATGAGCGTCATTCATAGGCTTCCTAGCAAACTTACAGTTAGTTCATTGTCATGGGACCATGTAGCTTGCCTCTGGTTCCATCACCTGCCGCCGCCATGGTCCGGTCACATGTTTCAGAGTATGTTTTCTTCCTTCAAAAGACACTGGTATGTGTCAAAGAAAAACAAAGCTGGACATTTGTTAAAGCTGTGGAACAAATTTTATTCAGTAGTTACGGACGTTATGGGAAAGAGCAGAACTCCTTTCTGATCTGCGTAGAGGTGACCAGGCATTGTAAAGGGAGAATGGCATAGGGAGAGGGAGCAAGTGGGGGCTTAATTAGAGTCAAGGAAGTGAAAAATTACAGAGTTGGTCAGTGTAAATGCTGATTAGGCCTGCCATGTCTGCTAGTTGGTTAATTATCTAAGTGAGGATTCTATCCTCCCACAGAGACTTGGAGACGGAAGCCCTATCCCTCCTGATGATTACATTTCAAAAGAAATGGTTTTCAGGTCCTTGAAAGAGACACTTCTCAGTTGTAGGAAATGCTTATACAATTCAAAGGACAAAGGAAGAATTCACAACTGCAAGCCCTTTCTGTTGATACATATCTTCATAACCTCGTGAAACTCAATTAATTCTAGAGGGGCTTTAAATTCTCACCTGTAAATAATGGAATTTGGTTTCAGCAAATATGAAAACGAGTCCATTATAACTCAAAAGACTTTGCAACCAAACCAAGGAAAAGTGTAAATGTAAGTAGACTCATTTCATCACGGCAACTCTTGTTTGTATATTTCTACACAAGCATAAAAATAAATGACTTAAAAATAAAAGGATGTACATGAGGGGCGCCTGGGTGGCTCTGTCGGTTAAGTGTCCGACTTCGGCTCAGGTCATGATCTCGTGGTCCGGTCTGTGAGTTCGAGCCCCCGTCGGGCTCTGTGCTGACTGCTCAGAGCCTGGAGCCTGCTTCGGATTCTGTGTCTCCCTCTCTTTCAGCCCCTCCCCTGCTCATGCTCTGTCTCTCTCTGTCTCAAAAATAAATAAAAGCATTAAAAATTTTTTTTAAAAAAGGATGTACATGAATCCAGAAGCTAAATCCAAATATGTGTGAAGTTCATTTACTCTGTTATATGTTTTCCAAACGTTTCTACTTCATTTGTTTCTCCTTTTCACTCACACATACACTTCTGACACCAGACGTATGGGTTTTCCACACAAAGCATCTCTGACACTGGCTGTCTGGAGTTAGCATCAGATCTGTAAGTTAAGGGCTCAGTCACTCAAGACTGCCCCTCTTCGGATACCAATTGCAACCCTCCAGAGTTTTTGACTTATCAGACCTAAACAATGTTCCCACACCCATCGTTGAGTTCAATAATTTTCTAGAATGGCTCACTGAACTCAAGGAATTACTTACTTACATGTACTAGTTTATTATAAAGGATACATTAAAGTTTACACACAGGGGCACCTGGGTGGCTCTGTTGTTGGTTAAGTGTCTGACTCTTGATTTTGGCCCAAGTCATGATCTCACGGTTCATGGGATCGAGCCCCATGTCAGGCTCTGTGCTGACAGCACATAGCATGCTTGGGATTCTCTCTCTCTCTTTCTCTCTCTCTCTCTCTCTCCCTTGCTTGCACTCTCTTTCACACTCTCTCTCAAAATAAATAAATAAATAAACATTTTTAAAAAATGAAGTTTACAGATAGACAACCAGATGGAGAGATACATAGGGTGAAGTCTGGGGAAAGGTTGTGGAGCTTCTGAGCATTCTCTGGGGGATAGATCACCCAACACTTCCATGTGTTCACAGCCCAGGTTTAGAGGCTCTCTAAACCTTATACTTTGGGATATTTCATGGAGGTTTTTCCATGATCATCGATTATTAACTTACTTTCTAATCCCTCTCCCCTTTCTGGGTGATGGGGATGGGCCTGAAAGTTCCAATCTTCTAATGGTGGTTTGATCTTTCCTGTGCCCAGCCCCCATCCTGAAGCAATCCATGAGCCCTTGAAGAATCGTGATTAGAAAAAAAAGATACTCCCATCACCTAGGAAATTCCAAGTCAGAAACCGGGAGCAGAGACCTATGTGTGTATTTTTACCTGTTATTTCACATTTGTTTTTAACATGGGACACTCCTGGAAACTTTCCTGGGTTAGCATAATGGAAATTTATTTGTAATATGTGATTTCACTATGGTCAACAAAAGTGTTACTCTTAAAGAGGTCTGCGTGGCTTTACCATAATTCATATACTCTTATTTTCATGAGATTTTATCCTGATTGTCTTTAGCTTCCAGGTCATGACTTGAATAGCCAAAACTTCAGTCTTTTTAGGCCCCAAAAGTTCTGTGTCACCCTGCCTCTCTATCCCTCCTAGGCTCACCCCAACCTCCTCTGTCTCTAGCAGTTTTCTCTGATTCCCCCCAGTGTACTAGACACCTTCTCACCGCAGGGCTTTTGAACTTGCTGCTTCCACTGTCTCTGCTGCTGTCCCACCACTTAATTACAATTTATAATTTTACATGTGTTTTTCAGTTAAAAAAATCACTATTGTTTTTCTCAATTAGACTGTAAGTAAAAGGGAGAAGTTATCTGCCTCTTGCCTTCAGTTTGTTTAAAAAAATAATTGGATCAGTGAATGGAAAAAATGAATAAATGAATACAGTCTACCTTTTATGCACAAAAATGTCATTTTAAAGTCTTGTGGATTTTTTTCCTATTAACACAATTTATTTCTCCCCTGAAATTTAGTTACAGTCTTTGTTTTGATTTTAGAAAGAATGTGGAATGGGAAGGGACAGTTATTTAAAAGCCACATGCAACTCTACAACATGACAGTAAAGATAAAAGGGAAATATGGCAGAATTCAGATAACTTGTCAGTGAACTCCATATAGTATGATTTTAGTTCAAATATGAATAGCCCACCATTGTAGGTTTAATTGTGTCCCTTACCCCCAGCCCATTTTTTTTAAGGCCTCATTCTTGAGTCTATAAATGTGACCTTATTTGGAAATAGGGTCTTTGCACATGTACTCAAGTCAAGATGATGCTAGTAAGAAGATGCTGAACTAGGGCAAGCCCTAATTCAATGACTGGTGTCCTTATAAGATCTATATACACAGACACACACAACAAAGTACCATGCAATGATGGAGGCAGATATTGAAATGATGCATCTATAAGCCGAGGACATCAAGAATTACTGGCAAACATCAGAAAAGAGAAGTAGATAAGGGAATGTCTTCCCTTAGAGACTTCCAAGAGAACATGACCCTGCCAACACCTATATTGGCCTTGTAGGCTCCAAAACCATGAGACAATGAATTTCTGTTATTTTTAAGCCACCCACTTTGTGGGGGGTTGCTATGGCAGCCCTAGAAAATAATACAGCTATGAATGCCTGGCATTTGCCAGCAGTGCTTTTGGAATCTGCAATGATCTCTGAAAGATCCAAGTGCCCTTTGAAATCAGAGAATCCTGCTACCATTCATTTCCTTTGAGATTCTCAGTGGATCTACCAATGGTCAATGACAGAGACACATTACCACAAATGCCCACAGGTCCAGTTCAAAAGCTGAAGAAGATGATTCATGGAACTTTAAAAGCCGACCTTGAGTTTGGGGATGGGGGGGGGGATTATTTGTTTTCAGTAACAAAATCCTGTGAACGCACAGGCTTAAATGGAGATCACTTTCAATTTGATAGTGTTTTTTTTCTCTTCCTCTAATTATTTCCCAATGCAAGGAAACTGAAAGAAGAGAAATGTAACTGTGAAAAGTCTCAATAATTAAAATGTCACCTAGAAACTTTAAGAAGCACTGGCACGAAGCTTAGTATTTCCTGCGAAAGTAAGGATTCCGCTATCTCGTGTTCACAGTTGGGACTTTCCGGCACGATTGCACAGCTGTGTCTACATGGAACCAAAACACCACGATGGAGAGTTACATTCAGCCCAACGTTTACAGAGACTTCCAGGTAGCCAGATGTGGAGTTTTTGATAAGATTTCAGATGACTCACTAAACATTTCATTTTAATCTTTGTTCTGTCATTACGTTGGCAATGGTTGAGTTAGTGTGGGACTGCTTTTCATGCTCTAAGTGAGCAGTTCAGGAATAAGTATTGGTGGAAATGGCTTCTTCTTCTTTTTGAATTGTATTTTACTTTCATCTATTTTATTTACTGAAAATTCTCTATTGTGCTCTATGTTATCGCTCACATTATTCCTTTATAAATATTAATTCTACAACTATTATGTGCCAGACCCTTCAGTTGCTGGATTTCTCAGGGTGGTCTCATCCATAGAGAACCACTTCACCCAAGCTCACGTTCGTCTCTGGGACAGCCCACATGGAACAGCCGATGGGGTTGGAGTTATCAAACCCTTGCTCTTAATTCTAATGAAGGACAAGTTTGGTAGGACATGTTTTGTTCCAGAGTTCCCTGAGGAGCTGGATAACACTGATAATAGGTTAGGGAGGCTCTGACACCTTGGAGAATTTCGATGGTGGAGAATTTCTTCACGGTAGACCAGGGCAGACTGTAGGAGAGACCATTACAGAACTGGCCTCAGGACAGCAGTTGGGATGGTAGGGTTAGAAACAGTAGTGGTGCTAAATGAAGGCAAGGTGCTGCAATGTTTATAATGAGTGACAAGGTTAGAGTAGCAGCCAGGAGGCTTGATGCAGATGCAGTTATGGAACTGGGTAATAGAGCACAGAATCCCTGCGCATATGCAGCCAACAAAGGCATGGCCAATCTCTGACAATTCTAAAAGTCAGAAAGACCTATGAGTTTGTCCCTGCTCAATTATTTACCATCTGTGTTAGTAACCAACTCATTTATCTTCTCTGAATTTTTAGTTTTCAAAATATCAGGGATAATAAATCCCATCTTGCTAGATTACTGCTACATTTAAATCAGTTATTATATACCAAAATATGTAAGACAGATTTTGGCTCACATATTTCAATATGGGGTAACAATTATCATTATTTTATCTGTGACATTGACTAGTAGAAAATTAATGAACTCGTCTTCAGAACATTTAACAAAAATGTGTCTATAAGCAATGGAATAGAAAAGTTTAGGAAGAATAAAATAATAGATATTCAAATTGGCTTATCAATGACAGAATAATCACAAATGTTTATATAGACCTAAATTATGTCCAAGATAATACAATGGAAAGAAGCAGGGCTTTTTGGGGGAAAAAATGATAATCACCAATATGCTAAAAGAAGAAATTTAAGACCCATTTTCTACTCTATATTATGAAACTTAGACCTTTAAATAAATACATTGGGGAAAAAATCATAGCTTTGAAGAAATACTCAAGAGGAGAGCAAAACACCTTTTCAAGGCCTGAGACATGCAGAAAGATAATTTAAATAATGTGATTTCTATTTTTATAGTTAAAAGACAATTTTATATTATGCATCTTGAAGTTTGCCTAGTAAAATGATGACATTTCTTTAAATCTAAATATAAATGCATGGAAGAAAAGGGAAGACAGAAACAGCTTGTCAACATGTGACAGTCAAGTGCCAAATTGTAAGTGAACAATGATAGTAAATGGAGACATATGACATAAAATCTGTTCTTAGTCTTAGGAAGGTTAAGTTTGGCAATATTACCCATTTTTCATGAAAATCAAAAACTAAAAATCTGAGAAGCTAAACATATCTGAGAATGTATGGTCTCTCCCTATTTTCTGAAATTAAGACACCAGGTCCCCAAACTCCCAGGCACACTTGATTTTTTAAACCTGGTAGTTAATTTTATCTCTGGAATGTAGCTGCTCTGATTGTCAAAAATGTGACAACTTTTTCAAGTCTTTTTGACCAATTTCATTTTCCCTAAACCGTCCTAGCTGGTACTTTTACCCACTCAGATCATTTCCTTCTAGAGGAAACATGAACAGTACAAATGTATCTTTGGGGTGGTCATTTATCTACGAAGAAAGTAATTCAAATACAATGGACTTGTTGAAAACATAGAATTAAATCTTAAAATATTTCAATTCAGTTCCAGGTCTACTACATACCAGTTATGTGATTTGAGTAGCTTAGTTATTCTCTTTGAGTATTGTTTTGTCATCTTTAAATTGGAGATTAATAATATTTCCCTTTTGGATGGCTAGTTTATTTCTATTTATTTTTGATAATAAAGTGATACTATCTGCATGAAGGTATTTTTAAATGCTAAAACATTTTGGGGGTGTCTTGTATCTTTATTATCCTCATGAACTGACTGTCGGTTGAACAGTTAAATTTGATGTAAATCTATTTTTAATGTCAATTGAAACTTCGGATGACTTGGAGAACTAGCTACATAAGTTGACATATTGTTGACCAGCATCTCATTATAGCCTTGACTTACAGGTTTCCTGGAGGGGAAATATGACACTCTCTCACTATTGATATTTTCTCTCTGCCACAAACCTTAAACCAACCAAATGATAATGAAAAAAATGAAGCAGGCAGGAAGAAAGAGAATGAATCAAATTTTTGGTTTGTTTTCTCTAAAAAATATATATTTAAAAATAAGATTTTTAAAACTATAGTGCATAATACCTTTCAAGAGAGGTAAAAGTCCCACAATTTAAGTTAAAAACAATCTGTAAAGAAAAACAGAAACATTACATGAATAAAAACTAAATCACTAAAATAAAAATTTAAAAACACATTGTTCTTAAGGTAGATACATGGCTTTTTGTTTTAAGAACCAGTATAGGGGTGGGGCGCCTGGGTGGCTCAGTAGGTTAAGCGTCTGACTTCGGCTCAGGTCATGATCTCGTGGTCTGTGAGTTCGAGCCACATGTTGGGCTCTGTACTGACAGCTCAGAGCCTGGAGCCTGCTTCGGATTCTGTGTCTCCCTCCCTCTTTGCCACTCTCTCTCTCTCAAAAATAAATAAAAATTATAATAAAAAAAAGAACCAGTGTAGGGGCGGGGGCACCTGGGTGGCTCGGTCAATGGAGAATCCACTCTTGATTTCAGCTCAGGTTGTGATCCCATGGTTGTGGAATGGAGCCCCGAGTGGGGTTCCATGCTGAGTATGGAGCCTACTTAAGATTCTCTCTCTCAAGGCACCTGGGTGGCTCACTCCGCTAAGTGTCCAAGTCTTGATTTCAGCTCAGGTCATGGTTTCACAGTTCATGAGTTCAAGACTCTCACTGACAGCACAGAGACTGCTTGAGATTCCTTCTGTCTCTCCCTCTTTCTCTGCCCCTCCCCTGCTCCTTCCTTCTCTGTCTCTCTCTCTCAAAATAAATAAACATTTTTTAAAAATTGAAAAGATTCTCTCTCTCTCTTTGCCCTTCTTCCACCCTTTCTCTAAACCAGCCCCCCTCAAAAAAACAAAAAAGAACCAGTGTAGATTTCTTAAACGAGTATATGTCAGACACATGGCTCCCGCTTCTCATCTTCCTCCCTCTTTTCAATCCAGTCTCCTTTCTCTCAACTACTATTTTCCTTTTTATCATTAGCACTAGAAATGTTAGTGAAGATTTTCTTTAAATGCTCTTAATGGACCCGGCAAGGTAAAATAGACAATACAGAAAAATAGCATTCAATTCAATATGTGCACTAAAGATGTGAAAAAAAATGCCTGACACATTTAAAAACAGGATCTTTATATGGCACTTGGAATGCACCACAAAATTTTGTGTCCACCTCAAATTGTGTCTGAGTAAACTGAATCCAATTTAATCATTTTTATTGAGGTATAACTTACATAACCTAAAGTACAGTTCTTTAGTGTTTGGTTTGATGAGTTAGATAAATCTATATATGTTACTACAGTCCAATCAAGTTACAGGACATTTCTTTCATTGTGGAAAATTCCCTTACCCTCTGTCCCAGCTACTCTTCTCACCTACCTAATGCATTTATTGTTTCTAAGTTTATCTTAAAGTGTATTGTATGTGTTCTAGCATTTCATGCAAATGGAACCATCCACTATATATTTATTTGTGTCCTAGTTCATTTGTTCAAGAAAATGCACCTGATGTCCATGTCTGTTTATCAATACATTATTTTGTTATTGCTGTTAAGTATTCCAGTTTATGAAAATAACACAATTTCCTGTAACCATTCTCCTGTTGATGGACATTTGAGTTTTTTCCAATATTTATGACCATGAATGAAACTGTATAAACATTTTCGTACAATCATATTTGGACACAGGTTTTTATTATTCTACATAAATATGTAAGAGTAAAATTTCTTATGGTGCATGTGTTTTTACTTTTATTTTTTAAAACTGCAGAGGTGCTGGGTGGCTCAGTCCATTGAGCGTCTGTCTCTTGATTTGGGCTCAGGTCATGATCTCATGGTGGGTGATCTCAAGCCATGCATAGGGCTCCACACTATCATTGTAGAGTCTTCTTGGGATTCTTTCTTTCCTTCTGTCTCTGTCTGCCCACCCCCCCTCTTTCTCTCTGTCTCTCAAAATAAATAAATAAGCATTAAACAAATAAAAGATAATAAAAATTGCCAAACCAAACCAAATGACAACAAAACAACAACAACAGCAATGACAACAAATCACCAAACCATTTTCCAAAGTGTTTGCATGTTTTATATTCCCACCAACAACGCAGGAGAGTCCCTATTACTTTTCATCCTCCCAATACTTGTTATTCTCTCTTTTCTTGTGATTTTTCATTTTAACTAAGTGATATCTGAATTGGGTTTTAATTTTAATTTTTTGGTGACCAATGTCGTTGAGCATTTTTCCATGTTCCTAATCGAATGTAAATTTTTTCTTAAGAGTCTGTTGAGATCTTTTGCTTCATTTTATTGGACTGTTTTCCCTTTTATTATGATTGAGTTATCTTATGACTTCGTAGACAAGTCCTTTTTCAAAGTTATCTACCGTGCATATTTCTTCAAGTCATTGAATTGTGACCTCATTTTCTTAATGGTGACTCTCAAGAACAAAATTAATTAGTTTGTATGAAGTCTGACTTATTTTTTTGGATGTTATGAGCTGAATTGTGTTCTCCTCAAATTGATATGATGAAGTCCTAAATCCCATTATTTCCTAATGTGCCTGGATTTGGAGATATGACCTTTAAAGAGGTTTTTAAGATAAAATGAGGTCCTATATATGGATCCTATCCAAAATGATTGGTATCCTTATAGGAGATAATGACACAGACACACACGTGCACACATGAAAGACAATGAGAGGACACAGAAATAAGGCAAGAAGACAGGCAACAACAATAAATCAACAAGAAAGGACTCAGAAGAAATCAAACTGACCAATGTCTTGATATTGGACTTCCACCTTCCAGAACTGTGAAAAAATAAAGTTTTGTTGTTTAAGCTCCCTAGTCTGAGTTGCATTGTTATGGTGGCTCTAGCCAACAAAATGATTACTTTTCTTTATTTCATTTCTAAGAAATCTTTGCCTACTCCAAGACCATGAACTATATTCTCTTTCTCTTTTGTTCTTTCTACATTGAAGCTTCCCAAGGTTAGTTTTATGTTTAGGTCTATGATTCACCTTGAATTAATTTTTGTGTTTGAGGTGACTTAATGTTCAAGCTCACTTTTTTTTAAATAAGGATATCTGTTCCACCATCAGTTGTTGAAAAGCCATTCTTTTCCCATTGAATTACTTTGCCACTGTTGTTGAAAAATAATTTCCAATATGTGTGGGTGTATTTCAAGGCTCTCTCTTCAGCTACATTGCTCAACCTGACTATGTCCACACCAAAACCCCACTGCGTTGATTATGGAGTTTCAAGTATTGATATGGATAGTGTAAGTCGTCTAAAATTTTCTTCTGTTTCAAGGTTGACTTGGCCGTTGTAGCATTTGCATTTCCATATAAATTGACATCTTGTCAATATTAATAAAAATATCATGCTAATGCTTTGATTAGAATGTAATTGAATCTATAGACCATTTGGGAGAGGACTGATGTTAATAACATTTACCATCGTCCCTAGGATACATAATCAATAGGTACACACACACATTCACACAGAAACAAATATATTTCTATACAAGGAAAACAAATTTTAATCAATAAACAGGCTACATGTAACGATCTATTGAGGCTTTATTTAAATTTCCTCTGTAATATTTCATAATTCTCAATGTAGAATTTTTATGTTTCATACTTGTTTTATGTTTTTGATGTTTTTATAGATAGCATGTATATTTAATTTGATTTTTCAATTTTCAATTTGTTTTGCTAGTATATAGAAACATATTTGTTTCTGTATGTGTGTGTGTACCTATTGACCATGTATCCTGGGGACAATGGTAAAACCACCTGTTCTAATAATTGTTTTTGTAAGATTTGTTAAGATTTTCTGGGCAAACAAGCATACCATCTGTGCATAAAGAGAGTTTACTTCTACCTCTTTCAAATATTATTTGTTGTTTTTAAAATTCTTATCTTACTACCTTATTGTACAGGTTATGGATTCTAGGATAATTCTGAACAACACTGGGAGTATAGACATTCTTGCTTTGTTCAGATATTAGAGTGATGATTTTTAATAGTTCACCATAACATGTGGTGTTAACTTTAGGCCTTTGTTCTCTATCCCTCTTTTTTCTAAGTATTTTTATAAAAACTGAGTGGTAATTGCATTCAATGTTTTTTTTCTATTTCTATTGAAAAAATTATAACATTTTTTACCAAATTTATTTTTCTTCTCTAGTTCTATTGAGAGATAATTGACATGTAACATTTTGTACATTTGTGTACTATGTGATAGTTTGATAAACATATATGTTGCTAAATGTTTATATAATAAGGGTAGTTAAGACATCAGTCACCTCACATAATTACCATTTTGTTGTTGTTGTTATGATGAGAACATTAAATCTTTATTCTTATGACAACTTTAACGTCTATAATGTGCAGTCATTAACTAGAGTCACCATGCTGTCCATTAGATCCCTAGAACATAAACATTATTATAACTGAAATATTGAATATTTATTTATTTATTTTAAAAGTTTATTTATTTTTGAGAGAGAGAGAGAGGATGAGGGGGAGTGGCAGAAAGAGAGGAGAGAGAGGAAAACTCAAGCAAGCTCCATGTACTGTCAGCACAAAGCCCCATGCGAGGCTCACACCCGAGCCAGGCAGGTGCCCTGAATGTTTGAACCTTTAGATCAGTATCTCTCTGTTTCTTCCACACATCAGCCCCTGACACCCACCATTCTATTCTCCATTTCTATGAGTTCAATATTTTTAGATTTTACATATAAATGAGATCATAGCCTTTATCTGTCTTATTTCACTTAATATAAAACCCACAAGGCCCATCATGTTGTCTCAAATCAGAATTTCTTCTTTTTAAAAAGTTTTTAAAGTTTATTTATTCATTTATTTTGAGAGAGAGAGAGAGAGAGAGAGAGAGTGCGTGCCAGTGGGCAGGGGAGGGGCAGAGAAAAAGGAAAGAGAGAATACTACGTAGGCTGTGCACTGTCAGTGCAGACCCCGATGTGGGGCTCGAAGTCATGAACCATGAGATCATGACCTGAGCCAAAACCTGAGTTTTGGACCTGAGTCCAATGCTTAAGTGACTGAGCCACCCAGGCACCCCAAAAGGATTCTATATTTTTTATGGCTCAGTAATATTCCATTATTGGAATATTGCTTTTTCCTTATCCATTCATTTGTCAATGGACACTTAGGTTGCTTTCATGCCTTGAGTATGGTAATAATGCTACAATGAACATGGAAAGAAGTGCGGGAAACCCTTCAAAGTAGTGATTCTAATGCCATTGGATTTATGCTTAGATGTGAGATTGGTGGATTATATGTTATTTCGGTTTTTAACTTTTTTTTTTTTTGAGAGAGAGAGAGATTAGGTGCAAGTCAGTGAGGGAGAGAAGATCCTGTGAGGGCAGCGATAGAGATGGGGGGAGAGAGAGAGAGAAGCAGGGCTCACCTGAAGTAGGACTTGTGTGTTCAACCAAAGTGGGGCTCCAGCTCACCCGATGCAGAGCTCAAACTCATGAATGGTGAGATCATGACCTGAGCCACATAGTTAGCTACTTAACTGACTGAGCCACCCAGGTGCCCCTCTGTTTTTAACTTCATGGTGGCTGCACCAATTTACATTCCCACCAATTGTGCACAAGGATTAGCTTTGTTCACAACATAGATAGCATTTGTTGTCTCATGGAAAATGACAACAGCCATTTTAAAATATGGAATTTTAATTTGCATTTTCCTGATGATTAGTGATGTTGAACACTTTTTTAATATACTTGGAAGTATGTCTGCTCAAGTCCTCTGCCCATTTCACATCTTGGTTCTACAGATTTGCAGGTGTATTAGTCAGCTTTGTTAAAATAATATTGTACCACAAACAATCTCCAAACTCAATCTCTTATGCAAATAATAAATTATTTCTTAAGAATAGTTTTGTGGATCAGCTGGGGGTACTACTGACCTTGGTATGGATCCAAGTTTTGGGTTGAATTTAAGCTGACTTTAAATTTCTCTTTGGTCTTTAAAAAATAATAATAAAATTAATGAATTAATGAATTAATTATTCTTAGGTCTGCAATCAGCAGCTAATTAGGCATGTTCTTACAAGTGGAAGACAGACTCATAAGAGACTGAGTGATAACACTTGTTGCATGCTAATGTCTCAGTTTAGAAATGGTGAAGTGCCATCTGCTCATATTCCCTTGAGCAGATTGAGTCACATGGTCATGCTCAAAGTCACTAGAGCAAAGTATATAGTCTACCTATCCTAGTGGAATGTAGAATTACATATCTACAAAGTTACATAATAAAAGGTATGGTTGTAACTCCTGTAACAGATTAGTGAATAATTGGGAATGATGATCCAATCTATTCCACAAGAAATGACCTTCCTATCTGAAGTTGACTGCTTAGTGATACTATTCCTTTAGAATATGCTCCAGCCACTTTTTTGTTTTGATAATATCTCTCCCCTCTGCCCAAAACCCAATAGGAGTTGGAGGCTCACGTTAAGTGTGTTCCTCTCATCCTGTGCTTTGATCTATACTGACATATTTTACCATATATCTCACTATTCACTTTACTTCTACTTATCCCATCACTGCAGTGAAAGTTTTCTTAAGTCATACCATGAGTCTTTACCTTGTATCTTTAGCACTTTGTATCAGATAGAGCACAGGATTAACATTTGGAAATGTTAAATGTATTCCTGACTGGATGAATAAATGCTCATCCACACTTATTCTTGTCTACACTTAACTAGTTTCATTCTAAATTTAACTATGAGGGAAATGCAAAAGTATAGTTCTTAGAAAAGTCAGAGTGGAAAATAAAGCCAGAAGAAAGGAAGAAAGGAAAGGAAAGGAAAGGAAAGGAAAGGAAAGGAAAGGAAGACAAATGAAAAGAAAAGGAAAGATTAGTCAGAGGTTTAAGACCTGAAAAGAGAATAATGTATCAAATCTATATTGAGGCAATGTACTAAAACACACCTACATATAGCGTTTTTGAAATGAATTCAATTTATTATAACTCATTCTTCCTTTGATTTGCATAAAATTTTGTTTAAACATTTTTGTAGATTTTTTTTCCTACTTAACGGCAGAATGAATCAGATACAAGAGAGGGGGATGTTATACAACATTTCAATAACCACAGTATGATTTTGGGCAAATAATTGAAAATTATTTTTGTGGGCTAATTGTTCTGTATATACAACAAGTGTTAAAATTTAAAGCAACCCTGGCAGGGAGGTGTGTTTCTCTTCCTAACATGCAGGTAGGTGGTGATACAAGTTTTCAATGTTTCCCAGTGGCATTCAACTAATATTATAGAGGAGAATTAAAAACACAAGTCTGTGTTCATATTGTAGTTAATATATTTAATTTCACAGATAGTGTATATACATAAAAAATCAAGAAATTTGGAATAAAAATTCTCAGTTGAAACAACATAGAAAAGTGTATTAAAGTATTATAGTGTCTGGAATTATTATCTTCCTCTTAACTTCTCACTCTAGAACTCATGAACATTTTTCTAATTCCAGTGCTAATGTCCACAGTAAAGAGGAAAAGTGAGACTTTTTCTCATTTAATCTTTTTTAAGAAGATAACGGCTTTCATCCTTTTATTCATCTTTAGCCTTTGAAACTGGGACTCAGCATGAGCATATTCTTGGCGATTACTGTCATCTAGAATAACTTTTTATCTTTTTTTTCTAATTGACCTTTTACCTAGTCCTCGTTACTCACCACAAAACAAGATGTCTTCCTCTTGTTAATAGTTTCTAATGCCATTCCCTTTCAACTATGATTTACTACCATCATCGGGTATGTTTTTTGATAAAACAATTTCTTCGATTTGTTCAACCAAATCAAGTCATGGTACATGATGGATACACTTACGAAAAGAAGAAGCCTTGGCATTTCTAGGAATGACTCCCAAAACTTAAAACACCCACAACATCCATTAATTAACCTATTTCATGAGCATCTTCTTTGCCGAAGGTGTGGCAATTCTCTTTGCAATTGCACTCTATGAAAGTTACATCCAATAACTAACTTTCAAATGTACTCAGTTCACCTGGGGAGACTTGCATATGCATATAAAACATAACATTAATTTAACAGAATGTGGAGTATGTCCTACATTATAGGCTATGTATTGGACACTGAGGTTATAGCATTATACAAAGAAGATAAAAATCCTCACTCTTATGTACCTTATATTTTAATTGGAAACACAAACAATAAAAATATGATAATTAATAGCATACATAAGAAGTTATACATGCTATGGAAAAGCTACAGGCTAAGGTTGATGGAAAGTATTGGGGGTTGTATGTGATTACCATTTTAGATGTGTGGCCAAGATAGAGTGTCATGAAAAAAGCAGCACGTGAGCCATGTAAATATCTAGCTAATGAGGGTCCCTGGCAAATGGAACAAACAGGGCCAAGACTTTGAGGTCGGGGCACCTGGCGTATTGTACTCAAGAAACAAGGATTAGATCACTATGCTGTAGCAAAGTTTGCAACATGTGACTCATAGGAAATAAGGTAAAAAAATGTAATTAGCGCACAAGTTTTGTAGGTTCTTTCAGGTGAGTATAAGTTCTCTGGATTTTGTTCTGAAAGCATTGGGAGGGCATTGGTAGAATTACATTATCTTACTCTATGGAGTCAGAGATGTTTGCCAAAAAAAGTAAGTTGGAGAACAGATCAATCAATAGTCCAGGTTAGTGATGATGCAGGTTTGGACTGGGGTGGCCATGGTGAAAAGCTGGTGTCACCAGAGGCAGTGAGAAATTCAGGATATATTTTGAAGGAAGAGCCAACATTTTATGATTGACTGGATGTGATGTTTGAGAAAATAAGAGAGATGCCTTCAAGATTTTTGAACCACAACAATCTAAGACCGAAACTCTTAAAATAATACCATGGATTTCTACAATGACGTTAGTTTGATACAACCATAGTACATTCTCTGTATTGGTGAAGTCGGCCAGAAAAGAACAAAAACCTTATTAAAAGAAGCAGGTTTAAACCTGAACCTTTGGGGACAGGTAGGATTTGGACAGAAAAGAGCAGAGGGGCATATTTCTAATGACTTCAATGCCACAAGCAGGAGAAATAAAATACATGTATGTGTGTAACCTGGTAAACTTGGTCTGAACCAAGAACCTGGGGAGCCAAGAAAAAGTAATTACAAATTAGTTAGGGATTAAATTAGGGAGAATTTTAGAGGTTAGATCAAATTGAATGGGACTAGCAAGTAGGATAAGATAATAATACTAGATAACAATGAGGTAAGGATGCAACAATAATATATATGATAATTTTAAAAGCATTTGGAGATAATGGGGGAACACAGTGATACTTTTAATCTAATCAGAATAGATTTTCCCTCTAAGTGACAGTGCAAAATTTAGTACCTATGCTAAGGTATTGAGTGCTTGGGTTGGGTCCGTTATGGTGTGGTGGGTTCCTTTAGAAGCCAACACTTATAGACTAGTGATTTGCACGTGCTACACAAAATGAGTAATAACCTAATTTGGTCAGTATTTCATAAAACATGCAACCTCTATCAAGTCCTTAATCCATCAAGTGTGTTTTATTGCATTCAATTAAGAGCAGTACTATTGTTTCTGATTACTGTTAACAGGCAAATGATCAAGTGTCACCCAGCGAGATATTGGTGACCATCAAGTAACTGAACAATGTGTCAGAAGAACAATGTGTTGTTTGCTTTCTACCACTCAGTGACTTCGTAGAATTTGCCCTGAATACAGTCTTTAACATTGTATCTTCTCAGTAGATGTAGCATTACCTGTGGGCTTTGCTGAATCAAATTCCTGGGTTTTTGTTTTTTGTTTTGCCCTATCAGAACACCTCTGATTATGAATATGTCTGTTCTCTAAGGGAGCCATGTTATAGAGTTCATTTATGTTCCTTGATAGGAAAATCAAGAGAAGATGGGGAAACACAGTGCTGCATTTCCACAATATTGTGTTATCTCTAGAAGAAAAATACTAAAAGAAGTCTGATGTAGTTTGTATATATATATTAAAAAGATAAATGCCATGTCAAATTAGTTTACATATGCAATTATGTATATCATATATATGTATTAATGTACATGCATTTTATTAATTAAAAAAAATTAATGTTCATTTTTGAGAGAGAGAGAGAGAGCAGGAGAGGACAAGAGAGAGAAGGAGACACAGAATCCAAAGCAGGTTCCAGGCTCTGAGCTGTCGGCACAGAGCCCGACATGGGGCTCAAATTCGCCAACCGTGAGATCACGACCTGAGTCGAAGTCAAATGCTTAACTGACCGAGTCACCCAGGTGCCCCCAATGTAAATTCATTTTAAAAGGGTGACATTTGGAACACTTAGGTGGCTCCGTCAGATGAGTATCTGACTCTTGATTTCAGCTCAGGTCATGATCCCAGAGTCACGGGATCAAGCTGCAGACTGGGTTCTGTGCTGAGCATAAAGCCTGCTTAAGATTCACTGTCTCTCTCCCTCTGCCCCTCTGCCCTGCCTTTGTGCACATGCACATGCACACATTCTCTCTCTCAAAAACAAAAACAAAAACAAACAAACAAAAACCCTAAAAGGGTGACCTTTGCAGTATGAAATCACATTTTCAAGGACAGTAGGTAGAGACTTTCAGCTGGAGTAATCTATAGGTGAAGTCTTCTTAAAATGTACTTTCTAAAATACTTTCACACCAGTACCTTGGAAACAAACTACTAAATGACCAAAATGACTTAATCAATCACTGATTCAAAAGAAATCCCTCACTACCCATCTCTTATAAGTGGACAGAGGTACTCATCCTTGGCCTGAGTCCGTCTTGTCTGTTTTGTGTACCAAGTAATGAATGTTGGAGAGCTCTGTTAGCCTGTTAACAAACACCGGTGGCCCAGAGCCTGAGAAAGAGTGCATTTATTCACTCTCAGTATCTGACCCAGACCATAAGCAATTTATCTCTAGAATGAGTTAACTTATCTCTCTAACCAAATTATCCTGAAGCTGTATTTCCCAAGCTTCAGTTAGCCATGGATTAGCCACATGTTTAACTACTTTTAGTATTATTTGGTTATTTTCATTATATCAACAAATTTTAACTAACTAAATCTGCATGTGCTAATACTTATTTCACAGTAAGATAAGCACGTAAATACTCAAACACAGAATGTTTGTATATTTTATCATTAAAAAAATCTTGAGTACTGTGTATCATGTTTTGAAATGCAGGAACTCCAAAATTAAAACTGACAGCAAGAATTCTCCCATAATCCATGTTGATGTTGCACTCAACTGTACTCCCCTGTTGTAAAACTGTGAAAAGCATTTAAATTCATTCAACAGATGGGTGCCCAACGCCTGATGTGTAAGGAGGACTTTCCTACCTCAGGGAATCTATGAGGACATGACTTGGTATCTATTTTCAAAGTGCTTATAGGATATCAGGGGCAGAAATTACCATGTTGAGAGAAACGAAAAGAGGGTAGATAAAGCGACGAGGGAATTCAGAAGGAAACATACTTCTGATCAAGGGGATGAGAAAAGAATGCAGGAACAAGGTAAAGTTTTTCCTGGGCCTTTAAATGGCAGATTAAACACTTAATATTATGAGGGGTTGGGGAAAGATGTTCCCAAAGAGCTTTGATGGCAGGAGTGACATTAACAAAGACATTGACAGAAGTGTTCTGGGCAGGATCAGGGAACTAAACATGGCTCATAGAGTACAGGGCACAGGAATTATGCTTAGGGATAAGAAGGCTAAAAGTGGAGTCAGGTAGTGGATTATGCAATACTTTAAATGCCAGCATATGAGATTCGGAATTCTGCACTAAGGGATTCTGTAATTATTTTTCTCTCAAAATCATGCAACTGTTACATGTACATATATTCACTTTCTATAATGTATAATGAATTATCATAATGCAATTTGTATCATCCTAAGTATTACTGCTATTATGATAGCATGTATATTATATTGATCTTATCATTAATGTGCTATTACATGACATATATACATTTCACATGTATGAATATTTATGTGCATACACACATACACATACTGCTGCTCCAAACATTATACATGATTCAAACTGAAAAGTAAAAAGTGCGGTATTAGATGGACTTTGTTATCCATATTTTTCAAATCTTAAAACTGGCATTCACAGAATGCCTATCTAGCGTCACAGAATTAGGATTCATCTCCATGTCTGTTATGACTCAATTTATGGTTCTTGATAATCATTAAACAAAGCAAAAAAGCTTTTATAATTCAGATTCTTCTGGGGGGCTATTCTTCATTTTAAGAATTGATTAGAGTCTCAAAAAAAAACCCACCAGAATTGATTTGAGTCTCTCTGTTTCAGTATAAACACACAATCTCTCTCACAACAAACTCATAACATTGGCATTGATAACCAGAATTTAATAACCAGTATACTCAGGGTCACTGGCAGAACCAGACTTGGACCCACAGCCCTTGGTTATCAGATGCTTTACTCAAGTCATGTTACTGAATTTCAGTATATTCATTTGGAACACAAGGATCTTTGAACTTAGAATCTTGAAAGTCCTTGCCAAATCTATGAAGCTATGACAACATACTTAACCACAAGCATGAACTGTAGGTCTCAGTAATTTCATCCTGTTCTTGACTTCAGTGTTTGGTACGGTTCTTTTTAGAAAAAGTAAAATACTTTATTTTGAGGACTGTTATTAATTTTGAGAACTACAAAAATGGAGAGATTGTCTTTGTTTTATGTCAACTATGGTATAGTAAAAGGAAAAAAAAATCTTTGGATTCATCACTTCCTGCCTATGTGATCTTGAATAATGTATCTATAGACATTCCGAATTCTAGCTTCTACATGTATGAAGATAGAATGGTAAGGATTAGAAGTAATATATTTCAGGGGCACCCAGGTGGCTCAGTTGGTTAAGCGACAGACTCTTGATTTCGGCTCAGGTCATGATCTCTTGGGTCCTTAGTTCGAGCCCTGCGATGGGCTCTGTGCTGACAGTGCAGAGCCTGCTTGGGATTCTCTGTCTTCCTCTCTCTGTCCCTCCCCTGCTAGCTCTCTCTCTCTCTCTCTCTCTCTCAAAATAAATCAATAAACATTACAAAAAAAGAAGTAACTTATTTGAGACACTAGCGACACATCTGGTACTCAGCATAACAGAGATAATAGCGCATGCTGTTTATGACCACAGGTTTTGGCGTCAGGTGGCCTTGGGTGATGGGTTGTTTAACCTTGAAGGTATATGACTCAACCTAAGACTTTAAAACAGAGACTGTAAATACCTACTTCATAGTGCGGTAGTAAAACAATAGAGGACGTATTACTTAAAAACTGCTTGGCACAGCTCTTGGTGCAGGTGATACCAATCAATCAATCAGTCAATGTATACATGTTTTTAAATTATTTTTTAGGACTTGGTAACAATTACAACCACTAATGAATCAGATAATAATAAATGATGATAGCTATTGCTGTTATTTTCCCATAGAGGTACTTCTATGTCTTTTTGACTATTTGAAAGAGGATATTTAAAATATTGGTCAATTTATAATTTTTAAAACACTATGCATACGTTAAGTGACATGTCACCTGGATTACATATTCCCATAATGTTTTAACATTGGCCACTGATAATCAGGTGTCTAGCACCAAATTTCCCCAAGTAGTAAAGAGTCATTCTGAAAATTCTTTCTGTTGTCTAAGATGTAAATAACAGGCTAAGTAAAGTTGCCAAACCAGGGTATTACCGAGATAGCTTTCTAATATGATATAATTAAGCTGTGTGAGAGAGAGCAATAAAATTTCTTGGTTATGTTTCTGAAGGGTCTAGGAAAAACAGTATTCCAAATCTATATTTTGGTCAGTGTTTACGAAAGCTAAGAAGAGAGAACTCTTTCTAATTGTAAATGCAAGAACACATATTCTGTTACATAGAGTTACAGTGTCTAAACATAAAACTATTAAAATGTGCTTTGGAATCAGTTTATAATGATTAGGAATTTCAGGAAAAAGCAATGCCTTTCTGGTGTCATTTTCCCTAAAATACCAGTCTATTTTATTATTAAATTATAACCACAAGTTGTTCATTTTTAGGGTAAAATAGCCAGTATTAATTTGCTCCCTATAGGACTGTTCTCCAAGTTTATTTATTCTTGTCCCAACTTTTGCCTTAATGAATGCGTTATCTGTTCTTTTCTAATCCTGCTACACAAGAATGGTAAGGGATATCCGGCATGAACGCCTTTTGACCCTAATCTTAAGTGCACTGAAACATTCCTGAAAGTCAAAGCAGTGTGTCTTTTCACTTCTCTGCCCCTGAAATCTCATACTTAAAGCATACTGTGTTTGTCTGCTTTATTTGCCTCAGGACAGAAATCCTGACCTTCTGGGCCATTCATTCTACCATGCCCCTTTGTGGGTCCTAAAAGCTATTTTACCCTGGGGAAAATTAAATAGAGCTAGAAAAATGAGGACTCAGATTATTTTATGAATGAAGGAAAGGGAGATTGATAAGAATCAAACATTCAGGCTATCTTCACGCACACACACGCACACACACACACACACACACACACACCCTTAATATGTATATACAAATTTGTATATATTGTGTGTATATATATATATATATAATGTTGTATATATAAACACATATATAATTTATATAATATAGTTTATATGTATATAATATGTCATATATGTATATATATCATACTTGGAGAGGTATATGAACTCTTGATCTTATGTAAGTTTCTATTATCTTCAGTATTAAGGTAGGGAGTTGGTGCTGTGACCAGATTGCCTGCTTATAAAGTCAAATCTTCATCATAGTGGATGAATGGTATAGGTATAATATTGAGCCAAAGATGTCAGACCCAAAAGAGTGCATTAAGTATGATTCCAGTTAGTATCAATCTATGAGATTGGGGATCGTGCTAGTAGTTAGTTAGCCTTAGCAAAGTACTGATGACAGGACAGGAGTAGGAAGGTATTTCTGGTTATGGGTCCTTGGATATGCGTGTGGTCCCTGTGAAAATTTATCAAGTTATACTATTATAACATAGTCCTTTATGTATATGTCACTTAAATAAAATGTCATAAAAGTATTTCATCTAGAGAATCAAATTTACAACTCTTAGTCATAGAAGAGCAGGACTCTTTTATTTTACCTAGTTTGAAAGGTATAGAGAACTGCATTTTAGGAAAAGACCACTTTGGGGTGCCTGGGTGGCTCAGTCAGTTAAGCATCTGACTCTTGCTTTTGGCTCAGGTCATGATCTCACAGTTGCTGAGATCGAGACTTTCATCAGGCTCTACACTAATAGCAGGGAGCCTGCTTGGGATTCTCTCTCTCCACCCTCTCTACCTCTCCCCTCCCCATGTTCTCTCGCTCTCTCAAAATAAATAAATAAACATTTAAAAAAGGCTACTTCAATACAAAATAAGGGAGGGAACTATGATTTAGCACAAAACTACTAAAAAATCCTAATTATTCTTGAAATATTTTTCTGCACTTGCTAATAATACCTTGCCAGATGTTGGAGACGTAAAGAGTGATTAAAAGGGAGTTTTGCCTGCAAGGAGTTTGCAGTCTAGCAGGAAGGAGAAGAACAAGCACCAAGGGAAATTACTATTTTCAATATGACAATTACTCTAAGAAGTGTATATATTGCACATGGTGAAATTGGAGTTCTAAGGAGGAACACGTACATGGAAATGCATACACACAAGCCTCATTGGAGCACAGACATTTCAAAAAGAGCTGATATTTGCGTTGTCTACTCCTGGAATGAGTCTGAATTAGCCAAGGAGACCAAGAGTGTTCTAGACATCCTACAGGTTTCCTATATGCATCAGGTGATAGATACACAAATACAATCCCCAAATGCATTCATTACTCTCAACATTTTCTCAGTTGGACTCCAGATGGGGCACTAATGAGCCTTTCTAAAGGCCAGAAAAAGAAAAAGTGTGTGCCTTTGCTGTGTCCCAACTGATGGTGCCCAGAAGAAGGACGTGAGTGGCAGAGGAGGGTAAAAGGAACAGCCCCAAGGAAGGTGTTCCAAAGGTAATTAATTCCTACCCTAATGGAAACATAGTGTGTCACATGTGGAAGAAATATCAAGGAATGGGGTGGTAGAACAACAGGGGAGCTGCTCTTAAAATGGCTATTCTGCCCCTTATTTATGGCACAATCAGGAAGTTTCCAGCATTTGGATCAACACCACCACCAGGATAGAGGCACCTCGATTTGCCATCCGTATGTATATAAATAAAACAAGCTAACATGCTCGAAGTAATTGAGACAACAGGAATCCTAAGGCATAGTTATCGAGCTAGAATACTAGCTTCTCAACCTTGACTATTGGCCAAATGAGGATCAGAGTGACTCATTAGTGGGTTTCAGAAATAGCCTCAAAAAATAGTTCTTTTCTAAGCAAAGCACAAAGAAAACATGTGCATGCTTGTGGCGAAGGGGAGAAAATAATTAAAAGCAATTTAAAACGAAAGAAACAGAAAACCTTTTCTGAAAGAGAATTGTTTCAAAAATACCCAGTATCCTTCCAGGACCTCAATAGGTGAATATACATGTTTAGATCAACTCCCTAAACGATGATCATTGAAAGGAAAGCGTTTCCTTGAGAAACCAATAAAGCTAAAAGTTTAGAGGAATGATGAGAAAAGCACCACTAGTAAGAGTTTTAAAATTAATCTTAGCTATTTTGAGGAAGATGGCGGCGTAGGAGGACGCTGGGCTCACCGCGCGTCCTGCTGATCACTTAGATTCCACCTACACCTGCCTAAATAACCCAGAAAACCGCCAGAGGATTAGCAGAACAGAGTCACCGGACCCAAGTGCAGACGAGAGGCCCACGGAAGAGGGTAGGAAGGGCGGCGAGGCGGTGCGCGCTCCACGGACTGGCGGGAGGGAGCCGGGGCGGAGGGGCGGCTCCCCGGCCAAGCAGAGCCCCCGAGTCCGGCTTGCAAAAGCGGAGGGGCCTGACGGACTGTGTTCCGACAGCAAGCGCGACTTAGCGTCTGGGAGGTCATAAGTTAACAGCTCTGCTCAGAAAGCGGGAAGGCTGGAGGACAAAGGGAGGGTGAGCTGCGGAGCCCCCGGACGACAGAGCTCAGTTTGGCGGGGAACAAAGGCGCTCTCCAGCGCCATCTCCCCCGCCCATCCCCCAGCCAAAATCCCAAAGGGAACCGGCTCCGGCCAGGGAAATTGCTCGCTCCGCGCGAACACCCAACTCTGTGCTTCTGCGGAGCCAAACCTCCGGCAGCGATCTGACTCCCTCCGGCTGCACAGGGCCCCTCCTGAAGTGGATCACCTAAGGAGAAGCGAGCTAAGCCTGCCCCCCCTGCCGCCGTGCACCTTGCCTTCCCACCCCAGCTAATACGCCAGATCCCCAGCATCACAAGCCTGGCAGTGTGCAAGTAGCCCAGACGGGCCACGCCACCCCACAGTGAATCCCGCCCCTAGGAGAGGGGAAGAGAAGGCACACACCAGTCTGACTGTGGCCCCAGCGGTGGGCTGGGGGCAGACATCAGGTCGGACTGCGGCCCCGCCCACCAACTCCAGTTATACACCACAGCACAGGGGAAGTGCCCTGCAGGCCCTCACCACACCAGGGACTATCCAAAATGACCAAGCGGAAGAATTCCCCCCAGAAGAATCTCCAGGAAATAACAACAGCTAATGAACTGATCAAAAAGGATTTAAATAATATAACAGAAAGTGAATTTAGAATAATAGTCATAAAATTAATCGCTGGGCTGGAAAACAGCATACAGGACAGCAGAGAATCTCTTGCTACAGACATCAGGGGACTAATGAACAGGCACGAGGAGCTGAAAAACGCTTTAAAGGAAATGGAAAACAAAATGCAAACCGCCACAGCTCGGATGGAAGAGGCAGAGGAGAGAATAGGTGAACTAGAAGATAAAGTTATGGAAAAAGAGGAAGCTGAGAAAAAGAGAGATAAAAAAATCCAGGAGTATGAGGGGAAAATTAGAGAACTAAGTGATACACTAAAAAGAAATAATTTACGCATAATTGGTATCCCAGAGGAGGAAGAGAGAGGGAAAGGTGCTGAAGGGGTACTTGAAGAAATCATAGCTGAGAACTTCCCTGAACTGGGGAAGGAAAAAGGCATTGAAATCCAAGAGGCACAGAGAACTCCCTTCAGACGTAACTTGAATCGATCTTCTGCACGACATATCATAGTGAAACTGGCAAAATACAAGGATAAAGAGAAAATTCTGAAAGCAGCAAGGGGTAAACGTGCCCTCACATATAAAGGGAGACCTATAAGACTCGTGACTGATCTCTCTTTTGAAACTTGGCAGGCCAGAAAGAATTGGCACGAGATTTTCAGGGTGCTAGACAGCAAAAATATGCAGCCAAGAATCCTTTATCCAGCAAGTCTGTCATTTAGAATAGAAGGAGAGATAAAGGTCTTCCCAAACAAACAAAAACTGAAGGAATTTGTCACCACTAAACCAGCCCTACAAGAGATCCTAAGGGGGACCCTGTGAGACAAAGTACCAGAGACATCACTACAAGCATAAAACATACAGACATCACAATGACTCTAAACCCGTATCTTTCTATAATAACACTGAATGTAAATGGATTAAATGCGCCAACCAAAAGACATAGGGTATCAGAATGGATAAAAAAACAAGACCCATCTATTTGCTGTCTACAAGAGACTCATTTTAGACCTGAGGACACCTTTAGATTGAGAGTGAGGGGATGGAGAACTATTTATCATGCTACTGGAAGCCAGAAGAAAGCTGGAGTAGCCATACTTATATCAGACAAACTAGACTTTCAATTAAAGGCTGTAACAAGAGATGAAGAAGGACATTATATAATAGTTACAGGGTCTATCCATCAGGAAGAGCTAACAATTATAAATGTCTATGCGCCGAATACCGGAGCCCCCAAATATATAAAACAATTACTCATAAACATAAGCAACCTTATTGATAAGAATGTGGTAATTGCTGGGGACTTTAACACCCCACTTACAGAAATGGATAGATCATCTAGACACACGGTCAATAAAGAAACAAGGGCCCTGAATGAGACACTGGATCAGATGGACTTGACAGATATATTTAGAACTCTGCATCCCAAAGCAACAGAATATACTTTCTTCTCGAGTGCACATGGAACATTCTCCAAGATAGATCATATACTGGGTCACAAATCAGCCCTTCATAAGTTTACAAGAATTGAAATTATACCATGCATACTTTCAGACCACAATGCTATGAAGCTTGAAGTCAACCACAGGAAAAAGTCTGGAAAACCTCCAAAAGCATGGAGGTTAAAGAACACCCTACTCACGAATGAGTGGGTCAACCAGGCAATTAGAGAAGAAATCAAAAAATATATGGAAACAAACGAAAATGAAAATACAACAATCCAAACGCTTTGGGACGCAGCGAAGGCAGTCCTGAGAGGAAAATACATCGCAATCCAGGCCTATCTCAAGAAACAAGAAAAATCCCAAATACAAAATCTAACAGCACACCTAAAGGAAATAGAAGCAGAACAGCAAAGGCAGCCTAAACCCAGCAGAAGAAGAGAAATAATAAAGATCAGAGCAGAAATAAACAATATAGAATCTAAAAAAACTGTAGAGCAGATCAACGAAACCAAGAGTTGGTTTTTTGAAAAAATAAACAAAATTGACAAACCTCTAGCCAGGCTTCTCAAAAAGAAAAGGGAGATGACCCAAATAGATAAAATCATGAATGAAAATGGAATTATTACAACCAATCCCTCAGAGATACAAACAATTATCAGGGAATACTATGAAAAATTATATGCCAACAAATTGGACAACCTGGAAGAAATGGACAAATTCCTGAACACCCACACTCTTCCAAAACTCAATCAGGAGGAAATAGAAAGCTTGAACAGACCCATAACCAGCGAAGAAATTGAATCGGTTATCAAAAATCTCCCAACAAATAAGAGTCCAGGACCAGATGGCTTCCCAGGGGAGTTCTACCAGACGTTTAAAGCAGAGATAATACCTATCCTTCTCAAGCTATTCCAAGAAATAGAAAGGGAAGGAAAACTTCCAGACTCATTCTATGAAGCCAGTATTACTTTGATTCCTAAACCAGACAGAGACCCAGTAAAAAAAGAGAACTACAGGCCAATATCCCTGATGAATATGGATGCCAAAATTCTCAATAAGATACTAGCAAATCGAATTCAACAGCATATAAAAAGAATTATTCACCATGATCAAGTGGGATTCATTCATGGGATGCAGGGCTGGTTCAACATTCGCAAATCAATCAACGTGATACATCACATTAACAAAAAAAAAGAGAAGAACCATATGATCCTGTCAATCGATGCAGAAAAGGCCTTTGATAAAATCCAGCACCCTTTCTTAATAAAAACCCTCAAGAAAGTCGGGATAGAAGGAACATACTTAAAGATCATAAAAGCCATTTATGAAAAGCCCACAGCTAACATCATCCTCAACGGGGAAAAACTGAGAGCTTTTTCCCTGAGATCAGGAACACGACAGGGATGCCCACTCTCACCGTTGTTATTTAACATAGTGCTGGAAGTTCTAGCATCAGCAATCAGACAACAAAAGGAAATCAAAGGCATCAAAATTGGCAAAGATGAAGTCAAGCTTTCGCTTTTTGCAGATGACATGATATTATACATGGAAAATCCGATAGACTCCACCAAAAGTCTGCTAGAACTGATACATGAATTCAGCAAAGTTGCAGGATACAAAATCAATGTACAGAAATCAGTTGCATTCTTATACACTAACAATGAAGCAACAGAAAGACAAATAAAGAAACTGATCCCATTCACAATTGCACCAAAAAGCATAAAATACCTAGGAATAAATCTAACCAAAGATGTAAAGGATCTGTATGCTGAAAATTATAGAAAGCTTATGAAGGTAATTGAAGAAGATTTAAAGAAATGGAAAGACATTCCCTGCTCATGGATTGGAAAAATAAATATTGTCAAAATGTCAATACTACCCAAAGCTATCTACACATTCAATGCAATCCCAATCAAAATTGCACCAGCATTCTTCTCGAAACTAGAACAAGCAATCCTAAAATTCATATGGAACCACAAAAGGCCCCGAATAGCCAAAGGAATTTTGAAGAAGAAGACCAAAGCAGGAGGCATCACAATCCCAGACTTCAGCCTCTACTACAAAGCTGTCATCATCAAGACAGCATGGTATTGGCACAAAAACAGACACACAGACCAATGGAATAGAATAGAAACCCCAGAACTAGACCCACAAACATATGGCCAACTCATCTTTGACAAAGCAGGAAAGAACATCCAATGGAAAAAAGACAGCCTCTTTAACAAATGGTGCTGGGAGATCTGGACAGCAACATGCAGAAGGTTGAAACTAGACCACTTTCTCACACCATTTACAAAAATAAACTCAAAATGGATAAAGGACCTAAATGTGAGACAGGAAACCATCAGAACCTTAGAGGAGAAAGCAGGAAAAGACCTCTCTGACCTCAGCCGTAGCAATCTCTTACTCGACACATCCCCAAAGGCAAGGGAATTAAAAGCAAAAGTGAATTACTGGGACCTTATGAAGATAAAAAGCTTCTGCACAGCAAAGGAAACAACCAACAAAACTAAAAGACAACCAACGGAATGGGAAAAGATATTTGCAAATGACATATCGGACAAAGGGCTAGTATCTAAAATCTATAAAGAGCTCACCAAACTCCACACCCGAAAAACAAATAACCCAGTGAAGAAATGGGCAGAAAACATGAATAGACACTTCTCTAAAGAAGACATCCAGATGGCCAACAGGCACATGAAAAGATGTTCAGCGTCGCTCCTTATCAGGGAAATACAAATCAAAACCACACTCAGGTATCACCTCACGCCAGTCAGAGTGGCCAAAATGAACAAATCAGGAGACTATAGATGCTGGAGAGGATGTGGAGAAACGGGAACCCTCTTGCACTGTTGGTGGGAATGCAAATTGGTGCAGCCGCTCTGGAAAACAGTGTGGAGGTTCCTCAGAAAATTAAAAATAGACCTACCCTATGACCCAGCAATAGCACTGCTAGGAATCTACCCAAGGGATACAGGAGTACTGATGCATAGGGGCACTTGTACCCCAATGTTCATAGCAGCACTGTCAACAATAGCCAAATTATGGAAAGAGCCTAAATGTCCATCAACTGATGAATGGATAAAGAAATTGTGGTTTATATACACAATGGAATACTACGTGGCAATGAGAAAAAATGAAATATGGCCTTTTGTAGCAACGTGGATGGAACTGGAGAGTGTGATGCTAAGTGAAATAAGCCATACAGAGAAAGACAGATACCATATGGTTTCACTCTTATGTGGATCCTGAGAAACTCAACAGGAACCCATGGGGGAGGGGAAGGGAGAAAAAAAAAAAGACGTTAGAGTGGGAGAGAGCCAAAGCATAAGAGACTGTTAAAAACTGAGAACAAACTGAGGGTTGATGGGGGGTGGAGGGAGGGGCGGGTGGGTGATGGGTATTGAGGAGGGCACCTTTTGGGATGAGCACTGGGTGTTATATGGAAACCAATTTGTCAATAAACTTCATAAAAAAAAAAAATTAATCTTAAATTGTATCGTACTGCAAACTTACTAGTTCCCTCATAAATGAGTTTACTTGTCTACAGAACAAAGTCAAACTATTTTTTTTTAATTTTTTTTTCAACGTTTTTTTTTTTATTTATTTTTGGGACAGAGAGAGACAGAGCATGAACGGGGGAGTGGCAGAGAGAGAGGGAGACACAGAATCGGAAACAGGCTCCAGGCTCCGAGCCATCAGCCCAGAGCCCGACGCGGGGCTCGAACTCACGGACCGCGAGATCGTGACCTGGCTGAAGTCGGACGCTTAACCGACTGCGCCACCCAGGCGTCCCCTTTTTTTTTTTTTAATTTTTTTTTTTAAGTCAAACTATTTTTGAGGGCATACAAAGATCCTCATCATCTGGATCTTGATTATCTTTCCAGCCTCTATGCTCTCTATTCTCCCTCACTTATACAGCATTTTCCCACTACCGTGACCCCCCTGGAAGTCCCTGAATTAACTGCCTTGTCAGACTCCCCATGTCTTGAAATACACTCTTTGCTTTACCAAGAGTGACCATCTCACCAGAGATAATACATTCCATCTCACGATGCCCAACACAATGGACGCTTTCCATAAAACATTTGTGAAATGGAAAAATGAGAGAGCATTAGACTTTATTTATGAGTTTAAAGACATTATTCAAGGTTATTGAAAGATGCTAAATTTAAATAATCCCTGAAGTTGCAGTGATGATTGCCTCCTCCACTGCCTTGAATTGTCATCAGACACAGCTCATTTAGTCCCTGGGTGCCTAATAAGAGAATTTTCAGGAAAGGAGAGGCTGAGGTGAAATGTAGTAATTCTTGCTAACAGTTTGGAGACAGAGTTTGCATCTAGGATGAAGTGAAAGTACAGTGTTGTTGTTTTTTTTTTTTTTTCCTAATTTGGAGCTTGAAGTTGCAAAATTCTCAGTCTCTATTCCAATTACCTATGTTCATCTTTTCCACCCTCAGCACTGATTTGTAAACTTGTCTTGACTACAACAATACTCATAGGTTGCAATTATCAGGGGTTTACAGTATGGCAGGGGCCGGCATATGCTGTATCATTTCATTTTCAACAACGCTATCAATCTTCCAATAAATGCACACTTTACAGATGAGGAATTTAAGGCAAGGGATTTTAGATATATTGCCAAAGGACACACAGCTGATATGAGATGGTGTCAGGATTTTAAAACATGAGGAGTCCAGAGTTCCTGTTCTTAGTTATTGTGCTATCATGTTTCCATGTTTCGACTATACGAATATGTATTTCTATGTTCTAGGCTCAGAACTCAGTCATTTGTGGTAACATTACCTCAGTTGAAGTTTTCTATGATTTTGTTTACTATATAAGCGTCAAAAACATAACTCAGATAGATGAAGACCCTTGCCCTAAATCATGAAATTATTTAGTTAATTGTGAGAATTAAATTCCAGATCCATTTATTCTAATTTAGAGAACACAATACATGAAATTATTATGCTCTGGAGGAAAAACAAGCTATTTCATAAATGCCTTCTAATATGACAACAATGCAGAAATACAAATATAATAACAAATTAAAATATAAAGAAACATGGAGATGATAGGACTATCTCCAAGGACTTACGGTCACGGGCAGAGACCCTAATAATATCGATGCATTGTTCTCTACTCAGGTGAAAAGGATTAGGGCTCTACCAAACGTTATGTGCAGACACAACTGTGGACTTAGCATAACAATTTATAGTGCAATTTTAGAAGAAATCTTGCACATTGCCCTCTCTTCTCCAAGGGCATCCTTCCATTTTATACATAAAAACGTTTGTTCACAGGACCCCTGGTGGCTCAGTCAGTTGGGTGTCCGACCTCGGCTCAGGTCATGATCTCACAGTTTGTGAGTTCGAGCCTTGCATCCAGCTCTCTGCGGTCAGCGCAGAACCTGTGTCAGATCCAGTGTCTCCTTCTCTCTCTGCCCCTCCTCCACTCTCCTTCTCTCAAAAATAAATAAACATTTAAAAACAACACAAAACATGTCTGTTCTCTTTCTCCTCACCTCTGTTTATATTTTCTCTTATGGTAGACCATGGTTATTTAAAACACTATATAATAATATAGAACTATGAGGCAAAACAACACCCAGTAAGTGGCGTTGCCAGTTTAGGACCCGGATCTTCTAACTCATGTCTTCCGGTGAATAACAATATGTGCCATTTAAATTTATCATTTTATCCTCAGAACCCAGATCAAAACCACTGACCCCACAGAAAAGAATTCACAGTCATAGAAGAAAGGGAACTGAAAATAGTACAATATACTATTTTGTAGTATATATATATATATATATATATATATATATATATTCACACTTATAAATGTGAATATGAAGCACTGTACGAGCCCACAAGAATACATGAATAATTTGGCCCAAGGAAATCAAGAAAAACTGTAGCACTGGAGATTTTAGAGGTGCCCTCCTGGAGGTTTGGGGAGGACCACCTGTAACTGAGGACCACGGCTGCTTAGCTTTTAAGAGGAAATTGGCCTTGCAACTGGTTTCATTTCAAACTTAATGCAGCTTTACTGTTATCCATAATTTGTATGTGTTTTATTCGGGATATAAAATTATCTACATCCTTGAGTAAAATTAAAAGACCGGTAGGAAGAAGTGTCTTGTCATAACTGCACTTCAATTTGAGGATCAGAGCCTTCACTGGAACTTCGTACTGGCTCAGCGGGGGCCTGTGGGTGGGAGGAGGCCCAGGTGGATGTGGTTCAGGGTGTGCAAAGGCCGGGGGGCCCCGAAAGCTAACGCGGGCTTGCAAGTCCCATGAGTGGTGGGGAGACTAGGAATGTGGAGCAAGCAAACAGTGGATTGTACCAGAAGTGTGAGCTGTTACTGGATTTCTGGGGAGTGCAGAAAATAATAAGCACTTCCGTCTAGAGGTGTTACCAGACATCCGTAACAGAAGTCATTTCCTCAGATAGTTTCTGCACCAGGTTGTCTTCTTGTTTGGGGATATCTTTCCTCACTGCAAAGGGGAAAGGGTACCTCTGCTTTAAGTTCTTGCACCACCACCCTCGACTTCCTCTACTCTTTCCAACACCTACAGAGAAGCAGAAAGCAATGCTTGGAATTCTGCTTATGACATATTACTCTCTAAACACTACTGGAGTATGAAGAACAAAGTTTTTGAGAGAACTTTATTATCTTCTTAAAGTATTTATTTATTCACTAAGAGAGAGAGTATTTGTTTATTTATTTATTTATTTATTTAGAGAGTGGGGAAGGAGCAGAGAGAGAGTGAGAGAGAGAATCCCAAGCAGGCTCTGCGCTGTGGGTACAAGAGCCCAACCCAGGGCTCAAACTCACCAACTGTGAGATCATGACCTGAGCTGAAATCAAGAGTCTGACGCTTAACTGACTGAGCCACCCAGGATCCGGTAGAGGAACTTTATTATTGCTATTACTCGGCAATCGAAACGAGTGAAATCTTTCCCTTTGCAACTCTGTGGATGGAACTAGAGGGTAGCATGCTAAGCGAAATTAGAGAAAGAGAAATATCATATGACTTCACTCACATGAGGACTGTAAGACACAGAACAGATGAGCATAAAGGAAGGGAAAAAAAATAATATGAAAACAGGGAGGGGGACAAAATATAAGAAACTCTTAAATACAGAGAACAAACAGAGGGTTACTAGAGGGGTTGTGGGAGGGGGGATGGGCTAAATGGGTAAAGGGCATTAAGGAATCTACTCCTGAAATCATGGTTGCACTATAAGCTAACTAACTTGGATGTAAATTAAAAAAATAAAATTAAAAACAATTAAGGACTATATTTTTATTTATTATTAGAGCACTTTTTTGAAAGAAAGCTCATTCTACATCTACCATTTGAAACCAGTTTTTATGTTCTCCTGCTTTTGAGTAATGTGTTTTGTTTTGTCTTGTGTATCATTGAAAAGTCAAAATGCTCCTTATAGAAAAACGCTACTCTCTTGTTTTATGTCATAAGTTAACTTCCTGGCTTTCCCCCTTCCCTGGCAAGCAAACACTGCCTCCTCACACAGACGTACACTGTGGGGCTTCACTTCTCTCTGTTCATTTAAAGTCATTGCTCTTATGTATTACAAGCTGTAATTGCTTCCAGCAATAGAGTGTCTTACCTCACTAACATAATCATAATGCAGTTACTAAATATTTTTTACATGGCAGTATCTGTCGTTGGAAAACTATTATGTCGGGTATTATTATAATTCTCTCTTTGTACCATTGTAGTTTGAAGATGTATAGAATAGAATTGGCTTCTATCTGCGGAGCAATTAAATGAAATATTATAAACAAGTAGCCTATCAGTAAAGCCTGACTATTTACTTGCTGAATTAATGTTCAACAGAACAGCAGCAGCAGCCCAGAATGTTGGAGGTAGGAAAGGACACATTTCATCTAAAATAATGTAGGCAGCATGCTTCCTTTATGAGGTCTCGATATTCACTTCCTCAGTTAGTAGAAGGTGATAATGGGGCAGGCAATCCAGCAGGGTTTGACTACACAAGAAGACAGAGAAGCATATCAAAACATCCATCCCCCCCCCACCCCTCTTCAGCTCACATTCAGAAATTCTGCTGATCGAATAGAATGCTAATAAAAACTGGCATTTAGATGATGACTTTCATCTCAAGATCTCAGCCCTTGCAAAAACCGTCATTCCCTTTTCTGTGCGATTGTCATCACGGGAGTAGGAGCCAATTGTCTTTAAAGAGCCCAGTCCCCTATCCACATATCCTTACCTCCACATCCAAACAACAATGCATAGGAGTTTAATATAATCAACCAATCAATATCGTCCCAAAATGCGAGGTTACTTTCCAGTCTTCTTTTTATAAGATTTGGGAAGACTGATGGTTTCACATTTTAACTATAATGGCCCAGTATTGGTCATTAGGGTCATAGACATCAGAAATGTGTGATGGAGGAGTGCTTGGGTGGCTCTCTTGATTTCGGCTCAGGTCATGATCTCACGGTTTGGTTCATAAGTCCAAGCCCCGTGTCAGGCTCTGTGCTGACAGCACAGAGCCTGCTTGGGATTCTCTCTCTCTCTCTCTCTCTCTCTCTCTCTCTCTCTTTGCCCTTCCCTTGCTTATGTTCTCTCTCTCTCTCTGTCAAAAAAAAATTACCATGGGGAGATGTTACCAAGTTTGTATACTGCATTTCCTTGAGATGAGCTAAAAGATCTGTCTTAAATAGCCCAATCCAAATAAAATTTCTCTCTTTCTGAATGCTTATAACATTTACTTTTTTATGCATTGTCATGTGCTTTATTTATTTTAGTTTTATCTCCCATTAAAAATAAAAGCATTTGAGATATAAGATTGAAATATAAGAATGCCTCCCCTCCATGTGGCACAGAGCAGCATTGAGAGTTTAGTGGGTTTTCAACTGATAATCAACAATTAATAAATTAGATGCTTTGAGGAAGGGTTCTATACCAGATGGCTTTCTTATTCCCTTGAAATATATGATTCTATTTATTGGCTTCAAGGCACAGTGCATGTGGGTTATTTCAAAAAAGAATATGTTTTTGGAGAAGTGACAGACTCTTCAGATTCAATCATGTCTGTGGATACTTGAATTTAGGACTGTGGATAATAATTATTTCTTCCAAACTATCGTTGCTTTATGACTGGGTGGGTGAACTTTATTCAAGCCACCTCTAGACCCAGTTCATTCATTTTAGGAATCAAGACAAATGGTCTTGTAAAAATCAAGAGTATTAAAATTAGATACACTTGTAAATGTAAATGGAGAATTATCTATAGCCAAGGTATATACTTTTTCTGTTAGTCACTGTATTATCATGGAATTGAACCTAACCTTTGCTGCACAGGTAAGACCCTAACTTTTGCTGTTGTTGATGGCAGATGGGAGGAAAGGGAGCGAGGATGAATCATTAGTAGCATTCGTTAAATTTGAAGCAAACTAATGCTGTCACCTTGGACCAAAATATAAACAACGTTTTGTAAGAAAGGGAAGTGCTCCCTAAATTATTTAAGTCTGTACCATAATTAATATACGGTACTATTGATTTAATTAAACTAAGCTGCCTCCATACCAGGGAAGGCCCAAAGTTAATTAGCACCATAGCCCTAGGCACTTCAAATACAAGAGAAAGTAATTTGGTGGTAAAATGCTTGTTTATTGTAATTTCGAAGACCTTAGCTCTGCAAGTAATTTCTTATCATTAGTAGTTTTCCCTGATGGTATATCTCTCCTTATACAGCTACATTACATTAGGGTGTATCACTTATTAAATATTATCTTTCCGGAGAGTGGTGCCAGCTCTGCAAATCCCTGTTTCACACAAACTTATAGCTCCACGGAAAACTGGCAGAACCCTCTAGGTTCAATATCCCCAGGGGATGAAAAGGATTCTTCCACCCATCTTCCTCCTTTTCATCTTCGACATTTATGGAGCACCTACTAAGTGAAAGGTGGCACTAAGAACACAAAAGGCAAGCTAAGGGTGAGACCTGAGAATTGTCTGCCTTCTTGTTCATTTGCCTGCATCCAAGAAATAACCACTGAGTGATAATTCTACCTTCTGAAGGCCCTTATCATAGTCATAAGTGAAGAAGAAGCTTACAGAGTTTTCTAAATCTATGGTCTTTCTCACCCTCTGATGCTCTATTCACTTGAGCTGTTATGTTTTCTGATCAAACTCCCTTAGATCCTGATGTTAGCTCTCTACATAGTCTTCCGGAGGAATTTTTTAACACCAGCCTGACCATGTGACCACCCCTGCTTAATCACTCCAATGACCTGACTAGTTTATATCAGATAAAGTCCAACTCCTCAATATGGAACCCAAGAGTCCTGCTTACAAAGTGAAAATGAATCTGTAGCACATCCAGCCTCGCATATTATACATTTGCAATAGCTAATGGCAGGAGCTATTTATTTGCAACCTCTTGTGCTTTTCTCTGTGTTTTCTCAGCCTGAACTTTTGGAAAATTTATAATATGTCATTCATGCTGCTAATTTTGCTCTTTGACAAAACAGTGCATACTTATCCACGCTGTGTCTGCCTCACCAGATGATGAGCTCTTTTAGAAGAAGGGATGTGCTTAATTTATCTTTATGACTGTAGTGTCTGCTGTGTTACCAGGCCCATCATATGATTTTTAAGAAATGCCTTGTCCACATAGTTAAGAGCAAATTATCTACTTGAGATATGCAATAATAAGCTGTAGTTGTATACCATCTAAATGCTAGGCACATCTTATTCATATTAATTTTCTAAATCACCATAAATATTTCTCTTACATGACACCTGGGAAATTAAAGCTCTGATGGTTTCAGGGATATGGCCATGTGTTTTAGAGTAAAAGCTTGAACTCATACAGACAATTGTTCCAGAGTCAACACTCTTAATCACTGTCCTGTAGGAAGTGATAAACTGGACTATATAACTATAAAAGCCTGGGCTGTCATTGGCATGTTACACATAAATACAGTCAATATTCAAAGGATCAAAGCGACACTACAGCCTGGAGGCCCAGATGAAATATCACGAGAGAGTTCAGGCTTGAGTCTGATTTTCTCCTCTGGGTTCAGATTTTCTCTTACTTCTCCCAACTGACTCAACTTATCTCTCCCCATACAGTGTTAACTGACTTTTATAGCTCCATTGTGGGTATTCTCATAAGCAGCAAACTTTTGGGTGTTTTCCTTTTAGGTCTCTTTGTGTTTAATCTCTGAACATAGAAATGGCTTGATCTTCAAGGAAGCTGAAAATTTTGGTGACCTTGACCTCACTCTGAGAGTGTGCATTGTCTTTCAGAAAAAATTTAACCAGATAAACATATGTTCTCGTAAAATCAATAGCTGACATATCACATCTTATAGTGACCTGTCAAAAGGAAGAGGTACCATAAATCCAAGCATCTGTAAAATGTAAATTTAGAGGGCATAAAAACCCTGTGCAATAACACAGAGCAGAATCTAGTTAGAGGAATAGAAGGAAGGTGGAAAGGATTTATGCACTAACCATAAACTTGAATACACTAAAAATAAAGCACCTGATTAAAGTATCTGTTCCTCCCTTTCATTTATTTTATAGTGCATTTTTTAAAAAGAAGTACAAGACAGTGAGCTATGTTTATTTAGAGATTGGAGAGGCCCTTCAAATCTTCCTTACAATTAGAGCATGAAAAGGCAAAGTGTACTTTTTCTATGGGATCCAGGATCCAGAAAAACATCAAGTCTCTTATTTTTTATGTGAAGGCTAAATGTCTTCCCCCCGCCATTAGAATCTACAGGAGAAAAACTTTATATTTAGGTATATCCTAGTGTTAATAGTTGGGTATTTTATCAGTTGATGGGTTTTTGCCTTTCTAGATTACTTTCTTAGCTAAGTGTGAAATACAGTCCCAGAATCTAGCTTTCCAAATATATTATTCTAGGGAAATTGCTTTCAAAATCAGTGATGCCTTATTATCGAATCCAATGTTCAGTTATTCTATCCAATATAGAATATAATTTTTCTATATAGTTATTCAATATAGTTATTCAATCCAATATAGACTTATGACCTATTGACTATTATTTATTTACTTATTTTATACTCTACTCCTGTATTTTTGCTAATTTCCCTTATAATTTCTTCTTGATTCTGTTCCTCAGCTTACACCTCCTATATATCAGTGTTTCTCAGGCTTCCTTTCTCAGTCCCTTTCTCATTCTATGTTTTTCCTCCAGATAATGTCACCTAACTATATGCCTTCTGTCACCACCTGTGTTATCAATGACCCTAAATCATAAATCCCCATTTCTGAATCATCTCTTGGACTACAGATGCACGTACCTCCCAAGCTCGCTAGTCAGTGTTCTATAGGTGTTTCCAACCAAGTCACCTGACTAACCCATGATCTCCCCTCCCCAATTCCTTCTCACCCTCCTGTGTGCCCTGATCCAGTAAGTGACCCATGACTCATCCCTCTCTAGCCTTAAAAAAATGTTCTGTAACTCATATGTTACAAACTTTATGTCGAATTCTCTCAACATTTGGAGGTGTCTCAGAGAAGCACAACCCAGCTGTGTTTCGGGTCAGCGTTGGAGATTGGAGACACATGGAGGGCACAGAGTTCTCTGATAAAACACACAACTGCTCAAGACTTCCAACGACTTGGCCTCTGGGTGGAAGCTGCCAAAATCAACTTGGCAGCCCTTCTGACTGAATGACCCTAAAGGGGGTTCAAGGGAGTCACCTGACAATAATTCTTGCAGAACCAAGAGATGATTACTTTCAAGGCAAGTGGGAGGACATCTTTAGGGTTCAAAGTTGACTTTACCACAGTGTCTCGATGCATTTAACTGGCAGTATTTACGTTGCTTGAACACTACAGAAACAGAACATTTGACAAAGAAGGGAAGGGAGAATCGACCTGCCATTCCCTAGGAAATCTGCCTACACAGCTGGCACCATGGGGATTTCTTGTGTGCATTTTTGAATGTGTTCCAAGGCTTCAAAATGGTATTTCCTGAATCTAAAATGCTGAGTGCCTATAAACCATTTTGTTTGTCAGGGTTTAACGGCCTCCCTCTGTGTGAAGGCAAGGTAAAGGGAGAGAATGCCTCTGAACTTGATAGCTCATTTTGAGTTGGCTCCCTTTATTATGGCCTTGGCCTTTCTGAAACACCTGCCCTGACAACTCTCTAGCCCCTAACATGCAGAAGAAATGCTGTGGATTTACAATACGACCTCCTTCCGTATGGTTCTGGGGACCGGAAGGCTAGCAGCAGGTGAATAGAATAAACGAGTTTCTAGGATCCCAGATTTAGTTGTTTGTTCTCAAATTTAGAAAGAAGTTAAAAAAAATGGCTCTTTCCCTACATTACAGGAGTCCCAATTTCTAGTTGGATCAGCCGTGGATCATTTTATGTTCTGTACCAAAGCCCATGCTGTGTTATATGCCATAGCTAAGCAGAACTAAAAGTTTTTGTGTTCCTTTTAATTAAAGTCCAGATTTATAACTTATTTACTGACCAAGGATGACATTTACAAAGTTTAATGAGAGATTTTGATACGCAAATAGTAGTCTCCTATGAAGTTGATTCGTTATCTAACATTTAAAAGATTGCACTATTATTTGCCTTAATACCAGATTCTAATATCCTCCATCGGCTCCAAAATAAGAGCTAAAACCAAGACCACTGAAAAACCATTTTAATATGGGGGCGCCTGGGTGGCTCAGTCGGTTAAGCATCCAGCTCTTGGCTTCGGCTCAAGTCATGATCTCACAGTTCGTGGGTTCGAGGCCCGCATCGGGCTCTGTGCTGGCAGCGCGGAGCCTGCTTGGGATTGTCTGTCTCTCCCTCTCTCTCTGCCCCTCCCCAGCTTGCGCTGTGTCTGTCACTCTCAAAATTAATAAAGTTAAAAAATTAAAAAAAAATTAATATGGTTACTGTAGAAGCTAGCAGAATGCTTTAGCTATGCTCTGCCTAGGCCATGATGGGAACTGCTGCAGAATTTTTAAGTATGGATGTTAGGTCTGCCTATTTAGGACAACACAGACATTGTCAGGTCCATTGTTCCATGTATTCCAGCAGGTCACTTGATTTCCCATTTTGATAAAAGTTACGGTTCTCTTACCATTTGTTTTTCACCACCGTGTTCAGACTGTTTGAGGAAGAGCGTTTAAATTCCACTGCCTCCTCTTTTCAGAAGTTGTTTTATTAAGGAAGCTTCTTCTATTACCAGTTTTAAACACTCGTCTGTACGTATTTTATCCATCCCTTCAGCTATATGCCTCTTACTGGGGTGGGCAGAGAAAAAAAAAAACCCAACATGTGATACTTAATTAGTTCTGCATTCCTTCCAGTGTTATTTCTAACTTAAAATACCATAAAAAGTCATTTCTTGTCAGAATGCGTTTTTATTGAATTTCCTCCTGTGTTTAACTTCAGTGGCAATGAGTAGTCTCCGAATCTTTCTTCAGCGTACTCACTGGCACAAATTATTTGTATCGCATTTCAGGAAACCATCAGCAGAGCTCCCTTGCTTCCTTCGATTAGAGAATCAAATCTGCGAACCAGATCTGAATTTCTAGGGCTGTGCAAATAGATGTGTGCATTCCTGGTAAGTGACATGTACGTTTCTTGTGTCAGGTGCTGTCCTCATTTTGTTCTTTTACTTCGGTTTTAAAGAAGTTCAGGAAATGGTGTTCCTGGAGGACAACCTTTGTGAGGCTTTGATGATATGTTGCTTTGAAATAAAGACCTCTATAGGCTGTTCATAAACATCTGACTCTCCATAATTACTACCAGAGAAGGAGAAAACAAGATCCTGTTTACAAAGCAGATGAAATAAATATTAAGTGCTTAATATCCTAAAGATATTGGCCCTAAGAGGCCAATATCAAGTTGTTTACAATTCATCCACTGGAACATTCACATCTTATGTCAAGAGATCAATTCTGCTATTAAATAACACATTGAATCATACTCAAATGCATCTTTCTAAACACCTCAAAATAATCTTCTAAAACTAGATTAGGAATAATGCTGCTAATGAATTGGGACCTAATAGGAGGAGTCTGTTTTTCTGAGGCCCACTTATGTCTGAATTATACCAATCAGCCCTTCTCTGTTTTTTTAAAATATAGTTAGCTGTGAGTATAAAAAGTGAAGCAACTATATGTTGCAAAAGATTATTGACAATTCCCTCTATTCTCATTACTTGAGAATAAGTGGAGGCAGTGTGTCGAAACAGGTGTTTTGATTATTTAATATTATTAATGCTTCATTTAATGAACAGAACATTTTGATAAATTCTTACTTTTGTGATTCAGGAGTCTGAGAAAATTAAGATATACCATGATACAATGTAATGCACAATTATGAAAGTAAGGGAAACCAGGAAAACTTAGTGATTTCACTAAGAAAATATGCCAAGTCTGTGTCATGAACCATAAGGAACCTAAAGGAAGTAAAAGACAGGGGCCTTCCTGCACTCTAGAAATCAACATGACTGCAAGTATGCATGTAAAAGGAAAGTACAAGAAGATAGCCACATGGCATCATGTAAAATCGCAAGGGAAAATATTGTAGTCACCACACTTGGGAGCAGTGAGAGAGTACAGTCACTCAGAAGTCTTCTCTGACAGTGGCCATGAAGGCCCATAGGGTTTGGTCAGGCAGACCGAAAAGGGAAAACAGTTCCTGATTGGAGGCATTTATAAGCAAGAGAATTCAGACAGGGCTGAGGCTTGTACTTGGATGTCACAAGGAGACTGGGATCGAAAATTCAGAGGCGAGACCATGAGTTCTATGCTGTACGGTCAGGTGATAAAACTTTAATGTTACATCACCAGCATACATAAAATTAGTATAAAATTCAATCTACACTTATTTTACGCTCAGAACCATTATATCTTATAATTTAAAAGATCAAAAGATAGGCCAAAATAAAAATACCTTAGCATATCATGCCAGCTGCAGAGTCTTAACCTGAAAACTCCAGGAACGTGTACTTTAAATATTTACCACCCTCTCCACTCCACTGATAAGCGCCCTTTTACTCTCAGTTCTTTCCTGGTCTGCCCGTCCTAATTACTTAGGAAATTAAATTACTGATGCAGCATTTTGTAAAGGAACTCAATGGTTTCTTTAGGGGCTCACGGCCAGTGGTGCCCTAAATTAGTTGGGAACTTCATAAAGCAATGTGCAAAGCCCTAAGAGACTCATCTCAGCTACGTACCTCAAGTTGGTAGATTGCAGATTTAGAACCGTGTCTCCAGAGATTCTGATTCAATGAATCCAGTTGGAAACCTAGGAACCTGCTTAAAGTCAAAATGAGATGATGGGGTGAGTAATTTGGGTAAACATCCAGCTTTATCTTAAGTCATAAGCTCCTGGTTTGTGAGTTGCAGCCCCACATTAGGCTCTCTGCTGTCAGCACAGATGCTCTGGACACCAGCCCCTCTCAAAAATACGCATTTGAAAAACAATCAAAATGAAATGGACTCTACCCTTCTAACCACAGCCTCCTCTGTTTTATCATTCTTTGTGCCCTAGCACTGATTTACCTAAGTGCAAGTGTGTTTTCATTGCTGAGTTGGAAATGACTTGAGACATCTCCTAGAAATAGGAGAAAGTTAAAAAAGATCCCGCTAATAACTTTGTGAGTCCATTTAAGATGTGGTAGCAATGTCTCGCTTGCCCATACAATGCCTGGTACATGAGCAGCCACTAGATATGAAAGCATCAAATAAATGATTGCATCAATTAATTCATATTTTTCAACATTGACGTTAACAACAGTAAAAAAAATAAGGAAGGTTGCTTGGTGTATCCACGCACCAAAACTCTTCTGGATGCCACAGTGGTCCCACTGACATCTCTCCAGAAGAAAGCTTAATTCTTGGATAACCAAAGTGTTTTGCAAATTAGTTATTCTTATTGTCTTACCATGCATAGTGAGATTATTTGTCTGCATTCACTTTTTTAAAGAAAGTAGAGTAATCTTATGAGAAGAAAACCAACATATTGCAGATCCTATAGTGTTTAATGAGAAAATTATTTCACAGTGAAGACTTTTCTAAATCCATTGCATTTACTGAGTTTCTCTCTACTATGGATTCTCTTGTTTTAGAGAAGTTGCTTCTTTTGATTGAGGGCTTACTCATTTCCACTGCATTCACACCATTTATCTCCAGTTTGAATCCTCTGATGTTGCCAGGGAGGAATGCTTGGTGAGGGGTTTCCCACATTCATTATTTCCGTGGAACTTGGCTACATAGATGCTCTGATGTTTAGTTTGACATGAGGTGTGTTTAATGTGCTTTTTTCCCATGTGTCTCGCATATGTGGGATTTCTTTCTTGTAGCAACTGTCTGTTTAGTAATAGGAATTGATCTGACTCTGAAATTGATCTCACGTTTTCAAGGATTTCTTTCTTGTGGGGAATTGCAATTTGCTCCAATTTTATGAGCAATGTGTTCATCCCCAGAACTCTCCTACCTGGAGAGTTCACCAGGTGAGTATTTCTCCTAATGCTCACTTCCCAGAAATGCCCTACTTTGATAATGGTTTCTCTGTTGCAGATAATATTTCATTTCGGAATGGAGCGATTGCATTTAAATTTCAACTGAGATCTGAAGATGCAATAGATGTAGATATGAAATTTAGTTACCAGAACAAAATACAAATATGCAAAGCAACTGTTATATAGATGGCTTCAAATTTAATAATGCTTCTCAGTCACCTGAGAGATATGTAAAAATGCCTCAGAAATAATTTTGTGAATAGTGTTTCCTTGAAGAAAACTGTTTTAGAGTCTCTCTCCCTCCAAGAGAAGGAGTGTATAGAGATATCTACTGTCCCAACCTAAGCCTGGTGAGGGAAACCTTCATTGTATTAGGAAAATTAATATATGACTTCTGGTCTTGAGATATAGGGTTATTAATTATTGCATGGGACTAGGTATTCTAACAGACTTTAATTGCAGAAGAAAGTCCACTTAAGACTTTACCAGAGATTAAGCAGAACAGGTGTAAGCCTTTGGAGTTTCCATCCAAGAAATAGAATAAATACTCCTATTGTGATAAAATTCCAAAGAAATAGTGGGAGAGACAATGGAATTGTGTATTGATTAACTCTGTTAACATTGTCCATGATCAACATACAGGTTCCCTGAACTTTGAATACATCACTTTTCATCCTCTGTAACGCTTTGTTCTGATTTGATGGTCAAATTCATCATGAGGGAAATGTACAAGGTCTTTGGAGCTGTCTCCCATTGGTGCTTCTTCTTGGGTGAATTCCATAGACAGATTTCAAGGGTACTGTTTCAGAACTTGCCAGTGTGCTTCTCTTCTGTGCTAGGTCTTAAGGATTTCCTTTTAGAGAAGAAAATCCCAAGATATCCAAGAGAGAGAAAAAATCAGCCCAAAGTGTTTTGCTGCCCTCTTCTCTTTGAAAATGCAAGGTAAATATTATGCTTATGGATTCTAGACTCTGCCTGAAATTGATGTCTTAATTGGCTCTGTGAAGACTGTGACCCCTGATCCCAGTGCTGATTCAGTTCTTTTGGTTTTTGAAGGAAGTATTCAGAATGGGTTCCCATATCTGTCTAGCTGAAACCTGTCTCCATCAGGTCAAGTGGAACATCCACCTAAATGTTCCTTCACTTTGGACTTGAGAAACAATTTTTTTAATGTATTGCCGAAACATAGGAAATAAGCTGTACAATTTTCTTAAAATTTTTTTAACATTTATTTATTATTGAGAGACAGAGATAGAGCATGAGCATGGGAGGGGCAAAGAGAGGAGGAGACAGAATCTGAAGCAGGCTCCAGGCTCCGAGCTGTTAGCACAGAGCCGGATGTGGGGCTCAAACTCACAAACCATGAGATCATGACCCAAGCTGAAGTCGGACACCCAATGACTGAGCCACCCAGGTTCCCCAAGCTATACAATTTTCTAACCAAAGAGAAACTTCAATAGCACAGGTTTTCCTCTATTACCACGGATATACAGATTCTCAAAAAAGATCCACAAAACCTTATAGTGTGGTATTGAACAAGAATGAGAGCTAACCACATGTCTTTTAATTCCTTCTGTTTCCACTGAGTGAAGAAAGGATGAGGACATGTCCTACCAGAGGATTCTCAGATTTAGTGTCCATTCTCCCTCTCTCTCTCTCTCTCTCTCTTTTCCTCCATAGGGAAAGTTGGATTCTCAGAAGGATCTCTCTCTTCAGATATTGTGGCCAAAGCTTATTTTCAGGTTAACCACCCATCCTCATTGTTCTCTAGATGTTTTGACTTTACTCAAGCCTGGATATCCCTGGTATGATGCCCACAATTTATGGTATTATATGAATTTGGAGAAATTGGTTTAAGTTACAGGAATAGATAGATATATATTATAGTACTCTAAATTATACCATGTCTGTTTAAATAGAGCTGGTAAAAACTAATCTGTGTCTTCTCTACTGCAAGAATGTTGGTGGAGTCATTAAAAACAAAATCACTGAAGCCATTTCATGTTTTTAAAAGACTGAATAGTTGTCTAAGTATATTAAAATAATGTTATTGTCCAAATCTCTATTTCAGGAAGATTCTGGCTTTTCAGGTCACAGCCGTACAAATCATCTCGGTCAAACCATCTTCTTACCCAAACTTGGATCTCAGGAGATAGAGCCACGTTCAAGGATATGTGCTGAAAATGAGGATTTTTGCTGGATGTGAAAACATGATCTTCATCAGGAATCCAGTTACCTTTAAATTAAATTAGAAGATGATTTTGTCTGTACCTATTGATAGTGTGATGAAACTCTGTTTCGTCATCTGTATCAGTCAGGGTTCCCCAGAGAAACAAAACTGATAGGATGTTGTGATAGTTCATTTTATGGGTCAACTGGACTGGATGGGATGCCCAGAAATCTGGTTAACATTATTTCTGGTATGTCTGAAATCAGTTTACTTGAATCGGTAAACCGAGTAAAAGTGGATTGCTCTCCCTAAATGTGGGTGGTCATCATCGAATCTGTTGAGGGCCTCCCCCAAATGGTGGAAGTACTGGAAGATTCTTTCTCTCTGACTAACTACTTGAGCCGGAACATCGATCTCTTGCCCCCAGGTCTCCTCTTTCTCCAGGCTTCAGACTCAGACTTGAATCTATACCATGAGCTCTCTAGCTCTCAGACCTTCAAATTGCACCCCCATGAACTCAGTTGCTAGCTTGCAAAAAGCAGATTGCAGGACTTCTCAGCATCCGTAATCACCTGAGCCAATACCCTACAATAAAATGTCTTTACACACACACACACACACACAATTATTGATTATTGGTTATTTTTCTCTGGAGAATCCTAATAAATACAGATGTGTACATATAGAAAAAAATATAAGGACTTGGTTTATGTGATTATGAAGGTTGGCAAGTCTCAACTTGCAGTGTAGGATGGAAGCTAAGCCATGTAAAGGCAAAATTTTATTTTTAGTCCGAAGCCTAGAATATTGAAGAAATTCCTCTTGCTCTAGAAGGTCTGTCTTTTGTTTGATTCAGGACTTCAACTGGTTAGACATGGTCCATCCACATTATGAGGGCAATCTGTTTGATCAAAAGTTCACTGATTTAAATTTTTATCTCATCCAAAACCACTCAGCAAGCCAGCACACTTACAGAGACAGAAGATTATCATTAGAAAATATGTGAGACAACAGAATGCCTGGAAAAATTTGAGAGTAAGGAAACCAAAATCTCATGCACAGGATCCAGGGCTGTTGTTACTAATTTTGTTTGTTTGTTTGTTTGTCTGTTTGTTTGTTTTTTAAGGAGAAATTTGAATTGAATGATTAATAAAATCTCCTTCAGCTCAAAAATCCAAATATAATAAGTTCAGTAGCTACAAATAAGTTTGAAAATTATCCAAAATGCTTTCTTTTCTCATCCACATTCTACCTTTTGGATAAAGTAGACCTTATCCAAAATTTACCTTGACCTTGTTGTCAGTCCCTTCCTATAAAAGAAGAATTGGCTGAGAAGTAAAATTACAATCAATCAATTTTGCTATTGATGACCTTTTCATGTTATCTATGGATTTCAATTACACATTCTTGAGTTTCCCATTACCATAGATAATCAGTGGTTTATACAATCTATAGGGAGTACAGAAAATGTTGAATTCCAGAAATTATGTCAGAAACCAAAGAAATGCTATCTAGTGATTCAAATATGTTAGATAATGGATTTGATTTTTGTATGGCTGGATGATTGGCGAAGAAATGAAAAAGCACTTGCGCTTTCCATTTCCAGCAATATTCATTCATTTTCAGTATAAAATGTTTTTATGAACCATATTAGTATTGCAATAGGATATTAGATGGTCTAAAGGAGACAATTTTGATTTATACCTGAGTACTCACTTTGACTAATGTGTCCTTTTGGAACAGTTGAGTAAATCTTGAAAATAATAGATACTAATACAGAAAGAGCCCATAAACCAATTTTTTTTTCTTATTTTCTTGGAAGCTTCTCTGCACTGAATAAATCTTAAAAGTGATGGAGTTTTTAGCCTGCTGTCCCTTAATTGATGGAATTTCCAGCTTGTATCCATTAACTATTATTTTATTTTTTAATTAGTATTTTTCAAAGTACATAAGATTAGTTTTCATAGGACAGGAATAGCTATTGATTTTATCAGTATGTCAAGATAAAACATCAATAATAACAGCTGATCTAGCATTCCCTGGTAAATAAAACAGTTGAAGCTTCCTAAAAGTAAATTGTACATGATTGCTTTAAAAATATATTTGGTTACGGGTACTTGGGTGGCTTAGTAGGTAAGCATTCCACTTCGGCTCGGGTCTTGATCTCACGGTTCATGAGTTTGAGCCCCACGTCGGGCTCTGTGCTGACAGCTCAGAGTCTGGAGCCTCCTACAGATTCTGTGTCTCCCTCTGTCTCTGCCCCTCCCCAACTAGTGCTCTGTCTCTCTGTCTTTCAAAAATAAATAAACATCCAAAATATATGTTTGATTATATTTGCTGGTTTGCAGGTAATATGCAGCAAATTAGATAACATTTTGGGGATGGGGAAACATGATTTATTAATGTCATGAAATATATGAAGTAGTAAATAGAAATGCACACACGAAAGGTCACATTTCAAAATCTTCTAAAATTTTTTTTCAAATATTAGTAAGAATCAGTGGAACTGATAGTAAACAATAAAGAAAATTACAAATCTTACAGTTCATTCTTTAATTTTTTAAATTAGTAAACTTTAGCAGATTGATAAAAGAAGGAAAGAAAAAAAAGAAAAGAACGAAAGAAAAAAGTTATCAATATCAGGAGTGAAAGAGGACTATCATTACATGTAATGAAATAAAAAGGAGGATAAATTAATATTATGAGTGAATTTATACCAGTTAATTCAATAACTGATGAAATAGGTGTATTTTTAAAAGCTTAAGTTACTAAAACTAACTCAAGATGAAATAATCTGAATAGCTTCTATATTAGAGAAATGATCTGTAATCAATGGCCTTCTGATATAAAACAGTCTAGGTTCAGACGGTTTTTCTTGTAAATTCTGTCAAAATTTAAGGACAAAATATCTATAAAAAATAGAGAAGGAGACACATCACAATTCATTTCTTTAGCTAGCATAACCATGACTCCAAAACCTGAGAAAGATTTCTAAATATGGGTCATAAATCTGGACGCATAATACTTTAAAAGATATTGGACTACAGTAAATTTTTATTCTTTTAAAATAATATTGAAAAAGTGACCTGTCTTCCTTTGATGAAGGTTCATCAAGGTCTTGCTCTGTACCCAAGTAATTGTGAATCTCAATAACTAATTAGCAGCTTTTCAAACCATAATGGATTAGCATGAAATTAACCTGTACTGACTCAATCATTTCTCCTAATGGTACCTCTTTGAATGTGTTTCTTTTATTTCCTTGCTTACCCAACACCTCAATATTCTACACTAAAATGGCATGGTAAAAATCAGTTAGAACTTCCCAAATTTCAAGATCTCTCTGAGAGAGATAAGAAATGCTATTAATTTTAACCAGACAGGATTCTGATACATAATGGGCCTCTTATTTTGCAGTTGAAGTCATAATCATCCTTTGGTTTCTCTGTCTAGAATTTAGGTTGATCTCCAAGGGTTTAAATCAATGTTCAGGTTGACGAAAGGCAATTCATATTTAAATGATCTTCTGTAAGTTAATAAGGAAGGTCACTCTCTAGAGACCTCGGGACTCAACGTTTCTTCTAGGATGGAATGAAAGTAATGAGAATGATATGTCTTAATTTGCTATGTATTATTTCTCTTTGGGTCAAATAAGCAGGAATGTTTGATTAGAAAGGGAATGCTTATAGATTTCTTTTCTATTTTGACAAGAATTAACAGTTGTTATCTGTATTGTGGAGTTAAAAACTCTCAGAGGATTTGGAGAATACTCTGACACTCTCTTCACACAGTGTACATATGCACAGATGAAATGAAATGCCAATAATTTCAGGCATCCTGAGGTCCATCCATGGAAGAGCCCAGAACCTCAAGTTTAGACGTGCTAATCTAGAGCTCTCTTTCCACAGTTTGAAACACTAATTATTATAGGGTTTTTAAAGGGAATAGACAGTAAAAACAAAGGTTACATTTTTAAGAATTACTATGATTGAGTTAAAGACAAATTTTCAGTTTTATTAGGAAATAATTAGAACAATAAACTGAGAAAAATAACATTTTGATAGTAGATTCAGCCCAAACACAAGTTTGGTGTATGACCTTGAACAAGGTCTGTTCCTGCATTGTTAGTTCAGAAAACAGCCGTGACAGCCCTCACACAAGGTTATTATAGGACATGAGTGACGAAGTTCTCCTGAAATGAAATTCTCACTGTGACTGGCACATTGGCTGTTTTCATAAATATTCATTGAACCCACATGATGCAGATTGCAGGGCTCAAGTCATAATCGTCAACAATTCTCCTGAAGAGCTGTCTTTAGATTCCCTCAAGGAACTTCTCTCAGAGGTGCTGACACATTGCATCATTGAAACAAGAGGTGCAAAAGTGTAAACAAACAAAGCCGGGGCCCTTGAAATTTAAGAGACCCCATAGATTTATTTAGTCAATCTCAAATCCTACCCACACCCAAAGCACAAAAAGCTTTGGTTGCCTAACGAAAAGATTTGGGAACAGAACTGCGAGCTTACAACTGTAGAATAGACCTGGGGAGGCCATGTGCCTGTGATTGTGGGGCCCACTCCCGCAGACACGCAGTGATCTGGAGCCAAGACAGGACCCAGTTTCCTACAATGACATTTTAATGGCCTCACAATTGCCAGTTGCTTCTTTCCCATAATGTAGTTGTCAAAACTGAGGACGTCCACCTGCTTACATCCACATCAAGCATCTTGGGCTCGGTCAGTGGTGCTTTCTACATCTTTTCCTTCCTCATCTTCTGGGAAATATGCTGGGGCTCCCCCGCCTCTGTGTTTCTTTTCTAGCTAGAAGGCAAAAGGGAGGCGTTTTAAAACAACAGTGCCCTGATTTTCTTTTACTTATATAAAGTGATTTATGCCGTATCAATTCTTTGCTGTTAACAATTGCCTGTTACGTTTTGCCCCTTTTCCTTGTGATTCTGTTATGTGCATGCTGCCACATGCCTGGAAATTACAAGCCCCTCACCCCTACCCCCAACTACACACACACACACAAGTACACACTTCACTATTAGTGTACACAAGTACACACTTCACAGCCTGCTTCCCATTAGAAGCCACCAGGGACTAGACTGAGCATTTTTACAAACCTTATCCAATCTAGTTTTCTCAGACATTACTGATATTTTACTGACGAATATATCAAGTCTTCGTTTCTTTCTCAAGGTCACAATCTATTAAGTGATAGAATCACAATGTTTTTTCTGATATCAAAGCCCAGAGCTTTTGATTGCTAAGTTACATACTTCCCCTTATATTTAGAGTACCTATGTGTAGATATACACAGGGGTTTCGCAAACCTGAAACCCTGTGGAGTTCAGGAATACATGGTCTTAGATAGCTTCAACAAAACTGGCATTAAATTAATCAAAAGGAACAATGTTCTCTGTTTTCTCAACAGTTTGTTGCAGCTCTGAGCTGGGTCACAGCAATGCAAGAGAGAAGGGCTAGAGGATGAAGCTGAATACTTAGTGATGTCATGGTCAAGGGCCCAACCGAGATTGTCCAAATTCTTTCTTGTTCAGCTAATCATTTCTTCATGGCTCCTGATATTTTAAGGAATTTAAATGCAAATAACAACAACAAAATGGGAAACCAATATCTGCTTAGTTACTTACTAGCTATAGAGCTCAGACACAAAGGTTTCTATTTAAAAAAAAATTTTTTTTTAATATTTAATTATTTTTGAGACAGAGGGAGACAGAGCACGAGTGGGGGAGGGGCAGAGAGAGAGGGAGACACAGCATCTGAAACGGGCTCCAGGCCCTGAGCTTTCGGCACAGAGCCCAATGCGGGGCTCAAACCCACGAACCGTGAGATCATGACCAGAGCTGAAGTCGGACACTTAACTGACTGAGCCACCCAGGCGCCTGGGGCCACAAAGGTTTCTTAACACTGAGACTGACAATCTAGTGTTAAGGGGGGGGTCTCATGCCTGGCTTTTACCCCTGTCCCAGTGCTTAGCTTTTCCTTCAGCCCCAATCAAAAAACTTGTTAAGCCTTAGAATGAGTAGTACAGTTCGCAAAGGTTAGTGCTTAAGTCCACTCGTCTTCATAATCACATGGAACCAACAGTAAAAAACAAAAGAGAGAGAGGACCCAAAGAGATTCTGATTCACCAGTCCTATTGGTACATGAAGTAGAGTAGGTGAGAAAGAGTAGAGCCTATGCCCCTAATGATAATTGTCTTCTTCAACATGTCTGGCCATTCACAACATCAAGAATTCCTCTTTTGTTTGGGACCCTGGGTGTGTGAACAGGTATTTAGCAGAGGCAATATAAGCTCATTTGTGAAGGGAGAAAAGGCTGAAAATACACACTCTCACCTCCAATACAGATATACTCTATAGCCTAATCATTTATTCATTTATTTACTCATCCTACAAATATTTATGTGGCAGGCACTGTTTCAGATCTCAGAGATATTTCCATAAAAAATACACACACATGTTGCGCCATCATCAAAATTATATCTTAGTGGAGATGTGAGGGCAACAGACATACTACGTAAAAGGTTATTTTGGAGAGTGATGACTACTACTAAAATAAACATGGAACCGTGTCATTTGATGAAATGTCACTCGATAAGAGAAAAGCACAAGATTTGAAGTCAGAAGACCTAAGTTCTTCAGATACATATTAACTTTTAACGTACTATGGCAGAGTTAATGGAGGCCCCTTTTTATTCTCATCTGTAAAATGGAGAAATCAAAATTATAAAAAGCATAAGACTCCTGAGAAATAAATGCGATTTGGGGTACCTAGGTGGCTCAGTTGGTTAAGTGTGGAGCTTGGGCTGAGGCCGTGATCTCCTAGCTTATGAGTTCAAACCCTACATCACACTCTCTGCCATCAGCACAGAGCCTGCTTCAAAGCCCCTGTCTCCCTCTCTCTCTGCCCTTCCCCTGGTTGTTCACTCTCTCTCTCTCTCTCTAAAAAATAAAATTTAAAAAAAACTTTTAAAAAAGAACAAATGTAAGCTATAGCTAATACAAGTTCAATTCTTGTTTTTTTCCAGTCACTGCTCTAAGCACATTACCTACCATACTAATTTTAATTCTTAAAACAATTCCAGGAGTTGAATGCCATGGCTACGCCTGTCTTACAAATGATAAAACTGAGGCAGAGATGTGAGATAACATGCCCAAGAGTGTGCACAAAGAAGTGAAGTTATCAGAAATGCAGTCAGGGTTATCTTCTGTTAATTTTGAGCATACCAATATACTATGGTTGCTTTTATTTTAATATTTTTTAATCTATAAAACAATATAGGAGAATCACTGAAATTGCTGTAGTTGATTAACATTTTTGTGGCACTCCCCGCCTCTCCCTCCGCCCCCGCTGGGTAGAAGAAATCTATAGGGTCTTAGGGTAGAGTTACGACTCTTTTCTCTTACCCAGGGATCTCTTCTCCAATCTATTTGAGAGTCGGTCCTTAGGTATGTGGATGTATTTTCTTTAGGACATAAATCCTAGTGAGATGGGGTGATGATAAATAAAACCAGTACATTTCAAAGTTTTGTTGTTGTGTGTGTTTTTGTCTGCTTTTGATAATATAAAATTTAAAAGTTACTGCATGCTCTAGGGAAGTGAGAACCACTCATGGAGAAATATTAGGAAATAGAAAAAAACAAACAAAAACAAAAACAAAAAAACAAAAAAAGGATGCACTAGATAAAATTGGTGGAGGTTTTGCCCAGGTACCAGGAATGTAAAGAGCAGTGTGGGACTAGGAAAGTCAGATAAGGCATTCACTACTCTTCAAGGAGATTTAGTCTTGTTGCAGAGACCAAGCATGGGTATAAAACCAGGAATCCCGGGCGCCTGGGTGGCTCATTTGGCTGAGTGTCCAACTCTTGATTTTGGCTCAGGTCATGATCACACAGTACTTGGGATCGAGTCCTGCGTCAGGCTCTGAGCCGCTAGTGTGGGGCCTGCTTGGGATTCTCTCTCTCTTTGTCTCTCTCTCCCCCTCCCCCATTTGTGCATGGGCATACACATGCACTCACTCTCTCTCTCTTTCAAAATGAATAAATAAACATTTAAAAAAGCCCAACAAATTATTAGTAGAAAACATTATGAAATTAAATGTGCAAAGAGAGAAAGAAATGCTAGAATCTGGAGGAGATGACTGAGTCGAAGTTGCCACCTTTACATATTTTTATGCATGCTTTTTTACCTAGCCTTCCCAGAAGCACAACCAGGTTAGCATTCTGATTGGGGGGAGGGGGGCAGGGTAGCTAAAGACAGTGGAAGAAAGGTCAGGGAACAGCATAGCGTTGTGTGAGAAATAATCTTCAGGACAATCTAACTAAACCCATACTGACGGCAATAATTTGAAAAGTAACGGCATGAAATACAGAGGCAAGAAGGAGAAGGTGTGATGGGGGCAGGAGTAATGATAAAGTCACATGGAGTGCAGGATTCTTGGTGCAAGTAGCACAAAGTGAACTTGAGCAGACCGTGAAGGGCTTTCAATTCCAAAGTCGTTTGAACCCTAGTCTCATTATCTGGGGCCATTGTCTTGGCCAAAATGACTATCTTCCGCAACAGGTGAGTTCAGCCTGCAGGCAGAGTAACACAGTGTGGTATTGCCTTGCCCTAGACGGAGTCCCAGCACAGGGCTGAGCCAAGTCCGGGGGCTTAAGAGTCCTGTTGTACGGGCAGTGCCATCACTAAGAGACAAAGCACCACGGAGATTTAAAATGAACAGATTAAATATGCCTGTCACTCAGCTCGGCTGTGTGCGGTGGCTAATGTGGACAGCTCTGCTCTATTTGAGTTGAGTCTCTTGGGGACAATTTAAAAAGTGTGACTTAAATGGAGTCACTGTAAATGAGTCTGTACAGGGCAGGCTCTGAGTATGTCATGTGGGAATCAGCCTGTTTGTGTCAGAGAAGAGATGACAACCTGGGTGTTGGAGGGAGTGTTTCATTTTAAAAATAGGGCGTTCAGTCTTCAAAATGTTTCACATTATCCTTAAGCGTCACTTCAGAAGGGAGACTAGTCTCTACTTCCGAGATTGAAGATACTCGTATGTTAAATATATGTCTTCGTTTCCAACATTTAGAATATGCCTCATTTAAAAAAGTTTTTTTAATGTTTATTTATTTTTGACGGACAGAGACACAACACGAGTAGGGGAGGGGCAGAGAGAGAGGGAGACACAGAATCCGAAGCAGGCTGCAAGCTCCGAGCTGTCAGCACAGAGCCCGATGTGGGGCTCGAACCCACAAACCGTGAGGTCGTGACCTGAGCCGAAGTCGGCTGTTTAACTGACTGAGCCACCCAGGGCCCCAGTATGTGCCTCATTTAGAAATAGTAGAGAAAACTTAGAAAGGCATATTGGGAGGGATAAATCTTCTGGACCTGAGTTCTCAAGATATCTTTATATATGGTATATGCACAGAGTAATGAACTTTCAAAGAGCAACTCCCAAGAATGCCTGTATATGCAAATGAGCTCTGGTTGCATCTTAAACAGCAATTATGATAAAAAAGAATTCAGGTTTTGGAATCAGACAGTCCTGCATTCTAACACTAGCTGTCATGGGCTGACTGTATCATCTTCAAGAAGCCATTTCACACCCACCATATTACTGAGAGGATTAAATAACAAAGCAGGAATCGGAAGTCATGTGCGTGTGTACATGATAGGCACACATCACACATTAGTGTACTTTCCTATTCTGACGGGGTGTCATTGCTTTACCCTCTTCTAAAAATTTCCCTAATCCAGGTCTTCATCAAATAAAAGACAACAGCATAGTGAGAAAGTAGATGATTTACAGAATTTATTTCCTAAACAATAATCTTCTTAATCTGTAGTCACATTGCATGTGGGAGAACAAAACTTTAACATTAAATCTCTCCACAAGTCCATTATGAATTTCAGCACCTCTTTCCCATGTCCTTCTTAACACAGGTAAATGTTCTCAGAAAAGATTGCTCACCTTATTCCACCTAAGCTTTTACTCCTAATGATTTTTGACCACTTCCCAAATTCAAATCTCGGACACAAATCACAGGCAGGCAGGTTGTGAAATCTGACATCCCATTTACGGCCAGGCTTGACTCAAATGATCTGTCCACTAAATGGATATTACTTTCCTACACCACAACTCAACAGGCGTCCCTCCTAAAGCTGTAGGATCAAAAATGGTGATTTGATGCTCTGTTCCGAAAGAGGATGGGGTATATATCCGTCAATAGTTTGCAGCAAGCAGCTGACCTCTGCCAGTCTCCAAATACTTATGAAAGACTATTTATAGGAGAAAATGAGATTTAACATTAAAGGACAGAGCTCAGACATGATGACAGGTACCCACATAAGCGTCCTCCCCAAGAACCTGAGGGAAATATCAAGAACAGAATCCCAGGAATATTTCTGGCCGTGCCAACAGCTATTCCTGGGGAAATGCTTAGCCTCCCATATGCTTTTAGTAGACAATTTTTATCTGATTTACTCACTTTTGAATTCCAAAATTCAGTCCATTGCAGGGACCGATTGCAGTGAGTCAATAAATACTTACTTAAGTGAAATAATTTGAATATGTAACTTCCATTTTTCTTCTTATTTTTTATGTCAGTGCTTTGAAACTACGGATCCCCTAGGATTCTTTTGAAGCACGCCATGTTGCACAAAGTTTACTGCGTAGTCTATTTCCGAAGTCTCTGGCAGGAATACATTGTAACTAAGAGATGCTTAGAGTCTAACCTCAGTCAGCGGAGGTTTGGATGAGTCAAGAATAGGGTCACAAGTTTTAACGAACATTTATCACTGTCACAACAGTGATAGAATGCCAGACTTCATTGATTATTTGATTGGTCTAATATTCCACGCAGATCTTCAGATTTTTTTTTTTTTTTTTACATTTTAGGAAGACCAGGTATTCTTCATTACTTAAAAATTATTAATTATGAGATTCCCTCCTGCATTGTTTCTAAGTAAGTAGTTCAAGATAAAGTCAACTTTACCCTCACTTTTATCAGGGAAGCTATAAAAACATTCTGTCATATCACATTTGAACGTGGATGTTGCATGAATGAAACTGAAACCGAGTTGAGAGAAAACGGGCTTCGTGTCAGGAATTACAATTTTACTTGTACCCTTTATTAGCTTAAGACATCTTCTAGCACACCTAGCACATTTGGGTTTCAGTTTCCTTGTGTAAAAACACACAAAATAAATTCACACCTCCTGGTATCGTTCAGACAAAACGAACAACTACAGGGACACCTGGCTGGCATGATGGGTGGAGCACAGCACTCTTGATCTCAGGGTCATGAGTTCGAGCCGCATCTGGGGTGTGGAGATTACGTAAATAAATAAAACTTTAAAAAATAAATAACTGACTATATGTCAAAGGTCTTGGCACATAGTAGGTGCTCAAATCAATGTGTTTTCACAGGGAGGTTAGTAGGAGTGGGTCTCAGATTATAAGGTAGAATTATTTTGAAGGATGGACTATTTAGGGAATTTTAAAGGATCTTAAAAGATGAGCTAATACAGAATTCCATGTACATTACTATCCAAGTCTATATACTGAATATTAATGTCAGATAAAACAGCTGCACATCTGTATTAAAAATATATTTTTTTAATTTTTAAAATTTTTATTTATTTTTGACACAGAGAAAGAGAACAAGCACAGGGGAGGGGAAAAGAGAGAGAGAGGGAGAGAGAGAGCCCCAAGCAGGACCCACACGGTCACCTGAGAGCCCAACATGGGGCTTGACCTCATGAACCATGAGATCATGACCTGAACTGAAATAAAGAGTCAGATGCTTAACCGGCTGAGCCACCCGGGCACCCCTAAAAAGGAATTGTAAGGCACAGTAGTTATTTTGAGAAGGTACCTGCAAGTTAGCATGTGTGCAGATATCCCAATGTCCTCATTAAGAAAGTTTTGCTGCACGTGCCCAAGTGGTATTTGGGCTGAATTAAAGAACTTCTTCATATGAGAGTTCCCCAGAGTGAATACTATCATTCTACTTTAAGAGGAATTCCTGGTGAAGGCAAAAGAACCATGCAAATCTTTGCTAAGCCCAAGAATTTCTCCCTTGCTGCTACAGGAATACGTTACGAATTTTAGTTTTTCTTTCTTTCTTTCTTTCTTTCTTTCTTTCTTTCTTTCTTTCTTTCTCTTTTCTTTCTTTCCTTTCTTTCTTCTTTCTCTCTTCTCTTTCTTTCTTTCTTTCTCCTTTCTTTCTTTTTTTCTTTCTTTCTTCTTTCTTTCTTTCTTTCTTTCTTTCTTTCTTTCTTTCTTTCTCCTTCCTTTCTTTCTTCTTTCTTTCTTTCTTTCTTTCTTTCTTTCTTTCTTTTTTTTCTGGAATACCATGAAATTTCAGCAACTCTGAAAACAAAGCACTACTTCTCGGCAAGGGTCCTGCAAGTAGATGGGAGGCTTCCCTTATCTGAAGGGAGCTTATCACTATCAGGCACACAACAGAAGACAGGGTTGACACCAAGGCCTGCCTGATTGGCTGGTAAAGATCCCACAAGCCACTTTCAGATTCAGGTCGTTTATTACTTACAGCGAAATGACAAAAGGGTCTGCTACCCGGTCCCTGGCCCACGTACCGGAGGGGATGATGCAGGATAACTGCCAACGGGATACATCCTACTGCTGAGGAGCAAAATCTAGACCGCAGCTAAGTGCTTTTGTGTCCTGCAGTTTTATTCTGTGGGAAGCAGGGCAGAAAGCCCGTATTCATCAGAATCCTGGAGGCCATGAGAGAGTTTCCCATGGCAGCCTCCTAGGGGAGTAAGGGAGGAAAGCAGGAGATGGCCTCCCGGCAGCCCCTCACAGGCCTCCAGTGGTCTCCAGTTCCGGAGAGATCATAGGACTTCCTCCAAGACTCATAAGCTGCCATTACAACCTTTGCCTGGGTGGTCTATGAGACTACGTGCAGGTCACAGGCGCACAGCTATGGGAGTACTCCCCTACAGTCACACCCCTGCTGATCCTTCACCGTAGAGGAAATGCATTATTTTGCATTCTCCACCCAAAATATCGAATGTAAATAACATCACAATGAAGGCTAATCACAAAGAATTTCCATGAAAAGTTTCTAATCTGTAATTTGACAACCGTAGGCTAGGAGTGAAAGGTTTTAACATTGCTTCGATAGCAGAAATGAACTTTCTGTAACATTTAAAAAAATGCATTAAGCTGATTTTTATTTTTGTCACTGAAAAACCTTATCAGTTCCTTGTAAAACTTCCTGGCCCTCATTATAATTCATCTTGAAATCTAACTCGATGAAGCTGGAGGAGAATAAAACCGCCAATGCTCTCAAGTAAGGTGGACCTATAACATCCAAACATAAGGACACATAGGCCATATGAGTGTCTTTGGGAGTCAAGGAGAGCTAAGCTCCAGGCTCTTTTCGATCTGACTAGGAGCAACTTTCCATCTTTCTGCTTCTCCAGATATCTCTTTGGCAAGGTAGAACAGGGGGAGTCAAGCAGCTCTGATTCACATCTGATTCCTGTTCAACATTTATCTACACTTCTAAACCCATGATGAGAGAGAGAGAGAGCAAGAGGGGGAGAGGGGCAGAAGGGGGGAGAGAGAGAGAGAGAGAGAGAGAGAGAGAGAGAATCTTGAGTAGGCTCCACACTAAGCAGCTCTGAGCCCAACATGGGGCTTGACTTCACGACCCTGGGATCATGACCTGAGCTGAAACCAAGAGTTGGACGCTCAACTGACTGACCCACCTAGGCACCCCCCTCTGACATTTCTTAGCTTTGTGATAGCAAACAAATTAATAGGGATACCTCTGCCTCAGTTTCCTCATCTGCCAAACTACTGTTAAGAATTTCAAGAAAAGGTTATTTGGTAGCAATTCTCTTGGGAAGAGCACCAAATTTGTTTGAAATAATTTTTTTGGTAAGAAAAAATTCCAAGGATTATACAATGAAGTAATAAAAAAAGGGGTGGGGGAGGGCTGTTAAATCTGTTAGCATGAGAAAGGAGAAGGATTTTTTTTCTGCTTCAGAGAGAGAGAGAGAGAGAAGGAACAGGATGCCATCAATGACAAGAATAACAGAAGAAGGGAGAGGAAAGTTAAAAAAAAAAAAGACTCTAATGACTCTGCACCTTCTATGATATGACCCTGTTTATGATCCTCCCATTTTCATTTAAATGTTTTAAGCTCACAAAGTATTGTGTGAAAGATTATTTTTTAATTCATATGAGGAATATGATATGGTGAGATATCAATCTCATTCTTTCAAACCAGTTAAGACAAAAATTGTTCACGCTGAACATACGTCATCAGAGCCTGAGAGGCAAGGCGAGGGTATCCACACTCTCACCAGTATCCTTTTTCCATTTACTTGTACAACTAACACCACAAACACAATCTGTGCAGTATAGAGGGACTTATTTTTACTGGCTTCAGGGACACTGAAGTCAACCAGTAAATGTGGCAGCCTGGAAATACCCAGTTAACACCCTTGGAAGTAGTCCAGGGTCTGGAAAAATACCTTAGCTTCTGTATCATTGGCTGGCAGCTCTGTTAGGCATAATCTGCAGTCTTCGAGGGCTCCCTCAGCAGAACTGAGCTCCGATTGTCCACAGTGGAAACTGGCTCTTTTGCATCAACTGTATTGGCTTTTTCCTCCCTTGCCTCACGTTTTCCTTTCCCTTTCAGTGCTCTCTTGGATGAACTCCCCCCAGAATCATTGGCACTTAAATTCTTGGCCACATCATCTGCTTGTCGGAAAACCAAAATTGAGATGTGAGTGCATAAGGTGAAACACCAAAGAGTACATACACCTCAGAGGTCCAGGGTTCGAAGGCCACCATAGGAAAATAAATGGGATACTACATATTAAGTGTGTTGTAAACTGTGAACTTCATGAGGAATGTAGATCATTCCTCAACCTTGTGACTTTGATAGATCAGAGACATGAATTTTGATCAGTTATATTTTATAGCTTTGACCTACTTTGTCGATTTCACTTGGCTTTACCACAGGTCTAAAAGAGAGCACTCACTGTTACTCCTCCTCCTTATTCCCAGTCTACACTTTGTCCTGTCTTATTATCAGATGAGATCTGCAGCTATAGCAGGTTTTGTGTGAAATCCCTGTGCTATAATATTCAGCTTGGGGGTAGGTCACATAGGTGATACTGCCTGCCGTGGACGAGGCATGATAACAGAATCTGAGAAAAGACTGACCCCTGCCTTAATTTTATGAAAAAGCAAAGCTTGCCTTTGTCATGTGTGTTTTCTGTGTTAGGGTCTAGTTCTCAGGGCCAATTGTGGCGCAATCGGTAAACAAGACTCTTAGTACTGTTTTCATTTGTTAGTTTCGTTGTCTGAGCCATGTTTCTTAATTGATGGCTACTATTTTTGGAGGTCAAGCCTCAAAGTATTGATGTGCTAAGTGCTGCGTAGTAATCTTGACTTTTGACATCGTGATTCCTGAGGCAGACAGTATCATGTTGAGAACAGGATTTTATTACAAAAACAACCTGCAACCTTGTTCATGGGGTATGAATAATAGCTTTGAGGCGAATAACATTGTGACTCTTTTTTTAAGGGGTATTGGGCCCGTCACTGTAGTTCTCCCAAGGTAAGTTCAGGTCAGCATGAAAACAAAGGTTTTTGTGGCTACTAGCACTCACTTTTATCACTCCTTGGCTTACCACAGCTTTGTTATTTGCCGATTGGCACCATGGTCCACAGTTTTTTCATAGATTAAAAAAAATCATAAAAAGAATATCCAGTGGGTAAATGCCTGAGTTACTAGGTTTAAGCCAGGCCACCACGGAGAATGTAACCCAGAATATTCACACAGAGGTCAAAAAAAGATCGGTCTCTGCACTCATTTCAATTCCCAAAAAAGGAAGGATGAGAACTGAGATTTTGGTCTGTGAATAGTTTGTTGTGTAAAATCATCACTGCATGTGGACTTCTGTAAGAAAGCACACGTGTAGGTCAGCATCAAAAGAGCATTCGCAGGGATATTCTTTCAGGAGCCCAGGGAAAGCGAAAGACTGGCACTAGACTGAATCGCTCGCTCTGCAACCTTGTGTGGCTCACAGCCGGCAGAGGTAAGGATCCAAGTGCTGCTAATTAGCCATAACATTGAAACCACGACCCCCTACACACTACTCTAGCCAATGAACTGCCTGGGTTGCACATGTACAAAAAGAAAAAAAAAAGAAAGAAAGAAAGCACAGAAGAATTAGATCACGACAGTAAAGTCACTGACGCTAGAATAATGCTCCTTGTGTGACGTATGTTAGAGCAGAAAGAGTACGGCATTAGGATTAAGAGAGGTGAGTTCTCACTAAGTGGTATGTTCAGTTTCATGATCTGTAAAGCAGGAATGTCTATGTACCTACATTTTATTTACTTATTTACTTACTTACTGATTTCTTTATTTTTTTTTTACATGAAACATCAAACAGGAAGGGTTGTAATAATTAAAGTCTTTGTTTGCAAAGTGTTTAGCACAGTATCTAGAAAAAAAGAAATGCTGAATCAATGGTGGATATCAGTATAATCACTCAATGCCTTTCAATGAGTGAAATCTGAATAGTTCTTTAAATTGAAACCATTCATTTACATGTTCATAAAGTTACATCTTTGGCACCACTGTTACTGTAATGGTAGGAGTGTACGTAATCCAAACAGCAGATAAACCAGAAGTCATATATATTTGGAAAAGTTATATAGTGTTGATTATGATATTAGTCTGTACTTAGGAACTTGAATTCAAAAAGAATATGGCAGAGAATAAAGAAATATAAAGGGATTGGTTTTTATCCCTACTATCTGGATATATATAATAATAAAGCTATCAATACCTCAATTTCACTAGAGCCTACGCAAATGTACTTAGTAACGTTGAATATTCTGATATATGACCTTGCATAAAGACATTCACTTAGCTGATATTGGCCTTAATTTCTTCACATACTTGGATAAAGAGGTTGGATAAGGTGCTTGGTACCTGCCAAGTCTAAAACTTCAGGGTTATAGAAAAGTCAATAATTTTACAAACTAAAAAATGAATTAAAAATGTTTCCCAAATTATAATAATTTTACCCAAACAAAATGAAAACACTGATTTGAAAAGATATATCCCCTATGTTTATTACAGCATTACTTATAGTAGCCAAGATATGTATGGAAGCAACTCAAGTATCTATAGGTAGCTTAGATATATACATATATATGTCTTCTTATCCATTTACACACACACACACACACACATACACACACACACACATATATATATATATATATATATATAATAGAATATTAGTCAGCCATAGAAAAAGAATGAAATCTTGCCATGTGCAATGACAGGAATGGAACTAGAAGGTATAATGCTAAGTGGAATAAGTCAGAGAAAGACAAATACCATGCGATTTCACTTATATGTGGAATTTAAGAAACAAAATAAATGACCAAACAAACAAAAATAGACAAACTAAAAAAAAAAAAAGACATATAGAATAAATTGGTGGTTGCCGGGGGCGGGGGGTGGGGTCAGGGTGGGGGTTGGTGGAATAGATAAAGGGGTTTAAGAGTACATTTATCATGATGAGCACAGAGAAAAGTATAGAAATGTTGAATTATTATGTTGTACACCTGAAACTAATATAAAACTATATATTAATTAGAATTGATTAAAACAAATCTTGAGTCATAAACCAATACTTTTTTTTTTGTTTGTCAAATATTGCATAGATTTAGGTATCTTGCTTAAAGTTACATTTTAGAGCCCTTTATATATCGTGACATTTAAATTTACTACCATGAAGCTTCAGTTTAGATAATCACTACTATGACACTCTCTGTACATTTGCTTCTAAATCTCTGCCCTGAGGTGGGGGACGGGAAGGACAAGAGAAAAGTGAAGGCTTATACTATGCAGAACTTTTGGAATTTTAAAATCGCCAAAGGTTATCCATAAGATAGAGAGTCCACAGGGCAATCATTGTAAACAAAGATATAGAAAGGACACGCCCTCAGGACACAGTATCAGAATTTCATCCTCTTGACTCTTCTGAAAAACGAACTCAAAATTACAGTACACAGTTAAATTTGGTAGTTTTACATTCCAAAAGACTTTATGATACGTATAGAAATTTAAATGGAAATCAGTCCAGCCAACAGAAGTGTAAACACAAAAGATGCTTTAATGGAGTGCATGGCAGGCAGCTTGGAGCCCATTTAAGTTTATGTATTTGATGGAAGTAATGTTCTTTAGGCCGTAATGCCTTTATCCAGGCTCCAATAAAACATACCGTGTCACATGAGTCTTCTCTCTTGTGCTCCTGTAGCCTCTCAATTAGTCTAAAGATTGGTATCCATATGCATAAAAGTCTGTTCCTTTACTGTATAACCAGGCTATGTGGTGTTTATGTAGTAGTTTGGGGTTTTTGGAAAAAGTGGGTTATTTCAAATGCTCACACTGCAAAACAAACCGACACTGTTCCTCGGAGAGTGAAGCTCACTAAATGTTTGCTGCTGGCAAATGGATACGCGCTGAAGCCATCCCCGGAGTTTGCTTTGACAGATGTCAGCTGATGGACATTTGCACAAAACTCTCTGAAATGCCTTATTTTACACCCAGTGTCAGTTGGCACATTACTTTCTTGTACCTTCTGTGTTTCCATTAAATTAGGTTGGAAACAAAGCCTCCTATTTACTGAGCAAATTCTTTTCTGTGTAAAATGGTGAACAATTACAACCATTACCCTGTCAACCATTTTCATCAGTTCAATTAAAAACGCCTACACTCTGCATTCTGAACCATAGTCACCCAGAATGGAGCCTGACTCTGGCATTCAGGGCTGGTGAAAAGTCTCTGATCACACTGGGGTGATGTGGAGGGTTTTTTTTTTTTTTTAATTTGTAGCCTTTTTATGGAGTCTGAGAAAGTGAACCGTGTTCTATGAACTGTTGGCAAAGTTTCATGTCCCCATTCAAAGGAAGAACTTTCCATGATTACCAGAAAGCCATTATTTATATCAAAGAGATACTATGAAAGCATATTTTGATGAATTAAGTATAAATAAAAGCAAAATATACCAGCAGGATATCATACTATTTTAACAAAGACCTGAATGCCAATGTATTCTAAATATTGTCAAGTTCCAAAACATGAGGAATATGGAAAAAAGTGAGTAATTTTAAAACTCTAAAATATTGTCATGTTTTCTGTGTTTCTATGGGTACTCTTATAACTGCCACATGCCAAACATTATACCAATTGGATTACTGCAGTAAATCTTTCCAATACCTCACCTACCATTCACAAGAAAGCGTTAGTCATAAAGCTTTTAAGCATAATAATTTATTATTTGTTTATCCTGTAAGTTATTCATTAAATAACATTTTGCTGAATGACTATAAAGTCCATAACACTTGGCTAGATCATGAAAGAAATTTAGTTGTCAACAATTCTAGCCTTCTGGTTGTTATACATGTTGGTGGTGAGCACAATATTCATTCAAGAAACAGTTTATATCAATACAAATTAACAGATCACTACAAGTGATCACACAAGTGAGCACATCAGAGAATACCTTAACTGTATTTAAGAGGCATGAAGACAAAGGGACTTTGGAAATGCATGATAATAGACATATAATAAGAGAAAACATTAACTTAATATTTTTTACAGAATTAGCATGGCTGTTTTAATCTACTGATTAAAAAGTTGACAAAGGGGGGTTGACAAAATCATTTGATATTTCAGAAAAAAAAATGCTTTCAGATTCAGGTACAATTTTATCAGTGTCCATTAAAAAAATATTTATTTATTTTGAGAAAGGGAGCACAAGTGGAGGAGGGGTAAAGAGGGAGAGAAAGAATCTCAAACAGGCTCCGCTCTGTCAGCTTGATTGTGAGATCATGACCTCAGCTGAAATCAAGTCAGATGCTTAACTGACTGACCCACTCCCCAATCACTGTCTATTTTTGTTGACATTTAAAGTTTTTGGCAACAACCAGTTTTCAGATAGAAAACATATTGTGGGTCAATTTTATGTATTTATGTATTTATATAGGTAGGTATGTATGTATGTATTTATAAATAGAGAAACACCATGAGCAGGGGTGGGGCAGAGGGAGAGAGGGAGAAAGAGAATCCCAAGCTGGCTTTGTGTTGTCAGCACAGAACCTGATGTGGGGCTAGATCTCACCAATGGTGAGATCATGACCTGAGCTGAAATCAAGAGTTAGGTGCTTAAGTGACTGAGCCACCCAGGTGCCCTATGGATCAACATTTTAAGAAAGAAAGAAAGAAAGAAAGAAAGAAAAAGAAAGAAAGAAAGAAAGAAAGAAAGAAAGAAAGAAAGAAAGAAAGAGGAAAGAACGGTAATTGTTTGCTGCATAGAGGAAAATAAACCCAAAAACCTATACTACAGACTGATTCCGTGCTACATCTAATATCATAAACTCTATTTTTCTGTAACATTTTCTTACACTTTGGATGTAGAACTAGATTCTCAAACTTCCTGGCTTACAATTCAGAACATATCTTTTAAGAAGAAATTAACAAATGGTTTGAATTGTTCTTTGAATAATTGAGTTCCATAATTCATTGATATGGACTCTTTAAAATATTTGTTTGAAATTCTCTTCTTACTTGCCTTCAAATTGCAATTAACATTTGCAAGGCTTCCATTACAAATGTGCCTAAATTTGTTTTTTGTAATATAACAATTAAAAATATAAACTAACAATTCTTAGTTGTTTCCTTACCAAGATTTTTCCATTAGATCAGGAGTACTGGCTTACTTCCTGAAAGAGAAACAATACCAGGACAAATTTCTCATATGTTTTTCAAATCTGATTTTTCAGCTTTTCAACTTCACGTATTTAATTATCTTCATTCAACAAACACACAATATAGTTAGAGGTGGGATTTACATATAGGAAGTGACCAAAAGAGTAACAGAATAACATGTAAATAAGAATGTGATAGTGTAGGGAGTCTGGGTGGCTCAGCCAGTTAAGAGAGGGGCTCTCGATTTTGGATTGGGTCATGATCTTGCAGTGATCTCTTGCTGAGACAGAGCCCCACATTGGGTTCCGCACTGACAGTGCGGAGTCTGCTTGGGACTATCTTTCTCCTCTCTCTCTTTGCCCCTACCCCACCCCCAATAAATAAACTTAGAAAAAAAAAAGAATGTGATAATGCCACACAGAGGTAGGGCTATGGAAACTTGAAGTGAGCAGTTGTCAGAAAGGGATAACGGTAATTTGAGAAATTTTTATGAGAGAAAAATTGGCAAAATTGAGATTCTCATTTAGCGGGGAAAAGAAATAAAGAGTTATGGATTCTGAGTCAGAGAACCTGGTTTCTGATGCAGGTTCTGCCACGTCCTAGCTATGAAGGTGGGAAAGTCATCTAGTTCCATTTGTATACCAGAAGGTAGAGGCTTACATGCTTCAAGGGACAGTGAAGCCTGATATTAATAATAATATGTTTAAAACAATTATGAAGTAAATGCACTGTAGGCTATTAAGAATAATTGTAGTCTTGGGGAGCCTGGGTGGTTCAGCCAGTTAAGCATCCGACTTCGGCTCAGGTCATGATCTCGTGGTCCGGTCTGTGAGTTCGAGCTCGGAGTCCAGCTCTATGCTGACAGCTCAGAGCCTGGAGCCTGCTTTGAATTCTGTGTCTCTCTCTCTCTCTGCCCCTCCCCCACTGGGCTCACGCTAGCTCTCTCTCTCTCTCAAAAATAAACAAACAACAACAACAAAGATTAGGAGACAAACATCAATGTTGCTGACTCTAGACTATGACAGGTGCAACACACACAAAAGTAAAAGAGGAACATGATGCCAACGTCACCACTAGGTAACCACCTGTTACACCCAGGATACAACGTGAAGGAGTTAATTCAGCCAACATTTACAAGCCTGAAATTTTTGTTTGTAACAAGGAACAAGAAGATAGTGTATTGGAGATTATCGTCTTCAAAAATTAAGCTATCTTTTCATCTTGAAAAGGAGAATAAAGCATTCTCACATGGAAGTGTGGCAGATACTATCCATATTGCCTTTGAGATACATCTTACCAGTTCTGTGCCCCATCCCGGAGTAGTTCGTGCCCGACTCTGTGATGTGAAAGCCCAGCTCCTCTGCCTTGAGGGGGAGGAATCCCTGAGGGTAATTAATGCTCCGGAACTCTCTGCAGGGTCAGGTTGAGGTTAGCATTTTGCCTGAAATTACCTGTTTGCTTGGCTTCTTGCCCTTTCCTGTCCTGTTCTCCACTCTGTGGGTTTCTCTTCACTATGCTTTTGTATTTCTTTAATGCATCATTTGAATGATGCTTCAGGGTCGGCTTCTGGAGAAACTGACCTAAAATGATAATTTTCAGAAATCATTCATTCCTCTATTTTTTTCTGTTTTCAGATATTTTTATTTCTGCTCTTATTATGATTATTTTCTTTCTTCTCATTGATTTGGGTTTATATTTCATTGTTTCCTTAATTTCCTCAACTGGAAGATTAGGACCTTGATTTCTTTCTTTTTTATAGTACATGCATGTAATCATCCATATTTTCCTCTAAACACTGCTTTAGCTGTATGCCACAAATTATACATTGTGTTTTGATTTATATTCAGTTCAAAATATTTTCTAATTTAGCTTCTGACTACCTTTTTTGACTATCTTCTTGTCCTGTACACTTTATATATATTATTACTTTCTAGTTTAATTCTAGAAACTAGAAAAACACTTACATAGTTTCAGTTCTTTTAAATTCATGGACATTTCCAAGCACACTCAAAAATGTTTATATTCAAATATTATATGTGGAGGGTTCCATTAGTGTCAAATAGTTAAAGTTGGTTGATAGGATTACTCAGAACTTAGATATCCTTTACATGTTTTTCTGGTTTCTTTCTTTTCTCCCTGCATTACTTCTTTCCTCCCTCTCCTCCTTCTTTCCTCCCTTCCTTCCACCTTTCCTTTTTTTTACCAATTAGTTAATGAAAAGCTTTGAAGTCTCCAAGCATAATTGTGTATTTGTCTATTTTTTCCTTTATATTGTATTAGTTTCTGCTTCTCATAGTTTAAATCTTCGTTGTAAGATACATTCATTGAATTGTTACATCTTCTGAAAAAAATGATTCCTTTTTCATTGTGTATTCTCCTTTATTGCAGGTAATATTTCTTGTTCTGGAATCTATTTTTTCTGACATTAATATAACCATTTTAGCATTTTTTTGAGCAGGGTTGCATCTCGTATTCTTCCCTTTCCTTTCCTTTTGTCTTAGAAATGTCTCTCTATATAAAATGAGTTTCTTGTATACATCATATATATATATTTTTAAAAAGGATCTGGCAATCTACGCCTTAATTTGGTGTTTATACCCTTTATATTTGCATTTGGATTGGGTTGTTATTTCAATTATCTTCATGCAACACCAGCATAAAATTCTGCTAGTTTGGCCTTCTGCTTAGATGTAGGCTGGTGTGCCTGAGGATTCCTGAATAATCCTTTTCCATCCGTAGCTTTCGGTTTACCTGTACCACTGAGTCACAAAGAACTGTTTGGTTACATATCAGGGACAAAGCTTTCTCAGTGGCCCTGCCCATCTCCTGGCTTGTAGATGTAGCAGATACTGTCCAGAAACAAGTTCCTGATCCTCCCTCAGTGGCAAGAGGTTCTAATGACATTGGTATAGAATTCTGATCCCAAGATTTGTGCCTGCCTTTCTCCTAGAATAAAGAGAGGTCTTTTTTTGTTTTCACTCTTCCTCCAGTTGCAAAGGACTCTCCACTTGAGTCTGGGAGGTTATAGGACTTACTATCCTTCATTAGAAGCATAAGACTTTTCTCTGTTGAAGAATGAGATTCAGTGGGATTTGTAATATTCCAGCAGTGGCAGACAATTCACTTTTTTAAATGTTTATTTGTTTACTTTGAAAGAGAATGAGAGCTGAAGAGGGGCAGAGAAAGAGAGAGAGAGAGAGAGAGAGAGAGAGAGAGAGAGAATCCCAAGCAGGCTCTGCACTGCTAGTTCAGAGGCTGACGTGAGGCTCGAACTCATGAACCATGAGATCATGACCTGAGCCTAAATCAAGAGTTGGGCATTTAACCAACAGAGCAACCCAGGCCCCTAATTCACCTTTTGATGTCTACTTTGAGGAGGTAAGTCCTCTCTGGTCTCTGCTCTATTACCAGCTTTTCTTGTGAGCACCCCGTGGACTTCAGGGAGAAGAGACCATGAGTGTTTGCAAACTCCCTGTTTCTGGGAATCCTGGAGGTTTGTTATCCAGGGAACCTATAATAGGCATCAGCATTAAATATTTTATACCCTGTCTATGGCCAGCAGCATCTCCTCCTCCCGTGCTCTGCCAGGGCTCAGACACAACTCATATCTCCTTCTTTAATTTGCCTTTCCTTGGCTCTTAGGCTACTTGTTTGCAATGTCAGCTGTGTAAGTTTCAGAGAAGGTACTACTGGTATTTTTATTCGTTTTTATTCTTGTCATTACGGTGAGAAAGGTGCTCTGCCCAGCTTTTTACAACCTAGGGAATATGGAATCTATTCCCTTAATCTTAACCCATATATATATATATATATATATATATTTATAAGGTGAGTTTATTTTAGATATCATATAATTGGCCTGTGCTTTTTATGCATACTGGTGATATGTCTTTCGTTTAGGATACTTAGACCATTTACATTTAATATAATTTTTATTATTAGATTTAAATCTACTATCTTGCAGATAGTTCTCCATTTGTTACATGTTGGCTTTTTTTTTCTTTCATTGTTTTTCCTATTTATCTGCCTGCTTTCTAATTAATTTGAGTTGAGCAGTTTTTTAAAATTCCACTTTATCTTCATTCTTTACTTAACTGTTATACCACCTCTGCTACTTTATTTTAGTGATTGCCCTAGGTTTTACAACAGACATCTTAACTTCCCACCGTTTGACTTCAAGTAGTTTTATACCCCTTGAAGTACAGTATAAGAAACTCATAACAATACATTATCAACTCTTCCCTTCCATACTTTGTACTATTATCTTAAGATGTCTCATTTTTTCATATGCAAATATAACCCTTTTTAGGGTTCTCTGAGATTTTTGATCTCTGGTCTTTCATTGCTTAAAAATTTTTGGAATTTTTAAAAACAAATTGATTCAAATATATCTCTTTCTCTTCTTCTTTAAAAAAACTTTTGGTTATTATTTTTAAAATATTTATTTAAATATTTCTCTTTCTCTTCTGTGATTCCAGTTACACACATAATAGACTGTATAATATTGTCCTGCTGCTCTTAGATGTTCCATTCTCCTTCTCTTTGTGTTTCAGTTTTCATGGTTTCTATTGCCATATGTTCAAATTCATTGATTATTTCTTGATGATGTCTTATCTATTGATGACTTCTCAAAAATTTTCTCCACTTCCTTTTTTTAAATCATTGTTCCTTTGTTTCTGAGAAAAAGAGAGGCGAGCCAGGGGAGGGGTAGAGAGAAAAGGAGACACAGAATTCGAAGCAGCTCCAGGCTCTGAGCTGTCAGCACAGAGCCCACTGCAGGGCTTGAACCCAAAAACCCGTGAACTGTGAGATCATGAGCTGAATTGAACTTGGATGCTTAACCTACTGAGCCACTCAGGCACCCCGAGTTTTCTCCACTTCTGATACTATGTTTTTTTAATTTTTGTCATTTTCATGTCATGTCATTTTCAATTAAAAGGTTAATTTAAAAAAATAATTTGACAAAGATTCTACTCGGAGCCACTCCTCCCCTTTTGGTGAATTATTTCCCTTTCCTTTTGAGATGTATAGTATCTCCTACAACTCAGGAGTGTCTTTCTCAAGGATATGAAAGCCATTCCTTTAAAATGCATACATTGCCTGGAGCATCTGGGTGGCTCAGTTGAATCCTCTGACTTCAGCTCAGGTCATGATCTCAATTCAAGCCTTTCATCCACCTCTGTGCTGGCAGCTCAGAGCCTGGAGCCTGCTTAGGATTCTGTGTCTCCCTCTCTCCCTGCCCTTCCCCTGCTCATTCTCTGTCTCTCGTTCTCTCCCAAAAATAAATTAAAACATTACAAAAATTTTTTTAAATAATAAAATGAAATGTATTCATTGGAGTCCCTGGGCGGCTCAGTCAGTTGAGCCTCTGACATCTGCTCAAGACTTAATCTCAGGGTTCATGAGTTCAAGCTCCACACTGAGCTTGTTACTCTCAGCACAGAACCCACTTTGGATCCTCTGTCCCCATCTCTGTTAGCCCCTCCCCTGTTCATGCTCTCCACAGGTCAGCATTTACGTTGACCAACTTTCTGTAATTTCTCACTTTCCTGACTCTGTTGAGCATCCACCTACCCTCTTCCTACTTCCTCGTTGTTCCTAGAAAACTCTTAATCACTTCTGTTCAAAGCAAAGCTGAGCTCAGTTCATGCTGGATCGTCTTCCCTATGGCACTAGTATATTACTGATTAAAATGTATGCTTATTGCTTTCACTAGTGCCCCACTTTGTCTTTGGTAGTTTCTTTGTCTTTTTTTGACATCTGCTGTCACTTCACAGGGTTCACTTGTCCAATAGATCTTTTAACATGCTAATCACAGTTATAGTAAAGTCCTTGTCTGACAGTTCCAACACTGTTGTCACCTCTGGGTCTGTTTCTATTATTGCTTTGATTATTTGACAGTAGGGTGTGTGTGTGTGTGTGTGTGTGTGTACGTTTTTTTGCGTATGTGCTAGATATCTCATGCAAAAGGAAAGGGGTAAATAGGATTCGCACATGGAAATGAACATGCTACTTCCCAGGCAGTTTGTGTGGGGGATGAGCCAATCTTGTTAGTTGAGCTGGCTGTGCCCTAGTGCCTCTTGCTGATAGGGCATAACAATAAACCAACGGACAAAGAAGAATGGGGAAGGTAGTTTTCAGCCTCCTTGTTCTCCAACTTAGTGCTTCAACATTTGCATATTTATAACAAGTTTTCATACAGAGCCCACCCTCTGTCTGAGACTCAGTGGGAAATTACACACAAATACACACACACACACACACACACACACAATCATTTTCATTGGTACTGCAAAATTGTTTCTTCCTAAGTAAGGTTATGTACCTTGCCAAGTGATACTATGGTTCTCGTTTCCTCTGCTTGAATCTCAGGATACTTGAAGTAAGAAGAAAAGCTGAGGGTGGGAGGGGGTGGGGCATTTAAGTTACAGAGGCTAGCAGGCCTGCAGAAAGGATGGGGCTATTGTGATGCTTTGTGATCAATTCCACTCCAAGAAAATCTCCCGGAAGGCAAATCCAACAAAACAGGGACCCAACAAAACCCAACTCAAGCTGCTGGATGTGCCATAAAATCCAGATCCACAGTCAGCACCCTCTGTCCTGACCTCATCGCCAGAGGGTAAAGAACATGTAGTTTGTGGTGAAGGACTGTACCATTTGCTTTCCTTACCCTTTTCTTGTGCTCTTCTGTTTAATAATGTTTTAATTTTTTTTAAACATTTATTTATTTATTTATTTATTTATTTTTATTTATTTTTATTTATTTATTTAAGTGGGCAGAAAGAGGGGGAGACAGAGAATCCCAAGCAGGCTCTGCCCTGCTTGGCACAGAGCTGGACGCAAGGTTCGATCCCCTAAACTGTGAGATCATGACCTGAGCTGAAATCAAGCATTGGAAGCATAACCGACTGAGCCACCCAGGTGCCCCCTAATAACCTTTTTTAAATAGGTATCTTTCTTAACTTAGTGACTGGTATTCATGAGTGACCATTTTGAAACTCCTCCACTGTTGATTTCAATCTGTCATATTTTTTAAGCCCATGTTACAATGTTCATTGATTCTCTTTGTGATGTTCCCACTTCAAAAGGCGCCTTCCTTGTTCACTCGCTATCTCTTTAAAGGACATCTCCTGGGCAAATATTACTCCCAGCACAACATCACCAGAGCAAAATTAAGTCAGAAAGCTTCTTCTCTGCACTTGAACAAGTGGGTGTGCTCAGAGTTGACTCTCAATTTGTTGGAAGCGATTTATTTTTCTGGTCTCTCTTCAGTGCTGCATTTATTTTGTGTCCTTGATAGAAGTTTGAGAATTCCTTAAATATTGATGCCAAGCCCGCAATGTTAATCTAGATAAAGGAAGATAGATAAAGGGTGGGAATGGGTTGAAGGGGATTTGAAAAGTCAGCCCAGGGCTCAATTCAAATGACCTGCCAAAGAACTGTTAGATAATTACGCATTATTATTTTCTGGAGACAAGTTTAGAACACTGAGAATGTAAGAAAAGGATGAATGATGTATTATTTCTTTAAAATATTTGGTTAGGATGTAAGCATAACAGACAAAAGCCTCTGGGTTTAGCAGAATCATTTGTATGAAATAATGTACCTGACTCCAAAAATACGTCAAAAAGCAATATGGAATATAAGCCAATTCCCAGCAGTTTGAATTTATTATTTATGATGCCAGTTAAACAAGGCTAATGTGCTCTGCAAAAGTGGTTATAGCTGCTATGCAGTATTAGTAGAAATTAGTCAGATGCTACCAGCTCGATATAAAGTAAATTTGCAAAGGTTTCTGCAAATGACAGTTTGGCTGACTTAACATGACAGTTGAGAGCATGTAAGCTGCTTCAATATTGGCAAGTGGGTTTACAACCAAAGTCAGCACTTATGGGTGTAGGAAACAAATTAAACCAAAGCGGAGGAGGAACGGTGATGAGTTCCAGCACTCTACCCACCACGCAGAAAGAGTCCATAGCATCCTCCTCCTTGTCAATCCTACTCTTACGGGTTTCAAACAAAAGCTACGAGGGTTACCTTTTTCATGTCATGCCCTTACTGCTCTATCCAGCTCCCACTCATCAAAGTGTGTTCTAAGAATACCCTCTAGCAGCAAGTGCTGCCCTAAACACGTCTGTAATTGTGTCAGCTTGCTGTTCCTCAAGGAAATGGTCCAGGAAGATCTTGTTTTGCGATATCGGGATGTTCAGCAAAATTATTTGGTGAAGCAGAATACATATAATCATATTTACTTTTCATTCACGAACATTTATCATGAATATGTTGATGACGTTTTTTGAGAAAAAGCCCTAGGCAGTAAAATATTGGCTTTTTTTGAAAAGTTATACAACATATCAAGGAGCAGAGAATATACATATATTCAAAAACACCCTTTAAATCTCAATCTGAGCAAGGAAATGTTAGTCTGGCCATTTGCCACTTTTTGTCAAGAAGAATACATACTTAAGTTTTAGGGAGATTTTGATTAATTCTTGAAGATTGAGGAAGAAACCAATGCCATTTCAGTGGAAATGCGGGCTCAGGGACGTCCTTCTTCAACTTGGGTTTAAATAATTCCTGCTGTCCATTTCCTTCCTCTCCCATCCTTGCCCCTCGCCTCCCCTCCCCTTCCTCTTCCTTCCCTTCCTTCTCTTACTCTTCTTTCCTTTGACAGACATATACTACACTCTCATTAAGCATGAATTCTCCTCCTTTGGGGTAAAAAGGAACAATGTTCCATTCCCCATGAAGCTTGCCTCCAACCATTGGATAAACCATAGGGGTTTTAAAAATACTTTGTGAATTCCAGTGAGTATGAAGATAACCAATGTAATTCTCATGATTTATTAACTTTATTCTTGAAATACGGGACTCTGGACACCGTACGCAAATATATATGAGTTAGATGCAGGTATAGGTTAGAATAAAAACCAGGCTCTTAAATGTAAGCTTGTTCAAGTTACTTCATGATAATTACCTTTTTTATCTCCATTGATTGTTGAATGTTCAGTCACTACTCTTCTGAAATAACTGTACCCATTGTTCTATTTCAGTTCCTGTCTCTCTATCTCAACAATTGTCGTGGCCTCCAAACTATTCCTAGTGCTATTGTCAAGACTATTGGTAGTTTAACATGGTCTCTGGACCATGCAAACAAATGATACAAAATTTCAGAGACTTGGGTATAAAATGATAATCTTGAACATCATCCAATTTTACTCATAAAAACACTCATTGTGACTCTTGCCTCAAATAGTATATACAGCAGCATATGTTTGCAGGTAATTCTACAGCAATGATCTTACCCCATCTTTGCTACTACCTTTAAATTAGATGAAGCAGGCATAATTAACTCTCTGTTATATTTAAGTAAACAAAGGTTTAGAGGCATAAAGTGGCATGGCCCAGCTTGCCTGTAAAATAACTTATTAGTTTTCTAGGGCTGCTGTAACTAAATACCACAAATTAGGTGGTTTAGACAATAGAAATGTATTGCCTTACAGCTCAGAGGGCTGGAGGTCTGAAATCAAGGTGTTAGCAGGGTTGGTTCCTTCTGAGGATGGTGAGAGAGATGGTCTCTCTCCTTGGTTTGTAGATGGCTGTCTTCATATCTACATGGCGTTCTCCCTGTGTGCCTTCCTGTGTCCAAATTTCCCTTTCTTATGAGAACACCAGTCATGTTGGATTGGGGTCCACCCTAAAGAATCTCAACTTAAGTTGATTATCTCTTTAGAGACCTTATCTCCAAATGAAGTCACATTCTGAGATACTGGAGGTGAAGACGTGAACATATGAATGCTGGGGACATAATTTAACCCAATGCATTATAACAACCCATTTCTCTCGATTTAACTACTCTTTGTCTTTGCTGCCATGCCGGGCTACTAAGGAAGAATGGGAAAGTGCTGGCAGGGATAAATCAAAAGAGAGCAGAATGATGGGGAGTTAAGAGCAAGGTGGGCAATCATAGGGAAAGTTAAGAAAAAAAAAAAAAGTCAAGTATCACAGCTTGAATATAGTGCACAAAATTCCCCCAAGATGGTTCTAATTAGATAATACATAGATTTCCTTCTATGCTTTGATAGGATTAACTATAAGAAAAGAAAAGTTTAGAATGGAGTAAGAAAGCACTTGCCTATTCTATTTAGTTTATGGTAATAAATTCCAATTATTTTGAATTGACATTGTTCTGCTCAGCCTAAAGTTGCCTCCAAGAACTTCCTTCTCTGCTCTGTTTAAGTACCAAAGACAAATGACTCTGCCGGTTTCTTTGGCATGGCTCCATTTATTTAAAGCTCATCTATGCCTTTCTTTCTGTCTCTGGGGGGACTTTGGGGGAAGAAAATACACAGAGAACCAAATGCTGAGCCTGTTGTGGATGTTGTGATTTCAGAAGAGAAGTGATCCCAGCCTGAGGCTCAGCTCCTCTGGTTAGCAGCTCCTGGAGAGAACTTACCTTACCAGCAATGGATACCAGTTTATTATGTAAACCTGGGAGGGGCTACCGTCCCCGCCTTGTCTCCACCTATCTCCCTGCTAGTCCAGCCCCATCAAATGCTGACGCTATTTATTCAAAAGATACGTTCCCAGATGCGTTTGGTTCCGCCCCTAATCTTGCTCTCATAAATATTTGAAAATTACAGTGAAAGCCCAATGGTGCCTCTCACATAATGGAACTGCAGGCAAGGAAAACAGCGCACCGCTTTGAAGTTCCTGGAGGAGGGAGGTGAGAGATGATGAGATTTGGGGACAGTTTATGTGAGCGATTTGTTATGCACGCAGGAGGAATGGTGACTTGATGACAGATTCACTTCTTGGTCCTGAACCTTAATGAACAAGGCCCTCTGAGAAACACACTGAGAAACAATAAGAAAATTCTTCGGAGCATTTCATGGATTATTCACGTATGATCTTTGGGGATTTATTTTATTTTTATTTTTCTCTCTTTGGGAGCTGCAGCTTTGTTGCCTTGACATCCACACTCAAGAGTTATTGGTATCAAACCAAGCTATATAAAAAGCTATCAAGCACTTCTCAGATTTTGCACAGTTCAAAGCAGTGTTGGCAGCCTGCCAACCTTGAAAGATGAGCCGAGCCCCGATGTGGTGAGTGTGGCTGCACGTGCAGAAGGGAGCCCGGGGGTGAGGTAGGGAAAGCTGACAACTTTGAGGGCCCTGGGAGGAAGAGAGCCGGATGCTTCCTCACGGACCTGAGGGTCACATTCTCCCCCTGCAGGGAGTAAACGGAACTTACGATGATGTCCATCTAAGTACAACCACAACAGGAGTATCACTTTTAGGGGGGAAAAAATAAAGAAAGAGGAGATCTGGTTATCTTAACTAGATAAAATATTAATGAGACTTCCATTTATTTTGGTTCCAGATAGACCAGAAAAGTTAAAGGTTGGGAAATCTGCTGAGACCAAACTCCCAGTGGCTAGAACCTGTGGTGATAATACTCTCTTATCACAGTCAGAGAATAATGAAATTCTGAATTTTTAAGAAAGTCCGTGTCATTCTATTAACCCTGGTTCTGTCCCAGCCACAATTTTCAAATATACTTTTAATTTTGTATTTCCCAATCCCAGTTGGTAAACGGAGGTAAAAATTTGAGGCACATCTTCATTCCTTTTTGTCGTTCCACAACGATTCTGTTTGGTGTTCCTTTTAGAGAAAGAAGGTAGACAGCGATGTTGACGTCTCACAGATGAAGACATTAGGATCTGGAGATATTTCAATGCTTCTCAAAGCCCATCGAGCGAGCAAGTTAGGAGATCTGTTTTCTACCCTCCCACCTCAACCTTTTGATTCGAGGATAGTTTTCTCTGCTTAAGAGCCTTTGCATTTATGAATGCAGGCATCTACAAGGCTAGAGGAGAGGATTCTCCCCATACATTTCCCCTGCCAGTTGCCTGGACTTTTATGGTGCACACACTGCAAATGGGAGTTAACGCCCTGGGAGTGATCCTCAACCAGTGAGGGAAAGAAACTGGGGACAGATACCACAGCTCCCTCATCTCTCAATAGTACAATTTCAATGCACATTCAACACAGGTTCTCAAAAGGTCCACAGTGGACTGAGCCGCAGCTGCCCATAGCATTGGCTCCCTTGTTCTTGTACCCATTAGCTGACTGTCTTTCTCTGTCTCCATTCCCCTTTTCTTCACTTCCAAATACACTCCTTGAACCCAAAGCCACCTAAACTTACACTGTGAACTTGAGTACTTCCCACATACTACATCAATAAACTAACCTTAAATCCAAAGATCCCACAGCAAATAGGAAAATACAGCTGGACTTAGGGCTTCTGCTCCAAATATAGCTTCACTGGTAACTTGCTTTACTTCTATCTTTTTAAAGCGTTTTGGCACTATAATATTTTAAGAATCATACAAGTTCATTGGAGAATATATTTAAATAAAGGCAAGAAGAAAAAAAATACCTCTAAATTCTACCAACTAGAAATAACTATTATTTACATATTGGTGGACACAGATATATACACATATAGTTGTTTACAAAATAAAAACATTTTGCATACTATTTTATAATAGTTTTACTTAATACATCATGAGCATTCTTTAGAATCTTCAAAAATTCTTTTATAATATTGCTTTTATAATTGCAGACAATCTCACCTTCTTTATATATACAGAACTTTAAACAGTATTACAGGATTTTCTTTTCTACTTTCTACTTACATAGACGTCCATGAACTTAAGAAATGTTCTTATTTGTATTTCAACTAGTAGTTAATAAAGGCATTGAGATCTCCTTTACAACTCAGAATCATATCCTTAAACAACTTGCTAATTTGCTTGTCATGACAATTGGATTTTACCATTTTCAAACATGATTTTTTTCTTACTCAGTGCTCTCTCCTTTATATGGTGATCATAAGTATAGCAGTCTCCCTCTTTGAGAACGGGAAAAACTTTGCTGTGAACTTTTCAACTTACGGTTCTTTGTGGTTGAAAACTATCCCCAACAGCTGTCTGAGAATTTAGTCAATTCCATCCCAAGCAGCTGTTGGTTTTGGTGGCTATTGGGGTAGTAAGAATGTTCCAAGGGATTGAAGAAGTAAGAAGATAGGACTTTCTGAGGTATTGGGAACTGAACTTCAACAAGACATTTTCTTGTGGGTTTTTTAATGTGTGGGAGAAAGATTTTTAACATGTGACCTTCCCATAATATCTAAATCAACAATATCCTGTCTGTGTCTGGGTTCTAAAGCAAAGCTCCCTAAAAGAATGCAATAGAGCTGTGTATGAATCTGACTTTATTTAATCTCTGATTTCCCCTATCAGGAACATGGCACTATGATTCTCATAGTTCTTAGAGGGTTATGGGCTCAGTGTCTGCCAGGAAACCTTCAGTGATTTTAGGGGTTTTCATATTTCTTGCTGCATCAGTTCCACTCAGAAATTTAGGGGAAAAATAATCTCTCTTCTGAGCATCTGTGCAGTTTGGCATCAGATCCCCAAAATGTAAGCAAATATAACCACAATGTCAGAAGAAAGTTATTTTAGTGAAAAAGAAGGAGGAGAAGAAGGTAAAGAGAAGAAATAGAAAAACAGGAGGAGGGAGGGGGAGAGAGAGAGAGAGAGAGAGAAAGGGAGAGAGAGAGAGGAGGGGGCAAGGGCAGAAGAAAGAAAGGAAAGAAAGGGAAGGAAGGAAGGAAGGAAGGAAGGAAGGAAGGAAGGAAGGAAAGAAGGGAGGAAGGGGAGAATGAGTACCACTATACTTAGTGGTAGGCTAGTTATACTACAGGACAATTTGGAATACCACAGTGTTCCATTAGGAGCAATTGCTAATGTCACTTATATCCCTAGGTGATGGAAGAGGCTTATATGAGCTATTACCATTTCCATGAATGCTGTTCTTCTGTCCTAAGTGACAGTTTCTAGGTGTGCATGGTGTGCAAGATACGCTTCCATGATCCGGGCTGATGGGATTTCTCCCCAGACAGATTCAGCTTCAACCAGTTTCTGTCCATGTTTCCCGGTAACTTCTACTTGCTTTCTCATAAGCTGCAGACACAAGTTGCTCTCCAACCTCAAGCTAGACAAAAGAAGACTGAAAGATGAATATACTTTCTGACCCAGCCCATTACCACACCTCTTCCCACCGAATCCACACCTTTGGATAGATAGAACAAATTATTTCAAGCCATTCCATATAGCAGCGCTCGCTTGCAGAATATGTGCCCTTACTGTAAACTACCCCATCGTTCTCCATCTTTATTCTTCAACGATTCAACTCAGCCCTGACTTCAACTCTCCTACAGCTATGGTCAAGGGAGAGCCAAACATGATTTTTAGCACAAACACATTTGCCTTAGGAAAGCACTTCTGCCCAGCACACTTATTCAGGGTTTGTCAGATAACTTTAATTAACACTTGTAGGAGACTAAGGCTAAGTGGATGAATCATGTCACCTTTCAGCAATCAGTTCTTATCACCAACTTTTATATCACAAGTGAAGTTGAATTACCAGCAAATTGAAAAATATGAGACGGGGGTTAAGGCAATATGGATCTTTCCTCTACCTTCAAAATGTTCCCTAAGCCAGTGATTATTAAACCAAGAAGTGCAGTAACGCATGCAATGAAGTATAGGTAGCCTCAAGGCTCATCAGTTGGTAGAAACACGGAGTCACAGCAATGCCAAAAATACCTATCATTTAGACAATGTCTACTTTGTGCCAGCATTTGAACTACATGTCATTATTTTATTAATTCCGCAGTTACTTCTGAACCATCATGTGTTATATACATTCAACATGCTGAGAAGACAGCCATGAGTAACTACCAAATTAGAAAAATACTATTATTTTATTCATATTGCAGATTAATAAATGAAGGTTCAGAAACTGAGGTCATTTGCCTCATGTCAATCAGTTGATAAATACCAGCAGAACTGAAGCAATCTAACTGACTCTTTAGTATGTGCCTTGATCTGTCTCTACTCAGAATCAAAGAATGAATTTCTACGTGTATTTTAAACCTGCTCCTGTGCCAAATTTGAGACATGTGGGGGATTTATGCCATGCCTCTTTTCCTTTCTCTTCTCTTCCCTTTCCTTCTATCCTTTTCCATCACTATATTCTTTTTTGTTGTTGTTTTGTTTTCTTTAATTAATCTCCCAGATATTTCTCTCGCAGTGGGGAAGGCGGTATTATCTGTTTTCTTTCAGGAACATGAAAAAATGACGAGGGTACTGAGAATTTTCTTATTTTCTCTTAATCTCTACATCAAAGGCCTCATTTTTAAACTGCCTTTATTTTCAGTAAAAATATGAAGTTGCCTAAGTTGAAACGAGAATGAGAGATTATCATTTGAGTTTGTGAAATTACAAAACATCACTAGTCCGTTAGGTAGAAATGCGTTATGTACACACTGGGGGTTGGTGGGTGGGGGGATTTCATAATTGTGCAGAGAAATGAGAAGTATTTTGATTGGGCGGAAGTGTCAATATTTTAACCACAGCAGAGATTTGTTTCTTCAAGAGGATACAACAAGACACTCCAGTATTCTAAGTGATTGAGACAAATATCTTTTACATCTCATAAATCAAGAAGGATGTTTATATTTCCCAAGACATTCTGTTAGTTTCCTTCTTGAATGATAAGCTTCTCCGAGAGTGTTAGATGTGGGCTCCAGAAACAGGAATGCTCTTTGTTTTCGTTAGACAGTCACCATCTTTGAAATAGAATGTGCCTTGCTATTCTAGGAACTGTTTTTAAATGATTTCTTAGCAAATGTGAAAAATGATTCTTCTCAAGACGCCGAAACGTGCTCCAAAAGGACCGGACTGGAGGAGAAGACACGGAGAAAATAAAAAGCAGAAGTTCAGTTTCCGGACTTCAGAAAGTGGGGAAGAGCTTGGCACAGTTATGGGGGTTACTGTTGGCTTTTTAAAATTCTTTCTTTTTTAAATTTTTTCATGTTTTTTTATTTTTGAGAGAGAGGGTGGGGGCAGAGACAGGGTGCTCATGAGCAGGGGAGGGGCAGAGAGAGAGGGAGACACAGTGTCCAAAGCAGGCTGCGGGCTCTGAGCTGTCAGCAAAGAGAATTACGCGGGGTTTGAACCCACTGAGATCATGACCTGAGCGGAAGTGAGATGCTTAACCGACTGAGCCACCCAGGCATCGCTTTAAAATTCTTATTTGGGTCGTATTTGAACTGTAAACTTGGTTTGCTTTATAAATCCTGTCCTCATCGTTCTTTTGAAGACCAATGAACAAAAATAACATACACACCTTTGCTTTATATGACCTTTTAATAAAAAGTACAGTTAAAATAAGCACACACACACACACACACACACACACACGATAATTCCATTACTTTGGTTAGTAAAGAAACGATGCTGTAAGCCTTTGTTATGTCCATGTTGGCTCTGCTACGCATGTGCTGTAGAACAATGATGCACTCAGGGTGTCAGATCACTCATTAGTTACACAGCATGTCATGGACCATCAGGTACATTTCACTTGGAATTACAAGGAAGTGGCGTGAATGCAAAGGGGTTTTGTGATCTAAAATAGCGACCATCGGGTCATGCCCTGAAGGTTTGTTGCTGTGTTATGTGCTCGATCTCCACTTCTTTTTAAACCTTCACTTAATGATTTGAAGCCATGAAGTACAGTAGTAAAAGGGACAAGCTTTGAAATCAGTTACACGTGTTACACATTTTGACATTTTTCTCTCATAATCAGTATCAGGTATATGTCCCGATCAGGTTCTCAATCATTAATTTCATGCTTCTCAGTTGAAAAAATAAATACTACTTAAATTACAGGATCACTAATGGATTCAAATGAGTTAACAAATGTCAAACACTGATAACACAGAGCTCATCAGGAGGCTCCCTGTACTCTGGAAATTTCAGTGAATATGGTTCAAGCTCACAATTTCATTAACTTGAGAATGCAGATATCATTGCTTAATTCCAGGGTATTTCTGATACTTTTTCATGGTTCTTCCTTTCTGTGCTGCTTTGTCCCTATATGCTTTCTCAAATTTTTTCTTGATCAAAAGGGTGCCACACTCACTGATGTTTACACAGACAATTCCACTCACAAAATCTCAGTGATTTTAACACCAGGTTACATATTTTATAGCATTTTGCCAACTACTGTGTCTACAACCATACTTTGTTTTACAATAACACACTGAAAAGGCAATCTCCTGTCTCAGGCAATCCAATTTTAACCATAGGCAGGCTCCTCAGCGTTTTGAGTTCCAAGTTCTTAATCAGGAGGTTTCTTTCTTTCTTTCTTTCTTTCTTTCTTTCTTTCTTTCTTTCTTTTTCTTTCTTTCTTTTATTTTTTTTTATCTTTATTTATTTTTGAGAGAGAGACAGCACGTAAGCAGGGGAGGAGCAGAGAGAGAGGGAGACACAGAATCAGAAGCAGGCTCCAGGCTCCGAGCCATCAGCACAGAGCCCGACGTGGGGCTCGAACTCACGGACCGTGAGATCACGACCTGAGCCGAAGCTGGATGCTTAACTGACTGAGTCACCCAGGCGCCCCTTAATCAGGAGGTTTCTTATCACTTTATAGAAAAAGATAGCTATAGAAGAAGAGTAGAAGAGTTCACGTCACCAAACAAATATAATGGGGTGTATGTTTTTTACACTATAAATATTTTAATATATGTGTGGTTGGGAGAAATTGTTCCTGCTTATTATTGATAATACTTAAATGTGGGAATAATAAACTTGGCATGCTTAGTCAGATTCTTCTTGCCCCTGAGTCTTCGTGGCCTATGGAGAATTTGTATTCTGCCCTGCTTACTACCATTCATCCAGTATTTATTAAGCACCTACTGCATGCCTGGAACTGTTTTAGATGCCGTGGAGGCAACTTGTGACTATCAAGGGATATCCAGTATTGGGTGGGTAATCCAAGGGTCAAGTTTAGGAATTTTACTTTTATCAGACGTAAAGTTGCTACGTTGACATCTGTATGTGTCACTCCTTGTCTGTTTTTATTTGGTTCAGAAATGGGGCAGAATACACCAGTCTAATTTAGGGACCAAACTCCCACATCATTATCATTGTTTCTGTTTGACAATGTGTCGTCTTTCATTTCTCAGAGCTCAGTGGCTTTTGACCCCAAGATACTAGTGTTTTTCACCTGAGACATGTTGTAAAGCAAACATTCATTAGGTCAGAAAGAGCCAGTGTATTTTCCCAGATCCCTTTCGAGAGTTTTTCTACAAATCTAAAGAGTGACGCTGGTTTTTTTTCTTCAATATAAAACTAGGACCTGCTACATGTCACTCTCAGCTGCCCTCATCTGCAGTATTTCCATTTCACCCATGTCACACTTTTATATAAAGTGGTAATTCTTAGTAGAATTTTTGAAATGCGGACTGATGCTAGTAGAGAACACTTTTTATTACACTCACACACATTCACACGCACATGCACCCATATACCACCACCTTGCCAAACATTGCTGATACTTGACTTATGTGCCTTTTTTGGATCGTCACCAATGAGTTTTTTGTCCACTGGTAAGCTCGGTTGTTTAGCATATTTTGAAAGATTGATATTTTTTTATTGATGATGGGAACATTAATGTAACACTGTAAGACAAAATAGAGAACATAATTTTGTATAGAAGGGAAATTAGGGCAACAGAAAGGGAAAAGAGGCTGAAGGCAAAAGCCATGTGTCAGCTGCTTTGGGATCTGGGCTTTCATCAGCTGTTAGGGGAAAAATTATGGGACTGTGGCTGCCCTTCAGAGCGAACAGAGGGTTCTAGCCAGAGCCAGGCAGCGTGTCAAGGTCCCAGCTCAATAGCCTGCACCACAAAGCCTTGTACTCGTCCCTGTAGAGCAATGTACTACTGACCATAATTCACAGAATCACAAGTGGATTCTGGGCTAACCTGGTCCACGAACACATATAATATGGGACTCATAGCTATATTTTAGGCACAAATTGTACTGGGTTCATTGCCCAAATTTCCCAATCTACTGACTGGTAACTGTAATCCTGCTGATGGATTCATGAACATGTATAGCAGGATCTTCAAGCTGAAAATTTTGCACGGGTGCTTATTCCTGAGAAGGGAAAGGGCTTTTACTCTTTGGTAAGGATTTGGTGATAGGGTCCTTACACAAATCATGAATCACTGAGTAACTATTTGTAAATTAATTAAATAATTAATGCTTTATACTGTTCACTACGCTTAATTCAAAAGCCAAAATAGTTATGTGGCATAAGTGACTGCAACAATATAAGAAAGTGTGGAAGTGTGAGAGCTTTCTAATCTTAAAAGCAATGGAAACAAATCACGATTATAAAATTGGCTTCATACCGTCTTAAAAGTGACCATTCCTCAAAGCATCATAAAATTAAAAGATAAGTAATATCTACATAACAGATGTTCTTACAAATACGACACGCAGGGTCAGTACTAATAACCTGTACTAAAATCCTAGTAGATGATAGATAAGGGAGTGATGAGACAATTCACAGAACAACAACAACAACAACAAAATGTGACTCAAACAAATGAAAATTGCAGGTTCATCAGGGATCAAAGGCAAGGGCATTAAAATGACAAAATACAGGCAGTGTCTTACTAAAGTGGTACAATTTTATGAAGTTTGCACTTCTATACGGGCGGGTGAGTTTGTACAAAATGAGTTTGTACAAAATGGTTTGTATTTTCTGTACTGTAATTCCCCAGTCCCTATCAAGAGTGTTAATAAATTCCTTAACTTGTCCTTACCCTTTCCTAGATATCTCATAGGAATTTTAAGCATATACTACCTAAAACTGACCTCTTCTTCCCCATCTATTCATGCACCTATTTGAAAGTTCCTTATATCAATAAAGGTCAGTGTACATTTTCTAGTTATTCATGTCACCTGATCCAGAGGCAAATCCATCTCATACCTTTCTTGAGCAATGTCTCTCTTCCCAACTGTCACCACCCTAATCCAGGTATAAACCCTCTGAGCACCATCAATTGGGCACCTATGCTCACCATTCTTCCTTTTTCAACTGGGCTCTTCTGCTGTCTATTTCCAACCAACAACAGGGCAATTCTTTAAAAATTCAAGCCAGATCATATGATATCTGAATTCAGAACCTGTCCGTGGTTTTAGGTCGTGGTTAGCATGGAAGCCCAAGTCTACACATGCTTCACTCTCTCGACATATCCACATCTCAGATTAACAATACCCTCCTCAGAAAAGCACATCTGTCCTTCTCCATCCTCTTTATCTGCCTTAATGTTGTTCTTAATGCTCATCATATTCTTGCATTATAATATGTACCAGTTTATTTCTTTATTGCCTATCTGTCTTGCTAAACTCTGAGATCTATGAAGGCAAGTGGTTGTCTTTTTCTACTTAATAAATATTAAATAAAGTAAATAAGTAAATTTGTTAATAAGGCAACATGAGAATTAACCTAAATACACAACAGTAAAATAGCCAAGTGGAATAGTACAAATTATTTTTTAAAGATATTTACTAATCTAAATAAATAATTCTTTATTATGATGTCATACGTTTATAGCGGTTGATTTAATTTGGCAAGCATTCTTACACCAATAGTACAGTGATTACTTCCGAGCTATAATATTGTGAAAGACTAAGTCCTTTTGCATAAACTTTAACTCAAAAAATTTCTATTACAGTTTTATGTTAAATACATTTTTAAAAATTCTCAGTCAGAGGTCCAAAACCAAGTTTAGTCGTCCATAGAACTGCCATCCATAGAACTGGTTAAGATGAACCAAGGTCAATGCAAAAACAGCTATCCAGTCAAATATCTCCATTGAATAATTGTTACAGATATATATCCAGTTTGCTTTTCTAGGTCTGTTCTCCTCACTTCTCTGCCTTCCTCTGCCTCAGAAGGCTGATGTGTAGAGACCACACCAACCAGTCTCTGTGCCACCTTTGTTCTTAGCTTCAGTGAATGGGGAATCCCAGTAGGTCACTGAGGTTCACAGGGGACTTACTGGTTCCCCAGGATCCCTCCCTGTCCAGTCGCCCACTCCTGGCCACCCATCGTGGAAGATTCCTTTTTCTCCGGAGTAAGCTGAACCTTCTCATTTCTTCCCGAGTTGCAGTAGCCACTCATTTTCTAGTCATTTGCAGAAAGCAAGAGCTCAACTGTTACTAAGTTCTCATTACCCCTCCATCTCCGTGGTCCTCCAATATCTACTCTAGCTGAATGGAGCATTTTCAAATTACTGTATTCCATCTATGCTATTCATTTCCTATGGGGACCCTGAATGAGACTGCCCTGGTGCCCAGCCTTACCTTGCCTCAGCCCATCCTTTTACTCCAGGCATTGCTGAAAGGCTAGGATAAACTATGGCAACCTCACATCCATCAATTGCATCATACGCTTTCCTCTTTCAGTCCTGGGCTCTGGGTTTCCCTGCACGGAATATCCTCAGGAATCTATTCAACTATTCTGATGCATGAACAAATGTGGAATTGAGAAGACATTAGCAAACCGTAAGGTAACTTTTGATCAATAAGGGACAGGAGCTGGCAAAACAAACAAACAAACAAACAAACAAACAATTTCCTTCTCCCTTCTTTTCCATGAACAATTCTGAGGCACATATTTTTCTTAGATCATGTAGTGCCTTAGAATGATTGAAGTGATTAAACCCTAGTTGTCCATGGCAGTAAGCCAGCTTAATAATGCATCTTTGGATTGGCTTTCCTCCACCCTTGTTTCATTTTTTCAGGTTCTTGACCCCTGTACCTTGAAAACATCCCAAAATAAACTACCTTTTCAGACTCTGTTTCCTAGGCTGTCCTGCTTAGAGATACTGTGATGAGTATAGTGACATAATGTATGTGCGTGTATATGTATATATATACACACATATATATACATATATATATATACATACACACACACATACACACGTACACATGCATGCACACATTTATAATTTTCATTTAATAGCAAAATCTCTGTTGCATAGACTTCTTAAGGAAAGTATAATAGATAATCAATGCGTTGCTTTCCATTTGCTAAAAGCCATTTCTATCATGTCCGCCACCCCTGCTCCCCACCCACCATCTCCACCCTCCACCCTCCATTCGGCCATCTTCACATGAATGGGAACACATGTACCTCAGTGCACACTGGGTAATCCATCAGTAAGTTTTTCCAGTGTGCTTTCTGACAGGTCTCAAAGAGGTTCCTAATAGCATTTCCCCTGAGGGCAACAATGCCATTAGTCAGAAGTAATAAAACCTTTTAGTCAGAGGGAAATGGAGGCGGGGGTGGCGGTCGGGGGGAAACTTCATATTCTCTGCACATTTTCAAAATTGAGTAAATTTAAACTTCAGTTTCCAGACTTATAGATAGAATAAATTCCAAGCTTAATTTCCATAGCAAAGCCGTAGGCAAACAGGTGCTGGAAAGAATTCTAATCCCCCCATTTCATAACCTGGTCAACAGGAGACCTGACCTGTTATTGACTAGTGTCTGCACCGAGGCTGTGCAGGCCAGGTTTGAAGGCGATGTCACCTCCTCTCAGAGCAGCTGGAGGTGTCCTCTGTCCCAGCCTGCCAGCAGAGGACAGGAGGATGAAGTGTTTCTCACATAGAGAAACGACGGGGCAGGCGAGCCAGACTAAACATCACAGGCAGGATCAGACACACACTGTCCTGTGAACATACCCCAGTGAAAAAGATAAACCAGTGGGTAAAACATAAGCGTGAGGGAAGTTTTTGCATCGAATAATACCTCTAATTTTGATTTGTCTCTTTTCACAAATTAGTTTCCATGGATTCTGGTTTTACAGATGGGAAGTGGAGAAATAAAGGTATGGGAACAGGGAGAGGAATCTGTTCTGGGCTATTTCCAGGCAAGACCCCAAATGGGAAGTCCCAGAGAGAAGACAAGAAAGCCCAGTCTTGGGATTTTCAGAGAGGCTTTGCCTCTGAAAGAGGTCTGAGTGTGTAGAAGACGCCAATTAATAGTGCTGCTTTGGCACACTAATGTAAACCTCAGATGGTTTGCGGTTGGCCCTTCTCTCCTGAAAAATGCATCTTGTACTCAGATAAGTGTAGGCACTGAAGGTCGTGTTCTCCCTCCCTTCTTAATTCTGATCTACATTTACAGGAAAATCAGGCGGAAAACCATGAGCTGGGAAATGCCGTTCACTTGCAAAGAGGCATTACTGTTCCGGGCCTCTGGGCTGAATCATGCAGTTCCAGGTCCCAGGTGCCAACACCCACAGCTCCCCATTCCTACCCACACCACACACACAGCCTTGGCCTACAGCCATTTCAAGGATCAATCTGACTTTCTAAAGGAAATTGGCTCAGGGGTGCACTCATGTACCAGATGTGAGACCCATCCATGAGTCTTCGAAGGTCAGCCAGGATAATAGTCACATCTGTCCACAAGATAGCTCAAAGATTATCTACATTGTGTTCTCCTTGGCCACAGATTTTATGTGCTGGCTTGGGAAGTCTGTTTCAACTGGCAAAGTGGTTAATCCAACTCATCCTTTGCTCACATTTATTTACTTTTTTTTTTAAACCTGGCCACAAATTCCCAAGATGTAAAATACAACCTTTATTCCAGATTCTATTTGCTACTCCATTTCATCCACTTATTCCTCTCAAATAATGAGCACTGGTTATACAATACGTCTGTCCATGTAGGAGACTTTATGCACTTAGGACATGGGCATTAAAAATACAACATCAGAGGGGCACCCGGGTGGCTCAGTCGGGGTTAAGCGTCCGACTTCAGCTCAGGTCACGATCTCACAGTCCGTGAGTTCGAGCCCCGCGTCGGGCTCTGGGCTGATGATGGCCCAGAGCCTGGAGCCTGCTTCTGATTCTGTGTCTCCCTCTCTCTCTGACCCTCCCCCGTTCATGCTCTGTCTCTCTCTGTCTCAAAAATAAATAAACGTTAAAAAAAATTTAAAAAAAAAAACAACATCAGAGACATATTTATAACCATAAATTCTCTCTTGAAATCTCTGTTACTTCTTGTTAAAATATCACTGCACATTTGAAGTGTTTTTTTTTTCATTTCCAAATTGTTTTGTTGTCAACAATTTAGCACTTCCAGCTCTAAATGTTATTGAAAAGTTGCAAAAGAATATTTATTATAGTCCCCAGTTTTTCATCAGTTGTAACTTTACGAATAAAAATTTTTTTTTGGCAAAAATGTTTGCTTTGTGACCCAAAGTCATTTGGAGTAGGGAAATGGGAATGTGTCAACAGAGATAAATGAATATGGTCAATGGCTTAGTCACAGCATTAAGAAAACAAAGACATTTTCCCCACTTTTTTGAGCACACGCCTGGTTGTCATTATGTCTATGATGTTGAATAGAATTATTCTCTTTAATTAGAAAAAAGTTACAGAACACACAGAGTTGATGCCACAGTATTTTATGGAGGAAATTTCATTATTTGGAAGTAGCCTAAGATGGGGATTTTATTGTTTTGGTTTTTAATGTTTTTCCTTTTTAAACCTATAGCTGGAATTTACTGGAGGAGGTGTCTAAGTCATAATCCTTTCCATTATTAGCATGCTTCATTACTTTGTAGCTCTGATATTTAAGTCATAATGATAAAAAGACCAAGATTGTATGTTATAAGCCGTAATCAAGCTAAAAAGCTATGTCGGACATTTGTTAATTTCCTTGTTCATTTTCTTTCTAACGTACAGTCTCTTTCCTTCTTAAACAGTGTATCTGATTCTATCCAGCATGTACCCACAACCCTTGCCCTGCTCTCACTCTTGTTCTGGTAATACCATCATTATTTCCCTATCCAAAGCTGGAGAGTGTGATTTAATTCATAGTGATCTATTCCCTTGGCCATAGAAACTGGTCCAAGGACAGATGTATTACCTAAATCAAGCAGACAAGGTCAAAACTTGATTCTGGGATCTTTCTTTGAGTCACACCATAGCAATTAAGTCACTTTTACTACACTTGGTTTTGTAATAATATTAGCCTGAAAGTTCCAGGAACATAATGTTGAATCTGAAAATGGACTCCACATTTTTAAAAAATGTAGGTCATTGAAAATTCCTTTCAGTGGAAGAATAACTCAAACCAAGGGTCAACAGCTTCTCTTTCACATTTAACGTCACATTATAAATATATATTATCTTTTATAAAAACACAGAGACATTTCCGCGGGATTAAAACAATTTTAAGCCATATACACAACTTCTGACTCCTGAAGGGGTCTGGGACAAGTCTGCAAAATTTCTATTTAGAGGAAATTTTAGCTGAGTAGATTTATTTGATCTTTGAGATTAAGTACACACACAAACACATATATCTAGTCAGTTTATATCTATATCTATGCATATATAGATATGTATTTTTATATATACGCACACATATACACATACGTGCATGCACAAAACATATACAAGTAACTCTTCTCTTCTGAGGTTTCTATTAGCAACAAATCAATTGTTCTCTAGCTGTGAGAAAATTTTCCAAGTTCTCCAATTAAAATAGAAACTAAAATAAAGCTAAGTGTTTTGGAACCAAATCAAGAGATGTACCAAAGCTTTCAAAGACTGTTGAGCTAATTTGAACTGAATTATACAAATAATATTAGCAAAAGAATCAATATGCTTTTTTGTAATAGATATTGTAATACCCAAATGTCTACCGTATCGTTGAAGTTAGCCAATAAGAATAAGAAAGCCCCATGGGGCGCCTGGGTGGCGCAGTCGGTTAAGCGTCCGACCTCAGCCAGGTCACTATCTGCGCGGCCCATGAGTTCGAGCCCCGCGTCAGGCTCTGGGCTGATGGCTCGGAGCCTGGAACCTGTTTCCGATTCTGTGTCTCCCTCTCTCTCTGCCCCTCCCCCGTTCATGCTCTGTCTCTCTCTGTCCCAAAAATAAATAAACGTTGAAAAAAAAAATTTAAAAAGAAAGCCCTGGTCTTCACTGTGTGATTTTCTGTGTGAAAACAAACACTCTGTTGCAAACAGAACTTCCTTGGATCTTTTAGCATTCTATAGCTTAAGACATGGTAGGTTACAGATTAAATGAAGCTATAAGGTGAGAAGAATAATATATTGGTCATAAGAAATATAATTATTAACAGCATGCATTTGGAATCATTTTGTTGCCTTGTGTTTTTGTTAGAACAATGGAAAAAGGCAACGACATTGTGGAAATTAGGGTAGACATACTTTGATTAGAGAAAAGAAGACCAAGCCGTAGAATCTGAAGAATTGTGAAACACTTTCCAAACTGTCCTGCTTAGCTAATAAATTCCACAAGGACACTGAGCAAGCAGTGGACAGCATGAGAACTGGATATAGAGGAATGATATGAATATATTTAGGAGAGAAAAAAAAACACTGAAAAGAAATCTAATGTAGTTTTATATTTCTCTGATGCTTGAAGTACTTCAAAATGTATTTATTAGGATATGACCCTTGCTTAAGTAAAACAGCTTTTAACTTTATAAAGTCTTTCTAAAATATAATGGGATCTACCATATCTTATGACCTTAATCCCCAGCAGTTAAAAATATAGGCTTTAGCAATAAGAAAATTTTTTTTACAATTGAGAGAATTAAAACACAGAAACTGAAAGCTTGAAGTCTTAATCGTGACGGCACAGAACACCAAACCTGACTCAGGATTCCGACTTCCAGGTCCGTTTTTTTTTCCCCTGGTCACAGCAAGGCTATGCGAGATGACCAAAGAAGATAAGAGGGATCTGGATCTTGAGTCACTGCTTAGAGCAGAAGTGACCGACCTGAATTGCCACTGTAACTTATGTGAGAAAACAAAAGCAAAAGCAAAAACAAGAACGCTGCTGTTTTTGAAACACAGTCTACTGTAATACCTAAAAAAATGTTGAGTATTTGTGGCCCGATTTCCTTTGTGTTCCCAAAACACCAAATCTTTCAAGATTTGGCTCAAATCATAACATCTCACACTCCTCCATGATTAATTACACTTTCTGTTGCATTCATTTGCATTTTGTGTACATCTGTGTTGCATGTAACTGGTGGGCAGATAATTACCACATAGCTTCGTATGTACTGACTAGATCCTGAGCTCCTTAAGTGGGAAAACTTTTCCTCATTCAACTGCATATCCGCGTTCATTTTATTGTTGCTTAAACAAACACTTTTTAAAAGAATGGGTGCTTGTACGGTTCATCAAATATGCTTCATTGCACAAAGTTTGGGGAGCTGTTTTTCTTAATTAGTATACTTTCTCCTTAGCAGGCAATATTAAATTATTAGTCATTATTAAGTTACAAAGCTTTTATGAAAAAAAAAGTTTATTTACTTATTTTGAGAGAGACAGAGACCGCGTTTAAGTGGGGAAGGGGCAGAGAGATTGGAAACAGAATCCCACGCAGGCTCTGTGCTGGCAATGTGAACCGTGAGATCGTGACCTGAGCTGAAACCAAGAATCAGACACTCAACTAACTGAGCCACTGAGGCGCCCCTAAATTCTGAAACTTTGATCCAATTTTTGTTCATGTAATTCCATGAGTTGATTGCAACCCAGTCTGACACGTATCTTAAATTCTTTTATTTCCTCCCGTTAAGAATGTTTTGGTTTTTGGAGTCGCCTGGTATAGAAGAGTTTTTGTTTGTTTGTTTATGTCTCTTTTATAGTTGATGATTAGAAGAAGGCAAATAATTCACAATAAAATGTTCGAGATAATGATTGATGGATGTAGATTATAGTATATCTTCTAGTCATGGACATATCCTTCTACAGTGGAGGGTGAAGGGAGCAGAATCTGTGTGCTTCCATTTGTTACATTAGCATCATAAAACCCCATTCTATGTAACTCTATATTCAAGTTGACCCCATGATTCAGAATTAAGCTCAGAACTCTAAGAAAGAATGCCTCAGAAGATTACTCTCCATAGTGTCATGAGAACTACACTTGAAATACAGTAATTAGAAAGAATGGAATAGTAAGAACTTCTTTGCCTAGAGACGAAGCTCTTACAGAGATATTGCCAATGTACAGAACCATTCACAGACAGCCGCTGAAACTCAGTGAGGTGGAGAATTATGTTCTCAGGTAAAAACCAATAAACGTGTGACTTCGGTTTATTCAGTTTGGGGGAAATTATTATGACCATTGCTGGTGGAGAAGAGAGCAGTCAGTTTTAAGACACCAGATTACATAACATTCTTTCATTGTTCATTTGAATTCTTTGTTCCAGAATGAGTTCTTCTGCCCCACCTCCATCATTAGTAGGTGGGATTTCAAATGAATCAGACCCCTCTCCAAAAAAAGCCAGACATTATAAGTATCAAACTATAGTGTGAATTAATTTCCAAGGTGATCCTCATAAATGTAATATATTCTATTTCACCTGAAACTTTTTCAGTTGTGGGTCATGGAGAACTAAAGTCACATGAAGAATCATCTAGCTTAGCATTGTGATGGATTATCTTCCTTTGTTGAGACCCTAAACTTTTGAATTTTAGCGGGGAGCTATTGTTCAGAAATTGTTCCGGCTCCATTGTAGTGAACTCGTGTAAAGATGATGTACAATTCTAGCTCATACCTTATTCTGTTCATGAGGAATTTCACTCTTTCTTCCCCTAGTATTTCCAGAACATGTGTTTCACAGACTAGACTTTACATGGTCATCTGTAGGAATCCATTTTATTTACTCTGTTATAGTTTGCTTTGGGTATATGTGGGTGTGTATGCGTATGTGTGTGTCCTTCCTCCTAGCATGTGGCATTTTTCTTCCATGTCAAGAGCATTTGTTCTTTCTGGCCACTGGATGGCGATTAAGTGTTTTTTTTTTTTTTTCTCTGTACAGGTAGATCATTAAAGGAACAAATAGCCAGTACAGATAGGTTTTGATTCATTGACAAGATTTCAAGGCACCTTATTAACAAGAAAACAGGGGAGCATTTCACCTTGTCTTAATCAATTAAATAATTTATTAACAAAGCCCACAACTTTGCTTGATTATTACCAAATGCAATAAGGCAGTAATTTACACAATATTTTTTAACGCAAGTACCTAGCTGTACCTATGAAATAAACTTGCAACTCTTTTCCCTGACAATTGCTACCTTCAGTACCCTCTGCCAAATCTCAGCCTAAAGGAAACCTTTAGGAAATACACTGAGAAATGTTCATAATCTCTCATGATACTGCATCGTAATTGTTTATTTATGGGTAAGATCTATTAGTTTTGGTTCTTGCTGAATCTAGAGCACTAGGTAACCTGTTAGTTAGTAAATGCTAGTTGAGTAAGTGGAAACAACAAATGTTGTTTTTCTTGCACTCTGGTTTTCTTACCCATCTGGGAGATAGGATGAAGTTCGACTCCATGAAATAGAAAGGTTCTGCAAATGCAGGTCTCCTGGCATTGGAGGAAGGGGCAGGTGTATCCCATACTTGGCGTTCACAGCTGTTTAACCGATCTTTCTCCTATTCTCCTCCTTGAAGAATGTCCCCTCTATAAAGTGAAGCATTGGACGGAGTTCTCCTGTGCTGAGTTTACAGAAAAGCTTGCTTTTCCCCTGTTCTAACCATTCGGAGTTGTTCTGGTTTTCAGTGATGAGGCCAACAATACTCTCAAAAATTCAAATTTGCATACCAAAAAAATGTATATGGGCTTCAAAATCCTACTGTCTACAAATCAAAAATTGTCCACACATTGCACTGAGATGATGTTTTCCATTATTAAAAACTTTTATTTGAGAATATTTTGATTTACTTATCAATTGGAAAAAAAAAAACAATACAAACATTTCAGAGACCATGCGCTCATCTTTTTCTCTACAGCCACGCTAAAATTTTCCTTATACTACTGGCATTAATGACGTGTATCATAGTAAGGAGAGAAAAGCAGCGGCAGCAGGTGAGAGCTTTGTGATCCCAGAGTGGAACAGGAGGAGGCAGAAGGGAGTGAGAGTGAGAGTAGCTCCCAGGGGAGTTCTTGCAGACAACCACGGGAGTCACTGTAGGAAACTAGGGACCATTCAAGGTCATTTTGCCCAACAACATACCAGCACATCCATGGAAGGCACTCAATTATGGATGCTTTTATTAAGAAAAAGTACTTTTTTGTCCTGTCCCTAACATCAGGTTCCTCTACCACAAAATTACTGGTTTCAAAGGTGATCCTAGATTCCTGCGGTGTACAGAACATTTTGGTTCTTAGTGGAATTCTTTCTTTCTCTTCTTTCTTTCTTTCTTTCTTTGTTTCTTTCTTTCCTCCCACCCTCCCTCCCTCCTTTCTCCTTCCTTCCTTCCTTCCTTCCTTCCTTCCTTCCTTCCTCCCTTCTTCCCTCCTTTCTTTCTTTCTTTCTTTCTTTCCTCCTTCCTTCCTGTCTTTTTTCTTCCTTCCTTCCTGTCTTCTTTCTTTCTTTCTTTCTTTCTTTCTTTCTTTCTTTCTTTCCTCTTTTTTGCCTCCTGGATGGTAGAATGAAAATGGTATGTTAGTCTGATTTTCTTTATTATATATATATATATATATCTATATATCTATATATATATCTCAGAGAGAGAGAGAGATCTATATAGATAGATAGATAGATAGATAGATAGATAGATAGATATAGATATAGATAGATATTTTATTGTTCTAGAGGCTAGAAGTCTAAGATCAAGGTGTCAACTCTGCTGATCCTTTCTGTGAGCTGTGAGAAAGTGGTGGGTGGGGGTCTCTTCCAGGCTCTCTCATTGGCATGAAGAGGGCCATCTCCCCTCTGTGTCTTCACATCATCTTTTCTCTGTGTATCTTTCTTTTCTGTTCTTTTTGTAAATTCACGAGTAATATTGGATTCGGCCTCACCCTAATGACCTTATTTTAATTTAGCCAATTTCATGTGCAAAGACCCTTTTTCCATATCAGTTCGTATTCTGAGAAACTGCAGTTTATGACTTTCAACATACGAATTTAGCACTTTCTCTACTTGATGCTGCCTCTCCCCCTCCAACCGCCCTGTTTTTCCATTACTAGAAGGTGCATTAGTTAAGCTCCCCCCACTGGAGCATGATTGCAGAGGCACATAACTTAGTGGTTGCATTCATTGCTTCTGGAAGCATAGCACCTGGATTTGCATCCTGGTGCTGTCACTTCTGGCTCTGTGGCCAACATTTCCTCATCTAAAGAACGGACATAATGTCATCTATGATGTTATGTGCTCAACCACTTTGCAAATGTTACACTTATAACTATTTATTATAAATATCATTAAAGAAATAAACTGCTTTCTAAGTACAGGAAGTAGTCCATACACTTTGACTACGAATGCTTACAATCCGAACAAAAAACACATAGGAAGCTTTGAAAATGTTGAGATGCAGGTTCACCTGTAGAATGGAAAAACAATCCTGTCTCGGTGGCAATGGCCCAAGTCATGCAGGGGCCACAGGTAATCATAAAAGACATTCAAATTTCAACTGTTTTGGATCACTGGGTCCCAGACCCATCAGGGAGTCATCTGCACAGTTCACTTGCCTCTCTCAAGTGCAGTCTCCGAGAACAACCCAGGTGCAAAGAAAGGGAAACAGTGCCCAGGAAGGGAATAGCACTGGGACACTTTGCACTGTGTGCATCCACCACATCCTCGATTTGATACCTAAGTGCATCAGAAATATTTAGTGGATGTCACCCCAACCTAATAAGTTCTTTTCCACCTTTTGACATTAGGAACATGCTCATTTCTTCTCTCTTCCACTGTTTGGGCGCTTTATAGTTAGCCACTACTGATTGTCTGGTCCTGACTGAAAGCTGGGTGAGCTTGGGTTTGGGCTCCTGTTGGTTCTGGCCATGACACTACAGATGTGATCTAAGTGTTTCATATGTATTATCAGATTTAATAATCAGAGCAACTCTTAGGGAAGTATCCATATTATCGTTAAAACTTAGGGGTACAGGGGGGTTAGGAAGGTTCATACTGCCCAAAGTCAAAAGGAAATAGTTGGCACAAAATTTGAATCCAGATCAGTATGATCTCTAACGCCTGAGCTCAGTGACAAATCCCTTCTCCTACGCAGATAAAGAAGAAAGTCAGACACCTAACAGTGTCTTTTGTTACAATGTGGTGAGGCTCAGATCAACAATTTGAAAGCTTTGATAATGAAATTGTCTCAGCTTAATTTCCAATCGTAGATTCTCTTAATCTGAAACCATCTCATGTCAGAGACGTATACATGACTATGAAACCAGTGGATCAACATATGGTCACTTTACATACATTTGAAACACTGTGTAAAGATGTGATTATACATTACCTAATTGTGCATTACTTAAATGTATAATCACATCCAATTCCAAAGATTCCAATGACTAACTACATAAAACAAATCCATACCCTAAAGTTCTGGCATCATTTGCTTTGAACTAAAATCTCTGATGACACTGGGCTTTTTTAAGTTCTCAAGTATACTTGACTTACTCCAAATTTTTTTTTCTTTAAATTGGCTTTTTAAAGCCTAGTCTTATATTTTGTTTACAAAAAGGCTCACCAATTTTGAATTTTTTTTTACCTTTTGAATACTGTACCCTAATTTAATTTGTATAATTTCATGTATTTGAATTCAAGTTTTGTTAAAGTAGGATTTAACATTTAAAATGTAACCAGTAAGATAAGACTGAATTGAAATGAACAAATACACATTGAGTTTCTACTATGTTACAGGTTTTGAAAATATGGATAGATGGGTAGATATCTGTATAGATACAGATACAGATATGATTTGGAAATGATGCAGATAGACATATCTGTTTGTCCATTCATCTATACCACCCATTTGACATTGAACTTTGGGCAAATGTGATGATCTTCCCATGGTAGCAGATTAGCATTGTATAAAGGACAGCCTTTAAATATTGCTATTATCTTGTGAAGATATAGGACACAGAACTATGAAATCTTGGACAAGTTGAAGGCAATGTGACAAGATTTTAATGGAAACTAGCTATTTATTTATTTATTTATTTATTTATTTATTTTTTTGCTTCTACTCATTTTCCTTTGAAAAGCTAAGTGGATTAATGAGGTAAAATCATTATCTTGCTAAGAACATAAACAAAGGTTATTATGAACCAGAAGTCTGTTTTGTGAGAAAATAAGGAATAGAGACAGTGAATAGAAAATACTAGGTAATCCTGGTGTCATCTTCCCTGAAACTTTATATTAAGTTCCTGTTTTTTTTTTTCAGCAAGACTGTACTCAAACTAAAATTATAATGACTAATCTTAAGTAATAGCAAACTGTAGATATAAAGCACATCTAGAATGTGATTTCCCTATCATTTTGCCTTTTGTCGTATTTACAGTTTTCACTTCTTAAGCTACAAAGACATATTTATAATTAAGAATCTCAACCTTCAGAGTTTAATCAACACATTTGACATATTTTAGGTCTGAACTATTTTTTCTGTCTGACTTAGATTGTGTGCCTTAAGGGTGAGGACTGCGTCCATGATGATTTATAGAGTGCTGCATACTTGGTTTTCAATAAATACTAAACAATAAAGAAAGCTTGTGTAGCAAAGATACAACTTTCATGCTAAAGACAAATTGGTTAAATGATTTAGAATCATTTTTATTTTATATTGGAAAGCAGTGACAAAGTATCCTCTTTGAATGGAGTAACACTTTCCATTTTCATGTCTCAAATTAACATAGTTGTGTGTGCTCTCTTGCTCTCATTTGAAGCTTTAAATCCAGCTTTATGCACATTTTTAAATGTTATCATTTTATTGAATATGCACTTTTGAGTAAGATTTAATAAGAACATCAGTGAATTAGCAAGTGATATTCTCTAGTTCATCTGCTGAGTACTGCATATGCAACAACATTTGGAGCCATTCCAAATTAAACTCATGTAATGAAGGTGAAAATATTTCGTTTACACTTACTTATATTTCTGGCTTTCATGCACCATTGCCTTTCAGCTCATGAACTGTTCAGTCTTTTGCATTGTTCTCAGTGTTCAATTCTTTGGCATTCCATACATCCTTTGGAATGTCAATTGGAGAGGAACATCCTATGTCTCTTGCTTCATTGTGACATCCATCTATACTCAAGTGTGGTGGCAGAAGAACCTCATGAAGCTACAGGTTGTCTTGTTCAGTCCTACTTCAGGGCCCCTGGCAAGTGTTTTCTGCATGGAACATTCTTTCCCCTTCTTTTTATTACCCTGTCAACTTTTCATTAGCAACTTAAGAATCCTCCTTCAAGGTTCAGACTAAATGACTACCCTACAGGAAAGCCTTCTCTCCTACCTCTACCTTCTACTTGACTAAGTTGTTACCCTTGTATCAAAACCCTTAATTCCTAACCTTCCCTCAACACTGCATTCATTAGATTAGTCTTTGCTTATTTGACATGTATCTTCTTGACCAAAAAAAAAAAATCCATAAAGGAATAAAGTTCATGAATTATTCACCATGGTAACCAGAACACCAATCTCAGTGCCTGAGACATAACAATCATTCAATAAAAATTCGCTGAACAATTAAAAGACTATTGTTTAACCTTTCAAGACCACTACACAAGAAGATCATGTATTCTTGAAGCAAAATAGTTAAAACTTACTGTGGAATTTGGCTTGTAAACCATGGAAAGTATTTACACTCACAACTTCGGGACTCAATCAGTATTTGGGACAAATCATGTGCTTTCCTTGAGCAAAGCTAACGTGTCAATAAAAAAATGTTCTATAAATTTTTATACAGGCTGGACATTCCTCGGTTTACAAACTGTTCCTGGTTGATCTTATGAAGTTAACTTTGATTTTTTTTTTCTAAAAAAACGATATGAGGTATAATGTTTTGGCATTCTCTGTGGGGGTGGGGGGAGAGTTTCATTAACTATCTCCATTTAAACTTAGCACACACTGAGAACAATCCATCGGAAAGGTTTACTTTTATTCTTTTGGGGGACGCCTAGAATAGTTCTGTGCAGGGTGAGGGGAAGGGTTCTGCAGCTAAGTCAGGGGCTGGTGAATCCACAGTGAAAGAGCTGTTTAATCTGAGGAAAAATGTGAGTTGCACTATTGAAGCACATACATTCATGCTTAATAATCCACCAGAGGACAGACTACCAAGAGTGAGGTAGAATACTGTCGGTGCAATAAAACCCTGTGTAATTGGCAGAGTCATGTGTAAATTGTAAATTTGTTTGTTTGTTTGTTTGTTTGCTTCTTTTGGTGGATTAACAAATGTCCAGGCCACAGGAAGTTCCTGAATTCTTCTAAATCTGTCAATATTTTATGAGGAGAAAAAGAAAGTTGCAATGCTAATTGATACTTCAGGGTGAAACAGATCAGGATTCACTCACTCCCCAGTGGGGCCTGCGGGTTTTCAGAAATTTTGTCTTATTTGCTTATTTTTAAATGTGTTTTTCTTGTCCCCAAAATGTAATATGAAAGATCAAGTAAGCATGCTGGCCTAGAAGATATGGGAAATTGTCTATACATTTAAAAAAATCCTATGTCTACCTATAAGAAATCTAATTTAATTTATTTACTTTAAGGGAAGATTAAATTATTGCAGGCTTTCTATAATTCAAACCACCTGTTTAAAAAAAATGTTAAGTACCGCTTTAACAAGAAAGAGCTTTCACTAATGTGAGAGTATGAATAATCCATAGATTTGAGCTATCTGAGAATAATGCACATTTTGCATTTAGCCCCATTTTAGCCCATGTGCTTTCCTTGAGCAAAGCTAACGTAATTTTAGAAGCAGAAGTCATGTTTGATTTATGGACCATCATGATTTAGTAATAAAATCAAATTTGAAAGTTTCTATTAAAAAATAAAAACAAAAAACTGGATAGCTAGTCCAAGCATTAGAATTATTTGCTCTTTTTTTCCCCCAACCTAAAAAGTGAGTCTTGATTGAAATCAGTGGAGAATGTTCTCCAGCCCTTTTCATTTTGTTTTCCCATCACAAATTTTATCTGACAATATTTCCACTACAATGATGCAGGTTTAACCCTTTCAGCGATGTGTTTGAATGGGAATGTTAATTTAGGCATTCATCTTGCTTTCCTGACCATTAGTTATTCTGAGAAAAACTCAAAGGGAAGTATCTTTAATTATCTTTAGAGAGTCACTACTCTGTTGATTTTGCCTCATTAAATTCATGCTAACTGTTCTAGTGCATTTTGAGGCCATTATGAGTAAACAGTATTCAAAGGCCTAGTAGTTGAAAACACACATTTTACAAATATGAAATACAGCCTTGAATTTCACTTTATTGTGCAATCTCTCTCTTTGTACCATTTCATATCATTTCACAGCATTCAATATCGTGTGTTTGCAAAACAAAGATTACTTTTGAATAATCCTGTAATTCCGGTTTCAGAGTGAGATGCAGTGGAAGAAAAGCTAAACCTTTATACTAATTACTTTGAGGTATAGCAGTAGTTTAGATTGTTCCAGAAAAATAGTTATTCTCCTGAGGAGTAACAGCTTCCAGAATGCTGAATGCAAGGCTAACCAAGCATAAAGTCTTTTATTTTTGGCCTTCTGAGCACTCGGGGAATGGAACCAGTTGCTTCAGCAGTAAAGCCCTTTTTAAACAAATCAAATCGGAAGGAAATTGAGACCCAAATTCTATAGAGGGAATCTATGAAGAATGTTTGAGCTCAGGGGCATCGGAATTCTTAGTGTGGAATCCATTATTCTACCATGATTAAGGCAGTTCATCACCAATTACAGGAGCGTGTTTCTAGGTGATCAATGGAGGTTAAAGAGTTTTTTTTTTCTTTCTTTCTAGAATCAGCTTCCTAATTAATAAAAGTGAATTTTACAATGGCCTTCTTAAGAACAGCTGTGTTATCAGTTGTTTATGGTTTATGGAACAGCCTTGCAGTCATGCTTGTTTTTTGGCATTGGAATAGAAATGAGTGATTTGCATAAGTGTAATATTAGCAGCTCTGTTGATTATTTTCTTTCCTTTTCTCTTTTTTGTATATTCATCATTTCTATTATTTTAATGATGAATGACTTTTAAGCAAAAAAAAAAACCTCTTTGCTTTTTTTTAACCTCTCAAAACAGGCTAAAAATATGTTCATATAAAATTAGTATTAGATTAAACTCTGTCTTAATTTAACCACAATATGTTCTATGAACAAAAGTCAAATTTAGCCTAAATCAGGTCAAGATATACAGATAGCATATAACATTAACATACAAAGAATTACATTTTCATTTGAAAATAGACTTTACAGAGTAGTTGTAATTGCAAAATGTGATTTTTGAGGGAATTAGTTCATAAACTACCCTAAAATCTAGAAGTTTAAATATTATTTGTTTAAAATTCAAATTGATATTTCATTCAGACTATACTTCTTAAATAATGAGTATTGCCTTTATTTTATTTGCTCTTTTAAAATTTATTTATTTATTTATTTTGAGATAGAGCTGGGGGGGGGGGCGGGCAGAGAGAGGGGGAGAGAGAGAATCCCAAGCAGGTCCACACTGTCAGTACGAAGTCCATAGCAGGATTTGAACTGACAATACTGAGATCATGACCTGAGCTGAAATCACGAGTCAGATGCTTAACCAACTGAGCCACCCAGGCACCCCTTCAATACTCCCTTTAAAAAAAATGCAAATTTCAATCTAAACTTCGCTACCATACTGTTTATTCTTTACTCATGGCAAGTGTTAGAAATTGAATTGTTTCCCAAAAAATTCATGTTGAGTTCCTAAACCTCAGAAGATGGCCTCATTTGGAGACAGGGTCTCTACCGAGGCAGTAACTTAATGCGAGGTCATTAGAATAGGCCCTAATCCAATATGACTGGTGTCATTATTAAAAGGTAAAATTAAGACACAGAAAGATATACATAGAGGAAAGATGATGTAAACACACAGGGAGAGGGCAGCCATCTGCAAGCCAAAGAGAAATGCCTGGAACAGACCCTTCTCTCACGGCCTTCAGAAGGAACCAACCCTGCTAACACCTTGGTCTTGAACTTCTAGCCTCCAGACCTGTGAGAGAATAATTTTCTATTCTAAGTACCCCAGTTGTAGTGCTTTGTTATGGAAGTTCTAAAAAAAAACGAAATAGGAGATATATTTACTGCCAAGTGGACTATTTTCAATCAAAATGTCTTAAAATTGTCCCTTAATTGCCAGTTAATGATGCTGTGCAGAATGTGCGATGCATTTTAGGAGTAGAGCACAAACAATAAGAGTATCGGACGTCAGTATCTGATACTCTTACCTTCTAGCTATAAAACACTGGGAAATGTGTTCAACTGCCTTGTGTCTCAGTTTCGTCATTAGTAACACAGGAATACTAGTGTTCCCAGCTCACCAGAGTGCTTGTGAGGACTAAAAGAGATGAAATGTACAAAGTGCTGATTCCTAGTACATGGCCTCTAGTTAGCACTCTACAAATTTTAGTGGCCATAAATGTGAAAATTCATCAATGCTGATTACTATTGGAAATTGAAAAATTGTGAAACCTAACCAGAGATCTGCTGTGTTTCTCAAGTGAAGACTTGCAGATAAACCACCTCCTATGGGGCAGAACTTACCAGTACTTTGTGCCATACTATCAACATTAACCAAACTGCAAAGCTTCTTTCATTGAACCATGCATGCGAACTACACAGCGTTCTATGTGTTCCCAAGGACAAAAGATGCATCATGGATTATGGGAAACTGGGGTCTAGTTCAAGAAATAACACATGGATACCCACAGTTCTAATGCAAAGAAATAATTCCTGCTACAAGACAAGTGTCGTTGAGGACAGATCCTGCATGTGGAAGGTGCAGTTTCCTCTTACCTGTGTTCCTAAAAGAATGCTTTTATAAATTACATTTCCCCCATGCTTTGATCCTTTAGAAAGCCATCTTTTTTTAGTTAATATATTCATTCACCACATCTTTATATACAACTCCATGTTTGTTGGGTTTTGTGCAAGGCTCATGCAGGATGAAAGGGCAAGAGTCAGGGCTGTGCTAGAACTCTCTCCTTGAGTAGTTTTTGTATGCTTCCCTTGTTTAATAACTATTGAAACATTGGGACAGAGAAAAGTGTTCCTAGGTGTCCCCAGGCAGAATTAGTCCCACTTGTTTACATTTGCCTAGATCTTTGCCTACCTTAGTCACTGCATTTCATCATTCTATATTGTGACTAATTCATAAAGAATTACTCTGCCACATTCTCTAATATGTGAATTCTTGCAAGAAACATGTGTTTTTCTATATATGCTCAGAGCCTAGCACAGTAGCTAGCATGAATCAGGTGCAATGTAAATAAAAGAGTGAATTAATTATTGTAAAAGAGGGAAGGTGAGGGATAGGCAAATGATCATGAAGAACTCAGTATTCATGCAGAGCTTTACATAAGAGAGGGCACAGACAAGGAAAATATGGTGGGAGAACAAAATTCCAGGCAGATGGAAAATCAAGAGCTAAAGCACACACATGGGGAAAGGAATACATATTGAAATTGCAAACAAGTCAATTTGGCTGGGGTCTAGTGTATATGAACATGAATAAGGTAGAATTTAAAAAGGCAAATCCCATTTGCATCGTGGAGGCTCATAAATGCAAGGCTAGGGAATCTAGACCTTAATCGTTACAGCTCTGAAAACAACACTCCATGATTCTCCAATGCCTCTGGCATAATCTGTTAGCAGTATGTAATTTGGGAAAGGCATGGGAGAGAATTTTGTTGATGTCTTCATATATTAACTCAAATTACTCCATGTTTAATTCAACCAAAATATACTTTAATCCACTAATAGAACTTTTTCTTAGTTGCTTTGTTATATTTTGAATGTACCACTTAGTTTAACACAGTAAGTGATGTCTTAGGCTCCTTTTTTTATAAGTGGACAGTAAAATTTATCTGCTAAATGTCTTTGCTGATAACTTCGATCAATTTATGCACATTGAAACCTCCTGGGAAGTGTGAGCCTTATAAAACATAAATACATAACCAGTAACAAAGTAGGATCAAAAGTGTTATTCATGAGCTCCAAAATATTATTACTTTACTTAAGTATTCATCTGATTCTCTGTAAAGCTTGTGGTAAAATGGAATCAGAAATCAAGGCTTGAGCTAAAGTTATCTAGGGCCAAGATCATTTCAAGAAGGTAATACAGAAGTCCAGTCTACAGTTCAATATAAACGTGGAAGCCTCATTGAAAGATATACTCCTGATGTTAGAAAAAAAAAATTCTCTGAAGCAACAAAATGCTCCATGATTCAGAAATTTCAAAATACATACATATGCTTATATGGAATAAAAGTTTGAGAGTTGTCATGGGAAAATATTCATAATACCTTATCTATTGATGTGAACATGGATAAATTTCAAAACTATAATGCTGTTATTAAGAAAAAGTTGAAAATTATTCTTATAGCATTGGATGCCATCTAAAGTGCACTCTAAATGTTAATATGCCCAAAATAAAGATGTATATTCTTTATTAATAAGGACATATTTACTAAAATTATACAATTTTCCTTGGAATGATCTACCCAACCTCAGGTTATAAATTTCTCTGAGCAAGGTGGGAGAAATACTATAGAAGGTACTGGGCTCTAGGTGTATTTCTACGTACTGTTTTTAGAGCAAATATCTGTATTTATTTTTTAAAAAATAAATAAAATATTTGAAGCACATACAAGCCATTGGGAGGAGCATCTTTGTCAAGACAAAACACGTTAACCCTTAGCACTTTGCTTACCTAAGTTCCTAGTTGCCTTAAATGAAGGGGCATCTCAAGAGGCTTTTCCCAGACCACTGCAATAAAGCGGATGGATATCTCAATATAACAAGCCAAATTAATTTCTTGCCTTTCTAGTACATGTAAGAGTTATGTTTACACTATACTGTAGCCTATTAAGTGTGCAATAACATCGTGTCTAAAAAAAAAATCTATGGTCATTTAAAACACTTTGTCGCTATAACATGCTAACCATTATCTGTGCTTTCAGCAAGGTGTAATCACTGATCACAAATCACCATAACCAATGTAATAATAATGAAAAAGTTTGAAACGTTGCAAGAATTACTAAATGTCACATACGGACACGAAGTGAGCAAATGTTGGAAAAATGGCACCAACAGGCTCGGTTGAGGCAGGGTGGCCACACATCTGCAATTTGTAAGAAACACAGTATCTATGCAGACCAGGAAAGTGAAGCACAATGAAACTAAGTATGCTGGTAATGGTAAATGTGAGAGAGTCCTTTCCCTGAACAAGCTCCTGATGTAGTAGGGAAGACTACAATGTGCCCAAATAAATTACAATGTATTAGAGTTTATACAGTAATAAAAGCTTTACCCTGAATTCAGATCCCCTAAACAGGCCAGTCCAGGTGAATAAAGGCTTTAGAACTACTTAAGATATGAATGTGGCAATATTAAAGAATACCCTAATAACAAAAACCTTGTTTCTGTATAAACTAACAGAACCACTGTCTACATGTCTAACACCTCTCCCTTTCCACCAAGTAGGTGATTTGGGGAGTACTAAATGCTGATAGTTCCTTCTGTTTATTTAATTTTCAATTTATTTTCATTTCCTGATTTATTTGGTATGAGGTCACCCAAAGCAAAATCCTCTTGCAAAATTTTGGGCTGGCCAAGTCTGGTTCAGAGAATCTACAATGTCTTCAGTGTCACAGCTTCCTTCTCTCTTTTTATTTCATCACCTTTTATGTGTGCCTCCCATGTTCAAGATCAGCTCATGGTTATCAGATGGTTTCTGCAACTTTAGCCATCATATCTTCTTTCTCAGCAGAAAGAAAGAGAATGTAGATGATCCAAGAGCTTTCTTTTGAAACAAATTGTTTGTGAAGTATATCATCTATGTATAAAGAGTATGCAAATCAAAGTATGCCACTTCTATTAATTTTCCAAGGTTACATTATCCATGTAATCAGCCTTCAAATCAAGAAATAGGAGATTATTGGGGCGCCTGGGTGGCGCAGTCGGTTAGGCGTCCGACTTCAGCCAGGTCACGATCTCGCGGTCCGTGAGTTCGAGCCCCGCGACGGGCTCTGGGCTGATGGCTCGGAGCCTGGAGCCTGTTTCCGATTCTGTGTCTCCCTCTCTCTCTGCCCCTCCCCCGTTCATGCTCTGTCTCTCTCTGTCCCAAAAATAAATAAAAAACGTTGAAAAAAAATTAAAAAAAAAAAAGAAAGAAATAGGAGATTGTCAGCATCCAGAAGATCCTCATTCCCTTTCCAAGTAACTACCTCGAAAACAAACCATTAAACTGACTTCTAAAAGCACAGATTACCTCAGCCTCGCAACTTGTTACTAGATATGTCGCCAGAGGCAAGGGAAACAAAAGGAAAATCAGCTATTGGGACTCCATCAAGATAAAAAGCACAGTGAAGGAAACAATCAACAAAACTAAAAGGCAGACTATAGAATGGGAGTAGTTATTTTCAAATGACATAGCTGGTAAAGGATTAGTATCCAAAATCTATAAAGAACTTATCAGACTCAACACCCAAAAAACAAATAATCCAGTGAAGAAATGGGCAAAAGACATGAATAGACACTTTCCGAAGAAGGTGTCCAGATGGCTAACAGACACATGAAAAAATACTCAACATCACTCATCATCAGGGAAATAAAAATCAAAACCACTATCTCTGTCAAAAATAAATAAACATTTTTTAAGAATTAAAAAAAAGGGGGAGGGGGGCGCCTGGGTGGCTCAGTTGGTTAAGCGTCTGACTTCGGCTCAGGTCGTGATCTCAAAGTCTGTGAGTTGGAGCCCCACGTTGGTCTCTGTGCTGACAGCTGGGAGCCTGGAGCCTGCTTCCGATTCTGTGTCTCCCTCTCTCTCTGCCCCTCTCCCGCTCATGCTTTCTCTTCCTGTCAAAAATAAATAAACATTTTTAAAAAATTAAAAAAAAAACACTATGAGATACCACCTCACACCTGTCAGAATGGCTAAAATTAACAACACAAAAAACAACAGGTGTTGGTAAGGATGTGGAGAAAGGGGAAGCCTCTTACACTGTTGGTGGGAATGCAAACTGGGGCAGCCATTTTGGAAAACAGTATGGAGGTTCCTCAAAGAGTTAAAAAATAGAATTACCCTGTTGTCCAGTAATTGCACTACTAGGTATTTACCCAAAGGATACAGAAATACAGATTTGAAGGAGTACATGCATCCAATATTTATAGCAGAATTATTAACAACAGCCAAACTATGGAGAGATCAAATGGCCATTGACTGATGAATGGATAAAGAAGCCATACTACTATGTATACAATGAATATTACTCAGCCATCAAAAAGAATGACATCTTGCCATTTGCAAAGATGTTGATGAAGCTAGAGTGCCTTATCCTAAGCGAAGTAAGTCAGAGAAACACAAACACCACACGATTTCACTCATATGTGAAATTTAAGAAACAAAACAGACCACCATAGGGGAGGGGCAAAAGAGAGAAGGAAACAAACCATAGAGATTCTTAATGATAGAGAACAAACTGAGGGCTGATGGAGGCAGGTAGGTGGGGGATGGGCTAGATGGGAGATGGGTACTTAAGAGGGCACTTCTTATGATATTATGATGAGCACTGGATGTTTTAAGTGATGAACCACTGAATTTTACTCCTGAAATCAATATTGCAGTGTATATTAACTAGAATTTAAATATAAATAGATACATACATACATACATAAATACATAAATAAATAAAATGAAACTACAAATTAATTTTAACTGTTTTCAAAATATAAATGAATGAAAAATTATGGTATATGCTCATTTATGTCTTCTTTTATGCAATATTATAATAGCATGACGTAGTCATGCTGCTGAGTAGGGCATTTTTTATTTTTTTGCCATAGTTATGTAATGTCCATTGAGTGCTACAAAATTTAATTGGTTTAATTATTTTACTGCTAATAGGCATTTAGGTAATTCCCACTTTTTGGATATAAACATTTTTGTCATTGTCTTTTAGTGAACATATATACTTATTCTTATCTAACATATGCCTACAAGTAGGCATGGGCTTATGCCAATTTTCTCAAGAGATTTTACCAATTTATACTTGCACCTTCAGTAGAGTTTCTGTTGCTCCTTGTCCTCATGAACATTTTCCGTTACCTTTTTTTTTTTTTTTTAATTTTAACCTTCTGGTGGAAGTGTGAGAGTATCCCATTATGATTTAAAAAAAAAATATGTTTACTTACTTCAAGAGAGAGTACACATGTGTGAGTGGGGGAGGGGCAGAGAGCAAGGAGGAGAGAGAATTCCTTTTTTTTCCTCATTTTATTTTTTTTTATTTTTTAATTTTTTTCAATATATGAAATTTATTGTCAAATTTGTTTCCTTAAAACACCCAGTACTCATCCCAAAAGGTGCCCTCCTCAATACCCATCACCCACCCTCCCCTCTCACCCCCCGTCAACCCTCAGTTTGTTCTCAGTTTTTTTGTTTTTTTTTTTATTTAAATTTTTTTTTCAATGTTTATTTATTTTTGGGACAGAGAGAGACAGAGCATGAACGGGGGAGGGGCAGAGAGAGAGGGAGACACAGAATCAGAAACAGGCTCCAGGCTCTGAGCCATCAGCCCAGAGCCCGACGCGGGGCTCGAACTCACGGACCGCGAGATCGTGACCTGGCTGAAGTCGGACGCTTAACCGACTGCGCCACCCAGGCACCCCTGTTCTCAGTTTTTAAGAGTCTCTTATGCTTTGGCTCTCTCCCCCTCTAACCTCTTTTTTTTTCCTTTCCCTCCCTCATGGGTTTCTGTTAAGTTTCTCAGGATCCACCTAAGAGTGAAACCATATGGTATCTGTCTTTCTCTGTATGGCTTATTTCACTCAGCATCACACTCTCCAGTTCCATCCACGTTGCTACAAAGGGCCATATTTCATTCTTTCTCATTGCCACGTAGTATTCCATTGTGTATATAAACCACAATTTCTTTATCCATTCATCAGTTGATGGACATTTAGGCTCTTTCCATAATTTGGCTATTGTTGAGAGTGCTGCTATAAACATAGGGGTACAAGTGCTGCCCCTATGCATCAGTACTCCTGTATCCCTTGGGTAAATTCCTAGCAGTGCTATTGCTGGGTAATAGGGTAGGTCTATTTTTAATTTTCTGAGGAACCTCCACACTGTTTTCCAGAGCGGCTGCACCAATTTGCATTCCCACCAACAGTGAAAGAGGGTTCCCATTTCTCCACATCCTCTCCAGCATCTATAGTCTCCTGATTTGTTCATTTTGGCCACTCTGACTGGCGTGAGGTGATACCTGAGTGTGGTTTTGATTTGTATTTCCCTGATAAGGAGCGACGCTGAACATCTTTTCATGTGCCTGTTGGCCATCCGGATGTCTTCTTTAGAGAAGTGTCTATTCATGTTTTCTGCCCATTTCTTCACTGGGTTGTTTGTTTTTCGGGTGTGGAGTTTGGTGAGCTCTTTATAGATTTTGGATACTAGTCCTTTGTCCGATATGTCATTTGCAAATATCTTTTCCCATTCCGTTGGTTGCCTTTTAGTTTTGTTGGTTGTTTCCTTTGCTGTGCAGAAGCTTTTTATCTTCATAAGGTCCCCGTAGTTCATTTTTGCTTTTAATTCCCTTGCCTTTGGGGATGTGTCAAGTAAGAAATTGCTACGGCTGAGGTCAGAGAGGTCTTTTCCTGCTTGAGTAGAGAGATTTCCAAGCAGGCTCTGAGCTGCCAGGTGAAGCCTGATGTGGGGCCCAAACTCAGAAACCCTGAGATCATGAACTGAGTTGGATGCTCAACTGGCTGAGCCACCCAGGCATCCATTCCATTCTGATTTAAATTCTCATTTCCTGATGATTAATAAAACTGAGCACCTCTTTTTATTAATGGTCATTCTACACTCTATTTTGTAAAGTGACACAGTATTTTGCCTATTTCCTGTTATGCTGTCTGACTTTTCTTGTTATCTGTACGTTTGGTTTTGTTTTTAATATTCTGCATTAGAATCTTTCATCACATATATGTGATATAAATGTCTATCTCACATTGTAGGTTACTTTTTCACCCTCTTTAAAGTGTTAGGCCCTCAGAAAAATTAACCTTTTTCTGAAACAAGGCAATATAATTAAAATAAAAATAACTATATTGAAAACAGGTTAATCAACATTAGAAAAGCCAACACTAATAATAGACAATTATATATTTTCTACAATTTAAAACACGACAAACATTTAAAACATTTAAACGGAATATCCCAGGCTGGTTGAAAGTGGAAACAAACAATAAACAGCTATACAGGCATGTGAGTGTTCGTTCATTTAACTAGATCCACGTCTCTATGTAATTGTTATACAAATTTGGTGAAGGTGGCAATGAAGACATGTAAGGATCTGATTAAAGTTATGCAGTCTCTATAACAATGATATGTATATGTACACACATATTTTGATGGGATAACTTTAGAGAGTTTTGTTTTTGTTTTTGTTTTTGCTTCTGTTTCTGGTTGTTTTTTTTTTTTTTTTTTTTTTTTGGAGACCTTGAGATGCATTGGACACCAGAGTAAAGCCCTTGAATCTAGTACACTCAAGTTCATACTATCTTCCTACCTCTAGGAAAAACAATTATACCTTTGCAATCCTGCACAGTTGGCTCCTTCTTAATTATAATATCTGTCCATCTGTGTTGTCTCCTGGATAAAATAAAACAAGTTATCTCAAGCCTATAGCTAAACACGCACTTATAAAACCATTTCACGGGTAATCAGTGTAGAGAAATAATTTTCTTGGACACATTTTTCCCCACTCTTTACTCACATCATTTGTTGTCTCTCCACTGCTCATTCACCTTCTAACCTTCCCTATGAAATCATTGAAAGAAAGGAGAAAATGTCTTTCCTGGAAATACTGTTTTGAGTGACTATCTTTTACAATTCCCTCCCTGTCTGTAAATTGTACATTTCAGGCCATGAAATATTCAACAAATACAATTTTGATGCCCTCTCTTCTAGAGATCTCTCTTTTACAAAACAGATTGTTTACAACTGTGCTCCCCTTCTGCCTAATGGGTACCCTAGGGGAATGTTGTTGGCTTTGAGATTCAACCACATATTTTCCACAAATAACAGCGTTGAAGCCAATGAAATCCAAGAGGAGCAAACATTATTCAGTGATCTCTGAAAAGAAGAGGCTCATGTTTCTCTTCCCGTTGGGGTATGAAGGAAAAGGACACGGAGGGATATGCGAACTGCAACCACATATAAGCAAATGATTTCAAAAAGTAGTGGCGCATTTCATGTCCTTTGGAGTCAAATGGGAGTCCTAAACTGTCAAGCTTAGCTACAGTGGAAACGGGTTTCTCTTTGGGGACCAAGATACACATTCACTTGCTTCCCATTTGGTTTGCTGATACAGCATCCATGCCCTGGCAGGTGCTGTCTGGGACTGCCAGAGAGATGAAAGCACAAATATATCACCTTGCTCTAGTGGGTTCTGAGACCAATAGCCAGAATTAATGTTGTTCCATGAAGACCAAAGCGCTTCCTAGGAACCTGGGAAGACCCATACATCACGGATGGTACAAACCAGTGCTCTGTATGAAAACAAAACAGTGCAAAGCAAGATGAGAAGGGACGAAGAAGAAAACTGCTAAGGAACCAGAAGTGTCATGAATATTGGGATTAACCATTTTAACCGTACTGATTTAACTAGATTAGGATAGATGTACATTCAGCTTGATGTCATTTTTTAAACTTAACATCTGTTTCCTGTGCAGGAAACATGTGCCATACATTAAGAGTACGGTGCACAAAACACTTTCTCATCTCTAAAGCTTGGAGTCTATTTTAAACAACGACAACAACAACAACGAAAGTGAAAATAAATATTTGTCAGATGGTATATTTAATGTTAGGTCAAGCAAAGAATGTAGTAAGAGCAACAGGAGGGGCACTTTTCACAACCTCTAGGAAGCTCAAAGGAAAGACTCAGCAGAGGTAACTGCTGAGCCAGTTCTAATGGATGATCAGGGATAAGCCAGGTAAAGTGGTGGGGATAAGTGAGGTGACCACGATAATGATTTAAGAGCTATTATGAAGGTGGGGTTAACAGAGTATGTGAAATGATTGGACGTTAAAAGGAAAATAGAAAACAAAAGGAGGAATCCAGTAGTAACAGAGCTGTAAATGAGGTCTAAAATGAAGTCTCTGTATTATGTATGCCTTGATACTCGGAGAAAACCAAGGGCCTTGAATGTCCTCACCACAAGTTCATCTCATCATGGTGCTCCTATTGATAAGGCTCTGTAGCCAAACGCATTTCCCTATCATGGCGATCAAGGACACTGCCTCCTTGTCTCTGAGTAGGAAACTTCAGTTCCCTAGCAGCCCATACAATTATTCAAACAAGCCAATCACACTTCCCACAAAAATTAGGGGTCACTCCACCATCTTATTACTACAAGCTTACCTTCCACAGTCTCTACAGATTCACTCATATCCTAAGAGCAAGCATCTGGAGGCTCTGCATGGCATGGTGTTCCTGTCCCCAAGCTGGGAATATATGTGACTGACAAACTGCCACCCATCTCTTCTGCCAATGATGGGCATTGCATCTTCAGCCATTTCCGAAATCTTGGGACAGAGATTCCTTCTACACCAATAGGATGAAGAGGAGACGCATAATACACTAGCTTGAACAATATTTTAGTGTGTTTGAACTGCTAACAGAATGCCATACACTGGGTGGCTTAGACAATAAATATTTATTTCTTAAAATTCTGGAGGCTGAGATGTTCAAGATCACAGTGCCAGCAGATCCTACGTCTGGTGAAACCTGCTTCTTGTTTTGTAAATGGCCATTTTCCTGTCGTGTCTTCACATTTTGGAAGGGAAAGAGCTAGAGAACTTTCTGGGGTCCCTATTCTAAGGGCACTAATCTAACACATGCGGGCTCCATTCTTGTGACCCAATCATTTCTCAAAGGCCCTACCTCCAAATTCCACCACATTGGTGCTTTAGATTTCAACATATGAATTTAGGGAAAACACAAACATTTAGTCCATAACATTCTGCCCTACTTCCTCCTAAACTCATGTCCTTCTCCCAAGCAAGATACATTCATTCCGTCCCATGGACTCTACAGTTTATGTCTGAAGTCTCATCTAAAGATTATCTAAATCAGATATGGGTGATATTCAAGGTGCCAGGAAATTGTTTCTCCCCATTATTGATAAGGGAATTCTCAAGGAAGAGTAAGCTTGTTTTTGTTTGTTTATTTGGTAAGGGTAAAGGTATGTGTAAATGAGGAATGTAAGTCTGATTCAGTTTACTGAATCACATGGAATAAAAACACTTATAGGTTGCTTGGCATAAAATCAAGCAAGATCCCACCTAACAACTTCCATTTTCGACTTGAGGAAGGAAATGATGAAATTTTTGAGAGTGATTGAGGTTGCAGTTGGGTAGGAGATTTGGGGAGAATGGAGGAAGTTTGAAATAGGTGAATAACTATGATGAAAGGTTCATCTCTGAGGACAGCTGAAATCTTTAATAATATTTGATTTAAAATTAACATAGGTTACCCCTGTCATGTATAAAATAGCAATCCCAGCTTCAGAATCTTTGTAGGATAAATAAACAGGATGCTAAAGCTGTTCGTGAAAACTGCTCAAGCCAAGATTTTTAAAATTGTATATTTTATGCTTATGTGTCTATACATCTATTTTATATATCTCTTGTTACAGAGTAGTTTGTTGTTGTTGATTTGTAAAAAAAAAAATCTTTTGTAAATGCCTGGCAGAAATGCTAAATTGCATTTTCTGTAAAAGCAAACTCTTGAAAAATTGCCTGGAGGTTCGAATTGAGTAATGGAGGAAAAATAAGGGGAATGAGAAATGTGTGCTTTATTAAAACATAGGAAACACCTATAAGGATAAATAAGATGAGGGGTGGTAAGTCCTATGACGGTAGAAATCCTTGAGATGGAGGGGAAAAAAGTTAAATGTGATGTAAAGCAAAGAGATATGCTTCATGATTTTAAATAAATGTTTGCTTACTTTGTCACTTTCAAAAGAAAATTGCTCAATTTGTCACCTTTCAAAGAAAATCCAGTAACTATGTCCTTCTAAGATGAAGAAAATTTGGACACAAAACACACACGACAGAGAAGAGATTGGAGTGATGTTTCTACAAGCCAACAGACACCAAAAACTTCCGGCAGGCTCCAGAAGGTATGAAGAGGCAAAGAAGGATTCTCCCCCAGAGCCTTTAGATGGAATGGCTCTGAGACACCTTGATTTCAGACTTCTCGCCTTGGGAACTGTGAGGGAATAGATTTCTGTTGTGTTAAGCCATCTAGTTACAACAGCCCTAGGAAACTAATGCATCAACCAAAACGTTAAAAAAATGCTTTCAGAAAGCTCAATAGCGGCAGAAAAGTTCCAGATGCCCTTATTTTCTCACTCAATCCATTTTTGGCTAAAATTTTAATCACCGAGGGCCTCCCCTTTCCATTTTATTTAAAAATACCTCACAACCAAATGCTATAGTCAGAACACTCCAAGATTAGACCAACATAACAAATCTTCTCTATGGTCTGAGAAACTTGTGTGTCTAGACTCAAATGGATTCTTACAAGGAACTGAGCTGATGAGCTCCTTGGAAAATTTTCCATGCAAACAATCTACTCAACCACACTTCAGCACACTTTACTCAATGTTTTCTGCATTCCTTTCCCACTGGTCTACATTTCTATAAGGTGTCTACACAGGAAAAAGGAAAATTAGATAGAAAGGGAGAGGGGAGTGTGAGGGAGAAGAGGGAAGACAGAGAGGGAGGGAAGGAATAAGAGCTTCTTGTAAAAAAGGAATGTACAGGTTTGGTTGAAATCAAATACTTCCTTTTATTAAACTTTAATCATTAAGACTATAAGATCTGTCCCTTTGGAACTGGAAGATAGTGATAAAGAATAAAGGTGTAGTAGGACACAGAGAACATGTTAACACTTCAAGTACCATAGTGCCTGTACACACACACACACACACACACACACACACCTGCACCCTTCCCCCCCACAAAATCTCTACTATTAATAAGACAAATTAACCTAAAAGGAGAAAGATGATTCCAGTGATGGTCTTCTTTGGAGTTCCCGACAGTAGTTTGGCCGGTATATTTTACCCGACAGCATTTCCTTGGATTCAATTATATGTGGCTTCATACATTCTAAAATGTCTCTTCTTTCTTTTTCCCCCATAAAATGCCAGCTTTATTCTCTTACACATTTAATTCCTTCAACCAAAATCCATAAAATACCTTGGATAAATAAACAATATAGTAATGAAAAATACCCAAGTCTTTCAACAGAAGGATGCTACAGAAGGCAATATTCATTGAGTATTGGTTATATCCTGAGTTAATAGGAATGTATTTAAATAAGAATGCAAGATGGATGTAAAAGATATTTTGAAAACCTCCCATTTCATTTGGAGATCTACTCTTCCTATATGCATTCCTATTCACATTTCCTCTCTCCTTTCACTCTATCAAGCCATCCTGAGGCATCATCTTGAGGCAAAACAAACAGTTTTTAACGCCTTGAGAATTTTCTAAATGACGTATATTAAGAGGTTAAGGATGCAACATTTCCCTGAGAATGCAGGTGCGTTATTCTGTTTTCACTTGAGTTTCAAGGTGTATCTAGAGATATCATTGACCATAATTGTGGGCTAAATTGTTGATACTAAGCTAAAACTTCTTAGAAAGATTAGATGGAATTTAATTTAGTTTTTCCTACTCAATTCCTTGAGTCCTACTGGGAGATGTGTTTGCTTTTTAAAATGAACCTAAATTTATGAATCACCCACTTGACACTTAATCATGTAAATTAATGACACTTGATAAGTATGCCTTTTGCAGTTGCAATGATGACTAAATTGTGTGTTTTGTTAATGGTGCCATTTATAGCTCACTGACTTTGGAATGAGAAGAATACAAGTTCGTTTGTTCTGTAAGTGTTTACAATGCCATTGCTCTGTCTTTGAGCTGAAAGTAACTTTGACTATCTAGTGAAGGCACATTTTTATTGAACACTTTATTTATTTATTTATTTATTTATTTATTTATTTATAATGTTTATTTATTTAACAGAGATCTTGAGCAAGTGGGGGAGGGCCAGAGAGAAAAGGAGAGAGAGAATCCCAAGCAGGGTCCGTGCTTGTCAGCTCAGAGCCTGATACAGGGCTGCATCCCACAAACCTTGAGATTCTGACCAGCCCTGAAACCAACAGTTGGAGATTTAATTGACTGAGCCCCCCAGGAGCCCCTACTGAACACTCTTTGAATTGCTCATCAAATATCATCTCTTATCTACTTCTAATATAATTTGTAGGTACGGCTCAGTGCAGACATAGGCAGACGAAACTCAGAACAGGAAGTCCATTAGCTACATCTAGCTTTTGATTGCTTGGACATCACTCTAATTTTCCTCCCTACAAAATAAACAACATGATAATAGCTGAAACACCACTATAGGATCCGGTGGACTCTGTCACCTTTCTTATAGAAAAAGTTCTTATTCCTTTGGATTCAACTTCAGCCAACCAATGTTTGGCATCTGCTCACTGGTTACCTCCTGAGGACCAGGTTATTGTCACTCAGTTATCCACTGGCTTTGACTCTAGGATGCAGTCTTTCTTTCCAAGCTGTGCCTGCCATTATCCTCAGAAATGTTCCCATCCATGACAACAGCACATAGATTTCTAGCCTCATCTGTTCCTTAGGAAACTCATCCCCCCGTGGCCTTCACCTCTAAACTTTTGTGACATCCTAGTATTGTCTGCTCCGTCTCTAAAACTCTAAACCTCATTCTTTGACTGATTATTATTTATCATTCACTTGTTATTATAATCCCTATTTCACTCCATGACTCACATTATTATCTTTTTATATTGATCTCTCAAATACTTTTATATTACCCCACTCTTATTCGTAGCCATTCTTTTTCTCAGTGGGTGAGTACCATTCTGTCAATATTTTATCCTTAAATAGCCCGGCCCAATGTTTAGTCATTTGAATGTCTTACTCCAATTCGGGGTTCCATTGATACTTTGTCTTAAAATTTCTGATCTTTAGTCAATCTTAACATTTAACTCTTCTCTTTCTCTGAGAAATAGTTGGTGAAAAAGCACAATTTTTGCATAGATTGGCATCACAGAAATGTATTTTTTTTCTAATCCCACATGGGTCTTCATTCAGCAAGATTCTTACATGTCTCTCATCAATACTCCCATTCTTCTCAGAGGATAGATTTTTGTCACTATCTTCAAAATGTCCATCCTAAAACCTGGTATGTTAATATGTAATATGTAATAAATGTATCTGTAAAAGATGATGAAGGCATCAGGGTATTTTATACTTGTCTTCTTGTCCTTTCCTACACAGTCATTTTCATCTGCACTTATCATAACATCCACCTTCTTCAAGGTCTTGATAAAACCGGTAACTTCTCTCTTTTCTCTACCACTCACTTCTATTTATCTGATTACTCCTCCTTTCTGAATACAAAAGTAGGTTCATGTCCTTTGAATAAAAGGATAAGCAGTCTCCTTTTAAAACCATGCATCCCTATCTATACTGTCACTTTAAAATAAAAATTCAGAATAGTTTAGCCAATCTTGATTTTAGTGTTTCTGTGATTTTATACCCTCCAAGGCCTGCTGGACTCTGATTTTTAGCATTCCTATTGCTCCCAGGAAAATGATGATAGGTTACTAAATATTTTATAATTTCCAGAACTGACAGATATCCACATGTCATTTTCATATCCTTTGACACAACTTACATTTCATTTGTCCTCAAAATTCTCTTTGATCTTCAACCACAGTTTTTTTTTTTTTTAGGTTTCCTTCTATGTTAATGACTATTACTTTTTAATATATTTGTGAGATTTTCTGTCTCTACTCACTGATTCAGTAAGCTTGGTTTTAGGCTTCTGAACAAAGTTCTTTTGTCTATTGATCGACACATCCATGCCCTTCCACACTTTAACTGCCTTTTGCCAAACACTTTATCTGGAGATCCTTATATCCACCTATCTACTGCACATCCTTACTTTAATGTGTATGTCTCAGTCAGAACTTCATCTTTTCTCTCTGCTTCCATCTTCCTCCCATCCTCATTGTGAGGAAAAAAAAACCTCTCCACTCTGCATTTCATATGAAAGTGTCTGTCACAGTCATATAATTACCATGGTAACCTTGGTGGTAATATGCTGAGAAATGTCTACCTCATGGTGGGAGGAAGATGACTGGAAGTTGCGTTTGGAAAGTAGTCACTGCCTAGCCACCCTTGATAGAAGATATCAAGATCTAAATCCCTTCAGGTATGATTGTTCAATAATTTCATGGCTAGGCCCTCAATACCACATTTCAGCATCTTTGGAGGGGAGAGGAGACTTAAGGGGCTTACATTGGTCAAAGGCTCTCTAGTCAAGGAGTTAACTGTCTTGTTTTTCAGTGTTATCCATGGTGATCATGGCCATCAGGAAACATAGACCTGTGGTGATGTCAATACACAGCTGTTCTCTTAGAGGTCAGAACATTTTGTGCAGGCATAAAACAAGTTTCTTTCATTTTAGTCATGTTTGAAACCAATCAGACAAAATATAGAGCCAGACTAAGATGATGAGGCCAAGAGTAGATCTGAAGTGTTGCATTAGAGTTGTTTGTATCGCCATCTTTACCCAACAACTGTAGACTCCTGTGTTATATATAGCACATGAGGAACATGAGGGAAGAAGAGTGGGAATTACCCTTCTTGACTTTGACTTCACCCTAGTATGCTCTGGAGTTGACAGTAATTTAAGAAACTTATAGATACTACTATAACTTTTATAGACGTTAAAAGATGAAAAAGAAAACTATCAATGATTGTATGCCAATAATTTTTTCTTTAGAGATTTAAACATTTTTTGAAAGATTCATTTTATCAGAAGAGTCACAAAAACAAATAGGAAATATAAAAATCTCTTTATTTGTCAGAAATTCAATTCTGTATTATATACCTTTCCACAATGTAAAGTTCCAGGCTTAGATAGATTTGCTGTAGAATTCTACCAAATATTTTAAGAAAAATAACATTAATATGAAACTAATTTTTCATAGTATAAGGATGCAAATACCTAGATTTTCATCTAATGATTACTTTATACTTACTCTAAAATTTTTGATGTTGTGTTTTAATTATAATTTAATCCAAAATATTTTCTAATTGTTCTTGTAATTTCTTCTTTGACTCATAGATTGTTTCAAAGTGTATTTTTCAAATATTTGGGAGATATTCCAGACACTTGTTTCCTAATTTTCTTTTCCTAATTTAATTGTGTTATGGTAAAAATAAATACTTTTTATTATTTAATTCTCTTGAAATTCATCAAGACTTTTTATGACCCAGCATATGGCATACCTTGGTAGATATTCCATGTGCATTTGAAGTAAATGTGTATACTACCAATGTGGGATGTATTGTCCTATAAATGTCAGTAAGATTGGGTTGTAAGACAGTGGTATTACAAAAATTGTTGCAGTTTTCATTTTTTTCTGTAAAATACTGAGAAAAGGGGATTAAGATTTCAAAAATAATTCTCAATATGTCTTTTACTCCTTTTAATTCTGCTCTTTTTTGCTTCTTGAATTTTGAGGCTCTCTTTGGGTATATATACATTTAAGATTGATATATAGTCCTGATGACTGGACCTTTTCTCACTATGAAATGTTTTTCTTTACCTTCAGCAATATTCCTTATCTTGAAAGCTACAATACTGTTAATCAAGATAGACCTCCCTTTCTCTTAACCTGGTGGTATTACATACCTTTTTTTCCCCCCTTTGTACTTTCAACCAATAACATTATTTACATTTGAAGAGTGGTTTTTTTAAAGAGGATATTTACCTGTGTCTTATATTTAATCCTATTAAACATGTGACTATAATTGCTTTGTCCTACAAACAAAATGTCTTTTGGGAAAAATCCTTAAAGAATCTTAGAATATCTATTAACTAGCCAAGAGGGAGAAAAGTAAGATTAGGATTTATGGAAGATTTTATATTGAGCTGAGAGAGTCTATGTGGTCCTAATTTAAATCTTTCTAGTATTTTAGCAAAGGGTTTTATAGTTGCACCTTGAAATCTTGACCCTGAAACCAAGTTTTTTACTAGTTATGCCTTGGATTTGATCTTTGCCTGTAGACATTTCTTCTTCCTGGAAAGCTGAGAATGAGAATTAGTTTTAGTCTTTCTACTCAGTAAATCCTTGTTTGATGATATTTCCTCTAGATTCTGCTTCAAAACTGAACAACCCTTCTTTACCTCAACTCTCTATATCCAAACTTTATCATATGGTACTAATATAAAGCAGTTGTCACTTTAAACTTTCTTCCTGGAAATCTCTTTAGCCACATCTCCAGTTTTACTGTGTATTTGCCCTTTTCCACCTAAGACTGAAAACACCCACCATTATATAAGATAAGCAGTTTTTTTTTTCCCTAGTCTCCAATAAAAATATTCTTTCTTTCCAAACCATCACTAATACTTCTCAAGATCTTTAGCTTCCTTCCAATGCCCAGTCCCAAAGCCAGTAGCACATATTTTAGTTTGTTACTTTGTTTTTTATTATGACATCACCTACTGCTTGGTATTTATTTTCTATTTTAATTATCTCTTGCTGTGGAAAAAAATGAAACTTTAGTAGATTTGTCAAAATAAAAAAAATGCATTGGGCAAAGGCAGCAGAGAAGGAAGATTTTATTCAAGAGTATTGCAGTGCGGGACACAGACTAAATTCAACTGTCTTGAAACAAAGGTCAGGAGAGTTTTTAAGAGAATGGGGAAGGGGATGGAGGGAGGAAGTGGTGTTGTAGGTTGTTTCTGTTTTCTAAATGGTGTTGGCCAAAGAAAAAGTAATCCTTCTCTTATCCTCATGACTGGAGGTAATGTTACAACTTGGAGGAAGACATGGTCTGAAGTTAGGCTCCTATCCTCCTGCAGACTGGGATATGGGGGTATTATCTTTCTTGATGTTCACATTAATTAAGAGATGCAGAACTTTGGGAAAGATGTTCCCTGGGTCTTAAACTGATAAGAGGCATTTTGGGAGAGGTGTATACATTGCAAATGGGTACAGGAAGAATTTGCTATTACCAGGTTTCTAATATAAATTTCCTAAGAAAAGGTAAGTTCGAGTCTTACGATCTGGAATAAACCTATCTACCATTTAGGCTGAGGAGAAATGTTAAGGCAGTCTTGATCAGATTACAGCGAGCTTCCTGTCTCACACTATTCTGTGGGTTGGCGTGGATCAGCTAGGGGGCTCTCCTGTTTCATATACTGTTGGATAGTGTTGCAGTTTTCTGGTGCCTTGACCATCATGCCCAAGTTGTCACATTTGCTTGTCTGCTGCTTCAGTGGGAGGGACAATTGGAAGGCTGGACTCAGAGGGTAGCTCGTATAGCTGGCCCCCTCAATATCAGTATGTACATTTAGGTATTCCTTCTCTTCATGCAGCTGACTTGTGTAATCTCTCAGCAGAGTGGCCAGAATTCCTATATGGTAGCTCCAGGCTTTCCTAAGACTTAGATCTTAGGATTGTTGTTTCATTCCCACCAATTCTACTGGATGGACGATGGAGGCACAAAGCCATCAGAAAATTGGTGCAGAAATGAATGTGAAAATCAGGAGGCAGGGTTTATTGGGGGCCATCTTTTGAGACTAGCTACAATGCATATATTAAGCACATATCATGTAGCAGTCAATTATAATTAAAGTAGACATAAGAAATAATAGGTATCTAAAAACAAAACACTTTGGGACTTATATTTTTTAATTTTCAATTTAGAAGTGTATGTACCAGTGAGGCTAAATAGCTTATTCACTTTTCACATCAGCAGTATTATAAATGTTGTTTGACCTCAGTCCTTTTAATTCTGAAATGTCCTTTCCATTATACTGCCTCTTCTATATGAACTTTTCTATGTCTCTTTAGTTCGTTTGACTGGTCAACTGCTTTGGACCCCTAGGGTTAGATTTTTACTCAGAACCCCAGATTGTTTGGCCAGAACCCTGAAAAATTTTCTTACTCTTGCCAACATTTTTATTTATTTAACATGAGATTTGTTCTTTAGACCAATGGTCAGCTGAGTGCCTTTGAACCAATGCCAAACATTGGGCATAAATTCTAGGCCTTACCTGCTGGTGGGCAAAATGCTTTTAAAATATTTTCAAGTTTGTTCTTTGTGGCTTAGGTACTAGTTTCACCTAAGATACTTGTTGAAAACCTTCAGTAAGTAGTAACTGGATATATAGAAAATATTAGCTCTTGTGTGTAGCTTAACCCCCCTGGTCCAAGCATCAAGCAACGTTCTATAAAAATATTGGCTAGCTGAATAACAAGAACAGTTCTTGAGCAGCTTAAAGATATTTACCAACTGTACAAACATGTCTTATTGATGACACTTCAATATTGTTGATGTTTGATAAGAAAGTCTTCAAACTTAAGAAAATAAAATTTGTGTGCATGGAAATTTAGTTCCAAGAAAATATTTTATAAAAGAAAAATTTGAAATTCTAATATAAAAATATAATTGTGATTACCAAATCCTTTCAACTTTCCATAGCATCCTTATCTCTCAAAATTCCTTAAAGATAGTCAACATAAAATGAGAATATGCATTTGACACTATGTAAATCTCATGACTATGACAATTATAACTCATCCTTATCAGCTATGATTAAAATTGATCTGATTCATCTTTTTAATTAATTTCAATTTTTTTATTTTTTTTTTTTAGTAAGCTCTACTCCCAACACAGAGCCCAACATGACCCTGAGACCAGATCTGAATTGAGATCAAGTGTCAGATACCTAACCAACTGAGCCACCTAGGTGCCCCAATTAATTTCAATTTTCAGTTGATATTCAATATGAACTTTATATAGCATACATAAATACATACACACATTCATATAGTACAGCATAAAGGAAATAATTTTAGAAAGGACTAATTTTTATAGAACCACATTTGTACTTTGGAATAAAAAAACAACATGAATAAAAACATTTCCTTATGAACTTTTCACATGTTACATTTTAATGCCAGATTTGGTATTACCCTATAAACAGACCGCAGCATGACATTGGCATTGCCTGCTCCTTGGAAATAAAGCAGCCACCAAGAGAGATCTAAGATTAGAATGCCTATGTGTGCCAAAGTGGAATTGGTATAGACTCATGGAAGAAATATTATTTCATGATCCAAAATCTAGAATTTAAGTCTCTGTTTATTTTCAAGTTCGCCACTAGAATATTTGTAAAATCTTGGGAATATCATTAAAAACTACCTTTCCTAGAATTTTATTTCATATCCTTCACTATTGTCATAGTAGCATAACCATGCCTGGGACTTAAGAAGCTTAATGAATATACATGTGCATTATCTAACCAGAAGATCATAACAAGGACCGTGCTTTCAAACAATTATAGTTCATTCTATTAATCTTTCTTTTGGATGCCATTCAGCTTCAGGATCTCCAAACCATTTGAAGTCAACTAATGAGTTCAAGATACATTTCTTTAGGAATGAAATATATGTGCCCATTGATCTAGAAAAACCCCAACTGAAATAATGGCACTAAATGATTTCTTACCTGTTTGATTAGAGAAGATTTTCCCCTTCCCCTCCCAAAAAGTGATTAAACCATGGACCATAGTAATATATTGTTTAGATAAACTTGGATTTCTTATCATGTAATAATTATTGGAATTACATGACCAAACTAGGTAAAATCTCATCGACTAATAGACAAGAATAAATAAATAACAAACAAAAAAAATTAATATTCAAGGGTGTTTTGTAATTAAATGCAAAGAAGTAACCATGTTTTTAAACATATGTTGACAACCCATTAAAAATGTTTATCATTTACCTGATGGTAATGCTATTTTGAGTTCCTGGATTTATTTTTTAAATAGAGCTAAAAGGAATTCAAAACTTAATCTGAAATAATTATTATGATCAATGAAAGGAATAACTGTTCATGTTAAAACCCTCAGGTTATTCCAATTAAAAAAAAGCATGAAATGTACACATATGTTGGAAGCTGAATTTTAAGTAAATAACTTAGATTATTGTTTCTCTATTATACCCCAAAGGTACAAATTCACATTATGCAATTTAGAAATTGTCAGTTTGAACAATAATTTGTGAGTTCATGGAATGCCATAAAAAGGAAAAAAATAATAATGAGAATAAAAATGGCTACCTTGTAAGAAACTCGATATAATACACATTTGCTTAGCCAACTTTTTAAATAATGGATGGATTCCTACCTATGTCATTATGAAGCAGCAAAAATTTGTAAAGAAATCTAAACACTGACAATTCAACAGATCATGGGAAATTTTGTGGAAATAATTGCTGAATCTTTTATCCCTGCTGAATTCACTCACCCTTTGGTGTCCTAACAATAGATCAACCCCATAATTTTCTTAGCTCCCTACCCTAGTGTTACTATAATGATCTTAACCATTAACTCATCTCTCATAGGTGATGTTTGGCAGTTTTTTATAAGTACCATTATCTTGTATGTTTATATATCCTATAGTAGCTTTTGTTCATTACATAGCACATTACACCATTATCAATTTTTTTTTCACAAACTAGATTATTTTACTCATTTTAATTCTTATTTCTGCCCAGATTACCAATATTTTTCTAGTTTTACAATGAAAACTTGGAATTGACTCTCTTATCGGTGTTACTTCCACACAGGTTTAAAGCAAAACTTGCTACTCTTTATTTAAAATATCTTGCAGGGGTGCCTGGGTGTCTCAGTAGGTTAAATCTGACTCTTGATCTCAACACAAGTTATGATCTCACGGTTCATGAGTTTGAGCCCCGTGTCGATCCCTGCTTGGGATTCTTTCTCACTCTCCCACTCTCTGTCTCTCTCCTGCATGCTTTCTCTCTCTCACACACAAAATAAATACATAAACTTAAAAAACATTTAATCTTGTGATTTGCCTTTTTTCTCCAGACTTGTCATCACCATAAACTCCATAATCACTGTCATTATCATAATAGCAGCTATGAGTTATTAAGAACTTTCTAGTACTTTAGAAGTAATGAAGTAGAATCAGAAAACTTGAGTGCTAACTCTGGTAAATTGCTTAAATTTTCTGTACCTCAACTTTCTCATCTGTAAAATAAAGGCAACTTCAACACCTCTTAAGACTGTTTTGAGAATTAAAAAATAAGATATTTGCAAATGACATATCGGACAAAGGTCTAGTATCTAAAATCTATAAAGAGCTCACCAAACTCCACACCCGAAAAACAAATAACCCAGTGAAGAAATGGGCAGAAAACATGAATAGACACTTCTCTAAAGAAGACATCCAGATGGCCAACAGGCACATGAAAAGATGTTCAGCGTCGCTCCTTATCAGGGAAATACAAATCAAAACCACACTCAGGTATCACCTCACGCCAGTCAGAGTGGCCAAAATGAACAAATCAGGAGACTCTAGATGCTGGAGAGGATGTGGAGAAACGGGAACCCTCTTGCACTGTTGGTGGGAATGCAAATTGGTGCAGCCGCTCTGGAAAGCAGTGTGGAGGTTCCTCAGAAAATTAAAAATAGACCTACCCTATGACCCAGCAATAGCACTGCTAGGAATCTACCCAAGGGATACAGGAGTACTGATGCATAGGGGCACTTGTACCCCAATGTTCATAGCAGCACTCTCAACAATAGCCAAACTATGGAAAGAGCCTAAATGTCCATCAACTGATGAATGGATAAAGAAATTGTGGTTTATATACACAATGGAATACTACGTGGCAATGAGAAAAAATGAAATATGGCCTTTTGTAGCAACGTGGATGGAACTGGAGAGTGTGATGCTAAGTGAAATAAGCCATACAGAGAAAGACAGATACCATATGGTTTCACTCTTATGTGGATCCTGAGAAACTTAACAGGAACCCATGGGGGAGGGGAAGGAGAAAAAAAAAAAAAAAAGGACGTTAGAGTGGGAGAGAGCCAAAGCATAAGAGACTGTTAAAAACTGAGAACAAACTGAGGGTTGATGGGGGGTGGGAGGGAGGGGCGGGTGGGTGATGGGTATTGAGGAGGGCACCTTTTGGGATGAGCACTGGGTGTTGTATGGAAACCAATTTGTCAATAAACTTCATATAAAAAAAAAAACCAAAAAAAAAATAATTCATATTAAGTCTTTAGAATATTGACACTTTTTTTTTGCCAGTTTTGTTAAGAATATAAAATTCATTTAATCCAACCAAGAAAACAATCTGATGATTTGGATACTATTTCTATTTTAAAAATAATGAACAAAGATTAGACAAGTATTTTGTTCAATGACACAAGTCAGAGATGGGATTCATATATGGATATGTGCTTTTGCAAAGTCCAAATTCTTACATGCCTTTACTATTCATCTTTAACTCAGCCTTGCTCCGTAACCTTGACACCTGGGTTATAGCAAAGGCCGTAGTCCTAAATGGTTTTCCTGTTTCCATTATCTGCTTTTCAATCATTCCTCATGCCATTATCAAATAACCTTCAATTAATGCAGTTCCTTTATATGACTTCCATACTCAAGACTCTCAATCCTGTTAGTCACTATCTAATTTTGATAGTCATTGTCATTTCATTTTATAAATCTTGGAATCAGATGTAAGTTAGCAACAAAGTAGCCTATTATCTTGAGAAATTATTCAATGTCCCTGACCCTGAGCCTCAGTTTCCTCATGTGTAATATACGAGTAGTCCTGTAGAGTTAATTGAGATAATTTAATGAATTACTTAAGAAAAGTGCCTAGCATGGTATCAGACACAGTAGTAGGGGATTAGGTGCCATTAGCTTTTTCCTTTACTTCCAGCACATAAATTTTATCTACCCACACAAGTCAGACTTAGTAATTTCAAGATACTTCCATCTCTCAGACTTTGATCATTTATTTTCTCAAAAATACTTATTGATCACTTCCTGTCCTAGTACCTCTGAATATGAAAATATTTCCCTGTATCCCACTTCCTTGAACTTATCACTGTTAATATTTTAGAGTAAATTTTTCTAAATATTTTTTTCAATTCGTATTCCATTTTACAATGGATACAGAGGACACAGGATTTTTTAACAGAGATATTCTTTTTCATGAATATTTATTTATTTATTTTGAGTGGAGAGAGAGCACAGTGGGAGAGGGGAAGAGTGAGGAGAGAGAGAGAACCCCCAGCAGGCTTTGCCCTATCAGCACAGAGCCTGATGCCAGGCTCAAGCCTACAAAATGTGAGATCATGATGTGACCTGAAATCAAGAGTCAGACACTTAACCAGTCGAGCCACTCAGGCGCTCCTTAACAGAAATATTCTTGCATTATAATTGTGTGAAACGTGCCTAGTTTAAAAAAAATACTAAGCAAGTTATTTTGGGTTTCTATTCGCATCAATACATTCAGATGCATTACATTTCAAAATAGATGCACAATCCTTATTATATTAAAGTTGTATAATGTTTTAGCCAACCCAGGTGCTTATTTATTATGCCAAACAAAGATACCAAATGTAAACAACTGTGTGTGTGTGTGTGTGTGTGTGTGTGTATGATTTTATAATAGCTTTGTTGATATATAATTCAGATACCATAACATTTGCCTTTTTAAAGTTACAATTCATTATGTTTAGGATATTCACAGGCCTGTTCAATCATCACTGCAATAAATTTTAGAGCATTTACATCACCTCAAAACGATATTCTGCATCTATTAACAGCTACTCCCCATTCCTCCCTAGCCCTAGGCCAATACTAATCTATTTTCTATTACTATAGAATTGTCTAAACTGGACATTTCATACAAATGGAATCATGCATTACATAGTCTTTTATGATTATATTTTTCTATTTTGCATAATATTTTAAAGATTCATCCATGTCCATGGAGGACATGTATTGGTATTTAATTTATTTTTATGGCCTGATAATATTTCATTGAATGGATATATCACATTTATTTATGTATTCAGCAGCTGATGGGCATTTGAGTTTCGTCTACTTTGTGACTATTTTGAATAATGCTGCTATATGCTTTCTTGTTTTATGCAGGCAAGAGTGTGTGTGTATGTATATATGTTTGTTTGTTTTTTTTCCATTTCTCATGAGTAGAAATACTAGGTCACATTGTAACTCTTTGTGTAAGCTTTTTTTTTTTTTTTTTTTTTTAAATTTTTTTTTTTTTTCAACGTTTATTTATTTTTGGGACAGAGAGAGACAGAGCATGAACGGGGGAGGGGCAGAGAGAGGGAGACACAGAATCGGAAACAGGCTCCAGGCTCCGAGCCATCAGCCCAGAGCCCGACGCGGGGCTCGAACTCCTGGACCGCGAGATCGTGACCTGGCTGAAGTCGGACGCTTAACCGACTGCGCCACCCAGGCGCCCCTCTTTGTGTAAGCTTTTGAGAAACTTCCAGACTGTTTTCCAAAGTAGCTGCATCATTTTATATCCCTCCCAGTAGTTTATGAGGTTTCTAGTTTCTTCACAGTTGTTAGTATCACCAACACTTATTATGATATGCCTTTTTGATTATAGAGATTTTAACGGGAGTCAGATGGCATCTCATGTAGTTTCAGTCTCTCTGAAATTACTAATGTTAAACATTTTTTTTATGCTCTTATTGGCCACTTGTATATCTTACCTGGATAAATGTCTGCTGAGGTCCTTTGACCATTTTTTAAGTTGTGTTGTCATTTTATATTGAGTTTTAAGAATTTTTTTTTTGGAGGAAAGATTTGAAGTTCTCCATGCTTATGAACTGTGTCTCTATGGGCAAAGTACTTCTGAAGGAATTTTAAAAGGATTGGTTTCCTCTGGTTTTCCCATCTTATCTCTTCTGCATAAAACATCCATCCTGTGAACAAGCTAGCATGAGGGCAGCTGGGTCCCAGTATTCTCAAACTACTATACCTGAGATAGGACCTCCAAACTCCAAACTGGGTGGAGGAAGGGAACTTCTCATTCATCACCTGCTTTCATCAGGATGTATCTTCTTCAACTCAGAGTTTAAATGAATAATACTTAATATGCTTTCTGAATGATACTTAAATCCTGACGACCTGCCCCTCACAACAAGAATCCATATCCTATGATTGGAACTGAGAGGAGAAAAGAGGGCATTCTTCTGGCCACACCTGCCTAGCTTAGAGCTTCTGTCAGTCTGAGCTGGGTGGTGGGGAAGGGGTAGAGTGTAGTGTAAATGTCACAAATTTGCTATTCTTATTGCAATTTAGAGAATATTCTTAACCAAATGATTGTTCATCTGTTGTACGCCCTTAGGACAATTTTCAGAGGGTTTTAATCATTGTTTTTGTTTGTTTGTATGTTTTTTTAGATAATTTTCACTTATTTTGTTGTTTCACTGAGGAGTGGGTCTGTGATCTCACACTGCCATTCCAGGTGTACATAGAAGTTATGTAAATATACCATAAAAATAGAATTTCTGCACAAAAAGGAATAATTTTAAATTATAACAAATATATCTATATTACCCTCCAAAAAGTTGAAGCAGTGTATATTTAAACTAAGAGTAGAAAGGGGACAGACACCTGGTGGCTCAGTCAGTTGAGTATTCGACTTGGGCTCTGGTCATGATCTCATGGTTCATAGGTTTGAGTCCTCTTCTAGCTCTAAGCTTACAGTTCAGAGCCTGGAGCCTGCTTGGGATTCTGTGTCTCCTTCTCTCTCTGTCTGCCCCTCCCTGGTTTGTGTGTTCTCTCTCTGTTTCAAAAATAAGTAAATAAACGTTTAAAAAAATGGTGAAGTCTTTTTTGGGGGGAAGGAGCTGTTGTTTGTTTTGTGTTGAAAATGGAGCCATTTATGACATGTGTGAAAGAAACTGTAGAGTTACTACTTGGAGATATAGTAGAAAAGATCATGAATAAAGCATCTGGAGGAGCAGTTTGATAATGAATATAAGCATTAAATGGGTAATTAATCTTAGATTAAAAGGCTGAAGGAAGGGAGAAAAGATTGTGACCAGTGAATAACTGTTGTACTGAAGTTCTAAACATTTTTATAGTTTAGAACTTGCATGGTTCCCATTTTGATTCTATACTCTTACAAATAATGCATAATCCCTGTCATTAATAAACACATGAATTAATCATTTTGTAACTCTAGCACACTGACATATCTCTACTGATATATAACCATATATGATCATAAGTTGTTTTTTTTTTATTTAAATAAAGAAAGCAAACTATGAGTCTTGGCTGCATGGCAGATTGCAAAGTTCTACTACTTTCTTAGAGATCTGAAAGCTTTCTTGGAGATATTTAGCCACTGCTGTAATATTTGTTTGGTTTTCATTAGAAAAATCTCTCAATAGATCCCATTGATGTCATTCATGAAAATACCATTTTACAGACATGAAAACAGCGAACAAAGCCAAACTTAGAGAGCAAAGTCTGCCAGAGATTGGGCATCTATTTCCCATCAAAGCTATTTCTTTGAGGTTTTTTTTTTTTTGTTTTTTGTTTTTTTTTGCTTCAGTGTGCTTCATTCAAACCTTCTCTCCCATTTTTAAGTAGTAGAATGTTGAAGCGAATGTGTAACATTGTGATTTGAAACTCTAATTTGGGCAATTTGAATAAGAAAAATGCATAAAATAAAAGGCTACATTTTACACAACAGGAGTTAAATCTACTACTGATATGTGCTAGACCAGCCAGCTTTTATTTTTCAAAAATTTACATGGTGAGTATTTAACGTTCTGCTTTCAAATATATTATGTATTTCACTTCCCCATAGTTTGGAGTTGGATAATCACCAACTGGAGAACATCCAGAAAAAGGCAATCAGAAGACTGAATGATGTAGAAATGATCTCTTTAGAGTAAAATTTAAGAAATAGCAAATATTTACCCTGGAGGAGAGAAGGCTAGTGGTGAACATTAGAAATTGTCCTTAGATGCTATGGGGTAAATAAGCCATTTGATTTAGTATTTATAGAACTAGAAAGCTTTATAAAGTTATTGAAAACATACTTTATTATAAGTTAAAACATTTTTAGATGTGTATCTTTTACTAAATTGCTCTCTGCTCTGGGCAAAAGTTTTAATAAGTCCAAACTTCTGTCCCCCCTCCACACCACCCACAATGCTGTACCAAAAGGCACACACAGTTCTAAAATGTTCCATTTCTGTAAAGGTTTTCATGATGCAATAATGAAAAGGATACCATTATGTGTCTTTACTCAGTTGGCGTGGTACTTTAGTGAGGTAAAATGTCCTGTAAGTCATCTGGTTCATGTACTTCTACTTCCCACTAATAACAAAACTAAAAACAACGGCTGAGGCAGCAAAGAACAACAGGTCAATCCTTTGTTTAATTCCATGTTCAATCTCATCTTCCTTTCAAGTAACTGCCTTTTCGAATAAATGGTTATTCACTCACTGAAGTCCTGATGAAGCATAGTATTACCAAATTATTAATTCAGCCCAGGTCAAAGGAAGTATGTATACATGGATTAATGTCTAACAGAATAGATGTTAATAGTGATAAATATAAACTCCTGAATGCTATTTTTAACAAAGATCTTTATGAGTACAGAATTATTTATTAACAGCTTACGGAGGAGAAAACCTAAGGGTATCAGCTGATGATAAAATCAATGGGAATCCATAGTGGAGAGTGGCAAGCATGATAATTAATCTTAGATTTTACTCATGCTCTTAGTATAGCATTTATAACAAAAGAAATTCTGATCACATGCTTAATTTGTTAGACTAGATTGGATTATTATGAGCAATTTAGGGCACTTATCTTTAAAAGGAATATAAACAAACACATGTAGAAAAATGAAATGGAAAGATTGCAAAACCATGCTTCATAAGGACCAGTTGAGAGAAGTAAGATTGTCTCCAAAAGGAAGACTGGTAGAAAGGAAAGGGAGAAAGTCAAGTAGCTGTTTTTGTGAAGTTATGTGGAAAAATAAATTGTATTCTAAGCCTTTAAAGAATAGAACTAAACTCATTTTATATTTCTAGAATGGTTTGAATTTACTTCCATAAAATTCAGGTGTGTAGGAAAAAAACCTTTATTTTCCTTAATTTAATTTCCATATTAAACCCGTAATCATAAAGGGTAGAATAAATTTATTTGCATTCATTTCAGAAAACCACAATACATCCCATATTTGTCAAGAACTTTGCTTAAGTCCCAGGAGCTTTAATGGTTTTAGAATACTGTAAGAGGTGGAGTGTTTTGCTGTGTGATTCTTGGTAATCTGTCCATTCAGGTACCCGCCCCCCTCCCCGCCCAGAACTTCTCTTGTTCCATGTGGTCTTTGATCTGAATGCATAATGGATTACATGCATGGAGCTATGATTAGTTTCTAGTCCCTTGGCCCCCTCAGCTCTGATAACTCTATCTACTGCATCTTTAACACTCTTGAAAGTGCAGTTGAGTCTCCGTAATGCATCTGTGCTGGGCCAGGACACAAAGGTTTCTGCAAGTCTGAAAATGATTGCATCTTTCCATTCACACCAGTCATCTATTCCATCTCTGTAATCTTGTTACCTCCCTGCTCTCTAATCCTAGAAGTAGGTAGAACATTGACCCCCCTCTACTTTTCTGGGGGATGCCTAGAACATTCTTGGGAGCATGTAGTCTAACAGGGTATCAACCATAGTAATTTCCTTTATAAAGTGTCTTCTTTTCCCTCCAATTTGGACAAGTTGCTTCTATTCTCACCAGAGAAATCTCTTCTTTGTTTTGAGAATTATCCCTTAGAGACACTTTCTTTGGCCTTAGAGATATTCAAATGCCTTAAAGATCCTGCCCAATTTCTCAGTGGATTGAGAATGGAGAGCAGATGAACCAAAATATGCCCATTATTATCAATAAAGGCTAAATAGGAAGACATAGCTTAATGAAAAAGGCAAATGAGTATGCTAACTTAATCAAAATTAGACTGTATTACAACCTAATCAAAGTCACATTGGACAGAAGAGCCTCACTTGAAGACTTGCCAAGGAAAGACTTGAAAACATGGAGAAGCAGAGGGGGATTCCAGCTCCCTGTGAGCATGCTCAGTTGCAAGAAATGTATAGATGAAAATCTTGGGTTTAGTCTTACTAGGAGACATGTTAGTCTATGCTAATTCTCTGGAATCCAATTACTAAATTTATATTTTACTGGGAAAAACCTCCCCGTAAGAGGTTAGTTTTGTCCACTGTTTTCTTTTTCTTTGACAGTAAGACTCATCTATACATAAAATCTTAATTTGTATTTCCCCTTTTTATCTACATTTCTGGTTCCCTAATATTAAAATGTGTGTATTATCTAGTGACTTACTATCACTGTTCTTTTGTGAGTCTGCATTTTCAGTTTTGTTTCCCTTGCTTTTTTTTATGAAATTGCTTGGACCTAATGAGTCTGCCTCCTATGTAAGGGCATCTCTTAATGTGAAATTAACACCACCATGAAGCATATGTAGGCTTTGTGATATAGAATGACTCTTAATTCTGGAGACAATAGAGAAATCCAATATAATCTCCTCCACGGTTCCCTCCTTGGCCCCAAATGTAAAAAACATGTTTGGGGAACAGATCCAGAAGAGCCTAACTAGGATCTGACCTAAGAATGAAAGCCAAATGCTCTTTGATTTGAATGTGAACATGAAGTCATGCTTATAATCATCTAGATGGAGATTATATGGCTGGATAATCTTTGGATATAAAGTTATAGAGAGATGAAATAAAGAGTTCTGAAATGGTTGGTCTGAGGCATAAAACATCTCTCTGTGATATGAGAAGTAAAATATTTAAGCTAAAAAACAAAAGGTTGGTTTTAATTGTAGAAGATGAGCACAATTAAAGGCTCTAAAATATGTTTGGTTTTAAATAGGCCAAAGCTCCAAAATATATACACTACTTGAAACAAAATAGACTTTTTTGCGGAGTTTTAGGTTCATAGCAAAATTGGAGGAGTAGGTACAGAGATTTCCCATATACTCCATTTCCTCACATACGTACAACTCTCCGCCATCAATATTACCAGAGTGGTAATTTGCTACCATCAATAAACATACACTGACACATCATTTTCACCCAAAGTCCATAGTTTACGATGGGATTCACTCTTGGTGTTGTCCATTCTGAGTTTTGACAAATATATCCACCATTGTAATATTCTATAGAATAGTTTCATGGCTTTAAAATTCTCTGTGTTCTATTTATCCCTCCTTCCCCCGCTGCCTCCCCCGCTCTGTAAGTACTACTGATCCCTTTAATGTCTCCATTGTTTTACCTATTCCAGAATGATGCCACAGAGTTGGAAACATGGTATGTTGTCTTTCCAGATTGGCTTATTTTAGTTTCCCCTTTGGATTTAGATTCCTCCAAGTCTTTTCATGGAGTTTTTCTGTTTGTTAGTTTGTTTGTTTTAGCACTGATGATATTCTATTCTCTGGATATACCACAGTTTAGTCATCTATTTGCCTATCAAGATAGCTTGACATGGTTAGTGGGTTCGAGCCCCACATAGGGCTCTCTGCTGTCAGCACAGAGCCTGCTTCAGATCCTCTGTTCCTGTCTCTCTCTGCCCCTCCCCCACTTTCACTCTCTCTCTCTGTCTCTCAAAAATAAATAAATATTAAAAAGAAAAAGGTGTCTTGACTTTTTCCAGGTTTAGACAATTAGGGATAAAGCTGCTATAAACATCTATGTGCATATTTTTGTATGGATGTCAGTTTGCAGCTCCTTTAGATAAATACCAAGGAGTGTGATTGCCAGACTGTATGGTAAGACTATGTTTAGTTTCGTAAGAAACTGTCAAATTGTCTTCCAAAGTGGCTCTACCGTCTTGCATTCTCATTAACAATCAACGAGGGTTCCTAGTGCTCCACATTCTCACCAACATTTGATATCGTCAGTGTTTTGCAATATGACTAACCAAATAAGTGTGCAGTGTTTCTTATTGTTCTTTTTATACACATAGACTTTTTATTTTATTTCCAAATACAAACCAAAGGCTTTGATAAAAGCCAACTTCAGATCTTTTCATTAGAACTTTCTATTATATAGGCAGTGAATAATCAAAACGGGAAAACAATTTGTATGATAACATTTGTTAATGTCAATTTGAAAGGTGAATGTGATAAATAATTGTGAGACATTATGTGTGTTCTCTTTGAGCAGCTATAACACTGTGGGGCTATAGGCTTCAGACACAAATATAACTTACGTCTTACAGAATTATAGCATTTGTGTTTTTTGCAGCTTACAACATTTAAAAATTCAATGAACTATGTAAACTTAAAGGACTACTAATTGATTTTGCATTTGTTATGTGTAAACAAAAGGAATACATATTTTAAAACAAACAACAGCAACAAAAAAACGCTGTTATTCTTTCTAAAACAATGTGCTCCACTCACCACACTCCTGTGACATAGATAGAAAAGATAATTTTTCCCTGTTTAAGGACCAAGAATTTCTCCCTGTTTAAGAATTTGTGGGGGCGCCTGGGTGGCGCAGTCGGTTAAGCGTCCGACTTCAGCCAGGTCACGATCTCGTGGTCCGTGAGCTCGAGCCCCGCGTCGGGCTCTGTGCTGACTGCTCAGAGCCTGGAGCCTGTTTCCGATTCTGTGTCTCCCTCTCTCTCTGCCCCTCGCCCGTTCATGCTCTGTCTCTCTCTGTCCCAAAAATAAATAAACGTTGAAAAAAAAAAAAGAATTTGTGACTTGTCTTTAATCAAATATCTAATAATTGACACTTTAAAAGTAATCTTATTTTCCTAGGCATCTAAAACACATCTATTTGTTATTTACTTCATCTTTTTTTAAGTTTATTTATTTATTTTTTGAGAGACAGAGGGAAAGAGTAAGCAGGGAAGGGGCAGAGAGAGAGGAAGAGAATTGCAAGCAGGCTCTGTGCTGTTAGCCCCAAGTCCAGCTGGGGTCTCGATCTCACGAACCAGGAGATCATGACCTGAACTGAAATCTAGAGTTGGATGCTTAAATGACTGAGCCACCTAGGTATCCCTCTACCTAATCTTGTTTTGATATTTAATATAATGTTTCTTCCCAACTTTCTTAAACGTCATAATTTATGCAATTTTATTTATTAATTTTAAAATTTACTTGGTTTATATAAAAGTGTTGACCTTTACCAACTGAAGTGCCTGGTATAAACAAATTTCTTTTAGTTTTAAGTTTAAGAAAACTGAGGTTTATTTGAAGGAAAGTTGGTGATAAACTGAATTCCTAAAACTGTATTACTCATTTCTTTATAACTATTTTTATATTTTTGAAAGCGGAGTAGTTCAAGTAAATAACCTGATGTCAGTGTTAGATTAAAGTGTTCACTTGGCCTGTCTACAGTGTGATTTGTTTAGAGCATCTGAATCACTGGGTTTTTGCTGACCTTGACACTGACCCAAAATGCCACACTTTGAGGAAAAAGTATAATGAAAATGGAGAAACGATTTTGCTGCAGAGTTTAACATATAAATTGACCACTTTCTTCAAAAAGAATGTTTCATGAATATGAGTAATGGTGTTATTTATTATGACCTAAAATCAATTGCTTATAACATTTATTACTCGGTAAATGTATGGTAATTTAGTTTTACTTATACTCCTCCAAGTGGACTGATCAATTGTTTCACTCCAATAAGCAATGTCTTAAAGTTGGATAAGAGTGATAAGTTACAAGTCCAATGAACACCCACACTAACCCTAAATGGGATTAGAGACAGAGCTAGGATTGACAAGGCATGCAGCTGTGAGCAAGGCAAGATTGGAAATATTGTTTTGGCCTTAACATTCATTCTCTTGAAAACGGCATGTAGTAAAGCCTCACCTTAGTGGTACAATTTGCCCTAAGACCTGGGAAAGGGGTCAATTAAAAGGACCAACATTAGCAGTCACATTGGCTGACAAAAGAGGCAATGCTAGCAGAAGGGAGTGACCAGTATGTGCTAAGGAACAACCTCTTTTGCTGTGTGATGTGAGGGGAGTGCAGGTGAGTGGCTATAAATAGTTGCATGGGAAACATTCCCAATAATGCCTGAGACTGTCTTTTTTGCCAAACCAGTAGCTGGAGGCTTGGGAAAGATTATATTTCAGTCAGAGGAAAAGCATGTTTGTAGCATGTTTTGGCTTTCAGAATCACTGACTAATATTTATACTCACCAATATGACTTCCCTTGGGAGTGAAGATTTGTCATTGTAACTGACGATGGTGGACAAAACCAAAATATGTTAATTTCTTATAATCAATCAAAATTAACCATTTCCTAAGGATAAAATTAATATCATACTTGTTTCGCACCTTGTAATTTATACCTTTTAAGTTTTTTTCTTGAATTTTCATTAATCTATACTATAAATCGACCTTGGGAATTTATCATTGTGGATTAAAAATATATCAAATTCTAATTTCAGAAAAAGGTTGCTATTGAAGATAAAGCCAGATGCACTTGAGTGAAAAAAGCGAAAGGTAAAATGAGAGCAAGAGTCAAACATTTCAGTGAAAGTGTCAAGACAACAATAAGTACATCCTATGATTCCATTGATACAAAACTCTAGAAAGGGCGAATCTGTTTCTTAGCGACAGAAAGCATCAATGATTATGAGGGTTTGGAGGGGGAGCGGAGGTAGAGTATTGCCTCAGAATAGGGCAGGAGAGATTTTTGTGGGTAATGGAAATGCCTTATATCTTGAATGTGGTTGTATTTACATGAACGCATAAATTTCTAATCAAAATGTGTTTATATTATTATATGTGAATAATATTTTCATGAGGTTAGGAAGAAGAAATAAATCACTACACCATTTTCCTATCTTTTTAATTCTTCTTCATTTTTCCCCTCGTATTTGTACTGAACTTATTTCTTTATAATTGTTACATTACCTAGTATTCTCAAGTTGCACTTACAAAGTATATCTGCCCGACTATTGCAAAATATGCATTTATATCTCTATACAAAATTGGCATAAAACCCATGCTATTAGATATGGAATTATCTAGGGGCGCCTGGGTGGCTCCGACGGTTAAGCGTCTGACTTCAGCTCAGGTCATGATCTTGTGGTTCACGAGTTCGAGCCCCGCGTCGGGCTCTGTGCTGACAGCTCAGGGCCTGGAACCTGCTTTGGATTCTGTGTCTCCCTCTCTATCTGCCCCTCCTCCACTCACACTCTGTCTCTCTCTGTCTCTCAAAAATAAATAAACATAAAAAAATTTTAAAAAAAGATATGGAATTACCTAATTTCCGTGATCAGATCCTCATTTGCCTAGGCAAGCACGAACATACAATCTTGTGGTTATCAGCTCTGGGTTTTTCCCAATGCTAATATCTTCACCCAGTCTTCTTAAACTACTATCAAAGGGCCTACTCCTTTGAGAAACACATGATGCACACTTCTGATACTACTTAATATTAATAATAAATATACTGTGTACACAACATATTAAAATTTTTTAAACATATTTTTCTTATTTTTTATTTTTTAAGAAAAATGTGTACTTGTTAATTTTGAAAGAGACACAGAGAGAGAGTCTGGGAGGGGCAGAGAGAGAGAGAGAGGGAGAGAATCCCACGCAGGCTCTATGCTGTCAGCACAAGCTGTGAGATTGTGGCCTGAGCTGAAATCAAGAGTCTGATGCTTAACTGACTGAGTCACCCAAGCATCCCAAGAATTTTTTCAAGTAATCTTTAAACGCAAAGTGGGGCTTGAACTGACAACCCTGAGAAGAAGAGTCACATGATATGAGTCAACTGAGCCAGCCAGGGACCCCTTAACACAACATACTAAACTAAAAATATACTTAATATCAATGTATAACTAATATAGCATGTCATACTATTATTTTTGTTAGCAGATGTAACCTATAATATTTCTTTTTGTAAAAGGATAAAAAATGACTCTTTTTATTGGGTACATGAAGTTATTAAAGCTACATCTTATTGGGGCACCTGGGTGGCTCAGTCAGTTAAGCATCTGACTCTTGAGTTTGGCTCATCATGATCTCACAGTCTGTGAGTTTGAGCTTGCTGATAATGCAGAACCTGCTTGGGATTCCGTCTCTCCTCTCTGCCCTTCCCCTACTCGTGTTCTCTCTCTAAATAAATAAACAGATAAATAAATAAGTAAATAAAACTTAAAAAATAACCCTACTTCTTATTGATCTTTACATCTAAATTAGTAAGTACAGAATAAGCCCTTACAACCAGTTTACTGAATGATTAAAGAAGTTGAATAATATGTATTCTTTGAAATGTAGCCTATTGCATAGATTAAGTTATTAAGAATATGCCTTCTGCAATTATCTTCTTTTGGGTAGCCGAAGGATTTGAAAATCTTACTGACATATATATATATATATATATATACATATACATATATGTACATATATATATACATATATATGTATATGTGTGTGTGTATATATATATATATATATATATATATATATACACGCAATTTTAGATAACTTTGTTAACCTGGGTTAGTAGCATACATATGTTACATGTCTCCATTTCCTGGGATTTTGATTTTAAAATACTGTTCTCCAGATAAAAAGAAATAGGACTCCTTGAAGATATTCCTGATTCTAAGACACGGGCATTGAAAATGTAAGATGAATCTGGAACATCTTTCTGTACGAGGCTATGTCAAACGGACACACACAGGAAAAAATCCAGCAGAACTCTCAGTGACCAACGTTGGGGAAACTGCAACAACAAAATAAATACCATAAGAGTAAATAACAACCCAAAGTGTTTAATAAACATATATTAGTCCATACCGATATAAATAAGTTATTGAATAAATATATAAATGGGGGAGAAGAAACAATTACTTTCATAGAAAAATTCCAATTAATATGTATAGTTACTTATGTCCTATAGGAGATTCAACTTAATCCTTCCCCCCAAGTGGGCTAGATGCAGCAATACATCTGGGTCAGTTCCTTAGTTGTGACAGATTTACCAGGATCATTTAAGATGTAACAATGGGGAAAACTGGGTGAGGGATTTACAAGAAAACATCTCTTTATCATCTTTGCAACTTTCCTGAAAGTCCAATCTTACTCACAATGTTAAAAATTCGTAAAACATGAAAAACAAAACATTCGTAAAGCACCTAGGTAGATCAGGCAGTTAAGCGTCTGACTCTTGATTTTGGTTCTGGTCATGATCTCACGGATCATGGGTGTGAGCCCTGCAGCTGGCCAGCGCGGACAGCGGGGAGCCTGCTTGAGATTCTCTCTCCCTCTCTCTCTGCCCCTCCTCCTGTCTCTCTCTCAAAATGAATAAACTTAAAAAAATAAAAAAAATATAAATATAGTCAAATAATGTTCATTATATAAAAATAACAAATTTTATAATGAGCTAAGAGCTAATGAACACACTAATGTAATCTTAACCAGAGTTGACTGCAATCTGACCCATAAAACAAATCACATATAAGAGTTGCAAATGGTAATTAGAAGTGCTAAGAACCAGCTCCCATGTGGAGGGACTTTTGGGCCATTGTCCAGTGGGAAAAGGTTATAATCACAAGAGGATGCTTTGGATTATGTGGTGGGTACTGAATCTGTGAGTAAGCATCATGCTTACTGATGATTCATTTTATTCCAGCTTTGTGAACATAATGTTTTCCTTACCACAACTATCTGAAACCATTGCTGAAAGGGCAGACACCCCAGGGATAAAAAGATAGGTGAATAAACCAAATATCATTAACATCAAAATCATAATCTTAAAAAAACTAAGAAAAGGAAAGCATTTACATATTCTAACATTCATGGATAATGTAGGGGGGTTCCTATTTTCTTGCATGAAACCACCAGTGGATATTATTAAACTTTTAAAATTTATATATTGGCTCTAGAATAATTTAATTTTTAATATAATAGTAACACTATAAAATGCTTATAAATTATAGAAAAAAGTGTTAATACAGAACATTTATAAACTGCAAGAAAAGACTTTTAAAAATCATGAACTAAAGTACCCAGAATAAAGTAAAACATGGGTAGTAGTTATTTAGTTATAAAAAAGATATAGAAACATACACATATATCCATAGAATGTTTTATTTTGATTCTTTACTTGATATTGAACATTTACTCAGATTATTAAATATTCTCTCAATTGTGATTTTTATTGGTAGCATAGTTTTCCACTTTGGATAGCATTTATACAATGCTATAATTTGACCATTCTTACATGGTAAGAGTTATTCTAATATTTTTGCTATTATGAATCCAGTAGCAATTAACACATCTCTTTTATTTCATAATAGTTCCTAAATAACCATGACAGCACTGAGTAACATTATAACAACACATAAGAATATTATTTATTTTTATAGATTTTATTTATTTTATAGGGAGAGTGTGTGAGCAGGGGACAGGGTCAGAGAGAGAGAGAGAGAAATTTTTTTTTAATTTTTATGTTGTCTTTGAGAGAGAGAAAGAGCACGAGCTGGGGAGGGGCAGAGAGAAAGGAGGACACAGAATCCGAAGCAGGCTCCAGGCTCCGAGCTGTGAGCACAGAGCCCCACGCGGGGCTCAAACCCATGGACCATGAGATCATGACCTGAGGTGAAGTCAGACACTTAACAGACTGAGCCACCCAGGGGCTCTGAGAGAGGGAGAGAGAGAAACTTAAGCCCCCGGACGGGGCTTGATCCCATGACCATGGGATCATAACCTGAGACAAAATCAAGAATCAGGCACTCAACTGACTGAGCTACCCAGGCACCCCAACACATAAGAATATTATAACAGATATTATAGTAATAATATAACACATTATCCTTTTTTAAATAAGTAATGAATTTTATTTCAAAGTAAATGGTCAGTTTAAAGATTTTTAATACAAATAACTAGGGTAATTTTGAAAGTTAGCTTTGATTTACATTTGCTAATACTGAATATTAATTTTTTATTAAATACTAAACTTCTGTAAAGAAGTTTGCATTAATACCTTTTCCACAAAGCTGCAGTTGCCTTTTTTTTTCCTCTCCTCTCTTCTCTTTCTCTTCTCTTTGCCCTACTCACTCTTTGATATATATGCATATATTTTATATATATATATAATATTATATATGATATATACATACACACATATATTACATATACGTAAATATTATATATATTTCACATACATATATGGTTTTTACATTCAATCAATGCCCACTTGCAGCTATTTCTATATTATGCAAATTTGCATTTTGCTAAAATGTATTTGGAATGCCAAAATTAACACTTGCAGAGCATTAACAGCCATTCATGATGAAAAAAAAAAATGTAAGCTATACATTCCAGCTGAGGCCAAACATGGCTACACTCTGCTTTCTTGTTTCAGTTCTCCCACTCCACACAAGTGTCTTTTTCACAGTCCATTTCGTGCAAAGCTTTTGGCATTTTTGTGCTTTTTACTGTTCAAAATGGCCCCCGAGCGTGGTGCTTAAGTGTTGCCTAGTGTTCCTCAGCTCAAGAATGCTGTGATACCTTGGAGAAAGTACCTGTGTTAAATAAGCTTCATTTAGTCATGAGGGGAGTTGTTGGTCATCAATTCAATATTAATGAATCAACAATATATATTAAATAAGGGGTCTTTAAAAAGAAACACATACATAAACAAACAGCTACGTATTGATTGCTTGTTGAAAATGTTGCAACCAGAGGCTTTTAAGAGCCTAATCCTGTACTCCTAGAAGCAGTGGTTCAGTATATATTCATATACATACTTATACAGTGTGTGCGTGTAGAGTAGTTAACCTGTATTCCACCATTTTTTACAATTGTTTCTCACTTTATTTGCTCTTTAATTTTTATAGTTTATTCTCTGATGAGTAGAAAAACTCTTTATGATTTTTTTAATTTGGATTATATATAGGAAACTTCTCTGTGCCCCATGAACTATTACATTTATGCCCATATTTTTGTAGTTGAATCCTTTCTGCATTCAACTGCATTCAACTCTTTAATACATCTGGATTTTATTTTTTCATGTAAGGTGCATACTGCTGTTTTGGAGGAAAGCTGCTCTGTAATTAAAATGTTTCCTCTGTTTCACATGCCAAAGGCAGATGTGGTTCCTGTCACATATATTACTCCTTTTGAAGATACATCTCTGTTAATTAAATAAAGACCCTGTGATTGGTAAAAGATGGCTTCTAAGTTCTCTCTTTCCTGAAGAGTTAGGTTGGTAGCTAATGTCAACTTTAAAACAACCAGTTAAAATGTTTTAGTTTTAGTTTATTGTTTGCATGGACATGTTTTGATTGTTGTTTATTTTCCTTTGGACATCTTATTTGTTATTTTGTTGTGTGGCAAACTACGAAGCCTTCCTTTGCATTTTAATGATGACACTGTCTTCAACAGTTGACCAAAGACTCTTGGCCTGGGTGGTCCTCGGAATGTGACACCAGTGTGCTGCCCCAGACATTAAAGGGTCCCTTGAGGCAAGAGAGGGGTTGACATTGGCCACATTCCTTGTGTCTGGCTACAGAGCATGGACAAGAATCATTCCAACTCATCCGCCTAGTGCATGGATCATCCTGTCAAAATTCTGAGTTTGTTGTTTGAAATAAACAATTTAATCCACTTAATCCTCCTATCTCCTTCCCCTACTGAGTCCTTCCTTTGGAACACCAAAGAGAAGATGAAAAAGTACTTGAGAGAAGTCTTTGAGACATGCTGCTTAAGCTCAAAAGCCAAAGGAACACAGTAGTCTCCTTTTGAATGTATATGTCAACTTGCACTTGGCATTTATTATAAACAGCTCTGGGTGCTAAGAAACCGGATTTCAGAGAACAGCATGAGCATCAGTATAAATACTTTGCAGGACATGAAAGTACTCCTGCAATGCAAAATATTGTCAATATCTGTCTAGAAATCTTCCACACATTAAAACATTCTTACTTCAGTACATTTTGGGCTGGTCACTGTAATGAAGGGATAATGTTTGTAATCTTTTTGTTCTCTTCATGAAAAAGGGGGAAAATGTGCTTTATCTCAAATGTTTAAACTACACAGGACAACAAATCCTAAGTAGGAAAAAAAGACTCTGAAAATACAGAATACAACTTCAGTATTTCTCAGAGAAAAAAATGTCACCATGTGATTAAAATAAGTATCAATAATAGATTGCTTAACAAGATAACTAATAGAATGTCAATAAGAAACCATCTGCTCTCTTTGTAGACTCTTAAAGCTGGTTCCCGTAATGGGGATAAGAAATGTATTTGAATTTTAGTTTGCTTCTGCTTTTTTTTTCCCTCCCCAGCCCGGGCTTATCTCCAACAGCTTTCTTGCAGACTTACATTGATTTAAACTCTTTCTCTATCAGACTATCAGACTATTATTACTGAGCACCACATCCCTCACGTGGTTCCACTACTCAAAGAAAATCTATGACGGATGCCAATTACCTATGGCATTAATTCTAAAACCTTCTGAGTTCATGTCACTATGCATCATAATACACACCAACTTACATGACCATTCTAATTTTCCAAAAGCTCACAAACAATATCCTCTTGTTTAGTCTCCTCTTATCCCATCTGCTTACTCTTCTCATTTATTTGTCCCGATTGCCAGCATTCTCATTCACCATCTTTAGTCGGTATACCATCTGAATTTTTTGGTGTCCTTTTACCTTCCAAACACCGATAATCACTTTACAATTTAGTAGTTACGTGATTTGTCATTGTTATGGGAATTCGGTGCTTTTCTCCAAATAAATTAAGTGCCTTGCAGTATGAATCACTTACTGTAATTTCTTATTTCTAAAACACAGTGTGGAAGACACCTTGCATTTAGCAAAGGAGAGAAGTGGGCACCGGATAATCGATGATGATGGTAAGAATTGACAAATAAAATTTATGTTTCTCATAAGGTATCATCAGTAACAAAAAATCTTTCTGGAAATAGCTTTTCAACAATCGGTTTTGATATTTGAAAATTTGCTCATCAGAGGCACTTTGAAGAGAGTTAGGACAAGGTGAAAATAGTCATTAAGGAAGATGATGTTGGTGAGATGATCCAGAGGAAGTTTTATTTATTTTTCCCCAGCTCCTTGTGTTGTTGTTTTTCACTAATGAAAATGCATTAATGTTTAGTAAGTAAATAATATTACTTAAACCAAAAGAATATAATGTTAAAGGTCTGCCTTTTGCTGGTTGCAAGAGTAGTTGCAAGAGTAAAAGGTGGGCAAGGGGGATATGAGTAAGACATGTCCAAGAGTCTACCCTTACCCCATTTGAATCTATTTTTGCCTTCCATTAAGTCTAGTCTCTCACAGAGCCTTGAAGGTGATGACTGTCCATATTCACCACAAAAGAATTAATATATGAGGATGAATGGAAGATGCCCCTACTCCAGCAATAAACTGGCTTGAAGCCATAGTTGATATTCATTGTCTCACTGCATCCGCCACCACTTTACCCATTGGGGTCGTTCCACGCTCAGGTCATCGAATATCATAAGGCCTTAATTGCCTTGCCCTTGTTTGGTTGTGGTTATTGTAATTGATGATTTAGTAATTACTAGACACTGACGCAATAATAGATACACAGTGAATCTCATGAGTTCCAGATTAACCCATTTCTGTTTTCCAGCTGTTATGCTGACATGTAGAGACCAAAATGACCAGGGAGTAATTTTACCTACAAGGTCGGTGGAATCCTTCCTCTGTTATCTCTTAGGAATATTTCCTTTACGGGAACCAGGATCTCAAATTCAGTTGATGGTAATGAGGACCAACGTACAACATTCAGATTCAACAATAGTACAGACTCAACAGTACAGATTCTAAAAATGAAACTTTGGAAGTGCTGGTGATAATGTCCAATCCTACTTCAAACTCTTGCTTTGGGGACCTGTGTATTCTAGCAGTTGAGGACACAGCATCATCCATTAGACACTGGTTCAATGTGTCTACTGCACCCCAGAGGATAGTGCCTAAGGTTGGGCTGGAACCATGTTATACTGCATTAGGAAAGGTGATCTCTTCCCTGTACATCTCTTCTCAACTCCTCAAAACTTTGCCCAACTGATGACTTTCAGCGATACAGGACTGGTGGTTTAAAATCAGCCATGGTGGGAGCATTAACACTATGAAAAGTTGGCAAGGTTTTATTTGCTTGTTTGTTTATTGGAAAGCCAGTTGTTAAACTTTTAGCAGCACAACACTGTCATTGCTCCAATTTTTCAGAGAATCATTGTAGAGCTGGTAATTTATCTGATCTTCATTTCCTTATTCTGCTAGGCTTGCAGCTTCTGGATGAATCCTTCTGGATGATATGGTATACACGAGAGCAGTGGAGCCAATGCCAAAGCCCATTTTTCCATGTCTTTTTTTTTTTTTTTTGCTCTAAAAGGGTCACGTGGTCTGGGAACATGATGTGCGGAATCCATTTTTTTTTAATTCAGGAAGTTTACAAGAGGTACTGACATATATCCAGAAAAGCATCAATTCTGGTGAAGACAAATTACTGTCTCTTTTTGGATAAAATATGTGGGGTAATCAACCTGTTATTAAGTGGCTAGTTGAACTATTTCTGAAATGCTGCAGTACCAAGTGCAGGCTTGGCTAGGAGTTCAGCAGTGATGGTAGCTTGGCAAGAATTAATGAGTGGGGTCCCATGCATTCAGCTGGTGTGTATCCATCCTTTCCATCATAGCCATTTCATTTCTGGCTCCAGTAGCTAGACTTTGTGATAGAGAGGCTGGTTGACTTCCCCTGGAGTCATCCTGCCTAACTGGCTTTTGAGTGTTTCTGCTGCACTGTGCTTTGAAGGTTATTACTATGAAACTCTAAGGTCTACAAATACTTTGCTCATTCCCATATACTCATATGCATATCTTTTCCTCAAAGCTTCCTTCCCTCTGATGTGCCAATCTTGCTTTTTCCAGAACCTTAAGCCAAGTCAAGCTTTATTCTATTACCTGGATATATATATATATATATATATATATATATATATATATATAATCTCCTACTTCTAACCTTCTATCCTTCTCTACTTCTATCCTTCTCTAAAGTGCATACAACTAAGTTCTTTGTTTAGAGTTTAGCTAAATGTGAATATCCCCTTTCATCACTGTCCTTAGGACAAAGGCCCTAGGAATGAAGAGTGATGGGATATTCAAACGGCAGCAAGGAAGCCAGAGTGGTGGGAACTAAGTAAGGGGTAGGAGGAAGAGAAGGGAAGAAGAACAGGAAAATAAGTGGAAGACATGGTCAGAAAGGTGACTTCAAATTACAGTCTAAAATATTAAAATAGGCATTTTTTTCAAATTTTAAATATTATAAATGACATTTCAATGATTTTTATAATGCCATTTTTACCCCCTCTTTTATCCCTCATGTGTTTAGAATTCCTTCTCCCCTTCCTTCTTCCTTCCTTCCTTCCTTCCTTCCTTCCTTCCTTCCTTCTTTCCTTCCTTCCTTCCTTTCTTCTATCCTTCCTTCTCTTCCTCCTTCCTTCCCCCCATCCCAACATTGCTTTCTTTTCCCTTTGTTTGAAATGTTTTTGTTAAACTTGATATTAAAATGGAGTATGAATACCAAATACTTCCTGAGGGAGCCACTGTATTAGCTGCTTTAAGAGTTACAAGCAACATTGAGTCATACCGTTGAAATCAACTAGACCAATCTAAGTATCACCAGTATCTTGTAGCCAGGACAACTTGTAGAGGTAGCTTAAGAATTACCTTCTCCATTTTTCATCTAATGCAAAAATCTCAGATAGATGGATGGTCAACTTCTATACAGAATTTAACAGCAAAAATTCTACTACTTTATTAAAATGCTATTTTCATTCTTTATTGACACACTATTGCATTTGAGAATAGCTTTGGTTGTTCTAAACTTCTTGTTTTAAATCAAAATCTATATTCTTGAACATTTTATCCACTGGTATTATTCATGTTCCCTGAGTTGGAGGAAAAAGGGCTTGATTCCCAATCAGGTAGTCCTGCAGATATTTCCTTATCTTTTTCATTCAATATGAATTAAGAAATACATGATGATATTTAAAACACAAATGATATATAATATCACCTTGTTTAAACTTATTTTATAGGTCCCATGGAAATGGGTGACAAACATGTATATATACGTGTATATATGCCCCCCCATCCACCCCAACCTGTGTTTCTGGAGGAAGCCATGAGTTTGAATCCTAATGCCCCATGTATTATATCCTGATATGTTTAGATGTGTTGTCATCTGCCAAATGAAGGAGTCAAAATAACATATATGAAAGCTTTTCCAACCATGCTAGCCATCTTGATTTTTCAACAGAAAGAACAATTTCATGGTATCTTAGAGCAAAGGAGATCTTCAATGATCACTTCAAGCATGTTTGGAAATTACTGTTATGTAAAACAAAAAGAAATTATTGTTACGAATATGGCTTTGAAGTATATCAGTTGTCCAAAGTTTCAAAACCATTGGTCCCATTTGATCAAACAATTAAAGCAAGTTGATTAGATGTTTAGCTTTTCTCTATTAAAAAAATAGTAAATTTATACATTCGTTAATTTTTTCTAGCCTAAATATTTACTTCTGTCTACTAAGTTCTGGTGTTTCAGACTCAGCTTGTAAAGATGAAAGAGACCAACACTTGTTTTCATGTCTCCAGAGAGTTAAGAAATCATTCAAAATCTATCTATCTGTGGTGTGTCAGTCACCGTTTTATGCACTGGAGGTAGGTGCTGAACGCGATCCCACGGTCTTCTGTTAAGAGATGTGTAAGGAACAGTAGATTATATTCATCTGGAGTTTTGCTCAGCCGTCAGAACTGGAGATAAGTATGTGAGCCTTTGAAGCTGACAAGTGCTTCTTACTTTCCACAATGTTTTCCAACTGTGTTCTGGAGAACTCTAGCTCCTGGAGACCTTACTATGCATTCTATCTTAAATCACTGAGAAATCTTGCAGAAAAAGAACTAGTTGACCACAATAACACATTTGCTGAATTATTTACTATGAGTCCTCCTCTTGCTGAAGACCTGATAATATCTCCCAGAGAACAGAATTAGAAGACCCTGATTTATATGTCATTATTCAAACATGTTCTCTGAAATATCAGTAATACCAACATTCTCATGAAGGTCACATATTTTACCCTTAAGTCATGAGATACAAGGCAAATACGACCATAATAAAAATGTGTGATCTCTAGAATTTTGCCGAACTTTTCCCTCTTTGTTGAAGGGTTTGACATTTTATCTGCAGAGATAAATGCTAAAGACACCAGTGTATTCTTCTTTGAGACTTTTCTAGCAAAAGCTAGAAGGGTAATACATGTTGGCATTGCACTTTTGCATCTCTTAATTTTCTGAATATTTCTCTGTGCGTCACACAAATGGCCATAAGAAAAATAAACTAGAAATCAATGTGGTCTATTCAGATGCAAAAGGCACATGGACCTGTGTGAGTATGTGTGTTCATTTGCCTAATGTCTTTTTCCTTTTTTTTTTTTTTCCTTGCTTTCTCTGACCCCTAAGAGACAACATGCAACAATCTTGGAGCTGTCAGGACAAATCCTTTGTGGCCATCATCTTGTTTGTGAACACTTGGAAGTTTTAAGGAAACAGTGTCAAATTATTATGGCAAAAAAAAAAAATGCATTCAGCTATTCTGACCTTGCCAGGCTGGTGAGCTCAATGGTTGGGGAAGAAAAGCAGAGGCTGGGCTCTCATGCAGTGCTTGCTGTGAGCATGAGGCTTTCCCGGATCTCTAACAACACAGACCATGCTTAGGCGTGTGGGCTTCTTATGACCATTGTTCTTTCTCTGGTTTTTATAAAAATGTGTTGTACAGGTGAATCAAAGCTTATAAAATGAAAAAGAAGGTATGAGTAGGAGCTGGCACGGAGTACTTCAGCAGTATTCAAATAAAAGTAAAGAAAACAAATAAGAGACTGATGTCTTTTACTTACAAGCCAGGGGGGGAGGGGAATCAATGCAATTGGCCCACAGTAACTGCTGGTAATAATTAGGTCAGGCTGCTGAGAAAATGAAACACTGTGTTGTTTTTTTTTTTTTAATTTATATTTCTTAATTTTTTATGGAACTGGGCTCAAAGCATGTGCCTCCATCCAGCATGCGGCTGCCACGTGCCTGGGTTTGGGGCAGGAATGTTGCGCCTTTGGACACACAGGGAAGTTGGGTTTTATGGTGATTTCTGGGCTCTGGCTCCTCCCTCCTGCTGGTTCTAGGTAAGTGCTTATTGGCAACAAACCGATTTGGCCACCTGTGGCATGTGAGGCTGGAACAAGAGAATGAACGCAGGACAGTCTTTCCCGCAGGAAGTCAACTGATGAGGAATGATCATTATATCTGCCAATTGCCTTTACAGCAACACCCAGATTAGTCTTTCATTGAATAACTGGGGTAATATGGCCTAGCCAAGTTAAAACATCAAGAAAGCCATCACGGGGCACCTGGGTGGCTCAGTCAGTTAAGTGTTTGATTCTTGGTTTCAGCTCAGGTCATGATCTCATGGTTTGTGGGTTTGAGCCTCGCATTGGGCTCCATGCTGACGGCGCAGAGCCTGGCTGAGATGTTCTCTCTACTCTCTCCCTCTCTCTCTTCTCCTGCCCTGCTCTCTCTCTCTCAAAAATAAATAAACTTAAGAAAAATAAAAAGAAAACCATCGCAACTTCCCAAATAAACTACTTTTCACTGATTTCTAGTCCTCAGGCCGGATTTGGGAGAACCCAAATCAACACAAGACCCTTGAAGAGTCAGTGAAAATGTGTTCTTGTCATACTTTTCTCCCACTGCACTTATCTTCATGCTGCTGTTATCATGCACAAGTATTTGCCACTTACCAAACAAAATTGCTATCAACTATTTCCAGGTTTTGTTTTCTACTTTTTTGAGAGTTCTGCCCTTGGCACAAATTCCACTTTCTGAAATTCCAGCCCTCATCTTGCAAATGACAATAGTGATAGTCGTTTGGATGCATGTAACTATCCCAGCCTTCTCCAACTTCTGGACGCACTATATGATTGTACTTTTTATGCCTTCACCTTTCACACACTTTAAATTTTGTCATGGTCTCGTGAATTGACTTGGCCAGAGAAATCTGAGCAGAAATGATATGGCTCCCTCTGGATGGAAGCTTGAAGAACCATTGAGTGATTTTCCATGTTTCTGTTTCTTTTTTGTGTGTCTTGTTGCCCATGACAGCCCTAAAAGAAGACACTTTAAGTGCTACAGTGAGTACAGCCTGATCCACTTTGAACATGTATCATGAATGAGGAATGTGTGTGTGTGTGTGTGTGTGTGTGTGTGTGTGTGTTTGGGTGTGTGTTAAACCACTGAGATTTTGGAATGGTTTGGTAGCTTAGCCTGACCTATCCTAACTTGTGCACCTTCTGAGTCTCTGATTCGTCCAGTGTAAATTAATCTGCCTTTGCCTTTGTTCAGCATCCTTAGATTGATATTATAAGTATAACATTCATTATAAGCTACTTCAAAAAAAATTTATACATGTATCTATGCAATTCTAATTTATGGACACTAAAGAAGGGTTTTACTCCATTTTTCTTTGTAACCCCAGTATCAAAAATGCCTTGATTATAATAGTTAATAAATTATGGTTAAAATTCGTTAACGGGAGCTGTCCAAATTTCCAGGACTTATTTAGGATTTCTACCCCATATGGAAGCATATATGTACTCGTATTAACTTACATTGGCAAAAATGGTTATAGCGTCATAGAGTTGGCTGAAGACTTGGGCATCTTAAGTAAATTCTCTCATGAGGAGACAAATAGAAAATTATGGCAAAGTTTATTCATAGCCTACTACTGGTAGGCCAGTGGATTACCAACAAAGAAATGAAAAGAAAAAATGAATTCCAGAAACTCAGAAATGTAACATTTCATAGTACAAATTGTATTCTGCCCTTTGCCTCCCAAAGTAACATAAATGCATAATGATCTCTCTTGTTCCAGAGAAGCATCCTGACATCTTTATTATATTTGCCTTTATCTGGCATTTGATCTGTTCGGGCCAACAATGTCTCTATTTAATACTTCAGTTAAGCATATCCAATTAAACTTTATACTGACCTCCTTAAACAAGGCATCTCAACTAATTCCGAACCTGAGAGGATTATATGAGGTGACTTTTTCCCTGTTTGCCTATGGTTTGGGAAAGTTGAAAAATTAGACGGTGCCTGCACAGAAAAAGATGTCAGGGATAAATTTTTAGAATGCGTTCGCTAATTGCCATGACTGTCCCCCTGGAGGTACAACAAGAAGTTGTTTTTACTTAAACTGTATAAAAAAGACAATCTATCAATGTGTAGCTATTGACCAACTCTTTGTGAAGTAGCATTATATGCAGTTATAGGTACTGCCTGTTCATTACCTGTCATGGGCTGACTTGTGTTCCTCCCAAAAAAGATATATGGAAGTTCTAACCCCCAGTACCTCAGAATGCGACCTTATTAGGAAATGGGGTCATTGCAGATGAAATTAGTTAATGGAGTCATACTAGAATAATGGGGGCCCCTTTCCGATAAGATTCGTAACCTTGTAAATAGGCCACCATGGAAAGACAGAGGCACACAGGGAGAACGCCACGAGATGGCCAAGGCAAAAATTGGAGTTATGTACCTGTCAACCAAGGATTACCAGATATTGCCAGTACACTGCTAGAAGCTCGGGAAAAGCAATTCCTGCAGGTTTCTGATGGAACGCGGCCCTGCCAACACTGTGATTTCAGACTTGTAGCCTCCAGACGTATGAGATGATTAATCTCTGCTGTTTTAAGCCACCCAGCTTATGATACCTTGTTATGGCAGACCTGAGGATACCATACATTTGCTAACCATCTAAAATATCCACACTGGGATGGCAAGAGTGAGAACCAGACGAGAGAGGAAAGCAAGATAAAGACAAAACCGGTGCGCCTATATGGCTCAGTCAGTTAAGTGTCTGACTTCAGCCCAGGTCACGATCTCACGGTTCGTGACTTTGAGCCTCTCATCCGACTCTCTGCTGTAGGCACATGGCCACTTTGGATCCTCTGTCCCCCAAACTCTGCCTCTCCCCTGCTCTCCCTCTCTCTCTCTGTCTCACAGTTTAAAAAAAAAAAAAAAGGATAAAGCTACAGCTGCTACCTAACACAAGGCAGTTTAAAATGCATTCGTCCTGGAAGGTGGTGGTGATGTTTCTGCCTGGTAAGGTCTTGCAAAGTTGCAGATTCAGGGTCACTCCGTACAAAACCAAAAGAAGGGATGAAAGAGCCATGTGACAAGGAGGATGGAGCCCTTAATCCTAAAGGATTGGCCTGCCTCTCAGCAGCTATGCATATCTTCTCTAAGTGTTTGCCCCCTCCCTACACAGGATTATCACAAATATTTGTAGCCTATACCTCAAAGCAAATGCAGCATTCATTAAGCAATGTAAATATGCAAGTGAGGGCTTGGAAGTAAAAGTCCTTTTGTATTCCTTACAAACAATGCATTCCTTTTTAGCCTTTTTTTTTTTTTTTTAAGAAAATTGCAAACACATACATTCTAAACATAGTCTGAATTGGGAAACCTGATGTCTCATTTCACATTTGGTTTCAGCCGGTTCTAATCAGCTCAATACATTAATTTCCAGAAAACGTTTCCTCAAATGATCTTAATTGGAATATGAACAGCCTTAAGAATAACAAGAAACTGGGAAGAAAAAGGTTTGGCTAAAATACAAACCTAAAAAATAAGACCAGATGAGCTATGAACAGTTTACTTTAAACAAATGTATTATTAAAGGAAATTGCTTCATATTCAAACTCGTTAAGTCAAGTTCAATAATTATTTTTTCTCTTTAACTCTTCGGAATCAATGCAAACCACCCTGAGCTGTTTCATCAGAATGTGTTTGACTTGTAAATACAGGGCAAAAGAATAAAAACAACACAAACACATCCTATTCGAAATCAGACTAATTGGCAAAATGCCCTTTTAGCTCTTTCAACAGATTTAAAAGTTTCAGCCAAGCATCTGAATTTATGGTGGTTTTATCTTTCATCGCCGTTGTCAAGTGACCTTGATCTGTTCGCCCAGAATTTAGTTCTCTGCAGACTTCCAAAGTGTAAATCAGCCCTTGAACTTGGTCATGAAAGGACATTTGACACAGAGAGACTAAAATATGTCTCTTTTATGGAAATGTTTACCCTGAGTTGATACTGAATTCTTCTTCTTCCAATTACCCTCACATTAATTTCAACTTTGTTTTTCTAGTCTCCTTCTCCCCTCCCTTGAATGACAGGTATATTAGCTAAGTTTGTCAGAAGAGTTGCCTGTCCCCCAGAGAAAACCCAGGAAGGGCTGACCTCATGCTCACCCAGGCGGCGGCCAGCTCAGACTTCTCTATCAGTCAGCGCCTAGGAGGAGCAGGCGGCGAGGTCTCAGCTGCCTTCCTGAGTGAGCTCGGTGATAAAGTTGATCCCATCAGGAAGGAGCCTATTGGGCCAAGTCCAGTTGTATGGCTTATGTTGAGAGTGAACTTTCTGACATTTCAAATCTGCCATATCAAATTAAGCAGAATAAAGCCGGCTGTTTGCCCGATTATTTATAACATCACAGGAAACTTGGAATGACTTATTAAAGAATGGAAATATTTCTCTTTCCTCAGAAAGAAGCTTGCCTCTGCCAAGATACACAGCAACTGGCTGGGTATGGGAATGGTGCAAAAAGTTCCCACTTCCAAGGTTATTAAAACATACCTGGGCTCATTTAAAAACCCAAACCTAGTATTAGGATGAACAATGGAGGGACAGCCTGAGTGCCATGCTGAGTTCTTGAACAGCCGGTTTCATACCCGTAAAAAACAAAAGTCTTGGGAGCATCTGATTTTGCTGAGAATGTTGCTGACCATAAGCTTTGGTCAAAGGTGTTTATCACCTTAATAAGCCCCGAGGAATGCAGCTGAAGAAGGTGACTTTGAAAGTCGTTTTAACATCTTTGCTCATTTACCGAACCGCACTGAGACCAGAAATCACCGATGAAGGCCGGCGATAGACGTTGGAAATATAAACGTTGTACATGTGAGAATTTGGGGAATATGATTTTACTTTTTCATTGCAAGACAATGTGGGATTCATGTAAATAATTTGAGAATGTGGAAATGTATGAAGCTTTTAGTCAGCCAGAATCTTATCATCCAGAGATATTGATTATTAGCATTTGGGTGTGTTTCTTAACAGTGTTCTGTTCTATGCAAAATAATGTCCACACTCACAAATCATCTGTGAAAAATTACATTGTTAAGTAATGCGTTTTGTAAGTGAACTTATATACACACACACAATCACCCACATATATTCATATATATGTGCATATATATATAGGTATACACACATACACACGTGTGTATATCCATTTTAGACTCTTAGTTATCTTTGAAAACCTGTTGTTTAATGGAAGCAGAATATTCAATCACTTGGATATTTTGTGCTTATCTAAGAAATTATTTGTTGTTGATTATTTAAGTTGTTTACAATTATTCTTTGCTTCGCTATTACAAAAAAATGCTATATCCTCCTCAATGAATATCAATAAATATCCTTATATAGAAAACTTCCTACTCTGATATTGTTTTAGGGCAAATTTTAAAAAATGGATTTAATTGGGTCAAAAAAATCTAAATCTTTAGGACTCTTAATATGTATTTCCCAAATGCTTTCCAGAATGTTTGTACAAATTAACACTGTCCTAAGGATATATGTGGTTACCCTGAACAGCAATTTTCAAGGTTATAAATCAAGATTCCCATATCATCACCTTGAACTACTTGAATACACTTTTTTCTAGCATCTTCTCTCTATACAAATCTCGATCAAGTTTGTAAGATAAGTTATTTTTTGTTCAGTGTGATATAAGGAATGTAATTATATTACACAAAATATGTACACTCATGTACATACCTATCCATTTATGATATTGTTAATCCTCAAATGTGTTTCTATAGTTAACAAAATCTTTTGGTCTCCTTCTGATTATGTAATAGTGGTGATTGAAAATCAATATACCTATTTTAGAACTGAAATATTAGAACAATTTGTGTGTTTATTATTTTGAGTACTCACAATGTTGCTGAAATAGATAGTGCACAAAGTTGCACAAAAAGCAGGTCATTGTGTTTATGGCTATGAGTCTTACGCCCTTCACCTTCCATGTCTTGTCCTACATGTAAAGCTATTCCAGGTTAGAGGGACAGAAAATCCAGCTACACCACCAGCCCCAAGCACAGCCAGGCCAAAGAGACAGGACAGCTGCGGGAAGATGAATGGGTAGGTAGGCAGGTAGGTAGCAGATAAATGATAAACAGATAGGCAGACAGATAGATAGATAGACAGAACTGGACAGGAGACTGGGGGGAGAAGATAAAAGATAAAAAAAGACCGAAGGAACAAAGTTTAGCAGATGAATAGAGAAAAGGAATAAATATGGGCAGGGCCATTATGCTCTGCAAAGTGCTTTTGGCTATTTGTGGCAAATCTGCCTTTACCCGTGGTTCCTCACCTCCTGAAAAGAGCAATATGGATTCTGACAGAGAATAGGACGTAATTATTTGCCAGAACGAGTTCTGGGTCATTTGTATGAATTCTTCTTCTTCTCACTCTTTCCCCCACCAACAACCTACTCCTGTTCATCCTTCCCCTTCTCCTCTTCTTCTCTCTCTGCCTTATTTCCCCCAGAACAGAAAAGAGGCATGCGTATCAGTTCATCATATTTCACAGCACTGGGTTTTGTAATAATAGGGTAATAGGTGTGAAAAATCAGTTCTTCAAGAGGTATTAACTTTTGTACACTTTCAATATCTGGATTATTTTATTTTATTTTATTTTATTTACATTATTTTTTCTTAAAAATGAGTTAGAACAGGAGCACCAGGGTGGCTCAGTTGGTTAAGCATCTGACTTCGGCTCAGGTTATGATCTCTCACCTAGTGAGTTCAAGTCCCATGTCAAGGTCTGTGCTGACAGCTCAGAGATTGGAGCCTGCTTCAGATTCTGTGTCTCCCTCTCTCTCTGCTCCCCAGCCCCTGCTCCTGCTCTGTCTCTCTCTCAACATAAATAAACATAATAAAAAAATTATAAACATGAGTTAGAACAGAAACATCATATATAGAGCATATTTGAGGCACTTTTAAGTATTGGGATACAGAATCAAATATATTTAAAATTACTCTTTTCTTATAAATTTACCAAGTTGATTATCTTGTATTTAAAAAGAATGTAATTTGAGAAATGGGACCCTACTTTTGGGTTGTACAACAAGACAAACACAAAAAACCTGCTTTTATACACACACACACACACACACACACACCTGTATGCATATATATGGATATATATGTATATACATATGGATATATATGTATATATGTATATAGCATATATATATGGCTATAAATAATATATATATGGCTATAAATATATATATGTATGTGTATATATATGGCTATAATATACATATGTGTATATATATGTGTATATATATGTATATATATGTATATATGTACATATATATGTATATATATGTATATATGGCTATAAATAATATATATATATGGCCATATAAATATATATATAATAGGAAAATAATGTGTATGCATGTATACATGTATACATGTATATATACACATATATATTCGTATTTCATTCATGGGTAAGTTCTATTTGTCTCATGAAATCTAATGATGCTTTTCTCTTAAAATTTTCCCCTTAAACACATTTGATTCTTTTTAAGTTCTAGGCAAAGGCTTATAAAACAATACTGTGTTGTTTAACATTTTCCACATTTTACATTAAGTGCTTGATTGCTTGGAAAACATTGTAAAATAGAGTCATTGTAGAGTTAATATGAAAGTTGCTGCCCATTTAGTTTTCTCAAAAAGAATATCCACTATTAAGTGAAAAAACTTTTAAAATGCATCTCCTTTTTAAACTATATATCTTGTAATGCCAAATTTTCTTCATATACCTCAACCAAAACAAAATATTAAAACAGCAAATGCAGAAGATTTGACAATCCAGTTGTCTTTATTAAAACATACATTAAAGAAATTTACATTAATGTAAATAAAAACTATACACAATTCTTTTCACTTAATTATTTTTTATTTTGGAAAATGTAATTATTTTATAAGTATATGTTTTTATTCTTACATCAATAGTACTATTGTTATTTCAAATGAATTATTAAATACATTTTCTGTTTTAATTTATGGTATAATAAGTATTGAGAGATTAGAACATTATTTTATTTCTTTGGGTATATATCTTTATTTTTTGAAAAAAAAGGAGGGTTGGACTAGATTTTTTTTTCTCAAAGTGTAGCCTGAATTGGTCTATAATAGATTTACTTGAAATACTTGTTAAAATATAGATACTGAGACTTGCCTCAGACTCACCCAGTCAGAATCTATGGAAAAGAAGCCTTTCATAGGACGTACCTCGGGGACTTTTCAGATTGCATTAAAATTTGAGTGCTATCAGGGCGCCTGGGTGGCTCAGTAGGTTAAGCATCTGACTTCAGCTCAGCTCATGATCTCACAGCTCATGATTCAAGTCCGGCATCAGGCCCTCTGCTGACAGGTCAGAGCCTGGAGCCTGTTTCATGTTCTGTGTCTCCCCCTCTCTCTGCTCCTCCCCTGCTTGCACTAAATAAATAAGTAAATAAGTAAATAAATAAATAAATAAATATTAAAAAAATTTTTGAGGGCTATCAGATGACCTCTGTTGACTTTGCTTCACTCCCAGCTCCAGATGGGTAAACACCAGAATCTCTGAACCCCCCACTATGGCAAGGGCAAGCTGGATGCCTAGATTACCTGGGCCCCCATACTATTTATACAATGTCTCCTTTTCAGGGTTGTCACACAAAATAGGGTACACCCAGGTAAATTTGAATTTCAGATAAACAGTGAATTGTTTTCATAAAATTATGCTCCAAACTCTACTTAGGATATATATATATATATATATATATATATATATATACACACACACACACACATTAGTCACTGTTTATCTAAATATTGTGTGGAACATATTTGTCCTATTTTCTGTTTGTGTGCCTTGTTTTGCTAAATACGTCAGGCCTATCATTTTTCCACCATTGCTTCCAGGTGGTAGTATCCATAAATAGATAAAGTGAGACAATACGGGAACATCTCACCCACAAGATTTAGTAAGTGCATAGACTTAAGGTCAGGTGGGAAATGGCTGAACTGAGAAACAATCTTATAATGACAGATAAGACTTTATCCATGATCTCACACCCTTACAAGGCAAACCCCGCTAAACTTTCCCCAGAATTTCTTTCAGAAAGAATCTCCGTGGAGTTCGTGTGGCTCTGCTTCCAACTGCTGTTTACTTCATTTGACTGTAGTATTTCTCATTTTAAAGTCATTAGCACCTTGGGAGCAACCTCATTGCCTGAACAGTTTAATCTCCAGTGAAGCCCCGTTCCATTATGTCAAAATTCACCTCTGCTTTTATCGGTCTTTACACATGTTGTTTAAGAATGTAAACACTCTATGGCTCCCTTGTGTTTTGTCTGTCTCTTCAGCTCCGAGTGAACTCTGCTCACACTGGTATGTGTTCCGGGCTCTTGCCTTCTTTTTATTAGCCAATATCCTCTCCTCTTCCAATAATATAGATTTCCCACTGAACAACATCGCCCACTCAACAATCTCTATAACCTTTTCTGATTTTAATGATTTCTGATTCGACTTGCTACACGTAAAGAACAAAAAAACAAAACTGTTCCTAAGTTTCTTTGTCAAAGAAGAAGGATTCTGTTTTTAAGAGAATTGCTGAGGATAAGATACAAAATGTATTAACATCAACTTTCCAGTAATATTTGAGTTTTCGGGGGACTTGAGTGGCTCAGGTGGTTAAACGTCTGACTCTCATTTTGGCTCAGGTCATGATCTCACAGCTCCTGGGATCGAGCCCTACATCAGGCTCTGTGCTGATGGTGTGGAGCCTACCTGGGATTCTGTCTGGCTGTTTCTGCCCCTTCCCTGCTTGCTCTCAAAATAAATAAAAATAAACTTGAAAAAAAATTGCATTTTCTACTGACATTGGCTACGAATGAGCAACCCATAAAAACAGTCTTTCATTTTATTTATTCTTCAGTGAGTAGAGGGCGGTTCTGATTTTCCTCATATCTGTGCCATAAAGTGTAGAATACCTAATCAAGATGATGCCTCAAAACTTATGTAAACATTGTCATTGTAGATTTTTTTCCTTTTCTTTTGTTCTTTTCCTTTTTTTTTAAATTAAAAATAGTGATGAAATGAATGCTAGCATTTTTTCCTATGAATTTTTGGGACTGGGGTTCCTATATCAGAAGATCTGAACATTGAGCTATCAAAAGATTATACCAATTCCCATTGCCATCAAAATAATCATGGCATCATCATTATCAGGATTTTTTTTAATGTTTATTTATTTTTGAGACAGAGAGAGTCAGATCGCGAGTTGGGAGGGGTGGTCGGAGAGAGAGGGAGACACAGAATCTGAAGCAGGCTCCAGGCTCTGAGCTGTCAGCACAGAGCCCAAGGTGGGGCTGGAACCCAGGAACCATGAGATCATGACCTGAGCCGAAGTTGGATGCTTAACTCACTGAGCCACCCAGGTGCCCCAGGAGTGTTTTTAATTAAACTAAAAACTTGATATTAAAAATAACTGTACAATATTATTTATTTTTATTAAGGGTCTTTCTTTTATTTCTAGTGTTACTAGGAAGGCCAGACCTTTTCTAAAATTCTGTGTGGTATTTGTTTTTTATTACTTATTACCTATATCTGTTATCTATTTTCATCCTTTAAAAAATAGTTTAAATTATACACTACCAAGTTTTTTTTTTTCAACGTTTATTTATTTTTGGGGGGACAAAGAGAGACAGAGCATGAACGGGGGAGGGGCAGAGAGAGAGGGAGACACAGAATCGGAAACAGGCTCCAGGCTCTGAGCCATCAGCCCAGAGCCTGACGCGGGGCTCGAACTCACGGACCGCGAGATCGTGACCTGGCTGAAGTCGGACGCTTAACCGACTGCGCCACCCAGGCGCCCCCCAAGTTTTTTTAATGGAGGTAGAGAAATGATACAGTTCAGTGGAACCAAGAGAGAGTGTGTGGGGTTGAGAGCAATAGGCGAAGGGGCTCAGGGAAATCACAGGGCAATATGGAAGTTGGTGGTCTCTTGAGTGATGGCAGTGGCTGCCGGGGAATTTGCCAGATGGGGCAGATGAGCACAACAATGGAGAGGGGATGACAGTAAAGTAACAATTCCCACATTAAACACTTGTCTCTTTAGGTGACTTAGACATTCAGTTCTTGCTGTCTATGATTTTTTTTAATCGGATCATTTAAGAAAGGTTTTGAACTGTCAAACCTGTCTTTGTCTAAGTTTTTTCAGACTATGTCTCCTTAAAAGATCCTTGGTAAAGGGGGCACCTGAATGACTCAGTTGGCTCACTGTCTGACTCTTGATTTTGGCTCAGGTCAGGATCCCAGGGTTCTGGGATCAAGCCCTGCATTGGGCTCCACACTGAAAGTGGAACATGCTTGAGATTCTTTCTCCCCTCTCCCCTGCTCACCAGCTCTCTCTCTTAAAAAACAAGAAACCAACAAACAAAGAAACAAAGGAACAAACAAAAAAAAAACTGGGTAGAAAGAAAGGAACGTGAAAAACCTACACCTAAATTTGATGCAGTAGGACATGACTTTTAGCCTGAGAATGTTAACAATCACCTTTGCCTCAAGGGAGGAAATCAACAAACAAACGAAAAAATAGATGAATAGACAAAGAAACATTCTGGGAGCCCTTTGGTGGTGGCTGTCCGTGGTTGTGGATCACCTAGGAAATAAAAATACAGACAATTGGAGATGTTTACTTCCTCCTGGTGCCTCTTCCTTTTCCCCTCTCTTTAGTTGTATTGCCATCAACTTGAAGACTCAAAAGGTAAGAAACAAGTAAAATTTATTTCAGATGATTATCAAAAACTGGTTCATCTCTGTTCTCTGTGCCAAGATAGAAACCTGAAGCCTGAACAGTTCACAGGTGAACCTAAGGAAATGATGGCAGTTTACTATTTTGAACAGAAAAGGAATAGAATGAGTTAAGCACCAAAAGGATATGAATATTGCACAAATTTGCATGTGATCCTAGCGCAGGGGCCGTGCTAATCTCCGTACCGCTCCAATTTTAGCACACGTGCTGCCGAAGCGAGCACAGGAATATATATATTTCAAAAAGGACTATATTAACACCCCAAGCATCACCTAATAATCAATTCACATGTGCTTGATTCATGCTCACAGTTTGTTTGTGTATTCATAAGCTCATTCTGTATTCCTGCGTGTGGAAAGTGGGAGGCACGAAGCAGACTTCCTTTCTTCTGACTTTTAACCAAGCGTGAGAAATAAAGTGCAAGAACTGCACTTGCCAAAATCTCCTGATGCTTGGAGAAAAAAAAAATTAAAAGACATAAATTAATTTAAAATGTGGGGGAACTGTTTGCGAAATAGTGTACAAAACTTTATTTAAAAGCTATTTCTACTCGTCACATTTTCTCTGCATACTAGAATAGAGTTATGGTTGCAGTAATGGTTTGCTTACGGGCAAGCAATTAAGCACCTGTAGTCACTCCACAGGATGTAGATTTCGCATGAATAGCTATTTTATAAATAAACAAATAGAAACTCATATATGTAATGGCAAAGGCAAACACCGCTTGGATTTTAAATTTTAAAAGGACTGTTCCGCACTTTTTTGGGGAAATCATTTGTTTCCATATATAAATTGGATTCGACTTAGCCTTTTCATTTTCCACATGAATAATTAATAATGTCATCATTATCCTGACAGTCCCTCTCTAGCAATTTAACCATAATAAGGCTGTAACGATTCACTGCATTAAGGTCAATATAAGCAAGATATGAGCAATGCATATGATGAATATAAGCGTGAGATTTCTCAGATGTAGGTGGAAGTCGATTTTTGATATTCCATCCCCTCTTCTTAGGATTGGTTGTCTATCCTGGGAGAACAGGATTCCTGCCCCAGGCCTCCTCATCTGTTCCCTGGATCTTGAGATGCTTCTTGTTTTAGTATGTCCTCTGCGGCATATGGAGCACCTTGTAATTTATTCAAATTCAGAAACAACTGATAGAGAATCTCGGCTTTGCCAGGTACCAACTCAGTGACCCTCCTACATTAGCTGTCTAACTTTTCTAAGCCTGAATATCTTCATGTGAAAAAACAGGGGAGAGATATAATAATCACCTCATAGGCGAGCCTGAAGAATCTTCACTCAGATGGTGGGGCGGGTAATGGTTCTCACAAGCAGGATAGGATGTCTTCTCTGAGATCCGGCTACCAGTTAAAAGTAAGCCACCCCTACACTGGCCTGAGAGGGCTGCTCCTTCCCTCTCTGTGCCCTGGACCAAAAGTACCCGGACCTCAGCTTTCTTCAGCAGAGATGGGCAACTGGGCTGGATCTGACAAATGTTTTCACCAAAACCTGTGGGTGACAAAGGAAACTAGTTAATGGGGTTTACCTGATACAGTCTTCTAAGACTTAAGAAGAGCCAAATGATGCTAGGAGGGAAGATTGTATAAAATAAACTAGTGAGAGACAGGATTTCTTTAATTTCATGAATTTAGAAAAACAAATAACATAACATACAGTTTAAAGCATGTGGAGGTATCCACGTTGTTTTATTTGGACAGTTCTCAGTTCTCAAATGTTATGCAAATAATTTATTAAAATAAGACTTAACATTAACAGGTAAAATTGTGGACAAAGCCTAGACTTTGGCAGCAGGTGTATCTGCTTTTGAAAATCAGATTCACTGTTGACTTTGAAACTTTAGGGAAGCTGTTTAGCCTCTCAAAGATCACTGTCCTCATCGGTACAAGAATGATAGTGATAGTTACCTTAGGGTCAGCAACCAGTCACTTAGCAGATTATCTGCATAGGAGTAAAGTCTCAATAAATTTTAGGTATCATATTGAGACGGGTAGGATATGAAATTAAGAGCATGGGATCTTACTTCTTCCAGAAGCCTGAGTTGTAGTTTTGAAAATCCAAATTATGCCGAAACATCTTAATAAAACACAACTCTATCGCTTAACTTTTCTTTGATTGCACTGTGTGCAATAATACTAGAAAAAAATGAACCGTTTTATTCAGAAAACAGACAAACCAATGACTTTAACAACTTTCTGAGATTTACCTCCTACACATGGATTTTTCTGTGCTGTTCCTTACCTAAGGGCTGCTTTGAGCCAGCTTTCAGTAAGAATCTGAGCACACCTCCTTCCCACAAATAACAATTACAACTAATGTCGACACAACTCTGGTTGTTTTTGTTGATTCCCAAAGGAATTCAACAAAAGCAGGAAAGATTAATGAGGGAAACTGAGGCTCATATTATATAGCACGTGCACTCAAAAAACTTGGCAAGTTTAAAGTCAAATTAGGAATTGACATTAAACCTTGAAAAGTTGGTTGTAAAGAATAGGATAGCAACTAAAATTTACAGCAGAATAAAATGTTAGAGTCCTAATAAATGTTCAAGGAGAATATATACTCTAAAAGAGTAGATTCATTCCAAGGTTATCTTAGATTTCATAGAAACATTTCTGTAAGTCTCTACGTAAAAAAGTGGAGAAAGAGAAGGGTATTTAACAACTCACAGAAAAAAAAAGATATGTCTCTTAAATTACTATAAAACTACCTATAATTTTTGTCAATTATGATATATTCTTATTATGAGATTCTGAGAGTCATTGTAGTACAGATGGAATTGTGAAATGTATTAAGAAACAGCAAATAACAAACTGCATCCAAAACAGAAGCACCTGCTCAAGAAGAGACCTTCCGTTTTTCTACTAGTTCGTTTCCCGCCAGTTCCCATGACATTTAATAAATCCCAGAACCACACCCACCTCATCTACAGGTTATTAGCTATAAAATGGTTAGATGGGAATGACATTAGGTAGATGAAACAAGAGTATATGTTTGATAACAATGCACACTCGATATTTCAATAACATCAATAATTTCATTAAAGTAAAATGAGAACATTTTATTCAGACTGTCATAACAGTTCAGAAAGTTGCTCTAACGTCACCTCCACCTCCCAAATTCTAGAGCAATGTATCCTGTCCTATGGTTAAAGCTAGAGTGGATCATAAATATGGTACCACAAATTTAAAAGTGTGTTCGATTCCCACAATATTTGGGAATAAAGTAGCTGCCTCTGGTATTTTTCAGAGCATACTTCATGAAAGCTTGCAATACTCCTGCAACATGCAGATCTTTTAAAATAGAAATCAGAATGGGAAGAGTTATAGAAATTGACTTGACTTTGGGCATGAGAGCGATTATTGCATAAAGAAATTAACAACTTTCTTCAAGTAGTGGTAAATGTCTTGACTCAAGGATGTGACCTTTCAGCACAGACAGACAGACGGGGACAAACTTAAGCACATCAGCAAAGCACTGAGCAGGGCAGAGAAGGGCATCAGGCTGGACACATTTCAGTTGTACCTGGCTAGCTATGAAGAGATGTGGTGTTTAATGGAATATTCCATTTACTCATAAGCATGCATGTAGAATTTGCTATGTGGCAGGCACGAATTCAAGCCCACTAAAAATACTAGCTGGAGGGGCTCCTGCATGGCTCAGTCGGCTAAGCATCAAGTCTTGGTTCGGCTCAGGTCATCATCTCATGGTTCCTGATTTGGAGCCCCGCGTCGGGCTTTGCAGTGTGGAGCCTATTTCAGATACTCTCTCTCTTCCTCTCTCTGTCCCTGGCTTGCTTGTGCTCTCTCTCTCTCTTCTCTCTCTCAACAATAAATAAATAAACATTAAAATATATATATTAACTATAATTGTCCTCCTAACAACCTATGAGATAGGAACTATATTTACCCATGTTTTGCAGATGGGGAAACTGAGGTACAGAGTGGTCAAGCATCTTGCCTAAGGACTCAGAGACAGCAAACGGTGTGCTCAGGATTGGGAGTCAGGCGCTATACCTCCAGGTCAGTGCTATGTTGTCAACCACGATGATAAGTACTTGCAAAAAGTCCAAAGGACTCTTTGCCTCCATTTGAGCAAAGGCTTCAATTGTAAGAGAAGAAAAGAAAAAAAAAAAAAAAGAAAGCAGTACAAGGGCCCCCATATTCCGAAGAAAGTCCCTTTGCAAAAATTCCAAATCCATCAGGGTTTATTAGGTTATGCTGTGGTGAGGACTGACCGCCGCCCCCCCACACCCCCCAGGGGCTCAACTACAGAGGAATGTTTCTTGCTCCAGCCAGAGGGTATCTAATGTTGGCTGGGGCTTCTCCTTCAGCATCTCTACTCTGAGACCCAGGCTGGGGGCAAGGCCTTTATCCAGAACACTGTCAGCTCTCATGTCAGAGAGAAAGCAGGCCCCGGTAGGTTTTACATCTGTGTTTTGTGTGCCTACATGTAACAGTGGTCAATTCTACTTCCCATTTATTGGCCACAGCAAGTTCCCATGGTCCTGACAGCCGACAGAGGAACTCAAGGGACAATCCTACCATGTGTGTGGAAAGATATGGAGGGAACCACGCGAGAGAGTTGGAGAACAAGAATATCGTGCAAACAGCAGTTATTACCACCATTAACAGGGTAGCTTAAAACTCCTTTTTAAATACTTGACGTCTCACCTACACAACAACTTCAAAGTCTCCAAGTATAATGGTCAGGGACGTTGAAGCTGGTGAGAGAATATCCTTAGAAAACATCATTGGAGTGTCCGTGCACTTTCTTTACCCCTTTTCCATTGAAAGAGGAAGGACATGCTCACCTTCCTTGCCTCCGTTCTAAGGGAACAACTGCAGAGGTTAGTTTGTGTACTCTGGAATTTGGGGACCCACTGAATTGATGTCTGAGTCACAGCTGAGCAATCATGTGACAGGTTGACCGCAGATCCATTCTGCACAGTAGATAACATGAGCTTCCAGTATGGGTCAAGGTGAAAGTTTCCTGTGGAATAGAGAGAAGGGAGAGATTGAGAGAGAAAGAGAGGGGCACAGAGAAAGACAGAAAACTGAGAAAGAGACAAAATGAAACAGAGAGAAAGACACAGAAAGGGCAGTGCAGGAGCGAGTGAGTCTTTGTAGGAGTCTTTGCACACGAGAGCTTCCCGAAGGGGCAGCGGGACCCCCTGAAAACAGGGCTGTGTGGGAGTGGTCTGAGAACCAAGATCACCAGGGTAAGCCCTATGCAGCCAGCCAGAGCGTGGCTCCCCATAAATGGGACGAGCTCCCCATAAATGGGAGGGGTTCTATGGACACCAGAAAGCACCTCACAAAAAAAAGAGTCAGCTTTAAACTCTACCTAGACCATTTTCCTGTTTTCATCTTCTCTGGCACACACCTCTCCCCTCCTACCACGGAGGGGTCAGAACACAGCCAGAGATCAGGAGTGAGGTGTGTGTGTGTGTGTGTGTGTGTGTGTGTGTGTGTGTGTACGTGCACTCTCTCTCTCTCTCTTTCTCAAAATAAATAACCCACTAAAAAAATTAAAAAAAATAAAAAGAATTGTTTTATGGCCTTAAGCCTGGCATACTGATCACAGAACTGAGGTTGTTAGCAACTAAAGCAACTGGGAAACATTTATACTAACTGAGAATGAACAGATAACCTATGGGACAGCCGGTAACCTCACTCCCTAACAGAGGAGGAGCAAGCACCACAGGCAAAGTTAGCATTGCTCCCTGATAGACTCTAGAACTTGCCACTTTTAAAGTCCCAGCTGTAGAGAATGCTCATGGCCTAGTATAAGTTTTATTCTTCTCGAATAATCCTTTGGTTATCTTTATATTAAATAGCAGAGCTCAATATCCTGACTATATGGACCCCAATTCTGTTGTTGTTGTTGTTGTTATTCTTTTTAATGTATATTTATTTATTTTGAGAGAGAAGGAGAGAGCGAGAGCGAGTGAGCATGAGCAGGGGAGGGGCAGAGAGAGGGAGAGACAGAATTCTAAGCAGGCTCCATGCCACCAGCTCGGAGCACAACATGGGGCTCGAACTCGCGGACCGCGAGATCGTGACCTGGCTGAAGTCGGACGCTTAACCGACTGCGCCACCCAGGCGCCCCCTTATTTTTTTTTATTTTGAAATAATACCAAACTTACAGAATATGTGTAAGCACAGCAAAGTCCTTTTTCTTCCTGAACCAGGTGTGAGTTAGATGCTGACATGATGCCCACCACTCTCAATTATTTTGGTGTGTATTTCCAAGCAAACAAAGACATTATCCTACAAAACCAAAAAATTTCAATCAAAATCAGGAGATCAGCTTCAGTATGTAGGGTGGTTAATTTCATGTGTCATCTTGGCTAATCTGTAGTGCCCAGTTGTTGGGTCAACCACTAGTTTAAATGTGGCTATGAAGGTATTTTATGCATGAGATTAATATTTACTATAAGCTGGCTTTAAGTAATGGGAATTTGCGTGGGTAATGTGGATGGACTTCATTCAATCAGCTGAAAGGCCTTAACAACAAAATAGAAGTTTTCCAGAAAAAGTGGGAATTTGGCCTCAGAACCACAGGACCATAAAAGAGAAACCTTGCTTGAATTGCCAGCCTTCCAGGCTTCTCTACATATTTCAGAGTGCAGAACCCCAAATCACCTGCAAATTCCTTAAAATCAATAAACCTCTCTCTAATATAAAATACATTATGTAAATTTTATATCTCTATTTCTATCTCTATATCATTTATCTCTATATCTATGTCTAAAATATCTCCAAGTCCTTTTAGTCTGCCTTAATCAGAAACTGTATCTCAGGCTACTTTGTCCTTTCTGACCTCGATAGTTTTGGAGATGACAGGCCAGTGTTTTTGGTGAACGTCTCTCAATCTGAGTTTGTTATTTCAGCAGAAACTGGTTTAGATTGTGATCTTTATTAGGATTATCTCTGCCACGATTCTCTGTTTTTCTTCTGGCATCTAACCATGGCAGACAATATTGATTTGTCTCATTTTTTTATACAGTTACCTGCATCACCTGATTAAAAAAGTATCTGGCAGTCATCTCCATTGAAAAACTGCTTGTTTTCTCTTTGTAACTAACAAGCAATTGCTGACAGGTAATTTGAGACTATGTAAATATCCCATTCCTCATCAAAATTCCTGTCATCTATGTATCTATGTACCTACCTGTTCATTCATGCATCTATCCATCCATCCATATCAGTTGTGTGTTCATGGATTTCTATTTATTCAATGGATTAGAATCTTTTCCTGTCTGTATTTTCATGCTTAAATTGTCTCAGAGTTGACCAGTAGGATCCTTTCAAGTTCTCTTCTTTGGCCTTTTGGTACTAGTCATCTTTTATCTAGTACTTCCTTAAATTCTGACAAGATGTTTCAGATTAATTTGTATTTTTCCTGTTTCAGCCATGGAATCCATTTTTCTATGGAGTTCTAGACCTTGTAGGTAATAGTGATATTTCAAAACCAAAATTTTGGTGTTAAGTGTAAATAACACAGTAAAAAAATTTTAAAAAATATGACTTGCGTAGATAGGTAAAATGATAAATTATAATCATAACATCTAAGTTTGCTTAGAAATTTAGAGAAAAGTGAGCAAACAATTGAAGAAGTATATTAATTCCAGTCAGCTTAAATTTCATAAATCCTTTATTTGTTCTTCTTAGGATACTGTAATTCCTGGTCAAGATGGTGTACTTGAAAGAAGTCTTGAGGAAAAGTATCACTAGTTAAATGGACCCCACTAGTTCTATGGCCTTCTAGAAAGATGGTGCTCCTCTCTGGGACTGACTTTTAATACTTGTAGAGGAAAGGGGTTAGACTTGGTGATCTCAAAGTCCTTTTCCATCGTTAACATTCTTTGATTTGAGGATTAAATAAGAAGCAATTTATTTTCCTCCCCTAGACTTTTTTTTTTTTTTTTTTTGCCAATAGGTACATTGCCCAGTAACAATGCATTCCTTGTCTTACTAACTAAAAGATCCATTAAAGAAAGCGTTGTGACCCAGAGCACAGGCCACCTTATATTTCCACAAGAAAGCTTTTAAGCATTAAATTTCTACATGTATTATTTACTTTAACTTCCCATCTCTCATGGAACCAGACATGCCCTCTGTATCCTAAATTCTCCATCACCCCTGAGAACACTTTTATGTGGTTAGATTTAACTTTTTAATGTAAGGAAAAAAAGGTGGTTTTTTTTGTTTTTTTTTTTTGTTTTTTTTTTTGCTTTTTAATCCTGGGATTGTTTTACAGTTTTGGTTTCTTTGTGACCTGATAAGCAGATTTCTCCAAATTGCAGATCTGGTCACATTATTCATAGTAAGGAGATCATCAATTATTTTTAAGTTTAAGCCTCAAAGAGGCTTGATTTTTTTTGCATCAGTGTAATGGAAATCAGAAACAAAGGGAAATCAAATTGTCCTTGAGAGGAAAAATATTTCTGGCATAGATTTTGGATGCAGAAAATAGAGTCTTCTTCAGGGTAAGAAGTATCTACCTTGCTTTAGATTGGGATTTTCAAACTAATCAACTGCTGTCTGTGGACAGGATGAAAGAATAGGAAGGAAGAAAGGAGAATTTGCCATTCCTAGCTGAGCAGAGTCCCTAATGGAGTCAAACACGACACAATAGGAGCACAGATAATGCAATGGGGAGATAGTCCAATGGCCCCCATGACATCAGAGGAGGTTAGAAGCTGTTGCTCGACTTCCGCATGGCCTTAGACAGCTTCAGGCATCAGACCTGTAGTCCTTCCACTTAGAACGATATTTTGTTTTGCTTTCAAAGCATTTGTTTTCGGTCCATTAGTTAACTTGATTTAAGTCTGAATAAGTCTTTCAGGGGCAGAAGCCCTGGGCACCTTCAGCATGTGAGCGCTGCAGAATCTGAGGGGACTTGAGCAGTCACAAGGACACAATTGGCACTGTTAAGTCTCCTCCACTGCAGCTTGGAATCTGGGAAATGTGTGAAACTAAACACAATGTAATGGGGTCAGGCTTTCAAAATACTCTCAGTATTTATGAGAACACAGTGATGTTTCGTATTATAAGGTGAAAAAATGTTTTTCTTTCTTCTTTCCTGCTCTAACTCTTCTATTGCCAATGTGAATGCAAACTCTTTGATATATTTAATGGAACAAAAGGCAGTAGGAGTCTGATCTCTGGAGACCCCCAAAGCCAGATGAGATAATTAACTGCCCTGAATGCTTTAAGAATGTTGAAGTATATTTTATCCAATGATGGCTTTGATGACCCAGTATATCCGTTCTGACCTCTAAGTGGATGTATTTGATTTCTGTGTGTGTGTGTGTGTGTGTGTGTGTGTGTGTGTGTGTAAACAAATGGAAATCTTATAATTTATTAGTGTCAGCCATTGATATAAAAGATATTTACATATTTTAAAATTTTAATTATGTTTTTAGTTTTATTTTTTTCATAATCTCTACATCCAACCTGGGGCTTGAAGTCACAACCCAAGATCAAGAGTTGCATGTTTCACTGACTGAGATGTCCAGGTGCCCCAAGATAGTTATGATTTTTTACCTATAAGATATTGTGAACACACTCATCGTCAAATATAAATTTACTAAGTTAGGATATACTTGAGTATTTCTCTACTTCAGTAAAACCAAGAAGCTTTTTAAAAGAAGACCTACTAAGCCCTAGTCCCAACTTGAAATCATTACAGTCAAAATCTATTTATATTTCCTGGGATATTTGGGTTTCTCTCTTTCTCTCTCTCTCTTTCTCTTTCTCTTTCCCCCTATCTCTCTCTCTCTCTCTTATGTTCTCTTAATTCTGATGTTAATTCCATACTGGACAGAATCACACTTAAACAATTTCCTGGAAAGAAACACAAAATCATTTTAAAAGACACAAATTTACATCAACAGAAAGAAAAACTTACCGCTCATACAACTTCACATGGGAAGTTTGAGGTAAAGCTCGTCCTAAGCAAGCAGAATAAGAGACAGAAGCTCAACCCAGATTTCGCTCTTTTTCTCCCTCTTGTTTTTCCCTGTGGTTTGGCTCAATTCTTTCCCTCTGTAAATAGGTTACTTTCTTTTTCGCAGATTCTATGCTGAAGCCCCAAAACTGAGAGTCACCACACACATCCTGAAACTTGATATTATCAAACAGCAAGAGAATTATCATAATTGTGTATGGCATCTCTCTGAAGCTGTGTGCTTGCTGAATTCAGAAGCCTGGAGACCTACCTAGTGCTGTCACCATGAGCTCAGAAGCAGAGTTTTTAGGAGAACATGACATGTGTCTTCAGGAGTTTGGTATACGAACCAAAGTAGTGGCTTCGGTATGTGAACCAGAGAAGAAGGCCAGAGGCTGGCTGGTGTAGCTTGTGCTGGAAAGGACAAGAAGTGAGGAGAGTGTATTCTTCACTCCCACAGTATCACAGAAGAGAGATAACATTATCTTCCTGTCTTTGAAGAAATAGGCTGGACAAGGTTTCTGGTACCTCACCTTAGACAGCTGCTTGACCTGTACTATGCCAAGGCCTGAACACAACCCACACGTGCCCCAAGAGAATATTTCTGGGAAAGAAGGTGTTGCCAGCCTGGAGAAGATAACAATGACACAAGTTAATATATATATATATATATATATATATATATATATATATATTAACATGGAATAACTTCCAAATAGGACTCAGGCAGATTCATTAAACTTTCAGTAAGTCATGGAGTTATGGTCTACCTACAATATCGTCGGGGGGTGGCAATGAATATTAATTAGGCAGAGGATCTTTGAAGACAGTGATCAAAAAATAAATAAATTAGACACCTTGTTGTGTGCATTCCATCATGGTGAAAAACACTTGGACTGACAGTCCAAAACACTGGCTTTATAAACACATGGGTGACACCCCTACCCAAAGCTGTGATGTTTAATCTCTGATGGCTACCAGCAGAGAAAATATTGGCTCTTCCTTTAACTTCAACTAAGAAAATCCTTGAACCGGACTCTGATTTGTTCACTTTCACCCAAAAGTCCACTTCAGTGCATGCCGTCTTAAGTATGGATGAGCACCTCCCTACTGTCACATACTTGAAACTCCTTTAAGTGGAGAGATTGCTAATCCCCAAAGGAGGAAAAGTTCTGAGCAGATAAAATACTAAGTGCCCTTTCCCCAGGGCCTGAAAGAGAAGACTACATCTTTTATAAAGAAGGGATCTTATTATATAACACTGCTCTGTTCAAAATCTTTCTTTTATTTTGTAGTTCAGTTGCACTTTCCTCTAGCCTTTCTTCAAATCTTTTCTTTCAAAACATTTTGCTTGTATACATGAGACATTTATTGAAACAAGTTGAATTATTAAATTAGATTAAAAAAGACATATCAAGGGAACCATACACATTTGACCCTTGGGCAATGCGGGGGTTAGGGACCCTGACCCCTGTGTAGTCAAAAATCTATTAACTCTTGACTCTCCAAAAACTTAACTACTAGTATCCTACTGTTGATCAGAAAACTTACCCAAAACATAAACAGTTAATTAACACATATTTTATATGTTGTATGTATTATATACCATATTCTTGTCATAAAGTAAGCTAGAGAAAAGAAAATATCATTAAGAAAACCACAAGGAAAATACATTTATAGTACTATACTGTACTTATCAAGAAAAAAATCTTCAGGGGCGCCTGGGTGGCGCAGTCGGTTAAGCGTCCGACTTCAGCCAGGTCACGATCTCGCGGTCTGAGTTCGAGCCCCGCGTCAGGCTCTGGGCAGATGGCTCAGAGCCTGGAGCCTGTTTCCGATTCTGTGTCTCCTTCTCTCTCTGCCCCTCCCCCGTTCATGCTCTGTCTCTCTCTGTCCCAAAAATAAATAAACGTTGAAAAAAAAAAAAAAAGAAAAAAATCTTCATATAAGTAACCTGCACTGTGTTGTTAAAGTACTAACTGTGTTTTCTTTTTCTTTAGGACTTTTCTTAATCCATGAGATTGTACCTGTAATTAGTACAAATCTCTCTAATTTTTCTTGGAACACTTTTTTTCCTAGAACATTTGTTCCCCATTACATCTGTGGAGCCATGACATAGATTATGCATACTGACAATAGGTGTGGGTATGTAGATACACATATATTTAGATGCTTATGAATACCTATTTATTCACATACAAAAATATATATAGCACGACATCTATGTAACAGGCAAGCAGAGGAGTTCGACTTCACGGTTGCTATAGGCTATGTACCATAGAGTTACATTTTTAGATTTTCTATTTTCCATCTGCTGATTTCAGTTAGAGAAATTTTTGTGCTTTCAGAAACAGAGTTGCTGGAAATGTTTTGCTTTCTTCTTTGTACTATTCTGTATTATTTTACTTTAAGTATTTGATTTGTCATTAATTTCTTATGGATCAAGTGTTATGTTGAAAAATGCCCTTGGTAATTGGATTCTCTCGTAATTTATCCAAGTCAGTATGAAATCAGACATTAAGGACCATGTGGGGGTCATCAGCAAAAAGAACTATTTCCTCAATTCCAGTTCCCAATGCAATGCTAACATTGGAAGTAACCATTATGGTTTCTATTTTACTTCATGCTAGGCACATCAATTCCTATTGGGAAGACTTTCTTGATGTCATTTGACTGGTCCATGCTCACTTCCAAGGACCACACACTCTTCTAATAAAAGCTCCTCTGTTACCGCCAAGTCCTACCTTCATGAAAGCAGTTCTTGAATGTTCATCTCTCTATACCATTATTCTCCAAGGGACTGGGTTAAAGAGAATGACTTTCTCAATTGCCACCTTGTCCTAACACATCATTCCAGGGAACATTTCTACTTTCCTAACTCACACATTTTTGAAACTATATTATGTGCATTGTAATGATTCATAGTCAGCTGAATTTAATCAGTGTAGACTCTGCAACTGTCTCACCTTGCGATATATATACTTTGATAGACACTGACAGTGTGGCATAAATTCCTAGAATGTGGGGAAGCATAGATTTTTTTTAAAAAAAACTTTTATCTGTTTTGATGTCATTCCTATCATGCTTCCGTGTGCAGAGAGGCCCTTCATAAATGTGAATATTTCTGAGCTCAGCTTCAGCCCTTTCAGTTTTCAGAAGAGAAACTAAGGACAGTAGATGTTATTTGCTTTTTGAAAACTAAGGCAACCACCTGCTGGCAGAGGAAAGATGAGGGCAGAGATAGTTTCATTTTCATCCAAAACTCTTCTCCCCCTCACTAAACCACGCTGCCTCTTCGTTTTCTAGAGTCCTACTTAATTCTGAACATATCCAGTGGAGGAGAAAATGAGGCAATTTGTCGCTTGCCTTCTCTAGATTTATAACATAAACATCTAGATGCTGTGGTTGAATCTGTAAGGTGGATAAGACTTCCAGGGGACACAACTCCATGAATGTGCATTGAATGAATTACAGAGAAGGGATGCTTATTTCATTAAACACCTGAAGTTATTTCCTTAATTGAACCACTCTCTTGGCAGTGTGTGCTCCAGACAGCCTGCGGATCTGTGACACTTTCACTGTGCTGTTTCTCAGAGGACAGTCATAACCCAGCACAGGAGACTTCCAAAGTAATACAGAGGCACTGAGCATGATCACTCTTGGACCTACTGAGTCTACCCGGTTATGTTTCCGACCCTTGGCCTCTGTTGTCTTCACGTTCCATTCTTCTATTTCCTTAGTCATGCCATGCTTTACCCTACTCCCAGTTTACTTCCCATCATAGATTTTCTTCTTCAGGGACTCAAATCATTTCTTTTCCCCATTTTCCTTAGTTTTGTTCCTTAATGCCTCATCTCTTGGCTCAACTATAAATATCTTTAGATTGTGAACTCCCTGAAGGCAGAGACCAAGATCCCCCTGTTTCTGGTGCCAGTGTAGAGTCTGGCTCCTCATGGAAGCTTAATAACTACTCTTTAGGTTGATTAATAGTTAACACGTCATGAAAATTAAGATATTTTGATATTTAAAAATGATCCAGAAGGAACATGCTAATGACTTTGCTCTAAAGCATTGGTCTCTGGGGACAAAAAAAGATCTCAATTTCCCTGTACCATTGTGAAGGATAAAGATGGTTTTTAATGTGGAGTAATTTGACTATAATTTCTCCAATTGTACCATGAAGGTAGGCTCCCAAGGTCCTAATATAAAGCTGGTTCTAGTATTAAGAAGCCCAGAAATAATATCATTGGCCAAGGTGCCTAGGGAGGGTGCTATACGTGATCCATTTCTCAAGGCATTGAAATTTATTTTTCCTCTCAGTTTCTTTACTAAGAACAGAATCTTTGGATGCAAAGGAAAGGAACATAGAGACCATTTACTCCTAATGATCCCTACCTGGTTCTTAAAATCCATGGGGCCTGTAAAAGGAAGCAGTATTTCAAAAACCCGGATAATGATATAAGCTAATAAGATGCCTTTACTTTTGCCTGAAATTGTAGCACTCCATATGAGTAATAGTCCTTATACTAGCAATTTTGTTATTAGCAAATAGTTCTGATGGATAGCCATATGTTTTTTTATTTAAAATGAAACTTAAATATATAACTTATAACCCAATAAATGAATGAATACATAGAACTCAATATCTCCCTCCCCCGCCAATTTTCATACCTATTGGGCAGGAGATGGGAATAATATTTACGATTGTGGTGGAGGAAACTTGTGGAAAACAAAGGTAGTTCACACTATTCAATTCCTTGATGAGACAGTAGTATCTGGAATTATTAAATGACTGGCCTTGTGTGCCAAAGTAGCGATCTGCAGCATTTGGATTTCCTTCTCCAGGACATTGCTCTTCCTCATTCCCATATCTACCTCTATATTATTCAAGAAACGTGATGTGAATTATTTCTCATAGATACTCAACCTTGACATACTTATAAAACATTCCATAGACCTTCTGGAGTTATCGCCTACAAGCCATACTTGCTTGCACCTTGAGGGCTTGAAATACATCCACAAATCCCTACAAGGTGTATTCTTTGTTGCTTTGTGACCCAGTGATGACTTATTACTTGAATACTCAGAAGAGCCTACAGAGACAAATGGCTCAGAGCTTCTCAGGCTCTACAGTGTATGCTAGACCAGATAAAATGTGTTTGTGATACAGGTTAAACCTTAACAGTCTCCCTGCAGGGTTATACTCTGCTGTTTCCACTAAAGGGAAAGAGGAGATTTTAGATATAAATGCGCATTAAGAGTTGAAAAGACTTTTAGTGAACAAGAGCAGAACAGGTTTAGTGATATAACAAAACCCAGCCAACAGCAGCTTCAGAGAGGTGCACACTGGGTGTTTCAGGCTCAGAGAACTATACAAATGTAATGCTTGATTTTCAAACGCAAGGTCACTCTGAAAGTTACTCTACAATAAGCTAAAACCATATTTGACTTCATAGTTTTGGTGATTACTGAAAATTATCTCTCAACATATTTGTATGGTATTTGTTGTTTTTCTCAAAAGATTTAAAAGTTCCAAAAGAATCAACACAGTTTATTTATTTTATTGCTCAAATATTCAGCTCATGCATTACCTCTTCTCTGAACATCTTCTCACACACCCTTCCACCTCATTGGTCGTGAAATAGTCATAGTCCCCAAAACATTTATTGTATTTATACATTTAGTCAGAGGCAATCAACTGGACAATACCCTGCATCCTCCTAAATTAGAAATTATTTTTGGTTATTGGCCAGATTTCTAGTGCCTACACACAGTTTCTGGCCAGAGGCAGGGGCTCAGTGAAGTTATTTGAATTATTGTCTGTAATATAAAGGCAATATTGTGTGGTACAAAAGTTGTTGGAATTAAAATCAATGATTTGTTAAAAGACTCTTAAAAACTGAGAACAAACTGAGGGTTGATGGGGGGGTGGGAGGGGGGGAGGGTGGGTGGTGGGTATTGAGGAAGGCAACTGTTGGGATGAGCACTGGGTGTTGTATGGAAACCAAGTTGACAATAAATTTCACATTAAAAATAAATAAATAAGTAAACTTTAAAAAGAGTGTAAAAAATAAAATAAAATAAAATGAATGATTTGTTAAGGGGAGTCATTGAACCCACCACCTTCTCAAGTAGATGCAACTTTGTAGCGAGATGTCTGTCTGCATTAGAAAATCCTAAGGTGGTTAAAACCAGCCTTGTTTTATGAATAGAATTATGTGTCCCCTAAATTTATATGTCAAAGTCCTAGCCCTCAGGTACGTCAGAATGTGACTTTCTTTGGAAATAGGGTTATTCAAGATATGATTAGTTAATTTGAGAGCATCAAGGTGGGTCTTAATCTAATATGTCTGGAGACCTCACCAAAAGGGGAAATTTGGAGGCAAGCATGCACACAGAGAGAATGTCATGTGGAAGCTGAAGGCAGAGAGCAGGGTTATGCTTCTATAAGCATAGAAATGCAGAAATTTCCAACAGACTGCCAGAAGCTAGAGGAAAGACATGGGACAGGTGTTTTGTTGTTGTTTTTCCACAACTCTCACAAGGAACCGACTCTACAGCTGTTTTGATCTTAGACTTCTGGTTTCCAGAACGGTGAGACAATATACTTCTGTTGTTCTAAGTCACCTTGCTTGTGGCACTTTCTGGCACTTAGAAAAACTAATACACTTGCTGATGCAAGTTTTGAATTTAAAATATAATCATTCAAGTGGCATTTCTCTATACATCTTGAGAATACATAAGTTAATTGTGCCTGAATAGCCTCAATGTCCAATGGGAAGCCCAGGCACTAAATGCTTCAATTTCCTTAACATAAGTCAGTATAATGCCTATTTGATATATGGAAGATCTATTGATCATATCCACAGTTTAGTCCCCTAAAATGGCAGAACTATCAGAGCAAGATATTGTCTTTCCATCTGCTTAGATGTGCTGATGTAAGGGTAGTCCCTCCTGACTGGAAGGACCCAGTCTCTTTGGAACCCACTTATTTGAGATTCACGCCATCAATCATTTTCTGCCCTCTCCATTTACTGAATTCCTTTTTTGGCTAAACATCATTTCTTTTCTTTAATATTCTTTCTAGAGAGAGGATACAAAGCAGCATAAAAGCTTTCTTGAACTTTACGCTTACACTGCAACACACTTCTCTTTGTAAAGAAATATGCCTCTGCTGTCACTTCTGGAGCTAGAAACTCAGAACTTCATCTTAACCAAACAGATGTTGTAAGGGATTGTGGTTCTGGCTATCTTTGCCGCAAATAAGCTGCATGACCTGCATAAGCCACTTAAGTTCTAAGGGTCATAAGTTCTTCAGCTGTAAAATATATAGAAAAAAGGTTGGGACACAATACCTGTAAGTCATTTCTATCCCCAGCTTTTAAAAATGTCTACATGAGCAATTTATTCATTCATCCATTCAACAAATGAATACTGAACACCTGCTATATGATGCAGGCTGCAGGGCCCTGCTTTTATGGAGTTTGCTTTCCAGTGGAAATGACAAACAATAAACTCAAAAATTAATCCACCTATGTAAGCCTATTAGACAAACTTGAATTGTATATTTATACTTAGAATGCAATCATGATGTATTATAATTCGTGTACTATATTTTAGTTGGTATAATATATCATAGTTGATATAATACATTACAATTGAAATATATTACAATTGATATGTTACAATTAATATACTGTAACATAACACAATGTGCAGGAATGCAGATTGGGGAGGACCCCTTCTTTGTCTTGGGTGGACAGCAAGCACTCGCTGAGTGGGTGATATGGAAGCGGAGACAGAATGAAAAGATGGAACTGGTGTGGGATAATTTCAAACTCAAGGTGCAGGGGATTCAAAGATCCTAAGGCAGGAAGCTGCTTAGTGGAGAGAGGAGCCTAAAAGTAGTTGATGTCGCCAGTAACCAAGGAGGACACAGGTTAAAGAGAGGGTTGGAGAGAGGAATGGCTGGGCCACATAAGGCCATGCAGCCTTTGCACAAGGGTATGAGTTCTGCTTTGAAATCTAGTGTCAGGCTTTTAGGGGATCTTAAATTGGAGAGTGATATGACCTTATTTATTTCAGTGGTAGTAATCAATGCCTCCTTCACCAAGGCAAAAGATTTCTTCAAGAGACATTATGGACTTTGTTTTTGTTTCATAGGGTTCCTTCTTTCTCTTTTGTAGTCTTTCCCTTTCTCTTTTACTTTGTTTCTTTATTTCCCTCTCTTACTTTATTGATTTCGAAATTTCTTTCCGTTCCTGCCCTGCTCCACTCGTTTTTACCTTCATCAAGCAGCACCTGAGATATATTATGGCAAAGATTATTTTAACCGAGCAGAAGAAAGCTGCAGACCCCACTAGGGGTCACCTCTGACCCACTGATGAGTCCTTGATCCTGCAATTTTGCCTTGGGTTTATAGTCAACTCAGGAGACACTTATTCTCCAGTCTCCGCCTTTTTTTTTTTTTTTTTTTTTACCTTTATGATCCCCCAAGGATCCAACTCAAAGGCATTGTGGTCCACATCCTCCCTTGGACCCAAGCCACCCCAGGAGCCAGGCAGGCTATCAAAACCGGCCTGCCCCAGATGATTCCCTTTGTTCAGAATAGATTGGTGCTCTTGAGCTGGGACCTTGGCTCACTGACAAAAGTGGCATCATTCTGCAAAGCGGAATGTCACCGGAAAGGCTGTGATTGTATGAGGAACGCTCGGACTATCTGTCTGCCTCTTGCCGGTGGGCTGCCTGAGGGTCCGGCAGCCAGGCTTCCTGGAGCTTCCTTCAATTGTCTTTACACACACAGAATTTAGTACCCACTTAAAGACACACAGCCCTGCCCTCAGCCTTCTGCTGAAGAAGGAATCTTTCTGTGATTTATTTCCAACCTGGTTGCTTTTGAACTGACAGTTTTATTAATTGGAGAAATTTCATTATTTTACAAGGCCAGTTGAGGCGTCAAGGACAAGTGGGTCCCCGAGGGACTCTTCCTTTTGTACATTTATCTGCATACATTAAGACATGTCCATTCACACAGTCTATATGCACACATATTATCTGTCCTATCTGAAGAGAAGAGGTGAAGCTCATCTTATTTTGTTCACAAGTTGATGGCAGATTCCTCGAGAAGATCAAGAAGTTATCACGTTTGCGTCTGCTAGATGAATTAATGAATTTGGCAATCTGAAAATTTTTCTTTTCTACTTTTTTCCCCCCCTTGCACACAAAGGCTTTTGGAAAGCCTTGGCTAAATTATCATTGTTTGAATTGCTTGGCCCAAATGGGCATGAGTCTACTTAAACTTTATCTTCCATTTTATACTGTTACAGTGTAACATTCACTTTCCCTATACTTTCCCTACATTCCACATTCCTATTCATCTCACTTTATGAATAAGAATTTTTGGGACGCCTGGGTGGCGCAGTCGGTTAAGCGTCCGACTTCAGCCAGGTCATGATCTTGCGGTCCGTGAGTTCGAGTCCCGCGTCGGGCTCTGGGCTGATGGCTCGGAGCCTGGAGCCTGTTTCCGATTCTGTGTCTCCCTCTCTCTCTGCCCCTCCCCCGTTCATGCTCTGTCTCTCTCTGTCCCCCCAAAAATAAATAAATGTTGAAAAAAAAAATTAAAAAAAAAAAAAAGAATTTTAAGTCTAGCCAGGATTAGAGACTTTTCCAAAAGTTACATGTCTAGCATGTAACAGATCAAGGACTAGGCCTGAGATCTCATGCATTTAGTTCAAAGTCAGTGCCCTTTACACTGCAATAAAGTCTGCAAGATTTTTTTCAGTAAATGGCCAGAGAGTAAATATTTTAGGCTTTGCAATTCATATGTTGTGTCACCATCACTCCATTTTGCTGTTGTGGAACAAAAACAGCCACAGAGGATACATAAAGAAATGAATATTGCTGTGTTCTAAGGAAATTGTATTTATGAACATCCAAGTCAGAGTGTCCTTTAATTCTCATTTGTCATGAAGCACCATTTTCCTTTTATTTTAGCCCCTTAAATATGTAAAAAAAAATTCTTAGTTCACTCATCCTAACAAAATAGACAGCGAGTGGGATTTGACCCATGACTTGTAGTTTGTAGAACCATCTATGAATGGAATTATGAGCCAGACAGCTGAGCCTTGAATTCCGTTTTGGCCCCTCATGGGATGGGCAATAGAAGGTCTCCAGAGTGATTCTCATCATAATAAATCATCAGCTGAATTTCAGGCACCAGTCATCAGGGATTAATTTCAATCAAGATTTCTCTTAAAGGAAAACAAAGTGAAAATAGTAACTGAATAGATACAACTTCATAAGGGTAGCTCATATTTTTAAAAACATGTAATGAAGAATATGACTGGCTTTCCTATTGAAAAGTATTATTTATAGAGTCTATGAACTTTTGGAGAATTCTTAGGAAAAAAATCAAGGAAAATATGAAAGTTTTTATATTCATTCTTATTCTATTATAGCCCAGTGCAGTTTAACTATAATAAACCAATTAACTGGTTTTCATGGGTACGGATGGCTCCTCAGGAAAGCAAACCTCCCCTTTTTCTGATTATTTCAGATGGAAAGAGTTTGCTGATAGCTGTTCAAGATAAAACAATATACAATTGCATAGTGCAGATGCTGAAGCTAAAAGACAGAAATGAGAAAATATCAACAATCAATTCTGTAAAATAAATGTTCAGGTCATATTTGCTAACAATTATGTAAGAGGTTAAAAATCAGACAAATTCCTCCCAGATTAGCAGTCGGCTGATGCTGGAAGAAAAATCTCTCATTTCCAAATCTGGTCCCTAAATAAAGAGCAACCTTGGGCCTTTATTCAAATTAAACTGAAAACCAGGAAAACAGAAAATACCCTGTTGACATTTCATCTCATTCCTTGTTGAGATAACAATTCTGGAACTTGGTTTCTGTACTCATGTTTATATTTAACACAGAGTAAACACTTAAAATATAATACTCTATAAAATACATCTATAAAATATAGATGCTCTTCTGGGTTAAGAGCAGTTCCATTTTGGAGGTTGATGGTGGGATTAACCCACATATTTGGCTGGATATTGAGGGATAAGGAGGTGAGGAAAACCACTGGCTCTTTTTATTCCCAGTCCTCAAATTTCTACATTTACAGGGAACTGGAATGTTCCATCTTCTTTTCTGTCAATCCCAATTCTGTCCACCTTCAAGGCCTTCCTCGACTCTTGACTCCCCCAGTGATATTTCCCTAATTATATCTGCTGGCCATTCTATTTTATTTTCAAACAGTGTAGCATTTATTTAAGTACCACAAAGATCCATGTTGATAGATGTATTTCAGTATTTTTCCTGAAAAAAGACATAAACTAAGGACCAGGCTTCATCCCCTTAGAGTACATTCCTTGAGCTGTTCCCACAGTAGGTAACTGTTGGTCGACTGATTCCTTCTTTTCCAAACCCTGAAATAAAGAAAACCCTAACAGTCACATTCTCAGTGGAGAGCAATCCTCCTTAACCTCGCTAGCAACCCTCTCAGAGCTGACTCATGGGATTGGGACTTTCAGATTTCCCATTGCAGAACTGAAAATATGATTAGTACTAAGCACTATTGATAAGTGGAAGGGATATGCACCTGCTACCTTGAGTAAGGAAATATGTGATGATTCATATGGAAAATGTCCAACTTGCATTCCTCAGAGCAGCGTTGTCTTCTTTTTCTTTCTCAGGCTGTGAACATTTTCTTAAGCCCTGACTCATTTTTGAAAACTAGCACCATTTAAGTCAAAAGTCATCAGCAGTCAGAGACTGTCTCTATCTTTAACATCAACTCAGTGGCAACTCAGAACAGATTGGCAAATTGACATCTTCCAACCTGCTCAACTCTTACTTCAAGATGTAGTATTGCTCCTTTACATCTTCGAGGTGAAGTGAAGATTATAATAATTGCTCTATCTCCCCAGAGTTTTATGTCTCATGCTTCTTAAAGGTTAGAACCTACTTTACTTAAGCTACAGAGCATGTCAGCAAAAATTAGAAAAGTATGTCAACAAAACTTAGAATGAAGATGTGGATACATATAAGAGTGAGTAGTTACATTTAGTGAGTGCTAATTTTATGCTAGATGTTATACTAAGCAATTTGTTTCTCTCAACACCTCTGAAAGGTAGGTACTATTACTATATTCTCCTTTATAAATATGGATGGAGTAAACGGAAGTTCAGGCGGACATTAAGTTGACCATGGTGAGATAGGCTCTAAGGAGCAAAGAATGGATTTAAACTTCAATGATAGACTCTATAGCCTGTGTAATCAAGTCATAGACAAAAGCCATGAAAATATTCAGATATGAGCGATTAAGATATTACAAGTGGGCCATAAAAGTGTAATATAAATTGGACAATGGTTCTTTGCCTGGAAAGAGGGCTTTTCACATGGGATCAAATATGCAAGAAATGAATCTTATATTACTGTGTGATTTTATATTCATTCAAAGCATGTTCATTGAGCACATACTATTGCCCAGTACAGATAGTCAACAGCGAACAAACCATACATGAGTCCTGCCTCATGGAACTTTTAGTTTACTTTCATGAAGCTTTCCCTAATGTTTCAAATTTGTGTGCTCTGGGATATCATAGAATCTTAGACTTGGAAGAAAACTTAAAGATCATTATCCCCTGCCCTTTTTTTCTCTTTTTCACACTGGCTAATTTGTAAGCTCAGCAACACCATTGAATCCCAAAGCAGAAAATACATTGATAATTCAATCCAATTCAATATCTTTCTATGTTCCAGACACTGTGCTGGGAATCTAAATCTCTTGACTTGTAAAACTCATGTCTCCTTTCTACTATCCACACAGGCTTAGTTTAAACCATAAGGGTCCACCATTCACTACTGTTTTCCCATATTGCTTCACATGTATAGCCCACCCTACTTAATGACCTTGAATTCTTATCCATGAATTCTCTGTACCAGAACACTTCTGTTCTGCTTTTCATTCCAAATTTCTCTTCCATTAAACTGTTTTGTCTTAGTTTTGACTTTTATGAGAAGCAGATCTGGAGATATGAATTCAAGTACAGATATTTTTGTTTGTTTTATAGTGAAAAATAAGGAAACACTGGCAGAAACATTGGGAAGTGAGCTGGGAAAGCTAATGATCAATAAAGCACTCATTAATAAACAGTCACCACTGTGGGCATGTAGAGAAACTAGAGGAAAAAAGGGACTGAGGAAAAATGGCCTTTATGCTGCCTGCCAGCTCTAGGATTCTATATCATACAGGACATGGCCCTAAAACCTTACTGAAAGGTTTAGGAAAATGAAATGAAAGTTTTAGGAAGACAGCACCTGTGTATACTGTGTTTATCATTATCTAATATCTCAGAATTTATAGGAGTCCATGGAAAACACAAGTCTCTGAGCTATCACTCCCAAGAAGTGAGGGACAAATGACCCAGCACCTGTTGCTTGTTGGTTGAGTGCTGCTCCCTAAGGATGTTGAATTTTCAATGCCTATGGAGATTTTCTGCTCTCAAAGCAACAAAGTAGGATCTAGAAGCCTTAAAGAGCCCATGAAATAAAGAAGGAAAGAAAGAAAGAAAGAAAGAAAGAAAGAAAGAAAGAAAGAAGAAAGGAAGGTAGGAAGGAAGAGGGGGGAAAGGAAAGAAGGAAGGGAGGGAGGGAGTGAGGAAAGAAGGGAAGGAGGGAAAAGGAAGGAAGGAAGAAGGGAAGGAAGGAAGGAAGGAAGGAAGGAAGGAAGGAAGGAAGGGACAGCACATGAAAGTCTAGCCTATGATACTGAAGTGATAAGGGCAAGTAAATTTGGGTGGGGATGGAAAGCATCCTCTCTAGTTCCTAGCATGAAGGCTGACATCTAAATCTTATTCTCATTGAATTCTTTCTCTGGACACTAGAGACTCTTCCTTCACCTAACCACTGCCTGAATCTTGACCACAGATTGCCATGCCTTTGAGCATTCCACTTACCTACCAGGAGAAACTTCACCAATGTTAATTTCTATTTCTGCCTCTTCCGCTAGTTTGAGTATATGTCCCTTATATCAGTCAGGGTTCAACCAGAGAAAGAGAACCCACAGAAAATTTATATTTATAGTTTTATTGCCAGGAAATGGCTATGTAACAGTGGGGACTAACTATGTAAGTCTGAAATCTGTAAGACAGGACTTACAGTCTGGAACTCTTGGAATGAGCTGAAATTTCAGCCTATAGGAGAATTTGTTCTGGAAAGTCTCACTTTTGTACTAAGTCTTCCAACTGATTGAATCAGTCCCAAAACCCCAGTTTATCTAAAGTAATCTCTCTTACTTAAAGGCAACCAATTATGGGCTTTAATCACATCTATAGAAAAACTTCACAGAAACACCTAGATTACTATATGATTGACTATCTGGGGACTATAGCCCAGCCAAGTTGATACTTAAAGCTGACACAATCCCATCTTAGACATAACTCATAAAATGTGGCAATTTTCAAGCCTAAGTCTCCATAGAATGCGAACATTTCTACCCCATTTTTTGGTAAAAAGGATGATTTACAGACTTCAGTGAAATAATACCCCAGATTAAAAATGTATTACCAAGAAGGTTATAACTTTCAAGCTGCAGCATGGAGTAGCCTAAACATTGGAATCAGGTTTGAATTCTGACTGACACATGCATCCCTATGATTTGGGGTAAATTCTCATACCTCAGATTTCTCATCTGTAAAAAGAGAAGCTAATAATTATAATTGGATGCGCCATATAATGTGGCTGGGAAATTTCAGTAAGACAGAAAACTCCAGTTTTTCTGAGATAGTCCCAGTGTATTTTCAGGACAATTATTAATAACACCCTTTTTAGTCTCCAAAGTGACCTACTTTGGAGAAGAAATAAAATAGTCATCTTATTTATATAGCACTCTGAAAACTTTGGTTATTTTAATGGCAGCTCTTTTCCATTGGGTAGCTATCATGTCTGATTTATTCTATATAACTCCAAAGGACAGACAGAACACTAAGTTTGAAAGTTACAAAATGCCATTCTTAAGCTCAACAAAGGAACGTATCTTCTAATTTACCAATATCTTCTTATGTTAGTTCTTCAAATGCTTACAACTCTTCGAGTTTTAGCTTTGCCAAACAAAATATCCCGAGCGTCTTTGGTCTTTTTCTATGTGATGTGGCTTCCAGTGCCTAGATATTCCTGGTAATTCTCTTTGGAGCCATCCACAGATTGTCAGCGTTACTCTTAAAATGTGGTGCCAATATTTTAAGTCCAAGGATTGCCAGTCAGTTCAGACCGCATCCAATGGGATTGTCGGCACCCTTTAAATTACCCGTGAATTATTTGATCGTGTCAGTGTAAATAGCAAAGCATGATTGTGTTGGCCACACTGAGCTTTGCAGTCAACTAAACTTCTGGGTCTTTTTAAGTTGAAATGTTAAATTGGTCAGCTCAATTTTCTACTCACACAGCCTCAATAAGTCCCAAACTTAACAAAATTGTCCCTTCTACAGAGTGACTCGATTTAATAGCCACTTATGGATGCTAACCTGTGCTCATTGCAGTCATTAATTGAAATTTTGAAGAAGGAAGAGTCAAATATTATAGTCTCCCTCTAGTCCTCTAGTTTATCATTGATCTGCTAATCAGTATGTTTTATACACAGCTGTTCAATCAGCTGTTAAAACGGTCATCCGTATTTTGACAACTTTTAAAGCTATCTTTTTTTAAAGTTTATTTATTTATTTATTTGGAGAGAGAGGAGGGGGGAGGTGGAAAGAGAGATGGAGAGAGGGAATCCAGAGAAGGCTCCATACTTTCAGTGAGGAGCCCAATGCAGGGCTTAAACTCACTCACGAACTGTGAGATCATGACCTGAGCTGAAAGCAAGAGTTCAGTGCTTAACCCATTGAGCCACCTAGGCATCCCCATATTTTGACAAATTTTAAACAAGGATATCATAATTCAAATATATGGTCAAAATAGACATAGACTTTACCTATGACATGTACTTAATCTGCCATCAATTATGGATAAAGAAGCATACAATTTTGAAGTAGACAAACTTGGGCTCTAATCTGAATCTACGCACATGTGACCTGGACATGTCATTTAATCTAAATCTCATGAGTCTCTTTTTAAAAATATGAATGTAATTATATATTAGATAGCACATGGAAAGACCCTAGCACAATGCCTAATACATGGTTGGCAATAAATAGGTAGTAACTATTATTACTATTAATAATTACTATTATTACCACTTTTGGAGCCTGGAAGCAAGCATAGAACTAAGCTCTTGGTCATTTTGTAGAATAAACAATTGAATTCAGGAGAAGTGAAGACATTCATCTAAGGAATAAAATTGCTGGGATTTGTTGTGGCTGTTTACCAAGAGACAATGAAAATTTTGTTCACTCTCTTCACTTCCTTGCCACCATTTATTCTTCCATGGTCTGAAATATGCATGTCATCTTCAAGACTCTTCTAAAATTTTTTCTTTTAAAATATTTCCCCTAACTTGCCGGTGAGAGATCCAAAGGCCTCCTCTATGTCTTTTGACAATTTGATTTCTTAACTGCGTTTGACATTGCTGAAACCCTCCCACTGTTAAAAACTTTCTTTTTTTGATGTCCTTGACAGGAGACTTTCCTAGCTCACCATTTCATCCTTGTCTGTTTCAATTCCTTCCGTTGGTTTTGCTTCCTTTAAGAAATGTGAATCTTCTTTCCTCGACCATCAGTCTCATCACAAGTTATCTCATTTATTTCCACAGTCCCAGCAACAACTTTATGTTAGTTATTCATAAATGCATTACTCTAACCCTGATTTCTTATGGTATAGATATTGTTTCCTACAAAAGCATGAGCTTTTCTGACATTTCCAAGCTATCTTTCCATTAGGCAGGCCTATAGCATTACTTCTGGACTTGGGCTGCATGTTTTAATGACACATTTCACCTCTGTACCAAAGCATAACCAAGAAATTAGGATTCTCCAAATTGTCTCTTTCCCTGAAACAGGAATTTTGGAGCCCTTGTGTGCTAAATGTTGAAGCTGTATGACACTGGAGTTTTATCAGCCAAAGACCTTGAGCCATTATCCAGAGAAGAGTCTCTCACTGATCTATATTGGCTATGCGATATGAATGATTACTAAATATTTATTCTGTTAAGCCACTGAAATTGGGGGATTATTGTTCTTTTTCTTTTTTTTTTTCTTGTTCTTTCTTTCTTTCCTTTTTTTTGTTGGAATATAGCATAAATGAGCCAATTATAAGTTAAATATATTGTAGTTTATTACCTTTGTTTCATCAATATGCTAGAGGTTTCAATGTCAATATTCATCAAAAGTGACCATGTTCAAAAGAGATCTGCTCAAATATATTTTCATTTGAACGTTTCTAATGATTTAGCATGTTCTCTCTTTTCTGCAAAATATCTCAGTGATGCACTGAGTTTCCCCTTGCCTTTTCCATCAGTGCATGCAGATGGTAATTAGCTCAGTCCACTATGTCCAATATTTCCCCATTCCAAACTACATGTTCTCAAAATATTTTCCCTTACTCATAGTCTATCGTCTATGTCATAGTCATAGTCATGAAAGTCCTCTCAGTCTATTGCAATACTGTAAGCCCTAGATAGATTTTTCTTCTTTTTTGTGATTCAAGTGCCTGACTTAAGTTTTGATTGCCAGGCATCCATTTCAAAGAGGCATTCTAATAAACACCTTGCCAGCCAGCAACCTTCCCCTATGGAGTCTCCTTTGTTTTAGAGATCATGGTTGATTTAGATAACTGACCATCTGTACCACTTGTCTTTTCTCTTCCCCAGGTTTTAAATTTCCTCTTGTGTTTTACCAATGTGTTTTATTGGTTTATTTACCAATAAAGAGTGAACCTGTGAATCACTAGGACCACATCCTCAAACTTAGTAAAAACAGAACCCCAGATCTTTTTCCCTTTTGCACCTGCTTCCCTCTCTCTCTCTCTGTCTCTATCTCTCTCTCTCTCCTCACAACCTCACTGTGTGGCCTTTTGTGTGCTATGTAATTTCCAAGTCTTGTAAGTAATAAACACTCATTTTTTCACAGTTTCCTGATAATTGTTGCTGAAGCGCATCTTGCAGTTATAATAAGAACCACAAGGATCCATCCAGTCATTGGTTTGGAAGGACGAAGTGTCTATGGGAAGTGTCCCCAGGCATTTCTAGCCAAAAGCATTACTATTCATAGGCTGAGATGCACACAACAACCCCTCCTGCCCTTTTATGTTTTATTCCATAAAACTCTACTTACATATACTGTGATTTAATATGTGAAAATTAATAAAAGGAAACCTCTTTTAAAATTGAAGTTGGGAGGCCAGCAGGGGGAGCTCTCCTCTGCTTGTCCACTCTTCAATCACAGACCGCTTACCTTGGAAGAGACATACATTGTAAATGGATATTACTTTAGCTACTTTACTACCCCAGCAAGAAGTGTTTGTCTCCTCCCCCAGCAACAGCCCAGCCAATGAGAGACTACCACAATTCGACCAATGAAAAGCCACTCAGTTTCAAACTGCCAGTTTACTCCAATGGAGTTTTTGTTTACAACAGCATTCCCAATGTCCCCCTTACCTCTGTAAGAGAATGTTCCTCTTTTTTGTTCTCCGGAACTTTCTATGGTTTTGCCATAGCTTGCTAATCCTAAATTCCAATTCTGCTGTATCTGAGTAAACCCGTTTTTACTGGTTAAATAACGGACAGTTCTATTTTTGAGGTTAACAAATCATATTGGACATTTTTACATTTACAAATCATTATGTTCTTTAAACCTCAATGCATTTTTTATAATATTTCATTTTACCTAAAATAATTTTTTAATATTTATGTGGAAAAATCTTCCTGGTCCTTCAATGCCAAGGCAAATTCTGGATGATGATTCAAGGAACCAAGATTCCCAAATAATTAATTCTGATTGAGGATATTGGAGATGATTTCACACAAGTGATACTTATATAATCCTTATTGCAATCAATGTAACTTATATCATAGCACATTTTGTTTATCGATCTAACTGTGACGGTTAATTTTATGTGTCAACGGGTTCCCAGATATCTGGCTAAACAATATTTCTGGAAGTATTTTGAGGATATTTCCAGATGAAATAAGCATTTGAACTTGTGGACTCAGTCAAACAATTTGTTCTTTCCTCTGTGGATAAGCATCAACCAATCCTCCTGCCTAATTACTTGATCTAGGATATCTATCTTTTCCTGCCTTTCTCGCTCCTGTTCTCAGGACTTTAAGACCCAGACTGGAATTTAACCATCATTTTCTCTGGTTCTAAGGCCTATAGACTTGGGCTAAATGACACCACCTGCTTTCCTGGGTCTCTGACTTGCAGACGGTGGACTGTGGGACTACTCAGTCTCCATAATTTTATGATCCAATTCTTTATAATACATTATATATATATATATATACATATATATATGTGTGTGTGTATATATATATATATGATGAACTCCAGATGAATATTAGTGACTAATAGACACTATCTGTTTATGTAGCATTATCCAAGAACACTGGAAGATCATTGAGGGAAAAATCTTTTTTATTTTCATCTTTATATCTCTTTTACTTACACTGCACCTAAGACAATGCCTTTAAATGAATGTTTTATAGCTGTTATTTGAACTGAAGCGTGAATCTCTGTGATCCTATCCACATCTCTATTTTCTTTGCCAACTGCTCCCCAAACATCTACTTAATGAGTCTTTCAAGAATCCTTGAAATACTGACAAGATTACTGGTTTATGAGGTTCAAAATTAATCTCTTAGTACTTTATTAAAATTTGACATATTTGCTTATCTCTGGTATTTGATAATGCCTTGAAATATTGACAGTGTATCAGTAATCCTAGCTGCAAATTATTTTAATATGTACTTGGCCCTTGAAATTTGAACTCATTAAAGGTACCTGTTGCTTTCTTACAAACATCTCTCTAATCCTGGGATTTATTTCCTCTTAAGTATTTGATTTACCTTTCTCATTATGAGGACCATTTTCCTTAAAGGAAAAGAGGATGAAAACATCAGAGATAAGTGGTGCTGCCTTCTCTATACAATCTTCTTATTCTTTTTATGCCCTAAAAGCAATGTTTCCCTTCATATCTTTATTTTACCTCTCTTTCCCTTTCTCCTGTCTTCAAACTACTCATACAGATTCATTTGTCTATAAAGAACTTAGATTTCTAGCCCAGCAATTTTTATCTGCAAGGCATTACACTATAAGTTTCCATCCTCCCTCAAAACAGAGAATCTTCCTTCTGTTTCCTTTATACACCTTCATCTATAGCTTCCCTCTTAAGTATTTGGTTGCTTCGAAGACAATGTTTATAACTTTCCTGTATAAACCAATTGTATGATAGCACTTACTTTTTCCTGGTTTTAATGTATTTAAGTTGGTGCTTACTATCCAAACATGACATGTTTATAATTTGATTTTATACATTGCAAAGACACCTTTGGAAATAGTGTTACATAAATAAGAGTTGGCATGGGAAGGATCCTTTCAGGGAAACATTTCTACTCAGATTTTAGTGATGCATTTTAATTGTGAATTATAAAAAAAATGTGAAGAAATGGAAAGACATAGCCAATATTAACAATGTGGTATATATTTTCCAGACGTTTTATGTGAGTAAATGTGTGGACATCTTTCTGTTATTTACATAAATATACATACATATTTTATACTAGTCGGATTGTGTATAATCTATATATTGCTGTGTGGAGTGCTTTCATTTAATAACATAATATATTGCAAGTATTATGCAGTATCTATATCTTCCACTTTGACAATTAAGTTTATTTAAAATTTTTAATGTTCATTTATTTATTTTGAGAGAGAGAGAGAACAGGAGAGGGGCAGAGAGAGAGGAAGACAGAGACTACCAAGCAGGCTCTGCACTGTCAGCACAGAGACCGATGTAGGGTTTGAACTCACGGAACCGTGAGATCATGACCTGAGCAGAGATCGAGAGTCAGATGCTTCACTGACTGAGCCACTCAGGTGCCCCTGGTGTACAATTCCATAAATTTTAACACATGCATAGATTTACATAAAGCCACAATACTCGGGACACAGACCAGTGCCATTACCTACAAGTTTCGTTCATACTACTTATTTTAGTCACATCCTATCCTCATGCCTGACTCCTGTCAAATACTGATATATTCTGTACCCACTATAGCTTTGTATTATCAAGAACATAATTCAAATGAGAACACCCAGAACTTTGAGAGTGGCTTAGTTCCCATGGCATAATGCCTTTGAGTTTTATCCAAGTTATTGTGTCAATTGCTCACTTTTATGACTGATTAGTTCTTTTGAAAGTCTATGTAAAGTTTAGAATCGGTTTGTTTTTATTGAAGAAAAAAATACATATGTATTTCCTTTTGGTATTTTACTTAAAATTGAGTTAAATGTATATATCAATCTAAGGAGAATTGACTTCTTTTACTCTGTTGAATTTTCCAAAACATTAGTAGAGTATTTCTCCCCATGTATTTAGGTCTTCTTGGCCAGTCAGTATTCAGTCTGATATGTGGACAATTGTCTATCTGCTTATTCAGTCTTCTCTGTTGCATATGCTAATTAGGCTAGCATTATCAGACACAGATGTTTTTTTTGTTGTTGTTGTTTGTTTGTTTGTTTTTACATAATCTCTACTCCCAACATGGGGCTCCAACTTACAACCCTGAGATCAAAAGTCACATGCTCCACTATTGCAGGTGTTTATAGACTAGGTTACAAGAAGGTTCTTCTGAGCTCCTCCTTTCCAGGATCTTTCTGGGACTTACCAGTTCCCTAGGGATCCTCTTTTTAGACCTTCGGGTTACGACAGCAGGGCCTTCAGTTGTACCACAGTGCTGCTCACTTCTGCAAAAGGTCTCAGTCTAGGACCAAGTAGCAAGAAGACAGAGAAAGAAATAAAGCCACAAGGATTCCCTGACTCTTTAGGAATCAAAAGTCTCCAGATCAGAGTAGAAGGTTTCCCTGCTCAGAGGTTTTGTTCTCCCCAGTGGATCTTTTACAAATCACCAAGGGATTGGTTGATGTGAGAGAATGAATTGGAAAAGATATGAGAGAAAATGGAAAACAAAACCAACAAATAAAAACAGAAACAAGGGATTTACATACTCTCTTGGATCCTTAGAAGTTCCTTTTCCTGCAACTAGAGCCAGAACCAGAGGGCTTTCCCTAGAGCTCTGTCTGCACTTGGGTTTCAAACTGCCTGTGTTCAGGCTGGAGAATGTGGTGGGGGAGGGGGTGGAGAAGGTGAACCCCACACCATTTGGACGGCACCTGAATTCTGGTCTTCTTTAACATTAGCCTGTTACTGTTTACATTTTAGATTTCTTAAATCACCCCTCCATGCTTCCCGTACAAATTTTATAGTTGTGTCAAAGGTAAGGAATAGGATAGAGTGTGCTCACTCCATCTTACCAGATACCGGAACTCTCTATTCTATATTTCTCATAATTGAGTAATATTGTACTATGTGGATTTTATGTATTTGTATACTGAGTCTCAAACTGGTAGCAATTAAAATCATTTATAGAATTTTGTTATTCTAAACATTCCTATAGGGAAGTGAAACCCATCTTTGTGTAATTATGTGTTTATTGCACAGTTATTAGGACAAATCACTAGAAGCAGACTTTCTGACTCTAAGTGTGTGCCTGTTTAATTGTACATAGTCATTGCCAAACTGTCAGCCAGAGAGGTTGAATGCATTGATTCTTACACCAAGCCTATCCATTTACTGCCTCTGCCTACTGTGGGCACTAGTATTTATTTTAACATTTTTGACCTTTATAGGAAAGAAATATCAGTTTTTATTTTCAAAACTTTGGTCATGAATATTCAAGCTTTTTTATTTTATATGATGTTTTATTTATGTGAGCTAGCTATGGTCTTTTCTGTTAAGCATTAGTATATTGGCTTTTTCTTACCGATATATAATAATGAGTTGCTTTCAATTATTGACAAAATACACATTTTATCTTTGTCAGCCACATCTGTTGTAAATTTTTCCCCCAGATTATATCCGTTTCGAAAATGATTTGCAAACTCCATAAAAATATGATAGACATGTTAGCTAAATAACTTTTTTAAATATTCAAATTTTAGTTAAAGAAATGCAAAATAAGAATTTCACAATTCCTGACCTAAGTATTATTCTAGGAAATTATACCGTCTCAATTATGTGAATATCTTTCAAATTTCATTCTACTGTGTTTATTATTTTTGACTTTACATGTAAATCTTAATACAGCCAGAACATCATTATATATGGCATGTTATAATCATCTGAGTTTAGAACAGCTTTAAAAATAAAATATACGTACATGTCGACACCAGCATCTAAATTATTCTGGAAAGACAATGTTTGGTTGCATGAAATTTTTGTTGGTAACTAATATTATAATTCAGATTTCCTTCTTTCAATCGTATAAAAATAGTAATTTTTAGGAGGAGGGTTTTAAATATAGAAGTATCTTCCCAATATTAGGTTAAACGTATGTGCCACATAAATTATTATTTCTGAGTTTGACACTACATATAAACTAACTAGAATTTATTTTATTTTGTTGAAGTTAATTAATTAATTAATTAATTTATTTTATATTTTTTAAATGTGTTAGTTTTTTTAATCAATGCTCTATGAACATACCAAAAAAAGGAGAAGTGCCAAAATATATGTTGTAATACAAGCGCAGATATACACTGTATATATGTTTATAAATATAATCAAGCTCGTTGATTACCACATTTAGATCCTCTAAGTCTTTTTTTCTATTAGTCTTGTCCAATTCTTAAAGAGATTTATGAAAATCTCCCATCTGAATATACTTTTACGAGACTCCCCTGACATTTTTAACAGCTTTCCTTCACAAATTTAACCGTCACAGTGACTGACGCGTAATTTATTTATTTTTAGAGTGACAGAGAGCATGAGTGTGCAGCGGAGAGAGAGGAAGAGAGAGAGTGCCAAGCAGGATCCGGGCTTTGGGTGCCGAGCCCCCCATGGGACTTGAGATCATGAGTTGAGAGAAAATCGAGAGCTGGATGCTTAACCAACTGAACCACCCAGGCGCCCCAACTAACTAGAATTTAATAAAAATTAAAAATAAATAAATAAATAAATAAAATAGGGGAGGCACCCAGGTGCCCCAAATAACTAGAATTTAAATAAAAAGTTAAAAAAAATGAAAGTAGGGGTGCCTGAGTGGCTCAGTCGGTGAGGCGTCCGACTCGTGATTCCGGCTCTGGTCATGAGATCAAGCCCCACGTGGGGCTCTGTGTTGAAAGCATAGGGCCTGCTTGGGATTCTCCTCTCCTTCTTTCTCTGCCACATGCTTGTGCTCTCTTTCACTCTCAAAATAAATAAATAAACTTAAAAAAATAAAAACAAAACATAAAAAAACTCCTGAGTTTGAATTTGCCGTATTGTACGCGGAATTCTGCATCTTTTTTCCTAAGTGATATCTACCAATGACTGTAGTCTCTGATCGTGCTGTGAGCTCTCTCGGTGTCTTGGAAGTAAAGCAGTGCATGTCCCAAAGCAAAAGAACTGATCCCATTGAGAGCAGAGTGGAGTGGGCCCTTGTCTGTCACTCTTTTATTCGGAGCTGCTTTGCACATCCAGTACATGATAAAGCACTGAATGAGATATAGCAGCGTGCCTAATTGCAAAACGTGAATAAACATAATGTGAGTAGTCGTGGAAGTTAAAGATCAGTGTGGAGTGAGGTTGTGAGGGTCTGAGAAGGTGGGGAAGAAAGGCAGAAGTACTTCTGTAATTCTGATGTAAGGTAAGGATTATTGATTTTTGTTGTTCTAGGAAACAATTACAGATATACACATTTACCATACATACATCTATACAACTGGTAAACCTAGATTTAAACCAAGTATTCTGATGCCAATTGGAGTTCTCTGTCTACTCTATTACATAATTTCACTATGTCTACCAGCATTAATGGTGAAATTTGTGTCTGTACGAGAGTGCGTATGTTAGTTTGCATGTCCGGGAGGAGGTACATATGTAACAAAGAGCTATACTTAACCATAGAAGAGTTAAAGAATTGGTGGAATTGAGAGTTGCAAATGTAAGGATAATTTTAAAGCAAACATACTTTTTACCCTCCTGGTGCTCTTCTTAAATGCCTAGGAAAAAACCTAGAAAATTGAGCAGTATTATTTAATCCTATGGGTAGCCTTGACAACCTAGCAATTGGTTATTACCACCAGGAAAGAATCCTGAAGAAGTCTTCCAAACTTATAATTAATATGTAACGTATAATGTGAAATGGTCACACAATTGTTCTGGGCCAAGACAGAGTTGTGATCTTCATTTTGATACCATTTTCATACTAAAAATATCCTTCTCTCCATTAGCTCACTTCCCTGGCATTCAGATCCTTCTAATGGGTGCCACATTTCTACATGCCTCAGACTGCAAGTGGGCTCCACGCACTTTGGCAGCGGGGACAATTTCTGGTTTTGGTTCTACTTTATAACGTTTGTATGGCAGCAAGTAATTGCTTTCTTCCAGTAATGCTATAAAGTGTGCAATAGTTCACCTAATTGCACAATTAGGCACACTGAAGTTGGCGGTTTATTTCTTGACATACCCTTTCCCCAAACTACAGTAGAGAAAAATACCAGTTGAGCTTTGGGTCTGGAAATTCAACTGCCAAATGCCAAGGCTCTTATGCCAGGACATTCAGCCAGTCCCAAGCTCAGCTTGGCTTTGCATCCTGGTCTGGGGAGGGGATCACGAGATGTACTCAATGTATTTTCAGCTGAGCCTTCTTGTTTTCCCAATGTAGTCTCAGGCTGATTTGACTTACTATTGAAAAATATCCATAAGCTGGTCTTTAAAGTGATACAGAAAACAAAAACTAAAAGGGATTTTCCCTTTGGAATTCCCTACGTCAAGGGAGATTTTCATATGGTATTGTTGACTGTTGTTCTATCATGACAGAAAATAAATGCACATAAAAGAGTAACAAATTAGTAAATATCACCAGGGAGAAATTTATCTGGAGCCTCTCATCACAGAGTTATTATTCTTCTGGAGTCAAAGATGTTGCACTTCGCTTTCATATTCTGGCATTACTGATCACATAGCCTCCAGCTTCAACTAAAACCAGGCTTTGACTAAAATAACAGTGGCATTACCTGTAATGCTGGAATAAAAAAAATGTTTTTTCACAGAAAATATTCTGTAGCAGGCCATGGCAATTATTACTATGTTTATTTTACCCTTGAGAAAAATGTAACGAAATTAACCAAAGTAATGTCTTGGAAATTACTCATATCTGAGTGCTGCTTTGTTCCGGATGTTCTCTGCAGCCTTCAATAACTTCTTCCATTAATAGTTGGGTTGAGACTGACTTCGAAGAAAAGTCAAATTTCAATCTTGCACACTGAATTCAAAACCATATTGAAAACAAATGTGACCATTTGCTAGAATAACAACCTGCTGTTATTTTTTCCATATGCATTTTCCTCTCTAATTTTCCCCTATTCTTCTATCCTTAAAGCCTGAAGTTCACCATGTCTGACTTTATTAAGTGTATAAAAAGACCGCTTATGTTTTGTGAAATGAAAACTTAGGACATTGCACAGGTGGCCGAGAAGACGCCAGAAACATAACAATGTAGGGCTGTCCAAGAATCAGGAAGATTGACTTCTGTGAGGTGAAAGCTCTATGAAATATCATTATATTTCTTTCAGAAACATAATGAGGCATCTGTGGTGTGTAAAAAATATCTCTTTCCCTCTGATCATTTTGCATATCAGCAGAGGTGACTGTAAAATTATGAAGAGGACATTTTAGCACTGATGTCCCACTCTTCAGTATTGACCTTCCAATGTCCACAATTTTTCTTCTCAGAGCCCTCACTATCTGACCCCAAGTTCAACAGAAGTGTCCTTGTTTTCACATGGCTTTGAATCTTAAGTGAGGTGTAAACCAGTCTTTGCAAACATGTTCGCTGACCCTTAAGATGTGTGCATAACAACATATTACTCTTAACGTCGTGAAAATCCTCTCAGAGCCAAGGGAGTGAACGCTGAGTCATTCATATAAAACAGGCTTCACCAGGCTGTGGTTACAAATAACGTCCCTTTTACACTTTCTGAAGGATCACATTTTGGCCACTGAGGCTTCAGCTCTTAAAAGACTAGAAATTAGGATCGTCCAGAAGCTCTTACAATTCTCTTTAGGATGTTCCTCACTTGCTCTCTCAAACTGGCCAATCACCTGAAATACATCTTTGGCATCCAACCTATTCTTCATTTCCTGACTCTCGTTTGCTCCACCCACTGCTCTAAAGGTACCACCCCCGGTGCCTCCACCAAGATCTGTCTTAGCCTGGCAAAACATTTTTTATTTCAGGCAAGCGTAGGGAAAGAGCCTCCTCTCCAATTCTGCGCTGTCTTTTGTTACCTACGACTTGAAGCAGGTCAAATCATCCCCAGAGAGATTCAAAGTCCTTCTGAAACAGTTCTATAAAGGGCTTCAACTCCCAATCCTAGAAGGCCAATGGAAAACACTCTCAACATAAACATAATGTGGAATAAGAAATGTTTCCAAGGTCCCCCCAAATACCATTTATTACATTACAATCACTCAAAGCAAGACTACATAATCTCATGGAAGGAAATGTAATTATTTTACTTATGTAGAAAATATAGGGTAGACTGGAAGTAAAAGCCAAGCTCGTGAGTGGGGTGCTTTCTGGGAAGTGAGGGAAAAGAATATATAGGCAAATAGGACAATTACTTCATCTCTAATGTTTGATTTCTTAAAACACCACCAGTAAGGCCACCTCTCAATGAGTATGTCCGAACCTATGAGTAGTTCATTCAAATTCTGTTTGCAGGAAAGCAGTATGACTTAGTGGGCCAGGAAGATGAAGCACCTGGGGTTCAATGTCACCTTGAGTATTCAGCAGCTATATGACTTTGAATTAAGAGTTCAATCTCTCTGTGACTAAAGATGTAAAATGGAGACAATAATAACACCTGCTGTATAGGTACCATATGCCCACCAAGCATATATCGTTAAAAAAATAGGGAAATAACAGAAATCTTTTGTGCTGGAATGCATTTTGAGGTATTGGTAAAATAGTTTGCTTGTAAGATGCATGGATCAATGGAGTTCTCTCAAGAGAATGTAGTGGATTTTAGCTAGATGTAACTTCTGTGCTCTGATGGTGAAATATGTGACTTGAAATTGAACTCCTCAAGTGATCATATCCAGAAAGAAACTCAAAAGTCTTGCTAGAGAAGTTTTTCAGTCTTAACAAGAATCAGGGGATGCTGCAAATATGATATGCATATATAATTCTTACGAAATTTTCTTTTTAATCATGCCCATTTAAGAGTATGTTTTCTTGCTTCTTTTTTGTCTGAGCTGACTCCAAATGCTGAACTATCAGGTCTTACCTATTGCCACCAAGCTCACTCACCTTTTCTTTTCATTGTCAGAAAAACAAACATATTTTCACAAAAGGATGCTCTATTTGGGATCATGATTTACAGTCTCATGGTATACAAATTTGGATGGACACCACTGGGTCAAAAAGCATAGGCAGTAGATAACTAAAATGCTAGAAACATACTACTTAAAAGCAAGCCTATCATTTGGGAAAGCTGGATGAACTTGGATGCATCACATATCATCCATATTTGGGATTGTGGAGGTTTCTCAGTGTATCAATCATTTAGAGTAGTGTTATCAGGAAGCCCATTAGTCAGCTTAAGACACCTAATCGGTAATTTACTACTAACCTAAAACACCTGTGTTGTCATTTCCAGCAACTCAAATGAACTGAAATGTTAAATATGGATTGATCTCAATGGGAGCAAGCATGGGGTGGGGGCTGGGGAGAGAAGAAAAAAAGAAGAGACCACTAGGAGTTAGGTAGTAAAGCGTGCAAAATAAGCGAGATTAATTGCAACCTGGTACTGAAGAGAAAATTGACAAGGAATAGAATACTTATTAAAAACCGGTTGAAAATATTATGTAGAAACAGCATATGCAAGTTGGTATAAGAAATATGACAGTGTGCAATGTGAAACTCCATAGCTATTAAGCCTCAAGTGTGAATTCTTAGTCACTTAGGAAAACAGCAAAACTCAGGGTCTCTAGAATGGGGCCTTCAAATATGGAAGGAAATGGCCCCCAAGAGTTATTAAATCAGCACGAATTGGGTTCTTTTAAACATATGCAGAAATCCTTAGGGGAAGAAATATTTCCCACCTGAAAGCTATGAAATGAGAAGGATAGTAAACTCTGGCCAAGTTAATTGGCTAACCTTTTGAAGAGAGAATGTGTCAACAAAAATGCGGTGGATGTGTGTAGATGTGAAAAATATGGAACCATTGAGGAAGAATTTGGCAGCTTTTATCATCACTTTCCAAAGGATATATTTCCACCCATGAGAAGGACATTCGGTAGGCTGGGGACTGTGTGAACCATTTCATAAACCTCTCCAAAGGATTTTTTTGTTTGTGTGTCTGTTTCTTTTGGCTACAAGGTGGACAGTGCTTTGGATGACAGTTTATTGTAAAGATATAGTTAATAAAAATACCTATTTTAAGACAAAATAGTTCTATGTTCCTTCTTCTATATTCAGTATTGGCAAAATAAATCAGAAATTACTAAAAAGTGTAATGAAATTAATGCCATCTATGCATTCCACCATCCACAGATAATTATTGCTAACATTTGGGTTATCTTTTCAGCTTTTTATTATGTATGTGTGCTTACTATCATATATAATTGAACTAACAAAACAATGTTATATGTGGTTATATGCCATGCTTTTATGACTTAACTCTAAATACTTCCTAAATGTGTAATGTTTTTTTTCCTAAAATGTTACAAAAATAGAGAAAGTATAATGAGCTTCCATGTTCTGATCCCAAAGCTTCAACAATTATCAGCCTAATCATGTTTTACCCACATCCCACCTGTTCACCTCCATCCTCAGTCTTGAATCATTGTAAATAAGTTCCAGACATTACAGTTGACCCTTGAACACTACAGGGGTTAGAACAGCTGATACTCCTGCCCCACCCCTGCACTTTGGAAAATCCATGTATAACTTTTGGATCCTCCCAAATTTAACTAATTGCCTGCTGTTTACCAGAAGCCTTACCAATGACATAAACAGTCAGTTAACACATATTTTATATATTATATGTATTTTATACTGTACTTTACCCTAAAATAATCTAGAGAAAAGAAAACACTAGTAAGAAAATCATAAGGAAGAGAAAATACATTTACAATAGTGTACCTTATTTATTTTAAAAATTCACATATAAAATGGACCTGCACAGTTCAAACTCTTACTGTTCAAGGGTTAGTATATATTAATTTATGTGCAAATATATCTAAAGATAGGGGTTCCTTTTTAAGGAGGCCTGGATGGCTCAGTCATGTAAACATCTGTCTCTTGATTTCGGCTCAGGTCATGATCTCAAGGCTCATGAGATTGAGTCCTTGTCAGGCTCTATGTTCTCAGCATGGAGTCTTCTTGGGATTCTCTCTCTCGCCCTCTTTCTCTGCCCCTCCCCTGCTTGCTCTCTCTCTTTCTGTCAAAATTAGTAAACTTTAATAAAAAAGATATGGATTCCTTTTTAAAGACATAACAATACTATTATCTCATTGAACAAGTTAATTAAAATTCTATAATGTAATCAGATATCATCCAGTGTTTAAACATATCTGCTTAATGTGTCAATGTTTTCTCTTTGTTCTTTATTTGCATCATAATCCATATAAATTCCATATTGGATAATACATCTGTTATTTTTAATCCATTGGTTCCTACCTTCTCATTCCTTTTTTTCTTGCTTTGCAATTTATTCGTAAGAAAGAGGGAATTTGCTGATTACATTACTGTCGTGCCATTCAATGTGTCATTCTGACCTTTTATTTCTGACAAATTAGAATTCAAATCTAGAGAAACAGGTTCAGATTCAGTTGCATAGTATTTCACTGTATAAAAAGTTTGCCTACATTTATATTGATATTTTACATTTTTTAGTATATTTATTTACTTTTACAGTGAGCGAGAGAGAGAGAGACAGAGAGAGAGAGAATCCAAAGCAGGTTCCATGCTATGATTCTATGATCACGAGCCCAATATGGGGCTCAATCTCATGAAACAGAAGATCATGATCTGAGCCAATGCCAAAAGTCAGATGTTTAACTGACTGAGCCAATCAGGCACCCCAGATGTTTTAAATATTTTATATTTTTCTGTTACATAGACAAAACTATAATGAACTCCTTTATGCGTATATCTTTGCACATTTGTCTGATAACTTACTTAAGATGCATTGTTAAAAGTGTTATTGTAGAACCAGAAGGCATAAACCTTTGAAACATTTGTTGGTGCATATCATCAAATTGAGATTCAGGAAAATTATGGTACTTTTGAATCACATTTGACATATCTGAATGTGGATTTCCTCACATTATTTTGAAAAATATTTATGGCTTTTGTATGTTATCTTCAAACTGACAGTATCTTTTTATTCTATTAACTTGCATTTTTGTTACGGGTGAGTTTGATGAACTTCCATTACAATTACAAAGTAATGGAAAAGCAAATATCTTGATAGGTTGATTCCTGTATCTGTCTTTTGTATAATGATAAATGAATTGATCATTGGCTGCCTGATGACGTCTGACATGCTAAAATGGTTTCTATAGATTTAAAACCAGGTGAACAGTGACTGGATTACTTTATATTTACTTATAGGATTGGTGTCGTTGATCTTTTTTCTTACTTTAACATTAACACCTTTGGAATCAAACAAATGTTTGGTAATGTAAAGATAATATGAAATGTATTTAATTCCATAAAATCAAAGTGATATCAAGAAAATACAAAGCTTAGAATTTTTTCTGGACCTATCTTTCTAGTGTTTTTTTTTTCATTCTTATTAAGCAGAGACCTTAGAGCCTTTTGATTTTTCAGCGTTCTTGATAGTTGTTCAAATGCTTCCATTGGAATACAATTTTTTATATAGCATGGTGCTTTGTGCCTGTGAGAGACTGTTTTTCTGCATAAAATTCTCATGCAGCTGGAGTGGTCTTGAGTACAGTTTTAGAAGGTGATCATTCTCATTCATATAGAAAAGTTTTGCCAGCAGAATATCTTCCCTTGTTGAATTTCATATTCCTTGGCAGCCTGTAGGGATGTCGTCAGGATAATATATTAGCTATTTCATATTTATCACCTTGGGAGTTTTGCTATTCTTTTCGGTATTTTTCTGACAAATTAGCAGTTAACATGAGACGGTGATACAAACACCAGGAAATTTTTCTCTCTTTATTTCCATAATAACTTCGGAATCCACTGAAGAATTACTTTTGAAAATAAACTGTTGTTTCTCCTTCACGAATCCACAGGTTCGGTATTTATCAAGTAAGCTTTGTGCTGGGGTAAAAGTCACATATAGGAGAAAACTCGGTGCAAAAAGATACACATATGCTGATACGTCTACCCAAGAAGTCGTCATATATTTTGTGTGCGTCATAAGAACAGTGCGCTGTTAGTGTTGTGCTTTGTAGGCAAAACAATGATAGTAACTGTTATAGCTTGACTTGTGTCCCCCTGCCCAAATAAAGATATATTAAAATCCTAATCCCCAGCACTTGTGCCTGTGACCTCGGTTGACAGTAGATACTTTGCAGATCTAACAGCTAAAATGAGAACATTCTCGTGTACTCTCATCCAATACGACTGTTATTCTTAGGAAAATAGGAAAATTTGGACACCGATGGAAACACGCGGCAAAACTTCATGTGAAGGTAACATCACGTAAGCCAAAGAATATGCATATAGGTGAACTTTGCTTCCCATGTCATTGTCAACTGGTTGCAGTCTTGTCTCCAAAAACAGAGTGACTCAAAAATACACTACCAAGGGAGTAATATTTTTCTGGGGAAATCACTATAAGGTAACTTGATAAATCACCTGAAACATATTTCTCAAGAAATAAAACTCACAGAATACCTATGAGTTTCCAACTAAACAAGCAAGTAAAAGCATTAGTATTCAGTTATATTGTTATCAGAAACTTGAAACCTACCTTTTATTCTGAATAGAAAAGCAGAAAGTAAGCAAGTCACTCATGGAGCATGAACAGGCATTCTGTTATAAATTTACCTCACATTTGGAAAACCTGGCTTATTCTTTCCAAGACGCTACTTACTTCTATTTTTATGTTAATTCACATAGAGACCTCTGGTATCATAGTAGAATACTGTACTCTTCACATTTTTTTTTATTTATTAAGGCTAATAAGGGTTCTCTTAAGGGTTCCCTCACCGAGCTATCTGTCCTTTCTATATTTTATTATCACTGCTATGCATGAATTCAATTAACAGTAGATAATAGGTCCATAAAATAGTGTGGAGACAGCTGTGTATTTCAGCCTTTTATTTTCTCCAATAAAGCTTTCACACTTGAACTTTTCATTTTTCTGCATTAACAAATAAGTAAAATATAGGAATGAACTGTCTTTCCATGACACTGGAACAGGATGGAGGATAATTTTAGAAAGAAATAGAAAGCAAAAATCTCAAATGCTAGACAACTTACGACGATTGTCACCCCATTATAAAAACGGAGCTTCACATAGCTGCCTGTTGCTGGCTTCTTCATTTCTAACTAGCCTTCGAGGAGACGGGAGGTCCTTCAGTCTTTGGCAGCAAGTACCAGAAAGTGTTTAATCTTGAACCCTGCATAGTGATGTCCCGGAAGTTCCAGAACAGCGTCTGGCAGCCAGGGATCATGAGAGAGTTCCCAAGGAGACTCGCCAGCGTTGCGAGTTGGTCAGTGATGGTGACCGAGGGACTCGGCTCCCACAAGCAGCTGTCATCAACACAGAGAAACCAAAAGCCACCCCTTCCCCCCAATCGCTTATCACAAATGTCTTTCAAGTCCAGTGACATACTCTGCCGCAGGATTTACAACGACAGGGCGGTTCTGTGTATTGATGGCACGCCATTCCTTTTCTTGGAAACCAGAAGTTAGTTCTCTGCCACTGCTAAGCTCTCCGAAGACCAAAGCTCTGGTCTTCAACGTCTTCTTATCGCTTTCCTATCTGTTCATATCGTGAATGTTCATGGTTAACAGTAGTGAGTGGTGATAAATCATAAGGAAATGATCCCGTCCCTAGTGTTTCTTTATATGACCATAAACCTCCATTCATAAGAGCCAATCATTCATTAAGTGCCTTCTCCCTGTCTTTTCTGCCGTATTTGTGGTACTGCTTTTGTTTTCAACTTTTCAGTTTTTACTGTGAACTTCATTGCTAGCTCTTAGGGAAACAAATAGAAAAGAAACAAAAGTAATCCTTTGACGGGATGAGGAAGATGATTAAAATCTGATTTATATTATTCATATATATATATTCAAGGTCCTTGCCCCTACAGTAGCATCATTCATTGCCACAGATAACTGAGAGTTGATTCTTCATGGATTAGTGCTGACCAGACCCCAGGAAGGATTAGTTCCACTAGCTTAACATGTTTTTTTTTGTTTTGTTTTTTTTTTTCCTTTGTGGAGCCAACCTGAACATCACAGGCAAAGTCAGGGAATTCCTACAGCCCTCGGATGCATCCTTCCTGTACAGAAATGTCAGGATAGCTTCCTGAATGAGGTAGGCAAATTCTAAATCTTCTTGGAGGCAAAGGTAAGTACATATTGAACCCTGGGGGAACTTCAAATGAAAACCAAGTTGGGGGTTCCACTTGGAGTTCCTGCAAATGGTTTAGTTAAGCTACCTGCTTAATTAAGAATTATTTGAATCAGGGCGCCTGGGTGGCTCAGTCTGTTAAGCGTCCAACTTCAGCTCAGGTCATGATCTCGTGGTTTGTGGGTTAGAGCCCCACATCGGGCTCTGTGCTGACAGCTCAGAGCCTGGAGCCTGCTTCGGATTCTGTGTCTCTCTCTCTCTGCCTCTCTCTCTTTCTCAAAAATAAATAAATATTACAAATTAAAAAATAATAATAATTCTCTGTATGTAGAGACCATCTGAGCGTCCTCAACAGGATACAGGAGATATGAATGATGCCACATTCACATAATGGAAAATAATAAACAGAAGGGATTAAGTGTTTCCACATAATGATGCAAAGATAAAATATAGAATTAATTACACAAAACAAAGCACAGAGTGATCTGTATAATGTTTTTGTGCAAATAAACTTGAAGCATGATGGGTACAAACCTGAATATCTATGTGCTAGTATATGCATTAATTTACTTTTTAGTTCATCAGTTTTTCACAGTGAGAAATGGGTCAAAAGAACCTGCTAACAATGATCAGCTTTGAAAAGGAGGAAAAGAAGGATTCTTTTTTTTAATGCTATTTTCTTTATTGATTTTGCAATTAATACATGAGCATGAGTTTGTGTTCACTTTTTTGAAAAGCCATGTCCCTACTAATTACTTAGGTGACACCATGCAGACAGTTATTGGTAAGATTTCAGCTTTCTTAACCTCATATGTAAAATAGCAACACATTAACAACAGCAAATTTTATAAAGTTATATGGAAAGAAATTTATTTCTCTGGAAATACAGTTCAAGATTCACCAGTGTTAGGAAGTCCTTTTATATATAAGCAATACGAGTGGCGATGAAGACTGAATGGAATTCACCTCCACATTAGGTGTCAAACATTGTATTTCTGCTTAGATTCTGAATTGTTTTCTTAGGCTTTCAACGTATTGCAGAGAACAGTGATTAAAATTCATAGTTCTAAAGAGGGTAACACTTTAGGAAATGAAACTCTGAGATAAACCACCAACAAAAAAAAAAAAAGAAAAAGAAAGAAAGAAAGGAAGAAAGAAGCATTAAAACTTAAGCCATGTGTATTATAAAAATTTCTTAGTGGAAGAATTAGTCATGTTAATCACTGTGTATAAACAGCACGAAATTTGGCACTTTTGTTCAATGACTGCTTAGGACACTGCTTGGCAATTGCTAGATTTTCAACAGATACTTGTTGAATGAATGATTAAGTGAATCAATGAGTTGTGTAAACATTGTCAAGAATAGTTTAGTGTCTTTCTTTGCCTTTGCAATTTAAGACAATGAAATTTCTTAATTGCATTCTTCATAAAATCCTTAACACTGAGAAGTGCAGCAGTGACCAAATAAAAATTAATTGCACGTAGTTATATGAAATGTGCATTTGAAATTCAAGGGCTTGGTTATGTTAATTATCATAGAATTAATAACTACTCTGAGTTGAAAATCACGCTTTATTATAGATACATAGAATATAATTTGAGTGTGTCGTTTGAAAGGTAAAAACAAAAAAACAAAAAAACAAAAAACAAAAAAACACCCTGGACTCAAGGATTTATGTTGATTCAGGGATTTAGTGCAGTAGATTAAATAATTGTGTGTTGCCAGTAATATTTGCAACCCTTCCCCTTCATCCAGCCACCGCATATAGGCTGGAGAAAGCAGTTCAACTCCAGCACTCAAAATGATTAAGAAAAAAAAATTGTAAGATTTATTTCTAAATCTGGGGCAGCATTCCAGCACCAAATCACTGGTTGTGGCTTCGAAATTGTAACTGCCCAAATAATGACAGAGACAACAATGCCCATCAAACTAGTAAGAATGTATACGAAACAACATTTGAGAGCATATACAAGGATGCAGGAAGCATGAACTATATAGATAATTGTACAGACAATTGAATTGCTGAAACAGATAAACCAACGTTTCCAGTAACTTCTATTTCCTTGAAAAGACAAGGGCAAATCTAGAAGAGAGCACCCAAAGTCTAATGTAAAAACAGGGAAATTCCAGATGTGTTAGGTACGTTGCACGCTCAAAAATACCACCTAATGCATTTCTACGATTTAAGTCTTTGCTGTCTAGCATTCTAGACACCCGATATTTACCAAAGCCCTGTATTCTTATTTGCCTGCTGAGAAAAATATCAACCTCTTCTAGGAAGCAGTTTATCCAAATTGATTGGGCAGGAAAAATGAGGTGTGCTTCTTGGAGAAACTGAACAAACCATGAAGCACAGCTGTTTTCTCTCTGCTGAGACAAATGGTCCCTGGTGTGCTCATTCCTCAGGACCCCATGATGTGTAATTCCAGAACCTTGCTTCGTCCATATCCAAGGAAAGAGTTTCTGTGAAGGCTTTTAATTTCTACGGAGAGTGGCTGGCTTTCTGGAAAGTCAGACATTTTGAGTTGTATTATTTTAGCTGTTAAGTATTTGTTGAGCGCTGTGTATGCCCAGCATGGGGACCAGAAGAGGCAGCTACATCATCAATGGCTGTCTGGAATCTCAAAGTGTAATAGCCCTGAGAGAACCATGCCATTTCCTTCTCTAAAAATCAAAAAGATTATTCACATTTTTTTTTAAATTTTAAATACACCCCAAAGTTAAGAAAACAGCTGGAGGATTTTTTTTTTTTGGTGTGTATTTGTGTAAAATTTCACTTTGAACAATGGCACTTACACACTGCATAAAGAGGTTCTGGACCTCTTTAAAGTGTGTGCAGTAAGAAAAAAAATAACAGAAAAGTGACAATTACAAATATATGAAGCTTCTAGAGTAAATGCTTTTTCAACTGTACCTGGTGAAGACCCACTTCTAAAAAATATTCTAATTCATTATGGATATTTTTGTAGAATACAACAAAACGGATTGTTAGCAAAATGAAACGTAAAAAATATATATACACAATACACGTCCACCAATCGTTCGCTTGAATGTCACGGCGATGTAAAATTGCTGTAAGGTTTTCAAAACACTCTTCATTTCTGTGTTTGTATTATAAGAGACATGGAATAAACATTCCATAAATGGACAGTGATCTCCGAACCAGATTTTGAGCAGTTCTTCTTTATGTTGATGTAAGAATCTTTGAGGTCTTATGTATAATCACATCTCTTAAAGCTCACCTTGAACATTTGTAAAAATATGGTTTCAACAGGTGATCTTTTCGACCACTAAGATTCTGTGACTACTACTTTAGTCACTAGAATTAAAGGGACATTTAAAACAGAGCTAATGAGGGGCGCCTGGGTGGCGCAGTCGGTTAAGCGTCCGACTTCAGCCAGGTCACAATCTCGCGGTCCGTGAGTTCGAGCCCCGCGTCGGGCTCTGGGCTGATGGCTCAGAGCCTGGAGCCTGTTTCCCATTCTGTGTCTCCCTCTCTCTCTGGCCCTCCCCCGTTCATGCTCTGTCTCTCTCTCTGTCCCAAAAATAAATAAACGTTGAAAAAAAAAATTAAAAAAAAAATAAAACAGAGCTAATGAAAATAATATTCAATCTTCGACACTAACGAAAAGTATTTTACTACTAACAATAACTTACACTCCATCACTCAAGTCTAAAGACAATCTAACGAAACTGTTTTTCTAAAGGCTTCTAAAAACACCAAACTACATAGATGTTGCCCAAATGCACAAAGTCTGATACTATCAGTTTCATGTGTAACTGAAATTAACATTATTGCTTTCTTTTGAGGTTTGCATTTAACTGCAAACTGATCTGGTTACTACAAAATTTTTGCCTAGTCATTCTCTGTCTCCAGACATCGTAATATTTAATGTTTTGTTGCTATGAACGACACATTAAATTGCTGAGGCCAGAGAATTTAGATTTACATTTGAACACATTGTCTTAAAGTAACTCCATTCCAGTGTTTGAGGGGTTAGAGAAAAACCAGCTTCTCTTTTAAGGTTATGAAAGTTCAAATACAAAAGTGAGTAGATCAAAGAAAAGAGCCTACATTGAGAGGTAAACAGTCAGTTACCTGCAAACGGTTACCGACAGCTGCACTCGGTTTAAGCAGTAACCCCCACTATGCGGGCACCAACTGATGGTTCCAGCTACAAAACAATAATGTAAATTATTATAAATGTTATTATTGTATATTATATATAAGAATCATTATTATTATCCACAGATCGTTATAGCCAGATGTGATGCATTTGCAGATCTATAGATTTTTCTAAAAGTCCTGATTCATATGAATAAAAATTCTATTATAGAAGCCCAAATGTAACCAGACCAAAATGTTTATTTTGTTCTATATGTTAAAGACATGAGTGATGACTCTTTTGGCAAGGCAGAAGTTTCAAACCATACATCTAAAGATTACAAACTGACTTAAGAAAGAGAGGAGAAAAATATTCAAGGAGTACCTTAACTCATAATTGCCCGTGGATACCCAGTGAAGTAAAACGCAAAATAACTGATAGCTGTTGTTTTTCCACAAGCAGTTTAAAAATGAAGCTATTCATCCTGAAAGGTACCGTGTAAATTGCATTTTCTTTAAGGTCAGTGCTCGCCACAGGATACTGGGTACTTTAAGATGTAAAGACTGCTATCAGCCATTGCTAAATGGTCTAATGTTCTAAAATGACTGTTGCAGTTGTAAAGATACACAAAAGATGATGATGATGATGATGATGCCACTTGTGTGTTTGAATAGTAGAAATTAGAGTTTCTAAAAAAAGATATGGAAAACAGCAATGAATGTGTGTGAGGTTTAATACAAACTTGTAATCCCTGGCTGATTAATTGTAATATGATCATAGAAACCAGGAAATGGTAAAGAGATTGACATGGCAACGTACAAAATTGATCAGAAAATCTCCACACCCTACAGAAGTCACGTGCCATGTCCTTAGCCTGGAGAACGACGAACAGATTCAATTCAAGCTCATAAACCATAGCAGGCTCAAGAGGAAACAGAAAGGAAACACCCGCATGACTGTACCGGATTGGAGAGGACTTGCAAAACGTCATCTGGATGTGATTCTTTTCTCACTATATTTTCAGCTGCACTAATTTCAAACTTAGAGGATGTAGTTATGCCACTTGCAATGAAACAGATCTGCCCGTCGCCAGTACCAGTCAATGACCTGACCTGCAGGGCATGGGAACTAGGCTGGCTCATCACGCCCTGCCATGGTAAGACAAAATCAAGGAAGTGAGTTAGATAAAAGAGAAAACACGCACATGCTGCCCTTCTGAGGAGTCCTGCCTCCACCGTTTTGGGAGGGCACATTAGATATGGAGAACATTTTGGAAGTTTCCTGTTGATGTTAATTAGGGACCATTACCTGTGGAAGCATAAACACACATGCAGATTGCCACCACTAAGAAGGCGGGTGAGTTTCTACCCAGTTCAAGTATTTTATTTACCAGCAAATCGAGCATTCTTGGTAATACACCACATTACTAAGTACAGAATTAATCTGGCCTGTCTTGGTTCCCAAACTATAGCCATTTCAGTTTGATGCCGTTGTGTAAATTCAGACATTTCAATTATCCTCAGTATCCTAACAACACTGATGGCATAACACCAACTGCGCATGCGAAGGAAATGATCTGTCACAATTAATATCAAATATATAGTTCTTTTAGATGAAGCATTTCTCCATGTTAGTATATTAAGAGACATCTTTTTCAGAGCAATAGGTGAGCTTATCTGCCGCTAGAAACCAAATATTAGTAGGTAGGCGGGAGAAAGCTTCTGGATTTGTTATATTCTACTGCAACCTTTGAGAGCTGCTAAGAGTATTCTGCAAAACATTTCCAGAAGTTCTGACCTCATTCTCTTTATCTGGGCCCTGCCTTGTAAATGCGTGTCTCCATGAGAAGCGAGGCACAGTTCTGCTGCACCCTGGCATTGTACCTGGGCCCTGCAAAGGGCTGATGGTCCTACCGGTATGATAGGAATGAGACAGATTATCTCCTGCCAAGCGTGCAAAGACTCCTGGGATCTTGGCTTGCATTTGTGTTCTTTCCTCTTGGAAATAATTTCTAGAATATTCAGCAGGGTTAATCATTTCTTTTGAGACAAAACTTGTAACTTGGGCTTGAATCTGGAAGATATTTGCTTTGAAAATCTGTTTCTCCTGTGCCACTTTAAGCACGTTTCTTAAACCTCTCAAGCAAGGTAACTCAATTATCCACACCTTTATACCAGTGCGACATACAGAGCATATAGAAATAATTTTTAGAATGAGACAGTGGTGCTTCAAGAGACATGGTCATCATAGAGACAATTTGCTGTGCTCACATGGATGGTCACAGCAAGACAAAACAAAACACAAACAAATAAACAAACAAAAATCCCAACTTAAACACTTCAACATTGGTTTTTTTTGTGTGTGTTTATTTATTTTGAGAGAGAGACACAGAGAGAGAGAGAGAGAGAGAGAGAGAGAGAGAATTCCAAGCAGGTTCCACACCACCAGTGCAAAGCCCAATGCAGGGCTCGAACTCACCAACCATGAGATCATGGCCCAAGCCAAATCAGAGGTCGTTCGCTCAACCGACTGAGCCACCCAGGCGCCCTTCAATAGTATGTTCAATAGCAAGTGAGATTTGATTATTCCTAGCTGTACTGGAACATACAGTTCAAATACAACCTCCTGGCAATTGTTGGCCCTAATGTCAGCCTGTATGCTCACACGGGATTGCAGCACAGACGTGTAACCCAGTGGATGTCAAAGAGAGGAAGCTCCTGCAAGGATTAGCACTGACTCAAAGAAGGATGAATCAAATGGCAATTCCTTCCCTCCACCTCCCCCCACCCCCCCTGCCCCGAGCTCTCTCTCCTCTGAAGAATGTGTTACGGATGCAAAAGGTACATTCACAAGTCATTGTACCTTGAAAGCAGGTTTTTGAAAACAGTGGCCAATAAGGTGTTTCACCAAAATAAAGTTTACATTTTTGTTCTGTATTTTCCTTCCTTCTTTTGTTTTCCTCTTTACCTTACTTGATTTATTTCTTAGGCTTTTCCTAGTTTCAGCCAGAAGACAAGATACCTAGTCTTGGACTTCCCTGAGGTGGACAAAGAATCCTAGTTTTCTAGGATTCATGTAGCACCAGACAAGTTAATAGGAAGAAGGTAGGAGAAAAGGGGAAATTTTAAGGGTACCCAGCATCCAAGGGACCATGGGGAACATTGGCACATGTGCAAACACACACGTATTTCCTAGAATATATTCAGCAGAATGTAAAAGTAGGAAATTGTTATTTTCTTATCATCTATATAGAAAAAATGTACTTTAAATATGTAAACAAATCCTGGTCTTTTAAATGAATATAGCAGAAAGCAAAATAAAACAGATCGAGTATGTTTTTAGATATAATTAAGCCTTTTAAGTATACATAGTGATCAATTCTCTATTCTTAGTCCAACTAATGGTACAAAAGAAAATCTCATACCATCCGATTGTTCATTTGCAATTTACATCAACACAGAGACATTAACTCGAAACAGGGATCAGGTCCATAAGCTGCTGATCAAAAGAGGACTAATGACTCAGGTCTGGAGGCTCGTGTTTGTGGTCTGTGATTCTCTCAGCGTATTGAAAAGAGAACGTCTGAGAGATGTATCAAACCAATGCCAATGAGCTGACAGTTTGATTGTGTTTGAAAGGAGAGTATTTGAAGCAGGAGAAACTCCCTGGTTCACAGCCAGTTTCTTCCATAAATACAGACACACACCAGGCACCAGACTCTAGTCTTATGCACATCAGTCCAGAGGAAGGCTGGCTGCTGGTGGTGCAATCAAGGAGGATTGGCTTAGAAGTTCTCCTCTGTTTAATCTAAGCCGACTTCCTGTATCGAGAAGGACAGGGTGCATTTAGCTGTCTGTACCTTTATCAGCAATTGTTCCCCTTGGATGCTTTGATTTGGAATGCATGCATTTCCACTATCTGATGATCCCCCACTTAACAATGTATTCCAGATTGAATTCATCTTGTACATTTTTGTCCTTATTGTACTCATTCGGCACCAGAGTTTGCTATCATTAGCTACCAAAATAAAACATTTGCTCAAGTTGACTCTTTAAAAGCATGTTGATCTTAAATGTCTAGAATTCAGTGTTATTTTATTCTGTTCAAAACACTCCTTGCCTCTCGCCTCTCTTCTCCCAGTTGATGAGGAAGTAAATAGTTAGGAAACGTTTCCAACAGGCAAAGTCTACAACTAGTGTTCCAGAAATGCACCGTGATTCCGCAGATGGCCATGGCATGTTTGCAGAGACCCTCACACCAAAGCTCAGGTTGGATAACGATGCCCAGAGAGATATGGGTAAAGGAAGGAAAGAACAAGAGAACAAGTAATTTGATGGAGGCAAAAAAGTGAGAGCAGCACTTTCATTTAGTGGAAATTTCTTGTCCTTGTAAATGTTTCATCTTTCTCCTATCAATGGATATCAAGGCAGAAATACGACAAACATTTGCATCACGGGTAAATTGAGAGCTAATTTGAGGAGTAATGTCATTTAATTTGGATATCCCTTGCATCCAGAAGACAAACTTTTTTTTTCCATTGTACTGATATTTAAAATTAGAGGTTCCAGGGGCACTTGGATGGCTCAGTCAGTTAAGCGTCTGACTTCAGCTCAGGTCATGATCTCACAGCTAGTGGGTTTGAGCCCTGCATCGGGCTCTGTGCTGACAGCTCAGAGCCCTGAGCCTGCTTCGGATTCTGTGCCTCCCTCTCACTCTTTGCTCCTCCCCTGCTCATCTCTCTCTCTCTCTCTCTCTCTCTCTGCCTCAAAAATAAATTAAAAAAAAAATAAACAAAATCAGGGGTTCCAAAGGGAAATCAAAGAAAACCTCAACTTGTTTTTCTCCTGGGCAAGTCCACTATTTTAAATGACAGCATCTGATGTCATGTTCAACTCATCTGAAGTCATCTTCAACTCAGCAAAAAGTCAGCACCCAAACACGTTTGGGGGAAGCATGGGGAGAACATATATACTGGGGCGTGTGACTTTGCACACCACTTAAAACCAAACAAGTCATTCCTCCCACTTCTTTGTAAATGCACAAAATCACATGCAACTCTCCCTTGAAGAGACCAAGAGTCCTTGTCCCTCTCATCGTGGGCTGTCGGCGGTGTCTCTCTGCACTCAGCCTCCTGACAAACCACTTTTGTTTTGGAACATTCAGCAGGTTTACGATTGACCTCAGTGATCTTTCTCTCTTCTCCCTTTCTTCATGACTGGTTGGGAAGAATGATGCTTCTGTAGATGGCACGCCAGCAGGGACTCGACAACACCTGTGTTTATTCAACAAACGGATGCCTTGCAGATTCTCCTTTCTTCAGCATAAACGTATCTGAAAGAGGTTAATGGTGCCCAGTAGCACTATTATAATTAAGATTCTGTCAGTATTTTCATAACAAACTGGAGATCTTCAAAAACAATCTGGAAATGGTTTGTGAACAATTGAGAGCCTAGGACTAGAGATTACTTTTTAAGGCACAAACACAGGCAGAACAAATACTTTTGGTCTAATTTGTGGTTCTTGGGATAACTGATAATAATCATTTTTATATGTTCTATTTCTTTAAAAGCCTGCTTTTTTTTTTCTTTTTAAATGTCAGGTAAGGTATCTTTCTTATCTACATGTAATTAATGAGAATTGATCTATATCTCTATAAAGCACTAGATTCTTATGGTACATTCTTTCCAAACATTCTCAAAGGTGAGTAGTCAGGTAACAGGGTGTTAAGTGGGATTTTCTGTTGTCTTAGAATTTCAGCTGATGCTCAAAGCTGAAATCAATTGTTTTAAAGTACAGCATTTAAAAAAGAGTGGCCAGACGCATTTATGGATATAGAAACTATTGAAAAGAGCATAAACATCTCGACACATTTTTTTTAAAGAGAGCGTGGGAGAAGGGCAGAGGGAGAGGGGGAGAGAGAGAGAGAGAGAGAGAGAGAGAGAGAATCTTAAGCAGGCTCCACTCTCAGCATGGAGCCCAAAGCAGGGCTCAATCCCACGACCCTGAGATCATGACCTGAGCTGAGATCAAGAATTACTCAACCAACTGAGCCACCAAAGCGCCCCTCTGACACTCTTATCTAACACCCACTTGTAACCTGTATTTACAGGTTAGAGATTCATCAGGACAAATGCAGGTTATTTCAAAGGATGTTGAGTTTATATGACAGGGAGTGGGGTGGCTTTTCTCTTCCCAAATGAAGTGAGGAGGGTTTCAATGACTCCACGGAAAGATAGTAGGGCAGCTTGCCTGGTGGGGGTGGGGTGGGGCAACCAGAAATGTTCTCTCCAGCTATGTGCTTGCCTAATGTTGGCACATGCAGTCACTCGTTTTGCAAGTTGCTCCCTGGAATCTGAGGGCTATAGAAAAGGTCTGTACCTCCATATGAAAATACCTATTCTTTTCACAATTCCTTTAAAACATTACATACAATCAATACATCACAGTACTAGCTGAAAGCACGTTTCATTTATTTATTTATTGGAATTTTTAATCCCTTCTCACAATTTTGATACGAAAGAGCATGAGCAGTCACCACCTAGTGTGGCAAAGTTGCCCGGCAAGAAGAGGGAATAAATAGACCCCGAATCACATTCCCTTACACATTAAGATCACAAATAATACAATTCTAATATCCCAAAGTGGCAAGAAAGTGTTGGAATCTGCCTTCGATGCTACCAAGCACTGAGAAAAAATATCCAACAAATAAGCTTGAAATCAGAGATGGAAAAACAAGTACCTTTTCGATAAACTTGTACTAACAAATACTTTGTGTAGCTTAAAAATAAGTATGAATATTTATTTATGTATTTATGTATTTATTTATTTATTGCAAGTCAGTATTTTTAAAAAGACACAAGTTCACAAATGGCACTCAGCTTCCCGGATTTTGAAGCCTGATCACACCTGTTCAGAAACTGTCAGGAGGGATCATCTCGGAATTATCAGCTTGGATTTATAAGAAAGGACGGTACAGTGGAAAATGATAATGAAATGAGACACACCTGAATTTAAGTTTCTGCTCTAGCATTCACTATATATCTGTGGCTCTGTGACTTAATTCTCTGCATTTCTAGTTAGTCAATTTAAAATGAAAAATAATAGATATTGGTCCATAAAATTGTTAAACAGGTAATTAAATAACTTATAGAAAGCTAATAATATCTCTCTCGCGATAGTTTGATGCAACTTTTTTTCCTTTCTTCTTGCTTTTTCTTCTTTCCTTCTTCTCTTTCTCACTCTCTCTTTTCTCCCTTTCTTTCTTTCTTCTTTCTTTCTTTCTTTCTTTCTTTCTTTCTTTCTTTCTTTCTTTCTTTTCTTTCTTTCTTCTTTCCTTCTTTGTCTTTTCTGTTTCTACTTTTTATTTCCTTCCTTTGTGGTTTTACCTTTAGTTTTCAGCAATTCTGAGCTCTTCTCTCTCCCATTCCTCTGGCTCTTTTGTCCCTATATTACCTACATTTGAGTAACTTCAGCGAATAGCTACCCACTAAGCCCTTCCTGAAACAATGAGAATAAATCTGTCTGGAGTCAGAAGCAACTGTACACAGTTCAAATTACCTAGACCAAGAAATTCTCATTTTTCTGAATCCACCAAGACAATGTGGTCTGATTGAAGTCCTTAGTTATGAAACTTACACCCTAGATCCAAGCATAGTGAATACATTCCTCCCTTAACGATAAGCCTGTCTTTCTTTCACTTGAGAATCGTCAGAATAACACATTTTTCTCTTAAGATTGGCCCTTTCCTTGCTCTGGTCAATCTATTCCTTGGGAATAAGAATACCTACGTGAACCTTGTGCCACCCAGTGGTGAAAAGTGTTACCCTTTCCTGGATGTTGGCCATGCCTTGGAGCTTGGAGGTGGTGAGACAAGCACAGGGCAGTTTGCTTTTATGGGCTCCAGTGTTTATTGGAGACCTCGGTTCCATCTTCACCCAGTTCTCATTTTCTTAATGACTGCCAATCTGACAGACCTATAGAGACGGGAATCCCAACCTTAGACAGAGACAATTGCCTTGTATAGATATCTCTACCAGCTCCTACTACTGAAAAATTGTCAATCCCTATAATAAATCCTGTTCCTACATCACTTATAAGGGCTTTGTTTTGTTTTGTTTTGTGTGTGTGTGTGTGTATGTGTGTGTTTTAATGAAACTCTGAATGATACATAAATTCAGTGCATCTTTTTACATTAATTCTTAAATATTTTATCTTTCTCTTGCTATGGTGAATGGGCTTCATTTCTCTTTTTAGATAATCCATGTTTTTAATTCTAATCCTAAAGCTCTGCCTTTGAAACTTTTCTAATGAAGGATTCATAGAAGAGAAAGAAAGTGAAAATTTTAGCAATGAAACATTTGTGAGCTATAGGCAAGATCATAAAGCCTTAGGGGTTTGAGGTCTTCCTTTGAAGTTTAAATTTATCTTAACTTTTCATTCTATCTCATAGCATACCCATATATGTTTAAAATTTTAAATGCTTTCTGCTTTCCAAGTCTTTAAATAAAATAAAATTTCTGGGAAAGATCTATGCCTATTCTGTGGTTTCTGGTACTTGCTGGCGGATGTGCTAAGCTCCAAATATGTTACAGATAAAATTTGTAGTAACAACATTTCTTTAAAATGATTTTGTGATTAGTCCAAGGCTCTCTGAACTCTATTGTCACATTATTTCTAAGGAACAATATAATCCTGTAGTTATAATGACTCATAAAATAATCTCAGATCCTTTCTCTGTCACTGTGCAGACATAGATACAGGGTTTTCAAATCAATGTACCTTAGAATGTTAAAGAATTTTTGTAGACTTCGTTTTCCAAAATCACTTCAAATTTTCTGTAAAGCTACTAGATTCTCAGGCAATTCTGAAATTGCAATACATTAGTCACTTGCATGAATAATATGATTTGCACATAGAAACACCACCAAAGCTAAGAGTGTATTTTACAGAGCACTGAAGGCTCACCCTGGTACTTAATGAAAGAGAAAATGTGATTTCAAAACAGAACAAATAAACATCTAGACTTAAGAGTTATTCTCTTAAATTATTCTCTAACAAGGAAGTTTTCAAAGATCCGTGAATGGTTCACATAGCTGTTAGCTATCAATATTGCTGCAACCTTGAAATCTCAAGAAAACAAGCATTTTGTTGCTTTTTTGAAAGTGATTGCTATTGCACACTGGAGAAGCCAGTCTAGGAATAAAAGAATATATACATATGTTAACCAAAAATTTCCCATCTATGATAATAAAATGCTTTTAATCTGTTATTAAATCTTTTTTTTTTTTCCTGACAAAATAACTACACGACTTAATAGCCAGGTCAAATATTAACCTCTGACATCTAATATGTCTATAGACTTCATCTTCATATCCATAGGTAATGGAAATATATGCCTTAAAACTGTGAACATTCTTTTGGAGAGATAGTAATTAAGATTGTTAGAAATGCGATGCAAAGAGAAGGAAAGAAAGAAAGAAAGAAAGAAAGAAAGAAAGAAAGAAAGAAAGAAGGAAAATAATACATTTTGGTTAACCAAAATGGCCAGAAAGCAATGGGCTCAAAAGCCAAGCTTTATCAAGGAGACAAAAAGAATTTATCGCATGCTTTTAATTTACATTAAACAATTCAAAGGCAAAGGTTCTTCTTTGAGAAAATACTGCAGTTACTTTGCTAGTTAGGGCACTGAGCCTGAATAAAAAAAGGCCTTACCCTCATCACATCTGAGAGATGTTGAGGAAAAGAAAAAAAATGATTGAAGAAACGAGGCGATTGGAAGAAATAGATAATGGTCCTTGAATCCCCAACCTGGAGGTCTAACTTCCTAAAACATCATGGAGGAGGTTATTGGGTAAATTGAGAGAATTCTTCAGGACAGAAGAACTTTTTTTTCTAATTTTGGTTATTCTGGGAGGAACCAGTATTGGGGTTTCTTTGAGATCACATAAGAGGCAACTGAAGAGCTAAGAAAACAAAGCAGCTTAGCCGGACAGACAGAAATCTTATTTTCACCCCCAAAGTTCAATAATTTTCTTTGTGAAAGAATCCTGAGTTGAAAGCCAAGAGGTCAAACACAGGGACTTCTATAAGTGTGTGCTGACCTTACAAGATATACTGTCGGATGAGTAGGAAGAAAGATGAAGGACACAAGCACAATAGTCAGAGAGGTTGATAAAATCAGGGACAACCGATGGAGGCCAAACTAGAAAGAAGGGTCTACTGGATTCTAACAAAACTAAGAAATGATATACGTGAATTAATAGAAGATATCAACAACAGAAAACAGAGGGATGCCTGGTGTTGGCCATCCTTACATCAACAGACACCATCCAGCATGAATACGGGGGTAAGGATGATCACATGTGTCCTGCCCCTTACCCACCAAAGCCATGAGTTTCCACAAGACACCCTTCCCCCACAACTCTGCTGTCAACTGATGGTGGAATTATGAGAACAACCTGCAAAACAAACAAGAAAAAAAAATTACAACTCAAAGCGACATGATTAAACCTAAATATACGGTATAAAATATTAGATACAAATACATTTTATCCAGATTGAACTGATTTGGTTGCTGTTGCTTTTGTTTCTACCATCCAGTAGTCTCAGTGGTCACAAAGGAGCCCTCCCGGCACGTCCAAAAAAGTAAAGAATGTCAGATTCTATGAATAATGGCATACGGTGGAAATAAATTTTAAAACTAAAAATTATGATTATCGTGATAATAAATTATGGTCACATACTATATTAAATATTTTGGGATATCATATTTAAATTATGGGAATATGCTCACATATTTTAACATCAATTAAATGTATTTAATGTTATTAAATTAAATGTTATTTAAATGTAACTTCTCTATTATTTTATAGAGTGGTTCAATTTCTGAAATCAATGTGAAAATAACAGTGGGCTAAAATAGATAGCCTGTTTGGTAATCTCCTTGCTGTCATCAAGCCTGATGGGGCAGCACTAGTAGGAGGTTTTAGATTCTGACTTATTGTTTGCCATCCTGAGAACAGGCCTCCATTAATAGTATAAGACCAGATCCTGCCATTGGAGCTACATTCCATCCACTGGGAAAAGGATGAGAAGTGAAAATCACATGTTTTTCCTTGAAGAACATAATCCAGGAGTTGGACACATTCCTTTTATCATCCTATTGGCCAGAAATTAGTCAAATAGCTCCTCAGCTGAAAGAAAAGCATAGAAATAGATTCTTTACCCGAGCAACCATGAGCTAAGATAAAACCGGAACATCTCACTACTACTGGGAAAAAGGAGAGGATGAGTATTTGAGGATAATCCGCAGTTTCTGCTGTGCTTGCTTATAAATAAATATAGCCAATATATATTACATTTTGTAATGCATGCATTGCAACGCATATCAATCGATAATATCTATAAACTGGGCTAACATTTTTGAAGTTCTTTTTAATTTGTTAAGTGATCTGCTCTCTTTCCAACAAAAGTCCTCATACAGAGCACAATCGGGCCACCTCTCTAGTTTCAAAGAGAGAATCAAATGTCAGATGAAAAATGATAGTGGAGTGTAGATTATAGTATGTCCTTTCTGGATTAATTATTGATTATAATGTGTCTCGAGGCAGAGCAGATCTCACTCATTTTTATGTGTTTGTAAAAGTAGGTTTGGTGTACTTTTGGAAATAGTATAACTTGATGCATATAACAACAGTGGAGACTAAGTCATAGAAGCTCACAAGTGAATATTTCTTACTTCTCTAAATTCCAGTGAGACAGTGGAAAAGATTGTTTTATGGAAAAAAATAAATTGATGACCGTTTGGGTAGTCTTCAGAAATGAAGGTATGAGTTGTGACTTTGAAGCTAGTGTCTGAGATGCATAGCTGACTTCTGAGATGCTAGAGAGATGGACTTAGAAATTAACCACTTGGGTGCTAGATTACTTGCTAAAAATGAGCTTGCTGGGTGCTGGCCGTACTTACTGGAGGGCACGTACCATTAGGTCTCATGCACACCATTGGTCAAGAAGTACCCATTGGCCTCCAAGCCATAGACACAAGAAGAAACACACCCAGAACAAAAAGATAAGCTCCTTGTTCTTGTCATTTTCCTCCAGTATCCTCTACTGGAAGACCTACCACTTTTTCCAGCTGTCACAGGAGAAAGGTTTACAGAGTCCTGTTCTGCTATCACAAAGTAGGGCTAAGGAAGGTGGATTTGAACTGAGAAGCATTAATTTTATAACTAGCACAGATGCTATGGTCCTTCTTGTTTTGAAGAAAAAGATATACTTTCTAATTAGCTGGAGGAAGTGACAGAAAAAAAATATTCCTAAAGTGTGTTAAAAATTTAAGTGTAAGACTTCGGATTTCAGCTCTGAATTTTAAAGAGTTTAGAGGCTGTCACTCCCGTACTTACAAGAAGAAAAATCTGGAAAAACTGAAAATCAGGACATATCACGGACCCTCAGAGAACTGAGGTTTCAGAACAAACCACTGCCCCCAAAATCTGAAAAGACAAGCATACCCAAAGAGAAATGGTCAGCATCTGTTTCCCTGGACAGAAGCCATTGAAGTCACCAACTAGCAGGAAACTCAAGTGATGGTTTGGATTACTTTCTGGGGTCAGAATGAGGACTGATATGTTATAGAGATGTTCTTGGGAACTACAGTCTTCATTGGGTGGGGGGTATATTTTCTCAGTATTACCTTAGGAAGCCCCCTAGGCTGTTATGATGAAAATCCAGAAACATTCTCCCCATGAAATCAGCAGGGGGAGGGGGAGATGGTTAGAGTTATCATCGGGAAATATACCTAGAACTTCCTTTATAATAAAGTCCTACTCTCCAGGGGAAAGGCAGCCAGAGCTAGGAGAAGGGCAGTGTAAACAGATAGATGGAAATTAGAAAGAATAAAAAAGAAATTCTTGAAATTAATAAAACTTGAGCAGGCTGATCCTTAGTCAACACAGTTTCAATGAGCTTGAAGATAGTTCAGGAGAAACTTTCAAAACGTAAGAGCAAAGGGAAAAAAAAAAATGGGGGAAAAATCCAGAGGAGAACATTGAGGAACTGTGGAACAATTTCAAAAGGCATAATATACACATATTTGGGATGCCAGAAGGAGGAAAAAGAGAGAACAGATCTGAAGAAATATTAATTTAATTATGACCAACGAATGACAGATACCAAACTACTGATCCAGGGAATTCAGAGAACACTACCAGGTTCAAAGCCAAAAAGAACCATAACTCAGCATGTGATATTCAAACTGCAGAAAATCAAAGATAAAGAATGTCCTGAAAAACATCACAGGAATATAACAAGTACTTATGGGGAAACAAGAATAATTATAGCAACCTTGCCATCAGAAAGTATGGAATGAAAAAGATGATGAAATAAAATATTTAAAGAATTAAGAAAGAAAAAACACCAGACTTCTTTTTAAATTTTTTTTTTAACATTTATTTACTTTTGAGAGACAGAGAGAGACAGAGTATGAGCAGGGCAGGGGCAGAGAGAGAGGGAGACACAGAATTCGAAGCAGGCTGCAGGTTCCGAGCTGTCAGCACACAGCCCAACGCGTGTCCGAACTCATAAACCGCGAGATCATGACCTGAGCCGAAGTCAGATGCTTAACGGACTGAGCCACCCAGGTGCCCCCCAAAACGCCAGACTTCTATATCTGATGAAATTATTTCTTAAAAGTGAAGGAGGAGTAGACAAAGTAGACTTTCTCAGACAAACAAAGCTTGAAGAAATTCATCATCAGTAGACCTGACCTGTGGGAAAGATTGGAAGAAGTTTTTTTTAGGAAGAAGAAAAATGATAGAGGTCAGAAACATGGATCTGAATAAAGGAAGATAAAACATCAGAGAAGGAATAAATGAATAAAAATATATTTTTTCTATTCTTAATTCATTAAAAAATAATTGTTTGTTTAAAGCAATGTTAATAACAATGTATTGGGTCGTAGTAGCATATGGATGAGTGAAATGAATGTCAGCAATGTCACAAGAGAGGAAAAAGGGATGGAGAATATTCTATTATAAGGTACCTACACCAAACATAAAGCAAAAATAGTATTATTAAAAGGCAGGCAAAGAATACAAATAAATAAAAATTTTAAAAAAGAAGGAAGGCACAGATCAGTTAAAAATATATATTGTAAACTCTAAGGCAACCACTGAAACCACTAAAAAATGGGTATAGTTGGTACACTGGAGAGAGGAGACAAAATGGAATCATATAAATTCTCATGTAAAATGAAAATTAGAGAATGCAGAAAAAGAAGGGGAAAAAAGTGATAAAGAACTGTGATGAGTAGAAAACCATTATAAACATGGCAAGTAATAATACTACATCAGTAATCATTTTAAATGTGAATGGTATAAATGGATGAATTAAAAGATGGAGACTGGTAGACTGGATTAAAAATACCCTCAACTCTATGTAGTTCTGAAGAAGTTTACTTTAAATATAAATCCAAATAGGTTAAAATTATAGGAGTGGAGAAAGAAGCATTTTAATACTAACCAAATAAAATAGATGTAGCTCTGTTAATTTCAAACAAAGCTGACTTCCGAGAAAGAAATATTTTGGGGGATAGAGAGGAGTGTATAAACATGCTAAACAAACAGAACAAAGGGTTAACCTTAATGGATGTGTATTGAGAAAATGAGTTAGGAGATCAGGGTATCCCAGGAGAGAGTGCAGACTGTGACAAAATGATGAAATCGCCTTACAAATATACAAAACAACCTAATTGAAAGCTATATAGGAAAAAGTCCCTTACCTTCATAACTGGAAATGAATGGACTCTGTAAGACCAAAGGCCAGAGGACTTGAGCCATACCGTAATTGACAAATTTGCTTCCCACCAGGTCAGGGATAACAACTCTGAAACCACTATGCATGCATGCAAGAACTGAACAATCAAGTGAACAGATGACACGTGGTAGGAGACACATTGCTCCCTGCTGGAGTGAGAATTTGTAGATAAGCAAGGGGAGAAGCTAGAATGATCCACATGATAAGAGATTACAGTTGGAGACTGTATGTGTACAGGCACGTATTAGTGTCGTCAGGTGTATTTCCCTACTTTCTCATCTGAGAAGCCCTGGGGGCAAAGACACAAACATACCTAGTACCTAGAGCTTGGTCCTAATACCATTTTTTAAGACATAGAAGTAGAGATTCTTGGAGAAATGGCTCATTCTAGGATTAGGGTAGGAAATATACAAGAGGAGAAAGCACTTTTTTACACTGCCACAACCAACGGGGATCTCAAAAGGACACAAGCTCCAAATGACAAAACTTCCAATGACCGAAGTTGGAAAAATTTGGCAAGCAGAATAAAGTCATATTGGGTTATGCACCAAAGTATGTAATAATTACCTACAGGCTGCTGTAAATAAATATTTGAATAAATAAATGAAATCGGGAGAAAAGATAAATCTTACAGGCAGAATTGGAATAATTTATGTAGATAATCCTCCTTCAAGGAGGCAGACCGTAACTCCCTACTTCTATGTATGTGCTGTGCATAGTGACTTCCTTACAATGAAGTCAGTTTGGAAAGAGAGGAAAAGGGAGTAACTTACTGTGGAGAAACCTAACGAACTCTGCCTCAACCAGGTGACCAAGATTCACAGCAGTGATAAGTTTTGTTGATAGTGTATGCCATTGACCTACCCTTGCTGTGATGTGCTGAGAATGGCATTTTGCCATAGTGGCCTTTCTCCCATAAACCTATAATCTCAATTTAATAATGAGAGATGAGAGAAACATCAGGCAAATCCCAAATGTGGGGCCATCTATAAGATACCTAACCAGTCAGTATTCCTTAAAACAGTCAAGGTCAGCAAAGGCAAAGAAATTCCAAAACGCTGTCACAGTCACAAGGAACTTAAGGAGCTCTAATGATTAAATGTGATGTGGTGTCCTGAATTAGATTCCAGAATAGAGAAACACATTAGGTAAAAACTAAGGATATTTGCATAAGGTAAGGTGTTTAGTTAATAATTATGTGCCAATAATGGTTCATTAATCATTATCAATTAACCTTAATAAAGTCAGTAACAGAGGAAACTGAATGGGGATGAAATGGGAACGCTTTGTACAATTTTCATGTATTTCTGTAAATCTAAATCTACTCCATAATAAAAGCTCATTCAGTAACGAAGACACTCCATATAAAGTCTTAATATGTCGTAATAGGATGTATAAATTCTAAAATGTGAAGAATAGAATCAGGGTAATATTGAACACAGAAAAATAGATGAAACTAAAAAGATAGAAATAAAAATAAAATTTAAAGGATATGACTGAAGTTATCCTCAGAAATGAGTTTATAGCCCTAGAGGTAATTTCGTGAAACAATAAAACATTGTATAAAAATAAGTAGTAGCAGTCAATGCAGGTGAGAGTATGTGCAAATGTCCACTAATAAAGCACTATAATAAATATAAAATAACAAATATAATATAAAATAATATAAGCCGGCTATAAGTTGCCCTAATATTGCAAATTCACATACTAATAATGTCTGTTTTTAAGAAAATGTGAATGTATTTTGGCTCTAGAATTTTATTTTAAGGGTATGTGGTACATAAAATGTTATTAATATATAATAATTTGTGAACAGAAATACATAATGCAGAATTTCAATAACAAAAATATTGTAGACAAGTTAAAGTCCTCTAATGTTGAACTTAGTTGTGGTACTTTCAGATTTAGTGATATTAAATAGCAAGAATAAAATAAGCTAGTCTTACACTTATTAATGTGTAAAGGTTTTTCTGATATGTTGTAAAATATGATTTAGGGTAATCTTTTGCAATGATAACTTTTTCTGGCTAAGAACAAAAGAGAAGAGAGAGAGGAGGAGGAGAAGAATAAGTTTTTAGAATCATTACTATGCACAATCAAAGGAGATATATTTATAACAGTTATTCTAGAGGAGAATTTGACAATATACAACAGTGAGATACAGAAGGTCATATATTCAATCAAGTCTTCTCGCAATACCTACTAAACAAATAATCACGAATGATTACAGGCATTAATTACAGTGTATTTGATGGAATTTTGAATGTAATAGCAAAAGCTAAAATAAAATATGCAAATAAACCTTACAGATTTAGTTAAATAAACCACACCAATAATGGAAATAGAACACCATGTAGAAATTCTGAATTATAGAACAGCAAATAAAGGTATAGATAAAGTTATAGTGTACTAATTTTTTTAAATATCAGGTTATGAGACAATCTGTATTATATTATCACGTATATTATATACATACACATGCCATCATAGAAATATGCTTAAAGCTATTTCTCTCTCTGTCTCCCTCTCTCTGTTCATTCACATAAAAGACATGCCTATAAAAAATTCAAACTGCTAATTTCTTATTTAGGGTGAATTAAATTAAGAGCCATATGATTTTTCCACATTTAGTTTCAAACCCTTTCCAACAACTAAATATTTCCTTCACGATAAGAAAAAAAAAAGTAAATGTGTGAAATAATGACCTCACTAGGTCACATGAAACACACAAAATGTTGTACACAATGAAAACAAACAGCTCAGTGTGCAGCCCAGGAATTCAGCCCTGCAACAGTACAAATGAGACTAATTTTACTCTGGGTGCTCTCAAATCTCCACCCGTTAGCAAGCCCTTTAAACACAAAATACTCCCTTCTTTACTGCGAACCAAGAATTGCTGAGCTGTGTTAGAGAGTCATGTAACTAAGCTAACTGGATCCCCTGGAAATGCCTTCTCTCTCCACTCAGCGCTTCTCGGTAACCCTTTTATTCACTCCCGGCTGAATCCCTGTACAGTTTCCCAGAGGAGCTATTCCAAAGCATACTCGATTTACTCCAGCCCCTGAATTCACCCTGCCTCCCCCACTCTCATCAGATGACGCTCTCATCTGTTTCGCTCAGATGAAGCCTGGCAGGTTTGAACTTCCTAACCCGCTGCAGCCACTTCTTGGGAACAAAGCGATGCCCTGAGAGCAAACAAATAAGAGTAATAAATTCAATGGCTAATGTATTAAATTCATGTCTACTATATCCACCTCTCACTTCTATTTTCCCACTGACAGTATTTCGTCTTTTCCTGCTTTTCTCTTCTTGATTTGTATTAAAAACTCTTAACAGAAAACCCTCAAATATAAAGAAAGTTACTGCAGGAAATTCCTTGAAAATTAACAAGGAGCCAAAGCAAAGGAATCATTAGGAAAAGGTACAGAAGTGGCTTACAAGATGTATGTTTGCTTCAGAGAGGACAGACATTTGTCCAAATATTGCTTTCGTCAGAGATGATGATGGTGATGATGATGATGGTGATGATGATGATGAGTAGGATTTCCAGAGAGCTCTGCATTTTGATTCTCTTAATCCTTTCAACACCACAAGGAGATGGTATTATTATTACTCTCATAGAACCAAAGAAGAATCTGAGATTTTATTTATTTGCTCAAGGTAATAAGGTTATCAAGTAATAAAGTGAAGATTCTAACACAATTCTAACACAAAAGTTCATATTCTTATCACTGTTCTCTACTGCCTCATTAATCACATATTCACACTAAAATCTCCCTAGGACATTACCTACAGGTAGTAAATTCAAGTAATGAAATCTTACCTGTACTAGCTGAGGAAGACGTTTTCACTGAATGACGTAACAGTGGAAAACATAGCAGTGGAGTGACGATGAGGGAAACTTACCAGGAAATAAGGTAAGTGTTTGCAAGGGTTCATTAGAAGAAGAACAAAAGAGGATCGGAAAGAAGGAAAGAAACAAGTTTACAAACAATTTAACAAATGCAGTGGGAATGCATTTCAGTGCAGGGTATTTTCTACGCCCTCGCTGCTTTCTGCATTGATCCTTTTCCTCACGCTCAGTATTACTCTTATGCTTACAAATCTGGAATTTCTATTATCCATTACCCAGAGTTCTGGGTAATATCATCCTTGTGTATATTGTAAATCATGAATCTTAATATATGCTATAAAGTGTATTTGTCTATATGTTCTTAAGAAATCAAAGCCAGGAATCTGGGTCTAAATGGGTTATGTATTTGTTATTAAGTGCAGATTTAAAGTCTGTTCAATGATGTTTGACATATGTCATTGCTTTCACTGTTGAACATGCTGTCAGTTAGCTTAAAAATCCCATGGACTCCTGCTTATGGCTTCCTCTTATAAATGCCCATTTATTTCCCCAACAGATTGCTCTCCTTAACCTGTACATACTATGTTTTGTTTTATATATATGCATCTTTAGTCATGTTTCCTGAATTAAAATGATAAATGCCAGATTTTTTGCTTGCTTTCCGTGAACCTCCTATAAATTTCCATTTATTCACTTTGATGTTTGGTGAATTCCCTGAATTCCTTTCATCTGTTGTGTAAAATGATCAACAGGGTATTGGGGTAAGATTCACAAGACCTGAGTTTTTCAGTAAAACTTTGCCACCAAATAGTTGTATTTTCTTTTGTCAATTAACTTCATTTCTCTGGGATTCAATTTCCTTAATGTCAGAAGAGCATATTATACTGGATGAGTTGGAACGATTAGATTCCCCAGTTTTTTTTTTTTTTTTGTAAAGGCCACATACCAAAATATTTTATTTTATTTTATTTTATTTTATTTTACTTTTTAATTTTTAAGAAAAGAAGTCTAGAATCAGAATCAAGATCCAGTTCAGGCATTTTCTCTCCAAGAAAATCCGGTTGGGGCTTTGTCTTCTTACCCTGTGTTTCCAAATCTCCCTAGCCTTTAACAGAATTTTCAAACTATTTTTTTATGGTATTATCTCTTACACCTAAGTGCAAGTTTTTGAAAAGTGCACGGCTGCCGAACCCCATCTCCCCCACATATCCCCAACATTAAGCACAGTATCTGTTTGCAGCAGATTCTTTATTTCTTTCTCTCTTGCCTACCTTCCCCTAGTGAAACTGTTTGGCTCTCAATCCAGGCAATTCTGGTAGGCTGTCATTCAAGGGATTTCACACACAGGATCCTTTTTAGCACAGACTCTTCCTCCTCATTGCTTGAACTTCAAGTAAAGATGCAGTTACAAAGACGGCAGGACCGGCCAACCAGTAGAGATACTCCTAGAACCCAGAGTCTGTCTGCCTTCCTGGCTTCCACCTCCTCAATCTTCGTCACTGACTTCTTCCTTTGATTCTGTGATGAATGGAGTGTTCTTATAATAAACCTGTCCTTTTTCTGAAATTAAACACACACCGGGGTTCTGTTACTTGTACTCAGAGAAATGTATTTGATTCTGTAGGTAGGGACAGATCTAGGTTTTCAGGAGCCTAAAGCTTGCATTATTTTAGAGTTTCACGTCAAGAAAAAAGAGTGTAAGTTGAGAATATAAAATAAGGTAGAAAATTGTATATAGAAAGTGTATACACACACGACATATATGTGTATGTGTATAGTGTATATACACATATGGTGTGAATATATGCAAATTTCAAACTTGCAAATTTTAAAAGCTGACAATACCACAAAAATCAGATATTCACATAGCTCAATTTTTTTATTAATAACTTTTTCCTGATATGCCCCTTTAGTATTTCTTTTCATAAACATTTTTGGTTATGTATTTATTAGATGTCTTCTTATGACAAGAATTTTAGTATCATATCTCTCATATCTATAGTAAAAATAGAAAGATAATCCCGTTTTCTGGGGCACCTGGTTGACTCAGTTTAGCATCTGACTCTTGGTTTCAGCTTAGGTCATGATCTCAAGGTTCATGGGATTGAGCCCCACATCGGGCTCTGTGCTGACATCATGGGATTCTCTCTCTCCCTCAAAATAAATAAATAAACTGAAAGAAAAAAAAAGAAAAAAAAAAGGAAGCATAATCCAATTTTCATTAGTCGTGGTTGATTGAATTTTTCATTATTATAATTGAACATGTAGACCAGCAGCTTCACACCTTCTTAGTAATGTGGCTTAAGTTTTAGGATTGTCAGTTGGAGATCTGACTAATTTCAGAGCATTTAAAGTATGTGTGTGTGTGTGTGTGTGTGTGTGTGTGTGTAGTGACAAAACCTAAGTTTTCCATTTTCTGATACGTATAGCCAGTTTTGGATGACAGTCTGCATTGTACTTGCATGTTATTAATTCTATCATATTTTTTGTTGGCATTAGTTTTTTTTTAAATCACCAAAATAATTAAATCTTTTACCACAAATGCATGTAATACTTTCCTTTTCATTACTAGATTAGTAACAGTAGATTAGTTAAAAAAAACATTTATTACTTCTATTTGAATCTCGTCTCTTTCTCAAAACGTGTTCCTGCTGTTGGAATAATATAAAAATATTTGGTTACAATTTTCTTGTCAATATCAAAATAGCATGTAAGATGTTTACCATTCATATTTATAATTTGTATGTCATGTCCCATTCACTTTATTTTAAAACTTTTCCAAGTAGGTACAAAATCTAAGAAGGTACACAACATATCTGTCCAAATAGAAGATTCTGCAATTTCTTGCTTTACTACAATACTCCAAGATAACTTTCCACTTAAGAAGGTACATTAAACTTTTGCAAATATGCCTTTCCCGTTAAACAAAAGAAAATCAAATTTATTGGACTCATTTTATATACGTCCCAAATTTTAATGTATTCTTTGAACATATTCTGGACTAAAATTTTGCACATCAGATCCTGGAAAATTTTTTCACAAGCTAGCTTCCAGTCCCACATATTTTGAACACTTATCTACCCCATCAGGCACACACTTGCCGTGCCAAGTGCGACAGGACACATTTCTCTGTGTTGTGATAAGCATGAGTCAGCACAGGTATGGCCAACAATAACTGCAAATGAAACCTATCGTGAACCAAATAAACATCATCCCAGAACACTAGACTAAGTGTATCCTCAAACTCACCTTCTCCTTTATCAAATCCTAAAATTACCTCTGATCCCTCCAAGGGCACCCAGCATGAGGGGAGATGTGACCTCAGGGAATCTAAAGTGGTAAAAGGTGAGGCCTTGATGTGTTGTGATGAAACTATCTTACCTTGGAACATTTTACAAAAGCATGACTGTGTGAACACATTGGGATGGCTTCTCCCAGGGCCTTATAAATTGGAGTCTCTGAATCTTAAGCTTCCTGAACCTCAAGGGAATACTTGGTGTAAATTTTCTATAAAAAACATCACTGCTGGGGCACCTGGGTGGCTCACTCGGTTGAGCCCAACTTTGGCCCAGGTCATGGTCTCGCGGTCTGTGGGTGCAAGTTCCACATCAGGCTCTGTGCTGACAGTTCAGAGCCTGGAGCCCGCTTCGGATTGTGTGTCTCCCTCTCTCTCTGCCCCTGTCCTGCTCACATTCAGTCTTTCTCTGTCTCAAAAATAAATAAACATTAAAAAAAATTAAAACAAACAAACAAACATCACTGCTGTTTGCTGTTAAAGGGCAGAAAGAGTACACAGTGTACCAAGCATGTCTACAGCAGGAGAGACAACCAGAGAGAAACTAACACATTGTACTTTTCATTACAGAGACTCCCTCTGGGGATTTGGGTCCCGTGGAGTCTTCTCTGACTACATCCTGGAGATGTCTGCTATAGGACCAGGCAATTCTCTAACATGGGGACTTGGATACAGCTCTGTCCTAAAAGCAGCAGAGGCCAGTCTCATTCTTCGGGAGAAGTTGTGAAAAAATAACAAAGCCCAGTGAATAAGATGTGCTCTTAAAGACAAGTAAGTATATCAGTCAAACCTTCAGGCATCTTCTGCTGCTTAATCCATTTTCCTTTTCCTTGACATTGACAAGTTGAAGGATTAAGTGCCTAATTCCAATTGTTCTACAAGGCTTTGAAAAGATACCAGGGCGCCAAATCAGAAAGCACTTAAAAAAAAAACAAAGCTCCTGATGCAAATGACAGTTGTATTAAAAAGCAAATGGTAAAGTCACTGTTTCTATTTTAGTCTTACCATAAATTGACTTGTATTTTAAACTCTGATATTTTAATATTTTCACAGTATTTCCTACCACATCCCAACCACCTACCTGCTTACCCCTCTTTATAAATGGAGTTAATATTAGACTTGAAATTAGACCACCTGAATGATCATATTTGCCATATCTGTAAATTAGAAATGTTTAAGTAACTGATTTTGGGAAACTGAAGAGTTCCAATCTTACCTTCTTAAAAAAAAACAAATCATAACTCTAATAGTATAAATCTAATTATAGATTTGTGTGTATGTATGTACATATCTGCGTGAGAGAGAGAGGGAAACAGAGAGAGACAGAGTTGGTTAAAGAAAATATCAAAACTCTAGCCAACCTAGAAATACTGTAATATAGTTATGAATGAATGGAGAAATCTAGAAAACAATTCATAAATTAAACTTCTGCAGGACTCATGAGACACAGGATTTCTAAATTCTGCTCTTAAAGACAGTACCCTTTAAACTGCCTGGCCATACAGTGTGGGAATTTTTTCCAGTTGTAATACACAGGAAATAAATGTACGTTACCTTTCTTCCCTCCCTCCCCACCCCAGAACATGGAAATAGAAGTGGAAAAACAGTTTAAACTCTAAAATTTCAACAGTAAACCAAAATGTAATGCTACCCTTTAATTTATCTGCAAGTCTCTGAAACTCAGATCAGAGTCAAATTCAATGGGATGTTACATTGCTCAAGTATGTTAAGAGATACAAAACAAATTCCTGAAAATATCCATTCCATCTCCAGAGCATTTCCTCTGACACACAGGAGACTTTATTTTTCAGTCTCTCTCGGCCTTTCTACCCTATCAGTGCAGGCCTGTATTTACAACTCATGCACATGCACCTACAAATAATGGTATTTATGTGACTTAACTCACATCTTTAATTCCAGAAGTTTCCTGCTCATTTAAGCAGGATCCTGGAGGCAGAATTCATGGGGGATTAACACTCTAAAGCATGCTTTCACCATGAATCTCAAATCATTTTGCACATTTTAATTCATTCTTGGAAAGCCACAGAGAGGAAGTCAACTGCCATGCCTGTGTTTCAGAAAGGTTCCCTTAAATAGAGAGAGATTCCAGTAGACTGGATATGTTTAATTCAAGCACACCAAATCAAACACGAAGCATTTTAAAAGGTGAAATGTTTGCATTTTAACCTAAAAAAATTACCTCTTTAAATGAGGTATCATAAAAACCCCAAACAACGTTATAATCAGCTATTTCAGATGAAGTGCACGCTTTCACAAATAAACGTTCGCTTTAAATGACAGTGTTGGTTCAGGCTAAAACAAGAAAACCATAATGGAGACTAAATCTGTTTATGATTAAAATCTTAAATGTATATTTTCAATGTGGCTTAGAACATAAGGGTCAGCAAGATCCTTTCATTATATATATGAGAGAATAGAGCACATTGTAAATATGAATAAAACATAGTACATTTATTTTATTCTCTCGCGCGATACCGCAGAACATGTTTTCAAGTAAAACAAAACAAGAACGAATGTAGCATAGGGTATCTAATACATTGTGGGATTAAACTATACACTTTTCCCAAGGGCATTAGAAATTTAAACACATGAGGGTGTAACCTTAGGAAAATGAGACTATGAATGTTAATATCCCAAATGGAGAACAGAGTGCTTTGGTTTGATAAGGATGATGCCTTGTCAACTTCTAGTCATTAACCAAAGCCGCCGAAATCCAATTTATTTTGAAGATAAATGTTTTCAGGAAGTGAACCACTCCGAAGTGGTTTCTCTGCTTTCCCATAGTTCAAATGGTAAAAAAAAAAAAAAAAAAAAAAAATCTTTAATGAAGGCTGAAGGAAAATGATAGTTAAAAATAATTATATTTGAATGTATTTTCCATTATAATTAGAACATTTCAAAATGGAAAAAAAGAAATTGGGGCCTTTTTTTTTTTCTGAGTAATGAAAAAGATACCAAAATAAGTAGGAAACACACACACACACACACACACACACACCCATATGTGTGTATGTGTCTCACAATCAAGTCACAAAAAGATTTGTGGCATGGAAACAATTCAGTTCAGGTGATTATATGCCATGATTTTGGACTATCCTTAAATATGGTTACATGAGGTTATAAATAGCATTAATTATCCTTCTCTGATCTGGAAAACTTTCAATAAAAATTTGAAAGATTATTTAAAATAAAATACATATAGGGGTGCCGGGGTGGCTCAGTTGGTTGTGTCTGACTTCTGCTCAGGTCATGATCTCACAGCTCATGGGTTCCAGCCCCACACTGGGATCTGTGCTGACAGCTCAGAGCATGGATTCCACTTCAGATTCTGTCTCTGTCTCTCTCTGCCCCTCCCCCACTTGTTCTCTGCCTCTCTTGGAAATATAAAATAAACATTACAAAAATAAAATACATATATTAAAAATACAGCTTGGTGTATATATATATGTGTGTGTGTATATATATATACACACACACATATATATATGGATATATACAGATACATACATATATACATATACAATGTCTTTTACTATATTTACATGAGTGTGCAACCATCCCCACAATCAATGTTCAGCCATCCTCATCTCCTGCAAAAGACCCTGTGCCCATTACTTTAAATTTAAGCGATTTATGTGTATTCCCACTTTTGATCTCTCAATTTGGACCATTTAGGTGTTCTAGGTGTGTATGTCTTGTAATGGATTCTTCTTTTATGAAGCCTAAGAAGGTAGGATGTCACAATCCCCGGTTTCGTTTTCCACCTCTGCAGCCAAATGGCCTGTGTTTAAATCCTCGTTCCATTTTGTACAGGTTTGGCCTCTTGGGCAGATGACTCAACCTCTTAGTGCCTCAGCTTCCTCATCTATAGAATGGGGATGAAGGTAATAATAGTAACTCCATCACAACACTATTGGAAAAACTAAATTAAATACAAAATATTCATGTGTAATGAGCAGTTCTTAGTATAAAAGCTCGCCATTTTTATCAATGCAAGTAGTTTTAGATTCCGGTCTATCAGAAGAAAATCGTTGTGTATCAAATTTCAGCTATACTAGATAAAGCTGGAAGGAAGAGAGTCATCTGTTTCAACTTTATGAAATTTTTAATGTAAAAAATGATGACATTTTCTCAGTAGGGTACATGAAATCATTCAAAGTTCTTTTGAATTATGTAAATTATGCTACAAGTAGATAGTAATTGAAAAGATAAGAAAATCTCTTTTTTATGCCATTCAGTTTAGTTTCTTCACTCAGCATCGAACGAATGATAACTTAAAATCGGAAGTATCTCTTCACAATGCAGAGCAACCCTGTGCTTAGAGGATCAGTCAACATATATACTTAAAATTTTTTTTTTTAATGTTTATTTATTTTTTGAGAGAGAGAGAGAGAGAGAGAGACGGAGTGTAAGCGGGAGAGGGGCAGAGAGAGGGAGACGCAGAATCCGAAGCAGGCTCCAGGCTCCGAGCTGTCAGCGCAGAGCCCGACTTGGGGCTTGAACCCATGAACCATGAGATCATGATCTGAGCTGAAGTCAGACGCTTAACTGACTGAGCCACCCAGGCGCCCCGGTCAACATATATATTTAGTGTGAACCGGCAGTGAGCAGACTGGTCCTATGGGAGACGCTGGATTTATCCTCAGGTGGATCAAATTAACTTCATCCGGCAGGATGTCAGTCACTGCTGGAATGCCCTTGTTTGCGTACATAGTGTCACCTTTGGAAGCCAGAAGATGTCCCCAGGAGAGGTCCCACCCACAGCAGACATGACACTGTGCCCGGCTCCTCTCCCCGCTTCACCACCAGCATGAACTCACTGAACTTTGGTTGAACTTTCCCATTCAGTCGAGCACATTTTTAATGCAATCTATCCTATTTAAGCCTAATTTGTATTTCATTTCACAACCTTGCCATTTAACACAAGCTCATCAAGATGGATTTTAGGGCAGCAGCTAATCTAAAACTTACATGGCACTCATTTCCCTCAGCAAGGACATGCTTTCTGTTTCCAAAACACAGCCTTCAAGAGAAGCAAACAGGCCCGCATCGTCCTCTCACATATGTTTCTGAATCGCTGTCTACTCTTCCAGTGAAAACTACTAATATATTGTTTTTGCAATTTTTTTCAACATTTTCCTTCGTAATGAGAATCATTTATTCTTTCAACAACACATAACTGAAAGAATATACTCAATATTGTTCATCTCTAAGAAATAGTGTTTTCATTTAAAGACTCACCAGTAGTGCATTTTTGCAGTCTTCGCTATGACAGATTATATGTGAAGGCAACTTTCTTGTCAAATAAGAGGGTAACACGCCTAAGAGATTTACAAATTTTTATTTTAAAAAAGGATTCTTCGCATACCAAAATACAGGCTTCCATTAACCCAATTGTAGAGAAGATAAATCTTAGCAGGGCAATTATTTCTTAAAGTTCAGATGGCCACACATAAATTCTTTTCTTGGATTCAGCACATTTTTTACTTATCTGCTAAAAACATTAAATCCCTCAGTATAGAGCAACTTTTTGGGGGAGTCATGGGGAATGTTCTTTCTTTTTTCTTCAAATGTATTTCAAATTTATTGTGTTTGGATAGGACTTTTGGAATAGTTGCCACTTGTTTCCAAAGTGCTTCTGGAAATCTAACTCCTAATTAATTACAAATTGTATAGAAAGCAAATATTCTATAAAGAATATAAAACTTTATTCTTGGATTTAAGCAGCATACTGTGAACAGAATTCTTAGGCTGAATCCATTTGCTGAATAAGTATTATGTGTAGTATATGCAAGGTACTATGGAAGATAGGATGATAAATAAGATAGGACCCTTTTCTTTATGAGTTTAAAGAACTTCAGGGCAGACAACAATAATCGTTGTTATCTAGTAAATATTTACTAAGCATTTGGCATTGTGGGTGGTAAACGTTAAGACATCCACTTGAGCACAAAACGGTTCTTGTACAAAGTAGATCTCAGTGCAGGTGAAATAATTTTATTGGGCACCTACTTGTGACAGGCACTATGAATGTTCATGACGCCAGTTGACAAGATCCTTGCTTTCATTGACTGGACGGTGATTAAGTGCTCCAAGAAAGGAATAAGCTAGCTTACATGTTATTAATTTCAGAGCAGAGCAAGAACATTTTATTCTTTGTAGATGAGGGCGCATTTGAAGAAAGACGTGGGTTTGGAAATGCAGACATGAGAAAGAAGAAAAGTAATACATCTAAATTACTTTCATCTTGAGGTCTAGAAAGAGGCTGTTATTAAGGAGGACTTGTAAGAATGGGGAACTTTGGTCAAATTTTGGAGCTGATATTTCTTAGTCTTAAATTACTCTAAGCTACTAATTCCAGCCAGGTTCACCTAAAGAAGTATTAACACAACAGAATTATTTTTATTATATCTAGAGACTCATCAAAACAAAGAGCAAGAGAGAAACAATTTAAGTCGAACAAACCCAGAATGTTCTGAGAGATTGCCAACCAGCAATTACTGCTGTAATGCTGTCTATATACAATCCATGTATATTCACAATGTAGCCAAAATAACCCTGAAAATATGGTGTGGTTTGAATTTGCTGGAACAAAAGGAGCTATGAGAGTAGAATAGAATTTCTTTCCCACTATATTTTAAATAACACAGTCTTGATTCACAGGGAATCATCCAAAAGACTATGGACAACGTATATATGTGCAGTCAAGCATACAATGACTGACAGACATACTACAGCCAGTCAATATTCTTTGGTATAAACAACTTGGGGGATCTTAGGGTACCTAAGGCTTTTTCAGTTTCCACCCGATTCTCACAAATTGTTATTATTATTTTTTTAATTTGGGGGCCTTTAATTAAATTTGGTCTTCCGAATAACAACTGTTAGGAAAAGCTGGAAACAAGAGAGAAAAGAGACGCCATGTTTTTTCACTGCAGTGAGGTCTGCGTTTCAGTGGTACAGCGATTCCCATCTATGCTTTGTATTTCCTTCCTAGAGTTAGAGGATTCGCTGGATAGGCGGCACAGTATAATTGCAAGTGTAAGTGCTATGATAATTATTATAATTACTATTATTAAAATGATGTGGGTCTCCTGCAGCAAGAAATGAGTTTCTGAGTAATGGAAGTGATTTTATTATCTAACAGGGCAAAAGTCATTTAGCTGTCTATCTGCCTTAACGCTCTAATCACCAAAATGGCAACATTTAAAAACCCAGTCAAATCTCTTAACACAGAAAAGTTTTGCAAAAATATATTATCTTTGAATCGATATGGATGTGTTCTCAACATTACTTTTGATTGTCAGACCCCTTAGCTTTGTGTTGCTTATTTCATTAGTATCAATGTTGCAGTTATTATAAAAGCAATAACACACACAGAACCCGCTGCCCCCCCAAATGTGAAACAACCCCCACAAAGCAAGACACGGTATGTGCAGAGTTTTCTTGACTTATTCATAGTCAAACATATTTAAGAATAAAATAAACGAACTAGATTTCAGGTTGCCACGTTAAAAATCAACCTTAAGGCTGTAAGTCCTTGTGGCTAGGATTTCTGTTTCTTGAATTTCAGCATAAGCAAACTTTAGAAAACTTTCATTTATAAGCACGGACAATAATCCCCATGCTTAGGATAATCCATAGAATAAGAGTTCAGTTGCTGTATCCATAGAATACAAAGTGTAGACTTTTACACATGTCAAGTATGGAAGGTGAAGTTACCGCCAATTTAGAATAAAACACATTTCCCTCCCAGATATGGCCCTGTGATTGAGCTGAAGAGAAGAAACGAAAAATACTTGAAGATCCTACATGTATATAAACAAATGATAAAATAGAGCAGGATCCATGTTTGAAATGTGATACCAAATGTCCGGTCCAGTATGGTATTGATTTTAACCTCACCGCATACATATGACCTAACGGATTATATAAAATAGTTACGAAAATGGCGATATAACTGAAAAAGGAATCACACCATCATATGAAAACACTTCTGCATTTCTTGCTTTAAAAAAATCAGTGTTTGTAGCTTTCACCATCCAGCCATTAAAACAGTAGACGTAGTATCATGGCTGCCATTAGCATTTACATTTAGAAGTGATCACCACTACAATTATTTTAAAAAAAATTTTTTTTCAACGTTTATTTATTTTTGGGACAGAGAGAGACAGAGCATGAACGGGGGAGGGGCAGAGAGAGAGGGAGACACAGAGTCGGAAACAGGCTCCAGGCTCTGAGCCGTCAGCCCAGAGCCCGACGCGGGGCTCGAACTCACGGACCGCGAGATCGTGACCTGGCTGAAGTCGGACGCTCAACCGACTGCGCCACCCAGGCGCCCCAATACAATTATTTTAAAACAAAAGAAGATCCACACTGAGATTCTAAAACTCATAATTCTTTACTTAAGGGAGTATGACCCTGAGCAGATATGGTTAAAAGTTTGTATACCTTCTAGTCCAATCTTTCTGTTCATCGGTGAGAAGAAAAGAGTATTTTTGTATTTCCATGACCAGCAATTAGATCACTTTTAGTTAGTCCATTAATAGTGATAGATAGGGGTAATGGAGTGCCACTTTGAGACAATCTACAGTCCATCAAAGAATCACAAAAAAAGCTAGTAAATTGCAGACACTTACAGTCTCGTCTTTGAGTAAGCCATCTAGTGAGAATGTGCATTAAGCCCCCAATTTCCATTATTTCTAGGGTTGCTGGCTTATCCATTAAAAAAACTTCTTTTTTTCATGCCTGAAATGCCTGGGTATTTTCTGTCGCCCAATGAATGAGAAGACCATTATTTAGCAGTGCATCAGAATGCATATCCTCCAAACTTCCTTCTCCTATCTTTTCCTTCCTGCCTGGAAAAGTTGACACGAAAGACCTTTCTGACCACGTCTGTCCGATCTGCGTGTATGACCCCTGCCTCTGAGCCCTACCACTTTCTTGAAGACACGCTCCCCTAGGCAAGTCCGTTGAAATTTGTGGAGAAAAAAACATAAAGTAGAAAAAAACTATTTGGTTTGGAAAGCTAATCCAAAACAAAATAAAAACCTGAATTGAAAGGCAATTGTAACAAACCATTTCAACACTGCTTTGGATTTTTAAAATTTTCTTTCTTGGAAAGTGGTTAAATCTTTTATTATTTAGCATTTTGTGTGTATCCCATACTCTTTCACAGCCTGTGAAGCTATTAAGTGATGCATATCTTATTGACAACAGAGACTTCTAAGTCGCTTTAATTGATATGTAGCTAAACGTAAATAACCTGTTCAGGTAAAAATGGCACTGTGACGCTGAGTTCGTAACAAGAGTTCAAGGTCAAGTTCAGCTGGGCCACTGAGATTCATGCTTCTGTGATCTCTGGCACCACTCCACTTTGCTTTCATCGTTCTTGCAAACAAATGCTAATAACATCATTTGTTCTTCATGGTGCTCTGTGAAACCTACAAAACTCTTTCTCAGCTTCTGCAGCTTAGTGATAATTATATTTTTGCCCTCTGCCCACTTCTCCAATAGGCAGCTCGAACTTCAGAAATCCTTTTTACTAACTATTGCCTTCTGCTTAGTATTTTGTGCTCATATCTTCCCTTCATCCTGACCCTGCTGTAAACTAGACATTGTATTTTCTGATCCTTCCTACTTGTGAATTAATTTGTGCTCACAGAGTACACCAGACTGTCTCATATGCAAATCTGGCAGTTAAGGATTTCACTATGAACCGGAAAGTGTCAGATGAAGTTTAGAGACAGATAGATTTGGGTGACTGTTCCAGCTCCGATGGGCTAGTTGTCAGTATACATTTATGGAAAAGTCACTAATCTCTGAGTTCATGCTGTCTCATTTGCAAAATGTTTTTTTTTTAATCTACCTTAGTATGAAAGGAATACACATAGTTCTCAGTAGTGAGTGTTAACCTTCTCATCCCCACCCCATTTCTGGACACCTCTATAAGCATAAATTCCTATGTGTTTCACTAGAAAGCACTGTGTGTTATGAAAGCTCTCAGTGGAAGTTCTGGCAAAAGGTGCCACGGTGTCTCACTTGTGAAAACAAGTTGCATGGTATAAAATGAGCATTATTTTGTTGTTGTTGTTGTTGATGATGATAATGATGATGATGTTGTTGTTACTCCTTTCTGCCCAATTTTCACAATAAATTATCAGGATATGCTGGAGGAAAGAAGCTTACTGGGGACATCAAGTTCATGTTTCATTAGCCTCCCCCACACTTTCTCTTCCCCAAACACACAGACCTCCCTGCCGTAAATAGAAGCCGCACAATACACTGCTGTTTCAGGGTCTTGCAAGAACTGTCCTTCCTTCCTGCCTGGCCTGTTCCTCAGAAACACCTATGACTCACACTTTCTACTTTCAGCTCATTATTCAATTGCTGTGCACTATGATGCTTTTACTGTAAAAGTGTCGCTGCATCACTTCTTATCGCTGGACAGCACATCTTCCCTTCTTACGTGTCCCTCCGGAACTATTTTGTGGGGGGTCTGTCTGCCACACTGGTGTATCAGCTCCCACCAAGGTGCAGGTTTGAGCCTGTGTTGTGCCTAGGAAAAGGCTGAGCATGTGTTAGGTGCTCGGGAACAATGTGTGGACTCTACAAACCCAACAGATATATCCAGCTAAATGAGTTGAGTTAGTAAGGAAACTTCTTCTAGGACGAGAAAGCTGTTCTGTAAACTTTTAGAAGTAGATTCAACTAACTCAATGCATTGCTTCACACGTGTCAAATAAACAGAAATAGAGCATTGAAAATCTATATGGCTTGATTATTTCTTTCTTTTTTCTGAATACCAAAGCTTTTAATTTAATTTAAAATAACTAATGCAATAGGGCCATCCAAGTAAAAATAATTCCCTTAGCTTACAAGAGAGAAAGGAAGGGACAAGTTCATCAGAGGCAAATAGACCACACCTCAAAAATTACTTTTGTACTCTTTTACAAATTTACTATCAATTTTTGATTCTATTCTGTGATTATATATTTCTCTAGATATGTAAGTTAAGAAAAATCCCCATATTAAAAAATAACCCGGAGCACCTGGGTGGCTCAGTCGGTTGAATGTTTGACTTCGGCTCAGGTCATGATCTCATGGTTCACGGGTTCGAGCCCTGTACCAGGCTCTGTGCTGACAGCTCAGGGCCTGGAGCCTGCTTCAGGTTCTACGTCTCCCTCCCTCTCTGCCGCTTCTCCACTGATGCTCTGTCTCTGTCTCTCAAAAATAAATAAAAACGTTAAAAAGTTTTAAAAAAAATAACCCACTGTGTCTCTAGATATTATGTATTTCTCATGATGAAAATAACCTCTAAAGGATTTTTCATATTCATTTATGCCTGGGAATTATAAAAATTGTTTGGTTTGATTTTGTCTTTAAAAAAGTATACTTCCTGTAATGGCACTGTGGCTAATGGGATCTCCACACTAATTCCATGCATACAAGGAGGAGAATGAAATGGAAATAATGACTCGTGATAGTAATTTGTAGCTCAATGTGAAATCTCTTGACAGGATGTGTGTTCCTGTATCCCATAAACAGAGTTAAAAGCTGCATTGTATTCATATCCAGTGGGACCAAACTAATGTATTACCATAAAGGGAGAAATGGAGAGGGCTGATGTTGGCAACTAAGAATCACAGAAATCAGAGAAGTTATATGTGGGCTTCTGGACTAATGGGTGCTAAATTTAGATAACAATAGGTAAATTATTTGAAAATAGTAATAAATGAATTTTGAAAGCAAATTAATCTAAGTAACCCTTTTAAGTCTGACTTACTTACAATTAAGTGTAGCACATTGTACATTCTGATGTCCTGTGGTTTCTTCACTTATTAAAGATGTAAAGTACTTAAAATCAATAGGACACATTGGTCTCGTTATGCTTCTAATCTATGACTGGAGACATTCACACTATTATTATTAAAACTCTAATTTATTTATTCATTCATCATAATGCTGTATACAGGTGCAGAGGATTTGTCTGAAATAGGAAGTAGGGAATACACAAATATAAAAGAAACTATCACCAAGAACATTATATTTACTACTCTTCCCCAGGCATGTAGCTCATAACACGTTGCAAATGAGGAACCTCATGCATTGCCCGATTTGGACCTGCATCCTCAGTTTGAATCAGCCCCAAATTTGGCTAGGAATAATGGCCTCTTTTCCTCTAAAGCATGTTCGTTTTCCCATGGGGGCTCCATTCACTCTTTCTTGTTGTGCAGTCATTAGAGCTGTCTACAAATGGTTGATACTTGCTCTCTCTCTGGGCATCCGGTAACATTGCCCCTTCTTACTGGGTGGAATTTGTTCTTGACCATGTGTCTGGCATTGGCAAAGAAAATATACATAGAGGCTGTTTGGAGTCACCTAGGGAAAAGAGTTTTAAAGAGTCAGTTCGGCCTTTGCTATCTGCAGAGGATTCTTTTTTCCCTCTGCAGGGGCAAAATGGACTTTCTCACGTGCATCTCGCAGAATGGAAGAGAATGTGCAACTGATTTTGATGCACATGGCATGAGTGAAAAATAAACCTTTATTGACTTAGGCCAATGATGTATTAGTATTGTTTGTTTTCTCTACATAACTTAGCTTATCCTGAATGGTGCATTTAGTTATATCAGGTCATCTAAATCTTGCCCAGATGCTTCTTGAAAGCCTGTCATTCTCCCTCCTTTTCTTGTCTTCTTTTCAATTACTCCCATGCTTTGTTCTATTTTTGAGCCAAGAATATATAATCATAACTATTATGCATATGAATTGTGCTAATAACAGACTGATGGTCTATTGGGGAGCGTTTCTGAAAGTCAGTAAACAGATTTGGTATCCACCATCCAGAAAATATTGAGTTAATTCAAAAGACCACATCAAAATCTAAAGAAATGTCTTTATATTGATTTCTTTCCCTAATTAAAAACTTTATCTTCAACTACCAACTTTTAATATTCATAAGGTTATATTTTCACCAATTGTATGTATATTTTTCTGTTTCAGTAAAGTTAAAGTAGCATGCTTATTGTAAATAAAGACTTTGAAAACACAGTATTTTCTGAATATATAGTAGTTTATATAGAAGAATTCTTTCAACAATATTTGTTGTGTGTCTTCTACATTCTGGGCACTTGTCTAGGTTGATGGAGACAAAGCAGTAACCAAACTAGGCTCTGTCTTAATGAAAGGGACTTTTTAGAACAATGAGAGTCATTGAATACATATATAATATGCCAAGTGATGATAAGTGCGATGAGGAAAAATGTAGTGTGTTAATGGGATAATGAGTCTCCATGGTAGAGCATGGTGGAAGGAGTAGAATAGCCATTTTATGAGGATTGCACAAGTAAGGTTTCTCTGAAAAGTGACATTGAAGCCAACCCTTGAAGAAGAGGAAGTTGGAAATTCTGAAATTTTGAGAAGTCACAAATAAATACATAAAATGAAATAATTTTTTTTTGTTACAACCAATCCCTCAGAAACACAAGCAATTATCAGGGCATACTATGAAAAATTATATGCCAAAAAACTGGAAAACCTGGAAGAAATGGAAAAATTCCTAAACACCTACACACTACAAAAACTCAAACAGGAAGAAATAGAGAATTTGAACAGACCCATAACTAGTGAAGAAATTGAATCACTTATCAAAAATCTCCCAACAAATAAGAGTCCTGGACCAGATGGCTTCCCTGGGGAATTGTACCAGACATTTAAAGCAGAGTTAATACCTATCCTTCTCAAGCTGTTCCAAAAAATAGAAATTAAAGGAAAACTTCTGGACTCATTCTGTGAAGCCAGCATTACTTTGATTCCCAAACCAGACAGAGACCCAGCAAAAAAAAAGAAGTATAGGCCAATATCCTTGATGAATATGGATGCAAAAATTCTCAACAAGATACTAGCAAATCAAATTCAACAGCATATAAAAAGAATTATTCACCATTATCAAGTGGGATTCATTCCTGGGTTTCAGGGCTGGTTCAATATTTGCAAATCAATCAATGAGATACATCACATTAATAAAGGAAAGGATAGGAACCATATGAACCTGTCAATCGATGCAGAAAAAGCATTTGACAAAATACAACATCCTTTCTTAATAAAAACCCTCAAGAAAGTAGGGATAGAAGAAACATACTTAAACATCATAAAAGCCATGTATGAAAAGCCCACAGCTAATATAACCTCAATGGGGAAAACCTAAGAGCTTTCCCCCCTGAGATCAGGAACACAACAGGGATGTCCACTCTCACTACTGCTGTTTACCACAGTGTTGGAAGTCCTAGCCTCAGAAATCAGACAACAAGATGAAATAAAAGGCATCAGAATTGGCAAAGAAGTAGTCAAACTTTCACTTTTCGCAGATGACATGATACTCTACATGGAAAACCCGACAGACTCCGCCAAAGTCTGCTAGAACTGGTACATGAATTCAACAAAGTCACAGGGTACAAAAATCAATGTACAGAAATCGGTTGCATTCTTATACACCAATAATGAAGCAACAGAAAGACAAATAAAGAAACTGATTCCATTTACAAATGCACCAAGAACCATAAAATACCTAGGGATAAACCTAACCAAAGATGTAAAAGATATGTATGCTGAAATATATAGGAAGCTTATGAAGGAAATTGAAGAAGACACAAAGAAATGGACAAAACATTCCATGCTCATGGATTGGAGGCATAAATATTGCTAAAATGTCAATACTACCCAAAGAAATCTACACATTCAATGCAATCCCAATCAAAATTGCACTGGCATTCTTCTCGAATCTAGAACAAACAATCGTAAAATTTGTATGGAGCCACAAAAGACCCCGAATAACCAAAGTAATATTGAAGAAGAAAACCAAAGCGGGAGGCATCACAATCCTGGACTTTAGCCTCTACCACAAAGCTGTAATCATCAAGACAGTATGGTACTGGCACAAAAACAGACACTTAGATCAATGGAATAGAATAGAGAACCCAGAATTAGACCCACAAATGAATGGCCAACTAATCTTTGACAAAGCAGGAAAGAGCATCCAATGGAAAAAAGACAGTCTTTTTAACAAATGGTGCTGGGAGAATTGGGCAGCAACATGCAGAAGAATGAAACTAGACCACTTTCTTACACCACTCACAAAAATAAACTCAAAATGGATAAAGGACCTGAATGTGATACAGGAAAACATCAAAACCCTAGAGGAGAAAGCAGGAAACAACCTCTTTCACCTCAGCTACAGCAAATTCTTACTCGACATAGCTCCAAAGGCAAGGGAAGTAAAGGCAAAAATGAACTATTGGGACCTCATCATGATAAAAAGCTTCTGCACTACAAAGAAAACAATCAACAAAACTAAAAGGCAACTGATGGAATGGGAAAAGATACTTGCAAATGCCATATCAGATAAAGGGCTAGTGTCCAAAATCCATAAATAACTCACCAAACTCCACACCCGAAAAACAAAGAATCCAGTGAAGAAATGGGCAGAAGACATGAATAGACACTTTTCCAAAGAAGACTTCCAGCTGGCCAACAGACACATGAAATGATGCTCAATGTCACTCATCATCAGGGAAATACAAATCAAAGCCACACTAAGATACCACCTCACGCCAGTCAGAGTTGCTAAAATGAACACATGAGGAGACTATAGATGCTGGAGAGGATGTGGAGAAATGGGAACCCTCTTGCACTCTTGGTGGGAATGCAAACTGGTGCAGCCATTCTGGAAAACAGTGTGAAGTTTCCTCAAAAAAATTAAAAATAGAACTACCCTATGACCCAGCAATAACACTGCTAGGAATTTACCCAAGGGATACAGGAGTGCTGATGCATAGGGGCACATGTACCCCAATGTTTATAGCAGTACTTTAAACAGTAGCCAAATTGTGGAAAGAGCCTAAATGTCCATCAACTGATGAATGGATAAAGAAGAAGTAGCTTGTATATATAATGGAATACTACTTGGCAATGAGAAAGAATGAAATCTGGCCATTTGCAGCAACGTGGATGGAACTGAAGGGTATTATGCTAAGTGAAATAATTCAGTTAGAGAAAGATACCAAATATTTTAACTCATATGTGGATCTCGAGAAACTTAACAGAAGACCCTAGGGGAGGGGAAGGGGAAAAAGAAAGTTACAGAGAGGGAGGGAGGCAAACTATAAGAGACTCTTGAATACAGAGACCAAACTGAGGGTTTATGGGGGGGTGGGGGAGAGGGGAAAGTGGGTGATGGACATTGAGGAGGGACTGGTGGGGTAAGCACTGGGAGTTGTATGGAAGCCAGTTTGACAATAAATTATATTAGAAAATAAAATGAAATAGAATAAATTCAGAAAAGTAAAAAATAAAAATTACCCATTCTCCAACTACTATTAAAATACTTTTGTATTGGGGCACCTGGGTGGCTCAGTCGGTTGAGCGGCCGACTTTGGCTCAGGTCATGATCTCACGGTCTGTGGGTTCGAGCCCCGCGTCAGGCTCTGTGCTGACAGCTCAGAGCCTGGACCCTGTTTCAGATTCTGTGTCTCCCTCTCTCTGACCCTCCCCTGTTCATGCTCTGTCTCTATCTCAAAAAAATAAACGTTAAAAAAAATTTTGTTTTAAATAATAAAAAAATACTTTTGTATTAATACTAGGGGTTTTGAAAAATAAATAAATATGTATTTTAATAATAATATACCATTAAAAGCTTTTTTTCCATTTATATCAATAACTTTCCTTTAAAAGTCTGGAATGTATGCTAAACTATTAACACAGGATGGCTCTTGAAAGTGGAATGATAAGAAACCTCTGTATTGTGCTTTCTACATTTTGTGTTACTGAATATTTTAATTCAGAAAACTCATAAGGTTTGAAAATATTCTTCTGCAGGGTAATCATCAATGGCTTTACAACATTCCATTATACAGCTAATTAGCTAAAACAAAATTTATTTTATTAAGCCACCATTATTGGCTATTTAATCTTTCCATTTTTTGGTGAATAATATGATTTTAATGATTTTCATGATAAATATATAATATACTGGGTACATTATAAGCTAATTAGACTTTCATGGGCTAGCCTGGTAATATACAGTTTTGTATTCTATGGGAAATTGTATTATGCATTCCAAACTTTTTTATATAAGGAGTAAACTTTGGAGCATAATCCATGTATTAATTGTGTTCCCAATCTACAATGAAATATTTTTACATCCTGGGGGACCTGGGGGGCCCAACTACTTAAGCGTCCAATTTTAGCTCAGGTCATGATCTCATGGTTCATGAGTTCAAGCCCCGCATCGGGCTCCCTGCTGTCAGCACCGAGCCGGCTTTGGATGCTCTGTCCCCTTCTCTCTCTACCCCTCTCCTCCTTGCTCTCCGTCTCTCTCAAAATAAATAAACAAACTTTAAAAAAGAAAAAAAAATAATACGTTTACATCTTGAGCTCCTTCTATACATTGCTTGAAGATGGATATATTTGTTAACCTTTAAATGTGTTGGTCCGACTTGGGTATCATATTGAACAAGTATTATTTTTTACTTAAAAGTTAACAGCACTAAATCATAATAGTTTAGATACTCAAATCATTTGCTGGGTAGGTGTGAGATTTGAACTGAAGAAACAGATCAGGTGTATCCGTGGTTGAGGAAACTGTCTGATATACAAGTCTCAGTGTCCTAGGGAGCTTTCTACAAGAACCAGCCCTCCATCTCGGCTGGTTTGATTGCACATCTTTGTGTTCAAACACATTTGGAACTAGTTTTAACACGGTGCTCATTACATTGCTCTGAAATTGCTCTGCTCCAGTGTCTCCCGCATATCTGCAAACTTCTTAAAATCAGGGACCGCAAATTTTCTCTGTGAAATCACTATGTGTTAGACCAGTGTCTAGCACCTCTCAGGTCCTCAGGAAATGTTTACTGACCTGAACTAAGACCACCTGAAGGGTGGCATGGAAGACGGCATGAATACTGATGTTTGGCTGATGTTAACCCGCCCAGAAAAAAAACAAAGCAAAATTTGAGAGAAAGGAACAATGGGAAGAATGGCGTGTTCAGGCTGGAAAAGTGCACACTCAACACAGAGATGGAGTCCCCTTCAGTAGACGGGACTAAGAGAGTGTTGGAATTGCACCTGCACTGCTCCAACACTGAAAAGGAGATAAAGGGATCGCTCTTCTTCCAACAGTGAAGAGTAGCCCTAACTTACACACGAAGCAGGTTTCACCCAGAAATAAACGCCAGTTAATAGCCTGACCCTTCCGCTTTCTTCCTCACTGGTCTTCCACCATCCTTACCCCTTCTATCTGGACAAATTTAAGATGATTAAGAAAGGAGAAAAATAATTTCGTACAAATGAGGAGCACAGAATAGGTGCCGGGTATGTAAAGCTAGTACTAATGGTCTCTCCCCACACCCCCCCCCAAACCCTACCATCACACTCCCTAAGGGAACCGTGAGGATACAAGTCTCAGATCTCAACAGTCCCCGTGGCTACAGTATCAAGTTTATCACCGTGTTTGCACTGAAATCATGCATCTTCTGGATGACTCCCAGCCAGTGACCAAATGTGATAGAGGGAGAAACATGCCTGGAAGATGAGAAATTCTTTCAGGACACTTTGGCTTGAAGACTCCCCAGTGACCTTTCTGGACTTTCCTTAAGCTGTCCGGCAGCTTAAGAAAGTTCTAACACACATTCCTTCCTTTCCTGTCTTTAGCACTCAGGGTCAGACCTGCAGCAGGTCTGATGGCTCTCCCAGCCTTTCTGTCACTCTCTCCATTTTCTTTCACGAGACAGGCATTTCTCATAATACCATTCTTCACATTTAACCCTATCCGGCTTCTACTTCCGCAAAGACCCTGAACAATAAAATAACATAGTACAACATGGATGGGTGCCCATAATGCCTTATACTCTATTTTATATAGAGTAGTCCCCTCCTATCCATGAGGGATACATTCCAAGACCCCCAGTGGATGCCTCAAAGTGCAGATAGTACCAAACCCTGTATGTACTATGTTTTTTACTTATACATTTATAGCTATGATAAAGCTTAATCTATAGATTAAGCACAGTAAGAAATTAACGGCAATTACATAATGGAAAAACTATAAAATACATTGTATTAAAAGTTACGGAATGACGTCTTTCTCTCTCAAAATACATTATTGGACTGTATTCACCCTTCTTCGGGTGGTGACATGAGACGATTACAAGCCTACATGGTAAGTTGGAGTGAGGCGTATGACGTGGGCATTGCGACATAATGTGAAGCTACCGCCGAGCTTCTGATTATACACCAGAAGGAGGATCATCTGATTCCAGACCCCAGTTGACTGTGGGTAACTGAAAGCCTAGAAAGTGAAACTGAGAAAGGGGGGTGGGGGGGACTACTGTATGTATTGTATCTCTATTTCTATCTATCTATCTATCTATCTATCTATCATCTACCTATCATGTCCATCCACCCATTCATCCATCCACCTATCTAGCTTTTAAATGTATCCATAATTAAATTGTAAATATCTTGACAACACCTGGTTTATCAGGGGCGGCAATTCTTCAAAGCTATGCGTATTAGTTTCCTGAGCTGCCATTACAAAGGATCCCAAACTGGGCGGCCATAACAACAGAAATGTATTTTCCCAAAGTCCTGGAGGCTAGAGTCTGAAATTAAGGATCAGCGGGACCACAGTTTCTTTTGAAGTTTAGAGGAGAATCCTTCTTTGCCTCTTCCTACTTTAGGTATTTGCAAGCGATCATTGGTGTTCCGTGGCTTGTGGATGCATCATCCAGTCTCTGCCTCTGTCTTCACAAGGCTTTCCTTCTTTTGGGTCTTCTATATCATTTCTAAATTTCCCTCTTTTTATATAGTCAGGAGTCATTGGATTAAGGCCTACACTAACCCAATGTGATCTCATGTTAACTTGATTACTTATGTAAAGATCCTATTTCCCAAAAAAGTTGCATTCACAGGTATCACCAGGTGGGACTTGAATATACCTTTTGGGGGGACCCCATCCACCACTACGGTGTGACTTGTCTTCACTGCTGTCACTGGTATTGCCCCAATTGCTGCAACTGGTCCTTATACTTCAAGGAATCTCTGCTTCTGTTGCTAACTGCTCACTCTCTCATCTCAGTCTGGTGACCCCAATGTCTCCAAAATTAATCACAATCAGCTTTAAATCAGGCTTAACTGGTGTTAGCTCTGTTCATACACAGCATGCATGACAACTTGGGAATATATATTTTTTCTGTTGACATGTATCACATATAACAACTTGGGAGGCTAAACTGATAAGTGAAATGATGTCCTTCCTGAACTCATCAGCCACTGTCTCCCTACAACTTTGCATGGTCTCTCCGAACATGATGCATAGTGGGAAGATAGGGTGGACAGTTTTCATGACACTTTCCTTTTGTTGCTCCTTTTTCTGTGTCTTTTTGGGGGCAAAATAATAAAAGGAAAACCATAGGCTTAAGACATTTAGGCATTTTTGAGGCTGGAAAAAATAGATATTTAAGGCTCATGGACCTTAAAGGGTTACTTTAGGCATGCAGTATTTCTAACCCAACACAATGTGGTAACTTTATTTAAAAAAAAAAAAAAAATATATATATATATATATATATATATTTAATATTCATTTTTGAGAGAAAAAGAGAGAAACAGAGCACAAGCAAGGGAGGGGCAGAGAGAGAGGGAGACACAGAATCGGAAGCAGGTTCCAGGCTCTGAGCTGTCAGCACAGAGCCTGATGTGGGGCTCAAACCCATGAACTGTGAGATCATGACCTGAGCTGAAGTCAGATGCTTAGCTGACTGAGCCACCCAGGCGCTCCTGTGGTGCCTTTCTAGGGATTGGCACAACAGATACACATAAAGGTGACAAATATTAAGCTTACAAGGAAGGGGGTGGGGGTGAAAAACAGTTGATTCAATCATATTATAATCTTTATAATTTAATAAATGTGCCAGTATCTATGTATCTATAATTATGTCATAGAAAAGGCTTTTTCGTTACATGAAAAATATTATGCTGGTTGCTAAAACACGAAGAGAAGAAGATCAGTGTTATTTTTAAATCCCTACTATATGATAGGCACTAATCTTGGTCCTTTCCAAACATTTGCTTTTTAAATTCCTAAGGCCAACTGGTGTTAGTAGCTAACATTATCTATGTTTCTTCAGAAACTACATAGTGTGCGAGACATAACTGAAAGACAATTCAAAGCTTAAACTTGAAAACACATCCCTTCTTTATCAAGGGTAAATTAGTCAAGGTCTTTGACCATAAGGAACTAATTTTATTGTGTGTGTGTGGATGATTCCAAACTTAATGTGATTCCAAACTCATGTGATAAGTTTCTCCATTCATCTCCTAAACTTGCTTGTTCCCAATTTCCTTTGCCTTATTTCGTTTCACTGTTAGAAACCAGGTGGAAAGAGCCCACATTTATTCTTTTCTTTCCCTCTACCTCTGATTCCAATCCAAGGCAAAGCCTTTGACTTTACCTCTAAAGTGTATTATAAATATGATCACTTCTCCTCTTACCCTGGTGACCACCTCATTCCATGTCACCATTATTATCCTGCCAGGATTACTACAACAGCCATTGAACTGGTGGTCTCTTTTGCTTAATCTTGCTTCTACTACAAACATATAGTGATATTTCAAAAAATAAAAGATACTATGTAACTTCTTTGCTTACCACATTCCACTGACTTTGCATTGTAATCAGTATACGATTCCAGATCCTTACTTTGGACCACAGATTCCACAAGAGTCTTTCACTATCTCTAACTGTATTTCTCTCCTCTACAAGGTCTGTCATTCTTGGACCGTATTTCTCTCCTTATACAAGGTCTACGGTGCAGCTATATTTGCCCTGTATCTATGCATCAAACATCACGTGCTTTCTTACTTTGGGGAAGATTCACTTGTACTATGCTTTTCCTGCATATAAGTTTTCATTGGTTTACACATGGCTATTTCTTACTTATCATTCCTGATTCAACTCATACATGAGCTCCCCAGAAAGGCATAAACACCCAAGTGAAGTAATCCATAGTCCATTTCCGTCGAGCTCCATCTCATAACCTGTTTGATTATTTTCATAGCATCATTACTGCCTTAAATTAATTAGCTGACTTTTTGAGTTTGCTTTTTTATTATCTGCATGTCCCTGGTGGAAATAATTTAAGTTCTGCAAGGGCAGATTTATCATGTTTACTTCTCTATTGCCAACATTCCAACTATGCCTGGCACGTAGAAGCTGTTCAAAAATTTTTGTTGTTGTTGTTGAATGAGTGATTTACAACACGTTATGTAAAGACAGATGTGAGCAACTGAATGCCTGGGGGAATCAGGAAAGATTGAATATTTGAGCTTGACCATGAAGGGCTCATTTCTTCAATGAATGTATTTTAGGCATGTACTGTGCACTAAGTGACACGTTAGGAGGAAGGGGTTACTTGACAGATCAAGGTATTTCACATATTGAACAACACAAGGGGACTATTATGAAACCCATAAGGAAGAGAGACAGCAAACACGACTGAAATTCAGAAAATGAAAGTATCATAGCAGGCTAGAGTAATCAATGAATGTTTACCTAGGATTGAGTGAAGACCCCACCCCCCCAAAGGAAGAAGGAGTTTGAATTAGTGTAAAGATTAGACAGAAGTCTGTAACAGGAAGGATTATATTGCAGAGATTAGAGCAAGTAAATGTCTTATCAAGTGCCTTGGAGTACATTGTTTCCATAGTGCAGTGTTGGGAGATAATGGGGAAAATTCATCCTAAGTAGGTCCTAGAAGCCTGTAAGGCCAGGTTCTCAGGAAGGTTCTCAGGGTGGACCTTTCAGAGGTGCCCTTCAACCAATCTCTTCAGTTTTTATAAGGAAGTCATTGTGTACCATTTTGTCTAAAATTTATTACATTCCAGGGGCGCCTGGGTGGCTCAGTCGGTTAAGCGGCCGACTTCGGCTCAGGTCATGATCTCGCAGTCCGTGAGTTTGAGTCCCGCGTCAGGCTCTGTGCTGACAGCTCAGAGCCTGGAGCCTGTTTCAGATTCTGTGTCTCCCTCTCTCTGACCCTCTCCCATTCATGCTCTGTCTCTCTCTGTCTCAAAAATAAATAAACGTTAAAAAATTTAAAAAAAAATAAAAAAAATTATTACATTCCAGCTATATAAGGGTGGATGAAAGACAAATTCATCTTGAGTTTTTACTCTTTGGGACTAGAATTTTTGAAAAATGATAGTAGAATCAGAAATAATTTTATAAGACATGTCTCCCTATGCTTTTGCATGAAAATTCATATCTGTATGCATATCTATACATACCTACACCTTCACTTAATCGATATCTATATATCTATCTGTATCACCAAAAGACAACAGTGCTCTTGCTCCTTCCCAAAGCACAATTTCCACAAACAATGATAGAATTTTAGAGGTGGAAAAGACATGTTAAGTTATGTAGTGAAAATCATATAGCTTAAAGGTTAGAGTTCTCATTTGTTAATCCTTTATGATGCATGCAATAGAGCTATTATTTTTGAAAGCTCATAGCAGAGAAAGAAAAGATCTTTTGATTATTAGTGACTTCATAGCTCAGAAATTGCAAGATTTTATATACTGGGGAACTTAATCGGTAATAAATTATTTTCAACTTTAGGGGCTCTTAGTTGACTCGGCTGGTTAAGTGTTGCACTCTTGATTTCAGATCAGGTCATGATTTCACGGTCAAGCCAAGCTTTGGGCTCTATGCTGACAGCACGGAGCCTACTTGGGATTCTCTCCTTGGGATTCTCTCTCTCCCTCTTTCTCTGCCTCTCCCCTATTCACGTGTATGCTCTCTCTCTCTCAAAATAAATAAGTAAACATTAAAAAATATATTCAACTTTAGTTTCTGATAATTTCATACAGAGGTATATCATCCAATTACCCTGTGTGTGCATGTATGCACCCACATGCATGTATGTCTCCTTGCTTTTTGTCTCTATGTTTTATAAATACACACACACACACACACACACACACATACACATACCCCTATACATATTTACATATACAAATATGTGTATCTCTAACATATTTGCATATGTATATATGAGACTGTATGTCTATGAGTATAAAAAAGAGAAACAAATAAAAAGCAAGGATATTAATGGTTTATCAAAATGGGTCATCTGTATAAAATCTAAACCTATCTATATTTGATTTTTTTAAACGTTTATTTACTTTTGAGAGAGAGAGAAAGAAAGAGACAGAGAGAGAGCTGGAGAGGGGCAGAGGAAGAGTGAGACACAGAATCCAAAGCACGTTCCAAGCTCTGAGCTGTCAGCACAAAGCCCAACACAGGACTCAAACTCACGAACCATGAGATCACGACCTGAGTGGAAATCAGACGCTTAACCGACTGAGCCACCCAGGCGCCCCATAAACCTATCTATATTTGAACTAATATTTTTCTTTCTTTCTTTTTTAATTTACTCTCCACATCCTGTGTTTAGTTATTAAAGAGAAAAAAACGCCAAATTCCCATAAATCTAAACATGTGGAGAAAAGTTTATCTTCCAGACCAAGAAATGGGACTAAGCTAGCACTTTTCTGTGGACTGGTTTGTTTGCAATAGCAGAACAAGATCCGCATGTCCTTTCAGCTCTGTTTGCTCTATACAAATATTTCTGGATTTCCTTAAGAGCTGTTGAACTGGCACAGATGCCTAAGTATTTTGAATCATTTTTGCTTTCTTCATCGAGACTCATGGTTTTAAATCCCAGGACTCGCTTGAATATGATGGATTTATTCTCCAGATCACTGTCTGGCACATTAAGAGGAGACGAGATGGCATTGACTTTTTGGGAAAAGGAAAGGGTTCACGGTTCCCTTGGGGCAACGAGAACCCAGGAACCCATGCACACCACAGCGACTAAATAATTAAGTTCAGGTTATTAAAAAAAAAGGAGAAGATGGGGCGCCTGGGTGGCTCAGTCGGTTAAGTGTTGGACTTCAGCTCAGGTCATGATCTCACGGGTCTGTGAGTTCGAACCCCTCATGGGGCTCTGTGCTGACAGCTCGGAGCCTGGAGCCTGCTTCGGATTCTGTGTCTCCCTCTCTCTCTGCCCCTCCCCCACTCATGCTCTGTCTCTCTCTATCAAAAAATAAATAAATGTTAAAACAATTTAAAAAAAGAAGAAAACTCGAGAAATATAAATAAGCCCTTTGGTATTTTTGCAGAGAAAACATGATCAAATAGGTTGGTAGTATCATGGTAGAAATCATATCCACACAGTAGAACTTCTAAATTATTTTTCCTCTGCAAAAATGTACAGAAAAAAAAGGGGAAAAGAACAAGGTTCAAAATTACATTCATACTTTATTAAAATAATTAGGCACCATCCATTAGAATCCCTAGCCCCTGGGAAGCGATTTTATTTCAGAATAGGTTTTGCTGTTGATAATAAAAATAGTGTCAACAATATTTAAAGAATAATTGTGCCATGAGGTTCTTAGAGACTATTATGAATTTTTTAAAAGTCAAGTGATTTTTCTTCCTTCTATTAGATAACCGCAGTACCCCGAATGTCTATCAAATTCTAGAAAGGTTGGTGGCAAATTCCTTTAAGTGCTCCATCTGCCAATTATGTAAACGAAGTTTTCAGGATGATATGATTTCTCTGGGTATAGGTTATCATAGCTAAGGAAACAGCACATCTATGGTGTTGTCAACAGACCATCAATCTGGGCCCTGCCTGTTTGTAGAAGAATGAAGATAAAGGGCCCTAGGGCAGATGAGACACAGAAGATCGAATATTCTACTCCCTTTGCTCACGCAAGTCTCAGTTCTCTTCAGTGACAGGTGGGATTTCCACTTAGTCCACAGTAGGTTAAAATCCTGGAGGGCCGAATGAAGCGTTTTAAATTTGTATTTGGTTGGCATATGTGCTTTTCAGGTAGGGAGGCGGAGAGGCTGTGATCAAAACGGTTGGCACCAGTCATGAAGTCTCTGAGGGCTCTCGTTGCCCCTGGATGCTCCATGTGGGTTTTATTACACGTCATATTCTCAACAACAGATCAGTAGTCCTAACAAGGAGGTGGCTGTCATTGCCCTCCTTTTAAAATCGAGGAAACTGAGTCACAAGTTGTTTAAGTCATTAGTGAATGGTGTAAGAAATGTAAACCTAGTCCTGGCTAGTGCCACAAACAGTATTCTTTCCGGCATGCTGCACAGTCTCCCTGGAAGCATAAATACTAATCAAAAGTGAATACTTATACTGACAATCGGGCTAGCCTTTTCTCCTCGAAGCCAAGGTCTGTGTTAGCGTGGACTAGGTTGACCAAATGTAGCTATTTGGGAGTAAAGCGCATATAGATGAAAACAAATGCTAGTGACAAAAATAGATGAGTTTTCCATGATTTAAGCATTTGTGTTTTGAAAGGAATACGTGAAAAAAAATCATCATTTAACTTGGCCAGAATCAATGAGAAAGCCATTAACAGGGGTACTGAAATCACGATTCTTAACTCTGGGAGATCAGTGTGAAAACTTGTTTTTGTTGTGTGTGTGGTGTCATCAACAATAACATTAAATAACTGTTAACTTCCGACAGCATGACCTGTGATGCATCATTCTTTACACAGCGGTATTACTATGCATAACCCAATGTATCTGATATTTTAGGAGAACAGAGTAGTCAGGTGCAGAGGAAGATCTTAAATTATTTGAATACGTTTGTTCTTTTTTCTTATAATGTTAAATCCACACAGTCCTACTGTATATCTTAAATGATGACACAAATTGTTTAAGTTACTAAAACCTTGTGCTGAATTTTTGTTGACCATTTGACTTATACTAGCCTCACAATGGGACAGGAAGAGAAATATGCCCTTTCTTGGGAACGTCCTGCAGTGTTATGAAAACAAGAATATGGCAGAGGTTGTAAGTTAACTTTGAAAGTGCGCTGATAAACTCTGAATTATTTATTTGTGAAATTCAAAACACGTGTGGGTCAGTGCTTGTCAGACAAATTCGCTAAATCTTTAGTCCAGTATCACCGAGCACTGTACTCAGTGATTTGGAGAAATTAAAAGGTAAGATTTCTCTTACTGGAAATCAGTCACGAGCTGGCTTTGCATGTCTCTATTTTGGTCTGGCATACACATTTACTGGAAAGCCTAAAGCAACCTCTACAGAAATTTCGAATTAGGAAATGATGTGATATTATTTCCATTTCAATTATTGGTCTAAATGGCATGATAATAATAACTTGATGTCGTGAATGTGTGTGTGTGTGTGTGTGTGTGTGTGTGTGTGTGTGTGTGTAGGTGTGCGTGTGTGCTCGTACGTAGAGGTAAACATTATCTGGATGCAAGGATGTACACATTTCAGAATACCATGGCCTCCAGATTATAGCTACCTAGGAGAGAAAACAAACAAAGAAACACGCCCTTTGAAAATTTGGACAAATTTGTAAGTAGATACAGTTTAAAATTTCCAAAAGAGGCTATTTTACTGGTATCAATTTTGATGTTGGAATTTATTTAAGGAGTTCTGCTCACATAGAATCGTAGAAACAGAGTTAACGTCAGAGAACTTTCTGCTGCTTCAGGGTCACCGGTTCATGTCATCACCATCTGGATTATAATAGTCAAGTGTGGGAAACCAACTTGGTGTGAACTGACATCTTCCCCACCAATACTTCCCTCAGTAAAATAGATATATGTCTAGAAAGAGCCAGACTCATATATTTCTAAATTTCTAAAGAGTGATTACATCCTTTTGTTGTGTTTCCTGCAAAAGCTTGGGTTTATACTCATGAGCTTCTGCAGTTCCTTTGAACTCTTGGCCTTTTAGAAATAAACAGGCTTTGGGACACCTGGGTGGCTCGATCCGTTGGACATCCGACTTCGGCTCAGGTCATGATCTCGCAGTTTGTGGGTTCGAGGCCCGCGTGGGGCTCTGTGCTGACAGCTCAGATCCTGGAGCCTGCTTCAGATTCTGTGTCTCCCTCTCTATCTGCCCCTCCCCAGCTCATACTCTCTCTCTCTCTCTCTCTTTATTTCTCTCTCTCTCAAAAATAAATAAACATTAAAAAAAAAAAGAAATAAACAGGCCTGGACAGAAGTAATCAACAAGCCATCTCAGAGAGGAAAAAGAGCAGGACAAAATGAGAAAATTCAAGGCCATTTCTTTACATGCTGGTACCCAACCATTCTCCTCCATGGTCTTTCATGCGTTTTGACTAAGGGAAGACTACTGATAAGTTCCAACAGAGTCACCACTTAAAGAATGTGTTCCAGAGAAAATCCAAGTTGCTTTGAACATCTCAGGGAAGTCATCCCCAGTCATATTTCATATAACAAAACTTCATGAATTTGGTTACATTTCTAAGTTTCTGCTCTTACCAGATAATACTGTGGGGTGTTTTAACGTGTCAAAATGTGTTTTGGGGGGTGGCAAAGTTAGTAAAATGAGGAATTCCAAAGAAGCCCTAGACTGGCGATTCAATTTTATGTTTGCCACAAAATCAAAGTCTGTTAGCTATGCTGAATTTCATAGCACCTTGCGCATTGTAATTCTGCTGCCCATGTGAGAGTACGAACAACCTACAAGGGTGCTGTGATCAAGCATATTATTAGCAAAGTGCAAACGGGAAAATGGTGAGACTAAGTAACCTGGCTGCCCCCCAGAGCTCACGAGTAAAGAATGAACTAAACCCAGCTTATCTGACACGGGGGCCTGTGCCCTTCTTGGGCAGCAGGTAGCCCTTCATAACACTGCAGTGCCAGGCAAGCGCAGGACTCAGAATTGATTCCTTCTGCTTTAGAAAAGATTAACTGAGGACATGTCTCATGGGAATGGGGTTCGCAAGGTCACATAGCTAACACGGCAATAATAATACGGCAATAATAATAATACGGCAATCCGTGTTCCTTCAGCCATTCACCTTTTTAAATCTGAATTCAAGTTCAAATTTCGTATCGCTTAATCTTTAAGTTTTCAAATCTCAAAAGGTTCAGGTAGCCCATGCTAAACAATGTAGATAAATATCGTATCCCAAAGATTGTTTTGTAGAGCTTTGTTGTTTCATTTAGGGAGTAATTGTCTTTAAAGTCAGGAGCCCTTTATTAAATGTCCTTTACAGATCTCAACCCATTCCAGTTCCCACAATGGGTATACAGTAGGTATATAATAAGTGAAATAGGTATGTGTTTTTGGTAAATTTATGTAAATTTTACTGCTGCTTATAAAGGAATAGATTTAGGAAAAATAATTTCTTGTCTTGGCTGTGCTGCTAATATCTAGTGAGGCCTTGGGTCATATGAATTTTCAATGCCTTGGTTTTCTTTTCAGTGAAATGGAAATTCTATCATATTTCTTATCTTCATTCCCAGTATTAGCATTATCAGTTCATTTGATTCTCTCTCCCTGGGTAATCTCCCATTTGATTCTTTTATTAAACAGGAGGGGGGAGAATCCAAATGCTCTCAGAATGTTCATCGTATGTTAGCACAGTTCTTAAGGCTATGTTCATTTCATTCTGGGTGCTGTGTGAATGTATGAAAATGGACAGGTGAGAGGATCCCTTTGTGTTTCTGTTCCCACTTAGGTAATTGAGAATATCTTTGATCTGTAGTGTAGAATAAAATAAAATAACATAATTTGAAAATGGCTGGAATTGAGTCTTAAAGTTTCCTAATTGCTGAGGCACTTGAGTGGCTCAGTTGGTTAAGCCTCTGACTCTTGATTTCAACTCAGGTCGTGATCCCGCAGTTCATGAGTTCAAACCCTTGCATCAGGGTCCACACTAACAGTGTGTAGTCTGCTTGGGATTCTCCCTCCCTCCCTCTGCCCATCCCCTTCCTCTGTATCTCTCTCTGTCCCTCTCTCTCTCTCTCTCTCAAAATAAACTTAAAAATTTACTCATTTCTTACTTCTTTTAAAAGACAGGATCAGTAAAGAAATTAAAGACTTTTACTCATATTTCTGTATCCATGTGTGTTAAATTCTTTCTGATTCTTCTTCTTGTGGCTATAATTATTTATATGGTTGCTCCTTGACTTCCCCATGGCTTGTTTTTTTTTTCACCTATCTTTGATACATGTAAATATTATTTCTTAGCTAGTCAGTATTTTATATACATTAGTCTCCCTTCTGGATCATTAATCCACATGAATTAAAGCTCACCTAACTATCTCTAAGATATCTTTCTTTAGTCAAATTTTTGGTGGTTACTGCTCTTGTCTGCAAATCCGTCACAAAGATTGCTTTCCAAGATTCTGTATCCATAGGAACAATAATTAAATTTTCTTCTTCTGTTAGCAGAGTCTCACTACACATATCTTACGCGTTTGTGAAGCTTGGCTTTATTCTATCTTGACATTTATTTCTAATTTTGTAACAAAACACTTGGCAATTAATTTGATCTACTATGGTTTAGCACTGGTAAAAATTTCAGTTCAGAATTCAGTACCTCTCTGTGATGTTTCTTTTCCACTTGGAATAAGTACCTTTCTATACACTCTCAAAGATAATCTGCCAGTCCATTATCATGTTCAGTGTCTACGGACCTTCTCATCGTTTTCTGAAACACTAAGAGTGAAACCCAATAAAGTTGTTTTCTTAGTTAACACCTTTACTGCAATGCCAACACACAAAGGAAGGTTTTGTTCTTGGTCCTCTTTATTCCCGTACTGGCGCAGTCATTGACCTCTGCCGCATATCACTACCTCTGTAACTAGCCTTTCACTTCCTCTCCTGCCAAAAAATTAAGTACAAAATTTTAGTATTGTCTATGTCCTCAGAGTGAACTGAGCATTTTCATCCTCCAACTAAATGATAATTTGGATTTTTCATAACATGTGATTGAAGCAATAATGAAATTTGCACCATTTTTTTTGTGTTTAAAATGTCAACAGGTCCTATTTATGCACTTTATTTCCATTTTCATCAAAATATATGGCATTGAACTATAGTTTAAATTATTTCCTTATTTTGCCTTTCCTTCCTTTATTTTTCTTTATGCCTTTCTACCTCTCATTCTGTCTCCCTCTCTCTCTCTCTCTCTTGTTCCTTCTTACTTTTTCTTTCTTTCTGTGAAAGGCTGTTTGTGTATGTGTGCATGTGCACATTTTCATCAAGGCAACATAAACAGGATTCTGTAATTAAATTAAAATAGATTCAAGCATAAAGTAATGAACAGATGCCCAGTACCCTGAGTCTTTTTATTTAAGTATATTATGTACTTCATATCATTTAATTTTTTTCCACTTCAGTTATTACTCTATTTCTTGAGTTCAAGTGCAGATCCTTCATGCAACTTTTGTAATAGGGTAGACGGGAATGAACTGAAGTAGGATTGGAATGTATTTTATGTAAAGGGATTAAACATTTTTCCAAGAGCCAAAAACTCATACAGTCTCTCTTGAACTGTAGCTAGATATTTTTCCCCAAATAAAATCCCGTTTTAAAAACCTCTCAAGGAAATTCCAGAGTACCCACTTATCCTCTAGTCTTTCTGGAAGAGGATTAAAAATCTGAAGGAAGTAAATGAAATTTAACCTGCTCCATAAAAGAACATAGCTTGGATTTTATTCTCACAGCACAACAATGCAAAAAAGCAGGGTTAACATTTAGTCTCACAAACTTCCTTTTAGGAGCAAACTCAAAAATTTCTACTTTCACCAAAGCATTATTAAAGATGCTTCAACCTTCAGGAACTTCTCGTGTTTTTTTTTCTTTTTTGTAAATCACTTAGAGCTGGACATTGTCTGAGCCTAAAAGAGTACTTTAAACAGCAAAGCCAGACATTTCTTACTCGACTTCCTGAAAACTCAGACTTCATGAAGATTTGGCTTTCATTCCTTCTATCCTTGGTGAAGTTCCAAAATTTTTAGATTTATATCTCTCATTGAAGACAAAGTAGCAGCATATCAGATTTTTATTTTCTAGAGAATAACAGTTTCTAATTAGGGGCTTTGCAACTATAAACCACTTGGAAAAATATTTAGGCCAACTCCTACAACTCCTGGCATTGTTCCTTCAGTTGAGATCAGGCTTCCTTGCTGAAGGAGAATAAACACTATCTCTGTTCATGAGTGAAGGCCGTGTTCCAAGTCCTGGGACTTCCAACTCCCTCACTACAAAATGTGACCCCAGTCGTATTCTTCCCAGGAATGCTTTGCTATCTTGATCAAATGTTTTCATATGTGTCAGGGTCGTCAACAGGGACATATATCTCAACTCTGGCTCTCTACACCATCTATCTTATCTAGAAATGTGGAAGATCCTATTCTAGTTTATCCTCAACTGTGGTTTAATATGTTCTTTGAAAAAGCCAATGGTATTTATAGATGTAGAGAAAGGCTTTATAGGTTTAGAGATAATGATAATAATAGTTGACATTTATTGATCACTCGTCCTGTGCCAGCCACAGTATTAAGCATGGTACAGCAACCTCTCTTTAGGTTGAATGCACCCAACAGCCCTGTAAATTAGATGCTATCTTTCTCATTTTCTAGAGGAGAACCCTTAGATTTATAGAGTTTAGGAAATTACCCCTAAGTTTCCCAACAGGAGAAAGGTAGAATTAGAATTCAAATGCAAATTGGTTTGGTTACAGAGGCTTTGACCTTAAATATTACATCATATAATTGAATCACAAATGTACTTACTTTGCAATATGTGAGATCATATAGTTTGAGCATCAGTCAGCCTAAAAAATGATATAAGAAAGAGAGGAAAATATGAACTAATTTTGAAAAACACTGCCCTTCCTGACACTGAACCCATTTCAAAGGCCACAGTAGCTATTAAAGGAAAATAATAAATGGATTTAACTTGGGAGTATTTCAGGGAATTCCCCAGAAAATCATTGAATATTTTCCATATTAAAAAAATATAACACTACCACTTTTATGATAAGACAATAGTGGTAAGCAAAATATTTCAAATTATTTTAATACTATCTGACACAAATATGAAAGACTTACTGTCATCTCATTGTTTTCTGCCAATTCCATGAGGAAACAAGAGTAGGAAACTACCTCCACCCTATATAAAAATATAAAAAGTTTCAAAGTACAAGGAAAATAATATATTTTAACCTATTTTTAAAGTTATTTTCAAAGAAACCATTTATATGAAACCAACATTACTTTGCTTAGAAGCATAAGGGGTCAAAAGAATAGTTTCTGAACTGCAGTTTTCCTGGGGAGGGGGTGGGGTTAGGGGTTTCCACATTACTCTCTTAAATATAACAGAATGCTCAAGAAATGGCAGCAGTGTTCTTAATCTTTTCCTCTTTGCAATTTCCATCTTATTTTGGAACTTTTCCATTCATTTCTGTGAAAACTTTAAGATCCATTAGAGAACATCTGATATTATACGCACTTAGTAGCTAGAAAGAGTGAAATTATCTCCATCCATCAACTCAGTATACAAAACAACAGCACCCATTAGAAGATAATGCAAAAACAACAAATCAAAGCAAATCCACTTCAGCGATGGAATCCAGGTGACAAGAAGAGTTTCCTTCATTTATACATCAGAGTTCCAACTGATTGACTTATGTCCGCCCTCAATTCCCTGTAAAGGCCACTGTTATCACCAATTGATAAAGCAGAGCTGAAATCATTACTTACTAAAGGAAAAGACCAACTTGAAGGAGACTTAGAAGGGTGCCATAAGGCGGGGGAAGAAAGAGGGATGAGTATTTACAGGCTTTTAGAGTCTGTGGTCTAGTGGTTTAAAGGAAGTTTTCCAATATAGAGATCCGACTGGGATTGGCCAACATTTTTGAAATAAGAGTTTAGAACTAATGGACACAGCAAGGTGAATGTTGAAAGTGATCTCATAAATAAACATTTGCCCAGTTGAGCCATCTTTTGTCTTTGGAAAGTAACTATTTACCTGGATGAACACTACATTGTCCCGGAAAGGAGGTTAGTTGAGTAGTATATTATTCAGGTAAATTAATCTTCAGAAGTTCTTGAAGCAACCAGTGAAATTATTGTTCTGAGAAGGGTTTTCCAAAGTCTTATCTTTTTGGCAGAAGTTTCAGGAGCAAAGGGTAGAGTCATATTGTCATAAGTGGCCTATCTTAGTCAACCTGGCCAGCTATAACAAAAATACCACAGACTGAGTGGTATAAACAAGAGAAATTTTTTCTTATACTTCTGGAGCCTGGGAGTTCCAAGATCAAGGTGCTAGCTAATTTGGTTCCAGATGAGTTCTCTCCCTGATTTGTTGACAGACACCTTTTTGAATTACCTTCACACTGTGGAGAAAGAGAAGAGATAATGTCTCTCCTGTCTTTTTACTTATTTATTTATTTTATTTTTTGTTAATAAGAATATAAATCCCAGTCATGAAAGCTTCACCCACATGACCTAATTAAACTTCCAAAGGCCCAGGGGCGCCTGGGTGGCTCAGTCAGTTAAGCGTCTGACTTCAGCTCAGGTCATGATCTCGCAGTCTGTGAGTTCAAGCCCCGCGTCAGGCTCTGGGCTGACAGCTCAGAGCCTGGAGCCTGTTTCAGATTCTGTGTCTCCCTCTCTCTGACCCTCCCCCGTTCATGCTCTGTCTCTCTCTGTCTCAAAAATAAAGGTTAAAAAAATAAAAATAAAAAAAAAATAAAAAAAACTTCCAAAAGCCCAACTCCAAAAATGATCCCATTGGGAACTAGGGTTTCAACATATGAATTTGGGACACACAAATTTCAGTCCCTTAGCGTGGCCTTGTTTCTTAGCCTGATAGCTGAGTTATGGGACTGCAGTCTTGGTTCACAACTTAATATCTCATGATGACTCTAACTATTTTCATGTTTGAAACAGGTTTGTTTTTGTTGTTGTTGTTCTTTTTTTTTAATGTTTAATTATTTTTGAGAGAAAGAGAGAGAGAGAGAACGGGGGACGGGCAGAGAGAGAGGGAGACACAGAATCCGAAGCAGGCTCCAGGGTCTGAGCTGTCAGCACAGAGCCTGACGCGGGGCTGGAACCCACAAACTGTGAGATCATGATCTGACCCAAAGTCGGCCGCTTAACCGGCTGAGCCACAAAGCACCCCTGTTCTTTTATCATTTATTTATTTATTTATTTATTTATTTATTTATTTATTAGAGAGAGCGTGCACACACAAGAGCTGGTGAGAGGGGCAGAGGGACAATCTTCAACAGGCTCCACGTTCAGCATGGAGCCCCATGCAAGGCTTGATCCCACGACCCTGGGATCATAACCTGAGCCGAAATTGAGAGCTGGATGCTTAACCGGCTGAGCCACCCAGGCACCTCACATTTGAAATGTTTTAAAGGTTATAGATAGACTCCCAAGAAAAAGTAGAGAATCTAAAACGGACAAACAAAAAAGAAATAATCTCTGATAATAACAATAAAATGTTAGTTGACTTCTGACTCTTCTTTTAAAGGCATTCTCCCAGTATATCAGTTGGTCTCTACAAAAAAAAAAAAAAAAAGGGACAAGTACTATTAGAATGAATCTTCATTTAAAAAAAATGAAAGGTCTGACTCTCAGAAAATTTGAATAATGTAACCATGATCATGAGCTAGAAAGCTCCAGAACTACAACTATGGCTATGATGCCTGGTGCCAGACCACACATCCATCCAGACACTAAAAATAGCATCAAACCCCAAAAATCAATGAGACATGACTTTGGGGAAAAAATAAAAACTAAAGACTCCTCGTATTGATACAATAACATCAAAGGATGTATTTAAATTAGCCTAAAAATATTAAAATCTATTATGATTCATTTGATGCAAATACACTCCCACAATTCCTCTGCCAATGAGTTTCAAATTTTAGCTATTAGTTATTCTTAAAATCTACACTTTAAAGACAGTTGATAAATTGCTAATCGTGTTAAAAAGGGATAATAAATTAAGGCCCTGTCAGCAATACCAAACAAAATCAATTTCACTACTCTGGCCGTTTGGCCATCAAACATTTGGTTTCCTCAAGAATGCTTGGTTTGAAGGAAAGACCCTAGGGTCTTTCTCATTTTTATAACTCAGCCACAGAGATGGTAGGAGTGAGGACATCTGGTGTTTGGAATAATCACAATTCCTTATCACGTACTCTTCATAAAAATAAAGTGGATATTAGCAATTAACTACCAGGATCAATCCAAAACAATATGAAATATTTATTGCTACCAAAGAGCCCTTCCAAAAAAATGCGGGATTCCATCTGCATATAAAAATTCTAAAGGGGCACCTGGGGGGTTCAGTCGGCTAAGTGTCTGTCTTCGGCTTAGGTCATGATCTGACAGTCTGTGAGTTCAAGCCCTGCATCAGGCTCTGTGCTGATGACAGCTCACAGCCTGGATCCTTCTTTGGATTCTGTGTCTCCCTCTCTCTCTGCATCCCCCCCCCACCCCCAGCTTGTGTTCTGTGTCTCTTTCTCTCAAAAATAAATAACGTATTAAAGAATTCTGAAGTAGCTGAATTTCATAAAATAAGAATGAATAGAGATTTTATTACTCTAGGCAATTTATAAGTTTTTTTTATAATGTTTATCTATTTTTGAGACAATGTGAGAGACAGAGTGCAAGCAGTGGAGGGGCAGAAAGAGCGAGAAACAGAATCTGAAGCAGACTCCAGCCTTGAGTTGTCAGCCCAGAGCCCAATGCAGGGCTCGAACTCATGAACTGTGAGATCATGAACGGAGCCGAAGCCGAAGGCTTAACTGACTGAGCCACTCAGGCGCCCTGGTAATTTATATGTGTTAATTTCATAATTCAGTTGGCTACTAATAAATTACTTTTGAACACATTTTGGTGTTATTTTTCTCATACGATCTGAAAAATGGCACATTTTTCCTCAACTTTCCTCACATATGCTCTCAAATGAAAATTTTGAGATCCATCATCTGATATCCAAGCACATAGCTCAGTGTTCAAGATCTTTGAGAAACAAGAATGATGAACCAAGGTTTCTCAGATATTTCGGGTGTTGGCTCTTTCAAATTTCCCTGATGATTTTTCATAGTAAAACTGTGCATTGTGTCTTACCATGACAGGGACCTAAGGAAGATTAATTTATAATTTATTAAAATCTGAACATGCTAAGATTGAAAACTTTACCACCTTCATACCATCAAAATGATTTAAAAAATTCTATGATAGGGGCGCCTGGGTGGCTCAGTCGGTTAAGCGGCCGACTTCGGCTCAGGTCATGATCTCACGGTCCGTGAGTTCGAGCCCCGCGTGGGGCTCTGTGCTGACAGCTCGGAGCCTGGAGCCTGTTTCAGATTCTGTGTCTCCCTCTCTCTGCCCCTCCCCCGTTCATGCTCTGTCTCTCTCTGTCTCAAAAATAAATAAACGTTAAAAAAAATAAAAAAAAATTCTATGATAATATTTATTAACAAACTAGGTTATTCAGTTAAATTGAATATTTAAAGGTATAATTATATTAGCAAACCCCTAATAAGACAACTAACACTATTTTTAATAACTTTTAAATTTAAATTCCAGGGGCACCTGGGTGGCTCAGTCGGTTGGGCGTCCAACCTCAGCTCAGGTCATGATCTCATGGTTTGTGAGTTCAAGCCCCGTGTCAGGCTCTGTGCTGACAGCTCAGAGCCTGGAGCCTGCTTTGGATTCTGTGTCTCCTTCTCTCTCTGCCCCTCCCCTGCTCATGCTCTGTCTCTGTCTCTCTCTCTCAAAAGTAAATAAACATTAAATAAATAAATAAATAAATAAATATAAATTTAAATTCCAGTTAATTAACATACAGTGTTATATTAGTTACTCAACACTTAAACACAACACCTCGTGCTCATCAGAAGTGCTCCCTACAGAATGGGGAGAGATACTTGCAAATTACATATCTGATAAAAGGTTAGTATCCAAAATACATAAATAACTTATAAAACTCAACACACCTAAAATGAATCATCCAATTAAAAATGGGCAGAAGACACGAAGACATATGTTTCCAAGGAAGATATTCAGATGGCCAACAGACACCTGAAAAGATGTTCAACATCACTCATCATCCGGGAAGTACAAATCAAAACAATGAGATATCACTGCACACCCATCAGAATGATTAAATCAACAACTCAAGAAACAATATATGTTAGTGAGGATGTGGAGAAGGGGGAATACTCCTGCACTGTTGGTGGGAATGCAAACTGGTACAGCCACTCTGGAAAACGGTATGGAGTTTCCTCAAAAAGTTAAAAATGGATTTAACAATTACCTACTAGGTATTTATTCAAAGAATACAAAAAAAAAATGAGTTCAAATGGATACATGAATCCCAATTTTTATAGTAGCATTATCTGCAATAGCCAAATTATGGAAAGAGACCAAGTGTCCATCGATAGATGAATGGACAAAGAAGATGTGGTATATATAATGGAATATTACTCAGCTGTCAAAAGGAATGAAATCTTGCCATTTGCAAGAACAGGTTGAGAGTATTATATTAAGCGTAATAAGTCAGGCAGAGAAAGACAAATACGATTTCACTTAAATGTGAAATTTAAGAAACAAAACAAATGATCATAGGGAAATGAAGAGAGGCAAACCAAGAAACAGACTTTTAACTATAAAGAACAAGATGATACTTACTAGAGAGGATTTTTTTTAAATTAGTTAAGGTCATCTAGACACTTCAGAACACTTTTTAAGAGGCATGGTCTGGAAATGACCAAGGATTACACAGAAAAAGAAAAAAGTAAAATAAAAGAGGAAAATTTCAGAAATAGGGGAGATTGAATATGAATAATTGATATCTATTAGGTAGGATGAAGGTATTGTGATGTCATGGAAAGTATTTTTTTTTCTCGTGAGGAATTTTAAAGAGAAAAGTAGAGAGATAAAAAGAAACGGAATAATAATGTCTATATTATTCTGTATAATGTATATTATTAACACAACCCTTGTCTCTCATAATAACTAAAATATACATGTTAAAACAAAGACAAAAGCAGAGAAAGCACACCTAATCAAGCCTAAATTATTCATGAAAAGCAGAAACATGGACCAACCCACATCAATCAGATTCAAATACATATTTTATTCTCCCCCAAACTGTCTGTATCACCCTTAGTATGCCAACACAGCCAACCAACAAGGCTAATAATGATCTAAGAGCAGCGCAAAACACAAGATCAACCTGACTGATTGAGTTTTGACTCAAAAATTCAATCATGATATGTCATTATTATCCTCAGGTCAATAATCCAGAATTAACTTGTATTCTTTCTAAACTTTGTATACATTGTAATTGGCTCAATGCTTTTGCTTGAAGGCAAAAGTATATATAGATGACCATTGCTAGACGTTATATTTAAAGAATATCTCTATTTCTATTATTAAATGAAAAGGTAAGTTTCAGCATCAAGCTGGTAACATACATGAGCTATGTGTAAAATTATACACTGTAAATAACTATGAATTCTGTTCTCACTGTAATAAAATATAAAAATTACTAAAATAAGCAACATTTTGAAACACTTGAAGTATTACTTGCCCTTTTCCGATCGTGCAGAGATAAGACACATTTAGAGTAGTTTTTAAAAAATCAATGTACATTTGTTTGTAGTCACTAAAAACACTGTAGTAGTTGAAAAGCACACAATATAGAGTATAATATAAAAGGTCTATTCAAACATATGCAGGTGCTGAAGAGAATGAGGGAGGGAATGCTATTTCTTGCTTTAAGGACATATTGAAACTAGGCCCCAAACACATCAGTGGCTGTTGTCAAACAGCGCTCATCAGCAAAAATTAGCAAACAAACAAACAAACAAACAAACATGTGCATAGTTTGCAATGAATGAATGTGTCCTAATGTAGTTTGTAGGAGATTAAGGTAATAATTTAAAGATATTAAGTGTTAATTTGAAGTTATTCAAGAGCTATTATCATTCCAGAGGGAAAAAGAAGTACTTGGTGAACTCCTTAAATGTTTCTTTTTCTCTCTCTCTCTCTTTCCAAACAGTACTCTTAATTTTCATGATGGCAGGGTAAATCAGGATAAATGAAACTCAATTCTGGGACTTTTCTTAAGCTATTGAAGGTGGTACCTTTCTTTTTTATGCTGACTGTGAGTGAAGAAGGATACAGCTCTGAGTTCTATTGAGGCATAAGGAGGGGAGACTGCTTGAACAAGGGGCCAGCTCTGAGGAGGCCAAGACAAAAACCAAACAAAGGAAGTAGGTATGGTTCAGACCATTTAAACCCTGTGTTAAGGCTTATCCCAAGCTAAGAGTACTTCTGGAATGATCATTTGCATGACATAATACCTGCTTTTTCTTTATTTCTTTTTTTTTTCTTTAATTAGTTTCCTGTTTGAAACAACCAATACTATTCTGATAATACATAGTGATTCGTTATTTTAATTAAGCTCACAGAAACAATGAATCATGACATTTAAATGCTTAACATTGGTATTTGATTAATTTTCTTGTCTGTGGGTGTTGTGGACTGGATCTGTCCTCCCAAAATACATGTGCTGAAATCCCAACGCACAAGGAGATGATACTGGGAGGTGATGAGATTGTGACCGTAGAACTCTCATAAATGGAATTAATGTCTTTACAAAAGAGACCCCTTGAGGCGCCTGGGTGGCTCATTTGGTTGAGCTTCTGACTCCCGGTTTTGGCTCAGATCACGATCTCACAGTTTGCTTCCTGGGTTTGAGCCTTGCATCTGGCTGTGCTGGCAGCACGGAGCCTGCTTGGGATTCTGTCTCTCTGCCCCTCACCTGCTCATGCTGCCTCTGTGTCTCTGAAAAACAAATAAATAAAAACTTAAAAGAACAAAAAAAGAGATACCTCCGAGAAATCCTTTACCCATTCTGCCATATGGGGACACAGCAAAAAGAGAGGACAGTAATAACCCAAAAAGCAGGTTCTCACCTGGATATCAAATCTTTTGACACCTTGATTTTTTACTTCCCTGTCTCCAGAACTACGAGAAATAAATTTCTGTTGTTAAAGCCACCCAGTCTGTGCCATTTTTGTTACAGCAACTTGAACCAACCGAGAAAATGGGTTTAATTTTTATTTTTCTTATATTATTCTGAGTAACCGTAGCATTGTACAATTTTAGAGAGCGGGCCAGGTCAGCCTCACAGAAAAGATGGACTTAGGGAAAAACAAAAGAAGTAAGAGTTGGTCTTGAGAATACCTGGGAAAGACTATAACAGGCCGAAGGAGCAGCAAATGAAATGGATTTCAGGTGATGCATTGCCTTGACTGCTCAGAAATTGTTAGTAAAGAGCCCAGAGTTGCCACAGTGGAGGCAAGGTGAAAGAAAAATAGTAAGGAATGAGATGAGACAGGTAGCAGGAGGCCTGATGGCACAGCAATAATCAACATTCAGATAAAGTCCACTCCATAAGCAAAATTATTGAACATCGAAGGCATTTGCGGGCAAAGTACGATCATTCGACTGGATTCAATAATTGTAAATCACACTCTGGGGAAAAGACAAGGGAACTGGACACAAGCAATGAAACTGATATCAAGCATTCGATTTAGCTCAGAAATGTTATGGGGCATCAACTGCAATATGCAGGTGACTCAGCCGGGACAGAAGAAAGTCAGAGTTAGGCTGTCAAGTCATTTTTTCAACGGTGGTTTCAATTCTTCAAAGCAAGGGAAGCATTTAGGCGTGTCACGATATGCCATAGCACAGGTCAGAAATAGTGAACTTCAACAAACATAAGTTGGAGAAAAGATGGTGACTGAGGCCTTCAAAAGTTTGTTAAGTATATTCTACCTACACCTGGCATGAAATGGCATGTGCTATTGAGACCAATGTCTTGACAGGGTATTAATGGTAGAATTTAGAGAAAAATACATAAATTAACCGTCATATTTTTCAGATCCTCGCCAGTATAGACATTACATGAAACAACTGTGTTTCCAGAGATCACTCAGTATCTTAATAGAATCAAAGGCAGAGGCATTGATTTGACAGGAAGGAAAATGAAAGGAGCACCTGTAGAACTTCAATACCTTTGAACTTGGCAATCTCTCCATTATTTATCTCTTTCTTGACACAATCTTTTCAGATGAGCCATTGTTAATGGAGGCACTGGGAAAAGAAAAAACTTCAAATGGGGATCAAGTATAAAATTTTCAAAACAGAGAGGTAGGAAAACTGATGTGATGCCTTATAAAGTAATCTCTATTCTTTGTCAGATAAAACCCACCAAATGAACATATCAACTGCAAGAAGCCGTGACTGTGTAGGAGTATTATACATGATGAAGGTAGGGAAGGGATAAGAGACTTCATACATAACTAGTCTTAGCACGCTTTGGAAAGGTGCACACGAATATATAAAGAGTGAAGCAATTTGAATTGTGTCAATTAGTTAGTAACGTGAGATTTTTAAAATGACTAGCAGACACGAAATTATCTTCCAGAGGCAGACACAGCTATGACTTGATTTGACTAGTGAAATTAAGCAGAAGTGTTATGTCAAGTCTCTTTATGAACTTTTAGTGTGACTTTTAAGAAATAACAAGGGGGGCGCCTGGGTGGCTCAGTCGGTTGGGCGTCCGACTTCAGCTTAGGTCACGATCTCACGGTCTGTGAGTTCGAGCCCCGCGTCGGGCTCTGGGCTGACGGCTCAGAGCCTGGAGCCTGCTTCCGATTCTGTGTCTCCCTCTCTCTCTGCCCCTCCCCCGTTCATGCTCTGTTTCTCTCTGTCTCAAAAATAAATAAACGTTAAAATAAAAGAAAAGAAAAAGAAATAACAAGGTGTGCCATCTCTCTCTTCTCCCCTCCCCCCTTTCTCTTCCCTCCCCATGTTTTTACTTTCATAGTAACCACCACTGTTTTGGATGTTGCTTCTCCCTCAGCCACATCCCAAAATGATGTTCACATGGAGGAGAGCAGGAGCCAACCTGCAATAGAAAAGTAAAAGGAAGGAAAACTCTCTTTGGCCATTTTTGGCCACTGATACTTTAGGATTGTCTGTTACTGCAGCATAACTGAGTCTTAACCTGACATAGAAAATACTATCCTCATCAGAAGTTGAATATCTCTTAGCATCAAAACAATTATTATGGTAAAAATATAATAGAAAGTAGATCTTGTAAAAATAAGAATAAGCAAACTTGTCTCCTAAGATGGCCATTCTTTGGCTTAATAAATACATCTTTCCACTTAGGCTAGTGTATATCACACCATGCACATACACACACACATGCACACTCGCACACACACACCCACACACTACAAGACAGAATAACAACAAAAACAGGAAGACAGGGGGAATAATTCTCCTGGTTATTTTTTTTTATTAAAGTAGCAAAGTGAAAGAACATGAATAATGCCTGTTATCAAAGACAGAAATTAGATTCAATGTCAGGAATATCAGAATTGTCACCCAATGTAGTCCAAATTTTACACGTATATAAAAAAAAAGTATAGAAAAAAGAATGGAAGAAGGAAAAAAAGAAAAAATAGCTCTTGAACAAATGTTTCTGTCTGCTTTTTGTTTTATGTACTAGCTCTCAAGTATGAAGGTTACTGTTTTCTTTCTCCAATATTTATAGAAAATTCATACAGTTCTAGCTGCAAAGCTGTAAAATTTTGAAAACAGAATATAAAACTTCCTGGGTCTCCGTATCACAAGCACACAGAGCTAACTTGTTAGAATGGCAAGTTTTGTGGTATTGAGAGTTAGAATATATCTGCATTGGTCTAATGAAAGATACATAAAATGGATGCATCATATAATTTTCCTAATACTATGAATAAGAGAAAGCACTGACACTCCCAGAACAGACAAAACAAAACTTCAGTCCTAAAGTTTATAGGCATTCGTCCTGGCAGTTGTCCTTTGGAACTCATGAAACTATATTTTAATGGATAACACAGAGGAAAATAGCTTTTCCTCATAAAACACTTTAAGAGTTTCATTAGAGAAAAAGATGTCAGAGCAAGACTGATTGTCAGCACCGCCCTCTCTTCTATCTATGTCCTTCTTTTCCAGGGAGTAAGAAGTTTACTGCTGTGGACTGTTTATTGTGTTTTACTTAACAATTCAATGATTCTAAATTCATCCTACTTTTCCAAATCCACCTTGGGAAATTTTCATCAAATTTCTTTGAAGGAGCTCACCCAGGAACAAACATACGTAGATATGAGAAATACAATACCTTCTCATCTTTCAAATTTTGCCAGGATGAGATAAGAATCCAATGACTTGATGAGCCCACGTCAAATAAAACTGTTGTCAACTTGAAATTTGAAACTCCTTAAGATTCTAGACTTTCTTTTTTTCCATGAGTCATAATTTTTAGAACCAGTCTTGCAATCAGGGAAAATTGAAGACAAGTGTGGGCATTATGTTTATATGATATGAAGAATTACTGGTTTCTGTGATTGGAGGTAGAGTTTTCTTAAAAGATAAAAGCACTAGGATTGATAAATGCTCATTAAAAATATTTCTTCATTCTTTTATTAGCACTACATACAGAGAGGAAATTTCAGTCTGGTATTTCATGCTAAGGGATACAGCCTTGATATTTGAAACTATCTTAAGCATTGTCTCTGAGATTCTGGATTTTTTTTTTTAACAAAAACAGAATTTGTTATTTATTTATTCCTATTGAGGTATAGTTTACATATATTGCAGACAGAATAACGTCCTCACAAAAATGTTCACATTCTAATCTCTGGAATTTGGGACTATGTCAACTTCAAGTCACAGCCGTGATTAAATTAAGGCTATTGAGTGGAGAGATTTTCCTGAATTATCCAGGTAGAGATAATATAACCACAAAGATTCTTATAAGAGAGAGAGGCAGGAGGATCAGATATGGGGAAAAGATAAAATGTTAGCAAAGGTCACAGAGATATAGCCATGAGCCAAGGGTGTGCATAGCCTCTAGAAACTGAAAAAGTCCAGGAACAGATTCTCCCCTAAAGCTTTCAGAAGGAATAGTCTTTGATTTTCTCTCCACAGGAAGCATTTCAAAAGTCAGACCTTCAGAACTTGAAATAATGAAATTGTACTGTTTTAAGCCCCTAAATGTATGATAATTTATTGCAACAGCAATAGGAAATGGATATATAGACAGTAATATGTACAAATCTTAAGCTCACAGTTTAACAAAGGTGTGTGTATGTATGCACATTTCCAAGTAACTTCTACTCAGATGTAAGTACTATAGAATATTTCCAGTGTCCCAAATACAAAAGCACTGTTAATATGGATTAATAAATAAGGGAGTATCAAAGTATTACCAAATACCAAAACATTATTTGAATCACCAGGCAAAAATGTGAATACTTAATTTAATAACTTATTAAATTGAAATAGTTATTTAATTAAATTTTGACATTTTAATAATTAATGTAGAAACAACGAATGGAATAATAACTACATTAGATGTATTTGGAGAGTGCATTAGAGAAGGTCGACTTACACATATTTTGGAATGCAACAAAGAAACTTGGAAAACATGAGAATAAGTTGAATACGAGAAAGCGAGACCATAACAGGACTTACACACTTGCATTTCTAAGTGAGTACACGTAGATATGGAGAGCTGCAGATGGAGAAACAAAGAATGAGAAAGAAGCAATATTTTAAAAGATAATGGCCGAACGGGTTCAAATCACACATTCACATATTCAGTAATTCAGCCAAACCTAAGCTATAGCGATAAAAGTGAATCCTCACCAGACTTATATTAGTGCATTGGCAGCACACCAAAGAAAAAGAGCAAGCCTTAAATAAAAGTAGAACCAAAGGATTATCTGCAAGAGAATGACAAGCTGACAACTTATTTTTATAAAAGCCAAAGTCTAAACCAGAGGAGCGGATGAGTATCTTTAAAACATGAGAGCCTGGGGGCGCCTGGGTGGCGCAGTCGGTTAAGCGTCCGACTTCAGCCAGGTCACGATCTCGCGGTCCGTGAGTTCGAGCCCCGTGTCAGGCTCTGGGCTGATGGCTCGGAGCCTGGAGCCTGTTTCCGACTCTGTGTCTCCCTCTCTCTCTGCCTCTCCCCCGTTCATGCTCTGTCTCTCTCTGTCCCAAAAATAAATAAACGTTGAAAAAAAAAAAAAAAAAAAAACATGAGAGCCTGCTTCTGATTCTGTGTCTCCCTCCCCTCGGCTCCTCCCCTGCTCGTACTCTGTCTCTGCCTCAAAAATAAAGATTAAAATTTTTTTTCAAAGTTTCAGTAGCCATAATAAATGCAAATGGAGTAAAAATCTGTTTAAAAAATAGATGTCAAAGTGAATAAAATAACACAAATCCAGGAATATGCTATTGAAAAAGGAAACACCTAGGGGCACCCGGGGGGCTCAGTCTGTTAAGCATCCAAACTCTTGATTTAGGCTCAGCTCATGATCTCACGGTGGTCAGATGGGGTCCTGCGTCAGGCTCTCTCTCTCCCAAATAAAAAGAAATGAAAACAATAAAAAAAAAAAAAAAAACCTAAATATATGAACCAAAAGGCTGAAACTAAAATGACAGAAATACATACATACACGTGTGTATACAGTGCACATATGCAAATGTGTACCGTGTGTATATACACACACATATGCATGTGCCAATTAAACGTGTGCAAATAAGAATGAAAACATCGCGGGGGCGTCTGGGTGGCTCAGTCGGTCGAGTGGCGGACTTCCGCTCAGGCCATGATCTCGCGGCCCCGTGGGTTCGAGCCCTGCGTCCGGCTCTGCGCTGGCAGCTCGGAGCCTGGAGCCTGCTTCCGATTCTGTGTCTCCTTCTCTCTCTCTGCCCCTCCCCTGCTTGTGCTCCATCTCTCTCTGTCTCTCAAAAATAAATAAATGTTAAAAAAAATAAAAAAACAAAAAAACAAAAAAGAATGAAGACACAGCTAAGTAGATATCTGGAAATAATGACTTCAAGACAAAAAAGCTTTACCAGCGATCAAGGGGTCACTTTTTATTTCTCCATGCTTTCCCCAAAGCACCAAAATATTTTAGATGTTAGTAAGAGAATTTACATCTTTTTCTACCAACCTCCCGTTAAAAATGGATACAGTGTGATAGATCTGAAGGACCACTCTCTAGAAATGATAAGTAAACTGTAAGTTTATTTTATAAATGATAACATATGTTAGTGTGCTTGCTTCATAACTCATCTGTTCATATACTGAAAAATGTGCTATTTTGCATTTATGCAGATATTTATTTTAAGACAATGCCATCAAACAGAGCTAAGCTGGAGTCTACTTCAACATCTGCTAATTGAAGGATTCTGATCATGTCACTTAAGCATTCCATCCCTCAGTGTCCTTATCTCCAAAATGGGGGTAACCAAGGGGCCGCTGGGAGGTTCAGTCGGTTCAGCATCCAACTCTTGATTTCAGCTCAGGTCATGATCTCATGGTTCGTGAATTCAAGTCCCACAGGTTCTGTGCTGAGAGTGTGGAGCCTGCTTGAGATTCTCTCTTTCCTCTCTCTCTGCCCTTCCCCCACATGCTGTCACACACACTCTCTCTCTCTCAAAATAAATAAACTTTCAAAAAATTTAATAAAATAAAATAAACCCTATAAACATCTAGAAACTAGTTGATGATTATTTTCCTTTATTCACCCACTTAACATAGATTTGTTACAGTTTATGCTCTACCCTTAGGATACAAAAGTGATCAAAGAAAAGTTACAAAGTTCCTGTTCGCCAACAGCTTCCGTTCTGGTTGGAGGGGCTAAACAATACAGTAAAGAAACAAATATCTAAAAATGATTCAAAAAAGAAACTTCCACATGCCAATGGATAGGCTTTCTCAGAAGACGCCTCTTACAAAACACAATTTTGTGCAGACATGTATGTCTGGCAAAAAATACTACCCACTCATATATCGATTCTTTTTAAAAGCAGGGACTAGATCCGTCCCTGGGCTGTTGTATTCCCAGTCTCTGGTCCAGTGCCTGTTCCTTCCTAAACAAACACCACATTTACTGAATGTGTGAATAAATGAAAACCATTATTTTTTTTTCCCCCTCAGCTGTACCTTTTCACTGAGTGTTTGCTCACATAAAAAAGATTTTATGGGAAGTAAGTAACAGAATTATGAAAGCTCACATAACAGAGTGGGGACAGAAGAGACACTTTATAATTCACCGAAATATGAGTGATGGCACCTCAAATTAACATACCATATACTTGGGGTGCCTGGATGGCTCAGTCAGTTAAGAGTCCAACTTTTGTTCAGGTCATGATCTCACAGTTTGTGAATCCGAGCCCCGCATCAGGCTCTCTGCAGTCAGCACAGAGTCGGCTTCAGATTCGCTGACCCATCTCTCTCTGCCCCTCCCCTACTTGTGCACTTATTCTCTCTCTCACACACAAAAATAAAAATAAACATTAAAAAATAAGAAAATAAGTACCATATACTTGAACACAGATTTAAAATATAAGAATTTAACAATGTGTGACTAATTTAGAATTCAACTTTGACACATATGGAAGGGTCTTGAGAATCCAAGACTCGGTATATACTAAGTGTATCAATTTGTCCTTTCTTTTATTCATTTATTTCCTAACTAGCTTAGTTATTATCCAGAAATTTTCACTGTACTCTGATACCACATCATATTATTACAGATGTACTAACACTTGCTTTAAATATGAGAATAATTACAATATGGTTGGCAGTGTTATAATTCTTCAGTAATAATGATGTTTTTAAAAAATGCTTATTGAAGAGCTACACAATGAAATTTCTCTTGTACTGATATAAAAGTTTTCATAAGCTCAGTGGTTATCCCAAGATTAAGTGAACCTGGTTCAGCAGGGAGTGTGATGTTAGAATTAAAATATAGTGGCTAGAGGCACCTGGGTGGTTCATTCCATTAAGCATCCAAAGCTTGATTTCAGCTCAGGTCATGATCCCAAGGTCTGGGATTGAGCCCCACATCGGGCTTCATGTGCAGCATGCAGCCTGCTTGAGATTCTCTCTCTGTCTCTCTCTCTCTTTCACTGCCTCTCTAAAATAAATAAATAAATAAATAAATAAATAAATAAATAAATAAAGTGTCTATATTTTAGTGCCTTTGAAGTTGCTGAACTCTGTTTAGATGCCCTTTAAATGATGAAAACACAAGCATGCTTTCTCAAAAACACTTTTCCTTTCATATACACTATTCTCACTGTAGCAAATAAATTGTTACCTGTATTTTTCTGCATTATTTCCTAAAAGACCATCTAAATCACCAAAATAGTGTTTTGAAAGAACAATGTGATATCTTGAAAGCCTCATGAAACTTTTTATGTCTTATTTAAGCACTTTTGAACAATAAGAATATGAATGAAAACCACTAAAATCTTTGTGTTTTGGTTTGAATCTCTGAACTCATGAATTTCAAGTGACAGGAAATCGGCCCAGATAATACCATAGCTGGTTAATGCAACTCATTCACCCTTGTAAGCAAAACGTTTTTACTTGTTCCTAAAAATCCCTGCTGCCATGAGAAAATTCTCATCTTTGCCCACAACAAACAGCGCTGATGAATTTCTGTACTTGGCCTCGCATACCTATGTGCTCTATTGTCTTTCCATCCTAAGAAAAGGCATCTTACAAAGAGGCAGGTGCAGGAACCTGAGAAAGCAACGCTCAAAGCTGCGTACTGGTTGATAATCATGGTCATTTCCCATTAATTTGGCAGCTTGTACATTGTACAACAACTTAAATTAATGAGCAATATTTATTTCACTGTCAATCATATTGATCTGTCTATAAAGAAGTCAAACTTAATGTCCTTTTTGGCAATAATTAAGTTCATTTAAGAAAGAGAAGCACGGACATCTGGCTAATAAAACATTAAACAGGTGATGTTAGAAGAGTCTAATCGACAACAAAATCAGTTTATCATACATCAAATGAAAGTTTATTAAATAGGCATATCTCTTCTGATTATCTGGCATGTTAATGGTTTATTATATTTTTGAGATTGAAGATGAGTATTCTAAATGTGGGAAAGTATGGGCAGAAGTAAATATCAGAGAAAGAAATTTGAAATCACAAGTGATCACCGATGCCCTGTTTCTACTTGATTAATCATTTTCCCTCTATTAATTCACTCTGCCACTTTGCTTCCTTACAGTAAAATATGCTGAAAAAATCTCTTTGGTGGGAAAAACATCTTCCCTAGAAGATTTTCCCATTGAGCATAGAATAGAAGAGAATTGCTAAGTCATTATGGTGTTTTAGTTGCAGGGTAGTGTAATTCTGGGGTGTAAAATGTTATTCCCGGAGTTTCTTCATCTATGATTTTTTTTTTTCTTTCTCAAAATCACAAAAGAGAGTGAACAAGAGTGAATGAATGAATCTGTATCTAGGCAAGGCACTCACATGTACGTACAAAAATTATTCTTGAAGAAATTATCTAAACGGTTGGTTGACAAAAGGAAAAATCATTCCTCACTTTTTCTTAACGATCTGGAGATTTCATACATATTAAGATTTGGAATAATCTAAGTACACTCATGAATTTTTTTTTATTTTTTATTTTTTTTTAATTTTTTGCTACAGGGCAAAAAAACCTGTTTCCATAATGCACTCTGCAACACAGATTGCCAGGGCATCAGCGGTCCCATGACCCACGAAGATAATGGTGGCAGTGAGGCTGATGAGGGGAGGGTTGACAGTGATGAGGGCAGTAATGAATTGTTGACTATTTTTTATCTAAGTGGAAATATTTAAATAAAGTCTTCACTGAACAGACTTGGAAAATGATCCTTTGAACAGTAAAAATCTGCTATGAGTGTATGAATTTTGGGCTAGAATCCTCATTTATAAATGCATGCACATTTTGTTGGTTTGTAATGGGTGAACCACAACATGTATTAAAATCAAGGAAAAGTTAAGAATTAAATTGTTGAAACTTTGAAAGTGTTTGATCTGGAAATTTAACCTTAGAAAATTTGGACCCGCAGGTTTCATGGGTGAAATGAAGCTGAATGCCAGCAGAATATTTCCCATAGATTACTGAATGCAAATATGGTCAATTAATATTTTTATCACACATTATAATTGCAAAGCAACCTCAAACACATCATTCCACTGATGCAATATCACAATGAAGTGGTTTTATTATTCCCAATTTAAAGATAAGAAACATTGAGGCTTCTTTTAATTTTATTTAATTTTGTTTAATTTTATTTTATTTTATTTTATTATTTTTTTTAAATTTTCTTTAACGTTTATTTATTTTTGAGACAGAGAGAGACAGAGCATGAATGGGGGAGGGGCAGAGAGACAGGGAGACACAGAATCAGAAGCAGGATCCAGGCTCTGAGCCATCAGCCCAGAGCCTGACGTGGGGCTCGAACTCATGGACCGTGAGATCGTGACCTGAGCTGAAGTCAGACGCTTAACCAACTGAGCCACCCAGGCGCCCCAGAGGCTTCTTTTAATTTTAGTCACTAAATATTAGGGGGACAATTTAAAGTTATTTGGTTTCAATTTTTTGTCTCTAGTGTGTTAGTAAATCTAGGTTCTATTCTACTTCCTTCTGCAGAAGCACTCACGATATAGAAACAAGAGTAAAGTTATATTTACAAGAATGTAGCCACACTGATTTTAATTATGGACTACCTCTTTTCCTTTCGACCCTCTGGATTCCAATCCCTTTATCAGAAAATTCAGGAATGAAATACTGCACAATAAAGATTTTAATTATATGAGGTGACGTAAGATTTGTGAAAACAAGTATTGCATATTTTAGAGTGACTTGTAATATTGAAAGATAGTTGTGGAATTCCTATAAAATGAATAGAAGCACATGGACCTTGAAACACATATGACCAGACCATCTGGACCAATCCTATCGTTTCTTACACTTCTTTTTATCCCTGTGGCTCTCAGGAGTTCAAGCCTCAGTGGTCTCCTGTTTTCATCTGGTTTTTCCTCCCTATGATGGCCCTTATGTTTTTCTGACCCAATCTGTAGTTCACTCTACTGTCAATAACTCTATACAATCAATGGGTGCTAGTCCATGACAATTACACCTTAGGAATTTCCAACCACTTACATGACTTTAATTGAAAGTTGGTTGTCTGCTTGAGCACAGTTACCTTGTGGACTTCAGAGGCAGGTGCTTATGCTGTTGTTGTTGCTGCTGCTAGTTTTACATAGGCTTTATTTTTTAGAGAAGTTTTAGATTCACAGAAAAATTGCATGGGAGGTATAGAGATTTACCATACATCCTCTTCCACTACTTATGTATAGTTTCCCCCACCAAATGGTACAAACGGTCACAGTTGACCAACATACATTGATCCATTGTTGCCACCCAAAGCCCATAGATTACAGTAGGGTCCACTCTTGGTGTTGTATGTTCTATGAATTTGGACAAATATATAAATGACATGTATCTAACTCCTACACATACTTGTCTCGCGACCCTAAAAATCCTCTTGCCCCACTGAATCATTTCTCCCTCCCCACTTAAGTCTTAGAAACCACTGGTCTTTTCACTGCCTCTACAGTTCTACCTTTTTGTTTTAATTTTTTGTTCTGTCAGACTTGTCTTAATTCAGGGCCTGATAACTAGAGACATATTCTTTACTTACATATCATGGTTCTTTCAGGATACTTTCCCCCTTGCTTGTAGAGAAAGGTGAACAAAACCACAAGTGGTAGAGAGATGATGATTAGATAGATAGATAGATTGATAGATGATAGATAGATAGATGTCTTGAATCTTCCACCATGATCCCACCATGAGCTCTGTCATCTGCTCTGCCCTCCCTGTAGTCCTGGCCTTCCCGAAAGACTAGAGGTTTTGTTTCATCATTTATTACTCCATACTTTCTCTTATCTTAATTCTCAGAAAGGTCAATATCCAGGGTCCTGCTCTCCAAAATTTACTCATATTTTTTTCATCCCCTATATTCCAAAACTACACCAATCACCAAGATAACAACTTTAAGCCTCCTAGTCTCTTCACCTACGTCTCTTTTCCTTTTAATTCAACAACAGTAGTACCCTCTTTCCTATAATGCCTCTGCGTTATCCAGACTGGAGGTAGACAAACATTTTATTTAACAGGCCATGTAGGAAGTATTTCAGGCTCTGTAAGCGTTAGTTTTTAATCACAGCTATTCAACTCTACCATTGTGGTATGAAGGGATATATTTATATTTATTGCACACATGTAATAAATGAGTGTGGTTGTGTGGCTTGAAATTTGTGTTCACAACATTTAGCCTGACACCCAGTCACCCCTAATGTATATTTCATCGAAATCAATGGCCTGCGTCTCCCATGTAGGTATTGAAAGTTAGTTGGGTTTAACTATGGATGGCCATCGGCAAAAATGACAAGAGCCAGGTCACAGGAATTGAGGATGTTGGTTGAAAACAAAGAAAGTGGTTGTAGTAATGGACCATGGGATCTAAGGTACAGAAAAGCCAGTGAGTGAGTCAGTAAACCTGAGTAGGTTTTATAGTTAAAGAGACTTTATTTTCAGAACCCAAAATAGGGTTTTATAGTTTCTTAATTGGTTGAAAGCCTTTAAAAGAGGACTCAGACTTTCCCTGCTAGCCTGTGAGAAGCAAGCCGCCCTGAATTCCACAGCTGCAAAGGACTGAATGAATTCTGCCAGCAGCGACATGAGCTGGGAAGATCACCTGGAGTTTCCAATAAGATTGCACCCCAGCTAGCATCTTGATTACAGCCTTGGGAAACCCTGAGTGGAGGAACCAGCTAAACTGTACTGGGACTCCGGATCTGCTAGAACTATGAGATGATAAATGTATTTTTTTTATTCCAGTGTAATTACATACACTGTTCTATTGGTTTCAGGTGTACAATATAATAATGATTCAACATTTCTATACATTTCTCAGTTCTTATCAAGATAAATGTACTCTTTTCTTTTTTTTAATGTTTATTTTTGAGAGAGAGAAAGAGAGTGTGAGCAGGGGGAGGGGCAGAGAGAAAGGGAGACACAGAATCTGAAGCAGGCTCCAGGTTCTGAGCCTTCAGCACAGAGCCTGATGCGGAGCTCGAACCCAGGGACCGTGAGATCATGACCTGAGCTGAAGTCAGAAGCTTAACTGAGCCACCCAGGGGCCCTGAGATAAATGTACTCTTTTTTTTTATTATTTTTTTTAATGTTTATTTATTTTTGAGACAGAGAGAGACAGAGCATGAACGGGGGAGGGTCAGAGAGAGAGGGAGACAACAGAATCGGAAGCAGGCTCCAGGCTCTGAGCCATCGGCCCAGAGCCCGATGCGTGGCTCGAACTCACGGACCGCGAGATCGTGACCTGGGCTGAAGTCGGACGCTTAACCGACTGAGCCACCCAGGCGCCCCGAGATAAATGTACTCTTAATTCCCTTTATCTATTTCCCTCACCCACCTCCCCTCTGACAACCACCAGTTTGTTTTCTGTATTAAAGAGTCTTTTGTTGTTATTTGTCTTTTTTTTTCTTTGTTTTGCTTCTTATATTCCACATGTGAGTGACATATGACATTTGTCTTTCTCTGATTATTTCACTTCACATTATATCTAACTGCATATTGTTTTAAGTACGTACCTATGTATAATATACTATACGGCAGAAAAACTAATATAACTGCCAATGCTTCTCTAATTAGCTTTATTAACAGAAATACGATATGAATAGTCTCTTCTGTCCTCATACATATACATTCCCTTCTCACCTCGCTTTGCTGTCACCTCACAGTTCAAGGAGAAAAAAGGAAGTTAACAGAGATAAACTATCACCACTTTTTATCACAAAGTTGATAATTCCACCTGTATTTGAAGACATCTCCTTCCCTCTTAAAATGTCAGAAATGTCCATCTGATGAAAGCCCAACGTCTCTACTGCTGTTGTATTCTTGGGCTCTATTCATATATAATGATGTGTGTTCCTATATACATATTAATACACATAATATGTTATCTAATATATACTAGATACATTATATGATATATTGTGAAAATTAGTAAAAAGAACACAAAAAAAACTAATTTAAAATGGAACCAGGAAGCCATGAAGAGGAAGCCATTGTTCTCACACACAAATCACTTGTGGTAGGAACCATAACCAGCAGAAAGAAAGAATAAATTATTTTAACAAGAGGGGATGTTTTTCACATAGGAATTTTATCTCTTGTTTTTAAGAAAAAGAAAGAAGATCCCTGCCTTCTCCAGCAACAATGCTTTAACCCATGCTTGCAGCCAGTGAGAACCTATCACAATCTCAAACTCTTGTTCTTCTCCAATGAACTTTTGTTCTCACAGTTTTCCCCAGTTTCCTTCCAAAACCCAACAAAAGTTGACTTCACCTTTGTCTCTTCAGACCTGTCTATGGTTTGCCATAATTTGTCTCAAATTGCAATTCTTGTGCTATTCCTGAATAATCTCATTTTGTTAGTAAAATTGTTGGCTATGTTGTTTTTAAGGTTGACATTATATTTCTTCAAGGGAATGTCTATATCCACTATGTTCACATCCTCCTAGTGTCTCTCTAACATACATTGGACACCCTTTACTGAACCTACTCTAGACCAGTTCATCAAGGACTTCACTCTTGCTAAACTCAATGGAAAGACTTTTGACTTCATATTGTCATCTTCACTTCATATCTTAGAAACACTTGGTGGTAAAGTGTGTCCTTCCTCCTTTACCCTCCCATTACCGGTTCTTGAAAGTCTCTTTTTGGGGGTTTTCATGACATCAAATATTCCTAAGTTTAGCCAATTTTATTAACTTATCTTCTTTTGCTAACTTTTTCCTCTGTATCCAACTACCAACTTTGGGAGGGTCTTTGGGCTCAGGTCTAGGTTCTCTCATCCTGTCCTTCCTACACTTTGCTCTAGATGATTTCATTAATTCTCATGACTTTGCTCACCACAGCACAAGTCCCTAAGTATTCTCAGTCCTGATGTTACAGCCTAGATTCACATTCATATCTCTCAAGCTATTTGACATCTATACATGTCGGGTCCCTGGATATCTCAAAATCATCATGTCAAAATTAAAGCATTTAATGTGTCTCTTACATACACACACCCTCAACACTAGAAACAACTGTAAGAACAATTATCTGATCCTTTCCCGTTCTCTCGCCTCAGATCAAATAACACCTTTCAGATTACTAAAGACGAAAAATAAAACAAAATTAATCAAATTTAAAAAAAGAAAAGGTATTTGTACTTAAATAAAGGTGATTGTATTGAAAAAAGTTTTTCCATATTTAAATAAATAAGTTATTTAGAATGTTTCTCTTTCTCCCAGCTCCTTTCTATTCACCTCAAAAAAGATCTCATACCCATCCAATTCCATTCATTACTGCATCTACCCTGTGATAGCACTGTAATGTCTAGCCTAGACTGAGCTTCCTATTTCCACGTGTCTATTTGATATCATATTGCTGGAATACATTATTTATGAAGAGAAAGCCTGACCTATAACAACTATCTAGATTCTAATATTGTCGTGCTTTCCACGAAATACATGCTCGTGAGATTATAAAACTCAATCTTTGTTTCCGAAAATAGTCACTGTGACAAAAAATCCGCTCAGCAGTCATATGAAATAAAAACTTAAATCCATAAAAGAATTCATTCGCCTTGTTCATTTACACAAATTACTTATCCAATCCTCATTAATGAGCATTTAATCTGACAAAAATTTCATTTTTCTCATATTAAGGATTAAGAAACAAGCTCAAGTTTATAAATTGCTTACCTAAACATACCGAGGCCTTCTGTTTCTAAGATCTTTGAATTACTCATTAAAACTAAAGTAGAATTTAAGAACAATGTCCAGTAGAGTAAATGCAGTTGAAACAAGACACTTATATTAGTAACATGTATCTATCCAATTATTGAAGTTTCTTCAGAGATATAGAGAAAAATGCAAATTATAATATTAAGAAATCAACTCAGTTTTTCCAACTAAAAACTGAAATATAGTCAGGGGTGGATCTAAGTAAAATTTACAAAGCAAATAGCTCTTGGGGCATCCAAGTGGCTTAGCTGGCTAAGCATCTGAGTCTTGGTTTCGGCTCAGGACATGATCTCACAGTTCATGAGTTTGAGTCCTACAACCATTGTCTTCTGTGCTGACGGTGTGGATCCTACTTGGGATTCTCTCTCTCTCTCCTCCTGTCTCCTTCTCTCCCTGCCCCTCCCCCCACTCACACACACTCTCTCTCAGAATAAATTAAAAAAAAAAAAACTTAAAAAAACACTCTTTCACAACTCTATCAACTTTCTGTAACTTGACGTCCCTTACACATGTATTCATTATGTTTTTCCATTATGTAACTTATGAATTGCATATTTCTTTTTACATCATCTCTTTGTTCTCATCTACCCTAGCCTGGGATCATTGAAACCTCTACCCCAGTACATATTTGAATGTGTGTGTGTGTGTGTGTGTGTGTGTGTGTGTGTGAGAGGTGGGGTAGAATTTGTGTTTAATTTACTCCAAATTCAACAGCTAGATTTTTCAACTAGGCTTCTTTACCAGGGGAATATTTTTATTATACCAGTTTAAGGCATTTAAAATGATAGATAGCTCTATATATAATAAATAGAAGCTTGTCATTTACAATTATGCTTGTGAATAGAGTTTTAAATAAGTTCTATATGACCTTTCTAAATGTGTGGAATATTGGTAACAGGTGCAATCATTTCTACCTAGGCCCAGCCATTGATTTTTCAAGTATTCTGTGATGCTAATGTGATATGTTCCTTGTTCTCTCAAGTTATTCTAAGAATCACTTGAAACAGTGATGAGCAAAATCAGTCTTCTATCAAGCACTCTGTCTGGAAATTTAAAGGAAGATAGAGAAGGTAAAGGGTTCATGATTTTATAATAAAAGAAACTACACTCTCCGTTAGAACTCAGGAGAAATTCATTCCTGAAAGCAAATGATAATGAGATCTTGTGCTGAAAATCTGTAAGTTAAAAAGGCAATTAGCTTGTCTATCTTATTCACCTACAGGGGCAAAAACAATTCAGTTCTCACTGTTAAAATGGACTGCAGTCATATTGGATTTGAAAACCTGACTTTTTAAATATTTATGAATATCTAAACCCTGCATCAGAGAAGAAAGAGGGCACACATAATTTAGAAAACTTTCATTCAGCTGAATGACTCCATTGTAGAATTTTCATTTCATTTGAAACATTGGTTGAAATACAATATTTACTATCTCTGTTACAAACAAGTAACAAAAAAACATAAAATGAAAAATTTATAGTATGTCATTATTTTTAAATGAAACATCAGAGTGATTCCTTAAGATTTGTTCTTTTATTGGAAAATTCCAAATTAGAAATGTTTTGTAAAATGCATTCTTTTTTTGATGTTTATTTATTTTTGAGAGAGAGCGAGAGAGAGCACAAACCAGAGAGGTACGAGAGGGAGACACAGAATCCGAAGCAGGCTCTAGGCTCTGAGCTGTCAGCACAGAGCCAGACGCAGGCTTGAATCCACAGGCCATGAGATCATGACCTGAGCTGATGTTGGATGCTTAACAGACTGAGCCACTCGGGTGCCCCTGCAGTATGCATTTTTAAAGCTGTCTTGACTGGAACATAGGTGCCAATGTTTTCAAACAGATCACAGAGAATTTTTTGCTATGTGAAGTCACGGGAAACCACTGGAGAAATATAATTTTTTAGAGTCAATGAAAGTATTCATATTTGAATACATATGTTTGTCAGTTATAAGACCTTATATGCTAGTATGTATACTTTATAAATCATTTTAACATAGGAATGCTGATACAAATCTGTTATTTGTAGGCAAGTAGTGCAAGACAGCTATATATGTCTTCCTAACACCCAATCTCATATTTTTATTGCATGAAATAATCATTATGTTTTTGAAATGATATTGGGATATTTTGCCAAAATAATGTGGATAGTTCAAATAGGTTTCTAGACCAGAAGTCAACAAGCATTTTTTGCAAAGAGCCAGATAGTAAATATTTTTGGCATTGCAAGGCCATGTGATCTCAGTTGCAATGTTTCAATTATGCCACTATAGTGAAAAAAGCATGGACAATACACCAACAAATGACCAATCGTGTTCCAATAAAACTTTATTTACAAAAACAGGTAGCGGGTTAGTCATGCATCGAATACCACTAGTTATCTTTAAAATGCAAAATGCTTCCAACTTGTGAAACAAGAAAATTGTATAACTGTCCCTCAACCCAAAAGGTCTCCCTGATCTGCATATGGGAAGAAATGGAAGAGAAATTGACCAATGATAAAACACATGTCTAGAAAGGAGTTGCTAGAAGGTGGAGGAGGGGCAGTGAAGTAGCCTCCAGCCTGAGAAGTTACGCGGGGACCCGAAAACAAAGCAAACCACTTGATATCATTTACACAGAGTTTTATTTAGGATAACTTACTGATAGGGTACATGGGGCAGATGACCCAGGCCCTATGCAACTATAATACACAAAGTCCGCACCTTGATCCACAGCTTTTACAGAGCCAGGAGCATTGTGGTAAGGTCAAAGGGTAGTTATTTCAAGTGAAACCTTCTGTGTGCCACTATACGGAAGTATAGAATAAGCCTTCCGGCATTTTGATCCGGGGGTATGTTAATATCTACAGGGCCTGGAACAGTGATCCCCGGAAGGTCACTGCGCAGGGAATGAATACGATGAAGGGCCGAATATGGAGTCAGTGTTGTCAGCACGTCTACAGGAGTTAAGAATCAGAATGACTGGGGTGCCTGGGTGGCTCAGTCGGTTAAACGTCCGACTTCAGCTCAGGTCATGATCTCGCGGTCCTTGAGTTTGAGCCCCGCGTTGGGCTCTGTGCTGACAGCTCAGAGCCTGGGGCCTGTTTCAGATTCTGTGTCTCCCTCTCTCTGACCCTCCCCTGTTCATGCTCTGTCTCTCTCTGTCTCAAAAATAAATAAACATTAAAAAAAAAAAAAGAATCAGAATGACTAGTTATTCCATCCAAAGCTTACATACTCCATTCCATCCTCAAAGACAATCATCTCACTTCGACTCGAATACCTCAAGTGATAGAGAACCCAGGACCTAGAGTGGCATGTGAGTACTATGTTCAATTTTGGAACAGTTCTAAATATCAAACACATCATTTCCGTTGTGTTTTGAGGTAACTTGCAGTAATTGACTAGTTATTTAGTATGAACTTGTCTGTGATATTACACTTGCTTCAGAGATGCATTGGCTTGTTTTAATTATTCAGCATCTTCAAAATTTTTTTTTTCAACGTTTATTTATTTTGGGGACAGAGAGACAGAGCATGAACGGGGGAGGGGCAGAGAGAGAGGATTCTGTGTCCTTCTCTCTCTACCCCTCCCCTGCTCATGCTCTGTGTGTCTCTCTTTCTCTCAATAATAAAAAAAATGTTAAAGAAAAAAAATTTTTAAAAATTAAGAGCGTACATTTATCAGATAAAAGTTTTTAGCATTTTTTTTTGAAATTAGGATATGCATGAGGTAAAAAAATAACTATGTATAGAGCATTTATTCTGTGTCAGACCCTGTGCTAGGCATTAGGGGTAGAAAGGTGTCCTAGGATCTCACTGTGTAAGCTAAATCTTTCGACCTATCGCTAAGTTTTACAATCATTCATGAAAACTACTTGTGCTTAACTGTGACCCTCTGGGAACATCCTTGCCCAAGGCTATTTCACACCGATGGCTTGCTCACGTCTTCATCACCTTGTTTCTCAGGTCACATTCTCTGTCACTCAAAATAATCTTCCACCTATTATAAATTTTACCTTTTTGGGGAATTGGATTAATTACCTGTGATAAGCTTTTGATTCTTGGTCCACATTGCTTGCGATCCTTTTTAAGTAAATTTAACAGAACCAATATGTTCTAGAATCCCCCCTTCCACTTTATCAGTAAAATCAAACAGAATTTAGAAATATGGTGGGGTTTTTTTGCCAAAATTGACAGCTTTGGTTATACCTGATAATTTTATGGTGGTTGCTTTTATGCATTTTCGTTTCTTCTTAGGATTTTATCGATAGTTTTTCAACACAGGCAGCTTTAATTTGCCACTCGGATTGTCTAATTTTTACGAATTTCATGCTGTTTATCCTGATGTCAAATTGAGGCCTAAGAATATCTGAAAGCCTGCACTTTCAGGTTATCACACAGGGCTAATCGGCCACCACAACAGCATGAATGAAAGAATTTCTCAATTTAGGGCCTAGGAGGATATGTATTGTCTAGTCTTTCCTAAGTTTGAAAAGAAACACACCCGGCCTGTGTTATCTTCAGAAATGAGAAGGAAAAACACGGTGGGGAGTTGGAGGCATTAATATTTGGCAAAGATAAGCTGCCATTTCAGGAATCCTACCTCTTTCGTTTTAAAGCCCAGCCAACATTCAGTCAACACTATCACATATTCACTTCCACAAATTTGGAAGATAGAGCGTAGTAACTTCTAAACCTGATTTTTTTTTCACTATCAGAGGGGGAAAAAAAACTATTTTTAGTTATTTAATTTGAAATTATCACTTCAGGCATTGTGGCTTTCTCTGCTTTGTAGAGGTTATTGTAAATGTGACACTCATTACTGAGACAGTATAATGAAACCTTAAGGACAAAAAGGCTGTATTTTATTTTGCTTGAACGCATGTATTTGTTTGGTTTCTCCTGTCTCAACTTTTAGTCCCTACTTTCATGAAACGCATCCCTCCCCCCACCTGACAATCAGTGAAAAGACAACATATTTAAGGAAGAATAACACCTATCACTTTTCTTTTTACACACTGAGTTTTGGGAGTGAAAATGCATACAGGGAAATGAATATATTTTCATATGAAATTTGAATTTGAAAGAAAAGTCTTTTGCTTCCTTCTTTTTTTTTTTTTTGCTTGCTTCTTTCATATGCAATCTGTTCCTTTATAATGTTTTACTCAACCCAAACTGAGTATGCTGTATGAAGGCAGAAATCCCTTTCAATGAAATAGCAAACTTTCTCTATTTGAGTCTAAAATGCTCTCCAAGAGCCATAGCAGTCGCCATTTATGGCTTTGACTCTTACAAACCACAAGATAAAGGCTGTGTGTGTGTGCACCATGAATTCAGAGGGAAAAAAAAAAAAAAAAAAAAACCACCCGAGATCTTTCTCAGTATGAACTGTAGGAGCCTTTCCTGAGTAGAAGGAACACATTTTCAGCCCATTTGCACCACTCAGAGACGTCCTTTTTTTCCTTCTTTGAAAGGAATCTCTAGCTGTGCCTCATTATAGTGTGCAGTGGAGAAGGAGAGAGGAAGTGAGTAAGAGGGAGGGCTGGAGAGAGACGGTGTTGTGGAATCAAAAGGAAGGTGCTGCGCTGCAAGTAGAAAGTAAATTGCCCCTTCCACTTTAGGACCAAACCCTTTGACAGCCTGTAGTAATTTTCAGCCTTTATTGCCACTATACACACCGGCAGCGTTATGAGTTTTTGTGTACAGAAACAGATACGCACGCACATGCACGCGCCCCACGTGCGTCCACTAACCACCGGCTTGTATCCACCCCGATCAGCCAGCGTGTCCATCCATCCGTGTTCACGTACTTCTACGGAAGGATTTATTTTCTGTCTTCATAAAAGGCTCTCTCCTCATTACGACAGAGTTTGTACATCCTGGAAAATGTAAGCAATCATACTTGTTGACCCTTTCGCTCCCACTTACTTTATTTTTTCTTAAACTCTTCCTTACAAGTTGTTAATGAGAATAGCTGTTACATATAATAATATGTAATATGTAATATAATAGCTGTTACATGTAAGGCGGTTATCTGAAAAAAAAAAACAAAACAATTGGTGGTTCTCAGTGGTAAACTTCAAAGCCAAATGCATAATTTAAAATAAAATGTGTTGGGGCGCCTGGGTGGCTCAGTGGGTTAAGTGGCTCACTTCAGCTCCCGTCATGATCCCATGGTTCGTGGGTTCCAACCCCGCATCGGGCTCTGTGCGGACAGCTCAGAGCCTGGACCTACCTCAGATTCTGTGTTTCCTTCTCTCTCTGTCCCTCCCCAAATTGTGCTCTGTCTCTCTCTGTCTCAAAAAAATAAACATTAAAAAATAATTAAAAATTAAAATGTGTTATTTATTAGCAAATTAAATAGCTCTGCTTCAATACTTAAGAGACTTATTTTCCTTTTACAAAAAAAACTAAAGGGGAGCCTGGGTGACTCAGTCCGTTAAGTGTCAGACTCTTGGTTTCAACTCAGGTCATGATCTCAGGGTTCATGACTTCCAGCCCCACACCAGGCTCTGTGCTGACAAATTCTCTCTCTCTTTCTCTCTCTCTCTCTCTCTTTCACTGTGCTCGAGATTCTGTCTCTCCCTCTTGCTCTGCCCGCCCTGCTCACTCACTCTCTTTCTCAAAATAAATAAATAAATAAATAAAGGTTAAAGACAAAAACCTAAAAACTTAAGTTCTGATTACTCAAAATTTTTAAGTTTTAGACAAGCATTACAATTTCGCTATTTAAAATGAATAGGATTAGAATTATATTTTTATTATGGAAGCTCTCAAATCCCTGACTATTGATTATGCAATTCTTAAAACAGGTTTTCAGCCAAAGTGCTTAAAAAATTGACAAAAACAATGAGACTATCCCTGTCTTGTATTTTTTGATATTACCAAATAAATTGGTGCTTCAAAATGCTCTGGAATGGTGAAGAGTGAGCTACATCTGGAGATTTGTGTCTGCTGGTGGGCTAGATTGTTTGATTCCTTCTAGTCTTACTTATAGACTGACGGGCATGAAAGGAAAGTGTGAAAACCCATAGTTTGAAATGCCCTCCCCTGTGTTATGCATAGGGAACAAGAAGCTCTTCATTCTATCTGTTGAAACAAACCTGACATAATGAACTTCAGGGAAAAAAACCCACCTCAATTAATAAAAAAAAATACTGGTAATAAAGTGAAAGTCAAGAATTATGTCAGCTGACCACAAGGAAATGTATCTGAGTGGGAAAGAGTTCTGCTCTTGGAGACCTATCACATGGAATGCTCAGACCTCTTGGAGATGGTCTAAGGCTCAAATTAAACATTTATAATCATAATAATGATATGATATTGGCATTATACCAAAAAAATAGTAAAAGTCTCCATAAAAAGAAAAGTGGCTATTCCAACAAAATAAAATAAAACAAGGTGTCTTTCTTTGCTTTGTAGACTCAATAAATAACAGCAAAGGAGTGCTGTTGAGTGCCGAACCACTGTAGGAAAAAGTACAAAACAAATCCCTGTTTTCGAAATCAAGCTTCAGTATCTCTAACTGAGGTACACTCTGATAAAAGTGTTCAAAAGTCTAGGAAAATGTTAACAACCATTTGGTGGATGGAGAAAGACTGTGAATGCTACCCCTCCCCCTTGTTTTCTGGCCATCCAGTTTGATGGATCTCTGTTCATTCGTTTTTGTTCATTCTTCATTTAAAAACATGCACTAAAGACTTCCCACGTGCTTCAGGTTCTCTGGAAAGCAAGATACCATATTGTCCTGCCTTTTGGTTTGTAAAGATGGCTGACAAGAGAATAGTTGCAATACCCAGCTTTTATATCATTTAAAAGAGGTGTATCGAGAGAGGAATATGGCTTATTCTGCTTGAAGATATCAATTAGTTATTAGAGACAAAACAGCATGAAATCTGAACCTGGTGGACTAAATTAGGCTTTGATAAGGAGGTAGGTCACAAAGGGACACCGGAGGAAGAGATGAAGACAAGGGCATGTGATAGAACGTGGTGAGTAACAAAAGCCACAAATAAACTGATGCAAGCAGAGCGAAAAGTTTACGAGTACACACTCAGAATTAGACACTTTTAAAATTCACTTTAGAGTTGAATGACTAAAGAAATTTACTTAATATCTCTAATTCTCAGTTGGCTCATTTCAAAATTGGGGATGATCATGGAAACTTTCTCATTATGAGATGGTTTAATTTATGCCCTTGACACAGTGTTTGACCTTGGATGGTCAAAATATTAGTACTTCTCTCCTCTTTCACCTTGAATTTTTCTTAACCTCCTTCTTCTGAGGGTATGAGTAGATATTAAACTTAAAACATTAAAAGGGGGAAATGTCATAAGGCATGTTGTTTTCTATGCAAAGGAGTTTCAAGAAAAATCTAGAGCCTTAATCCTTTTAACTTTGCTCAAAAATAACATTTTTTTCTATGTTGCTAGAAAATTTCAAGGATGACTTATATACACAAATAGAGTTTCTATATATTTACTAATAGAGATATATAGTTGCTGTATAAACATCTAGTTTATATACATTTAGAAATAGAAAAAATCAATTAGCCAAAGGAAAGATCAAGCTAATGGCTTCTATACCATTATTATAAAACCAAGTCATGGATTAAATGTATAAGAATCAATAATGACATACAAATAATTTAACATTTTGGTTGATTCTGAAAACATGGAAAAAGAGTTCTTGAGCAATGTTTTATTTTGAATTATCCTTCTAAAATCAATACCATCAAAATTAATAAGACTATAAAGGAATGAGAAATTAAATGCTATAAAGCTATTTCCAATAGAGGTAATGCATAGTTATTTGTCCTGTTACCTTTTGCAGGCCACATTTTAAGGTCAAACTGATGGTACTAAGAGATGTGTGTTTTCAACCTCTTCCTCTGAAGTTTTCTTTTAATTGAATGCAGTAAATCTACTTGTCTTGGAAATATTTATTTAAGAATATTCTCATATTGGACACTTCTCTTTTAGTTTAATCAAGATTGATTGGTTAGCAGGGATGGTCGGGTTGAGTTCTTCTCAGACTTATGGGAATTATAAACAATGATTATTCCATGCATCTTTGATAACATAACTGGAAAGGAAACTAACTATTCCCATCTAGTTCCTCATGGGCAGAAGTCTATATATAATGTTGTCATCAAAGTGTGACCAACAAATGATATCAGGTGCCAGGTTGGTCTTGTCCAGGAGTTCAGAGGTTGAAGTGAAATAGTCACATTGACTCTAACTCACCATTCAGAGAATGAAGTGGATGCTTTTCATGTATTGATTGGTTTACAACTTCTGGATTCTACTCGGTATGGCAGGTAAAAAAAAAAAAAAAAAAAAGAAGAAGTAACATTCACAATAGCCATTGTAAATTTGTAAGTGTAAAGTTTTCTTTTTTTGCTCTCACGTTTGATTATATTTCAACTTTCAGATCATTTGGTTAGCTGCACTAAAAGTAAAATACACTAGTAATGTGACCAATTCATTTGGAAAAATAATCTCTGGACATAACTTTCATTCATTTTTCTTATAAGTCCAATAGCCTTTATTCACAAATATCATTAAATAGTTCAAAGCGTTTACTCCCATCCCCTCAATATGTTCTGTGCAGCAATTTATAAGAAGCTTGAACTACTTCCCTGGTACAAACGTGTATTTATTTAACATAATTATAAAATTTGTGGAAACAAAAATGATATTGAAGCGATATCTGATTTTTTTTTTACCATGGATGCTTAAAAACATTTTATAAGTATTACTTAATTTTTTCAAAGTCTCTATTATCAATTACTTCCTTTTATATTCCCAAGAATATCTCAGATATTAATCTGAGGATTATTATTATTATTGATAATCTGAGGATTATTAAAAATTTAGAACCATGTTATGTGTAAAATCCGTGCAAATCATTGTGATTTTCTTTTATATAACATGATTTTACATATATTATTATTTTTAATCTCAGAGTAGAATTGTTTGAAATATGTATTATATTTATATCCATTTTTATTATGAATGCGGACATAGCAGTTCAATAATAAAATGTGTCATTTTGAAAATTTTTCATTGCTTTGAGTATTTTCATTGTTCACATAAAACCAAAAATTATCAAGGTTATTTTTCATATTAAGTATAGTAATAAGTCATGAACAAAAAAGAACTGTCCTTGGTAAGATACATATGACAAGGCATTAGTATTGAGAAGATAATACATAATGGACCCAGTAAACTGTTCTACACCCACGCTTGAAACACACAATTGGAACAAATGGTAAAAGACAGACAATCCAACAAATTGCTAAATAAAGCCTTCTTCTTATGGGTGTGAGCTATGATTACCTACTTGTGAATAATAGTTTGTGGAAGATGAGAGAAGGCTGAGATCAGAGCTACTGATGTATTTAGTAACTGGGGTCCCCATTTGCCCTAGTAAGGTGTGGGGTAATAAGCATGCATCTGGGTTGTCTCCACCTAAATAGTAGAAAAATATAATGTAGCCTGTGGCAGTTTGAAAGAGTTGTTTAGTAGGAAAATCCGGGATGGAAGCAGTAAGATGAGAACATGTATACAAACATGTGTGAATGTGTATGCAGTCGGGGAAGGTAGAGTTGGGGAGGAGTGCTCAGAGTGAGAGGAAATAGAAATTTGGCTCAAGAGATTCTTTTAGTTGGCTGAATCAGTGTTGCCGTTCGAGGCAGCTTTAACTTAAAACCTTGCTCAAACTTTTCAAAGTTTTAAGATGCCAATACACCAGTCCCTAATTCTTGAACTGCTCCCAGGCCAAAGGGACACTTAGATACCAGAAGAAGTGTTCTTGATGGTCAGTAATACATCCACATAAAAAAAAAAAAGGGATGCTGTAACTCATGCCTTTAGATGGCAAATGTAGTCTGGGAAACTTAGAATGAAAGGCACTTTTTAGATATCAGCTTTGTTTGAAATGTCAGTGAAAAAGGGTTGGTTGCTCTTGATTTTTCTCCAGAGCTAAGATGAAAAGAGCAGCCTTCTGGCATTTTGAAAGAATGGAGAACCCACCAAAAAATACAGGTGACATATAGGATCACTGCAAAGAGAGTTTTCCTAGCGGAACAGAAATAAAATCATTACCAGAAATAGGAATTGGAAGGGACCATGGGCCGGTAAGATGAGAAATTTAATTTAGAGCTGCAGAAACGCCACACTGTTCACTGTATTTCAGAGTCAAGATTTAGACTCTCAGAGTCCAAATTGATTAATATATTAAGTAGTAAGAGTGGAGGGAATAACTCCCCACTTTTTAAGTGTAGGTTGCACATAATGACTCCCTTTCATACAGCATACAGAAGGGGGGAAGATATTAACTCTGCAGTGGAGAAAGCTGACAAACACTACCTTATCCAGATGACTAAGGTCAATATAAACAGTCATAAATCATGTTGATAGTATGTACTCTTGATAGGACGTGATGAAAAGGGCACGCTATAACTCTGGTCTTCCTCCCAATAACCCATGACCCCAGGATTATCATGAGAAAAACATCAGACCAATTGCAAAAGAGGATATCCCACAAAACATCTGACCACTACTCCTCACAACTTAAAAAAACCTGAGAAACAAGGGAAGTCAAAGAAATTTCCATGGGCATGAGGATCATAAGGAACACTAAATGTAATGTGGTATCCTGGCTATGATCCAAGAACAGAAAAACGATACTGAATAAAAACAAGGGAATCTGAATAAGGTATGGACTTGAGTTAATAATGAAGTATCAATATTGGTTGGCTCATTGTAAGGAGTGTATCATATTAGTGTAAGATGTTAATAGTGAAAACAGGGTTCAAAGTATATGGAAATTCTCTTAACTATTTCACAATTCTTTCTGTCCTTCTAAAATTATGCCAAAAATTAGTTGTTTCGAAAAGTGAAAAGAATGTTTGAATAACTGAGTTGAGATGGCTGAAAACCAAATTACTTATCAGGAATGACAGTTAAGTGACTGTCACAAGACCTGGTACAGGATACCAAAGACATGAGCATTATTATTTGAAAACAAACCCAGGAGACCCTGGATCTGTTTCTAAGAGGGCATGGGAGGATTTCAAAGAAGACAGACTGTAGCGGGAACAACAACAATCAAAATAGGGTACTATTGTATTAAATATAATAATACCCAATATAATAGGCAACTACAACACCAAATGGTTCCTAACTTCACGTATCTGGGTGAAATTGATAATTTTTAAGAATAAAGAGAATACTTTACAGATTTCCAGAAAACAACAACAACAAAGCAATTTAAGGGAATCGGCCAAGACACCCTCACACTTCCCTTCAGCTTAGACAGATTTCTTCCTGACTATAGCCCTTGACCTCCCTTTTTCTAGAGCATTTACTCTAGAAAACTTACAATTGTAAATTATGTCTCTGCTCTTTTAAGATGTGAATCATCTACTACCCACAAATATCTTCTAAATGACCTGGTAGCCATCCCTTTAAAATGTATTCATCAGGGCACCTGGGTTGCTCACCAGGTTAAGCAGTGGTCTCTTGGTTTTAGCTTGGGTCATGATCTCACGGGTCGTGAGTTTAAGCCCCACATCAGGCTCCACACTGACAGTGCAGAGTCTGCTTGGGATTCTCTCTCTCTCCCTCTCTGCTTGTTCTCTCTCTCTCTCTCTCTCTCTCTCTCTCTCTCTCTCTCTCTCAAAAATAAATAAATAAACCTAAAAATAAAGTAAATAAAATGTCAGTCTCTCTTCCATTTTGCAAATGTCCCAAATAGAATCTCACTTGCCTATTAATTGGTCTGGTTCAATTCTTCATTTACAGAATGTGTAAGTAAGATTTCAGGAAGACAAAGATGAAATGTTGAAGGCAAAGGATTTTGCCTGACTGAGATCCAGCTATAATAACATATTTGACCATGAGAATCAAATAAGAACATCCTCCACCACAAGGACTTTAAAAAAAAAAATCACATACGCCACACACTCATGAAGAAATCTTAAGATATTTAGTAAAAACAAAAAAACAAAAAACAAAAAAAACCAAAAAACTTTATTCAAGAACATCTATAACTGTAAAGGATAAGGTGACAAAAGAATTAGAAAAACAATAGTTTATACTAAATTATTATTGATGATGAATGTAAAATATACTATAGTAGTTCAGTAAAAGCATAAAATAAAATCAATGTAATTTAAAAGTACTAATAACAATCTGGAAAAAAAGCTCATTTTAACTGGAGTTGAAAGGTGATATAGAGTGGGACAGAGACAAAAAAATTAAATTGTGCATCCACATGAAGGTGACTTTTGACAGGAAATGTTTTTCTTAAAATTATAAGGCTGCCTTATAATTTATTTATGGATACTCCCTATAATCCAATAGATTATAGATAGATACATGGTAGGTAATACATGGGTAACATAAAATTCTCACATTCCCAATCTAACAGAAGAAACACAAAGGAAGAAAGAAGATGGAAGAGTGTTCTAAGAATCAGAATATGAATGCAAGTGAGACACAATGAGAATGATGATGGAGAATGAGTGGTAAGCAGTAAAACAGATCAGTACGAAAAGTGTAAAGCTCGAAAAGTAGATTGTCATTGGACACGAACAATCAAATCAGAAGAGGGAATATAAATGTGACCAAGCATATCAGAACATCTTTGTTGTCACTAACAAGGAGAAAAAGGCAAATTAAAACAATTTCAACATTTGGAAAAGATAAAGTTAAATAAATAAAATGTACGTTTCTCTACTTGTTAATCAGATAAGTGGCAATATGGCACTTCCATCAATTTCATTAGGATTGTAAACTGTTATGAAGTCTATGCAAGACAGGGACTCCTGGTTGGCTCAGTCGGTTAAGCATCAGTCTTCGGCTCAGGTCATGATCTCGTGGACCATGGGTTCAAGCCCTGCATTGGGCTCTGCGCTGACAGCTCAGAGCCTGAAGCCTGCTTCGGATTCTGTGTCTCCCTCTCTCTCTATGCCCCTTCCCCACTGTGCTCTCTCTCTCTCTATCAAAAATAAATAAACATTAAAAAAAATTAAAGTCTGTGCAAGACAGCTTGGTAGAGTCTATCAAAATTTAAAACTTGTCTATTCTTGGGGCTCCTGGGTGGCTCAGTTGGTTAAGCATCCAAATCTTGATTTCTGCTCAGCTCAGGATCTCATGGTTTGTGAGATTGAGCCCTGAGTCTGGCTCTGTGCTGACAGCATAGAGCCTGCTTGGGATTCTGTCTCTCCCTCTCTGTGCCCCTCCCCCAATCAATTGCATTCTCTCTCTTTTTTTCAAAGCAATAAACATTTATTTTCTTTATTTTTTAAATGTTTATTGATTTTTGAGAGATGGGGGTGGGTGAGGAGGAAGAGAGAGAGGGAGACACAGAATCCAAAGCAGGCTCCAGGCTCTGAGCTATCAGCTCAGACTTCCTCACGGGGCTTGAACTCATGAACCCTGAGATCATGATCTGAGCTGAAGTTACATGCTTAACAATTGAGCCACCCAGGCACCCTAATAAATCAACATTTAAAAAAGAACTTGTCTCTTCTTCACTACAGCAACTACCTTTCTAGGGATCTAGTCTACAGAAATATCACACATGTGCACAAAGATATATAATATGAAGTTTGTTATGGTATAACAAATGGAAATGATCCCAAAGTTTATTAATAGATGCATTATTTTATTTTCTTTGTTCATTTGTAAAATGGGTCATAGTACATCTGTTATAAATAATGAAGTGAATCTTTAGTTTGCTTCATGAGGGAATACCCATAAGATTGTGTTTTATTTATTTATTTATTTTTTAATGTTTATTTATTTTTGAGACAGAGAGAAACAGCATGAATGGGAGAGGGTCAGAGAGAGAGGGAGACACCGAATTCGAAGCAGGCTCCAGGCTCTGAGCTGTCCGTACAGAGCCTGACACAGGGCTCCAACTCACAGACCGTGACATCATGACCTGAGCTGAAGTTGGACACTTAACCAACGGAGCCACCCAGGTTCCCCATGAGATTGTGTTTTAAAGCAGAGAACAAACTGAGCCTTGATAGAGGAGGTGGGTGGGGCATAGGCTAAATGGGTGATGCAAGGAGGGCACCTGTTATGATGAGCACTTGATATTATATGTAGGTGGCGAATCACTAAAGTCTACTCCTGAAACCAATATTACCCCATATGTTAACTAACTAGAATTTAAATAAAAATTTGAAAAAGAAAAAAAATAAAAGCAGATTCTAGAACCATTTTTATGAATAATTGTGTGCATGTATCTTATTTATTTATATTTCTAAACAGAGAGAGAGAGAGAGAAGAGCATGAAAGCAAGAACTGGGGAAAGGGGCAGAGTAAAAAAAGAGAGAGAGAATCTCAAGTAGGCTCAACACTTGGCATGGAGCCCGATTCGGGGCTCAATCTCACAAACCGTGAGATCATGATCTGAGTGGAAATCAGGAGTCAGACACTCAACTGACAGCCACCCAAGTGCTCTAAGAACCATTTTTATATTTGATTCTTATTTGGACAAAAAATCATATTTGAATGTATACACACATACAAGCACACACATACATACACAAAAGGAGGAAAACAATTAAGTGTAAACACCAAATGGTGGATATTAGTTAACCCTGATGGACTTACATTTGGGGAAGCATTAAGGGGCAGGGTTAAGATTACTATTGGACTACAAGTCCTTCCACATCATTGAAATTATTTTACCACAATGATACTTTTATGACTAAAGGATGAAAAAAATCTGCACAATAGTATACCCCTAATGAGTTCATTTGTGTGTAGTTGATGCTTGAACAGCATAGGTTTGAACTGCGTCCTCGTGCATTTTTTTTTCAGTAAGCACTGTACTATAAATGTATTTTCTCTTCTTTAAGATTTTATTAACATCATTTTCTTTTCTCTAGCTTCTTTTTGTCATTAAACAAAGTTTAACCTAGTAAACTTGAACAGCTAAGGAGCCCTACTAAGTGATTCATGAATCTGGCAGCAGCCCACCTAGCAAGTAGAGGGGAGTTCTGAGGACTACACAAAATGAGGGTTTTTGTTTGTTTGTTTGTTTGTTTTTTATAGGAAAGAGGGTGGGTCAAGGAAGTTATTATCAAAAAGAAGAAGATGAAGAAGAAGAAGAAGAAGAAGAAGAAGAAGAAGAAGAAGGAGAAGAAAAAGGAGAAGAAAAAGGATTCATTGAGGCAAGGTCACTTTCTCTTGGGGGGACAGGTAAAGGGGTCTTATTAGACTGTTTACCTCCTTTGAGGTATGAAGAGGGCTTATGTGGCAGACTCACTGGAGCTGATCAGAGAATTCCTGACTGGTCCCTTAAGAGCACATTTTTGTGGGAGGTTGAAGATGCAATTAGATTAGGTATTAAGCCTTGGTTTGCGGACTTAGCCTAAGTGGCGCCATTTTGGGCCTATGGTTTTCCTTTTAACACTTTATTATTAGAATACAGTATATAATACATATAACATACAAAATATGTATTAAAGAATTGACTGTGTTATAGGGAAGACTTTCAGCCAACAGTGAGCTACTAATAAGTCTGGGGGAGTTAAAATTATACATGAATTTTTGGCTGCACATAAGGTTATCTGTGGCTACAACATAAATGCACATGTGCTCTCTCAACATATGAAGGGCAAATTGATGTAAGGGCATATTGATGACAATAATTTTAAAGCTGTGTTATGTGTAAGTAACCTCTTATTAGTTGGCCTAGAAATTAAAATGTCACATACAACATGGGACGTTATTGTTAAGTTTCCAAACTAAAGATAATTTTTTTAGAACATTCAACACTTAATAATTCATGACTATCTCTATGATTCCAAGAATTTAAAATTTTATTTCTTCCTACAAGGTTCATATAATTCTTGAAAACATATTATTTTCTAATAATTTAGCTTTTTTTAATATTAAACTTGAGTTTTTATCAGGGGGTATCTTCATGGATAGTTTTTAGATTTATTTTCTTATTACCTTTTACTTGAAAGGAAGAAAACTCACTGGATGCCTCTTCAAACGGATAATTTATTATTGTGCACAAAGTCATTCTTCAGATTATCATCTCTGACCTCATGCACACACATACAAATACACACATGCGCGTACACACACGATGCTTGTCCGTTGTTTCAGTTTTATTTCATCGCTCACCAAAATTTGTAATGACTGATGTTTAAAAAACATAAGAAAATTTCTCTTTTTTCCCCCTCACAATTCCTTTGTTGAACCTTACATCTTCATGGAATTTGAAAATATGGGTCAAAATGTAAACACCATTTCATTGTGCCCTTGCTCATAGCAAAACTCTCACCATTGGTGTCTGGAGCCTCACAATGGGAAGCAACCCATGTATAGTGTCCTTCTTGTTGAGAAAAAAGAAGAAATTTCTTGTCTCAAAAAGAAGACTCTATTCACCATTGAATATTTTGTTTTCTTTATTTAAAAGCCTTAAGGTCTAATGTGTCCTCTTCCTCCTAGGACTGTGAAAATATAGTTCTATCTGTTAACTCCCTCTGAAATAAGCCAACTGCAAGATTATATGCAGTCAGCCATTAACCACAGCTCAAGGAATTCGAAGGCACAAACTATGCAGGCAAGAAAATGGCAGGTGTGCAGTGTAGATAAAAATTCAATCCCAGGGGCTTCTCTCTCTAGTTCCTGGAGAGCCAGATTGGTGTTTTTTTTCCTATTTTTAGATAATCTGTACATTCAGCATATATATGATTGCTGCTAAATATTCAAAATATCGTGTACCATTGTGAGAAAATTTAAGTATAAACAATAAAAGTGAAACTTTTTTTTCTTAACGGGGAGAATTATTAATGATTTGGCATGAGGAATCATAAACTTCTTCCTATTCACAGATAGATGGACAAATTGGCACTTACAGATACAGATTGACCATACTTAGTGCTCAGGACCCTGGCACTTAGCTGACCCAGGCACTTAGCCTGGTGAAGGCTGAGGAGTGAAGGTGAAAATGTCATATTTAGAAAATAATCACCCATCTAAAGGTGGAAACAACAGCTCTTACCCCATCCTGCATCCAGATTGCAGCTTATTTATTTGAGAATCTAAAAAAGAAAGAAAGAAAGAAAGAAAGAGGTACCCGAGTGACTCAGTTGGTTAAGCATCTGACTTCATGATCTCACAGTTTCATGAGTTTGAGCCCTGCATTGGTCCCTGTGCTGACAGCTCAGAGCCTGGAGCCTACTTCGGATTCTGTGTCTCCCTCTCTCTCTCTGCCCCTCCCCCACTCACACTCTGTCTCTCTCTCTCAAAAAATAAACATTAAAAAATTTTTTTAAAGAAAAGAAAAGAAAAAAATTCATTTATAGGTATTGTTTTTTGTGTGGCTGCCAATGAAAAATATTACTCATTGCGTAGCATTCCATGAGTCATCTAGTAAATACTTTGCCTATGCCCACTGAGTCTCCAATGCATTTATACTAATTTATTCTAAACTATGAACATTAAATATCACAACATTTGAGGAAATCTTTCATTATAAAGAAGATTAGCTCACAGAGAAAGGGGATGTAGAAGCAACAATTTACAGAAGAAAATATACAGACATTCAACACAATTATAATTAATATTTTCAGAGACTAGCAAATATATTGCATCCGTTTAACAACTTTAGAGAATATTATGTAAATGGGCCAGAGAAAAAGAAATAAGGTGTGAATTTTCTTGTAGTAAAAATAAATTAAAATTCTATGGAAGTATTGGAAGGTAATTTAGAAACTCCAGGCAGGTAGAGGGAAAAACAAAAGGGTGGGGGGAAACTGTGAAGACAAAGAATGGGCAGTAGTCAACATACCTAATCAGTATGATGATTTTTTTAAAGGTAATAAGGAAAATGAAAGGAAAGAAACATCAAAACAAAACACATAAACATTTTCTGGGCCAGAAGACATCGTTTCCAGATCATAAACATCCTCATGGTGTCCAGTGCAATGAGTAAAACACGTCTGCAAACAGCAATGTAAATCATTGATGAATCTCAGGAAATCAGATATGGTAGCTCGTCTCCAAATATGGTTCTCCAATGAACCACGTCTACCAGTATTCACACCAGGAGTGGGCATCTCATCCTTCAATCAAGGCTGCTCCTGTATTAAATGGAATGTGGCAAAAATGATGTTAAGAGATTTACAAGGCTAGGTCCCAAGAAACCATCTAGTCTCTCTCTAGGATACTTCTTCCGAAATCAGTTGCTATAGAATAAAGTGTTCATAGCACTTGCAGAGGCTACATGTAGACACTCCAGTAGATGGTCCCAATGATTCTACAACTGAAAACCAGCGTCAACTGCAATCCATGAAAATGGGCTATCTTGAATCCCCTGCCCAATAAAATCATCAGGTGGCCTTATCCCCAACCACCATTTCACTGCAACCTCATGAGGGACCCCAGGCAAGTTCAGTCAACCCAAGAACCATGAAGGATAACAATAAATCTTGTTTCAAGCAGTGAAGTTTGGCATGTACTTTGGCTTCCTGTGTCACTTCCAATGTGTGTGTGTGTGGGGGGGGGGGGCTTCCCACATAAGCCCAAGCAATTCTCAGATACCATCAGGGTGTCATAATTCAAATCAGTTCTGATGCTATTTACCTGGAGATCGCATCAGATTCCATAGGATGAACACTCAGTTCTACGACACTGCCCCTCACCAACGTGAGACACAAGTCACAGGTTCAGATTGCTACCCATGCTTCTGAACAATCTATATATAAAAGGTTCCTACAGCCTCCTCTCAGATTTGATCAGTTTGGTAAGCTGCTCACAGAATTCAAAGTAACATTTTACTTACTAGGTCCCCAGTTTATTATAATAGGACATAATTCAGGAATAGACAGAAGAGATGACTAGAATAGGTATGGGGGAAAGACCAGGAGATTCCATGCCCACTCCAGGTGCCATTCTTCGCAAATCTCTGTGTGTTTCACCAACCCAGATGTTCTCTAACCCAGTGCTTTTAGAGTTTTGTGGCGACTTCATTACATAGATATACTTGATTGAATCATTGGCCATTGGCAACAGAATCAATCTCCTGTCCCTTTCCCCTCCCTGGAGGTCAGGCTCTGAGACTAACTGTTCCTATTCTCTAATCTCTAATGTGGTTCCTATCCTCTAATGCGGTTGGTTTCTCTGGCAACTAACTCTCCATTCTTAGGTGACCAAGGGAACATTCCAAAAGTCACTTCCTTAACATAACAAAAGACCCCTTTGCTAAAATCATAACTTAGGAAATTCCAAGAAGCTCTGTGCCAGAAATGGAGATGAAGACCAAACATATATTTATTATTGTAAAGCACAATAACACAGGATGGTTGCAGCAAAGTATGCCAAGAATGCTAGAGTTCACTAAATATTTTGAGAGAAAAAAAAAGTACAGAAAGAAGAAAGCAAAGAAGCAAACAAACACAGACACTTAGAAAAGTATTGGGACTGTTGGAACCAGAATAGCAGACTTATCAAAGGCAACTCTAGAACCAAAATGAAAGTGGAGTAACAACTTCAAATTTCTGAGGGAAAATTATTTTTATCTTAGAATTTCACACTGCCTAAACTATTAACAAATGGGAAGGTTAACAACAACAACAACAAAATATATAAAATCTGCTTGAGACATACAAAGCCTTAAAACGTTTGCCTCTCAAAAATGGCTGTTATCAATGAAAGAAGTAAATGAAGGATTCAGGAAAAGTGGAAAACAACCAGGATACCGTATAAAAGTAGTCCTAACACGCAAACACTAGATAGGCCTGGAGGCCAAATCATAAGTCAAATCAGGAAATGAAGGGCATCAAGGCCAAGATCTATAGAAAAGGACAAAGTACTAGTGGATAAACTGACACTTTAAGCTTTGGGACAAGAGTACTAATAGGTTTATTATGGACTTATGGGACACTGGTAAGTTCATAAAAGGAAGTATTTATATACTATTAGGTTATAGATATGGATTACTGATTGAATGAGTCTTGGTGATATAAGTGTCGATGCAAGAGATTAAAAGAGATATTGGATGTGGGGATGCCTGTGGGGAATACAGGAAGGTGGTGAAGAAGACACAGGTTCCAGTTTTGTTACAAAACATTTAATATAAATTGACTTTTTAAACTATGTGCAAGTTTTATTAAAGACCTTAGTAAAAAGCCCAGAAGAGAAATTTTCAAAAGTACGCATCTTTACAGTCTTAGGCTATAAATGCAAATGAATACATAAATCTACAAACTACTATAGCAGAGAAAGGAGCGAATGAGAGAGCTCTTCTCCAAATACCACAAGAACAAAAGATAGAATCCATATTTTAAATTTCTGCCCATTTGATGGGTGAAAAAATAGCAACAAAATGTGGGCTTAGTTTGTATTTGTCCCATCATTACTGAACCAGGACATCTATTCCAATGTTTACTGGCATGTTTTCTCCAGGAAATGTCATGTCTATTTCCTTCTCCCACTTTCTGTTGAGTTGCTTGTCTTTGGGGGCATGTGTGAGTTCAGTTGTAGATTTTGCTGCCGTTCTGGACAGTTCCCCAGGATTGCCTGACTGTCCACACTTGTCTTCCTCAACAGGTACATAAAAATCCCACTCTCAACCAAATGTTATGTTTTTTTCTAATTTCTTAAACTAAACCCTCATTATTTCTCATTATTCTTATTTCTTCTCCTCCAGCTACCTGGAAGGCCAATACTTGATTTCTGGTCTTGCAGAGGGGCTCAGACACAGCTACACTGCACAGTGTCCATTGGAATAATCCGTACAGGAGAAATTCACACATAGGAAAATGCGAATGATGAGTTTGCGGGTTGGAGTTTCCTGTCACTCCCCACCATTTCGATCCATTCTCTCTTACTTTTCTTGATAGACACAGGGGAAGGGCAGTAATTCCAGTCTTTAAGAAGACATTCAACAGACGGATGAACTATTAGCCTCCCATTCTTTATAGCCAACAACATTTTAGCAAGCAATTTGCTTACAGAGCCACATTTGTTTGCTTTTAAATAAAATTATATGTGTTTAGATATACACCATGGTGTTTTGGTATATGTATACACATTGTGAAATGATTATTACAGATAAGTTAATTTATATCCATCAACTCACGTTGTTACCTTTTTGTGTGTGGTAAGAACACCTAAGCCCTACTCGCAAACAAATTCTATACTATGCAGCATTATTAACATAATGTATATTGAGTCTCTAGAACTTAGTCATACTACATAACTGAGACTCCATACCCTTTGACCAACATCTCCTACATTTGTTTTTGCAATATGAGTACAACTTTCCCCTCCTTTTCTCTGTGCAGAGGAAAGGAAAAACATTTCTCAACACAACATTGTGCTCTCTATAGAGGCAAGTGTTGGATAAATCTCTACTTCCTTCCTTTCCTGTAACTCCTATATGAGACTTACCTCTCATATGGACTCAGGTAGGAGCATACAGATTGGTCCTGGAGTGGGACAGTTGTGGTGCTTGGTGGATAGTAAGTCATAGGTATGCAAATGTACTCCCAGGTGTTAAATTCATTTTTAAAATGTGTATTTAGTTCTGTTTGTCACCACCATTTGTCCCTGTCTTGGGACTGCAAGGCGAGAGGACAGGTTCCACTTGATATCCTGTTTAATAAATATTTTAAGTGTGCAAACTGAAGATTTAAAACAGGTAAAAACCTTTTATCCATGGACAACACCTGAATTCAGTATTCTTCCAAAACAGACACTAAAATATAGGAGTCATTTCAGAAAGTCCAAATGTGCAAGGCCAAAATATACCAATAGAATTTTCATTAATGTGGGATCTATTGCTGTGGACTCAGACCCACTAAAGATTCTAGAGAGCATACACCTCAGCATTGCCTCCCTGAGGAACAGGGATGGGGTAGCTGACATGTTGGACTTCACAACGTTCCCAGTCTTCATTAGATCAGCATTGACCTTAGGAACACTAAATGCCGTCTTCTACAGGGCTGCCTCTCCTGTGTGTTTAGTAAGCTTCGCAAACATAAGAAGATGTGTCTGTGCAGAGAGATGAAAAGGCACAGGTAGTTTAAAAATAATAAGAGCTCTTCGATTTCTACAAACTCCCCCACCCCACCTGCCAGTGAACTTGGAGATGGACTAAGAGATGCTGGACAGAGTCTCAAGATCAGCTGTGGTAAAGCTAGTAGTCATGCGGCTAAAGTTTTCTGATTCTAAATTCAGTTGTCTATGTGCTTCTAATTATCCATATTTCAATTACAGGAGGGAGATTGGTGGTTTCCATGGAAACCTCAGAGACACAAAAAATAAAGAAGAATTTCAGTTTTCCAAGCCTTTTATTTTTATTTTTTGTTTATCTTATCAGCTATTTAAGTTTGACTAGTATACATCTGTCCTAAGAGGAAGGAAATAAATTACTTCTTGTGCTAAAATGATCTTGCATCTGTGGACAAAATGAGAAATTTAATAGGCTATCTTATGTTTCTCTGCAATTAATCCAAACTGATAAACATTATTGTTAACTTATCATAATAGATGATAAAAAAAAGTTAAATTACAACGAATTCACAGGTTTAGGCTACATCTAGCCAAGAAAAATCTTGGAGAAATCTTGGCCGTTGAAAAAATATCTTTGACACTGCTTTATACGTGAAGGTGTCTATTTATTGCCATTAGAGGACATTCTGTAGGTAGCTTTCAAACTCATTTGATAATTGAATGGACATATTCCATAGATAGTATATCTCATTATAACTGTAGAAAAGTGTTTAGACCTAAGGCTAAAAGAATATTTAACCAAGTTTTGTGTCACGTATTTTTGCTAAAAGAATAGTTCTGGTCCCTCGTAAGAACCAAAAAAAAAAAAAAAAAAAAAGGAAAAAAATTTTAAAAAACATGGAAAAGCTGGGAGCAGGCACAGATGAGGAAGGAGATAATGGTGACAGTGCTGGAAAAAAGTGGAGCACCTCTTGCCTTGGGTATCTGAAGCATCCCAAGACAATTTAGCATAATTGAAGGGTTTGTGATAAAGATGTCTAGGAGAGAAGAGCCTGAGGGAAGAACAATGACAAGGAACAATAAGAAATCCCCTTGTGTGGAGTTCTCTCTGTCTGCAAAATGGAGACAGCTCTTTTTATGAAGACTCCCTTAGACTGGACTGTTGTGAGGTTCTGATTCTTTGTAGGCAGTCTACAAAATTAATATAATTTGCATGCATATTTTTATATTAATTATAATTATCAAGATGTATTTGAGTTCTTAAGAGGCTATTGGGAATCTCTATTCCTCAGCATCTCATAAATTCTAAGATGTGCTTAATTAAGACTAAGTGATATGGGAGATGCTAACAGTGAATAGGATCCTTGGGGTATTTGAAATATGGGTAGGACATTCTTAGACTGGGGCGTGGGGATGAGTTCATGACCCCAAATTAAAGACATGGAAGAAATTGGGTTTGACAGTTGATAAAGGGAGTAAGTTTGGCATAGATATTGGGAATAAGTAAGTTCTATACATATACAATCTGTAGTTATATTTGTAAATTGTAATATGGGTGGGAGCTTACTCTACTCAAACTCAGGAAGGCAATAAGTAAAACAGACAAAAAGAAACTCCCGACTCAGAAAGCAAATAAGGAAAAAAATTGAATTGTGTGTCAAAACAAAAGGCAATTTAAAAGAAAAACAGACACTGTTTTGTCATTTAAGTAAAGAAATCATGAACTGATAATGGACACTCCTAGATGCATTAAGCTGGGATATTCTTTAATTTCTTAATTAATTTATTCACTCAATAGACAGTAACTGAACAAAAGCCATGTGAAAATCCTGTGTCAATCAGATCTAAAAGCTGAGAAGTCTCCAAACATCTTCAAATGTTGTATAATTGTACTAAATATGGGTTTTATTTCTTCATTTGCTGACATGTATATGATTTATATTATGATAAATCTTCATGTTCTTAAAATAAAATTATTTTGCCCACTCAAATATATTGGCCTGAGAGAGTTTTATATAAATACCTGATTCCTAACAAAAACCTCATGAAGGATGAGAAGAGAGATAATCTACTCCTGCTGTGCAAAAGTCATTTTCACATACATTATCTATTTTATTAATAGTTCAATATTAGTTGAATAGTTCAATATTTATAATTGGTTGAATCGACTTGAACTATATTGAAGGATCACTATGTCTCAAGCTTTGTGCTAGGCTAGCTGGGTACTATAATTTACTTTAAGAGTAATTTATGGTATTTGCCCTCACAGAACTTCAAGCGTGAGAGATAGAAATACACATATGCAATGGATTTTGACCCCCTAAAATATGCTGCGCATAACGATAGAGGTATGCACTGAATACAATGACATCAAAACACATTTGAGGTGGGTCGAGGTGATATTATTATCTGACTCCAGGTGAAACTCAAGATATCGAACAACTTATGCAGAGGTAACTGATGATAAATGACTACATGGCAAAGGCAGTACAGGAGACAACGGTTTGAGTGCAAGTCAAGAGTTCTTCATGGGACTGGGAAAATCGCCTTCCATGAAGGATTTGTTAGTGAGCTTGGGTGGGGCAGAGGCAAGAACAGAAAACCCAGGTAACTTGAATAGAACTATTGCCGCCTCCACTTCTTTGAGTGTAACATTTTTCTCCTTCCATAATGTTATTTTTGTCTCTCCGTGCAGGAGCTGTGGTAGAGGAAGCCTTCGATCCAACATTCACTGCTTGATCTAGTGTGTGCACTTGTGCACTAGCAATAATGAATCCTGATGCTTGTACTACCGAGAGAGAAAAAAAATGTTTTGGGAGTACAGCTGCCATCTACATAAAAGAGAAAACAAACAAACAAACATAGTGTCTTAGCAAATGTTGCCCTACATTTGTAAATGTAAATGTAAAAATGTAACTTTTTTACATTTGTTATTTGGCGCATATTTGGTTTTCTTTTCTTTTTGTGTTTATCTGTTCTTCTATCCCCTAAGGCTCTTTGTTGAAAGACTTCACCGAAGAAATTGGTAACTCTGCTAAATAAATGGTGATGAAAGTATGATGTTTCCCCAGGAATAAAAATAAGTCCAATTTCACTTTGGTTTAATAATTTTATTATTAAATTAAATTCACTTACTGAATTTAAAGCAGATTCAAAGCAAAGAATCCCTTAATTCTCCTGAAGCATCTAATAATCAAAAATCCAATAAGAAACACAATGATGACCTTTCTCTCTGGGACTCATGTCTGGATTAGCATCGACGGCCACAGAATGGATGCAGGTTTCAAATCGCCATTAATTTCAAAGTAAACTCTGTGCACCACAGAGAATAAAAGGAAAACTATGTAGTATGTGGATAATTCCACCTAGGACAATTTCCCGGGTCTGACACTGAATTTGGGAACACTTGAACTTGAAATCATAAATCATAGATCCTAGCAACTGGAAAGTTCCGAAGCTCTGCTTAGATTCTTCTTCTTCTTCTTTTTTTTTTTTAATCATCTACAGCACTAAGATAAATGCTAGAGAATTATGTCCTCTCCGGGAAAAGGGAAACAAAATAATTTCAAATAAAATATGAAGACACCTTTGCCTACGATCTTTCTGAAACTTCCTTCCTGCTTCTGTAGAACATGATTAAGAGCTTTAGTCAGTGTTATGATGGATTAGCTTAATTCAGGCGGGTCTTGTTGCCCCAACAGGCCACCCTTGAGTGGTTACGTAAACCCAGATCTAAATCAATAGAAGCTTGAATTGTTTGTACTAGAGATATTTGTTCTTGGAATTGGGTACTTATTTGCCTAGGAGATTTCTAAAGTATCATATCTTAGTGGGAGGTAAATATGGTTTATTGTCCTGTCAGTGACTGGAAACCTGCGCTAAAACACAAGCATCTTGAGTCTGCTATTTGTCGAGTGTTTGGGGAAATGTTAATTGGATAGAAACTGGTACTTTCCTAACTCAGGGGCCAAAGAGGGCCTCAGAAATTATAGATGCCTCTATTTCAATGGAGACCTGACGTACAATGTGAAAATAAAAAATATGTTAAGAGCTATTGAGTCAGGTACAATCAGACCTTTAAAGAAGTATAAACCCATTCCCTAGCAGTGGCACCAAGACCTTACCATCTTTGTAAGGAGGCAACACAAGAAATAGAGCAAGAAATAACAGAGAAAAAACATAAATATCATGTTGTACAGTGCGTGTAACGAGTGCAGCAAAACGTGAGAGAAAGAGGAGTTATTAAAATTCAGGTACACATGAAAAACATTAAGACAGCTGTGAGGACTCAAGAGGGACTTTAAGGGATAAATCAAATTTTGATTGGCACAAGAGAATGAGAAGGTCAGCAGTGTTTCAAGAGGATGTGAGAGCAATGGCGAAGGAGTAGAAGGGGCCATATACATGAAGGAGTAGTTAATTCAGAGAAGTGAACGGTGAACTTGGGCAGCTGGGTTTTCTGTTTTGTAGGATCTTGAAAGACAGACTTAGCATTAAATCTACAATCCTTGGTAGTGAAGAATTATTTTATATTCTTGAGTAAGCAGGGAACATTGAAAAAAACATATGTGCGCATGTAAGTGACATATATGCAATGTGTGAATGTGCCCTATACATACATATACTATATATATGGTGTATATAGCTGCAAAATATACATATATATAGTATACATATACTTATAGTGCATTTCTAATATATAAGAGGGAAGAAAGGAAGAACGGGAGGGAGGGAGGGAGGCAGGGAAGAAGGAAGGAAGGAAGGAAGGAAGGAAGGAAGGAAGGAAGGAAGGAAAGATAAAGGAAAGAAAAAGGGTGAACAAAGGAAAACTTGGAGCAGCCGACAAGTAGGTTTAGAAGGAAAGGAGACTGAAGGCACACAGATTAATTAAAAAGCTCTTAAATTTATTCAGCAAAGGGGCCGATGAGAACTTACACTAAGATGGTAGCAGTGTGGACACCTCCACAGACTGACTCTTTAGGCCATTTGCTTAAATAAATATAATGTGTGAGGGAAATAAATGAGAGAAAAGATAACACAGTTTTAATTCTGTGCTTATTATATATATGTGTGTGTGTGTGTGTGTTTACATATGTGTTTATATGTATATATATTTACTGGATGCATGAATACATATATGTGTGTGTATGTGTATATATATACATATATATATATATATTTCAATTGGATGCATGAATAATAATGTTATGCACTATTGACAAAAAGCTGATTTGCAGAGAAATGCGATGGTTTTCTTGTCATCTAGTGGCAGTCTGGCATGCATTTAGAGCCCATAACAATGTGGTCATCACGTTTATTCCCTGAGGAGTGCCTAGAACCAAAGATAAATACCATTTTTCAGTAGTTAGCAAAAAATGATCTTTGTGGTTAAAAAACCTACAGCATTCTTCTTTAACCTTTCCTTTTGAAGTAACTTTACACTAACATTAGGTTACAAAAGTGGTTCAGAGCTCCCTTTACTCCATGACTGTAATGTCACTTAGAGATCATTTCCATTTTGCACTAGAAGAAAGGATTAGCAATGGTAAATAGAGGGGCACCTGGGTGGCTCAGTCCGTTGAGCTGACTTCAGCTCAGGTCATGATCTCACAGTTTGTGGGTTCGAGCCCTGCTCTGTGCTGACAACTTGCTCAGAGCCTGCAGCCTGCTTCCCATTCTGTGTCTCCTTCTCTCTCTCTGCCTCTCCCCTGCTCATCCTCTGTCTCTCTCTGTCTCTCAAAAAATAAATACATGTCAAAAAAAATTAAACAAAAAAGAAATGGTAAATAGAACATTACAGAAGGAGAACTGGAATGGCCATGTTCGAGCTACACTCTAGTTTCAAGACCACTCAAGGTCAAAATAATTATTTTCCTCCTTTTCCTTATTTATTGCCCTTGGTTCACATGTAGGGGTTGTGTGTGTGTGTGTGTGTGTGTGTGTGTGTGTGTGTGTAAATGTTTATCCTTTTGTTTTTTTAATAAAAATTGGAATACACAGAACACACTGTATACACTCTCATGAATATTTTGGATGAAATTTTCTATCTTCCCCTCCACTTTCCTAATTAAAGAGGTTGAAAAACCAATGTCTATATTTTGCACAATCCCTCGTACTGAGGTTTTAGTATGCAAATTAGGTTTCATGAATTCGATGCATGCCAATGAAATTCGAAGACAGACGTGAGTTTGAAAGCCCTCTTCTGGCTGTTATTACTGCAAAGGCAGTAAGCAGAAACAGTACCTTGAGCTCCTGTTTTCCAATCTGAGGGTTATGAATTTTACCTCATTTTAATTCTTTTACCTTCCTATTGTAGATGATGTTCAGGATCTTTTCTTATTTGACCTGCCACTTGATTTTCTGATCTGTGAATTGTCTACTCATACCTTTTCCCCATGCTGCTTGTTTTCTTGTTCATATATTTTAGTAACTCTTTATATGTCCTGGATATAAATGTGCTCATGTATATTTCAAGCACTTAATGCCAAACATTATTTTTCAATTTTAAGTTATTACTTATTATTGCATTTCTGTATCCTAAATTTTTCTTCCCTGCAGCCATATTATGAAGACACTATTCTGTCTTTAGCTCTAACACATTGCAAGTTCTAGTTTCTACATTTATGTCACTAGTACAATTAAATGTATTTTGTGTATTGTGTGAGATAATCAGATATTATTCTTTTTTGATATGGAGTCAATCTCCTCGACATCATTTATTTTAAAAATCCACTCTTCTTTAGTAATTCATGTTATCAGTTGTTAAATATCCTGAACGTTCTCTGTATTTCTTCTTCCATTTCTCAGTCCTGTTCGACTAGTATATTTGTGCATTTTTAAGCAGCATGTACGTTTTTATATCAGTGTATATGTGTAGTAAGTCTTGACGGTTGGAAGGAAAAGCCTCATCCTCTTATTGCAATTTCTTTAATTACTTTTTTCCCTCTTTTCCTCATCATTATTTTGTCATCCAAATTTTAAGATCAACTTTTCAAAAATTTTTATGAAAATATGTGTTTTCACTAAAATTACATTGAGTTTCTTAATTTATTTGAGTTGAAACAACGTATTTCCATACCTCGTAAAATATTCATCTGGGTCTTCTTTCACACCTTTCAATACAAATACAAAAAGATCTTAAGTTTTTCACATTTTTTCTTAAATGACTTATTTTTATTCTTTTAATCGGTTGTTATTAAATTATCAGTGTTCTTGTGGGGAAGGTGGAGGATGTGGAATAGTATCTGAGAGGAGAATTGAGAGAAAGACGGAATATGTTTTCTCATCCAATAAATCCTTGTATTTGTACTATTTGTTTCCTTAGATCGATTATAAATATGTTTTTCTCTTTTCAATCTATAGTTCCTTTCTCTCTCTCTCACTTCCTCTCTGTCTCTCTCTCCTCGTCCTCTGTCTCTGTCTCTTTTTTGCATGGGCTAGGACATCCAATGAAAATGAGAAAGAAATGGAAAAGAAATGAAAAGGCAAGTATTCTTACCTTCTTCTACCATAGTGGAAATAATTCCAACTTTGTCGTCATTAAAATGATATGTAACTTTTATATAATATGCTAAGTAAACAAAACCCTTTTACTAGCTGGTTCTAAATGGTTATGATAAATGTGAATTAAACGTTAATCATTACTTAATTATTTATAGCCATACATTTTCATCTTTTGTAATAATAATATAAATAATTGGGTTAAATAGACTTCCTCAGGTTTTTTTTTTTTTTTCAACGTTTATTTATTTTTGGGACAGAGAGAGACAGAGCATGAACGGGGGAGGGGCAGAGAGAGAGGGAGACACAGAATCGGAAACAGGCTCCAGGCTCTGAGCTGTCAGCCCAGAGCCTGACGCGGGGCTCAAACTCACGGACCGCGAGATCGTGACCTGGCTGAAGTCGGGCGCTTAACCGACTGCGCCACCCAGGCGCCCCAGACTTCCTCAGTTTTAATCATCTTTATATATCACCTTCTTGGGATAATTCTAATTTATCATAATGTATAATTATTTGCAAATATTGCTGGTTACCAATTATAAATATGATTTTTGATAACTATATTCTTTTTTTTTTTTTAATTTTTTTTTTCAACGTTTATTTATTTTTGGGACAGAGAGAGACAGAGCATGAACGGGGGAGGGGCAGAGAGAGAGGGAGACACAGAATCGGAAACAGGCTCCAGGCTCTGAGCCATCAGCCCAGAGCCCGACGCGGGGCTCGAACTCACAGACTGCGAGATCGTGACCTGGCTGAAGTCGGGCGCTTAACCGACTGCGCCACCCAGGCGCCCCAGACTTCCTCAGTTTTAATCATCTTTATATATCACCTTCTTGGGATAATTCTAATTTATCATAATGTATAATTATTTGCAAATATTGCTGGTTACCAATTATAAATATTATTTTTGATAACTATATTCTTTTTTTTTTTAATTTTTTTTTTCAACGTTTATTTATTTTTGGGACAGAGAGAGACAGAGCATGAACGGGGGAGGGGCAGAGAGAGAGGGAGACACAGAATCGGAAACAGGCTCCAGGCTCTGAGCCATCAGCCCAGAGCCTGACACGGGGCTCGAACTCACGCACCGCGAGATCGTGACCAGGCTGAAGTCGGACGCTTAACCGACTGCGCCACCCAGGCGCCCCGATAACTATATTCTTAAATGAGACTTGGCTTTAAATTTCTGTTTTCATACTGTGCTTTTCCAGTTTTGGCATCAATATTCACCACATTGAATTTGCGACTTCCAATTTCTCTACTTAACAATCTGTATAACCTTGGGGTGATCATTCCTTAGAGATTTGATTTACCAAAAAAAAAAAAAAATATGGAAGGTTTTTCCTATGGAACAGACGTGAAGTAGAATTGATAAATAATAATGACTTATTTTAATATTTAATTTGTATTTTGTATTTTCTAAAGGAAGAACGACATTAAATGGCTGTTCATGAATTTACCTTTTTTTTCTTTTTAGTGAAATATTTTAATACTCTGCTATATTTGTTTCTCTTATGGTTATTCCTATTTATATGTAAGGGCTCCTTGCCTCTGTGTCCTGGGTTTTCCTCTATTTTCAGTGTTTTGGTGGTAGTTGTAGTTGTTGTAGTGACAGCAATATTGTTGTCCATGGAATTTCTGGCCAAAATTATTTTTAATATTTTATATATCTAAGTTCATCCTATTTTCCTTTGGTTTCTATTGAAGATAGCTGTACATCTATATAGATATAGTTATATAGATATGCATCCATATATTTTAATTTAAAACTTGTAGGGTCTCCTTTTTTAAGTGATTACATCTTTGATCTATCATTTATTTTTATATGAGCACTTAAGGTAAAATCCAATAATATTTTTTCCCAAATAACCATATATTTTGTGAAAGGGATGGCCATTTACTCTTACACCGTTTAATGTAATGCTCTTTTTCCTACTATAGCTGTAAAGTTGGGTTAATTATGCTGAGTAGCCAACAAATGCAAATCACTGCGACCTAAAACAAGGTTTGATGTCTCACTGACACTATCATTGTCCTTTTTCTATTCCGGGATTCATTTAGGAATAGCGCATAGTATGCATTCATGACATCTCCTTATTATGCCCTCCTCCAATAGTTCTCAGTTGTTTCTTGTTTTTCTTGATCTTAACAGTTTTGGAGAGCACTGGTCAGGCATTTTGCAGAATATCCCTCACCTTGAGTCTATCGGACAGATTCTCATAATTAGACTAGGGTTTGAGTTTTGGGGAAGAATAGCACAGAGATAAAGTTCCCTTCTCATTCCATCACATCAGGGGTCCATGATATCAATATGACATGTTTCTTCACTGTAAAGTTATTATTTTTTTTCTCTCCATTCTTTGGAAACAATTCAATAAACCGGCCCACATTCAAGAGCAACAGAATTAAGCTCACTTCTCTGAGGGGAGATTAGATATACTGTGTGGAATTCTTTTGTAAGGATAATTTATTCTTTCTCTCTCATGTATTTGTTTAATCATATATATATATATATATATATATATATATATATCTCACTGTGGGGTCATGGATGTTTACTTTATAATATTCTATTTTGTGTTATTCTTTTAGGTTTTTATCTATGTTATAGCAATTCTTTTACTAAACACTGAAACAGTAAAACAAACAAACAAATATATTGGGCATATTCATTTCTGAAAAGTTCGAAAAAACTCATCTGGACAACCATTTCAAGAACTGGGTAGGTAGCACTTTGATCATTTTCTCTTTTTTTTCTAGCTTCTCTTATGTCTATTAATGTGTTTGACATTTGAGAGTCAACGAGGCATATTGCATTGATACACCAAAATGGGTATTATATGCCCTGTATATCCAAAATGATCCAAAAATGAGACATTTCATCTGAATCTGAAGACATTTGAATGTCTGATCGAACTTCTGGCTGTGCTCTTAAATGTGTATTTACTGAATTTACATTTTATAAGTTTAATTTTGCCTTTCTTTTATGTCTCTTTTTTAGAGTCCTCAAATAATGCATAAAATTATGGGTTTTGTGTCATTTATTACAGATTTTTATGTTTGGGTTATAGTTTCTTAATGTAGCAAGAAATGTAAACTCAAACTGTACCTATTATGGACGCATTCACATGCTTTTATCCAGAAATGATAATGCCATACCGTCTGTATTCAGGGATACTAATTGCCAGACAAACTTGTATATGCCTGGTTGCAGGGAGGTTATCTCTTGCTCAAGAGTTTTGTGACTTACCACGTTTGTGTTGACAGGCTTTTCCTAAGATAATATCATATCACAGTGTTTTAGTAGTACCTGTCAGACAGAATTATCCTTCCTTGACAGTAATTTGTCTTTCAGAATTTCGAGTGTCTCCTGCTTTTAAATCCTTTTCATCTGTCACCAGGTCCATATTGGTCCTTTAATTAGATTTTTCGTAAGTTTGAGCAATATTTTAGCTTAATTCTCAGAGAGACATTGAAATTAACCCCCTCATTTTCTTCCCATCCTTTCCTATTAGCTTCCTTGAAGCTGACTAGAAGTTCTTGGATTATTTTATTCATCATCAGAGTAGCTATATATAGATTTGTAGAAAGCATGGACATCCTTGCATTTCTCATTATACTGATTTTATTAGTAGGAAGGCTTCCCTTCCGTGGTCTTCCTAAAAAAAAAAAATAGTCAAAAGCTTGCATTTATCAACATCAGAAAGCAAAAAAAAAATGTATAAATTGTCATGAAGACTTAGCATATCATTCAGGCACAAAAACTATAAGTTCCAAGAGAAAGAGGCAGAGACTTATGTATTTGCTATAACTTGGAGACTTTGCCAGAGAAGACATGATAAAATATGACGCGCGGACTTGTTCCAGCCAAGGAGTCCTCATTCTGCCTGTTTTAGTGCAGAACCATGTACTAGACAAAAACTATACATGTTTTTTTTTTTTTTCTCCTGTGGTTACTTTCTTCTCCTGTGTAGACTTGGAAGTGTAGCTACTTTTCAACTGGTAGAGGGTTCACAAAACCTTTCTCATGGAAACTTGTCCTGTTCCATTAAAGAGAAACATAATCAAGTAGCTGGAATCAGTTTTAATCACTTTATGTAAGATAAAGGAAAGATACAGGATAGTCAAAAGAAACGGGATTTATTAAAGCTTAGCAAGGATGCGAGAAGTGACACACACATTGACGGGCTAATGTTAGGAGAAAGGAGAATGCACGCACTCCCCAATCGGCTTATTTTTGCTGATGGTAAAGATAGTTTTAAATTTAAGAAGGCCAAAATAAGAGAAAGCAGTGTGAATTGGATAAAGGTCTATTTCATTCTGACCCTGTCTACAGTGGTAATGGTTTATATGTGCCAAGGAAGCCATTTAGAGGAATGCACTCTGCTGATTCTGGAGTAATAAAACTAAACCTACTTAAAAAGTCTGAATCACATCATAGAAAACATTACAACGTTTAAACAGAGTAACTGTGTGACCTTTGACAAGTCACTTCCTATCTTTGGTCCACAATCTGTAAGATCCCTTCCAATTCAAAATCTTCAGAGACTCTAAGACAATGCTAGTTGATAGGTGGTTCCAGAACGAGCAGCACCAACATAAGTTGCAAATTCTTAGAACCCATTTCACACTTACTGAATCAGAATCTCTGGGTGGGGTGGAGGGATTGGTTTTAACAAGTTCTCCTGGTAATTCTTATGAAAACAAGTTGAAAAGCACCGCTCTGAGACATTCGATGACAGTTGGAAATAAGTAAAACACGCAAACACATAGGCTACAGGGAACAACAGGAAGTTCTGAGAGAAGATGGGGTTTCTCTCTGGGTAGAGAAGCAACCAGTGGACAAAGCTGAGAATACGTTTCTTGTTGTGGTAAAACATGTCTTGGCCAAATCTAAACAGAAGTGAATGGTGATGGTTGTCCGTTAGGAGGAATTCTTTTTCTTTGTCTTGTCACAACAGTGGTGTCACTAGAGTGCAGTCTCACTCTGATTCCAGAACCAACTAAGGTGGAAAGTCTTGCTAATAAAAAAAAAACTTGGCAAAGAGTACACGCTTACATGCTCACAGTGTGCTTTGCCCTCTGTGGCACTCTGGAGGCTGGTCCTTCTGCCATGAACTTGCTGCAGTTTTCGGGTCTCCAAATGCACAGAAGTCCATTTTTCTTTTTCTTTTTTTTAATTTTTTTTTTCAACGTTTATTTATTTTTGGGACAGAGAGAGACAGAGCATGAACGGGGGAGGGGCAGAGAGAGAGGGAGACACAGAATCGGAAACAGGCTCCAGGCTCTGAGCCATCAGCCCAGAGCCTGACGCGGGGCTCGAACTCACGGACCGCGAGATCGTGACCTGGCTGAAGTCGGACGCTTAACCGACTGCGCCACCCAGGCGCCCCGCAGAAGTCCATTTTTCTTTATGACACCCAAGATCACACTACAGACTATAACACTGCCAGTCTTCCAGCCCTGACACTGGCCCCTGCAAAGAAAAGACCCTGTAGTTATAACAGTAATTACCTTCGTATCACGCATAGAAACCTCATGATTCAAACAAGACTTTCCCTGGGCACTTATATCAGCTTTACCGTACCTGTGGCCATATTTTTGAAAGAAAAAAAAAATAACAATAGAGAGAAAAGAGAATCAACCAGGAAAACATACCAGGAGCAAAATAAAAAGCTGATATCCCCCATAATGCAAAGGAATGGCACTATCCAGGACAGGGGATCTGATGACCAGCAAATACATTCAGAACAGCTGGACCCAAGTTAAAGGACCACAATCGTCATGTTACTCTACACTATTTAGCATGTTCTTATGGAAATGGTTTACCCAATCAGAAGTTCAAGAGTTTAATCCTAGCAGGGGAAAAAAAAAAGCAATGACATCTGAAATATTTAGGGTAGCTAGAGAAACCAACCATTACTGCCACAGGAAGTCCACAATAAATCTTTATTGAATATAGCAATAAATGAATAGATGAACGAATGAACAAATGACAACTTGTGTAAGTAAGCTTTTTCAAATACAAAAGGTAATACAGAAAATGGGATTTTATTCCGGTTATTCAAGTACAACAACTCCTATTATTTTTCCCCATTGATTGTATGGAAAAAGAAGAGGAACTCTGAGAAGTACACATGTACAAAGAGATTAAATGTCCAAATGAGAAGATGGCATATCATTGTTATAAAGAGCTCAGGCTTTGGTGGCACATTGCTTGAGTTCAAATCTTGACTTTCCCATTTGTTAGACAGATGTTTTAACTTCAATAAGTCTATAAAGGGTGGAAAATGTCCTCATCCCATGGACATGATTTGTAGATCAAATAAGCTGATAGATAAACATAATTTGATATAATACTTTGTGTATTAATTATTTACCCATTATTATTCACATGGTCATTATTAAACGCTACATGTTGCTAAGTAATTTTAGAATGAATGCACTTGTCTGAGAGATGACAAATACTGCTTGTTTCTCTGTTACCTAATGTTTCACTGGTTGACCAGAAAAAAAGGAGTGGGGGGGATGTTGAAGGGAAGGAAACAGCTTGGCCAGACACTGTTGCCCACATGACAATGAGCACCAAATATTTAAGGAGTTAATATTCCAGCAATGCCGAAAACCATGACTTTCAACAGAAATGAAGTTTTCTCCCGTGGCTACAATTTTTTCCCTCTACACACACACACACACACACACACACACACACACACACGTATGCACACACACACAAATGGAAATTATTCTATCTTAGGTAAGAAAAAGCTATGAAGATGAAAGTCATGATCAGAGAATATAAAGTGTTCAGATTAAAGAGAAAATGCATATCACAAAGGGATAGCAAGATGATTCCTACAGTGAACTGCAGATCATATGAAAGATATGGCTTCTGACTGAGCAGTCATAACAGGGAAAGGAGGAAAGAAGGGAGAGTGGGAAAGAGAGGAAGGAAGGAAGGAAGGAAGGAAGAAAGGAGGGTGGGTGGGTGGAAAATAAAAATTCTAGCTTAAAAAGTAAATAGTGCCATCAGTTTCCAGAGTATGTAAGAGAGAAGCAATTCCTCCTTAACTATATTAATGACAAAAATATGGTACATAGAAGGAAATTTTAATTAATATGTAAGCAAGGGCTTTTTTTCTTTTTTTTCTCTTTTCTAAAAAAAAGTAATCAGGGCTCTGATACAAAGATGTGACATTCAAGAACAGCAGAGTGGGAGACAAAGAGTAGGAGCCAGAAAAGGATATCAGAGATTGAACAGAGGAAAACAAGAGATTCAAACCAGCAAGTTTAAAAAATATATGTATTATTTCATAAGAAATAAATTTGGAATTATTGTCAGAATAGTTTGACATGCTTGGGTTTTATGTAAAACTGTGGTTATGATAGTATGTAACAATCACAAAATAACTCTGTGGTAGTCATTCCTTGATGTGGATTCCTTTATTTATTTATTTATTTATTTGATTGTTTGTTTAATTAATTTTTTTTTTTTACCATTTTTTAGTTATGGGAGCCATTCTGTGTCAAAAACTAAAACAAAACAAAACAAAACCCTTCCAACCAATTTCAGAGGTGTACATCTGATAGTATAGTTCTTCCCGACTATTAGAGACAAGAGCCAGCTGGCTACAGAAGGTAGAATATACTTGAAACGATCCTCAGATAATACTCGTTTAGGCTTATCACGTACTTATTACATATTGTGCTCTTCATGGAGACTTTCAGCTGTTGACCACAATTACCTATGCCCTTTTCTTTGTAGACTTCCGGTCCTGTGGCATAGAGATGGTCATAATATCAGGAATTGGGCTTCCTGATGCTGGGAACTACATCCTAACTACTAGCTCAGGGTATACTCCAGAAATTGGTAGTAGTCGAGACAACACCTAGTACTTTCTGAAGTGGGCTTTGTGCCAAACTTTATGCTTCCTGGGAATTCAATTCTAGCAAATACCCTATGTTTATGGATTTTTATTATCCCTTATTACTGATAAGGAAACTGAGGCAAATACAGATTAATGCTGGAAGGGCAAGAGCTGACTCTCTAAAACCCACACTTGGCATACGTTGCTTCAAGGAACACCACAGTTTGGTTCAGTGTATAAGCTACTTTCCTAATTTTTTAAAAAGTTTTACTTAATGACTTTTGCAACATGGACACTTATTCATATTAAAAAAATAATTGTAGAACATCTATGTTGAATATCAACTACAGATTTTTCCCCTAAACATAAGCTGGATTATTTACAGTGGATTAAAAAACAAAAATCCAGATTGGACTCAATAAATGAAACAAAGCAAACAAAACAGCTCAGAATGTAAATCTATCATCTCTAATTCTGGCAAACAAATCAAAGAAAACAAAGCATCACTCAGAATACCTTACTATGAACTTTTGCCCTTGACTCATTAAAAGTATTTTTTAGCACTAAAAATGTGTCTACTTTATCTCAAAATGGGTATACTTTCCAGTTCCAGAAGAATTCACTCTCAAATATTAAGGCCAAATGAAAAGCATTACCCATAAAGTGTTAGAAGCCCTTGCAAAGTTTTTATCAAAAACATAAGATATGGATTAAGTTAGAGTTGACAGATTAAGAAATAAAAATATGGGATGTGTGGTCAAATTTAAATTTCAGATAAACAACAAATTTTGTTTAGTTTAAGTATGTGTTCTGCAATATTTGTGGGATCTACACTAAAAAAAAATTCTCTGTTGCCTATCTAAAATCTAAATTAGACCCAACATCCTATATTTTATTTGGCAGCCATAGTTTGAATTTTTTTGAATGAAATAATTTGTAAAATGTTTGAATATGGATATGTCAGATGTGAGTCTTCTCAAGTGATAAATTGATCTCTGATGAAAACAAAAATACAATGTGTATACATTTTTACGGTGGACTCACCTGTTTCATATTGCAGCTTAATTGGCTGTTCAAATGTTTCCTGATGAGCCCTTTTTCATGTTTTTTTTAATAATTTTACCCTTTTTTTCTTGTGGATTATCATATTTAATGGGGTGACACTGGAACATTTTTATTTCATGTTTACAAAAGGGAAGTACTGTGATGAATAATTAAATCTAGGATGAGTAATTTTTAGAATTGCCTTGACGAAGCACTGTTGTACTGTCTTACTTTACTTTTTAAAGGGTATATGTACAAACATTAGCCTTTCTTACTCAAATCCTATTAAGATGAAATAAACCAAAGGCAAGTCACAAGTCTCCATCTTGTCCCTCACAGCAAACTCTGTTTAGAAAACACCAGATCTATTCTTGGCAAGATTATTTAAGGGTATGGAGGGAATCAACCCAAAAAGACGTAATTGAAATATCAATATCTGGAACAAAAAGTAACTGAGTATGTTTCCAGAGCCGTTGTTAAACTTACTTTATACCCTGTATACCTAACAATAAAATGTTCTAATGTATTTTTCTGACAAGTTAAATTGAAAATAATAGTAATTCAGTAGCTAGATGCAACACTTAAAACACATTTGTATTTGTTTCAACATTCAAAATCTCTAGCTTTTTATCATGCTGATAACCATTGCTAATATTTACCAAGTTCACTTTTTATGCCAGCTTTTCTGTGCTAATTGCTTTATAAGAGTTATCTCCTTTAACCCACTAACACTATGAAACATGCAGTAATATTACCCTCATTTTATTGATTAAGATACTTACCTAATCATATAGATAATAAGTGGCAGTGTAGCTACGAGATAATGCAGAAATCATATAGAAAATAAGTGACAGAACTTCTACAAGATATTGTCCCAGGTAAAGAAAACATTCTGACCCTGTATAAAATGGGACGAGAGTGACAGAAATCTACAGAAGGACCCTGAATTAAGATGACATATATCTCTCCATTTGATTGATTAGCCCCAATCCCAATAAGTACGTAAAAATATATATAAATTTTTAAATCACGGTCCAAGAAATCTCTCTATGGAAATAAAATAGGTTGTAGAAGCTAAAAAACATCCAATCAGATCTTCCGTGCTATTTGTCTTACAACGTTTTTTTTTTTTTTAACGTTTTTTTTTTTTATTTATTTATTTTTGGGACAGAGACAGACAGAGCATGAACGGGGGAGGGGCAGAGAGAGAGGGAGACACAGAATCGGAAACAGGCTCCAGGCTCTGAGCCATCAGCCCAGAGCCTGACGTGGGGCTCGAACTCACGGACCGCGATATCGTGACCTGGCTGAAGTCGGACGCTTAACCGACTGCGCCACCCAGGCGCCCCGATTTGTCTTAAAGAACTAATGTGGATTCCCTCTGTAATGATTCTCAATCTTGGCTGTCTTTGGGAACTCCTGGGAAGCTTTAAAAAGTACTGATGCCTGGATTCCCTGATTGAGTCTACCCGGGCTATGGCCTGGGTGCCAGGATATTGTAAACTCCCTAATTGCTGGGAAAACAAAGACAAAAAAAAAAAAATCCACTGTCACTATGTGCAGCATTTAAGTTGGCTCAACCTTAAAGCAGCCATTTAGAGTGGTCTTTGCTGGTGTCTGAACAACATTCAAATTGAACCTACTGCTTTTCTAGCTAGTATATATGAACTACTCCTAAAAATACATTACTTTGAACAGACATCTATCCCAGCTTCTCACTGGGATACAGACCTGGAAAAGTAGGTTTTATCTATTCTCGGAAGAGGGTCAAAAAGAAAGAGGGAAGTTATAACATACATGGAGATACAAAAAAAAAACTTGCTTAAAAGTACAATAATAATAACAATAACAATAATAAACTGGGAAGACATATCCCCAAAGACCAACACTTCAGAAGCTTCCCTTGTTTCCCAGTGTCTGAGGATAATACTGCAGTCATTCTTGCCCCAGTCCCCCGTTCCCAGCTCCAAATTCTCCTAGCAATTGGCATTCGTCTGGGAAAAGCAAACATACCCATGCATAAAGCCTTTAGCCCTTGAGGTTCCCAGAAAGTAAATTAGTCCACATGGTAGATTAGAAATGTAAAAAGAAAAGTAGGGGTTGCTGGCAGGATAGCAACTTGATGACTTAAGAATGTGTAAGTGGCTGTTGGCAACAGGGATTGGCTGTGAACTTTGAGCCCCTCTGGGTTTGTTGGCTGTGGGAGTCCTAATTATGAGCATAATAGATAAACTCATCATGGTCATAACAAGCTACTTAATCTGGTTCTGCTAATAACAGCCAATTAAGTTTGCATTCTGAAATGATTTCTAGAATTGAAGGTAGGTGGACTTTTAATTATGTATTGTTTGAAAACATTAAAGATTTTGAATCAAGGGCTTAAATCATTATCTTTGGTATGTGTAATAGTTCTGATCATACCAAAATTGTCTCCCATGCCTAAAGTAGCAAATCAATGACAAGTGGAGTCAAATTGTTACGTCATTTGGATATAGGAGATTAGTATTATGTGTTTATACTATTTCTTCCTCTAGACGTTCCATTATTTCTGGTTAATTTTCATCAAGATACCAAGTGGTCTTTTATGTCTATTTTTATTTCCCAGCACTGATTCTAACTACCTAACATTTGTTTGAATTTGGATTTAATAAATGCCTTCTTCTCAACCCCTACAGCTAAGCGTTTGAACTAGTGGGTGGGTAATGAAGATATATAAAGATAAAGAGGAGAGAGGAACACTGGAATTACATATATTAGGTCTGCAGTGTCTAAAGATGTTTGCAATGCTTTGATTTTGCTGTAGCTGCTGGTGGAAATAGAAGATGAATAAATATAAACTTAAATCACGGTCTAAGATATAGGCAAAGGAGCCTCAATTTGGCCGCATGTCTCTTTCTGTAAACACAATGTGCAGCTAACGGAAGTAAAAGAACGATTGCTTTCTAAATTCACATTTTGGAATCTCTCTATGTACTTATTTGTGTTTATCTGTTGGATTGTTGGCTTTGTTCTGTTTTATTAGGTCCTATTTTGAGATGCTTATGGAGAAGAGGAAAGTACGTTTCTCTGTCGATGTTTAATAGGAGAGTTTTGGGGAATGCCTGGGTGGCTCAGTTGGATGAGCATCCGACTACTGATTTTAGCTCAGATTATGATCTCACAGTTTGTGAGTTCAAGCCCCATGTCAGGCTCTGCACTGACAGCAAGGAGCCTGCTTGGGATTCTTTCTCTCTCCCTCTCTCTCTCTGCTTCTCTTTCTTTCTCTCTCTCCTTCTCAAAAATAAATAAATAAACATTTTTTAAAAAAAAATAGAAGAGTTTTTGTTGGACACGTGGATTTAGGCGTGGATCAGAGTGCCAGCCTATAGTACTGATTCTTGAACGATGGTATGGTCAGAATCTCCTGAAGGGCCTGTGAAAACAAGGATTACTGGGGAGTACCCAAGAATTTATGTTTCTAACAGGTTTCCAGGTGATGCTGATATTGCTGGGCCAGGGACCACCATGTGGACCATAGATCTATTAGCACTAGTAAAACAGTAATATTGAGGAGTATAATACAGAAAGACCGGGCCAGTTTAGTCAGAATGTAAAGTCTCAATTGATTCACTCTACAAACATGAATCCACATGAAAAACAAAGTGTATTTATGGTTCCTTCATTAGCACATCAGATTTTGTAATTTCCGCAGAAACCAGTTTAACACCAGAGAATGTATTCTTTGCTAGAACCCAGTTTCCATCTTTCTGTCTAAATGTCACTGACATTGATGGGATCTATATACTTTATCCTCCCGCTTTTCATTGACTATTATTATTACTGGTATTATATCTCTACCATCATGAGGAACAACCAAGGCAACATTTTTTTATTAGGTTCTAGAAGGTAACTTAGTGTTGGTGTTCAAGCACCTGTTCCTAAATGCCTAAATCTCAGGGTCACTGGATCAAGTAAGACTCATCCTCAAATCCAAATCCAAAGATGCTATTGAAAACCCCAGTGTTGGGTACAACAAGCTTTTATTGCAGTTCTTAAAACCACATTTAGAAAGAAATCCCAATTTCCTGAATAAAGTCTTTGTGGAACTAGAGGTACAGATAATCCCAAAGGGCAAGGCTTAATGGGAATCTAGAGCAGGAATGTGGAGTCATAAATCGTTATACTCCTGACAGCAACAGAATCATGGAGCAAGTTAGAACTGACCCATGAACCACCCAAATGAAACAACAACACAAACTTTCATCTGGGCAGATGGATACCAGGGTTTCTATGGCTTTTTTCACCTTAATCAACCAATCAAATCTGTTTCAGGTACTTATGCACTCCTCACACATACAGACATCAATTTCCTGGCCAATCCATTCCTTACTTTACCTTTAGATAATTTCTTTGGCAATTATTTCCTGCCTATGTCACCCATATGTTATTGGAAGGAGGTCTCTGTAGATATTGGTCCTTCTGAAGATACTCAGTGCAAATGATGGATCACAGAGATTACATAAGGTTAGACCAGGAAGAGTCTGTGGAGATGAGCTAATCTAATTTTGTCATTTTACAGATGAATACATTTAGGTGGAGATGAGAGAAAGTCACATGGCCAGTTGGCAACATATGATATAAGAGTGCTGAATTGTGACTCTCTGCATGGTATACTTTTTCTTACTCAATACACCTTCTTAAGGAATTCAGTTACTCTGGAAGATACCTGTCAAGACTAGCCTGATTTCAAGGTCTAGAAATTGAAATTGATCTACTTGTTTTGTATATTGCATTGTGTATTATGGTTCTATTTTGCAAAGGAACAGGACCAATAGGATATATAGATATGGATATATAGATATTGATGTCTATATGGAGAGGTTTGTTTTAAGAAACTGGCTGACATGATTGTAGGGGCTGGCAAGTCTGAAATTCGTAGGGCAGACCTGAAGGTTGGAAGCTGAGATGAGAGTTGATATTGCAGCCTTGACTCTGAAATCTAGAGCAAGCCAGCAGCGTGGAAACTCAGGCAGGGTGCGCCTTTTGCAGCCTTGAAACAGAATTGCTTCTTCATCTGGAAACCTTAATTTTTGCCCCTAAGATCTTCAACTGACTGGATGAGATCCACCCACATTATAGAGGGTATTCTGCCTTACTGTAAGTTCCCTGATTGTAAATCTAATCACATCTACAATTACTTTCACAGCAGCATCTAGACCATTGTTTGACCAAAAACCTGGGTATGATAGCCTCACCGAGTGTGTGCATAATATTAACCATCACATATTGGTTTACCTGTGATTCCTAAATATGGGTTTCATTCAATAGTCTGCATGACTTGAGAGGTCTACACTAGTTGCCCCCTATCCATGGATGATACATCCAAGAACCCCAGTGGATGCCTAAAAGCACAGATAGTGCCAAACCCCATAGGTCCTGTTCCCACACATACATACCTATGATAAAGTTGAATTTATCAATGGATGGAGTAAGAGACTAACAACAGTAATTAATAATAAAATAGAGTAATTATAGCCATATACTATAGTAAAAGTTATGTGAATGTAATTTCTCTCTATCTCTCAAAATCTTAGGGTACTCTACTTACCCTTCTTGCGAAGATGTGAGTGAAAATGCCTGCATGATGAGATGAAGTGAGGCGCATGATGGTACACATTGTGACACAGTGTTAGCCTACTCTTGTCCTTTTGACGTATTGTCAGAAGGAGGATCATCTGCTTCCAGATGGCTGTTGAAGAAAGTGAAATCATGGGTAAGTAGGGACTACCATAATTAGAAAGCACCAAGTTGAAAATTGCCTCCGTTAAGCAATGTTCCCCAGTCTAGCCTTAGCTGAGGTTGTGCTCTCATCACTGTATTCCTCTCTTTATCAATTTGCACCAATCTTTGCATGAAGACTAGGGCTTGGATAATTACCACTCGAAAGAACCATTCCTTTAAGGGGTCTTGATAGGGACAGAATGGGATTAGCTAAATGGCTCAGTATGTAAAAATGCCTTATAAACTATACAATTTTACTCACCATTCATTTTTAGGAGTTCTTCAAGGGTTGGGATATTATCTAAGCTGTTTCTTTTTCTCTCAGAAAGGCAACTGAAAGTTGATTCTTCAGATTTAAGGAGACATTAACATTGGTCAGCTGAGACCACAACCAAAGAAGCCTGAGTTGCTGGGCTTTTTTCTATGTAAATTATGAAGAATATTACCTCTATCTATGCTTATGTTAAAGTAAGCTTTCAAAGTAAAGCTGTCCAAAAGTATTTTTGGTGTTTTCAAGACTCACACACTTAGAGATCATTGTCACAGGTAGAATTCTTGACTTTGCTTGAAACTCCTCTTCCCATTGCTCCCTGATATCCTCATGGTCCCTCCACCCCTGCTGCTTCCTTCAGAATAATTAACAACCATGAATTCTGTGGGAATAGCAAAAGTGAGTGCAATCCAGAAATTATGGAGTAGTTCCATCTATTCAATGGGAGCCTATTAAAAATTTAAAGAACATTGTCTCAAGTCAACTTTCTAATAATGATTGGCTTACTCCGGTTCCTTTCTTATAAAAGAAACTCAAAAGCTCTCTTCTAATTTCAGAAAGCATATGTTTGCTACTGTTCTTTGGTTTAAAAATGGGAGTAGATACAACCATAAAAAAATCACAGTATATTTCACCGTATTGACATCAGGGGAAAAAGTACATATTAAGAAATACATGTTAGGTCGGGAAATTATACTCATAATTTATTCTAAGTTTAACAAATTCAATACCGGATTTTAACTTCCCAGAATTTTAATTTTTTAATTATCCTGGGTTTAGAGTTGTGTTTATTTTCCTTTTTTGCTTTGTTTTTAAAGGCTAAAACTTGAAATGTTGAAATCTCACCCTTATGTCTTGGGGTATACAATCACATTGCTTAAAAAATGCCTACTTTTGGGGGCACCTGGGGGGCTCAGTCAGTTGAGTGTCCAACTCTTAATTTCAGCTCAGGTCGTGGTCTCACAATCTTAGAATTGAGCCCCAAGTCAGGCTCTACGCTAAGTATGGAGCCTACTTGTTCTCTCTCTCTCCCATTCTCTCTCTCTCTCTCTCTTTCTCTCAAATAAATAAATAAACCTCTTTTTTAAATGCTACTTGTTTGTGAAAAACTGCACTAAGTGTCATGACCTTGACAAAGACATCTATGATTCTACTTGATACTAAGTCTTTTTCCACCCAGTTCCTGACAGCATTCTGTTTGCTGGGCTGCTGTATCACACTGGGAAACCATAAGGCATGTTAGGCAACTTCTGCATGTCAGGCACTTGCTCAACATTTAATCTTCAGAAAAGTCCTAAGAAGTTGAGATAAAGGGCCTCATTTTACAGATTAAGGACTGAGTGTTAAATTATGTAAAGAACTCAAGGCCCGGCAGTTTGTAATATGCAAACACAGGATTTAAACTGCTTACTAGCTAGCTGTTTGTATTTACTCATCCACTTAGAGCTCTGTCAGAACTAAATAAACTGTTCTATTTATCTGTTTATTCTCAACTCCAAGTACAATCCATCGCACTTAATAATTAATTAATCTTGAGCGACTGAATGAATGGACAAATGAATGAATGAACAAATGAATGTGTTTTTTTCCCTAAATTCAGGTCTTTAACAGTAAATTTAGAGATTTACAAAGTAAAACCTCAAAAAGATAAGAACATCTTATATCCACTTCCCCTATGAATCCTATTTCAAGGTTTCCTCTAGAGGTGAGCAGTTTTTTACCTTTGACACCAGGTTAACACATAATTATCTTCTTATTGTGAAAAGTGGAAAGGTTATCATGACATTTGATGGGAAAAGTCAACTGAAATAATATGTTCTATGAAATAAAACCGTTGGAGAAGAACTCCAACACTGTTCCTTTATTTTTCTGCTAAGTATACATGTGTTTAGCCACATATAATTAACATTTATAAAGCCCATAAAAGCTTACCTGAAACTTTTGGCAGGTAATTAGTAAAATGAATTGATTAATGTGCATCTTAATCATTGATACTGGAGTGGTTCTGTGCGTGTGTGTGTGTGTGTGTATGCACGAATGCCTGTTTTGCACCCCTGTACAGAAAAACTGTTACAAGTTTAATGTCATGTCCTGTCCAGCTTCTTGAAAAAAAAAGACATAAAAACTTCTATGATTTTGATTCATTGCATAAATATCTTTTCAAACATAATAAATTTAGGACATAAAATCCAAAGTGATATGTGCAATTAGAATTCCAAGTTAATAGTGAACATAAAATGATTGTATCTGAGAATATGTATCAGATTATGTTACCCAAATTTAAGTGATATGTCACTTATCTTTTTTTTAACGTTTTTTTTTTTTTTTTTTTTTTTTTGAGACAGAGAGAGACAGAGCATGAATGGGGGAGGGCCAGAGAGAGAGGGAGACACAGAATCTGAAACAGGCTCCAGGCTCTGAGCTGTCAGCACTGAGCCCGACATGGGGCTCAAACTCACGGACCGCGAGATCATGACCTGAGCTGAAGTCGGACGCTTAACCGACTGAGCCACCCAGGCGCCCTGATATGTCACTTATCTTGTGTCATTTCTAACGGGCAGCATTAACAGTATGTTTAAGAATCTATTATACTTATATTCTATGAACTAATGAAGGAAGTTAAGATTTTCTTGAATGTGGTTTAAGAAATAAATTCTTTAAAAGTCCCTGAACTTAGCTTTAGGTCTTTACAGATATTTTCTAGAACTTAAAGACATTTGAAGGCTCCTTCCTTATAGTTGAGTGTAAAGTATTTTATGGGAAGCTAAGTTTTTACTGAGCAGACTTTTAGAAAGCTGACATCACGACTTTCATAAAAAATATTTTAGGGGCGCCTGGGTGGCGCAGTCGGTTAGGCGTCCGACTTCAGCCAGGTCACGATCTCGCGGTCCATGAGTTCGAGCCCCGCGTCAGGCTCTGGGCTGATGGCTCAGAGCCTGGAGCCTGTTTCCGATTCTGTGTCTCCCTCTCTCTGCCCCTCCCCCGTTCATGCTCTGTCTCTCTCTGTCCCAAAAATAAATAAACGTTGAAAAAAAATATTTTAAAAACCTGGGCCAGAGATGTTATTAAGTGATTAATTAATGAGAGAAACACTAGGATAGTATTGCTGCTTCGAGGGGAACCCAAAGAACACAATTAGCTAGGCAGTCAGAATTTGTGACAATGAATTTATGACTATATCCACAATTAGTCAATATCTATAGAACAACAATCAACTACATTCTATCAGGAGGAAATCTTGCATTTCTAGGGACTAGAATTATTTGCATTATGATTAGGTTTCTACAACTTGCAGAGTTGCAAATAGCTCAAGGACAATGAAAGATAAAATATGCTATATGGAAAGCTTGACCAGATAGAACATTCCTTGATGGTTTTGCCCATTTCAAAATTTTTTACAGTATGTCCTGATACTTGAATAACACATCTTGGAAAAGTTTTTTTTTTTTTTAAGTTTATTTATTTACTTTGAGAGAGAGAGAGAGACAGAGAGAGAGGGAGAGAGAGAATCCCAGACTCTGCTCTGTCAGCACAGAACCCACAGCAGCTCGAACTCACAAACCATGAGATCATGACCTGAGCTGAAATCAAGAGTCCAACGCCCAACCGAATGAGCCACCCAGGTGCCCCAGAAAATTGTTTTGGTAAACTATTAGTTGACTTTCTGTGGGACATGGGATGTCAGAGGCTATCAAGGCTCTAGAGAAGGCAGTGAGGCCACTTTGTAGGAGATAAGGGAAGGGCCATATCTATCTTCTGAAACAGAGTGCATGAGGTAGAACGTGAATGGAGAGTGTCACAATACTCAGTGTGCACCCTCATCAACTTTTCTGCAGTCTGAGTTTCAACAGAACAAATAAAATGACAATGCCTGTGTGATTGGATTTGTAGTAAAAACTGGTGAATGAAGAGCTCACAGTTGTGGTAATGTAGGGAAGGATCAGCATGTGAGAGCTCAGAGATAGAGGAACAAGGGGAACTTTAAAGGAAATACAGAAATCTGAAGAAGACAGAAGGCTTACCAAGAGCACTGTGGAATCAGATCCGTGAGGTAATCCTATTGCTATCCAAAGGATCAGAGAGGTGCCAGTTTACATTTGGATTAGACATAAAATGTTGTGAGAAGTATCTATCACAAAAGCTTTTTGAGTAATAAAAGCATATATACTGTTTATGGTTTGAAAGGGGTTACGTGGAAAGTAGTTCCTGTACTTTCTGTATGTGGTCTGTTTGATACGCATCAGGCCCTCAGTGAATGCTGATGTTCTCTCTGACATCTACGTTTTCTACCTTGATGCTTTCGCTGTAACGACTTCATGGCCCTTAGAGTGCCTTGCCTTCTCTTTTCTGCTTAGCTAGTGTCTTTCAGCCAAATTCTGGAAGCACCATGGAAGCTATCTTGGTGGACTTTAATCTTCCATTTGTCCGAAGATTTACACTTAGAACAGTACTGCTAACAATACCATTGTGTTTTTCCCAGTTGAACCATAAGCTCCTAGAAGGCACTGAAACACATGTAATATTATTTTTGTCCTTCAGTATTATTTGTTCATTCAGGGAGTATGAGTCTTTATTAATGGACTCTAAAGGAAATGTCAGTCATGGCCAAACATTATGAGTTTTCTTTAATCATCCCAAGGTATTTATATGAAATATGATACAATAAAGGGTTTACTTTCATGAATTTGCCACAGAATCAGGTTATTTAACATTTATTAAGATTATTTGTTATGTGACATTTGCATACGAGGCATTGTTATACTCATTATGTCACTTGATTCTGCTTATTTTCCTGGAAGTACAATTTCACAATGTGAGGAGATGCAAAGTTAACAATTATTGAGGGGTCATGCAATTATTGAGTGCCTTTGTCAGAAGTAGTAATCAACACCTCTGATTTCTATTAACTCCCAGCTATGTTTTGATGAAGCTTAAATAATTCAGTGGAGATCTCAGGGCATGGTGGAGTGTGCATCTAGCAATCAGCCACCGTAATAGACACTTTCTTAGTTTCTTATTTACCTTTTTATTCAATATGGCTCTTACTTTTCCCTTTACCACAAGATAATGTGGCTGAAAACAAAAGCAGGTCTCTAATGATCAACTCTATATTTGACCTTAAACAAATAAATTAGCTTGTGTGGTGTTCTCTGGGTAGTCTCAGCATCCATAGCTAGATCATGATGCTAGTGGTGAAACATACCTCAGGAGTTTTTGTTCATAATCGACAGATGCTGTAGAAACCCAATGCATTATTTTTATTTTCCCATTTTCACTTTCCTTTCTCCTTTGTTGCTGTTTAGAGTTGGGTCTTCCAGCGCCACTGACGTGAGCTACTTAACTCTCAGCTGACACTTACGACTTTAATAGTTTAGATGATGATCTAAATTAGCCTTTAGGCTGTCTCAGCCCCTAGAAAGTGTTGAGTGTCTCCTCTAACTGTTGCATTTCACAGGATGTATTCTTTGAGTTGACTTCTTCCATTGATTGTCATGATAACTTTCTCATTCTTCACAATGGGGAGATAATTGCGTGTTAACCTCATGTCTGAGGTAAAAAGCTGCCAACTTTTTGACCTAAGCCTTGGTGTAGGACATAGAGGGACCTGAAAATTAATGTTCTTATCAGTTCGAGGTTTAACACTTTGTCCGTCTTTAAGAAGTTCCTTTGAAAGGGCAGAAGGATTCAAAATGCCGAAAAAAGGTAACTCCAAATGCAAATATGTGAATTTTGATTTTTAAAACAGAAACTGGTTTATTTATACAGAAGTATTTTGCCTAGAATGAGGAGATACTTTGATAGGTCTATCAAATCCTGGAAGCCACTATTCTAAAATTCAAAACAAATCAGGCAGTAGACCTGTAGTATATGATGTAAGTCCAATCTGATTTTGATTGCTAGCCCTGCCAACTGTAAGCCTTGTTGTAATTTTGGAAAAATCAACTTAGCTTTGGCCTCAGTTTCCTCACTTGTAAAAAAGCGAGTAACACTGTTTACTGTTAAATTTCAGCTCTAATTCCCAGGCTGCAAAAGAACAGATTTTCCACACCCTCGACTGTGAACATTTTGACATCTGAAGTAATAGCCATAAAATTTGAATTATCACTGTGTTATTTTACCCTCACTTGGGGTGAGTGCTCCTTTTTTTTTCAAATATCCTTGGGGTCCCCAGCTACCCTCTGCTTAAGAAATTTTCTTTTCATCCTAATACTCCTTTTTTTTCTCCTTGAAGCGCTATTCTATCACCAAATTTATATTTAATTTTTTTAGCTAATGCTTTTCTCTGTTATTATCTAAAGCATTTTAAAATTAAACATCAAACTCTTGTTCTCTATAAGCATGTTCGTGTATATGTGTGTTCGACTATAAGAAATGTCCTTCTGCTTTATATTTTTGACACCCAATTATACAAATTTACTCAAACTCTTTCTTCTGAACTGTTAAAACACTGGTAGATTCATTATGAAGTATGGTGAGTGTATTAGTTTTCTATTGATGCATGATAAATTACCAAAAATCTAGTAGCATAAAACAACACATATATATTGTCTTACCATCTCTGTGAGTCAGAAATCCAGGCATAGTTTGGCTGGGTTCCTTGCAAGGCTGCAATCAAGGTGTCTGCCAAGACTGGATTCTCATCTAAGGCTTTCCTAGATCATGTGGGAATAATCTGCTTTCAAATTCATGTGATTGTTGGCAGAACTCAATTTTTTATAGGCTGCTGGATTGAGGGCCTAAATTTCTTTCTGGCTGTGGGCCAGAAGCCACCCTCAGCCCCTTGCCACCTGGTCCTATCTATAAGGTAGCTCATAATGTGACAGGTTGCTTCTTGAAAGGTGGAAATGGAGAGCATCTTTTAGCAAGACGGATGTTAGTATTATGTAACATAATCATGTATACCTAACCTCATACATCCAGTCACTTTTACCATATTTTTTTTAACGTTTATTCTTGAGACAGAGAGAGACAGAGCATGAACGGGGGAGGGTCAGAGAGAGGGAGACACAGAATCTGAAACAGGCTCCAGGCTCTGAGCTGTCAGCACAGAGCCTGACTCCGGGCTCAAAGTCACGGACCGCGAGATCATGACCTGAGCCGAAGTCGGCCGCCTAACCGACTGAGCCACCCAGGCGCCCCATACCATATTCTACTGGTAAGAAGCAAGTCACAGATCTTGCCCACACTCAAGGGGAAGGGATTATACAAGAATACCAGGAAGCCAAAGTCCCTCCACCACAGCGAATAAAGGTAGGATATCTGAAGAGTTAAAGAATACTCACCATATTTCTTTTTTATTGATGAGGGAAGCCCAGATTATTGATAACCTTGTAAATCACAGGAAAGATCATGAACTATGTTAAAAAGACAATGACATTCCATTGAAGGTTCTGAATACCAAGGTGTCAACATGGCTCTGCATTTTTGGAGGATTGCTGATTACTATCTGAAGAAAGCAGTTGGAGGGGACAAGACTGGTAGAAAAACCAGTTATGCTGCCCATCAATCCATGTAAAAGGCAGAATCACATCAGATTAGGGCGTGGCCACATAACTGAAAAATGGTGTGCGGACGTGAGATGTTGTTCTGAAAGTAGAATTGACAGAGCTTAGTAAAGTAAAAAGAACTTTGCAAATGACCTACCTGGAATGGAAGTTGATGATGCTCATCTTCTAAGATTGAAATCTTTAAAAGGGGTATCAGTTCATGCACAATGGGGCCAGACATGACTCCATAGAAGGTAACTGAAAGTTGGGACTGCAAAGTGAAAAGAGAAAAAGGTTGAACAAGTTCCCAAAGTGCCATCGATATTAAGATAAAGTGAAAGGAACAAAATGAAAGTCGGGAAAGAGGGTTGGAATTGGCAGAGAGAGGAAGACATCTAAACAACATGAAAGCAATTGACGATAGTGTTTTGAAGAGCAAATGCCAAAATTGTTTACTATGACTGAGATCTAAACACGATAAGTAATGCAGAATCCATTGTTTCATCAATAAAGGCATTTTAGGTACACTTCATTAATGCAGATGTTTCTTACGTTACAACTCATTGGGTCCAAGGGCCTTCTGAAGTTATTTATAGGTTCAAAAAACTAATATTGCAAATTAGTTCCTTCAAGTGCTGTCTATTTTCTTCTACTTATAGTGAAATTACTCTGTAGGACAATTCCATCCAGCACTGAATCCTGAAGAAATACAATCTGCATTGGCACCTTGAAAAGTTGTAAATGCTGCACAGCATTTTAGGAAACAGAACAGTTGAAACACAAGTTATTTGTTCCTCTGGAGATTTATCGGGGATCGAAACTGCCATTTGTTCTGTAGTGACAGGTACAAGTCTAGCATTTCTCTTTGAATTCTCTTGCAAGCTTTTATTTAAGCAATTGCGATTGCAGCATAAGGCATTTCTGGAGATTAATGACTGCCTGGGAGGGGTTACTCTGTGGTCCATTAACACCAGCCAGTCATTAATTTACATGAAAGGTCCTTCATGAAAGTTATCATTACTAATATGAGCTGAAAATAAAAGAAACATACAGTAGGTATATCGATTTCACCCTCTCCCCAAGGATGATGCAAAGTCATTTTATTTGTATGAGGATCTTCAAGAAAAATGAATTTCCTGCATACAAGCCAATCACTGGGCTTAGTGCTATTCTCAGCAATCTAGTTTTGCCTATACTGAAACAACTAAAAAGGAAATAGGACAGCAGAAGTCCCCAGACCTAATCCAAGCATGTCCAGTCCTATCAAAATGCGTAAACGTTAACTACAATTTTTGTTAAGCAGAGTAGGTTTAAAAAAAAAACCACATTGCCCTAGTTTATAATGAGATATACACCTTAAATATACTCAGTTCCAAATTAACCTTTGAATGCTAAAAATAACTTTTTGTCTCAAATGTTTTAAGTGTTTTTTAAACTGTTTTCCATAATACTTATCATTAGGAATCATCATGAGAAAGTGCTTCAAAAAAGAAGGATATAATCAAGCTTTATCCTTTAAATATATCTTGAATATTTTTTGGACTTCCAAGTACTTCAAGATTTATGGGATAAAATTCATAGACAAAAAAAAAAGTTATATGATTTCTTGTGCCCGTCGGGGTGGGGGGTGGAAGGGAGGATAAATAAGGCTGTTAAATCTTATTTTTTCTAAACATAACATGATACATTTATTGCAACAATATTCAGGCTTCACTTTTCATCTTATAAAATACTTCCAACTTTCAACCTTCCCTTACAAGAATTAACATTATGCTAAATATGTTAGATGCCAGATCACTACATGCTTCTATCTTTTATTAAACATGTAGAAAAATTTGATTATGAGATCTAATGATGTTAATAAAATACCTATGTACATATACACATATAATGTACTCACGTACCCATACCTATCAGCACACATGTAGACATGTACATATATATATATACATGTGTTTGCAAATGTGCATATATACCTATATTCACACATGTATATGCATACATATGTGTGCACATATATGCGTTGTGTGAATATACATACATGCACATGTATATGTATATTTGCATATACATACATATGTGCACATATTTGTGCAATCACGTGTGCAATTAATCCCCAAATGCCCAACATACATAAGCTATACATTCACTGAAGTCATATTAAGCTTTGCCCCACAGTCTTCTTTTTATAAACAACTTATACTTAAAGTCATATTTGCAGTGATTTATTACAAATCAGTTCATCAAAAATAAGCATACATTTAGTAATTTTTTTAGACAACACAAAGTTAATTTTAATTCTTTTATAACTTGAATTTGATTCTTTAAATAATCTATCTTATACAGTATATTCTGTGTATTTAAAAATGTTTCTTAATATGTTCATTTCAAATAAATCTGAAATAAGTTGCTCTGTAATAGAATGTGAATCTGATTCATCTGATGAGCTTAACAATAAAGGTTTCCTTAGACATAGCGTTAATGCAACAATTATTCTCATACATGAAATAACCTAAACCTGGAACTTCAAAGTATTGACAGAAATGTATTTGAAACCTGTGATAAGATAAAAGTATTTTGTCAAAACCTATCATGAGATAAAAGTATATTGAAATAACTGCTTAGGGTTTTAAACCCTTTCTGACTATATGAGTAAATGAGGTGCCCCAGAGTTAAAAAAAAAAAAAAAAAGGCACAGATGTAGCTAAGTAGTCATTTGACAAGATCTTGTTTAGCATTTTTATTAGGATTCGCAGAATCTTGGGAAAGAAATGGCATTACTAGCTTGGTAACAGATGATTTTGCAAATAACGCGGCTTTAAATTTTCTTTCAAAACTATTAAAGAAGAATCTCATCAATTGTCTCTTGATAGATCAAAATAAAGAGTTCTGATGATAAATCACACTCATTTTAGCTTATAACTTGGAAAAATTCAAAAAGTTGATTGGCATTGCTGTAACAAAACACATTCAGTTTTGATCTATTATTTTATGTCAATAACTTTTCTTAGTATTTATAGCTCTACAAATAAAAAAAAACTCATTCTAAAAATAAATAATAGGTAACAACGGGATATGTTAATCTATAAAACAGAAAACAAAGATATAGTAAACAAAATTAAAGAGGAAATAAAAACTGCACGTTATCCGAAAAGAGTAACAAAATCGATAAACTTCCAAAAAGGTTGATCACAGAAATGCAATAAATATGATCATAGACAAAAAATTGGAAACGATGACAAATTGACCCTAGATGTTTATATTCAGCCAAAATTTTATATAAATGTGATGTTATAATAAAACCCTTATGCATCGAATTATAGATGAGGCAAAGATTTAAAAAGAGACATAATTAAAGATAGCAAAGATTAAAATATAATAGGTATTCTATATAGAAGATTATCTCAACAATTTTGAAAACTTATATGAAAGAATCAAAACTATAGAAAGATATAATTGACCAAAAGTGACTAAAAAATAGGATGGGTCAACAATAACTATACATAGAAAATTGAAGCCGTAATTAAAAATCTCCCCACAGACAGAAAACCCATCCAGATGTTTCACAGGAGAGTGATAATAAGGTTCAAAAGCCAAAAAGACATACAGTGCTCATGTATGGGAAGAATTAATAGAATCAATTTAGTAAAGAACACACTGACTAGAAACATCGAATGTCTTCACAATTATCTCAAATTTCAATGTAATTTTAATAATAATCTCAAATTCATAGAATTTTTCAAAAAAATGTAAAATTTACATGAAAGTCTCAAGGGCTAAGTATAGCCCAGTTACATCTGGAGGGGATTATAAAAAAGAATAAAAAGAAGTATTCATCCTATCTTTACTGCTATTTATTATAAGCAATTACAGACACAGGGATAGATAAAGCAGTGAATATAATAATAGGATTAAGAGCCCAGAAACAAACTTGCACATTTATGGAACATTGATTTATGTGGGAAGAGACAATGTCAGATCAGTGGGGAAAAAAAGGAAATCTAGTCTACAATTGGAGCTAACAAGACATCCGTATGAAAATCCAAACAAAAATGATTCCTATCTTAACACATATACACACATCAACTGCAAATATATTACCAGTGAAATGTCAAAAGCAAAATGTTTTAACATTTAGGAAAATAAAGATAAATATCTTTCTAGCTTTGGGGTAAGGAAAACGATCTTAACACAAAAGCACTAATACACAAGAGAAGAGATAAACTTGACTATATTAAAGCATAAACCTCATGTCCATCAAAAAGCACTTAAAATAACTAAAAATATATGCTATAAACTGATAGAAAATATTTACATAGCATACACAATTGACAAAAGATTAATATAGAGAAGAAATATCCAGCAACTATTGCAGAAAAGTTAACACAACAGAGAAAAAAAAATGGGCAAAAGTATACATTTCACAGAGGAGAAAACACAAGTGGCCAATAGCAGTATGATGATTTGTTTGATCTTGAGAGTAATCAGAAAAATGAAAATCAAGATCACAGTAAGCTATTATTTTATAATCGCTCAACTGACATTAGCAAATATTAAATGTGACAATATGAGGGTTGGAGAAAATGTAAATCAACAGACTCTCTTCAGACAGCAAGGAGAAGCATAAATCAGTCCACCTGGTTTTGGAAAAGTATTTGACATGTAAAGTTGTATAATCACATGCTTTACAAACTAGCATCAAACTGAGAGAAACTTATGCAAAGTGCTTATCAAGATACTCATTCAAGAAAGTTAAAAAAATAGTACAAAATATGAACATAGCACACAAGCCATTGGTAATATAATGAATATACAAACTGTGATATATCAAAGTGATGGTTTTCAACCTCTAGTGATTTTGTACCCCAGGGGACATTTGGTAACATATGGAGACATTTTTTGGTTTTCATTAAGGGGGGGGGTGGATTCTACTAGCATCTAGTGAGCAAAGGCTAGGGATACTTATAAACATCCTACCATCCTACAGAACAGCCTCCCCCCATGGCAAAGAAGTATCCAGTCCAAAATATCAACTGTTCTGCCAACGTTGAGAAACCCTGTGTTAAAGCAATGAAATCTACAGACAAGACAATAAGCAAACAACAATGAACTATACCTACATACCATGATATGGATGAATCATGACAATGTAATGTGGAATGGTGCAATTATACACCCAAAGATTATTTATAATACATTAATCAAAACAGCAAGCAAAACTGAACCATTCATGAGTATATCTGAGTAATATATTCATGTAAAAACTATATTAAACAAAAGAAGAATTATGAACATAATAAAAAAAATGTATCCATGGGGAAAGGTAGGGCGATAGGATGGAAACACAGAGGTCGATCTAAGCAATTTGCAAATGTTGAAGTTCTCATATATCAGTGTGGACTCACAGGTGTTTATGAGAGAGAGAGAAAGCCACTCCAGGCCTGTTATGAGAGTACGTTACGAGCAAGGATCATGACTCATCCTAATTTTAATTGTATTTTATTAATATACTCCCACTTTCACAATAAATTCATATATTTATTCACTCTCCACTTAACATCCAAACACAGAACACACTGACATCAAAAGCACTTTGTTAGCTGGGAAACAAAATAAACGTTAGTGAGATGTTAGATCCTTCAAGCCTCAAATTGCTTTTCTAACATTTGTCTGCTCTTTAGTTCGTGTATTGTATGTTAGATTATTTCTGGAAACATACTACCTGGTAAGTTGACTAGGTAGTATATACAGATATGTCTATCATATCGTGTTTTTATTTATTTAGTCAGTCAGTTCGTTAGGTGGGAGTTGTAACTTTCCTTACATGTAGAATTGGAAACCGAAAGTCTGGAAGTTAATTTACTTTTCCTCCCTAAAGATGTTCATTTGATCCAGCACCAATTGGTGGAAAGACCATAATCCCTCCACCTGGTTTCTTTTGCTCATTTGTCAAAAACTAATTGTCTCAGTTGGTTAAGTGTCCAACTCTTGATTTTGGTTCAGGTCCTGGTACCATGGTTTGTAAAGTTTGAGCCTGCATTAGGCTCTGTGAGCCTGCTTGAGATTCTCTCTCTCCTCTCACACACACTCTCTTTCCCTCTCTCTCAATAACATAAATAAACTTAAAAAAAATTGAACATACAGGTGTGGGCTCATGGTTTTCTTTTAATAATACTAATAATCAGTTAAAAACTACTAAAATTGTCCTGACGTATTGGTTTTACACCAAACTAAACTTACACTGGGTCAGGTAAGTTAGTTTACTGGAACTTATAAGGCAAGATTTCTGCCTAAAGGGTAACCATGCAATTCATTAAATATATATATATACACCAGTCTTGGGTGAACAAAACTCAGCTCAAATTAAATGGGTTGTTTTCATTACTGTCCACAACTGCGGACAGTTGTCCATTGGTAACACCTTTGGGATGATTCAGAATTGAGTTTATTTGCTGAATGGCACCCAGGTGTTCTTGTATATTTATTCTTTTCAAATAATGAAATATGATAAAACACTCAAGATGAATCTAGAAGTGTGGCATGTGACGCCTGACTTTACTCCATTCCAGATTTCATTTTATTTGGTGGGAGAGGGGGGTAGAAAGAGGTAGAAACAGTACTAAATAAAAAACTACACAGACCAGAAATGCCAAGTGAATCTGTGTATGTTTCAGATGCAGAAACAACCCAATAATGATACAAGCATGTCACGAATGAGACGGGAAGGTTTTTTTTTTTTTTGCAGTAGAATAAGAGGTCCTTAATATTGCGGTACTTTCAGAGGCAACCTCTTTGTGCTCCCTTTTATTAAAAGATAGAAAGAGAGGGTTACATACATTACAGTAGTTAATTACAATTCTGACAGGGCCAGGATCAGAAAACGGTGGCACTTACCTTTTCCATTTATGAATCAACAGCTAAAATATTCCAGGGATTATGGCCTTGAGACACCAACCTTGATATTTTCTCTATGTTACATATCTATACAATAAACCTGCTCTTCCTTAATATTTGCATGATTTTTTTTGCTTTCTATTACAAGAATGAACATGCTTTTTAATCAAAGTGTATATGAAAATCCTTCAAAACATACTTTAATAGGTAATAAAAATTACTCCCTGCTAAGCAATTTTTCACAGCGACTTGGAGAAACAACAATTTTGGATGATCATGCACATGGGGTCATGTCTTAATAAAATTTATTGATTCTTGAAATAGGATTCTGCCACCTAATACATTGTTGACAAAGGCGGCCTCTTTAATATGGGTTATGGGGAGGAAGACCTCAGCTCTAATTGGGAACTTTCTGGCATTCCATCAAAGTAAAGGTTGTCTACGGACATATCGTCATACATGGAGATGCTCATTCAGGGGCTGGAAAAATCACATATTTTCTGGAATTGTTGTTAAGGGAAATCAAGTAATTAAAGATAAATTCTAAGACCCTTTTAACTTCTTACTGCAATTTATTTTCCCTTCTCAGGAGAAACATATGGGATCAAGACACTCTTGTCTGCTACCCTTAAACAAAGCACATTGCCTCTGTGCACATACTTAGATAAGAAGTGTGTCTATGAAGGAAGTATCTGCAAAGTTTCTATGAATTGGCCTCCTTAGGTTAGAACTCAAGCTTGAATTCTGTGGTGGTTCTTGCTGTTGCTGTTAATCAATGGGGAGTAATGTCCCTGGTTTGCTGAGGAAGGTAAGAGAGCTTTGACTGGACGAGACTCTGGTTTTACAAGTTGTCTCTACAGAACGTCATTTGTAATTGGGAGGTCTCCACACAACACCAAAATGACAGTCTCCATGGGGTTTTGGTCTAGGCTTCTGGCAAAATTTTCAATGTCTACCTCTTCAGATCCCAATCATCTTTCAATTTCACAACTACACAAACGTAAAGGAATTTGTCCTGGGCAGAGGTCTGCAGACCTTAACATCCTGGTGATGAGCTCATTCCAAGTGTGGGCTGTACTGACTCACAAATAAGATGCTTCTTCCTCCAAGAAAGAAAGTGGGTCATTAACTCTATATAAAGACAAAAGTACAAACCCTCTTTATAAGAAAAATATCTGGCCACCTTGGGTTTCTCAGACTGTGGGAGTCTTTAGATTCTTTGGTTTCTAAACTTTCTACACTGTTTAGGATGCTTTTATAAACTGCATTACTTTCCTATTGCTGCTGTAACAAATTATCCCAAACGTAGTGGCTTACAATAGCACACATCTATTCTCTTACAGTGCTGGAGGTCAGAGGTCTAAAATGGCCCACCAGGGCTGCATCCCTTTTAGAGGATCCAGGGGAGAATCCCTTCCCTCACATTTTCTACCTTGTAGAGGATGACTCTTTTCCTTGGTTCCTGGCACCCCTTCTCCACCTTCAAAGCCCAGCAACCTTTCTTTTCTCTGACCTCTGCCCTTCTCTAAGACTCTGACCATCTGTTCCTTCTTGGGATTACATTGGGTCCTCCTACATAATCCAGGATCATCTCCACCTCTCAAGACCTTTAACTTAATCACATCTGCAAAATCCCCTTTACCATGTAAAGTAACATATTCAACGGTTACCAAGATTAGGGTATGGTCATCTTTGGCAAGGAGGTAGAGGTGGGAAGGGGGAATTATTCAGCCTATCAGGTAACTATATTAACAAGTTTTCTTTTCAATACTGAGCTGTAGTCAATGTAAACTAAGAGGTGCTAACAACATTATTTGATTACACTTGGGTAAGATGTCAAGGTGTAAAACATATGCCCAATGAAACTGAAGTTCTTGTGAGAAAATAAAATATTAGTGACTCTAAATATAGTACTGCCTGTACTTTCCAGAACTTGGAAAACCCTTTAGGGGAATATAAATAATCCGTTGGGGGAGGGAACACAGCATGGAGGAAAAGAATTCTAAGAAGGAACTCTAGTTAAGTCACCGAGGGCATAGAACTGCACAGAGACTTGGAAAACAAAAATTTCATGGCGAGGACACCATATCACAACTGCCTTGAGGTGCTGTGCAGCTACTTATCTGTAAAAGTGCAATGAGAGAGGGAGAAAATGTGCTAGAAAAAAAAAAGTAAAGTTTAAATAAAATTCAGCAAGGAGGAAAATTGTGCATGTCAATATGTGCCCCTTAAGCATTTTATGCAAACTTGCCTTGTGCTTCCTAGTTGTACGGTCTTCTTTGGAAAGTATTTCTACTAATGTATTCAATTAAACCATGACAAACACATACGTGGGAGTAGTAGAGCCCCACATAAGGGAATTTGTGCATAATACTTATATTACACTTTCAATTTTGTCCCTGAAACAATATTACAAGGTAGGTCCATTTACTATGAGTCCATTTACTATTAGGTGGATACAGATGCAGCAGACATAAGCAACAAAAGGAACATTTTTGTAACATCGTATGTATGTGTTCGTGTGTACAATGTTTTCCCTTAGTAGTTCCCAATATTTCACGAAATCAGCTAGTCTGATTCTACGACATAAAAGCAATATTAACTACTTAATATTCTCTAGTTGCAAGAAAATTGTAGGATGTTTTAGATCTTGAGAATAATCTGGAGTCAGGGAGTGAGTTTATTGGTTGTGTCTGTTGCACAGCAAATTACCATCAACTTAGAAGTTTATGACAATACACACTTTTCATCTCACTGTTTCCGTGAGTCAGGAGCCCAGGCACAGGTTAAATGTGTCGCCTGCTTAGGATGTCACAGGCAGCAGTCAAGGTGACAGTCAGGGCTGGATTTTCAGTAAGGTTCAGCTCGATAAGGTTCTGCTTCTAACCTCTTTCAGGTTGTTTGCAGAATTTATTTTCTCTTAGTGGTGTAGTGGCAGGATTCATAACGTTTTTTTCCTCAAAGCCTATGGGGGAGAGAAAGAGAAAAAGACTAGAGCAATCTGCTAGCAAGACAGAGTCTAGATCATCAATGGAATGATACCCCATCACCTTTGGCATGTTATATTAGTTGGAAGTAAGTCACCAGCTCCACCCAGCAACAAGGAGATGTTACACAGGACACCAGGAGTGGAATCACGGGGCCATGTTGGTCTAACATTCACAGAGAGGAAAACAAGACATAAAGGAAAGCAGAAAACCCCAGTACCATGGCTCATGCTTCTGACTGAAGACTTGGAATAATTTCTGCAGTTTGAAAAAGACATTGTTAGCAATGCAAATGGTGGTTGTATATTTTAGCCAAGTCTGTGCTAGAATCATACTTTCTGGGACTCTGTCCTGATGTGTTGGGGAAAGTAAGCATTCACTGGGAGGGAAGGATTTCAGGAAGACAAGAACAGTCAGGTCTTTTTCAAAATGATGACCCAAAGGTAGATTCTGAAGATCTAACTTTGATAAATTAATGTGCTTATTAAAGGCTTTGATTTTCTCTAACATATTTTTGTATCATCTTAAGAGGAGTACCTTAAGAAAGAATACACTACTAGTATTCTAGTACTAGTAAGCTACTAGTATTCTTTTATAATGGTGAATTTGATGAACAGTTTCCAGTAGACAGAACCAGAAAGACAGCATTAGGCATGAGCAAGAGCACAGGAGAGAAAAACAGAAGTTTCCAGGTGCCATGATTTTGTTATTTTCCTTGTCTTCATATAGTAGATGATGTTGTGTGAGGAGAGTTCCTTCTCGTTATCTCTAAACAAAATTCTAGGCCATATAAGGATAAGCTAGCATTCAATATATTCACTTATTTTTGCAACAATTGAGTCTAATAGTGGGGAGTTAACGTAATGTGGAAAATTAACAGAAACTCTGATTTAAGAAGAAGGAGGGAAGTTTGATCTCTGCTAGAATCTCTAACAGGGGCTATGAAAAAAAAAAAGGCAAGGTACTTTGTCTAAGACCAACCTGGGGATCCCAGAAAGACTTCAAATGGTGAGGACATACAGAATGGTCCAGCTAATCATTCAATGGAAGTCCAACAAAATGAGCAAATGCTAAGTTTACCCCTGTACTGTCTATTCTCGTGGACTGGACAATACCCCAACATTCTGTCCTAAGTACTCAACAGGTTGTTTTGTTTGTTTGTTTGTTTATGTTTCATGGCGGTGAATTGAGTAGGCTCCGAGGGGCGTAATGAAGCTAAACTTCTCAGTAGATCAAGCAACACAAACCTGTATGTAGAGGCAGGCTCTGAAATCAACGAGATTCTAAGACTAGAGCTCCACTGTATCGCTCTGCTCACCAGCTTCTTAAATACTTTCAGGCAAGGTCAGAGAAGCGTGTAAAATATTTTTCACTAGTCAGCATAACGTGAACACCATTTCAACAATAAAAGATTCATTCTCCCATTCTTACACTGATGATCATACCCTCCGGTATTAGTTTATGTAGCAATGGTGGAACTTCTGGTACAGCCACCTCTGGAGTTTTGTCTCCAGATGGTGTAATAGTCATAAAGGTAGCAGGGGTGTGTGTGTGTGTGTGTGTGTGTGTGTGTGTGTATGTGTGTGTGTGTGTGTGTGTGTGGTTTTGCATTTGGTATCAGAAGAATTAAAAAGCCTAGATTGCACAATTGTACAGAAAACATTTATTGTTTTATACAAAGGTATATATTCTCAATAGAAAGGGAAGTCAAAGTGATAATTAGTTTCCATCCCTGTAAATGGTTATTTCCACAATGTCATTCAGCAGAAACAAAGACACTTGAAGATATTGAAACATTTATCGCAACAAATATAAGGTATATTCATAACAGTTTTCCCAAGGGCTAATTGGCTTTCTCAGCACAAGAAAATAAAACAAACTTAGAATAAATACTATGTACAATATACATTTAAAGATTATAGGAAATTGAACTTTAAAAGCATTGGTTTTTGGTTTAACCAACTCACAATACAGTTGTATTAACATAAACTTTAAAGTTTCTGAATAAAGTGTTATTCCGCTTTGAAGCAGTTGGCCCCGCAACTCACGTTCCCTGACCTTGGCTGATGATTGTTTCCTATGCTAAATTGAGAAATCTGATTTCCCCATTTGATTCATAAGCTAAAGTCATCGAAAGGTAGTCATTTTTCAACTTTTAAAAATTTACTACCAGCATTTCACTGTTTGTGAATTTGTTTACCTTACTTGTGCCTATAAAGGTGCCTTAGGAAAACCTCAAAGGCAGAAAAGAGGAATTGTTTTATTTCCTGTTATACTTTTCTTATTCCACTCCATACATGCTGCCATTATCATTACTGACAGAGTTCTGCTTGGAATTCAGCCATGTAGGGAGCAATAAATCTGTGATTTGAACAGATTCTTTGAAGGCAAACATGAAGAATTTTTGTAAATTTACTGGGATAGGAATAAAGTGAATATCATCTTAAAATACTTGGGAAATGACCAAGTTATATTACTAAAGGGGAATGAGAGAACAAGAATGAGCCTTGGGTAAGCAGAGAACATCATAAATCATGTAAGATAGCTCTGTGCTTTTATCCTTGGATCCATATGTTCTTCTCAAAGAAAAACAATGTATAACAATTTAGCATCATTTTACTCAGCTCAAAGAGGGCCTGAGAATTCCCTTTTAATGGTGAAGTGACACCGTTTATAAACAATATACATCTATTTTGGTTTTCGTTTCTAAGTTTTGTTCAATTGTATTTTAAAAAAATTACTTTAATCTTACTTAAGAAATATCCTAGGGGCACCTGGGTGGCCTAGTCGGTTGCATGTCCGACTTTGGCTTGGGTCATGATCTCAGGGTTCGTGGGTTCGAGCCCTTCATCTGGCTCTGTGCTGATGGCCCAGAGCCTGGAGCCTGCTTCTGATTCTGCATCTCCCTCTCTCTCTGCCCCTTCCCCTCTTGCACTGTGTATCTCTCTGGGTCAAAAGTAAATAAACCTTAAAAAAATTTAAAAAAGAGAAATATTCTGATCTTGTGCATCAGGAGGAAGGGATACTAAAATGCTTTATGTATTAGAAATTAATTATTTTACTTTTTTAAAAACATCCTCCTTCAGTAAACTACAAGGACCTTGTAGACCAAGAAACTAAAATTTGCATTTTTCTGTGTTTCCCTTACTTTGTTCTTTTTTGATTTTATAAAATATATTATTGATTATCATTAGCAAAAGTGGTCATTAAAATTGACATATATATACATACATATATAGACATGAGTATATATTACATACAAATATGCATTTTTAAAATATTGATAACACTTCTTTCAATAACATCCGTCACATGTTTATCAGTGCAAACCATCAGATCCAATAGGTGGTTATTCCAGGCCATCCCTGATGTTCCTGTTTTTCCTCCTTCTGGACACTGGGCACAATTAGGCTTTTCTGTTCTCTTCAAATGTCCATGTGCCTTGTTTTGGTCAGTGAAATGAGAATAGAAGTAAAAATGTGTATTATTTAATAACAGAAACTGTTGAGCAAGTATGATGCTTCACGTGCCTTTACCCTTTTACTCCTACCACAGCAACCAATGGCGTTCAACCAGTGACACGGTGCAGGCTTTACTAGTACATCTTTGGATAAGACATGAATCAGAGTCCCTTGCCAACTTGAGATGAACGCTTGTTAAGATGGAGAATTTTTAACCTTTTTTTTTTTTTAACATTCATTTATTTTTGAGACAGGGAGAGACAGAGCATGCACAGGGGAGGGTCAGAGAGAGGGAGACACAGAATCTGAAGCAGGCTCCAGGCTCTGAACTGTCAGCACAGAGCCCGATGCGGGTCTCGAACTCACGGACCGCGAGATCATGACCTGAGCAGAAGTCGGCCGCTTAACGACTGAGCCACCCAGGCGCCCCTAACCTTTTCTTTCTTGATAGTTTTCAACATTTTTACTTTAAGCTTCTGAAATTTTGACTTTGTTACTGTGGCACACCCTAAACCATGCAGTGACCAGTGATCAATACATTAATTTTTTTTTAAAAAACCTAACTTGATTCAAAATATGTTAATTTAATTCTATGCAATTCTACAAATATTAGTTGATGGTCCACTCTGAGCCTTGTGTTCCTCCCCCTTAAGGGCAACAGGCTAGTCTCTTTTTCATTTTCTCATGTCTATCATTTTAACATTAATATAGTTTCACACTCAGATAGTTGAGCTAGTTGGGAAATCACCCAAATCATGGCATTTAGAAGAAACGCACCAAATTTGGGGGTGAACATGAGGTAAACATGATGTTTTCTTCATATTCCCAGACAAACTTACTGGGTTACTCAACCCAGGGAGATTTTCCAGCATTTCAAACCTTTTTCTATCACCTATTTCCAGTATATTTTCTTCTTTTGAACACTGAGAAAGATTCATTCAAACTGCTAAGCCATACACACAAGGGGAGTTTAGAAATGTGGGCTCCAGAAAGCTCCCATATTGCCATCAACTGATCTCACATTTGTTCTGTAGGGTTGTCTGTTTGTAAAATAATAGAGGCTTTAGAATTCTCCCCTGGTTTACTGTTGTTATTATTTCCCTTAACTGTTACCTTTTTAATGTGTCTCCTTTTTTATTTTGTCATTTTGACTCTTTAAATATTTTGCCTTTAATATGCATTTAATTTATTAACATTTCCTTAAAACCCTTATAATTCACTATGCCTGCCCCCTGTATTCTGTTTATAATTATAATGAAATACAAAGGGCTCCCTAATTTTATATAACCTTTCAGGTTTACAATGATACACGATTATAGCATATACTGATTTTATTTTATTTTACTTTGTTTTATTTTATTTTTAGTTTATTTACGTATTTTGAGAGAGAGAGAGCAGGAGCGGGGAAGGCGCAGAGAAAGAGGGAGAAAGAGATAATCCCAAGCAGACTCCTCACACTGTGCTGAGCTGGACACAGGGTTTGATCCCACCACCGCAAAATCATGACCTGAACCGAAAATTGAGTCAGACGCTTAATCGACTGAGTCAGCCAGGCGCCCCATATACTGATTTTAAAAGGAAATAACCATGGGGTGTCAGGCTGGCTCAATCAGCAGAGCATGCTACTCTTGATCTCAGGGTTGTGAGTTTGAGCCCCATGTTAGGCTTAGAGATTACTTAAATAAAATTTAAAAAATTAAAATTAAAAAAAATTAAAAAGAGGAATAAACTCTGATGACAACATGAAGCTTACTGTAATTAGACAAAACATGAAGGGGATAAAAAGAACACACCCAAGAACTTTAAATGTCCAGAAATTGGTTCAATTTCACTAAATTTCTGGAATTTTGGATTTTTTCCTTTAACTAATCAAATGTGAGTTGATAACTTTGTCTCTTATGTCACCAGTCATGTGATGTAAGGCTTCTACAATGGTGAGGCCAAGTTAAAAGGCCAAAAGAGCTGGCAAGTTGATAGAATTAAACTTCCAAAGAATAAAGAAAGGAAACCTACTGTAACAAAGGCAAGTATATCAAGCTAGGAGATGTGGCACTTAATCCCAGGGATCAAAGAACTGCTTAGGAATGTGGTGATGAAATGCTGGTCTTCAAAGACGTTTGAACTTGTACCAGATATGCAAACAGAGACAAATGCTTCTGGTATCTCCATGTACATACAATAGCCAAATTCGAACTTAGAATGTATGTTCCTGAAAATAGGTCCAGGTTGCTCTGAGAAAGAATAACCATGGGGTGAGAATAAGGTTGTTTGTAATTTTCCTAAACAATAATCACACGAGACTGATGATTTAACTCAAATTTGCAGGACCAGATATTTGATGTTTCAGGTTCCTTGAATTTTTCTCTGCTGTTAACATTGAAACATGAGGGGAAAAAAAAGATGAATTCCATTTTGTAAAAAGTTTTCTGCAGTTATTCCCTCATAAACTGATACAAATTGTCTTCTATTCATTCAGTGCTCACCCCCACTAACAATAATCATGTGATTTGAAGCAGTGGCTCGTACCAAGGAGGTCAAAACATTTTATATGTATGAGTCAATTCATCACAGGGCCTTACAAATAGCCATTAAAAATGAAGTGCCCTACGGAAGTTAAAAACAACATCGCTCAGCCAATACTTTTTGATGTGTGTATGTGTATGTGAATTATTTATATAAGAAATTTTTGGTCTCCAGTTCTGATCTTTAGGTTATCGACTTTAAAATGAATATATGATTTCTCCTATACACCATCAGTTTAAAATAAGACCAATTCACAACATATCTCTCATTTATCCTGTCCATTTCCTAAAGCAGAATGAATTCCATTATTCTTTCATACCTCTCTCTTAGACCAATCCTTGTCCTTCACTAAACTTTCCACTAAATTCCTCAATGTAGTGGCCTTACTGGCAAATGCCTGCAGGACTTTGCCATACTAGATGGGACCCCTTACAATCTCGGCCTATCATACATTATCAGCTTTATTAACTCAAGATGCATAACTGCGCTACCCAAACTACCAAGTCTCAATTTTACATAGCTATGTAGTGCTAGCAGAGTAGAGGCAAGGTATCTGGACGTCTAAATGTAGCATCTTATCTTATCAACAATACACGGCCACATTTGTGTCCTGTGGAATGCTGAATGGTAAGTACATTGTATTTTATTTTCTGTGGTTAAAAGCAGTAGTTTAAAATCACAAATAAAAGTTTTTTTTTAAATCACAAATAAAAGTGATTTCGAATTCAAAATTATTATCAGCCTTTTTTTTAATATATGGAATTTATTGTCAAATTGGTTTCCATGCAACACCCAGTGCTCATCCCAAAAGATGCTCTCTTCAATGCCCACCATCTACCCTTCCCTCCCACCCCCCATCAACCCTCAGTTTGTTCTCAGTTTTTAAGAGTCTCTTATGCTTTGATGAGCCTTTTTTAAAAAAGAGATAAAAACTCATTCCAGTTAGAAAACTAGTAAGCAAGATAATTATGTTTAATGTCATAGTTAAGAAAAAAATCTGATTAAAAATATATCAGTGTTGAGGGCACCTGGGTGGCTTAGCCAATTAAGCATCCCACTCTTGGTTCCAGCTCAGGTAAAGACCTCATGGTTATGAGATCCAACCCCACGTTGGGCTCCAGGCTGAGAATGGAGCCTGCTTGGTATTCTCTCTCTCTCTGCCCCTTGCCCACTCACATGCTGTCTCTAAATAAATAAATAAACTTAAAGCAAAATGTGTGTGTGTGTGTGTGTGTGTGTGTTTAGGTGAGTATAAAGGGAAAAAATATATTTGTTTCATGAACTAACTTAACTAAGGCTTTGAGAACTGACCAGTCTACCGTGAAAGCAGAATTGGGTGTCTAGGAGTTAGAAGCAGCACAATTCCATTTGGAAAGTTCAGGCTAACTAAATTTCCCAATCCCATGGTCACCTAGACCTCTCTGAAATAGCTCATTTAAATAAAAGGTTAATGAATGTTAAGATCTATACAACTCATTTGAGATGCACTATCATTTATTTTTCTTTCAGACACTGCTGATCTAATGGCATGAAATTTAAATTTAGTTAAAATAAATGGTAATGGAATTACATATTTCTAATTAAAGCGATGCACCTAGTAAACCTACATATGCCCCAAATGTTTTCTTGCAATTGAACTACACTTCCATTAATTAATTTTCATTAATATGAGGTTAGAGAAATGCTATATTTTATTTGCCCTTTCAACACAAACAGAGACCCATGGTTTACTTCTTTTAAACTGGCATCCTAAGTAATTACATGTTGATTAATCATATATTTGAATCTTTGCAAATGGCTTTTAATAATAGCTTACCAAAATTTTTAATAACTTTAGTCTTTGAAAGCTCTATAAAAATACTTATTTGTTTTCCTTTTTAACAAATAGATTAACTCACAGAAAATGTAGCAAACAAAAGTTACAAGAACTTGTTCTAGTCCTATGTCTGAAATCGGTTTCATGGTGTCGACATCATCAAGTGCATTGAATCTCTCCTTAAATCTCCATTTTCTCATTTGTAAAGTGGAAGAGTCAGAATGTGTGGTAGAGGCTGTTTTGCTGGTCACCATATCCATTTATAATTTCTACGGGGAACAGCTGGGCCGTATTCTCCAGTCTCCCTTATATTAGGCATGATGACATTACTTTATGGCCAAAGACATGTTGGTAGAAATTATGTCAGCCAATTCCCGACAATGCTCATAATTGTTTTTTATGAACAACATTCTATCCATTTACCCCTTCCGTGGAAAGATTGGAAATGAATTAAAAATGTCAGAACCTAAGACTGAAAAAGCCAGGATTTCTTAGATCAGAAACATGCATTTTGACCCTAACGTGAATGAGATAAATGACTACTATATATGCTACTTTTTTGGTTTTATTTATTACAGTAGTTACTATTACGCCAACTAATACAGATTGTGTCAACACGTAGGTCCAAAAATGCTATCATTTTGTCATTCTATGCTACAGTTAAAGATCCAGAGGTTAATGTCCATAGTAGGGCAGAAAAAAATAATTTTCTTTTCACTTAAATTTCAGAATGTCAGAAATAACTGTGTATTCTGTATAAAGTGTCTCACCTTCATTAAGTTCATTTATGTCACAATGAAATAAAGCTGTATTGGATGTTATAATTTGAAGTCCACACATTTTTCATGTCTGTATCCTCAGCCCCTCTCAGGTGATGAGGAAGATAATTTATTTTCAGAAAGAATCTAGACTAAGAGTCCTATTACTTGCCAATTGTCGTGTAACAGATTACTTGCGCCAGCAGTAGCTTGAAACAACACAGGCTTATTATCTCATAGTTTCTGTGAGTCCAGAAGTTACGCATGGCTTAGCTGGTCTTCTATCACAGCCTCTCAGAAGCCAACAATCAAAGTGTCTGCTGAGACTGGGGTCTCTTCCAAAGGCTCAATTATACAAGGATCCACTTCCAAGGTAACTCATGTGGCTATTGGCATTTCCTCAGTTTCTCCAGGGTTGTCAGAAGCAGGGCTTTAGATCTTTTCTGGCTGACGTCTAGAGTCTGCCCCCCAGTCCTTGGCACATAGACTCTCCCATGTGGCAGCTTGCTTTATCAAACCTGCAGCTGGGAGAGAGAGACACACAGAGTCTGTCAGCAAGACAGAAGTCACCATCCCTTGTAACCTAATTACAGAAGTGACATTCCCTCAGTATTGCCATATTGTATTGATTAGTCACAAATTATTCAGCGGGAGAGAATTACACAAAGCTGTAAATATCAAGAGGCAAGATCATTGCAATGGAGCTATCTTGGAGGATACCTGCCAGGGATCATTTTTAAAGTCATTTATGATTACCCTTCACAAGTAACACAATCAGATGTCACTGCTAGACTCTGGTAAGGGTTTCTTTCTTGTTAGCTTTTCCTATCACCATTAGCCAGATTCTGGAGAAAAGATAGGGAGAAGAACAAGGAAGAAAAAGAAGATGAAGAGAAAGTGTAGGAAGAGAAAAGAGAATTTGGAAAAAAAACACATTGACTTCTATGTACTTCACTTTTTATCATGCAGTTGTGTCTATCTGACTCAGCAATGGATGGGTACTACTGTGGATGACAAAGCAATATAAACTCCTGAGAGAGGGTGCTGGAACAGAGCTGTCTTAGTAGACTGACAGATTTGTAATGTGAATGCATAATAAGAGTCAGAAATACAAATAGCTGTGAGGAGAACAAAAAGTGGCACTTTTAGAGAAATCAAGAAGCATATGACTGAGCTTATTTAGGGGGACGGTAACAATGCATTAGGTCATGCAAGTTTGGTAGATGATCTTGTCAAGTGATGGCGTGATTTTTTTTTATTGCTCTAATAAATCTGACTTGATACAACCTATTTTAATGATGAGACCTGACTCGTATGAAATAATAATGCTTAAAATTGATACAGAATTTTATAAACTGCTTTAATATGCATAATCTTATTTTGTTCTCGTAAACCAATCCTCCTACCAAGATATACAGATTTGTCAAATGATCCCACTCTTGAAAATTCTTCCTTTGTCCCCTATACCTGGGAGGAAAAAGTCCAGAGTCCTTTGCCTACCTTACAAAACCATTCATGGCTGCGTTACCACTCTCTTGTTTCTTGCTGCACACCTTATTCCTCTGTTCTAGCCATTGCAACTACTTATTTCTTGCACATGCCATTTTACAGGCATCCGTGTATGCTCTAAATTATAGTTTGTCAACCTCAGCACTACTAGCGTTTTGGGCCAGATAATTTTTGTTGTGGATTTGCTGTGCATTGGAGGACTGAAAACAGCATTCCTGGCTTCGACCCACCAGATGTCATCAACAACCCCACATAGTGTGACTGTGTCTCCAGATGTTACCAAATACCCTTTGAGGAGCAAAATCATCCCCCACCCCGCCCTTAACAAACACTGTTCTATTCATTCTATTTTCTTGGCCTGGAAAACCCTAATCTGATTTCTACAATTGACTGAATCCAACATGTTCATTAGAAGTTGCCTCCACTGGGTGTAGTTACTGTGGAAAATAGTATGGAGTGCCCTCAGAAAATTTAAAATGGAAATACCATAAAATCCGGAAATCCCTACTTTGGGGTATATATCCAAGGAAAATGAAAAGATATCCAATTATTCACAATAGCTAAAGTAATTTAAGTACCCATCAACAGATGAATGGATAAAGAAAATATGGTATATATTCACAAAGGAATATTATTCAGCCATGAGAAAGAGGCAAGTCCTGTCATTTGTGACAACATGGATAGAACTTGAGGGTGTTATACTAAGTGAAATAAGCCAGACAAAGTTTGCATAGTATCACTTATATGAGAAAGAAAATGAAGGAATAAAGGAATGAAGGATGGAAGGAAGGAAGGAAGGAAGGAAGGAAGGAAGGAAGAATAGGAGGAAGGAAGGGAAGAAGGAAAGAAGGAAAAAACAAAGAGGTTAATCTCATAGAAGAGACTAGAAAAGTGGTTTCCGGGGGCAGGGGTTATTGGGGGGAGGAATAGAGAAGGTTTAGTAAAAGGGTACAAACTTTTAGCTAGAACATCAATAGGCCTGAAGATCTAATGTAAAACATGGTGACTGCAGGTGATGACAATGTATTGTGTAATAAATTAAAAAAAAAAAAAAAACAAGGGAAAAAGTTACCTCCCTTGGAAAACTTCTCTTTATTCCTGCTAGGCTGAATAAGATGTCTTCCTTGGTTTTTACCTCTCTCTGAGTCCCAAGCCCGCTGCTCAGAAGGATTACTTCTATCTCATTTACATATGCATTAGATATATGAACATGTCACTCCATCTGTCTCTACTTTTCCTTTTTTACCTATAAAATAAGGGTGATAATATAAATAATTCAGTGTCTGGCACAAATTCAACATTCAATATATGTCAATATTATTACTGTTATGACTTTATTACTTTTTTTAGGTGAGAGGATGGTGAATTATAGTTCAATAGATGCTATAATATGAATTTATAAATTCAAAGTTAATACCATATTATAGAGACAAATCTAAATAATAACTGAATTATTCACCATTTCATATTTCTACAGCAACATGTTCACCAAAGAGAAAATCTTTGCTTAATTAAAGGATGACATATATGATTTTGGATATAGATAGATTCCATGATCTTCACTGCTGCTAAACTCAGCCCACAGAGATAAAACACCCTACTAGAACATGAAATTTCTTTCTCTATTCATCAACCAGTATTGTGAGAAGGGTTCAATATGAACTTCTTGAGAGCAAAATATTTATATAAGGCAGCAAAAAGAAAATAAGTGTCAAAACAAACATTAAAAATATCCAGAAATCTGCACCCTGTGTTAACATACTAAGGAAATTAGTAAAAATACATGCATAGAATAGCAAAACTGTGTAAATGTTCACATAGACAAACTCCTGGAAAAATATGGAGAATTCATAAAATATGTGTTGCTTTAAATAAAATTTAAAGACACAGAATAACTTGCCTTTATTGAGAACTCAATAGAGAGTGACCCTTAAGAACAAGCATCCTGCGATTTACCTTGAAATACACACACACACACACACACACACACACACACACACACACACACAAGACAGATTGGTGGATAGAAAAGGGGAGGAGAGAATAGGGGAGAATAGAACAGGGGTGGATAGATGGTGTAATTGGGAGAATAATGTGAAGGTGTGAATGTTACATTACATGGGAAAGGGTTTTTGCAGATGTCATTAATTTAAGGATCTTAAAATAGGAAGATGACCTTGGGTTTTCCTGGGTCCAATATTATTAGAAGGTTCTTTAAAAGGTGGAACAATTAAGCAGAAGAGTCAGAGAGGGAGATGTAACAAGAGAAACAGGGATGGGATTCAGAACAAGGCTTGAGGATCCCTTGCTTCTGAACTTGAAGGTAGAGAAAGGGAGCCATGAGCCAAATGCAGGTGGCCACTAGTAGCTGCAAAAGACAAGAAGAGAATGGGTTTTCCCTGGAGACTCCAGAAAGTCATCTGGTGAGAACACAGCCTGCCAACACCTTCATTCTTAGCTTTATGAAACATGTTTTAGCTTTCTGACCTCCAGGTTTATAAGATAATAAATTTGAATTGTCTTAAGCCACTGAATTTGTGGTAATTTATTACAGCACTAGTAGGAAACTAGTAGGTATGTGCAATAAAGAAAATATAGGCAAGTGTTAAATATACAACACAGATCATGGGTGTAGGGTCTGTACAGTATACTTCCAATTTAGCTGTGTATTTGAAAGTTTTTATGCAAGTGTCTGGAAAAGTGAATAAACATGGGATTATACCACAAACATAAAGAAAAAGTGATAGTGCATTGTGTAAAACCACTCTAAGAGCTGGATCGATCAACAATAATTGATAAAACTTTGTTTTACTAATGAATTTCTATGTAGGTTACTCGTTTTATTATAGAGATCAACTTTTCCTTCTCAATTTAATGTCCCTAAATTGATAAAGAAAAGGCCACATTCACATTTTAGATTGTTAGCACTCAATAAGTACTAGCAGAATCAATGTACATGAATATATACACTTCACCTGGAGTTAAATTATATGTTTGGTCTGTCTGAGTTGAGGTGAACTCATCTGTAAAGTTAGAAAAGTTACCACCAGAAACATGAGGTAGGTATGATTCTCTCTGCTACCAAACACTAATTTGAAATTATGAAATGCTCCTTATGTATCACTTCCAATGGAAGTGGTCCAATGCATGACTTCTCATTCTTGGAAATGGAATGGAGTAGACATCTTGTTATCTTAGGGATTAGGGACACACACCAAAATAGATTAGTTTGATTCATTGTTTTTATTTTAATATGCATGCCAATTAGTGCAGTAGACTTCTTTGTATTCTTGAAATAAAAAACTGCATAAAATTTTTACCATGATTTCTATATATATACAAAAAGAAATGTTGACATACCTCTGCAGGAGACACTTATAGTGTCCTGCCTATGTTCCCCTGGCATAGTGATCTGACTGCCAACTTCCCAAATCTATGCTATTTTCTGCCTAAGGTTTCCTTTGGCCACCAGAGCCAGCTCTGCTCAGGGCAGTGTTGACTGGAAAAGGCTGGGAATTAGAACTCCCAGGATAAGTCATTACCCAGTGACACAGAAGGAGTTTGTGGAAAATAGTCTGGCTCCCTATCTCTCAGGAGGAATACCAGGAGCACAGTTGACTCTGAGTCCCCACTGGGATTAAGTTCCAGTTTTCTACAGTGGTAATGTACCTGCTAACACTTCCTTAATTGGTTTCGTACCATCCTGTGACCCATTTCCCCAACCCTCTACTGGTGATTCCTTTGAATTATCTCTCGAATAAACTCTAGAATTTCCTCTTTGGGAGAATTCAAATTTAAAAGGTTCCCACCCGGGGCGCCTGGGTGGCTCAGTCGGTTAAGCGTCCGACTTCAGCTCAGGTCATGATCTCGCGGTCCGTGAGTTCAAGCCCCGCGTCGGGCTCTGTGCTGACAGCTCAGAGCCTGGAGCCTGCTTTGGATTCTGTGTCTCCCTCTCTCTCTGGCCCTCCCCCGCTCATGCTCTGTCTCTCTCTGTCTCAAAAATAAATAAACATCAAAAAAAAAAAAGGTTCCCACCCTCAGAAAAGGAATAAAAAAATAGTGCATATTTTAAAAATAAAATTCTGGAAGACTTCATGTACAGTGATAAACTCTGGTTGAAAGTTCATCTAATTGTCTAAAGTATTTTACTCTTGTCAAAACTATTATACGATACTTGGGTCTTCATCCAAGGAAACTGAGTTTTAAAGCCATCATTCTCTTAGTGCTTAAATATCTGTTATCAGCAACCCAAACCTTTTCAACATCCATCTTGAACTGGCCACTTAACCATATGGCTTGAGCTAACAGAATCCAGTAGAAGAGTTGACTCGGATGGCCTGTGTGCCTGACCTTAGTGATTTCAGATAATGGTGCTAGAAAAATTCAGACACACAGGGGCAGTGAGTTTTCCACCTGTGCATTTTTGTCCTGGCACACGTGACAAGAGCAAGTGAGACAGTTGTGTGATCCCCCTGATACTGATTCCACAAAGTATTGTGCGATGCCACACAACTGGGAATGTAATGATGTTTCTGTGTTTCAACTGTATGGCCTGTTTCCTATAGCTGGCCCACGCAGAATCAGAATAATTGAATTTCATGGCTCTCTTCAACTTCTGCCTATAGAAAAAGAAGAAAAAGGACGAAAGAAAAGTCACACTTTCAAATATACTTACCAAAGAGATTTCAATAGTAGAAATTAAATCTGAGAAAATATTGAAGTTTATCAATGGTGAAAATGAACCCAGAGGCATCTGCTCTTCCCAGGATCAGTTACTAGGTTAATGAGGCTGCCCAATGAATGAAGAATGTCCGTATGCTTTATTGGGGGTTAAAGGGGACCCCGATGCTGTGCTCCATCAGGAAAATACTGTAGTGGATAGACACAGAAGTCACACATCTAATTCTTAATATCCCAAGAGTAGCCACCATGACTATAGGACGTCACTCATTTACCCATCGTATTTCCTCAGCCCGATCTTTGACTTACTTTTTAGTTTTGAATTCATGACAGTTGTGACAATAACTAGAGTCGTAGTAAACATTTATAATGTTAGTCTTGCCAGGTATTCCCCCTTCATCTGGTAAGAAGAACCCAGCTTTCCTTTGGGAGACTTTCCTATATGTCCTTTGTGTGCAGACCCAATAGATTTGGCAACCAAAAAGAAAAAATCCAACTACCTCCCTCCCCTCCCCAAGTTTGTGACTCAAACAAGACAGATGAAATTCTGCTGGAATAACATGGGAAAATGGAGACTGGAACTGAGATGAGGAAAATCCAGGAATAAAAGTAAAAACAGGAGGTGCTAGGGGTGCCTGGGTGGCTCAGTTGCTTGAATGCCTGACTCTTGGTTTCCACTAAGGTCATGATCTCATGGTTTATGGGATCCAGCCCCATGTCAGACTCAATGTTGACAAAGTGGAGTATGCTCGGAATTCTCTCTCTCCCTGTCTGCCCCTCCCCTGCTCATTCTCTCTCTCTCTCAAAATAAATAAATAAACATTTCAAAAGAAACAGGAGATGCTAGTCATCCTGGAAGAGCCTGGATCCTATAGTGACTTGATGTCCCTCACCAGTATCCACTAAATAGGGGTCAGACCATGCTGGCCCCGGTTTCTATCCATTCTGAACCCAGTTTACTTTAATTTCCCCAGTTCACCCACACATTCAACAGGTCATAGGGCAATTTCTATTGCTTGAAAACACTTACTCTTAATCATTTATTTTTCCAATACATCTCTTGATGTTTCCTTTTATTTAGTCACTTACTTCGTTTTAAACTCATTTCTTGTTTTATTTTTAGTGTTATTTTTAGGTGAGACTCTCTTCATTTCTTCTTGTATTTCAGAAACAAAGCTTCAAAGTCAATATGTATTTACTCTGCCAGGCATTGTGATCAACCATTTCCATACATTGTTTCCTTTGGTTTTCACAAAACCTTTAAGGCTGTATCGCTTGGCTTTAAAACCTTTTTTCTTACTTTATATGTGTTCATTTTTTTTTAAGGAAAGAGAACAGGAAAACTGTGTCGTGTTAACTAAAGAATGAGTTAGAGGCACATAAGGTACAAATCATATTGATGATACATAAATATGCATCCATGTGTGTATTTGTCTATTTCAGTGCTTTTGATGTTCTATACGTTGCAGACGCCGCATAAAAAGCGTATTGGCACACATCACTTACATTGATATTATTTCACCTTACTCTCCGGATCAATAAACTTAGACTCAAAAATGGCATATCATTTTTCTAAGCCCGTAACTGTCATAGAAACAGGAAGTGGCAAAAAGAGGATTTGAACCCAGGTCTGTGTGACTACAAAACCGACCACAGTTCAGTGGTTGCGGGTGTTTGTGGAAAGGCCTTCTGTAAAAGACTACATTCTCTAGATATTTATTATCTTTGGATTTGATCGTGAGACTTATATTACATTCTTTTGACTTTAGAACTAGTTAAACTTCAGGAAAACAGGAAAGAAGAAACTGTTTATAAATTCTCCATGACCTTTAAAGCAGAAACATCTGTTGGGTTACGCCGATCTTGAGTGAACACAGACAGGCTTTCAGGTGGATGGACTGTAGATTTCATGGGCATTGTCATCTGACTCTTTGAAATTAAACGAACTTGGAGAAAGCTGTAGGGAATAATTTATTGTATTTTTCATAAAAATAAATGCTATAATGTAATAATATAAAGTGACAGTCCTTGATTACATTCTCTGGTGAACCTGGTTCCTGAATTTCTGTTAATAGTGATAAATAATCCCAAGGGTAGTCAGTCCGGGTCCTCACCTTTGAACGATTTCCAAAAGCTGAGTAATATATGGATTCATCTGGGGAGAATCCACTCATAAACCTCTAGTGTTGACTCAAAATATTTTAATATACTGTTCTATAAACAAATGCAGACGTGGATGTAGTTTTAAATTCCTCATGCTTATAGTTCCCATATCACCAAAAAGCAAAGACACGTATAAACACTAACTACAAGCTGACCTACAAGGCCAATGCATTTCAAATTAATGACATTAATTCAAGGGAGGATCCTATTCTGCAGAATTTAAATTGCTGTCCATATGAGTATGGTACTAACGGCGGTAGTTAGACGGACTCTTGAATTTGTTTCGTATTTACTACACAGCACTGGGGATAATGCAATCTTCCCATCACTTTTTCCTATTCAAATTCTTGGGGATTAATTCAAATATGCTATGAAGTCATATTTTCAATGACTTTCCAGGATCGTATCAGTAGTTTAACAAGTCTGCTTTTTAAATTATTTTGTTATTATCATTTTTAGTGCCCTGTGACTTGACAGAACGATTTGGCAACCAAGAATATTTTAAATAACAAGGAGATTCAGTGTCTTAGCCTGGGCTTTCCCAAAGCCAACTCTGAGACAAAGGTGAATCTATGAATGGTTTATTCAGAAATGTCATTTTAGGGAGCCAGATAGAATAAAGAGTAAAAACTCATCCAAAAAATATGTTATTGAAGTGGCTACCTCAAGAGAATACTATTTACTTGGTCCAAAGGAGCTCTAAGAAGGCTTCTGGAGTGTTTCAAACCAGCCAGCACAGGGGTAAAAAGGGAAGTTATTTATGTGTTGGTCCACCTTCCAACACGTAAGCACTTTGCATGTATGATTGCCAAACCATCCACGGGGCGCACGTACTCAGTGTCAGAGGATCTCTGGGCAGAAAGTCAGAAGACCTACTGTGCCTTGCCATGCCTCTGTCAAACAACACTTGTGGCAAGCTGCTCAAAGCAGAGACTGTCCACGACAGTCAGTGTCAGACTGTCCGCGACAACAATAGCTGGAACGAGATAAGAGGCTAAGTCTTGAAGCCATGCCCAAGAGGGTTTCCCATTGATTCACATTAACATCTTAGCTAATTTCTATATCTTTATACAATTAAAAAAATTAGTAGACCTTTAAAACATTAGAAAAATACACGGACACCCTATCGAGCAACATTTTCAGCAAATTTCATTCACGGATGTTTTAGACAATCATTCTCAGAGTTAAACTGCAGTCCCAGAGATAGCTAGACATCTATTGCTTTATAGATGTTTTGTCAACGTAGGCTCTCAAAAAAGGGATAGAATTTTTTTTTCTTTTTTCTGTGTAGCTGATTCTTTTTTTTTTTTTTTAATTTTTTTTTTTCAACGTTTATTTATTTTTGGGACAGAGAGAGACAGAGCATGAACGGGGGAGGGGCAGAGAGAGAGGCAGACACAGAATCGGAAACAGGCTCCAGGCTCCGAGCCATCAGCCCAGAGCCTGACGCGGGGCTCGAACTCACGGACCGCGAGATCGTGACCTGGCTGAAGTCGGACGCCTAACCGACTGCGCCACCCAGGCGCCCCTGTGTAGCTGATTCTTTTAATTCAATGCAATATATTTTATCAAATCCCTCTTTTGTGTATTCTGCTGCACTCTGGGAATTCAAACATGATCAGACCACAAACACTAGAGGGTCCCATGGTCTTTTGGGAAGGCAGGGACCTAATTCTCAAATCTGGTAGAATTCTATAGTTGACACGTGTTCAAATGTTTTCGACATATGAAGAGCATATTTCAGATGCATAATTGTCATTCAAAAAATAGATGGCTTAATTTCAAATGTGCGGCAACAACAAAAACAACTCAAGGGTGTTACTGGAGGGAAAAATAATAGGATTTTGCATGGCCAGTCTGGGTTGGAATTTTTATTTGTGGCCCCCGAGGTAATGAGACAGTGGAATTTTTCCCTCAACCTACTGGTATAGTAAGCCTAGTATTGAGATTGAAAACTGCTCCTGCACTCAATTCAATTAAATTAGATGAAGAGAAATGGCATTATGAGATTTTAAATTCATTCTTAACCCATATCTTCCCTGTAAAATAAGCTGAACTTGCAAAAAAAAAAGAAAGAAAAAACTCGTTTTGTTTTTTGCCTTGAACATTTTTTCTGATGTGTGTATTCAGACAAATGTGTGCCATTCTTTTTCATATTACAAATTTATTCCATAAAAATGAATCAATAATGTTGCTTCTATACCAAAAAAAGGGGCATTTTCTATCGTACTCATATTTGTTTTGCCAAAATACAAATAAACATGCACACATGCATACAAATGTGCATATGTGCATATGCATATGAAGTGTGTGTAGGGACCATATTTCCAAGCAGTAATAGATATTAAGAGCAAAATGCTCTTTTGGGTATAATAATCTTTTACATATAATTTCAGAAAAAAATTCAATGGAACTGTCCTGCCTCCTGGCAACATTAAAGACTAAATCAAAAGCCTAATGAAGAATAAAAATATTGAATAAATTAATTTTGTTTGTGTTTTCTTTAATATGGATCTGACAGCCAACTGCTTTCAGATATAGTCATTTGTTCTCACTATATCACTTTGTACAAATAACGTACAAATTGCTATCACTCCGTGCATTTTTTGAAATTTTTTAATGTTTATTTTCTTGGGAGAGAGAGACAGAGCAGGAGCAGGGGAGGGGCAGAGAGAGAGAGAGAGAGAGAGAGAGAAAGACAGAATCCAAAGCAGGCTCCAGGCTCTGAGCTGTCAGCACAGAGCCCAATGCAGGGCTTGAACCCACAAACTGTGAGATCATGACCTGAGCCGAAGTCAGACGCCCAACCTACTGAGCCACCCAGGTGCCCCACTCCATGCATTTCTAATGAATTTTTATGCATATAAAAATAATCTTGATCAAAACAAACTTCTATGACATATGTTTTAATCATGGAAGTATGACACACATTAAAATTGAACAATTTTATAATTTCTAAGCTGGAAATGCTTGCCTACTGAAACACAGCTTCGATCACATATGCCAGTGCTGGACATCTCTGTTTCAAGAATCTAAAGGTATAATGAATCTTCATACTATTTTCTGGGTAATGTGATTTGTGTCTATATTTGTTTCTTTCTACAGTTGCTTAAGCTAAAACAAACAAACAAACAAACAAAGCAATTAGCCCTTAATGTTTCCTGCCTTAGTCCTCTCTGTCAGACAAAATGCAGTAGACTAGGTTATTTAAACAGAAATATTTTCTGAGTTCTAAAGTCCAAGCTCAAGATGTCAGCTAATTTGATTCCTAGTGAGGTCTCTCTTCCTGGCTACCTTCTCATTGTATCTTCGCATGGCAAAAAGAATGAGCCTTGGTATCTCTTCCTTTTTTTAGGGGCACCACCCCTATCAGAATAGGGTCTCAACCATATGAACTCATTCAATCTGTCACCTGCTCACAGGCCTTGTCTGCAGCAATAATCACCTTGGGGGTTAGGGCTTCGACATATGGATTCGACAGGGGCAGGGACATAATTCAGTCCAAAGAACTTTCTTAAATTCAAAAAGTATTTTGCAATAACTCTATAATCCTTACATTCTGTTTGAGCCAGTCCATAGCCACAATGGTCTCTTTCCTACTCTCTAGAGACCCCTATTTGAGTAACAACTCACAATGTCGAGGATGAAGATTTTGGTAACCATTACGAAGATGCTCTTCGGGAGCCACTATTTATTTGGCACCTACAATATGCCAGGTACTCTGCATCCAATGCTCCGTTCAAGCCTCGGCACCACTCCATGACATTTATGTTATCCTGTACATTTTCCGATTGGAGAACCCGAGGCTTAAAGAGGTTAATTATCTTTTGTGTAGTCTAAATCATGATATAATAAATAACTCCTCTGTTAGTGCTCTCGCCTCAACATTTCCGCCAACTCTGACATGTTTAAAACAACAAGAGCTCTGGGAACAATGTTTAGAAGTCTCTTCTGGGGAAGATTGATCTACTCCATTGTTAAAATTTTCAACTTCAAACTAATTTGATAAATCAGATCTTAGTCCGTTTTAAAGATGGGTAAGTGAGGGGCGCCTGGGTGGCGCAGTCGGTTAAGCGTCCGACTTCAGCCAGGTCACGATCTCGCGGTCTGTGAGTTCGAGCCCCGCGTCAGGCTCTGGGCTGATGGCTCAGAGCCTGGAGCCTGTTTCCGATTCTGTGTCTCCCTCTCTCTCTGCCCCTCCCCTGTTCATGCTCTGTCTCTCTCTGTCCCAAAAATAAATAAACGTTGAAAAAAAATAAAAAAAAAAATAAAAAAAAATAAAGATGGGTAAGTGTATTATAAAATATAATGATATTTAATGGGAGAAATATTTAGAAATCCCTGTTCTGTCTCTTTTTAATGGTTTACTATGTATAAAAAAAAGTTCATGGGGGGATTAGATTTGGCTGGATCTGCAATGTCTAATGTTTGAAAACTCTGACCTTGAACGTTCTCCCAAGAGACTTTGGTTCTCCCGGGTATATGCTTCAGACGGTTCTCCCTGCGATATGATGAAGCTGAATCATTTTCAACATCAACATGTACCTTGAGATAAACTCCTTCCCTTTGTTTTGAGGCAGTAAAACATGGCTTGTGGATGATTATTTCCTTGGTGAGATTTTTTTTTCTTTTCACTGGGGTTTTCCCAATGCTTCATCTTTGAGGAAAAGGAAACTTGACAGCTAATTTTCCATCCCTATATTGCATACTTCCACCCCCAAATAGAATGGTTGACAGTTCACATTATACAGCAATAGGATACTGAAACATGGAACCCACCCCTCAGTAGAGAGATCAAGCAAAAACTTTCCAGTGTAGGTGGGATTAATCACAAATGATAATTCGAGGTTTGAAATGAGTCATCACGACATTTCAACCCATTTGGGTATAAAATGAGATTAAAATGAGAATGTAATCACTTCAGTGCCAAAAATGGAAAGTAGACGCTAAGTACTCATTTGTTAAAAGTAACTCGTTTTCTGATTTTCCAAAACGTAAGGGCTTCTATGTCCTCCCAAATGTAATATTGTGATAGGCTATGAAATTCTGGTCTTGAGTTAAAATAAGATTTTCTAAAAAGTCGGATGCATGAAATTATGTACTTTCTGATGCAAGAGTTAGATTTCGTTTCCCGTAATGAAGTGACCTTGCCTTTTGGCTTTGGTCTACGTACCCAGGACAAAATAACAAACAAACAAACAAAAAACAAGAAACCTGTTTTTCAACAGCTGTATTAGTCTGCTTCAGCTGTCATAACAAAATATCATCGACTAGGTGGCTTACACAACAGAAATTTATTTTCTCACAGCTATGGAGACGGGAAGTCCAAGATCAAGAGGCTAGCACAGTTGGGGGCTGGTGAAGTTTCTCTCCTTGGTCTGTGGATGGCTGCCTTCTTGCTGTGTATTCACATGACCTCTTTAAGGAACACTGAGGGGCAAGGTCTTCGATGTGTCTCCTTATAAGGACACTAATTCTCTTGTATTAGAGCCCCCCCACCACCACGCACACACAATTATGATCTCATTTAACTTTAACTACTACTTGAGAAGCCTTATCTGTAAATATAGCCACACTGGGAGTTATGGCTTTGACACACAAATTTTGGAGTCAAATTTTGAATACAAGCATTCAGTCCATGACAACAGCTAAGGATAGAATGCACATCTAGTTTATTTAGGAACCATCCACTTCACATGTTCTTCCCCGATTTGGTGTTCTATACTAGATACGTGTACTCAGGTCCACACACGCAGTCAATTCATGTCCCTAAAGGCCGTGAGCACAGTTATAAATAATTTCATGGCGTGTCTACAGCCACATGGTGATTTATAGACAAAACTACCTCTGTAATCTTAGCCTCTGTGTGGACACTTAGAGATCCTAAACAGCTGTCTCTGTTTCTGTAACCCTGTGGAGGTGTGGACAGCTACATTTGTCCTTTTAAGAAGGAAAGAAAATCATCATTTTTTTTTTTCTCAAAAGTGTTTACAGAACAGATGCTTCTAATGAAGAGGTTTGTGTTTACACTTGGTCTGATGGCAGGCAAATATTTGGTTTGTTCAGGAAACCAAAGAATGGCTCACACCCTGTAGTGTGGGAAGGCATCGAGAATAATGATAGGGGGGCATCTTTCTAAGTAAGTATAGCTGGGTTCTGATCCTGGCTTCTAATTAATCAGGAAACTTCCTGATTAATTGGTTTTCCAGATCCTTCTTTGGCTTTCCTGCTCCTTCTCTTGTCGCTGGAGGAGCTATTCTCTACACAGTAGCTGGAGTGATGCTTTAAAATGTAACCCTGGCCACACCACTTACCTGCTCAGACGCCTCCTGTGTCTTCTTATCCCTCTAGGACCAAAGTCCTTATGAGAGTCCTGGGATCCTGCTAGGACCTGGCTTTTGCGTGCCTCAACCGCATCCTTAAGATTCTGACCCTTATTAACTACATAGTAGTCACTCTCGCCACCCTGCTATCTCCTGAATGCATTTCTTCACCTCCGTCTTTTCTGTTTGTCTCTGGGATGTAAACTGCTATTTTCCCAGTTCCCACAATAGTGCTCAGTGCCTACAGATATTCAGCTGACTTTGGATAAATGATAAAATAACACTGTTGTTAACTCGAACTATCAAACTTAAGATGCTACCCTAATGTGAGTTATTGTCATTTTAAGTATCCCCTCATTTAGAAGCTTCATAACTAGCATAACCTCCAGCTGAAAAAATATATTTAATTATGTTTTTAAATTTGCCTATTCTTAGAAGACTCTCCAAGTAGAATATGCATAGGAAAATTTATGGGGCATATCTATACCTTTACATACTGTATTTGTTTATATAAAATTAGATACTATTTCAAGAAAGATTGGATTTTGTTTAAATGAGGTTCTATATTTACTCCAAAGAGTCTGCTGAGAACCAGCAGCTGCCACGTAATAAATGGTCAGTCCAGGTAGGAATTCACCGTGGCCATGTCGTTTCACTTGTTGCTCCCAGAGGAATGCATCAGGATTAGGAAGCAGGACATTTGCGCCCCATTTTATAGAAGCCATGCACAAAACACTTAGCATTGACCTTCAGCTTGACTGCCATGAGGATTCAGCTAACTGAATCTGTGTGCAGCCTAAGCCTTCCATCCCCCTGTGTAAGCGTCCGGTCACCTAACCCCTAGGTATTTATAGTTGTACTCCCAGAGCATCTCTGATTCCATCTGATTTCTTCTCCATCTCACTTATGCCAGGCTAGTTTTTGACGGAAGTGTTACCTTTCTTTTCTAAGATCCCTTGTTCCTCTTCTGGATCCCTTGTCTGCCCTTTTCCAACCTGCTCTGTATCCTAGGAGGCTGGTCTGTGTGGACTTCACCAATGGATTCCCCTGCCCCCTGCTTTCCTCTTGAATTCAGGTCACACAGAACAGCACCAAGGGAAGATCAGAGGAAGAGAATGAGGTAAGAGCTTGTTATGTCCTTCCCTCACCTGCTCCCTGCGGGTCACTATTCCTGGTTCTTTCCTTCACCAGAGGATAAAGTTATAGTCAGACCAACTCCTCCACACAGCTTTCTTCATTTCCAATAACCCCTCAACTACTTATCCCCTCTGACCCTGGAAACAGAAACATTCTGTTACTAGCTGTGGTATCATACTGTCTCTGGCTGTTTCCCTTATAACAGACATTAACTTATCCTCTTACTTAGTTTTAGCGTATGAATTGTGTTCGACTAGAATTATGATTATATATTTACTCATAACCCAAAGGAAAACGATAATCAGCTCTATGTCTACCCCAGAAATGCGTATGAATTTTGGAAGCAGCCTGATGGTGTCATAAAGTGATATAGCGTAAAGATTAATTGTGTACCCTCGAATCTTTGTTGTGTCTTTCACTGGCCATTAAAATTAAGTTAATCGTTTTCTTCTATGACTTCAGTTTCTCACCTGTACAATCTGGAGAGGAATAATATTTAGCTTGCAGAATTATTCTGGAAGAAGATCTATATAAAATATTTATCAAAATGTCTGGAAAATACTAATTGTATAATAATGGTAAAACATAGTTTTTATATTTTCCTGACTGTGATGGTTAATTTTATGTGCCAACTTGACTGGCCACAGGGTGCCCACACATTTGGCCAAATGCTATTCTGGGTGTGTCTACAAGGGTATTTCTGGATAAAGATTTAATTTTGCTAATGTTTATTTTTGAGAGACAGACAGAGACAGAGAGACAGGATGAGAGTGGGGGAGGGGCAGAGAGAGAGGGAAACACAGAATCTGAAAAGAATCAGGCTGCAGGCTCTGAGCAAGCTGTCAGCACAGAGCCTGATACGGGGCTCCAACCCACGAACTGCAGGATCATAACAAAGCCTTGGTGGATGCTTAACCGACTGAGGCACCCAAATGCTCCAAGCATGTATCTGGATAAGATTAACATTTCAATCAGTCTGTTGAGTAAAGTAGACTGACCTCCTTAATGTGGGTAGGCCTCACCCAATCAATTGAAAACCTGAATAAAACAAGAAGTCTTGAGTAAGAAGGAATACCTCAGGCCTGACTGTTGAGCTACACATTGGTCTTTTTCTGCCTTTTAACTCTACTAAAAAGTCAGCTCTTTTTCAGTCTCCAGCTTGCTGGCTTTCAGACTGGACTTTACATCATTGGCTCTCCTGGTTCTCAGGCCTTCAGACTTGGACTGGAAATACACCATTGGCTCCCAGGCCTTTGAACTACACATCAGCTCTCCTGGTTCCCCAACATGCCAACTGCAAACCTTGGGCCTTCTTAGCCTCTATCATCATGTGAGACAATTATCTATTATAAATCTCTTAACACACACACACACACACACACACACACACACACACAGATGTGTTTTGTTTATTTGCCAAATGCTGACTCATACACTGATTTAACTTTATATCAGAATCACCCAAAAAACTAAAATATCATCTTGAAATTTACCCTCAAATTTTAATTATTTAAGTAAAGAGTCCAGGGAGCTGCATCATTAAAAAGATCTCCATATGCAGCACCTGGGTGGCTCAGTCAGTTGAGCATCTGATTCTTGATTTCAGTCATGATCTCCTGGTTCATGGAAATGAGCCCCGTGTAGGGCTCTGTGCTGACAGCCTGGAGCCTACTTGGGATTCTCCTCCCCCCCCCCCCACCATTCCCTTCCTCGCACTCCTCCTCTCTGAAAATAAATTAATAAACTTAAAAAAATTAAAAAAGGATCTTCATATCATTTGAAGTAATGGATAAGCACTGATCTGTGAACTCCCACTTGGGAGACACGCAGTAGACACACAGCTGTCAGTCACACAAGCTGAAGTTCCACTCAGCACTCAAGAGGTGTGATCTCATGACAGTTAAATTTTGTACGTTGGCATCCTCATCTAGAAATAACATCAATTATGCTAAAAGTTTTTATATATTGTCTTGTTTAGTTCATGACATATGTACCGTCCATACTGAGGGGGAAAGTATTTTTTACGTTTATTGATTTGTTTTGAGAGAAAGCAGGGGAAGGGCAGAGAGAGGGGGCTAGAGAATCTGAAGCAAGCTCCATGTTGTCAGCACAGAGCCCAATGCAGTGCTCAAACCCACCGACTGTGAGATCACAACCAGAGCTGAAACCAAGATTCAGAAGCTTAACCAACTGAGCCACCCAGGCTCTGGAAAAGAGTATTTGTTGATTCATAGTAGAACATCATGTAACCTAACAAACCATTGTTGCTTTTTCACTAGTAATATTATTGTCATTATTATTGAATAAAAGATGTTTTCCTTCTACACGTTAATTCCTTTGATATTGATCGAGTGCTCATTATATGCCTGGCACTATTCTTGTGCTGGGGACACAACGATGACGAAGACAGACACGGTGCCCTGCCCTCATATAACTAAAGTACTCATAGGGGAGAAGAAAACAGACTTAAAGAATAAATTCATCTTCTCATTTAATGGTAAAGCGTGATAAGTTCTGAAGGAAAAAAAAATGAACAAAGTGAAAGGATAGCAGTAAGAGGAAAATAGGAATTCAGCAGAGACCCAGTCGAAGCAGGGAATGAACTACAGAGCCTGGAGGGGTGAAAGTCTAAGTTCCCCGCTGGATTTTGCTGGTGGGGGCTGGGGTGGAGGCTGGGGTGGGGGTTGGGGCTGCAACTTTTTTTTTTCCTGTGGTTTGACTGGAGTAAAGAAGTTTTTGTCTAAAACCTCCTGCCTTGCTAGGCTGCCCCTTTCCTAGTCTTTTGGCTAGAAAGAGTAGACGTTGCCGCAAAAGAAATGACATGCTGGAGAATTTTCTGTCCACACCTGCCATGCTTTGGGATGTTGGCTCTTTCAGACCAAGTTGGGAGATATGGAGGCCAAAAGAAAACCTTAACTCGCAAGATTGTTATCTGTCACTCTGCATGTTGTCCAGTTATGTTTCTAACTGAGAAGCGTTTTTGTCTTTCTGAATGATAGGAGTTTAGGTGGCGTTCGACAAGGTGTTTAAGTTGTTCAAAAGACTGTGCTGATTGGAAGTTCTGTCTTCTAGGACTGACCACAGAGGCTCTTTCCCTGTTATCACCCATGATGGGCCCCCTTGTCATTTTTTTTTCAGCTGCTCATCCCACATTTCTGATGACCCATACAATTTTCATCTTAGGTTAATTTGAAAGTCATGATTCTAAATTACCAAGCCATCTTATAGTTGGAGTACATGATTAAGCTGTCTATGGCCAGACTATCTCTTGTGTTTCATTTCACAGTGTAGGGGCTGAAAGTCAAGTGTTTCCAAATCCTCATGAAGTATGTCATTATGGATTTGCAAGTCATGGGCTGTACTGTTTCTCCAATAGACTTATTTGAGGCATGTATTAATGTTAGAATGTGAAACTAGACAGTGTCCGAGAGCCCACAGTTTATGGGGACACTGTCAAATCTGCAACTTTGGGACTGAGATCCTCCAATTAGCTGCTTCCCTGTCACCGTAATGATAGAAACACACATCATTTAGAAAACCACAGTCCTTATCAATCTACATCTCAACATCCACAACGTTCCTTCCCATTTTCTGGACTCTGTTAAATGCACTTTTTTTTTTTTCACACTCACCACATTCGCAACTTCAGAGGGTGATTATGTCTAGCTGCTTTGCTTAACACTGTGGGCCAAATTCTTAATAAGAAAATCTGTCACGTCTTGATAAATCATCTTCTTCTACCACACTGGGTTTCATAGAGCAGCTGGACGACACTTTCACAGCTGCTACTTCCCATTGCTGAATTCACTGTTGAATGAAATGATTCCTATGGGTAGTATCCTTTGGGTATCTTTCGGGAGGAAAATACCTTCATTATCCTTACCATTAAAGCAATTCCATGTGGAAACTGAGTGAAATTCACAGAAAACACAGCTGGCTCGAGAGCATCAGTAATACTATTTTTATTAGCAGATATTTTTTTTTCTGATTATGCACATATTGCAGTGAATTGTTTCCAAATTTGGCAAACCTCACAAAAATCTGTTTCGTCGTAAACCTATCTGTTTTGAAGGAAGTGAAAGATGTTGTTGCCTTCCGTGTTAAACCTTATTTCTTTTTCTTTTTCTCTATCCAGGTCAAGTTGATCCAGGCTGATAGAGTGAATACGGTAAAGGGAAAGCATTGACTGGGGCCTGGAGTGGCTCATTTTCATCCCCGGAGTCTCCCTGGGTTCCCGGTCTGTTTCTGAGTTGTTTGATTACTGATGAAACCCTTTACAAATGCAAAGTTTCCCTTGGGTACTGATGCCATTGAGTCAAATCCAGTAATAGAATTTTTAAGTGTGGTTTTCTATGAGTTTTTACTTTAATTGGTAACAGCCAAATAGGTTGTTTTGAAAAATGAAAATCTCATACAATTTTAAAGCTATTGCATTTCTATGGCCATGCCGATATGTTTTCATAGCATTGCTTGGAGCATGTCCATTTTGTCATGCGTTGGAGAGTAATTACACTAACGAGGTACACGGCTACTCCATTCAGGTGTAGGGTATTGAACTGTCTGTGCTGAGAGGCTGTTTTTGGACAGCCACTCTCTTTCCTTTTTAGTTATCAACACTTTGATTAGATGACAACTTCGTGTTATTATTATTTTACACCAACATAGTAAATAACATACACTTATTTCTGATCAAGTATACTGATGAACAGAGAAGGGTGTTGTAAAGATAGAATCATGACTTAACCACTGATTCAAATCAAATGCCATCATTCTGTTGCTCAAAGGCCTTCACTTAACTTACTTGAAGAAAAGAACCAATTATCAAAGTTCTGAAACCCTGTAACCTAAAAAAAAAAAAAAACTACAACCCCAATAATTGTTCTCGGAAAATAGAAAGTTCGTATGTAGACTTTGTAGGCATATAGCTGCATCCAAAGCGATGGGCCAGGTACACTCTGCATAGCCATTAGCAAGTTACTTGACTTGGGGATGTTCATGAGATTTCATTAAGCTGAAGTGTATATGTGCCTAGCACAGTTTGTAGCAAAAACTGTGTATTCAAAATGGTTATTTTTCACTGTCTTCCTCACAATTTAGGACCAAAATAAGCAGAAATAACCCTAACAAATGTTCTCTGAAAGCTGTCAAGTGTATCAGTCACTAGAGGTATGAGAAACATTTGCAAACAGCATCATCCATGAAAAACAGACAGCTTCTCTCTTTGCTCTGGGTCGTTGTAATACAGACAATGCCTTTTCAATATTAATATGTGGGGCAGAAGGTCCTGTGGCCTTGTGGGTAATACAGACAGGCAGGAATCACAGCAGCAATTGCCAAAATGTCAACTTGTTTCAGAAGTGCTAGATTAACCATACTTCAGGGAAATTTCATCATTTTGACCCAAAGCTACGTAGAAAAGTTTTAGGGAGGAGGACGGGTAAGGGAGGTGGATGTTTGTTTGTTTTTAGATAGAAAGAACTGAGTTAATATTCTAAATTCAGGACTAAAGGAATGACATTTTATATGTGTGCATATGTAGTTCCTTGGTGGTCTCCACTCTTGGGCAAAAAAAACGTATTTTTGTAAGCCAAGATAATCTGAAACAGATTATAGGGAAATCCATCAGAAAAATAAATACAGAGTGTCTAGTATGACGTGGGGATGTCCATTAATGTAGCTGTACTGCAAATATGGTGAAAGAATTGTTTGTTTTTTTGTAATTTTGCACAGTTGTGTTTTTGTCTAGCTTGATCAATGCTAGTCTTGTATCACAGATCTCTCTTTCTTTGCCTTCCTTGTGAGTCACTGACCATATGACTCCAGCTCCCAGTCTAGCTGCTGAGGAGGAAGAAAAAAAAATAGTCTTGATAAACATGCAGACCATTTTGAGTATGAGGTTGACATAGCTGATCCCTCCAGCACAGTCTCAAGAGAACGAGCACATTGAATCTCTTTCATTAAAGGCCAAGTGGACCCTGTCCTTATCTGTGTACTGAATTCATCTGCAGGGTCCTTCAAAACCAAATTCAAATAGGCTACTATTTTATTTACATTGCATATATAAGTGCAGCTATGAGTTTTTTTGTTGGAAGAAGACATTTGTGTGTCCGGGCTCTCTGTGCCTTTATGCTTAGCTCTGTCCAATAACTTTCCTGGACCTTAAACATTTTTGTAAATATTTGTGTAACTCCTCTTTTTCTGATGATTTTACAAGGCAAATTGCAAATATTGCATTACTTATTCTCTCTATCAGGAATGTTGACTTACTTTATACCAATATCATCCTATCCCAGTGGTTCTATTTTGTATCTAATGTTGGAATGAGCATTAAAAATTAAAAGGTCATTATAAGTAATGGGTAGCATATAGCATTGGTACTGTGGAAACTACTGTTTCCAGAAACATGAGGTTTCTTCTCAAGCCTTTACTGTTGTTTGTAATTTAGTAAATTTAAGAATGTATTATAATTTGGGGCACCTGGGTGGCTCAGGCAGTTAAGCGTCTGACTTCAGCTCAGGTCATGATCTCATGGTTCATGGGTTCAAGCCCAGGGTCGGGCTCTGCACTGACAGCTCAGAACCTGGAGCCTGTTTCGGATTCTGTGTCTCTCTCTCTCTCTCTCTCTCTCTCTCTCTCTCTCTCTCTCTGCCCCTCCCCCGCTCATGCTCTGTCTCTGTCTCAAAAATAAATAAAACATTAAAACATTTTTAAAAGAATATATTATAATTATTTTATGAGTACAAATATAAAAATTGGCCAAATGGGAGGTCAATCTTTGTTCAGGAAAACCAGTTTTTGAACTGTCTGATGAGAAAATTTTTCTTTAAATGATGCTTTTCTATCTTTTCCTGAACTTCCCTGAACTTTGAAATGACTAAGAAAGAACAGTCACATTTTAAAGACAAAAGAAGTTTTGCAGCTGCTCTGTGAATTCAAATTTTCCTCTCTCTATTTTTTTGCTATCAGATAAGACCTTCTTCTATAGTGAAATTTCCTTAGTGCAGTTGATTTGTTCAGTTTCTCTGGGTAAATTTCCCCACGCAAAGGTAACATATTGATTATCTTTGTATAATAAAATCTATCAAGATTTTCAGTTGGCTCTTTGCTTTGTGTCACATTCAGGGAGTCCCACACTCCTAGGTTATAAAATAAGGCACTCATGTTTTCTTCCAGCATTTGTTTTTGGTTTGGTTTAATTTTAAGTACCCAGTACAATTGGAATTTATTCCGATATATTGCATGAAATTTGAATCCAGCTGCGTGATTTTCCAAGCCAATCACATTGCTACAATACCGTTTATTTTTTAAATCCCTTAACCCTCCTACCTTGAGATTCCATCTTTAGTATATATTAAGCTGTCATATATCCTTGACTCTATTTCAGGACTTTCTGTTTTGTACCGCATGGAAGGTAAAATATCCGTCCCCCCCCAATAGTCTCTGGCTGAGACTGAGAGGGCCGATTGATGGGAAAAAAACATACAAATTTTATTTACATGTACGTGGGAGCCCTCACAAGAAAACATTAAGACCCAGGTGCACCGGGTGGCTCAGCTGGTTAAGCATCCGACTTTGGCTCAGGTCATGCTCTTATGGTTCTTTAGCTCGAGCCCAGCCTTGGGCTCTGTGCTCACAGCTCAGAGCCGAGACCCCGCTTCAGATTCTGTGTCTCCCTCTCTCTCTGCCCCTCTCCCACTTTCATTCTGTCCATCTCTGTCTCTCTCTCTCTCTCTCTTTCTCTCAAAAATAAATAAACATTAAAAAAAAGAAAAAAAGAAAAATGAAGACCCAGAAAAGTGACTAGGCCTAAGTGATTATTTACTAGCTTGAACAAAGAGGAGAAATTATGGAAAAGTAATTAAACTATAGGGAGGAGACTAGCAGAAACTAAGAGTTATTTTAGCAAGTTTTGTTTGCAATGACATTCTCAGCCTGGACTGGCCATCTCTGGTGCTGAGAATGGTTGGTTCTTCTTCCTGGTAAGAGAGTCACCTTTCACATGAGAATTTTCTCTCCTTTGGAGTATCTGAAATGTTTCATGTGCCTCTGAGTCAACATAATCAATAAGACAAAGTGGCATATTTTGGGATGCATATGCTAAATTCCTTCAATATCATTCATCTGTTTGTGCCCCAGGAAAACTCCAGTGAGCCTGGCAGTCCCGGGAATCTCACTGCTACCCTCAAAAAACTTGTAGTCAACATAAGTATATAAATAAATCATATATTGGAACTTTCATGAACACTAGAATTATATAAAGACATAATCTGTGTAATATTCTACGTCCTTGGAATTACATACATGACTATACAAGTCATAAAGCAGAAATATGAATATTTATGCCTCAATGCTCAAGAATATCCTATTTGGTTTACGTTATAACCAATAAAATACTGTCTACAAGTTTGTTGGCTTATATTAAATAGTCTTCCAAAATTTAGTCATTGGGGAAATATACATGATTTGTATACATCCTATTATACCCGTATGTACCTAATTAATAAATTTATCTTATAATGTTTTTCTTTTAGATCATATATTTTTATTTTATTTATTTACTTTTTTAAAGCTTATTTATCTATTTTGAGAGAAAGAGAGAGTGAATGGGGGATGGGCAGAAAGAGGGAGAGAGAGAATCCCAACAAGCTCAGCATTGTCAGGGCAGAGCCTGATGTGGGGCTTGAACTCACAAACCAGGAGATCATAACCTAAGTTGAAGTTGGACACTTAACTGACTGAGGCACCCAGGCACCCCAATATAATATATTTTTAAATTGCTATTATTCATATATTTACAGAAGACTGCATGTGTGCACTAAAATGTGTGGAATAATTTCTAAAATCCCAATCTAATTTTTTGCATGAATGGCTTCCAGAATCTGTGTTATTGCCCCCATATTTCCGTTTCATTTGGTAAAATGTATATGTGCATGTGCATATGCATACATATATATCCATATATGTGCAGCATATGCATACATATATATCCATATATGTGCATTTATATATAACATATACAATATCTAAAATGTACATGTATATGACGTAGTTTTTCATTATAATAATTCCAAAATGACTATCGAGAGGATCCGTAGGAGTCACCATTCCAGCTCTTATTTCTATGTCTGTCCTGACTTCCCTTCCTTGACTCAGTTGCAGGTTACAGGAATTAAGGGATTTCAGGTCTCCCTCCTTAACCCCTCACAAATGCACCCATACACACACACAGGGTACCCTCTGCATCAGGCCCTGAGCTGTTAAAAATAAAACCTATTATACTTTGGGAATACTTCATGTTTTGGACGGAGTCTGCCCTCTGAGATCTAATGCTCTGTGAGTTTCTTGTCACGTCTTTCTATGTAGAACTTTACCGTGGCACCAGGGTTAATTTCTTGTGAGCCAGCTGGCAGAAACTGGCATGGTGATATATGTTTAGTTTGTAATGTTTTTGTACTGTATTTAGGCTTTTACCCCTTGATTTAAAAGTCTGAATGGGTTTGGGTGGGGCATAATCTATCCCCTTATCTTCTGCAAGATTTCTTCACATCATTAGTGAAATGTTCTGTCCTAAGTCATCTGCATGTTTTTCAACTTCTGCTAAAGCTTCCTGTCCAAATTCCTGGTTTTCACGTTTTTCCCTTACAAGAATGTGGCCAGCCAGGACATCTGTCTTCACGCACTAAATGCCCAAACGTACGTAAGTGGCACTTTCCTTTTAAGCTGGATTCTGCTGTAGCATGTCTTGCATTGACTCAGAATTATAATTCTGAGCACAACTGGGCCAAGATCTTTAAAAGCCTTTCTGCCACGGTTCCACCATTCTGTGAACCAATGCCCTCAATTTTGCCTTCAGCAGCTCCCGAGGTCTTGTTGACGTAAACACCAGCTTGTATGCCCTTGGTCATTAGCACTGTTTGCTTGGGGCCATGGTCTTCTCTGCTGTACTTGCTAAGCCTCAGCGATCTTGGATTGGCCATATTACCCAGACAAGCAACTCCTAGCACTCGTTACTTTTAGACCAGCATGTTGGAACAGACCTAATTGGGTTTACGTGAGAATCATGTAAATCGAGAACCAATTTCTCCTTATTTTGCTGATAAATTGGGTAGATTATTTAAATTAATTCTGCCTTAGTTTCCTCATCTGTTAACAAGGCTAATACCCGTATTTTAAGATTTTTTTCTCTTTCCACTGAGAGGTAAATGATATTGAGAATATACAATGATATGAAAAGAACAACCATTTATATTGTATATTGTACTCGTTGTTTTGCATACATTATCTATAGTCTTTACAACAGTGAAAGCCATTTTTCACCACAATTTTTTTTTTTTTTTTTTGCAGATGAAACTCCAAAAATGTAACTGACTAGGCCACCATGGGTATGGAATTCCAGAGTTAGTATTTAAACTAAAATACTTGGTCCCATCACCCATGAATTCTGCATCATTACATTTTGTCTTCATAAATCCTTACCTGGTACATATAACATGTTTAGTGAATCTGATTTTTATTACTTTTTTAAAAATAATATAGATAGTATAGTCAAAGAAGAAATACAATAAAATCAAGTAAAGCCAAGAATCTTAACATATTCATAATTACTTTTCACAAATATTCAACATAATGTTTCCATGTAGTTGGTGTTCAACAAGTATTTGCTGTCTTGCTAATAAATTACTACGTTCAACTTTGATTGGAAAATGATAGCTATAATGTCACTGTGTGATTTTTATGTGCGTAAATCTAGAAGAATGTTTGAGCGAAAAAAATCTTAGATAATATAAAGTCATTATATCTTAGATTCATTTAATCTGTGGATTGCCTTAAAATTATTATAAGAGATAATTAGCCATAGAACCAAAATTGAATTCAGGATCAACAATGTCAGTAAGTTGAAATCCAAAATAAGTGTAAAATTCATATAAAATTCATATCAGTCATGGTTTGAGTTATTGCTTTTTATTAACTTTTACTTTTCTTCAAATAAATCTAATAGTTCACTTGATTGGATGTTAGGGGTATTGTGTAGGGTGCAGAGAGTGAGTGGGAGCTAATGTTCATGTTCATTTAATAACATCCCCATTCATTTGGGAAGAAAATGGCCTCACACATGATTCTGCTTCTATGATAAATGGCTATCACAATAATGGCTGCCAATGAGCCAGAATTCCACCACAGCCGATGTCTGTGTCCACACTGGTTTGCAGAGCCACTGAGTGTTGGGAGCAGTCAGAAAATGACTTCAGGGACAGGCCAGTTCTATTACAGAAGTTATTTCTTTACCAAATGCTATTCATTAACAACAGGCTGAAGATGATGACTGCTGCTATCATAGAGGGGAATATGCATCCAAATAATGACACATAGATAGCATCCCTCATATTAATGCAATTGTGACTCTTTGTTCAGTTACTATAGAGGTAAAATCTCTTGAAGATATGAGACACATTTAAATATTTTTGAAAATGGCACCAATTCTCAAAGAAATAAAGCCCCTAGTGTGTTTTTGTACAATTTTGACAGTCAAAACATGATGGTGGCGTTACATAAAGCCAATATATCTATCTGTTTCTATTTCTTTAAGAAATGCATATGGTATTATTTATGTGCACACTTTGTAAAGATATTTGCATTGCGTAGAAAAGCAACAACAATTGTGTCCTTTGTTTGATTAGCCTGATTAAATAGAAGAATCTTTCAGCAAGTCAGTTAGATAGAATGTGTTGATTAATAGAATTTTAATGAGTATAAGCTTTGTGAAAAAATAACACTCAGAAGAGGAAAAAGGCAGATAAAATAGTTTTCATTTATATAGCCTTCTTTGACCATAAAAGAAATCTTGTGGTCCGTAAATCCATCTACAAATATTTAGACAGTACCAATGATGCTCAAGGCAGTGTTCTAGTTGCTGCAAGGAATACAAATAATTGTATTCTGTGTTACTTTACATGATGTGGTCACTGAACTTAGCAGAATATAATATAGTTTGTACAGTTAGGTAGTAGGTGATATTGGGGAAGGGGCGACTGACATTTTGAACAGTTTCTGCATGCTAAGCACTGTAGGAACTATATTTCTTCCTCACTCTAAATCTTGCCAATAGACATCATCTGTGGATTTTGAGATGCAGCAACTCAGACATAGCAAATGTAAATTCTTTGTCTACGTCTGCATAACTACTCATTGATGGAAACAGTACTTAATTTCAGATCGTTCTTAACTTAAAGCCCATACTCTTAACGGTGGTAGACAATTGTACACCATGGTAGCCTTTACTATTGTGTGGTTGGAAAACACAAGGGACGGAAGTGATAGAAGAGGAAATGTGAGTGGACCGTGATATTTTATGTTAAGAAAGAGGAAAAACTAAGAACGTGTATTTTTCATGGCTAAAATGGAGTCCCGGTGAATTATAATATTCGCCAAAGTATTCACTGGTCTCAATTCTTTGCCTCTCTCCTTAGAGGAAATTCCAGTTCTAATCTCTGAGGTAGGTCTGCTTAATATTTCATATCTACACTTGGAAACATCAGCTTCTGTTTTGTAAAATCTTAGAGTTAATAGGGCCCCCAACCAAGTGTATATATTGAAGGTACAGTGTTTGTACCAAGATCACACGGCTATTAGCGGCACGTTTATAAAAACAACCTGTTTTTTCTTGTTTCAGAGAAATGATACTGTCCTGAATAAAATTTCCTATGAACTGAAGACCTAACTAACTTTGTAACACCTATGTAATAATTTTCTGAATGAACTTAATGAGTTAAACTATTAACTCTTAGATTCTACAAACTGCATAAAGATAATACAAAGACTCTAAAAAGCAACTATTATTATAAATATAGACTTCAAGTTAGGATAGTACTCACCAAGTTAAATGAATTAGAAAAGAGATAAAAGGAATATAATTACCCATAATCCCTCCCCTTTTCTTCATACAATTGCTTTCATCATTATGCTATAAAATTTAATAATGTGTTTTAATTTTTATAGAACTAGAACAGACCAATATTCTGTCATATTTATGAACCATAAGGTGCTTAGCCTACACTATAATTTTTTCCAGTTTTTTTCTATTATAAGTAATGCTGTTAGAAATATATCCATGCATAAATCTCTCACTCCATCATAGCCTCAAATATTTGATCATTTTGTAAAGATGTTTCAGGAAAGTGTTTACCTAAGTAATTTTTCCATGGATTTATAAAGATCTGGAAAATTATTAGGGATGCCTATCATACCATCACTAGGAAATAAGAAATCCTTTGTGTTGGGGCGCCTGGGTGGCGCAGTCGGTTAAGCGTCCGACTTCAGCCAGGTCACGATCTCGCGGTCCGTGAGTTCGAGCCCCGCGTCGGGCTCTGGGCTGATGGCTCAGAGCCTGGAGCCTGTTTCCGATTCTGTGTCTCCCTCTCTCTCTGCCCCTCGCCCGCTCATGCTCTGTCTCTCTCTGTCCCAAAAATAAATAAACGTTGAAAAAAAAAATTATAAAAAAAAAATTAAAAAAAAAAAAAAAAAGAAATCCTTTGTGTTAGAAGCACTGTTGTTCTAATAAAGAGTATCTGGATAATTAGAAGTGATATCAAGAGGCCTTTGGTTTGTTTTAATTCTTTCTCTATAAAATTTTACTAGTGTAGCAAGTCCATTTTCCAATTTCATGCTTTTCATTCCTTATTAAATAAATTCAACTTCTATAATTTGTGACTTTCATCTAAAGAACTGGCATTACTTCATATTTTTTGCTTGTATTGTTATGTGTTGGTATAAGGCTGAATGCATAATTCATGTAAGCACAGGACCAAGACCAAATATGGCCTAAGTACTCACTAAGAGAGGCACCTATTTGAACTGGGTGTGAGGCTGGCTGATATGAGCAATTCTCAGTTTATGAAACTGAGTGGTTTATGAAACCAGCAGACAGGTCTGAGTTCTATCATCCCCCCCCCCCCGCCACACTCACACACACACACACACACACACACACGCACGCACACACGCACGTCTGACTTCATCTCAGGTCATGATCTTGCCGTCTGTGAGTTCCAGCCCCACATCAGACTCTGTGCTGACAGCTCAGAGCCTGGATCCTGCTTCAGATAATGTGTCTCCCTTTCTGTCTCTGCCTCTTCCCCATTCGTGCTCTCTCTCTCTCTCTCTCTCTCTCTCAAAAATGAATAAACATTAAAAAAAGAAAAGAAAAGAAAAGAATGGAGAAATAATGGAAGAAAATAAATCAGGCAATGAGATGGAGAAAGAGAGAGGGACATTGTTTGAGATGTTGCGGTTAAAAAATCCCTTACAGGGGGTGCCTGGGTGGCTCAAGTCGGTTAAGTGTTGGACTTAGGCTCGGGACATGATCTCACAATTCCTGAATTCGAGCCCCGGGGGGCTCTGTGTTTACAGCTCAGAACCCAGAGCCTGTCTTCAGATTCTGTGTCTCCTTCTCTCTCAGCCTCTCCCTTGCTCGCACTGTCTCTCTTTCTCTCAAAAATAAATAAAAACATTTAAAAAATTATAAAAAAAAATAAAAAAAGAAATCCCTTACAAAGCTGGGGACATTTAAGATACATTTAAGTTCCAGTGAAAGAAATAAGCCAACCATCTGACGAGCCTCTAATATAGCATGAACAGCAGGCTCAATGTCCCAAATTTGGAAATATCTTGGGACATTTGAAGGACAGAGAGAAAGCCAGTGAGATGGATAGGATGTGTGGTAGAATATGATCCCAGAGAGTAAAGCGGGTACCAGATCACTTTCAAAACGTGTAAGCTATTTACATTTGATTCTAAATTAGGGGCCACTGAATGATAGTGAACAGGGGAGTTGCATGTCCTGATACATGTTTTAACAATATCATGTACTGTTGTTTGGAGAATAAAATGTAGGAAGCAAGACAGAAAGAAAGCATAACATACAGGAAGCTCTTTACTAGGGTCTAGGGAAGAGGTACGCACGTCTTGACCTGGGGTGGGAGTAGTGGAGACAGTACAGTTAATCAGGGTCGGGTTCTTCTTTGGACACAACCCTTTCTGGCTGTGGTGTGCTGATAACCTGACTCTGTAATCAAGCAAACAGACCTTGATGTGTGATGGTACCGATTTTTGTGCTGGAAATGTTCCTACTATGGACGTATTCAAGCTATCATGGTATCTCTGGAGACGTAGCTGGGAAGAGATATGGGGAAGCAGCTCTCGTGAGCCATGATGAGCTGGATTCAGCACACCCCTGTTTGTGTGCCTTCTGTATTTTCCTCAGCTCTCACCTTCTCTCTTGGTTAGTATCCCATTCGTATTCCATCGCTGTCCTACCTCAGCTGGGATGGACTGTCACTGCATGATACAAGAGATCTGTGGTTTGATCAGTATCTTACAAAGTATCTGTGGTTTGAGTAGGAGTCAAGTGATAATTTCCACACAAACAAAACCTGATAAATGGCAAATGTGAGGCAAGGCAAATGTAGCAAAATAAAACTCCCCTTCTTTCTCCCTTTCATGATCTGAAGCTAGATATGGTTTCACTGCTACAATTATTCTGCTGGTGGCCGGTATTGTAACACGCCATTAGGTATGGTTTCACCTATTTTCTGGCATCATTTACATTTTCTATTATTTTGCACCTTCTCATCCTTTGACTAGCATGTCACACACAGAGTGTCAGGACTACAATGCTTCCTTGAAGCTCTTATTTCTAGAGGATGTAGACTGAGACATGTTTGTGTGGAAATAGGCATGAGCCCATGGGAGACTGACATGACTACGCTTGCTAATTGAATGGATGTGTGGGGCGATAGAGAAAGAGAGAGGAGTGCCCAACTTGTTTTAAATATAACTTTTATTTAGAACAGTTTATACTTACAGAACAGTTGTGAAGATTGTACAGAAAGTTCTCATACAGTCCTCATCTAGTTTCCCTTTTCATTACCATCTAACATGGGGCGTATGTCACAATGAATGAACCAATCTTGGAACATTGTTATTTAACTAAAGTCCAGGTTTTATTCAGATCTCCTTAGTTTTTATTGAATGTCTTTTTTGTCTTCCAGGATATGATCCAGATACCTCACTGCCTTTCATTGTCTTGTTCCCTTCAGCAGCATCATGGCTGTGACAATTACTCAGACTGTCTTTGTTTGTGATGTCCTTGAGAGTTCCGCCCAATTATTTTGTCGAACATTCCTCATTGAGATTTGTATGATGCTTGCTATGATTAGATCAGGATTATGTGTTTTGGCAAGGACGATCACAGAATTAAAGTCCATTTTCATCTTATATCAAGAGTCCATACTATCAACATGACTTATGTTGACCTTAATTACTTGGCTGAAGTAATATTTCTCAGGTTTTTGTGCAGTTAATTTTTTCTATCCCCACCTCCTTTTTCCCCATCATACTCTGGAAGGAAGTCACTATTTGAAATTCAGACTTAAGGAGTGGAGAATTATCATGCTACCCCTGGGGGTAGAGTACCTACATAAAATGTTTGGAATTCTACTGGATAGGAGATTTGTCTCTAATTGACCATTTATTTAACTATCTAATCACTTACTTGTATCATTAGGAACTCATGGATTTTTTTTTATACTGTGGGTTATAATCTGATACTGTTGTGTCTATTTCCTTGTTCAGATCACTCCAGCTTTGTAATTGAGAGCTCTTTTAACTGGCTCCTATCCCATATTATGTTTTTTTGTTTGAGAACTTCCTTACTTTCAGGCACTGCAAGATGCCAAGCTCATCTTGGGTTTCCTGTCCTTGTCCTTAAAAATATCAGCCTTCTTTTGACGAATAGTATTACAAATCAAGATCTGGGAGCTTGACTTGCTAATTACTGCTGGAGTGTCTTTGCTTCAATGGTCTCTCAGCTGAGAAAGCAAGGAAAGACACACGTACATTAACATATATATATATATGTGTGTGTGTGTGTGTGTGTGTCTAAAGTTAAAAATATTTTTAATGTTTATTTATTTTGAGAGAGACTGAACACAAGTGGAGGAGGGGATAAAACAGCAAAATCATGCTCTCATGAGAGAGAGAGAGACACAGAATCTGAAGCAGGTTTAGCACAGAGCCCAATGCGGGGCTTGAACGCAAGAACCGTGAGATCATGACCTGAGCCAAAGTCAGATGCTCAACCACCTGAGCCACCCAGGCATCCTTTAAGTTAAATTTCAGTATAAGTGTAAATTCAATATGGAGTCCTTACTGATATTTCCAAATCAATCCATCAACACATGAAATATTTCAGCCTTCTCCCCTTGCTTGCCTATAACTCCCACTCCAGCAGTGAGACATTGGTTTCTACCATCGGCAGATGGTACCTAACTAACTTACATCCATTTACTAAATTGTTCAGTTCCAGTATATATGTACATGTTTATATCAGTGTCTGAACTGTTAACCCATACCCCCATTGGGGAAAATTATCAACTAGAGTATAGCCCTCGTGTACGGTTTCTTTAGCCTTTAGTCTTACAGACACATTTCATTTCCTACACTAAGGTCAACACCTTTCTTCCCTACCTTCTTTGGTGAGGTTGTTGTATACATTTGAAATAAATATAGATTCTATTGTAACATTTCACAATTCATCCTGGTGTTCCTGATTTCTTAATTTTTTTAAATTTTGCACACATTTTCAACTTTGTAACAACGCTTCGTACTTTAAAGTTCCATGGGTTTTAAAATATACCCACCATTATAATATTACACAGAATAGTTTTATCATCACAAATATCTGCTCTGTGTTCCTTTCAAATATCTTTCCATCTCTACAAATGCCTGGCAGTCACTGATATTTTTACCCTCTCTATCGTTTTGGCTTTTCCAGAAGGCCATATAATTAAAACCAGATAGTATGCAACCTTTCAGAATAGTTTATTTCAATCAGCAATATGAATTTAAGTTTTATGAATGGATTTTATTGGTTTACTTGCTCATTTCTTTTTAGCAGTGAATAGTATTACAATTTATGGATGTACAACAATTTGTGCATACATTCACCTATTGAAAGACATATTGGTTGCTTCCAGTTTTTGATGATTATGAATGAAGCTGCTATAAACATACACATACAGGTAATCATGTACACATAAGTGTTCAAATATATTGGGTAAATATCAAGTAGGCTAACTACTGTACTGTATGGTAAAAATATGTCTAGCTTTGTGAGAAACTGTCAAACTGTCTTCCAAAGTAGCAATTTACATTCCTACCAGCAATGAATGAAAGAACCTGTTGTTCCAAATCCGTGCCAGCTTTGGGTAGATATTGTCAGATTTGGGGATTTTTAGCCTTTTTAACAGGAGTGTAGTACTATCTCATTTTAATCTGCAATTTGTTAATAAAAACTTATTGGTACATCTTTAATTATGATTATGTGCCATGCATATATCTTCTTTGTTGAGGGATCTGTCAGATACTTCGCCCATGTTTTAATTGGTTGTTTTGTTTATTGTTGATATTTAAGGGATCTTTGCATATTTTGAAAACAAGTCTTGTATTAGATATTTTGCAAATGTTTTCTCCTAATCTGTGGCTTGCATTTCCATTTTTTAAAATTGTAATAAATTCTAACTTATCAATTTTGCTTTCATGGATCATGATTTTGCTGTTTTATCTAAAAACTAATCACCACATACAAGGTCACATAGATTTTCTTACATGTTCTCATACTAGAAGTTTTAAAATTTTGTGCTTTATATTCAACTCTATGATCAGCTTTGAGGTTTTTGTTTTTTTTAATTTTTGTTTTGTTTCTATTGTAAGGTCTGTGCCTAGTTCCTCACTGGCCCCCACAAATCTGAACATCAAATTGCTTCAGAATCACTTGCTGAAAGACCATCATTTCTCCACTGGATATTTTTGCTTCTTTACCCAAGATAAGTAGACTACATTTATATGGGTCTGTTTCTGGGCTCTCTATCCTGATACATTGATCTATGTGTCTATTATTTTGCCACTAGAAAACCACCTGGATTATGTCACTCTAAAGTAAGTCTGAATGTCAGGCAGTGAGTGACCTCCAATTTTCTTCTTCAGTTTGGGTTGGCCATTCTTAGTCTTTTCCTTTCTCATATAAATTTGTAGAATTGATTGGTCAATACCTAGAATATAGCTTTCTGGAATTTCAACTGAACAGATATTAAACCTACAGAACAAATAGGGCAGAATTAACATCTTAAAATATTGAGTCTTCCAATTTATAAACACAGAACATTAGTAATATTTAGATCTTTTATGCCTTTCATTAGACTTTTGTAGTTTTCTACATATAGATTCTATTCATATTTTGTTAGATATATATCTAAACATTTATTTTCAGGTACTATTATAAATGGTAGCCCCCCAATTGCAAAGGGTCACTAATGGTATATAAGAAAGCAATTTGCTATTGTATGTTAATCTTTTATATTACAACATTGTTATACTCATTTAATAGGTAAAGGAGGTTTTCGGTGATTCTTTGGGATTTTCTACATAAACCATTGTGCTGTTATGCATAAAAACCATTTTATTTCTTCTTTTCTAACCAACATATTCCTTATTTTCTTTTATTGTCTCACTGTACTATCTATAACTTCTGGTATAATACTGAAAGGAAATAAGAATGCTTTGTTCCCAGTGTTAGGGAGAGACTCTCTTACCACTAAGCATAATATAATCGGATGGATTTAGTATTGTTTCATCTAGTTGAGGAAGTTCCCTTATATGTATAGGTTTCTGAAATTTTTAAAAAATATTATTGTTGATGGGTATTGGATTTTGTGTAATTTTTTTCTGCATTAATTAATATAATCATAAGTTTTTTCTTCTTTAGTCTGTTGATGTGGTGAGTTACAGTGTTTGATTTTTGAATGTTGAACCAAACTGGCATCCTTGGAATATCTCATTTGTTTATAGAGTATAACATTTTTTATACATTGTCAAATTCAAGTTTCAAAAAAAAAATTTTTAATGTTTATTCATTTTTCAGAGACAGAGAGAGACAGAGCACATGGAGAGGTGGGGCAGAGAGAGAGGGAGACACAGAATCTGAAATAGGCTCTGGGCTCTTAGCTGTCAGGACAGAACCTGATGTGGGGCTTGAACTCGTGAACCATGAGATCATGACCTGAGCCGAAATCTGAGGCTTAACCAACTGAGCCACCCAGGCGCCCCTTTAAATTCAATTTTCTAATATTTTGTAAAGGAATTTTGGATCTAGGTTTGTAAGAAATATTGATTTGTGATTTTGCTTTCTTGTAATGTCTTTGGTTTTGGTATTAAGGTAATCTTGCTCTCATAGAATGAGTTAGGGAGTATTAGCTCCTGTTCCATTTGCTACAATTTCCCAGTAAAAACATCTGGGACTAGTGCATTCTTTGGGGGCTATTAACTGATACAATTCCCTTAATAGATACAAAGCTATTTCAACTCTTTCTTTCTGTATGAATTTTGGTAATTTTTGTCTTTCTAGGAATTGGTACATCTTTTTCTCTTTTTTTTAAATTTTTTAAACGTTTATTTATTATTAAGAGACAGTGTGTGAGCAGGGGAAGAGCAGAGAGAGAGGGAGACACAGAATCCGAAGCAGGCTCCAGCCTCTGAGCTGTCAGCACAGAGCCCGACACGGGGCTCGAACTCACAAACCGCGAGATCATGACTTGAGCCGAAGCCCGACGCTTAACCACTGAGCCACGCAGGTACCCCAGGAGCTGGTACATGGTATATATTATCTAAGTCATTGTATTTATGGGCATAGAGTTGTTCATAATCTTTTATTATCCTTTTATGTTTAGGAACCAGAAGTGATGGATGGTCTTCTTTAATTTCTGATACTGTTAGTATTATCTTTTCTCTTTTTCTCTTGGTTAGCTTGGCTAGAGGCTTACACATTTTATCGATTTTTTCAGAGGACCCGTTGATTTTCAAAGAAGCAACCTTAAAGCTGATACTTGTTCTTATTCTGAAGTTTACTTTGTCTGAAATTAATACTAGCCATTCCAGTATTCTTTTGATTGGGGTCACCATGTTATATCTTCCTGCATTCCTTACTTCCATCCCAACAGTTTTAAATTTAAAGCAGACTTCTTGTTAACAACATATAATTGTATTTTTAGTCCACTCTGACAATTTCTGTGTTTGAACTGGTATATTTAGATATTCATATTTAAGCAATTATGGATATATTTGGATTAAGATTTGCTATTTTTAACATTTTCTATTCATTGCATTTGTTTTAATTTTAATTTTTTTTCTTTTTTTCTGATGTTAATTATGCATTTTATCTCAGTTTCTTAACATATCTATTATATGATTTTTAAAAATTGTTGGTTAGCTTCAAAGTTTGCAATATACATTTTTAAATAATTTAAATTCCTCTTCATATAACACTATACTGTTCCAAGTGTAGTACAATTGACTTCAGAGTAGTTCCCATTCTTCCCTTCCCTGGCCCTTATGACATTTCTGTCATTCATTTCTCTTATCAACTGGCTATAATATCCAACATATGGTTACTAGCATTACTTTAAATAATGATTCTGTTTAGTTAAATTGACAATAAGAACATAAATATTTTGTTTTGTCATCATGTTTTTCTTTTTTAACACTATTCTTTGTTTACTGTAGATCTGAGTTTTTAACCTAAGTAATTTTCTTTCTCCCTGGATCACTTCTATTTAACATATTGCAGTGCAAATATGCTGGCTATGAAGTCCTATTAGTTTGTAATTTTCTGAAAAAGCTGTTATTTCCCCTTCATTTTTGAACTGTAAGTTCACTGAGTATATCATTCTAGATTATTGGGTGTTTTTTCTGTTCGCTAATTTAAATATTTTACTGTGTTCTCTTCTTGCTTGAATAATTTCTGATGAAAAGTCCATGTTAATTTTTTAACTCAGTTCCTCTGTAAGTAAGGTACACTTTTTTCTCTCTATATTCTTTAAAACTTTCTCTTTGTCTTTGGTTTTCTGCCATCTGTAGATGATATGTCCATGTGCCATTTTGGGTGGGTAACTCAATGGGTGGTGCCTGACATTCCTTGATCTATAATTTGGTATGTGTTATTAATTTCAGAAATTTCACAGATACCATTTTCTCAAACATTTCTTTGACTTTTTTTTCCAACTTCCTCTTCTGACATTTCAATAATGTATATGTTCCACCTTTGGAAATTGTCCAGCACACTCACAAGTCTTTGATGGTCTATTTTTTTTTCTTTTTCGTCCCATTTTTTTTTTGCCTCTGTGTGTATCATTTTGGTATGTTTTTGTTGATCCTTCTTCAAGCTTATTCATTCTTCCCTTGGCCACATTGAATCTACCATTTTGTTAGCCAAAGATATTCTTCATTTCTGTTATAGTATTTAACATATTAATCATAGTTATTTTACATTCCTTGTCTCATAATTCTGACATTTTCATATCTGAGTCAGATTCTGGTACTTGTTTTGCCTCTTCAGACTGTTTTTTACTTGCCTTTGGCATGCCTGGTTATTTAGTTTTTCAAAGTTTGTCATGCTTATCAAGTAATAAGAACTTGGAGAAGTAAGCTTTTACTCAGAGGATTTATGTTAATCTGACTAGGAGTTGGGTTGTGTTTGGTATTTGCTCTAGCTAGAAGTGCCAGAGATTTCAAATTCTTCTAAATATCTCTATTTTCTCTCCCCTGTTGACTTTGGGCTTCTCTAAATCCTCCTATTCAGAGGGTCACCTGGGTGGCTCAGTTGTTAAGCATCCGAATTCGACTCAGGTCATGATCTTGTAGTCTGTGAGTTTAAGCCCCGCATTGGGCTCTGTGCTGACAGGCCAGAGCCTGGAACCTGCTTCTGTGTCTCCCTCTCTCTCTCTCTGCCCCTTCCCCATTTTCACTCTGTCTCTGTCTCTCTCTCTTTCTCAAAAGTAAATAAACATTAAAAAAAAAATGCCCCTCCTCAGAATCGTGCAGGCTTTTCAGCTGAAAACCACTCTTACTACATTAGAGCTCTTTAGATGTGGTGGTAAGGTATGAAGAAGGGGAAACATCTTTAATTTTATGATAATTCTCAGTCTTTTAGTAGACATGAGTCTCTGGGCTGAGGCCTTGCAAGTTTTCTTAGGTCCCCTTACCCCCTTTTATGAGACAGGATGGCTAGAGGGACTGACTAGATGAGTTCACACCCAGAGAGAAAAAAATAGCAACAAAAAGATGAATACACAGGTAAACAAAAATGTCCTTGACTTCAAGGATCTTCCATAATGGATTAGTATATTTACACATATCCAGCGTATTTGTTCACGCCAGAGTGACTTTGCGTTTGATGATGAGAAACAGTTATCAAATGGATGACTTTAATGACATCTGCTTTAAGAGGATAATGTTATCTTTTGGGTTGGTTAAGAAGCAGTTGTCCCTTCCGTATGCTTTTTTATCCAAGTATACATCTTTAAAACTTCAGCATAAATCACAGCCATGTGATAGAAGGAGGTTGGATCCTGAATTGTTACGCGCGATATCCACTCACCGAGGAGAATCACCTCATGGAACTGCTGTATGAAGAAAAATTACACTTAAGACACTGAAACTTGGGGCTGTTTAAATTTAAATTCAATTCAATTTAAAGCAATATCATAAACTTAAACTACCAGTCAAGTGGAAAACTTACACTTTCCACAAGCTACAAAGTTATAAACCGGACTTTAAAAAATAAATCAAAGTACTTTAAAAAATAAATCAAAGGAGAATAAAATAAATCTAATGTTGGCCATTTAGAAAGTTTATTCTGTGTCTGGGAAGAGGAAAACTACCTGAAAATGCATAAAAATGTGTCTTTCCTCCTCCTCTCATTACTGCCTCGTCAGTTCATTCAAAAATGTTTATGAGGTTCCAACAAGATTCCAAGATAAGCAGTCTGAAATTTCAAAATTTGTGTTAACCAGAACACTGCATAACTATTCCTCTGACGAGCAAATGCTGAATTTAAAATCTCACTAGTGCCATCAATTACCCTCTATAAATACTCGTCTTGATCTGTGCAATCAGAGGCTGCATTTCTGATAAAATAAATCAACAGGGTTATAAAAGGCTGACAAAAATTATTCTCTTTGTTTATATAATTATGGATGATGTTAGTTATTTTATCAGTAAAAAAGTAATGCATACTCTGCATAGATTTGGAAGATATAAAGATGTAATAAAAATATCACCTTACAAAATTTAGCTTACTTAGTTCAATGTGATAATCGTCACCAAAAGATTGTGGGGAAGGTTAAAATGCATAGATTTCAAGGAATGTATGGGTGGCTCTGTGAGTTGAGCATCTGACTCTTGATTTCCACTCAGGTCATGATCTAAGGGTTCATGGGTTCAAGCCCTGCATGGGGCTCCATGCTGACAGCATGGAGTCTTCTTGGGATTCTCTCTCTCCCTCTCTCTCTGCCCTCCACTGCCGCATGCTCTCTCTTTCTCTCTTAAAATAAATTTATAAAAATTATCGACTTCTTGCTGCTGTGTCATAACTGCCAATGGAACTTTTAATCTGGTTACTCGGAAGAAGTCTAATGAGATTATCTGAACACATTTCTCACTTTGCCTTGGATCTTGGACTTAGCTTCATGTATTGTCAGAAATGGTGATGATATTTCTTGGAAGATGGTGGTCTTGCCCCAGGGAAGGGAGGCCTTCTAGAAGGCACTCTGCATTCCCTTGTACCAAAGAGGCCAGGTTGTTTAACATTGAGAAGAGGACCATCCTTAGCGCTATGTACAACCTAAAATCATTTTCAAAATATTCTCCTGGACCCGTGCTATAAAAGTTTCTTTTGCTCGTAAATTCTTCAGATTGCAGGTTCAAGTTTTGTGGTGTGAGATCATAAATTCAATATTATGCACATTGATTTCTAGGTGCCTTTGAGACCTTGAAGTGTCTAGTCGTCCATGGTATATATGTCTGAAACTCAGAGGAAGGATGTGAACTAGAGATAAAATTTTGTGAGTCTTCTGAGTATAGAAGAGTTTGTGAATGGAGAGTATACAGTAAAAGGAGAATAAGCTTTGGGACTGTTCCTGAAAGAGTTGCGTATTTTACTTTATTATTATTATTATTATTATGAGAGAGAGAAAGAAATCACATGCATGCACAAACAAGTGAGGGAGGGGCAGGAACAGAAGGAGAGAGAGAATCTCAAGGAGGCTGTATGCTTACCCGATATCCCAGTATGGAGCTCGATCACAGAATCGTGAGACCCTGACCTGAGCGGAAACCGAGAGTGGCTTACGCACCTGAGCCACCCGAGAGCCCCAAATGTCACTAGTTTAAAAAGCGGTAGAGGAGATGGAGCCTACACAGCACATGGGGAAAGGAAGCCAGAGGGGAAGATGAACATTTAGAAGGGGAGTACAAGGTCCTGATAGTGAAGGGAAGAGAAACTTTCAGAAATGCAGGAGTGGGTGAACTGTTGTAGTTGCTAAGAGCTCTGGTAAAATAAATACTGGAAAAATGCATTTCATATAGACGTCTCTCAATAAGTAAGCAAATTCTCATTATCCTTGGATCCTGTACTTGTGAATTCACCTAGTGTCTATGGCTTATTTGCAACCCCCCCCAATCAATATCTACAGTATTTTCACTGTCATTTGTGGGTATGTGCAAAACTGTGGATATGCTGCAAAAAAATTATTAGCCTAGCACCCGTGTTCCTAGCTGAGGCTGAACAAGGCAATATTCTGCCTTCTTTGTTTCAGTTCTCATATCATAAAGTTGTCCTTTAGAAAGTTCTATCTAGTGCCACATTCTCATTTTTTGCTTTGTTGGTAGTAGTGGGGATGATTCTATTGTTTAAAATACCCTCCAAGCACAGTGCCAAAGGATTGTCTGATGTTACTTACCAAACTTGAGAAAGCTGGGAGGTGCCTTACGAAGAAAATACATGTGTTTTAGACAAATTTCTTTCACCATTTTAGTGCTGTTTGTTGTGAATTCAATGTTAAAAAATCAACAATAATACTGAATAAGGTGTCGTTAAACCGAAACTACATTAAAACAGGTTATGTACTGATCCATTGATGAAAACCTTGTAACCAGAGGCTTACAGGAACCTAATCCTGTATTTCTCCTAGGAATAGATGCCTCAGTTTCACCAGCTCATGTTTCATGGTGACATTGTAGAATGCAGCTGCCAAGAATAATGAGAAGCACATATATATACTAAATGAATTAATATAATTTTTAACAATTTTCAGTACCTATTTGTATGGTCGGGACAGAAAATTCACCATGACTATAAGAAGGCTAGTGTTGGGGCCCCTGGGTGGCTCAGTCAGTCGAACGTCTGACTTCGGCTCAAGTCATGATCTCACCGTCTGTGAGTTCGAATCCTGCATCCGGCTCTGTGCTGACAGCTCAGAGCCTGGAGCCTGCTTCGGATTCTGTGTCTCTGTCTGACCTTCCCCCGTTCATGCTCTGTCTCTCTCTGTCTCAAAAACAAATAAACATTATTTTTTTTTTTTTTTTTTTTTAAAGTAATTTTTTTTTTTATGTTTTTTTTTTTCAACGTTTATTTATTTTTGGGACAGAGAGAGACAGAGCATGAATGGGGGAGGGGCAGAGAGAGACGGAGACACAGAATCGGAAACAGGCTCCAGGCTCTGAGCCATCAGCCCAGAGCCCGACGCGGGGCTCGAACTCACGGACCGCGAGATCGTGACCTGGCTGAAGTCGGACGCTTAACCGACTGCGCCACCCAGGCGCCCCTAAACATTATTTTTTTTTAAAAGAAGGCTAGTGTAACTTTGATGTTATATTAAAATATTCTTTTTTATATTAAAATATTCTTAAAATTTACTGAAATCTCCTTATTTTAGTACAAGCTTGGATTTGTTAATAGCAATTTTAATTTCAGTTGAGAATTGGAAAGCATTTACCTTTCAATATTTTGTTTTTATTTGGATTAACAAAGAATGCCAACCAGGTCATTACAATTGTCTGATACTTTCTATATTCCATTGTATAGGTTTTAGTCTAAATAAAATTATTTGGTTTAGCCTATCATAGAATAGACTTTTTCCAATTCTGGATAAAGAGTATCAAATTCACCATTTGTTATTTATCTTTATCTCTTTGTCCTCTGATTGTTTTCTTATGAATAAAATGCAAGGGCACCTGGGTAGCTCAGCCAGTTAAGTGTCCCACTCTTGATTTTGACTCAGGTCATGATCTCATGGCCGTGACATAGAGCCCCGCATTGGGCTCCGTGCTGGGTGTGGAGCCTGCTTGGGATTCTTTCTCTCTCTCTCTCTCTGCCCCTCCCCAGCTCTCTCTCTCTCAAAAATAAATAAATAAAATAATAAGATGCAAAAAAAAATTGTACTATTGGATCCTTAAAGCTATTTTTAGCTATATTGTTCTGTAAAATCAATTTGGAAGCTTGTTTGAGGGACGTATAGTTTAGTTCTAAAGGTTAATCTTATATAATTTTATTTATTTATTTATTTATTTACTTATTTATATTTATTTATTATTTTTTTGTTCTCAAGTTAGCTAACATACAGTATAGTCTTGGTTTCAGGAGTAGATTCCCATGATTCATCACTTAACATACAAAATCCAATCCTCATCCCGACAAGTACCCTCCTTAATGCCCATCATCCATTTTCCCCACTCCCCCCACACCACCCCCATCAAGCCTCAGGTTGTTCTCTGTATTTAAGGGTCTCTTATGGTTTGCCTTCCTCTCTGTTTTTATCTTAATTTTCCTTCTCTTCCTTATAGTCATCTGTTAAGTTTGTCAAATTCCACACATGATATGATATCTCTCTCTGACTGACTGATTTTGCTTAGCATAATACCCTCGGTTCTATCCACATTGTTGCAAAAGGCAAGATTTCATTGTTTTTCATCACTGAGTAGTATTCCACTGAGTACTATACTGAGTAATATATATATATATCATATATATTCATATATATATGATATGATATGATATATCACATCTTCTTTATCCACTCATCAGTTGATGAAAATTTGGGCCCTTTCCATAATTTGACTACTGTTGAAAGTGCTGCTATAAACATTGGGGATGCATGTACCCCTTTGAATCATCACTCCTGTATCCTTTGGATAAATTCCTAGTGGGTTGTAGGGTAGTTCTATTTTTAACTTTTTATGAGGAACCTCTACACTATTTTCCAGAGTAGCTGCACCAGTTTGCATCCCCACCGACAGTGCAAGAAGTCGTTCATTAGTCAGTCTCTCTCATATTTACATTTGTCAAATTTAGATTTAGGGCTTAAGCAACTATGGTATTAACCTGTGGAAAATAATGGTAGAGTGCATGGTTTTGTTTTCAAACTGCCTTTTCCTAAATAAATGAATAAATAAATAAAAACTTATGAGAATGCTTAATATTCAAATAGATTCTAATGGAGTTGCCTGGGTTCCACAGTGGCTGCGGTGCTCCAGGCACAACTCAGTGTGATCATTTTATCCATTCTCTGTGTTGACACTTAAACTTTCAGCTCAATACCCTTAGGATCTGGAGGCCATAGCTTGAAACACATGGGGACACTTACATTGAAAATCATGCTGGAGTCAGAAGATATGGTTTTTAGCCTAAGTTTTGCTACTTATTGTTTTGTGACATAGGTGAGTCATTTTTGTCACTGAGTTCAGTATTCTTAATTCTGAAATAAGAATCCCAGTATCTAAAAACATAGTATCTGTGAAAAAACTTTTAGATACTGTAGAAACTGGTAGTATCCTTTTTTTCTTTTGTTAATGTTTATTTACTTTTGACAGAGAGAGAGAGAGAGAGAGAGAGAGAGAGAGAGAGAGACAGAGCATGAGAGGGGGAAGGGCAGAGAAAGAGGGAGACGCAGAATCTGAAGCAGACTCCAGGCTTTGAGCTGTCAGCACAGAGCATAGCATGGAACTGGAACTCAAGGACCACAAGATCATGACTTGAACCAAAGTCGGATGCTCAACCAACTGAGCCACCCAGGCGCCCCAAAACTGGAAGTATTCTTGAAACGTTGCTAGCTATATGAATTTAGGCATAATCTAGAATATTTTTTCCCAAAAGTATCAGTCTTATAAAAATATGACCTAACTGCATATTTCAGGAGAGAGAAGTGTCTGTCTTCCTGAATACTTAAGTCATTCTAATAGCCAATTTTTTCAAAGAATATTTGGATTCAATTTATCCTTGAGTTGTTAATCAGGCTTGAAGACAGTGCTCTTTGGAAGAAATGTTTTGTAGTAAGAAAGGCAATAAAACTCTGATAAAAAACCAAGGCTGTTTTCTAGGGAATTTTAGCAATGATCATTGATTAATATCTCAGCTGTAAGTATTAGAAACCATCAGGTGAATACCCCTAGTCAAGCTGGGCATCGAGGGACCAGAGCCAAAAATGAGGTTGTTTTATAATCCATGGCCAAAAGATCAGTCTCAGGCCACCAACACTTAATGGACTTTTTGTCCTTTTACTTGTTATTGTTTTCTCCTCCAAATGTAGTATAAAGAAACATTTTGTACCTTTCCATTTCTTTTAATATCCCCAATGAAGAGTTATTTCTGCCATGATGCCATTCTGCCCTGTGAATTTTCTTATTTGGCCATCTACTCTGACCACCTATTACATCTCCATAAAAGAAGCAAAATAACTACTTCTCTCTAGAGGTAGCATCTTTATAGTGTGTCTTAGTTTGACATCCTGTGTATCAATCTTCTCTTCCTATCCTTTCAATTCACACTTAAATTCGTATAATTTGCTTCAGTTTTTAGAAACGACTCATGATCAACAACCAACGGAAAAAATAGGGCACGCATTTTTCACTGTATTTCATAAATGAAAGCTCATCCGGTGTATTCTAATATATGCCTTGCCTATTCTTAGGATAAATTTCCCGTTTATTTACTACAGAGAGATAGCAGATAAGTGTTAAATGTATATTATTTTAAATTTTCAAATGGCAAAGGGTGATTTTTCCCCTATTAAATCACTGGTTTTGTATCCACTTCCTGCAAGCATAAGCTCAGGAAGTGATAAAGTTGACACAGTTGTTGATGGATTTTTCAGCCATTCGTGCCAAGTTGTTTCCTGGTGCCAAACACAATGGAGCAGGAAATATGGCACGTGACCAGAAAACTCTTATTGTTTTAAATAAGTTTTCTCTCTCACTGTGGCTCTAAGCAGAATTTCCCAGAATATTTAAATATTTCTTCACTATGATGGATGAGCCTACAAATGTTCAGATAGTTATCTTCATGCATAGTTTTCTTGTTAGCTTAACACTTAGAAGCTCCAAATTATGAAATAGTCCAAGAAATTCATGATAACTCTCCTCAGAACAGATTAAATACGACATATTTTTGGAAGAGAGGATTTGATCAAATAGAAAAGCAAAAATGTCTCAATATGATGAAGTTTTGGGGTGATGGTGGGGTGGTCTGGAGCTGATGGCCGAGAAAGAATCCTTGAAGACATCTTTGGTGCAAAAAGGTGATTTTATTAAAGAACGGGGACAGGACCCATGGGCAGGAAGAGCTGCACTGGGGTTGTGAGAGGAAACTTATTACATACCCTCGGGTTGGGAGGTGGTCAGGGATAAAGTAAGTCTCTAAGGAATTTTGGAAGCAAGGTATCCAGGACCTAGAGGGGGTAGTTGTTGCTAAGGAAATGCCATTTATTGCTTTTTAGTAAAACCTCTGTCATGAGACCGTTCAGATGTATATCAGGAGGCCACAAGCTTGGAGCATGATTGTCAGCATATATCTTGGGGCAGTTGAGATAAAGGAAGTAGACTTACAGAATCCTCGGGGTTGGGATAATGTTAAGCTAAGGTTCTCTTTTGCCCCCGGCAAAGTGTCATCATCCAGGTGGTGGAGCTCATGGAGGGAGGTCACTCTGTGGGTTTCAGGGACTTGTCAATGGACTGTAGGAAGTAAGAGAATTTAAGTTTTCATTTGCCTTAGTTTCCCACATCACCGTGGCAAGCACTTAAACCCCTTTCCTTTGTTCTTGGGTAGCCAGGAGTGTCCAAGGAACATCACAGATGTCCCACCGGGAGGTGGGGAGGTGCTCCTAGCCTATACTTTGCCCTCAGCTTGTCCCATGCTCCCTCATCAAATAAAATTCTCATGACTTTGATTTCATTTAAAGTAATTATGAATCCACTTATTAATGTTTTATTGCAATGTTCCATATTATATGCAATGTTATATTCAACAATTAATGTCTAATGTGATAAACCACAAATTTTCACTATAAAGTCTTATAGATCTAATATATCTCCTGGGTTTTGCTTCTAAGAAATACTTTGCAGGATGCTCAGGTATCTGTTCTTTTTATAGGACCAATTGGTGCCAAACATTGAATTTTCTTCCCATCTTCATCCCCAAATGTTTATTAATTTATAAAAAGTGTTTTCTTCCTGTCCAAAGATCTCAAACGCTTGTGACTTTTTGGCTATTCTTTTGTAGTGAGCATAAATTTGGCTTGAATAATCATTTGTATATTTTTTTTTTCCTCAGAGTGGAATTAAAGTTTATAAGAACACTGCAATCAAGTAAGTCAGCAGCCAAATGCAGACTTTAAAAAGATTATTCATGTTGCATAAGGGTCTTTTCAAGTGCAAAGACCACATCATAATTTAATGTGCGAGCTGTTTAAATGAGCATTCTAAACCTCAAGCCTGTGGAATTACATTACTTTACACTATTCCCAACTGCAAGGACATAAATAGATCATAAGCTAAGACTTAGGAAACCCTTATTTTCTCCTGAAAGAAACATCCTACCTGGATTATTTCTTTAAGCAAACATGGTCACTAAACAACTGTCTTGTAAATGTTTTGGTCTACTAATGGTCAGATCCTGGGTGTAGGCAGCTTTAAGAAAATAACCAAACAAATAAGCAAACAGACATTTTATGGGCAGGCCATAGTTCTGTTGGTAAAGATGAAATGTGTTCAGATTCACAAAGTTCAATAGCATGTGAATATTGTTATGTTTTAAGAAACGTTATGAAAACAAATAAGTAAGCAAGGAAACAAAATGAAAGCCTTTTTAAAAATGAAAATTTGGTAGAAAAGATAGGGGTACCTGGGTGGCTCAGTTGGTTACGTGTCTAACTTCAGTCTAGGTCATGATCTCTGGGTCTGTGGGTTTGAGCCCCACATCAGGCTCTGTGCTGACAGCTCAGAGCCTGGAGCCTGCTTCAGATTCTGTGTCTCCCTCTCTCTTTGCACCAACCCCCCCACTCTCTCTTTCAAAACTAAATATACATTAAAAATTTTTTTAAAGAAAGAATATTTGGGAAAAAGATGATATACCACAATGGTGAATGCATCGCATAATTGAACTGATTTACCATAAAATTTTAACTTTCTATTCATCTCCTTTCATCTCTAAATTCACTATGAAATATTAGGAAGATCAGAAAAGAGACACAAAAAATTAGGGGTGGAAGAAAAGAGAGGGAGGGAAACAGACAGAGAGAGAGAGGTGCATTTATATCCTTTTCTGTGTTTTCCTGAATGTGGTGAACACAGCAGACACAAAGGAACAAGACAGCTCAATTCTTACTAAAGAGAAAGTTGTCACTGCCTTAAACAAAGCAGATATCACCCATTACTGTAGAATGAGGCACCAACAAAGGGATCAGACTGTGGAGGTTGCATCTGTTTGCCCCATATTTTAACTTTATTTTGGTGTGCTGACATTCGGAGTGGCTCTGATTGGTCTGGAATTAGCCCTCTTATCATGTGAAACATCTGTACTGTATTGTTCCAAGGGATTAGCTGCCCACTAGGGATTTTGTGAAGTCAGGACAATAGAGGTCATTAAAGGTGCAAACATTTATTTTCCGGTCTCTGGTTCAGCAGGGGAAAGCTATGTAGCTGATGAATTTTTTTTTTTCCTTTTTAATCCAAAGCTCAGCATTCTTGCAAATATAATGAAACAAGAGTGATCCAAGCTGGAGTTGTTAGACTGGAATTGATGACTTTAGGAATCCAGAATTATTTGCTGGCCAAAAAGAGGAAAGAAGAAAACATGAGATTCTATGTCAAAGTTTTGAGTTGAAAGCAAAAGAGTATGTCTTTCAAGAGTGGTGCCTGGTGATTCTGAGTGGGATACCCGGAACGATTTTGCATGATATTGCAAATTAAACATTAAAAAAATAACAAAAATAATAAAAAAAATAAAATATGAGTTTTCTCCTACAGTTTTGTGGCTTGCAATCAATGTTTTCTTTTTCTCCCTTTCATCTGGTACCCCTGATTCCATCAACTGTCCTCCCTCCAAGTCTTCTGACAGTGTAGTTATAACTTAAAACATGGTGATAGTTAAGATAAAATCTGAGACACAACAGAGTGTGGACAAATGAGTTTCCTAGTGTTATGGGTTGAAATCTGTCTGTCCCCCAAACATGTTGAGTTCTAACCTTCACTACCTCAGAATGTGACCTTATTTTGAATAGAGTCTTTACAGATGTAATTAATTAAGATGAGATCATACTGGAGGAAGGGGGGCTGCTGATCCACTGACTGGTGTCCTTATAAGAAGACAACTATGTGAAGGCAGAGGCACACAGGACAACAAAAACACATTGAGGTTACTCAGCTGCAAGCCAAGAGAAGACAAAGATTGCCCGCAAAGCTCTGGAAGCTAGGAAGAGGCAAGATATCAGAAGGAGCATGGCCCCGCTGACACCTTGATTTTGGATGTTAGCCTCTAGAACTATAAGATGACGCATTTCAGTAGTTTTAAGCCACCCAGTCCGTGGTACTTGGTTATGGCAGTCCTAAAAAGCCAATATTCCTACTATCATATGTTTAATAAATGGGGGCCAGATTTACACTTAGGTTTCTCTGACTGAAGAAATGATCTGCCTATACATCCTTTTCTCTTCTAAGCTGCATTAGGGGCAATGTGCAGATAGGGTAGGTGGGCACAGGGAGTGGTGTTGGCATATCGAATTTCTCAAACAAATGTGTCATCGCCCTACTCTCTGGGCACATTGAAGGGCTAAGGACCCTCTGCTAGTACGCTCTGAGCAGCATTCTATCTAACACTTACCATATGACCTATGAAAAGCTGACTTACCTCTGAGTTGTATAAGGTACATTGTTTAAATGCCAATTAGATTTATTAGACCAATAGTTTTCAAATTGTGGGTTGTGGGAGCTCCTGGGTGGCTCAGTCAGTTAAGCATCTGATCTTGGCTCAGGGCATAATCTCACCATTCATAGATACAAGCTCTGCATCGGGCTCTGTGCTAATAGCTCAGAGTCTGGAGCCTGCTTCAGATTCTGCATCTCCTTATCTCTCTGCCCCTCCCCTTCTGGCAAGCCCAGAGCTTGCTTCGGATTCTGTGTCTCCCTCTCTCTCTCTTAAAAATAAACATTAAAAAAATTAAAAATTTGTGGGTTGTGTACCATGAGTAAGTGATAAAATCAATTTAATGGCTAATCCTCCACTTTTGCAAAAATGAAACCAAATGGGATGAAATGGAATAGAAATTAAGAAGTACACTTGTACATTCTCCAAGTATTTCTTTGGAAACATTCATATGGCTATGACTGTGTGAAAGGGAGGTGTGTATATGTACATTCTAAGTTGCGATATAAAATACATTTCTTTTTTTATTTTTTAAATGTTTATGTATTTCTAAGAGAGAGAGAGACAGAGCGCAAGTCAGGGAGGAGCAGAGAGAGAGGGAGACACAGAATCCGAAGCAAGCTCTGGGCTCTGAGTTGTCCCCACAGATCCCAATGATGGTCTCCAACCAATGAACCATGATATCATGACCTAAGCTGAAGCTGACTGCTTAACCAACTGAGCCTCCAGGTGCCCCTAAAATGCATTTCTTATTATGGGTAACTTAGAAAAATATTTGAAAGCCATAAGATTATATGCTGTCCAATAAGTGACAACTACCTAATTATATTAAGAAATGTAGAATATATTGGGTTAAATAAATTTAATATGTCTTATTTTACAGGAAGCATTGGTAATGATCCCATAATTCCTAAGTTATTTATTTTTACAAATAATGGAAATTCACAGATTTCTGGTGAGAAAAAAAAAGGTTCATAATTACTAAATAGGTTTTTTTTTTCTCCAATCACGGACTTGCCAAAATATTTTAAATAATATGAAATTTTATATTTGTTTTTCAAATGAATTTCCTTACTTTTCCAGTCCTCTTGCCCTAGGAACAATAGGGCAAGGAAACGCATTACGATAAATATTTTCAAAGCTCCATTACACAACATCAACAAACAGAGCAAAAAACAAAACATCTGTGAAAACTAACACACATAAACAATATAAGAACTTTCAAAGTAAAATATCCAGAAGGAACAACTAAATGTGTTATTGTTTAATGGAACATTCTTTTGTTCTAATGTGAAGGAATCACTTTATTTTTGGTCCTCAAAGGTTATCTAGCCACTTCCTACTAAGACAAATGAGAGGTTTAGCTGGCCAGAGTTCTGAAATGTTTTCCAATGATATCCAAGGAAGAGGAAGGCCTGGCCTTGGTGTTCTAATTCCCAGACTTGTTCTTTTGAAACCATATAGTTGTGATACAATAGAGTCAAAATCAATAATTTTTGAAAGATGCAAATTATGAAAAATGACAAGAGAAGAAACAGAATATTTGAGAAGAGTTGTAACGGGTGATACAATTGAATTTAGTCATTAAAATTCTTCCAGCAAAGAACAGGCTAATTCGAGATGGTTTTATTGGATACTTCTATCAAATGTTAAAAGAAGAAATATTAGTCTTCCCAAGATCTTTGTGAAAGTGGAGAAGGAGGAAAGGTTTTATAACTCATTCGATGAGACCAGTATTAGTCTGATAATACCAAAGCTAGACCAAAACATCATAAGAAAAGTAAACTATAGGTCAATCACCCTTATGAACATAGATGCAAAACCCTTACACTAAATTTAGTGAGCAGAATCTTAAATCATAGAAAAAGTATTACATATGACCAAATGTACCAGGAATGGGAGATCGGTTTAAAATTACAAATTCCTTAATGTAATACACCATATTAGCAAAATAAATAAAAACCACTCAATAATTTCAACAAATATGCAAGAATAATTTGAAAAATCTCACACTCATTTCTGATTAAAAAAATAAACTCTCAATTAACTAGGAATTGAAGAAAACTTTCTCACCTTGATAATGGCACATTAGACTTACTGTTGAAACACTGAGTGTTCTTTCCCTAAGATCAGGAACAAAGCAAAAATGTCTACTCATGACACTTCTAGTCACTATTGTACTGAAGTTTCTTTCTAGACAGTGAAATCTTGCAAGCAAAAAAAATAAAAAAAAAATTCAGTTTGGAAAAAAGAACATAAAATTGGCATTATTTTCAGATGATATAATCCTGAATGTTAAAATGGTAAGGAATCTAAGAAATGCTTGCAAGAACTGACCAGTGAATTTAGCAATGCCAAAATATATAAGATCAACATACAAAAAAAGTCAACAGTTTCCATATAATAACAATAAACAATCTTTAAATAAATGTTTAAAATTTCAATTGTAATAACATCAAAAAAATAAAATACTTAAGAATAAAATTAATAAAAATTACAAGACTGTACACTACATATTATAAAAGATTACTGGGGCGCCTGGGTGGCCCAGTCGGTTAAGCGTCCGACTTCAGCTCAGGTCATGATCTCGCAGTCCGTGAGTTCAAGCCCTGAGTTGGGCTCTGTGCTGACCGCTCAGAGCCTGGAGCCTGTTTCGGATTCTGTGTCTCCCTCTCTCTCTGACCCTCCCCGATTCATGCTCTGTCTCTCTCTGTCTCAAAAATAAATAAACGTTAAAAAAAATTAAAAAAAATTACTGAGAGTAATTAAAGATCTAAATAAATATTCCATATTTATGAATTGAAAGACTAAATTATTATGATGACTGTTCTTCCCAAATTTTTCTATAGGCTGAATTGAATCTCTATTAAAATACCAGCAACTTTTTAATAGAAATTTACAAGCTGATTCTTTCAGTTCACATGGAGATAAGAAGAAACCTGAAGAGGCAAAACAATTTTAAAAAGAATAATAAAGTGAAGCACTTATACTCCCTGAGTTCAAACCTTACTGTAAAGCTTTTGCAATCAAGACAATGAGGTTACTGCTATGGAAATAAACATACAGATCAATGGAACAGAATTACTGTCCAGAAATAAACTCTTATATTGATGGGCAACACATTTTCAACAAAGATGTCAAAGGAATTCAATGGGAAAATTTTCAACAAATGATACGGGAGCAGAAGAAATCATTTATATAAAAGAATTCATTTAGCTCCTAACCTCATTCCATACATAAAAAAAATGACCAGAGACCAAAATTTATAAGCTAAAACTAAACAATTTCTAGAAAAAATGTAGGAAACATAGGAGAAATCTTTATTACTTTGGTTTAAGTATGGCATCAAAGTCAGGAGCTATATACTACATATTATACATACATGTACGTATTATAATACATAATATATATATATATGTATAATTGGGCTTCACCAAATGAAAAATGTGTGTGCTTCAAAAGATATTATTACAAAATTAAAGGACAGAAGTGAAGATGGAGTGATGAATAGAGCACAGAGGGTATTTAGGGTGGTGAAAATACTGTGTTTGACACTATCATGATGGAGACCCGCTGTTACTCATTTGTCCTAACCCATAGAGTATACAACACCAAGTATGAATGCTAAGGTACATTATGAACTTTGGATGTTGATGATGTGTTAATATAAGTCCATCAATTGTAGCAACCCTTCTGGTTGGGGGTTGTTGATAATGGAAGAGGCCATGCATGTGTGGGGGCAGGGACTATCTGAGACATCTCTGTGTCTTCCTCTTAATTCTGACGTAAACCTAAAACAATTATATGAGAAAGGGAAAACAAAAGAAAACCAAAGCAACAGACTGGAAGAAAACTCTTGCCAGTTATATATCTGAGAAAACACTCATATCCAGAGCATATAAATTTTTTTAAAGTTTATTTCTGAGACAGAGAGAGACAGAGCATGAGTGGGGGAGGGGCAGAGAGAGAGGGAGACACAGAATCAGAAGCAGGCTCCAGGCTCTGAGCTGTTGGCATAGAGCTCGATGCGGGGCTTGAACTCACAAACTGTGAGATCATGACCTGAGCCGAAGTTGGTCACTCAACCGATTGAGCCACCCAGGTGCCCCTCATATCCAGACCATATAAAGAACTCATACAATTCATAGTAAAAACATAAACAACCAATTAAAACTTGGCAAAGATGTTGTGTGGTTTCCTAGGGCGACTATAACAAACTACCCCAAACTAGGTGGCTTTAAAACGTTAGAAATTTATTGTGTCGCTATTTTAGAGGTTATAAGTCTAAAATCAAGCGGGATCATGCTCTTTCTGAAGCTCTGGGTGGAATCCTTTCTTGCCACTTCCTAGTTCTGAGGTTTGTCAGACATTCTTGGCATTCCTGGGCTTGTAGCTACATCAATCTAATATCTGCTTCTGTCATCACATAGTGTTTTTTTTTTTTTTTTCATCCTATCCCTATGTCTTTCCTTTTCTTAGGTGCTGGTCATGTTTGATTAAGGTCCTACCCTACTCCAGTACAATTCCATCTTAACATGATTGCATCAGCAAAATTCCTATTTCCAAATAAGGTCCCATTCACAGGTACCAGGGATTAGGACTTCAAAGTAACTTTTGGGAAAATGCAATTAAACTCATAATGGATGTAAACAGACATTTCACTAAAAATATATACAAATTGTCAATAAGCACATGAAAAGATGTTCAACATCAATGGTCATTAGGGTAATTCAGATTAAAACTATAGTAAGATATCACTTCATACATATTTGATTGGCTATAATAAAACTGATAGGCCCTAATAAATATTGGCCAGAACGTGGAGAAATTAGAAACTAGATTCATTACTCTAGGAAATATAAAATGGTGGAAGTTTGGCACTGTAAGGAAAAATTAAACATAATTTTGCTGTGCAATTCAATAATTCCTCTTCTAGATATTGACAAAAGAAAAATCAAAACATGTCCACTCAAAGGTTTATATGTAGATATTTATAGTAGCATCATATGAAAAAGCCAAGAGCCTTAAACAATTTAAATGACCATCAATTGGTGAAAAGATAAGCAGCATGTGGTTTGTACACATAACAGAATATTATTTAGCAATACAATGGAACTTGCTACAACATGGATGCATCTTAATAACAGTTAAGGTAAGTGAAGGGAGTTAGGTAGTTAGATTCAAAATACTACATATCATGTGATTTGATTTACATGGAATTTCCAGAAGAGATAAATGATAGGGACAATCAGTGGTTGCCTGGGTTTGGGTGTGGGAGTGGGCACTGATTACCTAGTGGATGGTAGGGGTGATGGGAATGTTTTAAAACTGGATGTTAGTGATGGTTTCACATCTGTATACGTTTCTTTTTTTGTTTTGTTTTGTTTTGTTTTGCATTTTTTTGCATTTATAACATGTGATCAATGTGTAAGTTATACTTCAATAAAACTATAAAAATTTTAACAGCAAGGACGGTGGTTAGGCAGTACAAATGCAGTCAGCTTGGGTAATATATTGATGATTATTGAAGCCAGGTAATAATTAATGGGGATTCATTATAGTATTCCTTTTACTTTAGTGCAAATTTAACTTTATTCATAATAATCTTCTAATTAAAAATCAATGAGATAAGCTTCCATCTCAAGAAACTAGAAAAAGAGGAGGTTAAAAATAAGTAAACATAAAGAAGCAAATAATAAACATAAAACCATAAATCAATAAAATTGAAACTAGAGATTAAACAGAGAGCAATCAACAAAGCCCAAAGTGGGTCCTTTGAAAAGGTCAATACAATTGATAAACACTTACAGCACTGAAGAAAAAGGAAAAAAAATTATTTGTAGTGGATATTACTACAAATCTCATAGACATTAATAAGATAATAAGAAGATATTATGAACACATTATATGAACCTCAGGCAAAATGAACAGATTCCTTGAAAAATACATGTTATAAAACTGACACAAAGGGAAACCAGAAATCTGAATAATGGCATTACCATATGAGAAAACTGAATCCGTAATTAGAAACCATCTCAGGAGGAAACTTTACTTAATTGGCTTCACTTGTGAATTCTGCCAAACATCTGAGGAAGAGATACTCTCGTGGTTATACCAAGTCTTTTGGTAGAGAATGAGAACTGTGCACGCACACATATACACACATATTTCAGTTGTAAAATCATCATAAACCTACTGTAGAAAACTAGACTATAAAGTGTAAGATGAAAATAAAAACCATTTACCTTTTCAATTCCTATACATTGCCTGTGTTAACATGGTTGATTTTGTTTTCTTTTCTTTTACTTTATTTTAATTATTCATTTTAAAATTCCTCTTCTATCGTTTATCTACATAGCAAGCAAAACAACATGGCGTACTATAACACAGCACAAGTCGGCATCATTCTGCTAATAATTGATAGTATTGTCTGGGATGAATCCTAGAAATTGCATATATATATAATTTATCATTATTTTAATGATTGAAATATAGTTTACATACAATATGTAATTAGCTTTAGGTGTACAACTAGTGATTCAACAATTCTATATACTACTCAATGCTCACCAAGGTAAGTATAGTCACCATCTGTCACCATCCGATGTTATTACAATATTATCCACTGTATTTCCTATGCTGCACTTTCCATCCCCATGACTTATTTTATAACTGAATGTCTGTATTCCTTAATCTCCTTGACCTATTTCACCCATCACCCATGTCTCTCTCCTCTAGAAACAAGTATTTTGTTCTCTGTATTTGTGGGTCTGCTTCCGAGGTTTTGTTTGCTTGTTTTGTTTTTTAGATTCCACATATAAGTAGAATCATATGGTATTTGTCTTTCTCTGTCTGACTTATTTCACTTAGCATAATATCCTCTAGGTCCATCCATATGTGGTCGCAAATAGCAAAATTTCATTCTTTTTTATGTTTGTGCATACGCACCAACACCTACCCCAACACACACACCACATCCACCCCCCACCCCCATCTCCTTCATCCACCCATTTATCCATGCACACTTGGGATGCTCCCTTATCTTGGCTATTGTAAACAATGCTACAATAAACATAATGCTGCATATACTCTTTTGAATGAATGTTTTCATTTTCTTTGGGAAAATACCCAGTAGTGGAATGACTGGATCCTATAGAAGTTCTATTTTTTAGCCTTTTGAGGAATCTCCATCCTGTTTTCTACTGCAGCTACACTGATTTAATCATCATGTTTATTTTTAATTTTTGCAATTTTCCTTTATGCATGATAGTCATAAGCTACAATCATAAGCCCCATACACTATTTTTCTTGTAACATCATTTGATAATAATCTTTTTTTCATGATAATAGAAAATTGAATACTCTCATAATATTCTATGCTATAGATATAATAGTCATAATATATGTCACTTACACGGCACTATTAATAGGATGATATATACAGTTTTTAAGGCTAGAACTATATCATTGCATTTGAGTCTCAAGAAGCACCTTGCAAGTGTACATTTTATAGGTGTGGAAAATGAAGCTAAGATATTACGTAATGTGCCCAAGGTTATACAGTCAGGAACTGACGAAGTCACTCTCTTAACCACTATTGTTTAAGTCTTCCATGCCAAATTGTAATTTACTCATTCTTTCTCCCCTAGTGTAGACATTTAATTTTGATTATCTCTTAGTGTAAGACTTCTAGAATTTGGACTGAGTGACTTTCCTAGTAAATAATTTTTCTTCTAAGTTTTAGGCATTGCCCCTGCAGAAAAAAATGATTTTGAGGAATTTAGTGAGTATATTTATATCTCTCCATGGCATTATTTTTCTCCACTATCTGTGCTTTGTTCTCCGTTCTTTTAGTAGCCAAGCACCCCTGGAATTATATAGTACATAGAGAATAAGGAAACCACCTCTGCTGTATGTCAGTTCAGTTCATTCAAAAGAGAGAACGGCAGTTAGAAACCACTTTTTGTTTCACTTCTTCTGATCTTATTTCAAATTGAATCACCTAACATATTCTTTATACCTTATGTATTTATTATAAAAACAGCCCAATACCTTGCATGATAATTGTTAAATACACATCCATTTAATTTTGAAATTTTTTCTAGACCTCTCTGTGCGTAATTTATATTGTTTTTATTTCTCCCATTTGGACATAGCATATATATTAGAATATATATATATATATATATATGTGGTATATATGTTAGAATACATATTGGAAGTCATATTATTATAGTCAAACATTAATCTAAGTGAGTTCTTCCTCCTTTTGGTAATCTAAAAAATAATAATTATCACTTATTGATAGTCTGCTGCATGTCAAATATTTTACCAAATAGTTTTTGTGTTATATGGACATTATTTCATTTAATCCTTTTGATAATTGCCTGAGGTCAGTACTACGTATGAGGAAACCGAGGTATCCTTAAGGAGCTTGATAGTGAAGGTAAATTTTCCAAGTTGCCGATCCGATGCATTCAGAATTCTAGAAGTATGCTGTCTGACATTCAACATCTATATCCTGAACCACAAGGCAATACTGTCTCCATGATAGAGATTATCTGTTGGCAGTACAGATAAACTATTTGCTAGATTAACATGCAGACATACTTAATTAGGTATAATAGAGCAGTATTCTTAGCCCTGGCTGCACTTTTGAATCATCGGGGAAGCCTTTAAAATACTGAAGCCTGGGCCCCAACTCACCTAAATGAAAGCAGAGTATTAAGATGCTGGGTCCAAACGTCAGCATTTTTTTAAAGTATTTCAGTGATGGAAAGTAAGTGAGGGTTGCAAACTACTGTAATAAAACATAGTGCATGTGCAAGCACTTCCTTGAATTTTGAAGACCAATGAGACATTTTTTTTTTCAACTTCCAATAATAAGATATCAAAGTTTCCATTTTATAAACAAGCCATTTACTGGTATGACATCATTTATTTAATTAAGATCTGTGATTAAGTGTATTTGCAAACTCTGGCTAAGTGTACTTCTCTGAAAACACCCTCTTGAAGTTTCTACGTTTCTTCATGAATGATAGACAGCAATGCCATTATTAGGGAAGGGATCAGCAGCAGGGTTGATTATAATCATTATCAGATGATATCAACTTACACACTTTGCAAAGCAGTTATTGGTAATGAATTAATCACACAAAATACACAATTAAATTAAACCAAAATGTTATGAAACTCTTAGATACAAATTTCAGAAATAAGTGGAGGTAAAGCAGCTATACAAATGAAACTGAACTAACCCAATGTCATTCATTATTGAGAATGTCAGTGTGTGAAAAATAAAAATTTAGCCAGTAAATGAAACTGAAAAATAAAATAGAGGAAAAATATAATGCTGCAAGATATAAATAGTGAAAGATAGCAAAGCGATTTTTTTTAAGTGGGGGAAGATGATGTGATAGCAATTGGCCAGTGTGCTCCAGAGGGAAAAGAATTGGTACAGAAGGGCATTGCATATTGGACCAGCCCCCTCAATGTTTTATGGGTTACTCATCTGCAGAAGCCCATATTTGTTGTAAGTTATTCATTCTTAGAGGATAAAAGGAACTGAATGGCTAGAGTTTCAAACAGAAAAATACTAAGAGAATGGAGAAAATAGAGCAGGGGCAAATATATGTAGATAAGATATGTAGATAAGAAACAATTGGGAAAGTACAAGATTATTAGGAGGTTGAAATTATGAAAGTGTGAAGTTTGCTAAGGAATGATAGCATAAAATTAAGAAGGAAAGAGTAGGCTGGAAAAGTTCCTGACATGAGAATGGTTACATTATGGGACAGTGGCCCATGTGAACAGTTCGCGAGGACTAGAAAAGCACTCTAGGAGAGATCCGCAATAGACTAGGACAGGGGACTTGGTGGGATTTAATTCTGAATACATAACTTTAGAACGAGTTTATTTTTATCAAATTTAGGAAAATGCACTCTATATAATTACAGTTATTCTTAGTAAAATTGCTGCTATCTTCACGCATTTACCCTTTTGGTTAGTAGATTCCATACAGGCTCTGCAGAAATATCTCAGTAAGGGCTGCTCTAAAATTTCTATATTGTAAGGCTTTTCACTTTTGAATAATTAGATGCCATGGAGTAGGACTAAGCTAATTTTCTAGAAGCTGCTTTTGGATAGCAAGCTTCAGATAGACTGTAGGTTAATTTGAAGTGGGTTGGCACTACAGGTTGTTTAATAATGCTGTACTCAGTTTGCCTGAAGGAAAACATTACCATGAAAGACGTTTATTTGATCTTTAATTAAAAAGTAATTGACTTCAATGAAGTCACCTTCCCAATGGTGACTAGGGTGGGTTTGACTCAAGTACCATTCAAAAGTGTTGGTGTCCATATCTCTTTCCCAGAATGAGAGCAAAGATTAACTTTTCAAGAAAAGAAAGTATCACTGGGTTTTGCATGAGCAGTTTTCCTAGGAAAATCAGTAGTTAAAGGTTATTTAATCCATTTCAAAACATCAAGTCTGGAGAGTGGATCAGGGCCACAAATGGATGATGGGGCTAGAATCCAAATCTCAAAGGAGGTTGAAACGAAGTGGACAGAATCAGTCTAAAACAAGAAGTAATTTTTTTTTTAACATTTATTTTTGACAGACAGAGCAAGACAGAGCATGAGTGCGGGAGGGGCAGAGAGAGGTGGGTACACAGAATCCAAAGCAGGCTCCAGGCTCTGAGCTGTCAGCACAGAGCCTGACACGGGGATCGAACCCACGAACTGTAAGATCATGACCTAGCCGAAGTCGGATGCTCAACCGACTGAGCCACCCAGGCGCCCCTAAAATAAGAAGTATTTTAGAAAACAGTCAAGAATAATTCAGGCTGGCCTTGGAGATCATCTGAAACCCTCTCTTGCCATTTCATCAAATGAGATTTGAAAACCAAATTAAACAGACACTGTATTCAGGGAGATGGTTACCTGTTTGGGAAGGAAGGAGAGAGGGACAGAAAGAAACGCCTATTTAGATGCAATGACATTGGAGAGGTTCTATTTCTTAAAAGGGATGATGAGTTCATTTTATTATTATGCTTCATCACTTACATATACATGGCATGCATTCTATATGTATCAAATATTTAATAAATAAATTTTTAAAAGTTAAACAATATTAATTCAACACTTGGAAAATATTGTACAATTTGTATGATGTCAACAAAACTCACAGCATGCTGTAACATGTTGAATATTTTTACTAAATGTGGGACTGCTGCTGTGTGCCTTGTAAGTTCTTTTCTCATTTGTTTTTCTTGCAGGAGTTGGGAATGAGGGGGAAAAAAAGTAAAGGAGAAGCAACGTCTTTAATGATAGTGTGAATTTTCAAATCTATGAGCAAGAAATTGTGAGACACTGAAGAGGTTTATTCAAAAAATATAAAAGTTTCAAGTTATCCGTTACAGCCCTCTGTGCACAGTTTTCTGGCAAATCATGTTCCTGTTATTCATTTGTTACATATTCAGTACCTGTCACAATCCCATTGCACATAATCATTCAAATAAAACTTTGCTCTAATACTAGATTATGGTTTCTCAGGTTCAAACAAACATCTGTTCCTGCTGAAAAGGAGGACAAGGAGAAATCAGCATTTGGAAGGCCCATCTCCTGCCCGACTGTGTGTAAGCAAATTTAACGTATAACCTTTCCTTAGCTTTCTGCAATTTCCACACCATATTTCTAAATCCTTTGTGGAAAACACATATATTCAACTCCCAATACAATCATGCACACCCTTACAGGTGACACAGATGATAAAGAAGAGAATGGCACATCTTTTCTAGTTGGTGAGCAGTGTAGGTACTATAATAAGACCTTGTATATGTCTGGGAAGCAGGAATTTGAAAAAATGCTAGAGAACTAAACCGAGTAAATGAAGAATGAACACAGGAATAATATGCCTAGTTTAGCAGAAACATATTGTCACCTAGGACAATACCTACTGTTAATGGCAACAGTTGAGAATCCATTTCTTCCCCATTCTTTCAACCAGGAACATCCCTTTTGAAGCTCAAGAATAAGGTGTCTGGCTGCCAGCTGTGTTACTGAGGTGGCTTCACGCTTCCCGTGATTCAGCCACATGGATGAGACTCATTTCCTTCATAGCACATTTCCAACAGGGTACGTATTACTGCAAGCTGCTGCCATGGCAAGCATTTCTTCTTAGTGGAGACACTCCCACTTGTGGAAAGAACAGCTTGCAGCCAAAACAATCGCAAATCTCTTCTTGTTATCCTGTGTTTTGGTTAAGGGATAAGAATTCGTAAATAGAGTACAGTTTAAAAAGGATACTCTTAATTGTCTTACATAACTGATACCGTTTGAAATATCAACTTTTTCTTCCTCAAATATCTACAGATGTGGTCCTAAAAGCAAGGGTGATTGATTTTGATCTACTTCACCTGCGATCTTTGGCAATGTTGGGAGCCATGATGGTCATGACTGGAAGCGAGTGTGTTACCGGCACGTAGCAAGTGGAGACCGGGGATGCCGCCACGCATCCTACATTGCACATGACAGCACCTGCAAGAAATAATTAACTGGTCCCAAATGCCCATAGTGCTACTACTAAGAAACTCTGACCTATAGGCATCATCCTACCACTGAAAATTTCCCCCTGAGGAGCCCTTGTCCCATATACCAACAATTGGAAAACATTAGCAACAAGAAAAATGTTGTCGCACAAGTGAAATTAGTTCTTGATAAATCCTAACTTCAAAAGTTAATGTCACTGCCCTTATTCCGAAAGACCATTGTATAGAATGGCCAGAGCAGAGATGGTAGAATTCTAAAACATTACAAAATAACCTTCGTTCCCTGAAAGATTTGGGCTTAGACACTGCCTCTTCAAATCTCCTTTCACAGATTTACTTTTGGACAAGCCCAAGAATACCAGTGAACATAAGAACTGTTCTTCAACATAAGAAGCTAGTGAGTTGCCAGACAGCGGTGCACTCATGATGAAAAATATAGTATTATTGTTATTATTTTTCACACTTTGTATTTCTGAAAGTCCTAAGGTAAAGAAGATATTTCTCCCATTGGAAACTACTCAATAATATTTAAACTTTTGTAAGACCAGTGATTCTGGGTGGTTTGTGGCCAGTACCTTCCAAATCGGAATCTCTTTCCTTTGCAATAGACTCACCTCCCCTACTGTGCGTGTGCATTCGGGTGTGTCCAACTGGGAAATGTCAACACGCCTGAGATTTCATGTCCACCTGTGATTCTCCCCCTTTACCCTCGATTGTATCCTAAAAATCTGTCATCCTTGATTTTTTTCTTCCTTCTTAGTCACCAGATCGCCTCCAGATCGGCTCTCCAACCCGCCTGCTTCTTCTGATTCCCACACCGTACCTTCATTTGGGGCCACTTTCATCTCTGTCACTACTGGTGTCTCCACCGCCAGCCCAGTCCCCTTCTGTGCCCTGAGTAATCCTTCTACAGCATTGTAACGAGTTTCCCCACTGACAACCCTGGAAGAATTCTTCGTTCATGAGACTTATTTATTAAATACAATTCAAACTCTTCGAATGGTTTTCATATTCTGCCTAGTCCTCTCTGATCTCGCCCCCTGCCGCCCTTACCCCTCAGCTTTCTGAGATTCTTCCAGCTCCTGAGCTGCCTCATACTCCATCTTGCCTCCTAGTTATTTTTAATGCTGGTCTTTTGCCACATTTTAAGCCTGCTCTCCAGCCCCGGAATGTCTCCAGCCTACCTATGGTCTTCGATAATGATGATTGGCTTCCTTAGAAGTTTCTATAATCTTACCTTATTGGGCGCCCGTTGAGATAAAGTCATAGATAAATGTACATTCATATTCATGAAATTTACAAATATTCTTGAGTCCAGGAATCCTAAGTGTCTGTGAGGCTGGAAAGCCGGGTAAGGTATCACATACCGCTGATGGGAATATGCATTGATTCAATGACTAGGGAGAATAATATGACATTAGCTAGTAACAGAAGGATGTAAATACTAAGCTCCAGCAGTTCATCCCCTAGCTATATATCCCTAAAGATATGTTTACATGCACACTCCAGGAAGACATAAAAACATCATCATGTGAAATACATTTGGGGGCTTATGTATACAGTAGTTCCTCCTTATCCAGGTTTCCCTTTCTGGGGTTTCAGTTACACACAGCCAATCGTCATCCAGAAGCAGATGATCCTCTTTCTGACATTTTATCAGAAGGTCAATATGACCTAATTTTACATCGCAATGCTTAGATCATTCTCTACATTTCATCTCATCTCGTAAGCATCTCACACCACTTGAAGAAGAAAGAAGGACAGTACAGTAAGATCTTTTCAGAGAGAGACCGCTTCACCTAACTTTTATGACAGTATATTGTTATAACGGTTCTATTTTATTGTTATTGTTGTTAATCTCTTACTGTGCCTAACTTCCAAATCAAACTTTATCATCCATATGTATATATAGGAAAAAAAACATAGTGCACATGGGGTTCAGTACTATCCACAGTTTCAGACATTTGTTGGAGGTCTTGAAACATATCTTCCATGGGTAAGGGAGGACCATTGTACAACGCAGTGCAATGTAGCTCACTTCATCAATAAAAACGGAATTTCAAAAAAGGAAAGTGGATTATCAATATTAAAATCGAACATTAGTTATTTTTTTTAAGTAGGCTTAATGCCCAGCATGGAGCCCAAGGTGGAACTTGAATTCACAACCCCGAGATCAAGACCTGAGCTGACATCAAGAATCAGATGCTTACCGACTGAGTCACCCAGGTACTTCAAACGCTAAGTAACTTTTAAGAATAAAATATTAAATAAAACTCATTTCAAAAAATACAAACTAAAGTGAGTCAAAATTATACAAAATTGCAGAGTATACCTAATATATTGTCACATGCATATTATTTAGGAATTTTCACATATGAAGTGAAATTACAAAGGAAAGCAAGCGACTTATTAATGCACAAGTCAGGATGGTACCATTGAGTGGAAAATATAATGTGAGGGCTTAAAAGCTTCTGGAATGTTCTATGTCTTAATTTATTTGGTACACACATGGATTTTTTTATATTCTTATTTACAATAGCATATATGAAATTATATATGCACTTTCACATATTTCCCAATCAAATTATAAACAGAAACCTGAAAGAATTTTAAACACGTCAAGAGTAAAGTAGATCTTTATAGACTGTTATAATTCAAAGAAGGCATCTGTGGGTCTAGTCTTTGGGCAGATAGGTAAGAGAGGACAAGAAAATCCTAAAATTATTAAAAGTTATTTTGCTTCTAACTTTAAAAATAAAATGAGCTTCATAGAGATGCTAAGAGAAAACGTGCTATAAAGGAACTGAATTTATAATAGGTCCAGAGATTTGTAGGAAACATCTCAGTATGTCTAATGAAAATCAGATATCAAGGAACTGAAAAATATTTTTTTAATGTTTATTTTGAGAGGGAGAGAAAGAGAAAGAGAGCACACGAGTGAGAAGAGGGGCAGAGAGAGAAAAGAGAATCTTAAGCAGACTCTGCACTGTCAGCATGGAGCCCACCCTATGCAAGACTCAAACTCATGAACCAGGAGTTCATGACCTGAGCAGAAATCAGGAGTCAGACACTCAACAGACTGAGCCACCCAGGAACCCCAAGGAACTGAGAAATCTTACCAAGATAAGTCATAATCTTCTTATTCATGCTTTTCTTCTAATTCATACATAAATCGAACATTAAAATGCAAGATCATGTTTAGTTTGTCCCATGGACTATTAATTACTGAGGCTAGAGAAACTTACATTATCACAGTAGGAATTAAAAAAATGTGTGTTGAATGAAAGCATGAAATTTTTAAAAATGTGACAGTGACCTTTAAAAAATAAGAAATAATGAGAGCAGTATAACAAAATGGGGAACAAGTAAATGTTTTCTGATGTTTTCTATCTTGGGAAAAACCGATTTCTAAAGCTAAAATTTAAGGAAGTTCATTTACATTCAAAAATATATCTTATGTAAACAATTTCAAAGGATGTTATGGCTCTCAGCAGTCAACATCAATTGCATAGGGGGAGTTTTCCTGAATGTCAAAGCAGTGAGATTTCATATGGGGAAAGGGTCCTACAAATATTAGTAATAATATTAGAAGAAGGCTCTAGTCTTCTGTGCTTAATTGTTCTTTGTGTATGGCTTTTACTACAGCTTAATAAATATATAACAGCTACATATTTGCGTACAGTACCACACTTGCTGGGACAGCTAGTAACGTTAAAAATGAAAATGATAATTGCTAAGATATTTTTCAGAATTTTCATGTGTCAGGCATGGATCTAATTGGTTGACAAACTTCACCTAATTTATCAGTAACTGCTGTTACTATTCCTATTTTCCAGATGAATAAATTTAGTGATTCTAATTGCCTTGCACACAAATACACAGCTAATCAGTGTCAGAACCAAGATTAGAACACAGACAGCAGATAGTAGCACATGTTCTGAAGTGATACCTATGTGTGCATTAAATCTCAAATAACTGGAATAATCAGCCCAAAGAAAAGAAATGCAGATATATATATATATATATATATATATATATATACACACACACGTATATATGTATATGTATAAATATGCATATATTTATATATGCAAAGTGATACAAAAATTTATATATATATATATATATATATATGAAAAGTTCCACAAATCCATTTAAGAAAATCAATCCCCCATCAGCGAATGAGGATAACTAATTCTCTACCTGAAACTTGTATTTGTTACACAATCAAAAAGAGGAAGCAATATGGTATAACTGTCAAAAGAGGTGAACATATTTGGTTGAATTAATTTGAAAAGAAAAAAAAAAAGTATCATTTCCTGAAATAAAAAGACAACTTGGCATGGTATTCTGGACATGATTAAAGAACATCTGAAATATCGCGGTCAGTTTGGGATGATATATTTTAAGAATTTAATACTTGGCTAGAGAGACTAGGATATAAACATGTCCGGAAAGCATATCACAGGAGAGATAGTTGAAGGCATTTGAGCAACTTCATTGTAAAAGAGTTTTGGTGAGACACAACAATTTTCTCCAAATATCAGAGAGCCACATGGAGAAAGGAGACTTACACATTCCATGTCATTTTTTGTGCAGACCATCTAGAAATCACAGTAAATTGAATTTACTTTCAAGGTGTTGAAGAAGGGTCCATTCAGCCCGTTTCAAATGGCATCAGTCAGCTAAAGTGATTCTCATTTTAAGAGCTGAAACTGAAGCTGGATGAATATCTATCAAAACTATTACACTGGTCATTTCCACACTGAGTGGGAGGTTGAACCAATGAACTCTGAAGTGTCTTAAATTTCTCAGATCAAATCTTATGTCTGCATTTTAATGAAAAAAGAGAGAAAGGAAAAGATAATCACTACTCTTTGTGATTTTATTCTGCACTAGCAAAATAAATGTATAATTCAATCTAAAATAGTTTATAACCCTCTTAATCCCCAAACTACCTTTCATATAGTATGTGACACGTGGAATATGGACAGACTAGCCCACATTTTGTTTTCAGGGGATAAATAATTTTAAAGTTATATATATATATACACACACATATATACATATATACATATATATAATATGTACATGTATATATATGTATATTATATAAATATATATGTATACGTATATATAAATATATTTATATTTATATTTATTATATATAATTATATATATAACTTAAACAGGATAGTATTTATAGCCTAAATATTAGGTGAATAAAAATATAGTTCATACAGTTTGCATTTAGCAGTTAAGACCCAATGGTGAATTAGTAATTTTGTTCTTGAGTTTTACATAAAGCATTACTAATTTAACCCACTAGCAGGAAAAGACACTGTAAACTGTCTAACTGGCCATCTAGAGTGTACTGCACAGAGAAAAAGAAAAGAGTCTGGATTTCATATACTTTCTGCATTTTCGTTCATCAACAATATACCTCCTCATGGGAGATGCTTATCTTTAGGAATTCTCTACAATTCATCATTGAAACAAAAAATATACACCTACATTTTTCAAAGCCCAGATATCTCAGTCTTGTGTTTTTGCTTAATTATTTTCCTACAACATCAATAAGTAGTGGGATGGATATAGGTGGGGGAGAATCCATTATAGGTAGGAACCAAAAGACTAATTCATTTGCTGACCAACTTTCACCATAACCTAGCTGTGTGAGTCTCAGGCTTTATAAATAACATTTTTGGACTTCCGATGTTTGACCACAGTAGAGATTATACAGCTGCCCTACTTACCTCACAAGGATATAAAACAACTCAAATTTATTCTGTTGAATACTTGATATTCACTGTATATTGAGCTAGTTTCTGGGGTAGGAGAAGTATGAAACAAACGCAATGCCCTGGGATACATCACTGATTTGGAAATCAGACCGGAAAACATTTTACAGACGTGGAGGATAAACCACTAAGGTAGGATCATCATGTGTCTTCATGATGCAGCACCCGTGTCTACAACGTGAAAAGTACTTGAGCTCTTTATATATACTATCTTAAATAATTCTTAATCCTGACATCAGTATTATCACTCCCATTTTACACACAAGGAAAATGAAGTCGAGAAAGACACAGTCGACAGAAGTGGGACTAAAATTCGGGTTACCTGAATGACCTTTGTCGTAAAAAGTGCATTACTAAGATAATGCAGACACTATACATGTGCAGAAAACTTTGAGCTAGTTCTATACTCAGTAAAAGCTTAAATGGAGGAATGAATGAGTAGTTAATAAATATAGTGAAATAGTTAATAAATATAAATAAGTATAAATATAGTTAAAAGGCATCAATAAAACTTCATTACAATTTTGACCACAAATATGTCAGGCATGATTTCATGCCCCAGTTCTGATTTTCTTTTAGTTTTACACTCAGTAAGAAGTTACAATTTACTTGTTTCCTCTTCCAAGTTCAAGGCTAGTCCCAACTGAAAAGTAATTCTGCGCTAAGCATCATGAAACATCTTGATGGAGAGAGATAATTTCCTCCTTTGGGAAGCTTCAAGGTTTCCCGGGTCTGCTATAATACAGCTGTTTCCTGCTCACCCTGCTCCCCTTTAGTTCATGGTTCTTTGAGACTTTTCCTGATTTCTGATCTCTTAATCCCTGCAGTGTAAGTGTCTTCCAGGAGAAACTACCCTTTACAGTTTCTGATTTACAACCACTCTGTCATTTTACTGTGGACCAGATACCTTAATCCTGCCCGCAGCATCTGGGGCTCTGTCTTCACTTGAATCTCATCCTTCTGCTTCATCTTGTGTCTTAGCACCCTTAATGTTATAACCACAGTTTTATTATCCCACACTGACATAACCATTCATGAATGTTCTTCCTTTCCAAGACGTAGATAGATCTCATTTGCTCTAATCGTAGCTGCCCATTTTCTACAGTAGATAATCTTTTAAACACGGATGTGTAGCAGGTACCAAGAAAGTGAGAAGAAACAAGTTTTCTTTGGAATGTTAGCCCCAAATGGGAGTATCAAGATGATTACCACCCTGGCAACGGAACTGAAATTATGTGGGTATGCTAATTGCTTGTCCTGCAGACAGATGAGTTCTACTGAACCATCTCGAGATGCTGTAGCACAAGACAGCATTTGCAAAAAAATCTAACTCCTGTTAGGTTTCTGTACTTTGCACAGACCTCATAAAAGAACAAAAGATTTTGAAGCACATGTGATGCTTAACATCCCACGCTGTACCTGAAGCTACTTGACCTGCATATTCAGAGAAGGCCAGCACTGAAGGTTCTGCACCAACATCAAGATAAGCTTTGTATCCATCTAAAGTGTGAAGATAGAAATTAATGTCAAGGGACACTGAAGGACTGCGTTTGATTCAGCCATATGGAGAATTTATGCTAGCATCAAAATGATGAATTTAGTTGCCTCTTTGGGTAATGTGACTGTCGTGGGAGGGAATCATGTGTAGGGTCTCAGCTTGTGTTCGATGCCACTACCTTAGAAGCTTCACAGTAATGAAGGAAGTTCGCAAATACAGTCATTATTGGCCATAACTTTAGAGGACCTGTAAATTTACAAAAGATCAGAGTAAACGAAAAATAAGTAGTAAGTGCAATTGTCGCGTTTGAATCCTTGTGATATTGAACCTCTGAATTAGTTGTATATTGTGATCTGTCATAACATGCTTAGTATTTAATAATATAAAGAAAGTATTGAGGTTATGGCAACTTGTGTGAATTATTCTTTTACAAAGTTTTTAAACATTTATGTTAGGAGGCTTATTTAATATAGACGAATATAATGTTTCCAGGGAAAGAGACACGTTGAGAAATCCGTTATAGATATTAGAATTCAGAAATCTATTTTCTCTCTGAATTTACTGAGTGAATTATTTTCCAGATACCAACTATAAAGCGCATTTTTGTTGGTTCTCCATCAGGGTGAAGTTATTATGAGTTTCTTCTTTATGTATCAGTTGAAAACACATACAATGCCACCATTCAAAGCAGATTTTTTTCTGCTTAATATGATACACTATAAATTAAGAAACATACATATATTTCTGAACTTTTGTTATTATCATACCAGAGTTTTTATCAAGCATTCTTTAATAAATTTTTAGTCATTGCACATTGTCCTTATTATTAGGAAACTAATCCAACCGTTTTCAATATTCTTTATTTTTCAAGTGTGAGTTCCTAATAATTCTATGAGACTCAAAATTAACAAAAATTAAAAAAAACCCAGTCTATGTCACCAGAGTTTTATTGTCTATAAACAATCACCCTCTCTCTCTCTCTCTGTCTCTCTCTCTCTCTCCATGAGCACACATATACACACACATATTTAAAAAAAATATTTTCAAATTGAGAGTTACTCATCTATATGATAACTAAGGATTAGTTGTACGTAGTTGGCGTGTATGACAATTAACTTTATATTTACTTTGCAAATAATTTAATAATTTTCCAGCTCCCATGCTTCACCTGCATAATCATAATGCTTCTTTTTAAAAATTTTTAAATGTTTATTTATTTTTTGAGAGCGTGAGAGAGAGACAGAAAGTGAGCAGGGGAGGAGCAGAGGGAAAGGGAGACACAGAGTCCAAAGCAGCACAGAGACTGATGCGGGGCTCAAACTCAAGAGCCATGAGATCATGACCTGAGCTGAATTTGGATGCTCAACAACTGAGCCACCCAGGCACCCCTAATTATAATGCTTCTTGTTTCTTCCGCTAAAAAGAGTGATGACTAGGTTTCCGGTTTCATTGCTCCAATAAAGGGATATGGGTGAAGGTGGAGGGGAAGAGGCTGGCGCACTTCCAAGAGCTTCTTCCAGAACTTGGTGGGAAATTGACACTTTCTCTTTTCCCCAGACATTTTTAAAGGAAAAAAAAAAAAAACAAAAATAAAAACTCCCCACGCAGGATTGATGCTAGCCATCATTCCAACTGGAATAGGGTATATAATTGAATATATTTAATACTAAAATTATAATCAGTTAACCAATCGATAATTATTAATATTAGAAATGATGCAAAGGTAACTAATATTGGAGTCATTTACAATTTGATAGTAAAGTACTGAGGAAGCAAGACAGTAAAGTGGGTAAGATAGGAAGAGAGGGGTGAATGAAGGGTGAGTAAAAAGAAAAAAGAAATAGATCATTTGCTCATTTCCACATTTTGACATGGCCAATCTGTTCCTGTTCAAAACCGTATGCATAAATTCAAGCTATGCACATAAATACCTATGCTTTACTAGTAAAGTCATGGGCATAACATGTTTTAGTGTTTAATCTGATTGGTATAAATACCAATCTGATTGGTATAAAATTTGTGGATCAATTACCCTACTTTTGTATTAGCGTAAATGCCTACAATTGACCTCCCCCCCCCGTGTTTAAGTGGATATTCAAAAATGGCATAACACTATTTTTAATGTGTTGAACAAAGACACTGAATGGATGCTAGTTTGGGCAAGGAAAGGATGAAGAAGAAAGTAAAAGCAACAGATCAATGTCTCCACAGCCAGGGAGAAACATTGCCCATTTTCTGTTCTGTCACTTGTTAATTAGTCAAATTATGGTGTGAAGAGTAGAGAATTTGAACATGTCACTTTACGAACTAGTAATTGCACTAGATATCTTAGTGTATTTCCTTCCTGGATCAATTTTGTCCTTATGGCTATAATGTGGCTAAATGAAGAGATCTTGAAAATACAAATCCAAGCAAGAATTAAAGATAATGATTTTGCCCAAAATTTTTGCAATAACTCTCTGGAAATATTCCTGTGGCTAGGATAATGTAGAATGATAGAATGGTATTGATTAAAGACTTCTGTGTGTGTGTGTGTGTGTGTGTGTGTGTGTGTGTGTGTGTTTAAAGTTTATTTACCTTTAAAAAGAGAGAGAGAAAGAGCCAGGGAGGGGCAGAGAGCAAGGGGTGGACAGAGAGACTCCCAAGCAGGCTCCATGCTGTCAGCATAGAGCCATATGAAGGGCTCGATCCCACAAACCATTAGGTTGTGACCTGAACCGAAATCAAGAGTCAGATGCTCAACCAACTGAGCCACCCAGGTGCCCCGATGTGTGTTTTAATTGATAGAACTGCTGCGGAGTCATGAAAGTTAGGCTAATAAAAATACTGTCAATAAACATTCACTATACTCAGTGAGATTAGCACAGCTATAATCTCAATTTTGTAAATGTGCTAACCAAAATGCATGTGCTTAACTAGCCAGACCAAGATCAAATAGTTAACAAGCCATAGAGTTAAGCTCTGGTGTGGAAAGACCAGATTTCAAGACATTTTCTTATATAATCTCAAAATTATTTCCCAGGTATTAAATACAACAAACACAAGAGAGTCAAAAGTGCTTGCTAACAAGGACTGTCACCATGTGCAGGACACTTGACATCTGTGGTCCTCTGCTGTGAAATAAAATTATTGGATTGGATAGTTAATTGGCAGGGTCCATGGCAGAGCACAGAGGTGTGAAAGATATCTCTATAATGAGAGATAGATGCCGACTTACGTTGTTTTGGCTCTAAGATGCCTTAGGTGAATTACTGCTCAATGACAAGAATGTAAACCACATGAAATGTTAAGTCCCTAATCCAGCCCCCTGAATAGAAGAAGATCACCAAAATATGGCAAGAGGTTTGTCACATTGTGCCCAACACTTGATGGCAAAGTTTATCACAATGAGTGGGACCTGTAAATGTGAAATATTCAAAGTTCAAAGTGAGCCCAACAAATACTCATAGTCCCAGTTTCTTAAAAATGTTATTTTTAAATATCAGAACGATTTCGGGAAAGCACTGTTTTAAAGTAGAAAGATGATTAAATCGTAAATCAATCTGGCGCTAGCTCTGTGAAAAACTGAGAAAGTGAGCTTGGCCAAATTATCTAAATCTCTGGGTCTCAAGTATCTTCATTTTCAAAATGAAGGAGTAACACTAGATAAACTCTAGAGATTCAATTCTGAACTTATCTGGTCTCATATCTATAGAAGAATACCGAGACGGAGAGAAAAAATACAGGACAGTGAAACTGTGTGCTCAATGTATTAGAAAAAAACATATGAAATATGAATGAAGGAAATATTTCTCAGTCACCAGAAAGAATGAGACCTTTCCATTTACAATGACATGTATGGAGCTAGGATGTATTATGCTAAATGAAACAAGTCAGTCAGAGAAAGACAAATACCATATGATTTCACTCATATGTGAAATTTAAGAAACAAAACCAATGAACATAGGGGAAGGGGAGAAGAGAGGGAGACAAACCATAAGAGACTCAAACTATAGAGAATAAACTGAGGGTTGATGGAGGGGAGGTGGCCAGGGAATGAGCTAAATGGGTGATGGGTATTACAGAGAACACTTGTTGGGATGAGCACTGGGTGTTAGATGTAAGTGATGAATCATTGAATTCTACTCCTAAAATCAATATTACAGTATATGTTAGTTAACAACATAAATTAGAATTTACATAAGAACTTGAAAAAAAAAAGAAGAAAATATACCTACTTACCGCGTGTATCCTCAAATTTATATTCTTATGTATTTGTTGAAATGATTGAGTATTTTTTATTTATTTTGCTAATATAGTGTATTACATTAAGAAATTCTTGAATTGTAAACCAGTCTCCCATTCCTGGTACATTTGGTCATATGTAATACTTTTTCTGTTTTAAGATTCTGTTCACTAAATTTAGTGTAAGGGTTTTGCATCTATGTTCTTCAAAGAATGAAAATGTTTCCCATGTGAATTTAACACAACTAGTGTACAATATTACAACCAAGACATGTTTCAAATATTACTAAAATTCATCTATAATTAATTACAACACATAAAGTAATTTTAATGTAAGATTTTCTTAAAGTAGTAGGAAACTCCAGATTTTAAATGCCACATTTTCCTTTTAATTTCACAAACTTGACGTTTTTGTAAATGCACATGAAATCAATGGAATTTATCTAAGAATCCAGAGTTGATCATAACTACTCAAATTTTGAGTTCATAATCCAGTTAGAGTGAAATATCATTCTTCAGGGCTACAGTACCCCAGCTATTTTATGGGTACAAATTGCCTCCTAGGTTCTAGTTGACATTTCTTTTCTGTGCCCATGGTTTATCAATGTGTTTCTCCTAGTGTCCCAATCCTTTCAGGAAGTTTTATACAAAGGTCCTTGGTTTAATATTCTTTGAACAATGTTTTGAGATATTTGGATAATACGTACTATATAAATCTAATAAACAAATGGTAAATGTTAGAAAATATTAAATAGGAGCACACTAAAATGAAGATTCATTATGTTGTGTTTGACTTTGACAGTGTTCATAAAACAGAGCATGCTTAAATTAAATTCATTTCTAATATAACACCAGCTTACCACATGTTATGAACATGATTAAAATTTTTTGAACTTCCCTTAGAGTGATCACACTTTTTCTAAATATCTCAGCTTTAGAAATGTTGAGGTTGTAATACTTCAAATTATTGTTCAGTAAAAGGCATAGGTTATATATTAAGTCTCTATATATATATATATATATATATATATATATATATATATATATCACTGTGGTCCCCAAAATGACATTTCAGTTTCCCAAACCTCATGGATTCAACTATAAAACATATTCAAGCATACTCGCATACTAAGATGATAAAAGTCAAAGCAATATGAACAGTGTAAAATGAAAAATGTAAAATTAGCTTCAAGCAAAGTATTACCACTAATTTTCCATACGTGATGGATTGTATAATATTCAAGCACTAAGCACAAAGGTGGAATATTTTATTTATTTGAAAACAAATATATTCAAATAAGAGTTGGCCATCTCTAGCATCTAGGTAGTCAATTACTGAGATGAAAGTGTTCAGTTACCTTTTCCACTCCTTCTTATCCTGCACTTTTACTTTGTTCCCCATATGTCCTAAAAATCATGGCTCAACTCTAAGCATGTAAGTGTATCATCACAGACTAAAAGTGATAAAGTGGAATCTAATTTTCCTCTCATGCAGAATTGCCATTTTATTGTTGTCACAATCAAGGGAAAGAGTGCCACATTGTTTAGTCAATCAAGTTAATTAACGGCAAACTCATCACTCAAGCCTGAATCGTAGAAACCATATATCTCACGCAACGGGGATCTCTAAACTCACTCCTTTATTCCTATCAGAGATTGAATGGAATAGAATGTAGACGACAAATGTAAGCATAGGTTTGAAATAGGTTATGCATGAATGTAAATCTTGTGTGTATTTAGGAAATCTGTCTCCTAGGAAATATATGGGAATAAAATGTTCTTTTTTTCATTAATGTAATTAAATAGTGAAAAACATGATTTATGAAGCTAGTGAGACTAGATGAAAGAAGGCAAAGTGTCTCTTCTATATGAAAAAATTGTGACTCAGTAGGCCATCTTTAAATTGGTATGTCGATTACACATGGGGTTCACACTAAGGCCGGTAAACATACGTGTCTAGCACCAAAGAACAAGGTCATAATTTTCACCTCTTGAAACTAAAGAATGGGGACTTTCCATACAGGTTGATAGATAATCTACAGTTTGTCCAGAGATTGTGAGTGTGTGTGTGTGTGTGTGTGTGTGTGGGTGTGAGTGTGAAAGAGAGAGAGAGAGGGTACACATTTGGGTGGCAGACATGTTGTCATTATTTATTTGTAACATTTAAAGCTTATTGGTACAGGTAACATCAGTGTAGCAAAGAAAGAGGGAAGTTAATTATACAATGTTAGATCAAGGGAAGAAAACCAGCTTCAACAAAAAACTATGCAATTATAGGGCTCCTGGGTGGCTCAGTCAGTTGAGCCTTTGATGTTGGTTTGCGGTTCATGGGTTTGAGCCCCAGGTCGGGCTCTGGGCTGACAGCTCAGAGCCTGGAGCCTGCTTCAGATATTATGTTTCCCTCTCTCTCTGTATCCGCCCCCCCCCCCATGATCTGTCTCCCTCTGTCTCTTAAATAAAAATAAACATTTAAAGATATTTTTAAAAACCATGAAATTAGAACCAAATCCACGGTACTGGCAAAAGAGATTCGAACAAAAGACATTTTATGGTTTCAGCTACAACATGGCTAAAAAGTCAACATTTTCCAAAGTTGAAGGCTTTTAGTTTCCTAAAATACATACTAAACTTTCAGAACTCTGAAACTGTCCTACCCTGGCCATAGTAATGCAATAACATCCTTTTTTGCCTACCAGTTCTATGGAAACATGGCAATCAAGCCATTACATTTTTTAGTGTTTCCTACCTTCTTGCCCAATATCTTTTCTCTTAGGGCAAAATCAATATTAGATTGCGGGAATGGAAACAAATCTACGAAATAGCTCTAACACTTAAGAAAATTGAAACTTACTTGAGAAATATGAGGGAGATGTAAGCATACAAACACACGCATATGCATACATATATCAGAACCTCAATATGAATACATTTCTATTTCAATCCTAAACGCCTACAAGAGGGTCTTTCCAGTAACTAAATTACCAACAAATATTTTAATAAATGAATACTGAAGGCAATAGGTAAGATTAGAATTACCTTTGGAGATCAGAAAGGACCAGTCAGTGTGCACTAATGTGGACAGGTAAGTCTTCAGAGCAAAGATCAATTTGACACATGATTAGAATCTGCGTAAGCAGAGAGGCATATGGAAGATGTTGCATAACTTGAGCAAAGATGTAGAAGTATAATAATCATGATATGTGTGAAGGGAAGCGAAAGCAAAAAGAGTAAATTTAGCTGGTAGTTTATACGTATCTATATAGGGCAATATAGGATCATATGAGATAGGAAGAAGATATGGTTTAACTTTCTGAAAATATCAGTTGTCCTGTTGTAGTCATATGGACTCTTCCATACATATAGTGGTTAACCGGCATACAGAAGATACAGACTTTAGTGTTTGGGATTTTTTTATAAGATAGATTTTTATTATCCTTGTTATACACAACAAGGCAAAACCTTAGAGATGTGGGTCCTGTTCACCTTATCAAATATTTCCACAACACTTGTTTACACAGTATGGTAGACATTATTGGTCTCCTATCCAGTAAATTCCCACTTTTCCCTTTCCTAAACTTTTCCTCATTTTATTGATGTACACACTGTTCTCCTCCCTCTGCTGCATGTGCACACACACACACACACACACACACACCATGTGCTTTGGGCGATATTGGCCCCAACCTCTGCAGGCTCCAGACTTCTTTGAAGGTACATCATTCTCCCAACCCTATGCCATAATGATTTTTTTTCAAGAATTAAAGCCTAAGGTAATCACTTTTTGATTTTTTTTTACTTGATTGCAGGGATTGGGTTTAAATATTTCCTCTCCACCACAGCTTAACATAATTCAATCAAGGGTAGAGAGGAAAGTTTTGTTATGGAATATTGCAAAAGACATCCTTTTGCCTATTAAAAAAAAAATCACAGAAGAAGCTCTCTCTTCCACTGAATGACCGAGTGTGCAGGCGATAAGCCTGAATTTGCTGCCTCCATTTTGTAATCACATAGAAGATCACAGGACACTAGATTAAGCCAAAGGCCAAGCTTGAGCCATTTCTGAACTTCCGATATATGCATCACTAAATTACCTTGTGCATGTAAAGCTTATATCTGTTTTTTGTCACCTACAGCGGAAACTATCCTAATTAAAATACAGAACTTAAAAAAATCCAATTAAAGGACTAAGCACAGATTATGGTTTTGTTCATATGTTATTCTATGCCAGTCCCTCATAAAACATTTATGTGCAGAGTTTTTATAGTAAAGATTGACCTTTTAGTATTCTGAAATCTTTCTATAATATGACACAGTTTCTTGTTAGCATAAGACAAACTTAATTAACTCTGAGCATTTCTGTTACTTTAGATAAATCCAATGGCATGTCCTTAGAGTAAAGTAATTGGCTTCCCAGTATAATGCACATTATACTAATTATAATACATCCTCTGAACATGACAGAATACATGTGCCTTAAATTAACTTCATTTGAATATAGGGAACATGGGGTGATACCTCCAAATTCATATTCCTTCTTTTTTTAAGTTAGACTTACTTCTTCTCAACTCTAGTTATTTATCTGGTCAAATGAACATATTTCTCTAAGGCAATCAAAGAGTCAGGGACAATCTGCAGTATGCGTGTAGTCTAGGAATATCATGGCACCAAATTTGTGGTTTACACATATTTCAAACCATGAGAAAAATAAATTGCCAGTTGGCTTTTCTTTTGGAAGACACTTTTTCGTAAGTTCGTTGAAACCTTTGAAGGGCCTTTATGGATTTTAGCTTTATGATAAATAAGCCACACACTCTGAAAATCACTTAAAGCGAAAGCACAAGTGAGTATCTATGACGTCATTTGAAATCTCAGTGCCTGAGTCTCTTGTTTGTAGATGCTTGAGGGCTGCCTTTGTGCTGCAGGAATGATTTCATTTACTTAAAATATGTGTTCTATTAAATGATTGATTTTTTTTCTCATAAATTTTCCATATCATCTCTCTGCTTGAAAGAAGCAAAGTGTGTATTTGGTGGTGTCACGGTCAGACCAATTATGTTTTGCTGTGAGCATTCCCATCATCAAGAACTCCCATATTTAGGCCAGTAAGATGGCCTCAAATCAGAGATGGTTGCAAGGAATTGAAATCAAACAACTCTTCCCCAAAAGGTCAACTAGAGGGAAGATGATATGACCTGCCAAAACCACGGAGTTATTTATTGTTAAGAGCTGTAACTTAGATACTGAGGCTCCAAACATCAGACCAGCTCTATTCATCACTGCTTATCTAAACATCCACCTGTTTGATAAGGCAAAGAAGCACCGATCCTAAAGCCATTATTATTATTTTAATTATACCTTTATAGTATAATACTACTGCTAATAAACTTAGACATATTCAGTGTACATAATCACACATAGTCTTTATCAACTAGCACTCGAGTTTAATACTGTGCCCACTTTATACGTAATGAAACTGATACAGAAATTAACATCAAACATGGCACACAATCAGCAAGCACACATATTTATTATTTTTTTAAATATTTTGAGTTTATTCACTTTAAGAGAGACAGAGAGAGAAAATGGGGGAGGGGCAGAGAGAGAGAGAGAGAGAATCCAAAGCAGGCTCCACACTCTCAGCACAGAGCTGGATGCAGGGCTTGAACCCATGAAATATGAGACCGTGACCTGAGCCAAAACCAAGAGTCAGAAGCTTAACCAACTGAGCCACCCAAGCGCCCCAGTAAGCACTATGCTTGCATACTCTGAAAATCACTTAAAGGAAAGCACAAGTGAGTATATATGATGTCATTTGAATTCTCAGTGCTTGATTCTCTTGGTTGTAATGCTTGAGGGCTGCCTTTGTGCTGCAGAAATGATTTCATTTATTTAAATTTAAATTTGAAATCTAAAATTACTAAATACATGGCCATCAACTTAAATATGTTTGATAGCTATATTTATCCATACATTTAGGTGAACAACCGATGACCCCCAACTTAACCTATATTCCTTTCCCTGCTTAAGAATCCACATCTTTAATCATTGAAAAATCATCTTTATTAAGATAGTCTTTCTTTTAATATTTCTGAGATTTTTTTCTTCTTCTTTTCCTTTCATAAAGTCATAGCTCTAAATATTGCAATTTCTCTCGGGGTGAAATTCAAGGTCACACGTCTCTCCATCATTGAGACTTGCAATGATATTTATGCTATGTAACTCTGAAGATGTCAGGCCACAATTGAATGGATGAGGAGAGGATGACTGAAGAGGTCGACCAGAGTCGGGCCACTTTTATTTTGTGCACATTTAGAATGTGGATATTGAGTTTCTCATTAATCTCTGTTAAGAGGTCGAGCTGAGAAATCATGAAAATCCAATGATCATGTTCACAACAAAACAGAGAAAGTTGTTCTTCACAGACAGAATAAAAGTCAAGAACATCTGAACCTGGAGAAGTCGAGAAAGGAAATAAAAGATTCAGAGAAATGAATAAAGTAGTAACATAGGTGCCACTGTACCTCTGTCCCTCACTTCATGAGAAAGCTCCAAACATGCCCAATGAATGATTATTGGTTAAGTTATTTTCATACAATTTTGTTGCAGTTAATTAAACTAAATCACATTTTGGGGCGCCTGGGTGGCGCAGTCGGTTAAGCGTCCGACTTCAGCCAGGTCACGATCTCGCGGTCCGTGAGTTCGAGCCCCGCGTCGGGCTCTGGGCTGATGGCTCAGAGCCTGGAGCCTGTTTCCGATTCTGTGTCTCCCTCTCTCTCTGCCCCTCCCCCGTTCATGCTCTGTCTCTCTCTGTCCCAAAAATAAATAAAACGTTGAAAAAAAAAATTTTAAAAATCACATTTTATGGGAAACTCATATATAGAAACCATCACGCTTTCTTTGTGAGGACATAAGTCTACATCATGTTGGCAAACGGGCAGATTAAATGAAACCAAAGAAATAAAATAAAAAAAAATAATTCCTGCGAAGCATACATTTTTTATCATTAAAAACTATGTTCTTGTGTTTAAGAATATTACTTATCCTTTGGGCTTGTGTTATAACAGAGCTTGGTGTAGTTGTACATTAACTTATTTAATTATGAAATTGAGAATGTGAGCCAAGCATCATTGAAAGGCATTGGTTAAAGCATCATTGGTTATATCAAAATAAGAAAAACATCAAAATCTCAGCTATTTGTTTTGTTTTGGGGTGGTTTTTTTGGCAAATTGATTTTCAAGTACATATATAAATTCCTTTTAATGTTTAATTATTTTTGAGAGAGAGAGAGAAAAAAAAAACAAGCAGGGGAAGGGCAGAGAGAGAGTGAGACACAAAATCTGAAGCAGGCTCTAGGCTCTGAGCTGTCAGCACAGAGCCTAACATGGGTCTTGAAGCCAGAAACAGTGAGATCATGACCTGAGCCAAATTTGGACACTTAACCTCTTAACCCCTTAACCTAGTGAGCCACGGGGGCACCACAAATACATACCTAAATGAAATACTTGAGAATAGCCCAAAAAAATCTGGGAAAAAAGATCTCAATGAGAGCATTTACACTTCTCAGTTTCATAACTTACTCAAAAATAAAGTAAACAAGATAGTGTGGCACAGTCATAAGGATAGACATACAAATCAATGGAATAAAATTGAGAAAGAGGAAAGAAAGAAAGAAAGAAAGAAAGAAAGAAAGAAAGAAAGAAAGAAGGCATTTTTGATTAACTGATTTTGGACATAGGTACCATGACATTGCAATGGGGTAAGGATAGTCTTTTCAATAAATGGTGCTGAGATTCCCAAATATCTACATAAAAATGAAGTTAGACCTTACCTCACACCATATACAAAATTAACTCCAAAGTCAATTATAGATCTAAATTTTAAGAGCTAAAATTATAAATTACAAAAAAAAAAAAAGAAGAAGAAGAAGAAGAAGAAGGGATGCTTGGATGGCTCAGTTTGTTAAGCATCTGACTTTGGTTCAGGTTATGATCTCATGGTTCGTGAGACTGAACCCTGCACTGGGCTTTCTGCTGTCAGCGCAGAGCCCACTTCATATACTCTGTCTCCCTCTCTGTTTGCACCTCCCCTGCTTGCATTCTCTCTTTCTCTTTTTCTCTCTCTTAAAAATAAACACTAAAAAAATGCAATACCGATACATGCTACATCCTGTATGAAAGAATTTGCTAATGAAAATGCTTTTAATTTGCTTTGAAAATATTGTACTAATGACAAAAAAAGAGCAGTCACAAAAACCACATATTGTATCATTTTCTTTGTATGAAATAGCCAGAATAGGCAAATCCATAGAGACATAAGGCAGGGTCATTATTGTATAGTATTGGTACAGGGAGGAATGGAGAGCAGCTGTTAATGGGTACAAGGCTTTCTTTTTAGGTTATGAAATATTCTGAAATTAGATAATGGTGATGGTTGCAGAACCCTGTGAATGCTAAAAGAAAAGCCTGAATTGCACATTTTTAAAGGGTGACTTTTATGGTATATGATTATATATCAATAAAGCTATATAAAAAGTACAAACAACAGAGGCATCTGGGTGGCTCAGTTGGTTAAGCGTCTGACTGTTGGTTTTGGCTCAGGACATGATCTCACAGTTTGTGAGTTCAAATCTCACATTGGCCTCTGTGCTGACAGCACTGGAGCCTATTTTGGATTCTCTCTCTCTCTCTCTCTCTCTCTGTCCCTCCTCCACTCACGGTCTCTCTCAAAATAATTAAATAAATAAACTTTTTTTAAAAAATTACAAATAATAAAATATGTGGTAAGTTATAGATCTGGACCTTGAACCCATGCCATCTGGTTTCAGAACTGCATACACCAACCAATCCTTACTCTTCATATGGAGCATTAGTCTTACAGATCTCCTGTGATCTCTCCAGTAGCATCATGAGGAGCCAGGTAGAAATGACTATTTTATGACTGAAGATTAGGTGGAATTGCTTGAAGTGACAATAAAGAAGACAGAGCCCATGGGTGCGTGGGTAAGAGGACAGAAAACCGGGGCGCCTGGGTGGCGCAGTCGGTTAAGCGTCCGACTTCAGCCAGGTCACGATCTCGCGGTCCGTGAGTTCGAGCCCCGCGTCGGGCTCTGGGCTGGTGGCTCAGAGCCTGGAGCCTGTTTCCGATTCTGTGTCTCCCTGTCTCTCTGCCCCTCCCCCGTTCATGCTCTGTCTCTCTCTGTCCCAAAAATAAATAAACGTTGAAAAAAAAAAAAAGACAGAAAACCAAACCTTTGCTTTGTAAATCCGACGGGCACCTTCATCTCATGCACCCATGCTGCTGCTAAATAGATTTAGTCCTGAATACACTTTTTTGTACTTTTCATTCATGTGTTAATAATTTTTACTTCCTGTAATTTGTTTCAATAAATGATGAAATCTCTCTTTTGCCTTCTTAAATCTATGCAAATGTCGTGTTGAAATAATACAGATGTGGCTAGATGTAATAAGATTTATCACAAGTTTATATTTATCACAAGTTTATACTCCGTTAATGACAGCAATTTAACCTCCTAAGTCAACTCAATTTCAATTCTCATTTCTTTGAAAAGGAAGGTTCTAAAGACTGCACTTATTTAAACGTGGAATTAATAAAGAAATCAACATATTGCATTTACAGACAAAGTATGTTCCTAGCTAATGTATTAAACCAATATGTAAGAGTAACCATGGTCAATATATTTTTCTAAATATTAATTCACCAGCAAACTAATATCTTGCCTACAATGTTTCAATTCATATGGAAACCATTCATTATCCCAGCAAACATCCAAAACACAGAAAAGTCAATGGACTGTGCACACCAACCGATACATGAAACTTATGGTTCCATAAAATTGTTACATGCAACTGTTTATTCCTCATATATGGTAATCTAATTTGGTCAGGTTTTTACATACATTAGTGTTGACTTTTCCCAAAATGGCATTCAATTTGGGGAATCAACATTACAACTTAGGGTTTCTCCTTTTATTGTATAAAATATGTACATTGGAAGTTACAAGATAATATGGCTTTATCGATACTTTGGTAGATAGGCAAATACCACCTTTATTACTTTTTAACCCTAGAGTATGAATATTTTAGTATCAGAAGAAAGCCAGCGATTTGAATGGGCCAAGATGGAGATCATTTCCTTGTTCATGTTAAGAGCAGTTTGTGAAAAGAAAGTAACTACTGGTTTATGCCACTAGGTTATTATGGAGAGGTGATTAGTTTCTTTGGTTCTTATAAGAATAATAGAAGTTCTCACTTTCACTTAAAAGCTTGGGAGTTTCTGGGTGCCTGGGTGGCTCAGTCGGTTAGGTGTCTGACTTTGGCTCAGGTCATGATCTCCTGGTTCGTGAGTTCCAGCCCCGCGTGGGGATCTGTGTTGACGGCTCAGAGATTGAAGCCTGCTTGGGATTCTGCGTCTCCCTCTCTGTCCCTCCCCTGCTCATGCTGTTTCTCTCTCTCTTTCTCTCTCTCTCTCTCTCTCAAAAATAAATAAAACATCAAATATAAATTTTAAAGTTGGGGAGTTTGGAGATTTTTCACATAGGTGACTAACCTTATATTTGGTTAGAAATGTGCAGTGTTCATTCATGGGACTCTATTTTTATTTTACTATCATATTTTTACCACAGTTTTTTGTTTTTAATTTGACTTCATATCCAGGAAGAAATTGCAAGTAAAGGGCAAGTCATTAGAACCCATGCAGGCTGACAACTTCAGTGGGAAAGGCCAGTTGCCACAGAAACCCTATGTAACTTCTCTTCCTTGGAGGAAATGTTCCACCTTGACTTGTGCATTTCAGATGTCTCCATGCCTAATAAATATACCAGGCTTTAGAGGCCACCTTTTTGTACATCTGTTTTAAAAGAGCCAACCTACTATAAAAAGTGACATTAACCTTTAATTTTAATTCCTTTCTCTCTCTTAGTCTAGGCTGCTGGATTGCTCACTCAGTATAAAATCATGAAGCGTGTTATTGGAATGTCATCAATGTGAATAATGGATCCCACACTTGTGGAGATGAACCTCAGAAAGAAGGGTTACCAATATGGCTGTCATCGTTCACACAGGACATTTTGAATGGAATGTCCTGGATATCCAAAGAGCCAAACGATACCAGTCCGAAAAGCTATGACGGTGCTTTAAAAAATTCTGTAGATTTTGAAGACACCAAGGATGACAAATACATTAAAGAAATGTATTAATAAACTTGATGGTCTTTCAATGGGAACTTTCACTTTTCTATTTTTCTAACAGTGAAACAGGAATGAATGCAGGTTATGGGTAGTATGAGGATGGTGTGCCAATGGCAACTCCAGCACTGGCTGCTTTTAGAAGATTGGACCTTGAACTGGACATACAACAGTGAAGTCAATATAAGTAATATCTCTCAGAAATATTACATCTACCTATCACATGTCATTTTCTTAAAATTATTTATGTCTTTGCATTTGTTGTTTTTGCAAAGAAGACACACTTGCCTTTTGAAAAGAAAAATATCAGAGACACTTCTTAAAATTGTATTAGTATACGGATGAGTAAAATCACTTCATTATCTAACATTGATGGGTTTGTCTTATTCAAATGCGAGAGACTAATATTATATATGCCACAGGTTGATAGAGATCACTAACTCTTGTATGATGCGAATTTTTAAAATTGTTCTCAATCAGAATGGGTTTTGAGTGGTCAGAGGACAATTCATCTGCTTACTAGAAGACTGATTTTCAATGGCAGAAGAAAGCCTCTTCACCTAATATGAATTATTTCTTCAGCAAGGTATGAAACAGACTAATTGAAAGGGTATCAACTGAGAGAAAACATAGTGTGCAAGAGAGCTTCATTTGGCCTCATTTTAGCCCCTTTTCCTCTTTCTCCGCCATGCTCCCTTCTTTGGAAGGCTGACCCGCAGGGATTACATTAAAAGTTCCTACCTCCTCTGATATCTGGTAAAGCCTCTACTAAAGAGCAGGAGAACAGGGGAAAATAGGTAGATGAGGACAGCGTATTTAGTTCCCTGCCTCCCTAGTTGTGAGACTACCTCAGGCTGGCTGTGTTTCTCTACCAATGGAGACTTTCTGTCAAGAGTTGACTACACAGTTAGTCACCTTTTGGGTTCTGCCAACCAATCCTTCTCCCTCATTCCTTTAGATGTAAGAATGTGTCACATTTGTCACTGTAAGTTCTGGATTAATGAACTATTATTTCTGGTTTCCTTGTAACTATACCTTTATAAATTAGCCACTATTTATGATAGTTCATGTGTTTCCTGTTGGGACCTGACTGATCCCATAGCATAATGTGGGATCAGATGAAGACCTGCTTTTTCTCTACAGTCTCTACACAGAGTGGAAAATGTATTCGGTATCTAGATCTAGTCTCCACAGAATATAAAGATCCAGAATATCTGAAGAATTGTGTCACTGTTTCTTCTTTTCCTTTTCCTTTTTTTTTTTCTTTTCTGATGCCCCTTTTGCTTGCATAAAGATGGAAAAATCCAGCTACAGGAGTTTTCTAATGTCATGACCTATATTATTCTTCTCATGAGGAGATACCCTTTCTAGGTTGAGAAAGATAGAAGACACATATCTAAACTAATCGCATTGAGGGGAAGCCTTCTCTTTATTGTCCAGCAAAATAAATATTCAAGTTCCTTGCACTTTCAATTATTTTTGCCAGGTAATCATCAGATATATTTGACCTGCTGCATACTAAATTAAAAAATAACTATTGCTATCTCCCTAGTGTAGAATTTATATGTTATGCCTTTTCTCAAAAATATGCATTTGTTAAATTTTTTTTAATGTTTATTTTTGAGAGAGAGAGCACGTGGGGGAGGGGCAGAGAGAGAGAGGGAGACACAGAATCTGAAGCAGGCTTCAGGCTCCAAGCTGTCAGCACAGAGCTCCAAGCAGGGCTCGAACCCACAAACCGTGAGATCAGGACCTAAGCTGAAGTCAGATGCTTAACCAACTGAGCCACCCAGGGACCCCTCAAAAAGATGTGTTCGTAATGGAAGTTGTATGTAATGAAAATGGACCAAGAAAGACTACTTTTCAGAAGTCAATAGTCAATTCCTTCTTGATTTTGCCAGCACCTCGCTGGTTACTCTTTTTCATCACTATTTGCAGATTCCTTCTCTTATTGCTATCCTTTTAACTATGAGGTAAACCTCCCTTTATCTATCTACACACACTCTTAGTTTTTCTCACCAAGTCTTATTACTTTAAATAACTTTCATATGCCAGGGACTCCTAAATTTATCTCCAGCATGAATCTCTGCTTAATCTCCTGACTCATATATCGGAGTACCTACTCAATAGCTGCATTTGGGTGTCTCATAAACATCTCACACTCAACACTTCCCAGACAAAGCTGCCGATTTGAAGTCCAAAGTCACCACCCACTGCCTTCCCCTTCTCCCTGGCTACGCAGTCTAAAGTTGGAATCATCCTTAACTGCCATCTCTCTTTCATACCCTATAACCAATCCGTCAGCAAATCCTACTGATGTATGTTAACGATGTATGAAGAATTCACCTCCTTCTCACCATCTCCATTGCTATGTCTCTCTGGTCCAATCTGCCATCGACATCTCTGCCTTTAAATGTTGCTCTGCGCTTCTAATTGGCTTCCCACTTCCGTAGCCTCACCACCCCCACCCCCAAACTATTATCTCTACTACATCCAGCATGATAGAGTAAAAACTGAGGTGAGATGACGTTTCTGTATTTATAATTATGCAGCGACAGTCATCTGCATTAATTTCCCAGGGCAGCCCAACCAAAGCACCACAAGCCAGGTGGCTTCAAGCAATATAAATTTGTTCTCACAACTATGTTCAGAAATAAGTTGTCAGCAGGGGGCGTTTTCTTTCTGAATACTTCAGGAAAGAATGTTTCATTGCCTCTCTCCTTGTTGCTGGTGGTTGTTGGCAACCATTAGCACTCCTTGGCTTGAATCTGCATCACCCCATCTTTGCCTCCATTTTCATGTGGCCTTCTTCCCTATCTTTGTATATAGGTGTCCTGTTCATTTCTCTTATAAAGATACCGGTCATTGAATTTCGAGCCCACCCTATTGCAATATGACCTCATGCTTAATTACTCTGCAGAGACCCTATTTCCAAATAAGGTCCCATTGACAGTCTCCGGGTAGACATGATTTTCAGGGGGCCTCTATTCAAGCTGCAGGTTCCTCCATTCCATGTAGAGCAGTGGGACTTTCTTATGGCAACTACATTTCCTAGAAGATATTTGACAACATCTGGAGGCATTTTTGACGTTAACAACTGGAGTTGCCACAGGCACCTAGAGATTAGAGGCCTCAATGCTGTTAAACATCATGCAGTGCACAGAACAGCATCCCCAAACAAAGAAATATCAGAACCAAAATGTTAATAGTGTCAAAGCCGAGAAACCTTGCTCTTGGAATAAAAGTCAAGATGCTAACTAACAATGGTCTAACAGCCCTTCATGTCTGTTTATCGTCCTCTCGCTCCAATTCATCCTCCTTTTCTTTGAGTAGGCCAGTCATGCTCCAACATTCACTGTTGGCTTTTCTGGAATTCGTGCCTTTCTGATATCGGCATGATAAAATCCCTCACTTCCTTCAGGTCCTTCTTCAAAATGTCACCATCTTGACGTGTCCTACATGGATAATGCCATTTCAATGAAAACTGCCATCCCAAACGCTGATAATTCCCATTATCGGGTTCTATTATTTTCATAGCACTTATAGCCTTCTTTCACATGCTTATTTATTAAGTGTATGGTCAAACTTTTCATCTTCCTTCTCCGAAACAAGTTACGTAACACAGGGATTTTTTTTGTCCATTTTACTCAGTGATATGTCCCCAGTGTCTCGGCTGAAACAGTGGTGCCAATATAACCGTGTGGAATGAATACACATTTGAATAAATAAAGTAATCGATAGATTAAGATACTTGTTGTGCACCACCCAGAGACAACCATGACCACTGTATCGTCCAAAAGGACACAAATGGAATGAAATTGTACACTCACAGGTTTAGAATGCACAGCTCGTGTAATCCAAATATTAAAACTTTATCTTTAAATAAGATTGGATCAATTGTTTCACTTATGACCATAGGAAAAAAAGATACCAAGTTTGTTTTTAATTCACCAGAAAGTCTATAAAGATGGGCCATATGAATATTCAGATGATGCATCCATAATTCAAAATGTTTTGTAACCCCCTCTAGAGGCTATGACATTTCTGACTTTAAGGCATATTATTTTGAATGGCATTAACAAAGGCAAATCAGTGGTCTTTGGAATAAGCTAGAAGTATCAAAGCAAGCCTGGTGAGTAAAGAAAGAGAATGAATAAATTGTGTAATGCGTGCTAGTGAAACTATGAAATAAGGTAATAGATACCATGTGTAATGTCATTACCTGTATTAAAAGAAGGTGCCTCTTCCAGAAAAACTCTTTGGGACTCTATTCATTTATTCTAATTCATTCACATTTTACATAATGATATGATGACCACAATGAAATAAGGGCGGAATATATAAAGTAGTAGTAAAACACAGGCTCAAATGAGAAACAAAACATTTTTAAAAGTTCAAAAATAACAGGTAAATATGAAATAGGTTTTAAAAAACCTTATACAAATATAACTAAAGAAGTGTGGCAAATCACCATGAATATACTGTCTGAAAAATAGTAGCCACTACGTAAGTACTTGTTGGATTAATACATATACAGTAAAACCTTGATTTGTGAGCATAATTCATTCTGCAAACATGCTTGTAATCCAAAGTGCTTGTCTATCAAAATGAATTTCCCCAGAAGAAATCATGGAAGCACAGATGGTTTGTTCCACAACCCCAAAATATTCATATAAAATGAATACGATATTGTGATATAATACAAAATAATAAAGAAATAAAAAATATAAATAAAAATAAACAAATTAACCTCTACTTACAAGGTCAGTGTACAAGGATGTCCTTCTTATAGATAAGGTTCTCAGTCGCAGTATCACTGCTAGTTACTTTTCATTTATCCAAAGCAGAAGCAACTTTTCTACATCTTTCAGAACAAGTGGCCATTGCTTTGATATTCTCATGACTCCTTTTGCTACATCTAGTCCCCTTATTTCTTCCTTCTTCTTATAATTGTGCAAATGGTCTACATAGACTTCTGATGAAATCTTGCAATTTTGGCCACTCGCATACCTCGTTCATATTTTTCAATGATTTTCTTCTTTTTTTAAAAAAAATTTTAATGTTTATTTATTTTTGAGAGAGACCGTGCACGAGCAGGGGAGAGGCAAAGGGAGAGGGAGACACAGAATCCCAAGCAGGCTTCAGGCTCTGAGCTGTCAGCAGAGTCTGATGCTGGGCTCGAACTCACGAATTTAAGATCATGATCTGAGCCGAAGTCGAACGCTTAACCAACTGAGCCACCCAGGCGTTTACCGTCCCCCCTGCCCCCACACACACACCGGTTATTTTCTTCTTAACTTCCTCTGTAGTCATTTCCTTCCTCTTACCACCTTTCTTTTCAACACTTTTCTGTATTGGGGCCATTGTATACATTTGCACGGATGTTGCCGACAGTACAGTAATACACTCTTGTCACATACTGTATTTAATGTAACTGGCAATAAGGCAGCAGAGAAGAGGGTCTATATCTGCAGGTAGCCTGACCTAGAATGAAGCTAAGCATTCCTAAGCTTACTCTTGTATGGAAAAACAGAGGACTGTCCATAGGTGCTTTGAAGTGACAAAAAATACACTAGTACCAGTCGTGGGCACCTTCCAACGTTCTGAAAAATCACTGATATTGGGCCGCCTGGGTGGCTCAGTCGGTTAAGCGGCCGACTTCGGCTCAGGTCATGATCTTGCAGTCCATGAGTTTGAGCCCCGCATCGGGCTCTGTGCTGACAGCTCAGAGCCTGGAGCCTGCTTCGGATTCTGTGTCTCCCTCTCTCTGACCCTCCCCTGTTCATGCTCTGTCTCTCTCTGTCTCAAAAATAAATAAACGTTAAAAAAAATCACTGATATCTTCCAGACACTGCAACCTGAGACCAAGCATCCAAGCATGGGAGACAATCACCCACAATCCCACAATGGGAGAGAGAGAGAGAGAGAGAGAAAAGAACCATTAGCTCAGTTATGATCATGTGATGTTCAGAGTCACATATTACATGTATTGTAAGCCATGGCTTGTTTATCAAGTCAAAATTTATTAGAAATGTTTGTACATCTTGCAGAAGACTCACAAAACAAGTTACTTGCAATCCAAGGTTTTAGTGTATATTGTTTTCAATAAATGCCCAGACTTTGCTGAAATATATTTGCGAAAGTAAAATAACACCTTTTTACTTTTTCTTTTTGAAAAATGCTAATTCTTATGTGAAAAGCCTATTATACCTTCTGATCCTAGGCCATTTGTAAGTCAGAAGCACCACCTGCACAATTCTGTATTTTTTGAGAAATATTTTGCTTGGATTTATCCTATAGAATGGCTCTGAATTTGAAATGCTATAATGCTGCAATAAATTTAAAAAGTGCCAATGTTCATTTCATGACCCAATGGAACAGCATGTGGAATTTCTGTCTGCATGTAGGTAATTAATACATCATGGCCAACGTTCCTTCAGCGGCTTTCAAATAATCAAATTATTATCAATTGGAAATTTAAAATAATTTATTATAGACAGTGGTAAGAAGATATAATTTTAAATTATGTATGCCAATTTGTTTTGGTTCTAAACAAAGTGAAATTAATAAATATCATGTGAAAATGATACATATTTATCGTCTATTACTTGGAGCAATAGAGAAATTAACCTTCTGGAAAATAAGATTGTTCTCTAAAAAAAAAAATTACAGTGCTACATGTCATTGGATAAATAATTGCTAAATGATGTTTACATCTCTCTTATTGAAATTTCTTTGTGTTTCAACTGTTAAAAACAAGACAACAGGCCCAAAATGGAGTTCACTTGTGCTAAGCCCCGTGTCACCAAAGAGACTTAATTATAGTTTCTAGTCTCCCAGAAATGGAATCTGAAACCAGTCAATCAGAAATTGCCTGACCAGCACCAGGAGAGTAATCTGCCTAATGCACTCTGCCATCCCCTGAAGGAGGTAAATAACTAACCCACTTTTTTTTTTTTTTGCCTGGATAACTTCCTCATTCCTGCTCCTTTCTGACTCTAAACGTCTTTCCTCTAATTGACTTTCCATTTGCTACATTGGATGGTGCCCAATTCAATTAAATTTTTGCTGAAATAAACTTAAAATTTTACATATGCCTCAGTTTATTATTTTTTAAGTTTATTTATTTGTGAGAGAGAGAAAGAGAGAACACAAACAGGGGAGGCACAGAGAGAGAGGAAGACACAAAATCTGAAGCAGGCTCCAGGCTCCAAGCTGTCAGCACAGAGCCTGACATGGGGCTCAAACTCATTAACCGTGAGATCATGATCTGAGCCAAAGTCAGAGGCTCAACCAACTGAGCCACCCAGGTACCCTGCCTCTGTTCATTTTTTAACAAAATCTTAGCTCTGGTAGTGACTAAGTTAGATGTGCAAAGCTTGTCCTGTTCCGGAATCGAGTTTACCCAACTTGGGAACATCTATGCTAGCTGCCTTGCAGGACTATATTCAGATAGTGGATGTTACTCCCAACAGAGAAGGTTATGTGGCTCACAGCATGTAATTCATAATCATCAATCCTCTCTCCATCCCCTCAACTCACCATTCCTTCTTGAGTAAAGAACTTACTCATAACAGGGTCGGGGAGCCTGGGTGGCTCAGTCAATTAAGTGTCTGACTCTTGATTTTGGCTCGGGTCATTTTCTTACAGTTCATGAGTTAGAGCCCTGCATCTGGCTTTGTGCTGACAGCATGGAGCCTGCTTGGGGTTTGTTCTTTCCCTCTCCCCCCTCTCCCTGTCCCTCTCCTGCTCATGCTACCTCTCTCTCTCTCTCTCTCTCTCTCAGAATAAATAAACATTTAAAAACAGGGAAGTTATTCATAGCAAGATATTTATAGATGTTTGTTGAATTGAATTTATGAAGTGACAAAATGTTATTTAATCCATGAGACAAAATACAATCTTTATAAAGTTTAAAATCATCATTTGTTTGGTTCTACCATATTATTATTATGATTATCATTATTATTATTGTTTTAGTTTTGTCAATTTTACTCATGCATTTTAACTCCCAATTCTGTTCTGAAAGCAAATAATAATTAAATCACTTCCTTTTGCCTCTAATAGGTCGCTGAGTGTTGCACTGTTTATGAAATCAAAATATCTTGAAATTTTGGCTCAATCCCTATTTGGGGCACGCAGATACAGATTTGAATGGAATTTGGAAAAGATTAATAAAAACATGAAAAGTCCTGACAGATTTGATTTATGAGTTTAGATTAACATAATTACAGAGTACATATCTTAGGGATAAAAAAATAATCCTTAAGGGAAACTATCATGAAAAAAACAAGCATAACTACAACAATTGTTCAAGACAATGAATTACATCACAGGGAAGGGAAAAAATGGATATATTCGTTAAGAAAGTTTAACACTACACCTCAAAGAAACCTAGAAAAAGAACATTCAGGCTGTAGATCAGAAATGATAACCTAAGAGAACCTTATAGCAGCTGTTGGATATTCTCCCCAAGGAAGCAAGGTAGGGTCAGAGTTATCGCAATTATTGACAATGAATGAAATGAAGAAATTATGAATCCTGTAGTTTTTAGTCAGAGATTAAGACGACTTCATGAATTCCATTTTGTTCTCCTCTGCATTTTTAATTACACACGTGCATGTGTACGGGAAAATATTCTGGGCAGAAGTTCAATTATGATACTCTGAAGAGAGAAGATGTTTAAATTTCTATTTGAGTGACAGCAAATAAATGATAAATACAGTATCACAGCGCGTGGCTGCTTCTTTTAGATAGCACAAATGAATAGAAGTCAACTTTTTGTTTTTCTTTTACTTTCCGTTTCTGTTGGCATCTTGCCAAAGCTTAAAATATAAGACCCAGAAATGACCCTTTCAGCAGGTGAACAGACGTCTCACTGGAATGATTAAAGGAAAGTCCTTGCTCCACCTGGACAGATGATCTAACAGCAATTTATAGCTTTTCTAAGAGCGATTCCAAAAATGTGTAAATCCCATCATATCCGATTTCTCTTAATTTTTTTAGTCAAATCTTTCCATCTTTCAAAATCTTAAGTCGTCTTAATCAGCCTTAATTAGGGTGTCTATGAAGCTTAAAAAAAACACTGGCACATAATATATTTAATGTAGAAAGGACCAAATTCCTTAGTTGATTCTTCCTCTGCCTCTCTTTGATGCTAAGAAAATGTGTTCTTTCTCAGGATGGGTCACCATAGCGATGAACACGACGCATGATCATTTCTGGTGTGAGTTTTTGCTTGTCAGCTTTCCGTAGGACTATGGCAGGAACGTGGTCACCCCGAGCACTGTTCTTCTGAACAGTCCATTGGCATTTGGGGAGAAAAGGAAAGACTAAAATAATTTCAGCTTGAGTTTTTAAATGTGATAGTTCCAATTAAAATGGCCTTTGCTCAAACAGATGAACATAGGGGAAGGGTGGGGGTGGGGGGAAGAGAGGAAAGCAAACCAGAAGAGGGTCTTAACTATGGAGAACAAACTGAAGGTAGATAGAGGGAGGTGGGCAGGGGATGGGCTAGATGGGTGGTGGGTACTAAGGAGGGCACTTGTGATGAACACTGGGTGTTGTATATAAGTGATGAATCACTAAATTCTATTCCCGAAACTATTATTACACTATATGTTAACTATTACACTGTATGTTAAAATTTAGATAAATATTTGAAAAAACAATGGCCTTTGCTTGCTTCTTTTCTTTGTTTTCAAATGGAAAGATGGCCAGTTTAAAAACAATGTCTTTAATCAAACTGGAAGAGTTATTTGATATGTGAAATGTAAGTTCTCACTCCAGCGAAATAATCAAGATCAGTGATAACCCGCTGATCTGTAAGTCTTTCAAAGCAGACATCTGGTCCCATGCTGAGCCCGCGTCCTCACAAATGAAGCAGGGGGTTAGCAAAGGTGCCCTGCCCTTCAGGTCCCCTAGGAATAATGTGTGCGACCAGAAAGTAGTTTCATTTTCTGTCTCTCCACATTGCCAAACACATGTTAGGTTCTGGGTGTATATTGTTGATTCTGTTTTTACATCTCGTTTATAGCTAATGCATTTAATGTTCTTTAAATACAGATCAGATATAAACTTTAAATGGAGTAAATCTTTACATTTCTTAGCCGTTAATTGTAAATACACATGGTTTTTAGGAAATTTTTTCTTACCTCCTCAAATATTTAGGCAGATTGCCTGTTTGCATCTTTTACACATCAGAATAAGGAGTAGACACACATTTCTAATTGAGTCAAAATATGACATATGTAAACCAAGAAAGATATTATTTCAAAACACTTATACCTGAGGGGCACTGGGGTGGCTCAGTTGTTAAGTGTCCAGCCTTGGGTTAGATTATGATCTCACAGTTTGTGGGTTCAAGCCCCACGTGGGGTTCTGTGCTGACAGCTCAGAACCTGGAGCCTGCTTCGGATTCTGTGTCTCCCTCTCTCTCTGCCCTTCCCCTGCTCGTGCTCTGCCTCTCTCTCTCTGTCTCACAAAAATAAATAAAATGTTTAAAAAATTAAAAAAAAAACCACTCATACCTGCATTGGAAGTAAATTGTAATGCCCAAAGTAGGTTACCTTTGCTGAAATGTAATGAATGCATGGACATTTACTTAAAACTGCCAAATATTAGCATTTATCTTGGCTAAAAGTTATTTCTTATTTATAAACTGAAATAAGCTTGGGATTTCAGTATCTGTGAGATTCTCTGAGTTTCAAACGTGGCAAAAAAAATTATTCTCCCATTCTCAGTTTTATCTCTCTTGGACTGTGTTTTAAAGTGATAAAAACTGCAATGATTAGATTACTTCTTGAAGCTTGATTGTGGCCTGGACAGCTGGATTTGCACAATGGGAGCTAATAATAGAAATGACAAAAAGTTAGTTTAGGTCAATTTTTATTCCTTGAGACCAGGTTCACAAAATTTCCTCTGATAAGGTGGATTATTTAAGCCTTGCTTGAGTTCCTTAATGCAAATTAATTGCCCAAATAATAATTTATGAAGTGCAGGTAACTCTATTAAATTCTATTAATTTATAGACTCTGATCAGCAAAATTAAAATGTAGAAGTGCTATTAGTCATAATGACTAGGTACATTATGATTCTAGTATATTGATTTTATAAAGATTATTATCAAATATATTGGTTAGACATGATATTTAAGAGACGTGTTTAAGTTACATTTTTTTAGGATTAATTTCAACCATCTGTATCAAGACAAACCACTCTTCCTATATAATAATATAGTATATGTCATATAATATATACATTATATAATAATATATATATTATGTATATATATATATATAGAGAGAGAGAGAGAGAGCGAGAGAGAGAGAGAATATGTCATATAATGTATATCTTGAGGTAAACCTCCAGATATACATGCAGGTACTCCAAATCTCAGAAATGCAATTCATTGAATTTTTTAAAATCACTTTCTAATTTAAACTATGCCTCAAGGGCTATTTTATAAAACTTGACTCTTTTAGGAATACTATCATCATATCATTTCTTCAAGAAATTAAATTTCTTTTAACATAATTATAATTTGTGGATATTATAAATATATAAACATACACATAGTTAGGAAGGGGCTTTCATTCATTTGCTCAGTTAATCAATTATCTAACTCATGCAAGCTTTTTCTTCGTGCCAGGCATTATTTTTGATGCTGGGAAATGCCAGTAACCTGAACCAAGGATCTCACAGTCAAGTTCAGACAACAGCCCCCACCCCCCCTTCTAGTCTACCCAGTACTCTGGCCACACTTTTAAAATATGATTTGCAGTCACCACTCGTGCTAAGCTTCCAACATTCTTGATGTTTCTTCTTTTTCTTCCCTTGTGTGTCTCAAAGATGTCTACTGCTTTTCAAGACAACTGCCTTTTTGAAAGCTTCTACTCACTATCTCCATCCTCTGAAGGCCTCAAAACATGTCAGGACTTCCTGTCCCCCTACTCCGGAGGGTCTGCTTGCACCAACAGCAGAGCACTTAGCACACTGCTTTGTAGCGCTTGTCTGTCTGTCTCTCCCACGAGACAGTGAGCAACTTGAGACCAGGGCTTTCTCTCTGATCATTGGCCTATCACGAAAGCCTGTCTCTGATTTGGCAGAACACCTATTGGAAAAAAGGAAAGAAATGAAGTGAAATGAAATCAAGTGGAATGAAAGTGAACCCATGGGGTAAGTGAACCCATGGGGTCTCCTTGTCAGCCTTCTATGATGGAGTTTCTGTATCTCTACAGTGTGTATGTTGGGAGTGGGGTGAAGGGTGTTATGTCTAAACATTCATATTCGAACACATTCCGATGATTTATTGTTTAAAATGCCTAAGGATAGGGTGTGTCATTCAACATAGAAACAAAGTAAAACAAAACAAAAATACATCACCAACAATCATGACTAAATACCTGACATGTGAAATTATGGCCGAGGCAGTTCCCCCGGGGAGGCTCAGAGCAGGGACCCCTTGGGCCTCTTGAGGTTGTCCTTTCGGGATTCAGGTTCAATAGAACAAAGGAGCTGATCTATTGCCAGGCAGCCAAATGGTGCTCCTTCAACCTGGTATCTGTCAAGATAGGGAAAAGATAATGCCACTTTGCATCAGGCACAGTGAGAAGGGAGCAGCAGGAAGCAGGCAGGTTGAAAGTGCACTGCTCACATTGTTTCCTTGAGGGTCTGCCATCCTCAGAAACAATGCACATATTTCTCTGAAGATTAGCCAGCTGAGTGGAAAAGATCACACACGCGAAAGGGAGCAAAGCCAAGACGAGGAAAAAAGAGACGGCAAGTCCTCTGCCATAAGGCTGAAAATACACTTCCTACCTTTAGCAAGGGAACAATATCTGGATTAATTTCAATCCGATGTGCAAAAAATAGTGAATGGAAATGAAAAACTTCATTTCAAGGGAGTCTTTTGAAACCAGTTGCATTATTTTATTTTATTTTATTTTATTTATTAAAAAAAATTTTAATGTTTATTAATTTTTGAGACAGAGAGAGACAGAGCATGAACGGGGGGAGGGTCAGAGAGAGAGGAAGACACAGAATCCGAAGCAGGCTCCAGGCTCCAGGCTCCGAGCTGTCAGCAAAGAGCCGGACGCGGGGCCTGAACTCACTGGCCGTGAGATCATGACCTGAGCCGAAGCTGGAAGCTCAACTGACTGAGCCACCCAGGCGCCCCAGTTGCATTATTTTAAAAATTATCCCTAATCGAATCACCCGAACACAAAACAATTTTATTGTTGTGTGTTATTGAAACCGTTGATGCGTGTTTACGCAATGCATTTAACATATAATAGACTGCTTTAATTATTGTATCTTTTTGTTTGTTGGTTGGTTTTAATTCAGTTGCAGAATAAATTTTTGTTGTGTCCCGGTGACTTGATTTACATGTCCTGTGGAAACTGTTGCACCCAAGTTGAAGCTATGTTAGATAATCTTGAAATGAATATCTTTTATATTATACATTTTGTCTGTTTAGGATAAAATCCAGGGCAAAATTCCTTAATCACAAGATATGACCACTGCTGGAACTCTTGTTTTGCACTGCATATTGCCTCCTAAAAACCTTCCCTGAAGTTCCCCTGCCAACAGCAATAGATGAGCACATCGGCTTCACAAACTCACACTAAAATAATGGCCTTTGATTTTTCAACATTTATTTTAGAAATCTAAAAGTTGATTTGGTTGTTTATATTTTATAAGTTTAAATTAGGTATGGCTTGCTCCTTCGTGTATAGTGCCTAGGAACTTATTAGCAGCCTGATGTTGTAGTTTGACTAGAGTCTTTATGCAGAATATCTATAAACCGGCATTTTAAAAGTCTTAAGCATATGCAACTTTGGAATTTGTTTATATTGATTGTCTCCAAATTTTCTTTGGAGGCATCTCCATCCTTAAAATGCAAAGAAAGCTTAATTTCTCCCCGATTTTGATACATCCCATTGTTTTGCCTAGCCTTGTTTTCTCCTGTACTTTACTTTGTTTCTCATATAAATCTGTTTGATCCACTTGAAATTTACTTAGGAGGACGGTAAAATGAAGGGATTAAATTTCATCCTTTATAATTTTTTAATCAAAATTGCTATTCAGTGATCATGGCATCATTTACCATGTAATCTTTTCTTATTCCCCTGATTTTAAAGCTTTCTCTTTGGTATATATTGAGCTTTTATATGTCATTGGATCTATTTATGGTTTTCCATTGATGTGTGCTTTCATTTTACGCAAGTATTATATTATGTTAAATATTGTTGCATTTCAATGTGGCTAGTGACATCATCTTGGTTGTACTCCCAATTCCCCCTTAATATGTTTTTTGAAAATATCTTTGCCTGTTTATTTTGTGATGCCAATTTAAGAACACACATTTTAAATTACTACTACTCAAAATAGACCTTTGACATTCTATCTTCTCCAATATTGAATTAAGTATCAAATTGCACTGAATAAATCACAGAACATTTTAAAGTTCGGTTGAGATTTGGCTTTTAAAAAATAATTCTTAGTTACTAAAAAAGATAGCGATAGTATAAGATTTCCAGGAGTTCCTCTTCTGGATTTATTTCAGAGATCCATGTGTTTTGAAGTTTGTCCTCAGAAATGACATTCAGGGACAACCACTGAAGAAAATCTGTTTTACTATTTTGTAGTCATATTTAGATTTTAGAGTCTTGAAGTGTTACCCAGCTGGATAATTCATGTAATTTAGCAAACTGGACAGCAAAGGATTCTTATTTATTTTTTATATTCACTAACTCTAACAAAATGTTGAAGTGATGTGTATTTGGTTAAACTAGGGAATGCTGATGTATATTTATATAAATTGTTTATTTATATTGAATAAGGCAGTAGAAATTGTTTCTAACCATATGTTATACAAATCTGAATAGCATGGTCTAAAGCCGACAAACTTCTATCCAAAGTATTGGGGTAATTTTATGTGATTAGATTGATCAAGGCAAAATTATTCATACATTTAATCCTTTAATAGTTAACATGGGAGCGATCAGACTGGTGTAGAGTACATGATAAACTTTAAAAACCAGAATATTGGGGACACCTGGGTGGCCTCGTGAGTTGAGCGTCTGACATCGGCTCAGGTCATGATCTTGAAGTTCACGCCCCTATGCTGGGGCTCACTGCTGTCAGCATAGAATCTTCTTTGGATCCTCTGTACCCTTCTCTCTCTGCCCCTCCCCTGCTCTCTCTCTCTCTCTCAAAAACAAATACACATTTAAGAAAATAATAAATAATTAAAGAAATATTAAAAACAGAATCTTTCAGGAAACTTAAATTTATTTTTTTAATTTTTAATGTTTATTTATTTATTTACTTATTTAGAAAGAAACAGAGTGTGACCAGAGGAGGAGCAGAGAGAGGGAGACACAGAACCCAAAGCAGGCTCCAGGCTCTGATCTGTCAGCACAGAGCCTGACGCAGGGCTCAAACTCACAAATCTCAAGATCATGACCTGATGTGAAGTCGATTGCTCAACTGACTGAACCATGCAGGTCTCCCTCTCCCTGTCTCTTTCTTTTCTCTTTCAGGTTCTTCTATTTCTTAAATTTATACAAAGAAGACAAGGAATATTTAATAAGCATAGCATAATGCATATCAGAGAATACTGTCACATGTGAAACAGGACCCATGAATGGTGTATACTTGGTTACTTTCAAATTTGTTCCAGTATTTTAAAAACATATGACCCTGGAAGCTTTAGAGGGCATACTGACTTCTGGATATACAATCTTGAGCATAAAACTCATTCTTGATTGCCCCTGAAGAGTACTTTGTTGAAAAAGTTGATAGAGCATTTTATCAACTCCAAAGAAAGGAGTTCTATGATCTATTAGTGATATATTCCATGGGTACTAGACAGATTAGCTCTGTATTTTCTCATCCGTCAACTGGAGATGATAATATTTGCTCTGCCTACTTCACACTAGTGTTTTAAAAAGAAAATGAACTAAAGTGTTCTAATAACAACAATCTAATTTGACTATTTTCATCCAGCAGTGATGGATGAAAATGGCAGTGATGGTCAATCAACTAATGCTTTAATAAAATTTTCATTTTTTCAGAAGTAGATCAAAACTAACATATGTCGTCCTGTGTATGAGTTTGTTCATAGCATTAAAATTTGAAGAAAAAAAATACAAAGTGTCTATGTGTGCAACCAAGAATTTTATTGTAGCTACATGGCATCATGATCTCCGTCTTAACCCATTCTTCCAGCCCTTCCCCCCAAAAAACAAAATCAAAAACAAAAATGTCTCTATAATGCTGAAGTCCATTTAATTTAATTAAACTTACCTAATTTTGTATTAATAACATTCAATAGTCCCCAGTTGGTATAAGCTACTTGAGGGCAAGGCTACCATTATTCATTTCTACGTCATTTGTTATTCTTATCCCTACCTTATTCTATCCTTATCTTCACGCAGGACAAGTACAATACATATCATTGTTCCTATAAATATGTTCTAACAGCTCACTATTTGTGCTAAGTGCTGGGAACACAGTGGTGAGTGTGTTAAATACAGCCCATACCCTAGCAGAATTCATTCTGTTACTGATTTTTGGAAATAACAAGAACATGGGACATAGTTTAAAAAGAGACTTTTTAAGGAATGGTTTTCAGAGGGATGTACTAATCTCAGATTATAAAGATAAGATTTAAGAGGGCTGAAAATACAGAAGGCATGTATTCTATAGGAAAGGAACTTCTTGTAAAAGACAGGTAGACATAAAACACCAGGCACTCAGGCAACTTTAGAGAGTGGTATACATCTGGAGGGATAAAATGTCCGTGAAGGAGAGATAGATCAGGATAAATTACTAGCCAGAGCCAGTAGGGACTAAAGAGTATGACCTGGCACCAACAGCTAGCCCATTGTCATTACATAGCACAATACTTATGCCTCTGATGGCCTGTAAGCAACACAAGACACCTTCATAAGTATATCTGAGCCCAGACGAAACAAATGCTCAGACATCATTTGCCTAACTCACCTAAGTGCCACATATTTTAAACCAATTACATCTTTAGCTTTCTTGTAATCCCTCCAATTCCCATGTTAAAATATCATGTCACCAACTAACCTCTGATTTCTGACATTATTCAACCCAGAGCAAAGCCCTGCTTCCCTTGAAGCCTTCCCGAAGTCACCTAACACACATCCAAATCTTACAGCAAGGCGTTCTCTCATGGAGACACCCTACTGGCCCCATGGGGTGTGGCCTCTTTTGTTACAGCAAGTAATAGAACCAGCTTTGTTTGACAACTTCTGTATTCCTGGCAGTATTAGGTGAGCATAAATATGCTCAAAACATAGTAATGACAACTGTAGAGTTAGTATAAGAAATGATGGAGGAAACTAAAGGATCCCCAGATTTCCTATGGGCAGAGTGGTGGATTCCCTGTGATTGGGGGTAAAGATGGTATAACAGGCTTGAGGGTATGAATGGAAAAAGAGGAAGAAGAAACTTTTTTTTTTTAATTTTTAAGTGCTTGTGTGATATCTAAACGCAGATACTCAAAAGGTGTTGGAGAATCAGTATACAAGAGTAGTTAGTGAAATAGATGTGTGATTAAATCCCTCCTCTGTAATTCCATGAAAAGTATGTTATTGTCATTGGTCTTAAATTGCTCAGTGTTAATGCAAGGGGCTTAGAAAACAAGAACTATTTATTTAAATGATACGGCTATAGTCACAGTCAAAATAAGGAGTGTGAATATGAGAGATGGCTGCAGAATTAAACCTTTATAAGAGAGAGCAACTTGTTTTCATTTAAAGCTCATCGATTTTAAACCATTTTTAATGATGGCCCCTGCAATTTTACATATATTCTTTCCAGAAACAAGTTGAACATAGAGTCTTAGAATAACAGGAGGAAAATAAACATTATGTTCATGATAAGAACAGATCTGGAAGAGCATATGAAGAGATTGGAACATAAAACCTCACTGCCGTCCTGAGAACATGACAAAGGATGTGGGGAATGCAAATTGCAAAAGCATGCTACAGTCTTGTGTGCTAGTATTTTAGAAATCTTTGGGATTTGACACGTATTGAAGTGTATTATTTATTACAGTCTCTGTTTTGATTCTGCTAGAGATTGGTGTTATAATACAAACTCATCCCAAGAAGTGAATGGCAGTTGATCAAGGCTTAGTGCACAGGGATAGTTTCGGGTAGAACTTGATGCCAATTCTCAATGAACCCAGGTTAGGATGTTTTTATAACAATTCTAATTCTATCCTCCTCTCTGCTTCTATGAGTTGTCTTGGAAAAATGTGTATGCAGTGGCTCCAAGTTTGCTGGACATACAATCAGAGGGCCTAGACGTATGTTGCTAACTTGATCTGGGAGAAAGAAGTGTCATGAGCCTCTGGTAAATAGAACAGTGCCAAAATCTTGGTGCAGCCCACCCTGTATTCCATGTTCTTTGATTCTACACATTCCACCCAGAGGACCTATGCAGTAAAACTCGAGCTCTTCATTCATAGTCTTTAGGGGTCCATTAACCTTGCTGGAGAACATTAGTCAGTTTCAACTACTACGGAATTTAATTCTTTTTTAATGTTTATTTATGTATTTTGAGAGAGAGAGAAAGAGAAAGAGAGCATATGCAAACAGAGGAGAGGCAGAGAGAGAGGAGGAGAGAGAATCCCAAGTAGGGTCCATGCTGCTAGTGCAGAGCCCTGTGCGGGACTCAATCTCAGGAACCCTGAGATCATAACCTGAGCTGAAATCATTAGTCGGCCACCTAATTCAATGAGCCACCCAGGCACGCCTCGACTCCTATGCAATTTATAAGTAAAGCACATGAACAACGATCCAGGAAAACAATGTCTTCTCCCTTATTTACAAAACTAGTTTTTTGTTTGTTCCTCTTTGATAATAATTTAAAATAAAATAACATTTGGGGCACCTGGCTGGTTCAGCAGGTAGAGCATCTGATTCCCGATCTCAGGGTTCAAAGTTTGAGCACCATGTTGGGTGCAGTAGATTATTTAAAAATGAAATCATTCTAAAAAATAATGAAATGAAATGAAATGAAAAAATAAAGTAAAATAAAATAACACCTGAGATGAATATTATTAAACCTATTCTACACAGTGACAGAAATGCATGTTCTTTTTGATTTTTCCCAAAATGTCATTCGAGTGGATTAATTAGCAGACCTATTTAGTAAGTTTTTGACTGCCTATAGCAACACTTCCTGTTATATAACAAAGATACACACAGGCAAAGTGATGCTTTTCTGACCTCGTTGTCATGTGTGTGACTATGGCTCTGACTATACCTGAACTTGTGGCTGAGTTTACTCCCAGGTTTTTGTGGAGTGAGGTCATTTTGGCTGTTCATTCAAAGCAAGGAAAATCTAGGCCATTTTGGTTTAGCACTTGGAAGACAGAAAGGAAAAGATGTCTTTCGAGCATTCATAGCAGGCCAAATATTCAAGAAGAATCACAAGCATTTCTTGAATGTATGGAGCAGAACTCAATCACAAAAACATATGCTGAATGCCCAAGATGTGCCAGCCGGTGTGTTTTACACTATTGGAAACATATGGTAAATATACTTCCTTCAATTAAAAAAAATATATGCTACAATCCCATGTAGTATGAACAATGACAGCAATTATAATAACTGTGATCCGGAAACCCACTGTGTCCATAGGACTCTTCTAGCTATTGTTTCATTGCTTCTAAAGGTTTCTTCTACCTGAGCACTAAGCACAAAGACAGAGGAGGGTAACTTTGTTTCTTATTGCTCACATGTGTGGGAGGGGCTCTGTCACTGGAAAATCTTAGCTCCAAGCTGAAATCTCTTTGAATTCTTTGAGTTCCTTTAAAGGTAAATCCTGCTTTTGTTTCTACCCTATAACATGTCATTTTGTTTGTTTTCACATACAAGATTATTGTATGTGTATAATATTTAGTTATCGAGCACAACTTTTTGTAAAAATGCTCAAACAAAAGTAGACTCTTGAAACAACGCCAAGTGGTTTTTTAAAACTTAGTTAAATTTTTTTAAGTTTATTTATTTTGAGTGCACAAACAGGGGAGGGGCAGAGAGGGAGGGAGAGAGAGAATCTCAAGCAGGCTCTGACCTATCAGAGAAGCCTGATGTGGAACTCGAACTCACAAACTGTGAGATCATGACCTGAACCTAAACCAAGAGTCGAATGCTCTTGCAGCTGAGCCAGCCAGAAGCCTCCCTCCCCAAGTGGTTTTATATAACCCACTACCTCCATTAATCACTTTCTTATTTCATTCTTGCATCTTTTCCAAAGATTAGGCAATGAAAGTTTCTAAATTTATGTGACCAGGTCAAGATTACAAAGCTGATGAGTAGAAGATTGAGAATTAGATATATTGTCTATTTGCTTTCCCTGTCACCATAAGGCTTCCCATGCAGAGAAATGGGATGAGGAAGCCAAGAAGAGTGGTCCTCCATGGGTATCCTTGATGGTTCTTAAGTTGAAATGAAAGGAAAAAGTTGTCAAACTAAAACGGAAGCATGGTGCTTTTGGTCTATTCCACTCTGACAAGAGTCCAAATCTTCACTGTATAAGGAAGATGCTTTTGACAAGCCAGCCTCTGAGGCTTGCGTAACTTTTTCTTGCAAATCAATAAAAAATCTTATTGCATATTTACATCAATTTTCAGTTACACAGGAATCTTGTTTTATTTACTACTCTGTCTGCAATGTCTAAAACCATGTTGATTGAATTAATGATTATTACCTTGGTTAATAATACAACATAAGAATAACACACCATTTAGGTAAATCCAAACTTACATCCAGAAAATCATTTTTTTTATTTTTTTTTCAACGTTTATTTATTTTTGGGACAGAAAGAGACAGAGCATGAACGGGGGAGGGGCAGAGAGAGAGAGAGACACAGAATCGGAAACAGGCTCCAGGCTCTGAGCCATCAGCCCAGAGCCCGACGCGGGGCTCGAACTCACGGACCGCGAGATCGTGACCTGGCTGAAGTCGGACGCTTAACCGACTGCGCCACCCAGGCGCCCCTCCAGAAAATCATTTTAAATTAAGGTTTCTCTTGGTGTTTTAAATATTTGACAACTCATCCATAGCTGTTATTTAATTCTCTCTATCAGCATGTGTAAGAGAAAAGGTTCAAATGATATTTACCATTTAATCGGAAAGAAGTGTCAGGAGTGCAAAAACAATCGCGTGTAAATTGGTAGAACGTAGCATATAACACATTTCACAAGGTGTTTGTTTCGTATAGACCTTTCTACTAAATGCAGTGATGCCAACAAAATTTCTGTCTTTATTCCCTTCTACCCAGATATCTAGGATAATAGTTTGAAATTAAATGCTGGGATCACTCTATCTTCTTACCTCTTCCGCTTCCTCCAACTCCAGTTTTATGCCTGGTGTGAATTAAATATTGAGTCAGGGAAAGAGGAAGGGATATTCTTACACTCCCAAACACTGCTAAGTATAACTATCGTTCACATGCAGAAGAATGTTTTTTAATGTTCGTATTTTATTGTGTTCCCTTGGCTTTCAACAATCGCTCCCTCAATATGCATTCTATACCTTAATCTATTTTTCCAAAACACTGAATGTTCATGATTCCTTTCCCACAAAGAAAAGCTCTCAATTTAGCTCAAAATTATCCATGGAATTGTAGGGGAACCTGAGAAGGACACAGCGTAGTGTCAAAACCCCACATTCATGCTCATCCATGTGTAATTGTTAGCCCTCAAATAGCCTCATTCTTCCCATTCAACTATCCACATATTTTAGAAAGTGGTTTAAGCAATATTATTTTCATTATAGTCTTTTGTACCATTTCAGATTATGATCTTTCCAATCATGGGCCTCCTGCCTGGCTCAGTTGGGAGAGCAACTCTCAGTTGGGAGAGTGACTCTTGAATTTGGGGTTGTGAGTTCAAGCCCCATGTTGGGGATAGAGATTATTTAAAAATAAATAAAAGCATAAAAATTAAAAAAAACCAAAATTCCCCAAATTAATTTCCTACATTGCAAATTTTCATACCCATTCGTTGGCATTAGTAGCCTATTTCATAGTGTTTTAACTTTGGTTTATATGTCACCTGTTCAAATAGATTGTCCAGTATTTAAAAAGAGAGGTCTCTTCTTAGTGCTATTGTTTTCACAGCATTTATTCTCATGTTATGCAGATAGTGGGTCTTTAAATATTCATACAAATGTTATCGGTCATATCCAGACTTTACTCTGAGCCAGAATTTTCTTTCTTTCTTCCTTCTTTTCTTCCTCTCCTCTCTTCTCCTTTTCTTTCTTTCTTTCTTTCTCATAAGAGAATGAATGAATGAAGTTAGCACTTCTGGAATAGTAACCTAATTAAAGAATGAATTACAATATCAAGGGTCCAGGATAGTATCAGTGTAGATATCTGAGTGATAAGAACTTGAATCAAGTGAATGCAATGGGAACCTAAAGTAGTAGAAGTGTTTGAGAGACATCTGGTTGCAGTATAGTAGGAAAAAACAAATATAATAAAACCTTGGATTATGAATAATTTGTTATGCAAGTGGTCCACAGGACAAGAAAACATTTATAATAAATTTTGACTTGATAAATGAGCAATGTCTTGCAATATGAGTAGAATGTAATGAAACCGAACTAATGTTTCTTCTTTCTCTCTCTCACTGAGGGATTGTGGGTGATTGTCTCCCATGTGTAGACACTTGGTCTCAGGCCACAGTTTTGGGAGAAATCGGTGATTTTTCAGAAGTTTGGAAAATGCCCACAACTGGCATTAGAGTATTTTTTGTCACTTCAAAGCACCTATGGACAGTCCTTTGCTTTGGCATACAAGAGTGAGCTTAGGAATGCTTTGCTTCATTTCAGGTCAGGCTGCCTACAGATAGAGACCCTTTCCTTTGCTGCCTTATGGCCAGTTACATTAAATACAGTATATGACAAGAATTTATTAATACTGTACTGTAGTCACCATCCATGTGAGAGTATATAATGGCCCTCGTGCAGAAAAAGATTCCATTGAGCAAATAGATAGCACTGATTCCATTAGTGATAGTGAAAGTTGTACTACACAATAACCCTCCTCTCTCCTGTCTCCCTCACACCAGCCACGAAGGTTTTCAAAGGTAAGTGCAGGTTAGTTTGTTTATTTTTCGTTATATTTTATATTTTTCTTTATTTTTTTTGTATTGTGATCTTTTCATATTAATATTTTTGGGTTGTGGAATGAATCATATGAGTTTCCTTTATTTCTCATGGGGAAATTCACTTTGATATACAAGTGCCTTTGATTATAAGCATGCTTCTGGAACAAATTATCCTCACAAACCAACGTTTTACTGTACTTTGTATATTATCACATTTCCAAAGGTCTGAGCTCAATTTCAATTCTTTCAGCACTAGTTAGATTAATTTTAGTTACTTTCCTTCTATGAGTCATTATTTCATCTATCCAAAATGGCTACAATATACCTGATTCACAATTTTGAGGATTAAATGCCATAATACATAGAAAATTCTTATATATAGTATTTGACACCAAAGAAGCATACTACTATTTTTGTTAATGTGGGATTCATGAATCAAGGTTATAGGTGCAGGTATTGATAAAGCAACCCTCTGATACTTAAGGTGTCAAAAATATTGATAAAATAATCTTATGATCTTTAAGATATGTTTCCTGTATTCTTTTACTTGCCTCCACTCTATTTCTCACTCCCATATCACTCATTCTCAACTTTAGTGGTACTTTGCAAAGCAATCAGTCACACTCCTTACCTTTTTCTCTTTTAGAGTTTGCAAAATTTTAATTTGCACAAAAAATTGCACAAATAATGAAATTGAAATAAATTCACTTAATAAACTAAAATATAAGGTAAAGCAGGGAGAGCTATAAAGATGATACATACATGCATACATATATACACAGAGATGGAAAGAGGGATTCTCAGATAATGCTATATTTGGATATTTTAATGGAAAACACCTACATTTGCTTTACATTTTTAGGAGGAGAACATCCATGAGTGGAAGAGGGGGTGGGATAGTTGAGGTTTATAAGGCACTGTATATAGTCAATACTTATTAAATCCCTAAACTAAAATGAGAAAGGCAGGTTTTCTTAAAACTACTCTACAATTTTAGAGAAAGTAATTACACATTAGGGATATTCAGTCTAAGGAAAAAAGAGGGAAAGTTACCTTCAAGAGCCTTCTCAGTCTGTAGATTTTGTAAAGGCTGGATCTCCTAGTAAGGGACAAATTAATCTTAGTTGAAGGAAAGCTTTACTGGCAACTGTGTGATTTTTTTAGCAATTATTAAGCTAATGTCTTTAATATCTCCTTTGGAATCATTTCTCAATGCAGTATCTCTGTGAAGTAGTCATGAAGCCTAGTTATCATACATGAATAGTAGACAGAAGGTACTAGAATTCATAGCAAGGCAGTATGCTGGTATGCTCAGATATAATCTTTAGCAAGAGTATATAAATTCTTTCATCTTAATCTTTAGAATGTCAATAATAAAGGTTAGAATTCAGCAATACCTGTCATATAGTGTAATGTAATCATACTCATCATTAAAGTCTAATTAATTTTGTATTTGTGATGTAACAAATTACTACAAAATCTGAGGCTTCACATGACAAAAATTTATCCTCCCATAGTTTCTGTAGGTCAGCCACTTAGGCAGACTTGGTTGAGTACCCTACTGAGTCTCACAAGACCTGTGTCAGGATGGTGACAGAGTTGCACTCCCCACTGTGATGTTGACAATAAATCTGTCTCCAGAATCATTCAGTTTGTTGACAAATTTCAGTCTATATGGTTGTAGAAGTGAGATCTCCATTCCCTTGCTTGTTGTTGGCTGTAGATCCTTCTCTGCTTCCAGAAATCGCTCATGTTCCTTGGTTAGTGTACCCTTCCTCCCTCATGCCAATGACCTTCAGAGCCAGAAATGGTGGGTTCAGGCCTTTTTATGATCCCAATGTCTCTGACTTCCATTTCGGGGACGTGCTGACTTTTTCTTCTGCCTTCTTTTGTTTTTTAAAGGGGTCATGTGATTATATTTGGCTCACTGGGATAATCCAAATAATCTATTAAAGTCAGCTACTTAGTAACATTTACTGCATCTGCAATGTCCTTTTTTCATATAAGAGAACAGTATCCTACATGGGGGAAAATATCCTACAAGCCAAAATTCTGTCTGTCACACTAATTAAAAAGGATGCTATGATTTGGAAGATAATAGTATGAAGGGGAAAGAATGAAGGAAAGTAGCCATGAGTTGAAATAGGTTGTTCTTCATTTATTTCCCCCATACTTCAAGGGTATAAGATGCCTTTAGTGATTAAGGGAACATCATGAAGTCAAGGACTGAGTCGGTGGCTTGGAGTCTCTGTATTGGGATGCAGGAGTTTCTCTTTAACACTGTGCCTCCTCTCCCAACCTGGACTATGGCCAAAATTATTTGGTTTAGCTTTCTCAAGAAACCCTATTTCTCCTCTTTTTTTCCCAAACATTGAGATAAATCACAGATTCACCACCATGGAGCTTGCTGTGTCAAAATGAGATGATTCTGAGGCCAAGGTTGGAAGCATGGAGGACATGGTCAATGCCAGGCCAGCAGCTGATGGAAAACTTGGTCATCATCACTTAAGGACCTGTCACCAGCAAGGAGCTCAGTCAGCAAGGGAGAATGAGTGGATCTTGAGCAGGCTATGAGTTACTCTTGTAGCAAAACTCAGCTACAAATTGCAGCAAGGCAAAAAGCCCCTGGTAGAAAGGGATACAAGGTAGAGTTCAGAGGATATTCTAACTAAGGACAAGTTGCATGTTGGACACAGGGAGGCACAATGCTTTTTCTTCACAGTATATTCATATGTCACCTCAGGAATAGACACAGGCAAAAGAGTGACTATATGAAGGACTAGTTTTTTTTTTTTTCCTACAAAGACAGCTGAACAATTCCTAAAGGAAAAATTGAATGGTCAGAATGCCTTAAGTTTAAACCAGTTTGAGATTTTAAATAATTCGTTCTGATTACCACTGGGCGCAAAGCTTAGAGAAAAGACTAGCATGGGAAGGCATAGCTCCTAGATTCTTTGTAGCAGCTAAGAATAGCCATCTGTTTAAAGAGGGCTCCAATTAGTTGTTCTACTCACAACTTGCTAGCACATTTTAGGCCAATTACTGCCACTATACTGACATTTATTAGTTAACCATTAATTATCAAGGCAGACACAAAACAGTCCGTGGACCTCACTTTATAAATTTTATAAATTTGATGAAATTCCATTACAAAGATGTTCCCCTTAGAACCAAAATCAAACAGAAAGCTGCCAAATTCAGAGACTGGATGGACTGTTGGTGATTAGATCATGTGCCCCATCCCCAAGAGTACATTTTACATACCTTACTAGTTATTGATGCCCTATTCATATAGGAGTGTTGAACATATATAAGGCATTTAAGCCAACCACTCTTCGTTACTACCTTTAAATTTATTAATGGAAGCCCATCCTAAATATTCATTATTCTAGTTAAAAGAACACTAATTTTACCAATTAAATCTAATTTCTCAATGTGATGGCTGAAAGGCTTATAGTAGTTCCCCTGGACTATATGCTTCCTGCCATAAAGGCAGAATTAAGCCATCCCAGGAATGTGAATTCTTGATTAGGGCAGTTGACACCCTTCTAATCAAAGCTCAAGATAATTGGCACACGTATCCTATGAAACTATGTAACCTGACACTTCTGAAATAAATTATGAATATCATAATACATGGTCTTTTACTATGAGGGAATTTTCGAATAACTGAAATCAGAAGGTCATGGGAGACCTCTGCGAGGCTACCTTAAACCTAAAACTTAAATTACAAGAAGTGGTTTAAAAACATTTACAGTGAGATTCATGTCAATGAATGACAGTTCATGAAAAAGCTATCTAAGAAGAATCTTGGCTTGTTTAAGGAAATGGAAAAAGAGTGGGTGAGCATGAAAAGAAGATGCAATTCATCAGGGAGGAGGTCAGAGGGGACTACGGTGAGGCTACTAGATTCCATAAGATCTTAGCGACCCAAGATAGAGTTTGCATTTTGCAATAAGTGCAACACAAGGGCATCAGAAGCTATGAGGCAGAAATATCATGATATGACTTATATTTATAATGGAATATTCTGGCTCTTATGGATTGTAGAGGAATAATATTTGGGATGGAAAGACCAGTTTAGGGTCTAGTGCTGTATTCCAGCAATGACCTCATGGTTGTTTGTAACGGCATGGCAATATAGGAAGTAGAGCGTAGCAATTTGACTTTGAATAAAATATAAAGCTATCCTGACTTCCTGATGACTGAATTGGGGCTACTATAGACTTAATGCCTATAACCCTTCAAAACTCATATGTTGGGGGTGCGGCTGGGTGGCTCAGTTGGTTAAGCGTCTGACTCTTGGTTTTGGCTCAGGTCATAATTTCCCAGCTTTGTGAGTTTGAGTCCCACATTGGGCTCTGCTCTGGCATCAGGGATCCTGCTTGGGATTCTCTCTCTCTCTCTCTCTCTCTCTCCCTCTCTCTGCCCCTTCCCCGCCCATGCTGTGACTCTGCTCTTTCAAAATAAATAAATAAACTTAAAGAAAAAAATCTCTGTTGAAAACTAGTTCTCAGTGTGTGGTTTCAAAAATCAAAACTCCAATGGAGAAGACGCAATACCAACGTGTTTAATCCAAACTATAGTCAGATTATTAATTTTTATTATTTATTGGTTAGAGAGACAAGGCAAATTCTCCCTATTAATTGCACACAAAATAGCATAGTCCTACTCAATTGCTTTTTTTTCAGTTTGGGACATGTTCTATTCGAGATGCCCATAAAAGTGGACATACTACGAAGAAAGCTGCATGGATGTTCATGGGGAAGATATGGACTGGAAATATAAATCCAGGGATCACCAGCATAATTCGCTCATGAGAGTGGATAAGATCGCCCAGGGAGTATGTTATCATAAGGATCAAGCCCTAGGTGCTCCAGTGTTTGGAAGTCAGATAGATAAAGAAGAAATAGGAGACTGATAAAGAGCATCCAGAGAAGTAGGGGGAAAACGAGATGATTGTGGGGTCTTGTTTACCAAGTAAGTGAAATGTTTATAGTAGAAGAGTGTAAGCGACTGAATTAAATGTTATGCATTCAGTAAAATAAAGACGATGTCCTCTTCCTGGGGCTGCCTCAGTGAATTATCACAAAAGCTAGAGTCTGAAATCAAGGTGTCAGCAAGACCATACTCCTTCTGGAAGTTCTAGAGGGGAATCCATCTTGCCTCTACCAGCTTCTGGTAATTGCTGACAATCCTTGGGGTAGCATACCTCCAGTCTCTGCCTCTGTGGTCACATGGCCTTCCTCCCAGTGTGTCTTCTGTGTGTCTGTCTGTTATCTCTTTTTACAAGGACACCAGTCATTGGGTTTGGGCCCACTCTAATCCAGTATAACCTCCTCTTAATTAAGTACGTCTTCAAGACTCTATTGCTAAATAAGGTCCCATTCTGAGATTCCAGGTGGACATGAGTTTTGGGAGGATGATAGTCAAAGAAGTATGAGGACTGAGAGTGAACTATTGATTTGTGGCAACTATTGATATATGGCAGTCACTAGTGAGCCAAAGAGGAAAAGTAGAGTGGAGTGACATGGAGTGGTAGACTGAAATACATATGAATTGGTTTGGGTTCAACAAGAGGGGAGGGAAAAAACTAGAGGGAAGTGAGAATAGACAATGTGACACAAAGGAAGGCAAGAAATCACTGAGCCCAGACGATCAGTGAGGTCACAAGAGTTTTGTTTTGCTTTTAGTTTGGTTATACTTTTTTTTTTTTTTTTTTTTTTTTTTACCACTGCAGACATATCCACACCTTTACGTGCTAATAGAAAAGATGTGGTACTGAATGGAACGTTAATGATATAAAAAGAGAAGAAACTGAATTGCTGGGATAATTTCATTGAATAGTCAAGGCTGAATGGGAACTGGTGCTCATATGGAGGGTTGGCCTCAGCCAGGAACCCCAGAAGTTCATTCTGGGCAATGGCGATATATTAGCATAGAAGCAAGGAAGTAGGTAGATGAGATAGTACAAGCCTGTGGCTCTGTCCTCTTATTGTCTCAGATTTCTCAGGAAGAAGGGAAGTAGTCTGGCAGCCTTAATTTGAAATGGGTAGAAATATAAGATTTACACATATTTAATAAAGTCAGATGGGAAACGTGTTAGTCTCAGAAGTTTATAGACAGAAATCACAGCATAATATGAGTTGGGTTAGGTGTGATAGAGTAGGTAGAAAGTTTCACCACTCTCAAAAAACTCTTGAAATCATTAATGAGGTTAAAGGGCAAAACAGATTCATGCAATTAAATCAGTAATTTTGAAATTTCTTTTGAAAATTACACGGTGAATAAATTTATATTTCAAATATTAACAGGTCAGTAGAAGTTACATGAAGTTGTTATTCCCCACCCAATTAATATTTTTCGCTCCTTATTTTCAAGAGAGAATCAGTAAACATAAGCAGAATTATTCATACATCTTTGTTTTTAAAACTCTGCTGACTACAGTGGAAAACAAACAAGAGAGAAAACACCTAACTTCCATCTAAGTCATCTAATTTACCAATAAAAAAATAATAACCCGATAAATCTACAGCATGAACTCAAAACATTTAGCTACAATTGGGTCTTGTTACAGTATTTATTACTACTGAATGACTGTGTGCCCTTAACTGGAATAATACCCTTGAAACCTTTGAGCAGGTTGTTCTTTTATTACAAAATTACTGTTCACTGTTCTAAATAAATTTATCATGGAGTTGAGATAAATGGTAGGTCACTAAAGGTGTAGCTAATGATCTACCAATTGGTAGATGTAATGATAGCATTTCTTTGTTATTCTTATGATAAAACATTTAAGGGAAGCTATGAGACACTAAGTTTAAAGAACGGGCCAGATGCATAGTACATGTACATGCATAGGTTTGCTTCTCTTTTTTCCTATATTCTAGTGGGCTCTGTAGTACTTATGCCTAATTACACACACACACACACACACACACACCCCATACACACACACACACACACACACACACACATATGTATACTTATCAATAATAGCTTTAAACACATACATATACATAAATCTTCTCAAAGCAGAATATATGCATTTTAAACACAGAAAATGTTGGGGCACCTGTGTGGTTCAGTCCATTAAGCATCCGGCTCTTGATTTCTGCTTAGGTGATGATCTCACAGTTTGTGAGATCGAGCCCCATGTCGGGCTCTGAGCTGAGAACCTGGAGCCGGCTTGGGATTCTCTCTCTCCCTCTCGCTCTCTCCCCCTCCCCCCACCCACGTGCTCTCTCCTCTCTTTTTCAAAGTGAATAAATAAACATTCTTTTGAATGTCAGTGATACACACTTGCTTTACAATGATAAAGTCATTTCTTTATAGAACAGTAACTTTTTTGTAATTGTGGAAAGCTTTTATAATTTATTGCAGAGCACCCTGCTGTGTGGTTTTATATGCCAGAGCATATTTGGGGAAGTGCATGGAATATGTCCACCATCATAGAAGCATGTATTCCTCAAAAGTACATGTCCACTGGAAATGAATTATTATTTTTTTTAAATGCTCTAATTCTTAAGGGATTGTAGATTGACTTTAGGCAATCTTTATTATTTTGGTAGAGAGCTTAAGGCAGAGATAATTTTTCTACCAGGGATGCTTGGATCTTACACAAAGCATTTACATTCAACAATGGACAGTGCAACAATCAACACAGCCAATTAGTGTTGTAAGAGGTGACTACAACAAATATGAACACTTCAGATAAATTGCAGTAGGTTCTTAGTGTGCAATATATTTTTCAGAACCTACCCAGTTTCTTGCTTAGCTTGGCTATTCATTAGGACATGCCAGATTAATATACAGGAGACTATGAATTGAAATATTTTACTAATGAGCAGAGTGAGTAGAAATAAACGGCTGACACCTGTAGGATATTATGCCATTTTTATGTGTGGAAAATTGCATGGAATTTTGACACTTTTAGTATACTGTTAAAGAGGCACCTCACACATTATGCCATTGACTTTCCAATAAACCATTAAATACTTTTTTATTCCTAACATAACTATTTAACTGCTAGACCAACATAACCCTGCCTAAAGCCTCAGTAAATTGTGCAGACATTTCCACCTCAAAGAGGTGGGATTCAATAGCCTGGGTGCAAAGATCATTATGCAGTGCAGATTTCAAGCCAGAGGTTAGTGTCTTCGGAATTGTGGAAATAAAATACTTTTTAACATGGTGGTACGCTCTTCCCATTTGCCTAGTTATTACAAAATAGGCTCGGCAAACTCAAGCTTGACAGTAGCATGAGAGTAGAAATAAAAGCAAAATCATTATAGTTTCAAAAAAGATTCTATGTACTCTCTCCCCTCAGATTGTTGGGCTGACCAGAGGAAATATTGAATGCAAATACAGAAATCTCATGATTGCTATCAAAGTACTTCTCTCTTCTCAGAAATTTAGCCTGGCTCACAAGTGTGATTCAGCTAGCCCCCGTTGTGTTTGTTTGTTTGTTTGTTTGTTTTTTGTTTTTGTTTTTGGCTCCCAGAGCACACTGAACCTAACCCTAACATAGAGACTTCCATTGTTTGGATTGTGTTTTCTTTGATGGTAGGTAATGACCTTTGGAGGATCTCCTTAACTGATGGTAGGCATTGGAGACTTAAAGCTGAGTGATTGCTGCATAAGTTAATGAGTAAATACATTAATAAATTAATAAACTCTATGCTGGCATAGAAAAAAAGGTAGACTAAAAATGAAATATAAATATTTGTGCTCATCGCCTTATATGTTTCTGTCTCCCTTATTAAATTAACTCGTCCCTTCATTCCTTCAGTATTAACATTTTCTTGTATTGAATTTTTCAGTATATTCCCATTAATTACATATTTATCTATATTATTTTGTGTTCTCCTACTGGTTATATTCATAATACATAAATTTAATATAAGGAAGTGGCTCACATGGTTATGGAGGCTGAGAAGTCCAAAGATCAGCAGTTGACAATCTGGAGACCCAAGGGAGTCTATGTTATAATTCTGGTCCTGGTCCAAAGGCTGGAAAATCCTGAGAGTCAATGGCGTAAGTCCAAGTATAACTCTGAGCCCAAAGGCAGAAGAAGACTGATGTTCCAGCTTGAAGACAGTCAAGAATGTCTTTTGACAATCTTTTTTTTTTTTTTGACCTATAAAAAGTCATTTAATGTATATTCCACGGTAGCCAACACAGGCTGGTTAGGTAATTAGCCCTTAAAGAGTTCTGTAACAGACATATAAAAGTGTTTTATTGTGCTAAAAAAAGAAACACTTATATTCAGGTCTTGAAAGATTAGATGAGACCCTATCACAATAGGAAGGACTACCTGCTTTACTCAGTCTACCAATTCAAATATTAATTCCATCCAGAAACTCTCTCACAGACACACTCAGAATACCGTTTAATCAAACACCTGGGCACTCAGTGGCTTCATAGGCTGACACATAAAATTAACCATCATAATATCTTTATCTATCTATCTATCATTCTAGCTATTGTCTATCTAATCTATCTACATGTGTTTGTATATGATTTAGTTATCGACGTGCACAGTCCCCATACAAATAAGCACTTCGCTGGGACATGATAATGATGTGTAAGCATCACTTAGAACAGAAAGGAAGAAAAATGATCCTTAGCCATCACATTACTAAAACATAACCATGATATAAATGTCAGCAAAACAAAATACTTTTTTTTTAATCTTATGTAGTGTGGCGCTAAAATAACGCTTACTTAGTTATTCAGCCAAACTAGGTAGTTAGTAAATGTCAGGTAGTGAACTAGCTTCTAGTAATACAATAAGCAAATGCCTGTTTTTTTTATGTTCTTTTTAACCTCACACTGTAGTTGAAAGAATAGACAAGACAGTAGTATAATGTACCTGTCGTTGTCTTCAGTACCATTTTATCTTCAATCAGAATGAAGGAGGGGTGTCTGGGTGGCTTCGTCAGTTAAGTGTCTGGCTCTTGACATCAGTTCAAGTCATGATCTCATGGTTCATGGGATCAAGCCCTGTGTTGGGCTCTGTGCTGACAGCATGGAGCCTGCTTGGGATTCTCTCTCTCCCTCTCTCTCTCTCTGTGTTCCTCCCCTGATCATTGTTCTTTCTCTCTCTCTCTCTTTCTCTCTCTCTCTCTCCAAATAAATAAATTAATTTTAAAAAAAACAGGAAGGAAGGAAGGAAGGAAGGAAGAAAAGGACTTGAGATGAATGAAGAAATGAACACACATATAAAGAGCATTTTTTATATGTCCAACACTGGGTCATAATATTCCTCAAGGCAAACTCTTAGCTTCAGTCCAACTAACCTCTCTACTGCTTAATTTCCAGAGATAAATTGTCTTTTGTATTAAAACCCTTTTTATCTTTGGTAGAAACCTCTATCATGGGCTAAGAAAGAGACTGCCAACACAAATAACAGTAGTATGCTTATCATGGATGGACATTAACTGCCAGTGCAAGTGAGGTAACCTGACTGATACTATTCCTTGGCAGTGGACAGTGAAAGAACCAAAGCAACGCTATCATCACATCACCCAGTTGTTTCAGTCTCTTTTGTATTCTGCAGCGTCAACATCATCTTAAGGCTGGATCTTAGCCCAAATTTATAACAGGTTCAGCGTCTCCTACAGCTACTGCTTCTTCATTCATGTCCATTAGAGAAGAGACCTAATGCAATTGGTCTGGCTTAGATCTGCTGCTTGTGCCTAATCTTAGCACGGTGAACAGCAGGACAGGAAGACCGGCTGGCTGAGCTGACGTCATTCTCACCACCTCATAAGGCAGGGATGGTGCCAACTTCCCCACAATCACGTTGCTTCCAAACGGAACATCTGAAGCTGTGAGGAAGTGGAGATCTGGTGGGGAGCAGTGGACAACATTCTATCATTGATGTCATAGACGGAAACATTTTTAAATGGGCAAAAAATGATGCCCGAAATTAAATTCCTTAGGGAGAAGGGAAAACACATGCGATTTGCAGTTGAGCTCCTTTGATTCTTATGGCCAGGGATTTAGCATTGAAATTAACATCACTGATGAGTTAGTAACCTACAGGTATTCTGTACTGTCTATTAGCAGAGATCCCTAGGGTTAGATATATTACATTTTATGGAAAAATATGCAGGGATTTAGGAACGTCTCCTAACAAATCCAGTTTGAAGTAGAGTCAGGACAAACATCTATAACATCAGAAAATTGTGTAAAAAAACAAATTTCTGCCAGTGATAGCCATAATTCGCATGGTGTTAATCGTTCTGCAAGTTCTAATCATAATCTGTCCTAGTCTATACTTAATTAATAGTTTCCAAACATGAAGCTAGTGTACCAAAAACAGTGTTAACAGAAACTTTAGCTGCATCCTTAAAACCTGGGCTCCCATCCTGGTTAATCAGGTTAGGACAGTCGATTCTATTCTGTAGTAGTAAATGACCTCCTTTTAGTTTTCTTATTTTCTGTGAAAACAGTTCCATCAGCCTCTTGAAGTTGGCTTCTTGACTTCTTCCATGTAGACATTCCTTGCAATAGTTTCTACCAGGATTCAAGTCAACGGCTGCTTTGTCTTCAACAAGTAGGCTAGACCATCTTTAAAGACCCCTTCTAGGACTCACGTTCCACGTGTTTATAAAAGTCGAATACCCAAAATGGACAATATCACCAGCAGCAGGATTTCTAAACCAAAGACTATTACAAATAAAACAAATAAGTAAGTGTCTTCCTTAAATTATTGCAAATATACAGCGAAAATTGCATGTTAATTTGTTCACTTCGTTTTCATTAGGCTGGGTCCCATTCACCTTATGGTAAAGGGTATTTATCATTTCTGGCTACAATAGCAGGCAATTTATTTATATATATATTTTTAATGTTATTTATTTTTGAGAGAGAGAGAGAGACAGAACGTGAGCCGAGGGAGGTACAGAGAGAGAGAGAGAGAGAGAGGGAGAGGGAGACACAGAATCCGAAGCAGGTTCCAGGCTCTGAGCTGTCAGCACAGAGCCCAACGCAGGGCTCGAACTCACAAACTGTGAGATCAGGACCTGAGCCAAAGTTGGATGCTTAACTGACTAGGCCACCCAGGTGCCCCAACATCAGGCAATTTATCTCATTAGGCTCAGTTCATTTCTACTTGAAACTTTCCCCCTCCTTTCCTTTTTTTTGTTTTTTAACTTTTCTTTTCTTTCCTTGCCCTCCCCTCCTCCCTCACCCCTATTCTTCCTTCGTTTCTTCTTTCTTCCCCAACTGCTTAACTAAATTACATTATATCTAAATTATGTTCTGGTGACCTGAAATGTTACCCAGAAGGGTGCAACCCCATTTCCCTCCACGACTCTCTACCAGGCACGTTCCACGGCTTTCCACTCTGATTGCATCCGAGGATAGAAGTTAAACTGCTCTTAATGAATGTTATGTCTGTTGAGGCCTCAGGCCCTTCAAAGTCTGAAACATGTTGCTTTAGTCTCATTAAGATGCCACTGTGTCCAAATACTAATACATGTCTGCGTTATCTCAATTCTTGGCATATTGCTTTAAAATAACATTGTTTCAAGTTTTTCAGATGACACCGCGCTGTTCACAACATGTCCACAACATCCAGACAAGTTTGGAAATTCTTCCAGACAAACTGATCCACATTTATTTTTTACCACTGGTGACTCATAAGTGAGGGCAGACCCCTTGGCTTGTTAGTAGTTTCTACCCTACACTCAAGTTCGTTCAGCATGTCAGTTCGACAACGTGTGATGTGTCGACTTCAAAAATTAAACAAACCAGACAACACAGCCCTTGCGCTACAAAGAACTTGTTGTGTTTTTTTTTTTTTTTTTTTTTTTTACCCCAACCTTCTGTTGCTAGCAAAACTGCTTTGACTTTTGTTCCCTACAAATCCTACTTCTGGCTCGATTCCAACTTCTGTTTTCTGTTTTCCCATAAGAAACTTGCTTTATCAGCTGAGCAACATACTTAAAGATTCTCCGTTTAAAGATTCTCTCTTCTCTTTATGTAAATCCTTTCTTTTTTTTTTTTTAGTTTAAGGTGTCCTTTTATTTTCTTCTTTTAGAAAAATTCTGGTCATATATCAAGGAAAATAATTGTTCTTCATTAAATTGAATTATTACTTGTTACCCACTTCCAAATCCAAGAACCTCATTTCCACGTGATGCTCGTGGTGTAAAAGTGAATGCCCCAAATTAGGACTATAATTTATAGGCGTTCATGATACATCATGACCATCCATATGTGTACACACAAGACAATGTGGCAAACTTTAAAGAACGCATTTAATTTGGGATATTTGTAACTTCTGTTCCCCCAGTCTAAGGAAGAAAGATTCATGTATGCTCAGTCAGTTTCTTGACTTTCCTCTGAGGCACAGAATTCCAGTAAGGAAACAACGGAAAAATTTAGAGAAAACAGAGAAACTTCTGCTCTGCTAATAAGCTGTCAAGTTAGAGGGAAAATGAGAAATATAAGCAATCTGGCTTGGTTTGGATTTGAGAAACAATTATAAGGAGCATCCACTTGGGTGAGAGAGACATAGAATCATCAGCTATATGCAGAGGAAGACTGAAGGGGAAAAAATTAAGATATGTTGATTTATTTTATAAATAGCACTTGTTATTTTCATGAAAGACTTTTAAAAAGATGTTAAATTAATTTGATTTTTTGTTACATGGTAAGTTGATAAATTTTCTACTATCACCTTGTTATATCCAGACAGGGCAGCAAGTGATAAGATACTAGGCATACTGATATTGTGTATATATGATATGTAAGATACTAAGCATACTGATATGTACATTTACAAACTTTTAATCATGGTTACTTCCCATGAAAGACTGAGGAGAGGTAAAGGCAGATCTAGAGCATTACTCTACGCATCACCATATAATGGCAATTTTAGGTAAGCACACGTTACTTTTTTGGTTTGAAAATAAATAAATTTTCTATATTTTATGGCCTTTACAACACTGACATTTTGTTAATCTAACTGGTAATTATCATTCCATGAAGAGAAAACTATCACTTTGGGGATAATCACTTAGCAGACAAGAATAGCGATAGCACAAACTACACTTTTAAGCAATTCAATGCAGAAAATTCTAGAAATTCTTACATTCACTCAGATCCACATGAACATCTGTCTCAGGTCTATCCTGTCCCCCAAAAAGCATTTTGTAAAATAGTCTTTTTTATAAATTATGTTTCTTATTTCTTGTAAAGTTTATTTATTTATTTTGAGAGAGAGAGAGAGAGAGGGAGAGAACCTGTGGGGGAAGGGCACAGAGGTGGGGGGCGGGGGGGGAAGAGAGAGAGAATCCCAAGCAGGCTCCACGCTGTCAGCACAGAGCCCCATGCAGGGCTCGCATTCCACAAACTGTGAGATCATGACTTGAGCCAAAATCAAGAATCGGAGGCTTAACCAATTGAGCCTAAAAAAAAAAACAACACTATTTTAAATTGGAGTATAGATGACATATAATATTATATTAGCTTTAGGAGTACAACAGGTGACTCAATTATATACATTATGAAATGCTCACCTTGGTGAGTATAGTTACTACCTGTCAGCATAAAAAGTTATAACAATATTATTGACTATATTCCCTTGCTGTACTTTTCATCCCATGAGTTATTTGTTTTATAACTGGAAGTTTGTACCTCTTAATTCTCTTCACTTATTTCACCTATCCCCCACACCTGGCACCCAAGTTTGTTCTCTGTATTTATGAGCCTGTCTCCATTTTTTGGGGGGGGGTTGTTGTTATTTTTGTTGTTGTTTATTCATTTGTTTGGGTTTTTAGATAACAAATATAAATGAAATCGTCTGGTATTTGTCTTTCTTTGTCTGACTTATTTCCCTTAGCATAATGCCCTCTAGGCCCATCCATGTTGTCTCAAAGGGCAAGATTTTGATTCAGTTATTTCTAACAGTTGTTGGTTTACATTGTGACCTTAATTCATCGCATAATTAATAATAACTCATCATAGTTTTATGCCATATCTCTGAGTGCTGCCCCAAATTCTCAAGCTCGTAATCAGTCCCTAGACTCTCTCCTTTGATTTCAAGATACATTTTATTTCTTATGTAAATCCTATTGAAAAACTTACTAGGAAGAGTCACAGATAGAAACATTGAGATGTGTTACGGAAAATATATTTTTAAAAATCTGGTTTTGGATGATCTTGGGTGCTCCCTCTTCTTTGTGTTACAGAATTTTCCAATAACAATACTGCCACATAACAATGAAAGCTCTCACGTACAGAAAATACGTCTCAAATACTACATCAATATCTGCGACACTGATGATAATGCAACTGAAAGAAGCATGTGGAGGAGTAGCACATCCTTCACCACAGAGAAAGCAACACGAATTAGCTTGTCTTTTCTTTTTTTTTCAGTCGCTTCTCCTTAAAAAAAATCAAAAAAATAAATAAATCAGTCATTTTTGCAGAGGTATGTGCTGGGTGACTTAATGAAAATTTACATCTTCTTCCATACCAGCTCCCATGGGTACTTGAAAAAAAGAAGTAAAAGGTGCTTTTCTGTCTAGGACATCGACTCAGTACAGTGTGCTTCTCTGTCTCTCTCTTTGTATGATTTAGACTCAAAGTGACAATGGAGTTAGGAATCTTGGTATCAGATGAATATGAAGAACAGAATGGGACTCTCCAATCATGTTGCAATAGGTAATCATACGGATATTTTCAGAAACTAGGACTGTAATTTTATGCCCAATAATGTGAGGAATTGTTTTTGTCATACATGGTGAAATCTCTTAAACATAGTATCAACAGTTTTTTTTTTCTAATTTACGAAAAGAGTTTGCGTCCATTTCAGAAAATTGATCACACCGAGTGAGAGGCCTTGATGCCAGTGAAGAGAGTGTAACCAGCAGAATGCCAGGCAGAATAGAAGACAAAAAACATCTTCTAAAGTGAGTTCTCCTTCAACTCAACTTCTCTAATACTCCAGTTCTCCCAACACAAGCAACAAACAAACAAAAATCCTGCATTTCAATGCCAGTACTCCCTTGGCATTTCAAGGCTAACATTAAACAATGAAGGAGGAAATGCTTTGAAACTAAAAAAAAATATAATATGTAAGCATGAAACATCATTATAGTGACGCTGAAAACATAGGACTGTTTTCTCTGACATCAAATTTACATCTGCTTCCAAACTTCACAGACCACTAAGATCAGACATCTCTGCATTTGCATATCTTTTGGTTCAAATATCTCATAAACCATGTTTTGGACATGTTCTAAACATCCTTTTTGTAGTAATTTTCAAGAAATGAAACTTTCTATAGAAAAAATGATGTTTATTTTGTGTATAAGTCATCTTTGTGTGAGATTTAATTTCTAGTGTAGCAGGTGTTATGGGATGAATTGTATACCTCTAAAATTCATGGAGTAAAGCCTTATCCCCAAATGTGACTGTATTTGTAGATAGGGCCTTTAAATAGGTGATTAAATTAAAGTGAAGCCTTTAGGTTGGGCCCTAATCCACTCTGACTGGTGTCCTTATAAGAAGAGGAAAATTTGTGCACTCATAGAGACAGAAGGGTGCACTCATACAGAGGAAAGACTAGGGAGAAAGCGGTCATCTACAAACCAGGGATAGAGGCCCCAGAAGAAAACAATGACATCTTGATCTCAGGCTCCTAGCTTCAAGAACAATGAGAAGATACATTTTTGTTGTTCAAGCCACTCCATCTCTGGTAATTTATTACAGCAGCCTCAGCAAATTAACACACCAGGATTGGGGGGAAAAGTTGTGCACGTTGTATTACACGTGTATCAAGTATCTATAACGAATCTATAACCCATAGGTGTTTTATGCCCACACCTGTCTCCCAAACCAGCAGAATATTCACATTTCAGCAGGTTTTCCTATATTTAAAATTTGAAAGTCACATTTAATACTAGGTCTTAGCTCCAGGCTTTCTGTGTATTCCATCAAGAAGACACAAGTTACTAATGAAAAAGTCCTAAGGGGCTTCTAGCTGCTTCAGCCTCTGGTGAACGAGTTCTTGACAACCATGGGTTCAAAGTGGATCCCACTCTTCGACTCCAGCCCATGATTCCACTCTGTAACGATACATTAACTGAGGTCATTCCAAAGGGTTTCGGAGACAAATTGCTCGATGGTAAGTGCTTTGGTAAACTCTATTATGTGTGGAAACCACTCCTCCTTTCCCATCATTATTCTATCTGTGAGTTTAAGAGTCTATGAGTTTTAGCTCAGGGGAGAAAAACATGGCTTCTTTTCCAGACAGGGTTTCTACAGATGTCTCTTATGAGTTGATGGGACCTTCTCGGTATTTTATTTCATGGCCCTATCTCACGCAGTGTGAATACCCACATCCTTAGTCCAAATATATGTATAGGACCCATTCTGCTATTTATCTCTTTCATCATCCAAGGCTGTATCTGTCATGGGTGATAAAATGCAAGTAGAAGTTTTTAAAAGCTTCCTCCTCAAACTTAATTAAAATGTCTGTTTATCACCAAACATAACAAGCCATAAATTATATGGATGTTTCAGTTTATTCGGCTCTGCAAATATGTCACTTTGATCAATATAAATTTGACTTCACTCATGTACGGCAACAGTCTTGAAAGTGACAGCTCAATGATATTTTCTTCCCCGAAAGAATTGAAAAGACCATGGATGGAGGACTGTCTAAAAAGGAAGTTTGGAAGCAGAGGACAGGCAGTCTGCAAAGCAGGTAAGGGAAACTTGTAAAGGGTTTAAAACAGGGTGAAAGATTCAGAGAAACATAGGGTAGTCAAGGAATTCTGCGATCACGTTGCCATTGCATACTGCAAAGAACAAAAAAAAAAAAAAAACAATAAGGGTATGATAAAAAGATAGCCAGTTTGGGGGCACCTGCATGGCTCAATCAGTTGAGCATCCAACTTTGGTTCAGGCTATGATCTCACAGTTCATGAGTTTGAGCCCTACGTCAGGCTCACTGCTGTCAGCCTGTCAGCACAGAGCCACTTCAGATGTTCTGTCCCTCTCTCTCCCTCTCTCTCTGCCCCTCCCTGCTTGTGCTTTCTCTCTCTAAAAAATAAGTAAAACATTTAAAAATGAAAAGGATAGTAGGTTTTGACCTAAAGGGTGAAATCCACAGAAAGTGGGTTTGAGTATTCACCAGGAGAAAATCAAAGAAGGGTCCTCTGGCAATTTCTGAAAGATGGACAAGAAAATATGGAGAGAAGATGAAAACAGCATTAACAGAAGATAGGAGAAGTGAGGTCAAGACTGATATTGAAATTTGCGAATAAATAAACCGTCTCACAACGAACCCTAAAGCTTATGTTAGTTTCCTTGGGACAATAAGGAAAATGTTGTTTTTTAATAACTTAATCTCCTATTGAAATCTCCCAAATAGACTTGAACGAGCATCTGTGGCTTTTGCTGAAGAAAGGGTGATAAGATTCAATAAACTTTTCTTCCTAGAATTCTCAAATGCAAGGTGGTCAGTATAGATTTCTGAATACTAAGAAACATGACGACCTCCTTTCCTCATTAAAGCGTAAAAACATGCTTTAGTTTGTCTGGATTTCATGAAGTCTGGCCTGCAGGTAGAGAGTCGGTATGTGCTAGGGGCCACACTTTGTTTGAACTCAGTGGTCTTTATTGCCCATTTTAATTAATTTTCTTTGTCACATTCCATATATTTCCTTTACTACATTCAAGGGACTATGTAGAGGTGCCCCAGGGTGGCTAATTTAACACCTGAAATTTCCATTATTTTTTTTTTAATGTCTCAGGTTGACCAGCGGGCAATGATGTCCATGAGAGTGGCATAGAAAATACCCATAGCAGGCATTCTGGTTCGGATAAGTTTGCATTAAAAGCTCTTAATAATGATAGCTTATTTCCTTTGAAGTTCCTGAGCAGGACCTCTTGTAATTCCCTGTGTTGCTTTTATTCAGCCAGAATATATAGCTGCCCTGATGTTTGTTCTCAGTTCAAATCTCATTAGCTTGGTGTTTGCATTCACTCCTTATGTAATGATGAAGAATTTGTGATTTGAATAAGGCCGCTGGGAATATATACACGTGCGTGTGTACCTGATTTGATTAGAAATTCTCTGTGTAGTTATGATGGAGAGGCAAAAAAAAAGAAATGAAGACATGCCCGCAAATCCTGACCTCTAGTCCATGGTGACAGTATCTTGGGAAAATCACACTCTAGAGCCTCAATTCCCTCACCTATAAATGGGGAGAGCGAAAGTGCTTTCATCACACAATTACGATGAGGATTAAATTAAAGAATAGGTCGAAAAGCACCAACGTAACAATTAGCTGTTTTACAGTGAGGGAACCAGCATAGCATGAAGTGGTGGAGTGAGGCAGACCTGGGTGTGAAACCCATTTCCAGCACTTACTACCTGCTGACTTCCCTTTGCCTCAGTGTTTCTCATCTGTAAAATGGGGATGATAGAGCCTCTCCTCTTGGGTTACTGTGAGGAATGAAAGAAATTTATATAGAGCATTATGCAACGACAGAATAGAACTAGTATTCAGTTAATGATGGTTATACAGTATTATTCTTTGAGGACAAAGTCCTTGTACCTCTGATGGACACCCTGTGGCAAGAAGCAGAAGCTTCTCTCCATTTAAGCATTCATGACTTCAGGTGCTAGAGAAAGGTCTCTCTTAGGTCTCTAAACTGGCTCTTTAACAAAACCAGTGAGAGCAACGCAAGGGATTCTTTTCCTTGCTGGTGGTATGTGTTGCATCAGTGCTTGTGTATTAATAAATCAGAACTAAGTGGGAGGGACTAGATAAACCACTACTTAGTTTCTGAAAACGAGGGTGGGGTAAAAAAAAATAGCTAAATACATACTTAGTCTAATGAGATGCAGAAATTGTCAGATTAGCTGAACAGGCAGAAAAGGATCTGGAGGAAGGAGGGAAGGAAGGAAGGAAGGAAGGAAGGAAGGAAGGAAGGAAGGAAGGAAAGAAGGAAGGGAGAAAGAAAGAAAGAAAGAAAGAAAGAAAGAAAGAAAGAAGAGAGAGAGAAAGAGAAAGAAGAAAGAAAGAAAGAAAGAAAAGAAAGAAAGAAAGAAAGAAAGGCTAGTACATGCACTAATTATGTAAGTGAACTCTAGGTAAAAAATAATTTAAGCAAAAGGGAAGTATTAAGAGTAACTGCTATAAGCAATTGCCAGACATGGTAGAAGGAAGGACACCCCAGGAAGAGAAGTATAATAGGATGGGAAGGATTAGACCAAATTGAGGTACAATGGTCCTTCAGCACAAAACCTTGGGAACTAGCATCCTCATTGCTGTGCACACCTACTTATCTCTAATCATTGCCTTTACCACCTCTCACACTTTGCCTAAAATTCAGGCTATCTTTTAACAGTCTTCTAAAGGTGATAATTTTAAAAATTTGAGTAGACTGCTGAGCACCTTCAGATCTATGAGAGGTGCCTTTTAAAAAAGAAAGATCAATTAACACTCACTTACTGAGAATATACCACGTGTCATGTGGGATAGAAATAAACTCTAAAGATTAAAATCCTACCTACCAAAAGGAAGCTATAATCCAAACGGGATACACGCATTAGTGATGTTGTTTGTTTGTTTGTTTGTTTTTTTAAGTGTGGGGAAAATTGTTAGAAAACACAATCTACCACATCGTGGAAATAAAAATAAATCCACTCAATTTTGTTAGAAAAATAGTTCACTACTGAGCCAAGAAAATCAGTCATTAATTAGGCTTACTTGTCAATCAATTTTCATGCTTTCCAGACAAGATCTGGACCAATCTCCAATAATAGATTATGAGCCCCCATTTTCTATGACTTTTGCCTTTACCACTATGTACGTTGGGACTAATCCCCCCTTCTTTTCATTTTATTACTTTATTGCTTGTTCTCTGTGTGTATATGTCTGTGTGTGTGTGTGTGTGTGTGTGTGTTCAGTGTGATTATTTTTTATTTTAACAGTTTGTCAGATATTTTTCATATGAATTAAGTCAATTATGGGTAATTATTTTTCTTTGTCCTATAGGTGACTAATTTGAAATTGAGTGCCAATGTGAATTGTTAGGTTCACAAAGCCAATGTATTTGGTTGGTTCAGCTAAAAGTTCTTAGAAACAATTCCCAAATTTCAGAGGCTTAACACAATAGAGGCTCATTTCTCACTCATGTAACACATCAGTGCAGGTGTTTGATGGTGACTTGAGGACCCTGGCTCCTTCCATCTGTGACTTCATCATTCCCTAGGGCCTTATTATTCTGTCCTAGATCTCTGCATCCAGCTGGAAATAGGAGGAAAAGAGAATGTGGAGAATCATGCAAGAGCATTTATGGACCAGACCTGGAGGTGGAGAATATCACTCCCATTTCCCACTCCATTAGCTGAGACTCGGTCAACCTGCCATATATAACAGAAGGCAGGAAGGGACATACAGGCTACCTTGAGCCCTGTGGGAAAGTAAAATGTACTTGATGAACAATTAGCCAAATTCTTTCTGCCGTGGGCTATTCCTTAGGAAATAAAATATCCATTTTATCGTTCCCACACCAGAAAATGCATACATCTACTCCCCCAGGGAGCCAACTTAAAGATCCGTTTAGTTGTTGTACCCAGTTAAAAGTCCAAGATCTATAGGATCTGTACAGTCCTTAGGAGCTCTTCATAGTCTAATCATCTATGAACTAATATGATACATCATCCACTTGCTAACACACGGTATATGATATTAAAATAGGGAAGGGATAACTCAATGAGCTTCTTTAAAAAAATAATTTTTATTTATTTTTGAGAGAGACAGAGTGTGAACAGGGGAGGGGCAGAGAGAGGGAGACACAGGCTCTGAAATAGGCTCCAGGCTCTGAGCTATCAGCCTAGAGCCCGATGTGGGGCTCAAACTTATAAGCCATGAGATCATGACCTGAGCCGAAGTCGGACGCTTAACCAACTTAGCCACCCAGGTGCCCCTCAATGAGCTTCTTCATTTAGAAAAAAGAAGATCGGAAAGACATTGCTCCATGTCTTTCTGAAATCCTGCTGAATTAACGTTATGAAAGACCTCGACCCAGGAGGTGTGGAAAATTCATCAATTAGACCAGATTCTGCTCAGAGACACTCCATTGTCTCTTGTCTTCAGTAGTCCCTGGTTGTTCCTGTGGAATGTCCTTCATTTTCCCTTATTCTTCATGCGCACCAGCAAAACCACTACTATATACTTTAGGTTTTTGCTATAGGGCATCACAATCAGAAGTACTCATTTCTGTATTAGTCAGCATAGGCTAACTGCTGTAACAAACAACCCCAAATTTTCTATGACTTGACATGAGAAGTTATGCCATTCTCATTTAAAGAACAGTTAATCGTGGTTCTTCATTGGGCATCCTTAAAAATGATAATTCAGAGACACTGGCTCTTTCTATCTTGGGATTATGCTGACCTTGGGTCATTGTGCAACTAGCCTACAGACAAAAGAAAATGGAAAATCACATGGAGACTTTATCATCCAGGTCTAAAAGTTGTATTTGTCACATTCACTCACATTCAGTTGTTAAGAACTCATTCACATGACTTCAACTAACTGGAAAGATGGTGAATAAAGTAGCTTAACTCTGAATTAGGAAAACGGAAATAGTTTGGTGAACAACCAGCCAGTCTTTGTTGGTAAATATATACATTGGCCATTATTGATTAACTTTATGGTTTTTCCATTTTTCCTCCCAATTTCATCTAAAACTCAACATCTCCATTAAGCCTTTCTTCACTGAAAATATTAGCTATGGTAAAACATTGCAGCCTGGTAACGTAAGATTTCAATTATTTTTGTACTTATTTTTATTTAACTTAAAAAATAATGGTACCACAAACTATATGGCCCTGCACCACATTTCAAGGAGCCATCAGCCCTCTGGTATTATGTCTAGCTGAAAATGCTCTTGACTCTCTTGCCCGTAACATAGAAGTAGATAGAATTGAAGACAAGTTAATAGACATTATTAAATATCCATGGAGCTTTACAAAATGCAAATCTATTCAGAATTGTGTTTGTTTAAAATTTTAAAACTGATTGTTCAGAAGTACTAAAGAGAATCTCCTGAATAGTACATCAGTGTTAATTTAATCTGGATTTTTTAGAGAAGTTTAACGAGTATATTTTTAAGTTGATACATTAACCACCACCTTACTTTTACATTATTTCCTTAAACTATGTTTTTTTTTCTGGTTAGACATCTCCATGAAAATGTTCACTGGGATAGATTAATAAGAATTTAAAGCTATAAAATTCTTTAAATTTAGATAAATGGTTAGTAAACATTATAAAATATAGAAGAACTTAAGAAAATGCAAATCACCCTTAATACAATTTATATCTTTTATATAACTTATTTTTTAATATTGATTTTTTGGGGGGAGAAAGAGAGAGAGAGAGACAAAGGAGCTGTCAGCACAGAGCCCAATGTGAAGCTCAAATCCAAAAACCATGAGATTATGACCTGAGCCAACCTGAGCTGATCTGAGCCAAAATCAGTCACTTAACCAAAGAGCCACCCAGGCTCCCCTTATATAACTTTTGAAAAAGATGAGAAATAAACATATTCATATTTTAAATATTTTAAATATAATGCTCTTATAATATTTTATTATATCATTAATATTTCCTTTGACATTCAGTGTTCTCAAAAATGAGAATATTTAATAACAATAGTATATTGACAAGTGGAAACAAGATTCTACTATTGTCTTAGGTTTGGATATTTGGATTGTTTTTATTCTTTCTATTCTTACAAGTGATATAGTAAACAGGCATTTCCAGACATCTTTCTGTAAATCTGAATATGTCCACATATAAATACCTAGGTTTGTAATATACTTATTTTTCAACTATTTTTCATTTTAACCCATAAGGGTCCAGGACTACCAATCACCCCCTTTTTGCCTTAAATTAATATTGTACTCTCCCATCTAATTTAGTCCCACTGAATTCTATAAATAATTATACTGCCAATCAGATAATTCTTATATGTATTATCTTAGTTAATGACTGGATGCTTTTTATTTATTTTTGTGAGAGAGAGACAGCAAACACACACACACACACACACACACACACACACACACACACACGTGTATGGGAGGGGCAGAGAGAGGGAGACAGACAGCCAAAGCAGTCTGTGCACATTGACAGCACTTGACCCCATTGCAGGGCTGGAACTCACCAACCATGAGATCGTGACTTGTGCCGAAGTCAGAGGCTTAACCGACTGAGACACCCAGGCACTTTTTAAAATGTACTTTCAACCTAGCTTAATGTGATTTGTGAGTTTTCTATAGTATTACACTGGCAGTATTTGGTGTTTTGGTAGTTAAAGCTACCAATGAAATATACAACCACAACTATAGGGAGTTGCATGATAAATAGTGAATATATATTATATATATATATATACACACACACATATACATATGTATATATATAGTGAATTTTGATATAAAATATGAAACATGAAAATATAAAATACTCCAATTTCCTTATCTACAAAGTTATTGTTTGTCCAAAAAAGCCAACTCAAAATCCTTCGCCAGGAGATCTCACTGCAACAATTATTCCAACCCATACTGAGAAACACTTGGCTTCAGGGTCCTAGTCTCTGAAATAGTAATTACCACAGTTTCTCTCCAGGAAACTTCCTGGGTGTCTTCAGTCATGTGCCCATCAACAAATGTTTTCTTTTCGGGCAGTATCATGGCTCCATATTCACACACTCATTGATCTTTATTGATGAGTCCTCATTTGCCTTATTATACTGCAATTTGGTTTGTGACATGCTTTTGTTCTTGGTAGAATGTAAGTTTCTCATGTGTAGAGAATGTGTCACCATCATTTATTCCTGTAAATGTCCTAAGACCTTTGACCTTGGAGTACTCCATACATGCTAAATAAATTTTAAAAAAATAAATAAATGAGTGAATGAACTAGCAACAGTTAACATTTGGGTCAGAAAGAAACTTTTGAAGATTCTGTCTTTATACCGATTGCACATACTAATTCCAACAAAATTTCATTTTGTTTCTGCAGTTTTTCATACTTTTTTATTTAGAATAGCAGATGGTTGATTACAGGATGAAGTGAAATAGCTTGCCAATCTTCTCCAATGTTTTAAAATAAGGAAAAACTCATGCAACTTGTGAGCACATTTACATGCAGGTACCAATGTTTAGACTTGTTGGGGTTAGGGGGGCAACAATTCGAAGAAATTATAGAATGACATTTCTTCAAAATACATTGAGAATTTTCATAAATATCTACAGGCACTTCAGCTTTTAGGGTCATCTAATGTGGAGTGCTCCGTATTTCATCAATGCTAGTCATTCCGAAATGTTCCCTAATTCAAATGTTTTTATCTAAAGGGAGTACAATAGATGTTATCCAGAGAATAATTAATTGTTCTGAGGAGTAGCTCTCTACTCCTTTTCTTTCTCCTCATTATAGTCTGAAAAGTAACCTGAAAAGTTTCAAAGAGTAGAACTTACATAAATATTACAGTCTTAATAGTGTTATCATAAATATTTAACTTGGTTCTCTCAGTCAAGAGAGTAAAACATGATGATTTAAAAATGCTTCTTTGATGGGGCGCCTGGGTGGCGCAGTCGGTTAAGCGTCCGACTTCAGCCAGGTCACGATCTCGCGGTCCGTGAGTTCGAGCCCCGCGTCGGGCTCTGGGCTGATGGCTCGGAGCCTGGAGCCTGTTTCCGATTCTGTGTCTCCCTCTCTCTCTGCCCCTCCCCCGTTCATGCTCTGTCTCTCTCTGTCCCGAAAATAAACGTTGAAAAAAAAAATTTAAAAAAAATGTTTCTTTGAAATAAGTCGAGGTTAACACCACAACTGCATCTTTCAGCCAAAATGTGAAATGCCTCTAAATGGATTAATGCAGGAAAAAAATTAGCATGAACAAGTTACTTGTCTTGGTTTCCCAGGACAGAGCTTGCATTTATAAGGTCATATACTTACAGTTCACATTCATCTGAGACTTACAACACAGCAAGAAACAAAGAGTCATCAAAGAGATCTTAAATAATACTGAATTTAATAGTTGCCAAGAATATTGTTTAAAAACTCAACTTCCCTCAGCAGGACTCTTTGATTACTGTTCTAATCCTATAATCTAGACTCAGTTTGGTACAGATTTTCATACAAGTGTATGGAAACGGAATCACAGAAAACACAAAGTTATTGCTTTACCAATCTAATGAAGCATGTTTTAAAACTCAGCTTACCACAATTCTAGATATATTGGAAATTCTCAGTAATTTAAATCTTAACAGCAGTAAATTATAATAATTAAAAGCATGGGAAAATAAATAAAACATGGGTGGGTTTGTCCTGTGCCAGGTATCATAATAGGAGCCTCACAGGTATTTTCAAACTCATACCTGGGAAGGTATATCGTATTTTTTCCCCCTCTTTTGTTAAAAGAGACAGTACTGCTCCAGGAAATAAAGTGATCTACCTGAGACCATGGATCTCATCATTTTCAAAGGTGGAATACTTTCTGTATTCATTTTTCACAATAGCTTTGTTTGCCCTGCTCTATTTATGTTTTTATCTCATCTATAGCTTAACTTTTTCCTTAAAACGTTTTGTAATCTAATCTAGGACAAAGCCTGAATGCCACTCAAATTTCTGTTACTAACATTTTCTAGTACTAACTATAGCAGGATTCATAGAGCCAACATTTTATAGGGATAATGGCAGTGGAATTATTAAGATGTGATTCTGGCAGAGAAAAAAAATTATTTGAATCTTGGGCATGCAGAGTTAATTGAATCAAAATGTTCTGAACTGCATGGGAGAAAGAAAAAAAGCATTATGGTGGCATTTAGTCCTATATTTCATTCTTATGAATCATGCTGATACTTCTGTGTAGAAGACAAAGATGAAAATGTGTTGTTAGAATTTGTTAATATATCATGCCTGTTACGTGGGAATGGAAAATGTAATATTAGAAAGACTGATCTTCCAATTGCCAAAGATCACCAGTTTTAGGTAGAACTGAAATCAAAGTATTGTGTCTCTTAGGATCTATAGCATGGCCTCTGTTTTGACATTTAAATCTAGACTTCAATTTTTATTAGCAGCCTTTAAATGCCTCTTGCGGATGACTTTTACAAATTAAGTCTAATCAGAGGAAAGGACAAGGATATACTCAGCTCTAGTAAAGCCAGGAAGTCCCAAACAGAAATGAATATTCTGCAACAAGAATGCCATCATTGTTTTGGTGACAGTCTTATGCACATACATGAACTCAGGATTTAGTGTCAAACAACTTACAATTTAGTTGGAGATATATGGATACGTAGGGAATGACTTTTGAAAATATAAGAGAATAAGGCTATACATTTTCAGAAAAAATATGATAGATCCATATGTACTAACAGTGATTGCATGCAGCTAGATGATTTCATGGAGGACATGAAACTTGGTCAGGTTTGAAAGTTGAATAGAGTTTGGATAGATGCAACAGTGATTCATGCCAGACAAGGAGGGACACAAGTACCTAAAAGCAAATATATGAAACGTTTTAAGAAATATCAAATAGACCTTTTTCTCTGGATGTATAAAATGGTTTGTTGACTACAAATAAGTGAGATGGTTCCCTTCATTTCTATAATGTCACATGAAATAATTATATCTTTCCTTTCAATTTCATAGAGTGTGGGGAGAGAAAGAGATTAGAAGGAATGAAATTTGAAATGCTGTGTTGGGAAAAAATGGGACCCGGAGTGGATGGCCAGATTTGAGCGTGTAGTCACCAGAGAGTTTAGTGAACAGAGAGATAAATTGCCCTGTAAAATTTAGTGACATGACAGCTTCTATAAAACTCTGTGAGAGACAAAAAGGGTAAGAAACATGGCAGAAGGTTTGTGATAGAAGAGAAAGGTGGCCATTGGAGATTCACAATGCTCTTGAATTTTTTTTAAATAGGGATGTTAATATACAGTTTACATGGTGTGAAATGGTTCAATAATTCAGTCATGTGTGCAACCCACAGATATTGTTTGTGTGATGGTGTTTTGAAGAAAACCAAGGAAAGACACTAATTCTCACATAAAGATTTGTTTAGACCAGAGGGAAGAGAGTAGGTGCAAGATGCGATATTAAAAGTTCAAGTCAGGGCACCTGTGACTCAGTCAGATGAGCATCCAACTCTTGATTTATGCTTAGGTCATGATCCCAGGTTCATGGGATCAAGCCCCATGTCAGTTTCTGCGCTGAGCATGGAGCCTGCTTTAGATTCTCTCTCTCTCTCTCTGTCTCTCTCTCTCAAAAAAATAAAAGATTAAAACATACCAGGGGCTGCTTACACTTGGTTCGGGTACTATCATGAGATAACACTGCAAACAGCCTACATCATACAGGGGTCTACGATCTTAGCAATTACAATCTCAAGTTGAAGGTCTTATGAGAAGGATAAAATCCATTTAAAGTAATGCTCCAAGAGTAATCACGTCTTAGATTTTCAAAAATTACTTAGAAGGTGTTTACTGAAACTTTCATCTATCCTTGGCAAAATCTCACTAAGAAGTTGTACTAATTCCAGTTGAATTTACCATTCCCCCAAGACACTGTATCCCTTCCTTTTAATTCTGAGTGTTCAGGATAACTTTCTCCCTACCATTTACATATCTATCCTCTGGAACAGCATGACATACATCTAAACCTTCTTTTTTCCCCAAAAAAATATAGCAGCTGTTCAAACATGAGGAGATAGCTACTCTGTGCTCTCTTCCTTTCTTTCCCACAATAAGAAGTGTTTCTGTTTTGCTCATTTCTAATTTGAAGAATTTTTTATTTTGTTTATTTATTTATGTTCGAGAAAGATAGTGCATGAGTGGGGAAGAGGCAGAGGGACAGAAAGAGAATCATTTCTTTTTTTTAACTTTACTAACTTGATAGAGAGAAAGAGAGAGAATGAGAAAGAGAGAGAGAGAGACAGAGAGAGAGAGAGAGACCATGAGCAGGAAGGGGCAGAAACAGGGAGCATCCCAAGAAGGCTCTGCACTGTCAGCACAGAGCCTGATCCTGGGCTTGATCCTATGAGCAACGAGATCATGACCTGAGCCCAAACCAATAGTTGGACACTTAACCAACTAAGCCACCCAGGTACCCCACGAGAGAGAGAATCTTAAGCAGGCTTCATGCTCAGAGTGAAATCCAGTGCAGGGCTTGATCCCAAGACCCTGAGAACATGACCTGAGCCAAAATCAATAGTGAGAAAACCCAACCTACAGAGCCACCCAAGTTACCCTGTACAATGTTTTGTTTATCATCATCACCATTCAGATCTTTCCTTAATGGAACATCTAGTTTTCCAGTCTTTCACACCATGCTAATTGCGTTGTGTGATCTTAGAACTGACTAAAATATTACCAGACAATCACATCAGGGTAGAGATGGAAGGATGTGGTATTTAAAACATGCCATAGGATGGGGCGCCTGGGTGGCGCAGTCGGTTAAGCATCCGACTTCAGCCAGGTCACGATCTCGCGGTCCGTGAGTTCGAGCCCCGTGTCAGGCTCTGGGCTGATGGCTCAGAGCCTGGAGCCTGTTTCTGATTTTGTGTCTCCCTCTCTCTCTGCCCCTCCCCCGTTCATGCTCTGTCTCTCTCTGTCCCAAAAATAAACAAACGTTGAAAAAAAAATTAAAAAAAAAATAAAACATGCCATAGGAATAACCCAAAGTGAAGAGATCTAAAGGCAAGCCTAAAATGAAAAATAAACATTTAGAAGAATTTTTATGAAAAGCAAGTAAAGAAAAATTGGGTCCACAATTTAACAGTTGGTATATAAAGATACTTGGTCCTACCTACTATAATATCCTAAAAATAACAACTATTTAATTAGTTTAAGTCTTGCAATGCCATTAATATGCTCAATATATAAAAAATAAAATCTATTCCACAAAAACTCAATCAATGTTTTTTTAATTACTATAAATATATATTCCAGATGTAAACTATTTGCAAAGTTTGATCAAGAAAATGCAAAAAAACTATTAACCCTTCAGAATAAAGCAATTTGATTCAAAATATTTGAAAACTAGCTTGTCACGAAAAAAGTTGGCCACAGATGTTTAAGTTCATGATTAGGTGCTTTCCTCCAGCCCTTCCTTTTATTTAGACTAGGAAGGAGTCAGTTTTTATTTTTCATGGGAAACTATTTGCACCAAAAAATGCAACCAGAAAAATCGTACGTAATGTTAAAAAAGGAAAGAATGTGGGAATTTTCTAATATCAAGTCAGTATGAGTTAAGAAAAAAAAATGTTTACTTAACAATGAGGAATGACTACATTTTGTGTCATTCCAGCTTTCATGCACACTTTATTAACAAAAATCAATTATTAACACTTGAAAAGTATGCATCAACTACATGCCAAGTACTGATTTAAGCACTTTACAAACTTTAACTCAGATAATGCTTCCAACAAGTCTGTATAAAGTGCATGATATTTAGTATGTGATATTTATGAGAAGATAAGCTATTTGGTTTCTTAAATTCATAAGTACTGTGTTAAAACTTTGTCATTGTAGGGGCGCCTGGGTGGCGCAGTCGGTTGGGCGTCTGACTTCAGCCAGGTCACGATCTCGCGGTCCGGGAGTTCGAGCCCCGCGTCGGGCTCTGGGCTGATGGCTCAGAGCCTGGAGCCTGTTTCCGATTCTGTGTCTCCCTCTCTCTCTGCCCCTCCCCCGTTCATGCTCTGTCTCTCTCTGTCCCAAAAATAAAAATAAACGTTGAAAAAAAAAATATTTTAAAAAACTTTGTCATTGTAACATATTTTACAAAAAAAATGATATATTGGATATTCCTGTAATATCAGCACTTCATCACATAATCCTGGTTTGAAGTTTTAACATTATATTGGAAAAATTGGGGCCTATGAAATGGATGAACTTCAATATATGCAGTGGAGTTTGTCAAGAAGAGTGTTCAAAACCAAGGCAACGGTCAGAGAGGACCAATGAAATCCAATACATAGTAGAGTTAGAGATGTCAAGAAAGAGGTATGGTTAAGTGATACTCAATACTCCAGAGGTTTAAAATATGAAGGGGGAGAAAGGTCATTGGAATTAGCCAGAAGAAAGCCATTTGAGGGTTCTGAAGGATGTGTTTCAGAAGAATGATGTGCCTGGGGTTTAAAAGAGGCATGGATGGATAGGAGATAGAAGCAGTAAGTATAGGTTATCACACACACACACACACACACACACACACACACACGGCAGTGGAATGAAGGAGAGAAATCTCATGACATGAAATAGGTAGCAGGGTCAAAAAAGGTTTTCTTTTATTATTTTGTAATATTGGAAAGCTTCTGAGTACTCAAAAATATAGAGAGAAGAAGAGCTTATAAAGAGAAGAGTTGAGATAGACAGGTGGGGACCCAAAGGGAATTAAAGGATCAGTCCAATCTAATAGTGGTCATGGCTGGAGAGAATCAAGTGTTTGAATAACAGACACTGCTGACGTTGCTACATTTAACAAAAGACTGCTACATAAACTGCCTCCAAAGCGTGGGCTTAGAAAACTATCCATCACCATTTAGGACAAGGTGGCTAATACAAATGGGTCTTGACTCTAATCTTAAATTTCACTTCCTCTTAAAATTCTTTGGAAATTCCTCCGTGATTAACCATACTAACAACATGCCTGACTTTCTCCAGGGGTGGCAAACTTTTCTTTAGTACTCTAGCCCCTGAGTGGCCCATGATTCCTCTCATTGTCAAGGTTTTCAGTCTTTCATTCAAAAGAAATAAACTGGAAGCATTCCCCCAGGGTCCTTTCCCACACTACCCTGCCCAGCATAAAATGTAATTGCCAAAGTAAGAAATTCTAATCACCAGATAATAAACTGAGACATGAAAAGCGTGGTGCTCGTCCACCAACTACTGGGCTCATGTCCTTCAGATGCTTGCTCTGCCCCCGTCCCAGCCTCCCCTCACTGCTCTCCAGCGGGAGGGAACTAACTGCTGATCCCTCCTCCTGCATATCATACCTTAAAGTGTTGATTCTTCCATTATTTTTCCCTTCCCCTGTATTTGTGTATTCTTCAAAAACATTTAGAAATCACATACTTTTGGAAACTTTTTTGACTGTTCCAATCAGAGTTCGGTATGCTCTCTTCTGTACCACATCGGTACAATAAACATACTTCCATTATTGCACTTTTTGTCCATATTATAATAATGATAATGACTTTTTGACATATATTTATTTCCTCTGGGAAACAAGGCGATGTATATTTAAGGACTGTCAGTTTTTACATCAGCATTGCATCTCCTGGCAGGTTATTTAAAAGAAGCACAAAATCATTACAAATAAATTTAAAAATAAGAGAGAAAAAATGAAAAAAAAATAATGAAAATAATTTAATATTTATCTAAACTTGCCAGGGATGTAGATGCCATATTTTCTGCCATACCACAGATGTCTGCAGAGGAAACTTGATTGCTCCTTGGGAAAATTCAAAAGCCCATATTGTACCCTCTCTCATTGACCTGTTAGCCTCCTATTAATTTTAAATTCCAATGGTGTAGAGTCCCTCTTTTTCTAAGATCACCAACAGATCATGAAAATGGACACCAGAAATAACTTAGATGTTCCTCAAGTCGCCCACGGAAAATTTATTTTACAGCCACTTCTGGGGAGAGGTGGATCACCTCTATAATGGTAAAGCCAGAAAGATGAGGAATCTAATGATATAATAACCATAATTTCCACTCACCTGTCAGTTACTGCAAATTTTCAACAACAGCAAAGTACATACCCGTTCACATGCAGCTGGCTTAAATATGACAGGAACATACAGCCTGAAATCGGGCATGCCTGATTCTAAGAAAACGAGAAATATATACAAATGCAAGCTTTAAAAAGATTCATTACGGGGCACCTGGGTGGCTCAGTCGGTTGAGCGTCCGACTTCGCTCAGGTCATTATCTCATAGTCTGTTAGTTCGAGCCCCGTGTCGGGCTCTGTGCTGACTGCTCAGAGCCTGGAGCCTGCTTTGGATTCTGTGTCTCCCTCTCTCTCTTCTCCTCCCCCGCTCATGCTCTGTCTCTATCTCTGTCAAAAATAAATAAACATTAAAAAAAAAAAAGATTCACTGGGGCGCCTGGGTGGCTCAGTCAGTTGAGCGTCCAACTTTGGCTCAGGTCATGATCTCGTGGTTTGTGAGCTCGAGCCCCGCTTCAGACTCTGTGCTGACAGCTCAGAGCCTGGAGCCTGTTTCGGATTCTGTGTCTCCCTCTCTCTCTGACCCTTCCCCGTTCGTGCTCTGTCTCTCTCTCTGTCAAAAATAAATAAAACATTAAAAAAAAAAAAGATTCACTATAAAGAATCACCAAGATCTATATCCAAATAATAATAATACAAGTACAAATAAGCTCTACATGTGTGTAGCATAATACAGTAGTATATTACATGATTAAAATCAGTCAGAGCAACTAGTATTTACCAAGTGCTTTATATGAGTCATTCTCTAAGGATTTTTCATATGTTGTATTTTTTTTTTTATTTGAGAGACAGAGAAAGAGAGAGAGAGAGAGAGAGAGAGAGAGACTCTCAAGCAGACTCCACACTCAGTGCAGAACCTGACTCAGGGCTCGATCCCACAACCCTGGGATCATGACCTGAGCCAAAATCAAGAGTCCAACGCTCAACTAACTGAGCCACCCAGATGTCCCCATATATTGTATTTTTAATCATCGCAGCAATGTCACAATGTAGAACTTTTCATCTTTATTTCACACTTCAGGAAACTGAGCTTAAGGAGGTTAAGGATGCTGGTTTTCAAAAGCAAACAGATAAAGTTAGGATCAAATTCAAATCCATTTGAGTCAACACCCGGGGCCTCATGAATGTCGGCCAGTGCATGAGCTTCTCTTGGGACATCAAAAATGCCATTCGGTGTAAAAATACTGCAACCGTTCACTTATCAGAAATCTGATTCATGAAATGATTATTCCGCAGTTATGCTCTAAGGCTTGCTTTGAAAAGAGATTTCGTTCTAGCACTATTGATACCTTAAGAAGCATGTGAGCATAACGCAAATTTCACCTTTTCTTCTGTACCATTTCATCCATGAGAAACACTACGTGAACACAGGATACCGCACCCAGCTAAAGAGAACACACAAACTGCACACCCCTCAAACATCTGAGTTATTTCAGCTCACCTGCGGGTGCTTTGAGGCACACGCATCCACAACTGACTTTCCACCTGATTTCAGACAACTTTCCTTTTGCCACTGCGCAGTAACTCATGGGCTGCAACTCTTTCCACATGCACTTCCGGAAGCAAGCTGCGGGTCTTTTTCAAAGTAAGGGGCCGCATTTATTATACCCACCACCTATTACACAACCACTTAGGATGTATCAGCTCATTTTTGTGTTATAGTTAGTGCATAAATGTGTTAGCTCATTTTTGTTAAGTTCCTGCTTTTTCTTTAATGTGTCGCTGATGACATATTTGATTGCCTTTGCCCCAGGGCCATTTTTCTCCGAAGCCTCACGGGTTTTATTCTGCGATTTTGCGCAGCATGGTGATATAGGAATATGCATGGGGCATCATAGCAGAACGGGCCATGTGTTACTTCTTGAATAAATGATATTCCATGGCCTCGAGACTTTTTTTTTTCCAAAAGAGTTGACTATTGCTAAAAAAAAAAAAAAAAAAATTAACCTAGTAAATTGGAAGACCTGACTGGCTATATTAATGGATGCAAGACCCAGGCAGCACGCCATCTGGCAGTACAGAGAGGTGCTCCATGATGTTGCACAAAAGACTTTTCTAGACAGTGGGGGGCAAGAAATGTATTAGTAAAAGAAAAGGATTGTTCCAAATGAGGCTGTTTTCTAGGGGGGAAAGCAAGGTGTCTTATTGTGTAAGTAACCTCATCTTTCTTTATGGGACGGAGAGAATCCAGGTGACATGCTCACTGGCTCTGAAATGACCTTTAAGACTATATATCTAGAAGAGGTTAAAACTGCCATTAACTTGGGTATTTAGCCCTGGTTTGGGAACTTGGTCTAAGTGACACCATATTGGGCCTGCAATTTTCTTTTTTTACCCCTCTCATTAGTCAACAGACCCCCTTCAGTGTGGGATTAAAGGATGAAGAGTGTCAGTAATCATAATACTTTCTGTTTTGTTGATAAACAGTAAGTAATCAGCACACAAAACCAATTGTTCCTGACATCTATGAAAATTAGAGGCTTACTGGAGTTGTTGAAAGATGCTGTTTCTAAAAATCCACAATATTTCTCTCCTGGTTTGTCAAACTTTTAATGTAATTGTTTGTTTTAAAATGGCAACACTGACGTTTTTATTGAAAATCTGTTTGTTTAAAAAATAACACAGCTGTTGGTCATATGGTAAATGTTTCTCAAGGCAAACTGATGAAAGTGTAGTATGATTAACTTCAATCTGATCAAGAGGACTACACCCCCAAGTTAGAGAAAACTTTTTTTTGGGGGGGGGTGTCTGATATGATTTATCTATGTCTGTTTTACAGAAGGTCAAATTCTGAGAATACTTAAAATTCATTTGCCTATCAAGAGATATGAATGAGGGGTGTCTGGGTGGCTCAGTCAGTTAAGCATTCGACTTTGGCTCGGGTCATGATCTTGCGGTAAGTGATTTTGAGCCCCGCATTGGGCTCTGTGCTGACAGCTGAGTCTGGAGCTTGCTTGGGATTCTGTGTCTCCCTCTCTCTCTGCTCCTCCCATGCTCTGCTATCTCTCTCTCTCTCTCTAAGAAATAAATTAAAAAATTTTTAAAAATTAAAAAAGAGACATGAGTGAGCCTTTGTATTCAAAATAAGAAAAAAATGTACTCAGAACTAGAAAACCATTTGCCTAATTTCAGCCTCGTCTTTTATCTTAATACACCCATAATACGGGATGAAGGTAGGGGTGATGTTTGAAATATCTAACAGCTCGTATGGCAGAGGCACTGACCGGTCAGAATGGACATTAGACACATAAAACAATAACACCATCCTGGGGGTGTCTGGGTGGCTCTTAGTTTGTGAGTTCAAGCCCCATATTGGGATCTGTGATCCAGTGTAAAGCCTGGGATACTCTCTATCTCTGCCCCTCCCCCACTGGCACTCTCTGTCTCTCTCTCAAAATAATAAATAAATAAACTTAAAAAAAATCAATAGAACCATCCTGGTGAATACTGGCTGAATGCCATCCTCACTGGCAGAAATAGAAGGGAAACATATTGACCTATTAGGTGCCAGACTTCAAACAAATACATGAGAACAACCACAGTATATTACAATGATTTATTTCTTTACTGCATTCTAAGTTGGAATTGTGTGTGTGTGTGTGTGTGTGTGTGTGTGTGTGTATGCATGTGTGTTTGGCTTTTTCAGGGATAATGTTGTATTCCTTAGTATATCCCATGTAATAATGTCCTGGCTCATGTAATAACGTTTAGAAATGGAAAAAATATACAAATCAGTAATTACCACTGGTTGGGTTCTCACTCTTCAACCAGGGATGGTTTAGAGGCTTCGTGTACATGACCTCGAAATCCTCCAAAATTCAGAAACTAATTGTGATTTTTCCCATTTCATAGATAATAGAACCCAGGCTCCAAAACGTCCATTGGCTTGAGTTGGGCCACAGGGTCAGCCAGAGATTTAAACCACTGTAAGTCCGTCCCCAGTTCTTGCTATTTCATATGCCCAGTATAATGCAAAGGCATTTCATTTTGGTTGGATGGAATTAAATTTCTTCATCTCAAACGGACCTTCACAAAATCTACATTAGGCTTATTTCTTAGATCAAGGGAAATTATTCCAAGGTTGCCATTTCACACACATAGAGGATGGAAACATTAAGAGACAAAAATATCTTTGTTTCCAAATTGATTTACATATCAAAGCTTTTTGGAGGAGGCTGGCATAAACAATTCAGTTTCTGGAAACTTATTTAAATCAACTTTCACATTCCTTGGAGAAGTTAACCACAACATTTTAAGGGGAATGTATAAGCATGTCAAGTTGGCACGAGATCCATTCACTTTACTGTGGCTAAACATGGCACCCATTTTTTCCTCATGACCTCACCAGAATCACGGTGGCTCACACTTCTTGCACAACTTCCTCATTTTAAGTCTGTCACTCATCCTCGCATTTTTTTTTTCTTGCCTGGAGACTTTAAATGTTTAAACCTATTGAATTTATTCTGTGGACAATGTGCCAGATACAGATGTTTCGCATATGATCCTTTTGAAGTCACATTTCTTAAAATAAGCCATTAACCTTGAATAACATATAAAAGGGGAAAAATGAAGAAGCAGTTTTCAAAATAAAGTCTACAAGGAGGTAGCTTTGTGTGATAGTGTAAAAAGCAGACTTTTAACCCAGAATTCTAGAGAGTGGCGCCATGGTGATTGCTTCTTCGATTGGCAAAATCCCAATTCTGAATGAATTTTTTATCTACATTTTCCACACCAGAATCGGAACCACCATATTTGGCATGACATAAATAATCACACAACCACTCAGACTTTTTAAACATAATTTCTTGGACTTAAACCTCAAATTTGTGCTAGGTAATGCCCAGGGGCCCCGCTGTATCTCTCTAGTGGGCTCATTATGTCCTGCCTTAAAGTAACAAATTTGTATCTGCTCAAGCCCTCAAGACCTGGGCAGATAATCTTGCTATATATTTGTAAATCATATTCTTCTGGTAGGAACTCCTCTCTCTTCTCGCTAGTTACATTTGAGTCCAATTTCTCTTTTTCTTCGCTGTTATAATGCATCGTGTCCCTCCTATTATAAGATCCATGTGTCTGCCTGTGCTAGAGATCCTATGCCTTCCAGTTTCCAAGAAACTCTCTTGCTTTGGTTTTCCCCTGACTTTCCTACATCACTAATCCCATCCTTTCTACTGGTTGTTCCCATTGCTTTGAAAGAGCTTTTCTAGAAAGTCTCATGTCTACATATCCTACATTGATCCCCCAATCTTTCCCTGGGTATTTTATCTTTTGACAGAACTACTTTGTAGTCAGACTTGCAGGGAGAGCTGTTCAATTCAATGACTAATTCTCACCATTTAATCTCTCGTTGGTGCAATTCAGTGAGGTTCCCGCCTTTCAGGATTCAATAAAAACTTCCATTACTTCTTTCTTAAAAAGACTTATTATGTTTGATTTATATTTATTAAGTCATGTACGGCTATGTCTATTTCATTAAATTTGGTCTATATAAGTTCCATTAGGATGTGTAGCCTAAATATTCCCTGATAACTGTAGCATATCCCAGCACCAAGGGCTGTACTTGTACATAAATGTTTGTTAAATAAATAAATAAATAAATAAATAAAGTAGTTACACTGGAGAATGTTATTCAAGTAGTCAATTTTAATGTATGATGATGCTTAGGATGCACTTATCTCACAGAGGAAAAAATATAGACCATTGTTTCTCAAAATCTATTTTCACTATCATGAATATGCCACCCAAATGTTACTTTGTGGAGTTTGGGGAGATTTTAATCTATTTCATTTTTTAATTTAATTATGAAGCTAAGATCAATACAATGAAATGCTATTCCACCTAAAATGTATTATCAATGCTTGTGATGTCAAGAAATTATTCCAAGTCTGTATAGGCTCTCTAAGAAAAAGTACAAAGACTAGTAATTGACTGTGCCTTGTTTTAGAAACACCCTCAGGCTCCATGCTGTCGTTTTCTGGACTTAAAGCCTGAATTTTATATTTATTTCAACATGATTTACTTTGTAAATATATAGCAACTGTATCCAGAACAAATATAATGCAAACCACATAGGTAATTTTAAATTCTCTAATAGCCATGTGAAAAAGGTTGCAAAAAAAGAGAAATTATTTTAATGACACATTTTATGTAACCCAGTATGTCCAAAATATTATTTCAGATTGCAAAAATATAAAATTATTAATGAGGTATTTTACATCCTATTTTTCATACCAAGTCTTAAGAACCGAGTGAATATTCTATATTCACAGCACTTCTCAATTTGGATGCTAAATTTTCATCTGAAATATCCATTTGGATTTAGATTCCATAAAATTTACAGTTGAGAAAGTAGATGCATATCCAAGTCATTTCAAACATGATTAAAATTTTCCATTAACTGAAATAAATATTGTTTTAAAATTTAAATTAATCATATTAAATTAAAAATTCAGATCTTCAGTCACACTAAACGGATTTCTAATGGACAACAATCACATGTGACTAGTGACTGCCACTTTAGATAGCACAGATAGCGAGAAATAATGGAGCATAATTAAATTTCCTCTCCCTATGGAAGCTTATATCCCAATGAAGTATTTTAGATTTTAAAATATGCATTAAGTATTTTAATTGTACATGTGTGTGCATAAACAAATACACACAAAAATACTGTAAATATCTGACATATAGCAACACTCAAGTAGTAGCTTTTCTTTCTCTACTTTAAATAATTTTTATTAAGCCTGACAGTGACCCCTATTTAGTAGTAATAGCAAGTCCTAACCCAGTTTCATAAAGTAATTACCCAAAATCCAGAGAATAAAGTTACCTCAAAATGTCCACCCCCATTTCTTTGGAAAGTTATTCGATTGGGTAAGAAGGGAAACTGGAACTCGACTCTGTATATTCTCCATTGAGCCACCCAGGCGCCCCTATCTCACTCATTCTTCTATCTGAAGATGCCTAATTCCACATCCACATGCATTCATCAAGGGTTTGCTTTGTTCCACTCTGTTCTTATTGCAGTAGTGGACATTAAAGAAAAACATTTAAAAATTTTATTGAGGAAACTTACATATATGACTTGGACCATTTCAAAAAGTACTTTTTTATTAATTTCATTTTTCCCTTGATTTATTAGGGGAAAAATCATTGGAAAAGTTAGGCTTAAAAATACTCTGTCGTTAATGAAAGACATTTTAAAACAACTTCTTGTGAGGAAAAATCCGGTCTAGGGAAAGAATACTTTTTTATATACCTGAATTGGCAAAAATTATTTAATAGTCTTTACAATTTCAGGAATTTATTGGCTTATAGGACCAAGGGTATAAAATGGCATAAAATTGTGTATTATTATTTTTTTGGAATAGGAAATAGGAGTGTGGTAACTACCATGGAAAATTAATACACAGAAAGACTCAGGATGGGGCTGTTTTCAGAAACATGTAGGAAATATACAGATGGCAAATGCTTTCAATCCAGTTTTATTAAATATTTTGACTACCAAATATTTTGACTTTTCCCAAACATCTGATTATAAATTTCAGCTTTTTACAAAAAGTATAAACATACCAGTAAGAAATAACTGTATGTGAAAGCACTAGCCGACTTAGTAATAGAAATGTATTTTAAGCTGTTAGAGGATTCTTACTTCTCCATTGCTATGTATGTGAAGAAAGAGAAGGTGCTCAAATCATGCTGTCTCTGGTAAGGAAATGTGGCATAACTCCTGAAGATTGGAGTAGAGTGGAATTTGTTGGGCATGGATGGCAGGAGGGGTGATTGGCCATTGAGATACTCAAAACAAGCAGATGAAAGAGAGTTAAAAGAAAGAAATTTTATTTATTTATTTAAAAATTTTTTAATGTTTATTTATTTTTGAGAGAAAAAGAGACAGAGTACGAGTAGGGGAGGGGCAGAAACAGAGGGAGACACAGAATCCAAAGCAGGCTCCAGGCTCTGAGCTGTCAGCATAGAGCCAGACACAGGGCTCGAACCCACAAACCACAAGATCATGACCTGAGCCAAAGTTGGCTACTCAACTGACTGAGCCAGCCAGGTACTCCTAAAAGAAAGAAATTTTCAATGTTTGATTTACATCTCTTTTAAAGTTTTTTGAGAGTTAGGGGTGCCTGGGTGGCTCAGTCGGTTAAGCGTCCAACTTCAGCTCAGGTCATGATCTCACAGTTTGTGAGTTCAAGCCCCACGTTGGGCACTGTGCTGACAGCTCAGAGCCTGGAGACTGCTTCGGATTCTGTATCTCCCTCTCTCTCTACCCCTCCTCTGCTCATGCTCTTTCTCTCTCTTTCTCAAAAATAAATAAGCATTACAAAAATTAAAGTTCTTTGAGAGTTATAATTGAATACAGGAATTATTTTTAAAGTGCTTTTGGGTTGTACTCCTTTGACTGTTTCAGGCTGAATCAAAGGTATGTGGGGGCCATAATTTATATTTGCTTAGTTTGCATTTTTGAGGATATGATTTCACGGTCTTAAACCTAAGGCGTCCAAATGCAACTTGAAATCTTCACTGTAAACCTAAGCCAAAGTAGGTATTCACCACAACTGCAGGACTGTTGAACTACTCACGTAATGGAGCAGGAATCAGTCAGACAGGAGCCCCTACAGTTCTTAGAAAGAGACGTCAAGGTCACATTGACGACGTGCAGATGACAATAAAATAGAGGGATTTTTGTACAGAAAAAAGGAGGCTTATCTGGTATTATGTGGCTTTACTTCATTGATGAAATCTTAAAACCTCTTACAAAACTGTATATTGTAAATGAGGCAATCTCCAGGACACTTGCTTTCTTGAAGGTTTACAGGCTTCTTGGATGGAAAGAAATGGTCAACGGCTGACTTGTTGGGAGGGGTTAAATCTTCTTCCAGACATCACCAGCAAAGAGCAGACATTCCTCAGTACTGCTTCTTGGGGAACTTGTGATTCATTAAGGTTTGTGCGAGCCGTGATAGGGTGCAATCCCTAATAGAAACTAAAGAAATCCAGTGGATCATGTCTCAAGTTAAAATCGTGACCTATAGGGTTAAGGAGGTTGAGAATAGCAGAAAGTTTAAAGCTCGTTTTTCAGAGACCAACTTCTTCCTCATCAGCTATTGTGTCTTTTCAGACCTACTAACAAATCCACTAGGTATTTCTGCAGAACCTGGACTCAAGGTCAACTGATAGGGTTCCAGCCTATGAATAAGCAAGGCCCTTGCATTCCTTACCAGAGGTAAGGAGTCCAAGACCCCGTCTAATTTACACTGGCTCTTGGAACAAGCCCATTGCCCTTCTCCTCATTCGAAGATAACCTCCCAACATCAGGGGCTGACTTTTGCTTTATTCCAATGCTAAGTATCCTTCTAAAGTGAACTTGAGATGTGTGTTACATACGTTTGCTCAGTGCTCATGTTTCATCTTTTCTCACAAATAGCCACAGATTCCCCCTCCATTTTAATCAATATGTATGTAATCGCAGCCTTTATGATTATCAAAAATGTGTTTTCTCCCCCTTCGGAGAGGCAGATTCGAGGCTTGCCCTCTGGTCCTCTCATTTGTCTGCCTCCTGAATAAACTCCTTCCTTGTTGCAAACCTGATGTCTGAGTGATTGGCTTAAGTGCATCAGGCAGATGGACTTGGGTTTGGTTACAATGGGATCTCCTAACAAGGAGTCAGCAAGTGAGTGCTAATTATTAGTATTTAGTATCAGCACTCCTGAAGTGGGCATTTTCAATGTTTACCTAAGATGGTTTGGGGAGAAAACCCTACAGAAGGGAACATACAATTGTTAGCCTCTGCACCAGCTGCCTTCAAGTTGCACCAAGCTCGTGATTTTAAAATTTGTTTAGCTTCACGATTTTTAAATAAAGTTGTATGATAAATCTAATGTATAAAATAGATCAAAGTAGACCTGCTCCCTTATTTAGTGGGAGTGGGAAACTTTGCCCTCACAACCCCTACTACGCCTCTTTCTGTTTTGCAGCATGAGCCCTGAGGCACCTCCAAAAACTTCTTTAGGACCCAGCTAAGTGCTTTTGGAAAAAAAAAATCAGCTCTAAACCATTCCCTTTTAATTTCCTGGATCCCAGCCAGTTGGTGCCAAATTATTAGGCACAGCCTTAACTTCTCATTTAAAAGGTGCACCTTCTGGGAAAGAACATGTTTTTTCATTGGATTATTTTGTTACTTTTAATAATTAAATGACTTCAACAATCATAAGAGCACACAATTACTGAGTGCATACTTAGGCTCCTTCCAATCTTCCAAACTCTGATGACAATACCTCCTTTAATTTTCACAACAACCCTAGATAGCAGCCCCTATTATTATTAGTTGTCCAGTTTTCCTAAGGAAACTGAGGATGGGTGAGATTAAGGAATTTATGCAAATATATACAACTAGTGAGGTCATTGCTCAGTATTTTGAATCAAGGTCTTTGGAACTCCAGCATTCTCTTGTACAATCATTATCTGCCGCCTCCTCCTTTGTCATAGCTTGATACTTGGCGTAGTCATTTCTAACTTCAAAATTAGGATTATTGTTCATTCCCCCTGTGCCGCTGTTTCTCCACCACTGGTTTTATCTGAATACATTACTGTTTACTCTCTAAAACTCAAACATATTAATAACATACACTAGATATGTCACTGGAATATGTTAAAGACCACTCGTGTCTGAATGCTACCATGGTGTGTTGATGGTTGCCGATTTATGTGACTGCCTGCCACTTATTATCCCCATGCAGCACCCATGATCTTTACCAGCTTCCATGGAGAAAATTCTATCTCTTTTCTATGTAGAAAAGATATCAATCTATCTTTTCAGGCCCAGCAAAGCTGCTAATCAGGTGCAGGCTGGGCTCCCTTTCTGCCAAAATGGAAGCAGGGTTTGTGAGTTCTCTGCATTCCTCAGACTCACTGGAGGGTGCACCTGGTCTTAGTTAATTGGGTGAAGGAGTTGTGCCTGTAAGGTGAAAGGAATTAGTGACAGGTTTCCTATTCACTCGACCCCCTGAGGTGGGATAAAAAGCTTGACTGGCTCCCCCGTTTTACAAGACCAATTGGGGAAAGACATAATTAAGGGAAATTCAGTGGGGCATGAAGCTTTTCCTTTGTTTGGGGATGATAAAGGTCAAGATACACAATGTAAGATAAACGTTGGGTTAGCTGGCTTTATTTTAAATATTTAGTTAGCAAGCAGTAGAGACAACCGACCAGATCATTTAACCATTGGGTTATAAATTTGCCATTATGTGATTTAGCTGAGTGATGGCGGATAGGTCTTATAAAGTTTATTGGAGCTCAAGAAAGGAAACCATCACACCTGGCTAGCTCTGACATAAGGGAAAGTGCCTTGTGGGAGTTGGTTAGACCTTCTAATATGATCAATGGCCTGATGTTACCTAGCAAAAAGAAATAAAAGACTTGACTTGGAAAGTGTGTTAATTCTTTCAGGCTATTTAGTATAATTTAATGCACCATAGAGTGCCCCAGGGTATTGAAAGAGTTAAACTCCCCAGACAAAATGAAGAATTACTCCCTTTTTCCTGGAAATATCAGGCCCATATGTATAGAGAGAACTTTATTAGCAAGGGTATTAAAATTGGTTTCACTGTAAGCGATTTTCCTAGGTTCCATTTCTGTGCCATCTGTCCTTTCTTTCCTTACCAGTAAAAGCAATAAAATGTACATGTTCACTAAAAAGAAAGGAATCGAGTTTTATGGCATTCAAGGGACATTAAAATTCCTTTCTCTGTAGAATATATCTTGATCTTTCAGAATACTGTTTTAACAACTGATCTCTAATATATCTACAGCAAAACATTCATATTTTATGTTAATGGTCACATAGACAAACTGGGTAAAAACCACGAACAAAACAAACCCCAAGTAATGTAAGCAATAATTGCCACTGAGAATGCAAATAGTGGCTGTAGTTTTGATATAGACGTGAGAATCACAACAAGTGAGACATGAAATAAGGCTATCCTTGTTTTCATGTTCGCCTTACATTTTTTTTTAAATAAAGAAAGGTATTTAAATTAATGGGAATTGGTTCTTTCAGAGAAATGCTCCTCATTTCCTGGCCTTGGGATCTGATCATAATAGGCTATCGTTGGTTAGAAAGAATAGAAAGATTCAATCAGCCATGACCACTGACATTGATTTTTGTTAATAAAATGGCCCCTTGATGCAGGCCAGCTGGGGTTCCTACCTCTTCCTCTTATCTGTGCTTTTGACAGCACTTAAGTTTCTTTTATGGAGTGTTTTCCTATACTTGTTTAACCTTCAAACTAGTAGCACTTAACTGGTTTAAACCAAATAGGAGTTTTCAGTTATACTTTTAACACCCAAGCCAATATCCTCTGGATTTCTAATAATATCATATTAAATACTGCCATGAAGGAATTCTGTCCAAATGAAGAAAGAGAACCACATGCCTGTGTAGTGCCAGAATTTGGACTTTGATAAATTTAGCTATGTCATTTCCTAAAATCTTTTAGGCTGGAATATGTCTTTCTGTGATAGTAATAATACTCTGAACTGACCATCCCTAATGCATTGATCCCTAATCATTTTGCAAAGAAATAGAGCATTATATGTGTTATGCAGCAGGAGAGAATCAAGTACAGGAAGCTTAGCTTTCCTTCCTGAATTTGTTCTTTGAGTAAGAAACAAGTCAAGGATAGAGCTTAAAATAACATACTATTGATTTTTCTGGGCCATTAGATCACAAGTGTTTCATTCCACTGCAGGTTTCACACTTTACCAGAATGTACTAGCACCTTATCTCTCCAGGCCTTTATGGTTTTTAAAGCCCTTTCTTGTCCGTTATCTAATTTGATCTTCAGAACATCCCTGTGTGCTAGTCAGGTTCTCTGAACTTCGGTTTTCTCCATCCTAAAATGAGGATGTGTGGTTTACCCAGACTTGAAACTGGTCAACCACTGAGCAAGTTCACGGGTCCAGAAATGGTCTTTCCTCTATGTTGTGCCCTTTGTTAGAACATTGAAACTGAAAATGTCTCTTGATTTGTTAAAACAACACTTAGAAAGAGCATATTTAGATTTGTTTTTCTTCACAGAGTAACGCATGACTTTTGCCAAATATATGCGGAATACAGAAAATTAAAGAAATAATCATCCACATATGCTTCCATCAAGGCCAAAAACGCGGTTAACATTTTCTTTCCAATCCTTCACGTGTGCATTTGTGGAGTAGCTGACACAATGCTGTGTTTTTATTTTGTGTTCTGATTCCCTCCACTAGCATGGTAATGTAAATGTAATAAGATAATAAAAACTCTTCATTTCATTTTCATGGTGACTTAGTAAAAACAACCACACCCGTCAACACCTTGTCACTTTTCTATATATTTTTTTTAGTTTTTTTAAGTTTATTTACTTTTTATTTAAAGTAAACTTCACACCCAATATGAGTCTCGAACTCATGACCCTGAGGTGGCGTCGTGTGCTCTTCCAGCTGAGTCAGCCAAGTGCCCCACTTTTCTATATTTTCTATATATTTCTATATAGAAAACTTTTGAGTTGAGTAGAATAAATGAACGCCTTTGTTCATATAGTATTCATTTAAAGGTGGCTGGTCAGAATTTTCTAGAGATAGTTTGCCTATTAAAAAATTAACATTTTAAAAGATGTGGCTTGTCAAAGTCCTCTCTAGCAGTGGAGTCCTTGCTCTCTGAATGCCTGCATTCAAATCCTACTTTAGCTCTTATTCTTGTTAAAGTGAAGAATCTCGACCAAATTACTTAACTACTTTGATCTTCAGTTTCTTCATGTTTAAAGTGATACTAATAATACGCATCATAGAAGCCATTGCTTTGAGGTTTAAAAGTTAAAAAAGGACACAGGAATTACAATGATGTTAATATGTATCAAGCGTTTAATAAATATTACATATTATATACAGACATATCATGTACAGACACATACATCTCTTTAGACATAGTGTTTGTTATTGAAGTAGGAGGTCAAAAAAGATGTTTCTTCTGAGTCCTAGATGATAAAATAAAGTGCCAAGGAAATGCTCAAAGATGAGTAAACTCTTATAATTATCTCATCTATGTGGAGGAGATAAAACAATTGATAATCACTATCTAATTTCTCTCATGCCAAATTTCCACATTTTTTTGGTTCAGTTCATGGATCTCTATGTTGTTCCATGAGTCAATATTTTTTTCCCCTCTGTTCCATTACCATAGTCTTAATTTTAATGAATTTATTGTAGCTTAAAAATAAGTGTAACATTTAATCCACCTTGTCCCACTTCAGAAGTTTCCTGGCTGTTCTTGGGCTGGTTCATTTCCTTGTTAAATTTAGAATTAGCATGTTAAATTTCATTAAAAATAAATGAACATATTGACATTTTGATTGGAACTGTATTTGTCAATTGATCAATTTGGAGATATTTGAAATATTTGTGATAGTAAGCTTCAACAGATGAACAACTTACTTAGATCTTCTGTAATGTCTTTTAATAAAATATTATAATATCACCACAGAAGTTTTGTACAACTTCTGTGTAGTTTACTCCTAACAACGTTTTGTATTTTCATACTATTTTAGTGACACTGGTCTCTTTTTCTAATTTATGAAGTGAAATTTATTTCTATACTCTTTTATTTGAGAGAATAATGATTCTAAAGCATATTTTTCTCTTACTTTCAATGTTAAAGAGGCTGCCAAAGATTGATCATTACCATACCCATAACCACTAGGCTGCAGAATCTTTTCTTGGATTAAGAAGATTCCCTTATATTTATACATTTCTGGGATATTTTAACATGAAGGAAACTTATATTTTATCAGATTTTGCTAGTCATTTAGAGGATCATATATGCTTTTCTTTAATCATTTTTAGTAAATCAGATTAATACATTGCCCTCTGTTAAATTTATCCTTCATTCCTTGAATAATCTCAACTTGCTTATGGTTAAGTTACAATTTTTAAGTATTTCCATTATTAAGATCACTGCTGTTCTATTATTTTTCAGAATTGCTTTATCAATGGCTTGAGAGCTTGGCTTTTAATTTTTCTTTCATATTTAAATAACTATGTTTTCCTAACTTTGGTGAAATAAGTTAAGGCAAAATGTGTAGTATCAAGACGTCTGGTGGCTCAGTTGGTGGAGCAAGTGATTCTTGATAATTGGGTCATGAATTTGAAATCAGCGTTGGGTGTAGAGATTACTTAAAAATAAAATCTTTAAAAAAACAGCAACAAACAAAATCCCCCCCCCAAAAAAAAGGAAAAAGAAAAAATGCATAGTAGTATTATTTTTCTTTATTGTGGAATAGTTTTTGTACGGGTAAAAGTACCTCTTTTATAAATGTTTGATAAACATCGTCAATTTAGGGGTAGATACTCTCAAAAATGGATAGATCCATTTTTCCTTTGTTGTGTTGTTGTTGTTGTTGTTGTTGTTGTTATGTTGGTGAGGTAATATTTATCTACTTTTTTTTTAATTTTTTTTCAATGTTTTTTATTTATTTTTGGGACAGAGAGAGACAGAGCATGAACGGGGGGAGGGGCAGAGAGGGAGGGAGACACAGAATCGGAAACAGGCTCCAGGCTCTGAGCCATCAGCCCAGAGCCCGACGCGGGGCTCGAACTCCCGGACCGCGAGATCGTGACCTGGCTGAAGTCGGACGCTTAACCGACTGCGCCACCCAGGCACCCCTATATTTATCTACTTTTTAAATGACTATAGGATTTCTAAAATTACTGATTTTTTTTACTTAGATTTTGGTAACTTAGGTTTGGCAACTTCAATAAGATTGTTCATCTTAATTTGACTTTTAAAATTTCAAACAAAAAGATGTTCTGAATATCCTATTACTATCTTTTTAATGGTTGCATCACCTACAGTTATACCTTCTCCCTCATTCAAATGATTCTTATGTGTTCTTTCCCTTTTTTTCTTGATAATTATCAGCATAAGTATGTCAACATTAGTCTTTTCAAAGAACCAGTTTTTATATTTGCTTCATTTCATTAGTTTCTCCTTTTTGTCCCCTAGCTATCATTTTGTTACAAAATTTTACCTAATTTCCATTTTCATCAGAAGTTTAATCAATGTTATAGAGATATGAGTCTAGAGAGAGTATTAAGAACAATTTATTCCTTTGCTGCCTTTGGAAGCAGGATAAGGTTAAGAACACTGCCTTGGGGGAGGCAGGCAAGATGGCAGAGCAGCATGGAAGTTCTGGGCTTCTCTCTACTTGAAATGCAGCTAGATCAGCACCAAACCATTATGCACACCTAGAAAATTGCCTTGAGGATTAACACAACAATCTGCATAACAAGCCACAGACCTTGTGGTATGTGGGAGGTATGTGGTATGTGTTATGTGGAGGTATGTGGTACAGAGAGGTGAACTGGGTGACAGAGAGGCCACAGGGGGTAGGGAACTGTTTTTACAGAGAGAAGACAGAGAAAGGCATGCAGGAGAGTGCAGAAAAAGCACCCTCCTCCTGAAAGTAGCTGGAGAGAAAGAGAGTGGAGACACAAAGGACTGAACAATAAAGCTGTTCCCTAAGAAATCTGAAAGGGAGAAAAGAGAAGGTTTTGATATCATTAGGACTCTATAAACAGGAGAGCACAGTGTCAGAAATTCCAGAACTCAATACCTAGTGGTGCTCTTGTGGGGAGGAAGGGTGAATCCTGAGGAGCAGGCAGCGAGGTATGAGGGGTCCATGGGCCACATGGGAAGAAGTGGTTCTCCTGATTGGAGGGCATTTGGTAGAGGCCATATGACCTCCCCACAGGAAAAAGTCCAAGCAGACCTTGGAGAACAGTCACGTTTGCTGGTATTGGAACAGAGACACAAGGGTGCAGTGAAACCTGGCAGGGGTTTCTTGTTGCCATAATCTTTGAACTACTGCCGCTGCATGATAGCACAAACTTTTTCTGGGGCAAGCCAGCACCTGGCCACAATCTCTGAACCTCTGCCCCAGTGCAATCACATGAACATTCCCAGGGGCAAACCTACACCCTCCCCCAGAGAGGCAGAATTGGTCCAAGCTGCAGGTATCTCAGAAGTGATGGGTTTGGAAACACAACCCCATCTTAGATAAAATTTGGGAAGGAGGTGCTGTCTGGCAGACTGACAGCTTGGACACAGATGGTGTAGAAGCAGGGAGTGAACAGAAGCCAGAGACAAAGGAGGGGTGCTTGATGACAGGTTGTTGAGAACGCAGAGTTCTGGTGGCAGAGACTAGGAAGCTGGGTGACACCATTCTCACCTCTCCCACTCATGTGTATACACGTGCATGCACACATGTGCGCAGGCTATACAATCCACCCCAGTAAACTAAGCAGTTCCACATAGTGGAGAAAGGAACCATTATACCAAGTTCATGCCCTAGAGGACCACCACAAGTCCCTCTGCCTGCTTAGTGTACAGACTGTAAAGGGCTTCATAGTTTGACTTCCAGGGGAAACTGGATGTAATTTCATTCAGGTTTCATTATGTTTGCTGGTCCTTGTATTCGTTTTGTTTGTTTTGTTTTTTCTCCTTTTTTGCTTTTAATTTTTTGCCTTTCTTTTCTTTTTCATGGATACAAAGAGAGATAAAATTATTTTTATTTTTTAATAAAAAATATTTTTTAATATATTTTTAAATTTTTTTAATGTTTATTTGTTCTTGAGAGACAGAGAGACAGAGCACGAGTGGGGCAGAGCCCCTCCAGCAGAGAGAGAGAGAGAGAGAGGGAGACACAGAATCTGAAGCAGGCTCCAGGCTCTGAGCGGTCAGCACAGAGCCCAACGTGGGGCTCGAACTCACAAACTGCAAGATCATGACCTGAGCTGAAGTCGGATGCTCAACCGACTGAGCCACCCAGGCGCCCCAATAAAAAAATTTAAAAAGTCTTTCTACTATATTTCTTGTTTTTTGTAAATTTTTAAATTCTTTTTGACTTTCTTCATTTTATTCTATTTTATGGTATACCTTTTTAATTTTTAAATATGCCCTTACTTGTTTTCTTTTTTTTTCTTACCCTTTTTCTATTCTATCAAGCTTCTTGCAACAACCAGACCAGAACACACCTATGATCTAGCTTTCATTATTTGAATTTTTGTGTTGTTTTTAATTTTTTAATTTTTATTTTTTAATTCATTTTTTTTCTTCCTCCAAAATGGCAAAATGAAGGAATTCACTCCAAAAGAAAGAACTGGAAGACATGACAGCCAGGGACTTAATCAACACATATATAAGCAAGATGTCTGAACTACAATTTAGAATCACAATAATCAGAATACCAGATGGCTGTGAAAAAACGACAACATAGATTCCCTTTCTGTAGAGATAAAAGAAATAAAATCTAGTCAGGATGAAATTAAAAATGCTATAAATGAGATACAATCCCAAAGGATGCCACAGTGGTAAGGATGGATGAAGCAGAGCAGCGAATCAGTGATACAGAAGGCAAAACTATGGAGAATAGTGAAACAGAAAAAAAGAGGGAAACTAAGGCAAAATAGCATGATACAAGAATTGGAGAACTCAATGACTTATTAAAAAGGAATAACATCTGAATCATAGGATTCCCAGAAGATCAAGAGAGAAAAAAACAGGGGTAGAAGGTTTATGTAAGCAAATTATAGCAGAAAACTTTCTTAACCTGGGGAAAGACACAGACATCAAAATCCAGGAAGTACAGAGGACTCCCATGAGGTTCAACAGAATCCGACCATCAATAAGGCATATCATAGTCAAATTCACAAACTACACAGACAAGGAAAGAATTATGAAAGCAACAAGGGGGAAAAAAGTCCTTAACCTATAAGGGAAGACAGATCAGGTTCACAGCAGACCTATCCACAGAAATTTGGCACACCAGAAAGGAGTGACAGGATATAGGTAATGTGCTGAATTGGAAAAAGATGCAGCCAAGAATTCTTTATCCAGCAAACTGTCATTCAAAATAGGAGAGAAAAGAGTTTTCTAGACAAACAAAAACTAAAAGAGGTCATGGCCACTAAACCAGCTCTGCAAGAAATTGTAAAGGGGACTCTCTGAAGGGTTTTTTGAAAAGACAAAACAAAAGAAAAAAATACTGAAAGCAACAAAGAGTAGAAAGGACCAGAGAACATCACCAGAAGCTCCAACTCTACAGGCAACATGATGGCATTAAATTCATATCTTTCAGTACTCACTCTAAATGTCAATGGACTAAATGCTCCAATTAAAAGATACAGAGTATCAGGAGGGATAAGAAAACAAGATCCATCTATATGCTGTTTACAAGAGACCCATTTCAGATCTAAAGACACTTTCAGATTAAAAGTAAGGGGGTGGAGAATCATCTGTCATTCTAATGATCACCAAAAGAAAGCTGGAGTAGCCATACTTACACCAGACAAATTAGTTTAATTTTTTAAATTTTTTAAGGTTTATTTATTTGTTGAGAGAAAAAGAGAAAAAGAGCATGATCAGGAGAGGGACAGAGAGAGGGGGAGACACAGTATCCAAAGCAGGCCCCAGGCTCTGAGCTGTCAGCACAGAGCCTGATGTGTGACTCTAACTCACAAACTGTGAGATCATGACCTGAGCCAAAGTTGGATACTTAACTGAATGAGCAACCCAAATGCCCAGCCCCCCATCTTTTAATTTTTTTCAGACTAACTAGACTTTAAAATAAAGACTGTAACAAGAGATGAATAAGGGCATTATATCATAATTAAGGGGTCTATCTACCAGAAGATCTAACAGTTATAAACATCTATGCCCCCCATGTGATACAACCCAAATATATAAATCAATTAATCACAAACATAAAGGAACTCATTGATAATAGTACCATAATAGTAGGGGACTTCAATATTCCACTTACAGCAATGGCCAGATCTATTAAGCATAAAGTCAACAAGGAAACAATGGCTTTTAATGACACACTGTACCAGATATACTTAACAGCTATATTCAGAACATTTCTGAAGCAGCAGAATACACATTCTTCTCAAGCGCACATGGAACGTTCTCCAGAATAGATCACATACTGGGACACAAGTCAGCCCTCAACAAGTACAAAAAGATCAAGATCATACCTTGCATAATTTCAAACCACAACACTGTGAAATTCTCAATGAACCACAAGAAAAAAAGTGTAAAGACAACAAATACTTGGATTTTAAAGAACATCCTACTAAAGAATGAATGGGTTAACCAAGAAATTCAAGATGAAATTAAAAATCACATGGAAGCCAATGAAAATAATGACATGACAGCCCAAACTTCTGGGACACAGCAAAGGTCATCATAAGAGAGAAGTATATAGCAATCTAAGCCTTCCTAAAGAAGGAAGAAATGTCTCAAATACACAACCCAGACTTACACCTTAAAGAGCTGGAAATAGAGTAGCAAATATAGCCCAAAACCAGCAGAAGGAGAGAAATAATAAAGAGTACAACAGAAATCAATGGTATTAAAAAAAAGAAACTAGAACAGATCAAGAAACTAGGAACTTGTTCTTTGAAAGAATTCACAAATTTGATAAACCCCTAGCCAGAAGGAGCAAAAAGAAAAAAGAAAGGACCCAAATAAATAAAATCAAAATAGAAGAAATCACAACCAACACTGCAGAAATACAAATAATAATTTGAGAATATTATGAGCAATTATATACCAATAAATTGGCCAATCTGGAAGAAATGGACAAATTCCTAGAAACATATAAACTACCAAAACTGAAACAAGAAGAAATATAAAATTTGAACAGACCCATAACCAGTAAAGAAATTGAATTAATAATCAAAAATATCCCAAAAAACAAGAGTCCAGGGCTGGATGGCTTTCTAGGGGAATTCTACCAATCATTTAAAGAAGAGTAAACACCTATTTTTTTAAACCTGTTCCAGAAAAATAGAAATCGAAGAAAAACTTACAAACGCATTCTATGAGTCCAGTATTACTTTGCTTCCAAAACCAGACAAAGACCCCACTAAAGACCAATTTTCCTGATGAACATGGATGCAAAAAATTATCAACAAGATACTAGCCCACCGGATCCAACAATACATTAAAAGAAGTATTCACCACGATCAACTGGGATTTATTCCTGGGATGCAGGACTGGTTCAATATCCACAAATCAATCACTATGATACATCACATTAATAAAAAAAAGGATAAGAGCCACATGATCCTCTCAGTAGATACAGAGAAAGTAATCGACAAAATACAGCATCCTTTCTTTATAAAAACCCTCAAGAAAGTACGGGTAAAAGGATCATAACTCAAGATCATAAAAGCCATATACGAAAGACCCACCAATAGTATCAAAACCTGAGAGCTTTCCCCCTAAGGTCAGGAACATGACAGGGATGTCCACTCTCACCACTGTTAATCAACATAGTATTGGAAGTCCTAGCCTCAGTGATCAGACAACACAAAGAAATAAAATGCATCCAAATCAGTAAGGAAGAAGTCAAATTTTCACTCTTCTCAAATGACATGATATTCTATGTGGAAAACCTGAAAGATTCCACCTGCTAGATCTGATCCATAAATTCAACAAAGTCAAAATATATAAAACCAATGCAAAGAAACCTGTTACATTTCTGTACACCAATAATGAAGCAGCAGAAAGAGAAATCAAGGAATCGATCCCATTTACAATTGCACCAAAACCCATAAAATACCTAGGAATAAACCTAACCAAAGAGGTAAAAAAAATCTACATACACTGAAAACTATAGAAAGCTTATGAAAGAAATTGAAGAAGATGGAAAAAATGGAAAAATATTCCATGTTCCTGTATTGGAAGAAGAAACATTATTAAAATGTCAATGCTACAGAAAGCAATCTACACATTCAATGCAATCCCTATCAAACAAAATAACACCAGAATTCTTCACAGAACTAGAAAAAACACTTCTAAAATTTGTTTGGAATCAGAAAAGACCCAGAATAGCCAAAATAATCCTGAAAAAGAAAACCAAAGCTGGAGGTATTACAATTCTGGACTTCAAGATGTGTTACAAAGCTGTAATCATCAAGACAGTATAGTACTGACACAAAAACAGACACATAGATCAATGGAACAGAATAGAGAACCCAGAAATGGACCCACAAACATATGGCCAACTAATCTTTGACAAAGCAGGAAAGAGTATTCAACAGAATAAACACAGTCTCTTCAATAAATGGTGTTGGGAAAACTGGACAGCAACATGCAGAAGATTGAACCTGGGCCACTTCCTTACACCATACACAAAAATAAACTCAAAATGGATGAAAGACCTAAACATAAGACAAGAAACCATCAAAATCCTAGAGGAGAAAACAGGGAAAAACCTCTTTGACCTTGGCCACAGCAACTTCTTTCCCAACACGTCTCTGGAGGCAAGGGAAACAAAAGCAAAAATGAACTATTGGGACCTCATCAAGATAAAAAGCTTCTGCAAAGCAAAGAAAACAATCAGCAAAACTAAAGAGCAACTGATGGAATAGGAGAAGATATTTCCAAATGACATATCAGATAAAGGGTTAGTAACCGAAATCTATAAAGAACTTATCAAACTCAACACCCAAAAAACAAATAAACCAGTGAAGAAATGGGCAAAAAACATGAATAGACACTTCTCCAAAGAAGACATCCAGGTGGCCAACTGACACATGAAAAAATGCTCAACATCACTCATAATCAGGGAGATACAAGTCAAAACCACAATGAAATACCACCTCACACCTGTCAGAATGGCTAACATTAACAACTCAGACAACAATAGATGTTGGCGAGGATGCAGAGAAAGAGGAACCCTTTTGTAATGGTGGTGGGAATGCAAACTGGTATACCCACTCTGGAAAACACTCTGGGGGTTTCTCAAAAAATTACAAATAGAACTACCCTATGACCAACCAGTTGCACTTCTAAGTATTTATCCAAAGGATACAGGTATGTTGTTTTGAAGGAGCACATGCACCCCAATGTTTATAGCAGCACTATCAACAATAGCCAAAGTATGGAAAGAGCCCAAATGTCCACTGATGGATGAATGGATAAAGAAGATGTAGTGTATATATTTATACAACGGAATATTACTCGGCAATCAAAAACAATGAAATCTTGCTATTTACAACAGGGTGGATGGAACTAGAGTGCATTATGCTAAGCAAAATTAGTCAGAGAAAAACAAATATCATATGACTTCACACGTGTGGAATTTAAGATACAAAACAGATGAACATAAGGGAAGGGAAGCAAAAATAATATAAAAACAAGGAGGGGGACAAACCATAAAAGACTATTAAATATAGAGAACAAACTGAGGGTTGCTGGGGGGTGTTGGGTAGGGGGATGGACTAAATGGGCAAGGGGCATTAAGGAGGACACTAGCTGGGATGAGAACTCAGTGTTATATGTAGTGGATGAATCACTGGATTCTACTCCTGAAATTGTTATTGCACTATATGCTAACTAACTTGGATGTAAAGTTAAAAAAAAAAGAACCATTTAAGTCACCTATTAACCAGAAAATCAATGTATAATCGAAGAGGCATTTTTGCATAGGCTTATTAACTAATTATACTAATTACATAAATTAAATTATTAATTTATGTATTAATTACTTTATGTTTTTACCTAAATGTGACCAATACAGTTATAGGTATAGGAGAAAATTACATGGCCTCTGATTTAGAGGGACTGATAATCTTGGTAGCCTGTAATTTTCTCTAACCAAAAGCCATATCCCACTTTGAGAAGACATGTTGAATGACCATGGATTGGGGACAGGCCTCTCACACTTAGCCTTCCTGGTAACCTTGAATCTATTTCTCTGGCAGAGTTCCCATGCCTTAAAAGCAGCCCCATACCTGAGTATTTTAAAGGCGGTGGCTAGCCCCTACTTCTTTGCATACTTGTGTGGCAAAAATTCACAGGCTTCACTTAAATCTTGACCCAAAACTCAAATGATATCTATAGAAATGTCTTTGGTTGTTCCTATTTTGTCCTGAGTCAATAGTCAACTTCAATATGGTCTCTTTTAAAACCTTCTTAATTTTCTTTTGTTTAGCAATTTTGATATATGACTAACTTACCTCTGATGTTATACAGTGATATAAACAAAACTTTTTGAACCTCTTTGCAATTTTATTAATTTTCTCAGAACACTTTGTAAAATATTTATAACATGGCATTTGCTTTTTTTTTAAACAATTTTCATCTTTATTTTTGTGAGAGAGACAGAGAGAGACAGAGCACAGGCAGGGGAGGAACATAAAGAGAGGGAGACACAGAATCTGAAGCAGGCTCCAGGCTCCGAGCTGTCAGCACAGAGTCCAACGTGGGGCTCGAACCCGTGAACTGTGAGATCATGACCTGAGCCGAGTCAGATGCTTAAATGACTGAGCCACCCAGGTGCCCCAACATGGCATTTACTTGTAATTAAATGTTGCCTATTCCTCAATTCTTAATACCTGATTCAGCACATTTCCCCCTCTTCTTAATATTTAGTTCTTTCTTATTAGGGATAATAGCTATTTATCTAAAAGTATTTGCTTCCTTGAAATGTAACACATACTCAGTGCCAAATGTGTATTGTAGAGGCAGTGATAAACTTGTTGATTTTCACCAAAAATTCTCCTTAAGGTTAGTGGACACTCCAATGAACCCACTGCATGATTACTTTTCATTTGCATGTGTACGTGTTTCTCGTCTTAATTTTCTTCTGGAAGCAGAAGTAAAAACTCAAATAGAGGAATTCACTGTGGAATGTCAGCCCAGACTGTGAATGCTAGAATACATATGATAAAACCATTCTTTAAAACTCACTCAAGTCTTCCAACTGACCCTAGTGCATTCCTTCTGTGATAAATGTGGGAACACTTTTATGGGCCAGTTTTTAGAAGCAGAAAAATGTGCTTCACTGTCTATGCTATTGCAAGTACTTAATATAATCCTATGAATTTATAAGTACCTTTTTGTTGATTACCAAAGGCATTTCAAATTCTTGGACAAGTGGATTGTAATTCTTTTAATCCAGATTCCTCCTCTAAATAATGATAGTAATGGGTGTGATATCCAGGGATCCCAATTCTCAGCGGAAAGAAGTCGAAAATAATAATAAAATGGAAAGTTGCTAAAAGTTGAAAATATAAATGTCTCTACAAAATGTAAATACAAATACAGATCTCATGACATCACATTGAAAAAGAAAATACATTGTTTTGCAAATAGGCAGCATTGGTGACAACAGCTTTGTTTTTCTTGGTGTCAGTGTCTTTAGTAACTACTTTTCCAACTTTCCATTCTAGATCAAAGAGAGAAAAGAAGGCCACAGAGATAGTAATAACGAGATTTGGAATGTTTCCATGATTTTTTTTTAAGTGAGTGAAATTATATTTAATAGCAGACACACTGAGGTAGACTTGGTTTTTTTGAACTTTAAAACATTTTAAGTTCTCCGTTGTTAATTTGAGGGCTGAATTTTTTACAGAGCATTGTTGGATGTAGGCATGTACCTGTGAGGTGGGGTGGACAGGTTCCTGTCTGACTAGAGCTCAGATCTCTTTTCTTTCTTTTTCAAACTATGGAGGTTGTAAGGCACCCACAACAGTCATGCAAAGAAAAAAAATTATAATAATAAAATATGTAATAGGAACCAGGAACTTGGAATTCTCTAACAGCTTGAACTTTTTACCCTTCTGACACTGTTTTTTTTTTCCTTCTTTCTCAAGATGTCAATCTATTTATTAATCTCACTAAACCCTCCGAGGATTATTTTTAAAGTATGTGTGAGTGTATCTGTGTGTTCATTTCCAATGGAATGAATTGGATAGGCTGAAGGTCCTCTGTGAAAGCAAGTTAAAACAAAATTATATGCCACTAAAATCTGAAGTTTAGATTTATCCTTTTTTTTTTTAAACTCTCCCCCTCATTTATTGATTTGTTTCCTAATGTCATAAACTGTCTCCCTTACTCAGGATGCTTTTCTGCACAATCAGTACTGCTTTACACTTGGCACATTGACCTCTAACCTTTTCATCCCAGGAAAGAGGGTGAATGATATGCCTCTGCAGACAGAGATGCTTATACCCCACCTAGCACTCTAACTGCGCGGTTCTGTGGAACATTCAACAGGCGACTCCACGTCATTGTCCCTGTCTTCATCTGTGTACTGGACAATTGCTTGATCAGATTATGAATTTGATGCAGCTTCTTTTTATTTTTTTTAAGTTTATTTATTTATTGAGACACAGAGAGACAGAGAGACAGAGAGACAGAGAGAGACAACACGAGCAGGGGAGGGGCAGAGAGAATGGGAGAGAGAGAGAGAATCCCAAGCAGGCTCCACACTGTCAGCGCAAAACACAAGGTGGAGCTCAAAGTCACGAACCATGTGATCATGACCTGAGCCAAAATCAAGAGGTGGACTCAAATGACTGAGCCACCCAGGTGCTCCTACAGCTTCCCTTCTCATCGCTCTTGGTTTCATGACAGAATCTCCATACTTCTTGCCCAAATTTCTTTATAGAAATCCTGTGCCTGAGTGAGTCTTTTCTTCTCCCTCCTGTCTTTAGACTCCTTGTCCTCCCTCACAATACTCACACAAATAGGATGAATTCATTATTCCTATTAAGAAATTAATAGGATTATAGTTTGGATGTGTAGGGTTTAACATTTGTATATTTGTCATTTGGGAGGTTTAGAGATCTCTTTCTTCTTGATTTTCTATACTTCATCATGGTCATTGGAGCCTCCCAATGGTAACTTTCACATGTGATTTTTCTTTAAGGAAATTTAAATCCCCCACTTTCTCCAAAACGTTTTGAAACTTTATTTTTTGACCTGGGTGATGGCTGTAATGCTTTGCTTATTTTGGAGAGCAGGTAGTTATGACAAGCTTGTTTCCAGCCTGCTGACTAAATTTGTAAATGTGATAAAAGTCTCTTTAAGAAGTTTGTCCTTATGAAGTTTCCAATAACTTTTAGAGTAAACACTTCTGCACTTCCTTTCTGAATATATGTTTTCCTTTTTTTATTCAAGTGTAACTAACATCCTTAGTCATAACTACACTTAGTTATTACAAAAAGTGTTATATTATTTTCAGGTGTCCTATATAAAAATTCAACAATTCTATACCCTACTCAGGGCTCATCACAAGTGTACTCTTAATCCCTTTCACTTATTTCACCCATCCCCCTACCCACCTACCCTCTGTCCAGCACCAGTTTGTTCCCTGTGTTTAAGAGTCAGTTTTGGTTTTTTTTTGGTTTTGTTTTGTTTTGTTTTCTGTCTCTTTTTTTCTTGGTTTGTTTGTCTTATTGCTTAATTCCAGGTATGAGTGAAATCATATGCTATTTCTCTTTTACTGACTATTTTCATTTAGTATTATATCCTCTAGACCTATCTATGTTGTTGCAAATGACAAGATTTCATTTTTTAATTGAAAAAAATTAATGTTTATTTTTGAGAGAGAGAGAGACAAAGACAGAGTGCAAGTGGGGGTGGGGGGGGGAGGGAGGCGCGGCAGAGTCAGAGGGAGACACAGAATCTGAAGCAGGCTCCAGGCTCCAAACTGACAGCCCAGAGCCCAACAGAGGGCTTGAACTCATGAACTGCATGATCATGACCTGAGCTGAAGTTGGACCCTTAACAGACTGAGCCACCCAGGTGTCCCATTAGATTTTTTATTTTAGAGACAGAGAGAGAGAGAGAGAGACAGAGACAGAGACAGAGACAGAGACAAAGAGACAGAGAGAAGGTGCAAGTAGGAAGAGGGGCAGAGAGAGGAAGAGAATCTTAAGCAGGCCCCATGCTCAGAGCAGAGCCTGATATGGGGTTTGATCCCACAGCATTGGGATCAGGACCTGAGTCTAAATCAAGAGTTTGGACATTCAACCGACTAAGCCACCAGGGGCCCCAAGATTTCACTCTGTATTTGATACTCTCAAGTTGAAAATGGAAATAAAACATAATTAAGTTTTACAGCAAAAAAGACAATTTTTAGAAAATAACGTGTTCTCAGGAATATTGGATCATCTCAGGAAACTCCATTACAATGAATCAATTGCAATATCACATTTCACACTCAGTAAAACCTCTTTTTGGGGTTATGTTGGTATAAAAGATTTAAACTTTAATTGGCCCCTCAGTCTCAATAATGGTTTATACCATAGTCAAATAGTTTACCTTCAAAGGTATAAAACGCTTAACTATCTCTCCATAATCATACATTTATCATTTTAGGTAAGTATCCTTTAAGCAAATTAAGCCACAATCATAAGCTGAGAAAAATTAAAGTTCTACAAATTATCAGATGCTACAGTACACAAAAAGTGTTATCAATTTTGCTAAATTTAAAGAACAGTCATATTGTTGCTTATTATTTTTTAGATTGCTGAAGATGTTTAGCTCATTACAATTTAGTTAATTATTTCAACTTCTTAACTATATTAATCAAAAAACAAATATTTGAGCGCTGGTTGTAACTATGGATACCAATAATGAATGTGAACCCCACATATCACTGAATTGTGATATCAGTGCCAGATATTTTAAATAGTCTCATAGTATTTTCATGATTAGAAATATAAGTTTTGGGAGCACCTGGGTGGCTCAGTTGGTATGCATCTCACTTTGGCTTAGGTCATGATCTCACAATTCATGAGTTCGAGCCCCACTTAGGGCGCTGTGCTGAGAGCTTGGAGCCTGGAGCCTGCTTCGGATTCTGTGTCTCCCTTTCTCTTTGCTCCTCTTCAGCTCCCGCTTTGTCTCCCTCTTTCTCAGAAATAAATAAACCAAAAAAAATGTTTAATGAAATATAATTTTTATCTGATTTCCAAGGAAGTAATTTAATAAAGGAGTAAAGTGGTGAGAACGTAAAATATTAAATCTTGGTGGCACCTGGGTGGCTCAGTCAGTTAAGCGTCCAACTTCTGCTCAGGTCATTATCTCAGAGTTCATGAGTTTGAGCCCAGCATCAGGCTTTCTGCTATCAGCTCAGAGCCTGCTTTGGGTCCTCTGTTCCCCTTTCCCTCTGCCCCACCCTGCTCTCTCACCCTCTCTCTCTCTCTCTCAAAAATAAATAAACATCTAAAAAAAATATATTAAATATTCAAATCAAAGTGCTGATGTGTTGAACTCCCTAAAGCAATCTACTCTGTAATCACATGTGATATAGTAAGAAGGATCAATAATAGGTCAAAAAAAAAAATTCCAAACTCATTATTTGTTCAAATTAGTTTTTATTTTATTTTTTTTCTTCTATTTCCTTTAGATAAATAATAAGATTAAAGTAACTAGGCTAATAATCTCTGGACTACTTATATTACATGGCATTGAGATTTCTTTTACAGATTTAGTTTATGCATGGAAATATTCTCTCAGGACTATGAGCATATCTTGGGACTGATGGTCACTAACTAGATCCTATGTTTCCCTTGCCTGCTTTCTGTTCAAGTAAATCAATATAAAATGTAACTGAGAATATTGGCATTGGCTTTAATATGGATATTTGGGCTCTAGATTTCCTGGTCATTGCCTTCTTCCACACTAGCTTTATAATTTTGGGATTATTGCATAGAATTAAAGATTCTTTAAACATACATGAATATACTTGGTATGTCTAACAAAAAGAATAGAGAGTTCACCATATATGCATTAATATCTTCCAACACCTACATTCTGTTCTTTTTTTTTTAATCTTGTTAACATTTATTTATTATTGAGAGACAGGGAAAGAGCATGAGCATGGGAGGGGCAGAGAGAGAGGACGACACAGAATCCGAAACAGGATCCAGTCTCTGAGCTGTCAGCACAGAGCCCAACGTGGGGCTCAAACTCACAAACCCTGAGATCATGACCTGAGCCAAAGTTAGATGCTTAACTGGCTGAGCCACCCAGGCTCCCCTACATTCTGTTCTTTTTTTTTTTTTTTTTTGTTCAGATAGACCTCAATCAACTGAAGAGAAGGACATACAGCTAATAGACTTTGAAGACATAATTGTGTGATTAAGCATAGATAAATTTACCCCAAATATACACTATCTGTTACAGAAAAGTAGGTTGGGTTTAAATGCTCAAGAGCTTTGAGTTCTAAGGTGAAGATGCTAGATTTTACTCTGTGGTGATAGAAAATTACTACAGTTATATGATGACAGTATTTTTCTTCTGCCGTTTAAATTGTGGTTTTCTATGTACTATGAGAAAATAACACAAAAGTAATTGAAGACATGGCTAATAATGAGCTTACTATCTAGCTTAGAAGATAAGAAAAATACTTAAAATACTTAATACTGAAAACATATCAGTAATTATATTCATTCTTTTTTTAATTTTTTTAATTTTTATTTTTTATATTAGAGAGAGAGAGCGAGAGAGAGCTGGGGAGATGCCAAGAGAGGGGGAGACACAGAATCCGAAGCAGGCTCCAGGCTCTGAGCTGTCAGCACAGAGCTTGATGCGGGGCTCAAACCCACAAACCGTGAGATCAGGACCTGAGCCAAAGTCAGATGTTTAACCAACTGGGCCATGCAGGCACCCCAGTAACTACATTCCCTCTTTATGGGATGAGAAAATGGGACAGTATTGTGTCCCATACAGACTTTGTATTTGCAAATTAAATGATTTTTCAACACAGAAATTTCCCCAAGTCTAGAAATTACTAGAAGTAATGATAGAGTTTACAAGGTAGTTAGATAAAAAAATTATAACTCAAAAATAAAATTTCAATGGCACCTCTACTAGTTAAAAAAATCATATGATTTTATAAAATATGTAATTAAAATGTATTCATCATTTGCCAAAGCACCAAAAAACTATTTGGAATAGATCTACCATAACAATTTATCACTAAGGAAAACCATAAAAGTGTATTTAAATGAATTAAAGAATTCTTAAATTAATAAAGACATATCTATACCACTCTTATGGGTAAAAAATGAAATACCATAAAGATGGAGATCCTTACTTGTCAGTCTATGAAGTCAATGTAATTCCAAATAGAATGCCAACAAATTTAGTAGGCCAGTTCTGGATAATACATGAAAGTGCAAAAGTCCCAAAATAGCTAATGTTTATAGAATAATACAAAAACATAAGACATTTTGCCTTGCTATACTACCTGGTGTATTATAAAGCTATAATATTTTAAAATATGTGGTCTTTCCTGATAAGGAGCGGCGCTGAACATCTTTTCATGTGCCTGTTGGAAGACAGATACTATATGGTTTCACTCTTATGTGGATCCTGAGAAACTCAACAGGAACCCATGGGGGAGGGGAAGGAAAAAAAAAAAAAGACGTTAGAGTGGGAGAGAGCCAAAGCATAAGAGACTGTTAAAAACTGAGAACAAACTGAGGGTGGGAGGGAGGGGAGGGTGGGTGATGGGTATTGAGGAGGGCACCTTTTGGGATGAGCACTGGGTGTTGTATGGAAACCAATTTGTTCAATAAATTTCATATATATATAAAAAAATAAAATAAAAATAAAATAAAATAAAATAAAATAAAATAAAATAAAATAAAATAAAATGTGTGGTCTTGGCTCAGATAAATAAGTCAATCAATTAATAGAGCCGGATGCCTAGAAATAGAGCCCATATACATACCAAAACTTTAGGTATAAAAGAAGTGACTTTGTACATTATAGGAAAAATAATTAATAAAATTGATACTCAAATCAAATAAGAATATGAAAAAAGATAACCAGAACCATAATTTATATCACACACAAAAATTTCAGACATAAGTATGAAAACCACAGTTAAAAACTTAGAAGAACATATAAGAATTTGGGTTATACAATGAATAAAACTTAGAGAAAATACTGATTAGTTTTGTTAATTAAAATTAGAAACCTGATGGGCGCCTGGGTTGCTCAGTCAGTTGAGCGTCCGACTTCTGCTCAGGTCATGATCTCGCGGTTTGTGAGTTTGGGCCCCGTGTGGGGGTCTGTGCTGACCGCTCAGAGCCTGCAGCCTGCTTCAGATTCTGTGTCTCCCTCTCTCTCTCTGCCCCTCCTCTGCTCATATTCTGCCTCTCTCTGTCTCCCAAAAATAAATAAGTGTTAAAAAAAATTAAAATTAGAAACCTGAGCTTATCACACAGAGTCTATCAAGTAAATGAAAAAGCAAATCGCATATTTAGAGCAGTTAAGTGAAAACCATATGTAACAAAAAATTAATATTCAGAATATAGAACATTTTCTGCATGTCAATAACAAAAAATGCGAAAAACTCAATAGAAACATGAGCAAAAATAAGGTAGATATTTCACAGAAAAAATATCAAACATCAATTAGTATATAAAAAGCTTATCAGTTTATTAGATATCACTTTTTCAGATACCCTTTCAAATTTTCCAGGTAGCAAAAATGAAAGTCTGAAAACACCAAACAATACTGTATTTGACAATATAGAGCAATGCACATTCTTAACCTACTGATGGTAGTACTGAAAAAAAAAATAGCTAGTATATTTGAACATGTGTATAAGCAGCAACTATACTTTGCCATAGATAAAGCCATCCGTATGTATGGGAAACAATGTTCTTAGAAGCATTGGTTTAATTAAAACAACAGCAACAACAAACAGGAGAAAAACAAATGGCTATCAAAAATAATTTTGATTAATAAATTATAGTATATTCACTCAGTAGAATATGTCAAAGCAATGAAAATAAACTACAGCTATATATAAAAGCATATACAAAACCTTAAAACAAAGCATTGAATAGAAAAAAGATATTATAGAAGATTAACTACAATCTGGTTTCATTTGTATAAAGCTCATGTAAAGCAAAACTACACAGCACGGTGGCATTGGTTTTGGTGGCACAATTGGAGAGGGAAGGAGAGGGAGGAGCGTGAGTTTGCCTCGTTCCCATCACCTCTGCCGGGCTGCAGGGATGTGGCTCCTCCAGGACCTCTGGCCGCCCACACAGCCTGTTGACAAGAGGGTGCCCCGGGGCATCTCGCCAGCACCGCACGATTCTCACTGGTTGCCCACGACCCCTGGATGATGTTCACCCTCCTGTGCTTTCGAGGCGGACTTAGATGGTTTCCTTTGCTTCGGAGAAGGCCTGGAGGCACCAAGCAAAAAGATGACGTGTCCTCCTCGAGGAGTGACCCTGCCTGAGCGAAGCATGTCCAGGTTCCACGTGGACTGTGTGCTGCACTTGCAGCTGAATCCCAGTTGTGCCATGGGAATGCGACATAAGGTGCCCGAGATATCTGCCCAGTACGTATGTTGCAAAGTCAATGCTCTGCAGCTGTAACAGCCAGTAAGTCCCGTACATGTGTGGGTGTGTCTGACATTTTCATGATGGCGCCTGGTGGCTCAGTGGGTTGAGCATCTGACTTTGTCTCCGGTCATGATCTCACAGTTTGTGGGATTGAACCCGGCATCAAGCTCTCTGCTGTCAGCGCGGAGCTGGCTTGAGATCCTCTCTCTCCTTCTCTCTCTGCCCCTCTTCCACTAGCTCACTCTCTCTCTCTTTCAAAATAAGTAAACTTAAAAAAAATATATTATATGGGGCGCCTGGGTGGCTCAGTCGGTTAAGGGTCCGACTTCGGATCAGGTCATGATCTGGTGGTTGGGGAGTTGGAGCCCCGCGTCGGGCTCTGTGCTGACAGCTCAGAGCCTGGAGCCTGTTTCAGATTCTGTGTCTCCCTCTCTCTCTGCCCCTCCCCTGCTCACGTTCTGTCTCTCTCTGTCTCAAAAATAAATAAAACATTAAAAAGTTTAATAAATAAAAAAATATATTATCATAAATTCTTATTTTAGTACCAAGATAGGCGACGATTCAAATGAAGCTACAGTGTTATCTAATGTAAAAGATAGCAGAGTCTTAAAAAGTTTATCGCTAATTAGTATAATAGAGACTATCCTATATTTGCATTCATATTTCCCTGTAATTTTCTACCTCAGCCTAAACCTTTACCTTTTGGGAAATATTTTTAAAATTGCTAAGTTAGCATCAAAAACATCAAAAACAATATTGCTAAGTTAGCTGCACTGACGTCTTGCTAAACAAAATGTCTATATGAGGGGAAAAAAAAGAGTTTTTCAGTCTTTTAAGGGTTTGAAAGTACAAAATGAGAAAGAAATTACCCTCATGGGATGAGTTCCAGCAGTATGAGATCATACTGAAGTAGCTAGTCCCAAGATCACACAAGTAATTGAGAAATCCAAAATGCTTCACATATTACAGACTGGCTTATTTTACTACCTTGCATAAACTAATGTCCCAAGCTAGTGTTTGGGACCAGTGAAGCAAAGAAATAGAGAATATCTTGAGTAATGCATTGCTGATGCATCCATTGACATAAAGACCATACAAAAAATCTTGGAAGAATGTTAGTTTTTCTTCATGGAAATATAAAAACAAACTACTTAAGACAAACATTCAAGTGGAAATAAACATTTTAAAATATAGGACTGCATGAAAACATCATATAACTGCATGTGCTATATGTACACAGGCAGAATACAAAGTCAGGTGCCATCCCTAAGAATCATACTGTGCACCCAAATCTCAGCACTTCCTGGGGCGGACCTTGGCTCTGCCATTTATTTGTGGTTTGGTCTACAGCAAACTACTTAAACATTCTAATTTTTAAAATGAAGAGGGCAGTTGAGGTATTTTGGGGCACCTGGATGGCTCAGTCGGTTAGGAGTCCGACTGTGGCTCAGGTCAGGATCTCCTGGTTCATGGATTCAAGCCCTGCATCAGGCTCTGTGCTGACAGCTCAGAGCCTGGAGCCTGCTTCAGATTCTGTGTCTCCCTCTCTCTCTTCTCCTTCCTTCTTCACACTCTGTGCCTTTCTGTCTCTCAAAACATAAAATAAAACATTAAATTTTTTTAATGGAGAGGGAAGTATGTCTTACATCATAGACTCTTATGAGGATTAAGTAAATTAGCATTGATAGTATTAGCCATATTGGTAAATATTAGTCTTATTAGTAAATTAATATTACCTTGGTCCAGAGTATTTCTTGTTTATACTTGTTCCCATAGCCTAGTTGTTAATAATGCCCATTTACTCACAAAAGTGCCTTGCCTTTGAAGACAAATTATATGGTTGCATTAACTAATATTTATTCTGAGAAGTCTGGCGTTTGAATAATACATTGTTTAATTCAGAAAAGACCCTACATATTATGGTCTGCCTGTAGATTCAGATTTGTATTAAATGGTATTTAAAGTAGGTGAAACAAATAAAATAAAAGTAGGTGATTTTAATAGGGTTCAGGTTACTATAATTCTTCAGTTTTGTGCAGAGAAGTAGGATGAAAATATCACTTTTTTGTTTCAAATGAAATGCTTTTGCTGTGCAAAAAATTTCATCAAAATTTACAAGCTCAGAAATTTATTTTTTTTAATTTGTGTGTAATTATTGTGGATAATTATGTTTTAAAGATTTTTGAAGCATAATATTGGTTTGTCAAAGCAACGAATTGAAGTGAAATTTTTGAACACCTGAACAAATGTATTTTTTTAATTGCAGAAACTACACGAAATAGATTACCATGTATTGATTTAGTTTACGTATTTAAGCAAAAACTGAACTTTGGTGAGTATGGTTAAAATACTCACTAGTATTGTTTATTTAATCTTTAAATTTGAATCTTACAGAAAAATCATTGAAATTAATCAAAAGATTGTATCAATATTTTGAAATAAGGAAAGGAAAATGAAATTGATTTAACTTCAAATCTATTTTCATTACCATAAGAAATATCAACATTTTCTTTGTTCATAAGATAAAAAGAAAAGTGATAGATGTAAAGAATGAATACATATTTGGAGTATTAACACTCACGGACAATTCTGAAATCTTATCAATGCTACAGATAAATTTATTTCAATTGGTTAAAATAATAATAAATTATCTCCTCCATTTGTTACCACCTACATGTGTGAATAAAATTTCCTGTTGAAGAGATATATTTTTAAAAATTGAGGAATCAGTGAAAGTCTTGATCAATTTTCATTTAAAATCTGAAAAAAAATATTCACATAAGCCAACTTAATTTTCTTATTTAAAATTTTGAAAATACCCGATTGGAATTTTATAAAAATTCAAAATTTAGTATTCCCCTATTTGTTTTGTGTTTCTTTTACTTATGCAATATAAAAAGAATGCATTTCTTCACCATGTCCCACATAGACCTCCACCATGTTATATAAGTAGCATTTTCTATGTGTACCATGACATAAAATTTGGTTGAGCAATTCATTTATCAATAACAGTAAAAAGAAAAAAAAAGAGTCCATTTCTAAGGAATTTCTAAGGAATGCTAAGATAAAAATGTTCATCTGAGAAATACATAGCTGTATGCAGGTTGGATTGAATCAATAGGACTTGGGTTGTCCTGAAAACTGTCAGTGGTGATGAAAGGACAAGTTCCTAAACTAGGTAGGCTTTGAAACAAAAGTGAGTATGGACAGGATCCATGAGACTAGGAATCAGAGTGGATTTCTAGGAGACCAGGACAAAAAATCCTCTAAGGTTTCAAGTTTGATTGTGGACATCTCACTATTAAGGTACTCATAGTCGGGACGCCTGGGGGGCTGAGTCGGTTAAGCGTCCGACTTCAGCTCAGGTCATGATCTCACAGTCTGTGAATTTGAGCCCGCATTGGGCTCTGTGCTGACAGCTTGGAGCCTGGAGCCTGCTTAGGATTCTGTGTCTCCCTCTCTCTCTGCCCCTGCCCTGCTCACACTCTGTCTCTCTCTGTCTCAAAAATAAATAAAAACATAAAAAAAAAAGATACTCATAATCATGAACATGAACAATTCTGTCCTGGCATTGTTCCTAGATGTCTCCTTTTCTTTTTTTTTTTTAATTTTTTAAATGTTTTTATTTATTTTTGAGGGAGACAGAGACAGAATGCAAGTGGGTTAGGGGCAGAGAGAGAGAGAGAGAGAGAGAGGGAGAGAGACACAGAATCTGAAGCAGGTTCCAGGCTCTGAGTTGTCCACACAGAGCCCGACGCGGGGCTCAAACTCACAAACTGTGAGATCATGACCTGAGCTGGAGTCGGATGCTCAACCGGCTGAGCCACCCAGGCGCCCCAGATGTCTCCTTTTCTACATTTAAATTTCATTTGTCATTTTACACAAATGTGTGTACCTAGATTGTTCTGATATTTTTGGCGGCTGGGAATTCCTACTAGTGATAGCATCGAGTACCTCGAGCCAAATGCTGTGGATCCCGTGCATTGCCAAGCATCACTCGTAGTTTTCAGCCTTTGATGCCTACTCTGCTTTCAGGAGCAATCAACTTTAATGTGGCTGCTCACAGGACCACCTTTAAGTTTATTTACAATTTTGTGTTTCATTGGTAGTGTGCATTAAATGTTACCGGAAGTACTTCTCTTTCCAAAGAAGTGATTATAACTCTTGATGAAATTTTGTAAAATAAAGCTACAGGAAGTACAAAGTTTGCCTTGAGTCTTAGTCAAGTTTATTTTAATTTCTCCTTAAGTGTACACCATTTGGCCTCATAAAGGAAAGAGACCATATGTTTGCCAAGATTCCTGAATCCACAACTTATGTATGTGGAAAAAATCTCTTAGGAGTCAGATGAACCCCATCGTTTATTAAGCTTATATCTACCGAATGGTTATCATTTCTCTCTGAATCTTTTTTTCTATCAAGTGTAAAATGAAGATACTCCATTTATCTCTCATAGAATTCTTATATTGACCAATTGTGAATGTAGATTTCAAAGCCCTATGTAAATTACTAAGAACTTTACAAACATAAAGAAAGTATGTATTAAATAATGCATGCCCTAAATGTCTCTTCTTTACCAGATCAATTTGATAGGAGACATATATATAAGATATATAGTTTCTTTTTTTCTTTTTTCTTTTTCTTTTTTTTTAATTTACTTCCAAATTAGTTGTGCAGTTATTATTTCAGGAGTAGAATCCAGTGATTCATCCACTACATATAACACCCAGTACTCATCTGAACAAGTGTCCTCCTTAATGCCCCTTGCCCATTTAGCCCATCCCCCACTCAACACCCCCCAAGCAACCCTCAGTTTGTTCTCTGTATTGAAGAGTCTCTTATGGTTTGTCTCCCTCCCTCTTTTCATATTATTTTTGCTTCCCTTCTCTATGTTCATCTGTTTTGTGTCTTAAATTCCACATATGACTGAAGTCATATGTTATTTGCCTTTCTCTGACTAATTGCACTTAGCATATTATAGTCTAGTTCTATCCACCCTGTTGAAAATGGCAATATTTCGTTCTTTCAGACTGCCAACTAATAGTCCATTGTGTGTGTGTGTGTGTGTGTGTGTGTGTACACACACACACATCTTCTTTATCCATTCATCAGCTGATGGTCACTTGGGCTCTTTCCATACTTTGGCTATTGTCGATAGCACTGCTGGAAACATTGGGCTGCACTTCAACACAGGACACCTGTATCCCTTGGATAAACACTTAGTAGTGCAATTGCTGGGTCATAGAGTAGTTGTATTATTAATTTTTTGAGGAACTTCCATACTGTTTTCCAGGGTTCCTCTTTCTCCTTATCCTTGCCAACATCTGTTGTTGCTTGAGTTGTTAATTTTAGCCATTCTGATAGGTGTGAGGTTGTATCTCATTGTGGTTTTGATTTGTATTTCCCTGACGAGTGATGTTGAACACTTTTTCATGTGTCTGCTATCCATCTGGATGTCCTCTTTGGAAAAGCATCTGTTCATATCTTTTGTCCATTTCTTCACTTATCTGGTTTTTGGGTATTGAGTTTGGTAAGTTTTTTATGGATTTTGGGTTCTAACCCTTTATCTGAAATGTCATTTACAAATATCTTCTCCCATTGTGTCAGGTTGCCTTTTAGTTTTGCTGACTTTTTCCTTTTCAGTGCAGAAGCTTTTTATCTTAATGAGGTCCCAATAGTTTGTGTTTGCTTTTGTTTTCCTTGCCTCTGGAGACGTGTTGAGTAAGAAGTTGCTGTGGCCAAGGTCAAAGAGGTTGCTACCTGTGTTCTCCTCTAGGATTTTGATGGTTTCCTGTCTTATGTTTAGGTCTTTTATCCATTTTGAGTTTATTTTTGTGTATGGTGTAAAAGAGTGGTCCAGATTCATTCTTCTGAATGTTGCTGTTCAGTTTTCCTAACACTTTTTGCTGAAGAGACTGTGTTTATTTCATTGGATACTCTTTCCTGCGTTGTCAAAGATTAGTTGGCCGAACGTTTGTGAGTCCATTTCTGGGTTATCAATTCTATCCCATTGACCTATGTGTCTGTTTTTGTGTCAGTACCACACTGTCTTGATGATGACAGCTTCGTAATACATCTTGAGGTATGGAATTGTGATGCCTCCAGCCTTGGTTTTATAAGGTAAATAGTGGGGCGCCTGGGTGGCTCAGTCGGTTAAGCGGCTGACTTCGGCTCAGGTCATGATCTCACGGTCCGTGAGTTCGAGCCCCGCATCGGGCTCTGTGCTGACAGCTCAAAGCCTGGATCCTGTTTCAGATTCTGTGTCTCCCTCTCTCTGACCCTCCCCTGTTCATGCTCTGTCTCTCCCTGTTTATTTATTCTTTGAAAGAGAGAATGAGACTGGGGGAGGAGCAGAGAGAGGGGAATGTGGGGCTCCACCTCACAAACCATGAGATCATGAACCGTAAGATCATGACCTCAGCTGGAGTGGGATGCTTAACCTACCGAGCCACCCAGGCGCCCCAAATCTCTATATTTTTAACTTTAATGAAAACTGAGTTAGCTTCTTGGACAATCTACAGGAGCTTGTCAAATAAAAGGGAGTAGGTATCCATATAGCATATAACTCAAGGTTACAAAAACAAAGCCACTTAATAGATATTTCTTCTGCCTCAGTTTTAGCCAGATCTCTGGTCCAGAACTTGAACCCTATAATGAAGTCTGATAAGGAATATGGTTTATTGGTGACATGGATAGTAAAACTCTCAGCTTGCGAGGCATTTGTGAATCAGTAAAATAGCATATTTCAGATAATGTGCTCAAGTCAAAGAGCAAAAACACCCTTTTTAACACAACCTTGGGCAACTGTAAAATACAATCTGCAATAACAGTTAAACATAATAGTTCTTTGGGGACTTATATACGAATATATAAAAGTGAATGGGTCACCAGCGTTCCAAATGTGGTTTGCCTTTGGAAAAGCAAAGCTCCAAACTAGGAAGTGTGCTGGAGAAAGGTGCGGCCCGTTCATGCAGAGGCACTGAAACACTGGTTCTGTTCTGTTTCTCAAATCAAGGCATTGCATGGTATCCCCGCAAGGGGACCCACCCTCTTGAATATTAATTAGGGGTCGCAAAGGTCTAAGTGACCGAGGGGCTTTAGTGAGAATGATGAAGTTCCGTCTTTCTGGAATGAGTTTTATAATTTAATGTCATATGTGAATTGCAGGTCCATGATTATCTCAAAAAAAAATGTATCTTTCCTTTATTTTTAACTGGAACAAAATTACTACACAGCTTTCATGACCTCAGTAACTGGAGGTGTATGTTCCTTTAGAAAACAGCAACCATGACAGCAACAGTAAGTGATCACCCACAGGTCTTAATTGTGGATTATTAATTGGGATATACAATATATCAAATTATTTTCTACCATGTTCCCTTTAACATAACTGTGGTAATCTTTTTTTTTGTTTGTTTTCTGTTTTAACGTTTATTTATTTTTGAGAGACAGGGAAAAATAGACTGTGAGCAGGGAAAGGGCAGAGAAAGAGGGAGACAGAATCCGAAGCAGGCTCCAGGCTCTGAACTGTCAGCACAGAGCCCGACGTGGGGCTCGAACTCACGAACCGTGAGATCATCACCTGAGCTGAAGTCGGACTCTTACTGGACTGAGCCACCCAGGCACCCTTCTGTTGTAATCTTCTTATTCCGAGAGTAACAGAAGCAAGGACTCATACCATGGCTCCTTTCCCTTATCTGAAAGGGAAACTTCTGGTCTTTGTAAAGATGGCTAAGTGATAAAGGGAAGAAGGGGTGTCAAGTTTATTTGGCATCCACCCAGAAAATAGAGCGCTAACATGCAAGCTGGTTGTTTCATTAAATCGATAATTACATCTGAATCTTTGCATCATTGAACTTATCACCTGGCAATATACAGTTTTCTTATTTCTCATGTAAACTTATATTCCTAGGACTGCAATCTGTGTGAACAAATGGCTCACATTAAGTCAGTAGTCAGATGACAATGTCTTAGACTCACTAGGACACCAGCTGATATAAGCACCAAAGCCTGCATGCCCCAGTTCTGCCTGGAGAGATGTTTCTAGGTTCCTCAGTGATGAGATATGAATCCACTCATGTTGTCTCTCTCTCTCTCTTTCTCTCTGTTGTGTGGGGGTTTGCTTGTTTTTGTTTTTTTATTGACAAGATCCCTCCCGGCTTTGTTGTCATTACAGAGCAGTTTTGACATATCATTAGGGGTTGTCACTAATCCTTTGTTCCACAAAAACAAAACTCTAATGTATCTTCCTAGGGGCCAGTGCATCAGACAAGTTCTCTTTTCTTTAGCTGAATATTGAAACTTCTTTTTATACAAACTCAGTATAAGAGTCCCCCAGACAGGGCCACCACCCCATCATTGTATAAATGCTGTGTCACCAATTAACCTCAGCTGAATCATTCTGCTTTTTCAGGGTCTTCCCTCCTTTCCTCCTATTCTACCTTCACTCTGTTTTTGTCTTTTGAGATCCAACTCCTTATATTTAAACGGAGTAAGTAGCTTTGAAAAGCCAATCAAATCAACACAAACATTCTAAGTTTCCATGTCACGGCAAGGATAAGTTCTTAGGAGATAAACAAGAAATCACATATCACTTGAGACTACTGAGAAATCGACCTTTTTAAAAGTTTCTATAGTGCATTTGTTAACAACAGCTCTTTACTGGCCTTGGATGATTTCCATTAATGAGTGTGAATCATGCCCTATTAACAGTGACCCACATGTACAATATGTTTTTCTCCAGAGAATTGTAATGTACAATTTCACAGAGGAGATTCATCACAGTGGCAATTTTCCTTATGAGGATACAGTCTGAAAAGAAACATGTAAATTTTATTTCCCCAAAACTTTATATCACTGAATGCTAAAAGACACATCACATACTACAAATTAATATTAATAATAATAATAATAATAATAAAAGAAGGAAAAGAAAAGAAAAGAAGAGAAAAGAAAAGAAAATTCATCTAAGAGAATTGTATTTAGCTGTTTTTTTCTTTTTTCTTTTCTTGTTTTTTTTTTTAATTTGTAAAGGAAAAACACTGGTCAGAATGTTACATGGAAACCCAGGTAGAGGTTTCTGGAAGGCATTTAGCTAATATTTTTAAGAGAGTATGACTTCTTGAGAGCTGTAAAATCTCTAACCCTAAAAAACATCAAGATTGTTAAAAAATAATCATATGTAAAATGTACCCCACATAGACCCACTAACTATCAGAATGAGACAGGGGATTCAAACAATAAGGAAAAGTTAGGGGGGAAAAACCCATATTTTCATCATATAACAAAGAGCCTCATAAACTTTCAGGAACCATGCACTAATAAACCTGTCTCCATAATTTATCAATTAGGAGTCATAAATGATAATTTTAGCAGTTTATGCAAAAGGATTAAAGTGATAATTTGCAAAGAATTAGTAAAATAGGATCTTATGGGTTCATCAATCTGTGTGTTTCCACAAGATAAGGAAATTGGAAAAAAAAACAGGGATGAACACCTTAGGGAAAATAAATATACAAGCTGGATTTAGGCATACATGAAAAATAGGACAATCTAAGTTAAGTGTTGTGATATACCTTGTGATTCTGGTTTACAGCATTCATTTTTAAGAAATTATTTCTTTACATATCTGTATATCTCAGCTACTGTTAACCATCATGGCAGGATCTGAGTTTCATTCATCCTTGGATTTCTTGTTCCTGGCATTGTTCTGAATAATTAGAGATACTCCCAAGAGTTATCACACTGATTCCAAGCTACCTCCTTTTGAACAGGGGTGTCTGCTTTTTGTTACCCACTGTAACCTTAGTCTTGTTTGTAGCATGAAGAACACCATAGACATTACATAAATATTTATGGAATGCGTAAAGAAGTGAATGAATCCTGGCCTTCAGGGAAGTGGGTCATAAATGCCTGCAATAAAATAATAAGATGTGAAACATGAAGGCTCATAAAATTAATTGAGGAACTTGAGATGCATACATTACGGGCTGCTCTACAGGGAAGTAGACATTGCCATTAAAAAAAAAAGTCAGGAGGAAAACCACAAAGGAAAACTATCCCTTGGTGTCCACCTGGCCCCCGCTTTATCACTGTCTTCTGTTATGCTGTGAACCAAGGAATGAGTGAAAGAATAACTGAGTTCCTATTCTGATCATGTTCCTCTCTCTCTGTAGACATCTACACCAGAGTTACATTATATCTAGCATGTTTTGAGTAATCTGAGAATGACACATTTCCTTTTGAGTCAAAAGAAAAAATGGTGAGAGCACTAGGGTTTGGAAGTTTGGAGATGGATTCCCGCAAGCGAGGGGGGAAAAAGTAGACATCAATCTCCCTTGTGCTAAAAACAAAACAAACTTTTTGACATGATTGGCTGAATTAACAAGTAAACAAAACCCAGGAAGTACACCTCACAACACCGAATATTTCTTTTGTTCCTTGTTTTCATATTGAGTATATCATACAGCTTACATCAACTTTTAATGTCACAACTTATAAGTGCTCATCCAGTAGGCAGTCTATGGGTTGGAAATAGAGAATGTGAACCCAAATATTAATGCTCAGTTATATTATCCCCCTCCCCCTTTTCTCTTCCTGATCTATCCCATTTTTTTCTTGTCTCCATAGATCCAAGTGAAGCACATACACTTAGCAGCTGAGATAATTTTATTTATTGATCCATTGACTTTAGGCACTTGGACCAGAGCTCCATTAGTAGCTGCAAATGGGTACTCCTCTGAGCCCAGAATTCTAAAGAAAAGACACTTTAGACCAACATGTAAATTGCCTGGAGGGAGGCAAGAGACTGCTGCATCCATTATTCCCATTATTGGCCAATTTGTCAGTAACCCAGAAAGCAGAGCTGCTCCATTTCAAGTCAAAGGAGACACAAGATCGTCCCCAAGGCGAGAGGAGAGGAGACGAATTGGCAGAAATTGATTTGTGACGCAATGCCAAATGACAATGTTACAGAGCAAAGGGAGCCCTACAGTTCTCCAAAGGTGGGAGAGGGGAGAGAGAAGAAAAAAAAAAGTGTTTGCTTGTCCATAAATAATGCAAATATGGAAGTCTCTTTTCTTTCATCGCGTGTGTGTAGGCGCGTACGTGCTTCAATCCCCCACAGTATTGCTGTAGAACGAGTCTCAATAAAAAAAAAAATCAACTGAAGATTTTTGGTCCAAAGACTAAGTGAGTGGGTGAGGTGCATTTAGTTTTGATCTTTGACAACAACACCTACCAACAGAATATCAGAGAGAATGAATGAAGACATCCTGCTGAGGTAGGAACACACACACACACACACACACACACACACACACCATCACACACACCCGGAATAACCCAGTTGCTGCTACATTAAAACCCAAATCTCTCCTCATTACAAAGGAGCTCGTGTCTACAAGCTAGTCCACTTGTTCACTCCCTGTTTTATCTGGCACTGGTCCCTGAACAAAAATCAATCTCCAATTCCTTTTAATGTTTAGCACTAAATCCAGAAAGCAAAACAAAACATGGGAGTTTCGCATTTATTATGGAACCTCTTTTATCTGGCTGGAGGGCAGCCTTCTAATCAAGGGAATGAATAAACAGTCATTTACTTTCAGGGAGTAGAGGAGACAGCTCAATCTTCTTGAAGGCCAAGCAAACCAAATGGGCCTCCAATTTGTAAATCAAAACATTAGCAGCTTGTTAATCTAGCCTGGCAATTATTAAGATGTGAAGAAGTTTGCATTACTGTCTTATTGATGGAAGTTTTAGGTGGGAGCAAACTACTTACTTTTCTTTCTTTGTGGAAGAAAAGTATCTAGCAACTGAGATTACAAGACCCTTTGGGGGGCAGATACCTAGGAAGCTTTTAAAAATGTGTGTTTTCTTGTTTCTCAAATACTAAAAAGAAAAAAGAAACAAGTCAGCACCCAAAACAACAAAAGGATTTACAAGGTCGCCTCATCGTTTGTTCAGATATATGGTGTCGTATGAGGATGGGCAAGACGTATGGGACTGGTTGAGGATGTCCCATCCAAGCTGAATAATGTCAACATTGCATTTTACTTTCCAGGCAGATGGAAAGACACACACACACACACACACCATCCTGGGTATATCCAGAGCAAACCCTTTTCTGTGTTTTCACAGAATATGACAGCTATTTCTTTGTCAATAGCAACAACTGCATTTGTATGCACTTCTTCACCTACAACTCAAATTTGCCAAAGTCGAAAGCACTCTTTATCTCATATAGGGTAGCAAATGTGAACCTTATACTTCTTGTGGTAGAAATGCAAGGATAGAGGATGTTTGGATGCAACCAGCTGGACACCCCGCGTTTGATTGGGAGGCTCTTTCTGATGGGGCTTTTACTTATGCTGTCATTTTACAAGCCTAACTCAAAATAGTTCCACGTTAATTTTTACTCCGTTACTTTTCCTCGGGATTTTTTAACTCAGTGAAACTGAGGGCAGGTGAGCGACTAGGGGTGGAATGAAGATGCCTGCTTTGTGCATCAGCTGGTAATTAAAAAAAAATCTAAGATGTAATGCTTTAGAAAGGTAGTAAAAGAATACAGAAGCAAATATTTCTACAATGTCCGTGGTAAAAACATATCTTCCACGCCAGAAGCCAGAATGAAGGGAAAATTGGTAGATTTGATAAATTGAGGAAAAAAGTATTCCAGAAACCCAGGTAAAAGAGAGACTCTGAGGATGTTTGCACTAAGGTGGCATCGATATCCTTCACAGAATGAAAGCTCCTGAACATTGTTTCTAAAAAAAAAAAAAAAAATGGACATCTCTGCTCTTGTGTGTTCAGTAGAATCACTATCTATTGTTCCTACATACTGTGGGGGCCCTGCTGAAATCATGGAGCCAAACCTAATCCTACAAGGAAATCTGGCAAAGGTGAATACCATCAAGGCTACAGTTCGCCACTGACCCGGGTGTAACTGCTGGAGTACAACGTCTACATGTAGCAAAAAACCAAGATGTATGCTTTAAATATCTTACAACTTGGGGAGCCCAGGTGGCTCAGTTGGCCAAGCATCTGATTTCGGCTCAGGTCACGATCTCATGGCTCATGAGTTGGAGCCCCGCCGATTAGCTCTGTACTGACAGCTCGGAAGCTGGAGCCTGCTTCCAATTCTGTGTCTCCCTCTTTCTCTGCCCCTCCCCTACTCATGCTCTGTCTCTCTTTGGCTTTCTCAAAAGTAAACAAACATTAAGAAAATTAAAAATAAATACATAGACAAATCAATATCTTGTAGTTTTACTTGTCAATTGTACCTCAATAAAGCTGAAATATAAAAACAATCCTGAGAGATGTATACATGATATGAAAATACGATGCGTTTTTTGCAATCCTCCTTCTCTAGCCATTTTGTCCATTTTTTCCTGTTTTCACTTTTAGATTGTACAAAGACCACCAATTTTTCCCACAGCACACTACAAAGTTGCTTCTCTCAAAACAAATACAAACTTTTAAAAATTAGAAGGTTCATACATTAAAATAAATAAATAATAAATAAATAAAAAAATATTAGAAGGAAAAATAAATGAGATGAATTAAAAACCAACATGAAATTAGAAAAAATTATTATTTTGCATTTTCTATGATTGAATACCTGTGAACCCCAGCTGAACTTGATTTTCCCTTAGCATTTAGAATCGGTCACCTTAGCCGTGTAAGCTTCTTTTTTCTGGAGAAATCCGTCTTCCCATTGTCTTTTAGGAGCATCCCTAAAGAGAGCTGGAATATTTCAGGAACCACCTGCTTTTAGTGTCTGCATGCCGTACGGTAAGTACAATGTATACACCAGACCCAACTTATTTTTTCTGTACTTAGAGGAGCTCCTTTGTAGATTGGGGTGGGTGTGGAGGAGGCAGGAGCAGGCAGCAGTTAGAAACGCAGGGAATAGAAGTCAGCGGCTCATGGAATGTCTTTGCTTGTGGGCTTGTCAAGTCTCTGAAGAAACGCCAGGGAAAAGGGGGCGGGTCTCCACCACTTACGGGATCTTCAGTATTGTGCTCTAGCACGGGCAGATCTTCTTTAGTCCCTTTCCCTCTCTTTATATTTCCTTATTCTAAGAAATTTTACACGATCTTTCAAAAGGATTTAAGCATTAAAAATAACGCAGGTTTCAGGGGTCCCCAGGGGGCTCAGCTGGTGGAATGTCCAACTCTTGATTTCGGCTCAGGTCATGATCCCCGGGTCTTGGGATTAAGCCCTGCATCTTGCTCTACGTTGAGTGTGGAGCCTGCTTAGGATTCTCTCTTGTTCTCCCCCTGCTCCCCTCCCCTGCTCACACACTCTACCACTAAAATTAAAAATTAAAAAAAAGAAATGATACAGGTTGCAAAAGCAAACTTATGCCTTGTTTTGTATTCCAGCAAACTTTTTTTGCTGGAATGGTTTATATGGTTTTTTACTCAACCATACAACTTCTCTTTAAGGTAAGAAAGAAGAGTTGATTATCTGCTTAAATAGGACCAGAGCAGGAGAGAAAATACAGAAAGAGAAAATGTACAAAAACAAACGAACAAACAAACAACAACAAAACAACCAACCAAACAAACAAAAAAAACGGTATCATGCAATGTACCAAAAAGTATTTGGTTACATGTATTTTTAGTTCTTATAAGTATAGCCAGATCACACTTCAAAAATGTTAGCACCGATGAGAGTTGACATTCAGCTACTTTTTTATTATGTCACCTTGTTATTTCATAAGCTCAGTAACATCAGTTCCATGAATACACAGCTGTGCATTGCCTCTCATAGCGGGTTATGATACAGGTGTGCACTGTTTTGTCTTTCCATTATGAATTAGCTGTTTGAAAAACAGTGAAATATGGAAAGTGCACCTGCAGAGTCACTCTTCCCTACTTCCGGTGCATTTTCACCATGTTTTCCCAATGCCTACCTGTTCTTCTTCCCTCCTCGGTGACGCCAGAGTTTCCCAGACCCTTTTGTTTAATGAAGGAAAAGGTTATGCATGGATTTATGCTAAAATGTTAGAGGAGTTAATATTTATTTCCCTTCCGTGCATTCCTAGAAAGGATGAAGCTTAGTCAAAAGTAAATAATGTTTACTGAATGGTAGGTTTCAGGCCCAGCGGCACTTGATAACAGCATTCTGCAGTCAGTATTCTTGATCCTCCACACTGGGATCCGACCGCATATTTTTGAAGGCACTATCAATTAGAAAGGTGTCTTGAAAAATCAAGTTACTGGCAAAGGAGAAAGCTATGCCTATTTAGCGATGATTCCGAGCAAGAGTCTCTCCAAGCTGATAAGTAGTTTTGGCTTCTTGCAATCCTTCTTACAGTCCATTAGGCAGAATTAGTGTCCCTTGAGATACAACACTCACTGATGATCACATTGTTGATACAATTAAGATCCCCACAACTGGGGGCTTTAAATACCTATTGTTGTGTTTTTTGTCATTTCCTGAAATTATTCTTTTTTTTGATATTTTTCTAAGCATAAGGTTCATGAAAAGGTGAATGTTAATCGCAACATTTGAGAAAAATCCCTTAGCTCATTATGTGTGATGAGTATATGAAAAAGAGGCTTAAACCACTGCCAGAAACGTTTCTTGTGACTTTTTAGTTAATTATGATAACTTCCGGAAGAGAAAAAAAGGTAACTTTGAACTTCGTGCCTTTTGTAAGTAACCTCAAGCTAGGAAATCTGCTCTTATAGATTTAAACGTACTGCATTTTCCTGACTTACATAACTATTAAATCATAACTTTGATTCTGCATTATCTTTCTCACAGTTTACTATTAACATAGCCAACAGTCTGATTAAGTTCATACCTCATCGAAGTCAATGGGGACTTTTAATGCTTAAGTACCTAAGGACTCAATTTGTGATTAATTACAATCTTTTTTAAATAAATTAAAAGAAAAAGACACGGATTCTATTTTTATATAATCTTTCTTTATTTAAAAACCAATTCACAACATATATAACCTAGTACAGCATCAACTTAATTTTCATAAATTTTATGCCAAAGAAAATGTAAGTCAAAATGCTAATTATTTTCAAAGACTGACAAATCATACTCAACTATATTTGCATTTTAAATATCAAATGTCCTATTCATTTTACTCAATACTTTTCCTTTTAAAAGGGATAAGATATTTAATGATGTTCATGAAATAAGTTCATATGGTAAGGATGCATCTGATTAATGATTTTCAAAATAAAAATGATGAAATTAGGGGTTTTTCAACCTCATAAAGGCTTAATTTATTTATAAATTGTTTCCTATGTTCTCTAGAGAAGCTGTGCTCAATATATAGCATGAAACTAATGTCTATACAATTCCAGTTCAGCTATAATCTTTGTTTCAAATAAGTTTGGGAAGTATATGCAAGTGAGACTGAAAGCTCTTGGTAATTGATTTGATTCTACCCTGCACATCATCCGATAGTAAAGGTTACCTACATATTAGTTTGTCCTTAGGCAGAAACTAGTTGAAAAAAATTTTACACACACACACACACACACACACACACACAGAGTAAAACCTTGGTTTGTGAGCATAATTCATTCTGGAAACTCGCTTGTAATCCAAAGCACTTGTAAATCAAAGCAAATTTCAAGAACCATTGGCTCACTTGTGATTATGTGACATTCAGCATCACATACTACTGGTGTTGCAAGACATTGCTCATTTATCAAGTCAAAATTTACTAGAAATGTGTGCTCGTCTTGCAGAACACGCACAGAACAAGTTACTTGCAATCCAAACTTTTCGTATATATATATATGTGTTTTACTACATATATGTATATATATTTACATCTTGTTTTCAGCTTTTCCACAACTGTTGGTCACGGTGCAGACAGTTGCAACAAGTGCTCTGCTGTCCCAGCCTTTGCACCAGCTTTGGCTGCTTCGAGGGAAAAACAAATACAGTAACACAATGAAGGATAATGCCTTACGCATTTCAGCCTCTTGTTTTAGCTTTTGTTGGCTCCCTTCTTGCCAAGATCAACATACAGGAACTTTTAAGTTGCTGCTCAAGTGCCGACAGGGAACAAATGGTCATCCTAAGTTCCAACATGTATCGGTGTTTGTTCACATAAAAGCAAGCTTCTCCTTCTGTCTTTTTTGTGTTGGTTTTAAACCGGGGGCCGAACAAAAACAAACACGCTGGAAGGCGTGGCAAAGAGGTTTCTCACACCTTCGACACAGCAGTAGGCATAGGGCAAGTGCTCTACGAACACTCACAGGTGCTGTCTTTCCATTTGATGACATACTATGGGCCTGTATCCTCATATGATATTTCTCATGCAGATATGAAGTGCTCCCACAGCTAATCATTCACGACGCCTAGAAACAGTTCTTCATCCCCAAGACACATCTCTCCCTCCCTGTCTCACTCTTCGCAGTCTGGCGTTTGATCTACTGACCCACTTCTCTGCGGCCATGTGTGGGACACACCTGCCTATGGTTCTGCAGGAAGTATTTTGTTTTAACTCAAAGCCAGCTCCGAGAGAACTGTCGCGGTGATCTCTTAGGCGAGATTAATTGTATGGCTTGCCAGCCTCTCGGCCAAGTTTATTGCTACTAATAAATCACAGTCGGGCCACCCACTGTCTGTGACTTCTCTCTCTTTTGATAGCGTCCGGCTACTCTCTGTCACCCTCACTGGCCCGACGCTCAGGATTTAATAGGTCTTGCTCCTGCCTGTTCCGTTTTGAGGACTCCTACTAATTTCGATGTACAATTTCATGCTCGTGTAGAATCAGTGGGAAGATCCCGAAGAGTTAGCCCAGGCTGTCAAATCAGTGGAATTTGAATAGCTGTTATATGAAGGAAATTAAACAATCAACAAATTAAGGGGGGAAAAGTCATTTATTACCTGTATCTTCTTCATACATATGAGAATTTTAAAGCAGGATTATTTCATTGTGAAGATACTCTCTTATTAAAATTTCTAGTGTAGGAGCACCTGGGAGGCTCAGTCTGTTCAACGTCCAACTTTGGCTCAGGTCATGATCTCACAGTTCATGAGTTCGAGCCCACTTCAGCCTCCATGCTGACAAAGCCTGGAGCCTGCTTCAGATCCTGTGTCTCCCTCTCTCTCTGCCCCATCCTTACTCGTGCTTTCTCTCTCTCTCTCTCTCTCTCTCTTTCAAAGATAATGCACATTAAAAAATAAAATAAAATTTCTACTTTATATTGATATTGACAAGCAGGGTATCCTATATTTCCTGAGATTTTTTTAAAGTATTGTTAACATCTACAAACTTTAGACTGTCACGTGGATGCTCAACTTTAGAGCTGCCGGGGTTTAGGGTTGTTGGTAATCTATACAACTCTTTTTTCCCCCACTTTTCTTTTCAGCAGGTGTGTAAGCCCATGTTTCCTTACTTGTTCTTGACATATTCTTAGAGAAGTAAGTTTTGTCAACCGAAAGTTACAAATATAAAGGTAGTTTCAGATACAATGTCACATAGCTCAAAATAAAGACTTCATGTTTTGAATAAGGTATTTTTTTTAATTTTCTTTTTTTTTCAACGTTTATTTATTTTTGGGACAGAGAGAGACAGAGCATGAACGGGGGAGGGGCAGAGAGAGAGGGAGACACAGAATCGGAAACAGCTCCAGGCTCTGAGCCATCAGCCCAGAGCCTGACGCGGGGCTCGAACTCACGGACCACGAGATCGTGACTTGGCTGAAGTCGGACGCTTAACCGACTGCGCCACCCAGGCGCCCGAATAAGGTATTTTGATTTACCAAGCCCCTATCCCTTTGTTTGACAAAGATGAATCAAAAGCCAAATACTTTGGTTTGACATTTATTAATCCAAACTCTTACTTGCCTCGCAAAATGCATCTTTGCTCTTAAAAGCAATCTAATCCTGCTCAAGTTCAACTAGCAATAATATACTCAGGTAAGATAGCTACTCATCTCTCCTTCTCTCCCTATATCTAACCATAGAGGATTTTGATGAATCTGGTTATCTCCTTCCCCATTTGCAGTGGCTGCGAACCAATGATCCCCTGGTGCAAAATGAAACTGGACAAAACCTGCTGGAGGCTTGGGAGATTTTGTACCTTTATGAGAGAGAGAGAGAGAGAGAGAGAGAGAGAGAGAGCTAGAGAGAGAGATTTAGACACAGCGTGTACAAGCAAGTGCCAGTATGCCCTAGAAAACCAGGGGATGGGGGGGGGGGGGAAAGAGAAAGAAATGTGAGAAGTAACTATCTCTACTTTCTTCTTATTCCTTCGTCCTCTTGTATCTTCTTTCCTTGGCTATTGTTCTGTCAGCTTCAAAACTCTCCAGGCATCTTCCAACCATGTACAGAAGCCAGGCAAATGGGGGAAGGCTGGCCTGGACATCGTCTACCCAGTGAATTAGGCAATCCGAGGAAGATACCACTCTTGCGCACCTTGTAATGCAGCTTGTGTTTATCTGCTCTGTTTTCTTTTTAGTGAGACCAAAAATATCATTGTTGATGCAAAACTAAAATCTTTAGAGACCAATCCAAATTGGAGACACTCAGTGTCTGCATATTAAAGCCCTGTGTGGGAAACTTTTAAATGTTTATGAAGCAGAATGTAGGGGAGGTCCAGGGATGAGAAACTAACTTTCCTTACAACATGTGGAGACTATTTTCCCAGAAATCTATCTCTGATACAGGATAACTATTCAAACTCCATTGGTCTAAACTACAAACCCAGTTACCACCTGTGTGTCGCCTCAGCATGTGAGTCATCATGCTTGATTATGGAACTCATCACGTGTTTCTGTAAAGGGAACATTTGTTTGTCTTCCTAGCTGGTCTGTAAGCTACTTGATATTTTTATAACTGAAGTAGCTTTCTTTTGGTATGCACTCAGAAAGTTTTGAATGAAGCTGGAAAGCCATAGAAATGTAAAGCCTTTTTACAGGCTTTTCCCTTCTCAATTTTAACTATGCATAGGGGACAGAAGCTAATTCACAGAATTATATATATATATATATATATACACACACACACACACACACGTTATATATATATGTATGTGTATATATGTATATATATAATGTGTATATATAATATATATATACATTATACATGTACATTATATATATGTATACATATATACATTATATATACACATATATAATGTATACATATATATACATTATATATATACACACATTTTATATATACACACACACACACACACACACACACACAGACACACATTAATGTTGATGCTGAAACCCTACGTTATTTTGTCTCAGGAATTAGTAAGCAGGGTTGGAAATCAGAATTCTTTTGATGAAACCTCACAGGTGTTTCTGTTGACCAGTTTTGGGAACTTCTTAACAATGCGAAATACTGAAGCAGTAACAAATTTTACCAGAAATTCTAGATGGTTCCCACTAATATATTAACTGAAAAATAGGAGGATGGTCAACAATGAATGCCGTTCTCTCTAGTGTCTCAGATGACATCTAATGCAAACAACGACACACTCAGCAACTTCGGTGGCATTACAACAAGCCTTCGGGACCCTTCTTATTCTCTTTATTATCTTGTTAGCTTTCGTATCATTTTCTCTCAGCAGGCACTTACCTCACTGTCAGCCTAATGGATTTCCAATTGGGAAAGTGCAATATTCAGTGCTACCAAAAGCAGGTCATTTCAGGGGTATGCCTGTTGGAAGGTTTCACTTATAATCCTTGAATCGTTGAAATAGCAATGAGAGTGACTTAAAGCCCAAGTGACAGTTATACCTTCAGTTACTAAGACTGGGTCTACTCAGGGCAAAGTGAACTGAATCTCCATCAGAAAGGAAAATAAGGGCCATTCTCAGCCAGAGAGTTCATTATCATGATATTTTTCTGTGATGCTTCTAAATTGTCTTTGTGGATGGACCTGAATTCATCAGTTCTTTATTCAGCTCTATTTCGCTGTAGTTGTTTAAGATCATTTCTAGAATAAGGGTCTCAGTGAAGATCCTCAAAATATATTCAAATGAATGGAAAGTTGTGGTTACAATACGCTATGAAAATAGCCTCTCCTGAGCAACTTAAATGAAGGTCGACCAAGAAAGGCAGCAGCCTGGCACATGAAAAAGGACATGGTCCTTGGGATTAGATTCCTGGCTCTGCAAAGCAAGTAATTTAATTTTCCTGAGCCTCCGTTTTCTAATCTAAAAAGCAGAAACAATATTTATCTTAGATGATCATTTTGATGACAAAGAGAAAACACCTATTACAAAGTGTTCGGTATGTGGTAAGCAAGCACACTGTACAAGTCAGCTCACTTCCTTGTAATTATTAGTATTTACTCTATTTGCAAATGATTTGGCAGAAGTTCCTGGTGGATATATGACTGTATTACTGTATGTTGCATGGCCAGATGAACGTGGAAACCTAACTCTAAGGTGGCAAAAATAATTAGCATAGTATAAATATAGCAAAAGAATAACAACCACACTAGGTAATTTTATCTGTTCTTGAAGAATTTATCAAGAGCTCAACCATCATTCAGGGACTCTATGCATGATTTGAATTCTCATGACTTTCTGAGTTAAATCTACTTAATGAATTTATTATTCTATTTTTCTTAAAATTGTGAGTACGCTTAGTCAGAAGGGTTCTTTTTTGAACTGTGAAGCATAAAAATACCTGAAGATAGAGCTCTTGACTTCACAGTCTATGAACTAATAACAAAAGAACTAAGTAAGATTTTTATATCACTAGTAAATAAAAACAGTAATAGGGGAAATAAGGTTAGACACAGTTAAACATGATCGAAGACTTCATGGGATGTCTTCCATAATTGAGGAAATTACAAAACAAAAAAGTGAATGTTATTGATAAATTAATTATGGATTAGATTCTTAGTGGGAAATAATCACCTAAGGGATACTTTGAGGATCTTGAAGGGCGAGTAGAGTTTATACAGCCATATATGATGTATGATTACATTTTAGGCAGAGAGACAAGTGTGGAGAAAAATAAATCCTGGAGTCACAAAACTCCTTGATACTTTCATTGAAACTTACAGGCAAGAACAAGGTTAGCAAGGCTGATTCAGGCTGGATCATAAGAGACCAATCAAGGAAAAGATTAATAGAAATTATATAGTGGTTTAAGGTACATTTTGACTTTTAAAGTGACAACAGGTGTATATACTGATGTGCACAAAAGGAAGAATATACAGATTAAAAGTGTCGAAATTAAAAGTGGGGGGGATGCGTGAATAGCTGATGGGGATTAAGCACCCAGGGTGATGAGCACCCCATGTTGGAGGGAAGTGTTGAATCACGAAATTATGCACCTGAAATTAATAGCATACTGTATGTTAATTAACTGGAATTTAAGTAAAAACTTTTTAGAAAGTGTATACATTGAACTGCATAAAAATTTAAAACACCAAAAGTCAACAGAGACTTGGAAAAATATTTAACACATATACTAGACACATTTCAGAATAAACAGCTTTTAGGAATCAATAGAACAATCAATTTTTAAAAAATGCTCTGAACAACAAATAGCCGATGTTGTTAAAAGACAAATTCATCAAATGAAACATAAGAATTACAAATAATCACATGAGAAATTTAAACTACAGAATAAATAAATAATGCAAATTAAAACAGTATAATCGTTTTATCTTTGAAGCTGTTAAAAATTTAATTTAATGATAATATGATATGTATCAATGAAAGTTCCAAGAAAAGGCAATCGGGGCACCTGGGTGGCTCAGTTGGTTGAGCACCAACTCTTGATTTTGGCTCAGGTCATGGTCCCAGGGTTATGGGATCGAGCCCTGCATTGGGCTCCACACCGAACAAGGAGATGGCTTGAGGTTCTTTCTTCTTTCCTTCCTTCCTTCCTTTCTTCCTTCCTTCCTTCCTTCCTTCCTTCCTTCCTTCCTTCCTTCTCTCTCCCCCTCTCCCCCTCTCTCATTGTTTCTTTCTCTCTCTAAAATAAAAAATAATGGGGGATGCCTAAGTGGCTCAGTGGGTTAAGGGTCCAACTCTTGATTTTAGCTCAGGTCATGATCACACAGTTGTGAGATTGAGCCCCACGTCTGGGCTCTGTGCTGACAGCCTGGAGCCTGCTTGGGATTCCTTCTCTCCCTTTCTCTCTGCTCCCCAATTCACTCTGTCTCTCTCTCTCTCGCTCGCTCATGCATGTGATTTTGCTTCCACCCTCACTTTTTCTCTCAAAATAAATAAATACACATAAAAAAAAAGACAAGGTAATGTCACAATGTCACACATATTTGGTAATTAAGATAAATTTCTTCTTTACCAAAAAAAAAAAAAAAGAAATGCTTAATATGTATTGTTTCCTTATATCCCCATAGTCTAAACAGTACTAAATGCAGGAATTTGTTTTTAGCAAATTACTACAATTGTGTCCAAGGATTTTATCCTTAGAGATGTTCTTTATACTGTTATTAATGAAAACTTTGAATTATTGAAAATGCATTTGAGGCAGGGCCATCAAATACAGCAGGCACTTGATTACAGAGAGCAGCAATTCATGTCACCAATGATACAAATAGATAGGTCTAGAATTTTTCAAAGTGGTGGGTCTTATTCGAGATACCATTTATATGAATTATTATATATATACCCACACATACAAAAGAGAACTACGTTTATACATTAAAATTGATGCTGATGAAAATGCTCTTAATATGAAACTATATTAACAACATATCAAATGACAAAAACAGCTTACAAAACAATATATACATTCTTCAAAAAAAAATAAAGACAAATATATATAAATAAAGCACACATATACTTCCAGTACAAAAGTCTACAAGTAGATACAGATTACTTTTTTAAAGTCATACGGATGATAGATTTGTTGTTATTTTATGTTCTTCTCCATTTTCCAAATGCACGTTGTATTCATGTATGAGTATTAAATTATGGAAACTAGGTAATGGACAGAATAAAATAATCAACATATTGAACATTTGTTGTCCATATTTTCACTAGAGATAATATATATTGAATTAGGACAATACCAATTGCAATAAAAGTAAGGGCGTGAGTGGGAGAGAATTTTATAAAACATTCTTTTTAGAACTTACAGGAGAATCTAGATTGGGAAATCTGCAGATACATAATTCTTACAATAGAAGATTTTGAGGTCTTTCCTAAAACTTTTAGGAAATTCATTAGACTCTAAAGTTCTATAGGAAGATGTCCATTTCTAAAGGGTTTTTAAAATTTTTGTACACTAATATGCTGCCAGTTAGCTTGGGTGAATATGCCAGGCGTATTCACGTTTTTAGAAGCAATGAGAGTAGAATTTGTCCATTCTGTCTTGCCTGGAAGGTTACTATTCCAAGTTCACTGCCTCAGTTTACGGACAACAGGGGCTCTTGTTCAATCCAAGCACAGTGCAAATTCTAATACCTTTGATGTAGTGATGTCACTGAGCTGGAGACACTCGCCGAATAAGATTTCCTCAAGGGGATCTCAACTAGTCTTCTCAGAAAGCCCTAAAAAAAGTCAAAGAGAAATTCTCTAATTGTAAATTTAAATCCTCCCGACAGGCCCTTCACATAGGAGAAGCTTGTTTCTCATGTTTGAGGATCATCACCATCTCTCCCGCCCTTCAAGTTCCTGCTTCAAAATGTACAATTGTCTCTTGGAGTTATTTACATTTGGATGGACATTCTTGCAAAGTGATTACCTAAGGACCTTATTTCTCTCCAGTCCTCACCCTCAGAAACACACACATATAGTACATATCCCAGACAGCTTGAATTTTCTTAATTATAACTTTTATGTTTCGGGGTGGGGGGAATATTGCAGAGCAAATGCCCCTTTTTCAAATGTTTAAAAATATTGCAGTGAGGCCCCGTCTTTGATATTTCTCTTATGCAAATACAATGAGGTGTTTTTGTTTCTTTGTTTCTTTGTTTGTTTGTTTCCAGCTTGAGCTGGAGCCCAAATTCATTTTGCCACAGAGGAAGTTACCTTGATACAACAGTAGTGTCCAAGTAAAGTATCAGGCAAGGCTTCCTAGAGATATAGGACAGAAACATTCAACAGAATGAATTACAACGTTTCCATTGTATGGTTTACTAAATACATTTGAAACACATGCCATAAGAATCTAAAAGACAGAGAGAGAGAGAGAGAGAGAGAGAGATGCAGTAAGTTAGTACACACATGGCAGAAGGATCGTACAAATCCTGGGGTATTTACTGTTCCGATGTCTTCTCTCTCATAGTGCTGAGGGTACTTGGGGTCAATGACACCAATGACACGTTCTGAGGGTTGCAAGGGTACGTCTGCCTGATCGTATCTGTAGCTCACCAGTTAGCTGGCTCAGCAGCACTGGATTTTATGTGCTTCTTGGGGAGAGGACACGTGGCACCAGCAAGGTTGTCACCAGTGGGAAGCTTAGTTAAGACTTCCCTGATTATTGCGTGTCTCATATGCCTTATGTATATTTAGTCTATCATAAATATTCAATGCCTAAGATACCTCGTGTATATTTAATGCCTGATGAACATTCACTGGCTTTTACATTTAGAGCCTCGTGTGTATCATCTTTAGTGTCTGGTGTATATCAGGACTCATTTTGTCTTCTCATCCCTTTCTATGTTCATGCATATGTACTACTCAACAGCCAGCTCCTCTTAGGAGTTTTATCTGACCCATCATCTGTTTCCTTTATCCTCAGGAGGAGTTTTGAATGTTCTCAATCAATACGACATTGCACGTGACAGATTAAAAATATTTGTAGCACGAAGCCAAAATATAAGACAAAGCATCTCCTTTTTCCTAAAAGTACCCTTAGAATATAAGAGAGTGATCTTATATTGTAGTTTGATAGCACAATTCTTTCTTAATTGCTGTCTTTTACTTTTAAAAAAAAAATAATGTTTATTTTTATTTTAGAGAGAGAGAGAGGGAGAGAGGGAGGGAAGGAGGGGCAGAGAGAGAGGGAGACAGAATTCGAAGCAGGCTCCAGGCTCTGAGCTGGCAGCACACAGCCTGATGTGGGGCTTGAACCCACAAAAGGTGAGATCATGACCTGAGCCAAAGTCGGATGCTTAACTGACTGAGCCACACAGGTGGCCTTATTGCCTGCTTTCTTTTGGACAACGGCATGTCATTTGCCAGGGGTGGGTGGGGGTGGGTGGTGAAGGCCAGAAAATATATGAAGTGTCATTAGTGTGGTAGGTTTACATGGTTCATCTGAAGAATTCATACATCTATATGTACCTGCACACACATACCTATATACATATGGAGGCAGAATTTTCGCGGCTGCTTTCATATTTAGTAACAATTCTTGTGTGAGTGACTTTAACTTCATCACACTTTTTTTTTTTACAAACTTTACAAAGAAATACGGTAAAGGCTTACATCATACAGATCACATAGATACAACTGCAGGGTGAATGGCAGAAAAATGTCCAAATGCCCTACAAATGATGATGTGTATGCTTGGGCATATGTTCTCAGTAACAATGTCATACACAGTTTTACAAGGGCCATATCGCAAAAACAAACAGACAAAAACAAATAAATAAGTAAATAAATAAATGAATAAACTTTTAAAAGAGAGTGTGTGCTTAGAGCTACAGAAGTAACGAAGTCACACAGTGATCTTGGCACTGATGAAGATACTGATGTTCAGGATTCACATCAAGAAGTTGAAAAAATTGTTCCATGATCTGAAACAATAGAAAGAGGATTTAAATTATGTCAAATAATAGGTTACTTTATATATGTTACTAAAACATAGAGTAAATATTAGAAGTGCACATGCAATGATCTCATCTGTGTCCTTAAATATTTACATATTCAAGTTGATCAAAAATATTTGTGTATCCCAATAATGCAAATATGGAGGGCTTTGTATGCAGACTCACTGTAAATCTAATATCAGAGCTATTCTCAGTGTGATATATAATTATAGAACTCAAGAATAATATGAAAAACTGTGAAACATATTTCAGAAACTGTCACCGCCCATTAGCAACTGTCAATAGTTTGTGGTATTCTCTAGACATTTCTTGAAACATACTTACATTTAGGGGCTCCTAGGTGGCTCAGTCAGTTAAGTGTCCGACTTCGGCTCAGGTCATGATCTAACACCGTGAGTTTGAGCTCCTGCGTCGGGATCTGTGCTGACAGCTCAGAGCCTGGAGCCTGCTTCGGATTCTGCGTCTCCTCTCTGCCCCTCCTCTGTTCATGCTCTGTCTCTCTTCTCGCTCTGTCTCAAAAAAAAAATTAATAAGTAAATAAACAATAAATTTTAAAAAATGAAAAAAACACACATTTATAGAATTAGTATCAAATGTATATATACATCTATACTTATATCTGTACGCATATGTACTTATGTAGTAACCTTTTACCATGTAACACAACTAGCAATCAAGTTCATTTTGTGCCAAGACAAGGCCTGTCCCCACCATGAAAATCCTGAAAAAGTGCTTTGAATTCTGCATTAGTATCGCAAAAGAAATTGCAAAACTCCACTTCACTCTTTATTTGAGCTCCTTAAAGCAGTGCTGCCTTCCTAGGTTTATTGCTGACAATATGATTTGATTAATGATTTTTCTAGACAACTATCACAGGTACTCTGGTATTGTAGGCAAATGAAACATATTAAAATTTTGCTGAAAGTGGGAAACTAAGTGGCAATATTTTTATTTTGAAAATATTATGTTAAATGTCTTCAGGAGATTCCAGTAAAAAAAAAAATGTTACGGATAATACATGTTCTGCTTCTAATAAGTTTAGATATATTTTAAAAAGTGGCAGAATATAGCCTGCAACCTCAAGTAGTTATAATACTCTTCTGAAAATAAAAAAAAAAAATTACTGGGGCACCTGGGTGGCTCAGTCGGTTAAGCGTCCGACTTTGGCTCAGGTCATGATCTCACAGTCCGTGAGTTTGAGCCCCGTGTCGGGCTCTGTGCTGACAGCTTGGAGCCTGGAGCCTGCTTCCGATTCTGTGTCTCCCTCTCTCTCTGCCACTCCCCTTCTCATGCTCTGTCTCTCTGTCTCAAAAATAAATAAAAACATTAAAAAAATATATCTTTACCAATTAATTTTAATGTGCACAAACTGCTTACCAAGTAATAATACTCTCTCTCTGAACACCCTTTTTTATTAGTAATTAGATCAATCTTCAAATACCATTGTTCCCTTTCCAAACTGTCAGCCTCAAGCTATACATTCACGTTTGTCTCCAAAGTGTGTAAAAGGTACCTAAAATTCCCAGTTTCTTCCACACAGATAGCAGTATGTACCAGTATATTTGGGGAAATATACATACAACAAGCATCAGTCATTCAAGAATAAATACTATTATTTTCAAACTGACAGTGCATATGATTTGGGTATAAAATAGAAAGCATATATTAAAAATCAATATCCTCCGTTTTCCATTCAGGAGTCCAGGATCATCAGTGTATTCCAGGTCAAAGATTACTCTCTCTGGCTTCTGGCTATGAAACAATTCTGAAAATTATTAAACCCCATACATTCTGGCTGAAGTGCCAATGTCCACTCCAAAAAGGCCCAGAGGTGAAAAAGAAAAAAAAAAGACAAAAAAAAAAAAGATAAAATTAGTCCTCAGATGGATGTGGCAGAGAAGGCAGAGGAATCTGTTTAAAATACCTCACTGCCATGTGACTATGCCCATATGCTGGGCACTGACACTGTTTATCAAGGATAGTCCTCAAAGATATTCAGAAGAACCCACTTTGTGGATACTAAATCAGCCTCTCAAGTCTGTAGGATTGAGTTCAAAATTGCTCAAGGACTCTGTCAAAGGTCTGCAATGGAGAACGGCATTTTCTTGTAAATATGGAACGCATAAATCATCTGTGATACTTTGTAAGGAGCTCCTCTAACAACGGTTACGGTAATTCCGAAGTGATTTTTCCAGTGACAAGTCCAGGACCCAGGAAGCAGGTTGAAACACGCAGTTTGTCTCAGGAAGTCAAGCGTGAGGCTTGCTAATTTGGTTTGATCACAGAAATGACAGCAAACATTGACTTCCAAATACAAGGACACGTGTTCATCAGTCCAACTCCCTCTAATGCCGTCCCCCACCCCTATCAAGGTGTAGAATATTCCTTTGTGAATAGAAAGAAGTGTGAAAATTCACACCAACTGATGATGTGAAATAATGAGTAACCCCTCCTTACCTCTATCTCTCGCTGAAAACAAATGTTCAAACCAGTAATTTGTGGACCAGGAGTAAGTGGGCACGTATGGTGAACTGAACTTACGATCAATTCAGTTCCCAAATTACATGGCCACTTGAGAATCATGAAATTTGAGACAGTGTAGAATTATGCAAAACAATGGTACCCAGATCCTATAAGTAGGGGAATCACATGAGTCTCTTCATGTAGCATCTTTAAAACAGAACCCGCCCAAAGGAGGTGCTCAATCAGCATTAGCTGTTACCTTAGTGTTGTTTATGTAATGAATGCTGTTTGCATTGTTTATGTTGACTAGTCTTGTTTATGTTGAATGACCTGGCTTTTAACACTTGGAAGTGTGTAATCCAGGGAGGATGAGTTTCATTCTGCTCTCCAGTCTCTATGATCTCAACAAACTCTAAAACAAGAATCCTTGGGAAATATAATTAGGTAGAAATAATAAATCAACATACTGATGATCTGAGCCAACCCAATCTTATATGGATTATCTGTCACCGAATCCTTTCAATCTCTGCAGCAATATGGACACACGAAAGTCCAAGATAGACTGGTATGGAGGCAGGGACTATGGCTATATATGCTGTGTCTGTTCATTGCTGAGAAAACAGGCTATCTTATACACTGGTCTTTTTAAGGACATTAGCGCTGGGCTGGAGTATTACAAGTCAAGGTAACTGAAGGTCATAACTTATATCAACCCCCAAAGAGCAAAGGCCCAGATGATTGATCACTGTTGCTACACAGGGCAGTTACATTCTGTCTTGTTCTTAGTATTAGAAATTCATCAGGGGCGCCTGGGTGGCGCAGTCGGTTAGGCGTCCGACTTCAGCCAGGTCACGATCTCGCGGTCCGGGAGTTCGAGCCCCGCATCAGGCTCTGGGCTGATGGCTCAGAGCCTGGAGCCTGTTTCCCATTCTGTGTCTCCCTCTCTCTCTGCCCCTCCCCTGTTCATGCTCTGTCTCTCTCTGTCCCAAAAATAAATAAAAAGTTTAAAAAAAAAAAAGAAATTCATCAGACTATGACTAATAGTTACTGATTTTATAATTTTTAACTGAGCACTTTCCACAGCATTAGCTATATGTTAGTTGCTAGTCATGTTGGGGGAAATCTAGATAGAGCGGTTCCCCCATCAAACCACTTATAACCTTGTTGAAGAATTCGTGTTTGAGAGACTGACCTGATACTTCTTTCAGTAATGTAAATTAAAATATAATTGTCTATGGGCCAAAGAACACACATCAACTTGTGTTTTTTTTAACATTTTTTGTTGGCAGAAATGTAATTACTATTTTTTTTATTTTTTTATGTTTATTCATTTTTGAAAGACAGAGAGCACAAGCAGGGGTGGGACAGAGAGGGGGACACAGAATCTGAAGCAGGCTCCAGGCTCTGAGCTGTCAGCACAGAGCCCAACACGGGGCTCGAACTCACGAACTGTAAGATCATGACCTGAGCTGAAGTCGGATGCTCAACCGACTGAGCCACCCAGGCGCCCCAGAAATTTAATTCTTTAAGAATATAGTATCAAAGGTTTTGAATTTAGGCAATTGGCAGAATGATTGAATAAAGACCCACTTTTTTTTAAGTACATAGAATCACTAGATGAAATATTTTTAAAATCTTAAATATATAAGCAAGCTTGAAAGAAAAAGGAGATAGCTTTGGTTACAAAAATAAACAGGGCATCTCATAGTCACAGCAGTAAATGTGCAATATAGAGTACATGGGACTCAAGGGGCATCTCAATCTCAAATAGGCTCGCACAGCTATTGTTGTTTGTGTATGCATTCAATTTTAAGGTGCCTCTTTCAGGTTTTATAGCTTAATTTTATTTTGAGATTATGTAAAACATTTTTACAGTTCAAAAGTCAAAATTATTTAAAAAGTTATGTTCAGGGAAGACACCTCCTCCTATAACCACCCTACTTCAACAGTCAACTACTTTCAACCATTTCACCAGTCTCTGGTTTATACTCACGCCTGTATGTACACACACATACACACACACTTATGTGTGACCCCATATATGCATATCTTAAGGCAGTATCTGTTCTATTTTCTGGAGTGTTTTCTCATGGCTTGCTGTTGAGATTTCTCAAAGACCTGTTTAATGTCTGTGAAAAGAATCCTATTTTTTTTTCTTGGTACATCTGTTGACATGGTAGATTATACATTTCCTAATACTGAAATATTTTTGAAAGATTAGGAAAAAAATATCTTGTCATTATATATTATTTTAATGTGCTGTTAGATTCTGCTTTCTAAGAAATTATTTAATATGTCACATTGATATTCATAAGTATGTTTGGTCTCTGGTTTCCTTTTTCTTTCTTTTTTTTAAAATTTTTCTTCTGGTTTAGACTTCAAAACAATACTTACTTTACCTTAAATGTTAAAGTATTTGAAATGAGAATTTTCTTTCTTTTCTTATCTTCTGGAGCTATCTTAAATTATACTGGATTACCCATTTTTAGAAAGTTTGTTAAAATTGCTCTGTAAATCCATCTAGACTTGGTGCATTTTTATGGAGGTAGAATTCTGTGATAACTTTATCTCTTTCTTTAATAGACCTTTTCCCTAGAATATAATTGATTTCATGTAGACTTACAAACATATTTACATGCAATTTTATTTTACCTGAAATCTCTCATTTTTTTAACTTTATTTAGTATACATTTTATATTTATATTTATTGAATTTCTTTGTGTTCTCTGTTCCTTATTCTTTCTTTTGGATATATTTTATATTTAAGAAATTTTTAGAGCTTTTCTAGTAGTAAATTTTTAATAATACATTTTATAATGTGTTATGTCTCTGTTACCTTCCCTAGACTTCTATAATGTGGTTTTACCATTTTAAATAAACTCTCCCCCAACACCACCTATGACCTATACATCAACCAATGAGTTTCTTCTTGTATTTTCTCTTTTCTCTTTGGCCACTCTGTTTTAGCCACGTTACTTTATGTTTCTCTGTCAGAATATTTAACAATTACATGCTGCTTTCCAACCCTGTCCCCACTTTTGCTTCAATCTTATATCTACCATCAAATATATTAAATTGTCACAAAAAGTCCTCAAACATTAATGAAGAATGAAACTAAAATAAAGACAATATTGAACAAACAAAAATCAAGATTTATTCACTCATTGATGCTGAATGAATCAAGCACTAAAGAAGATTCTGAAAAAGAAGAAATGTGATAGAGAACAAAGGAGTATGATACTGAACTGGTGATATGTGGACAAATCGAAATAAGCATCAACACTACAATAATGTGAAAATAACAACAATGACTAATTCTCGTGGGATTTAAGAGAAGATTGTGCTAAAATATTAGATAACAGTAGCATGGATAAGGGGAAAGGATAATTAGACATAAACTATACTGGGTACCCGGGTGGCTCAGTCAGTTGAGCATCTAACTCTTGATTTCAGCTCAGGTCATGACCCTGGGGTTGTGAAATCAAGCCCCGTGTTGGGCTCCATGCTCAGCAGAGCCTACTTGGGATTCTCTCTCCCCCCTCTTTCCCTCCCCCGACTCATGGTCTCTCTCTTTTTCTAAAATAAAATTAAAAAAATTAAATGAAAACAATGTTTTAAAAGGAATAAACTATACCAATTGCCTTATATTGTCTGTGAAGGTAAAAATAATGATTAATTTTAGGAAGTGATGCCTTTTGTAATTGTAAAAGACATATCTGGTCATGTGGACAACTATGATAAATCTAGACAAAAAATGTCACCCTAGAAAAAAATCTGAAGGTATGTTAAATAGGTATCTATCTAGAAATTTCTGAATTATTACAGAAAGCCCTTAGAAGGGATTATATTTACCTTATATGATTTTTAATACACTTATTGTTGATGTAACTTAAAGCCCATCTTTGGTGGCTAAAAAATAATAAAAATGACTCAAAATTATGGAATCTTATAACACTGACAAAAATAGTACAAATATATAATTTCATACACCCACATCAAATTTTAAAAGAGAAGATGGGCTGTTTCTCATATTCATATTTTAAGAGTTCAAATTTTAGAGAAAGAATTTTTTAAATTATAGTTATTATTTTATAGAGTTCATACTTGAACTCAATTTGTTAAATCCATAACATATGCACCCACATAATTTAAAAACTAATCAAGATTAAAAATAGCCTTTCAAAAGTTCCATTTAATAACTGCCAAATATCTTATTGATTTGAAAGAAGAAAACTACAGGTCAGTATATTTAGTAAGGGATTCTAACATTACCCAGAGGACTACAGAAGCTTTAACATTGGAAATACAGCTGTCCTCCCCGCACACTGTGTTAAAGATGGAAAACAGAATGACAGATACCTTCACTGCTTGGGTAAACACTTGTAACTTACACTTGGTTAGATTCCTGAGTCTGTCAGGGAGTAGATATGATTACTACAAAGGGGCATTTTCAGAGTAATAACACCGATATTGGAAAATGTATGTCTAGATACAGACAGAAAAGAACAAGGTATCTAAAGATCCATTTTAGGTAGAAGTTTAAACTCAATGTTGTTATAATAGTGGGCAAAGGCCACTGAATGAAGAAATAATGTATTGTCTTTTAAAATCTGGTGAAATGTTTAAGTTACCTGATTCAAACCAAAGCACACAGAAAGTCAGAGAGAGTTTGGAAGATGGGAGGGAGGAAGGAAGAACAGAAAGAATGAAAAGAATTTATAAGAATGGTAGTCACTTTATGGTTTCTATTGATGGTCTTGCAAATTCTCCCAATAAAAACATAGAATGTTAATCAATGTATTTAGAGCCACCCTATGAATATCCTGCAGAGACAGAGGCAGAAGCTCCTTAGATGGACGCTGGGGGCTCTGTGTATTCCTGGTTCCCTTTGCCCCCTTGTTTCCATGGCGCCATCTCGAAATCTAACACGGTGATTTGAGAGCCACAAGAAGAGGGCAGTGTAAGGAGACAACCTGATTTCCTGCCCATTCCACTCTTGCTAGTGATGGAAAGCAACAATGCTCTGCAGAGGCTCTAGGGAGAGGAACTACCCAAACACTAAGCCCCTGACACCTCTGAAGGGACATGCTCCAGTTAGGATGCATTCCCAGGAAAGCAGCTAACATTGGTGATTCTCACTCTAAGTGACATTTACTTATTACATGTGTTGAGTTTTCCATGGAGAACTCAAGAAATCTCAAACGGGATGAAGGAGGTTGCTTCACTACAGTGACTTTTAGAGCCTGACAAAGAGCTATTAAACTTGTTCAGAAAATACACAAAACTGAGCCCCAAATGAGAAAGTGGTGCCTCCTGAGACATGGCCAAAATGAACATTAAAATAAGTCATCTTTACTCAGATATGGACAGTCTCTCCCTCACCCCTTTATCTTGCCTCCTTCTCACTTGGGAAAAAAAAATATGTTGATGATTGCTCCTGACTGTATTCTCCCCCAAAAGTGGAGAGACTCCATTCTATAACCTTTCTCCACTCCAAAGCCATTCATTTATCTTTTCTATGAAGTCTTTTCCTTTGGTATTCCATCTGGGCTGTTATTTAACCTTTTCTTTGTCACCCATTTGATTTCAAGAGTGATCTAGGACCCCCTCACAATTTCATACATATAGCAGTGTTTTGTTACATTGATTTTTTTTTTTAATGGTTTACATTTCATAAGACATTGCTATTACATTATTTGGGGAGTATTAGACACCACGTGAAGACTTCCACATCTATTCTCCCTATGCCTTGTGCCAGAGCTAAGAGCCAACCACTGATGATGGGCCGCTATTCATTTGACAAACATTTTACAACTAAAGACAAAACAATCTTGTGCCAGATAAAGGCTGAGGGAGGTTGGGTTTTTTGTTTTGTTTTGTTTTCTTTTCTTTTGTTTTTAATATTTATTTATTGTTGAGAGAGAAAGAGACAGAGTGTGAATGGGGGAGGCCCAGAGAGTGAGGGAGACAGAATCTAAAGCAGGCTCCAGGCTCTGAGCTGTCAGCACAGAGCTTCACAAAGGGCTGGAATTCACAAAATGTGAGATCATGACCTGAGGGGAAGTTGGATGCTTAACCGACTGAGCCACTCAGGAGCCCCTGAGTGAGGTGTTTTTAATGCAAGAATATAAACCCTTGTTCTTATGCTCTAACATAGAGATCATCTCATGGGGAGGAGACGTCTGAAACTGCAGTATAAGACAGGCTATGATAAACATATTTTGAACCTAACTGGCTAAAAGTTTATAGGCATTTATAAAAAAGAGAACTACTTACTTGCTTGGGTATTCAGAGTAAATATACCCCAGAAGTTGGTATATTCAAGCAGGTTCAATAAGTAAAGAAGGAATAGACACTTCCGATATTATTTGAACAGTGAGCAGGTAAAATGGGACAAATATTTATTGAAGCAGGCACTATGCTAGGCACATGATATACTTTCTGATAAATGTTATTATCAATCTTATGAGCTAAAGTTAGCAGAACTAACTTTACATACATGAAGACGAGGCAAAGGGGATAAATAACATACAAACTGTCAAGTCCTAGTAACTGATGGAATCATTATTTGAAGTTAGGTCCATATTATTTATTATCTTTTCACTTCACCGTATCATGGTACAGTAAAACCTTAGTTTGTGAGCATAATTCATTCCAGAAACATATCTGTAACCCAAAGCACTCGTGTATCAAAGCGAATTTCAAGAACCATTGGCTCAGTTGTGATCATGTGACATTTGGCGTCACATAAAACGGGTATTGCAAGATATCGCTCTTTTATCAAGTTACAATTTATTAGAAATGTTTGTTCGTCTTGCAGAATACTCACAGAACAAAGTTACTTGCAATCCAAGGTTTTACTGTATTTGTTTTTTTTCCTCATCTAAACCTTTTATTTATTTATTTATTTATTTATTTATTTATTTATTTATTTTTCAATATATGAAGTTTATTGTCAAATTGGTTTCCACACAACACCCAGTGCTCATCCCAACAGGTGTCCTCCTCAATGCCCATCACCCACCCTCCCCTCCCTCCCACCCCCCATCAGCCCTCAGTTTGTTCTCAGTTTTTAAGAGTCTTTTATGCTCTGGCTCTCCCCCACTCTAACCACTTTTTTCTTTTCCCCTTCCCCTCCCCCATGGGTTTCTGTTAAGTTTCTCGGGATCCACATAAGAGTGAAACCATATGGTATCTGTCTTTCTTTGTATGGCTTATTTCCCTTGGCATAACACTCTCCAGTTCCATCCACGTTGCTACAAAGGGCCATATTTCATTCTTTCTCATTGCCACGTAGTACTCCATTGTGTATATAAACCACAATTTCTTTATCCATTCATCAGTTGATGGACATTTAGGCTCTTTCCATCATTTGGTTATTGTTGAGAGTGCTGCTATAAACATTGGGGTACAAGTGCCCCTATGCATCAGTACTCCTGTATCCCTTGGATAAATTCCTAGTAGTGCTATTGCTGGGTCATAGGGTAGGTTTATTTTTAATTTTTTGAGGAACCTCCACACTGTTTTCCAGAGTGGCTGCACCAGTTTGCATTCCCACCAACAGTGCAAGAGGGTTCCCATTTCTCCACATCCTCTCCAGCATCTATAGTCTCCTGATTTGTTCATTTTGGCCACTCTGACTGGCGTGAGGTGATATCTGAGTGTGGTTTTGATTTGTATTTCCCTGATGAGGAGCGACGTTGAGCATCTTTTCATGTGCCTGTTGGCCATCTGGATGTCTCCTTTAGAGAAATGCCTATTCATGTTTTCTGCCCATTTCTTCACTAGGTTATTTGTTTTTCAGGTGTGGAGTTTGGTGAGCTCTTTATAGATTTTGGATACTAGCCCTTTGTCCGATATGTCATTTGCAATGATCTTTTCCCATTCCGTTGGTTGCCTTTTAGTTTTGTTGGTTGTTTCCTTTGCTGTGCAGAAGCTTTTTATCTTCATAAGGTCCCAGTAGTTCATTTTTGCTTTTAATTCCCTTGCCTTTGGGGATGTGTCAAGTAAGAAATTGCTACGGCTGAGGTCAGAGAGGTCTTTTCCTGCTTTCTCCTCTAGGGTTTTGATGGTTTCCTGTCTCACATTCAGGTCCTTTATCCATTTTGAGTTTATTTTTGTGAATGGTGTGAGAAAGTGGTCTAGTTTCAATCTTCTGCATGTTGCTGTCCAGTTCTCCCAGCACCATTTGTTAAAGAGACTATCTTTTTTCCATTGGATATTCTTTCCTGCTTTGTCAAAGATTAGTTGGCCATATGTTTGTGGGTCTAGTTCTGGGGTTTCTATTCTATTCCATTGGTCTATGTGTCTGTTTTTGTGCCAATACCATGCTGTCTTGATGATTCCAGCTTTGTAGTAGAGGCTAAAGTCTGGGATTGTGATGCCTCCTGCTTTGGTCTTCTTCTTCAAAATTACTTTGGCTATTCGGGGCCTTTTGTGGTTCCATATGAATTTTAGGATTGCTTGTTCTAGTTTCGAGAAGAATGCTGGTGCAATTTTGATTGGGATTGCATTGAATGTGTAGATTGCTTTGGGTAGTATTGACATTTTGACAATATTTATTCTTCCAATCCATGAGCATGGAATGTTTTTCCATTTCTTTATATCTTCTTCAATTTCCTTCATAAGCTTTCTGTAGTTTTCAGCATACAGATCTTTTACATCTTTGGTTAGATTTATTCCTAGGTATTTTATGCTTCTTGGTGCAATTGTGAATGGGATCAGTTTCTTTGTTTTTCTGTTGCTTCATTATTAGTGTAGAAGAATGCACCTGATTTCTGTACATTGATTTTGTATCCTGCAACTTTGCTAAATTCATGGATCAGTTCTAGCAGACTTCTGGTGAAGTCTATCAGATTTTCCATGTATAATATCATGTCATCTGCAAAAAGTGAAAGCTCAACTTCAGCTTTGCCAATTTTGATGCCTTTGATTTCCTTTTGTTGTCTGATTGCTGATGCTAGAACTTCCAACACTATGTTAAACAACAGCAGTGAAAGTGGACATCCCTGTCGTGTTCCTGATCTCAGGGAAAAAGTTCTCAGTTTTTCCCCAGTGAGGATGACGTTAGCTGTGGGCTTTTCATAAATGGCTTTTATGATCTTTAAGTCATAAAAGAGATCTTCTATCTCGACTTTCTCGAGGGTTTTTATTAAGAAAGGGTGCTGAATTTTGTCAAAGGCCTTTTCTGCATCGATTGACAGGATCATATGGTTCTTATCTATTCTTTTATTAATGTGATGTATCACATTGATTGATTTGCAAATGTTGAACCAGCCCTGCAGCCCAGGAATGAATCCCACTTGATCATGGTGAATAATTCTTTTTATATGCTGTTGAATTCGATTTGCTAGTATCTTATTGAGAATTTTTGCATCCATATTCATCAGGGATATTGGCCTGTAGTTCTCTTTTTTTACTGGGTCTCTGTCTGGTTTAGGAATCAAAGTAATACTGGCTTCATAGAATGAGTCTGGAAGTTTTCCTTCCCTTTCTATTTTTTCGAATAGCTTGAGAAGGATAGGTATTATCTCTGCTTTAAACGTCTGGTAGAACTCCCCTGGGAAGCCATCTGGTCCTGGACTCTTACTTGTTGGGATATTTTTGATGACTGATTCAATTTCTTCACTGATTATGGGTCTGTTCAAGCTTTCTATTTCCTCCTGATTGAGTTTTGGAAGCGTGTGGGTGTTTAGGAATTTGTCGATTTCTTCCAGGTTGTCCAGTTTGTTGGCATATAATGTTTCATAGTATTCCCTGATAATTGCTTGTATCTCTGAGGGATTGGTTGTAATAATTCCATTTTCATTCATGATTTTATCTATTTGGGTCATCTCCCTTTTCTTTTTGAGAAGCTTGGCTAGAGGTGTATCAATTTTGTTTATTTTTTCAAAAAACCAACTCTTGGTTTCGTTGATCTGCTCCACAGTTTTTTTAGATTATATATTGTTTATTTCTGCTCTGATCTTTATTATTTCTCTTCTTCTGCTGGGTTTAGGCTGTCTTTGCTGTTCTGCTTCTATTTCCTTTAGGTGTGCTGTTAGATTTTGTAGTTGGGATTTTTCTTGTTTCTTGAGATAGGCCTGGATTGCAATGTATTTTCCTCTCTGGACTGCCTTCCCTGCATCCCAAAGCGTTTGGATTGTTGTATTTTCATTTTCATTTGTTTCCATATATTTTTTAATTTCTTCTCTAATTGCCTGGTTGACCCATTCATTCTTTAGTAGGGTGTTCTTTAACCTCCATGCTTTTGGAGGTTTTCCAGACTTTTTCCTGTGGTTGATTTCAAGCTTCATAGCATTGTGGTCTGAAAGTATGCATGGTATGATCTCAATTCTTGTATACTTATGAAGGGCTGTTTTGTAACCCAGTATGTGATCTATCTTGGAGAATGTTCCATGGGCACTCGAGAAGAAAGTATATTCTGTTGCTTTGGGATGCAGAGTTCTAAATATATCTGTCAAGTCCATCTGATCCAATGTATCTTTCAGGGCCCTTGTTTCTTTATTGACCGTGTGTCTAGATGATCTATCCATTTCTGTAAGTGGAGTGTTAAAGTCCTCTGCAATTACCACATTCTTATCAATAAGGTCGCTTATGTTTGTGAGTAATTGTTTTATATATTTGGGGGATCCCGTATTCAGTGCAAAGACATTTATAATTGTTAGCTCTTCCTGATGGATAGACCCTGTGATTATTATATAATGCCGTTCTTCATCTCTTGTTACAGACTTTAATTTAAAGTTGAGTTTGTCTGATATAAGTATGGCTACTCCAGCTCTCTTTTGACTTCCAGTGGCATGATAAATCTGAAGGTGTCCTCAGGTCTAAAATGAGTCTCTTGTAGACAGCAAATAGATGGGTCTTGTTTTTTTTATCCATTCTGATACCCTATGTCTTTTGGTTGGCGCATTTAGTCCATTTACACTCAGTGTTATTATAGAAAGATATGGGTTTAGAGTCATTGTGATGTCTGTAGGTTTCAGGCTTGTAGCAATGTCTCTGGTACTTTGTCTCACAGGATCCCCCTTAGGATCTCTTGTAGGGCTGGTTTAGTGGTGACGAATTCCTTCAGTTTTTGTTTGTTTGGGAAAACCTTTATCTCTCCTTCTATTCTGAATGACAGACTTTCTGGATAAAGGATTCTAGGCTGCATATTTTTTACGTTCATCACATTGAAGATCTCCTGCCATTCCTTTCTGGCTTGCCAAGTTTCAATAGAGAAATCAGTCACGAGTCTTATAGGTCTCCCTTTATATGTTAGAGCACGTTTATCTCTAGCTGCTTTCAGAATTTTCTCTTTATCCTTGTATTTTGCCAGTTTCACTATGATATGTCATGCAGAAGATTGATTCAAGTTACATCTGAAGGGAGTTCTCTGTGCCTCTTGGATTTCAATGCCTTTTTCCTTCCCCAGATCCGGGAAGTTCTCAGCTATGATTTCTTTAAGTACACCTTCAGTACCTTTCCCTCTCTCTTCCTCCTCTGGAATACCAGTTATGCGTAGATTATTTCTCTTTAGTGCATCACTTAGTTCTCTAATTTTCCCCTCATACTCCTGGATTTTTTTTATCTCTCCTTTTCTCAGCTTCTTTTTCCATAATTTTATCTTCTAGTTCACCTATTCTCTCCTCTGCCTCTTCAATCTGAGCTGTAGTCATCTCCATTTTATTTTGCAGCTCGTTAATAGCATTTTTTAGCTCCTCCTGGCTGTTCCTTAGCCCCTTGATCTCTGTAGCAATAGATTCTCTGCTGTCCTTTATACTGTTTTCAAGCCCAGAGATTAATTTTATGACTATTATTCTAAATTCACTTTCTCATATATTGTTTAAATCATTTTTGATCAGTTAGTTAGCTGTTGTTACTTCCTGGACGTTTTTCTGAGGGGAATTCTTCCGTTTCGTCATTTTGGATAGTCCCTGGAGTGGTGCGGGACTGCGGGGCATTTCCCCAGTGCTGTCTTGAATAACTTGCGTTGGTGGGTGGGACACAGTCAGACCTTATGTCTGCCCCCAGTCCACCGCTGGGGCCACAGTCAGACTGGTGTGTGCCTTCTCTTCCCTTCTCCTAAGGGCGGGATTCACTGTGGGGTGGCGTGGCCCGTCTGGGCTACTTGCACACTGCCAGGCTTGTGGCGCTGGGGATCGGGCATATTAGCTGGGGTGGATCAGCAAGGTGCACAGGGGCAGGAGGGGAAGGCTCAGCTCGCTTTTCCTTCGGAGATCTGCTTCGGGAGGGGCCCTGCGGCACTGGGAGGGAGTCAGACCCGCCGGAGGGATGGATCCGCAGAAGCACAGCTTTGGGTGTTTCTGCGGAGCAAGCAAGTTCCCTGGCAGGAACTGGTTCCCTTTGGGATTTTGGCTGGGGGATGGGCGGGGAGATGGCACTGGCGAGTGCCTTTGTTCCCCACCAAACTGAACTCTGTCGTCTGGGGCTCAGCAACTCTCCCTCCCTTTGTCCTCCAGCCTTCCCGCTCTCCGAGCAGAGCTGTTAGCTTATAACCTTCCAGATGTCAAGTCCCGCCTGCTGTCAGAACACACTCCGTCCGGCCCCTCTGCTTTTGCCAGCCAGACTCAGGGGCTCTGCTTGGCCGGCGGGCCGCCCCTCCGCCCCGGCTCCCTCCTGCCAGTCCATGGAGCGCGCACTGCCTCTGCCCTTCCTACCCTCTTCCGTGGGTCTCTCGTCCGCACTTGGCTCCAGAGACTCCGTTCTGCTGGTCTTCTGGTGGTTTTCTGGGTTATTTAGGCAGGTGTAGGTGGAATCTAAGTCATCTGCAGGACGCGGTGAGCCCAGCATCCTCCTACGCTGCCATCTTCCCAGGATCCCTCATCTAAGCCTTTTAAACTGAAGGCACATAGTGTCAGAAAAAGACCCAGGGTGTAAAATAAACTCCTTAAAAGGCAACAGGAGAGCAGATTGTATTTTGAAAAGACAATATAATTTTTTTTTTGTTTTTTCGTTTGTTTGTTTTTTACATTCCACATTAAGAGACTTTATTGAAGGGAGCACCTGGGTGGCTCAGTTGGTTAAGTGTCTGATTTTGGCTCAGGTCATGATCTCCCAGTTTGTGAGTTCGAGCCCTGAGTCGGGCTCTGTGCCGACTGCTCAGAGCCTAGAGCCTGCTTCAGATTCTGCCTCCCTCTCTCTGCCCTTCCCCCCTCATGCTCGCTCTCTCTCTCTCTCAAGAATAAACATTAAAATTAATATATATATATACATATAAAGTATATATATATATATATATATATATATAAAGTGTGTGTGTGTATATAGATAGATAGATATACACACTTTATTGAGCAAGACTTCTATAACTGTCTGAATTAGGAACACTTCCCTAGATTCTTAAGGGCAAGTGCACAGCTGCTCCAGGAGAGTGAAGGATTCTGACAGCAACTCTTTTGGTCTTGTCTGTTTTTTTTTTTTCCCTGAAGTGTACATTTCCTGTTTTCACAAAAAGGCCATTTCCCCCTTTTATCCATTTATTTGTCATTGGTTCTATTTAAGATTAATTTGCCTTGAGAGCAAAGAAATCTTAGGTTCTGTAAGAAAGAGAACTCATCTACAAAAGTAGCAGGGAATTCCTATAGCTCTTTATTTTCACAAAGAAACCAGCAAAAGCAAAGCTCTTCCCACATCAGTTTCATGGAGAAATAAACAACAACAACAAAATAGAAGCTATCACGTGAACTATTCAATGGAATGTTGGTAACTTGCTTTCTGTGTTTTTGTGTTGATTAAGAATGACAAATTTAAACTAATGAAGTTCAAGTTTTCACACCTATTTTTTTTTATTTGTAAAGTATCAGTAGAAAGAGAATTTTTTCTCTTGCTTCCTAGCAATGTATCAGCCCCAGAATGAATGGATTTCTGCCCAGACACAAGTGGGTCATTCAGCTGGTCAACAAGGATGCCTCTTGTGAGAGCAGATTTTTTATGAGGACAGCTGTCTAGCAGGAAGTATATTGCCATGTGGTCTTTTTGAATTTAGCAAAAGCCTGTCAAATACTCCTAGTAATGACCCACTTAATTTTATAGTCAGCACTTTTGCATAGAAGTGTATTAATAATAAATCTGGCTCTGGAATTGAGGTTACTATAAGTTGGTTACAGACAAGACCAAAGTGTAAATATATATTACATAATAAATGACACCATTTATGTATTCAAGTGATATGACTTCTGGTGACCCTGCAGAAACAAGTAACCTTGACGGTAACTTCATTTCCTAGAATCATGGAATCCCAGCCTCAAAAATGCTCCTGCTACTGCTTTGCAACCACCCCATAGAATAAATGTTTTCTGCTATTAAAGGGAGATGTATTGATACAGTAATCTTTGCTACTGTGAAACCTTAGGAAACATTATAAGAATCAGCTTTTCCTAACTTATTTAGCTCTACTCTCACTTTCTTTGAGGTGTAAGCATTGACCTTGAAAAAAATACAGAGCATTTTAATGTGGTCACTCACAATAAGCAATGACCATCTGGGGGAAAAGGCCCATCTCTTACTTGCAGTTATGTCTAGTTCTTTGTTCGGGGAATCTAACATGATGAATTTTAGAATATGGGTATTAGCCCCTCATATTATTCTAGTGGCCCCAATATCGACAGCAAATATTAGCACAACACAGAATTGAATTGATTGGGGCTCCATGATGGTAACTGAATCTCTTATCTCGAAGGAGATAAATTTATAAAGTTTAAGAAACCAGATTCTTAATTTGACGTTTATTGCCATTCACGAATTACCACTCAAGAAGCTACTCAGCTGAGATGACGTGCCTGGGCATGGCTCCATCCCAGTAGAGACACAGAACCACATTCACACCTTGTGACACAACAGATAATTGGCCTCAGGCCTTCATCATTGGGCATTTTTAAAATTCTATTCATCGTAAAGACGAGCTTTTAACAATGCTACAGACTTGTGATAATATGTGCTCTGATTCTTGTATCTTGATGTCAGTTCTCATATTCTAAAACATGCTCACAAGGAGCCCGCACTAGTAAAAACACGTATCAGTTTGTGTTGCTTATCAGCCAAACATTGCCTATTTACAACCCCCTTTTTCTGCTATCCCCACTTCTACCTGATCAAGTCCATGAATGCATAGAACCCTTTATTTCCTTCATTATTCCTAACAGTGGTAAACCCTAATGCCTGAACAATCCTGAGGGAACTGGAAGGGAATCGTGGCTCTTTGCTATAGAAGGATCTAAGCTTTATGCCAAGGACCCATTATAAGGACATTAGTGCTTTGACCAGACACAGGTTTTGTGGACCAACTTGAGTATACTGCTCATAGGGTGACTACTCATCCTTATTTGCCTGAAATTTTGTCAGTTTTAGTACTGAAAGTACCCTGCCCTGGGAAACCTCTCAGTCTGAGGCAAACAGAGATGGTTGTTCACTCTGGTTCTGAATGTGATCTATTCAGCCAATTTCAAAGGCATTTCACTGGGCTTCTAGTGTGAACAGGATATAAAGCCATCAGATTTTGCCAGGATTGCTGGTTCCATGAAATGTCCCTTGGTTTCAGTGAGGGCCCTTTCTAGTTCAAATGGGTCTCGCTTATGTCTTCCAGAATAGGGTTAAATGGATAAGGTGTTTTGCTAGCAGAAGTGCCTATTACCCAGTGAGATGTGGAGATACAACTATCGGATATATCAAAGCAACAGAATATTTGTTTTGGAATAAAATTATGTGATTGTAATGATGACAAATAACACTTTAAAAATGTACAAAAAAAGATTTCTACAGCAGCAATTATAACATGAAGCTTAGTATTATTTTGACATATAAATGATGAGTTACTAATTCAGGTTGCATAGTTGGATGGTTGCAACTGGCTGGTCTGATTATAGTCATGGTCCTTGATACTCCACCTTTCTTGATCTCATCACATATCTTCTATCAATCAGCTTAAAAAGGTTTTGTTTAATTTTGACATTCTCTTTTTAAGTCTTTGAATGAACCACGACATGAGGGATACTCTCACTGATTTTCTATCCCCTCACGTAGCCCAAGGAACTCTAGCATTTGTCCCATTTATCTGCCACGTAATTTATTCTGACTTTAAGAGGGTCGCTTTTATTTTTTTATTATTTTCTTGGGTTTTGTTTTGTTTTGTTTTGTTTTTAATCTTGGGAGGATATATTACCTTGAATTTTTCAACTAAAAGCATCTACAGGTGCCCCGGTGGCTCAGTCGGTTAAGCGGCCAACTTCAGCACAGGTCATGACCTTACAGTTCAAGCCTCACGTCAGGCTCTGTGCTGACAGCTCAGAGCCTGGGTGCTTCTTCAGATTCTGTGTCTCCTTCTCTCTCTGCCCCTCCACTGCTCTCACTCTGTTGTTTCTCTCTGTCCCTCAAAACTGAATAAATGTTAAAAAAAAAAAGAATACATAAAAGCATCTAATTGGTCTCAGTGTTTTTATTTTTTTCTTGTTTTATTTACAAAAATTGTTTTATGTTTATTCATTTTTGGTTTTTTTAATATGAAATGTATTGTCAAATTGGTTTCCATACAACACCCAGTGCTCATCCCAACAGGTGCTCTCCTCAATGCCCATCACCCACTTTCCCCTCCCTCCCACCCCCCATCAACCCTCAGTTTATTCTCAGTTTTTAAGAGTCTCTCATGGTTTGCCTCCTTCCCTCTCTCTTTTTTTTTTCCCTTCCCCTCCCCCATGGTCTTCTTTTAAGTTTCTCAGGATCCACATAAGAGTGAAAACATATGGTATCTGTCTTTCTCTGTATGGCTTATTTCACTTAGCATCACACTCTCCAGTTCCATCCACGTTGCTACAAAAGGCCATATTTCATCCTTTCTCATTGCCACGTAGTATTCCATTGTGTATATAAACCACAATTTCTTTATCCATTCATCAGTTGATGGACATTTAGGCTCTTTTCATAATTTGGCTATTGTTGAAAGTGCTGCTATAAACATTGAAGAAGATACAAAGAAATGGAAAAACATTCCTTGCTCATGGATTGGAAGAATAAGTATTGTTAAAATGTCAATACCATCCAAAGCAATCTACACATTCAATGCAATCCCAATCAAAATTGCACCTGCATTCTTCTTGAAGCTAGAACAAGCAATCCGAAAATTTGTATGGAACCACAAAAGAGCCCAAATAGCCAGAGTAATAGTGAAGAAGACCAAAGTAGCAGGCAGCACAATCCCAGACTTTAGCCTCTACTACAAAGCTGTCATCATCAAGACAGCATGGTATTGGCACAAAAACAGACACACAGACCAATGGAATAGAGACTCCAGAATTGAACCCACAAAAATATGGCCAACTAATCTTTGACAAAGCAGGAAAGAATGTCCAATGGAAAAAAGACAGTCTCTTTAACAAATTGGCCTGGGAGAACCGGACAGCAATATGCAGAAGAATAAAACTAGACCGCTTTCTTACACCATTCACAAAAATAAACACAAAATAGATGAAGGACCTGAATGTGAGACAGGAAACCATCAAAACCCTAGAGGAGAAAGCAGGAAAAAACCTCTCTGACCTCAGCTGCAGCAATTTCTTACTTGACACATCCCCAAAGGCAAGGGAATTAAAAGAAAAAATGAACTATTGGGACCTCATCAAGATAAAAGGCTTCTGCACTGCAAAGGAAACAATCAACAAAACTAAAAGGCAACCGACAGAATGGGAAAAGATATTTGCAAATGACATATCGGACAAAGGGCTAGTATCCAAAATCTATAAAGAATTCACCAAACTCCACACCCGAAAAACAATCCAGTGAAGAAATGGGCAGAAGACATGAATACACACTTCTCTAAAGAAGGTCTCAGTGTTTTTAGTGACTTGTTTTGTTTGTTTGTTTGTTTTGGTTTTGGTTTTTAAACCATGGTTTTTCCTGTTCTAACTTCTCCTTATACCCATATATAGAATTATAACTTTGAAATACGAGATGCTCAAGAAATTTTTACAAATTAATTGATCACTACTTTTTGCTAAAGCAATATAAATTATTAAACATAACTAAGTGATATGAAATAACAGATTGGAATAAGTTTTGTCTTTTTGAGAGGTAGCATAATGTAATCCAATGAAAGGTAGGAAATATAATTAGGAAATATAATAACAGAAAAAACAGATTCTGGTGGAAGATTATTCAGATTTAAACCATAACTCTGCTACTCACCAGTTCTATGAACTTTGGCAAAATGTTGAAACCACTGTGCCTTAATTTCTCATCTGGCAAAATAGAGTATGTTAAGGTAGCATAGTACCTACCTCCTAGAGCTTTCAAGAGTGTTAAGTTAATATATTGTAATGTGCTTAGAATAGTGCAGGCATAAGCAAAACTATATGTTAGTTATTCCATTTATCATTTTGATTTAGACCTCCATTTCTCCAGGTTTGTACATACATAAGAGGGAAGATGTATGCCAAGAGTACTCATCCTCCTACATTTTAAATCTTCCGCCTATAGTTTAAGGAAATATAGTAAACAAAACTCCTTATAAGAAAACCTTTAAGGGGCACCTGGGTGGCTCAGTCAGTTAAGGGTCTGACTCTTGATTTCTGCTCAGGTCATGATCTCATGGTTTGTGAGTTCAAGTCCTGCATGGGGTCCTGCACTGATAGTGCAGAGCCTACTTGGGACTCTCTCTCTCTCTCTCTCTCTCTCTCTCTCTGTCTCTTTTCTGCCCCCCCCCCTTGCATTTCTTTCTCTCACTCTAAAATAAATAAATAAACTTAAAAATAGAAAACTTTTAAAAGGTATGTTAATATCTTAAGGATTAATTATTTAGGAACTGCTTTCCAGTTATCAGATATTAAAGTAATGTATCTTATTCTTCATGACCCAAGCATGGCTCTTTAATACCATAACAACAGGAGAATTATAACCAATTGCCATTGGCTGGTCAGCTCAACTTGGTAAGCAGTGACTCAAGAAAACAGACCGATCCTAAAATAAAAGTAAGTGGTCAGCAAGGGTGTGTATGTGTGTGTGTGTGTGTGTGTGTGTTTAATATTCCTCAATTATTAAGACTGAAGCTTTGTGTATTGTGTATCGTTTATACTTTTATTTTGTACTTGCTTGTCATACCTAAGCATACCAATAAAGTTTTAGTTTTCATTTAATTTTAATTAATCCCAGGGTTTTCATCTGCAAAACAGAGATAATGCCTACTTTACAAAACTAATGAAAGTATTGAAAGAGGTAATGAGTATGGGACAACTTGAACAGAGACTGGCTTAGGAATGCCTCATAGTGACAGCGCTCCTCCGCCTACCTCCCACTAAACGTTCAGTCCCTTTGGTGCTGACTCTGAAATTGACTCCAGTATTTTGAAATCCACTGTGATCTCCGGGACCTTATTAAAATTGTTCCATCTTTTGCCCTTACAAACATGAAAGTTTGGTTTCAGACAACACTCAACTTCAAATTCTTCCAGGGTTACCTTGGAAAAAAGACTTCACTCTAAACTTTACTCAAAATTTGCTCCCACTTTCTGTCTGTACCACTCTTTACTGTCCATTTTCCTTACTTTCTAATTTTTTCCTGAAAATCACACTGACTCCATCCAGATATATAAAAAAAAAACTTTGGAATCTAGATGTGAGAATTGTGCAAAAGCACACCCAGCATTTGGACAGGGATCATTCCATTAGCATTCAGTAGCATCTAAATATGGGAATCTTTAATTTTACACTGAATTATTTAAATACTAATGTATGCATGTGCATACACACATGCATAAATTCACACTTTCTATTATGTTATCTATGCCATAAAATTAATATAAAATGAAGCTTTCATTCCTACAAGGCTCAACTTTCTACTCACACATGAATTTGTAGAAGGGAAAGCAAACACAAGAACTAATAGCTATCTAGAAATTCATCTTACAAAACTCTTAATCATAAAACAAGACATTTGTGTATTTTGGTAGACATATTAGAACTAAAGGATCTTTTTGTAAAAGAAAACAGACTAAGTGTCCCTGGGAGTTCATCTGTACTGCTAGCCATCCCTATCCACTAAGAGGATTTTTGTGAAGTTAAACAGTACCTTTATACAGACACACACACTTCAAGTTAAGTGAAATATTCTGTCATCTAGAAGACAAACTCTGAATTGAGACACTTGGGCTTCGTTCAAAATTTATGTTTTGAGTGCTTGATCATTTCCAATTAGTTGAGTTAATTGTCCCATAGCAGCACTTCTGCTGGACAGCCTGGTTTCCTTCAAGTCTAACTCGAAAGATATACCCTACATAAATTTAAATCTTACGTTAAAAGATATACCCTGCTTAATGTTGTTTGTATAAACAGCATTCCAAATCCACGTTGTTCTGACCATAGTTTGGTATGCGCTAAGAACATGGTGGGAAGTTATATTGACCCTGCTCTGGTACACTGTGTTCAATTTCAATCTAGAGGCTGGGTGAAACACTATCTTTTGCCATGTGCCAACACTCACATTCAGTCAGAGTTCCGCTGCCAGGGTTCCTTGTGGGAACAAAGATAAACCAATATAGACAGAGGAGGAGGAGGAGGAGGAGTGGGGGTGGAAGGGGAAGAGGAGGAGGACAACAACGATGATGAGCGTGAGGAGGAAGAAGAAGAGGAAGAGGAGGAAAGGAGAGAAGGAAGAGGGCAAAATGCGACACATCAAAACAAAACAAAATGAACAAAACAGAACAGAACCTGGTGTAGTGGGTGGTGATCTTAAAAGTCCTGTGAGTGACATTTTTCATTAAAAGTAACTATGCTTCTCCCCTTTTTGGCTTGTCCCACTCATGTTTCCTTTGAACTAGATTTCAGGGGATACAACACCATGAAACCATTTCTCAGGGGTCACTGGAGAATCTGAGTCCTATAATTAAGAGTATTCATACTCTGGGGCGCCTGGGTGGCGCAGTCGGTTAAGCGTCCGACTTCAGCCAGGTCACGATCTCGCGGTCCGTGAGTTCGAGCCCCGCGTCGGGCTCTGGGCGGATGGCTCGGAGCCTGGAGCCTGTTTCCGATTCTGGGTCTCCCTCTCTCTCTGCCCCTCCCCCGTTCATGCTCTGTCTCTCTCTGTCCCAAAAATAAATAAATGTTGAAAAAAAATTAAAAAAAAAAAAAGAGTATTCATACTCTTAAATATATTGAGAAAGTTCACTTTCCATTTTATTCTTTATGTATTATTTAAAATCATTGAGGAGGGATAAAAGGATAAAGGACGTTTAGTTTCTGTGAAAAAAAAACTATTTTATTTTAGCTATAACCTTCATGGGAAAAAGAAAAAAAAATGGGTAGAAGTTGCAATTATATTTTTGCATCATTGAATACCTTGCACTGTCTTCAGGAATAACTAGAAATTCTTAAAATCACTATATGTGAATGCTCTCACTCTCCACAAAAGACTATGAACAAACTAGAGAAGAACGAACTTCAGTTGAATATAACCATGAACAAGGCACTGAACAAAGTGTCACACACATATGAAATTCATTACTAATTAGCTCTCTATCTCTGAACTGAAAATTAAGCTATGTGGGATTCCAGTCATTCGATATTCATAACATAAATGATGAGCTGTGGATTTTCCAGCATGGTTTAATTCGGAGCTTAGCACCTGAGAGAACAAATCCATTACCTGACTACATCCTCAGGGTACTTATAATCTATTTGGAAAAATGATATAAGTAAAGAAAGCACAAGTAGAGAACAATTGAGTATCTGCTAGGAAATACTGGTTAAAAGGACTTTATGAATTCAGTAATGGGGGAGATCAAAGTGATATTAATAAAGTGAAAAAGAAGGAAAGAGTTGTCCTGGGAATGAGCTGAGATCTGAGCAGAGCCTGACAAAAAGCACAAGGTGATAGATTGATCCTGTTAACTAGAGAAGCCAGCATAGTGGTTATTTAGATAGAGCAAGCACAAATTATAAGAAATTCTTCCTCTGAGAAGAACCCCCCCTCCCCAAAGTAGGAAGGATATATTTGTAGAGGCTAATAAGCTACTTTCCTTTATGGTCTGCATAAGCAGATGTGGGCTAACAGATTTTCCCAAACAGAACCTAAATACAGTAACACATTGGTTTGTGAGCATAATTTGTTCCAGAAACATGCTTGTAATCCAAAGCACTTGTATATCAAAGTGAATTTCCCCACAAGAAATAATGGAAATTCAGATGATCCACTCCACAACCCAAAAATATTCATATAACAACGATTACAATACTGTAACATAATACAAAATAATAAAGAAAATACAAAATATAAAGAAAAATAAACAGATTAACCAGCACTTACCTTTGAAAATCTTCATGGCCGGTGTTGGGGAGACAAGAGAGGAGGGTTATTGTCTAGGGAGATTTTCACTATCACTAACGAGTCACAGCAATCTTTTGGCTCAATGAAATCTTTTTCTTTCTGTGCAACTTTAACAAGGAACCTATCCAGTGACACTTGTTTTTGCCTCCTTTTGAGGATTTCACGGAAAGGTGATATTGCATTGTTGTTAAACAGATTCATCGCCCGCACTGGTAAAGTCTTATTCAGATGGTGCTTTTCTAAACAATTTTGCACTATTTTCCACATGTTCCACATCTCTTTAATCTCATTTAAGTGAAGGGTTCCTCCTGCTTCTCCTCCTCCTCTGCAGAGGAGATGCAAATGTAGACTTCTTATAAAATCTTGCAATTTCGGTCACTCACATACCTCATACTTCTTGATGATTTCCTTCTTAACTTCCACCATAACCATCTCCTTCTCCTTACCGCCTTTCTTTTCTTTTTTTTTTTTTTTTTTAAATTTTTTTTTTCAACGTTTATTTATTTTTGGGACAGAGAGAGACAGAGCATGAACGGGGGAGGGGCAGAGAGAGAGGGAGACACAGAATCGGAAACAGGCTCCAGGCTCTGAGCCATCAGCCCAGAGCCTGACGCGGGGCTCGAACTCACGGACTATGAGATCGTGACCTGGCTGAAGTCGGACGCTTAACCGACTGCGCCACCCAGGCGCCCCCCGCCTTTCTTTTCAACCTTTTTCTGCATTGGGGCCATTGCATAAGCTCACATGAATGGTGACTACAGTACAGTATTAATAAACTCTTGTCATATGCTATATTTAATGTGACTGGCAATAAGGCAGCAGAGGAAAGGGTTTCTATCCATAGGCAGCCTGACTTAGAATGCAGCAAAGCATTCCTAGCTTACTCTCGCATGGAAAAGCAAAGGACTGTCCAGAGGTGCTTTGAAGTGACAAAAAATACACCAGCGCCCATTGTGGGCACCTTCCAATGTTCTGAAAAATCACTGATTTCTGCCTAACACCACAGCCTGAGACTGAGCATCTGAGCATGGCAGACGATCACCCACAAGCTCACGGAGAAAAAGAGAGAGGAACCATTGGCACAGTTGGGATCATGTGCCATTCAGCATCAGATACTACCCGTATCGCAAGACATCACTCACTTATCAAGTTAAAATTGATTAGAAATGCGCATCTTGCAGAACACTCGCGGAACAAGTTACTCACAATCCAAGGTTTTACTATAATTAGGAGTTTTAGTGGAGAAAATAAACCTGCTTGCCAGTCCTGGAACACTAAGACAGAAAGACCGAGTGATGATAATCACATGTGCACGATCCCAGAGTCCATAACAAAATTTCACTGTTACTAAATTCTAAAAAAAAAAAAAAAGCCTTGAGAAAGCAAATTAAGTACATGAATTAGCATGACATCCTCATACAGTCAGAATTCTAAACCAGAATACACTGATTTAGCAGTGGATTAACAGTGACTTAACAGTGTAACATATTTAAAAATAAACGATTGGCAAAGTTTGGTGTCTTTTCCCACTAGTACTAACAAATTAATCAGAGCACTCCTAACACTTCTCTTTGATGGGCCGCGTGTCTCAGCTCTGTGGCTGCGAATCATTCCGCTGTGCTTTACCGCCACGTGTCACCTGTTGGTGCAACTCTAAAGTTCATAAGGTGACAGGAGTGAGAAGAATTTCATCACTGTGATGTTCCTTTGCCAGTCAGAGGCAGTCCGCACTCTACACACAACCACACATTTAAAGCCTTTTAGCCCTAAATAACTAAGAAAGAGATATGTGGAAAATCCAGATAAAGTTCCGTTTTCAAAGGTCAGTAGCTTCCCAGCAATACATTTTGACAGAAGCTATTTCTTCCAACCAATTAAGAAAAAAAGGTTTTTTTTTTGGGGGGGGGGTGTAATATAAAAAGAAAATCCAACACTGTGCATTAAGAGAAGAAACTGTGATTCACTGGTAAGCCGAAGGGACGGGGGGCAAAAGAATTCATTGAGTTGGATTCACAGTGCCAGCAAAATAGGCTTTGTTAGGCTCTCCCCACAGAAGATTTATAGCCTACGAGATTCTTTTCATCTGAAGGAAGGCAGCTAAGTTTGGAGCAGAGTCTTTGAAAGCTTGCAGCTCAGGGTCACCTGGGTGCTCAGTCAGTTGAGCGTCAGACTCCTGGTTATAGCTCAGGTCATGATCTCACAGTTTTGTGAGTTCAAGCCCTGCATCAGGCTCTGTGCCGTTAGCACAGAGCCTGCTCGGGATTCTCTCTCCCCCTCTCTCTGCCCCTCCCCCACTCATGCTGTCTCTCTCTCAAAAATAAACTAAAAACAAACAAACAAACAAACAAACAAACAAAAAACAACAACACCAAGTGTAAGAAATAAAAAGAAAAAGTGTAGTCCATGGACCAGCAGCAACAGCATCATCTGGGAGCTTGTTTGAAATGCAGACTGCCAACACCTCTCCAGCGCCTCTGAATTTATATTCATAATACTCTCCAGATCATTTGTAAAGCTTAAACATAACTATCCTAGAAGACTGGGAGGGTTAAGAAGTGTGATTCTAGGGCCGACGTTTAACGAGAACAGAAATCCTTAAGACAGAGAAAGAAGAGTTCTGGAAATTATGTAGAATGGGCAGGATGTCCACGAGAACAAGCTGGATTGTTCCACACGGGTTCTCAGAAGCTACTTGCACTAAGTGAGAAGGAAAGGTAGGCAAGCCCAAATGGTTCACTGAGAAACCAAATAAAGCACATAATAGTTCAACCTACCAGCAACCAGACGTCCAGAAAAGATAATAATAATATCAGGGTTGGCAGCTGCAGAGAATATCTTATGTTAAAAAACAAACAAATAGGGGCGTCTTGGTGGTTCAGTCGGTTGAGCGTCTGCTTTCGGCTCAGGTCATGATCTCACAGCTCGTGAGTTCAAGCCCTGTGTGGGGTTCTGCGCTGACAGCTCAGAGCCTGGAGCCTGCTGCGGATTCTGTGTCTCCCTCTCTCTCTGCCCCTAACCCACTCGCATCCTGTCTCTGTCTCTCTCAAAAGTAAATAAACATTAAACAAACAAACAAACAAACAAAAGAAAGCGAGAAGACATAAAGTGTTTTAGATAAATTTGGGATCTTCTGTAACAGTGTTATTCAACAAATCACTTTCAGTCTATATTACACGCTGGGCATTATGTTAGTTGTACTTGTTGGGCAAATTTTTGTTTGTTTTTCATTTTGGGGGGTTTGTTTGTTTTAGGTCAAGGAAGCAATCACAATTAAAATCATGACATGAAATGCAAACAAAGGGCCTGATATCACTATCCAGCCTTCTAGGCATATGGCAAAGAGGGTTTGCAAATTCCTAGGGCTAGACATTTTTGAAAGATCAAGGCCATAAGTGGTAATTGTGTGTGTGTGTGGGGATGTACATATTTATGAACTTGTATTCAGTTTGACCATATCGTTTGGGTCTTATCAACATATTTCTTATTATTTCCAAATCTTCAGTTCAGAAATCAACCCCAAACCCCAAGCTTTGGGAATGGCCGAGAATGGCCCAGCAGCCATATTTCTCAACTTGTCTTTGTACACTTTTGATTAGACCAAGGATGGGATATTTACTCATACTGCTCCTATAGGATTCTCTCTCCCAGATATTTGACCCTGGGAATTAGAGGTAGCTACACAGGGGGCCAGAATCTGGACACTTCCGGGTGGCCATCATTCTCCATGTGCTTGGAGAAGAGACAATCCACAGAGAGCAAAGGTAAAACTGAGGGCACAGAGGAGCAGACCTTGGAGATCATGTGGCCTTTCCAATTTTGCTTCAAATTCTTTCTTGAATTTTGGCTTTACTGCATGCCTTTAGGTTCCATAAAAAAAGCATATCTCATGACGAATTCTTCCTCTTCAACTATTTACAGTAATTCCTTAAATTAATTTTCACCAGCTTTGGTTGCACTTGCACCAAAAAGACTCTTAACCAAGATGCCCAGTGGCTATGCTGACATAACTTCAAATTAAGACAGCTGGATCTCTGGTGGAAAAGTCACCAGTTAGGAAAAACTGCTACCTATACCCAGCAATGTTCAAGCAGCATTTTTCTTTGAAAATTTATGTTATTGACTTTGACTGAATATATCACGTTGTAAAATCTTACAACCAGCGTTAGCACTTGGTAGTGCCTTTATGACTACAATTTAACTCATTTGCAATTGGTCAAGAACAATGAAACTAAGCTCCTTGAATAAATGCTATTCTTGGCTTGTGCAGTCCAATGTTTCAGAAACAGCGTGCGGAACAATCTGCGGGGCTTGTAAAAAGTTCAGACTCTCAAGCCTCATTTCTTTTTCATATTGATTAAAAATCAGGAAATTTCTATTTTTAACATATCCCTTGGATGATTCGCAGACAATCCAGAGAATTCACTTCTACAAACATATTTTAGGTTGTGGTTCTTAATTCAGAATTGCTCATAACAACAATCTGAGAAGCTTTTTGAAAATATGTATCACCTCAGATTCTGACTTACCAAATCAGAATCTTGGCTCACATGTATTTGCACAAGATCCCCGGGTGATACTGAGGCACACTTGTAGGTAAGAATGGCAAATTTGGGGCACTCAACAGTGAATGATTCATCTGTGCAGTGGAGATGGCCTCCTTTCTTCCATTTAGATCTGCTCTGAGGCACCAAGAGTATTTTCTTTCAATGGCCACGTCCAATGTTTAAAGTTGGTCAAGTTCAAGCTACTCAGACTAGAGCTACATTGAATTAATTTAAAATCAACATTTAAAATACTGCCCTTCCTTTATCCTCAGATCCGAAGTACATTTTTCCAATTGGGAAGCTGGCCTACCACTGTAATTTAAATGCTAAGTAACTGGAAATAGAATTGACTTTATATAGACTCAGTTTATTTACTTCACTTTTGTAGTTACCAATCTTCTGAGGAAGGCCAACGATCTAGACTTCTCCAAAGTAAAAAAGAAAAAAAATGAAATTTCTTCTGTCCTACTTCCTGCCACCTCTGTTTTTGAGCTTCTTATCTCTGAAGATGAGAGGTCCTTTACATCAGATACCAACATTTGAGCAGGAAATCAGAGTGCATGCCACTTTTGAACTGAATAATTTAGGCTTTTAAAAGTTTTCCTGTGGAACATCAACGTGAATTTTAGGGAGTATAAAAAATGAGCACAGTTCTGCAAATATGTAAAGTATATTACCACTTGTGTACAGAAATGGATATGCCTTTTGGGGCTTTCTATTGCCACTCAACGCATTGTTTTTTTTTGTTTGTTTGTTTGTTTTGTTTTGTTTTTCATGAGATGAGTTCTCAACATTTATCTAGAAGTGACCTTTGAGGGAATTCCTGCTACAGAACTAAAAGTATGAGGGCCTGAGGATACATACACACTTCCATGTATGATGTGTGTATGCTAGATGTACATGCAGACCTCTAAATTTGTGGTTTTATTCCATAATTTTTTATTAGGACAAAAATCAAACAAACAGATGAACAAATGAAACCAGAAATACTTTGGCTATCTATGAAGAGAGAAGTGACTTGAATATTCTAATACATTCAGTTCCTAAAAGAACATGCAGCTTTTAAAAAGAAAGACATGTTCACGGTCATTGACCTAAGAAGGCTCAATCTGCGATATTAAGTATAAAAAGTAAGCTACGGAGGAATGCGTGTAGTAAGCTTGGTAACCAAAATAACATCAAAACAGACACCTGTTTATAAGCTTGGATGTGTTCGCATACACACAGGAGATGTGAGCAAAGATACACACATTTCAATGCTACTTGAAGGAGTGGGACTGGAAGGGAGTGATGCGGTCTATATGCATAGGGTACTTCTATAGGGTTCGATTGTTGCACGGGAGTACTTTATTTTGTACTTTCAAAACATGTGACACAGGGAAAAAAAATAACATTGTAGGCCAAGAGAGCAAAATGGGAAAGGAAGATGAAGAAACATTCCTGATGAAAATAAATAAAAATGGCTAGCAAGAATAAAAGATTCTGCAGGGCCGATAATTAAGATTGCAAATTCAAGCAATTAGATTCTATTTTTTGCCTCTTAAGTTGGAACACATTAAAGAAAAGATCATTCTCAAAGCTGATTAAAGCACTGTGCGAAGAGCACTTTTACACAAGGCTAGTCTGTAATTTTGAACAATCTTTCTGGAAATCAGCTAGAAACAGGTATCAAGCACATAAAGATGTTAGTAGTTTTAACTCAGTGGATCCCCTTTTAGGGAATTATATTAAGTAAACAAGATCAAGCTTGCATGATCAGGGCAATCAGAGATCAGGGCAAGCATGTAAAATGGTAAATACAGTAAAATGGTCTTTACTATAGTTTCCTTAGCACACCATCCATGGCATGAAAAACATCCATAAATGTTTTCTTCTCTCTCTCTCTCTCTCTGTCTCTCTGTCTCTCTCTCTCTCTCTGTCTCCATCTTCCTCACCACTAGAGCTTCTAAAATTCCTTCCTCTCTCTTATCCACATGATCCCCTGGCAGCTTTTCTGGCCCATCTTTCCTGAGGCCAAGGGACAGACCATCCCAGCCCAAAGTCCCCTGGAGAGCCAGCCTTTGTTGTCTGACCCTTTTTTCTGCAGGGAATCAACTCCGGCAGGAGTTTTCTGTTGAGTAAAAGGACTAGCCCTCCACTGGAGGAAAGAATTCAAAATGTAAATGTGTGAACAGTGGTCAAGAGCTCTATTGACAACGGTTTTTAATTTTTCTGTTTTTTCTATATTTTACCAATTTTCTAAAATGAGTGTGTGTTAACTGTATAATCTACATAAAACAACTGGCTTCATTGTTAAATATTTGCAATCCCCTTCACGGGCCTGCTGCTTCCTGTAACTTGTAAAAAGTACTTATTATAAGATTAATTATTTGTAATTGGCACTCACAACTTCGCTCTTACAGATAGACTGAGATAATTGGAGTGAGCCTCAGAAAGACTTGCTAAGATAAAAATGAAATGATTTAAATAGTTGCATAGGCAGTTTCTCCAGGCTGCTCATAAAACTGTGGTCCCTCATTCTTTTTGGATCAAGTACCCCCTGAAGAATGGGACTAATGGTACGATCCTCTCTCCCTAGAAATTAAATATTTGCCCTCTGTATTGGTTTCCTGGGGCTGTATGACAAAGGAGCACAAACAGAGTGACTTTAAACAGCATACATGTGTGGTCTCAGGGTTCTGGAGGCCGGAAGTCTGAAATCAAGATGTCAGGAGGAACAAGCTCCCTCTGAGACCTGTAGGGCAATCCTGCTTTGCCTCTTCCTATGCAGTGCGCTGGCAATCGTAGGGGGTCCTGGTCTTGAAGCCGCATCATCTTCAGTCACCCATGACCATATGGCATTCTCCTCGGGTCTTCGCATGATCTACCTCTGTATATGTCTCCCTGTGTCCACACTTCTTCTTTTCATAAAAACAGGGACCTACTGAATCAGAGCCCACCCTAATATCCCCATTTGAAACTGATTGCCTCTTTTACGAACCTGCCAAGAACAAGCTCACATTCTGAGGTAATATCGGGTAGGAGGGCTTCTATCTTTTTTTGCGGGGACACGATTCACTTGTAATCTCTACCCAACGCATTGTATCATCCAGCCCCAGGGCACAGACACAGGGCTCCAGCATCTTGCCCCTGGATGGCAGCTTAAGAATCTAGTTCTGAAGACTGTCGGAACTCTATTATCCCTCACTCCGTTAGATAATGAGGTTTCCAAACACAAATCCGATGAATGCAAAAGACAGAAAAACATTTCCATCAAGAATAGTAAGAAGCTATAAGAAAAGTGTTCTCTGAACAATTTGCTTCCACCTCAATGTCAGAAGTAGAACAATTGAGACTTTCAGAAAGCACTGCTGATACATACTGACTTCTTCCCTAATGTACACGTAGGTTAAAATGCATCTCAAAAGAAATTATAAATGGGTATGATGCTGACTTCCCATTGGGATACTAATGCTTCTGAAGTTTACCTGCCTGAAGGAATAAAGACTAGTTAAAACCTCTGAGAAATAGAAGTGATTTTATTTGTATTTTGACATTATTATCAGAATTTAATTACACATATGTTCTCAGCACTTAATGTAACATTTTTTACTTAATAGCATACAAAAATTGCTGTCCTTGCTCAGACCTGACATTTTTAATTGCAATTAGCAATCTATTTCAGTAGTTAATCTGAAATCTGACACCAGAGGCATTGGGTTTCTTTGTTTTCTCTTTTTTCTTTTCTTTTTTTTTTTTTTTTTTTTTTTTTTAGTTTATTTATTTGTATTGAGAGAGGCAGCATGAGTGGGGTAGGGGGAGGGAGAGAGGGAGACTGAGAATCCCAAGCAGGCTCTGCACTGTCAGTGCGGAGCCTGATGAAGGGTTCGAACTCAAAAAACCGTGAGATCGTGACCAGAGCCAAAACCAAGAGTAGGACGCTTAACCGAGCCACCCAGGTGCCCTGGCATTGGTTTTCTAGCTACTGTTCAATGATCGTCACATCATCTGTTATCTCTCCTTGTTTTCGACTTTCTGATTTATAAAACAGGGAAAATAACAGCTGCCTCATGGGATTGATATATTTGGCCTAAGAATTACTGTCTTCAAATCCTAGCTGCAAAGTTTACAAGCTGTACTCCCCAGATATTTACCCAATGTGTATTTCAATTTCTCCATCCACAAACAACAACAAACACAAAAACAAAAACAAAACACAAAGACTCATACACACACATAAAACAAGAATGACAATACTATTTCGTGGAGATACTTGTTATGCAAATTAAATGGAGTAGATCACATGGAAGGGAACCCAAATGTAACTTACTGTGTCAGGATTCTCCAGAGAAAGAGATCTAATAGGATGTGAATATGTATAAGAGGATATTTATTATACAGAACCAGCTTAAGCAGTTGTGGAAGCTTGTGAGTGCAAATCTCCAGGCCTTTGGGAACAGGCTTGATAAACAGACTCTCAGGCCATACTTGTTGGCTAAGCTGTTCCTTTCCATGGTACTTTTCTGTTGTCTCACCTTCCATCACATGGCATCTGCCAGCAACCTGTGGCTTCTCTCCTCGTTCCAGGGCCACAAGGCCCCTTTTCTCGTTCTCTGAATTCTCAGCGCAATAAAAAGTGTCCCAAGCTTTCATCTCCTCCCAGGCCCGGGATGTCTGGGGTTGGAATTGTACCATGGGGCGACACAAAGGCAGCCAGCACCTGTGAGTTTGGTGATGCTTACATTGACCCTGTGAGATCAGCTCAAGGTAAGTCTGGGTCTTGAGCAGGACTGTCCGATCATTGTCACCCATACCTGGAACACGTGGCAGGTGTCACAGTCAGCAACATCTCCCTCTTCAGTGGGCAGGGGCTTGGGAGCCTGTGTGTGCCCCACATCTGCCCCTGTTGTATTGTGTGAACCCACAAGCATATTAAACTTTTAAACTCATACACACAAAAAATCACTAAAAAAGTGTGGGCCGGCAGGCTGGAGACCCAGGAGAGCTGATGTTGCTGAGGAAGTTCAGAGGCAGTCTGCAGGCAATCCGCTCTTACTTGGGGAGGCCCACCTTTCGGCTGCATTCAAAAAGACCCGCCACATTATGGAGGGCATCGTGCTTACTCAAAATTCACTGATTTTAAAGAATTTTTATTAACATTTATTTATTTTCGAGAGATAGTGGGCAAGTCGGGAGGGGCAGAGATGGGGAAGACCAGAATCCAGGCTCTGAGCTGTCAGCACAGAGCCCGACACGGGGCTCAAACCCACGAACCGTGAGAACATGACCTGAACTGAAGTTGTATGCTTAACTGACTGAGCCACGCAGGTGCCCTGAAAATTCACCGATTTTAAATGTTAGTGTCATCCAAACTACCCTCCGTGTTGACATATAACATTAACTGTCACATGCACTAAACAAATATTGGACTTTCAAGTCACTGTTCTCTAAGTAGGTTAATTTTCTTGCCATGGCCAAAAGGGGAGGGTGTCAGAGTGCTATCAGAATTTTATTAGAAAAGTCAGGAGGAAAGCAAAGGCTGGGTTTAGAGAACAAAGATAAGGCGCAGGACACCAAGATTGGAATTAAAACAAAACAAAGCACAAAGGAGTGCCTGGATTTGGGATTTTAGAACGGGAAGAGAAGCAGAAGACAGGAAAGTTTGCTTACCAGGAAGAATCTGATAGGCACATTTACAGACACTGGAGAAGGTGACACTTACATCTATTGTTTGGCTTTGTATCTCCTTAATGCTCAGAGACTGAGTTTGTACTTTAACACCAGTACTTTAACACCAGTTTCACTGTGGGACGTTCGCAGGAGAAGGTCCCTCAGTAAGCCAGTAAAGAAACAGCACACTCCACACCAATGATCACGCTGTTGTTCCAGGCAAGGGGAGAGGAAAGGAATAGTGTCCAAATTTACTTGAGGTGTACCTTTATCAAAGCTGGAGCTGAGGGGGTACCTGGGTGGCTCAGTCGGTTGAGCACTCGACTTCGGGTCAGGTCATGATCTCGCAGTAGGTGGCTTTGAGCCCAGCGTCGGGCTCTGTGCGGACAGCTCAGAGCCTAGAGTCTGCTGCAGTCTGTGTCTCCCTCTCTCTCTCTCTCTGCCCCTCCCCTGCTCACGCTCACTCTCTCTCTCAAAAATAAATAAGCATTAAAAAAAATTAAAAAAAAAAAAAGCTGGAGCTCAGGAGAGATGGCTTAGTTAAGCAAGAGCTGATATCCAACTGGCAGAGCAAAGTAAAAGCCCCTGGTAGCTAGAGCACGTTGCTAAGCAACAGTGGTGCCAGGTGATGACAGGCATGATGTTCTCATTCCTGAGGATGCTGAAGGGTTTGCACCACTGCCAGTAATAGTCTCCTTTACCTTGGCAGGAGCTAAGGCCCTGAGGTCTTCGGAAAGCTATTCATGTCAGTAAAGGGTAGCCGTGCCCAGACCCAACAATCTCTAAGGGTCCTCACAAATTCTCAATATTTATAGCCTACATATCCCCTCATCACAGTCTTTTCTTCACATGTGTTTACTGAGAAGCTCCAGTGGGGGCCCTCAGCAGCTGAACTACTGAGGTGCTTATCAATGACAACACAGGAGATGACTATAGCCCAACACGGTTGACTTCAGTCTTCATCAAAACGCCTTGACTCTTAATTTTGATTTTATTATATTTATATGACATCATTATACTTATAACGATTTTATTTTTGTCATGAACAAGTGGATCTGAAATTGTCTCAAGGCAATATACAACACTGTAGCAAGACAGCGCCATGGAGGCTAAGTTATTGCCTAGTCGCCATTTATGTCCTCCTTGGATCCCGTATGCAGTGAGACTCCTGGTCAAAGCCAATATGGACCTTTTAAGATTAGGGTAACATGGGCAATGTCACGGAATCAGGGAACAATGGAGGAAGTTCTTGGGTTAATGCAGCTCTTTTGTCACCAAACTGTAGCTTCACTCATCAACTGTAAGTAACCAGCTAACGTAGTTACGAGAAAAGAAAAGAAGAAACAAAATAGTCTCAAATCGCACATCCTACCATTTGGACCGAATTTGACACAGTGCTGTGCAATTAGCAGACATTGTTGATTGTGGATGGAGCGCGGAACCGACGGTTTGATACTAGAGCTGACGGTGGTGGCAGGGACGTTTTCCAAAGAACTTCAGTAGCACAGGCCCATTGCCTGAATTTTTCTCAATTCTGCAATTTGCATAAAGTAGGCACCACTATAGCCAATCAAAAATCTTTTGAATCCCGGAGGTGAACCTGTCATAGTCTTTTAATTAGCAGGTCTTTGCACAGCCCTTTCCATGAACACATTTTCAAACTTCCCCCTTCATCAAAACGGTGTTGTAAATTAATGGTTGGCAATTTTCCCTCATGTCTCAAATTAAAATACGTATCAGAAAGAATCGGTACTGGGATGGCTAGCTAGAATTTGTAACAAACTGTCCTGCCAACATTTTGAAACACTTATCACTGGGAGCGTTTTCAGGCTGTGAAGATTTTTATGGGTGTGGCAACAAAAATATAATAACCCTACTCACTAAAAGTTAGGATAAAGTACGTTATTTGGAGCTTGTTTCTAGCTAAGAACACTATTCTTCGGGGCGTTATGTGGATGCTTGAGTGAGTATATGTGTGCATGTGTTATGTACATATTGATGCTGACTTTTCAGAAAATATTATAATTATAATAACCACTCGTTGAACTTCTAACATGTGATATGCTTATATTTCACGAAACATATGTATAAGCCAAACTGCAAGCTGCTTTTAAAATGCGTGTTCTCCTTGAGATGCCTGGGTGGCTCAGTCAGTTAAGTGTTTGACTCTTGATTTTGGCTCAGGTCCTGATCTCACGGTTCGTGAGTTCAAGCAGTCAGCACTGTCAGCACAGGGCCTGCTTGGGATGCTCTCCCTTCCTCTCTCTCTGCCTGTCTCTCCCTCTCTCTCTTTCTCTCTCTGTGTCTCTCTAAATAAGTAAACAAACAAGTAAATAAATAAATGCATGTTAGCTTTTTTTTTCATGTGTGCTCTCTTTAAATTTAATACTCATTCGACATCCATAAGGTACACTTTTTACTGATTATGAATGAGGAAGTTGAATCCCCAAACAGTAACTTTTCCAGGATCTTCTAGGATCTATCCAGTGCCAGGGCCCGTGTTCATTCCACTAGATCAGGGGTAGGACAAATTCAGGCCTAATTTGCCTTGCTGCCTGTTTTTGTAAACGATATTTTATTGGAGCACAGCCGTGTTTATTCATTTACATATGGTCTATGACCGCTTTCACACTCTAACTGTAGAGTCTGAGAGTCACAACATAGATCATGTGGCTGATAAAGCCTGAAATATTTACTACCTGGCCCTGCACAGAAAATTTTGCTAGCTCCTGCATTCCACTATTCTGTCTGCTTCATGTTTGGGCTATTTTCCATAAATAAGGATATGACTAGACTTTTCCTTTAAGATAATTAGGAGGAACCAAAGTAAATAAGTAAGGTACAAGCATTTGTTCCTATTATAGTTGCTCAAACACCTGATAAAAAAGGTTTATCCCTCCCCACTTCTTTGGATTTTTAGTTGTAAATCAAAACAACTTTGAGGAGTTTAAGTCAAAAGAAGTTTTAGAGCAGGTAATAGCTCCTGAATCAAAGGAGAAACTGGAGAACATATCTTTAAAGGGACCAAACATGGTGAGCCTTGCCGAAGCCCTGAACACAGGCACCTGTGTTTGGACCCTGCCCTTAGGCCGCCATCCCTGAGTGAGTACCCAGCACAGCACCCAGATGCACAGTGCTGCTGCTCTCCACACTCCGTGCAGCAGGAGAAAAGTTCTCTACCGAAGCCTCCAGATTCGAGGCCCAGGCCGACCATCTGGGTGTTTGTACTTAGACAACATGACACTTCAATGACCAAGAGTGCAGGGAAGGAGTATGTCCATCACTGCCATCTGCATCAGTGCCTACAGGGAGGGACATAGCACGCCATACAATGTGTCCTCAAATCAGAAGGATGTCTAAATGCTGAGCTGGAAATTCTGTAAAGGTGCATTGTATCAACCCTTTGACTCCTCATCTCTTTCTTAGTCATCTACTAACTAAAATACAAATACTCCCACCATTTACTCTTCAGCCTATAGGCACAAATAATGAAAACTAAATATCATACCCAACTTTTTTTAATATTTATTTTTTTTAAATTTGTTTATATTTATTTATTTTTGAGAGAGAGAGAGAGAGAGTGCGCGCGCATGTGCACGAGTGGGAGAAGGGCAGAGAGAGGTGACACAGAATCCGAAGCAGGTTCCAGGCTCTGAGCTGTCAGCACAGAGCCCCACGCGGGACTCGAACTCACGAACTGCAAGATCATGACCCGAGCCGAAGTCTGACGCTTAACTGACTGAGCCACCCAGGTGCCCCTACTATTGATTTATTTTGAGAGAGAGAGAGAGAGAGAGAGAGAGAGAGAGAGAGAACACCTATGTGTGTGTGAATCAGGGGAGGGACAGAGAGGAGACAGAGAATTCCAAGTAATGCAGAGCCTCGTCAACGCAGAGCCTGACACAGGGCTCAATTTCAGGAATCGTGAGATCATGACCTGAGTCGACCCTGGTGCCCCTCATCCCCATTTTTTGATAGTCGTGGGGGTAGAATCTCAGTACTCCACACCCCCACCAATTCCAGATTCCTTGCCTGTCGTGGTAATTGGAGATATTCCCAAGAGTATCACAGTATATTCATGAACAAGCACAGTACTTTTTCCCGGCAAGTGGTTACAAATTTGCTTTAGCTCCCTTTTGCGCTGATGTACCATAATCCCTTCGTATCACCGTCTGTCACTGGGTTGCTCCAGGACATGCTCCCTTCACTTTATTCCTTTTGCCAGAACCACCTATAAGTGATCACTTGGTACTCCTGTGGCCACCATCCTCATGGCTGGCATCTGCTACCTGAGGCCATGTGCCATCAACTCTGAGAAAGCGGCCACCTGTCTTGCTAGACTCCCAGCTTTACCCATATAGCGCCCTCTGGCTGTGGCTGAGGGATATTTTGCCCTCACCTAATCCTTGACTCCATTTAATTGGAGATGGATTTGTGGCCACTGTTTACCCTCTCTCCCCTAAGTCCCTTTAAATAAGTAGAGAAACAATGTCCTTCCTCTGTAGACTTTTAAATAGCACATTTCTAGGGGTGCCTGGGTGGCTCAGTCGGTAAGCGTTCAGCTCGGGTCATGATCTCGCGGTTCGTGAGTTCGAGCCCCGCATCAGGCTCTGTGCTGACAGCTTGGAACCCGGAGCCTGCTTCGGATTCTGTGTCTCCCTTTCTCTCTGCTCCTCCCCCACTCACACTGTCTCTCTCTCTCTCTCTCAAATAACTAAACATTAAAAAAAATTAAATAGCACGTTTCTAAATATTGAGGTTAAAACTCTTAGTTTGCATAGACAACTTACTTTTTCTCCATGTATCTTGTACATTATATTCAGTGGCTAAATTGAGTTTGCTTCAGGCAACAGTGAGAACATAATACTTAGAAGCATTATCCTACTCTGATCCTCAAGCTCTGTGGTTGACTCCAACTTGTATTGGATTCTTTTTCTTAAAGAGAATTCTTTTCAGAATTTCCTATCTTGAAATTTGCCCCTTATCAGTTAAGCTTCAAGTCCTGGGGAGTGTGTGAATATGCATAAAACCCAGTCATTTGCACTCTTCAAATTCCTTTCCCGGAGGCTCTTTTGCCTCTAATATAAATTACTTAATTCAAATACACACCTGGTATGGAGAAAACTTTGAATCACATAGCAAACCTCTGTTCCCCCAATCAGGAAATTATTTTCAAACTCTCATATTTGTATTTCACTTCACTGAAGCGTGAATTCTTTCTATTGAGATTGAAACTTTAAACATAAGCAGAGGATTCGTAATTTTTTTCGCATCTTTTATCTCTCCTTTTCACTTATTCAGAAATAAAGATATAAAGATTGCAAATAGCTAATTCTTAGAGAGACTTTATGCCAGGAATTATTTTAAATAGTCTGCATAAATTATCATTTTTGCCCTCACCACACCCTATAAGCTTATGAGCTCAATACTATTATCACCATCCCCATTTTACAGATGGAAAAGTAAAGGCATATAGAGTGTTTGTGTGACCCCATAAGAAACAGGTATATATTCCATCTCTGGCCCTGGTTCCTGACAATTGCTTTCACCTTCTGGCACTCAGCTCCTGAAACCTAGGTATGTCTCAAGTGATAATGCTTTTTGTATGCTAATGAGGTGACTAGTGAGGTGACTTTTGTCCACCTGGAGGTCCCTGAGTTGTATCCTTTTATAATAAATAGTTAATCTAGTAAGTAAATCGTTTTCCTGAGTTTGGTGAACTATTTTGAGTTCTATGAGCCATTCTAGAAAATTATAGAAGCCAAGGAGAGGGTTGTGGGAACTTCCAATTTGTATCCAAGTTGGACAGAAGCTGTGGGTGACCAGAGGATCCATGACTTGTCATTGGCTTCTGAGGCTGAGAGTAAGGGGTTGAAGAAAACTAAATAATAACTTGGTATGGGAAAAAAACCCATACATTTAGTAAGTACTGAGAGCAGAGAATGCAGATACTGTGCAGAGTGTGACAAATCAGGGAGGGGATTCATTTTCAGAAATACCAAATAAAAGCTATGCTGTCCAGTGAACAGCAGGTTTACCTGTCGGAAAATGTACGAACCTCCCCCACGATGGTGTCCCAGACCCTCGACACTAAACTGCCTGGCTCTTCTTCCCCTCTCCGTTTTGCGGGCTTAGTTTGCAGGCTTTGCAATGAGCATGTGAGGAAGAACAAAGGGAGCAGGGGCTGAGAGTCTCTGCCTCACCTTAGGGAAGATAGACTTTTTCCAATCAGACTCTCTTTTGCCTTAGGTGGGCATAGGTGGCCTCTGGATAAGGCTGCGATCTCTGTACGTGTTCCGCCAATGAGGAACCAGGGGAGGGACCTGCCTGCTGGGAAATAAATTGCTTGCTGTAACTGCCCCAGATGTGCGTGTCCATCAGACCCTAGCTCTTGCAAGGACGTTGATTAAAGCCTCGCCTCGCTGTGCTCTCAATCTCAGTGTCCCTCCATCGATTGGGTCAGTGGGCTCCTTCCTCACAAGGGAAAAACAACGTGAGAGTTTTTCTTTTGGTATGGCCGTATTCAGAGACACCCTCTTAGTATGTAACAGTCAGAAATCAAACCCATGTGGTTGGACTTTGAAGTTTGTCCTTCTAAACACTGTGTTTTCTATCTTTAATAATAAGTGTTTTTCAAAAAAAAAAAAGGTAAAAATTGGCTTTCAATTACTTGGCTTAGCTCTCTAGTAGTTATTTATTTTTCTAGTGTTAGTGATGAGGATGCCATTTTTTCATATAATTAATTTCATTTTTTCAGTATCTAATCAGTATAAGATATTTCATAGTACTTGATAAATCCTTTGATTTATATTATTAGTTTTGTACACTTATATTTGCAGGGTTATTTGTTTCTTCATTATGTATAAACAGATGTATTATGAAATAAAGTTCAGCTCAACCAAATCTCATTGCATACCTTACTAACTATTAAATTCTCAAGGTTCAGCACAATTCCTGGAACATTCTTTTGGGCCCAATAAATATTTGGTGAATAAGTATATTAATTCATTCATTTGCATCAGGCACTGTTCCATATGCTAAAGTCAAAAAGGTAAAATGAAATGTTCTTCTTGACCATATGACATAAACATATAAAAAGATAATAATGTGATGCAGTAAATCCTAAGGTGGGTAAATCCAGAATACTAGTGAACATGGAAAATTGATTCATATTTATGCTTCCATGACATTTATAGAGGCAGAGATTTAAAAGCCATATCACAGGGCTTTAGTTTTTGTATGTGCACATACATATTCCTTTTTTCTTTCATGTTTCAAGATGACCCTGGTAATGGTAACACTGTAATGTCGAGAGTAACTAGGGAGAGGTCGCTTGGTGCTGACACGCTTTACAAATTGAAACATAAGCGGTCAGTGTGTTGTCTGTTTAATATCTGTAGCCAAAGTCTTGGGTTCTTTTGATCTTTGTAGCAATGACTAATTATCCTTTAATAGCCAAAGAAAGCTCTATTCCAAAGGGAATGTTTTACATCTATTTCTGCTTAGTTCACACTTCAGGTTTATCTCTCCCTGCCATCGATACTTGGCTGCCTGACTGAACGTGGAGTATTTTCTCCAGCCCACCCTGGCTTCAGTTAAAGGCATATCCTTGTTCCTCTCTTGGCCAAGATACCCTCTGATACACTACATTTGGTTAGTGTATCCCATCAGTCAAGATACGTTCTGTTAATCCCTTTCCTATGGGGATAATTTACCAAGTACTTAGTGCATGTTGTGGGAAATAAAAGAGAAAAGAAGTCTTGTTCCTTATTGTCAGATATTCGAAATATGGCTAAAAAGACAAAATTCCTATGCAAGAAAGAACTGAAAAACAACACAAGTAAGGAATACGAGGCAAAATGAGGCAATGAGTGTTATAAGGAAATCTTTTCATCGTGTCATAATCAAACTGTTGAAAATAAAGACAAAGGCGAGAACCTTGAAAACAACCAGAGAAAACAGACATTACCTAAGGGGACAATGATTTGAATGCCTGTGGATTTCTCCTCGGAAGCCATGAATCAGTGAGATTATCAAGTGCTGAAATAAAATAAAAGAACTGTCAACCTAGAATCCAATATTCCACACAAATACCCTTCAGAAACAAAAGGGAAGAAAAGGAAACTAAGATAATTCATTGCCAAGAGACCCACTCCAAAAGCACTGCTACAGGACGTTCTTCAAAAGAAGGGTGGTGATTCCAGAATGAAAACTGAAACCTCAGAAATGAAAGAAAGAGCAAAAGAAATGGTAAATATCTGGTTAAATCTAATAGACTATTCTTCTTCCTTTGAGTTTCATAGAGTATATTTAATAGTTGGAAGCAAAAATTAAAACATTTATTCATGGAGTTTTTAATGTACATTTAATGTACATTGTAATAGTTAAGACAAGTATGCCATAAACAGGAGAAGGTAAAAGGGCCGATACCGTGGTAAGGGTTTTACGTCCCACTTGGAATAATAAAGTATTGATTCTAAGTGGAACATGAAAAGCACATTTTTTAATGTTATAATCTTTAGAGCCACCACAAACATAACTATTCAATGAGATGCAGTAAAAAATGTACTAGAAGATTAAAACGAAATGAAAAAAAAAAAAAAAGAAACCTTCCAAGGCATGAAAATAAAAAAACATAGAGTACAGACAGAAAACAAATAATAAAATGGTATACCTAAGTCCAAAATATCAAAAGTCACATTAAGTGTAAATCTAATTTTTTTATATTAATGTTTATTTATTTTTGAAAGAGAGAGAGAGAGAGAGAGAGAGAGAGAGAGACAGAGCACGAGCGGGGGAGGGGCAGAGAGAGAGAGGGAGACACAGAATCTGAACCAGGCTCCACGCTCTGAGTTGTCAGCACAGTGCCCGACAAGGGGCTCGAACTCACAGACCACAAGATCATGACTTGAGTCAAAGCCGGACGCTCAACCGACTGAGCCACCCAGGCTCCCCTAATGTTTATTTTTCAGAGAGAGGAGGGAGCGAGAGTGCATGTGTGTGTGAGAGAGGAGAGAGAGAGAGAGAAAGAGAGCACAAGTGGCGGTGGGGCAGAGAGGAAAGTAGAGGGAGAATCCAGTTTCCCTCCTGTCATCAAAGAGTCTGACTCAGGGCTACATCCCACATGGTGAGATACGACTTGAGCCTAAATCAAGAGCCACATGCCTAAGCTAACCAGCCATCCAGGTGCCCCAAAACTGTTTTGAATTTTAATTCTGATAATGATTATAAAACCTATTCATGTATTAAAATTCATAGAATCATACACCAGAAAAGTCAATTTCACTGTATGATAAATCAGAAGTAATAAAATAAAATGTTCTCAAGTCCATGAATTCTCCCACCCATACATAGACATTATATGCCCATACGCTATTTTTATTTTTATCTCCTGATACTGGAACAAGGTATTTTTCTACATAGATTTTTTTTTTCTACCTGATGAATGTTAAAGTCAGAATAAGGGTTATCTTTAGGGGAAAGGGGAAGCTTTTACAACAGAATTCTTAAAAGTCGTGGGCTTCTAGTAACATTTAATATCCTGATCATTGTGGTATTTACATGGGTGGGTACATTTTCTCTAAATTCACCAAATTATCAATGCTGTCTACCATGTGCATTTAAAAAAAAATTTGAAATTAAAAGTGTAAAACAAACAAGGTGAAATGAAAGTTGAAAAAACAAAACAAGGGGTGCCTGGGTGGCTCAGTCGGTTGAGCGTCTGGCTTCGGCTCAGGTCGTGATCTCATAGCTCGTGAGTTCGAGCCCCGTGTCAGGCTCTGTGCTGACAGCTCGGAGCCTGGAGCCTGCTTCAGATTCTGTGCCTCCCTCTCTCTCTCTGCCCCAACCCACTCGCATTCTGTCTCTCTCAAAAATAAATAAACATTAAAAAAAAAAGAACAAAACAAAACAAAACAAAACACCTCAATAATCTCTTATACAGCATTTAAAACCCATTCAAGGTGTTAAATCCCCAAACTCCCAGAGAATTGTCACTGCTGCCTTAATGAGCCCACAGCAGTGTGACTACATCCAAATTGCAAAACTTGACATATTTTATTAAAATCATTCATGCATGTGTGTGTGTGTGTGTGTGTGTGTGTGTGTGTGTACCCATTCGTGTACTCTCACTGTCCTGACTAGAAATATGGTGCTTAATCTTCCAATTCTGAGTACTCTGCAAGCACATGGCTGCAGTCCTATATTGAATGAAGGGCAAATAAGGAAGTACGTAGAACTACCATGTCTCGTAATGATCCACACAGTTCCTGGTTTCTTTCTCCTGGTGTCTTACCACCATCCTTTCCTAGCTTCAATGTAGCAGAGGCTGCATTACCGAAACAAGTCCTGTTTTCCCTTTGATTCTTTGCTTCACTGCCAATACCACCAATATACCTATTGATGCCATGATACCTGTCGCAGACAGGAGAGATATATGCACAGAGATGCACGGTAGCAGAGGTGTCTCATGAGATCCTAGAAATGATAGTACTCGGAGAGAGAAACATAATGTTCCAGTGTATCGAAATTTTATAGACAAGGCCACAGGACTATCCCTAACTTGTCTGATATCCATGGTGTCTTGGAATTGATTTTCTTTAGGTATGGACCCTGAGTAAAAGGATTGGTTATATCTAATCTTATCTGGAAGGTGAAATTAATGTGAATTTTAAAAATCCCACCCCAGTTCTTTGGTGGCTTTACTATAGTTGCTGTTCTTGGTGACAATGAAATATTCTATGGAAAAAATCCTGGCATGCATGTAATTTGCCAATCCCTCATTGACTTATGGCCATGCTTAATCTCTGTAATAGTCATTGAATTTATTTGGTGATTTTAGGATGAATGATCATATTGGCCATATTAATTTTAGTTGATATAGAGAGTGTTCATTTTTTTACTTATCTGACCTCGTAAAAATTATTACTTAGGATTGATCTCCATTAAAAAGTGGAGCAAAAGAAATGTACTTGAAAGCTCTTGGGGTCAAAACAAGAAGAAAAGATTTGATTCATATCATCTCTACTTATTTCCATCAAAATTAGTGTCCCTTGACCTTTGGTTTTAGGCCTCTGCATATTAGTCTCTCATGGGATAAACTTTTTTTTCCCCTTCTAAGTCTGCATAATTAAAGAGAGATCAAAGAGATAAACTTTTTCAAGTGAATATTAGACTCCCCTTCTACCTGAACAATCAGGTTAAAAAGTTTAAACCTCCAAGGAATATGAGTTGAGATACTTCAACAGATTTGAAGAGTCAAAAATGATAAATTTACAACAGAAGCTGGACTCATCTTAGTTCTCAAGCCCTAAATTAATCTTACAAGTTATATAAAATTCTATGCAATTGCCTAATTCCATGTAGAGAGCAAGGACATTCTTCAAGATTGAGTCACCTGCTTTTTTATGTTTAAAAAGAAGGAAATCAATGCTTGGTACTAAGCTGGTTAATATGTATAGTGGATTTTTTTTAATGAGTACTTAAAAGGAATAATAATAATTAGAATAATAATACTAAGCTTTTAGAAAATGCTTTTTATCTTCAAAGCATTTCACAAAAGTGTATGGAGTTAATCTCTGCACCCTAAAAGCAACTTGACAAAATATTTTGTTTTACGACAGATGCCTTTCAGAAGGGTTTCACTCATCTTTACATTTCCATATGTAAAAAAAGGGGGGGGTTGCTGAAAATAAAATCTATCAAAGCCTTTCTTTTCAATGCAAATTATTAGCTTCTTTTTATTCTTTCTAGAGGGAAGAAATGTTCAGATGAAACTTACTATAAGCCCAATTCAGTTGCATTTGTGTTATAAAGGTCATTTTATGTAGGACTGTGAGGTTCAGCTGTTCTCTGTCTCCACTCAGGTCCAAACAAATGGAAATAGGCTTAATGTCAAAGGGCTAAGTAAATATCTTTTCAGATACTTACTGCTGTACAAGAATTAAATTCACTCAAAAATCCTTACTAAAAGTAGTAATTTAGTGGAGACTGAGCTAGCTGGGCCTTATTATTTTGATGGAGTTAAATCCTTCTTTGTTTCTGGACGAGCATTTGCAGATATATCCAGACCTGACCGTACAGAACACACAAGTGTTAAATGGAAGGATCAGAGTGAGGGCAGGCTGCAGCAAACTCTGGGGACATGGCAGGGGTCCCCAGCACCTCTGTTCTCTGTCTCATTTCCCTGGATTTAATTAGACTCCAGTTAATGACTTCCAAGCTATACAGTGATAAAAGATGCCTGCCTAGCACTCCATTTTTTTTGTTTCTTTCCTCATTTTTATTTAAACAAATATGTTAGCAATCATATTAATTGTTCAAAAAATAAAGTTAGAAAGGTGAATAGGAAAGAAATAAAAGTAAAATTTCCCTCATCCCTATTAGAGATAATATTACTAAATTCTTCTGGACCTTTCCAATTGATGTCTTTTTTAACAAAAACAGGTTCTCACTATACTTGTATAATTAAAAAAAAATTTAAACCTTGTATATATCTTTATAACTCTTCATGACAATATGAATATATACACCATTGTTCTAATTGTTATATGTCATTCTATTTCTTTTAAATTTTATTTACTTTGAGAGAGAGAGAACACACTCGAGTGGGGGAGGTGCAGAGATAGAGAGAGATAGAGAGAGAGAGAAGGAGAGAGAGAGAGAGAGAGAGAGTCAGTCCTGAGCAGGCTCCACACTGCCAGCACAGATCCCCATGTGGAGCTCGAACTCACCAACCGTGAGACCATGACCTGAGTGGAAACCATGAGTGGGACCCTTAACCAAGCCACTCAGGCACCCCTGTCATTTTATTTCTTAATGTTATTTACTAAATATACTGATCCTCAAATTTACCATATGATAAAAATAAGGATTGCTTGAGAATACACTGTCACATTAGAATGTGACATTAGAATCTCCAGGAAAGTGTCTTAAGAATATTTTTGGCAAGCTCTCCTGGTTATTTGGGAAACACTGATTTAAGCCATATTTTGTATACTTCATTTAATTCTCATTAAAAAATAACTCTCCAGTATTATATCCATTCATCATGTTCTAGCTTGATTGTTTTCTGAGTGTAATTCGAAGAGGTAGAATAACCTACTCACATGATATGCACATTTGAAATCTTTTAGCATACATTGCCAAAGTATTCTGAGTCAAGCTATAAGCTCTATTAATTTATATTTTTACAATACCGGTTGTCAGGAGCAAAGGTGTTGTGCAAAATGTTTCTATATGCTCCCCTTTGGTGGCATTGTGCTTCCAGAGCAGATGATGAGCAATTCATGTTCAAATCAGTTAAAGTTTTAACCTCTGTAACTAATTAACTAACTAACCAACTAACTAAAAACAACAGCAACAACAAAAGATACATAGATAGATAGATAGATACATAGATAGATACATAGATACATAAATGAATTCTAAAGCAAGTTCAACTCATTTTGTAGAAAGCATCAAATATGTAATTTAGAAAAGAATTTCTTGTTCACTCCCTCCCTTTTCCAAATATTAATTATCTAGATATCAACTATGGAATTTTGAAAGTAGATTTCGACAGCTCTTCTAAATCAAATATTCTTTAAGTTTGGTTATTCATTAAACCATATGAGGTAATTATTAAAAAAAAAAAAAAACAAACAGGGGTGCCTGGGTGGCGCAGTCGGTTAAGCGTCCGACTTCAGCCAGGTCACGATCTCGCGGTCCGGGAGTTCGAGCCCCGCGTCAGGCTCTGGGCTGATGGCTCAGAGCCTGGAGGCTGTTTCCGATTCTGTGTCTCCCTCTCTCTCTGCCTCTTCCCCGTTCATGCTCTGTCTCTCTCTGTAAAAAACAAACAAACAAACAAAAAAAAAACAACAGATTTCCAAGACCACTTGAATCAGTGAAAAATGTTTCTGGAAATCTGCATTTTTCTAAACCTTGTTAGATATATCTCATGCAAGAGTCAGGCTGGACAACTTCTGTTCTGGCCCACATTCCCAATTTTGTAGAGAAGAAAAGCAGTCCGGGATGATTCATTGTTTCGCCCATGGTAGATGTAAGTAAATGACAAAACTAATTAGAAGCCAGATCCCTGGGATGCCTGGGTGGCTCAGTCAGTTGAGCATCTGACTTCAGCTCAGGTCATGATCTCTGGGTTCTTGGGTTCAGACCCCGCTCAGTGGGCTCAGTGCTGATGGCCAAGAGCCTGGAGCCTGCTTCTGATTCTGTGTCTCCCTCTGTTTCTGTCACTCTCCCCCTCACACTCTGTCTCTTTCTCTGAAAAATAAAATAAAAACGTTAAAAAAAAAAAAAAAGAAAGAAAGAAAAGAAAAGAAGCCAGAACCCTGTGTTTGGATACAGTGTACTTTCTGGTATTTCACTGTTTTATGATGGGGTCTATGCATTTATCAAAAAAAAAAAAAGGGGGGGAGGGCATTTTTATTAAAATAAAAGCTAAAAATAAAAGCTATTCTACTAATTCAATTATACTCAGACATATAAAATCTGATAAAGTAGATAATGTTGCTTTAATAATCAATAAAATAGCACTTAATGCTTTTAGTTTTAGAATAAGTATGGCTTTCCTATCAATAGAAAATAAAGAGAAATATTTCAGAACTTTACCCAAATATAATGTGTTTCACATAACTGCCCACTTCTCTTTCCAAAGAGCCCCTATTTAAAATCTGTGCTTTCAATTCTTCAACATGTATCAGGAAGGAAGCCTCATTTCTGTACTAATGGTCTTTAAGAAAGCTTTTCTTTTGTAGTTATTCAACTTCCTTTTACCCTGAGCCCATGCACTAAGCCTGGAGGAAGCCAAGAAGATATAGGAAGGAGGAATAGGACGGGCTTTTCAAGAGCATTGGACACATGAAACATCCATCGCTAAGCCTAAAATCCTTAAAGCTTTCTCTATTTTTATTACCAAATAAGTTTATTCCAAATCCATGGTCACTATGTTTTTCTTATTCTTCCTTATCTTCTTCATACGTTAAAAAGTATGTGATTCTAGACTGAGTTACGTTATTGGGTTAGATTGCTTCCCAAACAAATATGTATAATTTTTGATCCAAGAAAAGATCTACAGTCACATGTAATATGTATAAGCAATTTGACCTGCTCACTTGGAATTACTCAGGTGAAACCCTCTTTTCTATGATACATATATATATATCATATATAATATATATATTATATAACACTAATGATGTTATATATAACATATATATATATATATATATATATATATATCATTAGTGTTGCAGAATTTAGAGGCATTTCAATTCTGTGCCAATATTTCCATTACTTTTATCTTTTTCAAAAGTTTACCATCCTGAATAGGAATTTCTCATGGTTGGCATCACCTAACTATTGTGCTCCTTCTAAGTGATATAAATGAGGAGGCAGAGTATTTTTTTTTTATTTTTTCCACTGTAAAATACTTCCTTGATGGTTCATTTTGGAAAAACAAGTTTTTTACATAAATTTGCCAACAACAGAGTTGTTGAAGATATGAAGTGTTTTAATGTATTCAAGGTTAAAATTTTAAAAGCATCATTTCATTGGATTGCATGTGCTTGTGTGTGTGTGTGTGTGTGTGTGTGTGTGCATGTGTGTGCATACAGAAAGTGTCATGAGAAGAAATAATTTACTGAAGAAACTGGCCTTTATATACATTCTTACATGTAGAGTGTACCTCTGACAAATAGATATGTGCATATGTGCCCATAATAATTGTTGCAGGTGTATGTTGCATCCATTTAGATGTTGCTCAAGCTTCTTAAGTTTAATACATTAAGTATGGAGTCTTCCCTTTGCCCCATCACATTCAAATTTATTTCTTGCATTCTAAGTTTCTATAACCAGCATCAATATTGTTCACCATCCTCTCCCCAATACATGGAGGGTCATCAAGTCCTGAGGATTTTAATTCCTATGGCTAGATTTTCACCTAATTGTATTCCATGGAATATAAGTTTTGTGGGATGTTAATAAGTGTTACTTAAAAAGGTGGGGGGAAGGGGCACCTAGGTGGCTCAGTCGGTTAAGCGTCCAGCTTCAGCTCAGGTCATGATCCTGTGGTCCATGGATTCGAGCCCTGCGTCGGCTCTGTGCTGATAGCTCAAGAGACTGAAGCCTACTTCGGATTCTGTGTCTCCCTCTCTCTCTGCCCCTCCCCGACTCATGGTCTGTCTCTGTCTCTCTCAAAGATAAATAAACATTAAAAAATTTAAAAAATAATAAATAAAAATAAATTAATTAATTAAAAGGTGGGGGGAAGAAGGGGAGGAGGTGGGGAAAGGAAAAAGAAAGTATTCTTGGGTAATTGCATTTGGAGAACATCACATTAAGCAAATTAAATATACTTCTTAATTCAGGTTTTGATGGAAACTTGACAGAATTAAAATGCAGTATAGTCACCATTTTTAAACTAGATTCATCAGCAGTGCCTGGGTGGCTCATTTGGTTAAGCGTCTGACTCTGGATTTCAGCTTAGGTCATGATATCAGGGGCATGGGATCAGGCCCCATGTCAGGTTCTGTACTGAGTAAGGGGCCTGCTTAAGATTTTCTCTCTCCTCTTCTCCCTCTGCCCCTCCCCAGCTTTCAGACATGCTCTCTTTCTCAAAACAAACAAACAAACAAACAAACAAAACCACACAAAAAAACTAGTTTCATCAAAGAACTGTTTCACTGAACATTTTGGGAAACCTGTTGAGTCCATTCCCATTTAACTCTCTCTCCACCATTCCTGGAGTCTTGACCACCCTTTACTTGGTTTCTGCTGAGAGCGCTCAACTCTCATCCTTAGCCTTATGCAAATAGTGCTCCAAGCCTATACCTCCCAGGCCTCACTCTCATTCCAAACTTCCAACTGCTGTGAACTTTCTACACTGAATCTGCACCTCAAATCTCTCCAAGGCAAAGTCCGGATGCCTTAACGTAACAGCAAAGTCCTTCATGGCGTCACATCGTTGCCTCTGTTCTGGTTACAGAAATGCCCTGTGCTTTTTCCTTCTCCCACATAACTGCACACATTACCCTCTCATTTCTCGATCCTATGCCTGGCTAGCTGATGCTCTCCTTTATGAACTGCCATGGGAGTCCTTTCACAGAGCCATCCCCTCCGAATTGCTCCCTGACCTCCCAAGTCTGATGGGGGCATGCTTTCTCCACCTCACCATCATACCACACCCTGACTCACCCAGACCTCTGGGCACCTGAGTGAATTTTAATTGCTGACTTACTCGTTTTTTCCCCGCCCAGGAGCTTGACATTCACCTTTATGTCTGCAAAGTGGCTCACATTAATGTTCAAAAATGATTAGTTGGTGAATTAATTTTCATACCATCTAACAATATCAACCTTAGCATCAGGATGGATCCATCAGGATTCTAGTGTCGACGAACACCGTGGGAGCAGGCGATATGGTCAAGTGACATAAAACTCAGGAGCGAAACTGTCAGTTGTCACAGCTCTGTCACTTACTAAGTGTGTGGCTTTGGGCACATGACGTGATTTCTTTTTACTTCATTTTCACTTATTTTATTTTATTTTATTTTTTGAATATTTTTAGATATTTTATTGTTTATTTTTGAGAGAGAGGGAGAGCAAGCCCAAGCTTATTTAAGTTTTTAATGGAAAAAAAAAATACAACAAAACCTGCTGCATACCCTTTGTTTCTGATTCCTGATCCCATCATACTTCCCACTCTCTTGAAATCAGATGAAAAGGTTGGAGTTCTGACAACCTTCTTGGACTATGGAGTAAACATGGGAATGCAAGCCACACATGACAAAGCAACAAGAAAGAAGGGGTCTCTGATTTCACTGACACAGTGACAGTGCTGTATTTTATCAACAGAAAGAAAAGCCTATTTTGTTTAGGCACGGTTCTTTGAAGATGTTTTTATAATTTGCATTTGGACGTAATTCTACATAATACAAACAACAATTTAGGTAATATATATATATATATATATATATATATATATATATATGACGACACAGATGAGCAGAGAAGATAGAGGCTTGAAAGAAAGAAAAAGACTGCCATTCCTTATGCTTAGTTATCACCCTGCATATTTGATATGATCATTAATTTTTAAGGTTCTATAATAGGGGAAGTAAAGAATATAAATATTTTTCCATCACCCACTAGGTGTTATACCTGTAGAATATGCTTTATGGTCTTTCATTTTGAGTAGCAAATGCAGCTTCCCTTCCCCAAATGCTCAACAAATTTTAATACTAAAGTCAAACTGCCTTTTTATGGTAATGTAGCAAGTGTAACCGATCTCCATTATTGTGTGTCATAGAGTTTTTCTCCAGAATTTGTCTTATATTCTAGAATCATAAAATTTTTGAGGTGACAAAGACATATCTTTCATTGTCTGTAGAATGAAAAAAAATTGGTTTACATGATCTAAAAATGGTTAAGTAACAAACACTGGAAAAAATTCAGATCACTTGACTCCAAGTTATTTTTACATTTTGTCTCATTGTTGTAGAGAATATTAGAGTCTGAAGAGGATGTAGAAGTGACTACACAACTTGAAAATAATGTTTGTTATATTTATGCAGCTTTAGTGATCTCTAGTTGACTTCTGTAGACTGACTTGTTTTCCTGGTTTACCCTCTTAAGAGGATTCAGTTTCTCCATATCCATTACAACATTCATCATCGGTTTGATGTTAATAACAAACTGCAATGTACTTGAAAAGTCCAAATTGCTAAGATTTCCGAATCCCAGGCATGTGATGTCTAAGACAATGATGCCCTTAGTTATGGTTCTCCTTAATTTATCTGCTTATTTCCATTCTTGCCCCTGTAGTCTATACTCAACAGAGTAGCCATAGGAATGCTATTCAAACTGGATTGCATCAAGTTATTTCTCTTCTAAAAATTCCCAGTGGACTCCCAATTTCAAAGTTAAACTTAAAGTCTCCCCTAGGCTTTTAAGATCCTACATCATCAGTCCCCCTCCATCACCTACCGGCCAGCCTTTGTCTCCTACTGTCTTCCCTCAGTCATACAGCTCCAGGCTTATTGGCCTTCTCTCCCTTCTCTGTACCCAGAGGGTATGACCCCCAAGGACTCTTCCATCAGCCTGGACAGCTCTCCCTCAGTCATCCAGGAGAATCACCCCTTTACTTCCTTTTTTTTTTTTTTTTTTTTTGCTGTAATGCCAACTTCTCAATTAAACAACCACTCTGTTTAAAAAAAGAAATTAACATTTACTTACTGCTGAGAGACCAAGACAGAGCAAGAGTAGGGGAGGGACAGAGAGAGGGAGACACAGAATCTGAAACAGGCTCCAGGCTCTGAGCTGTCAGCACAGAGCCCGACGTGGGGCTCGAAACCATGAACGTTGAGATCATGACTTTAGCCGAAGTCGGATGCTTAACCGACTGAGCCACCCAGGTGCCCCCAACCACTCTGCTTAAAATGTAATCCCCAGTGTCTGTAATTTTCCATTATTCACCTCTGTTTCCTCCATAATATTTTTAGCCATAAAAATGTACAATTAATTCTTAGTGTTATGGTGTATCCCTGCCTACTAGAAAGTAATGTCCATGAGAACACAGATGTGAATCTGTTTATTTCCCAGTGTGCCCATAGTTAGAATAGGAAGTGCTCAAAGTAAACTTTTTTGCTTACATAAATTCATCCCAAGTCTTAGACTCCTGGGCAGAACCTGGTCTTTGTAAGGAAAGTATTGGAAAGAAGTCTGAACGCATTTTGTATTGAAATTCTTGGAACAGAGCTTTCTAATTTCAGCAATTATCTCTTTGTGCTTTCAAGTAAATTAAAAGAAACATGAAATTGGGAGCATTCTGCAATGAAATGAAGGGAGATGCGACAGCATTGGTTGACTTATTTCCATCATTTCTCTCTCTTCTCTAGAGTGTGTTTCGTCTACATTCTAAACTTCTCTTGAAACCATGTGCTCTCAATTATTTCCTCTCAATCCCCAGGTCAATGCTCTTGGACAAGCTGTTCTTAGCTCTGCTGTGTTGTGTCACTGTGTCACCTCACAGCACCTTTCTCCTCATGGAGCCATGACTACCCTTTCTTATTAGGACCACTGGCAGTTTCATCAAGCCAGTTAGGGGCCCACATGGGGTCCGTTTTGCTCACCATGGAAATCCTCTTGACAGGCACATTTCTTCACCCAGAATCAATGACAGATAAATACCAATTAAATACACAAAACTTTTACCTAAACCTTTTCTGTAGTTTCCCATCTGCTCCCTTGACTTAAATTTCTCCCCTGTTTCTTCCACCCAACATTCTGCAGAAGCAGTATTTTTTATAAAAAATAAAATGTGTTCAATTCTCTTTCTTCCTTACAACCATTTATTACCTACAGGAAGAATCCAAATCCCTTCAATGTCTCCACAATATGACCCCAGACTCCCTTTATTGCTTTCTCTCTAGTGATTCATTCTACATCTCTTACATTTTGGGTATAGACCAAACATTTCTTTAAAAATGTCTACCTCTTCGTAACAAAATGCCATTGTATATACTGCTTCTGCCTGGAAGGTGGTCTATTCATTTCATAACCACCTTGGTTTTGCAAGTCTTTGGAGTTCACTGATATCGTTAGTATAATAAAAAGCCCACCCATTGTCCTTCTACTTGCTCATGACCCCATCCTGTGATATTTATAATATACACTTTATTTTATAAGCTTCACTGGTTATAGGTTATATAAGCTTCACTGGTTATATTTTATAACCTTCACTTTCATTAGTGGGTTGAACAGGACTTGACCAGGAAGAGAAAGTTGCCGAATGGTGCCCCGCCCTACCCTCCAGGTTCTAGTTCTGAGTTCTACAGTGAAGGGAGATCAGGATTAAATTTGGTTGCATTATTCCTGAGAATATTTGTGAGCCACGTGGGATAAGCATGGCCTTGGATCCTCTGTGCCAGAGAGACAGGCAACGGGGGATTAGACCAACATCCTCAGCTGAAAACTAGTCAGAGCTTGTTATAACAGTAGATGTCTCAGCACAGTCCAGCTGTGAGTATTCACCAAAAGACCCAACAGATGGAGAGTGGGCAAAGGTGGGAAGGAAGATAAGAACAGGACACACGCTTCACGATGACCTTGGCTAAGGTAATAGTGCAAAGGTACATGTAAAACATGTCTCTGGGGACCACCCAAAATGACCTTACAAGCTGAAAGAGGTGAGTATCCGGTAACTTGGTAAAAATGCAAGATAAAAACATATTTTATCATTATAGGAGAGTGAGGCCAGGGCATTTAGAAAATAAAGATGTTCAGCTTAAGTGCCATGACTTCGCCAAAGCCTTTACTGAAAACTTTATCTCTGCCATCCTGCCCTTTCGAAAAACTTTTCATATGCCACTAGTTTAATCCTAGACTCTAGACACACTAGCCTCCTAGCTGTTCTCAGATAAGACATCTTTGTACCTCAGGGCCTTTGTACTTGCTGTCCCTTCTGCCTTAAACTTCCTTTCCCTCAAAGGCTATGTCACTAGCTCCCTCATTTCCATTAGGTATTCGCTTAAAAGGACTTACATAAGTCTTTCCCTAGCTACCTAAAATTTCTGTACTCTCAGCATCACATATCTTCTTTCCATGCTTTGTTCTTATCCTCCGAGGCACAATTATATCTATTGTTATTATATATTAATAATTATATTAATTATATTATAATTATATGCATCCATCATATATTATATACACACACGTATATATGTATGTGTGTATATGTATATTTACTTATGTTGATTTCTGTCCGTTTCACCCATTAGAATTTAAGCTCCCTGTATTTGTCCTCACTGCTGCATCCTCATTGGCTAGAAGAGTGTGTGACCCCTAAAAAAATACTCAACAAGTGTTCATACAATGAAGGGATGATCTGGCTATATGTCTGTTTCCTCCATTGAGCAATGAGCTCTGTTCAGCTGGAAGTGACGAGATGATGGCTTACTTACTTTTCCACCCCTCCACCAAGCACAATCATCACGTGCCACACATGATGACTCATGTTTGCTACTTCTTTCCTTATGTCAATAAAATCTATGTGTGGGACCCCTCCACTTCATTCACCTTGCAGACTTTTTCTGTCATGACATTCTGTACAATTGTAAGCGTCTTTTTGCGATGCTTCATTGAATTCTCAAAGCCGTAGGTGTGAGGGAGAGATTGTTGTTCTCATTTCACAGCCAGGGAGATTAAGACACATGAGAAATAAGACCCATATTTAAGTCAGTGACATGGTCAGGATTAGAATCCAAAATGTACTTGAGGTAGGATCCCCTGAGTCATACTCGTTCCAATGAATTACCCTCAGATAAGTATTTTGGAGGAGAAATAAATCCTTTTGTTTTCATCAGGGAATCTGTTTGTTGACATCTGTCTTTTTCAAAGACAGAAGGGGTGTGTGGGTATTTCTTTTTCCTCTTGAAGCAGAAGAGAAAAAAATTCACATAGCTAAAAATCTTTAAAAATTAAGTACATTTAAGGGGGCAGTCAGCACCTGGAGGTCATTTTCTTCATTCAAATCACCGTAAGTTACATAAAAAAAAAAAGCAAACATTATGGATATACTCAATTCAAGAACTTTGGGGTACATTTCAATAATTTCATAACAAGGAAACATGTGGAAATAAGAAATGTAAGTCTATGAAAAGGACCTAAAAATTTAGCACCCATTTAAGGACATCTTGTTATGTGGGAGTCTGCTTAGAAGTACTTTTTAAGTAAATGTTTGTGAATAAACATTCAAATTCCTGTATGAAAGTAGTTTAGCTACAAGGCAAAAATATTTCTTCTAAGCACTTCTATTGCAGACTGGTAAGTGGAAGAAACAGGGGAAATTGAAGGCAGGGGAACAGTTACGAGAACACTGCAATGGTTTGGGTAAATCTTTACTTCATTCAATCAATATGTATTCATCATCCACCTTGCCAACAGGGATGTCCTGGTAAGCGAGCAAGGCAGACCCAGGCTGGGCCATTAGAGGGCTTGGTGAAACTGACCAGTGATCTAAGATACGATGGATGCCTATGGCTCCGGAAAGACATAGGTGCTACGACTTTATAAAGTGGCATGACCTAACGTCCTGTAAATGCTTCAACCAAAAGCAATGGTCTGAGGATTTAGAGGAAAAATGTGGGGAATAAGCTTAGAAATTCCCTAGGCTTGCACCGATGCGTTAACAAGGCATAAAGAATTACAAAGCCATGGGATGCTCACACTCAAGTTTGGGTAAAGGTGAATACAGATAGAGAAGAGGGCTAAGGCCCTCAGAATAGAGTAGGGGGGGCAAAGGCCCCCATTAAAAAGGTATATGAGGTAAGCAAGATTAGGTATTCAAGGTGAAAACACCCCTGATTTAGTACTATAGCAGAAAGCTGTTTTCACAGGAAGGAAGGACCAAATTAGGTAAACAGGTAAATAGGGCCATAGACCCCGGAACTGCAGGTGAAGCTGCCCAGAGCAGATCTGATTAACAAAAGAAAGGTGCCTTGTTAACCCTGAGGTTACTTGCTCTGTCTTATCCCCTAGGCTGGCTAAGATAAATAGAGGTGGTGCCTCCCTCCCATCTCTCCGCTGTAAACAACCTTCCACCCTGGCCGCCAGTGCCAGGATTTTGTTTTACATTAACCCAAACCCCTAACCCTGAATATCTTCGAGACCCCCTTTCCCTCACCCCCATGACTTAATGTTCACAGTTGCACTGTCTCTTTGTGCACGTCCATCATCATGTTTGTAAGCCTTCTGATCCTAATAAAAACTGGACAAGGACCCTTATTTGGGGCTCTTGTCTTTTCCTGGGCATTAGCCATCTTTTGCATGTAATCCTGCATCCCACTTTCTGGCTAGACAAGAAAGAACTTTAGACCCAGAGTCTACGACAGAAAAATAAATCCAACAAATATTTAGAATGTAAAATCAACACAACTTCTAGAGAGAGGAGAGGAGGTCAGGGTTTGTAGGAGTGTGAGAGAGAAATGTAGAAAGAAGACTATGACTCCTTAACATTATGAAGAAGATTCTAGAGAACCTTGCCCCTACTGCCTTCCATTCTTCTTCTCTCTCACTTATTCTTCAACATTACATTCCTAGATTCCATGGAACTTCACATGTACATGGTTTTGCTCATGTACTTCCTGGAACTGCACCCCTCTTTCTGCAAGTGTCTACATCTTATCAATACTCAAAGGTTCATATGTGTTATGACCCCCTTCAGGAAACTTCTGTGGCTCAGTATTCAGGTTCATCCTATTCTCTGATGCTCCCATAGCACTTTGTTTACACCTAGATGAAAATCCTTAGATTATAATTTTGACAGCTTCCTATGGACCAGGGTAGGTGCAATTTGTTTGAACTCTACTTTGCATTTTAATACAAATACTTTGTATTTTTATATTATTAAAGGCTGTTTGGTTTTGCTTTCTTTTTTCATCCTTTCTGGTGATTAGAGAAAATATATTTCTATAACAGTTTTCTCTTCTTCTCTTTTTTTTTTAAGTTTTATTTATTTATTTTGAGAGAGAAAGGATGAGCAGGGGAGGGGCAGAGAGAGGGACAGAAAGAGAATCCCAAGCAGGTCTGCATGTCAGTGCTGAATTCGAATACCTATTTGAATACCTAATCTTGCTTACCTGATGTGGTCTCAGTCTCACAAACCATGAACTCATGACCTGAGCCAAAATCAAGAGTTGGACATTTAGCCAACTGAGCCCCCAGGCGCCCCAACACTGCTTTCTCTCCTTTGTAGTTTATTGGTGTTCGGTTGTTTTGCTTTGGTTTTGTTTTGTGTTGCCCCCCTTCTCTTTCCTCTGAGAAGCTTTTTAAGAACTTATTGAGCAGTCTCTGCTCATGGAGACCAGTGATAAATAGTTGTGACTCTTTGTTAGCTGAATACTTATTCCAAAAGAATCTAGTAGCTTCTGTTGCTACTTTGGGAGTGTGTCCTGTTAATGACTTATCTCGAGACCTAGGTCACAAACTTTCACAATTGAGACATCATGTATTTTCCTTTCTCTCTGGTAGGCAATCTAGCTGGATAGGGCTAGAGATAGAGATGTTGGAGTTGAAATGTGGCATTTTGTACTCTCACTTCCTTTCCCTGTGCTTTCACAACCTTTCATGGACTCTTCCTACTCTACCGAATCTGTCTCCTTTGTGAAAATGAATATGAGAAGATACTTCATGGCAAATCCATTCGCATGCTCCTACAGTTTCTACTGTACTAGAATCCTTAAACTCTGCATTGGGGTGGTCACAAGGATGGTTAGGACTTGATCCCTGACGTCAAGTAGGAGTAAATGACACAAAGTTGGCACCTTTTAAATGTTTATTCAGTAACTGAACAGCAAGTAATTTTACTTGATCAAAAAAGCTAAGAGTGGAAAGTCTGCAAGTAAAAAGCTAAATAATGTATAATTCATAGTTGAATATGACAATTTATGTGCACATGACTTAAAACCAAGCCCTAATGGATTAGTATTTTCTTTTTTTTAATGTTTGTTTGTTTGTTTCTCTGTTTGTTCGTTTTTGGAGAGACTGAGAGAGTGGAGGAGGAGGGCAGAGACAGACAGAGGAAAAAAAAGAGAAAATCCCAAGCAGGCTCTGCACTGTCGGCACAGAGCCTGACTCGGGCTTGAACTCATGAACCATGAGATCATGACCTGAGTAAAAATCAAGAGTCGGACGCTTAACCGACTGAGTCACCAAGGTACCCCTGTATTAGTATTTTCCTTTCTAGACATATATTTTCTGACAAATTTTAACTTTCTTTATTGAAATAAAATATTTAGGAGATCTTTCCTATGTGTCATATCTTTATATGAAACACAAACGGACACTTTAAAGACATAAAACAATAAAATTGACACTCAGACACATACACATATACACAAAGAAAAGAAAAATACTTCCAAATTATGCTTTCCCTATTTCTTAATTCTGAGCCTTTGACAATTTATTTAATCTCTATAAACCTTTTCTACATCTATAAAATGGAGATAATTACACAAAGCCTGCTGTAAATGTTAAATGAGCAGTGTATTTAAAGTATCCAGATGAATTCCTTCATAGGTAGTAGATGATTGCTAAAGAAAAGTACTGTTTCTATTTGTATTAACACTATCATCTTCTAGAAGTAAATATTAAATTGATATCACCTGCAAATTTGTTTTAAATCTTTTCAAAATTAAGTTATTGAATCAATGACCATAGAAGTTTTAAGTTTGTTTATTTATTTTGAGAGAAAGAGAGCTGAGGAGGAGGAGAGAGGAGGAGAGAGAGAATCCCAAGCAGGCTCCACACTGTCAGCACAGAGCCCGGTGCGGGGCTTCAACCCACGAACCATGAGATCACGGCCTGAGCTAAAGTCAGACACTTTACCGACTGAGCCACCCAGGCGCCCCCATTCTTGCTTTTCTTAATCGAAATATATGCTCGACTTGCAGTAGAACTTTTTGCAAATGATACCCATTACTTGTTGAATTTCTGTGAGAGATAGTTGAAAGAATACTTTTGTATCTCATCTGAAGTTAAAGGGGTTGAAGAATAAAGTGATATTTCATAGTGCCAAGCCTGCTGGGAGCACAAGGTATCAGTTGAGTTAAACAAGCAAAATACCACAGTACATTTGAAGAAAGCAAGTATAAGAACACACTGTTCTTTACCCCTTACGGTACAAATGTGGTTGAGTATATGCTGATGCCCTTGGTACAAGTCTCCAATTCTCCTGCAGCCTTATCTGAGATATAGAATATGTTTACTCTTGGGCGCCTGGGTGGCTCAGTTGGTTAAGCATCTGACTCTTGATTTTGGGTCAGGTTAAGATCCATCTCACTGTCCATGAGTTTGAGCCCTGCTTAAGGCTCAGCGCTGATAGCTCAGAGCCTGCTTGGGATGCTCTCTCTCCCTCTTTCTCTGCCCCTCCCCACTCATGTATGTGCTCTCTCTCTCTTTCTCTCTATCAAAATAAATAAACTTTAAAAAAAAATATATGGTTACTTTCCTCAGGGCAATGGTAAATAGGGAATTCATTCTAATCCTGCAAATATTACTCATTACCCAGATAATTACCAATAATACCTAAAGGGCACCTGAGATTTATACATTTTGAAAAGGTTTTACATTTCAAGTTAATTACTTTTTGGATACGGAATACATAGGTAGAGAATAATTACCATTCACAGATAACATAAAATTAAAAAACAAAAAACAAATATTCTTACCCTGGATTTAGAAAAAGGATAGAAAACCCAACTACACCATACTATACACTAATATACTCTAAATATGCAGAAATGTTGAAAATTAAAGGACAGAAAATGTGTTCACTACCATTTAAATATTAACTAAAAGGAATCCATATAGCCATATCAATATCAGAGCAAGTAGGCTCTAAAAGCAAGGTAATGCTATAGAAAGGCATTTCATACTGATTAAAGGGTCAATCTACCTATCCGAATGCATCTAACAACAAGAGTTTCAAAAAACATAATGTATGAATTGACGGAACTAAAGGAAATAAGCAAGAATAAAGAAGACATGAATAATCTGATCAACATACTTTACCTAAGTCTATTTTGCTTTAATTTTTTTAACGTTTCTTTATTTTTGAGAGAGAGAGAGAGAGAGAGAGAGAGAGAGAGAGAGAGAGAGGCAGAGTGCAAACAGTGGAGGGGCAGACAGAGAAAAAGACACAGGATATGAAGCAGGCTCTGGGCTCTGAGCTGTCAGCACAGAGCCTGATGCGGGGCTTGAACCCACAAACTGTGAGATCATAACCTGAGCTTAAGTCGGACGCTTAACCAATTTAGCCACCGAGGTACCCCAAGACTATTTCGCTTTAAATTGACAGATTACACATTATTTCAAATGTCCCTAAAACTATACTAATATTGACCAAATAATCAGCCATAAGACAAGTCTCAAGAAATTTCAAATAATTAAAAATAATTTAGAATATCTTCTCTGACCACAAAGGAATGAAACTAGAGTTCAATAACACGAGATAAATAGAAATTATCCACGTATTTTGAAATTACACAACATATGTCTACATAATCATTTGAAGAAAAATCAATTAGCAAATATTAAAGTGAATAACTATGAAAATGAAACAAATCAACACTTGTAGTATACAAGTAATTCTGTGATTACCAAGAAATGTGTAACCTTAAAGGCATATTGAAAAAGAACAAAACATATAAATTCATGATCTAAGGATCCATCTTAAGAAGTGAGAAAGAGCAGGGGCACCTGGGTGGCTCAGTCTGTTGAGCATCCAACTTCAGCTCAGCTCATGATCTCACAGTCTGTGAGTTCGAGCCCCGCATCAGGGTCTGTGCTGACCGCTCAGAGCCTGGAACCTACTTCGGATTCTATGTCTCCCTCTCTCTCTCTCTCTCTCTCTGCCCCTCCCCTGCTCATGCTCTGTCTCTCTCTGTCTCAAAAATAAATTTAAAAAAATTAAAAAAAAAAAAAAGAAGTGAGAAAGAGAGCAGCACATTAAACCCAGAGAAAGAAGGCAGATGTATGAATTTCCTAAGGCTGAGTAACAAATTACCACAAATGAGGTGATTTAAAACAACAGAAACTTATTCTCTCACAGTTCAAGAAGCTGGAAGTCCAAAATCAAATATTGGCAGAATTGGTTCCTTCTTGGGGCTCAGAGAGAATTCTGTTTCAAATTCCCTCCCCTAGCTCCTGGTGGTTACAAGCAATCCTTGGTGTTCTTTGCCTTCCAGCTACATAATTCCAATGTCTGCCTCTGTTGTCATGGTTGTCTTCTATGGGGTCTGTCTCTGGGTCTCTTCTCTTCTCATTCGGACACCTGTCATATTGGATTAAGGGCCACCTTACTTTAGTATGACATCATCTTAACTTGTATCTTAACGACATCTGCAAAGACCCTATATCGATTTTTTTAAATGTTTATTTATTTTTGAGAGAGAGGGAAACACAGTGTGAGTAGGGGAGTGGCAGAGAGAGAGGGAAACACAGAGTCTGAAGCAGGCTCCAACTCTGGGCTGTTAGCACAGAGCCCAACGTGGGGCTGTAGCTCCCCAACCATGAGATCATGAGCTAAGCTGAAGTTGGCCACTTAACCGACTGAGCCACCCAGCTATCCCACTCTACATCTAAATAAAGCACATTCACTAGCACCAGGGATTAGGACCTAAACATATCGTTAATGGGACACAATGCAACCCAACACACAGGGAACTTTTAAAAAGCAGAACTTAAAAGAATGTAAAAAAAACAAAAAAAAAACAAAAAAAATGATAGAAAATTATCAAAGTCAAAAGCTGGTTTTTGAAAAGAATAACAAAAGATTAATAGGCTTCTTAGATCTCTAACAAGGCAGATAAGGAAATACACACACACACTCACATACTTTAATTAAAGCTGGAAGCACCTTTTTTCTTACTAAGTCCTTCCCTTCATTACATATATATATTATATATATATACATATATATGTATATATATATTACATATATATGTGTATATATATATATGTATATATATAAAGAACAAAAGTGAAACAACTGTGGGGTAGTTGAAAGAATGCTGGTTAGAAAGCACAAGATAAAGGAGTCAAGTCTCAGAACTACGATTTATAAACTATGTGAACACAGGATAATTTGCAAAATTCTAGATGTCTCTTTTTCCTAATCTATGAAATGTGAGGAGAGCAGCACAATCACCTGCTCATTGTATTGGTTTCAATGGGAAGTATAAATAAAAATATCATATATATTTAAATGGTAGCAAATCAAAGTTTTAACATTATTACAGAATATATACTATGCATTTACCAATTGTCTCCCCTCGATTATTTAATATTGTATAAGTTAACACGTACTATGATTCTAAAACTTTCTTCCTCAAAACTACTGGTACTTAAATCACTCATTTTTAATCTTGGTCCTAGAATTTGTGTCAAAATTTGTGTCATCATATTTGTATTTTCCTTTTTACCTCTATTTGCCCTTTACCCACCTCAATTTAGCGTGTAAAGCAAGATAACATCAAAATGGCATTTTAATTTAAAAAGTCATTTCATGTGAAACATCCTTAAAGAAAGAGAGGAAAACCAATGTGCCAAACACAGGGCTGAGTTCACTGTTGGCACAGTATCTGAATCTGCTTCTCCAAACGACAGTTTTAGTTTCACAAAGTAAATATTTCAAGAACACATTTGGGAAAAGAGGTGTTTTCCGTTGAGATTTAGAAAAATAAACAAAGGCATAATTCTTTACCCTGACTGCCCTGCCGTATATGGTTAAGAAAAGTCCTCAACCAAGAATGTGAAAACATCGTTCCCAAGTGTGGCTGCAAATAAAGTGGCAAGAGAAAGAGGTAGAGAAACCACAGCAGGAAGGGGTTCATATTGCACAAAACAAGTTCTGGTCTCATCCGGTGCCATTGTTTGAGTACTACGTGGCCACATATGAACCCACTGTGCTTCCATTTTCGGGTTCGGCATGAATAGCAGTAGATTATGGGTGACAAGTATGTGGTTGGAGGATTCCTCCTGTGGGCCACTCACCCGGTCTTCCTCTTCCTGCACAGGCGACACTGTCTTGTGCGGTTTCTTACATAAACCACATGTCCTTTCCCACAGCCCAGCAGAGAACAGGGAGACTCCATCAAAAATCCTGGTGGCCTTTCTACTGCCAGTGATCTGCAGAGGATTCCTCCAAGGCAGGTTAGAGGAATAAAAAAAGAAACACAGCACCTCAAGCTGGATCATGATATTTATCCAGGGCAAACCTTTGGCATGGTCCCCAAAGGCCATGATGAATAAGATCTCATAGTCCACATAATTACCTTTGCTTGCATGGATACTAATATTACTACTGACTATCAAACTACCCAGGCTTTTCAGATATTTATCCAGGGTTACTTACCTATGTCGTCTTTCGTTAGGTTGAATAAAATAATGTTATTTTTTAGTCTCAAATATATTAAATACTAGTTGAATGATATATTTTTACTTATTATAAGATATTGATGAGTTTACATTATATTACCATATTTTCAATTGTCACAACTCAACCATTGATAAAGCTTACCTAATTTATTTTTATTTTTTTTTTTAAATTTTTTTTCAACGTTTATTTATTTTTGGGACAGAGAGAGACAGAGCATGAACGGCGGAGAGGCAGAGAGAGAGGGAGACACAGAATCGGAAACAGGCTCCAGGCTCCGAGCCATCAGCCCAGAGCCCGACGCGGGGCTCGAACTCACGGACCGCGAGATCGTGACCTGGCTGAAGTCGGATGCTTAACCGACTGCGCCACCCAGGCGCCCCAAAGCTTACCTAATTTAAAAGATGAAATTTCAGCTTTCATTTTTTCCTAAATTTTTTTTGGATTTTCTTTGTTTTCTAAAGGACATCTCTTCCTTTTGGGCATTTAAGGTTTCCTTATTTGCAGATCATTTATCTTTTTTTTCAATACATCTTACTAGGGTATCTAAATGAAACTGACAAAAAACTGCATGAGTATCGTGTAAATAAATGAACCTTAATATTTTCTAATTTCTTTTTTTTTTTTTTATTTTTTTTTTCAACGTTTATTTATTTTTGGGACAGAGAGAGACAGAGCATGAACGGGGGAGGGGCAGAGAGAGAGGGAGACACAGAATCGGAAACAGGCTCCAGGCTCTGAGCCATCAGCCCAGAGCCTGATGCGGGGCTCGAACTCCCGGACCGGGAGATCGTGACCTGGCTGAAGTCGGACACTTAACCGACTGTGCCACCCAGGTGCCCCAATATTTTCTAATTTCATTAAGATCCAATCTCATAAAAAGTGAAATTGGAAAATATTTTTGTCATATAACTATTAAACCTCTGTTTCTCAAACATTTCTGATGCCTGCCCTTAATCAAAAGGAAATAAAAATATACACATCCCATGCTCTAAATTCTGCAACAAGGAAAGCATTTATTTCAACTGTTAGGCTTTATTGTTAAAGTGTACTCGCAAATTTGTAAAAGTTACTTAGCTAAAAGTATACTGGTAAATGTAGACCTTAAAGAAAAAATATTTCATTTTATATCAAGAACTGTATGTGGCTAAAGATAAAATAATTAGTCTACAAAAATATCAGAAAATGAATAAAAATAAAGTTCCTTAAAAATGAGCATGCCAGATATTCAATTATTGTAGTAATTGTCCTGTTCAGATTTTCTATTTCTTCCTGATTCAGTTTCAGAAGATTTAATCTGTTTCTTCTAGGTCATTCAATTTGTTGGCCTATTTGTCAGAGTATTCTCTTTGTATTGTTGTGGTTTCAGTTGTTACTTCTCCTTTTTTTTGTTTCTGATTTTATTTATTTGGGTTGACCCTTACAACTGTCAAAATGGCCAAAATCAGTAAGACAAGCTATGACAAGGGTTGGTGAAGATGTGGAGATAAAGGAACCCTCATGCACTATTTGTAATAATGTAAATTGGTCCAGCCACTGTGGAAAACAGTATGGAGGTTCTCCAAAAAATTAAAATAGAAATACCATATAATCTAAAAATCCTACCACTGAGTTTTCACCCAAAGACAGTGAAAATGCTCATTTTAATAGATATATGACCCCTATGTGTATTGCAGCATTATTTACAATAGCCAAGATATGGAAGCAACCTAAGTATCCATTGAGAGACAAATGGATAAAGGAAGATGTGAGATTATATATATATAATATAGATAGATAGATAGATAGATATAGATATAGATATAGATATAATATATAGATATACAAATATATATGTATACAAAAGGATAAGATCTTGCCATTTCAGGCAACATGGATGGACCTAGAGGGTATTAGGCTGAGTGAAATAAGCCACACTGAAAAAGACAAATACCGTATGATTTCACTCATATGCGAAATCTAAAAAACAAAACAAATGAATAAAGAAACAAATAGTAGAACCAGACCTATAATTACAGAGAACCGACAGCTACCAAAGGGAAGGGGGCTGGAGGAATGGGCAAAACGGGTGAAGACAGTGGGAGATACAGGCTTCCAATTAGGGAATAAATAAGCCTCAAAAATAAAAGGCATGACATAGGGAATACAGTCAATGGGATTGTATTAACATTGTATGGTGACCGAGGATAACTACCCGTGTGGTGAGCATAGCACAACATATAAAGAAGTTGAATCACTATGTTGTGCACTGGAAACTAATGGAACACTGTGTGTCAACTATACTTAAATAAAACAAATATTTTAATAAAAAGAAAAGAGAAGTCAGAAATGATAGGCCATTATACTCAAAATCAAAGGAACTGGTAACAAATGGAATTCAAAACATACAACGGCATGTTGCTATTATTAAATCCAAATGTGGCTGTAATCTGAATTTTATTGATTTTTTAACTTTTGTTTATATTTAATTTGTACTTTTGTTTCATAGGTTTGTAAGAACACAAGAAATTTCTGTCTGGTTTTACATTTCTACATAAATCATTTAATAAAATTAAAGAAAGCAAAAACTGTGCATCTGTAATTTTCCTTTAACCAAATACATACCTTATTTGTGTTTGAAAAACACCTTGCTACAATTTTAACCAACTTGATGAGTCATGAATAAGAGTTATATACTTGTGTCTTCTATTGTTATTAATTTCCCTATATTCTTCACTTTCTTTCTTTCTTTCTTTCTTTTTTGTTTTTGCTTTAAAACTAAATCATAGCCTGTTGATGCTATATTTGACTCATAAAGGCTTATAGCAGTGATATTTTCACTGTGGATTATACATTAGAAGAGTAGAAAAATGAGCTCTTTTTTTGTTTGTTTGGTTTTTAATGCTTTCTGCCTTGATTTCTACTTTGTATGGAACCATTACTCTCACTGTTCTTTGCAGACTTTGCATGCTTTTGCCTAATATGACCTGTACCATTCGTTTTCTTTTATGACATTTTGTTAGGTGTATTTTATTTTTTTTTGTAAGAAGCATACAGTTTATTTTTGGTTTTCAACCCAGAGACTGTATGTTATTAGGGGATACCAGCCCTTATCCGTTTCTGTCATGAGAGATATGTTTGCCCTTCCCTCCATCACCTTGCTTTATGAATTGTGTCATTTATACCTTTTGCTGTCTTTGTTTCTACAACTGATGTATGTATTATATTCTCTTTGATGCTAAATTCTCAGTTGACTCAGAAAGAATCCAATCCAAATTCAACTTTCTAAATAAGAATAGAAAACTTAAGCCTCCGAAGCAAGTTTCTGACCCTCCTTTTCCCTCCCACCTCTCTGTGTGAATGAACCATTCATCAAACTAAGTTTATAGGTGTGGATTGTGGGGGGATTCCATATATTTCTGAGGCTTTGAGGTGTCTGCGGAATTGTCTTCATTATGTACTGTTGACAGGCTTCTCCCCTGGGCAGACTGGAACAAATGTGGCATGTATCTGAGTCCTACCAGATTAATGGAGGCTACGACTCTACCTGTCCATTTGTTGTCAACTGTCCTTCAAGAGAGCTTCCCAACTTGCTGACACAAGGGCCCCCCCCCCCGCTTGGAAGAAGGCACAACTGATGGGCAAACTGCTCCCGATGCCTTTGGAAAGAGGGTACGCGTTGTGTCTTGTTTGCATCAGGAAAGGACTGCTGATAAAGGGAGGCAGCCTCACACACGTCCTTAGTGGAAATGCAGTTCGCTAGCACATTTCCTGTTAGCCTTTAGAATTACAGCACCATAAATTCATCACAACTCCCACACCGTCAATAATATAACAATTCCCACCATGTCATCTATAGGATTTCTGAAAAAAATACCCTTGGAAAAATTACCACATCAAACAAAAACCCATCAGGGAAGAATCTCACAATTCATTGAAAGGGATTTAAGGGAATTAAACTAAGAAATAATGAGACCAAGGATGTCTTACTTACACAAAGCTAATGAGAGGAAAAGAGGAAAACATTACATCAATAAGAATTTACTTAAGATTTTGGGAAACATTCTTATATTTAGAATCGATATGGGTGCTCAAGGGACAGATATGCAAATCATATTGGTGTCAAAAATTAGAATTTATTGATATGTATGGCTAACTCCAGGTGCCTAAATGACATCACCAGGAGTCAGTGTCTTTTCATCTCTAACTTCAAATGTTAACTTAATTTCCAGGTAGTGTCACTACATGCTGATTTTACCAAACTTCAGGCATTCAACTTATCAGCTTCAAGTCCACAGGAAAGAGAGTTTCTATTAACTAACAGACTTAAGAAAAATAAAGGTTAAGTATTGACTTTCGCTGAATTAATATGGGAGCTCTGTTCTTCCCAAGAGATAGAAGTTTGGGGAGAGAGGAGAACGATATTGGAGAGAATGAACCCCTGTGAGCAATCATTGTACTCTCGATAGAAGAAGACATAAGCAAAAAACCCTTCTTGTCTTTGCTATTAAAACCTGTGCCTTGAGACCTTGTGTATTATATTACTAATATTATTTGTCATTGTATTTATATCACCTTATAAAGACTTTTCAGGAGCATTTTCAATGTAATCTGTATTTCTATTTTTTATTACTTATCTCAGTATGTAGCCAATTCAAATGTCCAACAACAGTCTTTGTATTTACAATTTTACCACTCTTGTGTTATCATGTGTAGGCTTCACTTAGCAATCTAGAGAAGAGATTCAACATTTCAAAATGGATTTTGGAGATGATACGTTTTCTGAAGTCTGTTATCATTGTGCAAATATTTCTGTTATAGTTCCATGGAATGTAAACCAAACTCAGCACAATATTTGTGCAGCAAGTGTATCTTTTTTAAACTATGCTACTTCCCAACTCTGTGGAGGAGGAACCTAAGGGGATGTTTGACTCTTTCACCTTGGCTTACATGATTGGAACGGGGGACTACTAGCTATCAACTCGCCAGTGACCAATCACATTTTCTCTCTAAGACATGAATAAGACAAAGCACATGGGAAGCTATGGGGGTTAGTTGCCATTAAAGGTCATATAAAAGCAAGGTCCAGTGACAGAACCGTAGCAAAGTGAAGTCACATTCACTCCAGAGTTTTTAAAAAACAAAAATTATTACTATGAAATGGAAACCAGTACAGAAAAATAAGAAAAAAGGCTGTTACAAGTCCAGGAGAATTAGACACCATTGTAACTTATTTCTGGATATACTTCAAGTTTGGAAATGTACAGCCTCATTAATTTGTCATGAGATTTTTGTGTTGACTCTTATAGTCCACACAGATACTTGACTACAACAATGGGTCATTCCCCCTCCTCCTCCCCCCGCCCCCCTCCCCGCCACCCCTTACATAGCATAGGCTTTTCCCATTGTCTTCTGGTATCCAAGATCACAGTCAAGGCTATGATCAGTCCAGTCATGTTAGGTAAGTTATTAGAATCTTTATCTACCTGAATTCTCATGCAAAATTTTCTTTGGTCTATTAAATCATATACATTTTCCAAAGTGGGTCATGGCTAAGTTGCTTTTCAGTATGTTAGGCTGCAACGTAGTGCAGTTTTAAAATTTGCTTCTCTGTCATTTCATTTTTGCAGTTACCTTAGCTACATGCTTGACTATTATCGCTAAGCCATGTGTTCTGATTTCTCTTTCCTGTGCATATATAATTACTAATCTAGAAGTACCTTTCTTTACACCATAGCTATAATTTTAAGGTACTTTTATCTGCATTCTAGGAAATTGTCTCATGATTATACATTGTGATTTTAATTATTATAGTGTCAAATTTGCTCTTTAAAACTGTCAATGCAGTTTTAAATTTTCTTATCATAATATTAACTCCATATAAGAACTAAAATGTATTTTAGAAATAAAATGCTGTGCTCTGGAGGGCAACTTGGATAATGCCGCTATCAGAAAGAGAGAAGAACGTGATACTTACACCATGCTAATGATGAATGGAATGTGTCCATTGGTACATTAATCAGAGGCATCTATAAATTACCTCAAATGTCTAACATGTTTCTGTTCAGCCTTTGTCATACTTTCTAAACACACCATCTATATGTTTGACGCTCCAAACTAAGAAGACCTTAACACATAAGGCAAAGGCAATTTTCGGTTACAATAACTTTACCTAAGAATGTAGCTTGAGTCGTTAATGGTGGTGTTCTCAACACATCACATCATATTCCAGAGTACCATGACTGTATGCAAAATAAGTAATCATATTCATTTACTTTATCCGTGATTCATACATCCATGCAGAAAACTTGCATGTATCAACATGCTGTATATATGATACTTAACTGATTCTAGAGTAAACGGATGTGTAGAAAAAGAAAAAAATGTGAAATAATATAAACCAATAATCGGTCATGACCCTCAGTGAGTTCATAGTTTACTGGCAGAGAATGACAAAACTAGTTGTAACACCATCTTTTACATGGTAAATTGGCAGGCAATAGGGCTACACAGTGAGAAAGATACATTAACAAAGTGACGTTATCTTCTAAGACTGTGAGTGGTTTACCTTGTGGTGCTTCTGCGGTCATGGCTTTCACCATTATTAATCTCTTTAATTATTCAGCGAGTAGTAGATATACTTTAATTATGTGTAAATGCTTGCATCATCTCCAAGGTATGATGAAAGGGAGTTTTTGAAATTCTTGACTAGAAAATGTCTAGGGAGTTATGTTACTTCTGGTCTACGGCACAGAAAAGAATCTGGGATATATAAAATCTACACCATTCTATCTAATTCCGAAAGGAGAGATTGCACTCTTGCTGTGAACTGAACATGAGCCAAGCCTCCTCACTGCCAGGCTCACCCTCTGATTTTCCAGCTCTGACAAGGACCGATCAACACCTCCACTTTTCCTTCCTTCTTGGCTAATTTATATCCAAAGAGACACTTGTGCACAAATGAGAGAATAATATAAACTGTGCTTTTCTTAAATTGCTGGTACCTGTTTGAGCAACCTTCTCTTTTCATCTCAAGGTAATGCACATGGGTAAGAATTTTCTGTGTGTAAACATGTTAAGGAGTGGAAAGAAATAGGAAGCCTACAGCAGGAGGCATTCTGCTAGCTCCATTAGAGAACTAAGGACACAAATTCATAAAAGAAAGAGTATCATGTAATAGAAGAAAATATACTCTGACTCCTGACATATATATAATGTGTGTATATATAAATATGAATATGAATACAAATATAAATATAAATATACACACATATTTTTATTTGGAAAATTACTATACCTTTTTCCTCCTGTACAGTTAACATTTATGTATGGCATTTGGTGATTTTTAATTCTTTTTTTAGGTTTCCTAGGAGAACAATGTATTTTTTTTTATTTTTTGAGTTTATTTATTTATTTTGAGAGAGAGAGAGAAAGCACACAAGCAGGAGAGGAAGAGAGAGTGAAGGAGAGAGATAATCTCAGGCAAGCTTGCACTATCAATGCGGAGCCTGAGTCAGGGCTCAAACTCAGAAACTGTGAGATCATGACCTGAGACAAAATCAAGAGTCAGATGCTTAGTCATTGAGCCACCCATGTGCCCCAAGAGACCAAGTTTTATTTATTTATTTATGTATTTATGTATTTATGTATTTATTTATTTATTTAATGTTTTTATTTATTTTTGAAGGAGAGAGAGAGAGAGAGAGAGAGCATGAGCAGGAGAGGAGCAGAGAGAGAGGGAGACATAGAATTTGAAGCAGGCTCCAGGCTTTAAGCTGTCATCACAGAGCCCGATGCGGGGCTCGAACTCATGAACTGTGAGATCATGACCTGAGCCAAAGTCAGATGCTTGACCGACTGAGCCACCCAGGCACCCCTAGACCAAATATTATTCAAAAGCAAGTGCTATATGTGGAAGTGGATACAATGATACAAATAAATTTAGATTCAAATTCTGACTTCCATTTATAAATTGGATGACCTAAGAGAAACTCAATAACCAAATGTTTTAAATAAAGATTCTTATAGTTGTCTCACAATAAAAATTATTTGAAATATTTTAAGTACCTAACAATATATCTGGTAGATGAGATAATTAATAATGTTTTTGATCAAACAGAAAAACACACACATACACACACACCAAGTCCAGATTTCCCTTTTTATTCCAAAAGAAGTTCCTTTCCTAATTGACTTTTAATGCTATGAGAATCCACTCATTAAGATAACTACAATCTGATGCTTGCTCTTCTGCTTTGGGGTCTTATTAAAATTCTGATTTCCCAATTAATATACAGGGTATATATTCAAATGATATGGAACCTTTGAGGTAAAGATGATACTTCCAATGCAAACAAGATAATCAGATCCCATCATGGAATCCTTGATTCCTGGTTTAAACCAAAAGGGTGTTTTCTCTCTATTTAAGTGCTGAAGATTTGAAGACACACCTTTATACCAAAGTTAGATGAAGAGGACTGATAGAGGAAAGGACAGGGAAGTAGGGAAGCAAGAAGAGAGGTAGCCAGATGTGGAAATTAAATTTCTCATCAACACAATTGCAAATCTAAAGGTATGATTTCAAAGGGGAGTATCAAAATAAAACTACTAAAGTGGTGCCAGACCAGGGTTTGAATATTCTACAATAAAATTTTGATTAAGTTTCTCAAAAAAAAATACAATATTGGGTAAGCAATACCTTCCTCAAATCTCTTTTTGTCTCAGCCTTTGTGGCTAAAAAATGTTATACATACAAATATGTACGTATAGGCATATACATATATACACATACACTTCTGCTTTCATATTTTTTTAAATTTTTAAATGTTTTTATTTATTTTTGAGACAGAGAGAGACAGAGCATGAGCAGGGGAGGGGCAGAGAGAGAGGGAGACACAATGTGAAGCAGGCTCCAGGCTCTGAGCTGTCAGCACAGAGCCCCACCCGGGGCTTGAACTCACGGACTGTGAGATCATGACCTGAGCTGAGGTTTGACGCTTAGCTGACTGAGCTACCCAGGCGCCCGTGCTTTAATATTTTTAATGTTTATTCACTTATTTTGAGAGAGAGAAAGTGAGCAGGGGAGGGGCAGAGAGAGAGAGAGGGAGAGAAAGAATCTCAAGCAGGCTCCATCAGTGCAGAGCCTGACATGGGGCTCGATCCCACAAACCATGACATCATGCATGACCTGATCTAGAATCAAGAATCAGCCACTTAACCCACTGAGGCACCCAGGCACCCCTCTGCTTTAATATTTTTTAAAGAATTTTTAAATGTTTTTATTTATTTTTTGAGAGTGAGTGAGAGAGAGAGAGAGAGAGAGAGAGAGAGTGTAAGCAGGCGAGGGGCAGAGAGAGAGGGAGACACAGAATCCGAAGCAGGCTCCAGGCTCCCAGTTGCCGGCACAGAGCCCGACGCAGGCCTCGAACTCCTGAACCACAAGATCACGACCTGAGCTGAAGTCAGAAGCTCAAATGGCTGAGCCACCCAGGCGCCCTGCTTTAATATTTGTTAAACAAAGGCTAAAAACTTGAGATTTCTATCATGATAAAATCTCATCATTCCAAAAAGCAGTTTCCATTGCGCTATATAGAAACCGACATGTAAGTCTAGGAGTTAGGATTGATTATACGGCGATTCCCTAAAATCCTGTAATTTCCTCCTGGCCCACCCAAAGGTCGGAGATTATGCTTGTTTTCTTAGAACGTGAGTCTTCCTCAAGAAAGTAAAAATTATGAACAAAGTAAATAGAATCCAGATGAGTAAGAATTCATTAGTACTTTATAATTTTAAGATTACAGTTATTTTGGATTAAAGCAAGGGGAAACATCTACTATGGGACACCAGGGAGCACCGGACACAGAGCACTAAACCAAGGAACGGTATGTGGAGTCAGGTGGGAGATTTTGTCAGCCAGTTGCTACAAACGCACTTTCGGATTCCCAGTGTTTACCAAATGTGCCTCTTCGTTTTTCCACAAACTCGTGGTTTTCACACCAGCTGAATACCGTCTCACCTTCTCAACTGATAAACCAACTGATAACCAAAATGAGAACCACAGGTCACGAGGCTGCTTGGAATACACACCGAACACCTGCACAGAAATATGCAAAACTCCAGGTTGACAGAGACTCATAGGCTCATGTCTTTATCAAAGTTGAGTGAAAAAAAAAAACCCAAAAAACCCCAAAACCAAAACCAAAACCCGAAAATAAAAAAAAACAAAAAATTAAAAACAACAGAACCCCACACAATAGTACAGTGGGTGGGAATCCTACTGAAACTCACGGAAGCATGCTTGTCTTCGGAACTTTTAGCTCTATGGTTTCTTTCCTGCACCGCTCTCCTAAAATTCCCTTGATCTTTCTAAACCATTTACAAAATATTCCTTATTTAGATCTTCAGACTTGTCATGTCAGGGATTGTCTTCAGGACACGTGACTATGAAGAGAAGTGTAGCGTGTGCACGTGCATACGCATGCACGCGTGCATGTGAGTTCAGTAAGGACGGAGAAGGAAAGTCTGGTAAATGAGAAGCCTACTCTATTTACAGTGAAAATGCCTCTATCTTCTGGGTTTAGGTAGGAATATTTTAGCATTCATTTGCTATGTGCGTCTCGCGGTAACAGGTCCTCCAGCATTGACATAAATCATACGGAACAGAACAAATCTACAAGAGATTTCAATACTGAAATGCTGCGATCCAACCTCACAGATACACAGTAAACACTATTTTAAACTATTTGACCTACGAGGAACGTCCAACAGCTGATATACTAGTAGTTTCTGGTAACACATCAATGGATTAATAAGTGTCTAGTATAAGCCAGACCACGGGACTTGGGTAACTGTGCTCGTGGGAAACACACTCCTTGTCGTTGACTGCTCTATCTCGGTCCTACACTATTGTCACTTGTAAATAACATATGCAATATCTGGGCATCAGAAAAGAAATACAGATGAAGTACTTTTAATCTGAGTACCTTTATAAGCCTCTCTCCCTTCCCAGGGTCTGTGCTTAGCTGAGGGGAAAGATCAAGATATGTGGTGACGGATTTCCATTGACTGGTAGAATTTGAGAGGTGGTATAGTCAGGGTAGGAGCTTTGGTATCAGAGAGAATTTGGGTCGAATTTTTCTCTGCCACTCACCAGTTGTGGGATTTTGCTTAATTTTGCTCGCATGGTTGTTAATTAGGATTCTGTGAAATAACTTCGTATAGTATTTCTTTACCTGCATGATCTATGTAGACAGTAGAGAGTAGATAGTAGATCTATGTAGATAGTAGAACAAGGCTGAATGTATTGAACTAAAAAGGTAAAAATCCAACAAACAATCTTCTTTCCTCCACTCCTTTCTTATATTTATAAGAAAGTGCAAATTCTATTGGGCAAATTGAAAAGTTGTGATGTCTAAGTAGGGCAATTGAAACTTTTGATGCAAAAGAGATAAAAGAAAAAGGAAGTATCAGGATCATTTCCACTCTGCATCTAATCAATGGGTAATTCGCTTTTTTTCATGGAAACACACACACGTACACACAACAAAGAATGATTTCTTTCTAAAGCACATATAAATTTTTTGCAAATTGATGGTCTCTGTGGAAGTTTTTACATTTTACAAATGTTCTTCATTTTATTACTGTAGAAACCACAAGAGGAATTCTAAAGAAGGAAGCAAGGATTGGGTAGACACGCAGACACTCTCAGATCTTGCAGTAATATACCAAGTGCTATTTTAATACATCAGAGCTTTAGCCACATGAGAAGATTTCTGAATGCCAAATGGCTAAGTGAAAAAAGGAATAAATATGAGCTAGCAGACTTTTAAGACAATATAGGATAAAATTCCTTACCTTCTTCTGGTAAAGTTTATACATGTATAAGGAGTTTATTATTTTATGAAATTAAATAAAATTAAAAAATTTTAACGTTTATTAATTTTGAGAGAGGGGGCGCGTGGGGACTCGCGTGGGCGAGTTAGTTAAGCGTCTGACTCTTGGTTTTGGCTCAGGTCATGATCTCATGGTTCATGAGTTCGAGCTGCTCTGTGCTGCAAGCACAGAGCCTGCTTGGAATTTCTCTTGCCGCCCTCTCTGCCCCTTCCGGGCTTGCTCTCTTTCTCTCTCTCTCAAAATAAATGAATAAACATTAAAAAAAATTGAGAGAGAGAACATGAGCAGGAGAGGGGCAGAGAGAAAGAAGGACAAAGGATCTGAAGCAGGCTCCATGCAGACAGCAGAGAGACCGATGTGGGGCTTAAACTCAGGAGCCATGAGATCATGACCTGAGCCAAAGTCTGACACTTAACCAACTGAGTCACCCAGAGGCCCCAAAAGTAAACAAAATTTTAAAAGCTGAAATAAAAACTGCTTTCTTGCACAGGGCTCACCAGTTTTTACTGAAAGATGTATGAAATCATGCTTAGCATCTGGGTTGCTACCTTACATATACTGTCTAGGACAGAATCTTCTCTGCAGAGTATGTAAAAAGAAAAGAGCTTTATAAACAACCTTAAACAGTGGGGTTGTGAGATCGCTTACCCACAGCAGTCTAGTTGAGGATGTTCTGATATTGTAGAAAGTTTGCTCCAAATATCTGTGCTTTAGTTTCATTATGGCATAATCAAGGCATCATTTGAGCCAGACAGAGATGGACTTGACTTTCAGAGCCTCTGTAAACTGCCCGGTCAAGTCAGGCATCTTCAGAGTGCATAGATTTCTCAAACTCCAAGGTGGAGGTTGTACAACCCCCTCTGGCAGGTTCTTGTAATCTGTATATATAATATTAAACACATAATTGTGGTAGCATAGCAGTGATTCTATATAACCTATTCATGTTAATATTTGAAGCCTCGCTAAAAAAAAACAAATAAATAAATAAGTAGGAAAAAAAACTATACTCAGTGCATGACTATTTGGAATACTTTGGCCTCATTTCTGGAAAGTATGTAGAAGACCATCACCACCCACAAAAACATCTGATGGCCATTCCCATTCTCTTTGGTAAATGATTTTGACCATTGACTGCAGTCTGTCTGCTCAAACTTGCAGAAATTGTATTATTTTAAGTTGAAAATATGTTGCATGGTATAATAATTCTTCTGTCCATTGGTGTTTCCCTCAGTACCCATAAGAATTCCAAAAACACAAAAGGCCTTCAAAAAGTATTGTAAAATTCATATGCTCTAATTTTTTTTAAATCTTTCTCAATACAGACTCTAAAAGCAAACCGAGTTGGGTTCCGTTCCAAGATCTGACATTAGCTCAGGCAAACTAAACTTCACTAAGATTCTATTGCCTTGTCAGTAAGCCAGTAATAATGTAATGTAACAACCTCATCTCCTAGGACCTGCAAATCAGTAAATTAAAGGATATGAAACATCCCCATAGTATTTGGGAAACAGTAAATCATCAGTAAGTACTAACTATTTTTATTGTACCTTTTTAACATGGCATCACCCATCAAATATGTGTTATAGCAAATATCAGATACAGGCCCATATTTGTTTTTCTTGAAATAAAAAATAAAAACAGACGAAAGTAAACGTTATCTTTAATATGAAAATTTGAAAGCATACTTCCTAGTATTCCTGTGAAAACTGGTCTGAGAGTATTTTCAACTATTCAAGGTGTTGGGACAGGTAAGTCTTTTAGCGAACACAAGCCAATACTTCTACAGAAAAATATCAGTATGTCTCTATCCTCTTTACTTAATCATAACAAAAGAAGAATGTGGAAATTTCAAATCTGTACATTTAACACCACAATGACACACACCCTGTTAACGTTTCCTCCAAGAAGCAGTGACAATTTCTCAAGGAATTTTTTTAAGGAGTCTAGAAATGGCCTCAGAATCTTTCCAGCACATTCCTGAGAGCCCACACAAAAGACAGAACTTATTTGCTATCAGTTTCTGTCCTTATTTCTCCAACATTCAATCTAGGGCAGGTGATTTTTTCCTGTAATTTAGTTTGCTCAGAATTAAGCAGGAAGGATATTTTAACTCTCAGCTAGAATTTACGCGAGCTTCCTGAAACAAACTAATGTTTGTTAAAATAATTGTAAATCTTCAATCTGATCTCAAGTTTTCTCTTATCGGCTTTGCTGTATTTTTATCAGCATCAGCAGGCCAGTGTAAAAATGAAAATACCTGTCTCAAGTTTTCGATTTTCAAATGTTTGTTTGCTGCCTTTTTGCATTCTATTCTTTACTCTTAGATGATCAATCACAATGACAAGCAGAGATTTTGTCATCACCCTGGAGTATCTTATGCAATCAATTAAGCAAGAACATGAATAGCTTTGTGTACAACAATATGTGTGTTTTCTCTTTAAAGCCAACGTGAATCATCTGATTGTTCATATAATATGATTGTGCATTTTAAGGAAATAATTCACTTCCTGTTGCTTAAATTTTCCCATCCATTTTGAAAGCTGGTAATAGAAATGATAATGACTAACTTGTTTTTCTTTAAATTGAAGTTAAAATGATGGCACTTGCAATGTGCAACTGGTTTTGAAAAATGAGCAATTTTTGTTAGTTTATTTCTGAACTGATAAAGTAGACACAAAAAACATTTTAGTCCCTCTCCAGCGTTCAGACAGTTGGTCTGATTTTCAAATTTCTGAGGCCCAAGTTAGACCACCACATTTAAATTGGCCATGCTTATGGAAGAGATCTTGTCACTACACCAAGCATGCCCTTTCTCTATTTGTTTTTCCTGTGCAAATTGACTTGTAAAGGGATGTTCACAAAGTTGGAACTGCATTGTTAATTTGTACCTTGTCTATAATGTCATTTTTGCTCTCTATTAAATCACCTGGAATTTGAATTTGCTTCCAACTTGTAAAAGATCGCAAAATCCACCCTAATTCTCCAAACAAATATGGTTCTCCCCAAAGCGGTATCATCTTAATGTATATAGTTTAACCCAACTAGTCCTTATATTTAAGACTCTAAAGTATTATGTGTGAAAACCTTCAAATCCAGGCTTCTATAGATTTTTATTTTATCTTGTGTCATATATGTCTATATTCTAAGGCTCTATGCCTTGCCCCTTTCCCCTGCATTTTTATGTAAATACATTGTGAGCCTAATGTGTTTATAACTATTAAATGCCATGTGTTGGTCTTCTGTGCTATAATAAAGTACATCCGTGCCTTCCGAATTTCTCTGGCAACTATCTCTATGTTCACTGTCCTCCAATCAGCATCTGCAAATGTAACCACTTAAATCTGATCCCACTGTCTGAATCAGTTACTCAGATAAAAGGCAGCCAAGATCTAAGCCCTGCTCCATGTGGGACCCTCTTAAAACCTCCCCCCAGAGTGGACATGGTTTCTCTTACCAGGAGTGTCTGTTTTTTGTTTCTTCCACTCATTCTTTATCTGCTCCCATGTCTCCTCCTGGATTCCTGCAAGCTCTGTCTTAAGCAGGAACCAATTATGCAGAATTTAACCAAAGGCTTTCTGAAATTCAAACAGTCATAACATATGTACTGTCATTCTCAACACTGCTGGTACCACTTCAGATTGGAAAGGATGTTAAATAGGCAGATACGTTTTCTAAAACTAAATTTATCACTTCTATTTTATTCCCTGGTGATTAAAAAAATCACGATTTAGTCAACTTATTTTTTTTTAAATCTTTAGCTATTAAATGCATAGTTATGCTGCATCATCCTCAAAAAAATCTGGTTTTCAGCAACTGAATTCGATTGATTAATTTTCTTTGAATTACCTTTAAGCCAGGGACTATTCGATTGTATCTATCTTCTGTCAAAGTGAAATGGGGATAGCAGTATGCAAGTAAAATACAAAATTTTAAAGCCCTGATACAGGTTTATGTGTTTACAGAAATATACGGGTTTTACACGTGGCTTCCCTTAGAAATAAGCCAGAGAGGTGTGTTAATATGTGTTCCTCCAAGCTGCATTTTATGAAGCTTGTTCTGCTCAAGTACCTTGGTATTCTACTGTTGATGAAAACATGGGTACAGTTTACTTCATTCTTAAATTAGTTAGGAAGCTTTTGTTTGCTATCATGATGGCCTAATTTTCTTAGTTTGAGTTAGAGCCAGAAGCCTACGTGGCAAATGAGCTTAAGTATTCATTGAGTATTAAGTGTTCCCAAGTTTCCTCTTGACATACACTTTACAAACTTGGTAGACAATGTCCTGTATACTTTTATTCTCACAGAGTCTTTTCAGGCAAGTGTTAATAGTTCTATGTTTTCAGATCAGAAAACTGAAATTTACGAAACTTAGAAATCTACAAAACACTCCATAGCCAAACTATTCAAGCTCACATTCAAACACCAGAATCTGAATCTGAACTATATTCTTAGTGACTGAATAGATGCTGCTCCAGACAAAAACAAATGACCCCAAAACAGAAATCTCATTCATGTACCCCAGATCAAGAACCCCCTTTGCTAAATTAAAGAGAAAGCTGAAGGCAGTGTTGGAATATTTTCGGGGTTGGCCACCACTTTTTACTGGGGAGGGGAAATACATGGGAAAAAACAGAAACTCTTATCTTAGGATTTATCATTGTTTTTGTCTGCACAAGTTTTTCTTAGGCCAGATTGTAAATATTTTGGGGTTTGTGGAGAATGATATGGTTTCTATTGCAGTTAACTATGTGATTACACTGTTGTAGGTAAAAGCAGCCGTAGACAAGAGTAAATGAGAGCATGGCCATGACCTGTGGTGGCCCCCCATTGCTAACCACTAGGATAAATCACACAACATACTGTATTTTATAGGAACCTGGGTTTTGTAATGAGGATGTAGGGGGGGGGGGGCACAGAAGAAAGTCATGAATTTAAGCTCATTCTACTCTGGTACAGTCCCTCAATAATTATTCATTAAAATGCTTTACCAAGAAAAAAAGTTTCTCAAAAGAGCTCTGTTATTATCAGTAGACAACAGGCCATGAAACCTAGCTTTTTACACTGATATTGAAAATAGGTGTCAGTTACTGGCTAATTGAGAGGAAAAGAGGATGGTAAGTTTGCTGAATATACAGCCTCTCATGTACTAAGAGTATAACATTTGGTGTGGGCAGTTGGTAGTGACAAGTTCTGGAAGAAATTAGTCACACAGTTGCAAGGCTCATTATTAGATTTTTGGAAGAAGGCTAACATGAATGTGATGTTCAAGGAAAGGATTCCACATGAAGATGTGAAAAGTTTAGTGGAAATATTAGAAATTAGATTGTAAAATGTTTCAGATCAGGGCTTTAAAATGGCCAAAATGCAGCCAGGAAAAAAAAAATGACCTAAGAGCTTGGACATAAAACAGTAAGTTAAGAATAGTAACAATTAACAAAAAGTATCTGAACATCAAAAGTTGTTATAGAAATAACATACATTTTTAGTAATTCAGTTCAAATGAAGCTCTTTAGAAAGAATGCATGCATTTGGTTTTTTCCAGCTCAATATATAGGTCAAGAATGAAGTACTTGAAAGTGAGAGAAGAGGACCGATAGGATTATGTTGCATGAAATTTACACATTAAAAAAAAAAACCCAAAAACCTGTTCATGTGATCAAATCATTACGAAACAGCAGTCTCTTGCTTTATCTTGTCTCTCCATTTCCGTGGTGTCTTTTTCTCTTCACCCAATCAGACCTCCAATGCAACTACGTGTTGGTGAGATGGTTATGAATACCTTTATAAACTTCTCATTAGAGTAAATTAGCCACTGCCAAAATTATGAATATATCCAGGGCAGCTTCTCTATTATATGGAAACATAAAGCAGTAAGGGGACTGTATTTCTGATGTCTGTCTCATCTGACATTTATATACATAAAATCATTCAGAAGTATTATTTTTGGTGGGGGCTTGGATTTATGACAACATACAGATGTTTCCATTTCACCTAGAGAAAAAAAAAATCTGCTATATAGTATTGAAGATAGAACTTAATTGAACCCATCAGATGATGATAAAGAAACAATGCTGCACTTCAGATGACTTAACTGCAGCTTTGTCCCTGGCCCTCTAGCCCAGCACCCTGTGGATTTCTTCCATGGCCTTTCCCCTCTTTGAAGTCAGTGGGAGCTCTGAGCTTAGAAAAGTCACCCAGAGTACAGAGGGGCATAAGGACAAGGTTGTTTGACTTTCTGCCCTCACAAGGATCATGGGGTGGAGGAATTAGTAAGCAGAAAGGAAAAAAAAATTCTAACCTTGGTCCAAATGCAAAGCAAGCATTTTTCTTTCTCTTTCTTTTTTTGAAGTTCAATATTGTTTCCTTTCCTTATTTTTTTATTTTTTTATTTTGTGTTTTTACCTTTGCCCTTCCTGTTTCCAACAGGGGTTGGAAGTACTTAAAACTCTTCAGAAAGTATGCTCTGTTGATATTTCTAACAGGGACTGGAGCAGAAAGTATGACTTATGAACCTCTGCCGCTTTGATGCACTATCACTAAAGCTGGGAGCCCAAAGGATGAATGTATCAGGCTTGCATTAGCTCTCACGGGACTGCCAAGATCCAGGAGTCCTTGATGGCAATTTCAAAAGATGAATAACCAAGCAGACTCCTCCAGTGTGCATTAGCACTAATAATTAGTAGAGGGCATTTACCAATGCTTTTCTTAAAGGAGAGATATTTAATGTTCTCACTTAATTGTGTATGAGTTTCAAAAGTATCATTTATTAAAACATTTGAATCCTTAAAAACATATTTTATAAACGCTTACCATAATGGCCCTTCATTACATTTTAATAAGCTGTTAGTATTTATTAAACATATAATTGCTATCTTAGTTAAATGAAAGTTAATGCTAATTGTAGACAATTTAATATATTATTACTTTGGGTAGTTAATATCAACCTCTCCCATACTTTCCAATAGATGGATAAAAAATTTAATGACTCTATATTAAAATTTTCTGGGTAGTTTACTTTTGTTGCATTATTGGATTTACTTTCTCTTTTGCTCTTGACTTTCCTGAGCCTACATCATTTCACCTGGTAACTTTTCAATCACATAAGAACACAACATTGTCCTTGGCTCTACAGTCTTGCCTGATGTATTGTGAACAGATAGATGGGTTTTGACAGAGAACAACTGAATTTATTTTAATTCAGTAGATGTTAATTGAACACCATTCACATGTAAGAAACTATGCTAAACATTACTGGGGATAGAGAAAGAGGCCTCAGGGTGACCAAATGTTCTGGTTTGCCCAGAACTGAAGGGCGCCTGGGCAACAGATTTTTAGTGCTTAAACTCAGAAAGTCCTAGGCAAATGAGGATAGGGGTTTTACCCTAACTGATGTCCTGTTCTTGGAAGCTTCCCTCAAGGACACGAGGACAGAAGATAAAGAACATATGTTATCGTATCAACTGTTATAAGGTGTCCTGGCAATATAAATACATACAGATTATTTATGAATAAGTGACCAGAAAAATGCTGCTACAGAAGTTGTGTCAATATTGATAACAATTATCATCATTTTGGCCATATCTTGGTTTAATGCAGAAACCCAGAGAATATACAATAATGATTGTATGCTTATGAGAATTCTGAAATGCTGAATAATTTAAAAAGCTACGCTAGGTTGTCCTTAACTGTATGTTTGTGGTGCTAGAAAATTATAAACTTTGAGATAACTTGAGTTATAGCTTCACAGTCTAGCACTTTATGTTGTTCAGAGCATTTCCTTATGCAATCCTGCTGGTCCTGCTGTGCACACTGCATATGAATCAGTTTATCTAACAACAACTCCATAAGGTATTTCCATCTTACAGATAGAAGTACTGAGGCTTTGGAAGGTTATGTAGCTAGTCCAAGGTCAAAAGCATAAATCACAGCCACGATTTGAATATGAGCAGTCTACTTCAAAGCTTAAGTTCTTCACCATAATTATTACTTGTCTGCCTGCAGCAGCTCTTGATTTTGGCATCAGAGCAATTATTAGTCAACTTAAATGGAACCTAATAATCAAAAGGGTTATTTTATAGCTAACACAGCAAGCTAGTTCTAAGCTTGAACTAGCTTTCCTGACTTTTAGCCTAACTTTTTCCCATTACACCATAGTATCTCTGAAAAAAAAAATTTTTACTTTTTCTCAGACCTAACATAATGCCAGCCCATATAAGAGTATTTCACTTATTCATTCATTCACTAAATTATAGACAAAATGATATCGGGGAAATCAAAGGAATGGTATAAATGATCACGTTCTTGGCATTTATCATCTAGCAAGGAGAAGTATCTTTTATTTTGTATTCCTTTATTATGTTTTAAAAGCTATGGTGTTCTTCTATGGATGTAAGCTACATTTGAACAAGGCTAAAACAAACAAACAAATAAATAAATAAATATTGGTTTATACTCTGGTTGAAGCAAGGGAGCTATCTCTGCAACCCCAGATACCTGCTGTCCCATCCCCCTTTATCTTTCAGAAGAGGTGATCTAGAGTTCTGGTCAGCATGGCTTAGGAACCATTTTTATAAATTCTAGGGCTATGGCATCTGTGGCCACATTTGAGTGAAATAATGATGGTCTCGCAGATATGGTGGGATTTGATTTGGGTCTTAAAACGTAAGTAGCATAGCACCGATTCTACACAAGGAAACCATTTTAATGTGTGGAGACGGCCAGCAAGATAAGTCATTTAACAAAATCAGGGCATCTGCACTGAGAAGTATGACAGAAAAGATGGTGTGAGATTATAAAAGTCTTGAGTGTGTTATCAGGCTTTATAAATAATCTTGTAAGAGAAGACGATAGCTAAAAACAGGTGGATCAAAGGGAAGAAGCTAATTAGTCCTCAAAAAAGGCTTCACACACATGAAAAATCATTCCATAAATAGTTTAAAATATTGGGGAAGTCTATTTAAATAAGTTTGTAAATGAAAAAAAAAAACCACTAAGTTCTCTTAAAAGGGATTGTCATCATTTGCTATTGTTACTAATAGATATTAAAAAGAAAACAGAACAATCCACACCTCCCCCAAGTTTTAGGACATGTAATTTTAATAAATGTAATAATGAATATTTGAATCAAAATATTTGTGAACAGAAAATCATCCCTGAGGACATCAAAACTCACACTGACATTAGATTAAAGACACTCAATGAAAACCAAGGGGAGGTTGAGTTTTTAATAGGTACCGTGTGCTTTCTCAAGTGTCTTACTCTTCAAGCCACTAGGAACTATGAGGGGATTCGGGGTGAATATTGTTACACGGAAGAAGTTTCACATGGCTTAATGGACCACTTCACACCCTGCATAACAAATGCCATTATCTGTCTTTCATAATTCTCATGCCACCTCTAAAGCCAAAGTGATCAAGATATTTCACGATGTAATTAACAAGTGGATGACGATTCCAGTCTTAATTTCATTTGATTGAAAAGTTACAGCACTCATGATTGAAAGTAAGTATGGGCCGTGTAGTTAACGCTACATTAGCATTCAGTCCCCGTTGAGGCATGGGGTGGCAGTGAGGGACCAGTGTCTGTAGCTTATATTGCAATCATCCATTACTCCTCATGCCTGCCAGGAAAGTAGTTCCATTATATTACGGATGATTGAGTGATCTCCTACCATTTTGCACATGGTTGATAAAGAAGATATTTTGGGCTAATTTTATTAAATAGCTACGTAACCCACATAGCCTGATAATATAATTTGGCAATCAGATTTGAAAGCCATTTTGTTTCCTAAATAGTTTGGTCCCTCTGGAGGCAAACAAATCCCACACACCTTTCGGCCACTACAGAGGTAAAAGTACTCGCTTGTGAGGACCACATCAAGGCAGTGGTTGGGGGTTTTCTTCAAAATGAAACATTTGCAGCTAGTTGACATTGCAGAAGGTTGGGTTGAGCAAACTGTATCAAGAGGGAAGTGTCTGCTGACAGTTTGACAAAAGTACATGTTGCTTTTACTTTACCAGAGGGGAGGTTAGGTGTTACACCACCACTCCCAATGAGACCTTAGGGTATTGTGTAGCAATCCGTTCACAGCCTTCCCAGTGATGAATGAGGTCTTAGCAGACGCCTTGCAGAGGGGGCTAGAGAAGAATAGATTCCTCACATGTCTGCCCTTTTCCCCTCAGATTGGGCCAGGCAGATGATTCGAGAAAGAATGGCCTGGGCAGTTTAATGAAACCCATCTGCTTTTGCCATTAATAGAAAAGTTCTACAGGAGCTTTTGTAAAGCAAAGTGATTTAGTTTTTTAAAAAATCATATATATATATATATATATATATATATATATATATATATATATCACATATATGTGACACATGCACACACACATAGCAAAATATTTACTTACTTATTCTGGATAAAACTTCCTTTGCCTATATTCCCACATGGATGGGTAGATTGCTGTATCTACATTCAACATGGGTCCCTAACGCAGTTTTGCCATCAATAGATAGTTGTATTGAATGGAGACAGAGCAAACGGAACCAATGTGAATCCAAACCATTCTAACCTGTTAGTGTTGCTAAACTTTTATAGCAAAAGAATTTATTGAAAATACCTGAATGTACTGACTGCATGAAGTTTTGAAATCAGACCGATTGCTGCCTTTCTTGCTTTTATTGTCTTCAGGACTGGTTCTCACACAGGACCTCACTGAGGCAGCTGAATGCAAAAAAGAAGGGGCAAAATTGTTATTTCAACTTATTCACTTAAAAAGTCATAGATGATGTTTGCAAGAGATTGTATTCCATACACACTAGCTTAGATATTCTTTCATTCCAAATGATACATTAGTGTTTGAATCAGGTTTATATCAAAATTTAGTTAAAATCCCTTCATACACGTACAGTATTTAGTATACTGCAAACTGTGTGTGTGTGTGTATATATATATATATTTATATTTATAAATATATGTATATATACATATATATATATTTATAAATATATACATATAGTACATAAGTATCTGCTAAAGAAAGAATAAAACAATCAGAGAAATAAATATCAGTGAAATAAAAAAAGCAAAAAGCATTCAATTTTTTGCATATTTTCATAATGAAACTCTAGAGTTTCTGATGTTATGACATTTTTTAAACAGTTAACAACAATGTACTATTGCTGCCAGGTAACTATTATTATTTAGAAATATGATGGACTAATATACTGTAAATGAATTCAAATGTGAGGGACTAGGCTTTCATTTTATTATATTTATTTTTATTGAACATATTCTTCATATAATGAAAGTGTTTCATGAGAAATGTGTAGTTCTTTCAATATTAGGGCAAACATTTTTCATATCTTTATAAAGAGTAGCTAGGAGGCTACCCTAGTGGTTAAAGTGGTTATTTAGAAACATTACTTTTTTAAATTTTTTTTTAATGTTCATTTATTTTTGAGAGAGACAGAGAGACAGAGCACAAGCAGAGGAGGGGCAGAGAGAGAGAGGGAGACACAGAATCCGAAGCAGGCTCCAGGCTCTGAGCTGGCAGCACAGAACCCAATGTGGGCTCAAACTTGTGAACCTAGATCATGACTTGAGCCAAAGTTGGACGTTTAACCAACTGAGCCACCCAGGCGCCCCTATTTTATTTTTTTAAGTTTATTTCTTTGAGAGAAACAGAGAGAGTGCATTGTGTGTGGGGGGCGGGGAGAGAGAGAGGGGGCTGTCATCACAGAGCCCGATGGGGGGCTCCATCCCAGGAACCATGAGATCATGACCTGAGCCGAGATGAAGAGTCAGACAGACGTTTAACTGACTGAGGCACCCAGGTGCCCCAAAGGCATTATTTTAAGCTATTAAATGTTATGCTTATCCTTTTTTAGGAAGAAACAACTTGTAACATCAGTTTTAGAACATTAACACACATCTACTTTAATGCACATAATATAACCTGTTTAGAAACAGATTATTCATTGAGAACTTCCATGCTAAGTCAGGCTGAGTAGGAACAAGCTATAAAAACTTTAGGGGCCTTAATGTTTATAACAAACATTCTTAAACTTTAGAATGCACAGAATCTCCTGGAGGGCTTTGTAAAACACAGCTGGGCTCCACTCCCAGAGTTTCTGATCTGGGATGGTGCCAATCTCACGCCTCTTTTACAAGCTCCCAGTTCCTGCTGATGCTGCACATCCAGGGGCTACCCCTGCGAACTACAGATTTGTACTATCAACTTCACCATTGAATGTAAATCCACCGCCATGAATAAGAGACCAAGTACGTGAAATGATGAGGTAAGTTCACCACAAAGAAAGAAGAATGTTTTTCCTTCTGTTTGAAGAAATGGCAATTATTTTTGTTTCTCTACCTTCCTTTTGCTTGCCTAGAAAAACCGAACAGGCACCAGAAAATTGGAGAAGGAAACATGAGTAGGCCATTTCTCTTTATTATAGTAGTTGGACACTGTGGTGGAAGTTTCTAAATCTCACACAGACTTGAGTCACGAGGCACCCTTCTTTTCCTTTTCTGTAACTTACTGAGGTGATATGGTAATTATACATCATTAATTTTATTTTATCCTTGATCATTTTTGTTTGTGTGCATGTCATCATTCCATAACAGAACAAGCTTCGTATGATCGTGATATAACTTCTTGCAGAGGCTCTACCTTCTTTACTCATGCAAACACTGTTTGTTTAGACTTGCTGGAATATTCCCAGCTTTCCAAACTATGTCTATTATAAATTCATACAGACCTGAAGGATGGTGGCTCTCCCTCTTCATAACAGGAGTCTTCTGGAACAGCCCACAATAGACTTTATCCTGTTGACCTAGATGCTATTACCGCTCTATTTCTTGGAACATCAACACAAGGCATCATGTTTGGATAACAAGGGTGTGCTTCATGCCTGGTCCACAAACCAATTTAAGCCTTTTTCTCCAAATGAAAATAAGAACTACCCCTTGCTTTGTGTTTGCTCTCAAACTGCATCCAGACTTAATCCCATTGACAATAAGGTGATTTTTCTGGAACCCTAGGTTTCTAGCCTGGTTCTCACAACAACATGGATATCCACCAGGAGGCAAATAAATGCAAGAAGGTAATGGGAACCTCTTCAATATCATGCATCTTTTTTACACAATCTTTTTTTTTAATATCATCTCTTTTCCATATCCACCTTCCTTCTATTTGGCAACAGGCTGATGTCCATGCACTTGCCAGTAGCTAATAGGTAGTCTGGAAATGTCCCTTAACGTCTCAGGGACTTACTACCCTTCAGTGGGTGGATCTGAGTGCACTCACATGCTTTTCAGCTTTAAAATGGGAAGAGTCTCTGTGGCCAAGTTAAAGCAATTACAATCACAATAGGAGTTTAAAAAATAACTTGGTTTCAGGTCAGAGTTCTTTGTCTTTCTTCAGCACTCAGCATAATCAGATGCCTAAAAACCATAATACATGCAAATTTCAATACACAAGTAATGCATAGTAAAAAAAAAAAAACAGCCTATAAAGAAATTCATTTAGTTTTAATTTATCGAATGTCTTACTGCCTTTAAAATATTTTATAAGCCAGTTTGATGACATCAAGATACTCTAAGTTTGCCACTGGCCTTACACATTTTGCCCCTGACCAGAAAACAAAATGATACTTTGGAGTTTTCTTTTGTTCTGGTTTTGGTTTGTTTTGCTTGTTTTGTTTTGTTTTGTTTTTTCATAAGAAAAGTGATTGTCAGCAAGAATATCCCCAAATTTCCTCTCTCAAAAGCCATTTAAAATGATTCTGGCAAATGGCCATTTCACAAATATGTGTCTTATTGTGATAGCCGTCTGTACATTTTCTCCATATGTCCTGTTCCTGCTTTGGTCTTTTGATGGAAGGACAAGAGAAGTCTCAGCAGCCACTGTCACTTAATGGAAGTGAACGCTGTTTTGAGAGACCCAAAATTTTCATCATCGAATCTACTTAGGGAGGCTGCACAGAGTCATTCTTCCCCAAATCGCCTACTGATTTTCATTGCAAATACTGCCAGCCTCGTTCATGGCCACAGGATTTAGTTACGCACTTGACTGAAAACCATGTCAATGCAAATTCAGGGGATAAACCAGCATGCAAATCCCCAAGGCTTCAGCAAGTTATAATTCAGCCACAGCATTAGCAAAACAAGATAGCAATTATGCAAGGAATCAGCTGAAAGGTTATTTTTAATTTAAAATTTTTGCATCTTTACAGCTGGGAAAAATGAAACCCTGCCTATTCTTTCTTGTAAAACCCACCCGGTAAAAGCCAAAAGCCATATGGTACATCATCACAGCCGTGTTCCAAGATGAGGTGCACACGTACACATGTACATACAGTCACACAAACTGCTTCAAGAAAAGAGACTTCTGATAAGGTTAAATTGTCATATTTTCTTCCGGTGTCCTTGACTAAGCTTCCAGAGATCAAAACATAATTGGCATCCAATAAAAGGTATATATTTGAAAGTAACCAGCCCTGGGCATTTTTTTCACCCTCATTTCTGACCTCTTATCTCTGGGCTCAGAGTCTCTCCTCAATCCCACTTCTGGGGGCTGAAGCTGATGTAATCAGGGCTGAGATGGACAACGAGACTCCACATTTCATCACAATGTGAGGAGCTAATTTGTGACCGGTGGAGCTATTTAATGTGTCTAGTTTGGGTCTAGAGAAGTAAAAGCCTTCCAGTAGTGTACTATCTCTAAGAAGGCAACCACCACCTACTTGCCACACCCTGTGTTACCCGTGTGTCGGGGCAGGCCGTGCATGTTCCGCTGCAAGATCATCTGGAGCCCAGAAAGACAGGCACGGTTTTGGAAGGGAGATGTGGAATGGTGTAACCAAATGCAGTGACGACTGTGCTTTAGGAAAGCAAATAGCATGCTTGAGAATTACAGGTCGGCCTGGTCTGGGTTGAAATCCAGGGTCCCCTCCTGGCTGCTGGGTGACCTGGACAGAGACTGAGCCTCCTGGACCTCAGATGGTCATTCATAAGTGTCTCACTCCTTGCTTCTCAAAGTGTGACTAGCAGCACAGACAGCCCCAAACCAGTGAATCAAAACCCACCTTACAACAAAATTCCCAGGTGACTGTGTGTGCAAATTTGACAATCATTAGTCTACCATTCAATAAGTATGTCCTCCATAAATGGTAACTTTATTTATGTACTGAGTACTCCCTGACACTGTGGGAGGCTCAGTGGGTATAACAGAAAACTGATTTGAACATTGGCCTTTGCTCTCACAGTAGGAGAAACAGACTCGAATCCTGCAATGAGTGCCATGAAGGCACTATAGCAGGCCTTACGATCATAGGGAAATGTATTTGGGCCGGGGTGTCACAGAAACCATATGATTACGCTTAAAGTTTGTCCTTTGCTTTGTTCAGAGAGACCCTCTGTCATGTCTTCTTTCTTAGAACATTTTAGTTTTAGCATCTTGTATGTTGAGCAATCTTGTACTTGTGAACACATGTTAGGTTCCCTTAAGATTATACTTTTTTCTTTCTTCGCCATGGCATCCAGTTGTAGATTTCCAAATAATGATGTGTCCTGCATTAACTCAGCAGATGTAAATATCTCACTTTTTTCCTCATTGGGGTTGCCTCAAAAAGGATATTTAGCCTGGTAGGGGACATGTATCTCTTCACTGTTGAAGGAGGTAAATGGAGCGTCTGCTGCAGCTCAGAGGGTTCTGAAAGGTCAAGCTCCTTCCCTGGATGTGTTATATTATAGTAATTACTTTCCCTTGGTTTCTTCTCCTTTAAGTACTATGCTCAAGCCCCACCGAGTCCTGACCTACCCATCTAAGACTGCTAGTTCTTGAGTCACCAGATTAGGAGTAATAGCACAGCCACACAAAATAACAATAGCTAGAGACCCAGAGGGACCAAACCTCCAAAACAAGAGAGAAAAACAGGAAGAATCTCAAACTCATTCCCATCCACTGACTCTTGACACTTGCATGCTAAGCTAATCAGCATTAGAACAATGGCAGGCACTTAAGAATTCTAATTACCATACTACAGAATATGCTTTCCAGAAATATTTTAACACTGTCATTAACTAATATTTATAGAGCATCGTATCTCACTGACGCTTGTTCATCTTGTTTGGCAAATTACTTTTGAATGCAAATCTGACCGTATCATTCTCATTCCCCAATGCGTAATATGCTTCAATGGCTCCCTGGTAACAGTATGCACAAGGTGCAGTTCCCCGTAAGCCCTTTATCTACACACCCCTTTCACTTTGGATCCTACCCACCTACCGTATCAAAGACTTAGAGATCTCCAGATCTGCCTTATTACTCCACGCATCTGAGCCTCTTATCATACTCATTCCTCAGTCTGAAATGTGCTTATTATTCCATTCTCTTGGAAGAGGATTTTTGGGTTTGTTTTCTTTCTTAGCTTTTTTCATTCAGTAGTTACTCCCATTTCCTTGGTGAGGCCTCTCTGAGCAGAATTAAGTAATTTGAAATTTCCAATTATGACTTCAGTTAACTCTTTTATTGTGCTGTTTTTTATTTTTACGTTTAGAGAGAGAGAGCAAGTAGGGGGGAGGCAGGAAGAGAGAGAGAGAGAGTGAAAATCTTCAGCAGTCTCCACACTTAGCACAGAACCTGACGCAGGTATGATCCCACGTCCCTGAGATCAAGATCTGGGCTGAAATCAAGAGTTGGCTGCTCAAACGACTGAGCCACCCAGGCGCTCCTGAACTGTGGTTTTATGTTTACACAAATATTTCTGAGTTTGCATCTCTTGTCACATTATTTTGCAATCTCAAGAGCAGAGATTCTGCCTTTTGAATTGTGTATAACCAGGGTTAATACAGTATCTGAAGCCCAGCGTGCTCTTGGGAAAAACGTATGTTGAACATCGGGCAGGACAAATTGTGTACATTTTCATAAATGAATGAATGAATGCAGAGGGGTCGTAAACTAGTTCCATCCATAATTGAAAGCAGAGCAAACCTGAATGCCATATCCCTGCACATTGCTTGTTTTGTAATCAATGCTGAAATATTTTCAAAATCAACAAAGAGAATATATGGAAAAAGACAGACAGCTCTACCCCTTGTTTCCTGAGTACTGAAATTGTATAACTTGCTTACAATAACCCCACAAGTGTATGTAGGTACTTTTCAAACTTTTCACGTCAAATGTCATATTTGAACAATATTTTATATTAGTACAACAACTTCCATGGTTCCCAGAGCAATTTGTAAATGTTATCTTATCAATTCTACTGAAGTAGACAGGCTGAAAACATTATACTTATCCTCCAGATGAAAGAGGCCAGAGAAGAATATGTGTGGGCATGTGTGTATATACGTGTGTGTCTGAGTCTGAGGGGTGTGTGTGTGTGTGTGTGTGTGTGTGAAAATCAGCCCTCACTAGCCTTACTCCTCCTTAGTATGTCTCTCTCGACTCATTAGGAGTCTAAATAAAGATCACCACTGACAAGATGACGGGACAGTGATCTGGAGCGATCATTTAAATGACTCTCCCTCCAGGTTTTCCGCACTGTTCATTCTGTGTAATGCCAGAGACTAGTCAACAACAAAATTTCTCTCTCTCTCTCTCTCTCTCTCTCTCTCTCTCTCTCTCCCCCTTTCAATCTCTGTGTCAATCTCTCTCGCTTCCTCTTTCTCTATCTTAATAATGGCTTCCCACACTACTCCCTATCTCAAACTGGGAAACAATTAAAAAGTATGAATCATTGCTTCTTCTCCTCAGAGAGTTCATAACCAGATGATATGCCAAAATTTTTCCCTGTTTTGATTGGTACTTGTTTATACGTTATAATAAATACACAGTCCAAACCCTATGGCAGAAATGCAAGAATGAATATGGCCCAGACTATTTGAGGAAGGCTTAAATTTACTTCCATGCTCCTATGATGCTTTATACACTACTTGATTTTAGATGTAATTGCATATCCTTATATTTTTAACATTTATATATTTATCAAATTTAATACCATTTGTAGTAGATTGAAAAATGTGCCCCCCCCTCCAATCTACCTACTGATCTCTAACTTGTGAATGTTATACGGCAAAAGGAGAAGGGAAAGGGAGGGAAGGAAGGGGAGGGAGGAGATTCAGGGAAGGGAGGGGAGGGAAGGGAAGTGAAGGGAAGGAGGGATGGAGGGAGGGAGGGAGGAAGGAAGGAACAAAGGAATGAAGGAACGAAGGAAAGGAAGAGTCTTTGCAGATGTGATTAAATTAAAGATCTTGAGAAGATTATCCTAGATTATCCAGGTGAACTCTAACTGTAATCATATCTAATCTTATAAAAGGAAGGCCAGAGAAGATTTGAAACAGATATAAAGGAGTAGATGACGTGTAGACAGAGCAGATATTTAAAGATGCTGATCTAGACGATTGGAATGATGTAGTCACAAACCAAGAAATGATGGGAACTATCAGAAGCTGGAAGAGGCCCGAAAGGATTCTCTCCCAGAGTCTCCAGAGTAAACACATCCACACTGACATTTTTACTTCACCCCATTCTTGAGGATTCCATCCTCACAACTTAATTACCTCACAAGGTCCCCATCTTCAAATACCATCACCTTAGAGGTTAGATTTCAGCATAGGAATTTTGAGGGGACACAAACATTCAGTACGTAAGAACTGCATTTCAAATAAAACTCCAACTTCTTATGTTGTCTCATGAAGCCTATATTTCTGATTTCATCCCCCACCACTTTCTGCTTTGCTCATTACATTCTCACACACTGGTTTTATTTTGGATTTTCTAACAAATCAAGCTCACTCTTACCTTAGAGTCTTAACAATGAATGGGCTTTGCATTTTCTGACCTTAATGTTACTTCCTCCTTTCCATTTAGTAATTTACTATCATCACTTGAATCTGAAATCTTAGGAAGTTAACTGGTCCCTCTCTGCTACAACAGCCAATTATAATTCTTTGTGCAATACTTGATACATTTCTTTGCATATTGTCTACCTCCCTTCACTAAAATGCAAGCTTCATGAGAACCAAAAGAGCCTGTCTGTTTTCCTTATCTATCTTCAGGGTCTAAATCAGGGATTAGCATATAATGGTTTCTCAATAAATAGCTGTTAAAATAATAGAATGCAAAAACGAGATAGTCCATTAAGGATGCCCAATTAATGAATAACCCATACATCTCAATATAAAATTATTCCTAGGTCATCAATCTTACTGCAACAGGGACCCAACAAAAGATATTTAGACAGGCTTTCTCAGCCTCAGTTTACACCAGATCTGTGACCATACTTCAGGAAGTGCTGTCCCCTCCTACCTGCATGTCTACGGTTGCAGGTTCCATTCGGGTCTCTCTGTCATTTCCACGTGTGTGGTCCATTCTCCAGTGCTCGGCAATCCTCACAGCACTGCTTGTGAACTTCTTGCCAATGATGCCACCTGAAGATGCTCTCATAGCTCCTCTTCCATGGCCACTCCCTGCTTTAGCTGACCACTTTCACAACCCCTGGTGGCACTACCACCATGGCGTCCCTGTGTTTCTCTTTTCTAAAGATACTGCTCTAACATAGGCTCCGTAACTGCTCCATTTTGTCTTAGCTCTGTCGTTTTGTTAATATCCACTCCAGGAAGTCCCTGCTCCTATCAACAGTGTGCACCATATGTCCCCGTCTCTTTGAAACCATGCTAAGAGGGCCTGCTCCCTAGTTTGTCGATTCACAAAAGGATCAAAGCTAATTACCGATCCAATGTCTGTTTGAACCCCTCTTCTTCCTCATTCTCCTTCTACTGCAGTTTGAATGGAAAACGTGAACATTTGCAAATTTGGCCTAATACTTATTGAAGCCTTTCACAGGAAGTTTTTTAAACAAAAATATTACTGTCTATATAGTCTTTATTCCCATTTTGTCTACTTACTAAGTCCAATTTCTTTAAATGTAAATGAAACCTATGAGAAAAGACAAACAGAAATGCTCAATCAATGGAAGATCTCATCATCATCATTAGTGTTACTATAAAATACAACAGGATAAAACTTAAATTTTATCTTTACTTTTATTTATTTAATTAGTTTATTTACTTTTGCAAATGTTCTGCAAATACTGGGAGTTTTCAATGGCTAAAAATCTTTTTCATTTTCTCTTTAGGGCTCCATGGCAATGAGTTGAAAACAGAATCTTCTTTTCAGTCAAGAGATGATCCTTGTACACGATGTCAAACATCAGATTTAATTTAATTACTGGATCAATATACCTTCTGAAGTTATGCATACGAAGTCTCGTGTGCAGTTCAAGATTTAGTTTGCACTTACAGAAAAGGAGGAGAAAGAAAAAAAAGTAGTATCCAGCATGTGATAGCAATTTTCCTTTGATCATGTCAAAAGTAAGATATGTGTAAAAGATGTGCTCAGCAGTTCATGCAGCACATTCTCTTTCTTTGATTCGTGAATATGGTCTATGTTTTCTGTTCTCGATATTATAAAACTGAAATATATTACCTTCAGATTATATTTATTTTTATAATTTATATATATATATAAATTTTATAATTTATATATATATATAAATATAATTTATAATTATAATTATCTAAATTAGTTCTCCACAAACAACACAGTATCAACAGTACTGCTGATTACTTCTGATTAACAAATAAACTTTCATAACACCCTCCATTGGGTAAATTATAATGTTTCAGGCTAATACTTGGAATCTCCAAAATCCAAATAGGAGGGTACTCAGCTTTCATATATCTAAAGATTGGTCTTAGAAAAACTATATTAAAATTATGAAAAATGCAGATTTATTTCAAAATTGGAGACAAAATAAATCCAAGGGAGCTGAAGTTGGCAATCAGCAACAGGAAATACCTAAATCTCCAAAATACAATGAGTTTTAAAATCACAATATATGGAATTTCTATTTAAATCAATTTCAATGAATATTAGGGAAGTTTCCAAAGAATTTCCTATCTGTTTGTTTCAGGAATCAGCAATCAGCCAGTAAGACAGTTTTTAAGGGCTAAAGCTAACTCTTCTAACCTCCATCTGGGAAGACCTTAGCTCTTTGCCTTTACCAGCTGTGTCCCTGTCATTTTCTTCTGTAGGAGGGCATCATGTCTTTCTACAGATTCTCCAGGGCATAACACTGACCATAATGCAACAAAATTCTTGAAGTCGAACTGTGACTTATTCTGCCCGCTCTGCTCCCCATAGCTCTCCAGTGTCTTCCAGAAACCTATACATCAAGAGAGGAAGAACCTGTAATTTTGACAACTGTGCTATTTTATTTTCAACCAAACACACTTTGTTTTTCAAGAATGAGGAATGAAAATAGTTCATATTGGTTTCAAGAAGAGAATCGATGTGCTTAGCTATGAAGTAGAGGTGTGCCCTCCATACTGTCTCAGACGAGGACGCTCTGGAATGCTCATCTTCACCAGCAGCCACTGGAACGCCCACATCACATTGCTGGGTATCCAGGTTTCCGCTCTGGTCTCACACTTGAAAGACGTAGGTTGAAAGACACTGGAGGGAGGGTTTTGCAGAGTAGCTAGCTGGGTAACTGGGCAATTAACAGGCACGCTGCTGGCTGGAACAGGTATGCAATTCCCACCCAAAGGAAGATTGGATAGAGATGCCACAAACAGGAAAAGTGTCGTTTTCAGGACAAACAGGCGAATAGGTGGCAGGTGTTCTGGGCACTCAAACATCGCTCCGTTTTCTTTACAGTGTTTCTTAGATCAACTCAATCCCAGACGCCTAGGCTTTAGCACACACACCTGGGCAATTCTCCCAGCTGAAACCCCTACTCTTGCTTACCCAATCTCATTTTGAATCTCATACATTCAATGTATGTCCCACATCCCCTTTCTTTCTCTCTACTGAACTATTTAGTAGTAGTAGTATTCCTATCATAATATGCATAAATAGCATGCCGGGAAGAGGCTATTCACTCAAAACAACAACACAAAACCAAAGGGAGCCAATAGCAACGCCAATTTTGTTTTGCTTTCCACGAGAAAAATGGGGAATGAGATTTTAGAAACAACTTGGTCTGGAGTTTCTTCCCAGGAGAAGAGAGATGTTCACATTTCATTCTGGGAAAAATTGCCTCCCTCACAAAGAATAAACAGAGAACGCCTAATGCAGGTAAAGGAGAAAGCAAGCAAATTAACAAAAACTGACTCCAAAACACAACTGAACAAAACTGCGAGTTTTCCTATCCTATTGTATCTGTCTGGACAACTTCAAACCTGAGTAGTTTAAAAAAAAGAACTTTTATGTTTATTTATTTTTGAGAGAGAGAGAAACAGAGCATGAGTGAGGGAGGGTCAGAGAGAGAGGGAGACACATAATCTGAAGCAGGATACAGGCTCCAAGCTGAACTGTCAGCACAACCCGACGCAGGCTCGAACCCACAGACCATGAGATCATGACCTGAGCTGAAGTAGGATGCTTAATTGACTGAGCCACTCAGGCGCCCCCAAACCTGAGTAGTTAAAAAAAATCACTCATATTGAGCTCTAATGAAATTATACATTTCAGCAGCTAAGGATACTCATGAGGATCCTGGCCTTGTCATCCAAAAACATTCTGAGCCTAATTCATCAACAATTTGAAGGTTTTCATCCTCTTGGTTCAATTAATCTATCATACAAATTGTCATTTATTTATTTTTTAATTTCTTAGCACTGAAAAAAGTTTCAAACATATTCTTTTTACAATTCTTCGCATGAAAAGTGTTCACAAGGTTTTATTTGATAACCCCCAAATGCATTCGTTTTGTCATCAAATGCTAAAGGTAAATATAAATAGTGCATAGGCAAAACAAAATGTGACTGAATGTAAAATCAGTTAATAAGGGTCAGTGATGATCAATCCCACTGCATTATGCCATGTCAATATTTTCTCAACTATGTACACGATTCCCAAAATAACAGCCTTAAAACTTTGAAATGTTGGGGCCCTAAATTTCATGTTTAATGAGACCGCTAACAAGATAAAATCACGTAGAGTTAAAATAAATATATTCTGGAGAGGCAAAGAATAGAATCTTAGTCTTTGCAAGACTGTAAAGAACTTCTCTATGAAGTAAGAGCCTTGGACTAGATGATTTCCGTGTTTCCTTCTAGCTCCTGGGACCTATGATGATCAGTAGGCATTTTTATTTCATGTTTCTTCTTGCAAACTAGGGAGCTGTACTTAAATGTGGGGTGGGCTAGTTTCCCAGCTCAATTTACTCATCTGCAAAAAGGATATCAAATCTGCACTGCCTCACCTCAATGAGTTTCTGTGACAGTATAGTGACATACTGTATAGACTTTGCAAATCGTGATGGTAGTTCTACTATCCGTACGTAACACAAACCACCACAAGGAAGTAGAATTTCGGCGTTACAGTGTGTGACCTTGAGTCTGCCTCAGTTTGAATTTTAATCTCCTAACACTATTTAGTCTGGCCCCTACCTGGGGAACAGGGATGCAGGCACCCACCTCACGAGATTTGTATGAGAATTTGCAAGAACATATGGGTCCAGTTACCATCATAAGGCCTTAAAAATGATAAGTACTCAATAAACATAAGCGGTTATTTTGTGTACATGGTTGGGTTTGTAAGGCATGCATCTAGACAGTGTTCATGAAACAAAAGAATAAGAGAAAAGAAGAGAAGGTCTAAGTGTACTGCTTTCTAAGTGTGTCCACTTCCCAGAGATTGTTCTATCTAACAAAAGGGGAGACAGAAGTAAACAAAAGGTAAAAGTGTTTCAATTCTAGGAGTATCAGATATACAGTAAAGGTGATAAATGGGCGTAACTTGGAGCCTCACAGTCGCAAACGAGAGCTTTTCTGTCTTACTTCTCTAGCTTCCTGGTTCCTTTACCATCAGGACTTTTGCCAGTAGTGTGCTGGGGCCAGCTGATGAAGCTGGTATGTATTAGCTCAGTAGTTATTAAATGTTCAGGACTTTAATGAGCTGGTTGAAAACCTGTGGTTGCTTAAAATCTGCCAAGATGGGAGTATTTACATCAAGGAAATCGACAAACACCACAAATCACAACTTTTTTCCTTATTTTATTTTTGGCCCCAGAATTCTTGTTGTTAAACATTTACCAGCATACTACTGCTTTTAATCTGAGAACAACCCATTGATCTTGAGGAGTTAGCCCATATATCGTTCTCAAAGGAGGGAAATCAGTTATCTCAAAAAACAAACAAACAAACAAAAAACAAACAGAAAACATGAAACAAGTGCTTATGGTGAGCCAGACATTGTGCTCTTTTCTTTTCACTTTTTTAATGTTTATTTATTTTGAGAGAGAGAGAGCACACACGTGTGTGTGTGTGTGTGTGTGTGTGTGTGTGTGTGTGTGGAGCAGAGAGAAAGGGAGAGAGAATTCCAAGCAGTCTCCACACTCAGCACACAGAACCTGATGCAGGGCTCGATCTCACCACCGTGAGATCATGACCTGACGGGAAACCAAGAGTCAGACATTTAACCGACTGAGCCACCAGTCACCCTTGTGCTCTGTTAAACTAGCAGGCAAAATAGCTTACAGGCTATTGATCAGACTAAACATACTGGATGTGACTTGAACAAAAAGAAAAAAAAAGATTCAGATGAAATCAATAAAGTAAAAAAAAATGCAGAAGAGTGGGTGGCCCAATCAGGGAGGACATCTCAAAAGAATTATTATGCTGAACTAGCATCAGACACAAAAGTAAACTCACCTCCTGAGATGCATCAGTGCCAGCCTCCATGACTCCCTTGACATTTCCAGCCTGAAAAAGACTGGTATCCTACTTCAGATATTGTGATCTCCACTTTGTCATAAAAAATGACAATGTTTTCAATAGATTTCATAAATCACTACTAAATATCTTTCGGTTTCTTTATATGTAGTTACTCTGAACTGAATGATTCATTGTAGCTAGAGGAATAGGCCCATTGTGAAATCTCTTCATAGAGACAAAGAGAAAATGTGCTGGCAGTACTCTTTTGTCTCACAATATGAAAACTTACAAAAATTTATTTGCTTTTAACACTAAAAGATATTCCAATTACAGCTGTCATCTGACAATACTAAATATTTTAAAATCAAGCAATTGAGACACATACTACTTCCCTTAAGAAATATTAGTTAATATATTTAAATTCCTGCAATGTGTCCTTTGAATCACAGAAACTGCAGGTCAAACATTTATGTGATCGCACATTATGACGTTTCCACAGCCGAAACAATGGCTTACGTTGGGCCTCAGTCTGCTGACGTGGAAGAAAAGCTTCATAAGGAATCAGGTTAAAACCCCAAGTTTTGGCATCTCCTGGCCAGACCACCTTAAGTTAGTTACTAAAATCCGTTGGCCTCAGTTTCCGAACTCGTTAATTTATGCAAACATTTATAAAAAGAGAGAATTGGACAAAGCCAGTGGTTTTGATCTGTAACTATTTATCACTGGAGTAAGAGAGATGAGTTGACATGGTACATGGATAAGCATTGAGTCACACAAAAAAATTGGGTCACCAAATGATAATAGATTTCCTCAATATTTTGATTATTACTTACAAAATGTCTCAGCTGGACAGTATACATTCAAAAAGAGAAAGTACTTTTCAGGTTCAGAGCATTCTTACAGAAGAGTACTTACATATGTTTGAATAGGTGCGCCTGGGTGGCTCAGTCAGTGAGCGTCCAACTTCCTTTGGCTCAGGTCATGATCTTGCAGTTCGTGAGTTCAAGCTCTGCATAGGGCTCTGTGATGACAGCTCAGAGTCTGGGGCCTGTTTCGGATTCCATGTCTCTCTCTCTCTCTCTGCCCCCCACCCCCTCCTCGCTTCGCTCATGCTCTGTCTCTGTCTTTCTCTCAAAACCAAATAAATATTTAAAAAATTAAAAAAAAATAAATGTTGGAATAATACTGTCTTTTATTTATTGAAATTCTTATTCTTTAAATGTTTATCTATTTATTGTTGAGAGAGACAGAGAGAGAGAGAGAGAGAGAGAGAGAGAGAGAGAGCGCACAGGGAGGGGCAGAGAGAATCCCAAGCATGCTCCTCACTGTCAGCACAGAATGGGATGTGGGGTTTGATCCCAGGAACAGAACTGTGAGATCATGACCTGAGTTGAAATCAAAAGTCTTGTGCTTAACTGACGGGGCCACCCAGGAGCCCCTTACTGAAATTATTTTTATGGTTTCCATTATTTTCTAGATTATCTGTCATCATTTAATAAACTTTCCGAGAGTACATTTTATGGCCCTCTGTTTCCTGCTGCCTGGTAACAAAATCGTGGCAGAGTGGGTCTTCACTTCTTTCTTGGGCTCAATGTCATGTTTCTTAAAAGCTAAATAGACAACATCATGCCTGGATTCATTTACTGATGCATTTATTCAGTTTTTGTATTGTGGTAGAAAAAGTATATAACATAAAAATATGTTATCCTAACCATTTAAAAAGAAATTTAAATGTTATTTATTTATTTATTTTTGAGACAGAGAGAGACAGAGCACGAGCAGGGGAGGGGCAGAGAGAGGGAGACACAGAAACCGAAACAGGCTCCAGGCTCCGAGCTGCCAGCACAGAGCCCGACGCGGGGCTCGAACTCACAAACCATGAGATCATGACCTGAGCCAAAGTCGGACGCTTAACCGACTGAACCACCCAGGCGCCCCATCCTAACCATTTTTAAATGTACAATTCAGGGGCATTGAGTACATTTAAATTGTTCTACAACCTTTACCATCACCCACATCCAACTTTTTTCATCTTCCCAAACTGAAACTCCATGCTTATTAAACAGTAACCCCCCCCATTTTTCCTTTCTCCCAGCCCTTACCAACCATCATTCTATTTTCTACCTGTATGAATTTAACTACCCTACTAGCTAACACATGTAGGTGGAATTGTACAATCTTGTGATTGGCTTATTTAACTTATAACATCTTCATGATTCATCCATGTTGTAACATGTCAGAATTTCCTTCCTTTCAAAGGCTAAATAATATTCCATTATATGTATATACCACATTTTGTTTATTCATCTAATGATGGACACTTGGATTGCTTCCATCTTTTGGATATTACGAACAATGCTGCTATGAATGTAGGTATACAAATATCTATTTAAGTTCTTGCTTTCAATTTTTTGGGGGTATATATCCATTACTATACACTAGGTCATAGAGTAATTCTATGTTTGATTTTTTAAGGAACCACCATATTGCTTCCATTTTGCATTCTTTAACTTTCATACACTGCACTATTCAACGTTCCCACGAGAATTGCACAAAGATGTCAATTTCTCCACAGCCTCTCCAACACTTATTTTCTGTAATTTTTTTTAATAATAGCAATCTTAATGGGTGTGAAGTGGTATCTCATCTTTTTAAATTTTATTTATTTATTCTCAGAGAGAGAGACCAAAGGAGGTGCAGTGAGAGAGAGTGAATCCCAAACAGGCTCCTCACTGTTAGCGAAGAGCCTGACAAGGGGCCTGAACCCATGAACCGTGAGATCATGACCTGAGCTGAAATCAAGTCAGACGCTGCACTAACTGACCCATCCAGGCACCTCCCATCCTGGCTTTTATTTGCATTTTCCTAACAATTAGTGATGTTGAGCATCTTATCGTGTGCTTATTAGCCATTTGCCTATTTTATTTAGAGAAACACCTATTTTAGTCCATTAGCCCATTTTTTTATCAGCTTATTTGTATTTTGTCGTTGAGTTTATTTTCCCCCCAAAACCATGATCTACCTTCTAATAACAGAGAAACAAAAATAAAAATACTGAAATGTAAATGGTATTGCTACATTTAAAATGAAGAGCCATGTGACCACCAAACCTTGAAGCAACTAGCTTTTTTTGCAGGGAGTAACAGAAGTTTCATTAAGGAGTCATCATATGTTCTGTGTCTTACTGACCAGGAGTTGATCTGTCTACCAATGGCACAAGGTCATTTCATAGACATTAAGAGGTAAATGGCTACATGACTCCAGGGAATTACAATAATATCATTACTGTGAAAATGGAAAATGATCGTTTTAGTCACACTATCTTCTTTGAAATGGACTCAATAAACAATTTTTAATTTTTTCCCAAATTATAAAATATAAGCCATATACAACTGGGAATATTGTCAAGAATAATGTTAAGAATTTTTAGATGTTTCCCTCCCCTTCAAGTGGGAAAAACATGTAGAGAGGGCCCCAATCTCCATTCTCAAAATATTGACAAATTCTCTTAGAATAGATTAAGACTGGTGTACTCTCCCACCAAACTAGTTTTTCCCAAACTATGTTTCTAAATACTAACATTCCACAAATGGTGAAGAGGTGTTACATGAGAAAAAATTCTGTGGTTTAGTCCAGTATAGGGGACGCTGAGTTAAACCAAGCGACACACATTCCTTTCCTATAAACATTCTCACATCTTAATAAAATTATGTGCATTATAAATCTCTGGGGAGAGAAAACAGTATGAAAATGGTCCTTAAACTTTTCTTTCTGGTTAGAACAATGTCATTAATTTGACTACATCTCTGCTTCATTTTTGCTTGACATCTAGTAGGTCCTCAATCAACATTATTCGAATAAATGATAAGATCTGGGTAGGAATAAAGGCAGAAAAAGTGCTTAGGCAAGCAAACAGCACATATTAGAAAAATTCCTATTTTTGCAGCTTAACACCTGGAACAAGAAAAGGCACATTTAGTTTATAATAGAAACACACCTTTACCAATATTGTTTTTAGTTGAGAGTGGGAGCTGAGATGAATAGATTTTCTAGGGTCTAGATCATTGCTTCAATTATTTGCTATCCTTTAGCAACAATGGCATCATGGATCGAGGGGAGGAAATTCTTTTTTGGTGTCAGTAGCAATTAGTTTACTCCACTGGAATATGACATATGATTACCCTTATTTTAGTACAAATATACAAACATTATTAATGAATAAGGAAATGAACTTCTCAGCCCTTTAAATTATCCAGGCATCAGATTTGATTCTGTGACCTTCTAATGCAAGAAATTTGAAGAGGTAAGCTAAATTCGATCTGAAACAATCTTTCTTTCTGTTTGCTGTACACTTAATGGCCTTTAATTTCATCTAAAGTTATCTTGTTCCCATGATCTGGAAAACATCTGCATAGGGAATGCTGGAGGCTTTTCACTACATCTGGTGAACTCTTGAGAAAAGATTGAACAATTCTGGAAGAGTCCTTCACTGCTACAAACATTGCAGCAGACCTGTCACTCTGGAAACATTCTCACTACCCGTACACACGGGGCACTTGCTTCTATCAATATCAAGCCACTCTCTCATTCACACTGTCTAATGCTCCCTTTTGCCCTCAAATAAGGTTCAGACTTCCTTAAATAGCTAATGAGCCACTTCATCATTATCGCATAGAATCATCTCTCTGTATTCCCTACTCACTACTATGTCCCAACTATGCTGAATTTCTTTCTGTGTCCTGAGTAAACTAGTTTTAATCTCATCTCCATATCTCTGTAAATGTTGTTTCCTCTGTCTGGAACACCCCCTTTCCAACACGCTTCTTCTTTCTTATCCTTCAGGTCTGTTGAGAATTGGCTTCCACCAGAGACTCCATATCGACCCCCCCCCTTTAATAGGTAAGGACACCCTCTTATGAATTTCAAAAGCACTTTGTTCTTCTTCCATTATACCATTTATCACACTGCATTCCAAACTGCCTGGGTACTCTTCTATTCCCTCCATTAGAATAAAAGGAAGATTAGCACTGGCAATTTTTTTTTCCTTTTTTACCTTTTTTACCTATAAGATTTAAGGCAATACCTGCTGGGTAGCAACTGCACAAAAGTATTTGTTGAAAAATGAATAAAGCCATGTAGCTATGTATCCTTTAATAAATAAGTGTCTGTATGTGTACTGGCTGAAAGTAGTAAACACAATGAGGGGTCTCTAAACTCATGGAACTTACATCAAGGAAGGAAGAGACAAAAAAAAAACATGTTCGCAAATAAATGTGTAATATTATGATAGCTGTTTATAAATGCTTGTAAGGAAAAAAAAAGAGTTCTATAAGGGGATAAATTGTGGTTGGGAGGTGGGTAAGTTACACTTTTATATAGAGTAGAGCTACTGGAAAACACACCAGGAGAGGAAGCAGAATATATTTTTGGAAAACAAGCAAAAACAAAATTAAAAAAAGAGACAAATTTCAATCAAGAGAAGCCATGCATTTGTTGAATAGAACAAAGGGAGTCTGATATTGAAGATGAGTAGATAGGTCATGGGGCTTATTAAAATGGCTTAATTTCAAGGGAATAACAACATGCTATCTGATCACCAAAAATGCATTTTTTTTTCTTCATCTGGGACACACCGTTAGACTGAGTTTTAGCTTCTCTCGTTGACAGGGGTAGCCGTGCTACTGGATCTTTTTCAAGGAATATAAACAGGGGTGAGTGTGTCTTCCGATCTCTCTGTGTCTGGTGGCTGGATGTACAACATAATGAGGTGGGGTAGTGGATCGTGGAACCACCATGTAGAATGGACCTGAGTTTGCAATTCACTGGGGAGTCAAGCCTTGCCTCTCGCTCGAGAGCATCCGCCCGAGGTTGATATATGAGCAAGGAATAATTTCTAAGTTAGGTATTTTAGAATTTAGAACAGTGTAGTACAAAGATTATTATTATACACTTCAAAGTAATCCTTTTTATTTTCAACTATATTCATTTTACATTTTCTCATTCAGATGTCACAAAAAAACTTTGCTTTTATTAAAGAACCTGAGATGACCAGGCTCTGTCTGTAAATATAGTTGCAAAAGTCGTGTTTTATTTCTATGTCTCAGGGGCTATTCGTCACCCAGAAGGAAAGGTAAGACGTAAACAACACTTAGAATGTATTGTCATAGCTTTAGATATACATACAGGGTAGGCATTGATAGAGACTTTTGAGGAAATATTGAAATTCTATAATCATTTCATATTAATTCAAGGATGACCAAGATCCTACTATAGAAAGTTAAATATGTGAGAGACCTTAACTTCCACATTTTGCACTCTATTAGGAATGTCTACCACCCCCCACTGATAAGCATAGGCTAATCATTTCATAGATGCCTGGAGAACTCCCTCATTTGAACAGCTTCTGTTAAACTCATCTGGCTCCAAAGAGTACTGCCCTAGTTAAACAATTCCCCAGTGATCTAATAAAATACACGGTTTTATACGAGTGTGCTCTAAAGAGAATTTGAGTACTAACTGTTGTCCAGTTTATGTTCTATACCGTTCTAAGCACATGAATGTGTAGTTGAATTTGAAAGGCTATGCATTGACTTCCTTTATAGATTAAAGAGCTTACTTACATCTACTTTGCATGATTTGGAGGTGGTGAAATTGTGAGCCTTGCAGAGATTAAAAGCAATCAGAGATGAGATGCCTGGGTGGCTCAGTTGGTTGGGCATCCGACTTTGGCTCAGGTCATGATTTCATGGTTTGTGAGTTTGGGCCTCACATCGGGCTCACTGCTGTCATCGCAGAGCCTGCTTTGGATCCTCTGTTCCCCTCTCTCTGACTCTTCCCCACTCTCTCTCTTGAAAATAAATAAAAAATTTACAAAAATACTCGAATAGTACCAAGGAGGAAGGTAGAATTAGAAGGTCCAGGATATTGTTTGGCCTGGACAACTCGGTTCTGCTACTTTTTTCCCAAGGCTAGAAAAAAATCCAGATAAACTTCACAATATTGGTATGAAAAATAGCAATGGCTTGTAAGTAGCAAAAAGGCATTAACACTTGGATTTGGACATCTTATCAATTACAGCTGGGGAGAGGAAAGTTGGCAAATCAGTGGAGAGGCCACATTCTTGGCTCTCATTACAGCAACAAAAAAACTAGATAAGAAAATAAATTAAAAGTGTGATTTTAGTTTATCTGTATTTGTAAGTTGGATGTGTGATTTTTCCATTCTCGATTCCTGACATAATCTTTACCATAGAAATACCATGGAGCATGTTGTATTGGCATCGGCCAATGCACACAGTTCAGAATAGAACAAAAATAGTGGTCTTATCGTTTGCTTGTTTTGTTTTAGAATATGTCCTAAACGTTTTAATCGTTCTTCTGGTTACTTAAGGAGCACCCGAAACTCAGTTGTTTTTATAATTACCAAACAAGGTCATAAAAATTGTATCAAAATTATATCATATAAAAAACATCCAAGGGGATGGAAAATTTTCCTTATAATCAAGCTAAAGATACTGACTACAAATATCACACCATCTACTTGCATACACAACATAATATTTTAAATTTTTTTTTTTCAACGTTTATTCACTTCTGGGACAGAGAGAGACAGAGTATGAACGGGGGAGGGGCAGAGAGAGAGGGAGACACAGAATCGGAAACAGGCTCCAGGTTCTGAGCCATCAGCCCAGAGCCTGACGCGGGGCTCGAACTCACGGACCGCGAGATCGTGACCTGGCTGAAGTCGGACGCTTAACCGACTGCGCCACCCAGGCGCCCCATACAACATAATATTTTAATCAAAATGAGTCTCTAACATCAGGGACAGAATTTTTTCACTTACTTAACATAGATATTAGGGGCATAATCCTCATAATAAGATAATATTGTGTATCAAGAGAATATAAAAGCTCACCGTGTTGTTCCTGTGCAATCATGATCAGTTCACTTTTTATTATTCTACCTGAGGCACAGCTATAATTACCAATGCCATACTATCCTCTCATTTAATAATTGAGGCAGCTGTTATATTTACAAAGATGCCAGGGAAGATACAAAAATTCTTGTATTAGTTTTGACTTCCTTATTAGTTTTGACAAGTATTCTGTTGCTGTAAGAATGCCACCATCACATTAGATAAGATTGGATGAAAAAATCATTTCCATTTGAATGATGCGATCTTTGTGTTCTTTCTTTATTAAAAACACACAATACACTTGAAATGCACAATTGTATTCGGATGGTTATTCATGGAATACAAGACACTTTACTTAAAAAAAAAAAACAAAAAACTCAGCCCCTATTTTTACATCTCAATGTGCTGAAATGCACTCGGATTGAACACATCTGTTAGAAGAGTTAGATAGGGACCTTGCAGTATTCTTCCCTTGTCTAAACCAGCTCACTGGCACTTAAAACAGAACTAAATAAGCCTGCTTGATTTTCTTTTGTCTTCGGAGGAGGATAACTTCTGATTACCCCTTTGGGAAACAGGCAAATTTGTTCTGTCTGCAGCTAGGAAGTGAGGGCTACAAACCATTCAGAAACTGTAATTCAGGTTCACGCTGCAAATACAGAAGAAAGTTTGAAACACGGAAATCTAAACACTTTGGTCACTAAATCTGAGAGACGTCCATTCGGAAACAATAGTTAGAAATAGGAACGGTGATACCGTATTTCCATATTTGCATCAATGAGCTTTCAAAGTAGGTGCAGAAATGGAAAGAATGAGGAAGAAGAGAAATATAGACAGGTCCGACGTGGATGAAAATGAACAAGAACAAAAGGGAGCAAGTAAGAATAAGATGACCTCCTCTGGGTGGAGAGAGTTATACACGGTTGCCTATCCCCGTCCACACTGCAATCATTATCAGTGGAATACACAGAACTCTTTGACTTCTAATTCCTAAATTCAATGAGGAATATTCCTGAGTTCTGAATGTCACAGAGGCAGGAGAAAAAAAAAGTGTTGAATAAAGCCGCATTTTTGAGATATCAGAGCAAAATCCTCAATTCTATTTTAGGTTCTCTCCTATGCTAACTTCTGGGTAAAAAAACTATCTGCTTCAAAGAGAAGATAAGAAACACTGATTAGTAATTTAAAATTCAAAGGCAATAAAACTAACAATAGACCAGTGGAAATCTCAAGCTGGCGTTGCTGATACTCTTTTAAACCAAATGAGCTTACTTTCTACTAATCCCTTTACTACACTTGTCTCAGGATACATTCCTGTACTTATTTAATATTTTTATATTAGTCTTATGCCAGTATTCCTTACACATGGTTGTCTTTATTGGAATCATTGCTTGTTTTACTTCATTACACCACCTCAAGTAAAAAGCTTTTGCTAATGAATGGCTTCATGTTAATCACATTATTATGAGGCTCATATTTAAAAAAATTTTAATGTTTATTTATTTTTGAGACAGAAAGAGACAGAGCATGAGCGGGGGAGGGACAGAGAGAGAGAGAGGGAGACACAGAATCCGAAGCAGGCTCCAGGCTCCAAGCTGTCAGCACAGGGCCCGAAGCGGAGCTCAAACTCACAAACCACAAGATCGTGATCTGAGCAGAAGTCCGGCGCTCAACCGACTGAGCCACCCAGGCGCCCCAAGGCTCATATTTAAAACATTAATTGACATTAGTAAAACATTAATGTGGCTGTAGATTATTCACAGGTAAGAATCCAATTCTTATAATTATCTCTGTATGGTATATTGCCTGAGCCTTGTGTCTTGATGGACAACTGGTCCATAAAGCAACGGCATTAGCATTTCTTGGCAGCTTGTGAGAAATACAGAACCTCTGGTCACACTCCAAACTCAATAAATCAGAATCTGTATTTGAATAAGATCTTCCCTGGAACCCGTGCTAATTTGAATTGAGAAGCACTACCTTAATCCAAACAATCTTGTGTATAACTTGCCTTATAGGTGTATATGGACTAGAAGAACAGCGATTTTCAGTGTGACGGTGATGGCAATGACAGTGGTACTCTGGTGGTAATGTTGGTAATGGGGGTGGTCTTGGTGGGAGTGGTAAAAGTGGTGGTTGGTATCAGCCTACTTTCAGGTCCCGCTATGGGAGGAACGATCATGTCTGTACAAAAAGATCATTGGAAAAATAATAAATAAACATCAGAAGTCCTATGGGGAGAATTTCATGCATTCGAGAAGAAAACGCTGGTAACTCATTGAAAGACAGATGTGATTCCCAAAGTTCATGCCGGAAAAGGCCTACTGAGGGTAGACCTAGGTGATGGGCAGATAATTCGGGGGCCAGACCTGAACTGGTTACAATAAATTCTGCTGTGGTATTGTCAGTGAGCCTCCCCACACAATGCTCGGTGGCTCTTCTAGGTAAATTTCAACCAAATAGTTGATATACGTTTGAAGCATGGGTACATAATTAGGTCTCCTAGAACACCAAATTATTAACTCACATATCGTGTCCTTAATATCTCAGTTCAGCCTAAAATACTGTGAATGTTCAGACATAAGAAGTTTTCAGATTTTTTCTTCCTTTATAAAGCAACTCCTGAGTGTTCTTAAGGGCTGGGTAAAGTAAGACCTTGGCTTCTGGATAAGTTTTCATGAGCAATCAGCTCATTCGTTTTATCTTTTTAGGCCTGTGGCATGTTCTATGATGGCATACTAACTCACTAGGTTTAAGGCCTGGGGACCTGTAAAGAAAATGCAGTCTGCATTTATTGCTTTGTTATAATCTCCCTCTGCAGTGCATAATGCTTCTACTGTACAAACTATGTGCTGGGAATCAAATTTCATCAGAGGCTGCTTGAAGTGCACTGTCCAGGCATGCTAAATAAGTGTGACACTCCCTGGCTTAAGTTAGTGTCCGTTCGCTATCAACACGGAGCCATCAAGTGCTGAGGGGTCACTGGGAGACCCTAAAGCAGCATAATGAAGTTGTCATTGTAGCTATACTGTCAAGAAACCTCCCCTGCTCATAATTTACAAAGAATATGGTAACAGATGTCCACAGTCAGTCTGTAACCTAGGTCCTCCTGAACTTCTGTGTAGACTGGTGTCATGTCTGGATGACAAGAGCTGCATCTTGGTTTAGCACTTCATTCCTTTTTTTTTTTTTTAATGCTTATTTTTGAGAGAGACAGAGAGCGAGTGAGAGAGCATGTGTGCATGCAAGTTGGGGAGAGGCAGAGAGAGAGGCAGACAAAGGAATGGAAGCCAGCTCAATGCAAGGCTTGAACCCACGTACCATGAGATCATGACCTGAGGCAAAGTCTGACACTTAACCAACTGAACCACCCTACAGCATAGCCTCTTCAAAAGTTCAAAGAGACAGATTAGAATATCATTTTTTAATTGTCAAATGCAAAGAAAAAAACCCCTGAAAATGAGGGAGAATGACTGTTTATCTTCTAAAACCATGATAACAATTTCAGGGGGTTAATATTCACAGGACATGTCCAGGGCAGGAAAGTGAACTAAGTCTCTAGAGTTCCACTGTCAATTCATCAGGATAAATAAGAGTCTGCAATCCAGCATGTTCCAGATGAGCAGCAGGCCCTGGGCTGCTTCTGCCATATTTCATTAGCAAACTTTCTGATCACAGGGTGATACCTAAGGAAGAACATGTATGACACACAATGCCACAAGGACCAAAACAGGTGGTCAGAAACACACACACACACACACACACACACACACACACACACACACACCAAACAAACAAACAAACAAAAAACCCCTCAATCACAGTTTTCTGACTCCTTTAGTTTATAGGAAAGGTAAAGCTAGAGTATAAAATAGTATTTTATAATGAGTTAATATAATAATAAAAGATTTGACTTTTTATTTAATTTGTTTTTAGGTGCCAATGATTGAACTGTTCTAGTTAGAGAATTTTTATTGCTGTTTCTTTCATTCCATGATGACTTATTAAGTGGTTCATAAAATAGGTGTACTTACATTATGCATTTTGGGGGAGGCAACAATGAAAGGAATATCATGATATTTTAATCTTTCCAGTAGTAGAAGGGATTTGTTTTGACAGTTTGCTCTGGGATATGCATGCATCAGACTTGGATCACAAAGCTTTCATGACGCTGCAGAAAATTTCAGTTATATATCTTGCTATCAATAGGTAAACCTTTAGCATCCTACTCATTTCCATTGAGCCCAAGTTTTTTGCGTGTTCAAAATAGAAAATAATTACAACCATATTATAATTTTATAGACACTTACTGTGAGAAATAAATTAGCTATGTTATGTGAAAAATCGTATTTTAAGTGTAAAATGTTCAGTTGAATAATACAAGTATAGAGCCATGCTAGTTATTTCAGAGAAAGAAATTTCCCAGTAGGAAAGTAGAGCAGTAAATGGAAACCAGTTGTGTTCACATATGTGAGATGACCAAGAGAATGATGGAAGAACATTTAGAAACGGACATTTGTGCCATATTACTGAGATCCTTGAATACAAGTATCTAATGGCTTTTGAATTGTGTTAAAAATAAATAGGCTAGTGATCATTATCAAAGTAGACTTTATTAACTGGGTTTTCAAATGGCTGTGAACTGATGTAGGGAAGAATGCACAGAATTAGAACAGAAAAGGTATGTAGAACAGATATTGTAAAGAAGACAGCATTGACAGTGCAGGGTCTTAATGTAGAAGGACATCAAAAGAGGGAAAATTAGTTTTTGCCTTAACAGGTGTACCTGACAAAAATAGAGAAGTAGGAGGTAGAGAGCTCCTGGGTGGCTCAGTTGGTTAAGCATCTGACTCTTGGTTTGGGCTCAGGTAATGATCTCATGGTCTGTGAGTTCTAGCTCCTCGTCAAGCCCTATACTTGAGGAGCTTGCTTGGGATTCTCTCTCTCTCTCTCTCTCTCTCTCACCGTCCCCCACTCATGCCCTTGCACACACGTGCTCTCTCTCTTTCAGACTGAATAAACTTCTAAAAAGGTTTAAAAAACAGAAAAGTAGGGAAAACAGTTGGTATAGATGAGATTATCGTTTCTAACCTCAAATTTTCCAGAGTGTAAGTTTTTTTAATGGTTTTAGTTTTTTCCTCTGATAAGGATTCCAGTGAATTCCTGAAACAGAAGTTCTAAGATATATACACACAAAAGACAATTAAATTTTAACAACTGGAAACATTTGGTTGAAAAGGATTGTTAACAATATAATAAAGTACTTCAGTTTTTCTCATTCTCTGTGTGGTCCTCTGTACTGAAAATATTTGATGGTTCTAAGAGACCACCCAGAGTTTCAACTCTTTCCTAACTGCTTCCGTAATAATCTTTACTTTTTTTCCTTTTTCTTCTTTCTTTAAATCTGGATTCCTTATGTATCTGAAACATTTTCATAAATTGGGACTCATTGAATAATATGTCAGAGGTGTAGATAATAGAGCTAATTCTACCAGAGCCAAACTACATGTATTGCATAAATGATCATAAAGCAATCCATTCAGTATCATCTATAGATGGGTTGCATTAAATTTATTGTACCTCTTACATAAAAACTTGTAAGCAGTTTAAAGTAATTATAAAAACCAATGGTGAGGTCAACTTAACCACAAATGATAAAGATCCATTGGTCATTTCAGCATTAAATTAATTAAAGTTAATATATCTTATCTCTCCAGACTCAAAATAAAAATATTTGGCAATTTTGGGTGGCAAGATCTCTAAGATACTGTTCTAGATCGACACATTGTCCAATCCTAGTGAGTTGGATATCAATAAAAATATCACTAAGGTACAAGATTTTCTTCATATAAAACGTCCACTTAGTCCATTTGTGTTATTTTCATAGGTGTTTTAAGACTCCAGTATAAAAATGTTTAATTTGTTTCAATTTGTCACATAAATCAGCATATGAAACTTCTGCCATGGCTAAGGATTGTGTTTGTGTCCTTAGTTATAAATTCCTTTCTTTGATAGGTAAAATCCTTTCTATGACTCATGGAAACTCAGGGCTTAGTAATATACACTTGTCAGGATTACTGTGAATCTAGGTAGAAGCAACCAATAACTTTCTATTTTTAATTATTTTACTAAATATCTGATTTTTGAGTGTAGAACTATACTGTTTTAGGAAAAGACCAACATTTAAATCTGAATTTCAGACTCTTAACTTATTTATGTGTTGCCATTTATTTCCATGTGATGACAAGAACATGATTTCCCTGTTAATAAAGTGATTTGAGAGCCTTGAAAATTTGTCTCTTCTGTATGTGTTATTCCAAGTTCTTGTCAGCACAGAGTTAAGCATTTCCTAAGTACCAAATGTTGCTCTTGAACAACCTAATCAACATATGCAAATTCCAATTTAGAAAACCTCATATTTTTATGAACTGAAATACTTTTTTTTTAATTAAGTGAAAATTAAATCATCCCAGACTCTTAACTCAACCAATGTGATTTTAGTCTTAGGAAAAATGTAATACAAACACAAATGGTTTTAAGGAGATTTTACATTTTCAAAGAAAGATCAAGTCCATGTAGTTACTATTAAATTGGTGGGAGAGGGTGAACATGTAAGACCACATCTCATCAATCAGGAAGATCTAGAATCTGTGTTTATTACACTAGTGCTAAAATTGACAGAAGTTCCATTCAGGATAGAAATCTCAGGATAGAGATTAAAGAAATTTCTAAATTGTTCCTTGTTATAATTGGTACTGTCTTCAAGAAAATAATAAGTAGAAACAAGAACAGAATAAAATTTTTCTGTATCCTAAACCTCATCTCATATAAAAATAGCTCTCTATACCTTATTCGGAGAAGGTGTGAAGATAGGTCATAAAGGAGCCCATATTGCAACATGAATTCACTATGAAGGAATTAGAATTTCTAGCCCAGGTTCCATTTGTCCTGATCCTTCCCTGCAGGCTACTATTCCCACAACTGTCAAAGGGAAGCAGAGGTGGGAGACTGAAAAGGTAGGGAAATTGGCAAATGGCACGATACTCTACATGGACAACACAGAAAACTCCACCAAAAAATTGCTAGAACTAATACATGAATTCAGCAAAGTTGCAGGATGTTAATCAATATGCAGAAGCCTGTTGCATTACTATACACCAATAACAAAGCAGCAAAAAAGAAATCAAGAATTGATCCCATTTGCAAATGCACCAAAAACAATAAAATACTTATGAATAAACTTAACTAAAGAGGTGAAAGGTCTATGCTCTGAAAACTATAGAACACTTATGAAAGAAATTGAAGAGGACACAAATGGAAAAACATTCCATGCTCACAGATTGGAAGAACAAACGTTGTTAAAATATCTATACTACCCAAAGCAGTCTACACATTTAATGCAATCCCTATCAAAATACCACCAGCATTTTCCACAGAGCTAGAACAAACAAATCTAAAATTTATATGGAACCACAAAAGATGCCGAATAGCCAAATCCTGAAAAAGAAGAACAAAACTGGAGGCATCACAATTCCGGATTTCAAGCTATATTACAAAACTGTAGTATTCAAGACAGTATGGTACTGGCACAAAACAGACACATAGGTCAATGGAACAGAATGGAAAACCCAGAAATGGACCAACAACTACATCATCAACTAATCTTCAACAAAACAGGAAAGAATATCCCATGGGGAAAAAAAAAAAAAGGCAGTCTCTTCAAAAAATGGTGTTGGGAAAACTGGATGGCGACATGCAGAACGATGAAACTGGACCATTTTCTTGCACCATACACAAAAATAAATTAAAATGTATGAAAGAACCAAATGTGAGAGAGGAAACCATCAAAATTCTAGAGGGGAACACAGGCAGAGATCTCTGTGACCTCAGACCGAGCAGCTTCTGACTGGACATGTCACTGAAGGCAAGGGAAACAGAAGCAAACATGAACTACTGGGACTTTATCAAGATTAAAAGCTTATGCACAGTGAAGGAAACAATCAACAAAACTAAAAGGCAGCCTATGGAATAGAAGACGATATTTGCAAGTGACCTATCTGATGAATGGTTAGTATCTAAAATGTACAAAGAACTTACCAAACTCAACACCCAAAAAACAAATAACCCAGGTAAGAAATAGGCAGAAAACATGGATAGACACTTTTCAAAAGAAGACAACCATGTGTCTAATGGACGCATGAAAAGATGCTCAACATCTCTCAACATCAGGGAAATACAAATCAAAACCACAATGAGATACCACCTCACACCTGTCAGAATGGCTAAAGTTAACAACACAAGTAACAACTGGTAATGGCAAGGATGTGGAGAAAGGAGAACCCTCTTGCACTGTTGGTGGGAATGCAAATTAGTGCAGCCACTCTGGAGAACAGTAGGAAAATTCTCAAAAAACTAAAAATAGAACTACCTTACAATCCAGCAATTGTACCCAAAGGATACAAAAATACAGATTCAAGTGTTTATAGCAGCATTATCAACACTAGCCAAATTAAGGAGAGGGCCTAAATGTCCAACGACTGATGAATGGATAAAGAAATGATCACACACACACACACACACACACACACACACACACACACTGTAATACTACTCAACTATCAAAAATAATGAAATCTTGCCATTTGCCATGACATGGATGGAGCTAGAGTGTATTATGCTAAATGAAATAGATCAGTCAGAGAAAAGCAAATACCATATGATTTAACTCATTTGTGGAAGAAAAAAAAAACAGATGAATATATGGGAAGGGGGAAAGAGAAGGAAACAAACCACAAGACACTCTTAACAATAGAGAACAAGCTATGGATTGACAGAGGGAGGGGTATGGGGGATGGACTAGACAGGTGATGGATCACTTGTGACGAGGACTGGTTGTTGTATGTGTGCATGAACCACTGAATTCTACTCCTGAAACTGATATTGCACTGTATGTTAACTAAGTAAAATTTAAATTTAAAAAAGGGGAAGAAAAGAAATATACATATCAGAAAGAAAAGAAAAGGTAGTGGAGGGAAGTGAGTGAAGTGGACGAGACAGCAGAGCATCTGTCCCTTTTCTGGTCTCCTCAGATAGCACCTCTGAGAGCAGCACCATCTCCTCCAAGGTTCTAGTTCCTGGTGGGAAGGCGAGGGTGTAGCCTCAACTTCCAATACTGGTTACTTTTTCTCCTTCCCCTGTCCCTCCAGAGGAGGGATGGTAGTAACTTCCTTGCTGTTACCTCATCACCCTCTATTGACTTGTAGGCTCTTCTGTCACCTGGTTAACTGATACCCTGTATTCCATCCTGATTTACATATTCAAGTATTTCTCTTTCTTGCTAGACTTTGATCCTCCCTTTTTCAGAGGTCTAGTTTTTGATATCATTTGTGTATTTTCTAACATGCTTTCCCTCACACAGATTGGACTTCCGGGACATTTCTAATGGTAGCTAATCAACACTAAAGTGTTTCATATCAATGGATATGAAAGTCTTGGTGCTTGATATTGTGTTTAAGAATTCACGTTATTTTAATGACTTATTTACTTGAGATACTGGAGTTTATAAGATACATTTTTTTCTTTTAGGAAAGTTTTGCATAAGCAGAAAATTAGAATGTGTTCAGTACTTTTCACTTTTCATAAAGGTGCCTGAGAGGCTTTATCTTCAAGTCGTGTACGGACTTCAGTCAGGAACTTTGGGGATTCTGGCACATACAAGATTTACCAAGTCTTACAGACATTCAGAACACACCAACACTTGAAAAATTATACCTTTTAGAGACGATTAAAGAAGTGCAGAGGGAAGATATACAAAAATACTATCACTTTGTATGTTGGTGTGTGCATGTTTGTTTACATTTATATTAATTATAATATTATAAACCATGATCATCTAGCATTTACCAGGACTGGTCAAATTTTCTGTCCAATAGTTCAAAGGAACTGGGGGAGCTGATTTCAAATATGAATAAAGTCAATATGATACAGACAAAAGTACTGAAATATAAGATTTAACTCCTTAATGCAAACCTGCCCAAATGTGTGTGACATAAGTAAGTTTCATCAACCTAACAGTTTCGCTACTAATGACCCTGAAAGATGGAAATCAGTTTGAAAATGAAATTTGTGGGAACAAAATATCAAAACACCCTATCCTGTTCAAAAACATAGATTTTTCCTCTTTAAATTATTGTTCATTTTAGCATTCTAATCACTAAGCCTTCTATTTCATTATGGTCCAATATTGAATGTGCAATACAATAATTTTTTAGCAAATATACTATGAGACTTATAATGGCAAAACTATTCTTTTCAAAAATAGGACATTCATGCTCTTAGTATACCACCTGTCAATGAGTAGGTACTTAAGAAATGTTTGTTAAGTTAAACATTCCTACTTAGTTAATGGATACATCAGAATTATTCCATTATTTTTATATTACTATAAATAAATTGTATTTATATAGTGTGACAGTTAAAAAACATTTTTAAAGTTTGTTTATTTAGAGAGAGCTCATAAGTGTGTGTGCACAAGCAGGGGAGGGGCAGAGAAAAAAGGAGAGAGGGAGAATCCCAAGCAGGCTCCAACACTGTCAGCATGAGGCACCCCTATATAGTGTGATATTTTAAATTAGGTTGTTCAGTGTAGTCTGAACATTTCATCGTTATTTAGGATGTTGATGTTTTATACAATGCATTCTAAGTTCTGAAAACTACATGAATGGACTTTGAATTCAATCTACTAAGAGAGAGTCATCCTCTAATCTACCTAATATTGTTTAACTCCATTTTAGAGTAGACTCAGTTAAGTACAGTTAGTTAAAAATTGTTATGTGAAAGTCAAGAGACAAATGTACCATTTGGGCTGCAATTAGAGTAAAATGCAGAAAATTTTTCATCCACAATTTGAGGCCTCAGGAATGTCAAACATTAAGATCCAACATGAGTTCACAAATGAAGATCACCAAACCAAAAAGCCTATTAATTGCCATAAGTGAGATCAGAAACTGAAAGTCAATTTTAAATACTGAAGTGACCAGACACAGACTATAACATAATTATAAATGCAATGTTTAACATAATAAATATGTAACTACAAAAGTGACTAACAAAGTGTGCAGAACAACAAAATTTTTAGAAATGAATATGCTGAATGTGAAGAAAAAAAAGCACCTTGATGAATGGGTTAGCATTAGATTCAGCTGAAGAGAGAACTTGTGAATAGGAAAATATATCTGAAGAATTTATTTAGAATGCAGCAGAGATTCAGAGCAGAAAAATACAACAAAGACTTTAAGTTAGTGAGAATAGAATGATAACCTAAAATATACTATAAGGACATACCTGCTTTTCAGGTTGGAATTGGCAAGCAGACCTAGGAAAGAACCATAGGCTTTAATCTAATACTATGTTTACTCAACTTTATAGAAGGATGTGAAACCCGAGATACAGCAAGTACAGCCTCTTCATCTAATCCTCAGGTGCCAAAACTATCCACGTACCCAAGGTGTGTGGGGCCACACAAGAGCTATTCATTTCCTATCAATCTTATATATGATTCTAGTAATGCAAACCCTGACTTGCATGCCAATGCTCACACAATCCAGATGTTGACTCTTCTGTTTGCTAAGTAGCAATTTATGGGACAAGAAGGACATTCCCACACAGGGCTGTATCAGCCAAAGTCTGACGTTAACCCATATGCATAAATATTTGATTCAAATTTCAAAAGGAATAAATAAAAAAAAGAGAAAGAAACAAGGTTGGAAGACAGAAAGGCAGAAAACTTTCCAAAACTAAGGATGACCTAACCCAGAATTTATAGGAAATGCCGCTATCATGAAGAAGATATATAAGAAGAAAGACACACCTAGATACATCATGAACTGTCAAATTCCTGAGAATAAGTAAAGATTTTAAATATAGTAGAAGAGGGTAAAATTCTTTTGAAAAATGTCAGAAAATCAAATGACTAGATAAAAGTGAATCTATCTCTGAGCTATTTTTATGTTCCATTAATCTATCCGCACACCTTGATTAATCTGGCTTCATAATAATAAATCTTGAGTCACATCTATAAATTGTCCAACTCTGTTCTTTTTTGAAGATAATTTTGAATATTCTCCATTAATTTTGGTATTAGCTTATCATTTTAGACCAAAAATATCAATTGAGAGAGATTTTCTGGGCTCTTTTTGATTAATGTTTTTAACAGATTACCCTGGCTTCCATGTACAGAATGGATTAGAAAAAAGTAAGAATAGAGTAGGGACCCTAGTTTGGAGATTATCAGAGTAGTCCAAGAAAGGATGATGGAAGAAGCCTGGATCACAGGGTAACAGCAAGATGGACAGAAGTGTGTAGGTTCAGTATAAGCTTTACAGGGAATTCAAAAAGATGGAGACAATTTGGAACATGGTTTTGAACATTTATGAATGTAATTCAAATGTTATGTCATAGGCACAGATGTAAATTTTAGGGTCACCTGACATACAATTAAAACCTGCATGAGTTGGATGTGATTACATAAAACTTGTATGGTACTACACTGTTAAACTGTTGGGGAAAAGTGTCACACGCTATTTTGGGGTATGACAGGAGGCTAAATGAATTAATCTGCAAAATAACCCCAGAGTTGTGTTTAAAAGTATGATGATCTGTAATTATAAGGCTCTTTCCTTCAATCATCTCATTTTGTGAACCTATTTAATCAGTCTGGCTGTATAATAGGCTAAGATGTCATACATGCCTCGTGAATATATTTTACTAGGGGTGGAAATCAGTGCTAAACAAGTATGAAACCTGAAATGGTAATGGGTGTGGTGGTTGGCTAATCCCAAAATTAAAAGGATCATATTAAATATGTAATATTGGCCTTGGCTAAGGAAAACCACCAGGGCCTGAAATATATCTTCTCTCCTCTTTCTCTGTGTGTGAACAGACAGACACACACGCGCGCACACACACACACACACACACACACACACACACACACACAATACTAGCTGGAGACTGTTCTCTGTTTCATCCTGAAAATAACATGCTGAAAATGTTAGCTCTAATAATTTCACTAGATGTAAGCTTTTATAGCAAAATGTTAAAAATGCAAAGACATAAAATAGATTCTTTTTTACAAATTTCAAGATGAGAAAAAGTGCTCCTTTCTAAAACGCTGAGTTTGGGAATGTCACTTGACAAAGGAAGGAGAAATTATTAGACATAAAATATTCATTCATTAGACATGAATTAAATGACCATGTCCTGCATATACTATACAAATTCCTACTTAAGGGCCCCATTTGTAAACAATCTGATTAGTAAGTCTTGCTTTAATACCTTCCTATTTTTCAGGTTCCTAACAATTGAAAGGCCCATTATAAACACCTTGTGATCCTCCTACCTGTACTTCACATAAATGTCACAAGTCATAGGAACAGTGTAGAAATGAGGGCATTCCTAATAAATACTACTCTAGGTCAGGTATTTTTCTAGTCCATTGGGTTAAAGTTCTGAGGGAAGGAAATCAGTTTAATAGGGCTATGTTCTCTTAGACATTCATAAAGGCCAAGTATAAATCCACAATAATTATACTTTCGGGAGCAGTAAAGAAATACCTTGGTGCATATAAGATCCACAGTTACAGAAGTGCCACTGAAATACCATTTCCTGTTTGTAGAATTATTCAACCACAGAATCTTTCCACACAAAAGTTTCTCATAAAATATGAGTATCTCGCCTTGCCTCTGAGTGAAATTCCTGAGAATATATTAACAACGTAGGGAGGATATTCATAGAATTGAGAAGACACAAAGAAAAAGAAATAGTTTAGAAGCTGGACGACTCACCAAGGGTGGAATTTATAGATAGTCTATCATTTTAACACAGACTGTTAAAAAATGTTTCCTTTGTTTCTATAGCGTATACCAACCTGTGTAGCATACTTGTGGCACTTTTAAGAGAAGTAATAAAGCTGGAGCCTGTCTTCAGAGAGTCTACAACTTATTTAGGGAGGCTGACAAAGCTAAAAATTCAACATAATGCAGGCATTTCCCTAATTTTTGAGTGTGTGGCTGACTAATGGAGGTCTGCTCCATAACCAGCCTCTCCTTAATTCCTTTATGAAAGAACCATATACATATTTTTTTCTGTGCAGTAATGTGCCTTGTTGAAATAGCAGTTTCTCAGACTGTCTAGAAACTAGGAATATCCAACTGGCCAACTTCTAGTTGATTAAATGCAAACAAAAGCATCCCCTATGGATATCCAAGAAAGTCATTGTTTCAGTGATGAAAATGAACAGTTTCAGCTGGCAGCAGCTTTTTGCCATTTACTTTTTATCTTCCTGCCTGAAATGTGGATGTAATACCTGAAAATGGAACTCCCATCTTGTGACAAGGAGAAACACAAAAAACCACAGGCCGGGGAAGCAGGATAGGAAAATGGAAGTAACCTGCCACTCCAATGGTATCACGAAGCTGTTGTGTGCCTACCTTTGGACTTATTATTTGAGGATATATAACTATTTATTTGATGGATCTTCAGACAGATGAATCTAATCCCAACTGATAAACACGCTATTACAGTTAATCTAGGGGTCATGGCATTAATCCTAATAAATTCCTCAAATTCTCTGAACCCTATCTCGTTTATTTCTCACAATAATCCTCTTGGAGTAAGTGACGATATCCACTCCTCCTGATGAGGAATTTGAGACTCATGGAGGTTTTATCTGTCCTGAGGTCACACAGATAGTTCATGGTAGGAACAGTGTCTGCACCTATTTGCTCCATTATATCACCTTATCATTATCAATATCTATGATATAAATCTTGATATTCAATATCAATAGTATGAGTGGTTTCCTGAATACTTTTGAACAAATGTTACTTTCTGTTAAATCCTCTACATGTGTAGTTCTAACAATAACATATTTCAGCAACTTGAAGGTGGCAAGTCTATAATGAAAGTAAAAACAATCCTTGTTATTCATATTTTCCAACTGCATAAGTTGAGTTGAGAAGGTGAGGAGTCTGCTCAAGACAGAGAAGGAGGGAGAATGTATTTTTGTCATCTAACCTCAAATTTAATCATTTATACGCCTAGCTGTGCAATAAGCTATTTTCTCCCCATTTTCCCTCTTTCCTCAGTGAATCTCTCTCTGTGAACCTGGAAATAATTTGCTTAGGAAGCTGGGTCAATGTTCAGAGGATCCAATGCCCTGTTGGTTTTGTCAGTGCCTCTTAGGGAATTCTGAATAGGAGATTAAAGATAGCTGTTCTGAGCAAGCTTGGACCTCTTGCCAACCCTGTGCCCCTAAACTGCTGAAACGTGAGGGAGCTCATCTGTGTATATCTAACCATGACCCACTCAGATGCATGGATGGGAAGCAGAATATGAGCACTGCAATGATACCAGCACAACATACAATGAGGGTGCCAGGTGACACCTGAGTGGACCATCTCAGTTACATCTAGAAGGTGAGTCTCAGGTCTGCTGGTGGTCCGTCTCACTTTTTCCATTTTGCCAAGTATGTTTGGTAGATTTGGAAAATGAAATATTTATGCACTGAGTAAGACCTGCCAGTCTGATTGCCAGTATACACCCTATGGAGGCACATTGTTGAATAAACAGGAAAGCTTTTATCCTGCCAACCTGCTGGGCGCCTTTCTCCAAGGCTGAGTCAACACACAGCAATGGTTATATGATATATTTGAAAGTGTGGAGGACAGGGGGTGATCTTTACCAGAGTTATTAGGCAAGGATAGCTTTAGGGTCTTCCAATTTTATGCATATATAATACTGCATTACTCCAATTTGAGAATTGTTGATATATGCATTTTATATAAAATCTAGAACTAAATAAATGTTACCTAAAGTATCTAAAATTTGTGAGTTACTATAAATACACTGGGAAAGCTGAATTTCATGTAGTCTTAGAATAATAAAGCAAGCACAAATTTAAATTAAGACACAAGTTTCATATGGAGTAAGGGCACACATTGGTCATTGCTTTCAGATTTATTTTTTACTTTTTAAGAAAACACATATCTTTTCTGTTGTTTCTCAGTGGGTACCAAAAGCATCTGGAGTCAGTTACATTTATTTATGTTCTATTCTAACTAAAATGGCCTTGCTGAAAAGTATTTCAAAATTTATTTAAGGAAAAATAAAACTGACTTTAGGCTCACATGCCAGGTTTTAGCCCAGAGCAAAGTGTCGTGACTGATTCCTAAATGAAATGGAAACACTGACAGACTCTTTATCCTGGCAGTGCTAGAAGGATAACAGGTAAATACAATAGTTTGAGCTAATAATAGGTAACATTTTCCAGGTTTTGCTATTAAAGGTCTCTCACGACAAACAAGCTTTTATAAAGTTTCTCCAAGCAAAGTTTGCCTATAAGATAAATAGTCAAAATTCAGCCAATTTTCCGTTGTAATAAAATATGATTCCTTTTTGGCTGTTTTCACATTGTTAGTTTCTCTTTGCAAGTTTCACATTATTAGAATATGTACTTTTAGATGTTAGACCCCTAGTTAAAAGGGACCCTATAGGCATCAATAAAATGAGGGCATTTAATAAGATATTATTAAATTTCCTTGTAAGGCAAGTTAGGTGTTTACAAGATCTCTTAAAAATTAGTAATTTTTATGAAATATCTCTTATCTCATTGGTTTCCTAAATTCAATTTATGATTCTCCAGTGTTTGTATTTAACTGAAATTCTGAACATGCTGACATCGTAGTTTGTATTATTTTGACATGACCTCATAACACTGTTTGTTTGTTGCTTTTGTTTGGTTTGGTTATTATTAATGTTCCTTAAGGCAAGAAAACCAGACAGGACGTTTAGTGCATGGATTTGAGAGAGGAGAACAGTATTTGGATCCTGGTGCCGACACCCCAGAGCTTTCCCCTCATGGGTACTCTTCTAGTTTTTGAACTGGTAGCTATCCTAGTAAGGGGTCTAGCACAACTCCCAGCTCATGGCAAATGCTCTCAAAATCTTAGCTGTAATCATTTGGTGTGTAATTTTTTTTTCATCGGAATGACATATAACACAATTTCCCCTCATTAAGCACCAGTTAGCCAACTATTATGAACTGAAGTGTTTATCGCCACTATTTTACAGAGCTACTGATGTCATTATGGAGGGTCTGTTTCTGGAATCCTTTTTCTATTTAATTGGTCAACCCTCATTGTGCCTGAGCCCATAAATGCTTTATTATCATGATTTTATATCATACTCTGAAGGCTACGTCGTCTCTGTTTGTTTTAAAGAGTCTATGGACTCTTATGGCCCCCTTTGCTCCTTTACATATATGTTAGAATCTACTTACATCAAGTTCTATGAAGTATCCCATGGCCATATGTATTGAAAATTTCACAGACTCTACAGATTAATTTTGTAGAAGTATCATCTTTCACATTTTAACCCTTCCTTTCCAGAGGCTTGTTATTATTTTCTATTTATTTATATATTTTGTAATTACATATATTCACATATATATATATATGTACTCATAAACACACACAGATATACATATATCTTCTTGTATGATGTGTAACAATAATTTTTGTATATACTTTCATGTGGATCATTTTACGAAAGATTATTCTGTTCATTTATTTATTTTGCTAAAGGTAATTTCTGAAATTAGGTCTCCTGTCTTGCTGGCATACAGAAATGTAATAAACTCTGTTATTAATGCTAAACAAAATCATGTTAGATCCTACACTGTTTTTTTGTGTAGGCAGTTATACTTTCTTCAATACTTATAATGTTGAGCAAAATCTTTGATAAGAATAAATGGTGAGCATACTTTTCTTTTCCTTGATTTTAAGAGGAAAGTCTTTTATTTCACCACTATGTATAATGCATGGTTTTGGTAGATAATTTTAATCTGGTTAAGACAGTTCCGCCACACCCCTTCTTTTAAGTTGAGTGAGGAATTTTCAACTGGTTTATTTGCATCTACTGACACTCTTCCATGGTTTTCTCCTTTTGTTACTTAATTTGGTGAATTATATTTATATTTTTTTTTCTAAAGTTAATTTACATTGATTTCTGGGATTAATTCAGTCAACATGTACTCTTTGAAAATTCGCTATATAATAAGGTGTAGGTAATGGGCTGGTGTAGGTAATGGGCTTACCCAGTTAACAAAAGACATACCTTGATGAATCTCACCGTAGTTACAGGGAAAGACTACAAATAAATTTTTAAAACTGAATAAGCAGTATGCCATAAGTACACTGGAGAAAAAAACACCACAAAAAATTAACTTGTTCACAACACATTATATCACATATATTTTTTTTTGTCTTTTTTCTTTCTTTATTTTATTTTTTGGCCAATATTTTGTTTAAGATACCTGTGATCTCATGTATGTGTTTGGCCTACCATCTTTCCTTTCTCGTGGTATCTTTGGTTTGGATAACAAACTTTTATGAGCATCATAAAATGAGTTAGGGAGCATTCCCTCATTTAAATTTATTGCTGTGTTGTATTAGCTTGTCTAAATGGCATATCAACATCTTATCATGTTTTCTCCAATCAAGTATTGAATAAAATTCTCCCAAATATATTCAAATGCAGAATGTGCACAATAATGCTTTTTTCTTTATGACTTACGTTAGAGATTGTAATAATTGAGTGATATTAAGCATTTCTTAATGCAATATAATTTATTCCATTGCATCTGTTCTTATTTTCATCATTTGAGTTTGTATATCAATGTATAAAACAATGTGAAATATTTTCTGGTATCAATGTTTGTATTCTGCATAAAATTCTACCAGAATGTTATCAAATTTGGTTGTGATTCCTGCCAAATGAAGAATATTCCCACATTCACATTATTTCTGGAATGATCATCTCAGTGCTAGATAAGGCCTTGCCAAGAACAGGATTATGTAGATTATATATTCAAAAACAGCATTTTCTCACATTTTCATAAAATTTTTGTTATACAGAAAGACATTTATATTTTTAAGAATCATATTTCAATTCAGAATACTTACATCTATTGATGATATGAATTTTTTTTATTCATGTTACAATCAGTGTGTGACAAAACCGGTACTCTCTGGACTCACTCAAATTTTATAATCAAGTAATTTCCATCCCTAAAACAAATTTAATAAAGTGAAAAAAAAATTCAAGGCAGAAGTAACTGGGATCCAATCAGTTTTTTACCATATGCCAAAAAAAGTGTTAAATATTTTTAAAAATTTTCTATATATACCATCTTTTAGATAATTAAAAGATTGTAATCTAAGTGATGATTCTTAACAAAAGTGACTGATTTAATATTTATATTTCAAATTTCAGGCCATCTTATCTAAATCAGAAACAGCGTATTTCTTTTCACTAAAACAAAGTCCATGAGATAGTCAAATGAAGTCTTTAGGGATAGTCCTGTTTTTACTGAAACTCAACCATTATGATTGACATGGAGGTAGAGATTATAGTTATTTTCTGCTCTATCAGTAAAGTATCTTTTGCTATATAATGGCCAATTCAGTAGCCCTAAAGTCATTTCCTATTTTCTGGCATTTTTGCCTATTTTCTCAAAAATTATATTCATTTATCTAAATAATTGTATTTTCTTTTCATCTCTAATGGCTTTCTATTTTTTCCTAATAATTCCTTGAAAATGTACTTTACTAACCAGTGGATGAAATATTATGTTAGTATTATAACATAATATTTTAAAAACTTAAAATATCATCTACATCACTGAAAAGTTGTTATAGAAATTAAATTTTTAGTCATGAAATTTCTGTTTCATCAAATAAATAACTGCTATAATATAATTAGTGGATCATTATGTATTAATCTCTAATTTATTACTACATTCTATTTTGCGACTTGTTAATTGTACATGAAAATTAGGTATCACTTGCCAATTCACATTACAACAAAAGTAATTACAATTTAAATTAGGAGCTTGGCAATATCATTTCAGCACAATAAACAAACATTAGACCATATGACTACAATGTGAAACACCACAGAGAGCTAATATATTATACAAATAGATATTTTTAGATACATCCATAGGAACATCAACCAGAGAATTATTTAAAATTTTAAATTATTTAAAAAAAATTTTTTAACATTTATTTTTGAGACAGAGAGAGACAAAGCATGAACGGGGAGGGTCAGAGAGAGGGAGACACAGACTCTGAAACAGGCTCCAGGCTCTGAGCTGTCAGCACAGAGCCCGACGCGGGGCTCAAACTCACGCACCACGAGATCATGACCTGAGCTGAAGTCGGCCACTTAACCAACTGAGGCACCGAGACGCCCCAAATTATTTTTATTTTAAATATTCTTAAAACATGGTAGGGTTGGACAGCATTCACATTATTTAACTCATGCCTCCTTTGTAAATAGAAGCAAAACGAAATGTACTATCCCCATAGAGTAAGGCATTTTATTTTAATCTAAGAGTCCTAAAGTACTGATTTATTAGAATATTCAATCTCCCAGAAAATATTTACAATAAATGTGCAAATTATCCATCTTCGGATTTACAAAATCATAAAACAACAGAAATAATTTTCAAACTAATGAAGACGCCTATTTTGTGACTAGTGCATCTGCCATGCAGCGCCCATACGCAGCCTGCCATGAATACCCTGCCATGATGTCTTCTATTCTGTGATTGGTTCATACAACGTCTCTACTCACATCTATACCATTTCAGGAAAGCAGCCAGTGGTTGTTTTTCAACTTTTCCAAATATATCTTCAGCATTGTTAATTTTTGTATAGTTTCGCCACCCCTTCTGGACACATAAAGCTCAAAAATAATCTGTTTTGTTAACTTAAGAAGGAGGTAGTCTGTTTGGTTTTAATAGCAGAATCATGGCACTTTAAAACAAATGATCCCAGAGCCAAAAATCTCAGAATTATGTGGCATCATATGGCTCACCAATTCAATGCCATAACTTTACATAAAGTTTCATTTACTGGCAGATGGCTGTTAATGTTGCAGATGTGTTTCTACATGCAGTAGAGTGCACTGGTACAGAGAACAAGCATTGTAATATCCTCCCTGTTGGCCAAACTTAGAGCTATTTTTTTTTCTTAGACAAAGACAAAATTATTTGATCAAGTGAGCCCTAAGTAATCCTGCTGGGTAAGAGCCTGAAGTTACCATGAAAAGGAAATCAGATTGTCAATGGGGGTGAGGAAAGGGAATAAAACTGCTGATGTTGGGCTGGAGGGTATATCTCATAGCTTCTTCCACCTTTATTTTCTAATTTTACTAACATGTCCTTCATAAGCGAGAGTATGTCATTCAGTTGTGGGATTGGCATATAAAATATGAGGTTTATTTTCATTTTCATCAATTAGAGGAGCAAAATCTAATGTGAACAAACAGCAGCAATAACAAAAGATGGCAAAAGATGAACCAGCTTTATGTTATAGAAAAGAAGGCTGATGCACCATGCTAATATCAAGCAAAATGGACTTTAAGATAAATACATTCCTGGAGATAAAAATTTCAAGTCAGTGAGAAGTTATAATATTTTTAATTTAACCTATTAAATAATCTTAAAAATGTCAACCAAATTTTGGAATGTACAGGTTAGGAAATTTGCCTAATTGGCGTGAGATATTTAAACAGATATTTATTGATAATTCATAGGACAAAAGACTACATATTTTAAGAATATGGAAGTTGTGAACAATATAATTAGAAGTTCAGTTTAATGGATATATGGACCACCATGTTCCACAAAAGGGAACATCCATATTCTTCAGAGCATAAATGCAACATTTATAAAAGTTGCTATTATTGTAAGTCACAAAACTTTAGTACAATTGAAAGAATTAGAATCATGTAGAGTATATTTGCTATGATATACTGCTGTTGAATTAGAAGTCAGTAACAAAAATAGGTCTGAATAATCCATATATTATAAAAGAATACTGAAAATTGAAAATACATATGAAAATTCTTCCTATGAACATGTGTGACCCAATTCAAATGGAACTTAGAGAAAAAATTATGACATTTACGTGCTTATAGTAGAAAGTATATATTTGTCAGCTAAGGCTGCCATGATGAAGCACCACAGACTAGGTGGCTTACACAACAGAAATTTGCTTTCTCACAGTTCCAGAGACTAAAAATCCAAGTCCAAGGTAGCAGCAGGTATGGTTTCTCCTGAAGCCTCTTTACTTGGCTTGCAGATGGCCACATTCTTGTTGTGTTCTCACATGATCTTTCCTCCCTAGATGCATACCCCTTGTGTCTTTTCTGTGTCCAAATTTCCTCTTCTTATCAGGACATCATTCAGGTTGGATTAAGTCCCACCCCACTGGTCTTGTTTTAACTTAATCACCACTTTAAAGGCCCCATTTTAATAGAGTCACGTTTTGAAGTACTGGGGGGCGGGGGTGTTAGGTTTCAACATATATAAATAAGCCTAATACAAGAAGAAAGTCTATTAGTTAATGAGTAATGTGTCAAACATAAGTAATTACAAAATAATCAATACTGTTGCCAAAACAAGCAGAAATAAGAGACAATAAAGAACAGAAAATCAATAGAATATAAAACCAGAGATACATGAGAAAAAAATTTAAAGATGAAAGACAATTTTTTTTTACTTTTACTAAAAAATAGAAATAAATAAACAAACATTTGGCATAATTGTTCAAAAATACAGATGGCATAAATAATATTGGGAATGGGAAAAGAGGAACATAAGCTCTAAGGACCATTTTCCATCTAGGAACTTCAGTAAAAGTATCTTTTACTAATTATTACTAGGAAACTATCTCAGCATTTTAGTGAATCTCTGCCTTAATTTGATAACTAAGTTAGATGTTCCTACTAGTTTATTCCTCAAGGATATCAGTTATCATATTATATTGTAATTTTCTACCCATCCCCAGTTTGAGCTACACCATCAGAGATGAGAACAGAAATAATGATATTAGACCAGATGGACCTAATAAATATAGTCTGAACGTTCTATCCCAGAACAATGAATTACACATTCTTTTCAAGTGGTCATGGACTATTCTCTAGGATGGATCACATGTTAAGCCACAAATTAAATCTCAATAAATTAAAAAAAAAAAAAGACTGAAATCTATCATGCACTTTTTCTGCCCACAACAGTATGGAACTAGAAAGAAATCACAAGAAAAAAATCTGGAAAGAACACAAATATATGGAAGGTAAATAACATGCAACAAGACAATGAGTGGGTCAACTGAGAAATCAAAGAGGAAATCAAAAATATGTGGAGACAAGTGAAAATGAATACACAATGGCCCAAAATCTTTGGGATGCAGCAAAAGCTGTTCCAAGAGGGAATTTTATAGCAATACAGGCCTACCTCAAGAAAAAAGAAAAATCTCAAATAAACAACCTAAACTTACACCCAAAGGAAATATAAAAAGAGAAAAAACAAAGTCCAATGCCAGTAGAAGGAAGGAAATAATAAAAATCAGAGCAGAAATGAATGACATAGAGACTAAAAGAACAACAGAACAGATCAATCAGATTAATAAGACCAGGAGCTGGTCTCTGAAGAAAAAAAAAATGATAAACCTTCAGCTAGACTCACCACAAAAAAAAAAGAGAGAGGACACAAATACATAAAATCAGAAATGAAAAAGAAGAAATAACGATACCACAGAAATACAAAAGATTAAGAGAGAATGTTATTATAAATTATATGCCAACAACTTGGACAACCTAGAAGAATAGACAAATTCCTAAAATCATATAGCCTTCTAAAACTGAATAAAAAATAAATACAAAGTTTGAGCCGACCAATTACAAGGTAATGAAATTGAATCAGTAGTCAAAAATTCCCAACAAACTATCCAGGAGCAGATGTCTTCACAGGTAAATTTATCAAACATTAAAAAAAAGTGTTAATACCTATTTTCAAACTATTCCAAAAAATTGAAGAGAAAGGAAAGCTTCCAATTTAGTCTAGAAGACCAGAATTACCCTGATACCACACACAACCAGATAAAAACACCACACACACACACACACACACACACACACACACACACACACACACAAAGAAAAACAGAGGCCCATATTTCTGATTGATATAGATGTAAAAATCTTCAATAAAATATTAGCAAACCAAACCCAACAAAACATTAAAAAAATCATTCACCACGGGGCGCCTGGGTGGCTCAGTCAGTTAAGTGTCTGACTTCAGCTCAGGTAATGATCTCACTGTTCATGGGTTCAAGCTCTGCATCGGGCTCTGTGCTGACAGCTCAGAGCCTGAAGTCTGCTTCGGATTCTGTGTGCGTGTCTCTCTTTTCCTGCCCCTCCCCCGCTCATGCTCTGTCTCTCTCTGTCTCAAAAATAAAATAAACATCTAAATAAATAAATAAGTAAACAAACAAACAAACAAACAAACATTCACCATGATGAAGTGAAATTTATTCCAGGTATGTAAGCGTGGTTCAATATCCACAAATCAATCAACTCATTAATGAAAGAAAGAATAAAAACCATATGATCATCTCAACAGATGAAGAAAAAAACACATTTGACAAAGTATGCCATTCATTTGTAATGAAAACTCTTAACAAAGTAGGTTTAAAGGGAATATATTTCAGCATATAAAGGCCAAATAGGAAAAACCCACAGCTTATGTCATACTCAATGATGAAAAACTAAGAGCTTTCCTTTAAGATTAGGAACAAGACAAGGATGTCTACTCTCACCACTTTTATTCATCATAGTACTGAAAATCTTCACCAGAAAAATTAGTTAAGAAAAAGAAATAAGAGGCACCCAGGTTGGTGAGGAAGAATTGAAACTTTCATTATTTGCAGATGACATGATACTACATATTGAAACCCTAAGACTCCACCAAAAAAACCTAATAGAACTGATAAATGAATTCAGTAAGTCATAGGATACAAAGCTAATATACAGAAATCTGTTGCGTTTCTACACACTAATAATGAAGTAGAAGAAAGAGAAATTGAGAAAAATCCCATTTACAATTGCACCAAAAATAATAAAATACCTAGGAATAAACTTAACCAAGGAGGTGAAAGATCTGTACTTGAAAAACTATAAAATATGGATAAAAGAAATTAAAGATGTCACAAACAAATGAAAAGATATTTCATACTCACGGAACCAATATTGTTAACCAATATTGTAAAAATGGCCACCATACTATCCAAAGCTACCTACAGATTCAATGTCCTCCCTATCAAAATAACATTTTTTTCACAGAACTAGAACAAATAATCCTAAAATTTGTATGCTACCACAAAAGACCCTAAATAGCCAAAGCAATATTGGAAAAGAAGAAAAAAGCTTGAAGTATCACAATCCCAGCTTTCAAGATATACTACAAAGCTGTAGTAATCAAAACAATATGGTACTGGGACAAAAATAGACACACAAATCAATGAAACAGAATAGAATCCAGCAATAAACCCACACTTGTATGATTAATTAATCTATGACACAGGGGGAAAGGACTGTCTCTTCAACAAATAGTACCTGGAAAACTGAATAGCTACATGCAAATAATGAAACTAGATGACTTTCTTACACCATACACAAAAATAAAACTACTAGAAGAAAACATATATACTCACAAAGGCAAAATTAAACTATTGGGACTACATTAAAATAAAAGGATTTGCACCATCAAAGAAATGACAAGGCAACCTACTGAATGAAAGAAGATATTTGTAAATGATATATCCAAAAAAGGGTTAATATCTAAAATATTTAAAGAACTTACATAATTGAACAACAAAAAATCTAATTAAAAATGGGCAGAGGAGGTCGCCTGGGTGGCGCAGTCGGTTAAGCGTCCGACTTCAGCCAGGTCACGATCTCGCGGTCCGTGAGTTCGAGCCCCGCGTCAGGCTCTGGGCTGATGGCTCAGAGCCTGGAGCCTGTTTCCGATTCTGTGTCTCCCTCTCTCTCTGCCCCTCCCCCATTCATGCTCTGTCTCTCTCTGTCCCAAAAATAAATAAAAAAAAACGTTGAAAAAAAATAAAATGTTTAAAAAAAAAAATGGGCAGAGGACCGAAAAAGACATTTTTCCAAAGAAATACAAATGGGCAACAGACACATGAAAAGATGTTCAACATTAGAAATCACCAGGGCAATGCAAATAGAAAACACAATGAGCTATCACTGCATACCTGTCAGAAAGCCTACAATCGAAAGAATACCAAGTATTGGTGAGGATGTGGAGAAAAAGGAACCCTCAGGTACTGTTAGAAGGAATGAAAATTGGTACAGTCACTGTGGAAAACTGGTATGAAGGTTCCTCAAAAAAGTAAAAATAGAATTACTACATTGTCCAGTAATTCCACTACTGGGTATCTGCCCAAACAAAACAAAAACTCTATTCAAAAAAGATACATGCATCCCTATGTTTATACAGCATTATTTACAATAGCCAAGATATGGAGGTAACTTAAGTGTCCATCCATAGATGAATGAATAAAGAAGATGTTATATATAATATATATAATATATTATATATATATTTTATATAAATATATATTATATATTGTATATATAATATATATATAATGATTCAAGGCAGTTGAAAGGAATCTAGTCTACCATATTCCTACTCCACAATTTCATATGCATCTCCCCTCACACTCTCTGGCTTTGTTCTATTATAAGAGATAGTTCAACAAGGTGGTCCTTCCAGTTTTCTCAAGGTCTTATTACTGTTATTTCCTTTCTTATCTCAATCATGATTTTCTCCATTTGTATTGATTCATTCCTGGTGGCATATAAACATGCTCTAAGATTTACCATTCAAAAATAAACAACACTGACAAAGCTGTGTATATAGCCTTCAATTCCGTTATATCTCCTGTCCCTTTCTCACTGAAACCTTTTAAAGCATTACCTATTATCACTACTTGACTTCTTGTCCTTCCTGTTTTTACTCTTCGTGATACAACAAGGTTTCCATTTCAAACACACTGAAAAGGTACTATTTGAGATACTCAGTAACCTACATGCTTCCATGTCTAAAAGCTAATTCTTCATACTCATCTCCTCTTTCCTCTCAATGGCATCTACTTTCTACTTCTTTAACCACATTTCTTGTATTTAGGAAAAATCTTAACTTCTATTTTTTCTCTTAATTTACTTTTTTTAAAGCGTCCTTTGCTAGTGCCTGCTCTTTTGTTTCACTTTTAACTGTTGGAATACAATCATATATTGGATGGAATGTTATTTTATAATAATAAAATATTATAAATGGCCCCCTCTTCCCATATTTTATACACCAATGAATGAAAGAAATAATAACAGCAGGGCAACCTTAGCAGTTAGATAGTGTAGAGTTAGATAGACATTTCCAAGTTCTCTACAATACTCAATCTATATTCCAGTGGTTCCCAAATGTTATTTTTAGCCATATTCCACTGAAGATCATATATCCTACTGTATACTTACCATCTCTATTGAAAAATCATTTTCTCAAAATTAACATTGCCAAAACTCTGCCCCAAATCAGGTAAGACCCTCTATCACAGTGAATGTCAACATATAACATAGCTAATTAATTCAATGAACTAGGGTTCAAGTTTGATTTTCCCCTCTCTTTTTGTTTTTGTTTTTATGGTTGAATCCAGTCTGTCAAAGAGTTCAGCTCCACTGGATCGATGTCAAAAATGTATTCTGAATTGTTCCACATCTTTCCATCTCTTTCGTCCTAAACCTTCCCCCAAACTCATCATCTCTAGCCTGGACTACTTAAATCACCTCAGAACTTTTAAAATCACCTTTAACTCCTGTATAATCTATTCCATACAGACCTTCCAGGTTAATTTCTCTCTTTTTTTTTTTTGGAACATAAATTATGCTACACTATTTCCCTACTCATATCTCTCAATTGCTTCCAATTATGTATAGAATAAAATTTAAGCCTCTTAAATGGCCCATGAAGACTTTATGTGAGGGCTCTCTGGCCTTGTTTTTTGTCTTTCTCCAATTTTCCTAATCATCACCTTCACACAATGTAGCCACATGGGCCTTTCCTTTTAGCCAAACACACCCAATTTCTTCCTGCTTAGGTCCTAGATATTCTTAGCTGGGAAGATGCTTCCTCATGTCTTTGCTAGCCCGGCTCCTTTTCCCATTCAAGCGTGAGCTGTAGTGTAGGTGCTTCTTACAGTTCTTTGCTTACCATCTGCACAACCAACCTCTTTCCTCACTCTGACTACCACAGCCCTCTGCTTTTTAAAATTTTCTAATAGCTAACCACTACCTTGTATCATCTTATTTAAAATTCTCAATACTTTTTTTTGAAATAAGTATTCTTATTGTCTTTATATAGATGATAAATCATGGTTCATATTAAATAAATTGTCTAAATTCAACAACATTTACGGAGCAGTGCTATCTGTTCCCCAAAACATGATCATTGCAATTTGCCATACCGACACCCCATATTAGATTTCACACACACACACACACACACACACACACACACACACACACACGTACGTGTGTGCTTCACACAAATAATTCTCTTTTTACTTCATTTCAACTATATTTAGGCCTGCCTACTAGGAAAATATTAGGCAACGTAGCTCTAGGTCTTTTTAAATAACACAAGTACTCAGTCCTTGTTCAGGATATGGCAAGTGATTGTGATTGTCAGATACCAATCTTTCAGACTAATCTAGGTAACTCTCAAGTGCTTGGGTTGAATCATTAAACCCACCTAATCTGACTGGAGTTAAGAGTTTGAAAGTTGAAACACAGACCAAATTCCTCATAGTAACGTTTACATTCCTTTAAACTGTCTTGTGTGTGATCACCCAGATAACTGAGTACTCTATTAGTTGAAAACCGCATGTATATGTATATTGATAAAATTGAGAGGTGGGGGTAAGAAGATAAAGGAGTGTAAAGAATTTGAAAGCCCACAACAATTTAACAAACAATAAGTCCTTAACCAGAAACATATGGTTTTTCACGCCATGTGTAAAACATTAAAAGGAGAAAGAATAAAATAAGAGAAAAAAATGATATTGGGTATTGTGTTACGATGCAAAATTATATATATATATATACCTATACATATATATATATATACACCTATACATATATATATATATATATGTTTTATTTTGAGAAGAGCTTTTAGCATAAATAAAAGCTGTTTTTGAAGTAAATTTACTAATTAGTAACTGTGTTTATTTCTGGCTGTATTGGTATTAAACACATTGTAAAATATTCACAGTTGACCACACAGATCACTTATCAGATTCAGCTCCTGTGTTCCATAAATTGCAAAAATACTTTGGTGCTTCATATAGCTTAAAAGGGTAGCTGTCCAATAAACTTTATTTCTTTTAAAAGAAATAAGTTTAATTCACTTTAAAGGTAGGGAAGTTTGGTGTGTGTGTGCGCGCGCGTGTGCGTGCCTGTTCCTTCCTGTTGCCTTAATCAACAGTCATCTGTCTCTAAGGGAAAATCCCCTAAAGATTTCTTTTCATAACTACCATGAGATAATGTGGCAGGCAGCTTTCTAAAATGGTTCACAATGATTCATGTCATCTATTATTCATGTCCCTGTCTAATTCCCTCCTCTTAAGTGCAAGCTGGACCTACATAGTGACTTGCTTTCAACAAACTGAATATGGCAAATGTGATTGGATATAACTTCCAAGATAAGGCTATAAAAGCCAGTGACTTCTGTTGCTAGCAATCTCTCTTTTGCTTGTATTCTCTCTGCTTGTTCATGCTGATGAAGCAAGCTATCATATGGAAAAGTCTATGTGGCAAGGAACTGAGAGTGACCTCTGGACAGTAGCCATGAAGAAACTTAGGCTCTCATGCCAACAGTCTAAAAGGAACTGAATTCTACCAACAAACAGGTAAATCAGCTTAGAAGTAGATCCTTCCCCAGTTGACCCAGCAGGTGAAACTCAACCTAAGATGTCACCTTGACTGTAGACTTGTGAGAGGTCCAAAAGCAATGAACCAGCTAAATTGTGCCTGATTCCTGGACCACAAGAATTGTGAAATAATAAATGTGTGCTTTTTAAAACCAATGTTTTGGCGTAAATTGTTATGCAGCAACAGATAATAGATACAAAACATAATTAGAAATAAAATAATTTGACTCCACCATTTCCCTGGTCAGTCATATCCAACATCGTTTTTTGTATTCTACCCTCTCAAGATCTATTTCAACCTATCCAGCCATCCTATTTTTCCCCTTCCAACCCCCATCCACATTTGCTTGAAATATTTCAATATTTCAATATTCCCTAAGAGTTATTCCCACCTCCAGGCTGGTGCATTCCATTTCAGACTCTATATGATAGCATGTCCATAACTAACATTGACAAGTTTTCTGGAAGGAACATTTCCTTTATCAAATAATGTAGGTAAGGCTGGGTACTTTACATTCCTTTGGAGAGTCATAAGTGAAGTTATGATACTGTCATGTAACTTTATTCAATAGAGTTTCTCAAATTTATTTGACTATAAGACTTCTCTCTCTCTCTTTCCCCTCCTCTCTCATTTTAAAAATCATTGCTAACATTTCATGGAATCAATTTTGACTCCCAAAAAGAAGGAAAAAAAAATCTCTTTGGCAAATAGTGCTCCAAACTTCTAAGAGAATATTATTTTTCTAAAATGCACATCAAATCATGTCACTTGACTTGCTTACCATACATTTTGTCAACTTCAGGCTGCTTACTGAATAAAATTAAAAAAAAAACCATTCAATTGAAGTCATCTATGACCTGATTTAAAGTCTCAGGTCTTTTTATTAGTTATTTATCTGACTGACTGATCCACTCTGCTCCTCTTACCCTCACTGTTGCTTTACTAAACTCCAGGTAGTTTGCTAACCCTTCTTTTGGTCTGGAGGTTGGTAATCTCCATTTATGTTTCTTTATGAAAGAAGAGTAAAAAATCTTTTTCATATGCCTACCTCTATTCCTTCAAGGGCCTGATAAACTATAACTAATTTTTCTATCCACTTCAAGGGTCATTTAATATGAAGTAGTTACACAGCTTGAGATCTATGGGAAATTTGTTTCATCTCTGAGCATATTATTCAAAACCAACACTTTTATTACAAATATTTATAAAAGTTAAGGTATATTTCCTTTCAATGTCCTTGTATTGCTGATGTTGGAATCATTTCAGGTTCTCATTACAGTGATAAAATCTCTCCTCTCCTCTCTCCTCTCCTCTCCTCTCCCCTCTTCTCCCCTCATCTCTTTTCCCTCACTTCTACTATACCCTGCTCACAAGAATACTATCATTTTATATGTAATTATTTGTTTTTTTTCAGATTTCATACTATAGCATGTTTTTATTTTTTTTTATTTTTTTTATTTTTTGATTTTTTTTATATATGTAATTTATTGACAAATTGGTTTCCATACAACACCCAGTGCTCATCCCAAAAGGTGCCCTCCTCAATACCCATCACCCACCCGCCCCTCCCTCCCACCCCCCATCAACCCTCAGTTTGTTCTCAGTTTTTAACAGTCTCTTATGCTTTGGCTCTCTCCCACTCTAACGTCTTTTTTTTTTTTCCTTCCCCTCCCCCATGGGTTCCTGTTGAGTTTCTCAGGATCCACATAAGAGTGAAACCATATGGTATCTGTCTTTCTCTGTATGGCTTATTTCACTTAGCATCACACTCTCCAGTTCCATCCACGTTGCTACAGAAAATTAAAAATAGACCTACCCTATGACCCAGCAATAGCACTGCTAGGAATTTACCCAAGGGATACAGGAGTACTGATGCATAGGGGCACTTGTACCCCAATGTTCATAGCAGCACTCTCAACAATAGCCAAATTATGGAAAGAGCCTAAATGTCCATCAACTGATGAATGGATAAAGAAATTGTGGTTTATATACACAATGTAATTATTTGTTTTTTAAATGCTTGTTTGTTTGTTTATAGAGACTGAGCACAAGAACGGGAGGGGAAGAGAGAGAGGGAGACACAGAATCTGAAGCAGGCTCCAGCTGTCAGCACAGAGCCCAACATGGGGCCTGAACTCGTGAACCGTCAGATCATGACCTGAGCTGAAGTTGGACACGTAACTAACTGAGCCACCAAGGTGTCTCTATTATATGTAATTCTTTGTACCTTTCTACCTTTGACATAATAACTGCCTTGAAGTCACAAAATGAGACATTCATTTTTGTACACTCAGTGCTGTGACTGATGCTTGAATAATACAACACTCATTCATGCACTCCCTTGTTTGTCCGGTAAACTTTACTCTCTAATTAAAAATCTTGGTTTGGCAAAAACCTCTTTGATCTTGCCTGAAGCAACTTCTTACTCAACACATCTCCGGAGGCAAGGGAAACAAAAGCAAAAATGAACTATTGGGGCCTCATCAAAATAAAAAGCTTCTGCACAGTCAAGGAAACAATCAGTAAAACTAAAAGGCAACTGACGGAATGGGAGAAGATATTTGCAGATGACATATCAGATAAAGGGCTAGCATCCCAAAATCTATAAAGAACTTATCAAACTCAACACCCAAAAAACAAATAATCCAGTGAAGAAATTGGCAAAAGACATGAATAGATACTTCTCCAAGGAAGACATCCAGATGGCCAACTGACACATGAAAAAATGCTACACATCACTCATCATCAGGGAAATACAAATCAAAACCACAGTGAGATACTACCTTACACCTGTCAGAATGGCTAACATTAATAACTCAGGCAACAACAGATGTTGGCGAGGATGCAGAGAAAGAGGAACACTTTTGCATTGTTGGTGGCAATGCAAGCTGGTGCAGCCACTCTGGAAAACAGTATGGAGGTTCCTCAAAAAACTAAAAATAGAACTACCCTACGACCCAGAAATTGCCTACTAGGCATTTATCCACGGGATACAGGTGTGCTGTTTCAAAGGGACACATGCACCCCCATGTTTCTAGCAGCACTATCAACAATAGCCAAAGTATGCAAAGAGCCCAAATGTCCATCGATGGATGAATGGATAAAGAAAATGTGGCATATATATATACAATAGAGTGTTGCTCAGCAATCGAAAAGAATGAAATCTTGCCATTTGCAACTACATGGATGGAACTGGAGAGTATTATGCTAAGTGAAATTAGTCAGAGAAAGAAAAAATCAAATGACTTCACTCATACGAGGACTTTAAGAGACAAAACAGATGAACATAAGGGAAGGGAAACAAAAATAATATAAAAACAGGGAGGGGGACAAAACAGAAGAGACTCATTGATATGGAGAACAAACTGAGGGTTGCTGGAGGGGGGGTGGGCTAAATGGGTAAAGGGCATCAAGGAATCTACTCCTGAAATCATTGTTTCACTATATGGTAACTAATTTGGATGTAGATTTTAAAAACTAAAAAATAAAATTAAAAAAGTATCTTCTTGGTTTGGGGGCACCTGGGACACAGTTCATTAAGCATCCATTTCAGCTCAGGTCATGTTCTCAGGGTGAACTTGAGGTGAGGTCCAGACCCCAGTTAGAGCGCTGTGCTGATAGAGCAGAGCCTGCTTAGGATTCTCTCTCCCTCTTCCTCTGCCCTTTCCCCACTCATGTTCACTCTCTGTCTCTCTCTCTCTCAAAATAAATAAATAAACTTTGAAAAAAAATCTTCTTGGTTTTATCTTCCTCAAGTATACTTTTTTCAGTGGTTTCTTATTATTTTATTTCTATCTAATGCATTCTACTTCCATATCTTATGAGTGGATGCATGGATTGTTATTTGTTAATAGTTCCTTAGTTCCCTACTATCTGTTTGGTCTTCCCTGTTGTTATTCTCAGAGTTTTCCAATAACATCTGAACTTGGTGATCTACTCAGTTTTTTAGGAAAATACAAATGAAAATCTCTGCAATCTTTTTATTTCAGAAAATTTACAGAAATGTCATATATTCATGGCTTGAGTTTTACTAGCAAAGCACAATGAATAAATGTGAATCAAAGAAGATTATCTAAGTTATGTCTTGCTAATCAGTGACTTTCATGTGTAATTTTTCACAAGTAAATTTTTTATCCAGTTTATGGGTACAGATTGGCAAAAATAATAATATTTGTTCTAAATATGAAAATATACCTTTAAAATAGAATTTGATAAAAATGATTTGTCTGACTATGGATAAATACCTAAAAATAAATATTTAAGTATTTGATAAATATGTAAATATGTACATAGGATATTTATAGCTGTGATGGCATAATATTCATACTTATAAAACTGGTAGAATTTTTATTGTCTCACTGTATCACAGATAAATAAAATAATAAAATAAAATAAGGTAAAATAAAATAAAATATTTCAATCATGCTATGTACAAAGTTGATATTGTGTCATATTATAAGACATAATATCATACACTTATATTAAATTCATTTTATTATTTAAGCCTCGTTATATACCCAATGATTAAGCAAAATTTCATTTGCTTTCATTTTTTAACTATATAATTTTTGAACTATACAACTCTTCTGTAATCAGGAATAAATTAGGGCATAATTACAATCAGGAATAAAAATTCTTTCATTATTATGTTATTTCCATTCACATTTTACTGTGGCAAAATATGCTGGGAAATGTTTCCAGGACAGAACTGAGCTTTCTAAATGGTGAGTTTAATATCTTTTCTGCCATTTTCTGGATTTAAGCTGAATTGTTTTCAGTTGTATTAAGCTATTATTATCCAACTGATAACAGTAATGTCCACAGCATACTATATCAAATACCTTGCACCTGAAAAGTCTTCTCTGATATAAATTAATAAAATTGTGTTTCAATAACCATATCAAAGAAACATGATCTAATAGGACTTGGTGAGTATCTGTCATTTACATCTTACCATCACAGATTTCCCCTTTTGTAATAACATCCCACATTTTTACCAAACTTCTCCCTTCTGCAACCACACTCTTATTCTCCTGCAGCTGCCCATCACAATATTCTAGTGGCATAAGTTTGGACAGATGACTCAGGCCAATTATAAAACCCCATCCTTTGAATATCAAGAACTGACACAAAGATGGTTATGTAACACAAGCAGGCCAATCTCAGTCTTGCTTTGGAATTTTCCTTATTGAAGATGACAGAGAGGCTCCTTTATTTCATCTGGAACGAGACTTTCAGGTAATTATGTCAACTCTTTAGAGAAGGCTGATATAATTAGGCCTGTTCATCAACAGAATGGGAGAAGAGATGCAGAGGTGGGATTACATATAACCAATATCATGTGGTTCACTGGATCTCGTCATACATACCTGGGGCCAGATATAACCATATCCTTTCCAAATTTAAGTTAAAACACTCTCTACATTTTGAACAAAATGCAATTTATTTTGCTTCCCAAGAATTATACATTCATTCCTAAGAAGCAATTCTCATTCACTTCAGATGAAAAAATAAAACTCTTGCTAAAAATTCTGAACTGCCTGGATAAAGTGATTTTTTAAACAGGTTTCTAGGCTACAGGAAAAACTTAAACAGAAACAAAATAACAACAGAATAACTCTATCCATCTGTAACACTGGACTTTATAAAATGGCAGAATAACATCAAAATACTACTGAGATACAATGACTATATGTAAGAATTCTATTACCAACTAATACATTCATCTGTTCAGGATGAGAAAATGTAACACAGTCTAAAAGTTATTATATCATTCACTTAATCTATTTGAGGAAAATGCTAAAATATATAGTAAGCTAAATTATAACAGAAACCTCTATTTCATAGGAAAATGAAGAGTACAGAAAATAGTGCAAACAATAGACTTGAAAACATATATAGTTAAAAATGTATGAGTAAACACAGTGTCTGGTAATGTGTAGCATAAGTGTTAAATATGAATGAAATAGGATAAGGAGTGCAAACAGAAACCCATATAATAATCTTATTGGCAGTAAAATAGTCCAAATTTGGAGGGGGATTAAGGGGAAAAGAGTATGTCTCTGCTATGAAGAGTGTTATGTCAAAGTTGCTTTAGCCATTACAGACATATTTAGAGTTAGCCCTAATCATCCATATCATAAAGCCATAGGAAAAGTAGAAGCTGTAGTGATGAAATCTACTTGTCTTCATGAGCAGAATATTAGTTTAATCATAATAAGCATGTTATTTAACAGGTCTCTCATATGTAAAATGCGAAAAATGTTTGATTTGACTCATAGGTTGTTATAAAGATTAAATACAGTAATATGTGTAAATTGCTTAACAAATCTCAGGCATAGCATCTATTACACAAGTGTTAACTACTGGTAATTTAAAATTCTTTGGGAAAATCTATATTTTCCTCATTTTACAAGGCCAGTATTATCCTGATACCAAAACCAGAGCAGAGTGCCAAAAGAAGAGAAAATCACAGGTCAATATCCCTGATAAGTATAGATGCAGAAATCATCAACAAAACATTAGAAAACCAAATTCAACAATAAAAGGATCATACACCATGATCAAGTGGGATTTATTCCAGGAATACAAAACCTGTTCAACATCCACAAATCAGTCAATATGATCTACCCCACTTCAAAATGAAGAATAGGGGCGCCTGGGTGGCGCAGTCGGTTAAGCGTCCGACTTCAGCCAGGTCACGATCTCGCGGTCCGTGAGTTCGAGCCCCGCGTCGGGCTCTGGGCTGATGGCTCAGAGCCTGGAGCCTGTTTCCGATTCTGTGTCTCCCTCTCTCTCTGCCCCTCCCCCGTTCATGCTCTGTCTCTCTCTGTCCCAAAAATAAATAAACGTTGGAAAAAAAAAAAAAATTTAAAAAAAAAAAAAAATGAAGAATAAAAATCATATGATCATCTCAATAAATGAAGAAAAGACATTTGACAAAACTCAACATCCGTATATGATAAAACTCTCAAAAAGAGTTTATACAAGAAATGTACCTCAACATAATAAAGGCTTTTTGTGACAACCTCATAGTTAGGATCATACTCAATGGTGAAAAGTTGAAAGCTATTCCTCTAAAATCAGGAGTAAGACAAGGATGCCCACTCTCAAAACTTTTATTCCGTATAGTATTGGAAGTGATAGAGTAATTAGGCAAGAAAAATAAATAAGAAGCATCCAAATTGGAAGGGAAGAAGTAAAACTGTCACTGTCTGCAGATTACATGATATTACATATAGAAAATATATGTAGATTCTACATATGTACATATAGAAAATACAGAAAGATTCTAAAAAAATTGATAGAAATAATAAATGAGTCCTGTAATGTTGCCGAACACAAAATTAATACACAAAAAATCTGTTGTACTACTACACGCTAATCACAAACCTTCAGAAAGAGAAATTAAGAAAACAATCTCGTTTAAAACTTGCATCAAAGGGGCGCCTGGGTGGCGCAGTCGGTTAAGCGTCCGACTTCAGCCAGGTCACGATCTCGCGGTCCGTGAGTTCGAGCCCCGCGTCGGGCTCTGGGCTGATGGCTCGGAGCCTGGAGCCTGTTTCCGATTCTGTGTCTCCCTCTCTCTCTGCCCCTCCCCCGTTCATGCTCTGTCTCTCTCTGTCCCAAAAATAAATAAACGTTGAAAAAAAAATTAAAAAAAAAAACTTGCATCAAAAAGAATAAAATTCCTAGGGATAAATTAACCAAGGATGTGCAAGAACTGTATAATGAAAACTATAAGATATTAAGGAAAGAAACTGAAGAAGACAAAAATAAATGGAAAGATACTCTGTGTTCATGGATTGGAAAAATTAATATTGTTAATATGTCCATAGTACCAAAAGCACTTTACAACTTCAAAGAAATACCTGCCAAAATTCCAATGACACTTTTCATAGAAATGGAACAAATAATCCTAAAAGTTGCCAAATAGAACAAAATAGCTAAAACAGTCTTGAGAAAGAAGAACAAAGCAGGAGTGATCACACTCCCTGATTGCAAAGCAACAGTAATTAAAACAGTATGGTATTGGCAAAAAAAAAAAAAAATGAGACCCATAGATCAGTAGAACAGAAGAGAGAGCCCAGAAAATAAAACTGTGCATATAAAGGTCAATTAACTTACAACAAAGGAGCCAAGAATATACAGTGGAAAAGGATAGTCTTCTCAATAAATGGTGTTGGGAAAACTGGAAAGACACGAGCAAAAGAATGAAACTGGAATACCATCTTACACCATACACAAAAAGAAACTCAAAATGATTAAAGACTTGAACTAAAGACCTGAAAGCATGAAACTCCCAGAAGAAAACATAGGCAGTAAACTCTCTGACATAGATCATGGCAACAGTTTTTGAGATGTAATACCAAAAGTAAAAGCAAGAAGAGTAAAAAATTAGTAAGTGGGACTACATCAAAGTAAAAAGCTTCTAGACAGTAAAGGAATCATCAACAAAATAAAAAGGAAATCTATGGAATAGGAGAAAATATGTGCAAATTGTATATGTAAGAAGGGGTTAATATACAGTGTATAAAGAACTTATACTACACATTAGCAAAACAAACTATCTTATTTAAAAAGGGCAGAAAATTTGAATAAGCAATTTTCCAAAGACATAAATATGGCCAGTAGGTACACAGTAAGATGTTCAACATCATTAATTATCAGGGAAATGCATGTCAAAACCACAGTATCATTTTCCACCTGTTAGAATGATTATTATCAAAATGACAATAAATGGGTGCTATTGAGGATGTGGAGAAAAAGGAACCATGTGCTATCTTTGTGGGAATGTAAACTGGTGCAGCCATTATGGAAAGCAGTATGGAGCTTCCTCAAAATATTAAAAATAAAACTACCATATGATCCACCAATTTCACTTCTTGGTATTTATCTAGAAAATAAAAACTAAAAAATATACATACACCCACTTGTTCATTGTAGCAGTATTTACAACAGCCAAGATATGGGAACAACCTAAGGGTCTACTGATGGATGAATGGGATAAAGAAAGGGTGGTATGCATGTACAGTAAAACATTATTCAGTCATAAAAAAGAATGAAATCTTGCCATTTTAGGAAACATGGATGGACCTCAAGGGCACTGTGCTAAGTGATACAAGACAGAGAAGACAAATATCATAGGAGCTCTTTTATACATAGAATCTTACAAACAAACAAGCTCATAAAACAGATTGGTGGTTGCCAGAGGCAGGGGTGGGGAGTGGGAGGAATGGGAGAAGGTGATCAAAAGGTGAAATAAATAAATAAATAAATACATACATACATACATACATACATACATAAATAAAATAATTTATTGGGGTGTCTGGGTGGCTCAGTCGGTTAGACGTCCGACTTCAGCTCAGGTCATGATCTGATGGCTTGTGAGTTTGAGTCTCACATCAGGCTCTGTGCTGACAGCTCAGAGCCTGGAGCCTGCTTCACATTCTGTGCCTCCCTCTCTCTCTACCCCTCCCCCGCTCATGCTCTGTCTCTCTTCTCAAAAATAAATTAAAAAAAAACATTAAAAATTAAAAATAATTTATTGAGGTGCAAGTTTCATATAATAAAATGCAGATGCATTTTAAAAGTAGAATTCATTAACTTGATAAATATATACATCTGTGTAACCACCATAATCAACAAACAAAATGTCCATGACCATGAAAAGTTCTCTCATGCTCCTTTGCAATCTACTCCTCTATACTCCCACACACACACACACACACACACACACACACTCACTCACTCCTAGCCCTAGAAAAGCTTGATATGCTTTCTTCACTCTACTATAGTTTTGCTTATTCTAAAATGAAATAATATAACAGGTACTCTTTTCTATGTGGCTTTTTTCACTCAATGATTCAGATTGATCCAGTTTTTACATGTGTCCCTAATTTATGCCTTTAATTATTGAGTAAATTTTAATTGTATGGCTGTGCCATACTTTTACTATCCTTTCACCTACTGATGAACATCTGCTGAAACTTTTCTATGTTTTCCCTTTTAACCAATCTGTGTCTTTATTTTTTTTTAAATATTTTTTAATTTTCATGAATTTTTGAGAGAGAGAGAGAGAGTGCAAGCAGAGGAGGGGGAGAGAGAGAGGGAAACACAGAATCCAAAGCAGGCCCCAAGCTCTGAGCTGTCAGCACAGAGCCCCATGTGGGGCTCGAACCCACGAACTGTGAGATCATGACCTGAGCCAAAGTCAGACGCTTAACCGAGTGAGCCACCCAGGCACCCCATTTTTTAAAAATATTTTTTAATATTTACAATCTGTGTCTTTATTATGTTTATGGTATATAACTTTGTGTCTCGCTTATTCTTCCCCACAGTGTAACAATCTCTGCCTTTTTATTGCTTTGTTCTCATCATTTCCTCTTAATGTCAATTTTTGTTATATATTTCTTATTCACTTATCTGACCTTTGTTCTTTTGCTCCTCTTTTAATACATTTTAAGATAAATTAATATTCTCTGATATTCCATTTTATTTTCACAATTTATTGTTATATCTACCTCTTTGTGTTGAATTTTAACAATAGATCTAGGGTTTACTATAAGAATCTTTAATTTATTAGATTCCACCTTTAAATAATACTGTATCCCTTCATGTATAATATAGAAATCTCACAGTAGACCTTTCTTTCTACTATCCCATCTTATATGTTATTGTCATTCATCTGACTTCTACGAAATTATAATGCCCACAATACACTATTATTACTTCCACATTCATCAGCTGTTTTTCAAAGAAATTTAAAAATGAGCCAGAAAGTTACCTTATATTTATGTATATATTTACTTTTTCTGGCATTCTTCATTTTTTTCCTTGTTATCATATCCCTCTTAATTTCCATTAACATTTCTATTCTTGTGGGAATTCAGACAAACATTTACTCATTTTTGTTTTCCTTAAATAATTATATAGTAGGTGCCTGGGTGGTTCAGTCGGTTAAGCATCCAACTTCAGCTCAGGTCATATCTCACCATTCATGGGTTTGAGCCCCACGTCGGGCTCTGTGCTGATAGCCTAGAGCCTGGAACCTGCTTCAGATTCTGTGTTTCCCTCTTTCTCTGCTCCTCCCCCACTGCTGCTCTGCCTCTGTCTCTCAAAAATGAATAAACGTTACAAAAATAAAAATAAATAATTATATAGTTTTGTTTAAAATTTTTAAGGAAACTCAAAAAATAACATTTTCAAGAATCTCAATGCTATTTTCTATAACTGCAGCATTTTATTTTATTTTACTGTATTGTATTTTCTTTTCTTTTTCAAAATGTTTATTTATTTTTGAGAGAGACAGAATGTGAGTGGGACAGGGACAAAGAGAGGGAGACACAGAATCTTAAGCAGGCTCCAGGCTCTAAGATGTCAGCACAGAGCCTGACATGGGACTTGAACTCACAAATCAAGAGATCATGACCTGAGGGGAAGTCAGACACTTAACCCACTGAGCCACCCAGGTGCCCAGATAACTACATTTTACATTCTTACCAATTACATTCTAATTCTCTACATTCTTGCCAGCATTTGTTTTGTGATATATATTTTTTAATTGTTTTGGTCATGTTTATTTAATTTTGAGAGACAGAGAGAGACACAGAATATGAGCGGGGGAGGAGCAGAGAGAGAAGGAGACACAGAATCTGAAATAGGCTTCAGGCTCTGAGCTGTCAGCACACAACCTAATGCGGGACTCGAATCAGGGAACTGCAAGATCATGACCTGAACCGATGTCAGACGCTTAACCGACTGAGCCACCCAGGCACCCCTGTTTTGTGATATTTTTGATAAGAGCCATTCTGACAGGTGATATCTCATTGTGGTTTTGATTTGAATTTCCCTTATATTTAGTGATATTTACCATCTTTTAATATGCCCATTGGTCATTTGTATGTCTTCTTTGGGGCAATGTATACTCAAATTTTTTGCCCAGTTTTAATTGGGTTATTTGGGTTTGTTAGTTGGTTTGCTATTGATTTGTAGGAGTTTCTTATATATCTTGGACCCCTTATCAGCTATATAATCTGAAAATATTTCCTCTCATTTTTTCAGTTCCCTTTTTTACTGTGTTCGTTTTTTATTTTGCTGTCTATACACTAAAAAATAAAGGGACATATTGTTGCAAGAAATCAAAGATGACACAAATAAATGGAAGGACATCCCAAGTTCATGGATTATAAGACTTACTATTGTTAAAATGTTCATTTTATCCAAAGTAATCTACAGATTTGATGAAATCCTTATTAATATCTCAATTTTTTACAGAAATAAAAAAATATATGAGAACTCATATAGAACCACAAAAGACTCCAAATAGCCAAAACAATCTTGAGAAAGAAGAACAAAGCTGTAGATCTCATACCTCCTCAGTTCAAAACATATTATAAAGCTACAGTAATAAAAACAAAACAAAAGTATGGTCTGGCGTAAAGGCAGGCATATAGGTGAAAGGAAGAGAACAGAGAGCCTAGAAACAAAACTATGTACGTACAGTCAAGTAATCTTTGACAAGGGTGTCAAGAATACGCCTGGGAAAAGGAGTCTCTTCAATAAATGATATTGAGAAAAATGGACAGACACATGACAATGGAGTAAAACTGGACCCTAGCACGCATACGCAAAGTCAACCCAAAATGAATTAAAGACAGACAAAAGACATCAAGCTAGAAAACTATTAGAATAAAACATAGGGGAAAAGCTTGAAAAAAAACTGGTCTTGGCAATCACTTTTTGGATTTAACGCCAGAATCATGAGCAGCAAAATGATTTCAGCAATTTACAGATATTTTATGTGTCTGTATTGTATATCTTCTGGTAAAAGTTATTCTGGTTTTTTATGTGTCTGTATTGTATATCTTCTGGTAAAAGTTATTCTGGTTTTCAACAATCTGATTTTGATGTTTTTAGTGTTTTCTATGTGTGTGTATCCTGCTTGGTGTTGATTGAACTTTTTTGATCAAGTGGGTGTATACATTTGTTAATGTTTATTTATTTTGAGAGAGAGAGAGAGAGTGAGAGAGAATCCCAGGTAAGCTCCCTGCTGTCAGCGTAGAGCCCTATGTGAGAATCCATCTCACAAACCATGAAATCATGACCTGAGCTGAAATCAAGAGTGGAATGCTTAACCAACTGACCCACCCAAGCAACCCAAGTGAGTTTATACTTTATAGCAAACTGGAAAACTTTCAGCCATTCTTTCTTTCAATATACACTCTTTTATGTTCTCTCTCAAAATTCTCTCCTTCTGTGTCTCCAATTACCTGCACATTAGACCTCCTGATATTGAACCACAGATGCATTGGGTTCATTAGGTTCAGATGTTCATTAGGTTTCAATAATTTTCTTTCTGTGTTTCATTTGAATATCTTTCAATATGCCATCATTCCTTTCACTAGACTTTCTAAAAATTTAGTTTTCTCTAAAAATTTCATTTTATTTTTTTCTATCTTTTATTTCCCTTCTATTATTTGCATATTTTCCTTTAAATCTTTGGTCCCATTTATAATATTTATAGTAGATTTTTTCAAATATTTTTTTTCAAATTCATCATCTGTACCCAATAAATGGATTTTTCTTACAGTTATGGTTACAATTTGTTGCTTATTTATTTGTCACATAATTTCCTTGGAAGAAAGGGCATTGTGAATGTTACACTATTGTGTTTGGATTTTTATGTATGCTATTACAAAGAGTTGAAGTCTGTTTTTACAAGGCCTTTATGTTTCTTGTTGATCAAAATGATTCTTTCAAGATTTACTTTTATTTATTTAAAAAAGTAATGTTTGTTTATTTTTGAGAGAGAGAGAAAGAGAGAGAGAGATAGAGAGAGAGTGCAAACAGGGGAGGGGAAGAGAGAGAGGGAGACACAAAATCTGAGTCAGGCTCCAGGCTCTGAGCTGTCAGCACAGAGCCCAGTGCGGGGCTCAAACCCACAGACTGTGAGATTATAACAAGATTTATTATTAAGCCTAGTTATAGCAGCATTAAGTAGCATTTACTCTAGAGCTGAATTGCTCTTTTTCAAAGCTAATCTTTGGAGATCTCTATTAATCGCTCTAATTGATCAGTGAGGTCTTGCTGTTCTGGTTAAATGTAAATCAAACATTTTCCCAACTCTGTGTAAACGCTGGGAATATCTAACTTTTTTTCCATTTTTTTCACCTCTGCACCTGTTTACAGCCACTCAAGAGGACTACTATACAGATTTCTGAAGCTCTTTCTCTATTTAGCTTCATCTTCTACAGTATGTGGGTCTGCAAATTCTAACCACCTCCGCTTCTGACCCCCAGTCTCTGTAAGCATGGCTAATGTATTCTACTTGGGATTTCTTTCCCCTTAATGTAGTCTAAGAAGTGCTTCCCAGGAAGAAACCCAAGGTGACTGCAGAGATCACAATCTTTGTTTGCCTTCTTCCGGGTATCACAGTCCTGTTACCTTGTTGTTGAATGCCTGAAAATCTTGTCTAGTTTTTTAGTCATTAATGGCACATGGGTTATTTCAGTAATGATGAATCTATCATGACTGGAACATGAAGTCTTAGCATTTATTTTCAATGTATCATAGTGGAAATACCTTGATGTTAATTTCATAAACTTCATAAAGGTTGTAAAAAGGTATTTTGCTATGTATTCTCACTGCCTAATACTATGCCAAACATACAGTTGGCCCTCAGTATATATCTGTTGAATGAGTTAATAAGAAATACTTACTATTAAAAGAAAAAGGCCAAAACTCCTTACCAGAAGGACAGCCGCTGCTTCAAAGAATCACTTAAGACAAAGTTCCATAATCCAAGTTTGTGCATTTTTCACATTATGTACGGAACTGCTTATGGGAGGGAGACATGCATTCAAATGTGCAAATATCCCTAAATCGGGCATAGATGATGTGCTTTCGCACAAGACTAACATACAACTTACAAAAGTTAAATAGGGACACCCAAGTGGCTCAGTCAGTTAAGTGTCCAACTTTGGCTCAGGTCATGATCTCATGGTTCGTGAGTTTGAAACCTGCATTGGGCTCTGCACAGAGCCCCGCTAGAGATCCTCTATCCCCTTCTTTCTCTGCCTCTCTCTCTCTCCCTCTCTCTCTCTCTCTCTCAAAAATAAACATTAAAAAAAACAAAGGTTAAATAATTTTTCTGCATTAACATACAAAGAAAGTCCAAGAAGTATTTATATTAAATCAATGGTCTTGATAAGGAATACTAGCAATCCAGAGATTTTTAAGCTATCCAATCTTAATGTGTCTGGGAATCTTGAGAAAACTCTAATTCTCTCATTCATCATTAAAGATCTAAACCTACCTATTTTACCAAGTGTTGTCACTTCAATATGCCAAACAAAATCCTTATTGGTCTAGAGTTGTCCCACATAAAGTTGCCATGTTCTTACGTTTCAGTCTGAGGTCACCGAAGTCGGTCTGCCTAGGTAGACTGGTCCTATCCTGCACATGACCACTACAATTCAATCCTAAGGAACCTGAAAAACTCACATTGGAATTGGCTTCTTTGACTTCTGGGAACAATTCAACATTTGGCCATCATTATAGGAACCATTAGTAATTTGTGCTCTAATTAACCTTCTAAACTTTTCATAATGGTTTGTTTTGTTCTTTTTTGAATCTCCATTCATTGCTTCTTCTTAAGGATTATTTAGCTGAAACATGGTAAAAAGCTAAAATATAATTTTATTTTGTATAAATTGTTAATAAATATATCGTATGAAGAAAACATTCCTAGAAAAGCAAAATAAAATTCATGAAACTTAAGTATTAAATATGTTTTAGAGAAATTCCTATAATCAAGGATTTCAGCCAGCCAGTTACCAATTATAAGTTTAGTTTCCACAGCAGGTACAACATTAAGACACTAAAGTCATTCAGCTTTAAGACATATGGTTTCAAGTTTTGATGCAAATCTAAAGGTGAGGCATTCTATTTGAAGAATAAAAGAAGAAGAAAAAATAAGTTTAAATTAGCCCTGAATTCAAATCAGTTCTTTGGAATGAATTTACCATCTTTATTGTTTCTTTTATTTTATACTGTCCATGACTTTCTGCATATTCTCATAGAATCACAGATCTTTCAACTTGAGAGGATCTGTAGAATGTATGTGGTGCACATGTTTCCACTCAGAGTACTTTGCACAACTGGAGATTTCTGGGCCTTTCTTTCAAAGATTATAACTCAGTTGATCAGGAAAGGTCCCAATAATCTTCATTTTCAAAAGAATTACTCTAGTAAAAAGCACTGATGTGGTTTAATTTTCATTTTCCGAGTAAGGAAACAAACACCCAGGAAAGTTAACTGATTAGCCCAAATTTCTATCAAAGTGAATGACAAAAAAGAAACAGGATCATGATTCTGGGTGCTGTTTTCTGTTCTACAGCTTTTTCCACTGCTTCATAAACATTTCTTCCCAAAGAGAAAACACGGTTTATACAGTATTAAATGGTAAAAACCTTTGCGATTCTGTCTTTAGTTTATATCTCTTATCAAGCTGCCCTTATTCCTAGGACATGTCATCCATGTTCTTGGTATTATTTCATATCGCCTTCCAAATCTATATCTTTCGTCCATATTTATCTCCAGCGTTCTATAATTTTATATCCAACTTCTTAATTAACTAATTTTAAACAACTTCAAATAAAACACATATAAAGCTCAACTTTTCATTAATATACATCAGACCTATCAAACCTCATCTGCCATTATCTTTTGTTTTAGGAGACCAGATTATCAGTACACCCATATAGGAAAACCAGAGGCCTGAGACTCATTCTGGATACTCTTTCTCACTCACCTACATATCCAACAATTAACAAATTATTTTATGTATGGTTAAATTAATTAAACATGGAGGCCAACAGACTGAGGTGGTTTTACTACCCTAGCCGCCTATGTAAATAAACTAAAACCTAAGCCTGTAAATGCTTCAAACTAGGAAATCAAAACCTAGTCAGCCAATCAAAATATGCCTGCTCAGCTTTAGGTTTTCATAACCCAGCTCCCAAACTTCCCTTTGCCCCATATAAGGAAAGGAATTCCACTATAACCTGTTTTTGCCCAGCATAACTTCCTAGCTCCTGCTCATTTTTGTCTATAGAACATTCTTTCCTCATATGACACTTGGAAGCTCCTGATTCCTTAGCCATTAATTAAAGCCAACTAGATCTGAAATATATGTGTCTGTGAAATTGTCTTTTAACAATATTTCACAAGTCTGTTCAGATCTTCCAACAAACCTGAGTCCATGAAAAGAACATCTTACTTGTTGACAACAGCAAGTTATTTTTGAAATGACTGCCTTCAGCATTGTTCTCCTCCAGTCTATTCTTCACACTGTTGAAGATAAACCTTCTGAAAATGCAAATCTGATCATGTCAAACGTTTCAATGTCTTCTCATTGTCCTTGAGATATATTCTCAAAATGCCGCTTAATTTATGGAGCCCCACTTAATCTATGCCTACTTTCAATCTCAATATAATGCAATTCTGTTTTTTTTGCTTTCCATGTTCCAGTCATACCGGAACCACTTTTTGATCATCCAAATAAATGTAATTAAATAGAATTACAACTGTATTTGAGAAATAAAATTAATTTCCTCTTGTTAAACATTAACCCAAGGCCAATATAATTTCATTTGCCATTATTTCCTTTTTATTCTACTTAATGTCATTTGTAAATTGCCCTGTTCTTGACTTTATACCATTTGTTTTATAAAGAAATACTCTAAATTTTGGTTGTATTTTTCAAATACTATTAGCACACTCAAATGGATAGAAAACAATTTTTAAATGGTTATTTTAAAACAATTATTTTAAAATAGAATTTACTGGTTTGACCAAAAGTCTTGAGGTAATGAAAAGAAAGTTTAGAATATCACTTTCAATTATTGCAGTAATCTGTTACAATATTTAGGAATATCGTTAGCTTAGTTATTTACAATAGTATGCCATAAAATAATTTATCTTTTAAGAAATATTTGTTAATGTTCTATTTTAATGATTAAAACTCAACATAAAACAATTCTTATTGAATCCTTAATCTTTAATCTTTATTGTCATTGTCACTGTCAATCCTTAATCTGTAATCTAATATTGTCAGCTGCTTTGGCCCTCTTAACTGCTTACTGTGTCGTGCACTAACATGTTTATGTGACCGTATTCAAAACGTTCAGAAATTGTGCATTACTCCTGCTGTTCACAATCCATCTCCCTTTTCCTCTCTTGGTGAGGAACTGGGCTCACACTTTCTGCCATGGGTCCTCTGTAAATCGGCTCTGGTCTTGGCACAATTAGGAAAGCGTTTTATGAAACAAACTCCTCCTAAGAAAGAGGTGGATATAGATTACAGCCATTCACCAAGTGAGAAATTTTATTTTTTTGGCAACCAAGGGAAACAATTCTGTTCCTTTTATTTGTTAATAGTATTGCCAGAGTGGTAGTGGTGGGAAATTTTCTCTAAACATTTGGAGCTATTCTAATTGGACAGAGGATGTCTCCTGCCATAAAACACTGATTTTCTGATTCTTCATGAGGGTGTCATTTAATTCCCTACTTGGCTACAAACTGCAGGTCTTTGAATCAATTTTTATCCTAGTAGTGGTCCTTCTGGTTTGCAATAGACCTGCTGCCCAGCTTGTTTTCTAAGCAGGTGGTTAGGCATCAGATCCCATTTGACAATCTAAATAGCAATCAGGAAGAAGAGCTAAGAAAAAATCTCTATGTCACACAGTAACTTCTTGGGTCTTGAGAGTTGTGAAGTTAGTGAAAGCATTATAAAGAAAAAAAAGAAGAAGAAAGAAAAGCAAGGAGTTAAAACAAAACCTGTTCAGCAAAGGATCAAAGAAAACGGTGAAACTAAGGAGAAATGAGGTGAAGGAAAGAATATTGGGATTTAATTTTGCCTATACCAAGTATGCACTGATTTGAAAGAGCAAAAGCTTACAACAAATTAGGGATTAGCATGGATTTGTATTGTCTTTTTGGAAAACTAAAAGTATCTAAAAGTTCTAGCTACATGACCCCATCCCAAAGTCTAAAGAATGAGCATTTTGCCTTTCAAATGGCCACACCATACTGGGTAAAAGGTTGATATTGATGTGGGTAGCATTTGACATCACAACCATGTATGATGCCCAAACAACTATGATAACACAATTGAAAAGAAAAAGTAAGGCAAACCAAAAGATTTTAATAAACAAAATTTCTCTCTTAACTATGTGATTTTGGTGCCATATTTCCACATACTTCCAATTTCTTTGGAATTTGAACTCCCCTTAGGATGATGTCCACATGACTTTTTAAATCTAAGTACATATAGTCTGTTGGATTTAGACCACAGTCGAATCTAAAGGTGTAATATAGACTCATGGAATTAATTCCACCCAAGATTTTTGTGGTCTTTCCCCCAGATATTTGATACCATCAACATTAAATAAAAAGAAACACCATAGATGATAAAAAGAGCCAGAATTAAACAATAGAAAATAAAGGTGTTCTTATTTTCAAAAACATGAACTGTGTTTTGCCCCATTCCATGCTATCCCCCGAAAGTCCTATGCCAAATCCATCTTGCAGGTTCAAAACAGCTGATCCATTCTCAAAATTACCTCAAATCCAACGAAGAGTCATAATTTCATTTCCTTCTTTCTTGGTCACATTCAAATCCTAGGTTTTTTTTTTTTTCATTCTTCATAAATTGATAGTTTCCAAGGAGTCTGCCTCTTCTTTTCCTTTATTTACCTTCTCTAAGAAATCATGTTTGATCTCCTAAACAGTTAATAATCTATTGGCTCAGATTAATATGTCTTTCAAGAGTAAATAGTGTTCTAATGAACCCTCCCTTCTCTCCTGGATTGGTATCTTTCTGTTCTCTTGACTCTTTTAGGTAGGTGTGTCTAATGTGCTATTTATCTTCTCATTTCTGGACAAAATGTGTCAATAATACATGAAAACTCAGTTCACCTAGATGTCACAATAAAGAGACCCTGCTGGAGGAGGCACTGATCTCCTATTCAAATGGAGCCAGAGCTCCGTAGAGTAGAACATGGCATTCTGGCACAAGAATCTGCTGTTATCTTCAATATGTGGAAGTGTCTCACACCTCTCCATCTAAACAAATGGCCCCAGCTAAACTCTGATGAATTTACTATAGGCTTTGCAAACCTGAGAGGAGAAGAGAAATAATTCTGAAAACAAGAGCAAGGAGTATGATCTATGAAGGACCAAGCAAAACCTCTTGAGGACAATAATACTGTAAGAACACCACTATGCAATATGTGAATTTGCTAAATTGGCACCAAGATTTGCTCAGCCTCATTAAGGGAACAAACTGATCTGCAATAAGGGAATCCCTCTGGTGTAGTTTTTATCAGGCCCCATTTAGTAAGTCTTCAGTGAAGAAGGTTTGATTCTAGGCAAATGGATGAATTGTTCTCAAACTGAATTTCACTAACAGGGAAAGAATGAAAGTCACTCTTTGAACCTCAGCAGCTCTTAATGAAAGTAACTCTTTGAACCTCAGCAGCTCTGTCTTTAGCTGTTGGGGAAAACACTGACATTATCTAGTTTTTCTACCTGGTGATTTGGCTGCCAGACTGAAAGCCTATTAAACATTCTGAATACTCAACACCACCCTAGAATCCCGTAAAATCTAGGCCAAGGCCAAGCAGTGCATAGAAGTTCTTGGTTTGCCGTGGATGTGAAAATAAAATCTAACGTAACAACACAGAACAGCTGGTAATGGACTGTGACAATGGAAGTCTGGAGATTGCACCAGCATGAGAGCAGTTAACCTCAGTGTTCTATGTACCACAATCTGCCTACGACTTATTCTTCATCACTGACATTGGGTGGCTACTAAAATGATGTATTTTATAGCACTAATTTTATATTTTAATATAAATAAAAGCATAATCTTTTTCTTTTTACATTTACTCATTTTTGAGAGACAGAGAGAGGCAGAGCGTGAGCAGGTGAGGGGCAGAGAGAGAGGGAGACACAGAATCTGAAGCAGACCGCAGGCTCTGAGCTGTCAGCACAGAGCCCAATGCGGGGCTCGAACTCATGGACCGCGATATCATGACCTGAGCCGAAGTCGGACGCTTAACTGACTGAGCCACCAGGTGCCCCCATAATCTATTTTTAATACTCTGAAAAGATAAAACCAGGTTTTTTGTTTATTGTGTTTATTTTTGTTTTTCTTTTGTTTTTTTGCTTGCTTTGATTTGGGGAAAAAGTAACTATAAATTGCAAGATTTCATAGACCAACTACATTTCACTATTTAATAGACATTGTTGGAGGTAATCTAGCTGTCCTTATCTATCTTCTGTCTTTCATCTTCCACTCTTTGTACAATTATATCACATCCACGGCCCAATGGACTAAGAGCCACTTAATCTGGTGCTTATAATGTGAAGAAACAAATTGGTGTGGATTTGGTATATTCATATGTACGTATCTCCCTACCTATATCTATGTGTATATATATATGTATAAATATGTATACATGTGTATAATTGTATGTGTGTGTATATTTGTATGTGTGTATCAAAATCCTTTAAATAAAATTACTTTTCACTGCATATAGAGATGGGATTTAAATAGAAATATAAATGCATTGAAAATGATTTAAATAAAGATTTAAATATAATAATATTGGGAGAAAATTTTAAACCACCTTCAAGAACCACCACCTAATAATTAAGTCAGCATTATACTTAATCATATAACAAATCATTGTTAAGAAACTCCCATATACAAGATTCTGTGCTCGATATAATGGGGTATACAGAAATGGTGAGGATTACAGACTATTGACTTTGAAATCTCTACCATTTTAATTAATATCTGGATATCATTATATTTTCATTTTTTTTAATTTTTAATGTTTATTTTTGAGAAAGAGAGAGAGAGAGACAGAGTGCAAGCAGGGGAGGGGCAGAGAGAGAGAGAGAGAGAGAGAGGCAGACAGAGAATCCAAAGCAGGCTTCAGCTTCTGAGCTATCTCCCTAGGACTCAGGGCTTGAACCCAGGAACTGCAAGATCATGACCTGAGCCAAAGTCAGAAGCTTCACTGATTGAAGCACCCAGGAGCCCCATGGATACCGTTATATTTTTAGCATGATAACTTTCTACTGTTGAAAGGAAGCTTAAAGGCCAGTTTATTTTTTAAACTAAATTTAGAGATCATAAAACTGGAATTAGACACTTATTTTACTTGCTTAAGATCACACAAACGTATTATGGAAGAAAGCCACCATATGTAAAGTTAACTTAGTTATCAATAACCAATAAGCAAGGTTCGTGGAGCCTTGCATCTTTTGTGTACAGTGGTACTTAAACCTTATGCAATTACTTCATCTATATTTGCCAAAGAAATAGTGATCTGTTCCAATGCTGGAGGAAAAAAACTGGCAAATTTGGATTTATTCATGCATACTAAACATTCTAGATGATGGAAAAAGATTTTTAAGACTAATTTTGATATAACGTCAGCCTCACTCACTGAATTTAGGGCCTAGCCCCCGGGGAAAAACATCTCCACTGTCTGCTCAAGCCATAAGCACAATCTATACCTGCTGACTCTCAGGTCTTCTCTCCTCCAGGACTCTTCCCGTTATTAAAGTATAATTTCTTGGCAAAGAGAGCCAGTCATACATTTGCAGCACTGCTACTAACTGAATTTCTGGCTATAGATCAATCATTAACCCATTCTAGGTGTCAGTTTCTTCAAAAAGGAGATGAACAGGTTAGGATAGATTACACCTAAAACTCATCATACTTGGAATTCTAAAATGTTAAACCTGTGTATCCAATTACAGACTTTATTCCTGAATTACAGTATATCTTTTTAGTTTCCAAGATATTCTGGACTGTTTATCAAAGTTCAGTGCCACCATTCTTATATTCTCTGATGTGGTCGTGTACAAAGGATATCCAGAAGCCCTAGTCTTCTAAATCTCAAAAATCAGAAGGAAGCAAAGCACTGTGAAAATTACTCTTGTTTTCTGCTTCTCACACCACATCACTAAATGGGATGACTCAACGTTTGAAGTCCATTAATGGAGCAGGGTACTCTTCAATATTTGTTACTTAATCGTTTAATGAAATCCTTGTAAGGAAAGTTTCATTCAAGAATGTACCCTCACTTTTTATGATAATAAGTATTAAAATTTTTTAAGTGCTTATCACTATTGGTGAAATTCAGGTAATACAGGTCTTTTTCCATATGGTTTGTACTGTGTGTGTGTGCTTTTCACCTACATACAAGACTATGGCAAACCGACACGAGTTTAAAACTTTCAAGCTTGACCATATTCAAATATGTATTTCCAAAAAATTATTTGGAAGTTTGTCCTTGAATAATTTTAGTGCATAATATCTTGTCTTTAATCCCCGTATCACTTGGTTTGAAAACTCTGTATTATAAAGGAAGTGTTTGAGTAAATTGAATTATTTGGTTATTTCAGTGAAAGATGCATTCTAAACATTAGATGATTATAAGGCTCCTGTTGGCCCTCATAAGCATGTGGAGCATTTAAAACCATTAAATACTATATGGTGCTCTTCCGGATCTCAGTAGGTAATATTTGACCGCCCCCTCCCCCCACAACTCAAAAACATAGATGCTAGGTAAATAGCAACAATTAATGTTTCAATATTTGCCAAGTTTATGAGTAAGTAAGAAAATTCTCAAAGTAGGAGGAAAAGGTTGCCCATGTGTGTTGTGGTTTATTTTAGAAGAAATAATTAATAGCTAAGTAGTTAATTCATGCATTCAATAAGTCTTCATATACACATATGTATATATGTGATTACCTGGGCTCAGACTTCTAAACTCCAGAATTTTCATTTTGACCTCATCATCAATTCTTAAAATCCAACCAGTATTGCACAAATGTGTCCAATTTGAGCTGGCAGACTAGTTGTATCTAATTCTGTTACATCTCCTAGTTTTGTTCCCAGCAACTCGTTTATGAAAAAGAAAAATTCTGTTCTATTTCTCAGTAAGACACTTTGACACAATCCTCTATCTGTCAATTGTTTTCTTCTACTGGACAATACTACAATTAGCTCAGAACACTCACTAAAGTTATAATATTGTTTTGAAGACAAAGATAAAACTTCATGCAAAAAAATAAAATAAAATAAAATAAAGTAAATGTTGCTAGGCTTGTTGCCCCTTTTGGAATCCAGCTCTACGATAAAATTTTACTCCACAATTTGTAAACTTATAATGAACTTCAGGCATGGATATTCAGAGGTCACAAATACATTAATCGATATCAAAATACCATGGTCACACAAGAAAAAGTGGCGTCTTTCACCAAAAAATAAAAATAAAAATAAAAATAAAAATAAAAATGAGGTAATGGGATGGGGGTCAGAGAGAGAGTGAAGAGAACAGTAAAGACATGAGAAGGAAAAGGGAAGAGAGAACAGAAGGGGGAATTGGAAAATGGAGAGAGGAAAAAGGAAGCAAAGGAAATTCTAAAAAACAAAAAAATAATTACTCATCCTTTCATCTAGTTTTGTTGAGTTTTGTAACTAATGAAATTAGTCAACTGCCCACAGTTGAATTTGTTATCAAATAAAGGCCTAAAAACTCAGCTGTTTTTGTTTTTGTTTTGAATTGTGGATTGTTTTATTTAAGTGCTGTCTTCTTAGAGGATCCAAGGCTAAGATTTCTCATCTATCCCTGTGGATCCTCTCAAACAGTGAGCCCTTAAAAAAAAAAAAAGCATATGTTTAAAAGATTTATTCACACAGTAGTAAAGCAGATTGAAACTTCAAATACTCAGATCACATATTAGCTGCAGGAAAGAACTTGCCATTAGTTTAGGTGATGGGCTTGTTCTAATATTCACATCTAAATAATTTTTATGCTTACAGGATAAAATAAATTGTGGTTTAATTTTAACACTTTCTATAGCCCTCTGACATCCAGTGCTACATTTCTCCATTGCTGAGACTGTTCATCAGATTTATTTATCAAGAATACTAACTCTATGCCTTGTCATTCTATTCAGAGAAAGTCTTCCCAATAATGGCACATCCCCATTCCTAGTCTCTATAAGAGAATGATATATTCATTTTGGCTGTCTTTCCAGGCATAATAAAGCCAACATTCCGTAGTCCTGCTTCCACATAGAATCTTCTTTAAAGCCATTCATACCCTCATTTTGATCATCGGTTTCAAGAGGTATTGAATTTGAAAACATTTGTAATAAAACTATACAACATTTTATAGTTAAGGGAAAATGTATTTCAATAGCCTACTAAAATATAGTTTATGATTTTGTTTTATAGCATTCCAAAAATCACTGGCTCTATTTTCACATATGGCAAGATACATATTTTTTGAAAATCTATATGAAAATAGCTTTTATGTATGCTTGTAAACACTGCTATATAAATGAGTCAGGGGAAATGTTTTATTATTCAACTCACTTGAGCAGTTTGACCATTTATATTTCATGTCATTCATGTATTGATCAGTTTATATATTTGTATATGTGAATATATATGTGTATATGCATACATATGTGTATAAACACATATATGTGTATATGCATGTATATACATTCATCCATTTATATACTCACTTATTAAAAAACATGAATCAATAAGCCCTCTGTTCTAGGTACTGTTTTTGAGTCAAATACTAATATATTCATTATTATTTTGCTTTGCTTTTTTAAATTGTTCGTCTTTTTTTGTTGTTGTTCAAGTACCCTGTTGAAAAAAAGAAAAGTTTGTTTATAGAACCATGAATGACTATTTTATACTCATGTTTTTAAAGGGCATTGGTTAGCATAATTGAAAAATTATCCTCAGTGTGTGTGGGTGGGTGTTTTAATAGAAAGTGCAAGACACCTGCACATTTCTTAGCACTGACCATCAATCAAAGATCCAATGACAAATTCTTCTCAGCTTTGAAATCTCTAGAGAATTTCTCTGCTACGTTGGATTGATCTTCTTCTTTCTATCTTTCTTTCTATAATAGGAATTGCTCTGACTTGGGCTTCCCTTTGACAGAACCTAGAAACAAAGTGAGGGAAGGCTATTAAGACAAAATCTGGATCTGGAATACCTCTAATGGTGAGAGAGGAAAAGTGGGGTCAGGAAGCAGCAGGAAGATGCGTGGCTTACGTGACATTCAAAACACATAGGTCTGGTCTTTTCAGAGTACATACTTCCATTAAAAAAAAAAAGACTGTCTAAGAACCAATTATTTCTTATCTTACAAATCTTCACAGCATTCTGACTGAGAAAATTAATGATCTTTGTTTTATGGTTTTTTTTAATTTATTTTTGAGAGAGTGCAAGTGGGTAAGGGCAGAGAGAGAGGGACAGAGGATCTCTAGCGGGCTCTGCCTTGACAGCAGTGAGCTCAATGTGTGGCTTACATTTAAGAACAGCAAGATCACGATCTGAGCTGATGTCAGCCACTCAACTGACTGAGCCACCTAGGCACTCCCAAATGAATTATCTTTTAGCTCTTTCAATTTTAACTGCTAACTATGGTGTGGTTAACATTCCATGGTATCTGGCATTATTGCAAAGTTACTGCAATCAGTTATTGATTATTGCAATTGGTGCAGAGTTTGCAGTGAGACTTCTACACATTCATTCTTTAATCGTTCACACTTTAATCCTTTTCCTAGAGACAGATATCTGAGTGTCAGGATTTATGTAAAAGGCTAGGATTACCACACTAAACACAAAGGAAGCAGAAAGAAGGAAAACAATAAAGATTAGAACTGAAATAAATGAAATCTGTAATAGAAAAATAAGAGAGAATAAAAACAATTTTTTTTGTTGAAAATATAAAAAAAAATTGATGAAACTTTAGATTACAAAGAATAAAAAAAGGGACAGGGCACAAATTAATACAATCAAGAATAAATCAGTGCACATGACTAGAGACTCCAGAGAAATTAGATGGTAAGGAAATATTATGAATAATCATATGCCAAAAATGAGACAACCTAGATGAATTAGACTCATTTCTAGAAAGATACAAATTACCACAATGCACTCAGAAATAATTTAAAAATCTGGGTATAGATATAACAACAAAAAAGATTGAATCAGTACTCAATGAATTTCCCACAAAGAAAAGCCAAGGCTCAAATAGCTTCTGTGGTAAATTATACTAACCATGTCAGGAACAATGAACTTCAATCCTTCCCTAGCCATATCAAATGGTAGAAGAGGAAGGAATACATCCCACCGCATTTCATTGGGCCAATTTATCTTGATGTCAAAGCAAAAGACAACACACAAAAAATTATAGGCTAGTATCTTTTATGAATAGACATAAATTCTTCAATAAAATATTAGCAAACTAAATCCAGCAATGGGTGTGTGTGTGTGTGTGTGTGTGTGAATTATACCATGACCAATTGGAATTTTTCCTAGGAATGTAAGTTTGTTTCAGCATACAAAAATCAATGTAAAACAATATGTTAATATAATAAATGGAAAAACCACACAATCATCTCAAGAGATGCAGAAAATTAATTTTGAAAATTACAGTACCCTTTCATGATTAAAAAGAACTTTAAAAAGTAGAACTACAAAAGGATATCTTCAATATGATAAAGGGAATCGATGAAAAACTTATACATCATCAAGGTGAAAGATTGATAGCTTTCCTTTTACCCTCAGAAATAAGACAAAAGTGACCATTCTTGCCACTTCTATTCAAAATTGTACTGGATTTTTAGCCAGGAGAATCAGGCAAGAAACAGAAACAAAAGTCATCCATAATGGAAAATAAATAACAAGTAAGGCATGTAGAAACCTTTAATGAATCCACCAAAAACTATCATAGCTATGAAGAGTTCAGTAAGTGTGCATGATATAAGGTTAATATAAAAAATAAACTGTATGTATCAATACTAAAAATGATACTGTGAAATAAAATTAAGAAAAAACAATCCATTTATAATAACATCAAAATAATAAAATCCTTAGGAATAAATTTAACAAAAGAAGTCCAAAGAGTCATGCACTGAAAAGTATAAAACATCATTGAAAGAAACTAAAGATGACCTTGTTAAATGGACAGGCATTCTGTGTTCATGAATTAGAAAATTTAATATTGGTAAGATGGCAATACTCTAAAAAATTGAACTACATATTCAACAATCATCCCTCTCAAATTCTATGCTGCCTTATTTGAAGAAATTGACAAGTTGATGCTAAAATTCATACAAAGTGCAAGAGACCCAGAATAGCCAACAGAGTCTTGAAAAAGAAAAACAAGCAAACAAACAAAAAGAACCCCAAAAACTGAAGGACTCATACCTTGCAATTTCAAAACTTACTACAAAGCTACAATAGTCGACAGTGTGATACTGTTCTAAAAGTAAAGACAGAGATCAATAGAATAGGATCGAGAGTACAGATATAAGCCCTCACATTTTTGGTCAACATTTTTGATAAGAGTATCTAAAGCACACTCTTATCAACAAATTGTGCTGTTGAACTGGATATCCACATGAAAAAGAATGAAGTTGGACCTTTACCTAACACTGTAGAAAAAAACTAATACAAAATGGTTCAGAGACCTAAATGTAGGAGCCAAAAGTATATGTATAACGCCTAAAAGTAAACATAGGAGTAAATCTTTATGACCTTGAGTTAGGCAATTGTTCTGTGATGTGACTAAAATCACAGCAACAAAAGAAAAAGAAAAAAAAAGCATTTGGGGCTGTATCGATATTAAAAGTTTTTGTGCTCCAAAGGGCACTATCAAAAAAAGTGAAAAGAATCCACAGGATGGGAGAAAATATTTGCAAATTATCTATTTGATAAGGGGCTAATATCCAGAAAATATAAAGAACACTTACAACTAAATAATTAAAAGACAAACACCCATTTTTAAAACACGAACAAGGATTTGAATACCGTTCTCCAAAGAGTATGTATAAATGTCAACAAGCCCATGAAGAGATGCTCGACACCATTAGTCATCAGGGAAATGCAAATGAAAACCAGGATAAGGTACCACTTCATATCCACTTGTGTCTATAATTAAAAAGTGGGACAGTAACAAGTCCTGATGGATGTGGAGATATTGAAACTCCCATATTGCTGATGGGGATGTAAAGGGATACAATGGTAGCTATGGCAGTTCCTCAAAATGCTAAACATGGACTTACCATATTACCTAGAAATTTTACCCCTCAATATGTATTCAAGAGAATTGAACACAAATGTCCATACAAAACTTGTATACAAATGTCATAGCAGCATTGTTCATAACAGCCAAAATGTCTTAGCAACCCAAAGCCCCATCAACTAATGAATAAACAAATGTGGTATTTTCATACAATGGAATACCGTTAAGTAATAGAAAGGGATGAAATACCAGTATGGACTATAGCATGGATGAATCTTGAAAATATTATGCTGAGAGAAAAAGAAGCCAATCACAAAAGACCACATACTATATGATTCCATTTATGCAAAAAGTCCAAAAGTGGTAAATGCATGGAGACTTTACAGGGATGAAAATGCTCTAAATTTGCATAATGGTTACTGTGGCACAACTTGGCTAATATACCAAAACCACTGAAATGTAGCTTTTAAGGAGTGACTTTTATGGTATGTGAATTACATATCAATTAAACTGGTATAATTAGAAAAAAGATTCCCTTGATTACATTGCAAAGTGTGATTTTATGAGAGCAAGGGCTGATGTCAGGTGATCTTTCATTTTAGGTGGCCAATGAAATAGGTCAGGCAAGTGAAGGTGGTGATTTGAACAAAACTAATCCCAGTTCTTATTGTTCTGCAAATGTCACTACAGCTTTCCGGAGCAACAATATGAGCAAGAAACCCAGTGCTTTTGCCTTAGGTGGTTTCAACATTGCATGTTTCTAAAACATTCTAGTCTACCTGGACCAGTTACCTTTAATGGGACAGAAATTCCTACTGCAACCGAGTCAAGGCTGATTTGAGACTGGGAGGCAAATTCTCAAAGTAGAGATGACCCTTAAATCACTGTCTATGAAAGTCAGAGGTAGCATAATAAGCTGGTCTACTTGTCATTGATACTTTTATAATGATACGGTGCGCTTTTTTTAACGTGAATTTATTCTCCTATTCCTAATGTGTATCTCATCCAAAGCAATTGGTTTCTTTCAGTTTTATTAAGATTAGGTGTTCCTGCATTAGGAAACAATAGGATTTCCTGAGATCATCAGTTCCCTAAACTATGAGAACCACTGTCCAAGAACGCTAAAATGAACAGGTCCTGAAAAGAAAAAAGGAAAAGTCTGCAAAGCCTCTGCTTTTACCCTCTCGGAGCATCGCCTTCATCATGCAGCTAATCTAAACCCCTCTGCTGTTTCCCACTATCATGTGTATCGCTTGTCAGCAAGATCTGCAAATTACCCTCTAACCATTCAATTCACATCTTGTAGTGTTTAATGTCTGTCTTTTTGGTCTTTTCTGTACATTAGTTCCTGCCAAATGCTTTCTTTGAAGGGAGAACAAAATAAATTCTGGCCACTAAGAAAGGCCAGACCTAATTCCATCTTTAAAATGTTAAAGTGATGAAATGGCATTTTACTCCTTTTGGGCCATAGTTGTGGAAGGGAGTGGAAAGTCTGCTGGTTCATATAAACAATCCCATCAACCACACAGGGATACAAGCCTGAGTAAATGCATCGGGTCTGGCATTCTTAGAGGAGAGTTACACCTTCTAAGGTTCTAGCTGGGAGCAAACTTAGAATTTGTGTAGTGTAGGTTGTTTTTATTCTTGGCAACACTTACATTTGTAGTAAAAGAAATTTAAAAGCATCTTTGAGGTCTTCTTCGATCCACAATCACCCTCAGCAAACACCATTTTGATGAGCACAGAGTCAATGAATCATAAACAGATGGATTAAATTCCTAATAAAACACTTATGAGTTTTAAAACTCAGAAAGGAGTTTGCTACTTCTGCTATTTTGATCTTTAAAGTGGAAAAAAAAAAGTGGTTGCAAGGTATGTGCCAATGTTATATTTGTCCCGGGTCTCACTGTCCCTTAGTAAGCATCTTCAAGAAGAGATGTGAAGTCACTCTTCTGATTTTTGGTTGGAAGTTTCCACATTGCACTGCTTCCCCCCCTCCCCTCATAAAAAGCTGCCAGAAGTCCCTATAAGACTGGTACAGTTGTGGCGAATCTGAGTATAGAAATTTAAAGTGACCACGTCTAAGAGGACATTATTAGGCCCAGCAACTACAGTTACACACAGCTACACCGACGAATTTTGTGTTGCGGAAGAAAAAGAAAGAGGGAAAATCCTACAATGAGAACACCAGGATTATAATTCAATAGTCAATAGGTTCCATGCTGTGCTCCTGCTATTAATTTGTTGGATTGACATTTCAAACTCAAGAAGCATTATGACAACCTCTTATCCTTTTCTTTTTCTGTCACTCATGCGGCAGTCTTCTCGGAGGTGATGATAATGTGAAGTGCAAATGTTCTGCTTTCTTTATCTCTGGATGAGAGAGGGAGGGAGAGGGAGAGAGAGATGGGATTACAGAAATGAGAATGAACGACAAAAGAAGGGTGAGAAAGGGAAGGAGCAAGGGCTTATAATGACAGGGACAAAATGAGTCATTGCAGGAGTCAAAGTAAGAAAGGGTAGCTGTATAACACGGAAGTGCACAGACACTGCTTTCTCATTAGGGTTTATTAGCTGCAAGGAAATGGGGCATGAGAGAAAGGCATGGCCCTGTGGAAGAGAGGAAGTCCTTCATTTGTTATTTTGGGGGGTACGCAGCTTCAGCGTTGATTCCTTTCCTCTCTCTCCTCCTCCTCCCACCCAACCAACATTACTTCTGCCTCATTTGCATACTTCTCAAGACTCAGCGAGTATTTTTAAAGTTCTTTGTGGATGAAGCCAACAATGCCATATGGAGAAAGAAGGAAGAAAACATTCTTTTCTGAGGTTCCATCACTATTCTCTTGATTGAAATATCCTTGACTCAAAAATAGCTGGTCAAGCAGTACTGGTATTCCCAGTATGGGAGAAGCCATGGAAGATTAGCATTTTGAATGAGACTACCTTTATAAGCAGCCTGAGAAAGCAGCTATCACTCGAGTGATTTAAGGAGCAATAAAAGTCTGCTTGGCTCCAACATAGCTCCTCACATTTTTATGCCACCTACTAGAAAGTTCTGCATTACTTTCTCCTCAAATTCTTTTTTCCTTTTAAATAATGGATTTTTAACTTGAATTCCTCAGCTAGTCAAGACACTTGGGAGAAAACTAAAGTGTACTGCATAAAAGAAAGCTTATGAGATGATGGGGATGAGGTGAGGTGGCTGACGATGAATACTTTTGTTCACTCTTTTAAAGAGGTTTTGGTAGAGGAAAGAGTCAGCTAATTATTTGTTACTCCATTTGACAGAAGGAAGATAACATGTTCTAAAGTTTAAGGACGTCCATGTGGGCTCAACAGGCAGTTATCCAATAATGAAACAAGCAGTTTCTTTCTTCTTTTTTTTTAATGTTTATTTATTTTTGAGAGAGACAGAGCATGAGCGCAGTGGCAGAGAGAGAGAGAGAGAGGAGAGAGAGAGGGAGAGAGAGAGAGAGAGAGGGGGAGAGAGAGAGAGAGAGAGAGAGAGAGAGAGAGAGAGAGAGAGAGAGAGAGTCCAAAGCAGGCTGTCAGCACAGAGCCTGATGCGGGGCTGGAACCCAGAAGCCATGAGATCATGACCTGAGCTGAAGTCAGACGCTCAACCGACTGAACCACCTAGGCACCCCTGAAGCAGGCAGTTTCTGATTGTGGATGCCACCCAATATCAGCAATATTGTTTAAGGGGCTCTTGTATTGGGTAGAAATCCTCCCTGTCTCCAGAGATCCCTTCCAATATCCTACTTACTCTCACAAATTACAGTGTATCTGAAGAAGCAGCTTTCCAATAAGGACTTTGTCTTAATATAAACTTACCAAAGTTCTCTAGCTCTGGGAGAAAAATTTCTTTTAAATTTCACTTAAAAACCTGACTGTTTAAACCCTCTGATCTGGGACCAAACAGTTCTGCTGAAATACATACAATGGCTCCAATCACTGATTAAACCCCCAACATTGCTGGAAGCCATTCTGGGTGAAAAAAGTCAATGGTTTCCTCCACAGTTTCAAATATGATGATTCCATCCTAGCAACTGGACCACCCTCTTTCTAAACAGAGAAATCACAAAATTTGAGTCCAATCAAACAAAATCCTCTATCCTACTGTCATTCTATATTCTATAGAGTTTAGAATTCCAAAAGATAGATTGAGTATAAAAAATATTATTTGCAAGAAAAAATGCAGAGTGAAAATATTTTTAGTGGGAAGATATCAATTTTAACAGCCAAAATTTTTCCATATGAAGTTTCTAGTTAGCATAACATACTTACAAATCCATTCATACCATAAATGAGAAAAACATGGTAAATATGAATTGAGAGGCAATGGGATAGATATAGAAAGCTGCAGAAATGCTGCTTAAGAAATTCTGCACCAGGTTGTGAATACATGGGTAGCAAGGTGAGGACAACAGGATTTGAGGAAGTGACACATAGGATAGGTGAGTCTGTTTGGGTGTGATTTAGTCAGGGAAGTGTCAGCTGGCTGAACCTAGGAGGAATTCAGTGTATGGTGTTTTCTGGAACACCAGTGTAATGGTAACATAATCATTCTGGAAGCTTGGTGAACTTAGTTAGGCTTGTGATAATTAAAGGAAATGGCTGTAAGGGAAAGGAAGATTAAAAAAAAAATCAAAGGCAAACCTCAAATACCAAATGTTGTCTAAGACACAAAGAAAAAGACCTTGCAAATCCTTGAAGAAAAACTTCACCTGCGGCAAAAGTACACTGTAAGTTGCATGTAACCATCAAGTTCTTGTCATTAACAGCATCAGACTGCTTACTACTGGAAAAGTATAAGCCACATATATAAGACTTGATTGTTTTTCTGTCAAGCAAATCGAGGAAAATTAGGTATAAAAAACTACCATGGGTACCATAAAACTCTCATTGATCTTCAAACAGCGTGTGAAATTCTCATGAGGCTGCGTGAGGTACAGGCAGCTTTTGAACATGAAGTTGACCAAACTACAATTTAAAACATGTTATGTGGCTATATGAAACTTGTAAATTGTAGCAATTGGTAAGCTTTAGATGACAAAATACGAACACACTGGGCAAAGAGATGAATTTCTACATTGTGACAACAGCAGTAAATCTGCTTTACTTGGGAAAGTTCTGCTAGATAGAGTGGGTAGAAAGGGCCAACCCGAAACAAGCCCCAGGTCTACCACTGACTGTGGTTGTGCTCAAGAACAATTAATGATCTGATTTTCTCGAGCTACCATTTGTGTGTTAAGGAAGGACCACATATGAAGAAAATAACAACATGATAATCTGTCTCGTAGAGTTTTTATAAGGATCCAATGGTACAGCACATGTGAAAACATTTTCTGAAGTATGAAGGGCTGTGGAATTGTAAGCTATCACTCATCACTAATCAAATACATCCAGAAGTGGTTCCAACAGTCACCTCAACTGTAAAGGGCAACTTCAAACCCGTGGCTGCAAACTAGTTTCCTTGCATATTCAAAACTTTGTTGTTGAGGCCATTGTGGGAATGGTTTTCATTTTTATAAAAAAAGGATCTGGTGAAACTGTTAATATAATAATAAGTTGTGCTCCTTTCATGATTTAAGTTACTCATTCAAAAGCTTTCCAATTTTTGGTTTGCGATTTAAGCAAATACATTGTTAAATCAGAGAAACAGGTAAAAACCAATTATGTGTACTGCAAATGTCCCTACAGCATAGTTTTATATATATATATATATATATATATATATATATATATATATATATATATATAGTTCTATGTTTACAAAACAATATTGATAGTATTTTTGGTAGCAATTAATAACAATCTGGATAGTATTTTAGGAATGATCGTTAAAAATAAAATATGCAGGGGCACCTGGGTGGTTCAGTCAGTTAAGCTTCCGACTTCGGCTCAGGTCATGATCTCACAGTCCGTGTGTTCGTGCCCTGCATTGCACAGAGCCCACTCTGGATGTTCTGTCACCCTCTTTCTCTACCCCTCCCCCACTGGCTCTCTCTCTCTCAAAGCAAATAAACTTAAAAAAATAAAAATAAAATAGGCTACTGCTAGCGAGGTTCGATACAGTTCACTCTGCATTTCTATCTTAACAACCGTAATAAATCACATTTTTTTTTGATTTCCTAGAGTCCTGTAAAAAACAAGTTGTTTTCGAGCCTAGTACTTTTCCAGTTCATTGACAAGTAAGGGTATGAAATGGAGACAATTATAATATACCTCTTAATTCTTGGGGCTTGGATGACTGACAGTTCCCAGGTGCGCCGCTCTAGAGATGATATTCTCCGGGTGGCAGAGTATGGGTCCAGGGTAGATTTCACAGGCAGTTAGGTTGATGGCTCTACAATTGCTTCCTGGTCTGTCACTCGCCTGTCTGTTGATGGACTTCAAATGGACTCTCCAGGTCCCCTTACGTGTAATTTTTTCTTGACTTCTCTTTGATCCTGAGGTAATGGAGCATTTTATCAATTTCAGTAAATAGGTCTTGATCAGATTTTTTTTTTTTTTTTCCCCAGAAGATCAACATTCTCAGCTGTTCGGTCAGGGAAAGCAGGAAAAGAGGTGAGGCAGAAGGCCTTTTTCCGTCTCTGTGTGCTTTTTATGTTAACCTTTCTAATGCATTCCAGGTGGCAGTGTCCCTATGGTCATCCATGTGAGAAAGCTTTAAAGAACACAGCAATGCCCAGTTAACTCTGTTTAGAATGAAAGGCCCCTTATCGGAAATCCATGGGCAAGGGATATGGATATTGAAGTTTTGTAACCTTACCTATGTTGTGGTACTGTGATTTCTGCTATTTCTAGATCCCTTTTATGAGTCTTAATATAAATTAATAAGCCAGCAGGATGTATTTACCCAGGGATTTCCAGGATAAAGAGAGACTAGGATGGTAAGCTCCAGAAAATCCAGTTATTCCTGATATTGAAAGTTTGAAGACATGTTACTCTGCTGTGATTTGGTTCATCAGAGAGAAAGAGAGAATTTTTTTTTCAAATTAAAAGCAATTATTAGAATGCTACATTGGCACAAAATTTAATTAGATTTATCCTTGGCTCTTCATTAGCATTCATGGAACTTTAAACTGATTGTGATATGTCTTATAAGAAATGGAGGAACAGAGTTTATCTATGAGAAAAAAAAAGTTATTTACTTTAAAATACTGGTTATAAGACAAGTTAAGACTCTATGCCTAGCCTCTGAAGTGAGATATTTCTTTAAAATACCATAAATAATACAGCTAAGGCTCTAAAATTAAATGAATACCATTTTGCTAATCTTGTCTCATTTAAGTGCATCTAAGCTTTTGAAGGAAGCAACAACACTGACCATGTGTGATAGATTTTTGTAGACAATTTTGGTTTCAGGCTATTTCATCATATATAGGTTATTTCTTCAAATGTGTAATACATGAGATTTAGTGTCAAGTTGTTCTAAATTTTAAAATAACCCCCTTGCTAATTCAATATGTATTTATGGAATTCCCACTTATACTCAATAAACATCATGTTTGGTATGGAGACTATGAAAGTGAATAAAACACTAGTCTTCAATAGTTTTCTTTTCAGTTTTGTCTCCAAAAATATGGATATGAGGGCATTTCTAAGTCTTCTTTTGTCTGGCTATTTGCTCCTTGTTCTGGCTGCTAGAAAAACAAATTATTAGTCCATTACTAGCATCTGTCCAGAACTGTACAGCATGCAATTTCATTATTATTACCTGCTGTTTTAGCTTTGTTATTTTTATTTTTACGTCCTCATTTTTTAAAACTATTTTTCTCACAAGCTGCCTCACATTACATTTTAAAATGAAATGCAGCAAATAAATATATATCTATCCCCCATTGAGCATCTATAAGTCTGAACATATAGTGAGTTTTCAACAAATATGTGTTGACTCATTGATTACATTCAAAACAAATGTTTTCCACTAAGTATTAGGGTTTATGATTGTTGGTGTCTTGCTATGCAGGGTTAGGAAAGAAATTCTTTCCAAATACAGTCCTTTCTTTCGTGAAATAATTGTTTTGCCCTCAGATTTCCACAGCCAGACTGTTTTTCCAAGAACTAAGGAATGACACTTAGGTAAAGGGAGGGTGTCTCTGTGTCTTCCCTTTCGAGCTCTGTCATAAAAATTGAAGGTGACTAACTGAACCCTAACACTTCAGATGCTCAATGCTTTTCCCATACCATTTCTTGGGCTTTCTTCACCAGGACTGAATGAATATTAACCAAGTGAATCACAGTGACAGAATGAGATAAGACCTTTTGAAGCTGCAAATATAGACTAACCGTAATGTAGAATAACACATTTAACCGAGTACTACTAATGGATATGGCAAACATAATTTGGAAATATTGATTTTGAACGTAATAAGATGAATTGTATATGACTTCTCGGTTTCAGCATCATCATTCTCTGAATTATGGTTTTGGCAATTCTATCCCCTGTATTTCTATTAGATGAATAAATGGGTAAATGGGGCTTTATTATACAACAGGTTATAATGGGCTGATATTTCAGTGGGCATTCTCATTGATGTAGACATGTATACTGTGGACCTTCTTATTGAGATACAATAGAATCTCTACTACTTTCAAGATCCTGCATTAAATACATACTGGAATATAACATAAATCCTTATTTGGAACCTGCCTTCAAATTGTTAACAACAACCAAATAGAAATAATAGGAATATTACTGTCTAACCCTTTCATAATTCTAACCCTTTCATAATTATTTGTCTATAAGTGCTACAAAGAGAAGCAAATAGTAATGACAGTCAAAGCTTATGCACTATTAATTATGTACTAGGAAAATTTTAAGTAATTTAGATGTATAACATTATTTATATGTTATGAGAACTTTTTGAGGTAGGTAGTATTATCAATAGCATTTCCATCTTACAGAAGAGAAAAAGTAAAAGTTTAAATTTACTGTCTTAAGGGGGCACATAAAGAAGGAAACCATAAAGAAATTATTTTGGGATCTAGGGCATTTGATAGAATAAATAAAACTGAGGTTGGGGCCATATCATCTTACAAAACAGATCCTTTAATATTTCATTTCACAAATATTTATTGAGTACCAGTAGGAACTAAGAATTATCCTAGGAACTGGTGGATATAGCAGTAAACAGTGATATTATGGACATAATTTCCTCCAACTCCTTATTTTACTGAGTTGAGTTGCAGAGCACTGAGGCCACATAAACATTTGGAGTCAATGAGAAAGAATATTTTCTACCTTTGTTTGTATTACTGTCAATGTGGTTATCTTACCCCAACACCACAATGCCTGATGCCTTCTCCTTTTAATTAGTTTATTTATTTAGAGAGGGAGAGAGAGAAAGAGTGTGGAGCATGAGCTAGGGAGGGGCAGCAAGAGAGGGAAAGAGAAAATCCCAAGCAGGAATTCTCTGACATCGCACAGCCCAATGTGGGGCTCGATCTCACAAACCCTGAGATCATGACCTGAGCTGAAATCAAGAGTCTGTGGCTTACCCAACTGAGCCACACAGGTGCCCCTCCATATGACTCTAATTTCTGTTCTGGAATTAAACGTCTTATCCTCTATTTTTACAATCTTCCCCTTTTTTTTTTTTTTTTTTTTTATATGAAGTTTATTGACAAATTGGTTTCCATACAACACCCAGTGCTCATCCCAAAAGGTGCCCTCCTCAATACCCATCACCCACCCGCCCCTCCCTCCCACCCCCCATCAACCCTCAGTTTGTTCTCAGTTTTTAACAGTCTCTTATGCTTTGGCTCTCTCCCACTCTAACGTCCTTTTTTTTTTTTTTTTTTTTTCCTTCCCCTCCCCATGGGTTCCTGTTGAGTTTCTCAGGATCCACATAAGAGTGAAACCATATGGTATCTGTCTTTCTCTGTATGGCTTATTTCACTTAGCATCACACTCTCCAGTTCCATCCACGTTGCTACAAAAGGCCATATTTCATTTTTTCTCATTGCCACGTAGTATTCCATTGTGTATATAAACCACAATTTCTTTATCCATTCATCAGTTGATGGACATTTAGGCTCTTTCCATACTTTGGCTATTGTTGAGAGTGCTGCTATGAACATTGGGGTACAAGTGCCCCTATGCATCAGTACTCCTGTATCCCTTGGGTAGATTCCTAGCAGTGCTATTGCTGGGTCATAGGGTAGGTCTATTTTTAATTTTCTGAGGAACCTCCACACTGCTTTCCAGAGCGGCTGCACCAATTTGCATTCCCACCAACAGTGCAAGAGGGTTCCCGTTTCTCCACATCCTCTCCAGCATCTATAGTCTCCTGATTTGTTCATTTTGGCCACTCTGACTGGCGTGAGGTGATACCTGAGTGTGGTTTTGATTTGTATTTCCCTGATAAGGAGCGACGCTGAACATCTTTTCATGTGCCTGTTGGCCATCTGGATGTCTTCTTTAGAGAAGTGTCTATTCATGTTTTCTGCCCATTTCTTCACTGGGTTATTTGTTTTTCGGGTGTGGAGTTTGGTGAGCTCTTTATAGATTTTAGATACTAGACCTTTGTCCGATATGTCATTTGCAAATATCTTTTCCCATTCCGTTGGTTGCCTTTTAGTTTTGTTGGTTGTTTCCTTTGCTGTGCAGAAGCTTTTTATCTTCATAAGGTCCCAGTAATTCACTTTTGCTTTTAATTCCCTTGTCTTTGGGGATGTGTCGAGTAAGAGATTGCTACGGCTGAGGTCAGAGAGGTCTTTTCCTGCTTTCTCCTCTAAGGTTCTGATGGTTTCCTGTCTCACATTTAGGTCCTTTATCCATTTTGAGTTTATTTTTGTAAATGGTGTGAGAAAGTGGTCTAGTTTCAACCTTCTGCATGTTGCTGTCCAGTTCTCCCAGCACCATTTGTTAAAGAGGCTGTCTTTTTTCCATTGGATGTTCTTTCCTGCTTTGTCAAAGATGAGTTGGCCATATGTTTGTGGGTCTAGTTCTGGGGTTTCTATTCTATTCCATTGGTCTGTGTGTCTGTTTTTGTGCCAATACCATGCTGTCTTGATGATGACAGCTTTGTAGTAGAGGCTAAAGTCTGGGATTGTGATACCTCCTGCTTTGGTCTTCTTCTTCAAAATTCCTTTGGCTATTCGGGGCCTTTTGTGGTTCCATATGAATTTTAGGATTGCTTGTTCTAGTTTCGAGAAGAATGCTGGTGCAATTTTGATTGGGATTGCATTGAATGTGTAGATAGCTTTGGGTAGTATTGACATTTTGACAATATTTATTTTTCCAATCCATGAGCAGGGAATGTCTTTCCATTTCTTTAAATCTTCTTCAATTACCTTCATAAGCTTTCTATAGTTTTCAGCATACAGATCCTTTACATCTTTGGTTAGATTTATTCCTAGGTATTTTATGCTTCTTGGCGCAATTGTGAATGGGATCAGTTTCTTTATTTGTCTTTCTGTTGCTTCATTGTTAGTGTATAAGAATGCAACTGATTTCTGTACATTGATTTTGTATCCTGCAACTTTGCTGAATTCATGTATCAGTTCTAGCAGACTTTTGGTGGAGTCTATCGGATTTTCCATGTATAATATCATGTCATCTGCAAAAAGCGAAAGCTTGACTTCATCTTTGCCAATTTTGATGCCTTTTGATTTCCTTTTGTTGTCTGATTGCTGATGCTAGAACTTCCAGCACTATGTTAAACAACAACGGTGAGAGTGGGCATCCCTGTCGTGTTCCTGATCTCAGGGAGAAAGCTCTCAGTTTTTCCCCATTGAGGATGATGTTAGCTGTGGGCTTTTCATAAATGGCTTTTATGATCTTTAAGTATGTTCCTTCTATCCCGACTTTCTCAAGGGTTTTTATTAAGAAAGGGTGCTGGATTTTGTCAAAGGCCTTTTCTGCATCGATTGACAGGATCATATGGTTCTTCTCTTTTTTTTTGTTAATGTGATGTATCACGTTGATTGATTTGCGAATGTTGAACCAGCCCTGCATCCCAGGAATGAATCCCACTTGATCATGGTGAATAATTCTTTTTATATGCTGTTGAATTCGATTTGCTAGTATCTTATTGAGAATTTTGGCATCCATATTCATCAGGGATATTGGCCTGTAGTTCTCTTTTTTTACTGGGTCTCTGTCTGGTTTAGGAATCAAAGTAATACTGGCTTCATAGAATGAGTCTGGAAGTTTTCCTTCCCTTTCTATTTCTTGGAATAGCTTGAGAAGGATAGGTATTATCTCTGCTTTAAACGTCTGGTAGAACTCCCCTGGGAAGCCATCTGGTCCTGGACTCTTATTTGTTGGGAGATTTTTGATAACCGATTCAATTTCTTCGCTGGTTATGGGTCTGTTCAAGCTTTCTATTTCCTCCTGATTGAGTTTTGGAAGAGTGTGGGTGTTCAGGAATTTGTCCATTTCTTCCAGGTTGTCCAATTTGTTGGCATATAATTTTTCATAGTATTCCCTGATAATTGTTTGTATCTCTGAGGGATTGGTTGTAATCATTCCATTTTCATTCATGATTTTATCTATTTGGGTCATCTCCCTTTTCTTTTTGAGAAGCCTGGCTAGAGGTTTGTCAATTTTGTTTATTTTTTCAAAAAACCAACTCTTGGTTTCGTTGATCTGCTCTACAGTTTTTTTAGATTCTATATTGTTTATTTCTGCTCTGATCTTTATTATTTCTCTTCTTCTGCTGGGTTTGGGGTGTCTTTGCTGTTCTGCTTCTATTTCCTTTAGGTGTGCTGTTAGATTTTGTATTTGGGATTTTTCTTGTTTCTTGAGATAGGCCTGGATTGCAATGTATTTTCCTCTCAGGACTGCCTTCGCTGCGTCCCAAAGCGTTTGGATTGTTGTATTTTCATTTTCGTTTGTTTCCATATATTTTTTGATTTCTTCTCTAATTGCCTGGTTGACCCACTCATTCGTTAGTAGGGTGTTCTTTAACCTCCATGCTTTTGGAGGTTTTCCAGACTTTTTCCTGTGGTTGATTTCAAGCTTCATAGCATTGTGGTCTGAAAGTAGGCATGGTATAATTTCAATTCTTGTAAACTTATGAAGGGCTGTTTTGTGACCCAGTATATGATCTATCTTGGAGAATGTTCCATGTGCACTCGAGAAGAAAGTATATTCTGTTGCTTTGGGATGCAGAGTTCTAAATATATCTGTCAAGTCCATCTGATCCAGTGTCTCATTCAGGGCCCTTGTTTCTTTATTGACCGTGTGTCTAGATGATCTATCCATTTCTGTAAGTGGGGTGTTAAAGTCCCCAGCAATTACCACATTCTTATCAATAAGGTTGCTTCTGTTTATGAGTAATTGTTTTATATATTTGGGGGCTCCGGTATTCGGCGCATAGACATTTATAATTGTTAGCTCTTCCTGATGGATAGACCCTGTAACTATTATATAATGTCCTTCTTCATCTCTTGTTACAGCCTTTAATTTAAAGTCTAGTTTGTCTGATATAAGTATGGCTACTCCAGCTTTCTTTTGGCTTCCAGTAGCATGATAAATAGTTCTCCATCCCCTCACTCTGAATCTAAAGGTGTCCTCAGGTCTAAAATGAGTCTCTTGTAGACAGCAAATAGATGGGTCTTGTTTTTTTATCCATTCTGATACCCTATGTCTTTTGGTTGGCGCATTTAATCCATTTACATTCAGTGTTATTATAGAAAGATACGGGTTTAGAGTCATTGTGATGTCTGTATGTTTTATGCTTGTAGTGATGTCTCTGGTACTTTGTCTCACAGGGTCCCCCTTAGGATCTCTTGTAGGGCTGGTTTAGTGGTGACAAATTCCTTCAGTTTTTGTTTGTTTGGGAAGACCTTTATCTCTCCTTCTATTCTAAATGACAGACTTGCTGGATAAAGGATTCTCGGCTGCATATTTTTGCTGTCTAGCACCCTGAAAATCTCGTGCCAATTCTTTCTGGCCTGCCAAGTTTCAAAAGAGAGATCAGTCACGAGTCTTATAGGTCTCCCTTTATATGTGAGGGCACGTTTACCCCTTGCTGCTTTCAGAATTTTCTCTTTATCCTTGTATTTTGCCAGTTTCACTATGATATGTCGTGCAGAAGATCGATTCAAGTTACGTCTGAAGGGAGTTCTCTGTGCCTCTTGGATTTCAATGCCTTTTTCCTTCCCCAGTTCAGGGAAGTTCTCAGCTATTATTTCTTCAAGTACCCCTTCAGCACCTTTTCCTCTCTCTTCCTCCTCTGGGATACCAATTATGCGTATATTATTTCTTTTTAGTGTATCACTTAGTTCTCTAATTTTCCCCTCATACTCCTGGATTTTTTTTATCTCTCTTTTTCTCAGCTTCCTCTTTTTCCATAACTTTATCTTCTAGTTCACCTATTCTCTCCTCTGCCTCTTCCATCCGAGCCGTGGTGGTTTGCATTTTGTTTTCCATTTCCTTTAAAGCGTTTTTCAGCTCCTCGTGACTGTTCCTTAGTCCCCTGATGTCTGTAGCAAGAGATTCTCTGCTGTCCTGTATGCTGTTTTCCAGCCCAGCGATTAATTTTATGACTATTATTCTAAATTCACTTTCTGTTATATTATTTAAATCCTTTTTGATCAGCTCATTAGCTGTTGTTATTTCCTGGAGATTCTTCTGAGGGGAATTCTTCCGCTTGGTCATTTTGGATAGTCCCTGGTGTGGTGAGGGCCTGCAGGGCACTTCCCCTGTGCTGTGGTGTATAACTGGAGTTGGTGGGCGGGGCCGCAGTCCGACCTGATGTCTGCCCCCAGCCCACCGCTGGGGCCACAGTCAGACTGGTGTGTGCCTTCTCTTCCCCTCTCCTAGGGGCGGGATTCACTGTGGGGTGGCGTGGCCCGTCTGGGCTACTTGCACACTGCCAGGCTTGTGATGCTGGGGATCTGGCGTATTAGCTGGGGTGGGAAGGCAAGGTGCACGGCGGCAGGGGGGGCAGGCTTAGCTCGCTTCTCCTTAGGTGATCCACTTCAGGAGGGGCCCTGTGGCAGCCGGAGGGAGTCAGATCGCTGCCGGAGGTTTGGCTCCGCAGAAGCACAGAGTTGGGTGTTCGCGCGGAGCGAGCAATTTCCCTGGCCGGAGCCGGTTCCCTTTGGGATTTTGGCTGGGGGATGGGCGGGGGAGATGGCGCTGGCTAGCGCCTTTGTTCCCCGCCAAACTGAGCTCTGTCGTCCGGGGGCTCCGCAGCTCACCCTCCCTTTGTCCTCCAGCCTTCCCGCTTTCCGAGCAGAGCTGTTAACTTATGACCTCCCAGACGCTAAGTCGCGCTTGCTGTCGGAACACAGTCCGTCAGGCCCCTCCGCTTTTGCAAGCCGGACTCGGGGGCTCTGCTTGGCCGGCGAGCCGCCCCTCCGCCCCGGCTCCCTCCCGCCAGTCCGTGGAGCGCGCACCGCCTCGCCGCCCTTCCTACCCTCTTCCGTGGGCCTCTCGTCTGCACTTGGGTCCGGTGACTCCGTTCTGCTAATCCTCTGGCGGTTTTCTGGGTTATTTAGGCAGGTGTAGGTGGAATCTAAGTGATCAGCAGGACGCACGGTGAGCCCAGCGTCCTCCTACGCCGCCATCTTCGAGGCCTCTTCCCCTTTTTCTTGAGGCCAATTTTACCGAATTACATTCTCTTAGGTGGACAATGAATGTCCATGGAGTAAATTAATGGGAGTTAATGAAAATTAAGGACAGATTTAGGCTTTGGGATTTCACACTTGATACTCTCTTAACCTAAGATCCACTTATTCCAGATACTTGTGTAAGAAAGCTCCTCGTTCCATTATTTTTTAGTCTCTGCTCTGACCATCTTATTTGATAGAGTAACCTGTCCCTCCTTCACCTGCCCAGCGCTCATGATTTCCTTTACTCTGCTCCACTTTCTCCTTTTCCCACAGTATAATTACACCTTACAACAAAATATCTAACTTACTTATTTGTGATATCAGATTTGTCTCATCTGTCATGCGTTTTCAGAAAGGAAGTTCTATGAAGGAAAGAAACTTTATTTTATTGACTGTTGTATCCCAAGTACCTAGAACACAGTACATGCTCAACACGTGCATATTGAATATACGAATAAATGACTAAAAAAGACAGAATGTGAAAGCCCAAGAGAAAAAATAACCAGTGTCCTCTCTCACCATTGTTTACTTTTACATCTTCTACAACTCTGATTCGGGTCAAAAATATCAAGAGAGAGAGGACAAAGTTAAAACAAACAAACAAACATGATCCTTCTTGTGAAAGCCTCTTCAAATCCAAATCTGCAGTCTGGACTTGAATCTAGACAACCTAGGATGAAAACGTCATCGTAAGTTGTATTAATAGGGGTAGAACTATAAGGCTTGGTAAGGAGAGATAATAGAAGTTAATTGACTTCTTATGTTTTTGATGGTTGTTGGTAAATATTGCAAGTGAAACTGCCAGAATTTTCAGAGAGGCGTTCACAACGGGACTTGTAAAGAGCAAAGCTTGCAATTTTTAAGAGACATTTGGTTCATTAATAGAACATTTACAGAACCCTCAGAAATGTCCACTTCCAATGGGAAGGATTTGAACTGAAATTCAAGATGAAGTCTCACTAGGTAGCTTAAAATCCTGTTCATGTTCAAAAACCATTTTGTTCCATGCTCTCAAAGGATAAAGGAACCATAAAGCACAAATGTACTCCAGACTCAGAGAATGTAACCGACCCAAAGTTTCTTTCTGTACACAAGGGGCCAGGCATTTCTTTAAGGGGAAAAAAAAAGTCAAGAACATGGTATTATCTTCAAATATTCCTACTTAGAATGTATAAAATTCTTTCTAAAATGTATGAAGAAATAAGTGGATTAAATTATAAAATCAAATAAAGATCTCAGAATGTATTTCCATAATGGAATGGGTATAATCCTCAAGGATAGACGTTTATGTAATTCAACAAATATTTATAGTAATAAATTATATTAGTATATTAATTCATGTATTGTCTACTTAGATTATAGAGTTTAATCAAATAAATGGAATATGTCTGGTTTGGGTTTTCACTACTTGTTTATCAGGTATAAATGCTCTTGTTTTTTCTTTGTGTTGTTGTTGTTTTTTTCCTTTGAAGTCAAATAAAACTGAAACAAAATGGAGAGCATGTGAGCAATATGTTTTGAGTGTATAGTTAGAAATACCAAATTTATGTTTTGACTAACTTAAGCAGTTCATTTTTAAAAGTATTTATATAAGCAACATGTCAATGAGTGTTATGACTTTAACTGCAAATGAAAGAAAAAAAGTGGATAAAGCAAAACATACTAAATATTTCTGAAACATCATAGTAAATTAAAAAATGTAATGGTTAAAATATTGTATAGTATTTTGAAGCCTTTCACTTGAAAATGTGCTGCAGGAAGCAACAACAGGGCAGGTATAATTTTTTTTGTCTGAAACTATTTCAAAGGAAAATAAGAGGATGTTATAGTTGCTTAAAAGGAATACCAAAGTAAGGAAGCTTGGGCTTGACACTGAAAAATAAACACAGCTACACATTAACACAGTTTATTATTTTGTTTGTGTGTGCGTTTTGTTTTTGTTTTTTGTTTTTTTGTTTTTTTATATTACATATAATTTATTGTCAAATTGGTTTCCATACAACACCCAGTGCTCATCCCAACAGGTGTCCTCCTCAATGCCCATCACCCACTTTCCCCTCTCCCCCACCCCCCCCCATCAACCCTCAGTTTGTTCTTAGTATTTAAGAGTCTCTTATGGTTCACCTCCTTCCCTCTCTGTAACTTTTTTCCCCTCCCCCTCCCCCATGGTCTTCTGTTAACATCAACACAGTTTAATGGCAACTACAATTAACGTTTTACCGTCAAGTCTGTCTACTGAACAATGCTATAAAGCTCCTACTATGTAAGCATACCCATAAAGTTGTAAAAATTGACAATTTTCAATAAGGATGCTTTCTATCAATTTATGATTAGCAATGTATGGAGTTACACACTACCTAATTATTGATATTTTTCATTTTTATTTAAAAATAATATTCCTCTAGTTTCATCATTATTTATTTTTATTATAAGTAACAAATAACACTAACTGGTGCACTAATAAATATATTTGAGTCATCATTACTTTTTTTAAGTTTATTTATTTATTTTTGAGATAGGGGAGGTGCAGATAGTGAGAGAGAATCCCAAGAAGGCTCTAGGCTGTCAGTGCAAAGCCCAGTGAGGGGCTTGATCTCAGAAACTGTGAGATCATGACCTGAGCCTAAATCAAGAGTCAGACACTTAGCAGACTGAGCCACCCAGTTGCCCTAGTTGATCACTACTTTTGATCAATATTTTTGCAATAACTAAACCCTAAGATATCATGTATAGTAATTACCCTCCACCAATATTCCTAATACATGTTTTTATATCTAGCTGTGTTTTTATATCTAGCTATGTGTGTAGTTATGTATACATATGCTACCTGCCAAACCCCAGCATGCTTATAAGTGTACACTTTATTGAGGATGTTTCCTAGAAAACTGTATTTTTTAAATAACTTTAATATCGAGTCAAGTTCAATATCTAGGTAGTTTTACAAACACTGTGATCTAACAGAACAACACATAATGAAGATTTTTTAATTTATTTTATGAAATAAATAATACAGAATGCTCATGTGTCACTAGAAAAAAATTGTTTTGCCTTTTGAACTACTGTCATAAAGTCATTCTTTTTGGAACAAAGAAAGTAGAAATATATTGAGTAAAGGGCCACTGGCTCTCTGGCTCTGGACCCCAGTCAAATATTTGTTGGCTGCTCCTTCAGACAATAGTCCTATTTGAATTCAGTGATGTATGTTACTACTACGTTTTGTGTTATACAAGCCTTCTCCAAACGCACTCCACTTGCACCCCAAAGTGTAAGACCAATTCTGTCGTTGAAAATACAAGAAGGTCTGAATCATGGTTCAGGACTCAATGTAAAGTAAGCTTTGATGAGCAAAACTCAGACTTGAAAATGAACTTCCATTAAGGCAAAGGAAAGAGGAAGAAGAGGGCATTCCAAGTGTGATTCCTGGCCCTTTTACATGCACTTCAGATCTCACAACATTGCCATGAGGCTGATGGAACTTACCTGAGATCCCCTGTCTTCACAGTGGCAGAGCTTGGAAGCCAGATTTATCTTTCTTCATGCCCATGCTTTTTACTGCAGTACGCTGCCTCTCACAAATGTGCCCCTGTCACTAGGACACTGATGTAATTGTATGTGGTCAAATCCTCCCTTTTGATCCCAGCTCCAGTAACTACATCCTGCTTTGAGTTTCTGTATGGAAACTCTGCCCCAGATTCCCACTGCCTTGCCATCGTTTAATAATAAGGAACACAAGATCCAATCAGCCCCTGAGGTAGAGAAATTAAGTTACAAACATGCCTGTGATGTAGACCACTTCCTAGTCAGGAGGTAGTATCCTCTGCCATCTGTATGGAAAGGGAAGGCAGATTCTTAACATCATCTACCATGTCGTCAGGGGAATTATTTGGTACCGAAGCTGAAATCAGGTTTATGCCATGGAACACAATGCTAATTAATATAAAAGAAAAAGTGATGAATTTAAAGGTATACCATATGAAAGGCCATACTCACACCATGTATTACATGCACAAGTAACTCTTTTCCAGTTGGTGCCCTAAGTCATTTCAGAAGATTTCAGCATCTCTTAGTGAAGCCCAATTTTAAGTCCCTGCAGAACTCATGAGTTTCAGGGTCTGGACAAAAGGACTTTTCAAGTTTCATATCCTCCTTAGACTTTGCTGCACCAGCTGTGAAAATCAATTAGCCCTGGTGAAAACCGAGCTGCTCTATGTTCTCAATAATGAAAAAGACCAACTGCACACTAGCAATTTTCTCTGTCCTTACAAAGACGAATGGGAACTTTGAATCTTTTTTCACTACTCCGTGGAATTGCCTTAAACTTCTATTTTGAAAGTTGCCAGACATGCCGGGAGATTAACACAGAAGACTCTTCGGAGCGGCAGGAAAATTACACCATCGCACACCAGTGACATTTGTGACTCCCTCAGGCTGGTATGCAGCCATCAGACAGTCAAAACAAACACCTCCCAAACACATGCCAGAACTCAACTCCCCTTTGCCTCTGCTCCCTTGATAAAAACTGAAATGGTTGATGGTACCTCATCAATTTTAAAGACCCAGTCAGTAGCACAGATAATGCTTTAAGAAAACAACAATAGGAAAATGCTAATAGAAACTGGGTAAGAAGAAGTCCACTGAGATGATGAGTGAGCACCGGGAGACCCCAGATGGCCAGGGGTTCACTCAATAAGCTTAGAGATCTGGGACTCTTCTATGCCATCCTGTACTTTGTGGGAAGCTGGGCTCTTCTGGCCCTCCCACCCTGCCGTCTGCACCACCGCCTTCACCATGCCCATCATCAACTATCTTCTTTATAAAATAACCCCACAGTAATTTCTTCACTCAGTTAAGCAGAGTTCCTTAATCTCAACACTACTGACATATTGGGTGGAATAATTCTTTGTTGTGGAGTTGGAGGGACTGCCCTATGCACTGCAGGATGATTTGCAGTATCTCTAGCCTCTACTCACTAGACGCCAGCACCCAATCTCTCCAAATTGTGACAATCAAAAATCCAGACACTAAGTCATGTGATATTTCCTTTTAAGTCCCTAAAGAACAACAAAATTAGAAGAGTTGGGGAAAACTCATGCTATTAAAACTGTTGATTATATACCTAAACTGTTTCTGATAGACCCTGGCTCCATATTTATAAATGCAATTAATCAAAAGGTTATTGGTTTTTGTTACAACACTTTTAAAGACATGTAGAGATAGATAACTAGATAGACAAGGTTTCATTTTTAAAATAATTAAGTTCAAAGACATCGATTGTTTGGTTATTTATTATGAAGATATTTTGTCTCACATTGTAATTGATGCCGCATTCTCACATATGTTGTCTCATTTGTCTCCCAGGTAAGAAAATCAAATTAGTTTCTCGTTTTCATCGTAGAACCAGATGTAGTGAGTTTAAATGACTTGCTAGGGAGCAAATGTCGAGGCTTTTAAAATAAAACTATTTTTTTTCTCCCTGACAGTCTTTCTATATACCAGAAAAACAGGAGTCCTGTTTTGTAATTTAAATAAAGGTAATTAAAATAAGCATTTCAGGGACACCTGGGTGGCTCAGTTGGTTGAACGTCCAATTTTGACTCAGGCCATTGTCTTATGGTTTGTGAGTTCAAGCTCCACATCAGGCTCTGTGCTGACAGCCCAGAGCCCGGAGCCTGCTTCAGATTCTGTGTCTCCCTCTCTCTGCCCCTCCCCCTATAAATGAATGCTAAATGAATGAATAAATGTTAAAAAAAAATTTAAGCAAGCATTTTAACTAAAAATATAAATTGTAAAGGAAAAATGACTTGACGAGTCTTAGATTCTTCCTCTTCAGTCAAAACTGCTTATTCAATTACAGCAACTACCATGAGCAAGTCACAACTTTCACAGATGATACAGAAGGCAGCGAATGGTAGATTCTGAATGGGATTTATGGTTAGTTTTAGTAGCGAGTAGCTACCAAGTAGAGTGTGGTAGATTCCAATCCTACAATGGTAACAATAGCTACAAATACCTCCTGTACCTGTCTGGATACCATATTGATCTTGCAGCTTCTCCCAGCAAGTGGTAAAGTATGTTTTTCCACTCTCTAAATTTGGGCTCCTCACGTGACTTGCCTTGTCCACTGAGTCATTAGAAAAATGGCACGAGTAGAAGCTTGAAAGTGCTACCACAGGGGGATTTGACCTTTCTTTGAACTCTGCAACCACTGTCATGTATATGAGCCCAAGATAGCCTCCTGCATAATGAGAGACATACAGGCAAGTAATTGCTATTGTCCACGCTGACATGAATGCCAACTTCTTGACTGTGAAAGAGAAGATGATAGATTATTCAGCCCAAATCCAACCACTGTCTGACCACAAAGATCATGAGTTAGCCCAGAAGAGATAAAGAATCATGAGAGAGAATAAAGTTTGTTGTCTTAAGCCACTGAGTTCTGGAGGCAAAAAAAAGCTACCTAATGCACTTACCTATGTAAGTTGTAAGCAATCTACTGTAACCAGATTGGATATCAAAATGAGCCTGTCACATAGTCATGCTGTCTTTAATTTAAGTGGTTGGTGAGAAAAATATAAGTTACAGTTGGGTGAATTTCTATAATAAACTGAAAGTAGTAATTGAAGGAGTACACATTACACAAATTCTGTCAGATTCTATTGCTCTTAAGCTTCATCATCATCATCATCATCATCATCATCATGTTTTGTCTACTTACTCTGAGACAGACAGTGTTTTACCTGTCTTATTGTCCTCATCTAAAACATGGAGAAAACAGTACTAAGTGGAGTTAGTATACTAGAAATAGAAAATAACTAAATGGAGTTATTATAAGGGGGAAATTTGGCCCAAGGAGTTTGCAACTTGTTCAGTATACCATAGCTGATAATTAGCAAAATTAGAATTGGAACCCAGGTCATGATTGCTTCATAGGTCATGTCTTCAGTCATTACTCTCATAATATTGCTTCAATTGATATGCATTTTCTTAAACGAGATTCTGTCATATTTGAATCCATCCATCCTTCTATCCATCCATCCACTTGTGCGTGAATGGCAGCATTCCCTAAATTTCAAGTATAATATGTACCACCTATTATTAATGCAGAATTAACAAAATATACACGGTTCGAGCTCTTTTAAAGCTGATATACTTTACCCACCCTTACCTCTCCACCTCCTACCTCCTTCATGTCACATATCCTAACTTTTCTTTTTCTGTTTTTTTTTAAAGAAGTTATAGAGGATTACTTTTAGAATCATAATAGACTCTTAGAGCTCATGTTAGTCAGGATTCTCCAGAAAAATAGAACCGAAGCGATAGTCATGTAACAAACAAAGGATTTAAGAAATTGGCTCATGCAATCACAGAGGCTGAGAAGTCCCATGATCTGCCACCTGGAGGCCCAGGAATGCTAATAGTGTAGTTCTAATTCAAACATGAAGGCCTAAGAACCAGAGGAGCCTATGTTGTATCTGAGAATGGAAGATGAATGTCTCAGCTGAAACAGACAGAGGAAATTCACCCTTCATTCACCTTTTTGTTCTGTTCAGGTCCTCGTTGATTTGGAAGATACCCACCTGCATTGGTGATAGCTTCTTTAGTCAGCATAACAATTCACTTGCTAACCTTTTCCAGAAACATTCTCCAGATACACCCAGAAATAATGTGTCACTAGCTATCTGGGCATCCTTTAGCTCGTCAAATTAACACATAAAATTAACCATCACAGAGCTAAAGAGGAACTTCAGGGGGCACCTGGGTGGCTCAGTCGGTTAAGCATCTGACTTCGGCTCAGGTCATGATCTCATGGTTCATGGGATCGAGTTCAGAAGCTGGAGCCTGCTTCAGATTCTGTGTCTCCCTCTATCTCTATTCCTCCCCTGCTGAAACTCTCTCTCTCTCTCTCTCTCAAAAATAAATAAGATTTTTAAAAATTTTAAAAAAAGAGGGACTTCAGGTACTTCATGCAATCCAACCCAATCAGTGATCAGATAAAGAAACAAAATTCTTGACGGTTTACATTTTAAACAAAATGTATCACATGTATGTGTGTGTGTGTGTGTGTGTGTGTGTGTGTGTGTCTGTGTGTGTGTGTGTGCCACATGCATTTGTGGTATACACACACACAAATAAGAAGGGAGCAGTTCCTTAGAAAAGAAAAAAAGGTGGGCGAGGAAAGCATGCCTTTCTCATTCTTAATAGCAGAACGAGAAAGCACACACAACAGCCATTATTTTTAAAAATGGAATAGGATCTATAGGTGTAGAACTTCCTCTGTTCTAGATGTCATTGGAGGAATCTTATATAAATCATTTTATTTAAATCTCACCCCTAAGGTAAAGATTGGATAAAGAAAGGCAGCACAGGTTAAGAGCTCCCACTCCAAACCCTGAGCTAGCTACCCTACACTCTAATTTGGAAAAATATTTAGGCAGGTAATCTTTAAAGCCAGGATAAATCATTCTGACAAATAAATTCTTTGACCCTGACCAAAAAGGGTGCAGATGGCATGTCACAGATGAGCATTCAATACTGTCTAATATTTACATGAAGGAAGACTAAATTATTTATTAACAGTTCAGTACCTTCTTTAGGATATAATATAAAATCTGTACATTAATTATTCTTTAAGGCATAGAATATGATTTCATAAAATTTTGCTAATGCAGGAACATTTCATTAGTGCCTCAGAATATTATACTATGTATGTTCCATCAGTGGCTGAGAGCATTAATACTTTCCTACATCAGCATCCATACTTGAGATTAGAGGTTTATTTAAACCAACAAATTATCATCTTTTACAGCAAAATTGCAACATAAGTGATTTGTGAATTGCAAATTGAACTTCCCTGCTGGGAGTAGTAACTAGTTTTAGAGCTTATGATAGAACAGGGCCACATATAAATACGTGAATATTAAGAAATGCCCTGGTCTAGATGACATAATTTATTCTTTTGACAAAGCTGTTTTATTTTCTATCTTCCCATAAGTGTTATTTTGTAGTAAACCAAGGAAATCAAACATGATAAACTTCAGCTCCTATTGGCGGACTGTGGCAGACCTACAATAACATATTTCATTTAAAGCAGTTGACAAGCAAAGATTTCAAAGCTCTGTGCTTACTCCAATGGTTGCTAACTTTAATTGGGATTACGAACACTTTATTTTGTTGTTTTTTTTTTATTTTTTTAACGTTTATTTATTTTTGAGACAGAGAGAGACAAAGCATGAACGGGGGAGGGACAGAGAGAGAGGGAGACACAGAATCGGAAGCAGGCTCCAGGCTCTGAGCCATCAGCCCAGAGCCTGACGCGGGGCTCGAACTCATGGACCGCGAGATCGTGACCTGAGCAGAAGTCGGACACTCAACTGACTGAGCCACCCAGGCGCCCCTTTATTTTGTTTTTTAAATGTTCATTTATTTTTAAAAAATGTTTATTTACTTTGAGAGAGAGCACACATGAGTCGGGGAAGGGCAGAAGAGAGGACAGAAATAATTCCAAGCAGGCTTCATGCTCAGTGTGGAGCCCAACGCAGGGCTGGATCTCATGAGATCCCTGAGAATATGACCTGAGCTGAAATCAAGAGTCAGATGCGTAACAGACCGAGCCACCCAGGTGCCCCAGGGATTACACACATTTTATACCACGTGTTATAAAAATTGTTTTTCCCAATTAATGATTCTCAAAAGCATATGAGAAAACTCCTCAGTATATCCACCCAGTATTCTAAAGATTCCATAAATGAGCTCCTTCCAACTACCTCAAATTTTGACTAGCATCTTCTGAAATGTTTTTCTCAGGTCTGGTGCATAAAGGGTGTGTGTGTGTGTGTGTGTGTGTGTGTGTGTGTGTGTGTGTGTGTAAGAGAGAGAAAGAGACAGACAGACAGACAGACAGCATTGTGGATATATTGCCAAGTTTGCTAGAAGCTAGAGTAATCACATAGTTAGTGTTTCATTTTGCTTTGTATTTTGCATGTGGACATGCCTGGCAATTTATAAAATAACCATTGGTCTTCTCAATCTTGTTTTTTGTTGCTAGAACTTTGTTTCCTCACATTACAAGCATTATTTTTAAAGTAAGAATGATTTTAAGCTCTGACCCCATTGCACAGTCTCTCTGAAACGGTCTATGTAAAACAGAAAGGATTATTGTTTTTTTATTTAAAAATATCATCTTCTATTAACTTTTCTGTTAAAAGGAGACATTTAATTCAGAGTACACAGGAACACATCAGTAGTGATTAATAAATGATCAATTCTGAGCCTTAGATCTCATTGGTAAACAAATTATTTTGTGCATGCCTCTAGTGCGACATTAGGCAAAATGCAATATTTCTATTTCATCATTGTAACATGATTCCATTTGTCCAATTTGATGTGGTCTCATTATGTTGTGAATGTCAACATCTGGGACAGAACTCCATCAAAAGAATGGCATTTAGAAAGATAAATACTTTTGCTGCTTCACCTTTTTGTGCCCATGTGAAGTGAACAATGATAATATCCTTCCATCACTCATATTCCACAATTGTACACTCTGCATCCAAGAATGAAAACCCTGGGAAGGGTTAAGGAGGAAAAATTACATACACGGCAGCTTCCCATATAATACTTTCTCAACCAGGAGTCCAGTATAAAATATTTTGGAATGTCCAGTTCTGTCCTGCATCGCTAGTTACAAAGAGAATTTATTTAAAGAGGCATTTAAAAATAGATATACTTATTTACATTTTATTTATTCATGTTTAAACAAATATGTCTATTTTTTGCATCAACATGTATGGAAAATGGCAATGCCATAAACCTAACTGAAAATACAATGAATGAAGTATTTAGCAAATTTATCCAAAAATCACTTGAAAAATTAAAAGATGAACTGTTACTGCTGCACCAGTGGTGCAGCCGCTCTGGAAAACAATGCGGAGGCTCCTCAAAAATGTAAAGATAGAGCTACCCTATGACCCAGCAATTGTACTACTAGGAATTTATCCAAAGGATACAGGAACGCTGCACTGAAGGGGTACATATACCCCAATGTTTATAGTAGAGCTATCAACAATAGCCAAAGCATGGAAAGAGCCCAAATGTCCATCGATGGATGAATGGATAAAGAAGATGTGGTATATATACACAATGGAATATTACTCAGCAATGAGAAAGAATGAAGTCTTGCCATTTGCAACAACGCGGATGGAACTAGAGTGTATTATGCTAAGGGAAATAAGTCAGTCAAGGAAAGATGAATATCATGATTTCACACATATGTGGAATTTAAGAAACACAACAGATGAAAACAGGGGAAGGGAAGGAAAAATAAGATAAAAACAGAAAGGGAGGCAAACCATAAGAGACTCTTAAATACAGAGAACAAACTGAGGGTTGCTGGAGGGGTGTTGGCTGGGCGAATGGGCCAAATAGGTGATGCTCATTAAGGGGAGAACTTGTTGTGATGAGCACTGGGTGTTCTATGTAAGTGATGAATCACTAAATTCTACTCCTGAAACCATTATTACATTATATGTTAACTAACTCAGATTTAAATAAAAAATAAATGAAGAAAGAGATGAACTGTGAAAAGCAGGTAATATACCTTAAGCTAAATTTCACTTTAATAATTATTTTATATGCAGAGTCTAATTTAATTGGTATAATAATCCATCAAAATAAATATTGCTAACCATATCTTAGCAAATTAGATAGCTGTGACCCACAGAAGTAAAATGATTTGTCAAAGGCCATCCAGGTGGTAGATGGAAGAGCCAGGATCCAAATCTGGGTTAATTTGGTAAGAAGTCTCACATTCCAGTTTTGTTAAACTACTGGAATGCCTTCTGCTTTTTTTCCTGTGTTAAGTGCCAGAATCTTGGCCATGTCTCCTCACACCTGCATCTTATTCCTTGTCCCCAAGACTTTCCCCGGGATACTCAATAATGAAAATCAGTTTTTATCTGAAATATGGTTAGATTTTCCTTACTTTTTGTCTGTAACTTTAAAAGTATATGCACTTCAATCATGGAAAAACACTGTCAGTTGACGGATGTGAGCATCCAAATTGGAATCTAGAGACAAGATGGTTACGTAAGTGAAAATGGTAGGCTGGCTGGAGCCAGGAAGTCAGAGAAGCCGCTTTAGACAAGAAGAGCAGATAAAAGGGAGGCTTTGGGGGATGGCAAGTGGGTGAAGACTTTGGGAGCCTGAGAAGGACTGCCTTGCCTTCCTAGGAGAAATCCTGCTCTAGACTATTTCCAACCCTAGAGATTAAGTTTTCTCTGATAAAACCTGAAGCTGATTTGGGATTTCAACCTGAACCCTATTCTAGAAACCTTCTCCATAGGTACTGATGCCCTAGAGAGAGCAAATATCAACTCAATTTCTGAACATATTCCAGACTGATAACAAATTCTAAAATAAGGAGAGAAAAAAATCACACAGGGTTTATATGCCCTACATTTCAATAAGATTCTTTGTATCAGACTTCTATGAGTTTTGTAGGTATTTTAGAAGTCAGTAAATGTATTCAAACATTCAGTGGGAATAATAGAAAGCAATCAGAAAAGTAGTGCTTCCATACTGCCTGTGGTGAAATCATATTGTAAGTGTACATTACTCTTAGAAACTTTGTTACAAATACATTTAAAGACTGAATTTTTGATGAACCCATGCTGTATTATATCAAGTTAGTATTTAAGCCTTTCTGCATAGGATTTACTAGGTTACTAGGGATGAGGTGAAGGATGCTTTATATCCCTAAAATCATCTCTTGTCATGTACATAAGAACAAATCTAAGCAAATGCCCAGAATAATATATTTAAAAATGAAAGTCCATTATGTTTCTCTATACAAATATACACACAGTGAGCTCCTACAGTCAGATTTCAAGAAATATTCATACTCCCCCAAGTCAGTGTTTCCACAATGTGGTTCAAGAAGTATCTATATTAAAATTTCCTGGGATACTGTTGAAACTGCAGTTCTTTGAGCCTCATCCCAGACCTACTGAATGACTTACTTGAGCAGGAATCTATTTTTCAGGATCTATAGGTGATATTTATACTAAAACTTAAAAAATCTTTCTGAAAAGATAGGTTCAGAATTAAATGTGGTCTACTATATCCTCTAGTCATTATTTTCTACGCTGAAATTAAGGGAATAAAGATCAGTAAGTAAATACTGTCATGTCGCCATAATACTGCTCTTTATCAAGCCTTTCCTAGTCCTTCGATCTGAATGAAAGTGGTAATTTCATTAGATAATAACTTTCTTATATGCCCTCATAGGAATGGTGTTGGTCTTATAGCATCTGCCCATTTCTGCAAGGGTCACTTTTTAGTCACTTCTCTGCCACTATCCAATGTAAGATCCCTGACAATAAGGCTTATATACAATATCCTTGGCTCGTCAGACTTTCAAGTAGAACTTTTAATACGACAAACTGTAAGGAAAAAAAAAAGGACAAACGAAAAGATCCAAGGACTGGCAAGTTTGCAAAAACTTGGAATTTTAAAGAGGAAAAAGCAATTTACATAGAATTTCAAAAAGCAGTATCATTCTTGGAACATGCACCCCTGTACTACATCTGATTTTCACATATTTGGGCTTTGTAAAGAGGGCATGGTGGTAAGTCATCCACATATGGTATACACATTTTTTTAAAAAATGTATTTCACCAACTTTAAATGTTTTTGACAGAAGAGAAGAACAATCAAATGATTTTCATTATTCAGCCATGGTATGATCTCTAAGAAGACAGCTATCCAAAGGCTGAAGGGACTTTTGTTGTAATTTGCTGTGACAGAATCAGCTTATAGTATATATGAAGAAACATAGCAACTAGGTAATTCATAAACACTAATGGTGATGAAATTTAAACCTTTATCTTGTAGCAACTCTCCCAACTAATTCTTTAATTTATTCATACATTTAGTTATTCAACAAGCATTTATAGAGAAACTCTTAACATTTCATGAATTACAATGGACATTGACTTAAATTCATTGCTTTTTGTGCGTGTGTGAACTCATAACAACAAACTGCCAAACAGACAAAAGATCTGTAATCTAGGTCACAAACTATGTGTCTAGTCCACTAAATTTTCACTTCCTCAAGGAAAATTTTTAAATATCACAGCTTAGCATAATGAGGGGACATTAAATTAATTCCTCATCCAATGACATTTTATTTTATATATTTTATACAACTCAGTTTTTATGGCATCTTTTCATCTATATGACATGCCGTTATGTCACACAAATGATGAAATGTGGCTTCTATGAAATTATAAGTGATTCAAATGTGATACATACACATATTACAAGAGCAACAGTCCTATGTCCTTTGATTGAGCTAAAGAATGAGTGAAAAGTATGGGAAAATAGTGAGAAAAGTCATAGTTCAGTTGAGTTCCATTTATGTTGAAGTCCCTAAGTACTAAGAGATGGTTGAGCTTCTAAAAATCTCTCTTCAGTTCAATGGATAGGTCTTAATTCTACTTCGTTGCTGATCTTCCTGATTTCTGGTGGTTCGGCTTTCCTTAAATCTATTGCACACAAACAGTTGAATAATGGCAACGATAACTTCTATTACTGGTTCTTTATTGTCTTTCTTCTCCTCAACCCATTCAATCACTGACATTCATTGCTTCAACAGGTTAGTAACTTGGGAAAAAAGGAGGAGTATTAGAGCAACAACAACAAAAATAGAAGGATCCTTGATTCCTGATGATGATAGACTAATTGCACCAATATGGCAACACCTAGCTCCAGACTTCATTTACGATAGAACTCACTTCTTATTTAAACCACTTCTATATCAATCTTCATTTATGTGTAGCTGAATCTAATTCTAATTGATATACTCATCAAAGCCTTCTGCAATTCATTTCTCATTGCACTCCTTTCCCTATCCTAAGTTATATGCCAAGAAAAGTCCTATTTATCTCATGGAACATACATTAGATGTAATACTTAATTTGTAGACCTATTCCAGGCATACTCACACTCAAATGGTATATATGTTCCCACATCAAATGGGCTCTAACAATATCATATCAAACATCTTTTAAAAATAATAATCCAGCCAAGCATAGGGGAGTAAAAAACTGTTGAATTTTTATTACTTAACCATATCCAGTTGCTTTAAATGAAACGTATAGCCCTACACAGTCAACATTTTCTTTTTTTTAAATTTTTTTTTTCAACGTTTATTTATTTTTGGGACAGAGAGAGACAGAGCATGAACGGGGGAGGGGCAGAGAGAGAGGGAGACACAGAATCGGAATCAGGCTCCAGGCTCTGAGCCATCAGCCCAGAGCCTGACGCGGGGCTCGAACTCCCGGACCGCGAGATCGTGACCTGGCTGAAGTCGGACGCTTAACCGACTGCGCCACCCAGGCGCCCCTACAGTCAACATTTTCTATGTCCAATCAGGGCAGATGCCTTCAATGAAGTATACACAAGCCTTTTTGTATTGTGCTATTGGTAAATCCTGACACCTACAAATAATGTGCACTTGATTTTGTCTCTGAAAATGGTTGTATTTATCAAGTTTCTAGAGGCTAAGTTAAGTAAGATAAGGGATCAAAAGAAAAGAAAGCATGAAGAACTCAGGTGAGAAATTCTACCATGAACTTTATTTCGAATGACTTTCTTTCTACTTTCATCACCAATGATTTAATTTCTGAGCTCTAGGGAATGCAAGTTAGCAAACTAAAGCAAATTTATCACTTCTGAAAACTGCTGCAAGACCCCCAAGACAGAACGATTACCCCCAAAATTGAATTTAAATAAAAGTAATTAGTTTTATCTTGTTTTTTAATTCATTTACCTCTGCACAGAAATCCTCCTGGAGTTTTGAAACTCATCAGTGATTATCCCTGGAGCTGATCCAATAATGTGAGAATAAATACACCATTAACCAATTATACATAATGACTCCAAGACATGCCAATAGTGGAACAGTTCAGGTGATTTATAAGGCTTGCTTCCAACAGCCTATTCACAATTCATATCTTTTCTTAAAAAATGCATTAAAAGTTAAGCAAGACTTTAGATCTGCTTACATTCATCTCCTAAGGATATGAATAAATGAAACTAAGCAATTTATGTAAGAATTGTTGTTTGTCACATATGACAATCCTTGGGTGTCATGAATGAAATATTTATATGAAGGCAGCAGAGCAGAATTCAGGTTTTTGGTGTTTTGGCTTTAAGTAGGTCTGTTGATCCTGTCCTATCGGGTGACACAGCATAAAAGCTGCCAAATTTAAGTACACATCTTGGATTTCAGACTTATTAAAAATCTGAGAAACTATGTTTTCCTTTCTTTTTGAAGCAAGAGTTTTTGTTTGTTTGTTAATTCATTTATTTCTCAGTTTTACTGAAGTATGATTGACAAATAAACATTATATATATTTACGTTGATGACTATGTTTTGATAAGTACTATGAAATGATTACCACAACCAAGCTAATTAACACACCCATCAGCTGATACAGTTACCTTTTATTTATATGGTGAGAACACTTGAGATATACTCTTAGCAAATTTCAAGTATTTAATACATTATTATTAATTATGCTATACATTAGATCTCCAGAACTCATGAATTTTATAACTGAAGTTATACCCTCTGACCAACATCTCCCCTTTATTCCCACCTGTAACCACCATTTTACTGAGCAGCTATGTTTGCAATATTGCAGCATACTCCTTAATAAATTGAACCATGCGTCATATGGATTATAAACAGATTATTTGAGATAATCACATCCCTCTAAAGAGTAAGAGGGTAAAGAGAGTATGAAAATGAGTAGTTCCAGTTAAAAATGTGTAAAGGTTTCTGAAGACTAAGGAAAAGTTTATCCACGTTATAGTATTTGATCAATTATATATTATCAACTCCTGTGCAGGCCTTGTATGAATTAAAGACTAGGCTCTAAAATAATGGAGATTTCGTTCAAACCTGAAGTCCACCAAATTCCACTACTAATGAGCTACTAGGCTTCGAGTAGGTTCTTCATATTCTATGAATCTTTGGTCTTTAATTTATAAAATAGACATGATCAAAATGGTAGCTAAATTAAAAAAGCTAACTTAAAAAAGATAATCCACTCATAGCCATAACAGATGTCAAACACATGGTCAGCTTTCAACATGTGAAGCATTATATAACCAGAAATACAATTTCTATTTTAACTTTTATGCTGCACAGATTATTACATGAGATATGGGGGGGTTTGCTCCTACCAATACAAACTGACCTACGTATTTTACCTCAATTAGCATCCAATGGAAGTAAATATGAATCTTCTCATAGCAACAACAACAACAACAAAATAAATGCATCAGGGAAGGACAAAAAGTTGCTGATATATATTGAGTGTCTAATATGTGCCAAGTTTTATGATTTATTAGTTTTATGATTCTTATTTAATCAGGAAACAATATGAAAAACTATCTCCATGTTACAGAGAGTGGAGCTTAAGCAGAGAGTGATAAAATTAACCAAAACCACATAGTTAGCAGGTAGTGCCTAGGACCTACTAATAACACCCTTCCGTTATTTTTATTGCACTGGGCTGTGCTTCACTGAGTTGGCATAAGAGCAGTGGGAAAAAAGTTGGGTTGGCCATGCTGCTGACACTGTATAATTATAGAAGTCTATCAAATGCTGAGCCATGAAAGTATAATTATTAAAATGATTTATTGCATGACAAAATGAAGTCACGTTTTTAAAAATTCTACATGCCTTTTCTAGTGGCACAATTCATGAATCACGCGACGTCCTTTCGTTATCACTACAGGGAATACTGGGAAGACAAATAGGCTCATGCCATGAAGCTAAAGAGTTGATAAACCAAGAGATACGTGAGATAATAGATATGAGATGTAAAACTTCACCAAGATTTCTGATTGTGCCAAGTGGTTACCATGTTTTGTTTACATAAAATGACATTTCTATACTTTTTTTTAGATATTCTAGACATTTTTACTGTGATCGGTTTGACAATTCAGTAAGAAATGGTGGAGATGTATGTTAATAAAACCAAATATGTTTATAGTTCACAAAATACAAAAAGCATTTCCTTGAAGATTTTGAATCCCGTGGACATATACTGAGCTGTAACATTCAGAAAGCCAGACTACAGTGGCTTAAACAATAGCAGTTATTTGTGTACAGACATAATCTGGGAATAGGCGTTGCTGACATTTGCTTGGACACTCAAGCATGCCATCAGAGAGGCAGGCTCTTCCTACTTTGCCACCCTAAGACCGTTGGTCTTTCTCACCATGCCTATCTTCTTGTGATGATATGGACAAGTGGCAGCTATGGATATGCCACTATTATTAAGGCAAGAAGAATAGGCAAGAGCCGAAAATTCACCATGCCCTTCGCCATTAGGAAAGCAATTTTTTTCAGAACTAACCCCCTTCTCTAAACCCCATGAGAGTTTTTACTTCTCACAGGCTGGAGCTATATCGATTAGCTATTGTAACAGGACAGGTAGCCGGGAAAGCAATTAATTGGCTTTCCAGCCACTTTTTTGGAAGTGGTAAAAGAGAAGAAGGTTGGGAATGTTTTTGGAGTAGCCAATTAAGACAGACTGCAACAAAAATTGAAGAAAATCCAGGTTTGCCTTGATTGGGCCAGTGGTGGAGAATCTGAAGCCAGAATGCAAATGTGGGCATGTGGTTAGAATTTAGGCATGGTGGAAAATATGTCTGTGCATAAGGATTGATCTTATACTAAGATCAATGTTAAGAAGTGAACACAGTCTCTTTTGAGACACCCTCATCTCGTTTTTGGGTCTTCAATACCTGACTATTCATCGTCTATCTTTCCAAGAAACCCTTAGTTTATGTGTTTCCACCTACTTTCCTTTTTTATGCCCCTAAATAACTGAGCTAAATATAGGCATATCACAAAAAGAAAGAAGAGGGCCTTTCTGAGTTTTAGAAGCTGACTCCTTGAATTCTATGACTCTAAGAAGCATTTAGAAAATTTATCATTTAATGCTCAGCACAGCTTTAAAGAGCTAGTAGGTTAGCTAAACAATGTAGAAGTTTATTTGTTCTCTGTATCTAGAGAGTCCTGGAATGAAAACATGCTGAGTCAAGGTTGCAATCAATTCAGAAGGAATTTTTATATTTAGACTGGGCCATAAAGAGAATACAGCTCCTTTTTCACTGAAATTCTCTTAACTTTGCAAACTTTACAGTGATTTTATCAGCTCATTTCCCAGTGACTTCGAAAGTTTGTATACATACAGGAAAACATTTGAAGGAACTTTTTGCCAACATTTATAAAACCACTGTAAAGATTTACGTTTTGAACACCCTAAATATTTTTTTTCAATTTTTCTGGTGGTCGTTATTACATATCTCCTCTCAAAAAATAGTATTAATTTGCTCACTGCCATGATTGTAGATGTAATCTCTATTCAGGAAAGAGGACAGAATGTTTAAGAAAACAGACAGATTCATCTTGGCTGTCAAAACAAGAGATCATGGAATTAATGATGCTAGCCTTTTTATTAACGTGAACACTCTCATGTGGAACGAGTTTGCTCTAGAGGTCAGTGCATTATGCTAAAACTTCTTCATTCCTCAGATTCATGTTTTGGCCTCTTCCCTATATCTACCCAGGGAATAAAAGAATGAGAGCAAATACTATCTGGAATTCCTCCTTTGTTATGCAGCCCATCAAACTTGATTAAATGTAGTACAAGGTTAGACAATACAGGCCATGGGAAAGGCACGACTTAAAGGTAATATGGGCTCCCCTTGTTGTACCATAAACACTATAGCAGCATTTATTAAGGGAGCCTTTGTTAAATCCATTAAGATCCAGTAAGTTTTCTTTTCTTCCTCCTCCTTTCATATGCTATGTTCTGTGTAAGTTAAGATCATTAAGGAAGTTTGAAATTACAATATACTGAATTCTATATACTTTTAAGTGTTTTTTTCCCTTTGCCATCTTTCTTCTCTCCCTTTTCTCTCTTCCTTATTCCCTTCCTCCTCCCTTCCTTCTTTCTTTTAACCCTCCTTCTCTTCTCTCTTTCTTTGCAGCTTTAAACATGCTTCGTTCATGAATAAAATCATTTTGACAGCCCAGGTCCAAAGGTAGAGCACCTACTACAACATAAGGCAACAACATACTCTCCCACCCAATCCAACATTTTAAAGCTCTTTTCCTTTTTTTCAAGTATTAGAACATTTAAAATATTTTATATCAATGATTTTTTTGGGGGGTGGAGAGAGAAAGATTGAGAGAGAGAGAGAGAGAGAAAGGCAGAGGGGCAAAGGGGGACAGAGAGAGAATCTCAAGCAGGCTCCACACTCAGTGGATGAGGGGCTCAATCTCACAACTGTGAGATCGTGACCTGAGCCAAAATCAAGAGTTGGACACTTAACTGACTGAGTCACCCTGGCTCTCGCTCACTATTGAGTTTACTCCTAATGTTTGGTGTTCCTGTCTCAAAATTGTGGCTACTTTACAATGAATAGAAGTCAAATGAATATTGGTGAAATCATCATATAATCCCTAGGCAGGAAGAGTCCTTGGGGACTCTAAAACATGAAGAATTGGGTTTCCTGGCAGTTCTAGTCTAAGGCTCCAGTCGTGGGGTTAATTGATGCCCAGGCCTTTAGGGGAGAATACAGCAAATTACATTTGGGTAGTTCAGTCAGATTCTTTTTCAGTTCAGGGAGAACAGTGAAAGCAGCCCAAGAAGTCAAGTCTAGGTTCAGTATGGAGACGATACATGTAAACACTATCTTCAGTATGATAAACTCCAGTTTATTGCATATTTTCTTTGGTTGTGAACCAAGTAACATGCATTAACTTCAATCCTGGATCCAAGTGAATATGAAGAATCTGCGGTAGTAGGTTCCTGACACTAGTTTGCTTTTATTTTCCTTAAATGTTAACCTGGAAGGATGGAAAGTTTTCATTCAGGGTCTTAATATACTGTGACAAAGATCCGATTGTACAAAAAGATAAAACTGGAATTCTTGGGGCACCTCGGTGGCTCAGTTGGTTGAGCATCTAACCGGCTCAGGTCAAGACCTTGGGTTCCTGATTTCGAGCCCACATTGGGGTCTCTGTTGTCATCATGAAAACACTCAGATCCTCTGTCCCCCTCTTTCTCTGCCCCTCCCCCACTTTTACGCGTTCATAAATAAAAATATTTTTAAAAAACCCTGGAGTTCTTATGGATAAAATATAAGCTATCACATGATGAGTACTGAAATGATGTTTTAAGGTAAGGAGTCCTCTTGAGACTTCAGGCATTATAGCCCCTCAATTCAGCTCACTCTTTCACTGGATGCAATTTATAAGACTATCCTTGGGGCGCCTGGGTGGCGCAGTCGGTTAAGCGTCCGACTTCAGCCAGGTCACGATCTCGCGGTCTGTGAGTTCGAGCCCCGTGTCGGGCTCTGGGCTGATGGCTCAGAGCCTGGAGCCTGTTTCCGATTCTGTGTCTCCCTCTCTCTCTGCCCCTCGCCCGTTCATGCTCTGTCTCTCTCTGTCCCAAAAATAAATAAACGTTGAAAAAAAAAAACCTGTAAAAAAAAAAAAAGACTATCCTCTTAGCCCTGACATTTTTTTTTTTGATGAAAACATAAACCAAACTTAGTCCCAACCTTTCAGTGGGACTCACATTCTCCATATATTCTCCATATATACTGAAGGCAGTATCATTGAGGATGAGATGCCAAAATCTTTTTTTCCATTCATAAATCTTCACCATTAAAAAGCCATTTTTTAAAAATGTATTTATCACCCTTTTTAGCAAGAAATCTATCATAAAGACCTATCTCACAACGTTGATGAAAGATTTTCATAGCAAATATTTTTGCCACAAGATGAATTCAACATGCCAAGTATCATGAAATGTTTTGGCATTTGTACAGTGCCTTTTCAGTTTATTTGTTGAGTCATGTATCATCTGTTTTGTTTGTGGAGTACCCATGTGGTAACCTGTGGCAATTAACAAAATACAAAATCAATCACCAATCTTGCATTCTCTTCACTAATCCATATGCAAGGCAGAAAGGATGAAACAGTCATGATGTCAAGGAAAACGGGATCCTTTTATTCTCTGAGACAAAGTATCTTCTAGGGAGTGAGCCTTTTCGGAATCGGCAGAAAAGAAATTTTAAGTGGAAACATAACAGTCTTTCTCTGCCTTTTGTCATGCTTCAGCGTCCATGGCATTTGTGACCTTTGAGTTCTATGCAATAGTAGGCCAAGCAAAGACAATTTGAAGACAAAATGATGACTGACATTCAAATTATGCCTAACATTACCCAGAAAATAGAAGGAATGAGTTAGTTTTGGTGGGCTAAGGGAAAAAAAATGAACTGTAAGTTTCACTGAATCTGAATAAATAATGACTTTATGGGATGTTCCAGATGACTACCCACCATCCCTACTTGTGTTGTGGCAAGATATTTTCCTTAGACTCCAGTATTGTATGTTTTGGAAAAATTCAGAATCAATTTTTGATCAATCTACATTTAGATATTCTTATCTTCAGCCAGTTTTGTTGGATAATAAAAACAAAATCTTATTTTGACTTTAAGCATTCTTTTTTGAAAAAAGCACTTGTATATCAAAGAGAATTTTCCCCTAAGAAATAATGGAAACTCAGATGATTTGTTCCACAACCCAAAAATATTCATGATTATAATAAATAAATAAAATAATAAATAAAATACACAATATAAAGAAATAAATAATAATAATAATAATAATAATAATAAATAAAATACACAATATAAAGAAAAATAAACAGATTACCCTGAACTGACCTTTGAAAACCTTTTGTGTCTGGTGTGAGGGAAACAAGATATGTGTAGGACAGCTTTCACTATCACTAATGGAATCACTGCTATCTGTTAGGTCATTGAATACACGCGCATGGATGTTGACTGCAGTACAGTATTAATAAACTCTTGTCATTACTGCATTTAATGCAACTGCCAGTAAGGCAGCAGAGGAAAAAAGGGTCTCTGTCTGCAAGGAGCCTGACCTAGAATGAAGCAAAGTATTCCTAAGTTTACTCTTGTATGGAAAAGCAAAGTATTCCTAAGCTTATTCTTCTCTTCATAGGTGCTTTGAAGTGACAAAAAACACACTAGTGCCGATTGTGGGCACCTTCCAACATTCTGAAAAATCAGTGATCTCTGCCAAAGACCGTGGCCCAAGACTGAGCATCTGAGCATGGGCGACGATCACCCGCAATCCTCAGCGAAAGGGAAGAAGAGACAGAAAGAGAGAGACAGACAGACAGAGAGACAGACAGAGAGAAGAGAGGGAGAAAGAACCATTGGTTCAGTTGTGATCATGTGATGTTCAGCATTATGTACTACCAGTATTGCAAGACATCGTTCATTGGTCAAGATTTATTAGAAATGTTTGCTCATCTCGCAGAACACTGCCAAACAAGTTACTCACAATCCAAAGTTTTACTGTAAACATTTTCATCACTGTATCTCTACCCATACCACAGGATATTGTAAAGAATAGGTGCTTAATATTTATTGCACAAATATATGAATTGATAAAACAGTGTTTGACTATTGGCTGTCACTGCCTCCTTTCTAAACAAAAATCTCTTGAGAAAGAACAACTTTTTACCGGGAGTTACCAGGAGGCCTAAAGCAGCAGGTCGGGGAGTCCAAACAAATTATGCTCCAAGTTTTCTATATGCTCTTCACTCCACCTGGTCATATTTTTATTCCTCTGAAATCATCTCAAAAGATATACTAAATTTAGTATGGAAAACAGAAGGGAATAATAAAGGATAATTGTCCCTACCCAAAGGCAACTTTTCTGTGAATTTGATGAGGGAAAAGAAGAGGCACTGTATTTTTATGTATATAATTAGTATTTATATTTTTGCATTATTATCATCTTATCCTCTGACCAGATTTCCTCTAGGGCTCCTACAGAATCCATCTGAATTGCTGTTTGCTCACAACTACAGCATCTCATCCAGCCAAAGGCTGGCAACAAGCCCATTACCCAGATTTGCTTTCTCATAATATGGGGCAAAGGGAGTATCCACTAACATTTCTTTAGGGTTTATTGTATCCTCTTTGCTACATGCATTATTGCCTTTATACAAGTGAAACCCCACAATTATAAGTATTGGTTAGAATGGAGAAAACAGATTCAGAATGGATTAACAGATGTTCCCAAGGCCACACATCTGGTAAGGAGTGAAGCAGAGTATATAACTCTATTCTCCATGCTCTCTTTATTATGCTACATCATATATTTGTGAATTAAAAATAAATCACATAGAAGCTTAATAATTTTTTATTAAGTTAAATTCTTTAAAACTTATATAAAAACTTTATAGTAAAAAAACAGTAATGATGACACAGTTTACCTTGATAGATCACTGACAAAAACACTTTCTTAAGAGAAAGAAAGAAAGAAGGGAAGGAAGGAAGGAAGGAAGGAAGGAAGGAAGGAAGGAAGGAAGGAAGGAAGGAGGGTGGAGGGGGAGGGGAGAAGGAGAAGGAGAAGCAGCAGCACTGAAAAAGGCAAAAACATGTTGGGGGATAGGATTAGCTCACATGATACAATCTTCTGTCTCCTGATAATGTCAAGGTCGGATGATTTGCATGTTGGGTGGTTCCTTCATGTACATCACTGTAGACACTAAGCAATGGGGTTTTGCCAGCAATTAGCTTTCGGTCTGATTGGGTGGCCCTATGTGGACGCAACAACTTTTAGACCTTAGAATCTCAACATGCGATTAATGAACAAGAATGTAGGGTATTAGAAATCCCAGGAGAAAAGAATTTACAAAATATTTTAGTCATGTTATTTCAAAGGCATCTGAACAAACTTTAATATACTTCCATCTTCCCTTTGAGAAGTGCTGACAGGTGTCCTTAAAAGGATTCTTATTATTGAAGGAAGTGTGATGTTTTCGAGGAATTTTATTGAAATTATATTTTTAGAATATATATGTATTGCAAATTATCCTTTTAGAACTCAAACTTATTACCATCATCGTGACAACACAGAAGTTAATCATTTTAATGAAAAGGCTCTGATGTATAAGAAATCAAAAGTGCACATGTTCTTTGCTTCTTTGCATTATCTATAATCAGAAACAGCTTCAGTCAGTCTATGTTTAGCTTACTGAATAATCAATAAAATACAGAAAGCAATTTATAATTTTAAGGGTAAATAATAGCACGGAATTTAATATGGAATAATAGAAAAACTGAAAATTAATCTTCTAACTTTTTCTATAAAGCCTTTATTAATTTCTAAGATAAATAATACAATTTAATTTTCAATTAGCTCTGTTTTTTTTGGAAGGTGAAAGCAATATAAGAAAATTCCTGGAGAATAATTTCCAGAAAAATGATACTAAAAACACTAAAAGGTCCTCACTGAGATTTACCAAGCAGTTAGATACAGCAAAATGTTTTTTAAATTATCATGATTTGCTACAGAAAAAAATACTTATTCTATTTTAATATGTAGAAATAAAGAATAAATAAAATGTAATTTTCATATTATTGATTTTGCTATGAGCAGAAGGATGTCTATAAATTTCATGTATTTTAGCCTGGAAATCTCTGAAGAATACATATTTTGGAAGTCGTTGTAAAAATAGAATGTGAGTTACTTCGTCCATATGTTTCATTTGCCCCTCCCTGCTCTCCAAGCATGCTGCACACAGTGGGGGCTTCATGAAACACATAGTATTGCAGAGAAGAAACTGGGCTAACACAGACTGACACCTGTAGATCTTTTCCAGGTAAAGTTAAAGGGCCAATGAAGGTCATGACACATTGAAAGTATTTCAAGATGAAGGAATTTTTCTTAAAAAAAAATCTGTTGTAAAATTGCTTCCAAAATGACCATCTCCTTCACAAGGATTTTTTTTTAATCCTTCTTTGAAACTCCCATTCTAAATTCAATGAAAGCTGTATTTAAATGTTTCTATGAAATTTCTCCTGGTTTTCATCAAAATAAAGTGTTTCCCATAAAGTTCATTTGTGGCATTCCAGTGAACAAACAGGGAGAAGATGCCATTCTTACTCTCCACCAAACTCCTTTTTCAATTCCTAATCTGGACCACTGGATCTGAATATATTTGGCCACAACTCACAAAACATGAAATTTGCTGGCTGAGAAGTAATGCTATCTATTCCAGCTTAACTACAAACACAAGAACATCTCTTTGTGTAGCTGCTATGGAGGAGATATTTTGAGCAGCTGTAACGATTACAATAAAAAGCTGGAGGTCAATTTGTCTTTATTCCAGATTACAGAGCTCAGCATTTGTAATGTTCAGCACTGAGAAACAACACACAGTAATGAGTTTTAGGTTTCCTGTTTGCAATCTCCCACAGTACCAATTACCATCACTGCAGTGGTACTCTCAGTGGAATATCTGGGGGCTATTTTAAAGCCAGCCCTTGGGAGACTTCTGCTGCATTTGAACTTTACTACCTACACCATACTACTTCTAATAATAACGATGATGATCATAATGATAATAATGCATAATAATTCATATTCATATTTATAATTTCTGCACATATTTTTGAGACCCATTATATGTCAGGTATTGTGATGAGCACAGTACATGTTACATAATTTAGTACCAGGAGATCGTTACGTTAATATCTCTATTTGAGGAATATAGGAAGTTAAAAAAGCTGACTTGCATTTACACAGATAGTTATGGCACCATTGGAAATGCCGTATAAGTGTTTGTGGCATTTATGCTCTATAGACATGACACTGTCCTCCTCACCTGTCTTGATGGCCCCCTTCTCTCAACTTCTTTGGTATTTATGGGCACGTGGCCTACATGACTATTGATCATAATTCACAGTGCTAGGTTTTATTTCATCCTTTGGACGAGAAAATATTATTTCATATATATATGTGTATATATATATATATATATATATATATATATAACAGATATAATAGATGATATAATACAATGAATATAGTAAGATAACATTAACAACACGCAAGATATACTACTAAAAAGAATTGCTACTGTTTTTACAGGATAGACCAGTAACAATGAGAGGGCAAGGAAAAGTAGGAAACCAAGTTTTAGGGATTAAGACTAGATATGAAGGGCACCTGGGTGGCTCAGTTGGTTAAGCCTCCAGCTTCGCCTCAGGTCATGATCTCACAGTTCATGAGTTCAATCCCCACATCGGGCTATGTGCTGATGGTACAGAGCCTGCTTGGGATTCTCTCTCTCCCTTTCTCCCTCTGCCCCTTCCATGCTCCCTCTCTCTCTCTCAAAATAAATAAGTACACTTAATAAAAACAGACTAGATACGATACACCATGTAGTTCATTATATTAAGAAGTAGTAAAAATAGGGGCACCTGGGTGGTTCAGTTGGTTAAGCGTCCACCTTTAGCTCAGGTCATGATCATGCGGTTCATGAGTTTGAGCCCCGCATCAGGCTCTTTGCTGACAGCTCAGAGCCTGGAGCCTGCTTCACATCCTGTGTCTCCTTCTCTCTCTCTCTGTCCCTCTCCTGCTCACGCTCTGTCTCTTTCTCTCTCTCTCAAGAATAAATAAGCATTAAAAATTTTTATAAGGAAGTAGTAAAAATGTATCATTTCTTTTGCTATCTAGTATAAATGCACTTTGATTTCCTTAGGGTAAGTTACTTTCTTGGTTGGCATACTTCAATTTTCTCATGAGCTCACGGTGTTAAATGCCATGTAAGAAATGGACAGAGAGGTATAGAGCTGAGGGTCCAAAAGGTACTATAAAACAGATGACAGGACACTTGCATAGGACTCAGAGCATCTCTGCTCAAGTCAAAGAGATGACACTAACTTCAGGACAGGAAACTGCATGTCTTACTACCACCTGAGTGCACTTCATAATCTGTTTTGTTTTGTTTTCAGAATAAAAACCATTAAGAAGTCACACAAATTCCTCAAAAAATTTTTTTGAAGGTGGATTGGGGGAGACAGAGAGAGAGACAGAGAGAGACAGAGACAGAGAGACAGAGACAGAGAGGGAGACAGAGAGAGAGAGAGAGAAAGAATCTTAAGCAGGCTCTATGCTGGAGCCCAACTTAAGGCTCTATCTCAGACTATGAGATCTTGACCTGAGCTGCAATCAAGAGTTGGACACTCAACTGACTGAGACACCTAGGTGCCCCCAACATTTTGTTTTAATAGCTCTCAGTCTTGATACTATAAGTTACTTAATAAGACAATTTGTATGAAAGTTGACAGTTAATCAGCCTTTAACAGAAAATCAAAGTACACTGCACACACTAAGACAGTGCTGTGACTTGGTTGGTTAAATTCTAGATGCCTGATGCAAGATCTTATGTTCAGTGCAACAACACACACTTGCATGGACTGAAACAACTGTCTCCACTAAAGGTCATTTTTTCAATGATTTATATTTAAAGCTACATGGCATATCTTTACTTACGGAGGAAAGCTTTCTGAAAGCTACTGTGTGAATTTCTATTTAATAAATAGGTTTTGGGAAGCTGTAGCATCATCTATGGGAAATTAATTGTAAAAAATCAGTTCAGTTCAATCATCAAATTCAGTAAATATTTATTAAGTAAATATACAAATAAATAATATTTATATTTATTTATTAATTTATTGTGCTCACTATAATGGAGTCTCAAAGATGCCAGACTGTATTCCTGTACTCAGTGAGCTTATTCTAGCTGGGGAGACATACAGAATTACAAACACCTGAATAACCCAATGAAGAGAATGGTTGATGCTAACTGGCGCCAAGAGAAAAAGCTTCATGGGTAAGGGGCTTTGGGAGCTAGGTTTTGAATGGGTAGAAATGTTGTGAGAAGAGACTAATTGTAAAACAAAAAAAAAAAAATTAAAAGGACAAATACATAAAATGTGTGCTTACCAGGGATACAATGCAGTTCTAAGATTAGGAAGAATGATAGAATGATAGAATTTGATGAGCTAGATTTTAGCAAAGTAACCTTTTGATCCCCAAAAAAACTTAAGTGGATCTTTAACAAGGTAAAACCTCTTTTTATATGTAGAAGCTTACTTTAAAGGAGAATTCAATATGCAGAAGATATCCACTGCAGTGCTTTTGAATCTAGAAAGCGAAACGGACGAGGTTAAGGGAATTTGTTAACCCTCAACAACTGCATGCAAAAATTTTTGTCCGATTTTTTCAACTTGACTCCTCAAAACTGTAAACATTGCTCTAAGATCATCCAGAATCCATAAATGGGAATATAAAGTTTCCCAAACTCAGTATGTCAAATGTCCATCAAGTTGCTAAAACCAGAAATCTGAGAGTAAATGCTTATGCTAAGTCCTAAATCACTAGTCTGTTTCCAAAAATACGGTATCGTCATATGTCTCTGCATCTCTATGGAAACCCTGTTTACCTAAATCACCATGTTCTCACCTGGATTAATTCAAAGACCTCCTAATGGTTTTAGCTCCTAATGATCTCTTCTCCATTTTCAGTGTAATTTTTAATATAAATCAGCTCCAATCTATCTTTCTTAAAGCCTTTCATTGTTATTCTTTGAATTATGATACAATTCAAACTCTGCCAAAGAGACCACCTACCAGTCTTACCTCTCACTGCTCTCTCCCTCTGTGCTCCAGCTATAGAAATAATCTCTGTTTTCTTTCATTTCCCCAAACACAGACAGCTCATAATCAATGCAGGGCCTTTGATACCTTCTACCATTAGCACTTTCCTTTGCTTAAATGTTACTTCCTTAGAGACCCTACCTTACACCCAAGTCTAAATGACCTCTTGTTATGGGGATGCCTACATGGCTCAGTCATTTGAGCATCCAACTTTTTTTTTTAATTTTTTTCAACGTTTATTTATTTTTGGGACAGAGACAGAGCATGAACGGGGGAGGGGCAGAGAGGGAGGGAGACACAGAATCGGAAACAGGCTCCAGGCTCTGAGCCATCAGCCCAGAGCCTGACGCAGGGCTCGAACTCCCGGACCGCGAGATCGTGACCTGGCTGAAGTCAGACACTTAACCGACTGCGCCACCCAGGCGCCCCGAGCATCCAACTTTTTATTTTGGTTCAGGTCATGATCCCAGGATTGTTGGATTGAGTCCCACTTTGGCTCTGTTCTGAGCATGGAGTCTACTTAAGATTCTCATTCTCTCTCTCTCTCTCTCTCTGCACCTCTCCTCTGTTCTCTCTTTCAAATTAAAAAACCTCTTGTTATGAATCAGAGGACGTTGCTATTTGTCTTTATAGTTAACACTACAGAATCTACTATCATTGTGTGTGTTTACGCCTAGTAGGAGGCTAGGTAAGATTAGAACATAAGCAATATAGGGTCATATTTAAGGCATCATTGTATAACCAACATCTAGCATAATGTCCACAACCTACTCGATGCTCAGTAAATGTCTGTGCTTGAAACAACTGATAAGCTTGCCTTCCCAACCTTCTCCAATGAACATTAATGGAAAGCATCATCCACTTGTATCTCCTTAAAGTAAAGAGGGGAAAAAAAATGATTTCTATACTTGTAAGATTTGAGCGGCCAACTTCAGGCAAATGGTAGTCAGCGGAGTAAGGTAGATTAAGAATTCGGGGACTTTCATCAATATTTATAGTAGGTAGAATAAGGGTCCCCCAAAAGATCCATACCCTAATTCCTCAAATCTGTTAGTATGCTACCTTGGAGGGCAAAAGAGACTTCTGCAGATATGACCAAGCGAAGGGACCCTGGGACAGGGAGATTATCCTGTACTATTCAGATGTGCCCAATGTAGTCATAAAGGAAACTGGGGGCAGGAGAGGGCAGGTAGGGGGAAATTTGACTTCAGAACAATAATAAAAGGGAGAAAAAAAATTACTGGCTTTCAAGATGAAGAAGAGGACAATGAGTCAAGGAATGCTTCAGTCTCTAGACGCTGGATAAGACAAGGAAACAGATTCTCCTGTAAACCCTCCAGAAAGAAAGGCAGGCCTGGTGACATCTTGAATGTAGCCCAGTGAGACAGGCATCGGACTTCTACACCCCATCACTGTATGATAATAAATTTGTGCTTTTTAAGCTTCTGAATTTGTCATAATTTGTCACAGCAGCAATAGGAAATAAATGCACTGCCTTTAATTAAATGCATTCTGGGCAGCCCCTTATTATTATATATAACAGTTCCGGAAACTTTTCTCAGTCTTTAAGTGTAAAAGTGTTCAATATGGCTTATATCCTTCTAAAGCTCTAACAAGTCTTGCTTTTTTTTTTTTTAAAGTTTGTGTGACAGGTCACATGTTAGCTCTAATTGTTCACACTCAGTTCATTCCAAAGCAAATAAAACAAGTTAGTAGCTCATTAGCTGATTGCTACCCATATGCGTACTTATCAGCAGCTAGCTTTCAGGTTAAATTATAACTGTTTTAAAAGGGAGAGAGCCACCAGCTGAAATTGTAAGCACCTGTTGCTTTTCAGAGAAACTGTGCCTTATCACAGAGCCACTCTCATCAAGAGTGACAACCACAGCATTTGGCCACAGCATTGCCTGCATTTTAGAAAAAATGAGCCATCTGGGTCTGAAGCAGAGGGGATCTTGGCAGTAAGTTTCTTTTTTCTTCTTCATTTTGTTCTGTATTTCAAAACTAACTTTAATTTCTCTGCTGTGATTTGCTACATGTTACAGAGTAAATTTTAATGGAAAAAAATAGATATTTATTTCTCTACCTTTCTTCTTGGTAGTCTTCTGAGATCTCTCAGAAGGATTTTCTCCGTGGTAATGAAGTACAGAATATAGATCTTCCTATACTTCACTGAAAGAGATGTTTCACTGAAGTTTTATTCTCAACTCCCCTTTTCTAACTACTAAATTCTTTATAGTGTCTTTCCTCCTAGGCCTCTAGTAGCCATTCAATACAGTGCTATGTAAAATGAGATTCTATGGTCTGAATGGAAAGGGGTCTTGGAGAACATCTATTCTAACCCCACAAGGGCTTCTAAAACTTTTTCATTCAATTATATCTAGCTGGGGAGAAGGTTCTAAAGCCACAGCCCCCTCCTCTTATTTCTATAAAGACTTAATTTACCTTAAAAATTCATGAAAACTTTGCCTTCTCTTCCAGGATATATTTGTATCTACTTTGTCATAAACGTACTGCCTCCTCTATCCCCTCTGAAATTTTTGTTTAATATTTTCTAAGAACATACACCACCTTTACCCTATATTCTTTGACATATTACTGAATTATTCAATTTGAGAAATTCTCTTATATTAAGTGTCATAAGTGTCATTTGTGCATAGTACCCTATGTGAATATTCACATAGGGTACTATGCGCAAATGAGTAGGTTGCATACATTTGGCCCAAAATATAATTAGAGAACAATCTGAAACATGTCATGATGTTAAAAAGTGCACCATTCAAGAGAAAAGTCCTTCGGGCTGAATTCCTGTATATAATTCCTATATATCTTCATGGGGCTCAGATTTAAATGTCAATTGTTTTCACAAGGGCAGCCTACAAATATAAATAAACATAAATGTAGTAGTATGGCTTCATTTTTCCAGAATTAGCCCTGTAGAAGTATGGCTTCTAATTTTTCCAGAATTAGAAGCATTAAGACTGAGAACAGTAAAATTTGAACAGAATATTGAGGAAAGGAAAGGGTGCCTAGTAGTTTAGAGTTCATGGAGAGGCACTGGCAGTTCAAGCCCTTGAACTTGAAGGAACCATTTGAGTTTTGATAGTTAGGGACCTGGGAATGTGCTGACCTGCAACAGAGGTTCTCACACCTCACCAGGTGTCAGAACTGTCTGGAAGGCTTGTTCAGGGATTCTGCCCCAGGGATTCTGATTCACCAGGTCTCAGGTAGAGCTGAAAATGTGCATTTCTAATGAGTTCCTAGGTGATGCTATTGTTACCTTTCCAGTGACAAACTTTGAGAACCACTAAGACAGAGGAACTAAGCAGACAAATTTGGTCTGGTTCATTTTTTAACTATGAAACTGAGAGTTTCCAGGAGGGAAGAACCAGATGTAGCACTGACAGATGAAATACTGTTTTATAATCAAAGGTATAGACTAGTGTCACATTAAATGGCACAAAATGACCTTTTAAGGTACATGTAAGTATCAGCAACATACACACAGGGTTAACATAACAGTAGACATGCTATTCTATCATTTTTAAGTAGTTATTTTTAACACTGTTGAAATATTTAACTTAATGTTTGATGCCTATAACATTTCAAACCACAAAACCATAAGGCTCTCTTTTCTGTTTTTTTGCAGAAATGATATTAGCTTTTTATTTTTTTTAACATTAGTCTTATTTAATTAATCTGTATTTTAAAATGATGCTTTAGTTATTTTGAATTTTTTGGAATAGATATTTTATCACTTGTCTGCATTCACAAAGGCTGAATAGTCATATATGAAGATTCTACTGCTTTTGTCCTTTCCATATGAAGCGCCTTTGCCCAAGAAATGGCATATCTCAATTATTTTCTTGTTCATTACTTTAAGTTAGTGGAGGAATAAATTTCAAAGCCTTGGTTCCCATGATATACATCTCTTAATTGTACCTACGAAATGCCAACTTCTGACTTAGGTTTTTAATATTATAATTATCCTGATAGATGATTGAGGTTTTTTTGTTTGTTTTGTTTTGTTTTTTGTTTTTTATTTCAGTATGTATCCAGGACGGGAAGTTAGATAGAGAGAAGTCCTATCTTGAAGATTAGTTAGTAATATGTTAGTTCTGCTTATTGTCTTTTTTTTTTAATGCTTATTTATTTTTGAGAGAGAGAGAGAGCACAAAAGCAGGGAAGGGGCAGAGAGAAGGAGACAGATAATCCTAAGTGGGCTCTGCACTGAGGGGTAAACAGCCCAGTGTGGGGCTCAAACTTTCAAATTGTGAGATCGTAACCTGAACCAAAGCTGGTCACTCAACCGAGCCACCCAAGATCCCCAGTTCTACTTATTTTCCAAAGCCTCTCTCAGAATTGCAAAGCTCTGCCTCTCATCACCCACGTTAATAACTGAAGACATTCTGCTCCTGGGTGTCTTTTAGGTTAAGTAGAGCAATGAAGTCCATGGGGAAGAACCTATCCCAATTGCCCTAACCCACTCACAGTGATCCATCATAAGAAGACAGGGAGCAAAACAACAACAACAACAAAAACCCACAAAGAAATGATTTATTGTGTAGAGTAAATGCAAGAAAAAATATTACCTCTACCCTCCTGTTCCCAGCTTTCAATAGCCAAAAGCAATCATGAAATATAGTTATTAATTTGCTTTTGTCTTATGCCTAGAAACTAACAAGAGCATATTTTACCTGTGAAAAGCTATGACAGAATATGAAAACACATTTGATTTCCCAGTCCCATAATGTACATATATATGTGGTCACATATATACAAATTTATGGAATTCAAGTACAAGAAACAATTTTGTAAATATTAGTTTCCTAAGACCATGTTGGTATGGTATTCCTCACGTAACTTTTACTATTTTTCCTTTGATATGTTTTCTTTGTTTATATTTTATCTCTTGAATAAATTAATTTATCCTTTTTGTGATACAGCCATCTTATTCCCCAAACTAAAGCTATTAAGTCTATATGCATATGTCTGAAAGTTGATATATTCATATATACCAATCTAGTTTTTCTCCTGGTGATCTCATAACGTTGGCAAGATTTTCGTCTGGGCACACAAGTACTTCATGTTCCTATAACAAATAATAGTCTTTTATAACTAGAAAGAGAGGGAAAATTTAAATATTTTCTGTTTGGGGGCAGAGAATATTATTTAGTGTGGCTGTTACATGACCATGAGGCAGAACCAAGAAACACATATGTAAGTTCAGGGCAGAAAGTAAGAAACTGTATATCCAAAATACACATTTTCTTCTGATGATGCTCCACAAATTCATTTTAGATAAAATCCAAATATATTTCTAAAACTTCAAATTTCTAGTTATTTTTGTTTTCTATTTGAACTGAACTTTATGCAATTCTAAACCAGTGGAGATTCAAAAAGGCCATCCTATATAGACTATGTGGCTATGAGATTAAAATTAACTGTGCAAGAAGTTTATGCAGTTCAAATATTAGTAAGTATAGACAATGTTGAAAAGATAGAGTCTAACAGAGCAATCAGTTAGAAACCAATTATGCATGTGACCTCTATTGTCTCTGAGTAATTATATGAAGAAGGTAGAAAGATAAATGGAAGACCAAAATACTTCTTATTTTACAGTAATTTAAATAATCCAAATTAAATTAAGATGGTCTTAATATAAGATTGTTTATGTGGCCTTGCCCTGATGTGTTAGAACCATAGGCTAATTATACCCTGATTGTCATTATATCAATAAATACTATGTAGCTCCATAATACCTTTCAAAAATTTTGTTTTTCATATGGAAGGCAAGTAGAAATCATTTTCTCTATTGACTTCATTCATTTCTTCTCCATTTTTATTGGATCTTGGTAAGCAGTTAAGCCACATGAATATATTAAATACAGCCCTCTAGGATTTGAAGCTTACAGTGTGAAATCATCAGTGTAAGCTTCAGTTCTGGTTAACATAAAATATAAAACATGACTAACAAGTCATACTAAAATGTTATTAAAATGTTCATGCTTTACATTTTAACAGTAAATGAATATTACAAGGAAGAAACAAAATAATAATAATAATAATAATAATAATAATAATGTTCCTATTATCCAAAGAACTCCTGGTCAAATAAACTGTTTCTTTGAAAAAAAATTTAAAAAAGTCTATATTTTCATCCAGGCTCAAGTTTTGAATGTTAATTAAGTATTGTGGAAAAAATACTTGTTGCCTATCAAGTGGGCTTGTAGTTCATTGTTTACATAAGCAGTGATTTTACCTAAGATATTTGTGACTAATGACCTAATTTAACTAGGTTACACAGAACAACCTGAGAGACCAAAGAAAAATCTAGCTTTTAACCACAAATCACATACGATAACCTTCTGATTTGAATATGAAAACTAACTCTCCATAAAATACTTATTTAGGGGCTCCCAGATTAACAAATTTGATGGAAACTGACCTATTTTAATAAACTACATCAATTCATCCAAATAACCCATTTTAATTATTTTTTTTCACTTTGGTCACTAGAGAATTATTGATATGGCATGGCAAAGATAGTCATAGAAGCAAATCCATCCTTCACAAATGATTTTGAAAACACATCTAAAATAAAAAAGCAACATAAAACTGTTTCCTACCTTTTTCCCAATTGCTTTCTTTGTGTTTCATCAGCTTTTTTTTCTGGCTTTCATGTCCATTTCTAATGATAATGTGAAATTAATAATATCACATTCATTTTTAATTTTTGTTCTTCAGGTTTTGTTTCCTACTTTATATACAAATAAAAATCCTATAAAATTGCATACATTCACCTGTACACTAAGAAGTGTGTGTGTGTGTGTGTGTGTGTGTGTGTGTGCGCGTGCACATGCATGTGTGTGTGAGTGTATTGTAAGAAAAGAATTGAGATAAAACTGACTTTGGGTGAAACTAACAAAATTCTTGATATACGCCATGCTTGTTGACTGAAACAATCTAAGTGAGAAGTTCCCTGTGTTGAAATAATTATCAAAACAAATATGTAAGAGTCATTTCAATGTTAATCAAAACTATTATCATAAATCTTGCTTTCAGATAGATGAAGCTAAAACACAGGGAATCAGAATTTTAGTTTTTAGTTTATGCCACTTTTCTCATCATTACCAAGGTACCTCCCCATGAAACTCTGTCTATTCAGACAATAGAGTAAACAAGAGTAATTGTTTTGTCAGTATGCACACACAGAATACTGGCTAGATAATTGAATATACACAAACCCTAATTCCCTGAAAATTGGTTTGATAATTCTTCTGCACTTTCATTACAAATTCAGGCATGAGCTTTCTTTAAAATGTTCCTTCTAGGGGTGCCTGGGTGGCTCAGTCAGTTAAGTGTCCGACTTCAGCTCAGGTCATGATCTCACAGTCCATGAGTTTGAGCCCTGCGTCTGGCTCTGTGCTGACAGCTCAGAGCCTGGAGCCTGCTTCAGACTCTGTGTCTCCCTCTCTCTCTGTCCCTCCCCTGCTCGCGCTCCGTCTCTCTCTCAAAAATAAATAAAATCATTAAAATAATTTAAAATGTTCCTTCTTTTACACACATTTTTGGTTGAATTTGGTACTTGAACTTTACCACCGTTTCTGGACATCAGTCAGCATCAGCTACTGGTAGACTCTAGAGTTGGTGATATTAATGCAAGACTTTGGTGTTCAGGATCCCTCCATTCTTGAGTGCTTCATTCCCCCAAACAACTTCCCCATCCAGCCACCTTACCTAAATTGGCTCATGTTATCCCAGTTTTCCATCTTCTAGATTTCTTACACAGATAATAATGCACTACCAATTCCAGGATCACATGCTAATTCCCATTCCAAAGGACTGGGCTTTTGAAATTGAAGACCAGTTAGTGGATGGGACTGATCCCTCTTTCTCTTACCCCTTGCTCCTTACTACGTGTCACCCAAAACAGTACCCAACTTAACAACCAACCAAACCTCAAGAGTGTTACCTGCATTCAAATAATGCATTATATGCTCTATACCATTCTCCTTTTAGTTGCCTGCTCTTGGTCCTCTGGTGTCCAGATGTTTATCATACATCAGGGGAAGGGAGAATGGTATTTAAATGTGAAAGCAGGAGGGCAGAGCTAGGAATATGTAAGAGTATCAGTGAAAATTCAGTGAAGATTGAGCAAAATAGTCTTTGTATGCTTTTCATTAGAGTATTTTTTTCATCAAAAAATTCATGTGCTATTTTTTACCTTCAAAAATTTGAAAAATTCTGGCCTGATTCCAAAACTAAAAGATGAAAGGGAAGGGAGAGAAATGGAGCATGGCTGCTTGATAGAAGTAATGAAGAAAAAAATTAAGAGCTTCCTGCCACTGGAAGCTAAAACTTCCAGAAAGGAAATTGGACAAGGTTTCCACCACTACACCTTCCCACAAAGAGTGACTTCCTTTCAAAGCTCTCCTCTGCCTTTCCCTCAGATAAGATTTGATTTAAGGTATTGGTATTTGACTTTTTGAGGGTGTGCGTCTCCTAAATGTCTAATAAGAGATGGCATCACCTAACTCTAAGAAGGGTATGTATTTTGCTTTATTTTTATGAACTCTCTGATTTGAAATATAATCATCTTTTTCTGTATGCCCATCTATTGGCTTCATTTTTTTGACAGCTAAGTCAAAGAAAAATATGAAATCAAATTATAATCTGGTTTAAATTGTAACTTCAAATAAAATTCATTCTTGTGGTGATTGACACCCAGTGGCATCTGGAGAAGAAACATGGTGTTTCCAACTCACACTGATTAGGAAAAAATAATGGATATTAAGTCAGTACACTAGCCCTAAATAAAATGAATTTCCCACTCAGTCTCATTGTGAAAATGATAATAGCTTTTCAAGTTTCATGATACATAAAACACTACAAATGATGCATAAATTTCTAAATGGAGAAAGAAGAAAGGGAAAGAAAAAGATCCTGGCTCCTTTGTTGAGTATCACACCAGACAAGTTTGTTAATAGGAGACAGACATTTACGAAACTATAAATCTCAGGAGATGGATATATATGAACTGCAATCTCTTTAAAGATTTCCCTTTTGACAATATTTTAAAGTTTACAAACTCCTGTTGGATGTTATCCTGTCCCCCCTTTTATTCCCCACAAATCTCCATGAAAGAGATAGTAAATTTTGTGTGTGTGTGTGGAGATATATATAGATAGATATAGATATAGATATATATATATATATACACATGTATATACACATACATATGTGTGTGTACATATATATATATATAATAGTAGACAGTATAATCTCCATTTTCATTGGAGAAAACCAATGTCTATAGATACTAAATTTTGTCTGGGTTGTGGATACTGTGTGCAGTTTGAGGATTTGAATAAAAGTTTCTGGTTTGGAACTCCTTTCTTTGCACTCCCTCTGGGTGGAAGGGATACAGGCATAATAGCACTGAGCATCAAAATGTTCTTTTCCCACTATTTCCAAATTCCTACAGCAACTACCATCTGCTTAAGAAAACTTTTTAAGAATATAAACATTGTGTGTGTCATATCTATGTAGTTACAATCAATAAAACAGATATTTATTGAGCATCTATGCTGTGTAAGACACAGCAAATATCACTAACAATGAATAATGACCTGTACCTACCTTCAATGAGCTCTCCATCGATGGGAGATAAAAGATGAGAATTTAAAACATGGGAATAAAAGAAATCTAGTAAGTAAAACATGGAGGAAAATTCATTTGCTGTAAGAATCAGATGAGGAAGATACAACTTCCACAAAATCAGGGCAGAACAGTTTTACTAAAAGATACTGCACCACAAGTAGGTTTTAAAAAATTGAAAAACAAACATGAAATACAATGGCCATAGTATTTTCAGGCTGAGGGAAAAATATGACAAAAAATTACAGGAACAGTAATATCAGAAGACAGTGTAACATGGAGTATAGAATATTTGAAGGCAAATTTTGATAAATAAAACTGGAAGCATTGGTGAAGACACGGATGACCTTGAACATCAGGGTGAATGTATACTTAAGGAGGCAATGGAGCGTCTTCAGAGTTTGCGTTTTGTTCTGTGTGTCTATTTTTTGAACGGGAAGTTAAGTGATCAGATCACTTTGTCAAAATAAATAAAGCTGCCTAAACACTGTTTTAGAATAAAGAACACAAATGCATGGAATTAGCATGGCAATTATAATAATCTGGGCCAAAGGTAATGACAAGGGGATCCCCAATGGGGGGACAGGGGTGGATTTGCAAACTGCGATCAGGACAAGTCAAACACATGTAAGGACTAACTAGATAGATATCAGGACAAAAGAGACAGAGTCACAATTGATTGATTTTTCTCCTCAGTTGACTAAAATAATGCTGTTGCTTTTCATAGGATCATAGAATCCCATGGAAATCTGAACTGAAGTAAAAATTGATGGATTCCATTTTTTAGAAACTTGAGAGAGGGGTGCCTGGGTGGCTCAGTCATTTAAGCATCCAACCCTCGTTTTCAGCTCAGTCATGGTTCATGAGTTTGAGCCCCGCCATCAGGCTCTGTGCTGACAGCGTGGATCCTGCTTGGGATTCTCTCTCTCCCACTCTCTCTGCCCCTCCCCTGCTCGCTCTCTCTCCCTCTCTCTTTCAAAACAAATAAATAAACCTGAAAAAAAGAAACCTGAGAGAAGTATCTTACACTCAAAAATAGGGAAAATATTTTTAAATCCGATAGGGCTCATTCAAAATTATTCTCTAGGAAAAAGTGTCATGTTTCCCTTTACTCTCACACTAGTAATGCACTCACAACACTCTTGACCTGGGCCAGTTATCCAACACTGCTGGCTTCCATGGAGTTCTGATGTTATCTACCTGGAGTTAGCATCAGCTCCCACAAGTTAAAGGTTCAGTCCCAGGAGACTGTTCTTTCAGATGACAACTGCAAATACCAGATCATGCCCACTACTTCCCAACAACTGACTATAAATCGGGGTTCCCACAACTGCCTCCTTGGGTTAAATAATGTGCCATAACATCTCACTGACTCCAAGAAATGTGTACTTACGTCTTGCCAGTTGACTTGATTATAAAGCATAGAGATGAACACTCAGATGAAAAGATATGTAGGATGAAGTCCCAAAGAATATCAGGCACAGGAATGTCTGTCCCTGAGACGTTGGGTGCACCACTGTTCCAGCACATGGATGTATTTCTCAATCTAAAAGCTCTTCGAACTCTGTACTTTGGGGATTTTTTATGGAGCCATCATCATGTAGTCATGACTGATTATTAATTCAACTCCCAGCCCCTTTCCTCTTATTAAACTCTGGAAGATGGGGCTGGAAGTTCCAAGCTTCTAATCAGGGCTTGGTCCTTCCAGTGGCCAATCCTCATCCTGAAGCCATCCAGGAGCCCGCCAAAAGTCGACTCATTAGAACACAAGATATTCCTATTACCCAGGAAATTCCAAGGGACTTAAAAGCTCTGTCACGAACTGGGGTCAGAGACCAAATATTAGTACAAAAGATGTTTCATGCTTTTATCACTTAGGGAACTACAATGGTTTTAGGAGCTCTGTTCCAAAAAACGGAGATGGAGACTAATAAACATATATATTGTTTAAATTACTTTAAAATTATCAATTAGTATTTTTCTTTTGGTATCAATTAGCATTTTGGTTCAACAAGTAGAGAGAAAATTCTGAATTCTTATTAGGGTCAAGGAAAAGTAGTACTGAGTTGTGTTCTTACGAGACAGGACCTGGTAATGTTAATTGATCTTTTTATTGACAGGCCTAAAGTAAATGCACCATTTACCTAATGGGTGATTGATGAGTTTGCCTTCCAAATTGAAAAGAAATATTTCTCACATTCCACTGAATCCCCCTTTCAAATTTAAAGCATAAAGCGCATTTAATTTCTTACCAATGTGACAAATGGGGCTTATCAGAACATGACATTTGGGATCCATGCCATGGGGCTATCTTATAAGTGAAAAAGCTTTATAATAAGATACTTCTGCTGCTGCTGCTGCTGCTGCTGCTGCTGCTGCTGCTGCTGCTGCTGCTGCCAGGAATAAGTTCTTCAGTGAGGACTAAGCAGACAGGCATTATGCCAAATTTCACACCAATTCAAATCGTATTTGGACTAACCTTTAGGGATGGAATTGATTTTCTGTAACAAAGTTTTACCACCACTGAGAATATTCAAAAGAAAACACTGCAAGCAATTCTAAAAAGACATTCCTGAACTGTTTTATTTTTTTTTTGTTTTTGTTTTTTGTTTTTTGTTTTTGCAATGACAACCTGATTAGAATAAGTTTAGAGCCTCCCATGGTGACTACTTTGAAGGATTAAATATACCTGGGACATTGAATTTCCAGTACTTTTGGTAAAACGTCTATTTAATGATTTTATTATAAAATACATGCATGTAAATGCAATCCTATCTTTACATACACATCCCTGAAGACATACTGCTCCATTTGATATTTGACAGATGTCATATTATTTTCCCAAATGTTTTAAGAATAGCACACTAAAACAGATCTTTCCTAGTATGAAACCCCATGTGAATTTTTAAGGATCACAAAGTCTACCTTTGATTCATTTACACTTTAACTCATCATAATGTCATGCTGTAAGAGACATCTGAAATAAAAAAAGACAGCTGGGTATCTTTCCAATCTTTCATTTCTTAAACACAGAATAACCATCTTAGCTAATTATAACGAAAACTATCTCCTCATAAGATGTAGATCAATTCAATATTCAGAAAAAAAATTCTTTAAGTATAGTCTATGGTGAGAGGGGAAAAGAAAGAAAACCTAGGGGCTATCGGAAGTGAAGAGTCTCTTACTTCCATGCCATTAATTACCAGATAAAGAAAGCAGGGAAAGCAGAAAGTAGGAAGTGCTTTATAAACAGGGTGCCCTCCCAGCTTTGGGCCAGAGCTACAGGGAGAGCTGAGTCCTCTGTTTGAAAACCCTATTCTTTTCAGCTAGATAACAACAACCCCTCAAAGAAATCTATGTATCTATATCTGCATCTTTATATATACATAAACAAATACACACACACACACACACCTATATACATAGGATATGTGATTGTTTATATACATATGTATGTGTGTGTGTGTGTGCGCGCGCGCGTGTGTGTGTGTGTGTGTGTAGACAGCTAGATATATTGACAGAGAGTAAACTTTAAGGATGGAATTGATTTTCTGGAACCAATTTTACCACAATTGAGAATATTCAAAAGAAAACACAATAGCCCTTATAAGCAATTTCGTATATAACTATAATGCATGTTTTTATAATTCATATGATACTCATATTATTCATATGTTAATATAATTTCATATATATATGAATATAAAATAAACATTGAAAGTAACATTCTTTGAAGTTTTGCTCAAATCATATTATATTCAAATCTTAGTGGGCTTTTTCCTAAACCAATTTTTTGGGGGGCAGGGGGTGAGTGCATTTGAGAAAATATTAAGGGTATTGCTATAAATTTATTTTTTAATGTGGTATTTCTGTGAATCTTAGAAAACAGTATAATGTTTTTGTCTTGAATGACTGCCTCTACCTCTCCATATTATTATCTACCTAGAGACATTACCTTCGTATAGGTCAAATCTAAAGTTAGTGCTAAAATGGACCTAAATATTAACAGATTCATAGATGAATTTGCTTCCATTCTAAGCAGAGTGTCTTCCCATTTTTAACTGAGTCTCCACCTTTTTTAAAAATTGAAGTCATTACTGCCTGTCAGTGGAAATGAACATGCTTGAACTCCTGATATAGATGAGAACACATAGTCTGTCACAGGAATAACACATTGGTCATGGACAGAATTTTAAGAGAACTGTTGGCTGTGGCAAGTCACAAAGTCTTATAAACCAGTGTCAAATGATCTGCCTTATCAATGAAAGAATTTCCAATGGTGGTTATTTGATCATCAGTAGCTAAGATTGTCATGCTCTCTCCCCTTCCTCCTCTTGTAGAGATAATAGTAATAGTTTCATTGAGATGTCCCTGAGAAAGAGACAGTGTGTTTCCTGGGTTCAGTATTTTCATTTTAGTAAAATCAGAATTTGAAACTTTAACTTGGTAATTTATTACTTGTTGAGAGCACAAGTTGTAGAATGAGGTCAAGTGTGCTTGAAGCTTGAATTCTGGCTTGCTACTTATGAGCTAATTACTCTGAGCAGGTTGCCTAACTACTCAGAGACTGGGTTTCGCAATATACAAGGTGGAAAATGAGAACTCATTAATTCATAAACTTCATTTAAATAATAATAATTGATTCTTTGAAATGCTAGAAGATGCTCTGAAGATGCAAGGATGTGCAGTGACCACACACAGCAGCCTCCCAGAAATTCTATTCAGTAGGGCAGATAAACATACCACCCAAGAGTCATAGGGATGGTGGTAAAGTGACAGGATAAGTGTGACAAAGGAGAGGCATTCATGATATAAGGATATATTATGAGGAGAGTATAGGTTAATTAGGAGTGTCAAGCAAGACTCAGACTTTAGCAATGAGCTGAGATCTGGAAAATAAGCAGGAGTCAACCAGTTAAGTAAAGGGGAAAAAAAAAGTATGCTTTAGCTAACAACTACAATGGCCCCCAAGGTACAAAGAGCATTGGCAGATACAGGGACAGAAAGTTAACCATTGTGCCTGAGGGAAAACATACATGTGTGTATCTGTGCATGCACATGCACACATGCATTTATGAAAAACATAACACATTGTAAACATAAAGTAGAATCACACTTTATCAATTTCTCTTCAACTTGCTTTTAAAAAATATTATAAGCATAGGTATATTTCACATCCATATGTATATATCTACTTCCTCCATTTTAATGATTGGGTTAGGTCCCCTTAGATTTAGCATAAGTATTCCTTTATTGATACAAGAATTTGGGTATTTTATATGTCTTCAATTACAACAATGTGTCAGTGAATGTTCTTGTACCTGTACCTTAGCTCAATCATGTTGATATTTCAGTAAGACAGTCAAACTCTTGGTGGTAATTATACTCTGAACACAGCATTGCCTGTTCCCTGGTGGGAATTTTTGTTTAATGAGAAGTAAATAGTTGCATGAATAAATTCATCATTAAAATATTGGCAGACATTCTGAAGGAAAGTAAAGCCTTTTAAGAGGCCAGGGAACCTATTTCAACAGGTGCAGTGGGTCAGAGATGGCCTCTTATGCTGAGACAGAGCAGTAGAAATTAGCTGGGAGAGATTGGAATCTGGGGGATTCAGGAAAGAAAGAAAGGGTCATCTTATCTGAAAAAGGTGGCTGAAAACCTTGGCAAAAGGGGCAGAGGGATAGCTTTGAGGAACATGTACACCTGAAGAGCACACTACACCTAAAGAGAATGCCAGAAAATGAGGAAGAGGGAAGACTCAGCTATGAAGAAGCTGCCTTGGTGATGAAAAGCCTTGTGATTATACTTTGTTCTTCGTGCGCAGAAATTACCTGTTCTGTTTGATTCTTTCCTGTTCCCTTTGAACTACTGAAGGTGACTAACCTGGCAACTGTTTTGTAAGTGCTCTGCATCGTTTCCACATTTACACTTTCTTTTAAGCCACCCACTTGCAAAGACCACAGGTTGCACAAAAGAATCACTGGGGAATGGGAGAGCTTAAAAAAAGAAAAAGAAAAAGAAAAAGAAAAAGAAAAAGAAAAAGAAAAAGAAAAAGAAAAAGAAAAAGAAAAAGAAAAAGAAAAAGAAAAAGAAAAGAAGAAGAAGAAGAAGAAGAAGAAGAAGAAGAAGAAGAAGAAGAAGAGAAAGAGAAAGAAAAAGAAAAAGAAACTTGCGACACCTGGGTGGCTCAGTCGGTTAAGTGTCTGACTTCAGCTCAGGTCCTGATCTCATGGTTTGTGAATTCCAGCCCCTCATTGGGCTCTCTGCTGACAGCTCAGAGCCTGGAGCCTGCTTCGGATTCTGTGTCTCCCTCTCTCACTGCCCCTTCCTCTTTCATGCTCTCTCTCTCTCAAAAGTAAAATAAAAACATTAAAAAATAAAAAATAAATTAAAAAAAAAACAAACAATACTTTGGCCTGCCTCCATAAATCCTGATCTAGTCAGTCCAGAGCAGATCCTGGCCATCAGAATTTTTTTTTTTTTAATGTTCCCCGGGTAGAGTCTGGTTTGAGCACTAGTGTTTTAAGGTGCAGCTTCTTAAACTATAATGTGCATACGGATTACCAAATGCAGACACTGATGCAGATCTGGGGTGGGCCTGAGATTATGTTTTCTTGACATGTTCCCAGTGAGGCTGCTGGAATGAGGAGACACTCTAAATAGCAATGATCTAAGGGACTCAAATTTGGGCTCATGGCCATATAAGCAATAATCTCTCAGACCCAGCAGAGAAGGGAGAAGGGTAAAAGAAAAGACTGGGATAGGGGGTCAGGAGCCCTATATTTTATTACCAACAATACATAAATACAATTTACAAGTATAATTTATAAATTCATGACTTTTGTCCAAGTCACTTTTACTGTCTTAAATACGAAACGAAAACATATGTGTTTCAAAGGTCTCTCTGGAAGAACGAGACAGAAATCTGAATAGATTTGCGGTATATTATCACTATTACTAAGTGTGGTTACTGTTGTCATTGTAGTGACCAATAATTGAGCATATGCTGTGTACCAAACACTGGATTAGGTGCTTTTCCTGTATATTGATTATGGTTTGATTATCTCCATTTACAGAGGAATAATGCATCCTACACGGGGAAAGTTACTTGAAAATGGTTTAGAATTTTACAAATACATTTTATCATCATTACCTTCTTCTGAGGTCTTGTTGATCACTTTGATTTAATTGGCTCCTGGTTCTTTGTGATTTATAGCCAGGATCCCTCACCTTCTTCTGTTACTGGTTTGTTCAATTATCCAACTTGAAGCTCTCTTTCACCGAGGCCTGGGGAGTGAAAATGATGCACACAAAATGTATCCAAGGAGATGGTTCTTAAAAGGAAAAGAAAATCCTCTCTTCTCTCCGGTTTCTACATGTGTGTACATGGGTGTACACATGCATGAAAAAAAAAAAAAAAGCCGAGTAAAGAAAATTCTGACCTTTGGAACACCTTGTTTCCTTTTTTTGTCTGGTTTGCAGGTGTTCTGTGGCATTCAGATTTTTGTGGTTTTAGTATATCTTCGGGGTGGAAGGAATTACTGTTTTGTAGAATTGAAAGTACAAATGTAATTAACATTCCTGTTTTATGGTGTTAGTGATCGTAGAAAACTGATGATTTTTTATTGTAGGTGTGAAATTACATATAAAATGGTTTTAAAACCAAAATGTAAAAAGAAGCCTCTAGTTACTCGTTGCTATTAAAAGTGTTATTAATATTTTACATATTAACCTATTCTCCTAAGAATATAATGTCTTTTTCTCTAAAATCCAAAACACAAAAATCCTTTCACTTAGCATAATTCTATAACACTCTTTGTCTCCTCTACCTATGATCCATACCTGTTTCTTGGTTTCACACCACTATAAAGACAAAAGAAAACCACCAAAAATATGAAAGAGGTGAGTCAATATATATGGAGGGTATTGTTTTGGGGGGAGAGAGAAAATTCTACTCTACCTGATGATAAAAATTTAAGAAATGAAATGACAAATTTTGTCAACTCTCAAAGTCTCTGTGTTCCTTGCTATGGCTAGATATTCAGAATTATTTCAAGAAGTGACAAATTTCCACTTTTCATCAAGGCATTTAACAGTCTGTTAGCCAAAAAATATGCATTTCTTGTGGGATATTTTTTTAAATATAAGGAATGTTTCTTCAATTAGAATGTCATTGCACAAAAATATCAACAGAATGATGCCCATAATCCATAAAGACAGGGGGATAGGGTAGAAGGAAAGAGCAGGGGAGGGGGAAGAAGGGGAAGGAAAAGGAGGAGGGGAGGAGGAGGAAAGAAAAGGCCATACACTCTACGTTATTTAAGAATTACGCAAATTCCATAGCATAAACTGAAGCACTAAAATATTAGAATGCTGTCTAACCTGCAATTCTGCAGAAGTGGTAGGCATCCCAACTTGTTACATATTTTTAGCATGCTGGAGCATGGTGACAGAATATCAGGAAAGGAATTATACATAGGGAACTAAACTGAGATTATGCCAATTTTCTTTAAGTACTTTGATGTTGATCTGAACAAGGATTCCCATCTTTGAGAGTAAATACATACAAATTGTTACTGGCTTTCTTTTTGGGACTTTTGAAGATCATATAGCAAATTGCAGATAGGAACACAACAAAATAGAATTTCTGTTTTCAGCAAGCTTTCCACAAAGTCTCGGTACCAGGGAAAGGAAGGAAACTATTGCTGACAGTTTCACGCAACACGTTTGACCAGCCTAGTGAAATAATTTGACCTTCCCAGACAAAAGACATGTCACAACTAGAAGGTGAAAGTCTGTCAGTCAAGAGCCTCATGTTGCAGAAAGGGGAGAAGGGAAAAGGGACAGAGATCAGGGTTAATATGAACAAGGGAAAATGAAGGACAGAACATTTCTACCAAGAACTTAGGAATACTTGAGGGGTCATCCAGGAAAGAGGTTAGAACAGAACTGTTTTGAGAAGGATCGTGGATAATGAATAATCCAAATAATATATAATGTGAGGACACAAAGGGCTTGAGGTAAAGGGAGTAAGACAATGCAAACACACAAAAAAGGTTAAAAACGTGTAATTCTTTCTGCAGTTAGTCCAAAAAAGATGAGATAGGATAGGTGTGATATTCCGTTTTGTCATTACTTCTTGTCCCTAAGAATACCTGCCAATTGTAATCTTAAGCTGCTATTTTTAACAATTAACAATCACGATCATCATGTATACAATTACATTGAGTTTCTACTATTTTAAAAATGTTTTCTGAATCATGCTATACCTATAATGAAATGCATTAAATAATCTAGTATTAACTGCATTTCTAAAGTGAAGTTAACATTTTTGGTTCACTGTATTCCATTTCCATTATACCAGCTAACATCTTCGACCTGGCAAATCTTAGGACATAGGTAGATTTTTCAGGAAGAAGAGTCATGGGCCAATTCAGCCCAGGGATTGACTTCAAAACCAGTCCATTCTTTGTGTAATATGTATAAAGTTCCTTCATATGAGAACAGGAAATTGGTAAACAAAATCTTCTGAATGAATGAGGGGGTCTCAGTGGGGATGGTGTAGGAGAGAAGATCACTATTACATAATTTGGTTGCCTGAGTCACTGGAAGCAAAATGAGAGAGAAACCTGACTGGCATACAGAGGGCAAAGCCTGGCAATATTTGATTGCTATAAACAGCTTTGCCACATTGTCAGGCCTTTCAATACATATGTTCGAAAAGGACACTGAATTTAAAAACCACAGTAATTCATCAGAGTGGCACACTTCCCACTTGATCACACTCTGTATTAATGTTCTAAAATATGGACAATTAAAAAGGCAATTTTTTTTCTTACTTTTCATTTTACTTCAAATAATTTTTAAGAGCCACTACTTAACCAAAAACAGCTGTATCTTCAAGTCCCAATCATTATTATGGAATCATTTCTAAGACTTGCTTTGATTACTTTAATGTGGTTTAATTTTGAACATTCTAGTAAAATCTTATATAGTACACAAATGGAAAAGCCTAGCCAGTCTTAAAAAAGCCTTTAAGAGCATATTTTTTGTTTCTTTCCTTTTTCACATCTTTCATTCATATTGAAATTCCTGAATTCGTTTAGGGCATTTTCCACCAAATAACTTTCTTCAAGGTCTTTTGTATAGAAGACATGTGATCAGATGTTTTATTCAGCAAATGCATGTTAAGCATACTCTTTTAGGCTGGAACTACCTGATAATGGTATGAGAGTAAAAAGATATATTCTCTTTTAGTGGCAAAAGAAACTGAAAAGTGGGGGAGAAATCGTATGATTAGTTTATGACTGATGCTCTCTCTTTGATACAACTAGTGTCAAGTGGCCAAAAAAGTTTGCTGTTTTTTGGGTTATTTTCCTTCTAAATACACATAAAGAGACGACAACATGATATAGTGAAAGAACCTGTTTGGAGTTTGATTGAGGCCTAAATACGTTTGATCCCATGTGTGGGGAAGTTAGTTATCAGATTGGCAATTTCTTTTTTATTTTTATCTTATTTTTATTTATTTTTGAGACAGAGAGAGACAGAGCATGAGCGAGGGAGGGGCAGAGAGAGAGGGAGACACAGAATCCGAAGCAGGCTCCAGGCTCTGAGCTGTCAGCACAGAGTCCTATGTGGGGCTCGAACCCGTCAACTGTGAGATCATGACCTGAGCCAAGGACGTTCAACCAATTGAGCCATGCAGGCACCCCAATTCCTTTCTTTTTATAAAATGAGAATGGGTCTAAAATTTCAAGGGGGTTCTGAAGGTTAGGGAGAATGTAAGTGATAATGGCCTGTTACTGTTTACTACCCAGCTGGCACTATATATATATATTTTTTTTTTTTTTGCACAATTTATATATATATATATATATAAATTTATATAAATAATATATATAAATTGTGCAAAAAATAAAAATACGATATCAAAATGAAAAACTTCAGTATAAGGAAGGTGTGGGGCACCTGGGTGGCTCAGTTGGTTAAGCATGCGACTTCAGTTCAGGTCATTATCTCACGGTTCCTGAGTTCAAGCCCCACAGGGGGCTCTCTGCTGTCAGTGCAGAGACCAACAGCTTTGGATCCTCTGCCTCTCTCTCTCTCTCTCTGCCCCTCCCCTTCTCTCTCTCTCTCTCTCTCAAAAATAAAGTTAAAGAAAAAAGGAAGGTGTAATCGCATTATCAAAAATTCACTTAAATAGTGCTTTATTTGCTCCTAAACAAGCTTGTATCATCTAATCTACTTGTAACTGATGCCGAGTAAGTTATTCACTGTCCGTGCCAGCTCAGAGCCCTTTTTGGGACTCTCCTGAGCAAAACCCCACTAAAAGAACAATGTTCTATGGGCAACCATGGTATGAAAAATGTCTGTGTTGTAAATCAGTGTCTCTAGTTACGTATTTCATAGCAGAATTTCCTGATTAAAAAACACAAGTGTGAAAATGAGAAACAATAAGAAATATATTTGGTATTTGTTCTCAATTCCTGGCACAGAGTGCCAAAAACCCTTATAATTTCTCGAGTGATAGAGTGAGAGGAGTATTTTTTGTTATTCATAACAAGCCCCTTTCAACCATACCTAAACTTTGTGATCAGAGGTTTGGGACTTTTAGCCCCACCCCTCAACATCTGGGGAGGGGAGCAGGAATGGAGATTTGGTTCATCACCAGTGGTCAATGATACAACCAGTCATACCTCTGTAACGGAACTTGTATAAAAACTCTGAGAAAAGGAGTTCAGAGAGCTCTCAGTGTGAACAGATCCACATGCTGAGACCCTGATACACTCCAAATTCCTCACAGACAGAACCTCTTACACTCAGGACACTTCAGACCTCACTCTATGTAGCTCATTGTTCATTTGTATCCTTTACTATATCCTTCATAATAAAATAAGTAATAAATATTTCCCAGGGTTCTGTTAGCCATTACTGCAAATTATCAAACCTGAGGAGGGGGTCATGGGAATTCCTGATTTGTAGCCAAATTAGAAGTATGAGGAGCTTAGGGACCCACGATCTGTGATTGGTGTCTGCATTGGGGACCGTCTGGTGGGACTCAGCCTTAATTTGCAGGGTCCCCACTAAATCTGGGTAGTGTCATAAATGAATTAAATTGTAGGACACATACTTGGAATCTTCAGGGAATTGGGGAATTACTTCATTTGGAAAACCTACACATTTGGTGGCATAGTGCTGTGAGTAGAGAAAACAGTTGTCCTTTAAGGAGGGTCTGAAGTTAACCTAGGACTCACAATTTTTTCCATTAAAATGTATGTATTTGACCTGCTTTCAAAGTGGTATGACATCTGGGTTATTAAGAAAGTCTTCTACATTATGTGCAAGGAAGTTCCTCAAGCAAGTAATGAGGATTTTTTTTTCTTTTGTTCTCTAAAGCAGTCCCAAAGAAGACTCATGTATTTCACAAGGGATAGTATTTTTGTCACGGGGCATTTAATCACAAATCCAAGTATCTTCTTCAAAGGAACCAAGTGAGCCCATTCCTAGCTTCTGACCACAGTTGACCCTTGAAGCACCGAGTTCATATTCTGGCTCAGAAAAGAAAAACTTGACTGACTCCTCTGTCAGGAATTTGACTTAAAAATACAGAGGTAATGAAAAAAGTAGTAGAGGAAATTGAAACTGAAAAGGTAACACACATAGGTGGGTTCACAGCTATGAGACTGTATGGTAAGCCAAAGTTATAAGGAATCATAAACAATGAAGAAATGAGAAGATGAGGCTATGGGGTCATGGTATGGGCCTGGGGAAGGGGAACAACCAGGGATGAAGATCCAGTCCGATCTCCACTGGTCAAGGATTTTAGACGTGGTGCAGATCTAGATCAATAGGACACTTCTAATGGTTTATCCCACCACTAGGGGATAGATTATGCAATTCATTTAGTAGGAGATGACTTTTTTTTTCTCTAACTCTCTAATGAGGAGAGAGAAATTGTACAACACAACAACAACAAATGTTTAAAAGAGAAGAATATGCCCATGAAGCAGGGTTAGGAAACAGAACTTAGCATTCAGAAGGAGTTGATCAATCCTCAATGAACCCTGAAGTTTAAAGATCCACAAGTTCTTTTGATGGTGATCTTAGAAGAGCATTGGTTCATTCCTTTCCCCAATGTACAGTCAGTCTTCCATAATGGTATCAGATTGTATCAGATTCCTGTTTCTAATCTCAGTTTTCTTTATACCTCCACATAAACATTCAATAACTGTTTTACTTTTGATATAAATTTGTTCTCCACTATGAAAAATAACCTAAATAGAATATTCACCTCACTGTTTTCTATATCAGTAATTGTTCCAACTCTTTAGTGGTTGTGTGTGTGTGTGTGTGTGTGTGTGTGTGTGTGTGTGTTTCGTGTTGTGTGCAGGGGAGCAGACCTATTCTTTCTCTTAGTTACTGTGTGTGTTTAACCAATTCACCTTCTATGATGGATATTGTAGTTCTACCATATAAATATATATCATATATACACGTATATACACATATATGTACCATATATACACAAGGTGAATATATGTGATATATTCATCAAAGATATATGTATCTTTCTATACAGTTCTACCATATAAATATATACACATATATATACCATATATACACAAAGTGAATATATATAATATATTCATAACTCATCAACTTAGGCATATATATAAGCCTTAGCTCAAAGGATCTATGACAATGACAATAGGGGTAACTTTTGATACCTGGTCAAACCCAGAAGATAATATGTGAACAGAAGAAATTTAGATTTTCGTGGTTAGGCCAAATTATTTTGCTTTTAAAGAAAGACACACTTGGGGCGCCTGGGTGGCGCAGTCGGTTAGGCATCCGACTTCAGCCAGGTCACGATCTCGCGGTCCGTGAGTTCAAGCCCTGCGTCAGGCTCTGGGCTGATGGCTCGGAGCCTGGAGCCTGTTTCCGATTCTGTGTCTCCCTCTCTCTCTGCCCCTCCCCCGTTCATGCTCTGTCTCTCTCTGTCCCAAAAATAAATAAAAACGTTGAAAAAAAAATTTTTTAAAAATAATAATAAAGAAAGAAAGAAAGACACACTTAAAAAAAGTATACTCTTGAGTTAAAAGCCTTTGGGAGATTTGGAGGCTCAGAAAAATACATGATATTTACAGTTACCATATTTGTTTCCAAATTTTGAAGAGAGAGAGTAGGTCAAGGTAGGCTCTAGAAGATTCTTTAAAGTCTAAAATTAGATGGTAATATTCTATACATTTTAAAGAACAAACTAGACACCAGTCAAGGTAAATATTGGTAATTAATTTCTATAAAATCCTTCGTTGGGAAAAAACCTAGAAAACTGACTAAATATATGTATGATTATCATGTTTTATCTGTTTTTTTTTTTACAAATACATGGCAAAGCACATATTATGTTCATTGTCACACAATTATCACATAAAGTAGCTTACATGATGACAGAATTTCTGAATTCCATGGCAAATAGAAGATTAAATGTGAGATAAGCTTGTCAGATGAAATTATATATATTGTCTTTCAAGTCAGTACATAATATGTATTTACAAGATACAAGACACTCAAACTTAACATTTGTATCCAATGCAATATAAAATTGTGTCCAGCCATAGTGTAAAAAATGGAAGTACACATCACAAGGCTTTTAAAGAAGATAAGGGACAATATTTGGTATTCGTGCAGTTTCTCTCTCTCTCTCTCTCTGTCTCTCTCTGTCACACAAACACACACACACACACACACACACACACACACACACACACACACAAATTGACACTCAAATCACTGGCATCTCCCACAGCCTCTGATCAATTTTCAAACTGTCAAAAGTGTCATCTGTGATATCAAAGGGTTAGAGGGAATGGGGTGTGTTTCCATAACAGGGACAAATTAACAAGAAGCTTTATCATTCTATTATTCCTCTTCGGTACAAAATTATAATATCTAACTTTACGCTAACTCTGAAAAATGGATAAGTAACTTAAACATAACTCTACAAAAAACTGTGACTGACTACTATACTAATACTACTCTTTTTTTTTCTGTGTGTAACACATAGACGTTTTAAAAATTGGCTGCATTAAATGGGTTAATTGTAAAAAGAAAAAGAGCCAGTAAAAGATATCTACATACATCTGTTGGAATTCTTAGACAATTAACTGCATAAGTGGATAACTATTGTGCATATTTCCCATAGGCACACAGAAACATTTCACATGCATATAAAAGGAAAGAATAATAAAATAGCAGGACCATCATTTCTCCTTCTAGAACAAGCTTTTCATCAATATAATTACAATGTGAAATTTATGTATACATCTGAAAAAGAAGGTGGCCAAAAAATTTCAGTTAAGATGGATATTTGAAAAGATTTATAATCTTTAGTAAAAAAAAAACTAAAAACTACATTACTTTTCTGTATGTCTATTTTTTAATTTTTAAAGTTTATTTTTTAATATTTTTAAGGTTTATTTATTTATTTTTTTTTATATGAAGTTTATTGACAAATTGGTTTCCATACAACACCCAGTGCGCATCCCAAAAGGTGCCCTCCTCAATACCCATCACCCACCCGCCCCTCCCTCCCACCCCCCATCAACCCTCAGTTTGTTCTCAGTTTTTAACAGTCTCTTATGCTTTGGCTCTACCCAAGGGATACAGGAGTACTGATGCATAGGGGCACTTGTACCCCAATGTTCATAGCAGCACTCTCAACAATAGCCAAATTATGGAAAGAGCCTAAATGTCCATCAACTAATGAATGGATAAAGAAATTGTGGTTTATATACACAATGGAATACTACGTGGCAATAAGGTTTATTTATTTTTGAGACAGAGAGAGACAGAGCATGAACGGGGGAGGGTCAGAGAGAGAGAGAGACACAGAATCCGAGGCAGGATCCAGGCTCTCAGCTGCCACCACAGAGCCCGATGCAGGGCTTGAACTCACGGATCGTGAGATCATGACCCGAGCCAAAGTCGGATGCTTAACCGACTGAGCCACCGACGCACCCCAATTATTTTTTTTTTTTTCAGAGAGAGAGAGAGACAGAGAGAGAGGGAATCCCAAGCAGGATCTGTGCTGTCAGTGCACAGCCCAACATGGGGCTTGATCTCATAAACCAGGAGATCATGACCTGAGCTGAAATCAAGAGTCAGATGCTTAAACGACTGAACCAGGAGACCTTGTATGTCTTTTTTTTTTTAAGTTTATTTATTTTGAGAGGGAGAGAGAGTGGGGGACAGGCAGAGATACAGGGAGAGATAGAAAATCCTAGGCAGATTCTGTACTGTAGGTGCAGAGCCCGATGCGGGGCTTGAACTCACAAACTGTGAGATCATGACCTGAGCCAAAATCAAGCATCAGACCTTAACCGACTGAGCCACCCAGGTGACCCTTCTCTATGTCCATAAAAGTGGTGTGAAGTCATCACAATGATCATTATTAAATCTAATTTCAGTGACAACCAACATATCTGGTACCAGTAAAAAATAAAATAATTTTGGGGCACCTGGGTGGCTCAGTCGGTTGAGCATCCAACTCTTGATTTCACCTCAGATCATGATCTCATGGTTCATGGGATCAAGTGCAGGCCTGCTTGGGATTCCGTCTCTCTCTCTTTCTCTCTGCCCCTCTCCCACTCTCACTCTCTCTCCCTCTCTCAGCATAAATATTTTTAAAAATAAATACAATTAATGTTATACTATTAATAAAAGTAAATGTATTTAAAATATTTTTAGATATTCTTTAACTTACCATTATAATATTTCTATTTGAGAATGTTTTATAATATAAAATAATAGTTTCTGGTGTGCGTATGTGTATGCACATGTGTAAAACAAATAAACACAACTCATACTTTGGGAATCCAAGCTTTGTTTTTTTTTGTTTTGTTTTGTTTTTGTCGTTGTTTCTGTTACTGCTTATCATTGTCAAGTTGTAAAATTTGAAAACCACCACTCAAGCCAACCCAATGAAAATTATGCATTAAGATAAACTTAACCAACAATACTCAATTTTTATTACATTTTTAGAAGAATCAATATTTTATATTTTATGGCATGGAGAAATTAAAATATTAAGTATTGAAAATATAAATAAATAATAATTAATTTTAAAAGTCAGAAGGACCTAACAGTAAAGGAAAATCAACTTGTTTCTATTTGTCCAAACTTAAATGAAATATTAACTCCTAAATTCAGAGGTGTCTTTAGAGAAACTATAATTTAATCTTTCATCACATTCAAGATTTCCCTCTACAGCATTCCTAATAGTCAACATTTAGAACTACTTTGTCATTGCTATTCAGTCCCAGGAGGCTGTTCCCTTGCCAAACAACTGTTTTTATAGGATAGATCATTCTAATCATTAGACTCTTTTCCATAATAGAAATTTACGTCCCTTTCTTCTTGGTCTTATTTATGTTCCCCAGACCCAGACTAATCCAGAGGAGAGATCTATTCCAGATACAGTTGATAGAATACTTGGAAGTATCATATATGGTGTTCAGTCTTCTCTCTTGGCTTAATATTTTCATGTACTTCACATAATCTTTTTTATAAATGCCTTTTCCTTTCATTATATTAACATAATATGATTTATAACTTTCCCTAAGTGTACTGGTCAAACTGTAGACTTGATTCTAATAATAGTCTTGATTATATAAATTTTTGCCAAGAGTATCTGGATTGTAATCACTTTTGTATCCACCATGGCACACAGTAACATTGCGGTTCGCATGTAAGTCTCAGCAACCATGTTCACAATGATTACATATACTGTTCCACATGAATCTCATTGACACAGAAGACAACATAGCTATGAGTCTTTGTATTTCTATGAACTCATCCTAACACCTAAGACCCTGTGAGACTCATAAGCAGATCTATTCTCCTAAAGGATAAACATGCCTATGTGTATTGTATACCTGTTTTCCAGGCTGGGTTTCTTGGAAACATGGCTCTCCACCCCCAACCTCCTCTCTAATTCCCATCCCTCACTTACAAGAACTGTCATTTTTGGTAGGAGATTTTTTTTTTCCATTTTACAAATGAACTGCCTTTAACAAAGTAGCTGGGGTTATTTAGAAGTGGGGAGGAACAGAAGGGATATTGTGGTAAATTAACAGAGGTGACCGTATGACCTTCCACGAAGAGGATGTAAAGTATATAGAATTTCAGAGGAACTCAAAGAAAAACAGATATATGAAAAAGGCAAAATGACAATATGCCCAGAATGAAGTTTTACCATGCCCTGAAGCCTGTTGTAAGCAAGCTTTATTCTATAATGGTTACAATGAAACTCACCACTCATGTGTGTCTGCAGAAAACCCGATCTAATGAGAATACATACGAAATGTCCAGCTTACAATATTTTTCTGATAAGGATGCTCGGTGTGGGGAAAAAAAGATTGGGGGATTTTATGGTACATAATAATACCATGTGAAATGAGAGATCAGGGGTGGAAGTGCAGCCTGGAGAGTAGAAGCTGGAGCCAAACGTGAAGAAAATGAGTTGATAATTGAATAGTTATTGACATTGCAATATGCTTAACACTAACTATGTGCATAGGGTTCCAGGGCAAGTATAAATGTTGGCCTCGGCATTGGGTGAGCTTATCTTTTATCAAGGAGATGATGACAGTGATAATGATGTAACGAGATGATGATGACGATCTATATCTAATCGGAACTGAGTGCTTACCACTCTGACAAGTATTATTCAATTTTCATAGAATAATTACTCATTTTCAGATAACAAAATTTACCGCAATGAATTGCCTACCCGTCAGGTAAAGTCACAGAAATGTGGACACCAAGGCACATAAACATTAAATAACTTAGGCATTAATCTAAGCTAATGAATGATTTGTTAAAACAATATTTCACACTAGGTATAACTGTAAGCCCATGCATTGAACCACAGCTGCATCATATCGAGTAGCAAGTAGGAATAATAAAAGACTTTTTTCCCAGAATTCAATACATTTGGTAATATAATGTATTTTATTATGCAAAATCTGGGGTCTCAGATGATTCAGATTTATGTTAATATTTGAGAGGACCTGAACTAGGGAAATGCCGGGGCATTGCTAGCGGCTCTGATGGTCCACTTTGCACCCATTCCAGATGTATGGTGGGAGGCTGTTTTATATACTTCTAAAAGTTTCGTTTTCCTTCCTTCAGATTTGCAGGAAATGTGACAAAAATATTTTTGGATTAGCTAAATACAAGAAAAACGTTGTCTTTATGCATCTTTAAACAACGACAATGAATTAGATATAAACTAAAGCCTTCGTGAAAAAGACAATATTATAGACTGACAATACTCCAGACTGCTGGAGAAAGTTAAAAAAGATAGATATCATTATTATGAGTCAGACGTAGATCCCACAGGGAGGGATTCATGAAGAAAATAGGCTATGAGCCAGGCTTTCACTGATGGCTATAATTCAGACCAGCAGAGGGCAGAAGTCAGGGTATCTTAGACTGGAAAAAAGCGAACAATGAGCAAGGTTACAGAAGCAGAATTGTTAAGGAAGGTAAGGGACAGAAAAGGAGATGGCATGTTCCAAACAAGCGTGGAAACGGTCAATGTGAATGAAGATAGATGAAGAGACCGTAGCTACACAGTGGCAAGCCTTGAAGACCAGAGAGAACCCTACACAGCAGGCACATTCTTAGGTCAACTTAAGAAAGAGTACATAAGAGTTCTGAGAAGAGTACTGGTATATTGAAAGTCATGGAAAGGCACACAAAATGATCAGAAGGAGAAGGGACCAATGTTAGCGAAATCTGTTAACAACTTACAACAGCAAATGAAGCATAAAATGATGAGGGTCTCCAATAAGAATATGGTGAGGTAAATAAGAAAGATGACTTTAAATGAATTTTGAAAATCTCTACACTGCAGAGGATTTTTACCAGAAGATCTGTAAATGGACTGAACACTTACTTTGTCCCCATGGAATTCTGTGAAAGAAATTAAGCTTAAATGCTGGTAGCTATAGTAGTAAGAAAGAAAAATTTCAGTAATATGAACAGACTCAACTTTTTTCAAGAAAACTATAGTTTGCACTCAAATGCAACATTCTCTGCTCTACTAGATTTTCTTAAGGAATAAAGGCCCCTTGAGAATATTAGATGTTTCTGAAAAAGTTTGGATATAAGTACCTTGATAGAATTTAGAGCTCATTTTTAGTGAACAGAAATGGGAATTTTTCAATTGCCATTTTATCATCCTGAAATAGTTAATGACCTTTATCACCAGGGAATAGTGTGAAAGAGGATGAAAATAAGTTGGTATTATGAATTTAGCTCTCACTGGCATTTTATCTTGTGATATGTACAATATTTTACTTTTATAATGGTTACATGCTTTATCTCTCTTCACGTGTCTTAGTTGAAAACAATTCTAAATCGAAAAGCAAAGGAAAATGAGTATATAGCTTGAGGACTTGTGTTGAATTGTGAGAATATAAATCACTCAAAACAAAATGGGGATAGGAGCAATGTTTACATGTAAATTGCATGTGAGGCAGATGTGTTAGCAGATGTGTTTTGTTCTTTTGAATAGCCTCAAAGTTTAAATTAAATTTTGGAAATGAAAAGACAACAAAAAGGTTACTATCTGTTATAATGGATGTCTTGATTTCAAATGTAATATTGTCTCTTTCACAAAAGCTTTAGTTTACATCTAATTCATTGCCCGTTGTTTAAAGATGCATAAAGACAACGTTTTTCTTGTATTTAGCTAATCCAAAAATATTTTTGTCACATTTCCTGCAAATCTGAAGGAAGGAAAATGAAACTTTTAGAAGTATATAAAACAGCCTCCCACCGTACATCTGGAATGGGTGCAAACTGGACCATCAGAGCCGCTAGCAATGCCCTGGCATTTCCCTAGTTCAGGTCCTCTCAAACATTAACATAAATCTGAATCGTCTGAGACCACAGATTTTGCATTTTCTAACACACCTGTAGGTGACGTTGATGGGGCTGGTCTTTGGACCTCGTGCTCAGTAGTGACACTTAGAACAGGTTTCTCTAACTTGGCACTATTGGTACTTTGAGTAATTGTTGTGGGGACCGTCACATGCATTGTAGGATGTTTAGCAGCAAGGATGTTTTCACCAACCAAAATGTCTCTAGGCATTGCCAAATGTATCCTGAGAGGCAAAAATCATCGCGAGTTGAGAATCGCTGTTCTAGAATACTCATTCACCTGTTCTTCCAGACCAGTGGCTTCCCTTTGGGGTATCTGTATCTCACGGAGTACACAAAGCCTTTCCGTAACATAAACAGTTCTAAGGAAATCAGTATCCCAATGGAGAACTTCCATATGTACTCTTCCTTAAATATATCTAAAAAACATGGCTACAGCATAGGTAGTAGGCAATTTCTTCTTTCCTATTCCCTCTTCACAGTCATCCTCAAAAACTTCATGAAAGGTCCATCTCACAAGCATCCTGAATCTTACCATGGTGCACTGCCCCGTAAACAAAAACTGTGGGACACCAAGCTAAAGAATGATTTCAGAATTTGAAGCCTCAGGGACAAAGAGCCCTTGTTGGGATCCCTTGTTGGGATACATGTATTTATCTTTCCTCCATTATTCTGCTAAGGACAAACTACAGTGTTTAGAAACAATGTACTTTGGCTAATGGCAATATATTCCGAAATCACACATATGGTAATATATTATAAAGTGATGCAGCAGAAATACTGGAAATTTTTATTTAACTTAGTCACCTCTTCCTTCCTTCCCTTTGTTATTATCAAAGAAAGAATCCTAAAGAAGTACCTTGTGAAACCAAAGCAGACAGTACTATATATAAAAAAAAAAAAAATCAAAAGAGGCAGTTCACCAAAAGAACAAACATATTTCCAGAGTCTATGTCCTATATTTATTTATCATGGAATTAGAATTTAGAGTGAGACAGATATCATAGAGTTATGCACGAACACTATTATTTGAATTGAAAATAAAGTAAAAATTTTCTGAAAAAATATACCTAAGTTGGACAAATGGTTAGAAAATTAGGACTTGCTTTTCCAATTAGATTTTCTGACAGGTATGTTTTGTAAACTGAAGGAGCTAAAGCTATAGCTAAAAAGTTTGATGAAAATATATTTAAGATACAAGTTAAAATAAAAACAATGTATCAAAAGTTATTGTTCTAGCAAAGGCATATATAAAACATTTCGAAATTTACAATCGTTTCCAATTATACAGGTTTAACATAGGAACTCTAGGTGAAAAAGCAATATGCATAATGAATTGTGATTTAATAAATCTTAGTGAAACTTTCAAAAAATATTTCCTAGGCACTGAGAAAGTGAATGACTCTAATAATTTGGGGGGGGGGGGATTTTGCAAGCAGAACTTTCTATGATTTTTTTAACTGCACCAAACTTAGAGGGTCTAGTTGAATTTTTAAGTGATAATTAGAAATGATTCTCAATGATTTAACATTCTTAGTTGCTATATATTTGAAAGTAAGTTAAAAAATGTTTGTTTACATGAACATAGTTTCTTAAGGGTTTACAAGCATACAAAATGTAACCGATGTTGAGCCCTGAATCATTATCATAATAAAGCAGTATTTATCCACCCAGATCCGCGAACTTTGATACAGAAAGTCCAGCCACTTCATTAAATACGCTTTCGGTAACAGTCCGTGTCTGCTGCAGTGGCGGAAAAATGCTCTCCGGATTTCTCTTCAAGAAGGGAATCTCTGTTGAGCAGCAGGCCTTGCAGCTACCCCTAAGTCCTCAGCTGTTAGTGCCTTTGAGACCTGATGTGTCAGCTCTCCAGCCAGGGCCATGTTCTTCCTGGACAACCCTCCAGCCACTGACTGGGCTTGGCCACTGTGGCTCTGTGCACGGTTTCTCTAATGGGTGATTCTTCTCCGCAGTCTCCAGTGAGTTGGCAAGACTTGGCCAGACATACCTTGTGATCTGAGGCTCTGCCACACAATTCCTCCTCTGTCTGTTACTTTTCTCCGGTATTCTCCATTACCCCACCCTCACTTCAAACCTCTGGTGGTTCTAACTCACTGTGTGTGTGCTTCCAGAGGGATCCAACGAATACAGTGTTTGGCAGTTTCATAATCTTTCATTTGTAATGATATATTGTTACACTTATCAATTGAGTGCAAACACTGTTAAAGTTGTTTCACTCCAGAAGAAAATTTTAAACTCTTGGCGTATGTAGCATAGTAAAATTGTAAAGCCGGTTTGCGTAGTTTTCTTACACAGAAGTATGAGAGGGTGAGTAACAAAAGATTTTCAAGCATCATTATGTGTCCTTAGGCTTGAATTCTGGAGTTCCATTTCAAAGAGAAAAAGAGATAATGTTAACATTTCCGATAAAGAAAAAACCTGTGCATATAACATTTTTAAGTGGATGGTGGGTTTAGAAGAGTTATTTAGATTCCATCAAATGCATTTTTTATTTTTATATCATTTTATTTTTTTAATATTTATTTTGGATAGAGAGAGACTGAACATGAGGAGGGGAAAGGGCAGAGAGAGAGAGAGAGACACAGATTCTGAACAGACTCCAGGCTCTTAGCCATCAGCACAGAACCTGACATGGGGCTTGAACACACAAATGGTGAGATCGTGACCTCAGCCAAAGCGGACACTTAACTGACTGAGCCACCCAGGTGCCCCCACTGAATGCATTTTTTCAATGACGCAAAGTTTTATTTTAACAATGTCAGTAATTACCTAAATCAGAAACTATATTTTGTTAATACTTAAAATTAGGGTAAAAAATTGTAGAGATTAATTTTAAAACGTTGACAGGAATCAAAAGTACTTCTCAGATTTCATTTACAGGGAAAATCCAAATAACACTGTAAATCCTGCTGTCATAAATGGTTATTTTCTTTCATATTTCTGGTTTCTCCTCCTGTTACTTCCATTATCTGATAAATTGGCTTCTGACTTCACAGATAAAAGAGAACCACCCAGGAGAAAAGCTCTGTCTATTTCATCCATTTCTCTACTTTCTAGTGTTGGGGACCCATGTACTGGCTTTTTCTCCAGTGATTATGGAGGGCTGTACCTTCTTCCCTTGTGTAAGGTCAACTCCTCCATTTATGCACTAGTAGTAAGCTTTTCATATAGTCGAAACTTCCCTGCAGCAAGTCTACTCTTTTTCTCTGTTAAAAACAAACAAAAAGCCTCTCTAGACCTCTCATGCCACTCTAGCTACCATCCCATTTTGGTGCTCCCCTGAACATTCTAACCAAACTTTCACCACCAGACTTGACCCAGACAGCTGCTCACAAGGTCTCCAATGCACAAGTCAGTTCTCAATCTTCAGTACTTGATCAATCTAGCAGCATCCCACATACTTGTTCACTCCCTCCTCTTTACTCTCTTCACTTTCCTTCACGGTCAACAGACTGCCGCTCCTCTCCAACAACCCACCCTCCACACCCTCCCATCTCTGTGCTGGTCACTGGCATTCCTTCCCTGTTGCCTTTGCTACATCTCCTGCTTTTCTCACCTTTTAAAAGTTGGAGTGACCCAGGGAGAACGCTTGGGCCTCTCTTCTTTGCTACCTATATTCACTAGCTCGGAGAGCTCTCACCCAGCCTCACGAATTTAAATAAGCAGAAGATTCCCACTTTTAAATCTCTAGCCTGGACTTCTCCTCTGACTACAGATTCATGTATCTGTCTTATCTACACCATCTGTACTTGGCTGTCTGAGAAGCACTGCATAGATCATAGGTGATAAAATCCTTGGATTATTAGCTCCTTGGCTAACACTACACTTAAAATGTATCAGCTATTTAAATTTTCCTCTATTTTCACAATATACCTGGAGTCTCACTGCATTAGGGTAACACTACAGCCTGGGTCTGAACGGTTATTATATTTTGCCAAAGTTTTACTGTAATAGTCTCTGCAATGGTTCTCTGAAAGTTTATTATGAACACAGCATACAAAATTAGAGCAGAAGTCAGATCATGGCTTTATTCTGCTCAAAATCCCCCAAGTCTCCCCATCTTACTCAGGGTAAGGGCCAAAGTCCCTATAAAGCATCAACAAGACTCCTCATAATCCTTCCACCCCCTTCACCCTATTCATCTCTCTGACCTCATTGCCTAATACTCTCCACCTTGTTCACTCAGGCTCTAACCACATCGGCCTCCTTGCTGCGTCCATGACAGCCATGCTTCCATACAGGACCTCCACAATTACTATTTTCTGCCCGGAACAGTCTCCTTCTGGATATCTACAGGATTCCAATCTGGTCCTCATTCACGTCTATAAATGTCACTGTTACAAAGAGGAACTTCCTCGTCACCATGTTTAAAATTGCCGTCACCCCCCACCACCCTCGTGGTACATTTATTCCTCGCTTTATTTTTCTTCATGGCACTATGAAGTTATTATATATGTGTGTGTATAATATTTATAACCCCTTCTCTTAGAATGAAAAACCCATGAAGACAGAGATGTTTCTATATTTTTTCACAGTATTAGAGTCTTATGCTATAGAATGTACTCTTTAAATTATCTGTACCGTGAGTAAATAAATGAAAATCACACAAGGAGAGCCAAAAATGACAAATCTTTCTTTATTGGCTTGTGAGAATCCGTTTAAAGAAATCCTCTCGGCTGGATCAGATGACTCACAGGTGACAAAAAAATCAACTGTGAAGAATTTAGAACTGTCGATTTCAACTACTATCCTCTTTTCCTGAGCAAACACATGAATAAAGTATGCAACTATTATATATTAAAATGTAGTTTGTTGGTCTTTTGGAGATGACAATGAAAAAGTTGAACTATTTTCAAATTGAAACAATAGAACATTGAACTCATACCTGTTTTTTAGGCTATTTTTGTTTATGTAATTAAACTCATTTTAAGATTGCATAGGCAGAAGGCTGATTTCCTCACTGTTTATTGTATAAATGGAAACTTTCATTGTGTCTCTAGAACTAGAGTAAGTAGTTTTAGGACAATAGTAGATAAAATCAGAGAGATAAAGCGTCACTGACCTCCTACTCACTCAAAATTCAATCTAATTTCCTTGCAAAGAATCTTTGTTCAGCGGAAGTAACTGCAGCAATGTCTGTGAATTTCCAATGAAATGAGTAACACTATGTGATCATGAAAAGACAGCCTTTCCCTTTCAAGTAATTTAGATACCTGTCACTTAAGAATGTGGGATGCTGAAATGCCAGGCACCAGAAAGAGTGACTTAATAGATTTCAAGAAATATTGCAAGTGCCCTATCTTAGAACTAATGGTAGAGTTTTGAATTCCATCCATTCCACCAACTAATCCATTCTTCATTAAATTTTAAAAAATGTGCTTGGCAATTGAAGTGCTATTGATTTTGAAACTATGGCACATGAAGAAGTTGTTACGCTAGTGTTGTTTCCTGTATTTGCTTTAAAAAGTTGGGACACACAGAGTAAAGCACTTTAACTTAAGTAGATATAGCTGAGTCAACATTTATCCAGGGTACTTTGCTCTAAGCCCAGGGTGACAGAAAGAAAAACATAAAATTCTAATCATTAAGCTCTTGAGAACATTCTAATGAACAGTGACTGACTTCTGAACACCACAGGGTAAAATTTGAGAACTTCCTAAAATAAAAAAAGATAATAAGCTGCCAGTGTAAAGGATCCAATATTTTGAGAGTGAACACTGAATTGAACTCCTCTACTCCCATATGGGAGATGTATGTGTGGAAGAGGAGAGACTGGACATGAACACATTCCCCAACTGCAGCATGGAGAAGGCAATTTGATTCCACTGCTATATGGTTTGTATACAAAGCCAATGTCTTTGGTTCTCTGAGTACAACTTTTGCAGAGACAGCAAGGAAAATAATAAAGCAAATACTTTAGAATCATTCTACATCCCAGGAGAAGTGAATTGCACCCAGTCAGTGGGTTTTGCTTATAAGGTGAGTAGAGAGAAGAAACATTTTTTTTTTCTAACAGCTGGTGAAATGATATCATCTCCAAAGCTGAATGGGGAGAGATTCTCCATAAATGTCACCATCCCACATTCCAACTACCTGGCAAAAATTTATGTGAACTTTATTTTTTCTGCTTAACACCACCTGCCAATCTTACTCCCTTAAATTATCTTTAGGACGTATTATTAATCTGTCTCAGTAAGGAGATTCAACATTTTCCATAGATAGTTAAGTTCTTCACTCAAAATGTAAAATGGAAAAGACAAACCATAAATATTCCTTATTGACAAAATGTGTCAATTAATGTATGTCACAAGAGAATGCAAACTCTAACTTTAGAGGCTAACTCTCCTATCTTCTCTTCAATGGTAAAGCTTAAATTATCATTACCATAAAACCAGTTATTTCAACTAAGGCTAAAGGAAACCAAAATCTAAATTAAATCTGTAGAACTGTACTTTCCAATTTGGTAGCCATATATAGCCTATTTGAATTAAAATTTAAAAAAGTAAAATTTGGTTCTCCACTCAAACTAGCTACATTTCAAGAACTCCATAGTCACATGTAGTTTGTGGCTACCATACTGGATAGCACTGACCAAGTGCTACACATATGTATATGCACATACACGTACACACACACATATATATATATAATACCGTATAAAATATATAAGTACTCTATAAAATATAAAATTACACAATGATACAATCAGGGATACTGGAAGAGAATGAGAAAGACCATTTGGTTCATCTGGAAAGACAATTTAAAGCATTCATATATGCCCTTGAAACCTCCAGGTGAGGCAACTAAAAAATCCTCAGCCATTATCCAGGATTGTTAATTACGAAGAAGTTCATCATATTGATAGTGGTTTTCCTGAAAAGTGTTAAGTTTATAAAGTAAAAAATCAATTCTTTCTATTATAATAAACAAAAGAGAGAAATTATATTTAAGAACAACCATTAATTATGTCTCACCCTTTCTGATTCAGACTAAACAGACTACATGTTGTGAGTTAAATTCAGAAAACCATACGTTTTTATTATTGCCTTAAGTCATGAAATCCATAAACAGACATGGTATTCCATCAATATTTTGATTAGGAGAGACGACCAGACCTACCCCTGGCAATTTTTCAGAAGAAACATGCTATGTCTTCAATTATTCATCTTAATTTCATGTTTGAATGTCACTCACATATTTAATATTTAGGTGGTTTCTCTTTGTCTACATAGTTTCATGTGAAGGCCACTTTTAAAGTGTGTAAGTAACTTTAGTTAGATTTAAGTTAAAATGTGGATTTTACCAGTTGAAAATTGCTTTTCCTCGAGAGATTTCTCTGAGATGGCAGACTAGGTTGTAATAAAGTCAAATGTTTTGTCCCTCTTTCTATTTGTCAATCTGGGTCTTAAGAAGCAGTAGAACTGAATGTCAACTCCAGGAGCTCCAACATCAGAGGCTAAATATATAGGAACAGTAATTAAGAAAGCTGGTGAGAATCACAAAAGCTGATGCTCTTGTTTTGAAATCTGTTTGGTTTTATCTGTGTCTCATTTTTTGGTTTCACCTTCTTTCTTAAAAAACGAGCAAACAAACAAACATTTAAAAAGTGAAGTGGGCTATATTTTGGGAGAAAAAAAAAGTTAGAAACAAAGGAGTGGCCAGAAGCAGTTCATGATAAGGAAGGGAAAACATGTGGTAATCAAGAAAGTAAAACAAAAACAAAAACAAAACAAAACAAACAAACCAAAAAACACACCACACTCATAAATAGATAAATAGGAGACTTTAATTGAAGAATGGCCTATGTCTTCATAAATCCTTTTGTTCTGTAAAATATGTGATTGTTATAATCTGTATAACCCATATTTCCCCAAGTTTTACCAGCCTATAGGTACAAATAGGCCACATTCATAAGCAAGTTTAAGTTAGAAGGTTCTTTGCCCTACATGGCTTGTCCCAACCCTCATATCTCCTTAAGTTATTTATGCAAGTCACAGAATAATTTCATGCCTAAGCAAGCCTACTTAGGAAACTATTTGCTGCTTCCACCAACAATGTTCTCTACAAAAATAGTATTAGTGGTAGACCTAGAACATTCAGGGTGCCATTCTCAAGCTCTTTTCCGGTCTGTGGTGAGAACAGGTATGGAGATTTTAAAAGAGTTATCTTACAAGCTGTCTCTTATACCCTGTCACCTGCAGTGCTACAAATTTATCCAGAAGTGCAACTCCAAAATCCCGCTCTCCAGAGGGCATAAAACCAAGCCTTCAGACTAAAAGCTCTCATGTTTTCCCCTTGTATCACCTTCTTTCTCCCTCAAAAACATAAAGACACAAGATTTATTCTCTTACAGCAAAAAATCAATCAATCAACTGATCTCTTATGTGTATCTTATTGTTCAAATGGATACCTGGTGGGGGGGGGGTGGTTAGCACCTTATGAGCTCTTTCAAAGTTTAGACCCTAAAGCCTAGTCTGTTCCCAACTAATAATGCCATGCCACATTTCCATTGATCTTGGTGTTATTTGAGTAGGTAAGCAATGATGTACTTTTCAATCCAGAAATAGAATACTGCAGATGAGAATCTGTCTCTTCACATTTTTCATACCCTTTAAGCTTGCTGCTTACTATTTTTCTGTTATATTTGGTAAGAAGTAGTTTTACTTTTTTTTTTTCTAGCTCCAGAGGCAAAACTTGGGCTTCAATATGGTTTCTAGAGGAGTCATTCCAATGATGACTGCAACAATAAAATCCTGGTTTGCTTTTCAGTAATTAAGGATTTAGATCTAAGCTTTATAAATATCCAAAGGGGGGGGGGAATGAATGTCATATAAGATAGCCAAAGTTTGAAAAAGTTAATTGACTAAAATGTGGTTTTACCCAGTTCTTGAGCATAAATGAAGGAATGATAAAGTTATAAAAATAGTAACAACTAAGACAAATTGGTTTTAAATCAAGTTTTTAGGGAATAAAGCACTAATTCTTTCTTTTCTGCCTTCATCTGTTCTCTTAAACTTGGTACAGCTTCCAGTCAGGTTAACTCATGACTCAGACTTGGGCTTATACTGCCAATGTGCTTTTTCCACAAAAGAATGAGCAAAGACTAATGTTGAATTTATACATAATATATATGAAATGTATATAACATATAGGAAATATATATTTATTTTTTTTTAATTTTTTTTTCAACGTTTATTTATTTTTGGGACAGAGAGAGACAGAGCATGAACGGGGGAGGGGCAGAGAGAGAGGGAGACACAGAATCGGAAACAGGCTCCAGGCTCTGAGCCGTCAACACAGAGCCCGACGCGGGGCTCGAACTCACGGACCGCGAGATCGTGACCTGGCTGAAGTCGGACGCTTAACCGACTGCGCCACCCAGGCGCCCTGGGAAATATATATTTATATATAATATATACTCCATATATTATCGATAGAGATAAAATCATACCCAGAAGATTCTCTATAGAGACAAAACTAGAAATAGATGAAAAGCAGAGGTAGTTGATCTTATTGCGATAGGTCACAAAAGAATTCAAATCCAAGCACACTGGACTTTGGAAGTTAATACCTTGCCTGAAAAGAGGGAGAATAAGATGTCCATGGAAGAGATTAAAGACCAAGAACTTGGATGGGACATAAAGGGGAAGGGGTAAGAAGAAACACTGCTTATGAAAGAGAACTGTGGAGTGTTCTATATGCCATAAATTTACTATGCTTCCCTGTAAGTTAGCAACCAGCTGTTATGTTTGACACTAGACTGGAATAGGCCTGAGGGTGGGGAGAAGAATTGAGGTTGCTGTTTTGTGTGCATGCAGATTTTCTCATTTAGACAATGGGTTAATAAAGTTGCCTCAATCTTCAATCTAACGTAGGGCTCAACTTACCTCTATAGAGCTAAGAATGCTAGATGGGGACATGAAAGTAAAAATATTTTTCCCCATGGGGTGCTGGGTGACTCAGTTGGTTAAGCATCCTACTCTAGATTTTGGCTCAGGTCCTGATCTCAAGGTTGTGAGATTGAACCCTGCCTTGGGCTCCACACCAGGCATGGAGCTTGCTTAAGATTCTCTCTCTCTCCCTCTGCCCCTCCCCTCCCTTAAAAAAATATATTTTCCCCTTATGGTGAGCATTTAATTATTTTATATGGTAACAAGGAGATGTGATATATATATATATATATATATATATATATATATATATATATATATATAATTTTAGTCATGTTTTGTATTTTTTCCCTATTGTAGACTCTCTAAAAATGTTCTAATTTTGCTCCTCCCAACCTTGCTACTCAATGCAAATTTATAAAAGTAATGTTAATCTATGACTCCCATAAATTGCTTGATTCTGGTCACTGAAAACCCTCTTCTCTATCAACATACATGATATTGAGTACTGCACTGCCCTAGTCAAGAAGAAAACTCCATTGTTTATTCTATAAACAACAGTTTAGTGGATGAGGGACTAATGTCTGAGCAACACATTGTTGTTGTATGTCAGAATTTTATAGGAACCCTAGGCTCCAAAAGAACAGCTAATAAAAATTTTCCCTTTCTAGCATACAATATAAACACCTGAGGTCATCTTTTTGGAGTAAAGGTATTACGTAAATATTAGAGCCATGTTAATAACTTTCTAGTGCACATGCCTGCCACATGCTTGCACATATAGACTTTTTTAAATCAGTGAATGGATTCGGACTCAAAAAATGTAATTTCTTTATTAAAATGAAGTTTATTGTTTCTTGTTATGAATGGCAATAAATTTTTGTAGATATTTGGAAAATACAAGAAAAAAATCAGTCTTTGATCTACTTTCCAGAGTTCCCACCTGTTACCTGTGTGATCCATTGACTTTCTTACACATTCTCTCACTGAAACTATGCTGGTTCAGTAACCCTAAGCTTAAGATATCAACACAGCTCTTATCTGCTCTCCTTTCCATACGCACAGAAGACTATTTCTAAAAGGTTGTTAGTGCCTAGTTCCCTCCTTTGGTCTTAGACTAAATAGTGAAGAATGAAGGGTGTAGGCAGGGAAACCACAAAAAAGATGCAGGGGTGTTTTTGTTGGTTTTGTTTTCCAAAAAGACCATAAGAGGCTGTTTATATTATGGCAAGCTTTGATTTGAACAGGTGGTTCTTTGAGACTCATTTGGTACAAAATGAATTTGATTATTTGCAAAGTATGGGACTAAGTAGACCAAGGTGTGACTTAAATGTAGATCAGTTGACTTCATTGAGCAATAGCAAATGTCTACATCTCATGGTCATAAATTTTCACCTGACATCTAGAGAAACACCTTTCAAACATCTGCTGTTGTTCCAAAGGAAGCAGGGGAGAAAAAAGCACATTGATCAAAGATGCAAATCTAAGTCATCACACACTGGGTCTTAAAGGGAAGTTTTATTAAGTTCTACAGGTAGTAAATGATTATATATATATATATATATACACACACACACACACACACGGACTTAGGAACAAAAGATGTGGCTCATGCATGTTCATTGCAGAGATCATCCTGACTCTCTACTTGAAATTCCCCAATGGCTCTTCATTTCCTACAAGGTAAAGTACAATGTTCTAGGTGTAATATATAATGCCCACCACAACCTCTTTGTTATTTACCTCTCCAGCGTCCTCTTCCACCATTCACATTTAATTCCAAACTGACTTTATTTCTCTGAATGCATGGCACTGCAATCTGCCTTTGCACTTTTACTCATGCTGTTACTTCATCAGTTTTCCTTAAAGAATCAGGCCAATTGGGAGCGCCTGGGTGGCTCAGTCGGTTGAGCGTCCGACTTAGGCTCAGGTCATGATCTCACAGTTCGTGAGTTTGAGCTCTGCATCGGGCTCTGTGCTGACAGCATAGAGCCTGAAGCCTGCTTGGAATTCTGTCTCCCTCTCTTTCTGCTCCTCCCCCACTCATGATCTCTCTCTCTCTCTCTCTCTCTCTCTCTCTCTGTCTCTCCTTCAAAAAAAAAAAATCAGGCCAGTTAACACTGCCTCTTAGAAGCCTTCCTTGATAACTCTCCTACAGTGGATATTGATGGTGTCCTACCCAGATGCCCTTTACTGACAATGTGCTCATATGTGTCATCTGTTGGCATATTGGACAATCACAACTCACCGTTTCACTCTCCTTTGACTTTGAATTTCCTTCAGTCAAATTAGAGCCTTTTTTTCCTACAGCAAGATACAGCCAACTGCAGCTAGGCTGTAGTTCAAATCCAAGCCATCACCTGTTTCTGTGAGTAACTGGAACACTGCCAAGCTCATTTATTTACACATAGTCTTTCACACTATTACACATAGTCTTTCACACTACAATGGCAGAGTCATCATTGCAACAGATACTAAATGGCCCAAAAAGACTAAAACATTAACTATTTATATTTTTACAAAAAATTTTTGATGATCGCTAGAGGGTACAAAATGTGGGAAAGACTGTGTTGTAATTCATGCTCCAAATTTAGCTTCTCATAGGATCATACTGAAGCTGAACTCCAGCCAAGACTACATTACTCTTTAGCTTTCCCCCCCATCCTATTCTGCTTCCTTCATTCCTTTCCTGAGAACACTCCAAGAATAAAGCATTTAGGGATTCACTGATCCAAGTTCTACTTCTTGAAAACCTAAGACAGTTAGTACTTGAAGTAGAGAGCAGACATTAACGATGGGATTCCAGAGTTGACTTCTTACTGATGAAGAGCAACCATGGCTTCCTTACTAACTGTGGGAGGAGTTTTGATAGTCTCTGCATCCCTTACATGCATCTGTATGATTTCTAGTCTAGGACTTTCTCATGTGTGCTGGGATGGGAACAGGTGGAAATGGATGCATTGACTGGTGCAATATTTGGGATAAAATGAGAGATGAGGTAGAAATAGCAAGCACATATGGAATTGGGTGGCTACTACTATGCATCATTAAATCCATGAAAAGAAAAAATAAAAATAACATGCTTAAATCTATTAACAAACAAGTGAAAGCACAGTGTGAGAATCAGGACTCCTTAGACTCACTCAATGAGAATCCATCTCCTGAACATCAGGCACAGCTGAAGATCAGAGATCCTAAATTCTCAGCCAAGGTAAGTCTACTATGCCAGAATCGAGGCTCTGATAGGGAAAGCGAGAACTTTGAGACTAGATACAGAAATAATCTGGAAAGAACTTTCTATATTCAAAGACCTAGATTCCCCAGTTTCTTCCAAACCCCGTGGGCCTGTTGAAGTGGCCCTTACTGGAAGAAATAGTCCTCCCTTTTGTTTGACGATTACACAAAGGCCTCAAATCTGCTAATGCCTTTCAGGACAATGTTTGCCCTTCTGAGGATCTGTTACCATCTCACCTCCCATGCAGCACATTCATAATCAGAGTCACAGCTCAGCAACCAACTGATGACTTACTGGGCCTGTTATAGGAAGGAAGATGCCATTTGTCAAGGAGCAGTAGGAATGGCCACCACGTATACCACAGAATCTGAAGTGAACTTAAGGAGTGGAATCTAAGGATACGGTTAAAAGCAAATGGAGAGAACAGCATATAACACTGATAAGGGAGGGCTAATTGACACATGGCCACTTAGTACTCTAGCAAGGGTCTTGTGTTATATGTAACACACTGTTGGCATGGCCCAAATGGCTTAGCTGATTGGCCAGTGACCTGGCTGGAACAGCAAGATTGGAGAAGTCAGCAACAAGATCTGGGAAAGATGCATGTGGGCACAAGTGATGAGTTTCTTTGAACTATATCAACACCCACCAGAAAACATCCACTACAGAGGTGGCACTAAACCAAGTGAACAGAATGACTCACTGAGTAATTATGAGCCAGCTCCTTTACTTGGCTAACTACTGGCCAATGAACTTTTGGAAAGAGTAACCATGGCTAAGGAAGAAGACATTATGTTAAGTATTCTCTCTCTCTCTCTCTCTCTCTCTCTCTCTCTCACACACACACACACACACACACACACACACACACACACACACACACACACAAATAAGGAGGAGGAGGAAAAGAGGAAGGGGAGATAGAGAAGGAGAAGGAGAAGAAGGAAATGTTCAGAGGTGATAGATAACATATTATAATAATGATTTCACTGGTGTATTCTTATTTATAAACTCATCAAGTGGTATATGTTAGTACAACCTTGTTTTTATGTCAATCACACGTCAATAAAGTGGCCTAAAAAAAGGAAAAAAAAAAAAAAGAGAGTGAGAAAGAGAGTGGCCACGGAGGCAGAGATGGAGATAAACATTGTTTTAATACCATGAGCAATCTCCCACCAGGTCTGAGATTCCACAGTGAATGCAGAAAAATACCCGTATCATCATCTTCCATACACATTGCCATATTTATGATGATGTTTTAATTGGGTTTGTTTAAAGATATGAAGAATGTACAATCCAAGCTTCTCTAAATATGCCTCTTGCACTGTCCTTGATGCATTTGTGAAAGTTGATTCTCAGCTTAACCTTTAACATTTTGCTAATTCCTACAACCTTAGCCTAAGATTGCACCAAAAAATAAGCCTCAGGTTATCTGTTATTTCAGCTTTTTTCTTTGATAAGGTAGCATTCCATAAGGGTAAGAATTTTCCTGTAATGAGATACATTTGTGATGAAAGCTTCTGCTATATTTCTGTCTATAGACAATAAATTTAAGAATAAGATCATGGGCCCTTGCCTTGAATCTGTGCACAGAATGAAACATAGAGAGGGGCTAGAGAGTCTGTTTTTACTAATCACCATTATTCTGTAAAAATGTCAACTCTCCTCTCATTTTTATCCCATGTGGACTTTATCATAGTCCTCTCTCTGCCTTTCATTAAATGAGACCCCTGCTCGGTTGTCCTTATGCCCCAAAGTGGGTCATCCAAGGTCAAGGCTAAATTGTAATGGGGGCAGAGAACCTAAAGGAAGGATGCCCTGGATTTACTCCCCTTGAAGGGGAGGGTGAAAGGATATCTTGATCAAAGCAGTAATTTTGGAACTGAAAATCGGGATGTAATGTTTTCTTTATTGTTTAATCATGGGATGAACCTAGAAATTCACAGCCTTCTGATATAATTTGTAGCAAAATTTCTTTTTGAGGTGCAGAACAAAAATTAGGAACATACAAGCCTACTTTTAAAGTGTGAATGGGGCATTTTAAAAATGTATATTCTGAAGCAAGATACAATGAAGCTGTATTTCTGAAGAAACATGTATTTTGCTAAAAAGTGAGTTCTTAATCATCATCTAAAGTACATTTTCTCCTTTTGAGAATTGTTTGGCTCAAAACTTTATAAAACGTGTAAATGTAATAAATATGTTTGGATAAGATTTCCCTGTAATTTCCACCAGCACTAAATATTCACGGAAATTCACTCATATATCAAGATGTAGATAAAGCAAAGGTTTTGAAATCAGAATTGATTTTAAATCAAGCTTTGGAAATGAATACTGTCTAACTAAACTCTCTGAACTTCAGTTTCCTCATCTGTAAATGGGGATACTCCACCTTAAAATTTTGTCTTGACTACAAATTTGATGACATGCATCAAAGTGCCCAATATAGAAATGTAGGATATCAGTTGATCTTTTTTTTTCCTATTATTATTCTCTTCCTTTGCTCTGGAAAATAAGAAATAAATTGATTCCTCTCTTATTAGTGCATGAATATGTGTGAATTTTGCAACATTTTCACAGTTTTGTTCTTTTTTTTTTTGAAAATCAAATTTGGGCTATTTTTTTTTCCTTTTTACAATGTAATCAGGCTGAGGTAGATATAAGAAATACCTTTTATGTGATATTGAAGTTCAATTTCTGAAACTAAAACTATATATATAACAGTAACTTCTTAGGGATTATTGCTTTCCGAGGCAAAGTGCTACGATAGAAATTATCTTTGACTTCCAACGAAGTCTGGATTTGATTCACCATCTATAGAAATTATCGAACTTCATATTTCTTGACTAGGAAATAAACACAATACAATTAGCACTGTGTCAAAATGAGTTAATTGTAAAAGTGCTAAGAAAAATATAGAGTATTAGTTACCTTTGAAATAAAAGTTAGCTACCTCAGTGACAATTAATTTTTCCACATAATTTAATCTAAAATATTGACGAGATTATATATTTTTAAGAAAATAGTAATATTTTGTCATTATTTTTACCCTTATTGCTTCTCTTACAGTCTCCTGAGAAGAGCTGATTAAACAGGAATTTGAAGGAAAAAAAAACAGAACTGTCATTATTTTTACTTTGAGCTCAAGACATAGTAACATATATCTAAAATTGACTTACTTCATTAAATAAGTCAGTCTAATTCTGATCCTTGAAATAGATGTAGACATCTCAATAAATAATAAACACAAATGCCAGAGAAAACCACCATAATATCCTCCCAGAAAATATTAGAATGAATTAAATCAAATTTATATTAAAATTTTCATTTGTATGTAGCCATATATTAGATAATTTTGAGGAATATTATAACTTTAGTTATTTTTGTTTTTGTTTTTGCTTTTTCATTTTTACCTAGGAATCCTAACTGATGCAACATTGAGAACTTTAATATCACCAGTAACCTACGGATCAAGAGGTGTCAACAACTTAAACATAGTTTGCAGCTATTTTTAAGTTCAGTTAGTTTCTCCTCCTGGGCATATGGACACAAAACCAAAAAAATACCCTTCTGTAGGCTTCCATAAGCCTTCTTTTCCTTCCAGAGGGCGCTGATGAGGCCCAAACTGAGTAACGTCATAGGACTTTCATCTCCATTTTGAAGTGCATACATGATCTGGATCTGTTTATTTAGAAGCTTCATATTCTCTTGGGTTATTTAAGCACATAGAAATAAAAGGGAAAAAGGAACTAAGACATATGTTTTCCTGTAAGACAGTGGAGAATCAAAACAACAGTTAGCAAATACAGATGATAGGTCAGGCCTTTTCCTTCAAAATTTTCCTTATATATTCTTCCCATTACATTTCATTTGTAAATTGAAGGTTGAGATAAATTCAACTTATATCCAATTTTCTTGCTGAATGTGATAGGAGATATGACTACACTACCTATTAGATCCTGCACTAAATTTCTTAGATAATCCCTGATAAAAGAAATGAGCACCATGCAACAGATTTCTTCAGAGCCATCTCTGCATGACAAGGGGACAATTTTTGTGTTAAAAATGAACTCTACTATCTGAAAAATATGTGAACTTTGAGCATCAGAATCTTGGGAGTCTGGGAGTAGGGTTGGTAGTGCACTACAAATGTTATAACATGGATGAGCCATGAGGACACTATGCTAAGTGAAATAACTTAGTCATAAAAAGACAAACCCAGTATGATTCCAATTATGTGAAGTATCTATAGTAGTTAAACTCACAGAGACAGAAAATAGAATCGTGGCTGTCAGGGGCTGGTGATAGAGGAAAATGTGGTGGTGTTTAATGGGTATACAGTTTCACTTTTTGCAAGATGAAAATTGTTCTGGCTGTTCTGAGTGCCTACTGATCACTTCCCTCTCACATATTGATTCAGGAAATATGATCAACTAGATCTTTGTATTTCACCTTCTATAGCCACTGCCATTTTTTTTTTAAATCTTACTCTAGTGCCTAATACTTTGCAAGTTTTCCCTAATAGATACAGTACACCTCTTGCATGCCATCTCTCCTTCTGATTCATGGATTCACTCCTGACTGTACTTCAGAATCATGATGAGAGCTTTAATTTTAAAGCTCAGCCTTACCCTAGACCATCTAAATCAGATATGCTTGGTGTAAGGCCAGGATATTCTCATGTTTAAAAGTCTGATCAGGTGTGGTTTGAGGACAACTGGTTAAACCTTTCCTTATTTTTCCTCCCATTTGGTCATACCTTTCTTTGTCCCATTCCCTCTAGGTCTTAAGAAAAAGAGAAATTTGGGGTTCAGTCAGTTAAGCACCTGACTGTTGCTTTTGGCTCAGGTCATAACCCCAGGCCCCACATAGTTGGACTCCACACTGAGTGTGGAGCCTGCTTAAGACCGACTGACTGACTCTCTCTTTCTCTCTCTCTCTCTCTCTCTCTCTCTGTCTCTGTCTCTCTCTCCCTCTCCCCCCTCGGTCCTCTCCCCCACTTATGTTCTCACTGTGTCTAAAATACAAATAAATTTTAAAAAGAAAAAGAGAAATTAATGTTTCATTAATCCATCCTTAGGTGTTAGTAATTGATATTACATAAAAATTATCTGTTCTTGGGGGAAAAAACAGATATAAGTATTTGAATTAGCAAAATATAATGACAATGAATGGTAATTCCTTGTATTGGAAATATGTTCTTTCAGTCTTTAACCAAGTAGATTATTTTTGCTCTTTCTCACAAATATGTTGGAGTTGATTACCTACCCCATCTATAATTGAGTATATCCTAAGATGTATATTTCAGATGTGGCAGATTTTTATTATTCTCTTTGAAAAAAATGGCAAGCATCAAAATATGTATGCCATAGCCTTTTCCAAACCACAACATCACATTCTTTAGTCAAATAAGTTTAGAACAGCCTTCCTCTTATAATCCTCTCCTGGAAATTAACTTTCCTTGGTTTGTGAAAGACCCACAATGGTCTCAAAACCAAATAAACACAGGCTTCTTTGTATATTACTTAACATCTTAATATATTTAATATCATAACCATTCATTAAAGTATGTCTGAATGCTAGTGTTCAGTAGAACACCATTTGGAAGATGTCATTATACACTGGTATGGGCCGAATTTTTTACACCAAATATCTATATGTTGAGGTCCTAACTCCCAGTATCTCAAAATGTAACTGTATTTGAATATAGGGTCTTTCAAGTGCTAATGAAGGTTAAATGATGACATTAGAATTGTCCCTAATTCAATATAACTGGTTCCTTATATGAAAAATAATTATTAGGACATAGATAAGACTATATGAAAGCAGAAGGAGAATAAAAGAAAGGAAAGAGCCCTCAAAATGAAAGCAGTTCTATAAATACTTTGATCTTAGGCTTCTAGCCTCCAGAGCTTTGAAAAATAAATTTCTATTGTTTAAGCCACCCAATCAATGGTACTTTGTTATGGTAGCCCTAACAACATATATATGATAAAGTCATATATTGCATGTTTTCAGAAATTTCCTATTTTTAATGAAAGTATATGTTAAAAGAAGTTAATTAGGATATAGTTAATAATAATCTAATATCAACAATTATAATATTAATACTACTGTATATTTCCAGTGCACTGTAGCCTGTAAAACATGGCATTCCTTGTTATTCCTAATAACCTGAAGTCAGGGTAAGAAGTATCTTTCATAAATGAGGTGAAAGTCAGATAGAAATCAGAGCCCAGGCCCTCTGATTCCATGCCCAGGATTAAAACATAGAATGAAGTTGTTATTACAGAATTGTCTCACCATAAAAAATCAATAACCCTTCCCAAATGGTAAATTAATAGCCCACTTGTTCATTTAAGAATTACCCCACTAAGAATAATTAACAGGCTTCCATCTGTGGGATTTTTTTTTTCTGGAAGCCATCATCTATAAAGAAAATTTTAATGAATCATTTAGAATTTAGATAAAAAATACTCTACCATCAGATTGTTCAATATACAACAGAAGTCTTTATAATGTGTTTGTAAATATTTCTAGGGAAACTATATTAATACAACTCCTAGTAAAAGTGTGCAGCTGTGAAATGAGGAACATGAGAATATTGAAACTAGGTAACACAGTGAACTAAAAGAGAAGGGAGATGATATAAATTAAGCATGAAAAGAATGAGAGATTGAAGAGTCTGGGGGAAAAGATGTTATTCTATAATGTTAAATACAAACTATGACTTTATTTTACCTGATATATTGGGAATTTATTTTTTTAAGTTTTTATTTAAATTACAATTAGTTAACATACAGTGTGATATTAGTTTCAAGTGTACAACATAGTGATTCAACAATGCCATACAGCAAGTGCAGTCCTTCATACCCATCACCCACCCTGTACCCACCTCCCCTCTGATAACCATCAGTTTGCTGATATATTGGGAATTTGAACCTATTTAATTCACTATATAATGCCTGAAGATATTTAACAAATTAGGATATATTTTAAAGCAAACTACTGAAAAAGAAAGCATTTTGCACAATACGATTTTCACCGCAACATCAATTCACCATCACGATCTAGACAATGGATCACTCTGATCTGTCCCATGTATACTAGAGATAACTAGGAATGCAGATATCCATATATGCAATATTGGGTCAATGAATGTGTCATACAACTTATTAATACACAGGTCTTGAAGTATTTAAATTTCTGATACAGTTTTGAGTCATGATAACTTACATGTGCCAACTAATCAGTATATTATGAGTCAATAAATAACCAATGTTCTTTTCTACTCCCATTAATTTTTAAGAGTATTAATTAATAAGATTATCTCCACTTAATGTTTCTATATTTATTAGGGTTAACATTTGTATGTTTGAGAAAGTGCAGAAGGAAACAAACAAAAAGCTATAAAGCTTGTAAGTGGCCCTCAATATGCCACCTGTCTTCAGAGTAAAGCTTCTCCTTTAGATGAATTTAAGGTATTTGTTTACTTTCATTATAATAAAGCACCATTATTACCTACTCACTCATGTGCATTTGAATCATGACAGGAAGAGGTGTCAGCACCTACATAAAGATGACCATTCTACACATGATCAAAATTACAACATAATGATTAATATCATGCCGAAAGGGAAAAGCAAGATTTCCAGAAAAAGATCCATGAAGGGATTCAGTTGAGTCATGTTTTAACTAGAAAGCAGAGATTATTTCTGAAGAGATGAGACTTAATTATACTAAAGTATCTGTAATCAGTATTGGACTATTTTTCCAGGCCTACGATTGAATATTTCAAAATGTTGGAATCAAAGCACACTTGCCATTTGATCTATACAGAACCCATCAGCGTTTACATTAACTCAGTGAACTATTTCATAGTATTGTCAATTTCTCATCAACTAGTCCAAAAAATGGGCTTATAAAAATGACATTCCCTTTATTTCTGGTTGTGTCAACTTAAATGATCAATGTGAGAAAATACCACATAATCAAAAAATGTCTTCCGTATTTTAGTATTTTAACTGTAATATTTATCAACAAGTTCACCACAATTTTGATCACAAAAATGTTGAACATACCAAACCTCAACAGAAGGGCAACAAATAAATACATTGTAGAGCATTTATGTACCATGTGATAATACTATGTCATTATAACGTGTATTAACAGATTTGAATAAGTCCATAATATGCTTATAATAAAACATGGCAATAAACACAGATAAAATGTGGCAGGAAATCCTAAACAAATACGAGATCACTCGTATAAAAATGCATTGAAAATGTATCAAAAATATCTTCAATGGTGTCTCTTTATAAATATTAGAGATGATTTGGGGGTACCTGGGTGATTTGGTTGAGTAACTGATTCTTGGTTTTGGCTCAGGTTCAAGACCTCACACGTTCCTGAGATTAAGACCCACATCGGGCTCTACACTGATGGCACAGAGCCTACTTGGGATTCTGTCTCTCCCTCTCTCTCTCTCTGCTCCTCCCCTTGCTTGCATGCAATTTTTCAGCCAGAACATCACTTAACCTCTCTGAGTCTGATGACTTTGTGTAGCGTGGGGAAAACATTGTCTATATCGCATGCGCTCTTTCAGACCTACCACTGACCTACCACTGCAGACCCAAGCACTGGACAACTTCATTTCTCATGCAGAAGCAAGCTGTCCCCACAAATGTAACCCTATCATTTTGCAGTGGAGAAATACGGGGCTGATTTCTTACCTTTTTCCTGCAACTGTGAAGATAAGAATAGTTACTTAATATTAATGAAATCTGACTCTGACTTTCTTCTGCTTAATTTTGCATTTAAAAATAAACACAATTATTCAAGTCTTTTAACAAGTGTTATCAGCCTTCCCTTCATGTTTGATGACTCTGTCCCAAATCTATGACTGTGTGTAATGATTCCAAAACCATTAATCTGATGAAGCCAACCAGTAATCAATGCAGAAACAAAGACAAAAATGCAAAAGCATTCCAAGTGAGATTTGACAAAAATGACTGTATCTACAAAGTATTCCAATTTCTCTAATTGGTTAACAAGGGAATGCACTGGGAGAAAATGATCTACTGAATATAATACTTCAATAAATGAATTCCCCAGGATCTCACATTTTAAATGATCTGATTAGTAGAAATTTAAAAGTCGAACAAAATTCTCTAAGTGTACATTTCAACTCCCCACATATTGCATGTAATGCATGTAAGACACTTTTTCAATGATATGTTAAATAAACTGGTTATGACACAGAGAGATAGGGAAGAGAGAGGGGGCTGTTAGGACTACATTAGAAAGAGGGAGAAAAGATGGAACTTAAAATTATTTGCTTTGAACCATCCATCAAAAGATTATAAGTGACTATAGCAGGAGGTTTCGCATGTTGGTAATATTTTCTCCTCTACTACGAACTTTGGTCTTCTACTGTTATAAAGAGGATATCAAAACTTCCACTGGAAAATCACTGTCAATTCCTGCTCCATGTATAACATCTCTATGTGTTGGAGAGAGGTGCAGCCTGCAATGTCTCTGGAATTCTCTAAATTCCACCTGCATCATCTCATTCAGTTCAGGACATAAATACTATCTTATCTTCATCACTCCCAAATTTATCTACTCATCAATTTTCTCTGTCACTCAAATGTTCAATTGCTTTTTATACATCTTCATTTCAGTGAAATTTAACTTAGTCCCTATCCTACAAAGTAATCCTGATCTCATAGTCACCTTTGAAGCCTTTTCCATGTCAGTTATAGGCAATAACTTTAATGAGCTGCTAAGGGCAAAATCTTGTAGTCATCCTTAACTGTCTCTTTCCCTTGCCTTCATCCTTCAGTCTATGATCTAGTGCTACCAGTTTTGAAATTAAAAAGATATCTAGGAGCACCTGGGTGGCTCAATCAGTTAAGTATTCAACTCTTGGTTTCAGCTCAAGTCATGAACTCACAGTTGGTTCATTAGTTCAAGCCCCGATCAGGTTCCGCACTATCAGCAAGGAGCCTGCTTGGAATTCTCTCTTTCTCCCTCTCCCTCTGCTCCTCCCCTGCTCACTCTCTCTCAAAATAAATAAACTTAAAAATAATTTCTTAAAAAAGATATCCCAAATCTAGACACTTCTATCTCCATTACTATAGTGCCAAAAAAAAAAAAAAAATGGAGACAATGTTATTAACTATTAGATTTAAAAGAATAGATCACATCAAAATAGGCATTGCACTAGTATGTAGCAGAAAAACAAAAATAATTTTAGGACTATGGAATTAATCAGCCGCTATTAAAAACAAAAGGCTTCTATGATAAAAAAAATTAATATTGTGTTAAACAGTTTAAGTTCATTTGTTATTAGGTTTCTACAGAGCTTTTATTTTTATTTTTTTAATGTTTATTTATTTTTGAGAGAAAGGGAGACAGAATGCGAGCAGGAAAGGGGCAGACAGAGGAGACACAGAATCCAAAGCAGGCTCTGAGCTGTCAGCGCAGAGCCCAATGTGGGACTTGAACTCATGAACTGTGAGATCATGACCTGAGCTAAAGTCAGAGGCTTAACTGACTGAGCCACCCAGGCGCCCCTCTACAGCTTTTAATATAGAAATATTCATCAAGAATTTCATGGAGGACAATATAATAAAAAGGCTACTGAAAACACAATGGAACATAAAATCAATTTATTCGAGGAGAATTCTAGTTTAAGAAATATAGCCTTCAAAAAAACTTGCAGATATATGTTTGTTTTTACTTCCAAATTCAAGATATTTATCCAGCATCAACTTTGTTATTGTTTTTGTGGTTGTTGTTCGACCTTTTTACTTTCCCAAACTCTGAACATTGGAATATCCCAAGATTTAGTTCTATTTTTTAAATTTGTTTTTAATTTTTAAATTTTCAATTTTTTTTTTTAGAGAGAGAGAGAGAGAGAGAGAGAGAGAGAGAGAGAGTGTGTGTGTGTGTGTGTGTACGTGCAAGTGGGGGAGAGGGGCAGAGGGAGACAGGCAGGGTGCAGAGGGAAAGAGAATCCCAAGCAGGCTCTACCCCTCCCCTGCTCACTCTCTCTGTCTCTCTCAAAATAAATAAAAAAATAAAAATAAAAAAAACGAATCTCTTCACACACACACACACACACACACACACACACACATACACACACCCTATTGGTTCTGTTTTTCTGGAGCACCTTAATTGGTACAACTACTTACCTGATATTATGCATTCCTTTGTGTATTTTTTCTCCTTGTATCATTAAACTGGAAATTTGTGAGACAAATTTTGTTTCATTGATGCACTATTACATATCAACTTCTAGAAATGTGTCAGCGACGTAAGATCTCACAACATGTGTGTTGAGTGAATAAATACTATTTTTGACAAGCTATGTCAGGATAATTAAAGCAAAATAACAACCAAACAGAAAAACAAATAGCATTTACTTTAGTAAGTCAACCATTGTACTTCTGTGTTTTTCACAGTATTTGTAATAAACGGTCTGTATATGTCCTTATGCAAAGTGTAAAATTAATAAGCAATATCTTGCATGACTTCTTATTTAACTCCACAGTCTTTCAGTATACATTTAATATGTGCCAGGAATTTTCACGTGTTATATTTAATACACAGAAACATCTTACAAGGTAGGAAACTGTATTTAAAATACAAGAATACTAAAGTTCAAAATGATAATCAGGATAAAACCTACTTTTGTCATAAGGCTGAGTGCAATACTGCATTTAATAAGAAAGTCAGGTTAAAATATAAACTTTGTTAATAGAGTGAACGTAGATAATCAGAAGAAACAAATATTCTCGTGTTTTATTTAAATTTCCAATGTCATTGAGTGCATTATGCTTTGCTTCATTTTGCTACAAAGAAACAATTATATTATGGGATGAGGGGTTGTCAAGAGTTACATGAGATCATTTATATGAGAGATCCTATTGTAATTTATTAACAGATGTGGAATATGAAAATTGCAAAGTTTGAATTCTTCAAATTCACTCTTGATTTTAAAAGCCAATTAAAGATGCAAATAAATATTAAATATGCATGTTAAAACAAGACTGTGAATGAAGCACACACTGACCTCGTGACTTGATAGACAGATAGATAAGGGCAAAAGCTGAAAAATATTAATTAGTAGGAACCATGATGTCTGTAAGGATATAATTAGCTGTGATGGTGCTACTTCATATGAATTTTATACTTATTCTATCCTCAAATTATAAAGTTTATCAGAATTTCTCATGTGACTTCCTACCTTTGTGACAATGACTCATCATTATACATCGACCATTAAAACTCAAGGCAATAGTTTCTGTTTATTTTTGTAGGAAATTATATTTATTCGTCTATATTTGTTGTAGAAAATTTAGTTTTATGGGGCGCCTGGGTGGCGCAGTCGGTTAAGCGTCCGACTTCAGCCAGGTCACGATCTCGCGGTCCTGGAGTTCGAGCCCCGCGTCAGGCTCTGGGCTGATGGCTCAGAGCCTGGAGCCTGTTTCCGATTCTGTGTCTCCCTCTCTCTCTGCCCCTCGCCCGTTCATGCTCTGTCTCTCTCTGTCCCAAAAATAAATAAACGTTGAAAAAAAAAAATTAAAAAAAAAAAAAAAGAAAATTTAGTTTTATTTATTTAGCTCACTAACTATGACTTTGCTGATTGTGCTATGATGAACTCAACAAGCATAAAACCTGGTGATTAGCCACCTGGTTCCCTCCATGTAATAATTATCACACAAGTTTTTTTTTGTTTTGTTTTTTTAATGACCATGGCAAAGACATTCTTATAGCCCGACACCAAATTTTGACTTTTTCTTTAATAGTACCTACCATATTATGCAGAGGGTGCTCAAATAAATGTGGATTCAACACAAATTACCAGAGTTCACCGTATCAAAGAAACAAATGAAGAAAAAACAAAACAAACAAACAAACAAACAAAGGCATTGAAACCATTTTGTTAGTAACTTATACATTTATATGAGGGCTGATCTCAACTACCCTGGTTATTTTCTTCATATCAGCACACAAATTGCCATTGTTACCGTTTGGATATATTTTCGAATATCCAACTATACTACTATAAGAACTGACAGCCTATGAAAAGTATGAACTTGCTTATAATTTTTCTAATAATAGAACTCAGAGCCAGGAATTTATCAAACACTTGCACTTTCCTCATAATGTTTGGGGATATTTGGAAAACATTTTACAATCTTCACTGTTCAAAGGAAAACACTGTCTTTGCTTGTAATGACCAAAGCATTTACTTTTTTTGGAAATGTTTTCAACCCAAAGAAAAAGGTTTTCATTTAGAAATGTAAACATTTTGGCTGTCAGGGAGGTACCAAATAAAAGATTCCCTGATTGCTTTAAATGAGCCATTTAGAAAACCCTTGCCAATGTAGACACAGTTAGTCAGTATTCTACAATGTGTCAAAGCGTTCCACCTTCTTTGGTGCTTTGTAAATCACACCAGGGATTTGAGTAAATTAAGTTAGTTTTTTTCACTAGAAACCAGATGTTGTACCTCCACTGAGTTTTATTTGGGAAAACAATGCATTATTAAGTGACTATGAGCCATGCAATCAGGAAGAAATATTGCATCTGGGTGTCAAAATTTATGCCAAGTTTCAACCTGCTGCAATAGAAAGTCTTCAAAGTAATACTTAACCCCCGCTAACAGAAGTTTGGAAATAACATAAAATGATTACTAAATTTTCTAAATTCCAAAGATGTGTGACAGACCATAGACAAAGGTCAAAAGCATCCCTATAAGAGTTAGCAAATAGAATGAGTTGTCTAAAATGAAACAGGATGTGTGTGTGTGTGTGTGTGTGTGTGTGTGTGTGTGTGTGTGTGTGTGTCTGGGCACGCATGCACACGTGTGTCAAAAAGCCCATGTCAGTAAAGCCAAATGGAATCAGAGACCCAACTGAGCCAGCACATCAAGATCCTAGAAGGTAACTAACCAAACTATGTAGAAAAGAAAGGGTAAAAGAGGGAAGTTAGAAGTTAGAATGGAGGGAAGCAAAAGAAAAGGAAGGAAGGTGGAGAGAAGGAATGAAGCATGAAGAGAGGGAGAAAAGAAAGGAAGAAGAAATGAAAAGAGGAAAGAGGGAGAAAGAAAGGAAAGAAACATTTAGAAATTGGAAGCATATTTATCAACTCAACTGTATGTCTAAGACCTCCCAGATTGTGGCTGTAAGTAATTGCACTTTCCTCACCCACAAGATTTCTAACTACTAAGAGATTTGTCCCCTTAAGAATATTCCAGTTTTGGGGCACCTGGGTGGCTCAGTCAGTTCAGCATCTGACTTCTGCTCAGGTCATGATCTCACAGTTTGTGAGTTCAAGCCCCACGTCGGGCTCTGTGCTGACAGCTCAGAGCCCGGAACCTGTTTCGGATTCTGTGTCTCACTCTCTCTCTGCCCCTCCCCTGTTCACACTCTGTCTCTTTTTCTCTCAAAAATAAACATTAAAAATTTTTTTTAAAAAGAATATATCAGTTTTTCTGGGCATCCTCCAAAAAGCATCTCACAACTTGTCCACTGCAAATCATGATATAGGATCTGTTCCATTCCTCTCCTCTTGCTTTTATGTTTACTTGACCCTGCTAAAGGAGCCTGTGAAGTCAAATTCTAAAAACTTCCAGCTGCTGCCCATTATGTTACTTCCATTGTTCTTTTCCTAAGGATGTTAAATCATGTGGTATAAGGCATCTTCCATGTATCCTCAAGGAATTCTGAGATATGTTGAAATACAAGATGTTGATGGTTTGTACGAAAGAATAGGAGAGTGACCTCTTCCATGATTAAGGTTCATATTTTCTGGGTCTCTAGCCACAAGCACAGATGGCTGACTGTCAATCTAGGTGACATACTCTTTCTTGAATGGTTAAGTCAGCTTCTGGCTCTTTCTTCTCTACTGTAGGAAATCAAACCTAACCCAAGGAGCTGGCCTTGAAACACATGTTTTCTCACATCTTACTCAGTCTCCCACTATTCGCATCATTTCCTAACCCCAAACTCTTTACTTTTCCAAATTTTCAAAGAAAAACAGTGCCTTCACATGCCAGTCTATGTGCAGAGATACAGGGGAAAAGATGGTCATGTGCCAGCAAGTTTGTACTAATTAGCATCTTGGAACAGGTAACTCCATACATACATAATCATACCTAATTATACATGTATTTATAGTTCCTCAACTCATAGTCTTTATATTATAATTTCAGCTATATATAAAGCCCCTTTCCTGGTTGCCCATATCATGAAGCTTACAATTTCCTGAAAATACGCTCACAAGATTTCATGGAAGGAGGAAGAAGCATTTCACACAATCTCATTTTCAAGAGAGAAAAGGTATCAACAATCAACATTTGAGAAATATTTTTATTTGACAGATTTACTTAATTCACTGGTTGCCTTAGTGAATGTATTAGCCTCTATGGCTGTGTAACAAACAAACAACCTCAACACATAATCATTTACAACAATAAACATTAACTATAGAGGAAAACTCATGGTTACCTGAGGGGAGGTGGGGGGGATGGGTTAAATAGGTGATGGATATTAAGGACTGCACTTGTGGGGATGAGCACTGAGTATTAGATGGAAGTACTGAATCACTATATTGTACACCTGAAACTAATGTTACACTGTATGTTAACTGGAATTTAAATAAAAACTTAAAAAATAAAACAATAAATATTTATCATTGAACTATTTCTGTGGGTCAGGAATTCAGGAGTTTAGCTGAGTGGTTGTGGCTTCTGTTCTTTCATGAAATCACCGTCAGGATACTGGTAAAGACTGCAATCAACTAAAGACTTGACAGGGCTGGAAGATATGTTTCTAAGATGGTCCAAATGTTTCCAACATGGTTTTTGAAAGGAGGCCTCTTTTTCTTACTACATGGACCTCTCCATATAGAATCCCTACAGCATGGCAGCTGACTTCTCCAGCAGTGATTAAGCCAGGAAACAGCAAGAAAGAAACCATAATGCTTTTCAGGACCTTGTCTCAAAAGTCACATACCATATCTTCTGCCACATTCTCTTTAATTAGAAGATAGTTACTAAGTCTGGCCCACATTTAATAAGAGAGTAAGAATTAAGCTGCACCTTTTCAGAAGAGGAGTAGCAAAGGCTTTTGCATATATTTTAAAATACCACAGGAGGAATATGTACAATATTTGACAAAGGTTCACACAGAAAAAAAATATGGACAAGGCTGAATGAATACAGACTTCTATCATTAGAGAATCTGCCTAAGATACTTTACTTTGGGAAGAAGATGAAAATATCTTAATTTAATAGATATTGGATGTGTTTTGGATGTATATAAAAAGGTTTTCGTCTATTTCAAGGCCTTTACTTGGCTGAAATAGAGATAGACTCTATTCTAAATCTCTTGTTCCTTTTTGTTGTGGTTGTTAGTATGTCCACAATTCCATTTCTAGTAAATGATGAGAATCTTCATTTCACTTCTTCATTAAAATGATAGCGTCTATACTGGGAGATGGAATTTTGGAGTGGCCTCAACAGACCACTTATAGGACACATGGGAATCACATACAAGATTTTCTGACCAGGAAGCCACAAAGCTACAGACTGAACCATACTGTCATTGGCAGGACAGTTCAAGGTACCAAATGGCCTAGAGAAACATTAGAATACAGGGAATATATACTAATATAATAAATTATATTATGATACAAATATGTCTTACCATTACATCTTAGAGATCAACTGTAACAGCAACAACAACAAAAATGAGCTATTTCATTTTTTTCTTTGAGATTAGCAGTTTAATGTGTAGGTGTAGGGTGGATATTAGACATCTGGTTTAGCAAGAGTAAGTACTGACAGTGGCAGTATAAGCAGCAAATTTTTATAATATTAGCAATTCAAATTTAAGTATCAGATTAGTGTGGTATTGGAATCATTCATTGGAATATGTTTGGAGGCCACAACTTTTCTCAGCCAAACTTCTTTTTTTAAGCAAAATAATATGGTGTTTCTCAGTGTGTTTATCAAAATATGCCATTCAATGATATTAAAATTACTTGATGTTCAACCATAACTTTTATATCATTTACAAAATAAAAATTCATGTAAGCCATGGATCTAATAGGATGTTCTACAATTGTGGTCCCACTGCCATCATTCCAACTTTAGCCCACTTGCAGCAAATCCTGTGATGTGGGCATCTAGGAGAAGCCCTGGCTCTTATCTACTCTAATTCTACCTCTGTAGTATTTAAATTGTGACTTGAAAAATTGAAAAATAACTTATTATCAGATTCAATTATATGAAGGCAAATCCTAATCATCCTTCTTCTGTCAAACAAATGAGGCATTCCATTAACAGAGACTTTAGGAATGACCATTTCAAAATAATTTGTCTGTATCTGAGTTTAATATATACACTTTAAGAAGTTACCTGAACTTACAAGAACATGGTTGTAATAGGACCTATTTCTATTTTTTTTTCCCATACAGCCTCAGTATCAGTTAGCTTTTGCACCCAAACTTAGTGATTAAAACAACCACCACCATGTATTTGACTCATAATTCTTTGGGTGAGCTACATAATTCTTTTAGACTGAACTACCTCTGTTGATATATGCTGAACTCAGTCACGTGGCTGTGGATATTTGAAAGGTCATCTGAAGGATGGATAATCTAGGAGGGTATCACCCCTACACATGTGGCAATTGACAGCCAGTCACCCGGGGCAACTGAGGGGACTGTGCCACATGTTTCTCATCATCTAGTAAAAATAGCCTGGGCTATTTCAAATGGCTGTCCCAGGGTTTTCCACCACAGCAAGAGAAGGAAAGCCACCCTGTGCCATCATGTCTGGAATGGCTCATCATGTAAAGCATATGACAGGGCTGATGCAAATGCAAGGAGGAGAGACAGGCTCCACTACTGATGGGAGGATCTCTTATGTCACAATGCAAGGGTATGAAATGAAAATAATTTGCAACATTTTTTACAGTGTAGAATCATCCTGTTACTTCAAACTTTGTAAGAGTACAGGGGATTGGCTGGGTTCACAGAATAGGTGTAAGTAGTGTGTAATAGTGAAATGACCATAAGCTTTGGAGTCAGAAAAATGATGTGACCATTCATTCATTCATTCAAACATTATACATGTATCTGAATATGGTGATTATTCCAAACAATTCAACAATCATTGATTCATCAAATGTTTACTGAGTGTCTCTTATGTGCTAGGTACCATTCTGGGTACTAGCAATATGGCAGAATACAATGGTAAAGAAAACAAAGTTCTGCTCTCATGGAATTTGTATTCCACACAGACCAATACACACACACACACACACACACACACACACACACACACACACCAGAAAAATTTTTCAAAAGAAGAAACAAAATAATTTATTTGACATAGTAGGTCAGTGAAAATCTCTTTGAGGAGGTGACATTTCATCTGAAAACTGATTAACAGGAAAGTATTTACCCTTCAGAATGGAGATCCTAGTATAGGAAGTAGAGGAAAAATCAAATACAAGATCCTAAGGCAAGGATGAGCTTAATGTTTCAAAGAATAAAATGAGACAAGTGCCTGGCCAGAATTGTATGGGCAAGGTAAAGGTACAGGGAATGAGACATGTTCATTTTCAGTTACCAGGGGCATAGTCTATAAATCAGGAGGGTTGAATATGGGTCATAGGTACATACATCCCCCTGACCCTATAGACTCTCTGCCCCATGGGAAAGGGCAGAGCTAGAGCAGGCCTAGAGTGGGGTCCTCTATAGAACAAAGTCTAAGAAAGTGAAACTTATTACCAGTCTAAGGGTGCAGTCCCTGACTACAAGGATTTCATAGTCTGGCTGAGGGAATATTATTTGAAATACACGATAGAAAATGCTTGTTGAGGAATATACACATATTGCTTGACCCATAAAAAAAAGACATTACATGGGTTAAAGTTATAATTAAGAATATTTACTTCATAGGGTTATTCTGAAAAGACCCATAGCAAGACCTAACGCATGATACATTCCTTCCTTTAAAAATAACAAATAAGGGGGTGCCTGGGTGGCACAGTCAGTTAAGCGTCCGACTTCAGCCAGGTCACGATCTCACGGTCCGTGAGTTCGAGCCCCGCGTCAGGCTCTGGGCTGATGGTTCAGAGCCTGGAGCCTGTTTCCGATTCTGTGTCTCCCTCTCTCTCTCTGCCCCTCCCCCGTTCATGCTCTGTCTCTCTCTGTCCCAAAAATAAATAAAAACGTTGGAAAAAAAAATTTTTTTTAATAACAAATAGGGGTGCCTGGGTGGCTCATTCAGTTAAGTGTCAGACTTCAGCTCAGGTCATGATCTCATGGTTTGAGCCTCGCATCAGGCCCTCTGCCATCAGCACAGAGCCCACTTCAGATCCTCTGTCTCCCTCTCTCTCTCTCTCTCTCTCTCTCTCTGCCCCTGTCCCACTCACGCAAGCACATGCGTACACACACTCTCTCTCTCAAAAATAAACATAAAAATAATAATAAATAAAAATACATACTTTACACAATGACAAGCCTAATATGAATCACAAAGGAAGGTTTTATAAAATTTAGTCATTGCCTAAATGACTCCCCAACCCTGTCCTTTAACATAATACTTGGATGTCTGGCTCCATCATTCCCTAACTCTCTGTGTTTCTGAAATCCACACCTCACTATCAGAAACACAGATGTCAGCTTAATCTCTTTATATTACACATCTGTCCAATACTTCAGATCACACTTGCCAACATTAGTGTGAAATATCTATTTATGATTACATTTGTAAGATATGGATTCAGTCTCTCTTTGATTATCTATTACAGCAGTGGTGTGATTGAAAAACTACATGCCAAGAAAAATTATCTAATTTATGGTGGATGTTCAAACGCTAGAGGAAAATTCTTCATTATTCCACAAGGAAGATGAGCACAATTTTACAAAACAATAGGGTCAACATTTTAATTTATCTTGAGTAATCATTCTTTTTATATTTAAAAAGGCAAGCATATTATTCATTTTAGTTGTTTTGCTTGTTTTTAAAAATTAAAAAAAAAACAATTTGAATTTGTATCTATATCCCTATTTCCTTAAGATGAATGACTGACTCAATACATGTTGGAGCCTCAAATCTTGATTTATACTTCTTGGTAGGCATCAAATGCTCTCTGAACCAAAATCACTGGTGAAAACATGAACTCTTAGTTTCTCTTCATGATGTCTTTCTTTCCCATTCTCTCTATTGTGTTTCCTATCACAATGCTTCTCACTCTTCTCCCCACAAACACACATTATACAGAAATTATTATAAATACACAAACAAATCATTTCCCTTCACTGTTCTTCAGACTAAAATAATAACTCATCAAGAACAGCTTAGACAAGCACTTACTGGCAGGGCTCAAAGCATCATGTCTACTAAATGATGGTGATTTCATTATGTCATGTGGAAACTCATTTTCAATTTTGCAGTGTTGGTATATCAATTAATATTTATTCGGTTTTTGGAAAAAGGAGAGCATCAATCAAATAAATATGTCCAGCAAATATTAATACCTTTATCTATAACTCCACGATTACTGACATTTATTCATTCAACAAATATGTATTAATCTCTCGTTATGTCCTAAGTACTGTATTGTACACTTGGAATAAAAGCTGTATAAGACATAATTGGAGAGACAGCCTTGTAAAGGATCATGAAGGCAGAAAAGATGACCCTTCTTACTCTTGCTGGGGTGGGGAGTATCAGTGAAGGTTTCACAAAGGAGAGGATGCATGAATAGAGACTCCAAGAACAAATTAAAGGTTTACTGGTTTACAAAGAGAGAAATAAACAATAAAAAAGGACACCCCTGAGCCGTAACATAAAGGTGTGAAATGCCCTCAAGCAACCTGGTCCAGCAAGTGTTTTGGTTTCACTGAACCTCGGGTCTTTCTATAGCAATGATGGGAAATAAGGCTCGAAATATTGGTAAGGGGCAATGGCAAAAACAAAACAAAACAAAACCAACAACAACAACAACAACAAAAACTTCATGCCAAATTAAAGAGTTTAAAATTAACCTGGACCATATGAAGAAACATTAAAGAGTTCTAAGCAGGAGTGTGGTTGGGAAAAATTCATTTGGAAACGGCATAGAAGATGGATTGATCAACAGAGAAACAAATTAGAAAGCTCCTCTGTCTGAGCATCTGAAGGAAGTTTATATGATACAGGGATGGGATGGACTTCACAGACACAGAAAGTAGAACAAATCATGCTCCTAAATAGGAGACCCACAAGTGGGACTAGGGAGACCCCAACACTATTGGGTGTCCACACTGGAAGTTTTTATCAGCTTTTCCATGATCATGTCCTAGAGAAATGTTATTTTTTTTAATCTTCTCCACTCAGTCAGAAATACATTTTACTTTATGAGCCATACAGAAGTTTTCTATAACTCACCATTGCCCAACCTCTATCCTTTCCACACAAATCCATGGTTCAAAGAAAATATTTCATAAAACTGTCATCCTTAGTCCACAAGAGCCATTTGGACATTGCCAGTTCCTTCATTTCTATGACACAGAAAATATGCATAAGCCCTCCTAAGCTGATTGCATTACCCTCTCCTAGATGGTGATCAGCAGTTTGAACAACACTAGAAAAGAGCCTCTGGATCACTTGAGTTAATAGTTGCCTGTGTCCAGGTCCAGCCACGTGTATGCTGCCTAAAAGATTGCTAGAGAAACAGATTTGGAGCAGTTATCCTGCTCAGACAGGGGCCCCGATACCAAAGAAAAGCCATTATTTCTTAATTAATTTTTCTCTGTCTATAGTTCCTGTATCACTAGCTACCAAAGTATCATTGGTTACAATAACATATCTTCTGTTTCTAATAAATCTTCCCTGGGTATGTCAGAGCATTGTATTTTAAAGTGGTTTAGCACTAATTATACGCTACTATGTGTTACATGAATCAGAGCAAGTCTTAATTGCCTTTACTACATACTCATTTTTATTTGTATCACTTGGAAAATAGCTCCAAATACAATACTGCTATATACATCTATGTACATATGCTATAGATAGTTTCAACACACAACTATAAATTTCATTATTACCCCCATAAACACAAAGCAAAAATTCCTTTTAACCAGGTAGTCTTATTCTATGGAAAGTTTGTTTGTTTGTTTATTGGCTTCTTGAAATGCTGCAAATAGCTAACATCAATTATTCTCTTCTTCCGCTAGAACACCAGTTGCATGGGATCATGTGGAAATATTCTTCCACCATAAGTTTCTCTGTATCCATTAAGAGTCTATCTTTGTATTTACAAGTAAGCTTTAAAAAGCTTTTCCAACCTTTTTATATAGTGGAAACTTTTCAGTCCTTCCATAAAAAACTTACCTACTTACAGAAAGCAAAATACCTTAATGTTTATGAATAACCACTCCTCATTCTTGCCTACCCCAACATAAACATCTATTTAGTTGGTTAGTCAGTTTGAAGACTGAATATGATTTAGACTATGTTTATTACATAAACTGTATTTCTTGTTTTAATTAATTTATGATCTATCTGTATCAGATACATCACGTATATCTGCTTATTGGTTCTGACCATGGATCTGTAATCAGACAACTGACAATTTTGTGCCCTCTCTTGGTCTAAGTTAATTAATATTAACTATTAAATTTCTAATTAATAATAAACTAAACTCCTTGTCTGTTAAAAATGGAGATGATGAGAGTATCACCTTATGGAATCATTATGAGAATTGAATAATATATTGCATATAAAGCACTTGACACAGTGTTTTTCACATAGCAGGTGGTTATTAAATGTAAGCTATAATTCTTGTTACAGAAATGTGTGACCTGAATGCCTTGGCATAACATGCCTCTAAATGTGTCATCTTCCATATTTCAATTTTCTCTGACATTGAAAAGCATGAGTAAACTGCTGGAGTTCACATGACAATCAAAGGCTGGCAATGGGTTCTATCATTTTGTTAAATATCTCAAATAATTTTTAAGTATGTCATTACCCATTACCATGATTTATTATTTATTTCACAAATATAGCTTTGCAAATACATATATTGCAATTATATAATGTGTTTTCTCAGTGTGCTCATTCTTCATCATTCCCAGGAAGTTAAAACTTTGCAAACCAGCAAAGCCCAACATACATACATACATACATACATACATACATACATACATAAAAGCTTCCCCAATGCATTGATTTTCTACCACCCTTGTACAACTGAAAACCATTGGATTTACACAGTAATATTTTCTGTAATGGAGAAATACATATTAGAACACTTAAAATTATAATAATAAAAAATGTGATAATCTGTTTAAATTCTTCAAGTTCTTTGAATCTACTGTACAATTACTGTAAGTACAGACATAACTGTCTCTGAATAAAGTTTGATTTAGAATATGGTATATTTCAGAAATACTTCCATTGTAATTATTATCTCATATTCCTAGAAAAATTGTTATAGAAGCTAATGGAATTTCTAACATACATTCTATCTCTACCACCTTGCCTCATGTTTTGTTTTGTTTTTTCTTTCCCTTTTGGATAATATTTAGTTACTCATTTGGTAAAACTTAACCACAAACAGAACTTCACCTACAGCTTAAAATTCTCAGTTCTCAAAGTCAAAGGGTTTGTAGGTTTTCTATAAGCTTTGGCATTGCAGTGTTCCCTAAGAGGACCTCCAAGAACTCCATAGGAAGACACAGGAGTTCTTCCTTCAACTTTAAGAATGGAAGTAGTGCCAAATTCTATTCAGTGGATGCTGAGCAAGGTTCTCAAAACCTTTTAAAATCCATTCAGATTACCTTTTAATTTAAAAGCATATATCCTTCACCGTGTGGAATAGTACTTCCTAGTATGTGTTCCTAATCTCCAATTTCAAGTAAAAACTGTAAATTCTTCTTCTAAAAATTCTGACTTTTAAAAATCTATGAATTCAGTGGACCTAAGGTTCAAGGACTTACTCTTCCCCTGACCTATGTTCACTTTTGTCATCCCTCTGTGGCTCAATTGCTTCTCCTGTAAAGAAAAATAATTATATTCTATCTTACATGTTTGTCAGGAGATGTAAATGAAGTAGTACACACAGAAAAGCTATGAATATTATTATGACAATTATTTTTTTCATTTAAAACCTCAATAATTTATGATATATTTTCAACTGTCACCCTCACAGATTCTTTATAACTTTATAGTGGAGCACCCCTGCACACCGCTTTGCATGCCTTCTCATTTTTTTTTAAATCTTCTTGAAATGAAGAAACCATAACTGCACACACCTTTACAGATGTGTGTGTGTAACCTATCCCTCGCCAGGAGGATAATACTCTTTTTTGTTTCCAGGGTCCTTCCTCATATAGTCCCATATTTTGTTGCCACACTTACACAGTCTTGGATAGAGTTGAAATGACTGGGGAAAAATCAGCTCGGTTTAAAAGACATTTCTGGTTCCACTCAAGTCATTGGGCTGGGCCAAGTTATGCAATGACGGATCAGGAAAACATAGGGGATAATAAGGACTCAGCAGAGGCAACGCAAAAGCTCCAAGTGTGGACTATGAGCCAAGAATAGGAATAAATTCCTCGGAGACCTTTTTTGAATGCATATAGTTTTTAAGTGTTTTATTCTTTACCATTTTATACTGTGGTAGCTGACACGAAAGCTTTTCTGCTCATTCACCCAGATACTTAGGATATTCTTATAATCTATTCTTACAAGACTGATTCTGCATGTCTAAAAACTGATCAAGGTCAAGTATAAACTCAGAGATTTCACTAGTTTTTCAGCCTACATGTAACGTAATTTAAAAGGTATTTATCAATACTTCAGTGTTTATATTCCCTATACAAACAAATACAGTATTACTGTTATCCTTTATTAAATCGCATCCATAAAAAATCAACAAAAGCTGCCCCATTCCACAAATATTCAATTTTTAAAATTTACCTTTAAAGAAGAGCATTACAGCATATTTTTGCAAGTATAAGCGGATCATATATCCCAATTCACATTTATCTAGGCACAGACACCCCTCCCCAACAACCCTGCGAAGTGAGTTAGGGGGAGAGCCTTCTCTTGTGGAAACAATGTGATCTTCTGTGTAATGAGTTAATAAATCATAATTATAATAGGGTTCACAGAATTTGTTAAATTGCTAGGACTAACAGAAGGTAGTCTTTGGCATCAAATCTGTCTGAGATTGAATCTTGGCTAACAACTTAATCAGATGACTATTTCAGAAAATCAGGAACCTCCCTGATCATTTGCATGGACACATTAAAATTACCAGACATATCACATCTTAAAATACTTCTCCTCTTTTTATTAACTTGCTTTTTTCTCCTACAGATTATTTTTTAACGTAGCCTGCTTACTTTTACCACTCTTTATTTTTAATAATTCGTCTATAATCATCCTCTCAGTAGTCTCTAAAGTTTGCCTTCCTGTGTGATTGCATAGAGTTTTCTCCACACTTCAACTCATATAGAGTGTTCTCCATTCTTCCATTTGTTGGAAATGTTTAGCTTATTCTGTCCCTCACGAATCGCGTTAAGCTTCCTTAAGAAGCCTGCATTCTGCTCCTGTCTGTTTTGCTGCTGTGTCACTTCAAACCTGCTTCTTCAGCAAGTGCTCTGAGATGCTTGCTTCTCTTCCTGCCGTGATGCCCCAGTGACAAACCACCCTGCCCAGTAAGTCGAGCTGTTAAGAAGTGTTTTTACTTGAGGGCACCTGGGTGGCTCAGTTGGTTAAGTGACCTACTTCAGCTCAGGTCATGATCCCGCAGTTCATGGATTCAAGCCCCACATCAGGCTCTGTGCAGACAGCTCAGAGCCTGGATCCTGCTTCGGATTCTGTGTCTCCCTCTCTGCCCCTCCGTTGCTCATGCACATTCTCTCTCGCTCTCTCTCTCTCTCTCGCTCTCTCTCTCAAAAAAAAAAAAATGAATGGAAAATTTTAAAAAAGAAGTGTTTTTACTTGAGCTTGGTAGAGTCCCATGTAAGTTTCTTAAGTGATGGAGCAAAATGCAGTATGTAGAGCAAAACCCAAACAGTGTGCTATGCGGCCACTCTGCTATAGTCAATCGTTATCTTTCTTGAGTCTGCAACATCTCTTTGATAGAGTTCTTGCCCTCAGTAATGACAACTTTATAAAGATATTTACATGTTTAACAATCCTGAAGAGTCTAGGTGAACTTTGACCTCCACAGCAAAGGGCTGTATTCAAGGTCTTTTCTTTTTCTTTTTTTTTTTTTATTTTAACGTTTATTTATTTTTGAGAGAGAGAGAGACAGAGCATGAAGGGGGCAGGGTCAGAGAGAGAGAGGGAGACACAGAATCTGAAACAGGCTCCAGGCTCTGAGCTGCCAGCACAGAGCCCGACGCGGGGCTTGAACTCACGAATCTCCAGATCATGACCTGAGACGAAGTCGGACGCTTAACGACTGAGCCACCCAGGCGCCCCAAGGTCTTTTCTTAAAATGACTCTTTTTGAAAAGAAATCACCTGCATTTAGATCAACTCATGTGACGAGGTCTACCCAAATTCAATCATATTTTAGGTGGGTTATGGTCTTCCTGTATGTGGTTTATGAAGCACTGGCTTGAATTGGTAGCAAATTTCATTTTATTACTACCATCCTTTAACACTCTTCCACGACCACTCCCCACTGTATGCATTAGTGCCGGATTTGCCCTGCACAACTCAAGAGGGCACTGTTGTCATAGGAAAAACAAAAAAATCTGTACACCTTTGCCTATGGAATAGGCATGGCCAGTATAGCCATTTTCTTCACTTTTTTCCTATGTTGCCCTGATGTACGTCTCCAGCTCTACCTCCTTCCACTTGTCCTCATCCTGCACGCTATATTTGTGCCATGCTACACTTCTTTGCTCTAAACGAGTCACGCGCTAACGTTCTGTGACTTTGCAGTAGGGCACGGCCGGTTCCATATGGAATGTTGTCATCATCTCATGTGCCATTTCCACTTAGTCTGTAAGTTTGACTTGGTTCCTTTGTGAAGATTTCCCCACAGAGATGAACAGTCTTTCCACTCCTCTCTGATCATCTTATATCTAAATCATATTTGCATTTGTCTCAGCGTTTGTCTGTCTCCCCTCTGGACTTCAAGGTCTCTGAGAGTGGGACGTGCCTTGTTCATCTCTGACCCACAATGCTTGGCATGGGTCACACATGAGGGGACCCTGAGAGGACTAATATGGCAAATCCAGGAAGGCTCCCTTGGTTCCATTGTTGGCCCCAGCCTCCTCCACTTATACACTGTGTTATTTAGTCAAGTTACTTAACCTCTCCGTGATACACTTTCGATAGCAAAATGGAGTTTGCAGTAGTATCTACCATGTTGGGTCACTGAGATTAGTAAAGGAGTTAATACATGTAATGTGATTAGAATGGTGGTAATGATCAGCACATTGAAATATTAGTTCTTAGCAACAATATTGCTATAATTATTATGCTTTTTGTATTATCACCTCTTTCATAATGTTGTCAGAGGGTAGTTCTCAAAGTTTGGGGTAGATAAGAACTATTAGAGATATGCTTTTAAAACTCAGAATGGTGGGCTTTGGGGTCCTGGGATCTGCATTCTTATAAATAACTAATTTTTAGACACACTTCCAATATTGTGATGATTAGGGGACCATAAAATGCCTTGAGTGATCCTAAAATTCTAAATTATCATAATGCTTATGCACATTCACACCATTCAAATAAGAAACCCTTTTTCCTAGATAATCCTCAGTGTCAGAAAATTATATTTACCTGAATATACATTCTGTTTCTTTACCATATTTGGTTATTTTAAATCTATTTTTGGTGTCTAGCATTCATAATATTAATAGTAACGTCTCACATGCTTATTTGAAACACTGTGCAATTTTAATTCACTGTTTTACTTGCTTTTTGTAGTGATATTAAGCATCTTTCATAGATAAACTAGTCACTCACTTAACAAAATGAAATTAATTTCTAAAATGTTCATGATTAAGTACACAAGGAGAAATCAATAAAAAAAAATTGCTACCTTGCAAATTTTCTTTCACCATAGGTAGGAAAATAAATTATCCTTCCCAATATTTATATTTTAGTTGAGGTTTTGTAAAATTCTGCCTTCACCATATATTATATTCAAGGCAAAAGTTGTTTGCTCTAAAATGCTATATTACCAATTGTTTTTAAGGGAGAGGGGATTTGTAAAGCCTACAATTTGGAACAACTCTGGACAGAAATTCATATTGATTTTTATTTGACATATAAAATCTAGTATAAAACTCAGACAAAATATTCCCCCCAAAAAGATGTGGACACTATGACTAAAAAGCTTTTTAATCAAACACCCACACATCTGAGTGCTTGTTCTTGTTATTGTATGCTTATAGGAATACTTATTAATAATTAAATAGAAAATATGAGGAAAGAAAAATGTAAGTTCAACATAATGACTGAGAAGTACTTTTAATATATACAATAGGTTGCTTTTGAGCCAAGACAACATTCCGAGGCCACAGTTTCTTCCTTGAGACTCTCTGTGGTAGCCATATGCAAAAATGATGAGAAATTAGAGACTGCAGCACAAGTGAAAAAAAAAAAATCCTCGCTGTGAAGAGATGGCCCAAAATTAACATTAAGCCATAATTTTCTCTACATTGAATTTTAAGTTAAAATTATTCATTTAATACCAAGAGGCACATTCAAATATCTAAGAGCTGTGAAATATAACATATAAAGATTATTTGTAAATGGAACAAATTAACTTCCATGAAAGTTGGTTATATTCTGTTGGGCATCCTATTTGAGGTTCCACCTTATTTGTCTTTTGTTCCTAACGGCATCTTAAAAGACAGTCTTATTCCTTTCAATACATATGTTTTTAGCAACTGCTACATGTTGAGCACTGTTGTAGGTGCCAAAAAGAGAAAAAGGCACAGGCCCTGTGGTCATGGAGCTTACATTCCAGTGCTGGAAACACCTATTAACATGATAATACTTGAAAATACATGTGATTCCGTGAAAAATGCCATGGAGGAAACTAACTCAGGGTAAAGAAATGAGGGAAGAGTAGCAGGCGATATTTTAGGAAGGGGAATCTGGACCACGCAAAGAAATGTCATTTCATCACAGTTAAAGTAAAGGAATCAGTCTTGTAGCTATCTGCAAGGAGAGCTTGAAGCTAGGTGACTGTGCAGGAGGGAAACAAACTGGAGAGTGCGAAGGTCCTGAACAAGACATGTTTATGAAGTTCAAACTTTGGACTTTTCCATTAGCTGCCTCTAGCCACTCTAACTACTTTAAAACTTGGAAATATTAATCACCTTCTAGTTTTACACTTTCTGTCTCAAAGGCATAAATTTTATCTTCCTTTTTTCTTTTAATAATTTGCCAAAAATAATTACAAAAGCACTACATGACTTCTGGTAAAAAATTAAAATTATGTAACAAAGTTCCCCTTTGTTCCAGGGCCATCTCATCTCCCATTTTATAAGTAAATACTTCGCTTACTTTCCATACTTTACTTTTCATTTTTCCCTTGCATTTATACGCATACCTATACATAGGGCAAAATATTTGGAGAGTTTTTGTGCTTGTGTTGGCATATGTACATACACAGACACACATACACACACACACAACTATGTTTGCCTTATTTTTTAAATTATTTTTAAATTTTTTTATTCTTTATTTTTGAGAGAGAGAGAGAGAGAGAGAGAGCGCGAGCGAGCAAGCATGAGCAGGGGAGAAACAATGACAGAGGGAGACACAGAATCTGAAGCAGGCTCCAGGCTCTGAGCTATCAGAACAGAGCCTGACACAGGGCTTGAACTCACAAACCACGAGATCATGACCTGAGCCAAGTCAGACGCTTAACCAACTTAACCAACCCAGGCGCCCTGCTTTTTTTTTTTTTTTTTTTTTTTTTTAATCTAAGACTATATCTATGTCAGATCTCTGAAGCTATGTATACCTTGGAATTAGTAGTCATTTCTGTTCATATTCAGGTAAGAAAAATCCCACTTCTCAACCCCTCTTATTTCTTTGTTGTTGTTATTGCAAATTTTTTAAATTTAAATTCAAGTTAGTTAACATATAGTGTATATTGGTTTCAGGAGTAGACTTTAGTAATTCATCACTTACACACAACACCCAGTGCTCATCTCAACAAATGCCCTCCTTAATGCCCATCACCCGTTTAGGCCATCCCCCTACCCACCTCCCTCCATCAGCCTTCAGTTTGTTCTCTGAATTTAAGAGTCTCTTACGGTTTGCCTCCATCTCTGTTTTTATATTATCTTATTTTTCCTTCCCTTCCCCTATGGTCATCTGTTTTGTTTCTTGAATTTCACATGAGTGAAATCATATGATATTTGTCTTTCCCTGACTGAATTATTTTGCTTAGCATATTTCTATCTTGTTTATTTAAAAACTGAATTTACCATATTTAATCCAAATAAGTACTAACATTGTATTCATATATACCAACAAAAAACTTTGTGATGCCCGTCTGTTCATCTTGTCTTCTGACTCTAGTTGCTAAATATCTATTAAAGTATGTCCTATTAGAAAATATTTGTGTGTTCATGATGCTTCATGTGACATCAGCCCATGACCTCACTTGCCATGATTTTCTTTCTCTTTTCTAACCACTTGAAAATTCTCAATCTGCATTATTTCTACAATCAACCCATAGCAGCCAGTTTTGTTTTCTTCTGATGGTTACAGGCTAGAGAACAACTAAAGTCATTTTACATCTTTTGTTTGCTTGGCTCTTTAAACTGCCCAAGGCTTTGCAAAAACAATCTTAAAATATAGTTATGGTGGTTTTCTCAAAGCATATTTTAACGTTTCTCATAAATGGTTTTTTGGATTTTACCACCTGACAAATGCACAGAACCAAAAAGAAGGGGATCATTTTTTAACTTCCATGAAGTCAAAGTTTGAGGTTTTAGTAGGCCAACGAGTTCTAAAGAGTTATTTTTTTCCCGTTTCATGTGCAACTTACAAAAGGCTCCTACAATATCACAATTATGCTTACGATTTCTTCCCACTACTAATTGAAATACAAAACTTGTAGCCACAAGCACCCACGATGACCACAGGATGACGGTGAAGTGGCCTGTGGTCAGCAGTGATTCATCATGCCTAAAATGTTCGCAATTAAACTTAATGGAGGGGAAATAGGCCTCTCTTTATAGGCAGTTGTCCCCCTTTTTTCCCACCGATTCAACCATGTTATTAAACACAAACAAGAACATATTTTCCCTAAAATTCACTATTTGACTCAAGTGTCTATTAACTCAAGTTAACCCAAATTAACTCAACTATCTGTTTTCAGCAGTATTTAGAGAAATAAAAGATAATTGTTGTTGATTTATATTTTTAAAACCAAAGATGTTAATATGAAATAGGGTGGGAAAAAAAAGCAGAATGGAAGCACAACCCAGTAGAAAGGAAGCTATAATTATCTAAACACACTGTGGCCAAATCACGTTCCAAATTATCATTATAGATACCATAAAATATATTTTTTACAGTCTTTAAACAGAGTGCTGTGATCAGACATTTCCTCTCCTGTACATACTTCAAAGAATATGAAATTGAAAGAAAAACAAAACCAATAGAGTAGAATATCCATAAATAATATCAAGAAATTATTAAGCTGACCATAATTGTTTACACTTTAGGCTACCAAAGATCCCATCAAACCAAAAAATAGTCATAAATCATACCACTCCTGCCAGTATCTCCTTTTGTCCTTCTCTGTTTTCAGTTATATATAAAATTAAAGAATCACAGAATGTACCAGATTGTATTAGATATGTAAAATGAAGAAGTTTTCCTTCATACTCAGATCACACACAAATAAAAATTGTCATTGTATTGACTCCAAAGTAAGGACATGGTCCCAATGTTGGATTCTCACTGCTACCTTAAATTCCAAGAGTTTAGAATAAATTGAGAATACCTTTCAGAATTCAAAGTAGGAGTCCGCCATTACTTTATAGGTTCCCGAAAGAGAATATTTACTGTGCCCCTCCCAAAAGAATATTTAATCTGAAAATTACCAAGTTCTCTGAACGAATGGGAAAAATTAGTAAGTTTTCAGTTCATCTTGTAAATATGCAAGAGTAATTTCTGTACAGTTGAATTAAGGATTTTAATGATTTAAGTACCCTGTATATGAAGTATTTTACCTGTAAAACTTTAGAGCCTTTGTGGAGTTTTAAATTATATTTTGTTACTTGATAGTATTATGGTGCAGACATCTTAAAAAACTCAAGACACAATAATTCATAAGGCCAAGCTTTCATATAAAAACAATACAAAGATTCCTGTAGCTGGTAGAAGGAGTCAGAATGGATCCTTAGATCAAAAAGAGTAAATTCTTTTTTCTTTTTTTTTTTGATGTCAAGTATCTGTTATTTTCAACCTTATCTTTTTTTTTAATTGTAGTTGATATACAATGTTACATTACTTTCAGGTGTTAAGATTACGTTCTTTATCGGGGCGCCTGGGTGGCGCAGTCGGTTAAGCGTCCGACTTCAGCCAGGTCACGATCTCGCGGTCCGTGAGTTCGAGCCCCGCGTCAGGCTCTGGGCTGATGGCTCGGAGCCTGGAGCCTGTTTCCGATTCTGTGTCTCCCTCTCTCTCTGCCCCTCCCCCGTTCATGCTCTGTCTCTCTCTGTCCCAAAAATAAATAAACGTTGAAAAAAAAAATTTAAAAAAAAAAAGATTACATTCTTTATCCTCCCTTTTTCTGTTATTATTTTGTTATTCTATTCTTTGTTTCATTTCATTTACATGTTCAAGGAATATTTACCCAAGATGCATATTTTGTGTTCTACACTATTCAGGCACCTGGATACAAAAAGGAAAATAAGACAGAATTCTGTCATTACATTTTAATGTAAACAAAGGAAATACATACCGGGGTATGTCAGAAGGTGATAAGTATCAGAGAGAAAACTAAATCAAGAGTTTGGACAGGATGTGCAGAAGACAGAGCTGATTGTAATTATAATTACAGTGGTCTAAGGACACTCTTTGTATCATGGGACCAAAGAATTGGTTAAGTTCAGCTAAGAGTAAGTAACATAGGCCTACACTTGAGCAGATCCATTTCACCTTCAGAAGTACACAGACATGGATATTTATCCCACACAGCTGTTAATTACATGTGGTTTCTCCCATAATTAATTAGATATGGCTTTGACCTTTGTCTTTTCTTTGCTTCATGTTACAATCTTTGCATCAAGCCAAACCTTTTTTTTTTTTTTTTTTAATGGATTCTTAATCTCCCTTTGGTACTCTTAGTGGTATTCAATTACATTTTTCAATCTTCTTGTTTTGCTCCTTTCAGTGAGAGACATGTAGCAGTAATGTGAATTCACTGTCCAAAAAATTATCCATTTTCTTATCCAATCTGCTGTAATTGACAGATTACCCCATTTTCCAATAGAATACATGATTTTATGAAGTACATCTTGAGTACTAAGGTCATCACAGAGCTTGACAGAAATCAGGTATCATTTCAAACAGCTGTTCTCAATTGTGGCTTCATTTTCACATCACCTGGGTAACTTTAAAAATATTGATGCCTGCACCCCACATCAAGAGTTTCATTCAATTTTCTGAGTGGGACTAGGTATTGGTAACTTAAAAAATCTCCCAAAGGGCACCCATTTGCAGCCAAGGTATATGACAAACTGAATTGAGCCTTTTACTCAATGAACCAGCAATGCCAGCAGGACCTGGGTGCTTTTTTAGAAATACAGAAAAGTGGGCACCGTTCTAGACTAATTGAGTGAGAATCTGCATTTTTAACAAGATCCTAGGTGAGTTTTATGCATATTAAAGTTTAAAAAACACCGCTCTAGATATACTTATTACAAAAGGACTGTCAGTTTTGTAAGTGACTGGAACCCTGATGCAAACTGGAAAAAAAGATCTTCGTATGAACTAATTAAGGAAAGAAGAATGTGTATTACTGTTAAATAAGAATTATGGAATATTTTAAACTAAATATCACTTTACATATCAAAAGACTCTGAATAATTAATAATGATGATTTGGCTCTACTCTAAAAAATATAAAAATGTGTTTGTTACAAAGATATTCTACCAACTTTTAGAAATAACTTATGCCAAACAAGTTTTCTCAAGTAGGCTCCTATATCATATTTCTTTCGCTTAGTTTTAGTTGGTTAACCTTTTTATAAGAAATTTTAAAAAGTAAACATTTTATAACTATTATCATAAATTCCAAGGTAATAGAGCTAGCTTTAATGCTATTTTACTCTTCTGGGAAGCTATTTGACTGATGTTAAAACATCTGTATGTAGTTAGGGCATATAGTATGTTATCAAACCTTTATTCACCAAAGAAATGCCTGGAAGATTTCTTAGCCTAATCTGTCCCTATCCAGCTACATTTATTACCAAAGTAAAGATGTCTGAGCAGGTGGATTTGTTAATAACAACTGGCTGTAACACTTTTCTGTGCGCATTTCAGTTCCTTAATCTTTAAGGATGAATGATGGCTCTATCCCACACACACTACCACAACCAAGTAAAATATGAAAAATTTACTTTCAAAGAACAGAAATATATATATATGTATATATATATTTATGTATATATATATATATATATATAGAGAGAGAGAGAGAGAGAGAGAGAGAGAGACATAAAATACATTTAAAATGAGGTAGTTCCGTCATTTACCACAAGTCAAAACTATAATAAAATGTCCTCATATGAAGGCAAAGTGTTACAGTCTATTACATATTCATACCTTCTTTATAAGTGTTGAGCCATTATTAATTTAAGTAAGCAATTACTTGGGTCCTAACTGAATGCTGTAAATTCTCATCCCCCCCCATGACCCTCAAGAAGTAACTGTTCTCTAAGATGTGTCATTTGTGTCTTACGTGAGCCATTAATCACCTTCATTGATTTTAGATGAACTGAAAGTGATACCTATTTAACAGTGATACCTATGCCAAATTAATTTCACATCAAAAATGTCTCTCTGAAATTATATCCTTCATCCATATTCCTGACTATAGGTTTACATAACTTTTATCATAATTTATGCTCCATTTGACCCTCATAAGATTATTTTTCTCATTTTCACAATCAGGTTATGTTTTACTGTTTGAATGTAAGAATCCTATTAAACTGTTTCTAAGTCATAGATTGCAAATCAGAACTGGTTGTATGAATTCAGAACAAGCATAAAATGCCCCTAAGGAAAAAAAAAAAGACTCTTCAGGAGATAAGGAGCAAAGTTTCCCACGTTTACTAATATATTTGAAACCCCAAACTTGAAATGGAGATCTAAATTTGCTCAACATTTTAAAAATAAAAATGCATATAAGTGGTTTTGATATGCAAGCTGTCATTTTAAAAACAACTTGAAAAAACTGTCATTCCTTTTCCTCAACAGTAGCCCTTTGCTACTAACTACAGAAAAGAGGAAAAGGGAATAGGATCGAGAAATGGAGAGAGGAAAATAGATATGTGGAGGAAGGCAGAGAGGTAGAGAGTGGGCAAGTAACGTTTCAAAATGAGAAAGTTCAATAGTTACAAGTGTATATTAACAAAATGTAAATTTCCTTTGCTTGCTGAGAGTGGGAGAAAGGGGGATGCTTTAAACATCTCTGCTTATATATAATGACCGACACAAACTACATTAAAAGAACATTACAGCTGTTTCAGGAAATTCACAGTTCAGGGTGAAATATACCATATGTCCTCAATACCTACACACAACAGGGGGCATTAAGACAGCTATTAGGCTGACTCCCCGTTGTGCCTAGGTACTGAAGGACATATGGTGCCTTTCACCCTTGACTAACGTTTCCTTCCTTTCATTGTTTCCTGCAGCAACTTGAGTGCTTTCTGAATGTTGTTTTTCAATAGAAGGAAATGGAGTCTTCACCAACAACTATCCCCCACTACAATACACACATATACATAAACATCTTTCTGCTCAAAGTGATTTTTCTCTGTATAATACACTGCACTGTATTTGGCAATACACACCCATGACTAATCAATCTGGGAGCAAGTTTAACATATAATAATGAGGATATTTCTATGTGTGGGCTGCAAAATAGAACAATGTATAATCTCTAAATTAACGATGGAAACATTATAGATACTGACAGAAGAAACAAACAAGATGTGGTTAACCAAGAAGGATTAGCAGAAATGGAATACAAGTAATTCACTATTTTCTTAACCACTTGAAACAAAATGCATTTTCTCAAATTCATTCCTAATGTTCAAGAAGCTACTTTCCATGAGCCTGCTGAATCTTAACAATGTAAGAATCATCCTTTTTTTTTCTCTTTCTCAAGAAACAAATACTACATATTTACACACACAAGTTTCAGCAGGAATGACAACAGGAAAAAACAAACTGTAACGTGGAAGCAAACCAAATGCTCTAATAGTCACTGTCACTTGCCTGCACTACGGATACTTGTCCTTCTTCCCTGTTTACCAAAATTGATGTAGTTTGCATGTCTGTCTCAGGGAGGGGCAGTCTTATACCAACCTCAAGATTCAATCTATTTTATTTAATGGTGAGCATGGAATGAAATACAAGCCAGTAAGGGCTTATGGTTTCCGCAGGCACTGCTCCTGGAAGAAGTTGCCTCACTATTAAGAAGCAAGCCGAAGCAAAGGCCAGACTTCCTTTGCTGCAGTGTGCTGCCAAGCCTGCCTGTGCAAGGCCTAGAACTCTGGCAGCCGCCTGGAATACAGGACAGTTGTTAAAGCAGAAAGAAGAAAACAAACAAACAAATCCCAGAAAGCAAAAACCCTCACTTTGGTCCTTGCTGACCTTGTTGAGGCCCCAGTCAAACTGTATCTAGTACTTCCTACTACAACTCCATGACACGTATTTAAATCACTTCAACAATGTTGTGATTTTTTTTCCTTCAAAAGATATATGAACATATCTTCTGACCATATTTGCTGAGGACTCAAGTTTAATGCAATGCTCACGTAAACATAAACTCCCCCCAGATAGCCATAGCTTGGAATGTTTATATTTCATGAGTATTCAGAATAAGAAACGTTGTATAATACTACTTGGTTTCTCCAGTATGTGAGACTAGGCTAACCCATTTCTTTTTGTTCATTTCTTTTACTCACACTTAGGAAACTTATATAAAGAAAGAGGAGATAGACTTTATGCTTTTTAAATAATAGTTTAAGAAAGTACATCTATCGTATTTTAAACCACCTGGCTTTCAGACATACTGCCAAACTACCATCAATCATATTTTGTTCCCATTGGCTGGTCAGAAGAAGAAGAAAAACTAAAATATTTCAGCTTTCTTCCCTCACTTACTTACCTAGTGATCGAGTCCTAACTCATTTTCCTCTTACCAAATCCCTAAAGATACAGTACTAAATGGGAAAAGTATGGAGAAAAGGGACAATGATAAAATGGGGAAAGGTGGCAAGAAAAGCAATTGAAGAATAAGAAAAGTGGGCCGATGGGATATGTCAGAAAAGGCACTACGTGTCTTCGGGAGGACATAACTGCAGGACCACCGCATACTGTGTGTGACCCATGCTTGATCACCGAGGACCAAGTCCCAGGGATACCAAATGAGAACTCAGAGGACGTGTCCAGTGTGTTTTAAGGGACAGCCCTGGTGGGGATGGAACACAAGGCAGCTCATAGCAGAAGGCATGACATTTGGAGGAAAAGGAATGAGTTGAAGTCCAAGTGCTGCTATTTTCTCTCAATGTGCCAGTGGTCTTGGCCAACTGACCTAACCTAACCTTCAACCACTTGTGAAGAATCCTACATAGGAAGAATCATACTTAAAGCAGAGCCCTGTGGGAAGATGAAACAAGATCCCACATAAAACACACACACTGAAATGTGTAATTCACATGTTCAGCACACCCTCCAATTTTTCTGTTTCAACAGCCCTGAGACATCAATTCCTGGGAGCTGGTGAAGTTTCCCAGCTGGGTTGCAAAGACTCTTACCAGGATTGGCCCTGAGCATTGCTGAGAGAAAGTTAAAATGACAACATCCTAAGTTTATTTAACTATCTTAACTTTGCAAAATATGTATTTTTCTCATGTCAGATATAATTTATTCCAAACCACCAGGAGTCTTCTAAACTAGATATCATCCCCTCTTTCAAAGCAGAACCCAGTCATGAGAGATCCGTATTCCTATTTAAAACAATCTACTTATTGAATGAGAAAGAATTAGAGCCCCATCAACTAATTCTCAGTCCAGAAAAGATTCAAGACATATTTGAGTCACTGGTACAGAAATATATCAACTTCACTTTTGCCAAATTATCCATTAAATAACTGTCAAGTTTTATTACTGGCATTCACATGAGGTGATTAGAGTCAGGTGAGCACTATATCTCCTCTTCCCAATAGCCTCATTATCAAATGGTACCTGAGCCTAGGCTACATTTGAGTAAGAAAAAGAAAAACCCAAATCTCAGAAGCTAATATAACAAAGGCATATGTCCTGTCCATTGGAGGCTGACTAAAGGCTCTGACCTTGTCCTTGTTGTTCTCACTCAGAGACCCAGACTGACAGACAGCAACTAAAAGGAACACTGCCAGAGGCCATGGCAGAGAGCAAAGGGAGAGGCCCTGTAATAGCAATTAAATGCTCAGTCAGCTTACTAACGATGAACCTCACCATGCAATGTCCCATGGAAGACGAAGAGCCAGAAGTATTCACTGCAAACAGTAGTGACTGCCCCCATATTCACAATGAAAGCAATTCTTAGAAAAATTTGCCAAACAGGCAAACATTTTTTACCAATCAGGCACGAAATCAGTCATATGATTATTTTTTTAACCTTTTTTTTTTTTTTTAATCTGGTCAATCCTATAGTTGAAAAACAACATATTGTTGCATAGAGTAGGGAGAACATAGAGCCAATGAATCTCTAGACCTGATCTAAAGGTAGTAATGAGTTAAGCTAGCTGGATTCTCTAACTGGTATGACCCAAATAATTATGGGGGCAGAGCCGATGACATATCTTAAACATTGTTCATTTCATCCATTTCTAGCAAGCCATATACTAATTAGCAAAATCTTTGTTGTAGATTTCTATAAGGATCTTTGAAATTTTTGAATAGCCACCTCTGGAGAGGATTTCTGTTTAGGGCACATCAAATGCAAATTGACTTTTTGCTGCCAAACAAGTCACCTTAAAACTCAGTAGCACACAACTATAAACTAGTATTTCTTATGCATCTATAGAGTCCGGCTAACCTCAGGTAAGTTCCTCATTTATCTGTGGTTGGCTCTGCTCCACACGTCTCTCCTCTTTGTCTAGGAATAACAGACTGCCAGGAATGTCCTTCTCTGGCTAAGGCAGAAACACAAAAACTCAGTCAGAAACACACAAGTTACCTTGAAACCTTGGTGCAGAATTGCACACTGTTATTTCCACCTCCTTCGTTGGGCCAAAGCAAATTACATGGCTGAGACCACAGTCAATAGGCAGGGAAGTTCTTCCCAGTCATGGTGGGAGATTATCACAAAGTTACAGAGCAAGCCACGGATAGGACAACAGATGTAGAATAAGTACAGTCATTACTGCAATCTAGCACATACCCCAACCGAAAAGATAAAAATTAACTCACATACTCATATGTCACTTTTTTTGCATACTAGTTTTTAAGTTTCAAAACTCCCACTGCCTTCAGTGGATTTAGATCTGTGTAGAACCCCACCAACATGACTCCTAGCTAGGGTCTCTGACAATTACTGCTTTAGTAAAAATCAGTATCTTCTGATAGTTGTAAAAAGCATTTGAGCGGAACAAAGGAAAGGAATTAGACCATACTCCCAGCAACCTGAAGCAGAATAAAGACTCAAGATAAAGGACTTAATTCTACATCTATTCTGAGTTAAGATCAAAGACAGTCAATCTTCAGAATGTGAAACAAAAAGTGATATGCTTTTTTGTCCCTTTCATGTATAAAATTATACAGATGACTCACACTTGTTTGACCATACACCTGCAGTTCTTGCTTTGCAGAGAGTAGGTTAATAGCAAAAAAAAAAAAAAAAAAAAAAATGGTTCTCTGTGAGATGTTTAAAAATAAGTGAGCTGGAATGATGCTATAGAATACATAAATTTCAGGAAGAATCTAAAGAGAATTTTAACTTTACCTGATACCTGGTCAAACTGTCATCACAAAAGCCTGCTGGTGGGGAGAGGGTTTTGGGGAGTGACAAGGTGTTAAGTTCTCTTGAGCAGAGAGTCTCAGAATAAACTAGAATAATGCATGTGGTTATCTTGAAAACTGCAAGACGTATCATCATTTTCTCTGAATTTTATTAAGCAATTCTAAAGTTTATTGGCAGCAGATAAAAGCTGATATCACAACTTGGTCCATGTTGGTTTCTGCCATGCAAAGGAGACCTAACAGTGATTTTGTACAGGAAGCATATGCCCTCTTAATTACACAAAGCATTAAGTTACTTACAGAAGAATCGGGAACCATATGGTCCATTAGAATCAGAAGTCAGAAGGTAATGGAGAATAGGATTTCTGTGCTTTCTAGCTAATCAGAGATAGCATGCAATAGGAAGTGCTTTTCACAAACAAGGAACCAGTGCAGAATTTCATCTTTTCATTTGGCTTATTCAAAAGCTCTTTACATTATTCTAAGAATGGCTGTGGGAGTGAAAAACCCACCTTGATTGTTTTGACCTAATTTGTCACATCTCTGGAACAGCACTTACTAAATTGCATCATGATGTCACTGTTTATTTACTCACAGAAGCCTGGGCTCTTCTGGATCAAGGGCTCCAGCTTATATAGCTGGGTTTATCCATTCTCACTCTTAGCAAATTCTTACTTAAGGCTGAGTTGTTTCTGATTTCTCTAGGACTGCATGAAGTCTATCCCAAAGCTAATATTATATTCCTATAGAGAAAGGTGACATTTTGTAAAAAGAAAAAATATGAATAGCATTCACTTTCTGTATATAATAGATCCTGATGATGAAAGATAATTGAATGACCAAAAAGCGTGTGCTGCTCTAGAAGGTAAAAATGGACCAAGCAGCTTTATTTTGAAGTTGATACCTGTACCAAGATTGATTTTTAAGAACTGTTTTTCAAAAAAGACTTTAATAATCATTTTAATTTCTAAGTCACTAGAAACCTATGTTTACAGTACATTCTCAAGTGTGTAATGTTGGAACAAGTTTTGTTGTAGATTCTACAGTATCTGTGTACTTACGGTCCTTGGGAAGACGCAGTCACAAGAAAGAGGGTGAGCCTTGATTTTGACCCTGAGTTTGTGGTGAAAAGATAGAAGAGTTAAATTTGCTGGCTTTCTATTTTGCAAAGCATTTCAGGTTGTAGGACAAGTTATGGGGAGGAAACCCACCATATTCCCCAACATATAAAAGCATTTCACTTCATTCTTTAACAGCATTTCATTAAGTTCAAAAAATATTAGAAATACTTTTGTAAAAACAAATAAGAAAAACACCTTTTTATGCAGTTACCTTATTTACAGTGCTTCTTGGAAAAAATCAAATTTATTCTAGTGCTGAAGCATCAGAATGATATTTTCAAATAAAGGAAAGGACTTCAATGAGTATCAGTAATCCTTTCAACAAATAAAAGCCGAAATACTTTAAAATTATCATTTTCAAAGTTGTGAAATTAAGTAGCCTTTTTAACGTCAAAAATATGCCATGGGCTGTCTCACATAAAATAATCATGAGTATATGTTAAATAAAAAATAGATGATGGTAAAAACATACTGAAATCAACAATTCTTTAAAATAAATGTGTAGTTGTATTAACTACCATATCATGAAAATACATGCTTGTACACTTTCAAAAATAGCATATGTGTTTCCGTGTGTGTGTGTGTGTGTATGTACTATATACGTTCAAGCAGACAATTCGTAATTTGCATCTACTTTTGGAAGCAGTATATAATAATTTTGATGCCTGTCCTCTCTCAGGGCTCCACATGTTAAGATTCACTGAAAGGAAAGTGTGTAAATAAGTAATAGTACAAAGATATCATTTTGTTCAAATGTGGGAATTTACTGACTACATTTTATTGACTTTTGCCAAATGTGATCGTAACACTTAGTGGTTCCATTTCATGAGGTTTGGGGTTATGAAAAGAGTCTCTTCCAGGACTGAAATCCCAGGTTCACTGCTACACTAGCCATGGCCAAACAAGCCCAGAGGTCTCAAGCTCCATCTGTTTGTGTTGCATTAAATATTTATTGGAGAATAAAAATATTAAAAGGCAGTATAAATCCATGGTGACTGCACATGTGGTCCCCATACTGGATAAGTCTCAAGAAGTAGAAAATTAGGGAAGAAGGTGAATAATTACAATGATGCACATGTGCAAAGGGTATTCTCAAATGTAAAGAAATAAGCACATTATTTAATGGAAAATTCTCATTTTTATTTATTTTATTCTCAAATTTATTTTCTCAATTCTGAGGAAAAAAGCCTTTGAAATTTAAGTAATTATAAAACCAAAAGAAAACCAGAGAAGCACAGAGTTAAAAGGTTATAGCATGTTTTTACCATAATAACATCTTATAGATGTTACTTTATTAATAAAAATGTATGTTGTACAAAGGTCTCCATAACGTGTTTTAAGTCCTGTGTTACGTTTCTTCTGTTACACACCATAGCCTGCATTTCAGCTATGCCAAACTACAAGCAGATCTCCAAATTAGTGTCCTTATCCCCATCTTTACACCTGCTGTGCCTGGAATTTTCTCGGTAACTTCATACTCCTATTTCAATCTCAGATCAAATGATTCCATTTACTGAAGCCCATCAGGCTTTTTGGGGCCCGAGTTGCTACCCCTCACCGCTCAATACCACATGCTCCCTCTGCTATACCTCCTGTGACTTGTAAAAGCCAAAATTTTCACACTTTTCCTTAGATTATACGACTCTAAATATAAACACTTCATTAATCTTTGCATTTCCAGTGCCTAACACATAACAAGCCCTATGGAATAAAGTCTCATTAAGTAACATGTATATATTTGAGACGAAGCCAGCCAATTTATATAGATGGAAGGTGTGTATCAAAGATATCAATGTTTTCAAATATCACACTATTTTTAACAAATTAAATTTAAAAAGTATAGAAAATTTACAACTCCTTTATTTTAATACAAAACAGGATTTTTCAAAGGAAATATATGTTTAAATGTACATATAAGTAATATAATCAGCCTACTGTATTATGCCTTTATAAGATCATTTTAAAACCTGGCATCAATTTTTATCTTTCTAATATGAAACACTAGCTTTACTCATCCTATAAACTCCCCAAGTATATAGTCCATGCCATAGAACTCTGTGTCTCAACAAACTAACTCATTTATCTACAAAAATAAACACCAATAAATGTTTAATTATATTGACGTTGATGATACGAAAACTGACATATATTCCCTAATTTTTATGTAATGCAATTAAGTATAAGCTGTCCTGCTGTGTGGATGCCTTCGTCTTCTCTGGCTCAGTTAATCATCACAGAGTGAAGTGACTGCTCCTTTTGCCTAAACTCTTTTCTTGGACCACTGCCTGAAAATATTTTACTTATATTTGAGGATTCAACCTACCCCTTCCAAAGCAAACTCTTTCCAACCCTCAACCAAAATCAGTAAAACACCCCCAACTCTGTGTTCCCACTGGACTTAATGAATGATATGTACATCACACTGGATTATAATGGTTATCTCAAAATATGACTCCTTGCCTTGAAAAGGGCCATGTAGTCTTCATTTACATATCCCCACAGATTCACATAGTACTCTGCCCTTTGTAGATCTCAACAAATGTGTGTTTAATGAACTAATGAATGGATGATGTTAAAGACAAGTGGCCATTTCAGTAACATCATGAATGTCTAAGCAGAAAACCTTGAGCAAAATCAAACGTATAACACTACTTCAAAAACACTGATTAATCACTGCACACCACCTGAGTCTTAAGTATAAGCTGAAGTCCCATGAATCCTGTAGGAAATCAATAAATAGTAAAAAATGATGGCGAGGCTATTTTATTAAACTGACTACATATTCTTTTTGAGAAAAAAAGATCTTTTTGAGATATTTTTGAGAAAAACTCATTCCCATTAAAGTAAATATCACTGACAGAATTCAAAGATCAAAAATATGTTCATGATTACTATAGCATACATTATTAGGATATACATATTCTTGCTTGCACGATGTCCTACAGAAATTGTGAAGAAATTTCACATTTGTATATCAATATACAAGTCACCAGAAGGAACGGTTATAAAAAGAAATCTTTACCTATTATAAGAGGAAAAAGAAAAATCATTTGAGCCATATCGTTTGGTGGAACCCAAGAAATAGTTGAATAAAAATGGCACGCAACCCCCTCTCAAATACACTTATTGTAAAAAAAAAAAAAAAAAAAAACTTTAAATATGACTCAATTGCCACCTTATCCTTAAACAACTTGGAACACAACTCATAACAAAAGATAAAAAAAAAAAGAAAAAAGAAAAAAGATCTTTGGAATCAGCCTGTCTCAAGTCTCAAACTCAAGACCAAAAAAACTATAGGACTTAGGAACATATATATTTTTGTTGTTATACATCAAACAGGTTTTTTTTTTTAATGTTTATTTTATTTTTATTTTCTCCAGAGACAGAGTGTGAGCAGGGAAGGGGCAGAGAGAGAGGAAGAGAGAATCCCAGACAGGCTCCCTGCTGTCAGCATAGAGCCCAACATGGGGCTCAATCTCATGAGCTGTGAGATCATGACCTCAGCTGAAATCGAGTTAGACGCTTAACTGACTGAGCCACCCAGGCGCCCCTCAAAAACAGTTGTTTTAGAGAGTCGTGGAACAAGGCAAATAAAAACAGCTAAACACCTACTGTCTCACAATGCGCTGCTTTATCTGCCTGTCCTTGACGTGATTTTGAGTTTCTGACCACTGGCTTAAACAAAACTTCTGTTTCATTTACACCCGTGTGTGCCAACCCCCTCCCCCAGTGCTACAAACAGCATGGTCAGTTCCATGGAAAAAAGTGAGACTGCTTCTCTTTTGGTCACAATGATTTAGTTGGTAGTTTGCATCATATCTACTATATGATAAACCCTCAAAAATAGCCATTGAATGAATTAGCAAATAAATAACTGAATGAATGAGTAAATGTCATCACGTAGTAACAATCACTGGGAAAAATGAAGTGTTTAGTGGACCACTAGTTAGAAACCTACTTTATATATGAGACTTCTGGAAAATGTTACAATAACAACCATTTCTTCCCATAATGTACTATGTTTACATGCATTACTCTATCTGTATCACACTCTCCACCTGACGGGTAAGGAATTGCATGTGGTATGAAAGGTGAAGGAGAACAAGATAAGAGAACACATTAAAATAAAGAGCAACAGAATCACTGACCACAATTTTAACAGTCAACAAATAGAAACCAACATAAAAATTATTTTTGTTGACAAAACTGTAGTGAAAACATGGTCACTTAGGTCAGCAGAACATAACTGAATTCTGAAGGAAGAAGGTGCGGAACACTGTTTTTAAGTGCTCTATCTTTCAAGTGGCTCAGGCTCACCAATGTCTGGCCATATTCGACTGAAGTCTATTATTTTGCTGAGAAACAGGAAGGAAACAATTCTCGTTTCTGTTTTTTTAATACAAGCTTTAGCAACTTAAGTAAAAATCCTAAAAGCACTTCGATACACATTTTCTCCTGTTGGTCTTGAAATTACATATTAAGCAGCATATTCTTTACATATGTTTTCTCCACATTTCCTTGTTCACGTAAATCAGGTAAAATAGAATTTGACTACATTCTACCTCAATGCTAAACAGAATGGGTTCAAAGTGTATGAAGAACTTTTTCAGGGCTCAGATTCCAAGAAAGAAAATTGGTTTGTTGACTTAATTATAGAACAATTACATACCAATATTTATTCAATCCATCTTTAGTAGTGTAGTTAAAAGCATAGTTTTAAAACATATACATTTTATTCTGCTTACATCTCATGATTGGAACGAGAAACAGTCTCTACAGCAAACACAGATATCTCCAAACTAGGAATTGTTTGCTCTTTTCTGTGTTTACAAATGCTTTGTTGGCAAATGTTGAACTTTTTATCATAACATTCCTGAATAATGCAGTGGCAAGATCTTATTTGAACTGTTTATCTGTGTTAAACTTTGCATTTTTCTCCTCATCCATTACAACCAGAAAGCCAACTTCTTAGTACTTCCTTGCCTCAGGGCTTTCTATAAGGAAAATACAGAAACTACTTATAGCCGTTTTGTTTTATGTTGTTGTTGTTGTTTCCTCTTGATAACCTAAATTCTTTGAAAATAATAATCCCTGATCTTAAAGGAGAAGTTAACAGAAAGAAATGCTTTTAGAAATAGGAGAAAAAGAGGAAGATTCCCTTCTGGTGAAGGCAAAGTATAGGATGCCTGGTGGTCTAAACTGGGGAGATATGTTCCCAATGTCTAAAACCTCTGGTCACAGAGAGCTTTCCAAATCCTCAGAGAAGAATGGCCTCATGGTGCACATGGTGGATAACCCCAGCCCTAGCACCCAGCTCCGTGCAAATACCACCGAGAATGGCACAGAAATTTCAAAACTAATAACATGGGGAGAAAAATGTGCTAAGACACTCTCAGCACAGACGTTACTTTACATCATCAAGTTAAAGGTAAAGTAAAAGATGGTTACATCTTAATATATCATACTTTACATTTCTTAAGAAAATTTAACGCTACAGATCTTGACCATTAAAATACAATGAAGTATTATTTTGATATAATGAATCAGATTGTGACTATATAATACTATATTGGAAGAGACTTAGCATATATATGTTTCATCAGACATGAAGATTCCTGACCAGATTAGGGACTATGTATATACAGAATAACCAATCCAGATAATTTATTTTACTACGTCTATTGATCAAAATAAATGAAGTCACTTGGCCCTGAATCCACATGACCCACAGATAGAAGACACTGTAAAATTTACTTTATTAGTGAACATGAAAATTAAATAGGCCAAATATAACCCAAATATGATCTACATGTCCATTTTTCCTGTGTTTTGATTTGGGGAAATTCTAAATCTTAACTTAATGATACTAATCAATGTACCCCTTATACCTCTGCAGGCTTTGAGTTTTTAAAAGGTGTGTAATGTTTCTTCTCGATATACTTTAAGACAGATTGAGTTTTCATGCAAGACTCATAGTAGGTACCTAATCAATATACACTGAAAAAACAAATTATACTGGCAATACATAATCATTGTAAAATATTCAAATACTTTGCAAATACTTAGGAAAAATATGAAAATGTCCCTTTATTCTCCTTAGACAAAAGCACTGTTGAGTTAGTACTCTTTTTTTTAACTTTATGTTTATTTATTTTTGAGAGAGAGAGAGAGAGAGAGAGCGCGCGCGCGCACAAGCAGGGGACAGGAAGAGAGATGGGGAGACACAGAATCCGAAGCAGGATCCAGGCTCTGAGCTGTCAGCACAGAGCCCGGTGCAGGGATTGAACCCACGAACCGTGAGATCATGATATAAGCAAAGTCAGACGCTTAACCAACTGAGCCACCCAGGCACCCCGAGTTAGTGTTCTTCTATATAGTCATTCCCATGCTTTTGCACAAACATGCATATATACATATTTTTACCTAAATGAGCTCAAAATACCTATTTTTCTATAACTTGCTGTTATGGGTTGAACTGTGTCCCCAGGAAGATATAAAGGAAGATTAAAGTCCTAATCCCGGGCCCCTGTGAATGTTCACTTTATGCAGAAATAGGGCCTTTTTAAATGTAATCAAGTTAAAATGAGGTCACTAGGGTGGGCATTAATTCAGTGTGACTGGTGAAGAAATAAAAGGCACAGAGACGTGCAGAGAGAATGCCAAGTGATGACAGAGGCAAGCCAGAGATTGCTGGTGCTACCAAAAGCTAGGAAGAGGCAGGGAAGGGTCCTCCCTTCAAATCTTTGGGGCAAGCGTAGCCCTGACAATATATTGTCTAGGACTTCTGGTCTTCAGAACTGTGAAAAAATACATTTGTGTTGCTTTAAGCCACCTAATTGTGATAATGTGTCATGGAAATCCTGAATCTGTTTTTTTTTTTTCCACAAATAATAATATTTAGACATCACTTCTAGTGTCCATATGTATACAGTTACTCCCTGGTTTTTTTGTACAATTATACTTACTGCAACATGTTTTTAACACCATTTTTTTTTTTTTTACTCAAAGGTAGTGAATGGCCAGCAGTTTTTAAGGTTTCTTTGTGAGCATATTTCATAATTTACAGAAAGCCTATTTGAACATCAAACTTTGCAAACATGCATCAAAACTCCCAATTCCCATAAATGCAAACACAGCCAAACATGTGCTCCCGGACATTCATTTCAATAATGTTGTGAACTTACTTAAACACACAGATTTATTTTCCCCTTGACATTTAAAACATTAGATCAACCTATCACTAGCAGGTTATTTGTGGATAGAAATAATTCTCTCTGTCTCTCCACTTACATTTTTGTTAAAACGTAACACACAGGCCATAATGTTAACCACCGAATGAATTTCCACAAACCAAATGCAGCTATATGATAACACAGATGAAGAATGGGTACGTTATCAGCACTCCTGGAACTATTCTCTTGTTTCCCTTCAGTCATTACCAACACCTGCTCCAAATTTGGGATTTTTTTTTTTTTTTTTTTTTTTTTTTATCCATTATAAACCAAAACTGCTTGGTAAGTAAGTTTCATTTCAACCTCAATATTTCCAAGAGTTCTAACCACTAGTCCACCAACCCCGCTGGGCCCTGCTCAATTCTCCTGCTCATTTCCTGCCATTTGCCACCTCCCACTCTGTGCTTCAGCCACACTGAGCCACCACAATCCCAGAAACCCACTTTGCCCCCTCATGCCCCTGAATCATTGTTTTTCTCATTCTTTGTGTCTTAAACGCCCCTCCCTACCCTATGGGCTCCTTTTTCCCCTGGCTCGTTTGTACAGCATCACTTCCTCCAGACTTTTTCCTATTCCTTTTCCAAGAAGGGGGTCCCCTTCTGAGTCCTTCATGAGCATACTTTTCTTTATCAGCATTGCAGCACTCACCACACTTTCAGAAATTTGCCTGGATCCTTCTGTTGACGGCTCCCACCAGCAAGAGGACCACCAGGATCACCTGTGGACCCAGAAATGCCAAAATGTGTATATTGCAATAAAAGAGAATACATCTTTCTGCCTCAACTTGTATGTCAGAGGGGGGAGGTTAAGGGGCTCCTGGATGGCTTAGTCGGTTAAGCACTGGGCTATTGATTTCGGCTCAGGTCACAATCTCCGTTTGCGAGCTCGAGCCCCGCCACCAGACCCTGCACTGGCAGCACAGAGCCTGCTTGGGATTCTCTCTCTGCCCCTCTTTCTGTCTCTCTCTCTCTCTCTAAAAATAAACTTCAAAAAAAGAAGAGGGAGGTCAGGAGCAGATATTTAGGAGGTCTTGGTATCTGGATGCCAGAAGTTTAAGGTAGATCTTTCAAGTCTGGGGACTAACTGGGACTGGACAAAGTTTGTGACACAGCAGTTTATCATCAGTGGACACGGGGAGGTGAGGACCTTGTCACAAGCCCTGAAAAGCAGTTGTCTGAAAAGTGACCTGTGTGCCCAGATGAGTCATAACCTGTGATCCTGAGATGCAGGCTTATTTGTTCAGGAGAGTCCTCCTTTGGTCAAATACACTAGGTTTCAGGTAGTTCTTGAAGCAAAGATAAAAGTTCCGTACCGCATGCACTCAGTGTCAGGGGACCAGTCACGTCCACCTGCGTCGTCAGGTCACCAGGTAATACAGGACATCCAGGAACCACGCACCCGCCCACCACTACGGCTGGACTGCCCCAGGCAAGCCTAGTTTTCGGTCTCCTCTGCCGCCCTCCTCTCCGCGCGGCTGCCAGGGTGGGACTCTCCAGCGGGAGATCCCGCGGGAGATCCTGCGAGCTTTCTCTCGTCTCGCGAGGTTTCACGCTACTTTCCCAGGGCCAAGATCCCTCCTTGCGGCTTTGTCTTTCGCCGTCAGCCCTAGGGGCAGATTGCTCTACCGTGGCTCCCTGAGGTTCGAATGTGTCCGCAGCTCCACTGGTGGTGACTTGGGTCTTATTCAGCCATGTGACTGGCAGGTGTGTGCACGTGAGCACTTAATGCTGGGTACTGTTGTCATTTGGAAGGCTTAGTTACGCTCAGGATTATAATCACAAATCCGGGAGCTGTTACTATTTGGCTTTATGGGCGGTGGCATCTCCAGGTATCACACCAAAGTGGCAGGGCTGAGGTTCCAGCCAGCTTCCAGGATCCATGCTCTTTCTTTTCTATTCTGTTCTTTTGTGGGGTCTGTTTGTTTTTTTAAGATAAAATATCCGAGGGGTGCCTGGGTGGTTTAGGAGGTTAAGCATCTGACTCTTGTTTTTGGCTGAGATCATGATCTCATGGTTTGTGGGATCGAGCCCCACATGGGAGCTCTGCACTGACAACACAGAGCCTGCTTGGGATTCTCTCTCTCCCTCTCTCTCTCTCTTTGCCCCTCCCCACCCTCTCTCAAATATATATATATATATTTTTAAGCATAGCCAAAATGTTGACTTCTTTGTTGATGTCAGGATGTATTTTGGGTTTAAAACACATACGCTACATGGGGCACCTGGGTGACTCAGTTGGTTGAGCCTCCGACTTTGGCTCAGGTCATGATCAGGTGTGTGGGTTTGAGCCCCAAGTTGGGCTCTGTGCTGACAGCTCAGAGCCTGAAATCTGCTTCAGATTCTGTGTCCCCCTTCCTTTTTGACCCTCTCCCACTGGTGCTCTGTCTCTCAAAAATAAACATTAAACACACACGCACACACACACACACACACACACACACACACACTACAAATGGTTCCACTGAAGAGTTACTGTCACAAACTAATTTTTTCTTCCTATGTCCAAATACTCACAGAGAGCCGATTTCCAGAGTACCTGAAATATGGCACAGGCCTGTGAGTTGGCTCCACAGAAGATTTTTGTGTAAGCAACACAAAAAAAGATGGTGTTTGTTTCTCATCACCTGGACATATCTAATCAAGCCACTTGATTATTTTTTAACTCATCTGTGTCCAGAAGCACTGTCATGTTTTGTTTGGTGCCATTCTCATTCAATTCATACCCAAAAAGTCCAGAAGTAACTCAGAACTAGAAAGTGGCTGGAATGCTAAGGTTGACCAGGGCTTTTGCTACATGATAGTTGTCACCTGACTGGAATGTCTAAGAAGAATGACAGGAATTACAGTGTTCTGCTCAATTTGAACAGGACTTCCCAGAATGAGGTGGAGGACCAAGAAATCCACCTGCCTGCTTGGTGGTAGCTCTCCAAAGGGCAAGGCCAAGAATCTTCTGGATGTTTTGTCAAGTTGACATGGTACAGAAAATATACAGAAAAGCAAGGGTGACCACCAACCATGTGGAGACAGATGATCTCAGTTCCCTCTTCTCTAACTTTTCAATGCCATGGTCCTCAAGGATAAGCACTGAAAGTGATTCATTTAAATTCACTACTTATATGAGCAAATTAATAAATAATGCAAATATCAACTCTCTAAGGGAACGGGTTGAAAGTGAGTAGAGGCCACTGTGAGCTACAAATTAACCTGAGCATATTTACTGAGAGCCGTTGTCACTGTCTAATTCCTCCCTCAGAAGTGTTGAACTGGAGGAAATGCAATTAATGGTGAATGCTGAGTGAGCTAAGGTCAAGGCTAAGAATAACAGTCAGTGCTATGGAGAGAGTAGGTTAAAAGGAGGTACCTTAGAAGTCAGAGATCAAGAGCAAGCATGGGAGGCAGGTAAAGCCATCCAGAGCCAGGGGAGGTGTAGCGGCTGAGGGTCACCACCTCCCAGAAGACACTGAACCAGGGAACTATTTAAAGGTATGAAAGCAGCCATCACTCCGTGGAGATGGGCGGATCTGGAAATCCAGGACAAGCTGACTTCAGTGCAAAGCTTCTTTTACTTTTTCTGCTCTAGGAATTGTTCAAACTATAATACATTCTTGGGGCTTTGCCCTAGGAAGCCACGTGGCTACAGTGCCACAGCTGACAACTGCTAAGGACTTTCAGCTTTCCTCATAAGGCAAAGTTCCCGTCTGTTCTAAATCCCTCATGATTAAAACTTTTAAAACCCATCTGGCTACATTTCAAATAAGGAAGACTTTTGAGACTCATAGAACAAACTGGGATGTGTAGTCTGCAGAGATAGTTAATAATTTTAGGATTTGATTCATGCCATTGAAGAGAAAAAGGTTCAAAGGCCAGGGGAACCGCACACTTCATAACAGTTATTTTCCCACAACAAATATGGGTAACAAAACTTGAGCAGTGATATGATAGAGATGGGAATGTATGAAGCAGAATAGCATCTGCAGTTTTATTAAAAATGCATATTAACCCAGATTAAAATTACATGGGCTATCAATCCTCTTGTTTCAGAGTATGTTGAATGCCAGCTGGGTTCAAGGGAAAAAACTTACCTTTTCCCCTCCCTGCTAAGCTCTAATGTTGCATGGTTTGCCAGATGCGTGAGGGACTTGATCCATCCCTGGGGAATGCACAACAGGCCAAGAACAGGAGTTAGACACCTGACCTGGGTCCCAAGATGGCTCAAAATCAACTCCATTTGCACCCAAAACTGGAAGGCAACGTTTTTCAAGGTGTGGTTGTCAGTCCTCGCAGCTAGGTGCCTTTCTTACTATCTAGTTGGTTGTCACAGAAAAACAAACAATGCAAAGCCAAAATGCCACACCGAAGTCAATTGGCCTCATGCAACAAAAGAGATGAAGCCAGATATTTGATGCAATTATGTAACTGTCTCAGGTAAAGAGATTTGTTTAAACTGTTACGTCAATTACCTGAGCATGTAGAACTAATTCTATGCCAAAGAGTTCTGCCAAAGCTAACAAGGCATTAATCTATTAATTCAAATTGAACATTAAGAAGACTGAGTTTGACTCTAAGACCTGATATTTTGATTTGTGCAATGAGGCAGGAGTTCTGTTTTGATTTCTTCAATGATGTTAAATTTGACTGTATTGAGCTGAAGGGACTAAAATGCTTCTGATCCAAAGAAATAATGATCATATAACTCAGATTTTAAAGTAATAATAATAAAAAAAAAGCTTACATAACAATATAGTTTGAACCTGTACAGTAGCAGAAAGGTCATTTTCAATCCCTTATTTATGAAACTGACCCAAATACATGAAATATTAGACAATTTCTCAGTAAAATTGGTTCAGGCATTGTTTCCCTGAGTAGAATGTTTAAAACTGTGTCTTAAAATGTCTCATATATATTTAATTTCTCTGATATCTCAATTTTGAATTTTTAGGAATATAATAATAATCAAAACGATTCCTCTAGTAAGATCCCATAGTGTCAACACATTTTGTATTTTGTGAACCCTCTTTTATGTTAAGAATTTTCCACAACTTCAGCTAAGCAGAATAACCCTATGGGGAGAAATAGATTTTTTGAATTCGCTAATTTTTTCAGAGCATTTTGCGGAGGTAACAATTTCTGCCTAATTGCATTTGTAGCTAAGCATTACTTTCTAGAACAATTGATGGTTTTAAAGATATCACATTATGATTCTAATGATTTTTTTTTTATTTTCTCTTTCTCCCTCCCTCTCTCCTTCTCTCTCTTTCTGTTTTTACCCTCTAGTAGTAGTAATAGTAGTAGTTACATAGCCATGAGGTTGAAAAACAGAAGTGTACCTTTGAAAGTTATCAGATTTAGAATCTGTGGTACAGTATAAATATGACTTCAGATTCTCCTTAAACTAGGAGAAACTGCAACCTAGGCTAATTTTTTTTTTTCCCCATTAAAGTTACAGTTTTTATCAGCTGGTTGGCCCATAATAGAAAGGAGAGCATTTCAAACGTGTTTAGAAAATGGTAGGTAAGCAGGTCATTGCTGTCGTAAGTTATTCAGAGAAGGTGACTGACTGCTTGATTGGCTTATGAGCTGGACCCAGCCCCTCATCTTCTCCCCTGCCCAAGGGATACATGCTCTGCTCAGCATTCCCGTAGTGGGGGGCACGTCCAAGGATGCAATTTGGAGAGGACAACGTGTTGTTGAGACTACCTGGACAGTATATGTGGTGACTGAACCCACGTAAGGCCTCAGCAGTAACTTTTAGCATCCTGGCTGGTAGGTACGGAGATCCCCTCATCTTGCAGCTGCCCAGGATGGGCTTCCTAGGTTATGTCCTTTACTCGTTAAACCTGCTCACCTACCACTCTGGAGTGGCCAGCCTCTTTCTGCCATCTCTCCTTGCCCTTGAGTGAAGGGGCAAGTTTGAGATTTCACTTGCGGAACCCCACGTGTTTGAAAGACAGTAATTAACTCCAACTTTACCTAACTGCATCTTAAGACAAAAGATTTCACCGTATGTGTGATTCTAGGTAGCATACTTGTGTTTTGTGACCTTTGGCTGCCACGAACGTAAATAAAGATTTCCGAAGTGACTTCTAAACCTTTTTTTTCCCTTTTCAACGTCCTAAGACGACCTTTTTTTTTTTTTAGTACAACTGTTAGATCCTGGCATTTCACATGTTTTTCTTGTATACCCCTCTTATTAGTACTACTTGGGTTACCAACCATTATCTGACTGATGGCACCGAAGGATCTCCAGTGTTACTTCATCCAACCACATTTTTTTTCTCAAAACTTCCAACCAACCTGTTTAGAACATTTTCATTAACTTATGATTTAGGCAAAAATGGTACTACCACAGATGCCCTGGGCAGCCCTTCTTTCAACTTTACATTAGGATATTCCCTGTGCTCTGGTCTCCAAAGTTTCTAGGAAGAGCAAAATAATAATCTCATATACCACATCCATTGAATTGAAATTTTATCTAATTAGCACATTCCCTAAAAGAGCATGGACTAGCTGTTCATCCAAGACATAGGCTATCCTGAAATAAGAAGCTCTTGTCAGAAGCGAAATATAAAATCCACACCCACACCTCTGTCACTGGGTGCTAACCTGTGGGCTGAGTCTCGACAAAGGAAAACGAGACATCTGACAAAGTATACTGCTTTGTCAGCCCCATTCTCATTTTTGCTATGCGGCAAAAATCTTAATAGATCAATCCGATCCCCTTTGATTTGAAAAGGAAACCTCTACTCCCAGCTAAGTGCAAAAATTTCTGAGACCAATCCTTCAAAATGCGTTTCATCGTAAGGGAGTATGAACCTCTACACTTGATTAAAATAAAAGTTGAACACACTGATGTCAATTATTACCGAACACAAGAAGGGTTCATAAAAGCGAGAATCATTAGATTATGGAAATGATTTTTATAGGAGAAATGATTCTCTCCCCTGCTTTAAATGTGTTTTATGTACATATATGTGAGAATGATTATGACTTTAAAGTTTATTGCAGGAAACGTCTATTCTTCCCAGTTCTGATTTTTTTAATTCATGATATTTTCACATTTCCTTTTGCCTTTGTTCTGGCATTTAGCTCTCTGGAGCCATTATTCAAAGTGATACTTAATAGCCCCAATAAGAAAGCAACATCTTTCAGTAATACACATGACTGCTTAATGATGCAAGATCATCTTAATTCCCTCTCCCTGTGTTTTATTTTCCTTTAGGGGGCAACAATTCTAAAGGCTTAACTCTGTCTCAGCTGGTGAAAGTTGAATTGCCCTGCTGAGTGCTGTGGCATTCTTTCTCTCCTCAGTTGGTCCAAGGAATAAAAACCCTAATGGTCTTTTGAGAGTGAACCATTTGAAGAGTGTTAGTGGTTTGTGTCCAAAACTTTGTTGCTGGGGGAATTGAGTTAAGCAGGAGGGGACAGAGAGGCTGCTGTTTCCAAAACCTCTTAAAAGACATAAAATCACACCAAGTGATATGTCATTTTACAGATTTCTCCCTTTAACACCATTTTCCCAAAGGCTGACCTGCTAGTTAAATCAGGAAAGAGGAAATATGGCCGATCGCTTGGAATAGAAGAGGAAGAAGCCCAGAGAGCAACAGAGTGCCGAATTCCAGGTTTATTACAAAAGAATGAACAATGGGTATGCTGCAGGCGTGATTAGCCCTGGGTTACCTTTTTATGAATATCCAAACTGTTCTGGCTTCAAACCCCGTGTGTTATACTGTTGGCTCCCCACCTCCCCAGCATAGTTTTTTTGTTTTCCAGATAATTCCCAGGTTCCCCAGCGGTGCTTGATTCAGTCCTGGTAGTCAATCCACTGCAGCTGAAGCAGAGATTCTGACGTGCTCACGGAGGCCAGACTCTGTAAACTCAGTCCTGCCCGTTTTCCCCAAGGGAAGTCGGGTGGCTCCAAATGCTCTCAGCCCTCCCAGAATTCTACAGTGGACAAGGGCAAGGGACCAGTGCCAAAGCTCCAGCCCTCTGGTAATTACAGGTTTCTGACCAGGCTACGGTCTCCCTCCCACCCAGTGAAATCACACATTGGCTGCTTAACTGATTGTCCTAGTGCTGGTGCTGGTGCCCTGGCGGGCAAATGGCACTTCAGCCCGGCTGGTCTGGATAAAAGGAAACTCTTCCTTCAACATAGCCTTTCTGCCTTATGGGTGAAACCATCTCAACCACTGAGACTAGGTTCAACTTTACAAAAGTTTGTATGGAAGTGCTTCTGGATAAGATCTTTCCGGATCCTCAGGGTTGAGGGGGCATCTTGATGGGTTGCCTTACAGCACTCAGTGCAGCCCCTGACCCCTACCCCGGCCCTCGCTGTCAGTTTCCTAAAGCGAGCCCGTGCACAAGAGCAATTACGTGTGCAGCGCAGTTTAAACCCCTGTACTAAAAAGGAAACAAATTAAGTCCTGTAGCTCTGCCTCCGTCATTTTGGCTTTTGTCACTAACAGAGCTCTGATCTCCATCTGAAATGCCACATGCAGGTTAATTAGGCTCATGAGGAACAACACAGCCCCATCACTGAGCGCATGTGAACGAAATTCCCCTTGCATGATCCTCTGGGCCCCATTTTACTCCCTTAGCCCTCACTCAGTGACTGACCCTCAATTGGTGACTAACACAGGAGGAACAGAGAATATGTGGCTCAGCCCATCTTGGAAATTTCAGGTGTGTTACATTATTTCTAAGGCCGGCTTTAAAATGGACAAGTGGAGACCCTTGTCCAAAGAAAAGGAAAAATGTAACATTAAAGCTACTAATATATAAAACTATTTTCTCTCTTCTGCGGTCTCCCTCTTAACCTGTCATGATGTCTTTGATCTGCTACTTAATGCCACACTCCCTTAGGGGTGGTGGTAGTCATGAGGCCAGCGTAGATGCTGCCGGGTTCCCAGGTGAGGCCCCGCTCTGTGATTCAGTGATGCACACAGCAGCATACTGCTTCCAAGTGCCCCCTCCCCACAGCTGCAGAACTGATGCATTGGGCGGGGAGGGAGGAGCCGATATCTTCCCTTCCCGAAGGGCCACCTGCATTTCTAAGTCATATCAACGGGTGACCTAACAAGTGGTTGCAACCTCCGCATCGGGACGTACTCCGTGCCTGAATCAGGAGTGACTAAGAGGGTTGATCCTCACCTCCAGCCACTGGGTAAATACTCCCAGCCCTGAGCAAGGATGACCATCATTATGCCCCATCCCAAGATGTTGCAGGATGCCTGTGTCTGACCCAGACCTTCCCTCCCTGTACCTAGGTCCAGGTCCCCACAGAGTGAATTTGGGGAGGCCGGAGGTGGTAGTTGTTGGGCAAGGGCAAGGAGGCAAAGGTCAAGATGACCTGGGATACCATGGACCCAAGAAATAAAACGTTTTCCTCAAAGAGATGGAAAGAAAGCCAGAGATGGGCTACAAGTGAGCTGAACACGTATTTTAAAATTAAATTGTTAAGAATTTCAAGGCACCGGCCACACATCATTAAACTCCAAGCCAGGGCCCTTCTGAACTTAGCAGCCCTATGTAAATTCATGGATCACATCTACTGCAATGGGCCTTATTCAGGTGGTCTCCATTCCCTTGGCCAAACTCAGCAAGACTGACTCAGCCCCTCTGGGAGGGTTGGAGTGGGGCTATGGAGATTTGCTTTGACAGTCTGAGAAATGCTAGTCATGCAGACTAGTGTTTGTAAGTCCATGTTCCCGCATACCTGACAGCTGTGTAGCGAATGAAGGTGACATTTTGATTTGATCTTCAACTGCCTGAATTCTCTCTTACTCTTGCTCACTCTCTCGCAATGAATTATGAATTCCCTTGTGCTCCCATGAGAGCAGGACAGAAGGAGCGGTTGTTCTTCTCTGCTACTCCATGGTATATGCTGCACCCGAGAAGCTCCCCAATGCAGGGGGCCCCCCTCTGGCCCAGTGTTGCCTATGACTTGGAAGGCCAGTTTGCCTATCCCAGGGTTCTATTCTAGGCCAGTTTGCTGTATCCCTTATCTTAGTCTTTCAGAGCTGTACAAAGCTGTTTCCCTTATCTTACTCTTTCTGGGTAATTGCATCATTATCTGTTGTTGTGGTTGCTGTCATTCCTTTTACTTATTTCACAATTCAAAGTTGGTCAAGGAAAAGTGGAGCTATTTATTGGATCCTTTTAGATAATCCTAAAACACATGTGATACTTTCCTCAATCCCTCCTTGCTTTGACCTTCTTATGACTTTCACACTGTTGGGCATCAGAGCTCCCTGAGGGTAGATGGCATATCCTCCAGGATCTAGATTTCAGAACTCTATCTTTGTCCTTCTGTTCCTTTTCTGAATGTCCCTTCTCTTTTCCTCCATTTGTTCCATAAACACTCAATCTCCTAGGATTCTTCCTGTTTTATCATTCTATTTCCTCCCTTAAAACCTTTTTTTTTTTTCCCTGCCATGTTTCCAAATACCACCCATATGCTGATGGCTCTAAATTTCCATCCCTAGCTTTGACACCTCCTACAAATTCTAGAACCAATATCCTAGTCCTTACTAAATATTAGTGTCTGGGTAGGGAGCAGTCTTCTAGAAATATATGGCCTAAAGTAAACTAATCCTGTTTTCCTTTCTAAATTTGCTCCTCCATTTATACCTCATTATATGGTGAGGAACCATAGGCCACAAAGTGTTCCCACACCGGAAGTCCTAATGTCTGAGATTCACTAATCCGCCTTTTCTCTCCTAGCACATTCACCAAATAACCAACTACTATCTGTTGGGTAATCTACATATTTTGTTTTTTGTTTTTGTTTTTATTTTTCAGTATGCCACCTTCACCTCTATTTCTCTGATTTGAGATCATCTTCAGTATGAGTCTACACTATCCAACTTCTCAAGAGAATGTATAGAGAAGCAGAAGTTGTCATCAGAAGATAGTAATTGATCAACCAATCAGTGTTACTACCTGCCTAAAACTGGTGTCTTTTTCTACGTATTATCTTCCTCAAAGAGTTCATTTTCCCATGCTTGCAACAGTTGCAAAGTCTGCCTATGCTATGTAAGTTGTACCATGTAAATTGGTTTCAAAATTATCTTGCTTACCTTGCAAAAGAGGAAACATTCAAAAGAGCAGAGGAGCATGTTGTTGCAGAAGATCTCCTATACCACAAAGAGTTGGGTAAGCCGTGTACTGCAAAATTGTTCAGGTGGTATTCCCTATGTAAACATCATAGTTGTACATTTACTATGAAAGATTTGGCTTTAGAAAGGGGTGCTTTTCTTTTTCCTTTTTTTCCCCCAATTCAACAAGAGTTCTTGCATGGCCTAGTAGAAGGCTACAAATCATACACAAATCCATTTCAAATGAGAGTTGAACAGGCTTAAGCCAGTTAGCAACTTTAGAAAATATAACTAAAGAGGACAAAAATGGTGTGAATCACAAGACATTAAGACTCATGGGGGAAAAAATAATAAAATTCTCAAATGTCCTTACCAATGTGACTCTTCCTGAAGTTAGCAACATTAAAGCCAAATGTAAATTTCAGAACTCAAAATGTATTATCGCATAATTTAATAGGCAGATGTTTACAGAAAGCATTAAGATGCGTAATTTTTATTAATTACAAGAATGACTGCATAGCTTGAAAATAGAACCTGAATGCAATTTAATGTAAGACAAAATAAACTTTCTTCCTAATGTTACTTTTATCTTTTTTAACATAAAACCACCATGAAAGCATTTGTCACATTGTTTGAGAGACTTAATTTGCACTTTTAGTGTGTTAACATGAATTGACAATCGTCTCCAGCTATTTGTCATCAGCTGAGAGAAACCTACCACACTTACTGAGCTTTTCAGTGCTCAGAAATCTGACAGGTTACTCCAATGTGTGTTTCTTCACTAGCTCTTAATGTTTTAGGGGTATATTCGAAGTTCCAACCAAGTTCTCTAAGATTCTATCTTTTTTTTCCTTTTCAAGTCTTACCTTCAGCCTCATGCCATATAACATAAACGCAGCCTACATGAGAGCACCACATTCTCAGCAGTGACGATCTACTCATCACTATGTTTTCTTGAACAAACCATGCAGAATCAGGAGTTGGCATTTAGCACGTCATTTATTTTACTTACAATACTTCCTCTCACCCAAGGTGCTTTACTTATCATTCTTTAAAATCACACTGTGAGGCTACACTTGCTCCGAGAAGCCTATGATGTTTTGACAGCCATAACCCTTCTCCTTGTAACCAATTAAGACAAAATGGTACCCTTGTCTTCAGAGCAGTATCTGAACACAGCATGTGCTCCTTTTGCTGCATTTACCACCTTGTACTACAAATACTTACTTAAATGTTTTCCTCCTTGTGACTCTGTGAACATCTAGAGTATGTATCTACACGTATGTACACGCGTGGGCACCTATAATTATTTTAAGGGACCCATAAGAAAAATAAGGATGTGCAACAAAGTCTAGTCTTTCCTCTAAATGGGTCAGGGCTGGCCCAGGTCAAAGGTGCCCTGCTTTGAAATGACCCTGACTGTCATTTCTCCAGCAGATCTTTGGATCCTAGATACGAGGCTCCCTGTAATGAAAGGACCAGAACACTCCAGGGAAATTGATTCCTTAAGGATGGAAGTAAGAAAGCACTACTTCTTGAAGTGGGATGAGAGCTTTATTTCTAGGCTACCCACAGACCACATCCTTCACACACCACAAAACCTCATTGTTGCTTTTTTTAAAGTCTTGCTCTCTTAAGAAGTAATTGTCAGCATATTTTCACGTCCCACTTTGTGTTGTCTAAACAGCATAAGATCTTATGAGTTAGGTATTTTCAACAATGGGACATAAGCAAATCACAGTATACATTATTTATATTTTTAGCATCTTCATAGATAACTTCATGAGGGTATATTTTTGCTCTCAGTGAATGAATGCAAGGACAGATAATGTCTGCCTATTTTCTCCACCTGTGAAAGTTTGTCTCCTGTCTTTTCATACTTCAAGACAGTCACATCTGAGCATGTGAAAAATGTATAAGTTGTTCTCAAAAAGGAAGAGAGGTAAAACAGTGTACCACACAGCCACCACCTTGGGCAGGTACCTTAGCGGGGGAAAATCATCTTTATGGCCTGGAGGCAGAAAAAGAATCTTAGGGACGGGTTAAAATGGGCATTGGGCAATTCAATAGAACAATAACTCAGATTCAGATATCAAAGAAGAATTGAAATTACTTAAAGGTTGAGTTACACTATGGGAGGATCATGTAGAATCAAACTGGTTAGGTTTAGAGAAACCGCAAGAGTAATTTGCTTACATACTGGGGATACAGTGGGGATAGGGAACGGAGGAAGCGGATTAAAAATCTTCCACTCCCACCACAGATTATAATCTGTTCTAGATCTTGATGGTCAGGATGAAACTTTCAGGTATATAAGATGCGAGCTGTGAAAAAGATGTGGAAGAGGTATATGAAGGAGAAATCAAAATTTAGAATTAAGTTAGATATAGCATTTGACACTTTCTTTAGAGACGGAAACCGGGGTAGTTTAAAGCAGGGATCTGCTTAAACTGCTTAGTGAATAGCATCTGAATCATCTGTGAATTATTCTAGTTGAACTCAAAATAGTTTGGGTAGGTTGGAATCTACCGGCTCAAATATCCAGACAAAGGATGAAAACAGAATTATAGAAGGTGATAGGTCCAGTCAGTACTCAAGAACAGGGACAACCAATGAATTTAACACCTCTGAGACTCGGTTCTTCCCTGAGTTTTAATCTGTGTTCTCCTCTGGCTGTCAGATGACATCTCTATCAATGAGGTTTGGCTCCCACTGCATAGGGAGGAAAGAAAACCACAGTCTCCCCCACTGCCCACCCACTCCTGCCTTGCGTCTTACTTCCCCATCCACAGCTTTTGCTGTCAGGGGAGAACATACTCTGTCATGTTGTGCTTTGAAATACCCTGGAAGAGACCACATTAGAGTAGGTTGACAACTCTTGGACTGATTTGGAAAGAAAGGCAGGGCGTCACAGTTGTGAGCTGAATTGTGTCCCCCACAAATGCATATATTAATATTCTAACCCTCAGTACCTCAGAATGTGACTGTATTTGGAGACAGAGGCTTTCAAAGAGGCAATTAAATGAAAAGTAGGTCATTCAGGGGGGTGCCTGGGTGGCTCAGTTGGTTAAGTGTCTGACTTCAGCTCAGGTCATGATCTTGCAGTCTGTGGGTTCGAACCCAACATCGGGCTGCGTGCTGACAACTCAGAGCCTGGAGCCTGCTTCATATTCTGTGTCTCCCTGTCTCTCTGCCCCTTCCTCCACTCACGCTCTGTCTCTGTATCTCAAGAATGAATAAATGTTCAAAAGTAGGTCATTCAGGTGAGTCTAAATGCAACACATGGCTGATGTTCTTATAAGAGAGGAAATTTGGACACAGAGGTACAGGGGGAAGACCATGGGAGGACACCAGAAGACCTTGTCTGCAAGCCATGGAAAGAGTCCTCAGAAGAACCCAATCTCGCTGACACCTCGATCTTGGACTTCTACCCTCCAGAACAAGGCGACAATACATTTTTGTAGTTTGTCACCCAGTCTGTGGTACTTTGCTATAGCAGCCATAGTAAACAAACACAGAAACAGACCCATGCTCCCTACTGAGCGTCACATCTTCATCCACAGCTTCTGCTGTCAGTGCAGAACGTACTCTGCCATGTCTTGATTTTAATTGTCCTGGAAAAAGCCTTCAGTGGGCCACATTTGAGTCAATTAATGATTCTTGAGTGAATTTGGGGAGGGAGGCAAGTTGTGTCTGGGGCTGCTGACCTCTGCATGGATGAGTCAACTATGGCTGAAGAGCTAGAGCCAAACAGGAAGTCATGCACTGAATGGGTAAGACTGTGTACATCGAAAAGTTCTGAAGAAAAGTGGTGTACATCAAGAATAAAAATTGAGTGGGTTAAAAGAATCCGGTACAAGATCTTTATCAAAATTCCAAGAACTGCCTTTGGAGGGTCTAGTTCTTTACACAGATCATCTATATGCTCAGGAAGCTTTATAGATGATTCCGATAATGAACTAGTTTAGGAATCACTGGTTTATAGTCGAGGTGGAGGTTACTCCTCATGTTCTTTTTTCTTTTTTTTTTTTTTTTTTTGGTTTATTTATTTTTGAGAGAGACAGAGACAGGGCACGCACGGGGGCCAAAAGTGGGAAAGAGAAAGGATCTCAAGCGGGTTCTGCACTGGCAGCTTGAACTCATGCGGGGCTCAAACTCACAAAACTGTGCGTTCATGACCTGAGTGAAAACCAAGAGTCGGATGCTTAACTGATTGAACCACTCAGGCACCACTCTCCATGTTCAGCAAAGATACCTTTACCATGGTTTGGTATAAATTTGGTATAAATAGCCAAGAATATCCTAATTTCAGGTTAACAATGAGAGGTTAGTTCCCAAATCAATAAGCGTCATGATGAAGCATGTAAGATACCTCAAGAGAAATGTTTTACATACTTGGTTTTGTGACTTGTAGAAGCACCTCGACGTTTCATTTAAATTTGGCTCTATTTGACTTCCATCTTTACAGGAATCTAAGTTGAATGGAAATTCAATGAAACATCATAGGGAAAAAGAAAGTAGATAAAGGCAATAAGAAAACATTTTTGGCATCATAGAATGCAAAATATAGCCATGACTGGGATAAAGCATCAACCAATGGAATAAATTCCTGAATTTTTTGCTAAAATTGAAGTCCACATTGCTATGGTAGATGCCCTGGACATTTCACAGCTAAATAGATGAATTAAATTTCTGACAGCTTCATGTATGGCAATATAATAATTTGTTTTAGTAAAAATGTGTCAAATTTTTATTAAACAATTTTTATATATGTTTGTAGGGATATATTTTCTTTACCTCTCAAGCAGAGTTTAATCATTCACTTTATTCCCACCTTTTACTTACAAATATTTTATATGTTTATAATGGGAACACATTAGGGACTTAAAACACTGAAAGCAAAGTGAAAAGACCGTCCTCATTAGCATTAAGATATGAAACAAGTTAAATAATCAGTCAGCTCTACATATGGCTAAAGTGTACATAATATCTACATCAGGATAATAAACATTGAAGTTGATTTGGAGACTCAAGTTACCTGAATCCCAGCTTAGTGGGATGACAGGGATGTGTGACCATGTTGCCACGTATGTGGCAGAACTAGAGGTAGCAGATTTTGTGCTACAACGTATTTCATCCAAATTTGTTCCTCTGGAACTCTCTGATGTAGGTAGACCGGTCAGGGAAATTGGCTGTAGCACATCTGTTCTGTTGAAGCTGCACAAGTGGTATACAGGGGCGCCTACTAAAAATGAGGCAGCTGCTGGGGCACCTGGGCGGCCTCAGTTGGTTAACTCCTGAATTCGGCTCAGGCCATGATCTCATGATTCAGGAGTTCAAGCCCCACATCGGGCTCTGTGCTGACAGCTCAGAGCATGCTTGGGATTCTCTCTCTCTGCCCCTATCCCAATTGTGCTCTCTCTCTATCTCCAAATAAATAGATAAACTTAAAATGAAAACAATGAGGCTGCTGAGGGCAGCTCTAATCATCACCTTAAGGATGGGGTGTGACTGAATGACACAAAGTAAATGACACAAATAAGAGACGTAGAAATTCTGCATTAGTGGAGTGGTAGTAATGAGAACTTTTCTTTTAAAAAAATTTTTTAACATTTATTTATTTTTGAGAGACAGAGTGTGAGCAGGGGAGGAGCAGAGAGAGAGGGAGACACAGAATCGGAAGCAGGCTCCAGGCTCCAAGCTGCCAGCACAGTGCCTGAGGCGGGGCTCGAACTCACAAACCATGAGATCATGAGCTGAGCCAAAGTCGGATGCCCAACCGACTGAGCCACCCAGGCGCCCCTTTTTAAAATTTGTTTTAAACATTTTTATTTAAATGAGAACTTTTCCATAGCTAGTGAGTCGTCAGTCATGAAGAAATCCAGAACTGATGAACTGCATGCTCCAAAGATGTGAAGAAACTAGCTACTAACCATAAAAGGATGAATCCAAGGCCAACTACATTCTGCTGAAGGTTTAATAAAATCTTGATGCTAATATACCAGGATAAAATGGAGTATGTATTCATTCTTGGTGCCCATTATAAGAGGGAGATGAAAGGTTATCAAACTTGCAGTTTACCTTAGACACCCACAAGTTTAGATGGGAACCAATAACTCTATTTAACACAAACTTCCCTCCTAGGGAAAGAACCAATGCCAATTTGATTCACCAGTCTTACCTGGTTCTTAGCACAATGCCAGCACATCTTAGGGACTCGATAAATAATGGATTCAATTAATAATTCACAAGTGAATCAATGAATGATGAATGAATGAATACATGGATAAATTTGGAAGCATCGCAGGGGATTATGAAGCCTTAGGCAGCAATCTTGAAATTATAAGAGCAAGGAGATATTTCAGCTTCACTTTGGAAGAATACTCACTATAAGAGTAGCAAACAGCTGGCTGAACAGATGTTTTTGAAGAATCAGATTTGGATTTCTAGTCCAAGCAGAAGCTGAGCATTGGAATAATGGGCTCTTGGCAAGGCATAAAGCAAATCTCTGGAGGATATAATTGAGGATATTTATCCATAAGCTAACTGCCCTGCTCACCGTGCTTTGCACTGAGTCCAGAGGGGAGGCTTGTCCTGAAAAAAGAGTAAAACCAGTCACGATAGATCATTGACATGCTCAGACTTCATATCTATATGAAGTCTGTTCAACTATATGAAGTAACACAAAAGCTGATAACTTGTATAGATTTTGCATATTTTGAGGTATGAATTTATTTTTTAAATCTTTTTAATGTTTATTTCTGAGAGAGACAGAGAAAGAGAATAAGCTGGCGGGGGGGGGGGCGGGGCGCACAGAGAGAGAGGGAGACACAGGATCCGAAGCAGGCTCCAGGCTCTGAGCTGTCAGCACAGAGCCCAGCGCTGGGCTCTAACTCATGAACTGTGAGATCACGACCTGAGCCAAAGTGGGGTGCTTAACCGACTGAGCCACCCAGGTGCCTTCCAGTATGAATTTGAAGTGGCAGTCCTCTGAGCTGCTGAGCAGTTGCAAGTCACTTAGCTTAGGAGTGAGTTTATCGCCCTTGGGAGCCAACATCTCAGTAGGACTTCCTTTCCCACTTCCATGAAGCAGAGAGCATTGCATTTCTTTCAGTCGTTCATGGATCCACACCCTGGGACATAGTCACAACGGTAGAAACACTCCCCCATATCCCATGGAGTCTTAAAGGAAATTGATCACTATTTTCTTCAAATACTCAACTGTCTAATGTATAATAATTATTATTGTAGAGATGATGATTGATACAAGACTATAAGACATGATACCTTCCAGAATGGAATTAGACTGTAATGATACGCTATATATATATATATATATATATATGTAGGCAAAAATGTGTGTAATATGCATTTAAAATCAAAGATCAAAGGTCAGTTAAAGACAGGGAAAGAATTGCAATTGTGGAATGGGAATATTATTTTCTTGTAGGGAGCAATAAGGAATAGACTGAATAATGAAAATAGCTTTTCGTGACCTAGGAAGAATGGGTAAAATCTGATCTTGTGTAAATAATAATAACGGAAACAACTATTTATGAGCTCCTACTACGTGCCAATCACAGTTCTTCTAGATTGTGAGGAAGACAGATAGCTAGGCTAAGCTAAGCTTAATAAAGAGATGGCAAGCATTCAGTTTTGTCAAGTCCAAGAATTTTCTATCTGTAATGTATCACAAGTCTCAACATCACATTAGCTATTGCTGTTCAAACATCAGCTGCAATCTGCACTTCTCTGTACATGGCTCACATACTCTGTTGTGCTAGATTTTCTGCCTGGGAAAAACTTTATTCATTATCTGTGTACGTCGGTGAGATGAGATGAGCCCCTTGACTAGGGTGGTACTATAGGAATGGAGAGAAGAAATAGGTACATTTTTTTCTTTTTTTTAAATTCAAACTTGAGTCTAAACACAATGAATAGATGGAGAGAGAGAGAGAAAAAAATATGACCATAATTTATGAGACTGGAGGCACCTTGCTATAGCTGCCAAAAATGTGTACAAAACAAAGACATTTTATTTACTTTAAAAAATTTTTTAAGTGTTTTTACTTATTTTGAGAGAGACAAAGACAGCACAAGTGGGGTATGAGGAGGGGCAGAGAGAGAGGGAAAGAGAAACCCAAGCAGGCTCAGTGCTGTCAGCTTAGAGCCCCATTTGGGGCTCGAACTCATGACATGTGAGATCATAACCTGAGCTGAAACTGAGAGTCATAACCTGAGCTGAAACTGGGAGTCAGAGACTCAACCCACTGAGCCACCCGGGCGCTCCATAAGACATTTTAAATATATATTACTCGTTCGGTAAATGAAAAGTAAGTTGTATATGGATGAACAAATATGAGTGGATAATTGAGGAAGGTAGACAGATTAGAAACAAAGATAAAATAATTTTAAGAGGGTGAAAATTCTGAATGCAAGGTTGTTATAGATATTTAAATGTCAGCATTCCCCTAGTAAGTAAAATTTTAAAAGCCACATATATTTTCCAAAACATTAAAATTTCCCACTTACAGCTTGCTATTTCAGTATTTCGAGAACTTTCCCAATTTACTTCACTAAAACTAAAATTGACACTCTAAATAATCTGGTTTTTATTTTTACAATTTTGGATGAATTCATTTAGAGTAAAGCCTATTTCATCAAATAGCTGAGAATTTTGTCCCTAATTAATTAGTTGAAGTGGAAACTTTAGAACTCTACATTTGAGAGCCTCTTAATGGATACATAGTGTTCTAAAATAAAACATCACTGGGGCAACACTCTACAAAATCAGAGCCCAACAGAGACGTGTCTGAACGACAAAATAGCTCAAGAAAGAATAAAGGCAAAAGGAAAAAGTATACTCACATGTCTCCCATTCTGTATTTTTAATGTCAAAAGTTATTTCACACATCTTATTGCCCTTTCAAGAAAGCAATCAAAAAAAATAACATCATTCCCTGGGGGATTTGGAGGATCTAAAGTGTCTCTTAATTCTACAATTTGCAGTTTGATTGCTTTAACATTGTCCTTTTTTAACGGCACTTACAGCACTGGTGGATGAGTTCCAGAGGATCATGACATAGAAGTAGCTGTTCTGTAATTTGTTAGAAAATTTGAGAGAGTCCCTCTTAGCAACTTCTAAACAGATCCTGAAAATCTGCAATATATTCAGGATTGAATCAGGGTTCTGAAACAGCAAATTTAGGAAAAGCTGTCATGCCTTAAGTTCAGTAGGTCAATGATTAGGAGAAAAAAAAAATAGTGAAGAGGAATTTTAAACCAAAGCAAAAAGCATATTATGTAAGAGAGTCAGGGGGTTCCAAGTCTAATGCTTTTTCCCTTGCTCCCATCTCCAACGGAGAAACAAATGTGTTTCCATGGTTTTAAAGCCACTGGTTGAAAGTGAATAATTTCTTTTCTTTGCAGATATGCAGGTGAAATCATTTAAACTAAATTTTACACCTCCAATTCTTTCAGCGTTGAATAGGCAAATAATGTATAAACGTAGGGATGGACAAGTTAAAATGATAGTGTAAGACAAAGCAACAAAGTCATGAAGCTGAGAAATAAAAAAGAAATACGGAACTTAAGAGGAGAGTCTGAAAAAGGAAGAGATCCAAAGAGTCAAGGAGAAAAAGTGGTACCTAAAATTACGACTATTAATAATGAATCAAGAAGGCACAGTGCATTTATAATATATACTCACATGTCCAATAGGGTGAAATAGTGACTGATATTGACAGCTTTGAACTGTTGTGTGGAAAGATACTGCCTGCCAACTAGAATGATTCAAGGCAGAATCAAAGTTAAGCTGGATGAGAAGGAGAACGAGGGGGAAAAATGTTGGAAAGAAGATCCCTAAGTAAATGTACAAAGTGGCATATATACTGCTTGCAAAACGAGGATGGATGAAGATTAATGGTCTGCAGATACTCTGCCCGTGCTTTTCAGGAGACTGTTTTGCTTTATTTATCTTGGCTGCCACAAAGAAGTAAGGCCTGGGCACACTCAGATGTGTCCCCCATGGCGGTAGAAAGCATGTGCTTTCAGAAATAACTCTGGACTCCCATTAGAGAAGCACATTATCTACACGCATATGATGGACTGAAATTGCTAGGTAATTATATTTCTTGATGTTAATTTGCACCTTTTATATGACGCTGATTGTGGTTTTGTGCTTTTTCTTGATTCTTTTGGACAAATCTCTTCTCACAACTGAAAAACAGTCGCAGATACTTACATGTCGCGGATACATGGTATGTGGTGCTGTGTCTATAAAAGCCGTCATAGGGGATCATTAACAGATTCTAAAATGATTACTCTGCTGAAGTGAGCAATCAGTTAAAAATGGGTAATATAGAACTCTTATCCTAAATCTATAAAACGATTATTACCCAGAGCCTGCAGAATACAAATGATTAGAAAAACAGACGAGGACCCAAACCATGTAGTTACAATCACAACTTACAATAAAGCTGATGCCAATATCATCTTCGTCTAAAGCCTATATGCCATGAATAAAAACGAGTTTGGTGATATTCATCACGCACCAAAATAGTAATCTGTTTATTAATTATTTTAAGCCCCATTTAAATACAGCCCTGAAAATACATGTTCAATTATAAAAAGAAATCGTATGTATGTTGCTTTACGGTTTACAGAGCACCCGGAGTAAAGGCATCTTATTTAATCCTTAAAAATCTGTCAAATAGGAATTGTTATGTTTAATATCTTTGGTGGAGTAAAACCGAAACTGAAATTGATCGAGTTTTCTACAGTGTTTCAGCTAAGAAGAGGAGATATGGGAATTCAAACCAAAGTTGTCTCATTGCAATTCACTGATTAAGCTGAGAGAAATTTGAGGACCTCTCATGGGTAAGGCGGAATCCTGTGCCCAGGTGGTAACACGATGACAGTGAGAAGGTCCGTTCCCTTGGGGACACTATGTCTCCAAGCAATTATCTACATAGTTGTTTGAATGTAATTGTGATAAGTAGTGTAAAAGACAAGAAACAAACAAACAAACAGTGTTATAACAAGGGACCCACCTTAATTTGTTAAGGTTAAGAAAGGGTTCCTTGAGAAGGTAAGCTAAGGTGGAAAACTTATGACAAGTTATTTGGCAGAAAGATGAGGGCTGGTCAGGGCAGACGAGGTAGTATATGGGCGGGAAGACTCTGAACCTGGCGTAATTGTGGCATATGTGTAGAATGAAAGGCAGTTCGTCTCAAAGGAACAGAGAGAAGGAAACAGTGCCAACTGAGGCAGGTGACGTGTGCAGAATCAGGTGGTGCTCTTGTCTTATTTTCAGAGCAGTGGCGAGCCATTGAAAGTCTTTACTCAAAGAAGCGATGTAGTAGCAAGATCCGATTTGGGTACAAGGCAAAGCAGAGAATTAACTGGAGTGGGATAAATCTCCACACAAGAATGTAATATATTGGGGGGCCTATTTGGTATGAATGGCTGATAATCTCACCTGTTTATCCTACACCTGCCTGCTGGGAGAGGAAAAGTCACAGCTAGAGATACAGTGTACTGAACTCAGGAGGTTCTTGCATGATATAAAAACTCTTTTTACTGATGCAACACAGCACTGAATTATGCTTTAGTTAAGTCCAGACTTTCCCTTATTCCAGGTAGCTGAAAATTATTGATGGTTCGCTCACATGGTAGTCCTAAAATTCCTTTAACCTTGAAATTATTAGAGAAAATTGGGGTGGGGGAAAGGATCCATAGGTCTAATATGCAAAGAGTTGCCTAAATCCAAGGCAAGCCACTCATGGAAGAAAGATATCCCTCCTCTAATTATATTTTATAATGCTTTCTCATAAGGGAATGTAAAGCTTTTGCTCACACCATTTTCTCCACCTGGAATGCTCTTTCTATAAATTTTATAAATTCCTCATGGCCAAATCTCATTCATTCCTAAAGGCTACCACATCTGAAAAGCATTTCCTGGTGGTCTGCAGCATTCTCCTCCTTCAGAATTTTATAATTTCCATGTAATCATTTCTGAGTCGTTCAGAATATATAAAATATATAGAATGCATATTATATATATATACTGTATGTATGTAAATATATATATATGTATGTATGAGAGCATCTATATACTCGCATATATACTTATGTTTGTGTGTGTGTGTATGTGTACTCCATCTAAAACCTTCACTTGCATCAGGCACTTGTATATTTTTAACAGATATGGAAAAGATATAAAATTCTTATTTTAAACAAGGAAATGGGGGCGCCTGGGTGGCTCAGTCGGTTAAGCGTCCGACTTTGGCTTAGGTCATGATCTCACAGTTGGTGAGTTTGGGCCCCACCCCCATCCCCCACTTGTTCTCTGTCTCTCTCTGTCTCTCAAAAATAAATAAATGTAAAAAGATTTTTTTAAAAAAGCGAATAGAATTTTATATAGCATTAAAATATAAACAAGAATGTTTAATGATGTAATACTCTTATAAATATATGTGATATATATTTAATTTATAATTATATTATATATTTATTATATTACATATTTATTTTATTATATATTATATATATTTATTATATAATAAATATATATGATATATAATAAATATATATTATATATCTCCTCCAAGAATTCTAATGAGGCAGAGGAGGGAGAAAAGCTTGACCCTCTGATACCTATAAATTGTTCTTGACCCAAATTCCAACAATTTAGCCTCTGGAAGTCCATAATCTCTCTTGCAAACATATGATTAATTTCAGCATGTCAATTCCCTATCAGGTTCTCTCTTCTTCGATGTACCTTTCCTTGGTCTGCTTTGCAGAATTGTATCATGTGCTATCTCAGGTTATGAACTCAGATTTTGGTCACTTTCCAACCACATTTAATTCTACTGTATATTTGTGAGTTTTATGATTGTTTTTTTGGATACCTTGAGAGAGCCACGAGGAGGCCTCCTGTCAATCAACAGTTTTGGTGTTTCTTCTATCTCTGCCTCACTGCCCATTTTCTTCCTCCCAGATTGCCCATGGAAAATCCATATTATTCTTATTCTATAATTCAAAGCAACTTTTCTTTTTCCCTGTAGTGATTATGAAACCCAGGGGTTAATATCCAAGGGCTCAGCAAAACAAAGACCCTTCATTGAAAAGGATTCAAGCTGACTCCCATTCTTCCATGCAGTCATGAACATAGAGGCAAATGCTTCCCACTTGCCCCACCATCCCCCACAAGACAATCGCATAAATACTCACAGTGAAATGTAAAGGATCAGCATGTGCTTCTTCACCAGCCCAAGAACAACGCTTATGGAACTGTAGCTGTCAGTTTCTCAATGTTTCTTGATTGACTTTGACTGACAAAAAATAAGTGAATAAACTAATAAACAAGTTGCACACTCCTCAGGGCCAGGGAACAGCCGTGTTATCTATTATCCTAACACACTGCTGGGCTCATATGAGCTTACCATTACGTGTGGTTGGATCCAGAGCTAAAATTTGGAAGAGTTTATTATTTGTATTCTTAAATACACATTTGAATACTTTGCAAATGTTTGTAAATCAAATTAACTGTTAATGTCCCTGCACACTGTGGGATTTCACCGAGCCCCTTAGTTATCATGATTAGTTATCATTTATTCAGTTTTTGATGTTAAGAAGGCTTTAAACAGAATAACACCCTGCTGTCCTAAACATTAACAAACATGTGCCTCTTGCTTTGAATTGTTTGCAATCGGTAATAATCTAATATTAGATAATTGTCACATAATAAAAAAGATAATTGTGCTGTTACTGGTTATACTAATGTTGTCTAAGTTAGAGGAGGGAGATGAATTACTTAATAGAGAAAGAAAATAAGACACATGGTCCACGTGGATGGAAGACCAAGACAAACTGAACCCATGTTTCAGTTTTTAAAAGAATGGCATTTCAAAGTATGAGTCTGGTTTTCCATAGGATCACTATATTTAATTAGACACTTTATTCTTTTTTTTAAACTGTTTTTATTTTTTTGTCAATAAAAATAATTTATGTGACTCTTTAGATTGTGATTCTATGAATTAAGGTAAAATGCAGACAGAGTGGATTTTAAAATATGTGGCATTATTTGCTCTCAGTCTGTCAAAGAGTTCCGTGAAGCACCTCCCTGGCGTGGGGCAGGTTGGGGGCCGGGGGTGGGGGTGTAGAGGACAATGTTGTTCGACACACTGGTGGATTCTCACTCATATCAAGTGCGCATGTCATTTCCGTATAGAAATACTGGGAGCTAGAACTAAGCATATTTCAGTTAGTTCATAGAAAAACAAAAACAATCAATCCAGGTAGACTTTGCCCCTCTGCTGTAAGGAAAATCAAAGGTCAGGGGGAAAGGGAAAAGAACGAGGCCTGAAGTAAAACCAAGGCCTATAAATGTTCTTCATTCTTATCTCATGGCCCCAGTGAATCGTCCTGAATTATTGCACCCTGGGCTCTATTCCAGGCACTATGCTCCAATTTGTATTTATTTTCTCCTTCACACCTCAGCACAAGCCTTTGACATGGGGATTATTAGTGTTCTTCTCCTTTGTAAGATGAAATTGCAGAGAAGCGATTTGCCCCAAATCATATGGCTAGAAAATAGCCTAGTAAGAATTCAGATCCAGGCTTAATGGATGTTTGAAACATCTGTAAGATTGTAATGGTGTAGGGGAACATAAATGGGTCGCCTGTTGTTTATGGCAGATCTGGAAAACAAAAACTGGTAGTATCAGTAAGCTATGCCTGAAGAAAAAAATAGGTAATGCAATTTAAAAAAAAATTGATCATGCTATGAAAGGGAACGGATTATTTATGGATATTATCTTAATTAATCCTCACAGTTATTCTATGAGTCAATCGTGTAATCACGAATTTACTGCTGGGGAAAATAAGGCTGAGAGAAGTTAAATAACCACACACAATTCCAGAATTTTTAGCCTGTAAAGCAAGGATTCAATTCAGAACTGCAAAGCCCATAACACTATGCATCACATGGGGGACATTTATGTTTATCAATAATGACAAAATAACATTAAGTATTATAAATACAGATTCCTCTAGAAGTAATTGAAATAGTGACTATGCCTAAGTCTTTGTTTTCTGAGCATTTGGCACTATCACAGATAGTAGAATGGTAAGCAAGAAGAAAATACTGTTACTGCTCTGAAGGAATAAATATTTTTTTGTGCCAGATGCAAAAATAAAAGAGCAAATAATTCAAATGCCAGATAAATAAAAAAAAAAAAAAAGAAACATAAGAGACAAAAAAAAGCACTGGCTAAAACTATGGGGGAGGGCATTCAAAGTGAGAAAATCAGTCAAAGCAATTTTCTGAGTGAGATGTTGTGAGAGAAGATTGCCCAAGAGAAGTGGCTATATTGGGCATTTGTGGAAGTTCAGTTTAAAATATAAGTCTTTTATTAAATATAAATTTTGTTAAAATATAAAATATATTTTATTTTAAAATATAAATAAGAAGAAAGAAAGAAAGAAAGAAAGAAAGAAAGAAAGAAAGAAAGAGAAAGAGGGAGGGAGGGAAGGAGGGAGGAAGGAAGGAAGGAAAGAAAGAAAGAAAGAAGGAAAGAAGGAAGGAAGGAGGGAAGGAAGGAAGGAATGAAAGAAAGAAGAAAGGAAGGAAGAAAGGAAGGGAGAGAGGGAGAAAAGAAAGACAGAATGACAGAAAAGATAAGCAATTATGGAGTATCTTAAATAGCCTTCCAAGGATTATAATTGATCTGCTAGGCAATATATAGGCACAGTATAAGATATTTATAATTATTCTTTAAAATACCTTTTAAGACCTTGGGAGGACAAGGCTCCTGCAGCTTTCCTTATAAATTCTGTTCAGATTGGCCCAGGGAATAATGCAGTCACTTGAATTAAAAATGAACTTAAAGACCATAAGTAAAAGATAATGATTAATAGGTACAGAGCCTTCTGGGGGAAATATGGAGTGGGCTCCTTCAGGTTTGCTGCTAATGATCTATAAGAGGGTGCAGACAGCATGTTAATGAAATTTTTTGATAACATTAAATTGGGAGAGGCTGGAACATAATTCAGACCAGAAAAATATCTGTTACAGAAGTGACTGTGAGAAAGTTAGGAACATGAAGGAAATAATAAAATGCATCCAGGGATACTAAATTCTAAGTAATATATCACAAGATAGATCTTTAATATACCCAAAGTAGAGGATATCAGTGAAAGAATAACTACACCTGTCTTGAAAGCTAAGGGTACAAGACAAATTATCTATAGGACATATGAGCATGGTTGTTTTTATATGACCCAAATAGGGTATTGCAACCATCGGTCCTTAGAAGAGAAAATTCGGGGGGTTCATGAAGGCCTTTTGTTTGTGTTGGAAACTACTGAAGGAGTGAGAAGGTCATTGGAAAAGAGGGCATCAAATTTATCTTCTAGAGTCTTACTGTACAAATGTATACATAAATTCATTCTGGGCAGGTAACATGAGAATATTAGTTTTCAGAACAATCTTTTGTGCTCAAAGAAAGAATTATGGCCCGCTCAAAGAGTAAAGTATCATAAACATAAAGGAGTTTCCACATTATAATAAATTGAGGCCTAAAAAGGAGAAAAAAAAATGTCTAGGCTCACTTACACAGATAAAGAAAGTGGAATAGACTACTCCCCAAATCCCTAAGAACAAAGAACACTATGATGTTGAATCCAATAGTAAAGGCTTTCTTTTTTAACTACAGATTTTTTTTTTACTTTTATTCCCATGAAAGTAACTACAGTGACAAACATTAAGCAACTTCTTTTTTACCTACAAAAAAATATTTTATTATTAACAATAGTATTGTTCAGAAAAATTGACTTACTGTAGCACTGTAAGTAAGTATAAAGTTTCTGAAGCCAAATATGAACTCCAATCCTGGGTCAACAAATATTTAGCTATGCAATCTTGGGCATGTAATCAAATATTTTCTGTTCAGTGTTCTTAATCTGTACACTAATATGACTATCTACCTTAAAGACTCAAAGACTTTTGGGATTCAGTGAAAAAAATGCATATAAAACCTTTAGATGCTCAGCAATACTTATATAGATTGTGTTTGTTGAACATAAAATCATCAACTGTTGTGGTTGGAAGAGATTTTAGTGATTATAAGCCCAACTTCCCCAATACACAGATGAAGAGTCTTAGAATAGAGATGCATCCCTTTTTTTTTAAGTTTATGTATTTTGAGAAAGAGAGAGAGAGAGTTGAAGAGTGGGGGAGATGCAGAGAAAGAGAGGGAAAGAGAGAGAGAATCCCAAGCAGGCTCCGTGCTCACAGCACAGATCTTGATGTGGGCTCGAAGTTACAAACCATGAGATCGTGACCTGAGCCGAAAAGGAGAGTCACTTACTTAACCAACTGAGCCACCCTTGTGCCATAATGTCATCACTTTCTCAAGATTATGGAAATAGTTGGTAAAAGAATGGGGACAGGATTCTTATGTCATAATTTCTTATTCAGGGTTATTGTATAGTTGTCCTATTATACATACCCCAGATATTTATGGAGAATTTTAGAAAGTTACAAAATGCACTAATTTTATTCTCTTCCATAGGTTCTACTTGTCTTATCTTCTGTCCCCTCACCCAGATACAAATTCAGTAGAACAGTGAAATGTCCTATGAAAAGTTCCATTAAGGCATCATTTCAGGGACAACCTTCTATAGGAATAGTACACTGTCTTTCACAAAGCAGTATATATGCTGAAACAGTGGCCCGTAATTGTGCTCAGCCCTCATACCTAGAAGACTCAGGTCCAGGAAATGAGAGGAGGATATAAAATAAACCTCTTATAACATGACTTCCAGTGGTACACTGTGGAATTTGTCCTTTTCTTATCTGCCTTGAGTTCAGTCGGGGTATGCATTTCCCTAAGATATTTTTTAGTATGGAATCCAGTAAGTGTTCAACTGAACTTGGAAATAAAACTATACCTGAATATTTGGGCTCCTCTTTCCAGGGGTCTTTCAGGTCAAACAATATCTTTCTATACTCATGGGACAATCCATCTTAATTAGCAGAGGACATAGTACGTATGGAGCCAAAAATGACTATGTCTAAAACCTAGATGATTCACGGGAAGTCTTTTTGTGTGTTCTCAGTAATAATAGTGAATGGGAAATTACATGGTACATGGTCCAAACAGGGCAAGGTAACTAAGGGTTCTGAACCCTTGAGCTTGAAGATATAAGTCAATCTTTCAGGAAAGCAACCCACAGTCAATGAAGTGCCAATGTAAAGGAAATCTAGAAAGGGGAAAAATGAGTGATGAAGAACATCACTCATGGAAAAGATGTTTCCTCACTAACCCTCTTGTATTAAGTATTTGCAGAGATTGTGACATTGAAGGGGTTTCTAATGCAAAGTGTAGATAAGAAAGAGACACACAAAAAAGCTAAGTAGTGGGGCACTTGGGTGGCTCAGTCAGTTAAGCGGCTGACTTCAACTCAGGTCATGATCACACTGTTCATGAGTCCAAGCCTTGCATCAGGCTTTGCACTGGTGGTGCGGAGCCTTCCTGGGATTCTCTCTCTCTCTCTCTCTCTCTGCCACTTCCTCACTTGTGCTCTCTCTCTCTCTCTCTCAAAATAAATAAACTTTAAAAAAATCTAAGGAGTAACAACGGAGGCTTCCTGCACAAATTACTTGTCTTTAAAAAAATAATGTTTTTAGCAGCACTCTCAACAATAGCCAAATTATGGAAAGAGCCTAAATGTCCATCAACTGATGAATGGATAAAGAAATTGTGGTTTATATACACAATGGAATACTACGTGGCAATGAGAAAAAATGAAATATGGCCTTTTGTAGCAACGTGGATGGAACTGGAGAGTGTGATGCTAAGTGAAATAAGCCATACAGAGAAAGACAGATACCATATGGTTTCACTCTTATGTGGATCCTGAGAAACTTAACAGGAACCCATGGGGGAGGGGAAGGAAAAAAAAAAAAAGAGGTTAGAGTGGGAGAGAGCCAAAGCATAAGAGACTGTTAAAAACTGAGAACAAACTGAGGGTTGATGGGGGGTGGGAGGGAGGGGCGGGTGGGTGATGGGTATTGAGGAGGGCACCTTTTGGGATGAGCACTGGGTGTTGTATGGAAACCAATTTGTCAATAAACTTCATATAAAAAAATAATGTTTTTATTTATTTTTTAGAGAGAGAGACACAGAGACAGAGACAGAGACAGAACATGAGCAGAGGAGGGGCAGAGACAGGGGCAGACACAGAATCTGAAGCAGGCTCCAGACCCTGAGATGTCAGAACAGAGCCCCACACAGGGCTTGAATCGACAAACCACGAGATCATGACCTGAGTCAAAGTCGGATGTTTAACCGACTGAGCCACCCAGGAGCCCCACCAATGACTTCTCTTGATTCAGCAGCAGGACTTTCATGGAAATCCACTCGACACTTGTGCATACACCTTCAGAAGCCCAGAAACTCAGGAGGTCAACATCCCAGAGCCAAAAGGAGATGGCAACCAGTGAAAACATGCACAATCTTTTCTCCCCTGAGACCAAATTATCCTTAGATGGATTTCACATCAACCCTCAAATGAAAGAACAAGTGATCTTTACAGGTGATCAGTTCAATATTGCATTAGATCTTTCCCTATCACTCTCCTCCTGTCTTCACTCTTATTTTCAGATCACACTCCTCATGAATTACTTGTATTTTGTGGTTAACCCAGTTTTAATTTCTGGAGATTCCAGGCTAAGACAATACCTAACAATAAACACCAAATATGGCTCACACCCCCTCCTTCCTCAGTATCCTCTGTCTTTAAACTAGCAACCCCAGGCTTTCCACTGTATAAGCCAAACAACTTTGGAATCATCTTTATCTTCTCTTTATCATAGTTCACGTCCAATTTGTCACCATTTCTTATTGTCACTACCTTAAAAGTATATTCAGAATATAATCACTACTATGATCCTGGTCTGAGACACAAGTATATCTTACTGGACTTATGGAGTAGCCTCCTGATTAATCTCTAATTTATCCTTCCTTCTAATAGTCTACTTTCAGCACCATAGCCAGACTGATCATTTTAGAGCCTTAGTAAAATGTTCTACTCATCTTTTCAAAACCTTCCAAGGTCTTCCCATGTCATTTGAGTAAAGGCAAAAAACCCTTTAGTGGCCCACATTTATAACTTTGACCTCCTCTTCCACTGCTTTTCCCCTAGACCACTCCTCTTCCACCATTTTGACCACCTCATTGGTTTTTGAATATTCCAAACATAAACTTCCCTCAGGACCTTTGCCATTTCCTCTGGGTGGAATCTCTTCCCCAGAAAACTACGTGCTGTACTTCTCTATTTCCTCCAAGTTTGTCAAATATGTTACTTCTTATTTATAATTGGGATTCTTTGCCATTACTATGGCCTGGCATTCCTTATCTTTCTCCTTGCTTTTTATTTTCACCATAACACGGATTACGACCTAAGGTAGCTTCGTTATCAAAAGATGCCCTAATGCCATAAAAACCTATTCCATCCTTGTATACATGTTCATTTGCAACAGTTCTTGGACATTTTCTCATCAAAGGAGGAACTATATTTTTTTCATTCCTTGAATCTGGGGTAGTTTTATGACTTTCTTTGACAAAAAGAATATTGTAGAAATGGTCTCGTGGGAACTCTAAGCCTAGTCCTCAAAGGGCTTCATAGGTCTACTTTTTCTTTCCTAGAACACTGTCCTGGATTCACCATGTGAAGAAGCCCACTGGAGCATGAGGCTTCTGAGGCAAACTTCCCCCAAATCAAGCTTGCTGGACCAGGTAACACCAGCCAGCGCCAAATGTGAGACATGGGACAGAGGCTATCCTAGACCATAGAGCCCTAGATGAGTCACTAAGTGGTTGTGGCTGCAAGATTGACCTTGGGGAAGACCCTAAATAATACTCAGCTGAACCCAGCCAAATTTCTAACCCACAGGATCATAAGCAAATCAAATAGCTTCTGTTTCAACCAACTAAGTCTACAATGATTTGTTGCACAGAAATAAATACTGATGTCATCACCTGAATTACCGTTTCTTTTATATTTGCAAATTGTTATCTCTTTCTCTCTCCTCTGAATAAAATGTAACCATCACAGAACAGGGATTTTTTCTTTAAATAAGTTTTCTCTTTGTTTGTTTAACTGCTGTTCTCAGAACCTAGAATGCAATAAATATTAATTAAATAGTAGATGTTTCTTGGTAAGTACAACCTAATGGTTACAGCAGAAATGCTTAGATGCACGAGAAAGTGTTTTATAATCTGTGAATGTAATTCCTTTGATAAACATTGGTTAGGAACAGAATGAGTAGCCTCTTTAGTCTTGCAAATCAGTGAAATGGAGAAAGATTTAGGGAACGTCTATTAAGTTACTATTTTATATTTGCTCAAAATCTCCAGTGGTAAAATAACCACTTAAATGATTTCAGAATCATTTTGCTTTTAATTTAGTCTCATCTGGGGTATAGTTTATAGAGTGATATCAAGCTTTTCCCATATTGTCTGATCAACTACATTAAGTGAATTTTTTATTAAATAATCATCCAAGAAATTATACATCTTTGTACATCATTGAGGTGGAACATTCTTTTTCAGTGTAAAAATCCATAATCATCTTAGTCAAATAGAATGGAAATTCATTGGCCAGCTATATTCCCATTGACTAGAGACAGAGAGACCAGCTGGGAATAAAGTCATTGATCTCAGGTCTCCAACTAAGCATTTACATTCTTTCACTTCCTGGGGAAAAACTAGAAATTCGATGGATTTTCTAGACATTTCCAAATGTGTTTCTTTCTCATACCTAGATAAAGAATGTGATATTTGTAAAATCATTCCAATTTCCCAATAGATTTGGTCTTATAAACTCAGATATGTTTACTTCAAGCAGGAAAAATCGTACTTTAATGAATTTTAGCTGCACTTAAATATTCATATTAACATGTTTAACCAGTCATATTGAACTTACAGAGAGTGCATTAGAGCTCTATAACCCAAGTAATTAAAAGGATGATGATGATGTCATAATGGCAACCTTGAGGCATGCATAGTTCTATTAGCATTTTGTTATTTTCATCATTCTAATTCCTGTTATATTTAGCAATGAAATTATATGGTGAAACTGTGTTCTGTGTAGAATATAATTTTTCTTTCCTTTTTATTTTATAGAAGCTTATAGCAGAGCCCAAGCTTTCAGACCATTTAAATTATTCCTTTATTTCTCTAGATAGATTTTTGTCAAATCATGTACCATGTACTTTGCAATTAGTACCAAAGAGCAATTTTCCCTCAAAAATAATGTTTCCCCAGGCTCAGAAATAAGGATGCAATATTTGTATTATGAAATCTGCAAAGAAGAAAAGGAAATATTCAATCTGGTAAACTGTGTATGATTCCAGGAAGGGGTGGAATACGAATCAGAACAATGAGTTAATACTTAAAATGTCCAACTATAGACCACATTTTGAGGGAAAAATAGCATCACAAACTCAAATTATCAATAATCACCCAAGGGAAATAGTGAAAGACTTATTAGGCAAGTTTTAAAAAGCTACTGAGCACTTGAAAAAAAATCCATTCTGACAGGAAGGTACATTGCAAGAGAGCATCATGGGTTTTTCTTTTCCAGTGCTTTTGATCCCTATGAAAAGCAGAGAAAGAAGAAATTGAGATTTGAAATTCAGGCAAAATAGCAACCATAGTCATTTCTACGTATTCCTTAATAAATACCAACTGTAAGAATTTTTGGTTTACTTTTGGGAATAAATGAATCTTAAAAAAATTAATCAGAGCTTGATTCTGGCAGAAGTCCATCTTTTGTATCATTAACAGTACTCTCCTGACAAGTAACAACATAACACACTAGTAATCTCCTAAATAAGAGATGCATTTTTAAAAAAAAATTTTTTAATGCTTATTTATCATTGAGAGACAGAGAGAGACAGAGCATGAGCAGGGGAGGGGCAGAGAGAGGAGGAGACACAGAATCCGAAGCAGGCTCTGGGCTCTGAGCCGTCAGCACAGAGCCCGACGCCGGGCTCGAACTCACAAACCACGAGATCATGACCTGAGCCGAAGTCAGACGCTCAACTGACTGAGCCACCCAGGCGCCCCGAGATGCATTTTTTATGTTGATGGTAGAAACATCTGGAGAAGCAAACGACCTTATTTTGATTATATGTTCCTTTGGTCTAATACTTCATCCACCCTCTCTGTATAAATAACCATTGTATTTCACATAAAACTGCCAGTTGCGTGGCTAATAAATATGACCCCATTATCTGGGCAAAGTATCCCTCGATTCAGGACTCTGTACATCTAGAGATGAGTGTAATCTCTAGGACAGTTTGATAGTAAATGGTATGGAACCAGGTGTAACTGTCAAGTTTCCCACCATTCCCTGGTATACTGTTTCGGATAGTGAAATTTAAATCAAAGAAAAATGTGAACTTCGTTTCTAACTATAGATCACAAAATATACACTTATATCAGAAATATGCTTCTATAAACAGCCCAGAGAGTAACCATATTCAAATGATTAAGTGTAGCATTAGCCAAAGTTTTCCTATGAATGTATCTGTAGATAAACCCTTTCTTAGGACCAGAGCTTGACAAGGATGGTTTCTTCTCTGCTGGGCATTTAAAAGACGGCAACTTGTCCCCTCTATTAGGAGACAAAATTGTGTACTTGGCAAACCTATTATTTCCAGTGCTTAAAGGGATGGTATTGAACCATTACAACTTAATCAGATTCACATAGAAAAGAAATGTTGTGAAAAAAGTAGGTTTTAATGAATAGAAGTTATTTGACAAAATCAGCAATAACACGGACCAATATGTATTAAGCATGTAAAGCATGACAGGCACTGTGCCCACAGCTTTACAGATATCATCTGGGTTTTGTCCTATTACAATCCTATAAAGTGAGCACTATTATGCCCATTTTACAGATAAATCCACAAGGATAGGAAACTCTCTCAAGGCCACATAGTGGTCAGTACTGGAACTGCACTTCCATTCCTATCTGGCAGTTACATAAACAGTTCAAGGATATTGGCACTTTTCCATTCATTCATTATTTTACTCATTTAACCGATATTTATTGAGCACTTACTCATTCAGGGTTGAGTGCTTATGAACCTAGGGCGAGGACCTGGAGTCTGGCTACAAGCCTAGATAAAGACAGGGATCGTAAACCGCTCCTATCTCAAGGGCCAACTCTGATAAATTGGCAGCAGTTGTCTGAAAAGTAAGTTATGGATTCTATGGCTCAGGTCAGGTCAGAAACCAACAATGGTGTAGACAGATGAGCAGAGTCTACCATGCATGTTGATGTAGGAATAGCCACACGAGTCTCGAGTATCTGACTTCCTTGAACTAGTGGATAATGGAAGAATAGGAGGAAAGCTCAGAAGTCAGAGGTCCAATGGAGCTGAGTAAATGGAAACGTGAATACTTTAGAAGTGATATTAAAGGAATGTGAAGGGTAATTAAAAGCAAGAGATAAAAATCTGAACCTACCATGTAAGGCCAAATCAAGGGTAAGCATAAAGCAAGGCAGATAATGAATTGGATACTAAATAAATAGGTGCAACAGAGAAGGTGCCACCATTCAAGATAATGGTGGATGTGTAGTCAGGAAAATGGGCTGTCCCTAGAAGAGGAAAAAAAAACCAAAAACAAAAACCTAGTATTCCAGAGAGATAGTGTGTGGCTTTCTTCCCAAGAAAGAACTTGGGTAACTAAGATAATATACCTGCTGCAGGCTCTAGTGACAGACTATCACTATGATCTGTCTAGACTAAGAGGTAACAGTTGCACTGGGTAGAGGTGGACACAATGGAGAGAAGGATGGTTGGACTTTGTCAGGCTCATCTTAATATCCCCCAACTCGCATGAGTGAAACGTCAACTCCAGCCCAGCCATAGGGCTGAGTTTAGTTTCTCCAGGCCGGCTTTTTGGCCAAACAACTTCCTGGTTTACGTATTTCTTTTGGTGATGCACAACTCTCTTCTCCCAGGTAAATATGGGAGTTGACAGCCGTTAATCCCACTCCAGTAGGAAAAGACCCTGCCAGGGCTAGCAAGGAGCAGGTGCATTTTCACTCACCTGGATCAAACTAGAGTCCCCTGAGAATACACTTTGTGCAAACAGCCCTTATCCCACTTGGCAACTGGAGGATTTAGCACAAATTGTGAAGCCTAGAGCCTACAGTTTAAGACAAGTGGCCTGGAAGAGAGATAAGCACATACTTCTGAGATGCGTGTGGTAATTAGCTCCCAGCAGCATAAGACATTCAACTCTGAATGATGAATTTTAATTTTATTTCAAAAGCCTTTTCAAGGGGAAGGTGTCAGAGCTTAACATTTCCTACTAGATTTTACATAAATGGCTACCTGCCAATTAGAATCTGTTTTCCAATCATTTGTGATCTAATATATGAAAATGAATTATATGGTTCAAGATGAAACAAAATCTATAATCCTCTGTCCAGTGCTGAAATATTAAATCACACTGAAGGGGTGAGCAGTGAAGGGGAACAAGCTGTTGATTTGTACATAAATAACAAGTGTGTTGTGCAATCAGATCTCAACTGAGCTAGCAAAGAATTTGGCTCGTCTTGTTGTGGGGGAAAATGCGGACTTCTGAAAGGTTAGTGGCAAAATTCAGTTTCTGGGAGACCAAATCAAGTCATGTTCTCAGACAGGAGGACTCAGATGATGAGTCTGGCAAAGAGGCATGTTTGGTGAAGGAAAGGAGAAACTACCAGTCTACCCTAATTTCTTGAGAAGTGTGCTGCTGCACCATCACAGGGCCCATGGGGCTGAGTACGGCTTAGCATTGTTTTTTTTTTTTTTCTGGGGAAGGCATCAAACAGAAAGGGACAGCTGATTTTGTACCTCGAGGCAACACATTTTAAGGCAGCTTATTTTCCATTGGAGCTGTAGGGCTAAGTGCCTTGGTTATACCAGGGTAATTTTTAAAATTAAAACTGGATAGAAAAGCCCGAGGACTCTGTGGGTTTTGTATTCTCTAATCCAGTGTCTTTGAAGCCTTATTGGATATGATCCTGGTTTCAACTGTGTCCTCTAAAAGGATACGTGAAGTTCAGATCCCCAGTATTTATGCATGAGAATTTGCTTGGAAACAGGGTCTTTGCAGATATAATCAAAATAAGATGAAGTCATACCCAATTAGAGTGGGCTCTTAATCCAATATGAGTGGTGGGCTTACAAGAAAAGGAAAATTTAGAAGTGTACACAGATAAACAAGGGCAGAATATTCCATGACAACTGAAGCAGAGATTGATGCATGGCAGCTACAAGATAAAGAACACCTGGGGCTATCAGAAACTGCAAGAGGCAGGAAGAATCCTTTCTTAGAGCCTTCAGGAGGACCATGGCCCCGTGCAAACCTTGATTTCAGACTTTCAGTTTCTAGAACTGTGAGATAATAAATTGCTGTTGTTTTAAGCTATCTGGTTTGTAGTAGTTTATTAGGGCAGTCCTAGAAAACTAACACAGTTATCCTTATTCTAACGGAATATATTCAGAACGCTGACATATTAAACAACAAAGTTGCTATGGTCAAAGCTGGGATGAAAAGTCACAAATCACCACCTGAAACGTTCCCAGTCCATTGTCCAGTGTAAAGCCTGAGGCGTCTCTGAGGAACATTTAGCTCTCTCAGCAGCATGAATTAACCATGCTGAGCCTTTTGTTTTAATCTTAAAAAATGTATTTCTAAATTGTCACACATCATGAATATTCTAAATGAATTTCCATAAACTGGGGACACCCATGTAATGAGTACTCTCATCAAGCATTGTGACATCACTGCCTCTCATAATCCTTCTATACCCCAAATGGCGTCTCCTTTCTTGACTGCTAATTGCCATGTCCTTTTGATTTTTGAAATAATGGGCAGCCCTTAAATCATTTTTGAAGGCAGGGTTGTTTAAAAAAATTGAACTGATTCTCTGTCAACTTTCTTAAATATCCAACAATCACCTTTGTATTTTTCATAATACTTAGAAATGTGGCCATCTGCCAGCCCATGGCAATATCAAATCCATATGTCAATTTAATTTAAAAATATAAATATCTCCACTTAAGAAACTTTTAATAATTATCTAATGCAATTATAAATCTTTTTTCCTCTTTTTTTAAAATTCTGTATGACTTCAGTAGGTTGTCCAAGTACCTAAAAAAAATTACTATCTTGCTGTCTTGTTAGGCAAGATATTTTCCAAAAACAATTTTTTAGTCCTATTTCTTAAAATGCTTTGCATGTGAGGAAGTTATGTATAAATTAAAGGAATTGAATCTAATTAATTTTAATGTATTTATATGCACTCTTCTGTCTAGATGAAAGCTGGATATGTATAGACAAAGTAATATTATTATTACTGTACCTACATCTTTTCACAGAATTGTCAAAGTGAGTGGCACTCATTCAGTTGGTTAAGCGTCCAACTCTTGTTATTGGCTCAGGTCATGAGCTCATGGTTCATGAGATCAAGCCCTGTGTCTGGCTCTGGGCTGACAACGTGGAGCCTGCTTTGGATTCTCTCTCTCCATCTCTCCCTACCCCTCCCCTACTTGTGCAGGCATTCTCTCTCTCCCTCTCTCTCTCTCTCTCTTTCAAAATAAATAAATGTTAAAAACATTAGAATTGATAAAGTGACTTCTAAAACCTTCTAACACTTGATTAGTGTTCATTCTGTGCCAAGTATTGCTCTAAATGCTTTTACATATTTTAAATTGCTTAACCACATAACAACCCAATGAGATAACGGTGGTTATTTTTCACATTTTACCACTAAGGAAATAGGTCACAGAGAGTCTGGGTAAATTCCCTAAGGTTATAGACAAATAGAGCTCAGATTTACACTTAGCCTGGCTAACAGTTGGAGTCCAAAGCTTGTTATACAAGCTTTTAACAGAACAACGTTCAACACAGTGATAACATTATAGAAATAAAAATGAAGACAAGAAAAAATAAATATAAAAAAATCCAACCACAAAAATCCATATATTTATGATGTTGAGCTCCAAAATGTTTTTATTTGTGCCTCTTCAGAGTAATCACACAAACAAACCAAACAAACCCAACCACTCAACTACATAGATCTTACAGAACCCATCTTTTTTTTTTTAATTTTAAAGAATAGGAGCTTTTTAAGAAGCTTTTCCAAATATTAAATTTGAGAATTAATAACTCAAATTACAAATGCATGAATGTTTGACCTGGCAATCCTTCTCCAAAAGATTGATCGAACAGATAGACCTGTACACACACAGAAATGATTCATGTGCAAGGCTAATCATGAAAGCCTTGGGTTTAGTAGCTAAGAGTTAAAAACAACTCAAAGGTCTGTTATTAGGGATTAGTTAGAGACTGTGCATCCTATATGCAGACATGAGAAGAGCTCCAAACATATCCATAAATGAAATGAATAAATAAATGCCCACATCAAAGTATGCAGCATAATGCACTTTGTAAAATAAATTGAGACAAGAAGTACATCTACTTGTACATGCATGAAGATACACTGGAAGGATACATAAAAGTTAAAAAAAGGCAAAGGTCTTCTTTTTCTCACATGACACAAATCTACTTCTAGCAGCCTCCCATCACTACTGTTCTGGCCCAAACCACCATTATTTTATGCCCGAACAAATATAACAGCCTCCACCCTTGAACCTTCCAGCCATTTCAGCATGGCAGCCCGAGTGAGCCTCTTAAAAAGATCGGTCCCTCTTCTGCCTAAAATGCTCTCATCTCAGAGTAAAAATCAACCTATTTTATGACTTAGAGAGCTTTCTATAATTTGGATCTAAGTTATGGCTTTTATCTTAGTTCCTGATAATCTTTCCCTAACTCACTCAGCTGGCCCTATTGCTGTGTCTGGAATTTAGAAACACACTCATTAATTAACAAAACAATGCATATAATGCATATTTTTCTTCTGTAATAAAATATTATCCTGCTTATCAGATGCTCTTATATTTTAATATAAGATGGCATGCGTGAATATCCACATATTTACATACACAAATACCCATGCACTCAAATATATAAAGAAAGAAATTCTCATAATGCCAAGCACAAAATAGTGTTATGTTTTTTTTTTTTAGGGTTGCTTGAAAGTCTCTATGGATAGGCAAGAGATTGAGAAACCTGAAAACAATTTTGAGAACAAGATTCAATGGTTGGGTGGGAAGGAATTCAGAAAATAAATTACAATAAGATAACAGATTGGTTCAAAGTAGTGGAAATATTGCTAAACAGCTTAATACTGTCTTATCCATTAGAAGACCTATTATCAAATCTTAACAATGAATTGTTTAGGTTTTTTTTTTTCCTATCAATTGTATTAATAGTTTCCAAATGTTCAAAACCACCAAGCCACCTACAATTGTGTGGTGATATCGAAGTATAAGTTCTCATTTTATATCTCCTTATGTGTAAAAATAATACCTTAGAAAAATTTCTGCTGCAAAATAATCATTTTAAATTCTGAATTTCCCTTTTGAGAAGGAAAATAATTCATGTTTCTGAAAGAAAGAAGAAAAGAAAAACTCTGAAAGGGCTGAGTTCTCTGAAAAAAATCCTTCCTTCACTTACTTATGCTAAAAACTCAATAACAACAACAGCAACAACAACAACACAACAGCAGGATATGCTTGCTACAGATGCAGATTGAACTTTTGACTGAAATTGTGAGTACGAACGATCTCAGATAATAAAATTTAGGCTGGTAGAGTTTAATAACAAGGAAGTCTAAGTGAGGCCAGGAATGAAGTGTGGTTGTGGACCCCACGTGGCTCTAGGATCTTCTCAGTTAGCTGTTGACAAACATTCATTCCAACTGTCCACCGTTAAAATGATTCAGTCTCCGTTTCCATTTCTTTCTGATCCCCCAGGCCTCCAAGTTCTACTTGCTTAAGAGTAAAAATTCTGTCTCAGCTCATCTTTTTATGTTGAGTCTCACATTGTGGGTTGTTGCCCAGTATTCATTCCTCACAATCTAACCAGCTACTGCCAGGGAGGCAAAATGACATGAACCATTGCCCAAACTGTGGTGTGAGCAAATTTTCTGAAAAAGGAAGCTAGATGAGATAAATCCCCAACTGCTTATTTAACATACTGCAACCCAATATGTCTAATACATGTTTCCCACTCTCTAGGAGTATGCCAAGTAAATAGGTGATCAATAAATATTTGTAGAATGAAAAAAAAACATCCATGTGTGCTAGGCATATATGCCCACATTCTTGGGACATCTATCCAAAGCTCTTAATTCCCAACATAATCCAATGCTTTTAGGAACAACTACAAGGTAATGACCGCTTCCACAATACAATAATTGCATCCAGTTTCTGAATCTATAGGTCCACTGTCTATAGACAATGACAAAGTGTTGTTCTTAAAGTCATTGCCAGTTGCTGAGTTCTTTCCTGCACTTGCTATCCTGTAGTCAAAAGGTTGGCAAATTCCAACCAGTGGGCCAAGTCTCTCCCACTGTCTTTTTCTTATAAGCAAAGTTCCATTGGAAAACAGCCATGCTCATTTGTTCATATATCACCTATGGCTGCTTTCAAAATACGTTAGCAGAGTTTAGTACTTGTGACAGAGGCCAGAGACTTTATGACCCAGAGAATTAAAATATTTATTATCTGGTTCTTTACAGAAAAAGTTTGGTCACTGCTGCTCTAGTTAATTCATTCTATTAATTCAACAAATACTTAACAAGTACCTACTGTAAGCTAAGCATTGGCCTAAATGCCAGGGATTTAGAAGTCAACTAAACAAAGTCTTTGATGATTTACAGGTTATATTCTGGGTGGGATGGTGGACAGACAATAAGAAACGATTACATACTATGAGGAAGATTTGAGTACTTTAGATGAAAATTGACAAATGATAAAGTAGTTGGGTATGCTTAGTTGCTGGGGTCACCTCTCTTGCTCTTTTATCCAGTGTTAGGCTAATCATGAAAAAGTCTTCCAGTAAGGTGATATTTGAGTAGAAGTCGAAAAGAAATAAAGAAGAGATTAGTGTGGATATCTGAAGAAACTGTGTTCTAGGGAGGTAATAATAAATTCTTTCTCTAACAATAGAGCTCTAAATACATAAAATTGAAAAGTTTAGGGGAGAAATGGGAAATTTGAAATAATAGTTACAGACCTAAATACCCCCACTTTCAATGATGGGTGGAACTATGTGGAATATCATAAATGAAATCGAATATTTGAATACAGTATTAAACATAACAGATATCTATAGGACCCTCCACCCAACCATAGTGGAATACATATTCTTCCCAAGAACGCATGGGGCATTCTCTAGGATAAACCTCATGCTATGCCATAAAACAAGCCTCGATGAAATTAAACATATTGAAATAATACAAAGTATATTCTCAACAATATAGAATTAAAGTAGAAATCAACAGAAGGGTATTTGTATAATTCAAAATACATGGGAATTAAACACACTGCTAAATAACCCGTGGATCAAAGGGTAAACCAAAAGGGAAATTAGAAAATATTTTGAGATAAGTGAGAATACAGATAAAACCTCAGAACTGAGAAGATGCAGCTAAAGCAGTGTTTACGTAGAAATCTATAGCTGCAAGCACCTAAATTAAAAAAAAAAGATCTCAGGGCACCTGGGTGGCGCAGTTGATTTTGGCTCAGGTCATGATGCCAGAGTCATGGGATCAAACCCCGCTTATGATTCTCTCTCTCTCTCTCCTTCTGTCTCTGTCTTCCACTCACACATTTGCTCTCTTTCTGTCTAAAATTTAAAAAAATAATAAAAAAATTTCAAACCAATAAGCTAGCTACTGAAAAGAGAAAAAGAAGAGGTAGCTGAACACAAAGCAAGAAGAAAGAAGGAAATAAAATTAGAACAAAACTAAATGAAGTAGACATTTAAAAAAAATAACAGACTAAATCAACGAGCAAAGATTTGTTCTTTGGAATGATCTATAAAATCTACAGTCTTTAGCTAGTCCAACCAAGAAAAAAAAGGAGAAGACTTAACTTATAAAAATGTGGAGTTTGGGGAACCTGGGTCACTCAGTCGCTTAAGTGCCTGACTTAGGCTTAGGTCATGATACCATGGTTTGTGAGTTCCAAACCTGCATCAGACTCTGAATTGACCGTGAGGAGCCTCCTTGGGATTCTCTCTCTCGCCCTCTCTCTCTGCTCTTCCATGATTCACACCTTCTCTCACTCTCAAAATACGTAACTAAACTTTAAAAAAAATACAGAGTGAAAGAGGGAACATGACCAACCTCACAGAAATAAGGAGGATTTTAAGGGAGTACTGTCAACATGTGTATGGCAACAAATTAGATAACTTAGATGAAAGTTCTTAACATCTTAAAAAGATACAAAGTACCAACATGACTCAAGAAAGGAGAAATAGAAAATCTGAATAAAACTTTAACAAGTAAAAAGATCAAATTTGTAATTTAAAGCATCCCACTTAGAAGAAGAACCCAGACCAGATGGCTTCACTGATTAATTTCACCTAAAATTCAAAAAATAACTAATGCCATTCTTTCACAAGAAGAGACAAGAACAAGTTCTCTACTCATTTATAAGACTAATGTTGCCCTGATACCCAAACGAGGCAAAATAGCCAAAGGAAAGGAAACTATAGCCCAATATCTCTTATAATCAATATCTCTTATAGACATAGGAATCCTCAACAAACAGTGACAAACAAAATCTAGTAACATATAGAAAGATTTATATAGCATGGCCAAGTGAGATTTATTTCACCAACACAGTTTGGCTTAACAGCTAGGGTCAAGAATGAAGTGTTTACTCCTGTTTCAGCTGTAAAAAAAAAACTTACATCTGAGAGTTTGAAAACAATGGAATCAAAAAATGGAAACATAATATGAATAATTGCATTCCAATTTCATGGCCATTTATTGCTATTCTCTATTCAACTGATTCTATCAGAAACATTATCTCCAATTGGACTCACTACCGGGTAAACTCACAGCAATCCTCCATCATTCTTGAAAATCCAACAGTTTTTTTCTCTAGCAAGATTGGGAAACCAGTCTATTGCAGTGGTGCTAATATCTTCAGTTCTTACGGGAATATCTTTGACCTCGTTGGAGTAGGGTGAAAGTAAACAGACTTCCAAGTTTTTTAATTTACCCTTTGTCCATAAGACCCAATATCAGGATTTATAATATTTAGAAACTGGAGAGATAATTTATGTCAGATAAACTTAAACCAAAAGCTCATTTATAATCAGAGCTTAATTTATAAAGTGAACCTGACCTCCATCAAATTACATTTGTGTTCCAGGGGCGCCTGGGTGGCTTGGTTGGTTAAACGTCCGACTTCGGCTCAGGTCATGATCTCACGGTCCGTGAGTTCAAGCCCCGCGTCGGGCTCTGTGCTGACTGCTCAGAGCCTGGAGCCTGTTTCGGATTCTGTGTCTCCCTCTCTCTCTGCCCCTCCCGTTCACGCTCTGTCTCTCTCTGTCTCAAAAATAAATAAAAACGTTAAAAAAAAATTAAAAAAAATACATTTATGTTCTGGACATAGGAATTCCATTGCCCCGGGCATTAGTAGTTGTTTTTTGTTTGTTTGTTTCATTTTGGTTTTTTTCCTCTTCCTCCAAAAATAGACACCAAGATAAAAAGTTACAGGTCCTACCAAAAGAGGCTACAAAAAAGTTTCACATGGTGATCTTGTGATATTAGAGGCCACTGCTTTCACAACCACTCCCAGGCCAATTTTACTCAGGAACTTAAGGATGATAAATCAACTCATGGTTAGAAACTGTAGGATCTAATGACTCGTTTGAATCAAAGGACCTATTTCCAAGTCTTGCTTTTGAAATTAAAACAAGAAAAAGGAAAAAAAAATAAAAAATTTTAGTATACAGCCCTACTGAATATATTTTTTCCCTTAAGAAAACTTTAGTCCATAAGATCTACCAAAAATCTCTACATGTCTAAGAGTCATTCCTCTGCTGATAGTAAATGATCACCCACTCGCATATATCGTTTAACTGGCCCTGCTTGACCAAGACATTGTTTGATGCTTCTCAAACTTACTGAGGTTGCCATTGAGCTGCCACCTTCATCACCAGGATTCCTGGCTGAGAAAAAAATGGTCAAAAGTGTCAATTCCAGTGTGTCAAGGGCTACTTTAACAATTCTTGAAAAAATGGGAAGAAGAGAAAATACTGTGAGTCAAATAATTCAGAGGTCAGTGGACAGCATGCATGGGATAGGTAAGTCTAGCATTCCTGGCTCTTGAGTTCTTTAAATTCCTTCGTTTAAATTGTGATAATGGTTTCGGTCATTTGATGGCAGCTATCATAGCCAGCCTTGAATGTAAATTGATATCGGTTGATTCAGCAAATTCTTCCATCCACAGCTGGCTGCCTACACGAACACACTGAAGGCAGAACCACTGGAATGAGACACCAGTAAAATTAATTTGGCTGAATATAAAATTATGGTCTGTTTTGGCAGTATCTGTCAAAATGCAAAAGATACATTCTCTTTTGCCAAGAAGTTCCACTTGAAAAGATTCAGATATTCTGGTATAAAATTCCCAAGATGTATATAAAAATGTGTTCGCTGAAGCATTTTTTGGAGAGAGCAAAAACCTGGAGACACAAGTTGATCAATCGGGAGCAGGTTTCATAAATCACAGTGTATTGATACAATGGAGTTCTAAGCAGTCTTTTAAAAAGATAAGGCAAATCTATACATACTGCCTTGACTGGTGTTTATGATAAATTTTTTACTAGAAAAAAATTAAATTAAGAACAGTATACATAATACGAATAAAATGATAGCATTAAGGTACCATATCTGTTGCTGATCAACAATGTTAGCAATGTCTACCTACCTCTGGTGATGAGATTATAATTGGGGGACCTTTTATTATTGACTTTCTTCACTTTTATACATTTGATTTTTACAAAGACAAAAATCAATTCTATCATTAATTTATTTAAATGTAAAAACTCAATGATAGAAAAGTACATAATATCATGTTCAGTTTTTCCCAGAAGAGGTAATGAAATTTTTTACTCTTAAATTTTACCTCAACACTTAAGCTTCCCAGGATTTGCCTTGACCATTCCTATTGTCCACGGGACATCTTTGTGAACTAGAAAATTTCTCTGGGTTAGCGGCGCATCCTTGGACTCTGAGTAGACTAAAGATATTGATCACTTACTGTCAACTTCCTAGGAACTTTGCTTTAAAAAGCAGAGCTAGCCAGCCCCAGAGGCCAATCCCTCTGAGATCACTTTGGGTAGATCACATAATTATAACTGGTTGATAAACTGACATAAATGATAAAAAGAAGAATAATCCAAAATGCTTATAGGGGTGATTTTTATTAACCAAAGGATTAACTCTTGTTAATTTACTACAGGCAAATAACTGGAGGCTATCGCTCACAACTGAACCCAGGGAATCATAATCATGTCCAGTGGTTAATTTGGACCTGGCTGGCTCAGTTGGTAGAACATGTGACTCCCGATCTCGAGGTCATGGGTTCAAGCCCCACGTTTCTTGTGAAGCCTACTTTAAAAAAAATATGTGTGCCTTAATAACCTGGAATCATCACTATTATTTCATTATTACTTTAGACAGAATAAACCCACATAATAACCCTGTGAATATGGCCTCTAATCTCATTTATTTAATTAACAACAACTAAAAAAAGTAAAAAAAAAAAAAGCCCATATTGTTTGAAAAAAAAATCATTGATTCATGAGACTATTTTCAAGATGTTATGCATATACACTTAGAACATAATTAATGGGGCGCCTGGGTGGCGCAGTCGGTTAAGCGTCCGACTTCAGCCAGGTCACGATCTCGCGGTCCGTGAGTTCGAGCCCCGCGTCAGGCTCTGGGCTGATGGCTCAGAGCCTGGAGCCTGTTTCCGATTCTGTGTCTCCCTCTCTCTCTGCCCCTCCCCCGTTCATGCTCTGTCTCTCTCTGTCCCAAAAATAAATAAAAAGCGTTGAAAAAAAAATTAAAAAAAAAAGAACATAATTAATGATCTCATTATGAATATTCTAAAATCTATGCAAGTGTTTAGTAAACAATAAATATCATCCCATAGACAGCCGTGTCAATAAACAGTTTGGCATCCGGAAGAATATATTCTGGCAATCACACGTTTCTTTCTTTTCTATTCTATCCTTTCTTTTTTTAATGGAAGTGTAACTGACACTTAATTTTACACTAGTTTTAGGTATACAACATGGCGATTCAACAACTCTAACAAGTGTAGCACGATCTGTCATACAACACTATTACAACACCGTTAACTATATCTCCTTTGCTAAAAGCAAGGTTTTTGAACAGCATTCACTTACGCCATTTTGAATGTGAATTCATTGCCATATCTGTCCTTATCAGAGAAGCCTGTGAAATATAACTTGCCTTTCTGATTACATTAGGATAGGCTGGGATAGGCTGCAGTAATAAATAAACCTTAGAATCTCATTGGCTTCTCCCTAGAAAGATTTATTTCTTGTGCCGCATTTGGGGCAGCTCTCCTCCAGCTTCAGCTATTGCTTCTGGAACAGGTGGTCTCTAAAATTTTTAGAGGAAGATCTGGAGGGACATTGAAGATGTTTCTAAAAAGTAAAGTGTGCCTGAAGTCGGTCTGTATCATTTTGGCCACGTTTCATTAACTTGAATTCAGAGAGATGGGCCCAGGCTCACTGCATGGGAAATTGCTGAGTTACCCTGGCTGCGTGCTTAAGGAGGCCAAGTGAACTGCAGAGCAGAACTTTCTCTCTGCCATACAATCCATATACACAAATGTGCAGGTGATTTGGAATTCCGCACGTTGATGAGTGTCAAAAGTAAAAAGCAAAATCATCTTATCGATGATTAGAATAGGGTTCAGAACACAGCAGTAGCTCTAAGAATATTGGATTAACTGATGTAAAACCAAATCATTTTATTAAACTAAATAATATTGAACTGATTACCTCTAGGACTAATTACAAAAAGTTCCTCCTATTCAGGAATTTGTTTTCAGGCATGCTTTAAAAAAATTCGCATTTGCATTTCATTTTTTTTTTAAATGTATCCCATTATTATGATTACAATGAAATTATCCATACACTTACCTTAGTTTCTGGGAACAATCTGGTTTTCCATACTGGGTACTGTGTGTGTTTCCCTTAAAATCATTAAATAAGACAAGTTATGTACATTATATAACAAAATATGTTAACTATTTAATCATACAATTGGTATAAACACATAGCAAGAATTGCGTTTGCATTCCTCAAATAACTGAAGTTTGAAAATCCCATGTCTATAACGCTTGACTTCAAGTTACATATTCGTCATAAATTTGAAATAGAACTGATATGTGTAGGTAACCATTAGAAACAGAGAAGCTCATTTGGACTAAAGCCAATACTAAAAATGGAAAATGAATTCACAACTCACTTCTCAAGTCTACCCTTAGTGTTATGTAAGTCACTTGTCTAAATTTACATACATTATTCAAGGTTAGTTATTGTTTAAGCTAAACAGACAGTTAAGTTTAAAAATAAAAAGAATAAAAACAATACATGAATTGGCTAATTTCCTCTACTTGCCCTTAACAAGGTCAAGTATTTGACATCCTCAGTGCTTGTGTGTATAGATGTATGCCTGTGTGTATGTTTGTGAAATGTTCCTTAAATTAGAATGGAAAAATACCACTTTCTAGAAATTGTGTTTCAAGTTAAATATACTTGATAGATGTTCAAAATATTTCCTGAGAGCCATATATTAAGGAAAACTTATTTGACGTGATACTAAGGTATTATAAATAATATATAGTATTGTAATTCAGGATAAATGTTGGTTTTCAACAAATATTTATTATCTGACCGCATGTGCTAGATTCTGGGACTATAGAAAAAAACAGGTGCTACCCTTCAAATAAAGGGGATGGCACACACCTAAATCAATATGCTAAATGCCAAAGAGTGGTAGACACTAATCATCCCGGAACAACATGGAAGGAATGCCTAAATCTACTTGGAGGTATATAAGTGGGGGATGTTTGATTTATCAGAGGGAAATGTGTAATTGCGTTATATTAAGAGTGCATAGAAATTTTCCCGGTATTCAAATGTGCTAAAACTGTTACAGGTAAAAGAATATTGCCAGTGTGCAAAGGTGGTGTATTTGAGAAAGTCAGAGAACTTCGGTACAGCTGGAGGTAGGTAGAGGGGTGGGGGCCAGATACATAATTTGAAGACCTCAGTGTAAAATGGACCTGCATGCTTTTGCCAAGGAAATATGTCTGGGGGGGGGGGGAAGGGAACTTCCTGTCCTCACAGGGTCTGTTGTTCCACCTACCCAGGGGATCACAACTTCCATGCTAGAATGTACCGTAGGCGCCGGGTACCTAGACAAGGGTGGGTATAAACTTCCCACCAATTCATCTGCCGTGTCATAGAGCATGTGGCCCGTGGTGCTGCCTGACCAAGTGGGACAGCTTGCCTTTCGCGGAGTGCCATGGGGAGTGTGTGGGACCCCTACCTTTCTCTACTCTCCTCAAACCCAAACCCAAGACACTACCCGGCCAAAGCCAAACACAGTGAAATGCAAGTCTGGCTCCGGTATTGTAATCCAGTCATCATCCCCAGCTGAGAGTGGTAGAGATCACCATGTGGGTGTGGGGAAGGGGGCCTGAGAACACGTTCTGGAGGTGGAGGAGGGGATGGATGGGCCACGTGTGAGCCCACAATCCAAGACCCTGACACATGCTCCTCTATCCACTGAATTTCACCTATAAAACATAAATTAATGATAAAATTAATAAGCATCTGAAGACAGCAACTCAAAGCATCAAAACTTAAACTGCTCTGGTCACATGCCAGGGAAGCTCTACCTGGGGCAGCAAAAAAATTAGAATGATTAGAAGTTAAGACCGCCTATGTTTTCATGCGTATGTGTTTGGACTTTATATTACAGGTAAATGGTTGGCAGCAAAGGACTTTATTTAGGGGCGCCTGAGTGGCTCCGTTGGTTAAGCAATCGACTTCAGCTCAGGTCATGATCTTGTGGTCTGTGAGTCCCAGCCACACCTTGGACTCTATGCTGACAGCTCAGAGCCTAGAGCCTATCAAGGGATATGAATGAGGAGTGCCTGGGTGGCTCAGTCGGTTAAGCGTCCGACTGTAACTCAGGTCATGATCTAGCAGTTTGCGAGTTGGAGCCCTGCATCAGGCTCTGTGCTGACAGCTCAGAGCCTGGAGCCTACTTTGGATTCTGTGTCTCCCCCCCCCCCCCCGTCTCTCTCTCTCTCTCTCTGCCCCTCCCCTGCTCATTGTCTCTCTCAAAAATAAACATTTTTAAAATTTTAAATAAAAAAGAAAAACAAACAAAAGCAAAGGGCTTTGTTTAAACCTCAAGGACAAGTAGTAGCATTATAAAATTGAAAAGAAGTACAAACTAAGAGTCTGAAACATTGCAGAGTTCTCACAGTAAAAGTGACCTTAGGGGTGCTTGGGTGGCTCAGTCGGTTGAGTGTCTGATTCTTGATTTCAGCTCGGGTCATGATTCCAGGGTTGTAGGATCCAGCCTTGCATTCAGCTCCCTGCTGAGGATGGAGTCTGCTTAAGATTCTCTCTCTCTCTCTCTCTCTCTCTCTGCTTCTCCCCTGCCACATATATATTTCAAACTCTTATTTTTATGACTGAATGAAGTTCACCATCACTATATTAGGCCATGCTTCTATTGGGTCATATTAGCAGAAATGTATGATGATTTGATTTCAAAATCAAATAAATTTTGTAAAATGCTGAGTCCCTAGAGATTGAATTTCCTTCACATGTTTAATCAAATGAAACCAGGAGATGAGTATTGCTAAAATACAAAATCTCAATGCATAACTGCTTTCTTACAAATTGATATTTACAATGGAGATTATATTTAAAGCCTTTCTGTTACAAAATGTGTACACAACAACTTTGTTGGAAACCAATAAATAGACTGTATTAAAACCAAAGGATACTATGCCATTTGAGTCCTAGAAATTAAATTAGCTCCTGGAATGTACAAACGCTGGTCCCCCCTCCCCAGAATTTTATAAAATCAAGGTCATGATATTTTCTAACAGTTTATTTGATAGAAATCTCAACACATTAATAATCTGATTGCTCCAAATTTACATGCGAAAACTTGCATGCTAAATTTAAAGTCATTATCTTCACTGAGCCAGTTACCTACTCTTTGTAGAATTCAAATAATTTTTTTTTTTTTGTGAACACGGCTGTGGTGATTTTGCTACAGACTTATTGTCATAATATTTACAAAATGCCTCTGAGCCAGATTTTTGTCATAGAATTTCAAGCTTAATTTAACTTGTCCCACAAACAGACAAAATCGAATGATGTCATAGCCAATAGGCAAACACAGAAATGAGTCAAACTCATGTTTCAAGACTGTGAGTTTATCTAGGCTAACTTCTTTGTGGACCCTGTGGCCCATCCATGAAACTTTAATTATGAGAGAACTCTTACTCTCACTTGCTCCTCCAGCTGCCAGATAAAACTTCTGCAGTCAGTGAAAGCTTTCCTGGTTCCTGACTTTCATTGCTCCATCCCCTGGTGCCATATTTAATCTTGTTCTCCAACCAGTTAGTCTGCGTTTCCAAATCTACTCCCCTTGTTATAAATTATGGAGACCTCTGTTTTGAAAGATGATGTTAACTAGACAAATTTCACTTTGGGGAAATGATTTCTTGCTTCAATTTTTTTTTCTTTTTAGTTCAAAAATGTTAAATATTGTTTAATCAGTCTCTACTTGATGAAAACAGATAAGTGTTCTGTAGTGACTTTAAAATGAAGAGTTCATGAACACTTTATTATACCATTTCCATCTTCCTGAATTCTAATAAGTAAATCAGGATTCTCTAAGTGAGGAATAGAAAACTATGACTTTTGAGGACAGATAGATGAAAGAGTGCTGGTATAAGACAAGAGAATATGATGGAAAACTGGGGAATCCATACACTCCCTAAATCCATTCAAATTGCATTTAACATTTTTAGCTAACTCTACTAACCAGCAGGGGTAGATTATTTTCAAGAATGGTCATGAGGAGGGTACCTGCGTGGCTCAGTTGGTTAGGCACCCGACTTCAGCTCAGGTCATGATCGAAGTTCTTGAGTTCGAGTCTCACATCACTGTCAGAGTGGAGCCTGTTTCGGGTCATCAGTCCCCCTCTCTCTCTGCTCCTGTCCCGCTTGCACACGATTCCTCTTTTTCTCTCTCTCTCTCTCTCAAAAAATAAATGAATTTTAAGGGAAAAAAAGAAAAAAAAAACAATGGCTATGATGATAGCTCCCTTCTCTCATGCCTTTCACAATAAGACTTTGTCATTCTCATAACCGAAGACAGTACCAACCTCATCTGCCTTTGAATTTGGCCTGTCCCCCTAACTAATTTTGGCCACTAGAATGCAGCCAAAGCTGTGTGGCTTCCAGAGCTCATCTTTATAAGCTCTTGTAGTTTCTGTTTTCATGCTTTTGGAATGCAGACCACTGCCTACAGACCTGCATGCTATGAAAGAGGCCAAGTAAGCCACATGGAAAAACCATAAGGAGGGAAACCAAAATGACCTTGACAGCCTCTGCATATGTCCTCTCCTCTCCCAGTAAAGTGCACCCTTAGTAGTGATCCCAGAGGAGTCCAACAGAGAAACCATCCAGCCATCCAATGGAATCATAAGAAAATAAATGAATTGTTGTTGCATAAACCACTGAGTTTGGGTTGTTATTCAGCCATAAATAAATGCTACATTACCATACTCTTATCTCCCCTTTTGTGACCCCAGCTCTAAACCCATATGAATTTCAACTAAAACTTTAGGACCTAGTGAAATAAAATTATATTAATTAATTAATTCTATTAAATCGTTTAATGCTTAGGCAGCTTTTCTTTTAGTCATAATGTAAGATCTCATAACATGCCTGATATAAATTCACTTTATATATATTTTTTTGCTCTACATCAATTCAAGTTTTTGAGCCTGGTTTACAAATGATAGGTGGCAATTAATTTTTTTTAAAGTGTCTTTTTGCTGACAAAGGCTGAGTTAACATAGTAATTTGACCTTTAGCTATAAACTCACATTATTATTATTCACACTGTTTCCTGAATCATATTCCTCACTGGGGGTGGAGAAAACAATTGGAATTCAAAATGGATTTTAATATAAGCCCACACACATGTCTCATTGCACTAAGCCAAAACCCAATTACACAAGATATTGTATAGCAAAAGTCTTGAACCTTACTTGATGCGTAGAGAGTATATTTAGTAACACATTCCTTTCTTCTGTCCTTTCTTCCTTGAACCCCTATGGTGATCCTATTTCAGCCAGGGGACATCTCTCCCTGACTACCTGGTCACGATGGTCTACCTAGAGAACTCATACCTGGCAAGATGCCATTTAACTATCGGCTGTGTCATGAAATCTTTGCTGATTCTCTAAAGCAAAGTAAATTATTTTCCTCTGTGTAGGCCACTCTGCCTATGCCTGTGTCTGTAACAGTATCCATAATATTTATTTCAATGTATTTGTTAACATGTGCGTATCCCTTCCCATAAACGTTAAATTTCCTAAATCAAAAGACCACTATCTTACTCATCTATAATCTCTAGCGCATAAGAAAATACTTTGTCCATAGTTAGAAACTTGATAAATGCATTTTAAGGAGTGAATAAATGAATCCCCTATTTATTTTTGTGACTATATAATCTTTATTCACAGTAACCTTTACCTTAACCTGCTTCAGCCATTCCTATTTTTGCCTTCCAATTTTTATAATATTACATGTAATGCTGTATCTCCCAAGACTTCATGAATGTTATCCCATCACATGCTGGCACAGATAGGATAGAATATGAACACTATTTCAAATACTTCCAGCAGGGCTAATATTTTTGTTATTGTTGTTTGTAAGCACTGTGTTAATTATTTGCATTAATTCCCATTTAGTTTTGAACTGCCACTCAATAGCTAAATGAATAAATAGGTGACTTAATAGGTTAAGCAAACCCCAAGTACTGTATTCATTGAGTATATGAAAGCTACTTTAGACAATAAGAGTCTCATCAGTGATTAAAATCACACAATATTATCCTATTGAAAGATGTAACCCCTTTGACAGTTGTTATCTTTATAATTTACTGGATAAAACTGTAGTAAAAATGCACCTACCTATACAAGAGACTATTATGTGCTATATGAATTCTTTGGCTTTACATTCCCTTTAATTACACACATAATATGTGACTTTTTTCTTGCAAAAATTTAGCCTACAAATTGCAAAATCTTCTTTGAGTACATCTGCAACTTTTATCTCCTTTACTTCCATCCTAGGTACTTTCTAGATATTGTCAAGCTGCATATTTTTTAGTATACCTATAAAGCAGACTTACATGGTTAAGTTCAATTAAACTCTTTGCCTTTATGAACCTGTCATTTTGCCCCAAGGGGGGAAAAAAATGAAAAGTAAATTCCATTAGTGGCATGAGAAGACCTCAAATCTTAAATATGTATTTTCTTTGAGCACACGGTTAAAAATCATAAAACCTGACATTCATAATTTGAAATTGTGTTTTTAAAAGCCCACTTCATTTCAAATGGTATTTATCAGATAAAAAGAAGCCAGTCTCTTATGTTTTGTGATAGCTTGCTTGGATGTAGTCCAAAAGGTGAACTGAATGAATTTATAATCTCCTAACTAGCAGCATACCAAAACAGCATGGGGTAGCAGCAGCAATGTGAGGTATACTTGTTTGTCTTGCTTTTATCCACATTAACATCTTTTGCATTGCAAGGGGGTCCTCTTCAGGTTTAGAAGGACAGCTATGTTTTATGCCAGGTCTCCTTCCTCCCCATACCTTGTCCTAGACATCCTCAGAGCCTCTTCTAGGAGGGCCTTCATTGTGAGAACAATGAGGCTCTTCATTAGGAGCAGTCACCCCAGCAGCCTTGCTCGATCCTTTATGGTTTCTGTGTGAGCTTGACTGATTACCCAGGGAACATATACTATGCCTTGTCAGATTGCTTGTTAAGGAGGCTGGGACTTGATTTTTAAGGAACTGAGGAGAATACGTTTGAGTCTTGAGTGTTCCACAATACAGTTCCTCTGGGCACACATTACAAAAGACTCAAGGAGAGGCAAGTACCAGGTTGCATTTAGGCAGAGCTGGAAAAGCTCTGTGTGCTCTGATGAAGTGCTTTTAACATTGCACAGTGTAATGTAATTGAATTCTAATAGGAGGTTTCTGTCATGAAGTCTTTTCAGCCAAGAGACCTATCAAAGAACTTGGGTCACTTACATCACCATTTAAAAGGTAGATTTTATTCCACATGCCATCCCTGGGGTTAACTGAAGCATGAGATCAACAAGGGACCCATGATAATTATATTTATATGAATGTTACAGAATATATGTATACATGTGCACACACACATAAACACACACACAGACACCTAGGCATACACATATTTGTTTATTCAGAAAATATATCTTGTCTCATTCAATGATCGGTATAGGGGCAGATTAACACTATTCAGTGTTTCTTTTTCCCTATTTGCAAAATAAATGACTTGCAGGTAAGTAAGAAACTTAGTTTTGTGTCAGATATATGATTTATGCTGCATCAGCATAAACACATATTTGCATATATTTGTGTATTTTAAGTGAAAACAGAGGAACACAGGTTCAGGGTAGAGATGGAATTCCTAGGAATTTGGAAACATTTATCTCGGATTTTGACATTAGTCTTCCCTGTGGCCTTGAGCATTTTCATTAACTTTCCTACATCTCTTCATGATTCTTCAACAGTAAAATGGGATCCATATATTAGATAGAGGTTGGCAAATTGTGCATGAACCACTAAATATGCCTTCTATAAAAATAGAGATTTTCAACCATAAAAAAAAAACCTTAGGTGCCACACTTAATAAAAGATTGTATTTACTATTCCATTTCTCCCAACCATTAAAAAGATGTCAGATAAACAGTCATCTGATATCTGGCTCTACAAGCTTCTTCCCACCTATTTATAAGGTGTCACAATTTAAGATGTACTTGGAAATTATTTTACTCTGCACATTTAAATGTTTTATTTTGAAGCTGGAGAAATGAAAAATCTCCAAAGTTCTCATACCTTGGATTGGATCAATCAGAAGAACTCGTATTTCTGGAACTCAGAGAGCAGCCCAGCTAAGTAATCTTTGATTAAACTAAGTGATACCATTAGAGACTCTTGAAGCAGATCACTCTGTGCTCTTATAGGATCTTTTCACTCATTCATTTTTCAAAAATTATTAATCCTAAAAATTGAAGAACTAGAATCTGCTATTCTAGCACAAAATCAATAGATTGCATGCATTCATTATCAACATAAAATACTTTATTATTTTACTGCGTGATCATATGTGACAGATATATTTTAAATACCAGCTACCAGAATATTACTGTAATGAAATCTATAAAAGCTTAAAGAAACCTTTAGTCCTTTCTAAGCATAAAAAATATTCAGTTATGGGGCGCCTGGGTGGCTCAGTCAGTTAAGTGGCCGACTTCAGCTCAGGTCATGATCTCGTGGTCCGTGAGTTCGAGCCCCGTGTCGGGCTCAGGGCTGATGGCTCAGAGCCTGGAGCCTGCTTCCGATTCTGTGTCTCCTTCTCTCTCTGACCCTCCCCCGTTCATGCTCTGTCTCTCTCTGTCTCAAAAATAAATAAGCACTAAAAAAAAAGAAAAATTAAAAAAAAATTCAGAAATTAAAAAAAAATGCAGAAAACTAATAATAGTGTACAGAGAAGAAAGAAAACACAATAAAAGGGCATGATTTATCTATGTATTTATTTGAACTCTCCAGATAATAGTATTTATTCACAAACTATTTACACCTTACATAGCACTATCAACAATAGTCAAAGTATGGAAAGAGCCCAAATGTCCCTTGATGGATGAATGGATAAAGAAAAATGGTATACATATACAATGGAGTATTACTCGGCAATCAAAAAGAATGAAATCTTGCCATTTGCAACTATGTAGATGGAACTGGAGGGTATTATGCTAAGTGAAATTAGTCAAAGAAAGACAAAAATCATATGACTTCACTCATATTAGGACTTTAAGAGACAAAACAGATGAAGATAAGGGAAGGGAAACAAAAAATAATATAAAAACAGGAAGGGGGACAAAACAGAAGAGACTCATAAATATGGAGAACAAACTGAGGGTTTCTGGAAGGGTTGTGGGAGGGGGGATGGGCTAAATGGGTAAGAGGCAGTAAGGAATCCACGCCTGAAATCATTGTTTCACTATCTGCCAATTAATTTGGATGTAAATTTTTAAAAAGAAAAAAGAAAATTAAAAAAAAGAGAATATTGCTCAGCCATAAAAAGAAAACAATGAAATCTTGCCATTTGCAATGACATGGATGGAACTAGAGTGTATTATGCTACGTGAAACAAGTCAGTGAAAGAAAGACAAATACCATGTGATTTCATTCATATGTGGAATTTAAGAAAAAAACAAATGGGCAAAGGGAAAAAAGAGAGGTGAACCAAGAAGCAGACTTAACTATACAGAACACACTGATGGTTACCAGAGGGGAAGTGAGTGGGGGGGATGGGTCAAATGGGTGATGGGGGCTGGGGAGGACACTTGTGATGGGCACCAGATGTTGTATGGAAGTGTTGATCGCTGTGTTGTACACCTGAAAGTAATATTACATTGTATGTTGACTAGCTGGAACTCACATAAAAACTTTTAAAAATAAAGAAAATAAATGAGATTTTCTTTTAAAAAAAGATTAGAGCATTGTACCAATTAAAGAGACATGGATTCCAGTTATATATTCTTTACTTGTTAGCTTTGTGACCTTACACAAATGACTTTATCTCCCAGATGCTGAGATTTTTCATCCTTATAATGGAGTCTAAACTGGATTTGACCATATTAAAACTAGTAATAGGTCACTTTCTCCCCAAACTGATTAATAACATAAATCTGATAGATTCAAGAAGAGCCCCAGAACAAGATAAATGAGACTGGTTTCCATTTTAAAATATTTTAGAGAATGGATAGAGTACTAAGCAAAGAGAAAATTTCAGAAATTATACAGAGGAAAACAGATTAATTTAAAGTATATAACTATTAGACTGACAACCGACCTCTCAATAACAATAACAGAAACCAGAAGGGAGTCAGATATCTTCAAAATGCTCAAATAACTCAATTTTCTTAGAATTCTACCCATCTAAACTGTCATTCAAAATGCCAAGAAAACAAAGGTAAGTTACACAAAGTTAGACTAAGACAATATAACTGAAAGTCCATTATTAAAGTAACTTTAAATCATGAATTTCAAAAGAAAGTAATTAAACTAGAATGAAAAGAATGAGATATTAAGAACAGTAGTGGACATCAGTACTCCTGTATCCCTTGGATAAATTCCTAGCAGTGCTATTGCTGGGTCATAGGGTAGGTCTATTTTTAATTTTCTGAGGAACCTCCACACTGCTTTCCAGAGCGGCTGCACCAATTTGCATTCCCACCAACAGTGCAAGAGGGTTCCCATTTCTCCACATCCTCTCCAGCATCTATAGTCTCCTGATTTGTTCATTTTGGCCACTCTGACTGGCGTGAGGTGATACTTGAGTGTGGTTTTGATTTGTATTTCCCTGATAAGGAGCGACGCTGAACATCTTTTCATGTGCCTGTTGGCCATCCGGATGTCTTCTTTAGAGAAGAGTCTATTGATGTTTTCTGCCCATTTCTTCACTGGGGCACTTGTACCCCAATGTTCATAGCAGCACTCTCAACAATAGCCAAATTATGGAAAGAGCCTAAATGTCCATCAACTGATGAATGGATAAAGAAATTGTGGTTTATATACACAATGGAATACTACGTGGCAATGAGAAAAAATGAAATATGGCCTTTTGTAGCAACGTGGATGGAACTGGAGAGTGTGATGCTAAGTGAAATAAACCATACAGAGAAAGACAGATACCATATGGTTTCACTCTTATGTGGATCCTGAGAAACTTAACAGGAACCCATGGGGGAGGGGAAGGAAAAAAAAAAAAAGAGGTTAGAGTGGGAGAGAGCCAAAGCATAAGAGACTGTTAAAAACTGAGAACAAACTGAGGGTTGATGGGGGGTGGGAGGGAGGGGCGGGTGGGTGATGGGTATTGAGGAGGGCACCTTTTGGGATGAGCACTGGGTGTTGTATGGAAACCAATTTGACAATAAATTTCATATATAAAATAAAAAAAAAAAGAACAGTAGTGGACAAAGAAATCTTTATAAGTAAAAATTACAAACAAAACAAAACAAAACAAAACAAGACTCCTGGTTTCAGTTTGGCACCTAAAGAGCTTGGAATCATTACCCTGTTCTAACAACAAGAAAAACCTGAACAAACCAAATAACAATAACTGTTCTTGGATCCATCGTAGAGTTGAGATTGCAGAACAAACTATCATCCCAAACCTGGAGAGATTAGTTCACAAAATTACAGCCAAGAACTGCTTATCTAGAGGAGAGCTCACTATGCCAGAAACTGGTAGGAATTACCATTTAAGTGTTAATTTTGACAAATTGCTGGAGGAAAAGTATAGACTAACGTGAGTGAGAAACTCCCAGTCTTAGAGGAACCCAGACACTTTTCTGGGTTCCGTCATCCTTCACAGTGAAGGCCCCATATCCATTCCTTGCTCTCTCTCTCTCTCTCTCAACATAAATAAATAAACAATTTTTTTCAAAAGTTTAAAAAAAAGAAATTAAAGAAGATCTAACAAATGAGGACAGATTCCAAGTTTGTGGATTCAAATTCATAATATCAATGTAATCTCACTAAAAAGTCCGAGCAAGGCATTTTGTAGATGTTGATAAACTAATTCTAAAGTATATATGGAAAGGCAAAAGTTCCTAGAATAGGCAATATTATACTGAAGAACAAAGACTACCCAATTGCAAAACTTACTATAAAAATACAATAGTCAAGACATTATAGTTTTTGTGAAAGAACAAACATGTAGATAAATAGAACAGAAGAGAGTGCAGAAATAGATCCAAACAGTCACCTTTTCTTTGACAAAGGAGCAAAGGCAATCAAATGGAGAATGGAGAGTAATTTTAACAGATATTTCTGGAACAATTGGATGTCTATATGTAAATTAAAAAAAAGAACCTAGACAGAGACCTAATAACTATTACAAAAATTAACTCAAAGTAGATTGTAGACTTAAATATGAAGAGGAAAAAGAAGAAGAAAATTTTTGTGACCTTGGGTTGGTGACAAGTTTTTAGATACAACATCAATAGCACAATCCATGAAAGAAAAACTTGTTAAGTTGGAATTCATTAAAATTAAGAACTTTAAATTTTAAATTAAAATTTGCTCTGTGAATGCATTGTTAAGAGAATGAAAAGACAAACTGCTGAGAGAAAATATTTGCAAAACACATATCTAATAAATGACTTGTATCTAACATATACCAAGAATGCTTAAAAGTTAACAATATAAAAACAACCTAATTTAAAAAAGTGAGGAGAAGGATTTGGATACCTCACCAAAGAAAACACACAGATAGCAAATAAGCATTTGAAAAGATGCATGACATTATTTGTTGAGAATGAGGGAATTACAAATTCCAACAACAGTAAGGTACTACTCTACATCCATTAGAATGGCTGAAATCTAAAAATTGACAACGTGCATTACTAGCTAGGATGGGGATTAATAAGAATTCTCATTCATTGTTGGTGAGAATATAAAATCCTACAGTCACTGTGGAACACATTTTAATGGTTTCCTACAAAGCATAACATAAGATTTTCTTACCTTATGATCTAGCAATCATATTCCTTGGTATTTACCCAACTGATTTAAAAACATTTATGCTCCCACAAAAAAACTGTATAAGAATGTTTGTGGCAGTTTTATTCATAATTGCCCTAAACTGGAAGCAACCAAGATGCCCTTCAACTGATGAACAGATAAAGCAAATGTGTACATCCACATAATGGAATATTATTCAGCAATACAAATACATAGTTAACAAGCCAAAATGACCGAATTGTAATCCATGTTACTGAGTGAATGAAGTCCTCTGGAAGGCTACCCTTCCAATTATACGACATTCTGAAAAAAGCAAAACTATGGATCCAGTATCAATATTTTGATATCATTATATCAAAATCCTGGGGCTCAGGGGTAGGGGATGAAGGTTGAATGCCTAAATCACCAGGATATTTTAGGTCTGTGAAACTATTCTGTATACACTGCAATGGTGGATATATGATTATGGATTTGTCAAAACCCGTAGAATTTTACAGCACAAAGAATGAAACTGTTAGAAGACTAAAGTCAAAAGAAACTTTATATCAGTACTGTACTCTTGTCAATAAAGTTGTTTCTCACGGGGATGAGGGTTAGCAATTTTGATACTGCTATACATGAATAAGGATATTGAAAATTAAGGAAATAGATAATAGATTGTGGGAGCCAGAACTTTCTTTCATTGTTAGGATGGAAGTTTATAGATAAGCAAGAGGAAGAGGCTAAAATGGTCCGTGTGGTAATTAATTAGAATTTGAGATAGCAGGATGAACTCATGTTTGGATTTCTACAGACAGGGATGTTTGTACATAAAAATATGAGGAGATACATGTTTAAACACAGGTTAGAATACACACATACATTTTTCTGCTCTACAGTCAAGAGGGCAAAGTAGCACTCCAGAGCAATGAAATTGTGTGGGATCCAGGTCTTGGTTTTTAATTTCATTGTACAAAAAAAAGGAAAGCATTGACTTTTGGAGAAATGGTTGATTATAGGACTGGGACAAGAAGCTAACTGGAAGATGATCCTGGAGTATCTCATAGTGACAGAAAAGTAAGAAAGTGCTAAAAACAAAACAAAACAAAAGAGCACAAAACACACACACACACACACACACACACATGCACACACACACACACACACACACACACACCAATAATGGGTTAAAGGGACACAGGATTCAACTAAAAGTGCTCTCAATGGCCAAAACTGGAATTTGAGCAATAAAATACACTGGTTTTGGATTTACAACTGAAAGTGTAAAATAAATATTGATGACTCTACATTGATACAATAAATAAATAAATAAATAAATAAATAGGAGAAAAGAGACAAATCTGCTGTGCATAAGATGTCCAAATATTTTATATAGATATTCCAACCTTAAAGAGGTAGACCATAATTTCCCACTCTTTAAGTATGGGTTGCTCATAGTGACTTATTTCAAAAGAGTACAGTATGGAAGTGGGGAAGACGAAAGAGTAACTTTGCAATAAAGAAACATGGTGTCAAACATTACCCTGTCTAGGTGATCAAGGTTAACATCAACAGTCATAGATTATTTTGATAGCATACGTCCTTGCTATAATGTGATGAACCTGACTTTATTTCTGTGGTCTTCCAAATTCTCATAATCCCAGTCAAATCACGTGACAAATCTGACAAGTCCCATTTGGAGACATTCTATGTAATAAATGACCAGTACTCCTTAAACTGTGAAAGTCACCCAAAACAAAACAAAAAAAGCCTCAGGAGTTGATATTGTCAAAAGAATTCTAGGGAGAATTAATGACTAATGACTAATACCATATTCTGGATGGAACCCTAGAACAAAAAAGACAGTGGTAAACTTGAAATCTGAAAAAAGTGTCAGCTTGAGTATTAATAATATACAAATACTTGTTAATTTGATACAATGAATTTAATATATTTACATAGTAAGATAAAAACATCTCAGGCAAAATAAGATTATTGTATAAATATAAATGTAATATATGTCAGGAATCAATCAGTTCTATACTTAAATATATTTAATAACATAGCCTAAATATGTAAGATAAATATTTACAAAACCAAAATGAAATTTTGATAAATCCACCATCAAATTGGAAAACTTTTTTTTAAAGTGACAAGTTAGTGTAACCACAGGAAAAGACTGAACAATACAAACTTTAAAAAAGTGATAATTCTAAAGAAACTCAAGAAGTGATCAGGATGAATAGAAATTAATGAATAAAGCAGAATCAGAAAAGAAAGAAATAGTAAGGAAGATCAATGAAACTGGCTCTTTGAAAAGACCAACATAGTGGCAAGAGTGTTAAGGAGACAAGACTGAAAATACAAATAAAAATGATAAAAATGGGAAAGTATATAGCTCTAGATAAAATATAGGCTAAGAATATGAGAATATCATGAACTTTATGCCCAAGAATTGAAAACCATAATGAAATGCATAGTATCCAAAGATGTAACTTACCAAAATTAACTTAAAAATTAATCAGTCCCAGATGAATCAGTCCCTTCACAAGCCTGTGAAATAGGTTAAAATAGTCAATACTTAAAAATATACCTATTAAAAGAGAGGGGGAAAACACCTACCTCAACAGAGATCATTGTTGAAATGAATATTCTTCTTCAACATCTAATGCTATGCAAAGTTTTTCTAAAAATACAAAAAAATTGAATTTCCCTTGTTTGTTTTGTGAGATTATTATAATACCAATAACAAAACCAGATAAAGATAGTATATTACAAAAGTTAGGCCAGGGTACCTGGGTGGCTCAGTTGGTTAAGTGTCTGACTCTTGAATTCAGCTCAGGACATGATCTCACTAATATCATGATGTGATATTAAGCACCACATCTCTTTCCCTCTCTCTCTCTGCCCTTCCCCCACTTGTGCACACACATGCATGCTCTTTCTCTCAAATAAATACATAAACTTTAAAAGATTAGGCCAATATTTATGAATTGAATCTACAATTATATACAAGACATAATACATAACCATGTTGAGTTGTTCACTTAAATATAAAAGTGATTTCACTTTGTTTTTTTTTTAAATTTTTTTTTTTTAACGTTTATTTATTTTTGGGACAGAGAGAGACAGAGCATGAACGGGGGAGGGGCAGAGAGAGAAGGAGACACAGAATCGGAAACAGGCTCCAGGCTCTGAGCCATCAGCCCAGAGCCTGACGCGGGGCTCGAACTCACAGACCGCGAGATCGTGACCTGGCTGAAGTCGGACGCTTAACCGACTGCGCCACCCAGGCGCCCCAAAAGTGATTTCACTTTGAAACACACATTTATTAAAATACTAAGAAAAAAAGATGGAAAATAATTTACTTGATTGTCCAGAGTGCTAAAATAAATAGAGAAATATTAGTATAGTATCCTTAATGTAAATATAAATTTTGCATTACATACATATCTATTTATATTTGTATTTATATTTATATTTATTTATATTTATATTTATACCTGCTAGCATTGCTTCATTTGTACAACCAATGTTTAAACACAGCCAGTGCAGTAAGACAAGAAAAACATAGCAGAATATAGCCTTTGGAGAGAAATATCATTGTTACTAATCATTAACAATATGATATCCTAAACAAAATCTGAGAGGATCTACAAGAACAAGCTAATCAATTTCTTTTGTAATTCCTTAACTGAAATATTTAGATCCATATGTTTCAGAATTAAGAATTTTTGAGTTCTAGAAAGGTAAAAAGGTCCATAAACATACATTACATAACATTGCCTGCAGTTTGGGAGCAGCGTTCCATAATCAAATATATTAATGTTTTCAACAAAACTTATGAATATTCACGCTAATTGAGACAAAGACTGTAAATAGCCTCACATCTGTTCAGATCAGATTTGGCCTTGGAATAAGATTGAGTGCCAAATTTACTTTTAAAAACTCTCAGTTTTTAGAGCTTTTTGAATTCCAGAATTATGAATAGGGGATTATGAATCTGTTGCAAGAACAGAGTTCAGCATGATTGCTATATAAACGCTAAATAAACAACAACAAAAAACCCTAAACAATTCTTATATACTAGCTACAGAAATTAGAAAGTACAATTTTGAAAATTTTAACAACAAAGAGCTGTAAGAAGAATGAGGAATAATGACAGAAAAGTATTACCATTTTTCAGATAAAATTATAAAATTTGAATAACATAAAAAATAAGATTTAAGTACATGGAGAAACTTACCATATTTATATATAGAACGATGCAATACTGCAAAGATTTCCTTGCAATGCAATTATGCAGAGTTCAATAAAATATCAATGCAAATCCAAAGGGATTTTTTAAATATACCTTGACAAGTAGATTGCAATATTTATATGAAAGAGAAAAGGGCCTTGAACAGGTAAATCTATTCTGAAATAGGAAAAAGCGGGAGGCTTCAAAGCAAATAGCAAGACACAATTTTTGAGTGATTTGGAGGTGGATAAATTGACCCGTGGTACAGAATAGAGATAAGAGAAACCAACTCTTTCTATGGGATAAATGTGACCTTAGGAAGCAGGGAAACATAGGCTATTCAAACAATAGTAGGAGCACAATTGCTTATCGATAAGAAAAAAAACAAAGATTTAACCTCATAACAACCACTCATTGAGTAGATAAAAGTATACACATTTAAAATATTTTAAACACAAATAAAAACATATGGTCATAGATTTAGAACTGTGAGGTAAGAAAGGATTTTATTTGTCTGCATTAAAATTATTTTTTTCTGAACTTAAAGTACACTGTAAAAAATTAGAGCAAACTTCAAATTGAGAGTAGATATTTTCTCTGTATGTGTCTTCTAAAATACAGATATCTATATAGAGACAAACCTTTAGAAATCGATAAGAACAAAAGACACAACTCATTTAAATTATGGGAAAATTATATAAAGGTACAAATCAAAGAGAAGCAAACTTAAAAATACAATATGTGAGAAATATCTATTCTCATCCCTGCAAAAGGCAAATTCAAACAATGAGATGTCATTTCATATCCCAAAGCTTGGCAAACACGGAGAGGTCTGACAATACGTTTCAGTAAGAATTGAAAAAGCAGTATTTACAAGCTGCTGTAAGGAAATGGGATAAACACTTAGTAACCATTTCACAATATCTAGTAAAATTAACTATGTGAATAACGTGCAACTTGTAACCTATCAGTTCTACTTTCGGCATATATCTTGGAGAAACTTTTGAACACATGTACAAGAAAACAGATTAAAAAGTGATCATACCAGTACTGGAAATAATGGGTTAATTGCAAAGGTCTTTCAGAGGTGCCTGGGTGGCTGTCGGTTGAGCTCACTCTTGATCCTGGCTCAGGTCATGATCCCAGGTATGAGTATGAGTATTGAGATTGAGTACTGAGTATGAGATTGAGCGCCATTGGCCTCAGCACTGAGTGTAGAGCCTGCCTACATCTCTCTCTCTCTCTCTTTCTCTCTCTCTCTCTCTCTTTCTCTCTCTCTCTCTCTCTTCTCTCTCCCTCTGGCTGTCTCCCCACACATTCTCTCTCCCTTAAAATAAAATCTTAGAAATATCATAAAGGTATGGGACGCCTGGGTGGCTCAGTCCGTAAAGCATCCGACTCTGGCTCAGGTCACGATCTCATGGTTTGTGGGTTCCAGCCCTGCATCCGGCTCTGTGCTGACAGCTTGGAGGCTGGAGCCTGCTTCGGATTCCGTGTCTCCCTCTCTCTGCCCCTCCCCTGCTCATGCTTTGTCGCTCTCTGTCTCTCAAAAATAAATAAATGTAAATTTTTTTTAATTATAAAGGTCTTTCATGTCTAGCAACAGAAGAATGGATATATATATATATACATTATATATTATATATATTATTATATATTATTAATATTAATGTTATATATTATATATTATATATAATTATAATATAATTATATATAATATATAATATATATTAATAATATATATTAATTATAACATATTATAACTATATAAAATTTCATATTTGATATGTAAAATAATGCATATTATATATAAATATTTCATAAACATATACAAAATATGCTTAAACTGAGTATACAGCTTACTACCAGAAATGGGACAAAGAAGGGGAGAAGTAGCCAAAGACTGGAGATGATAACACGGGTAGCCATGTCTTTATTATCATTTCTTCAAAAGCTAACGGAAAAAGATCTGCCGCTGGTATTAACATTATATTTTGCTCAAATTCACTTACAGAAGTGCTCGCTTGTATTTTTAAAATAATCAGTTTGCTTAAATTTTATTGTAGGAATACTTTTTCAAATATATCGAGACGCTTTGGTCTTCTGCATCAGGGCCGCTGCCCAGTTCTGCCCCTTCCAGTAACCAGTCAGACTCCTAGCAGGGAATATGGAACATGGACAGTGACTGCTCCAACATCTTGTAGGTTATTTTAGGTCTCAGGTTTTGCACAGACTTCTCACCTCCTAATCCTGCTAATCCCCACAACTTCTAATCTTATCTACTTATTTATCAACTTAAAAAATTCCAGAAGTGCTGCATGCAACCATTGCAAAAGTGTGTGTGTGCGTGTGAACGCATATGCACATGCATGCACACAGGAAGATGGGGGCATGAATAATCTCAAATCAATTTAAGCTTTCCTGAGCAGAGGTTGAGATCCACTTGCAGAGAGGTGCCTGGGTGGCTCAGTCAGTTAAGCAACCGACTCTTGACTTTGGCTCGGGTCATGATCCCAAGGTCATGAGAACCAGCCCCACATCGGGCTGGCACTGGGCTTGGACACTGCTTAAGATTCTCTTTCCCTCTCCCTCTGGCCCTCCCCCATTTGCACTCAAGCTCTTTCTCTTAAAAAAAAAAAAGATCCACTTGGGGAAAAGACACCCAACACCAGTGACTTGCTGTTGGCTTTGTGTTTCTGACCCATCTCCCTAGTTGTCTCCTGAGATGCCTACTCATCCATCTAAACTCATGGGTCATCTCACCCATAACTTCTGGGTGTGAGGTATTCATTTCTTTAATTAAATACTTAGGAAAAACTTACTCTATGCAGCACTGTTCTAAGGCCTGAATTCTGAATGACTGAAATGGAAGGGGCATCAAAATTTTGTACGATCTTTATGGAGTCAATTTAAATATTTTTCACATCCAAAAAAGGATGTCCTCTTCAAGAGTTTCTTAATCCACTCTAGGTAAAGCTGTGATCTACCTCAAATTTCTCAAGTCATACCTTGGATGTCTCACTTGTCTTAAACAAACGCTTCCTCAACTAGACTTGGGACCCCTTTGTCCTCCTTTATCTACTTGCCCCACTTCATCAACCATGGTTTCATTCCACTCCACTCTGTGTATGTCCAAATCATATCCCATATGTCTCTCTAGTCACATCTAAGGTAATGCCTGTGTGTTACTGCCACGGTAAAAGTACCCGTGTACATATAGCTATGGAAAAAGAACCAATCTTAATAATTAGTTTGGTCTGGAGTCTTTATGCAACTTTGTACATATATTTACTAATTCTGATTATCCTAGTCTTTTGTCAATCCATGTATCTATCAGGTATTATTTTTCTTCTTTCTGAATAACTCCTTTAACATTAATTGTATTGCAATGAATTCTGTCAATTTTTATTCTGGGGTGTATATATACATAGAGAGAGAAAAATTTATGTCAAGGAATTGTCTTATACAACTGTGAGGGCTGACAACTCAAAAATATGCGGAGCAACCAGGCAGACTGGAGACCGAGAGAAGAATTGATGTTGCATTCTTGAGTCTAATGTCCATCTAGAAGCACAATCCCTTCTTTGAGGGAACTCGGTTTTTTCACATAAGACCTTCAACTTGTTGGACAAGGCTCACCGACATTATGGTGTGTACTCTACACAAAGTCCACTGCTTTAAATGATAATCACATCTAAAAATTACCTCCATAGCAAAATCCAGACTGCTGCTTGACTACAAACTGGGCATCTTAGTTCGTCAAGTTGATACATAAAACCAATTATTATATTTTGTCTTTATTTTTGAAAGGTATTTTGTGGGTGTAGAATGCTAGGTTGACAAAGGTGTGGTTTTTTTGTTGTTGTGTTTTGTTTTGTTGTTGTTCTTCCTTGCAGTCCTTTAAAGCTGCCATTTCATTGTTTTCTACCCTGCATGGTTTCTAGGGAGAAATTTACTGACATTCTTACCTTTGTTCTGTATATATGTGTCCTTTTTTTCAAGGGGGGTATCTTATTTTAAGATGCTCTTTTTTTCACTATTTTCGACAATTTGATATTATTTATCTCTCTTCTTAGGGTTTGTGGTGCTTGTTGGTTATGCAGTGCTATGGTCTGAAGTTTCACCCCCCCCCGCCCCACCCCCCCGCCAAATTAACATATTGAAATCCTAATACCTAATGTTGTGGGGGTTGGAGGTGGGGTCTTTGGAAGTACTTAGGTTATGAAGGTGAGGCCTCATGAATCAGATGAGTGGCTTATAAAAGAGATCCCACAAGGCTCTCTAGCTCCTTCCACCATGTGAGGACACAAGGAGAAGGACCTTGTGGAGGACGCCCACCATACAGGCAGCCTAATCTCAGACATCTGGTCTCCAAGCTGTGAGGAAGAGATTTCTGTTGTGTTTAAGCTACCCAGTTGGTGGTATCTGTCATAGCAGCCCAAACAGAGTAAGGCATTTAGATTTGTGATTTTCATCAAGTTTGGAAAGTTTTCAGCTATTATTTAAAAAAACGATTTTTAATTCTTCCCCTCCACTCCACTTCTGTCCTCATGAATCCTTGATCACTCCTCTGCAAACTGATATTATTCTGCAGCTCATTCCATCTCTGTCCAATTTGGTTCCAATCATTTTACTCACTGGACTTCATTTTAGACGTTTTCTAAACACAGAATAGTAGTCAAGTGGGTTAGTTCTTAAAGGTGTTCTGAACCGGGTCTTGGCAGAAATGGAAATCAGAGGAAGTTTAAGAAGCAGTCCGTGGTGTTTATGATCATCAGTACTCACAATGTCTCCAAGACCCTGCCTTCTCCTCAGTTCTGCCTCAGGGAGGGACTAGAGGAAGCAGACATTGACATACCTTGCAGTTTAGGACATCTCTCTTGGGCAAGTTGTCACTCTCAATTTCTGGTAGGCAATCAATCTCTATTAACTATTCTTTTAGAAAGCCACCACTATGACTTCAGTTTGGGGGAGATGTTAAGACGTGCTCTCCAGAGCACTGAATTTTCCACAGAACCAGGACCACTGCCCCATGGCAAGCCCTAGGGAAAATACCCAGTCCAAGTCTTGGTCATACTCTTTAGACAAGGTCATCCTTTGGATTCTTTTGTCCTCAAATTTGGAAACAATTGCTAATTTGCATCATAGTTCTGCTTTTTGCCTAATTATTAAGATCATTACTTACAGGATTCAAGGGATGCCTGGGTGGCTTAATCAGTTAAGCATCCCACTTCAGCTGAGGTCATGATCTCACGGTTCATGAGTTTGAGCCCCACAGCAGCCTCTGTGCTGACAGCTCAGAGCCTGGAGCCTGCTTCCGATTCTGTGTCTCCCTCTCTCTCTCTGCCCCTTCCCTGATCATACTCTGTCTCTCTCACTCTAAAAAACAAATTAAACATTAAAAAAAAAGAGATTCAAAACTGGTGGTTTTTTAAAAATTATTTATTTATTTAAGTAATCTCTACACTAAAGTGGGGTTCAAACTTGTGACCTTGAAATCAAGTGTCACATGCTCTTCCAACTGAGTCAGCTGGGGACCCTAAAAACTGTTGTTTTTGAGAAATATTAAAATGTTACCACAAACACTTTTGGGTTAATATTTTCTTGTTTTCCAAGAGGCATTGGCAGTGTTTCTAATTTTTATTCCTACATGAAGGAAATCCAGATTAAGGGACATTAAGTCAAAATTTTCCTATAAATGTGAAAATGTTAACATTGGTTAGTTAAGACGAAAGTCTGTCCCTAATCCTTAGTTTTCTCAGAATTAGTACTTTGGAAGTAATTAATGGTTATTTTACAATAATAATTGATCCCATGGTACACATACCCTTCCAGTGCAACTCATTAAAATAAAGACATTTAATTTGATAATCAACTGTAATACCACTCAGCTAACAAGATGTAGCATCATTTACCGGCTTCATAGTCATTATATATGGCAGAATAATAAATAATTAACCTATTACAGGAACATCTGGTAATCCTTTAATCAGTGTACCCTCAGCTTATTTATATAAATCTCAATTTGGTCTATGTTGCTTAGATTTCATGAATTTAATTTACCTTTGATGATTAAGTAACTAATTATTTGGTTACTCTATTATGGTTTTTACTCTAACATAATCATGGGCTAATCAGAGTACAACATTATAATCTATCACCTTATATACTAAATGCACTTGTATAAAAGAATAATGAGGTAAACAATTCTTTCTAAATATTTTAAATATTTTCATATCACCATGTAATATGAAAAAAAACATGGAAAGCACATAAAGAGATAATGTGGAGCAATGAAAGGCAAAATGATTTTTCATGTAAAATTATGTGTTTCCTTTTATTGCTTCTTCATTCATTATAAAATGTGAGTGATCACTCTGGCTTCATCACAAACTTATGAAGAAGAGCGTATTATTCCCAATTTACAGATAGAATGGTGAGGCCCCAAGAGTTTAAGTCACTTGTCTCAATTATTAAGTGGTCCATTTGAAATATTTGCCTATTTTATCCCAAAATTTATTCACTGTACCATATTTTTTCTTTATATTTTTATAACAAATATGTAAATAAATATATTTATTTCAGGGATTTTTAGGAAAAAGGAATATAATCTTTCCTTAAATTGTTGTCTGTTGAAGTAGATACAACAGAAAATGCAGGAAGAGGAGGAGGAGGAGAGGAGAAAACCAAGAACAGGAAGAACATGAACAAGAATAAAAAGATGACTTCTTCCATCATTTCACCCATATCCCTATCTTATAATCACATTAACGTGTTTCTCTCTCCTGTTAAAAAGAGGTGTCTGTTTTGTTTCAGTCTCAGCCTACTGAGATCCAGTATTGGAGCTGGACCAGACCTTGTGGTCCTTATTATGATTGCAAAAGGCCCTCAATAATAGCCATCAGAAAACTGGAAAAAAGAGAGAAAGAGAGAGAGAGAGAATGCAGGCCAGGGGTCCTGCTTTTACTGGGGTCAAGAGTGGGACGTAGGGTTTTAGGGTTCACTCCTTATTGGAAAATTTAAAATGGAAGAATGGGAAATTAAAGCACAGGAAAAGAAAAAAACCACAAGTGACCCAAATGGTCAGTCTATCAGACCCTTGTGGCTGGCAGTGTGTTTATTTGAGATGGCCATCCTTGAAGTGGATGCCTCCGTAATCAAAGCTTAAATAAGGAACTTTTATTACTAAAAGAAAAGCCAACTGTCAGAATCTATGCCACAGTGGCATAGCTTAATAGCCAATGTTTGTTTTTATCAGTTTATTTTTGTATTATTTCCGTATCTATTCCAGTTGTTTATACTCTGGGTTGACCAGACATGGTGACATCATGAAGCTTTAAAGCTTCTTTCTTAAAACAAAGTTCTCTGGGGTAACATAATATATAGATTTGAGAATAGAAAGGACTTATTCGGGAAACCCTGATGGTACTTCCCAGAGTACTGTTAAATTATGTATATGTTAGGATCATGAAAGTCCTACTCACTGTATTTCTCTATTATAGGATAAAGGTGAGTAGAATTCAATTAAATTGGCAGAATAACAATTATCAATAGCAAATTTATAATTTCTTATCACTTATTACATATCAACATGCTTTGATAATTATATTTGATTCCACATTTGTCTTAATGTAGACATTACAATATCTTTCATGGGTAATCCAATGACAAAACAACAACAAAGACACAGATGCTCAATGACTAATTCAAGTTCTTTATCTAAGAATATGCAACTAACTCAATGTCAAACAGCAAGTCAATTAAGAAACCAGTAAGAAAATGTCTAATTCTAGAGCTAAATGTTACCAATAGGCAGAAATCACTTTTTAAAAAATGTTAGCTACTCTTTGGAATAGAAACAAACCAATCTCTTAGAAGAGAAAGGATTCAAATAATTTCCATGAACCTGACCCAGTCTGAGACAGTTCTCTTAGAACAAAGACTTTGAAGTGAAAACCTGACAATTTGTTATATTACCAATTTAGAAAATAATCTCAAACCCTACTGATACAATGCCAACCTGTCATGTTACAAAATTTCCCCCTTATTTTGTCAGATCATTCAGCATAACAACTGTTTTCTCTAAATCTTTCAGTATTCTGGAGCAAGGGTTAGAAAAAAGCTGTTTCTTTTCTATTAGGAATCTTTTATACCTTTTAGAGGTTGTTTTTTTTTTATTTAATTTTTTATTTTTTAAAATTTACATCCAAATTAATTGGCAGATAGTGAAACAATGATTTCAGGAGTAGATTCCTTAATTTCCCTTACCCATTTAGCCCATCTCCCCTCCCACAACCCCTACAGTAACCCTCTGTTTGTTCTTCATATTTATGAGTCTCTTCTGTTTTGTCCCCCTCCTTGTTTTCATATTATTTTTGTTTCCCTTCCCTTATGTTCATCTGTTTTGGTTCTTAAAGTCCTTGTATGAGTGAAGTCATATGCTTTTTGTCTTTCTCTGACTAATTTCACTAAGCATAATACCCTCCAGTTCCATCCACATAGTTGCAAATGGCAAGATTTCATTCTTTTTGATTGCCGAGTAATACTCCATTGTATATATACCACATGTTCTTTATCCATTCATCCATCAAGGGACATTTGGGTTTTTTCCCATACTTTGGCTATTGATGATAGTGCTGCTATAAACATGGGAGTGCATGTGTCCCTTCAAAACAGCACACCTGTATCCCTTGGATAAATGTCTAGTAGTGCAATTGCTGGGTTGTAGGATAGTTCTACTTTTAATTTGTTGAGGAACCTACACACTGTTTTCCACAGTGGCTGCACCAGTTTGCGGTCCCACCAGCAGTGCAAGAGGGTTCCTCTTTCTCCGCATCCTTACTAACATCTGTTGTTACCTGAGTTGTTAATGTTAGCCATTCTGACAGGTGTGAGATGGTATCTCATTGTGGTTTTGATTTGCATTTCCCTGATGATGAGTGATGTTGATCATTTTTTCATGTGTCGGTTGGCCATCTGGATGTCTTCTTTGGAGAAGTGTCTATTCATGTCTTTCATCCATTTCTACACTGGGTTATTTGTTTTTTGGGTGTTGAGTTTGATAAGTTCTTTATAGATTTTGGATACTAACCCTTTATCTGACATGTCATTTGCAAAAAATAGAAATGGAAGGAACACTTCCAAACTCTTCCTATGAAGCCAGCATTACCTTGATTCCAAAACCAGACAGAGACCCCACTAAAAAGGAGAACTATAGACCAATTTCCCTGATGAACATGGATGCAAAAATCCTCAACAAGATATTAGCCAACCAGATCCAACAATACATTAAAAAAATTATTCACCACGACCAAGTGGGATTTATACCTGGGATGCAGGGCTGGTACAATATCCACAAAACAACGAGATTCATCACATCAATAATAGAAAGGACAAGAACCATATGATCCTCTCAATAGATTCAGACAAAGCATTTGACAAAATACAGCATCCTTTCTTGATAAAAACCCTCAAGAAAGTAGGGATAGAAGGAACATACCTGGAGATCATAAAAGCCATATGTGAATGAACCAATGCTAATATCATCCTCAATGGGGAAAAACTCAGAGCTTTCCCCCTAAGGTCAGGAACAAGACAGGGATGTCCACTCTTGCCACTGTTATTCAACATAGTATTGGAAGTCTTAGCCTCTGCAATCAGACAACACAAATAAAAGGCATCCAAATCAGCCAGGAGGGGGTCAAACTTTCACTCTTCACAGATGACATGATACTCTATGTGGAAAACCCAAAAGATCCCACCAAAAAACTGCTAGAACTGATTCATGAATTCAGCAAAGTTGCAGGATATAAAATCAGTGCACAGAAATCGGTTTCATTCCTATACACCAACAATGAAGTGACAGAAAGAGAAATCAGGGAATAGATCTCATTTACAGTCACACAAAAAAACATAAAATACCTAGGAATAAATCTAACCAAAGAGGTGAAAAATCTATACCCTGAAAACTATAGAGACCTTATGAAAGAAATTGAAGAATACACACAAAAAAAAAAATGGAAAAAGATTCAATGCTCCTGGATAGGAAGAACAAATATTGTTAAAATGTCGATACTACCCAAAGCAATCTACATATTTAATGCAATCCCTATCAAAGTAACACCAGCATTCTTCACAGAGCTAGAACAAATAATCATAAAATTTGTATGGAACCAGAAAAGACCCCAAATAGCCAAAGCAATCTTGAAAAAGAAAACCAAAGCAGGAGGCATCACAATCCCAGACTTCAAGCTATACTACAAAGCTGTAATCATCAAGGCAGTATGGTACTGGCACAAGAACACACACTCAGGTCAACGGAACAGAATAAAGAACCCAGAAATGGACCCACAAAGGTATGGCCAACTAATCTTTGATAAAGCAGGAAAGAATATCCAATGGAATCAAGACAGTCTCTTCAGCAAGTGGTGCTGGGAAAACTGGACAGCGACATGCAGAAGAATGAACCTGGCTCACTTTCTTACCCCACACACAAGAATAAACTCAAAATGGATGAAAGACCTCAATGTAAGACAGGAAGTCACCAAAATCCTCTAGGAGAAAGCAGGCAAAAACCTCTTTGATCTTGCCTACAGCAACTTCTTACCCAACACGTCTCCAGAGGCAAGAGAAACAAAAGCAAAAACGAACTACTGGGACCTCATCAAAATAAAAAGCTTTGCACAGCGAAGGAAACAATCAGCAAAACTAAAAGGCAACTGACAGAATGGGAGAAGATATTTTCAAATGACATATCAGATAAAGGGTGAGGTTGTTTTGAAAAATAAGGGTAGGAAATAGAACCCATGAGCTGGAAGGTACCAAGATCTGTATGTGTTTCCAGTCTCCTTCTTCCCCTCCAACCTCCTCTTCCTCCCCCTCCTCCTCCTCCTCCTCCTCCCCCTCCCCCTCCTTCTCCTTCTCCTTCTTCACTGTGCTTTTTCTGTTACTGATATTTCCTGCAAGAGATTAGGACACATCAGCTGTACAATACATTCTCTGATGATCTTTCTGCACTTTCTCATAAGTAAATTTTTCATGACTGGGAGAGCATGTGTACTACTAATCCTCCATGTGAGTTACCCCATTCTACATCAGAAAAGATATTCTCACTCAGGGTCAGGGCTTTGTGATAATATTTTTTTCCATATATTAAGTTTATTATCAAATTGGTTTCCAAACAACACCCAGTGCTCATCCCAAAAGGTGCCCTCCTCAATACCCATCACCCACCCTCCCCTTCCTCCCACCCCCCATCAACCCTCAGTTTGTTCTCAGTTTTTAAGAGTCTCTTATGCTGTGATAATATTTTTAATGATAGATGAGCATTCATACCACTTACATTTCTGATACTGTATGTAAGTAAGAGAGTATTCACATGGATGTTTGTATGTGCACATTAGTTTTACACTTCCTGCTGGACTGCAAGTTCCTTTAATGCAGAGACCATGCTGTATTAGTCAGGGTTCTCAGGGAAAACACAACCAATAAGATGTGTATACTTTTGTGTATGTATGGATGTAGAGAGAAAGAGAAAATTGGCACATATAGTCTTGGGGTCTGATAAGTGCAAAATATGCAGAGCAGTCCAGCCCAGCTAGAAACCTAGAGAACAACTGATGCTGAAGCTTGAGTCCAAAGGCATCCTAGGGGCAGAAATCCCTGTACTTTAGGGACCTCCATATTTTATTTTAAGGCCTTTAACTGATTGAATGAGGCCCACCCACATTATGAAGGATACTGTATTTTATTCAAATTTTATTAATTTAAATAGTAATCTTATCTTTGTAGAGATACTTAGGTCTGCATTCGATCAAATATCTATGTACAATGGCCTGCCTGGTCAGGTTGACACAAAATTGGCCATCATAGGTTTTGATCACTCACTGGGTTCCATACCCAGGATAGACTTCAAAAAGTTGAATGCTTCTTCATATTTCACGTATTGGCTTCTACTTTGTTTTCCCTTTGGAAACTTTTGTTGATCATGACTCAGTTGCAATGACCCAGTTTAATTTCTATATTTTAAGACCAATTCCTGGATTCAAAACTTTAAAAAAAATAACTAAATGAAAAGAAAGGAATATGCAGAAAGTAATTTGGTTTATCAGCTAAATGTGAATGGTAAAGGGGGAAACATTTGGAGATACATAATCCAGTCATTAATTTAGTAAGTTAATTTCTTTCTTGAAATTTTGTTACTGTTAAGAAATTAATCGTAGATATTATTAACTGTAACATTATATATTTTCATCATTAGAAGAGGGGCTTATTTGATCTCTGTCATAAAAGTATTATATTATAGTGGTATGATACAATACAAGATCTGCAGTAGATGGACTGTATCAGCCCCTATCATTATTCCTCTAGCGTTTCAAGAAAGTATGTGTATATTCAAAAAATGGGTGTGCACAAAGTCGATATATTTAAGATATCAGAGACACCTGACTAGAGTCAAAGTAGGATCATGAAGATATGCTTTTAGAGGTAGCTTTGACCCTTCTTAAATACATTTTTGACGCCCCCCCCCAAAAAAACCCAAGAATTCTGGCACCATCTCAAATGTGAGTAGATCCTGCCTCAGTAGCATACCATCAACAAACAAGATATGGCTGAGTTTTTGTGGTTTTGTGTTTGTTTGCTTTTTATTATAGTATATTCACAAAGGCTCAGAAGTCAAAAACAGGACAATATCCTAAACAAATTATTTTTCTTCTAGCGGGTTCAATTAGTTACAACGGCCGTCTCCTACTGGCAAAGTCCTTGACCAGCAGGTATTGTCCTATGGGGACAAGAAACAAAATAGAAATTATTTAGTTCCAAAAAGGCTTGATATTTTTTTCGTTATGAAAGACCGGGCACATCACCGTTGGTGAGCTTTGTCTCTTTTACTTCAACCAGCCCCTTGTCTTTAGACCACCGATATGCTCCCACCCAAAACCGATTCTCTAGTATATTATCTAGTATACTAACAAAATCTAAACCGAGATATTACTAATAATGCCTTGCCATCATCACACTGCTAATTTTGCTTGCAAAATTTTTGGCTTTGAAAAAATATGGTCATAGAAAGTAGAGATTCACTAACCATAAAAACTCATTCCACTCCTTTCATTCGTTGGGCAAATCTATTCAATATCTTAGTAGCAGCAGGCACTGAAATAAATTTAGAAAAGCAAGCATGGTCAGTAACCTTATTTTCACAAGGTCTATAAACTCCTATACACTCCTAGGTGTACATTCATATTCCACTTTATTTTACATATAAAATGTAAATATTTTATTGGATAAAGGAACTGACAGTTGGACATTAGGCTCTCTAATAGGTCACAAATGGTCACTGCAACCCAAAATCTGCTCAAGTTTTAGAAAAGAGTTTATGGTCCGTTATTAAAGAAGAATTTGAGGTTGATTTTTGTCCTGCTTCCCCTCCCCCCACTTATCTCGTATCCTTTTTATACAGCATCATCTTGGGGACAAAAAAAAAAAGTACCATCTGTGGAATAGATCTCAGAAAGAGGAAGACATTAACTACGAGCATTTTGCTAGTTATCACACAGTACCTTTTGCCCCTTAAAAAATTATTCATTTGAATAATTTCTTTTCAAAAGGAGCTAAACACTAGCAGTAAATCACAACACCTCTTGGAATATATAAAAAATAATCAAATATCCTAATGGAACTTTGAAAAGACTCTGATGCTCTGTTACAGTAATTGGCACTATTCTGATTCAAGTATTCTGTCACAATCCCCCTTCACTGAGAAAGACAATTGCTTAATGAATGCAAAGGACCGCAGGTCATTGAGGGTTATTTCAGAGAGCCTGTGGTACAGTAATTCATGCCCTGAGCAGTGAGAATGGCAGCAAGGATGTGTTAATTATATTAATTTTTTTATATTAATGTGCAGGGCAAGGAAACAACAGGAAATAAATGTCAGCATCCTGTTGATTTTTTTTTCTTAGCCCTCAAGGTGGAAACACACTTACACAACCATGCAATACAAAGAAAAGAGCTGCATGTTGTCAAAATTGATATAAAACTTAACTCCTGCAGGATATGGAGAAAGACCTACATGCTCGTTTGTAGAGAGAAAAAAAAAAGTTAATCAGAGAAGTTAATCCTGTTTTTATGGACCTGTGGTCAGTGAAAGGATTAAAGCTTTGTAAACATGTTCTAAGCATTTCCTTTAAACATCAGTTAGCAGGATATGCTTATCCAGCTCTCTGGGCATGCATGAAAACTAGACAGAAGATATGAGGTGATTTGTTGTTCAGTCTTTTATATATATTTAAAAAATAGATTAGGAAACTACTACTTAATTTTCCTCACATGTAACTGCCTGCTGATCAAGCCATGTTACCAAGTTCTTCTTTTATTTGAAAATGACTTTCCTACCAAACTTAGATACACCCCAGTAGTTCACAGTTCTTAACATCTTAGATTTAATTCTGTTTTAAACCTAAGGACCACACTACTCCTGTCCTCTCTAGGTAGGGAAGACCAAAGAAGTAACTGGGGCACCCCAATTCAAAATTTCCTCACCAACCATGTGAAAAGATACCTTGTTTCACATTAAAAGGAAATTCCTTTAGTTTAAGGGGCTGGACTGTGAGGGCAGCATGGGATATGGAGATCAAATAGACTATTAGGGATTGGAGAACCCAAGCAAGACTAGGACAGCTTACAAAAAAAAAAAGTTGGATAAGGACCACCTCACTGTCATATGTAGCATAAAAAATTAAAGCAACCTCAAATCAAGATATACACACCATGATCAGAAATAAGACTGAGGATCAGATCATCGGTGGTCAAGCAAATCCTGCTTTCAAGCTCAAAAGTTTAGAGGTGGATGTGCACTGGAAAATCATTTGCAAACAAATGACATGATGAAGACAAGGCCCCTTAACCATTCACTAAGTATTGGCTCTTGTCATTCTGTGACTCTCAGTGTGCTAGGTCTTTAAGATCAAATCAAGGCACACTTTCGGCCATCAAGATGTCCGCAGTATAGTTGAAGACGTCCAACTAATAATGATTCACCATGTAGGCCTATGAAAGGGTGCTACAGGAAATAGCATAATGCTCTTGACCTAGCCAGGTGATGCTATTTAGGGTGAGGTTGAAGCCAGAAGGCTCTGGGTCTCTAAATGCAGATACTGAGTGTTTAGGGTACAAGATTTTATTAGGGATCAACCTATAAAGGAATGAGGAGTCGGCTCAGGTTACCAGAGCAAAATATACAGATAGGGTGGCTTAAACAACAGAAATTAATTTTCTCAAAGTTTCAGAAGCTGGAAATAGAAAACCATCATGCCATCAGGGTTAGTTTCTGGCGAATTCACTCTTCTTGTATTGTAAATGGCCACCTTCTCTCTGTGTATCTCGTGTGGCCTTTCCTCTGTCTGTGCTGGAGAGATTTCATCATCATAATGATGTCATGTCTAATGGATTAGGGCTCTACCCTTAATGACTTTATTTAATCTTGATTAATACCTTAATGGCGTTATCTCCAAATAAATCACATTGGGGCTTAAAGCTTCAACATATACATTTGGAGGGAGGTTGCTATTCAACCCATAACAGGGAGGAAACATTAGAAGATGGAGAAAGTTAAAGCACTTGCAAACTTGAAAAGTCAACATGGTAGGGACCTCTGGAGTGAGTGTCCCACACTGTGTTAAAATGGCCAGACCTTGGATGCAGACAGCCTTGGAAAGGACATAACCTTGAACAAAGCAGTTGTCCACAACTGAGAAGATCCTGAAGCTGCTGACAATTGAAAGCCAAAGCCAAATGATGACGACATTCTTGACAACTGGGTGGCCAGTCCATCCCCGACGTGATCTGGGCATCATATCTCTATGTCCACCACAGGACACCTACGGTGATTTCATTAACTTCTTTATTAAACCAGAAAAGGAAACAACTGATTGGAGACAGGGATTAATATTTTTTCAGTTTATTTTTTTATTTTGAGAGAGAGAGGGAGGGAGCACAAGCAGGGGAGGGGCAGAGAGAGAGGGAGAGAGAGGATCCCATGCAGGCTCCGTACAGTCAGGCAGAGAAGCCGCAACTCAGGGCTTGAACCCATGCACCTTGAGATCATGACCTGAGCTGAAATCAAGAGTCAGACACTTGACCAACTAAGCCACCCAGGTGCCATAAGGGATTAATTAGTCAGGAGAGGAAGTGTGAAGGCCTTCCACCCATTGACTCATTATGTATTGACTCACCACATTCACCTATCCAACTTTTCCCTCCTACTGTATTCTTCTCAAATCCGGTTCAAGCTTTGCAATCCATTACTACAATTATTTGAAAATATAGTAAAACCTCAGATTGTGAGTAACTTGTTCTGCGAATGTTCCACAAGGCGAGCAAATATTTCTAATAAATTTTAACTTGATAAATGAACCATGTCTTGCAATACAAGTAGTACATGAGGCTGAATGTCACGTGATCACAACTGAGCCAATGGGTCTTGAAAATCGCTTTGATATACAAGTGCTTTGGTTTACAAGTATGTTTCCTGAATGAATTATGCTCCCAAACCAAGGTTTTACTGTATTTTAACTCCAATGTCTCCTATGATAGAACCACACCTCCAATGCCCTGACACCTGCCCTAAGCCCTGGAAGAACTGACATACGTACTTTCTTTGGGCCCAAATTCAGCTGAATGCTATTGCAGACCAGTCTAGGGGATAGGTGACAATTAGCTTTATTTAAACACTTGTCACAGCCTATCATTCCAACTCCACTCTGTCTGTAGTGATCATTCACACATTCTCATTGTTCCTCACATTCCCCGTTCCTCCCCACTGCTTTGCTTTCAGGTGATAAATCTGTCTTGAGCAAAGAGATACCATTAAATGGGCATCCTTTTAACTCCCTACTTCAAAATCAACAAACCTAACAGCATCAACAGCTTTTTTTTCACCTTTGTTAAAATAAAGGAAGTGTCTTTCTCTTTAGGCCAGTAGAATCTGTCCATGTGTGCCCTGAATAACATTCTGGATGTCTTTATTCTGACAAAATCCCTTGTATATCCGTATCATTTATTGTTTCCTCTCTTCTGGATCATTATCATCGCAATGTGAATATTTTGCCTCTCCAGGAATTATTTTGTTTTTCTACTTCCTGTTATATCCAAACTTATTCAATTAATGTCAGGATCCATATGTACTTCCTCATCTCCCTTTAAACCAATCCACTCCAGGCTGGTGTCTGTCCCCTGTTGTCGTACTGAAACTGTCCCTGTCAAGGCCACCATGGAATTCATGTCGCTAAATGCATATTTTCTGGTCCTCATCACTCTTCATCTTTTAAATGCATTAAAACTGGTCACTCCCCTTTTCTTAAATACATCTTCACTGACCTCCATGACATCTAATTTTAGGACTTCCTCCTGAGTTTTCAGCACTCTATCTTGCCTCTGCCCTATTCTTCTTCCTTCTTACCTTTAGATTTTGGAGTTCCTCATGTCTCTGGTTTGTACTCCCTTCCTTTTTTTACGTGTCTGACTAATGTATCTACAATATGCCTTGAATAGTATCTGTATTGAATGATCTCGGAATGTGTATCTCGAGAGCTGACCTGTCCTCTATGGCCAGTTCTTATATCACCAACTGCTTCCTTGATTCTTCTGTTTATATTTCTCAGTGACACCACAAATCCCACACATCAGAACTGCACTTGTGAACATGTTTCCTAAACCCCTTTTCTTGATTTCTTCATCTTCATAATACGACTTACTCTCTATCAAGGTAATCGGTCCATAAAGGTGAGATTCAACTTTGGTTCCTGTTGCATCATCATCTCCACCTCTGATCCATCAACTGGCCCATTGCTTCGGCCTTTGGCAGCTAGCTAAATTTCTTGTTCTCTGTCACCACAATTACAGCCCTATTTCCAGCCCCCAGCTGTGGCCACAAGAACCCTGTTAGTGTTTTCTACCTGGCTTCCCATTCGCAGATTTATGTCCCTGATGAATTCCTCATCAGGATAATTTTTTAAAACTATAAATTACAGGGGTGCCTTCATAGCTCAGTCAGTTGAGAGTCTGATTTCAGCTCACGTCATGATCCCACGGTTCATGAGTTCAAACCCCACTTTGGGTTCTGTGCTGACATCTCAGAGCCTGGATCTGGCTTTGGATTCTGTGTCTCCTGCTCACTGCCCCTCCCCTGCTCATGCTCTGTGTCTCTCTCAAAAATAAATAAACTATAAAAAATAAATATAAATTATATCAAGTTTACACCATGTCACTGCTTTGGTTAAAGTGACTACCAGTTTGTAATTATCCATAAAGAAGCTTTTTTTTTTTTTTTTTTAGCATGCGATCTAAATGTCCATCTATATCTGCCAAGTACTGAATTGTGTCCCTTCAGTATTTCTGTGTTAAAGCCCTAACTTCCAATGTGATGGTATTTAAAGATGGAGCCTATGAGGGTAATTAGGTTTAGATGAGGTTATGAGCGTAGGGGTCCCATGATGGATTTGTCCCCATATGGGAAGAAGTATCAGATAGCTTTCTTCTCCTCTTTTTCTTCCTTTCTTTCTCTTTCTTTCTTTCTTTCTTTCTTTTTCTTTCTTTCTTTTTCTTTCTTTCTACAATGTAGCCAAGTAAGAAGGTAGCTACCTGCAATCCAGGAAGAAAGACTTTGCTGAAGAACTAAACCATGAGAAATAAAATCTTGTTTAAGCCACCCAGTCTGTGGTATTTTTTTATGGCAGCCAGATCTGACTAAAACCTGTATCTGCATATATCTATATCTGTATCTATATTTATATCTATTAGAAATGTGTGATTTTTTTAAAGTAAACTCTATACCCCACATGGGCCTTGAACTCATAACTCAGAGATCAAGAGCCACATGCTCTACCACTTGAGCCAGCCAGGCTTTCCTGATTTTAAAAATAAATATCTATATTCTAGGTTTCCTGAGCATTAGGACAGTGTCTGTTTTATTCACTTATTATATCCATGCCTAGCCACTGACTCTCTTACATAAATGTTTCCTCACCTTATGAATGACAGGAAATAAACTGATTCCAGGAGTTGATGACAGATACAGTCCTTGTTAGGTCATCACGTTGTTAATAGTCCAGACATGGAGATGCATAATAAACGAATAAAGGCATAGCTCCAATAAATGTTGGTAAGAAAAAAGGACTGTAGGGTGCGAGTGTGTGTACACATGGGTATCTGTAGGTAAATGTGAGCCAGCAAAGCATGGGAGAGGTGGAGGGAAGCGATCTGTAGAGAGAGAGCAGTGTGGAGAAAACCCAGTGTCTCCACCAGGAATGAGAGGAAGCTAATATGAATGGAACACAGGAAGTTCTCTTCTCAAAATGCCCCAAGCATACTATTTGAGGCAATATCTCAAGAACTGGGATTCTTAAGGCTCCTCTATTAAGAATCTGCAAGTTGGGGAGCCTTGGTGGCTCGAGCCACATTGGACTTGCTACGGTCAGCAGGGAACCCACTTGAGATCCTCTGTCTCCCTCTCTATCTGCCCTCCACCCTCCCTTCTCCCCCGCATCTCCCTCTGTCTCTCTGCCCTTCCCCTGCTTGAGTGCTCTCTCTCCCTCAAAAATAAACATTAAAAAACAAGAGTCTGCAAGTAAATTTATTTTATGGCAAAAAGGGTTGAATTTATTGATGTATGAATTGAAGAAATTTAAAAAATATATATATTAATAATTAAATGAGTTGTTCAGGGACATGTGTTGATCAATGATATGTGGAAGTTTCATGATATTCTGGAGTAACAATTGGTTTTACTTAATCAATATGCTGTATATTTAATATTGTCTTACATGCAGGGTGAGTTGTTTTAATAAAATATATCTCTATAACTATTAGGAAAGTTTTACAAATTCTAGAAGTTTTTGTGGCCAAGCATACGAATCAGTAAAGGTAGTGATTCATGGCTCTCTAAACACCATTGAAGGACTCAATGATATTAGTTGATCATCTGCCCAAAAAAGGAAAATGCTTATCATAGACCACAAAATGAAGAGATGGTAAGTTATATTTTTCTTTCCATTCCTTTCTCTAACCAAGAAAGTCTATATATCAGATTATGGTTTTGTAATAATTTTCCCAGAGTAATAATACATGCAATGAAGAAAAAAAAAATCTTACTTTATTCAAGTTCAAGGCATCACTCCAAGCCTTAAAATCTTCATGACAGAAGCAATGCTAATTAGTATAACTAGTGATTTTTTATTATTACTATTGGATTGAATCCAGTGATTCTCTTCAAGAGACAGATTGAGAAAGAAACCTCTTGTGTTGGGGCTTCCTGACTATAAACAACTTAATGCTTAATTAAACTACTAAAGCTGAGAAAATAGAGTTTAGGGCCCTAGCAAGGTATTTGGTTATAGTCATCCATAAAAAAAAGAAATCCAGGAAATTATTCGTAGAACTCCCAGGACTCATTTAAATATTGCTTAGAGACTGGAAACACATTCCTTACAATACGGGGAAATATCTAAATCATTCCTAGATGCATTACATTTTGTATGTGTTGTTTACATTTAAAGATATGGGAAGTGCATTCACCTAGACAGAGGCTTAAGTAAAGGGAAGCAAAAAAAAAAAAAAAAAAAAAGACTATATTCTCATTTGTATTTCGCAGAAGTGACGTCAAAACTATAAATCTTATAAATAAGTATTTCAAGTTTCACTCAAATATATAGATAATTAGAAAAGATAATTAGAAAAGGTAAATTAGAAAAGATAGATAATTAGAAAAGAAAAAGTGTGTAGTTGTGTGTTAATTTTTTTTTTCTTTTACAAACTTTTCAGAAAAAAAAAAATATTTGCAACCAGCGGGAAAGTGGGCATGTTCTTGGATACAAACACATACTGGTCAACAAGGGACTGTGTAAAATCTGGGCTAACCACGTTTAATTGCTAGGAGTTATAACTATATCAGTATGGGATATGGATCATTTTGGACACAATAATAATAGCAGTTAACACTGTGCCAACTATGTTCATGTCTTTAGGTGCTCTATTTTAACTTTCAATGCAAAGAGACTATATCTAATAGTATCTCCAATATACATATGAAGAGACAGAGAGGTTAAGTAACTTGTACAGGATCACACAGCTAGTAGGCGGTAGAGTTGGGATCTAAACAGGGCAATCTGGCTTCATAAGACGTGTTCCTTAACCACCATACTCTTGTGAAAGCAGGTCAGGAGACAAATGGGTGGGAGGGATGGTACATGAAAATGAATTAAATAAAAATGAATGAATGAGACTAGTGTGGTGTCTTGTACAGGTAGGCACAATATAAATTCAACCTGACCTGCGTTTGGTCATGCTGCGTTATGATAACAAGTCTGACCAACAGCAACTACAGCCCTTAGAATGTTCTTTTAAGCATAATAAATACAAAATGACACAATATTCTACAAATCACTAAAGTCGTATTTTAAGTGCTTATCATGTATTAAACTGTTTCATCCCCCAAAAATCTTATGAATTAGGTAATGTTTTCATTCCATTTAATGGATGGGAAAATTGAGGCACAGAAATGATAAGAAATTTGCCCAAGATCACATGATTAATATGTTTTTAAAATTGGGTTTTATTTATTTATTTATTTATTTATTTATTTTTTTAATTTTGATTTTAGAGAGAAAGTGTGTGAGCAGGGGAGAGGGGCAGAGGGAGACAGCAAGAGAATCCCAAACAGGCTCCACACTCAGAGCAGGGTCTGGAGGGTGGCTCACCATGGGGCTCTATCCCACCACCAGGAGGTCAATACTTGAATGGAAATCAAGAGTTGGAGGCTTAACCAACTGAGCCACCCAGGTGCCCCTGAAATTGGGTGTTAAATGAAGGTGGTCTGGCTCCAGATGCTGTGCTCTTACTCTTCTACTGTACTTCCTGAAGCATTCTAAGGTTACAGCCTGTTTGTAACCTAAGTTTACAGCCCATATTAGGCCCTCAAGTGCACCAGAAGTCCTTCTAAGCTACCTTTATGACTGGGAGCAGTCAGAAACTATGGGCTCAGATTTCAAATTGTGACTTAGTGATGAGCATGGATTTATACCCAAGAACACGCCTAATATCTTGAAAGTTTGCAAACACTCTTAAAGTTCTTTCAGCACAATCATACATCGCCATTCATAGTTTGGTGCAATGTTCTGCTAAAACACATTTTCAGTAATATTTATCTCTGAGGTCATTCAGAGCTGAAGACAAGAGACAACAAGATAGTACATTAGATATACAGACACTCAGAATATAGATTCAGTCTTAAGAAAAATTAGCATAGCCCCATATCCATACAAACAGAGTAATTTTGAGGACCAAAGCCCCAATGAATCCTTCTTTATCTGCTGATACGTGCTGAAAACAAAATCATTAATTTTTCATGAGGTTTACTATCCTCTGCCATATTGTTCATTGTTAACATAACACTATTTTTCCTGTATCTGTTCTTCCAGGTCCAGTGAAAAGACTGGGAACTACATTTCCCAGAATCCTTGGCAGTGGGTTCTGGGTTAGATTCAGAAAGCGAGAGTTATTTCCTAGTGATCTGGCAGCATAGAAGTGGAGGCCATCTTTGATTGCTCCTAATGAATGCAGAAGCTGGCTACCAGATGAGCTTAGAGCAGAAGAGAATGTTGGCCAGGAGATTCCAGGTGTCCTCCTGTAAAACAACCTGTTCTACTGCTGCACGTGCCTGAGCCCAGAACCAGTAGCTTCCTCTGAGTCCAGTACCCACTGGTTTCCTGAAGGTACTGGTGGCTTTCCTGACCTTTATGTCCCTAGCCTCAATAAGTCCCTTGTTGAAGAACAAACCTCAACCCTCTAATACTGTTTAAATCATTCTCTTAACATACTTAGGATAATTTCCAATTTCCTGATTGAACTCGGCCTGATAGATGTATTTATTCATTCCTAAAAGACCAGGATTATTATGACCTCATGTTTGTAAAGTACTGGCATATATATTTGTTTTCCCTTCAGTTTATTCTAAAATAAGTCTAGAAATTTATACAGTAGGTTTTATCTCCAATACATAATTTATCAGAGCCCTGATCTCTCTGATTTTTGTCAAGAATGACCTAGAGCAAACTAGTGATAAAATTAGTTTGATTAGTGGTTAGCCCAACTAATCACCAACTCCATGTTCTTTGCACCATACTCAGTAGTCTCAGAACAGCTTTTATGGGGGGGGGGGGGGAACGACTGAATTCTAAGCTATACTAAAAAAAGAAAAAGATGAAGTACCAGGAGCCACTGAAATTTAAAGCTCTTTTAAAACGCTTACATGAGGTCTGGGGTTATTTCTCAATCCCATAATGACTCTGCAGAAAGTTTAATCACCATTTTGTAATATAAGCTATACCTGCTTTAATTAAGCACAAAACAAACTTAATTTTAAATTATATATATATATATATATATATATATTTGTGCTTATGCAATCCAATTTCCCTGTGAAAACAAAAATAGAAAAATAATTGAACATCAAATATATCAGCAGCAGTGGTCTCTTAAGTGTGGTATCTTTTTAAAGTTCCTCCTTTTAAAAATATTGTTTGACTGTTTTCCCCTTCCTACTGAATTAAATAGGGAAAACAATGAAATTGAAAGCTTAAAAATGGCTTTTAATTAGCAAATCTTTCTTGTATTGTATTTAGCATTTCCATTTGAAGAGCAAGGCCCTGTGGAATTATTTTTAATGCGTATTTGTTTTTTCTTTGAAAATTTATTTGATTATTACAGCAAATGAATTTTTTATAATAACATTGCTTTTAAAATTATAATATGCTGTATATCAAACTAGGGAGTTGACATCATATTAACTGTATTGTGTTTGCAAGAAAAAGCTTTATAAAATGGATTATCAATTGTCTGTAATATTTTCTGCATTTATTTGTGGTTAGAGGAGGTAATTTTGCTCTGTTTATAAGTTCATTATTTCATCGATCGTATGTTCTTCCTTTGCACCCCCATTTATTTTTTCTATTATAGATATATCCGTTCAAAATAATTCAGATTAATTTTCCCCATACACACCCTTTAAGGCAATGGGGGAGAAAACATATTTGTTTTCTTCCTTGTTTTCATTAATTTGCATATACTATAGTTAGGGTTTTCATTAATGGGTGGATTGAGTTCTGTATTTCATTACAACTAAAAACTATTGAGATGTGGAATTTAAAGAATCACTGAGAGATTATGTAATGCATTCAGAAACAATGAATATGTCTGGAGAAGCAGAAGTCACAGCAGCCATTATCAATATAATGGGTTTCACCAGATAGGTCTGTGTTGCTACAGTTTTGATTGACAACTTCAACCTGCTCCTAGAATCACAATTTCATTGACTATTCACTGGAAAAGTCTGAAAGATAGAGTATGAGCAGGTAAACATTGCAATTACACATAAGTGCTTGGGTGGCCTCCTTAAGTTCTGTGATTTCACTAAAACTTCTCATGCAAATTGATGTTGCTATTTAGAATACATTGACCAGATAATTCTTAGCAATCACAATAATACCAATTCCATACGGGTGTTCCTACCACCAAAAAAGCAGTGACTAAGACTTATCAAGAGCTTCTTATCTTCAAACCCTGACCAAATGCTTTCCATGTATTCACATAAATCTTTTTTTCTTTTTTTTAAAGCTTATTTATTTATTTTGAGAGAAAGAGACAGAGAGAGAGAGCATGCAGGATGGGTAGAAAGAGAGAGAAAGAGAGAATCCCAAGCAGGCTCTACATTGTCAGCAAAGAGCCTGATGCGGGGCGCGAGCCCCCACAAACCATGAGATCATGACGTGAGCCCAAATTGAGAGTCGGACACTTAACGGACTGAACCATCCAGGCATCCCATATTTACATGAACCTTAATGTAGTTTTTACAGCACCCTTACAAGGTTTGATGAAGTAGATTAAGAATGACCAAAAAATGGTATTAGTATCCTGGGACTTGAGTAATGAATTATCACAAGGTCAGTGGCTTAAAACAACAGATCTATTTCATCACAGTTCTGAAGGCTGGAAGTCTGAAATCAAAGATGTCAGCAGGGATGTTTCCTTCTGGAGCCTGCAAGGGAGAATCTGTTCCAAGTCTCTTTCCTAGCTTCTAGTGGCTTCTAAGCAATCCCTGGCGTTGTTGCTTTGTAATTGTATTTCTACCCCTATCTCTGATACCAACATCCCTTGGCCTTCTCCCTCTGTGTCTCTCTGTGTGTCTTCCCTTTTTCTGTCTGTCATAAGTACACTTGTCATTGGATTTGGTACATATGCTAATCAAGATTCTTACCTTAATCCCATCTGCAGAGACCATTATTTCAAATACGGTCACATTCTGTGATTCTAGATGGACATAAATTTGGGTGGTAATGATTCAATGTACTACAGTGAATATCCACTATATAACTTATTATTTTTACTGACCCCATCAATTTAACAGGAAGAACAACAGGTCGACAGTAACTATAAGCTTTCTTTAGTACACATGCTCAAATTAATGCCAGTTACATATTAATATCATTTCCCTTCATTGCTTCACTCCTTTTGATAATATCCTAAACCCTTCCCAAACTTCTCCTAATATCCCTCCTTCCCAAAGATGGGAAACTACCCAACGTACAAATACCTCCTGACTTCACTTCTAATGTATGTTTACGTTGTTGAATTCTTTTTACCATAGGAAGGGTTCCCTATTTTCATGACTACCGAGAACACAATATAAGTGAAACCTAAATTAGCGTCTCCATTCCATTTTTTTCCTTTGCCAACTGGATGTTTGCTTTCCTTCCTATCTATAATCAAAGAATGTCTTATGAATTTGTCTCCCCCTAATGTTTTTATAACCTCTTAATTGTAACCTTATATTGTAAACTTTAATCATTTTTCACTGACTTGCACATTCTTTTTCTACTAACCAATGCTGATAACTTCCTTTCCTCCAAAACAATAGATCCTTCCTCCAATCAATAATGAGAAACCAATAGTTTTCACTACGGAGATTGATGAAGTAAAAAAAAATACTTCCTTGTGGTTGAAATGTTTTTATTACTAGTAGGTGTTTTTTGTGTCAAAAACCAAGAATAATGTTGTTGCCCATGAAAATAATGCTTCGGTTCTCTTGCTTCTGTCCATATATATCAAGTATAAGTATATAAATACAATCATCTGGGATTTTACATTGCAGTCCTTATAAAAAGTACCATTCTCTATGGTTCAGTGAGAGTTCAGGATTTATTTTATGTAGTGGTTGCTTTTTAAACCTAAATGTGAGTTCTACTTAGAATTCTGCTTTTAAATGTATTATTTTCTAGTATAGTAATTATAACTTTAAAATGCCAACTTGGAAACAAATAATATATGGGAACTCATTGATTTGTCACTTGGCACAAACCACTTCCATCAAAGTAAAAAAAAAATAGAACATTTAAAAATTATTCATAAATAATTTATGAACTGGATAGGAATCAAAGTGGATAACCAATAACCACTTCACAGGGCCTATCAGGATAAGTGGAGGAGAACGGTAATTGAATGAAAATGGGGAAATTTAACTTTCTGCCACTGTTAAGAAGCACTAGACACCAGGAAGACCACCATATTGGATACTACATTGTTTGCCAGAATTGACTTGGCCTATAGGGAGCTACATGAGTCTTCCTTAACCTTCACCAAGTACTACAAAAAACAAAAACAACACTTTTTTAGGATATACTTAGGTAAGACCTAATTAATGTCAAAAGGACAAGGCAGAACAAGAGCGGGAAGGAGGGTATAGAACCAGATATATTCACTTACTCAGCGACAATGGAGAGCATGGCCAATTTAGTCATAGGAGAGATTCATCCTAGTCAATGGAACACAGCAAGGATTTAGGAGTTAGTGATGGCTATTTCGGTTTGCAGTATTCTGGTATTCTGGTAAACCATGTTATTTTATTTTATGTTTAAATTACTTTTTTATAGTAGAGGTTACACACAATTAAATGTACCTATGGAAAAATCTATGCACTGGTGTAACTGCCACTACAACTAAGACTCTTTCCATCATCCCAGAGAGATTTCTTCTGCCTCCTTGTAGTCAGAAGCCCAGCTCCAGCCCCAGAAAAATGAGTGGTCTGCTTTCTGTCACTAAAGATTAGTTTTGCCCATTCTAGAATTTTATATAAATGAAATCACACAGTAAGTAGTCCTTTTTGTCTGACTGTTTAATTCAGCACAGTGGTTTTGAGATACAGCTGTGTCGTTACATCTATCAGTACTTTGTTCCTCTGTATTGCTGAGTAGTATTCTACTGTATGAATACAATCCAATTAATTCATCAGTTCACATATTAATGAACATTTGGATTGTTTGTAGCTTGTCACTATTATGAATGAAGCTGCTATATTGCTGTACGTGTTTTTTTGTAGACCTCTATTTTCATTGATTTAAGTGAATACATGGGAGTAAAATTGCTGGGTGATAGCGTAACTGTATGTTTAACTTTATAAGAGACTCTCAGAGATTTCCATTTTGCAAACCTACCAGCATTGTATGAGAGTTTCAGGTATTTCACATATTTGACAATTTGGGGGATTTAAAAAAAATCTGTGATTAATTTTCTTTATTCTTTATGAGCTAATTTACCACTTTTTTTTTTTTTTGAGAGAGAGAGAGAGAGCCCAAGTAGGGGAGAGGTTCAGAGGGATAGAGAGAGAGAGTCTTAAGTAGGCTCCACAGTCAGCATGGAGCCTGATACAGGGCTTGACCCCATGACTCTGGGATCACGAAAGGAGCCAGAATCAAGAATCAGGTGCTTACCTGAGTGAGCCATCCAACAATTATAAGGTTGTTTTTTGTTTGGTTTGGTTTGGTTTGTTTGTTTTCTCTTTTTTTAGCCATTTGAATAGATTTTTATTTATGTCTCATTGTACTTTTAATTTACATTTCCATGATTACTAATGATGTTAAGCATTTTTCCCGTGGTTATGTGGTTACTGGTCATTTGTATATCTTTGTTTGTGTTATTCCTGTTTCACTTTCCGCCTATTAATAAAAAATGGGTTGTCTCCTTAGAACTGAGTTGTAAAAATTCCTTATTCTAGATACGCTTTCATGGGAGAGGGGCTACGTTAGACTAGGATAGATCCTTTTCTCTCCAAGTCCTGGGGAGAAAAATCAAAACTGCTACAACTCAGTACCATTGTTCAAAGAGGTACAGCCCAGATACAGAGGCTAGTTTTGAATAATCGACTCAGGGGAACCAACATTTCAACCTCAGTTTAAGTAATGCTGCTAATGAACAACTCCTACATCATAGAGGTTTCAACTACAGCTATTTACTTTCTTGCTAATATCACATGAAGGTAGAAAACAGCTGCTGCAGCTCTAAACTGTAGGTCAGTGCCAGGCTATGGGGTCTACTCTTTCTGAGATTCAAGCTGAGGGAGCAGCCCTGATCTAGTACGCTCTCATTCTCATGGCAGAGGGAAGGAGAAAGGGGGACAAGGCAACCACATGGTGACAGTAACAGTACACCTTCTACTTGGGACGAGATGTGTGCTGTGTTCACTCACATTCCATTGCCTGAAGAATCTCACAGGGCTGAACCCAACATGAGTAGACTGGGGTGAGAATGCATACCCACGATAGGGATAGGAGAGTGAAGATCTGTGAACACCAATAAAATGAACCACAATCAGCTGAAAAAAAAAAAAAAAAAAAAAAGACCACATTCCAGGGCAGAGAGTTCTCAATAAGAATCACATGTAGAACTGAGGATAAAGCCTGCACATGACATGGGGCGCCTGGGTGGCGCAGTCGGTTAAGCGTCCGACTTCAGCCAGGTCACGATCTCGCGGTCCGTGAGTTCGAGCCCCGCGTCAGGCTCTGGGCTGATGGCTCGGAGCCTGGAGCCTGTTTCCGATTCTGTGTTTCCCTCTCTCTCTGCCCCTCCCCCGTTCATGCTCTGTCTCTCTCTGTCCCAAAAATAAATAAAAAACGTTGAAAAAAAAAATTAAAAAAAAAAAAAAAAAGCCTGCACATGACAAAGTTGAATAAATGTTCACTCTTATTTTCATCATTTCCTTCTATGTAGGCCAGACCCTGTGTCACACTATAAGAATTGTTCCCAGGACACGGTAGGAAGATTTTAACAGCACTGATACAATCAAATTGCTTAGAGATCGGGGGCACTGTCATCTCTGGTTTCTTAGTTTAGACCTTTACTCAGAATGAGAGTGAGACTTCATTCCGATACATTGAAATGTTGAACTATGAACCATGAGAAATCTGACATGTTAAATGAAGGGGTAAAGGTATTGATAATTAACTTAATATTGGTATGGTTGTTTAGACACATTTAGAATTGATTTCTATGCTTGTGTGTGAAACTATTGCATGACATAACGTGCATTAGTTTGTGACAGTTGTAAAATTTTAAATAGGGGAAGTTGAGAAAATGTACCTTTGCTCCTTAAAGCACCTTTTTCTAATCCTTCTTAAATCATCTTGTATTAGAATTCTGTATTTTTGTGTGCCATCTTCTTTAGACAGTCATATCCTTCAAGATAGAATTATGTCTCAGGGGTTGGAGACCCTATAGATGAACTAATGTATAATATAACGCTATAACAGGGTAAAAATATTGCACAAAAAGTTCAGCAACAACAATAACAATGATGATGATGATGATAGTAAGGACAAAACCTTTCACAGCTCTTACTGTGTTTCAGGCACCATTCCAAATACTACACCTACTAACCCACTTAATTTGTATGTCACTGAAATAGGTGCTATTTTTAAACCTATGCTACATAAAAAGGAAACTGATGCCAAAAAGATTTAGTATCTGGCTCAAGGTCCAGAGAGCTGCCACTCAGGAGGTATGTTAGATTGGTGTAAGGTGGCCTACCGTGAACCATACTTCCTTCTATTCACACCCTGTGTAATTTCCTTCCACGTTGACTGTTGCCTTGCCCATGTGACTTACCTTAGCCAATGGGACATTTATAATGTGTGATGCAAGCTGAACATCTAGAGTCCTAATTATTTTAGAATACTACGTTTTACAACCTAGCCACTATGTTAGATGTCTTGTTGAGGCTCCTGAGTGATGAGTGAACATGTGTGAAGAAAGATGTTGAGACCACAATGAGAGACATATGTAGCCATCCTGGCACGATAGCTGAGTCCAGTCCTCAACAGACCCACTAGGTCAGAGGAGACTCATAAGTAACCTAAGAGGGGTGGTGCAGAGACAGCAGAACATTCTAGACAACCCAAAGTCTTCTGAGAAATAATAGTTGTTTTATGCTACTAAATTTTGGATTGTTTCTATACATAGCAATTTATAACTGAAACAGGAGGCAAGCTATGATCTGCCTAGGAGAATTGTGCTGTCATTGAAACAGCTAAAAAAGAAATTGCTATATATTCACCTCATTCTTTTTATCTGAATTTTCTCACACAATCTGCCCCCAGTCATGATCCAGTCCTGCAGGAGACTTCTTGCCACAGAATACAACATACCAACTCTGTTTGGGAACATGATACAGAACTTGCTAGATTAAATAACCTCATTTCCTTAAGTTCCAGGTATCTGATTTTTGGGACAATGTCAAAACAATCTCTGATGATATTTCAGCAGTGACCATGGGGGTTTGGTTACCAGTAGGTATTTGACACATTTTTTTCCTCATTCTTGGCCAAGTGCTCCTAAACCAAATCAGAGGTATTGTTTAACTGGCTGCTGATTAATTTTTCAGACAATGTAGTAATCAGCTATCCATATGAGCAGTTAATCAGAAGAGTGAGAAAGAAATGACATCTTTAGACCACATTTTATTAGAGTCTAAAGACCAAGTTGGTCCTTAGAGTTCTCATACCAGAAACGTGACTGTTAGCCATTAATCTACCTTTAGGTAGATTTAATCTACCTTAATTGACCTTTAGGGATAGAGACATCTTCCTCAACAAAATCAGACGATGCTTTGCAGTCACAAGGAAATAACAGATTCATCTATATATCAGATACATTTTATGAGATTTTTCTATAGGAATTGGCTCACAACTATGGAGGCTGAAAAGCCCCATGATCTGCTGTCTGCAAGCTGGAAACCCAGGATAGCTGGTGGTGTAATTCAGTTTGAGTCCAAAGGCCCAAGAACCAGGAACTCTGATGTTATAAGTTTCAGTCCATGGACAGAGAGGAGATGAGATATCTTAGCTCCATCAGTGAGGCAGGAAAGAAAAGGGGGGGTGGTGGAGGAGGGCAAATTCTTCCTTCCTCTGGCTCTTGCTCTAGGCAGGCCCTCAGTGTATTGGATGACACCCACCCACACTGGGGAGGGGGTTCTACCTTACTGAATCCATCAGTTCAAATGCTAATCTCATCCAGAAACCTTCACAGACACACCCAGAAATAGTGTTTAATCTGGGCACCCCATGGCCATTCAAGTTGACACATAACCATTACAGATATTCATAAATAAAACCCTCTAGTGCCAGATGTTCAAAAATCCAGGATGATGATGGTGGTGATGATTACTTCATCTGAGTTAAACTCTTATTAGAGTACTTTGTATGGAAACAATGGGAAAATCGTTGCCCTATTATATTTGTTCTTGCTCAAAGTCCCTTCCAATGTTAAGCTAGAGCCATTCTTCCGTCCTCTTTAATATCACCTAGTCTTCTCTTATGCTTCGGTGTTCTCAGGTTTAAAATGGGTTAATAACACATACCTCACAGGGCTGCTGTGAACATCAAAGAGAAAAAATACATTTAAAATAACATGTTTACCATAGAACTTTGTGTGCAGATTATCAATCAAGTTATACACCCCATGGAGAGCAAACATTATTACAGATAAAACATATAAAATACTCTCAAGCTCTAAAATTGTCTACTACATCTCTATGTTGGGCAACTTAATACATTGCACAGGCCTACACCTCCAGGGCAACTGAAGTTTGAAAGCAATGTGTTCATATCAGAGCTTATCAGAATCGAATACACCAACCCCAATGATTCACAGGGCATATAAGAACTGAAACCTCCTTGAAATCAAAATGAAATACTCAAATGCTTAAATCCATGATATCTAGCTTCTGAGAATCTGTAAAAACACAGTGGTGGTGAAATTGTCTGCTATCTCAGGCACTTTTATAGTGTACACCTTCCCTCCTACCTGGCTGGGATACAACTTTGTCAATACACTAAATAGTTTTGAATCAACTGGAGCATAATCAGCTCCATGGCCAAGGTTATGCTATTTATTTTAATGTCAGAATGGGAGCTGATGAGATCATTGTGGTCCTTCCATTATCTAGTTATAGAGACATATTTTGTTTTAATCTCTTTCTTCTAAATCAATGTTTGCTACTGGCAGTTCATATCAAAATGACTTTTGGGACTTTTCCATGTTTTGTCTCCCTTTCCTCAAATCAATGGGTGTGAAATGAGGGTTCAGGCATGTGCATTTTGAAAAAGCTCCCCCCATAAATTTGATGGGCACCCCTGATTAAGAGCCACTCATGAAACTGAAGTGATCTAATCGTTGTATTTTTTTAAAGGAAAAAAATCAGTTACAATTTCATTCAGCTTCCTTCATAATAATTTTATGTTGTATACATTGGCAAAATCTTTAATTTTCAGATTTTGCTACATTAATATCATTTACTCTTGATACAACTCAGGGTTGCAAAACTGAATTCCAGTTCACTGCTATCCTGTACCCAGTGTAACACCTGGCCTCATACGGGTATGAAACTTCTCTGATATTGGCCCATGTAGTGGAAAGGGAAAGGTCTTTTTCAGAGTTCATGATCATGGCCTTTGAGTTGTTATTTTCTCCCAGGGATAGAAGGAAAGGAGAGAAATAGCCCACATAGTGATTAGAAGCCTCAGTCACTATGTTCTTTTTAAAATTTTTAAAAATACCAAGTTAGAGGGGCGCCTGGGTGGCTCAGTCAGTTGAGCGTCCGACTTTGGCTGAGGTCACCATCTCACCATTCATGAGTTCGAGCCCCGTGTTAGGCTTTGTGCTGACAGCTCAGAGCTTGAAGCCTGCTTCGGATTCTGTGTCTCCCTCTCTCTCTGTTCCTTCTCCACTCTCATTCCATCTCTCTCTCAAAAATAAATAAAGATTACAAAAACAAATAAAATAAATAAAAAAATAAATAAAAATATCAAGTTAGAAATAAAAAGGAGTCAATAACCAGCAGCTAGTCAAAACCATGTGTTTTGAGTAGTCTATAAATTAAATGACATATGTACATAATGATATATATGTAATATAACACACACCCCCATTTATACAGAAACATATCATGGATATGACAAATATTAATATGAATAAATGTAGAGAGTGTGTGCTTCAAAAAACATCTCAGAATAAAGTCACTTTTAGAACTTGAGAAGTTCAGAGACTTCCTGATTGTGCGACTCTTTACAAGACTTTTTTAAACAACTCTGTTGTGGTACAATGGATATACCTAAATTGCATACATTAGATATGCAATTTTGTAAGTTTGAAATCATCACCACAATCAAAATTATGAATTTACCCATCACTCCAAAAAGTTTCCTCATGCCTTAACGTAATGTCTCTCAAGCTCCTCTCTTTCAGGTAACCACTTATTTACTTTCGTTAATATTTATTTTTTTGAATTATAAACAAATTCATCCATACAGTAAGTATTCTTTTTCTGTCTTTTTTTGTATTCAACATAATTATTTTGAGATTCATTCATGTTATAATATGAATCAATGGTGCATTCCTTTTAATGCAAGTAGTATTGTATTGTGTGAATGTACTGGTTTGTTTATCCATTCATCAGTTGACAGACATTTGGGTTGTTTCCAACCTTGGGCTATTACAAATAAAGCCATTATAAACATTTGTATGTAAGTCATTGTTTGGCTACGTGCTTTCTTTTCTCTTGGGTAAATACCTAGAAGTAGAATGGATGGTTCATCTGGCAAGTGTGAGTGTTACTTTTTATAAAACTTCCAAATGATTTTCAAAAGTGTATCATTTTTCCATTCCCATCAGCAATGTATGAGAGTCCAAATACCTCCACGTTCTCACCAACACTTGGTATGGTCAATCTTTTTAATTTAAGCCATTTTCATACCACACACATATTGGTACCTTATCGTGGTTTTAATTTGCATTCCCACAGTAACAAATGATGTTGAACTTCCCGCCATGGGCATATTTGCCATCCACTTATCTTCTGTGGTGGAATGTCTATATAAACCCTTCATCCATTTTTTAGAATTGAGTTGTTTGTTTTCTTATTAAGTTTTGGAAATTTGTTATGTAGTGTGCATACAAGTCCTACATCAGATAAGTGATTTACAAATATATTATCCTAATCTGCAGCTTGTCTTTTTATCCTTTAACCAGTGTCTCTTAAAGAACAAAAGTTCTTAATTTTTTTTTCTTTTCAGAGAGAAGAGAGAGAGAGAGTAGCTGCATGAGTGAGCAGCGGTGGGAGTGGGGGAGCAGAGGGAGAAGGAGAGAGAGAATCTTAAGCAGGCTCCACAGAGCCATAGAAGGGCTTGGTCTGACAACCTAAAATTGTGAGATTGTGACCTGAGCTGAAATCAAGAGTCAGACGCTTAACCAACTGGGCCACCCAGGTGCCCCAAAAGTTTTTAATTTTGATGTAGTCTGTTTTTTCTTTTATAGACTTTGATTTGTTGTAATAGCTGATAAATCTTTGCTTAACCCAAGATCCCAAGAGTTTTCTCCCACGTTTTTTTCTGTTTTTTTCTTTTTTTGGAGGTTTTATAATTTTATATTTGTGTCTTTGAACCATCTTCAATATTTTTTTTATACAGTGTTGATATGGATTTAATTTTACTTTTAGTTTGCATGTGTATTGCCAGCGGGAGAGTCTGCAGTGTGTGAATGGAGGTCTGGGTTCTTGGATTTCCCATGAAAAGATAATACCCAACAATCCCACTGGAACAAAGACAGCCACAGGGAAAGCAGCAAGCACAAAGCAGTTGAGTAAAGCAAAAGTATACTCTCAAGGTGGGAGAGCAGGCAAGTTCCAGGAGGTGGCACTGGCCCTAAGTTGTTTAAGGATTAGGTATCTGTTATAGTTCTCTGGGCTGGGAGGAGCTGAGACTCACAGTGGGGTGGTCTCTAAATGGAGGCAGCTTGCAATCATTTGGGGGACTTCTCCACAGGTTGGGAGCTGGAGTTTTTGACCCTACAATGCTTGTACCAGAACAGTCAAGGCAGCCTTTCTCAGATGGGGTAGGGGGCTATAACCACAATGCAAATGAATTATAAGGAGTGTAGGGGTCACCCTGGGGCAGAGGTGGGAGAAGAGAGCACATGCCCTGCACCTGTGGCTCTGTATATGTCAGCCTCAAGGTCTTGGAAGCCACAAGGTCAGCGTCTTGTGCCCCCGGCTGCTAATGTGTAACCTATGTATCACTATCCTTGCCTCCAGCTCATGTCACTGGCATTCCCCCTCAAGGACTTGGGACTCTGCCTTGGGGCATTCCTTCCACTGCTTCTACTGAACGTAGGGATACCCACTTTCTTTAACACCATTTGTCAAAGTGACATTTTTTTTTCTCCATTGGATTATTAGGAAGAGATTTCTAAGTTAAGATGTATAAATATAAAACAGATTATACCAAAATAAGTTTAAACTTCACTTTTGGAAAAATGCCTGGGTTATTGAAGAGAGATCCTGCTTTGATGTACAGCTACGGTTGATCTTAAGGACAATGGAAGAACTGAAATGTGGAAAAAAACAAACCAAGTCAAACACAACAAATAGGTTTGGAGTTTGTTTTGAACGTGTGGTCCAGCTAAATGACCCAGTTGATTCTCACCTACTTTTACTGGCTGTGTTTCTTATCATTTAGTCAAATATTCACCTATTTTGAATAGTGGATGGTAGCCTGCTGCTGAAGACTAGACATCCTACATTATTAAATTTCTTTTCGAGGCATAAGTTACTAAGTTGGAGTAACTACATTATTAGAGGGTATAAAGGGGATTCTTTCTCCCGAACAGGGATCTAACCCATATTGAGTTTCATTCTGCATATGAACTACAAAGCCCAACTGGTCAAAAGATTTCCTTCTCCTCAGTCTATTTTGAGAGGATAAAATATATGACATATGATATTCCTGCTATGAAAATTTCAAGGTCTGTGATAGTTATATTGTATCTTTGTATTCTTTATAAAGTTCATCCTAATTCTGTAGACATGAAATGATATTTGACGTAAAATATTATAATACTTTTCAGAGTTACTTTATAAAAATAAAAACATTTTAAACTAAATCACTCTTGCCTTCTCCTTATGAATGCAAATAAAATCCTTAAAAATAGTGTAACTTGAACCAATCAATAAAATGAGAGAAGCCCATAAACCTGACATGCCTTTGATGATCACAACCCCTGATGCTGGAAAATTAATTTTCAGGGTCTACCAAGAAAGCTCCAGTTCCCACAGGAAGCAAATGCATACGCTTGCATGCACGTGCGTATGCACTCACACACACACACACACATACACCCCTGAGAAGTCATTTCTTCTGCTTTATCAAAAAACAAAAGCATGTTTATTGCTTTATAAACAGTTCACAAAATCTGTATAAAGCAGCCCTATCTTGTCTGGAGTTCCTCCCAAATAAACTTTTATTTTGTTGTTGCTGTCCATATACATTTTCCTTGCATAACTTCTGAGATTTTCGGGTCAACATAATCACCAAACATGGGTATTCAGCTTGGAGTTAACGGTCTGACATGATACCTACCAGTATGTCTATCCTAAGATTGATTCACAAAGTACATTTTTTTATTAATTTCTTACAATTTTGTTTTTTTTCACATTGTATTAAAACAACTGGAACCAAGACTTGTGTTTCAGGGTATATATATCACTCATTCATGACCTATCGCATTACTGAACAGTTATAATGGTACATTAGGACATTGTAGCCAATGTAGCGGGTGAGTGCTATGGTCTATCATAACCCTCTAGTATTGGAATCCTAATGCCCAATGTGATGCTACAAGGAGATGGGGCTTTGGGAGGTCCTTAGGGCATAAGGGTAGAGTCCTCATGAATGGGATCAGTGTGCCACAAAGAGACCCACAGAGATCCTTACCCTCTTTCACCATGTGAGGACAAAATGAGAATCTTTAACTTGGAAGGTTCTCATCCCATCATGCTGGCACCTTCTTCTCAGACTTCCAGGCTCTAGAACTGTAAAAAATAAATTTCTGCTGTTTATGTTTTGTCTCCCCCATGCATAATCTTTAGTGCCTGACACATAGTAAGTACACATGAATATATACTGAGTGAATAAGTATCTGTGAAAAATCAAGTATGAACAATTCTAATTTAGCATTAATATTCTATAATATGGCAAATTTTTTGAATGCTGATGAATATCTTGCCCACTGGAATAGATTCTAGAGATACAAAAAAAAAAAAAAAGAAAGAAAAAAAAAAGAAGACACAATATCTGATGTCAAAGGGCTTAGTGTCAATTTAAATTTGTTTAATCCTGAAATATTTAAGGTGATTTTGGAAGCAAAGATCAGTAATTATGACTCATAAATTGGCTCATAGTGTATATTTTTGCAAAGTTTTATAGATCATACCCAATGTCATAACCTTATATAATTAGTTTTTTTTTTTCAACGTTTATTTATTTTTGGGACAGAGAGAGACAGAGCATGAACGGGGAAGGGGCAGAGAGAGGGAGACACAGAATCGGAAACAGGCTCCAGGCTCTGAGCCATCAGCCCAGAGCCTGATGCGGGGCTCGAACTCACGGACCGCGAGATCATGACCTGGCTGAAGTCGGACGCTTAACTGACTGCGCCACCCAGGCGCCCCATCTTTTTTAATGTTTACTTTTGAGAGAGGTGGAGGGGCAGAGAGAGAGGGGGACCCAGGATCCAAAGAACGCTCTGCACTGATAGCCGCAAGGCTGATGTGGGGCTAGAACTCAGGAACTGTGAGATCATGACCTGAGCCGAAGTTGGATGCTCAACCAAGTCACCCAGGCGCCCTGCCTTGTATAATTCTTTACCACATATGCTTATTACCATTGTCTTCTACAAGCTAAAGGTCTTTACGAGGCTCAGGCTTAGTCTAGTCCTGTCAAATGCAAACATAGGCATAGATAGTGAGATTTAAGCAAAATGAGTAGGGGCGCCTGGGTGGCTCAGTTCCTTAAGTGTCTGACTTGGGCTTAGATCATGATCTCATGTTTCATGGGTTTGAGCCCTGTTTGGGGCTCTATGCTGACAGCTCAGAGCCTTGAGCCTGCTTCGGATTCTATGTCTCCCTCTCTGCCCCTCCCCTGCTCACGGGCTCTCTCTCTGTCTCTCAAAAAGAAACAGACATTAAAAAATTTTATAAAGCAAAATGAGTGGTGGTGTAAATGCTTACCAGGTTCTTTCCTTATTAACTTCCAACACAACGGTTTTAAATGTGCATTTTTCACATGACAAAAATTACTGCAAGTTAACCCATCTTCCTTTTACAGGCAAGTAATGAAACTGATTAAAATCAAGTGAGATCATGATTGATTAAACTCATGATCAGAGAAAACTTCTGGCCTTTATTTATTGTTGAGTCTATTTATTGTTGAGACAGAATTTGTCCCAGTCAATGTAAACTCCTCAACGATGAGCATTGGGCTGTACATTGTTTTCTATATCGGTAACCAGGGCAAGCTTCATTCATGCCTTTAACTTGACTTGTAATTAGAAAATCTAGACCAGCCAGCCACGTCTTAAAACTCAACTGCAGGAGGCGGAGCTAAATTAATTCTTTTTAGGGTCTCAGTGTCGTGACAGCTACATAAAGGCCAAGTTTAGAGAAAAGGGAACATGGAGAATAGCCGGCAAAATTTCAAGATGGAGAAAGATTATCATAGAAATACAGAGTCTAGGACATCTGAAAGATCTTTGTCATGGCTTACATTGTTTTACAGCCCCTGTGGGCACCATTCAAAGAGGTGCTATGACTTGTGAGCTTCGCAAAGTTACAGACACAGGCAGAATAAAATTGCAAGTCTTTTAATTCCTAGTTCAAGTTTCTCCCCAGTCTAAGAAGCTTTTAAAAAAAAAAATTACATGCTGTTGCTTTAATAAAAAGTGCCTCCTTTTATGCCTAAAACTGATTGCAAAATAAGTTTCCTTCCCAACACATCCTGAGAACAGAGAGCTTTAAACCATATAGATCTTATATTCATAGAGCCCTGCTTCAAAGAACAATATTCAGAGGAGGGGTACTCATACAAAAGCAAATAAATGTTAAGGCTATTATATAGCTGACTTAAAATTTTAGTAGCAATAGTGTGGTAAAGAAAAATAAATTTCAAGATGTGCGACTAAAAGAAACTATTCTTTAAATCTATCAAGCATTCTGGTAAATGTTCCTTAACTTGTCACTGGTGAAACAAATTCAATTTGCCACTTCAGTTCTAGCAAAGTGTCATCAATTTTCTTCTCCTTTTCCTCTCTGTACTCTTTTCTGTGCAATTATCAATTTCTGTTGGCTTCAAGTATCACCAATTTGATTACAGCTCTTCACATGCATATTTCCATTCCCGTTTTTTTTTTTTTTTTTTTTCTCTCTTTCTCTCCAGACTGAAATGCATTGCACTCTTGTATCTGGAATACTTGTAAGTGCTTCCAGTTAAACATTGTAAGTATTAAGCACATCTTCATCTCATTTCAAGGCCTTCTTTCCCTGCATTTCCTAATCCATGTGATAGAACTTACACTCCTACTGCTGTCCCATTCCTCACACCTGTTCACATCTGTTAATTCTAGCTCTGGAGCGCCTGGGTGGCTCAGTCGGTTAAGCATCTGCTCAGGTCATGATGTCATGGTTCATGAGTTCGAGGCCCCTGTTGGGCTCTGTGCTGACAGCTCAGAGCCTGCAGCCTGCTTCGGATTCTGTGTCTCCCTCTGTCTCTCCCTTCCCCGCTCACACTTTCTCTCTCTCTCTAAGATAAAATAAACATTAAAACAATTCTGGCCCTAAATGGTTCTTAGATTTGTCCCTGCCTTTCATTCCCACCACCTCTACGTGAGCCCTGGAACTTACCGCCTCCTATATGATTTCTGCAGCTCCTGCTTATTACTCATACAGCTTGGAGTTGGGGTGATCATGTCATGCCCACTATAAAAGGAATATTCTAGAGCTCTTAGGTTGCTCAAAAGCTCTTTGCAGTTGGTACCTGTCTTTTTTAACTTGCCCCACCTCACATCAAGTATCCTAAACTTTAGTTATCCTGTACCTCAGCCACTTAAAAATTTTCTAGTTCCCAGACATACTTGGCCCTACATGCGTCTGAGCATACTTGATACGATACATATCCCATTTTTATATGCTGAAATCCAACATATTCCACAAGATTTGGTCCTCTTGCCTTCCCCATAGAGCAACAAGACAACTAGTGGAGCAAGTCCTTCTCGCTTTTATGTTTCCATAGCAATCTGTTCATATTCTATTCTATTCTATTCTATTCTATTCTATTCTATTCTATTCATGTTATATTGTGACTCTTACCAATCACACTCTAGCTATTTGTGTCTCTAGCTTTCCCAAGTACTGTGAGCTTCCTTAATGAAATCAGAAACAACCAGAGTGCTTAGAGATTAGGTAACATTCAGTATATGTTTTCTGAATAAAGCAGTAATGATGAACAGGTAAATGCACACATGAATGAAGGAATAATGGGTGAATCAAACACAGACCCTTGATTTCTTGTCTCAGGCACAGACTGCAGTAGGAAATAATTAGAAAATGTACCTAAGCCTGGCACTGTACAAGTAGACTCATATGGGATGTAATATTAGGCAATCAACAGAGCTCTTCTCCACAAATACCACCCTGTGAGGTCCCTGATGCTTGCAATTCTTTTAAAGTAGGGCAAAAGTTTTCATTATATGATTAGGGAAGAAGATAAGTTTAAAAATACTGCAATCACTAATTCATAGCATGATGTGCAGTAAGGAGTCAATAACATTGAAGTTAATTTCTGCCCCTTATAGAACATTGCTACAGATCCAGGCTGCCTGAGTGTGAGATCCAACTCAACAATGTTTGACCAATAGGCAGATGTCTCTGTGATGTGGTTTTCTCACATATAAAACAAGGAGTATATTTATAGGACTATTTTAGAAGTGTTATAATAATAAAACTCACTAAGTTAATAATGTGTGTGTAATGCTTACAGGAGTGCCTTGTACTTAGTTTATGTTTTATAAATTGTTATTTTAAATTTCCAACCGTTTATAATTGACATCAGGACTTCTCTGGAGGAAAATGTGTAGTAATAGATAGAATGAGGTTTACCAGAAGATAGGGGAAATGGTACAGAGGGAAAATGGGTCAAGGAAGTTAGAACAGGTCTGTGAAATGCAATTTCTTCCCTGGAGTGTAATTGTACATTTACCAAAATTTTTAATTTGGTACAACAATGATCATATCATTTAATTTTCAGATAATAATAGTAAAGTGATTTTTTACAATAAGAGGGATAGATATTGATGGAAGATGATCAAGACTCAGTTTTCAGGAGAAAAAAACATATTGGAGACAGAATTAGGAGGCATTCATTCACAATTGAAAAGAAAATAGCCATTGTTAAAACAATAACAACAAAAACCTGTAAGGAAAGATGGAAAATAGGAAGATAAAGACCTAAGGATAGCTCAGTGTAAGTGAGGGAGAGGGAAGAATGTTACTGAAAATGTCAAACCTGAGTGTAATTCTGTAAAACACAACAACAACAAAATAATAAACAAACAAAAACAAAAACAAGCAAACGAAACCCCATTAATCTTATTTATATGCTGTAGGAGAGGAAAATAGTCCCTTGCCTAAAAAGCAAAAATTACATGCTCAGTTTTTACTTTAAAATGGAGATATATTCAAGGAAAGAAGAGAGAAACAAAGATCAAAGTGGATCAATAATATTGTAATTATGACTTATTTCTCCATCATGTTCCTTATACAAACAAAAATAAGAAACAAAGCATAAGGTCTCCCTTTGCCTAAAAAGACCAGACTATTTGTACAAAACATTTTAGACCATGTCCTACGTTTGTGTTCATTACATACCAGAAAGCCTTTCAGAGAGCAAATTGGTCTCATTTTAGATTCTTATCATTAACACAATTCATACTGATCTGCTGCTCTTTCATCCCATAACAGATAGATTAGCAGGAAATTATAGCCAGGTTGGTAGAAATATATAAATGTAATCTGCATAACATTTATCCAATGTATGACACTATGTATGTATATCATAAAAACATATTCAATATAAATATAAAACATATATTTATATCCATATAAAACATATTAAATGCAAACATCTGAAACATATGACATGTGTTTTAAATGAAGGGAAAACAGAAAAAAAAACTATAAAAAATAAAAACAAAATTTCAAGATACATAAGCGGTTTGGGACTTGTTAAAACAGGGACAGGCATCTCTGGCTTCAAAAGGGCAGTCCTGTAGTACCTTAGATAATAACGATAATGGATAGTTACATTTACAAGTTTATGATATCATGATAAATTTAAATTATAAAGAAATTATGCAAAATATTTAGTAAAGGTCTCCTGTTTTTATTGTTAAGTTTTGTACTGTGTATTTGAAAAATTCACCTATATGAACATTTTATATGAGGATAATGATGGAAAAAGGAGGCACTTGTTTTTATTTAGCGGTACCATTAAAATCACGGCACGATTGTAAATTGCCTTTCTCACATTCTAAGTAGTTGAAAATAGCTGAGCTGCTTCTGATCTCCTATTATGGCCAGTTTTAACAATGAATCTTTTTTGACATTAATTGGAAAACAAAGAGACACTAGAGATTATTATTTTGAGTTGCCTAAATCTTAAAACTCTTTATTAAATTTAATTTAATTCAAATAAAAATTCATTGAAATTAATTAATGATAAAAATGTTAACTATTAGTTGTAGTGTAACTTCCAATAATAAAGACCTCCGAAATGTTAAGAGGAAACCTAATCGACAATGCCTGGGAGGAAAGAACCTTCCTTTCACCCTTTCCGCAACCTGTAAATGTTTCCTCCATTCAACACAAAGAACACAGGTCCCAAGGAGCCCCTCAAACCATTGGAATCAATCAAGCAACTCTTGTAGGCAAAGGACAGAACAAAAGGCTCTCAGGGATCTGTACTGTGGGCTAGGTATGGGTAAGAAAAATAATTTAAGCCTTATTCACAAATCACTGAAGATCCACTCTGAAGCTTCCTTATTATTCACAAATCCATTAATAAAACACACTAAACAGTGGTGCTAAAGAGATGGCTAGATGTTCACTAAAGTCCCTCCTTTTCTTTGGTCAAACAACTGGATGACTTTGCCAGCCTCTTTTGAGATGCAAAACTCCTTGTGACTAAGTTTTTCCCAAAGGAACACAAGTAGCAGTGTGTTGGTCAAATCCTCCCATGGGCGCTGCTCCTTGCTCTTTTCCTTCCTCTGGAAGTACAGACCATGGCAAGGTCTTCGGTAGGGGATGGCTGAGCACCAAGGCCCAAGGGGCCTGGATCTCTGTGTGTGATCCTATGGGGAGGGTTGTCCTGCAGACATTAACACCAGTGGGTCACTCACATGAGCGAACAGTGAACAATGGTGTTAAACCATTGAAATTTACCATCTATTGTGTTCATTCCCCAGCTTACCTTAACTAATTTGAAAACTGAAGTAGAGAGTTTGGAGTTAAGTAAACCTAACTTTCAATTCCCACTCCCAACTTGCTAAATGTGTGGCTTTGGGTAAAGTCTCTCAAACTGCAAAGACCTCCATTGTCTGATCTTTAAAAAGGGGAAAATAATACCTAAACCTATGTCAGAGTTTTAATGAGATAACATGTGATATTCTTTTTCTGAATTTTATTTTTTTAAATTGTTTTTTAAGTTTATTTATTTAGAGAGATAGTGAGGGAGTGGGGGATGGGCAGAAAGAGAGGGAGAGAGAAAATCCTAAGCAGGCCCCTCACTGTCAATGCTAAACCCGATGTGGGGCTCGAATTTACAAACCATGAGATCATGACCTAAGCCGAAATCAAGTCTGATGCTTAACCGACTGGGCCACCCAAGCGGCCTTCTTTTTCTGAATTTTAAATGAGATAAAATATGATAAAATATTTTACACAGAGCCTAACAAAATACTTAATCAATGGGAGTTATTATAATTAGTTTGGTAATTAAGTACCATAAGTACTCTTCCAGGTAGAGAAAATAAATATCTGAATAGTTTTTAAGACTATGCATCTAACTACAGACTCTGTCCTTGATATAATCTAACTGGCAATTCAGTTTTCTCTACACGAAAGCTGCTTAAGCAAGGGGATCCTTACGGGTTGATAAGTCTAAATATTTTTAAATTCAAAGATACGACTTTGCATGTAATCCAGACTCTTGACGGCAAGAACGTAGGACCATCTTTGTGGGTTACCTAATGCCCAAGTGCACACACAACACAAATACACACATATGCACCACCTATTTATTTAATGAAGTGTTTTCTAAAGAGGCACCCATATTCCATGTTACCAAGTGAAGGTAAAATGACTCCAAAGAGATAAAAGAAAACAATTACTTCACTGTATAAATCTGTATAAAATATTTGAGGTTGATGAGAACTGAAGTCCTTATTCTTATTTGTGTTCTATTCGTTACACAGATAAACTAAAAAGAACAACAACAACAAAAAGAAGTATATAGACAACAGGGGCAAAATGTCATCCCAAATAATACATTGATAATACTTTAAAATAACCATTTCCAGAGGCGCTTAGGTGGCTCAGGCAGCTAAGCACCTGATTTCAGCTCGGGTCATGATCTCACAGTTCATGGATTTGAGCCCTGAGTCGGGCTCTGTGCTGACAGCTCAGAGCTCGGAGCTCAGAGCCTGCTTTGGATTCTGTCTCCCTCTCTCTCTGCCCCTCTCCTGCTCTCTCTCTCTCTCAAAAACAAATAAACATTAAAAAATAAAATAAAATAAAATAAAATAAAATAAAATAAAATAACCATTTCCATAAATGAGGTGGTCAATATTAGTTTTAAAGCTTACAGATCTCAAGTACCCTGGAACTTGATTCAATGCCAGTATGAAAGAAGGGTGAAATAAGCAAGACCTTTCTCTTATTTTTTTTTATACCTCTCAATAATAAATTGTAACATGCCTTTGTCTACATCTTTCTTTAGACATATTAGTGCTATTTTGGATTGCAAAATTTTTATCCCACCCTACCGGCTCTCCCTCCCACCCCTTTGCCTTTTCTTTCTTCACCATTGTTCCTCTAAACTACAAGACCATCTGTTCACTTGGCAGATGCGAGTCAGTTCTCTAATTGTTGTCATTCTTAGCAGAGTGCAAACCCGGCACAATCCGGAGGACGAGAAGTACTACATTCATGAGTTAGCCAAATGTATATTGTTGTCGAAATTACTTGTCAAAACGTCAAAGGGAACGATATTTGATTTTCAAAGCACAGCATACATCCACCCAGATTACAATATGAGGGCCTTATTATGCGGTTACTTATGCAATGCATCATTCAGATTTTGACGCAAGTAAATGGCATGAGCTCTCACAGGCTCTGATTTCTATTGTGTAGAAGGAGTATAGGAGTTAGTTACAAAATCCTTTGTTCAAGCAGTGAATTGAGAGGTTTTTCTGAAGTATATCAAATGCATACATTTAGAAGACAGAAATCTGTGGTATGAATGCACGTCACTTTTAAACAGCCTCGCTACATGATAACCGGGATTTAAACAATATATTAAATATATTAAAGGTGGAATTGGAAGATTTTCAAGGCGAAAAGCGACAAGATACCGTATTAGGGTTCTACTGCTGCTGTAACAAATTACCACAAATGTATTTACATTTTGTAGATCAGGAGCCTGGCACGGGTCTCCCTGGACTAAACGCAAGGTTTCAACAGGGCTACATCCCTTTTCAGAGACTGGTGAAGAATTCATTTTCTTGCCTCTGGTAGTTTCCAGAGGCCACCCTGTTCCTTGGCTGTAGGCTGCTTCTCTCTTCATAGCCAGCAACAATGTTGCATCTCCTTGATTTTTCTTCCTAGTCACACCTCCCTGCCTGCCAACAGCTAAGGAAGCTTCATTGCTTCTGCTGAAATCATGTGATCAGGATGAGCTCACCAGGATAATCCAGGTTAATGGTTCCGACTCAAAATCCTTCATTGGAGCCACACCGACAAAGTCCGCTTTTCCAGAGAAGGCATCATACTCACGGGTTCCCAGGAATCTGCTATAAGCATCTTTGTGGAATATTATTCTGCCCACCCACAGCTATCATCCATCTGTGACTCCTCTTTCACAAATGACAAATGGAAAGCATAAAATAGGTTACGTTAGCTCAAAGTCAAACACTGAAAAGAATAACACTGTAACCCCAACACTCCAATTCCCTGCCCTTATAAGTGAAATATACTTTTCTTCCTGATTTTACATGCTTCTTCTTGCAAAAAAAGAAATTGATCAAAGGGTTACTCTGGAAAGTGTTTGCACTTCGTACATGTGATAGCAGACCCAAACTATTATTTGATGATACAAATCAGTTACAAGTGAAACTTTTCAGCAATGCATAGACCACCCAGAGTTAGAGTAGGTGTTTAATTAAATTATATACATTGTTGATGACAGCAATGATGATGTCATATCACAACACCTTTCCAAAGGCTCTAAGAACTGCTTTTAATTTCTAATGGATCTAGGAAGTAATCTGAATATACACAGATTAAAGACAGATGAGTAAGAAACCGAACGATTGGAAGTCTGTACATGTAAACCTTCTACACATACTTATTAAATGGCGATTCCAGGCTAAATGTAGAGATAGATGCTGGAGATAAAGGATAAATATGGTATGGAACTACACTGAATGAGCTCAGTGTGATTGGGAAACAGGTACATATATAAATTTTGTACCATGTGTTCTAAAGGTGTATGGAAAGAGAATCAAGGAGGAAGCAGTTAGCACTAAAAGGCGTCTCAATATTTGAGATTGGTTTTGAAGGATAACCAGGATTTTGAACATTCAGATAAGTAGCAATACGCTGTCCTTTATTTTCTCAGGAACCATAAAATGATATCAGTTTAATCAAATAAAAAAATGTCTTGCAAAATTAGCCTCTAGGAAACTTACATGCTTCACATCAAATTTCCACCCAACTTTTCTTCTGTATTGAAAAGTGTAAGTTTAAAGAGAAAGAAAGAAAGAAAGAAAGAAAGAAAGAAAGAGAAAGAAAAGTAAAATAAAAGTGTAAGTCTGAGGATGAACAATAGCATAATACACTCAGGCCACAGGGTTGCTTTCACCAATGAGCAAACTTTAACTCTGGAGCTCAGTCCGCAGCAGAGGCCCTCACTGACTGTTTAAAGCCACATAACAGATAAGCTTTAGCTCTGGAGAGTGTCAAAACAGATTCTCCTTAATAAAATGTTCACTTGTTTTCAAGAACGGCTAAGCCACATCAAAAGTAGGCACTTTGGGGTGCCTGAGTGGCTCAGTCCATTAAGCATCCAACTTTGGCTCAGGTCATGATCTCATGGTTCGTGGGTTCAAGCCCCGTGTTGGGCTCTGTGCTGACAGCTCGAGGCCTGGAGCCTGCTTCAGATTCTGTCTCCCTCTCTCTCTGCCCCTCCCCTGCTCATCCTTTTTCTCTCTCTCTCACTTTTCTCTCTCCCTCTCCCTAAAAAAGAAATAAAAACTTTAAAAATTAAAAAAAAAAACTAGGCACTTTAATTTGGGAATATTCAATAAGTAATAACATCATTAGTAATGACTAAGATTTTACAGAATATTTTGGAACGTGACAATACCTCACTATGCATTCAAGTATTCAATAAATATTTGTTAAGCTACTATTATTCACTGGATAGTCTTCTGTGCATTGAAGAAGTGAACTAAACAAGCTGTTCTCTAAGAGAGATGAATATATAATAAGGCAGATGATAGGAAGTGCTATAAAGTTAAAAGTAAGAGAAGGTAATAGGAAAATGGCCTAGTGGTGATGTTAACACAAAAGATTTTTTTTTAAGTTTATTTATTTTGAGAGAGAGAGAGAGAGAGAGATTGAGAGAGAATCCCAAGCAAGCTCTGAACCGACACCACAGGGCCTGACTCAGGCCTCAACCAGGGGCTCCATCTCAAGGACCATGAGATCATGACCTGAGCCAAAGTCAAGGTTAAGCGTAACCAACCGAGTCACCCAGGTGCCCCAAAACACACGATTTCTAGGGAAATACTCTAAGGTCGTCTTTGAGCACAAAAGTGAGAAAAAGGAATGAGGAACCTTTACAGAAAGAACAGAAAATACAAATGCCATAGGGAAAGTCTAAGTACAGTATTTCTCATGTACACCAAGAAAAGCAATAAGGCCAGAGCTGTGCAGGCAAAGAAAAATGTAGGAGATGAGGGCAAACAAGCAGCCATGGAAGCTTCTATGGAGGACCCTGTGGGATTTTGGTTTCAGTGCAGTGGGAACTTACTAGCAGATTTTCAACAGAGCTGTGACATGACCTGACTTACTTACATCTTAAAGAGATTTATCTGTCTTCTGTATCGCACAGGGGTAAGCAGAGAGGTCATTAGAGACCCACTGCTCTTGTCCAACTAAGGTATGAGGATGGCCCCTCTTTCAATATGACTTTGCAAACTGGTTAAATGGAAAATTTATTTCAGTACTTTTTCAAAATGGAGATTGTAGACACATCTGTATTATTGCAAAATAATAAAAAAAATAGTTAAATCCATGTGGCCAATAAAAGATGTAAAATTTGTAGAATTTTGAATAACTACATAGGATTCTTGAATAACACAAAGGTAATTGATACTGAAAAGTGTAGATGAGAGTTATTGTCGTCGTTATTTGTAGGACATTGTTTAGAAAATACCTACTTATAATCAATGAAGTGTCACACTTTATTCACCCTCATTTTAAACATTTGTGCTGAATGGTTGTAATTTTTTAGTAAAAGTTCTTATTAAACTATTTATTATGTATATTTCCTATATATATATTAGAAACATACATTTTATATGTATATATATACATATTAGAAAAATAATGTCTTAAAATTATTGCAACTTATGTATATTGCTAAATAACATTTTCAGATGTAACTCTAAGCATTTTCTTGGGAAAATCAAGATTCACCTGCTATTATCATAATAGTCAAAGCCTAAATCATAACTAACATGTATTTATACAAATAAAATCACATCCAAACATGCACACTTTAAAGTTACTAAGGAAGTCTTAAACAACTCCATATGTTTAAAATTCCCTTTGGATTCTAATGAAATATTTGTAATATTTAGTTTCTGGGCCATATGTGCAATCACTTCAAAAATTTCTTGGTAACATGGGTAACTTTTCTTTTTGGTATCGGTTGCTAAGGTTACAGACTTTTTTTTCTTTGCTATTAACAGACTATATTAGGTCTGTAACCTGAGTCTCCTGGGCTCTCAGGTTCTGATTGCCCCATGTCTCATTTTCTAGGCTTTCTTTGTATCCAATGCCGAATTTTCAGATTCCTGCCCTGGGTCAGCTGACACTACTGTGCTTGCTAAGTGTATACACCCTTGTCCTCCATGAATAAGGGCTTGATTGTGCATTGATTAAAATGGCTTATTTTACTGTTAAAGTAAATTACACAGAAATGGCATTTCCTCCCAAACAAAGAAAAATAATACCATAATAACACAAACTTGACACTTCCCTAATGCTTTAATCTGACAATCTCAGCACACTTAACAAACAGCAATTAATTAACCCTTACAACATTCCTGTCAGGAAGGTCTGATTACACCCATTTTACAAATGAAATGCTAAGAGGTAACCTAACTTGAACAAGGTTACACAGTTTGCTCATGACAGACCGGGGACCATAACTCAGCAGCCTTGGCCCTATGCTCCCAGGCAGTCAACAAGCAGTCAACAAGTACTAATCAGGAGAACGTATTGCTTCTGTTTATACTATGAAAAATCCCTATTTTGTAAGAATCCATGGATGGTTATGCAGACGAAGGCTTTATTACATCCATTCGTAATTCTCATCCAACCTTATCACAAAAAGGAAAGAGAACTTGAAAATCCATAAGCACATCTTTTCAAGGGTACTGCTGCCTTAAAAAAAAAGGGGGGGCTGTGTTAAATGTCAACCTGTAAAATATGACCAAGGAAGAAGTTTGATGGAGGGGTGGAAGGCTAGGTTGCCATATGTGTGAGCTAGAAAGTGTAGCAGTCAATACATTCAATGACTTGATTTTCCTGGTAAATTTTCATCCATGCCTGATAATACAAAGAAGATTGAAAGGTTTCTTGGGATTCACATACACAAGCAGAATTAGCCTGTAAAGAAAATATGAAGCCATATGAGAACATTACTGTATACCTCCATCCGGTTAGAAAGCTCTTTTTTTGTAAGCAGTAAAATTTAGTGATTGCGTGGCCAGTCATGTGGCTTCATCAAAAGCTGTGCCTGCGGTTAAATTGGATCCCATAACGTCAGTGAGAATGGCAGGCATCGCACTGACATGGTAGCTGTTAAATCTGGAATCATCAAACTTCAGTTGGTTCGTGACATCAAGGGCAGAGAGCCCACATCTTTTCCCTTCTCAGGCTGCTCGGGAGAACATAAACTAATCAAGCCCCTCATTAAAAGTTATGTTTCCTCAGAAGTGTCTTTAATAAGAATCTGATTTTAGTCAAGGCATCCCCTGCCTAACGCTCCATGCTGTGAATGATCAACTGCTGATTTGCACTTAGGCCATTATCATAATCACATAATGGCAAAATGTGCTCCAACACCGTCTATCCTCTTCTTGACCATGGCTCCGTCTCTACTTATCCCTCTCCCTTGACCCAAAGGAGTTAGCTACCTTGCCTCTACATGATGTTGAATCCCGGGTATTTTCCTGTTCATCAGCCCTATTTCGGGACCATATCTTCAAGTCATCAGCGCCTCCCACCCAACCATTTCAACCCAGTCCTCTCCAGCATCTCATCATCTCTTGTTCTCTTGAGACTGCTGCCACGGCCACTTTTCCACCCTCCAATCCCAGGGCAAAACCACTATCTACTTTCTGTTTCTTTTCCTCAACTCTTGCCTGTCCATTCCAGGAACTTTCATCAAATACGGCTAATCATCTTTTACATGTCAGACCCTGAATTATGATATGTGGACTGAGCGATAATTTTGTCACAGACTGTGCCCTGCAGCAGCTTATAGTTTAGAGGGATTTCAAATGTGTTAGTTTCCTCCTCTGAATACAGGATCAGAGTATGCACATTGTGTGAAGAAAGCGCAGGAGAGGGTCACACAATTTTTTATGGGAGAGCAGTGGCAAGGAGCCAATGTAGAATCCTCACATCTAACTGACTCCACATGGGCCGCAGCTGTCCCCTATTCCCTCATCCACTACTTTTTCCTTGCCACTGCTCGTTGTCTAATGTCCTAAACTTATTTATTTTGCAATTCTACTGTCTCCTCTGAGTAGAATGAAAGTTTTAGGAGGACAGGAATTTTGCACTGATTTGTGCACTGGGAATGGTGCTCAGTAAAAGTTCAAGAAGTATTTGTTGCATAAATGACTGATCCTACCTCCACTTGTGACGTTGACCCTGTCCTGCTTTCCAGTTCTGAACTCTTAACACTTTCACAACTACACAAGCCTGCTCACTAAATTCTCCTGAACTTAGAGAAAGCAGAGCTTGTTAAAAAAAGAATATATAATAAGGAATAAATGTAAGCTGGAAGATCAAATAAAGTCAGTGTTGTGATGAAAACTGAATAGGGAGAATGATTTTACTATTTTACTTAGTCAGAAGAGGCATCCATAAAGCAGTTGATGCCTTAGTAGAATCAACTGATATAATTCAGTGCAACACAAATTAATATTCATACGATTTTCCTGAAGCTTTGGCTATAATGCAGATTTGATTCAGTAGGTCTGGGGTGGGGCTGAAGATTCTACATTTCTGACAAGCCCAAGGGTGATGCTCATGCTGTGTGCCCGGGGAAGCAGGTTATAACTTATAAATTGGAGAAAAGTAGATTAAGGAAAACAGCAATAATGTTAACACAGCAGCTGAAATTCTTACTGGGTACATTAAAAAAGGAAATATAAGTTGAGGTCCATTTGATCAATTACTTGATGGCAATTTTGCCTCAACGGCATTCGATGTATTTTTTTTTTAAATAGCTTGACTTAATTATTTATTTCTTAGTCATTATTGAAACATTAAAAATACAGATGAAAAAGAAAAAGAAGTTGCTTATAAATCTATCCACAGGAGAACACTAATTCACTCTCGTTTTTTTCACAACTTAGAATTATTCCATATGTAATTTTTTATAACAATCCTTTAACATTTAATACACAGTTTGATTTCAACAACATTAGTCTGCATAAACTTCTTTGCCATAGAAAGTCACATTTTAATTACCCAATAAATGGCTGTTCACAATGGGAAAATAGAGAAAAAAAAAGATCAGCATAAAAAACAAATCAATCATAATATCAATACCCAATGTATATGCATATGTAATATATGCAATTTGCCTCTTTCTAGATACTTATCTATATGTACTTCTACCTGACTTCACTTGTAATTATAAAAAAAGGAACTTACTTTACCCAGATTCTTAAGTTTTTTTTTTTGAATTCTATAATATCATTCTAAAGAACATAACATTCTATTATAAGAAGATACTATTCTTATTCAAACCTTTACTTTGGGTATTCAGAGTGGTTCTGGTTTTGAAAGAAACATCTTTGCATTCTGGACCTTTTTTTTTGAAAGAATAAATTTTTAAAGTTGAAATTACATCAGCATATTCATTTTTGAAGTTTTTTGTTTGTTTGCTTTATATTTCTTTTTTTTTATTTTAAATGTAGTCAAAACCGCACTTCAAATATTGTTTTATATTTAGAATTTTGCTATCTATGTGAGTATACTCTTTCTACATCTTATCCAGCAATTATTTTTTTTTAAAAACTTTAGCAATATTATATGTAAGAATGTTGTACTTTATAAATTACTCATGTGGGATCGTTTATACTACTCAAATGTCTTCAGATTATTCGTCTACTGAACTTTTTCATTGTTTCCCTATGGATGCTAATTGTTCATTTTTTTTCTAACAGATTATCTTTTATTGATTCAAATTAGCTACACTACCTTTAACAAAGTGATAATAGTTTACATATAGGTGGCAGTTACTCTGTGTACAAGGCTAAGATTATAATATTCATTAGTCGTTTTGTTTCCTTACAACATCTAATGTTGTTCAAATTTACAAATTTGAAAAATCTCTTTATATAATAGGAATATTTACCATTTGTCCATCGTATATGTTGTCATTTTCTCCCAGTTTGTAATTACTTCTTTGCCTTGTTAATGGTGCCTGTTTCTTTGTTTTTTTCTCCCTCACGTACAATTTTTTTTTTTCAACGTTTATTTATTTTTGGGACAGAAAGAGACAGAGCATGAACGGGGGAGGGGCAGAGAGAGAGGGAGACACAGAATCGGAAACAGACTCCAGGCTCTGAGCCATCAGCCCAGAGCCTGACGCGGGGCTCGAACTCCCGGACCGCGAGATCGTGACCTGGCTGAAGTCGGACGCTTAACCGACTGCGCCACCCAGGTGCCCCTACAATTTTTAATAATACATTACACAGACACACCTTTTTTTCCCAATCCTCAATAAATAAATGTTAGCTACATTTTCTCCTAACTCTTTTATGGTTTAATTTCTTACATTTAATTTTGTATTCCAAGAGGGATTTACTATGGTATATGCTGGAAAGAGAATTCTTAATTTTTACATACAAACAATAATCTATTTGTATCTAAGATCTAGGTTTTCAAATAACCTACCCCTTCCTTACTGAACAAACATCATCAGCTTTAGTATATTCATAACTTTATTAATAATTTTTTATTGTTTATAATTTTCTTTTCTCATCTATATTTATAATACAGAAGAGTGCATTTGCTGATATTACTTGTCTTTTTTTCTAAAAATTATTTGGCTGTCATTACATAGAAAAAGGTAGAAATTGCTAAATTCATTCATTAATTTGGAGAAAAATGATACATATTGATTGTTAATCTTCCAACCTAAGAGCATGGTGGATCATTTTGTTTACTCAACTCTTCTATTATGGTCAACAGTAATATATTATAATTTTATTTAAAGAAACATGCATTCCTCATTTAGATTATTTATATTTTGGGTTATGATGAGTAACTTATTTTCTTTATTTTCACCTTTTTATGGTCAGTCTTTAGCAGAATAATTTATTTTATTTGTAATTTCTACAACTAACTATCACATTCAAATCTCTAATTGTAGTACTTTTCAGTTAACTTGTTCAGGTTTTTCAAGGTAAAGCGTAAAATTTACAAATAATGATAAAAAAATATCTCTCAAAAATAAAAAAATTAAAAAATAAAGGGGGAGCACCTGCGTGGCTCAGTCAGTTGAGCATCTAACTTCCACTCAGGTCATGATCTCGAGGTTCGTGAGTTCAAGCCCCACATCAGGCTCACTGCTGTCAGTGCAGAGCCTGATTTGGGTCTTCTGTCCCCCTCTCTCTGCCCCACCCCCTACTTTCACACTCTCAAAAATACATACATACATAAGTAAATTAATTAATTAGATTAAAATAATAAAATAATGATAAAAATTTATTTTCTTCTGTCAAATTCTTGTTTATTTTATTGTCCTATTATATTGGTCAGAAATCGGAATATAATGCTGAAGAAGTGGTGGCAGCAAATATCTATAATTTATTCATATCCCTAATGATAAAGTATCTGATGCTGTGCCATTTGACTAGTGGTGGTGACTATTTGAGAGAGATAGGTAATCTTTATCATTTTAAAGGCACTTCCTTTTATTAATAGATTTATAAGTTAATCTTTTAGTAAAGACAAATGGTTTTTAAACATAATTGAACATCTTTTTTAGCATGCACTGATGCTAATATATTTTCCCTTGTGGTTCTTGTATGATAACAGATGCTATCAATAGATTTTGTAAATATGGAACCACTCTAGAATTTCTGGAATAAATCCTAGTTGGTACAATTTATTAATCACTAATATGAAGTATTAATTTAAGTATCTGGGATGCTAATATTATATTTAACATCTTTTCATTAAATTTATGTGAGGCTATTTTTTTGTTTGCTTTATTATTTGATCTTATCAGATTCATAGAGAAGGTGAATTGATTGAGAGGCTTTAACTATTTTCTAAAACTTTTAAAATATCATGAGACAAATCTCTTGGAAGTTTATTGAACTGGCATGCAGTTATTGCCTAGGGCTGCAGTAAGAATTAACCACAGATTGAGTGGTTTAACAGAACAGTTATTGATTCTCTCAGTTCTAGAGGCATGAAGTCTGAAAGCAAGGTGTTGGTAAGGCCATACTCCCTCTGAAGGCTCTAAGGAAGAATCCTTTCCTTCTTCTTGGCTTTGGTGATTCCTGGAAATTCTTAACCTTGCTCGGCTAACCGCTGAATCACTCCAATCTCTGCCTCCGTCTTCATATGGGCTACTTCCCTGTATGTATCTCTGTGTGTCCTCTCCTTTTCTTATAAGGACACTATCATTGAATTGAAGGCAAACCCTAAACCAGTATTATCTTACCTAATTACATCTGCAAAGGCCGTATTTCCAAACAAGGTCGTGTTCTGAAGTTCCAGGTGAACATGAATTTTGGAGGGGACACTAGTCAACCTACTACATAGCCCATACAATCCTATGGGCCTGATGCCTTTTCATTATTTATTTATTAATTTATTTTGCCTATATATATATGAAAACATGCCATCAAAAAGAAAAACAAAATGAATCAATATACTCATTCTTGACCTCCCATGTTTATGGTATTAGCATATCAGATGATTAATTAAAACATAATTCAACAGAATTACTATAGCTTTTAACATTTATTGTACGGTCGCATATGTAGAACCATTCAAATTGGTTTGTAAACACAAATGGGACCTCAGTCAAAAATATTTTAAAGCTGTGCTTAGAATTTGTCCATTTTATCCGCTCAGCGTTTGACCAGAACAGAAGCCACTTCTTGTATTCCAGATGCAATGGTTTTGATGTTAATTAGCGCTTACATGATCATTCCAACAGCCAAGGGAGTAGAGGCCAGGGAAGCTACCACTGTTGAAGGTCATGAGGGGATGACTACCAACAATCTCATGAGGTGACACTAAAACTCTCAACTTGCAAAGCCCAAGTGAGTGGATCTCAATAGCTTTCGGGAAGCCTCTGGGCCTTTGTCTATCTGCAAGTCGGGCTGGGGCAACCTCCAGAAAATAGTGGCTTGTCATTCACATCTACCTTACAAGTTCAGCATGAGCTCCTCTCATTGACAGTTTTCAAGCCAGGACCATAAAGGAAAGGTGACTCTGGGAAACAGGGTTTCTTTCTTTCACAGGTGTGACAGGGGTGCCAAGTTGGCATAAAGTCATCTGGCATTTCTGGTACCATGTAGATCATTCCTGGTGCCCAGCAGTGCTCAGGGACTCAGATGGGTGGGGCCTTTGGTTATTTAGCCATTGACTATTCTCTAGTTCTCTTACATACCGTGAGGAAACAGAGTTGAGAATCTTACCTCTAAAATAGCGAACTTACACAGACACGTATATTTTATTATTTATGTATGTATGTATGTATTATTATTTTTGATGTTTATTTTTGAGAGAGAAAGAGAGAGAGAGAGCAAGTGGGACAGGGGCAGAGAGAGAGGGAGACAGATGATCTGAAGTGGGCTCTGTGCTGACAGCAGAGAGCCCAATGTGAGGCGTGAACCCCATGAGATCATGACTGAGTAAAGTTGACACTCGACCAAGTGAGTCACCCAGGGGCCCCCAGACACCTGTACTTTAGATCTTTAACCCAATTATTTGCTCTTTGAAATACTGCCCTATCTGCTGAATGTTTCCAAGTGAAACAAGGGTAATAAGGAAGATTAAAAAAAGAACCTAAGATTCTTAAACATATAATTACTTTTTATATTCTTGCTATTATATTTGTAAAGATACAATTAAACAATAAAATTTATAATACATTAGCTATCATAACTGTTGATATGTATGAAATTTCAGAGGCATCTATTTGCCTAAATATAAACATTATCAGCAATATTAAGCTATTTATTATATACTATGTACCAGTCACTGAAATCTAATAGCTTATTTAATGCTCTCAGCAACTCTATTAGGTAAGTACTAAATGTCAAAACCCACTTTTTAACCACAATGGTTCTGAGAATGGTAAAAAGTAAAATGATTCTTAGAAGCCAGATGAGGAGCTTCTGGGTGACTCAGTCCAACTCTTGATTGCAGCTCAAGTCATGATCTCATGGTTCATGGGATCAAACCCATTGAACGCAACATCAGGCTCTGTGCTCACAATGCAGAACCTGCTTGGCATTATCTCTCTTTCTCTCCCTCTTCATCTCTCTCTCTCTCTCTCTCTCAAAATAAATAAAGAAGCATTTTTAGAAAAAGAACCCAAATGAGAGTGGAATCAATCTTTCTATTAATTGGACAGATAGCTGCTATTCATTAAGTCACACAGTTTATTTTGTAATGAGTTAAAGGCCTAGGTTGCCAAACATAATTTGATGAAATTCTTCTTAAAAGAGCCCATGTGGTCAATTTGTCTCAAATATTTACATTAGGGTTTATTTATCCAAGCGTTTGTTCATTATACATCCCTCCTTTTACAAACTAAGCAAATGAATCCTGCCTTTTTTAAATTAAGAACTCTTCTATAGTCCATTTTATCACTGGTGAGCAAAGAAGAACCTCAAATCATCAAAGAAATTCAGTCTCTTATTTTAAGGTCTTGACCTCTTTGGAGGATAAACAGAGCTACTTCCAGCAAAGGAAGGAAAGTGAAGAGAGCTCATAATTTAATGTCAAGTATGTCAGTTTAACTGGAAATGTTCAAATCTTAATAGACTGTAAATCAGGAGATCCTATGACATAGTAATTGAGTTAACATTAGCCTTTCACCTTCATAAGCTCGGGGATGAATCTGACCTAGGTTAAGGGGAAGAAATTCCATTAATTTTCAGGTGTCCACTGGTCTGTGACCCAAAATTGCATTAGCCCCACTTTGGTTAGAGATGGTTTACAGTCAGAGAATTCTAAACACCCTAGGTCACGTTTTGAAATCACTCCTATATGTACTGACAGTGGAAGGTGTTAAGAAACAGAGGAACATTAACTCAAAAGACATCATCCACTCTGGAAGCATATTTTAAAAATAAGGTAAATTTCGAAATATAATCAACAGGATTTTTCAAAATAAATATCTAACAAATATAATGTATTTTGTATCATATTGTTTTATAGTACTAATATTTACAATAATAATTTTTAAAGTTAATTTTAGAGAGACAGAGCACGAGCCGGGGAGGGGCAGAAGGAGAGGGAGACACAGAATCCAAAGCCAGCCCCAGGCTCTGAGCTGTCAGCACAGAGCCAGATGTGGGGCTCCAACTCACGAACTTAGAGATCATGACCTGAGCTGAAGTCCAATGTTTAACCCACTGAGCCACCCAGGCACCCAAATTACAAAATTTTTAAACCATATAGTCTTTCATCCCATGTGTTGTGGGTATCAAATACACGCCCATGGTAGAGAACTTGAACTGATAAGTAATGGGAAAATAAAATGGACTAAAGTACATGTAAATGTGTTCAAAGTACATGTAATAAAATAAATGCAAATTAACCTGGAAGGCGTATCATGTTTTGCCAACAGATGAATAAGAGTACTCACTGTTATAAAAGCAATCACTTTCATAAATGAGTGAAATAGGTATAAGTGGGGGATGTGAGGGCAATCACCCCATTGATTGCCAAGGTTGATTCGGCTGATCTAGCTGGCTAGACAGGTGTCCCTTTCCTCCTTCACTGCTCCACGTGTATCCCTCCCCAGGCTGCATGCTGGGTCGAAGACCTTCACTGATAGAGGATGACCATTTTTTGGTCAAGGGTATATGAGTGTCTGAGCTCCCCCTGCTAGAACATCCAAACAAGTTCTCAAGGTCCCTTTGGAGGAGAATGTAGGGTAATCAAGCTTCCAGGACTCCAGACATATCCAAACAAGGAGCTGAATGTGACAGTCTGCCTTTTAGAAAAGAAAAAGAAGAAAGAAAGAAAGAAGAAAGAAAGAAAGAAAGAAAGAAAGAAAGAAAGAAGCGTAAGTTGGTAAAACTTCTCAAAAATGATTTATCAGTATATGCCCACATATATTAAACATTTAATACTCTTCACCAGATTGTTCTCCTTGAAGGAAACTTTCTTAAGAGAATTATTCAAACATAGATCTATGAGAAAAGTATATATAGCATATTTGATTCAATATTATTACAATGATAAAAAGCATCCAAAAATCTAAAACTACAATAAAAGAATAAAATTAAGATAGAGTGTTATCTATATAATGGAAAATGATGCAACAAATAGCAAAAGGTTAGGAATTATATCATGAAAAGGAAAACAGTGTTGGGATAATCATTATGGAAAAATGTAGAATAAAATTGCTTTAAAATATGATCTCAAAGTTGTAAAATAAAATTTGAACTTACTTTAGAAAAAAACTAAAAGGGAGTCAAATACATTTTTAATAGTGAGTATTGTTGGGGTGCCTGGGTGGCTCAGTTGGTTGAGCTTCCGACTTTGGCTCAGGTCATGATCTCACGGTCTGTGAGTTCGAGCCCCATGTCGCGCTCTGTGCCGACAGCCCAGAGCCTGGAGCCTGCTTCAGATTCTGTGTCTCCCTCTCTCTCTGACCCTCCCCCATTCATGCTCTGTCTCAAAAATAAATAAACATTTAAAAGAAATAGTGAGGGGCGCCTGGGTGGCGCAGTCGGTTAAGCGTCCGACTTCAGCCAGGTCACGATCTCGCAGTCTGTGAGTTCGAGCCCCGCGTCGGGCTCTGGGCTGATGGCTCAGAGCCTGGAGCCTGTTTCGGATTCTGTGTCTCCCTCTCTCTCTGCCCCTCCCCCGTTCATGCTCTGTCTCTCTCTGTCCCAAAAATAAATAAACGTTGAAAAAAAAAATTAAAAAAAATAAAAATAAAAAAATAAAAGAAATAGTGAGTATTGTTAACTTTGAGATTGTGGGAATGTGTATTTGTGATGTTTTAATTTGGAAAATTAATACAATGAGCATATTGTACTTTAATATTAAGAAATTAGGACATGCCTATTAAAAACGTTTTATTTCCTATCCTTTTGCTTCAGAATGGCCCAGTAGCTAAACCAAATATGAAAAGTTCAAGTATGATACTTAAAAAAAATTGCTTGTACAGTAGCAGATAAAATTTTATAAAAATTAGTCGTCTTAAGAGCTATCATGCCAGAAAGAGTAAACACAAAATGTCATAAGTAAAATTATATTTTTCTTTGGTTCTAAAGTTATTATTATAAGCAATTTAAGTTAAGTGTATAAATCATAAACTAAATCTACAAGATGGAAATTCTTTGGCTCATTATACATTATTCGGTTGCTCTTTCTACGTGGGAGAGCGTTCTCCCCTCTCCCCGCTGAACTCAAGCGTTGTATAGTGTAAGCTTAGCGGGATCTTCTACTATTTTAGGTCAAAGAGGCTGGCTGATAATAAAACAATAAATGAGACTCCATGACTAACTTAACCATGCATATTTGGTGAGGCACAGGACAATTTTCTTCCCATACAGTTAAGGATATTTTGATATTATGGTTAAATAAGTGTCATTAGTCACAATTAACAGTTGCATAATCCTAATTATAATTCTCCCCATTGATACTTTTTATGCTTAAATGGATACATGAACTACTCAAGACCCAGAGTGACATATTAGAAGGTCAGAGGCAAACCATACACCCAAGGAAAGCCCTCTATAATGACTTTCTTTTCAAATTACACTTACTCCTTTCACTTCTCTGACTCAATCATTAGAGAGTAACAAAGCCTATAAGGTAAGCCATGGGCCTTTTCCATGTTTAGTCAATGACAACTTTAATTAACTGTCAAAATCAGAGTGGTGATAATGTTAATAAAAATATTTGGAGGGAAAGTTGGCACAGAGTCTGGATATAAAGGAAAAGAGTATAAACAACAACAATAACAACAAAAAAAACAGAAAATGACCTTCACTTTTTTTTCACCTCTTGAAACAAGAATTTGAGAGAGACTTGGGAGTCACCATAGCAAAAGAAGTGATAGAAAAAGGTCCAAAGATACACTCTTCCAGAGAGAAAAGGAATGGATTTTTAGCATATGTGTATTTTAAAAGCCCTTTGTACCTTCTCTGTACCTAAGAGAGCTTTTCAAATGTTCCAAGAAGCTGCCTGGATGCACTTACCTGGTAACAGGTGGACAGAATGAGGCATCAGTCTCAGAATGTCACTGCATATTATGTTTCCAATATGCTCTTCTAGTTTTAGCAAGTCGGCTGCAATGAAGGTGCAAAACAAACACATTTTAGGCTGCCTCTGATTAAACTAATGATAAACCAATAACTGCTGTTAGGAGAAGAGGAAAAAAAAATACTAAAGTTTAGGCTGTTAGCATGCATTCCATCTCCAGTTAAAGATTTTCACGCCCGATAAGATTTCATTTAAAGCAAAGATTAAGCCATATGTCGTTTTAGTCATTGATATTTTAATTTGCATATGCCGATCTCATGTATAGGAAAACTGTTCTAAATCCGTAGAGTGGGCGGTACTTAGCAATTCAGGGGGAATGCAGATTGGTAGTCAAATGACTTAGAACGCGGTGGCTTTACAGAAACCTAAATGTTGGTGATTGATTCTTCCCTTCTGTTACATGAAGGTGCCCTCTTTATACCCTCTGCCCAACCACTTCCCACCAAAGCCAATGAGACAGAGGACAGGTGGCATTCCTAGTAGAATGTGTTCACTTGCCTAGTTCTCTTTTCACCCATCTATTCTTCCAAACATCCTTCTAACCGATGCATTTTAACAGCATACAGCAAACAGAGTTAGTGGTTGAGGCTGGACAAGTTAAGAAAACACAATAAGTTAGACATTTTCGCTTAAAGATCTGCTTCAGTGGAAGTCTGGACAATGCAATGAGAAAAGAGCTGTAGCAAAAGCAGATTCTCTCGTCGGCCGAGACCTGCAGTGACGGTAGTGAATTCCCAATTATACACAAAATAAAATGTCCTGTATTTTGATTTTAATAATACAATTATACTATTGGTACCTCTTTTATGTTGCAAACACATAGGCTGGTGAAACTGTGAAACCTTACAAAATTTAGGTTTTGGGGGGCATTTGCTTTGGATTTTGGTATCCAAACATAGAAACCATCTTCCATGAGATTAGGAAAGAGGACACCAGGTATCTTTCAACTGGTGACCATAACCCACGTCAAAATCAGTTCCAACATTTCTGTACCTCTAGTGATAAATCACGAATTTAAAATACATGTATATATGTATGAATTCATATATGTATTCATCTACATATATGTATATATTTAAATATATTTATTAAATATTTATATGGCTATATATATATATATATATATAACTAATATTTCCTGGATATCTTAAAGCATGATTTTAAAATGCCAAACCTGAAGCAAACAGGATTATTATTTAAAGTTATCATTAAATAAGTAATTTTTTTAAATTTTTCTTTCCTCTCCATGTTCATTTATGTAATTAACAATAATGGGCACACTCACTCAGTTGTGTGTTGCTTTATTAATAGAAAAGACATGCTGTTTTATGTAATAAAATTGTGTAAACATCTCTCACAAAACCTATGCTCTCACGCTTCTCCTTTATTTACATATCCAACTGATAAATCAGGACAAAGATGAAAGCCTGTTAACACTTACCATAGACCTTAGAAAAAGTGATTTTTCCCTCATGAAAATATGACAAAGAACCATTTTTCACATTTGCTGAATGAGAAGTAAACTAATCTCTTTCTGTTTAGACACCTGTGTTTTCCCGTATTGATGCAGTCTGAACTGTTGTCCTTGGTGCTAAGCAAACTTTAATTTGGTATGACCTCCAGCAGGTCTGCTTTTAAATCTGTAAAAACGCCAGCTATAAAATCACTTGCTCAAAGACCTCTGCCTGGGGGTAAAAATAGCCACCTCACATTAAGGATACCTGGAGTAAAAAGACACCAAACAATGGCTTACTGTATTTCAAAGACCAAGTAGGTACTGCAACATTGGTAGTATCTTGTTCCAAACTAAGTCCAATGACACGTCACAAGCATGCATACAGTTTAAATATTTGCCAGTTTCTCCGACATTTTGTGTGCTCAGTTGCACCCTTCAAGAAGTTGAATCTCATGGTGCAGCGGCTATTGGTCTCACATTTGATGGTCAAGGAAAATATTCCTTTTCCAAAAGAATTAGTGCAACTTGTTGAAAGATGTGAAAAGGGATGTCACCCCCAAATATCAAGTAATCTGTGAAACGAATTTAGAAATACTAAAGAGAGCTTAATGTTGATTTCAATTTTTAAGATTTACACGAGAAACTCTACTGTTGTTGACCCATGACCTCTCCTATCAATTGCATTTGGTAGCTCCATCATTCGCCTTGCTGAGCAGCGACTGCTTTTCTCCTCCTTTCTCTGCATGTCCAGTTTCCTTTGTCTCCTAATATTGCTCCCTAATCATTTCTCCATCATCTCCATTCTCCCCCCCCACCCTGTGTCCATTGCTCATCATGCCTCACTGATGGCAGAGCTAGCCCATACCTACCTCTCTCATTTTTTCAGAGTTCTCTGCTTTTTCTTTATGTGATAGCAACACTGGATTCAGTTCAATTCCCTCAACATCCATTTGGTTTAGTTATTCATCCTTAATGGCCATCTCTCCATTTGCCTATTATTATTATTATTTCTAAGAGGGAGCTCAGAAGTAAATCTTCTCGGATTTCCTTCACCTTTAGTTTTATGGCCCTCCTGTGTACTCCCGTAACATCAAGTCCATCCCCATTATTATAGTTAATACGCTGAATTGTAATTATTAGCTTCAGTGTCTGAGCTTTTTGAAAACATGGATTTTCTTTATTGTTCCCAGTACCAAGTAAGAGTTTCTTGAATGAATAAATCCCCCAGTTTCAGAATTTATAATGGATACTTTTCTATTAATCATTTAATAAGAAATAAAATTTTTATGGGGCGCCTGGGTGGCTCAGTCAGTTAAGCGTCCAACTTCGGCTCCAACATGATCTTGCAGTTGACGAGTTTGAGCCCTGCGTCCGGCTCTGTGCGGACAGCACAGAGCCTGGAGCCTGATTCTGATTCTCTGTCTCCCTCTCTCTCTGCCTCTCCCTGCTCATGTTCTGTCTCTCTCTGTCTCAAAAACAAAGGTAAACATTAAAAAATTTTTTTTAAAAAGCAATAAAAATTTTAGAAAAAATACTTACATATTTTCTTCATACCTACATATCTTCCAGTCAAAGGAAGAGCCTACCTCTCAATACTTGAAAGGAAAAGCTAAACCATATGACTTGATTATCTAAGGGAAGTTGGGCTTGTATGGAATAGTCTTAATGGAGCAAAGAGCTGATCTTGTACAAAGCTATTAGAGGTGATGGGTCGGTGATCTTTCAGAAGCAAGAGTGTGGCTCCTACAGCCAGCTGTTGCTGACAGCTGACTTTCACTCGTGGGGGTGGCAGTAAGCAATGGGCTTTTGGAAGCGTGGTTAATTATGTGAAGTTGTCGCTAAATGATTAGGATCTAAAATCAATAAAAATTGATTCAGGCAACAGTTTTTTCCCCTCTCTTGAGCATATGACTGTTTTATTCTCCCTGTTGGCAATGTCTTTTTTTCACATCCTTGCACCTGTTTAAGAATGCCAAAGTATGTGCTTTTAGTGTCCTACTTAGATGCCATTCTTTTCTATTCACTAAAGTAAGTTCTCCAAGACGTTTATGTATGCAATAAGAATGCTATTTTGCTACATATACTCGAAGGCAGCATTGCAAAATTTTAGGAAATGTAAGTGACACTTTATTCACAGAACATTCGAGTTACCTCTCACCATTATACCTTTTAAGTTTTTTTTTTAATGTTTATTTATTTTTGAGAGAGAGAGAGAGAAGACAGAGCACAAGTGAGGAAGGGCAGAGAGAGAGAGGCAGGCACAGAGTCCGAAAGAGACTCCAGGCTCTGAGCTGTCAGCACCAAGTGCAATGCAGGGCTCGAACCCATGAACCATGAGATCACGACCTGAGCCAAAGTTGGATGCTCAAACGACTGAGCCACCCGGCTACCTCAATTATATCCTTTTATTTACTGAGGTTTTATTGGCTAATACAATAAAAGGTGGTTTTATTGGTTCATTTTGTTGTTATCCCCAACAAAACTTTTTTTCCACATGGCACAAAGATTTTATTGGTCACCTACGGCAGGACTTACATGTTCCTCGCTCCTATCTTTCTATACATTCCATAATGAATTCACTTCTCCAGGAACTCATGTGTCTCACATTCGTCACAATTCATCCAAAGATATGACTTTGATGGGAGGTCTTCTCCAGCTAAAATAATTCATTGATTCCTTTATTTACACAGTTCATTAAATATTATTTAATCAACATATTATTATTGCATTCAATATTTTTTCATGTACAAGTGATCACACCTCAAATAGACTGCTAATATTCTATGAACACATATTACCTTATGGAAAAGCACTTTGAAAAATATTTTAAACTATTATTATGGTTTATTATATCTAGTGCAATACAATCAATTTACGTACAGAATTATTTTAGACAAAAAGTAAGAAAACTATATATATGTAGTATAACACATGTACATAGATACATACATGCAGGTACAGGGAATATGGGATATGAAGCATAATAGAAAAAGGAGCTAAAGAATATGATCTTTCTTTCATAGCAATAAACTAAGTTGCTATCTGAAAATATTGGTAGCTCTCTACTACCCCAAATTGCCTGTAAGTGTAATGATAATCTTTTGGTAGAGAGAGTAATAAAGGAAGCAAAAATAATAATTGAAACCAAGCTTCAGTTGAAAACTTATGAGAATTCCCATCTTACCATTTGGAATTATAAATTCAAGATTTATTGCCATTTACTAAATCTTTTAATTTATCATCACAAACAAAAATGTCTTGGCTGTAATTCATACATAGAATGTGAAATTTAGAACAAATAACCAAAAAAAAAAAAAAAAGAAACTATAAAAGAACTCACACTTATATTTGTTTTTCACTTTTTTGTATTAATTTTTGAAAAAAATAGACTTTAAGCATAAAGTCTACAATGAATACGTTTCCCCCCATGCCACTCAAGATTTTGAAGGCTGTTTTAGCCTTCGATAACCCAAATATTGCAACCTACCATCTAAAACATAACAAATATATTTTGCTAGAACAGATTTACTCCATTAATGAGGCAAGAATTACAAGGCAACAATCTAAGAGCACTATTAATTTATAAAATCTGTTTCATGGTCTATCTATCTACTTTACCAAAGAGTGTGTGATCTGTATAATTTAATTTTCTTTTAAAGCAAATACATTAAAAAGTTAATTAACATATTTGCATTAAAACATTATCTAGGGGATTCTAACATTTCTTCTAGAACTCTTTATCAAAATGGTGACATAGAAGCCACCTGAATTTCCCTTGTCTGGCAGATGCACCAAATATGTAACCACGGGTGGAGTGGTTCCCCCAGAGAGAGATCCAGAAAAGAGTGTGTGACTCCTGCATGTTGGACAACTGAGAAAACACCCACACTGAAATGGGTAGGAAAGGCTGAGACATCTTCTGGCCATAAACTCTACCTGGGTACAGTGACAGACAATTGGGACGGAACCCCTAATTCCCAGCTTTTCCCTGAGGAGGAAAAGATTTGGACCACACATCTAGTCCCTAAACTTTTAAACCTGTCAACCAGTGGCTGGGACCCCAAATTGCTTAGCTCTGAAAGCCAATGACTTTGTGCTCATGAGTCCCACACAACTATAACAAACAAAGAAGGAATTAACTGTAATGCTAGCACTCACGGTGGTTCAGCACAGAGGGGACCATCTCCCAGTTTTTCCTTGCAAGGGCTTTGACTGCATACATCCCAGCTGCTACCTGAGGGTTTAGCTACTAATCAGCCAGCATCTGGGTGCTTACCACAAGCTTCCTGTTGGGAAACTTACAAAAGTCTAAGCACACTTCTCACTACCAGGAGCCATTAGTAGCAAAGATGGAAGATTGGATAATCACAAAAGTTTCAGAAACAAGCAGGAGCTCAGACCAGACTGATTGACAAGGTTCCTTTACACATGACCAGTCTGTCAAACCTGGAAGGGGTGACTATTTTATTTAACATTCAAAAAGCAATATAAAGAGACAAGGAAAATCAAAACACCAGATGAAAATATTAAAAACAAAAGCAGATAAATCTGCAAAAACTGATCTTAATGAAATGGAGATAAATGATTTACCCAGAGTTCAAATGATCACAAATATGCTCACCAAGTTTATGAGAAATGCATGAATAAAATAAGAATTACAGCAAAGAGATTATATTAAAACCTCTACCAAACAGAAATCATAAACTTAAAAAATACAAGAACTGGGTTAAAAATCCAATGAAAGAGTTCAACATTAGTCTACATTAAGCAGAAGAAAGAATCAGTGAACTTAATGACAGGGAAGTGGAATTCATCCAATCAAAGGAACAAAAAGAAAAGGAAGAATGGAAAAAAGTAAAGACAGCTTAAGAGATTTATAGAATACCATCAATAATACCAGTATTGGCTTTTTATGGGTCCCAGAAGAAGAAGAGAGAGAGAAAGGAACAAAAAACTTATTTAAAGGAATAATGACAAGAAACTTCTTTAACTTGGAGGAAATGACAGACTCCAGATCCAGGAAGTCCAAAAAAAATACCAGATAAGGTGATTCTAAAGAGACCCACATCAAGATATATTCTAATTAAACTGTCACGAGTTAAAGACAAAGGGAGAATTTTTAAAAATAGCAGGAGAAAAGCAACTTGCTACATATAAGAAAACTCCAATGATTATTAGTGGGAATTTTGGGGGAAGTTTTGCAGACCAAAAAAGAATGGGTTTATATACTCAAAGTGCAATAAATAAATAAATAAAATAAACAACAGGAACAACAAAAACTGTCAATCAAGATACCCTAACTGGCAAAGCTTACCTTTGGTATTAAAGGAGAGCTCAAGAGTCACCCAGGAAAACAAAGGCCGAAGGAATTCATTGCCATAAGACTGGCCTTACAAGAAATGTTAAAGGGAGTTCTTCAAGTTGAAATAAAATAAAATCAGTAACGGGAAAACACATAAATGTATAAAAATCACCAGAAAGGGTAATTGGTAGTTATTTTCAGAATACTTTAATACTGAAATAGTGGTGAGCAAATCACTTAAAATTCTAGAATAAAGGTTAAAAGACAAAAGTATTTGAATAACTGTAATGATAACAATTTGTTAGCAGATACGCAGTATAAAAAGAAGAAAATTATGACATTAAAAACATAACATGTATGGGAGGATTGTAAAAATGTAGAGATTTAGTATGTATTTAAAGTTAAGTTGCTATGAGTTTAAAATAGACTATAATAAATATATTTCATGTAAGCCCTATAGTAACCATGAAGCATAAATATATGGTTGATTCACTAAAGATAAAGAAAAAAGAATCAAATACTATCACTACAGAAAATCATCAAATCACAAAGGAAAAGAGCAAGAAAGAACACAAGAGAAAAAGGAATGAAAGTCAGAAAACAATTAACAAATGGCAATAATAGGCCTATATTTACCAATAATCGCTATACATGTAAATGTACTAAATTCTCCAGCCAAAAACATAGAGTGGCTTAATGGGAGGGGGTGAAAATGAACTGCCCATATGCTGCATATAAGAGGCTCACTTCCGATGCAAGGACACATGTAGACTGAAAGTAGATATTCCACCCAAATAGAAACAAACAAGCAAATAAACAAAAAATACAAGGATAGCTCTCTTAGAGAAAAATAGACTTCAAGGCAAAAATGTTATCAAGAAACAAAGGCCATTATATAATGATAAAGGTGTCAATTCTTCAAGAGGATATACAATTATAAATATTCATGCACCCAATTGTATATACTCTTGAAGAATTGACCCTTTTATCATTATCAAATATATAACAAATCTTATCAGATTTAAAGGAGAAAATAACAAATCTTATCAGATTTAAAGGAGAAAATAGTTACCAATACAATAACAAAAGGGGACTTTACTACTGAATTTCCAACAGTGGCTAGCTTGAGCATCCAAATAGAAAATTAATGAGGAAACATTGAAGTTAAACTACATATTACACCAGATAGGCCCTGAAGACATACTCAGAACATTCCACCCTAAAGCACCAGAATATGTTTTTTTTTCAAAAACATGTGGAACATTCTCCAGGAAAGATAACACATTAGGCCACAAAAGCAATATTAATAAATTTACAAAGAATGGAATCCTATCAAGTATCTTTTCTGACAACAATAGCATGAAACTAGAAACCGATTGCAAGAGAAAACTGGAAAATTCACAAATATGTGGAGATTAAACAACATGCTCCTAAATAACTAATAGGGCAAAGAAGAGATCTTAAAGAAAATCAAAAAGCTTCTTGATATAAATAAAAATAAAAACAAAACATACCAAAGTTTATGGGATATAGCAAAAGCATTTCTGAAAATTTATAGTGATAACTGCCTACATTAAGAAACAAGAAACATTTCAAATAAACAACCTAACTTTACATCTCAAAGAACTAGAAAAAGAAGCATAAATAGCCCAGAGTTCATAGAAGGAAGGAAACAACAAATAGCTGAGTGGAAATAATTGAAATAAAGACTAGAAAGCCAATAGAAAAGATCAATCAAATGAAGAAAGGTTTTTAAAAAGATAAAATTTATAAGTCTTATGCTAAAGTACCTTAGGAAAACAAGACTCAAATACATAAAATCAGAAATCAAAGAGTAGATATTAACAACTGATAACACAGAAACACTAAGAATCATATGAAATTATTATAAATAATTATATACCAACAAATTATATAACTTAGAAGCAATGGATATAGTCCAAGAAATATACAACTTACCAAGACTGAATCATGAAGGAACAGAAAAAATTTGAACAGACCAACTGCTAGTGTGCAGATTAAATTAATAATCAAAAATCTCCCAACAAGTTCCAGGACCAGATGACTTCATGAGTAAATTCTAACTAAACATTTAAAGAAGGGTTAATATCAATACTTTGCAAACTCTTCCAAAACAACGGAAGATGAAGCAACACTCTCAAACTCATTTTATGAGGCCAACATTACCCTGATACCAAAGCCAGATGCTACAAGATACTACAAGAAAAAGAAAATTACAAGCTAATACCATTGATGAATATGGATACAAAAACACCAAATTTAATGGTACATTAAAAGGATCATACATCATGATCAAGTGGAACTTATTTCAGAGATTCAAAGAGCATTCAGCATCACAAATCAGTCAATGTAATATACACTACATTAACAAAATAAAGACTAAAAATCATATGATCATCTCAATAGATGGAGGAAAAAAAACCACATTTGACAGAATTCAACATTCTTCCGTGATAAAAATTCTCAACAAAATGGATATAGAAGGAATTTACTTTGACATACTAATGGCTATATATGGCAAGGCCAAATCTATCATCACACTTACAGGTGAAGAGCTAAAAGCTCTTTTCTTCTAAGAGATCAATAACAAGTTGAAGATGGCCACTCTCACCACTTTTATGCAGCATCATACTGGGAAATACTAGTAGAAGTTAGGCAAGGGGCGCCTGGGGGTCTCAGTTGGTTAGGCATTGGCTCTTGATTTCAGCTTAGGTCATGATCTCACAGTTCATGGGATGGAGTATTTTGTTGGGTTTGGCACCTGCAGTGAGGACCTTGATTGGGATTCTCTCTCTCTCTCTCTCTCTCTCTCTCTCTCTCCCTCTCTCTCTGTCCCTCTCCCAGTCCTTCTCTCTCAATAAATAAAGTTTTTTTTAAAGAAGTAAGACAAGAGAAAGAAATAAAAGGTATTCAAATTGGTAAGGGAAAGCTAAAATTGTCTCTGTTTGCAGATGATATGACTTTATGTTGAGAGCCCTAAAAACCTCAGCCAAAAACTTAAAACAAATAAACACATTCAATAAAGTGTGGGATACAAAATCAATATACAAAAATCAGTTGCATTTCTATACACTAATAATGAGCTATTAGAAAGAGAAATTAATAAAAAACTATCTCATTTACAATATCATCAGAAAGAATGGAATACTTAATAAATTTAACCAGGGAGGTGAAAAATCTGAACACTGAAAACTATGAAATATTGATGAAAGCAATTGAAGAAGATACAAATAGATGAAACATTGTTAAAGGGTCCATACTACCCAAACCTATATACAGATTCAGTGCAGTTCCTATCAAAATTTCAATGATATTTTTTCAAGAAATAAAAAAAATATATGTAAACCCTAAATTCATATGGAATCACAAAATACCTCAAATAGCCAAAACAATCTTTAGAAAGAAGAATAAGTCTAAAGGCATCCTTTATTCCTGAATTCATCCTTACTTCCTGAATTCAGACTACATTGTGAACTATAGTAATCAAATCAGAGTGGTATTGGCATAAAAACAGACACAAAGATCAATGCATTAGAACAGAGAGCCCAGAAACAGACCAATCCATATATGGATAATTGATTTTCAACACGGACACAAAAAATTTACAATAAAAAACATAATTTCTTCAGTAAATGCTGTTGGAAAAACTGGATAGCTACATGCAAAAAAGAATGGAACTGGAACCTTATCTTACACCACTCGTACAAATCAACTCAAAATGGATTGAAAACTGGAGCATAAGATCCCAAACCAAAAAATGCCTAGAAGAAAACATTGGATGTAAGCCCCTTGATATCTGTATTTGCAATTAGTGTTTGGATTTGACACCAAAGAAAAGGTAACTAAGCAAAAATAATTAAGCAGGACTACATCAAACTAAAAAGCTTCAGTGCCTCAAAGGAAACCATCAGCAAAATGAAAAGGCCAACTATGACATGGGAGAAAATATTTACAAACCACATATCTGATAAGGGGTTAATGTGTAAATTATGCAAGGAAACCATGTAACTGAATAGCATAAAAACTAAGTGATTCCATCAAAAAATGAGCAAAGGACCTCAATAGACATTTTCCAAAGAAGATATACAGGCACATGAAAAGATCTTCAGCACCATTCATCATCATGGAAATGCAAATCCAAACCACAATGAGATAAGCCTTCACACCTGTTAGGTTGGCCATAATCAAAAAGATAAGAGTTAAAAAATTCTGGTGAGACTGTGAGGAAAAGGGAACTCTTGCACACTGTTGGTGGGAATGTCAATAGGTCTAGCCACTATAGAAAACAATGGAATTATGGAAAAGCCAAATATGGAAGTTTCTCAAGAAATTAAAAATATACCTACACATATGATTTAGCAATACCACACGAGGGTATACCTGCAAAGGGAAGAAAATTATTATTTCAAAGAGATATTTATGCTCTTGCATGTATATGTGCACACACAGTGGAATATTATTCAGCCTCTAAAAAGGAGGAAATCCTGCCATTTTTTTACAACATAGATGAAAGCAAAGGATGTCATGCAAAGTGAAATAAGCCAGACAACGAAGGACAAACTGCATAATATCACTTTTTTTTAAGTCAAACTCATAAAAACTGAGAGCAGAATAATATTTGACAGGGACCAGAGGGCGAGGAAAATAAGGAGACTGGAAAAGAGTACGAACTTCCAGTCATAATATGAATAAGGTTGGAGAGTTGAATCCATAACATGGTGATTATAGTTGACAGTACTGCAGTATAACTGAAATTTGGTAAGAAAATAGAACTTAAATGACCCCACTAAATAAATAAATAAACAAACAAATAAATAAATAAATAAATAAGTAAAAAGTGATGCATGTGTTAGGTAACAATGGTGGGAATCCTTTTACAATGTATACATATATCAAATCATCACAAAGCACACTTACCATATATTACAATTTATTTGTAATTCCTCCAAATGGCTAGAAAATATCATCTAGGGCCAATTTTAAAAAAAGGGGGTGGGAGGGAGGGGAAAGTGGGTGATGGGCATTGAGGAAGGCACCTGTTGGGATGAGCGCTGGGTGTGGTATGGAAACCAATTTGACCATAAATTTCATATTTAAAAAGTAAGAAAATGAACTCCTGCTTTGCTGCTTTTTTGCATCTCTAGGAAAAAAAATGTTTGTGAAAAATTGAAATGATCTTTTAAACAAAGTGTGAAGACTATTGGCATTTTGTCTTCCTGTGTCTATACTGGGATGGCGAGATTCGACAGACCTAATTTTACTGTATAATCTCCTATACATCAGGTCTGGCAGGTCTAACTTTAGTTTTTGCTTCGTTCTGCATAAACAAGGAACATGGCATATGGCATTAATCCTGATTTCACGAAGAACTTGAAAGAGTTTCATAGGTTTATCATAGAACCAGTTGACAAGTTCAAAAATATAGGCCCTTCATCTGCCACTAAAATGACTCTGAAATTAGTTTGAGCACCTAATAAGTTCGGATAACACTTCCCTCTCTTCTCAAAACACAACCCGGGAGGAAAAGCAAATTTGAAACAGCCTCAACGTTTGGTGTCTTTCAGAAGATGCCCCAAAATGTGAATGGATGCCTGTTTGTCCAAATTATTTTTCCACCGAAATGTAGCATAATCATTAATGCATGAAAGAGTGTCTTCTTGCCCACAGTTCTCACACATGCTGTGCTGTAAGGAGGAAGATGAAAAGGAGAAGGGAGAAAAGCCGTGATCTGTTAGCTCCCTCACTTCGAAAAGCCTCAAATCAAGAAAATGACATGTAGCTTCTTTTACAGTGGGATCAAAAGAAACCTACAGACAGCTGTGTTTTTGTGCACATGTATTTTTTTAAGCAAGTTTATAGTTCGAATTTTAGGTTTCAAAGACCAGATGTGGGTGATAATAGAAACTCCCACATATACTTGAGAGGAAGAATGAAGGACAAAGGAGTTGCTTTACCAACTGAAAGCACATTTATTATTTATTTATTTATTTAGTTAGTTAGTTAGTTAGCTATTTATTTTTAAATCCCAAACTGTAACGGTAGAATATCACACAACAGGAAATCATTTAAAACCATTAAAATCCACCAACCCCTTGGTTCCAAAAAGACCATATTCAGAGACACGCATAAAAAGGATAAGAGGATATGAGCCACACTTTAATCAGGTGGGCAGAATTCTCAGCGAGCTTGGCTTTGGACTTCTGCATAAAATATGACCCACTTAGGTTTTGTGTGTTTTTGTGTTTAGTTTTGTGCTTTTTCTTTAATTAAAAAAAGAAGAAAACATATGTACAGATGGGTTCTTTCCATATTTAGGGAGGGGCATGAGAAGCTGGGAAGAAGAGAAAAAAATAAAAGCACGTATTTAAAGTAGTAGGGTTACAAAGGAGAGACAAGACAGGTGGAAAATAAAATGGAAGCAGTTTGGAAGGTGGAGGGTCAAACTTTGTAAAGGATCAAGGGGGAGAAAAGCAATAGCTTTGATGTATAACCAAGAAGAGTTTTTAAATGGAAACAAAGGAATATCTGTTTTCTAAAACCCTAACGGTATTTTTATTCCCTCTCTCACAATATTCAGTGTATCTTGACTTAATTTGATCAGCATCGCAACTCAAAGATGGAGAAAAGGTGTTGTAAAAAGCATTCCTGCACGATACCGTGATTTTGATTAGCATCGCTTCTTAGATCTTCACTTTGCCTTTCACAGCTTTATTCCTGGTATACATATAAAAACACCTATGAAAATACACCTCTGGCAGACTCAAAAATTGTCGTTTAAATCTATTTCCAAAATATTATAGTATTTTCATTGAAGGCCTTAACATTGGGTAACTACTCAATCCAAATTATGCCTTTGTTTCACTTAGGAGCTGGAGGAAAATGTTTACTCTTTAAGGAGTGCAAGACGATATACTTGGTTTCACATGCCTCCAGCATCATTAACTTTGTTTCCGAAAGCAACTGCTGGAGTTCTGAGTTTCAATTTGGATATTTCTTAATTTGTTGGAAGGTTACCTTACAGGCCAGGCAAGGTTGTTGCTAAGAGTAAATTAAAAAACAAAAACAAGAACATCACAAGCACAAACTACAACTATGCCTTGGAATCAGGAACCATCAACATTACAATATAGGGTACTTACACAATTAACAAAGGAGAAAGGTCACTGATAGTTGACAAGACCTTCTGTCATATTTAACACCAAGATCTATATTAATAGTTCTAATTAATTAATAGAATAACTAGATAGAGGACAGAGAGGTGGACAAATGGACGGACAGATACATAGATGATAGATAGATGGATACAGATATTGATATAAGTATATGCCTTTTTATTCTTATATGTTAGGTAGTAATTTATTGGAGAAATTGGAATTTAGGGAAATCTAAGGAACTTGTCCAATATCACATAGTTATGGAATGACATAAACTATTATCCCTAAAGCCCACTGTTTTTTTTTTTAATTTTTATTTTTACATTTATTTATTTTTGATAGAGACAGAGTACAAGTGGGGGAGGGGAAGAGAGAGAGGGAGACACAGAATCCGAAGCAGGCTCCAGGCTCCGAGCTGTCAGCACAGAGCCCAATGCGGGGCTTGAACTCACAAACCACGAGATCATGACCTGAGATGAAGTCGGACGCTTAACCAACTGAGCCACCCAGGCGCCCCGTTTTTTGTTTTTGTTTTTGTTTTTGTTTTAGTATCATGAATCAGTAAGTAGGTTCAAATAGCACACATTTGTTATTTCTTATGATTCTACGGGTCAGCCAGGTGGCTCCCTGTGACTAGGTTGACTCAACTGGTACAGAGCTAGAGTTCAGCTGGCAAACCCAGCATACAAGATTAGCTGGGGTAGGTAGCACTGCCTCCATGTGGTTCCAAGCCAACTTGGACTTATTCACATGATGGGAGAAGTGTTCCACAGATCAGTACAAGATGCAAACACAAACCCTCTTCAAGGCCTTGCTTCCGTCACGTTTGCCAGTGTTTCAACAACCAAATAAGTCAGAGGATCAAGCCCAGATTCAAGGGCATAGAAGGAGACTTCCTTTTGATGGGAGAAGTGGAAAATGGATAGACACAGAGGAATGGAAGATGTTATGGTCATTTTTGAAATCTACCAGACCATGGAACCTATGATGCCACAAAATCACACTCGCTGTTTGTATGAAAATGTAGGTGTTGTACCATTTATGATTACACATTGTGTATTTCTATGTGCTTTTTTGCTTAGGGGGCTTATGAAGCAGTGAAAGGAAACAAGAAAAATGATTCCAATATCTTTTATATCTTATATGAAAGAACAAAAGCCCTTAAGGAAGCTCAGACTAGAGTCTCACACGTGGTACTTGAAATGTCCCCACAATTGTATGTGTGTCCTTGTTTTTGCCTTTCTTCATTTTGCTCCCCAGAGAACTGGCCCCCACACTTTGTATTCTGTATCATTGCTAACATTTTAAAAAATATGGAAAGTACATGTAAAAATCTGGATTTCTGGCCTTATTTGAAATATCAAAAGATCTGGCAACGCTGGGCTCATATGGCCACATGACAACAATTCACTGAAGATGGGAGTTCTTTAAATGAGGTGAGAGATCCAGTTTACCACCCTCTGAAAGCATTTCCTTTTATTTCCCTCCTCACATGGAGGCTGAAGATTTTAGAAAGACAGGGCACAAAGTGGATGACTAGAGATTATTTTATTTTTTATTTATTTTTTTAATATGAAATTTGTTGTCAAATTGGTTTTCATACAACACCCAGTGCTCATCCCAACAGGTGCCCTCCTCAATGCCTATCACCCACTTTCCCCTCCCGCCCACCCTCCCCCCATCAACCCTCAGTTTATCTAGAGATTATTTTAAAATTCATTTCTAGCCTCAGTGATTCTTGCTGCAATTATCAAGACCAAAAGCCCCTTACCCCTGACTTAAGAAATAATACTACATGGTTAGTAATTAACATCATTAACATCCTTGAACTTGGCATCATCAATTAATTAAAGGTAAGGTTTTGTTCTCTTGGGAATTTAGTAAATTGCATATAATAACTATTCTGTGTACCTGCCGGGGCGGGGGAGGGGGGGCGGGGGGGGGGGGTCGGAAACCAAGATCACTTCACAGAGAGGCAGGAGACAAGAGCTTCAAAAAAATTCCGTCTCTAACTGTCAAATCTGAGCAAATCACTTATCACCAACCTATTTCCCCACCAGTTAAATAGAAATAATACAAAAAAGACTTCATAACCTTCCAGGGATGCCTTCGGTCTTAAAAAAAATTTTAAAAAGACAGATGGAATGCACATATTTTCGGGGAGGAAGAGGGAGGGGAGCTGAGAATCTTAAAAGTGTGCCTCAGATTCTGTTAGGTTTAGTCATGCTATTTGAATTTAACAGCAGAATCAACACTAAGAATCTTTACCAGCATCTTGACTTGTCAAACCTGTACTAAGCAAAACGCTCAGGCTTATCTGATTGCACCTAGACTCAGGTGCACAGGTACTAGAGTGCCAGACAAGATCAGAGATTTTTTTTCCTCTCCTTTAGGCATAGTGCCATATACTTGACCAGACATATTTCCCAGCCCACCCCACCCCCTATTTGTTTTCCTTTTGTTTTTTTGTTTTTTTGTTTTTTTTGTTTTTTTTAGCTGTACTGTTTCCTGTCTCAGCATTACAGAAAGATGACAACATTCTAAGTCTACCGTATGTAGGCTCATTCTCTAAGTCTATCTTGGTGGGGGGGGGGGGATGCACCCTATGAACAAGTAAAGGGTTTTTTAAACAATGTGTTCCTTCCATCTGAAACAAGTCTTTTTTAAAACAAGACTACAAATACATATTACTTTGAGTCTTGACACTCGAGTATGTTTCCATGAGGGTACCCCCAGCTCTGTGACTCTTTAGAGTATTCGGTGTTTAAAAAGAAGTCAAGGGGCACCTGGGTGGCTCAGTCGGTTGAGCGTCCGACTTTGGCTCAGGTCATGATCTCACGGTTTGTGGGTTCGAGCCCCGCGTCGGGCTCTGTGCTGACAGCTCGGAGCCTGGAGCCTGCTTCGGATTCTGAGCCTCCTTCTCTCTCTGCCCCTCTCCTGCTCACACTCTGTCTCTGCCTCTCTCAAAAAATAAACAACAAAAAAAATTAAAAGTAAATAAATAAAATAACTAGAAGTCAAAAATCAAACTTGGGGAAGCAAATATTTACTTTCTACAGCTAACTTTATATCTGGTTTTGGTTTCATAGGTTGTAGTGGATTAAAGATGGCCTCCAATTCTTTGTTACTTATTCTTTTGAAAGGGTTAGTCTGTTCCTCTTCCTCTTGAATTTGGGCTAATATGATGACGGGCTTTGACTATCAGAATAGGGAATGACTAACAGAATGAGGCTTCGACTATACTGAAGTGAAGCCAGGTAACTCATGAGGTCAAGCCTTAAGTGACTTGAAGTGTCTACTCTCATCCGTCCTGGAATGTTCCTTCTTGAAACTCAGCCACTATGCTGTGAAGAAGTCGAAGTAGCCAACAGAGAGAGCCACGTGAAGGACAATGGAAGTCAGCTTGAAGTCATAGCCTCTAGTCGACACCATCTGTTCAATGTATGAACGAGACCATTGGGACCTTCCAGCCTGCCCACCTTCCTGACCTGTAGCATCATGAACAAATACAATGATTGCCGATTTAGGCCACCAGGTTCAGTAGTAGTTTGTTTCACAGCAATAGAAATCTGAGCAAATGTCCCTCAAAATGTTTTTGGGGAGGCTGGTGGGAAATTGGTTACAAGAGGCTTATTCTCATTTACATAAATGTGATGGTGGTTAAGTTTCCTGTTTCCTCCTGAAGGAAGACAACAAAATGGATGATCGTCACATATTCTGTATTAATCTTAAGAATCTGACAAAGGGGGTCCAATGAACTCTTGACTTATGAAGGATAGTTGCTTTTATTTACTCAGGCTCTGAGAAGGCATTCTTTTGTTCTCATGTGAACTAGTTTGTTTTGAGAAGAGGGTGTTGGTGGGGGGGAGGCGGAGAGGTCAGCTCACTTATTTCCAAAGAGTAGCTCACTTTCAGTGGTCCTCTTGAGATCCATCTGCAGTAACAGGGCTGGGACAAGCAAATCAGAAATGAGCAGTCTTATTTTCCTATATATTCTGTTGGCAGCAATTAGTGAAAAAAAAAAAAAAAGAGCCTTATTAGTATCTCCTGTCTGAAATGGCTATGCTTACTAAAAGAAATCTAAAGTCCAACAAAGGTATGCAACAGTTCTGTGAACTCACATCCTCCTTGCTCGCGACCAGTAAATGAATCACATAATTATCTTTCCTTTTATATGAACATTTCAATTGAGAATAAAACACACAGGGGTGCAGGCAGGAATTCAGGATGTAACTTTTTTTTCAAAACATAGTATTTCCAGCCTACATTATGGCATCTGTGTTCACCAACTCAAAGCATAACTTGGCAGTGAACACAAATACATTCACATAAGCAGACGAAGCCACAAGCATGAACAGGCTGATTTAAAAGCAGGGTTTTCAGTTAATGGGTGTATTTGGTGCAATGTTGACATCTACATTGTACTGGAAACTGTGGTTTTGGAATTACTTAGCTTCCCTACTGCTGTAAACTATCTTACTCTGCAAAACCTTCAGAGTGACGATACTTCTAAAATAGGTGTCAGGTATTAGCCATGCCTTGTAAATAAGGGAAAGTAGAATCATTTTATAAACCAGAAGGCTGAGGCACAGACAGACATTTGACAAAATGAGTTGGTGGTCACAGCCAGGACAAAATGCGGAGTGCTTATAACAATTTATATTCTTCTATTTTATCTCTTAGAGTTCTCAAAAACTGCTCCCCAATCGATCATTTCTGATGAAAACTCATGCACTTTGTTGGTTGATGGCTATAAATAACTTTCTTATTCTCTCTTTCTTTTGCCAAGTAATAAGCCATTTTACCCTCTCCACCCTGGGGATTAAAATTCTCTTAACTTTCATCATCAACAAAACCGGAGTTAAAAATCAAGAGTATAATTAGTCTTGAATAATGCTTTAATTATAATGTAAAATATGACACCCAACAAAAGAAAGAAAAGCTCAGCCTGTTTTTTTTTTACTTTCTTATGTATTTAATTCGTTAATAATGAATTAAATAGAAACCTTATTCAAATCTACATGGCATTTAATTGTGTATTAGGAATGCTTTTGCTTAAAGAATTTATAATACCACATAACTTTTCTGAGCGTTTACTATGCACCAATCGTTTTATGTGCTTTTTCCCCCTCATTAATTCTTAATAAGAACCCTCTCAGAAATTATTTTTTTGTCTTTTCTTGCAGTTGAGAAAACTGAAGCTTCATAAGTTCAAGTAGCTTGGCTACATGTTACTCTCAGACTTGAGACAGGGTTGGGATTTGAACCCAGACCTCACCAACTCAGGCTTGTTATCCTAACCCTCTTATTTACTGCATTCCCATTGATGATACTGACACCGGGGAAACCACCAGGCTTCTCTGGGTTCAGTGAGTAAGTGAAAACATCATTATTTTGCACCTGAGGTAAGTTAAAAAAAATCACTGATTGCTTGGGAAAACTGAAGCTAACTGGTCATGAGTGATTGTAGTAAAGAATCCTAAACTCATTCATAGTGGGATACTGAGTAGTTTGGAGACGTTAGACTTTGGAAGTATAATTCAGTAAATATCGCAGCAATATCGCAGGTGAGCACAGATGTATTTTCTGTGTCATTTCATGAGTTCATATGGAAATGCCATGTGCTAGAAGGGTTGAAACCTACTGCTAGAATTCCCACGGAAACTGTCTCCAGGCCCCATCACGCTGCTCCAGACAACATTCCAACATGCTGCCATGCAGCTCTGCGGTGGGGCTGGCCTCCTTATGCCTCAGGCTAAGGACCACGTCTGTGTTTGGCATCATCATCATGTGAGGCTTGGATATTTTCAGAATGATGGGATTAATCTGTGGAAAATTCAATTGGCCATGCCAGGAATTCTGGCAACGTTAGGCACTTGAAAAAACAATACAGCAACTTTGTAAAATCTGACCAGTCGGGTGAGTGCGTGCGTGTGCGTGTGTGTGTGTGTGTGTGTGTGTGTCAAGTAGAACACTTGTCCTTATTTGCCCCTTTGATTGGGTCTTATCAGCAACACGAGCTGTTGTTGTTCATCACCCTCTTCTTATTGTCATTGTCATTGCCCAGAAGTAGAACATCCAGCTGGCAACTTTGAACTCTTGCTGTTTATGACCAAATTTATTTCTTTTTGATGGCAGACAAAAAGAAAAAAAGAATGGCATGTAGGAAACTAGTAACTGAAAAGAAGAGACATCCATTTTGGTAAGAGAATATTGCCCAGTTTTTAATGAGTAGTCAACATAACAAGGTCCCAGAATACTTAGTTACAAGTATATAATAATATACTTATTCCCCTACCTTGCAAATTAATCTGATTTTTGTGCGTACTCTTTCCTCATGCTTAATCTTGAGATGAAGAGGCTGTGACCTGCTTCTACATTATTTGAATATCACCCAAACACTTAACTTGTCTCTAGTCCACTTCCATCCTCACCCTAAACACCCAATGAGCCTGTGACCGTGAGCATCAACCCTGGGTCAGATGGCTTTATCTGAAGCCGTCTGCAACTGTAGGACTTGCAACGTACATTCCTTAAGGCCACATTTGCCTTCTCTTGAGGCAAAGTTTAGTTCTACAATTGTCTAGGTACTCAGTGATTATGGTACTGGGTTAAGTACTCAAGATCCAAAACATCAACCCTCAGATTACTAGTAATTCATGAAGTGAAGGGAAAAAACAATAAGTAGACCATGAAGCAGTGGCTGGCACACCACAAGAATTCCAAAAGTATATGTAGAGAATGGGTGGGTTTGTAAATAAACAAATAAGACACAGTCCTCATTCTTCTGAAGGATAACTCAGAAAGAATAGGAATGGGTACTTTTGCAAACTGCAGTTCTGGAAGAATAGAGAGCCAGCTTGACAGGGGTGAACATGGTTGAGGAGCTGACTCATAACAGGTATTCCTTACACCCCTGCAATTGACCAGTCTGACTCCCTAATATTCCAGGGAGTGTAGACTGGCTCTTACCGTGATGCATTAATGATAACCCTGCCCAGTGTCTGAAATAATAAGCAGACCTTTTCTGTTCAAATGAGTTTTACCACCTTAAAAAGATAGTAGTGAAGTTAAGTAGCCCAGTGCTTTAATACTTAAAAAGGCCACGACTGACAAGACATTTATTTCTATAGCATTTTGCTGATTTCAATGAGTTCATATATATTTTTCTCAGCTGATTCTCAAGTGACAGGGAAACAGGCTGGGAAAATATGTATATCCTGTGGTATGGATGAGGAAACTAGGGGTCAGGAACTTTGGAAATAATAGGTTGTATTAGGCGGTAGAAACAGGGCAAAATATGAGTGGTATTTCATTAGTGATTAGTAGGATTACATGACAGGTGATGGAGAATAAATTAACCCTAAGCCATATCTGAGGATATTTCAAACCCAAGAGATTTTTTGCAATTTAGATGTTGACAGCCACAACAATAAAATAAAATAAATGTGACAAGTTGAATCTATATTTCAAAGTGTTTCTTCTCAAGAGTTCATTAACGGAGAATGAAACAAAATACAAACGTTTGTCCTACTTAAAACGTATGTCATATCTCACAGTTTTTCTGCTGAAAGCCTATAATGGTTTCCCAACTCAATCAGAGTGAAGGTGAATGTTCTACATATTGGTGCTTCCTACCCTCTGACCTCATTTTCTATTATTGTTCTACTTTAAGGGGGGTTGTGATGGTTAACTTTGTGTCAACCTGACTGGGTTAAGGGATGCTCAGAGAACTAGGAAAGCATACTTCTGGGTACCTCTGTGGAGGGGTTTCTAAAAGAGATTAACATGTGATTCAGTAGACTAAGTAAAGAGAGCTACCTTCACCGCTGCGGGTAAGCACCTTCTAGTCTGTTGAAGGATTACACAAAAACAACAGAAAGGAAAGGAAAGGTAAATATTTTCCTCTTTTGTCTTCTTGACCTGGGATGTCAATTTTTCCTGCCCTTGGACATCAGAACTACTGGGCCTTCAGACTCTCGGACTTACATCAATGGCCTCTGGCTCCCAGTCCTTCAGACTCAGACCGAATTGTACCACAGACTTCCCTGTTTCCTCCTCTTGCGCAAGTAGACTGTGGAACTCTTTGGCCTCCATAACCACATGAGCTAATTCCTGTAATAAATTTCCTCTTGTATCTATCTGTGTATGTCCTATGGCTCTGTCTCACTAGAGAGTCCCACTTTTTTTTCCCAATTGAGAATCCTAATACGAATGTTAAGCAGCTACAAATATTAGCTCATTAAATTTCATAATGACCTAATCACGGTCTAAGTAGTCTTCTCATTTTATAGATAAAGAAACCGAGGTCCAGAGCAATTCAGAAACTTGCCCGAGGTCACACAGCATGTGATAGGCTGACACAAGCACAGGCGATCTGTCCCCAGAAAGCATTCTCTTATGGACACAGCAACACCATCTCTATAGCAGTCAGCCCCTCCAGCTATACTGGCCTTCTTGCTGCTGTTCAGGCGTACCAGACAGCTCCTGTCTCAACTCCCAAACCCTCTGCCTGGCAAGACCTTGCCTTTACAAATCTTGTTGGAGGGCTTCCTTTTCTCCTTCATGCCTTTGTCTCAGCGATGTCCTCCTTTATTATTCTATTTGAAATTGAAATTTCTAACTCCCTCTCCCTCCAGGAGGAGTAGATAGGATCAGTTCATGGTTGTATCCCTAGTACCTTGAACAATTTCCAGATACATCATAGACAGATATTGGTTGAATGAATTAATAAACTTGAAAATGCTGCAAAGTCTCTCTGCAGGAATTCTGATCCAGTAGGTCAGAGGCTGGTCACATATATCTGGGTTGAAAAAACAAAGCAAATAAAACCAAACTAAACATCCACTTAGGTGATTCTGAAACAAGTGATCCACAATCTTATAAAACATTATGTTATGGACAAAAAAAATTAAAAATAAAAAAGGAAAAGGAAATCTTTTAGAGAAACAAAAATGTGTCAACCACGCTTATTTTTCCATATCTATATGTTTGGATTTTTCTGACATAGTAATTTTTAAAAATTATGACTTGATATAAAGAATTTAGATTACTATGCTAATGAATTGAGAGTACTCGATTTGCCATTTACTAGAGAGAGTATTCCAATGCACTAGCTGCAGGAGTGTGATCTCGTTACTTCTCAAAATACTCATGAGTACTCTAGAAATATGCAACACTTTCTAGAACTAACTAGTTCTACAGATTCAAAGTTAATTCCATTTAATGATTATCTGATAACTTTTCTTTTTCTGCATAATTTGAGAGCAGCTGATGAATTGGCAATCTAAATTGCAAGAAGTCCAAGTCGTCTGAAATTGTTAGCAGTGATAGGAACTTGCATTGAGATTTTCTCAAAAACTATGAAAAGAACTTGTAATAATCAAAACAACACCCTAACAAGGATGAAGAAAAATTGGCGGGAATGAAAAAGAAATTTGAGTGGACTGGAGAATAAGCAGACTAAAGAAAAATACTAAGAATTAAGAAAAATTATAACAGAGGGGGTTTTTAAACATCATTTTAACACAAAGTTTAATTTATTGCGATTAGGATACTCAAGTACCTTATAAAATTAGAATCTGACTCACCTAGAAGACTTAGAGAGAAAAAAGTTGCTAAATGGTCACATTCCACCTGAGAAGCTAAGGGGCTTTAGAACAGAGGGACAGGGACAGATTTGTCACTCACCTCAAGGAATGGGCAGTAGTGTTTCTTTGCTTTTGCCCAGGGAAGCCTCTACTTTCATTTGGATCACAAGCAGGAAGTGGCATTTCTTTTCATCTCAACATGTGAGGATCAAACCACATATAACAAAACTAGAAACACAGAGCATACATACGACAGAAAGAACAAAGATTGAGGAACAGACAGAGAGAGAAAGGGAAAGATGGCTATACTATCACATATCCACTCCGTTTACTATTTGTTGAGTCTAAAAGTGTTTTGCACCATATAATGGAAAGCAATGCAAACACTTCCATAAAAGCAACTGGTAAATGCTTGATAGTTATTAAGCAAGTGTATACATTCAGAGGAAAACTTACTAATAAGTAGGTCACTTAAAAAGTGGCTTCAAAACAGAACAGTTGGCCAAAATGAACAAATCAGGAGACTATAGATGCTGGAGAGGATGTGGAGAAACAGGAACCCTCTTGCACTGTTGGTGGGAATGCAAACTGGTGCAGCTGCTCTGGAAAATAGTGTGGAGGTTCCTCAAAAAATTAAAAATAGACCTACCCTATGACCCAGCAGTAGCACTGCTAGGAATTTAACCAAGGGATACAAGAGTACCGATGCATAGGGGCACTTGTACCCCAATGTTCATAGCAGCACTCTCAACAATAGCCAAATTGTGGAAAGAGCCTAAATGTCCATCAACTGATGAATGGATAAAGAAATTGTGGTTTATATACACAATGGAATACTACGTGGCAATGAGAAAGAATGAAATATGGCCCTTTGTAGCAATGTGGATGGAACTGGAGAGTGTGATGCTAAGTGAAATAAGCCATACAGAGAAAGACAGATACCATATGGTTTCACTCTTATGTGGATCCTGAGAAACTTAACAGGAACCCATGGGGGAGGGGAAAGAAAAAAAAAAGAGAGAGAGAGGTTAGAGTGGAAGAGAGCCAAAGCATAAGAGACTCTTAAAAACTGAGAACAAACTGAGGGCTGATGGGAGGTGGGAGGGAGGGGAGGGTGGGTGATGGGTATTGAAGAGGGCATCTTTTGGGATGAGCCAACAACTGGATGTTGTATGGAAACCAATTTGACAATAAATTTCATATATTTAAAAAAAAATTAAAAAAATAAAAAAAGGATTAAAAAAACAACAACAAAAAAAACCAGAACAGTTGGGTGTTGGAATTAAGATGAAAGTCATCTATTGGCCAGACTAGCTAAGAGACATAACAATTTCATAGACAGGGGAGCCCAGAAATTAATATCAAGGTCCACTGAAGGCTTATTTTTTTAAATGGGTATAGATAAATGTATGATCTAAAATAAATATGTGTGTGTGTATATATATATGTGTGTGTATGTGTATGTGTGTGTGTGTGTGTGTGTGTGTGTGTAAATGAATACATAACTCTCATTCCAGAGTTTGACTTCTTTATTATTTGATAAATCATCTGGTAGCTTCTTGATAAGAAAAATTATTCTAAAGAGATATTTTTTGAGCTGGGTATATATTACTCATCTTTAAATGTTTGTTTTTGTTTGTTTGTTTGTTTTTTTGTTTGTTCCATTCTAACAACAGCCAAAATGGATTGGTCAACACCAATGAGTTTGGAAAAGACCCTCAAAACTCATGTGAGAGTATGGCTCCATATAACACATTTATTTTGGTCATATGAGACCTTGTGATGGGCTGTGATGAGGCTCTTAGGGTGGGCCCAATCCAAAATGACTGGTGTCCTTAAAAGAAGAGGAAATTTGGACATAGAGATACCAGAGAGGGACATGTCCAGAGAAAAGACAATGTGCAGATACAGAGAAAATGGCATCTGAAAGGCAAGGAAAGAGGTCTCAGAAGAAATCAAAGCTTCCAACACTTTGATCATAGACTGTTAGTCTCTGGAACTATGAGAAAACAAATTCTGTGTTTTAAGCTACCCAGTTTGTGGCATTTTGTTATAACAGTGTCAGCAAACTAATACAGACCATAAGTAGAAAAGCCAGTTGAGGCCTGCCCAGACTTAGAACCTACAGAAACTATGAAGTAACTCAAGAGTATTGTTTAAAGCCAGTAAATTTGTGATAAGTTATGCAGCAATAGAAAACCAATACAACCATAATCTCTTGGGTCTTACAGTTTAGTAATACATAGTAAGTAAATAGGCTTCTTTTAATGTCAACCCCAAGGGCACAGATGAACAAATTAGACTGGACATTAACTATATATATATATATATATATATATATATAACTAGTGTATATATAGTGTATATACATATTACTATATATATATAGTTCTTATAATATGAAAAAAAACTGAAATAACTAATTAATATATATGTATGTTTATACATATATACTTATACATATGTATATATGTATATATACATATGTATATATGTATAAGTATATATGTATAAACATACATATATATACATATATACATATATATATGTATAAGTATATGTGTATATATTATCATTTTTCCATTAGTAAAATGAGACATTAGATTTATAATGTTGGTATTATTTCGGTTCTAAAATTCTAACTCGGGTGCTTTGTCACAATGGCTGTTTTGTCAGATAGCATTCTATTAATCAAGACTCTCTTATTCATCATCCAGTATATTAGTATAAGAATATGTATAATAATCACAACATTGACCTTGAGGATTTGAGGGGTGTTACACTTCTTTGAGTACCTTGATAATATAAAAATTACATTCAGTAGAATTTGTACATATGTAAATGGTAATGGATGATCTTTGTTTAAGTATATGTGATAATTTAATTAACTAGAATATGTGATTTTTGTAAGTGTACTAGATAATAGAAAAATGTCTATGATTGTCATTACTTAGCTCAGAAAAAATTCTTAAGGAGAGGAAACTAGCAGTAATTGGAAGCCACGGTACATTGATAACTTTCATTGCAATTACAACCCTTAGAAGTCGCTAAGGACAACAGCCAATACACATTGGGTACTTCAGTGGATTAAAGGACGTGCTGAGAGTTTGCTTTTCAATCCTGCCAATAACCATATGGGTTCAGCATCACTAATATGCCCACTATTCAGATGATGGACAGAGATGAACACATGATGAACATAGAATCTTAGAAAATTTCAGTAATGTTTCATTGCTGGCAGGTGGTTATCTGTGTATTGCATTTATCTTGAACTCCAAAGGTATGTGTTTGATGTTTGAAAAATGCCAGAATATAAAAAATTCAGTCATCTAGATATTTACAAGTCATCCAGAGTTTGGTACCAAGAAAAAAACAATGGAAACGGTTCCCAATTTTACTTGATAATGGCTTTTTGAAAGTCGAGCACAAGACCCCATTAGCCAAAGGCTCCCGAGTATTGCTCTGCCTTTGAAGAGGAAGCTTACCTGAATCCAGAAGGGACACTATACCGTGACTCACCTCAACTCATCAAAACAGTCCTACACACTGCCATACCAGTTACCTGGAGGCTCGCATAGTCAGAGAGCCACTGTAAGTTGGAAAGGACGTCTCCAATGGGTTGGTCAAACCAAATGTTCAGTGTGCAGACAGAGATTCTATAAAATTGGCCCTGGAATTTGGATTTGTCTTGGAACAATTTTTCCAATTATCTCTATCCTTTCTTCTGTTTAAAAAAGGTAATGCAGATATAATTCTACAGAACTCATTTCCTTCTAAAACTTAAGAAGTTTTACCAACTAGAGGTGTTTGAAGGAAAGGTTATCCTGTGAGAGAAATAATTGTTCCCTTGAAAGATTTTTTTTTCAAAATTCTTTATTGTAGAAAAAGCTCATTGAGCACTAGTTTCTCTCTAAAGAAATTAAACTCCGATAGCTTATGAATTCAAATGCAATGCAGCAGACTCCCAGACATTTTAAGATCCATTAGGTTATCGAGCCTGTCCTTCCGTAGCCTACTTTAAATTCTCTCTGCAAGGTGATTAAAAGTAACATTTAATAACAGGTCAGTTGACAAGTAATTATTTAGCACCCACAGGGTGCAGAGCTCTACAAAAAATGTTCTGAATTAAAACCTTTAAAGTTACATAATGGGAAGAGAGACAATAATGTCATTTTTCTCTGAGCATAGGAACATATTCAGTCCTATTTTCTCTCATATTTCAGCAAGATAAGCTGTCAAAGATTATGCAAAAAGTTAATAATAACCTACATTTTTACAGTATTCTGTCTTTTGTCAAAATTCTTTTCCATTTTGTTGTAGGATCAAAACACTCATTCTGTGGAGTAGAGAATGCATTGTGTTCCCATATATCAAATGAGGAAACTGAGGCCCAGGATGGTAAATTATAAATACACACAAATGGGGGAGCAGCCTGGATTCTTGTCTAGTCTCTACTTCTCCTTCTAGCCTCCTTAGATGATACAACATGGTAGTTCACAAGGATTTGCAGATTCAGTGAGAAGCTCACTTGCCCTTTGAAGCTCTTATCGGACCTGATCTTGAATCCATGTCCCACACACTTTGACTCTGGTTGATACTTCCCCTGGTTATGCCTACGGGTAACCCTGCTGGGTCCACCAATCACCCATTTCCTGTCAGGCCTCTACACAATAGCATATGCACCCTTATGTATATACAATATGCAATGTGAAATTCACATGCAGTAGCCTCCAGCCAAACAGCACTTTCCATTCCACTTTTCCTTCTTTGTTCCAGCAGAGATGCCTTTTTAAAATGCAAATTAGATTCTCAAACTCCTCTGCATAAGTGTTAATGGCTTCTCTAGAACGTCTAGATCAAGACTAAGATCTTAAAAAGGACTTCAAAGCCCTTCTTCTCCTAAATTCCTGATCCCTCTATCCTCATTCTAATCTCCCACTTCAGCCCCACATTCTTACAGTTCCAGGAGCAAGCAGTTCCCCTGGACGAGGATGCCCTCTTCCACAATACCCCACTCATACCTTCATCTAGTTCATTCCTGCTCAACCTTCAGCTTGATGAAGCCCATAAAATGAGATCAGATCCCCTCTATTCTAAATTCCTTTAATACGCTGCTTTCTTTTTTTAAAAGGATTGATCACTAGAGGCAAATTTTGAATTTTATGTGAGTAAGCTCACGATAAACTACCAGAATGCCAGGGCAGGGATCATCTTTTATGTTTTGCTCACTATTGCTTCTCAGTGCCTGGCACGGGTCTTGAAGCATCGTAAAGGTTTCAATTATGGACGGAGAAAAGAGGCAGAACTGAGATAGAACAAAAGCATTTATTTGAGGCCTTAGAAATGCAGTTCAAGGAACACAGATTCAGGTAGCACCCAAATTGTGTCCCACTAGGGAACGAAAGTCAGGGGGTTTTAAAAACAAAAAGGAAATGATCCTATATGTTGTTTACAGACAGTTTTGATTGGTGTTGGCAGCAGAAAACCAATCTTGGCTAAACATACTTGGTTGCTATGGTTATTGCTAAGCAAAGGTCCATTACTCTAGCAAGTTGCAGGTGTTTATCTAAGGTTTGAGACCTTAGACTATTTGGGGTTTGGCCCAGTTCAAAAGTTTATAGTTCTACCCAGTGAGGATATGCATAAGGTCTAACTCCTTAATGGCCTCCCAGCTCCATTTTAAAACCCCTTGATATAAGTGACTTTTACCTTTCACATAAAAAATGTAGTTTGAGTGTTTAAAAAATTGACTGCCATGATTTTCACTCCAGTTGAGTTGCAAGTTATATTATAAAAGGGCATAAATGTCTGTTTTACCTGTTATATTGGCACATTTCATGGTGTTCAGCAAATGGAAAATGCTCAATAAACATTTGTTTAATGAATGAATGAAGGTTGAATGAGTTCCCCACATATAATCCTCTAGTAACCATGTCAGGAAAAGACATGTGGCAAACTTCGTGGAGAATTTTTGTTGATGGATATTATTTTCTTATTGTTATTTATTTATTTATTTATTTATGTATTTATTTAATTTATTTATTTATGTTTGAATCATATACAGTTATCTTTGGTATGGATACAAATTGTTGAACCTAGTCAATTTCATGTAGCTCTTCAACCTAATACTTTCTATCACCAAATTAATATACCTGTTATGGTATATTTGACAATAAAGTAGAAAAACATATGCCACACTTTTGTTAAAACTATAGGATTAGAAAATGGACAAGGAGGGGAACTCCAGTATGCCAATAGATTTTTTTTTATACTATCATTAAAAGAGATATAGTCTTAGCACAATTAAACTTAGCACTGAACTTCCTGGTAAGAGAAGAAAGACAAGTATGATAGACTGAGACTTGTTTTAGTGATCAAGTTCAAATGCTTACATTCCAATAAAATTAATAATCCTTTATAAAATGTTGTGATGTCTAAATATTACATTCCATAACCATAGCTTCTCCTTTTCCATTGGATTTTCTCGCAGAAATGAGGTTTTGGTTCTACTCATAAGCAAAACATTGAACTTGCTCTAGATCTGTTAGTGCTATAAAAAACTATTTTATTGAGACATAGATTTATTTCCTGATGAATTGATTTAGCTTCATTGTGCACATACATGATATTCACCAGAAAAATTTGTAATTCTGTTTTGCCTCATGAGCTTTATTCAAATATTTTAACAGAGCTAGAAAACGTTTTGTAGTTCATCGACCTAAATAAAGATCATGAGCTATGTTTTAGTTTCTCACAGCAATCCCACCTCCTCACTAACAGTTAAACTGATTTATACCTCCAAGGAAGATTTAAAGCCTTTAATAGTCTCCCAAGATAAAAAAATATGTTTATTTTTTACAATAAAATATGATAAGAAGTAGAATGCGTTGGAAAGTTGGTACATAAAGAGGCTCAAGAAAAAGGGGAAAAAACAATCAATAAGAATTTATTGAGTTGAACAGTCCCCTCCAAATTATGACCACTCAAAAATCTATGAATGTGACCTTATCTGGAAATAAAGTCTTTGCTGACGTAATCAAATTAAGATGAAATCATACTGGATTAGAGTATGGCTGGAGACAATTCTCTCCTTATGAGAGGAGGGAAATTTGGACACAGATGTACACATAGGAAAGAAGGGCATGAGAGGACAAAAGCAGAGAATAGGGTTGGGCTTCCATAAACCAAAACATTGAGGATTGCTTGGTGACCACAAGCTAGAAGAGGAAAGGAAGGATTCTACCCTAGAAACTCAAGAGGGAACCTGACCCAGCCATCTCCTGGATTTTGGACTTCTGGCCTCCAGAAATGCAAGAGTATAAATTTCTATGGTTTAAAGACACCTCATTTGTGGTTATTTGTCCAAATGACTTTAGGAAAGTAATACAAGGAGAAAAAAAAAGTAGAAATTGTACTTTATTTCCTTTCCATTGACTAGATTTCTAGACAAGAAATACTTCTCAGGCATATCAGGTCCTTCCATCTCCACACATGGGAAGAATCACTGAAAATGAGAAGGTGGGAGGATTTACAAAAACAAACCAAAACCAAATCAAAACAAAAAAACCTAAAAAACAAACTTGACCCTGAGGTTGTAAGAGTGGTCTTTGAATTGTTTCTTAGATTCAAGGTAATGCCTTACAATTGGTGGCACTTTCTACTAATTTGATCCTTGAGACACCCTTAGATGAAGTGAAAGCAGATCATAAAATCCCCAAGTGACAAACGAAGAAACAGTTTCAGAGAGATTCCATGACTTTTCTGAGTCATTCGAGTCATTCAACAAATCCGTATAAATGCTTGAACTGGAATCTATATCTTCTCACTCAATACTTTATTTTTGTGGTTCTGCCATGAATCTCACAATTAGGTATGACTAGCTCACGATTTTCTGACATTATATTTGACCTTCCCTTTAACATTCAGTACCAGCAAATCTGTGGGCTGAGTTGCTTAACCAGGGAGGCCCTTGTAGGGTTACAGACAGAGGGGGAGATTCCACTCCTTCTGTCAACTCAGACACATTGAGGATCTGCTGTAAGATACACTTGAAAGCACTGGAAAATGTATGTGGGTTGGGAATTAGATCTCTACGACAGGCAAAGGGCATTGAGGAAATGAGAGTTTAAAAGAAATGAAAGAAAAGAGTTTAAAAGTTGTTGAAAGTGCTCTTGGGAATATGATTTATGGCATGAAACATAAAAGGCCCATAACAAACAACAGAATAAAGAACAGTGGCTCCCAAGTGTCAGGCCACAGAAAAGTGCCGGACTAAAAGCAGGAGAATTCTCTGGGGAATTTATTAAAAATTGCAAGACCAGAACTCTTGTCCAGGGAATTCTGATTCAACAAATCTGGAGTCAAGTCCCTTGGGACATTCTGATGCCTAGGTGAGTCTTGGCATTATTGGTTCAGAAGAGGTATAAGGTTGCACCTGTAGTGAAATTCTTCTTGACCTCATCAGTACCTGTCCATGATTGCCTAATACCCTCATCAGCCAAGGCCCAAGGAATATCAGACACATAATATAGAACGATAAGGAAACTGAGGCTGAGGATTTAGTCTGATGCCTCTCACATCAGGTACAGCAGTAAAAATGTCTGTGTTTTCCTGGGCAGGGTCTCTATAAGCCTTGAATTTCTTTTCCACTAAGAGGCACAGGTTATTGGAGGGCATTTTTTGTTTTACATAAAATCAAACAGTCATTGGTGAAAGTGTAAAGTTGGAAACATACAGGACTTGTCTATGACTCCTCCCAGTACAATTCTTCCACTAAAATCCTCTTCTGTCTGTTGTGGCATAGTGGATAGGCAGGCGGAGCAAATGCAGAGGACACAAGACAGTAGGATAGATGAGTTAGCTCAAAAGAGGAAGCAAGATGATTACCCTTTGGAATTTACTGGATCTATGAAGTAGTTTTGTGCATAATGTACGACAGAGGTGACATAATCTTTGCAGTGTTCATGGCTTCTAAATATCCCAATCGAACCCATTCCTTACTTATGTTAACTGGCAGTCCCCACTTCTGGATCCATCTCTCAGTTTTTAACGGCTGCTTATGTTTTCGGAATATCTCCACCCATTCTGAAATTAAACGTGCCTTGAATATTGTTTAATAAAATAATTCCCTTGGAATAAGTGATACAGGCTACCTCTTCCAGAGGTACTTTGCTGCACGGTGCTTTCTTCTCTCCAACCACAATTTTAAGCATAAGTGGCAAATCCATGGAAGAGTTACCTGGAGGCTTCTTGCTTTCCAAGTACTCCTTAAATTAACCTTGAAGACAGCTGTCACCTTCACTATTCTTGAAGCCACTCCTGACTGCTACAGACATAAAAGTGTTACCCTCACTTGTTTCTATAGTTTTTATGTTTTTTCTCCCCTTTTGCTAATAAGCTTGCTTTAGTTGTACGTTGATTCATTAAATGCTTAAATCAATCCAGTGAAAGTACTCTTCATATTTCCATTTTTAGTTATTAACCTCCCTCATTATTCCCTTTCCAAGGATTTGAAATGATTTTATAGGAGTTAAAAATGATAATCTAGGGACTTGAGTGTCTTCTCAGAAGGCCCTGGGGCTTTGATATTCTTCAAAACTTGTCTGCAGAGTCTATCTCTCTTACAATTTTGTGCTATCTACACCTTCATTGGAAAACAGAATAATTTATCTTGTAGATTTTCATCATCTTTGGCTGCTGGTCCGTGTTAGGACAAGAAAACAAAGAACAGAAGATTTAATTTGGTGTTAAACACAGAAGGTACTTGGTATGGGATTACAGAGACAGTCGGTTTTGTTTTTTCTTTTCTTCTTTGCCATAATTCAATCTCACACACACACACACACACACACACACACACACATGCACACACACACACACAGAGATTGAGAGAGAGAGAGAGAGAGAGAGGGAGAGCATTGTGGCTTTATAAGCCGGGAAAAAAGCAGTTAACTTCCAACTGTTGCATAGACTGAAAATCATTATAAATACTAATAAGAAAATAAATTTGGATCCTGGATCTTCAAGTATTGGAACCTGTCCAAGATAGAGTTAGCAATAGAACAATAGGTAATACCCTAATGATGGCTAATTAGCCCCTGCTTTGGAATTTCAGTTCCCATAGGATGTTTCTAATGATTATTTTCCACCACCGTTACCTGCAGAGGCTTGTATAACTTGAAGGGCGGAATGTGATGAAACTAGCTCCTTCCAGATTCTCCGGCTTTATTATTATCAATGGGTGTTTTATAAAAGCAATGAAGCACCTTTTCCCTAGCTCAGACCTGCGAGAATGTAACAAGGTGTTTGAAATATGCACACGTATGCTCCAACCAAGACACACATAATTGGAAACAGTTAACCAATCTGACCAAGCAACAGTCTTCTCTAAAGAAGATTGGCTTGTCTAACATGTATGGAAGACAGGCATAAATTTTGTCCAGTACATGCAATGGAATTTGCATCTTTAGATCGGGACAGGCCAAGCTAGTTAACCAGAGACCCTATAATTTACAGTAGTTGTCTTTAATGAGGCCATTGAGAGATTTGGGAATGTATGCACAAAGCAGGGGGAGTGAAAGTGGTTCTATAATAGAAAACAGAGGTTTCTGAATGTAGTTTGGGAAGACAGAGAAGGGTATAGTAAAAATTAGCATAACAGCCTTGTCTATAGAAACATTCTTTACTTCTAAGCTTTCATTAAATCAAATACTAAGTGGCAATTACTGAAATACAATAGGCACATTCAGACTCTGACAACTCTTAACCTTTCTGGGCTTTATAAACCATTTGTTCCAAGTCACATGACATCCCCATCACATGAGGCAAATGTTATACCATAGGCTTCAGTGCCCTGTGAAACAATCTAGAGTTCTCTGAATGGCTCAATTATTTGGGGGGTAATTCAAGACATCTCTATTGAGGCATCCAGTGTTCAATGCATGTTTAAATAGACTCTTGGGCCCTGGAAAGTAAAAACTTATGCAATGCATAGGTTGTCATCTGTTTCAGAGGGAATAGAGCTACTTCCTGATTCAGAATTGTTAAATTGGGGGCACACACATAGGATAATGTGCAAAATGAAGCCTGATGCTGTAAATATTTATTACGCAGTGGGAGTTCATAGAGGCCTGCACTGAGGAGCTGAAAAGTATTTCATGTTTTTTCTGTCCACCTAACTCTGCCCTATTGTTCAATGTATAGTTACTTCATGCCTCACCATCGTATGGGGTTCATCAGCAATTATATTTGTATTTGACCAATTTGGAAACTGAGACTCAGACACAAAACTGACTTATTGCAGAATTAGCCTTAATCTAATGACATTTCGTAGAGGTTAAGAAAAAAGAAAAGTAAACTGGGGTGGAAGACTTTTCTCACAAGATAGTCACAAATCACCGGGATATTTCTGCCTTTTGGACCTTTCATCCAAGTTTGATCTGCATGCTGTCCTTAGAAACCAGACGTGTCAGACGCGCTGAAAAGCAAGTCACAGAGACATTTAGGGAGGCCCAGCTTATAAAAGGGTGTTGCCATACAGTGTTCATTTTAAATGTACAGACATAGATTTAGTCATCGTTGGGAGTGAGTTGAGGTAAGTTTGGGGAACAGGAAATGGCCTATCACTGGCTGGTCCTAAGTAGCGACTGAGGCTTACGTACATATCTTTGGGGCTTAAAGCCCCAACACCATATTCTACCCACTTTACTCTCTTCCACACATACTTAGCAAGCTGTTCTGTTGGAAATTCTTTTCTCATGAAGACTAGACTTCAAAGTAATGTTCAACAATGTTTAGTCTATAAAAATTCTTTTGTACCTTGAATAGCATTATAAAAAAAGGGGGGGGTGAATAAAATCTGGATCAAGGCTCTGCAAACTTCTAAAATTTCCTGGGATCCAGATGGATCTCCCTACCTTTCCTGTAATCCCAGATCTCAGGTCCGTGTTCTTACCTTTCATATGCATCCTCACATTTTTCCAGCCCAATTCAATTTCACTAAGTCTGCCATGTTTCTTTTGAGCATGTTGTTTAAGTATATAGAACTGTAGAAATTGGTGGGATTTAGGGAGGGCAGTGAGGGGAGATATGAGAGGGTTTCAAAAAAATAAATACATTACAAAGCCTTTGGTAGATTTATAAGGGCTATAAGAGAATCAAATAAAAACCATATAATTAATTACTAGTGTGTACGTGTGTATATGTGTGTGTGTGCATGTACACACACACACACACAGTTTCTTTGATGATAGAAGTCATATGTAACAAAATCCTATGGATAACCCCATTTTTAATTCTATGAGTACAGAGACTAAAGCTTTCTCTTCTCAGACCCTCTACCAGCGCCCCCTTGATTTGCACCAAAGGTCATGTTGCCTTTTCTCCCTGAGAGTCAGTTGTTGACTCCCTCAGCAAATTCTTCAAATCCAGGTTCCTAGTCTTAGGATTCTTACCTTGTTTCTGTTTATCCTTACTTTGCACCAGTAATCACCTGGCTTAAACACAATCATTTGAGAGGCTTTACAAAAACTTTATTATTATGAAAAGTTTCAAGCATACACAAAATATAGAGAACAGAAAAATCAGCACCCACTCTTGTCTGTTTCAAAACTCAGTTCATAGCCAATTTGTTTCTTCTAAACCCACTTTGACCCGTCAATCTCCCAAATTAATTTTTAGCAAATCTTGTATATTTCCTTCCGATCAAAAATATATCAATGAATATTTTAGAAAAGGAATATTTTGAAACATAATTACATACCATGGTCATTCATTAACTTAGAATTAATTCCTTGATATCATCAGTCAGTTTTAAAATTAACCATATTGATGGGGCACCTGGGTGGCTCAGTCGGTTAAGCATCCGACATCAGTTCAGGTCATGACCTTATGGTTTGTAGAGTTCGAGCACCATATTGGGCTCTGTGCTGACAGCTGAAAGCCTGGAGCTTGCTTTGGATTCTATGTCTCCCTCTCTCTCTGCGTCTCCCCCTCTCCAGCTCTGTCTCTCTCTCAAAAATAAATAAACATTAAAAAACTTAAAAAAATAAATAAAAATAAAAATTAAATTAGCCATATTGTTTCATAAATTGTTATTTTAAAGCTTATTTGATTGTATCAGAATTAGAATAAGGGTTATGTATCCCCGTTGGTGGTTGGTATATATCTCTTCAGTTTCTTTTAAAATATCTTTTGCTCCACTCCTCTCCTGGCTTCTGTTTCTTTCTCTTTCTTCCTTACTATTTATTTGTCAAAGAAACTGGGTTGTTTCTTTTGTTTCTCCCCATCTGGAGTTTGCTGACTGTCTTCTCAGGTGCTTTTGCATACTCCATCTTGTGTATTTTCTGAAAATAAATCTACATGATCAATTAGCTTCAGGTTTGAGTATTTTGGAAGGGCAGAAGTCATGCCATGTTTGCTGGTCTGTCATTTTGTAAAGTTAGAAACAATTAATGATTATTACCTAGATTGATTATGTCAACTGGAGTGGCAAAATGATGCTATTCTAACTTTAACAGTCTTTCCTCATTTATTAGCTGGACTATTTATCTTAAAAGAATTTTCTAGGGGCGCCTGGGTGGCGTAGTCGGTTGAGCGTCCGACTTCAGCCAGGTCATGATCTCGCGGTCCGTGAGTTCGAGCCCCGCGTCGGGCTCTGGGCTGATGGCTCAGAGCCTGGAGCCTGTTTCCGATTCTGTGTCTCCCTCTCTCTCTGCCCCTCCCCCGTTCATGCTCTGTCTCTCTCTGTCCCAAAAATAAATAAACGTTGAAAAAAAATTAAAAAAAAAAAGAATTTTCTATATCCAACTAATTTTTTGCTCTGAGAAACAATGTATATGGACAAGATAAGACTAAATGCTTTATTAGAGGTCTTTTTCCTGTTCTTACCAGTTTCCAAAATGGTGTACCCATGCCCTAGCATGCTTCTATGATGACACCTATGTGTGTTTTGTTTTGTATTTATCTTTTTAAAAAAGGAACCAAGAAACAGACATAGAATTAGCCATTTCTCCAGGGGGATCTTGGTTCCTTTTCCCAAAAAGTGGGTATTGAGAGACCACAGTCTGGTGCTGGTAATGTTAATTGCTGCTGAGATTTCATGCATTTTCAATAGTCAGAGTTAGAAAGTATGTATTATTTTTTAAGATGACTACATCATGACTGATAAAGAATTCTTACTTAACCATATGAATCATATATCTGAATCACATTTTTATATCCTCCAAACCCCATTCTTAAACATTTAAGAATAATTATGCATTTATATTAGCTCAAAATGCACATACAACTCTCAGAATAGCATTATTGCCACAACCACCATTGATATGATTACTAAAAACAGGAACCCTATTTGGCACATATATGTCTTATTCAGCTCAAGCTGCTATAAAAAATACCGAAGACTGAGCGGCTGAAATGACAGAAATTTATTTTCTTTTAGCTCTGGGGACTGGGAAGTCCAAGATCAAGGTGCAGGCTAATTCAATTCCTGGTGAGAACCCTCTGCTTGGCTAAAGACGGTCACCTCTCACTGTGTCCTTACATGGCAGAGAGACAGAGTGCTCTGTTATGTCCTTCTGTTCTTATAAAGGTACTAATTCTACCACGAGGACTTGATCTTCAAGACCTCGTCTAAACCTGATTATCTCCCTAGGGGCACCTGGGTGGCTCAGTTGGTTAAGCATCCGACCTCAGCTCAGGTCATGATCTCCCGGTTCCTGGGTTTGAGCCCATGCAGGAACAGACAGCTGACAGCTCAGAGCCTGGAGCCTGCTTCAGATTCTGTGTCTCCCTCTCTCTCCTCCCTTTCCCCTCAGGTGCTCTGTTTTTTCTCTCTCTCTCTCAAAAATAAATAAAGATTAAAAAATTTAAAAAAAAATAAAAATAAACCTGATTATCTCACCAAACCCTCATCTCCAAATATCATCCATTATACTGGGAGTTAGAGATTCAGCATATGATTTTTTTCTGGAGTGTGGGTTTCAGTAGGGAAGCACAATTCAGTCCATATTAAATGGTTACATGACTATACTTTAAAGTCACTTGGAATGGATTAGCTGTAATGCCACCAACTCAAAATATGAATAGGTGTATTATTTAATTTCACTTTAGATTTTTTGGAAATATTATTTTATTTTATTTTGTTTTGTTCTCATGTAAATATTTCCATGAATCCAAACTGAATTCTACAAAATCAGATATCATCACAAAAGATGATTTTCTATTCTTGTTTTCTTTACACCATTTCTTACTCCCATGTAAGAGCCATTAAAAAATGTATTGTTTAGCCCTTTAGAAAGCATATTCAAGAGACATATTCTTAGGACCTACTTTCAGTCCACCAAGTTAGAATATTTCTCTGAGTCCAGAAGTTTCTGATGCACAACTCTGGTTACAGCCATACATACTCTACTTGAATAATTTCATTTATTCCATGCTCTCAGTTATAAGTTAAAAGCCAGTGACTAAACAATCTATTTCCAACCGTCAATCTCTTCTGAATAATAGATTATTAGAAACTCTCACCAGAAAATATAACGTCATCTTCTTTTATTATATTGAAAGTATCTCATTTGGTAAGGACATCTAAGTTCTTATACTGACAAATTCTTGGATGTCCTCATTTCTTTCTTTATTCCTTACATTCTCTCAGTCCTGAAATTTCTTCAGAATTGTTCCTCAAAGTCAGGCTTCTTTGTCTGTCTCAACTGTCACAGCCTTTGACTGGACCAGGGGTGTTCGACCTCAGCACTATTGACATTTTGAACTGGATAATTCTTTGTCATGAGGAGTTTTCTTCCATATTGTAGGATATATAGCAACATCACTGGCCTCTAGTCACTAGATGCTGGTGTCAGCTCTCTAGCTGTGACAAGAAAAAACATCTCCAGATAGAACCAGCTGTCCCCAGCAGGCGTGTGGTAGTGGTTGAGCAGGAGGGGTAGAATTTGCTCCAGCTGAAAACCAATGGTCTAAACCTCCGTCATCCAAGCTCTGCAATGACAACAAGCCCTCACGTCTCATCTCCCTGCTTCAAATATCATCAGCCTTCCACACTGCTGTTAAAGTGGTCTTATTACAAACTATGCTCCTGTGACACTTACATACTTCAAATTTTTTTTCTACTGAATGCACACACATTCCATAGTGGGCTATAAACCATTCTTCATGAAGAACACATCACCTTCCACCATCACATTCTGTCTCTCACCTCCTTCCACCATTCTACTTATTTTTATTCTCTATATACTGACAGCTGATTTATTCCACTTCTCCAAATCTTCCATTTATTTGTTTTGTTTCTTCACTAAACACTTTTTCTTCAGCTACCTGCCACCTGTTTTTGTTTTCTTTTTTTTTTTTTAGATGGAAAACCTCCCAACACTCTTTAAGGTGGTTCTCAAAAGTTATATGGCGAATGATGCTTTTCCTGACACCCCAATCTTTTAAAAAAATTTTAAGCTATTTATTTTTTTTAGAGATAGAGACAGTGTGAGTGGGGGAGGGGCAAAGAGAGAGGGGGAGGGAGAGACGGAGACAGAGAATCCCAAGCAGGCTCTGCCTCCCTGTCAGTGCGGAACCTGACACAGGGTTCGAACTCATGAAAACCTGAGATCATGACCTGAGCCAAAATCAAGAGTCAAACGCTGAACTGACTGAGCCACCCAGGCGTCCCTGACAGCCCACATCTTACATGCATTGTAATTCCTTGTTTATACTCCATCTCCCTCATTTTTTAGGCAGCTCCCTGAGGACACTTGGGTTTACTCACAATGCCTATCACAGTGCACAGAAGAGGCACCCACTGTGTGTTCATCCATACCCACCTGCAGTGGTTCACGTCAGTTGCAGTGAAATAAAGGACGTGAACAATGAAATCTTTCCTTGCGGGTTTCAGGGTGCTGCAAAGGTTGATTGACTGACTGCATGTGATCTAAAGTACAATATAAGAAAGAAAAAAAATAAGCACCCTTCTTTCAGGGTTACTCTTAACTTGAAAATGCATTGTATTACCACTAGAATTTGAAATAAAAGTTAGTAGTCGTTAACAAAAGAAAATGGCAACCATGGCATTTCTAAAACTGAGTACAGAGTGCTCCCGTGGTGCCAGCAAAGGTCTGTTCCTCCTGACAGCACAGCCTCTGATCTGTAACATTGAACCTCATTACTCACCTGTGCCTTTCAGGGGTGACTGCTATCTATTGGCCCGTGCACACCCTTGCACGGATCCGGGAGAGACAGCCAGGGTGGTATTGAGACATTGGCTCGGTTAGCCTGTCTGAAGAGAAAGTTATACTTGATGTGGTGGGTGATAAGTGGCCAGATAAACATAGAGAGGTGGGGAAAAGTTAACTGTACGTGATTCTCTTGCGAAGCTGCATATGGAAAAAGAACATTTGTAAAATTTAGAAACAAAAGTAAAAGAAATAAGGATTGACCATTTGTTCAGAGCAATCCTTCCTTATGAAAGCTTATTCTTAATTTCAGCATTTGCTATTCCTGCTATAAATTATGTAAGCTCTCTATCTTCTAAGATGACGTAAGAGGAAAAGGCAAGGAAAATAAACATTGGCCGAATGTATTGTGTATGTCGGTACTAATGTTGCCAAGTATATAACATCTTTGTTTTACCTTATTTGGAAACCACGGCTTTGTGAGGTTAAGAATATGCTTGTGGACATTAAACTAGTGAGTCTTGAGGCATAATTCAAACGTGACCCTTTCTGACTGTAAAGTCTATAGACATTTCAGTTACCTGTTTCTTCCTCTTTTGTTTATTACTTTGCAAATTAATAGCCTTCATTCCACCATGTTGGAGTTTAGCACACAAGCTTATGTTCACTATGTCACATGGACAGAAAAATCTCCTTCCATCTGTTGACTTTGTTCTTCACACCTGGCTAGGGATGGAGGAAGCCAGTGAAGGATTACTCAAAAAAAGTTCTAGTACTTGTTACCAATGAGGGAATGATCAAATTATGAAACTCCAGTTCCAATGTAAATATTTTAGGAATAGCTGAGTCTAAGGTGAAGGATGTCTGTTGGAGTAGATTTTGGTTTTTGGATTATGACATTTGTGAATTTTTGCTCACTGATGGAAGCAGGGAGACATTTATGGTGAGGGCAGGATCCAATCCTTAGAAATCCTCTCTTGGTTCTGCAGGTAAGATTGGGCAATGTAGAATGGATGCAGTACGTCAGAGCGGGGAACCTAAAGTCAATCTCGGAGAGAAAATTCTGATGTCGGGACTTGAGAACGTTAATTTAATCAGTCTGTAGGGACCATTTCACCTTCCACGTCTAAAGAGAAAGATGATGAGAGGAAATAAGGCCAAAAGAAAAATGTAGAACAAAGGGAGCTGAAGGCCAAGTTTATGTGTTCATTTCTAATTTTTCCAAGAGCTTCATGAAAACAAATGTATCACTAAAACCACCTTATGTTATGTGAAGATTTTAGATATGACCACCTCCCCATCTCCACTGTTCTGACATTAGTCCATTATGTTGGTTAAATGTGTGTAGCTGCTTGTCCAAAATAGTTTTTTTTTTTAATTTTTTTTTCAATGTTTATTTTTGGGACAGAGAGAGACAGAGCATGAACGGGGGAGGGGCAGAGAGAGAGGGAGACACAGAATCAGAAACAGGCTCCAGGCTCTGAGCCATCAGCCCAGAGCCCGACGCGGGGCTCGAACTCACGGACCGCGAGATCGTGACCTGGCTGAAGTTGGACGCTTAACCGACTGCGCCACCCAGGCGCCCCCAAAATAGTTTTACTAGCACGAGTCACTCTTTCCCACATATCAGAATTATATCAAATGCTTAAGAAAATTGCAGATTCCTAAACCACCTTCTGCTGAATCAGACTATGTGGTAAAGCCCCTATTGAGTCTTTTAGTAAGCTTCCCTGTTGATTATAGAACACACAAATATTTTAGAGCTACTAGTTCAGTTGGTGTCTTCTTTAGGCTATTTCTAGCTCCATTATTTACTTTTTTAAAAAAATGTTCATTTATTTATTTGGGGAGAGAGAGAGAAAGAGAGGGAGGGAGAGAATCCCAAACAGATTCTGAGCCGTCAGCAGAGAGCCTGATGCAGGGCTCGAATCCACAAACCATGAGATCATGACCTGAGCAGAAACCAATAGCTGGAGGCTTAACCAGTTGAGCTACTCAGCAGCCCTTCCATCATTTCCTTTTTGAGGTGCAACTCGCAGACACAGATGTATAGTTCAGAGTTAACTTCATCAGCGAAAACCCATTAGGAAATGTGAAAAGTTTGAAAAACTCCATTAACTGTGTTTACATGGAAGATCATTTCATACCTATGGAAGCATTTAGTGGAATTAGGAATAGTTGCCCACATAATAATCTAAGCATGTTCGTTAAGTGTACAGGTAATTGCCACATAGCGCTTCTGGTGAAGCATATCTAGAAAACAGAATAACTCGAAGGATCACCAGGTCAACATTAAGAACGAGGCCAACAGATTAGATTTGGAGGTAGCCATGGAGACAGATAAAAAAACTACTCATGATATACATATATATCATATAGCAATGTATATATACACATATATATACATATATACATATATATGCATATATACATATATACATATGCATGCATAAATATATATGTATATATGCATATATATGTACATATATATGCTGAATCACAATATTATATGTATATATATATATATATATACACACATAGTGAATCACAAAATCATCCTGTGAAGTAACTAAAACTGGTGTAATTGCCTCTTTTTTATAAAAGCAGAAGGAGATCCTCAGAAATAAATCTAAGTTCCCAGAAATATACAGCTACCAGGGAGAAGAGCCCAAGTTCAGGCCTTTTTCCATTTGAACGCTGTGATTTTACACAATTGAAAAATAGTATTTGTTTGATTTTGATATTATGACCTTTGGAACACATCAGGACAGGAAGGCATGTCTAATAAACGGCAGTTGATTTACCAAGCACATCAGTCCCTTGCAAAATTACATTTTGGGGGAAAAAGGAGGCCAATCTACAAGAAATAATAACAATAATGCCACATTCTTGTGATCATCGGTAGGCCTAACAGTAACATTCGAGGGAACAATTCTCCTTTGATTCATTCAGAATTTAATTTTGTTGAAAGTCTCATTGAATCATAATTAATGCTACAAAAGCAAGATTTAACAAGATCTCTGGGGCAGCCTTTTAAATATACAGTAGCTAATTAACTATAACTATACAATTTACAAACACATCTATTGAAAACTAGAAACCCTGCTGGTAGATGTATCCATTTATTGCATGTGTTAGATAGACGTTTCATCATAAAATTATTTTCACTCATTTGCTGATATTTTAAGACTTGCATTACAGTTAAATAATGTGCTTAAGACAACATTTTTTTTGCCTTTAAAATGAAAAGAAAGTACATGTAAGGTTTGATAAATGTTACTTTGTGACACTTGGAAACTAAAGCTGACTGGGGATGTAAAATGCTTACAAAAGTCAAACATTTAAGGAAATTTCCTCCAGTAACTGGTTCTTTTTCCAAGTGTGGAAAGACTCTAAGTTCTAAAGATACCAACAGAGATATACACACAAAAAATATGTATTTTATGGAAAAGGATTTTTCCAACATGCCTTTTGCATGCCAGATGCTTATCCTCTGTGTGTGTGTGTGTGTGTGTGTGTGTGTGTGTGTGTGCATGTGAGGGTTTTACTTGTTGCCATTTCATTGTTAGCACCAGAGAGCAAGAACTTAGCCTGGTTTGTCTTTGTGGGAAAAGCTCCTAATTTGTGCTAATTTATAGTTCATATTCAATAAACATGATATTTGACTAGTTATCAATTTGGAGTTTATTATAGTTCATAGTGCCCTTCAAGAATCACATGAATGTGGGGTGCCTGGGTGGCTCAGGCGGTTGGGCGTCCGACTCTGGCTCAGGTCATGATCTCTCAATTCGTGAGTTCGAGCCCTGCATCGGGCTCAGTGCTGACAGTTCAGAGCCTGAGTTCAGAGCCTGGATCCTGCTTTGGAAGCTGTGTCTCCTTCTCCCTCTGCCCTTTCCCTGCTTGCTCTCTGTCCTTCTGTCTCAAAAAATAAACATTAAAAAAAAAACTCACATGAATGGAGAAAGAATTGGTGTTATATGGTCCATATATATGCAGATTATATACAGAAATAAATAAGCCTCTAGTAATTGCTCTAACTTAGCTATATAGACTTATTTTTCTTAAGAATAAATGCTGATTTATTGAACTTATAGCATGGATAAGGTCCAGTATGAAAAGTGCTACCTATGTTGTTTCATTTAAATCTCAAAAATAAAGCCTTGTGTGGAAAATATAATATCCCCATTTTATGAGTAAAGACACTTATCTTCAGAGGTGCTAAGTAATTTGCCCAAGGTCAAAATCACTTAATTTAGGGGAAAAATTGACAGCAAGACAAAATTACGATTGCACGGCCAGCCCCCAGTTCTCTTTACAGCCCATCAATTTCACCTCTTTATGTTGGCATAACATTTTCAGGCTGCAGTTCTGGAAGGAGAGGTCAAAGGAAGAGTTGATAATAAAGTAATCTGAGGATTTTAAATTCACTCTAATTTCTACTGATTGCTCTCTCTGATCCTACGCTCTTCTACCGATGAGCCTAATTTCTCAGGTTCCCTGATGCTCCTACCTGCTAGGGTTCTGAGCTCATTTTCCTCTTCATTGTCTGATAGCTTTCAAACTAGAATCTCTATGCCCATGACCTCTACCTGTTACCCTGACTCTGATCCAATTATGCAACTTTGTTTGATTTGCTTGTGTTGTTAACATCGATCAATGCACCAACTACCATGAATTAACCTTTTGCAACTCAGGAGAAAGTCTGAGTCTTTTTCCCTAAAAACAAAACAGAACAAAAGTACCTAACTAACATTAGAATTTAATCTCCACTCAATATTCAGGGAATTCTTATCCTCATTTTTTATTTTATGTTCACTCTGAGTACCTTCAAGCTTCCCTCTTGGATGTTCCGATCTCCCTGACGTTTCACATGTAACTATTGTATTTCTGTTCCATTTGTCTCTCTTTTTTTCCATGACTTCCCCTTCCTCTTTCTTTCTTTCTTTCTTTCTTTCTTTCTTTCTTTCTTTCTTTCTTTCTTTCTTTCTTTTTTATTTTTATTTGTTTTATTTATTTTTATTTTTTAATGTTTATTTATTTTTGAGAGAGAAAGAGAGACAAACAGACAGACAGACAGAGAGGGAGACACAGAATCTGAAGCAGGCTCCAGGCTCTGACCTGTCAGCATAGAGCCCTATGCAGGGCTCAAGTCTAATGCTTAACCTCCTAAGCCACCCAGGTGCCCCGTCCTTCCTTTTTCTGTACCATTCACAACAGTTAAAATTATTCAGTATTGATAGCACAGTCCATAGTACTGGGGGGGGGGCTACTTAATATTAAAGTTTCATCCCTAGAAGAGATTCTCCTGAGCAAACCTGCAGTGTGGGTTGTAAAACTAGTAGGGTGTAGTGGTAGTAATCTAATAAATAACAAACATTTATTTTATGATTTGCTGTCTGCCTCGTAATTTGCTAAGTACTTTGCATGTATTACCTCTTTTAAGTTTTATAGTAAGTTCCAGGTAGATAGTACTCTGTTCTAAAAATGTGGAAAACTGAAGCTGAAGAATGTTAGTTGCCCAAGATCCTACCATGGAGTCAGGATCCAAACCTATGTTTATCTAAATCTAATCAGAGACTTATTAGCCACTGAAAGATGCCTCCTTCTTATAGAACCTTTCTCTATGCTCATGTTTCTCCTCATTTCACCAGAAAAAAAGTAATATTTGTATGCTTATAATATGTCCAAGATCACACAGCTGGTATATGAACGGGCCAAGATATTACCTTCCCTGCCTTAATCTTTTTAGGATATTCTGGAAGGAATGATACATAAAAGTCTGATTGTTTTTATAGAGTTAAGGTATGCTGCAATAAAATATTTGTTTGTCAGTTTGTTAAGAATATCTAGTGTCGGTTCAAAGAAACAATTCTATCACTCCCGAGAGCTGCTTCACTCCAGGCAACCTGAGTCATCCCAGTGAGCCAACAGAAGCAGCCATTCCATAATGCTTGTCTCCCTGTATGAGTGTCTTTTACAGCCTAGCTGAGTACTTCAGTCAGAACCGTGCCAGACATGGTAATAGGCAAAGCTTCTTTGGGGAAGCCAATAGGAGATGTGTGAAAGACTGCAGAGCCTCAGATGGCACTAAATTGTTTTTCTGTCACAATGAGTCAGCCTCGTCTCCCAGGAACATAAGATACAAGGCCTAAGGAAGAGATTCTGGAGTCTCATCCTATAAACATGGTATTGCACATAGGAAGTTTAAAGATCTGTACTGTTCACTATATTTCTGCTTGGTCTTTTGTCTTTAGGAACTCCGGAAACCATCTTCCCCTAGGATATAGCATATCTGGAAAAAGAAATAATTACTTTTGGAGATAAACTTTATTGTATTTCGTTTTGTTCTTACAGTTTATTTGTTGATTGAGAGAGAGGTAGAGAGAGAGAGCAGGCACACATGCGAGAAGGGGAGGAATAGAGAGAGAGGGAGAGAGAGAGTCCCAAGCAGGCTCCACATTCAATACAGAGCCTGATGTGGAGCTCAATCTCACCATTGTGAGATCATGACCTGAGCCGAAATCAAGAGTCATAGGCCTGACTGACTGAGCCACCCAGGCACCCCTATTTTATTTATTTATTTTTATTTGAGAGAGAGATAGAGAGGGAGAGAGAATCTTGAATCTTGAGCAGGCTCCATACTCAGCACAGAGCCTGACCCGCAAGGCCCCATCCCACAACCCTGGCATTATGACTTGAGCTAAAATCAAGAGTCGGTCGTTACTCAACCAACTGAGCCACCCAGGCCTCCTCCGGAGATATCCCTTAATAGTGGCCATTGAGTAAGAGTCTGGGGAATTTGAATTGGCTGCTTTCAGAGAACAACAGGAGCGTTAAACCATCCCGTGTTGAAACCGATAGGCAGTTGGTTTTGGTATTGGATTTTTTTTGGACAAAAACAAAGACTTCACTCATTTCCTTACTGAGATCCTTTCATCTATTCATGCTAAAGTGAGGCATAATAAAGTTTAACAGAGCAACCGAGGGTCTTAAATTCAGTAAAGGGCTGGTGAGGATCCTAATCTTTTTAATTAATGAATTAATGAATTCTTTTTTGAGAGAGAGAAAGAGTGAGCAGGGAAGGGCCAGAGGAAGAGGGAGAGAGAGAGAATCCCAAGCAGGCTCCATGCTGCCAGTGCAGAGTCTGACACGGGGCTTGATCTCATGAACTGTGAGATCATGACTTGAGCCCAAATCAAGAGCTGGATGTTTAACCGACTGAGCCACCCAGGCTTCCCAAAGTTCTTTAAATATTAAGACCATGAGCAGTATACTCATTCTCTCTGAATTTCAGGGTCCCTATGTGTTAAAATGAAAAAAAAAAAAAAAGAAAAAAAAGTGTTTTCTTTTGACTTTAAGGAGTCGTCTGCTAAGGCAGTCTTTGTATTTTGGCATTTAAAATCCTCAGCTCAGGCCTGGGCATATCTGTACCACTCAAGTCACCACAGTTGTGTGCCTGGGTAGTAGTGACATGTGTATAGCTTGCCACAGGGCACTGGGTTAGTCATTTCTCAAGTGAGTGACCTTGGACTGGACACTCAACCTCTCCCTGCCTCCATTTCCTCATTTGTGATATCGGAAGAATAGTAGTAACTATCACATGGGGTAGTTTTAACGATTAAGTAAATTAATATTTATAAAGTGCTTTGCATATTTCCTAGTAGGACTAGTGCTTCTTAAATAAATGTGAGAATTTGCCCGATTTCTGGAAAGAACCTAGACTCTATGTTCCATGGAGCCAAGCGGAATTGCTCTGAAGCTTTTATGGAACATGGCCTCTCCCATATTTCACTCACTTGAGTCATGCTTGCTGCTTGCGACCTGCAGGTGTTTGAGTTTGTGGTTTCTGCCTGAATGGTTGTCATCTTAAAGATAGCGTATTTTGACTAAGAGAGGTGTGTCCGTTTGGCTTACACTAGAAAAATGAGGCTCTTGTTTTATATGCATGGATGTGGTGGAATTCCCCATCTCTGACTTTGCACCTCGTTGAAGTTAAGTAAGCCTGCTCATCTCTGTCTTGGCTTCTACAGCGTGCTGGAAGTGTAGAGCATTAGCCTTCCCCCCACCCCCCCCATGCCCATGACGGTGATAGGGAGGATGCAGGTCGGCGAGGCTGGGTAAAAAAGAATCTAAGAGAGGGAACCGTTTGCTAGATCTCACTTTTGATAGCCTGGCTGAAAAATCGTAATAGCGATTCTCATAGAACTCTTACGAGGTATGTTGAACTTCACAATAACTCCATGAAATAGGTATTATCCCTGCTCTATACAGAAACTGAATCAGAAATCTTAGAGTAATGTGCCAAATGGTAAAGCAAGGATTAGAACTCGGGAATTTTGGCTTGCATACACACGAACACACATAGAGGCACGGACACACACTGAGACAGAAATTCAGAGATAAAAATAGACATTTGGTGCATAGTCTATGGTCTTAGCGTCACCAGTGTGGCTTGAACCCAGATAATTTTTTTCACTGACTATGTGGCTTGCACAGGAAATTTAATCTCTCTGCGTTTCGCTATCAGTAGGAATGAAAAGAAATTGCGTGACTTTTATGATGATTATGAGCATTAAGACAATGTTTATGAAACAGAGTAAATGTTCAAGTAAATTTTTGCTGTGACGTAATATCAATAAAGACACTAATAAGTAAATATGGTGACTATATCTAAGTATCTAATACAAAGCTCAGCTCTTAGCTAGTTAAGACTATATGTTCATTTCATTATTCTTCAGAAATGACGCACTGACTATCCTCATGACAGAAATATATCTAACAAAGATTACAGAATAACCTGAGGAAAACAGACTAAGACTCTCAAGGGAAAAAAAAAAAGCCAGCTGGGAATGCAAGAAAGGATCACTTTGCCAGAGATAACGTTTCTACAGTGGTGATACTGAAGAAAAGAGTTAGTTATTCATATTTAATGGATGCAAACAAATCTTTCAGGATGATGCAATATTGGAATCAATACATCTAGTCTCTCAAGAGGTTTATATTCTTTTCAAACTGTTAAGTTCTGTGCAATTACTTTCCTTTCTTTTCAAGGTTGAGAAAATTTAATAAGATGTTACAGGGTTTGGAATGCCAATACTGAATACATAACCAAACCCAGGTAACTGTCATACCCCGAGGTAAGGCTCCCAGGCCCAATTAATAGCAGAGCTGTTTCTCAATTCTCTTGTAATCAGTGGACAGGTAACTTCATTATATTCTGAAGTCCTTTGGGAAATGGTCTTCTCCGCTTAAATGCATTTTGGTGCTCAATGCCCACCTCCCCTTCTTGGTGCGTATTATAACGCCTTGTCCACAGTCAGTGCCAATAAATCATACTTATATTCATCATGTTGAAAAGTGAGCCAAATACTTTCTTTTCTGATATAGTGGAAATCAATCAGAACTTTACCAACGTTCTATATTTTAAATATAAATATAAATATAAATATAAATATAAATATAAATATATGTATATATGTATATGTATACATATATATATATCCATTTTCTACACACAATATTTAGAAATTAGAACAGGGTTCTCTGCTTAGGGGCTCATGATGCTGAAATCAATATGTTAGTCAAGCTATGGTTCCCGTCTAGTGCTTGAGTTTCCCTTCCAAACTCATATGGTTTTTGTCAGAATTTGTTTTTTGTGGCTGTAGAACTGAGGTTCTTGGCTACAAAGTGGAAGGTACTATCAGTTTCTAGAGGTTTCTCAGTTTCTTACATAGGTACTTGTAGAAGCTTCCCCAGCCAGCTTACTTCTTCATGGATCATCTCTTTTATTTCTAAGCTCTCTTGAGTGAAAGCCTACACTCTGTTACAAGGATTCATTTGATTAGGTTAACCTCACTCAAAATAATCTCCTTTTTGATTAACTCAAAATCAACCGAAAAAGGACTTTAATTGTACCTGCAAGACCAATTCACTTTTGCTAAATAACATAAACAAATTATAAAAAGGTTATTCTGTCTTAAACACCTGTCCTGTCCTGTGCATACTCAAGGAGAGGACATTATTCAGGATTTGTACACAAGGCGGGTAGGATAGAGAAAGCTATTCTGGAATTAAGCCAATCACAAGTGCCAATGAATCTTTGCTAGATTCAGATTTAAAAACCGATTGATAAATATTTCTGATGGATCATTTAGCAATACAACTGAATAAGGACATTCAATAATCGATTATGGTATTAGCTGTATTCTGGGCTTAATTTGGTGTTATTTATCTTCATAAGATGGATAATTTGTTCATTTTTCAAAATTTCTTATCCTTCCTATAATTCACATTGCTTCTTCTTTGTAATATTTATTCCTTATTTCTGTTACTTCTTAACTGATTTCTTTTTCTTTTATGATATCATTCTTCTTTCATTTTATGTAATTAAGTTTGTAAATTTATCTTTAAGCACAGTGCTGGCTGCTTTACATATGTTTTGATATTTCATTATCATTTAGTTTCAACTAATTTCTAATTTCCATTGTGATTTATTATTGATTCATGTCTAATTTCGAATTACAAATGTCTTTTCATTTCCAAACATATGGGGACTTGACATTCATCGTTTTATTTTTTATTTCATATGAACACTAATCAGTAAACAGTGTGTATGATTCCAGCTCTGTACAATGAATGAAAACGTGCCTCAGGTACCAGTGTGTGGTCAACTTTTGATATGTTCTATTCTTATTTGAAAACAATGTATGTTCTGCTTAAGTTGGGGTCTGTATATGGCCATCATATTTATGCCACTCATCAAATTTGTTAATTATTCTATTGAATTTGCTTTTATTCTCAATGATTTTTGCCCTAGTTTTTTCTTTCTTTTAAATGTTTATTTATTTTTGAGAGAGAGAGAGACAGAGAGAGAGAGTCAGAGCACGAGTAGGGGAGGGGAAGAGAGAGAGGGAGACACAGAATCCAAAGCAGGCTCCAGCCTCCAAGCTGTCAGCACAGAGCCTGATGTGGGGCTTGAACTCACAAGCCATGAGATCATGACCTGAGCTGAAGTTGGAGGCTTAATTGACTGAGCCACTCAGGCGCCCCTGCCCTATTTTTTCTATCAATTAACTGAAAGATATCCCACAATGGATCTGGATTTGTCTTTTTTTTTTTAATATTTTTTCTGCTTCTTGTTTAAGTATTGTCAATTTTTGCTTTAACTATTTTGAGGCTCCTATTATGCCCATATTATGTCATCTGCAACCCAAAAAGAGAGGTCTCAGAAGAAATCAATGATGCTACCACCTTGATCTCAGATTTTTACCCTCCAGGATGGTGAGAAAATCAATTTCTGTTGTTTAACCCGCCCTCCCACCCCCAGTATCACAAACTCCAGTTTGTGATACTTTGTTTGGCAGCCCTAGGAAACTAAAACAATGTCAGTTTTAATTCTTTTATTTAGACTCCCTATGTGTCTGAATTCTTTGTTCTTTTGCTTGGTGTTCATTCAATTCCTCTTGAATGCATTTTTTCTCTTGTCACTTCAAACATCGTTTTATGTATTTATTAAAAACATATATTTAAGACTTTGGTTTTTGACCTATCAATTTTGTCAATCCATAAAATGTAAAATCTTACTAAGACAAAGTGGTTAAATTTTTCTGTGAAAAAAATGACAATGACAACTATATCACTTAAGAGCACACTGATTTCAAAAATGTGGATGTGTTAAAATATTCAAGAATTAATGCCTGTGTACCAACTATCTGATTTATGATATAAAAGATATAAAATAATTTCCAACACTATTAAAATTCATATGTATTTTTCTGATGATATATCCTTGCTTTATAGCACAGAGATCTTGTTTATCTATAATCTTGCCAAATTTGTACCCTAAATAACTTGTTTTGTGTCATCTTAGAGTTCTTCCTGAACTAAATTATAGCACATGTGCTTTTCTGTGACTTGATTTTTTTTCCTCATTGAGACTGATTCATGTCCATGTTCTTAGCTACAACTGTTGTATAGTATCCCACTGTGTGTGTGTGTGTTTGTGTGTGTGTGTGTGTGTTTGTATGTCGTATACTATAATTTATCAATCCTCCTACAGATGGGTTTTTGAGGCTATTTCCAGTGTTTTGTTCTTATAAATTATTTTACTACAAATATTCTCATAGCTGTTTCCCTGGGACATGTGTCTGAGAGTTTTACCAGGGTATATACCTACAAGTAAAATTGTTAAGCGTAGATGAAAGCTTTTCTTATTCTACCAACCAATGCTCTAACGCTCTTCCCTTCCTTGAATATCCTGAGGGGACGTGAATTCCCTCCTGGGGAATGGATTTAACATCTATATTCAAGGACTTTCAGGAAGACATTAGAAGAAGAGTGTTTCTTAGGACAGGGATTGTGACTTTTAGCCGTATTTTGGGGAACCCAAGGGGAACCTGACAAGGCAAGGTGGAGCACCCCTATCCGCTCTGTTAAACATAGGTGTGAGGTTGGGCTCTGCTGACTGGAGATGAAAGTCCCAGGCTGCAGTATAGTTCATGTCACAGAATCCACCAGTAAAGTCACTACTGGCTTGTGAAGCATGTAAATTCAAAAACAAAACCAAGTTTCATTTTGAAAATATGTGGTTTCATTTGTTTTCAAAAAAAGGATGCTGAACTGAAAACAACCTGGTCCCTATCTTTTGGTTACTTTTATTTATTTATTTATTTATTTAGGTTTTTGGTAGACTTCAAAACTTACTATTACTTCGGTTTCTGATATCATGGTATCAGTGACCTCAAGCCCCCCATTATCCTCTGCTGACTGAATGATGGTCTCCATGCTGTTCTTCTCCAGTTTTAAACATAATGTTCAGGTGCAGAACTCAGGGCTTTGAGATTCTTCGAGATTTTTTTTTTTTTTTTTTGAAAGAGAGAGTGATAGAGCATGAGCAGGGAAGGGGCAGAGGGAGGGAGAATCTCAAGCAGATTCCAATCCCAGAACAAAGCCCTATTCAGGGCTCAATCTCATGACTGTGAGATCATAACTTGAGCCAAAATCAAGAGTCAACACTTAACCAACTGACCCACTCAGGCACCCCCTAAGATTCTTTCATAAAGAGCCAGTTCTGCTGGATTTCTATGCTGTGAGACCTGGGACTGATATTTGCATAGTAGAACTGGCTTTGAAATCCATTAAGAAAGATTACATCCCTCTGAGTCTCTTCCTTTCAGGACTGGGGGCCATGTTTATGTAGTAGGACAAATTTTGATTTTTAGCAATTAGCCTATCCTGCTGGTTCTTTTAATTCCAAAACCTGGGACTATTATTTGTTCAGTATGATGGGTTTTGAAGTTCATAAAGAAAGAACCAGTTGATTTGGGGTTCTTAATTACTTATATGTTGGCTCTCCTCAAAGTTTGAAATCACCTAGAATTCTTTGCAGTGGGTTGTCGTTGGTGTTTTTGTGGGGTAAGGAGATGTGTCCTCCATCCACGAGGCTTCTTTGGCCTTTCTTTTTTTTTTCAGTCTTAATAGTTCCATAGTGCACTAAGGACCAGCAAAAGTTGGTATCAGATTAGACTTGTCCTACCATCTTACGATGATGAACATGTCTTCTAGGGAGAGTTCTTTCCTTTTCTTTTTTTCTCCTCTATGCATCAGTGTGGGTTTGGGAGACTGAATCCATCCTGTTCATTTCCATAGCTTTCATCCTTCAAGGTTGGGACAAAGGAACTCACTGCTGGACCACTTGCTTTTTCTGCAACAGACTTGCTGGTAAGTCTCTGCTCTTGCAGTCACCGTGGCCATGCTATCCTCTGGGGAGAGACTAGAGCTTCCACTGGTATTATGGCACTCCACTCTGTCCTGCCTTGAGCCTGCACACTCAGTTGCTGGCACGTCCACAGCGTCTGCTAGAGTGCCACCCCTGCTGCTCCCCTTTATCAAGCACTGTAGAGGTCATGGTTAGGAGACAGTGTGCTCCCATGAACACAGAATGTGTGGCAGGTATGTTAGATTCCTTCCCCACCAGCACAACCAAAAGAGGAGGCTCCAAACAGGACCTGTGCCAAGACTCCTGATCTTTACCTGATCTTGGTGGCTTTCTCTCCACAGTGCTTCACGATGTCTTCTTGTCCTCTCCCTCAAACACAACTATATCCATTGTGTCCCCAGCAGGGATGGTCTGCAGGCAGATAACCTTTCACTGGTGGTCTCAGGAAGTAACAAATGTAGTGCCAATAAATGAGAAGATCTTCTTTTGCATGGGAAAGATTACACGACTGAAGGTAAAAAGAACGGCCAGTGGCAAGCATTACAGCTGATTTTTATGATCATGCGTGAATGGAGAGTTCTGCAAACTTCAAGGGAAGCATCCTGGCTAGTTCTAAGGCCATTGTAAGCTTTGGTCTCTCCTCTGGGTGGGCTTAGCCATGGCGGACATAACCTTCACGGCTTGTAGCTCATCATGCCAGCAGCATGACATCAGATTGTGTGAGGCTGGGACTAGTGTAGGTTCACAGTCACCATTGGAACAAAGATGTGCATATTGATCACTTCTCTTTGCTAATCTGCATGAAGTTCATCTCAAACAGCGTGTTCTTAAATACAGTGCAATCTCCTGTGCACAGCTGCAGTGATTTCCTCTATGGAGATGTTGAGCATGCTCACTGAAAGTTTTGCATCCTGTAATATATGGTAACAGGGACTGGCTGTCTGCGGCTATTTTGTTAGGGCGGCACATCTGACAGGTCACCCCATGCTCCTCTCACTTTGCTGGCAGGTAGGAAAGCAGCTAGCCCCTGCAGATTCCTTTTCTGCCTTCAGGTCTCCCAGAAGAAAGTTCAAAATGACAGAACACCAGTGTGTGCACTGGTTACCAACCACTTAGCTCTTTGTCCCAGGACAAGAAGATCTGGGAGCCTGGACCCAGGCCATGCCCACCTGTGTGTGACGATGTGGGAGCATGTTCTAGAAGGGGTTTTCATGAATCCTGACACTTGGCTTCATCAGCCCTCTCCTTTGGGATCCAGCAACTACTCTTCCCCTCGCCCCTGGAGCCTCTACCTCCGCCTAAACACCTCAACAGGCCACTCTTAAATTTCTCCTGCCCATTGTGATTGGTCGCCATCACCCATCTCTTTGTCTTCATTACCCCAGTGACACCCTCAGGGCAGGAACACCACCCTTCCCATGAAAGGTGTCACCACCATGCAGCAGAGAGCCTTCTGAGGAATGATCCTTTTTTTGGTTTTGGTTTTTCTTCTTTTTCAATTTTTTAAAAAATTATTATCATTAAACATTGGACACTGAGAAGTTGTAGAGATAAGTCAAGGCTCTGGAAGTTTACAATCCCTAGAGATAATTCAAGTTTACTTCTGACAGGTGGTCAGGCTACGAGACTAGCATTCTAGGATCACCTTATTTTTCTTAACCTCAGTCCTTGTAAGAGGTATTCTGTGGCTTTTTCCATTCACCCCTACTTCATGATCCCAAACCAAAGCATAGGGATTTATTGTACTCTCTCCAGCCTTGATGGCCCTGATCATCAGTTTTGTCTGCCTCTTCTTGTGAGACTTCCAACAGAACTGCTCACTTTTTCTACCTTTTAGGCAACTCTTCCAGATCAGAAAATGTCACAAAGAGTAGAGTGCTGCCAGTCCTGAGATTCGTTTCACTGCACAGGCTTCTCCTCCAGGATCTTGATCTCCTCAGTCACCACTACCTGGATTTTCTTTGATGTCTTCAAGCACTTGTTTTATTTGTAATTATCTTAATGGTTCTCATTAAAACTAATTCAGAAGTTTGGTTGAATGAACCTAGTCCAGAATTGCTAAAAATAGAAGCATCCACACTGTCTTCTCCATCTTAGAAAAATTGCCCAGCAAATAAGTGGCAGACCAAATGTTAGAGCTAAGGTCTGCCTGAGCCCGCAGTTTATGTTTTTCACCATGCTGCCAAAGGAGAAAGGTAAAGCTTCCAGGAATGTGTGAACTGATGGAATCAAATGCTGGACAAAGTTCCTTAAAATGCCACCTCAAAAACAACTTTACCGCAGAGCAAGCTATAACCTCACTATGGCATGAACAGTTATTAGCTTTGCAGAAGCTATTGTTCCATGGCTATGGTGTATCTATGGATGATAGGGAACAAATTGCTGTCACTGAGGCTTCCACGGAGATTGTAATTCCACAAAAATCCAACTTGATCAAGACCTTTCCAGTTGGGCATTAAAACAGAAACAGGCTCACGACAACAGAAAAAAAAAAAAAAAAAGAGAGAGAGAGAGACTGGTCTAAAGCTAATGCTCATTGTGACAAAATAACCAAATGGAAACCCTTGTCTCCTTCAAAATGTTGGTAAAGCGGGTGTGGAAAAATATTTAACAAACTATTAAAAAAAAAAAAGGACTGGCTGATACTTTAAATGAACCAAATTTGCAGTCAAGTAATGAAAGTCTTCTACAAAGCTAAGGGACCCTATCGGCTTTACATAAACAAAAGAGGAAATTCAGGAGGGAAGAGTGGGTCCAGGGGTAATGTGCATTGCTATTAGATATTTTTATTGAGCTAATGCAAATTGAAGTCCTTGAGAGATACCAAACGGGGGGGTGATTGATAAATAAATATTTGCCAAAAATGAAAGCATTGTATCCAAGGAAGAAAGTAATATATTCAGTTCTTCTAAAACTTTATTTTAAACATTGGAAACTGAAAAAGGAAAAGTTCAAAGTACAAGAAAGGACTTAACACCATCCAATTAAGCTTTTCTCAAAGCCATACTGCTTGGAGAATCAACCTCACAGCTTGACATGTTTTTAAATACTAATTTAAAACATTATAGAGCATAATATCTTAAGTTTCCAGTTAAATATAAACTGAATGGATGTAAAATTGTACCCAAACAAAATTCTCCTATGAACAGAGAACCCTTGCTTTCTGTGCTCCAGAAGAATGAAAAAGAAAAATCTTCAAAAGAATTTGCAAAGTAAAACCATCAGTAAAGCATTTTTCATACATTTGTTGTGGTATTTACTTGGCATTTTGAACATTTTCTCTTGGTGTGACATACCATTTTGCACATATGGGTTATTTTATTATTAACACATAATGGAATAGTTAGACAGGCAATAACATTTCATGCATAAGCATGTGAAAATTAATCTAGCCTTTCAGATGAATCTATACTTGTTCCATAAATTTTTCTTCCGCTTTCTAATTCCCATGCCTGTACTTTAGGCTGAGTTCAAATTCCTTTCCCCATAATTTTACACACAGCAAATAAAAGTAAAAATTTCTTCCAAGATGGAAAAATCTATTTTGTCTATTGGGGTAGTCTTAGGCAAAAGCATATTCCTTTACTTAAAGTATTATGTTTTAAATCAATGGTCTTGAAAATAATATAAGGGACACATTTGTTCTCTAAGTAACCCAAATGGTCTTATCAATTTTTATTCACTTAGCCTGCAATGTCTGCATCATTAGGATTTGAATGATACCAATGTTAGCATTAAAAAAAAATGTCTTGCACATTTTTGCCATATTGCCAGGAAAGTTTGCTATTGTTTCTACCTTTTCACTTACGTTTTGTCTTTAGAAGATGAGCATTTGAAAACACAAAAAGACTGAGAACAAAATCAACTGAGTCAGCCATTAAGCCAGTAGTACATTAGCAGAGCAAAATTTACGTTTAAAAGAAAGATTCAGAGAATGAGACTCAGGACTTGAAGGTTGTAATTGCCATGTAGTGAAATTATTGGGTCCAGGTTTAAATTTTTTTTTTTCAACGTTTATTTATTTTCGGGACAGAGAGAGACAGAGCATGAACGGGGGAGGGGCAGAGAGAGAGGGAGACACAGAATCAGAAACAGGCTCCAGGCTCTGAGCCATCAGCCCAGAGCCCGACGCGGGGCTCGAACTCCCGGACCGCGAGATCGTGACCTGGCTGAAGTCGGACGCTTAACCGACTGCGCCACCCAGGCGCCCCGGGTCCAGGTTTAGAAAGGTAAACTTGGAATTCTTACTCTTTTGCTTAAATCTTTACACATCTGGAAACTTATTAAGTTCAAGTTCTTTAACATGGCATAAAGACTCTCCAACATATGGTCCATGCCACTGCTTTCCCCATCAGTCTATATATCACTATTCAGGGACTTGAATTTGACACTTCAATAATATTCTCTTTGTTGTTCCTTCATGGCCTTACTGGTCCATGCCTCCACCTTTGCTCCATTCTTTGCTTGAAGAATTCTACTCTCCTTTTTAATTCAGGAAAATGTGATTGCCCTTTCCATACATGATCAGGTGTCTCTCTATACACTTCCATAGTTTTTAATGAATATTTATGTCATGGGAATGACTGTATTTTATTATCACCTATGTATATGGCTTCCTTCCCACAGACTATGAGAAAATGGACTTTCTTTGTCTACTTTGTATCTTTTTCAGGGGTACTTTATGATTGGAAAGCAATGACACTCTAGGCTGGTGTAACAAATAGGCAAAAATCAAAGACAGGGATGAGGGGGAAAATGCCTTGATTGGAAAACAAGGGAATGTGTAAGCTTGTTTTTGTTGTTGTTGTTTGTTTGTTTTAAGTATATGTTAAATCTTATACCTTGCTTGACAAGAGACCATACTATTCACTTGTAAGAGAGACCAAGTCCTGCCCTTATGAAGCTCCAATTCTAATAAGAAATACCACTAAATTATGAAACCAAACTAGTAGACAGCCAGAGGGGTCAAGTATTAAGCTGAGTAATGGGGAGTCACTTTGTTGTTGGTACTTTGGAAAGGATGTGTCAGAGCGAAACTGATATTTGAGGTAAGGTAGTCTAAGTGTATGCAATAGATAATGAAAAAGAAAGAGTTCAGTTGTTAATGCATGAGTTTATTTTGATGTGTTAAGAAGGGAAAGAGAAAAATCTAAAATCATATTTTTGAAAAAGGGTGTTTACTGTATTCAAAAACAACTTTGAAGAGAATTAATTGAAAGAGGGCTTTGGGGGAAGCGACAACTTATATACGAGAAATAAAAACTGAAAAAGGAATTTTCAACATGGAAACAAAGAACCAGAGAAGGAAGGTAAGTTTACAGCAAATTAGTTGTATTAATGGTCCCAGTATTTTTGTCTCTCTACATCTTTTGATGATATCTTCCCACTCTGACTCTGGGCTTGACAAAAGGACTTATTTTGGCCAATGAGACAAATAATAAATTTGACACGATCAGAAACCTAAATAATCACTTGTATATTTCCACATCCTCTTTTCCACCTCAGCCAAGCCAGTCTGAGGATAAGACATGTGGAGTGGAATCAAACCACCTCAGCTCAGATGTCCCTGTCATGATCCAACAGGTGGGAGGACCCAACCAAGATCACCAAAGATTTCCAGTCTACATGCAGCTTAATGCCAGAGTATGAGTGAGACCCCAGAGCCCAACTCAAATCAACAGAAATAGCCAGCCATCCTCTATATTTATGGGGGAAAAGAAATGTTTTTTACTGTATGTTAATGAGGTTTTGTAGCTGTTCGATACACAGCATTATTTTGACTATCAATTCCTCATATAAGCATCATGGATTCCAAAGAAAATGCTTTCAGGAAAGGCACATGTTACGGGTTGAATTGTGTTCACGAGAAAGAGGTATTGAAGTTATAATCTGAATACCTGTGAACGTGACCTTATTTGGAAGTAGGGTCTTTGCAGATGTAATGAAGGTAAGTTGAGATCATTAGGGTGGGCCTTCCTCCAATGCGACTGGTGTCTTTGTAGGAAGCAGAGGTGAAGCCCCAAGGGAACACCATATGAACATTGGGGCAGAATTTGAGCGATGCATCTATTAACCCAGGGATGGGAAGGATTGCCAATAACCACCAGGAGGTAGGAGACAAGACTGGGAGAGAGTCTGCCTCACCCTCAGTCTACCTGAATCCTACCAACACCTTGAACAATCGGGAGAGAATAGGTTTCTGTTGTTCTTTTTTAAGCTACCCAGTTTGTGGTAGTTTGTTACAGCAGCCCTGGAAAACTAATACAATATATGACCAAGGATCAATAGCTTCAGAAAACACGGCTTTATTTAGAGAAGCCTAAAACATAGGCATAATACTTGGCTAAGGTCTAAGAATTCTTACACATTGCTCCAAAGAAATATGTATATATATTGTACCTGATGTTAGTAAGAAAGACTCTGGTCCCTATAACTGCGAGTACACAAGTATCATTTCTTCTGTGAAAATTCATAACCTGCTGAGAAACGGGGTAAAACCAGAAATGTCCACTCATAGCTTCTTATTTATCTTTACAAATCTATCCTTCTCATCTTGCTCCCCTCTATTTTATGAGATTCTTTTCCTTCTAGGTAGAAATCATTTTGCAAAGTCTGAGCTAGAAGTCACATTTATGTTCCCATTTCATTCTGTGCACTGGTAACATTGGTAATTTTGTAACTAACATTTTTTTTTCCTATTTTCTACCATCAAGCTCTAAATTTGTGAATTCAGTACTGTGTATATAGTCTTAGTTCAGGGCCTTGGACAGGTGCTCAGTAAAGATTCATTAAGTGAGTTATATTATTACTAACAGAGCTTTCCTTAAGAAGCTTCTAGTCTGGAACTTGTGTTCTTTCCTAGTTTGTCATCAATCTATCAGATTCTAAATATGACAGAAGGCAGCCCTTCAGTATTTTAATCACTGAAATAGTCTTGTCTTTACCTTTGACATTTATTTTGCTATTTGAACAGCTCATTGGCAATCTTTCGTCAAAGATAGGCTACATGAATATATAGTATAGTGATTAAAAGAAATGTTTTGGAATGAGACATACCTACTTTCAGTCTTTCGCTGTGATACATAAGCTGTGTGAGCATGGCAAATTACTTAAATTCATTTTTTTTAAGTTTATTTATTTACTTTTGAGAGAAAGAGAGAGAGCACACATGGAGAAGTGGGCAGAGACAGAGGGAGACAGCATCCAAAACAGTTTGAGGCTTTGAGCTGTCAGTACAGAGCCTGATGTGGGGCTCAAACTCACAAACCATGAGATCATGACCTGAGCCAAAGTGGGAAGCTTAACCAAAGAGCCACCCAGGTGCCCCAAATCACTTAAAGTCTTAATCTTACTTCCTCATACATTTGAATTAATAATGCATGAATTAATAATGTATAGACTTGCCCTAAGAATCAAATGACAACATATTCAAAGCTATTAAAACATATTACCTTGAATGCAAAAAATAATGGTTTTGAAAAAAAATTATGTATGAAATCTATTGTATTAGTTTCCTAGGGCTTCCATAACAAAGTACCAAGTCTGAGATTAAGATGTCAGTGGGGATGGCTTCTGAGGCCACTGTCCGTGTTTTATAGATGCTTGTCTTCTAGTGTCTTCCCCTGCATCCCAATCTCCTCTTCTTATAAGGACACCAGTCATATTGGATTAGGGCCTATCCTCATGACCTCATTTTATTTTAATTAACTCTTTAAAGACCCTACCTACAAATACAGTCACATTCTGAGGGTTAAGACTTCAATATATGAATTCTGGGAGGACATAACTCATCCCGTAACAGCCTATTTCAGTTTCATGTTGTCAAATCAAAACAACGTTTTTTGTGTTCTGTTTCATGCTTAGTTCATTATCCTAAAGTTCTGGTTTCATGGATAAAATTAGAGGTGTTTAGCTTTTATTATCTATCTATCTATCTGTCTGTCTATCTATCTATGTAGCTTTTAATATATCACTATGTCAAAAAATGACTGATAGGGAGCATAACCTTTATTTTTTAAGCAAAATTCTACTCTAATCTTCCAGTTTAAAGTGGATTTTGACAAAAGTTATGTAACAGCTGTTAGAATATTGTCACAATACTTTATATGTCCCTACGGATATGGAGTCTTTCTCTTTCTTTTCTATTTCCATCACATTTTATTTATGCCCTTCAAGACTGTGCACTGGCACAATACCCATTAAGGCAACTTGTGTCCCCACGGGCCGCCTGCCTATTCAATTCTGTAGAATTTCTCTCCTTGCCTCCCCTAGGACATTGCAAAGAACATGTTTCTTTTCGGCAGTTAGTGCTTGGTGCATGTATGATTTGTGAATGTCACTAAATCTGGTAGATTTCAACATTTTTAAAACTAAATATACTAACATACATATCTAGATGAACATGGTTCATAATTGTCTATTGCTGGGAGAGTATTGTTAATTAAAGTGTAGACATGGGGCGCCTGGGTGGCTCAGTCAGTAAAGTGTCTGACTTCGGTTCAGGTCATGATCTTACAGTTCATGGGTTCAAGGCTGCATGAGACTCTGTGCTGACAGTTCAGAGCCTGGAGCCTGCTTCGGATTCTGTGTCTACCTCTCTCTCTGCCCCTTCCCAACTTGTGCTCTGCTTCTCCCTCCCCCTCTCTCTGTCTCTCTCGCAAGAGTAAGTAAACATTAAAAAAAAAAGTATAGTCATAATAAAATACCCTGGTGTTTGATATCAGGGTATTAGATGTAATCACAATGGGGAGTATTTAGCAGTTTTCTTTGTTATAGTGAGGGATTGAATTGCCAAATCCAGCTATGCAAATGAAATCAACAAAAATGCCTTGAACATCTACTGTGTTCTGTTTTTAACTGCAAGGTGTGGATTACAAGGGAGAATGACTCAAAGAAAATCCTATCCCATCAAATAGGAATGCAGTTAAAGCCCATGCCTAATACGTGATGGGTCAGTAGCATATTGCAATATTCTCATGACAGCTGTTATCAGTATGCCAACAATGGTCACATAGGAAATCCTCTTTGTCTAGACAACAGTGAAAAATCGCATGTAGATGTTTTTTGCCTCGTGTAAAATTATAACTTTTACTAAAATAAATTTTCCATCTTTGAAATTTAATTTGTACACATAATAAAAGCCTTCACAAATTGAAAAAGGGTCTTTAAATTCAACAAAGCTTAAAAGCTGTTTTGTGGTTTTTGGCTGCTTTCACATTGATTATTGTCTTGGAGATGTAGTGTTACCAACTAAAGAGGCATCACAATTACTATATTGATAAGGTCATTGAAACTCAGTTTACTTAACTCTCTTCATTTTAACACCTCTATTCTCTAAAGAATAAAATAATTGGTGTTGGGAAAGCAGGAAATCTATTCAGAGGAAAAAATTAAACTTGCATCCTATTCTGCCTTTTGTATGCAACAGTCAATTTTCTATGAACCAAAAATTTGCAGGAATGTCTGGGTGGCTCAGTTGGTTAAGTGTACAACTTTCGCTCAGATCATGATCTCATGGTTCCTGAGTTCAAGCCCGTGTTGTCTCTTAGCTCTGCACTGACAGACTGGAGGCTTGGATTCTGTGTGTGTCCCTCTCTGTCTTTCCTCCGCTTGTGCTCTCCGTCTCAAAAAAGAAAATAGATAAATATTAAAAGTTTTTAAATAAAAAAAGGGGATTTGAAAATGAAGCTGTAAGCAGGTAAGAATAGATTATTTTCTTTAATAAATGATAAGATAAGACTTTCTAAGCAAGAACAAGTACCTCAATGTCCCAAAGAATATAACTGATTGAATTATATGTTTATAGTTTTTGTGTGCTTATAAAAAAATTCCCTTCAAAACACCAAAAGGAAATTAACAAAGTCACTTCATTAAACAATTAATTGATTCTAAATATCAGGTTGCATTTAGGCATTAAAATATAATTTCCTTTAAAAAAATTTTTTTAATGTTTATTTTTTTTTGAGAGAGAAAAAGAGACTGAGCATGAGTGGGGGAGGAGCAGAGAGAGGGAGACACAGAATCTGAAGCAGGCTCCAGGCTTTGAGCTGTCAGGACAGAACCTGACCCAGGACTCAAACTCATGAACCATGAGATCATGACCTGAGCCAAAGTCAAATGCCTAACTGACTGAGCCACCCAGGTGCCCCCAAAATATAATTTTCTTAATATAAAATGTTTTCAAATCAATAAAAATAAAAAATCAAAGGAAAATATGCAAGAAAACATAGTTTAAAAAAAAGAGGACAAAGGCAAAAAACACAAATTTTCCAAAGGAAATGAAAAGATGCTCAACCCTTTCTCACAATAAAAACTCAAAACAAAAACAGAAAATTTTTTATACTTTTGACAAAGTCAAGTTTTTGAAAGTATGCAGGTAAACATATAAATTGGTATCACTTTTCAAGAGTTATTTCAAGAGAAGTATATAAAAAATGTAAAATAGAGATGTATTTTATATATTCTTTTAGGCTCAACACCCCCACTGTTAAGAATTTACTATAAATAGGTACATAACATGTTTGCTGAAGGACTATTTTTAATAGAGAAATATGGGAAATTGTTATCAAAATTAAATACAGAATGAAAAAATTCCAAATAATGGAAAAGAACAAAATTTAGATACAATTTTTTTGACATGACTGCTAAATGCCAACTTTCTTTAGTTCTCCAAAATTTGGCATCAGTAAATAATAGAAAAGAAGGTAATTTTCTGAGTTTTATAACCCCTTCGTATTAAGGGAAAAACAATATGTGTATTACCTCTTACAGAAGAAAAGAGACCTTAACTGTAGAAAATATTTTTTTCCTTCCTTTCTAGGCACGTATGAAAGTGGAGCTGCTTTTGCATTACACAAGATGAAAAAAACACATTCATAGCAGAATGAAATATATTTACTTTGATCTTGTTACAGTGAGAAAGGGCTAGAATGGGCGTAAAGTCCCATTCATCATATATTTACGACCGTGGCATTAATCAAGATAACACCATGTCTTGTGTAGTGAAAGCTGTGGATCAGGAAACATACGGAAACAGTTTCAGAGGAGTACATATTTTCTGGAGACACTCTGCATTCAAACTCAAAATACCCATGTTCAATATACCTCGTATATTTCCAACCCAACGTCTCCATTTGTGTTTCCCAGAACCACAGTTAAAATGAAATATTAGCTTATGTTGGGTGATGTTTAAGAGCACCCATGAAATATTCTGGCAGCCATGGGCTTTCTAGAATAGTGTGGGGAGTCATAACATCTGCCCATGAGGATAAAGTCACCTCCAGCCCCCAGAGATTGCTTGTGCTTTGGGCAACCTAAAAAAAAAAAAATGATGGTTTTACTTACCAAAGGGCATCTGTTTGAGGTTCTTGCAGGGTGGTCAAGATCAAGATCCATTTGTTCATGTGAACTACTAGACTTGGTAATATAAATAACATTAAAAGCCAAAATAGCAGGAAAACTACAACTATAGGTCCATATTCATAGCTTATTACCAGCTTTAATCTGGAAGCAATGTTCTTCATAAAATCAAAATGTGATCGTTTGTATGCTTCCATCAGTTCATCACTGCCATTAGCATTTCATCACTAGTTGAGCTGTTGGTACATTATTTTCAATGGCTCCGGGAAACTACAGTTTCCTCTTTTCCTTTGTCCTGTGCCTACTGTTTAGCTCCTATCCATGAACCTGCCACTATTCTACAACTATAATTTCTGAAAACAGAATATAAAACTGTGTGAACGTAATATCTCTGTTTTATCATCACAACTGATGGCCTGCTTAGGAGAAGCTGCTAGATTGTGCTGCTTATTCAACAAGCTGCCATAAAAAATCTATTTTAATTCATTTACAGACCTTAATGCGAAAGTAGTTACTGATATTGAGAGTTGAAGGCTTCATTTTATCCACTTGTTATTGCATTATTAGTGCATTAGAAAAATGTCCAAGTGTTCTTAAAAGGTATTTTTTCTTGATCACATGGATTATTAAATATTTTCATCAAGCTGTTAATACAGTTTCTAGTTTTCAGGGAAGGGGCTTTTGCATTAATTGACCTGGTTTTATTTATCCTGTGCCTCTACAACTAACCAGCCATGTAATTTTGGACTTAACCTCTTTGATTTAAGTAGGTGGCGCTCTTCTAACGGAAAGCTTCAGAAACCCGACTTTACTTAGCTTAAAGGGAAAAACAAAATGTTGGTGACATGATGAGAATACAAAAAAGGCATAAGTGAGGCTGAACTGAGGAACGATTGGGTCCTAGGCTTCACCTTGTCCATTTGTCTCTTTCCTTCCTTTGTGTTAAATTCACTCTCTTTCAACACAGATACGCATTCTCTATGCAGACAAAATATGCCATGGCTTACTTCAGATGTACAAGCATAACATTTTAAAAGAGAAATGCAGAGATAAAATTATTGTGGACCAACTCAAACCAGAGAAATCTATGAGAGTGGCTGTGGTCCAGCTGGAAGAAATGCCCATCTATGAAAAAATTGCATGGAGATGGGAATGCTGTAACTAAATCCCAAACTGCTCCTGTGGCTAGTGATACATCTTCTTTCACTAGAAGAAAGGTACAGAAAGAAATGCTGGGTTGAGGCATTTTCCATTTTTACATCTCCTCAGTTTTCTCATCTGTAAGTTGGGGATAATGGTACTTATTGAAGAGTTTTTGTGAGATGTCAATGGAACAATGTACGTGATTCTTAGCACAGTTCTTGGCCATGGAACAGAGTCAATAACCAGTAATTATTATGATGACATTCATATTAATGGAGGCATATGAAACAATTTTCAGTGGCTTGATCAGTCCTTTTATTACATGAGACAGGACACCCATCATTTGAATCCATCATAAAACACATGTATTTCTTAGCCTTAACTCTGTTGATTTGCTAAGCATTTTCATGTGCTTTTATGGCATTGATGAAGTTTATTCAGCTTCAGGAATCATGAAATACTTAAAGATGGTCCTGATGACATGTTGGTTTTCGTTTCCAATGATTTAGTTAGTAATATTTATTGACCACTTAAAATCTGTGAAGCATTGTCCATTTTAAAAAATGAGAAAGTTAACATTTTTACCATGATATAGGAAACAAAAAATGGATGCATTTCTAAAGAAGAGAGAAAAACATCAAATCGACAAATCATCAGAGAAGAAGTTAACAATGAATTGCTCATTATTAATGAATACTGTCTATTATATACACTACTATAATTTTTGGCAACAAGAATTTAATCACTTCTTACTTTACACAAGGAAATAATAATAATAATATAATAACAATATTATTATTATTACTATTATTATTATTGTTATAAAAATAAAGTTACTCTTTAGTGAGCCTGTCCTGTATTTCAGAGGCTATGTTAAGTGCTCTACACATAGTCGTCCATTTTCCTTTCTCTCAAGTCCTATGGATTTAGGTATTATCATTTAATCATTTTAATATTAAGCGAACTGAGGCATGGAAAGATCAAGTCACTCATCAAAGTTATACAAGCCAGCTAATATATTTGAACACTGCTCTATCTAAGCCAAAGCCCGTGCTGCTGTAAGGCACTGAGCTCGGGCTTCTAGCCGAAAACACCACAGCTTGTACATCTGCATGTTTTTTCTAAGATCTCTCCTGTAAACCATTCTGACTACCTCTCAATTCAAACCACTGGGCTCGGGGGAAGGTAATTAAGAGTTATGACTTCAAGGGACTTCCTGCTAGGTCACCAGCTGGATTTCCACGTGTTAACAAAGATAATGTGAAATGTAAATACACAGCATAATTAGGCAAAAACGGGTGTTTAAGTTAGGAGCAAAGGGCCCAATTTGCTGGGAATATGCACAATGACAGCCAATGACCCATGTGGAATGTGTCGAGGTTATTATTTCCCACCAGATCAGACACATGTCCATGCTTATAAAATCTCCCGTATTTGATTTTTACATTTTTAAAAACTGCCATCATTCAAATCAAAGAAAAGTTAATGCATGACTGATGTCATGCGTGTCATCTTGGGATCGTCCCTTTGCCTGTAAAATTTCTGCCGATTCTATTTGTGATCCCCTTTGACTCTAACTTGTCTTTCTTCTCCTACTACCAGCACCTTACCACAATAAAGTGATGTTAAGTCTGGGACCAGCACTGCCCAACACATTTTAAAGACTACAGGACATAATTGGCAGTGTAGGAGAGCCACACTGAGCCCGTTTTGGAAGGACTGGGAGATGTTTGGAAGGATTTTGCACACCTTCTCAAGGCTATCGATACGCAAATCAGTATATCCAGAAAGATGGTGCAAAATTCAATGTTTCCCAGGTTTCTTTAACCTTGAAATGGTGCTTCTTGGAGCATCCCTCTAAACTAGTGGTTCATTACACTCTGGAGGAAACACTGATCAGAAACACTTCAGTGTACTTGGCTTGCCTGTTTCTGGACCCTCTTCCATTTTCTCGTTCTTGAATGGATTTAGCTTTCTGTAATTCATACGCATCACAACCTGTATAACTAACATGTGTGACAGACTTAACTATGTGTGAGATTCTCAGCTAAGAACTTTGACTTGATTTAGCGCAAAGTAATCTTTTCGAGTATTGTTAAACCTATTTTACAGATACAGAAGTTGACAGTTTGAGAGGTTATAGAAAGTGCCCAAGTTTACTATTTAGTTAATGGAAGAGCAGAGATAATCTCAAATTCTAATGTCAGAGCTCAAACTCCTTGGCAAAGTATGTAAAGGCCTCATGTCCAGAACACAACTTATTCTCCATTCTGACATTGGGTTTGATACTTTCTTATCTTATTCCCACTATCAGTCACTGGGTAATAGAATAATTTACAGGCATTTTTTACCATGTGACTAATGTTACTGCTGTAATGTAAGTGAATGTATGTATGCTTTAATTATTAAATAGCTAGTGAAGATTTTTTAATTATCTGGATAATCAGTCTCCCTAAATTATTTTAAATTATATTTCATAATGAACTTAATACAAAACCCTATAAACTATAAATACATGCAAATTTACTCACTTTTTGGGTGTGTGTATGGTGCAGATAAAAATAGCAAATATTAAGATCGACATTTAGATCTCACTGGCTTTAGCCATTTTGGAGACAAATGTAGAAATTACTGTTTAATCCAAGTTTTCCACAAAGCAGATTGTGAAATTTCTAGCCACATATTCCCTATGTTGGTTTATGTAAGTCCTTACCTGGTATGATTAACATTACATACCAGCAGAAACTTGAGGAACTTCAGTTGTGGGTAGTTTCTTCACATGAAGCAGAGAACCTTCAAGCATTGTCTCTGGCATTGCTGAAGATCCAGGGCACAACAAACAGACAAACCAAAGGTATTTGAATATAATTCAAAGAAATGATGAAAAAATGCGTTATGCGTCTTAGTCTGTCAAAGGATATTTTTAGAACAAAAAATAGATTTATTCAGTCGTAATGTGGGTCTTTCTATAAAAAATCTGGGAGTTAACAATTAATGAGGTGGGTAGAATAAGATTGCCATAACAACAACAAAAAGTGCTTTCTTGGGGCGCCTGGGTGGCGCAGTCGGTTAAGCGTCCGACTTCAGCCAGGTCACGATCTCGCGGTCCGGGAGTTCGAGCCCCGCGTCAGGCTCCGGGCTGATGGCTCGGAGCCTGGAGCCTGTTTCCGATTCTGTGTCTCCCTCTCTCTCTGCCCCTCCCCCGTTCATGCTCTGTCTCTCTCTGTCCCAAAAATAAATAAACATTGAAAAAAAAAAAAGTGCTTTCTTGGGAAAGATTCTTTCCCATAAATTAAGCAAAAATATGGTTTTGGTATGTCTTACTATAAATAATAAATTAAAACTCTATGAGGGCAGGGAAATTTTTTTGTGTGTTTGTTTCAGTTACTTAGAATGGTGCTACCCTATTTTAGCCTCTCGATAAATGTTTGCCGAACTTGAATATTCAAGAACAAAATAACAAATTAAGATAAAATGCAGAAATTGTGAGATAAGAAAAACTATTAGTTGTGAAATGATTTTTACTTAGGAATTCTGACAAAGAAGCCTTCCTTAGTGCAATGGTTCTCAAAATTGATCCCCAGACTAGTAACACCAGCAACATCTGGAATTGCAAATTCTTTGGCCCCACCTTAGATTTACTGAATTGGAAACTCTGGGTGGTGGGAACAAGTGATTTGCATTTAACAAACAATAGGTGATTCTGATACACAAAAGGTTGAGACCCATTGCCTTCTTAGGTTAAAAAAAACCTGATTCTCAGGGAATTCATGCTTCTGGCCAACAAATGTGCAAATCTGAATTACCCCTAGAGAATGTCATTCATTTGTCATCAACTGAAGCAGAGGCCTGTGATTGTCCTTAGGACACTATAGTAAAAGCAATTATGTGATACAACATTTGACCTGGAAGCCTTATTATTTAAGACTATACATTGGATAAGGACCAAAAGTCACTGAATTTGATTGATCTACTCCTAAGAAGGACTTAATCAGAAAGATATATCTCTCTGTATCTTTGAAGAAAAATTCCCAAAGAAGTATTTAATGTTATTGCATATCATGATCTATAAACCTGGTAAACAATCTCTGATCTTGATCTGATGTAGCTAAAATCATTCACCGTGTCCACTTGAATATTCTCACCCATTCACTCATTTAAGTAGTCAATCAACAAGTAAATTATTGAGGGCTTAGTACGTGCGGTACATAGTGATAGGTGCTGGGATTACAACTGTAGGACAGAAAGCAGACATGATCTCTGCCACCGTAGTGTTTGTTACCCAGGGGGTGAAACCAATGCCAGTTAAATAATCAAATAAAAAATGTAAAATCTCTACGAGAGTTACAAGTTACAGATGTTGTGTACCATAAGAACGTGAATAGTTGGATTTTCCATTCAAAGATCAAGGAATACTTTCCTGAGAAGAGAGTATTATTCTGTGATCTTAATGATGACATGTTCTTTGACTCTTCTATGCATTACCGATTTCCCCTTTCTTTGAACTCCTAATACATTTGAGCTCAATAATACAGCACTGTTCCATGACCTTCCATATTTAAATTACAAGTTACCTAGGGCAGTTTCTTTCTCCTGTATTCCTAACCTCCCATAATGCCTGGTACATCACACTGATAGGTCAAAGTCCCAAGGGGAAAGAGAAGCATTTGTTTGGTTAATTAAGGAAAATATACTCAAAGGATACATTGCAAATGCTTGCATATCATTCCAGAGCTAACAAGAACTGGGAACTGTTACCACCCTTAGATTGAAGGGGAAAGGGAGAGAGTTGTCATTGGAATCCAGACACAGAGGAATCCAGTTCTAAGATGGTTGCCCAACGAGTAATCTTGGCAGTTGGTGGGAAATAGACAATACTAACCTGTGACCCAGTAGGTAGTGAGTTTGGGAAAGTATTCCAAACTTTACTTCTTACTCCCTTCCCACTTTCTACTTTCCTCCCAATGCTTTCCATTGACCATCCCGGCTGAAAGCTACAAGATGAGGGAACCCGGTTAAGAAGGTAAAAGTCAGCTTTCAGGAACACAGCACAGGATAGAGAAGGATGGAGAGTGAATCTGGAAGGGCAAGTGGAGAATATCCAGCATAATCAATAGACTGTGTACTAGATCATTGGTTAAAAAAAGGTGAATGATGGTCTTGTGACTTGGAAAGCTTTTAACTGTAACCTCAAGTCAAGTGTCATTTAACTTCTCTGAAGAAAATTCTTAGGTCTGGACTGATCAGTTTATAGGGCTGGAATGTCTGGAAATTGTTACTTTTTAAATATTTTCCAAGTACATAGCACTTCTCTGTCTCTGAGCATCAGATTACTACTCAGGAGCAAGCTAGAAAGGCTTTGGATTTCAATGATAAGGAAGAGGCGAGAGGTTTTTTTTTTTTTTTTTTTCCAGTATTCATGTAGAGCCACATAGGCAAGTTGTCTTGTTTTATATGTTATTAATTAATAATGTTTTAACAGTTGTTTTTCAGTTTAAAGATGTTTTCCTATTTATTATCTCATTTGTGCTCACAAACGTAATGAGTTTGTTCCTATATAATTATTATTCCCACTTGCAGGTGAAGAAACTAAGATTCAGATCAGGGAGATAAGTTGTTTGTTTGTTTCATCTATTCACTTACCCTAATTCATGATGCTTCTCCTCAAAGGAAAAAAGACTGGCTCTATCTGTTTTTGGATGAGAAAACAAGACAATGTAATAAACAGAGAGGATGTATTCATCCAAGTTTGATCCTACCTACTTGAGTGCTAAAGGCCTGTGTCCCAGGTTTTCTGAAATATGGGCCAGTTTCTCTCTGGAGCCCTCCTCTGTCACTTTATACAAAATGGAAGCATTAACCATGTGTCAGGACAAATTTCAACAGTGGTAATTACATTTTTGTTTCTCTGTCTCCATTAAATGGCTGCTGTGCCCTGACCAAGATAGCAGCTCATCTATGGCAAAAGAAGTGACCCCTAGCTTTCTATCTGTCTGAGCCTGTTTCTCATAAAAGTGCCTGGGGAGCCTTTCCAGGTGGCAAAGCACGTATGTAAGGACAAGCTCATTTACCGTCAGCAGTCAAGGGCAGGAAAGCCTCTGTGTTGAGATTCCCACAGAGATATTCTCCTTGGCAAAGAAAATGCTTCCCTTTCCCTCCCCGCTCTGCTTCCTGAAAATGGTGAGGGAAACTGGCATCTGGAAGAGAGCTTGAGTGCTATCTCGGAGCTCTCTTAGGTGGTGTCTATGCGTATCACCAGAGGGACTCCTGCCACATTCATTACAGCCTTTTCTATAGGCTTTACACTTCCCAAGGCTCCAAGGAGTAATTAGCTCCGGCCACTGCCTCAAATGGATTCACTCACAAAGACCTCATTCCTAAATTCGCCTGTTATTATTTGGTCTCCAGAAACACACTTTCTCCTCCTTGATTAAGTACTTGGCAGGAATATAAAGTGTGCTGCAGTGGATTAATGGCAGATACATTTTGTAAAAAATAAACTTGATTGAAATTTATCAAAATATAGAAAATGTCTCAAATCTTAATACCACTACATAACACACTACATAACCACCCCCCAAGTCAAAAAAAGAAAATATCGCAGGCATGCCTTGTTTAATTGTGCTTCTCTTTATTGTGCGTTGCAGGTCTTTTTTTCCACAAACTAAATTGAAAGTTTGTGGAAACCTTGCCTTCAGTATGTCTATAGGCGCCATTTTGCCGACAGCACTTGCCCACTTTGTGTCTCTGTATCACATTTTGGCAATTCTCTCAAAATTTCAAACTTTGTCATTGTTCTGATATTTGAATTGCTGTACCCTCATGATAAAACTTGAATAGATGAGTTGCTTCTTATGAATGAGCAAAGAAAGTGGAAAAGATGCTGTGAAGATTGTTGGAATGACAAGACAGGATATAGAATATTCCATAAACTTGGTTGATAAAGCAGCAGCAGGGTTTGAGAGGACAGACTCCAATTTTGAAAGAAGATCTGCTGTGTATAAAATGTTTTCAAACAGCATCGACTACCACAGAGAAGTCATTTGTGAAAGGAAGAGTCAATCAGTGAGGCAAACTTCATTCCCTCTGATTTTAAGAAATCTCCACAGCCACCCCAAATTTCAGCAGCCATCACCCCGATCACTCTAGCCGTCAACACTGAGGCAAGACCCTTCACCAACAAGAGCACCACTTGCTGAAAGCTGAGATGATGGTTAACATTTTTGACAATAAGCTATTTTTAATTAAGTTATGCATGTTTTTAAATTTTTTGAATGCCTATTTTTGAAAGAGAAAGAAAGAGAGCAGGGGAGGGAAAGAGAGAGAGGGAGACAGAGAATCCCAAGCAGGCTCTGTGCCAATGCTGGGCTCAAACTCACAACCATGAGATCATGACCTGAGCCTAAATCAAGTCGAACGCTTAACTCGCTGAGCCACCCACACGCCCCTGCATGTTATTTTTTTAGATATAATATTCTTGAACGCTTAATAGACTATAGTATAATGCGAAGAGAACTTTTATATGCACTGGGAAATCAAAAAATTCATTTGAGTTTGTTTATTTCTTTAGTTGCTTTATTGCTGTGATCTGGAACCGACACCCTATGTCTGAGGTGTGCCTGTACCTTTTTGCAAGACGCACTCCTGGAGTCTCCTCCCAGTCCCTACACTCCAGCGGGAACCACTGTCCTCATTTCTAATTCCATAGATTAGGTGGGCCTACTTGGACTTTTACACAAGCAGGATAATACTGTATGTCATCTTTTGTACTGTCTTTTGCTCATTATTCCGTTTGTAGGATTCATGCATCTTCTTTCATATACTGGCAGTTTGCTTGTTCATGCTCACTGTTGAGTAGGAACCTATTATAAATACTGAAATAACAAAAAAGGCTACTAGGAACCTTTTTATACATGGCATTAGTCAATCATATGTATAATTTAGTTGACTCGCCAGGAGTGGCACTGGTAAATAAGAGAATATGTATATTTTTTACCTTTGGCAGATTTTGCCGAATAATTTCCCAAAGTGATTTTCCTAAATGACACTTATACCAGCAGTCTGTGAGAGTTCCAGTGGTCCGCAGGCTGGGGGCACTTGGTTTGATTCATCTTTTCTCATTTAAGCTGTTCTGTGGGTCATGCAGTGATATTTCATTGTGGTTTTGGTTTGCATGACTTTGATCATAATAGTGAATTTTATTTTCAGATACCTGTTGGCATTTCTATATCCTCTTTTGTAAAATGTCTCCACATGTCTTTTGTTCATTTCTTTTTGTTTTTCTCTTGGGTGGGCTTTTATTCATTCAGCCATTAATGGATAGATGTTCTTTATGTATTTTAGGTATAAGTCCTTATAGGATGTATATAATAAATATATTTTCCAAGTCTGTGTGCTGATTTTTATTATCCTGATAGTATCTTTTAATAAACAGGAGTCCATTTTTATTGTTTATTTCTTTATGGTTGATGCTTTGTAATGTCCTCTTTAAGACATGCTTGCCTATTGGGGTGCCTGGGTGGCTCTGTCAGTTGAGCATCAGACTTCGGCTCAGGTCATGATCTCAAGTTCGTGAGTTCGAGCCCCGCGTCGGGCTCTGTGCTGACAGCTCAGAGCCTGGAGCCTGGCTCGGATTCTGTGTCTCCCTCTCTCTCTGCCCCTCCCCCACTCGCGCTCTGTCTCTTTCTGCCTCTCAAAAATAAAGAAATGTAATTAAAAAAAAGTTAAAAAAAAGAGAAAAGAAAGAAATGTTTGCCTAACCAAGGTCATGAAGATGTTCTCTCATGTTTTCTTCTTGAGAACAAAGTAGCAGTTGAGGGTTTTCCTCTTTTAGAATAAGTTAGGGGTCAAGATTAACCTTTTTTTTCCTACATAAATCTCCAATTCTCCACCTGACTTAGCTCTTTGTGAAAACAACAAACAAATGAAAAATCTTTGCAGCTTGTTTTGTTATAAATTAGGTCATTATATAAAAATCTGTGTCTGAATTTCTTTCCCATTGATCTACAAAACCCTGTTTTCATATCACATATTCTTAATTTCTGTGGCATTATATTAAGTCTTGATATCTGATATAAGTCCTCCAACTTTATTACTCTTTAAGGTTATCTTGGTTATTTTGTGGGTTTTTTTTTCATTTTAATAAAGCTTTTACACTGCTCGTCAACTTCTACAAACACATGTACATATGCACAAATTCACGACGTGCTGAATTTTTTTTTATTATTATTGCATTGAATCCATAGCTCATTTGGTGCAGAATTAATATCTTTACGATATGGAGTTTCCCAAACTTTGCAAAAGGTAAATACTTTTAAAAAATGGTAAATACTTTATTTGGTTTTTATTAGTTTCTCTCAGTAAGTGTTTAAATTTCATATGTAAAAGTCTAGTATATTTTTATTAGATTTAGTCCTATATATCTATTTTTAAACTGGTATAAATAGTCTGTTTTATTATTTTTTTTAAAGTATATTTATTTTGAGAGAGACAGTGAGGGGGGCAGAAAGAGAGGGAGAGGGAGAGAGAATCCCAAACAGGCTCTACACTGACAGTATGGGGCTCAAATGCATGAACCCATGAGACAGAAACCTGAGCTGAAATCAAGAGTCAGACATGTAACAACTGAGCCGCACAAACGTCCCTGAAAAATAGTATCTTTTAAAATATAATTTCCTCATTTTTAATTCCTGGTATATAGAATACGATTTATTTTTATATATTGACATACCCAAACTACTTACTACACTGAATTAAGTCTAATATAGAATTTCTAGATCATTTGGGGTTTCCCTCAAAAACAATGATTTAGTTAGTAAACAATGAAAGTTTTATTACTTCCTTTCATTCCTTGTGCTTTTTATCAAATATTGCCTTTTTGTAACTGTTATGGCTCATGAGACATCTTCCTTCCTCACCCCATAATTATCACTGCTGTGGTACTGTATAGCCTATTCATTTGTATATGCCCCCACCTTTATTTTTATCATTGCTTTTTATCCTTCCGGTATGCCTATTTTCCAATCCAAGATCATTTTTCTTCTGTCTCACAAAATTCCTTTTAGTATCTGCTCTTGTGTGGGTCTACCAGTGACAAATTCATTCACATTTTCGATGCCTAAAAATGTCTTTTTTGGTCATGATTTTGAAGTTGCCTTATTGTCGCATGTGGAAGATAGTAGGAGTAGTAGTGATGATAATAATAATTCCACTATCTTCTTTAATCATATTAATTCTACTCTTCTAGCTTTTATTGTTTTTGCTGAAATGTCAGATGTCAGATTGTTGTTGGTTTGAAGCCAAGCATGTCCCTCCACCCCCGCCACCTGCTGTTTGTAATAATTTCTCTTTGACATCGGAAATCAGCAGTATTACTGCAATAATTTTAGGGGTGATTGTCTTCAGACCCAACCAGGCTGGGCTTTGACGTACTTTTTGGTCTGATAAATTAATATCTTTCTTCAGTTTGGGGAAATTCTTGTCCATTTCTTTCCAAATATTAATACCCCATTCTTTCTCTCCTCTACTTCTGAAACTCCAAATACAAGTCCGTTACACTTCATACTAATCCCGCCTATCTCTGTGTCCTTTCAAATAGTTCTCATGCTTTTGCTGTCCTGGCCTCAGAGTATAAATTTTCGGCTCATCTTCCATTTGTCCAGCGACCTCTGCAGATATTATTGGTCAACTCATCTACTGAATTTTGAATTTCAATTACCACGGTTTTTAGGTTTAATTAATTAGAGAAAGAGAGAGAGAGAGAGAGAAAATCTTTAGCAGGCGTCATGCCCAGGGTGGAGCCCAAAGCCGGACTCAAGATCATGATTTGAGCTGAAATCAAGAGTCAGATGCTTAACAAACTGAGCCACACAGACACCCCGAGATTTTAGGTTTAAAAAATCCATTAGATTATTTTTCACTGATTTCATTTTTTTCTTTTTCCTCAAAATAAATACCCATATGCACCCATTTTCTTGAACGTATTAATAACAGTTATTTTAAAGCCTGTGTCTAACAGCTCCAATAATGGGTCATCTGTTTTTTCTCTCTCTTGATCTTAGTTTTCGGTATGCCTAGTAACGTCTGATTGAATGCCAGAAATTACTTGTAATAAATTGTAGAATTTTAGAATTCTTTCTACAGAGAGAGTTCATTTTATTTCTTGCAGATCACTTGGAACAGGCCAGGAAGCATTAATCTAATAAAGGAGAGAACAGACTTTAGCATGTTTTCAGTGTTTTCCAGACTGAATTTGCCTTGGGGTGCTTGGGTGGCTCAGTTGGTTAAGTGTCTGATTCTTGATTTCAGCTCAGGTCATGATCTCGAGGTTCCTGAGTTCGAACCCCGCATTGCATCCGGCTCCCTGCTGACAGTGTGGAGCCTGCTTGGGATTCTCTCTCTCTCCCTCTCTTTCTGCAGCTCCCCTGCTCTAGCTCTCTCTGTTTCTCTCTCTCTCTCTCTCTCTCTCTCAAAATAAATAAATAAATAAAACTAAAAAAAAAAATAAGACTGGATTTGCCTCTGATTATTCTACTACTCTTTGTTTGTTTGTTTTGAGAAACAGAGAGAGCACATGCCGTGCCTGCTGGGGAGGGGCAGACGGAGGGGGAAAAAGAGACTCTTAAGCAGGCTCCATGTTCTGCATAGAACCTGATTCCGGGCTCAGTCTCACAACCATGACATCATAACCTGAGCTGAAATCAAGAGTCAGACACTTAATTGACTGAGCCACCCAGGCGCCCCTATCCTACTACTCTTATGTATAGCTGTCCCTGGGTTTCCGATGAGAGCTTGGGATTTTGATGAGCTCAGTCCTGAACTACCTCTCGTGTGGCATGGCCAAATATGCCTCCTGGCTGGAGATGCTCAGGATGTATTACAGTCACCCCAGGCTTCTATTTGTAACTGAAATAGTAGTTCAAACCCTTTGACACAAAGAATCACAAGCTAAGACTAGTTCTGTATTGACTATCAAGGTGGTGATAGCAATATGAGTCACCTTATAAAATACACTAGCCAACAAAACCTCTGAAACATTGATACTAATTTATAAGATTTACTTAGGTAAGTGAAAAATAATGACAAACTGCCAAAATTTTAAGTGATTATTACAAAAGTATAACAATGCAAACTCATATGCTCAGGTAAAGTTTCTATAAAACTTGAATCGCAAATCTGAGCTTGTGGAAATCTACAAATTGGCATTGATCATGGCATTTTGTGGTTTCAACTTCTATTGCCTCCTCTAATGAAAGGCACAAGAGCTTTTGGTCAAAACTAACAAGTGTACCTGAAATCTGAATTCCAGCCTGCTTCTTAAAATTTCTGATGTGTGCTGGGACTATAGTGTAAAATGCAGAAAGAGATGTACCATATCGTCAAAGCTCATTCACCCAAAGGTCAGAAAGTATTTTATAAATAGGTAATTGATGGATGTTCAAGATTTGCCATTGTAAATATACTAGGGTGACTAATTATTTCAAATAATTTTCAAATGAGATGCCGAGAAGTCAGAGATCATTTGTGGAGAACGGGACTGCCTGGCCCAAGGCCCCTCAATTAGCTCTTGAATATGTGAAATTTTAGATTTAGTTGTTATCCCCTGTAAGACTAATAATTGCTTTTCTCATAACAAGAAGCCTTTTATACTGTAGATAATGAGAACTGGTTTTGATCAACACAAAGGCAAGAAGATGAAAAAAGTGGATTTAATTCACCTGAATAAGGCATTAGATGAGCTAACATGTAGAACTTCCCCACAATAAAGGGAATTGTGTTCTGAAAAGAGCATCCTAATGGTGGTTACAGAGATCTTTAATATACAACAGACTGAACTCTATCTCTAATGAAAAAACCCATCTTAGTATTTTTAAGCTTTTTTCAAGAGCTTGGGGAGCCAAGCAAGGGATTGGGAGAGGAAGGGCACACATCTGAGATTCTGTTCCACCATTTACAAGCTGTGTGACCTTAGATAAAATGTTTACAGACTCTACGTCTTAGTTTCCTCTGTTATGAAATGGAGGTAAAAAGTGACTTTCTTGTATGTTTGCTCTATTATTTAAGAAATTAATTTATAGACATGAGATACAATCATAGCTTAATACATAAAGAGAGCTTACATTTAATTGTCACAGCTACTTTATTATAAAGATGTTATTAGTAATATGCCAATTTTTCAGGGGAAGAAATTAGGCACAGAGATGGCATGCTACATGCCCAAGGTCAGAAAGCTAATAACTAATAGAGCCAGGATTTGAACTCAGGCAGTCTGGCTTGAGAGTTCATGTTTTACATCACCTTTCTGAATAGACACTCGTGGTAGTAGATGTTATATCGATACTTGTTCATGTGTTACCAACATGCTAAAGAAGTCATGTGGGCTAATTGATGGTGACACGGCATTTGGTTTTTGCTATAAAAAGACCTTCTGACATTTATGACAGGAGGTGCTGGTATAATCCCATTAACCCCTTAGAAGAATGAGATGATACAGTCAGTCATTCTCCCTACACTTATTCAACCCTGATTAATAAGTACATTCATTTCTCACTCCTCTAACTCTGTTTGCTGTTACTGCCCTATCCCTCATTTCAGGGAATTAAAGCCAAGATTAGGGTTTTGATTCAAAAGACAAGACAACAGTCTCCATGTTATTCCTAAGGCTTACCTTTCTCTTTTTCTTTCTTGATCTGCGCCCCTTTCCTCTAATTTAATTTTCTAAATTTAATTTTCTAAAGAGAATTTAATTTTCTAAAGGTTCCTCATTCCGGAGCATCTATTCATGCATGTGATGTAATCACACTTCAACAACCTATAAATACAATGCAAAAATTATTTAAGAAAAATAGTCATTGACGGTATAACATACATATAAAAATGTGCAAAAATCATGAGAGTAGAGGCTGATGGATTTTCAAAAACTGCATGGTCTTGGATCCAAAGCTCAGATCAAGAAAGAGAACATTACCAGCCCTTCCAGATCCCAATACTCCATACTTCGCTCCCAGGTACTTTCCCTCATGGATGCCCACCCTCCTGCCCAATAGGTTACTTTGTATGTTTAGATTTTATACAAATACAATCATGCGGTGTGCATTCTATTTATACATAGTTTCCTTTGCACAGTTTGTGGAGTTTAGCTACATGGCTACATGAAATTGTAGTTTATTCTTTCTTAATGTTGCATAGAAAATCCCTGTGAATACACACAGTGAATATATTCATTATGCAATTGAAAGACTTTTGAGTTCTTTCCAGTTGAAACTATTAAGAAGAGTAAATCTACAAACATTGTTTTACATACATTAAGTAAATATATGTACATATTTCTGTTGGTTATATACCCAAGAATCGAATTGCTAAGACATAGGAAGGCTCATTATTTTTTAAGAGAATGTATTTTGTAGAACAGTTTTAGATTGGCAGAAAAATTGAGAAGCTAGTAGAGAGACTACTAATATATTCCTCAATAAATTTCTCCTATTAATAACATATTATAGGGGTGCCTGGGTGGCTCAGTCAGTTGAGCGTCTGACTTCTGCTCAGATCTCACGGTTCGTGAGTTCAAGCCCCACATTGGGCTCTGTGCTGACAGCTCAGAGCCCAGATCCTGCTTTGGATCTGTGTCTCCCTCTCTCTGTGCCTCCTCTGCTCTCTCATGCTCTCCTTGTCTCTCTCTCAAAAATAAACAAACATTAAAAAATTAAAAAAATAACATCTTACAGTATGTGATATATTTGTTACAATTAATGAAACGATATCAATACATTATTATCAACAAAAGTCTGTGATTTATTTAAATTTCCTTAGATTTAACCCCATTTTATTTTCCTGTCCCAAGACGCCATCCAAATTATGTTCTCAGTCGTGGCAGTTTCTCAGACAGTCCTTGTTTTTTGATGACTTTTAGAGTTTTGAGGAGTACTGGCTAGATTTTTTTTTTTTTTTTTTGAGAAACAGAGTAGGGGAGGGGCAAAGAGAGAGGGGGACAAAGGATTCGAAGCAGGGTCTGTGCTGACAGCAGAGAGCCCGATTCAGGGCTTGAACTTACAGACCTGAGCCAAAGTCAGATGCTTAACTGACTGAGCCATCCAGGAGCCCCTTGGCTAGATGTTTTATAGAATGCACTTCTACTGAAATTTTTCTGATGTTTTTGTTATGATAAGACTGGGGTCGTGGTTTATTGAAAGGCAGACCTTGGAAATAAAGTGCCATTCGTATTGTATCATATTAAGAGTATATACTACTAACGTGCTGCTGATGTTGACCTTTATCACCTAAGGTGGTGTTTATCAGGTTTCTTCACCATAAATTGACCCTTTTAACCATGACCCCTTCCTTTCCAAACTGTACACTTTGGAACGAAGTCAATGCTCAGCTCATACCTAAGGAGTACAGAGCTATGCTCTCCCTTAGTGAAGGCAAATCATCTTCTCCCCTACATATTAATTTATTCAATCATTTATTTATATCGGTATGCACTCATGAATATTTATATTATACTTTGAGTTATAATGGACTGACTTTATTATATGAAAACTATAATATTTCAACATCTACATTTCAATATGAGAATCCCAGAGAACGCTATGAAATCCTGTTGGAAGATAGTGCTCCATGGGTGTCTTGTTATTCTGCATATTTTTCAAGAAAATACACTTCGTTTTTTTTTTTTTTTTTTGCTCTGGACTACAATTTCAGAGATGCTTGGTAAGCAAAGAGCCTTATAAGATAAGAGATAATCTCCTTTCAGAGCTGAGGGTGTATTTTTTTTTTTTTTTTTTTTTACTGCCTTCTATAAAAGGTTTGGGTTCCCTAAGCTCGGGATGGCTCGAGTGTGTGACAAACCCACTCTGGGTGCAGCATCCATCTAGGCTCCTTTGCACCCTCTGGAACTTGGGGGACAAAGTTAACTGGGGTTCATGTTGGCTGCTGTACTATGAACGATAATTCCTTTCTTATGAAAGTCTCATTGCTTGTGCAAGAACCCATAAAGTTGTGTTAATGCTAACTTGTTAGCTTGTGAGCAAGGTAAAATCTCAGCCCTTCCCAGTTCTTGGCAACCCTGAATCAAGGACTCACACACAAAATGTTTATGAATCAGTATATCTTCTACACCTCTCATACTGTGCTTAGCTTCTGTTTACCTGTCGGTTCCCCACCTTCCCAGGCTGATAGCAACTGCTCTCAGAGTCACTTTGAGGAGCCTTACCTTAGCTCTGGCTGATGCCACCATAGTAAGCCAATGCCTGTCCCTGAAGGAGACTGTTCCTTATTGTCCACAAAACTCACAAAACCCTAGAACAGTGCTGAGCAATGAGAAACAGTAAAGAAAATGTCTCTGTCTCCAATTCCACATTCCACACAATCTGGTCCGTGTACTTAAACCCACTTCTTTAATCTAATATTCCCCCCAAATCCTATATGTGCAAGCTTCTCTTCTCTGCATCGAGATCTCAAAAATATTTGCAAATAGCCTAAAAATAGTTACCACTTGATGCATGCAAATATCTCCTCCTCAGTCTAAAGGTTTTCTCTAATAGAGAAACAGTGTGCAATTTGACCTCAGAGGTAGCTTTGTGTATCATTTTGGGTTCTTTCAGTTATAAATAATAGAAACCACAACTGAAATTAGCTTAAGTTGCAATTTTTTTCACTTTTTAAACCTATATGGTTAAAAAAAAAAGTCATTTAAGGTTTTACCCAGTAGCTGAAATATGTACTCAGCTTGTTGTTCTTAATGTCAGTCTCTTTCCAGCCTGAAAAGGGTCAGCTTTATCTCAAAGCTGACAACTAGTGTGGCTTCAAGATGTGTGCAAGCAATTCCTAGTGCCAGATGCTCTCTCATTTTCTCATTTATATTTTGTGAATGAAAAAGAACTTGCTTCTCCCCCCAATGTCAAGACAAAACTGTAGGCTTAACTTAGTTCTCTGTGTCCGTCTTGAACCCATCACTTTGATGTGGGCGTCATTTTCAAAAGATCAGTTTAGATCAGTGAGGGGATGGGGCTAACTCCACTCAAGCCATGGTCAGGTACACAGTGGGAGGTGCATACAATGCATATGTGAGAGGCAGATATATTTATTATCATGATAGAGATCACTGTGGTTAGGAAGCCAGGAGGCTCAGCTCTGCTAGTGTTTTTCTACACACACGCACACACACACACACACCACCTTTTTCTCTCTTTTAGCCAGGGTTGACAGTGCTATTTTATATATCAAATGATCTAACAAAATTAAAAATATATTGAAAAATAATGCAGCATTATATACATTTTACCTCTCAACTGGCATTCAAATATCCTCCTCATTTGTCAGATCTATATTTGAATGAGGACAATTGCACATAAATTATCTGGTAATCACCAGTCAGCTTCAAATATTGCAACATCAATTTTTTTCCTATTGCTGTCCTTCTGAAATTTCCTGCAATTATCAGATATTTTCTGCTCAGGCAGTAAAATCTGCTTCTGTAACTCCACAGAAACAATTATTTAGAGCCCACCATACACAGAAAGAGACAACGTGCTTATGTATGAGATCTATAGAAGACAGTGTCAATCAATATTATAATGCCAGTCACACAGGAGGAAATAAATGCTAGGTGATTTGATTACTCTTTTCTCCCAAGTATCAAATGCTCTTTAAAGTTTCTTACTGAAATCACTCTTTATCTTTCCCACTAGATAAGGTATTGGTGTTAGCCAAGAAAGTAATGGTTTTGTATGTGGAGTCCAATAAACAGAGCTTAAAAGTTTATTATCAAACATATTGCATGCTGCAATAAAAATGATGTATGCTCTTGGAACCTATTCAACACATAGGAAAATGCTGAAGGGCCAAGATGGGTGTTTGTCAACCCCTTGGAAAAGCAGCTCTTCACAGAAGGAAACATCAGCTCGCCGGAATACATTCTTCTTTCACTCTCAAATACAAAATCAGTTCCAATGGAAAATCCTTTAAAACATGCTATGCAAATAGAATGGATGCGGCATTTACCGAATCAATCCAATCTGGGCTCTGCGTAAAAGCCCGGATCTGGATCTTCATACTGAAACCTGAAGACTAACTCCATGAATTTCCTACAAGTTCTTATCTTTGCAGTCCTACGGCACCCTTCTCTGGTGGCTGATGCTGGTGAGGGCATTCTTGCTTCTACAGGTGCATTTCTGGCTTGCACCGCACTTGAAAAAAAGATTGAGTCAACAAGAAAGAAATCGAGAGTTTTTACACTAAAGCTCAGATACAAGCTTCTCTGGAAAAGTCAAGGCTCTGAGCTTTATTGTTTCTTTTCCTCACAGGGTCACGACAGCGACTCCTCACAGACAGGATAGGAGCCGAGCGGGCCGGGCTCTCTGTGCTTCCTCTGGTTTCCTGATGGGAGGCCAAGGGTCAATGGAGGTTTGTTCATGTGTCTACACTGCTGCTTTTTCTACAGGAGGAATCATGTGGCTCTGTATCCATGCTACAAAGTGGAAAGGCCTGAGAGAAAATACAAGAGGGAAAAGAGGTGTTTTGTTTTGTTTTGTTTTATGGAAGTGAAGAATATTTCTACTATTTTGATAAGCAAAATTATAAGTTTAAAGTGAGCTTCTTTAGGAAATTATAACCCCAACATTCTTTTCTAATTTACATTACCACTGCTGTCTACAAGGCATCTGAGTTTGTGAACCCTGTTCTAGTTAAACCAAAATTCAAGGGCGCTTGGGTGGCTCAGTTGATTAAGCCTCCGACTCTTGATTTCTGCTCTGGTCATGATCTCACGGTTCCTGGAATCGAGTCCTGCGTCGGGCTCTGCGCTGACAGTAGGGAGCCTGCTTGGGATTCTCTGTCTCCCTCTCTTCCCTCCCCTCCCCCACTCATGCTCTTTTTTTCTTTTTTCTCTCTAAATAAATAAATGAACTTAAAAAAAATCAAGTGAAAGTGTCTTCCTGACATTTCCTTCATCCTTGAAAAACCACAAGTTTCTTCACTGACAGGCAACGTCCCATCTCCTCTTTGATGCCTGTACCACGTTTGTGATGATTGGAAAGCAATGATGAACATGGTGACTTCTCTCATGTAGGTGAGTCACATGTTGTTTACATTCTTATCTTATCACACCATCATGTGTAGGAACTCCAGAAAACAAGCTCCAGTTGCCCTGTGTCACCTTCCTGCCTTGTGCATACCCTATTTTTTTTTTTTTCATTGATTTCCTGATTGATTCTTACTCAAGCAGCAAAGAGTAGAGATCTTGCCAGATCTCCAAGGCCGTGTTGGCAGGATCAGAGCAGTGCAGCCACTCAGCACAATTCTCTCCCTCTTTCCTCTGGGCTTTTACTCTCCTCTTCTTACACAGGCTGAAATACCATCTAGACAGGAGTGCATCGCACGCCCACATCTTGGACCGATCTGGTAATCACCTGGATCCAAACCTGAATGCATGGCATGAATTTTCTCTCATAATAGACAATACAATGAGTAGTTGAACATGTGTAAACATATAAAGCAACTAGAGAAAAGTGATCCCTAAGGAAATAGACTGCTCTGTGTGTTTTGAAAACATTCAGCAGGAAGACAATGCCAAAGGGATTTCACTAGGAAATTCCATTTTATTTCCAAGGCTTCTTGAGTAGCTAAAATTTAAATATTTAGGTTTGAGGACTTTATGCTTTGCTATGTGGCTTCTTATGTTTAGTGTCTGCCTTTTTATAATCTGTCAAATAGAAATGGTCAAGTTCATCCTTCAGCAAAGCACATGCAATAATTCTCATCTTTTGCTGAAGGTTTTTGCTCACGAATAAAGCCTGCAAATCTCTTAAGATGAAGAATTTTCAAGAACTCATAGGCCTTGTTTGACTCTTTGATCTGGAGAACAATGCTGTCTTTCTTGCTGTATTTGGGTATTTGGGACGATTCCATTCCTGGTTCCAAACAGGAATAACTGATGTGCACACACACACACAAAAAAAAGGCAGCACCACTGAGGACCTCCCAAAAAGTTTGGAGTTTAGTTCTGTGTGGTTTATTTTTATTCTTGTTTTACTCAAGCTGGTTTGCCTATTCTGTAAGCATATGCACCATATGCGACTGAAGACTGCTAAAAGCTCTTTTAAACAGGAATCCCAAAAAGAAAGAAATGAAACTAAACAGAAAGAAAATGAAATTAGCAGTTCTTTGCAACGTGTGTTTAGAGAGGAAGTCTGACAAGAGAAAATTAATGTCCCTAAATTCTTGCATGCCTAAATGCCGCAGTGCATTTATAAGGGGTGGGGTTGAAGAAATAAATTTGAAACGATGTTACTTTTCAAAACACAGCTCCCTAAATGAGAGCCAAGAATTCACACAGAGACCCATTGCCTGGTTTTTCTGATAGTTGGGCTAGACCTTGCATCATCTTGTAGAATGTGAAAACATGCAATTAAAATCATCTGACATTTTTCTTTGTTCCTTAACATATTGAAGATGTGCAGCCCACGAGTATGGATTCAAAAATCCAGAAGCCAGATTTTATCTAGCAGCCCAATAAATCAGGACTTGTGAGTGATTGTCTTATGGTCACAGAGGCAAGTCATATAGCTTACTAACTTTAGCTCCAGCTTGTTAAAAAGAGAGAAGAATCAATGCTTAAGGAATTTGTGAAGATGAATAGCACTCGGCACTGAGTAAGTACTCATTAAATGAGTTTTGAAATGGATTTTAGATGTATAAGCTAATATTTTGTAAATGCTTGTCATTTGAGACAAGTCTTTTTTCAATCATCATCGTGTGGTCTAATCAGCAGGCTTGGCTTCAAGTTGGAAACTGAACAACATAACTCAATGTCACAAAGAAATTTATAAGGCAGATGGCAACCTGGGAATTTCCCAAGGTCATACAAGTAAGGGCAGAGCCAGTACCAAAAAAGTAAATGGCATTCCTTCACTCTATATCTGGTCTTATCCACCACTTAAGTATCTTTAACACTAAATAGAAAAACAAACACACAAAACAAAACAAAACGAAATACCCACATAAGATATTATGTTTGCAACTCACCTTGTTGCCCATCTTTGGCCCCATAAACATCTAGACCACAAGGTAAATTGCTGTGCATCTCTAGGATACTGGACACCAAGCTTTATGCTATAACAGACTGGATATCACAGAGGTTAGAAGTACAAACTCAAGCCTGAGTTAAAAACCCATCTTCGTCATCGTATTGGCCCTTTACTGCTATGTAATGAATGTCCATGAACTTGTGGTGGAAAGCACCACATGTTTGTTATCTTGCACCTCCTGAGAGACAGGAATCCAGGCTCTGCAGAGCTGAGTCCTCTGTTCCTGGTCTCGCAAGGCTGCGATCGAGGATTTGTCCGGACTATGTTGTCATCTGAAGTCCAGGGTCTTCCAAATTCTTTCAGGTTGTTGGCAGAATTCAGTTCTTCACAGCTATGGAATTGGCGGTTAGTTGCTTCCTTTAAGTCAGCAGGCAGACCACTTACTTGAAGGAAGTCCCCAGTGCCATTTATAGGGGCTTTCACTAGATGAAGCTGAGCCCACCCAAGATAATCTCCTTTTAGTTAACTCAGTATCAATTTGTTAAGGACCTGAGTTAAATCAGACTGTATCCTTCACTACTGCCATAATCTATCAGTTAGAGGCAAGTCACAGGTTGTGCTTGTACTCAAGGAAGGGGGTTGGATAGAAGCATCACCCATTGGGGGTCACCTCAGGGTCGTTCTGCACTGATTACTTCCAAGATGAACTTTGGGCAAACTCTTTAACATCTCAGAGCACCAATTTCCAAGTCTGTAAAAGGGAACTAACTGATGAACCTGCCTCCTAAAGCTACTTTGAGGATTGAATAAAAGCATATATGTAGAGAGCTTAATATAATGACAGCATGTTCATGGAATGTGTTAGCTATTGTTTTCAATGGGTATATTGTGCATGAGATAAACCATTTTAAACAAAGTTTGAGTCATCTTGAATTATTTTAATTAGGTGGGCTATATAAAAGAAATTCATAGAATACATATATGTGTATACACATATGTATTTATGTATATATACATATTTTATATGTGCATGTATGTATATAGATGCATACACTCATGACATATGTATAGTCACATACAGAAACATGAGACAGAGTCTCATAAAATCTTTATTCTTGGGTCCTGCCTTAAGGTCAATTGTGAATAGGAGTATATATTGAATTAACAAATGACTTCTTCTACTTCTAAGTGAAAGCTTTTCTATTTTTTTAAATGTGTATTTATTTATTTTTGAGACAGAGTGCAAGTAGGGGAGGAGCAGAGAGAGGGGAAGAGAGAGAATCCCAAGCAGGCTCCACACTGTCAGCACAGAGGCCAATGCCGGACTCCATCCCATGAATCATGAAATCATGAAGACGAAATCAAGAGCTGGATGCTTAACCCATTGAGCCACCCAAACACCCCAAGTGCAAACTCTTTTTAAATAAATGATAAACTTCATAAATATAAGTGTTTCCCAAACTGTGTTCCATGAAACTCTTATATTACATGGACTAAGTCACAAGAGGATCATATGGTTAAATAAGTTCGGGATCTTTGGGTTTAAGTAGTATTTTAAGATTTTCTTATTTCAGGGAAAAGTTCTAAAATGTTGAACATGGAACCTTTTTTTTTTTTCCTTTTTGAGCATCTCTGGAGCTCCTGTTCTTCAAAAGGCCATCCAGGAAATTCTAGTCTAGATGTTCACACCAAAAGTGAGATCCTCAAACATGTATCTGTGATCATAACTACTTTCCTTTTTTAGGTCCTATCCATCTCTACAGGATGATTCACTTTTCTCTTAGTGTTTGAGCACTTACCAGTTGACTCCTGTGTGCCAGATAATTATGGACTGAAAGTTTACATTACCCCCAAATCCATATGTTGAAGCCCAATGTGATGATACTTGAAGATGGTGCTTTTGCTGCGATGAGGTTATAAAGGTGATGTTTGGTTTCATAGGATGGATCAGTGTCCATGTAAGGAGAGACATCAGAGAGTTTGCTCGCTCTCTCTTTCTCTGCACACACATATTTAAGAAAGGCAATGGAAGCACACAGCGTGAAGGCTGGAGGAGACTCTTCATCAGCATCTGACCACACTGGTATTCTGATCTCAGACTTCCAGCCCCCAGAACTGTGCAAAAATACATTTCTATCCAGTCTATGGCATTTTGTTATGACACTCCAAGTCAACTAAGACAGTGGTACAGTCCCGTAAGTTTTCTTCATTTTCATAATATCTCTGAGAAATAAATAATCTATGCTTCATTTTGTGGAGCCCTAGGAAGGCTAGGACCCTTAACCATGTTCCACAACTAACGGGATCCAGGGGTTGAACTCAACTCTTTCTAATCTTATGTACTTTCTATTACATCGCCTCACTGATGCCTTTCTAAGGCTGAAAGCCATGGTTTATTGTGACCTAGGGTTGAGATATAGCGACAGAAAGCATGCACAGCTCATCAAGGTATGACCTCTTTCTGGGGAAAAGTGATTAAGGCAAAATAAATATCTTGAACTCCTGAATCACCACCATACATGACTGGGTAATATATATATATATATATATATATATATATATATATATATATGTTGAATTCTACTATATAGCCAATAACATTGTGATGAGTTTCCAATGCATTTCCATATGAATGAGGTTCAATGTGACATCCCTTGAATACTAAGTCCAGATGGGAAAAAAAAATTTAGTTCACTAAGAGAGCAAGTCTTCAATTTTCATAATCACTTTATAGAATAAAATCTACTGTAATGTTTTTGAATAAAGGTTTTTGGGGAACCTAGGTGGTTCAGTCTGTTGAACATCCAACTTTGGCTCAGGTCATGATCTCACAGTTTGTGAGTTTGAGCCCCACATTGGGCACTGTGCTGACAGCTTGACCCTGGAGCCTGCTTTGGATTCTGTATCTCCCTCTCTCTCTTCCCCTTCCCTGATCTCTCTCTCTCTCTCTCTCTCTCTGTCAAAAATATAAACACTTAAAAATAAATAAAGGTTTTTGTTTGTTGGTTTTTAGCTAAGGCCTCATGGGAAAGGATATACTTGCATATTTAAAAGTAGAAAGTCTACTAGTCAATATGAAGAAAGGAGGAGCACCTGGCTGGCTCAGTCCGGTAGAGCATCCAACTCTTGATCTCAGAGTTGTAAGCTCAAGCCCCACGTTGAGTGTGAAGTGTACTTTAAAAAACGTTTGAAGAACAATATGAAGAAAGGAGCAGTAGCCTGGATATCTTCTATGGGGACAACCAAAAATAAAAATGTAACAAACTGATAGGTTTTAACAATGAAATAGTTTCTAAACTTTCTGTTATACTACACTTCATCTTTGTGAAAATGTCTTTCTCCACTCTTAAGAAAGGAAAATGTGTCATAGACAAACTTCTGGAGGTCTTAGCATACTGTAATATGCAGGTGCTCCAAGCACTATGTAGAAAATAAGGCACGTGACTTCAAATAAGAGGAAAATAATAAAAATGAAAGACAAAGATGAAGAAAATGAGATTACTGTAAATAATGTCAGTTCTTATGTTTTGTTATCTCAAAGTCAGTTGAAATACAGTTGGCCCTCATTATTTTATTTTACCAACCAAAAGATGACCAAGGTATATCTTTTAACTTTTGTGTCTCACTGCCCCTCTCCTCATTCTTTTCCATGTAGGCATCCTTGATATCCACTTTCACCTGAAATAATAAGTTGGAAAATTGGGGAAGGGAGGTAGAAGAACTTGGAATTATTTCTTTCAGGCCCTGAATCAACCCTTGAATTTTATGTCCATCCATCCCAGGAATGATTTTGTATTTCTTGTGATTTGTTTTCAAACATTTAATTATCTCAAAATTTGCTATGTATTTTTATATTTTTTATATTTTTTAAACATATTTATTTGATTATCTGGGCGACTCCGTATGTAGGTACTTTAAAGATATTGAAAATAATTTGTTTTTGAGACAGAGAGTGCAAACAGCAGAGAGGGGCAGTGGTGGGGGGAGAGAGAGAGATTCCCAGGCAGTTTCCATGCTTAGTATGGAGCCTGATGTGGGGCTCCATCCCAACCCTGGGATCGTGATCTGAGCTGAAACCAAGAATTGGATGCTCAACTGACTCAGTCACCCAGCTTCCCTTGAAATGAAAATTGTAGTAAATATCTATTTTGTCACAATAAGAAATAACTTAGGTCTTGTCCAACAGAAATTTCTGTGATGAGGGAAATATCTACAATTTCTGCACTGGTCAGTATAGCCACTAGGCACACATAGCTATTGAGCTCATAAAGTATGCTAGGGTGACAGAGGAGCTGTATTTTACATTTTATTTAAGTTAACTTTTAAATAACTACATATAGATAATGGCTACCATGTTGAAAAGCACAGAAATGTATTTGTAATATGCTTCCATTATTATCACGCTTATCAGTTAGGACAAGGTTTCTTGTCCTGTTTCTGAGTAATAGTTGATTAAATAAGGCAGAAGTTTATTTTCTCTCAAGGTCAAAACTTTCAGAGGAGATCTATTTGAAATGGTAGGGAGATGGGATGGTATTTGGAGCTGTTAGAGATCCTTACTTCATCTAGCTCTTCATTCCAGCGTATGTGATTCCTACTCCCCAGACAATGTTATAACCAAGATGGGTGGAGCTCCGCATTTCAGCCAGAAATTAGGTAGAGGCAAAGAGGAAAATAAAGCCAAGTGTGATTGCCAGGGGTCTTTTAAGTATGGTTCCCACAACCTGGTGCCAACACCTCTGCTCTTATCCCATTGTCTACAGTTACTCTCAAAATTACCCTTGACTGCCAGGGACGATTGGGAATCAAGCTTTTATTATTCTGGGTAATCATTTGTTCATAAAAAAGTATATCAGGACTTCTATTGTTTTAGAAGGAAGGGGAAATGGAGGTGGAAGTGACTGATAGCCCCTTCATCATTCAGTAAGAAGAAGTACAAACTTGGACGAAACAGAGGAAAGGATTTATAGAGGGATATGGGGGGTGCTGAAAAAATAAAAACAGCAGAAAACAAATAGCTCTAAAGATGAGGTAATATCACTCAGTGAAACTCCCCAAGATGCCTTCCATTCTATATTTGTAAATTTTACAAAGATGAATTTAGAAACAACTAGAAGTAATTGCCAGTATTCCAGAGGGTATGTTTCTTTTGATGCTACTTTAAAAAAAAAATCATGAAGATCCCAAAGTTCCCCCGGATTATAGGTTATAGTTCTGCACATGCGCGCGCACACACACACACAAATAGCTTCTCAGTTCGGAATTCCACCAACAGCTACTGTTTCAGTGCTCAAAGACAATGTCTCTACTTTTGCAGAAATCAGACGGCAGCCAGCTGGTAACTTGCTGCAACTTGGGTTAATGCAGAGAAACAAAGGTAGTCCTGACTCAGCAAAGTGTTACGTATAGCTTTTTTTTTAAAGTTTATTGATTTATTTTGAGACAGAGAGACACTATGCAAACAGAGAAAGGACAGAGAGAGAGAGGGAGAGAGAGAGAGAGAGAGAGAGAGAGAGAGAGAGAGAGAATCCCGATGCAGGGCTCGAATTCATAAACCACGAGTTCATGACCTGAGCCGAAGTCGAGGGGGGACACTTAACCAACTGAGACACCCAGGCGCCCAAGTTTTTCTTTTTTCTTTTTTAACTGTATCATTTGCTCTGGGATTTCCTGATTGCTTTCACAATCTTCTAAGCCTGTGATACTGGAAGTATGGTCCACTTACCAGAACTTTTCTACAAAATGTGGAGACAAAAGTAGCAAATTGTAAGCATTTAGAAACCTGTACAGCAGCTTGACAAAGGAAAAATATTTCTATTGAATCTAATAATAAAAACTGGGAGCTTACATTTTGCATGTCTTTTATTTAATTTTCTAGTAACTTCTATTAGATTTTACAAAAGTGACGGTCATCAATATATTGGAAATTTAAAAGAAAAAAAAAAGCTATTTGCCTCAGGTAGTTAGAGAAACACTAATTTAAGCCTCCCTTCCTGCCTTGAATTTTTGCTGTGGAATAGACTTTTCCCAGCAAAGCTTCAACAACCACAATTGAAAGGTAGTTTTTCTTGTTGTTGTTTTACAAATGTTAAAATACAGAAAACAAACTGCAAATAACCAAGCCTCCAAATACAAACCCTCTCGATTTGCTCACAGAAAGCACCGTGCACCTTGCTCTGCCTCTGTCCCTACAGAGTGTGCCACGGGCTGGCTGCATTGTTTAACCTGGGATTTGATCTAAAAATTACAAGAGGAATGGGAAAATCCGGATCTGCCGGGCTACAATTGTTCCACAGGTTTTGTGTGGTGTTTTTACACATTCAGATAGCGCCACAGAAAGAACACTCCCAGAGCTGTCTACTTGCTAAAGGAAGGGACACTGCCGATGCGTGTCCTAATTTTAACACCAAATCATAGCCTTTGGTCCACCCTGGTTGACTCATCCAGCCCCATTTAAACATATAGGTAAGCCACAGAGACCCAGCATCCCCACAGAGTGCTTCTACATAGGCCACATTTCACATTATCACTCACAGTTTAGAACTTTCTCACTCAAATCCGAAAATAAAGTTAAAAACAGTATAAAGCAGCAAACCTGGAAATACTTCTAAATATCAGAAAAACAAAAACACAATTTCTTATTAACATGAAAAAAATGTCTATGTCAATGTGCAAGGGTAATATATTTATCTGATTCACAATCTTTTTAAAATCCCTATCCTGCACATTCCTGTTTTAAATGGGTCTTTTTAAATGGGCCTGGAGGCCGGCAGGTCCAAGATCATGGCACGGGCAGATTCTGTGTCTGATGAGAGCCCAATTCCTAGAAGGCCTTATTATTTTTTTTTTTTTAAATCATAATCTCACCTGATAAAAGGGCCAAGGGAGTTTTGTGGGCCTCTCTTGTAAGGACATGAATCCTATACATGAAGCTTCCCCCTCATGACCTAATCTCCTCCCCAAACCCCCACCTCAAAGTACCACCATTTTGGTGATTGGGTTTTCAACCTAATGAATTTTGGGGAGACATAAACATTCAATTTATAGACCAGATGAAATATTTAAAAAGTAAATCTTTTCATATAGTTGTCTGGCATTGTTACTTCTTTGGCTATGGAAAAAAAGGAAAGGAAAGTAGAGCATTAACTTTAGGTCTTCAATGCAAGCCACTAGAAATTGTCTCCAAGCTATTTTTCCAACCTCTTACCTTCCCACATCCATGTTACATCTTACCCAGGCTGCTTAATACCATACGAGCTAGTCCTGAATGTTCACTTTCACTTCTGCTTATAGTTCCTTGTCCTGATTGAGTTTCTTGAGGACAAGAACTTTTTTATCTTCTTTATCCTTGTGTATCCAGATAATCACATAGGGTCTGGCTCATGGAAGGCACTCGATTTTCCCCATTCTCTTTTTCTATTCAAGTGGTTTGACAATTCCTTCTGGGCTAGCTGAATTTGCAGAGAACCTCTTCCAACACCCCTCTTTCCTCCAAATTATTTAAAGTAATTAAGTACGTATACACACACTTGCATGCACAAACCCATTCATTAGACATGAAGAAAGGAAAACAAATTAAAATAGCACCAATTTTCCCTCTTTTTTTCTTGGTATTGGAATAATATCCTCGTAATTTATCCATGGTTTTCTAAGGAGAGGGTGTTGCTGGCAACATAGCAGTTGTTAATGATCTTATTTGCATTAAGGACACCGTGGGTGTATATCCATTTTTAGTATCCTTACTTTGTTCCTAAAAGGGAAGTTGTAGGGATAAAAACTGTATCTCAAAGTATCCTTGAGACTGCAAATTGTTTACTGCATCAGGGTTAACTCCCAACTTTTATGGTACTTTAACTCCTATCTCTACACTCTTGTTATTTGATGCAGGTGGCTTTATGCCGGTCTATCTCCCCAAAATCAATTAAATCAGACAAAGGAAACTTCTGTCTCCTGTGGTTTATTCCATTCTAAGATGTTGAAAAAGAATGAGACATGCTGCTAATTTGGGCGTAAATATTTTCACTTAAATACGGAGACACATTTATTAAAACACACTATTCTCCTTGACGAGTTATTTGCCCAAGTTAAAAGATTATTTTTGATTCATGATATATTCTGAGTCAAACCTATTAACTATTTTAACACTGACGACTAGCTTGATCTCAAGTTTTTCCAATCAATGTTTCATGAAGCGGAGTTAGGTGAGAAAGAAACATAATTTCTACAGGGAAAAAATTCCATTTTTAACCCAACATGAAATACTAGAATATTCAGTCAAATCTTTACTTCATATACTTAAAAATATTTATATCCAGTTCAAATTTCTTAACTTAAAAACAAGTTTATTTATTTATTTTGAGGGGGAGTGAGGAAGGGACAGAGAGAGCGGAGAGTAAGAATCCCCAGCAGTGCAGAGCCTGATGGGGGGCTTGAACCCGTGAACTGTGAGATCATGATTTGAGCCGAAATCAAGAGTCAGAGGCTTAACCAACTGAGTCACCCAAACACTGCTATCCAGTTCAAACTCTAATTCCACTATACTATCATTATTATCTTACATTATTTGCATCCCTACAATAATTTCCTTTGCTGTCTGTCTTTTAGCGAGACTCTACATGGAGAGTGTCATTTTGTTTTTGGTCACGGGGCAGTGTTAGGAGACATGGTGGTCTCCTGAGTCACATGGCCACCTTGTAAGTCAAGGCTCAGAAAAGCTCTGTTGTCTGAGTGCCTAATGCATAATAGGCACACAATAAAGATTTAATAAATAAAATTAATGGGAGAAATTTGAGCTTCTAGTTATCTAGTGTCCTCACACTCGCTTCTGAGCAAATCTCATCCTTAAAGTTAACATTGTTCGCTAATAGAGGGAGGGACTGAGTCTCCCTACATTCCAGAACATAAAAAATATCGCTAGTTTCCTAATGCAATTAAAAATCACAAAGGGTAAAAACCAGAAGCAATAACATCAGACTGCTTAGTTCCAATGCTTTTTTTCTGACACCAAGTAGCACTTCATTAATTTCACTTCTCTGTGCCTCAATTTTTTCTTCAAGAAAGATGGAAAAATTACTAGTATCTCCTTCAGAAGACCGTGAGGATTAGGTGAAATGAGGCACCGAACATGCGTAGAACAGCGCACCGAGTAATCCTTCCCAAGAAGACTAGTCTTATTGTTGCCGCTGTTACTGCTGTGGCTTTACTATCTGAGGAATTTAAAGCTGTTCTCTGCTCTCACATCTATTAGGCGCATGTAACCGCTCTTAGACTTCATTTCTCTACTTCCCAATTCTTAACACAAATCCAACTGTAAGAAACAGTATTCACAAAGCACTCTTTGAAGGAGATGCGATCCATCCTTCTCCTGGGCTTATTCTTCTCAAACTGTGCCCTTTGGAATAGTACATTAGCTCTCCACTCTAAACCACCACACCCAGTACTCTCCCTTTTTGAATTCCGATAATAAAACTTCTAGTGTGATTCTATTGGAACAATGCATTATTCAATAGAAAGTCTCTGAGCAGCTACTCAACATATTTTTTGTACCCTTAGGTCTTTCTAGAGATTTGCATTTCTTGGTGTTTCATATAACCATGTGTAAGAATTTTGCCTTAGCATTTCATCACTGTTCTAGTGAAGGACATTATCATAAATATCCCATTGCACTCTACTCTATTTATTTCAAAGATGTTGTTTATTAGAGCTCACTTGATATTGCAGGTGCTGTTGAAGTCCTTACATCCATTAGTTCAGGTTGTGCTCACTGGAACTCTGCAGGGTAGTGGTGCTAACACTGCTCTCCTTTTAAATACAGAGGAACTGGGGCGCCTGGGTGGCGCAGTCGGTTAAGCGTCCGACTTCAGCCAGGTCACGATCTCGCGGTCCGGGAGTTCGAGCCCCGCGTCGGGCTCTGGGCTGATGGCTCAGAGCCTGGAGCCTGTTTCCGATTCTGTGTCTCCCTCTCTCTCTGCCCCTCCCCCGTTCATGCTGTGTCTCTCTCTGTCCCAAAAATAAATAAACGTTGATAAATACAGAGGAACTGAAGATTAGAGATATAAAGCATCTTTCCCAAGGTCACAACCAGTAAGTGCTGTGGCCAGGAAGCCACTTCAACCAGGGGGTACTAACTCAAATAGTGTCCCCCCCCAAATTCATGTCTAATGGGAACCTCAGCACGTGGCCTTGCTTATATTTTCTGCTCTTTCTTTCATCTGTATTTTATACTTTTTAGCATATAGGTCTTTCACCTCCTTGGTTAAATTTAGTTCTAAGTATTTTATTCTTCTGATGCTATTATAAATGGATTGGAAGAATAAATATTGTTAAAATATCTATATGACACCAAGCAAGCTATAGATTCAATGCAATCCCTATTAAGATTCCAATGGTGGGGCGCCTGGGTGGCTCAGTCGGTTGAGACTTCAGCTCAGGTCATGATCTCACAGTCTGTGAGTTCGAGCCCCGTGTCGGGCTCTGTGCCGACAGCTCGGAGCCTGGAGCCTGCTCCGGATTCTGTGTCTCCTTCTCTCTCTGCCCCTCCCCTGCTCACACTCTGTCTCTCTTTCTCTCTCAAAATAAATAAACATAATAATTTTTTTTAAATGGCCTTGAGCGTCAAAGCTCAAAAAAAAAAAAAAGACCATGAATAACAAAAACAATCTTCACAAAGAAGAACAAAGCTTTAGGTACGACACCACTGGATTTCAAACTACATTACAAAGCTATAGTAAACAAAACAGTGCAGTATTGGCATAGAAACAGACAGACCAATGGAACAGAATAGGGAGGCCAGAAATAAACCGATATATATGTAGTCAATTAGTTTGCAATTAAGACACCAAAATATACAATAGGGAAAGGATAATGTCTTCAATAACTTGTGCTGAGAAAACTGGAGGTAAAAGAATGCAACTGTACTCCGATCTTATACCATACACAAAAATCAACACATAAGGACTGAAGACCTAAGATCATAAAGCCCCGAGGAGAAAATGTAAATGTAAAGAAAAGCAAAAATAAGCCAGTTGGACCACATGAAACTAAAATTCTTCAGCACAACCATGGAAACCATTAACAATATAAAAATTATAGAATGGGAGAAAATATTTGCAAACTCTGGTAAGGGGTTAATATCCCAGCTAATATCACAAATATACAAAACCCCATACAGCTCAATAGCAAAAACATACACACACACATACACAAAAACAAACAAACAAAAAAACCCATTCCAATTAAAAAATGGATAAAGAACTTGAATAGGCATATTCAAAGAAGACATACACATACATGGAAAGGTGCTCAATGTTACTAATCGTCAGGGAAATGCAAATCGAAGCCGCAGTGAGATGTCATCTCAGCCTGTTATCAAAAAGACAAGGAGTGGGGCGCCTGGGTGGCGCAGTCGGTTAAGCGTCCGACTTCAGCCAGGTCACGATCTCGCGGTCCATGAGTTCGAGCCCCGCGTCAGGCTCTGGGCTGATGGCTCGGAGCCTGGAGCCTGTTTCCGATTCTGTGTCTCCCTCTCTCTCTGCCCCTCCCCCGTTCATGCTATGTCTCTCTCTGTCCCAAAAATAAATAAAAAGCGTTGAAAAAAAATTTTTTTTAAATAAAAAAAAAAAAAAAGACAAGGAGTAACAAATGCTGGTGAAGATGTTGAGAAAAGGGTACTTTGAGCACTGTTGGTGGGAATGCAAACTGGTATAGCCACTACAGAAAATAGTATGGAGTTTTCTCGGAAAATTAAAAATAGAACTACCCTATGATCTGACAATCTCACTTCTGGGGATATATACGAATGAAACAAAATCACTATCTTGAAGAAATATCTTCACCCCCAGGTTGTTCATGATTCAAGCATTATTGAATAAAGCGTTCAAGCATTATTCATGATTGCCAAGACATGGAAACCGCCTAAGTGTCCACCAACAAATGAATAGATGAAGAAAATATGATGTGTGTGTGAGTGCATACTTGTGTTTGCGTGTGTGTACGTGTGTATATACACAAACATCTATCTATACGCACCCACACACCCATGATGGAATATTATTCAGCAATAAAAAAAGAAGGCATTCCTGCCATTGGTCACAACATGGATGAATATGGTAGACATTATGCTAAGTGAAATAAGCCAGACAGAGAGACAAATACAGCATGGAATCACTTACATGTAGAATCTAGAAAGAAGTCAAAATCACAGAAAAAGAGAGTAGAATGGTGGTTGTCAGCGACCTTTGGGAGAAGTGGGGAGAGTTGGGTAAAAGAATACAAACTTTCAGTTATAAGATGAATAAGATCTGAGAGTCTAATGTATTGATATGATGATTATAGTTGACAATACTGTATTGTATAATTGAAATTTGCTAAGAGAGTAGAACTTAAATGTTCTCCCCAAAATAAAAACAAATAATAGTAAATATACGAGATGCGAATAATTAGTAAGTATATGAGATGACAGATATGTTAATTAACACAATTGTAGGGAATTTTTTTACAATGTACATCATGTTTATCAAGTCATGATGTGGCACATTTAAAAATTAAACATTAAAATTAGAAAGAATAAAAAAAGAATGAGAGAATGTGACTTTATTTGGAAATACAGTCTTTTGCAGATGTAGCTAAGATGCTGTTATACTGGATTAAAGTGGATCCTCATCCAATGACCAGTGTCCTTATAAAGAAAATCCGAAGAGACAAGGACATGTACAGAAGGAAGATGGCCATGTGCAAAGAGAAGCTAAGCAAGGAAGTGATGAAACTTTAAGCCCAGGAATGCCGAAGATGGCTGGCCGCCACCAGCAGCTAGGAAGAGACAAGGAAGAATTCTTTCCCAGACCCTTCAGCGCAAACATGGCCCTGATCACACTTCGACTTCAGACTTCTGGTTCCAGAACAGTGAGAGAATAAATTTCTGTGGTTTTAAGCCAACCAGTTCAGGTATTTTGTTATACCAGCCCTAGGAAATTGATGCACGAGTTTGTAGATAAACAAGCATTTTGTTAAGTCACGAAAATCTCCACTATAAATTTAATTGCTTATATTATGGACGTGTCCTGTCAATTCTGCTTTGCTGATTTGGGGAGTGCAATAATTTCTCTTGCTCAGTCTAGAAGCTAATAGTAATTACATTGATTTATCCAATAAACAAATATTAAGTATTTATTATCTACAAAACTATGTGTCTATTAAGCACTGATCTTACAAAGATGACTGAGACACTGGGGAATCCTGACCTCAGGGAGCTTAATATCATGGAGCGCAGGGAGAAAGATCTAGAATATTGCAGTATGTGAAGAAATGAGATCTGTTTTACATTTTAAGCAATCTGTTTTGTATTCTACCGTGGTACACTGTAAAACCAAAATGATAATTATGACACAGAAAAAACAAAAAAACAAAAACGTACATTGGTCTGAATCTCCACGGATTAGTGAAACCCAATCGATGAATAGTTCAGTTCATTGATTCCTTCTTCATTTTCAAAACCCCAACACACAAACTTCCAAAGATACTTTTTTTTTTACACTCACTGATGCACAGTTTTAGTTTTCCCTTTAAAGAGATGGAGTCCTGTTTTGTCCGCTGCCCTTTCTATGGTAAACAAAATGAAAATAAATCCTGCAGTAGTTAGTGCTCCATTTTTAAGGGACTCATTAAAAATAAACAGTAGAGTACAGGCAATTACAATTAACAAACATAGGCATAAAAACCACAAATAAAGGGCCATTAACACGGAAAAAATAATTACTCAATCTTTCCTCCAGATGCTTTTGTCAGTTTCATTTGCTGACACTGATTAACAATTTTTAAGAGGTTGCTGTAGCCTGCAGTTTGTCCCTTCACTATTCCCTCTTCTGTGTGTCTCACAAGAAAAGGGAAATTATCAGGAATGTCAGTGAATTCTACTAAAGTCTATTTAAAATGTGATGCTTATATCTGTCTTTGCCTTTCCTTTTGGGGGGGAGTTTTTCAGGTTTTATGTTATTTGCGAATACAAAGTGATGGTGCAGAGACTTATCATTATGATAGTTGTTTTATTAAAGAAGATAAAGGAAAGGTGCAACAAATTATCTTCTTTTTTAAGGACAGGTGATTTGATAGAAGAGCGATGTGAACATGGAGAAAAACACAGAAAATAATTTGCAAGATATATTTTATCACCCCAGAGAATATCTTTGCAATTGTTTGTCCTGATATATTTTGTCATAATGCCTCACAAGCTGTGTGTGTGTGTGTGCGTGTCTTTGGGGAAGAAAAAGTAAGAAGCAATATGTTAATGCAGTTCTAACTATTTGGAAAAAACAAACAATATGAAGTTAAATTTTTGGTTCATTTGACCGATTCAGCAAATTGAGCCCGGGTAGATCTCACAGAATACGGTGTTACTAAAAGTTACACAAAAACGCTTAGGGTTCATCCTGCCAACCCTTGCATTAAAATCACCATCATTGTCATATCATGCAGTGGAATATCCTGTAAGAATCCAACTCTTGCGCAAGATTCGGAGTGGTGCTATCTCAAGGTTTCCCAAGAACTGGCCAGTAAAATACCATCGGCAATGACGTTCATGATTCATTTTTGGAAAAAAATGCCAAGAATTGTGATAAAGTAATAAATAAAGCACACATACTCCCAGCAAGCTGCTCATCGCACACAGGGCTTCAGCCACCTCCTTCCCTTGCTCATGTGACTCCCGCCAGTAATGAAACGTGTGTGGAAACATGAAGCATCTTACAAAAAGATGATAAGCCTTTTTCTGTTTCCAGACAACACATATCTCAATGGAGATTGGAAAGAGCATTTCACCAGTTCAGTGACCTGAGCTCTGCTACTAACTTATGATGTGGTCTCGAGCATAGCTCACCTTGCCTTTTGGTCCTGAATTTTCTCTCCATTATAGGGGAACTCAACACAGTGATCTTCAACTTCTTTCAAGTCAAACATTTTATGGTACTGAGATGTCAACTTAAGCCTTCAACAAAGTCCCTCACCCACCTCTTGGCTCCCTGTTAATGGCTGAGACCCTGCTTGCAGGGAAAGAGCTGAAGTCTAATGATCTCTGCCCCAGGGCTGCAACTGTTTGGAGGAACAGCTGGATGAGTAAACCTATACATCACCAAAACTAAATGTTTATACAGAAAAACGCAGGTCACTTTATGTGCCGGTTTGACTTAAATCCACAATATACGGTAATTGAAGCTTTTTAAAAGAAAAATATACTTTGCACATGGTTCTCTGAAAGAAGTCTATGTACTCTCAAATAAACATCAGCACTGCTTCGACTAAGCACTTTAGCCATCTGATTATTGCACAATTTTGTCAGATATTCTCCATGGTAATATGGAAAAAAAAAAAAAAAGAACAGAAATTGAGTTTGAATCCTGGCCCAGCAATTTACTATCTTTATGACTCTGCAGAAGTTGTTTGTTCTCCAATATCTTCATCTGTAAGCCACGAATTATGGTACATACTTTGTAGAAAGTGATAGAACTTAGAGATGGCTGCAGCCGAGTTGAAAATAGCAAAACCCCCTTGGGGCACCTGGTTGGCTCAGGTGGTATAGCATGTGACTCTTGATCTTGGGGCTGTGAATTTGAGCCCCACATTGGGTGTAGAGATTACTTAAAAATAAAAGAGAAAGAAAGAAAGAAAGAAAGAAAGAAAGAAAGAAAGAAAGAAAGAAAGAAAGAAAGAAAGAAAGGGGGAAGGAAGGAAGGGCGGCAGACCATCATTAAATGATAGCTATTCTTGGTAGTCTGGATCTCTGATGTGGCTTGAAAATGTTGCCCATAGATCATTGTGTTTCAATCACAAGTCATGCCTTAGGTTTATTTTTGGGGGGCAAAAAGGCATTATCCAAAATTACCTGGTGTGTCAGGCTATTCTTTGCAGCATCATCAAGTAATCATCTGCTGGACAAGAAACTTGTGCATATTTTACTTCACGATATTGGTATGAAATCTTCTAGAAATTTCCTCTAAGTAGCTCTTGTACCACATTCAAAATTAAATTCTATTCCATGTGCAAGTGATGAGACAATTTAGAATCGATGAAAATGAAAACAAAAATCTTTCAATCTGAAAATAATGAAAATCAAGTTGGTAAATTAGTTGAGAGAAGAATGGATGTAACAATTTGACCCAATTCCTGTTCCAAAATAGCTTTGTAATAATATGAAGACAAAATATATGAGTTAAAACAAATATTCTTTGGTAAATGATATTCAGCATTTTACCAGGCATGAGTTTTCATGAATGCTTCCTTTGAGTTGACTTTGACAGGTTATAAAATGGGAGGATGATCTTCCACATCCAGAATTAAAAGAGAGAGAAAGAAGGGAGGGGAGAGAGAGAGAATACCTAACATAATGTAAAATCCATGCTAGAATGGGATTTTGAAGTAATCTTTTCACGTGAAATTGTGACTATTATGTAAACTCAGAGGGACATTATGGAGGGAAACTCTGTGCATTTGTTCAGCAGGATTTCAGTGGAATGGACAACTCAATGAACCTAAAACCTTCTGGAAACAAGAAATCATTAGGCTGTCATTTGCACTTAGAATTTTCTGTTATGTAGATATGTCACCTGTAGTAGTTCATTAAAAATAGTTTTAAAAGTTCTTTTTACCACTATCCCCAACACATTGGCAGAATATAAATCAGTATCTTTGCCTTGAATATTAGATAGAAAGACATAACTATTCTAATTATTTTAAAGGTCACTTAAGATTCTTTTCCTCAAGAAGAACTTAAAGTTAATCTTCTTAAGAAGCTTAATTGTTCAGAGCAGAGGCTAGAGAGAGAAAAAGAGAGAGAGAAATCGTCACCCAAGTCTTACAGATCCTTGGGCCATTGCTCGAGTGCTAAGAGATGCTCAGTATATCCTCAGTAGGTCTCCTTTAGCCTTAAGTGAAGTTTTATATCATTTTCCTCTTTAATCAGTACCAGAGACAATGTCTTTATCTGAGTACTCTCTGGTACATGGGTATTCAGTGACTGACTCACGTGGTTCTGTCCACGTTAATAAAGGAATAAGAGTGTCAAAATAAATTGATCTGGGTATCTTCCCAAAGAGAACTATAGATGCTCTTGCATGAGGGAACTTAAGAGCCAGTTCTGGATGTGTCCAATATTGCTCCAACCTACATTCTAGGGCCACACTGTCTACGGCTACACCTGATTGCTAGGGGACTGGAATAGGTAGGGCAGATCTTCCCTAGGAGATGGGAAAACAGATTAGTGAACGTGTAACCAGTCTCCACCAGCACTGTGTTCTTGTTAACTCTTTTATTCAAAATAATCGCTAGGTACCTAAACAGACCGCCAATACCAAAGATCCAATACTGAGCTAAACCAGCCAGTACTTTCCTTCCCTGAGACCTCAAAGAGAAAATGGGTAAAAACTCCTCATGAATGCTATCAGACATTTGGATTTCAGGAACAGGTAAAATTTCATGATATTTGCAAAGTTTCAAAAAAATACTGCCCTCTAGAATCACAAATACTTTATTAAAATGGAGGGGGCAGGGACACCTGGGTGGCTCAGTCAGTTGTGTGAGCATGTCTTGATTTCAGCTCAGGTTGTGATGCCAGGGTTGTGGGATCCAGCCCCACATGAGGCTCAGAGCTGAGTGTGGAGCCTCCTTGAGACTCTCTCTCTCTCTCCCTCTGACCCTTTCTCCTGCTCACATGGGCGATCTCTCTCAACTAAAAATAAATAAATAAAAATTTGAAACATTAAAAAATAAAATAGAGGGGGCAGTTTAACAATTAAATATAGGAGGAATCAACGTGTATGGAAGTCTCAGTCAGATTAAGTGTCTGACTTTGGCTCAAGTCAAGATCTCACATTTCGTGGGTTTGAGCCCCGCATCGGGTTCTGTCAGACACCTCAGAGCCTGGAGCCTGCTTCAGATTCTGTATCTCCCTGTCTCTCTGTCCCTCCGCTGCTCACCTCTGTCTCTCTTTGAAAAAAATAAAGTAGAATAAAAATACATAAATAAATATAGGAAGAATCAAATCTCATGATAAGAGGCAGTCCTTGAAATTAAATGTATTTAATTTATGGGAGAGACACTGTTTATTTCTGTTTGATGTGGACCAATGACACCTTATCATAACACAATTTACCATTTGGACCAACACTGTGGAGCCCTTCCTGTGATGGGGAAAACACTGTGTACCCAGCAGACCACTGTCTTTTTAGGCATCTCACTTAAGTTTTTCTATATAGCTAACTGATAAAGTTTAACTCTCAGTGAAACTTTTTGTCAATGTAAACAAACTATAGGCTTTGGCCACCCAACAACTTGCTAGAAACAGTGATCCTCTGAGAGACTCCCTCTACTCTCTTACCACTGGAAATCAGTTATGGACTCCTTTAGAAATTTATTATTATTATTATTTTGGTATAAATTTTTGTGAATCATGTCCTGTCATATCGCCTTACGGTCAAGAAAGGTAACCTGTAAAATTTTTTTCTTTGAGGTTATTTGTTGAGGTTCATTTTGTTGCAAAGTTTATAATTAATATTTATGAACAGTCCACAATGTTTAAAAAGGTGCTTCTAGCATATTAATGTTCAAAAATACTCACTCCTTTAACCTCTAACCCATACTCCCATTGGAGGAGTTTACTTCCTTACTGCATCGACGTTAATCCCAGGACTTGCTCTGGCTTCAAATCCCATGACTTGCTTTGGCTTTAAGTGTGTAGAGAACTTACACCCTTATGATGAGGGAACCAAGGCAAGAGAAATGTAGATTAAATTAATTCTCCTTACAGCTTGCAGCCCACTGTGAGACACCTGAAACATGAAGAGTGTGACCTTCCTCAAGCAACTCATGGTTGCCTTACTTCTTTAATGTTTTGTTAAAAACTAAAAGTAACTGTATCTTAACAATAGCCAGCCCCTTGAGGTCCTGAAATCCTTTCTTCCAAATTCCTTAGAGACTTACAGTATCCCTAACCCCCCCAACTTAAAAATATATAATTAGCCACTCCTCGCAACCCCAGTGCAGCTCTTTCTGCCCACAGGCCCTGTCCCCATGCTTTAATAAAAACACCTTTTTGCACCAAAGACATATCAAGAGTTACGAAAATAATTACGAGAGCTTCAACAAAAAACCCACCAAGCAATGATCGACACTCTCAATGATATTTCCAATTATATCAATCCCCAAAATTGGTTCTCTGGGTTCAATCTTCATTCTTGGTTTAATACTATTATAATATTATTGATGGTTTTGTTTTTTCTTTCCAGTCTTCAGAATGATGATGTCCCTCCGCTCCTCTACCAAATCACCTAAGGTGTTCTTTGCCAATGCCCAGATGCTCACCGTTTCCACAGGAACCCCCGTTTCTACAACTGAAAAACAAAAGGGGGGAGATGTGAAGTTATTTCTGGAGAGTGCATTGTAAGTCCTGGAGGGTGAATGGAGCAATAACTGAAATGTCAGCAATGTTCTGGTCTCAAGGCTGTAGAATGTGATAGCATTAGGAGATACAGAGCCCCATGATCCCACAGAAGACAGTTAAGATACAAGACCTGCTGACACTCCTTGAAACTACACTTGCTCCCTGCATGCCTTCACGTAGCCACAAGGTGTGTGTCTAGTTTATGTCTACATTTCCTCTTTCCATGTTTTGATATTCTTTGATACTTACATATGTCTGGAAACTTTTTTTCATTGCATGGCCACATCCTTATTCTTGAATTTGGGTTCATCCTTGTCTTATTTGGTCAATGGAATGCAGGTGGAAATGACAGTGAGCTGGTCACAACATGAAGCCTTAACAATTAAGCCTGGGGGTCCAAAGAGGCTGAGAGACATGTGAAACAGACCTGACTCAAGATTCTAAGCTCCATCCAGTTCACCCTAAATTTGCTGACCCCCAATCAACCTACAGATGCATGAAATGAGTCTAGCTGAGATTAAGACAATGGTTCCATGTGATCTGAAGACATGTAAGATTTAAATGTTTACTTTTATATGGCAGTGAGATTTTGGACTGCTTGTTAGCCATTTGCAGCCGACTGATAGACTGCTGGAAGGTTGTCTTTGTGGAATACAAAGTTTTACGCATATAGTAAATTAAATATGCTGATATGATATTTAGATTCTCTAATTATCTTCATCTATTTGATTTGTAAGATTTTATGTAAAGCTAAGATTCAAATCCACTTCATATTTTAATGATTTTTGCATTATGTATTTTTATGCCTAAATATAATCTTTTAAAGGTGTTTCAAAGATTTTGGCCAACTTTAATTCTGCAAGATGTAGACACCAACCTAGAGATACATAGTAATATTATTCTCCCAAATCCCCTTAAGTGTTTATTGTTTTTTTAACAGTGATTGTTGAAACATGAAGACTATAAGCAAAAGATACACCTGAAATAATGCAATTTCACAGACTCTGGAAGGCAGGTGGAGGGTTTGTTGTGAGAATAATGTCTTTCAATATCAGATCTCAAGTTATATTAAATATGTGGCCACTTAGCTTATCTCTTGGGATAACATATGTGAAATGGGATAATTTTGGAAGGATAAATTCATTTACTGGATAGAACCAAAATTCAATTCTGTGAAGTATATATTGAAAATGTGAGCATTTTTTTTAATGTGGGCATTAAAAGAGTATTGGTTGTTTTGTTTTTCATATAAGGTGTCTACCTATTTTTGCTTTGTGTATATTTCATTGTGGTATTGTAAATGAGGAAGGGAATTGTCCTTGGAATAAAAGCTAAAATTCAGTGCTATCAATTTGTTTTCCTAGGTGGAAATATGTATTATATATATATACATATATAAACTGTTGGCTTAAATGTTTAATTGGGTATCTCTGTTTGGGTGTCTTGAAATGTTTTCTGGATTCTAGATTTCTAAAAAGTACAACTTTTAGAGAAGCTAAGACATTCTACATGAATAATGTTTACTGAAACTTCATACAATTACCACAATTTTTTACCTAATTGCATTTTGGTTAGGATTTATTTTAGTTTCAAGTTATGTAAACATCCTATGTTTGTTTATAATGAAAAAGGTTTATTAAAGCACTCATTCATGTAATTATATTTGAACACCGGAAACACAGGTATTATATTACTGTGACCCAAAATGGGAATGTGAGTTTGATTTTGGGTCTTATAAATAGAATATTTCTCTTGTTTTAGATTCAGACAAATGTTAAGAGTCAATATTTATGAGTATGTAACAGTCTAATTAACCATTCCCCCTACCTGAGAAGATCAAGTTTGTCTTACTTATTAGCAAGTTAACAGCCTTTGAAAAAACACTCTAATGCAATAATATATTACAATTTGATAATTCTTACTTCTAGATTTCTAGTTCTTATTTAAATATAATGGGATGATTTTCCAGTGGACTTCCTTATGTGCTATACGGCTTTTCAGGAGAGTAGCAATAACTTGGGATACTTGCATGGACACTTAGATTTGCTTACGTACACCTTGTGCCTGTCAAATTATGGGTATCTGTAGGAAACTAGATTACTACCCAATATAGGTACTACTCTCTTATTACTTTTTTTTTAAGACATAAGATACAGAATGACCTCAAACCCAAATGTCTCCATTATCTGTGTCCAAAACTTTTGGGTGGGAGACTGTTTTGTGATCACTACAACTTCTGAAATCTGCAGCTTCTTTGGCACAGTAAGATTATTACATTACCTGTACTACTCGTACTGGCAAATGCTCTTCAATGGAAGGCAGGACCCATTCAAGGGACTAGTGAAAACTATATTTTTTTGCATCAACTGTCTTAATCCTCAATTAAACATAGATAGTGAGAAATCCTATTATGTCAAATAATTGAGCTTCACGTTTTGACAAATCTTGGTACACTTTTGGAATTGAGTTTTGAGTGTTGAAATTATTACTTATCAGACAGCATTATTATCTTAAATATGGAATGAAATTCCTCAAAATAATAGAAAAAATGGAAAGCAAATCTGGACATTTTTACACCTGTCCCATTAAAATGTTCCAAGCTCTATCATACATACACATCATATATACAGTCCACTGGTGTGGCTCATGTTTAAGCTAGGCGTTGAAAATGAAGGAAGGAAGGAAGGAAAGAAGGAAGAAGCCTATATCTCCATTGGAGGGAATCTCTGCTAATCATAAATGCGCATAGCAAGTTTGGACTTTGCATATATAAGAAAGAAACTTTTGCCGGTAGCTTGTTTCCAAAGGGGGTCGCAGTAATTCCTCCCACCTCACATCTCCCACATGTACATGCACACCAGTTATCAGAGACAATGCCAGGAGATTCCTCATACATTTTACCATTACCCCACTGGTAACGTTTTGCAAGACTGCAGTATAATATCGTAAATAGAACACTTATATCAATATAATTTACCAATAGCATTTAGATTCCAACAGTTTTACTTTTGTGTGGGGGAGTATGTACTTAGTTGTATGTAATTTATCATATGTGTAGATTCATGGGACCACCACCATAGTCAAGATTCAGGACAGTTCTATCACTTCGTGTTGTCCTTTCCTGACACATCACCTGCTGTCTCTCACCTTTGTCCCGTATCTCTGGCAACCGCTAATCTGGTCTCCTTTTTGAGGTTTTGTTATTTTTAAGAATATTTTCTAAATGGAATCATACAATATGTAACCTTTCGGCAGTGACATTTTTGCTCAACATAATTCTCTGGAGATAGATCCAAGTTGTTGGGTGTATCAATAAACCTTTCCATTTTATGGCTTAGAAGTATCCCATAGTATGGCTATACCAGGTTTAACCATTCACCCACTGAAGGGCATTTGGGTTGTTTCCAGTCTTGGGCTATTCTAAAGAAAGCTGCTATGAATATATTTTTTTAATATTTATTTACTTATTTATTTATTTACTTATTTTTGAGAGACAGATAGAGCACTAGTGGGGAGGAGCAGAGAGAGAGAGGGAGACACAGAATCTGGAGCAGACTCCAGATCTGAGCTGTCATCACACTGCCCTACGTGGGGCTCAAACCCACGAACCGCGAGATCATGACCTGAACTGAAGTCAGACACTCAATCTTCTAAGCCACCTGTGGGGGTGGGGGTGGGGGCAAATCTGCTATGAATATTTGATACAGATTCTTATATGAACATAAGTGTTCATTTCTCTGAAATAAATGCCTAGGAACACCATTGGTGGGACATATATCAGCTGCATGTTTACTTTTTTAAAGAAAATAACAAATGTTTTTCAGAATAGTTGTAACCATTTTACCTACCCAGTGAGTGACACAGATTTTTTTCATCCCCACCAGGATCTGACACTATCCCTACTTTTTTTTTTTTTTAATCATTCTGCTAAGTATGTAATGGTATCTCATTGTGGTTTTAACTTGCATTTCTCTGATGGCTAATCATATAGAACACTTTATGTGCTTAATTGCCATCCCTACATCCTCTTCAGTGAAATGTTCATTACTACTGACTTACATATTCTACACACCAAACTTTTGGTGAATATATGGTTTGCAAATATTCACTATCAATCTGTAGATTGTGTTTTCATCTTCTTCAGGCTTTTGCAGAACAAGTGTTTTTAATCTTGGGGAGATCAAATTTATCAAACTTTGCTTTTAAGGATTGTGCTTTTGGTGTCAAATCTAAGAACTCGTTCCCTACCTTTTGTCACAAATATGTTTCTTATATGTCTTTTCCACATGTTTTGTGGTTTTCACTTCATATTTAATTTGCTATCGATTTTGAATTAGTTTTTGCAGAAGGCATGAGATTTTGGTCAAGATTCATTTTTGAAACTTTTGACTGTCCAGTTGCTCCAGAACATTTGTTGATAAAGCTATCTTTTCTAGAATGGATCGCTTTTGCATCTTTGTCAAAATCAGTTGAACGTATTTGTGTGGGACTTTATCTGAATTCTGTATTCTGTCCCAGTCATCCATTTGTCAATCCCTCCAAAAGCCCTGCACTGTCTTGATCACTGTACTTATTTTATAAGCATTCATATCAGGTAGAGGGATTCCTCCCACTTTATTCTTATTTGTCAAGATTGTTTTTGCCACTGAAGGACCTGTGCTTTTCCACATATTTCTTAGAACAAACTTGTCTATTTCTATAAAAATCCATGCTGGAATTTTGTAGGCATTTTATTAAACCTATAGACAAATGAGGGAAGAATAGACATAATTTTTTTTCTATATTGAGCTTTCCAACTCATAAACACAGTAAGTTTCTCCATTTATTTAGGTCTTCCTTGATTTCTTCCAACAGTTTGGTTTTGGTTTTGTAATTTTCCTTATATAGATCCTGTACATGTTTTGTCAAGTACACATCTAAGTATCTCATTTTCTTTGGAGAGATGTATATAGTATTCTGTTTTAAATTTTGGTTTGCACATGTACATTGCTAGCATACATAAATATGACTGATTTTTGCACGTGGATCTTGTGTCCTACAACCTTGCTGAACTCAGTTATTAATTCTAGGGGGTATTTTTTTGTAGAGTTCTTGGAAATGATGACCTTCGTAGACAATCATTTCACTTGCAAAGAGAGACACTATTTCTTCCTCTTCAGTATCTTTATATTTATTTATTTTTCTTTTCTTATCAAAGTGGTTGGAATCTTCATTACTATGTTGAATAACAGTGGTGAGAGCAGACATCCTTCTGTTGTGCTGTATGTTAGAGGAGGAAGTTCAGTCTTTCATCATTAAGTATGATGTTAGGTCTGGGTATTTCCTATATGCTCTTTATCACATTGAGGCAATACTTCTCTATTATTAAGTTGCTGAGTGTTTTATCATGTTTTGGACTTTGTTAATGGATAAGTTCATTAAGTTTTCTTCTTCAGTTTTTGGTATGGTGAATTGTATTGATTGGATTTTGAGTTTTTTTTTTTTTAACGTTTTATTTATTTTTGAGACAGAGAGAGAGACAGAGCATGAACAGGGGAGGGTCAGAGAGAGGGAGGCACAGAATCTGAAACAGGCTCCAGGCTCTGAGCTGCCAGCACAGAGCCCAACGCGGGGCTCGAACTCACGGACCGCGAGATCATGACCTGAGCCGAAGTTGGCCAGTTAACCGACTGAGCCACCCAGGCGCCCCAACATTGATTGGATTTTGGATGTCAAACCAGTCTTGCATATTTGGAATAAATCCCACTTGGTCACAATGTATAATTCTATTTAGCATTGTTGGATTCAGTTTGCTATTTCTTCCCTATGGATTTTTGTGTCTAAATTGTTGAAAGATATTTACCTGTAGTTTCCATTTTTGGTACTATTTGTTATTTATTTGTTTGTTTGCTTAGTATTAGGATAACACTGGCTTCATAAAAGTAATTAGGAAATGCTACTTATTATATTTTCTGGGAGAGATTGTATATAATTTGTGGTGATTCTTTATATTTATGTAGCATTTGCCTATGAAAATGTCTGAGCCTAGGGGTTGATTTTTGGGGAGAGTTTTAAGTATGGATCAATTTTAAATGATTCTAGGGCTATTCAGATGATCTAATTCATCTTATTTAAATTTTGGTACTTTATGGGTTTCAAAGAATGGGTCCATTTATTCTATGTTGTCAAATTTATAAATGTAAAATTATTTTAGTATTTTCACCCTTGTAATGGCTATGGAATCTGAAGTTACCCCTTTTTAAATTACTAAGTATTGATGATTTATGCCTTCTCTCTTTTTATTTAGTTCAGTTTTGCTAAAGGCTTGACAATGTAATTGATGTTTTTGTTTTATTGATTTTCTCTATTGTTTTCATTTTGATTTCATTCTTTTCTTTCTGGTTTTTGTCATTTCTTTCCTTCTCCTTCCATTGGGTTTATTGAATTCTTTTATTTTTTCTGGGGGGGGGTTAATGGTAGGGATATAGCTTATTGAATTGAGAACTCTTCTTATTTCTAATGTCTAATCATGCCTTTCTGTAACGTGACTTTGCCACTTCTTCCATCTAGAAGTGAAGTCTGTTTTTTCTCCATATGGCTTTCAGCTAACTTGGTAAATTTATTCGATGAATGAAAGACAATAGAAACTATCCTTTGTGACATTTAGGCTAAGCCTTATAAGGATTAGCAGCACTGTTTATTTTTTCTCTTTTTAAATTAAAGTATAGTTAACACACAATTTTATATTAGTTTCAGGTGTAGAACACAGTGATTCAGCAGTTATATACGTTACAGATTGCGGACCATGAGAAATGTAGTTACCATCTTTCACCATACAAGGTCATTATAATATTATTGACTATTTCCCCTATGCTGTACATCCCCATGACTTATTTTTATAACTGCAGTTTATACCACTTAATTCCATTCACCTATTTTGTCCATCTGCCTACCTCTATCCCCTCTGGCAATTACTAGTTTGTTCTCTGTATTTATGAGTTTGTTTCTGTTTTTTGTTTGTTTGTTTGTTTGTTAGATTCCTCATATTAGTGAAATAATATGGTATTTGTCTTCCTTTGACTTATTTCATTTAGCATAATACCCTCTAGGTTCATCCATGTTGTCACAAATGGCAATATTTTGTTCTATATTGTGCCTGAATAATATTCCACTGTGTGTGTGTATGTGTGTGTGTGTGTGTGTGTACATATATGTATACATATACATACGTATATATCACATATTCTTTATATGTTCCTCTACATATGAATGCTCACATTGCTTCCATATCTTGGCTATTGTAAATAATGCTATAATAAACATAGTGGTGCATATATCTTTTTGGATTAGTGTTTTCATTTTCTGCAGATAAAATAGCCAGAAGTAGAATTACTGGATCGTATGGTATTTCTGTTTTTAATTTTTTGAGAAACTTTCATACTGTTTTCTACAGTGGCTGCATCAGTTTACATTCCTGCCCATAGTACCTGAAAGTTAGTTACCTTTTCCATATCTTCTCCAACGCTTTTTATTTCTTGTCTTTTTTATCTAACTACTCTGTGAGGTGATACCGTGTTGTGATTTTGATTTGCATTTACTTGATGATTAGTGATGTTGAGCTTTGTTTCATGCGACCATTGCCATCTACATGTCTTCTTTGGAGAAGTGTCTATTTAGGTCCTCTCCTCATTTTTTTTTTTTTAATTTTTTTTTCAACGTTTATTTATTTTTGGGACAGAGAGAGACAGAGCATAAACGGGGGAGGGGCAGAGAGAGAGGGAAACACAGAATCAGAAACAGGCTCCAGGCTCTGAGCCATCAGCCCAGAGCCCGAGGCGGGGCTCGAACTCACGGAGCGCGAGATCGTGACCTGGCTGAAGTCGGACGCTTAACCGACTGCGCCACCTAGGCGCCCCCTCTCTCCTCATTTTTTAATCAGTTTCTGTTGTTGCTGTTGTTGTTTGGTAATGAGTTGTATTCTTTATATATTTTTGATAATAACCCTCTATTAGACATCATTTGAAAATATCTTCTCCCTTTAGTAGGTTGCCTTTTCATTTTGTTGATGGCTTCCCTTGCAGTACAGTCCTTTTAGCCTTTTTAGTTTCTATTATTATTATTATTGTTGTTATTATTAGTTTTACTTTTGCTGTTGTGTCTCTTGCCTGGGGAGACAGACCCAGAAAGATATTGCTATGGTTAATGTCCAAGCATTTACTCTATGGGTTTTCTTTTAGGAGTGTTATAGCTTTAGATCTTACATTTAGGTTTTTAATCCATTTTAAGTTTACTTTTGTGTATGATGTAAAGAGATGGTCCGGTTTCATTCTTTGGCATGTAGCTGTCCAGTTTTCCCAACACCTTTTATTGAAGATTAGCTTTTCTCAATTGTACATTCTTGTATCCTTTGTTGTAGATTAATTGACCATATATGTGTGGGTTTATTTCTGGGCTATTAATTCTGTTCCATTGATCTAGGTGTTTATTTTTGTGCCAGTACCATACTGTTTTGATTACAATAGCTTTGAGTTACAGCTTAAAATTTGGAGTTGTGATACCTTTTACTTTGTTCTTCTTTCTTGAGATTAACAGCACTGTTTCACTCTCCTAGAACCCAGGCATCATGTAAAAAAAAAAAAAAAAAAACATGAGCTAGATCTCTGAATGATAATAGGCCATGTGAAAAGAGAAGCCACGAGGAGAGGAAAATCAATACCACAACTGGCAGCAAAAAACAGGGCCATGATATGTAAATAGGACATCTTTGATCTTATAATTACAGTCAGGTAGAGCAGAGATGAGTCCTACCGTCTGAGACCTGCTGGAATTTGTGACCCAAAGAATGTTGAACAATTCAATGTTTGTTGTCTTAAACCACAAATTATGAAGTTGTTTTTTTTTTTATTATTATTCAGTAACAGACAACCAAACATCTTTATTTGTGAAGTTACTAATATTTCTGGTTTGGTTGTTACCTTGTCTAGCAATACCTTAACTCATACAAAAGCCAGTCAACAAATCTTCCAAATTGAAGTTTTGATATAGATAAAACAGTTATGTAATACAGCAGTGATTTACATACAATTACTGAATTTCAAATATTTTATTTGTAGTGTAAGTATAAACGACTCTAGCAATAATTCCCAGATACTTTAAGTATCTTAATTTTACATTAAACATAAATGGTGAAACATATTTTTGTGTCAAATCTTCAAGTCCCGCGTATTTTCTAGTGCTTTGGTACACTTTTGGAACTGAATTTCAAATGCTCCAATTAATATTGTATTTTAGGTAGTGACATCATTATTATTTCAAGATACAATGAAGTTTCTCAAAATAACAGAAAAAATAGAGAAAAAAAATCCACCAAGTTTTAATGGGTAGGCAACCTGGTAATCTCATGTTTTGAGAGTCAGTGTTAGAAGAGGGTATGAAACTAACATTCTGATACTATTTGTATTGTAGGCAATGTTCCATAAGTACTATTAATTCCTGAACTATTGATAGTCCTTTTAACTAGCACCAATCTTATGCCTATAAAGAAGGGGATAACACACTAAAAAAACTTACAGGATCTCGTTACAGTCTGAGCTCTGACATGCTTCTTATTTATCAAGTCGCTTAACCTTTCTGACCTGACTATTCTAGTGACTAAACTCTTAAATTGTAACCTTCTAAATAATTCCATTCCCTCCTAACCACTACAGGGTCACACCTCGGTAAAGGTTACAGAAACTAATCTTATCTGCTTATAATTTATGAGATATTTTGAAAAGACCAAGTGCTATATAAACTTGCTTATCATTTTACACTTGAGACTGTTACCAATAGTAATAATAATGATAATGATAATGATGATAATAATAATAATGTTTTCAAATGCCCTAAATATATTTCCACTTGAATAAAACTTTAAAGTCCATTTAATCCATGGCATGATACCATCAATATTTTCTAATTCTTTGTGTACCATTTAAGCTTCATATTCCAGCATCCTTGTAACTTGATAAAATGGATATAGATCATCTCACCTAAGAAAATGGAGACCCATCTGTTATATTTTAAATGCATCTGTTCATCTGTTAAATCCATTTGTCAAATTCATTTAAGTTAACAGAGATTTTTTTCTAAGTACATAAAACGATATGTGAGAAAAAGAATGGAGACAAAGTCTTGCTTTACCAGATACCATGGGGGAAAAATTCTTACCCCAAACCATTTTCCCAAATGTTTAAAAATGTTTTAATATATTTTACCTGAATTGCATAAAGCATATTTAATCTGCTTTGAAAACTGTCCTTAAATATGTTAATTGGACAGCATCATTTTTAGATAATGGAAACATTTTTTTAACTTCTTTTAAACATGTAACTTCAAATAAAACTTAAAATGTATTTTGTATTTAGATATGTAAGAGAGAGGTGATGGCCAATTTAGTTTTCTGAAAGTACTCTGGACTTACACAGTTTGAATTGGAATACATTTATAAAATGATATGCATTTATTGTGAATGCAATCTCCTCTACTTAAACATTGAATTTAGATAGAATGAGTATTCTACCAAGGTGCACAAATTTTTGGAGAAGACTGATAAGGTGAATCCAGAAGATCCGAGAGGTAAGGAAATTGATTGGCTGTTCGGAGCATCACTTGAACAGTAAGCAAAGGACCTTCCCTCCTGAATTGACATTGATCTCACCCAAGATGAGCTTCTTTCATGTTTTTATCCAATTTTCTTAACATGACCTTTAATTTGGGACAAATAAACTCTTTCATATGTTGTTTACTACCTATGTTTTTCACACCAAATATGAATCTCTGCCATTTATTAATAATGTAAACAACTTTGTGCAACTATCTGAACTTCATTTTTCTCATCTGTGCAATGGGACACTACTATCTACTACCATATTAGCAGATACAAAGACGTTTTTAAAAAAGAGTAAAGTATAAAGAATGACTAATAATGCCTACATTCACCATACACAAATTTAAGGAATTATCTCTGATTCACATAATTCATTTATCTACTATCATTCCAAAAGTTACCATAGTTGTCATAATTCTGAAACTTTTTCAAATGTTCTTTTCTCTGTTTGGATAATCCTCACTGAACCCTTCTCTATGTTTTTCATCTATGTAATTCTTACTTATTCCAAAGAACTAGATCACCTGTTGGCTGTAACCAGCTCTCCTCTCACCATATTTGAACACTCCTTCCCCTGCTCTCCTTCACCATATCATTTGTAGTTCCTCACTTATATATCCATCTCTTCTCGCACCCTTGTTCTGTAACTCCCAAATGGCAGAGACCCTTTCTAATTCAACTTTATGTCCTTAAAGCCCCAAATTTAGAAGGTATTCAAGACCTGTTTTCTGAATGAAGGAAATAAAAATATATATTATTTGGGCATTTTCTTCTTAGTTTAAATGTTTCCTGAGTCTAGGATATTCTTACCCACACTTTAAGATGTGTTTTCTTGCCACATCTTGTATCAAACATGACGTGATTCCTCAGGCAGGAAGTGAAAGGTCCTCTCTTGTAGGCTCATAATATTCTATCTATTACTTGTATTGTCATTGCTGTAATTTAATCATCTCTTCTTTCCCCATGTTTCATGTCTTTTTAAATTTTATAGTCCTAAAGATAGGGATCCCAAATTCAGATACCAAATGGGCCAGACAACCATGAAAATAAAGTGGAACAGGGTAGTGTTATAACAGTCACTTTTATTGCATTCTAGAAACTGGAGTCTATTAACTCCTATGTGCTAGATAATATTTTTATCTCATTCAGAAATAGATTGAAGCACAGAGAGTTTAAGTAACTTGCTGGAGTGGAGGAGGCAGAATCTGAACCCAAACAAGTCTGCTCCAGGATCCACACTCTTAAGCACTGGAATAAATAAGCTGTGAATTAGAAGAGTAGGTAAGGGTGTGGGCCACTGGAGAACAAATACAAGAACGAATGTTCTTTCTAAACACCCCTGGAAACTCACTGGCTTAATACAATATATTATATTAGTGATTGAGCAAAGACTATGGTGCTTGGGTGACTTTTAAGCCTATCTCAATTTGACTAATACACAGAGAATAGCATCTAATGAAAAAGAGCACCTTATGCCGAACCCAGTCTTGTACTGTAATTGGTAAAGCACTAGCATTATGCTTGGCCAACTGTAAATGCTGTCATTTGTATAAAACATACCACCGAGAGTTCGAAGTTCCTCTGCTTCCGCATGTGAAATCATTGTACTGTTTCTCCTGTATTTTTGGATAGTTTCTGATCTATAGCAAGTATTAAAATGTTCTTGAATGAGTCAAGAAATGAATGAATAAGTAAAATGGGAACACATAAGGGTGAAGTGTTGCTGATAATGTTGTCTACACTAAAATACTTGCTCATCCAATAATCTCTAAGAATATCACATTTTCCTAGATGTGGAGGAAAACAAATTGCAAAATAATTTAGAAGGAAAGATATATTAGAATAGAATAGAATAGAATAGGAAAAGCTTTCAGGTTGTTTGCCCTGAAATCTTCTTACTGGAGGAGAAAAACGCTTTCCTGAACTAACAATGGAATGGTTTATACACAGCAACGTTGAAAATTAGGATAGGTCCCTACTGTAAACACTAAGACTTCTGGGGTGTCTGGCTGGCTCAGTCAGTAGAGCATGCAATTCTTGAGCTCAGCATTGTAGGTTTGAGCCCCACATTGGGTGTAGAGATTACCAACAAAACAAAACAAAACAAAACAAAACATACAGCAACAAAAACTAAGAATTTCAAAAGTAGCTCAGCAAGAGAAATGTAAAATAATGAAAATTAATTAATTTAGGTAAGGTCTTTGATCATCTGAAAAGGCGTCAATGTATTATTCAGTGCAATTCTGAAATAAACAAACCATCCAACAATTATAATATCTGGGCATTTTCTGGTTCAAAACTCACTCCAGCATTAGTCAATTCTCATAAGAATGCAAAGTAGTAGACTTCTTATTCATTCAAGTTTTTCTAAAACATTTAAAAAAATATTTACATATGTTCTTCCTCTAAAACATTTGAAAGACTTCTATTTTTAGTAATATCTCCTACTAATTATCCTGAGAAATAACATCCCACAAAAAATTATATTCCACATGCATGCAACAACAAACAAACAAACAAATCTCCAAATATTCTGTGCAAGACATAGTAAGCATCTTTTAATAAACAGAAATAGACTTCATTTCTTAGAGGAGCTTTGGTTTCACAGCAAGTAAATATCTTTTTAAAATCATACATGATATCTCAAAAAAATAAAGAAAATGTTCACAACAGCAACAAGAACAATCAGTATAGTGAACAAGGACTGAAGGTAAGGATTTTCTCAGGGCATTTATCAATTTCAGTCAATTGGGTCTTGGGTTTCAAGATTCATGTAGAGGACCAAATATAGAAACCTTGGGTCCAAGTGAAATAAAAAGTTGGCCCTAGCTTCCTCTAGCCTTCCTGCAAACACACAAAAAGCCAGGGGCCTTGAACACTGTACCATCACTGAAAGAGTAGTATAGAAAACATTGTCCTATATGCAAAATGGAGGGAAGGTAATATTTCTGCCTCAGCCCGTGATCTGGATGAGAGAAAAAAAAATCTTGAATATTAGTAATCTCAAGATGGCAAACAAACAAACAAACAAACAAAACAAACCTTAAAGGTATTCTGGGAGAGAAGCAAAAGGAAATTCCCCCTAGGTGAACAAGCCACAATCTATGCCTCCCAGGATTCCCATGTTACATCTCATCAAACATATGCTCACACTACAAAATTACAAAACTGATGGGAAAACTAGTTTCGCTGAGACTGGACAGAGCTAAGAGAAAATGAGTGACCTGCAAGATCCAGCTGGGAAGAAATGAAGAGCCAAGCCGCAGGGAGGGTCACAGGGATGGAAACGATGACATTGTAAGAAACATGAAAAGCTGTACCATGTGTCTCTTCAGACTTCCAATGGAGAGAAAGGATGGCACGTAAAAAATGCAAAATCTAAAGAGACAAGGGCTGACAATTTTCCATTTGCACAAAAGCCATGAATTCTTAGATTCAGAAAACACAATAAATCCTATGGAATATAAGTAAAAAGTAATCTATGCATACTTACATCATGGTGGAACTGAAGAAGTTATAGGGAGTTGAGTAGGCATAAAAATGAACACGTGTGCAGAAAGATGGAGAGAGAGAGAGAGAGAGAAAGAGAGAGAGAAGTTGGAGGCATATTGAATATTAGAAAAGAGGCTTGGGAATAGGTGACTACATAATTATTTCCCCACACGTCTATTTGTGACTTTGAAAGCTTTCATTAAGATTCAACGGATCCCATTTGTCAAACATGCTCTTCTTCCATATCACGTGGTTTCTATGAGAATTATTCAATTCTTTCTTGGACCACCTCCTCCTCAACTCATAAAAACTTGAAAACCCCAGGAATGCGTAATTATTTTGGTAAACAAGATTTTTCTTGTTGCGGAGAGAAAAGAAAAGGTTGGTGGCACAGCGTTATCCAATTTTACTCCATCCTGTTTCAGCACCTGAATCAAACCAGCCATTGGCTCTGTCATTCGAGCTGTTTTTAAAAGTATTATTATTTTGGACATTTGAAAGGAAGGAAAACCTTTTTTTGTGACAGGTCTAGAAACTCAGTACATTTGGACATTCTGAACCTCCCTGCTGTTAAATCTTACCTAAATACGCTGCCTTACATTTCCACACCCGGCCTCTTGGTTTTTATATCTCTTAATCTGTGCCGGGATACAATGCCCTTCAAACACACTGGGACTTGCCCTAGGAACTAAGCTCCAAAGCAGCTCCGGGGGGGTAGGGGAAGGTAGATGAGGATGCCTCCAAGGAATGGTTCAACATTTAAGTGGCTGTAAGGAGATGAGCAAAAAAGCACCCATCCATCCATCCAATTCTAAAGATGTTAGGCCTCTTGACTGGGCTTCCTATGGTGACGTCTTTTTGCTATTAAATGGCTGCACAGCCCTGGAAAGCATGACAGGTTTTATCAGCCTTGACAGCTGCCTAGAAGAAACAGCAGGCAACCTAAAACTTCAACCGCTGCGCAGCTATCTGCTCAGGTCCTGCCAGATCCAGCAAGGCTGAGTCTGACCAGCGCTCAAACAGAAGCCCTCCCTGCTGCGTGAATACAGGCTTCTTCAGGGCAGACTCTTTGTGTGCAGAGGGTGGGGGTTTCAAGTTATGGTGAGACCATATGTGTTGGGACCCAGGGGATGACATTTAGGGCTGTTAAAAGAGCCAGTCCAAATTCATGTACTTATTCCTCATGGACCTAGCCGTGGGGATGCAGAGGGAAATTGGAAAGCGATCATACCTATTAAGCAGCTTGGAGTCAGGGTGTTCCATCTCATACCCGTGGGCTCTTTCCTTACAGGACCGTCATATACTCAAGCCTTTCCCACCCTCTCCCTCACGCTGCCAGTCTTCCCTCCATCCTTTCTTCAGTTCTACTCACTTCTGTGCTTTTTGCTGGGCAAACTTCTTGGAAAGAGAATTACATCGAATCTTCCTGCCGTGCATGCGATTTGCATTCCTTCAAAATTCATCTGTTGAAAATCTAACTCCCAAAGCTATGTCGAGAACTTTGGTGGTGATTAAATCACAAGGGTGCAGCCCTCACAAATGGGATTTGCACCTTATAAAAAAGGCATGAGGATGCTCCTTCACCCTTTCCATCCCTTGAGGACGCAGTGAGTTGGCACCAGCTGAGCCAGAAGTGAGCTTTGCTCAGAACCCAATGGTGCTGACACCTTGATCTCGGTCTTCCCAGATTCCAGGACTGGAAGAAAAAAATCTATTGTTTATGGGTTACCTAGTTTGTGGTATTTTGTGATAGCAGCTCAAATGGGCTGAGACAGTCCCCACGCCTTCACCACTTGGTGTTTCAAATTGCAAAATTGGAGTTATTCTATGAAATCGCTTTTCCTGCAAGAACTGTCTACGTTTCACAGCCAAACGCCATACTTACCTGACTGTTCAAAACCTACTCTAACCCTGAAACCTCAGCCTCAGCCTCCTGACACGACTCTCTCTGTAGATTTTGCCCGAGAGTTTAGATATAATAGAAATGGCAAAAAGTGTGGATTTAAGGGAGGTGTAATGATTTTTCCTGATTCTGACACTAGGAGCCTGTGTGACTTAACATCCCTGAATTTTCCCTTCAGATTCTCTGTCCCTGTCTCTCCGTGTCCCACCCCAACTCTCTCTTCCTGTCTTTCAAAAATAAATAAACATTAAAAGATCAATAATAAAAAGCACAGTGAAGGTCACATATTGTATACAGGATAGCACGTGTTTTTATTTTGCCTCTTCCTGTCTCAACTTTGTCCTGTTCCGTTATCCACACCTGACCTTGTTGGGGGCTGGGGGGATGCGTTGTTAGGACAAGCAGCTGTGCTTCGGAGCAAGAAGAAACTGGGATTCAATTGAGCACTGCTTTTTAAAAATTGTATTTAGATTTTTTAATTTTTGATATAATTAGGACTTCCAAGGAGTCATAAAAGTAGTACAAAGAAGTCCTATGAACCTTTTACTGGGCTTTCCCCCATGAAAGCATCTTACATAACCATAATACAGAACTCAAAACCTGGAAAATGACATTGATTCAGTCCAATTAACGCAACTACAGACCTCATTTGGATTCCATTAGTGTTTTTAAAAATTAATTTATTTATTTTGAAAAAGAGAGAGCATATGTGCATGTGAGCAGAGAGGGGAAGAGAGAGGAGAGAGAAAGAATCCCAAGGAGGCTCTATGCTCTCAGGGTAGAGCTCGACCCGGGGCTCCATTTCACACACAGTGAGATCATGACCTGAACCGAAATCAAGAGTCGGATGCTTAACCTACTGAGCCACCCGGGTGTCCCTGGATTCCACCAGTTTTTACGTGCATTCCAAGCACTGCTATTGGTTTTGTACTCATGGAAAATTTACTTAATGTATCTGAGCTTTAGTATGCAAAACAGGAATAATTTATCAGCACCTACCTCATAGAGTATTTATGAGTTTTGTGGAATTCCCGTATGTCAACTCACATACACCCAACCTATGGCTGGTTATTGTTAGAACTATGACTTACAAGCAGTGTTCTGTGTTCAGTTAAGAACATACACTAGAGCCAGAGGGCCTCTCTCTGTATGCCTGCCCTCCACTTCCTACCTGGTAACCTCTCAGACACTTAGTTTCTTCGTAAGTTACATGAGGATAACAGTACTTGCCCAATCATAGTTTTGAGAGTTTTGGATAATATCTGCAAAGGACTTCAAATGATGCCTGACATCTAGAAAATATTGAATGGGTTCGCTCTTATTATCTTTATAGTATCTAGTACTTAATAGGAGGATAATAAATGTCAGTTTGTGTTTGTGTTTTATTATCCTTCTGCACTCTGAATGTTGGTTTATGGGGTTCTGTCCTCAGCTGTCTTCCCTATTGAATACAGAGACATTCTATAAATTCTCATCCTCTCTCAGGATTTCATGGATGCCCAGGTCTCTATCTCTATCTTATATCCCTACTTTTACTTAAAGATCGATGCTACAAGCTTCCAATGGACCTTTAAGAAACTCATTCTCTTCTTTTTATCTGAAATACTGTGGTCTTGGAGCTAGTTCGTTAGGAGCTAAGCTGAAAGAAAAGAGAATAATCTCTCTGCAGACAGGAGACTATGAGCCCTTCCCTTCAAATTCCCACCTCACCCCCTACTCCCATCCCCCACCCTCAGGCCCACCTGCAGCCATCCACAACTATAGTCAGGGAGGAGAAGGATAAAAGAAGCGATGAGGGAAGGACTAATCAACTCAGATAGAAGTGTGGATAAGACTTCAGATCAAGGGCTTCCAGACAGCAGGAGTTGGTGGATAGGAGGATAGGAGAACCCAGTGGGTGTTGTTGTGTGGGTTGATGATATTGCATTAACAAGATGCTCCTCAGTCTGTCCTTGAGGCAGGATGTATTTGTTCCTTAGGACTGTCATAATAACCACACCCTGGGTGTCTTAAGCAACAGACTTTAATTGCTTCACGATTCTGTATACTAGAAGTCTGAAATTAAGGCATTGGCATGGTTGATTCTTTCTGTGGTCTGTAAGGCAGAATCTATTCCAAGCCTCTCCCCTACCTTCGGCTTGTTTGCTCTCCATCACTGGCATTCCTTTCCTTGTGAAACATTACCACAATTTCTGCCTTTATCTTTACAGGGAGTTCCTCCTGTATACATATCTGTCTCCAATTTCCCTTCTTTTATAAAGACACCAGCCATATTAGATTAAGGTTCGCCCTTTTTAATTCGATTGCCTTTGTAAAGATCTTATCTCCAAATAAGGCCACATTCCAAGGTCCTGGGGGTTAAGACTTCAATATATGAATCCGGTGGGAGACACAATTCAACCCATAACAGAGAATGGGCCACCTGGTGGAAATGAATGTGTTTCTTCTAGTTTCTTCTCCTCCTCTCCAGATAGGAGAGAACATTATTCGTCATTACCCTTTATGGGGGAAATATTATTACTCAGCAATAATGTAAGTATTTGGTACAAGTGTTAGAATTTCTTTCTGACAGGTGTTAAAGATCTTTATGAACTTCCTGCAGCAAACAATTTTGTGCGAGGGAAAAGAAACATTAAGCTTTTTGTTGATGAAGTTGTAAAGAGGTAATCAAAAGGAATAGAGATAGAGAAAGAGACTTGAGGAGATAGGTTAGGGTTCTGATATGGAGGCCCCATGCCACCTTGTAATCCTGAATGTGCAGGGACAAAAAAAGGACTTTTTTTTTATGGGGCACCATTTGTGTGACCAGAAGTTGTGATAAACTAAGCAATAATCTCAAGCAAGTACTAGAGATGACTCCCCAGAGAAGACTGGAAATTATGGAGAAGGGATCATTGTCCTGCCTAGAAATGACATCCTTTCAAACAGACAAACAAACAAACAAACATTTGGGTCTACTCTGGGTATTTCCTCTGAATCTCTCCAGTGTAATCCTGCCCCAAATGCTTTGAGGAGTGGATGGGATGTTCTCTCACCTGTAGCTTGGAACTCTTCTTGGATGCCCAAAGAGAGGACACTCATGTGACATTGGCATTAGATGGTCTGCAAGTGACAAACACTGAATCTCATCAGAGTCAATACAAGGAACATAGAAGCAGATTTGAACACTGACAGAAAAGGACTGATGGGATTTGGGTGACCAAATCAGAAACTTTCCAGTTTTAGGAGTGCAAAGTTTGGTTCCATCTTAGAAGAACACTTGATGGAGCATCAGAAAACTGGGGCTGAAGGCAAACCAACAAGGGAGAGCCCAAAGCATGAGAGAAATAGTAGACCTATGCTCACTAACCCAGAACCTTCTCCTAATGATGGAGAGATTACCTTCTCCAAATTGAAACACGATTATCCTATCCCAGAGACACATTTTGGAACTGTATCTTTATAGGACATCAGTTCCTTGACATGTTAAAAAGTATTATATGAAAACAAGGTTTAAGTGTTTTAAAAAAAAGTCCCTGGTTAAACAAGATCTCTTTAATGCAGAGTATCTCATAATTTTCAGATGTCATAGGGTTAAATTCATATATCACAATTAAAACACGCAAAAAAAAAAGCCCACCTTACTTTATTTTGAGTACTTGTTGTAACTATATCTTGAGTTTTTATTCCTGTAACAGCAGATGGGTAGATATGGATTAAGGTAAAGTACAGATAATAAAATTAAATGTCATTCAGTCTCTGAGAGGCAGTCCTCATACTAAGCCTTGTCTTGTATTCTGCTGACCAGAGTCCACTCAGATGGCCAAAGCTAAATGCAAGGAAAGCTGGAAAATGTAATTTGTCTCAGTCCCTGGGTGAAATGCGAAATGAGTTTGATGAATATTTACCCAGTCTCTCTCATCTGCCCTCTTGGGTACCAAATATTTTTAACCTTTGCCTACACAGCATATACCCACTCCTTTAACTAAGGGAGATAAATCAAACTCCACTTAGCTCCAATCCCAGGACTTCATATCTCTTTTACCAAGTCCAGAAGTGACTATTCATGACCCAGATCCAGGTTCAAGTATATATATATATATATATATATATATATATATATATATATATATAATCACAAGGTCATCTCAAGGTCTCTGGGCCCTGGTAATGGGGGGAGGTCCAGATTAGATGCTAATTCTGCTCTCTGGGAGGAAATCTTTTGTCTATTGTTTTCTGTGGCTCACTCTCCAGAAGATTCTTTTTCCTCTATTATTCCCCAGGCCCGTACCTGAAGTGGTTATTTGCAAGTATATTCCCTTTGGGTAATCTACAGCTTTCACATCTCACTTCCTGACATGGTGCGTCTGGGCACGCAAAAGTGGTTTTAATGATGAAACATTTACTAGTTTTTTCAGTTCTTTAACGCAGGGGCAGGGACCTTTTAGAAATATGGTTCAAAAATTCATATTCTTCATTTATTTGCCTCCACCTGATACCTCATGGCAGTGACTGCACCCCAGTTCTTTCCTATACATTATTCTGAAGGCTAATTTATTTCTGTACATTCTCATCTCTCTGAATCTCTTTCAGGTGAATACAGCTGAAGGTAGCTGGGCGGCTCTGATAGGGGGTGGGGAGATATATTGGAGTTTTTCTGTGGGGCAAAAAATGGAAGTTTTTGAGGGTTTTAATCAAACACTTTTCTTTTTCAATTTGCTATCCTACTGTGTGGGGTCCAGAATCGATTAGCTTTTCTGACCCTTTGAGCCCTTGAATGTTTAGGCTCTATTCTTACCTCTGTTTGCAAACTGACCCATTCTTTCTTGGCTCAGCATTTTCTTATAATACTTTGCTATAAACAAATAGTAAAATAGAAAACACATTAGCCCGAAGATGCTTTCCAACTGTGTACCTAAGAACATTGACTGGTAGGTAAATAATCTTCCCTGTACATGTCAGTGACCCAACTATTTTGTCACCATATGATATGGCTGTCTACCTTTCCAGCCTCTAAATCAACATTTCACTCTCTGCCACTTGACCACTAATAGACTAGAAACAGTGACAGCATTTCTCCTGTTCATTATGACAGCAGCATACTACTGCAAGGGATTCATTTCTGTTTATAAGGTAACCCTGGCAACTGTAATAGATACACCCCACAGTTTAAGTGGCTTGATAAATAAAAATTAATTTAACCCATAGATTTTAAGAACAGGTGTTTATGATGAAGACATGATTATCCTTCAGGTGGCGATGCCAGGGTTCTAACACACACAGTTTCCAAGACAAGAACATGGAAAATTGTGCATGGCATGTTTTTTTATAAGCTAGGCCTAGAAAGGTATTAGTTAGCTCAGGCTGCCGTAATAAGATACCATAGGCCAAGCGGCTAAAACGATATAAATTTCTTATTTCACAGTTAGAAGTCTGAGATCAGTGTGCCAGTGTGGTATGCTCTTGGTGGGGGCTTTCTTCCTGGCCTCCAGATGGCTGCCTTTTCACTGTGATTTTACTTGGTGAAGGAAGACAGAGAGAGAGAAGACAGACAGACAAGACAATCAAAGACAGAGAGAAAGAGAGAGAGAGAAATCTCTTTCTCTTCTTATAAGACCACAATCCCACTGGATTAGACCCCTACTCTTATGACCTCATTTAACCTTAACTACCATCTGAATACTCCTTCTAGATACAATCACATTGGGCGTTAGGGCTTCAACATATGAATTTTGAGAGGACACAAACACAGTTCAGTCAATGACAGTGATACACATCACGATTCTTTACACTCAAGGGGCGCCTGGGTGGCGCAGTCGGTTAAGCGTCCGACTTCAGCCAGGTCACGATCTCGCGGTCCGTGAGTTCGAGCCCCGCATCGGGCTCTGGGCTGATGGCTCAGAGCCTGGAGCCTGTTTCCGATTCTGTGTCTCCCTCTCTCTCTGCCCCTCCCCCGTTCATGCTCTGTCTCTCTCTGTCCCAAAAATAAATAAAGGTTGAAAAAAAAAATTAAAAGATTCTTTACATTCAAGAAAAATTCTCTCTATTATGAAGTCATGGATTTTTAAGCAAACCCTGGCAAGTGACTGCAAAGATTTATTTTATCATAAGCTAGGTCAATAATGAGTGTATCCTATGACCACTAAAAGAGACCAGTGACACAGTGTCAAGGAAGAGAGTTAGACCTTCTCTGTCAGCATTTGGCTTTGTGATCTCATGCATGAGATTTAAAGCCTATGAGCTTCAGTTAGTTCACCTGAACAAAGAAAGTGACTTGAGCTAGTTCAAGGTGATCACATATAAGTTTCGTTATTCTTGCTCTTCTAGTTTATGTTGATATGGTGTATAATAGTAATTGAAATAGAATTATTAATATATTTTCATCATATTTATCTTCATTTCAATTCTCACAAAAGCGCACACTGAGGCAAGATTTTGGGTGAAGAATTGAGATAAGCGTAGAGGACACCTTCTCTTTAGGTAAATAACCCCGTTATAGTATAAACAAACAGAGTTTTAATTATTTACTAGCACCCAAGGAAGAACACTGCACAGACCATTTTGAATGGTGTGTAATTAGGAAGATGAGGGTACAATATTTATGGCTTGGATTGGACTTATGGATTGGGCTCAAAAGTCCTTAGGGTGGGACAGCAGAAGGTGACAAGTCTTTATATTGATTCATTTCTTAAGACAGCTGTCTGGTGCAAGCCAGGCAGAAAGATCTAAGCAAACAAGTATGTGTGTGCAAGTCAGAAGACATTCTGTGGTTTAATTGCACAACTGATAAGGGAGATTTTTAAGTTTTCACTCTTGCATAATCATTGGGAGTGGTAGTTCTGGTTTCCACAAGGAATGGAAGGAAACCAATGAAAGGAGAATTAATGCATAGGTTACCCACTGAGAGGCAAGAAAGCTTGGGAATTTATCCTCCCATTTGTCGCTGGTTAAGGATTGCTTCTGAGGTATTAGCACCTTGGACGTTCTGACTGCCCCTCGCAATGGGACTTTCAGGCTAGACAGGTCAGAGAACATTCTTAGCATTTCATTCAGAGAGGCACAGGAAGCTATGGACATATTTGGGAACTCTGTAGGTCAAGCCCAGGTTAGACTGAAGAGCATGGGAGAGGAGAGGGCTCTCATAGCATTTGCTAGAACATTTAAGAACAATTCTAAAGAGTGAAACAATTTAGTTTTTATATTTAATTAGGATACAAATTTTGCATTCCTTCTTAGATTGCACAATTAAAAAAATAAAGTGTACTGACTCAGGGTTAGTGAGAAATTATTTTGTAGCAATCACAAAAGAATGTGGAATTCAGTGCTATCTGGACTTATCCCCTGGCACTGTTAAACAGTTTACCACACACACACAAAACAAAACTATCTTTTAATAGTGTTGGTCAAGGGGTAATAACATCTAAGTTTTACCCAAGGGTATCCTTTTTTATAAGACTTCTAAAGCATTCCATACTACAAAATACAATTCTAGGCTGTGTTCTAATGCTTAATCAAATCGAGAAGATTTAAACTGAGATGTATAGTAAATACTAGTTTGCTATGTGTGTTACCTATGTCTGGAGGTCAGTCCACATTAGAAAAACGTTGATTCACCAGATTGTTTATCTAAGTGATTTTTCCATGATTTGGATTTTGCTTATTACATTTCTATACTCTGTCAGCACAGAGCCTGACACTGGGCTCGAACCTGTTAACAGTGAGATCATGACCTGAGGCGAATTCAGACGCTTAACTGACTGAGCCAGGCGCCCAAGAACAAGGGAATACCCTTGATACAAAATCTTTCATGTTTGTACTAAGAATTATCATTTTCTTTCACATCTTTACTTGTTCTTTATTTCTTTAATGAGCACTACCAATGGCTTTCTCTTGGGAGATATTCTCAACAAAAACAATGTTTTCTTTTCTTACGGTATACAAGCTACCACATAAGCTACAATAACCAAGAAATAGCAATACTTCCTTGAGGTGTGGTTGTAATCTAGTCAATTGGGCTCATTCATTAGCTGTATTACTCACCAGTCTTTCAAAACGCTTGATTCAAGTTTATGCCATAGCTCAATCATTAATTACTGCAGGTAGTAGACATTTGGGGTCACACTGTATTAGTAGGAACTTTGAATGTTAGGTCAAGAAATTTAATTTGTCTAATTGAGTATCTGCTGCAGTTACCAGGCAAAAGAAACATAATATCATGGGTGAGTGTTAATGGGTCTTTTCCTCCATCCTGTAGACAAAATCTGAATGAATTCATGACACAGTATAGATAATTGTTAATAAGTTTCACAGACAGAGGGGAAAAAGGAATGAATTTTTAAAGAAAATAGGCCATGTGTAGATACATATTTTTGTAGCAAATCAAAATTTCAAAGTGACCAGGTTTTCCTCCAGTATTTCCTTGTTGCCTACTCTCTATTCACACTCAAGTGAACTTCCTGTTTGGAAATTCTTTTAAGAGGATGAAAGAAACACAACGAAAACCCATGATACTTTTAGGTCTATGTTCTAAAATACTCAAAGCCAAGATATTATCCTTGAAAGAAATCTCTGTAATTTGCAAGAATCAGCATTGGACACTCAAAATTGTAAGTTTTAAAAGGATCAAGCCTTAAATGTTTAAACCATAAGTAACAGGCTGAATAATAAGTCACTTTACTTTCTGCCTTATCTTTTCTCAACCACAACTTAAGAAAATGATGGATAAGAAAAGACGGATAAGCCACCTGGGTGGCTCAGTCTTTTAAGTATCTGACTCGTGACTTTGGCTCAGTTCATGATTTCACAGTCCATGGGTTCGAGCCCCCCATCAGGCTCTGTGTTGATAGTGCAGAGCTTGTTTGGGATTCTCTACCTCCTTCCCTCTCTGCCTCTCCCCTGAGCACACTTTCTCTGTCTCAAAAATAAATAAACATTAAAAAAAGTTTTAAAAATGATGGATAAAAATTTTTGAACAAACTCAATAGATTGCATAAAATTATATCCCGAGAAATTTAGCCTACATTTTAGTCTACCAATAATGATTTATTTTTAGAAATGTCAAAGGCAAGTCTACTTAACTTTGTGGAATAACCATGGTTCTATACATCTGCAAAGGGGTAAAACAAACCGTTTTTTATTTAAAAAATTAATTATGTGAGCAACTATTTTAAAAACATATTAAATCAGAAACTTTTATTATTGAAATATTAATAATAAATAAATATGGATTAATACATTAACACTTTAAAAACATTAGTATTTGGTTTAAATTTAGCACCAAAGAGCTTATGACAGATAAAAAAAGGTCTAGAGGGACTTTTGTTAATGATGGTCAAAGATAAGAATTTTTTTTTCTTATAAAACACAGACCTGACTAAGGCAAACACATACGTGCACACACACACACACACACACACACACACACACTAAACCATACTACACACATACAAAAACAAGGTTTCAACAAGGAAAAGGAAAATGAGGACACTCAGGTTTCAGGAAAGATGGAAAACATGGAAGCTCTCCGTGCATCCACAGCAAAAATCTGTTGACGTCTTTCCCTAGGACCTTGCCCCATCTTGCAATTCCTTCTGTCTTTATGTACAAATTCTCATAAATGGAAACAATCTGACTGACTACTGGAGCAACCAATTATTTTTCTTCCTTGGTCAAAGATTTAACAGGAAAACAACCTCGTCTCTTCCTGAGTAGGGAAAGACCCAGCTGTTCCTGCCCATGTTTCTCCTTTACTACTCACACAGAACACTTCATTTCTGACACTTCTGGTCACCCAGTGTGAAGGATTTTTTCTCCACACCAAGTAATTTTCCTTAACGCCAGCCGGATGTTCTACAAATTAACTCAATTCTGACACCATCTACTTGGAGAAGGTGTCAGGTCCCACAGGTGAAGGGCTCAGGTTTAGGAGACTACCCCTACTTCAGATGCCAATCACAGTGGTAGGTCCCAGGTTACCCACAACTTCTGTCTGATTTGACTACAAAGCAGAGGTTCCATGACCCCCTCCTAAATTTTGATTAATTTGCTAGAGAGGCTTATGGAACTTGGGAAAACTTATTGAGGTTTACCAGTTTATTAAAGGGTATGATAAAGGAGACAGATAAAACAGCCAGATGAAGGGATACTTAATAAGGCAAGATCTGGGAGTTTCCTGAGCACAGGAGCTTCTGTCCCCATGGAGTTGGGCTGCATCACCCTCCCAAAGTGGATGTATTTGCCTACCTGAAAGCTCTCTGAATGCCCTACAATTGGGATTTTATATGTGAGGATCAATTACACCTCTCTCAAGAGGTGGGTGATGGGGCTGAAAATTCCAACTTTCTAATCATGGCTTGGTCTTTCCAGGGACCAGTCCTTATCTAGGAGCGTACCTAGAGTTGCCTCATGAGAACAAAAGGTGTTCCTAGTGCTCTTATCTCTTAAGAAATCGTAAAGGTTTCAGGACGCCTGTGTCAGAGACAAAGTCAAAGAACAAATATTAAAGCAAGAGATGACCCCATGCTCTTATCACCTAGAAAATTATAAAGGTTTTAGGAACTCTGCCAGGAACTGGAGGCAGAAAACAATATATACACTTTCTATTATCTCCCAAGGTTCTGTCTCTAGTCCAGTCAGCTATTGTTAAAGAAACATAGTCTCATGACATAAACAGGCTGTCAAGCACTCTACCCATGAATATATATAAATTACATTATATCAATGCACTCTGGATTCATATTGGGGATAAGATACTCTGCAGAAAAAAGAGTTATGACTTGGTCAAACATGTTCCAGAAGTTCTGATTAGTAAAACATTGTATGTCTCTTTATTTTGTGTCCTATTTTCATTTTATTAATACACATTATTAATACACATAAAATGTCAGCGGTGATATCATACTATAACTAGTACATTTCTATAGTTATAGTTATATCGTGTAATTAGCATAACTATAGGTATTTTTTTCCTGTATATTTGTTCTTCTACAGAATGAAGTCCTCAATGATTTGGACCAAAGTTGACTTCTTTTATATGTTCACACCTTGGAGAGTGCTAGGTGGCTGTTACCTGGGTAAATATTTCTTCGGTGAAAGTGATTTTTTTCTTAAATTAAGGAAAATAGATATCACACAAAAAAACTAACTTTTAAAGTCTACTGTGATGTATACATACAACTGCATATGCCCTCTTCTTACAGTGTAACCGACTGCTCACCCAGAATTTTAGCAGGTGTTTGCGACTGCCCTAGCTAACAGAGTACATGGTATAATATGGAGCCATTGGTTTCTGGTCCACCAGCTGAAACCCCAGACATTTTGGAACACAGAAAACCATCTCCACTGTGCCCTGTCTGAATCCCTGACCCCCTGAAACCGTGTCAGATAATAAATGATTGTTATTTTAAATCGTTAATGTTAGACTAATTCGTTACCCAACAATAAAAGACTAACTTATCTGTACTTAAGGGAAGACATTTATGTTTATATTAGGTGAATCTGTGTATCTCCACAACCTAGCACTGTGCCTCATCGAGAAAATGCTAAAAATACAGTCATGGAAGAAGTAAATGAATAATTAAACAAATAAATGAATGGAATAAAATCTCTAAGCTGAATTACACGAACCTATTCAAGATCAAGGAACTTTCCCACATGAAATAATGTATATAATTTTGATTGGCTCTATTTGTTTTAAGGTCCTGATTTTCTGGTCATCATTGTTATATCCAATAACTTTCTTTTCTTTAATGTTTATTGATTTTTTGAGACAGAGAGAGAAAGAACACAAGTGGGGGTGGGGCAGTGAGAGAAAGAGGCACAGAATCTGAAACAGGCTTCAGGCTCTGAGCTGTCAGCACAGAGCCCGACACGGGGCTCGAACCCATGAACTGTGAGATCATAACCTGAGCCTAAGTTGGATGCTTAACCAACTGAGCCTCCCAGGCGCCCCTTCAATAATTTTCTTATATCCATTTTTCCCTGTCCACTGATTCTATATGGGGTACATACTAATTCATTTTATATTACAGCACTTAAACTAGAAAAGACTGGTATCTATAACTCCTCAAATCTCACGACTATTTTTTATAGCAAACATGCCTCTTTTTGTTTTCATTTTCTTGGTGCGATACAACTGGGTTTTTTGTTTGTTTTTTGGTTTTTGGTTTTCTTTTTCTTTCATCTATTTCTGCCATTCCTTGTCAGATAATATTTCTTGAATTTTTAAAATATAATATTAAGTTTGTATATCAGATCCTGAATATTTATAGGATGAGCTGACCAACAGAGAAGATACGCAGATGATCAGCCATCTTGTCATATACACTGCATTATATGAGTCCACTCCAGTTTCATGGTAGCCTTTAGGACTCATGATCCCAAAGATTCAAATTCAAATGGAGTATGCCATCCGAGAAAAGCTACACTCCCTCTTTAGACATGATTCTATCCTGCACCTGGTGAGTTATTCACTGGGCTTTATAAAATTTATTTTTATTTATTTTTATGTATAATATGTGTATATTGAAAATATACTTACTATGTATATAGTGAGTATATCACAAATGTACCAACCTTTCATCTTGAGGTTCATGACATTGACACAGTTTTATGAATTCTCATTAAAGTAAATGGCAAGAGTATAAGTAGGGTCAGGACTGGTCTGATGAAAGAGACTTATGATATAATGAACTTTCCCTGAAAATTGATATTGACCACTTAATCAGCACTCTTTGAGCTGTCTGCTCAAAATAAACATTCCTCTAGCTGTTCTGTTACACAGTCACCTCACTTCTCTCGCACGTCCATGAGGTTAGTCTGTGAAAAATAGTAAATGATTTATTTTTCAAAAAAGTTACTTTATGACTGTAGGATTCCCTGTAAAGTTTTAACACACTTTAAAAAAGCAATGAATTTAGTCTGGGATGTGTTATTCCTAGTAAACCCTTGCTGGTTCCCAATGTCTATAGCTTCTTTTGTTAAGTATTTAGAAATGGTCTTATAAAATATATCTTCATAATATCTCTCAGGAAATTAACATCAAGGTCTCCAGTACATGTTGTAACATCTAACTAGTTTCTCTGATATAACTAATACACTTGATCCTTCACTTTTCTAATGGCTCTCTAGTTTCCACTGGCACTGAAAAGTCAACAGAGAACCAAGATTAAATCTGGCAGGTCTCCCCACACTCGGGATTGTCATTTAAATTTACTCCGCAATTGGAATGTACTCGGAACGTTTGGGTGGCTTTTTGTAATTTCTTCACACATATTTTCCTTTAATATATTCCCCCTAATAGTTATTTTGCATTAATAGTAACACTCCGAATATGCTTAATGAATGAGTGGATAAAATCATTACATCAACTAATTTAAATTTTCTTTTTAAAGTCTCACAAAAGTGGGTGTGAAATGTGTTGTTACATTAATGAGCAAAATACAAAGTATTAATGGAAACTTTATGCTATCATTTGAGACATCCTTATCTTTTATTCACAGTTTCAAGGAGATTTCACTATTTTTACAATCTCTTAGAGCTACTCGGATTAAGAAATGAAGATGACTTTAGCACAAGAAATCACTGTTCAATCTTTTTGAACAAGTTTCTGCTTGACTCGTGGTTCAATTTCATAAACAAAAATTCAAATTAAATTAAGGACTCAGTACATAGAAGTTACTTACTGGAACAAATGTATTATTAATTTTAAAAAAGCCGTAATTCTTCAAATGTTTTTAATATTTGCCATAACCATAACCACACTGCAAAACTTTTGTTCTGTGTTTGATACAATATACTGATACTATAGGTAAACATTTTTAAGAGATAGTCTAGAGTCACCTGAGTGACTCAGTCGGTCAAGTGTCTGACTCTTGATTTCGGCTCAGGTGGTGATCTCACCTGTCGTGAGATAGAGCCCCATGTTGAGTCCTGCGTGGACATCCATGGGGAGAGAGTCTTTCTCTCCCTCTATGCCTCCCATGCTCTTGTGCACATGCGCTCTCTCTCTCTCTCTCAAAAAAAGTCTCCCATTATTATAACGAGATTCCCATCACCCTCAAGGCAACACCACACATTTACTGCTCCCATTTCCTTAAAACTGTCAGGTCCAGGAACAATGAGAGATTTCAATAGTTGAAGAACTTTCTCTGCCATAAACCCAGGTCTTGGCACACAATTGGTGTCCAAGCAATATAAACAGAATGATCCATGAATATATGCACACGAATAATATCAAATATGAAGAGTGAAGTTTTTTGAGCAGTTTTTCCTCTGTAAGCAATGGTATTAAATCCTAAACCATAATCACAAACACCAATTCCTCACACGATTCCCCATAAATCCCAAAAGCAAACTGTAATATCTCCATAGTGTTTATTTCCAGGATTCAAACGGAGTTCAACATAAATAATATTAAGCAGATCGTATTAGACTAAAGTTCAAATAATATTTCCTAAACTTACACTACTAACACGTGTGACCCCACATATGGACAGTGGCTGTGCATCAGTGCAGTCTCGGAGATGGGGGGTGTGCTAGCTGGTGCTGCCTGGGGACCCTGACATAACAGACGTACAGAGGAATGGAACTCACTGTTCCCGCAACATTGATGGTAAATCACCTACTTACAATGGGCCACTTAGTATTACAGTAAAATGAATATTACTACAAAACAGCCATGACAGAAAGAAATAAATGAAGAGAAATTAAAGAGAAATAAATGAAAATAAAGTAAACAAAGAGAAATAGACAAAAAGAAAGAAAAGTAAGGTAAAAAGAGAATGGGGCAGAGCAGGAAGGGGAGGACAGAGGACAATGGGAGGGGAGGGAAGGAAATAGTTCATAAACACACTCAATTTTTCTCAATGGTTTTCCTCCAGAATTGAGACGTCATTCAAAACTTCCATACTAAACATGAACTCAGATAAGTTCTGTATTTTCACCAAGAATTGTATGTCCCATCCCCTGAAAAAATGACCTTGAGTTACAGCAAGTGGCATTTGGAATATTCTAAGAGAAGATATTGAGGGGTGCTGGGTGGCTCAGTTGGTTGAGTGGCTGACTCGATTTTGACTCAGGTCATGATCCCAAGGTTGGGGGATGAAGACTCCCAGCAGTCTCCACACTTAGTGCAGAGCCCGCTTAAGAGTCTCTCTTGCCCACTCTGCCCCCCCTCTCTGCTTGCACAAGGGCTCTTTCTAAAATAAATGAATAAAAAATAAATAAATAAATATTTTATTTAAAAAGAAGACATTAAGATGCATAACTGATTGATTGAGTTATCATTTTTTATAGAGGTTTTAAGAACAGGTTGGCATTTTGCCACATTCGATATGCATTTTTCCTCAAAAGGGGATAAATTAGATGAACTCACACACAGTTCTGTCTGGTCTAGGAGCAGATATATTATGATTGATGTTTGAGATTACATCTCTTTTAAATAGTACACACACACACACACACACACACAACACCACTTGTTTATCTAATATTACTTAAGATTACGTCCAGCCGCACGTAACAAAAAATTCAAATAACAAATACTTTGGAATAAGCAACCCATCCAAAATATCAGACTGTGGTTGTTAGAGATATAGACTCTGTTGCGTTTTCTGCTAAATCATCTTTAGCCAGTGACTCACATATTCAACATCACCTCAAGGTTCAAGATAACTTGCTGAAGGTCCTGCTGCCAGCTCTACAATCTAGGAAAGAAAAGGAGAAATGTGCTGGAGTGGGGATTGTGTCGGCTACTCTGGTTTTTAAATTTTTTTTCTAAAGTTTTTTATTCATCTGAGAGAGACAGAGCAGAGGAAGGGCAGAGAGAGAGGGAGAGAGAGAATCCCAAACAGGCTCTGCACCGATGCAGGGCTGAAACCCACAAACGGTGAGATCATGACCTGACCCAAACCAAGAGTCGGATGCTTGACCAACTGAGCCATCAGGCGCCACCCTCCCTTAATTCATTTTTAACGAAAGGCAAAATTTACAGAAAGTGAAATGCATGAATATGAAATGTGCAATTTGATGAGTTTTGAAACCTGCATACATGAAACCATGGCTTTAATCAGGAAATAGATTATTTGTATCACTCTAGAGAGTTCCCTCATGCTTGCTTCCTACCAATCCCTACCTGAGATAGATAACACTTTTTTTTTTTAATATTTATTTATTTTATGTTTCAGAGAGAAAGAGAGCACAAGCACAAGCAGGGGAGGGGAAGAGAGATAGGGAGACAGAATCTGAAGCAGGCTCCAGGCTCTGAGCCTGACTCAAACCCATCAACCGCGAGATCATGACCTGAGACGAAGTTGGACGGTTAACCTACTGAGCCACCCAGGCGCCCTAGACAACACTTCTTATTTCTTACTAAGTAGGTTCATTTTCCCTTTTTTTTTTTTTTTTTTGGAGCTTTGTATAAATTGAATCACACAGCAAGTATATTTTTGGTACTTGCTCATGTTGCATTTATTATTAGTTCTTTGCTTTCTAAATTGCTAAGTAGTTTCACACTATATAAACATGGCAAATGTTAATCTTTTCTTCTGCTAGTGGACACTTGGATTATTTCCAGTTTGGGGCTATTATGAAGAGAGTTGCTACAAACATTCTTGAACAAATACTTTTGTGGACATTTGGGCAAATATTTAAATATTTGGGTAACCTTCTTTTGGGAGTGAAATTGCTAATCATAGTACGCTTAACTTTATAAAAACTTCCAGAGTTTTCCAAAATGGTAGCACAATTTTTTACTTCAACCAATAATTTTCCAGTTGGTTCACGTCTTTGCTAATGTTTAGTTTGGTAGGTTTTAAAATTTTACTCTTTCTAGTGTATCGCAATGTGATTTTAATTCTCATTTCTCTCATGATGAGTGATAGTTAATATATTTCATGATTATTGGCTATCTGTACACTTTCTATGAAGTGTGGTTTAGTCTTTTGACTATCTTTAAAAATGAACTACTTGTATATTTACTTATGGTTTTGTTTTAGCTATTTATGTATTGTTCCTTTGTTAGATATGAGCATTTCAAATGTTTTCTCAAGTCCTTGGCTTCTTTGTTCATTTCCTTAATGATGTCTTATAATTTTAGTGAAGTTCATTTTTTTTGAGACTATTTTTTGTGAGACTAGTATGTTTGCTGTTAAACCATCTTCGCTTGCCACACATTTGCAAAATCATTCTCCTATGTTTTCTGTTACAAGCTCTAGGTCTTTTCATTTCCCTGTTTTAAGATTAATTTGTCAAGTTTTATAAAAAAATAAACTCGCCTATTGAGATTTTGATTGAAATTTATTTGGATCTAGATATCAATTCGAAGAGTTCTGACCTGTTACAATAATGGATTTTCCAACCCACAAACATGGCATATCTCTCCATTTTTTAAATTGTTTTGAAGTCCTCTTGGTAATATATCTAGCTTTTCAGGGTACAGAAATCTTGCATACATTTTGTCAAATGTATTGCTATCCATGAGGGATGTTAGTCTTTTAGTTTTCTTTCTCCTTTTCTTTTTTTTTCTTAAATGTTAGAGATATATTTTCTCCCTCCATAATTGAAAGAGTTTCTGTAAGATTGGTATTGCTTTCCTTTAAATGTTTTATAGAATTCACTATTGAAGACATCTGGGCCTGGAGATTTTTGTGGAAGGTTTTTATTACAAATTCAACTTATTTAATAGCTACAAAGTATTTAGATTTTCTTTTTCTTTTTTTTTTTTTGTCTTTATCAATTGAGTAAGTTTTAATTTTTAAGTGTTTGCTCATTTCATCCATGCTGGCGGGTTGACTGCCATAATGTTGTTTATAGTATTTTATTGCCATTTTAATATATGAAGAATCTGTAGTAATCTCTTCCCTTCCCTCTCACTTGCTCTTGTGCTCCCTCATGGTCAGTCTCCTATCTATCTTGCTGGGGCTTAATAATTCCATTAACCTGTCATATCAAAGTTACTTTCCCCAATCATGTATTTTTTCTATTTCACCAATTTTCCATTTCCAGTATGGAACAGATTTTCCTGCTTCCTCATCTGACTAGGAACTTTTCATTTCATACTGGATATTGTAGGCATTTGGATTGTGATGCTAATCTTAAAAAGGTGTTACATTTTGTCTTGGTAGGCAGATAAATTACTGAGAGACCCTTTGATCCTTTATTCTTTAGAAGGGCTGGTCTCCTCTATCTCTAAGTTTTGTCCTTAGTCCCAGGGTGTGTCTCTTATTCTAGAGAATGTGGTAGGCATCTCCCGCGTCCCTTTCTCTCAAGGGTAACAGCCCTACTCTATTTGCTGTTCAATGCATCAGAAAAACTGTCTGACACATTTTTTACACATTGGTTTGAGGTAGAGTGAGTTTTACAGTTTGGAGTAGCCGGAGGGCAAGTCCATTACCAGCTAGTCACGGCCAAAATGGAAACCTCAGTGAGACCAGAAGTCCCACCCATGCTTGTGCTCACGTGTCACAGACCACTCCTACCGGCAAGGAAGGCGCAGGAAATAGCATTTTAGTTAGGCTTTTTGTCACCATCATTAGCATAAAAGTCTGTTCCTAAAGATGGGGAGACTAGATGTTAGATAGCTAACTGGCAGTCTCTGGGTATAAATGATTTACCGCCCTCAGGGTATTTTATTATTGTAAATGACAACAATGAGTATTGAACTGATCATGCCCAGTATGTTTGTAAGATCACTACACTTAGAATGAACAAGTCTTTAGAGAGTAAAGAAGCCTCACCTGATTCAGTTTTTATTACCTAAAAGTCCTTACATAGCACCTCGCACATGCCTTAAAAAGCGTTTTTTACTAACTTGATCCAAACAGTGACTTACTTCTAGCCAATCGTTTTAAACGTTTATTTCTTTTGAGGGAGAGAGACAGAGCGCACACACAAGCAGGAGAAGGACACAGGGAGAGAGAAGGAGAGAATCCCAAGCAGAATTTACACTGGGAACCTGATGGGAGGCTTCACCTCACAACCATGAGATCATGACTTGTGCTGAGATCAAGAGTCGGGCACATAATCGACTGAGCCACCCAGATGCCCCTGATGCCCCTGACTTCTATAAAATTTTTAAAATGTGGAATGAATTAGGGGCGCCTGGGTGGCTCAGTCGGTTAAGCATCTGACTTCGGCTCAGGTCATGATCTCACGGTTTGTGCGTTCCAGCCCCATGTTGGGCTCTGTGTTGACAGCTCAGAGCCTGGAGCCTGCTTTGGATTCTGTGTCTCCTTCTCTCACTGCCCCTCTCCTACTTGTGCTCTGTCTCTTTCTTTCTCAAAAATAAGTAAAATGTAAAATAAATAAATAAATAAATAAATAAATAAAATGTGGTATGAGTTAGTATTCTCAAGTGAAATGTAAAACAAGAAATAAACAAAATAAAGAAATAAAACAGAAAGAAAAGTTCCCCTTTTTGATGGTATTCAAATGTAAACTTGGGTGACATATATATGTATATATATACATATATATAATTATATATATAATATATATAATATACATATACATATAATATATACATATGCATATATGTATATGTAAATAATATATACACATACATATATGTATATGTAAATATACATATATAATATATAATATACATATATAATTATATATTTACTAATTTAATTAATTGATTAAATTAATAATCATTAATTATTTAATGTATAATTATATTATTATTATATATGTAATATGTAATTACATATATATATTATATATGTAATATGTAATTACATATATATATTATATATGTAATATGTAATATACATATATATAATTATATATATTATATATATAATATACATATATATAATATACATATACATATAATATATACATATATGTATGTATATGTAAATATACATGTACATATATAATACATAATATACATATATATAATTATATAATTACTAATTTAATTAATTGATTAAATTAATTATTTAACATATAATTATATAATTATTATATATGTAATATGTAATTATTATATAAATATACATATATATTCATTCCTTGAAAGTAGAAGGGAAAATTGACCCAGAGCAATTTTGCAATTCATAGAATATTATGTAGTAATAGGTATTTTGGGGAAGCTACCTATTCCAACAACACTTGTGGTAAGCTTCTCCCTGCTTCACACCATAGGAACAAGAGCCCGTCATCACGTTGCCAATGTCTTACCTTGAACTTTCCTTTTCAGGGAAAGGGAAACACTACTGAGTTTGGCCAATCATATTTTCCCATTCACGTATGCTTTCAGTGGGGTTCAGGAATGTTAGTCAGGCCTTCCTGGTTGCTTAATGTCAAGGGCTTTCCTGTAGTCACATCCACAGAAACGGGAGAAAAAGTGGTCATCAAAAGGGGAAGCAGAGCTGACATAAAAAGATGATCAGAGCTGTGAGTTTTGCCTCAAATTTAAGTTTATATTTCCTGTCCTAAGGTTGTGTAAAAATAAAAAAAGACCCAGACCGTATGTTCTAATATGTTTTTTTTTTCCTTTTTAGCATAAGCCACCTGAATCAGTTCGTTACTTGCAACCAAATGTTTTGATTGAACACAAAATGCTCAATATTTAGTCTATCCATATCTAATTTTAGATAAAATTGAATTAAAATAAGATGATGTGTCTTTTCTTTCTTGACAAGTTGTATATGAGTTTCCCATGATTTACTGTAAGTAATGATGAGACATTCAATTTTTATAAAACTATACATGAAATCCAACCACTATGAACACGCAGTAATCCCTATGTGCAGAACATTAAAGGACATTCTGCTATAAGAATGACTTTCAAGGGACGCATGGGTGGCTCAGTTGGTTAAGCCTCTGACTTTGGCTCAGGTGTTGATCTCATGGTCTGTGAGTTCGACCCCCACATCTGGCTCTATGCTGAGAGCTCAGAGCCTGGAGCCTGCTTCAGATTCTGTGTCTGATTCTCTCTCTGCCCCTCCTCCACTTACACTCAGTCTGTCTGTCTGTGTGTCTCTCTCTCTTAGAAAAAATTAAACACTGTAAACAATTTTAAAAGCTAAGAATGACTTTCAAAAAAAATGTTACTTCCCTAGGGCTTATTAAAGTAAAAAAAAATTGAATTTATAGTTAGAAAATCCGACTTTACTTCTACTGACCATATCTGGTACCATAAGCAAATAACTTACAAAGACTGAGAATCAGCTTTATCAAATAAAATACCAGCTCTTGCCACCTCATATGGTTGATTTAAAAATCATATGAAGTAATATATAACGTGTGCATTCATTTGCACAGAAGAAAATGCTTTTGATTGATTGGGTGTGTGTTATCGTGGCAGGCTCTGAGTTGTTCAATTTACATACATGTAATTTTGGCTTCATAATAATCCCTCCCTGAATACAAGGAAATAATAAATCTAATATATTTGGCTTTATGCTGCCTTCGATGTTTTTGTAATTTGTTCTTACAAAGACACTTGGTATTAATATCTCCACAATAAGAATGCCATAAATTTTGCCTATCCACTCTGGGGGGAAAAAATCTGTGATATCATAATGAACTATAATTGTAAGTAATCCCTTTGAATATTCTTAGAAAACTGCCTGTAATTGCACGAAAGAGTATAAAGCGTCTTGGGGCCTTTTACCATTCGTTTCCTGTCATCATGTCAGTCCTCAGAATTAGAAAATTTTAGATCCAAATGGGTTTGATCAGGCAATGATATCATGAAACAAATAGAAAATTTGATAGACTTCTCCAGTGGTGACTTGATGAATTTCATTCTTGCTATAGGATCTCATCCAATTATATTTCAGACAAGCTGTGACAAGTGGATTCCACTTACTATGCTACAGACTGATGAATATTTGCAAGCATAATGTCTTTCCCAAATTTATTTTAACATAAACATAAATTAGGAAAAACTATTATTCTTCCAAAAGTAATGAAAAATATTTATGTAAGGTACACTTCCAACTTTGCAGGAGGAGACAAAATACTAATTAATAATCTCATTTCCTCCATGTTTTAATAATGATGTGAGAGGCACCTGGGTGGCTCAGTCAATTAAGCATCTGACTTCAGCTCAGGTCATGATCTCGTGGCTCATGAATTCAAGCCCCGCCTTGCGCTCTGTGCTGACAGCTCAGAGCCTGGAGCCTGTTTCAGATTCTGTGTCTCCCATTCTCTCTCTGTCCCTCCGCCGCTTGCACTCTGTCTCTTTCTCATTCTTTCTCTCTCTCAAAAATAAACATTAAAAAAAATGATGTGAAAGCAGCTTGGTGAGACTGTATACGACAAAGTATTGACCAACACATATAAGTGCAGACTTCTGATCACTTCCCACCAATCCCACGCATGTGAATTTACACACCTTTTCAAATGATTGAGGTTACTGAAATGAATGTGTAGATCAAGTCTCATTTCATCCCTTGAATCACCTGAGGCCAACCTTTCAACACCACTTCTTGGATGAGATTCTAAAGAGGAAACACCTAACACCATAGATGTTACTACTATATAGATGTACTACTCCGTTAAAAGTTAGATATGGGCAATGCAAAGCATTAGAGAGACATGGGTTCATTTTTTTAAATTGTTTTTTAAGATGATTCTATTTGTGGAGCGCCTGGGTGGCTCAGTTGGCTAAGCGTCCGACCTTGGTTCGGGTCATGATCCCAGGGTTCGAAGTTTGAGCCCCACGTTGGTGTCTGTGCTGACAGCTGGGAGCCCGGAGCCTGCTTCAGATTCTGTGTCTCCCTCTCTCTCTCTGCCCAACCCCTGCTTGCACTCTGTCTCTCAAAAATGAATAAACATTTTAAAAACTTAAAAAAAAAAGAATGATTCTATCTTCTTGGTTTTATTTAGTTATTTCTATAACAATGTATATTCTCAGTTCAACAGCAAAAAAGAGTCATATAAGGATTGCTGTGAAAAATAAAGAACAGAGACTGTCAGCTTAATGCACAACTTTGTATAGTGTGGAAAGACCTGTATCTCACTGTAATTATACTTGTGATGATAGTCATATTCATCAATTACTAAGAACAGTTAGAATGAACCTAGATAGGTTACATAAACTACCCTGATGTTATCATATTGTACTAAGACTTGAAAGTCAAGACAATCCATACCTATAGTTCTTCCCCATATACATAATGATAAACATAAAAATTACAGGTAGACAAATCTCTAATTCCAACACTTGGTTAAACCAAGTATCCATGTTATGTAATCTACTAACATAAAATGTGTTTGGAAAATATATATATATTTTTTGTAGGAGCCCCAAAGAAATCCACTTTGGATAGGGCTTAGAGCTCTCCCAACAAATATCATGGTGACATAAAAATTTTCTTTAGTCACTAGAAATAAAGCCTAGCAGAGAAAGGCGAGTGAAATTAACCACTGGTGATACTACAATTTGAATGTAAGCCCCCATGTTATGTTTGAAGTGGAAATATGTGATTGACTCACAGCAAAGAATTATTTTTGCCCAGGAAGACCAGCCCTTTTCCTGTGCACAGCTCAAAGTGTGTGAGGAGACAATCTCCAATTAAATTGAACACCCCCACAAGGAGTTCTGTGGAATAGGACCTAAAGGCCACTGCCCTGAATTTGACAGGACTTGTTTATGCCCTAATGTTGATGAGGTGAGTTACCATCCGCTTCCTTAATGAGACTGATACAGAGTCCCACAGGTTGCTGTAGACTGTCTGAAGAACACGAGTGGTTTTCTCCAATCCTGTCTTATTTTCCAATAATCGTATGCAATCCCCTGCCTGGAGTTGTGAGAAACTACAATGGGAAGCTCCCCTCAGCGGGAAAGTGAAGTCCATTTCTTCCCTGAATTAGTCTTGCCAATGCTCAAAGACAGCATTAAAGCATTTACTTATGTTGTAAATATACAGAAGTTTTTGCGTTATTTGATTCATGTAGCGGGAATAGAATGTGCTCTAAATCCACACTGGGGATTTGAAAGGATTTTTTTCAGAACATTTATTAGAAGTATTATATCAGATATTTAAATAAATAGGCAAAATTTTATATGCTAAATACTTGAATCGACTCTCGAAATTAAAAATTTCCTTTAGTGCCTTTTGTGGTGTTGGTAAAGTAGCTTTTGTATAATACACAATTACAGAAAGACAAGAGGGAAAGAATAAAGACAAAGAAAGAATAGAGTCAGTGAGGGAGGTCAGAGGAGAGAAGAGGCTGGTAAAGCTAGGATTAGGACAGCCATTTCTCTGCCTTTCTTCAGAGCCTTGGATGTGATGACAGCCAGAAAGAATGATAGATGCCAGGCCTTTGAAAAGAATGGCATTAAAACTGTGACCGCAGTGAGAAAAAAATTACGGAAAATACACAGAAACTGAGATAGTTTCATATCTGGAGATGGTGTCTGGTCTACCAGGCAGGGAAAATGTTACCAAAACAAAACCAAATAAAAGCAGTGTGTTCTCATGATCAAGGGTTTTCAGGGCTCGGTGAAAACATACTCGAGTCACTTAAGAGCCACATAAGGCGAAATTCAACCACACAGCTGAATAGGGAGTTGCAGAATCTAAACCTGTACAAGGGCATGAAGGAGGCATGCAGCCTGTGAGGTCACACAAGGCCCCCTGCTGGGTACAGTCCTGCCTTTGGGTGAAGGCTCTGCTATCACCATCTTGGTCTTGAAGTTCTTATTTATTTATTTATTTATTTGGTTTATTTATTTATTTTGAGAGGGAGACAGAGAGAGCAAGGGGGAGGGGGAGTGGCAGAGAGAGAGGGAGAGAAAAGGATCCCAAGCAGGCTCTGTACCATCAGCATATACAGCCCGTTGTGACGCTTGAACTCATGAACCGAGAGATTATGACTTGAGCTGAAACCAGGAATCGGATGCTCAACCTACTGAGCCACCCAGGCTCACCCTTGAAAAAGGGTCCTACACTTTGATTTCATGCTGAGCTCCACAAATTTTGTAACTCGTCCCCCTGGCGGACCACACAGCTACGTGGACAATGACATCAACACCGTATAAGGAGGGACTGTCCACTTCATTGATTCTCATTAAGGCCAATGGATTCCATTAGTGTCGCCAGCAAGAAATCAGGTGGCATCACAGCTGGTGTCTCTGTTATCATGGAGTCTTTTTGCACAGGTATTTCTCCAAATACTTACTTCCTAATGATATAATCATTTCCTCAGTAGTGAGTATCTGTCAAACAAGGGAAGGTTTAGAATTAAATATAGACAGTAAGATGACCAAAGAGTTTAAAGAATTTGCATATTTGATCATTTAAGTAAGTATGATGTTCAAGAGAATTTAGCCTATTGTGATTAGAATTTGATATTTTTTTAATGGAAAAATAACTTAGGCTTGGGTCATCATGTGAATTTTATACACCATCATGAAACCTTTAAAAACACCTATTTATCCTCAAGTTTACAGATTAATCTGGTTTAGAGTCCTTCGGTATAATTGTGAATATTTGGTAGGGTTAGAAATAAAATACAAAACAAATGTTTAAACAGAACGCAATAATTTTAAAATAACTAATTAAAAAAATAGCTTTACTAAATCACACATAGTAATTTGAAAGGTAAAACAAGCCTTTAGAAAATCCTTTCTAAATACAAAAATATCTTGAGAATATAGCAATAAAATCTCACATTAATTTAACACTTGACACATGGAGTAATTGTGTCCATTTATTCCCTCATTTATTTAACAAATATTCATTCATCAATGTGCTCTGTACAATGGTGAACAAATAGAATTGATCACATCCTGATGTCAGGTCTATTGGTTTGGAAAGTTAACAGTTATCATAACCATGACTTATGGGTAAAATGAACCTATGTCCCTGACTGGCAACCTGAATAACAGGAATGTCAAACATTTTTATATCATGGTGAACAGAAGGAAACCCCAGGTTTTAATGTATATCTTTTGTTCTGGCATAGTTACTAATAATTCTGCTTTTACACTCAAATTTTAAATGTAAATTATGTGACTCTACCTTTCATTGATGGGTTAAGCATCTAACCTAGAAAATGCCACAATTGCACACAGATACTTTGTAATCTAGGGTAGCCCTTCCACTAGAGAGAATGTGAATGACAAATGTAATTTTAAATTTTCTAGTGGCCACATTGAAAATAGTAAAAAAAAAAAAATTACGTAAAGTAAATCGTAATAAAATGTTTTATGTAACTCATATTTCCAAAGTATTATCTTTTAAATATATGGCACTAACCACATTTCAGATACTCAATAGACACATGCGGCCAGTGGCTGCCATATTGGACAGCACAGATCTCAGTCTTTGCTTTCTCTGCCATGCCTTCGACTTGTACATCAGCAGGGTCACCACACAAAAGTACCTTTGCCTATGGGTAGAAACATACATCTTCTCTTATCAGTGGCTTTCAGCAGATAGAAAGGCTGCTCCATGAAGCTTTTTGTGGCTACAAGAATTAAATGGCCTTCCATTTTGAGGTTCCCTGTAAGACTCTGATGCACAAACAATCCTAACACCGTAGGGTTCCTTGTGAAGGATCTTTGCATCCTGTTCAACTGGAGATATAAATTGCTTGGCATTCGAGTAAATGAGACTGTGAGAGTCAGTTGAGCTGATGGAGGTTCACACACTAAGAAAGAAGGTGGGCCATGGATTTTCTCACGGCATTGAACTCCTCACTGAACAAATGATTCATTCTTGGACAATGTTTAAAACTCCAGTCCACTATTGCAGTTCCAGGAACATATTGATGTAAGTTGCAGCCATTACGTACAATTTACATCAGCGGCCTTTTGTTTGTGTTCACGTGACCCATTTCTAGTCCTTGGGAATGTTGCTAACCAACATGTAGCAACAGCACCCAACATACCACCCAACATAACAGGAGAAACAGGCTCTGAAGTAGCTTCAGATGAAAGGAATCAGGATAATCTAATTTTAGTATTTCTCCATGCCCTGACTGAAAGTATGAGATCCCAGGGAGTAGGAAGCACATCCTGGCATCTCCAACTTATCTTCTCCAAAACAAACTTTGAAGGACCATTCAATATTTGGGGAGTGAACTGTTTGTGTATGTACGCAACACTTCAGTCCCATGTTCTAACTGTCTTTTATTTAAGCATCAGAGGATACATTTCCACTTTTTATTTTAATAAGACCATGTAGTATAGTCAATATTCCTCAAATTATTCCACAGAAGGAAACTTAATGGCAGAACTCTATGAATATAGCTTAGAGGAAGCGAACTCATGCCAAATGTATTTAAAGTCTCCTGTTATATCTTTAAAATGTTGAATTAATTTGCATCTTATTATACATGTATTGGCTTTCATATACAAACTGTGTATTTCCCCAAAAGGTTCGAGAAACAACCATTCTAAAGCAACACGGACTGTGTCTTTCTGTTCAGACCCACTTGGGTTCATGTCCCGGTGTGTGAACTTGGGTAAGTCACTCCAACTTAATGAACTTTAGTTCCTTCATAACTAAATTTGTAATAATTCCAAAATCACAGAGTTGCTGAGGGATTAAGTTAAGTTTTATGCACAGAATTTCCTTCAGGGAAGAGAACAGGTTTTTTGTGTGTCTGCTATTCTTCCTCTCTACTCAACCTCCTTCAGACATGCATTTTGTTTGTTTGTTTAATAAATGATTATAGATCTTGTCACAGGCCAGGCTCTGTGCCACTTAGTGGGAAAACAGTATATTAGAAACATATCTGGTGTCTTTCATTGGGGAGATTGCACACAAGTTTATCCAAAGAATTCTGGCTCAAAATTTTCTACCAAAAAGACACATTTAAAAAAAGACATATTGTACTCCTAACAGTACAGAACAAACTGAGGATTGATGGAGGGGAGGTGGACAGAGTGAAGGGCTAGATGGGTGATAGCTGGTAAGGAGGGCACTTTTTTTGATGAGGACTGTGTTCTACGTAAGTAACGAATTGCTACATCCTACTCTTGAAACGAATATTACACTATATGTTAACTAACTAGAATTTAAATATTTTTTTAAATTGAAGAAAAGATATAAATGCCTGTTGAATCAATGAGAAGGAAATCATAAAAGAAAAAAAATCACCAGTTAATGTATAGAAGGAGTGTAAACTTCTGTCATTTTAACCACTGCATGGAATGTCTTCCTAATATTGGAATAAAGAGGAAGGCAGTAAGCTCTCCCTTTATCCTTTGAAGTGGTTACCTAATCCATGACATCAATGTTGATGCCGTGGTTCCCACAGAAATACATCCAAGGTAAATCCAGGGCCTCCCATTCAGGATGATCCAAACGTTGACCAAAAAAGGGTGAGAGGTTTTCCACACCTCAGGATTCAGGGAGTAATTCTTGTGTTTGCCATGAACATCACCATCGAACAGCAGTAGGAAGAAGGACCTTTTCACATGGCTCTTGTCAGTCCTTGGGGAGCTTGGTGGGCAAGCAGTGTAACATTAGAAGCCAGGATGAATGAAATAAAAGAAAGATTTAGGAAGGTTAGTGTGAAAAATCTCTGGGACTAGCACAAGTCTTGATGTTTGTAACTAACAATGAGAAGGCCCATGCCATGTGGATCGGTTTCACAATGGACTTCTCTGAAGTTCTGCCACTGGGGCACAGTTCTATGTCAAACATAAATATCCTCTGTGTACATTGGGATTCTGAATAAAATCTCATTTGCAAGGATAAATATTTCTACAGCTTAAAAAATGTTACCTGCATTGATGATTTTTAGTTTTCATCATATGCTAAAAGTCTACATTCTGATGATGAAAATAAGCAGACTTTTTTTTAATGTTTGTTTATTTATTTATTTATTTATTTGAGAGAGAGAGAGAGAGAAAGCAGGGGAGCAGGGAGGAGCAGAGACAGAGACAAAGAATCTGGAGACACAGAGGGAGAGAGAGGGAGACACACAGCCTGAAGCAGGTTCCAGGCTCCGAGCTGTCAACACAGAGCCCCACGCGGGGCTCAAACCCATAAACCATGAGATCATGACCTAAGCCGCAGTCGGAAGCTCAACCAACCGAGCCACCCACGTGCCTCAAAAGCAGACTCTTTTGACCAATCTTTTGTTGAATTCATAACTATATGAAAAAATGCTTTTTTTTTAAAGTTTTTAATTAGTGACAGGAAATAATAGCCACTCATTAATCTGATTTAAATCATTGGGTGAACTGTTTTATGTGAATAAAAATAGCCACTAGCACAGTCTTAAGTGTTGAAAGCAGTTAACTCTATAAAGATAGGTATTCACTAAACAAACATTTAGCCTGTCTACGCTGGAGTTCCTCCAGGATGAGGTGTGACTTTCTCCTTAAGTCAACCTTAATTATTTAATGGGGCAATTAAAAAGAGTGGATGTTTTAGATTATGATTTATGAGGCATGAAGTTACATTACGGTCCAGCTACGTATCTTGCAAGGCTTCTTTTGTCCATTAAGAGTGATGAGCTTTTCTTAGAATTTCTCTACTGAAGAAAACTTACTCCTTCTTCAGAAAACAAAGTCATTTCATTTGAATTGTGTTAAATTTTCATCTCTTTTTTTTTAAGGAAGCAATAATCTCTTGTTTTAAAACAATGTCTTTGTAAAGCTACGGGAAATAAATGAGCTGTCTCTTCCTGCGATGCCAAGTTGAATGACGATTTTACTTAAAGTTGAACTCAACAGAAAACACTGACACAATTCAAAACATGCTCAAAGATGCTCTTACAAAGATATACTCGAATCTTTTATACAATGTAAGACATATGAGAAAATATTGATTGACTTCTCCTTGTCAGTATGGAAACGTACTCTTTCACACAAGAGGAAAAATAAATACTATCTTAGACACAGCAGAAGAAGGAATTGACTCTTACATCCAGTATTTATGGACTATCCCTAGCTTCTATTTTGACTTCTAAGCTATGCTTCCTTAATGAATGGAGGGAACACTGTAGGACAGGAATTTAAGCCTTTTGACGCATGTGTAGTTAATATATATCACTTCACCAGAGTGAGGAACAAGAACAAAAGAGTTGCTTCTTCTAATAATCAAATTAATAATGACTTTGAGCCCCATGTCAGTGCATCTCTCTTTTCTATAAGAAATAACTTTTAAAAATGTAGCAAATGCACTTAGGGCTTCCCAGTGTGCTGCGTAAATCACCTGCATAAATTAACTTAACCCTCATAAAGCTATGAGATGGATCATATTATACCATACGGATGGTAAAATTGAGGCCTAGAGAAATTGGCTCAGAGTCTCACAGATGGTTCGTAGGAAAGACAAAGGAGATCCAGAATTTTAGCAACTACCCATCTCTCACAGTAACTATATTCTTTCCACTATGACAAGTTGCATGCAGGTAATAACCTTGAAGATAGCCATCTATGTCTTTGCCACATTACTGAGCTTATTACAAAACGAAAAGACACACAGTCAATTTCCCATAATTTCCAAATGTTTTGGAGATCACTTAAAAAGACTGTGTTCAAGTGTATTTTAAGTAAAAAAAGAATCAGTTATAAAATCATTTCTAAAGTATCAAATAGTATTCTAAACATGTGCCATAAATACATCTATAAAGATTTGATATATAAAGATTTGAAGATTTAATTATTCATTATTAGTTGATTACATGTTAAAATGATGGTTAAAAAGTTGTATAAGTTGTGTATACATTTAAAAGATATGCTTACATACCCATATCAACTCTTCAAGTGTATACACCAAATGTTAGTGATAATAATTTAACAACGGTTGGTTATATTACAGACTATTTACGTGTTCAATTTTGAATACATTTTCTTTCTATAATGGTGTCCTGCCTTTTTCTCTTGTCTCTGACACTGGCCAGGCGCGTATCAACTTTTATACCTTATCAACTAGAGCATGGGGTTCCATTTTCCTTCCTACACCCTCCTGGAACATCACACAGAGCCCACTCCTCAGTGTACCTCCCTACCTCCCGCTCAGGCTCCCGAGCTCCATGCCATACCTTGGTCAGCGGCACCAATGCCCCATACTCCTGACAATGACCTTAGCTCTCACTTATAGCTCCTTTCTAAAGTGCTTTGTTGTATTTCCTTCCCGCAGTTTTATCCTTCGTGATATTACAGATATTTCTGCATTCATTTTTTTAGCTCTAAACTTGAAGATTTTTCTTGTTCCCTTCTCAAAAACATTTCCCTGACCACTAAATCCAAAGTAGCGCTGTCCTATGCCTTTCTGACACATCATCAGTTCCTTTTAGCTTAGAGATCACAAAACTTGTCTAATTCACGTATTTATGTATTCCCATTTATCATCTGTTTCCCTCTGCTTGGATTTAAGCTTTCGGAAAGTAGGCATCTTGTGTCTCTAACACCAATGGATCCCCAAAAACCTAAAACAGTACCTGAACATAAAGATCTTTTGAATGAATTAGTGAATGCAGTTCCCAATATAAGAGGTTGTGATTGATTTAATCCAGCTCAGGACCCTTGGCCCTGTGTAAATTCAATCTAATCACGCCTGGTCTTCTGAACAGTGAATTATACTCTTGGGCTTTCAAAGTTTTAGGGCCAAGTGTTATGGGAATGCGGTCGCTCTACATTGAAACATTTGCCATCCAATCCATCCACCGTCCAGTTTTTCTGTGTAATAACGAGATCGGAGAGACCGTGTGCACTCTGCAACTTTTTTGCTAGTCAGATTTTCCCGATTCGCCATATTTTTTAACTTGCGCTTGTGGCTCATTGGCGGTGTCACTTTGTGTTACACTTAGCTCAGGGCATTGGGATGATATAATGAATGTAGTATCACTCTATCAAATGTACTACAAGTAATTATTATGTGATGCCAAATCTTAATGGTAAATTATACTTTATATGGTGAGAAAGGATGTTCTTTGAATCTGTGTGAATATTTTCTACTTGGGGAAACAAGGGGCAGTGTAGGGCTGTGATCAAGCCTGTGGGCTCAGCCACTATCATGTTCTGGTTCAAACTCTGTTTCTACCAGTTATAAGCTGAGTCACCTTGAGGAAGATTTGCAACCTCTCTGAGCCTCTTTTCCTTATCAGTCAATGATAATTGTGCCTGCCTCAAATGATTGCTGTCTTAAATAGATAGCTAGAAAGCACTACAAATGGTGTTTATATAAACACTAGTAAGTTGTCTATAAGGATTTGAGAACAATTTATTTATTCAGGAGATAATTACTAAGCACCCACCCGGTGCTAGGCAACATAAGTTCTGGAGATTTATGTGTAATAGATACAGACCCATTGTTCTAAAAACAATAAAGTTAAATATAGATTAATAGGCAGAACCCAAAGATATGAAAGGGAAGGGGAATTAAAGCTCTACTAGATTTAGTAAAGGATTGTTTTCTAGGAAATCGATGATAATACTATAGAACTATGTTTTCCTTCAGAGATTCATTCAGTTAAAACAATCACTAAAGAACATAAGATTCCTGCCCAAAGAGATGCAGGAAGGGGAAATATGAAAGTTCTACTGTACCACATTAATCATTGGATAACATTATTAAATGCCTACTGTATACCAAGCCATTGTTTAGACATTCTGCTACTTAAGGCAAATCTCTGACTCTTGATGTTAAGACTGGTAGAATATGCTGCAATTCTCTGCTCAACAATCCTTATTTCTTCTAAATAATTTACCCTATCCATTCCATTTGCTCTGAAATGACACTCAAACTCCGATCAGGAGACAAAAACCACCACACAGTTATTTAAACAAGAAACTTTAATGATTTATACTTTATGACTTATACTTTAATGATTTATACTTTAAAGATTAAGTATAACAGGGTATAACCAAAGATGAGCTAATAAGAAGTAAAGAGAACCCTAGCGAACTGGGAATTTATAAGAAGAAGCACTACCCCTAGTATACTAGGTTGAATGGTCATGTCCACCCCAAACCTCAGAATATGACCTTTTCTTTTTTCTTTTTTTCTTTTTTTGGAAATAGGGCATTTGTGGATGTGGTTAGCTACTGGAAGATGAGGCCCTGTCGATTGGAGCGGGCTCTAAATTTAATCATAGTTGTCCCTTTAAGAAGGTCTTACAAAGTCACATGCAGAAAGGGCGGCACCGTGTGAAGATGGAGGCAGAGGTTAAAGTGATGTAGCCACAAGCTAAGGGATGCATAGGATTGCTGGCAACCACCAAAAGCTAGGAAAGAGATATGGAGTCTCTCCCTCTGAGTCTCCAAAAAAGACCAACCATGCCAGTATCTTGACTTTGGACTTTTGTACTCCAGAACTTGGCAAGAATACATTTTTGTTTTCGAGCACCAAGTTTGTGGTAATTTGTTAGGGGAGCACCAGAAGACGAATTTGCCCAGAACGGAGACAGAGTGACCAACAACTAGCCCTTCCCCCCAACCGCCAGGGCTGAGATCCTGACATCACTGGGGGAGTGAGAGCTGTGGAAGTCACCGTGATGCCTCGCTGGTAGAACTTGCCGCAAATCTCCCTTGCAGGATACTGGAGAAAGGGAAAGCCAGGAATAGGGGCTATCTTGTGGGAGGCATTCCATTACAAAACTTCCCAGGAGGTTGACTGAGGAAAGCTGCCAGCCCCTGAGTGCGGCTGACCAGTGTGCATTGGAGGAACCCGGTGCTGGGCATTAGTGAAGCTGTACGTGCTATAAGATCTGGGTGCTGGAAAAGAGGCACATTGCAGGAGCTGGCTGAGCTAGGACAGCACAAGAGAGGATAGCCTATTATTCCTGCCATGTTTGGTCCAGGCTCTCTACTGACAAAGCTTCGCAGTGTGCCAGCTGGCAAAGAAAACACACTTAAAGGGGCCTGACTCCACATTCAAAGAATAGGTAATGAAGCGTAATAGATTCGGATAACTTGATAAGTGTGGCCCAGTTGACAATCTTGTTGCTGTTGTTGTTTCTCTTGCATCTGCCTCCCTGGGCCACAGCCGTAAGCATTTGGAATTTGGAGAATCACGGACTGCACTGATGTACAGACACGAGGAGGGAGAAATGTCCTTTTCTCCTTGCAGTGCAAAAACTAAAGGATATCAGCCAAGTGCCGTTAAAAGCCTTTTCACTTGCCATAGGCAGTCTACCTGAGAAAATTACAGCACAATCACCAACTGTAACAAAAACATGGAGGCAATGCCCTAATGATACTGTAGAAGCTCCTAGATCTAGCTTTACCGAAAGCTAATCTACTCCCTCAATTCCCACATTCTTCCATCGTGTGACTTGAATTTCAGACACTTCAGCCAAAATATTCTAACCACCAGATGGTTATCTGCAGCCAGGTATAGCTCCCTTGACCCATTCTCAGGCATGCTGTATTTAAAAATTACATTCTTTGCAGACAAGTGAATTAGGCTTCAATTCTTCCACCTCTACTTATTAGCTTTTCCCTTAAGTGACTTTCAATTCTATCATCTCTACAAATGGGTTAAGCTCTCTCTTGGAATTGGAAAAAAAAAAATGATGTTCAAATAATGTCACTTGATTCTTTTAGTTCAATTTCTGCCTTATTGCATTGAGAAAATTAATTGATGCGGCTGCAGTATTAAACCACACTTCCCCAAGCATAGAGGTCAAACAATACATATGTAGGAGATTTACTTAACATAAAGATGGACTAAAAGAGATCCTTCTGTTCACCAGACTGGTTTTTGTTGTTGTTGCTTAATGCAGTTTCTTCCGTGTAGCTAGACACACACTTCACCCTATGTTGAAAGCCCTGGCAATAAATAACCCCCTCTCCTTCTCCAGGGTCTCAGAAATTTGGAGGAGACTTTGCCCATTTGATTTTCTTAATCTTCATGATAATCTTAGGAGCTATGGAACTTAGGACTTGGAAGTTCTGGTAGAAAGGCTTATATTTGCATACACCTTTTATTCTAAGGAGTTTATTGACTCTTCGAAGGTCAAACAATTCTGGAGAAGCCTTTTGACCCTTTGCTCCGTTCCTGTCCACAGCAGACTGCATGGCTTCCTCTCATGATACCGCAAATGTTTTCTTTTTCTCCCAACCTCCCAACCTCTGCCATCGCGTGCTTTAATGTTATTACCACATGGCTTTAAAAAATGGCCAAGTCTTCTCTCTGCACAATCCCAGGCAGTTCTTAGAATTCAGGCCAAGTCATTTGTTTTTTTTTTTTTTTCTAATTTTTTCAGTGAAGTTGGACGTTGGGGGGTGTTTAAAATCTAACCCAACCATTTCTTAAAGTATAAAAATACTCTTGACTTTTATGTAATCAGCCAATCTAGTTATAAACTCTATAAAGTGACTTTGTTCCCCATCATTAAGAAACCCCTTAAAGGAAGGGTTTGGATTTTAAGTGTTTGAATGGCTTCCCTTTATAATTTCTTTACTGTGCTTAAGATTGAAATGCTTTGACAAGTAGCCGATAGTGTTTACATTTGCAACTATGTAGTAGTACCAACAAGTCTCTGGTTTTAAAGATAAGCAAAAATACTTGCTGGATTCTTGAGTAGTGATAAGAAAAGAAAAAGAATAAAGACTCAAACAACTGAGACATTCTTCTTGTTTAATTGCTAGGAGTATCTCAGATGGTTTACAGGAACTACACAAGGCAAGGCAAAACAGGTACAGTGTCAGAGAATTGTTAAATAATAAAACCCAGAAGAAGCCTCTGAAATAACATGACGAAAATAACTTCAAAATAATACAATGAAAACAACTTCAAAATAATTACGGTCTATATAAAATGAAAATAACCCTACTAATCTTAAACCTAGATATATTACCTGATGTTGTGATCAGACTTTTGCTTACACATTTTTTCTCTAAATTCCATTTTACAATAGTGAGGTTACAGCTAAGTCATACACGTGTGGTCTTTCTTCTTGTCCTTTTTTAGGTCTAGTCTCATGATTTTTACTGAACCAAAAAGTTTAGCTATTCTCCACCTAAGGGCTTATTTATTGCACATGGTGACATTAATAATTTCATAAAGAAGGTGGTTGGGCTGAATTTTCAGCTGTTCTTAGGCACTTACCACTTGCACTTTGGGATTTCTGATCCAATTGTAATCTCTAAGTTATGGTGACTAAGCCGTACTTACGTTGTAGATTTTCGCCTTTTAACCTAGTGATCAAATCACATTGCCTAGACATTATCCCTAATGCAAAAGCAGCAGATATCATTTTTGAGATGTCATAGAATAATGAAACTGTTAACATTACTATTTTTTAAAACGTATATAAATGGTAAAACTAAGATGTTAATGCTATCAAAATTCACTCATATTTAAGGAACAAAATTTCATCGGTGAGCAAAACAAAGTATACTTTGTATACAAAGTACTCCTACACAAAGCGCTCAAAAGTTCCACTTTGTTCTCCACCTACGAACATTTCCCAGACCATTCTTTCTTTACAACCATTAAATTAATCCTTTGGTAAATCATTTCCTTAAGTTTTTAGTCTAATTTCAGTGTAGTTAACACATAGTGTTCTATTAATTTCAGGTGCACTATACAATAACTCAATACATCACCACAAGTGCAGTGCTTAATCCCCATCAGCTCTTTGAACAATACCACTACTGGAAACAATTAATACAAATATCCATTCAACAATCTTTTTGTTTTTAATGTTTTTTGGTTCTTCTATTTGAAAAACAATATGGCAAGTGTTAAGAATATGTAAGGATCAATTAAATATACACCATGTCTTTAAGAACCTTATAGTCTAGGGGCACCTGGGTGGCTCAGTCAATTCAGCATCAAACTCTTGATTTTGGCTCAGGTCATGATCTCATGGCAGTAGGATTGAGCCCTTCATCCAGGCTCCATGGTAGGAATGCAGCCTGCTTGAGATTCTCTGTCACTCTTTCTCTCCCTCTCTCTCTCTCTCTCTCTCTCTCTCTGTCAAAAAATAATAATAATAATCTTATAGTCTAGCAAGGACTAACAAATGCATATAATTAACTATAATACAAAGGATTAATTTGTAAATGCTGTACACAAAGTAAAAAATGAAGTTTACTAGCTGGGAGGAATCCTAGAATTCTAATTGAAATACATAATGTGGACAAGATCATAAGATTTAGTTATGAGTATATGTGAAGGTAAGGTCTTCCAGACAGAGGAGGTCACAGAATTTAAATCAGGCAGGTAGGCAATGGTCATATGCTTCTGGGGAAGATTAAATCATGCACAAGTTGAAAGTTCTAAGAAAGCAGATTCTGTGTATCAGTGCATCTTTGGTGCCTAACCATATGGTACGTGATCAATCATTACTTAATGAAAGAATGTCTGGTAAATGAGTAATAAGATTGGAAAGCCAGAATGGAGCAGATTGTAAAAAGCCCTGAACATTAACCTAGAGAATGTGGGTTTTACCTATAGGCAGTAGAGATGTCTCAGAAACTTTTACAAGCAGGAGGATGTCACAATAAGCACTTTAAATTGGGAAGATTCATCTGAGAGCAACGTGTAAGGTATAAAGATGTGAAAAGAGAAAGGTGGTAGCTACCGACGTGTCAATGGTTAAATGATGGTGCACAAAGCTACTTAAAAAGTTCTGGGAGGTTGAGATAATCAGTAGGTTGTTTTTAACTTATAAAGTGATCAGAATATGGCCAGGGCATGCATGCTTTGTTGTCTTTGGAGGTAAAGTCCAGATACCAGGACTGAAAGTTAGACGTTGGGTAAGCTGAGGGTAAAAAACATTTATTGTGTGCTCACCATGTATTTTCCACAGTGTTTTGGTTCCATTAATTCAGGAAACCTCCACAACAATGTTATGAGTTAGATATCATTATAATCTTCACTCCTGACTCACACAGCTAGTAACTGGCGTAAGCCCTTACATAGGAACTCCTAGAGCCAACAATCACTGTATCTGTAACTGCTTACTCCTCCCCATTTCTAGTCTCTCCTCAGCTTTGGTTGATTGATATAAACCCTTGGGTTTTGGTTTGTTCATGTGAAAATGGTAAAATTAAATTAGATCGCCGTTTACCTCCTATTCAGCCCAAATACGCCTTCATTCAGTAACTAATTCTAAGGTATACCTGGCTATTTGTGATTGTAAAAAATAAATAAATAAATAAGCTATCCTGGGACTCCTCATTCCATCCCAGTTTATGCAGACTTAGGGATCCCATTGCAACAGTAATCACTCTGAAATTGCCTAGATTCCCAACTTCCTTGTATTTTTGGATTTGGACAGAGTGCGGGAAAAGTTAAAAGAATAAGCAAGCAAACCATAACGAAAACCCTAGGAACAGAAAAGGAGAGGTCCAGAGGATGAAGGAAAAAGAAATAAAGGGGGGACGAAGAAAGAAAGGCGAAGTGTGCCAAAGAGAAATTGATCCCCCTCAGCATCTTTGGTATATTTCTACCCCAGCAAAGTTGAAGAGTTTCAGAGGCTGGGTAAGAATTAAACGACCCATATAATATAGTATGATTAGCTCACAGTGCCCTGCGCATGGTAAGCAATTACCACCACCACTGCCACCGCCATTCCTACTGCCCTTAATATTATTATTGTCATTATTATCTCTTTTGCCATTTGCGATCCAGCTGGATAAAATTCTACACTAATTTTTCCCTTTCTTCCTCTGTCATGGTGTCTTCTATTTTTCGCTTTTTCCTTAAACCTAGTGTAGTTTTCCTGTATCCATGTCAATTGTATGGATGGTGATGCATTCTGGGGACAGCATGCTGATTTAAATCTGGTCTTTTCCTTCGTTTTAGGATTCCTTGTTCTATAATCTTTAGACTAAACCTTGTCTTACAAATTCTAGCTCTATCAAACAAAGATTCCTGCTTTTGCATGAAGAAAATAGGGGCATGATGAAAATAGGCACACCTGGGTGGCTCAGTCGGTTAAGTGTCCTACTTTGGCTCAGGTCATGATCTCACAGTTCATAGGTTCAAGCCCCACGTCGGGCTCTGTGCTGACAGCTCAAAGCCTGGAGCCTGCTTCAGATTCTGTGTCTCCCTCTCTCTCTATCTCTCTCTGCCCACATCCCACCCACTCACAATCTGTCTCACTCTCTGTCTCTCAAAAATAAATACACATTAAAAAAATAAAAACTAAAATAAAATGTGAACACAGAGTTCAGTACCTCCTAAAGGTTTCCCTTTTCTCTGGCTTCCCTGCACCTCAACTTCTAATGCTAGTTTTTGGTTTTTGTTTGTTTGCTTTCCTAAAACTTCAGAAAACTTCACTTTTTTTGGAAATGAGGACTGAAAAGGATGATAAGATGTGTCATTTAGATCACCCTTGAAGGCTGGGTCAATTATTCCCCAAGCTGCTGTGGACACACCCGTTGAGTCTTTCTTCCTTCCCTGAGAATTGCCTCAAGGGAGCTTTTCCCTGGGGAGCCTGACTCCAATGCCTGAGGATCCTCTTTGTGGGGATATGAACACTCGGAACCCTTGCCTTAATTCAAGACAACATCAAAAGACCACCTCAGAGCTCCTTCTGTCCAATCCCACTGCCCCCCCCCCTTCCACAGGTCCCGTTCCTAAGGACAGTCTCCAATAAAGCTTCTGCACACAAACCTCAGCTTCCAGTCTATTTCCTGGACAACCTGACCAGCAAACTCGGAGGATTTGGAACGACCCCGAAAGTTTCTGCTTTTCATTTGGTGCTGAGAAAGAAACCACAGAGATTCAAATGCCACAAAGGGGGAGGGGGGGAAGTGGTGGTCTGGCTGAGAAGTACCACTAGCCTTTGAAAACAAATGCCTCCTGAGGTTATATGATTTTATAGGATAAGTGTGCTTACTTGCTCCAAATGAGGGCTTGAAACTTGCCAGATCATCTGAAGCAAGTTTGAAATACAAACAATTTTAATGCCTGCTCATCATTAATCCAATATTCCACAAACCAGTATTGAACATATTCGCTATAGGAGCAGAGTTTATTTATGAGTAAGGTGGGAGCAAAAACTCCCAGACTGGACTGCTTCGTCTTGTTGGCTGAATTCAAACAGCAGAGCCTCAAATTACACCCAAAGATACCCTGGACTTTGATGATTTTCACCAGGAGGTTTCAATTAATTTTGCAAAGGGGGTTGTTTCCTTGAAGGTACAAATGTAAATGCGTCCATTGCTAAGAAGTTTCCAGTCCCTGGACCACTGTGAATGACAGACACGGCCAGTCTGTTTCAAGTTGGATTTTAAAGATGACTTCAAAGTATTAATCCTTGCATTTTCCCCTGCAAATTAGACCAAGAGAAACTCGGTTCCTTTGACTTTGCTGGAATGACATAGACATATGATCTTTGTAAAAGTAAAAGACTTTTGTTTTTAAAGACAAGGAAGATAAAGTACCTTTCATCACCCTTCCCTACTGCCCTACACCCTTCTCTCTTCTCCAGAGCCTTAGCCAACTATCGTTGGGCTTTCCTCAAGGTGAAGCCTCATGTGAGGATTTTTAGAACTCGCTAAGAAAAGTAATCAATTTAAAAAATTAAATTTCAAAGTTCACATAGATGTAACTGGAGTGTGTTTATTTAAAAATAAAATGCAAATCATTATCCGCACAAAATAAGAAATGCACTTAGGCGTTCTTCAAAAGGTAGGAGACTCACTTCAATTGTTTCTCTGTAACACTCAGAAATGTGGAAATATATACTCACAACTGCTCTTCCAATTCCATCACTTTAAATATCCAGATGTATATCTCAATGTGTGTGCATCCACAAAATAGCCAAAGAATTTCAAATTCCTATCTGCGTGTGTAGATAGCAGGGAGATAAGATCGGGGGCATTACGCATATTGCGCTCTTGTCTCTTAGCTCATTTTACAACGTTAAAACATGAAATATTAACATCAAGTTATTGGGGTTTATTTTACAAAGTACCTCTGACATCTGTGCCCCTCCCTTTCCCCTCATCTTAGACTAATTATTTTAAGATCTGGCCTTTGCTAAAGAAAACAAGCAAATGTGGGTGAGGCTATGTGGAAAGGGATTTTATATAAAACAGACTTCCTATTTTTAGAGAAAGGAATCACGGCCTCTTCGGAGCTGCCCTGCAGAGGTAATATTCTTGAAACAATGAAAACAAGGGAGGTTATAGAGAGAGTGAAGGGGAAAAAGAGACAGAAGTCAATTCCATTTGCCAAAGCATGATGAGTTTGAGACAATCCCAGCAATAACGAACAGAAAGAAGCCTCCAGACTACACATGTGGGGCAGCCTCATGACCTGGGGACTGTTGAAGAGAATTCTCAGCAGCTTGGGAGTACCTTTGCTCTGCTCCACACAGGGATTACAGCTGATAAGTTATGACAAGCACCCAGTGGAAACCCAGTCAGCCAAGAAGGGCATCACCCCTTTTGGCTTGTGCGTTCACATTACTTTGGCACTTATTATTATCATTTAAATGTAATCTCACCTTAGAAGGAAAAAAAAATCCCCCCATTTGCTGCCGACTTAAGCCTGATGAGGTAATTGAAATAACTTATTAAGGCTTCTAAATGAAAGGCTCCAGATATAAGCTGGCAGCGTTGCAGAACGGAAACGTCACATGCCTCCCTCGGTGACATAACCTCATTAAACTGTGGACACACACACACACACACACACACACTCATGGAGGGAGAAATGAAAAAAGGACAGCAACAAATTTCAATCCAGAAAGGAAGGAGAAGCCAGTTCATATCTACATTGCTGAACATCTATAACAGAATCACAACACCATAGCTCAAACCACAGCTATTTCCTTTTCTTACCAAGAGCAATCTGACAAGTCAGGAAGAAATGGAGTGGGGAAAAATACTGATCACCGATTTAAAAAAAAAATGTGAAAATTGACCTCTAGCTAGAAATACAACATTCTAAGACTTACCCCTATCTCCATTAAAAACAAAAATGAAAATATCAAATAACAATGTCTTCTTTCCTTTATCTTGACAGGGTGAGGAGATAGTAGGGACCAGAGACATGTAAACATAATGCAACCATGTGTTAGTCTCTCAGTCAAGGACTAGGTCATGCCAAGTCTGTATGTAGTGTCTGCTGCACCCTGGGACCTTGTCTATCTAGGTTCTCCCCAACCAGGGACCTTATCACTCCATTACAGTTCTCCAGACTGACACAGGAGAAGGATGGATGGTCTTATTACATGCAGAAAAGTTATCTGAGGCCACTTGAGCAATCCTTTCTTTTATCTTGAAGGCAGAGCATGGGGGCCATTTTAACGTCCTTAAACTGCTCATCCATTGTTAGGATGACATTGCTTTATCTCTCCAGAGTTTAAAGGCTTATTAGAGAGTTGAGTGGTTTTCTAATCATAGAAATAACAGCTCTTCAAATGTGGCTTTCCCTCTTTTTGGGCAAGTTTTCCAAAGTTGGCTTTTCTGGTCTTCCCCTTCCTGTTCAAAGGCTGATGTTAGGAGTTGTGCAGAAGATGAAACGAGTGTCAAACGATGAAATGACAACTATGTGCTGAGTACCTGCTCTGCATAAAGTAGCATGTATTTCACTGTGGGAATTCTAGTACTGGGCAGAAGAATACAGAAACTGAAGTGGGTGTGTTAGTCCGCTAGATTTTGTTATTTTGCCATAACAAAATAGTGGAGTTTGGCCGGCTTACACAATAAAAATCTATGTCCCCATAGTTCTGGAGACTGTCGTCCAAAATTAAGGTGTCTACAGGATTTGTTTCTGGTGGGGCATGTCTTCCTGGTTTCAGATGGCCACGTTTTTTCCTATGTTCTTACATGGCTTTTTCTGTGTATACACTCAAAGAGAGAGACAGATGGGGAGAGACAGAGAGAGAGAGAGAGCGAGAGAGCGAGCGAGCATGCTTTGGTGTCTCTTCCTCTTCTTATAAGGACACTAGTTTTATGGGAATAGAATCCCATTCTTATGATTCATCTAACATTAATTACCTCCCTAAAGGCCCTATCTCTAAATATAATTGCACTGGGGATTAGGGCTTACATATAAGAATATGTAAGGGGGATATAATGTAAGAATGTAAGAATATGTAAGGGGGATATAAGAATATGGGGGGATATAATACTTCTATGATTTTAAGATAGTGTGCACTTCATTTCCCTTGATATTTAAAGGTCCTTTTATAGATTGAATTGTGCTTTCCAAAGAGGTATGTTGAAGTCCTAATGGGCAGGACCTAAGAATGTGAACCTGTTTGAAAATAGGGTCATTGTTGGGGCTCCTGGGTGGCTCAGTTGGTTAAGTGTCCAACTCTCAGTTTCGGCTCAGGTCAGGATCTCACGGTTCCTGAGTTCAAGCCCTGCATCAGACTGTATGTCATCAGCACAGAGGGATTTTCTCTCTCCCTCTCTCTCTCCCCCTCCCCGACTTGTGTTCTCTCTCTCTCTTTTTAAAAAATAAATAATTAATCTTAAAGAAAAAGAAAATAGGGTCATTGTTGATGTTCTTATTTGAGATGAGGTCATAGTGGAGTAGTGTGGGCACTTAATGGAATATGACTGGTGCCCTTTGAAGAAGAGAAGATACACAGACAAGAGGGGACAATGCCATGGGAAATCCTATAGGTGTCAGAGGAAGCATGGCCCTGCTGACACCTTGATTTTGGATTTCTAGCCTCTGGAAGTGAGAGACAATAAATTTCTAGGTTAAGCCACCTCGCGTGTGGTACTTTGTTACAGAAGTCCTAGGAAACTCACACAGGCCCCACGGTTCCAGGTTTTCCTTCTTTTCTATCTACAAGCACTCCTAATATCATACCAACCTCATCATTTTATTTTTTTTTTTTAATTTTTTTTTTCAACGTTTATTTATTTTTGGGACAGAGAGAGACAGAGCATGAACGGGGGAGGGGCAGAGAGAGAGGGGGACACAGAATCAGAAACAGGCTCCAGGCTCCGAGCCATCAGCCCAGAGCCTGACGCGGGGCTCGAACTCACGGACCACGAGATCGTGACCTGGCTGAAGTCCGACGCTTAACCGACTGCGCCACCCAGGCACCCCAACCTCATCATTTTAAATACCAGCTAGGTTTCAATGACTTTCAAACATGTATCTCCAGGGCAGAACTCTTCTGGAATCCAACCACCTACTCTGCATTTCCAGTTGCTTGTGCAACAAGCAGCTCAAACATTAGACAACCATCATTAACTCCTAGTTTTCTTCCCCAAACTTGTTCTGGCAATCCTACTCAAGTCATTGAACCTGTAAGCAAATCCTATTGGCTCCACCATCAAAATGTCACCAGCTTTGGCCCATTCCTCACCACCTTCCCAGTGAGGCACCACCATCAGCCCAAGGTACGTCTGTCCTCTGTGTGGAAACCATATCAGCATTGTTCCTGGCATGTCTGCTTCTGTGTAATATTCCTACAGTATATTCCTATCATTATATACAGACTGGCCTTCTGAAAAGTAAGTGAAATTATATAGCTTGTTTTCTTACAATTCTCTGTAGATTCACCTTATCACTGAGAGGAAGAGCAAAATGCTTTTCCTTGGAGCTCTGGGTCCACCCTCTCCCTTTATCTACCAGAACTCTTCTGCTATTTGTCCAACTGCTCACTTACTTTATCCACTTTGGCCTTCCAGCTGTTCTTCAAAAACAGAGGCACAGCCATCTTTCCCCTAGGGATTCTTGTTACATAGAACCCACTTTCTCTTCATCTCCTTAGTTAAAGTCTTTGCTCAAAAATCTCTTTACAAATGATGCTTAACCTGCCTGGTCATTAAATAGCATGTCCCTGACCCTTCCCTCTACACCTCTACACAATCCCCCTTGCCCTGCTCTAATTCTTTTATCTAGATGACTATGCTTCTTATTCTACGAGTTTATGTATGACAGTCTGTATCTATCTCTTCCCCCTGGAATGTAAGCTCCAGGAGGGTGAAGATTGTTTGTCTCTTTTCTAATTTGATGCATCATGGGAGCTCAGAGTAGTGCCCAGCACACATTTGGTGCTCAATAAATGAACCATCATGGCCACCCTTCACATTTGCTCCCTGTGTACAAACTCACTCAGCAATATTCCCTTGCTATAATATGTGAATTTAATTTTTTAAACAAAATTTGACCTTCATGCTCATATATCAAAATCATTTCTATCTTCCCTCTGCAAAATAAATAAATAAATAAATTTGCTTGGACATTTAACTTGTGGAGTGATAGAGAACTTGTTTTTTTGTTTGTTTTTGTGTTTGTGTTTGTGTTTGTTTTTTTTTTTTTTTGAGATAAAAAGCGGAGTTCCAGGGATCTAAATGTTAACTTGTTGGCACCATCAGCAGTCGTGTTTCAAATTGTGATTTGTGGTGGGGTGCTCACTCACTGAAGTTGGGTAGCTCACAAATAAGCAAACCTGTGGAATATGCTGCACACTTGTGAAAATATTTGCATCCTGTCCCTCCCTACCGGATCTATCCTTATGGGACATTTTGTGTCCCTTCCATTTAACTGGAGGCAGGCTTGGCCACACGAGTAACTCTGGCCAATGTAATGCTAACGGATGTGACTCTGGCCACTGCCAAGCACAGGTTTTAGGGTTATGTGTGGCCCTACCCTCTCGTATTTCTCCGCCGAGCACACCAGTAGGCAAGGTTAGTACTGCTTCTTTTCCCTGGATGCCAGCATGAAGAAGATATGGGGCAGAGCCCAAGTTCAGCCTGGAGCAGCGTGAAATACACCTTTAGTGTGGTCAGCAGATACTGACCAGTAGACTACATAGCATTCACTAGGACGAAGTCCTCTCCTCACTGCTTTCTATGTGCCAGGAGCTAGGCAAACATTACTTTCTTGACTTTCACAACCACTCCACGAGGCAGGTATGATAATCTCCCCCCTCCCCCCGCCCCAGGAAATTGAAGTATAAGGAAGTTTTCTAAAGCTATGCAGCCAGAAAGTGGCATAGCCAAAGTTTAAACAAACGGCTATCTGATGCTTAAACACAGGTTCTTACTCTTTGCCATTGACATTTGATGTTGATTTAAAAAATAATAATAATAAGCATCCTAAAACTAAAGCTAGCATAACTACAGGAAGAGATTGAGCAGATAGTGGCGAAAGCCCAGATATCAACATGTGGCATCTTTGCTGTCCCCCCACTCAGATTTTCCAAAGAAACACATACAGTCCCTGCAAGAGGGTTTTGATGAATCACGTAGGCCCAGGCGGCAACTCCCGGCATGGGTGGCCAGGGACTCGGTTTTGTTTGTTTTATAATATGTTAGAACATTGCCAGCGAACATTTTTAAACTTTTTTTTTTCCCTTTTAGCCAAACCAATTCCAAATGTCTGAAATGCTAAATTGTGGGAAGAACTAAGAGTAACCAGCAGTGCAGACTTTTTTTTCTTTTATGAAAAATAAACATTTTGAAGAAAAGCAAGATTCAGCTCCTCTCTTCCGTGAGGAAGAGAGGAAGGAAAATGGTCACCCATCCTGGACATCATGGTACAGAAATCACATCGTTTTTTTTTTGTTTTGTTTTGTTATGTTTTTTTTTCTTTTCTTTCTTTCTTTTTTTTAATTTTTCAAGATGTCTTTAGATATTATATAAACTATAACATGCTATAGACTCTGACATACTTTAAGCATACTATAAACTCTGACTGATTTATAATGGAAAGTGACCTGAGTCTATATTAATGAAGATCCCTTTTAGTTGCAATAACAGAAAGTCGGGGCGATTCTTCATCCCTCTCTATATCTATGGCCTTGGCTGTATAACACTGTAATGTCTTCTTACCGTGGATGGGGGTGTTTCCTCCAGTGGGCCATAGGACTTCCTTTAGCCAACAGGTTGAGGAAGGGCCAGTGTGCATGCACACTCAAACTCTGGGAGTTTTCTTTGTCTCGTTTGCTCTCTTGCCCTCTGCTATTTCTATGAGAAGAACGTGCCTCATCTAGCATGCTGATCCCAGGAAGAAGTCAAGAAACATGAAGGAAACACGAAATACCTCAAGCCATGCCCAGCCGAGAGTATATTACTCCTGGCTAACTTGCATACTCCTGAGGTAAATCGTGCTGATTGTTGTTTGTTCCTGGGATATTATAGCTACCTGTTATATAACAGTAACTGATTGTACACCAACACAAGATAGCTTCAGTGAAAAGGGATGCTTATTGAGAGGATGCGAAGGAAGCTCTTAGAATCTGAGGCAGAATGATAAAATGGGCCTAGGGAAATATCAAGGCCACAACCTGACTGGAGCAGTGAAGTTAGTGGACTTTGCCTATTGGGCTATGTCAGAAGTCTCAGCTTCCAGCTCTGTCATTTACAGATTCTCAGAACAGTTCATCTGATTGGCTTGACTTGGTTTACTTCACCTCCCCTTATCTAACAACATGGCTTATTTGCTGTTAGAGTGCCACTCTTCTGTGGCAAGCAGTTCTAAGACACTAGTGATGGGAGTGATATGTAGCCCAGAGTCCAGCTCGTTGTTTTTACCTGGTGCAGTTTACAGCTTAGTGTCATCTTTTAGGGAAAGAGTTGTGAAATGCTCCTCAAGATGCATCAAGTCAAGGATGCCCATGGAGAGACTGCACTGTAGTTCCTACCCCAGATTTTACACTTCTCTTCTTTTTACTACCCATTCTTCTCCAAATTCCCGGTGCCCATAAACAGAACTTTATACTAGAACCACATTTCGTCTCCCTATCTGCCTGCAGTTCCATTCCAGCAGCTTATATCAGCTGGACATAACTTCCTTTGGTAAGGATGTGTCTACACCCATCACATAGCCAATATACCAAAATTAGTTATTAGCATATTAGTTTCCTGAGGCTGCCGAAACAAATGACCACAAACTGGGTGTCTTAAAACAACAGAAATGTATCTCTCAAAAGTTCCAGAGTCTAGAAATCAAGGTGTCATGGGGCAATGCTTTCTGTGAAGACTGTAGGGGAGAAGCCGTTTTATGCTTCTCTCTTAACTTCTGGTGTTACTGGCGATCATTGGTGTTCCTTGGTTATAGATGATTCACGGCCGTCTTTGCCTCCTTTCCTCAAATGGTTCTTTCCTCATGTCTGTCAGTGTGCATTCTCCTTTTCTCATAAGGATGCCAGACCCAGTGTACTCAGGTCCCATCCTACTCCAGTATGACCTCATCTAATTATATCTGCCAAAATCCTATTTCCCAAAAGGTCACATTCTGAGGTTCTAGGAAAAAATGTGAATGTGGGACTGGGGTGTGATTTCCACTTGACACTTCCAGAATAATACAATTTGGGGGTACAAACAAAATCTCAGCATTGACTAAGTCATATTGCTGCCTTACCATCGTTCCATGATTCCATCGTTCTCTCTTGAACATCTTTCATTGATGGAGTGCTTAGAAGCCTGTCAGATCTAATTTTGAAGAGCTACTCTTTAAGAATAAATTCAAATATCCGTCACAAAATTATAAGAAAATTACAACAATATGGGCCAAGTGCCTCAGTCCTGCTGGTTCCCTTTTCATGGCTTCAGAGTCTATGACTGCATCATATCATAGGCAGGAAGTGGACTGTAGCCGACTGAGATTCAAAGACCAGTACCTCTCAATACTGACAAACCACAAGGACTCACAAAAGATGCTGAGCAATCCTAGTCTATAAAATGATTTTGGTCACGTTCCCAATTTCCCAGCTATCCATTCTGGTTAGAATCTACCTTTTGGTAAGATAGAACAATGAGAACATCTTTGATAACCATTCGATTAAGGAGGTTGTATTCATTACTGTTGCATCTGTGGGAACCAGTTCCATATGAGTTTGTATAAAATATCACCCACAGTAGCTCTGAAGCAAGTGTTATTAGAATTATCATGATGTGTAATAACATAACTTTTTCTGATTGATGACCATGATCCAGGCGCTGCACAAAGAACTTTAACAGAATTACCTCAATTACTCACTAGAGCAGTCTATAAGAAAGGAATAACTTTCATCTTAATCTTCCACAAAAAATACCCACAAAAATTGAGGCATAGAAAGTTCAATTTATCCATCTTTCAAGAGCTAATAAATAGCAGAGTCAGAGTCAAATACGCATTACATTCCCTAAAGGAGAAAGCAAGTTATCCTTATTTTAGATCATGTATATGTAAATGATGATAACAAACACCAGAATATCACTGTCGATAAGGAAGAAATGTGCTTCTGTGGCCTTTTCTGAACAAAGTTGACCCGTTAGTGAGTACGGGGGGTTCACACTTCCCTACTGAGAGTCAAATGGTTAGAAGGTTACAGGAAATTACATTCTACAATATAAACTAGAGAAGAAATTAGCATTTCAAAGCTTATGTGTATCTGCTAGGGAAATCTCTAGAACAGATCTGCACCATGCTACACAAGCTGCTGATTGACATTCAATGAAATAAACAAGCATGGTGGTCCTCGGAGGCTTCTCATAGGCATTCGTCCTAGTCAAACCAATCTCTCCATTCCCTGTCTATGACCCTGGTCCTCACTCCCAATCCAAGCTTCCTCTCTCTTGGACCTTAACACGCCTACATTGGCTCTCTTCGGGTCAGATGTTCTACAGTCTATTGATTGCTGTTTTTATACTTTTAGACCTATATTTGCATCTCTCATTTTATAAAGCATTTACCCATATATCTTCTCATTTAAGTTCTTCAGTTATTCCAGCAAAGTGGGAAAACGATACTTCCATTTTATAGTTGAGAAAATGTTACATAAATAGTCCTTTCACAATGTGGTGGCAATACACTTCTCCAGCCTCATATCCTAATACAAGAATCCTAACAGTAACAGTACAGAATATTTTATCCAAGACACCTCTTTGCCTTTGGTCCTGCTCTTCCTACAAATTTTCTCTTCAGATCTTCTAACTTAAAATCCTGATCATTTTTTTCCCATTGAAACGCAAGTTCAGTTGAAGACATACACAAACACAAAGTTGATGGAAATGTATGTTTTTACATGAGTGATTGTTTAAGCATCTCCAGTATGAACCAATTAACCCCAGGAACCTCCCTTTATCTCCATTCTTTTAATGTTAGCATAATGTCAGTATCAAGGCTGATACTCAGCTAACAGTGTCCATAACATAGCTGAGAAGTTATGGAAGAGTAAGTTACCAGAAGTTACTAGAGCAAGTTAGAATTTTACAAGACAACTGCTTTGAAGCAAAGCTCTCATTTGAATGCGTACATTCTAGTTATTTTGTATTTAACAACAGCAAGAAAGAAGTGTTAGTGCTTTATGGTTTCACCTCCATAGCCACTGGATCTGATTGACTGGCAAAAATGTCAATGTCAGGGAATCTGATAGAAAAATGGAGAGATACGCCATTTGGGAACACCGGTTCTGTGCCTTATGCTCCTTGAACTCCACAAACTCTAAGCATAAGAAATCACATGTGAGGCACACAAGGCTTTATAGAGAAAAACACATCTGCATAAACAATTCAGTGTTCTGCCTGAAGATTTCATCCATTTAACTGGTTTCCCTTTGATGTGATGCTCACTTCTGTTGCTCTCTACCCATATTTCTTGCTTAGTGCTCACTCCCTCTCACAAGGATGTGCCATTTGGAAACCTTAGAGATTGCTTTGGAAGAAGAGTAATAAAAAATAAAAAAAAAATAAAAGAGGGACACCTGGGTGGCTCAATCGGTGGCATCCAATTCAGCCTGCTTCGGATTCTGTGTCTCCCTCTCTCCCTGTCCCTCCTCTGCTCGTGCTCTCTCTCTCTCTGTGTGTTTCTCAAAAATGAATAAACGTTAAAAAAATGTTGAAAAAAATATTCACCTCTGTTTTCCCCTTTCCTCTCTTTAAGAAAAGTTTTTAAAACTTTTCCTTAATTGGACTAGAGTTGGATTTTTTTAATTGATTTAGATTTCTTTTTTTTTATTAATTTTTTTAACGTTTATTTATTTTTGAGACAGAGAGAGACAGAGCATGAACAGGGGAGGGGCAGAGAGAGAGGGAGACACAGAATCCGAAACGGGCTCCAGGCTCTGAGCTGTCAGCACAGAGCCTGACGCGGGGCTCGAACTCACGGACCATGAGATCATGACCTGAGCCGAAGTCGGACCCTTAACTGACTGAGCCACCCAGGCGCCCCAATAGATCTAGATTTCTAAAGTAGAAGATATCTACTTACGATGTAAAAACAAAAACCAGAAACTAATGTTAGGCTTACAAAAAAAAATATTCAATTGAGCTTGATTCTATCTTAATGACTAAACTTGCAAAGACAAAATACAGTAGGTATGATTAGAAATTTCCATCAGCATATATACTCTGCTGCTGGGAATGCAACACCTCATACGCATTTCATGCAACCAGGAGAAGGTGAACTAGATAATGAATCTGATTCTCTTCACTACCTGACAGACTACAAATGATATGTTTTCTGGAGTGCAGGGAGAAATGAAGAAAGGAACATGCTTCTGGAAATCTCCTTTCCAGCTCTGAGCAACCAAAAAGCAATAAATTTGGTTAAAGCAGAATGTGCCTGCCTAGGAATCAGCAATCTTTACCGACTGGAATCATTGCAGACACCAGGTCGAGATCTTGACCAAAGTAGAGCTAGTCTTCTTTTCCTTTTTTTTTTTTTTTCATGTTTGCACCTGTAAGGGTGAATCAAGCTATTTTTTAAGGTATGGCTAGAAACATTTATTGTGCTGAATAAAATACATTGTCATTCATCACCCAGGCTTTAAAAGAGTGCTATTTAATTCATGGCTAACGTATCCCCAGGGCATTATTCTCCCATACACTGTGGGAAACTTGGATATGCTATCATGTTGAGGAACAAAGAAAGGTTTTACAGATCATTTTTTTTAATGTTTATTTATATTTGAGAGAGAGAGAGAGACAGAGACAGAGACAGACCTGAAGCAGGCTCCGGGCTCTCAGCTCCAAGCTCTGAGTTTCAAGTTGCAAAGGCTGTCAGCACAGAGCCCGAGGCGGGGCTCAAACTCATGAGCAGTGACATCATGACCTGAGCCAAAGTTGGACTCTTAACCAACTGAGCCACCCAGGAGCCTCTTTACAGATCAACTTCTATAGTTTTATTGTTATATATACGTCTATACTCCTATCTGTATTTATACCTGTACCAATCATGAAATAAAGTCAAGTAACGATCAATTATGTGGCAATAACATACTTGATGAATGTAGTAGTGAGTTATAGCAAGTATTGTCTACACAGGTAGACATATATTTTCCTAGCAGTTATGCCATTTATTTCAAAGAACTTCAAAATTCACTTTAAGAAACCACACATTAATCTCTTTCTCTTGAGAATCCTTGTATTTTTCTGTTGCAATTTCCTGGGCTTGAGCCTTGGCTTTGAACAACAAGACTGTGTCTTCATTGTCCATTTCCTAGCACTAGCTTAAAGACATGTGTCTATGTGATTCTGAAAAATTGCACTACCTTTCTCTGGGATCATCAGATTTTCCAAGAGAATTTTGTGTTGTTTGGTTCTGTGTTTTTTTTTCCCCAGAAGGTGAGGCTTTTCATCAGCTTTCAGTAATTTTTTCAATGAAATTTATGACTTAAATAAAATGAGCTCACCCAGTGGGTGCCATACAAGTAGCTTCCTGTGAATTCTCACGGCCAATTATTTTCAATGTACCAGTAGACCATAAATCTCAAAAGCCATAAAAGTGTTTCTTCTCAAGGTATGCTCTGGTCTGTAAATTTCAAGGTGGATAGCCTTCACCTCAACTTCTAAAAGTTCATTTTATCTTCCCCTTTTTATTTTTCATCATAAATGATTTCTTAGTGACTAAGAATTGTGTTTGAGGGACAGCAACAAATCCTGAAATTTTCATTTTTTTTTCCAAAATATAAACATGAGGGGAGTAAGCTTTATCCAAATTCTGCTTTTTAAATACTGTAGGCATGCCTAGTGACTAGACTTTCCTTAGAGTAAAGGAAGACATGATTCCTAGAGGAAGAGAATAAAAGAAGGGGAAAAAAAGGGAGGAAAAAAAGCAAATCTATTCCATCAGATCTCCAAATTACACAGTTTATGAACAATTACTATGTCCCTTTGTTTTTCATTTAAAACTTTCTGAGATTAGAATGCATCTCCAATTGATGTATACTTTCAGTGCAGTAAGTAGTGTTTCCTTTTTGTTTTCCCTTAAGACTTATTGAAAGGAAGCTATCTACAAGATAATGTCCAAATATAGTGGACACCGTGTATTCAAGCTTGACTTTTTTTCCTAGCCTTGGCCACCAACTGAGGTAGACAGAATACGAATGCATGTCCTGTGTGCCTGGAAAGCCAAATTCAATATTTATAATAGTTTGTGACATTGAACTAGGAGCTGCATAATCTAGAAAGAAAACATTTAGCAAGGTAGTAAATGTGATAAACTCCACCCTGGGAGGTGGAGGTGAGGGATGGGATCTCTTGCCAGAGCCAAGGTAAGGAAAAAAAAAAAAAAGAAAAAAAAGTACGTCTCTGCTAAGAAATCTTCTCCCTGAGTAGGAAGGTACTGGGTGGAAGCTATTTTATTCTTGAAAGTTTCTTGTTCCCTTGCCTCGGGGTTATAATTGACGGAGATAGCTTTAATTGGTATTCCCAGTTGATGGTTTTTGTTTGTTTGTGTGTATTTTACAAAGGAATTGAGGTCAGGTCCTGAAAGAAATACATAAGATACGGAACAGGTATTGGATGGAGTAGCCCAAGAGAGCACTTGAACAGTGAAACCAAGTCTTTCAGACTCTCTCTTTTAAGAATGAAGTACTTGTCGCAAACTTTCAAGTGTCGGAGACAGTGTAAAATAGCAATAATAAATAAATCACGATGTGATGAATAATTACATTTGGTAGAACAGAAGCCAAGGATCCATTGAAATGTATAGACAAGAGAATATAATAAAAGGTTTGGCACATTCAGTTATGCTATTAACTGTTTCAAAAGACATGCTTTACAATATGATAAAACTTGAAAAAGAGAAAAATTTCAGTCTCACGGTGAGTTACAGGCATGAAATAACCCAAAGGCAGCAATTTTTCCTCTATCCTTATTTTCTTCATTTCCACTTAACTATTTATAGTGTGGCTACTCCTTTCCAGTTTTCCAATGAGGTTGATTTAAACATTTGCCTTTTTAGCCAATATTTGCAAATAGATAATTCTGTGATAGCGTAAAATGCGATTCTAAAACTTAGCAATGGTGGAGTACATTTAAGATCATTTTTAATATGCAATATTTGGAGCATTACGGTGGGTGGCTCAGTTGGTTAAAAGCGCAATCCTTGGTTTTAGGCTCATGTTAAGAACTCACAGTTTGTGAGTTCGAGCCCCACATCAGGTTCTGCGCTGATAATGTGGAGCCTGCTTGGGATTTTCTGTCTCCCTCGCTCTCTCTACCCCTCCTCTGCTCTCTCTCTCTCTCTCTCTCTCTCAAAAGAAATGATAAATAAACATTTAAAAAACGCAACATTAGGGGCCTCTTGGTCGCTCAGTCAGTTAAGCATCCTTCTCTGGTTTTGGCTGAGGTCATGACTTGCAATTCGTCGGTTCGAGCCCCGCATGGGGCTCTTTGTGGGCAGTGCGGAGCCCGCTTGGGATTCTCTCTCTCTCTCCCTGTCTCTCTGCCCCTCCTCCACTTGTGCTGTCTCTGTCACTCTCAAAATAAATAAATAACCTTAAAAAAATGCAACATTAAAGCTAATTTTCTTCCAAGAAAAGCGTATAGAAAATATTATGAGGGGTTACAGACTGGCTGTTATAAAGCAAGCAAGTAAAACCCTACAAGGGCATGGCACCTGTTTATTCTTTCAAGGTTGTTGTTTGCTATTGATTTGCTTTGCTGTTCCTTTTGGTAAAGGGTCGGGAGGGGTATTTGAGTGGCAATTTCAACCCCTGGATTATGAGTGTGATTTTGGGAACCCCTTTAGCAGCCAGGTGTCCTTTTCATTGCTGAGTAAAGGGCCAGTTGCTAGTCGTGCCCGGATTTCAGGTGGATGACTCATGATAATAATACTTAGAAAAAGGAAAGGAAAGAAGAAAGAAAAACAAGCAGAAAACCCAACACAACTCTCACATCTGGCCCTACGGAGCTATTCTGTTCTGTTTGGCTGCCAGCTGAGAATCAATCTGGAGTGCCTCTGGCTAAATTATGAACTGGTAGAGAAGGGCTGCTCTATTCGCTGGGCACACAAATGAGTTACATCCTGGGTAATAGAACTTCTTGAAGCAAAAGTAAGGCGAAGAATTCTGGATGAACTGAAGTGGGTGTTACTCCTGTTCACACATACCATCTCAATTCTGTGTATAAATTCCCACCTAATATATCATATACAATGACAGTAGCCAGCCTCGTAAAGAATTAAAAAAAAATAAAGTTTTGCCACTGCGGGGTGCATACACATCTGCTGCCTTAGTTCACATTCTAGAATGTTATTGTGGATTAAGTATATGGTACCACCTAAATGTGAAATAAATGAATGTTCAAAAAGGAAATGGAGAGCCAGTTTCTCAAATCCAACAAGTGCTGGGAAAAGCACAGGGAGCGCTCCTCAAAAGCAACTCTGTATTAGAAAATAGAGTGATTTAAAACAAAATCTAAAAAAGAAAGTTCTTGACTTTCAAGTTCATTGTGGACCCGGTGGCAGCTGTGACTATGAATTACACTGCCCTTGTAATGCGGTTAATCTTCCTCAACTCTTGGACTTGTAAAAGTTGCCTAGAATATTTGTGCGTCTTGAAGAATTCCGACTCTTCTCATGTAGCCCCAAGTCAAAAGAAAACAATTACTGTGTGTCTGCTTGGAACGGGCGTTACTCCCAGCCCTAGGAAAAGTAGTGAGTAGGTAACAAAAAGCACTGTTCCTGGGCGCCTGAATGGCTCAGTCAGTTAAGCGACCGACTTCAGCTCAGGTCATGATCTCATGGTTCCTGGGTTTGAACCCTGCGTGGGGCTCTGGGCTGACAACTCAGAGCCTGGGGCCCATTTCAGATTCTGTGACTCCCTCTCTCTGCCCCTCCGCGACTCGTACTCTGTCTCTCTCTCTCTCTGTCTTAAAAATAAACATTAAAAAAAAATAAGTTATAAAGCACTGTTCCTGTAAAAGCTTACATTTAAATAGAAGGACCCAGAAAATAAGCAAAATGATTCCTCCATAGTACGTTAGAAAGTATTACATATTTGGAGGAAAGATAAAACAGAAACAAGACATTTTAGATAAGAAGTCTGGACTAGATATATCAGAGTATTATCTTTAGCCTTGAACCCGGAAAACCCCAGCAGGATGACATAGTAAGTAGATACTAGTAGAAAGTAGATGGAAAAGAGGTCTAGCGAACGAGCTCTGGGGTTTTAAAAAATGTAAGATGTAAGAGGGATGAGAACAATGATCCAGCAAAAGAGATTGAGGAAGACGAAAATAGGACGGAAACAGGAGAGCGTGGTGTCCTGAAAGTCAACAGCACAAGTATTTAGAGGTGCAGGGGGGTGATCATGTATGTTAAAAGTCATGGACAGGTCAAACACAATGAGTACAGAGGTCAAATAAAGGAGAATCTGCTGCATCCATATTTAATACCACTTTGGTCACCCCATGACCGCAGGAGAAAAGATAGAACAGAATGTGAGGCGATAGCAGTTTTGCTAAAGGCATACTCTTAGGGTGAACTGTCCTGCATTTCTGTCAACATGTGAGCTGACATGTCTTGTCTCTGGCCTCCCTCTGGAATGCCATTTGCCTCTCGTGCAACTTTTCTTAGGGACTTTACTCTGATATTCCCCTTCTAACTCCTTACTTAATTGTTGTCTTCCCGTCCAGGCAATAAGGCCATTGAGAACAGGGCTAGGTGACACTCACCTCTGTTTGCCCCAAACCTATCATTCTGCTTTGGACAAAGCGAGGCTTCATAGGATTTGTCACTGAAAAACAGAAGGAAGGGAGAGAGGTGGGGGGTGGAGGGGCAGGGGGCCTAAAAGGAGAGCCAGAGAGAAGGGAAGAGAAACGTAGAGTAGAGGCAGGGAGGGAAGGAAGATGAAAATGAGATTTGTCCACTAACCTTGGCATGCAGCCAGCTTACCCAGCATTTGGACATCTGGAGAATTCTTCAGGGAAACAGGGAGTGACACTGGGAGCAACACACATACTGAAAAACTATCCTAATTTTCAGCAAATGGCCTTTTGTTATCTACTTTATAAGAGTCTCCCTTTAGCATTACAGTCAAGGGTCAAGCTATGGGGTGCTTCCCAAATCCCTTTGGCCTTTAGAACAGGGACTGTTTAATCTCAAACATGTAATTTTATTTGGCAAAATTGCTCTGATGTTACCTTAAGCTTTTGTTATTGTTTTTATTCTCAAAACAAAATTCAAGGTCTTCTCCTGAGAGAAATTATGAAGCCAATGGTTTTCAGGAAGTTACGTAAGGGTAAGAAAAGTTATTAACAATGCTCAAGAAAGAACTGAAACAAAATTCTTCCAAACAGATCTGCCAAATGAATTTTCTGAAAGGATTTAATGGATAGTTAATTCCTCTTTCCTCTGTATCTCAGCTCCCACAGACTACTTTCCATTTTACTGCTAGATATCTGAAGGAAGAGATTCTCCACACAACCCAATAAGCTGCTTTCTCACTTTTTTCTTGTAGAAATTTAATAGGTATCTATGCTCCTAGCCAAGATGAGGTACTATAGAAATTCTTCTTTTTTTGTTGTTTTGCTTTGTTATTTTAGAGAGAGAGAGAGAGAATGAGTGAGAGAAGGGTAGAGGGAGAGGGAGGGAGCAAATCTTAATCAGTCTCTGCACCCAGTACAGAGCCTGATGCAAGGCTTGAACTCACGAACCATGATCAAGAGTTGGACACTTAACCAACTGAGCCAGCCAGGTGGCCCACTATAGTAATTTTTCTAAACTTATGACATCTGGAAAAGTTTCCTTCAAACATAAATAATATCCTTCATGGAACTTCTGCCCAAAATGTGCGTATAAGCAGGTTCCCAAACTATGGGTATGACTGTCTAGAGAAATAAAATGCAAACAAGACATAACTTTCTTACACTCTCTAGTGCTCATTTACTGAATATGCAGTTAACATAGCCCTGTATGTTTAACCCTGTTCTATGTGAAGGGAATAACAAGCAGTCCAAATTTTGTGCGAGATACTGAAGACATAAAGGGTGCCTGGGTGGCTCAGTTGGTTAAGTATCTGACTCTTGATTTCAGCTCAGGTCTTGGTCTCAGGGTTGTTAGTTCAAGTCCCACATTGTGGTCTGTGCGGGGAATGAAGCCTAACTAAAAAAATAAAAATAGACATTAAAAAAGGATAATTGAATAAAGTAAACAAACAAAAAAAAGGATACTGGGGGTATAAGTAATAACATATAGTTAATAAATTCGGCACCATCAATGTCATAATCAACATCGTCATCATCACAATAAGTAGTATTTATTGATTACATGCTTTGTATTAGGCAGCACCTGACACATACTGATTACCTCATTTTAATCTTCCCAACCTCCCAAATTTATAAAATGAGAAAACAGAAGCTTCGAGAGGGAGAAGATCACACGTAAGAGTGAATGGGAATTCAAGTCCAGACAGGGCAACAGATGCAGCATCTCGCTCACAACATGACACTGCTTCCCAAGGTAAGAGTTTTGATTTTCAAGCCAAACAGACCTACTCTTAAATCCTGCTTGTAATCTGGAAGCAACCTAAGTATCCACTGAAAGACGACTGAATAAGGAAGATGTGGTACACACACGCGCAAACACACACACACACACACACACACACACACACACACACAGAGGACTATTAGGCAGCCATAAAAAATATGAGATCATGCCATTTGAGACAACATGGATGGACCTAGACGGTATTATGGTAAGTGAAATAAGTCAGACTGAGAAAGACAAATACCATATGATCTCATTCAAATGTGGAATCTAAAGATAATAATAAACAAGAAGCAGAATCAGACCTATAAATGCAGAGAACAAAGTGATAGTCCCCAGAGGAGAGAGAGGTGTGAGGATAAAGAAAATGGGTGAAGGAGACCAGGAGATACAGGCTTCCAGTTATGGAACGAGTAAGTCATGGGAGTAAAAGTCACAGCATAGGGAATATAGTCGACGGTATTGTAATAGTGTTGTATGGTGACAGATGGTAGTGGCACTTGTGATGAGCACAGCATAATGTACAGAGAAGCGGAATCACTATGTTGTATACCTGAAACTAATGTAACGTTGCATGTCAACTATCCTCAAATTAAAAAAAAAGAAAAGAAAAAGAAACCAAATCATGTTTCTACCATTTAGTAATTATTGAAACTTGGACAGAAAAATGTAGACTTTATCCTTAATTTTTTTTTTCATGTAAAATGAGAATACAAAACATTAACCTCTTGGTTTGTTTTGAAGGATAAATAAAAACTGGTTTGCAAAGGGCACCCCATAGTGTCCGAGGCACAGGGGGTATTCAGTAAACTGTAACGGCCTGTTATCATCATTACTAATGGTCTGATACCTCCCGATTGTCAAAGTGAGCCTTATAGCTGATTTTTTTTTCTTTTTTAAAAACATGAATCAGTCCTTCCATAATATCAGGGCTGAATCTGAAGTCATAAGATTTAATTCCCACATCCTCTGGCAACCCATTTTCATCTACTCGTTCAAAACCTGGCACAAAATGTATTTATTTCATGAAGCCTTTCCTTCAGCACTAAAGTGACTCGTTCCAACTACTTTAAATTTAAACGGGTTGACACGTTGATTTATAATTGTTCCTGTACAATTTTCTCTGTCTAAACTTGTTTTCAACAAATAAATGTTAACAAGCCTCCCTTAGAAAAATCACATCTGGATTTTCTTAAATTAGGAGAGAGGAAAGGCTGGAGGTGGACAGAGGTTACATTATATTATATATGCATTGGGTTAGAACTGGGGCTACATAATATTGTATGTGCATTGGAATAGAAATTACAGGAGACAAGAACGTGACAGTGAGATACAGTATATTCAAAAAGGCATATAATCTATAATGATGGACTAAATAAATACAGTATTATATTGACAGGTAGATGTCACAGGATATCCGCAAAGAGAAAATTTTTGTCTTCAAGAATGAGCCACACTGCAGCAGAAATGTGCCTGGCTTTTAAAGTCCTATGGGTTTGGGGAGCCTGGGTGGCTCCGTCGGTCGAGCGTCCAACTTTGGCTCAGGTCATGATCTCACTGTCTGTGAGTTCAAGCCCCGCATCGGGCTCTGTGCTGACAGCTCAGGAGTCTGGAGCCTGTTTCAGATTCTGTGTCTTTGTCTCTCCCTGCCCCTCCCCCACTCATGCTCGCTCTCTCTCTCTCTCTCTCTCTCTCTGTCAAAAATACATAAACATTAAAAATTTTGGGGGCGCCTGGGTGGCTCAGTCGGTTAAGCATCCGACTTCGGCTCAGGTCATGATCTCGCGGTCCGTGAGTTCGAGCCCCGCGTCGGGCTCTGTGCTGACAGCTCAGAGCCTGGAGCCTGTCTCAGATTCCGTGTATCCCTCTCTCTCTGACCCTCCCCCGTTCATGCTGTCTCTCCCTGTCTCAAAAATAAATAAACATTAAAAAAAATTTTAAAAAATTTTTTTCAAGAAAATAAAGTCCTGTGCGTTTGGAATCAGACTCTAATATAGGTATTGTTCATGACACGATCTCATCTAGGGAAACTCACTTAACTTCTCTGAACCTATAAAAGACCTAAAAAAGATGAAAGAGTGAAACTTTCTTCTAAGAATGATATGTGGGCAAAATAAGATCAAGTGATAAGATGGATTGGAAAACACTTTGCCCATCACCTGGCACACCTACTCGAGCGTCTGTGTTTTCCTTTCTTCTCCCCCTAATTAAACAAAACAAAACAAAACACAAGCAAAAAACAAAAAAAGAAAACAAAAAACCCTAGATGTTGGCCCAATAATTACGTCACCGGACAGTATTATTGGACTTAAGAATTCATTTTTCTGTATTTTCTCAGATTTAAAAGGAATGCACCGAAAGTGTTTAAGTGAACTACAATCCAATACCTTATCCTGAACACTTTTTGAAGCTCACTAAAAAACAAACAAAAAAAACAACACTACAAAAAATCCATTTATATCCTCTGCAAAATCCCTGTTAAAGGTAACTTCTATTATGTCTCTCAAAATGCCTTAAATTAATGCCCATCTATAAATTGTGTGGAAAATTCAATGCCAAGAAAGTGTCTACTCTGAAGAACTAGTACTTCTTTTTATGTACCAGGAGAATGATTTAAATGGGGATATTGTCACAAGGGAGGCCACAGATTGGCTTTACCTCCCACCCACAGCCCTACCACTGGAACCTACTTCTCTACCTTACAAAAACAGCCTTCCAAAATCAATCCTGATGACAGTTCCTGATATGGAAAATGTTTGCTTTATGAACATCTTACAGAGACTGAAAGATGTATCTTTCTAAATCTTGCTCAGCACATTAATCTGCAACAAATTATTGAGGTAGAACAACGTGCTTTAGAAGCAAATACAGCTTTAAGGCAATTCTAGCCACCCAACCAATCATTTGTTTCACAATTCAGGACATAGTAAAGTCACAGATGGATATAAATAATCATGTTTCCACTTTTCCCTCCTCTATTATGAAATTTACAAGTTTTTTTTAACTGTAGAAAATATTTTTCCTTGATTTAAGTCAGAATCAAATTGTACAGAATAGAATGAAATGCTGAGTTCTTTTTCTCCAAACAACACTCAACTTGGTCTTTGATGGGAAAGTCTCAGAAAACTGCTCTCTTTCTTTTCTTCTTCCTGCCCCAGTGTAGACCTGCTAAGACTTTTAGGTATCACTCCCATAAATAAAAGTAAGGATAATTTAGTGCTCCATTTAAGTAACCATCTTGTCTCAACTTCCTGTTACAATTACCCATTTATTTTTAAGTCTTCTAGACTAAATAAATGAGTTCTTGTGATAAACCAACTCAAATCTTTTCTTGACCATGTGGAATTAAATTGAAATATATAGAAAGAGGACACCATAAAAGACGTATTAGAAGTTTAGAGTTGGAAAAAAAAATGTCAGAACTCATCTAATATAATCTTCAACTTGATTTATGGATTCTTTCTAAAAACTCTTAAGTTTGTTGAGGGGAAAGGTCCCCACCATCTATTTTATTTTGTGTGCCCCCACAGAGCATGAAGTCTACCAATCTATACACAATGGGTTCTCAATAAATATTCCTGACAATTGTTGAAATATATAATGTATAACCTTGTTGGACCCAAGCTGTCAGTGCCTATTGGTGACTATAAATTATCTCCTGTGTTGAATGTCCAGCTTTTCAAACTTTAAACACTGCATGTGGATGCTCAAAACCAAGAGTGGAAGCTCCTTCTCAGAATTTACTAGATCATGGAGGGTGTAACTCAAGAACACTAATGTTACTTTAATGTAGCAGTCTGGGCGTTAATATGATATATTTCTGCTATTAAAGTTTAAGAGGTTTGAGGAGAAAAGGTTTTAGCACTGGGTAGAAGACATTTTACAACATCTGGTTTGGCATTTCAAGAAATACTCCCTAGAAAGTCCTGCAGTCCACTCATGAAAAATGAGTAAAAAAAATATCTGTTTTTTTTTCCTGACTTCTATTAAATAAGAAGTTTCATGTAAAGCTAAACTTGCCTGTCTCTTGGTCAACTTTCTAACAGCAAAATGCATAGAAGAATAAAAGAAAAAAAAATGAGGGAAATGGAATGAGGTTTAAAGAAATAAAAGTGAAAAAGATAATTCAAAAGGACAGTTTCTCACTACAAAATAATAAAAATAAAAAAGGAATAATGCACTTCCTGCAGCCCATGTTCAGTAAATGCTATCTGAAACAGCATAGCCCATGACAAACACAAAAATCTCCACAGAACTTTTAGGCATAGATACCACCCACCTGACTTGGGTATGTGAAAAACTTGGAAATACACCCATGAAGACAGCACAAGTATTCAGCAACCACACCTGTATGAGCTTCAACATTATTTATATGGGACCCATAGCTCCTGAAGGACAGGGTTCTCATTAGAACAACATTTGCATTACTAAGGTACTTAGCAGAAAGTAAATACTGAATAAACTTTTGTGATTGCATTGATGGAATACTTTTTTTTTTTTATCATTGAGAGGTTTTTTTTTTTTTTTTTTTTTTGGTTGTTAGTTTGTTTGCTTCTTTATCTCCTTTATGTTCCAATGAAAATAGAAAAGTATTATGCGGGAACCTCATTCTAAGGTTTTCCTTAGAGTCTAGATGAAGAACTCTATTATAGGATCTAATACATCCATAATTTGCAGTGCTTTGCTATTGACAAGCAGCATAGGATAGGAGTTAATTCCAGGAGTCCAGAATTAGACAAACAATTTCTTATTAACCAAGTGACCTGGGACAGATGTCATCTTTCTGAGTTTTAGTCTCCTCATCTGTAAATCAGAGAAGTTAATACTGTCTCATACATTTGCAATGAGGATTAAAACAGATATCACATACGAATGCTTCGCATATTGAGTGACCCATTTTTATGAGTATAACAAATCTTAACTAGCTGCATTATTATCACTAACGTTAACTGAGATATCCCTTTGAATTGTGTATTTTAAATATGGTGTGTCTATAGATATGTTTGCAACTGTTCCATAATTTACTAGAAAAAAAATTGATTGACTTTGATCATACGTGAGACTTTAACATTTTTTTAAAAAATTAACGTTTATTTATTTCAGAGAAAGGTAGACACAGCACAAACAGGGGAGGGGCAGACAGAGAGGGAGACACAGAATCTGAAGCAGGCTCCGAGCTGTCAGCACAGAGCCTGACATGGGGCTTGAACTCACGGACCGCAAGATCATGACCTGAGCTGAAGTCAGATGCTTAACCATGACCTGAGCCGAAGTCAGGTGCTTAACCGACTGAGCCACCAAGGCACCTCTGAGACTTAAACATTTTTTAGTTTCAGGGTGTTTGTTACCACTCCTTAACATCAAAACAAAATGGCAGCTAACAACTTTTTTTTTCCCCCTAATGGGTACATTCTCGAGATTGCACCGGCATAATGTTTGCTTTTCAAAGGAGTTTAAATGTCTGAGGTATGGCTCCATATGAGCGGTTTCCTCTCTCTTTCACGAGCTCCGCTTCCCCGTGTGTACAATGAGTGCAGCGACCTTTACTCCACAAACCACACGGGGAGTTTTGAAAACTGAAACAGATCATACGTGTGAAGTCACTCCAAAAAATATAAAATGTCTCATGCATGTGGTTTTCAATTATTAATAAAAATAAATGTGTTAATAGCCACAATTTTATTGATTTTTATACACAAACATTTCTCTTTATTCAAAGGACGAGGACGGCTTCTTTGTCTTTTTATTTCCTCAACAACATGTCTTTTATTGATCAATTAGTATATGCGATGCAGAACTGTACTATGCAAATTATATGTGCTATCAAGTATTAAATGCAAATAAAATAGCTGCAAAGAAAGAAAATTATATACTATAAAATTATAAAAATGGATGAAATAGACTATACACAGATGTGGCAAGATATAAACTTTACATTAGCAAGTATACAGAGTGCAATCTCTTTTATAGAAGCCCATACCCACATGAAAAGCTCTGGAGGAATATAGGCCAAATTTCAACAGCGATTATTTTTAGACTTGGGGTTATGGAGGATTTTCCTACACACAGAGAACAAAATTGTATCCCCATTTCTTTTTATAATTAGGCTGTACTATAATCAGAAAAAAAACATGAAATATGTGCTCCATAAATATATTTGTGAGAACTTTTTAAGCCACAAAACCTTATGTTCAAAGATAAGAAAAGTTCACTATGAAAAAAAGTTAGTAGCAGAACCGCTCAGTTTCAAGTAGAGCCGAGAAGCGTGGGGCTTTGGTGTCTCATCCAACTTTTGCCCACATTTCAGAGGAAAGCTGGTCTCAGCTCTGAAAGACACAGTTGGAGACCAACGAAGTGAGTTGTGTCTATACAGCATGGTAGATTCCTTATGTAACAGTTCTGTAGAGGAAAACTAGGGCTTACTCTTTGTTTAGCATCACATTGGTTGTTAAAAAAATAGGTAACAACAATGCAAGGTTATATTCAAAGTTTAGGGAAAATGAGAATTACATCTCATATTTGTATAAGCTTTTGAAGTTAAAAAAGAATGTTTTCACAAACATTGACCCATTGAACTTCACAAGAGCTCTGTAAAGAAGATGAGCTTTATTTTTAAGGTGGAAGAAAAGTTGTTTTTGATTTTGTTTTCAAAGGGCCATCAGGTGGTAAAATTTGAACACAAATCAAAGCCTTTATTTTTGAAGCACTGGTGATTCTTAGTAGGCGTATAGCCGCTCTGCTACTTGGTGTTTTAAAATACGTGGGACTTTTTATGTTGTCACAAGGCTTAAGGGCGTCATTGGCATTTAGGGTCAGAAGCCAAGGAAGCTAAAAGTCCTGCAATGCACCAAAGAGTCACATGTAATGAATTTTTTTTTTCCCAGCAAAATTTCAGCAGCAACCTTTCCATCGCTGTTGAAAAATGACTTTACTATATTGCTATGGTCTCAATTTTTTCAAAATATATGGCCAAGTGGCTTTGTGAGATTCGTAGAAGAGTTTGCTCTATGTAGAGCTGAAAATAGCATGACGTTCCTCCTGATTCATCTTCCATTTCTGGCATTATTGTACTGGAAATAGAGAGTAGGAAGGAAAGAAGGAAGAAAGGGAGGAAAGAAGAAAGAGAAAAAGGTAAGGAGAAAGGGAAGAAAGAAGAAGAAGGAGAGAGAGAGAAAGGAAAGAAAGCAGAATGATGAGAGGGAGAACAGAAGGAAGGGAGAGTGGGATACAGAGAAATAAGTTCAACTTAATCAAACATAAAAGAGGGAAATTGACTCATATTTATTTCAACTGAAAGGAGGACCCTTTACATCCACTCTTCCATCTTTGCCACTATTTATGATATCCTTTGTTAATGGAAAAGTGATTGAACTGGAAGTCAATGTGTTGTAGCCCCAACTTCACTATTAAATGTTCAGGACTGGTTTAGTGTTGCTAGGAATCCCTAAAATAAGAGAAGATATGGAAGATTGACTGAAAAGTGTTTAAAAGATTTTTTTGTCTCTTCAACACTCCTTTACTTGCTCTCACCTCATTGAAAGTGGTATCTCTCAATTGTCCATTACCTTGACATTTTTTTCCCTACATGCTTCCAATTTTTCTCACTTAAATATGAAGAAGAGCCCAGCAGATTAATCCCGCAATCAGCATCGAGAGGGAAGTGGTTTGGGGACAGATGATATTTACCCTCCACTTTAACTCCGATTTCTTTTAGTTTTTGAAACTTTTTAATAAAGTATGTGGAAATCCCATTCGCAGCATTAGTGCACTGCCTTGTATCCAAGAGTCGTGCATAAATATATTTCTGATGGAAATTAATTCAGATTAAAAGCTTCCAAAGATAAGGTACAGCTCAAGAAATTATATTTTTATATTGACTATTAGTGTTGAAAATTTATCTGCCATTCTATAAAAAGTCAGTAGCTGTTTTTACATTGGTGGATTGGATGGGTTCTTCAAAAATTGGATTTATGCACAATAATTATTTGTATTAAATCAAATATTGCCAAAACACTTGCTGACAAAGTATAAAATGTTTTTATCTTAAAAAAAAAAGACAAACCGTCGGATTTGCCTTTCTTTCTGTTGCCTCCATGTTAAATTCATGTTCAAAGAAATTCAAGATTGATTTTATGGTTAACTGCCAATCCAACCATAAGTATCTTTTTGTCTCATCTTACTGGCTTCACCTTACTTAAACCTGCTGAGTATTTCCTGCAATCTGGTTTATTTACCAAGCACAATTGGCAAACGAGATGACTAATCAGTGTATGCATTAATTACTTTTCCATCTGTGTTCTCTTTCCAGAGAAGAAGGAACAGCAATGGCAGGTAATTAAGGTGAACTATGGCCCATTATCTCTCCACTACTTGGTTTCCTTTCTAACCCACATGCTCTTTTGTCGCCAGGAATGTGTGGGAGAACCACACCTTGAGAGTAGTTTAACCAAATCCTGATCAAAGAAACCTTTACTCTGATTCTTGGTTCCAGTTTATTTTAAGCAGGCAATTGTTATATTTGTATATAAGATTAGGTGTAGGTAAATATTTATCAAACAATAAAAGAATATTATCTAATATATAAAAGCTATATACATAAATAAAAATATAGGATTATGTATATATAGTATATGTGTATTGTATATACATAATCTATTATTGCTTATTTTAGTAGTTTTCCTTTGAAAAAAATACATTTCAGATTAAAATTAAAATACAGATTTGAATTTTTTAAACCAATTGAAGGAGGTGCTCCTGGGTGGCTCAATCAGTTAAGCACCCAGCTCTTGATTTCAGCTCAGATGGTGATCTTGTGGTTCATGAGATTCTCTCTCTTCCCTTGCCCTGCTTCTCTGCTCTCTCTCTCTCAAAATAAATGAATAAAGATTAAAAAAAAATCAGTGATTTTTTTAAAGATTTTTTTAAAGATTAAAAAAATCAGTGATATATATAATATAATATATATATATATATATATATTTACAGTGAAGGAACAATTACCTGTATATTTATAATTTATACTCAAGACGCTCAGTTTTCTCAGAAGGGGTATATGTTGTATGTGTGTTTGTGTGTGGGGTGATTACGAGTGTGCAAGTACTTAGACACAAAGAACTGGCAGAGGTAAAATAATGATTGTATTAATTAATTTCCCCTCTTAAAAAATAAACAACAAAAAAACAGTGATACACATCTATTGTAAACATTATAATAAGAAAATTTTAAATGATCGGAAAAGCTCTCTTCAACCTTCTTTTATTTATTTCAGAGTAATAGCTGCTTAAATGCGGGATATATATAGTATAAACACAATACAAAATATCTACATGTTCCCTTAAACACTTCAGCAAGTATTTTTACTTACAGATTGCTATAAATAGATTGCGAAGTAAAAGGATATGTACATTTTAAATTTTGATTAGGATTACCTTCTACTACTTTTGTATAATATTCCCATGACAAATGTATGGGGGCGACTCTTTCCCCACATGCTATATTAGATTTCATAAATCCTTTAATTTTTGACAATTTGATAGGTGGAATTGGTATTTCATTATTATAATTTGGATTGTTGATCACTAAAACGTTAACACGCTTTCATGTTTATCACGCAATTATTCGCATGTTATCTTTGGTTACTTTCTTTTGTAACCCATTGAAGAAACTCCCAATTTCACAGAAACAGTTCCAGGAACCTCAGGCAGTAGAGAAAAGTAAATGTTCAAGTAGGAAGACCTCAGATCAAATACTGAAATTCTGCTTGTGTGCTTTATCTTTCACTGACCATAATCTATAACTGATGCCAAAAGCAATATGTTCTAGGCTTGATTTTACCATTGACTTGTGGTACAAATTCAGTTCCTGCATTGCCGAGTCTCTTAATAGAACTTGTCTTTATGTAACAGAAAATCATATGATAAAATAAGATTACAAATTGAATTGCTTTGGTGGTGAAGTATTTTAAGTATTTTAATTGTGGATTCTGTTTAGTGTATAATTTTATGGTGTACCATCTTACAGAGCTAGTAGGAAGCTCTAAAGATCTAACCCAAAGCTATTTTATGAAAATTGTGTGAAAATTTTCAAAACAAACTATTGGCCATGGTTTTCTTTGAGTTTCTTATGGCTTTAGATTATTTATTCTTTCTTCCGTTTGCTAATTCATATCGAAGCATATAAAGCACTCACATGTGTTGCAGGTACTCTCCTAATAAGTATGTATTAAACAAAATCCTCTCCTTTGCAGAGGAAAAAAATCCTTCCCTTGTGGACCTTATCATTGAAAATAATTATTGTCACAGAGTTTCTATCTTTGTATTTCCCTAATTTTCACCTTTCATCTAAAACCAACTTTTAGCACACAACTTATTACTTCTAATTTATATTTCCCTCAAGTAATATATTTCACTTCACTTGTGATTTGAGTTTTTTATTTGATTCAAATTCATTGAACTCAGTAAGTTATAGATAATATTGCAAAATAAAATTTAACACCACTCATTATTTTGGAAGTCAATGTGTCTGCCATTTCAGGCCAGGATTTCCTTCAAAATTTTGTTTCCAGATTTTGCTTTGCATTGGTCTGCTATCTCATTTAAACTTCAGATGACCTTGTTAACCTTGAAGTAGCTAGACATCAATTAAGTTTAACAATTTTAATTGATAATTATCTGCATTGATAAAGAGGATAGATATCAAAGGATATATTAACTCTCAAAGCGCTCGCACTCTAGATGACAAGATAGTCAACTAAGAATATTTAGGAGTTAAATATTATAACAAGAGGGGTGCCTGGGTGGCTCAGTTGGTTAAGTTTCCAACTATTGGTTTAGGCACAGGTCATGATCTCAAGGTTCTTGAGATCCAGCCCTATAAGGGCTTTGTGCTGACAGGGAGGAGCTCTTGGGATTCTCTCTCTCCCTCTCTCTTGTCCCTCCCCCACTCACAGGCACTCTCTCCCTCAAAACAAATAAATAAACATTTAAAAAATAAATATTGAAATGAGCATTTATGGAAGTGATGTAGTGGCAAGTTACTCGGGTTGATCAAAACTGGGAGGAGATGGCTGCGAGCTGGCAGAATTAAAGTGGTAACCATGATTTTCCCGTGTTGGACCTTGAGTAGAAGGACGACATCAGGGGAATAAAATTTACAAGGCATTCATTTGTGGAAAAAGTGGGAGCTACATTGAAGTATATTGACTGCAGTCAAGTACGAGGCATTATGGCCTAACAGAAAAAGAATATTACTAGAGTTAGACAAACCTAGGTTCAAACCAAAGATTCTTCTCTTATTAGCTATGTGACATGAAAACAAATTTTTAACTTTTTTTTTAATTTGAGAGCGAGAGAGAGAGAGAGAGAGAGAGAGGGGAGAGAAGGCCAGAGGGGCAAAGGGAGAGAGAGAGAATCCTAAGCAGCCTCCATGTTCAGTGTGGAGCCCAACTCAGGGCTTAATCCCATGACCCTGGTATCATGACCTGAGTGGAAATCAAGAGTTGGATGCTCTACCAACTGAGCCGTGCAGGCACCCTGAAAAGCTTTTTAAAATCTTTAATCTCAGTTTTCTTAAGTGACAAAAAGAAGATCTAAAATACATATTTAAATATGGGTCCCCATACACTGCTGGTGGGAACGTAAATTAGCACAACCGTTTTAGTAAACCGTTTGGCAACATCTGTTAAAGCTGAATATATGCATATCACCTGAAATAGCTATTCTTCCCATAGGTATACACTCAAAAGAAATGTTTCTATATGTTTACAAAGAGACACATACAAGAAAGAAACATATTAGTAGTGTTCATAGTAGCTAAAAATTAGGAACAATCAAAATGTAATTAACAATAGAATAGGCAACGAAATTGTGAGAGATGCATACAATAAAATACAACACAACAATGAAAATGGATGAACTATATCATGAACCACAGCATACGAAATCTTGGAAGGACACTTGGGTGGCTCAGTTAGTCGAGTATCTGACTTCAGCTCAGGTCATGACCTCATGGTGTGTGTGAGTTTGAACACCGCGTTGGGATCCCTGCTGCCAGTGCAGAGCCCGCTTGGGATTCTCTTTCCCCCTCACTCTCTGCAACTACCCCACTTCCTCTCTCTCTCAGAAAATAAATAAATATAAAAAAATTATATACCAAATCATGGGTTTATCTCACAAACACGACATTAAGCAAAGGAAGACTGATGCAAAAGTATATACAATATGAAACTATGTCTGTAAATTTTGAGAGTAGACAAAAACCCTGCTATTATTAGAAATCAGGCCTCAGAGGTATAGGTTATGGATACAACCTGTAGGGACCTGAGCAATTTCCCAAGATTCAAGTAATGTTCTGTTACCTACTCTGGGTGCTGAAAACATGGATGTGTTCATCTTGTAAATAATCATTAAGTACAGCTTAATGATTTCAAGTTGCATACTAGCGTTCAGTAAAATTGACATTGAAGGTATTTATATCTATTCTGACCATGCATAGCCAGAATTTTAGCTAGTGTCATTATTTGTTTGATATCTTTCCTAACAGAAGATGAGGGAAGGATAGGATTAATCCAAGGAAAATAGTTTGGCACATCCTTGAAATCTAGACATGCAACTAAGCATTCTTAGGCATTTACCACAGAGAAATAAAGGATTAGGTTCACACCACAATCTTTATAAAGTGTTCATAGTGGCTTTATTCACTGGAGCCCAAAATAGCAGAGATAATCCAGCTATCTTTAATGGGTGAATATACAAGCAGTGAATAAGCAAGCAGACTTGTGGTACATCCATACCACAAAATACTACCCAGTAATAAAAAGGAAGGAATTATTTATACACAGAACAACTTGGATGAGTCTCAAGGAAATTATAGGCTGATGGATGTGGAGGAACCAACCTCAAAAGGACACTTGCAATATAAATCTATTTTTAGGACATCCCTAAAATGACACAGTTATAAAAATGAACAGATGACTCTTTTCCAAGAGTTACAGAAGGGGCAAAGAGGCCAAAAGGGAGGTAGATATTGTAATAAAATGTTAATGTGAAGGATCCTTGGAGCGACAGAACTGTTCCATATTTTGACAATATTGGTAGGTACATGAATCTGTACATGTGATCAAATTGTGTAGAACCAAATATACACATACAAATGAGTACAGGAAAATGAACAAAATCTGAATAAGATCAGTGGATATAACAAAAGGAAATCCTGGTTGCAATGCTATGCTAGTCTTATAAGACATTACCAGTGAGGGAAACGGGGTAAAATGTACTGTATTCTCCTATCCTGCAGCCTGCGGATTGACGTTTTTCTCAAGGTAAAAAGTTGAATTAACTTTTTGATAGTAGGAGAATGACCCCAAACTTGACAATATGCTAAATCTTGTTGGAGACCTAAAAAAGGTTTTAAATGGGCAAGATCTCTCATTCAATGCAAGTCTATATATGGGTAACCGGTCAGGATATTTGGCAGTATATGAACATTATTATTGTACTTTGGGGCACCTGAGTGGCTGAGTCAGGTAAGAATCCAACTCTTGATTTCAGCTCAGGTCATGATATCACAGTTTGAAGGATCGAGCCCCGCATTGGGCTCTGTGCTGACAGTGTGGAGTCTGCTTGGGATTCTCTCTCTCCCTCTCTCTCTGTCCCTCCCCTACTCTCTCTCTCTCTCTCTCTCTCTTTCAAAAAAAAAAACTTTATATTTATTTTAAAAATTGTACTTGTGTGCTGTTAGCAAACCTAAAGGAAGAATATGTATTTGTTTGTATGAGTGTGGGTATGCGGACACTGGAGGTTCAGTTATCACGTGAGCACAAAGAGAACAGAGTAAAGTACATTCTGTGGACTTGCAGCCCTGCTGGAAGAGTGAATATGCTGTCCAGCCAAAATAAATATGTCCAGCCATCCCGGTAGACATATTTCTTTAGTGGGAAAAGCACCTTAAGTTAACCTTTGAAAACCGTATTTCTGATTCTAAAAGCAGTAAGTTCTTGTAGAGAATTTGGAAAAGCAGAAATATAAGAGGAGAGATATTTAAATTGGCCTTAGAAGCAGTTTTTGAAAATTAGTATTTTGTTGTATACCCATATGCTTTGCAATAGTTCTTCCACTTATCCTATCATAAGTATATTTCCTTGACACAGCATTTTTTTTTAAATCTCATTTGTAATATGGGTATGGTGACTTCTCTTACAGAAACACCAGAACTCACCAGTTTCATATTTCTGGAAATATAGCTACTAATATCTTCAGAAGTAGTACTTCCCATTCCATTAGTGCACCCTATGGCTTCCTTCCAAAATACAGTATATAAAAGGAGTAAAAGGTGCAAAAATACAGTATATAAATACAGTATAAAAAATACAGTATATAAAAGGAGTAAAAGGAGAAATCCGTCGACAACGTCTCAGCCAGGTGATCAAAGTTGACATCAATGGTGATAGGACATGTTAATAGTGTCTATACTTGATATGATGTAGTGAAAATGACACTTCACCTCTGTGGTCTTCCTCACAAAACCAATAAATCCAGTATAATCATTATAAAAACATCACACAAATCCAGTTAAGCCTCATTCTACAAAATACCTGATTGGAATTCCTCAAAACTGGGCAGGTCACCAAAAAGCCAGAGGAGGCTAAGGAGGCATGATAACTAACTGTAGTGTGGTATCATGGATGGGGTCCTGGAAAAGAAAAAAAAGATTAGATTAAAAAAAACTAAGTAAATATGGAACAGGAAGTATAAACTTCAGTTAATAGTAGTGTGTCAATATCGATTCATTCACTGCAACAAGTATGCAGCACTCATTTCAGATGTTAATGATAGAGGAACCGGTTAGGACACAAACTCTCCTCTCTGAACCATCTGTGCAATTGTTACACAAGTCTAAAACTTTCCTAAAATCAAAAGGTTGTGTAAACAATAAAATTGTGATGAGGACTTTTTTTTTAATGAATATCTTTCAGGGTGCCTGGGTGGCTTAGTCGGTTGAGCATCCAACTCTTGATTTCAAGTCAGGCAATGATCCCAGGGTTGTGGGATCGAGCCCCATGTTGGGCTCTACACTGAGCTTGGAGCCTGCTTGGGATTCTCTCTCTCTCTCTCTCTTGTTTTCACTCTCTCTCTCTCTCTCCCCAAATCAACTAATTAAATAAAATAAATAAAACAAATGTTTTTCAAGATTTTTATTTCCTTAATAAAAATTGCTAGAAAGAATATCACTTGGTCTAGAGTTTTGAGCTTTGAACTTCTCACATCTCGTGATACACATTAACAGATCATTTTCCAAAAGTTTGTGCTTTCTAGACTTGTAAACTTCTATGCAAGTTTACAGATGTCTTTATCACCACACCTGCTATGAATATTTTCTTTAGAAATAGCAACAGCAAAAAACCACTCTGCTCTACTCAATTGGTTAAAGAAATAATACATCGGCTTAATTATTGTTTCTTCTCTTATTAGTCAGGGTGGCCATATATTGAAATACATCTTTGACATTTGACATCTATAAACCCGTCTTTCTTTTCTTCTTCTTCAGCTTTTATTGTTTTATTCTAAAAATCTCTCCAAACCTTAAGGTTATTGAACTTTTTTGTATTTGTTGTGAATTTTTCAATATTTAACTTCTAATTTATGGTACTCTTTGAAGCACAATAATCTTAAATTTGTATATGTGGCAATTTATGGAACTTCTCTTTTGTGACTTCTGATTTTCTTATAAAATTATGCCTCATACTTAAATCGGGTTAATTTCCACCTACCATGTTCGTTTTAATGTTATTTATTACATTTTCTCTGTAATTTGTTTATATTTGTGTATGGTTTGTAGAACTTGTAATTAGAGGAGTCAGCCCATTAGTGTTCTTTTTAAATAATGTTTTCCTACCAAATCCACGTCTTGGTTTCCTGCATTGTAAGTACATACGTTTGTCTATTTTGTGAATATTTTATTTGGTAGGTCTGTGTTTTTTTGGTTCTAATATTAAAATGCTTTAATTATTGTAGCTTCATTAAAAAGGTATATAAGTGATTATAAATAGTGTGATTGAATACAAACTAGCTGTTATACTTAAAGTGTTTTTTTCACAACTCTCAATGATTATTTTTCTAAGTGAGTCACAAATTCTTATTGTCAAGTTCAGAAAAAGTCACACTATGATTTTTACATTTGCATAAAATCTAAAAAAGGAAGAATTGGCTTATCATATTTAATTTTCCCATCTGTGGACTTGGTATTTCTCTCCATTTTTAAATCTTCTTTTGCGTCTCTCAGCAAAAAACATCCAGATTAGTTCAGTTCAGAAGAGTTCTTGTTACGATGACTTCCAAACATTTTTGTTTTTGTTCCTGTTATGAATGGAATCTTTTCCCACATTATATCAACTATCTGATTGTTAGTTATATGAGACAACCATCAAGTTTCATATGTTTATTACTTATGTATATAAAACCAAATTTATATCTTCCAATAGTTTGATTCTGTCGGATTTTTCAGGAAGAAGTTCTTGTTAAATACAAATAATGACAATTTTATATTCTCCCTGACATTAACCATACATATTATTTCAGTTTCCTGCTTTATTACATTACTAGGCAGGCCATAAAAATATTAAATAATAGTAAGCCTCTTTTGTCTGATTTTAATGGGGTTGCTGCTACAGTTTCAAAAGAATGAATGATCTTGTGTATTGACTTTAATAATCATATTGAAATGCTTTCAGCCTTTTTCTCTGTCCTGCAAAAAATGGTGTAGCTTGGGAGTCCCATGTAATGTTTATGTTTGAAAGTATGTGTTTTTGAAACTGTCAACCTAGTGCCATCAAAGGGCTTGCGATGTCTTGGTCACATTTTATCTGCCTCCGTACCTTTGTTCAGTCGTTTTTTTTCTACCTAGGATACTCTTCCCTGATTAGTTCTCGCCCTCTCTTCAAAACTATCTTCTGCGTTGTCTCCTCCAAAAAGCTTTAATAGCTAGCTTGTTTCCTTCACCTACCTTGAGACTAGAGTACTCCCTGCATGGGCTGAAACACCTTATAAATAGGTCTAACACTATAATTGGCATACAACTTGGAAATTATTTGTACATCTGTTCTTAAACTCTTGCCTCTTCAAAGGAAGGCACTTCATATTAGTCAACTGTATATTTCCAAGGACAACCAGAGTGCTGGCAAAAGGTTTTTTATTTTTATTATTATTATTTTTAATGTCACTGCAGAGCCTGGCGCGGGGCTCAAGCTCATAAGTGGTGAGATCGCGGCCTGAACCAAAATCAAGGGTTGGACACTTAACTGACTGAGCTACCCAGGTGCCCCCCTTAAATTTTTTTAATGTTTATTTATTTATTTTGGGGGGGTGGGGAGCAAAGAGAGAGAGACAGAGAGAGACAGCAAAAAATTTTTAAACTCTTTCTAGAGAAAAAAAATTATCCAGTGATGATATCTCCAAATTCTGAAGGTGAGTCACAGATAATATGTTCATTTGCTATGCATTCCACTTTAGCAATTGTAAGTTTTCACTCTTTAGATAACTTGTATCCCGACTTCTCACATTAATGAAAAAAGTTCCTATTAGATTAGTCCTTATAACATGTTAAGGGCTTTAGAAAAATGAACCCTCATGACAAACCAGTAAAGCAAACAATATGATTGTTTTTTTAGGTTTCACATATAAATGAGATCATAAATTATTTGTCTTTCTTTGTCTAACTCATTTAATTTAGCATAATGTCCTTAAGTTCCTTCCATTCATTCCGTCACAAATGGCAGGATTTTCTTCTGTCTTATGGTTGAATAATATTCTATTGTGTGTGTGCGTGTGTGTGTGTGTGTGTGTGTGTGTGTGTGTAATTTTATTTATCCATTCATCTATCAACGGACAAAGGTTGCACCCATGTCTTGACTATTGTAAATAATGCCACAGTAAACATGAAGGTGCAGATATCTTTTTGAATTAGTGTTTTCATTTCCTTTGGGTAAATACCCAGAAATGGAATTGCTGGATCTTATGGTAGTTCTATTTTCAACCTTTGGGGGAACCTGATACTGTTTTCCATAGTGGCTGCACCAAATTACATTGCCACAAACCATGCACAAGAGTTCTCTTTTCTCCACATCCTCACTAGCAGTGGATACTTTTTGTCTTTTTGATAACAGCCAATCTGACAAGTGTGAGGTGATCTCTCATTATGGTTTTGATTTGTACTTCTCTGAGGATGAGTGATGTTGAGGACTTTTTCATGTACCGGTTGGTCATCTGCACGTCTTCTTGTTTTTTTAATTTTTTTAACATTTATTTATTATTGAGAAACAGAGACAGAGCATGAGCATGAGAGGGGCAGAGAGAGGGGGAGACACAGAATCTGAAGCAGGCTCCAGGTTCTGAGCTGTTAGCAGGGAGCTTGATGCAGGGCTCAAACTCACAAACTGCGAGATCTGAGCCCAAGTCAGACGCTTAACCAACTGAGCCACCCAGGTGCCCCTTCTTTTTTTTTAATGTTTATTTATTTTTGAGAGACAGAAAGACAGAGTGTGAGCAGGAGAAGGACAGAGAGAGGGGGAGATACAGAATCCGAAGTGGGCTCCAGGCTCTGAGCTGTCAGCATAGAGCCCGACGTGGGGCTTGAACTCACAAGCTGTAAGATCATGACCTCAGTGAAAGTCAGCTGCTTAAATGATTGAGCCACCCAGGCGCCCCATCTGCATATCTTCTTTGTAGAAAAGTCTATTTAGATCTTCTGCTCATGTTTTAATCAGATTTTTTTTCCTGTTGATAAGCATTATGATTTTGATTTCATAGATATGGAAATAGAGCTCAGAACATCGTTGTGTGTGAGAAAGCTTGGAGTTGAAACAGGATTTTTTTCTGACTTCAAAGATGGCCCCAGAACCACACTGCTATCCATTCTTCCACTGGTAAGTCAAATTTTACTCCCAAGCAAATAAGTGTTTGTGGTTCATAAAGTAGGACAGATATGATATTCCCAGAGTAAGGTGTAGAGAAAAACTCTTAAGTCATTGGGATGTGAGAGTGCACAAGTCAAGGGCAAAAAAAATCCATGTTACAGATATTCTTTGGAATTGTTAAAAATTATGGAGGCGTCTGGGTGGCTCGGTCTGTTAAGTGTCCAACTCTTGATTTAGACTTTGTGAGTTGGAGCCCTGCACCAGGCTGTGTACCGACAGTGTGGAGCCTGCTCGATATTCTCTCTCTCCGTCTCTCTCTCTACCCCTTCCCCACTTGCTCTTTCTCTCTCTCAAAATTAACAAATAAATAAACTTTAAAAAAAAAAACAGAAATTTTTAAAATTGTCGCTACTGGGCTTCAAGCCAAAACTGAACTAACATTAAGTTGGGTTTATTTGCGATATGCCACACAAAGACTTTCATTTATAAGGCTAAACTGTTTTAAAAAATAAAATTAAAAAAAAAATTAAAGGGAGCACCTGGGTGGCTCAGTCAGTTGAGGGTCTGACTTCAGTTCAGGTCATGATCGCACAGTTTGTGCGTTCGAGCCCCGCGTGCTGACAGCTCAGAGCCTGAGCCTGCTTCAGATCTCTGTCTCCCTTTCTCTCTGCCCCTCCCCCACTCAGGCTCATTCTCACTGTGTCTCTCAAAAATAAATAAAAATGTTAAAAAAAATTATAAGCCTAAACTACCGGCCCAATAATTTAAAAGAATTTCTATTCTCAAAATGTATCTTTTTACATTAAATAGGTGCATGATTATTGAAATAAATTTAATTTTGTTGTCTTTTTAGAGCCTACACTAGAAATTCTTATTAGATCTTTTAAAACCGAATTTTCAACTGCGAGAGATCACAAAATTATCCAGGAAACATTCAGAAATGACATAATATTGGATTTTAGGACTATGTCCTATAAAGGAAACTTGTCCCTCCAAGTAATACTTTGTTTTTGGTCTAAATTCTGGTCTTCATATTTTGACATTCTCAATTTCATTTCATTTCTTTTCTATTTTTGGCACAAATTGGATTGTCTGTGAGGAAGTTGATTAACTTAAGAATCCTGAAATACCACTATTTTTCAAATTCATTTCATCTATCCATTTTTAATTTGCTACTGAATAATTTTCCCCACTAACTCCCTCTAACACTTCCTAGGCAAAGGACAGAACTTTGTTCAAATTTTAAATCAGTTATTTTATTCCACCTACTCTTTATAAAAAATGCAAATAACACTGCTCATGAGGCATTTCACATCATCTTATCTCTAGCATATGATGTTCTTCTGTTTTGTATGTGCTATTTTTCCTATACTTCCTTCTATATTCAAGCTACATCAAAGATTCTATTATCTACTTGGTTGGTATCCTTGACCTGTCAGAGAATCCTCATAGGAACAAAAGATCTGTCCTTCTGGACCAGATTCATACTCAGTTCTAAAAAGCTTTGCCTCCCTTAGTGGAGCTAAGTGATAATGTTTATCTTGAGGAAAAAAGGCTCAGGGAATGCAGGATATCTTTAAATATGTGAGAGGCTGTCATGCTGTAGATAGAATAGGCTGGTTCCATGATTCTGGATCGCTGATCAAATATAATTTACAGGGAGGAAATTTTTTGTTTGATAACATGGGAGAACAATATGAGCTATAAAAAATGCAATGCACTGCCTCTGGAAATACAATTTGTCATCACCGAAGTTTCCAGCCCACTTGCGAAGACTACTTTTCAGAGATCCTTGCATTTAAGGAACAGATGAGCCTGAACAAAACTTCTGCTCAGCTCTTATTTCTACTTGCCTGTGCTTCTCTCTCATTTTCTTTTACTGTAGACCAGATCTCTCCATGTGGTAGAGAATATGGCAGCTGCAAGCCCAGACATGACAATCCCATGGACGGAGTGTTTCTTTTTCCCCTGTCTCCATGTTTCTTTCCAGGTAAAGGCTTCAGGCCCTGTTGGTCCTTGAGCTCACAACTGAACCAGCTGTTATTGTGGGTGGATAGGGTAGTACTGTTGGTTGAGACTGGTCCGTACTTGTCCCTGGGGAGGAGGGGGTGAGGTCATGATTAAGAGCCTCCCAAGAGCATAGCTCATGGAAGGAGAATGCCAGGCAGGTGAAAACACCATAAACCCAAACAGAGCGAGCAGAATAATAACACTTCCACCCAGATCTGAACGATTACCATTAAAAATAATTTCTCCTTAAGCACTGGCAAACACTCAATCGTTCTTTGGGACAGTCACAACAATTCAAGAGCATTATTAGCATCTGATTTCAAATGATTAGAGTACTTGCCCTAAAGGTTTCAGGTCTGAGCATGAATTCTCATCTTTGTTTTATTTAAGCTCCTTTTAATGTTTTTTTTTTTTTTAGTTTATTTATTTTGAGAGAGAGAGAGACAGAGACCGACAGAGAGAGACAGAGAGAAAGAGAGAATCCCAAGCAGACTCCTCACTGTCAGCTCAGAGCCTGATGCAGGGATTGAACCCACAAACCGTGAGATCATGACCTGAGCTGAAATCAAGTCGGTCGCTTAACCTACTGAGCAACCCAGGCGCCCCTGTCTAAACTCCTTTTAAAAATGCTTTCAAGTTTTTACTTCTGTTTACGTGCCACGCACGTGCTGGATGTAGGCCTAAAAGTGACAGCCTTTCTCTAAAAGTATGAGTTTCTGCTTTGTTCACCACCACCAGCCCTGGGCCAGAATAGGGAAAACAATATGCAAGCCATCTGATATTTTGGTTTTCTCCACTAGCAAATATAGCACTTTGCTTTCAAATTAACAAATGATTAATCAAGATGTGACATGATGTGTGAGAGTGTAGGGTTTGGCTAGCATTTGCTGGATTCAGAATTGGATATGACACCGCGTGAAGAAGCTTGACTTGTAGGTCCCAGGGCTTCTGGGAGGTGGCCAGGTTGAGAAAAGGGCAATGTGGTCCAGAAAACCAGATAGAAAACTGTGAGAAGAAGTATCCAGCATGGCAGTTTTTGAGGGATGAATTGTTTCACTTTTAATTTTAATATTTTTAACAGACTGTTAAAGTCAGACTTTTTAACAAAGTTTCTATTAGCATTTGCTGAAATGTGCCAACAGTTGTGTTTAAGGGATACAAGCAAGCTACAAATCTGTTAATAGTTTCAAAGGTATCAAGGAAATATTAGCCATATGGAATGGGGTGGATTTCTTTATTTTTAATGGTTGATACAATGTCAGCAAAACAGGAATTTTTGTGAATATAGAAAGCCAGTTATACAAGAACCATAATTTGTTTACTGCCTTTGGATCCGTGTCCTAATGTAAGAAACTGTTATCCACTAAAATATTATTTTTTACTTGGCAATAGATAAATATATAAGTCCTCTTGGGATTTGCTTCATGTTATTCACTAATATTTTTATACTCTGGGGCTTGTTGACGTGGGGGCCAGATGGGGTGTAATGGAATACGTACGAGGTCCTTGGTGATAAGTATCATTATTTACTTGTTTGTTTAACTACCTAATTTTCAATAATTAGTACCAAATCCTTAAAGAAAGGTAGAAATTGCAAGGTACACCTATGGTTTTGGTGGAAAGGTTTGGGACTGTTATTGTAGAAGGCACATAAAAATCATCTAGGATTCTGTCTATATAAGCGATAGTTTTGTAAAATTCTATTTTTCAAAGAAATAGACTCAATATCCTTCGGGTATTCCCACAGGGACTTCAGAGCTCCACTTCTCCGTAGGGGTGAGCCACTAAAAATGACTTTATAACACTTTTAAGAGAAAGCCTTACACAAAACCTTATAAATGGTTTGTCGCTCGGCATTTTGTACTGATGTGACCTGGGTTAGCCAAAGCTTCACCCTTCTATTGCAAGATAACTCGTGAGTCTCTAGAGATGTGGTTTTTGTTGAATTCAGGATATACTCTGTGCCAAAGCTGCCAAACATAGTTTCAATGATCCTAGGGTTTTGTTCTAATGACATGCATGTAAAGAAAAACTGGACTCCTGCCCTCTGAAATGTGAAGGATTCAGGAGTCCAGACTGGTTCGTGCCAGACCCTCTGACATGTAGCTGACCTTAGATTGGGCAAACAGATTGTAAAACCCAAGGTATAATATTTGTGAATGGACAATGATGGGAAAATCTATGCCCATATATATATTCCATTTGATGTTGAAAGGTTTGGTTTCCTCTACCACTAATTAGTCATATAGTTACCCTTTACTGGAAATTCCTAAAGAGCTGATAAAAAGACCCATAATATTGAAACACAACCTAAATCACCTGAATACTTTGTTGTAATTTGTATAGCATACTGAATTCAAATTAGTAAACAGGACTTCCAGCACCCTGAAAGCCTTCCTCATGTCTTATGGTAACCACACACACACACACACACACACACACACACACACACACACAGAGTTTTTTAAACTATCTACTTTTTTCCCTCTGGTCTTTTTCACTCAACATTGTATTGATGACTATTATTCCTATTATTGTATATTATTGTAGTTTGTTCATCTTTGTGCTGTATCCTATTTCATTTTATGAAAATATACATATCATATTCTACTGTTGCTGAGCATTTGGGGAGTTTACAGTTTGTGGTGCCATGTACAATTTCTTGGAGAGCATTTATGCACATCTCTGTTGGGCATATACTTAGGAGTTGAGGGGCGCCTGGGTGATTCGGTCTGTTAAGCATCCAACTCTTGATCTTGGCTCAGGTCATGATCTCATGGTTTGTAGGATTGAGCCCCACATCAGGCTCTGTGCTGACAGTGAAGAGCCTGCTTGGAATTCTCTCTCCCTCTCTCTCTGTCCCTTCCTGCTTGCTCTCTATCTCTCAAAACATTTTTCTTAAGTGTTTGATTGCTGGGTTGTAGCATGCACAGTTTTTCAGCATTAGTGAATCTTCTGTAAACGGGTTACCAGGACCAGGCAAACTTACATATTGCATTGTGTATTAGAAGTTTCAGGGTGGTTAAGTTATTGTGGTTCAATACCCTCCCCAAAGTAACATATGTGTGTGAAAATCCCAAAAACTACAGAAAAAAATGTCCACCAGAGAGGTGGTGGCTCTCTGGCTACCCATCCCTGTGTCCTAATAGCCTGAGACACAGAAGCCAGTGAATAACTGCACTTATTTGGGATTAGACACTCACCTTATGCATTTGTGCAGGGATGTCGCTAACTTTACGCCCTTCACCTTGTTGAACTCACTCAATTCAGTTTCTTTTTCACTTTCTCAACTTTCTCAGCTTTCAGAATTCAAAACACATGCCAGTATAATTAGAAAAGTATAAAATATAGGTAAAATTAAAAAAGAAAATTAAAACTCCTGCAATTTTGTGATTTGTAAGATTTATGAGATTAATCTTGATACCCTTAAATGGCCTTGGCCTCTTGTTTACACACAAATATGCTCCCTACTTCTTAGCATGGTCCTTCATGACCAGATCTCTAACTCATGTTTTTCATTTCCTACCCTCATTCTCGGTGAACTGCTTCTATTTCCAGGAATATATGAGACTCTTTCTTATTCTGGGTCTTGATTACCACCTTTCTCTCAGTCCCCACCCTTGAGGGGGTATTATGTACCTCCTGGTACAAGACAGAAAAGAATCAGAGAGGATAAACCACAAGCAAATGTCACACAGGAAAAACAAGTTCACACCCACATCTCTGTTCTTCCAGGCTGTTACTTGACCATCAAGCTTTATCACCCTTCTTTTCCCTGGTAAAGATTTCCCAGATCTCCCCAAATTGGGTAAGAGGTTTTTTTTCCTTTGTCTTCTAATGACCACCTACCTGTGCATATAATACCGACACATTCTACTTGCTTGCTTAAGGTGTTAGCCATTTGATTTTAAGACACTAGACTGCCTTTCCTTATCATATCCAGAACAGCTCCAAGCAGGTCATTCATTGTCTCATTCATTACCTGCCTGAATTTGTATTGGTTTCTTTCTCTCAGAAATTGGATCACTTATGTGTTGGCTTACTTCTTTTTTAAGATTTTATTTTTAAGTAATGTCTACATTCAACACGGGGGGAGCTCAAACTTAACAACCCTGAGATTAAGAGTCACATGTTATACTTACTGAACCAGTTAAGTGCCCCGTGTTTGCTTACTATTTTTTCAAAACATTTTATATTATTATTATTAATTTTAGAGAGAGAAGGGGCAGGAAAAGGCAGAGGGAGAGAGAGAGGATCTTAAGCAGACTTCACACTCAACATGGAGGCTGACAGGGGGCTCCTTCCCATGACCCTGGGATCATGACCTGAGCTAAAAGCAAGAGTCAGGCACTCAACCAACTGAGCCACCCAGGTGCCCGAGCTTACTTTTTTATTATCTGCTCCTCCCCACAGAAATGGGGGTTCTGCTGGCTTACACAACAGTGTTTCCCCAGCACTTACAAGTGTACCAGGCACATAGTAGACTCTCAATGAACAATTCGATGAATAAATAACACGCATTTATATATTACCGAAGTACAGTTGACAAATGTTACATTAGTTTTAGGGGTAAAAGATAGTGATTCAATGAGTCCATAGGTTCTGCTCTGCTCCCCATAGGTGTAGCTATCAAGCAATAGTCTTACAATACTATTGACTATATTTTCTGTGCTGCACCTTTTATCCCCTATAAGATTCATGCTATAACTGGAAACAAGTATTTCCATTCCCCTTTACTCATTTTACCCATCCTCTACCTCCCTCTCACCTGGCAAGTATTGAATAAATAAATGTACTATGTAACTCTTTTTTTTTTTAATTTTTTAACGTTTTATTTATTTTTGAGACAGGGAGAGACAGAGCATGAACAGCGGAGCGTCAGAGAGAGGGAGACACAGAATCTGAAACAGGCTCCAGGCTCTGAGCTGTTAGCACAGAGCCTGACGCCGGGCTCGAACTCACGGACCGCGAGATCATGACCTGAGCCGAAGTTGGCCGCTTAACCGACTGAGCCACCCAGGCGCCCCCATATGTGTATTTCTTATAAAGCATTGGATTTCATCCTCGTACAAATTTCAGGTAGGAAGGAATAGGATTCACATAGTTGATTTTTCCTGAAAGAAAATGGGTAGTAGTCCATTCTCTCCAAGGGCCCTACTGAATGCTTATTTTATGCATCTGATATACAAGAATCTTGTTTAACATGAAACTATCAATTATTAAATTAATTCTTTTTGAGTAATACTTCCTGGGATGGCATACTATTGAAATCTGTCAGGCATTCCAACTGTGATGAAATCACTCCTTTTTATGCAGGGCACAGGCATTTCATGTAAAGACCTTATGCTGAGGCACATTTGTTCAATGTGGCAGAAACTCTCTCAACATTACACTGCCTCAAGTCCTATTATGTGCCTCCCTACTGCCCCAAATCACTGAGTAAAAGGGAGGCAGAATGTGTGGCCTTCCACGAAAGACAGAGATTGAGTGGATCCCAAAGAATTGGCAAGTTCCCCCAGGTCACCAAGGAAAGTGATGGAATAACTCTTTCTTTCTTTCTTTCTTTCTTTCTTTCTTTCTTTCTAAGTGAGCTCTACACCCATTGTGGGGCTCCACTCATGACACCTAGATCAAGAATTGAACACTCTTGGGGCGCCTGGGTGGCGCAGTCGGTTAAGCGTCCGACTTCAGCCAGGTCACGATCTCGCGGTCCTGGAGTTCGAGCCCCGCGTCAGGCTCTGGGCTGATGGCTCAGAGCCTGGAGCCTGTTTCCGATTCTGTGTCTCCCTCTCTCTCTGCCCCTCCCCCGTTCATGCTCTGTCTCTCTCTGTCCCAAAAATAAATAAACGTTGAAAAAAAAAAATTAAAAAAAAAAAAAAAGAATCGAACACTCTACTAAGTTAGCCAGCTCTGCTCCCCAAACTAACTACTTCTTGATGGCACTGATCTCCCTGTGGCTGGTCAGCGAGGCTCTGAAAGCTTGACAAACAACAATAAAGATAAGGGAATAAGACTATTAGTTTAGGGAGGATGCTGACATCATCTCTTTATGTAAAGCATTATGCAACTAGTCAACTCTTCTTTAGAATATGGAGGGTTGCAAATAAGTGTCGTTTGCAATAAATATCAGTTTCAACAGTACAGTGTCATTCCATTAAAATCATCTCTTTTAGTGTCACCTGGATGGCTCAGTCGGCTAAACCTCCAACTTTGGCTCAGGTCATGATTTCACAGTTTGTGAGTTCGAGCTCTGCGTTGGACTCTGTGTTAACAGCTCAGAGCCTGGAGCTTGCTTTGGATTCTGTGTCTTCCTCTCTCTCTGCCCCTCCCCCACTCATGCTCTGTCTTTCTCTCTCTCTTTCTGTCTCAAAAATAAATAAAAACATAAAATATTAAAAAAAATCATCTCTATTTTATAATAAGGCTATGTATCCTCAACTTCACATTCCATCCAATAAAGTAAGGCTAAAATAGTATTAGTTGTTTGTGTTTTTCTGAATAACAGAACAATACAATAAGATAAAAATAATTCATCAAATCAATATTCAGTTGTGAAGCTATTTTCAGTTTAACTGTAGCAAAAATTACTTTAAATAAGTTGCCCTATTACAGAGAATGTTTATTAATTCTATTTCCTATTTGATTAAGAGTCCTTTTTCTTCCACATTTTCAGTAATATTGAATTTGTATAGCAGTAAATGTTTGATGGTAATATAATCTTCCGTACATATTGGAAATTTTAAATTTTCAAGATTCATTCAAGCATTTAACTATTACTGAACATCTGTTAAGTAGGTGGTACTCTATTGATATTTAAGAAGACAATACCTGATTTCTACACTCTAGTGGTAGGAAAAAGACACTAATTTATAAGGTAGTGTGAGAAACTCATAATGAGGCTCAGACTCAGGTGTAAATAAAGTAGCATTCAAATAATTGTACTATATTGAAGTAACAGAGAAGCATTCACAAATGAGGTGACATTTGAGTAGGTTCTAAAGAAAGAAGAGAATTTTTCTGTATGATCAAGGCTTAGAATATTTCAAGTTGAGGGTTAAGACATGGATTCGTGAAAGAGAAAGGCTTATACAGGGAACCCAAAGTGGCTAATATGGCTAAAATAAGGGGGTGCTAAGTGGCAGATCAGATTCAAACAGTAATAAGTGACCAGGCTGCGAAGGGTCCTACCTATCACACTCATGAATTTAAATTTTGTCCGGTAGACATGGAGAAATCACTGATGGGATTTCAAGTAGGGTTATATAGCTATCATTTTTGGAGCAACAATTAAACTTTGGGTATTAAATGAAAGCTGGCTTCTTGGAAGGGGAAATAACACATGAAGAAAATTCAGGAGTTGAGTGTGGCTCTTCAGGTGACAGATAATGAAGGCCAGTGATTCTGGGCTTCAAAGAGCTGCAAAAGTCCTGCCAGAAAAACTGTTATTCTCAGAGGTAGCTAAATCTAGATTCTGAGGCAAACAGCTGAATTTTCCGAGAAAATGTATGTTCCCACCTTCACATTCCAACACTGCTATGGGACTTACATTGCACTGGCTCATGCCGGCAGGTGAACCCACTAGCCTGACAATTCTCTCCAACAACCAAATGCCCTAGGCCACAGATCTCACACATTAACTATCACGATCACATGAAGGCGTTGTTATACCACAGGTTACTTAAACACACCTCCCGGAATTTCTGATTATGTAAGTCTGGAGTGGGGCCTGGTAATTTGTCTTATCAGCAAATATCCTGCTATTGCTGATGCTGCTAGCCTGGGGACCACACTTTGAGAACCACTAATAAAAATTTGAAGAATAAGAAGGTATACATTAAGGAGAGAAAAAAAAAAATCATGTAATTCAGCAAAAATATCAGGATGTGTTTAGAAAGATATTCTTTACAGAATTTTGAAAAGGAGAGCCAAATAATGAAAAAAGCATAAGAATCCAAATACAGAAGGGTGTCTGGGTGGCTCAGTTGGTTAAGTGTCTGACCCTTGATTTCAGCTTAGGTCATGATCTCATGGTTCATCAGTTTGAGCCCCACCTAGGGCTCTGAACTGACAGTGTGGGGCCTGCTTGGGATTCCCTCTCTCTCTCCCTCTCTCTCTCTGCTCTTCCCCAACTTGTGTTCTCTCTCTCAAAATAAATAAATAAACTATAAAAAATCCCAAAACAGAGGCTAAATTAATAGAATATGTATCTATAACTGGGTAATGCATAATCATCAAAATAATGTTGTATAGTCTTATTTAAAGGGAGAGAAAATAATAGATTATAAATTAGGATAGAAATTGTGGTTCTTGTGAAATAAAAATCTGTCTCTGCTTGTATACATGTACGTACCTAGATATGTGTATAGGATAAGACCAGAAAGACACGTCCCAAAATGTTAACAGCAGTGGTCATCTCTGAGTGGAGGAATTTATGAGTTATAATTATCTTCTTTGGCTTCGTATGTATTTTCGTAGCCTGCCACTAACTACAATTAATTTAAGGTCACACAAGTATCTTTAATATTGATGCAGGTTGTGCATTTGGGTTGGTACAAAAGACAACAACTGGCCTCACCATCGCTAACCCAGGAGGAAATAGCAAAGGCATTTTGATTGATTAAATTTTCCCCAGAGGACTGTCTATATTGCTGTGCTCTTTGCCACTTTAGGGACACAGAAGACTTCATAAAACACGGAACCCGCTTTATGTTTTGTTGACCTTCCGTTCAGGCAGGAGGATGAAATCCCAAGGGAAGACCTTTGGCCAGACTCTCATAACCAAATGCATGCTAACCATGAGTAGCTGGTGTTAATGGCCAGAGGAAATGGAAATAGTCCGGGAAGGGGCCAAAGCCACATGAAACAGGAAACTAGGCTCCTTGAAGGAAAAGAGGTAGAGACATAACAGAGACAGAGGATGGGGCAAGCAAAGAAACCCAGAGGTGGGGGGGGGGGGGTAGATTTAAGGTTCTTGTGGCATTTCAAATTATGTCAGCTTTACTTTCCCACAGAATTGAATTTAGCTGCCAAAAATGAATCTACTCTTTCTTTCTTTTTTTCTCTTTCAAAATAGTATTAAATTTATTTCAACAGTCTGTCTGAGCTATTCAGTTTTGTTATGAGCTGATGAAAACCCATCATCAGCCAATGGCAGACTCTGCCTTTCCCTCACTCCAATTTGAGGCCCGAGTACAAGCAGCTAAAACATTCATGTCAAAAGTCAGGTGTGTCAAAGGCAAGTCTTCCTCCACTAAGATTAAAACTTGGCCTCTATTCCTACAGCCCAGAGTCACCCATCAAGAAATTCACTTTCTTGTCACCTTTCCAAGTGAAGAGCCGTTCATTCCATCAGAAAGGTGTGTTAATGTCCCTGAAGCCAGACACACTCTGGCTCTGATCTCATCTGTCCCCACAGGGTAATCAGCGCCAGACTTGATCCGAACTTGACCAAAAGGCCATAGGGAGTAGTGATGGTTGCCAGGCTCATTCTCTGAACTGCGCTTTCCTTGTACGCGATTGAGATTTCAGCAGGGATTTTCCCAAAAATCTACATCCTTTATCTCCTGGCCACTGTCACCATATGGCGCTTTTAGTCTGCTCTACTGGAATCTAATAAAGTGCAGTGTTTGGTACTTGCCTTAGAAACCCGGGGTAAGTTAAAATGCTGATAATTGAACCCCAGCCTATGCCCACAGATTCTGAGTCCCTGGAGACAGGAACAGACAATCTGGACTTTGGAAGGATACCCTCAGGTGACCCTGAAGCAACTAAATTCTGAATACCGCTGACAAAATGGCTAAGCATCTGAGCATCCAATTCAGATGGTTCTAGGACTTGCTACTTTTGTGCATTTGGGAAAATCGCTCTCTCAGAACCTCGGGTTCCTAACCTGTAAAACCAGGATAATAATACCTGAGTTTTTCCTACAGTTGTGGGATTCAACTATATGTAAACCACTCCAGCACATAACAAGTCAATAAATGTTAGTTATTATTATTTACTCTGATGATAATCTTATTTGCATACATGGCAGCTTGGTGAAGAAATCATGGATTTAGGGTAAAACTGAATTCAAATTCTACCTTTGATATGTGTGACTTGCAAGAGACTAGGACAAAACGCTTTAAAAAACAGTATTGACTGAGTGTCTATCATATGGCAAGTGATATTCTAAAAATTTCTTTTTACATTTTATTTATTTTTTTTTAATTTTTTTTTAACGTTTTATTTATTTTTGAGACAGGGAGAGACAGAGCATGAACAGAGGAGCATCAGAGAGAGGGAGACACAGAATCTGAAACAGGCTCCAGGCTCTGAGCTGTCAGCACAGAGCCCGACGTGGGGCTCGAACTCATGGACTGCGAGATCATGACCTGAGCCGAAGTCGGACGCTTAACGACTGAGCCACCCAGGCGCCCCACATTTTATTTATTTTTGATAGAGAGAGACAGAGCACAAGTAGTGGGAGGGGCAGAGAGAGAGGGGGACACAGAATCCAAAGCAAGCTCCAGGCTCCAAGCTGTCAGCACAGAGCCCGACTCGGGGCTCGATCTCACAAACCGCAAGATCAGGACCTGAGCCGAGGTCGGACCCTTAACCGACTGAGCCACCCAGGCACTCCTGGCAAGTACTATTCTAAATCCTTGGCAGGTATTTATGAATGAGATAAAGATGTTGCTTACTATAATGGTGCTTCTGATCTAGCAATGGAAACAAGTAAATAACAGAACATGCTCACAGACACATACACACATAACAGAATAATTGCAGAGTTTGAAAAACCCATGGACGGTTGCCTGGGTGGCTCAGTCAGTTTAGCATCCAACTCTTGGTTTTGGCTCAGGTCATGATCTCATGGTCATGGGATCAAGCCCCCTGTGGGGCTCAGTGCTGAGCATGGAACCTGCTTAAGAGTTTCTCCCTCTGCCCTTCCCCCACTTGCTTTCAGGCACACAAACATAGTCTGCTTCTTTGGGTCTCTCTATATATATCAAAAAAAAAAAAAAGAAAGAAAGAAAGAAAAAGAAATAAAAACAAAACTATGAAGAAAATAAAGCAGATATTTGAATAGAAAGTTCTAGGGGCGCCTGGGTGGCGCAGTCGGTTAAGCGTCCGACTTCAGCCAGGTCACGATCTCACGCTCCGTGAGTTCGAGCCCCGCGTCGGGCTCTGGGCTGATGGCTCGGAGCCTGGAGCCTGTTTCCGATTCTGTGTCTCCCTCTCTCTCTGTCCCTCCCCTGTTCATGCTCTGTCTCTCTCTGTCCCAAAAATAAATAAACGTTGAAAAAAAAAATTAAAAAAAAAAAAAAGAAAAAGAAAAATGAATAGAAAGTTCTAGAAGTAGATGGGAGATAATTTTGGATACGTTGCCCAAAGTATTCTCTAAGAAGTTCCCATTTGAACAGCTCTTGAATGACAAGAAGGACACAGCCACATGGATGAAGATATTTGGTACATATATTCGACATGCCTTATCACAGGTGATGTTAACCTTGACCACTTGGTTAAGGTAGTATTTGCCAGGTTTCTACTCTATAAAAGTATGATTTTCCTATATTTGATTCTATGGAAGTATGTGACTAGATTCAGCTCACTTCTTCTAGCAATATCATACTAGAAGGAAACCCTCATTCCAATGCCAAACAGGTATGAACAGTTCAACAAGAAAAAGGGTTAGAAAAGGGATGTAAACTTACAGAACAAAATTCCCATCCCGAATTACACTTTGGATGATCTTAAATTTATAGAAGATAAACATTTGACTGCATGATCATCATAAAGCCGCAGACAAGCTATTTCCTGATCTTGTTGAGGCTTGCTTAAGTGGAAATCCTTGCCATTCTTAACGTTTCTTTATTTCATGCCATCAATTCATGTGAAATGATGTCTTCCTTCTGTTCAGTGCTTACTTAGGACATAGTTGAGCAAACCACAAATTTGGTCTTTGCCCAGAGTAGGCATCCAGATGTCACCTGCATGCATAGCAGAAACCAGGTGAAACAGGTAGACAGTTCAGAAAAACGGAGTAAAACTCACAGAAACCAAAATCGAACTCATGAATGTGATTCGGTTCCAATCCAGCCCTATAATTTTGAAAAATTCTGAACAGCTTTTTTCCCTCCACTAAAGAAATATATTTTAAAACTACTAGATCAATGGTTCTCAGACTCTAGAGTATACTGGAATTTCCTGGAGGACCTGTTTAAAGCACAGATTTCTGAGCCATACCCCAGAGTCATTGAATCAGAAGCTCTGGGGTAGGGCCAAAGAATTTAGAGTTCTAGTAAGTTCCCAGGTGATGCTGATTCTGCTCACACTTTTGGATAATCATTGTCCTAGATAAATCATTGGATTCTAAATCTTTTTATTGAAAAAAAAACCAAAAATGAGAACTCTGATTTTGGTGTGTTAATGAGTTTACATTTTTATAGGTTATAGTTTTTAAGAAGGTATATGTGATAGGATGATGTTTGGAAATCAGGGTGGTAAAAGTCAAAAGCCCACTCACAGTTTGGGACAACTCTTAGGGCCAACCCTGTGTCTGAGTTCACCGTGAGTTTAGATAGGGCTTAGGTTGTGATGGGGCTCACACTACCTCAAGATACAGCACCTTGGCATACTGAATGTTTTAAACAGAGTTTGAGAGGATGACAGAAGCAGAAGGGTCCCTGTGACCTCCTCCTCCCTTCATTCTTTTGCCCTGAACCAGGTTGTAAAACCCTCCTGTGAGAAGTACCTTCCCTCTAGAGACAACGGGACATCGAAAAAATTCCAAACAAACAGGACTTGCTGAGTTTCCCACGGTTTATCACAATTAACTCATGTCCTCCCAGTGACCATGCATTCTTTGTAAAATCTAACATAAAATGACATTAGTCTGGAGGTGCCTGGGTGGCTCAGTTGGCTGAGCGTCCAACTCTTGATTTCAGCTCAGGTCATGGTCCCAGGGTCCGTGGGTTTGAGCCCCACATTGGGCTCCGCACTGATCCTAGAACCTGTTTGGGATTCTCTCGTGCGCTCTCTCTCACTCTCCCTCTCTCTCCCTCTCCTTCTGCCCTTCTCTTCACTCACACGCTCTCCCTATTTTTTTTAAAGATGTTTATAATGTTTGGTTTTTATATATATTTGAGACAGAGAGACAGAGAGAGAAGGGGAGGGGCAGAGAGAAAAAGGCAGAGAATGCCAAGCAGGCTCTGTGCGGGCAGTGCAGAGCCTGATGCAGGGCTCAGTCTCAGGAACCAGTGAGCTCATGACCTGAGCCGAAATCAAGAACTGGACACTTAACTGACCGCGCCACCCAGGCGCTCCTCTCTCTCTTTCTAAAATACAAAAATAAAAATAAGTAAAAAATAAAAATAAATAAGAACCTCAGTCTGATTCTTTGGGCCTTTATTTCCTAATGAGGTCTCCTGTGTCCTATAAAACTTAAATAAGTTTGCATGCTTTTCTCCTGCTAGTGTGTCTTTGTCCAGTTTAAAGTTCAGATGCAGCCGGGGACACTAAGAGATGCGAGTACAGTTTTCTCCTTCTCTACAGCTGCAGCTGCTTTGTGGTTCAGCTTCCCTCTCTGCCCCACACTGCTTCTCTTCACTCCCCGAAACATGCTGGTCTCCAGAGTTCTCCCCTACTATCTGCTTTCTGCCTGGAAACGTCTGCCTCAGCCTAGGGGCGAAAACTGGCCAACACTTGAATGGGTTGGCGGTGACGGTATTTTGTGTGTTTGTTGCTTCGCGTTTAAGGTTGCACAGACGCCGAATTCCTGCAACCCTGACAAGAAGCAATTGTGGTCACTCAATTACTACATAAATTCATCTGCATAGATTATCCTAGTTTGACTCGAAACAGGCTGAGTCAGGATTCTTAGACGGTGGTATCATTTCACTCATATTAGATAGCGTGGCAAAACACAATACATTTCACAGATTGCTATAAACTTCTCCTCTCCACTGCCAACTTTGCTTTGTATAAACATTTGGCCAGTTTGATAATAGATCTTTCATTACCAAAAAAAGGAAAAAGAAAGTTTATGGAAAACTTCAGGTAATATAGAATCTATAAAATCAATCTATTTTTTTAAGGTTATTTATTTTTGAGAGGGAGAGAGAGACAGAGAAGAAGCAGGAAAGGGGCAAAGAGAAAGACACAGAATCTGAAGCAGGCTCAGGCTCCAAGCTGACCGCACGGAGCCTGACGCGGGGCTCAAACTCACAAACTGCGAGATCATGACCTGAGCCCAAGTCAGGTGCTTAACCGACTGAGCCACCCAGGCGCCCCAATCTCTTTTTTAAAACATGAAAAACATTTTAATGTTCTAAACAACTACTGCTTTGTCAATCCTTCTCCCCGGTACATACATTTCACCATTCACTTGGCTAGAGAATTTAGTTTGTGTTTTTAATTGCATTCAGGATGTTTATAATTTGCCTTTCAAAGATACTTCGGCCTATTAAAAATGCTTTTTCCTATGCCAGCCAGTGTGACCTGTGTGTGACCACAAATCTCCCTAGAGAAGGAACTGACCTTTGCTGTTTTTCCTTCTTTCTCATTTTTTTCCCTGAAAGCAGGTATCACATCTGTCACTACTTGGCCACAGTAGACCGTGCTAATTAACTTATAAATTATGTTCATGTGCACTGCTTCTCTCCTGTGAGGCAGGCCTGTTTGTTTGTTATGTTACATCAGAACAGGGTTAAAGAGGGCCACTGATTTTGCATAAACACTGACCTAAATGTTTGGACACTGGAAAGCATGTACTGTTTCTTTGTATTCCCCACTGTGCTTTTCTGTAACTGGGGGGCCACGTGCACTCGTTGAATGATCTGAATAGTCAAGGGAGGTATCTTTGTACACATCAGTAGGGCAGTTTAGGGAGCAAAAGAGGTGAGCTTCAAGGCCATGAGAAACATGTAATCACTGAGGATTTGGGGAACAAGAATTTGACCCTATCTTTTTTCCCCATTACTTACCAAATTTTACTGCCCCCTGGCCCATCCTTCAAAGCGTTTTGCTTTGAGTTGGCTAATAGAGATCTGGCTGAAGCACATAGCCTTCCAGCCTGTTCAGGATTTGAGAATAGTGACTATATTTCCTCTTCAAATGAACAGATTTGAAGCATAAAAATTTCATCCTTTGGGAATGCATTGGCCATGGGTGGAGGGCCCAAGATACACAATGGAAAATATAAACATAAGTACAATTAGACTTTAGCTGCATCCTAAAGAACAAATAAGAGAGTGATCTTTTTTTTTTCAACTTTTTTTTTTTTTTTTTTTTTTTTGGGACAGAGACAGAGCATGAACGGGGGAGGGGCAGAGAGAGAGGGAGACACAGAATCGGAAACAGGCTCCAGGCTCCGAGCCATCAGCCCAGAGCCCGACGCGGGGCTCGAACTCACGGACCGCGAGATCGTGACCTGGCTGAAGTCGGACGCGCCAACCGACTGCGCCACCCAGGCTCCCCAAGAGAGTGATCTTGATGTACCCCTTGCCCTAACCCATTTGGATTTAATGATAATTTACTTGAGAATCAATCTTTTCCTGCCCAGGTATGTTTCAGTGCTCATTGAATTAATCTTTTTAAGAAAGGATTAACAGATGTAGATACAAGTATTCATCAAGGCTAATTTTGAAACACCAATTGTCATATTCAACAAGAGTTCTATCAGTTGAAGTTCTATATTAAATACAATCTCCAAATTGAGTGATAATAAAATGTGAAAATCCTCAATATAATTCACCTGAGTTAGCAAATTCTTATTTATGATGTACCGTATTAAAAAAAAAAAAAAAAGTTCATGCAGTGTAGTAGAGTGTGGTCTGAGCTGAACGAGGAACCTGCTAGATAAACAAAGATGAATCATCCGGGCTCTCTATACCTTAAAACTTCATTTCAAAATTGGAAATAATCATAGCTACTCTAAGTTCATTGCCTTATTTTAAGAATTAATATAATAGAGCCTTTGAAATATTAGGCAAGAGCTATGGAACTATACTAAGACAAATATCAAATAATCTACTAATATGGTTTTATATGAAACTATAAAACCAGAGAATTTGATCACCTACAAAAATATACATTTTGCAAATTTTTACCTAAAGATATTTCTTACATACATGAAGTTTCCTTGCAGTTATACTTCTCCACTCTAAAGATTTTCCCTATTTGAACATCAAGTACCTCTGATGTTCTTGGTGAGTTAGCAGTAAATGAGTAAGGCTTCATCTTCAATAATAAATAAATAATTGAAATTGACCTTATTGCAGAAACTACCTAAACCTGAGTGCTGTAAATATTTTTTAACATTTTGATGACTTTGAAAGTATAACATTGAATCCATTTAGCCACCAAATAAAATCAATACATTGCTTTTCCAATGATCACGTACACAGAAAAATGTAAGCACCTATAGAAGTGTGAACTTCCTAGGAGTCTATAACTATTTCAAAAGATAAAGTTTAAAAAAAAAACAAAGACAAAAGAAAAACTCAAGTATTAAAATACTTGAGAGTGCCATCTTGAAGTGAAGATATATCAAATATTTTAATGGAGTACAAGTGTGTATATATATATATATATATATATATATGCTAATGTTACCACATTACCACATTAGCAAAGGACATTTCCAGGGATGGGGCATTAAATTAGGCTAATTTGTCCAATGAAATGTAAGTAAGCCTTTAAAAGGAGTTGTTCATGTTTAACGTGTTTAGTTCTAACAAATTTCATCTGGGTGAATCTCTGAGATTTAGAGGCAAGGAGAAAATAAGTACTCTTGTTTCTTTATTCTTTTTTTCTTTTTTTACTTAAAATGTCTATTTTCCTAGTTGTATCATGTTTATTCTCTTTGATAGTGATTAATGTGAAAGGTGGTTACTAGGACCTTCATGATTAAATGTGGTATTTGTGGTACTTGAGGATAGAACGCCTTCGTAGCTATCTTTGGCACAATTCCTCGTATAAAAGGATGCTTAATGTGAATTTTCGTACTGTCTTATTGTTTGGACTGAAAAATGAAACAAATACACAGTACTCACCCATTCCAAAGTATAGTATTAGCTCATTTAGGCATAAGATTGAATTAGCTTTGTTGTTATTTTATCACCATCCTATTGTTGGTATTGTTAAGCTTGAACAAAACCAGAGTATATGGTACCCTGTTTATTAATCATTAAAACTTGGTTTTGCTGCCCTTTGTTCATCTTCCGTATTGAAGACATTATAAAGGGTGACTAGAGCTAGAAAATCCAGCTGAAGAGCTACATAGGAGCAAATTTCAGTCCACAAACAGCAAGACTAAAGCCCAAGCTTCCCATGAACCAGATATGGGGGCGATGTAGGCAGTTGACATCCAACTCTAACAGGAGATAGGCAGCTGAACGTTCAGAACTGCCAGAAGGGGACACTTAAAATAGGCTTGTCAGAAAATGTCTTTCTGTGTCAAACGTTAGTAAGAGGATTCGTCTAGAGATATATCAGCAACCCACAAAAGGGTCCACCTCCCAGTGGGCTTACACCATCAGAGAAATACCAGGCATGACTTTTTCTGCACCTTCCCTCATCTTTAGTCACCCTCTGCTTAACCCTGTGGGGTCCTGAAGCAGAGGCAAGGAACGAAAGAAGAAATTGAATGAGGCAGCCAACTCTTCATTTATGTGTGGTGTAAATTTCCAAGGTTGAATCTGGATTCGCCCAATGATGAGTACATAGAAAGTGCTCCATAAATAAAAATATAATTACTTTTTCGCTTTCCTTTTTCTATTATCTTATGCCAATGCCTTCCCTCTATACAACTCCTCAAAACCAATGTTATTTTTCTCATCCTTATTGATTTTCTACTTTGATAAAGGGAACCACTCAAGTGGTATCACTGAGCCCTCTCAAAGTATTAGTGCCTTTCTAAATATCTGGATAAATTTTATGAAGACCAGAAATCTTATGAGAGAACTGAGCTTGAATGAGAAGCACTGAGTCAAGGAACAAAGAAAGAGTTGGAAAGGAATTTCTTAAACGAAAGAATGGGCCAGGAGCCACACAGACCCAAGCAGACTTAAGACCTGACTTTGCAATTAACGGTCTTTCTGTTCTTATTTTGAGTAGTTTTTGACCTATTTTGGCCTCAGTTCCTACCTACTATGCTACTGTGGGACTTAAAAAGTACATGTAAATGTTACTGGTTAAGAAGACCTCCACATATTGCTGCCAACATGGTTCCCATCGACATTGTCCACATCTTCAGAATCCAAATATTAATGATACATTCTTGGCAGAGAAGAGGAAATGTGTGCTTTGTAAGTTAATATTTATGAAGCTCAACAAATACTAAAAGCTACTGGAGGAATGAATAAGACATGATATTTCAGAAGAAATATCAACCTGTGGTCATGCAATTGAATGGTGGAGGAGTACTCTTCAGAAAAACTGTGAAAGAGACAACCATGTCCATAATTATAACCCTTCCTTTTTTTCCTCCTTTCCCTCATTTTAGGTATTAAGGTCCTTTGGAGACATTAAATCTTTCTCTGGGATAAATAATTTGACCAAATAATTCTGCTGAAGATATAATAATGGTGGAACTTGCAGTATGATCCAGCCCATAATACTTGGGTTTAATTAAAAAAAAAAACAACTGGGGCGCCTGGGTGGCGCAGTCGGTTAAGCGTCCGACTTCAGCCAGGTTACGATCTCGCGGTCCGTGAGTTCGAGCCCCGCGTCGGGCTCTGGGCTGATGGCTCGGAGCCTGGAGCCTGTTTCCAATTCTGTGTCTCCCTCTCTCTCTGCCCCTCCCCCGTTCATGCTCTGTCTCTCTCTGTCCCAAAAATAAATAAACGTTGAAAAAAAAAATAAAAAAAAACAACTGATTTCTAAGTTAAAAGTTTCAAATTTTAATCATGTAATGTGGCCATTTGCAAGGCAGCTGAGGATGTGTTATAGAAGGAGAGCTTTTCTTTGAATCTAAAGTTGTTGGAATAGTATTCACTTGCTTTGACCTCCAATAAGGCAAATCCCTGTTTAAAGCTTTATTAAAAAGACTTATAGTCCCCCAGTTAAAATCCATCCTTCTTTTGTCCTTGGTCACAAAATCCTGATTTTATACTAGTTCTCTGTGTGCCCCAACCAAAACCTACCTTTCCCACCTCTCTTGCATGAACAGGTGAATGAGTAGTAAGTGGAAGCTGTTTGGTGAGACTGTGAAGGAAGGCTCCTCAAGAGGAGAATGGATGGGTATTTCTGCACCCCCCCCCCTTACCACCCTCTTCCTGCTCCTCTGCCTGAAACTCCTTTGTGGTGGCTGGAGTAACAACAGCTATAAAATCATTTTAAGGACCAAAATCATGTATTAAAATGGTAGAACAATAATAAATTTCCAAGATATGGACCCACCATACTTGCCCTTGACTAATTATTTTTAAGTTCCTTTTGTGTGATATAAAAATAAATGTCTACCTTGATTAAGCCATTGCTATCTCTGAACTGCAACCCCTAGCTGATAGAAGCATTTTACCTATATGCAACGTGTAGTGTCACAATCAGAGCTGACTTAGACGGAAAATCTAGAGGTCTAATCGATGAATATGGAAACAGGCTAAGCGATAAGACTGAGCTACAGAGGTTGTTCATATAAGACACTGTATCAGGGTGTCTAATCAGTTCTGTGTGGCATAGTAATCTAGGCAGCCAAGAAACATGCAGGAGACCGGCTGGCAGTAACCATGGTTACTGAAAATGTGACTCTGCATAAAAACCTGCTGACAAAGAGTAGAATCTTGATCAGATGTAGTGGATTGAAGAGAACCACAAATTATGTGAGGCACTGAGGGATCCGTATTCTTAAATCTGGGCAGGCACTTTGACTGCTTTAACTGATAGAATGCAACGGAAATTATGCCTTGTAGTTTGAGTCATCATTCTCAAGAAACTGGCAAATTTTACTCCCTAACTTCTAGAAGGCTTATTCTCTGAACCAGAGCCACCATATAGGAAATGTAACTACTCCACTGAAGACACCTTGTGGGGGGATTCAGAATGATATAGAGAGGGAGAGGAGCCCAGCCCAGCCTTTCAGGCAGGCAATCACCCCTACAATGAACCAGGTAAATGAATGATGCCACCTTGGACCTTCCAGGCCAGATCAGCTGCCAACTGAATACCAAATCAAAGTCATGTGGAACAGAATTGCCCCGCAAAGCCATGTCCAAATCCCTGACCCACAAAATCATGAACTATGATAAAATAGTTGTTGTTTTAATCCATTAAGATTTGGGGCTATTTTAAATGCAGTAAGAGAAAACTGTAAGTGAATCAGCAAGGGCTAAGTTCAAGAGCTAAGACTCAAGAAAGGACAAGAGATCTTCCTGAGGACACCCGAGAACTACTAAAAATATAAAAAAATATAATTCTATTTGGTCCAGACCTGTGGAGGAGAAGCATTTTCATGGTGGGATAGATACATACATATTCTCTTTAGTTAATTAGCTTATAAGACTCTAGACCTTAGATCGAATAAAGCTCATATAAATAAGTGGGAAAGAAAAATACAAGAACCTAACACAAGAATCCAAAGTCTGAGAACATAATAACGAGCTCCACAAACCCAAGGAATGAAATTCTCCAAGGAATGGATGAAGGATTGAGAGTTGGCCAATGGAAGTTAGTAGTAGATTCAGCGGTAGGGATGCATCAAGGGCTGAGGTAGAAAAAAAGAGGCAAGTATTCAGGTATCAGGGTGGAGTGTATCAGCAAATTGAGTGTAAATTCAGTTATATTAGTAAGAACTGAATTGTCATGAGAAAAGGGAAGGAGAGAGTTGAGGAACCACCAAGCAACTAGTACAAGAAATCAAGAAAGTACGAAAGTGACCAGTGAAACTAACTGAGTTGCTATACCTTACATCTTCCACTCTCCCTACTCGCTGACTTTGGCAGACGTAAGAGGACTTTTTGCCTGGTTCAAGTATTTTGTATCTATTTACAAGATGAACTTTAGGGAGGTGTGATGCCAACTACCGTTGGTAAAGGTGTGCCCAGTGGAATCCTCAAAAAATCGGAAGATGAAACAGCAAAGTAAGGCACCAAATGTTTTCTCATGACATCCTAGGAAAGAATAATTGCCAGAGGCTGTGAGCAAGGTGGTAGACTGAGGCTGCAGAGAGATTTCCAGGAACATGAAATGCACATCATCTGGGCTCATAGATACGAACAGAGAGGCTCTTGATTGAAAATTACTTTTCAAAACAGAAAAAAAAATTATTATAAAGATACAGAAATATTTAACAGAATGTGAAGGCAGGTAAGTGGCTAAACTTGGAGATGGAAAGCCCGTAGGAACCCAGATGGCACCTACTGTGTCCTGACCTTCTCTCTGTCCACCTGTTTTATTCCTCCTCCCCTGCCCTGAGTTAGTTGGTTTTCCTTCTGTTGGCAGGTGAGACTGCCATCACACAGCCCCTGGGCTCCCATCTTCTCTACTCGACAGATGGGCTGCCTTTAAGTCTCAATCCCAGGTTTCCAGGAGAAGGACCAAAGGAAGATAATTTAAGTTTTATGTCCACACTGATCTACTGTATTCAGAATGACCCAGTCGCATATATATACATGGCTGCTATAGACCCAACTCTGCAGGCAGGATAAGCAGTCCTGAGAGAATGCTTATGATTTGGGCATAGGGCTTAAAGTGGTGGTCCGCAATATTATAGATGAGATTCTCTATCGTGCCACCATAAACACTATCATTTAGGAGATCTATGCCATCTTAACAGGTATGAAATCTTGCAATGACATTTAAAATCCATATGAACATCAAGTACAGTCTCAGCAATGTTTAGTTCGTATTATTTCTTGGATTGCTTTCCATAGGTGCACAAAATGTCTAAACCATCCTACCGAATTACCTGTGATGAAGGATTGCTTTGTCCAATTCTTTGGTCTTTTGTTTTTCTTCTCTCTCAGCTGACTTCCATGCTGCAGGTTTTCTTTTCTTTTTTCTTTCTTTCTTTTTTTTTTCAAATTATTTGAGAGAATGATCAAATTGGAAAACATGAAAAACAATGTATTGCTTTGTTTCAACTTTATATACCTTTATTGTAATCCATATGTAGAAATAGGCCCCTGGATTTATTTTATTTCCTAAACTAAAAGGCTTGTTTTTAATTTTAGACACTTCCATATGGATCTAAAAAAGGATTATATTAGTCCGTTTGTAAGAAAAGTTTCTTTTCCAAAACCACTTAAACTACTGTGTGCTTTTACTGCAGTGTTCACAGTAAAGACAACTTCAGAGTCATTTACCTCACCCTGATGTGGTTCTATAAATCTGCACATAGCTATTACCTTTGTAACCCAAGAGGCTGTCCCAGTGAATCAGCTTTGGTCTTTTATTTGGAATAGTACCACTGGCTATGTCATTTGGGCTTTCATGTGGTTCTGTATATGTCATTGTTGAAATGCCTCGCCTTGCTTTGTTCTGCCTGTTGGAGTAGAAACTAACCAAGCAAAGGTTGGACAAGATTACCCAAGATGATTCACGCATAGTGTAATGGTTTGAGAGATGGGTGTTTGTGTACTTGTGAATGCCAAAGACATTTGCAGCCATGATGGATGTACTGAAAAGCAGTTCATTTTTGATTCTAATGGTCACTTTTAGTGTATTAATTCAGCAACCTCATTCAAGTGAGACCCTTCAGTAGGTGTGAGATGTTGGAAGATTCGGGAAAGAAAATAGAGTATGAATGAAGCACCACTTATGATATATTTATTGACCATCAACTATCATATTCTTCTCTACTTGATCACATTCTAGTCTTTTTGTTTTTGCTTTTTTCCTATAATGAGTTTAGGTTCCTTAGTTGGTTTATGTCTAAGGGACAGGAAGGCTGAAATTTGAAACCCCACCCGGTTCACTGTCCTTTTCCTTTCTGTGAAGGGAAGCTGAAAACTTCAGTAACACCATGTTTCAATTATTTTTATTTTAGACCACATGGGCAGGACTGCTCACCACTGTTTGACAGGATGTTGCTGTGTCTTCTTGGTAGGGGTCCACTGCCCTTCAAAGAGAGAGAATTGGATTCTTTTGACTCTTGAAAAAAAATGTTAGCCACACACACTCAGACAACACCTCACAGGGATATATGTCTGAATGAGAACTTTTGAATGAAGTATGCTTTCTAGTTATTTTCTCTTAACAAAGAAAGGAATATATTACTTCTTGTGAGTTCTAGGAGCTCAACTTCCTAACATTCTGAAAGCTATATAGATCCACAGTTGCTTACCTAAAACTTCTGAGCTCAGAGATAATTCAGAATTCAGAATTTCTCAGATTGAATATACTACATGTTATATAATAGCTGAGATTGATCTGGGAAGAACTATAATAAAGTCCATTAATAATTCTGCAGTGAAATATGTGGGTATTCATACTAAGGAGGATAGACAAAGATTGATAATGCTGTCATGTCAATTCTGGTGAGTTTTCCACAAATCAGTTCAAGCCACAACCGATTTTGCCCCCCTATAAGTTATAAAAGTTTTTGGTTTTCAGGGTTTTTTGGTTTTGTTTTTTTTTTGTTTTTTGGTTTGTTTGTTTGTTTGTTTTGATTTAGGAATTACAAGGAAGGGATGCTTTTCCTAAATTCATAGGTTTCAGGCATACTGTAGATACTGACTAAATACTTATGGAAATAATTCACTGGTTGAATGAAGGGTTGACTAGGTATAATAATGTGTAAGTGAGTGAATGGACAGTCTTTCTCTTATAAGTTAGAAAATAAAGAGGATAAAATATTTTATGGTTTAATAAGATCTCTAGACATGAAACCAGAATTTAAAAGGAAAATTGTCCCAAATGAAGTAGGTTATTTATTTTGCTAACCATCACTGCATAGAGCATTTGGGGCCAGGGTACTTAAGAGTTCATATTCGATTCTATGTATACTCAACCTGCTTGTATCTCTGATTACATTCTTAATCTTTCTTCTTAAAGTTTTGTGTAACCATTAACTACAGGTTACCTTTCAACACAGAAAAAAAAAACAATGATATATAAGAAAGTAGATGGTTACGAGTACAGGCTATTCTTTTACAGACACAGATGTTGCTTTGTTGCTTCTTTTAAAGAGATTTTGCCAGCATTTAGTCATCCAAAAAAAAAAAAAAAAGATCTTCTGGTTTATAAAGTTTGTCATATTCCTTGTCATACTTTCAATTGAAAAGTGTTCTGCACATTTAAGGGGTTGTTATGCTTTGGAGATTTATTTTATTGTATATTTGATACTATTCAGAGAAAGAATATGACTAGAACACAAAAGCACGCTGGAACAAATTGTATACGTTATCTTCACCTTGAAGAATTCTCTCATGCCTCGAACTTGCCTTTCAGCCGACTGCCTGCAAATAAGGACTTCCTCACTGCCTAGTCAGCAGGTGAGTTATTCCAGAGCTACGATCTGTATCTCCAGGTTTCCCAAGGACCTTCTTGAATTATATCTATTGTCTCGGCATATTTACCCATGGTGTTCCTTCCCATTCTCAAAAGAATCTTAGTTTGGATGAAAAATTTTATAATTACCTTAATTAATAAAAATTCTTATATATATATTTTTAAATGTTCATGCTTTCCCAGCAAATTCATCCCTTCTCTCAACCTTATGACTGTATCACATGATGAACATTTCTGGTTGAAGTGACTATATTAAACTCAGTTTTCTAGAGAACAGTTAGCCCTTGATGGAAAGCATTAGCTTATTTTAATTTTCTTTTTGAAGTGTTTTCCCCCAGTCAGGAAAAAAAAAAAAAACTTTCTCTTCACCCACAGAGACTCTTAAAATATGTTCTTACCATTTACCAAAGGCTTTCAGTTAAGCACCAATTTCCCCATGGAAACAAAGTCATTGGAACTCTAATAAAAATGAGTATAAGTCCAATGTGACAGAGGAACTGAACACTCCCAAAATGTTTGCATTGCAAGGCCACATGAAAAGGCATCTTCTTTCCTACTCACCAGCATGTTTCAGCATCCCTACAGTCTGCCAAGATTAATAGAGGTGTAAAAGCCATGTGTTCAGCATTGAATTTGTTTATTAAAGAGGGAGGTAGAGAGACATAAGTTCTGGGAAGGAACTGTTGAAAGGTAGGGTTATTCTGTTGCTGATAAAACAGAGAAAAAATAATGTTTCCCACTGGGGAGAAAATAAGGATTAGCTAAACAGATTGATGTTTCCACGTTTATCTACAGGCTATACAGATATGTTTACTAGCATGATAAACGACTAAAACATTCAACAGTGGAAGGGGGGTGGGCAGGATAACAGTAGCATCATTATTTCTTTCTTTCTAAAAAGAAAAATTATTTTGGCTTCCCAAATGCTACTAGATGGCTTCCATCACTGCACCCATATTTCATCATTAAGACTAGAAAATAAACCCATTGGCTAACCTTGGTGGCTCCCAGAAACACATCCATTTACTAATAAACAGATTAATCCCCTTACCTGGAGTGGGAGACAGGTAGATTAACTCTATGGATTTTACCACTAAAACTAACAGAATGAGTCTTTGTCCAAAAGAAGGGAGTTTTCTCAACACGGACTCTGCATGGAATCGTTCCAGACCTCACTCCATGTTTGAATCTAGTAGAATTTGCACACGGTACTGGCTGGTAATAACTACTATCTCGTTCACTTCAGAAACACTAGAGCAATGCTCTCCCAATTCCTCTTGGCAGATCCTAAAGCATTTTCATGAACACTGGAACTGCTATGCACTGAAAGTAATGATCAAACAAAACAAAACAAACAACAGTACTGCTCCCAAAAGAAGGGACTGCCTTCTCTTTGTTTTAAAATGAGACAAAAATAATGTTTCAACCATCTGGTCTCCCAAGAATCTCATGTCCTTAGGGGTGGCTAGGAAGATACATTGGTAATGTATAGACCGTGATTTGTTAACTCACAATTAGGATGTATGGCTTGTTAACTTTAAGTTTACAATCCGAACATGAAACCACAGGGCTATGCAAGAAAATTCCAGACATGTGGTGATCTCAGATGGAGATCTTTTATTTTTTTTTACTTTTTTTAAAGTTTATTTATTCATTTTGTGAGGGGAGAGGGCAGAGAGAGAAAGAGAGAGAGAGAGAGACAGAGAGAGAGAATCTCAAGCAGACTCCACACTGTCAGTGCAGAGCCTGATGTGGGGCTCCATCCCATCAGCCATGAGATCATGACTTGAGCTGAAACCAAGAGGTGGACACTTAACCCACTGAGACACACAGGCATCCCTCAGACTGAGATCTTTTAGTTAAAACATATCACTTTTTTTGAAGGAGGAAACCGAAGTGAGTCAAAACTGCCCATTCACTAATCTGGAGCCAAGAATTGTGTTCCTCAGTCTACCAAAGCCCTATCCAGGGCTTTCACTCTTTTATGCTTTATTCCAAGAAAAAAAAAAGAGAAAAGAAAAAAAAAATAGTCTGAGTACCAATGTCATGAATATACCAAGTAATCAGGGTAACAAAGAAAAGAAAACAATGTTCACAGCCAGAGAAAAATGCAAAGGTCGCTCCTGGCTGTAAATACAAGAGAGAAAAACTAGAATAGGATGATTTTCTCCTCAGACACAGCAGGGAAATTATCTAAGAGGAAGTCAAAAGTATGCAAATGTGATTGGGTGCTGAATGCAAAGAACTTTGAAACAGATTCTGAGCAGAAGCTGGTGGCTGGGGTCTTAATCAAGCCTTGCTGGATTCCAAGCGAAGGGAAAAGACATTCTTACTTCTCAGACATTTGCAAAGGTTGATGACTATCAGAGAAGGTCAGTAGGTACAGAGGTACTTGCCATTTTATGGCCACATTTCCAGTTCTTCTGCAGAAACTAAAAATACCTCTTACTGGGAAGTCTTTTTTTTTTTTTTTTCCTTCTCTTCCTTTTGCAGGTTTTTGTAGAAAATCCCTATTTCCTTCAGTCTCCTTCAGCCTCAGCAACATTCTGCCTTGGAATGTCGTGCTAACTTTCTTGTCATGTTGCCCAAGAGGAGGGAAAAAAGATATGAATGAGTGCTTTCAGGTGCCTTCAGGCTGGGGTTCAGGTATTTGGAATGTTAGAAACTCTGAGGTGGAAGGAGGTTTAGAGGCTGTTAGCCTAGTGGTTCTCAAGCAGAGGTGGTGACTTTTGTCTCCCACAGAACATTTGGCAAAGTCTGAGACATATTTGAGGGGAGTCACAAAGGAATGGGAATTATAGTAGCATCAAGTGGGTAGAGTCCAGGAATGTTACTCAACAGCCTACAATGCAGAGGACAGCCCCCACAACAAAGAGTTACCCCAATTGACAATGGTATCTAGGTTGAGACACTCTTCTGAAAGATTTTGCTTTATAAAGGAGTGTATGGAGGCTCAGTGATGCTCAGCCCAATCTTAAGCACTGGTCTCTTGACTCCCCTTCCAGTGTCCTTTTATGTTATAATCAGAACTACTATTTGCTCTGTTAATTCTTGAGGCTGGTCCAGATTTTTCTCTTAAAATGCTCAATATTTTTGAAAGGGATGAACTCTGTTGTGTTCTCTCAATTGGTTAAGTATCTCTAAAAATGGTGCATTCGCCTGCCTTTAAAAAAAAAAAACATTTAAGAAAAGTTAAGGAAGCTGAGTTATTCAATAGGCTCTGGATGGTTTCTCATGAGCATCTAGTGACAATGAACCCAGAAAGGCCTATGGGTGTAAGTCACAGACCTAAAACCAATGATATATATACAATGTATACAGTAAAGTGGTCTTGAATTTAAGAATAGTAATTGAGAAACAACCTCACCTTCTCAAAACAATAGGAATACGGGATGTTGACTCAAAATCAATCTGCTAGATTTTTCCTAAGGAAACTCTCATAAAGGACAGTACATCTCTTTATTGCTTCTTTTCTGGCTTTCTGTGCAGGGAAGATAAACAGATCAACAGTCTCCTTATGTGAACTTGCAACTCCCCTCTTCCTTGGCCATTATGTATCGTCGAAACTATGTGAATTAATTATTCACATAAATATTGTAATAATTAATTTTTAATTAATTAATTATTGACCAAGTTGCACCCCCCCAAAATTTATACTGTGAAAAGTTTCAGAAGATTTTCCAGGGTTTCAGCAACCGTGTGCTTTCCATTATGGTTAAATTGTATAAATGTAAAAGCCTCCCCTCCTGAAAAGGCAGAAACAACATGAATTTCACACATTTGAGCCTTTCTTGAGCCAGAGGACTTCCAGGTTCTGTTCCAGGGGGAGCAGAGATTTTACCCCAAAACTTGCCTCTCTGGCATATGGATTATTCTACGCTAATTACTTTTTTTTTTTTAATTTTTTTTTTCAACGTTTTTTTATTTATTTTTGGGACAGAGAGAGACAGAGCATGAACGGGGGAGGGGCAGAGAGAGAGGGAGACACAGAATCGGAAACAGGCTCCAGGCTCCGAGCCATCAGCCCAGAGCCCGACGCGGGGCTCGAACTCACGGACCGCGAGATCGTGACCTGGCTGAAGTCGGCCGCTTAACCGACTGCGCCACCCAGGCGCCCCTACGCTAATTACTTTTAAGAAACCCAGGCGCCCCTACGCTAATTACTTTTAAGAAACCCAGGCGCCCCTACGCTAATTACTTTTAAGAAACAACAGACACGGGGCGCCTGGGTGGCGCAGTCGGTTAAGCGGCTGACTTCAGCCAGGTCACGATCTCGCGGTCCGTGAGTTTGAGCCCCGCGTCGGGCTCTGGGCTGATGGCTCGGAGCCTGGAGCCTGTTTCCGATTCTGTGTCTCCCTCTCTCTCTGCCCCTCCCCCGTTCATGCTCTGTCTCTCTCTGTCCCAAAAATAAATAAAAAAACGTTGAAAAAAAAAATTAAAAAAAAAAAAAAAAAAAAAAAGAAACAACAGACACAACTCTGAAAATTGAGAAGTAAAAAATATTTATACATATAAGGGGAATCTCCATTTGTAAGGATGTCTCTTTCACTGTGCCAGCAAGAAGAGGATGACCAAATTTCTTGAAATTCTTATTAATGAAGAAGGCAATGACTTAAATCTGCATAACAACCAGACAGACCCTTGTTTACTGTGCTTTTGGGTTACTTCCCATAACTGTCCCCATATCCCTCAACATCTTTCTTTTGTCTTTAGCTGGTGATGGTATTTAGGATGATAACCTGAATTTTTTCTGGGTATTATTCAGTTTTCCTGGGTTTCCCCCCATATATACAGGAGGTTTACATGTTATTAAACTTCTGTTTGTTTATCTCCTGTTAATTTGTCTTTTATTACATGGGATGGGGGATGGGATCTCAGCTAAGAGCCTCAAAGGGTAGAGGGAAAATTATTTGTCATTCCCCCACACAGGCTTTAACATAGCAAATTAAGGGGACAAAGCAGAATGAATTTTTTCTTCTTTCCTGAGAGTGGCTCCTGAATAATCTCCAATCTTCTTAAAAGAATATAAGTGACCTACACTTTAGCTTTATTTCATTCAGCCTTTATACAAATATGCTGATCATTCATCTGTAATACATGCCCATAATAAGTCTCCTTATTAATCTCTTTCCCAATAAGCTACCTGTCTTTAATTATTTGTAAGCAGTTATCTGTAGAAGTCATTAAATTTTTGGAAAACCGGCATTCATATGGTTTCCAAATTTCCTGACTCTTTCTTTTTGAAAAACTCTGTATAATTTAATCTGTTTCTGCCCCAGTATATAATAAACTGAAGATGGCTCCTGTCACAGTAATTCCAGGAAATGCACAGGCACTGATATTGTGTATCTTGGCCCAAAAATCTTAGGCTTGGCAAGACCAGAGAAAAGAAATTTACTATGGTATCTATTTACAAACCAAATATAGAGTTAAAAATCTACATCCTTATTGATCTCTTATCTCCAAAGAAGCTTCAAATGCTTTCTCTTACATGAATCTCCTTATGTTCTAAAAGTCTACCAATTTTCAAATTCATCCAAGAATTACAGTATTAGAGCTGGTCAGAGACCCTTACTGAAATAAGGGATGTATTGCTATGAAATACATCAAGGGTTATTTTATTCAAAGACTGTGTGACTTCTGTACTCCATATATATAATGCATTGTTTTATTTACCACAACTTGTTAACATCTAATTAAATATCTGTCCTATCATGATTTGTAAGAAATATATATGGTTATTCAGACGAACAAAAGATATTTCTTACATACACTTGGTCCTCATCCACGATTCCTCGCTCACAGCTCCCAAAACCCTTGGGATTTCCTCAGTGACAAGAGAAAGAACATCCTTTGTTATAATATTTGGTCTTTTTCCCTCTGTTACTAAAAATGCTTCAAAGCCATAAAGGTGCACTGTGTGTGTTATTATTCATAACCATCCCCTTTTCTCTAAAGCTGGATTTATAGTAATAAGGCGATTTTTGGAAAGCACCTAAGGATGGAGGCCGGCTGCCAGAGGAACCAACCATGAATACAGGGTTGTAACTTTCAGTACTACCTAATATCTAGGAACATTAGAATATCTAGGAACATTAGAAAGGCTAGAGGTTGAATCAATCAACAGTGGCCACTGATTTAATGTGTAATGAAGCTACCGTTAATAAGAAGAGAAGAAGAAGAAGAAGAAGAAGAAGAAGAAGAAGAAGAAGAAGAAGGGGAGGAGAAGAAGGAGAAGGAGGAGGAGGAGGAGGAGGAGAAGGAGAAGGAGAAGGAGAAGGAGAAGGAGAAGGAGAAGGAGAAGGAGAAGGAGAAGGAGAAGGAGGAGAGGAAGGAGAAGCAGAAAGGGGCTCAGAGAACTTCCAGCTTTGGAAACAAGAGTGCTTCCTTGTGCTCTGGAGAAGGAGAAGGAGGAGAGGAAGTAGAAGCAGAAAGGGGCTCAGAGAACTTCCAGCTTTGGAAACCAGAGTGCTTCCTTGTGCTGCCAATGCCAGGTCCCAAGATCCATGAGAAGAGAAGCTCCTTAGATCGGAACTTTGACCTATGTATCTCTTCATTGGCTATTGAATTGTGTCTTTTAATATCCCTTGCAATAAATTCAGTAATCCAATGAGCAAACCATTTTCTGAGTTCTGTGAGCCATTCTAGCAAATTAATTGAACCCACAGAGGGTGCCATGGGAACCTCTGATTTATACCCCGTCAATCAGAAGTACAAGTAACAAACTGGACTTGCGACCAGCATCTGAAGTGAAGAGATGGGAATGGTGTTGTGGGTCTGAGTCCTTCACCTGTGGGATCTGATGCTATCTACGGGAGATAGTGTCAACATCAACATCCTGCTGGTCTCTGAGAATTGTTTACTAGATTGAGGATGTCTCCACACATACACACGTGTTGGAATTGGATCCACGAACCCAAAAGAATATCTCAGCTCTAATTCATTCCAGTGTCTAACACATAATAGCACTCAGAAAATTATGTGTTAAATAAATGAATCTGAATCTCCTATTTGATGTCGGGCCCTTAGAGGACAAGACTGATGTTGGTTAATTTGTGATTCTTTAACAAAAAGCACAGTCTTTGGCCAATATTTGGAACTCAGATAAATAATTCCTGAAATGAATTCTCTCCATTAAAAATAATAATTCTTCTGAGCTTCTGGTTTCCAATATAAGACCTTGCCTTACATAGAAATAATAATTAAGGGGGTGCCTCAGTGGCTCAGTCATTTAAGCAGCTAACTTGATTTTGGCTCAGGTCACGATCTCACGGTTGTTGAGTTCGAGCCTTGCGTTTGGCTGGCTTGAGATCCTATCTCTACATCTCTCTCTGTCCCTCCTCATCCCTCTCTCTCTCTCAAAATAAATAAATCAACATAAAAAAAGAAAAAATTAATTAAGAAAATGTTTACACAGATAAAACCATTAAACAATGATAGATTTATTTTTATCTTTCTTTGTTTCCAAAATATTACATGGCATCTCAGTTCAAGTGCCACCTTTGGAATGGCATCCCTCTTCATACTTACTTCATTCAGCACATCGAGCCTAGGGTTAGGCTTCCTTGGTTCAAGTCAAATCCCTGAAAGTAGGAAAGGAGTTAATGTAGCCAACGTGCACTTAGTCTGTGGCACACAATAAATGCTATATGGATTAGCCATAATTCCCAAAGCCTTCTGCGCAATTTTCGCACAGCGGCATGAACGGATAATTACCAGACAGTTCCCACGTTTACACTGTGAACTCCACGAGGATCATTTAATGAAGCATTATCCCGTTTTACCTTCAGCATCTTGGTTGGTGTCTGAAATTCTGCACCCGTCGTTCCACGCACCAAACGTTCACTGAGCTCTTATGCACCAGCTCTGTCCCGGGCTTTTAAATACAAAGAAAAATCGGTGCGGAACACGTGCCCTTGCAAAGTTCACAATGAACAGTTGCGGCAGAGAAGCAAATAGATGAAACTAAAGAGAGGCAACAAATGCTAAATGAAAACGAACGTGGCCCTGTGGGAGCAACGTGTGCGCAGCTACGCCTGTGGGGTGGCATGGGTGAGGGTGGGGGAGTGACGAGGCCAGTGGAGGGGTGGGAAAGAGATGCCAAGGAAGTAGCAGCTGAATTGAGCCATTAGGGATTAGCAGGAGGAGAAAAAGGAGTGATCGTTGGAGTTTTGCTTTGAATTTTTGGCAGCGGGAGCTTCTGGTGGGGGAGGGGAAAGGCAACATCTCCAGCCACCTAGATACGCTGTTAACCACTAACAGATATGTTCAAACCTACAGATGCGAAAGAGCATGAGTCATTTCAAAAATCCTATTTCCCAGCAAACAAGCAAACAAACAAACCGAGTGACTCGTAACAAGTTGTGATGATGATTAAAGATCATTAAATGTATGTTCTTGCTTTTCGGTTTTTAATGCTCGTCCGTAGCACACATTTGTCCGTTCACCCGCCTTCCACGTTCTTCAGGATCCTAGTCGACACTTGAGTCTATTCTGTCATCATGTTCACACACCAAAAATCACTTTGGGCATCTCCCGTTAGATACATCCTAATGATCACACCCCGCTTTCCAAACTCTTGCCTGTGATCATAACATCTTTAACACTTTCAAGATTCAGTGCATAATTTTAAGGCAGTTAGAAGTACGTCAGTGCTTTCTGTTTCCTGTTTGTTAAAGCGTGTACTTCACATTTGTTTCTTTAATTCAAAATGTATCGGTTGAAGTTCAGGGGCGTCTTTTTAAAATCAGGTGGAAGCTTTAGACAAACAGCTTCTTCCACGCCTGGGTGATGGTCCATTTCTGCGTATGAATTGATCACACCAATCTTTCCAGGCTGTGAAAGTGCTGCTTTATTTGAGATACTATTTCATTTAATTGCCTGGCTTGGCATCTGAGAAGACACCCCTCTCTATACAAAATAACACTTTGTTTCAATGCTGTATAATCTTTCAGAAGAGTTTGTTTTTGCTTTTGTTTTTGTTTTTTTTTATTCAACAACAAGGGACCCAAATTTCAGGTCCAGTTTAACCGAGTGAGTTATTCTATTAGTCAAGTTCCAATCAGGAGAGAGAAACCACATAGCAATTTAAACAGGAAAAGCTAAATTTAAAGAATTGTTGGCTATCGCAGTGGAATAAAATTATAAAGGAGAAAAAGACAACTCTAAGGAATATTCGCGGGCTCAGGGAGAATGCCCAAGCGAGGACCAACCTGGAAAGCAGAACAGGGGTTGGAGGGGATGCCCACAGCTGAGACTCAGATCTTATTGGACAGGGTGGGCTTGTGGTTGCAGTGGATGGTGGATAAGTTCCCTGGACACCCAGACCAGAGCTAGTCAAGCCAGTGGGCAAGCAGGGGGCATCCTTCTGGGATACAGGCCGGCCGAGGCTCAGGTGTCCGTACAGGAGGATTGGGGGGTGTTGGGAGTTGGCTCACTAACAGGATGCTGCAAGTCCTGTTGTGATGGGCTGATTTGGGAGGGTCACTGAAGAGATCACCAGACTGGGCCCCCGGCCACAAACTCTTTGAGGAGGATTGTACGCGCTAGAGTGGAGTACCTCTCACAAGAGTACGTGGGAAGCACCACAAAACAAAAAAAGGGGGTAGCACACGAGCACCAGGAAGAGAATCCAGTGTTCCATCAGTGTTTCTACTGCAAGCTTTGCATTGTGGTCCTTGCAAAGAATACACACTCAAGCCTCCATCCCAAATCTGTATTTTGCTTGTGAACTCACTGAGATCTAGGAATTTGTTACTGGACCATAACCTAGCCCAGATTTGCAAGCAGGAGAATAACCTAATCAGATTTGTTTTCAGAAAGATGATTTGTCCAAATAAATGTTAAGCTCATTTTAGTAAAGACGAATTGAATTAAAATAGGAACAAATCTCAACAATACATATTGTTAAACTAATCTCTACATGATGTTACAGTACTGTTGAGCTCTGGTGAGAGCAGTGTCAATGAAACGGTGTGAATAATTGAGAAATTTTACTCGACATAAATTCAGAAATTTAAAAGTTCACGAATTATCTTGTAGGTAATATAAAAATCATGTGTGTTTGTGACTTTTATTAGTATTATTTTTTTTTTGGCATTTTGACCTCTCCTAACAAGCACTAAAGCACATTCACAAACACGGTGGCAGTTGAAATAAGTTCCTGGTGTTGCTGAGGTTTATGATAATAGGAACAAGTGATGATTGAGGATGATCATCACAGGGCAACATGGTTGTACACGTTGGTGACTGCTTGAGAATGTCCATAGATTCTCATCATGCAACTGCACATGTGTTATTTCTAGGCACGGTTACACAGAGTCATCATTTATTTCTTGTTCAAAACCACACTGCCTTGGCACAAATGCGATTCTATTATTAATTGCCAACGTGGTCACTGAGATCTGGAAGAATTAAGGAGCCTTTTTTTCTCTTTTTTTTTCTCTTTTTTCTTTATTTCTCTTTTTCTCTTTCTCTTTCTTTCCTTCTCTTTGTCTTCTTTCTTTCCTTCTCTTTCTTTCTTTGTCTTCTTTCTCTCTTCTTTCTTTCTTTCTTTCTTTCTTTCTTTCTTTCTTTCTTTCTTTCTTTCCTTCCCTCCCACCCTTCCTCCCTCTCTCTCTTTCTTTCTCTTTCTTTCCTTCTCTCCTCTTCTCTTCTCTTCTCTTCTCTTCTCTTCTCTTCTCTTCTCTTCTCCTCTTCTCTTCTCTTCTTCTCTTCTCTTCTCCTCTTCTTTCTCTTCTCTTCTCAAACAAGGGTCTTTTCTAAGGTCAAGGAGATACAAACACCTGAGAAACGAATCTCATTGCCAATGCCTGGCACATGAGAGGTGGGCAAGTATTACCCATATTTTTATCATTACTTCAAATCACTCACAGATATGATTTGCCTTACTGTCACAGAAGTACTCCAAGACAATTATTGTTTTCATAAAACAGAAACTTTGCTGCATAATTGCAACAATTTATGATTTGATAAAATTAATAAATGCTAATTCCATGAATGTTCCTTTTGTGTCCTTTACCTTTGTTTTTCTATGTGTTAAGGTTTATTTCTTTGTTGCCCTTCTAAGTTGAAATTCTGAACCAGTAGTTTCAAATGTATTTAAATATTTATATGTTTAGATTTATAACTTTATATAGCAATAATATAGCAATAGTAACAGCAGACATTTACACAACACTGTGTAATAGACACTTTTTTAAAAATGTTTGTTTATTTTTTTTTTAATTTTTTTAACATTTATTTATTTTTGAGACAGAGAGAGAGACAGAGCATGAACGGGGGAGGGTCAGAGAGAGGGAGACACAGAATCTGAAACAGGCTCCGGGCTCTGAGCTGTCAGCACAGAGCCCGACGCGGGGCTTGAACTCACTGACTGTGAGATCATGACCTGAGCCGAAGTCGGCCGCTTAACCGACTGAGCCACTCAGGCGCCCCTAAAATGTTTGTTTATTTTTGAGAGACAGAGACAGAGCATGAGCGGGGGAGGGGCAGAGAGAGAGGGAGACACAGAATCCAAAGCAGGCTCCAGGCTCCGAGCTGTCAGCACAGAGTCTGACATGGGGCTCGAATTCACAAACCATGAGGTCATGACCTGAGCTGAAGGCGGACACTTAACCGACTGAGCCACCCAGGCGCCCCTAATAGATACATTTTTAAGCATTTCATACATACCAGTTTATTTGAACTTCCAAACAGGCTTATCATGTTGGGTGCTACAGCTATCTGGGTGTAACATGTGAAGAGGCAGAGAGAGGTTAAGAAACTGGCCCTAGTCACACAGCTACTAAATTGATGCAGCCAGGTTTCGAATCCAGATAACTTTGACTCTATATCATCACTCTTAATTATAGAATTTGGCCTCTGAGAGCCTAATAAGTAAAACAGTAATCACATTATCACAAAGGAAAGCCTTAAAAGTCAACTGAATCACCCTACAGCAAAGATTCTATTTATTAGTAGACCTCTCCTAAAAATATCTGTATTATCTGGGACATGGTATCTCTCTGAAAGTTCAAATGTAACCAAGTTTTAAGTCGTAATGTATTTCCTGGCACATGTTTTCTCTCTTTTCCCTTAGCTCTAAATTTCAGTGAAGTCTGTAAGATTTGTAACAGTGTTTCAAACATAAAGTATGCATTGGTCTGATTAGTTACTGTTTGATTTTTATTTTTGTTTGAGGGGGGACCTGAATAGAACTTGGAAATAGATTTTCACATTAAATTATGAAATTAGAGTAGCCACTGTCAAGGTCCAAGTGCTTTTTCTGAAAGTGCATTCGTCAAGACAGCCATTCTCTAGTTATGCAATTATATAGTAAAACGACTTGTGTGTATATGGGTGGGTGTGTTTAGATATTTTTATATATTTCTCTAGGGAAAAAATGGCAACTGAATTCATATGCACACAGAAACAATTTAAAGGTTGGAATAATTAAGTAAAGAGGAATGAAATCGTTCAAAGCAGCAAATATCCTGTGTCAGGATGGGGTGGGGTGAGGGGGAAGAGATAGGGGTTTTGGAAAGTAGAGGTTTTCAGTCCATGTATCAAATTTTGTTCAAGTAATTTGTAACTTTGTATGTCGACGCTGGAAACAGTTTACCTGGGTAAAAAAAAAAAAATTAATACACATCCATTGTTACATCCCCAATTCACATAGGAGACTGGACCATATGACTTGAACCTAATACCTTTTCTATGATATAAAACAATTATCTTTAACAGGCTTGAATTGCTTACTTTTAAGCAAGGGAATTATCACTGAGTAACTATGGCCTAAAGAAAATATTAGCCATGGAGAAGACATATATTATTACTGAATAGCCTGCCCATTTCCTTTGTAAAAGGCATCATTGTAGGCTTTTATTGGTTTAGTTTTCATCTGCTTGAAAATGCCTTCTCCTCCTTCTTTTTGGTTGGTTTGTTTGTTTTAAAAACCAGCACCACAGGGAGAGGAATAAAGCACAGCTTTTCTGAAAAGTCTTTTGTGTCTGTTCATGTTGGCCAAGGAATTAATCCCAGACCTGGCTGTTCGTGTGACAATGTTGATATCTGATTCTGTCACTCAAAGGAAAATAGGAAACTTTCCCTTGGCATCAATATTTCTGAACTTTCCTGAATTGGGTGAGATACAGACACTATTACTTCGAATTTCGTTTTTCCCTAGAAAGAATGGTTACCTTTGACAAGGTAAAATTTATATATTATGAACATAACTTTGCTTCTTTGTTTGGAAAGGTTCCCAAACCAAGTGGAATCAAATCAGAAATTTGAGTCCAGTCTTATAATTAACATTTAAAATTTCAAGCTACTTAGCCTGTTATTCACAGTTTGTGTTTTTATTTCTATATTTTCTCCTCCCTACTGTTCCTTATCTTCATCTGTGCTATTTTAAACACTTTTATTGTAAAAGGTCACTATTAACATAATAGTCTCACGAGCATCGTTGAAGAGGAGAAAGATGCAAGTAAACAGCCATATTTTATCCTATAACACTTTTGGTAACATTCTTGATTACCTGCTTCTAAATCTACAGAAATTAGGCTCCAAAATGGCCTGATTTCACTGTCACGACTATATGAAGATTACATACAAACTGGTTGCTAATTTGAGAAATAGCTTACCAATGTTGTAATTAAAATATATAAATTTTTATTATATATGTATATATATATAATTTTAAAAAATTAAATATAGAAGCCTATACCTAGACTATGAAAACCTGGCTTTACCTCTTATCTCTTATTCATAAAACTCATTCCTTTTATCTTATCTAAACCTAGGGCTCAGAAAGTGTTCTGAGAAGTAAGGTAAAAGAACTTTTTAAATGGTACAATGTTAAGCAAAAAGTTTAAAAAAAAATACCTTCAATGTAGGTCATATAAAATCTCCATGTGCATATTTAGCCTATAAAGAGGTTGAGGAGTCATTAATTAACTTTTATTTAAGACTTGTATTTTCTTCCTCTGTGCATTGCGGAATTTTATAGCTCATTTTAGTTGCAAGCTGCTTTCTTATTGTAAGCTCCTTGAGTTCTGATACTAAGTCTTACTTAGTAATAGACTATAAAAGTAATCAACAATATTTGAGGAATAAATGGAAAACTCTCTTGCTAAGGAAGATATCTAGATTTCCCTCTAATCTCCTTCACGTTCCGCCATGAAAATACCTATTTATTGCTCTCATCAGAAAAACGCACGGAGGACTTAATTTGGGGGGATAGTCCAGCACTGAAACAATGATTTAGCTTTGAGTGCCGGCTGGATACACAATAGGTGTTTGTTCAAAGCATACTCAGTAATGATTGCTAATGGATTAGTGTACTTTTAGAAAGCTGTTGACAACTGTTCTGCGTACTTCTTACCATAGCTACTTGCGCAAACTTCTTTACCTCATATTGTGAGAGGGAAGGATAGTGTGCATAATATCTTAAAAACTGTCTCCTGACAAGCAGGAAGAAGGAAGGAGCTCCCTCCAGGAAACACAGCATCAACCTTGCCGTCTTCTGTTGGTGTTCCGAGCGCTCAGAATGCTTCTTGTGTTTTCTGCCCTTTCTGTCCATCAAGTGTGGCTAGCTCACCGGGCCTAGACATCCAGCTCCTTCCATACTGAGACTTCTTGGCTGCTTTCCTCGGCCCTGAACAAGTGCACACGGACTGTTGTCATACATCTTCCTACGCTTTGGAACTCTGTAGTTTGCTGTACAGACTTCAGCAGGCGCCAACGACAGGCTTTCCCAGAAGCATGATTCTGACCTTGAAGCCACCTCTGATTGGTCCCCTTGACCTTAGACTACTCTGATTGGTTCTCTCTCTTCCTCGTGTCAGCTCTTCTTTCTTAAGACTCCCAGGTTTGTGGGTGAGCCTGTTTTGCTCTCTGAAATGGGATCTTGGCTGAAATGGGAGCTTGACTTCCAGAGCTTATATGGAAATAGCCCCGTTCCTGTCCTGCCTTGTATCATACCTTGTACAAACACCATCAGGGAACCTTAGAGATGGTTCACAGATTTAAAAATGAGAGTAATGAGAAAGGTTAAAGAACACAAATTATTTAGCCTGGGAAAGAGAAGTCTAAAGGACAGCCTAATAATGGTCTCCAATTATGCCAAAGGTTATGTTAGCATCTTAGTGCTGCAAATTGCCACCAGCTGTCTTTAATCCCTACTGAAGACAAGAAATCATGGGTATGAGTGCAAATTACAACACAGGAGATCAGGATTAGGCATTCAAAGAATATCCTGATGGGATTGTCTTATAGCACTCTTCATATAAACAGAAAATATGAGATAAATAGGATTCAATATATTCTTGAATTTCTTTGGGTGAATTGGAATATTGAGCTCTTGAGTGAGTCCGGTTTTTCAACTGGCTCTCACAGGAACAATAGTCAAGGTCATCTGCTCTCCAGGTGAAAAGAATAAAGATTGAAGTTGATATGGACACTCTGAACTTTCACCTTTGACTCCTCCCATTTGTCCGTCATCTTACCATATGTCCCCCAATATATTTGTCTTGCTTTTCTGCTTTTAGTACTAATTGTGTGCTGGGAGTGTAAGAGCCAAATAAGACAAGGCATCTGTTCTTGGTGCCAATTAACGTGGGGCTTATTTTCAAGTGTATCACATCACGAAATAATACTTTAAAAGGAAGCATTGTGTTGCCACATCTTTCATTCATTTATTTGAAAGATCCTCTTTACCTTTTATTTATTCATTTAAAATAAAAAAAAAATCCCCAAACAAAACATATGGTGTTAGGCACTGTGCTATCAGTGCTAATAAAAATTGTATGAAGTTGTGTACCGTTTCTTAACTACCTTAATTGAAATTTTTCTATCATTTATTTGTGTCCTATATACATTTTTAAGCATTTTTTAGGAGCTCAGTTCTTTTTTTTTTTTTTTTTTTTTTTTTTGGTAGATGGCCAACCTCTGCAGAAAACATTCTCTGACTCCCAAACTCCCCTATTTTTCTGCTCTCATTTTAGGGCTTTTCTTCAATTCATGTGAATTCAGGAAACCTTCTTTTTGTGCATTTAGCGTGATCTAATATATACCACCTACGGCATCTGAGAACCAGGCTGGATATATGTCCATTTCTTCTTCCAAATTACCCATAAAGATTGCATCGAGCCAACTTTCAGAAATCAGTAAAACCTATTTCCCTAAGTGACCCGAAGGAGTATCACCCATGAGCTAGATTGGCCTGTTATGCTAATGTTCTTTCTAGCACTCCTAAGGTAGTTAATGGTCCCTCTCACTGAGGCAAGTCAGAGTGGTGAATAGTTCATTACCATATAGAGAGGCTTCATTCACCTCTATCAAAAGTCCTGGTTTGTTTTTTACAAAATTCTGATTCTATCATTATCAAAAAGTATTCTCTGTGTCCCTTCCCGTTCTGCTTTATACATGTTTGTGGTCGAAAGGATGGATTCTTTGTTCAAATAGCCTATAACATGACTGGGGACTGTCTAATAACGTGTGCCCAGCTACCTTTTGCCAGACTGTCTCACAAGTATGACTCAAGAGGCGCTGCCTTTTCTACACACCTGAAAGCGCTCCTTCCTCTAATTGCCTCGTTCAGGGTCAGTTTTCTGTTTTGCCTTTCGTTTCCTTATCCACAAAATGCCTTTCTTGGGACTCAACACCTTCCATTCACTCCTGAGAACCTAGATCAGATCTACTGGAATGCCTTACCCATTTGTAGAATTTTCAGCCCTAAGACAATACCGGTGCCTCTTAAAAATCACTGTATTGTTGGGGCGCCTGGGTGGCGCAGTCGGTTAAGCGTCCGACTTCAGCCAGGTCACGATCTCGCGGTCCGTGAGTTCGAGCCCCGCGTCAGGCTCTGGGCTGATGGCTCAGAGCCTGGAGCCTGTTTCCGATTCTGTGTCTCCCTCTCTCTCTGCCCCTCCCCCGTTCATGCTCTGTCTCTCTCTGTCCCAAAAAATAAATAAAAGTTGAAAAAAAATTAAAAAAAAAATCACTGTATTGCATTGTCTCAGGTCTTTCCCAATTCTGGTAATCCGTTAGAGCAAACTGACAATTGCGGGCGTGCTCCTGGAGATTTGCTGTGCTCAAAGGCTTAACAAGTTTTCTAGGAGATTCTGACGCTCACCACAATTCAACAAAGGGAGGGTCAGGAACTTGTCATAGATCACGAGCTCTCCTAGAAACAACTTGGTAGAAACTCACTTGGAAAGTTTTATTACAGTGTTTGAGGATGCCTTAACATCTTGTGTCAGAAATCACTGTTCTTCTCGCTCAGTTGGGGGTACAAAAGTGTTCATCAGTCCTGCACTGCACCCTGTAAATCCATGCCTACATCTAACCCTCATCTCTTCATGGTACGAGACATTGAGTCCTTCTCTGCAAACTCTTGGACTAGAAACACAACTTTTGTTTCTGAGCAAAATGCTTTGCTCTATTTCATTTGGATGCATTGGTAGTGACTCAAGATGTTGAGTCACTACATCTTGAGACGTACAAATATTCTTCCAGAATGTACAAATATTCAGTGTAATATTCACTATTTGTGGGAACATTAACATTTAAAAATGTATGTCCATCGATTATTTGGTCTCTGGCAACACTGGGTTTTTTTAAAAAATCCAATGATTATTGTTTGGCAATAGTGTGTGAGTCCTTGACCCTTAAGAAGTTTAGAACCTTGTGTGATGAAATTAATCAGTAAACAAACAGTTGAATGACATTTTTAATGTACATAACATCAATAATACAACAAAAGAAGTACTAGAATAAAAAAATATACCAGGAATTTTATAAAAATCTATTAAATGAAAATGAATAAATGCATGAAGGAGTAACTAACTGCAGGTAAACTGACAAATCAATGGTATAGATAATGCTGTATTTTTAGGGTAAGAAAATATTATTTTAGACTGTTGTGATTCCAGAAAGTCTTCTGGGAAAGGAAAAACTGAAATGGAAAAGAAAAAAAAAAGCAATTGGAAAAGACAGATTAACATATTATATAATTATTCAAATTTACAGTAGGACTTGAGATTTGACCCATTTCTTGTAGTGATTTCTTATTTAATTAATGGAAAAAAAACTATTTAATATTTGAATATGAAGAGACCTGAGAAGAGAGTTTGAAAATTGCAAGGACAGGTTTTTCAACCTATGTTTTCTTTTAATTTTGTTTTTGGGTTAACACACTGTGTCAGAGTAAACATTTTAAAAACATCATTTGTCAAAGTTGACAAAACCCTTCATACATAAACCAATTGAGGGAGACAACAAGACAGCAATGGGTCTACCGGTTCATTAAAAGTCGTACAACACTTGTAGAGAAAGTCACATCAAATCGCTTAATGACAGTTGGGAAAACAACATCTTGAGTCACTTTCACTGAATGTGTGCCTCTGAATGCCAGAATAAAACTGAAATGTTACAGTTCCAGAAACGCCAATTTTTACCTGCTAACCACACCCATAAAATACATAAATACAGTAAGGAAAAAGGAAAGCAAAAGAAAAAGTAAGAAACCGCAGCATTCAAACAGCTGTTGCTGCTTTCTGGCTAATGGGCTTTATTTTGGGGGGGAAAAAAGCACAATTCTCTATTAAACTCTCTGTGCATGCGTGGAGGGCAAATTAAAAAGTGTCAGGGCTCAGGAAAACACTATTATACCCTCCCCCATGTGTTTAGTATAAAGAAGGTTTTTTTCCTCCCACCTCCCTTTTCCCTCAAAAGAAAAGAAAAAAAAAAAAAAAAGTCTGGTGGCGGGGAGAAAAATTAAACTCATAGACTGGGTATTTATGCTTTCCTGTCCAGCATTGAGGAACTTTGATGACTTACTCCATACTATACATTTTCATCACACAAAACATCACTTACAGCACTTATGTGATTACCTAATTAAGTCATTAGACACAAAGGTGCTTATCATGAGATAATTACATCCTGGGGATAGAAAGAAACAGAACCTAGCTTGAAACCGGAGTCCTTCCTATTACAAGGGCTCCTTCGTTAAGGAAACGGTATCCACGCAGGCAGGTGGAGATGGGAGCTGTGTGTTTCTCTGCTGAGAGAGCTGGGGTTGGGGGTCAGGCTGAAAAACCCTTGACATCCAGATTTTACTCAATTATGTAGATCCCACACTAATCTCTGCAAAGACACTGATGGGCACGCCGCTCAGAATGCAGAGGGCTGGAACGATGTTCCAGAGGATGTGAAACACCAACCACAGAGCTGAATACACTTGTTGCAACTCCCCTGGAGGTCTAATTGCTGAGAAAATTAAACATATAAAGACATACCTCGGCATGGCAAACTTAGAAGTCAAATGTTGCTCAACGTGGTCTTGAAAACCATCAGATCCTATCACTTGATGGTAACTACAGGGGTAGAAGTTTCCCAAGGGTTCCTCTCAGTTGCATCATATATACATCCACAAATTCGTGTGTGTGTGTGTGTGTGTGTAAATGCTTATACAAACACATATTCATATACACCGGCACATATAAGCATGAAGATACAGATGGGCCAACATTTAACAAAGTTACCCAAGCCTGTAAAATTGTAAATGATACATTGATGAGTTATATCACTGAAACAGCTTTAATACTGTAACCTGCTACATTAGACTTTACAGGTACACAAGCACAAACAGTCACACATGTGTACATGTATTAAGCTCTACTCAGAGAAGCTAAGGGCATTCCTTTTTAAACAGATTTTCTAATCCTAGTGGTTTTATGTACACAAAGATACACTGTAGAAACACCTATAGCAAAAGCAATACATTGTGTCCAAAGAAAGAACATGTGCTATTAATAGTTATTAATGATAACACAAAGCCATATTACCTAGGTATTTAAACAAAAGTCACATTTTTCAAATAAAGGTGCTTATGAAAGAGAAAATATACAAAGAGAAAACAAGATTGATACTTAGAGAAGTAACTTGCTTTAGGAGAAATTGTAAAAAAAAAAAAAAAGAAAAAAGTATGCAGATGCTTTCTGGCTCTGATCACTTAAGATTACTGAAATGTTTACACTTCAAGTTTGAGATTAAATTATAGATTCAAAAAAAATTTTTTTTACATTTTATTTATTTTTGAGAGAGAAAGAGAGAGAGACAGAATGTGAGTGGGGGAGGGGCAGAGAGAGAGACACAGAATCTGAAGCAGGCTCCAGGCTCTGAGCTGTCAGCACAGAGACCTATCTATGCTGGGCTTGAACTCACAAACCAAGAGATCATGACCTGAGCCGAAGTCAGTTGCTTAACCGACTGAGCCACCCAGGCGCCCCTAAACTATAGATTTTATAAATATTTTGGGACTACACTGTACATGAAGAAATAGAATTGAAAATATAAACATTTTAAAGGTGTAGTCTTAAAGGTGGTGTAACACTAGCATTGGCCAGAAAGTCAGCTAAAGTTCTAGGTCAATCTTTCTCCTACCAGCTTTGGTTTAAAGCAACATGAGTAATATTTCTTTAACTTAGCTTTCATATGGGAAAATTGGTCATCCATATCTGTCCCTTTCTCTACCCATCCATTTCCTACCCCTCTACAATATAAAACACAGATACATCATAGGTCATACCTTCTCTTTTTAAAATCATTTGGAAAGCTATCCAATTAAAAAAATATATATATGTTCACAGTCTATGAAATGTTCATCAATTTTTTTCAGCCAACTTCTACTTTTTTTGTTAGAATATGCAATTAGCTACTAGTGCAGACGGTGGGGTTATGATTTTGTGCTTTTCTCTGTATTTCCCAAGGACCCACTCAAGGCCATGCAAGGACATGTTTCATGGGTGACAACAAGGACCTGACTAATGACATTGTCTTTACCTTCCAGATCTTGCAGCCCAAGTAAGAAAAGTAAAGGAACACCCCGAGTAAGGAAGTGTGTAACTGAATGATGAGCTGTGTAATGCATAATAGGTATCGGATCTTTCAGAAATAACTTGAAGAAATTTAGAAGTTGGACAAGGAGCAGAGAGAGAAGAAGGCTGTGCCAATAATGGCACATATACCAGGTTGAATATAAGCACGGTAGCAAGAGCAAGGCACAGGGTAACAACTCACCCACAGAGGTTGCACGCAGAAAGCTGTGAAAATCTACTCTGCCAAAATAAGGGATCACCTGCTCTTCTTGGTTCATTCTGGTTTTACATCTAGTTTATAACTTGATTTAAAAACATTTGACTTTAAAATCTGTTTATCAGGGATGCCTGGGTGGCTCAGTCGGTTAAGTGTCTGACTCTTGATTTAGGCTCAAGTCATGGTCTCATGGTTCACGGGATCGAGCCCCGCATCAGGCTCTGTGCTGATGGTGCAGAGCCTGCTTGGGAATCTCTCTCTCTCCCACTCTCTCTGCTCCTTCAGTGTTCTCTCTCTCTCTCTCCCAAAATAAATAAACAAAAAAAAATCTGTTTGTCATTCCAAGTTAATGATCTATGGAAACTATTTTAAAATGCAGATAAAATTGGAGATGTCTACATCCTGCTGAGGTCTTGGGGACATGAGCACCTTTTAGAGTACTGGTAGAATTCTGATCAGACCTAATTTCCAGAAAGCATGTAGATAAAATGTGTCAAGATCCTTGAAAGTGTTTATATGAATTAACTCAGTTAATTTTATATTTGGAGTATATGCTTAAAAGAAAAAAAAGACAAATTAAACACAAAAGTTTTAAGTACAAAGATGTTTATTGCAGCACTTCTTAAAATAGATGAGAATAATGATAGTAATTTAAAGTTTCCAATAAGGGGTATCGATTATACAAATTATAATATAGCCACGTGCTGAATATTATGGTCATTATTTGTACTGTTTTTTTATAAGTAGTACAGTGTATTTCCTTCTCAATTGAAATACACATTAATTTATATGTATATACAGACACACATTCAGAAAAGTCCTATATCACATAAAATTAAAATGTTCACAGTTACTAACTCTGGGAAGTAAAATGCAAGTGTTACATTTCTTCCTTTTTTTATTTCTCTATTTTTATCACTATTCCAAAGTAAGTCCATAATATTTGTGCGCTAAAATTTGCTAAAAGTCAGAGCACCAGTTGAGATGATATTTATAACATATTTTATAACATAAGAAAAATATCATTTTAATTTTAGGCAAAAAAAATGACAACTGAATTTCATTTGGCATTATTGATATTGTTTTCCAATGCTTGCCCTTTTTTATTTTTTATTATTTTTTAAATTTTTTTAACATTTATTTATTTTTGAGACAGAGACAGACAAAGCATGAACAGGGGAGAGTCAGAAAGAGAGGGAGACAGAATCCGAAACAGGCTCCAGGCTCTGAGCTGTCAGCACAGAGCCCGACGCAGGGATTGAACTCACGGACCGCAAGATCATGACCTGAGCCGAAGTCGGACACTTAACTGACTGAGCCACCCAGGTGGCTTGATTTTTTAATGGTCTTTCTTCCTGGACTGTATGCTTCATGTTCTCCTGTTTGCTTCTTACCTCTCTGCTCAGTCCTGTTTCCAGAACCGGCCCTACGTCCTCTGACAATCTGTTAAAGATGCAGATATATCTCGAGGTTTTGCCTTGGTCCATAGCTCTAACGCCCCCCTTTTCTTCCTAGATTTCAGCCACTACTAAGGTTGTAACTACCTTTATCTTCAGCTAGACCTGTAAGATATTTCCACATAGATGTTCCACTTATCAACTCTGAGTTAGTCAGCATTCCTCAGAAGTCTCATCTTCCTCCTTCATTCCTTTTCTTCGCCATGGTCCCCACGTTCATAAGCTGAGCTAGAAACCTGGAAGCCATCCCTGATTTCTCCCTCCCACCCCTTCCCACTTCTTGTCAATCACCCATTCTGATGATTTTACCTCCTAAATATTTCTGGAATCTGTCACCTCTTCTTAAGTACAACTGTCTTCGAATCAGCTCATATCATCACTTCCCCGAACCACCGCAAAGGCCTCCTAACTGGTTGACATGTCTCGAGCCTTGTTCCTTCTCAAACTCATTCTACAAAGATTCGCCAGAAGTTCCTGCCTCAGCCATAAATTTGAGTAACGGACTACTCTCTCCTTTCAATCCTTCAGCAGCCCCCCGTGGCCTGCAGGAAAAATTCCAAGTCCCTTAATGTAGTTTGCAGGATCTTTCCTATCATGACCCTTGCTTTCTGAGGATTTCATCTCAATCTCAAACACAGAACTGCTTATATTTCCATCCACGCATCAGCTCCCCTCATCACTGTATGACCCTTGTGCCTTAATGTGCTATCTGCCTTTCCATATGCAAGTCCATTTGGCGGCTAATTCCTACTTACCTGTTAAGACTCACCTGAGGTTTCTCCTTCTCCAGGAAGCATTACTGCCTCATAAGACAACCAGTGGTGTGCTGATGCCAGCCTTATGAGATCATGAGTAATGATTATTAAGTTTTCAGGAATTTTGTGAGCCAGCCATTAAACACAGCCATTGATAAAAATGAATTTAGATAAATTTATGATTAAATTTGTGTCCTCCCTCTCTCTCTCTCCCTGTCTCTCTTTTTGATTAGCTTGAATGGAGGCTTATCAATTTTATTGATCTTTTCAAAGAATAAGCATTCAGTTTTATTGATTTTTTTTCCGTTGACTTCCTGTTTTCAGTTTCATTGATTTTGCTCTAATTCTTATTATTTCTTTTCTTCTGCTTCCTTTGGATTTCCATGGCTCTTCCTTTTCTAGCTTTATAAGGTGGGAACTTAGATTATTGATTTTAGGTTTTCTTCTTTTCTAATATACACATTCAGTGTCATAAACTTCCCTCTGAGGGCTGTTTTCACTGTGTCCTACAGATTTTGGTAAATTGTGTTTTCATTTAGTTCAAAATATTTTTCCATTTTCCTTGGCATTTCTTCTTTGATCCATGTGTTATTTAGAAGTGTATTATTTAATCTCCACATACTTCTGGATTTTCCAGTTTGATCTCTTTTCTTTTCCTTTGTATATCTTTGTGCCTGCATTTGTTGCCTTGTTTTATGATCTACATTGGTGCTCACCTCCTGTCACAGGATCTGACCCATTTGAGGTGAGAGAGTGTTTTAATCGGCTTTGTCGCCAATGTCCATCCCTGGGTCTGACACACAGTTAGTGCTTTGTAAATATGCTTACATGAATGAATGAAGTATCTGAAAAGAGTCCATAGTCCAAATTTGGGAGGAAATACACCAAAAAAGTAAATAGCATTCATTTCTGGACTGTGAGATTGTGGCTATTGGCTAATTTAAAAATGGTTTTGTGATGCTAAGAGGATGATCATAGTTGTATTAAAGAGATTGTTCATTTTATTGTTTGCAAAACGCAAGAAAGGCTTATGTTGCAAATCTGTCATCCATTCAACTCTTATTACAGACCTGCTGCCCAGAGCCATCTACTTCCAACTCCTATAGCCGTTTCTTCTGGTATTTACTTCCATACTCCTTAATACTTTGCTTCATACACTGTTACTGATGTTGTTTCTCGATTTATCTCTCGAAGTCATCTGAAGGGATAGCTATTTTTAAAGCACCATCACCCAAACACATGCACACACACCCCAACCTCCCAATATTTAAATCGGAATTTTCCATTAAATCCGCATTCACTATCTGTGATATTCTATTTTTAGATTTTGATTATTTATTTTTGAGAGATTGAGAGAGAGACAGAGACAGAGAGAGACAGAGACAGAGCACACGTGAGCCAGGGGGAGGGGCAGAGACCAAGGGGGAAAGAGAATCCCAAGCAGGCTCCACAGGCAGCGTTGAGCTCGACACAGGGCTTGGTCTCACAGACATTGAGATCATGACCTGAGCTGAAATCAAGAGTTGGTCGCTTACCTGATTGAACCACCCAGGCGTCCCTGGTGTCTGTAATATTCTAGCTATGTAAATACTACCCATTACTGAGCCAAGTAATATACTTCAACTTTATTTCCTTTCTTATGCAAATTTCTGTTTTCCCTGATGATACTGTTTGTTTTACTTTATTCTACTTGTGCCAGGAGTCAATCTTGAGGATAAATGCCGCAGACCCAAAATATAAATAAAACTATAGAATGAGGACATAGTTGACAATGGATCGTCTATTGTCATGGTTCTTTTATGCGAAAGAATAACCCCTTTTACTCTTAGGCACTGTTATTTTGGATTTTCTGCTATATGTCGTTGAATCCACTCCTAAAAAAAATCCCAATTCGTACCTTTTCCTTAATTATTTATATTCTCTGTCTCCTTCTTCCCCCCCCCCACCTCTCATTTTCTCCTTTAACAACACTAGTTTCTGAGCTCGAAGAAACCTATTTGAAAAATAACCACATAATTACGTAATCTTGGACAACTGCTTTATTTCTCTAAGCCTCTACTTTTTCATCAATAAAATTAGGATGCTAACAACCCACCCCAAAGTCTTATTTAGAGGTTTCAGTGCTGACATTCATGAGATGCTGGTGGTGGTGGTTAGCTGGAGCAGCAGCAGCTGGTAGGACAAGACAAAGGTCACAGGAGTGACAATACCTCTAGAGAAACTTCTTTCTTAGACTACCATCGTTTACTATCACACAATCCAACAATCCTCCTTACCTCTTTACTTAGATATACCCTTAATGAATATGCCATACGTATACTTTCACCTCATTTAATTTTCTCTGTTCTTGGTTTTTTTTGTTTTGTTTTGTTTTGTTTTTCCTGTCCCCTTCTTTGTCAATTTTGGCAGTCTCCGTACCATTTTATGAGCCCAGGACCGTAATCCTTTCTTCAATCTTTGTCCGTAATCTCCTCAGTCCCAGGGATTTCTCTTCTTTTTCCAGAAACCTCTCTAATCAGAATATTCTTCTGTGCAAAATGGAATGGAGACTTGAAAATGTGACCTTTCTCAGCTTGACTCTGATCATGCATATCAAAACCAAAGTGTGCAAAGTTAATATTTTTGTATTACTTGACATTAAGGTTTATTTTCAGACAGCAACCTTGTGTCTGTAAGTAATGAGCTCAAATGCCTTTAAGCAACTTGATTATAATCTATCAAAGCAACTGTGTGAAAGTTGGCAAAGAAAAATTACATAAACATTGAAACCTATGAAAGTATATAGCTTTCTGTATATTAATATTATAATGGATGAGATGGTTTTGGACAAGTAAAGAACTGGGTTACTCTATTTATCACGGGATATGTAAAATTTTAATCCCCCCTCTATTTTAAAGTCAGTTATAAAACATGGGATTTAAACAGTGAATTTTGTTTCGCTTTGTTGCTTTTTTTCCTTCTTATGACTGAAGTCTTCTAGTGAATGTTTATCTCACTCCCCTAAACAGCCTTCATTTTATGGAATAGTTCGTTTCTAGCTCATCATTTTATGCCTCACAATATGTTATAATTTCAGTGAATCGCATTGTATCTTATGAGGTCAAACCTGATCCTAAATAATTATGGAGGATACACAGAGTGTAACCAAACAGAAAATAAGAGAGAGCACTTGTCTTCCAATGTAAGGGGAAATGTCTGGAGTAGGGAACAAACACCAGAGTTCAGGGCAAAAGTCAGTGCAAGTAGTGAAAGAAATGAGATCCCGTTATTAAACATCTTCTGTTATCAGTCATTGAAGAAGCTGATTTACAACTAAAGTCTTATATAAGGCCCCACGCTGAAAAAAACAAGATGTAGAAATATTGTTCTCATTTTCTACGTATGAATTTTGAGTCTCAGAATGATCAGATAGGTCCAAGTCACCAAAACTGTGGGTGAGTTTTAGTTTGCATCCGAATTTGTTTAGAAGCGATTTTGAACTATGTCTAAAACTATTCATAAACAAAATAGACTTTCACCTCATTGAATTTTCTCATTAATTTCCTGAGTAAATCATAAAAAATACTACCACATGTCTACATCAACAATAATAAAAATAATGGAAATGTTGAATTAAAAAAATAAATATGACCTACAAAGCAACTCTATAGCACTTTCCAAACAAAGACTGACTTGAGGGTAATTGGGTATAATTCCTATCTTGGTTTCCAAAGTAAACAAGCACTAGAAGAAAATCATATCTAGGACCTAAGAAATCATTTAAGATTCTTCTAATTCCCAAACCAATCTGTCCACAAAGTTTATATGTTCCCTGTAGAGTATTATTTCTATTTATACATCACATTAATATAATTTCTGGTATCCAATAAAAGGTAAAAAAAAAATCAGAAACAAAGCAACTGTTAATTCACAGAAAAAAAAACCCTGAAATATTTATGATTTATTTGAATATAATTCAAATAGGAAATATTTCAAAATTTGCCTTTAAGTCCTGATTTTGGTTTTTGGTTGTTTGACTTTTCTGCACTTCACAAAAATCACAACTTGATGCCATTTTTTTTAATGTCTGATAAAGCTTAAGAGGAAAAAAAAATACACACACACACACACACACACACACACATACACACACACACACACACACACAGAGTAGCTAGTAAAGAGCTTATACTGGTCTGACCCAGAGTTCACAAATTTTCTTAGACAACAAAGAAGATGGGAAAATTATGGAATTTAAGCTGAAGATCATATATTTTAATTTTTAGAATATCGATTTATTGCAAATGAATATGGAAGTCCCATTTGCTCTAGCTCAACTAAAATGGCTTCCCACAAAGACTCTGGGACCATATTAACATCTTCTATCTTATGTAAATCAGAAGTTAATGAACATAAAAACCATTAGTCTTCACTTATGTTCTATAATTGAATCGATGCAATTGATTTCAAAGTTCAGAAGCACTCCACATTTCAGTAAAGCATATAGAAGCTTTTAAGATTCTAACTCAGCTCCATAAACAAACCCATCAGATTGATAAGAATTCCCAGAAGAAATGAGACACAGCATTAGTGTGCTCAGAATTTTCTGTTCATGACATGAGATCCTGCTTTTCTCATAACCTCAGTCCTGACCTATTGAGGAGAGAGGGTAAGTTATGCAAAACAGAATTTAATAAAGTTTGCGTGTTCAAATGACATAAAGTCCCTATTCTTCCATAAAACCACAAACACACATACACACACTCAGACACACAGACCAAGGAACAACTGTGTAGAGACAGCAACATATTCAATAATTTTCATAAAACAAGTTAAATTTTCACTTGAGTCAGAAAAGAAACGTCATGGGATCATGTTCAATGGGACCCTGTAACTCTTTTTGAATGGCGGTGCTTTCTGCTTCCCCACTGAGACTTTTGGGAGCTCCACACTCACCTCACAGTAGTGTGAACCATGTGGTCACATCCTATAAAGTCATCACTCTCTAAGGTCATCAGATATATGGAGAAAAGGCCAAAAAGCCTTTTTACTGAAGCCTTTAACCAGAAAGTCAACAGCAATGCACCATCAATTTAGGCAGAAAAAAAAAAAAGAATGACTTAATGTCTAATTTCTAAACAATGGTTTCCACTGAATTAAGCCTTGCTTTAATGAAAAAAGAGTCCTGCTTAATTGGATTTGTAGTTTTCTCTTTTAATAGATGCCATTGATTTTTCCCAAGCAGGTACTATTTCTCTGAAGTTTAATTAATTATCAAGAAATAGAAGTTTACAATTTTCCCCTCTGCCGTCATCATTGTATTGGTTTTCTAGCTCAACTTTTTTTTTTCTCTTTTCTTCACCATGTAGCATTGAGGAGTCTAAAGTGAACAGTGAGTTAAATTTATGGAATTTGACCATCTGATCATCTCAAAAACAACTCGAAATTCAAGAGGCATTAGCTAATGTATATTCTACAATACTTGCAACAAAATCTGATGAAAGGGAGCGTTAAAAAAAATCAAGATACTTCTCTAGGGAAGAAAATCCATGCTAGCCACTAATTAGAATGACATTTATATTTATTTATTTTTTGCCTTTAACTGTGTTTATTCATGGCGAAGTTTCAGAAATACCAACATTTTAGTACTCATTTTGTACTACTAAGTGTCTATACTTGAAGCCATTGGCTATAAGTGCTTTCCCAAATTTCTAAAGGACCATCACCCCCAAAGCAGAGAGGACAAAACATACACAGTTATGTCAAATGTATGTACCTACTAAAAATACAAAGAATTTCTTCTATTTGCCTGTCCGTAAATTTCTGACAATGACGGGCATTCACATACACTCTGAATTCAAGAGCTACAGACTGAGATTCTCTCAACCCTCCCAACTGTTCAGTCCCTGGTATCTGTTACAGCAATGCAAGGCTGCACTGTTTGAATTTAAACCACACATTGCTTTTCCCTTTCATTTCTGGCCAGCCGCTCAAAGCCATGCAGCAGGTGCTGTCTTGAGAATGTCACTATCTAATAAAAGTATTGTAACACAACACAGAGACAATGGAGTTCTCTTTGGATGCACTTTGCTTTTCTTGACAGATCGCATTCCTAACAGGACAGTGTCTCAAGGCTTAAGGCAGAACGGTATATAAGTTTTATCATTCAAAAAAAAAAAAAGAACCCCCTCCTATTAGCTTTGCTTGGGCAATGAACCCCAGTGCTGGGTGACAGGAGTTAGCCAAGCAACTGTCAGCTGCCTCACTGCACAACACTGAAGGGGAAAGGTTCAGGCAAAGTTCTCCAAAAGACAGCTTTTTGTACTCCTTTGGAGCTTCCTAGGATGACACCTTAATTGCTTTTCTAAGTGGGTTATGTGGGAATGATATAAAGAAAAAAAAAACAGTTTTGAGAGAGTGTGGGTGATTTACATGTTTCAATTCAATTCAAGTGATTCAAGGGAGTAAGAAACCAGAAAAGTTAAATTATGCAAACTAAAGGAATCAGAACCAAGGCAGTAACAACCCGGAGATTAGATCCCACTACTTTGGGTTTAAGGACCAGACCCTGGATATGTCAGTGTTGTTCATGCTTTTATCATGCTTCCGCTGGAACTAAAATGTGAAAACAGAAAGTGAATGCCTCAAGAAAAAATAACTAGTTGGACTCCTTGTCTTAGAAGCAGACATCTCTAGCAAATTATGTTATATAGTGTGCATACCAGGCACAGATAATGCAGACCTAAATTTCAAGGAAAGAGCTTTCATTTTCATTTAAAAATTAGCCTGAATTCTTTTGACTTTCCTTAGTAGTCTTTGGGAGAAGATTCTCCTTGGGACTGGGTCAATGGTACAGCCAGTGACCCAATAATACTTGTATAAGAGTTGTATTTTTACATGGTCAGACCATGTCTGTCTTGAAGCATTACTATTTCATGAGGTAAATAAAAAAAAAAAATCAGAACACTGCCTATGGGAGCTGAACAGGTAATATTCCTAATGGAAAAATATCATCATTACCTCCTAAGCTTATATGAGTTACATCCCCAGAGTCATCCTGTCCTCTTTCAATGGGTAAACAGGAACTTCAGTAGAAATCTCAATGTGCTTTCATAATAGCCAGACTTTTAAGCATCTGCCCTGCAGCCGTCTATTATTTTATGATCCTCCCACACAGCGAGCATGGGTGAGGAGAAAACTAAGCACTGGCTATGCTCTAAGACTATATATTCAATAGCCCACTGATCCTTTCAAACTGGTCAAATCATTGATTTTCTGTTTTTCGATGAGGAAACTTAAGAGAGAACAGTTAGTATCTACCCCTAGGTTACCACTAACAGGTGTAGAATCAGGATTGGAATCCACATTTCACACAAAAGCTCTGCTCTATGCATTATAAGACACTTCTTCAGTAGAAAAATACATATGCCAAACTTCTCTCCTTAACATACTAATTGTCATACGATAGATAGTATCATCACTTAAACTCGTCTCTTAGAGGTTTTTGTTTGTTTTTTTTTTTAATTTTTTAACTGAACTAAATTAAGCTGAATAAAACTCAGTGTCAAATAAATCTCAGAAGGTTTAGGGATTGAATGGAAGTAGAAATCTTGCCAAGTTTAACAGCCCACTCTAAACCTTCTGGGCAGTAAGTTTACAGCACAGATTGAGTCTTTTAAGATTCAAGATCCTTGTATTTGACAAGCTGTGATGTCCTATATAGAAGTAGAAAGTCATGTAAAAGAATTCTTTGGACATGAAAGGGCTCATAAACAGGATCAGATCAGGTATTTTTGCACACGTTACATGTAATCTATAAAAGCTTTTAAATTTGGTGTTATCCATTCAGGGCATCCTTTGCTAGATCATTTCTCCCTGGGAATTTCATGACTTTATGTGTCCATAAATATTCTCCTTAAAAATCACTGTATATGCAGAATAGAGATGAACAAATTAAGGAGTAAAAATGGAATTGTAGTTTATAAAGAAATGGGAAACATTTATGAAGAATTGGTAGGGTTATTTTTCACTATTGTTGTGTAAGATATCTGGTAAACCCCAAACCCAAAACATCCCCTCTTTGTTCGGTGTTTAAATTTGGATGGTAGTGTGATTTTAGCTACTTTTCTTCTTAAACTCGTTGGTTTGACAAACTGGGCTTTGTGTCCTATGACAACAGCTTTTCTCAAGAGATTTCTGGTACTTTCTGATTCTGGTTGGACTGGAAATACCACAAAAAACAACTTTCCTTATGGTATTTTGGCACTTCAACCATCAGGACCAGATGGTACACAGAAGTGCAGAGGAAGCATTGAATATGAATAATGATACATTTTTTAAAATCATCCAGTCTTTCCTAACTTTATTGCATTTCAGATGAAGGTTCATGCCAATTTACACTCTGATCTGAACATGTTCGTCCATTTCCAGTGGAAGGAAAGTAGGTGGCAGGGTTACAGCGTTTAGATTGAGAACAATTCCTATTCTTGATTTTGCCCCCCTGGAACTCAATTCCCCACAGTGTTTGTTTAGACAAAGAGACAGAGCCCGAAAATGTGGTCTTCAGAGCAAAGTGTAGGAAAGACAACACATGATGTTCTAAATTTGACAATCAAGCTTGAACTCAAATTGAAAAGCAGCATCATCACCCTCCGAGGACAGCAATGATGTGATTATAGGTAAGCATTTAATTTGGTCACAAATGTGGCCAATAAATGCTCCCATACATGTGGCCAAATGTCTGGTGGAAGGTGTGCTGAGTTCTCAAGAGAAATGCGACTCAGATCTTAAATGCGGTATGTTATTTTTGAACAAGGGTAGTTGAAGTGTTGCACTGGATGCTGCTATTGTTCTTATGTGTTCCTAGTCCTCATTAGTTTCTTTAATTCCTCATTATTTTTGTTTCAGGATATGGGTTCTGGGGTAGTAAGTAAAGTCTAACAGTGACTTATTCTCACTAAGCCGTTTATAGAAAGTAATGGAGAGATATCTGTGTTTAATCTCCTGTCCTGTTCACACCACTGAAGGAAGTGCTAAAAAGAAAGTAGCTAGTAGTTAGTGAAGAAGACTTAAGGTGCAATTGGACTGAAACAAAAATCAAATAGACGAGTAAGAGCAGATACTGTAAATTACTTTTTTTTTTTCTAAAATTTGCTGCTTGGAACATGGGATTCACTAGATGTTAATAGCATTGAGACATGCTGGGATAAATAAAACCAAGCTGGTCTTTGCTGGTTTCTTTTTACGATGTGTATTGAGACTCTCCAAGAGAATGATAAACTGGGCTGGTTTTCCAAATATTATATGTCTATAGAACCTACTCCTGGCCCCCAGGGTCGCCTTGCAAAACTAATGAGCCAAGTTTCAAGGATTGACAGCCTCACCAAGTTTTAAGGGTAATCAACTTTTAAGGATTCTAGGGTCACCATCCTATTTCCACACAGCTACATATTTAAATTTTTTTAACATTTACTCATTTTTGACAGTGGGAGAGAGCATGAGTGGTGGAAGGGGCAGAGAGAGAGGGTGAGGCAGAATCCAAAGCAGGCTCCAGGCTCTGAGCTGTCAGCATAGGGTCCGACATGGGGCTCACACTCACGAAGTGAGAGACCGTGACCTGAGCTGAAGTCGGACGCTTAACCAACTGAGCTGCCCAGGAGCCCCCACATAGCTAAATACTTAAAGGCAGTCACATTTGTAAACGTTCAGCAAACAAATACTAGGAAAAGTTCTTCCTTTATTAGGTATTCAATATTGCCTCAAGGAGGCATTTTTAGAAGATCAAAATTCAGGATTAAATATGAGAGTTGCAATTAGAAGTCTGAGTGCAGGAGTAGAGTGGACATCAGAAATTCACCAATCCCATTTATCAACAGTAAAAGTAAAAAAAAAAAAGATAATCTAAAATGCCATTGCTACATTATTTTAGCTCACATGATCTTTGATAATAAATTTTGATACTTGATATTGGTTCTTCCCAAGGTTTCAGTTATTTGACCCATTTCATATAACCCAAAATACAGATTCCTTTTTTTTTTTTTTAACTTTTTGGCATAATGAACAAAGAAAGCAATCTTAAGTTAAATCTTCCAGTAGAAATAGGGAATGACTAGGTTTCTTTGTAGTAATCTTCTTTGTGAAAAAATAGTTTTAATTAACAGACATTACCAAAAATGAATGAATGCCTAAAGAAAGACATTTTCACTTTTAAATTTTTCTTCTAACTCTGCATCTGAGAGAACTAACAAAGGAAGGATCCCTGATTCCCTGATGTTATGAGGAAAACACATCTGACTACCAAAAAAAAAATAGCCGTGAAGATCTTAATCTCAAAAATGAGAGTCTGGTTCAATCCCCATTGCTGTTTTGATATAAAAGGTATTTTAATATGAGTATCTGGGAATGCATTTACTTGCTTCAGACAAACCTTGGTTAAATGACTTGAACATTCCTGAACTCAGAGCAAAGATTTACAAGTATACAGCTCTTTGTTGGAATTTTATGAAAAATAATCCTTTTACTCCAAGCCTAATTTAGTTTAATAAAGCAGTTATTTTGCATTCGCAACTTTCTGGAAGAAAGAGATACCAAAAACAAAACCAAAAATATCAGGATTTTGTAGATTCTGTTTGAAGAATTTATTTCATGAGAACCTCATGTATTTGTTGAACTTAAGCATAACTTCTTGACTGCTCTTCATATGTCCAAGTTTACATATTGAACATGACAAAACTTTGGAATCTCATTCTCTTGAAAATAGGGAATATGAGTAAATGCTTTAATTATCTAAAACATGGTTCTCAAATTTAAAGCTATTTATTTATTTATTTACTTACTTACAGAGATAGAGAGTATGAGCTGGGGAGGGGCTGAAGGAGAGGGAGAGAGACTCTTAACGCAGGCTTCACATCCAGTGTGGAGCCCACCGTGAAGCTTCATCTCGTGACCATTAGATCATGACCTCAGACAAAATCAAGAGTCAGACGCTTAACTGACTGGGTCATCCAGGTGTCCCAAAGCTGTTGACATTTCAGGCCAGATATTCTTTGTTGTTGGAGGATGTCCTGTGTTTAGCTGCATCCTTGGCCTCTACCCACTAGATGTCAATAACACTCTCTTCCACCAGTTGTGACAACAAAAACGTCTCTGAACATTACCAAGTATTCCCTGGAAGGAAAAATTGCCCAAGATTGAGGACCACTGGTCTAATATGCTGGTGTCCCCCCAGACATAAATTTATAGAGAATTCATTTGTGGTGGGCCACCAACAATTCCTATGTGTTTCTGTCCTCTTGTAATTTATAGAAAAGAAGACCCTGGGAATACACTTGTGAAGGTATTGACTTCTATCCAAGTTGAACTTACCTATTGCATTGTTGTTAAGACTTTATAGTCCTTCTTTTATTAGTTTATCACTGCACCATGAGGATTTTCTCTAACAACATACCTGCACTTTGTAGTGTTCTGTAAGAAAATAGAAATTGTTTCATTTTTGAATAACAATGCACTCTAATGAACAACCTCTGTGCCTTCTGCATCTTTGAACAAATTTTGTATTTAAATGTATTATTTGTACAGATTGTAAAGTTCTAAATAGATTAAAGTCAACTTGTAGTAGTCAACTTGAATCACATCCAGGTCAAAGTGCACATTGTATCTTAAGACATTTTAGGTCCATTGTGGTGAAGGCCCAGTTAACCTATAGTTTCATTACCTTCAATGCCTTGTCTCACAAATCACACTCTAAATCATTGTGGGGAAGTTCACATCATACCCTATTCTCCTAGTACTTTGGTGCCTCTGTTCCTGCCATTGTCTCTTTTGGAAGTATTTTTTTTTTTTATCCTCTTTCATTTCCTGGCTAAATTCTTAACGTATATATGAAAACATGTCGTGTTTTAAGCAAACAACACAAATGCATAGTAAAATACTAGTGTAGATCGAAAATATTTCCTTCAATTACCTAAAATTCAAGTGAAATCCTTTCTCAATCAATTTTTCAGCCTTTTTTTCCGAAAGGTTTCCAATATGAAACCTTTATTTAGGGTTTTCAGGTTGACAGGTAATTTCACAATTGTATTTAAACAACAACAAAGAAACATACGTGGTAAACCACTGGCATCATCTGACATCACTAAGAAGTTCTACAGATATTTAGAACCGGTAGATGAGAGATAATTTCCAATTTCTCTGTGTTTACTTCACCTAACTCCGAATATAATGGTAAAATACACAGATATAGCAGCTGTGATCATTTAAACCATTTGCTGTTTTTGTTTTCTTTGCCTAATTCACGTATTTAGATGTGTTCATAAACAAAATGATTACCCTGTAGCAGTTGGGTGACCAACCCACCCGTGGTTGTTTTTTGAAATGGGGCGGGTGGTATACAAAGGCTTATGAGCTGCTTCTAAGAGGTGAACAAGGCGATGTGACTATTTTTCCATCTGTTCTTTTGTGATTTACACAGATTCCATGCAGATAAAGAGGAGCTGCTACATCTGACACAACTCCCCAAGCTGCACTATAAACAGCAGGGAAGGCCACCTGCTACTCTCCAACTTATGTTACATCAAAGCAGCCCGGATCGCTCGCCCTCATTGGCTGATAGCAGGTCTCCAATGGCAAAAGCCTCCCCAATTCCACACAAAGAAATTAGCGGGCCCCAAAGCACTGAAGTATCACCCGAGGGCTTGTAAATTTGGGGTGTGAGTGGAAGGCATTTATCTAGTCTTTGTTCATTCACATTTAGAGTTCCAATATTTTTTTCTCAGCTACTTTGGTAATTTATTTTGTTATTTTTAGACACTGCATCCTCTCTCCCTTTTATATCAAGGTATTGTAGAGTGCCACGGGATACTTTTGAAGATGAGGGAGAAAAAAAAAAAAAGATGAACAATGTTTGAAGATGAATGCTACAGCTATACATTTCTCGTTTCTTTTCCGGGTCTCATTTTCCTGGAAGGCACCGGTGGGGAAATTTCATGTTTTTGTACTAATTTGTTTTGGCATTGTTTTATTTCGTTTGGGAACAATGATCCTATTTGTGAAGACCTAGGATGAAAAACTTGAAAGTTGAAGTTATTAATGGCTTCTGGACCAGGTAGATTTTAGAAAAGGAAGCCCAATGCCAAGTTGCAGACACAGCTGCTGTCGGCACAGTCCCACCAGCCTGGTCCTCATCAAACCAGTGGATGGTCCTATCACAAGCTTGAAACGTATCTTGAGAACATCTTCCTCTCAGCGACTCTGAGTTATTTCATTTTCCACCTTGACAACTGATCAATTATAGCAACAACCACAGATATTTGAGGGGATTTATTTAGCACCGTGATGTGACATCAAACTGGAATAGTTTTAACACATCCAAGCTATCTTAATGCATGCGTGACTCGTGTTTTCTCAATGACAAGTTTACAAAACCTGTTTAAGACTAAGATGGAATGTGCCACATATAATTTGGTACTTATAATCACTCTTACTGTGGTGTATCTCTTTTCAAAGTTTATTCCCAAATTTCCTACCAAAGAACTTCAAGCACCCGATTGAATTTTCAGTTCCAGGTTAGGTCCACGAAGTGCTGACGGGTATGAGCCCCTCTGCATCTTGAATGCCTGACACGTGACTTGAAGAATATAAGAAATATTTGGTGAACAACTAAATTAATAGACACAGAATGTATCTAAGTGGTAAGCCTCTATAAGAGCATGCTTTGGTGTTATAATTGCCTATCAATCGTATTCCATTTAAATCTAAACTTTTAAAACTCTTGGGGTGCCTGGATGGCTCATTTGGTTAAGAATCAGACTCTGGTTTTCAGCTCAGGTCATGATCTCGGAGTTTCTTGAGTTTGAGCCCCCAGTAGGGTTCTCCGCTGGCAGGGCAGAGCCTGCTTGGGATTCTCTCTCTCTCTCTCTCTCTCTCTCTCTCTCTCTGCTCTTCCCCAGCTCATGCGCTCTCTCTCTCTCTCTCTCTCTCTCTCTCTCTCTCCTCTTCCCCAGCTCATGCTCTCTTTCTCTCTCTCTCTCTCTCTCTCTCTCAAAATAAATAAACTTTAAAAACTGTCACCGGAGGGTTGGAATCCAAAGAGAAGTTCAAATCGTCCAGACCCCTTGAAAGAAAGACAGCTTTGTCGATGTCACAGACGGTCCTCTCCAGAGACACTTTGGCAGAACTGTGGTGGCAGCTTCAGAGGCAGGAGTGTCACAGGTGCACCGGCAGCGGGGTGTGGGAGAAACTTGCTTAGTACCCGTCCCGCTGTCCAGTTCACCCTCGGTCCCGGCGGAGATGGACAGATTCGTGAGTCGCCGCAAATCGAAAGTCCGCGTTGATAGAAGAGGAAGCAACAGCCACCGTAACAAAGAGACTCAAACCCGATAAAGGCGATTAAGAAAACTTCACTTGGATAAGAGACTAATTCAACACACTACATGGCCAGCTCGTGGGTAGATGTAGAAGTGGACTGCCTGGCGGCCTCTGGGACGGTTGTGGTGTAGGAGCTAGTGATTGAAGGAGAGAAGGTGGCGGGAGAGTTTTACAATTCTTGAAAGAAGACTTCACGCCGCATTTTTGAAGAGCTCACAAAGGTGGCCCCAGGGGAAGAAAGGAGTGAGGCCTTCCTGGAAATGGTTTCCCCTGCAGCCTGTAGTAAGGGATCAGCGAGGAAATTGTCCGGTAAAGAAGCCTTGGGATTTCAGACCCATTTGGGCATTAGGGCGCTGAATTTAAGAGAGATGAGAGAGGCAGAGAGATGGACAGAGATAGTGACAGAAACAGACAGAGACAGGAGAAAATGAGAGTGCCAAGTGCACTGATTTTTGTCATGAAAATAAATCCAAAGTCAAAAAAATTGTACCACTCTATTTTAAATTGTCAAAACTCCTCGAATGTATTTATTTACTTTTAGCAATCCATTCTGAACATTCCAAGAAATCCACTGAAACTTGCCAAATTTTGTTTGGTTTATTTGTTTTAATTAAAGGGTGTGCAGGGAGAAGACATTCTCCCAGCCTGCTCTCAGAGCCCGTCTCTCAACACAAATCAGATATTTGAATTGTTCACCCCGTGCTAAGCTGTGGATTTAAGGTCATGTGTTCCTCCAGCAAGAATGTGTCCAGTTCCTGGACTAATTTCGTCCTTGGCAGTGGTCTCCTGCACCCCATCGAGATGGTGTGGTATTTGGAATGTCTGTTTACATGATGGCCTCCTGCACCTGGGACAGCTCAGGGGGAGCTCGAAAGGAACAATGAGAAGGAGACCAACAGGAACTAAGCCAGGGTCAAGGAGCCATCATCCCCAGAAGCAGTGCTTATCTGCAAACGGCCTGCAAACCGCTGCCACCTGAAAATGTCCCCTCTGTCCTCTTTGAAGAAGGAAATGCTGTCACAACGTATTAGTCACAGAAATGTTCCCTGGGAATTAGTGTGTTTAATACATCAACTGGCAATTAATTGAAAAAAAATGGAAATACCCTTTGATCCTCTGATATTACTGCCCAGGAAATGATCCCACTGAAACGCTCATGCACACGCTCGAAAGAATATGTTCAGGATGTTTATGGCAGCATCGTTTGCGATAGCAAAAGGCTGGAAAGCCGAAGGAATGACCATCAGCGGGAGGCTTAATTAAAATATAACCCCTCTATAGAGTGGAGTATTATGAAGCCATTAAAACAGGCAGATAAGAGGGCCACAGATGCTGCTAACTACGATCTCCAAGACTGGTAGTTAAAAAAAGAAAGGTAGGCATAATATGTAAGGCTACACGTATATACGTAAATGGAAATTTTCTGAAAGGACCCAACACAAGTTAACTATCGTGGCCTCGAGGAAGAGGCTGAGATTAGAATAAGAATTTACATTCTTCTTCTTCTTCTTTTTTTTTTTTAATTTCATACCCTTTCATAGTTTGAAAAAAAATTTTTTTACCATATACGTATATTGAGGGGGGGAATAAAAACAACAATAAAAACGCAGTAGCAAGCCTGGCCGTGTGGGTGGGTAAGATGGCCGAGACTGCAGCATGGGACAATGGCAAGATCACAGCTGTGGCCTCCAAGTCCTGGTGCCTTCAATCCACCCTCCCGGGTGTGAGCCTCGGTAATTCGCTGAGTCTCTAAGCTCACGTGTCCTCACCTGCAATATGTATATGATGAAAAATACCTCTTTCCTTTGGACCCTGAGATAAGTCAAGCCACTAGTTATTGAAAGTATTAGGGTGAGATACCACACTACTTTACTCTCACATCGTGTCTCAGTAGAGCTGTACAGACACATTCTCTAAGCTTAGCTACCTCATTTCTGAAACGAGGATCTTAAATAGACCTTAAATAGAATCTAGCCCATCGTGTTGTCATGGGAATTATATGCAAAGCATCTCATATCAAAATGTTTCCCCTGTCTCTATCTGTTTCTGTCAAAATGTTAAATTCATAGTAATAATCAAAATGTTAAATAAATGCTAATAATAAATATTAGATAATAAATAGATACTAAATACAAAATAAATGTTAATAATCGTTATTGCCATCAGGAACAGAGTATCTACTATTATGGATTAGAGTTTAGGTGAACCGCACCTGTCTTAATTTGGGTTGCCCCCAAACCAAACCTTAATGATGTGTTGTGAATTGGAGGAGGGAGAGGTGCAGGTCAACTGTGCCTTTGTGGGTGAGCTATAGCACTGTAGGCACCTGGGCATCATTGCGCTTGGGCACGCTTGGAGAAGCCATGTGGAGCAGGTGCGGTTGAGGGTGAGGACGCTGGCTAGTTTATGTACCAACTTTCATTCTCTGTTCCTGGAGTTGTCCTCTAGATTCAAGCTACCTTGTCCTTCTTGGTTACATCTACGCACAGCTCCATCAGTGCTGGAGACGGTCACTTGGCAGAAAAGAGAGCAGCCAGCCGGGAATTGGGAATCTGTCAACATACCAGAACTAGCCACAGTGGCAGGTGAACCGAGGTGGGCTCGGAGGATGTGGCTGTAAGACATCAACAATGTCTGCTCCACCTTGCGACGCCCTGTCTCAGAGAACTGCGCTCTGCTAACATGGTAGGAGTTCTAGAGCCCCGGCGTACTCTTTCAAGTCCTCCTGGTGCATATCTCTATTAGTACGCTTTCTGCATGTTAAAAAAAATAACTGTCTTCTTTTGTGTTGGAATTCATTGAGAGAAGAGGCCTGTGGCACTTGCCCCTTTGGAGTTTCAAAAGAGCTAGCACAACGATTGTAAGAATGAATGAAGTAGCAGATCAATGGATGAATTTTTGTCCATACTTGCTTATTTGCTAAGCGCTGGGAAGAGGATGTAAATCTGGGTCTTTTAAGTTACGTCTTTTCCACTACAACCTACTTACTAATACACAAATTTCCCATGTTGAATTGTCTTTTCTTCCCGTCCATCCAGCATCTCTCCCTCTGTCTTTGTTTCAGATTTCTTCATTTTTCTCTTGCCATGTTCCCTTTTCTCACTTCTACAAAGAACATTGGTATAATTTCTGCACTCTTTTAAATGTTGCCATTAATAATGTTGTAAATATACTGTATTATCTTGAACTGAGTTTTCTGGGAAGCAGAACTGGAGGGAAGAGGTTTATGTGGAATTCCAGGTTGTGAGAGTGAGAGGCATGATACAAAGGGACAGACACAAAAAAGGAATTGTCCAATCAGCTGGCATTGAGTATGACTGGTTCCACTCCCCAGGAGACGGTCCTCTGAGAAGCTGTACTCACTCTATCTAAGTATCATCTAACTATGGAGAAGGAAGGTAAGAATTTTATGGGCTTCCATTCCCACTGATCAAATTGATCAAATGTTCGTAACACAGGGATCCTCTATGCCCTCCCACACCTTTCTGGATTGCACATGCAGGGTAATCCCATGTGCAAAGTAGAGTCCCATAGTGTTCGCCTCTCAGAATCAGCAAGTAAATTCAGAGAGTGGAGGTGAGAAGTGCCCACATGGGCACAAGGCAAGGTCCTATCAGGTGGCACTTATGTGGAAGGTGATCAGTGGCCATACAGAACTGGCTGGCACGGTGACCAACTAGAACATGACACAGGTGAGACAGAAGATCTAGACAGGTATGTAGCAGGGGTCTTAAGGAATTCTCCCCACACTCCACTCTAGCTATTCATGCCAGTCAGAGAACATAGAGCTCCCATAACGAAACTATAAAAATTGTTTTTGTGAAAACAAGATGTCCTCAATTCTTCTCTAAGGGGTGACTTACAAGTCCAATCTACCACAGTCTTCTCCAAGGCAGTAGGAAAGAGGAATCTCTGAGGGTTACCTGGCGACTCAGTCAGTTGAGCGTCCAACTCTTGATTTCACCTCAGGTCATGATGTCATGGTCGTGGGATGGAGCCCCATGTTGGGCTCAGCCCTAAGCATGGAGCCTGCTTAAGATGATCTCTCTCTCTCTCTCTCTCTCTCTCTCTCCCACTCTTTCTCTCTCTCTCCTCGTCTCCCCTTCTCCCCTACTTGCATTCCCTGTGTCTCAAATAAAAATAATAAAAATAAATAAGAGCAATCTCTGAAGAAACTTAGTTAAGAGAAGTAACAAACAACCCCAAATCTCCATTTCCGAAGCTGGTCCACATGTATTAATTAGTGGTTATTATTTTTAATTTCTCTGCCACCCATTCTAGATTAATTTCACCCTCAGCCAGCACTTTGTCTTGTCTGAGTTTCTTACCTGGTAGTGTGACCCTGTGATGTGTTGTTGAGGGTTATGATTCCTTAGATGCTTTGCCTTTGTCATGTGATGGTTGCTACAATTGCCTCTTTCTCCTTATCATTGGGCACAGAAACACCAAGAGATGCAACAGGGGTCTCTGTGTGTGTGGTGGACGTTCCCATTGTATGGCAGCCACTATAGACCCTCATGGTAATCAGAATTACTCACCAATGAGGGCCAAGTTGCAGTGTTATTTGCTTGATGAGAGGCCACTGGCATCAGGATCCTCAAGTGGCCACATGGGAGTTCCAGCTTCCAAGTCAGTAGAAGCTTTACCATGTTTCCTGGCTGAAGCAGGAGTTTTCTAGAAATGAGAACTCCCATCCTAGCTGCGTGGGAAACACAAATTCCAGAGGTGGGTCTTGGAGAGGCTGCTAAGGATGACCAGTCTAGTTCTATGGAGGCATCTCCTATTTTCACTTCAGCTTATGGAGAAGAGCCACCACTGAGCTTTATAAGGATACACCCCACCAGTACATTACTCACTGCCTTAGTGAAGGGACTGTCCTCTATAGAATACAATTCAGTAGAATGTTCTAGAGTCTTCAGTGGCAAATCCATTTTAACATCACTACCCTTCTCAGTCTCTACTTTCTCAATCATATACCAAGAATGTTCCTGTCTGTCCACGTCATTTATTTGGGGAGCCATTATCAGGTCCAAACTTTGCGTAGCCACTCCAACAGACTATTAGGTCTATTTGTCAGAATAGGGACTCTCCAGCCATGAAAGGGTTTCTCCATGATAATACATTCTCCCCTAAACAGCCTTATTTTCTACCTCCCGCCTCCAGTGTTTTCAAGATCCACTCTTGTACCTGTTTGGATTGTGGTTGCCACATATTAGCCAGAACCTATAATTTCTTTAGCATATAAGCAATTTTCTTCTGGAGCAGAGAAAATAGTCCCCTGCTTCTGCTGTACTAAGACCTAACACTGGCTATCAGGGACAGAACAGCCCAGGTAGGTCTTGGGGTAGACAAACTTAATCCTGCAAGTCCTTTGCTTTGAGGAAAGCCTCGAAATAAGACAGATTGCTGTCCTCTGTCAAGGGAAAGGAACTGATTATGCCAGCCCAGAGGATTTAGGAAAATCCAGGTTTCGAGAATTTCATTATCAACCACTCCTATGATTCCTGACTTTGGCACAGAAGACCTGTCAAGTATGGGCATTCTGTTTCCTTTGCAACTCTGCCTCTCTTATAATTATATCCAATTCTTGATGTTTTACATAGTGTACCCAGCAACTGCAGGAGATAAAAATGTCCTTAAAAGCTGTCAGAGAGGAATATTGGCTTTCACAGCACAGCATGGGTTGACAACTGACTGCTCTGAGCCTGTGGTTATTACTAATGCAGTTAATAGACACCAGCTCGCTCTGTGATCTTTACTATTCTTATTGTCCTCATGTATTCCAAGTACCACTGCTGCCACTTGTCCAGGGCCTCACCTTTCTGCTGCACCTTATGCTAACTGACCAAAGATGAAAACCTGAGTAACTGTGATCCATGTTGGGGGTTATAGATACCCCACTACTACCAGAAGTGAGTAATCTAGCCACCAAACTGATCCCGAAGATTTTATCTTCTGGAGTCACTGCTGGATGCCTACGTTTGTAGCCTGAGTTCACTAAAAGAGAAGGTTAAGGCCAATGGCTTCTGTGCTCTTACTTCATCCTGTTGTGAAAACCCAAAGAATGCAAGACAGAAACAAGATAGTCAAGTGGGGAAGGAGGGAGAGTCAATATCAGGTAGCTGTGGCTACATGCATATAATTGCTTAATCCAGTGGGACAGCCCTCTGAAAAGCTATATACACAGCATGTCAGAACAGTCAGCTCCACGAAGAAAAGGAAGGATTTATCCATCAGCTCCCGACTTCCAATGGAAACAGCTCACCCCATAAAACCCTAATCCCCCGCACTTGCAGGCTGTATATGCATGAGCGTTGAATTGACTCCCACAATGTCCCCAGCTTTGCCCAGTCCAACTGATCTGGTATGCCCTGGATTGAGGGGTTTCCCAGAATGAGAGACTTACAGTGCTAAAAGGAGGAAAGTCCAGAGCAAACCAGGACAAGCTGGTCACCCTACCCAGGTGTGAGGGGAGAGGTATTTGAATAGAGACACTACCAGGTTGTATTTATGTGTGGTTAATCAGAGAGATCCGGTCACCTCAGTGGCAGCCTGGACAAAGATTGGGAGGCTAGAAAGCTATAAAGTGACACATAAAAGATGCCTGAAATTGTATTTTCATTTCTCTTAGAAAATTGATTCAAGCATTGAATAAAATAGTCTTATTTTAATACATCTGTCTTGTTTTATTAAAATCTACCTTTCTTGTTTTATTCCCTCCAGGACAATCAGATCCTTAATCCATAATATATTAATAAGTTCTTTATGCCTTTCTTCAATTCATATGAACCTTGTTTTTCATTCTTTTGCCTAGTTTATGGTAAATCAAATTACGATAGAAACGTTTAAAGCTTATTTTCCCTGGCAATCGAAGGATAATATTACAGTTGGTTGTGTCATCTTGATTAAACATTCCAAATGGCTTTTTTTTTTTCAGGTAAAAAGAGGAAAAAGCACAAAGCCTTGGCAAATGCAGCCAGCAAGACTTGGGGAAGCCATACCAGGGCAGCACCCCTAACAGAGTGAATGGCATCCTGATCCGTTCCTATACAGAACTGTGGTTCACATTGCACTAAGTTTTTATGTGCTTGTGAATGAAATCAGTTGAGGGTCTCATGGCACAGATCATACAAGATTTGCAACATTTGGCACCACTTTTACTCTATTCTGGAAATACCTTACAAATGAGCTAGGGTCTCAAGAGTGAGTTCCATCTTCCCAAGACAGGAAGTTAGCTGTCCTAAAATTTATAGAAGTGAGGAAGTACTGGGGAATTGGCAATCAAGCCGTGTTTCCCTTGGGGTATGGAAGTGAACACCACATCTCAATTAGCGTGATGGGTGTTTTTTTCTTTTTTTTGTTCTTTGCAAATTTCAGTCGTTTAAGAAACAAGGAAGAATTGGGATTAGGCATGTAAGTGAGCAAAATGCAGTATGGCAGAGCTATGCTGTTGTTTTTACTTGTCTGCATTTTAAACACATTGTACATGCTCTGCTCGAAATCATGATGAACTAAAATAGGTAATTTAAAAAAAAAAATCTATCTTACTTCCTCTAACTCCAAGGGTTCTTTCTAAATATCAACAACAAAATATTTGCAATGATGTTAACTGACACTTGTTTAGGGATGGAAGCAGGTTGGTGTTATATAAAGAACACAAGACTAGATATATGTGGTGGGATAGATTGTGTCTCCAAAAAGATATGTTGAAGTTCTAACCCTTGATACCCGTGAATGTAACATTTCTGGAAACAGCTTTGCTGATGTAATCAAGTTAAGATGAGGTCCTACTGGGTTGGGATGGGTCCTAAATCTAATGACATACACCCTTATAAGAACGACATGTGAAGACACAGGAGAGACAAGGAGAATGCCACAGGATGGGAATGACAGAAGCAGAGATTGGAACGAAGCATCTGCAAGCCAGGGATTGCTGGCCACCTCCAGAAGCTAGGAGAGACACATGGAAGAGATTATCTCTTAGAACCTCTAGAAGGAATCAACCCTACTGACCCCTTGATCTCAGACCCTAGCTACCAGAAATGCGAAAGAATAAATATCTGCTGTTTTAAGTCACTTTGTTTGTGGTATTTTGTTATGGAAGCCCTAGGAAACAAACAGTATAGAACTCTAGCTGCTACTAAAATATCCAATACTGAGTAGGGTCGGGATCTTGGGAAAAACCTCTGCCATTTTCTGCCTCCTTCTTATACTCACCTGCAAAGTGACTGAAGGGCTTCATATAAATAATCTACAACATCCTTTCCAGGTCTCAGTTTCCTGGAGTCTACACTTTCAACAAAAAGAAAATAAAATCTGTCTTTAGCTCAACTTTTCTATTGGAAAAACTGAAACATTGGAGTACCAATGAACATGGGTACAGACAGCTCTTGAACAGATCTGGTAGGATGTAAATTCCACCAGAGTGTGAAATTTGACTATTTTACCCATTATTTCCCTGATGCCTAGAACACTGCCCATTGTATAGCAGGCGCTGATGCATTTATTTATTTTTGAATGAATAAATGTATCAATGAACAAATACATGTGTGTTCAAACCGTTCTCTTTTTTGTGACTGTTGGTTCATCGACTCTACCAAGTTTGACTGTCACAGTAGTCGCTAAAATTCATAAGCATGAAGTTAAAGAGAAGGGATATTGAAGATAAAAATAGAGAGTATTTCCTGGGAATCTATTCTCTTATCTCAAATAATTCTGCTTTAGTAATATTTTTGCAAGTTTTGGAGGCAAACATATTCTTAATTTATTCTGAACGAGCCAGCTAAGTGCTTCAGAAGCATTTCCACTAAACAATGATGATGAAGGAACAAAATTAGTTTGAAAACATTTACCCCTCCTTGTGAGAAAACCATTACTTTCTACGCAGATAACTGCAATTCCATAATTATCCATTCAGGGCTTGAAACATACCTAAGCAAAATGCATGGGAGATCACTGTGAGTTTAAGCATAAATTAAGTCGGAAACACTGTGTTCTGGTTTAAAAACAAAAGCTCACCAAGTGGGGCCTACATTCTGCAGTCCACTCTCTTTAGGACAGAAATATGTCAGCCAATGTGCTTTTTTTGTGTATGGACACAGACGGGAAGCACAGGTGTTTGGTGCTACTTGTTAAATGCTGGCAAAGCCACAGTTGTTCTTTCGTCATACACAAAAGAAAGGGATATATAGTAGGCTATCTCTAAGGTCCTTAGCAAAGTTTTAGTATCAGACTCCAGTGGAAAGCCTGCATTTCAAAAAATGCATTAGACTCTAACACCATTTTTACAGAAACAACACTCTCCTTATGCTTTATTACATTTGCAGAAATAGTTCTCTCCCCAAATCCCATGCTTTGGATCACAGGCTACGGTGCCCCTCATAAGTGGGTAGTTGATATGCTACCCCTCTGGAGGCATATTCCAGACAAAGCCGGCCCTCCCCTGTCCTCCTGCCCGTTTTCCAGGCCATTTTCTCCTCTGTGAGTAATAGCACTACCACGAGGTGTGACTATTTCTCCCAATGCAGACTAACAAGCTGGCATAAAGTTTGCAGGACAAAACTGCTGATGTACTGCCTTGATTTCCCAAGTCTAGCGTTATAAGAAAGTCATTTCTGCTCTTGAGCTTTCAAATAATTGACTGATCTTTATGCTGCAGAGACACATCTGCTTAGCTAAAATATCCCACCCTTGTGTGTGGTCTCACTGTTCCAACAGAGGCATGAAGCTATGATAATAGAACTCCTGTTTCCGACAAAACTGGGTGCCATCCTTCACTCTGCAGGTGACATCTGCAACGGCCTATCCCTCACCAGATGCCCGCAGGGAAACACCTCAGCACCAGCGACCTGTGAAAGGGCACGCAATGCCAGATCTCAAGCTGCATCGCAACTGCCCATTGGAGGTTTCACTTTATAAAATGGTAGCAGACAAATGTGAAGAAAAAGCCAATAACATCTCCCAAAGAAAGACAGTATTACAGACTCGCCTTGCCAAGAAATCCATCAAGCGCCTCTCCAAGTTAACTTTCATATTTAAATATTTTGACTTTTGGAAAATAACCACCACTCTACTAGCCAAGGTCTCTGAAAAGCCCTGGGAAACCAGAGCCTTGTACAAAAACAAGAAAGTGAAAGAAAGTAAGGCAGAAGAGGTAAAGGGATTTATATCTACTTTGTTCAAAATTAAATTACTTTCAAAATGCTGTTTTTAGAGGAGAAATGAGAACGGCTGGAGGAACCCAGCATACGACCTGCCTTTCAGGTATCAGTTGAAGACGTGTGTGTGTTTGTGTGTGTGTGTGTGTGTGTGTGTGTGTGTGTGTGTGTATAAGTGGGGTCAGGAATGTGGCCCAGAAATCTTTTACTTAAAATAAATAAGTGAATATTTACATATATATTTTGATCATCAGAATAACCCTGAGAGCTCTGTTTAATAGTCTTACTTTATAGATGGACAAACAGAGGATTAAGAAACAAGACTACATGACAGAGATCACAGGAAAGAATCAAGATTTAAACCCCTAGTGGTCTGAGCCCCTTTATCCCTCCACCCGCTACATCTCCAAAGTGAGTTATATTGTCAATTATCTGAAAAGAAGAGATGTTTGGCCAACAGTGACTCAGTTCAGGTCTGTGTCTCTCCTTTCCAACAATTAATATTCCAATAAGAGAAAATAAAATATTTATGCTCTTGATGGAAGGATACCTTTGTATCATAAGCAATAAAATAAAAACTAACACCTTCTTTGTGGATAGTCTTTTTTTTAATGTTTATTTATTTTTGAGAGAGACAGAGTGTGGGCAGGGGAAGGGAAGAGAGACAGGAGACACAGAGAATCCGAAGCAGGCTCCACGCTCTGAGCTGTCAGCACAGAGCCGTATGTAGGGCTCGAACCCGTGGACCATGAGATCATGACCTGAGTCAAAGTAGGTCACTTCACCAACTGAGCCACCCAGGCACCCATCTTCTAAGATAGTCTTAAGCAATACACATGTTAAGAATATCATACAAAATAGCAGTCTATGCTTTCTAGATCACTCTTGAAGACACAGAATAATTATTTAGTGACTATATATCAGTGCTTTGCAACCTGGTTGAATGCAAATCACTTGGGGAATTTTTATAAAATACAAGTAATTGTTATGTTTCTGCTATAAGTGAAGAACTATTCCTGATTCCGTGAATACGACAGTGAACCAGACAAAGTCCCAGACCTCACTGTGCCTAAATTTTAATGAGAGACCAAAACAACCAGCCAAACAGAAAAACACGTAAAATCATTTCAAGTAGTGGTAACTGGTAGAGTGTAAATAAATCAGACCAAGAAGTAGAAAATGGTGAGAGACAGTAAGTCAGAGCATCTTGGAGTGATGTTTGAGCAGAGAGCTAAATGAAGTCAAGGAGCAAGCCATGTGGGCCTCTGGGAAAGACATCCCAAGAAAAGAAAGCACCCACTACAAAGGCTTCTTCTTGTCATGTTTGGGGATGAGCAACGTGGTCCTTTTTTTTTCCCTGGAATCTCAAGAGTGAAGTGCAGCTCTATAGGAAGTGAGATTGCAGGTATGGGCAGACATCCTCTGGGACCTTCCGTGATGGATCCTGGAAGGAGGGAGACCGGTTAGGAGTTCAGCATTCCAGGAAAGATAAATTGGTGGCTTCAACTAGGGTGTTGGCAGTGGAGATGGTTTGAAATAGTTGGGCTTGGATAGGTTTTGAAGCTGGAGGTGCACATTTAGGTGGTACATTGGGTGTGAGGTTTGAGAAACATACAGGACGCAATTTTCAGTTATCAGAATAAACAATAAGGTGAATGCTTGTACTTTTTAACAAAGACAGACACCCTGAGTAATAAACAAGTTTGGGAGGTGTATTTGGTAATAGGGACTAGAGGATGAGTAGGAATTCTCTTTTAGAGCTGCTAAGGCTGAGAGGTTTATTGGATTTATACGTGGAACTGTCAAATAGGCTATTTATAGAGGAATCTGGAGTTCAGGACTGAGCACAGTTAGTCTCAGGAGTGCCCAAGGAATCTGGATTTTTAAAAGGTCCCCATAGTTTAGGAACCATGGTTGCAGCAAATTCCTAAATGTGGTGACTCCCACCATTCAGCCTTAAGAAGAGTCTTTTTTTCTCCCTATAAATTTGCCTGAAGGAAATCTATTTCTGCTTATAAATCTGCCTGAGGGCAATGTAATTTTTTTAAAACTTTAATTCCAAGGTTTGATTATATCTCGCTGAACATTAGCTTGCTGTTCCGATGGCTTTTATTTATTTATATACCGGATCTGGCAGCATCCATGATTAGTTTATGCTGTCTGGGATTAGGATGCTTCGGTTTATTTATGCAATACCATTCTTCTGTCAGTATTAACAGAACAAATCCAAGACCTATTTGTTGAATGTGTGGGTGTGTGTTTCTGAGAAGCATAGATAGAGTGGTCTTTTTTAAAGAAAGAATTAAAAAGCATATGCTGCTGGCTTCACAGAGTCTTCTGAAATGATCGCCTAGCTGAGAGATCCAAAAATTTAAAATCTTATGACTCTTGCCTCGCAAAAAGTTTTCCAAACTAATTTGGCCAACAAATATGTCATCTGGCCCGAGAAACCTGTATTGGCTTTGTCCATATTTACCCATATCACTCTGTGTCACTCCTTATCTTGCCATAGACCACATACCAAACTGTATCTGTAATTAAGCACCGAATAATTTTCCAAGGAAAATGGAAATAATTGCGATTGTGACCCACACAACTCTTTGATGAAATTTAGTGAATTACATACATTGTCTCTGCTTGACACTCTTTAGGCTCTGGGCCTTTGTGATATATTTTTTCCATATCTATATATTGCATCTAGACTTCAGGGTTACAGTTAAGCAGGTCATCATAAAATTGTGTATTCAGTAATTATCCTTATAAAGCACTACCGCAAGATAAGAATGAGGAAATTTGATTCTATTCATTCCAGTGCTAGATACAATGGAGGTGATTGATTCTAACTTGCGGTGACCCAGGAAAAAGAAATCTGAAGTGGGGGTTACAGAAGTAGAACCTTAATATCTTTAATATCTCCCTCCTCTGCACGTGTTCTAGCAGGGCATCTCCTCTTTCCTCTTAGCAAGAGTCCCTCTGCCCAAGAATTGAGGTAATTCCAGTTCTGATCTGTATCAATTAGAAATGACTGTCACACAGTAATGATATTTGCGGAATATAAAAGTGTTCAATCATAATTTAAGGAGCAAGTCATGGCTCTGTCATAACAAAACGATTCCAGCCTTCCCATTGCTTCCACAATTGCACAGCTAACATTTTTGAATTCAAAACAGAAATGTGACCTATAAAATGCCATCCGCATAGACATCCCCCAGTATGATGATATTGTAGTCATAATAAATTAGGGGTTATGAAAAAGAAAGGAAACAATAAGAAATATTTTAAAGTCCTATTCTTACATAAAGTTAGTGGAACTCTGAAAGGAAACATTTCTAGCAAGTCAATCATAAGAAAACATTAATAGACACTGAAGATACAAGAGTCATCTTCCTGTTGAACTGGGCTAATCAAGGGCAAAGCTCAACATTGTCATCTGTTTGTATATATTTAATGAAATTATAAATTTTAATTCAGCCCTAGTTTATGGTTATGATTTCTTCTTTTCTTATCAATGCCTGCATCTGGGAGCAGTGAGATATGGATCTATCATGTTTCCTCCTACTTCAAAATGTATCCTCAATAATACTTAAATCAAATGTAATAAAGGAGAATGGAGTACTCCTTTCAGACTTTTGTTTTGCCCACAACAAACACAGAGAAGATTTATTAGAGGAAACATCAGCTGGGGAGCCAAAGAGATCTTAAATTCCCTTAGTTTCTTATTAAGCTGAACTGATTCGAGTGCACAGCAAAGGAAAGTATCACAGCAATTTGAATGTTGAGTGGGTACAGACCATGCTTCCCCATTATCATCCTGTTCCCCAGTTTCAGTTGTGACCTGTGAATCTCTTTACATCTGAGTTACTAAGCAACTGAACTAATGGACACAGCGGTACAGGTCAGCACAGCTTCTATTGATCTCCCATTGACTTGACCATGCCTTTCACCAAGTGCCCAAACTTGGGGCACCCAAAAGCAGAGTTAAAGAGGAACACTTAATTAGCTTTCAACATGAAAAAAAAGCACAAACTTGTTTTCAATTTTTCTTTTCAGGACACATTATTTTTCACAGGCTTCTAAAGAGTGTATTCTAATTCACACTTAAAATTGTAAATTTATACTCAAGGATGAAAACTGATCACAATAACTGCTGCTTGCTCGATTCCTTACCATCTAAACGTGTGTGCTGTTAGCTGGCCAGAAGGCCAAGCTCAGAAATGGAATGAGGTAGAGAAAAATGGACTGGAAGATGATATCTGCACCATATCTCTAACCCCCGATCTGTTACTAAATATCCAGGTATATTTGAACAAACGATTTCCTTCCTTTGTCAAAAGTGGGTCCTATTTATACACTTTTTTTTTAACATGGTGAGAATGAGAAAAGATACGAAATATTTCTTTCTTGTTATTCTCTTAGCAAACATTTCTTTTGAGGCTAAGTTTGTGCATTATGCTAAGTGTGTAGAACATAAAACGTTTCACTCATCCAGATGATTTCCTCTGAGTTTATAATAGCAAAAAATAAGGCATATACATATATAACTATAAAGCAAGGTAGAATGTGGGCATTGTTCCAGAGCTGGAAATGAGAACGTACTATGATGACATACTATGGGAATACCTTAGAAGGAAACTCACTTAGCTTCAGGGCCTTAGGGAGATTCTTTGGAGACAGTGTCCTTTGAGCTGGGTTTGATCAATAGATATCACTGCTTTGTGGAAATAGAGAATAGCAGGAGGTAATTCAGAGATTGGTAAAATACTGAGTATAATTCAGGAACAACAAATAATAATCCTAGTTACATTTTTTTTTAATCTTGAACATTGTACTGGGTTTAATCTAAGCTCTTTGTGAATATTAACTACTTGATACTTATAATGACACGATATGTACCATCATTATTATCTCTATTTTAGAGATTAAGAAAGTGAAACACAGGAAATTGAAGTAGCTTGTAAAGGTCACTCACTAAATTGGAAAACCAAGGTTTGGATTTAACAACGTGATGCCAAAACCTACACTCTTAGCAACATTTCTATGGGGTCATATTAGACTCACACATGGTAATAATTATAGGAAAGAGAGTGTGAAATAATTATGTGAAAGAGAGTGAAGGGAATAAGGTCACAATATAGCTTTAAAAAGACAATGGAAGGTCTCAATATTCAGGCTAAGGGCTTGAAATTTTGAAAATGGATAACCATAAAGTCATTTAACCCTTTGGTTGAGAATAACATAACTAAAATTATGCGAATATTATTCAGCATAAACAAATGCTAAGTATTCTTCGGGTTGCAAGTAATAGACACTCTCTAGCTACCTTGGGAGGGGAAAATAGAAGATTTGAAAAGCTAAGCTTAGGGATGAATAAGAACTAGACAGATTTGGTCATCTCCACTGACAGTCTTCATTGGTGCAAGTGACAGCCACCAGTGATCACTATTGCAGTGCCATTTTGTCCAATTTTGAATATATTGGGGGGGTGGTTACTTGGTAGCCTTCATTTGGGTGAGGAGTCCGCACTTGAACAACTGACCATCTCTGGTTCCAACTCCAAAAACACACAGTAGGAACATGTTAGTGTATCAGGTCCAGTTCTCAAAGCAGGAAAAATGAAGAAGAGTTAAGGAGATGTATCAACTCTAATACTGAACGATTACAAAACCCTCAGTGCTGAGAGTGAAAAAAGAGATACTGGAATTGGGGAAACTCATCACTTTGCAATGGTGATGGTCTTAGAGCTAGGTTAACACGTGTCAGTATTAGGATAACGAATGCTGACTTGGAAAATAATCAAGTGTGTGATGATTAGATACGGGGCAGGGATTAGGAAAAAGTGAGGAGTCGACAGTCATGCTGAAGTCGTGAGCCCAAGTGACACAGAAGATATCATCTCCATATACTTTAGTTCTAGGTGCTCAAAGTCAGCAAGCATGTGTAGACACATAGGGGAGATTAATACCACCCATGCTAGGATTTATTTGCTGAGGGATATTTTTCCAGACTCTCTGCATGTGTTCTTTAAAGTTGACATAAGTTGTAAGGTGTACATGTTATATTTGATACGTTTCACCTGTAACAATCTTTTAAAATTCTTTAACTACCGATCCCCTTTGGGTTATATGAGAGAACAGCCATTGTATTAAAAAATATCAATACAGATATTTCTTTTATAAGTTTCCACTGTAAGCAGACCACTGTGTGAGGCACTGGAAATCAAAATATGTGAAACAATATCTATTTTCAAGTGACTTGCAGTCTGGAAAGAAATCAGGACATAAAACATAATTTGTGAGCCTCATGACTAAGGCAATAGATGATGCAGCAATTTGCAGGAACTATTTTGTAGGGCAGATGAGATTTGAACTGGGTCTTCTAAAGGGATTTCAACAAGATTCAGATACATATGTAAGATCACTAGATCACTGTTGGTACAATGAGTTGACATATAGAAGTCCTGGATAATAATGCTAGAGATAAGAACTAGCAGTGGGTCCCTTCTATGCGCCAAGCACAGTGAGGTATGCTTCAGTAAGTCATGCCATCTAATTCTCTCCAAATTGTCTCACCCAAGGTGCAATTTATCTTCTCCATTTTACAGATGATAAAACTGACGGAGAAGTAAAATGTGTTGTTCAGATCACAAAGGTCGTGAATGTCAGAACCCAAATGGTAGCAAGCCACGTTCTTTAAGCTCTATCACTTGGTTTCCCAAATGAGAGGCTAACAAAGAGGAGTTCTATTTTTTATTGTCCTCTGAGAACTATTTTTTTTTGCTCCTCTGACAATTTTTTAGATACACTTCTTCCCCATCCCACTCAAACCCACCAAAATTATTTTTTAATGTTGATTTATATTTGAGAGAGAGAGACAGACAGACAGCAAGCAGGGGATGGGCAGAGAGACAGGGAGACACAGAATCCCAAGCAAGCACCCAACTCTGAGTTATCATCCAGAGTCCAACGCAGGGCTCGATCCCACAAACTGTGAGATCATGACCTCAGCCGAAGTCAGAAGCTTAACTGACTGAGCCACCCAGGTGCCCTTAACCCATCAAATTTTCAACTGCAAACCTCTACCTCAAATATCTACCACAGGTATTTCATAGTTAACCAGTGTTTCAGCTTTCAAGTCACTATCTTTAGCTGCAAGATCTCTGCTCAGTTCCAAACTGAGATTTCCAGTTGTACGTTGGACATTTCCATCTCTCAATCGTATTTCTATTTTAAGTTCACAATAATTGGCGTCTAATCTATCCTCCTCTTAGAAAATCTTTCTTGTCCAGCTTAGCTATTTCCACCAAAGGATCCACCAACCTCCCAGCAATCCAGGCCTCCAAAATCAATCAACTTGGCATCTTCTTTCTGTTTTTATTTTGTTGATGATCAATAAATACAGCCAATGAATGGTCTTTCCAGACATCTACTTCTCATTCCTCTCTACTCCAATGACTTCTATATTAAGATGTTGAAGGAATGTTCCTTTATTTATTTATTTATTTATTTATATTTTTTAAAGTTTATTTATTTATTTTGAGAGTTAACAGAGATAGCCTGAGAGGGGGAGGGGCAGAGAGGGAGAGAGAGAGAGAGAGAATCTTCTCTCGGTGCAGAGCCCAATGCAGGGCTTGAACGCACAAAACCCTGAGATCATGACCTGAGCTGAAACTGAGAGTAGACGTTTAACTGATTGAGCAACCCAAGTGCCCCAGAATGTTCCTTTAAATACAGTTCAAATAAGCCCTCTTTCCAATCAAAACATCTGGTATTTACCTATTGCGTATTAAGTTAGGTGTTAGCTACTACTAATTCCAGCATCCAAGATCATAAGTAAGTTCCTCTATAGTACTGATAGAAATTACATTTCTTTTTAATTTTTTATTGTTTATTTATTTTTGAGAGAGAGAGACAGAGCACAAGCGGGGGGAAGGGCAGAGAGAGAGGGAGACACAGAATCTGAAGCAGGCTCCAGGCTCTGAGCTGTCAGAGCAGAGCCTGATGTGGGGCTTGAACTCGGGAACGGAAAGATCATGATCTGAGATGAAGTCTATCGCCTAACCGACTGAGCCACACAGACGCCCCTAGAAATTACATTTCTATGCACATCTTTCCTTATTCACTTTGTTCTCAAATCAAATGTATTATTTCTGTAACCACTCACCAATCCTGCTTCATTTTTTGTCTTTGTGCTTTTTTTGTTTTGTTTTGTTTTTTGGTGTCGTCATCCAGGACGTCCTGTCGCTGCTATCAGTCAGCTTAAACTACAATTTTGCTCTAGTAACGAATAGCTCCAAATGCTAATGCTTGAAAACAATGAAGGTTTATTTCTCACTCACATTCATTTGCCTGTGGTTTTGCTTCATGTCCATTACATCCTCTGAACAAGGCTAATGGACCAGCTATTATTATCTAGAACACAATAGTCTCTTGGCAGAAGGAGAAGAGAGATAATGGGACCATGTGTTGACTCTTTTTTTAATTTTTTTTATTTTTCTTATTATTTTTTAATATGAAACCTGTTGTCAAATTGGTTTCCATACAACACCCAGTGCTCATCCCAACAGGTGCCCTCCTCAATACCCATCACCCGCCCTCCCCACCCTCCCACCCCCCATCAGCCCTCAGTTTGTTCTCAGTTTTTAAGAGTCTCTTTTGTTTTGGCTTCCTCCCTAACCTCTTTTTTGTGTGTGTTGACTCTTAAAGCTTCTCCTTGGAAATGGTGCACATTTTATTAACCAGAGCAAGTTATTTGAGGAAATCTGACCAATGGACTTAGAGCTATAATTATTATCTATGTGCCAGCCCATCAGGGAGAGGCAGTGAGTGCATTCTACCATAATACTATCTACTACATTTTACTCTCTCCGACATCAAAATACCAATTATCCAGAATGGCCATGTTACTAAGATGCTTTTCCAGATTTTTCCAGGCAAAAATAATTTGAAAATACAAAGCATTTTTATGCTGCTTCTCTCAAATTTTTGTGTGTACGTTGAAAGTTCTGCTATGATTCATGAGCTGTAGCATATAACACTTAGCACAATGCCTTACACATAATGTATGTTATAAATGTTTATTGAATTTAATTGATTTTATCTTCTATGAAATAGGGAGACACTGAATATTTTTATGCTGAGAAAACTATGATCAAAATGTATTTCAAGCTGGTTAACATGACAACTGGAACAATATTTGCTTCTTTAACCATCTTGGTGTTTTGATAAATATATTCTCACAATATACAGAACACATAGAGTTAAATATTTTTCATAATTTGTCTCCAATAGATCACAAACCCTAAAATTACTCGAATCCAAGTTTTTTCTAAATGATTTCTCTTGTACCCACATTAACTCAGTGCAGCGAAAGTAGAATTTACATGGCAATGACAATTCTTTTAGTAATGAAGTAAAAAGGGAACTATATACTATATCCTAATCTTTGAGTTCAAGGTTGTATATCACTGCCAATGTATAGCTAACATCTGGTGTGAAGCTGGAAAAAATAGTGCCTGAAAATTGTTTAACCAATAATTAAATGCCTGATTGAATGAATGAATGAAAAATAAATAAATGTGTAGATTAAAAAATATTTGGTAATGATAAACTACTTGTTAACAGATATATATATATATATATATATATATATAAGATATAGTAGCCATTGCTAATATGATATGGTATTGAATGTCAGAAAGTACTTAACTCCTCCATGTATAAAGTTTAAAAAATGATTTTATCCTAGAAAACCATGGAAAGTTTAGATGTATCTCTCTCTTATTTGACAATGTGATCAAGAGAACGATCACTGTTTTTTTGTTATAAGAATATAAATATGCACATAATATATTAGGGCTTATGATACATTTCTTAAAAATATTTTTTGAAAGAAAAATCAAACAGAACAACCTCCAGATGTTTTTATGAGGTCTTCTTTAACCAATTGAACCTGAGAAATGTATATGATGGTTTCCACTTCATTCTCAATGCCTGTAACTTAGTAAAAGTTAATCACGTGTTCATTTTATGTCACCATACACTGCCACCAACAGCACTGTGAATGACCTAAGCCAGTAAAATCAAATATTTTAGAGTCTGTTGTGTTTGAGTAGAACAATTCATGTAAAGCAGATGAATTCCAGGTTTTCAATCAGAACCAGAACAATGGCCAGGAAAACTGCCAAGCTCAAACTCATAAACACTCGGTCAAAACAATAATAAAAATCTTGTCTCACGGTATTCATGAAATGAAAAGCTGTCTGTATAAAATTCCTTGCTTGAAATCTTTGTGATTATCAAATGTTTCATTTTCCACTTAAACAGTCAGTGACTTATTAAAAAATACTGCATTGTCAATATGTATGGTCAGAGATAATAGGCTAGATATGAACACCGGTTTCGGTATTCACCCAACTTTTTCTTCTTTGAATAATTCAAGTCATAAAAATTACACATACATACACGACTGAGAAAATATTTATGTTTTGCTGCATGCCACTGGTAAATTGTGAAAGCTAAAATCATATAACTTTTATTACTGAATAACATATCAGAATAGGACCTACACATAAGCAACTGTGAAGAGATTACATGAAGGCAAACCCAGCTGAAATGTTTGCTGAATAAGTCCAGTTGAGCTCTTAACACTTTGACAACGAAAATGTTTCAATATTTCTATCTGTGCTTAGAGTCCTGTAGAATAAACCCTACACTAATGATAACAGTTAAAATTCATTAAGCCCTTAATATAGGTCAGATACCTGATCACGTTCTTTATATATTTTATTTCACTTAATCTTTACAGAATGCGTAAGCAGGAATGCTTAAGTAGATGAGGAAGCTAACACAACATTTGGATAAAAACCTTGTATAGTGTCATACAGCCAGTTAGCAATGGAGTCAGGATTTGAATGCGGGCCAACTGACTCCAGAGGGTGCCTCCTTAACAACAACCCTGTATAGATAGGCTTTGTACACCTCTGTGGGAAATAAATAATCTGGAATTTCCACATGAAGTATTCACATTGAGGTTTGGAAACAAAGTTTTCTAATGATGGAAGCCTCTATATATCACTGTAATCCTAGTCGCCAGATTACCATTCAATACGTAATACACAAAGATGGATGCAAAAACATAAAGAAACAAGACTTAATAACTATTAATTCATTTACTCATTTATTTCTGTATTAATTATTCATCAGGCACTTATTATGTGCCAGTCCTTAGTTAGACATTGTATTAGTTTCCTATTGCTGCTGTAACAAATTACCCCCAAGTTAGTGGCTTAAGACTACATGAATTTATGCTCTTACAGTTCTCGAGGTCAGAGGTCTAAAATCAAGGTATAAACAGGGCTTCATTCCTTCTGACAGCTTCAGAAGAGAATTCATCTCCTTGTTTTTCCTAGCTTCTAGAAGCTTCCTGCATTCCTTGGCTTCAATCTCTTTCCTCCATCTTGAAGGTGCATCACTTCAAACTCTAGTTTCATTGTCACATTACTTTTTTTTTTTTTTTGGTCTGTTTGTTGTCCTTATTGCCTCTTTCTTATAAGGATCTTTGTGATTACATTGGATCCACTGGGATAATTCAGGATAATGTTATCATCTCGAGATTCTTAATCACAGCAGCAAAGTCCATAATGCAATGGAAAGTAACATATTCACAGGTTCCGTGAATGAGAACATAAGCGTCTTTGAGGGAAAGTTATTGTTCCAACACCAAAGGGTAAAAAGTCCAGATATTCCCCTGGAGATACTGAAGGAGCCATTGAAGGATATAAAGCAGGGAAGGACAAAATTTGAATTTAGAAAGAGTATTTTGGCAGGCCCGAAGAGGAAAGCTGTTGGTGTAATCCTTTTGAAATGATTCAAAGCCTGAGCTTATAGAGTAGAAGTGAGGATTGAGAGAAGAGCAGTGATCTGAAGAACATTTCGGAATTAGGATCAACTAGGACACAGTGAAATTGTCCATAGGTAATCATTTTTCTTTTGGAGCTACACATCCATATCTGCAAGAGATAAATGCTGTGTTGTATAAAAGGCTTTTAAGTTTGTGATAAAATGCCTCTTTAATTCAGAACAACATAGAAGACATCATGTGACATAGCTATGGGGCAAATTCCCACTAATGTATTCATTTCCTGTGGAATAACATCAATCACCCATCTTTAATTGAAAGAAAAGCTAACTATTCTCCTTTATTTATAGACACTATCAGTATTATTTGACAATATTACATCTAAAATCCAACTATAGGATATCAATTGGTTTCTGGCCTTAGAGAAAGAGCCCATTTTATCTGAAGTGATACATTTGAAGACGATCTATTGCTAGACATGTATGAATTAACTCCATTTAATATACTAACACCTGCTGGATCAGGTTTTCCTTATTGTAAATATTAATATTTCTTATCAAGATTCAGTCCTATTCAGTAAAATTGCTTTTTTATATCACACGCTGCTCTTGGTGATATTTTTAAGCCTGCTCATAACAGGTGCAGTGTATTATACGCATATAGTTTCCCCATTCACTAAACACCATTCACAAACATGCCAAGCCGTTCATAGAAATTCATTCCAAAGAGTTGTTTCCAAAGTTTCTGCCAATAAAGGGAAATTTTGAATTAGAAGAGAAGAACTTGTGAGAATTTGTCAGATGGCTGGTGGCTGGGATTAGTTTTAAGCATTTTGGACCAGATGTCATCCACAGTCAATGTAAACCAAACGCTTTTATCCGTTAATCTCATTTGTGCTATTTATTTTGGAGAGAAATGTAACCTATCTGCTTATACCAACCTATGTGATTCATTTACATTTAAAATCTTCAAAAAGTTACTTTAGAAAGAGAAGGTTGGTACCAAAAATAACAGCTCCCTTTGGATGAGACTGAAAACCTTTGCGAGAGGATGGCAGAAGGGTGGGGGAAAAAAAAAGCTTCCAAAATCCCATTGGCATATTTTGCAAGCTTAGACACAGAAAGGTCTTGAGTATGGCAGGCAAGTCTAAGTATCAATATTCCAATAGCTTTAAAAGTTTTAAAATCCTTACTATTGGGTATTGGATAACAGTAAAATCAGGTAAGGAATAAAAAGGCCACTGATAAGAGAGCCCTATTTTGCTACAACACTCCTTTGGGGACTCTTTTCCCCTCTCAGTTTGCTCTAGCCTGCCAACTCTGGCAATGGAATGTCCAGCACACCAGCCTTGAGCCACGACATTTCTAGCACGCCAAGGATCTACATGTTCCTATTGCTAACTGAACATACTCCTCTCAGATGAAACAAGCGATTGGGAGACCTGTGTGGCCCTAGATTCTGTCATCTCATTTCTCACATTGAATGAAATAAAACCATGCCTGTGGCACAGAGGGAGCGAAACTTGTTGCCCTCTACTTACACAGGCCTGGCATTCTCAAACTAATGCAAGCCTTTTCAAAATCTAGCTTTCTGAGTTTTCAGGTTAGTGGTTATTTTTATTTTAGCCACACGCTCAGCAGCCATAAAAGAATACTGGAATTCCTTAGTAGTTTTTAAGATGCTCAAATACGGCATGACTTTCCTTCACTATGTTCTGGGTCAAAAAGGTTGAGATATAGGATTGCGAGGCCCTTTTATCTAGAAAGGTAACTTCCTTTTTGATTTATCAGTTTTATTGATATCTAAGGATATGACAATGCCCAGAGAAGACTCTGAAGATACTAAGAATATCTGTTAAATTTGGCAGCTAGTTGTTTTCAAGATGCCAATGAAAGGCAATTCTACATCTACATAGCTTTTGTGAAGTAACCAATTGTAGTTGCTTGTTTGAATGCAATCCTTTCTCTCTTTCTTTCTCTCTTCCTTCCTTTCTTTCCATCTTCCTTCCTCCCTCCCTCCCTTCCTCCCTCCCTCCCTTCCTCCCTCCTTCCCTCTCTTTCTCCCTCTTTCCCTTTCTTTCTTTCTTTCTTTCTTTCTTTCTTTCCTCCCTTCCTCATTCCCTTCCTCCCTAATGTTTTTTTTTTTTTTTGGTGGGAGAGAGAGAGAGAGAGGGGGGCAGAGCATGAGTAGAAGGGGCAGAGAGAAAGACAGAGGGAGACACAGAATCCAAAGCAGGCCCCAGGCTCTGAGCTGTCAGCACAGAGCCCGATGCGGTGCTCGAACCCACGGGCCACAAGATCATGAGCTGAGACAAAGGTGGATGCTTAGCCGACTGAGCCACCGAGGAGCCCCTGTTTTCTTAATCTTATCAGTCTAGAAACCATTTTTTTTTTTTTTAAGTACAGCAGGCAAATCTTGGGAAAGTATGTAAAATTTATTCTGGAATGCAGCCTGCCCTGGTAGAAGTTCTGGGCCTTTACCAAAGTCACTCAACTCACAGTTTTTCTGCTTCTGCAAGTGGCAACCTGGGATCAGAGCACCTGCCTGTGTAATCAGGACATGGAGAAGTTTCTGTGAGGATTAAGCTCTTGGAATTGTATTTCATTCCATAAAAGTTATTAGGCCTGATGTAGGGGCCAGACTATGTGTTAGGCCCTGAGGACACTCAGATGAGCTCCCTTCAGCTCTTAGCCACCAGGAGTTCACTTTGGACACACACAGAGAGACACTCGAAAATCATGAATAATAATTGGGGAAGAAACTGCAGAAAAGAGTTTATGAATGTTAATATGACATGCATAGCGGAGATTTGGTATGTAGATTTGCCAACTCTAAATCCGTTGCTCTTGTCATATTGTAATAGGTTAGGATAATACTCTGGACCTGTGACGCCCATGCATCATGAAGCAATTTTCGTCATGGCCTCTCAAATGACCACTTCCATAGACTGAGTGTTTGGGTACCCTCAAAATCCATGTCTTAAATCCTGACTCCTAATATGATGATATTTGGGAGTGAGGCCTTTGGGGGATGATTATGCCATGAGGGCAGAGCCCTAATGAATGATAGTGTTACCCGTATAAAGGAGACCACAGAGAACTCTCTTGCTCCTTCTGTTGTGTGAGGTTATAATGACAAGACAGTCTTCCGTGAATCAGGAAGTAGGCCCTCCCCAGATACCGAATCTGTTGGCACCTCGATCTTGGACGACACAGTCACCAGAACTGTGAGACATATTTTTGTTTATAAGCCACCCGGTCTATGGTATTTTATTAGAGAAGTCTGAACAGACTAAGACAACCAGGGTACATTAAAATACATCATTAATTTTTATTCTTAAGACTGTTCTCTGATCGCCAGCCTTCTTTATGGAAAATAATTCCTACTCTTGCCAATGTTCTACAATGGCTTTGTCTTCAGGAGCACAGTTAACCAGCAGTTAGACTTAGTAGGAAGAGATTCTGCATTGTTGGTGAGACAAGGTGGATGAGAATCCCAACTACGCCACTTAATCCAACTGGGCACTAACGTCTTCATCGACATAACCAAGTTCCTACCTCACAAGGCTATTCTGAAGATTACGAGAGTTAACATCTGCAAAATTATACATCAAATTATGTGTCATTTGCAGGCATACAAAAAATTAAGTTTTCTTTCTATTGCCCCTTTCTTCCTCGCCTATAATATAACACAGCCAGGAATGCAGAGCTTTATAAGAAATGTACCCAAGTTGCTGACCACCACGGGATGACAGGCATCATATTCCCTCTAAATTATTCAAAGAGAACTCCCAAAGATCTTTACTGCCGATAGGCTTCCATATTCATGCAGCCAATAAATATTAAGTGAATACCCACTCCGGGCTTGACAGTGGAAAATATAATTATAAATAAGATAATATCACCCTAGATTTTTTGATGTTTCAATTTTATAAGCAATTATGGAGCGCTATTATGTGCTAAGCACATAGCCAGGGATGGAGGTAGGTCTTTGAACCAGATTTGGTACGTCTTTCCATATAACTTTCAATTTAGTAGTGGAAACAGTGCCATATAAGTTAAAAAGACCATGAGAGTTCAGTAATAGGGTTCAAGGAAATACACAGGAGGATCGACTAACTGGACACGAACAATGGGGGATGAGTCAAAAGACTTTATAGAAAATGTGACATTAAGATCGTGATCTGAGGATATAAAGGATAAAGGGAACAGTCAGTCAGGAAAGAGAAGAGGGAACTTGCAAGGTTGGGAGAGGGTTTGGATGTGGAACAATGGAGCATTTCAGCAAAAGACGATTATGGTCAAAGATCATTAAGTGACAACAGAGCAAAGCACACTAGTGTATGAGAGTCAGGAAAATGGAAGCACGGAACACAAGAAATGTTGAAAACTGAGCCTGGAAAAAGAAGCTGGACCCACACTATGAAGGGTCTTTTGCGCTACATTAAAAATTTTGAATACATATGAGAATAATGGAAAACTATTGAGTGCTGTTATATATGACGGTACCATGATCAGGTTTGCATTTTACTTTTATTCTCTAGCAAAACCTGCATAGCACCTTTGTCTACTTTTTAATGTCTAAGCATAGAGGAATTAGATCTTAAGATTCAGAAGAAAGAAACACACTATAGGCAGAAGACAAAAAAAATACAGAAAAATATGAATAATGGAGAAGCTATTTTAAAAGCAGAGAAATCAAACCTTTTTGTTTCTTTTTCATTAATCATATATGTAATTACTAAAGATATGTGATTATTAAATTTATATAATTAGTATCCAACCTCCTGCTAGACTGTATGATTATGAAGGTGTAACCATGTTACCTGGGTCACTATTCTATCCCCAGTGCCAAGGGCAGTGCATCGAACTAACTAACATACAGTTTTTGAATGACTGAGCCCAGGGATAAAAATAGCATGCAAGCCTTAATGGGCATTGGTGTGACAGCAGAATCGAGTGTTAACAAATGTAAATAAGAAAGAAGAGGGGTGCATGGGTGGCTCAGTTGGTTAAGCACTGACTTTGGCTCAGGTCACGTTCTCACCGTTCATGAGTTCAAGTCCTGTATCGGGCTCTGTGCTGACAGCTCAGAGCCTGGAGCCTGCTTCGGATCCTGTGTCTCCCTCTCTCACTGCTGCTCCCCTGTTCATGCTCTGTCTCTTTCTCTTTCAAAAATAAAATAAATATTAAACATTTTTAAAACAGAAAAAGAATAGTACATAATACATTTTAGAAAATCTCAAATTTACTTTTTTCACCTTTTTTTTGGTCTATAAAGTAAATAAACTCCCAGCTCATCAGAAATGCTATTCCTTTATGTCATATCCAAGAAGTACAGAGAGCTGAGGTTTTGTAATTTTAGTAATTGCCATTATAATTATTTTAGGGTAATATTTGAAAGGTATATTCTCTTTTCATTTTTTTCATTAGTTTTTGGAACTTATGAACTAGCTTTATTCTCAATTCTGAGAAATCATGCAGTGTGTTTAAAATATTTTTCGTGATTTTCATTTCAAATCAACCTCAATAATTGCTTTGATACTAAAAAGTTTCAGAATGCCTATGATTATGGGTATTAATTCACATGCATTAAAAACAGCCACCTCTATGTAGACCTGTTATGACTGTTCATAGTACAACAAAACAGGAAGTGAAAGATTCCATATTTTCTTTAAATGCAAAAGAAATACATATAATCAGATAAAGTATATCCCATTGGGAATTTAGCCAAAGCCATAAACCCCTGCAGGGAAATTAGTCTACATCGGCCTCATTTAAACACACTAGAAGCCAGGGTAACAGAGAATGTGGATACAAAAAATTATAATGTGAATGTGGCTTTTTGCAAAAAGCATCAAAATTAAGCATCTAGTCTATTATTTGTCAAAACAATGCTTTCCTATTCCACTTAATCATTACTTTATTAAAAAAATAAAACCTCTATAATCTTTTTTTCACCCATAAAGCAGCGATTCTGGATATTTAGGGAAGAGTGCACGATTGCTTGTATTTGAATGTTTTGAATTCTAAGAGGCAGGTTTCTTTGTTGACTTAATCAACAAGCTAAGCACAACCCTTTCATCCTTCCCAGTAGAAAGCAAAAACCACAGTCATCGCTGCTGATGCCACATAAATGGCCCTCCATTTAAAGATGAGAGCTGGCAGCTTGTGAAAGATTTTGTCCTCTCACTTGCTACTCATTGCAAGGTTAAAGAGTCATGCTATCTGCTTTTTCACATCTGGAGTGTAGCTTACAAATGCTACCATGCATATGCCATTAATATTATTACTGCACACATCATTATTAGTAGCATAATTATCATGTCTTAGTTTTACATCGCTATGCACTTTTTAATGGAATCTAGTTCCTGCAACCGTCTCGAATGCAAAATAACACGGGAATATCATTCTGATTTTGAATGGAGACAAGGTGTTTAACAGATAGGCCCTAACTCACAGTTGGGATAAAGATCAAATTCATGAATTCTACAAACAAACAAAAAAATAAATTTAGACAAACAAAATGACGGCTGAAATGAAAGGCAATTTTGTGTAATACAACTACATAAATAAAAGCCACTTAAATAGCATTCCATGCTGCTTTCTAATTAAGTTATTTTTGTTTGCATTGGTCCTCAAACAATATGTGATTTTTTCCAGGTAATTGTTTTGAAAATAAACATTTGAATTAATGTCTGAATTTCATGTTTTCCATTTTTCAAAAAGTGAATAACTGAAAAGCTACCCAGCATTCGCTTGGATATAACTTTAATAAAATAATGATACATTGTTATGACTGAACGACCCTTAGGGAATCTGAGGTTCTACTACTTTAATGAGGCAATCTCAACCAATTTAAGAAAATCTAATGTTTTTTAAAGATGAAAGTCCGGTAAAAACCCACAGAGAATCCTTGTGTCCCTAAGACACAGGAACACACAAGCAAATATTCTCAGAAGCCCCTCACCAATATAAACATCACTGTCAGTCTGGATTATGGATATCACCTAACTGGTTTCGTTATTTTGATTAACCTGTAGTTAACAAGTACTGTGAAAGCTACTGTCTGATGGTTAAACATTGGCTTTTTTTACATTTCTGTATTGGCACAAATAAAACTATAGCATACTTATTTTCATAAGAGTTAAATCACTCAGTTCCTACACTATTATGACTGTTTAGCTTCTAGAAATGACTACGATATCATATGCGTGATAAGACATTTTTCGGATATCCCTGATGTCCAAGAAGTAAGAATTAGGAGACTCAAGTCTGGTTTGTTCTGCTACCCAAGATCTGGGAATCTGGAGAATCACTTTGCTTTATAACACATAGGCAAAAATACTTATGCTACAGAGCTGTTGTGAGTACCAAATGTTAGTTTTAGGGATCTGACTTTTCAGAATGGTTACGACCTTAATTTTCTGCAAAACAAAATGTTTTCAACACACAGAAATCACTTCAATATAAATCAGAAATGATTGCTGTCATTTATTATATACCAGAGGTAGTGAAAAAACTTTGTACCTTTTATATCAATTAACCAAGATGCTCACTGAGGTCACCCTGAGTCAAAATAAATCTTATGTTAAAACTCATCCTCCTTCTAGTAGATGACACAGCATCTTTGGTAATAACTACAAAATACTTACAGGACCTTTTCTCCCTCAAACTCACGTCTGGCTGAAAATTACTTTGCTAATATATTATTCCAGTGTTTGCATGCACAGACTCATATTGAAAGTTCTTCTGACTCCTTTATGTCTCAAATAGAACACCTCTATAAACAGAAATGTGTATATCAGGCTCCTGAGATCAGGACAACATAAGAGCTTTAAATCGCTGAACCATAAAAAGTTTAAAATCTAATATTTTACATCATTTTCTAGAAATCCTTCAGTGATATTACCACCAAAGTATTTTGGGGCTGCTTTTTCTTTTAGGCTTATCCTCTCTGGGGTCCTCATCCTTCCTCTCTTTCCTCCGTAACCTCTGCCCTCTTTCTTATCTCTACTCTTTATCCTCAAAGACTGTTAAAGTCCTTTTCAAAGCCATGCAACTCTCTCTTCTTTGTTCATCTGATTCTAGATCATTCCCCGAGGACTCCACCAGGTAGCATGAAAGCAGCCACTTCAGGACTTTCTCTACAACCAGGTCAGTCTTTCCACAGAGAAACTTTAATGCCGGTAGTTATTTATTTATTTTTTAATTATTCTCTCCCCAAGCACACTGACAGCAATAGTATGAGATAAACATAATTGTTGTCATTGACATTTTGCAGATAAGGAAACTGAGGTCTCAGTGGTTTAAGCCAGCAGTCCCCAGAGACATGCACTTAATGAGTGTGAGAGTCAACCTTGCCTCATCTTTGAACATTGTCAACTTTGACCTCAGATCGCGCCTTAGATTTCTGATTCCCATGTTAGTTCCTATTTGGACTTGGTCCTTCCTGCTTTGTCTGCCCTTCATCTGTAGCTGACTCTGCATTTTTTTCTAGCAAATCTCCTGCCAGCTTTTCCCTTCCTAGTTTCTGAATTCAACTTCACACCCTATTTTCAACCTTTCTATTAAAAGGAATTCCGTATCTGGTAAAGATGGGAGATATGTCAGCATCAATCTGATGAGTTAATGCACATAAAAATGCTTTATAAACTGTAAACCTCTCACCAAATATAAGGCATTACTGTTGAAATATGCTACATATAACTAATTTAATCAATAAAAGCATATAAGTGAATTATTTTAGAGTCTTGAAACTGAATGGCAGTTTATAATAAATATCCTTAGTAGAAACTGTTATGTAATGAAGCATCAAAGGTAATAACAATCTATCACAGACATCTAACCCAATCTTACTAATTATTTTAAATAAAATGTGGGATGTGTTCAAATGAAGCCAGAAAAATGATCAGAAGGAATAAACTCAAAATTTAGGCAGTTTATTTCTTTATACAATTACCTTTTATTATGTATAAGAGTTGCTTTCTCAGGAACTGAAGAGGTTGGAAGTCAACGTATTCACTACAACCCTAGAAGTAAACAGAGAAATGAAATACCATGATTCTTGAGTTCCAAACAAAGATCCTGATAAATTAAAACAAAATTTAAAAAAATATGTTAAAAACAAAGGCCTTTTATTTCAGGTAAACCCAGTAAGATACCGGAAAATATTGTAGCTAGGGACTTCTGAGAAGATGAATGAGTTCCTTATTTGCTCAATATATGTAAGATGATGTATGGAAGATTTGGAACTTCTCTGCATGTTGATTTTCTCTCTGATCTAGAGGTCACTGTCATGGTTGATGGTCAATGAACATCTAGTGGACAGTCTGCTTACTGGAATAGAGTAAAACAAATGTCTGGTTACAGAAAAATGAAAAGCTCTCATTTTCCGATAAACTCTTATGATATAATATATCAGTCTAACAGAGTAGGATTATAGTAAAACTAGAGGGTCTCTATGCTTTATTTTTATTTTGGAAGTTGGAATGCAGTGAGGAGGATAAGCTGTTAATTACAGTAAAATGCTCTAAGTGTAGGACAAGGCATTGCTACATCCTGTTGGGATAGAGAGAACTGTTAGTTTTTCAGTTCTCTCTCCCCATAATGCTGAACGGCGCCCCAGTAAAGGGCTCAATTTCTGCTATTTTCCGGTACTCTAGATTTGGAAGAATTCAATAAATTACAGTTGGTTAGCTGAGTCTAAAAACAAATGGAGTTGTCTGCTTTGGGCCAGAGAACGATTTGCCTACCAAAACAGATGCAGAGATTGGTTGCTGATGTTTTACATTGGATGTAATGAACATTGGGATATAACAATCAAGACAAGCTGACCAGAGAAACGGACTCCACTCCACTGCCTGCTACTATCGTGTGTTGCTTATTTTATAAACTGACATTAGACACCAGTAGATCAAAACTGTAAATAAAAAATACGTAATATTTGAATGAGTCTATATAAACCAATGGTCACTTATTAGATTTGTCATTATTTTCAGTACACCTGGCTGAATCTAACTAAAACAAACAAGCAGAGGCACCTGGGTGGCTCAGTTGAGAGTCAAACTCTTGACATGGGGTCAAGCCACATGTCAGGCTCCATGCTGAGTGTGGAGCCTGCTTAAGACTCTCTCTCTCTCCCTCTGCTTCCCTCCCCTGCTCACATGCTCTCTATCTCTAATAATCATAATAATAATAATATGTTAAAAATTAAAATAAAACAAACAAAACAAAAAACTCAAGATCGTCTCCCATCTAAAGTACCACGGCCACTCACTGTCGTTTAACATTTTATTCCCCAACACATATCTGTATTGACTTACAAGTAAAAGCTAAGGCCAGCTGAAGTTCTTAGCAGTTCTGTGTGCCATAAAGGATAAAATATTTTGATTTATGTTTCGCCTCATCCAAAAAATATTCAACGTTGAAGATGGTGGAATGCAGCTCAGTGATAAAAATGATTGGTTACTGTAATATCTAAAAAGACAACAAACGGGCAACATGCTTTCTATCTATCTGCTTTTGCAACAATCCTATGTAAGATTCACATTTGAATCACACATCTTAACATTTAGATATTAGAGGATTATGGGCAGGAATACTTTGGATGCAAAGAGTGTAATACATCATTGTGTTCTCTGAGGTTAACAAAGTCACAGCAAACTAATGTGATAGTGCTAAAGTTAACCTAGTAATTCCTAATTAAAAAGGAGAAACAACAAGTGGAAAATGAGCAGCTTTAGACATACTGTACCTTCCAGTTAAGCACTCTGTTAATCTTGGTCTTCATTTGACTATAACCCAGAAGACAGGGCTTTAACAGTTCACATAACTTTATTAAGTTGTTCCTAGCCTCATGAAATCAACACTTTGAGAATCAATGAACACAGATTTAGGCTTTGGCAGAAACATTCATGAATTCGCTTCAAAGGTATATTGATATATTGTGTATTAGATACTTGATGCCGTATAACAGAAAAACCTACGACTTGCCTAGATGAGACCCTTGGTTCTAAATATGGCTCGGGTTCAAAACCATCTATTAGACTCAGTTGCTTTGTCATCTACAAAACGATTAAGAAAGGGAAGGATGAATACTATAAGAAAGGAAAGAAATTCCTGTCACACTGTCTGCATAGGGCTGTTTAAAGACTCAAATGTGCTCCCACATGTGCACATCAGAGTGCACAAAATACAAGCCTGAGGGACATCTAAAGTCATGGAGTCCAGTCCTCTCATATTATAGATAAGCAGCAGGAGATTGGAGATTTAGGATTTCCCCAAGGGCATCCAGAAATTTAGGAGGTAGAATTCAATTCTTTTGAGACTCAGTCCAGGGATGTTTCAGATTTGTTTAAAATTTTAATTTATTTACTTTGAAAGAGAGAATCCCAAGCAAGCTCCACACTGCCAGCATGGAGCTGGGTGTGGGGCTCAAACTCATGAAGCGTGAGATCATGACCTGAGCCCAAATCCAGAGTCAAACACTTAACCGACTGAGCCACCCAGGCACCCCAACAGATTCTTTACGTAGATCTTCCATTCACAGCATTATCCTAGTTACTATCAGTCATGTTATTAATATTTTACTGGTGGTAAAATACATTAAATACCCATCCAGTAGCACTACTGACACTTATCTTTTTGAAACTTTCCCTTCTTTGTTTCACAGCCAATAATCTGCCTCTTCTACTGCTCTTCTCTTTCTTCTTTCTTCTTCTTCCCCCTGACCATATCTATAAATATCCCACTAAAGTTTGTTCTCAGCACCTTAGTAACTCCATACTTTCATGGTTTTAACTATCTTTTCCAAATGGGTGACTAGAAAATTTGTATGTACAACTTTTTCAAAATCAAGGACTAGTGAGATATTTATATACAGCTGTTTTAAACTCAGTGACAAAATCATAACAGCTTTGGACAACAGCAACTTTGGGATGAAGAAGACTACGAGTAATGCCTTTAAAATCTAGGAGAATGATTTTCAACCTAGAAATCTCAATCTAATCAAATTATTAAACAGGTATGACCAATTAAATAGACTAAGGGCACATTGAGAGATGAACAAAGTAAACATATTTAATTTTCAATGCTCTTTTTCAAAGGAAATATGAAAAGTAGGTTTTTTTAGCACATGAGGGAGGAAAACAATAACAAATGAAGATGGGACCTACAAAAAAGTAATATTTGAAAGAGCAGAAAACAGTAAATATTTTTAAATAAAAGTATGTCCCAAATGTTGCATGAGACATACTTAAACTAAAAAAAAGTATTTGTTTATCTGACATTCAAATTTAAATAGAAGCCTTACATTTTCTTTCTGAATTTAGCTACCCTAATCTGGCATCCTGATGGAACCTCAGTAATAATAAAACTTTTCAGATAAATTTCAAGATGTCCATACCTCATATCTCATAATACCTAGCATAGAACCAATTTCCAGTGTAAAGACATATTGAGTTGTTTTAGTGATATAATTAGTTCCCTGAACAAAAGCCACCTAAACTATGTTTTACAATTCAACTTATTGTATTTTATCGATGGGTTTGATGACTTTCTATGACTTACCTGAGAAAATTAAATTCTGTTCAAAAAGGTATTATAAATGCTTCATATTTTTTTTTCTTATCCTGGAAAATACCAGCAAAAGGAAGGGGAAATGATTATTGAAATCAACAAATTAGTAGTTCAAATCATACATTATTTCTATATGAAAGGCCAAAATGGAATCATAACAAGATGCTTAGTAAGCCAGCTATCTTTTCCAAGTGGGGAGAAAAATGATTGTTCTCACAACCTGAACTTGGAAAAATGTGATGTCAGTCTGTTGGTACAAATAATGCTTAGTGCTTATATTCATGGTGTGTGGAATGCAAGGAGCAAATCTTTATGCAGGTGAATGAATGTACTAGAATTAGAAATAGGGGCACTTCATTCCTGTCAAATTAAGAACATTGGAACTTCAAAACCTTTATTCTTACAGCATTGGAGAAGGATTGGTATATATTTTTTAAAATATCTGTGTTCTTCACTTCAATGAATACATTTTTTGAAAACGAACGTAATTAATCCATGGTGCTGGATTTCTTTAACTTGCTCATTTTAGTCCTCACTTGACTAGATCTCTTTAACAAATGTCAAATGAAAAGACCATGGAATACTTAAACTCAAAGTCAAAGAACAAAGAAGGGAGTTTGTTGAGGAATACCTACTACCCCAATTCTAAATTGCATTATATTACACTGGATTCTCTCTAGAATTAACAAGAATAAAAACAATATTTTATTTTGTTTCCTAAGATGTTAAAAACTCAATTTTGACAAATTCTCAAGTGTTCCATTATAATCCTTATGGGTGAAATTCAATCATGAGCCTTCCTCCACTAATAAATTTGAGAAGAAGAAATGTGAGAGAATAGATAAAGTTTTAAAAACTCAGTTCCTAAAGCAGTCGTGTCTTGTATTATCATATTGATTTTTTTAACCAAATTAAAGTTCCAGAAAAAGCTGCTTTTAAACTTTCATTTCCAACAGGCCAGATGGGTCCTTTGGTATAAATGCATTCCTAACATTTATCTGATTCTTTAACGGGATACAAAAATATGAGATGGATAAGAGAACACAAAAAATGTAAATAATATTTTAGAGATTAGGTCATATTTACCCTACTATCCGAGTCACTCCATAGTGACATAGATGTATCATTCATTTACATGTATATCCGATTCTGTAGTGATTGTAGGGGAAAAAGTCATATGTTGTTAATATTCCACTTCAATAGACCCTCAAAGATATTACATTTGTTAGACTAAAGTTGTTGGCACAATAAATACGTGGTAGAGAATAATGAAGAGACATGACATATTAAATTATGCCTTCTTTATTCAAATAAACATATGTATATTAAATATATACCCGACCAAGAAGTGCTTTGTCTTCTGGGACCACAAAAATTTAAAAATAAAAACTGGAGAAGATACACTTGTAAATCTACAACTTATTCTTCTGTATGATAAGAACAGCAATAAAAGTCAATAAGCTGAGTTTATCCTTAATATATTTAAAATGATGGGGCGCCTGGGTGGTGCAGTCGGTTAAGCGTCCGACTTCAGCCAGGTCACGATCTCGCGGTCCGTGAGTTTGAGCCCCGCGTCAGGCTCTGGGCTGATGGCTCGGAGCCTGGAGCCTGTTTCGGATTCTGTGTCTCCCTCTCTCTCTGCCCCTCCCCCGTTCATGCTCTGTCTCTCTCTGTCCCAAAAATAAATAAAAACGTTGAAAAAAAAATTAAAAAAAAAATAAAATGAATGCTGCCTTCATTAAAATGAATGCTGCCACACACAATATTTATCTATGAAGTATATCTAGCGTATATGTAAAGATACACATATTTATATCTATAATAAAATGCATTACAACATTAAAAAGATGAGATAGCAATCAACATAAATTTCTATTGTTTTCCACATCCAAATTGATTATCTTCCTCACCTGGTAAGGGTCTTCCTCATTTTGGGAACCAAGGTCATACAGGAAAAGGCCAACACAGAGAAGCAGGGATCCTAAGGGAAGGCTTCCTGCAGAGGGTAAGTTGTTATCGAGACTAAATTTTGCATGTATTTGTTTTTATTACTTTTTTAAGTTTTTTTATTGTTTATTTATTTTTGAGAGAGAGAGAGGCAGAGACAGAGTGCGAGCAGGGGAGGGGCAGAGAGGGAGGGAGACACAGAATCTGAAGCAGGCTCCAGGATCTGAGCTGTCAGCACAGAGCCCGCCCGACACGGAGCTCAAACTCACAGACTATGAGATCATGACCTGAGCCGAAGTCGGACGCTCAACTGACTGCTCCACCCAGGCACCCCAATTTATTATTATTTTTTTAAATAATTAACTGGAGGGAAACATATTCAATGCACAGGAAAATGGTTTTAAGTATATAGATGCATGTAATTTTGTGATTTGTTTTTAAAACATCACAAATAATTTTGTATTAGTAAGACATGAGTATAGGAGAGAATAACCCAAGATGACACCTGATGGATGAGGCCATGTCATGAAAAAATACATTAAACATATTAAGGATTGAGATATTATTCAAAGGATTTAAGTTGCCAGGAAAGGACTTTCAACACACCAGAAAAACCATTTAGAAGAATGTAGATAAGGAAGTCTCCAAGTGGGGCATGTGCTTGGTGTATGGGAAGAAAAGTTTAGAACTTCTATCTATATTTACTTATATTGTTCTTTTTAAATTGTCTATTTTTCAAACATTCTATAATAAATTCAGTAGTACATATTCAATTTTAAATTGACATACATTTGTGAGTGTACATGCATTTACATTTTATTTTACAGAAAGGGGGTTATAGAGGGGCAGAGGGAGAGACAGAATCTTAAGAAACCCTATGCTCAATGCAGAGCCCAATGTGGGGCTCAGTCCCATGACCCTGGGATCATGACCTGAGCTGAAATCAAGAGTTGGATGCTCAAGGCTACCCGGGTGACCCTATACATGCATTTTTTAATTGATGAATTGAGTGCTCAAAAAAGATGTGGAAACCATTAAGTTTGAGAATGGTTTGAAGGAGGCATAAAGACAGAAGGAGGAACAAGGTGAGACACCGGTACATTAATTCTGATGAAGGATGGCAAAGAGGGTCTCTATAAAGCCAGGAGAAATGGGAGTGGAGAGAAGATGTGGACTTGGTTGATATGCAGTAGGTATACTTTCTCTCCTGCAGACACTGAACTTGCGTCTAATTTGTTACCTGCACATATAGACTCAGAGAAATCTCAGAAGATTTTGTTGTTCCTACATTTCATTTAACTTTTGGGATTGGGGTGGGACAACACATTTTTCTGCAAGATGATAGCAAACCTGAGGTTTTTCTATACATTGTCTCCTCTATACCTCCACAGGGGTCACTGGATGAGAAGACAGAGAAAATTATCAGGAATGAAGAAGGAGAAAAAGCAGTGGGAGGGGAGATGGAGGAGTAGGAGGGGGAGGTCCCAGCAGGGGAGGAGGAGAGGAAAAAGACGGTCCCGTAAAAGAGCATCTCCATTAATAAAGTCAAAGTCCAATTTGAAATGTTATTCTCTTCCTTATTTCTTCCCACCTCTTCTTCAATCATTGGTTTTTCAAGGATGATATGTGGAACACCTTTTCAACCTGAGCTGACTTGCTCTTTTCAGAGAGGGTATGCTTCAAAGATTCATTAGCCTTTCAAGACACATACATGCCCAGCAGTCTATCCTCTGCCATCCTGGAAACTGAATCTACTGTACGAGAGGTTATGTCTCTAGACTGTCTTCAAGACAATGTGTAGAGCTATACTAATTTTGTTTTCTTTTCTTCTGTTTTATTTCTTTTTTCTTTTCTTTTTCTCTTCTCCTTTCTTTCTACTTAAAATCATAAATACATATATATCTATTTCCATACAGAGACATAGACATATTATAAATGCATAATATACATTATTACATATATAATGTTTCCTCATATGTATGCATGCTCATGTACTAAATCTGCATGTGTGTGCATGTTTATGTGCATGGGTGTGTGTATGTGTATGTGTATAGTCTGGTACAAGACAGCCCTGCCTTTCAATCCCATCCCAGCCCCTACAAGCTATAAAAATATCTTGCAATTTATTTAACCTCTTTGAACCTACCCTCCTCACCTCTAAAATGGTAATAGCAGCACCCACCTTGCCATTTTACTGTGCAGATTAAATGAGATGTATGTAGTTTGGTGGTTGGTGGAGAAACCCAATAGATAGTAGGCATTACCATTTTGTTGAGGGAGATACAGTTGCCTTCTTTGACGTCAATGATGTCCTCACTAACGTTCAGAGATGAAAGGACACTGAAGATTTAAAAGGATTCACATTTATTGAGTTGTAGTTACATGGCAAATACAAGATGAACAACACAATCTACCATACGGGGGCTCAAAGACAAAGTAAGATGTGGTGCTTACTGAGATGTATGTGCAAAATATAAAGGATAAAGGGGGAAAATATAGAAGGAGAAGGGAAGTGAAAGAAAGGGCGGGGAGAGAGAGAATGAGATTGGAAGGCCAAGTGAAAGAGGTATAATTTGAGTTGGTTTATAAAACCTAATTTATCCAGGGGCCACATTTGGCAAAATTTAACTAAGAAGCAAAGAAAGGGATCTCTGAGGGTATTCATGCATTGTGGCCACGGAGACTTCTGTCCTCTTGCTTACTCAGGATCCTTTTTGATCCTTGCTTCTGATACGCAATTCAATGCACTTATTTTTCTGCTGTCCTAGTGTATGGGAAATTAGAAAGAAAATTTTCAGGGAAGATAGATGGCATTGCTAGTGGCCGATGTTTCGAAAGCAAAGCAAAGTGGCAGCCAGTCTTCTGATAGAAGAGGAAGAAAGGGAAAATCCATTGAGATCAAGTTTTAACACTTCAGAACAAAACCAGGCATTTACCTCTAACACACCCCTTGCCTCTGCATCAGTGCTTTATGAGCACCATAAAAACTGCTCCTTGGGGCGCCTGGGTGGCGCAGTCGGTTAAGCGTCCGACTTCAGCCAGGTCACGATCTCGTGGTCCGGGAGTTCGAGCCCCGCGTCAGGCTCTGGGCTGATGGCTCAGAGCCTGGAGCCTGTTTCCGATTCTGTGTCTCCCTCTCTCTCTGCCCCTCCCCCGTTCATGCTTTGTCTCTCTCTGTCCCAAAAATAAATAAACGTTGAAAAAAAAAATTTAAAAAAAAAAAAAAAAAAAAAAAAACTGCTCCTTGAACTGATGGGTTGAGTCATCAAAAACAAGTTAAATCATATTTATCTTCTCTTTTTAATGAAATTAAAGTGTAAAATGCAATGTTGAATGATACCATTAAAATAATTAATATTTCTCGTGAATACATAGGGTTTAATAGCTGCATAATAGTAGCTCGCTTAATATTTTGGAGCCAGATTTCCTTAACTGTAACATCCATGTGATAATATCCAACTGGAGGTGATTGCGGTAGCTTGTAAATAAGATAATAATTATAAACAGGCCTACTATGTAGCCTGGTAAATGTTAATTAGCTAATTAGTTAGCTGTTAATTAATTCATTTCTGCTCCAAAAGGATTTGCCTTATTTATTTGGAAAATTCATTTCTCATGTATTTACCATGGTAAGAGTTAAATTTGTAGTTATTTCTATTTTCTCTCTCTCTCTCTCTCTTTTTGTTAAACAGCCAAATACTTAACTGCAAAGAGATTAACATACGTTTTAGTCTGTTAAACTGTAAGTTGTTACCTTTTCACAGAGGTTCTTCCAAAATTCACAGTTCCTTTAAGAATTGAAGAACGCCGCGTGGCACTAACATGGAGGGAGAAACATTTGTTTTTCATCAATACAAGGTGTATGCTGGATTTATCACACAACTTTAGGAACTCAGATTCTCTCCTTGCTGATTCATTAAGCCTGAGTAGAGGGGGGCTTAGCCCACAAACAATAATATGCGTGTGTGTGCACATCCTGGAAAAGAAATCGATCTGCCTCATTTTGTATAATATACTCTGGGAATGAATTCTTATTAGCCCAGACCTAGGGTTACTAAACAGCAGTTGCATACAGTTTTCTAAGGAAAAATATATCTTATTTTAGATTTGGAGACCTCCAATGCGAGCGAGACTTCGTTCACAAACGTTACTCCCTCTTTCACTGAAAGCAATCTTTTCCTGTTTGAAGATGAAAAGTTCTTTCCGCTTTCATTATATTCTGTCAGTGCCACTCTGAAGCAGTGTTGCTGAACCTCAACTTTATTTTGCACGTTGCTTTATCAACGTCACGTTTCTGCGATATCCTTTACACCAAAAGAACGTGGAGTATTTGACTGAACTTACCAATGGCTCAATTCCCTCCTTGTGGTCTGGTAAGGATGAGGCAAGAGAACTCGTTAGGTTGGTAGTTAAAGAGAATTCAAACACTTGTTGCAAAAGTTTAATCTCTCAGCTCAGGCAATGGATGAGCTGAGTTTCTGACCCTGTCTGAATTCCAGCCTCTCTGAGAAGACTGATTCCCAGATCTTTGGCAGCCCATCTCCTTTCTATGCTCCCCACATTTTTCCATCTCCATCGTCCTCACACACATACACCACTTCCTGAGCATTATACGCAGTTTTGAAACATGCCTTTTATTTGCATCTACTTATCAAATCTTTTCTGACTGTGTCTCCTTATTTTTAAATACTATCAAGATAAGTTCGAATAACTAACTGCTGAATCTTCTTTTTAGTTTGGGCGTAAGAGTACATTAGGAGAATCAGTCAAATAGGTTAAAGCCAGACTTGTGCTTGGGGGTTAGAGGCGATCTTTGTAGAAAGGACTTGGAATAGTCACAAGCAAAGAGGAAGAGAGGACCAAATTGGTTTACATTTTAGAGCATAGCAAGGATCAAACTGCTAAGTCAAAATCTTCCTTAGGTATAAGGGACTTGTGTAAAGCCAGGAGAAGAAAAAGTAAGCCAAGAGGTCACAAATGAAGACGAGACCCTAAGAAGTAGGAATGGATTGAGTGTAGGACTTTTGATATGGCCAGAGCTGAGGTTATTTGTTATTTTTTTAACGTTTATTTATTTCTGAGAGACAGAACACGAGGAGGGAGGGACAGAGAGAGAGGAGGACACAGAATCTGAAGCGGGCTCCAGGTTCTGAGCTATCAGTACAGAGCCTGATGCGGGGCTCGAACCCACGGGCTGTGAGATCATGACCCGAGCCGAAGTCGGTCACTTAACCGACTGAGCCACCAAGGTGCCCCATGAGGTGAGGTGATTTATATCAGTTGCCACTTGTATGGAGCTTTGTGGAATCTGTCTAGATAGAAGATCAGAATGGTTCCAGGCTTCCCCAAAGTGCAACACATGAACACAAAGCACACAAAGAGCTTATGGTTCCATATCAACATAATTCTTGAATCTCTCTCACCTATAGTCTTCCCACAAAGTGAATATTCCTCTACCATGGTAATAATCTCAATATCTATTTTTTTTTCTTTCTCTGTCTCTCTCTTTCAATCTTTTGTTTTTTTTTCCTGATTCATCTGATACTTCGGTCAGAATGTACACTCAGGATGTTACCTCTCTGCAATATCTAGTACAATACACAGCAGATTTGCTGAAGTGGCTTTTACTGTAGCAAGCTGGTCATCTGGAAGAGATTTACAAATCCTGAGCCAATAATAAGGCAAAGTGACCTGGATAGTGTAAGATCAAGTCAGGGAAATGCAGTTGCAAAGGGGTGAAGAGGTCTAAATGCATCATTTTAGAAGATGCAGTTGCATTCTTTTAACAAACATTTATAGTCCACCGAATATTGTTGCCGGAAAAATGAGGAGATATCGTTAGCCATGCTGTCTTAGCATCAGTAGTTGATACATTTTCCCTCTTATAGTATAAGTTCCTGAAGCCAGGGATCAAACTGAACCATTGAAACACTCCTGGGTGATATTTAGAATGAGTATCACACCTTCTACATTTCATTAGAATGTTTAAGACAGTGGTTTATAGCAAAAATGAAAAACAAAACAAAGCAGGGGTGCCTGGGTGGCTCAGTCGGTTAAGCATCCGACTTTGGCTCAGGTCATGATCTCACGGTTTGTGAGTTCCAGCCCTGCGTCGGGCTCTGTGCTGACAGCTCAGAGCCTGGAGCCTGCTTGGGATTCTGTGTCTCCCTTGCTCTCTGCCCCTCCCCCACTCACGCTCTGTCTCTCTCCTTCAAAGCTAAATAAAAATTAAAAAAATTTTTTTAAATAAAAACAAAGCAAAACAAAAAAATCTTGCGCTAAATCATTAATGTTGTTGTCAACTAATCTTTGGGGACACATTGAGAAAAGTAGATTATAAAAGAACTTGAAAATGATTGACTTTAAGATATTAAGATATTTAAGATATCTGAAAATCATTAGATTAACCAATAGTTGATGGTGGAACAAAACTTGTGCTATAGTTTGGGCACCTGGGTGGCTCAGCTGAAGCGTCTGACTTCAGCTCAGGTCATGATCTCATAGTTCGTGAACTCAAGCCCCGCATCAGGCTGCACACTGACGGTTGGAGCCTGCTTGGGATTCTCTCTCTCCCTCTCTCTCTCTCTGCCCCTCCCCTGTTCGTGCTCTCTCTCTCTCAAAAATAAATACAGCAAACTTAAAAAACAAACAAACAAACAAACAAACAAACAGAAAAACCCAACTTGTGCTATCCTTTAGTGTAGACAGATCTTATTAACCCGGGTTTTTAAAAATAACTGGGGATATGACGGTGTAGGTGTGGGAGTCTGGATGGGCCAAAACCAGACTCTCCCTGTTCACACATCCTTCTCCAGCTACTAGCTATTTCTTAGCTCCTCGTCACAGGAAAGCTCCTCGAGAGCTATATTTTCTTCCTATGTCTTCACATGCTGGCATGGAAGTCCTATCCTACGTGGAAGGTCAGGTGACCTGAGCCGGCTGCTTTTCACTGCCTCCCACTCAAATAGGCTTCTGTGACTGCTCTACTGAAAAGGCTTTATCAAGGTCAACAGCTCTTCACATTTTGCCAAATGCCTATTACGTTCAAAGCGGACGACGATGATCTCAAACCCTATTCTGGCCTCGGCACCTCAAATCCAAGGATGTGCTAGCAGCGGGTTGCTGAGAAAGCAGCTGCCTACTCCCTGTTAGACGCTCTTCTGTACAGACAACCAGGGGAAGCATCCACGTCACCTCTGCTGAATTAAATTCTAAAGCAACGGTCCACGCTCCCACAGACCGAACAAAGCCCGAGAATGAAGTTGAGGGAGCAAATACATAATGGGTTTTCTTTTTTGATAGTAAAGATGTAAACTAGCTGTTAGTCAACACTCTAAAAGAAAAATAGGTAAACAGCATATCGGGTATGCATTTGCAATATAGAAGGCAGAGTGTTAATGTTTATGTAAAGAGGTCTTAGGAAGAAGAAAGATGGAAGCCTCGCTAGGAGGATGGGCAAAGAATGCAAAGGAACCATTGGCACAGATGAAAGCAATACAAATGGTCCTTTTTCAGAGTGTCAGTAATCTAAAAAGGCGAAGTAAATTAATAGCTGGATGCCAAGGTTTACTGTTTACGCTGCAGTGATTTTAAGCTTTTGAAAGTTTGCGTAAAGAAGAGAGAATGGAGAGAGTGCTCTCTTTTAATGCAAGTGGGGATGGAAAGTAGTAGAAACCTCATGCTTGGGCATTTGTAATAGACACCAAAACCCCCAAAATTATTCCTTTCCTTTGATGTTGAAATTTCACTTCTGGAAATGTATGCTGATTAAATTAATTATCGATGTACATAAGTGGAGGGCAGGAAGGGTGTTTGTGGTAATACAGTGTTACACAGCCGTGGGCCCCCCAGGCTCCTTGGACTACCAACGGGACACCAACCATCGCTAGGCAAAGCCCTGACATAAGGATCATTCGGTTGCTGGCCTGGAAGTCTTGCCCCACATGGAAGGTCTGGTGACCTGAGCTTGCCTACTTCTTGCTGTCCACCGACATCACGGCCACCACGCACACTGTATCTCAGCTTGAAATGAAATGCCCAGTCCGACAATACAGCCATCAGGGTTCCTTCTCTTTCAGATCACAGCTTAATTCTATGAGAAAAACTACAGTTTCTAGAGAAGACTGGACTAAACTCTTCCTCACAATCCTTGCCAATCCATCGCCTGGGTGGCTCAGTCCGCTAAGCGTCCGACTTCGGCTCAGGTCATGATCTTGAGGTTCGTGAGTTCAATCCCCGTGTCAGGCTCTGTGCTGGCAGCTCAGAGCCTGGAGTCTGCTTTGGATTCTGTCTCTCTCTCTCTCAAAAAATAAATAAACGTTAAAAAAAAATGGTGTAAGCCCATCCAGATATCTGTACTCACCTGACTTCTAGTCCTGTGATGCACTGAGCTTTCTTGCTTTGATTCACCCTCCCACACTTCCTTTTTCTTCGAAATCCTTTTATCAAGGACTTAGGAACACCCACCAGAGAACTCCTCACTATCTGCTACCTCCACACTTCAACTAAAACTGACTCTCCTTAAATCCACATGGCTTCTCCTGTATTTTATCCAGTGGAAACTTAGGCATGTTGGATGGAAAGTCAGTGTCATCTTTTTCTATTCTAGGCATTTATTCTTACTTCTGATAGAGGAATTCTCACCCCTCGCTCCATGCCCCCTCTATCCTTCCTCACTCTTGCCATCTTCTGGCTCTTGTAAATTATGCCTCACGCATTGCAATCTTTGTTGTCTGGCTGACTGTCTTCAACTCTGGCTTTCGGACGAGATCGGATGGTTCAGGGTGGTATGGCTGTAGACTCAACTCTGGCTTTTGAATCAACATGAGAAACACCTCAACACCTTGCCCCTCAGACACTCTCCTCTCCAGTGGCCTGTCCTTCTATGTTGCCCGCTGAAACTCACCACACCTTGAAATGGCTCCAACTCTATAATCCCAACCTTCTGGACCATGCTTCATTTCTGCTGGTCATGTTCTTTGGTCTGCAAACTGCTCCACATTCTGTCCTTCAGGCCCTCCAGTCGCTTCTCCATATCCAGCGTCATTCCAATCCTTCTCTTACCAATTTCTTAAATCCTCTGGCCTCTTTGACCCTTCATTGTACATGCTTGGGAAAACATCCATCCTGGATGAATTAAACTTTGACCTCTTGAAGTCAATGCCACACTGTGGAGTGGAAGCAGAGGAAACCTCACAAGGAAGCACTTTGATACTTCTATAAAATCAGGGTCCAACCTCCAACTGGGCTCCAAACTGCTTAGAATCCTACCATGCTTCCCATCAGCTGGCCATTCCTCTTTCAATAATGACTTTAAACTTTTTCTGCACTCTTGAAACACCTAATCTACCTCCCCACATTTAGCAGATGACTTTATAACTTTCTTTGCAAGAAATTTTTTAAAAAGGCAACTACTTTGCCTTCTGTACTAGAAGTCCAAACCTGCCTACATCTGCTCTCATTGTACCTTCATCTGCCGTCCAGTGGAGATTTCTCTCTTACTCTACAAGCTCAGCCCCATCCTGTGGGTGCTTTGCTCACATCTCTTCCACCTCTCAGGAGACTCACCCTACCTAATGATTATCCCCACAGCAAAGTCATGATTCCTTCCTCTGTGTGGCTGATAACTTTTTTTAAGTTTATTTATTTTGGGGGAGGGGGGCAGAGAGAGAGGGAGAGAGAGGATCCCAAGCAGGCGTCACACTATGAGCACAGAGCCCAAAGCAGGGCTCGATTCGGTGAGATCGAACGGTGAGATCATGACCTGAGCTGAAATCCAGAGTGGGACACGTAACTGACTGAGCCGCCCAGGTGCTCCATGTGTGCTGGATAGCTTCTTATCAGGAGCAAGAGAAGTGCAAATCTCTTGCTTCTTTAGGAAGTGAAAAAACGAACCCTATTCCTCAACCTTCAGTCTTCTTCTCTACCATATTCTCTACCCCCACCTTCACAAGCAACAGAGACAAGGACGTGCTTTAAACACAGATTCTGAAACCAGATTGACATGGGACCAAACCCTGATTTTGCCATTTACCATATGGGTGACCAGGAGTAGAAACTGAACTTCTCTGAGCCTCAGTTTTCTCTTCTTGAAAGAATATACACATAATTCCTGCTTCATAGGGATCTTACAGGGGTTGAAGAAGTCAGTGCACATAAAGCACCAATGCAGACCATCTGAGATCTGGCAAATGTTTTAAATACTACTTATAATTGTTATCTATAGCCAAATTTCTGGAAATAGCTGAGTGCACTTGCCATGACCATGCTCTTATACCCCCTTTGTACCTCAGTGAACTGCACTCTGTGTTCCATTACAACACTCCACGGAAGCTCTTCTTAAGATTGCCAATGACCTTCAGTTCCTTTGATTCAGTGAGTACCTTTCAGTTTCCATTTAATTTAATTTCTCAGCAACTTTGAATAAATTGCATATATATATATATATATATATATATATATATCCTTGTCTTGTCCCCCACGATCCCTAACTCCAGCTGATCCTTCTCAGTGTCTCTTACCAGACATGGAGATATTGTTTAATATACATTTTTTAAATTTCATTTCCATGTTAAGAAGTTACAGCTCTGTGAAATAATTTTTATTATAGACCTAAAGTTAATAGAATATCGAAAATAAAGTCCTTATGCCATAAATTAAAGAACTATTTTCAAAAGAGGTAGACTCTTAAATTATCGATAAAAATTTCAAACCATTGAAAAAGTTAAAAAAATCTATCACCTCAAGACCTTAATACCCAACGAAATGTAATCACTTTAATAGCTTTGTGTGTGTGTGTGTGTGTGTGTGTGTGTGTGTGTGTGAATTCCTAAACAAAAAACCAAGGAAATATTTTTAAGGAAACATATCTGAAGCAGAGGTACCCAACTGACAAGCAATCTATGTTCTGACACATTGAGCATAGAGGCAGAGGACTGGGTACATCGCATTTGTTTAAGGTGTGAGTTCTTAATTTGGGAGGCCATGGACACATTCTGCAGTCAGATGGAGCCCACCCTGTTTCAGCTGAGTAGTGCAGTGGAACAAATCATCCCAACATGTAGCAGCCCCCAAAATACTCATTCATTTGCTCAAGGTGATGTGGGTTGGCAATCTGGGCTGCACTAGGCCAGCAGACCCCCTTCTGGCCTCTCCCGGGGTCCCTTATCAAAGGTAGTTGCCAAGAAGTTCAACTGACACGAGATGGTAAGAAATGTCCTTACTTATATGTCTGGTGTTGGTGCTGACCAAGATGCCCACATGGTTTCCCATCCTAGAGAGGATTAGCCATGGTGTCTACACATGGAGGGAAGCAGGTGACAAGGGAATGAAAACAGATGCTGCCAAGTTTCTCAAGACAAGACTCAGAAAGCACAGAACACCTGCAACTTTCTCTTGGTCAAAGCAAGTCACTAGTCCAGAGGGACTCAAAGGGAATAAAAAATCTGCCTCTTGTTGGGAGAAGAGATAAAGCCACAGCATGAAGGAATGTGCCAACAAGGATGGGAGGAATTGCAGCCATCTTGGCAAACTCTGTATCTCAATATCACTTCTTGGAGTAATGCTTTTAAGAGCATAAAATAAATTGTACAGAATTACAAAGGAAACCAATTATAGAGTAATCCAATTACGTATTTTTGAACTAGATTGTTGCTGTGGTAATATGAGTTCTTTATTTTTGTCATTAAGAATACAATATCTAGTAGTGAGTCTAATAAATACCATCATTTGCAAATTGGTAATGAGCACTATGATATTTTGGGAACCTGTAATAACTGTAACGCCGTCCTTTTCTTAACTATAATTTTCTATTGATGACAAACTCACATGTTTTTGGTTTGTTTCTTACATTCCTAATGGAAGGAAATGCCAACTTTCAATCAGAAGTCGGAGGGAATAAAGAAGTAAGTCTCCCATCTAAATTCAAGAACCGCTGAGATCTGAGACCCAGGTGAAGTAGCCTGCTTTAGGTATGTGACTTGCTTATATGGATGTGATAATCTGCATCCACCGTAGAAGGTAGAATCTGAAGATACCCAACCCTTGTATCTGCAGGATCCATGCTCAGACTCTGTGCTCCTGCAAATACCTCTCAGGGGTTCATGCTGCATCAGGCTTTACCCGTCTCGCATCTGAAGCACCGGGGAAAGAGTGATGAGCGAAACAGGCAAAGTCCCTGCTCTTGTAGAACACACGTGCATTCTAGTGTGTGTTACCTTATCATGAATAAGTGAATCACTCCTGTTGTTACTTCTATCACTTACGGGCTAGTTATAGCAGAGTAATTCCCTTGGACTGTAAATAGACGCTTTGCACATGATCTAGTACAAAGCCCTGCTGTACTTGGCAGATGTTGGATAAGTATTTCTTAAATGAGTGATGAGCTGTTCTTTGTCATCTAGTAGTAATGATACCAAACTTCAGAAAGCATCGCGGTAGCTCTTTTTCTCAGGTAGAAAAATTCAAATTATTTGTCTCTATGATAACTTGATCGGCAATAAAAGCAAACAAGAGAAAGTATATTAAGGGGTAAAAGTTTATCTGGGCAGAGATGTTTTTGTGAATACCTTGTGATTAAACATAATGTACGCATACCCTTTAATGATGTTAATGTATGAGAGTACATCCAAGGAAATTATTTAAATGGGTACTGTGAGCACATATTAGTTATGAAGCCAATTTTTAAATCACTATTGAATATAAGACTGCACCTGTTAAAATAGCAATTTTCTCTAAGGCAGTTTCTATGTTTACCATAAAATAGCAGTAGTTTGATCTTTGATAGAAGATGAAATTGGGTTTTCATCCAACGAGGCAATAAATAGTCACATGCTCATTCTCAGAAGGTTTCTGCCATTGACCTCACTCCTCCACACTATTCCTGGAGAGTAATAATAGGAAGAGGTGGGGTTTTTTTGTTTTTTGTTTTTTCTAATCTTGCTTCTTTCTCATAAGAGGGTAAAGCACATGAGAGAGTACACAGTACAGTAAAATTCCTGTACTATTGTTAAAAGGTTGACAACTTTGCAAGGTAAATCGCAAGAACACATAGCATATTAGAGTAATTAGCCTCAGTTATCTCTCAATCACGGACTCAATCCCATCATTTAATTCAGGCTCAAATGTCCACCCACTTGACCCTCTTCCTTTTATTACAACCCGTTTACCTTCTCCTGGATTTATTACCTTTTCTATCTCTTCAGGTTCCCATGGGCCAGCCCTGTATTTATGCCCTTAATAACAAAGCGCACTGAATTTTGCTGCTACTTTCCACTGTTCACATCTTAGAAATTCCTTAATTTTGATCCAGTCCTGCATCTGCCTTCCTTCCTGCTATGTCCTGACTGGTGGGGAAAAAAAAAAAAAAATATATATATATATATATATATGTACATTGTTATAAACATTTATTTATATACACTTATTATTTGTAATATAGATATAAATACATATGTAAATAAATATATATAATATATACATATATATAATATGTATATAATCTAGACTCTGACCCTTATACAGGCTCCACTTTTGCTAGATCTCCAATGTCTCTTGGGAATCTCCTTCTCCCTTTCTCTCCGGCATGTATCCTGAGCGTTCATTGAGTTCATCTACCACCGGTCCAACACTTCCCCATGTTGTGCCCCACATTTAAACATGCCTTCTAAATTATAGAGAAAATGGAAATCATCATTCAGAACTACCTTCTCCCTTCCCTGAACCCCTCACAAACATCACAGTATTTCTTTTCTTTACCTCCTCTTATCAAATATGTGAGGATGGGGATCACATTGCTCCCCTAATCTTTTCACTTCTGATCTAGATTAACACCATCTTCAGACCTTTTGGGGAATTCTCTCCATCAGTGATTCTCTCTTTTCTGTATCTCCAACCTTTCCTTCTCCACAGGAAGATCCCCCTTATCTTATAAACAGAATCGTTTCCTATTTTATTAGCAAACAAAAGCAAACAAACCAAAAGGAAAAGAAGAAAAGAGGAGGAGAAGGAGGAAGGGGAGGAAGAGGAGGAGGAAGAGGAAGAAAAAATGAAGTTAAAGAATAAAGCATTTTTTTATAAGATTTGTGTATTTCTAGCTTCATGTTTTGCTCTAGCTTTCTCCACATCCAAGCTTCTGGAAGGTGTAATCTATCCTCTCTGTACCTGGTTGCTTGCCTCTTCATTCAGTCTTTCACCTATCGTAAACTGGCTCCTGTTGTACTCAAACCGCTTGACATCACTCTTGACCTGTTGGTCACATCGGATCCTAGTAACCCTGTTCATCTCAAGATTTTCTCTCATCTTATCTGATACACTCATATCACCTTCAGGCCTTTATACCTACCACTCTAGTCTTTTCCATCTCATTCTCGTGCCTGAGCTCTTATTTCTCTGTCCACTTATTAAATGTAGTCTTACCTCCATTTGCCCTTTTCTTGTCTTCCCTTGAGTCCAAGCAATGGCTTCGATGCTCACCTAATGTTGCCAGGTTTCAAATCAATTTCTCCTATTCACCTCTCTCTCTCTTGGACTTCCTACCGTTTACTTTAAAGTGGATATCAAATAGAAACTTCAATATCATATTCAGATGGAGCACATTACCTTCTCTGTCCTCCCAATACATGTACAAGGCACTAAATTGTTCCTGCATCTCTGTTTCTGTGTTACCCACAAGCAATGTACATTGCATCAGAAATCTGGGCGTCTTCTTCAGCTCTGACTCTGCTCTCATTCCCAAGCAGCTCCCCCTCCCATTTGTTTCTGGAATCCATCTCATGTTCTCTTTTACCCTTGACTCTACTTTCGGTTCAAACCCCATCATCTCTTGCTTAGATCAGAGAGACATTAATGCCCCAGTCCTAACAGGTGTAATTTCTGATCTCATTGCTATTCTCTCACACAATGTTCCACACTTCAGCCCTTCCAAAGTACTTGAATTTCTCTAAAAAGATCATTCTGTATGAAAACACATACTTCAGCACATGGTTCTGCTTAAAATCACCTTGTCACTCTCTCCCACTAATTAGTCTTCTGGGCATTACTTATTTATCCTCTGGAACTCATTTAAAACCTTACCTACTGGGGCGTCTGGGTGGCTCAGTTGGGTAAGCATCCAACTCTTGATTTTGGCTCAGGTCGTGAGTTCACAGGTGGTCATAAGGATGTGACATCGAGCCCTCATAATGTCTGGCTCCCTTCTGGGATTGCAGCCTGCTTAAGACTCTCCCTCTCCCTCTTTCTCTGACTCTCTTCTGCTCCTCTCTCTATCTCTCAAAACAACAACAGCAACAACAACAACCGCAAAACATTGCCTCCGTAGTGAAGGCGTCTTTTATTTCACTCAGCAGAATTAGGCACTTAGAGTGTAGAACATAACTTTTATATATAACTCTTTTAGACCTCCTATCGATTTAATATTATCAGCTCCACTAGGCTATAAGGTAAATAAGAAAAAGAGCTATGTTTTATTAACTTTCTTTTCCCCAATGTCTAGCACAGTGTCTGAACCACTTTAGACAATGTTGATGAATGAATGGACAAATTTGGGGGCAGTACCATGGCAAACATAAACACATTTGTATATTTCAAGGAGGACAATGGCACCAAAAGTGGTCCTTAACACAAAACACAAGTAAAGAGAAGGTGGGATTTTATAGCAAATTTCCTATAGAGCATGTTATGTGTTACCAGAGTCCCAAAGCTCTAGAGAACATCTAAGTGAGTGACAGTCAAACCTTGAGCAACAAGATGATTGAAACAGCTGATAATAGTTTTTGAATTAGTTCTCCAAGATATTGGACACTGATGCAGCCATTATTCTTATTCCAAAGATCTTGGTTTCTATTAAGCTAGAGATGGTGTGGGGCATATATGCCCCATTCCAAAGGTGAAGAAAGTGAGGATAAAGCACCTAAGAAGTAACTTTAAGAGCAATTTGGAGCTCATAGTTATAACACTACCTCCTTTCGTCACTCTAAAAAGCGTTCACAATGCAAGTGAGAGTAGTGTTGCAATTAGAATAACCTTTCATTCAGTTCAGTTTATGAATACATACACTTGTCACAAACTTTAATACAATAAAGTATCGCACTTTGCAATTAACAGTACTTTGCTTGTGAATATATCCTTCCACTGATCAACGTGCCGCTGTGTGTCTTGACAGTAAAGATGGAAATCATTTCATTAGACTATTGAGAGGCTCACCGAATATCTTTCCTTTTCTGGCAACCTTAAAAAAAAGGTAACGAATCAAAAAAGACCTCTGTGATGTAGCGTTCGGTTACATTTACATTCTTGCCATTAGCAAATATATATATATTTCTCCAAAAAAAAAAAAAAAGAAAAAAAAAGTCTTTTAATACAATGTAGTGTATTGGATTAGATCCTGGAGCAGAGAAAGCATATTAATGGACAACACCGGGTAAAGAGCAGGTGGGAGCTCTTTGTACTATCTTTGCAACATTATGTAAATCTAAAATTATTTCAAGATAAAAATTTTTTTGAACTATTAGTTCACCTTTACAGAGATGCTCTTTCGAAATGACTATCGCTATGATAAAGCAAGTTAATTGGTTCCCATACTCATTATATATTTATCACCCGAACATATGCAGTGGATACAATAGCAAAAAGCCTAGGCTAGTGGATTCCCAGCAAAGATCAGCATCACACCCTTTAATAAGTAAACATGAGCTTACAGCTGTTCCTACATTACTGCCTGGCCATTGCAGGGAAAGGGAATGAGGTGCCAGGAGATAAAATTGATTTTTTGCTCCTTCTGCTAGATAATAATGCCTAACATCTATCTTACTTTTAAGATCAAGGCAGGAACTAAGACACAGCCTAGAGGGAAAAAAATATCAAAATCAATATCATGCATTATATCCTCGCCACATATGATTCATGCTAAAGTTAATACAGTGGATATAGGACAGACCTAGTCATATCAATTTAGAATTGTTTTTTTCAAGACTAGGGTTTGCGATCATTTCCACGTGCCAAGGTTATGCGTGTGCTGCGTTAAAAAGTGTGTGTGTGTGTGTGTGTGTGTGTGTGTGTGTGTGTAATGTACTACAGATTGGGCCAGAAATGAGAAATCAAAACAGAATGCAGGGGATGTGAAAGATGGTTTTTTCATCCCCACCTTCATAACTGACAGTGATGGTCATAAGCTAAGGTACATATGGCCAGCGTTCATTTAGGTGCATTAGGTTCTCATTTATCTAATGGGCATGCATTGAACACCTACTGTGTGCTTAGAGAAGGATATTAAAAGGAAAGAATTCTAATACTGCAGGGTACAAAAACTTACAGAGCAGTAGACTGAAATAATCGATTTTTTCCTCCTTTTCTATAATACATAATTCTCGCTGACATTAGTAGGATTTAAGAATGAAGAGGGAGTGAAAAATTGTACTTTATTTTCATTTATGCCCTATCCTTAGCAGAATCTGCCCAGTGTAAATGCAGTTACATGATTCGCAGCCTTAATGCGGGTACAGTGGCATCAGGAAATGTTAGAAATGCTTGTGCCACAGCCTGCGTCTTAAGCTGATATGATTCTTCTCAGCATGCTTGCATTTTAGATGGAAATAATGCAATGATAACGTTCAGAGTGAGGTTCAGAATTTTTGAACACTAAATGTGCTTTCTATATTCAAAGACAGACACGAAACCCCTTCTTGATATCACAGTTTGCAAACTTTCAACGATGTGACTACAAATTCTTATTTTGAAGTTCATATTTCAATTATAATGCAAACCCCAAATTCTTAATAATAACTGCTAACACCCACTGACTACTTACCACATGTGAAGCACCCTGCTAAGTGTTGATGGTCTTCTTGCTAATAATTTTATGCCTTAAAAACCACTGTTAGCAGTCTGTTTGTTATACAAGATGCCAAGTCTTAGGGAGGTAAACAACTCAAAGTTAAACAGCCAGTAAGTGGCGATCTGCGGTTCCAAGTCAGGTTCTAAATGCACAATACACATTTGAAATCACCCCATCTGAACAATGCTGTTTTCCCGGATTAATCATTTTGTTACAACCCTAGAATTTCTTTGCTTCTAAAAGAATAAACAAAATTGTTCTCACTACTTGATAGAGCTTTTTTGTTTTCTCTACAAGACACGTAATGACACTGCCTTTAGGCTGACTCTTAAAACTCCCTTACAAAAGAAAGCTTTTTGTTTTCAGCATTAAAAAAAAAAAAAAAGTAAATGTTGAAGTCACAAAAAGGAAAGGAGACAGAAGAAAAGTTGAGCCTTGCCTTTGGGAGAAGAAACTTCGGAGCTGGATGATCCAACAGGGACAGCAGACAAGGGCATGGGCATAACCTTTGCTAGTCTGCATCATCCCCAGAGACCTGGTAGCATCGTGTCCAGTGCAAATGTTATAGAGAGTACAGAACAAATGAGTCCTGGAGGCCACGTAGAACAATAAGGATCCTGGCAGGCATGTGACACCAGAGCCCCAAGCAGGGGCAAGAGAAAGCCCTACCCACCTCACAGAGAGGAAGTATGAGAAGGGACAGCCACCACCAACACTAACATTGGCTCTGGCACAGGGCATCTGGGTGGCTCAGTCAGTTGAACTTCCAACTTCAGCTCAGGTCATGATCTCACAGTTCAGGAGTTCGAGCCCCACATCGGGCTCTCTGCTGTCAGCACGGACTCTCTGCTTTGAATCCTCTGTCCGCCCGCCCCCCCCCCCCGCCCCACCCTTCCTTGGCTCACATTCTCTCTTTCCCAAAAATAAATAAATATTTAAAAAAACAAAAAACAAAAAACAAAATAAAGGTTGGCTCTGGCTTGCACACAGCTATGTGTAAAAAAACCCAAAAAAACAAAACAAAACAAAAAGCTGTATTCTGAATGAGGGTGGACATGAGTTTGTTCTCCGGGTGCCCAAAGTGCTGTAGTCGCAAACTTAGGATTATTGAGAAGGTCACCAATGCTTCCAATGAGGAGGTAGAGTGGACCGCAGGGTACTCAGTGATTGCAGCGAGGCAAATCCCATCCTGCACCACCCTGGACCCCAAGGTGGGTGCCAACCTGTCTACTATAGAGAGGGTTTTAAGCAAAAAGTAGTAAAAGACATTTAAGAAGAAATTCAACAGGAAGGAATGCCTTCTGACAAAAGCAGTGTCCGCAGGGCAAGCTTCTGTGAGCCTAACATCCAGGGTCGGTCATCGTGGTCCAGCCAAGGACTCTACGTGATTGAAGACAAGGAACAGAGCCCCACCTAAGGGATGGAGGTGGGAAAGGCAAAAACCTTCCTCCCTCCCACCCTAACTCCTATGATCAGGGTGCTTATTCCTTAGTAATTATTAAATGTAATTATTAAGCCATCCGGGCACTGAGAAGTAATCGCAGACAGTTGAAGGCTTTGCCACTTAGCCTCTAAAACCCTTCCTTCCCTCCACAAATTAGCCTTGTGGTCAGCTGGCACATGGAATAACCCACGTCCACATCCTCCAGAGCGGCCACATCTATCTTTCTGCCAGCTAATAATCCTTAGCTTGCTTAAAGAGTGTAAGGGAAAACAGGTCCCTTCCCCTTGAAGCTAGGACTTGGCAAATGTTTTTAGTTCTATGATGTGCTGTGTGACATTTTATGTGACAAGTACCCCCAAAAAGGGCTGAAGAGGGGGGACATGCACCCTCCAAAGGCAAGCAACCCGTTGAGAATGAGTCTGGTACGGCCTGAACCTCCTCTGTCTCCACACTGTTATTTATAGCAGCACTTTGGTTGACATCCCCAGGCGGCTTCTCTTTCTGGGGAACTAGAAGTGAGAAGTGCTTCGGGGAGAGGCCTCACAGGCACCTCGGTGCTGCTGGAAGATCTGCACACACGGCTCGGGATGGTGTCAAAGCCCCCATCTGGGTACACAGTGTGGATACATCATCGGCTTCTCTGCCCGGTCCGGATACGAACGTGTGGCATCTGTTACGCACATGTCAGCTTTTCGTCTGGAAAAGGAAGGAGATCCCGTGGGGAGTGGTGATACGTGTGTGCTCCTATGTATGTGTGTGTGGGGGGGAGCTGATGAAACAAAATTCTAGTCCATTTCTTTGGATCTGGTTCATCTGCATCCAAAAGCTCTTGTTCTTCCTTATTATATTATCTCGATGATGGATTCCACTCACCTCTTTAAAGATGGGGCTTCGCTAGGCTTGCGGATCCTGAGCTTTTCCCTCGTTGTCGACTGGGGCACACGGCCCATTTAGATTCCATTCCCATGGACAGACCAGGGGCTTCAGAATCACACGCGTTCACAGGCTCGGACCCCAAGCGTGCCCCATTATCACTCATTCGGGCGACACTTACTGAGCACCTCCGTGTCAGACGCTGAAATAGCCCGCTGTGCAAGTCTCACTCATGAGGCACTTATGAAGTGATGAGGATAACAGGGGACACCCGAGCGAATGCAACCTGAGACGTGGAGTGGAGTCAAGGGCCATAAAGAAAAGGCAACTGGAGTGAAGGGCGATGGGGAAGATGGGCTGAGAAGAGGACACTTGAACAGAACTTGAGGGGAAGGAGTGAGCCATACAGACTTCTGAGGGAAGGGAAGGGCGTGCTGAGAAGAGCAAACAGTAAGATCAGGGGCCAGGAATGGGAGCATCCACCTGAAGAGTCAAAAGGCCAGTAGAGATGAGGAGAGGGAGCCAAGAGGAATGTGCAGGAGATTAAGCCACTTTGATACATGATCTCCTCAAAGTTTTAGCACTCAACTAAATATGCAATGATGAATACATATCTTTGGGGTTATAATAAGGTCTAGGGCACAATTTTCCAAGGGGTTTATTACATATCTGGTTCAAAGTAGGGACCTAGCCATTCTCCATTTTCACGCCTTCCCTCTCTGTCCCTCTGTGCCTGGCTCTGTGCCCTGGGAGCCCAACCATTATGAACTACACTACCTGGCTCTTTGGTGGGCCTGATCAGAGGCCAGGAAGAGAGAGGATGAAACATTTCCTTCCAACTTAATTCCTGCCTTGGTGCTACATTTCTTTCAATAGCTAGCTACATTTCCCCAAGAATATATATTTGCGATATTGTGATTTATTGATTGATGGATTGATTGATTGATTGATATTGTGATTTATATAAGAAATATATATCTGGTTTTCACCCCTATTCTGGGGACAGAACTCCTAAAACCCTTGGAACTTTCTAAGGGATGAGAGAGACAAAGGTATCCTTTGTTATGAATAACAAGCCTCTTTCAACCATACCTGACTTTACCTTAATCAGGTGACTTTTGGAAAGCCCTTAGGTCTCCTAAGGATGGGGGCTAGTTACCTGGAGAACCAAGCATATGATTGGTGAGTTGGAACATTCATTCCTACCCCCCTTACCTCCTCCGAGAGGGGTAGGACCCTGGAGACTGAATGAATCTCCAATGGCCAATGATTCAATCACTCGTGCCTATGTAATGAAGCCTCCATAAAAATTCAAAACGATGGGGTTCAGAGATCTTCTGGGTTGGTGAGCATGTGGAAATTGGAGAGTAGCAGCATACCCAGAGACAGTGAGGAAGCTTCTCCACATTTTCCCACTTGCCCTGTTTATCTTCCACCTGGCTGTTCCTGAGTTTTATTACTTTATAATAAACTGGTAATCCGGTACGTCGACTGTTTTTCTGTACTGTGTCACTCTAGCAAATTAATAGAACCTGCAGAGAGGATTGTGGGGATCTCTGATGTATAGGCAATTAGTGAGGAGCACATGTAACAACACAGAGATTGGCATCTGAGGCTGGAGGAAAGAGGCGGTCTTTAGGCTCTTTAGGTAGGGCTCTTTAGGCTGAGCCCTTAGCCTGTGGGATCTGACTTTATCTCCAGGTAAATTGCATCAGAATTTAGTTAAACTGTAGAAGGGCCCGCTGGTGTCACAGAATCCTTGATGTGTGGAAAACCCACATATATGGGGTCAGGAAGAAAGTAGTGTTGTAGAGAAATAGAGTAGAGGAGATCCACAGTTGTGTGCTTTTCTTCTTGCATTAGCCCCTTACAGGAAGTCCTTCCTCCATGATTCCCGTTGTCCTGGGCTCTTTCAACACTCTTTCCTCTCTGTGTCCTTCCAACCTTCTGGATGGCAATTAGTGTCTGTAATTTGTTGTCTCGGGACATAGCATCATTCCTCATTTATTTGCCTTTTTGTTTCTCCAGCTCCGACCGTGCCTCTGGTGGTGGTGTGGGCCTTAAAGTTTCTTAGTTTGAACCATTTGGCATAAATTGTGTTCCTTGCTAAGAGACTGATAGAGAGGCACTCAATAAATATTATGATTGTTGCTACTTCAGCTGTTATTTATATTCTTCTCACCAACTCGTTCAACACACGTGCCAACTATAATCATACCAGATCGTAGCTATTACCAGAAGACATAAATACCCCGGAACATGGTGCAAGGGAGAAAAAAATAATTTCCCCTTTACTATTCTAGGTTCTTGGCTGAGACCCACCTGTAGTAAAACACAGATTAACAGGACAAAAACAATCAAGTTTAATAACATGTATACCTCCTGTATACATGAAAGATACGGAGAAAAACTGAGTGACTCCCCCAAATGGCCCAAGCCACCACCTTAAATACCACCTCCAGCTAAAGACAAAGGAAGATGTTGGGGCTGGGGCCTTTATGCTAGGTTTTCAGATAAAGCTCAGTAAACAAGGTTGTTATGTAGGTCTCAGTAGTTGACTCATCCATTGATAAAAGTTTCTAGAGACTTAGTCAGCCTTATAGGGAGGGAGAGGGAGATACCTTTACACCTGGTCACACCCAAAATACTGAGGTATCCCATTTTTTTTTTTTTTAAGAAAGCATTGAGACCAAAGAGGAACAGAATACAGACTCAAATTTCTTCCAGTCTGTATTAGTTTCCTGTGACCGTTAAAACAAACGATACAAACTGGATGGCTTAAAAATACAGAAATTCACTCATCCTTTCACAGTTCTGGAGGCCAGAAGTCTGACATCAAAGCATGGGCAGGACCACAGTCTCTTGGGAGGCTCTAAGAGGAGAAACTTTCCTTGCCTCTCTGGGCTTCTGGTGGCTCCAGGCATTTTTTGGCTTGTGGCCACAGTGCCTTTTCCTCTTCTTTGTCTTCTCCTTGGTAAACCTTTCTTATAAGGAGGCATCTGATTCCGTTTATGGCCACCCAGATAATCTAGGATAAAGCTCTTTCTCTCAAAATCCTCAACTTAATCCCACCTTTTGTTATATAAGGTAACCCTCCTAGGTTCCAGGGATTTATAATGTGGGCCTATCTTTGGGAGAGAAGAAGGTCACCATTTAACCCAGGACACAATGCCTCCTTGTTTTCTTATTTTTAGCTGCTCTAATATGGCACAAATTTCTCTCATTTTCCAGCTTTTTTCCTTTGTGCCTTTTCTTACATTCTAGTGGTTGTTGTTTTTTGTTTTTGTTTTTATTTTTATTTTCCTCCCATCAGAATCTATTTTTATTTTCCTCCCATCAGAATGACTTTGCTCATTTCTTGTACAATTTCTCCAAAGCTGAGAAGCCTTACTCAGTGAACCCAAAGAAGAGTTCTCTCTATTTCTTTTGCTCAAAATAGTTTTGCCTGGCAATATAAAAGATTATCAAACATTTCCTAAAACTTTCTTTGTGGGAAAAAAAAAGAACCTGGAGGAAAACTGGTTCACTTTATCACCTGTAGAATTAAACACATGGAGGTTCAGGGACTCTAGAACATACATTTATATTATTACCTGTGAAAAGCAACATGTTTATCTTGTCTTTGACAATATTTCAGACTGATCTTTATCACAAGCCATATTCACATAAAGTTCTGAAGATTTATCTATTAGAACACAAAGAGTAATAACATATTTCACCGTAATGAAGAAAAAGGAACCTTCCTAAATGTCTGTGCTTCCATTCTGAAGTACCTACCAGTTAGTTGTGGTTTATTTTCAACCACACAATGAAAAATTCAGGTACTGCAATGTGGTGAAAAGAGAAAGATCTCATTTTTAGTATTCCCTTAGCCACTAAGAAGGCAATGGAATCCGTTCGGCTGTGAACCTTTCTGGATCGCAGTCTGCTGTTCAAGGAAGGAGAGAAGAGAAGCTGTCCATTTCTCTCTCTCTAATGAAAATCTTGTATTCAATTCCGACCTCAGTGTGAATGCTGTTTCTCAAACTGACAAATGAGGCTTTCCCTGATGGAAATGTTTTTACAAAAATTCAAAATATTACAATGTGCTCATACTGAAATTTAAAAAACAACCTAAGGAAACATGACTATCTTCAGGCCCACATTTGTAAATTAGCTCTTCCTTAAGAATTCAAAGGGGACCCAGATTGTTTGTTTCCTCTTCTTTGGCTGCATTTCGACCCCTCACTGTGCACCATAGGGGTAAAGAAGTACCAAAAAAGGGGAAGAAAAAATAAACCAGATGATCCATCAGATGTCTTGAAGGGTTTTTGTTTTTTTTGTTTTTTGTTTTTTGTTTTTTTCTCTAACCCAGAAATCCCAAGGCTGATCATTCTGCCAGTCTTCCCACAGGTTATACAGGGATAATCACTGAGCAAAACCTAACACTGGGAGTTTAAAAATAATAATACTCATAATAAGGATCTTTTCGAATGTCTCTGATTTCAGTCTCAGCTGTACATTGGACATTTTTAAGTGTCTCTACTCCAGCATTATTCTTCACTTGATCTTAGCCAAAAGGCCCAAAAGCGATTCTAATCCTGCATTATTCTTTACAACACGTTTTGAATATGCCCTCGACTTTCTCCTCTCAGTTTTGTCCGTTCATCTGTCTCCAGTGCTACCTGTTGCAAGGACTGTCTGTTACCTCAGAAAATTGTGTTTCTCACACAAGTTTTGAAAATAACAACTCCACCGATGCTCAACCTTCAGCTAGACTGCTCACAGCCTTCTGGGTTTAAAGCACTGTCATGGTAATTTCTCTACAGAAATCAGGTTTAAAACTGAGACGGTCTCAGGTCTAATCTTGATTTGGCTTTTGCTGTGGAAGAGGCAGCCCCGGGGAAGTTATTTCACTCTGACATCCCTATTTTAAAACCGCAATGACTATATTTCTCTCTTCCACACATAAAATTATTAAATAAATTGATTCCGTTATGGACTGACTGAGGCCAGGGAAAACGTAGAAGGTGAGAGGGTGACATTTTAAATTGCTATCATATTTGGCCCATGAGGACCAGCAGACTCCCTTTCCTTGTGTTACCAGCAGATAGAGGATATAGGAGATACAGGAATGGACAGCTGAGCTCTAAATCGTAGTTCAAACACCACAAGGGGCCTGCTTCCCAACTCAGGATAGATAGTCTTAATTCCTGAGACCTAGTGTGCTTATTGAAGCTGATCACCGTTTATTGTGACGCCGCTGACAAAATATTTCCAGAGTCAGGGACGATATTTGTTTCCCTGAGTTGAGTCTGTGGACCTATAAGGTATGAGTCTTTCACAGTACTTCCTTAGAATGCTGCCAGGCATAGAGTGAGTGGTCCAAGTACTTTATTACTCCTGTTCATTTTATTTTAAATTCATTATACATCTGCTTTCTTTGTGTTGCCAATAGAGTCTTCTATCAGCCTTCCTCCTGGCTGTGTGTACCTGTGGTGCCAAATATATAAATTTTACCTGGAAACCAACACAGACAATCCCGTAAAATCACAACTCTCACCCAAGTGTGAAACAAACCGTGTGCCCTTGTGGAAGATTTTACTCAACCCTTTAGTTAAGAAGGGAACTGGTAAGATATTAAGATCAGTTTAAATAGGTTTTTTTTTTTTTTTTTTTTTTTTGGATCTAGACACTTATAATCCATCTAATAGAGAAACATTAGGATAAGGTTACTCAATTAGGTACAAAATCGGTTATTGTCCAATAAGGCAATAAGCCGTGACTTTGGGACTAACTTTGTAGCAAACAATTTTTTTTTCTTTTTTTGCTTCTCTATTGGACAAAAATCTGCATGTAAATATGTAGCCTCATGAAATAGAAATTCTAATCAATAGGAAACAGGGGCCTTGGGCAGGTCCATCCTCATATATAACATTGAAAAGATAGGCCACTTACTTTTTGCCTTGTTTCCGAGCTTTAAATATTTTTTTTTTTCTAAACAAGCAGAACTTTTAGAAAAATGATTGTAAAAGAAGATTGAGATGTACGTGTGGATGTTGAGTATACATTAAGTGTAACCATCTTTAAAGATTCAGAAGATGAAGATCCTTATTCATTGAAACTTATATAAGCCACGTAGCATGCCCTCTCTCCTTCAATAAACACTTTTGTTTCAACAATCTCCCTCTCTAAATAAATAAATAAATAAATAAATAAATAAATAAATAAATTTGAGCTGGGATTTGTTTCATTAGCTATGAGCACAATCCTCACTGATAGCAGGTCGGAGCTCAAGGGAATAACTATTTGAGTTCATTGCATTCCAGTATTTGACCCAGTTCAATGGATTGTTCTTATTAGAAACAAGCCACTTCTTCTTTCAAAGACACTACTTTGACCAGTAGTTCCTAATGCATAGGGCTAATTAAGTCCACATAGACACAATCATACCTTGGAGATCCATATTCTCCCTAGAGAATGAGCATAGGAATTCTGGGCTTCGAATTAACAATTACCAATGCCCCAGTTCCTCCCAACTGTATAAGGGAGGTGAAGAAAATGCATGTGGGCTAAGCTTTCATATACGTGTCTCAATTTGTGAATTGCAAGAGCATTTCCTTTTCCTTTTGGTAATAGCCATATGTCTGTTGCTTCCTAGACTTCAATGCAAAACATAGGAATGAGAAACATTTTCCAACTTTTACTTGTCAGGGGTTAGAGGGGGTCACAAGTCTTCAGTGTCTTTTATCAATGAGAACACTTCCTTTCTCCCTGTCTCCCTTACTTCATCATTTGCTTGCTTCATAACTCATTGTCCAGATATCAAAGAGCTGAAGATCATAAGGAAACAATTACCTTCCCCTGACAAGGGGTTAAAAAGCTTTATACTATTAAAAATGAGGGTAAACATTAAGAATTACTCAAAATAAACTGCAATGCAAGTTTATTAATCTCTGTTCTGCACAAAGAGCTGTAAGCTTCTGCAAACTACCTAAACCAAGCATACTAATTAGCTTAAACAGCACAATAAATTCCAGGACGAGAACAACTCAAACTCTTCTTTTCAGACACGGCTACTCTGTTCAATGAGGCCTAGATTTGTGCCCTACAGCAGGAGCCCTGCTCCTGAGGCATCATTATAAACCAGGCCTTATTTCTTTGACCGAGCTGCTCTGTGAAGTCATTTGCAATCCATTTTCTTTTAATTGGAAACAAATTAGTACTGTCTGGAGAGAACAATGTGAACATTGAACCACAGTCTTTTGGTGGAACACACCACAAAGAGTATGCACACTTTTTTTTTTAACACTTCCTTTTTAGCTACAACTTTTGAGCCTCCTATTATTTTATGTGGCCTCTAGGGTTCCACTATAAGCAAGCCATTAATGCTAATGTGAAAATCTTGCAATGTTTGGAATAAATTAAGCACATGCCGTACCCTCATTATTTTACGGGTATTACCGTTTTGCTTGGTATGTTGTGAGCAGGAATTTAACTGGAAACTGTTTTAATCATCTGATAGACATTAAGCTGAGAGAATCTCTGTCTACGCCCATCGTTTAAACGCTGTTTAGTAAATAGACTGCACACAGCTAACTGCTCTGACTTCCCTTTGAAATGAGTATATAAATAAAAGGCCACCACTGCTGTGTAGAGTTCCATTTATGAAGCTTATAACCACAGGCTTGTGCTGTCATTAAATATGTGTGCCACGAAGTTACTCTGCTGAGGATAAATGTCAATTAGTACCCATGGGATGGAAGGTGAGTCAACTACCTACTGTCTTCGAGAACTTCATGATCACTTTATAGCTTCTCTAACTCAAAGGTTATTCTTAAACAGAAGCCAGGGTGAGGCAAGGGAGCACAGCCTTCATTTACGTAAAGCTGAACTCTTCCGGGGATGGCTCCCAGATCCCTGGCACCAGAATTACCAAGAGTCCTTGTTAGATATTCGGATCCCTAAACCCAGTGCTACCCTTGACCTTCCGAATCAGATGACTGGGTGTCAGACACCAGATTCTTCATTTTTAAGCACCCTTGAGTGATTCTGAGTCACACTAAATATTTAAGAACCACTGGGAGATGTCTTTTTCTCACTCCGTCCTCCCTATCCTCGTACCTCCGGGTCTTACTTCGTCTCCCACACTCAGCCCAGGGATAAGGAGGTGACTGTACAGTGAGGTTTGAGGCGTATGTTCCCAGGGTACCTTTAATAGAAATGAAGATTAAGCCAGTTATGTCTATTAAATTAGAATTACCAAAGTTAGGTTGGTGAATCATTTAGAAAGGATTAAAAGATTAATCTCTTCTCCCAGACAGTATTCGAATTGTCCTACCCAGTAGCCTGAATGAATTAACACCTTTTAGGGGAATGGGATACAGTGGTAGAAATACTTGTGTGACTCTCATAAATGCTAATTGGCAGCTTACTTTGGCAGATATATCAAAATTCTGAAAGTGCTATTTGAGTTAGTCCGGAGCATGGCTCGGCTTCTGGCCGAGACTTTGGGAGCTACTCGCCCAGAGCAGAAGGGTGCTGGGACCCTCAGGTAACATGCCACACACCAGTGTTTCCTTTTCTAACAGCCGGCTACTAGGATCTAACTATCCCTACCTCTAGGATCTGGATATTCTAGAAAACTGCATTCTTTTTTATTCCGGCCTCAATTTTGTTGTTGTTGTTGTTGTTGTTGTTGCATCCTTATTTTTATAGGCATATCATTTTCTCGGTAAAACTTACCTAGTTAAATTTTTCAAAAAGTTCATTTTCTCAGAGATATCATTTTATCCTTTGTATTTTTAATTTAATTTTATTTCCTTTAGTTTTTATTCTAGAGAGAGAGGGAGAGACAGGCAGGGGGAGAGAGTGAGAGAGAATCTCAAGCAGGCTCCATGCTTAAAGTGGAGCCTGATGTAGGCCTTGATCCCAGCTCGATCCCACAAACCGTGAGATCATGACCTGAGCTAAAATCATGAGTCAGACGCTCAACTGACTGAGCCACCCAGGAACCCCCGAGAGATATCATTTTAGCATGATGTATTTATTTTATTTTAAAGTCAAACATGTAAAAAGAAAATAGCTTATCAACTATTGTAGTAAAACGGAATTATTTCTCAATCACCACCTAGGATACATTTCGTGAAGATTACATATAGCTTGCACGATCTTGCATTGCATTTGTTACCTAAGCAGGACATTTTATAAGATGCTGTTGTGATTTTTAAGCAACACTCTTTTCTGATTTTTGTGTTCTATTTTCAGATACCCAACTGATTATTTATTCTGGAGTATTAGTTGAAACTAGTTAGCGTTGATGATACTGGTTCAAATTTAGGATTTAAATACTTAAAAATATAAGCTGACACTGTAAATTGAAGGACATATATAAAACATCAAAACTCCATGACTTATGAGGTCAACAGAAGACCCAATTCAATCACCTTAAGTTCTAACAAAGCAAAAGAGGAGACCTAACCAGTTTCTGCTAGAAGGTGGGGCAAGATTTGCTTAATGTGTCTAACTGCTTTGGTAAAACAGTCACTAAGGGAAAACCTTTTGTGAATGATAAGAATGCTTTCATTTCTGCTTTCTGCAAATAGAGGGGTGTGGACCCCTGCTTGCTGGACTTGACTTTTCCTTTTACTTCAGTGCTTATTTATTTTGAGAGAAAGAAAGGGGAAGAGAGTGTGTATGCACAGGGGAGGGGCAGAGAGAGAGGGAGAGACAGAGAATCCCAAGCAAGATTCACACTGTCAGTGCAGAGCTCAAAGAGGCCTGATCTCATGAACTAACTGTGAGATCATGACCTCAGCTGAGATCAAGAGTTGGACACTGGACCGACTGAGCCACCCAGGCTCCCTGACAATAATTTCTAAGTAAACATCTTCAGTCATTGTAGTAATCCTAAAGATATACCCTGAGCTCTCTTATTCCTACCTGAATCTAATCCCTGAATTAGTGAATGCTATGTGGGCAAAGAAGAAACAGAATTGAATCGCTGCTATTGTGTTATTGCAATGAATTGAGCCTCCAACACATTATAGTCAAGATTCAAAAAGTTTCCTTTCCGTTTGATAACATTAAAAGAAGTGTTTGGATGATGAGATCTTATAGGTATGTAGGTAAATAAGATCATCTTAAAAAGTAATTCTGCTATTGGTTTTTGATAGAAATTCACATTAAAGTAAAATATTCTGTTTGGGAAACAGAGCCTTGTCATTAGCAGGCTTTGAAAATATAAAGCAGAATGGCCACATTAAAAAATAAATAAGATTGGTAGGCAATGCCATTTATCCTTATTGCCTCTGAACTGGCTTTGCCAAACAAAAAATATGATGGTGACTTTAGAAATGACTCTCCGGGCGCCTGGGTGTTTCAGTCAGTTAAGTGTGTGACTTCGGCTCGGGTCATGATCTCATCGTTTGTGAATTTGAGCCCCGCATCGGGCTGTCTGCTGTCAGCAAGGAGCCCACTTTGGATCCTCTGTCCCCTTCGCTCTCTCACCCTCCCGTGCTCTCTCTCTCTCTCAAAAACAAAATAAAACATTTAAAAAATGACTCTTAAAGGCATTATACTAAATTCTTATGAATCGGCATGATATCACGAATGGGCAGAACAATCTCTTTCATAATTCTTTTCTTTTCCTTGGCACTTTGTTCCCAACTTAAAAAGAGAAGGAACGACCAACCATCAGGAAGTGAAACACCTAAACTGTTGCCCTGAAATTTATTTGTGTTCTTCCAGTGTCATGATCTCTCTTTACTTGAGGGAGACATGTTTCCCGACCCTTGCCTTGTCCGCCTCCGGGAGAAGAGATGGCTCTCATGACGTCGGGTGCCAGGTTTTCAAACACTGTCTGTTTTCTTTTCCCATGAGTCCAATAAATGCTGTCTTCTTGAGTCAAATGCCCTCCAGAAGGCAAATAAGACTCACAAAAGAGAGAAGCCTCTAATTTCTTTAGTAGTGATACATCTGACTTTGCCCAGCCAAGTCATTTCTAGTCCATGGGCTCAAGCTGGTAGACCCAGGCTTGCACAGACACACACACCTCACTCACTAATGTCTCTTCTTTCTAATCCTTGCCTTCTTGACTCTCCATTTATTGTTGCTGTCAAGAGGAGATAAGCATATGTTTGTCAAGATTACTTCCTGAGAAAGATCCTATTTCAAACTCATTAAATAAATCTTGACTTTGAAAAAATATAAGCCAAGGGCTGTTTTTGTTTCTCCCTTCCTCCACAGAATAGTTTGCGTTAATAGAGCAGTTAATAAAACTACTTAGGTCATGGTTGTAGGTAAGATAAGTGAGATATATATATATATATATATATATATATATATATATATATAATGTGATCTGTATGGTAAAGCCACTTTTATATTACACTTCCCCTTGGTGTCCAGACTTCTCATTATAACCGAATCCAAGCACAACCTCCAATCAAGTCTGAAATTTAATGAGAAACACAACTGTTTCCTTATGAGCCCTGAGGTCCAGCTTTTTACTGTTAGGTCTGATAGTAGCTGCTATTAGACTAGCCTCTTTCAGTTATTTTTGAAGAATTTCAATTGTTGGTTCATAGGTATGAATCACCACCAACAACAAAAAAATTAAATCTGCTATGTACCCAGAAAGCTACTAGCTCATAAGAGAGGAAAAGTATATAAAAGATTTATCAGTTGACCTTGAGAATGTTAAAATTAAATAAACTTGAAATATTTAAGAGATGGACGATGAGGTTTTTCCTCTAAATGCAGTAGAATTCTGACTATTTTATAAATATGCTCGGGATTCACAAAGTCTGTGAGATTAAATTGAATTTTGAGATACGGTGCTAGGATTTGAATGCATGGAATCACAGAATACAAAGAGTAAGATAGGAGCTAAGGCCTAAATAAATGAAGCGTGTAGTAGAGGCAGCATTGCCAGCAAAAGCAGGAGACTGCCTGCCTGAAAAGTTTGCATGGGAAACATCGAGGAACCAGCTTCGATTGGCATTATCGGTCAGCTGTATGATGATTTCCAAGCCAGGCGAAGGACCTTAGGTCATGCCCCTCTGACAGCAGGGTCCTATAGGAAGCAGATACGGGGCGACAGACATATAGGAAATGTATTCAAGCGATGCCTTGGAAAGATAAAGGTGAGACAGAGCAGGAGGAGGCAAGAAAACCTTTTGACCATTGTAGGTCTGACACCTGAGAAAGAAGAGAGGGAAGGAAGAAGAGTTGTTTGGAAATAGCCACTGACCACAGCGCACCTCCGAGGAAGTTCCAGCCAGCCCAGTGGGATCTCTGGCACAAGGATCACCTGTGGAGTCCACCTCATGTAGAGTCAGTCAAATCGCTGCCTCCATGTGCCATTAATGCCCAAGAGGGGTCTGGGGGAGCAATCTTGGCATTAAATGGTCTCTGCAAAACAAAACAAAACAAAACAAAACAAGAAAATAAAAGGCCTCTGCATGCTGACGCCAACTTACTTTTCCAGACTCCTGAAACACTAACGTCTCCCTATTCAAGTCTATTTTGAAATGTCCTTTGCTATTATGGTTCTGGGCAGAATGTTTTACACCTAAGTGCCATAGGCCAACAACAACAACAACAACAAATTCTGAAAATGAAACATATTGGCTCAAAAATACAAGAATTATAAAATTGGTTTGACATTAACAAATATTTTATTAAATGCCTACTTTACAAGGCATTTTTATCAGCTACATTAAATTATGAATTTAGTATCTCTGATTGTATCATTATAATTGAAAACAGTTTATAGGCTAGAATTTCCTCATTCCTTAAACATTCCCAGGGGGGAAAAAAAAGGTTATGATTGATGAGAAGTCAAAATCAACTTTTCGCAGTTACTCATGGCCAATTAATTTCAAAGTCTAATTTTACAGCTAAAAATTATGTTTAATGTGGAGTATGGGTGCATTGTAATGTGATTTACACATTGAATGGTGGAGTTTTCGATAGACCTGGGGATCAGGATATACTAAAGTGTCCCTAGTTCCACCAAGATGTTTTTTGGAACAGGTGGGTGGTAGTGTGGCATTATTTCCATTCACTCACCGGCTCTTTAACTAGAGTAACAACTTTCTGTTCATTTTATATATTAAGATTTGACATACATACTTCTATAAAATGCACCAAACATTGTTTTAGAGACTGGGGACATAGCAGTAAATTGCAAAAACAGTTTTTAAAAAATTAAAAAAAAAATAAAAAGGAAAAGACAGGGAAGAAAACAAGAAAGACATCTGTGCCTCCAATTAACTTTTTTATGGTGTGGGGGTGACTGGCTACAAATAAGTAAATGAGTATAATAGAAAGCACATTAGATCATGATAAGTATGACTGAGGGAAAAAAAGCACTGATAGAAAGAGGACTTGCTATTTTAAATTGGGGGCTCAGAGAAGGACTCATTGATGGAGATGGGTGTGTGAGATGGGGAGGTGTCAGGAAAAAGATCATGAGTTCAGTTTTGAGCATGGCATATTGGGGTTTCTTATAAATCCAAGAGAAGATGCATGTGAGGTCATTGGATATACTTATTTGAGCTCAGGGTAAGGTCTAGGCTAAATATATAAACCTGAGGGTCATGTATATGGTATTGAAGGCCATTTGTTTAATCAACAAATATATGTTGAACACCAACGATGTGCTGGGCAACATCTCTAGGCACTTGGGATGTGTGACTGTGAACAAAACAAACAAAAATCCCTTCCGCATGGAACTCATTGTTAAGTTAGAGGTGGGAGATGATATTTAAATATACAAATATGTTAGATAATGTGATAGTTAATTTATGTGTCCATTGCGCCGAGCCACGGTGTCTAGATATTTGGTCAAACATTAACCTGGATGTTTCTGTGAGGATATTTGTGGATACAAGTAACATTTAAATCCACGTGAACTTTGAATAAAGTAGATCATCCTTTATAATGTGGCTGTATCTCATCCAATCAGCTGACTTCCCCAAACAGGAAAGAATTCTGTAGCAGATGGCCTTTGGACTTGAACTGCAATATCAGCTCTTCCCTGGTTCTTCAGCCTGCCAGCCCACCCTGAAGATTTTAGACTTGCCATCCTCCATAATTGCATGAGCCAATTCCTTAAAATAAGTCTCTCTCTCCCACACACTCTTTCTATATATATATCTATACACATCCTATTGGTTCTGTTTCTCTGGAGAACCCTGACTAATACAGATAGTGATAAGAAAGAAAAATTAAAACGTGCAAGAGATACAGCAAATGTATGAGGTATGTGCATGCGGTGAGGGCAGAAGGAAACTCACTGTAAAGGTGAAATTTACGAAGATCTGAAGGAGACACTCTTTTCTTAGAGATGAGATCAGATCCCTAGGGCAATAATCAGCCAACTTTCCTCTGTAAAAGACAGGATAGGAAATATTTTTGGCTTCATGGGCCATTGATCTTTGTTACATCTATGCATTTGTGGTTGTAGCACAAAAGCAGTCATACCCAAAATGAGTGAGTGTTACTGTATTCCAATAAAACTTTATTTTCCACAACAGGCGATGGTCAGGATTTTTCCTTCCAGTAATCGTTGCAGACCCTGACCCGGGGAGCTAGTCTAGTGAGAAGACAGTTCTGTGCCACACCAGAGGTCACTAATCAAAGAAATTAAGAGGCATAAGACCCAGAGACTGAAAAGAGCCTCGTGAGAGAATAGGAAAACCAGGTGGAGGTGATATCTGGAAAAGAAGAATATAATTCATTTCAAGAAAGAGGGACTGACCACCTATGTCAAAGGGGCTGATAGGTCCAATAAGATGAGAACCGACATTTACTTGATCATGATTTAGCAAAATGGCCGACATTGGTAGCATGAATCTATAACTTCCTGTAGTAGATAATAAGGTGTTCCACCCAGATCCCCTCTTCAGGGCTGACATGAGCATCTCCTAGCCACTGGGAATATCAGCTGCTTGTGGCTTGTAGCTGCATCTCTCACTGGAATTGTCCCTGTATGGGAAACCTCCTCACCTAATGTTAGGCCCCAACCTCCCTCTGATATGAGGGTACAAAGTCTAGTTCCTTCACCTTAATTTGGAAACGCTATGAAGGTTCAATCCAGATTCATAGCTTTCCTACAATATGGGCTGAGCCTCACTTTTACTTATATGGTAAGTCAGCTTTCCCCTCTGCCTAATCTTGCCTTCCTCACTTTCGTACATTTCGTGTCTCCTGGAGTACTCCTCCATGAACTTTCTGCATGGAGCTCTCAGTATCTGCTTCTACTGAACCCTATCTAAGACATGGAGTTGTCCAGTGGCCACCTGGATACTTGCCTATGATCCAGGTATCATTGTTAATGGCACTCTTTTCACCGTCAAATGTGTTGCAGTTTGAGCAGTAACCTGTCTGGTCACTCTAGTCATAGGTGACATTCACAAGAGTAGTTTAGTGACATAGTAGGGGCACTGGTCTCGTTTGGATGGGGATATTTGAAAGGGAGCAATGAGAGGAGAGGAGCTGTACACAGAAAGTATAGATAATTCATTAAAAGAATTTTTTTTTCTTAATGTGGAGTAGAGTAAGCTGGATGGGGGCAGTGCAATCACAAGACATGTTTGTTAAGATATAAGAACATATAGCATATGTTTTTGCTAATAGGAATGACTCAGTAAAGAGGGGAAAACAAATGTTGCAGGTATTCTCAAAAATAATTCTATACTTTGGTAGTTTAGGTTTTGTTTGGTTTGTTTGTTTGTTTGTTTCAGAAAGATACTTTTGTAAAAACCTAAAGAGTTTGACAATATACTGCTCTTGCACAATTCCTCTGGCTGGTCATTCTAATTCTTGACTTTCTTTCAGACAAGGAAAACAGATAACATTAAGCTCAAGTTCTCTGGAATCAGACATTTTCTCCTCCTGCTTGGGACAAGCTGAACACTCAGCCATAGTGTCCCCCTACATTAAAGAAAAAAAAAAAAAAGTTGGTCCTTGTGAATTTTAACGAGATTGACTTCTGAAGAGCTTAGCCCAGTGTCTCACAGGCAGGGGGTGTCCTGGCAGAATGTGGCCAACATCATTCCCAAAGCCTAAGGTATTTCCTGAACAAACTATTGGCTCACTTGGAGTCGGTGATCAATTAAAAGCCCAGGCTTTTTAAATCACAAATTTTCATAGAATTCCGATAAACATATACAAAGTATTATAACCCCAGAATGCTCATAGTCTGCTTCTCTATCAGTCTTTCACATCAGTGCCTTTCCTGACTGATAAGCAAAATAATGCCACCACCTCCATCTGTCCCCCAAGATGCCCTGTCTTAATCCATGGAATGTGTTGGTACCTTACGGAATATGGCAGAAGGGAATTAAGTTTGCAGGTGGAATTAAGGTTGCTAATCAGCTGATCTTAAAATAAAGAGATCATCTGAGAGAACCCAATATAATCAAATAGATCCTTAGAAGAGGGAGGCAGAAGAGGACAACCAAAGAAGTGAGGCTGGATTCGTAGATAGAGGAAGGCAGTCATAAACTGAGGGAAACAGGCAGCTTCTAGATGCTTTAAAAGACAAGGGGATGTATTCTCCCCCTCAGCCTGCAGATGGGAACACCGCCCCTGTTGACACTTGGTTCTAGCCCAGTGAGACTGAAACTGTCAGACTTCTGACCTTCAGAACTGTGAGATGTTTGTATTCTTTAAAGATTACCAAGTTTATGATAATTTGTTGCAGCAACAACAACTGACTTTCGTATGGTTGCTCATTACAGCTCTAGAATGCAAGGAGCTAAAGATCAACAAAGACAGAACCCTTTTATCTTGCTTTCTCTCTCATGTCTAATGAGTTTCCTGAGTGTAGCACCCCATTACATACCGAAGGAAGTTCCAAAATTCACAACTTTCAAGATCCTTGCCAACCCCTGCTGTTTCCCACTCTTTCATTCCTGATATTTTATTGGCCTAGAAGTTCTTTTCCTTTTCTCTCCTTCGCTCATCCACCCCTCTTTAAAATTACATATTAGGGGCGCCTGGGTGGCGCAGTCGGTTGAGCGTCCGACTTCAGCCAGGTCACGATCTCGCGGTCCGGGAGTTCGAGCCCCGCGTCGGGCTCTGGGCTGATGGCTCAGAGCCTGGAGCCTGTTTCCGATTCTGTGTCTCCCTCTCTCTCTGCCCCTCCCCTGTTCATGCTCTGTCTCTCTCTGTCCCAAAAATAAATAAACGTTGAAAAAAAAAAAAATTGTTAAAAAAAAAAAAATAAAATAAAATTACATATTAAAAACTAGCTTTTATGTGACATTAGGTGGCTTCTCTGACATTCTCTGTTTTCACCTGTACTCCACCATAGATGTATCCACTCCCATAGCATACTGTCACTAATAACATTCACTCACTAAATAAATGTTGAGTGAATGAATGCCGAATTTTCTTGAAAGGTTTTTTCAGAGCTGTGTCCCCAAATCTTTCAAACTAGTTGTTACAAGCTTTAAGGTTTTCTGATATAAGCCTTGTACAACTATCATGGTTACCCATGTGCTTCTCCAGCAGGCATTTGACCTGGAAATATGATTAGAAAAGGTGATTTTCGGGGTGCCTGGGTGGCGCAGTCGGTTAAGCGTCCGACTTCAGCCAGGTCACGATCTCGCGGTCCGTGATTTCGAGCCCCGCGTCAGGCTCTGGGCTGATGGCTCAGAGCCTGGAGCCTGTTTCCGATTCTGTGTCTCCCTCTCTCTCTGCCCCTCCCCCGTTCATGCTCTGTCTCTCTCTGTCCCAAAAATAAATAAACGTTGAAAAAAAAAATTAAAAAAAAAAAAAAAAGAAAAGGTGATTTTCAGCATCATCTGCTCTGTCAGTTGTTAGAGTTAGGCTTGATTCAATACCTGTGTACAAAGGCTTAAATATTCTTCATTTTAGTAGACTCACGAATAAAAATGAATATAGCAAAAAGAAAGCCAATGTAATCATATGCTTGAAATAAAACTCAGGCTTAAGATCCAGAATCTTTGGAATGATAGAGTGGTGGGGGTGAGGGTGGTTGAGAAAATGAACAAAATAATTAGGTAAGCAAAATACTGGGGCTGATCCCTGTGGAGGTCCGTTTTGTTATGGTAGCCACTAAAATGATTTTCTTTCCTTCCCTGTTTATAAAACGATACCTCCCAGGATGGTAAATAGAAATCCAGTTATTATGATTGAGTTTAAATTTATGGACATTTTCTTCTGTTGCTCTTAATAAACTGAGATGTTAATTCATGCTCTTCAATATATTTAGCTCAACTGTGAGATGCAGAATTTCCTGAATTTGGACATCTGAGAGAGGGCATAATTTAGAGTAAATCTAATCACAAGACAGTTTAAAAGATTGGCTGGGTTTACTGAGTTGAGAGCTGAGATTATGTTGTTAATGGCAGATGCCAGGCTGTGTATTTGTCACACCCCTTTGCGTAGGGTCCTGGCCCACCTATCTTGCGCTATTGGAAAGAGGCAGTAGTTATCCATCATTTCCTTAATTGGTTCATAATTAGGGAAGCCATAGAACAAATACACTGTTCATTCCAAAAGCAGATAGGAGACTTCAGATAAAAATGGCAACCTGGAATTGGGCTACTCTCCTTCTTCTTCATCAGTAACTGTCTTCTGGAACTCCCCTTTATTTGATCCTTCTGTATTTGGATGTAATATCCCGGCAGTGCTAATGAGTAGGTGAACATTAGAGCTCAAGCTTTCTTTAGCCAAACCTTTCCCTAATAAAGGTAGCCAATTTGTTCTTCGACTTCATTATCATAACTAATGTCACCATCATCATCATTGCCATCGTTATGATTTACAGAGTATGTACTATGTGCCAGAAACTGTTCTTGAAATTAGCTGAAGTCTGAATGATTTATACTGACAAGAAGTAGATATTGAACTATAAAGAAGGCTGGCTAGCAGCAAAGTAGATAAATGACAGCCCTGGGGATATGTTGCCTAGGTTGAGATCCTAGTTTTACCTCTTACTACCAGCTTAAATTGGGAAATTACTTCTTAGTGACTCAGGCTTCTGAGCTATACAATGGGAGAAAGAGTAGAGCCAACATCATAGATGTGACAGGAGATTAAAAGAATTAAATGCCCAGAGAGTCTGGCATGTATCAAGAGCTTAATAAGTACTAGATATTTTTCTTATTGTTATGGGTAGGCATAAAGTCTTATTCATTTTTGTGTTACTAAAACCTAACAAATTGCTCACACTACGAGAGATAGTCAATACTTTTAAATGGAAGGAAGATATGACTTGTAAGTGCTCAATAGGTATGACTAGTATGGTAGGCAAGATATGGTCCTCCAGAAAGGTCTACATCCTAATCCTTGGAACTTGTGCATACATCACCTTACATGACAAAAAGGACTTTGTAAATATAATTAGGTTAAGGAACTTGTGGTCAGGACATCTTGGATTATTCAGGTGGATTTGACGCAATCGTAGAGTCGTCAGAAGAGGCAGGCCAGAGAACCACAGAGACAGGAGATTTAATGACAGAATCAGAGGTTGTACTGATAAGCTTTGGAGACGAAGGAAGGGGCCAAGCACCCAGGATATGGGCAACCTCTAGAAGCTGGTAAAAAGGCAAAGAAATGGATTCTCCCATAGAGCCTCCAGAAAGAATTCAGTCCCACCAACACTTCGGTTTTAGCACTTCTGACCTCTAGAATTGTAAGATAATAAACTTGCATTGTTTTCAGCTGTAGAGTTGCAGTAATTTGCTACAGCAGAAATAGGAAAGTGATACAATTATATTATAAGCATTATGTGAAAATAAAAAGGAGTTAAGAACTACTCATCTCAACTCTTTTGGGGTAATATTAATCCTCTCATGCATCTTCTGGACCAGCTCACTTAAATTAGAGCACCTCATGAAAATCTTCCCATTTAGTCACTGTTTTTTGGCTGGAAAATAATATGTGTTGTTGCCTCTTACCTTTTCAATAGCTGTTTATATTCACATGGACTTACTTCTTTAACAATTTATGATGATATTTGAATTTGAGGTTTTATTGTCTTCAAAGAGGTGTTCATTTTGAGAACAAAGGGGTTATAGGATGAATGCCAATGTTGATGGTTGGGCAGTTCTCCAGAGACTGGTTTGACAGGAGAAGCCTCAGGGAAGGAGATTTGCTGCGAATGACAAAAAGGAATTTACAGGACAAACTTCGCTCTTCTGGTAACACAGTCTGCTTATGAACAAGTTATAATTTGCGGCTATTTGATAACTGGGCTCCACCCTTCTACAAGCGTGATTTGGGAACTGGAATGTGTCTGGTTGGCAGGATGCCTAAGTGAATTGAATGTATTACCTCAAAAGCATCTTTCATGGAAGCTACTTTGGGGATGAATCTTGTGTCTAGGTAAGTCTTTAGAATGAGTTGCTAAAGAGCCCTAAGTGATCTGTTTCAGCATGGACCATGTCATGAACATCAGACCTGTGTTTGACTTTGAGCATCTCTCATTGCTGATAACCATGGTCCCTAGGACCAAGAACAGTGGGATAAAGGTCATCTGTGTTCCTTATGAGCTCAACTCCTGGCATGTTTTGTTTTCTCTTCCAACCACTTATAACAACCAATGAATAGTTCAAATAATTCCAGACTTTTCTCTTGTAGTCTAGCCACCCACTGACTTCCACAGATCTCTTCCTTACCAATGGTAATCAGAGAAACAACTGTTTCACATGCTTATATTGGCAATGTAGGGAGAGCAGGATTCTCTCAAATGGCAGCACCATTTGAGTTCTGCTGCAGTTACAAACCTGAGATACCAAATGAAACAGTTGACCCTCTGGTATAATTATCATTCCTGTTTAAAGATAGGATAACTGAGGCTTAAAGAGGTTAAGTTAATTGTTGCAAAGCCCAGAGTTGAGAGCGTTAAGTCAGAATTCAGACTCCAACTGGTCTAATTCCTGAACATAGACAATAGCCCCATCTCCGTAACTGTCTTCTCTGGTGACACTTAATGGAGAAGAAATATAGATGATGATGATGATGATGATGATAACAGTGGCAGGAGAAGGGGTCTTTGGGGGAGGTCCCACAGATCTCTCTAGATAGCTGAGCAGTATTGCCTTCCACTTGACCCATCTTTGTATTCTAGTTACACTGTAGAATTTCTATTAAGTCTTACAGAAAACAATACTTTGTTTTTAAAAAGTGACAAGAGGAAAATAATAAACTAAAAATTAAAAAAAAAAAGTAACAAGAAATCCAAACTTGATTTTTGGCATTTGTGATGGCTGAAAGTCAAATCCCATGGTCCATAGTGGAGGAACGACTACGACATTGACTTGGGTTGGGTTGAGACCCATTTGCCTATAGTCAAGTGAAATTAAAAATATGAAAACTGAGCTTTCAAGAGGAGACTTATCAAACACACTAAGACCAAGGCTTCTTTGGTAATGTGGTCTATTTGTTAAAGGAATAAAATGGCCTGAAATCCCAGAGAAACAGGTTGAATCAAGTGCTTTATTTGGGAAACAGTGAACTTGGTGGGTAGCAGATTAAAGGACCGTCTTTAAGCGTAGGGCCAGATGTGAACGTCAGCTCTGTCCTTTGGTAGCTATGTGGCAGGAAGCACATTATTTACTCAGCTGTGCCTCAGTTTCCTCATCTGCAAGATGAGGATTGCAGTGCATATTGTTTAGGTTTACTGTGAGGAGTAAAAGGAAAGTGTGGATATAGGGCATTTTAGCACAGAGCCTAGTGAGGAGTAAGAGCTAAGGGGATGGCAGTTCTCATTACCATCTGCAAACATGGAGACTAGGTTCTGGAAGGGGCTGCACTAGTGCTCTGCCCTCAGGGCCTGGTCCTTTGCCTCCCTGCTATCCTGCCTTGATCTCCTGTTAGTGCTCGGCACTAGCCAGGCACTTCCTTTACTACTATTTCACAGAAGCCTGGAGGACCTCAGAGAGTGTCAATTTTACACCTTTTTGAAACTCTAGATTCACTTAAAAACAACCCCAAACCAGGTGAAGTCACATAAATGTGTAAACTGCAGACCCCCAGTCGGTCTGTCTACAATGTAATGACAGGAGCAGATCAATACAGCCTTAATTGTACTGCTGAGGTCCCTGGGTCCCAGCACACACTGCACAAATGGAAAGCTGAAAATGCTACATCTGGTCTTTTCTGCCCCAATATTTCACTCTTTGAAAAGATTACATCTAATTTTAAGACATAAATAACTTGGATGGGAACTAAAATGCATTTTGCCGTGCCGTAGTGAAAAAATAATGAATTTAGCATAGTCCCAGTACACCTAAGACTTACTGCATGCATTATGCCAAACTCATAAAGTATCATCTTTATGGCATAACCATAAGAGTCAGCTCCCAGAATCCGAGTGACGGTACCACCAGTCTTTAACAGGAACACAATTCAATATGGAGACAAAGACATAACAATTCAATGGCATTTACTTTATAAATCACACTATAGGTATAAATATAGATATAGATGGTATAGATCTAGAAGATGTTCTCTTCTATTTGATATAGGAAGTCTCATCTAATAATAATTTGTAGTATGCGATTGAGTAAACATTATCAACATCAACATTTTCACTTTATCAACTCAGGCATATTAAGCCAATTTCTTTCATTTTTAATTTTTTTTTTCATTGCCTCTTGTGTCAGCATACCCACCTGCCACTTCTAGGAGCTAAAGAAAGAAAATACATAAGTCAGCAGAATTGAGAAATCGTGGGTCATGTGAATAACAAGCAACTTAGTTTACCATACATTTCTTTATATGAGCATCTAAGTTGGTTTAAAGGATTAATTAATGTAATTAATTTATTTGGGAAGAAAGGTCCTTGTACTGTCTGCCAAGCAATCCTACTCTGTTCAAGCTTTGTATTTTAATAACTCATCACTGATACTACTGCATTGTCTCTTTCAGCATAAGCAATAGAATATGGATGAAGACCAATATTTAAATAAAGAAACAAAACGTGCAATGAAATAAAGTAACACATTCCAGTCTATCTTGAGAAACAAATGCTATGAATAGTTCAGAAGATTATTACTTACGATTAGACCAGCTTTGACCAGTTAAGTAAGTTACTACCTAAAAAGAGTAACTAGATGTAAACTTAAAATGCATGAGACTACTGGAATTCTTTTTATGCTGATAGGTATACCACAAAATGAATAAAAACTCGACAATGATTCAACCTGATAAACATGTACTGACCACTTAGTATATGCCAGGGTCTAAGAAAAATTCTAGGAAGCGATTGGTGGTGAACAATCAAGAAATAAACAGAAGGAGCGCTGTGTTGTCCAATGTGAAAAATAGGATGATAAAATATACTTAGTCTCAGGTGTTTTGGGTGCCCACTAATATATATATATATATATATATATATATATATATATATATATATATATTTTGCTTTATAGTGATCTTGCAGTCTTCTCATGTGGCAGACAAAATAAGACATATTGTTTTAAAAATATCACCCAACAAGACAAAGAGGAGATACAAAAATGCATGTCCTACAATAAAATCTGAAAAAGTTCACAGTTAGGTGCAGAGTCTGGAATAAAGTTTGGCCCAGCACAGAAACAATAAGCTTTGGGATTCTAATAAAGCCTCATACTTAATATTTTACTCAAATTTTTAAGAGAATGCGATTTCAGAATATTATATAATTATCCTTAAACAAGTAGCCATATGCAGTGGGAAAATTCCTTTCTCTCATATAATCACATCTTTTTTTCCAAGAGGATTATAGCTAATTTTCAGAGTAGTTTCTAAAACTCTGTGAACCAAGTTATCAAAGCAGATGAATTACATTTCCTTGACGTTTGCTATTAACAGATTGCCCAGTGATAGTATTACAGTCTCCTTTTTCACCAGACATGAAAAACATTCTGGCAAGCTGGATTAAAAATGCAGATAAAATAATAATATTAATAAAATCTTCTGCATCACATTATTTTCCCTGCTCTTATATCTGTTATCTAGCCCCAGTGACAGCAACCACAGATGAAATGCACTTGAAATGAATAACATGTGTAGGGTGTGTATCTCCTGTAAGGTAGACCAGAAGCACTCGAGTTTATTGCCATGACTTTAGTAGAGGATTCTTTACATAATGTTACATGAAGGGGCAGAGTTAGAATATACAGTAATTGGAAAAAGGATACATGGAAAAATAAACTTTCCTGATGTTAAATATTAGATTCCACAGTGGTCTTGGGGCATGTCTGATGATCTTAATTCATTTAGTGTGCTGGAACAATGCTTCTCTTAGGCTCGTAACTTCTCAATACACAGAAGGCTGTGCTACTGGCTCAGACATTAAAAAGGAGCCTTGTAAAACATTTCTTACAAAAATAAATAACTTGAGTATCCAAATATGTAAGAGCTTAATTCTCAAGTTCCGGCATGTTTAAGATTTACATTCTTTGGGCTCCGATTTGAAGCAGAGAAGAAAACATTCTTTTATGGTGGAGATTTCTGAATACAAAACCGATGAGAAGTGTATGACAGCTTTCCTTTTTCTGCTGACCACCTCCTTTAGAATTAGTGGAAGGGCACCTGGGTGGCTCATGCGGTTGCGCCTCTGACTTCGGCTCAGGTCATGCTCTCACGGTTCGTCGGTTCGAGCCCAGTGATGGGCTGGCTCTGTGGTGACAGCTCAGAGCCTGGAGTCTGCTTTGGATTCTGTGTCTCCCTCTCTCTCTGCTCCTCCCCCATTCATTCTCTGTGTCTTGAAAACAAATAAACACTAAAAAAATTTTAGAATTAGTGGAAGGCAACAAGATCATTCTAAATATCAGCCATCCAAATTCAACCTAATTTCCAGGTATTCGAAATGGTGCAATTACGAGGTCATGGTCCATGTTTTCAGGCTGTATGTTTTCTGCCGCTTTCTCCAATTCCAGGTTGAGAATGGAGTTTCCAGGACATCAGTAAAAGCTCCAGAAAGCACAAGAATGCCACCTCAGATAGGTTGGATTTTGTCCTGGCACATCAAGATTTATTCACTTGCAACTTTTAATTTTCCTGAGTGGATCAAACGACTGTTACTAATAAATCAGCTTAGACCTTAATCTGAAATAAAAAAAAAAAAGTCCAAGTTTATATCTCAGGTTTTAAACTTTTGTGTCTGTTTATGGCTCATAGAGCTTGCCTTTTACTTTGTGGATAAATAAACCATTTGGGAAGTTTCTTTCAGGCTGGAAGACAAAAAAGGAAGGAAAAATTGAAAATGCATTTATTTGGTATTTATACTTCTGTCTGGCCCCAGACAAAGCTGCAAAGAAAACATAATCTGTTTCCCATCCAGCATTCAGTCTTTTCTTCCTACTACAACCTTCCAGGTAGCCTCCTTCTCACTCATATTCTCCCTCTTCCTGGTTTTCCAAACCTGTAGGCAGGTAATATAAACTTGATCATGTCATTTGAAGGCTGGAAACTTATTTTAAATGACTGGCTTCTGCAATTACACTGTGCAGGCCATAGTCAACCTGTAAACATAACCATATTAATGTAGTATATTAGAAACTAATTAGAAAAGAATTTATACTCTCTGGATAAACTGTGTGTCTTATTGTATTTCTGGGTTAGGAATTAAAAAGAGAGAGAGAGAGAGAGAAGACAGTCTGAACGGTAAAAAGTTAAGGTAACTCACAGACCTGAGACAATTATCCATATAACTATAAAACAGACTACTATATTTTCAGAGGTACAGATTTAAATATCAGTGACTCCATCAAATGTGGATTCAATCTGGCAGTTTTTCTCTTCCGGATAGACATGGTCATCCTGATATGTTTGTAAAGGTCACTCTGTGTGTTTTTTCTGTCTGTCATACATATGTAGAGCATGTTCTCAGGTTTACACTTGCCCTTTAACTCCCAGAACAGGAAATCTGGTGCTAGGGAAGACTTGTAAAATGTTTATGACATTTAAATCATGCACAAAATTTCTTCTTCAGGAAGAGCAAGCTGTAAAATTTGCATATGGTGGCCAACATTTAGACCCAAAGTTCTGTATATTTGGCCTTCCCCAAGCTTGGTTACACAGCTGCTTCATCCTCTAGCCATTTGATTATATTTGCAACATTTCTTTTTGTTAGAAACATCACATTAGTGGGGTTATCTTTGCTCTCTGTCATTAACTAAGTAAATTATACATTATATCAGCATCTCATCTCCTTCAAGCATATCTTGTCATTCAGGCGGGTAGAGGACCTTTGACTGTGTAATATAAGAGTTTTAACGTGTGGTACTTAGCTTTCAGAAGAAAATTGTTGGAAACATCAAGTAAACGAGGACACAATGAGTGTGTGTGGATGGCATATCACATATGTGACTTGTGGAGATCTTACTGTCCCTAGTATTCATGAGTCATTTATTTATTTATTTATTTATTTATTTATTTATTTATTTGATGTTTATGCATTTATTTGGGGAGAGAGAGAGAGGGTGTGTGCAAGCAGGGGAATGATCAGAGAGAGAGGGGGAGAGAGAATCCCAAGCAGCCTTCACACTGTCAACGCAGAGCTCAATATGGAGCTTGATCTCATGGACAGTGAGAGCACAACCCGAGCCAAAACCAAGAGTCAGACACTTGACCGAGTGGGCCACCAGGTGCCCCATAAGTCACGTACTTATTGGTAACCACACACCTATTTGACATGATTCCAAAAGACACATAGGAGCACACACCTATGGGCACCAACATATTCCTTTTAACAGTGTTTTCAAAACACTTAGTTTTTATTAACTATCTTAATTTTCTTCAAATAAAGTCAGTGAAATACATATGCCATCCTCATAAGCAGGAAACTCTGGGAAGGAACTTCAGCAAAACATTTTGGAGCATAAAACACGATAATAAAAAAAGTAACATTAATTGTTATAGGAACAGGAGAGTGATATAGAGCAGATGGCAAAGGGGGGTTGGTGCTGCTGTCTTTGAGAAAATTCTCTGAAATTGTCCCTTTTCAATGATGGCTATGACTATAATAAGAGGGGGAAATCTGGAGAAGCAGAGGGAAAGGTGAAGGGTTAGTGGTGTGAATCAGAGGAAAGAACCCTAGAGGAAAGGGTTCTTGCACGCTGGCCGACCCCCAATGAGTGGGTCCATCACTCCTCCCCATGTCACCTGGACTGGCTGGGCTCACTGCTCCTGGTAGCAAATTCTGGGTGATGATATAAGGCAGTTCTTCAGGTCTCTAGTGTTAGAAAATTAAACATTACAAAAAATACAACATCTCACCTGGAATATGGTTAAAATTATTTTTTGCCCGTCTGAAATCCATTTGATTATTTGTCAATATTGAATACAAGCAACAGGATTTTGAATATCTGCTGGTGGTCAGGAAAGTGGTAGAACTAGAAAGATAAAGGAAGGTGAAGTGAGCGTGGGAGATCACACTCTTCAACACCTGTGCACAAATTCAAGCATGCAACACAAGCACAGCAGAGAAACCATAAACAAGGGCACAATGGATTTCCAAAATGTAGGGAGTAATGCTGTGAATTGAGGAGCAGATCTCCGAGACATATAACTAACTGGATTAATAAAGGAGGATCAAACTGGAACGGAAGCGATCTGGGTAGACATAGGGGAACTCAGTCTCTAGAGGTAGTCTGTCAGTGTCCAACCTCACAAGAGCCTCCTGTGCCTCAGTTGTTTCATCTGCATTATAGGGAAAGTAACAGTAGCTACCTCATGGATACATAGACTCGTCCATAGTGCTGGGTACCTAATAAGCCCTCAGAATCGCTGGCTATTACTTTGCTATTGTAATTCTAATTTTAGACAAACTCATGAGCAAAAGATCCACTAGGTATTGAGGCAGAAGCAAAGTTGAAGGTGCTTTGGAATCTAGTAAATACTTCACTGTGTGAGATATTGGTAAAAAAAGCATACAGTGGTCACTTTCAACTGGAGGTCTGGAGAATCCGATATACTGGAACGAGTTCGTCAAATTCTCGCACACTTCTCCTCTTTTTCTTCCCACTCGGTGCATATTTGAATACAACCCACTGCACATCTATTTAATCATAGCCATGTTATTGTTATTAATAGGAGTGTGGGAATGTGAATGTGTCCTTCGTCTGTATTGGGGAAGGGTAAAGAGTTGAGAACAATTCACACGTTCGGTAAATACTTAATGAGCACCGGATAGCCTGGCATTGCGTGCCACCATTGGCATAAGGGGAAGGTTACATTCATGAGTGTGAACGCAAATTTTATGTGAGAGGCACAATTCTATAATCAATGGAAGGCTAGATGTTTCAATTTTACTATTTCCTCCAAACCAACAGAGGGTCCGGCCTATGGCTAACATCCCAAAACAGTGTTAGCTCCTCCCTAGATTGATCCACTCCTTCTTTTGAATTCCAAGCACAAGTGAAGATCAAGTTACTCCTTAGGGAGTAAGTTTCCCTAAGGTCACTGAAGTAACTGAGGATTAATGAGAGCTTGATCTGTAAGCTCTTAACTGGGAATGAAGAGTCCTGTTTACATGCAGGCTTCTAAGCTTCTATGGATGCCACAGGGAAGGGGTTTGGGGAGAGGTAGAACTGGGTACTCTGCTTTGCTCACTGACCTTTGGCAGAGCAAAGGGCAAGAGAAATCCTTACGACCTCAATTGCATCAGAGTCTGTGCATGCAGGTGCTGTAGAGCCTTAATATTTAGGCAAGGAATGCAACATAGTGTAACAGTCATCTTGGATGGCCAATCCTGTGAGAGTGGATGTTCACAGTGGCGGTTTCCTTCCAGTCATAAGTTGTGCTCTAATGCAGAGACCAGTCTGTTCAAAATTAGCCTGCCTGTATATTTTCCTGGGATGTGAGTCTCAGAATGCCTCTGGACTAAAGTTTCTCAACCCCAGCACTATTGACATTTGGGGCTTGATAATGTTCTGTTGTAGGGGCTGTTCTCTGTATGGCAGGATGTTTGGCAACATCCTGGGCCCCACTCAATAAATATCAGTAGCGCCCACTCAGCTGTGACGATGAAAAATGTTTTCACACATCATTAAATGTCCCGTGGGAAACAAATCCCCCCTCCTGGGGGATAACTTCTCCAGGCTGATAAGCTGTAAACATCTGTATTTCAATGACCTCGTGAAGTGGCTAAGCCCGAACCAGCTGCTCTAGGAGAATATGTAGAGGAGAAACTGACAATGACATGGACCATTAACTGTGTGCATCAAGATGGCAACAAGAAGGATGTGTGTCTAGAGACAGGTTAAGATTGGAAGCAGACTCACTAGGAAAGGCATGGGGGTCACCATGTTGGTATGTTTTTCCCCAACGAAGTTAGAACCCAAATTCTTGGATCCTGGTGGAGTTGAATTATTGGTTGGATCCAACCCACCAGATGGTTAGTTCAGGAAACTAGGTGTCCTAGATGAACCAATCTGTGCTCCAACAACTCTCAACCTCATCTTGTACCTCACATGTCCCCTAGTGCTCTGTTTTGTGCAATTCCATTGACTTAATGACCCACAGTGCAGTGGGTACTTACCGGCAGGCTGTGAAAATAGGAGCTAAGTAAATCATATTCCCTCTGTATATAGACCGGAAGGGCAAACTGAATTTGACAACTGGAAACTGATAGTGTGGATCAGACAAGTAGCTGAGTCAATTTAACGGCAAAGTTCCAGAGTAAAATTCTGTGCCCTGATCTAATTCAGGCCCTGTCCTTCCTGGCTTCTCAAGTAAGGCTGTACAGCATCGGTTACATCTCCTTGTAGCCTTACGATAATCCCTGTTGCCTGTGCTAATTTGAGCGCATCTGTTCTTTGCACACAGATGGGTCTATTTTATACACTAGAGTTTTACCAACTTCTTGGAAAATCTGAGTAAGGTGTTGGGAAGCAAAGTTCACAAACATCAATTTTTTTTTCTTCAAAATTTTTATTTATTTATTTTTGAGAGAGAGAGAGAGAGAGAGCATAAGCAGAGGAAGAACAGAGAGAGAGAGGGAGGCACAGAATCCAAAGCAGGCTCCAGGCTTTGAGCTGTCAGCACAGAGCCCAACGCAGGGCTTGAACTCATGAACCGTGAGATCATGACCTGAGCTGAAGTCAGATGCTTAGCTGACTGAGCCATCCAGACACCACTGAAACATTTTTTTCTTCTTTTATACTTCTACTCATGACTGTATGGATGTGAAGGTGTTACTGTTATATTACATCAGCTACCTTACAAACTGTCAGTGTTGGTGTTAAAAAGACAAATATGACATATATTTGTCAAAGGCACTTAGACCGTAAAGTATATGTATGGCATTAACTTTTGCATGTGTGCTGCTCTAGTAAATGGAATTTGAAATAAATACTAAATTATACGAGTACACTGCAGTGAAATGTTATTGCCAAGAATTGGTTTTATTTCACCTGAAATAGTCTTCCAGCCTGATTTAACAAATTAAATTAGTCATGGCACTGTGAGAGAGAAAGCGCATTTCATAGAACTGCCGATACCAAAAGTTAATGGCTAGTGATACATCTGTGGCCAGATTGCCTGCTATACAAATACCTCTTTTGGTATTTTGGTATACCAAATAGCTCTCTTCTATTCTGACTTCCCGCACTGTTCTATCAGCTGAAAGTTAAAAATCTCCTCTTCCATGAATGTGTGAATAGTGGTGTATTCCCTGGGTCAAGGCTCAAATCAGGCCAGGGAAAGGCTGGGTTTAAGGAGGGTCTTTGCCTCTCCAGAGGGTTCAGTTCCTTCTTTTTGGGCAAAAAAATGCTGCTGCAGACTGGTTTATCAGAATTTCTGTTCAGCATCGAGATGTGACTCACCGGCTGGGGAGACACACATAGACCTTTGGAAAAATAGATGTAGTCAGATTATTGCTAGTGTTGCATATCTGAGAAACAACCAAAACACTACAATGGAAAAAAAATTCACATGCCAGAAATCAAATAAAAATCAAACATAAAATCCAAAGGGGAGACCAACGTGTTCATAAGCCGAATGTTATAAGCCACCAATTTTGCCTCATTTTAAAAAAAGAATTAATTAGGATAGAATATATTGTGTGATTTGGAAATGGGCTTTTTGTGACATGCACCTTGAGACCTTGCGTTTTGTAACAAAAAGTGTGCAAATGCTCTCCTAATTAGGAATCATAGGAAAAGTTAAGAAAATGTCTTCTTAGGATCATCCTACAATGTATCCATTTAAACTGACTCAATATTTTTAATTTTTTATTTTTTTAATGTTTATTTATTTTTGAAAGGGGGGGGCGGAGATTGAGCGCACAAGGGAGCAGAGAGAGAGAGAGGGAGACACAGGATCTGAAACAGGCTCCAGGCTCTGAGCTGTCAGCACAGTCCCCAATGAGAGGCTCAAACCTACAAATCGTGAGATCATGACTTGAGCTGAAGTTGGATACTTAACTGACTGAGCCCCCCAGACACCCCTAAACTGACTAAATATTTTTAAAGCAGAGATTCAACATGACAGCAATGCCATATACTATCTTCTGTTTCACTGATACAACTGAATACTACTTTAACTTGTGAGGAAAGAAACAAAAATAAAAGGACCCATACCTACCATTTATGGGAAGTTCTTTCTTGGAATTTCTAGGTAGATTGTCAACAATGGGGAAAAATATCTTTAAGCACTGACCACCTGTAATATGGTATTATGCATATGGATCAGAGGACCCTAAAATGGATTGTATACACCCCAAGGGACATGGAAGTTGACCACAGAGTTTAAGGAACTAAGGATTAGAATTTCTGTTTGAGTGTACCTGTTCATAACCTTTTAATATTCTTAATTTCTAGGGGCACCTTGGTGGCTCAGTCAGTCGAACGTCTGACTTCAGCTCAGGTCATGATCTCACAGTTCATGGGTTCGAGCCCCGTGTTGGGTTGCACTGACAGTGCTGAGCCTGCTTCAGATTCTCTGTCTCCCTCTCTCTCTTCCCCTCCCCAGCGTATGCTCTCACTCTTCCTCTAAAGAATGAAAAAACTTAAAAAAAAAACATTAAAAAGTATTCGTAGTTTCTAGTTTTGTATACATTATAATGTGCTTAATGCATAAAGGCACTACTCTCTGTATAGTATTTAACAATAAATATATATATATCTGTATATCACAGACATTCTCCTGAAAGGATAGGGATTAAAAAGATTTGGGAGCATTGGAGTAGTTCTTTTGCTGGTGTACTCAGTACTCTTTATGTCTATGTAACTCAAGTGATATACAGTACCATGGGCTGTTCCAGAATCCTAAGGATGAATCCTGGTGGACAGCTAAGGTGTTTATAGGCAGGCTAACCATTCACGTGTGGAAACCCTTACTTTGCGTGTTGCTGACAGAATTTTCCTAAGCTGTGTCTTTATCTGCTAAGCAAGGTCATAGTTTTCCTGTGGGGGTGACTTGTCCCTAACAGTCAGAGTTCTTTGTTGTGATAGTTTTTCTCATTAAAAATCTAATAAGTATGGAACCAGTCCAGTTAGGCAGATTCCTTGGGATCTCAAAGAAAGACATACATGAACGATAACGCATTGACGGATCTTTCCTAAAAGGACATATTGAAGCCTGTATATCAGCTTTCTTCCCCATCAGTTCATGCCGTCAGATCTATGGAATCTGATGGGCAGTCTATCACAGCAGGTCTGCTGTGACCCCAGACAGCAAATCTCCCAGCTTAATGAGCCACAGCAGCTTTCGTGCTTTGATAACAAGGGGAGTCAACTAACCTACCTTCTCTCATTATGAGCCATGGCAATTTATTTCTGTAGGAGCCGACTGGCTCGGGCATGTATGTCACCATTTGATCTTCTAGAGCACTGAATGATGTTCCCCAAATTCATATGATGAAACCCTATTCCGTACTACCTCAGAATGAACTGTGTTTGGAAATAGGGTCTTTAAAGAGGTAATCTACTTTAAAAAGGGTCATTGAAGTAGGCCTTAATCTATTGTGGCTGGTGTCCTTCAAGAAGAGGATGCGGACATGCATCAAACTTGCCCAGAAATAATAACTAACTCTTTAATAAATTCCCTCCTGTTCATTCAATATTCCATTTTTGCCAGAGACCAGCTCCAGCAACCAGGGGTTCCCGAAGGAAGAACGGCGTCGGTGAAAATAAAAGAAAACGAAAATAAAAAACTAGAAAATAAAAAACTAAAATAAAAAACTAAAACAAAAATAAAAATAGACACAGACAACAGCAGTGTATTGAACTGGCCGATTTATTGCAGTAAACGTGGCATTATATACACTAGTGATTTCCTTGTAGCATACGTCAACTATGTTTTTCTAACATTACCTGATTTTGAAAATGTTCCTATGTATAAACGACCTTTAAGAAATAACATGGTGATTTTCCCCTAACTTTCCCGCATACCCTTTGATTATAGATTAATTTCTTACGTTATTCCGTTATGCATCTGCGTTTATCTATAATCTACAAAGCATTTGCTTTGCTGTTCTCTTGAAAGGCCCTCCATTTCTCAACACCTCAAGTGGAACAGTTACAGGGACATGACCTCCTAACCACATGAGGCCAGAAGAACAATGTGTTTGCCTCAGTCCGAGGTGCCACAGAGGGGCGGAAAAAGCCTTAGAAACCCATGCCTCATACATTCTCAGAGAGACAATGCACCTAGGAACCAATGAACCATTCTGTAGCTTAACCGGACTAGGTTCAGACGTCATCTGGAATGCCTCCGGGGGCCAGGTGGGCTAGCGGTTGAAGTCACCTGTGCCCAGAGATGCATTCCTTAGTTGCCGGAGTGGGGCTTTCAAATCCATAGGTCTCTCCTTTACAGGCCCTCTTTGCTGGCAAAGGTATGAGGCTATCCTTCCTGTAAGTGGAGGAGTCTCCATAGGGGATGGCAGGGGCTACACGTAAGGCTGCACAATTTCTTGCGGAACTTTATTTTCTTCCTAATGTTTCTTTTCCCAGGGGGCCTGCCAAGGGCCATTCCCCAACACACAATACCCCAGGTAGTTTTAAGGCCAAATTACCTAAAAGCGGGAGTACAAGAAGCTTCACTGTCAGCAGGCCACCCTGCGGTCACCAATCTGTCCACAGCCCGGGCCCTGCCACTCAGGCTGGGATAGCTCGGCTTCTAGCACATTTTGTTATTTTCCTGTTACTATATACTCTTAGTGGAAGGCATTATTTAAGCCAAATATAATCCATCCATAAATGTATTTAAACAACATCCTAGTGATGGACATTCAGGCAAAACCTTCATTTATTTGTTTATTAATTTACAACTTTAACTGTGAAAAACAGTTATTAGATAAATCCTTCCCCAAGTTGTTTATGTTCTTAGAGTATAAGCAGACATATACTGAGAAAAAGAATATGAGCTAAAATTATATAAATTAATACTTTTACTATTTCTTTCTAAAAGTCTTGCATCAATTTCTGCTAATAACTGCAGCTTGAGGGGCGCCTGGGTGGCGCAGTCGGTTAAGCGCCCGACTTCAGCCAGGTCACGATCTCGCGGTCCGTGGGTTCGAGCCCCGTGTCAGGCTCTGGGCTGATGGCTCAGAGCCTGGAGCCTGTTTCAGATTCTGTGTCTCCCTCTCTCTCTGCCCCTCCCCCGTTCATGCTCTGTCTCTCTCTGTCCCAAAAATAAATAAACGTTGAAAAAAAAAAATTTAACTGCAGCTTGAGGTCATACCTGCCTGTCACAGAAATATTAAATTTACTGAATTTTCTTAAATGCGTTTATTTTAAAGCAAAGACCAATATCTTATTTTATTTATAGTAAGATTAAACAAATGTATCTTTTTAGTTATTATTTTCTTCTGTGAATCATCCTTTTCTGTCTCTTGCCAATTTTGCAATTATATTTTAACACTTTTCCATATAAGTATTCTTATAACTTGAAAATGATAGTAGTTTTGTCTTGTTATCAATAATACTTCCTGTTTCTACATGTATTTCCGTGACCAAGTCTTTTTTTTATTTTATTTTATTTTTTATTTTTTTGAGAGGGAGAGAAAGAACGCAAGCAGGCGAGAGGGGCAGAGGGAGAGAGAGAATCTTAAGCAGGCTCCACATTCTGCATGTGGAGCCTGATGTAGGGCTTGATCCCATGACCCTCGGATCATAACCTGAGCCAAAATCAACAGTCAGACTCTGAACCAGCTGAGCCACCAAGGCACCTCAGCGACTAAAACTCTTACTATAATATTGAAAAATATTGATGACACCCTTGTTTTATTCATTACTATTTTGTTAATGTCGCTATTAATGTTTCTGTTAGTGTCTGTCAATATCTTATAAATTTCTGTTGATGAATCATTGGTGGATCCCAATCTAAATTTAGTAGCTCATGACTAGCTTTTATTTATTTATTCAAAGGCTGTTGTAAAAAACAAACAAACAAACAAAAAACAAAAGAGATCTCTCATACTATTTATCAAATGTTTCCCAATAGTAACATCTTATGTAACTATTGTACAATATCACAGCCAAGAACTTGATATTGATATTGATATAACCCATCAATCTTATACGACTAGCTTAAAAAAATAATACTATAGAACAGAATAGAAACTAACATAATATATTGCATATAGCAAGGATAAATCTTGTTTCTGAAACTTGATTAATTTATATATGTATGTTATATCTGTGACGAAGTTACTATGCTGCATTTCCCATGAATAATAATGCTACTAATTAAAGAGAATATTTTGTAACTTATGGAAGAATTGTAGGGAAATAGGGAGTGAATTAAAATGCAATAGATTTGTAGATAGATATTTAGATATGGTTAAATGGTTAGGTATGTTAAGTAATTCAAAGTGGTTTTTTTAATGTTTATTTTTGAGAGAGAGAGACAGATACAGAAACAGAGACAGAGACAGAGAGAGAGACAGAGTTTGAACAGGGGAGGGGCAGAGAGACAGAGAGAGAGGGAGACACAGAATTCCAAGCAAGCTCCAGGCTCTGAGCTGTCAGCACAGAGCCCGAAGGAGGGGCTCAAATTCACGAACCAGAAGATCATGACCTGAGCCGAAGTCAGACGCTTAACAGACTGAGCCACCCAGACGCCCCAAGTAATTCAAAGGTTTTAAAACAACTTCATCAAAAAGCCATTGACTATTAAATCGCATTAAAACACTTTGTTGGCAATTTACTACAAGGATCCAGTCTACTCAATATTTTTATCAGTAAATTCGATGAAGATTGGGGAGAAATAATATTATATTTCATCTAAATCATAAGAAGTAGCTGCTGAATTAATAGATGTAATTCATTAAATAAAATGTAATGGTCAAAGATTAAAGTTGTAAATTTAGACTGCAATTAGCTAAATATGGTCACACATGGTTATGAAGGTAATAGCACTGAAACAAGCTCATCTCTCCTGTAAAAGAAAACACACACACACACAGATACACAACACATATGCACACAACACATACACAACACACACGATACACACACACATCACACACAACACACACACAGACACACACACACACAAACACCTAGGAATGAGTCTCATGAGATTTCCTTAATCACAAGTTCTATAGGGATCAAATCCCCGAAGAAGAAATGTGATCAGAGTTGTCTAAGACCTAAAATTTAAATAATCGAAGTCACAGTAGTAGGAAGTTTATGTGTTTGACAAGAATAAGGAAGAAAGTAGGGTTTTCCACTTAAAAGCAGGATTTGCGAATTTGGACCAATTCTGGAAAGTAAATTTAGGATCAAAGGGGGCAATTGCTGGCAATTTTGATGGCAGAGTTCTTTTCTGGCAGGTAATCGAGACTGACTCTGGTTGCCTTAAACAAACAAAATTAATGAGAAAAATATCAGGAGTAACAAAAAATGAAAAGACCTGGAGAGACTGACTTAGCGAGGGGCTGGAGGCAAGGCAATCCGGAGGCCAGCAGCAAAGCCCCGCTGAAGCCATCTGACCAGCATCCTGGCACCGCAGTGTCTCTGCAACCTTCAGTCCTTGGCCTTGCTAGCTCATCTGCGTTCCGCTCTTCACAAGATTTAAAGTCTGGGGATGGTCACATCACATGACTGTCCTTGGGGCTGGGAGAGGAAGCATCTGCTGAGGAACACCGGCTGTGGCCTCTGGAGTGAAGAGTGTTTTAGCCTGTTTGCACCAAGACTGCAGACACCGATGGGAGAGAAAAATTTTTCACTATTGGGAAAAGGTAGTGGGCATCGGGTGGACAGAGGCACAATAAATGTTCACCTCAACAAGAAGAGCTTGCCTGCATTTAGGAATGTCCAATCGTAGAAGGACCCAACAAAATTGTCCCACAGACGTTCCAGCCATTCAGGGTTCCGTCGGAGACATTTAGTTCAATGTGTCACATGTATGGACTTGGGCTAAGCCTCATAGGGTATGTGTTATGGCTTCTTGGGATAGGAGACGACTCTGTGACTAAATGACCTCTGGGATTGGTTCCAAATCAAGCTTTTCTGAGTAAGAGAGGGCAGCAATTAAGCATCCAATTTGCATAATAGTTATTCCATTTCCTCTTGATAACATATTGGAACATAATTTGTCATTTGAGGCTGAGAATATGTTTTTCAGAATCGTGCTTTTTGAGGAGTTGAAAGACTGCTTAAAAGAGAAAGTACTGGAATAATTACGTTGGAAGGCATGTAATGATTGATTCGTGCTTGTGAGTATCTAAACATAGGATTCCAAACACTGGCTGTAAAATCACATTGGTATTTCCAGCTATTGAAGGCTTATAAAAAATTACCTCAATTTATAACAATGAAAATTTGCTTAAATAGCTACTGATCAGGACACCTAAGGGAAAGGTGTTACAACTAAGGAAATGACTTAAAGTATCTTCATGATCTTTACTCTCTGATTCCTAAATTAGATGAAATCAATGTATTCATAACATAGGTTTGCAGAACATGCTTACTATTTTCCGTGTATTTTCAACTGCATCTAAATGCCAAACTTGAAGAAAGAGGAGAGACCTCATCATCCCTTTTTTATGAGCTGAATGCTTATGGATTTTGAGATGTGACTTTTTGCATAAATAAATCAAGGAGAAAGTGGTATCTAGAGTAGATTACGTTATGCATAAATTTTCTACAACCATTATTTAGTCAAAGGAATTCTGTTAACGGATATCTATCGTAAGCGAATATGCGTGTGTGTTCTTTAAATCCAGATGTAAAGTCTGTATAGCACGATCTATTCTTTGTTTCTGCTTTACTAAAGCTACTATATGGAGGGATTTGCTTTGTTTTGTTTTATTTGTTTTAATTAAAGCCAATAATTCCATTTGAGGTAATGTATCATGAACACTTTGTAATCAATTCTGAAAGATTAGCCCCAAGGCACCCATAATGGATACTCTTTAATACTACAGATGGTAAAACAGCCTGTGGGAACATGTCTGGTGGGCATTCTGTGAAAGCCGTTTTTTGTTGAAATGAATCCAACATGACATGCTGGACAACTATAGCATGGTGGGTTTCTGTGAAAATGTTTCACATTTTATATCTCCTTTTTGCTCCCCTTACTGATAATTTTATAGATGGAGTAGGCAATGTGCAATTTTTGAAAGCTCAAGAGGAGTGGTCAAACTTGCATTTACAATGAAACTCGATTATGACTCAAAGGGCTCAAATCAACAATAATCTGTTTAACACAGTCTAGCAAGTTCAGAAAGAGATTTACAAAAAAAAATCAGTTCTGAATAAATAAATATATCCTACATTGGTTAATTCCTATGCATAAAGCTCCTGACATTATTTAACAAATGGTGGGGTTTATTGAATCAATTCATTATTTAGAAAGCAGGATAGCAATACTTCTTGTGCTAAAATTTAGGTATTGCTCTCATTTTTTAATTTTTAATTTGTATTTTATTTGAGAAAGAGAGAGTGCAAGCGGGGAAAGGGGCAGAGGGAGAGAGAGAATCCCAAGCAGGCTCCACACACAGCCTGATATGGGACTCGATCCTATGACCGTGGGATCATGACCTGAGCCAAAATCAAGTCAGACGCTCAACTGACGGAGCCACGAAACCACCCAAGCACCCCTAAAATATATATCTATATATAGATATAGATATAGATATAGATATAGATATAGATATAGATATAGACAGATATGTAATGGCTATTAACTTTATTAATTTTTATGAACTCAAAACAAAACCACCACATGAGATAGGCTAACGTACACAGCACTGAAACATTTAAAGTGATCAGTGCTCAAGCCTTAGGATACTCTGCTTCGGACACCACGGTTCTCTGGCTTCAGTCTCATTCTATACGATTAGAGGGGCTGTTGACGATCCACGTAAGAATCCAAGCTGCAGTCAGGAGCCCCCTGAAGGGGAAATTGATTAGCACCATCATACAACAGTCATCTCTGTGGGACTTAGAAAAAAGACACATGAAAATAAGTGCTATGTCTTATTCATCTGTGAATCCAGCACTCTTCGCACAATGTTTGGCACATGATCCTTGCTCATAACTATAATAGATCTTACGATCGAAATTATTCTCCATTAAAGGCATGGTCTCAAATCCGGGGTATCTTCTCATGAAAGAACCAATTCAGAGTAGCGTACAAAACTTGAAGTTATTTCCTCGTGGCCATTATGTGCTTATAAATGGAAAACAGTTTAAAACATAGGGAATAGAGCCAGGCTTAAAAGTGCTCCTGATTCTGCCCAAATAAACAGCCTGCAGGACCACACATGCTTTTCTGCTTTACTGCAGGACTCAGCTTTTGTGTTGGAAAGCAACTGTTCATCAGGTTCAGTAAAATTTCATTAAGCCAATGAATGTTTATTCTAAACTAATAATTAGAAAAATGTCTTATCTTTTAGCCAAATTAAAAGTCCAACAGAAATATTAGATCATGTAAATCTGGTTCATTTGTAGTATTTTTTTAACTCTCCTGTTTGGAATTAATATATATTTTTTAAACCAGTAAAATACTTTATAGCATACTTCATGGAGACTGATATGATTATGGTAGCTCTTATTAAATTAAAAGGATAATATTAATATTAGAATGCTTGTCTTCTATAGCTGGCCCCAGAATTGTATGGACAGGTCACTGGAGTTAGTAGATACATACATTGATACATTTATTTCCTGTTATCATGGAGTTTTCATGAGGCCTCAAAGAGATAGCAACACAAACGCAAAATGTTTGATGTGAAGTGTCATTGCTGTTATCTTTAATTACAGTGTTTCGCAAGATAATTAAATGTTTTCCCTGAGTTAAAATCTAGAAAATTCACTGAGATTTCTCTGGCTTCTAGAACAGCTGTCACATAGTGCTTCAGGGGACCACCGCATTTAACTAATTTTTCTACCCCACCAGCAATCCAGGAAAAATAGTCAACCCCAGATCATCTCTTTTCGACAATAATACAATCGTTGCCATTTTCAGCAGAAGCTTAAAAGCAAAGAAAGGACTTGCTTTTTTAAAGTGAATAACATACTTTAGCCTGCAGTTTTCCTTGCTTGATTTGGAGGAAGTCAGGATGAGTGGATGCTCTTTTCAGGAGTGGTAGACTGCTGTGGTTTTCAGTTGTACCCGAACATTTACATTTCTTAGGGAGCTTCTAAAGAACAAGGACGCCTGGGCTCCACCCTAGATGTGAAGAGGCAAATTTCTGAAATGTTAGTTCCAAACACTCACATTATTTAAATTCCATCAGAAGATTCTGATGGCCAGCCAGGGTTGAGAAGATCAACACCCTTACAAAACAATATGAGCACTGAATTATGATGGTTACGGTAACTAAGATGTTCCTTCTTATTTCCATAGAATTCAAGTTCCAAAACAAAATTTAATAAAAAAAATTAATAATAATTATCTTCTAGGATAAACGTCCAATGGGAAAATTAATTGCTTTAAGAGGAGGCCATTTTTGTGAGCCTTTATATTTTAAAAGAGTCCATTTGAGTGAAGTTAGGATTAGTCTTGTTCAAGAATAGCTCAAAGAACTCAATGTGAACCGAAGCATAACACGTTAGGAAAAAAAGAGTCCAATATGGTTTAGTATGTAGAACATTCTAATAGATTTCCATTAGAATGGGCTGTGAGGTTCTTCATCATTGCATATGTTCAGATGTGTTCTCGGGTGTATGTGATAAAGTAGACTCAAGTTCAGAACGTGGAAATACTCTTTGATCCTCAAGGCCATTAATAAACCTTAGATGTTCATACTGCTACATTGCAAGCTTTTCTTAGCTTATCCATTGCCCTTCTAAAATTCCATATGGCTATACTTCTGGAGGTGTCATTCAGGGGCTGAACATTCTTACTGTTCATTGAGGGAGGAATTGAAATCATAGAATGAATGATTCTTGCATTGTCTTTGATAAAGCAGAATTGGTGAGGTGGGGTTGATACCAGGGTAAGGTATATGAGATGGATGAGGCACTTGCTTTAGGGGCAAAACTTAAGGCATATCAAAAACTCAGTAATCAGGTGTGCACCACAGTGACTTGATATTTTTGTACATTATAAATGATCCCCATTGTACATCTAGTTATCATTATTTGAACCTAATAAGATCTTTTAAGTCAATTATGCTTTAATTAAAAAATTCAACAATCAAAATAAACAATATTTAAATACAAAATTTTAAAAATGAATGTAATGCAAAAACTCCATAATGAAGAAAATCTCTACATTTTAAATAAAAACAGGATCAAGGTTACAGATTTTTTTCTTTTACTTCAGATTCCTTATAGTGGCTCAGAACAGCAATGTTACTGATTCTTATCTTGATTGATGACTTTCTTCTCCCCTTAAATTTTGCACTCAAAGCAAGGGCCACGTCCTAGGGCTGGATCTAGGCAAAGAAGAAGTAAGCACAAAGGTAAGCAGTTGACCACTCTAAGGACACATCTTTGAGTATATTTGTGCACACATCCTTGTGTGTGCTCAAGAGTTTCAAGTTAGTGACTACAGATGTTTCTCTTTTGATTGAAAATGAGCTGAGCTTGGACAGTCCATAACATTTGATTTTAACTTTTAAAAATTTCATTTTTAAAAAGGACTCAGGGACAATTGGGTGGCCCAGTTGGTTGAACGTCTGACTCTTGACTTTGGCTCCGGTTATGATTCCAGGGTCCTGGGATCAAGCCCCGTGGGTGGCTCCATGCTCAGCCGTCTCTCTGGCCCTCTCCCCTTCTTGCACTCTCTCTCTGTCTAAAATAAAAAATAAATAAAGAAAAATAAAAAGGACTCCATTCTAGTCACTTAGTTGGCTGTAAATTATTACCTGTCCACTGTGGGACAGAAGGATGTAGATGATCGCTAAACATTCCAAAGGTCAACTGCATTCTGGCAATACACTTAAAGGCAGTCATGCAGCTATGGTATGACGTCCCTTTGCATCAAACTTTAAAGTGAATGCTTTGGCATAGTGAAAAGATTTTGAGGTCTTACCACTCACTATTTGAAAATTTTATTTTGAAAACAATCTGCAGTGAAAAGTGCAATTGCTGTTGTGTACCTATAGTGGCAAATAACCTGTCTGTATATGTTCCCGTTGCGTTGGTGGAGGGCACACATCATACTACCTTTTCACTTCTTGAAATTGATGGTTTAGAGTGTTATGACTAACTGAAGGATTAGGAGCATGGCTTAGTAGGTAGAGTTTCATAAGAACCAGAATTTCAACGTTTATTTATTTTTGGGACAGAGAGAGACAGAGCATGAACGGGGGAGGGGCAGAGAGAGAGGGAGACACAGAATCAGAAACAGGCTCCAGGCTCTGAGCCACCAGCCCAGAGCCTGATGCGGGGCTCGAACTCACGGACCGTGAGATCGTGACCTGGCTGAAGTCGGACGCTTAACCGACTGCGCCACCCAGGCGCCCCAGAACCAGAATTTCAGAAGACACTGGCCTCAAAAGGAGCTTTTAACCTATGTACCACAGAAGGAAAGCACCTTACGGGCAATGTTAAAAGAGGTAGCAACTTGGGTTCGGTTTTCTTCCCATATCGTTTCATTGATTCCTTGTTATCTGCACTCACTTTCCTCTCTTCTTACATCTGAAGGAAGCTTTTGCCACATGTCCTTTATCTTTTCCTTTCCTTGTGTCTTAGTCTAGGCTAAGGTAGAGTCAAGTACCATCACTGAGGTCTTCCTTTCAAAGCCTCCACTCCTACCTCAACCAAGATGGATTTGTCATCCAGATGGCACTGAAAGTTACAGCTCCTGTTTAATTCCTGTGATTTACCCTCTGCTAGGTTTCCAGGTTCAGGTGACATCAGGGAAAGAAAAATCTACTCATGGGGCGGGCGCCTGGGTGGTTCAGTTGGTTGAACGTCCAACTGTCAATTTTGGCTCAGGTCATGATCCCAGTAGCTTCGGATTGAGCGCCACATGGGGCAGTGTGCTGAGCATGGCGCCTGCTTGAGATTCTCTCTTTCTCTCCCTCTGCCCCTACCCCTGGGTCACGTGTAAGCATTCTCTTTCTCTCTCTTTCTAAAATTAAAAAAAAATCTACTCATTAATTTAACAACATTATACTGAGTATCTTGTATACCCCATGTTCTGTGTGGCATTGGGGATACAAGTGTGAAAGAAACAGACTTGTCTGAATGTGACTCTAGGAACGTCTGCCTCACACTGCAAGGGTGAGGTGGCCTTGGATTTACCCTTCCATTAATAGGAGAAGGAAATGACATCCTCACACATTTCCCTTTCACCTGTCCTACAGAACTGTGGATAGACTCTGATGTGAGTCCAAGTGGAAAACATATGCATTTTCCATGATTTAATGAAAAAAACACCACAAATTAATTTTTCAGAACTGTGGTTATAAAAGAGTAAGATAAAGACATAAATATTGATAGAGTTCTCTGCTTCTCAGTACCAACACTGGAATGATCTAGTCATGTGACATTAAGCAAATTACTTCACTTCTATCTACTCTCATCTGTCAAATGGGTGGGGGGTAAAGGAAGATGGATTAAATTATCTCTGTGATTCTTTCCAGGTCTAGAATACTCAATTTTAGAATGCTATCCCATTTTAGACTTATTGATTGCATATGTCGAAAGAGGAAAAGCATTTAAAAAGTGTTTGAAATAATTCATTAGCATTTGGTTCACAGACGATCAAATGTTTGTAGAGGAAATGATCATTTTGGAAGAGTCTAACCTCCCCAACTAGTAAGATATTTTTTTCACCATTATGGAGATGTCAAAGTCAGGCACTGACTCAGGCACAACTCCAGGACTATGTGCTATTGAAACACATTCTTTTGTCCCATACATTATGTTTGCTTGTGTTCTAGAGAGAAAATATTGATATCCATTTTAATTTTGGTTTGACATTTGAATATGTGTCTGTAAATAGCTAGTTGGAAATTCTAGGAATAAGTTTACCTTATTTAACAAATCAATTCTTTGATCTTTTCTTTTCCTTTTTATTTGACTGCCAGGAGAATTTGCCAAGTCTTTCTTTGATCATCAGTCAGTTAGCATATTTTTTTTTTAAAAGAACATTCTTCTAAACCTTCATAGTACCCTTTTCTTTTTAAAATCTTTATATTTCTGAAATTCATGGCAGTAACTCAGTAGGACATAAAAATTCCCTTCTTAAAAATAAGCTTCTTTTTGTAGGTAGCTGGCTTGGGTATTTTCCAAAGCCATCAAACAGCAATCTTAAATGAATACTGATTCTTCTATCAGGATGCCACTGGTTCATAGCTGTTGACCTCACTCCTTTAATTTACTCCCTTAAATATCATGATTATGTTTTTTGTTTGTTTGTTTTTAGGTGAGCTATCTTGAATTGGGTATTCCATTCCTTCCGTGACATACTCTACCATTTCCCAATATCCCTCTTGATATCCCCCTGCTACCATCTTGGACCAAGCATAACCACCACTTACCTGGATTACTACAGTGGTAAAATGGGCTTATTGCTTCTACCTTTGTTTTCTTTCCATATATTCTCAGCCCAGCAGCCCAAATGGTCACAGTAAGTGCTGACAACCTTCAATGTCTTACATGATTTGTGCTTACTCCCCCACACTTAACTCTCTAAATGAATTCCTCATTTCTTCCTTGATATTTGCTCTGTTCTAATCCCACTGACCATTTCTTGTCGTTCCTCAGATTTGTTCTCCTTATGCATGCCTCTGAGGCTTTGTGCTTACTGTTCCCTCTGCCTGAAATGCTTTTCCTCCAGATTTAGCTCTCTCACATCTTCTGGACATTCACTCAACAGTCGCCTGCCCTGTAAAATCTTCCCTGGATTTCTATTGCCTCCCTTTCCCCCACATTGACATTTCTTATCCCTCTTCTTTGCTTAGTTCTTGTCAATAGTCCTTAGCTCTTATCAATATGCAATCTACGTGTACTTTACTTATCAATAGTCCTTAGCTCTTATCAATATGCAATCTACGTGTACTTTACTAATTTATCTGGCTTAATATTTGCCTCTTTCCCAGTAGAACATAACTTCCATGCAGGAAGGAATTTTTGTTTGTTTGATTCACTGCTATATCACAGGTCCTTCAACAGTGCCTAGCATACAGTAGGTATTCAATTATGTTTGTTGAATAAACTAATCTAAAAACATGTGTCATGATTTGTTGAACATTTTACAAAATGACACAAAATAATAACGTTTCTAATTGTTTCCTCTTTAATTGGCTATATTTCAAATATCCTGAAGGCTAAAACTGTGCTCTTTTCATTTCTTGTACCTGCACACTTGCTCTCCCACACTGGATCTTGGTAAATAGAAATGATCCTTAGTCTCAAACATTCCATATTCTTACCATCCTCATTGTTAGTCATTAATCCTTTGTTTCCACCATCCATGCATTTAGTCATAGTAGTTAGGAATTTTAATATAGACAGTTAGGAGAGAAAATAACAACACTGCTTCCTTAATCTCCCTGTGACTCTCTACAAATAAGGAGAAAAATAGTATCTACCTCGGAGATTTGTTGTGAAGATTAACTTCATTTATATATAGAAAAGCCTTTAGAATAGTGCTTGCTATATATTATTATGCATTAATGTCAGATATTATATTATTAGCATCATTATTATATATATTAAAATACCCATCATACAGTATTGCAACTGTCAGTTTCAAGGAAGTCCCTATCTTTGGAGGATGTTTGATATATTATTACATTTGGTTCTCATTATTAAAAAAAAACCAGTAGTTGGAAGCAGAAATGTGAAACAGTGTGAAATATGAACTTTGTGTTAGCTAGCCTCTAAGAATATCCCAGTGGTTCTCTCCTCTGGTAGTCACGTCACATCTCCATGGGTCTCCCTCATCTCCACTGAATAGGGCTGACCTGGCAATCAGTAGGATATTGCAGAAATGACTTGCAGAGAGAATGACTTGCAAGGATAGCTCAAGAAAAATGTTGTAGCTTCTGCCTCGATCACATGGATCACTTCTCAGCATCCATAACATAAGGATATTCAAGAACACTTATGGAGAAGTCCATGTGGTGAGTAACTAAGGCCTCTTGCCAACAACCAGCACTGACCTGTCAGCCATAGGTGTGAGCCTTCTTGGAATCAGATCCTTCAACCCCAGGCAAGCGTTCACATGACTGCAATTCTCTAGTCAGCATCTTGACTGCAATCTCAGAAGGTACCCTGGGCAAAAATGACCCAATTAAGTCATTCCTGAGCCTGGCCAAGAAAAAATGTGAGATAGTGTTGTCTTAAGCTATTACTTTGGGGGTGTTTTGCACAACAATAGGTAATTAACTCCTAAGTAAATAGGTAATTAGTCTCATAAACTAAACATTTGAAGAAAAGATACAAACTTTTTAGCTAACCAAAAGCACAAAATTCTGAGTATCAGTCAAAACTAATTGGTTTTAAACTATATATGCATTAAATTATGAAGGGAAGAAACAATATTTCAGATCACGTTTGAGATGCTAGAAATATATTATTGAATATTGAATTTAAAATGTGAGACATAATTTCGGTTTCAGTCATTGTTTCCTGGCAATTTGGGAACGGAGTCTCTTGTATGTTACATAAGTACTTTTCTTAGAGTCAATAGAATGTGAATCTTACTATTTTAAGCAAAAGAATTTTATTGGTAAGTTCCTAGGGTAGCTTATGGAATTATAGGAATATTTGTATGATTAGTTCTCTTAAGGACAGGAAACAAGTGTGCCTTAGGGATCTCATTGAGGAATTTATAAGAAATTCCTTTTGGGGATGTGCCAAAAGCTGGACTTCTCCAACTTGATTTTGCATAGGGCTCACGTGGGAACAATGTAGATTCTAATTCAGTGGGCTTGATATTCTGTATTTTTAACAACTCTTAGGTGATGCTGATGCTACTATTCCCATGAACTTCACTTTGAGAAGTGAGTGCCAAGAAAAACAATCCTCTTGCCCCACATTGGGCTCCATGCTGACAGTGTGTAGCCTGCTTGAGGTTCTCTCTCTCCCTCTCTCTCTGACCCTCCCTCGCTCACTTTCTGTGTCTCTTCCTCAAAAATAAATAAACTAAAAAAAATGTTAAAAGAAGAAGAAAAAAAACAATCCCCTTGCTTTTCTTTGACTCTTATTCACTCTTACAGATTTCCCATCAATGTCTTTTCTTTAAAGAAGCCCCTCTGGCCCTACCCCTCACTTCCTCACCTCCCCAGCTCCATGCTATTTGCCATATATATGTAATTTCTGACTTTCCTATTGGACTAAAGCTCCATTTGAAAAGGAGCATGTCTAGTTTACCGTTACCTCCTAAGCATCTAGCATAACACATGGGGTATAGTTCAACAAACACTTGACAATTGACTATCAAATATGTAATAGTCTCATTCCCACCATATTTAAAGAGTATTTTCAACCCTAGGAGAACATTAGAATTACCTGGACATCTTTTAAAAAAATGCCCATGATGAGGCTCTAATATAGATCAATTAAATCAGATCAATTAAATTAGCAGAGAGGCCCAGCCATTGGTTTATAAGCCCCTTAGTATTTCCAACTGTAGTATGATCAAATATATATATATATATATATATATATATATATATGCATTTGTCTTGGTTACTGGCACAGATCTCCTAATACACTTGGAATTCCCTGAGTGACAGGAGTATCTTTTTTCATTCATAATGAATCCCTTTTGACTATACCTGGGTTTATGCAAATAAGATGACCCTTGTTGGGTCCCTAGAAACCTTTGGAATGGAACTGGTTTCCAGAAAAACCAACCATCTGATTAGAAAGTTGGAACTATCAGCCCTGATTCTGAGGAGGGCAGAGACTCTGGAGATTGAGTTCAGTCACTTAATGGCTAATGATTCAATTAGTCATGCTATCGTCTTGAAACTTCAGTAGAAACATTTGAACAAAGAAGGCTGGGGGGCTTCTAAGTTGGTGAACACTTTAATGTGCTGGGAGTGTAGAATGCCAGAATTTGGCACAGAAGCCCTACATGTCCCTCCACCTACCCATATACACATGCCTTGCCTTACAGATTTCTTCCAGTTGGCATTTCCTGAGTTGCATCCTTCATAATAAAATTATAATTGTAAGTACAGAGCATTCCTGAGTTCTATGAATCCCTCTAGTGAATTATCATGCCTGGAGAAGGTGAGTGGGTCAAAGGAACTTCAGAATTTATAGTCAGCTGGGCAGAAGTACAGGTAGCTTGGGGACCCTGTGGCTGGCATCTGAAGTGAGGGCAGTCTTGTGGGACTGAATTCACCCTTTACCTCTGTGGTCTGCTATAACTCCCAGTAGTGTCAGAATTGAATGGAATTGTAGGATTCCCAGGACGTAGCAGAGAATTAGAGAATTACTGGAAAACAATATACCGATGTTCAAACAAAATTGTGGTCAACTTACTGAGAGGGTAATTTGTGTTTTGTTTGAGTCAAAACCTCTTCCTCATGCCAAATATTCCAGACAACTTGGCTTCAGAAAACATAGATGTCATTTGTCCTTGAATAATAAATTACTTTCAATGATATGGACAGATAAACCAAGACTTTTCTGGTAGGCCATCTACTCTCTGATACATTTATCTTTTTACTTTACTAAAAGGCAGTCTCTAAGAGGTTAAGTAACTTTCAAGATCCACTGTGAAATTTAGATGAAAAGGACTACATAAATGTGTGTTGTTCTGTAACTATTAATTTGATTTCCTCCTTCCCTCCAGGGATTTCTAACAATAAGCCAAACTGATAAGACTCACTGATAGTGAACTGAATACGTCATTGGATGTGTCATAATTACTTGCCTATTAAAACTTAGCCCAACCTTTCATTCTTCTAAAATTGAGCAAATTATGAAAAGAAAGCAGCAATACTTACATCTTTGCAAATGGGCACGCTCTATTCTCTGAGGCGTCCTGAACATCTAGCAGAGTTCCTGGCAGCGCTTGATAAAAGTCTGTTGAAAAAGAAAGGTTATGGGGATGCCTGGGCGACTCAGTTGATTGAGTGTCTGACTCCTGATTTCAGTTCAGGTCATAATCTTGTGGTTCATGGGATCGAGCTTGGTGTCAGGCTCTGTGCTGACAGTGTGGAGCCTGCTTGGGATTCTCTCCTTCCCTCTCTTTTTACCACTCCCTCACTTGTGATCTCTGTCTCCCTCTCTGTCTCTCAAAATAAATAAATAAACATTAAAAACAGAAAGGTTTTATGTTCTTGTGCATTTAGGAGAAAAAGCATTGCTAGTAATTTGCAATGTAATTGAAGAGAAACAAAGCAGACACATGACACAATGTAACAGTACGGACTAATTAAACAGTAAAGGTTAATTTAAAGGTCAAGAAAAAAAATAACAAAATCAAAGGAAAAGAAAATTTATAGCAATTCATGATCAGAAAAGGCCGTGTGGAACTGGCACTTTAACTGGTCTGCCTAGGTATAGAGCAGGAGGAGGGCCCTTCCAAACAAGGGGAAGGATGTATGCCATGACACAAGATAATGAATGCATGGAGCACGTTCAGCGTATCTGGCTCCAGGAGAAAACAATGTGGGTGAAACACTGAGACCGAACAAATGGTTTATGCCCAGGTGGCAGAGAGTACTGAGTTCGTTCTAGGTTTAATGCGATTGAACAGAATAGTAGCTGTATAATGAATATGGTACTCCCGGAAGAATAATCCTCAATCCAAATGTAATTTAGGAAAGGTCTTGTCTAGGAGGAAAATAACATAAAAGTGGGACTCTGGGTGAAATGATTAGTCAATCCCTACCTGTGAACCTCAACTTCCACTGTTAGGAAATTAAGGCCAGCAGGATGTGATTTCTGAAACAGGGGTGGAGGACTGTTTCTTAGCTTGCTTGAAGGTGAATTGCAATTCTGAATGTTATGTAAAGGTTTGGGAATAGGCTTCATATTTCACAATCATATCTTATACTTTCACGATAAAGAGGCTTCTTTTAGGATTTATACATATGCTCTGATTTGGGCCAAAACGAAAGAACCTGAAAAAAGGAAAAGAACTGAGGAATTGAACCTTTAATTATGCCTTCATACAGAGTAAACATGTCCTTAATTTTTAATTAATTGTTCCAGTTAAAGTGTTTATCTTAACCACATTCAGGTATAAAATCAAGAGAAAAATAAAAATTAAGCCAAACTGTCCCTCAGGATAATTTCAAAACCAAGGTCTTGTACCATAAATCAGGAGTGTTTTATATGCCAATGTCTTTCTTTCATATTTTCCAGGAAATTTCATTGGCAACTGGAACCTGCCAAAAATGATAAATACCAGATTTGATATGGTGAAAATCACCCTCTGCTTCTATAAGGTTAAACTCTTAGGCCAAGAGCTGTAATCTTAACGTTCTGGAACCCCGTATAAAAGGAGAAAAACATGGAAAAGTAGATTTTTTCTTCTCTAGGCAATGTGATATTTTAATTAAGAACCAAGAGCCTATATAAGGATGCCCCTAGGTTTATCAGTATTAGGCGGAAATAAAGTAGAACTTGAGTTGATATTGGTATGGGTAACGGCACCTGCTGGGTCATGTTTTTCTCCATGCTTACCAACATTTCTGACACATCATTACATACAACAAGATGTAAGGTGGAAGCCTAAAACATACACAACGGTCATTAAAAATAAAATCATAAAAAAAGATGCTGTTAGCTGCATCTGAATGTTGAAATATAGATCAATTATGAACATGATTGATGGATATATTTTAAATAAACATGTACAGACAATAGTGGTAGTTGTTAGAGCAAATACTCGGCGCTTTGGAAGAGACAAGTGACACGCACTGGGAGAATCAGAAAAGACTTCATTCTGCACCTGTGCTGGCCAGTGAAGTCACCTCCAAAGGTTGAGCTCCCAGCCCTGGCGCTGGCCTAGTTTTATGCCTGGCCAGTGTCCGGATACTTGGAAACTTTCTATCGGCTTCACAGGTGGGCAAGATCGCAGGGCCCAAGGAAAAAAAAAGGGGGGGGGTGGCACTTATCGGTTGTGCTAAGTGGGCAGTTGGCTAATCAAGAGGCAAGCAAGATTATAGAAGCCAAAAGGGTGCAAGGGGAGTATCTGGCCTCGGACATCTGGCTGGCTCTTTTTTATCTGCTTTTATCAGCTTTCCTTCTCATAGTGGGTTGGTACAGGAAAGAAGCCTAGAACTGTGCCCTCTCCACCCCCTGCCGCCACATACAACACTGACGAGATAGAAATGTGATTTTTCTTAATCTTTGAGACCCTTTCTTAACCTTGGAAAGTTATATTATACATCTTTAAATATTATAGTTGCGGTGATTAAGTATTTGTAGACCCAGAGAATCAGAGCCATAGCATCTTTTTGAGGCAAAACTATAAGCAATAACAGTTTTTAGTTATGCCAAATGGTACTATTTAGGGGACACCTACTATCTGGCGGTCCTAAATCACTGTGCTAAAGTTAAATGCATTAACTTTAGTGCCTACTTTATACAACGTGGAAATTGAGACTGGGGGAAATTAAGTTATTATCCAAGGACACACAGGTAGTATAAGTCATAACAAATCTGACTCCAAATCTCATATTCAATTTATTTCATTACTTACATCATCTATCTCATCTACTATGATGCTCACTCCATAAACGGTAGGGGCTATGTCTATCTGGATTTAAACAAACAAACAAACAAACAAACAAATATACGTACACTGATGTCCCAGCCTCACCCAAAACCAATTATATCAGAAAGTCAGGGATTAGAGGTGTAGGTATTTTGTTATTTTAAAAAAATCTTCTCAGATAGTCGTCATACAGTCTAGTTCCTTTGCCCTACATCATCTTTGTGGAACGCTTAATTGTACTACTAAAGCATTCAATATCATTAGTCCTATGTTTCAGATAAGAAAAATCAAAATCAAATCATTTCTCTAAAGTCACATAACAAGTTAGTGGGAAGAGCCAGATTTAAACTAAGTTTGTTGAGTTTCAATGCCAATGCTTATTTTATAGCCACTAAATTATATCCCCTCAAAGGAAATTAGTACGTGTTACTGAATATTAATAATCCCCTTAAATTCTTTAAGTGACAAACATAAATACTGTGAGTTTTTCTAAAATTTCAAAAGTCTTGGTGGGAAAAGATCTACATACCAGGCATTATTACAATTAACCTATTTATCAAGTTGAATTATTGCACGTTGAATTATTTTATTCCTGAATATATTACTTCCAAAATATATTCTATAATTATTCCAGCTCTACTGGAAAATCTTAAAAGTCCAAAATAAAACTTTGTCCCTCTACGAAAATCAGAAGATGACATTCTAGCTTAACTTTTAGTAGGCTATTAATTGTTTACCAATAAAAGGTTATTCCATTTATTTATTTTTTTCTTGTAAGGTACACATTCCAAATATTTAATTGTTTATGCCTTGAAGACTAAGGGAATATTGGGAGTCTTCATGTCTGGGCCAAATAAAGCCTCTTTTTAATCAGACACTATGCATATCAGTTGACCTGTTCAGAACCATTAAGAAAAAGATGAGACAAGGTTATGAAGTTCAGTATTGCTTCCCATCAACCTCAAAAACGCAAACTGAATCTCTTTGCCAAATAAGGAAAGTGCAATACCATACCTTGTTCCACATGTTTCCTCCAAAGGATGTCCTCCCACCCATGGTTGGTGAGGACCTGCTGATGGTGAAGTACAGATGAAAGGAAGACGATAAAACCAGGGGAAAAAATTGTCAGTAAGTTACAAGGATGGGGGTTGATTTTGCTAATATTTTCTGGCATTTTAATTCTCCCTAGGCCTGAAGTCCAAGATGTCTGCAGCCTCTGGCCACATCCCTTTTCAGAAAACAATACGAAATTTTAGCAGTGTAGAATTCTATTGACTATCAGAGACTTGTGATATAAGAGTAATCTGTAATGCATGGTTGGAGGATAGGGTGATTTATTCATTATACTAATAACAGCAAAATGATTACTTCATGTCTAGCACTATCCTCAGTCTTTAAATGTATTAACTCTAGAGGGTAAATGGGCCATAGACTCCTTGATGAGAAAGACTTTATCTGTCCTCTTGTTCTCCTTTGAAGCCATGTTGAGCACTCAGTGGCTATTTTGTGATTATGTCACATTGAATCTTGACAACACCGTATCGTCCAGGTATTGATTTATTTTACCAAGTCACTTTACATTACTAGCACCCAGAGGGCACGTACTTGTTAAGAGTAAGAGTCAAGATTTGAACTCAGAACTCACTCTGTCTGATTCTTTGCTCTTGGCTACGAAGGTATATTCCCTCCTAACTAGCCAGTACTAAGTGATAAGGTTTAAGGAGTGCACTTGTGATGAGCACCAGGTGATGTATGGAATTGTTGGATCACTATATTGTACAACCGAAACTAATATAACACTGTACGTTAACTAACTAGAAATAAAATAAAAACTTAAAAAAAAAGTAAATCTGTTGGCAAAATATACAGTACTAATGTGAATTGCATTCTTTCTCTTCTGAAAGGTCAGTTATGTATAGGAGTAGCTGTCTTCCATCATAGAATGTCAGCATCCTTTGAAAGGTTTCAAGATAATTAAGCTCACATTGTCCACGTTCAGGAATTAAATCCGTGGTGGGCTGGTTAAGAAAACTATCAACCTGTAGCTCTCCACTTACAACCTGCGGTAGAGTGGATCAAGATTTGAAGGACTTCTCCTCTGCACAGAAATAATAAATAATAAACAATAAATAACAAATAGTAAATAATAAAGCTAGGACAACCCCAGCCTCTCAAATGACAATATGGCAACTACGGAGCACCTTTCCATTGTAGAAATAGCTTCGCTTCTCCCATTTACCTATCTGTATCCTAAGGGCAAATTTACCTTGTAACCCAACGGCCAAATTCTAATAACTGTCCCCAAAGACTGGGAAATGTTAATAGTCTGACCAGTGCACTGTACTAGACATGTATGCATTTGGAAATAATTACCTCCAGGTTGCCAGCTGCAGTTCTAGGCACCAAAAGTTCAAAAATTAATAAACATGACCCTGGCTTTTGAAAAGTTCACCACTTAAGGATTATGGAAACCCATAAACACATCATTAAAATAGAAATGCCAGGATGGATTATATCTAAATCACAAAGGGAACACAAAGGAAAGAGATGAATAGGGAAATTCAGAAGGCACTCTAAAGTAATGACCTTGAATAAGGCTACTAGCTCTTTAATTAACCCACAAAATGGTAGTACAAGGAAAGAGATTGATTATCTGCTTGCTAATAAGGAGATCAGTGGAAAAGGCAAATATATATATTTTAGGAAAACTCTTTTTCCATATGTAGTAGCTGGGGAAAATGATGTTCTGGTTGACCATATGTCTATGGGATATTAATTTATAATAATTTAACATTTTAAAAAATAATATTGCTCATAAATAAGATTTAACCCTTTTGTGGAAAATTTGAGTAATGTGTCATTCATACACTAGAAAGTTTATATTATATTCTTCCTTAAGTACCAAGAATTTCTAGATAAACTTTTTAAATTTGCAAAGTTCAGCATGACCATCAGTATCCTCAGTTTACTTACGCATTTTAATCTGATGACACTTTCAAAACTATTGAGAAAACTGAACAGAATAGTATCCTAGAAAGGAGGTTTAATCATTCAGATGTTTTGCACTTGGGAAAATTAGCAAATCAACAACTAAATGAAGTGGGATATAGAATTCATGTGGCTAACACAGAGAGAGTCATGACTAAATCTCAAGTGAGACTATTTTGGGGAAAGTAGCAGTTGGAAGAGAGATAAGGAAACTGTAGAAAATATTGTAACATCTAAATGAAAACGAAAATCACAGGGGACAAAAAGAATAAATAAAGCCCTTAGTTGTTTGCCATTGTTTGGACAAAAGCAAAGGATGAAAAAAAATGGTCTCAAAGGTGCTTCAGGCTGCATCTTTACAACCTCTAACAAAGGTCAATTGAGTGGGAAAATTTGTTAAAGTAGTTATTTGAATAAGTGGAAGAAAAAAATCAAGCCAGTGTTCCCACCTATGCTAGCATTGTGTAGACACAATGTGAATTGGTATCTGACAAGCAAACCCACTTATCTGCATTTTCTTTGCTTTGCCCAGGAAGCTCTAGGGAAAACTACATTGATCTCTTTGCCACTCAACCTTCTTACACCTTCTTTCTCAGAAAGTTCTGTTTTTTTCCTTCTTTGTCATCCTGTACAAATTAAAAAAAAAAAAAAGGTAAAGGAAGAAAGGAAGAAAAGATGAAAAGAAGATAAAGAAAGAAAGAAAGAAAGAAAGAGAAAGAAAGGGAGAAAGAAAAAGAGAAAGAAAAAAGGAAGAAAAAAAAGAAAAGAAAAGAAAGTTTACATCAGGGAATACAAGGAATACAGAAAGAAAGTGTTTACATCAGGGAATACAAGGCAAAGTTGGGCCATCTGTAACATAGGGAAATCGACTTTTTATTGCAAAATATTTTCTAGGTTTGCCACAGGTGAAGATAAGACAGAAAAGAAAACTTTGAGAGAGGGCTTGAAACCTCTTATTGCTGTCAAGGTCTGGCTAATCCTTTTTAACTAAAAATGTATGGAAAGTTGTGTTTGTAAGTTGGGAAAAATTAACACGTTGAGTTTATTAAATATAAATTGAAATATTATGAAAAATTACCTTAAGGACATTAAAAGTCTTGGGCATGTGGGTATATCAAGCAAACAGATAGACATGCCGCCTTTTGGCCTGAATTATGGCTCTGCAATATTAGACCATTTTGTCCCTCTCCGGTGCAGAAGTTTCTAATCTAACTATTGTCTTAACAGAATTCAGAGGTCGTCAAACTGGAGAATAGCTGATTAGTCTTGTAAATAAAGTTTTACTGGCACACGGCCATTGCTGTTTATTTCCATATTTTCTATGGCTGATTTCATGTTCTAATAGCAGAGTTGTGGAAAGGCCTAAAACATTACAGAGAGTTGGCTGACCCTGTTATGTATCTAGTTTTTGCAGGAAGAAACTATCTCAAGTATTTTAAAGGATTGCCACTGTAGATTCCATGTGTTCAAAGGGGTCACTGACAAGTTGCCTCAATGACTTCTCCACCAGCTTAGCGGACCTGTCCTACCCACGGTTAATGTCACCTGCAGACTCTCCTGAAGACCCAGCACTTTCTGTTTTGTCTGCTTTGCTTATGTTTTTCTCTTTAGTTAATATATCCTTTGCCCACTCCAGATCCTCCTTCATAGATGTCAGCTTCTCCATGCAGCCATCTCTGATTCTCCCTGGCAAAATCAATCACTACTTTCTCATCATTGCAACCCTGAAATGATCCCTTATCACATTAGCTTGTGCCCTTACTCTGACCTCTACACCTAACTTCCTGGAGACCCAAATTCTGTCTTTCTCATCTCTCCCATGGTGCCGGGCAAGGTGCCTAGCATTTAGTAGATACTCGGTAAATGATGGCTGAAGTCCATTGAAAAATGGTCTAAGGCAATGCATAGAGGTTCCAACTGAAGGGCACCTATAATTTCTTAGAGTCTATTTGTGATTTTATTATTTTAGTAGGAAACAGGACCCTAAACGAATGGAAGACGAGAAGCAGGTACATTATGAGAGAAAAAGGGAGATGTCAAAAAATATCTGGAGCATGGAGGACTCTTGAAAATGAGAGAAGACGGGTACCTGGGTGGCTTAGTCAGTTAGGTGCCCAACTCTAGATTTCGGCTCAGGTTATTATCTCGCGGTTCGTGAGTTCAAGTCCCATGTCCTGCTCTGTGCTGATAGTGCAGACCTTGTTTGAGATTTACTCTCTCTCTCTCTCTCTCTCTCAAGATAAATAGAGAGAGAGGGAGAGGGAGAGGGAGAGGGAGAGGGAGAGGGAGAGAAAATGAGGGAAGAGTGTGCTGGCCTTGATTCCAAAGACAAACTTTATGCCTCACTGTTCCATCTAGCTCCAGCCCTCTTTGTTATCAGCTCTTTCAACCACACCCATCCTTTCATTTCAGTATTCCTTTTGGGATTTCCCCCTTTCTTTCCTACCTAAGTCCTAAATGCCACTCAAGCCCTACCCTCCCTGCTGTTCTCCTTTCCTTACTGTCTTCCCTTTCTTGTTTTACCCACCTCTGAAACCAAGCCCAGCGTGAGATTCTACATACAGACTTGGTTCCATATTTATTTAAAAAAAATTTCAAGTTCAAACTGTTATCAATTTTCTGTCATAGTCTCTATCAGTGTCTACCTAATTTCTCATGAATTACTGAGTGATTAGCATCACTCAATCTTGGAGTCGATTCCTTGAAACTCTCCTTAATTTTAGTTAAGTGTATTGGCCTATGTTCTCCAGAGAAACAGAGCCAATAGGATTCAGCTAGTAATTCTCACTTTTATTCTTTCAAGCATTCTTTTTTCCCTCAAAAATGACTGTGATCTAAACTCAGCAGTCAGACAGTGATGATCCACTTTATGTTGATCTCTTGAGCCTACTTTGGACTCCTTGTACCTCTTCAGGGGCCACTGCACCTGCAGTTTGCTCCCAGAAGATCCTGTCAATGATGTAGTTTTCTGCTAACTAGCACTTGAGTCCCGATATATTCAGCAGGTTCCTAGACATTTCTTAAGCAGGTGCCTACCCTCCAGTCTCCTCTGATGAAAATGTCAAATTCATGGATGGCTAATTGCATACTGTAGGAGTTAAAGCAGATACTTTTTAACAATTATTTTAAAAATAATATAGGTACAGGGGCACCGGGGTGGCTTAGTCGGCTGGGCATCCTACTCTAGATTTTGGCTTGGGTCATGATCTCATGGTTCTTAGGTCAAGCCCCGCATCAGCTCCCCACAGCAGTGTGGAACCTGCTTGAGATTCTCTCTCTCTCTCTCTCTCTCTCTCTCAAATAAATAAACTTAAAAAATAAAAGAAATAAAAATAAAAATAATACAGGTATAAACTCACTCTTTGGCTGTGAGGACTGTATACTGATCTAGCCAAAATCGACATATCCCAAACTCCCTTTTCTGCTTTTACTCAATAACTTTGTAGGGATGTGTGCTTTCATGATTTTGTTCTTTCCCACTTCTTCTGGAAAGCGTTGTTCTGTTTCTTTGTTTGTTTTTTTTAGAAACCATCATCTACATCTATGTGCTAAGGGATAGCCTCACCACTTTCCTCCCCTTACATCATCTCCTTTGGTATGTTAGGAATAGATGACTCAGATACGCCCTGTAAGAATACACAGAGATGGAGATAGGTTTGGTATACTCTAGCTGGGCCAACCAGAATCATCACTTGCTACAACTCTATGTCTTTTCTCACTTAGATAAGATCACAAGGATAATGGCCAATAGCTGTGTCTTTTGCTGTTGTTGGAAAAAAAAAATCTCTAAGAATGAAACTTAAACCAAGGAAATTAGGGCACAGAGAGATGGAGAGAAAGAGGGCAGGGCGGGTGGGGGGAAGGATAGCAAGAGAGAGAAACAGACGAAAGGGATCCCAATGACATCAAGTGACACCCTGGATGCAGGTGTGCCCGGATTTGGCAAGATTCCTAGAGTTCGCTCTTACATGAAATCAGTGAATGGTGTGTTTGTCACTTGCGTCTAAAAAGGTCTCACCTGATTCCTGATTTTCCCGTTACTCCTGTATGTCTTTTTAGGGGCTTCTAACTAGTGCCTGGAATTGTTTGCATATAGATTCTGTTAGCAAGGAAATAATTAAAAACAATGGTCATCATGCTGTGAAATACCTACTTAGTAGTGGCTTAGCTTTGAGAGTGGCTCTGTTTTGATTAACAGGGGACTCTTTCAAGACAATTTGATTTGACAACTTGTCATATGAAATATTTTCATGTTAGTTTGTGTGTGAAATTCTACCAAATGCTCTACCTAAAATTTCATGTCTTGTTCTAATATGGCCACTAAAACTGATTATTGGGTAAATAATTAGGCACATATGACATGCTTTGTTTTGATAACTACTGTTGCTTATTTTTCATGATTTTTCTGTGTCCATATGTTCACATATTTTTAGTGCTTACAACAAAAAACTAAAAAAAAGAGGATTAATGTAAGAGTTTCTTGGAAGTCATTTTAATATATGTGTATACGTGTGTTTTATTTAATAGTGACTGGAGTGTTTTCTTTCTGTTTTCTTCCACCTCTTGAGTTGGTTGTGATAGTCCAAAAAAATATATACTAGGATTTTCTGAATGATAATTTCTGTTTGACAAATCAAGAATTCAGAATACAACTATACAATTCAAACCTAAAACTTTATTTTTCATACAGGTTTTTTTTTAACGTTTTAATTCTTGAGAAAGAGAGAGACAGAGTGCAAGCGGGGGCGGGACGGAGAAAGAGAGAGACACAGAATCCGAAGCAGGCTCTAGCCCCTGCCCCTGCCCTTGCCACCGAGCTTTCTGAGCGAAGCTGGATGCAGGGCTCAAACCCATGAACTTCCAGATCACGACCTGAGCTGAAGTCTGACGCTGAGCCACCCAGGTGCTCCTAAAAATTTATTTTTAATAAATTATTGAAATGTGTTGCTAAAAGTATACACTGAAAAGTTCTCATTGCAACATTTGTGAGAACTACACTTAGAAATGGCCTCAAACCAATAAAAATGTTTTAATTTTGGTCATAATTATGAAATTTAATAATCACAATAGTTTATTGATGGATTTTAAAGTAATTGATTTAATGGAAAAAGCTCTTGGTAGACTGTTATTTTTTTTTTAAATAAAATCAATGTGTATTCAGTATGATGCTAATTTCATAAAATCAAATGTATAAAAAGCAATAAGAGAAGGTATAACGATGGTGAAATTATGGCGATTTTTTTACTTAGTTCTTTATACTTTACTATGCTTTTTCCATCATTGGCTACGAATATGTATTTTTAATAGTCAGCAAATCTTACAAATAACACCCATAGGTGGTAAGGGTTGATGATATAAAGAACAACATACATCATTGATTGCACTATAAATCAACTTACCATTTTAGAATAAATATATGCTTCAAATAAACTCATAATATTTTGATTAGTAAAATAAAACAAATAATCTTGAACATGACCAAATCTAAACACTGAAGGGCTGTTCTTCACAGTATCATTTGTAATTGTTAAAAAGTTCAAAAATAAATTGTGGATGTAAACTCTGGCACACCAGTTCAGTGTCATATCAACCAATTTTTTTTTTAATGACTACCAAGACAAGATCTTGAAATAAGAAAAATTCTTATGATACGAAATGAAAAAAATAACATAAAATTACATAGCTTTTGCAATCACATCTATATTATTACTCTACAAACGATGGAAAAAAATCCAAAGATTTATTTACCCTGATTTATTAGATAAACTAATTTTAGATGTATAGAAAGGGTCCAAATTTCCTAAATCTCTTGTAAGTAAGATAGTTTCATGACTATTATTTTTTTTTATAGGGAAGATGGAATGTCAAATACGTAATATATATATATGTGTGTGTGTGTGTATTATATATATATATATATATATATATATATATATATATATATACGTTACATGATGCACATAGAAATTTTATTTTATTTTATTTTTTTAAGATTTATTTGTTTATTTTGAGAGAGAGCAGGAGAGGGCCAGAGAGAGAAGGAGAATGAATCTCAAGCAGGCTCCGCGCTCAGTGCAGAGCCCAACGCAGGGCTCTATTTCACAAACTGTGAGATCAAAACCTGAGGGGAAATCGAGAGTTAGATGCTTAAATGACTAAGCCATGTAGGCACCCCTAGAAATTTTAAAATTGAGTTTAAAAAACTCATCATAGGGGCACCTGGGTGGCTTAGTCGGTAAGCGTCCGACTTCAGCTCAGGTCATGATCTCACAGTTCGTGAGTTCAAGCCCTGCATCAGGCTCTGTGCTGACAGCTCAGAGCCTGGAGCCTGCTTCGGATTCTGTGTCTCCCTCTCTCTCTGTTCCTCCCCCACTCACATTCTGTCTCTCTCTCAAAAATAAATAAACATTAAAAAATTTAAAAATAGGGGCGCCTGGGTGGCGCAGTCGGTTAAGCGTCCGACTTCAGCCAGGTCACGATCTCGCGGTCCGTGAGTTCGAGCCCCGCGTCGGGCTCTGGGCTGATGGCTCAGAGCCTAGAGCCTGTTTCCGATTCTGTGTCTCCCTCTCTCTCTGCCCCTCCCCCGTTCATGCTCTGTCTCTCTCTGTCCCAAAAATAAATAAACGTTGAAAAAAAAAATTTAAAAAAAAAATTTAAAAATAAATAAAAATAAAAAACTCATCATATGTCTGATACTATGTAAATATCTGTTATGGACTAAATGTTTGTGTCCACCCAAAATTCATGCTTTGAAGCCCCAATGTGATGATATTTAAAGATTGAGCCTTTGGGAGTTAATTAGGTTTAGATGAGGTCATGAGGTAGGGAATTCATGATGGGATTCATGGGCATATAAGAAGAGGAAGAGAGATCTCTTTTCACACGCGCTCATTGAGGCAAGGCCACGTGAGAACACAGTGAGACAGCAGAGATCTGCCAAGCAGTAAGAGGGCTGTCACCATGAAGTGAATGAGCCACGCCTTGATCTTGGGCTTCTCAGACTCCAGAACTGGGAAATAAATTCTTATTTTTTAAGCCACCTGGTCTATGATATTTTGTTATGGCAACCTGAACTGACTAACAGAACATCTTAAGATCTGCTATACTATTTAGATAAGTAGTAAAGATAGTCATTGTCTTATATTAAACCTATGTCTTATGAGAATGAATGAATGAATAAATTTTAGTGAAAAGCAAGGAGTGGTAAAAATGTAACTTTTTTAGGGACAAGATATTAGAGTAGTATTTGCAAATGATAAATCACCTTATTTAAGCCAAACAAAGGAATATGTTGGCTCATGTACATGAAAAGTACAAATTTAGCTGCAGGTATAATTAGATCCTAGGGTTCAGTCAATGTCATATGGTGTCAGTCTTACTTTTTCTATCACGTGACTCTCCTCTTCATTGACTCAATTTCAAGAAGCTCTTTCCTCCTGGTGACATAATGGCCGTTTGCTGCTTAGCATGAATATCCTACTTTATGAGCAACCCCAGAGTAAGGATAACTTCTTTTTTCCAATATTTCCTCCAAAAGTCCTAGAATTAATGTCCATTAATCTGGGGAAACCCGAAAGGTAAAGAAGTGAAACCATTTAAGGGTGTGTGATATTAATGAGTGGTCATCACTATAGGCAGCGGGGGTTCAGTCCCACTGGGGATGTCTGATGCTGTAGGCCTACTGCTTGACCTGCTATCGGGCAAATACATATTTTTTGAATGAATGAATGAATGAATGAAGTGTTGGATGAATGAATGAATGAATGAATCATTGAATTCATCAAACCATAAGTGAGTCTGTGAGTCAATGAATGCTCAGATAATGAATAAGAATTTATGTGTTTAATTTCCATACATGTTCAGCTTATTCTAAATTGAATTGTCCTTTTACACCCTTGGATAAACAGAATTGCAACATCACTGATACCCATGATGTTTCCATGATGGACAAGGGAGAAGGCCATTTATTGGTAAAGGCAGAGGCTGTATTAAGTACTGCAAGCTTGTCATCAGGCACAGTATCTCTTTACTTGCCACTTACTTCAGCACAGATTATATCCTAATGACAAGAGAACACAAAACTACATGAAAATTGTACATTCTATTCTTTGGGGCAGTGCACACTAGAGGTAAAGGTCATATGATAAAAATAAAATTGATTCCTTAACTTAAATAAAAACATAAAAGTTTACCCATCCTTGGATCCGGAAGAAGTTAAGTGATTTGCCTGAGGTCACCTCATAAAATAGTGGCCAAGATGGGATGATAACCTTGGTAATTTAACACTCAATCCAGAGTTCCAATTAAAGATTACTATTTAAATTGAAATTTAATCAATGATTATGTCACTTGGTCGCTTTTCAAGACTCGCTGTACATCAGAAGTATGAGGAACATTGTTCAAAAATTGTATGTCTACAACAAACCTCTAGATAATCAGTCTTGGTTGGTCTAGGGTGAGCTGTGGCATTTTTAAAAAGTGATTTTAATGTGCAGCCACTGCTAATAGTCACTAAGAAAGTTGGTGACGAGGATACAAAAAAAATAGTCCTTTTCAAAGGTTTTCTCCAAAGAATCAGATAATCAATCACACTTTACTATGTCCTGCTTATGTATTCAAACAGTGAATACAATTTCTAAACTTAATGTATTTTCTAACAGAGATCCAGCCGAGGAGGTACCAAAAAAAACGACGGATGATTAAGAAAATAGACTTTTCACATAGGCTGATAAAGAAGTGACCGAGCTTTCTAAACTCTCCCAGCCAAATACATTTTATTGCCTTTCGTTATGACATTGACATTAAGCCAAAGTATTCCGTCTAAAGAGTGAAGTTGACCTTAATTGTTTTTTTTAGATTCTCAAAGTTTGTTGATCCTATTATGATATTTACCTCATTTGCACTTCAGTTGAATGTGAAATGACTGTATATTAATTCACACGGTATCTTGCTACCTATTAGCAATATGGAAGGTTTAATTTAATGTTGGCTTGTGCCAGTGCCGGGAGATGTGCAGGTGAGAAAGCATGCGATTCTAATCTCTTTTCATAAGCCACAGCTGAATTAGCATCACACATCAGTGTATCATCTTTTCACAGTTTATCCTTTTTCAATCAGTTTGCCGTTTCACCTTGTTAGTTCTGACAGAGGCGAAGTAGAAATGCCAAAAGCTGTTGAATAAATGTAACATTGAGTCACATATATTTCAGCTGTACACAACAGAACTCAATTGCTTTTCTTGGGTAACGTTGCTGTTCATTTGATAGGCATTAATTAGAACCGATGTTGTTTTCTATCTGCAAAGTTTTAGTATAAAGTAAGTGTTCATTCTCAAAAAAAAAAAAAAGAAGAGGGGGCAAACCCCTCTTGCATTTAATCATGCTAAACAAGCTCTTTAGACAATTTGTTCAGAAATTTCTGTAATTAAAGCTTACCCTCCAGGTAATGTGGTGATCAGATCTACCAGCGGGTATAAATTAGGGACATTATGCAATTAGCACTAAGACCACAAATGGAAGTAACAGCTGGGTGGCTGTAAGGGAAGCAAATAAATGACTCCGAAGTGGCTCCTTAATATTAGGGAGAAGGTCTTCTGTAAGAATGTGCTGTGGTGACTGGTTCTTTAGCTCAATGAATGGAGTATTTTTCTCTGCATGTGTTTCAAAAAATTAAATTTGAATATATCTGAAAATTTTGTGAACAGATAAGAATGTTTAACCTTAATTCAGAAATGAATCCTAGTTTCTGTAAATTTGAAACCTCTTGAATATTATTCAAATGAATTTCACCCTGATGTAAAATAAAAAAAAGTTAGAAGATAAAGCAAAAAATAATATTTCAATATTAACAGAGCTTTTGCCTGGGAAAATCAGAAAGGGGAGGGAGGCATGACTTTATTCATTCATTTATTTATTTATTTATTTATTTATTTATTTATTTATTTAATTTTTTTAATAGAAGCCAAAGGCAATGGTAAGGCTATACTATTTCTCTACTTGAATCCAGGTTGGAACACTAGCCCAGATAAAAATATATTTGGACTTTTTTGTTGTTGAAATGCCTGCCTTACAGTATTTCCTTAGATGCTTAGTTGTATCCATTCCTCCTTAGTTGCACCACCTCCCTTTCTTGTTCTACCTTATTCATCTAGCTTTCTAAATTCAGTTCAAATAGCGCTGAATTTAGCAGATTTTTTTTTACCACTTTGAGTTGGATGATCATCTTTTCTGCTTCCATGCCTCTGTTTGCACCTCTAATATCACAGCAGTTATTCATGCTTTGTGTCTAGAAGATGCAAGTCTATTTTCCAAAAGACTGAGGGTATGTAGCATACAAGGATCTGGGTATGAATGGTTATCTAATAGGAACTTTGCATCTTGTTGAACCTCAGATTTGAAGGAGAATATGGAAATGGAGTCAAAGACGTGTTGCCAAAGTGAAATGTTCTTTCCAGCTAATAAAAGGGAAAAAAAAATATGGAGAGCATCTAATGAAACATACTAGGTGTGAAGGAAACTAAGAGGCAATGTTTTAAAAATTAATGTTTAGTTTTAACCTTTCTAAAAAGCATAAAGTAGTTAATCTGATGCCATTTTTATTTTTCATATAGATACTCCTGTTAATAGCATTTAGATTTCTACAGGGGACAGACATCTGAGCTGTTTTTAATTACAACAAATTTGACGAGCCTCATTTCATCATGGAGTCAACCTCTCTCTCCCAGTGTGTTCATGGAACTTCCATTTATATGAGCAGGAGTGCTAGCTAATTAGCCGAGGTGACGCAAGTGGCATTAAGATCTAAGCAGTCAAGCCCAGTTATCAAGTCAAAACGCTCTTCAGAACCTCTGTCAGAAGAACTCACTCATGACAGCAAACATCATTTTAGGAGTTCCTGGTCCAAGCCTCATTCTGGTGTGATTTGCCAATTCTGTTAAATCAGTAAGACAATGGTATTAAAACCGTGTTTCTCCAAAGCCAGGCTATTGACATTTCCGGTCAGATGACTCTTTGTTGTGGGGGCCGTTCTCTGCGTGGTAGGGTGTTTAGTGACATACCTGGCCTCTACCCACTGGATGCCATTGGCACCCACCAGTTGTGACAACCAAAAAAGATCTTCAGGAATTGCCAAATGTCTCCTGGAGCAAAATCACCCTCAGTTAAAAACTACCGCCTGCGGCAGACCATACATAACTTGCTTTGGAATGGTATATTTTAAATCCTAAATCTCTCTGAGCCAGGGCACTTGAGCTGCAAACCTCAGCGACCCTCGACTTAGCTCATAGCATGGCCTAAATCCTTTAATCAAGGATATGCGCTCATCTGAAAGGCCTGCTGGTCAGTCACAAATGCTGAGAGAATTTCATTTTCTTTGAGACCCAAAGTCCCATCATAATGGGTTTTATTAAGTTGCAAGAGAGATTACTTAACCAGACTAAGCCTTGTTCTTTGACACAGCTAGTCTGCTTTCATCTAATTTACAAACTTCTCTTCACAAATCCTGTAAGGAGGCTACCTTGGAATCAAAGTAGACGTGACTTTCAGAAGGGGATTTAGGGAATGACTCATAACATTTATTGCAAATTTTAAATATGTTATTTATAACATTCATTGTATACCATTTGGATTTAAAATTTTGAGTGAATTTGAGAGATTACATGTGACTGACCCTGGAGCAACCCTGAAGTACCAAAATGGAGCAAAGAGCACGAGTCAGACCCTCTCCATGTGCTCAACATGAGCGCAGGTCACGACCACCTCTGCTTCCACTCGTCATGAGGAGACTGGAGTGGAGAAACGATCTCTAGACCTGGTGCCTGGTTGCCATAGTTCAGCGGGGCAGGGGGAGGTGGGGAATTCCCATACCCTGATTTAGCTGCTGCAGGCTTTTTCTTTCCTTTTGTTTTGTTTTGTTTGTTTTTAGCATTTAGCATTAAAGCTTTATTTGATTGGAATCATATTTGATATGGTCACTGGTAGATTTCTTTCAAGTAGATGCTGAGATGGAGTTCTGAGTACAAGAAAAAATGTATCAGTAATCGGCACCCGCACAGGGAAGTTAGTGAAAATATTAAAGAGTGAGTATAGGAGCGCTTGGGTGGCTCAGTCGGTTGGGCGGCCGACTTCGGCTCAGGTCATGATCTCGAGGTCCGTGAGTTCGAGCCCGACGTCGGGCTCTGTGCTGACAGCTCAGAGCCTGGAGCCTGTTTCAGATGCTGTGTCTCCCTCTCTCTGACCCTCCCCCGTTCATGCTCTGTCTCTCTCTGTCTCAAAAATAAATAAACGTTAAAAAAATTTTTTTTAAAAATAAAAAAAAATAAAAAAATAAAGAGTGAATATAATACATACATATATATAAGATATATATTACAGTTTTGTGAGGGGGTTGTTTTCATTCTTTTTGTTTGTGTTTTATTTTGTCTTGTTTTCAATGAAGTCTTTCAAACACTTCACCTAGTTCTTTTACTTCAAGTCGGGATTCAGGAGGTACTGATGAAAGAAGTGAAAACATTGAGGATGACAAAGAGATTAACGCAATCCTTTCTTGGCCCTCCCAAATAATCTTGAAACCACAAAGCTGTTTTCCTATTACCTACACACACACACACACACACACACACACACACACACGACCTATGTTAGATGTCAATATCACAAATATTTCAATATAAAGGATGTAGGAGTATTCCCAGGCAAGGCACTCATAATGGACAAAGTATAATTAAACTCTGGGATATGTGCAAGGATGAAGATAGAAAATTATAATTCATAGTTTACATAGTGGGGGTCAGTTCCTCATTCTCTAATGCTGTCTACAAAACCAGCAGGATTATACGCTTTCAGTTCTTTTCGATAGCTTCTCGTCAGGCAACAGCACTCACAGAGTCCGTAATCTTTAGAGGGATTTCCCGTCACTTGCTAACTCAACACAGGACACTGGATAACATGCAAGAGGTTGTGACAGAGTTAGGAGGCAAGACTGTGTCTGCCGGAAATAGGATACACCAGATACAGTGAAATTCTACTAAAGTAAAAGCACTCAGCTTACAGCACAGACCTCACACTAATAGGATTTAAATAGCAGTTTCGGCCTCTTCTTTAACTGAATCTACTTGAAGAAAACATCACATGACACAAGTTAGCATGTTTAACTCCATGAATTGTTCAACCTGAAGTTTAAGTAAGTTAAGCATTTAAAAAGTACATATCCGACTCTGATTAATCCAGATACAATATTAAATCAGCCCAAACTTTTCTTGGTCATTCAAATATGTAACATTTGTGGTTTTGTAAGAAAACTTCACTGGCGTCAAATTTGGGGTCCCTGATGCCTCAAATGTCTTAAAGGCATCTTAAACTCAGTGTGTTCTTCTCCTCCCAGACGGGTCCCCTTCCATCTTGGAGAAGTTACCGTGGCGTATTCATCTTGACAATTCACTCTCCTTCATGCTCTGGCCAGTATTTGACCCATCATCATTCCCTGTCAAGTTCATCTCCAAAAATAACGTATTTCAGAGAGTGCAGGCTCCGGACTCAGACTCTGCGAGTGTTCAAATTCTCTCACCTCCCTCATGAGTTATGTGACCTCAGCAAAGTGAGCTAACTTCTCACTGCCTCAGCTTTCCCACTGGTAATAAAAGTAGAGTGGGAGCAATATATTTCATAGGAGGGTTCCACCCCAAAAAGGGATATAATGTCAGAATCACTTTTTAAATTCCTTACATCAACAATAAAATATATGCTTTGCCGTGTACCCTGTGATTTCCGTATGTCTTCTTTCAAACAAGTTCACAGCAGTCTCTCTATCTTGAGTGCTAATACAGCCAACTTTCTTCCATATTGTAGGGCATAGTCTGGCCCCCAAACACACAGTTTGGCTTAGATTGAGGGGGTTGACTTGAAAAAGTATAGGTACTCTGTGAACTATAGTATCAAATAAGGAGGTAGGTGTTTGTGTTACAAGATGCTTGGGGCAAATGATAGTGTCATGAAGGCATGAACATTCAGGCAGTCCCAGGCAACCAGGGCACCCTGTGTTTCCTCTGCCTCAGTGCTCTGTCCAGCACTGTGCCACTTGGCAAGGTCATGAACCTGACGGACGGAGGAATGAGCACATCTTCGCAATATTTATGATGCTTTGTGTTCCGTAGTATGGGGACCCAGGCAGGTCAAGTATGAAGCCGTGGGTTCAGATAACCCCAGTGTGCAATCTATAAGTCAAGGATGAGTCTGCTGGGCATGAACTTCTCTTAAACAGACATCTAGTACTGTCTTCATGTACAATACAGTCAAGTGGTGATATAGTACATGTGGCAAAAAGGAACATTTATAATTTCATTTACATACATCATATGCACATACGGATAAGAAAGAGGTGGTATGACCATACCTACCTCACTGGAGTTTTAAAAAGAATAAATGAGATAATATTTCTAAGGAATTCAGAAAAGTGTCTGATTTGGGTACAAACTTAATAAATGTTAGCAATTTATCTTCTTTCTTATTTATTCTCTATTAGTAGCAAGTCCAAAGTCATTCACACAAGATCTTTATCTTGCTTGAATTTCCAAGAACCAGGATTGATGGTAGGGAAGTTCTTAGTCCAGCCAGGTGAAGAGAGAAAGAACTATATAATCTGATTATTCACTGTGTCTTTTTTTGTTTTTGTATCTCGGCCAAATGACACCATTGCTGAACAGCCTGCACAGTGGATATTGGTCCACTGTCATGGCAATAGTAATCTTGTTCTTCCAGATTCCTACATGGTGTTTACTACTACCAAACACTCAGTCTTTCAAGGTGATAGGGATATTAACGTACATTAAACATGCTTAATTATTTTCCTCCAAATCTAGACAGTGCTGTATCCAAAGGACCTTCAAGTCTTATCCATATCCAGTAACAAACTACTTCTCTTGTAAGAATGAACTATGGCGTAGCTTGATTACCATTCTGGTCTTCTCCCTAACAATGAGGAATTTTTCTCTGAGGTCTACTCCAGCCAATGATCATTCATCAATACCATTCCAGTCTACCAACATGGGGATTACTATACATATATCAGATTTCCAAGATAGATGCAATAATTCCTTCCATTCCTGCACGCATGCCCTTTGCAATATGATATTGTAACTCTTCCATCAAGATAGACTCTATTTCTCCTCCCTTAAAATGTGAGTTTGCCCTATGACTTGCTTTGGCCAAAAGAATATGCAGAAGCAAGGTTTGGTACCTTCTGAGCAAAGCCTCAGGAGGCTTTGTATCTTCCATTTTGAGACTTCTGCTGTTTGAATCTATTGTGAGAAGTCTAAGCTTGCATTCTTGATGATGAGAGACCATATAGAGAGAAAGGTGCAGCTGGCAGACAGCCCCAACTCCAAATTCATGTACAAGGGTCTCCTAACCACTCGGAAGTAGCCAGATCCCCAGCCAACTATGGTCACATGAGTGATCCCAAGTGAGGCCGGCAGAATTCTCTTAGGAATTCTCTTGGAGGGATAATATTCTTTCACCAAACTGTAACTACTGTTTTATATTCTTCCTCAGGAAAAGTTTTGTCTTCTGGAATCTGTCTTGTGTGTTTCTCTTTTTTCTTTCTTTCTTTCTTTCTTTCTTTCTTTCTTTCTTTCTTTCTTTCTTTCTTTTCTTTTAAAATTTATTCTTGAGAGAGAGGAGAGAGAGAGAGCAATCAGGAGAGAGGCAGAAAGAAAGAGGGAGAGGGGATCTGAAGCAGGCTCTGCATGGATAGCAGAGAGATGGAAGCGGGGCTCTGAACTCATGAACCGTGAGATCATGCATGATCTGAACTGAAGGCAAACGCTTAACCGACTAAGTCACCCAGGTGCCCCTTTCTTTCTTTCTTTCTTTCTTTCTTTCTTTCTTTCTTTCTTTCTTTCTTTCTTTTTTCTTTCTTTCTTCTTTCTTTCTTTCTTTCTCCTTTCTTTCTTTCATAAACCTACCATCTTTCTATAATCTATCCATGACTTAAGAAAAATTACGTATGTGGCAGTTTGCTTTCAGAGACTGCCTTCAGCTCTGAAGATGGAAGTGTCAAGCTTAATTTTTAAATTATATTTAAAATCCTTTTTACTACCAACCATACATCATATGGGTGCACAATAATATATTAGTCATTATCCATTATTGGAAATTTATTGTGTTTCTAAAATCTTACAACTAGAGTTTTATTAAGAATATATTCTTACATAAATCTTTATTCACATTTCTAGCCATTTCTTCAATACAGATTCCTAGATATACAGTGACTGATTTAAAGGGTATGAAACTCTTTTTAAGCTTTTAGTGACTACTTCAAATTACTTTCCAGATAGGTCCATAGAATTTATATCACTACCAGAAGTAGGTAATAGTAAATTTCCTTGCCTCTTAAGGTTATTAACTTTTTAAAAATTTGCTACGTGTTTGATATTGAAATGTGGTGTTTTATTGTTACTAACACTTTTTTTTTTGTTTAGCAATATTTTCATAACATTTTTTTCTCCTTTTTGAATAATTTTCTTCTCTTTTCCCCTATTTGTAGGGAATGCAGGAGGGGCAGAGAAAGAGGGAGAGAGAGAGAGAGAAACCCACCCCTGCCCGCTCCCCCCCACCCCGCCCCCACACTGGCAGTGCAGAGCCTGACTCCCCGTTCAAATGCGCCGACCATGAGATCATGACCGGAGCTGAAATCAAGAGTTGGACACCTAACCGACTGAGCCACCCAGGCATTTTTTTTTAATGTTTATTTATTTTTGTGACAGACAGAGACAGAGTATGAAGAGGGGAGGGGCAAAGAGAGAGCAGAATCTGAAGCGGGCTCCAGGCTCAGAGCTGTCAGCACAGAGCCCAATGTGGGGATCAAACCCACCAACCATGAGATCATGATCTGAGCTGAAGCTAGACGTTTAACTGACTGAGCCACCAGGCACCCCTATGTATTCCTTATTCTAAACAGCATTCTGTTTCAGTTTCTTTTTCTAGTGTCCCTCTTAAAAATTCACACTAGGAGACTGAATAAATATGTTAACCAAAAACTAAAAGTTATCAATGATACTTAAAAAGATAATATTTCCTTCCAAAGCAGGTTTTTTTTTGACATTTTTTTTGCAGTTTTTAAAGATTAAGTAGGTTTTAAACTCCAGTTTTTTTATTTAAATTATATCTTGATGAGTGAAATAATTTAAAAATATATTTTAAAAAAGAAAAAATATTGTTAAATATTTATTGGATTAAGGAGCCCACGTAATCTGTGATGTGTCTTCCATTTTTCCTGTGTCTTTTGCGAAGATAAGTGCACAAGGATTTTCTAGAATTGAGTGCAAGTTAAAACTTCCTATATAATTCAAGGTTTTTTTTTTTTAGCCAGTTGTAAGGTTGTTTGTAGTAATAAAGGACTACAAATCCAGTGTTCCTGACTCTCAAAATGCTTGGCATAAGGAGTTGGGAAATAGGAATGGATAGCAAATGGTTCTTTGGTGGCTGTAATTCTCATTCCTTCTCTTAGAATAACCCATTCCCCTTCCAACTTTTATCCTATCCATGTGAATGTCTAAATGGGTCACAAATATTATCTTGTCCTTAAAACTAACACACACACACACACACACACACACACACACACATGCATATTGTAAAATCAATCCCCTTTCTCTTTGAGAGGGAAAAAAATTGATATCAAAAGGCCAGAAGATATTATAATATTTTTGGTGAATACCTTTTTTGCCTTTTTTGGGATTCTCATTGCCAATGGAAACCTACAACCACATTCCTTTTGAAGAGTTTTGGTTTTAATCATAATGTCAAACTACTCCAATATACCCCAATGAAATAACAAGAATTTAAGACCATTTTTCCTAATCTGGATAAAGTTCTTATCCTTGAACCAGGCTGTGGAATTGGGCAAGATCGACATTTTCTCTCCTGCTATAGGTGAGGCTAACATCTCTTGCAGAGGAGAGTTTTCCAAACCTTTCCGAGGGTATGAATTAGGACTTGCACAACTGCCCCACAAGTCTGTCAACCAATTTAGAAAAGGTATCGTTCCTTTATATTTTAAATTTTTTAATGTTTATTCTATTGAGAGAAAGACAGAGACAGAGCATGAGCAGGGGAGGGGCAGAGAGAGAGGGAGACACAAAATCCGAAAGCAGCCTCTAGGCTCTGAGCTGTCAGCACAGAACCCATGCCAGGCTCAAACTCGAGAACTGTGAGATCATGACCTGAGTCGACATCGGACGCCTAACGGACTGAGCCACCCAGGTGCCCCGAGGTATCATTCTTTTAAAAATTTGTTTCTCATATATAGCTTTGTCACATGCATTTGGAAATTGTTTTGCAAGTATGTCCTGATGTGGATTCTTCCCATCTCTACATTACATTGGAAAATAGCTAGCATGGAAATTACTCCTTGTGTTCCAAGAAAACCCCTGATTTTACTTCTGCATGGCTGGGACTCTGCAGGATGAAATGAGAGGTTTAAAGCAAGAATAGAAAACAGCTAGGGTGTAAGATACATAAATATAGAAATAATGAAAAGAAATGTTGTCACTATCCTCAGATGAGCATATGCTGAGATGAATTCCAGACAATGTCTCTAAATTAATTTTTAAATGAAATCTCAAGAAAATACATTGCTAAATCTAATGCTTAATTAGGTACCTTAAAATAGAAATTTCAAGGCGTTCGTTCCTAAGATTGTGCTTGCTTCTTTTATCAATATTGCTTGACATAACTACATCTTGTTATATGTTAGCTTTCCTGGCACTAAAGGAAATAAGTTGACTTTTAAAACAAAAAAAAAGTAATTGATTATTTTACGCACTTAAGAATAATTTTAAGTCTTAGACCTAAGATATGGTGACTGATTTATTTCAGTTGTCCTTTATTTCATAGCTAGGATTAGAATATATAAGCTAACAGCATTTGAGTTTTTAGACTATCTTCTGCAAAGCAGTTATAATCCCCCTACATTTTTATATAAATCAACTAATCAGCATTCTGACCCCTATATAATCCTTAAATGATCATCTGTGTATGTGAATAAATTTTTACGAAATTAACTCTTATTCAATTATACTGTATCTCATTATAAAGTAACTAAAAGAGGCTGAAGAGGTAAATGAGAGAAGAGGGGTATTCTCACTATCTTTAGGAAGATTCTGGAAAGACATCACATGTTCATGTTGTATTTAGCTGAGAAAACCTTACAAAGATGTGGAGAAAAATCACTTCTTCCTACAGCTTCACCAAATTGAAGTACAAATTAAGGCCACACACCTTCATTATCCCCATGAAATGAATTCCCTGATGGCCTTCTCTACGCCTTAGATTCCACTGTTCCATTCTCCATGATATATTAAAATGAAATACAAAATAAAAACAAATCAAGAAACCCTCCAGGAAGCTTTATCAGCCAAGAGGTTAGTCCTGATTACCAAAAATTCACAGAAAATAATCCAGAAAACCTACGTATCACCTGCAGGCCTACGGCTACTGTGCTGGCTCAGATTGTTCCTGTTGAAATAGCTCCATTAGTTTGGTGTTGATAGTTGTCAGAAAGTTGCTACATCCATTGTGTGTTTGTGTGTGTGTATACACATGTGTGCACGGAAAAGTGCCATGTGTGTACACATGTGTACATCCGTATGTTTGTGTATATAGGAAACGAACGGTTCAGATACATGAGTTGGCAAATGGTAACAATTGAGACAGAGAAGAAACCAGATTATTAGTGACCTCATGGACCAGGCTAAGGGGCTTGGGCTTTGTTAAGGGCAACAGAGAATTTAAAGCAGGGGGATAAAATTAAACGGAGTTTAGGTAGCCCATTCTGTGGCCATGTGTTGCAATGAAAGGGGGATGTACGGGGAAAAATTCAAAAGACAGATATGTGTTTGGAGAGTTTTGCAAATACAATGAGAACTTGAACCAAAGCCACCATAATGGGAAAAGCAAGGAGCAGAGAGTTGCAAATATCCTTTTGTAACCTAAAGTTTCATAATGCCTAGAATATTTCCAATGGGATTTTAATTCACATATATGAATTTGAATATCCTCTCTTAAAAAACATTATCATTTAGTGTAGGGGTTATAGTAAATAGAGCTGTGGTTTTTGAGGCTATATTTAAAATCAAACTATGATTTAAGACTGTAACTCCACAAGGAGCTCCTTACCATTATTTTCCTCTCTAGTCTTGGATAGATTTATCATTGTTATATTCATTGGTTAGTATTTACTTAATTGGTAGAAACTTAATATTCTGATGAAGATGATCAACAAATCCCTGTTGAAGTTAAATAAATTAACTAACATGAATGAATGATTTTGATTTAAAGTCTGATAGATCACTTTGCCAACATTTGAGGCTGGCAAAAATTTTGTTTTCTTTTCACTATTGTAAAATTAGTATGTCGGGGGGGGGGGATGGGGAATATCCACACTGTGGCTAAATAAATGCATTAACCAGTAGAGAGTGACCCTCACTACCAAGTAATTCCAAAGATTAAGGCAACCAAGTCATTTAAACTTCCAAGGGTCATTAACCTCATGGCATGATTTTTTCAAGTGACTATAAAGATGCTCTCTTAGTTCACCAGGTCATAATGTTTGAACCTGCAAGTGGTTTCTGTATGACTGGCAGGTTGGAGAGCTGAAAGGGAATAGGGAAGAGATTTCGAGTGGTCACTCTGAAGCAGTAAGAAGCTGTGTCTGTGGATTTGGACAAGCTTTGAGGATTTGGAATGAAATGACTAAAATGATTATGCTCTGTGTGGCCAGGCTACTTGGAGAGAGCAAATTAAAGCCCCATCCTCACCCCCAGAGCTGCTGTGTATGGGTTTTAACGCACAGCCTTTTCACTTCCTTCCTCTGAACTGAGACAGTGGCTTTTGTTACTTCTCCAACAGTTTTCTAAAAAAGAAGAAAGAAAGAAAGAAAGAAAGAAAGAAAAGAAAAAAATCACGAAATAAAATCTAGATAATTGCATCTCCCAAGGATTTCTGGAAAAATACAATAAATCATATTGCCAAACCAAAGTGCTGATGTAAAAGAACATAAATAAAAATAAATAAATAATAAAATGGAATGACAGTCCTCGCTCATAATGTCCCCCCCATTTAAAAAAAATGTAACTATGACTTTAACTGATTTCCAGTGCTTCCTCGTTCTTAGAAAATATTGAGAACTACTTTTTAAATCCATAAAATATTGCAAAGGAAGATTGTATTTAAATAGATTCCTTTGGTTGTTGGGTGAAATGATTAGCAAGCCTTGGTAAAATAACTTATTGAGTAATAAGAACTTATCCATTTCCCGCGGTATGTGGGTTTTCCTTTCTGACTCTCTGAGAATCCCACAATTATAGGTCATCACTTAATAAAAATGAAAATCAGCTTGCATGCCCTTGTTTCTAAAAAGATGAGCACGGTATATAAGGAAAACGACTTTCTTTTAGCATTTTAAATTAAATGTCCTAGAAGTTGTAATATGATTTCCCTCAAGTTCTCTTAAATTAATATTTAAAACTGTGTATTTGGTGTTAATATTTGGTTGTAAGATGGGCTTATGAAAATCTAATAGGGAAAACATAGAAATAAAGTCTGAGGCAGTGGTGTTAGCTCTTGATTTTTTCTATGAGCATGAATTGTGCAAGGCTATAACAAGTCCTGCTAATCAGCTGCTCGAAGAAGGTATGTCAATGTATGGCTCCCGCATGGTTTGAAAGCATCAAGTCTCTAGGCATTTGATCAATTGAAAGATACAGCACTATGAGAAACAGTTCCAAAGGAATGAATTCTTTTGGTGGTCATCTGGAAAACAGCACAGACATGCTCAGCTTACAGTTGGCCTAGGAATAAGGATATTGATGGGCACGTTTGTCTAGATCATATACCCCATTCGTTGCTTGAATCAATTGAGCTAGAGGCAACTTTTCAGCCTGTGAACGTTTAATATAAAAGAATTTCATTAATATGCAACGTTCTTCGTATTGCCATAAAGTGATGTTAACGTTTTCATTCTGTGAATAATGATGGGCCCGCTCAGTGTGTTCTCGGACACTTGCTAACATATGTATCCATTTCATTATGTGTTTCAAGATAAGATGAGGTAGGAGTCAAATCATCCATGTTCTAAAAGGAAGCTCATCATTAGGCTACTACATGTAAGAAACATATGGCAAAGTGAAAAGGCACCACCGTTCTATGTAGACTCTCCGCCATTTACCCAGGATGAGGCAGGATAGAATGAGGCACATATTAGAAATGAACACTCGTTTTTGTTTTTTTTTGGGACAGAGAGAGACAGAGCATGAACGGGGGAGGGGCAGAGAGAGAGGGAGACACAGAATCGGAAACAGGCTCCAGGCTCCGAGCCATCAGCCCAGAGCCTGACGCGGAGCTCGAACTCACGGGCCGCGAGATCGTGACCTGGCTGAAGTCAGACGCTTAACCGACTGCGCCACCCAGGCGCCCCTGAACACTCGTTTTATTCCTGTTACTATCACAACCCTTTCAGTAGAATGAATATTTATTTGAATAAACAAGATGATGATCCATATTGCGATTGTAATCTCTCAACAGACACTTGTCCCAAAAAGCCTTTTATTTCAAGGGTTTTTACCATGTTGTTATCATTTGGTTTGGGATTGTTTATATTCATCACTGATGTTACATACTGGATATGCCCCTCGCACCACAGATGCTGCTGGATTTATCTTTGTGTAGCTAAAACCTGGCACGATTTCTGTAACGTAAGAAACACTCAATAAATTTGTTTCCATTGTTTTGTTTTGCAATGAAAAAAAAATGAATATTACATCCAACATTCCTAATCATAAAACACATCTCTCCTGTTGGATGTAAATATTACTCACACTTGTAAAACTGAACTTTTATTAGGTTGAGTATGAACAAGAGAGATGGAGGGAGAGAGAGAGAAAAGAAGAGCAAGTAGGAGCAGAGACAGCAAGGAGGAGCTGTTTGCTCTCTATATTAGATAAATCTATGCTTAATAAACTGATAAATTCTCACTCTTTTACATTTTACCCTAACCTCCTCTTTTGTGAAATTTGTCCTATGAGTTAATTTCCCTGGAATAAGTCAATCAGAATGGAAATTGGAGCAGACATATGAACAGTATAAACAATATTGTTCGGTCACACACACAAAACCTTATGTAATGTTAGAGATGATAAAAACTTAGAGAATATTTTCCCCAGCTCATTTTTCACAGGGGAGTATCTATGAAGTGCTCTGCAAGGAGAAATGAGCTTTTACAGTCAAACACACCTGGATTTTAATTTTAGGACACCTGCTTCTTTCTAGTGTGGGGGATTTAGGCATGATGCTACCTGACCTCTTTAAGTTGCCATTTCTTCATCTATGAAATTGGCATAATAATACTAATTTATATTATGTATGTTATTGAAATGTGTGTTAGAGAAATGATATACCTAAGGTATATGCTGCTGTGTGTAGAACATAGACACATGTTACTTTTAGCATTTATTTTTTATGGATCATACATGATAACAAGGTGGTATTTTTGTTTATGGCTTTACTGTGAATGTGTTTTCGTAGACATTTTCTTATTGGCTTTAAATTTTACAAGGAATTATCGTCAAAGTCAATAAAATTGAAGCCTGTTGGGTTTTGTCTTTTAAGGGTGCCTGATGAATTGAGAAGGATCAATGTGAAGTTAAAAAAGAGACATTGCAATAAGAAAAGGGGACCCAAGTTCAAGTCCCCTGTCTAACACCCTTTTAGTATGAATTTGAACTAGTCACCTGATATTTCTGGCCCCAGTTGTTTCACCTTGGAGATATGAATAACATGATCTCATCTGGAGGAAGGCAGAAATCTGGGCCAAATATTTAGTTTGTCTTGTTCTTCCCAGATATGAACTTTATGTTACTAGGAATGATTTTTCTGTCATAGTTTATAAACTGTATTCATTTTTTTCTTTTTCTTTATTCATTTTTAAGGCGAAGTCATCATGGACCAAGTGGAAAGGAGGTGGCACAATAGAACTTCCTATACTGAAGAAAATGTTCTGTAACAGTAATCAATATGGCAGCCCTCCAGACACATGAATGGCCACTGAACACATGAAATATTGACAGTGTGATTAAAGAACTGAGTTTTTTATTTGACTTAATTTTAATTAATTTAAAATTTAATTTAAAGAGCCATATATACCTGGTGGTTAGAGTATGGGACAGCACAGACTCGATTATAGAAAAGCATCAAGCCTGATGTACCTCATAGGACTTGTCATTGTATTAAAATAAATTTGGTAAATTAGGAGAGTTATTCCTTTTTGGAATAACAATATATGTAACCTCATGATAGAAAACAGAGGTTCTGGAAAGAAATCCAGTTATAGACAATAGAGCTTTAAACATGGAAAGTGGTGACTTCCTTTCGTTTATTTGTATCTTTAACTTAGTTTCTTTGAAGTACTTTTCTGTTGTGTTAAAAATGAGTGTTCCTGATGATAGCTTCAGGATGGGAAGCCAATGGGCTGGGTTCCCACCCCAGCCTATCTTGAGTACTTTTTATTTATAGGTTACAAACAGTAGTGGATGAAGAAAAGTATGGGAATTTTGTAGAGTAGAATTTGGAAATTTGTAACACGGGTAGCCTCAGTTTTAGATAACATATGAAACAAACAAAAAAGGAAAACTATTTTGAATTGCAGTAGGTTACACAAGGGAATACTGAGAAAGTAGATGACCTTTTAGACATCTGGAAACTGCATTCAAAATCTTGTAGTAAATGTCTTAATATTTAACATTTCTCTGTTTAAAATACTTAATATTTCTTCATTTATTTCAACTAAAGTTGAAGTACAAAATCCAGATTTTTTTTGTTGTTCAAAAACTCTTATTTATTTTCCTGTACAGTCCGTTAAAAAAGATTACAAAATAATCATTTCAGTGTTTACATTTCACAAAGCACTTCTGTAAGCGTCTGCCAGCATTTGCCTCTCACAATGGAATAATCCCATGATTGGCATATCACAGAGGATTTTTTTTTAATTAATGAAACTGAGTTTTTAGACAGCTCAAGTGACTCCCATGGTCACATACTGAAAAGAACCAGAATCAGAACTACAATCTGAGTCTTTTCTCCTATACTTTCCCATTTTATGGGACATGCTTACAGCACCAGTGCTATGCTTAGAACACTGATTAGATGGTTTTCTCTCAAAAAGCCAATATGCCACTGAAAGGGACACTGCCTTCCTGTCTAACACACGCTTTTATTGGGTATATGATACTTTGCTCTAGAGCAATTCTCCTTTTTGGAAGCTTGCAAAGCACAGACACAAGCCCTAACATATGTGACTTATGGTTCTGAGAATCATTCCCTTTCACACTTGCTTTGTGAATCGTATTTGTTCGGGAGTTGTTTTGCTTTATTTGGATTTGTTTTTCTTTGTCTTCTCTCGCCCCCAACAGAGATTGCTTACTGGAGGCCCTCACAATGCAGGTTTTATTTTAAAACTGTAATTAAAAATACAATTTCCATTGTGCAAGTCTGGCTCAGCTGTCCTTCTTTCAACACACAACCTCCAGGAATCTCCACTGTATGACATGGAGACACTTTCAGTGACAGTTTATTAAGAGTTTTTGAGCTCATGTACCTTGGGCCTAACAGAGGTGTAGAAAGTCTTTAGCATGATGTAATAGTAAACACGTGACATTTCCTTCCGATGTTTCCTTGTAAACCAACAGCCCTTAATGGAAAACTCTTCTAAGCAGATGTTTGTAACTTTAGCATTGGTATTGCTTAGTCAAAAGTATGGTGGGTCTTTGAACATTCTTCACAGAGTGTCTTGCTCATGAGTCTTGACTTTATGGGCAATGTTTATGTTCGACATTACAAAGAAACTCTCTATGGGCTATAAGTTTTGACATTACTCACAGGATCTCCAAGTTAGAAAGCATTTAATGCATCAAACCCTCTCTGAGCTATACATTTTCTTTCCTTAATATTTTCATCTTTTTAAATACTAAAGCAATTATGGGAATGAATACAACTATAAAATGTGAAAAGGTTAAAAATAGTCAGGAATAGTCACACTTTCCAAGATGTGATATCCAATATGTCCAGGAATGTGCCTGAATGTGTTCAAATAAATAGAAAAATAGTTACACGGGTCTTAGTCTGAAAATGGACTCCACAGATAGGAAAACTTAGAAAATATTTAAAGAAGACAAATGATTACAAAATTGAATGTATTGATTACCTGTGTACGAAAAGAGCTTTTTATGCCATTGTATTATGGTTCATGTTGAAAAGCATGCTCTGTCTCTAACATGTAAAATCCGCATACTCGAGTATGCCGAGTCAGAGCTATGGAGGGAAACCACACTGAATTTTAACCTACTGATTGAGTTTTTGTTTTTTGTTTTTTTTTTAATTTTTTCTTGCCCTTAGTATTTAGTTTTTATTGGTTTTTTTTTTAACATTTATTTATTTTTGAGACAGAGAGAGACAGAGCATGAAAGGGGGAGGGGCAGAGAGAGAGAGGGAGACACAGAGTTGGAAGCAGGCTCCAGGCTCTGAGCCATCGGCCCAGAGCCGGACGCGGGGCTCGAACTCACGGACTGTGAGATCGTGACCTGAGCTGAAGTCGGACGCTTAACCGACAGAGCCACCCAGGCGCCCCCTGATTGAGTTTTTTAAGAAGACATGAAGAGTTGCTAAGTCCAGAGGCTTTAATAATGATGATATTCAGATGGACACATACCTAAAATTAAGTTATCAGTTACGTATCATTGCACCCACATATTGAACGTAGAAAATACAAGAGGGTAGAGTGAGGTTCTCAGAACAACGGGGAGAAGGGAAAAGGGATTCTCGAATTTCTACTATGGCCATTGAGACATACCTCAAAGAATGAGAAGAATTTCCATTAAATGAAGTCACAGAAGAGCCATGGGAATAAAACTGGACACACAGGAACTTCTCTTTTATACTGTGGAGGAATCTACACGTCGTTTCACTCCAGTCCACTCTCACTCACGTTCCCTGCCTTTCTCTGCACTGAAGACAGGACAGCTGAAAGCCAACCCTCCAGATTCCTTGAGGATTTCTGGGGAAAACTTTTTCCTGCTTCGACAAGCACCAGGTCTTCCTCTTTCTTCAGCAGGAATCAGTCTCAATGACAGCAGCATTCATGCCAGGATGAAGGAAAAGGCTGAGACATCCTAAGAAGCCATGTCCTGCAGCCAGTGGGCCATGGCCAGCCCCTGTCTCCCACCAGCTTTTATGTTGTACAACAAGTAGCAAAACAGTATACACTTCAACTTCTGCTTACTCAGGGTTCTGGCCTTGTAATCAAATGTATCCTCTGACATAGTCCTGGCGAGAGAGACCGAGAGAGAGAGAGAGAGAGAGAGAGAAGAAAAGAGGAGGGAAGAGAGGAAGTAAGGAATGACAGTGTGTAATTTAGGATGTATCACACTAAGAATGTGACAGATCTGTGTAACGTAATCCGCATAAAACCCACTGAAGCCCCGTTTTCATCCCCATTTCACCAGTGGGGTAAGTGACTACCCATGAGGTGACCAATCTTGTCCATGTCATACACCTAAAATGCTGTGGCAGCTGGCCAACATGGTGAACTGCTTTGCCACATTGCCTTTGACTTAAAATGGAAGGAGCCCAGGGGTAGATTCTGCACAAAGAGTGGACACATGCTGGGGTAGAATATAGGGCTCGAAAAAGGGGTCGGTTTGGCATCGTTTTTCCACAGTCAATGGCGGAGACTGTTCAAGGAAGTCTTCAAGGGAGGGGCCTGTGGCAAATGAAGAGGATTTCCAAAGGAACAATGGCACCCAAGGGTGCTGTTAGAGGTTAAAAGACAAAGTGATTTCACAGAGAAAGTGAATAAAAGACACAGTGGGGAGGAAGCTCACAGGGTTCAAAGTCAACAGGATGATGTGAGCTACATCAGGATCTCCTCTCTCTGCGATAAATCCCACAGAGAAATGGGGGTTGTTTCGTCTCCTGGAACAGCACCTTCCAGAGGAAATATCTGTGATAAGGAAAGTGTTCTGTGCCTATGCTTCCTTACGCAGGAACCACAGGACACACATGATCTTGAAATGTGGTTAGTGCAGCTGAGCGATTGAATTTTTAATTTAATTTAAAATTTAATTGAAATCACCACAGAAGGCTCATGGCTACTGTGTTAGGCAGCACGGAGTAAAACCACAGGACTACAGGGAGAGGTGAAGGGTATAGATTCACCTCAGTTTGATGTCTGCTCACAAGAGAACATAAATCTCAAAATATAGACTGTTAGGACCTTGTCAGGAATTCAGTTTGGGGTTAGATGGTGTAGGGAAAACAGATGTTCCAGGCTTTTTTTTTTTTTTTTTTTTTTTTTGGTGCTATTGAAAGAAAAGAAAATCCTCATTTCTTTCTTATCACGAACTTGTTTGATACATTTCTTTTCTTTTGTGTATTTTCAAGCTTACTTTCTGCTTGCTTTGTAAGTGTATTATTATTCTCCCATATAAAAAAAAACAACAAAGGGCACTTGGATGATTCAGCCTGTAAAACGTCTGATTCTTGATTTCAGCTCAGGTCATGATCTCATGATCATGAGGTCAAGCCATACGCTAGGATCTGCACTGACAGCCAGAAACCTGTTTGGTATTCTTTCTCTCCCTCTTTCTCTGCCCTTCCCCTGCTCCCATGTTCTTGCTCTCACTCTCTCTCAAAATAAATACATAAACTTCACACAACAACAACGATCACCAATAATAATAACAAAACACTCTCTCTGCATTGTGTGTTTCTCCAGCTACCTTTCTCCTTCCTCACATTGTCAAACTTCTTGAAAGAGCACCACATCACAAGCATTTTCACATCCTTGTTCATCCTTTATTCATCCTCAGCCCTCTGATCTTGGCCATCTTGCTGAAAATCTGAGCATCCCACGGAAAATACCAATGTTGACAAATCCAAGGGCACTCCTGAGTTTTAATCAAACCTGAGCTATGTGTCAGCATCAGCCCGTATTAAACACTCGCAGAAAATGTTTTCCCCAGTGGCTTCGGTAACACAATTAAGCTGGGTCTCTTTGTTCTTCCTCTCTGTCTCTCTGTTTTATAATTTTTTGTCAGCTCATTCTTCTACTTTTAAATGCTGAGGCTCCCCAGGATTCTCTTCTTAACGTTCTTGTTTTCTCCCACTGCAAACAGTCCCTGGTGTCTCTCATTGATTATAATAATCTCTAATAATACTAATACTTTACATCACCCACAGGTCCAAGCATTTTACAATTATTAATTTATTAAATTTTTATAATAATGCTATGACGTAGGTAGTGTTCTTGGCCCATTTTATAGATGAGAATACAGAGGCTCTCAGAGCTGTTTCCTCAAGGTTAAACAGCGGGTTCAGTTACGGGGATGGAAATGAAATTCAACGGTGCAGCAAAAGGATCTGTTTCTTACCCTCTGTACTGCACTGCCTACATTAGAAGTTCATTAATCCCTTGAATCTTCTTACTGTGGCAATATCTTGCACACATAGCCGGGTTCATGTATGTCCATCCAGGTAACCCAATATGTCAGAAAAATACCTTCCTAGGAACTCCAATATGCTGACTGCCTGCATGAAGGTTCCAGTGTTTTCTCAAAATGAACAAAGGCACAAGGAAGGTACTATCTCTCAGTCCAGCTCATCACCTCTGTATCAGAAGATGAATATCACCAGCCACCCGCGAGTGCAGGTCAGAATCCAGGTCATTCTTCATTTTTCCAATTTTTTATTGTGGCAAAATACACATAACATTAAATTTATCGTCTTCACTATTCTAAACGTATAGTTCAATGACCGTAAATACACTCATAATGTTGAACAAATATCACTCCCAACCATCCTCATAGCTCTTTTCGTCTTGTAAAACTGGAACTCTATACCCATTAAACAGTGACTCTCCATTTACCATTCCCACCCTACCCCCCCCCCCCAGTATCTGGCAACTATGATTCTATTTTCTGTCCCTATAATTTTGACTACTCTATGCATCTTATGTAAGTAAAATCATCAATCTCGTTATTACAGTCATATTCAGATCTTCTATTTAGCCTTGAAGGCTTTGTGTTTCTAGGAATTTGTCAGGTGATCATTGTTAACACTGTTTTCACACCCTATACCATCTCATCCTTTGTATCCTTCTGTGTTTTCCCATAGTTCAGGACTATATCATTTCTCAGTAGAATTACTATTATACCCTCCCATTTGATCAACCCATCTCAACTCTACCCAGCCTCCTCCCCCAACACACACAAACACATACACACACAGACGAAACCCAGATTTAAAACTGTGGCTATGGGTGCCTGGGTGGCTCCGTTGGTTAAGCGTCCAACTTCGGCTCAGGTCACGATCCCACGGTTTGTGAGTTCGAGCCCCACATCGGGCTCTGTGCTGACAGCTCCCAGCCTGGAGCCTGTTTCAGATTTCTGTGTCTCCCTCTCTCTCTGCCCTTCCCCTGCTCATGTGCTCTCTCTCTGTCTCTCTCAAAAATAAATAAACATGAAAAACAACAACAACAACAACAACTGTTGCTAGACTCATGTTTCTGAAATGCAAAACAGATTAACTCTTTTTCTTGTTTAAAACTCCTTGATTGGGGTGCCTGTGTGGCTCAATCCATTGAGCATCCAACTCTTAATTTTGGCTCAGGTCATTATCCCAGGGTTGTGGGATAAATAAATAAATCTCTTTAATTCTTTCCCATTGCACAGTATCAGGAATTTGCAAATGTTTTAGCATGCCAGGTGAACTTCACCATGGGCTCTTGCCTGTTGCTTCCACCTGGTCTCCTGAGCCACGCCCGTGTGCAGCTTCCTTTAGCTTCTACTAGTTGCTCCCTAAGAACAACTTTGGCCTTTTCATCTTGGCATTTGTCATTCTTTTGCCTCAAAGTACTTTGCCTCTCTTCTACATCATCTTTGTCTGTCCCAGGAACTACTCTTTTGCACTCCCCGCACACGGTGCCTTTCAAAATTTACCTTCTGTGCTTTAGCATATAACTCTGCGTTTCCCCACTACCTTCAAGGGATGGGACTGTGTAACATTCTTTTTCCCCCTGACAGTGCTATACTGCATTGCCTAGTCCATGATCAATTCTCAGTAAATGTTTGATGAATGGCTGAATGAATGCAACTACACTTTCTTAGCACTGCCCCACCACTTAGGAATACCAGAATGGAGAGAGACGCATCCATGAAATTTACAATGAGAAGATAAGAATCACCAGCCTTACCTGTCACCCGTTGTTAACAGTCCTGAAACTCCTCTGTTGTAGGCATGCTTTTTCTCACATTTTGGGGAGAAAAATGCCACCCTGGAGATTATTCCTTCTTGGTGAAATGCCACTGGCAAGTCTTCAGGACGAGAAGGGTGGGGCCCCAGGGGGAGGAAGGACCACACACAATCAGCAACAGTTGGAGATTTTCCTTCCAGCCTCATCCCTTACTGCACCCACTTCAAGAATGGCCTCAAGTCTGGCAGTTTTTTCTAAGACAGTTATTAGAAAACATGTGAAGAACCCAGAAAATGTATGATTTCTCATGAAAAAGACAATCTCTGTGCATTGTGTACAGCACAGTGAGTTAAGGAGGTATTTTCTATTCTTTGGAACAAAATGTTGGGAAATAAATGTGGGCTATGTTGATCTTTACAAGTAGTGAAAAAATAGAAAATGAAAAAAACAACAACAATTTGATGCAAAAACTTTACTGTGAACCGGAAGAATAAAGTCATGTACTTATTTCATGAATTGGAGCTCTTCTTAATTATTGATCAGCAACTATTTACAAAGCATACTTCTGCCTGCGTGGGCAACATACACATGAAGCTCAGTAATGTTAATACTACTACCAATAGTGACAAAAGCGAATACAAGTTTACTATTTACCAGGCATTTTTCTAAGTGCTTTACATACTCTAACCAACAGCTCAGTAAATTAATCACTAGTTTACAAAGGACTTTTCAAGTAAATCACCTAGTTTAGGTAGTGTTTAATACTTTTCCATTGTATGGATGGCCAAACCAAGGCCCTATGTGGTTAAGGTTCTTCCTCAAGATCCTGCAGCTAGTAAGTGTGAAAGCCAAAACTCCAGGGTATCTGAACCAGCACCACTGGCTTCAAAAGAATTCTATGGGATGATGCTTCCAGGGTTGAACATAGCACTTCACCTCCCTGTTCTCATGGGAGCTGAATCTGAAATTCTGCAACTTTGTGTGGACACACTTTTTTTTTTGTTTTTTTTTGTTTGTTTGTTTTTGTTTGTTTTTTGTTTGTTTTTGTTTTTACCTATTCATTAAAGTGTTAGTCTTAATGTATGAAAGTACCTACTATTATATATAAAGTTGTGTATAATTCAATTCACAAGTGTAGAAACATCCCTTAACATCCTTAGCCCGAGTCAACCAATCTTGCTCCAGTGTGAAATCATCACATGCATGCCAAACGTTTTTCTGTGCCTGTGTCTGGCTCTGATTTTAAGGAAAGAAAAGGAATGCATCCGGTCATCCATTGATCAGATATGCAGCTCCCACTATGTGCCTGGTATTGTGGTAAGGGTTAGGCAGAGAGATGGTCAATTGATAGAGGACAGACCCAAGTGTGTGCGGCATCATCAAATCATCCATTTTCAGTTCTAGAATGAGCTGTACTCATTTCTTGACACTCTTTTTGTGCTTATTTTTTCATGGATCTTAAATGGTTTTCTCATCACCTGACTCCATGAGAAACATAAGCCACAAATATTCATGAGAAAAAAGAATGTGATAGATTTGGGAAGACATGAGCATTAGAGAGCAATGGCAAGAAAAGGAAAGAAAGTCATTATGTACAGAAAATAATTGCAGATATAAGAAATGTTTGGAGAAATATGAAGTCAGGTGAAGAATAAGAAAGGACATTAGGGTCACATATGGACCTATCATGTCTCTGTGGGGACAAGTGTTTACATTGGTGCCCAGTTCCTGCTTAGAAAATAAGCCACACCTAGTAGTCATAATGGCCCCTACAGATATGGGACCAGGTGATATCCTTAGTACCTGGGCCAGGGTAGACCTGGGTCATTTAGTCCAGTAACTAGTTGTAATATAACCAAGAAAAAAAAAATCAGTTTCTTCTTGGGAAAAAAAAGCTATTAAAAGACGCCTATCAAAAATCTACTGAAAGCATTACACTTTGAGAAATGTGCCAATGCATCAAGTATACAAGGAGCGAGGGGACAAGGAAAGCAGATATTTACAGAAGGGAGTGAGAGCACTGGAATGAGATAGACTAAAATGAAAGAAAACTATTTTCTTCAACTGGTTTGGTCTGTGTTTTTGTTTGAAACAGTGAGTGTGCTAAGAATGAGGCCGGGGCTGCAGTGGGTTCAGGTAAAGGAATGAAGAAGACTGTGGACAGCCGGCAAACTGGACACTCAAAGCAAAGATAGGGTTGCAGAGGGAGATGCTTATAAGGGAAGATGAGACCACATAGTGCGGTGCCTCAAAATCACTTCAGTGTTTGAGTTTTCTATTCACATGAAAACAAACAAAATGTCAGAGTTCTGTTGCCTGATCAGCTTTGGAAGCCTCAAATCTAAGTGGGCAAGCATTAGACGCTCTGCATTCAATCACTGCCCACAAGTCTCTCTGACCTTCAAAACAAATAGGGTATTTCCAGAGATCTGGAGAGCAGAGGGAAAGCCTCTTGTGTTCCATCCGATATTATGCGAGACGCTCAGCTATATGATGTCCGCTATCAAATAAAAGAGCCAGCTGCATCAGTGTCATCCAAAATCAGAGACCTTTCCAGTTAGATGCCTCAGGGGTAAAAAAAAAAAATGCATTGTTTATTTTTAATGAAAATAGAACTCAAGCTAGGAGAAAAAGCCCCTGGCCTTTCACTGTTTAGAGCCCCTACTAAAATAAATAAGTATTGCTTCCTAGTGTCATTCATATAAGGAAGTAGAGTCAAGGGATAAGTTTTAGGTGTGGAGAATGAGAACAACGGAAGAGGAGGTGAGGAGAAGAGGAATAAGAGAAAGAAGAGGAAGAAAAAGAATCATGGGGGGAGGGAAGGAACGTGGGTGGAGAAGAGAGAGAAGATTACAAAGAACGTTCCTTCCCGTGCTAAAATATTTTACATGTATTATCAAATATAGCCTCACAACTGCCCTTGGAGGTAGGTTCCTATAATTATATGCATTTTAAAGAAGAGAAAGGCAAGGCTTCAAGAAGTTATATAAGTTATCCATCATCTCATACCAAGAGGTAGAGCCAGACCTCCAACCAAGTCAACCGGCCACCCAAGCCCTTGCTTGCAAGATGAACTCAAAGACCAGAGAGAAGTTTCAAGCTATCTCCATTTATGCCCCAGCCTCCTAAGATAGGTAAGTAGGGGTAAACATTGAGCATACCAGTGTACCCAGAGAGGTGGCTTTCTTTTTTTCTTCTTTCTTTCTTTCTTTCTTTCTTTCTTTCTTTCTTTCTTTCTTCTTTCTCTTTCTTTCAGAAGTGGCTTTCATAACAGGCGAAAATTTGGAAAGATAAATTTTAATCAAGTATTTCACACACTATATGTGAATAGAGTCAGTTATGATTTTTAAAAAATGCCCTCTTTTCTCCCAATCCCACCCAAGTGTTTACTTAAAAGTGATGCAGTTATTTGAATTCTCACATAAAGAAGGGAGACATGTAGAAGCTCTCAAGGAAGCAAGAAAAGGAAGGAAGGAATTTTACAGGAGAAAAAAATCACCTACTAGCTTAAAACTGAAAACAGAAAGAGCTACATTTCCAGTGGTTTCCAAGACAGGAGTCTCTGTTTCCCACTATTTGAGAATGATTAATGAATTGACCTCCTGTGTGCCACTTTGAAAACACACCAAATGTGCTTAGTTTGGCAGACCAGTGGAGGAAGAACTATTCATACAGAACAAAAAGGGCTGCTGTTTGCCAGTAGCTATTAACTTGTGGCTATATCAACACTTGTGCTGTTAACAATAATCTTATCCAAGACTCTATTCTTGTAGAACCTCGAGGGTTGAAGAAATGTTTTATTGGCAGCATCCTAAGCCTATAAGTAGCAATATGTTTTGACAGAAGGAAGCTACACAATTCTCACCTAGTCTTGAGTTTGCTTTCTTATGAGATAGTCTGAGGCTGGAAATAAAAAGCATACTCCCCTCCCTTCTCCAAAGAAATAGATTTTGTACTCAAACCCTGATGTTCCAATTTCTTTTAAATTTTTCATTCCTCACAGATCCTTTAAACTTGTACCTTCTAGGCTTCTGAATCCAAACCTCCCACATGGATGCATTTTTCAACCTTTGCCTACAAGAGCGCTTGACAATATTGATGTGGTCTCAAGATTACATCTATTTCGTGACCAACTACTGTTGAAATTCCTCCTCTTGTTGTCATATGCTGGCTCTTAGTTTGGGGAGAAACTACAAACCTCTGCCTAAATTGAAAGTTTTTCGTCTTGAAACAATGCCCAGAGCTAGAAAAATGAAAATCGGGAGCAGTGGCAAGCTAACTTTATAATAGAAAGTGGAAGAAATAGCCTAGGTAGGGCACAGGTAGAAAGATCTACTAGGAATTAATCATTTCTGTCTACTGCGGCCAGCGTGGAGTTTAAAGGCAAGAGGGTAAGTGTTAGGAGTGGGCAACAATGGGTCCTGGACAAGGAGTTGTTATGTGCGTCTGGCAATTTGTTGATTCTGTATTCTGAGTATCTCTGTAGTTCCAAGTTTCACTCATTAGAACTTTTGTGTCTTTCATTCCACCCATTGATGCCACAAATATCCACTGAGTGTTTATAACTTACTGATAACTGTGCTAGGTACTGGGGCCACAAAATACAGTGCCACAACTTCCGAGCCACCAAGGAGCCCATGTTCTGTGAATGGAGATATGAGCAGACTATAAGGGGTAATATACAAAGGCTATGCAGATGGGGTCGGCTCTGGGACCAAAGACTTAAGGCCCTCAACCTAAAAGAGGGGGCGGGGTGATGAGAAACTTCAGTTCTGTTTAAGAAAGAAAGAATAGAAATCAAAGAAAAACTTCCAGGTATGAAGGAAGATCATGTAAGGTCAGAATTGTAAGAAATGCTGAATGAAACATAAGCGGTTCAGTAGAATTGGAATAAACCTGCCTGGATTAGTAATGAGAAGCTACCCATCATGAGATGTGTTGAAATGAAGGATGGTGGGGTGCCTGGGTGTCTTAGCTACTTCAGCGTCAAAATCTTGGTTTCGGCTCAGGTCATGATCTCAGGGTTGGTGAGTTCGAGCCCCGCCTCAGGCCCTGTACTCATAGTGCGGAGTCAGCCTGGGATTCTCTGTCTCCCTCTCTGCCCTTCCCCAACTCGTGTTCTCACTCACTCTCTCAAAAATAAATAAAACATTAACAAAAGAAAAAAGAAAAAAGAGGGCACCTGGGTGGCTCAGTTGATTAGGCGCTCGACTTTGGCTGAGGTCATGATCGCACGGTTCCTGGGTTTGAGCCCCACATCAGGCTCTGTGCTGACAGCTCAGAGCCTGGAGCCTGCTTCGGATTCAGCGTCCCCCTCTCTCTGCCCCTCCCCTAGTCACACTGTTCTCTCTGTCTCTCAAAAGTAAATACACATTAAAAAAAAAAAAAAAAGAATGAAATGAAGGATGCCAAGAATGGAACTCAAAATATTCTAGGCTGAAATAATGGTTCCCTGTGGCTATTTAACATTAGGCATATTACTTGTGCTTAATTATTCATTCTGCAAGTATTTGTTTTGAGCATACTACGTGGCAGTTCTCAGTGATGGTCTAGTGATAAGGAGGGGATATGGGATAAGAGAAACATGATGGCATTCTGAATCTTCCACACAAAAGAAGTGCTGAATTTTATAAATTATTGTCCCTAGCCCTACAGACGCTGCCGTCTTCTCCCTCATGAGTCCTTTAGTACTAGTCGCGGTGCGATCGCACAGGCAGGTATTTACTTTCTAAGAGCCCTGCCTATGGGACCCCACTGCATTTGAATGTAGCTGCCCCTCATGGATATGGAAAAGGAAGAGGGAGGTCACCGTGTTGACAGGCTGGTGCTTGTTCTGCCACATTAACTGTTCTTGGAAAAAATATTTCATTTCCACCTTAATTTTTTTTTAACTTGTCCAGTAAATGGATTGCACGTGACGCTTTTTAAGATTTTAATTCAGCTCATAATTCCTAGGTACAGCGAAGAAAAACCCATGGATTTCATTTTTGTTTCAGTGACAAACTTTTTCTGAAGAGTGAATATTTGTAGAGCGCTCAGCTTGATATTCCGATGATAATATAGATAACGAGTAAGACTTCTGGTGGAAAACCAACACTCACAAACATTTGCTGAGCACATATGAGGTATTAAAAAGACAGTATTCACGTGTATTAACTTTTCAATCCTCACCGCGATCATATGAGGAAGGCACTGCCGTCTCTAGTTTACAAATGAAATACCCAAGGCACAGAAAGTTTCGGTATTTGTCCAAAGTAACAGAACTAATAAAAATAAGTTTGCCTGCAGACATTCTGGGCTTATCCTGTATGCTGTATCCCTGGCTTAGACCTGTTCTAGGACTAGGGTGCAGTTTGATAATGGGTAAAGCGTAAGGTGGGAAACAGAGGAAGGTAAAAATGAGAATAAGGTGAAGCCAGTTTATGGGGGCCCTGGATACTGTGCTAAAGAAGATGGGCATGAGGATACATTCGAGGAAATGAGTTTGGGTATAAGATAAACTACAGTAAAACAGCCATGACAAGTGGCGCCTGAGGAAATGCTGTCATTGCTAAGGACACGTGGAGATAATAAGGAGTAGTGGGGACTGTAGGGAAATGGAGAAGCTTCACATTTGGAAGATGACGCGGGGACAGCAAATCAGCCTGGCAGGAAAAGGTTACCCTGATGTTGCCAGTTTCTCTTTCTCAGGAAAAGCGGTGAGCGTCAGATGTTAATTCTCCAAATTATTAAATGTTGACCCATAGGACTGATTTTTGTTTTTTCACACGATGGACCAAACATAACAGGCCTATTGGCCAGATGCAGTCAGCGGTAGACAGACACCTGTGCTTTCAAAAACAGTTTATTAAAAAAAATGTTTTTCTCTGGAAAGCAATGTAAGCACATTAGCGTTTTAGAAAGATAAATCCAGTGGTATTACAGAAATTGTAGTTGAGAGGGGATGGCCAGTTAGAAGATTATTGCAGGAGGAAAAAGAAGAAAAAGGCCTGAGCCGGTGGCAGGGAGAAAAGCAAGGCGTGGAAGCATTTTCTAGTATAATTGATCCATTACATGTGGCTGGTGACAAGAAAGAAGGAATCAAGGCTAATTCAGGACTGTCAAGCTTTGTTGATTAGAAGGAAAGTAATATATTGATGGAGACAAGAAACATAAAAGGAAGAGCACATTTCTGGAGGAAAATAGTGAGTTCAATCTGAGAAATGTTCAAATAGGGTTTAGGAAGCATTCAAATAGTATCAACTCTGCTGGGCTTTCCTATTGTAAAGAATAATCATTCCTTAGATTCAGTCAGCTCCCATCCACTGATTACAATTGCTTCCTTGAAAACAACTAAGAATTTCAAGAATTGCGAAACACTGTACATTCCTCTGAGATTTAAGCACAAAATCAATTATCAGCGAGAATTAGTCACAACAGAATTGTAAACAGGATTCTTTTAGAAGAATTTGCTCATTGTTACTTTCCTGTAAGTTTTTATTGTAGTCTCTTGCATGTATGTTCTACCATCACGAACAGCAAATCTATCGAAGGGAGATGTGCTTGATATGGACAATTTGGTTAAAATAATCAACTTGGAAACCTTGGTTTTAGTTCAACGTTACTTCTCCAATAGGTACACCATCAAGTTTCTGGGAATTTGTATGATTTAATGATCATAATGTACATTTAACCAGTCAAGGCTACTGATCATAAAACTTTACTTGTTACAATTAACACATTTTAAAGGACTTTGTAATCAAATATAACAATAGATTTATGAATATTAATTAGGGACTAAGTTTATAATATTTTTTTTCTGGTTTCTGTGGACTTTGATTTATTTGCTTGATTAATTCCTTGGGGAAAAGATGTGCATTACAGAGAGAGATAGAGAAAAGAGTGTGTGTGTGTGTGTGTGTATTCTAAATAGAGCTCAATCTAGTCTATAAAAAAACCTGGAATAATATGAACTAAAACATATATGAGGGTCAGTGGAAAATAGGTAGGAAGGTAGTATCTTTTTTTTTTAATGTTTATTTATTTTTGAGAGAGACAGAGACAGAATGCAAGTGGGTTGGGGTAGAGTGAGAGGGAGGCCCAGAATCCGAAGCAGGCTCCAGGCTCTGAGCGGTCAGCACAGAGCCTGACACGGGGCACGAACTCATGCGCTGTGAGATCATGACCTGAGCCAAAGTCGGACGCTCAACCGACTGAGCCACCCAGGCGCCCCAGGAGGGTAGTATCTTTGAGTATATACATATATACATAGAAAGATACACGTACTTTTACTTATTCAATAAACATTTATATTTTATCCCACACGAAAGACATAGCGTTTGCTGGTGCTAAGAAACTCAGAGGGAAAAGAGTTTCTGGCTAGAAATAACTCACAGTCTGATAACAGATATATCACTAATTGCAATATGAAGCAAAAAAAAAAATGACAAAAAGGAAGAAGGACTCTTAAAGTTATAAAGCTGGTGAGTGACAAAGGAAGGTCTTTCTAACAAAGCCTGGTTCTGTATCAGGTTTCTGCCCTGCTGAGATATTCCTTAGTAACTTGAGGAACTTAAACCCGCAAGATTTCTCTGATTCTCCCAACTTTTACCCTGTTAGCACAGTTTAAGGAGCAGCTCTAGCTCCTGACCAATAAAACTGGAAGCTGTTCTAAAATCAACTCTGAAACAATATCAAGGACTATCCTATGGAACAGTATCACCATTCTCTAGGGTAAATGTGTTGCAATATTTATTTTTTTCCAGATTTTTAATTTCAGGAGCAATCTTCTAAAGCTTGCTCTTTCAACCTACCATGTATCCCTTCATTGATGCAAGAGATTGTAACCCACTCACGGGTGACAATAGATACCTTTTTCTTCCTATACTGCAAACTGCACTGTATATGGTTGTAGCTAAATTAATATTCAGTCAGGACCACTTTAGTCTTCTTTTCTAGCCACATCATTTAGAGAACTCATGTATGAAGACTCAGGTATGAAGACTTTCCAGAAGCTCATCTCCTTCGTGACTTTGTATTCTTTACTGAGACCCCATCTGGGAAGACATGAACTGAAAAGACAGTACAGAACGGGGCTCACAGGGAGTGGCAGCCATGGGGTGGGGTCCTATAACTTGATCTTGCCTTTTGGTTGCATGTAGGATGCTCTCACCCTTTTACTCTGTGCAGCACATATTCAGGAGTTGACTTTGTCCTGATAAAATAGAAAAATGTGTTTATTTTTAAAAAATAAATTACTTATTTAAATATTATTTATTTAATATCATTAAAAATTGTTTATTGAAATATTACATAAATAAATATTCGATAAAATATTAAAATAGAATATTAAGAATTTATTTAAAGATCAGATATTTAAATATTATTATTTAAAAATAAATATATTTTAAAAATAAAATGGAAAATATATATATTAATTTTTTATTTTATGTATTTAGTTTGAGAGATAGAGTGAGAGACAAGAGTGAGTGGTAGAGGGGCAGAGAGAGAGTGAGAGAGGGAGAATTCCAAGCAGGTTCTGTGCTGTCAGCTCAGAGCCTGAAGCAGGTCTCAAACCCATGAACTGTGAGTTCATGACCTGGGCCGAAGTCAAGAGTTGGACGCTCAACCAGCTGGGCCACCCAGGCGCCCAGAAGTAAATATTTTCAGAGTTAAGACACCAAGGTCGTTTAGGTGATTCTCCCAAAGCCATTCATTAACTAATGAATAAAGGACTTCAATTCAAATGTCATGGATCTTGATTCAAAGTCTAGTGATCTTTTCTTGATCTTTTCTTCTACTACTTCATGAAATATACAAATTTCAACCTATTTAATCCTCATAAAAACCCTATGATAGGATCAGATTCCATCGTGGCAGCACGACAGCTCCACTGACCTGCTCCCCAGTGAAGCTGGTGAAAATTATTTTTTAAAGTAATCATTTAAAACTCTATAATGTTGGTATCACTATTGTTATTCCTATTTTTTACAAATGAGGAACTGAGGCACACAAAAGGTAACTAACCCACCCATGGTCAAGTGTAAAAGCTTGGATTTGAGCCAGGTTTATTGGTTCCAGAGCATATCCTTGGGGTGGGAGGGGAGGATGATGGGAAATATAGTTTAAATTATCTTATTCTGGGAATGTCTGGATGGCTCAGCTGGTTAAGCATCTGGCTCTTGATTTCTGTTCAAGTCATGATCTCGGGATCATGAGATCAAGTCCCACATGCGGCTCTGCACTGACATGGGGCTCTCCCTCTCTTTCTGCCCCTCCCCTGCTCACACATGTGCACTTGCACTCTGCCAAAATAAATAAATAAACATTTAAAATTTTTAGTTTACTCTAAATTAAAAAATGATATATCTGAGATATCATGTATCTCAGGCTTAGGGTTCACTCAGATGAAGGTGTCCAATCTTTGCTTCTGTGCTCATTGGCAGAGTCGCTCTGTGTAAATAACACGCTCTTTGAGTCTTGGTTTGCTCATTAGCAAAAGATAATAGTTATGATAAAGTCTCTTTCACTGGATGGCTGGAACAGCTAAAGAATACATGGGAACGTACTTAACACCTGAGACATGGCAAGCATTTAGTCAATGCTAATTTCTCTATCCATTAATCTCTTCCCTCATTTCTCCCTCTAAAGATTAAATGGAGTTTAATAAAGTTAATAAAGCTCACAAAATGGAGATTGTATGTATAGGATAAGAACGTGAAATTCAAGAGTTGATGTCTCTGACCACTTAGCATGCCAACCTCGGTAGGATAGATATTGGTCACCAAAATAAAAGGCAAGAGCAAAATTCAGGTTTCCAATATATTCTCCTAGTAACATGCCTCAGATCTCTTGAGATCCTAACACCCAAGGAGGATATAAAAGGGGCAGAGTTTGGACAAGCAGAGGACATATGAAAGAGTTTTGTTCGTTTATTTATTTATTTGTTTGTTTGTTTGTTTGTTTGTTTATTTATTTTGAAGACAGAGGGACGCTGCTTTATTGAAAGTTTACTTGCCTCCCTGGAGGGGTTCTTCCCTCTTCTGCTCATCTTAGGGAGAGAAGAGTCTGACACACCCCTTGGAGAGTTACAGACTTTGTAGAGTGGGGGATACAGTGGACGGGGGTCTGGCCCTCATCCTAGAAGTCAAAGGAAGAAAGGAAACAGCCAGAGGAGAAGTGGCTGCAGGAAGAAAGGATGAACCTATATTCCAAGAGTTTGTCAAAGTAATGGATGTGTGAGTACTGCCCTTGAACCAGATGTGGGAAAGAGAGCTTCATAGGCTGTTTTTATTTCTGCCTTAGAAGAATCTTCAGATTAATAGGTCTCTATCAGGGAGAGGTCTGTAAGTGGAGCTCTGAGAAACCAGAGGCTAAAATGAGAAATCACAAATATCCATGAATTGATTGTTGGAAGAACTTCGCAATGAAAAAAATAAGAGTCGATTTTAATATATCTCAGAGGGCTGTCATAATAAGACCTTTTTGATGGGTGCCTGGGTGGCTCAGTCAGTTAAGCGTCTGACTCTTAATCTCAGCTCAAGTCATAATCTCATGGTTCCTGGGTCCGAGCCCTGGGTTGAGGGTGCTGAAGGTGCCTGTTTGGGATTCTCTCTCTCTCTCTCCGCCCCTCCTCCACTTGCGTGTGTGTGTGTGTGTGTGTGTGTGTGCGTGCGTGCGTGTGTGTGTCTCAAAATAAATAAATAAATATACTTTTTTAAAAAAGACCTCCTTTGAAAGCAATACATTCTTTGTTCCCCTTATTACTCTCCTCTCCCCTCCCTCTGAACCTGAGAGTAGGGGAGCAAGTGATAGAAAAACAAAGGCAGTGACAACTACTTGAAGGAGGAAAGATGATTTCCTTTAGGATGAAAATTGAAGAAATTATTCATTGGACATTTTAAGGTACTTAACTGTTAGTTTGGTGGCTGTGTTTCATTTTGGTCTTTTGTTTTGTTTTTACTTTAAAGTAATCACGGTGTTAATGATTTCCAAGAGTGTCAGAAGAATAAGCTCATCTCCTGATTTTTGTTCGATGGATAAGCAACCTGTATTGAAATATATTTTAATGAGACAAAGTGAAACAAATATACAATTGCATTTTGATCAAACCTCAAAAATCATGGTAGTTCAATATGTCAGGTTAATATACTTGCATACGAACATGCATTCTACTATTTTTTAAGTTTTTATTTTTTTGAGAAAGAGAAAGAGAAAGTGAGCAGGGGAGAGAGGCAGAGGCAAAGGGAGAGAGAATCTTGAGCCAAATCAAGAGTCTGCCGCTCAACTGACTCAGCCACCCAGGTTACCCCCGAGTTCTACTCTTTATAGTTAATAATTTTGATGAAAGAAATAACAGAATTAGTCAAAAAATAAAAGATCACTTTTCTTCTCTTTTTTCTCCCTACTGTAAACTTCTATATTGGCAGATAGAGTTTACATTAATATCCTCAGGGCATTTTTTTTTAATTTGTCTTACTATCTGCAATGCAAATATATCATTACAAATGTGTTGCAGTTCACAAGTTAGCAGATTATATTAGTTGCGGAATCAGCGATCATGCCTAATTATTTAGTGTTTAATATGTGGGACAACTAGATCAAGACCACGCATAGCTTATGTTGTAATAGTGATCATGGTGTAGAAAGTATCAGCATGATCTAACAAATGGAAAACACAGTATTTTAATAAGAGAACAGACTACAAGTTGTAAGATTTAAGTTCTCACCTCTGACCAGTCAGTAGCAACTTTTGTGACCCTGGATCAATATGAAAAATGCCTCAGTTTTCCCATGGGTATATTAGGAGTGACACTGATCTAACTTCCTCAAAGTATTTTTTTTTCTTTTTTCTTTTTATTGTTAAATTTTTTTTAAAGGAAGTTAGCTTTATCTATAACCAAGAGATGTTTTCTGGGAAAAAACACAAAAATGTGTCAAAAGGAAAATGAAGTTAATCTCTTTTGTATGCTTTTCATTTGGGCGAATATGAAGGACAGCCCAGGTTTTGCTGGAAACATGAATCAAGATATCGTCTAAATATAATGGCCAGTTGGGAAAACTGTTTTATATTTATATAATAGTATCCAGAGCTATCAGCTAAAAGACACAATAATAGTAAAAACACAGATGACCTCTTTTACACTTTGATGGTAAAACTTACCAAGTAATCACAGAGTGAATTTTCTTAGTAAATAAGCCTTTTGTAGGTAATGTTCTTCCTGGAACTGTTATGTTGAATAAAATAAAATAAAATAAAATAAAATAAAATAAAATAAAATAATAAAATAAAATAAAACTTAGATTGTCTGAAGAAACCTGTCCTGTCCTGGCATCCTGGATCTGGTAAAATGTAGATGTTGATTCCAATGGAATGTACCTACTGCATTTATACAAGTGTCCAGGTGACAAGGATGTTGTTGACCTGTGCGCATTCGCTGAGTATCAGCATTTTCATTGCGAAGAAAATACCTGAGAAAAACTTTTGCACATGGACAGCAGGAGACTGGGTACACAAATATTCCCAGCACCATTGAACATATAAATATTCTAGCACCATTGGGCATATAAAATGAGAAAATAAAACAAATGTAAATTACCACAATAATCGACTAATAAATTTTTTGGTGTATTCACACAGTGGAAGAATATTCAGAAGTAATAATTAATGCTATATTGATAACAACATAAATGCACTTTAGAAACAGAGCATAGAGCAAAATAAAACAACACAGAAGTTTGTTTAAAGAATAAAAGTATTATAAAACACATGTAGTAATAAAAATAGACAGTTCATTGTATTAAAGACATAAATAGATAATAAAACTGGTTTTACCTAACTATATTACTTACTATATTTACTTACTATAAAAATATTTACTTACTATATTTATTTACATAAATTTTATATATTATGTATATTTTATTTATTTATATGTATTTTATACATTTTAAATTTATTTTAATATATTTTATAGTTAGTTACATTATATTTTATACTTTTATTTATTTTTATTTATTATATTTATTTATATTTTTTAGGGTTAGCAAATGAAATGTATTCACTATTTTTATTTTACTGTAGTTACTATACATGGTACACAGTATATTTGGTGGATGTTGAGGGAAGCATGAAATGAAATCAGACTGCATGGGTAGCTTCAATGTTTTCTGGAAAGTTCTATCACTTATATTAGGATGTGAGCTCATCATTGTATATCTAATTACTCTGCTTCATATCTTACTTATAGTAACTTACTTACTACTTACATAGTAAAAGAAATGCAACAAAAGGTTAGGAAGAAACTACCTGAACTGGGAAAGAACAGTAGAGAGGGGAACAGATTGAAAGAGTAGTGTTATTTTTCACTTGATGTATTTTTGAATAACTTGATTACTTTCATCAAATATCCAATGTGATAAAATGAAAGGGGAGGGTGGTGAATGCACTCTAAATTTCCTGGTTACACTGCACTCCCCCAGAAGGTGAGTGCAAATCCTTGTACAGGAGAAGCTTCCAATGAGAAGCCTATGGATCACATCATGCATGCAGATGATCTTTAGTTTGCTGGCCTCACATTTTGTTGTTTGTTTGATTTCATTTAGAAGCAACTTTTCTAATGGGAAAACCGACACACAAAATATTTGGATTTCTAGCTCTCTTGGCCAACCAAAAATTCTGGCAAATACCAAGACTCTCTCCAGAGGCACATGGCAGCTAGCTCTCAGCTGGACTTTGGGGGCGGCTGTACCATTTTGATAAGTGTGTTTTCCAAGCTTCCACATTCTCTCCCTACCTCTAGCACATTAGCTGAATGCCTCTGTCAGCCTTTAATTTCACATTTTGCCCCACATCATAATGCTGTTTAAACAAAGCTTCAACTCAGGGGAAGGGTCACTCTTGGGGGCGGGGCTCTGAGGTTAGACTGGTTGGAATCCCAGGTCAGCCTTTTGCTCGCAACCTACACCTGACTTGCACAATGTCATCAGCAAAACTCACTTTTCTCATTTGTGAGATGAAGGGCTAATGGTACCTTCCAGAGAATTCTGCCAGGTAAAACACTTTGCAGAGGGACTGGCCTATATATAGTAAGCTCTCAATAAATGTTGGCGAGCCCTCAATAAATATTAGTGGCTGCTGTTACTGTGCTTTCTATAATCTTTTCAGTGAAAAGTGGCATGTGTATGCAAATTCTTAAAAGCATGTCATAATAAGAGGGAGGTCCCAGAACTTACTGGATATGGAAAATTTTTCAGGGGCACTTTGAGACAGAAGACAGTAAAAAATTAGCTTCAGCAAGATGAAGGAAATATGAAAATAGAAGAATTGTGGGTTGTAGTAGTGAAAGAAGAAAGAAAAACAAAAGCAAATGAAATATCAAGTGATGATTCAGAGGTATAGAAAGAAAAGAAAGAAAAGGCAGAGCTTCCTTAGAAGGAAGGAGAACACACACATTAGAGACTTAAATGTGTTGAAGGTTACAGAGGAAGGAAAGACAGGGCGTAAGAGAGGTAACAAATCAGTGGCTAAATAAGTAAAAGGAATGGTGACCAAAAACACACAAAAAAGTCCATGCTAAGTGAAACTCAAGTCTGAACAACAACAACAACAACAACAAAAGAGGAGTTTAGGGAGAAACATTATGCGTCATGAATCTGAGAGATCTGTGGTTTCTGAGGTTGCTTGGATAGGGGAGAGGACGTTTGGTATAAAATGCTGGAGGACAAATAGGACATGTGAGCTTATCAGCTAAAAAGAGAACCACAAAAGCAGGTATTTGAAACAGAAGCCTGAGTTAGAGCCTTTGGAGTCCAATGTCAATAAACTTGTTTTATTCAGAGTCTAAGAAATAGAGGTAACAATGAAGTAACAATGAAACAAAAGTGTAACAATATTGTGAGTCTAAGAAATAGAGGTAACAATGAAGTAACAACAAAGCAAAAGAATGACAGGATTTGGAGCCATCGCATTAGCTGGCCAAGGCACGGGGAGCCTCTGAGAGGCGCACCAAGTGTCAGTCACATGATTATGGAGGTAAGTTGTGGGAAAAGGGAGGTTCAGCTGAATACACATGCTGCAGACTCCTGCTTGTCCCTTGCCAATGGCACCAAGAAACACAAATGGGTAGGTTACTTAAGGATATATCTCCTTTCCTTAAAGAAGAACAATGTTCTCATTTGGACAGCATGTAAGATTCATGGAAGGGGAAAATGACAGGGCTAGAAATAACTAAAACTAAACAGAAGATGAAAATATATCAAATTAGTCTGAAGCAGATACAGAATTTAAGATATTTACATGTACACACCTGCAGAAAGACTGGAAAAATACTTAACAAAGCGGGAGTCAATGATGTTTTGGGCTGATGTATAAGAGAAAACAGAAAAGTTTGCCCTGTCAAATCATCACGCCAATAGCTTCCCTAAAAGCTGGATAAACTGGAAAAGGTACTTGAAAGGCAAAGACACTCCTGTAGAGCAGGACGATGCTTCCACTACCGGAGGAAATATCACAGTGAGGAAAACCTTCCTTTGTCAGGACATCAGAGTCTAGTGGAGTGATAAAGACAATTCCAGAGGAAGTGCTCAAGAAGGAGAGAAGGTAGAAGAATTAATGGCAACCAAGCCATTTCCAGTTTCAAGTGCATTTAATGAGAGCAGCAGGGAGAAAACAAGGTTGAGACCGGAGCACAAATCCAAGAGCGAAATGATCATCTGTGTGCATAAGCTCAAAGAAAAGAAATGAAGGAAAGAACGTTGAGTCGAAAATACAGGTGCCCTTCACAAACTTCCTACTGTGTTCATAAAGAGAGTGTGCTGCGTTCAGAGAGTACGGTGGATGGGGCAAAAAGACGTAGACGAAGGCGTTGAATAATTAAGCTTCTTCACATGTAAAGAGAGATTTTTAAAGAAATGCGTGTGGATTCCCACCAGGAAAGCCAAGCACGAAGAACTCATTGATTCGACGCGAGACCTCACCACCTGGAAACCGGGCAACCCGTGAGCTGAAAAAGAGACGTGTCCCCAGGCTCCGTGGTCTGACCTTACACTGAACACCTTAGTTCAGTTAAAGAAATGCTTTGAGCAAAAATGAAACAGCTAATACACCAAAAGAAGAGTCTTCTGATGATATTTTTGAAGGCTGCTTGGGAAGATATCAGAAACCAGAACAGGCAAACATCAGTGTGGCTGATGAAAATGGTTTCACTGGAAAAGATGCTAGTGTAACAAAAGATATGATAAAGCCCATGCCGTTCTGGGTCACAAGGTATCTGGTGTCACGACAAAGGCGAGCATTGCTAACGTTATTTCACACCGCTCAGGTCAAGGAAATCTTGCAGGAAGATATCATGTCAGTTAAGTTTGGAATGCAGGGGAATAGGTTATATATCAGGTCCCTTTCACCATGGAAAGATGGAATATAAATTAAATTGATAAGGGACTGAAGTGAAGCTGTTTTTTATGTACTTCTATGTGAAATCTTCAGAATTTTTCCGGGGGTGGGGGGGAACGTCGAATTTTAGAGAAAATACATGTAAAGACGAAATGCTAAGGTGGATGGGCCTTGTCATATCTTATGCAGCTGAGATCATTCGGGAAATAATGAAAGGAAAAGAGATAAGGAAATGTAAATGTGGCAAGATCACAACAAAATATGGAGACAGGGCAGCACCATAAAAGGAGAGAGAAGAAAGTTTTATTGAGGCTGCATAGGGTGACAGATGATCTGGGTGCCTTCTATTATTCAAATTTCACAACTAAATTATAAACAATATCATCCTCTCATTTTACAAGTTGGAAACCCAAGAATTAGGTAGGTTAAATAACTCGTCCAAGGTCACACAGCAAGCAAATGTAGAGCTAAAATTCAATTCACTGTCTGTCTTACTCCTAAGCTTTTATCTACACACCATTGCCTTTCAAAACAAAGACATAAAAGTGAGAAATAAAGGGAAATACAATTACATTGAAGCTGTATAGTTGAAGGATGGGTGTATTGTCTGTAGAGCAGGAGGCTGCAACAAATAAAAAAAGGAAAAGAAAAAAAACCTGTTGGCATGATTTCCACTCATCATTTAAAGAGAATCCTGTACAATATCACACAAAGGTGTGTCTGAGCACCTGAATCCTCAGGAGCTGAGCTGTGGGTCAAACACCCATGCCAATGGCACAGAGCTGCGACTTGGGGCCTGAATTCTTGTTAGGGAAAGAGTTATTTCTGAATAATACATAATTAAAATAGATTAAGTGTTACTTGACTTTTCTCTTGCTGCTATTCAAGTATATCATAGCCACTCTATATAATTAAAGAATCTGATATCCTTAAACTATGACATTGAGCACCGTCCTGCCACAAAGATCACCCTGGGAATGGTATACCTGGAATGTTGTCATTCCTTGAGGGATCCTGGAAGGTCACATTAGAGGAGTTGCCTGAGGGCACAATCCTTTTCCTTTCCCTTGAAAAAATGGTGCCTATACTTTGATGGTAAAGGCATACTATCATTTTAAGTGCCAGGGTGATGTAATTGAATGGCAAAAATAATAAAATGAAGCTTACATAGAATTAATTTTAAAATATATTTTAGCAAATAAATTAACAGATACTGTAGACATGATGCTACTTTTGCAAAGTTGTACTTTTGTAACATTTTTATGCCTACAATAAAATAAAATTTTGCAGGAACACAGTAGTGAGTTACATGAGAATATTATAAAGCGATGTTTTTTCTTTTTGGGTTTCCTGATTTTTCTATGGTAAAAATGCAAGAAATATATATAGACATATAAACATACATATATATACACACATATATATGTGTGTGTGTGTATATATATATATATTTATAAATCTGTTAATATATTTATATTAACTTGACAGCATGGATCAAAAGTAAATACTAATGTCAAATCACTTTTACAGGCAGAAATTAGACTAATTGAAGTTGACTTTAAGTGATTTTTATAACATAGAAAGTTTTTGGAAGTGATCAACCCAGAATCTATGGCAATTTAGACATCAGTTAATACCTCAAGAAAAGACTATTGTAAACACATTAAGAATGTAAATAGTTATATGAACCAGAGCTAAAATTGTCTAAAGTATTAAACATCGCTATTACAATAAATTATTATATTAATATTTATAATTATATTAATGCATTAATAATCATAATCACCAATGTTTACCCAGTTTGCCATATACCGGACAGTTTTCTAAAGTGTCTTATATCACTTAACTTTTTGAAGATGATGTGATGTAGATGCTGTATCGTTCAAGTTTCTCTGACCAAGAGGCTTAAGCAACACTAAATGTTTTGATAACATCCAGGTAAATTAACAATAAGTTCTTAAAGCAATGCCTTGTAAGCACATTGAAATAAATTAGGCAAGACTGATGTCTCCTAAACCCTATTGTTCATTCATCAGCAATCCTGATGATCTTGAAAATAATTTTTCTACTGTGCATCTGAGGCAAATCAATATTTCTCCTCTCACTTTTGAAACACAGAGCTCATCGCTCCCAGTCACCATGCTACAAAATATGTTCACCTGATCAGAGTCTTCTGGAGCTAAGGTCGCAAAATTCCAGAGGTGGAATGAGGAGCAAACATTGTTAAAATATTTCTAAGGAACTTTTGCAACTACTGAGATATGCCTGTTGTCTCAGTTCAGGTTGCTATGACTACATTCCATAAACCAGTGGCTTATCAACAACAGAAATTCACTTCTCACAGTTCTGGAGGCTAGAAGTCTGAGATCAAGGTGCCAGCCTGGTAGAGACCTGGTGAGGACCCCTTTCTAGGTTGCAGGCAGCTGACTTCCCGGATGCACACTTAGGGGCAAAGAGAGCTAGCTACGTCTCTGACCTCTGATAAGGGCAATTCTCCCATCTTGAGGACTCCACCATCATGGCCTCTCTCCCAAAGCTTCCACCTCCTAATACAGATCACGTTAGGGGTATAGGATTTCAACCTAAGAATTTTGGGGGGACCCAGACATTCCTTCCACTGTAACTCCTGAGTTTGTATAGCAGATCAAAAATAAAGAGTCAATGGGGTCCATATCTTCACTTTGCAGTGTAACCCAATTGTCTTTCTATGTGCCACCGGAAGGGAGATGTTCATGTTTGATTTTTAGTTTTGACTCCACGTCTTGTCAATATCTGATGTCTGTCCCGGAATACCAATGTATTCACATTTCTCTTCCTACTTTTCCCCTACCTCCCCTTCTGTATCTCTGCAATTCATGAGGGAATGGTGACCATGGCAGGAAGTACATTTGCCATCTTGGGCCTTGTATTAAAGTGCTTAGGTTTAATTTATATTTCCACACCTGGTATTTAGTGGCCATCTTCATGGTAGTGGAATCAAGTATTTGAACATGAAGGGGATTAATTTCTTCTTTCAAAAGATCAACAAGTACATTGGGGAAAAAAGACTACCTCCCCTCTTCCATGGAGCTGACATTCTATTGATACAGGCAAAAAATAAATAAACAAATGGAAAAATAAATGAATATGATAAGAGGTCAGAGAGTGATAAGAACTGCGTAGAAAAAATTTAGAAGGGTAAGATTGTAAAATGCTAAGATGCAATAAAAGTGCTATATTAAAGAAAAGAGTCCTCCACAGGAAGTTGATATTGGAGTTGAAACATGAAGTAAGAAAGTACATGAACCAAAAACCTTGGGAAGAGTGTTCCAGACAGAAAAGAACAGAAGCTGTGAGGGAGGAGAGCATCCGTGAGGATTGGGGTTTGCTTGACAGTTGGCATGAGCCAGGCTCCTGGGATAAGGAGCCTTCTGTACCTGGAGCACTCAGGACTTTTTCATCCCCAAACCCCCTTACCAGTTCCGTAGAAGTCCCAAGATCCCGAGAGACCAGGCTGCATGTGGGAGGAGTGGTCCAGGCAGCAGAGGATGCTGCCATCCTCTGAGCTTCCCATGATGCTCAAGGAATTCCAGTCCATCCTCTTCCTGCCCCTCCATCTGGACCCGCACTTACCCCCCCCCCTTGCACCCCACACCCCCAAAATCCACAAAAGGAATGCTGTGGCTTCCCGCTGTGTCCTGTTTGCCTACTGGGGGACCCCATACTGTACGCAGCCAGCCCAAGACAGCAATGGGTTTGGGTTACTTTCAAAAGGCATGACGGTCATCGTGCACAGAGCAATGTAATAAGGAGGAGGAAGGAAGAAGGTGAGGAACAAGAAATAGCTATTTGTTCATGTAGGCATTGATAGCACACGGTGCTTCGATTTCATTTTGAGCATGATGGAGACCATTGACAACTTTTGAGTAAGAGAGTGAAATCGTCTAATGTAATTATCAAATGTCACCCCAAATGGTATTTAGGGAACTGACTGGAGGCAGGGAAATCTGTCGGTAGTGTATTTCAGTCCAGGTGAAAGAAGTCTGTGGCTCAGTCCAAGTGTTAACAGAATAGATACTCTGACATGGTCAGATTCTGTGTGTACCTGCTTGTACAGTGAAAATAGCATCCACCAGAATCATTAATGGATTACATGAAGAAGAAGGGAGAGATAAAAAGGAGTCAAAGATTCTTCCAAGGTTTGGGGTCTGAATATTAAATGTTGGGTCTGTGGACTAAGATGGGGAAGAAAGGATGCCATTGGGCTCAGGAGTTCCAAGCTGGACATGCTGAGTTCAAGTGCCAGTTAGACATTCAAGGAGAAGAGGCAGGGGGCTACGTATGCCAGCACCCATGGGCCAATCAGGGTGGGGATCAACACATGGGAGTCGTGAGCACTGAGATCAGTGTAAGTTCATGACTCCGGATGAGATCACCTGGGGAGGAGTATATACATTAATAAGAGTAGAAAACTTGCTCAGGCCTGTTGCTCTATGACAAAAGGTGTGATTCTTTACCTGAAAGTTATAGACAGCATCAATCTGACAATGGGGTCATGATTGGTAAAATATAATATACATGTTACTCTAACGAAATAAGAATATTAACATTACTGTGGTTATCCCGCAGCCTCCCTGAAAAAGCAATCATTTTTTTTTTTTTTGGAAAAATTTAAGTGTGAATATCTTAATGTCCCACAACGTATGAGTCATTTTCACCGCTGAACTCAGTTAATCTTGAGAGGCTGGCGGATTCACTTGTAAAAACTGGTAACACAATTGGGAAGAAAAACTGCTCTTTTGAGTAAATGCTTTATAAGGGCAATTAAAGCAGAAAGATGTGTTTATGGGCTTTCACCCTTCAAAATGGCTATAGATCAAGTTTATTAAAAATGTAATTTGGAAGAGAAGCTGGCAATACAGTAATAAAAATAAAAATGAAACTAATTTATCTTAGAAGTCTGTGGTGGTTTGAGCCCTAACCAACCCAAAGATTTTGTTAGTCAAACACAAGTTGGGATTGAAAACTGCTTTATAATCCCAAAGCATTTTTGGATAAGAACGTAGCTGTTGTATATATGGTCACATGATGGATTCATTCTCACAGTTTACAACAGAAAATATAGGTATAACTTATGTGTGTCTAAAACTTAATGAGAACAATGTTTAGGGGATCTTTTTTTTAATCTATACATAGAATCTGGTAAGAAAAACAAATCTACTATTCACATGTATATGCATCCAAGGGGTTGAAAGAGGCAATCTTTGTCACATATATTTAAATCAACATTTTTACCTCTTTTTGCAGTTACTCTTTTCTTAAGCAGGTGTTTTTGAAAGACAAAAGCGAATACCTTTTATTTTTATTTTTTTTTTCAACGTTTATTTATTTTTGGGACAGAGAGAGACAGAGCATGAACGGGGGAGGGGCAGAGAGAGAGGGAGACACAGAATTGGAAACAGGCTCCAGGCTCTGAGCCATCAGCCCAGAGCCCGACGCGGGGCTCGAACTCACGGACCGTGAGATCGTGACCTGGCTGAAGTCGGACGCTTAACCGACTGCGCCACCCAGGCGCCCCCAAAAGCGAATACCTTTTAAGTTTAACAGGACGTTCAAGATATCACATGCTGTGAGAAATCAAATAATACTTTTTCTCCTAAAAACATACTTTTTTAAGATTAATTCTATTTATTTTATTTATTTTTTTACATTTATTTATTTTTGAGAGACAGAGAGAGACAGCGTGAGCAGGGGAGGGGCAGAGAGAGAGGGAGACACAGAATCCAAAGCAGGTTTCAGGCTCTGAGCTGTCAGCACAGAGCCCGAGGCAGGGCTCGAACTCACGAACCATGAGATCATGACCTGGGTCAAAGTCGGACACTCAGCCGACAGAGCCACCCAGGTGCCACAAGCCTGTCCAACTTTGGACAAAGTCCCTCCCCAGTAGAGAACTAGGTAGCCTGCAGACAAGCCTCAATGTTACCGTGTTCAAATAAAGATTGTTCTGAAGTGTTTGTGGGTACAGACAGGAAATAGCTGGGCCCCAAATGGGATTAGCTGAACAGACCATCTGCAGGGGAAGGATGATTCTAGCAGAATGGCAGCACGGTCCACAGTGTCTTCCTGGCCTTGGCTTTAGCTTCTGTGTCCCCAGGATCGGGCAACGTTCTGAAATGTAAATCCCCCCGTTTCCTTTTATGCCTCTTCCCAACGTTCCCAAAGATTACACTTCACCTTCAGATCTAAAAGGTTGATCTTTATCTTCAGTTCATTCAACACAGGAAAATGATAATTAAGAGCACACAGAGCAAATAATGATTTCAGGGTCCTTATTATCATATTAGCCTACCTGCAAGGCGATCTCAGAATAAGAAACGAAAGGTATTTATTTAGCAGACTTTTGAAAGTCTGTAACACCATTGTATTTAAAATCATTAGAGGAGGGGTTCCTGGCTGGTTCAGTCTGTTGAGTGTCTGACTTTGGCTCAGGTCGTGATCTCACAGTTTCTGAGTTCAAGCCCCGCATCGGGCTCTATGCTGACAGCTCAGGACCTGGCGCCTGCTTCGGATTTGATGTCTCCCTCTCTCTGCCCCACCTCCACTCACACTCGGTCAATCTCTCTCTCAGAAATAAATAAATATTAAAAATTTTAAATCATTGAAGATAGTTAATGTCTTCACTAACCAGATCATCTTGATATTAGCCTGAATTATCTAGTAAGAATTATTTTTGAAAACTAAGTGTGCTTGCTTATTCATTACAGTTGTAAAATACCATCCACTTATATCAAGTATTCATAAGTACAAGTCTCGAGTGACAGTTATTTAGAAAAAATAATACCCAAAATATCTGCCTCTTGCCAATTTAATATTAGTCCATACCACACACAAAATAAAGTATGAAATACGTTTCTAATAGATTATTCCCCAAATAGCACTTCCTAGGCACATAGGATAAGAACCCAAAACATCCATTCTGTGTGGTTTTCCTAGTTCAGAAAGAGGCTATCACCATGAAACAAACAAGAATCGTCCTCTCTGCATAAATATTTGCTATTTTGCCATTAGAATTAGTGGAAGGACATTTTAAAAGAAACAAATACCCAGGTCTCCAGTCCACTTTATATTTTCAGCTATGAAAATATAAAATAAAATCAGAAGGTTTTTATGTGATCAAATAATTTTCCATTTCTGGTCAAAGGAGAGGAATAGTTGATTTGCTGTGTGAATATATTTCACCAATGTCTATATAGAATGTGACAGTTACCTACTGCACAAACTGTATCCTTTTAGAAATGTAGTAAATTTAAAGCTTTTTATGAGGCTGTGTGAGGCTGTGTGAGAGCTAGAAAAACGGCATGTGGAAAAGGAGTTCATTTAAACTTCAGAGTCTGGCTGACGGTGTGAACCACGTCTTTGCCTGGAAGCATAGATCTACCTAAACGAGGATGGGCTAGTGATGTGTTCATGAGGAAACACAATGGAGCCTCCTGTCTGCTAAATAAATATTTAGCGTGTAATTTACACGAAGTGTAAATTACATCAAGAATAGTAATTGCTATAAGTTTCGTTCTCCATACTAATATAAACATGTCCAAACACATTTTATATTAAAGGGCAGTTACAACTTTTTTATTAAATGGTTAATCCTTCTCTCTCTGGTTTTCTTCTATAGATATAGAGATATAGATGTAAATAGATGCATTATAGACAGAGATATAAATGCATCATAGATAAGTCATGGATGTATAGGTATAGATTGATCTATAATAGATCATAGATATGTAGGTATAGATAGCTAGATGTCTGACAGATAGAATGTAGATACATAGACCACAGTTATTAGAACTGTGATAGAGAGATCATAGATAGATTTAGATAATCTAGGATAGATCATAGATCCATGACAGATCATAGATAAGTGATAGATAAATCTATGATAGGGCGCCTGGGTGGCGCAGTCGGTTAAGCGTCCGACTTCAGCCAGGTCACGATCTCGCGGTCCGTGAGTTCGAGCCCCGCGTCAGGCTCTGGGCTGATGGCTCGGAGCCTGGAGCCTGTTTCCGATTCTGTGTCTCCCTCTCTGCCCCTCCCCCGTTCATGCTCTGTCTCTCTCTGTCCCAAAAATAAATAAAAACGTTGATAAATCTATGATAGATCTATACGTATATGATCCATGTATACCTATATATGTATAGGAGAGAGAGAGAGAGAGATCAGGATTGACCATTTTTTTCTGTGAAGAGCCAAAAAGTTCACATTTTAGGTTTTACTGGCCACATGGCCTCTGTTGTAATTATTCAATCATTTTGTGTTATAGCACAAAAGTTGTAAACAATGTGTACATAAATGAGCACAACTGTGTTCCCATAAAATCTTATTTATGGACAGTGAAAATAGAATTTCATGGAATTTTTATGTCATGAAATATTCTTTTATTATCAATCATCTAAATTGTAGAAACTATTCTTAGCTAGAGGTCCATACAGAAAGAGTCCTCAGGACATATTAGCCTACAAGGCTGTAAGTTTGTAACTTTCAAAATATATAAAATAACCATTTTTTTTTAATTTCAAAGAACTCTACAGCCCATGTGGCCCATATCATCTTATTGTGATCTGCAACCATCTCTTCAATAAATACTAACTCTAGATAAGAAAATGAAAGTAGTTTCAAAGCAGAGGACTTCTTAAAAAGAAAATGTAATTTTATTGCACAAATTGGAACACAGCCAAGATAGAAAAACTCACACCTCTACTTTAAAAGAAAGTGCACAGCAAGAATATGTCTCAGCTAAACGTTTCATTACATGTAAGTTAAGATGTATAATTAGTCAAAATAAAATTCCAGTATTTTCACAGTGTTGCAAACACAGTACAATATTAATTTTCACATCATATTTTATATGCAAACAAATTGGCTTTGTCTAAAAAAAAAGTGTTGCTTTCCTCAGAAAAGCTGTCTTTGATAATAAGAATTCCACTGAAAAATGAAACTTTCCATATGTGACAGATTTTGGGAATATGAATCGAAGAGAAATGAAGGCTTCTCTCTGAAATACATGATTCTACAGATGGAACTTCTTAAATTCATGTTCAAAATCTGAACGCCCCAATCCATCCGTTTATGCAGAGAACAAATGGATAAATAAACAAATGGTTTTTGTGTGTCTGTTTGTTTGCTTTTAAGATTTCATTGGGCATCCAGGTCCTTGATATAGTGGACATAGGAAGTTAATTTTTCCCTTCAATGCAGTAAAAATTCCTAATCAGAAAGATGGATTTGTCAAATGACTGCTTCATGGAAGTACAATGAATTTGGTTTCTATCCAATCTTGATGTTCAGAATGGTGCTGATGTTTGCTTGATTGTTCCCATGCGTGTTTGTTGTCGGTAGAGACTTAAAAGAGTCGAGAACTGATACCGGCGCCCTCACCTGAGTCATTTCTCTTTGCCACTCGGAGATAGAAATGGGCCAATTGAATGCACAGCTCCCTTGGGAACCTAGTCTCCAGACTACAATCATAGACACATATCAAACATTTCCTTTCGTGACACCAGAGGAATTTCAGAACAACAACAACAACAATACAAAACCAAAGAAACCTCTGAGCGGACTGGACTTCATCTTTTCCTTTACTCTCCTGTTACAAAAGCAATCAAGTAAAAACAACCATCTCTCATTGGATGAGGAAGCGAACATCATTTTGTAACAAATCTATACAAGAACAGGAAGGGAGAGCTGCTCAAAAAACCAGTGTGAAACCGTATGTGTAGATTGTGGTTTATTTTATTTTATCATTTATTTATTTATTCATTTATTTTGAGAGAAAGATAGAAAGAGCACATGCACACGAATGGGGAAGGGGAAGAGAGAGAGAGAGAGAGAGAGAGAACCCCAAGCAGTCTCTGCACTGTCAGTGAGAAGCCTGACTCCAGGCTCGAACCCACAAGCTGCCACAATGACCTAAATCAAGAGTCAGATGCTCAACTGACTGATCCACCATAGCCTGTGTTTTAAAAATAAATGGATTGTGTGATTACAACAACCGCTTTCCCTCACCGTAAAAAGGGTAATCCCTTTTTTGAGTTTATTGGCTGGGTATTTATCTTTAAAACATAAGAAAATACAGTTCACAGAGGAAGAGACTTGCTCTCTCATGAGCATCTTTGAATATCTAAGTTTGGCATGATAAGCTCTGGGATCAATTATTTCCTTCTAAACAATGTTCTGATACGACTCACAAAAGTGCATATATAACAGTATAAATATGAAAGAGATGAAAAGCAAGACCAAGAGAAACTAAAATTGTGCAACGGATTGGTAAGCATCTAACATCAATTTGGTCTGCGAGTGGTTAGATTAAAATTTTCCGGTAAAATCGGCAACTTCATGGGGAAGTTCCTGCTTGCACTAATGAGCCAGGACTCCTCTCTTCATACTGATTTTCACAGAATTACTTGGCAAATGCATTGTCTTGTTTGCTCTGTGACATTCATAGCAGTCTTAAATACCACCTCCTAACTGACTACAAGTTGATGTAGAAAATGATCTTAGAAAAAGGCTCTGGCCAAGAAATTTCATCAGAACATCACTGAAATTTAAAGAGCCCATTATGATATAAGTGGTGATATAACACACCTATAAACATCTTTACCAATATCACAGAGTCCAAATATATACTTGCTGGTCAATCTCCAGGTAAATTCAGATAAAGAAATCCCAGCTTGGCCTAGGAAGTGTACGTACTCTTTCTAGAATAAAAGCTGCATCATGTGATTTTGTAAGCAAAATCAGAATAGTAAATAACAACAAAAATATTAATAATTTACTCCACAAATATGTATTATTCAATACCTATTATATTTTCATCAACATGAATCATAAGACTTACAATAATTACATTACAATTGATGGATTTTTAGGAGGGCTATGTGAATGCTATTTGTCTTGGTTGGGTGTTGGCCCTGATTATGGTGTCTTCCACAGTATTTCACCATGGTCTTGTCATTATAACTCTTGAACCATCCATGAATTGCTTAAGAAGTGATCATTATGACATTGTTATGGGTGTTGCTAGAAGCCCTGTTGGGAACGTGCCTTCTTAGAGGGGGATTCACCCATTATTACAGTAGAAATTGGTATTTACAGACCCATTTCTGATCGAATGAATGTTGTCAGCAGATGGAAGCAAGGTTGTCAAAACCAGACCCACATGCCCTTGGGTCTCACATGTCAGAACCCACAAAGCGAACTCCCAACTTCCAGCGTCTTTGTCTCTTGTCCCGCCACAGGTACCCATTCTGTCTATGGCGGTACCAGGAGAGGAAAGTCCCCAGATCAGCTTTCATCCAGTGACTGACAGGAGCAGGTGCTAGGTAGCAACGGCCGCCTCGCCCCTCGATTGGGACGACTCTGAGCGTCACATGATGCATTGACTCCTAGGGAATCCTGTCAGGGCTAAATTGCCATCCACCTTGTTGGGAGTTTTCTTTATAACACACATTTTCTTGGCTTTCCTCGACTTTCTTTTGCTTGTTCTACTTGCTCATGTCAATATGCTCATGTCAATATGCAGTATTTCCAGGACCACGTTCCAAATAAACAACTTGAGTTTGAATCCTTTGTTTCTGGATCTGTTTTGTAACTTGGTTCTCCCATTTATAAAGTACCCAACTCCCACCAACCATCTTGCTGTTAGCGAATGCTGTGCTAATATAAAAAAGAAAAAACAGAGTCTTTGCCATTATTAATCTTGTTTAAACTTTATGACAGCCATTGATTAAAGATTGTGTGATGAAATGCAGTAACATGCAGGATCATTGTTTAAATTAGAGTCTGTACTCCCTAGCCCTAAATATTTTTCCACCTTGCTTCTATACTCTGAAACCATTTAATAGACCTCAAATGAGAATTTTGATTCCTTCTACTGCTCAGAAGGGATGGTGTTAAAGGACATACTATCTATTAAAATATATGGCCTATATTAAATCCTTAAGTTATTCTGGCACCGGGATCACCAAATAATTATCATTGCTCCAGCACTATTCTGAGAATTTCCATTAATTCTTTAATTTTCCAAGACTTTAGGGAGCCCTTGATTTCTGCAATTCCACATGTAACCCTAGCCATGGGTCTGCTGATTCTGGCACTATTATAAGATGAGCTCAGAGAGTCAGAAAGTCCTAAAACATGTGGATAGGCTAAGTACTTGAGTGAATGAGAAAAATGTGAAATGTAAAAATATATGTATGCTAACGTATTCTACAGCATGCACCCTCCTGGCATTCACCTCATCCCCGTGGAGATAATAATGCACCTGCCAAGTGCAAGACATCAGCTTCATGGAAGCACTCACTTTCAACTACAATCAGCCTGAGACTCAAACCTGAACTAGCAGTACCACCAACTACTGGCAAAAAAACAAAACAAAACAAAACAAAAAACCAGCAACAACAATAACAAAGCCAAGAAAACAACATCAAACACCAACAACACGAAGAGATTCCCAAGTTAGATAAGATTTTCTAAAATATCAGACAGGTAGTCTTTTCCAAATCTGGAGTGATGCATGCATTCGGTTACATCGAAGGCGTTTTCATTACCATTTTTACTTTGCTTTAACTTATTTCATCTTTGTTTACAAACAGAACCAGAAAACTGGGTAAAACGTTCTGAAGGACACTTCCCTCACGCACCATGAGTCATAATATTCATGAACGATGAGTAAGAAGAAATTATTGACACAGAAAAATACTGCTGTTATCACAAGCCATTGTATTTCACACCACTTTCCTATCTGAGCCCTTTTAAAATAGTTTTTATTTATCTTGTATTGATTTTTATTAATTCCAAGCCTTCTTGGGTTTTTTTATTTTCTAAGGACAGGGATCCATCCTTAAGTAAGAAACTAAGAGAGCAGATATACAGCCCTGAAATTTTTCACTGGCATTTAAACACCATGTTCTATACATCCATTTATTCACTAAACATTAATAAAGTGAGCACTAACTTTTGACTAGCCATGTTTATATTTTCTGGGTATACCCTACCACCTGGATTATGATATGGAAAATTCTTTTAATACAATAAATATGTTAATTTCAAAGTATAAGTGGAAGGTAAAGTGTGGCCAGAAGGAAAGCGGGATCAATTCTTCCTGAATAATAGTGGACTTCACGGAAGAGGTCACAGTTGTGCTCAGACTGGAGGCAAATGGAGATATTCATTAGATGCGGAAGAGTCAGGAGGGCATCCCAGTCAGAGGAAAAAGTATGAGCAAAGAGGTGAAACAAACAAGCGTATTCAGGAACTGGATATTCATTAAGAATCAAATGAACATCAAATGGAAATGTTTGGATTGGAAAAAAACAGGGGGTAGAAGCCTATGTGTCTGGGATTTTATCTTGTAGTTAATGGGGAGCCAGTGAAGATATTGGGGATGGGGTAGGAACAGTGGAATCACAACATAGCATCTACTTTTGGGAAGGGTTTCTTCAAAACCAAGGGGAAACTATATATTTTAGTATATGTGCTGCCGAAGCGAGCACAAGGGGGAAACTATATATATACACACACACATGTATATATGTATACATATATATATGCACATGTATATATGTATATGTATATACATATATATGTGTGTGTGTACATATATATGTATATACAACATATATATACATATATGTGTGTTTATGTACATATATATGTATATATAAATATATATACATTATAATGTATATAAATATATATACAAAAATATATATATAAATATATATACAAAAATATACATAAATATATATACATTATAATGTATATATAAATATATATACATATATATGTATATAAAAATATATACATATATGTATATAAAAATATATATATACACATTATATATATATAATGTATATACATATATTTTTTAATGTGTGTTTGAGGGGCACCTATGTGGTTTAGTCAGTTAAGCGTCTAAGTCTTAATTTTGGCTCAGATCATGATCTCAAGGTTGGTGAGTTCGAGCCCCTCATCAGGCATTGGGCTCTGCACTGACAGTGCAGAGCCTACTTGGGATTCTCTCCCTTTCTTTGCCCTTCCCCACTTGTGATCTCTCTTTCAAAATAAATAAATAATTTAAAAAATTAATGTTTATTTTTGAGAGAGAGAGAGAGCATGAGCAAGGAAGGGACAGAGAAGGAGGGAGAGAGACACAGAATCTGAAGCAGGTTCCAGGCTTCAAAATAAATAAATAAACTTAAAAAAAATGTGCGTTTCATATGGAATACGTTGCAGGCATGAGGGGTGGAGAATGGAAATCACACCTGTCACATACCTTCCAGCCTCCGTAAACATGCAAAGTTTAATCACACGTATTTCTATTAGTACTTAGACATGTGAGGCAAAAGCTGGTGGGGAGTGACAGCGACAACAGGGAACAGAAAATCCACAGAAGAGCGAAAAAATAAATCCTGCCTTGCCATGTGTGCTCTGGCCTGGCCAACATTGGTCTCAGTAGCCCCCTGTCCAGCTCATTTGCCACCACTTACTTCTCTACAATTTCCCACCTCCAACCCCCACTCAGAAATACAGTAAAAAAAAATCTTTTGATCTGTACAAAAATATCCATCCATGAGAAAGGTGAGGACTTTTTAAAAGAAAGTTTTTATTTCATTTCATTTCATTTCATTTCATTTCATTTCATTTCATTTCATTTCATTTCATCTCATTTCATTTCATTTCAGACACAGAGAGAGCAGGAGTGGGGGAGAGGAGCGGGGGGGGGAGAGAGAGAGAGAGAGAGAGAGAGAGAGAGAATCTAAAGCAGGCTCCATGCTGAGCACAGAGCTCTGTCCCATAACCCTGGGATTGTGATCTGACCAGAAATTAAGAGTTGGACGCTCAACAGACTTAGCCACCCAGGTGCCCCAATGAGGACTCTCGTAGAGCTGAAATCCAATCAGAGACATAAAGATGACAGCGTTGTTTTCACAAGATGCTGTCAGCATTAGGGGCCGGGTGCGCGCACATTTAATTACCAGATGTTTACACTTCAAAACTTGGCCTTTGCAACCACTTGTAAAACCAATGCCTCCACTGCGATTGGACCTGGGGGATGAAACACCTTTAAATTCCCAAGCTCTGCATCCGTCACTAATAATTTCGAACCACGTAAATGGCATTAGAATGTGTATTATGCTTTCAACCTGGTTTTACATCTAATGTGCTTCTTATATAAGCTGCCACGCAGTCCAATGAGGAGCAATTACAGCGAATCAGATTCAGTACCAAATATTTTCCCTTTGTTGATGGCAGGAGGAAATGTCTTCCCCACTCTGAACATCAAATACGTCCATGAGGGCTTGACTGAAATAATGTCGTCAAAAAGGGTAGGCATCTCATCCAGAAAAGCACACGATGAATTTTAGTCCATGGCCTTGTTTGGGGATAAAACTATGAGGGAAATAAAAACCATTTGTCAGTGGCTGTAAATGAGAATATGGGAGATATTTACACCCAGCCTCTGTTTCTCCTTATCCTTCGTCATCTCTCTTCCTGCCAGTATAATTGTCAACCTGTCTCTGGAGCTTCATACCTTTCCCAAATGTGTTTCCCCCCTCTGCCTTATCTCTTCAAAGCCATCAGTCACACAGCAGATTTGTAATGAACTTGCTCTCTGCCAAGGCAAGAAAAAAAAAAGTGACATCATTTTCAAAAAGGGGAGATCAGCACTTTAATCTCAGTGAGATAGAAAGGAGAACAAAGGGAATGTCTGGCAGGGCTAACAGGGAGAAAGAATGGTACGGAGCACACGCTTTCTTTCCCTCTCCATGCTTTGTACACTACGCTTTAGAAATTTGGACTCCATTTGTTTTCCATTCTCATCGTATCCTCCTGGCCCTGCAAGGTCCGGTCTGGACATGATTACCAAGAATAGGGTGTGGCATTCTCCTCCCCGCTTTTGTGAGTTTGGTGGAATGGGGTGAGGGTGAGACGTTTAAAGTCTTGTTATAGAGTTTCAACATTGATGCAGCATTGTACAATGTTGAGGTGAAGTAGCTAGCACATGAATCTGATCCGGCAGGTGTATTCTAGTTGTGGCTAAAATTAATCCAAATGAGAAGAGATGGCCATCAAAGGAAGAAAGGGCAAGCATTTTTTTTTCTTTTAATCACTGCTGATCCCATCAGACTAAATTGTAGACGTGTGGATCGAAGGTAATGTGGGAGTCAGCACTGAAGGCTCAGAGGCTAAGATATTAAAACAGCTGTTTACAATAACTTGTGATGTGCAATCAGAATTATTATATAAAAAAAATTATAATCCTCTTAAATAACCAAGCTGGAAAGAAATGTAGGTTCTCTCCAATTACCATGATTTTAGTTACTGTGGGGCCATGTGCAGGAGATTATCAAATATGTACCATTTGTTAGAGAAATGTGATGAGTCACCCCTGATAAAAGAGAGCAAATGCTCTCTGTTTAAAGGGAAGCTGGTTTAGGATGAGACATGTGTGTTGGACATGAACCTCCCAAGCCACAAGTTCAGGTGTTCCAAGAATGTAACTGTTTAAAATCTTTTCTATTAGTTTCTGTCTGGAATCTTTGCTTCTCCTGTTATCAGGATCCCAATCTTAAGTCAGTTTCTGGTAAACCCACTTCAGCCCAGATTTTGCTTTTGCTTTTACTTCTCTGTGTTGAGCCAAATTTCATGGGTTTTACTCAGTTTCCAGGTCTTTTTCCCAGTCCCACCTACAAAATCCAGTATCTACTAAGGTACGCATCACTCCATCTGGTTTCCAGTCTGAGCCCCTCTTGTCTCTTCCTAGTAAGGCATTCGATTTACCATTGTATCACTGGTTGTCATTTCAGAAACTATTTGGTGTCCCTGGGATCATTACCATGAAGTATATACAGCTCCTTTGGCCATTTCTCAGTTATGTTCATATCCCTCGGCACACTGGGATACCACAAGAAACCTCTAGATGCTTTCTGTCCGTCTTGTGGTAAACAGAAACTTGGGGGCCATTCCAGAACTCTGCCTAGATTGAGCAGGCTGCATTTTCTACTCTGGTGATGCCTTCTCACTCTGGCATGGCAGGAGATGGGGGAAATGATGTCTAACATGCTTCTGCCTCCCACATTCCACCCAACAAAGGAAGGCACTGGTCTGTGGATGGTCTGTTGGCTCTAGGTCCTTACCAGCAATCTGGGATGTGGTCCAGAGAGGGAGGATGTAGCTGGATTTAGAGCCGTTCCTCAGATATCCATACAACCATCTCATTTCACTTCTTTCCTCACTCCCTACACACAGAGATTTTGTCTCCTTTGTGATCACAAAAAAACAGAGGAGAGAATGTCTACCTCCAATCGAATTACTTAAAACCCCAGTCGATTGCGCTCATGGTTTATAATATTAAAAAACTTGAAACTTGCAATAAAAAACAAAACTTGTTGGGGAACTTGGGTGGCTCAAGTCGGTTAAGCATCCGACTTCGGCTCAGGTCATGATCTAGCAGTTGGTGAGTTCGAGCCCAGCATCCAGCTCTGTGCCGACAGCTCACCGAGTCTGGAGGTTCCTTTGAATTCTGTGTCTTCCTCTCTGTCTGCACCTCCCTTGCTCACGTTCTGTCTCTGTCTCACACAAAAATAAATAAACATAAAAAAATTGTTTCCCCTAACTATTATCTCTACAGTATTTTTTTAAAGTCTATTTTGATTATAAAAAACGAGTTTTGATCTTGTTCGGTTTTTTGGTATTTCTGTTAAACATATATACCCTAAATGAAAGTGTATCAGGAAATTTCAGGGAAATATCATATGCTAATATTTCAAAATGCTATCAATTCTATGTTTCTTTCCCCCTATAAATATTTGCCTACCAAAAATAATATGTGATTCTTGCTTACTTGTCCGGCTCTCCTCCAAGAAACAGAGAACTGTGTCATTATCTTTAATTCATTTCTCCAAAACAATAAATTCCACACAGAACAAAAAGAGAATATATATACAAAGTACAGTCCCCTCTACAGAGGTCCTCCAAGATTCTGTAGATAAATCTGCACGATGAAGTAAAGATATGTAGCCAAGAGAATCCATCCATTGACTGAATAGACTTTTATGGACCGATGTCAATGTACAAAGGGCTTTGTCTAGACAGAGTCCAAATGAACTTTCAGAGCTTCCTGGTGATGTGTACTATGAGACACCAAAGTTAATCTTCATTTGTAGATGGACACTTGAGTTATTAAGGTCATGTGGACCAACTAGACCTAAGGCTTACATGGAGAAAAACACATGGACACAGTGGAAGTTAAGGGGAGGGGATAGAGAGACAAAAACAAAGACCTAGAACAAGGGGAAAAAAATGGTAAGAGTCACAAAAATTATGACAAAAAAGTGGAGGGGACAGACTGCAACTGATATTTTTTTTAAGAGAGAGAGAGAGAGCAGGAGAGGGGCAGAGAGAGAAGAGAAAGAATCGTAAGTAGTGTCCACACCCAGCGTGTGGGGCTTGATCTCATGATCCTGAGATCATGACCTGAGCCAAAACCAAGAGTCAGAGGCTTAACAGACTAAGCCACCCAGGCGCCCCTGACTGATATCTACTAACTACTCTATCTCCCTTTTTCTTTCCACCAGCTCCATTTTCTTGACTTGAGCTCATTTGAATGTGTTGCTTTTCCTTGTATCCAAATGAACCCTGGCGATAACAGGTGTGGGGAGTGAGCCTAGTCAGCTTACAGACCCCTTTTCTTTATTTCAGGTGAGTAGCATACTTTCTCATCATTACATTCTTTAAGCCTCACATAAACACTGACCACATGATGTCATGAGCTTGTTGGAAGGGCGTGGCTAAGGGTGCCTATGCAAATCCCAAGGGGCAGATAGTACAAATGAAAAAGGAGAAAGGTAATATACAGCTGTTATATCCAAAGTGGCAGAAGGTCTGGGAGCCGAGGAAGCAAGTGATCTTTCTTCATTTACTGACATGGTCTTAAGGGCAGTGAATCGTTCAGTAGTGGTCCCCTAATGTTAGTGAACGTATTACCAGAGCACTTACTAAAAATGGAGGTTACAAAGTCCAACTCCCCCCAATTAAAAATCCCATCAATATCTGTTGTCAGCCAGGCATCTGAATTCTTAGTCAAGACCCCAGATGATACTTAAACCACCAGGTGATCTGAATGATTTTGGCACTCCAAAATTCACCTGTTGAAATCCTACCCCCCAAAGATGGCAGCAGTGGGAGGTGGGGCACTTGGGAGGAGCTTCAGCTGCACTAAAAAGTGATCAGGCTGACATCTGGATCTTGGACTTTCCAGCCTTCAGAAATGCGAGAAAGAGATTTCTGCCATTTCTAAACTACCTAATCTCTGGTATTTTGTTATAACGGTCCAAACAGATTAAGACAATACCAATGCAAGGGGTTCTTTAAATACGTATTGAAGATAAAAAAGCTCTAATTTGATCTGTAATGCTTAGAGTGCCATGTTCCCAAGACTCTAACAGTGGTCCCCCACTTCTCAATCCCATCTGCCTCTGAATCCTGCATAACTTTAGACATTCAGAAATTAGAAGACAGAGTATAAGAGTAGATGGGATGGAAAAGGTGAGGGTTGGCTCTTGTGTTGGTCGTGGTGGTGTTGGTGGTGATTTTTTAATTAGCTAGGCTTTGCGTTGAATGTCTTGTGTAAAACGTCCTACATTTAGAGCTGCATGGGACCATTGCAAGAACATAACCAATTGATTAGAGTGTTAACAATACCTGAGATATCAAACTGGCAATGTCCTGGGCCACACTCCTTTCTATCAGGTTCCCACAAATTGTATTATTTTACTGCCTTACTTCCTACCATCAGTTAGAACTTTGGTACATTTTCTTGCAACTATTAGCCTCGTGTTTTCAGACATGGAATACATTTCATGAGGTATGTTAGACCCTTTCAGAGGCTACTAGGCACTCTTGAGAAGAGGACAATGCAGTAACAAATTTAATGCAAACTTTGGACCTTGATGACTATTTTGCCTCAGGGCTAGCAGGGAAGGTCATAATATGAAACCTGGAAACTCATGAGGATTAAGGTAAACCTTTATAATTCCATCCAGTAAGCTCCCTGAATCTGGTGGCGAGATCCAAGAATGATATGTAGGGTTATATAGGTTACTGATTAGATCACATCTTAGATCCCTATCCTTGGACATACTCAGATCCTAAGTCTTTCCAGCTGATTCCTGATTCTTTCTCCTAAAATAAGACCTCCTGAGAGGAAAGAGTTAAACCTGTTTTCAGAAGGTTCTGCCTGACTCTGAAGAGGTCATCCCTCACCACGGCCTGCCTACTTGATGAAAAGTAGCATATTAGGCTTCTAGATAGAGTTATGAGAGAGAGAGAGAGATCAAATAAAGAAAGAAGTACCTCCCACTCATAGACTTACAAAATATATAGCCTTTTGCAAAATGTACAAAGGAGGATTCATAGACTGATGAGCAGTTTGGTGTTCCCAAAATACAGTGTCTCATGTAAGAACTTGAGAAGATAGAAGACCCAGTTAAGGCAAAGCCATAAAAACAGAAGGCAAAGTGAATTCATTTTGTAATTTGTTTTATTATCGCAGGATTTATAGGAAGCAGTTCTACCTATTGCACAAATCTTTTTTAGTTTTGTTCCCTTCCATTTTTTTTCCCCCTCTGTTTTAAACTTTGGTCTTGGAAAGTGCTGAATAAAGACTTAGAGAAATCAAGTCCTATATATCTGGCAGGTCCTATAAGTACTAATAGTCTCACAAAACAGTGCCGTACTTTTGTCTGAGAGACTTAAGACCGAAAGAGTAAGCAACACATACTTACAAACACTCGCAACACACGTGTCTGAACATGGAGACATGGACAAACACAAACACACACACGCATTACCTTTCTGTACTTGATTCTGGCTTAGTTAGAGAAAGCAGTGTTTGCACCTCAACACTTTCTTCCTTGTACCCTCTCAGGATGCAAAACCAAGGTAGGATTTATTTTGTAAGAAAGGGTGGGAATTATCTGTCTTGCTTCAGTAGCACTCAATAATAGATTCTCCATCATAGTATATTAGGAGACAATAACATTTTAATAGATTTTTTTAGATTTTAAATGTAGTTTTACAGCCATTATTTATTCATTCACTTTTAACTATTTGTCCAGCACCTGCTATGTGCCAGGCATTGTTCTAGGCTCTTGCGTTAGACTGTGGGCAAAGATCTCTGTGCTCATGAAGATTATATTCTAGAGAATTATCTCACTTGAGACCTCCAATACGTCTGCCATATACTTTCTTTTGAGGGAAACATGACTTGAACCCGGATTGTAATCCAGAAGCTCTGTGTTTTTACTGGACTGTGCTGTTTATCTTACAAAATCTAATCAGTAAAAAATAGGGTAATTATAAGAACCTCTGTAAATATCTACTCCATACTAGGAAACATATAAGTATACTAATCAGTTTAGTAAATGGGTAAATGATTTGGAAGGCCAAATCATTAATCTAAGTAGTAAACTCAAGCACTCCGTGAAGGTATTCAGAAGTGACCCAAGAAATAGTAATTTAATATCTATAGAAAGTACAGAATGTGACTTTACATACTCTGCCATGTAGTTGTTTGACTAATTAATTTGACTCTAAATTAAAACTGGTATATAACACAAGAAAGAATTTCTGGTTCCCATTACAAGCATACTTTAGTTGGTTTCCACCTAAGTGCAAATCTTTTTTTAACCAAAGTAATTGGTATTACAGCTCTCATTTCCCTTTAAAACAGTGGTATTTTCCATTAGATTCCGTTTTAAATGTTTTTCAAATATTTGTCACATTAGATTCGCATCTCAAACTGATCAAGTAAAGTGGAAATCTCCAGCCTATCCCTAATTTACTTTTAGTCAAGAAACATGAAGAGCCCGTTTCCATCTTATAGGTGACACAGCTTGTGAGATTTATTTGAGAATGTTAGACTAATTCTGTACAAAAGCTATTCAAATATGAACTAATTAGTGTACCACATAGGGTAGTCTTAAACCCTTATGTTTTAAGTTTTTATTTCACTTTTATGAGAAGAGAAGCTTATTTGATTGTGTTGAGACCATTCTCAAAATGGGTTGATTTTGCCCCATTTTCCCCTCCCTAATGTCTTCCAACATTTTCTATGCTTTTACTTGCAATGCCGAAATCATTACTTTTCTTATACTTGCCCAAGTAGCATTAAGTCTTTAGTTTCTAACAACACAAGGCCCCAGTGCAGGTATGTGTTTAAGAAGAAAAAAGATTATGGGGCGCCTGGGTGGCTCAGTCAGTTAGGCATCCGACTTCGGCTCAGGTCATGATCTCACACTCCGTGAGTTCGAGCCCTGCGTCGGGCTCTGTGCTGACAGTTCAGAGCCTGGAGCCTGCTTCAGATTCTGTGTCTCCCTCTGTCTGACCACCACCCCCGCCCCCCCTCCCCCCCCACCTTCATGCTCTGTCTCTCTCTGTCTCAAAAATAAATAAACATTAAAAAAAAGAAGAGAAAAGATTGTGACTACAGATTGAATGGGGAAGAGCGTGGAGTGAGAAAGAAAGATAAGTTCCAAATAAAACAGAAATGATCCCACATCACTAACAGTCCACAAATTCATTTAGAAATTCCATATTAAACTTCAGATGAATTTTTGCTTTCTAAAAAAAAAATTCCACCACTTTTATTTTCTTGACAAATTTTAAGCTAGATGGCATGGTTTTCCTCTACCCAAAGTATTCTTGGATAATATAAACCCAAAATAACTTTTCTTTATATTGAAAGGTTCTAACTGGTAGAGAATTTATCAGATCTTAAGATACGAACTTTACAGGGGCGCCTGGGTGGCGCAGTCGGTTGAGCGTCCGACTTCAGCCAGGTCACGATCTCACAGTCCTGGAGTTCCAGCCCCGCGTCAGACTCTGGGCGGAAGGCTCGGAGCCTGGAGCCTGTTTCCGATTCTGTGTCTCCCTCTGTCTCTGCCCCTCCCCCGTTCATGCTCTGTCTCTCTCTGTCCCAAAAATAAATAAACGTTGAAAAAAAAAATTAAAAAAATAAAATAAAAAAAAAAAGATGAGAACTTTACAATTACTAGAAAAACAGATGTAATTTTTAAATACTCTGATTTCTGGGGCGCCTGGGTGGCTCAGTCGGTTGAGCGTCCAACTTCAGCTTGGGTCATGATCTCGAGGTTTGTGAGTTCGGGCCCTGCTGTTCGAGCCGTGCTGACAGCTCAGAGCCTGGAGCCTGCTTCGGATTCTGTGTCTCCTCCTCTCTCTGCCCCTCCCCTGCTCATGCTCTGTCTCTCTCTGTCTCTCAATAATAAATAAACGTTAAAAAAATAAAAAAAAATACTCTGACGTTCTGGAACCTTATAGAGCACCACGTAGAATTGGTTTGCACATAGTAAAAGACTTCACCAGCCCGCACAATATTTTCTATCAGGGCATCATGCTCTGGGCAGGACGGGGGATAGTTTATCAGACAGGTCCCTGTCAAGAGAAAAAACAAACAAACAAGACCACTAGTTATCTTCACACAAGGATTTGTTTGTTATAAATAATTGTCAACCAGACATTACAGCAATGAAACACAAAAGGAAGACATTATGGATTTATAAAAGCACTTACTCTTCCTTTCCAACCTGGGCCGGCAGAATGGCTCCCTCAAGAAGGGTCGCGAGAAGGGCCGTTCTACCATCAATGAGGTAGTGACCAGAGAACACGCCATCATCGTTCACAAGCGCACCCATGAGTGGGTTTCAAGACGTGTTGCCCCTCAGGCACTCAAAGAGATCTGGATAGTTGCTACGAAGGAAATGGGAACTCCAGATGTGTGCATTGACACCAGGCTCCACAAATCTGTCTGGGCCAAAGGAGAAAGGAATGTTCCCTACCGTATCCACATGCAGTTGTCCAAAAAACACAATGAGGATGAAGATTCACCCAACAAGCTCTATATGTTGGTTACCTGTATACCTGTCACACTTTTCAAAAATCTACAGACTGTTACTGTGGGTAAGAACAAATTGCTGATTATCAAATAAAGGTATAAAACTACACACACACACACACACACACACACACACACACACAAATTACTGGGAGGAGCAACTGCCATCCCTAGGGCTCAGGGAACAAATGGAAGAGTATGGTATTATTAAAATCTGGAAGCCTAGAAGAGCGTGTGATGGAGTTTGGACACAGAGCTCTGCAGAAGGACCCTTGGTTGGCTGATGCTGGCACATCAGAAATTAGGAGGAGGGACCTCCTGAAGTCAGAACCTAGTTTAACTGGTTCTGATAGAGCTGAAAGGCACTAAGAGATTGTTTCTAGGATGTGAAAAAAAAAAAAAAAACAACTGTAAAATAGCTATTGGAACCCACTGTCAATGCCAGTGGAAAGAGGAACTTCAAGGGTGGCCCTGGTAAGAACCACAGATTATGAACGTGCCCCTTTTTCCTCCTCTTACTTTCCAGCTTCTGTCTCGGGCCCCCTGTTGGCAAAGCCTAACAAAGGCCAGCTGGCAATGGAGAAGTGGAATTAGTTGTTCCTGGAATCACAAAACAAAATATAGAGGGATGGATTTGAAGCTGAGAAAGACAGCCGCTTAACTGCTACAGAAAGAAAACATATCATTAGGGTTTATAAAGCTATATGTGTAGTTCTAGAACAGAGAAAACAATATTAGTAATTGCTAGCCTATAATAGCATCTACTGTGTACTAGGTTCTATGCTACCTGATACCTATGTGCTGTCTTATTTAATTGTCCAGACATCTAATGAGACAGGGATCATCATGAACCGTGAACACTTATTTAAACTGGTTAAAATTGTGGATTTTAAGACAGAAGTTCCCTTAAGCTATCATTTGCATTTGGTCCAGCCCTTTCTCTCTCTCTCTCTCTCTCTCTCTCTCTCTCTGTATGTATATATATATATATATATATATACACACTCTTGTTATTTGTGTAGATGATATAGATAGATATAGATATAGATATAGATATAGATATAGATATAGATATAGATATAGATATAGATATAGATATAGATATAGATTGTAGGTGAAAGTTTTTTTGTCGAAGTAAGTTGAATTTATTGGTTACTCTAGATATCAGGTCTTTGAATACTATTCTATTTTATTTTATTTTATTTATTTTGAATCCAGTATAGTTAACATACAATATTATGTTAGTTTCAGGTGTACAATATCGTGATTCAACAATTCTGTACATTACTCAGTACTCATCAAGATAAGGGTACTTTTAATCTCCTCCACCTATCTCACTCATCCCCTACTCACCTCCCCTCTGGTAACCATCTGTTTGTTCTCTGTAGTTAAGAGTCTGTTTCTTGGTTTGTCTCTCTTTTCTTCCCCTTTGTTTGTTTTGTTTCTTAAATTCCACATAGGAGTGAAATGACATGGTATTTTGCTTTCTTTGACTGACTTATTTCTCTTAGCATTATACTCTCTAGCTCCATCCATGTTGTTACAAGTGACAAAATTTCATTCTTTTCTTTATGGCTGTATATATACACACACCATATCGTCTTTATCCATTCAGCTCTCAATGGACATTTGGGCTGCTTCTGTTTTTTGGCTATTGTAAACAGTGTTGTAATAAACATAATGGTGCATATATCTCTTCAAATTAGTATTTTTGTATTCTTTGGGTAAAAACCCAGTAGTATAAGCACAGTATCTTTAAAGCAAACTCAGCTAACCAGTGTTACTCTAAGTTACCCGTAGCAACCAGGAAAGTTAGAAGTGTTTGAATAATTCTTTCATTGGAATTATAAGCCGCAGCTGTATATAAATATCATAGCCTTTTCTCTTAGTCATAATGTGAGAAAAAAATAGTAATATTTAAGAGGAAATAGTAGCATACTAGAGACATGAATTGGTTGAGCTTAGAAGCACTTTGATTAAAATATATTTATTTTTCAATTCAGACAATGACGATACAGTTGATAAATTCTCTTAGCTGAAAATGAAGGAAGAAAAATAATCAACTCCTAGAGGAGTCATTAAGAGTCAAAACATACAAGTGAGATTTGAAAGTGAAAGTGAGGCAATAAAACTAGTGGTTAGCAAGGTAATAATTACTACTAACATCTAATAGAAAGCCATTGTATTACTATAGCATATATGTTATTTAGATATATAATAGTTTATATATGTACTATTAACATATATCATATCTATATCTATATATAACAGCTATAACTAGTGTTTACTATCATCTCTGTGCCAAGCAGTTTGGTTGACAAATAAATACACAAATATATGTAACTCTCCTCAATGACACTATGAAATAGTCATTGCTTTCATAGTTTTGTAGATAAGGAAGCCAAGAGCTACAAGATGGTAGAATGGAATTTAAACTCTGTTTTATTGAATTCTAAATATTTCATTTGTTCTACCTTCCCCGTGACCAAATGTTCAGAGGTAACATGCCAGATGCCAAGGAGAAGAACCAACTTGGTTTCTCTTCTTAATTCCTTTTCCCTTTCACCCAACCTTGCACAGGTACTCATGGTAGCATATGAAGAAGAGAATGGGGCAAAAACTCACCTGTCTCATGCCAGGTCCCTAACTCTAATTCCATCCTGTTTCCCACATCAGTTACAACTAAGGTATTGTCTATCTTCTTTCAATGATAAGATATCCTGGATCTTCAAGTTCTAGCAATACTGCACAAAAATATACAACTACCAATCAGCACAGAAACTATTGGTTTGATGTACAAGCGATATAAAAATGCTTATGAGTGATACACTAGTTATAATTGACAGGAGAGCCTAAAGGTGAAGTCACCCCTTCCATACTTAAACCCTGGCTGAATTCTACTTACTAGTTCCATGGTGTTAGGCCAGTGATTTCACCACTGCAAGTCACACACACATACAGGCACAAGATAATAAGAGTCCTATCTCACAAGGATGTCAGGCTCTAATAGCATAATACATAAAAAGCACTTAGCACAGTGCTTGGAAAATAGTAAGCGCTTAACAAATTTTAGCTTTTGTTAGTGGCAGTCAATGGGTTTACACATGGTGTCACATCTTATTTTGTATCCTCTGAAAGTTCTTTATGGGACAAATCTAATATTTATGAGTCGACGCCGATATCCTTGGAAACAGGTGTCTACAAACTGTTCCTGGTACAGAAAATGCAGTGGAAGTTAGTCTTGCACACTCCTTGCCTAGCAGCAAGGTAGAAACTCAAGGCAGTCAGATCATGTGACACCCTCCTAGGCACAACTTGAGTTATACATTCTCGTTGACAGAACCCGCAGTCCGTTAACACCTTTGCATGGAGCCTCTACCACACTGTTTTACAGTGCCTATACCTGACACGATGCTATAAAGTGAACAATTTCATAATGAGTTCCCTAGCATGGTTGGTATAAATTTATTGCATAAATCCAAGATGGAGCCTCCTCACACCTGGGTCCCATCGACTGGAATACGTTCGGTATGCTTGGGTTTATTTTTGGAAGCCTTTCTTATTTGTTTGTGTCGCCTTCTCTTATCATTATCCTATCTTTACTATTTTAGTCTGGCAGTTAGAAGCTTTTGGTTACAAATAAGAAAAGGCCAAACTATTGATTTTAGTAAGCAATAAGAACATGTAATTGTCATGCGTGATAGGAAACTGGACATCGGTTTTTCCAGGGTTGGCTCAAGGCTCAGCGCTGTTGTCCAGGATCCAACCAGCTTCCATTCCTCTTTCTTATTATCCACCGCATGTGTTACTCTCAATCTCAGACACTAGAGGTGTAAGAATGGTATCCAAAACATGCAAGGAAATCAATGTTTTTGGATATTACTGAATCATCTACAGTCAAAATGAAGAAAAAAAGGTCAAATAACAACAGATACTAAGATTAGTATCACCTCCGGCATCAAAAAGAAAGCCACGTAACGTTCCTAGAACTCTACTTGCTCATCTCCCAAATGAATATAAATGTTCTTAAATCATCATTAAATGCCTCACTTCCCACCTGTCACATTTCAGGCACTTAGTAATAAATAAACACATAATGAATGTGTTAAGAAATATGGAGTTAAAGGAAGTGCATTTTAGTTATTCATTCTTATATACTTGAATATAATCGGACAGTCTAGGTTTGTTTCCATGGGACGTTTAAAATCATGGTATTTCAAACGGTAAAAGGTAGGATTTGCCTGGCGCAGCCACAGATCTTTGCCCTTCCTGTGTACTGATGTTGCTTGGCTGATCTGGGCACGCCTATATGTGAAAAAGTCTCAGTGTTGATTCGTCTCCAGTTTACCTAAACCTGTCTGAATGGTAGAGCCAGACAGCTGAGTCATTCTCTAACAATTGCCAACTGGCGATGACTTTCCAAAGCCAGACAATCCTCCTTCATGGTCATTTCTCCCTCTTTTTTTCCCCTCAAGGATCATAAAGCATATCCATTATTTTCCATCTATTGTGTCATAAAATAGTGATTCCAAATGCTGGGAAGGTGAGTGATTTCTTGGAAAAGGAAACTATAAGGCAGAAGCTGAAACAAAGACCCAATTATGCGTAGAGGTGCTGAAAGGCATCTAGACCAGGAAACACACTACCAATAATCAAAGAAGTTCACAGTTCCTTCTGGGTTTATTGTCATTATTTAAATGTGAGTGAAAGAGAACAACAAAAGAACTCCACAGTGAGAGCCAAACTGCACTTGCCCAGATTCATGCTAGGGCTTGCTTGAATTTTCTTATACCCAATTCCTTCCCCATGGCCCTACTCATCTTTTCTTGGAGATAAATGTAGGCTCAGTCTCCCCAGGGCTCAGCCAGAAAATCCAGCTGCCAGAAATGTGCTGGCTGATGGTCTTTCTGGAGCTACTTCTCTGCTACTTACTTGGGTCTTTCAAATTTGGGAAAGGAAGGAAGAACAGAGTGAAAATGTTGTGAAAAGCCTGGCGACAAGCTCTATTAAAAACCAGCAACTAATAACGCTCAAGCACTGAAGTAGTAGTAATTAGATTTCTATGCAGTAACATTTGTCCACTATTAACTATAGTTTCATTTTGCCTATCTTTACTTTATTTTTACAATATTGACCAAAAAAAATGTTATTTCAATAGAGTTCTTTTTCAGTGTTTATGAAAATGTGACCCACCAGGGACTTTCTATAAATAACAAATAATTAATCTTTAGTCTAACTTACCTGCAGAACTAGTGGTAAGATCCTATTAAGGCCAATAGAATACTTTGCTTATCTACCTAAAAACAGTAGTGTTTGTTTGTTTGTTTGTTTGTTTTTAAGTAGAATCTCTAGCCATATTAAAGAAAATGAAATGACAGTTTCATGTGAGGTTTACACAAACACATGGAGATGATGGAAGTTATTTTGAATATTGGCAGACTTGAGAAGGGAAATGGAATTCTTTTAAGTGAATTACTAGAGGGTGTTAGCCATAATTCAGTATTTACTTGCAGACTTTCAGAAAGAGTAGCTCACTGTTCATTTTATGTGATGAGTTGTTAATATTACATGAAATAACAAATTGGCATCATAACTAAACAGAAACTCTGGAAGGTTTATCATAAACAGAATGATGGGAATGTAAGTATGGGAGTTAGGTTTTTACTGGCAAATGGATTATTCTGCACAATGTGAAATTAGTCAACACTGCTTTTCGATCAGCGACTCTTCATTCTCAATTATAAATGCCTTCATTACACAAATCTTATTTATTATAATTGTGGGTGAGATTAAATTTTTTACAAGGAGAGCCTATTATATCATTCTGTTATTTTTGAAACCTTAGTTGTTTCACACTTACCCAAATGAAGAACTGATATGTGGCCCTACAACCATTCCAGTGATGGCAAAACCATTCCAACAGCATTCTTAACATGCTTGAAGCTGACGGCTCCCAGACAAATGTCCCACTGTTCCCCATTCCCTTCAGTTTCTGGTGTTAAGTATTAATGGAGCTCCCCACCACCCTGCAGAAGATAAGATAAAATAAGATAATAAAAGAAAATCTACAGAAAATACCATGGAAGCTTCTGGTTGACGCAGTGCTGGCTACAGGAAGGCATATTAATGAGTGGCACTATGAAGTGGAGGTGAAATCATTTTTTAAAATGTCAATGAGGGATGCCTGGGTGGCTCAGTCAGTTAAGTGTTCCACTCTTCATTCGGCTCAGATCATGATCTCAGAGTAGTGACATTAAGCCCCACAGTCTCCATGCTAAAGGAGTTTGCTTAAGATTCTCTCTTTCTCCCTCTACCCCATTCCCCCCCCCTTTCTCTCTCTCTATCTCTTTCTCTCAAATAATTTTTTTTTTAAATGGCAAGGTGATGACCTCTTAAAAAGCTCCTGTGGGGTGAACAGAGGGTAATTTAGCCAAGGCCTCATATAAAGGGTTTCAGGTTTAGACTTCTTAAACTTGTATTATTATCTCCAAATGCTGTTCTACCTTGTTATGAATTGAACTGTATCTCCCCCCAAATTAATATATTGAAGTTCTAACCCTGTAATGTCACTGTATGTAAAGATAAGGACTTTAAGGAGGTAATTAAAGTTAAGTTATTGGGACCCATGGGGTCCCAGTCCCATGGATCTGATGTCCTTATAAGAACAGGAACACCAGGAGTATGTCCACACAGGGGAAAGACCATGTGAGGACACAGCAAAAAGGTAGCCATCTGCAAACCAGGAAAAGAAGTCACACCAGAAATCAGCGCTGATAGCATCTTGATTGATCTTGGACTTCCAGCCTCCAGAACTGTGAGAAAATACATTTCTGTTGTTTAAGTCACCTTCTACTGTTCTGTTATGGCAGCCCAGGCAGACTAATACATATCTATAATCACAAAAGATAATCTGACATATTCGAAGATATTTGTCATTCTTCCAATGCTTGTCCATTTATAAAACCACTTTGCCTGAAGCCAATAATAACAATAGAAGAATCTATTAAACTTTTTCTCTTATTGGACACTGTTCTATGCATGTTAATTTCATGAAGCAATTCATATTATTACTTGCTTTACAGATAAGAAAAGGAATAAAAGACAGTATAAGTAAGTCAAATGACATACTCTAAATGTTGTAACCAGTAAAGTGAGCTACAGAATAACATGGGATAAGTGCTGTTTATGGGAATAACATGTTTATAAGTCTTGTTATTATCTGGGGGAAAAGAACAAGTGTATCATCACTGTGTATTTGTGTGTTTAAAGGTATTTCTTTAACAAATGTGAAAAATTTTAATTTTCCACAATTTGATAAAGCTTTTCGGTCACAAATTTCATAACGTATTGGGAATCTCAAAAGCAGGAGATAAAAGGATATTACTAGGAAAATCACTCTAGAGATGTACTGAGTTGTATCCATTAAGTACATTTATCTAAACATGGGGGAAATTGCTTGTATTTGAAAACAATCATGATTTTTATATATTGGCTTTAAAATTGAATGCCCAAATTTTCTTTTGAAATTTCTCACAATGGGCTTAGAAGTCAACATCTTTCCAGGAGGTAAGAAAGCTACTCTAAGCTTATTTTTAACTTGTCAGCAAGTAAAAATCTAACTAATGTTGATCTTTCTCTGACAGCACTTGCTTGGAAGGTTCCAAAGCTTTGATTAATATTTAAACACTAGGGCTTTCAAAGCAAATTTACAAGCTGAAATTACTAAAGCTACAATAAATACAGAAACATGTTACTGCTTTATTTTCTACATGAGCTGAAAAGAGCGGCCATTAGGAATAAGCAAGTAAAGTAGGAAGAACTTTGTTTTCAGTTTGTTTTTTCATTGACCATTAGAAATGTACAGTATGGGGGCACCTGGATGGCTCAGTTGGTTGAGTGTCTGACTCTTGATTTTGGCTCAGTTCAGGATCTTGAGATCTGTGGGTTCAAGCCCTGGGTCGCTCCATGCTGATGGTGCAGAGCCTGCTTGCATTTCTCTCTCTCCCTCTCTCTGCCCCTCCCCCATTTGCATGCTCTCTGTCTCTCTCAAAATAAATGAATAAACATTAAAAAAAGAAAAGAAAAAAGGAAATTTACAATATGAGAAGTAACCACGTTGTGGTTTTATTTACCAGCCCTGGAGCTAGACTGGCTGTGAGTGCTGGACCCACCACTTACTGGCTATGTGACATTGGGCAAGTTATTTCTCCTTTCAGTTCCTCAGTTTCCTCACCTGTGAAATGGGGTAGTAACAGTATCTATTTCATAGGAATTTTACACATTTTAAATGAGTTGCAACATATACTGCAAAGGAGACTGCCTAGCATATAGGAAATATTCCATATGTGCTTGCAATTAATATTTCCTGTAAATACAGTGCTTAAATAAAGTCATGATTCTATGATATTCAGCTATTAATTCAACAAATATTCATAAGTTCAACAAATGTTTATTAAGTCCAACTCTGGCTGTAGAGTTGAATAATTCAAAGACACATTGTCTCTTAAGATCTAGCATTAGAGTCGAAACTGAAAAAATGTTGATAGGTGCTGTCTACTGAGCTATCTATTAGAACACGGACCTGGGACATTGCAGCTTCTGGGAAGGGCTTTCTGGAAGGGGTATTGCTGGAGTTCAGTTCTGCAACTTTGATGACTTATTTAGTTAGAAGAGAATATGAAGAGTGCCATTCTTAGCAGAGGAAACAGCACAGCAAAGACATAATGGCCTGAGGAGTTTGGGAAACAAAAGGGAGCTGTGAATAGCTTATGAAGCATACATAAAGGGACCATGAGGAAATCAAGCTGAGAATTAAAGACTGATCCCATAACTTCTCCCAATTTTGAATTTTCTACAGCACCATGATGGTCCCTTTCATTGAGGACCATTAATTCAATTCTGACTACAAGTGGGGAAGAAAAAATTGCATAATACCCTTGCCTCGTTGTCCAAATTGGGTCAACAGTGTAATAAATAACCAGGTCAAAATCTTCTTGGTCTAAAGAATACGATTAATTGGACATGATCCAGTATACACTAATTTCAGAGTGCACTAATCTCACCTGCAGTTGAAAATAGTTTAATAGGCAGCTCGGAGATGGCTAGACAAGTGTTAGTCCAGAGAGCACCATAATATATTTAAAATTAAAGCTCAATATTAAGTAGTCCCATGAAATATAATAAAACTTCACATCTGGTTACAGAGTACACATTGTCTAAATTATGGAGATGGGAAATTGCAAACTAAGTGTGAAAGCAGCTTCAACTAATGACGGCTATTTATGACCCAGCCTGTTCTTTTGATGCATACAAAATTATTGAGCTTGTGGCGCACAAAAGCCTGAATAACTACAGAAAAAATTCGGATAAGAGAAATATTTAATCATGCCAGTTTTATTGTAGGTCGGCAAGGCCATATCTTTAGGTGGGCCTAAATCAACAATATTAAAATGAATAATTTACCCTGTTCTGACTTGAAGCTGACTGACTGTTTTATGCCTAAGGAAGAAAAACACTGGGCTTTGTAGGTCTTCACCCTGATGGCTTGTAATGCTCATCGATCTGAAACAAACAGTGCATAAATCTGTTCTTTAGCAACAGACTCAACTAAGGTGTCGATTAGAAATGACCAAGCAGAGACTGGAACATGATTACCATATCCATAGTACCCAACACCATTCACTGACTCATACACAAATACTTCATTGAGAATAATGAACTAAATAAAATACTCTTTCAAAAAGTTGAATTGCAAGGGACATTTTAGGAGATATCTGTGAGACAATTTTTTTTTTTCTGAGACAAAAAGATGAGTTCCTGATATCCCTGAATATTCAACCCATGCCCCTTCTAATTTTTCTTTCTTCCCTTAATGAACAAAGATCATAGAGTGAGGTTTCATTTTCCACTTCTGTTGACAATTTGGACAGTAAACTATTTCCACCTAATTTCATTTAATGTTAGAGGAGCTTAATTCAAGAGAGCAAGCTTATATTTTCAAAGGGAAAATAAGATAATCTCATGTTACTCTTTAGACCGAAGGATAACAGCAAACGAGATGAGTTTTGTAGTCAATGGCTGCTTACCAGAAGCCATTGGGGAACAAAAGATTCTCCTCTTCTGCAGAAAAGGAAGCTGAGACATGGAACAGCTTAGTAACTAAGCCACTCGCCAGACTAAGATATATCATCAGTGAGTGGCAAAGCCCCCAATCGAATCTAAGTCTGATGGGCTCTGTGGTTGTCATTCGTGCAGTTTACCAAATATTTATTGCTCTCCACCTTCTGGGCACATGGTAGAGTTGCACTTCCTTGTTTCTTTGTGGTTGGAGGGGATCATGGGTCTAGTAGTAGCCAATCAGCTGCAAGCACGAAGACACATGACTCTTCTGAATAAAGCTTATGAGTGCTGGTGCAAGACTCTCCAGAGCTCTCTTGCTCTTGGCCTGTGCAACTGGCAAGGTTCCAGCTAGTGGCTTCACCATCAGCCAGAGGCCCAGAGAATCCCCAGCTAATCTGCAGAGCAGCACTGGAACAAAAGGCCTTTTTTTATTTATAACTTCTGGGATTTGGGGTCTGTCGGTTTCCAAAACCCAGCTTCACCTATGCTGATGGACGAAGAGCACAAAGCCTTCTCCATAAAGGAACCCATAAACCAGGGATATCATCATGAAACCAAGTCACAAGGAACAGAGATAAAGCCTCGTGATGGAACGAAGAAGAGAATTGGGCCTCAAAGAAAGGAAAAATGAAGTTAAGAAGGGCAATTGCAATTCCAAGCATAAACCAAGTGTGGAGACTGAATTCGCTTGGCAGTTTTGGAGAACCACAAAGAATGTTCCCAAAGAATTCAAGGTGTCAGAAAGCAATTGGAACTTGAGAAATAATGAGCTACAGAGTGGAAATAGCGAAATGGGAACTTACTCAAAATATCTCTTCTCAATGTAAAATGGCCCATTTATAGATAACTGTTCATTTTTATGACCATAATATCATTCTTGGAAATACTATACAATGCCAGGACCTCTACAACCCTCTGGATGAGAAGATATTATTACAGTCTCTTTTCTAATTGTTTACATGTGTTTCTAAGATAGTGTTTTTTGATAATAAACGAAACACATGTGCTGTCTTAGGAGCCCTCATTGGGCTATAAACCCTCTGGAGGAACATTTGAATGGGAAAATGCTAGCTTAAGAAAAGTCATCTATTCCAACATGTGTCCAGCGATGGCTTTCAAAGGATGATTTGGGGAAACTCGGAGAGCGTTTGTGTTGGACTCTGCATATGCATCCATGGTCCTGAATGTCTTTGCATTGACTTTTGGGAACCAATGAAGAGCCATATACTTGGGATAATGATCAGCAGAAAGACAGCCTTGTAGAAAGTACACAGGGTCTTCTGCGATTCCAGACGAAACCTCATCAAGCTTTTTGATATTGTGAGGATGGATCTGGAGAACATGGCCAGTGGGAGAAAAATATATACATAACAAATAGAATTGGCTCTCTGAATTTTCCTAGTAAATGGAGTGTTATAGCAGAGGGAAAAGACTACATCTTGGTTTTCTAGTAATCAATTCTATCCTGTTCTAACTAACATTTTCCTGATACTTATTCTGGCAATATCTGGAGGCTTTACCTTTACTGTGAATTCTTCCCTGGAAGTTCTAGGTTGGATTGGGTTAGGTTACCTAGGTTCCCTTATGTGGGCCCCCCCCTTAACTCATACATGGCACTATGAATATATCTGGCGTATTTCATTTTAATTCATAAGTACAACTGTGTTTGACTCTTCTGCAAGACTGAAAGACCTCTGAGAAAGCAGTCCATGTTCAACACTGTGTCTGTAATACTCAGGACAGAGACAGACACAAAGTAGCTAGCTCAAAGCAAGTTTATTAAATAAATTTAAAAAGAAAACAAAAAAATGAATAAATGAACTTGAAACTAAATGGTAAAATGGTTGAGAAGGTAACATATTCTCCATTGTTTTAGAAACAAACCTCAGGAGAAGTCCCATCTTCTTACCTCATCAGATTGTTGCAAATGTCTTTACTATGTGGTGTCACATTCTAATCTATGTCCCTGTTACTTGCCTCCAAATTGTCTCATTTGACAACAATATATTATTGTCTCTGGTTTTTTAGATGAAAAACTAAAGCTCAGAGTGTTCAGGTGCTTTAAGGGAAATAATCCTTTTAGGGACAAGGACATATGCTTTCTAATCAGATGAGTTTATTGTAATAATAGCAAATCTGATGACTCTGAAGTGTGAGTAATGTTTCTCCACTGCTGTGATTCTAAATAATTTAAAATAACATTCACATGAACTCGTAAACAAATTCTCATTATGGAGATGTCTTCAATGTAATTTTGTAACCAAGGTGTAATGTTGTCTCTAAGAGCAAAGATTTGGAAAGTAGGCTACATGGCTTCAAAACCCAGCTCTACATAACCTATGGCAAGATGTCTATGTCTTAATTTCCTCATTTGCATTATGGGTTGCACATGGTTGTTGGAGGGTTCAGTGATTGACTATCTATCAAGTACTTAGGGCCTTGGTTACCACAAAGCCAATGCTTAATAGATATGATTTGTATCCTCATTGGAGCTATTTGAGTCAACAGACAATTATCATCAATGTTACTAAAAACAGAATAGACAAATTCTATTTTTCTTTTTTTAAAGGTTTATTTATTTATCTTGAGAGAGAGAAAGAGAGAGAGAGAGAGAGAGAAAGAGGGAGCATGAGGTGGGGAAGGATAGAGAGCGGGGGGAGAGTGAATCCCAAGCAGGCTCTGTACTGTCAGCATGGAGCCTGATGCAGGGCTTGACCTCACAGTTTGTGAGCCAAAATCAAGAGTAAGAAGCTTAACCAACTGAGCCACTCAGGTGCTCCTAACAATTCTATTTTTCCGCATATTACTATAGGGTTAGAAATTGTGGCTTTAGCATGGAAGACCATTCGTGGTCCAAAAGGCCATGCACAATGTGGCCCTTCCTGGCCTGGTCTGAGTCCCACCCACCTTAAACCTGTTCTTCTGCTGTGTTGAAGATTCTGCAAGTCTTATAAAGAAGGATGCCTCCAGGGGTGGCCGGCCTTTGCACAGTTGCTCATTCTATACAGAATGCACTCTCCTCTTCACTTGCTGCCCCTTTGCCTGGAAAACTCCTCCCACAAATTTAGGATTAAAAATTGTCTTCTCTGAAAAGCCTCCCATGTACTGCTTGCAGCCATACCTGACTAAGAGCCCCTCTAAGTACTCCTACAGACCCTGCACCTACCCTGTGATCGTACTTATTGATCTGAGTCTGCCCTATGCTTGCTTGCCTCACCCAGTGAACAGACAACAAACTAGCCAGAGGCAGGAGCTGAGTCTTTTCATCCTTTCAGTTGTCATATCTGCCACCATATTGGGAACATCAGAATGCTTAATAAATAGGTGTTGAATGAATAAACAGGTGAGAAATATCTTTCAAGTGGAGTAGAGTATCTCAGTTGCTCAGAACAGTACCTCCTAAGAATTTTCAAATCAGGGCATAGAGTCCCATAGAAAAAAGTGGGCAGTTTTTCTGCTTGAGGCTAACAGCACAGGTCCCAACCAGCCTGGACAACTGAAGGAGTCCATTCACCACACCCAAGCATGGACAGACATCTTCACCCTCTCCCTTCCCCACAAAAAAAAAAAGAAAGAAAGAAAGAAAGAAAGAAAGAAAGAAAGAAAGAAAGAAACTCTGGCTCAGAGCACAGAATATGACAACTCCTCCTTCTGCTTTTCCAGCCATTTTCACTCTGTCTTTCTTAGGAAGCCCTCATGTATTAAAGGTGATATTCTGCATTAATAACTGTGAAGATGGCACGTTTGGTACCATTGGTTGGAACAATCAGAAGGTACAGGATCTAGTGCCCTGTCTGCTATGCAGAGAAGAGCACTGACATACCCTTGCCAAGTAACAATTTTTTTTCCTTATAAAAATGAGCTGTTAATTCCTGCCCAGGCTATACCATGGGATATTGCCAGGATAATATAATCTGTTATAGACAAACTCAATCTGAGATAAAATTCTATACAAACATAGTAATGAATGGCAAGTATATGCATCTAGTATGTGAAATGATGTTATCCATTGTAAGTAGGTTCACTCTATAATTTATTTTATAAACCAGGACATAAATGAGAGTGAAGTAAGGTACTGTTAAGAAACACAGAACAGCAGGCAATCATCGACAGGGAATCATCAGGACTTTTTCAGGAACATCATTCCCCCAAATTATAATGAGTATTCTCAAAGGTGCTAGAATTTGAAATGCTTCTTTTGTTGGTACCCATTTTTGTCTATGCACTACTGCAACCCTCTTTTTAAATTTGGGGGCATTTATCATCTTTTGAAGGGAGCAAAGTACGATCTCTGTGTTGAGTCTTTCTTGCCCCCACCCCACAGCAGTTAAGGTATAGGCATGGCAACTAGGTCTTGTTAGTCAGACATTCTTCATCCAGACCAGGAATGCAGGAAGCAGAAGTTGCTCTGTATCCTTGCAGACAAGTTTGGTGGCTGTTGTAATAGTTACACTCAGTGTCCAGAGGAGCGATGATAGTAATTTTAGCAGTGAGCTCTGATTGGTTCAGTGGTACAAGGTAGGAAAGTCCCAGGCCCAAAGATGGGGGAATGCGGTCTTCAAAGGGCCAGTCCCCCAATCTGTCCTTCCCAGCATTACCAATGTTGTTTCTTCTTCCTTAACTCCCAAGACCAGGTCTGTGGTCATCCCGAAGGATCTATGAACCACCTTTAACCTGAACCCTTTAATGCATTTCTTTTCTGCTTACATTAGCCAGAGATGTTTCTTCTTAAATCTAGATGCATCCTAATAAATGAAATTAACTTCGCAGATGAAGCAACCAAAGACCTGGAAGTCATATAACTTGCCACTAGAAAAAGAATGAGAACCCGAGACTGGATCTAGTCTAGCTCCCAGTCTAGACAGATTTGTAACTGCACATACTGAAGATACTCAATAAACATTAGTTTAACTGGCTACTTTGTGTGTCTTATTATATATATTTTTAAGCATGCTTTCTTCAGGGCCATAATTTTAAACTGGTTATTGATGCACATACTCTTGCATGGGACGGTGCAATTATTCAAACAAGAATTAAGGAAAGTTTGCGGCTGTGGCTAGAAAGCTAAGAAAAAAAACAAAACCTGGGAAACTCTTTCTATACCCTTTGTTTTTCAGAAATGATAAAATATATTTCATGTTAGAAAATAAGAGCTAAAATTAAGCAACGTGCCGAAAAGAGAACTGTATGGATATTAAATGGGCAAGAGTCTAATTTTTTTTTCTTCTATATGGGGTCTCGGAAACACAGCATTTAATGAAGGTGTGGTTTGATTCATGAAAATTGACAAGAAATAACAATTACTTCTTTGGAAAGAAACGCTATTGGAATGGATACTCTTTCCCGTGTGTTCTTGAAAAGCACACCTTTTCCGTGGTGTCTTTAGACCGTTACTTATGGGTAAATCTGTTCCCCTTAGCTAGATCTTCCAATCCTGCATATCATCCCAAAGGGATAATAATTTTAATGTACATTTGTTGTTGTCTATAACACTGTATCTTCATTGATACCTTTACCAGGTATCAGACACGCTGGCCATTTCACAAGCTGCTGCTAAAATAATCCTAACAGCCCAGAGCAGTGAGTACATGGAAATGCATTTATTGGTGCGGCTCCCATTGTTTCACCTGGCTTAGCTTTGCCGAGACCCTTAAACGATCTGAATCTCTCAGCTTTTAAAACCAAGAAGGCAACTCTCAGTCCAAAACATCTGCCCCAGCTGCATTTCCCATTTTGGCCCTGGGCTCCAGGAAGTACTTGGGTCTGCGAAGCTGCCAGGACATATATTCACAAACTTGGAACTCGAGTTACCATGGAGCAGCTTCCATAGAAGTCTCCTTAGACTTCTAAAATCCTCCAGTATCAGCAAAATGGGGAACACATAGCCATTAAACAAATTAGTCTGAAATCTGTTTAGAGACCAAAAGTGGTTGGGGCCCACATCTGGAAAAAGAGTACAGGGTGGGCTCGGATAGGGAGGGGGAGCCCAAGAAACCAAAACTATTCATTGAGCAGATTAAGACAAAAAGGGGAATAGAAAAGTATCGAGCTGCACGTGGACACAAAGTCCTTAGCGGATACTGCTTTGTGTGCAGAAATGGAGCCACACGGGCTCATGCCAGAGAAGACTCGTTCCAAGACCCAGTCTTTGCAAGTGTGCTTGGCTGGTTCCTGCCCATTTCCTGCTTCCCTCTCACTCCACCAAAACACTTATCTTGACACCAACATGTCTGGTTGTGTTACCGGCAGTGCAGCCCGGTTGAGATAGCCTCAGCACCGCACAGGGACACCTCTTTCCTGGCCTGCTGCTTCTGGGCCCCAGGACCTCAACTATTGCGAATCAGGTGGCTCCAACTTACGCCATGTTTTCCTTTTGCTTAGACAGGATTTTATGACTTGAGTTACACCGACGAGTAGAACAGACCGGTCAGCGACCACGTGGATTTTAGAGCGAGTCTTGCTAGGTTTGAATCCAAGTTCCATCCCTTATATGTTTATTTTCTTTATCTGTATGGGCCTTGGTTTCCTTACCTGAGAAATGGGAACGGTAGCGGTGAAGCAGTACCTTCTCATAGGGCTGTTGTATCCATTACATATGTAAATCTATGGAGAGTGCTTGGAACAGTACCTGGTCTAGCAGCAGTGCTAGGTAAATATCTGCTTTCATCATCTTCTGTGTGTCCCATGAAGTTTCAGTCTGCATAATTACTTATTATGAATTCAAAATAATTCTCCATCGTAATACCTTCCATTGTTCCAAGTTTATTATAAACCCAGCATCCAACCATTTATCCTGCCATTATACAGCCCTCAAAATGGCACTGACTGACTTACCAGAAGCACCTTCTTTTGTCTGTCAGCCCCCTGGTGCATGCAGTTAGTTGATGACAAATAACCTCTAGGGAATTTTGGAAGATACTGGAAATGTTCTAAAAGTGGGTTGCGCTGATGGATTTGCACTCTTCCAATTTATTAAAAAATCATTGCATTCTGTTCTCCCACTTGTGAATTTTGGGGTATGTAAATTATACTTCAAGGAAGTTGGAAAAAGAAAAAAATAATCATGATTGATTAAAAAAAATCCTCATTTTGTCCTTTAGGGGAGAAGAGGCCTTAAAGGATAAAGAGCCAGTATGGAAATGGAATGAAAACAAGTACTACATCGCTCTAATTCTTTCAGAGTTTTGTTCTTTTTTTTTTTTTTTTTTTTGGATGGCTCAGTTATTTACTTTAGAAATAGTAACACATTCCTTGGCTACCAAACATCTAGGACTTAAGAAATCAGGCAGTACTTCTGAAATCCATACCAGGATATTTCCCAGACTGAAGAGCAGGGTGAGTAGGGAGGGAACTTGGGGGTTGTTTTGAGAAATCTGGAACTTGCCATCACGTAACTGAGTACAAGTGCCAAGAAAAAGCTGTAGGTGTGTCAAAAGAAGTGGAAGGTCTTTTGCTTTATAATGACAAGATAGACTTGGATCTTAGGTAATTCTCTAACTGCTCTGAGTTTCATTCAATGAAAAGAGCCTTAATAAAGGAAACTTATTACTAGAAGCAAAGTTGATTTTAGCAGAAACCTTAACCTCTTTGAATAGCAGAATTTACTCCTATCCAAATGGAGATGATCCATAGGAAAGAAAACATAGAAGAAGAAAAAAATGAGGAGGAGGAAATACAAATGGCATCACATAGCAAGTGAGTAATCAGAGTAATAATAAGCTTCCAGTTTTAACTGTGCCAAGAGGTTTACTTGAAACACCAATCTCAAGGAAATATTTCAGCAAATCCTCTTGGTGTTCGGTGTTTCTGCTTGGCAGTTTGGCAAATTCTTGATTCATTCAAAAGATAGCTGATTCTCTATCCTGAAACCTGCCCTGGCAGAGCGGGTAGCTGCTGGTTACCATGAATGAGAGACAGTGGCAGAAAGAACGAAATTTGAATTATGAAAATAATAGCAGTGTATCTGACTCTGCTTATGCAGTAACTACAGAAAAGCTTTGCGGTTGTCATTTGGTTTTAAGAATATCAAAAGAAAGAGACTTAGGGTGTGTTTTAAGAAGCCAGTTGAATCCATTCGTGTTTTTACCCTCATCTTCGAGATTTTATTTTATCGAATGATAAAATATCAATCCGTGTCACTTCCTGTAAATTGCCACACTAGTGACATCCAATCAAGAAATATACTGCGTGACACTCTCCAGGGTTGGAGATTTGTATTTCAAAAGATTTGGAAGTTGATCCAAAGTGCCTGGGGGTCCCAGAGATCTCAGGGGCAGGACAGGGTCAACCCAGGGGTCTGCTCACAACAGGAGGGGACGCAGATGACATTCCACTGGGAGTGCACCAGGCCATTCAGGTGGCTGCTTTCGCTTTATTAAGAGCACTGATAAACACAGATCTTGTCTTCTTTAGAAGAAGATTGGCCTCTTCAGACCTGCAGACACGAAGGTACCAGGACACTGGATTTACTCTGAGTTAATATTTACCTGAATTATTGATTGCCACGTGAGTTACAAAACAGCTGGCCACTCAGTTTGTGATGCTTTTTCTTTGAATTACAAAAGCTGAGCTATAAATCCTAACCTGCGAGGATTTCTTTCATCTTTTCTACTTGTGAAATGTACCGCTTCAACAGAACCGACCCTGGGTCATTTTAAATCAATTACTAATAAATCAGTGGCACTTCCCTTTTCTCTCATTGAAAGAGAAAGTACCGTTTTAGGAATTACTTTCGTCTCTGGCTATACCTCTGTTTGAGCTGCTTAGCTGTGAATTTCCTTATTTCCACAATGAGAGGTTATTAATTGGTTGTTAAGATGCCTTGAAGTTCACCATGTGAAACCACACGGTGGGTTAAAATGTTCCAAACGCTGAGACAGATGTTAACAACCAAACTAAACATCATTATATGGCAAAATTAAGGGTCTGAGATACTGCAAGTATTTCACTGATTTCCTTACCATTTTTCTCAATAAAAAATAGTTTAGAGATGATATGCAATAAAAAGCGTATTCAATAAGACAATTCTCATTAGAATAAGAACAGCAAATTAAAGTCATGAATTAAAAAGCAATGCAAATAGTTCAATCACTAGGAAAGACTGAAGAAATATTATCATACATTTGAATTTTATGTTGGAGACCCCTGGCAGCTGAGGATAAAAAGGAGGAAATATAATAAATTATGCACATTTTTATCCTATAGGAGTTAATATAACATTTATAAAAAAATATTTTCTACTGTCGGTATTCTGAAACAGAAGCTCAACCTGAGTATGCATCTTGGTCACAATGTATAAAAAAGTAATGTATATCCAAACTACACATGTGTATTGATAATGCCAATGCCATTATGTTGAAGCACAAATAAGTGAATTGACGCCTCTGCAAATAAAGTCCATGTGTATAATTTTCTATTTATCTAATTTCAAGCAATGATATAATTAGGATACCCAAAAGGCTAAGTAAATAGAATGATCCCAAGATCATCTATAATAGATATAATTTCTAATGTCGAAATGTCTTATACAACACAGGATATTTTTTCAATTGTTACTTAAGGAAGTATCCATAAGTTTTATTTTATTCGCGTGTGTGAGTATGTGTGCACACATTTAGTTCCACATTTTTTATTTTAATTCCAGTTAGTTAAGATACAGTGTAATATTAGTGTCAGGTGTAGAATTCAGTGATTCATCACTTGTATACAACATCCAGTGCCCATTGCAAGCGCTTTCCTTAATACCCATCACCTATTAGCCCAAATTTTAGGTACCACGTGAGCAGACAGAGTTAAACATTTGTTTCGAAATTTGAGAACCAAGACAAGTATTCTTTGTAAATTGGTGCAGCCACTATGGAAAACAATATGCAGTGTCCTCAAAAGATTAAAAATAGAGCTACCATACAATCCAGCAATCCCACTTCTGGGTATTTTTCTGAAGGAAATGAAATTACTATCTCAGAGATATTTGCACCCCTATGTTCATTGAAGTATCATTCACAATAGCCAAGACATGGAAACAACCTGTGTCCACTGACAGATGAATGGATACAAAACTGTGGGGTGTGTGTGTGGGTGTGTGTGTGTGTGTCCATTAGAACATTATTTGGAAGTACAAAGAAGGAAATCCTGCCATTTGAAGCTACATGGATGAAACTAGAGGTTATTATGCCAAGTGAAACAAATCAGACAGATGATGGCAAATAACATCTCACTAAAATGTGGAATTTGAAAACACCAAACTCAAAGAAACAGAGGACCGATTGGTTGCTGCCATGAGGAGGGTTGGGGTGTGGGAAATGGGTAAATGTAGCCAAAGGGTAAGAATTTCTAATTATAACATGAATAAGTTCTGGGGATATGCAATATAATGACTATAGTTAACAATACTGTACTTTATACTTGAAGTTGCTAAGAGAGTAAAAAGTTCTCCCTACATTCACATATGTGAGGTTATGGGTGTGTTAACTAACCTTACTGTGGTATTCATTTTGCAATATATACATTTATAAAACCATGTTATACACCTTAAATTTATACAATGTTAATGTCAATTATATCTCAATAAAGAATCAATATTCTCAATTGTATAAAGTCTTCCCTATGGCCACTTGGAGGGGAAACACCAAACCTTATACCAGGCAAAATATAGCCCTTTCCACATTTGTATCATTTGCAATAAAATGTTTAATGTCCATTTTCTCTTATAAACTATAGTATCCCTGAAGGGAAGGCAGAGAGTTTGTCTTTTTTTTCTACTTTGAATTTCTGGTACCTAACAAAGAATATAACTCATGCTGGACATTTAAAAGGCATTTATTGAATTGAGTCTCTCTCTCACTATATACATATATATATGTATATATATATATATATATAAAATGAATATATATGAAATATATATTATGAATACATATATAATGAATATATATGAAATATATATTATGAATATATATAATGAATATATATGAAATATATATTATGAATATATATATATATATGAAGTAACTATTAATTTCTTTAACCATCTGCAAAATCACAGAATGGAAAAACCATCTTGGACTGAATTTTTTTTTTTAAAAAAAGCTCAACTCCTTCACAGTTCTAAATGGGATAACTTCTTGATATGCTCACTAATGCAGCTAAAATTCAAAATCTACCCTCAGTTAATATTCTGAATACAGTTCTAAATTTGTTTATCTTTTTTAAAATATGGTATCTTCAGATTATAATAATTTTAATCTTGATTTGTTTGATTGGTATCGAGCTGTTATTTCAGGCAATAGTCAAATGTTTATGAAGCCATCCATGGTTCACAATAGCCCATCACCTTTTGAACTTCTAGTCTATATACTCAATCTCCTCTTCCAATTTACTTCAGCTCAAGAAAAGATCATTTATGAAAGATACTTTCCTTTCATACTTTTCTTTCTTGTTATCGTGTTCAATGCTAAAAAGTATAAAAAGTATTTGCAGGCCTTAAACTGATCTTCAGTCTTAAACAACTGCAAAACTACCCTGAGTTATCACTAGCTTTGATAAATGTGCGATGTAATTCCAGAAATTACAAAGGACCAAAGCATCTCATACAGTAATACCTTCAATGTAGAACTTGATCTAATTTTATCGTAGCAACAAACCTACAAGATAAGAAGGTCTCAGTAGCCACATTTTACAGACAAGAAATCAGAGGCTCAACCTCTGTTCAGGAGTTCAGTCAAACACAGGGGACCAGGAAATCTGTTAGTACCATGTGTCTAAGAGATAATACATTGATGTCTCTTATCCTAGTCCTCTGCTTCTCCCCGTACCTCCTGTCATACAGACCTCAATTGATTCTGAGGGACTGAAGGCAGTATCTAGCCAGGGCAATGCAGAAGAGCTCTTGAATAAATATGGTTGTGAAAAAACCATATTCTTGCAAAAGCAGTTTGACTACAGAGATGAAGGATGTGGCCACTAGGGTCAGACCATGGCTTCCAGGTACCAGTGTGTAGTTTGTGCACTGTACAAGAACTCCAAACCTAGTTGAGACAACCTACCCCTTTAGCTTCTCTGCTGTGATCATTTAAATCTGACATTTAACCTTCCTAAGTCTCCTTTTCCCCCACTGTTAATATTAGTATAGAAATAATACTTAGCTTAGAGTCTTGCTGCAAAGACTAAATTAGATAAGACATGCCAAGTACTTTCCACACTCCAGTCTACACTCAATAAACAGTAAACACTCAATAAAAGTAGTTTTTAGTGTTACTAAAAATATTATTCTTTCTTCATTATTACCAAATTAATAATTATGTGAACTTTTGATCCTTTACTGAAGATAAGCTGTTGGAAGTGGAATAACTGGACCAAACTTAATGAACCTTTTGAGGGCTTTTAACTTGCATTTGCTTTTGGGAATGATCATGCAATGTACCTTCCTACCAACAGTAAATGAAGCAGCCTATCTCACTATATTTCAACCATCCTTGTGATTTCTAGCAACTGCCCCAGATTTCCTCCCTGCCGGCCTCCTGGGATATTCCAAAATCTATTTTAGAGTTACTAAAACTTCCATTTTCTGAAGACAAATATTTTATTTGAAGGAATAGGTCGGCATTCCCTGATGCATGAAGAAACAAGACTAGTGATCAAATCAGTAACACACAGCTAAATGCACATTTTTGTATTGTGTAAATACACATTGTGTGAATAAAAGCCCCATTATTGGTGGCGGCGCAGAGAACTATGGAAATTTCCAGGCAAAGGAAAGAGCACAGGCAAGGAAAGGATTAATTGAAGGAAGACTTTGGCAGATGGGAAAAGCCTGTAGATTTCGATACTACCTAGCAAGGAGAACCACTGGTAGCCTACCTCCTACAGGTATCATCTAAGGGTCTATTGGGCCCCTAAAACTGAAAAAAAAAGGATTGCAACCCTCACAGAATCTTCATAGTCTGTGGACACCGACACCCACAGAAGATGAAGAAGCCCCTCCGCACAGTGCTGACTCCTGTTTACATTTGACTACACTTATTCATTCTCCATTCTGAAAGTTTTTACGCAGCAACGCTGTAGTTGAAGCAAACTATCTGTACAAAAGCACACATGTAAACTAGCTCCAGGGGTCCAGAGTAAGGTGCTGATGTCTTTCTTGGAGGAAAAATATCTAAGGAAGCCAGTGGTCATGTGATAGAGAGAGGTTATTTTCGTGAGGATTTGAGGAAATATTTTCTACCTTTGCAAGCAGAACACCTGGTGGATCGGGTGGGCCTATGAGAGGACAGCCGCCCAGAAGAAGAGCACAAATATATTCTGGAAGCCTATGCTTGAATCTGTTCAACATCATTATCTTTTCTGCTCAATTCCCTCTGGTGAGGAAAAATTCCCAGTGCCCTTTTCCACCACTGTGAAAGTAAAACTTTTATTTTAACCTTTGAGGAAGCAAGCTCCAGTGCAAATGTTCCTTCAGGTCACTCGTCTATGCCTACTCTATTTAAACAGCTGTATATCAAATACTAGAAGCACCAAGATTCTTGCCTTGTTAGCACTGACCCTTCTTAAGAGCAAGCCCCAAATGTCATAACATTTCATACTTCATCTATACACCAGTTTAAAGAAAAATGGGAGAAGTTACCCATCTTCCGGTGACTGGAAATGTTTCTCTATTGTTCTCCGTTGTGTTAAACAACCTTAATCACTCAGATGAATACTACTTGAGATCCCCACACTATCCCTACTATGAATGTTTTATTCTAGAATATTCTGAGTAATACCTTCTCCTAAAGCATGCATACACTGAAATATTTCAAGAATTAAAGTTCTAAAGAGCCTTTCACTGAGTCATGCTTTAAAATTTTATACTGTCATGGGGAGTGGGTTCTAAAATTAAACCTGTTTCTCTGTTTGGATTCTCAGCTACTTTGTACATTTTTTAGCTCATCTGCTTCTCAGAATGGCATCCCAGGAGTCCCAAAAGCATTAACTCTATGCCTTGAGTCACGCACATAAGGAGAGTGAAGATGCCAGACCCAGAGAAACTATAGGCCATTGATAGTCCCTGAAAAGTAGTTTATGTTGGCCAGTCACTGTTGGGTTTTAAACATCTTTTCTGGCTGCTTGCAAATCTGTAAACTCAAGAGATGGTGAGCTAGAACACTAAAGACAAAAGAGTCAAAGAAAAAAGTCTTCCAAATGCTTTGCAAATCCAACAGCAAAGATCTCTATAGTTGCAGAGGAAAACAAATGCAGAAAGACAGAAGAAACGGGGAGATACTTAATAAGCTTTTAACACTTTCTATATCAAAGAGCTGGTTTAATATGAAATCTTTCTGTCCAAGATATGCCTAGCATGGCATAATTGCAAGCTCTCAACGGGGAAATTGAGATTAATAGTTAAAAGTTCTACTCTTAGGATCGAAATTTAGAAGTTTTGATTTCTCCTTGTGGAAATTTCCGAGGCCAAAGCCCCAAACCTTGAATATCCTTTTGTTTTTCTTCCTTTCCCCTCCCTCCTCATTTTTCCTAGTCCTCCTTCACCTCCTCCTTTTTCTCTATCTCCTTTTCCTCCTTTTTCTCCCCTTGCCCCTTCTTCTTCCCTCCTTCTTCTTCCCCTCCTTCAACTCTCCTCCCCTGCTTCCTCCTCCTCCTCCTTGCCCCCCACTCCTCCTCATTCTCCTACTTTTCATCCTCCTCCTTCTCTCCCTTCTTCTCTTTGTCCTCTTACTCCTGCTAGTCCTCCTCCTCCTCCTCTCCCTTCTTCTTCCTCTTTTCTTCTTCTTCCTTTCTCCTTTCCCTTCTCCTCCTTCTTCTCTTTCTTCTTCTTCTTCTTCTCCTTCCCCTTCTCCTTCTTCTTCTTCTTCTTCTTCTTCTTCTTCTTCTTCTTCTTGTTCTCATTCTTGTTCTTCTTCTTGTTCTTGTTCTTGTTCTTCTTCTTCTTCTCCTCCTCCTCCTCCTCCTCAGAAATGTAATGTGCTGTTTAAAACAAACCCCCCACTTGGCTTAACTGGTCAACCCCCCCACCCCATTTGGCTTCCAGTACAGTTAGCAACAGGAAGCAAATAATGGACAACTTGATCATGAATCTTCTCCCCATGCATCATCTATGGAAATTTGCCAAACACTAAACATATGGCTACTGAATAGGGAATGAAAAATACACTAAACATTTATCTATAAGAGCCCAAACGCATGGAAAAGTAAACATCTCAATAAGAAGAGATATTTGGGTTTCATATGAAATATGAACACTCATGAGCACCCACACAATTCCTGATTGTCATATGGAACAAAACTTTTCTTATAAATAGATTTTGCTACTTTGTTGAAATAAATATAGGTTTAAATATATTTTCTGCTGGCTTGTTTTCTGGTCACCATGACCACATAGCTATCTGCATATATTGAGGGATGTGGAAGATTTTCTTTTCGTCGTCTTCTTTTTTTTCCCTATCTCTTACACATAAGTCTGTCTTAAATGTGCACGGATGCAATATGGTGATTTTTAAAGAGGTAGTTTGGCTGTACTATTTAGAAATCACTGTATTCTAATGTTTTACTCAATAATTTTTCTAGTCTGAAATGGCCACAGCAAGTCCTTCCCCTAATTTCCAAGTAAGAAGTGATGGTATTTTTTTAATGTATAACTTATTATCAAGTTGGCCAACATATAGTGTATACAGTGTGCTCTTGGTTTTGGGTGTAGATTATCAGGATTCATGCTTATATACAATACCCGGAGCTTATCCCAACAAGTGCCCTCCTCAATGCCCATCGTGCATTTTCTCCTCTTCCCCTGCCCCCATCCACTCTCAGTTTGTTCTCTGCATTTAAGAGTCTCTTATGGTTTACCTCCCTCTCTCTCTGTTTGTAACTACTATTTTTCCCCTTCCCTTCCCCCATGGTCTTCTGTTAAGTTTCTCAAGTTCCATATATGAGTGAAAATATAGGATATCTGTCTTTCTCTGACTTATTTCACTTAGCATAATACCATCCAGTTCTATCCATGTTGCTGCAAATGGCATTGCATTTATCCATTCATCAGTTGATGGACATTTGGGCTCTTTCCATAACTTGGCTACTGTTGAAACACTGCTATAAACATTAAGGTACATGTACTCCTATGAAGTAGCACTCCTGTAACTTTGGATAAATTCCTAGTAGTGCTATTGCTGGGTCCTAGGGTAGTTCTATTTTTAATTTCTTGAGGAACCTCCACACTATTTTCCAGACTGGCTGTACCTGTTTGCTTTCCCACCAAGAGTGCAAGAAGATTTCTGTTTCTCCACATTCTTTCCAGTGTCTGTTGCTTCCCGAGTTGTTAATTTTAGCCAATCTGACTTGTATGAGGTGACATCTCATTGTGGTTTAGATTTGTATTTCCCTGATGATTAGTGATGTTGAGTATCTTTTCATGTGTCTGTTTGCCACCTGGATGTATTCTTTGGAAAAGTGTCTATTCATGTCTTTTGCCCATTTCTTCACTGGATTATTTGTTTTTCTGGTGCTGAGTTTGGTAAGTTCTTTATATATTTTGGATACTAACACTTTATCTGATATGTCATTTATAAATATCTTTTCCTATTCTGTCAGTTGCCTTTTAGTTTTGTTGATTGTTTCCTTTTCAGTGCAGAAGCTTTTTATCTTGATGAGGTCCCAATAGTTCATTTTTGCTTTTACTTCCCTTGCCTTTGGAGACATGTCAAGCAAGAAATTGCTGTGGTTAAGGTCCAAGAGGTTATTGCCTCTTTTCGCCTCTAGGGTTTTGATGGTTTCCTGTATTACATTTAAGTCTTTCATCCATTTTGCGTTTATTTTTATGCGTGGTGTATAAGAGTGGTCCAGTTCCATTATTCTGCATGTTGCTGTCCAGTCCTCCCAGCACCATTTGCTAAAGAGACTGTCTCTTTGCATTGGATACTCTTTCTTGTTTTGTCAAAGATTAGTTGGCTATACACTTGTGGGTCCAATTTTGTATTTTCTACTCTATTCCATTGGTCTATATGTCTGTTTTTATGCCAATACCATACTGTCCTGATGATTATAGCTTTGTAGTGGAGGGTAAAGTCTGGGATTGTGATGTCTCCCACTGCAGTTTTCTTTTTCAACATTACTTTGGCTATTCGGGGTCTTTTGTGGTTCCATACAAATTTTAGGATTGTTTGTCCTAGCTTTAAGAAGAATGCTGGTGCAAAAGACATGAATAGACACTTCTCAAAAGAAGATATACAAATGGCCAATCAAAACATGAAAAAATGCTCAACATCACTCATCATCAAGGAAATACAAACCAAAACCACAATGAGATACCACATCACATCTGTCAGAATAGCTAACATTAACAACTCAGGCAACAACAGATGATGGCGAGGATGCAGAGAAGGAGGATCTCTTTTGCACTGTTAATGGGAATGCAAACTGGTGCAGCCACTCTGGAAAACAGTATGGAGGTTCTGCAAAAAATTAAAAATAGAACTACCCTATGGCCCAGCAATTGCACTACTAGGTATTTATCCAAGGAATACAGTTGTGCTGTTTCAAAGGGACACATGCACTCTAATGTTTATAGCAGAACTATCAACAATAGCCAAAGTATGGAAAGAGCCCAAATGTCCATCGATGGATGACTGGATAAAGAAGATGTCATATATATATACAATGAAGTATTACTTGGCAATCAAAAAGAATGAAATCTTGCCATTTGCAACTACATGGATGGAACTCGAGGGTATTATGCTAAGCGACATTAGTCAGTCAGAGAAAGACAATTATCATATGACCTCACTCATATGAGGACGTTAAGATCCAAAGCAGTTGAACATAAGGGAAGGGAAGCAAAAATAATATTTAAAAAAAAGGAGGGGGACAAAAACATAAGAGACTCTTAAATATGGAGAACAAACAGAGGGTTACTGGAGGGGTTGTGGGAGTGGGGGTAGGCTAAATGAGTAAGGGGCATTAAGGAATCTACTCCAGAAATCATTGTTGCACTATATCCTAACTAACTTGGGTGTAAATAAAAAAAATAAATAAAAGTTAAAAAAAAAAAGAATGCCTATGCAATTTTGATTGGGTTACATTGATGTGTAGATTGCTTTGGGTAGTATTGACATTTTAACAATATTTATTCCTCCAATCCATGAGCATGGAATGTTTTTCCTTTTCTTTGTGTCTTCTTGAATTTCTTTCACAAGTTTTCTGTATCTTTCACCATACAGATCTTTTATATCTTTGGGTAGGTTTATTCCTAGGTATTTTATGGTTCTTGGTGCTATTATAAATGAGATCAATTTCTTGATTTCTCTTTCTGTTGCTTCATTATTGGTGTATAGAAAAGCAACCGATTTCTATACATTGATTTTGTATCCTGCGACTTTACTGAATTCATGGATCAGTTCTAGTAGCTTTTTGGTAGAGTCTTTTGGGTGTTCCATATAGAGTATCATGTCATCTGCAAAAAGTGAAAGTTTGACTTCTTTTTTGCCAATTTGGATGCCTTTTATTTCATTTTGTCACCTGATTGCTGAGGCTAGGACTTCCAACACTGTGTTAAACAACAGCGGTGAGAGTGGACATCCCTGTCGTGTTCCCGATCTCAGGGGGAAAGCTCTGTTTTTCCCCATTGAGGATGATATTAGTTGTGGGTTTTTGTATAAGGCTTTTATAATGTTAAGGTATGTTTCTTCTATCCCAACTTTCTTGAGGGTTCTTATTAATAAAATATGCTGTATTTTGTCAAGTGCTTTTTCTGCATTTATTGACAGGATCATATGGTTCTTATCCTTTCTTTTATTAATGTGATGTTCCACATTGATTGATTTGTGAATATTGAAGCAGCTGTGCAGCCCAGGAATGAATTTCACTTTATTATGGGAATAATTCTTTTAATATATTGTTGAATTTGATTTGTAGTATCTTGGTGAGAATATTTGCATCCATGTTCATCAGTGATATTGGCCTGTAATTCTTTTTTGTGGGGTTTCTGTCTGGTTTAGGAATCAAGGTAATGTTGGCTTCATAGAATGAGTCCAGAAGTTTTCGTTCTATTTCTATTTTTTGAAACAGCTTGAGAAGGATGGTATTAACTCTGCTTTAAGTGTCTGGTAAAATTCTCCTGGGAAACTGTCTGGCCCAGGACTCTCATATGTTGGGAGATTTTTGATAACTGATTCAATTTCTTCACTAGTTATGGCTGTGTTCAAATTTTCTATGTCTTCCGTTTGAGTTTTGGTAGTGTGTGAGTGTCTAGGAATTTGCCCATTTCTTCCAGGTTGTCCAGTTTGTTAACATATAATTTTTCATAGTATTCTCTGATAATTGTTTGTATTTCTGTGGTGTTGGCTGTGATCTGTTCTTTTTCATTCGTGATTTTATCTTCCTGGGTCCTCTCTCTTTTCTTTTTGAGAAGTCTGGATAGGAGTTTATCAATTTTGTTTATTTTTTCAAAAAACCAGCTCTTAGATTCATTGATCTGTTCTACTGTTTTTTTTTAATTCTATATTATTTATTTCTGCTCTAATATTTATTATTTCTCTTCTTCTGTTGGCCTTAGGGTTTCTTTGCTGTTCTGCTTCTAGCTCCTTTAGGTGTGCTGTTAGATTTTGTATTTGGGACTTTTCTTGTTTCTTGAGATAGCCCTGGTTTGCAATGTAGTTTCCTCTTAGGACTGCCTTTGCCACATCCCAAAGGGTTTGGACTGTCGTGTTTTCATTTTCACTTGCTTCCATACTTTTTAATTTCTTCTTTAATTGCCTGGTTGACCCATTCGTTCTTCAGTAGGATGTTCTTTAACGTCCATGTATTTGTAGGTTTTCCAAACTTTTTCCTCTGGTGATTTCAAGTTTCATAGCATTATGATCTAAAAATATGCATGGTATGATCTCTATTCCTTTATATTTATTGAGGGCTGTTTTGTGACCTAGTATGTGATCTAACTTGGAGAATGTTCCAGGTGCACTTGAGAAGAATGTGTATTCTTCTGCTTTTTGTATGAAAAGTTCTGAATATATCTGTCAAGTTCTTCTGGTCCAGTATATCATTCAGGGCCATTGTTCTTTACTGATTTTTCTGCCTAGATGATCTGTCTATTGTTATAAATGGAGTATTAAAGTAACCTGCAATTACCATATTCTTATCAATAGGATTGCTTATGTTTGTGATTAATTGATTTGTATATTTGGGTGCCTCCAAATTATGGCATAAACATTTATAATTGTCAGCTCTTCTTTATGGATAGACACCATAATTATGATTTAATGCCCTTCTTTATCTCTTACTACAGCCTTTAGTTTAAAATCTAGTTTGTCTGAAATATGTATGGCTACTCCAGCTTTCTTTTGACTTCCAGAAACATGATAGATGGTTGTCAATCCCCTTAATTTCAATCTGAAGGTGTCCTCAGGTCTAAAATGGGTCTCTTGTAGGTGGTATATAGATGGATCTTGTTTTGTTATCCATTCGGATACCCTATATCTTTTGATTGGAGCACTTACATTCAGTGTTATTATTGAAACATATGGATTCAGTGTCATTGTGTTATCTGTAGGTTTCATGTTTGTGGTGATGTCTCTGGTCCTTTGTAGTCTTTATAGCATTCCACTCACAGAGGCACCCTTAAGATCTCTTTCAGGGCTGGTTTAGTGGTCATGAACTCCTTCAGTTTTTGTTTGTCTGGTAAAGCCTTTATCTCTCCTATTCTGAATGACAGTCTTGCTGGATAAAGGATTCTTGGCTGCCTGTTTTTCCTATTCAGCACATTGACTGTTTCCTGCCACTCCCTTCTGGCCTGTCAAGTTTCAGTGGACAGGTCTGCTACTACCTTTGTGTTTCTACCCTTGTAGGTTAAGGCTGGTTTGTACCTAGCTGCTTTCAGAATTCTCTCTTTATCTTTGTATTTTGCTAGTTTCAGTATGATATGTTGTGGAGAAGATATATTCCTGTTATGTCTGAAGACAGTTCTCTGTGCCTCCTGGATTTTGATGTCTGCTTCCTTCCCCAGATTGGAGAAGTTTCTCAGCTATAATTTGCTCAAGTAAACCTTCTGCACCATTCTCTCTCTCTCTTCTTCTGGAACTCCTAGGATACAGATATTATTACGTTTCATTGAATCACTTAGTTCTCTAAGTCTTCCCTTATAGTCTAGTATTTTTTTATCCTTTTCTCACTTCATCATTTTCCATAATTTTATCTTCTATTTCACTTATTCTCCCCTCTGCCTCTTCAGTCTTCACTGTCACTGCATCTAGTTTATTTTGTACATCATTTACAACATTTTGTAATTCATCATAGGTATTTTTTAGTTCCTTGATCTCTGCAGCCATAGATTCATGTTGTCTTCTATGCGTTCTTCAAACCCAGAGATTAATCTTATGACTATTATTCTAAATTCTTGACCAGGTATATTGTTTATATCTGTGTTGAGCAATTCTTTAGCTGTCATTTCTTCCTGGAAATGTTTTGTGGAGATTCTTCCATTTCATCATTTTGGCTAGTTTTCTGTCTTTTATGTGTTTTAAAAGCTTGTTATAGGGGCGCCTGGGTGGCGCAGTTGGTTAAGTGTCCGACTTCAGCCAGGTCACGATCTCGCGGTCCGTGAGTTCGAGCCCCGCGTCGGGCTCTGGGCTGATGGCTCAGAGCCTGGAGCCTGTTTCCGATTCTGTGTCTCCCTCTCTCTCTGCCCCTCCCCCGTTCATGCTCTGTCTCTCTCTGTCCCAAAAATAAATAAAACGTTGAAAAAAAAAATTTAAAAAAAAAAAAAAAAAAAAAAGCTTGTTATATGTCCTGCACCTGTGAGCACTACTATCAAAAATGGGTCATACACTGTCCAGGACCTGGCCCTTCAGAAGGTGTTTTTGGAGTGTGTTATATGCTCTGTCTTGTGAGTCTGGTTGCTTTACCTCCCTCCACCAGGTGTGCTTTGATTTGATCATTGAAGTAACCTTGGAAATAAATAAATAAATAAATAAAAGGGGGTGGTGGTGGTGGTGGTGGTGGTGGAAGAAGCCTTACCCTATACAAAGAGAGAAATGACAGCGGTGGGAAAAATAAAATAAAATAAAATTGACCAGAGAGAGAAACTATACAGCTTAATCCAGAGAGAGAGGAAAGTAAAGAAGGAGAGGCAGAACAGGTATAAATAGAATAGATTAAGTAGGTCTGCTTCAACAATCCAACAACCAAAATAACCAGACAAGAAAAGGGAAGAAATAAGAGGGAAAAAACGATGGGAAAAAATATATACATATATACATATATATGTACATATATATATACATATATACACATATATATGTATATGTATATACATATGTACATATATACACATATATATACACATAATAAGAATTGACCAAATATTAAGTCAGAAAATGCAAAACCACTGAGTGCCTTGAAACTCATGGCTGCACTGCTCTGGAGGAGGAGGTGTCTGGTTGTTCATTGTCAATCTTGCTCCTGCAGATACACAGTTACAGAGAGGCACAAAGAGGAGTGGTTTGGTGTAGGCGGGTCCAACCTCCACTGTGGCTCCTTGTCCTTTTCCTGAAGTCTTACCTTGTTGGTGATGGGGAGAAAAACAGAAACATCATAGTCTCTCCTCCCTGGACTGGGTGTCCCAAACCACTCTGTTCAGCTGTCCTCACAATGCTGTGCGGGTGCCACGGCCATTTTTTTTTTTTCCTGAGCCACAGTTTCCCGTACCTCCCAGGCACTCCGTTGGGATTCAAACCTTGTTGTCTTAAAGGATTCTGCTCTGTGTTCCCAGCTCTGGGGAAGCGCTGCCCTGCTATTAAAGGGGTTCTGGCTGGTGGGTGGAAGCAGTGCTCTTTGTCCTTGGAAGGTCTCTTTGCCTTCCTCCCACAACACTCCAGGGAGGGAACTGCTTTCTCCCACTGCCAACAGCACCTCTGAACTAGGTACCGAGACTGGAGGTGGCTCCATTCCTCCCAGAGTGCCTGAACAGAGCAGCCTGCTCCAGGCCGCAGATAGCCCTGCAGTTAGAGATTTGATCTTTCTCCATTTTTTCCAATTCCTGGTCCTTGATTTTTCTCTTCTCTGAATACAATCCTACATTTCCACAGCCTGTCTTTCTCTTCCTTTTGTCTCTCGGCAGACGGGAATCCCTCCCCTCTGTGCCTACGCTGCCTCTTTTATCTCTCCCAGTTCACAATCTCACCTATGGCCTGACAGGTTGCCCCAGTGGGCCCCTGGAGACATCTCTGTCACTCTGCAGCTGGGACTCTGCAGAGACTTGGAAGCCCTCTGGCCTCAACACTGCCGTGTTTGAGGGACAAGGGGGCTTCAGTTCCCCCTATTTCTCAGCCATGTTGACCTCTCTTTGATGGTATTTGTCTTTAAAACCTTTGGACTTCAGGGGCACTGGGTGGCTCAGTTGGTTAAGCGTCTGACTTCGGCTCAGGTCATGATCTTGCGGTCCATGAGTTTGAGCCCTGCATCGGGCTCTGTGCTGACAGCTCAGAGCCTGGAACCTGCTTCTGATTCTGTGTCTCCCCTTCTTCCTCTGCCCCTCCCCTGCTCAAGCTACGTCTCTCAAAAATAAATAAATGTAAAAAAATTGTTTTAAACCTATGGACTTCACTATCCTCCCTATGTAAATCCTTTACATACCAACCTAGCTGGAAGGGGTCCTATTTTTATTTTTTTAATTTTTTAATGTTTCCTTATTTTTGAGAGATAGACACAGAATGTAAGCAGTTGAAGGATAGAGAGAGAGAGAGGGAGACACAGAATCCGAAGCAGGCTCCAGGCTCTGAGCTGTCAGCACAAAGCCCGATTCAAGACTCGCTCCCATGAACTGGGAGATCATGACTTGAGCCAAAGTCGGATATGTAACCAACTGAGTCACCCAGTGCCCCAGGGGCCTGTATTTCTGAGGCCCAAAGGCCTCTCTTGACATTTATCATGTTCTGCTTGTACAGTTTATGTTCATATTTTGTTTTGCTAAACACATTGTTAGTCTTCAAAGTCAATGGGTGATTATATTTCTTTATATTTGCTTATATTTATATGGTTTTTTTTTATCCAGCACCCAGTGGATTTTTAATTTTAAATAACTTAAAATCACAAATGGATAGGCCAAGGCATTAAATTCTCAAAAAGCATTTCCTCAGCATCCACTAACTTTAATTTTAGCATTAGTGTATTTTTTATTAGTTGGCTCACTGGATGTTTTAAAGTTGGGTCAAAATGTACTATTAAAAATCATTTAAAATACTCTAATGAAATAACAAAATACCCTAATGTAATTATAAGTGATTGTATGCTTCTTCCCAAAAATGTGTTGGAGAGGAAAAAGAAGTCTTACTTGCCTACAGGAACAAAGCCAGGATTTACAGGACTCTGGTATGTTTCCCTGTGTAAAAGCCCTGGCTACAGAAAATTGGATTTTCCTGCATGAGGCAGCAAACAATACTATACTTTTTGCTTATGGAGAATGTCTTTTTCATCAGGATTTTCTTATGACATTTTTTTTAATGTTTATTTATTTTTGAGAGAGACAGAGAGGGACAGAGGGACAGAGCTCAATAGGGAGAGGGACAGAGAGAGTGGGAGGCAAAGAATTGGAAGCAGGCTCCAGGCTATGAGCTGTCAGCAGAGAGCCCGATGCAGGGCTTGAACTCATGAACCATGAGATCATGACCTGAGCAGAAATCAGATGCCTAACCAACTGAACCACCCAGGTGCCCCATGACATGTTACTCAAATCAGGAACAACAACAGCAACAAAACTCAAGGAGATGAAAAAGCTTTTATCTAAGCAGGATTGGTTAAGTGAGTTGCCATTTCTTTTTGGTAAGTCTATTTTAAAAAATGGTGGTGGTGTCCTTGCCTTTGTCTAAAGCCAGAAAATCATGTTACTATAAGGTTGGTAAGGGAAAGTCAAGACTCATAAGGGACAGCTCAGACCTGAACAAAGGGTCAGGTTGGATGAGTCTGGAGTTAGCAGCAAATTGGAAACACCCGACCTAGAAAGAAAAAGGATCAAGGTGAGAGGGGTAAACTTTGAGACCAACTGTGTGCACATAGTACTTGAAGAGTCTATTTTGAAGAAACTGACTTATGACCACCAGGTACACAGCCTGCCTGCTTACGTTTATTCCTTTCTCCCTTCTTTCCTTCTTAGCGTCCTTTCATATATATTGTTGTGTGTTTGGGTACAACCAGGACTTTGAAGACAATCAACCCATAGGCCCTATCATAAAGGATTTCTTATACTAAGTAGACTATATTTTTCAAACTTTTATGTGCATAGTTAAGCATAATTTGGGGATTTTTTTATCTTTTTAAATTTTTTTAAACTATTTTGTAAAGTTTATTTATTTTTTGGAGAGAGAGCACAAGCAAGAAATCTCAAGAAGGTTCTCCAATACCATTGCAGGGCCCGATGTAGGACTCAATCCCATGAACCATGAGATCGCTACCTGAGCTGAAATCAAGAGTTGGATGCTTAACTGACTGAGCTACCCAGACACACCAGGGATCTTTTTAAAGTGCAGAGGGGGAGCCTGGGTGGTCAGCCAGTCAAGCATCTGACTCTTGAATTCAGATCATGTCATGATCTCACTGTTCCTGAGATCAACCTTCAAGTTGAGTTCTGTGCTGATAGCAGGGAACCTGCTTGGGATTCTCTCTCTCCTTCCATCTCTGCACTTCCCCTGCTAACACATGCACTTGCTCTCTTTCTCAAAATAAATAAATAAAAGTAAACAAATAAAATAAAATAAAATAAAATAAAATAAAATAAAACAAAGAGATGATAGGCCTGGAGCACAATCCCAAAAATCTGCATTTCTAGTGAGCTCCTAGTCTGTAGATCCACAAATCACACTATCAGACACAAGGTTCTAATGTGGGTCCTTTGAACCTGTGGTTGATGGCATCTGGAAATTCCAGATAAAGGTTGTACCCCCAACTCCAGTTTTGTACTCGATCCCCAGCGAATCCAAAGAAAAATATGTGAACAGATTATCATTACCAAGAAAATATGACAAAACATTGACCACCGAGGAAGTGAACGAGTATTATCAACCTGATAAGCAAGGGAGACATCATATGTAAAAGCAACACAAGCATTGTGAAGTCATAGGTTAGACTTCTAACCTATGGTTAGGAAGTTAGACCTTCTAACATAGGTTAGAAAAGGTTAGAGGCGTTTAGATAAACAGGAATACCTTGAACTGGATGCATGTCTTAGTAAAGATTCAATAATGAGCAACATTTTCCCAGATGTCTTGACCATTCTCTTTATGCATACCATGAAGTGCAGAAGATCAGAGGACAATAATATGTGGTGATAAACTTGTCTGATTACACTTCCCAGGTGCTGCTGGGTCCAATTATCTTGGTGCTCAAATAGCTCCTAATTGGGTGTGAAACACACATCAGAGTTAATTACACTGTACAGTATTATACAGGCTTGAAATAATTAAGACTCAACTGGCCTAGAAAAAAAATACATTCATTTTAAGTTTCAATCCTTGGAGATTTCACTGAAACTCATGAGATCAGCTAGATATGAATTTATGCAAATTTCTAACCCTAGAATCTTATTGAGACCATAAGCCTCTTATCATAACCTAGATACTTTGATCTACAAAGGTATAGATATCTGTGTGTTATGAGTAGCATGTGCCCTTGAAAACTGAGAAATCAAAACATTATGGGAAGGTCTGTTATATTCAAAAATTATATTATATTATACTCTATTTGTCAGTTAAAGGTAATATTTTGGGGAGTTCATCTTCACAAAAAATATTGGATTACTAAGGCCAACTATTTACAGAACATAGGTTACATAACACGTGAACGGTATTGAGAGAATTGGAAGATTAAAACTAAAATGATCCCCAAATCTACAGATCATGGAAATACATTGGAGTTGAGATTATCTATCACAAGAAGATCTACCATTTTATCTTTGGAGCAAAAATGAAAGACATGTTCTTTTTTTAATGTTTTATCCTGAGAGAGAGAGAGAGCATATGCATAAGCAGGGTAGGGACAGAGAGAGAGGGAGACAGAGAATCCCAAGCAGGCTCCCTGCTGTCAGCACAGAGCCGGATGTGGGGCTTGATCTCAGGAACCGTGAGATCGTGACTTGAGCCAAAATCCAAAGTTGGACACTTAACCAACTGAGCCACCTAGGCACCCTGAAAGACATGCTCTTGACTAAAATCCTCTTTTAACCTAAAATACTGTATGTGTGTGTGTGTGTGTGTGTATACATACATGTATGTATGTATATATAATGGAAATTTGAAACTAACATGGTTTATTAATCTTCTGAAAGGGCAAATAGATGCCAAAAGGTGATAATGAGTTGAAGCGTCAGCAACTTGTTTCTCAAAGCCTCTGGGCCCACTGTTTTGCAAGTTTGTGGCCATATTGACCCTTCCCCTACTGAATCATCTCCTGGCCTTGGTGGATTGACTCATGACATCTGCCAGGTTTTTCATGACCTAACTATCTGATCACTAGCTGACTCATCCATGTTGTCATTGGTTTCTTCCTTTACCCTTTACTTCTCCGGGCTTCATCCATCACCTGCTGTTCTCCTCCTATCTTACTATACCAATAGTTCATGCTTCTTTGAGTCAATATTCTCTGCCATTACTCATCCCATGCATGGCAATGCTTACCAATTAAATGTTAAATCATGATAACTCATCTGAAAATATGGTACACTCTACAGCTGCTATAAAATGAAGATCACAAAATATCTTAGATTCTTCTGATGTTAAATCATTTCAGAGTCAGGATTTTTTGATGAGAATTTCTTTAACTTCTCTTCTCTCTCCTGAATAATTTGATTGATTCTAAATCTTTAGTGACACACCTTTCACCTAACAGCATGGAATCTGATTTTCCTCATTTTTTTTCCATATCATTTCAATGAATCAGTTCACTAACCTGAGCAAAATAATCCAGAAGTAACCAACAGTTATGGTTTGCAAACTTCTATTTATCTTTTACTCCATTGTCACTTTGGGAACATAAAATATTTACAGAAGTCATGTCATGTTTGATAAATAGATTATTGACTCAAAAACTGTACAGCATAAGAAACTGTACAGCATGAGAAAGAATTAATGTACCTGTACTTTGCCCAGTTTGTAGGTAAATGTTAAAGTATTTAGAGTATTGGTGACTTTTTATTTGTTATTCTTTAAAATTCAGTTTCCATTCAAATTTGGATTTTACTTGGCTCCTTTATTTATCTCCTAAGAAGATAAATAGAAGGAAAAGGAAACCTGCTTATTAATCGTAAGAGCCAGATAATTAAATTGTTATGATGAAAAGAATAAGTAGCACTGTTTAAATTGATTTTAACCTTGGAAATTTACCAAAATTGGAATATGGCTTTGTAATCACAAATAAAGCTACTTTTCCACTTTTTCATTTCATTTTGTATTGTCTTCAAAACTCCTGAAATGTTTAAGCTCTAGTTAATTCACATAAAATTTTATATACTTAGAAAAGCCAGTATAAGTAATGAATGACTTGTAATTCCTTTTTTTTTCTGTTAGTGCTCCTACAACATATATCCTTCCATTAATTCCAAAAGCATTTATTGAAAATCTCCAATAAAAAATAAAATAAAATAAAATCTCTTTGCATTGGTGATGCAAAGCCTTGGAGATTCAAGATCTGAGCCATGAGAACTCTACCGCATGAAACAAAAATTGACTGAATAATCACATTAATACGTTATTACAAGCTATGAAACAGGAGAGGAATACCAGGTTTAGTCCGAAGATCAGAAGTGTCTTCCTAAACCAACTGGCATTTGAGAACTGAAAAGGAGAACTGTCTAAGTGAACAGGTTAAAGGGAAGTTTTGCGTTGTGGACAGAGAGGAGCACGTCTACGTTTCCACAGTGGAGGGAAGCATGTCACACTGAGGAACATTGAGAAAGCCAGAGTGGCTGGAACAAAGAAGGTGAGGGAGGCGGTGTTGTCATTGCATTCATTCTGTATTGCCCAACCCTCTGGGCCATCTACCAGACTCCTACCCCACTCCCTAAAAAAAGGCTGTTCATTCTGAAAAGACAGGTACCAGATATCTCCTGTAGAGCGAATGTTTGCACCGGATCTCTGGCAATCTGGACTGGTCCGTCCAAATTCAGGCATGAAAACAGCTGTCCATCCAAGCTGGTGCCCTGTCTTCACCCAGGCTCACTTCCTCAATATCTTTGGGTCTTTATTACATACAGAGAGGAGCTGACAGCACAGGATTTCATATCAGAGCCTGTTCTGGAAAGATAACTCTGAATGGCAATCTGAGGGCCAAAACAGTTCTGATCATTCCAAGTTCTATGCTAAAGCAGATTGTATTGTGGCTGGTCCTTCATGTGTTCTTAGAATCTAAGAATAACTTAAAAATGAAGACAAACATCTATCCAGAAGAACTTTTAAAGGGTCTTATCTGAAATGTTTTGCAAAGGCAAATGACCAGAGCTGTGATTTTGAATTGTCTCCTTTCGTTCTGACTGTGGGGATGAAGAGTAAGGTTCAGAAAACACATTCATTTATATTTTGGCAGAAACTTGCATGTTATAATCCTTGGGAGTGTGTGATCAGAGGCCATGGGGCTGGTAGAACTATGCTCCACATGGGTGGTAGAAAAACAGGCCCTTTACAAAAATAAATTAAACACAATATTTTTAGATAAAAATTATAAACACTAGATTATAAGGCCTTTTCGAGCTAGATCATATCTTATTAGCACAATAAATGTCGCAGCTGGGGGAGAAGTAAATGTACTAAGTAAGGATAATAATGAAGGGTCCAATGAATGAATGGATACCACCGAGCGTACGTTCAACACCCCGAACACTTAATCTGTAGTGAATTGCAGTGTAAATTATGGACTTGGGATAATAACGATGTGTCGATACAGGTTCATCAATTGTCACAAATGAGCCACTCACGTGGGGGATGTTGACCGTGGAGGTGGCTGTGCATGTTGAGGGGGCAGGAGGTACCTGGGAAATCTCTGGATCTGCCATTCAATTTTGCTGTGATCTAAAACTGCTCTAATAAATACAGGCTAATAGTCTTAACTGTTACGGAAAACATGATTTTTTTTTTTTTGTCACAGTGTAAGCTTGAATTTACAATATCAGCAGCATAAGGCGGCAGTTCATCTACCTGTAGCTTAATGTATCTAGTATCAGGTACTACGTGATGGCCGTAGCTGGGTCATTTACACAGTGCTTCCTGTGTTCTAAGCACCAGGTGAGGCACCTTTGCCTGCTTTTCATCGACTCTGCACAAGAGCCATGTGAAATAGCTCCCGCTTTTATTCCCAACTTCAGATGGAAAAAAAAAAAAAATGAGACTCAGAGAAGTTAATTAAATTCCCCAAGGTCACACAGATAGCTTCTGTCAGAGGGATAAAAATGATTCTTACACACATCTGGGTAGCTAACTCTTAAGCTTGGCTTTGGGTTAGGAGTGGATATGAGAAGGTGGGAAGAAAGAATCCCTTCTTACCCCAAAATGCTTTGCTCTCCTGGAAAAAAAAAAAAAAGAAAGGTAGGTACAGCTTATAAAACTCGATTTAAAGACAACCAAAAATGCTAACGCCAGATGGGATCATTCAATCATGATTAAGCTCAAATTGGGTTGGGAAAGAGGCCCAAGAATGCATGCATCATTCTTACTGATGTTGAAGGCCAGTGTGCTCCTCTCTTGGATATGATTTAGGGCAAATGCAGTTTTATGCCAGTGTGAGTAGAAAGAACCTGGGCACAGAGAAACACATTAGCCAAGGTGTGATTATGCATAGGCAGGGCATAGCAAATTGTTGTTCAAAATATATCATTAACTATCATCTTGAAAACTTCTGAGTTTTTACTACAATTAAAATTAGTCACAGATAGTTCTACGGAAAATCCCTTTCATGAGTTTTTGACTCTGTGACCTGGTCTGATAGCATCAGGACAAAGGAAAGGTTGTATCAGTACCCTTCAGGAGTCCGCAGTCAGAAGAGGAGAAAGAAATAGTGAATCAGGCCAACGTGAACCAAGAAAAACAAAAACAAATGTTTTGAACATCTAGGTCAATTTGTGGACCACACCAAAACGTGGCATTTATAGGAAAGTCTCAGGAAAAAAATGAAAACCACAATAATTTCACTTATCTTTCCCACTTCCTAGGGCATCTGGGCCAAGTTTCATATTTGATCAAAAGAAGCCCAATTCTGTAATTTCTGCTCATGGGAGAATAGACTAAGAAGTAGGAGGGGAAAAAAAATAAAGAAATTCGTCTTCTTCATCTTCTTTTTTAAAAGCCAGAATTAAGACTATTGAATCCCATCTGTGGGCTGTGGTCAGTTTTCAAAATCAATTTTCAGAGACATAGTTGTCTTATGTTTGCCTTCCAGGTGTCTACTTTCTCAAGGTAACAAAAAGGTTCACAAGGATTCTTATCTCAAAGCGATAAACAGATGCAAACAGAGCCAGGCCTATCTGAGCTACCACAAGGCCTGTCTGACTAATTGCCCTGATAGATCATTCTCCTGATGTCTGATGTTGTTATTGCACCCAGCGTAGCTGAGATAGCACATGTTTAACCCCTGACCTTCCAGCTGCCAAGAGCACGTTGCTCTGGAACTAACCGTTCTCCATCATCACTTCCTCCCCATGGCGGCCAGGGAAAGAGATCTGTTTCTAAGCAAATAGCAAAGGCTCTGACCCCGTCATGAGTCACCAGTCTGTCTACCCACTTCCAAGATTCCCCCTTCATATATTTATTCAGCTTGTCAGAGTTCCTGGCAAAGAGGATAGTGATATTTGAGGTAAATAGGATTCATGCTAACTCTGGGAACAGTTAATTTCAGAAATCTGAGATACCTTAAATGACTTCCATGGGCTTCATATGAACCAATCCATTCCATTTTGCCCCCTTTTAAGGTACGTTTTTCTTTAACAAAAAATGATAAAATATCAAAAGCCACGGAATGAACAACAACAAAAAATATTCCGGGGCCATTTGCAATAATGTAAGGAAATATCTATTCTGTGCCTTAGGGCACTGATTGAAATTACTAAAAGACAGGCTAAATACTATTACTAACTACAGAAGTGAGAAACAAATATATTTTATCTTAGGTCATCTTTCTTTTATTGCATGCTTCACACGTCTTATTCTCAGAACTTACACTCATCAAGTTTTAGCAGATACTCTGCCAACACTTGGTAATTTAGCTGCTGACACTCCGGGCTGAGTATCTCTGTGCGAGAATTTCACATTATGCCACATTATAGAAACATTAAATGGGAATAACACAATGGCAAGTGGTGGTTTTTATGACCATTTGTGTTAATTAACGAAATTATGTTGTCTTTACGGAGAGGCAGAAAATAATACAGAGAAAAAGAAAAACATACTCGTCATGGAGTATATTGGCATTTCTCTTCATTTTCTCTAAATATCTCAAGCTTAAATAGACATGAAATATTAGAGGCCATCGCATTGGGAAAAATAGATCCATTTTGGTCTATACTGCATTTCGGCTTTCACTAAACCATTTAACATAGAATCAAAGCACCATAGCTTAATTATAAAATTGCTCTATCTTTCCAACACTTTGTTCAGCCATGTCTGTAGATGCTTAATAACTTTTCAACCAAAAGAAAAGCATATTTGTTTTGTGAAACTAATTCCTGGATGCTAATGCTATCAATCATTATTATCCTTCCCACATAATAAAGTTCTGATATTTTGCTCTCTCCATTAAGAAAGCAAGATTGCAATGCTTAAAATATTGAGTGGATTGACAAGATATTGAAAATGCCCGAGGGAATAACAGATAAATCATTAAAGTTATGCTTGTCTGTGAGTTTTCAATGAAGGAGAACATGACACAGAAGGGGCCCTCACTGCCAGATGATCTGGGGTTAGCCTCATCTAGGCAGCTTCGAGGATTTAAACAAAATTTTTTTTAATGTTTATTTATTTTTGACACAGAGAGAGAGAGAGAGAGACAGAGCATGAGTGGGGGAGGGGCAGGGCGAGAGGGAGACACAGAATCCAAAGCAGGCTCCAGGCTCCCAGCCGTCAACACAGAGCCCAACGCGGGGCTTGAACTTGCCAACCTGACCTCTTTTGTTTATTAAAACATTCAGGGGCACCTGGGCAGCTCAGTGGGTTGGGTGTCCAACTTGGGCTCAGGTCACAATCTCGCGGCCCACGAGCTCAAGCCCCGCGTTGGGCTCTGTGCTGACAACTCAGAGCCTGAAAGCTGCTTCAGATACTGTGTCTCTCTTTCTCTATGCCCCTTCCCCATTCATGCTCTCTCTCTCTCTCTCTCAAAAATAAATAAACATTAAAAGAATTGAAAAAAAAGAAAAGAAAATTTAGGGGAAGATGCCAAACAACAGGATCGTGTGGGGATGAAACTCAGAGGCCAAGGATGTTACAGGATAAAAATTAACTCAGGTTCTGAGGAGAAGCCATTCTGGGCTTCTTTATTCAGCAGCCAATTTATAGAAACTTAAGACCTGGTTCCTTCATCTGTAAAATGGGATAATAATATTTGTTTCACAGAAGTATACTAGGATTAAATGATATAATGTGAGTAAAGAACTTAGCCTAGCAGAGAAGATAAACTCAACAGATACTACTTTAATGTATGTAGTATTCAATGAATTAATAATGTGAAATGATTTGAAAGCAATTGAGAATACCTTGATTCTTTATAGAGTTTTAGGGTTCTCACTCTCTCACAGATTTAAACCTCTTCACAATCATCTCTTAAATATTAATTCATGTTGAAAGTCTTTGCCAATTTCCCCTTTCTTGTTCCCTGCCTAATTCTCCAACCAGTGACGCCCATTCAGGTTAATGTCAATAGAGCAACTCATGTTAGGATGAGATCCAGAACACTGAATTAACAAGGAAATACTCCTTTCATAATTTTGTTATAATTTACATAGGCAAAGCCTAAAATAAATCACATCTCCAAACATTTGGATCCAATAATGTAGGGCATTGGGCAAGTAATTTACCAGATTTTCAATGATTCCAAATCGAGTTTGACAAATATGAGAAAGAGTAGACCAAGAATTTGTCTACACCTGGTGTCAGTCTCTTTCTTTCTTTCTTTCTTTCTTTCTTTCTTTCTTTCTTCCTTTTTTTCTTTTTCTTTCTATCTATCTGATCTGGATAAATCATTTTATTTATTTTAGAATAATAGGTTGGCAAGTTTGTTGCTTGTAGTGTCTTGTTCTCTTTGCAATAAAAAGAAGTTAACTATTTAGTTCTGCAATGCATTTAACTAAAAGATACCCACTACCTTGCCAATTTCTATACAAATACATTGTAGAAAAAATACTTTTTAGTGTATTAATAATCAATAGACACCACATTGCTCAAGGACAACTTCATTATTGGGTTTATGGATTTAACATCTCAGCAATGATATTTTTAAACCGGAGATCTCTTTTAAATAAATGTAAGTAATTGGATTTTCTTCTATATAAAAAACTCTGTCAGATAAATGCTATAAATCTGAAAGCAGAAAAGTAGAGGAGAAATAGTAATTTATAAACCACAACGGAGTGTTTCACAATTTTTGTTTAACAAAACATATTTTACCCTGCTTACACCTTGATCTATAGGCCCCTACTGATTACAAGGCTGTAAATTGCATGAAGAGCTCTGCAGAAAATCATAAAAGGGCAGCGAGGGGGCCTTATATCATGGAGTCACTTGGTCGCTAAGACTCAACCAAGACTTTGATATTTAGTTTAAACACAACCATATATTTTTATTAATAATGAACAGACTCGCTTATTTCAATTTCATAAGCCCAGCGCACCAAAGCTGGTGAGATTTCTATTACCCATGACCTGGATATTAATATTTTGATAAAAAAAAAAGTCTCAATTTTTCAAATGTTGACTGAATGCCGAAACAATGAAAAACAACTTTCCCAGAAATTTTGGCACATTGATCTGGGAAAAAAAGAGTGACCATCCTTTGTTCACTAGAAGAGCTATTAAAAATGCTTTTGGCACAGGAAATACTTTTTTTCTCCCCAGATATTAGAACATATCTTCAGGAAACTCAGCAGATTAATCACATGAGCCCTGGCTCAACTTTATTTAGAAGTAAAGCTTAAGATTTAACACTCATCCTAAAATGTAAAATCCCTCTTTCAGTATTTCATGACGCTGATATTCCTTGTTGCAGTGTTTTTCCGTTGGCCCAGAAAGTGATAGCAAAGAGTGTTTCCTTCTTCTTTTTATTTTTTTTAATTTTTATTTTTTTTAGTAGTGTGCCAGGGGAAAGATAAAAGGAGAATGTTGATTCTCCTTTTGATGAAATTTGCCTGGATTTTTAACATGAAACCATAAGATTAAAAACAGTAATGTATTTTGTTTTACTTCACAAAGGGATAGGCCTAAGTGTAGAAGTTTCTAAAACTTTCCATTTGTGTTGATATAATAACTTTGTAACAGTTATTCTCAAAAAGTTTCAGAATAAGAAAACTTTATGGAAGAAAGGTGGTGCCCCTTCATTCTTTGTTGGGTGGAGAGTATTCTGCTTATTGGTAGAATTTTCCAAAATAGCCCAGAATGGTGTCTGCCTTTTCTAAAAGGTATTCTAAGAACATTTATTTCCTTACACTTCCAAGCAAGAAGATATAACTTACATCCATTTTACTAAAACTCAACATCATTCCCTTTGGCTGACACTTAAAATAATCACATGGACAAAAAAACAAAAACAAAAACAAAAAAAAAAAAAACATGTTTCACAATCACTGTTCTTAAACCCAGAGCTAAACATTGGAGAGGATGGTTGGAGGAGAGGAGAAGGGGATAAAAATGAAACATCTCAACTCTGTTTTTAAGGAGCATTATTTGCTGACTGTGAAACAAGAAATTACGTAAACTAAATAAAAACCCATTTCTGAAGCCACATTCCAAGTGCAGATTGTGGCAATGCTACAGACAAGGAAGGTGCAAAGTAGGGAGATGGTTGAGTTTGTGAGACAGGGACATCTCCTAGAGGATGTGAGAGGCTGGGACTAGTCTAGAAGAAAGTGTGGAGAATGAGCTGGGTAGCTGAGAGGGGTTGGGGGACGCTGTAGACAGAGTCATCTGGGCAGTGGTGTAGAGTGCTAAGGATACTGAGGCCAGAACTCTGTATTTCCCTCCACCCCCCTCCTCATTTCCCATACTTTGAGCAGCTTTCGGGAAGATACCCGGAACCAAGTGCTATATATGTAGATTCATATTTATCCATGCAACTTCTTCACACCCTCAACTCGAGCACAAAAGTCAAAAGTATGCATTTTAAAGTTGCTTCTAGGGGCGCCTGGGTGGCTCCGTCGGTTAAGCATCTGCCTTCAACTCAGGTCATGATCTCACAGTTTGTGGGTTCAAGCGCCATGTTGGGCTCTGTGCTGACAGCTCAGAGCCTGGAGCCTGTTTCAGATTCTGTGTCTCCCTTTCTCTCTCTGCCCCTCCCCTGCTCACCCTCTGTCTCTGTCTCCAAATTAAATAAACATTAATTTTTTTTTAAAATAAAGTTGGCTTCTAGTCTATCACCTGGGTGGAGACTATCACATGATAGTCACGTCTCTGAACTTCAGTTTCCTCATCTGTGAAATGGAGACAATAATGGAATTGTGAGGATTGAGTTATTTAATGTGTACAAAAATTGAGTCAAGTGCTTGGAACCCAAAAAGTGCTCAGTCCATACCCACTGAAAGTATTGTAATCTTGGAGCTTATTCCCATGAATAAAGATGCCTTGAGCAGCCTACACAATGATTTGTAGGATTTTACCTGCAACTATCTACATCATGAATGGAGTGAATGAAAAGGATGGATGAAGCATTTACAGCAAAAAGATGTTTTTGTAATTTGTGGTGTGATACCTGGGGACTGAAATTGCTTATTTTACCCACTGTCCACCTTTACCCTGGTTTACAATGATAATGTTAAGTTATGATGAGAACACAAAGTTCTATTTAGGTACTTGATAGGTGACTATTTTTTGATTATCTGAGAACCGGTGAGAGGATATAAGAGTCTGAACTCAAGATCCTCAAAGATCACTTAAAATATTGCTCAAAAAACAAACAGATACTGGGGATAACCATGAAATATTTTACCAGATAAGGCAGTTTGCTTTGCAATAAAGAGCAAATGTGATACAAAAGTGATAATGTTAGTACATGAGAATGTACCTTACCACTTCTTATTTTAGCTTTTGTTTTATTTTAAATGAAAAATATGAAATTTTACGTGAGCCAATGCACTTTGAAGAGAATTCACCAAAAATGTTGAGATCTAAAAGTAATGTTTTAAATGCACTGGATATGAGAGTAATAAAAACATTTTTTTTTTAATGTTCAAACATCCTATGGGGTTGGTCTATCCATCCCTTTCTCAAACATCATCTCCTACAAGCACCAACTTAGGTAGAGAAACTTGAAAGTCAGCATTTCAAATAAAATGCTCTCAATGTGTTGATCTCCATGGGTAATTTGTAACAAATCTGGAATAGCAATTTTCTGCCAAATGAAATACTGTAAGAGATGACTTTTTTTTTTTCTTTTTAAAGAACAGGTCCCAGTCAAGAGACTATAAAGAGGTTCTACTAGTCAAAAGAAATTACCTGCAGTCCTTTGGGACTTATAATTCCTGAAAGATCAGGTGCTCTGTCCCTAAAAACGTTGGCTGGTACAGGGGAAGTGGTAACCCACTGAGAAAACAAAGGAGAAGGGAACTTTCAAAGCACTCAGCTAAATTTTGGCTGCAAGACTTCCCATTAGCCTGGCCATGTTGTTTAGACACCAACTTTATATTCCCCTAGAGGAGAGAAACACAAATTTGCAGCACAAGGGTCCCCGGTCCCTAGAAAATCAACCTGCTTTTAAGTAGAAAGAGTAGGAACTGGTCAGGTGGTTCTCTTATGTTTCTAATCCAAGCAAATTCATTTTTCAAAAAGCCATATATATGAGGAGAAAGATAACTCAGAAAAGCAAGTGCAGGCTCTGGAAAAGATTAGACTGCAAAGGGGAATTTTTAAAGACACCTTTAGAGTCAAATATGTCTTTTACTAGCTAATTAAAGTGATCACAAATGCCATTGCATTTTTTGTCTCACTTGGATCAGCAGAGATGAAAATGGCCACTCTCTAAATGCTGTTCCTGCTTCAATTTAGATGGCTGAAATTTAGTTATGTTGTGAATGGAGAGAATGTGTAGCGTTTCCTAAGTATAGGTTGACAGTGTGCTTATGGCCCATGCTACATTTTAAGCTGTCCATGGCAAAAATGAGAAAAAATAAAAACAATGTTCAGAAAGCCAGTATATTTGATTTAAAGAATTATCACTATGTATTTCCTACCTTTTTTGGTATAAAAATGTCCCATGTTCAGGAAATGTTGGTGATGGTGAATGTTCCTTGTGTTCTCTCCTAGTATCTGTAATGCGTACAATGTGAAGCTAGCTATATGTTAGTTCTTTTTTGAAATTGAAATATCAAAAACCTCCCGATACATACTAGTGGCACTTACTATCATTTAGAATGCTTAATTCACAAGGAAATGTGCTTTATTACACATGCATTCAGGATGAAAATGTAGCAAGTACATTTAGATCATAGTGCCCAACATGTGTTTGGGGAGGCAGAAATCGTTATCCGTGTATGTACAAGCATGGAATCATGCTGTGACATTTTGACCTTCTGAAGCTTTGAAAATTTGAGATGCCCCCAATGACCACTGAATCCAAGGACGATTTTCTCCTGAGATCTCCTTTTCTCCAAGGATGATTCGGCAGATGTTCTTTCTTGAAGAGGCTCTCTTAGCCCTGTTATTTTTCCAGCTTCACAAAAACAAACATACTGACACAGTCAGAGAGTGGTTCACAAACCCAAAAGAGAAAAGAGCCATGCTTTAACAAAGAACTAAAAAGTGCTTCCAGGAAACTCATACTCAGTCGATAGATGAGTCAATAGCATCACCGACCTGGCACCCAGAAGTGTGGGAAGAGCTGGTAAAAGGGTTGGAGATTGGAAATAAATGTTGTGAGCTGACAGGTTTAAAATCTGATTGCCTGGTATTCCTGTCACAATTCATAATCATGTAGAAATGAACAAAGCCTGGAAGAAATGTAAGTCTCATTATTATGAGTATAAGCAAATGCAGGGGGTTGAATGAGAGACACTGACAGGTCCAAAGGTGGCATATTCCTTTGCAGTCAGCCAAACAGTGTGATGAGAAAACGTTTGTAGTACTTCGCTTAGGTGTGTGGCTTCTTTCCCCTTCCTGCTAGCTTGTGGACTTTTCTAGAAAGATTGTGGAAAAGACAGAAGAAGCTTATAGATGAAATCTGGAACGTGATGGCTTCATGTCCCAAGAGATGCCACGAGGGGAGTCTGACAATTAGGTTAGCACCGTGCAGCATCTGGTGGGAGGTAGATGCTGTCACTCATTTATCATCACTTCCATGTCCAATGATGGAAAACACCCTGAATTCAGCGTCTTTACTTCTTGGAACTTCATACATCTTTTGGCACCCACAGATAAGTGAGGATCTTTCCCCTGCCTTCCAGTTATGGACAGTTCCCAGAGACATGAAGGTAATATAAATAATGCACCTTATGGTCAGTGTAGTAGGAATTTTGCATCAAAGGTCACATACAAGTCTCGCTGCTACTCATCTAAAATATTATATTGAAACTATATCAGCTTCTGTGGTCTGAGAAATGGCAAGACCTCCATTGAATTATGTCCCATGAACTTGGTTTTGGTTTTTCTAGTTATTAAGCGGAGGCCAATGGTTTTACGTTATTATATAATTATCCCTAGTATAATCCCGTGGAATAGAATAATCCACCTCTTGGGAATAAACTTGTTTGTAAATTCAATAGTTTGATTTTCATGTGTCTGACCTGGAAATTGGAGTGTGCTCACCAGGGGAACTTTTCATCAGTCCATCACAATTAGTTTCTACAAAGTGTTTACTTTGGCTTTGGCAGTAACAAAATTTTGGAAGAGAATTCTGGGATTCTTCCTCACTCATCAGGGTTGTCACGTTTCTGTGCCTCTACTGCTACTTTAACTAGAGAATAAAGGTTTAAGCACAAAATCATAGAAAGGCATTAAATTGGGATGGATATTCTGGCTTCTTGGCTCAGTCCACACTTTCTGATTTGTGTGAGTACCAGATACTGCTCAGTATCTATAGACCTAAGATTCTCAAAATAGAGCACTGCAGTAACTATTCTCAAGTACCTTCAAGCACTGATTCTCTATAATGCTCAGACCCCCTCACTCTTATCATCCCTTTTTCCCTTGAAATGAGGGACGGGGTGGTCACTAAAGATTTCCTGGTCTGAGGTTCTGTCCTCGTTCATGTCTTACTTAACTAATATACATTGAACATTTATATATGCAGTTCACTTTCACACAGATTTCTCCCTATAAAAGATACTAGTAGGGGCGCCTGGGTGGCGCAGTCGGTTAAGTGTCCGACTTCAGCCAGGTCACGATCTCGCGGTCCATGAGTTCGAGCCCCGCGTCAGGCTCTGGGCTGATGGCTCAGAGCCTGGAGGCTGTTTCCGATTCTGTGTCTCCCTCTCTCTCTGCCCCTCCCCCGTTCATGCTCTGTCTCTCTCTGTCCCAAAAATAAACGTTGAAAAAAAAATTAAAAAAAAAAATAAAAGATACTAGTATCCCCATTTTATAGATTTAAACAAGTTAGTTAAAGGTTAGCTAAAGGGGCTGTTTAAGGTCATATACTCACTGAGTAGCTGAGTTGAGATTTCACATCATTGGGGAATATTTCCAAACCCACGACCCAGTTTATCACAGTGAAGCTACCTTAAGTCTCTCAAAAATGGTCAGAATTTTGTCTTTGGGCCTCTTTTTCCTTAAAAACTTCTGGAAGTGCCTGTGGCCTGCACCACTCAGATCAGTAGACCAGCCCTCTCAGCCTTCAAAGCCCTGCATTCAAACCAGATCTCTATCAAAGTCCTCTTAGAGGTAGCAATGCCCTTCCAAATTGTCTTGGAAACTGGAAAACCCAACAAGCAAAGTGGGAAATGCCCTGTGGTGCTTGCCGTTCCTGAAAACCCGGAACTAAGTTTATTCCTGAATTTCTGGAGATGTCAGTATAAACCTACGCAGTGTTGATGTTTTCTCAAAACTTATTCAAAACCTTCCAAAGTAGACATTCTGAAACCATTCAGACATTACTGAAACCGAAATGCCTAACTTCTCCCTCCCCCAAGTTTACCTTTTGCTGGAACATGTGGAGGAGAAGTATTATCCTAAAAACTTCCTGAACTATCACTCACAGAATGCGGCTTCTTTATTTGCCTCTCTCAGCTCGGCAGAAGATCACCACTAGCTTCTGTAGGAGGCTGTTCTCCATATAAGTTCCAGCAGGCAGGTAAATGTGAGGCCACACCCAAAACAATTTGACATGTTTATTCCCAATGCATCTGACCTCGGTGAGTTACAATAAAAATGAGTAAAATAATATAAAACTGTGTGTGAGACATACTTTTCCTACAGTCCAAGTTGGCCGTGGCTCAGTAAATAACATTTTTTCCTGCCCAATTCTGAAACAATTGAGAGATAAACAATGAAGTCGAGCAAGTGGAGACAAAAAGAGCTATTCTGTACTGGTAAAAATTGGATTGGAGAATTGTGGCTTACGTAATTGATTACAATGCACTTTCCACCAGTGAATCTTAGAATGGGCCTTATGCCCACAGCCCCAGGTAGCACTGAACAACCCCGGGGTTCTTCACATCAGGGTCCATTCCTGTTAAATGTGGAGTGTGAGGCCCAGACTGGAATGCACCCTCTGAGTGAGCAGATTAGTTCTCCAGGAGAGCAGAGGAAGAAGGGCAACCCTGGGTTTTTGGGCTTCCTAATTTAACCTTTTTTTTTTTTTTTAAGTTGATTTAATTATTTTAAGAGAGACAGAGAGAGCACAAGCAGGAGAGGGGCAGAAAGAAGGGAGAGAGAGAGTCTGAAGCAGGCTCTGCATGGACAGCATAGAGTCCGATGCAGGGCTTGAACCCACGCACTGCGAGATCATGACCTGAGCTGAAATAGAGTCAGGTGCTTAGCCAACTGAGCCACCCAGGTGCCCCCAAAGTCAGCATTCTGACCACTCCTTCCCTTCTCTGGGGGGAAGAGTGAGTGAATGGGGCAAAAGGCCAGCAATGTTTAGGGAAAAGCTTCCTTCATGAGAAGCCACAGAAGTGAGGAAGAGGTGAATCTACAAAAACAGATGGTAGAGATCCTAGGAAGTAAGCATCTCACAGGAGGCTCTCCTCAGAGAGACGCCCCCAAATCTAACTTTGCTTAGGAGTTCATAGCTTTCCTATCAATCTGTGAAAATTCTACCTTCTTCTAGCCTTCTGGTCTCTTTTGTAGAAGTGGTTGCCTGGTGGCTGAAAACCCTTAGCTCCCTGGACAACGGATGGCTTACATCAGGATTTATCCCTCTTTTGCTGGAGCGTGTGTTCCCATGTGGGCTTCTCAGACTATAACAATATCCTCAAAAGGACTCATTCAAGCAAGTCATGTGGCAATCCAAGCTCCACAGGATAATCCAGAAGAAGGAATGAGTGCTTTGGGGCGACATTTTGTCACTCCCAGCCTTTCTGAGTAGACAATGGTAGGTACTTTCTTCTCCACCCTCCATCTGTGCCCTGAGTAGCCTATAGATACACCTTTCAATTCTTTTTTTGCTGCTCCTTGCCTACCAGTAAATATTGACTCTCTCACAGCCGGCATCCAAGGACAGATTCTTCCAGTTAAAAAGTCATAGGTATAGTTTGCCATTAACAGACATAATGACCAGGCAAGTTAGAGTAATAGTCTTTCAAAGTGTCTACAGTTGGTATTCAGTTAACACTGTGGTCTACTGACTTAGGGATGTTCTTTCTCCGTTACAGTTTTTTTCTCCTTTGAAAGCTGACTGACAGCTTTCTGGACTTTTGCATGGAATATTAAATTAGTAATTCCAAACATTGTTAATTTGTTTGCCCCAAAGGGTCATTTGAAGTCTATTCTGATGACATCTTCTCTGACAATCCTAGCTCAGGACTGACTCTGATCTCATATATTGCCTGTCTATATTAACCGCTTCAGCCTTGTCTTATTTGTCCTGGCTTAGATGAATTTTATTTTCAAAAAGCAGACGGTAAGCTCTTGAGGACACTGACCTTGTCTTATAAATGTCTAAAATCTCCCACATTATGTGTTCGCTGGATGCTAATTGATTGACTGAAGGATCTGTCCTCGTCTGACCCTGTGTTTGTGGATAATGCTGTAAAATTGCTCATATGTCTTTATCAGAGTGTCATGTTTTGAGACAACTTAATGGGAATAGTGGAAGAAGAGTACTAAGAAATTGAAGCCAAATAATTAAAATGATCTGGTCCAAAGACATCCTGATAGTAGCCGCATATGTGATGCCAAAAATTTAGCTCTCTTGACGCTTAGTAAGATGAGGTTTCCATGTCACCATGCCGAATCTGACATTTTCCCTAATCTAGGAAGCCACCCATATAAGTAAAATGCATATTTTCGATCATGAAACCCAATGATTATATTGAGTAGATTTTAGGTTGGGCATCGAAAGCTACATTTTTAGCAAGGACCCAGAGTAGTTTGAAGGAGGTAGTCTCAGAACCCCAGCTCTCCTCTTACCATCGATCTCTCTTGCTATTTCCTACTTTGCTAGGCCTCACTCCCACAGATATATTTTGTGTTGAGTGAGAATATTTATAAATGGCCAAGGAACAATGATGTCTTCAAACCTTTTTATTTACCTAACAAAAGTGACTCTAGTCTACCATGACCACAGCTATAACCACACCTGTACTAATTTGAATGTGTTTCTGACATACTTAATGAAAAAAATGACAACATCATACCTCCCAAAAGTCATGGAGTTCAAAGAAAAATAACCCCCTTTGGTATTGTCCATTGAAGAGCAGGGTGCAAATAAATCTGACCCAGCCTCACATAAATTCATGCTCAAATTACATACTGCATTCTACCCCAATTAAAGTATAAAGTACTCGAGAGCAGGGACAATGACTATTTTGCTCACTTTTATAATCTAGAGCCCAGCTCAGTGTCTAGAAGATAGTAAATAACAAAAGTTAAGAAAATAAGGGCCATGGAGGAAATCACTGGAGTTTTCATCTACTCACAGGAGACATCACCGTATAAGTGTGTGTGTGTGTGTGTGTGTGTGTGTGTGTACATCAGCATGTTATTGAAATAGCAGTCAACTTCTCCTAAAAGGCAGGCAATGGAATGCCATTCTTACCTAAATCTGGGGGAGCAATTTCTGAAGGCTATCATGGCATATATAAAGGACTAGATGTTATACACGTGAAATGCTTAGCATTGAACCTGGTTCATGATAGGCATTCAATAAAAAGCTACTAATATAATTATCAATGCTATTATTATAAATATTAGGCCTTAAATAAAAGGAAACTTTCAGGAACCAACTTGCAATCATATGTGGTTTGTGAGCAAGAGAAGCTAACTAAGGATTAAAATCCCCAGGAATTATTCCTCTGAAGATAATATAGACAGGGTTTTCTAGTATGTAGTTATAAGATTTTCTGTGAGTTAGCAGAACTTATGAACCTATGATCATTTTTAAATAATTCTGTCTTTCTATAAATCACACAGACTGAGAACCCTTTAAAATATAATGGATAATTCTGTGGCATTTTTATGAGAGAATATATATTTTGGGAACAAGGGAGTATGTGCCTGTATTTGTGTTGGTATTGAAAAAAGAGAAAGATTTTTTTTTTTATTGATATGGGCTGGAGTTGTCTTTCTTGATATTTTTTATGTCCTCAAATTCTTTTGAAGAGAAGAGTATAATGAGAGACATACACTCTGCCCATAAATTCCCATGGTCCAAATTTTAAACCAATATTACACTGCAATAAATTCCTGTTTACCACAGTCCAGACCACTAGGATGGGGAAATACCACTAATGGATTTTATGGGATTTTTGTAAATGCTACCCTCCAATTTTTGCTAAAAGCGAGGGAAGTATTAAGTAAATACACCATTAAAGTTTTGGTCAGAAGTAAACAACTTCCAGGATGTGTCAAGGATCAGTGAATTCTGCCAAAATTGTCATAACCAGTGGTTCTTAACTTTTTCTTTCTTAGGGATCACTCAGAGAACCTCATGGAAAACATAGGTTTTCTCTGAAGAAATATGTTTTTATACATGCACATAAAATATGGCATATAATTTCAGGGTGCTCAGAACTTCTGAAGAAACTGAGTTTAAGAAAAGCCTCACACATGGGGCATCTGGGTGGCTCAGTCTGTTAAGCCTCCAACTCTTCACATTGTTTCAGGTCATGATCCCACAGTCCTGAGATCCAGCCTCACGTCTGGCTCTGTGTTAGGGGTGGAGCCTGCTTAAGATACTCTCCCTCTCCGTCTGCTTCTCTCCCTCTAGCACTCTCTTATTCTCTAAAGAGAAAGAAAGAAAGAAAGAAAGAAAGAAAGAAAGAAAGAAAGAAAGAAAGACTCACACACTAATTATTTAAAAGATTTCCAGCTAAGGTGGAATGTCATTCCAGGAGGCAATGCCTTCTTCTTGCCAAATGCTGTGTGTTTCTACTTAGTGACTCCCTTGGTAAAGAGCCAGTACAAGATCCCAGTTGTGAGCAGGTGTACCAGCAACAAGACATCACACTCTTGAAAATCACGAAAATAGAGCTGGATACATGATGCGGGGGTGATAGCCCATGACCTCTTTTTCTCTTTGAAAATCCCCCAAACTATCTCTTCATGAAACTGTGATAAGTAGAATTTTCTTTATAAAAGTCCTTTAATAATCAGCATGTCAATAACATACTAATGACAAATATTTACTCCACGCCTGGCATATCTCTGGCACTGTACTAGACTCTACAGTAGTCATATCCAGGTTCCATAAGGCAGTCTTAGTCCTTTAATAAGTCAAAACTATTGGAGAACACTAAATAAACTTTGACACAAGAACACAGCTAATGAGAATACCAAACAAATCTTGAGATATCTGGAACTATTGTCTATGTCATAGGAGGAATATTCACTATGGTTCAGATTGCTAAAAATCTAGTGTCATATAGGGACTTAGTTATGGTAGAAATTTGGGAGTTCAGCCCAGTATTTACTGCTGGCCTGTGGATGGTACGGAAGAAGAGTTGATGAAAGGAAAACAATTCCTCTCCCTCCTCCTTGTCACAGCAACTAGTTTTGGAGTCTATGTGCCATGCACTGTCTTAAGGTCTCTATACTAACCTGGCCATACCTCACAACTGCACTATGAGGTAGAGTCTACCTTCATTTTACCACTGAAGTGCACCTCATCAAAGATCTCAGGACAGAGAAAACAGAACGACCAAGATACCAACCCAGGCACATCTGGTTCCAGAAGCCATGCCTTTCACCAGTATGTTATTCTGTTTAGGGGACTGTTAGCATTTACTTAGTTCGAGGCGCAGTGCTTGACTCAGAGAAGACAGAGCTCCAAGTTAATGTCCCACTGTGGTAGATGGTGTTTCCAAAGACGGTCACTGTAACACCTCCCATCCTATGTGTTTGGTTGCAGTGTGGTCTTGCCACTCCCATCAATGGTTGGAGTCTATACTTTCCCCCGGGACTTGGGTAGGCTCTGTACCTGCCTTGACTGATAGAGTATAGCAGAAGTCCTGGAACTTCTGAGTCCAGGCATTAGGAGAGCCAGAAGCTTTTGCCTTGGCCTCTTGAAACCTCACTCTTAGAGCCTTCTAGGAACCTGCTGTCATACTAAGGGAAGCCCAAGCCGCATAGGCCGAATACACGTAGGTTCTCTGGTAGACAAACCCAGCTGAGCTTACGGCCAAATAGCCAGCATCAACTACCAGAGGTGAGAATGAGCCCAGTACAGCCTTCAGAGGACTCCAGACACAGCTGTCATATAACTCACCCAAATGAGACACCAAGTGCAAATGTCCCAGCTGAGCCCAGTCAACCCACAGAACCATGAGAAATAATAATAAATGCTTGGTTGTTTTAAACCACTAAGCTTGGAGTGATTTGTTATATAGCCATATAAAACTAAACTATCCACCTGCAACCAGCTCTGTTGGGAGACAGTCAAGTAGCAGTCAGATATAACCTAGAAATACAGTAGAAGTTATAGTTATAAGAAACCAAAGAGATTCTGGAAGCAAAAGGAGCCACACCTACCTCGCCCTTGGGCGTGGCAAGGATCCTTAGAAGTGCCAGCAGCAGAGAAAGATAAAGGGGAAGAAGGAGGAAGTAGAAAGAAGCAAGGAGTAGGAAAAAGGAAGTAGGTGGCAGGGAGGTGATGAGAGCTAAAGGGAGGGGCAGGAAGGAAGGAGAGAAGAAACCCTATTGCCAAGGAGTGCAAGAGAGGGGATGGCTTGTTCTGGAACAAGTGGAGGAAGGAAGTGGAGGTTGGATTGGGTAAGAAACGAGTGTGGTGGGTATATGTGCGGGGAGCAGGAGAGGGAGGCTGGGCTACGGGAGACCTAAGTAAGACCATAACAGGCCTTGAATGACATGCTGAGGGTGTCCTGCCTTATGCTGAAGGTAATGGGGAGCCACGGAACCTCTGTAAAAATAGCTGAGCACATTTGCAACTTGGGAAGGGAAGGTAGCAGTGTGGAGCCCATGATGGGAGAGGGTAGTTACATCGGAGGCAGGGTGCTCTGGCAGAAATATCGGAAAGGGAAGAGGGGGAGTGAAACTGACCGATGAGATGGAGTCAGAGAGGAGCCCCGGTTTTCAGGTTTGAGCAGTTATTTGCTGGTGCCGCTATTCATCAGATGAGGAACAGAGATAAAGAAGCAGGTGAGGGAAAAGAGAAGGGGCTCATTTTGCACATACTGAGTCTGGTGTGTCTTTGTGGGATCCATACAGAGATGTCAAGCAGGTGATAAACAACTTGTCTGAAGTTGAAGACAGAGGTGGTCCCAGACATGTGGAGCTGGGAGTCATCAGTGTGCAAGTGGTTATTAACTTGCAGGAGTTATTAAGAACTCCAAGAGACAATGTGCATAGTGCTGAAAAAAAAAAAATTACCAGGGCATGATTCCAAGGAAAATCCATGATTCCAAAGATATATATTGTTTTTTTAACATCTCTGATAACCGAGTGCCTCTTAAAATTAATGGAAGATCCGAGATTAAACAGCAGGGCTTTTATTTTTATATGTTCCCCAAAATAACGGTGTTTTATAATTAGTGACATCTTAGCTCCAATGAAATAAGATGGTATATCAAGGCAACCTGGATCTAATAACAGCTCGGGAGAAGGCTATATCTATTTAATGTTTTAAAAGGCTATGAAGAATATTTTCAGAAAGAGTGGAGCAGGTAGTATGCCACTGAGGCAAACTAATTACATGACTCAGATGACGAGTTTGGAAACACTGATCCAAGAGCGTTAACGACAATGCAAACAGCTATTATTTATTGAGCACTATCGAGCAGTGATGGTACAGGCGTTCCACTAAGTATTTCCGGGCTTTAATTCTTCTCAATCTTGCATCAACCCCATGAGGTAAGTACCGCTATCGGTTTCATTTTGCAGATGAGCAAAGTTAGTGTGACATTACCTCAAGTATCAGCTCTGGCAAACATGTCCGCCACACATACCCAGAGCAGTGTGTCAGTGCCCACAGTCGAAGCCCAGCCCCGAAGAAATTGGGGCAAGTCACTACTTCCCAGGAGCGGAGGTTTCATAGGCTGTACAAAGAGATAGGAATTCTGTTAGCAACCAGTAGGACTCTCACCACATGGCTGGGATTCATGAGCAAGATACAAATACTCTGGGCAGGAAGCCTCCAAGTATCAAAACCTCAGTTCCAAGAGGGAAATGGGGCGCTTAGAGAAGTTCCTAGAAGGGGAAATAAGAGGCCCACAGTGGGCATGCAGTGTAAATATGATGAAGTGGATGGGGTCCTCTGGGAAAAGGCTCTGGGGATACTGAAAAAGAATTGCTTGGGATACTCTAGGCCAAAAACCAGGAAGTAGCTTGGGATTCGTCCGTCAGCTTCCAATTGCTCCTGGAAGTCAGGAGAGGATGAACATAAGAGCAGGATGAAGAAGGTCCAGTTGTGAGGAACGAAAGGGTGCAGAGACTAGAGAATTGGGCGGGACTTGAAATCAGCTAGCACTGTGTTCAGGAATTCCTTGGCTATTTGATTCGATCAAGTAAGGGGAGAAGACCTGCTACCCAGGAGACCAGCTTTCCTTGTCCCAGAATACAGTGATCAAGATGGAGGTCACCAACAAATTTCAAATGGCTAGATTATTCGGTCTTGTAACCTGTGAATCAAAAATACCTGTGAATCAATACCTGTGAATCAATAATAATACAGCATAGAGAACTTATCGAAGATCTGTTGTTATCTAGCCAGAGCTCTCTGTTGATTACAAGTAAAAAGTAAAAATATTCATACAAATGCAGTTAATATTAATAATTGAAATATAATTAACATATGTGCCATATGCTGTACATTTTACATTTATTATCTCAACTGTCACAAAACCCAACAACAAACACAAAAGCCTAAATAATCACATCTATTATTACACAGAAGGAAACAGAGGCCCGGTGGTGTGATCTGATTTGCCCAAGGGTGAGACAGTAGAAAGAAGAATCAAATTTAGGTCATCAATTTTGAAGACAGTGGTCTTTCCACTATATGATATTGTTCGATGCATTTTTTAACCCTCACTTAAAATTTTAGATGCTGCTACATAGGACTAATAGCTATTAAATTCAGAATGCAAATGTTTAAGGAGAATAGACCCTTCCAGTAGGTTTTTGCTCAAATGAAGGACGTCAGTATAGCTAAGGCTTTCACATACAGAAACATCAATAGATAAATAAGATTCAACTCTTAAAATGCCAAACTTATATGCCAAGGAATCTTGGTGTTTGTGCAATTCTGGTGTCAAGAAGGAAGAAAACAGATGGATTCCATGGTGGTTTGATCTCAAAAGCAGAGATAGAGGATGACAAAAATCCTTGAAATACTGTAAGTCAGGGGTGGCCAAACAAAGCCCATGGACCAAATCCAGTCCACTGCCTCCCTCCCCCCCTCCGCCACTGCCCCGCAAAATCTATGACCTAAGAGTGGTTTTTTGTTTGTTTGTTTGTTTGTTTTTTACATCTCTAAATGGCTGGGATAAGAACAAGCACACACAAAAATAATATTTTGTTTCATGCAAATACTGTATGAAATTCAAAATTCAATGTCTCTAAATAAAGTTTTATTGGAACCGTGCTATGTTCATTCATTTATATATTGTCTGTGTCTGCCCTCATGCTACAACAGCAGAGTGAAATCGTTGCAGCAGAGACTTCAACGTCGAAAATATTTACTCTTCTGCCTTTTACAGAAAATGTTCGTAACCCTTGCTTTCAACAAAAAATAGAAAATCATAATTCAAGCCAATCATTAATAACTCCTGAAACATGGGCACTAGTGCTAAATGAGTAAGCTTTGGCTTTCAAACTGATGGAAGAAAATCCTCCCATTTCTACTCCCGTATCCTTGTTTCTTCCTTAGCAGCTATCATTCTCAATCTTGATTACACTCAGTTATTTTTGGAACCTAGAACCTAACGTCCCTCTACTTTGACTTTCTAGTCATATCGTTGCCTCCCTGAAGCACTTCCCCCTCCCCACTCTATACTCACCCTCTTATCAGGTAAATCCTGCTAATCACCCCTTTCAGGAGAGTGTCTCTTACCCTGTAAACTGGCCTTCATGACAAAACATCCTCATATTCACTGCGCCTAACTTCTTCCTCCTCAACCCCCCGGCACACATGGAAAGTGATTGTTTATTGGGACGTGTTCTCTTTCCTGTTCTAATCTTTCGCTCTTGAACCCCATCAAAGAATTTGCAAAGCCATATAAACCTCACACAATGTTTTCATGGCCTCTAAAATTGCTAATCGTGAATTTAAATAGTGGTAAAGTGTGTCGTGTGTGCGATAGTGTATGTTTTAAGTATATCCACTGACACTAAATAATAGCAAATGGGAAACCCCCATCATTCATTTTAAATCATTTAATTTTTCATCCTTAACTTCATAGTTCCATTTCTCTTGTCCTGCAGAATTTGATCCTAACGTAGTATGTTTTATAAATACACGTCTTTTATTCACTGCCCAATAATACTAACCTACAACAAAAATACGTAGATGAATTGAAGTGTATTTAAGTTTTAAATTTTAAAATTCCAATGACTGTAAATCTACAAATATTACATTTTTTCTCTTCTGGATTGAGGTATTATTACAATTACTATTAATCATCAAGTGACTAATTTATCATTATTTTATTAAACTTTTTATTCCCTTTTCCTTTTTCTGCCTCTTCCCTAAATACTTGCCTTTTAGTGCTGTAACAGTTAAATCCTACAGCACAAACAATAACTCAAATATGAAACAAAAGGAAATACCATGAAAGGGAAGTACTCTTCTCCAGCCAATTCTCTGATTAAAGACCTAGGCATTCTTACTACTACTTACGCTGGGATTTTCAAACAATAAGATGCTTTTTTTGTTTTGTTTTGTTTTTACAGTTTAGTATCTGGTTTCTACATGGAAGACTAAACTCATGCTTATATGCTTATAGCTAAGTGGTCTTTGCCAACTAAATTTAAGATGCAGCATTTTAGAAATTTACATATCCATGTCTCTATGGTATTGTTTGCTAACTTTGTTTCTTAAATTTTTTTAATGTGTATTTATTCTTGGGAGAAAGAGAGAGACAGAGACAGAGTGCAAGTGGGAGAGGGGCAGACAGAGAGTGAGACACAGAATCCCAAGGAGGTTCCAGGCTCTGAGCTGATCATCAAAGAGCCCCACATGGGGCTTGAACTCACGAACCGTGATATCATGACCTGAGCCGAAGTTGGGCGCTTAACCTTCTGAGCCACTCAGGTGCCCTTTGTTTGGTAACTTTTAAATGAAGTCATGATCAGTGTGCATTGGTGATTATATGTATATTCATTCTCTTAAACAAAAACAAGATCTTTGTTCAGAGTGGTGTTTATTTCAAAAAAAATGTTTTTTAATGTTTATTTCTTTCTAAGAGGGAGACAGACAGAGTGCGAGCAGGGAAGGGACAGAGAGAAAGGGGGAGATATAGAATCCGAAGCAGGCTCCAGGCTCTGAGCTGTCAGCACAGAGCCAGACTCGGGGCTTGAAACCACCAGTAGTGAGATCATGACCGACCGGAGCCAAAGTCGGACATTTAACCTACTGAGCCACCCAGGTGTCCTCAGAGTGGTGTTTCTAAAGGAGATTGTACAAAAATTGGCTGCAGACATTTAGGTCTGGGTGATGCATTTGCATGTACTTGCCTGTTTGTGCCAATGTGTAAATGCAGAGTTGCTCTGTTTTCTTCAACTGTATTTATTGCTGCAATGCTTAGCATAAACTTATCCTGATACATTTTTTTATAAATAAATATTTGTGAACATCATTTTTTTAAATAAAAAGAAAAACTTTATTATAAAAAGTTCCATAATGAGATGGACTGGGATATTTTTATCCATTATTTCCCTAAACTCACATGTTATAAATAAATGCTGATTATTGATGGAACAACACAGGGCTCAGCGTCAAGCTTTCCCCCTTGTTTTTCATTATTATCTTTGATTTTAGACATGATGCTGAGCAACTTTATTACCATAAATAAGTAGTTGGAAATGAGAGAGATTTGGGAGACCTAATTTATGGACTCATCTTTTGAGTTGTACAGCAAAAACTACATAATCTACCACCATCTAAAAATATTTACAATCCATCAGTCTGCAACTCAATCAGATTTGCATTTTCTTAAATGTTTATTTCTTTTGAGAGAAAGATAGAGAGCGTGCATGCACACACGTTTGTGGGAAAGTTGCAGAGAGAGAGAGAGAGAGAGAGAGAGAGAATCCCAAGCAGGCTCCATGCTGTCGGTGCAGAGCCCTATGCAGGGCTCGATCTGATGAACCCTGAGATCGTGACCTGAGCCAAAATCAAGAGTCAGACTCTCAACTGACTGAGACACCCAGGCACCCTGAGATTCCCATTTATTTTAAGCAAGTAATTAAAAACCACCAGACTTGCAAGGAAATTTGTTACGTGGTCCTTAGATTCATTTTCTTATTTTCATTGTTTGGCCAGGGAGGACTTAACCTTCCAGGCAGAACCTCAGAGACAATTTTGTAAGAAGAAGGGCTACAGGGGGTGGGGAGGGGAATTCTATCTCAGGCAGATTAATTTTAGGAAAGTGTGTGGATGAAGTAGACTGTTTACACGGATATCTGTAGAACTTTCTGGCCTGTCTTGTCTACACTGAAAGCCTGCAAGTCTCCAAGGTACATGGAAACTTGTTTGAAGACCACTTCTCTAATGGATGTGACTATATTAATTGTATTCACTATATTTACTGTGTCTCCACATGGCTGGCACAACATGTGTGCAATTGTGTTCCATAAATAGAATGTAGATGAATTCTTATCTAGTTATAAGATTCGTAAGATTCTAATTTTCATCGACATATGGCATTTTCTTTCCCTGTCATTCACATATAAGCCAGAAATCTCTAGATTTCTCAGTTGTTTAAAACATTTCAAATTTCTCAGCTTTCAAAGTCACAGTTGTTCTTTAACAAAACGCTACAAAGAAATGCAATACAATGCTTCCAATCCTTTTGAGAAAAGGAACAAGAAGCCTTAGGCTCTGTGACAATAAACTAACCTTACCTTTTAAAAGTGTATGGCTATTGAAAGAACAGATTAATTAACGCTCCTAGAGCTAGGTTATATTCCCCAGGTAGAGAGTTCAATAGAAGTGGCTTCCGGCCTAAATAAGAGTGATAAGTTGCTAATTAGCTTTGCCTACTGTTTGTAGAGAGAAGTTTATTCTGCATATGAGAATAGAGCATATTTGCACTACCTGAATAATTAAGAAACTTGATACACAGCAAGTAGCTAAAAATAATGATGGAATAAGAGAAAACCTGAATAATTTTATTCTCTGAAAGAACTTTAGGTTCTGCTTTTTCTCTATAGTGACCTTTTTGTATATCCAAAAACTAAAGGAAGGATAAATCACAATACAGGAGTTTTCTTTGTCATAGAGCATTTTCCCAGGGTTCGCCCTCCCCGCCCACCACTGCTGGCCAAGCATCCCTTTGTCTATAAAAGCAAAGAATGAAATTGATTTCATTCAATTTCTTCTAAATCTGCTACTGTAGTTTTATAAAATGGGAAAGCCAATGACAAAAACATCCAGATTTGCTATCCTACAGTGGTAGAATTAGCAGAAGTCTCTAGTTCACTTTGTCTTTGTAGATATACCATAAATTTTAGGACTGGCCTTTCTATGTCTCTTCCTTGGCACGTCACAGCTAAAATCTCTGATCCCCATTAGATACCTGTTCCTAAAGCAAACAGTACTTCCTGTTCCTGAAATTTTGCTATCCCTTTTTCCTTTCAATGGCAACATCTGTCTTGAGGACCTTGGTTCACATTCCTGAGATGACCAGTAATTCATAGGAAATCCCAGACCATATTATTGACAAATGGTTAACTGTGGTTTCAATTCGGGAAAAAGTTGGTCTAAGTGTGAGTCAGACAAGCATAGTTTCAAATAGTATGTATAGTAACACGTTATACTATCTCCATTGTGCACATACAGAACCTGAAGAGGGGAAATAAAATAAGGTAGGCTAGGTTATAAGGGCAGTAAAACACAGATCTGGGTTTGCTGACTCCAAATTCCATGGCCTTTTTAATAAACCATGTTGCAAAAGCATTTTACCCCTGGATAGAAACACTAATTGAGAACAGTGAGTATCTAACACCAGGTAAACAGATGCTTCCCTTCTCCTCTGAGTATAAAAGGGAACACATAGTATTCTTATTTCAGAATTCTCTGACGATATGTAGTTGATCGAGTATTGATATGCTCACTACCGGGGCGCCTAGGTGGCGCAGTCGGTTAAGCGACCGACTTCAGCCAGGTCACGATCTCGCGGTCCGTGAGTTCGAGCCCCGCGTCAGGCTCTGGGCTGATGGCTCAGAGCCTGGAGCCTGTTTCCGATTCTGTGTCTCCCTCTCTCTCTGCCCCTCCCCCGTTCATGCTCTGTCTCTCTCTGTCCCAAAAAAATAAATAAACGTTGATATACTCACTACCAGTCATACAAGAATGCAACTTAAGCACCGAAACATATAACAATTATTTACATTTGAGTTGAAGTTTGTATAGGGAACAAAGTACACAAGCATTTCAAAATGTCCAAAATGTCCATGCTTTGGGATCTTCAGTAAGAAAACAAAAAGACCAGGGGCACCTGAGTGGCTCAGTTGGGTAAGCGTCCAACACTTCATTCTGGCTTAGGTCAAAATCAGTTGGGCTCTGCACTGGGCATGGAACCTACTTGAGATTCTCTTTCTCGTTCCCTCTCTCTATGCCCCTCCCCCACGCACACACATGTGCATGCTCTCTCTCCCTCTCAAAATAAATAAATAAATGTTAAAAAAAGAAAACAAAAGATTATGCTTATATCAATAAACGCTACATTATACTTATACAAACCATATAACAGAATTTTATATCTTAAAATGTCTTATAAATAACTAAAATTTGAAACATTCCAAAGAATTATGAAACCCATCAATTTTCCTCCGACTGTTTCCCAAGCCCCATCTCAGCTCTGTGGCCCCCAGCAGATCTGCCACTTACTCCACTGCCAATACAAAGTAAATGCAGAAAATTCCCCAATGCAAAAGGCAGCTCAGTCTTGAAACAATCAAGCATCAAACTGTATATTTTTCCATCTAGGAAAAATATATATTGGGTCACCTGAGTGGCTCAGTCAGTTAAGTGTCCGACTTCGGCTTAGTTCATGATCTCATGTATTGTGGGTTCGAGCCCCGCATCGGGCTCTGTGCTGACAGCTTACAGCCTGGAGCCTGCTTCGAATTCTGCGTCTCCCTTTCTCTCTGCCCCATCCCCACTCAAACTCTGTGTGTGTTTCCCTCTCTCAAAGGTAAAGAAACATTAAAAATTTAAAAATATATATTTGTTTAATTATTAATTAATTAATTAATTAATTAATATATCCTTTGCCTTCTCTCCTCAAGTCCACCACCTTCTTGCCCTCCCTTAACGACAAAATTCCTTGTAGTTGTTGTCTGTAACCACTGCCTGTAATTCTCTCCTTCCATTCGCTTTCGAAGCCACTCAAGTCAGGTTCTATCTAACACAACCCCATAGCACCAAAACTATAGTTATCAATTCATCGATGACCTCTCTTAGGAACTGAACAGTAACCCTAACCACCCCCGCCCACACACACACACACACACACACACAACCAAATAAAGCATATTTTGAAGTCCTAACCCCCAATGTGATTGTATTTGGTGATAAAGCTTTAAACAAGTAAGTTAGTTTAAATGAGGTCGTAAGGGTGGAGCCCCAATCCAACATGACTGGTGTCTCTATAAGAAAGGGAAGGGACACCCGGAGTATGTGAGCACAGAAGAAAGGCCGTATGATGATACAGAAAGAAGTCACCATCTCCAAGGCAAGGGAGGAGGACTCAATAGAACCAACTTTGCCAGCAGCATGATGGAGGACTTCCAGACTCCAGAACTGTGAGAAAAAAAGAAAAAAATCTGTTGTTTAATTCACCCAGTTTGTGGCATTTTGTTATGGTGACCCAAGCTGACTGATGTGACCTCCACATTACTAAATCCAATGACCTTTTTTGTTTTCTTTGTTGGCATCTTACTTTATCTACCAGGAGTATTTTATACAGTTTAACATTCTCTTAAATTGTGTCTCTTGAGATACCGCAACAATATTTTACCTTTCTTTTTTTCAAGGTTTTATCTTTCTACCAACTCTTTGTCAGTGTCTATTTCTCACTTATTTCTCTACTTCTACATGTTGATGTCATCCACATCAAGGAACCCATTCTCTTTACTAAGTAACTCGGTCCTTAGGTCATCTTATCTGTTCTCCTGGCTTTAGAGACCACCTATAGGCTGATGACTACCAAGTTTATATCACCACCCTAACCTGTACCTCTCTCATGACCTCCAGACCTAAAATATATATCCAACTTCCTGCAAGATATTTGCACTTGAATGTTTAACAGGCAACTCAAATTTAACATATTCCAAACTATCCTTGTAATAAACCACAGCTCCTCAACTAACCTATGCCTCCTGCAGTTTTCCTGTCTCAGTCAATAAAAACTCAATTCTGCTGAAGCCAAAATAATTGTACTTTACTCACATCCCAGATCCTGTTTACCAACAAAGCTGTTGGTTCTCTAACTGCTCAGTGAGGCCCCCTTTCTGGTTTACTGATGGCCATTTCTCATTGTATCTTCACATGACAGAAAGCAGAGAGACAGAGATAGGAAGCAAGTGCTCATGTGTCTGTTCTCATAAGGCACCAATCCCACTCATGAGGTCTCTGTTCTGTTGATCTAATCACACCCAAATGTTTCACTTCCAAATATCATCACATTGGGATTAGGCTTCCATATATGCATTCTCAGTGGTGGGAAACACAAATAGTTAGTAGATAGCATCACTCATATAGGATCCCTCTTCTTCTGAGATGTCTAAGGGGACATCTCTTACCCACACAACTTTAAGGAGTTGACTACAGAAGCAATATTTTATCCTTATGATAATGCTCCTTCTGGGCCTGATTAAAACCAGGAATGAGCCACAACTCCAGGGCAGTGAAATCCACAGTCATGTCAACTGACCTCTCTCATCACTGGAACCTCATTTAAGCAAGTGAGATGAGCCAGGAGGAGTCCTCTCCTGAGGATTTGGTTTTGGGAAGCTGAGAGTTTGGGCCACCTGATAGAGTTAAGGCAGAGCATGACTCAGAGATGACAGTGAAGATCCATAGAGACAGCAAAGGTAGGAAGGGGTAGAGCACAATGTGCACAGGAAATTAATTCACAGGGAGATGAAACAGAAGCAAGAGAAAAGCACAGAAGCTGTGATAATAAAACAAGGTCCCTGGAGAAGTCTTGTTTCCTAAACATACCAATCTGTCCATAAATCACTGTTTTCAAGGTAACTTGAATAGGCCTCTTTGCCTTGCAAACAAGTGAGTATAACAAACTCATCAGCTAAATGCACAATGAGGCTATGTTTATTTATTTTTATATTTTATTTTTTTATATAATTTATTGTCAGATTGGTTTCCATACAACACCCAGTGCTCATCCCAATGGGTGCCCTCCTCGACGCCCATCACCCACTTTCCCCTCCCTCCCACCCCCCCATCAACCCTCAGTTTATTCTGTTTTTAACAGTGTCTTATGGTTTGCCTCCTTCCCTCTCTGTAACTTTTTTTCCCCATCCCCTCCCCCATGCTCTTCTGTTAAGTTTCTCAGGATCCACATATGAGTGAAAACATATGGTATCTGTCTTTCTCTGCCTGACTTATTTCACTTAGCATAACACTCTCCAGTTCCATCCACGTTGCTACAAACGGCCAGATTTCATTATTTCTCATTGCCAAGTAGTATTCCATTGTATATATAAATCACATCCTCTTATCCATTCGTCACTTGATGGACATTTAGGCTTTTTCCATAATTTGGCTATTGTTGGAAGTGCTGCTATAAACATCGGGGTGCAACATTTAGTCACTTAACCATGGCTCTGTGCGTTGCTGTTTGTTGACACCCTCAGGAAAGTACACCTGATTTAACAAGCATGTGCTCCGAGGCACGAGTAAGATTTTTTTTTACATAGTTAATATATTTATACTAACTATATATAAAAATATTTAAGATATTGTTATGTATAGTTAAGATATTTATATTATTACATAAAAATATTTATCTAAATATTATATATATTTTTATAATGTACATATACCATATATAAATATTTAAATATGTAAATTTAAATTTTAAATATATAAATAAATATAAAATATGATATTATATTTTATATAAATATATTACATAAAATATTTATCTGAATATTATATATATTTTTATAATATACATACATCATATATAAATATTTAAATTTAAATTTTAAATATATAAATAAATATAAAATATGATATTATATTTTATATAAATATATTGCGTAAAATATTTATCTGAATATTATATATATTTTTATAATATGCAGATATCGTATATAAATAGTTAAATATGTAAATTTAAATAAATATAAAATATGATATTATATTTTCTATAAATATATTACATAAAATATTTATATAAAAGTATAAGTATATTAACTACATAAAAAATGTCCTACTCATGCCTCGGAGCACATGCTTGTTAAATCAGGTGTACTTTCCTGAGGGTGTCAACAAACAACAATGCACAGAACCACAGTTAAATGACCAAATGTTTAGGTCAATTTCAGAAAACTATGTTTTGTTGAATGGCATTCTGTTAAAACAAGTGCATTTAAGGAACTACTTTTTACAAATGACCTCATCTGTGTAAAAAAAGTCTGTTGAAGTTCAGACCTGGGTAGCCGTAATTTATATGGAACTGACAGTAATAGCTATAGCAACTTGGTGGTCTTTCATTTTGCTCTTAATTTTCAAACACACTAAGCTAAAGATCAACCATAACAAGAGAAGGCGGAAGGTGATTTTTTTTAAGAGGATAGAGACTACATTTTCACTGGCAATGCTGATTTCCTAGCATCTTTTGTGTGAGGGGAACAAAGAAAAATAGACACTAGAGGCATTAATCACACAAAATCTGTCACTAAAGAGGGACACAACCAACAATTTTACCATCAAAATGCAATCCATAATCAGGAGAAAAGGGAATTGCTCCGCTGTGTGATTCCACCCTTGATAACTAATTAATTAGATGCCAACTGTTAAATACCGGAGCCAAAGCAGACTAAGGGTCTATTTTCTCCACTTGCAACAAAGGCCTTTATCAACGGACTATCCTTATTTCTTTAAAATTGCTTTTTGTATTTTTTTGTCAGTTTGGGTGTTAGTTGACATGAATCATTTTTAAAATTCTGGTAATTAGAATCTTCTAAAGGTTTGGGTATAAATTTGCTAGTTGAAAAACTTTTAAATGTGATCAATAGTTTTCATTTTATGTATACTCGAAAGAGTATGGTGTGTTTGGAAAACTGGAAATATTAGTTGTTACCTTGAGTTAAAATTTACAGAAGTATTGGACCAAGAGAAAAAGTTTTCCCTAAAGGCCAAACTGAGACATATTTTTGTGTATGTGTGGTTTACATTTTCCTGTTGAGAGTACCAAAAGAAACAATTTTTAAAAAATGGAATAAAAAAGTTGTCCTTGGACTTCAGGTTTCAAATCCATTAAAAGATAAGTTAAAACATAGTTGTAAATAGGTAGTTGCTTTATCTGAATTGTTTTTCTTTCTTTCTTTCTTTCTTTCTTTCTTTCTTTCTTTCTTTTCTTCTTTCCCTTCTCTTTCTTTCTTTCTTTCTTCTTTCTTTCTTTCTTTCCTAGTTATTAACCAAATTAGAGTTATTACCCAAAGAATAGAGGTCCTAGAATCAGGCCCAGAGGGAATTCAGGGGAAACAGCTTTTGTGTATGTATTTGTGCTGTTCTATTCAAAGCAAATCTTTCAGGCTTTCAACACTTTATGTTATCAATGTTTTAGAGAGAACACCCCCAAAAACAAGAAGAAAAAGGATCAAGATTGTATGTGCATGAGGGACAGTGGGGGGAGGGTAAATGGAATTTTAGCGGTCTGAAGACAAAACAGAAAGATATGTTGGTGGAATTCACGTTGAGTGGTTTCTTGGGAAATGTTAGGCCTAGTGGGATGTCGTATCACCTAATTTATACAACTCCAAATCTTGTCTGGTAGATCTGCAAATCAACTGCCACTAACCACCCCCTACACTGACCCACACATTTTCTGTGACCCCCCAGTAGGAAGTACTACTCCTTGGGTCGCCAAGCTTTCTGCATCTTGAACTAAATTAAAGCCTCTTCAGTCAAAACTCGTTAGTCATTTCTCACTGAGCACAGATCATCTCAGCCCTCCCTGGCACAAGTCACTATGCTTTTATTGAGGATTTATTATGTGACTATCTCCTGCAGTGTCTTTTGAAAGATCCAAGGTCTGTAAGGCATGTTTCCTGTCTTCAAAGAGGCCTGTCTTCTATAGGCTACAAGGGATGCAGACCCTACACACAAGAAATAGCTGTGTGTGTGTGTGTGTGTGTGTGTGTATAAAGGAGAGAGAGAAAGAAAGAGGGCGGGGAGCAAACTGTAATGCTGACCTAAATATCAAAAGAAGGGGCACCTGGGTGGCTTAGTCCTTGAGCATCAGACTCATGATTTTGGCTCAGGTCATGATCACGGTGTCATAGGATCAAGTCTCGCTTTGAGCTCTGCACCAAGAGTGGAGCTGCTTAAGATTTGCTCTCTCTCTCTCTCTCTAAAAAACAAACAAAAAAACAAACAAAAAACAAAAACAAAAACAAAAAACCCAGTAACAATAATAATGATAATAATACATGAAATTAAAATAGCAAAAGAAATTTCCTTATTATTCATTCCTCAATTTTGAAATAATTCATATGTAAGTGAAAGAATTCATATGTAAGTGGATATGGGGTGTTATGATAGTGACATATAAGCTAATATTATTCATGTTTATAGTACTCATTAGAAAAGCTAAAATAATTTATATATTTTTTTTTTAATTTTTTTTTCAACGTTTATTTATTTTTGGGACAGAGAGAGACAGAGCATGAACGGGCGAGGGGCAGAGGGAGAGGGAGACACAGAATCGGAAACAGGCTCCAGGCTCCGAGCCATCAGCCCAGAGCCCGACGCGGGGCTCGAACTCACGGACCGCGAGATCGTGACCTGGCTGAAGTCGGACGCTCAACCGACTGCACCACCCAGGCGCCCCTATATATTTTTTTACATTTGCAAAAGAAACTAAAATCTGTTCCACAGCTAGCCAGTGTGAGCTGGGTTTTCTTGATATATCACCTTCTACAAAGGTCTCTAATTTGAGTTTATTTCAGTGACATGGTCATTCTGCTGAGGGTGAGTTAACCTCATGTTGTAGCCTTCTTTTTTGCTGTTTTCTCAGTTTCCAAGAGGCCATCAGCTCCGAAAGATGACACTGAAATCTTTACTAAAGTTTAAAGTAAATATTTGATCAAGATTTTTTTTTCTTCCAAATGCAATACACCGTGGCACCTTTGAATAGATTTTTAAAAGTGTATCTGCATCATATTTACTTGTCAGAACAAGGAAGTTCTGAGTTATTTTTATGGGGTTTTATGTAAATCAGTTCTTGAGTATATAAACATCGTTTCTGTTTTAAAATGTATGTAAACAGTGTTGGGTATACTATGCCAGCTCATTCATAGAGAGCACTACAGTGTTCATGCTTTTGATATTAGTGGGCTCTTTAAAATATCGCACAAAACAGCCATTTAAAAAAATGTAAGTAGTTAATTGTTTCCACAAACTTTAAAAGCAGTCTCATTTCTGGTTTTAACTTGTCGCAGATTTTAAAGGATTTTTCAAAAGTGTTTATTTATTTAGAGAGAGAGAGAGAGAGAGAGAGCAAGTGGCAGAGGGGGAGAGTGAAAAGGAGAAAAAGAATCCCAAGCAGGTTCCACACTGTCAGCGTGGAGCCTGATGTGGGGTTTGATCTCACCAACCGTGGGATTAAGAGTAGGACGCCTCACTGACTGAGCCACCCAGGTGCCCCTTGTCTCAAATCCGGAGACCGAAGCCTCTACCCTCAGCTGTACCACTCCCACCTGTTTTCTAACCTCAGGCTAATCACATAAGCAATTTTAATAGTTTTCCACTTTATACCGATAATAGCGATAACAACAAAATGTAAACAGTTCAACTTATTCCATGCCAGGTACTACATGTCTTAATCTTTGCTATGTTCTAATGAGGTCGGCACTATCATTAATGCTCATTTACTAATGAGGAAACTAAAGCACAGAGAGACCCAGGGTCACCCAGTGAATCAGGGACAGAGCCAGAGTACTGGCAGTAGGACTCCAGAATCCGTGCTTTCAGCCACCATGCTATACTCCCTTTGAAACCTGAATCCCATCGCGCCATTTATATCCTTGGACCACTTACTTTATTCTTATTCTTCAAAAGCTCTCTCCAGATATTTGTGGCTCCAGACAAACAACTCTTTTCCATTTCTCATATGTATTCTCCTCTTTGCAGGCTGTGGCTTTTCACTAAAGCCTGTCCTCTGATGGGAATGCTTTTCGCCTATCTCTACCATTCCAAGTCCTTCTCAACCTTCAAGAACAAGGTATTCCTAGTAGTAACCAACTGGAAGATAAACGCTCTCTTAATGACACCGAAACTTTTAGCTACTAACTATACAGAGAAGAAGGCATTTACAAAATCATAGGAGAAACTTTGAGTGAACAATGGTAAACCATTTATACGGATAAGGCGATATAGCATGATTATGTCAATTCTTCCCAAATTGTCCTACAAGTTGAGAACAATCACAATACAAAAACTCAGCAGATGTTTATAGAAAATTGATAAAACTCCTTCTCTAATTGATACAGAATAATAAAAGCCCGCAAATATTTTTGTTTTCAGTTTTGTAATGAAAGAACCGAGGTTGGCTTAGGTGGAATTACTTCATCACATATTAAAATATATTCTTTAATAAGACAAGCAGTATAGCACATGTGCAGGAACAAAAATGTTAATGAAACAGAATATATAGTTTGTAAACAGACCTATGTATACAAAGAAACTGATGTTACTCAAAAAAAAAATGTGGGATAAAAATGATGCATCAAAACAAAAAGGATAAGGTGGATTGCTCAATATATGGTGTTGGGAAAACAGGCTCGTTCTACAGAGAATAATTAGACCAGTTCTCTACCTTACACAAATGCAAAAGCATACCCCATAAATATTTAAAAACTGATTGAAGCAATGCCACTAAGCTAACAAAATAAAATGCTGAATAATATCTTTGTAAACATCTCTCGATTTAGCAAAGATAAGAAAAACTTAAGAAGAATTTCAGTCTAATGAAGTACAATATAAACGAAGTTAACAGATCGGAGACTGAAGAAAGATATTTGAAATATCTGAGATAAACACAGTATGACTATCTGTTATACACAAAGAATTTCACATTTTAAAAAAAGACATAAATACAAAATTTTAAGTGGTCAGAAATATTAAAACAGGCAATTTGCAAAAGAGAAAGTTCAAGCACTAATTCTGTGAAGAGGGGTTTCAGCTCATTTGTAAGTAATCAGATACATTCATACTTTAATGATGCTATTTTATATTCATTTAAATCACAAAACTTAGTAAGTATTGAGGAGGATGTTTAGAGATACACTGGTGAGTGGGTAAACCAGAACAGTCCATATGGAAAGCAGTCTGTTAATACTTAGTGAAATAAATTGAGCACATACCCTATGATCTGCAGGCACCTTGTTCCTAGAGGTGGGTAAGGGTTCAGATATATAATATTCTTCATGGCATTGAGAGAAAGAACTGGGAAAATGGATGACAAAATGTCAAGGATGCATGCTATGAGATACTATATATTAGAAACAATACAAAGATCTCAAAAACATAAAACTTAGTAAAAATATGAGGAATGATATTTATAGCATAATACATTTTGTGTAAATTTAACATATGAACAACAAAATTTAACATATGAACAACAACAACAGCATCATATTCATTTTTCTTACAAGGATAGATATGTATTTAAAGACATATATCAAACACTATGGTAAATGTCTACAGGGTGAAAGGAATGGGGGCAGAGGTCACGGATGAAAAGGGGAAAATTAAAGATGAGTGAAGCAAGACAGATATTTTGCTTGAATTCATGATGATAATTTGGTACAAATGGATAAGTATAATTAACTCTAATTTCAGGCCCTGAAAAACAAGAACCAAAAAATAAAATAAAATAAAATATAAAATAAAATAAAATAATTAAAATAAAATAAAATAGGACAAAATATGCTTTAGATCCAGCTAGATTTGCCTGGATTCACACAATAAGGAACATAAGAAGGGAGCAGAAAGCAGGGAAACACTTTGTCTATCTTACACATTGGAACCATGTGGTGTCTGGTTCTCTCCTTCATTCTAAAAATGTAATATTTGGGCTGAAAGCACTCTTTTATTTGAAGAACAAAGAAATTGAACAAGAGGATCCTTGAGAAACTTTGAGGATTCATGGAAAGAATGGAAGCTTTGGCGTAACGTTCTGCCCAGCTATGCACAGGCTGCATGACTTTGGGCGAGTCATTTATTTCTCTTTTATAAGCCTCCTTGTTCTTGTCTGTCAGCAACAATAATAGCACCTGCTTTACAGAGTTGTTTTGTTGTTGTTGTTGTTGTTTAACGATTTTTTTTTAAGTTTGTCTATTCATTTAGAGAGAGACAGAGACAGCACGAGTAGGGGAGGGGCAGAGAGAAAGGTAGAAGTGAGAGAATCCCAAGCAGGCTCTGCACTGTCAGCACAGAGCTGGATGTGGGGCTCAAACTCATAAAACCGTGAGATCATGACCTCAGCCGAAACCGGGTTGTACGCTTAACCGACCGAGCCACCCAGGCACCCCCAGTGTTGTTAAGTTGAGATGGTTTCTGCATTTCACTCAATAAATATTTATTGAGTCTGTGTCTACTGTTCTAGGGTCTGTACTATAGCATTGAACAAAATCAGTTAAAAAAAAAATGTCTAGCCCTTATGCATTACAGTTGGGGGAGGGACAACAACAACAAAAATAAGTAAGATGTCCAGAATAGTAAATCGTGGTGCATTTGGGTGAGAATAGCGCACACAAGCCATCTAGTCCAACAGTTGGTATCTAGAAGTCCCTTTCTGAGGCAGTCACCTCAGACTTTTACAGGGCGCTCCCTCAAGGAACTCGGTTAAAATGCAGAGACCTGATATCTATGTTCAGAGATTTTCACTCATCACACTCGGGATGAGCCTTCTCAGATTTTTACATTTTTGTCACGCATGTTAAATGATTGTGGCACAGATGGTCTACCCAGCCATCCTTCAAGAAACACTGATCTAGAAAGGTGAACATTTTTTAAAAAAATTTAGTGTTCTTGGAAGAAATGCCATTAGACTAGAAAAAGCCAATAAAATCTTGAGGCAAATATTACATTTTAATTCTAAGACAGAGAAAAATACACAGGGACAACCACGGAGTGATTACAAGCCATGCTTTCTTCTTCCGGTGAGTGTAAGAGCCAAGAGGACTGAGGAGACTTATGAAAATATATTTAATCATCTTTATAAATGGAATTAATGGACAGTATAAAATTGAGTTAAAAGCAGAAACAAGACAGGGGAGAAACTGACTCTTGGCCCGTTCTTTTGCCATTGTTTTGTGTTTAGGTTAAAGTTACATCTGTACATCTGCTGAGGCAAAATCAGATAAAATGAATAGTGTCGGCCGTGGATTGTCAAATTTCACCCTGAAAGTGGAGAGTTGAGTTAGAAGGGTAGAAAATATTTTTGCACCTTTTTTTTCTTCTTTTTAACTTGGATTTTATCTTTCTTTTAAAAGCACAAACTATTTAATGACTCCTGACCAGGGTTTCCTCATTTGCAGATTGCCGACTCTCAAATGGATCCTCAATTAAGATTCTTTCTGGGTCCAAAATGATATGTCATGCTAAACACAGCCAAGTGATAGAGTGTCTATTGCGATTTTAATCAAATACCAGGGCTGATATACAGAAGTTCTGTGCATGTACCAATTCCCTCTGAATTTGCCCGTTTTTTGAATGTAGGAAGCCTAGTGAGAGAGGTTACTCTCTAATTTCCAGCTCAGAATTTGAGGGTTTCAGAAAGCTCAGATAGTTCAGATAAGGTTCAGATAAAGATCCTAACATATGGGTGGATTTGAGCTTTTTAAATTCATCCTTTCCACCTAAAGTGGGAGTTGGGTATTTGTGAAAAAAGCATAAAAATTGCTGCTGCAGATAGAGTATGCAGACACCCATAAAGGTTAATGACGAACAATATCTTTTAGCAATTTTTATAAATAAAATTACAAATAGCATCATTATTATTTTGGCCTGGGGACAGCTAGAAGATGATAAACAACCTTGTTATGTAGCCAGGAAAAATTAAAGGCAGAGAGTGCCAGAAGTATCTTAGACTCACCAACAAATCATCTCAGCTTGGTAAGTAACTCGGAAAAATGTGGTACAAATGCAGAAAGATGTGTGCCAGGCTCAAATGCTTGCAGATGACAGACAGTTCAATGCCGACAAATGAAACGTAATTATGACTTTGATGAGGCTGCATGCCACAAGACAACTCTTTGTGACAAATAAAATATGAGAGTTTTTCCTAAAGGATAAAAAAAAGTCTCTGGAGACAAATCGCTATGTATCATTAATGAAAGAGACACAGAAAGAGAAAGACAAAGCAATCCAGTTAACGAGTCCTAATGGCTCGATTGTGTATTCACTTCGCCCAAACTGAACACTGGAGAGAGCACGAAACAAAAGACGAATTGGGAATAGCAAAATCCTAGAAATGAGAAGCAGACTTTGAAAGTCTAGGTATTCTTTGAATGGGGAGAATGGGTCCTGCAACCTCTCAGCTTTGATTTTTGATAAATTCAAAATGAGAAAATAACGATGCTCACAAGATTCCCAAATGAGAGCATTTGGGGAATATCTTCTTTCCTTGTCTTTTTTTTTTCCTCTTTTCTCCTCGTCAACTGCAATTAAACCCTCAAGGGGCAAACAGGAACATTCAACTATGTTGAATTCAGTGGCTGTTTTGTGGGCACAGGACCAAGGCTAGGGGGATGCGAAAGTTTGGTCTAAGACAGCGGTTCTTGATTGTAGCAATTTTGCACCCTCCTCCCCCCACCCCTCACCAGAGGCACTTGGCAACATCTAGGGAGAGGGATGGTACTAGCATCTGGTGGGTAGAGGCCAGGGATGGTGCTACATATACCACAATTCTCAGAACATGTCTACACAACAAAGAGTCATCCAGTGCAACATGCCAGGAGTGAGAAGACCGAGAAGCCCTGGACCAGTCCTTTGCAGGTGTTTCCATCTATGTCCAGGGAGTGCAACAGGGGGAGAAAGGTATTCGGAGTGTAGTGAGAACATATCTAAGGTTGTGATTAGTTTCTTTAGGGATCTGGAGAAAGCAAAGGAGATACTTCACACTTAGAGTGTTCCTGAAGCTGCACATTGAAGAATTTTGGTTGACAGAGGTAAAGAAAATGGACATTCCAGGCTGATCCAAAGCAGAAAGACGTAAAAATGAGTGGGCATGTTGAGTGGCAATCAGGAAGACCTGGGGCTGAGGAGAGGCAGATTCATGCACAAAGCACCTACGATGTGCAAAGAATGGTTGCCTACCTTGCCTTACAGCTGATGAAGATGAATTGCAGAAGACACCTCGGGTTTTGAGTATGATAGTCAAAGTTTGGGCTTATTCTATAACTAATATGAAGCCATTAAGAATTTGGGGGGATGATGTGATCACCCATATAATTACAGAAAGATAAGTCTGGTGGTAGAATAAGATGGGTTGAAGGGAGAAGAAATTGGTCAAGTTATGAGAGCATTTCCCAAAATGTGTTCCTGGGCTTGGTAAAACAGTGTCATTAAATAAAAGTTTTCTGTGGTCAAATTCGTTTGGGAAATTCTTGGTTAAACGAAATCAGACCGTTTAATACAGCACTTCTTGGATTCTTTCCTTAGCTGTTACACATTGTAACTCTTCACAAGTTGGCTATAGTAGATAGCATTTTCCAAGTATATTTGCCTCAGGAATATTTTTCATGGCATATACAATAGGAATCGTGTTCCAAAGAACACTTGATAAGAAATGTAAGGTAATATTCAGAAACAAATTTAGTGAGAGTGGGTTAATATAAGAACTATTGAGATAGTGAAAATGACTTTCGACTTCCAGTTTAACACATTGGGCAGAGAGCGATATCCTAAGGAAGACTGTTAGGGAAGAGCCCATTCTTGCACACAGATCATGATAGACCTGGAGCTGGAAGGAAGACATTCTAAGAAAGGGCTAAAAAAGAGATGATGGTGCATTGGATTAAACTAGTGTGCCAATTCCTGACCAGTCATTGTAGCTTTCTGAACTGCTGGGTTGAGAAGGATTCTGAGGCTCCATCGGGAATCAGTGAGGGATTGCCAGAGTATAGTGATGCCTTCCACGGAAGCAAGGAACATAAGCAGTACTCATGTCATATGTTTGTCACACATGCACCCAAAAGCAACTAGTTCAACATGGTTTATGTGATGGCTTTAAATATTCTTAGTTCATGCAATGTTCTTCAAAGGGAACCTCTTCTAAAACGTAAATAAACAGAACAGATAAAAACAACACTGTCTAAGTAAGGTATAGCAACTCCACTATTCTCCCTCTGGGTCTCCCTCCCCAGTGACGTAACTAACCGTGATAGCTTCTAGAGCTAATTAACTGGTTGAATAGATAAGGTCACAGATGCTAAGGGAGGCTATCTTCAGTAAAACACTTCTACCTTCTGAGGGAAAATACTTCTCGTTTTCTTTTTGATTCTTATTTATTTATTTATTTTTATTTGAGAGAGAGAGAGAACGAGCAGAGAGAGAGAGAGAGAGAGAGAATCCCAAGCAGGTTCCATGCTCTTGTGGAGCCAGACATGGGACTCGGTCTCAGGACCCTGGGATCATGACTTGAGTGGAAACCAAGAGTCGGACCCTCAACTGACTGAGCCGTGCAGGGACCCGTGTTTTATTTTATTTTCTAATTTAGTTCCTATTTTGTTCTTTATTAATATTCTGGAAACAATTTGAGAACTTCCACATTAATTCAGTTTTACCACTAAACTGGTAAATCAAATGGAGGGCTTTTCAGTCCACACGTAAACGTTAAGGGAAGAAGTTAGAGTTTACAGCTGAGGGACCCAATGGCTGTTGGGGAGTTCACTGGCAGCGGTAGTGGAAAGTGGAGAAAACCTAAGAGAAAGATGTCTCTGTGACAGGCAGAATCTGCAAACTCCTCTCCCTGGCAATTACCCTTGCTGAACCTTAGAGGTTTTGAGATTTATTTAATTACTGGGGAATGATTTCTTTGCAGCTCCAGTTGTTAACTTAATGGTTTTGTCCTGTAAACTCGCAGCAAAGTGCAGAGCAAGGAAACATATTTTAAAATGATATTTTGTCTTGGAATCAACAGAGGAGTACGGCAAGAATAATTTGTCACTTTGACAAGCTTCAGATAGCCAATGAAATTACCAGATACCTCTTTAAAAAATATTAGATCTAGAACAAAAGCAAACCAATACTCTGTAGTTGGACATTAATTGATGGGTTTTATCTGACACATACATACCATTCTTGACAACTAAAGCAACTTAGTGTTCTCTCTCTTCCAGTTTCTGTCAAATAAACTCTGAAGGATCACAGCTAGGAGAGCTTCCTATTCAGCTTTGCATCCCCAGAACCTAACATGGATGTGTGATACATGCGTACAAAGTTCCCAGTTATCTGCCGAGCGAAAGGCACGGCTCTCTGAGTATCTAGATTATGTGCAATGGCAACAGGCATGTGACTTGTGAGAGACTTGAACAAAAAGAGGCTGAAAATCTTCAGTCTTCTTTTTGGAGGCCTTGTAAATATCTCTGGGGGGCATAAGATGTATGTTCAACTAGATGCAAAGTCTGGGGCGCATGCAAACTATGCTTTCTGCCACTTTTCTCAGCAATGGGGCCACCAGCTGCTAGGAATGTGTTTCCCTCAGTACCCTGGTACACGTAGCAAAGTTGACATGGGTAGGGTCATTGGGCTACATTAGAAATCGCAATGTATAGGTTAGAAACATATTAATAAGCATATCTTAAGCAGTGAATCTCTGAAAATGCCCCAATGACTTGGGCAGATACTTCCTGACATAGGACTTTGACGTGTTATATTTTTTTGAGCTTTGTGTTTTGAACTATCTAAAATGTATTTCGGGCACTATGGCTATGAAATGTTGACGAGTTACAGTCTCCCTCACCTACTCTGGATTTGTTTCAGCCAAAGTAATAAGTTTTTACAACTAATTGTAAATATCACCTTTCAGTGGTTTTAATGAACCTAATAAAGAGATATGGTAATTTGCCTGCTCTCTGTAGGCACTTAGCTGTGAGAAAATTAAATTAGGATTAAGCCATATTAACCCTCATTACTTAGTCAGAGTAATGGATATATTAATATAACTTAAGACAATAAAACATTGTCATATATGAATCTTCTGAAACTTTCAAAAAAACATATATGCGATTCTTTTTTAGCTATATTCTACATGTGATAGAATGGAAATTTTCCTTACACTTTGACAACGGTGAACCACCTTCAGGGGCACTTAGAGGGGTACTCTGGATAGACTTTGCCTCAGGCTAACAATATGCTTGGTAGAAAGCTGGCACCTTTTCTTTCATTTTTATTTTTAACCTAGGCCCTCTTTCATTAAAATAAACCATATATTTAAAGAGAAAAGTTGAAGGATTTGTCATTAGACCTGTGTACTTATTTCCATGTGACAGTATAACCAGGGGGATCTTTTGAAGTTGATGAAAGTTTTAAAAATAGTAAGCCTTAGGATCTGCTTTTTGGAACATAAAAAATCCATGCATTTTACTTTACTTTCTGCACAATGGATTTTATTTCCTCTGGAAATGTAAAACACTAAATATTATATATATATATATATATATATATATACACTATATATATATATATATGTATATATATATTCTAAATAAACAGCTTGCAATTGTATTCTCCCAAGTTCTTTTTCTAAGCAAGTTAAACAAAACCTTATCCACATACATCTGGACGTACTCAGGGCTTGTCATGTTGGGATTAAGAACTTGGGATGGCATCAACCTTGCTGTCATTGGTTTTTGACATTTGTATCAATGCCCTCTTTTAAAATGGGGCGTTTAGACAGTTCGGGGAGGGGTTCTCGAGATCTAAAGCACGTTGACGTGACTCAATGTACATGAAAAGGAAATGTTTCATTGTGTTATGGTGGTTTCCATGCCAAAAGTTTCCAGACGCTGAAGACACTGACACCATGTTTTCCGACAATGGGGGTTGGTGAAGTGGCACGAGGGAGGGGCATGGGCAGGATATCTGGATTTTAGATGCTAAAACCAATAAAAGGTTGAAGTTCCAAGCTCTATTTGCCAAGAATTTAAAAGTTACATCTTCTCCCATTGAGGGTCTCACTGTGATAGCCCAAGAGAAGCATGCCAAAAAGGAGGGGTGGAGGGATTTCCTTTACTCATAGCATATAATATCTCCCAAATGTCTTGCAGAAACCAATAATTAGGAGTTGCCAAAATATTTTCACATCACATCGTGGTGAAACTTCCCTGACTTCGTGTTCATCTGCAGAATATGAAGGATGGGAGCAAAGATGGAGTTGGAGACAGTAAGAAGAAAAGGCACGAGAGCCCTAGATCTTGAAGATAACAGAAGTGACATTATATGGGAAATTGGTAAAATTCCCATCTTGAATGAAGATAAATTATGGATGAAACCACTCCCACAAGGAAAGAAGTGGGATACAAAATATAACGAATGTAACTTGTTGAGGAGAAAAGGCAGATTCTTCACTCGTCTTATCTCTTAAGAATGAGATATTTCACCATCTGCTCCCCAAACAGTTATTTCATTTCACTCTGGATTTCTCCTTGGTCTCCTCCCTATGTTTCTCTGAATGTTCAGATTGGCTCTCTTCCTGTGAGTCACATCCTTTCTTTAAATGCTTCCATATTTACCCTCTCTCTCGGCAGCTTATGTGTGACTCTTTGTTAAGCATTTCAAAATATTACACGTTACTGCATCGTAATACATTGCCTGTATCTAGCACCTTTTATTCTTAGAACTCTGCAGTGTTCAAACAAATGCTGTCTTCCTGATTACTATGTTTTAAAAAGTGATTATTCATTTTACAGGTATAAAGCTGTGTCATAATTTGTAATAAAGATAGAACGACTAGCTCACCTTGATTCTACGCTGCTTAATCTAACTTGCGTTTGTACGGCCATTTAAAGATATCCTCCAGGTTATAATCTCTCCTCTTACTGCGTCATTGCCTTCTTCTACAATGTTCTGCGTGATACATAAATACGTACACCTTTAACCAGGCTTAGGGTCATCCACTGTAGTTATCTCTCTCACACTGATTGAGCCAGAAACTTCCCTCTCCCTTCCTTCTAGGCAGTGACTAAACCTTTGCAATTTTACCTCATCAGCAACTTTATAGTTTTGAAAACTGTGGCCTGGGGGTCAATTCCTGACAGTTGCCTTGTTTTCTCAGTAGAGTTTTATTGGAACACACCCACACTCATGGGTTTACGTATTGTCTATGGCAGAGTAAAGTAGCGAAAGCACAAATTAGATGTTAAGCATGCCCCCATTTAAAAAACCTTCAAAGACTCCTTTCTTTCCATATAAAGCTCAACTTTCTAACTACAACTTTCAAGCCCTATTACTGCCTATGTCCCTTCTCTTTCCCCCCTCCTTGACAATAGATATTCCAGGCAAGGCGGACATCTTTAAAGGTTTCTGTAATATTCTGTACCCTACCAGAAAGGACTTTTGATTCCAAAAGTTAACGGCCTCTTCTATGCTTCTGAATACAATTTTCTGTGTCTCCTAACCTAGCACTTGCTACAATCACACTGTAGTTTCACTCACTTGGCTGAATCCTCTACAATAATCTACTTCTTGCTGACACATTTACCAGCATCAATTACAATGTCTGACATATGTAATATATCATAGAGTTTCATAAATAGTTAATTATGTAAACAATAAAACATAGATGCCATTTGTATACTGAGGGGAAAAAAAGTACTAAGTGTAATTTGTAAAAGTACAAAGAGAACAACCAAATTTAGACAGAGGTAGACAAGACCCCAAAGTGGTAGAAAGAATATGGATTTGTTGGGAAATTAGCTAAATTTGAGAAGGTTATATGGTATAGCTATGAGAAAGCATGATGCAATAACCACACATATTTACTAGACTACAATATGCTGGGACCAGGAAACATTTCCATAGCTATACTTTCCACTGCTTTGTCCATTATTATAAATATGTTGACATCATCATCATATCCCTATTACCGTGTCATTAATGATTCGAACTTACCCTCTGCAATTATTTAGATATGCATTTTGATTATCATTATTCTTGGTAATTGCTTAGTTTGAATCTTACTAGTTTGAAATATGTGGAAAATATTAGTGTGAGGGGAGAAAACCTTAAGAAGATAAAAGGAGAGACATTAGGATCAATGACGAATCTGAGGAAAATTACTGTTATAGGTATAAGAAATGGTTTATTATCCATAAACATTATATTAATTATGATCCATCATAAGTATGTTCAATAGCTTGGGTTGTTTATCTACAGGCGGTTTTGGATTATCTCTGACCCATCCATATTCTCTTCCTCTGTGTATAAATATCACCCTGCTGTGAGACTCATAAAGTTTTCCATTCTATCTATGCAGAAGGAAGATAGCTTGCTTTTATGTAAACGCCAACATTTGCCTTTATTAGACCAATGTCTAGCCATCAGGGTCATGGCTTTCCCTAAGGTGTAAATGAATGGAGGGGGGCAAAGGCAAGGAAAAAGCAGACAAGAAATTAATGTTTTTACTCAATTTACTGTGTCTAGAACTGCCCCCCCCCAAAAAAAACCTTTGAAACTGGGAATTAAAATTACCTCCTTCAACTAAATTGTAACATTAATAATATCAAAATATACATCTATATGTTTCTGTGCAAATTTCACCCTACAGCTATTTAAATGGTCATGTTTGCATTAATTCTGCTGGGATCTGTGCTATTGTTGCTAAAAAGAACTACGTTCCAACTGATAGATATGCTTTAAAACATTTCCATGAAAGAAAGCATTAATGAAATATTAACAAATAAATAATAAAATATTTACAAATGAGAGGGTTTTACAGACTTTGGAAGCGACGTGTTACCAAAATATCAAAAGTTCTAGTGAATACCAAATGTACTCTGATCCATATCCCAAAGGTGGCCTGGCTTCTTAGCTGTCTCGAGTGGCCCATTCATGCATAAAAAAGACTTTGCCAATGGGACATATAAATCTGTAAGCAATAACACTTGCCTTTTCATCTCACCCAAAGTATCCATAGGAAGGATTGTCAACAATCTTTTTCTAACTCCAACTTCATGGCATTAGTTTCCAAAGGCAAAAAAAAAAAAAAAAAATGGAATATTATGGGATTCACATAAATGATTTGACTTATCCTGAGAAAGGAAATCCCCCCTACTGTTCTTAATGGTTATGTGACTGGGACAAGCCATGTTTGTACCGTTTGAATACATATCCCCTTACTCCTGCCTGGTGGGATCCAGAGTCACCCACTAAGCAGGGTTAACTAATGACTGAAATGAAATCCAGTCAGTTAAGAAAATCTCAAAGGCGTCCTGGAGTTAGGCTGGAAAGATGTCACTCATAGAAGGGCTGCACTTTATGCTTTTGCAATGTTTACAGAACCTCTAACACAATGGAACGTGCTTAATGAGGTTCTCCGAACTCCCGCCCAAGCACGGACGGGACTTTGTACTTGTCATATCTGAAGATCAGCCCTTTATCACCCTCATAACAGAAGAAATGTAAAACAGAACCCGATCATTTCCTAGAGGAGTTACCCTGGTTTTCATCCTCAAGTGAGCTAAAGGGTTAAATATAGGAGACATTCACATTTTTTAATAAGAATGGCACTTTTGCTTAGGGAAATGCTTTTCTCCTAGATATTTCTACATTAACCATTTTATCCTATGCTTACAAAAAGATATAAAGCAAGTTTGCCAGAAATTATTATCACCTCTGAGATGAGACATCTGGGGCCTAAGAAAATTGAGTGGCTTCCCTACATCTTCAATTAGGCCTGCTTTTATTCCAAATAGACAGCAATGTGCTCTTATACTTAAACACACCCTATAAGGAATTGGCAAAGAACCTGGCTAATTAGCAATTTTTCTTAATATCTTCAAACCTGGTCTCTACTTCTTCCCTAAAGCCTGAGAGTCATGTTAAAAATGCAAAAAAAAAAAAAATGTGATTTTTCCCTCTATGATCCAAGATTTTTCATTGTGTCAGCTCAAGACGTTGATCTCAAAACTTTCCAAATTTTGTTTTCCTGTCCATTTGGAGTTCACACCTCATTAAATGTTCTCACGCTCATCCCTCTTCCATCTGGGACACTGCTGGGAATGAGTGATGGACGGCTCACAGTAGATAGAGCCCCGCTTCCGACCTCCTTTCTTCTAGCAACAATTTCCGGAGGCCTTAAAAACAAGGCCTTCCTGACTGTAGAAAGGTTATTAAAGAGCGCATAAACTCGATTTCACCACACATCTAGTGGGCAAACTCCTGTTCGAGAAAAAATGAGTGCCGAATACCAACCAGGGCCGACTTTCAACTGAGCACAACTATGTGACTTGTCCTGAAGCTCCTCATGTGAGGATTATAAATCTGTAGCCTGGATCCTTTGATACTGTTGAAGGCAGATGTAGATTATTCTCCATAGACATTTTCATCAGCAGTACCCAGAGAAGCATGATGCAGTTCATCCCATGGTAAATAGACATGACATGCCCTCATTCTATTTTCTTCCTTTTTCTTGTCTGCTTTAGCTAATTTTTTTTTTTTTCAAGTAATCCTCCTAGTAAAATGACATGTTTATCCACTCCAGGCATGGTGGTAGAAACCATGGAGAAACACCTTTGGTGGTTTTGCTTTATTTATTTTCTGGTTGCTCATAGCTCTCGGGCTGTCATCATTTGAGAAAAAAAAAAAAAGACTCTTGATCTGAGCTCCTTGATGGACAAGATGTTGCCTTTATTATTATTTTTTTTTCCCTTTGGTAACTGATACTGTGTCTGACTTTCTTCTTCACCCATCTGTCTTATGCTTTCTTATTTAGCCAGAAAGAAAGAAAAAGGTGACACCCTCACAAAATGATATTTATATCGCCCTAACGGGACATAAAGAAAAAAGATTCCTGATTGATGAATATCTAAAGAACTAAGCTGTTCAAAGGCTATGTTAAAATTATCGATAATTCTATTATCAAAAATAGATTTTTATTAATAAAACATTATGCTTCCTTGAGTCATAGTAAACAAATGTACTATGTGTTATAAAAATAGAAGACTCATTTGGCAGAGGAGTCTGGTGAGCAGAGAACTTAATACAAAAGCAAAGAATTTGTTTTCCCTTATTGATTCATAGGCATTTTTTAAATGTTACTTTTTTCCTCCAAAAGAATGGAGTGGAAATGCTATGTCAACCTGTATTTTGTTTATTTTGTTTCTAAATTTTACGGATCTCCTGAGTGGATTTAATCAGACTGCAAGTGACCTGTTTTTTTGAAAAAAGTAGGTAATAAGAAGAATGTTTAGACTCACATATTAGTTTATTATTTCTGCTACTGGGCATATTCCTTATTCATTACTCCTAAGATACTTCAAGTCATTTTTATTGGTGATGTAAGGGGATCTAGGAAGAATATTACCAAGATGAAATATTCATAGATGTTGACATCAATCCTTGTAGCTTTTAAAAAATAATTTTATTTAGACGTTTTGCATGCCATATAATTCACTCCTTTAGAGTGTACAATTCAATTCTTACTTTTAGTAAATTTACCAAGCTATGCATACATCACCACGAATCAATTTTAAAACATTTTAATCACTGCATTATGAGCTTTTATGCACATTTCCTGTAAATCTCTGTTCCCTCTTCCCCTGGCAGTTACTAATTTGCAATCTGCAAAAACTTTGCTACTTCTATAATTTCTACAAATTAAGTCACACAATATGTGGTCTCTTGAGCATAGCTTCTTTTATAGATCAAAATTGTTTTGAGGTTCATCCATGCTTGAGCATGGATCCCTGCTTTGTTCAAATAGTAGTCCATTGCATGGATATACCACATTTTAGCTATACATTCGCCAGCTGGTAGACATTTACATTGTTTCCAGTTCGGGGCCATGATGAATAACGCTGCTAAGAGCATTCATATAGAAGTGTTTGTGTGGATATATGTTTTCATTTTCTTGGGTAGGTATACCTAAGAATAGAATTTCTCGGTTAGGTGATAAGTTGATGTTTAACTTTTTAAGAAGCATTCACACCAAACTGGCTGTACTATTTTATAATTCCATCATTAATGCGTGCGGACTCCAATTTCTCTACTTTCTTACCAACACTGGGTATTTTCTGTTTTTTTTTTTTCTAGTATAACCATTCTACTAGGAGTTAAATGATATCTCACTGTGATTTTGTTTCCCTAATGATGTTGAGGCTTCCTTAGCTTTCATAGCCTTGATTCTATAATTTTTTAGTCTGCCTGCTTAGGACAGACATGGGAGAAATACACAGCGTCTTTTAAGCAAACTGTCTTTTAATTTATAGACATTTAGAAATAAATTTAAATAACATTGGTTTTATCCAAAATGATAAAAAAAAAAATATTGCCTGCTGATGAGAGAATTAAATGTACAGCAGACGTAGCTAAACTATGGACAGGTTTCTGGAGATCTATTGTCTACCACCTGTTGCTTTACTCCTTCTGTGACCTCTGACATGTGGTTGGAGGGCAGGGAGATATCAGACACAGTCATCCATTTGAGGAGGCTGTAAGGGATAAAGGCTCTACAAATGGAGGTATTTTAAAGGATGCCTTCTTGGCTCACCTGGGTGGCTTAGTTGGTTGAGCATCAGACTCTTGATTCTGGCTCAGGTCATGATCCCAGGGTTGTGGGATGGAGCCCCGCATGGAACTTGCTTGAGATTCTCTCTTTCTCTCTCTCTCCCTCTGCCCCTCTCCCCACCTGTGCATTCTCTCTCTCTCTCTCCCTCTGTCTCTAAAATAAAATAAAATAAATAAAACAAAACCAAAATAAACGATAATGATAAATAACGTTCATCTTGTTTCTCTACTAACTTTGATCTGTAACCCATATTCTTGTATCTGCTGCACTTAATAATCGAGCATGATTCCATTTACAAAGCACTGAAGTGAAAAGAACAGGAAACTATACTATATAAATGTGGAAATGCAGCAGAATTCCTAGAAATAAAAATAAACACAGAATCCAAGAACAGAATGATTCAGATATTGCCACGGTTTCATATTATGTTTGAAACTCCTTAGATATCTCTTCAGAACACCAAGGAAAATGCGAAAGCCTTTCAAAATCAAGTTTTTAATGCCTTCTTCAGGGAAAAGAACATCATGGCCTTTACCGACCTATAAACCAGACTTTGATCCACAATGGCCCCTCAGTGTTTAGGAAGAATAATTTAATTTCTGCCCTTGATGAAAGAGTAAAATTCAAATGCTAATAAGTTCATATTCATATACTATGAATATGACACACTTTCAGGTGTGTCAACAAAATATGGTACAAATGGAAACTTTCAAAGGCGAGGCAGAGTGACAGAGGAAGAGACACTCTCTGTGAGCAACTTCCTGTTTAATATTTTTATTATCAAGTTTTAGTAAGAAGTTAATTTTCCAAAAATGTTTCAAGGGGAAACATGAAATCCAAATTATGCCAACTAAGGAAGCAAATGAGATGACCAAATCAAGCATGAAAATAACGTAACAATAAAATTTAAAAAAATCTAAAAAATCACTTGGAAAACTGTAGCTATTTCTATCAGCTAAGTGGGAGAAGCACGAAAGGAAATTGGCCAACAGCAATTTTTGTGGAATTTTCAATGATACAGTGAGAAGACAACTAAGCATTCCCTATGTTGTGGGACTTTATTGTTTAGGTCATTCAAAAGTTGGTTGAAAGACTGGTACCTGAAAGCATTGTTTGGAGCAACTTTACAGGGATCAAGCAACTCTGTATCTTTGAAGCTCTGAAACTTTGTGTAAAACAGGTTACCAGAAAAGCCAGAAATGGCAATACAAGTGAAACCCATATCTTAAGATTATACAAAGTAAAATAGTTCTCCCATTAAATTATGTTATGTAAAACAAAGTAATTACATATATTATAATAGCTTATTTCTTTAAGTTTATTTTGAGAGAGAGAGAGCTCGAGCCAGCATGAGTGGGGGAGGGGAAGAGAGAGCGAGAGAGAATCCCAAGCAGCATCCACAGCGTGGGGCTCCAAGTCACAAACCATGCGATCGTGACCTGAGCCGAACCAAGAGTTGCATGCTTAGCTGACTGAGCCACCCAGGTTCCCCAATAACAGTTTATTTTGAGCTTCTTATTTTCAGCTTCTAGATAACCCACTTCACTTACTGCTTATTAATTGACCCTAGAAGACAGTTTTGCTTTTCCTTATTGGAGAAAAGAGAAACTGAGACTTTGGGCAGTTAAGTGGTTTCCCTGATAAAGCAGTAGATACTTGAAGTACCATCATCCAAGTCCAAGTTCAGACCTCCCGCCACTACACATAGCTTAACTGATGTAGTGTTTGTTCTTATAACAATAAGAGTCAGGCTTCAAAACTATCTCTGACCTTCTAAAGAATGTAATTTTAGTTTTCTAATATATCAGTAGACAGTGGGAAGTGTGTGTGTGTGTGTGTGTGTGTGTGTGTGTGAATACTTGTGCACACAGTGGGAAGTTATATATATTTATTATATATATTATATATATTCTAATTCAGACTATTTTATACTCATTGATTTAAGTATGTTTTCTCAGATTAAAATGGTGCTTTCTGGGGTGCCTGGGCAGCTCAGTCGGTGAAGCGTCCGACTTCAGCTCAGGTCATGATCTCGAGGTTTGTGAATTCAAGCTCCGTGTCGGGCTCTGTGCTGACAGCTTGGAGCCTGGAGCCTGCTTCGGATTCTGTGTCTCCCTCTCTCTCTGCCCCTCCCCTGCTCATGTTCTGTCTCTCTCTGTCAATAATAAATAAACGTCAAAAAATTAAAAAAAAATAAAACGGTGCTTTCTTCTTCATCAGAACTGTAGTCAGATACAGAAGGCTCGGTAACATTGTCTACAGTTGTAGCGTCCAGGTTTGAATAAATCTCTGGGTAGATTTTCCATCTCTTCTTGAAATGGCTTACATCTTTATACCAACTGTATACCCTTTTTAAAAAGGCATTTCCCTCACTTATTCTTCCCCAGTGCTGTTGGAGAAGGTTTGCTTCGAGTTTTTGCCAGCTTCCCTTCGGATTCGAGGAGCAACCACTTAACAAATGGCAGGTTTATGTACAAGGAAATCTCCATGGTTTAACGTGCTTTTGTTTCCTGTCAGTATGTACCTTCTGTTTGTGTTCACGCATAATCGTCTTGTAACCTCCATGGAGAGGCAAAGAAACCAAGGCTTAGGGGAAATGGATATTCAAGCAATTACTTCTACACTGATTTTTTAGTTCTTGGCCCAAAGGGATGTCCAGGAGACAGGAGACTCCAGCTGGTACCTGGGGTTGCGGTATGCAGAAGGCTGGAAGTGAAAATAATCATGCAAAGTTCATATAAAATCAGTACATTATCAAAAGGCCTTCCCTCTACAGAGACTCTGTTTCAGTGCACTGAAGTACTTTGCATATACCTGAGTTGTTTTATTTACCTAATGAGTGTGCAATTATTTGTCAGTGTATCTCCAATGCACTGAAGTTTTGACAGAATAGAGACTAAATCTATTCATCAAAGTTTTGCTACATGTTTTGTGTTTTCTACAAATGTTTGTTGGATAAATGGGTGAACCGTGAACTGTATTGTGCTGTTTCATAACCAGAAGAGTATGCGTTTTAGTGTCACAGATTCACATGAATCAAGCCAAACTCACAAAAAATGCTTCCGTGTGTTTTATACCTGTGAGAGAAATGAAAAGTTACCTATCCACAGTGTGTTAACCATGGATTTCTTTACAGTGGCTCTCAGCTTAGAAAAAAAAGATCGGCTTTTGCTCTACCTGCTACAGAAGCTTATCCATGATGTCAGCAAGCATGTTTCAAGTGTTTACCAGAATAATAGAAATGTAACAGCAACTAAATTCTTTGCGTAATTAGACTAATTAAACTAGACATTTAGACTAATGTATAGACAAACTTGTTGTTTGCTATTGTCCCTTGGAGGGACAATGAAATGAACATCATACTGTCAGAAAACCATGAATGGAAAGGAGGGATAAGAGGTCACGGACGCCATCATTTTGTAGGAAAGTTGGAATTCACCAACCAGCTGTGGCAATGAGAAGCAAGAAGGTAGGAGACATTTCAGAAAAGAACAGGATTTGGGGACTGGGTTTGGGGACTATAAACCCTGGAATAGTTGAAGATGGGTTTAAAATACATAGCCAAGAAGAGATAGTTGAACACTTTCCTGAGGATGTAGATAATACAGGAGGAATTTCCTGAGAGATTATTCCTGGGTGAACTCAATATCTGGGGTGTTTATGAATTGCACTAAATGCTTATTTTGTGCTTTTAAAAATTCTAAATTCATGAAGGTCAGCAGGACTTGTGACTCACTTCCAAAGCACAGAGTATGGAAAAGGACAAATAGTTTGTATAGTGGAGAAACCTTGCACACAATACATTAGAGAGTGATGATGTTATCATGAGTGACATCATGCTGATATCATGCACCACCTGCTACGATGAGATGAGAACAATAGTCCACCTCCCTGGTATTTTTCTTTCCCTGAACCCAGAACTAGAGTTAAATCAGACAAACCTGAACTGAGAGACAAAATACCCTGCCATTATTCTTCAAAACTCCCAGGGTCATCAAAAACAAGGAAAAATGGAGGAATTGTCACACAGAATGGGAGATACGATGACTAAGGCTATGTGGTATCCTAGATGGGATCTGTTACCTCCTTTGTTTTGATAACCGTTCCAGGGTAATGTAAGATGATAACATTAGAGGAAACTGTTCAGGTTGATGTAACTTTCCAATGTTTTGAAGGCTGGGACTGTGTGATGTAATGATAATATTGTTGGCAACAACTGAATAACAGCTGAACTTTCTAAAGCATTTTCACATGCACCGACTCATACTGTGACCATACAGCGAGTCTGGTAGAACAGGTATTTTTATGGCCATTTTATTAACGAGTAAACAGTGGCTCAGAGCCGAGCTTACCCGATATCAAAATTTTCAGTGCCTTGGGCTTAAACCATGATCTTATAAATCCAAATCCTGTGTTAGCTTTACTTCCTCAAAGTATTAGAAACACAGGCCAAAGTACATGTGCGTGTGTAGATGGGGGTGCGTACAAATAAATGGAGGGCGACCTAAAAGATTTGAAATGGCAGTCAAATTTCAATTGAGGTAAAAACCCCACTGAGGATCAAAGTCCAAACAATAAGGAATGAGCTGATTTTTTTTTTTACTTTCACAGATGTGCTTTTTCTTTCTCTACTCTTGTACCCTTTTATATTAGTGATAGTTTCTTAATAAAAATAAAGTGACCTCAAAATCCCAGTTTTGTGAGGCTGCTAACTTAAGCAGTGGAGCCCCCGAACCACTTTGACTACTTTTTTCCTTCCTCTGGCTCCAGCAGCACATATTTCTAAAGCTGATGTAGGGGTCACGTGGTTAAGAAACTCGTTGCACTTATCTGTTCATACATTAGATGTGGTATTTTTTTTTTTTTGTACTTAATTTTCCTCGCCCCGATTACAATCGTCACATCAATAGTCTTTAGTAAGGAGCACATCCAGATGATATTGTTTCCTTATCATTTATTTAGTTTTTATTTTTTAGGGTTTATTTATGAGAGAGAGAGGGACAGTGCTAGTGGGTGAGGGGCAGAGAGAGAGGGGGACACAGAATCCTAAAGAGGCTACAGGCTCCCAGCTGTCAGCACAGAGCTGGGTGCAGGGCTTGACCTCTCAAACCCTTGAGTCGGGGGCTTAACTGACTGAACCACCAGGCATCCCTATTTCCTTATAACTTACAAACAGCGATAATCTATAATACAAATTCTGTACATCGGCAGCTACCTTGTCTCACATTTTCAGTCTTCCTCATTTTCTACCAGCACAAATGACAAGGTAAAACCTGTGCAGAGTTCCTTCTTCTTTTAAACCAAAATGTATTCTTAAAGGTGAAATAATTATACTGTTATCTCAGGTTAAGGTTTCAAAGACAGAACCTTATGTGGATACTCCTGTACACTTATGCACACCAAGATGAGTATTTGAAAGCAGGCAGATGAGTTATTTGTGCTAAAATGTGGTCTTCCCTGTGGATTCTGCCGCTTGACAAGCTCTCCCTAGGCTTTGCTGCCCCCTTGGCAAACTGAAAGGATTTACAGCGAAATTCTGCACCAAGCCGGCTGGAAACTGTTCCCATTTCCTCCCTGGGTCGGCCTCTCTCCGGAGGCGTTTGGAATGGCTATTACAGATTCCCATTGGCTTCGGGAGGGTGCAGAGAAAACTTAGAACATCCATCCTGTGGAGAGACACTTTTTTTTTTCTTTTAAAAATAACTCCGTTTTCGCAAGAACCACGTGTTACCCTCTAAGTGATTTTTAAAGAACTTTTTCTTTCTTTCTTTCTTTCTTTCTTTCTTTCTTTCTTTCTTTCGTCCAGAATGGAGATGCAGAAAAAGGGAATCTGTTGAAAATTGAGTTTGCGCCGTGGGTGACGTTCTGGCTCATTTGGGTGTGACGGTGACAGCGGAGGCGGCTGGCTGTCAGTTTCTCTTGTCTAGACTTCCATTCCCCCTCTAGGAGATGACTTACTTCCAACTCCAGTTAACTTCTTGGGAGTCCGGAACACTTAGACAAAGATGCTTACAAAACGCAAAGCATCTGGGTGGCCAAGGCTGAGCCTCCTGTATTCTCTCTCTCTCTCTCCCTTATTTTTTAAGAATTCATTCATTCATTCATTCATTCTGCTTCCATAGGAGCCCGGGAAGTATTGTCAATCCGAATCTAGGCACTTAAAGCTGACCTACTGTTTTCAATGTTGGTACGCAGATATATTTTCTGCATCATCTTTCTTGTCTGTGTTTCCCTTGTTTATTCCGTCCTAAGGCGCGCGCTCTCCCTTCCATCAGCCCATTCACATCTTAAACTCCCTCAAACCCGCCCCCTACCCCATCCTCCCGTGTCTTGGTCTTATTTGAATATGTGGTCGTCTGCTGTGGCTGACACTGGGTGAGTGGGTGGGAGACAGCTCTCCCTGCGTTTTCATTTGGATTTCGCGTGGGTGGGTGGGGACCCTCCACCATTCGTCTCGCACACGCAAGAACAGTTATAAGCTAGAATTAGAATGAGCGGCGAGTTCCACATCTTCAAAGCACCGCTAGGAAAGGAAATAATGCGGCGGGGGGCGGGGGCGCGGGAGGGAGGGAGGAAGAAACAGAGGAATAAAACCCAACTTTGCTGGCAACTTCAATACATCTGGTAACTGGAGGCAAAAAATAGATTCCGAGGGCTGGGTCTGGTCCGGATGAAACGCTAGGGCTCCTTCCCATGCCGGGGCCGGGCGCTGGAAGCCTGCCACTGGCGTCTTGCCACGCGAGTGCCCGCTGGAAACGCACGTGAACAAAGCTCTGGCCCCGCGAGCCGCCGCCTGCGGTTTCCGAGTCGATTCCAGCTTCTCCAGGGAGTGCAGGGCGCACACAGGGTTAAATTAGTTCCCTCCCCAGTAGGAGGGAGAGGAGGGGGAGGGGGGACGCAGCCTCCGGTCTCAGGCTGGGTACCTTGTAGTTAGTTGTACGGACGAAACCTGTCGCTGTCACTTGTGAGTTGGGCATCTTCCATTGTCGCCGCAGAAGAACCAGCGCCTGGAGGTACCGGCGGCGGCCGCAATCCCCGCGCCAAGGCGCTGCGCTGCTTCCGCCCGGGGTGCGTCTCGAGCCCTGGGTTCCGGGTGCGAAGCAGCTGCTAGGCGGCCGCTCCGCGCCCGCCGCGGTGTCCACCCCGAGCAGGGATCAGGTTGGCCGTTCTCAACGATGGGCAGGAGGGACCTTGGCGGTGACCCCTAAAACAATACCATGCCCCGGGAGCCCGGCTGCTGCCGCGCCAGCTTCTTCCCTTTCCACCTCCCCGACCCTGTCGGATTCGGATGAGCCCTCTGCGAGGAGACACGGCGGCCAGGTAAAGGGACAGAGGTGCCAGGTGGAGTTTCCAGCAACTTCTAGGGCTGCTGCTAAGCGGCTGGGGGGGGGGGTACGTGTATTTTTTGAACCAGCGCAGGGGTGGTCATCGGGATGGGATGTTTTGGATTGGTTTTTTTTTTTTTTTTTTTTCCTCCAGAGAGAGCACAGGCTGCTTAACTCTCCCCCGACTTTAGGGAGGTCTATTTGCAGGTAGAATTCACCTCCTTCAAAGAGTTTTGTAACTGAGCTCTGGGTCAAACGCAAATTTGCTAGTTTGCTAGGAGGATCCATCCCCAATTGGGGGTTCTCCAGCCATTAAGCTTGCTGGAATCCAGCTTCTCACTTCCCCCGAATGAATACGCTAACTTCTAGGAGTAACACCCCCTACTCCGCCACCCCCGCGCCCGCTCCATCTGCTGATAATGTCACCGCTGTTATCGAGCGGCAGCATCCAAAGCCGGTAGCCCGCCTCCTGCCCGAAACCCGGGACTGATTCCTGGCTAAACGGACGCGGAGGAGGTGCCTTTCCCTTCGAGGTGCATTTCCCTTCGACTTGGGGAGAAGGTTACTTTCTTCCAAAACCAAGTCTTTCTCCAGCTCTGCTGCTCTTCGGTGGCCCAGCTCTGAGCTCGACCAGCGCGTCTTCCTGGCGCGCCAGTGGGGGCGGTGAAGGCTCAGGGAGCACACCAGGCTGAACCCGGGTTGCGTTCTCTGAGCCGCGAGCGTGGGACGCGGAGAGACGGCGGAACACGCCACCCCGCACCCCCTGGCGCTAAGTGCGGGGGCCAGGCGGCGGCGAGGAGGGCGGGAGCAGAGCCTCGCCAGCTGCCACCGTGTCCCCGCGCGGGTCCTGCGCAGCCTGGGAAGATCCCTCCGCCGCGCTGACCAGTGTCGGGCTCGGCTCCGTGCCTTCAGCACCGGCGCGGTCACTTCTCATTTCTAATCAGGCCCAAGATCAAGGTTTCCAGTTGAGGTCGGGGCATTAACCGGGGACATTAAGAATCGGGGAGCAGGGTGATTGGGGCCGACTGGACTCTTACTAGATGCCCGGGAAACTCCCGGATCGCATGGGGCTCCAGCCAGCGGCAGCTGCTGGTGGAGGTGGAGGCCACCACGGCTGTCCTCGCTGGCGCCTTGGTCCTGGAACCTCCCAGCAAGATGGCACTCTGTCTGTCCTAGTCCAGTTAACTCCCCCAGCCGTGACCCCTCCTCCCGTGGATATTTGTTAGTCACACACTGAGTCTGGGGAGAGGAGCGGTTATGTAGATGTGAATCAAAGTATTTTCCTGACCACTTTGCATAATGCAACAGGAGCAGCGACCCGCGGGCACAAACCCAGGTCGTGTGTGCGTGTGTGTGTGCGCGCGTGTGAGCGCGTGTGCCAGCGTGCGTCTCGGGCGTGCGTCTGGGTGGATCCGTGCGTGGCTTGTGCTTAGGAGGCAAATGGGGCGTTTCTCTAAGTCGTCTTAACACGGCTAAGGCACTCAGATACGTGAAGGCGGTAGACACAACAGGGATGAGAAGGAAATGGAAACAATTGGGAAAGTGGTGCCAAGTGACTCAGGCTTTGAACTGAGGACGGGGAAATCCTCCCGAGCCCGTCGCGGCCACCGCCCCTGCCCCACTCGCGGTCCGCGACAGCCCGTGGATCCCCAGGGAGTTGGTCCTGCGCTAGTTTCAAGCTTGCTGTTTGCTTCTCGCGTGGCCCCACCGACGGCGCCTCTCCGCGCAACGCCACGCTTGGCGCGAGCTCGCTCTCCCTCTTCTGTTCGCGTTCAGCCTCTCTACAGACTTGTTAAAACATGACAGCAACTTACTGGAGCCAGGAGGAGCGACGATGAAACGAGAGCAGAAAACCAGAACCTTTTAAAATATGTTTTCCAAGAAAGAGACGTGCACCTGGTTTTCTTACATTACTCTTTAACCTTTGCAGAGAGATTGCTAAGTGGAAACGTCGCCTGTATACAAATCAGGCTCTTTTTGCTGTCAAGTCTTTTTTTCTGAACCTTTGAGGCTGAATTTAGTTGTCCGTGGTAATCTACGGGGAAAGTGAACACCCCTTTTTCCCAGCAGCCAGAGTGAAGGGAGAAAATAGGTGTTCAAAATGATGATGTTAAACTTCGGATTATTTTTCCAATTAAAGTTATTTGATAAGGTCCGGGATCTGGGAATTAACGGGGGATGGGATGGGGGTGGGGGGGCAAATCACCAGGGTTGCCTTCATTTGAAATAACGCCATCTTGGTTGTGAGACTTGTTATATTTTTACCCTCTAATCTCACGTTTCGATCATTTCTCCGAGTCTAAGTAATAGATCCTCTGCCTTGCAAGTACATCGCAGGCGGGCGGGGTGGGGGGGGCGGGAATCGACTTTCAGCGCTCAGACGGTGGCATTATCCCTGAGAGTTGGGGGGTGGGAGGGGGTGCAGGCTAGGGAGAGAGGAGGCGGCGTGCTCGGTCCGGGTGGCATCCATGGTGTTGGCCCAGACGCCCTGCAACTCTCTTCAGGGAGGAGAGGGTTAAAAGCCGAGTGCGACTTTGCCTCTTGGAAAGCTTAGGGTTGCAGCCGCGCCTCCCAAGCATTCTTTAAACCAGAAATGTGGGAGGGACTCCGAAAGGGAGGGAGTAAAGGAGGGGGGCAGAGAAAGAGGACTCGAGGAGGGGAGCGCGCCAGAGCGCGGGGGACGGAGGGAGAGGAGGAGCGCGGGAGCGGCGGAGGCGATCCCGCGAATTCATTACTGTAAACATCTCCCGGGGGTGTCAGGAGGGGTGGGGGTGGGGGCCGCGGCGTCTACATTAGCCCGGCCGCGTCCGAGCGTGGCAGCAGTGAGGTCGGAGCAGCCTCGGGACCCACACCCGGGCCGGCGCCGCACTTGGAGCGAGCCCCGCGCCCGCCCCCGCGCAGCCCCGCGCTGCGCCCGGGTCCGGGGCTCTGAGCGGTCAGCTCCGGGGCGCCCGGGGCGCGCACGCCCGGCTCTCGGGCCGCCCCCCGAGGTCCTCCGCTTCCGCGGAGCTCCGGCGCTGCGGGGCCTCTTTCCGCTGCCTTCCCCGCTCGCCCTCTTCTTTCGGGACTCGTGGCGCGGTCGAGGCGGAGAGGGGGAGGCGGAGGAGGACCGGAGGCGGGGGCCGCGGCGGCGGGAGCCGAGAGAAAGTGGCATGCCCGAACCCTGGAGGCGGAGGTGGCGGAGGAAGGGGGAAGACGATGCCGCGGCTCCGTAGGGGAGAAAGGCGAGAGCGAGCGAGGCGAGCGAGGCGAGCGGGGCGCCCGGGCTCCGGCCGGCTGCGGGGAGGCGCGCGCCGCTCTGAGGCTCCGGCCTCCGCACCCCCGAGCCCCGACGCTGCGGGCGACAGGGCTGGGCTTCGGCAGCCGCCACCGTTGCCGCCTCCGCCACCCGGAGGACCGAGCAAAAGTTTGGACCTGGGGGAGGACGCGGCGCTGAGCGAGATTACCACCGGGGCTGGAAGGAGACCTCGAGAACCTTCGCAGGTAATGCGCACCCCCAACCCTCTGCTTCCGTGCCCGGCCGCTGGGCTTCTGCTCATTCCCAGCGCCTTTGCTGACGCTGGCCAGACAGATCTGACTGAAAGTAAGAGGGAAGCGAAGTTGGAGATCCCGGGGTTGGGCACCAAGCGCAGGGAGATGTACAGTCAGGTTAGAGGGACCCGCGGCGCTTCTCTGCCCCCGGTGGGCAGCTGTGCGGGGAGGCGAAGCTCCCCCTGGGGATGGAGGAGAACCCTCGGCCCCAGCTGGGGCCTCTTTTCGTAGCTTGTTGGAAATTGAGAATGTGGATTGGGGGGCTTTTAGTATTCTTCAATCCGGGGGAATGATGCATGGATTGCACTAATTCCCAGCCTCACCTTCACCCTCTCGCTCTCTCAGCCTTATTTAGCGTCTTTTAAAGATGATAGGAGCCCACTCCCATTCGCCCACTCCGTTTAGCTGGTGCAGGAAAGCAAATCTGGGCGTGTGTGTGTGTGTGTGTGTGTGAGAGAGAGAGAGAGAGAGACAGAGAGACAGAGAGACAGAGAGAGGGGGAAAGAGAGAGAGAGCGCGCGGGAGGGAGGAGGAGAGAAATTCAAGGAAAGGGAAAAATTTTACCTTTCCCCCCTTTGACATCCTCGGATCTTTCCCTTCCTCCCTCCTTCCATTCACCTTCTGGCGTCATAAAATAAAAACTTTAGAAGTCACATTTTTATTGCAGGCTGATAAGAAAAGCATTAACCATCGACGACGTGAGTTTGCAGTGTTTGTAGTGTGTGTGTGTGTGTGTGTGTGTGTGTGTGTGTGTGTGTGTGTGTTGGGGGGGAGGTAGTGGTATTGCGGACAGGCCGGTTTTTCCGTGGTGGCCTGATGCGCCATGGTGTGTGTGTGGGGGGTGGGGGGGTAAGTGTTAGAGTGTGTGCACTTGGGGCGGGGGTGGGGGGTGTGCAGCGGAGAGAATATGGTCACGTTTCCCAGAACAGCAGCCTTACTTAAGCTAACTAAGAAAAGAGCTCCTGCTTTTCCCTCAGAGAGCTACAGAAAGATTCCAGCCCCAACTCTCCAACCTCCCCTTTCCCCCCTGTTGAGTTTTGAGTTTCAAAGCAGCTCCTCCTTTGCTGCTGCCACCATCACTATTAGGATCATTATTTATTCACCTGGAAGCTCATCTTGACTCCTCTTGTAAATGGAAATCAGTCTCCAAGACCTTTTGATTAATTTTAGTGGAAGGAATCTCTTGTAAAGCTTACAGTAAGCTAATCAAGTGCAAGGCGCAAATCCGTGTAAATGCTCACGCGGGAGTGCAAGGTGCTGATTAGGTTTCTTCACATGCTGCATTTGCTATGCAAAGCCCCATCTAAATGGGAGCTATTGCTTCCCACTCAGCTGGGAGGCTCTTAAATCACACAGCATCTCAGGGAGCTTTGGGGCATGTCCCCTTGCTCACAGGCTGATTGCTAAATGTATTATGTCTAACTTCTCCTAGCCAAAAGCTAGTATGTAGGCTAGCTTCCATATAGGAACCCGTATTGTCTGTGGACTTAAGGATATGACCTTCTTAAGTCTCCAGTGAAAGGATCCCCCAACCATTTTGAGGTAATAGAATGCAGGTTGGCGTTTGTCCGGGGATGTATTTAGTTGTTGCAGTATAAACGTAAAATTTTAGGTCAGTATTTAAAGTGTGAGAACTGGACTTTTTTTCTTTTTTATCACTAAGCAATATGTAGCAGATTCATAAGATCGACAGGCCACCATATTAGAAGAGAATAAATCTTTGGGGAATACACATGCCATGAAAAGTTGCCCGTTCCCCATGATGCTATTGTTCTTCCAAATATAACTTTTCTTCCTCTCCTCCTCAAAAGCCCCAAACAGGATAGGGTTAAACCATTTAAGACTTTTTAATGATCATCTATGGCAGTGCAACACCATACTGTCATGTTGAATTGCCAGTATGTGAGTGGAGGAGGTAGGAAAACGAAATTTCAAGCATTATTCAATGTCTCTGCCAGTAGGTACAAGAAATCATAAAAAGAATTGGGCTAGCTGTGTAGCAGAACCTATTACAAATACAAACCTAGCATGGAAAGAATGCTGGGTTTTGTTTGTTTGTTTGTTTGTTTGTCTTAATGCCCATGTCTGAACACTTCAGTAGTTTCATTGCAGTTTTAGAAATTCCGGGGGGAATTTCTTCTTTAACAGAAGAAAGATTCCCAAATGACACCATGCTGGGCTGCCTTGAGGTTCCCTAGGCAGTCATGGTTTTTCTCCCCCCTATGCTAGGTTTCAGATGATGTGATCTTATCCGAGTTTGACTTTGACCGGCTGGATCTAATTTGAACCTCCTCTGATGCCTGTTACATTTATATTCTGGCCTGCTGGAGAGTTTGATTTAGGATTTAGACATATCTCCCTGAAGCAACCTTATATCTTCCCAGTTTGAAGCTGTGGTTTCAAGAAAGGCTCAAGTATGTACGTCCAGAAGCTTTATTCTGTAGAGACTCAGTGTGAACATCTGATCTAGTTTGACTCTTTGGTCTTGTAGCCTACAAGGAAGAATTCCCCCTTCTGCAATGAGCAGTGTCTGAAGTTAAAAAATAGCAAAGGGTGTGTGTGGGGGGGGGAGGGGGTCTCGGTTTTGCTCACTATTTAGAAGATTCAAAAAAGGTCAAGGTGATGCAGTTTTATTTCTATTCAGGTCAGACCTTTCTGGATAATCACCTTTTGGTATTTTTACTTTAATTTCAATTCAAGTTCATTTTTCACTAGATTACTTTAATAACTTTGTGGTTTCTGCCATGGTGATTCAAATTCAGTCCATTAGTGACCTCTATCTGTGAGAAGTGAATACTCATTGTTTTTCTTTCTTCTCATCAGTCTGCAGATGATGTAGGGGGAAAAAACCCAAAGGCTCTGTAGTTCTTTCAGAATATTTAGATTTCCGAGCCTGATTTTTCTAATACGGAGTTCAGTATGGGTAATGATATTTAACAACAGTAATAAAATGTTACAGGCTAATAGGCTACTAAATGGTTATTCCATATAGCATCGACAGTATGATCAATATAAATAAAATACCAGTGCTATCCACTGCCAGTAAAAAGATTGTACAGTCAGGTAGACTAATGTTTTGAGACTCACAATGCTGCTGGATGTAAGTGAAATTTTATTGCCCCTAAGTGCTTACATAACAAGGGAAGCTTGAGACAAGCTCAGAACATATATGTGATAACTAGACTTCGTGGTAGCAGTGTGTGTATGTCTTTAAATTCAGCTGTGCTTCTGCTGTGAACTTATGGGACAGATCAAGGACAGGCGAGGTGGGATGTGAGAAGGGTGTCTATAAACAGATGGTCTTTTAAGGAGACTTTTAAAATCTGATTCCTAATCCCAGCTTTGTCTTCTGAGGGTTTTGAAATTGAAATTTCAATTTGAGTTGATTATCCTAAATGGTAATTGAAGACAAAGTTTACTGAATTTCTTAGGTGGGTGGATACCATTATCTGACATTTTCCAGATGGTTTTTGATGGAGTGGTATTCAGGGATATGGAATTTTTAGGAGGTTTTCTTTCTTTTCCCTTGGGCAGGTTTTACGCAAAAGACATTTTTAAAGACATTATTATTATTATTATACAACCATTATAATACCCTAGCCAACTTTCTTTCTTTTCCCCCGCCTTCCAAATGCTTTGCTTTTTAAAAGTTACGTATTTTTTTTTCTAGAACTACATGTTGGGGATAGGAATATGACTCCCAGCATCTTTTTACTCTTTTCAGCAACGTGAACTCCAATTAAGTATCTGTTTATAGTAAAACACATACACACACTCACCTACACATCAAGAACCCTTTTAAGACAGAGATTCTTTTCAACGTTTTAAATATGGTTCTTTTTAAAGAGCTATGACACAAATATTGTAATAAAAATATCCTGTGTTCCGATGAATACAGAGACTTATTTCAGTAGCATGGAACAGTAAAACACTGTATTAGCAAAATAATCAGTGGTATTTTCAGTACATGGTCAAAATCTGTTAGAACCTTCATGGGTTTTTTTTTTCTTTCTTTCTTGGCGAATTTCACATCTACTGGTCTTTTTTGGTTTTCTTTGATTCCTTCTACTGAGGCTCTTTGAAGTGATTCAAAATTAAACAGTAGCTACTTTTTTTTAGGGAAATTCATCATGGTATATTCAGGATTCCAGAAGAGTTAATGATGCAGAAAAAGTCCTGTAAAACATCTTTCTAAAAGAAGTCCTTCTCTTGTGGGCTTCCCACTTACTGGCCTCCTGTACCATTTGCAGTGAATTGGAACTCCGTTATTTATTTATTTTTCAAATACCACCTCTAACTTAATTTAATGTGGGATGTGTTTCTGCAGAAGCATGCAGCACCATGTGTCTCGAGTCTCCTGAACAAAGCAGTGTCGTTTTTATGGATCTGTAATAAGGGAAAGTCAAAGAAAATATCCTTGTATACTTTGGGAAGTCAAAAGGCCACATTCACGATTCTCAAACACTGGTCAGTTATTCTGCTGATGCTTAATAAGGCCACACGTTTTCCGGCAGTTTAGTGGTTAAAGACCTCAGCCATTTTTTTTTTTTAAAGCATTCACAGAGTAAATCTCTCGTCCTCCTACCCGTTGGGTGCTCATTAAAGGTGAGCAGTTTTTCTCACTTTCTTCCCTGGTTGCTTTTAAGGGAATGTGCAGGAAACTTGGCAAAAGTTCCTCTGTCCCCTTCAGTTCACAGGTCATGTGTTATATTTCAGTTCCCTTTATTAGAGCTTTCAAGACACAGATAAAAGAATCTTCTATCTGAACCTTTTAAGAACCTGAGGGCTTTTGGATTTAAACCCACCAAAAAATATCAGGTCTCAAAGTTCATAGAAGCTATTAGGTCCTTGGAATATCGAAACCCCCTTCAACAAAGAGTACAAGAACAGTGGCTCCTAAAGTCTGTTCACAAATATAGTGCCCACTGAAGTCAACAGAGGTCATGAGCTGAATGGAAAACATTAGACTCATATCAGTCCCGAAATAGGTCCATGTGCTGGTGTCACTCTTATCCCCAGCTGCCTAGGGGCGTCACTTTCATGAAAATCCAGTGTCAAAATAGCCTTTGTGATAGTTTCCTTTCCCACTTTGCTCCAGAACTTGGACTCAAGTATTTTGAAGAAGGAAATAATGCAGGGAATTCTAATACTCCTCATAGATAGAGGGAGGTGAACGTTACAGAAGTAGGTTGGAGAAGCATTTGACATAGAGGTTCCAGAAAATTCTGTCTAGGCTCCGAGGGATGAAATTGATTCATACGTAGCCTTTCCCCCTCTTCTTGTACCTTTTCCAATTATCACATGCGGGATTTTATCGCTCACAACTGCCTCTGTGAGTTGGTCTGAGAGAGCCCTATTAGTCTAGTGTCTCACTGGATGATGGGAACCAGAAACAAGTAGAAGGCTACGTAAGTCTGCGTAGAGTTCCCCTTGAGATCCTTTGGCTTGGCACAAAATGATGAACGTTACATTTTATCCCATAGATGTTGAATTCTCCAGATACAGTTTATAAGTTTCTTCCTTTACCAACCTAACCGAAAAGATTAGAGTTGGATTTTTTTATAAAAATAGTAACAATTATTTCAATCACATAAATATTTAGATGTAAAAAAATAGCATTTCTTGTCTCCCCACCATTATATTAAGTACAAGTTTTCCTGTTATGGATGGCTTTAATTTTATGATGTAGGCCTTGTGATTTGGGACCTTAACTGTGGTGGGGAGTGAGCGGTAGGGAGATTGTTGTGGAGGAAAGAAAATATATGTCTATATAAAGAAAACCTGTATTCTCATGTCAGCACACTCCTTTCTACATTATGACTTTGGACAAATTACTTAATCTGCTGGAGACTTAATTTCCTTTCTGCAGAGTTCCGCAGGGTTGGTGCAGGGTCAGATGAGATTAATGTGTGGGAAAATACCATGATAATCATACAGTGTTATAGTTCCATAAAGGCACATTATTCAAATTGGTAACATTTACCTATGCAAGACTGTCGTATGCCAGGATAGTTCTAGGTCTTATATTAAGACAGTGTCCTGCCTTCCAGGAGCTTTGGTTTTTGTGAATGCCATGAGACATCTATCACCCAAGCAGTAAAGTGTCAGTAAAGTGTCCACATCATTTTTTCCTTTCATTTAATGGTGCATTTTCTTCTTTTGTGAGTTTTCTCTGTTTTGATGCAAGTATTCTTTTCAAGAATCAAGGGTAATTATGGTGAGATCTGTGTAAGGGCCAAGCTTCCCATCCTTGATAGGTTGGCTTAATGTTAGAAACTGAATTTATCACAAATGGATTCCACTGAGGATCTTTTGGGAGGAAACCATTAACATTCCCCGCAGTAAGGCTGTTTCTCTTCTTGGGTGCATTTATGCTTCAGTCATCCAAGTTACCTTTTGCAAAACACAAGTCATTAGTAGAATATATGATGGTGTTGGGGCACCTGGGCGGCTTAGTTGGTTAAGCACCTGACTTTGGGCTCAGGTCATGGTTGTGGTTCTTGAGTTCGAGCCCCGTGTCAGGCTCTGTGCTGACAGCTCAGAGCCTGGAGCGTGCTTCAGATTCTGTCTGTCTCTCTCTCTGCCCCTCCCCTGCTCATGTTCTGTCTTTCTCTGTCTCTCAAAAATGAGTGAACATTTAAAAATTAAAAAAAAAAAAATATATATATATATATATATATATATGATGGTGTTTAAAACTTTGGTTTTGCAACATGAGGCAGGCTGGTGAAAAGCCTGCCTTTTTGGTAGAGCAAACCTAGTGAGCTCATTACCAATGAGTGGAAAGACTTGATTTATTAAGATACCAAATTACTCTCCAAAGGTTGGCCTTATTTTGACATTGTTAGTGTCACAAAACCCTTGTGGGACAGTTTTTTGCAACTTGTTTTTCCATAGTGTTTTTCAGTTGCGTTTTTATAACTGTCACATCTGAGACATTTTAATTTTAAATGTTTCAAGAGTTAGAGTGTTTATTTTACTTTCCTGATTTGTATACATGTAGGACCTTGTAAAGGTGAATTTGTAGTCATTTTACGGTTGCTTAATTGAAGCTTGCAGAAAACACATGCATATGGGAAGTGTATTCATAAAATGTATGGTTAGGTTGTGATTCTCGATCAGAAGAATGTTTTGATCAGTCATTTGGACTTATGACAATCTGTATTTAATAATGTTCTTTTCAGTTTCTGACTTACAGTTTGCCAAAGTTCTGACGCTGCCTTCCTTTTTCTTTTTCTCTTTCTTTTTTTTTTTTTAATTGATGAGTATTTTAGCAGTATGTTGTGAAGTACCTGGCCATATAACTATATTTTTACGTGACAAATTACCTTTGCAGTTTGGCAAAATTAATCTGAGTGCTTTCTGTTCTGGCAGTGCTGAGTGACACAATAATAGCATTGGAAGAAGGAAAATGTTTGCAACTACTCTGAAGAGTTCTGCTAATAAAACAAGAAGAATCTGGAGGTATATGTGTGGGAAGTTAGAAATGCACAAACAAATCTAAGTCTTAGATACCATGGGGAGGGTGTACTATTACATTCTTAAGCTTGGTGGTGCTAATCTAGCCCATATGTCCCCCACAGAATGGGATAATGAGATAGCCCAAGTTATTTTCAATTGGACATTTTCTTTTCCAAATAGGTCCTAAGGACACTCTAAATAAAGAGAAGCACAAAATGCAATGAGGGGATATATTTTTGTGTGAATGGCTTGATACTCATGAAGGAGATATGATTCTTTGAGAGACAGAAGGTATGCACCGGATGATAAAGCGTTTCCATTCATCCAGGAGGTGACTTTTAGCACTTACTGTATGCCAGCCATAGAGTAGGACTGGAGAGGCAACAATGATGCAGGAGGAGCCCTGTCCTTGAGGTTGCCTAGGCTGGGGAGGAGAGAGGGAGACACAAAACCTAATTGCATCATACTTCTCCATGACCGAAGATTAGTCAACCCTAAGAAATGTGCCAGGAATACACAGTATTAATGAAAACCATGGACAGATTTTTCAACATCTTTAAATTTTTTTTAATGTTTATTTGTTTTTGAGAGAGAGAGAGAGAGACAAAGTGTGAGCAGGAGAGCGGCAGAGACAGAGGGAGACACAGAATCCGAAGCAGGCTCCAGGCTCTGGGCTGTCAGCACAGACCCCAACGTGGGGCTTGAACTCATGAGCCACAAGATCCTGACCTGAGCTGAAGTCGGATGCTTAACCGACTGAGCCACCCAGGAGCCCCTTCAATGTCTTTTAGTCTTTATGTCTAGTATAAAATGGGAGAAAACATTTTCTACTCACCGAGCTGTTCTTCTGAGAGGGTTGAGATAATTATATAAAATGTCCCCCTGTGTGGCACACAGTAGAGGCTTAATAGATGCTGACTGCAGATCCTTCTCTCTCCAAAATGATGATGATTCCCCTATGTTACTTTTCCCCTTCTACAAATATCTTTGCCATTTCTCTGGAATCCCAAAAAAGGCGTTTGACCCCTTGAACCGATTCACCAACAAGATACAGCTTCTTCTGCAAAATAAAATCTCAGTAGTATGCGTGTAACAGAGCATGAAAAGGACAGCAAAGGAAATAAGCACTTCACACGGTGGCAGAATGAGCTCATAGCTAGTGGTGTATCTCACAGTCGGCTGGTGTCATAGGGGTCGGAGAAGGGAGGGGAACAGAAACGAGGACACTTTCGTCTGAGTTCTGGGGAATCAGAAAGTGGTGTCAACGGGGGCTTGTCGAACTTATGGTTTTGCTGTTATGGTTGTGGATGTTGTTGTTGTTATTGTTGTTCATTGAAGGCACAGGCTTTGGCACTCGAAGAGTGCTTCTCCATGCAGCCCCCTTCACCTCCATGCACCCTTCCGGGGTGGCCAATGCCTGCAGCTTGCAACAAAGTCCTGCGTCCAGACTGTGACACTGGGCTTAGTGAGCTACAGTTAGTAGGTCTTTGCCAATGTACAGAGATTTTTATCCGGATGAATTTTAAACGCTTGCTTCACACAATTCATCTCACACATGACTCTTGGCAGAGTCCTGAGAGTATTTTATCGTAGAAGATTAACACGCAAATTATTGTTAGGTTTATATAATGCTTAGTTTGTACTTCTAGAATGATTGCACCTTGCTGGTATAATGACAGATGCCTGAATCCGAATGATGCTAGTGGATTATCAGTTTAATGTGGAACTATTTCTTCCAGAAAGTAATTTCCAGTGAAATTAAGCAAAGGGGCTTCTAACTGCTTCTATGGGAGATATTCTGAACAAATATAGTGCTCAAGGTCACTGGTCAACCTACACAATGCTGGGGTTATTTTTCATTTATCACCGTAATTGAATGTATGTATAGTATAAGTTTTGCTTTCTACTCAACCATTAAAATTTAGGTGTTTCCCCCCAGTATAAATCTATAAATTTATTGCTGTAGGAAATTATAGTTAACAAGCTGTTAAGCATGTCCCAGACCTCCAAGTCCTGAAGTGCAGAAGCTTTTCCTGGGAAGATCACATAATATATAATGTGGTATATATACATATAATTAATCAAATTGGAGAAGAGAGAAGCAGACACTAGAGCATATTTTGTAAGGTGTCCACATCTTGGTAAGTAGCTTCTGAACCAAACGTTCTACCCGGCGTAAAACAATAAGACCTTGTTTTGCTACTTTAGAACATGTAAGAGAGATTAACATTCTTTGGAAAATAGTTTAAAATTTTTCTTTGACTCAAATAGGTAAGAAACAAGTCCAATAGTGCTGACAGCAGTGGAATTTAAAACTCAAGTCTAATAATCTCTGAGTCCCGAAGGAATGCAAGGCAGACATCCGTTCTAGTCACGGGCTTGTAACTGGGGATTTGACAAAGGTTGAATCCTTACCGTGTGCCAAGCACCATGCTGTTTTGGCATTTGGGATATTCTTTCAAAGAAGACTTCATCCTTGCTCATCAAGAAATATGATGGGTTGGCCTAGAGATGCCCTTTGCCAAACTTGACTCATCCGTCTTAATTAACTGGAGAAGTTGGTTAAAAATCCAGGTTCCTGGGCCTTAGGCCTGGAGATTCCGATTTGTTAAGCCTGTGAGAAGCCTGGGGATATGGATGCCCAAAGACTCATGGAATTGGAGTTTACTGACCTACATAATTTTTTTAGGATTTTTTTTTTTTTGTGACCCAAGATTCAGTAGTTTTAGAATCATCTGGTTTATAGTCATTTGTGAATTTCTATCAGTAATTTTTCTGTGTATTTTGTCACAAAGAAAATACTGCTTGATTTAACCCAACTATTCTAGGAAAGAACCTTCAGAGGGCCAGACGCCCGGACTGGCTTCTCTCTTGGTGGCCACAGTCTCCGTATGATGCCTCCAGCTTCCATCCATGTTGCCTCAACTATTACACTGTGCAGTTTTTGGTATCCCTGCAATTACCCTCCTAAAAACCAAATGACATTACTTTGGTCATCTACCACTTGGATTCCCTGTCCCTCTGGATAAAGCCCATCTAAGCTTGTTATCATAACCTGTGAAATCCATGAAATCTGCATCTCAAACCATCATTCAGGCCTCATTCTCAAGCGCCCATCTCCTGCACCCACCTTTATGATTAGGAATGGCCTCTTGAGCCTTTCCATTACTGTTTATCCTTTATGTGGAATATTACCTCCTCGCTCTCCATTTGGCAAACTCATTTCCTTTAAGACCCACACAAATGTCACCTTCCCTCCCAGTCAAAATTACTCACTCCTTCCTCTGAGCTACTACAGCATTTTGTTTGTACCTTTATTATTTCCCTGTTCATGTTGTGTTGTAGTGTGTCTGTTCAAATGTCAGTCTTTCCCATTAGATTCCAAGAACCTTGACTCATTCATTCCGTCTCCCTAGTGTTAACAATCATGCCCAAAGCACCAGGTTCTGCAGAAATGTAATTGAATGAATAAATGCATGATTGTGCTGGCCAATCCTGGAAGACAAGAAGACTCATAATCTAATGATAGGGATGGCTTCCTCAGAAGTGCATTTTCATTCCCATAGGTTGCCCAATGGGGACAAAATACAATGCCCACCTTTCTACCTCACTCTAAGCAGGTTTGTCAGGCAAATGCCTGCTGGTTAACCCAACCCTGATCAGCATCAAGCACTCCAAACCACACATGAGGCAATTCAGATGCCACACTGGAAGATCTGTTTAAAGAAGAAATAATTCCACTTGATGATCTATCTTTCTTGGCACTGAGTAAAACCATCAGTTAAGTAGATGTGCACGCAGATGTGGTTAACCATAGAATGAGAACTTAACTCGTACCATTAACTTTGTGTATCTTTCTTGGCTTAATTGAAGAGAGCGAAGCAAAGAACTTGTGAAAATTTTGTGCATTTGTACTCTCATTTTTTTGCCCTTTGCTTTTATTTTGTTGATTTTATCTCAGGCACATGATTTCCTGATGGAGATATCTGAGGAGCCAGGGCTCTCCAGAGAGGAGAAAAGAAGACCTGAAATCATAACTCCTTAATCACTCTGTCTCCACAAAGCAGGATCCACCTTAGTGTTCATGACGTGCACATGAAGAACATTTGAAGGTTACGATAAATTCTAAACTTTCCAGGTTTAATGTGGTCATAATGGTGACAGACATTGGACTCTCAGTCCTTCTGCTTAGGCAAAAGATAATTCTAACAATACCTTGCTACTTTTCAAGGTGAATTATCAACTGATGGACAGAGGTGACTCTCATGCATGTGGGCTCGGTGTGTGCAAAGTTTCAGCAACATTTCTGATGCCTAAATAGGTGGAAGATGGTGGGGCATAGTTTGATATGCTCCCACCTTAAACTTGACCCTTGGTTCCCTCGGGGCTGTCTGTATGTTGGCAGTGCTTTCAGTGCCAATAGGAAATACACAGAATGACACCTGAGTTGATTTTTGATAAGCCACTATGCTTTAATACTAGAGGCTTCGAACACCATCATAGAAGAGCTTATAATGTTAACTTTTGGGACTGTTTAGAAACAATATGCTCTTTTCATTTTTGAATCACACTTAGTATTAGCAAGGCCATATTGTCATCAGGGGATTAGGCATCACCATAATAATAATAATAAACAACAGCAATATATAAAAGTATGGATCATAGGCGAGGTTTATTTAGAGTATGCTTATGAAGTTCATGTGTATTATCACACTGAAATCTTCATGAAACCCTATAAATACATTCTGTTGAGTAATACTGCTAATAACCCAATTTGACACCACAAGAAACTAGAGTAGAGAAAATTGCCTTAGGTTGTTTATCTTATTTCGTAGCTATTATCTTTATAGGATAGGTGAGCACTGGGTAATTTCCAAAATCAACATTAAATTTGTTTTTTTCCATGCCTTAAAAATCAAATTCAGAGGTGATGGCTCATTGTCCAGTAGGGAATCTGTGATGTAACTTTCTGTATATGATTTTTTTTTAATGGGTAACTATTTAGGAAATCATTCTTTGCTCATTGCCTGTTTTTTGAGTGAAAATGGTTGTTGGGTTTCTCAAGGTATTTCTGTAAAATGGGAAGAGAGAAGACTCACTAGTTTGAAAATAAAGTATGGCAACTCTCATCCCATTTTCTGTATTAATGAAAGTCTATAGATAAATGCCTGATTGTGGGGTACATGTTTTACAGAGAACACTTTCCATTCTTTTCTTTACCAGCACTAATAATAAATAGTTAAATGAATTGATTTGAGAGTCACCTCCTTTTCCCTGTGGAGGTGATAATGGACAATAGAATGACCAGAGGGCAGATAATAGCGTAAAGTCAGTGGCCCCTGAGAGAGCCTGGAAATAGTGGAGAATTGACTGTGTTATAAATAGGTCAGATTCTCTCCTTTTCTAGATCTATGTAATTGCTCAGCCGGTAGACTATATTGGGTGAAAAAACGAGACAGAGATGGGCTGGAAAAGGCTGCTCTACACTGATGATTTGAAAATAAGCGCAGGATGCGCTTGAAAGTCTTCACCCTGTTGAATGACATTTGGCCATCTCTCCCTTTGTGCATTTTGTACTGATGCACTTATCTCTGCCTATAGCAAAACTGTGTTTTCTGAATTCAGGGATCGTAGTGAAGACCTTCCAAATAACTGTCCTTCCCGGGTCCATGTAAATATTATCCATGCTGCCTTAATTCTTTAATTTCCACTCCTTAATTCCTTCGTTCCCCTTTAGACAGCTAGACCCTGTCTACTGGTGTTTCTGGGTTCTTCTGTCACCGTATGCCTACAATCTGTCATGAGGCAGCTCTGGATGAGTGGCATACTTGAGTCAGTATTCTTGAATCACACTGAGTATTAGCAAGGCCGTGTTGTCAGTGACCTGAGTTAATCTAGATGAGCTCATTGATGGAGTTATGAAAGCAGGATCTGCCCAGGCACGGGAGCAGTTTAGTGAATGGCCCCATGGCCAGCCAAGCTCCATACCACATGAAAACACCAGTTCTGTTTGGCCCTTCGGGGAATTCTGTGGTGTTTCTTTCTGCAACAGTCTGAATTTGGCTGAATTGGGTGGAGCCAAAATATTTGCTATCTACAGTTTGCCACCGAGAGATGATCAGGTCACGTGAAAGAAACCTAAACATACTAGCGTCGCCCCTGCCAGTAGTGACTGCCTGGTTTGTCTGGACCGTATGCTTCTGGAACAGATCAGCCTGTGACCCCGTGTCACTCTTCCCTCTCCACTCTGAGTGCTGACCCGATTGGTTTTCTCCTGGACTTCAGGGTGGTTATGTGTCAGCTTGAGCTCGTTGTTCGCAACTGAGTCCCAACAGAGAACTTAATTCATATTTCTTTGTTAAGCAAGTTATGCTGTCTAGAGCCACGATTTTGAGCCATATTTGATTACTCCTTTTATTTCATTTTCAACTCTTCTATCTCTAGTTTTATGCATCTTTTAAAAATGCTGTCCATCTTCCCCTTTCACTTTGGTTCCCTTGTGGCCCCCGTATGTCTTTCCTACCCTGACCTTCCCACCATAGTTACCTTAGTCTTCCTCATTCCAGGGCTGACGACATTACTTTTCATTATTTACAAGGTCAAGCCTAAACTTCTTAGCTTGATACTCAAGGCTGTTCCTTCTGTAGCTCTCCCTAATCTTCCCAAGGAAAGTTTATCTTCTCTTCTGAACTAAATTTAGAGTATGGCCTTACTTTTATCTTTATGGTAGTCTTACTGTGGTGTACATTTTTACCAAGTGCTTTGTCTCCACTATCTGTGAGCTCATCTAGCGCAAAGATCATGCCCAATAAATGTTTGAGGAGCTAAACTGAACTCAGGTAACTGACCCCAACCACCGCTGTGAAATTTGCACACGGCACAAGTCCGTGTCTCCCTCTATACTGCTTCCCATCAGATTTTAAATATGGAAAAAATTAATAGTGACAAAGTTTGCACAGATAACTCTTACGTTTTTGAGTTTTAAAGTTATATAATGGAATAAGCTCCCTTTGTTCCCTTAGTGGAATTTTTTGTCAAAGCAGTGTACTCTTGCTTTGAAAACAGGAAGGTAGAACATTCCAACAACATCATGAACCCTCTGTTTATATTTGCGAAACCTGTAGTCTTTCCAGGCCTCGAGGCAAGAGCAAATAGACATAATCAGAGGCATTAGAACTTGATTATGTTGAATTGGATTCTTATAACTGAGGCTTGATAGCCAAAATTAGTGGTGTGGTAGTTTATACTGAAAGAGATGTTTGCGTTATTGCAAAACCATAGACTTCAGCTTGCTGGAATCTTTGACGGCATCTGGATGTTTTGAAAAAATACAGCAATCACATGCTTTTTATTATCTCTATAATTGTGTTCTTTTTACAAGGGAGCTGCATAAAGACATAGGGTTGGGGGTAATGCAAGGCCATGACGTTTGGATTCAGATTTGAATCCTGGTCCTGCCTCAGCCAACTAGGGTAACTAGAGCTTGTTCGTTGTTTCTCTTTCTTTCTTTCTTTCTTTCTTTCTTTCTTTCTTTCTTTCATTCATCTTTTGGGTCTACTTTCTCAGTGTTTAAATAGAGGAAAAATAATATGCATCTCATAGGATCACCATGGCAAATCGATTCGTGATGCTTGAAACATATCAAGTACTAGTCAGCATTAGCGCTCTACCCCTTTGCCTTCTGACTTGAAATAATATGAATTCTGTGGCTTATAAATGGCAATTTTTTTCCTACGTGGACAAGACAGTTCTTCAATACTGTGTCACTTTTCCCCAAAGGATCTCTGTAGGGACACAGTTCCTCCTACTCAGTTTCTCCATATCACTATTTATTTCTAGGGTCCAGAAGAGGATACAATACCCCAGAAATAGCCATTACTCTGTCTCAGGATACTCACTGCTGAAAAACTCTTAAAATCACTTATTTTTATGGGAAAAAAATCTTTCCAGCAGTCTCATCGCCTCAAAAGCAGTGGGTATCCTGGATTATTAGAAAGGAATTATCCAAAGAAAGGGCTCTTAAAAACAACTGCCTGCAGAGGAGTCTGGCTTATCAACAGGCAAAAAGGAATTTTTCTATTAAATTTCAGCTTGTCACTACAAACATGAAAATAGCAACAGTCATAATATATTCTTTGGGGACAGTGCTGTGAATGTTCACCACTAGGTGAAATTCTCAAGTAAGAGCTTCTAAGAATGGACATGAACCGTTCGAGAACCCTAGGGAATGTCTATTAGGAAACAGGTAAACAACAAAATGGAAGCCATGACAAAGAGAGAAGCAAACAAGGCAAATTAAGTAAATAATTTCATTGCAGACCACACTGTGGAAAATACGATGTGATAGAGACACAGTTCATTTAGCCTGAATGACCAATGTAATTATAACTGAATAATGAATATTTTTTTCTTTCTCTGCATAATATTAGTGTTACACTACCATTATGAAGCTGTTTTTCATATGAACACATCACAGCAATGCAAAATTATATTTATTGACTCCTTTTTGGGGAAAAATCAGGGTCATGTTAGCCTTTACTTAGATTTCAGTTTAAAGGCTTATCCATAGTCTGGAAACACAGTGTTAGAAGATAAAGAAAGATCTACACTATACAACATGAATGTTTTTGTTTTTGGTTTTTGGTTTGTTTGTTTGTTTTTACTTTTAACAAACAGATACTGGAACTTACCCTTGATTATGCTTTTCTTTGTATGGAGATATTGATCTCCTTATGTAAAATACTCTGTAAATCTGGAAGGGGTTTATGGGAAAACTGTCTGTAGCATTCCCTTTGTTAGTGATGAAAATAGCAAGAATAATCATCTTGATGGTTTTAGCTTAAGTTTGGTCTTTTCATGATAAGCCTCCTGTTCCGTGTTTCTGTATTTCTCAGTCATTCGCATAATTTCTATGAAAATGGATAGCAAATACATTCCTGAAAACAACAAAACAAGTATTCAGATAATTCTTTGCCTTTAAGTGGTGGAGAGATTAGTAAATAAGGAGATCCAGAGGAAATCTCTAATTTCATTTAACTGGTAGTTTGAGTTTGAATCTGACCCCACCCTTTTCCCAGAACTTCTCTCTTCAAAGTTAAGAGCATGTTACTCAGCATTCAAGAAGAATGAAATCTTGCCATTTGCCATGACGTGGATGGGGCTAGAACGTATTGTGCTAAGTGAAATAAGTCAACCGGAGAAAGACAAATACCGTATGATTTCACTCATATGTAGAATTTAAGAACAAAACAGATGAACATAGGGGGAGTGGGCAGGGAGGGAACAGAAGAGACTGACACAAACCATAAGAAACTGTTAATGATAGAGAACAAACAGGGTTGACGGAATGAGGGGGAGTGGGGGATGGGCTGGATGGGTGCCGGGTACGAAGGAGGGTACTTGTTGTGATGAGCACTGGGTGCTGTATGTATATAAGTGATGAATCACTGAATTCTACTCCTGAAACTCATATTGACCTGTAGGTTAACTCACTAAAATTTAAGTACAACTTTAAAATGAAAACAAAAATTAAGAGCACGTTGCAGACGGAGAAGTGGGAGTTGGTATCTGTGAAATGTGTGAATATGACCCTCAGACCGCAGTTGAAGTGATATAAAGAATAGGATGGGGTGGGGCGCATGGGCAACTCAGTCTGTTAAGTGTCCGACTCTTGATTTCAGCTCAGGTCATGATCTCATGGTAGGGGGATCTAGCCCCCCGTGGGGCTCTGCACTGACTGTATGGAGCTTGCTTGGGATTCTCTCTCTCTCTCCCTCTTTCTGCCCCTCCCCACTCACATGCACAGCTGCACTCTAAATCAATCAATCAATCAATCAATAAACAAACATTAAAAAAACTAACAGAAAATTAAAAAAAAAGAATAGGATTATTTGGAAAAGTTAGGAAATGGGGTCAGAAAGACAGAAGCTTAAGAAACACCCCAGCAAGTCACTGGTAGGGATAACCTCCAAGAATTTCTTTTTCTGTGTGCAGTAGCTCTTACCCTTCCCGAAGGGATGGTTATTGGGAATGGATAAAAATGTGAAATGTTTGTTTTTTTCATGTTGTTCCATCATTTAACTCTGTAGAGCCCAAGTGACAGCAGCAGTGGTTCCGGTGTCACCTCCACTGGTCTTGTTTAATGGGAATGGATGGGAGGGGCAGTTCCCTGTGGTCACGGGCATATCCAAGAATGACCCCACACAGAGGGAACCTCAGGCACAGTGTGGTCGTTCATCGTTGGAATTAGGTGGGCCTGAGTTTGAATCCCAGCTCTACTATTAACTAACTGTGAACTTTGGGGCAAAGTATACATTTTATCCAAGTCTCTTCTGTAAACTGCACACATTAATATTTTTTTAGAGTTATTATTAAATGATGTAAGAGATGAAAAGTATCATACATAATGGGATCTTAGTATATTGCTGTTAGTTTTATGTGTTGGGCTAATCACCACTGTATCCTAAGATGGATGGATAGATGCATGGGATGGATGAATATGTAGAGAGGTTCTGCCCTGAAATGTCTAAAAGATTCATTTTAGTTAAGATCGTGGTGGGCCTTACTGGTATACCTGAAGATTTAATTTAATTGTTGCTGGAGGGAAATTATGGTATGAAGTGAGAAACTTGAATGTGGGACTCATTCTTCATAATCCTTTTCATTTTTGTAACTCAAGTTTCTTTTATTCCTTAAAGCTTCCATTTTGGTTTTGCTTTCTGGTCTCCTGCAGTAGGTAGGGCGTATGTAATCATCCCTTTCTCAGACAATCCCGAAGAGAAAAATGAAATGCTGAAGGGCATGTCCCTGTGTTTTGTGTACCTATAGTCATCCTATCAACAGTTGATGCCGTGGATTGAATTGGATGGGCAGTGTGAGATACCCAGAAAATCGTTCAGTTGGTGGGCAGAAGGTCTGAGTTTTAGTTCTGCCCCTAAAAAAGTCTTTGATGTCTGTCAGATTGCTCAACCTTCTTGGACCTCAGTTTCTTCATCTGTTCTCCACTGGCAAGTTCCAGTAATTGTGTAATTATCGGAATCTGGGGAGCTAGCATTAGAGATTCGGAGCTTGGCTCTGGATTTTGTCTGCTTGGGCTTGTAGCTGCCTTCCCTACTTCACAGATTTGGCACCTTGGCAAGGTACATAATCCAAATAAGCCTCACTTTTCTCATCAGTGCAGTGGCAAGAGCCTTTAAATCAAAACCTCCTTAAAGAGTTGCCTTAGGATGAAACGAGGTCATATGTGGAGAGTGTTTAGCATAGTACCTGGTGCAGTTATGTGCTCTATAAATATTAACAAGTTTTCCAGCATGGCTTATTAAAAAAAAATGATATGGTAAGTTTCTCTGATGTTTTGAAAGAGCAGCAGACGTTAATGTGTCCCCTCATTACGCACCCAGCAGCTTAGGTCATGCCCTTCAAAGCTACCAAGGGCAGATGATCACAGAAGAACATCTCACAGGCTTCTTCAAAGAGAGATAGAGTCCCTCTAGCTCCCTCTAGGAGCTCAGTAAATGTTTGACAATGCTAATGCTGATGATTGTCAGAGCATGGAGTTTCCTGGTGCAGACAGGTAAGGCACGGGGACCTTTTGGCTTAAGGAAGGATTTGGAAGGCTGATTATGGAACCTTTGGTGTGAGGGAGCTATTCCAGTAATCCTTCCAGAAAGAGGCCTAAACTGCTGTAACTAACAAGTCAGGTCTCTCTTGTATCTGACGTTTCTGCCATGCATTAAGTCTCTGGAAATTTACCAGCCTCACCTCCCGGATCTAGTTTCAGAAGACTGCAGAGGTAATGGCATTTTTTGATGCCAGGTTCAAGATGTGACTCTCACGTTTATTTTTAACTATGGGAGTTTTGCAAATTAAAGACTTTCAGGCTCAACACACACCGCAAATAAGGCTGAGAATACTTAGAGAGCAGCCACCTTCCACCTGTTGGCTCTTTTCTTTTGCTTCAAGTAAGGTCGTAGGAGTGTCTGCCTTAGTCACTGTTATGAAATGCACACCCGCTCTCCTTCTCAGCCTTCAGACAGAGGAAAAGGATGCAATGGATAATGCGGTATAAAAGTTTATTGGCCAAGAAACATGCGATCAGGACAGAATGTGATGATCAAATTTTCTTAGAATGCAAACAGAGTATTTAGTAGTGGCCAACTTTTAAATGCTTGCCCCCAATATTCCACATGCCCCCCCTCTCTTTTTCTTTCTCCTTCTCTTGGTGATACCACTGGGATCATGTATGGGTTCTTTTTCCTTGTTGAACTCCTTGGAACAACAGCTGTATACGTCATATTTTATCCCGAGTTCCAGCACTGATCAGGTAAAAAAGTTAGCGATTCAACACATATTTGTGGCAAGAAAAGAAGGAATCAGAGGAGGAGAGAAGGAAGGATAAAGAGGGGGGGAAAAGGGGAAGATTTCAAGTTCCCTCCAACAGGCGATCATAATTTTGTTGGTGGTGGTGTTTCTGCACTGTGATTTTGGAAAATGACAGAGCCTTTTTGTCTTATTGAAGAAATAGCATAACAAATGACTTCTGGAGTACAGTGAAACTCAGCTCTGTGTGCTTGACACAGTTACCCAAATTACTGTACAAATAATAGATTCAGCTTTATGTTCATTAGCTTATAGGATAAGGCATATACTTTTTAACATGAGTTTGAAGTTTAAATTGGAAAGAAAATCTCATCTGGGGCAGAAATTCAAGCTTCACTTCTCTTTCCATTCTCAGGTAGAAGAAAGGGGAACACATTTTATTTTATTTTTCAAAGCACTTATTTATTAAAGGACTTCATTATGCTCTGCAAGACACTACGTATATGTAAGTTTAAAAAGGATGCATGACTGGGCCAGCAATCAGCAGCTATTTATAGAAGTCCCAAATACCAGAAAGTTCCAAGTACCAGTTTAGTGGTCTTGAGGGATTTAGTAAACTGTCATCTTACAAAAAAATTTAAAAAAAATTACTGCAGAAGACAAGCATTTGTCAGTGAGTGGTCACAGGCTGCAAATACTCTTTCTACAGAATGGAAGTATTATGTGCTTCATTCCCTGAAATATTAGTCGAGCTAAGAAACACAGTCCAGGTGGGGCGCCTGGGTGGCTCAGTCGGTTGAGCGTCTGACTTCGGCTCAGGTCATGATCTTGCAGCTTGTGAGTTCGAGCCCCGCGTAGGGTTCTGTGCTGACAGCTCAGAGCCTGGAGCCTGGGGCCTGTTCCGGGATTCTGTGACTCCTTCTCTCTCTGCCCCTCCCCTGCTCATGCTCTGTCTCTCTTTCTCTGTCAAAAATAAATAAACATTTAAAAAAAAGTATAAAAAAGAAAAGAAATACAGTCCAGGAGGAACCTGAGTGGCTCAGTCGGTTAAAGGTCCGACTCTTGGTTTAGGCTCAGGCCATGATCTCATGGTTTGTGGGTTCAAGCCCCATGTCGTGAGTATGCAGCCGCTTGGGATTCTCTCTCTCTCTCTCTCTGCCCCTCCCCTGCCCGTGTGTTCTCTCTCTCTCTCTTTCTCAAAATAAAGAAACTTAACAATTAAAAAAAAAAAAAAGAAATACGGTCCAGGATGTACAACATGTTCATTTTTTTTTTTTTTCGAAGCTGGCCAGTGGCATACATATAACTCTAGGTCCTATCAGACCACATCTTTGCCACTTGAATGCTTATTTTGATGCTCCACCCCCCCACCCTTAACTGAAAGCTGACATTCCAATTAAAGCTGATAATGACTTCAACTCACTTAACAGAGCTGAGAATCCCTCCCTCTTCATATTGGGATATTTCTTCTTGATCCATTGTTTGTAAAATTTAATTCATTGACTTTGACCAAAGTAGTTAGCATTGTCAATAGGAGTGTAGTGTTACCGAGTGTTGGGGTTAAGTTTTTGTAGCCATTTCTTTCTGAATGTAAAAACAGAGAGCTGCTGCTGTGAATTTCAATAAATTTGGCCTGGTTAGAACAGAACGGTATCACGACAGGATGCTGGTAAGGTGATTCTAAGGTTCTTTTCACCTAAAGGCGGCTTGCTGAATGAGAGTCAGAGATGGCACTCTGTCATGAGCCAGCCTCACACGCCCTCACCCCCTGGGTATACATCACACCCCGCAGAAGGCACTGATATGAATTAAAGACCTATGACATCATCTAATAATGCCTGCCTAATGGAGAGAGGTATCATTCTGGTAATGTAATTTTGGTCCTTAGACACTTGCAAGTTAGAAATTTGATACCGTTCTTCATGCAAAAGCTGTCTTTATTGAAAGGTAGAGATAGGAAATTTACAGGTGGTAAGGTACTGAAGGCTTTTCACATCGAATTTTACAGTCGATTCAGATCCTGATATAAGAGGGGCTGAAGGAGGCTGGAAGCCCTCATAATCTTGCTGTACCTTCAGAGAGGAACTAGTCACTGTGTCAGAATATGCCCAGATTCCTGTAAGATTATGCACAGATCGGCCATGGAAGTATTTCTCCTCTATGTAAAAATCTTAAAATGAATCTGGCAATGAGAAAAGAAAATGGGAAGAAAACCAAATAGTGAAAACTAGAAAACAAATAACTGTTATAACTTTTAATGATTAGAGGAAGAAAATGAGCATTAAAATGTATACATGTTTCTATTTTCTAGCAGTGAGATGGTAATACAGTATGGGTAGGAGGGATATAAGTAAGAAATTTGCTGTGAAGTTGATAAATTCAGTCTTATGAATGTAGATATTTTATACTTTTAAGATCCTAAGATGGTTTTAACTGGAATATCCAGATGATTCTCGTAAAATTAAATCAAAGCATGAGTACCAGGCTGTGCAGTCTGGACATTTAAAATGTCTTGAAAGTTTGGTATTCTAGAGATAATTGTATAAATTTTATCTGCAATATTTACCAGTTTGAGAGAATGCCCACTGGGCTGTTGAAAATTAAGCACATGGGAGTATGTGCAGGGCACCGTCATCTCATTGGTAGGAGCTTTATTCAAGATATTCACCTTACCTTTTGACAAGTTCTATCCTGCATCCCAACACCCAGTGGGACTTTATCCATAAAACACAAAACAAAACAAAACAAAACAACAACAACAACAACAACAAAAACAGGTGATAACATTCATTTGGGAAAACGTTTTAACTTGGAAAATGGAATTGTAGCCTGAGCTTGGCCTGAGAACCATACATTCCTTGGAAGGAACCTAGTTTCAACCCAGTGATTCTGCACACACTTTTCCCTGCAGGGGTACAGCTGTACCTGGAAAGAGTTGTAGAAAATGGGTAAGCTGGTCCTAGAGCCAGACTCCTTGGGTTCAGATCCCATCTCTTCCTTGGTGCTCAGTTGCTCTAGACAAGTTATTGTGTCTCTGCGCCTGAGTTTTCTTATCTACAGCACAGAGATAATATCTACCTTATAAAGTTGTTGAGAAGATTTAATGAGTTGATGGTGCAATCTCCTCAGAACCAGCATGGCAAGTAGTCTGTGCACGTCATGTATTAGCTATTTCTATTAACTATAAAGAGTGCTTTTCTAGCACAATTTCTGTCCCGTTTGTCATCAACTAGTAAACGACTTTGTGAGCGTTCCTTGCTTTCTGAGTGATAAACCTAAAAAAACATAGGCCCCGTTACTCAACTGGAAGCTAAAGTCATGACTAATTTATAGTGTTCTCTTTTAAAGCTTTTTTTTTTTAATTAGATAGCTACATTAATAGTTTGCAGATACCTTGAGACCAGAGTGCATATCATATTCGTTTTGTAAAACCTCCACGGCTCCTAACCAAGTGTTGAATGAAGTGATGAACAAATCTGCTTGAACTGCTTTTTCCCTACATTTATAGTGTGAATATTAAAGTTTGTGAATGGAATACCCAGATTTTTCGAAAGGAGACAGACCACGTGAGGTACCCACACAGGCCCAGAGATTATAAAAACAAAAGCAAACAAAAAAAGACACTTCTCACAACTGCTTTTTGTAAAGGATCATGTCATATTAGAAAGAAAATGGTGATTGCACCAATAGTTAATCTGCGACCCTTTTTAGGATGTAAAGCAGGTAACGGGCATCTCTAAAAAGTGTTTCTTATGATGTTCTAAGCATAGGTCATAAGAATAAGGAACCCTCTGTGTGGTCTGTTTGCTCTTGGAATACTTATGTCCTGCTCACGTATGTGTTTTCATCTGGTTATGAAATTGTCATTTGGTAAACAAAACCAGAGGCAGAGGGCTCTCATTTGCCCCCAGAGTTTTGGTCTGCTTTACCAGGGGATTTGCATTTCCACCCTGCAACATTTATCCTTGCTTCAACATTAATTTAAAAAAAAACAAGGAAATGAAAACAAACCGAGAAAACAAAGTGGATAGGTTGTGGGGGGAGAATCAGAGTCACAGGGAGGTGCTTAGCTGATTTTAATGAGAAGCAAAGCAATGGCCAATGTTCCTGGATAAATGTCGATATGCATTATTAAGTGAAACAGTGGTAAAATATAGACTGTCAGAAGCATTTTTCTTCTGGAGACATGGGGAGAATTGAAATGCACTTTCAAAGGAGACGTCTCTTTCAGTGTTTCTTCAATCATTTTCTGTTTGAAGCTTTAATTACAGTGCTTCTCGCTACCTAATGCTTTCAGTTTAAAATCACATCGCAGAGGAGAGGGGAAGACACAGTTGCTCAGACGAACAGCAGCCGTAACATTAGCATCGAGATGTTTATTCACCGGGGTCTTCCCCCTATGTGATTCCTTCAGAGATCAACATTTTGTTTTGGGAATGCTTTTGTATCATGCGTGTAGGACACAATGTGTCTTTAGAGTAATTGCTATGATATTGCTATTGCCAGAGCAGATAATAACTTCCAGGAAATAACGTTTCCCGAAATAAAGGAGCTGGCTAGCTCCATGGTCTTCTCCAGGTTTGGCAGTGTGGGTGGCTAGTGGCTTCCGAAGAGTTTAGTATCCTAATCAAAGAAACCTGTATTTAAAATATACTCCTAGATCTAGATCTGGAACATATAAGCATATACATACGTATAGATCTATATCTCTACACATGTATGCATGTGTATATACATACACTTATAACTGTCATCGTTACTCATGCTGAAGAATTTGTTACTCAGCCTAGTCGATACATACTCTTTGAACACATGCTCAGCTTAGGGGTGCCGAGGGGCAGAAGACTGAGCCTCTGTCTCTCAAATTCCTCGTGGCCTGGGGGTGGAAAGATACGTGAGGAAATATCATTGTGGTGGTTAGCAGGGTGTCTGCAGCGGCTTGACAGCCAAGTAAAAATGAGCCTCATTTCCCCTGTGGGATCCTGAGAAGGCTCCAGAAGGAAGTGACCTTTGCGCTGGTCTTTGAGGAAGGAATTAGCTAAGCAGCTAAGCAGTGAAAGGTCTATCAGGAGCAGTAGGTGATCAATTTGGGGCTAAATGGACATCAAAATGAGTATGAATTCTTTTGTTACCAAATAGTTTAGATGTTCTCTGAATGCATTGTTCTCACTGTCCAGAGGGAAGGGAGTCACGGAGCCAAACCAGAGTTGCTTGTAGTAAGGACTGTATGTGATAGGCGATATGTGTATATATACATGTATATGGGATACATGAGGCCCTTTATAAAGCTCGTTTATATTTTATTTCATTTTTAACTCGTAGCAGTTCAGCAAGATAGATGACTAGGATCATTATTTTTTCAGGTAAGGAAAGGGAGGCTTTCCAGAAATGGTGTCCCTTGCAAAAGGTCACATGGTTCAGTTTCCCTCCGGCGACGTTCCTGGACTCACCCCTGGAACCGAGTCTGCACTGCCCTTCCCGTCCTGAGGGTGGATGGTGGGTTCTGGGTTAGATTCCAGGGTTCCAGTACCCAGGATCCCCCACGTCAACAGCATTTAGTCGGTGGCTTTCCTTAATCATTAGTCACTGATGATGCACAAGTAGTTAGTGGTAGTCAGTGCACCTGCTTGGTCACTATGACTTCATGTGAAATTGGCAAGACTTTTTATCTGTTTCAGGAAGCCCATAGGATTTGAGCAAAAATGTTGACTTTGTCACAGTTCTGCCAGGTCGGCTTCCCTTCTCCTGCCAGGAACTCAAACAAATCTCTTACTGCTGTAGGCTCATTTCCGTACTTCAAAGTATTTCTGCCAGACAGACCTTGCCTGTTCTACCTCTGACTCTTCAGGGATGGGTAGGTTTGTTTGTTTGTTGGCTTGTTTGTTTGTTTGTTTATAAATTATTACTTATTTACTACCTGGGAGGCGTATACCCACCTGGGAGGAGCAGTTTTGATTTTCCTCATTTGTACAGGGGCGACAGTGTGACCATATAACTAATTGAAACTGGGTCCAGAATCAGGAAGTAATGAGCAGAAAAATCCCTTAACCTATAAAAATTAGAAGTGATGTCATACAGCAAAGGACCGCCTCCTCCTAAAGACAGTCTTCCCATGTAGTATCCATTTTATGCAACAAGGAATTTGTAACGGCTAAAAAAGAAAATGTTGCTCATAAGCAGAAAGTTGAAAGATGCTGTATGTACCAATGTGACTAGGCTGCTTGATTTTGGATTCTGCGATGCTTGTGAGAAATAAAAGAAAAAAAATGAAGAGGATGTGAGGGCGATCTGGCTGCGACATCTGTCACCCATTGATCGCCAGGGTTGATTCGGCTGATCTGGCTGGCTAGGCGGGTGTCCCCTTCCTCCCTCACCGCTCCATGTGCGTCCCTCCCGAAGCTGCGCGCTCGGTCGAAGAGGACGACCTTCCCCGATAGAGGAGGACCGTTCTTCAGTCAAGGGTATACGAGTAGCTGCACTCCCCTGCTAGAACCTCCAAACAAGCTCTCAAGGTCCATTTGTAGGAGAACGTAGGGTAGTCAAGCTTCCAAGACTCCAGACACATCCAAATGAGGCGCTGCATGTGGCAGTCTGCCTTTCTTAAAAAAAAAAAAAATGAAGAGTATTCTTTTCTTTTTTCCCTACAATTAAGATCTTTTTGACTAAGAAAAAAATGCAGAAGAGCAATTACTCCGTTACTTTAATTACTCTCCTAATTATAACGATAACCTTGTCACATTATCATAATTCCCCAAACAGAAAATGCAGGCTCCAAATTGCACCAATATTTGTTAATTTTACCTTGTTAACGGCTCACTGTCAGTGCGCGGAGCACTAAAAATGTTCCCATTACCTTTCAGCAGCAGGGTATCTATTTTCTTCTCTCTCTCTTTCTCTCTCTGTCTCTCTTTTTTGCCTCTGAAAATGACGTTGCATGCTATAGAACATGTTTGTGTTCCGCCACCCCATGATACGAACACAACTTTTAAACACCTCCTCGCAGCTTCCAAAACTATCTGCGGAGCAGTCTGTCATTGTCCCCTGGCTGCTTGATGGTGACAGAGAGCTGGGCACGTATCTGGAGAAGGGAGATCCCAGCCTGGCAGGGGGTGGGGGGGGGGGTGGGGGGTGGAAGGAGCTATTTATCAAGGTATCTTACAGTCTCAGTTTATGTTGCTGTAAAACGCTACCCTGAATGTTCTGTGAGATTATATCTGCTAGAAATTTGTCAGCCATTGCCAACATACGGTAAGGAATAAGGACATGTGTTCTTCCAGCCAACTTAAAATAGTCTGCATTTCTTTGCCCTCATTTTCAAAGACACTGACAACCAGGGACACTTGCTTGATGGTGCCATCTGTTAGATTGTGAACTGTGCAGCGTGAGTGCTGGGATTCTACTAGAATGCTCCCAGAACCCTGGCAGGTAGACATCAAGGCATCCTAATGCATGAGTCTTGCCCACGTGCAAATCCTCCCTCCATTATTACAACAGATGATATTGCTGATGTCCGATCAAGTCGCAGAATGACTGTTTGGTTTATAATGAAAATGTAAGGGTGAGACAAAATAGAATCATACCAGAAGCCTTTCCAAGTGGAACGGTAAATCTCCCTTATTTTAAGATGTGGGATAATGTAGCCCTGAGAATCATTAGTTCTTTAGACCGTCCGGGCCTTTGGTAAAATTAAGAAATCAGTTTGGTCATTATTATGATTGCCTTTGCATTTTCTTGTTGTCCTCTTTTAGTGCCCAGAAACTTTCAGAGCTCCCCATCCTGACTTCTTTGGGACATTTTACTCACCATATTTTTTTTTCTGTCCTCAAGCTCCTACCGATAAAACTAGTCTCAAGATGAGCTGGAAACTCATTCTGACCACAGTGAATATAACTGCCATCAGTGCTAAAGGTTACTTTTTTGAAAGTATTTACATTTTTGCTTTTGTTTCCCTTGCCTCCGGAGACATGTCTAGTAAGAAGTTGCTGCATTTTCAAACTGTGAGTAAAGCCTTGGGCTAAATGCAAGCAGTTTCTGAAATGGAATGTTTGGCAGCCCTGGGACAACTAATGGGGAAGAGTGTTCATGGGAGGAAGGATGCCATTTTCTTCTGGAAGTTCACTATACACCTGGTTGGCTTCTGAATAACCCATCTGACTAACTCAGGTTTTCAAAAGAATATTTTGTGTCACATAGACTTAGACACTTCTCAAATTCAAACCCAAAGTAATTGGAATGTTATATTAAAAAAAAAAGTTAAGTTTTTTCATGATTCCTGTATTTGGCAGGGAGGATGTCTGGCAGCGTGTACTGAGAAGACCAAGTTTGAGTGCAGTCTCTATCACCCCTTGGGTTTGAGGACCTAACGCAGGTTGTTTGATTTTCTAGAAGTGCAGTCCCCAGCTCTGTTAACTGAGGTTCATAACAGCCACTCATAGACTTGTTCTGAAGATCACGTGAGATGGTATAATGTAGCAGAGAGAGGGGGAGAGTAGACAGGAGTGAAACACAGGTACCTATAGCTGGTTCCAGCTTGACCCACTGCTCTAGTCTTTTCTTTTTTAATCTAGATACATGATCTCTAATTTGTTTCATGTCATGAAGACGATGATGCTCAATGGGCATCAGTTATTTTCCTGTTCTTTAGAACATTCTTCAGGCAACAGCAGTTCACTAACAGGAGAAAATGCCATCACATGATTGCATCATATTCTTCAAAATGAAGTCTATTGATGGTTGAATGGTATAAACAACAAGGAACATAATTGGTCAGAATGACCCAGGGGAAACAACCCAATGAAATTAAACAAAGGAAATTTTATACTGTGAGGAAAAATCAATGGGTTGTAACAGAACCCTAAGTGAAGAGACAAAGCTCTTGAATCCCAGAGACCTAGAGGCAATTGAAAAGCCTAGAGCCTGGGGCTCTTGTTTTACTTTTCCAAGACTGTTATAACACTGTTCAATATAAAGATACATCATAAATCAATATGCTTTAATCTATATTTTCTTACATAAAATCAGATGCGCAGAAGCATCTAAAGCACATGCACTCCTTAAAAGGAAAGAGACATGTCATTTTTTGAGAATTACAGTTTTGTAGACTCTGTGCTGCCCTACGGAATTCAATCGTTACGGAAGTCTGATAAAGATGAATTGTCATGGTTAGGCCCAAATAACATCCCAGCAGTTACTTCTGTCACCAGGGCCACACAACCAGGAAGTGATGACACTGGGATGGCTCCAGTTTCATCTGACTCCAAAGTGTATGCTATTTAAACAAATACACTGAATGACCCCACCCCCCAGCTCCCGCCTTTTGTGACTGACTTGGTTCAGATCTTCTGTAATATCCAGACCTCAGTACTTAACATGACTTTAGAAAAGAAACACAAAAACAGAGAGGACTTCTCTCGCAAAACAACGTGAAATGTCAAACATCCTAGGTGGAGAGTATGGATGTGTCTGGTATTTGTAAGTAACTTACTAGATGACTCTTGACTCTAAATCTCAGTGAAGATACTGGAGTTGAAAAGGAGATGGGTTGACACATGTAAGAATCTTAGCATAAAACAGCCCTCAAAACAAAGTAGTGCAACATGTGGCACTTGAATAGACATCCAGAAGTCAAGGCTTCTTCCAGAAGAGGATCTTTATCAAAGCAAGTAAAGGATAGGCGGGAGGGTCTGCTGTTCAGTGGATCTGTTTTCAATATTTACATGGCAGAAAACCAAAGTGACACATGGCTACACCTACTCTTCTCTGCCCATACATGGAGAATATTGTAGCCAACTGGCATTTTTTCCCCCATGTCTCACTCATTGAATAGATTTGGCCAATGACTATGCATAACTTGAGTTGGATGGATAGGTTTAGAAACTTCATTGAATTTTTTACAGTCTTACAGTGAGTAGCAATTTGGAAATGTTAAAAGTAACACTGGTTTCCCTCATTTAATACAAATGGGTTATCTTAGAAAAATAGAAGATAATCAAAAATGGAACCAACAATATCCATCACTAACAACCTGAACTAGAAACATATTTAGGTAATGAAAAGCCTAAATCGTCACATCTCCACTGGGTCAACCAAGACCACTCCAAATGCATTCATGGAGGATCTATGTGAAGATATTTTGTCTTTGGCAAAAAGAGCTGATTTTCTGAGTGTGCCATTGGACTCACAGATAATACAGAAATAAAGTATTTGGAAGTAAGGTTCTGTCACTTTTGTATGTATTTTGTAGACCGTAGAAAACCATTTTCTATGTCTTTTGTAGACATAGGTAACATTATTACAGAAAAATATGACTCTACCTATCATGATTGAAACAAAGGATATGTAATTTAATATAATGGCTCTTAAACCCTTCAGCTCTGCATCGTCCTGCAGACCCGCTTCTTCATCTGTGTGGTGAGGATTATAATAGTGCTGATTTCAAAGGACTTGTTTTTTTGTAGTGATCAGATGTGAGACTGTATCTAAAAGTGATTTGTAAGTTGAAGAGTACTATTCATGTGCGAGTCCTAGTGGTGATTATTATTCTGATTCTACCGGATAGTTCATGCATTAAGCCATGTTTCATGTGGCCTGTCTTGTCATAAGAGGTTTGTATAGTAATACCCAATTTAAACCTATTTCCTTTGGTTCACTAATTTACTGTCTCATATTTCCTGTATAACTGTGAGTTATTTCACATATGTAATCCTGGCCTTGCCAAAAAGCAAACAATTAATTTTATAATTCAATCAAGCCTTGAAGATTTTCAAGTATTGCTTCCTCAATATTAAGGAGAATTTTCAAACTCCTGAATTGATGGAGTTCCACCTAATTTATATAATATTAAAAGGAAAGCTGTTGAATCTGTACTGGTCATTCATAGTAAGAAAGAGATAGGAAATTCATCATGCGATCACTGGTTTTATCTTGTGTCTGCCCTCCCGTTTCAATGACAGCAAGAAAAGAGTAGTAGAGTTACGAACTATACCGATTGTAGAAACGGAATTGATAGGATACTATATACAAAAGTCAAGGTACAAAGCCATAGAAATCCTAGAGTTTTTTGTTTCTTTGTTTGTTTGTTTGTTTGTTTGTTTGTTTTTAAAAACTCTACCCCCAACATGGGGCTCAAACTCACTATCCCGATAAAAAATTGCACGATCTACTGACTGAGCCAGACAGGTGTCACTCTAGAATTTTATTGTTTTTTTTTAAATTTATTTATGTTTATTTATTTTTGAGAGAGAGAGAGAGAGACAGACAGACAGACAGAATGTGAGTGGGGGAGGGGCAGAGAGAGAGAGGGAGACACAGAATCCAAAGCAGGCTTAGAGTTTTATTTTAAATGAGTCTTACGTGTCTGTCATTTCTGTTCCTTTAAAGGATCTTAGGAAAATGTGAATGAAATATCTTACATTAAGAATTTCCTTTTTGGTTTGTTTCTGGGTTTTATTTTTTGGGGGGGTAGGCAGGATAAGGATAATGACAATCTTCCTGGTCCAAATGACATGCAGTCTGGGGTGTCATATATTGTTTTTGCATAGGAAGAGTGATATTAATATCTTCGGTATGTATGGAGTCATAAAAATAGCTTTTGTCATGATATCTCTTGTGTGCTGTTACTTTTCTCATAAGAAATCTGTCACATTCATTTTAAGTTACGATGTGGATATGAGACAACTAGATACTGTAGTTGTTTTAATGGGCTGGGTGTAAAAATGATGACGTTTATGGAGACATCCAGAGTATTTTGTAGCATCTGGAACCCCACTAGTTTCTTAATCTTATTAGTAGGAATATTACCAGCTCTCCAGTACCTGCATGACTAATGACCAAGTTTATTTATTTTTCTAAATGTTCAAATATTTGAGGAACCAAATCCATGGGGATTTATTAAGAGGTATATGCTTGAGAGTTCCTGTGGTCAGGTTATTGGTTTCAAAATACAGGTTGTTAGCTTTTAAAAAGAGTTGCTATTTTAGGTTGTCATGCTTAAAAGACACTTGGAAATGGCATAAAAAAGACTCCTACATTGAAAGAACTGTTGCAAGTCATGAGGGAAAATGTGCTTGACATCACACTGATGTATGCGTACCTATTGAATTCATGGGTCCTTGGGAAGGTTTAGAACCTGTAATGGAATTTATTACAAAATGCCAACCAACAGGCCAGATCTTAGGGGGAAAAAAGCCACTGCTTGTGGAGTGTTTTTAATAGAGGATGAGAATAAGCAAAATGCACCAATTTTTATAAGATTGTCCCCAACCTCCAACCATTAGAATAAGAAAAATGGGTCTTGGCCCTCTGGCAAATCTAGGCCACGCTGACAGGTGACCTAGTGTAGGAAAACCACAAAAGGAGAGACATTTACAAATGCTACTATGCCAGTAGTTTTCTGATGAATTATCCTGATTATTCATACAATGGGGACTGGAGGACAAGGTATGGTCTAACTGGATAGATTCTCTTTCATATTGGCACTTGCCTAATTCTCTCTGGTTGAAGGCCTTAAAGAGAGCACATGAGCCAACAATAGTTTCTAGATGTGTTAACGTGGGGGAAAGGTCAGTGTTGTGGACTGAAGTACCATGGTGAGCCACACGTTCATGGGTCAGGGCAGATGGTATTCACTGGATGATGGCTGGGTCTAATTGTAGAAATTTACAAGGGAAACTTTCATTGAGAGATCAAAGTAACAGATTATTATTGCATTCAAGACTGGAATCAGACTTTGCCCTCTAAGAATAAAATGGCTTTGTCAAGGAATCCAGGGGATCATCTTGATTTTTTCAACCTGTAAGATAACACTTGGTAAATTTTCAAGGCTAATCCTAAAGGAGCCATTCTTACCATTCAAAGAGTATGTGTGCGTGTGTGTGAGTGTGTGCACGTGCTTAAGAAGGATGGGAATCTCGGCTTCTATTTAGGTGACAGCATTTTGGAAAATGCAGTGTTTGGTATTACTCAGTAGTTGATCCAAATACTTTTGGTAGAATACACAGGATTTATATTCCTGGCCTAGTTGAAGGGAAAGAAAATGTCATCTGGTGGCTGAAAAATAATCTCAGTGTTGGGTCCTATCAAATATTTGGCATGAATAAAAAGAAACATATCCCTCCCCGGTATCAGCTTCTAAGGAATGAAGCCAGCATAACTACTTTTCAGTTTGGTCATTTGTGAATTAGTCATGATGAAGAAAACAGTCTGTTTCTGCCAGATGAAGGGTAATAAGTGGAAAACTTTCAAACAGTATAATATTTGTGTTGTGACTAAAAAGTAATGAAAATAGTTTCCACCGGTTACACAGAATTTCTTGTGATTCAACCAGTGTCATTGAGAGTTGGAGGAAAGACACATCGATTGGAACATATTTAAATGAAAAATGTGATGAGACCTGTGCTCAGGAGTCTTTTTTCTTTCTTCCCCCAAGGCAGCTGGGCCAGGAAAGGTGTGTGTGCTAACACAGCCCTAAATTGGGAGCAGGACTGTGGATCGAGCTTTACAGAAGTAGTTAGAACCATCCGGCTAAGCTGCCACATTGACATGTCCACGCAGAACTCTGTAGGCACCCAGGCACTGTTGTGAACACAGTATTCCCAATACTAGCTTGGTGCCTGCACATAATAGAAACTCCAAAAGTATTTAGAACCTCTAAGCTTCCTTCCAGACTTTTCCCATTAGTCCAAATGGCGCTTTCTAGGAAAACGGGGACTGTCTTTATACACTGTGTGTGCTTGCCCTATTGCTATATTGTATGGATTAAGAGCGTGAATTCTGGAGCCAGATAGTCTGGACTCAGACCTCAACTCTGCCATTTTCTTATGTAGGAGACTGGACAAGTTCCTTTACCACTCTGCCTCAGTCTCTCGGGTACAACGCACATAATTACATATGTACTCCTGTTGTGAGGTTGTAAGGATTGAATGAGTTAATATCTGCACAGGGCCTAGAATGGAGCCTAGAACAGAGTAAATAACTTGATAAGTGAATTTTACTTTCCTGTAGAGATCAGAGGAATGTTTATCTTGCTTAACTTCTATGAAGAGCATGGGTTACCCTTCTCCCAGCAGGTGAGTCACAGAAGGCTTGTACAGAGCCACTTAAGTGAGGAGTCTTACGACTTATTTCGAAATTACCCCTGTTCTCCTTGTGGTTGATCTCTTGAGAATTTGGCCTCTTTCTTGTGTCATAATGGGACAAATGAAGAGGAGATAGTAAAAGCAGAACCATGATGAGTTGGGGGAAGGAAGTGCCAGGGTAAGAACACGGACCTTTGAGGTAAGACACGTGGCTTTGTTCTAGTTCTGTCGTAGGCCAGTCACTCAGTTTCTCACTCAGTAGGAGTGTCTTCCCTGCTTGGGCAATCAAAAGAATTATTGTAAGAATGGACACTGAAATTAAGAGATGATTGGAAAACCTTAATGACCATGTGTGAGGCACTAATACACCAAGATAATGGTCATTGCTAGGTATATCTCCAAACGAATTTAACTTTCTTTGTGTTATATAATGTAAAGGGGGATTTTCCTTAAGAAATGTGCTCGTATTCGGGAAGCTTGGAGCATGTCTGGACCAGAGGGGTACAAAAATGGTGATTGAGCATCACAGTCGGTTAACCAGCTGTTGGTTTCGTTTTGTTTTGTTTGGTTGTTGTTTGTTTTTTGTGTTTTTTTGTTTTGTTTTGTTTTTTGTCTTTTCTTTATTTCCATGAACCTCATCTGGGAACCAGGTGTCCCAATCCTGCCTCCCGCACCTCGCCATAATGAGGACACCTCACTGTGGAACCCCACCTTGCCTACTCTCTCCTCCTATTCTTGGGATCCTTACCTTTCTCTTGTCAGTTACGAATCTTTTGAAACTCAGTTTCCTGATCTGTAAAATGGTGCAGGCTTTACTGACTTCAGAGGTTAATGGACATGGTATGTATATGCCTGGCATATATTAGCCACTTCTCTCTGCCTCTCATTCTCTTAAAGATTTGTAGGTCAGTCTCTCTTTTATCTTAGAAATTCCAACTATCATACTAACTGATCAGTTAACCCTTTCATGATAAATAGTTAACATTTAAATATTTTTTAGCATTTATTCATTTTTGAGAGAGAGAGAGAGAGAGAGAGAGAGAGAGATACAGAGTGTGAGAAAGGGAGGGCCAGAGAGAGAGGGAGACACAGAATCTGAAGCAGGTTCCAGGCTCCGAGCTGTCAGCACAGAGCCTGATGCGGGGCTTGAACACATGGAAAGCGAGAGATCATGACCCGAGCTGAAGTCGGACACTTAGGTGACTGAGCCACCCAGGCGCCCCAATAGTCAACATTTTAACAGTAATTTCCTGGCAACTACACTCTTTCCCTGAAAAAGAAGGATTGCATAATGATAGACTTTTGGGGCACTGTAGCAAAGTAGCGAAGACTCTTTGGGGCAAAAAGAGGGCACTTTAGCCTCTACTGGTGATTACCATTTTGCTTTTGAGCACTTCCTTAGGATTTCTAGAAAGAAAAGAACCCTGTCTGCTCAAAGCAGCTCTGTCATTGCCACAGATTCTTGGCAGCTGACCACGTATTGTTAAGGCTACCAGTGTCGATACAGGTTTCCTTCTTCCAGTCTGGGATGGAGTAAAGGGGAAATTTGAGCTCCTCTGGTTCCCTGGGCTGACCAGAACATGATAGCAGGATACTTTCTCCAAGTGGGAGTGTGGAACCCAGTGTGGAGTTCTCTGGGCTGGGACCATGGAACCAGGGCAGGGCAAGGACGGTTTGGGCAAGAGATCATTTCTTGCACCAAACACCACACTGGGATGCATTCAACTTGGCCCATAGGGATGAACATTAGAGACAAGGGAACATTAGGAGCCAGGACCCTGTGAGTCCTTTAGAGTTCTAATAAAAGTCTGCAGACACTCACAGTAAGAAATGTATTTTAAGGATTTCAGACGAGGCTTATTTTGTCCCCAAGCCCTCTGGTTACCATGGCTTGTTTTGTTTTTTTTATCAGAGCTACTGAAAAATACATTTAGCTTGCTAAACACTGATGAGCCAATGGCAGAATACCAATCCTGAAGTAATGGTATTAAAGCATTCTCTTTCGGTGCTTTTGGAGGGATTTTACATTAGCAATAAAAATGATCACAAATGCTGCCATTACCAAGATGTTTTCTCCTAAAAGTTTTGGTCGGTTCAATTTTGGGATCATGCTCATTAAATGTGACAGTGAATCTTAGCGGCTTTTATAAGATGTTGGTATGTCCATTTCATCTGCCACAGTATTCTCTAAACAGGCTTTCTCCGAATGGGCTTATCATATTTCAACGTAAGAAAAACACCCAAGAACAGAAACTGACAAGCTGCCTTTACACAAAATAGCACTCTTTGTCTCTACCATCCCCCTTCTCTGGCTTCTGGTATTGACAGCCATCACCCAAGAGGGGGAAGTTGCCACTTGGACACATAAATTAGACCTTGGCTCCTTTAAAGATGTTCTCTTGTTCTTTTGCCAAGTTTGCATTGACCATTAAAGGTGAAAGCCCTTGGTTTTCATGGGTTTCAAGTTTCAACTCTAGATTAGAATCTATGTGAGGATATTCTAAATAACTCAGTAGATATGAACATTGAACATACAATAATTCAACTCCTTTTTTTTGTTTTAGGCATTAGGATTCATAGTTGTACTTTCTTACCTCAACCTGACCACAGTATTGGAGGCAGCTAAATGAATTCACATTTAGAGGTCAATTATTTTTTAAAACACTGCATAGATGGGCTTTAACTTGTACACTTAATGAAGGACCAAAGAGTGGAGTGTATGGTTTTAATGAATTCTTTCTGTTTGTGTTTTCCCTTAAATTCTCATTATTTCTTTGAGAACAACTCTGGTAACTTAATATATCCCGTTTTACTTTTTTTTTTTCTTCAGTACACTCTATATTGAATTAAGAGTTTAGATTTTAAAGCATTGTTTCCTCAAGTGTGTAAGACCTGTCTCTAGAGAAAGTGTCCGTTTAGGTTTCTCGGTGGTATTGTCTTTGTGTGGTTGTGAGGCAGTAATGGGGCCTGGTGACATTCCTAAGGATTTGGAACCCAGAGATTTTCTTCATCTGTTTTGCTCAAGCTTGAGTGGTTTAAAAGGATATACTTTATTTCAGTATGGGACGCTATCTGCTAATGTTTTTCTCCAAAAGAGTACATCATTTTAAGAGTCTACCATGGTGTTGGCTTAGGGTTGGCCATAACGTTTTTATATTTGGATCTGCTGTAATATTTTTTAATATTCTAAAATCTCTTTAAATGGGAATTATCACACTCTTGTGTATCAGTTTCAGAAACGTTAGCAGACTAGAAACATAAAGAATGTTATGGGATAGGGAGAATATTACATTATTAGGTGAGCAGAGAGTGCATATTGTGACATTTTCATTTAATGGTGCCTAACTGGCAGTTTAAGAGTATAATCCAATGGGTGGGCTGGTTAATGTGGGTATAACAAAGGAAAATAGTTTGTCTAAACTCTGAGCTCTTCCCTTTCACTGACATGTCCAAATCCTGTCTAAAGATTGATGCCAAAGAAGGGAATCAAAGATAACCATTATTTGTCTGGTACTTCCGTAACTTTCTTACCATGGTGGAATGGGACGTGAGTAATAAGATAGTGTGGTAGCAAGGTGGGCTGAGGCAAGTCCACTGAGACAGAACTATACTGGGACTCTCCTTCTCTGACTCTGCATTTCACGTCTGAAGAATACAGTTAGCACCTTCTTTCTTTTTCAAATGTGTCTTGATTGGGCTTGCCAAAGCTGTTAATGGCCCCTGTTTCTCATGGTATAAACCATTTGTCAAGAGACACCATTGTTTTATAGTCAGTGAAACGGAAATGTGTGTGTGCGTGCGTGTGTGTGTGTGTGTGTGTGTGTGTGTGTGTGTTGGGGAGGGAAGCATTAGTGCCAACTTACTAAGATTATATATACTCTACAATCAATCTTGTCTAAGCAACCCCAGACATTTTTGGGTGGCATCTTGAAAATGATCTCTGTTATTATCTGACGGTGGTATGGTAGTGAGCCAAACAATAAAATCTTGAGAACCATGGGCCTAAATAGCCATGGTCACAGGGTGCCTGGGTGGCTCAGTCGATTAAGCGTCTGACCTTATTTTTGGCTCAGGTCATGATCTAATGGTTCTTGAATTCGAGCCCAGCATGGAGCTTTGCACTGACAGTGTGGGGTCTGCTTGGGATTCTCTCTCTCCCTCTCCCTGCCCTTCCCCTGCTTGCACTGTGTCTCTTTCAAAAATAAATAGCAATAGCAGTGGTTCATCTTTTGTGCCAAGCATTCAGTGCTATGATGACATGGGTAATGTACTATCTTTCTAGAAGTCATCACTGGGCCCTATGTTTTCTCATTTTTGCAGCTTTACTTGTATCAGAAACCTAGGATTTTCTCTTCTCTGCTGATCTAAGTCCCACATCGCTTCAGAGTGAATCTCAAGTGGCTTATCTTCATGATGAATTCCTGGGGTTTCTTTTTTTTTTTTTTTTTTAAATTTTTTTTTTCAAAGTTTATTTATTTTTGGGACAGAGAGAGACAGAGCATGAACGGGGGAGGGGCAGAGAGAGAGGGAGACACAGAATCGGAAACAGGCTCCAGGCTCTGAGCCATCAGCCCAGAGCCCGACGCGGGGCTCAAACTCACGGACCGTGAGATCGTGACCTGGCTGAAGTCGGACACTTAACCGACTGCGCCACCCAGGTGCCCCTCCTGGGGTTTCTTCAACTCATGGTGGTTCCCTTTTCCTTGGAGCTCATAGGTGTTATCAGTTATACAAATTCTCTCATAATTCATCAGCTATCCATCAACTGCCATTTTTACTTTTATGTTGTCCTTTTGTTGTAGTTATTTTGCTGTTTTTTTTTTTATTAACTTCTCAAGCAGGTACAGTTATCTCCTTAACCAAGACATCAAGAGCAGGGCAATATGTCTTAGAATTTTTTGTATTATCATCATTAATTAATCAGGTCCAATATTCATGGCAGGGGTTATCAAGCATGTATTGGCTAATTGATTATAAGACAATTATATGCAGACAGTAAGTAGGCCTTGATATTCTTTTCCTGCTCATTTGTCCTCCTCTTAGCTAGGTACAGAGTTAGTTCAAAACTAAGAACAGTAAAACCTTGGATTGTGAGTAACTTGTTCTGGGAATATTCCGCAAGGCGAGCAAACATTTCTAATAAATTTTAACTTGATAAATGAGCAATGTCTTGCAATATGAGTAGTACATGATGCCGAACATCACATGATCACAACTGAGCCAATGTTTTTTCTCTCTCTTTCACTATGGGATTGTGGTTGATTGTCTCCCATACTTGGATGCTCGGTCTCAGGCCACAGTGTTTGGCAGAAACCAGTGACTTTTCAGAATGTGGGAAGGTGCCCCCAACTGGCACTAGTGTATTTTATGTCACTTCAAAGTACCTATGGACAGTCCTTTGCTTTTCCATACAAGAGTAAGCTTAGGAATGCTTAGCTTCATTCTAGGTCAGGCTACCTGCAGATATAGGCCCTCTCCTCTGCTGCTTTATTGCCAATTGCATTAAATACAGTACTTGGCAAGTTTATTAATACTGTACTGTAGTCAACATCCATGCCAGTGTATAAAATGACCCCCATGCAGAAAAAGATTCCATTGAGCCAATAGATAGCAATGATTCCACTAGTGATAGTGAAAGTCGTCCTACACAATAACACTCCTCTCTTGTCACCCTCACACCAGCCATGAAGGCTTTCAAAGATAAATGCAGATTAATTTGTTGATTTTTCTTTATATTTTGTATTTTCTTTATTATTTTGTACTATACTGCAGTATTGTAATTATTTTTATATGAATATTTTTGGGTTGCGGAACGAATCATCTAAGTTTCCATTATTTCTTTTGGGGAAATTCGCTTTGATATACAAGTGCTTTGGATTACAAGCGTGTTTCCAGAATGAATTATGCTTGCAAAGCTTTTACTGCACTAGCAAATACATGGCGACCCAATGGGCCCAGAGGAACACACGCTCTTGCTTCTCATTCTTACCATTTAGTGAGCCGTGTGGCCTTCCATGTGGTAGGTACTTCACACATACTGATTTATTTCATCCTCATGGTAGTTTTTGTAATTACATGCTGGTATTTACATTCTGCCAGTGACTAAGGGGCTCAGAGGGTTTGAATAACCTGCCCCAGATCTCATGGACAGTCAAGGTAGAACTTGGATTTAAACAGAGGTCTGAGCAACTCTCAAGAGAGTCTTTATCGCTACTTTCCACTCTACTGAAGTTCTACTAACTATAGACCATGCTTCAGTTTTAACTCTCCAGTTCTTGGCCACTCTTACAACTGATTAGACATACTTTCTATGTTAAAATCTTCTCATGGCTGAGCCATGCCTTTGGACATTTGAAGTTCATAGTTAGCAACGTAGAATTGTCAGATATTGTCCATGGGAGGCAAATTCTCATCGCTTTTAAATGGAGGGCTAAATTGTAAATGGAGGAGTTATATTAAATGGTTAGAATATCACAGAGAAGAAAGTCTGCCGATAGCAAGAGAAGGAAACACTTTCTCCTCCATCATTTCTACCACAGATACAATATACACACATGCATGCATGCATGCATGCACACACACACACACCGCATATCCTTGGAAGCAAAAAGTAATTGAGTTTTATATTCAGTAAAGTGCAATTAGATTTTTCTTTACTCACTTTTAATGCTATGTTAACATTTACCGATACAATGAAGAAACAGCTTACATCTGTTGAGATAATTCCTGATTCAAATGTGGATTTCTTTATGCTATATTGTGATTGGACACTTACTTTGTAGCTAAGGAGTTTACACATTAGCTAAGGATAGAAAAATGTCTCAGCTCCTTCTGTTGGGTGTGCCAACTCCTTCAGCTGTTCAAGCCAGGATGTAAGGAAGAATTGTTTAGAAATGACAGCATGGGGTGAGTTCTGGCATTAGGTGTCAGAGATGCTATTCTCGGTCGTGATTCTGGATTGCGAATTTTGAGTGAGTGATTTTTCCCTCAGCATCTTCCTCTGAGTAGTGAAGAAGTGGTCCATGATAATATTTCATTAACGAGTATTTGGGTATACATGATCTCCTTTGGACATTCTCACATTAACACTTAAGATTTCAGACATCTGACCCCCCTCTAAAGGCTTAATGGAGTGATTCGAGCCATCAGAGAAATCAAACTTATTGTGTCTTCCTCATTTCCTTTTATTAGTCTGGGTTAAAACAGTCTTTCTCAAATATGTGTGTATCCAGACTCTCCCACAAGCAGGTAAACACAGTGCTGTTTGTCCCATAGGGGAAATAATCTGTAAGGGAGTCTCAGGAGTCAGCATTTTCGAAGGCCTTCTTAGGAAATCACAAAGCATGGTAATGATTTGCACCATTCACCGGTTCAAAAATAGTTCCTTCAAAATTAGCTCATGACTGATCATAAGCGTAATAGATTCGATACATAAAAATACAGCCTGCCCAATTAAATTCAAAGTTTTGATAAACAGTGAATGTATATGTATAAATATATGCATATATATAATTGCATACATGTGTCCTATGCTCTGTTTGTATCTTATTTTATTTTACCTGGCAGCCTTTCATGTGACAGAAACCTAACACTTGGGTGTTTCACAAGTGTTAATACTAGGAAGTCAGAAAGGATCCTGACACAAAAAGGCTATGTGGAGACTTTGGTACTGTCTGTTAACTTGTATCTTGATCCTTTTGAGAGCATTATATTAGAAAGAAATTTGAAGATGCCTTTTTTATCTTTTATTCCTTTCTTTGCCTTTATGCTGCATTTTGCCATTGTTGAATTCACTTTTATTTCTTAAATAAATTGGAGGGTTTTTTTTAGAGTGCAGGGGAATTTAGCCACATGGCTCCTTTAAGCCATCACTTCATGTGGAAATTTGTTCCAGTGCTTCTCATGTGGGTACCAACCACCTTCTCCCTAAATCATGGAGCTCTATTTTGATGTGAGGCTTATGAGGAACCTAAGAGTTCCCTGTTGACTAATTTGTTGTCTTCCCAAATAGTTATTCTTCCAAATGGAATATTTTCCTCTGTCATTGAGTTGCATCTCTTTAGTCTCTTTTGGAAAAAAAATTTACCCAGGACATGCTGTTTACGATAGGCAACAAAGGCATCGGCCATCATTTGAGAGGAGACCGGGTCATTGCCAACACCACTAGGATTCATTTAGGTTGAAATTGATCTCTGGGTACCGCCCACCCTTATTATAGACTGACTCAGCGGGAAAGGCCTGTAGTCATTGGGTAAGCAAATATTTTCATTTTGATTTTTATTTAATAAATTATCGGGTGTGGTTTTCCATGCACTTAATGGACACACTTGTCTTGTGAAGATGACAGATACTCGCACAGAGTCTGTACTAGGGTGGTTGTGATTACCAAGGAAATGGTTCAGCTGCTCGGACCCAACCTGATTGTCACCCTGAAGGTTGTTTATTCCCAAGCGTTGCTCCTGAGCTTTTCCCATGTCACTGAGATCTCGAAACCTGAACCCAAATCATCCCCCCCAAGTCCTTGTGTGTGAAAAGGGCCCGATGTTATATTGCAGGTAAATGTTGAATGTGTATATCTGATACTTCCGGATGCCTTTGAATGGAGTGTAGGTGGGTGGGACACGGGACTTTGTGACCTGCAACCCTATTTCTCATTTTCTGGGGCTGTTGATAATTTGATTAGGTCTTACATAAATATTTCTTCAAACTCAAAAAATACCTATCAGTACCCCTCTCTCCCCCTCAAAACATTGTTTTAGAGTGGATTAAGGGGTCCTGCAGCTCAAGGAAGAGAAGATGAATGCCTCCAAATTGACTCACTTTTTTTTTTTTTTTTTTAAAGTTAGGTTGGAACTAGAGAAATGAGATAGTTCTCTGCTTTGGGACAGGCACATCGGCCTCCCCAGTGGCACTCTCATGCAAAGGGCAGCTAACAGTAGTAATGAGAGAGGAGCAGTTTGGATTCCCAAGTCCTCCAACCAACATTGCTTACAGCAAGTGTTGAAAACCATGCCTCGGACTGTCCTTCTCCCTGTGGGGCAAAGCATTAATGAAGAGGCCAAAGGCAGCAATGTTCAGCCCCTCTGGGAGGTGCAGACAGTGAGTGTGTGCACGAGGGGGGACAGAATGGGGGCCTGCCTTTGTTCTACCTCAGCCCCCTTCCAGTTGTAGTTCCCCCATTCAGTGCCTTGGCTTTCGAGTGTCAAATTGTTGATCTGTAAAGAAGTGATAATACTACCTTCTTGGCTGGGCTATCCAGAAGATTAAAGCAAGTAATATATGTTAAGTGCTTAGCACAATGTCTGGGAGAGACGTGGCTTTTAAGGAGTTCAGTAAACCTTAATTCCCTCCTGCCTGTAAAACTCCATTTGGGAGGGTATATTCTAGGATACTTATTGCGTTAACTCTTTAAGAGATTATTCACAACCTTGCTTATTTATTGTCTGCACTCTCTCTGATTAATAACCTACTATTGAGTTCACCAGTGACCAACGGAGATAAAATGATCTTTCTCTCCTCACAATTTGTGTCGTATTTGAAATTCAGGTCATCAGAAGCAGTCTCAGAAACTCATGACCAAACCCGCAGTTATTTGGATTTCCTTCAGATTCACTGCTATTTTTTTTTTAATTACATGTGTTTTCTTATTTTCCTTTCAGGACAAGAGCTACGTATTTTCATCACCATGGTTATCTTCTGATGCTTTAAAGTATTTGCCTGTTTTCCTCTATTTGGGCATAGAGGCAGGGACGTTGTACTTTGTCTAAAAGTATTTACTGTCTCCAAAGAGTAGACAGAGTAACTTAAATTTATAAAGTGCTAAAACATTATCATTATTTTGTGTTTGGTGCTTGCAAACTCAGAACTTTACATGTTGGGAAGAGCTTTCAACACCTTCTTTCCCTCCTTTGAAAAATAATCAACATATTGCCTCTAGCATTCTTTCGAGGAAAGCCAAAGATTGTGTTTTCTGATTTTTGAGCGTATAATTTTTATAGCAATGGCAATACAAACTGCTTGTACCTTTTGGGGGTAACTTAACAATACGTTGTCTTTTTTTGTTAACAAACTCATTCAGATTTACAGCTCTTCATATTAAAACCAATTACTTGCTTGATGGTAGATATATTCCATTACATTGGAGAAAGGGCATTATAGATACACCTTGGAGGCATTCCAGATCCCCAAGAGCATTCATCTACTGTGCTAAGAAGGGAGCAAACATTCTGATGGCCAGCCCAAGTCCTTGACATGAAAGTCATGATGAGCACATGGTTTGTATTTCTGTTTAGAAAAAGTGAAAAGCCAGTTCTGCCCATGATCTTAAATATTATTACTCCTCTAACTATAGCTCCGGCCATTGGTCAGCGAACTCTGCCACCCTTGTTAAAAACAAAATGGAAATTCAAATCTCACAATAAACAAGGAAGAGAAGATGGGAGCCTCCAAATTGACTCACCTTGTAACGGATTGCCACTTGTATTTTTCATTTTGGGTTGGCAAATCTGAGGCTCGTGGGATTCCCTTGTGGGTGACCCCATTTAAATAATTATTCAAAGGCTTTCAAATCGTATCATTCTGATGCTTGCGTTTGCTGTTGGAGTAGAAAACTACAAAGCTGAATCGATTTTTTAAAATTTATTTTTGTATTTTGTCAGTATGTATAAAAATGGAGGATAGGAAGGGAAATGATTCATTTTAAATGACGTATGAATCCATTTTCTCCTGCAGTGCTGTTACAGAACTCCTGTTGACATTAAGGAGAGTTGAGTGCATCATGAGGAGGAGAATTCTACTAACTAGTCTAGTGCTGCTATCATTAAAAGGAGGTGCATGGATTTTTATTAATTCCCTGCATCCGTGACCCCCTTGGATATTCTGCTTTCTAGGCACTATGCTCATCGTTAGTCATCTTCTTAGCCTCCGAGGACTATGCCCTGCCTTCGATATGTGTGTTCTGCTTCCTCTACTGTCGATAGGACTTGAGCCAGAAGGTCAAGGACAGACTTGGGCCTTTATTCAGCAAACAACAATCACTGCCTTTACAGAGTTTGTCAAGCTCTGAGTTGAGGAGGAAAGAGCCAGGTATTTTTAATATTGCCTGGGTGCTGCTCTTTTTATTGTCAACCATGCACAAAAGGACATCCAGTCTGTTGTTGTTTTTAATACATAGACCCCCCCCCCTTTTTTTCTCTATTTCTACGTATAACCATTCAGAAAGCTGCTAAACATTCCAGGATGGCACTTTTGCTGACTCGTGACTACACAAAAATCACAGGGGCACTTTGTTGACTAGGTGGCGGAAAAGCATATTGCAAACATCATTATCAGATGAGAACATCTTTATATAACCATTTTGAATAATAATGGCAGCAGTAGCAATGCTAACTGTTGGATGATAAACCAAGAATCCATGGCCAAGTGGCTGTCTCTAAGAAGTCACCTTGCAAATCAGAGGCCAAGTGGTGGGAAGGATGCATTGGCCTCCTACCTAGGGCTGACGCTGGCCAAGAAAATAGAGGCCACAGCAGAGTAGGGAAGTTGAGGGTTGGGGAATGCTAACAAACCTTGGTTTTTGGTTATTTCACGTATTGGCTTTATGTAGCTCAATGTAGGAGCACTTTTATAACAAGAGTATTCCTTCCAATTGTAGACTCATACAAAGTCACAGATAGCTCTGTTGGAGGGTGAAACACCCCTGTCAGGTGGTAAAAGGGGTAAGCTGAGTCTAACTGAAATCTAGATGGCTGTCTATGCTCCTTCAACCCACACGGGCACTTCAAAACCTGGAACCATCTTATAAACCTGGGAAATATCTGTGCAGCAGAAACACATCGCTTCCGGTTGAAAAACCTTCCATCTTCTAGTCCTCCCAGCAGCTCTGATAGGAATCAGCCTTTGGAAAGCATTTTGAATTCTTTATTTGAGTTGACTGGCATCTGCAGTGAATCTCCACTCATATTCTAGTCTCCCCTTAGCAGAAGAGCCTTCTTCCAGATGGCCCCAATGGGTCTCATGCCCCCCTTCCTCTCAGAGCCTTCTTTGAAGTGCAGTGGTTGGTGGGAGTGAGAAGCCAGAGGGGAGGAGTGGGAGCCAGCTGAAATTCATGCTGCCTGGTGGGCTTACAGGTTTCTCCTTCCCTCTCTCTTTTCTAATGTATATATGACTTTGATTTTGAAATGTTTGCCTTCTCTGGACGAAAGTAAGAGAGAGTTGGTCTGGTTTTAAAGAACACCCCCAGGGCCATCCTGTTTATGCATAGTTGATGGTGACAAGCAGCTGCCACCAAAGCCATCAGTGCCAGGATTAGGAAATTGGGTGCATACTCATTTTATTTATGCTTGAATTATTGGGGGTAGGGGGTGGCTAAGGGTTGGGACGTTTCAGGAAATTTATAACTGCGTTCTGATGCTCTCTCTTCCCTAGTATCTCATTTCCCAGCTACCTGGAGAAAACTACTTTACCTCTCAGAACCTCAATATTCCGTATCTGTAAAATGGAAATCAAACTCTTGGCTCATAGGGCTGTTTGGAAGATTAAAGGACACAGTCTTTTAAAGCCCTTTGGATAGTTTCTGGTTTATCGTAACTACTTAAGAACCTGAATCCCTTGTCATTATCAGGACCATGTTTACAGTGCAACGAGTTTTTACCGAATCTGTATATAGAGATCTAGAGGGCAAGAACTGACAGGGTCTTCCTTAAAAGCAACACCTTTGGAATAATAACGAATACTCTTGGGAGGATATATGCCGATAATCCAGATGAGGGGGGGTGGTCATTCGATGCCTAGGCTATTGGAATTTCTTAACATGAGTAGTTCTCAAAAGGGGGTGCTTGGGTCATTTGTAGATTTGTCCTTGAACACTCAGTAGTCTGCTTTGGTTGTCTCAGTTGTGTCACTCAGATGTGCATCTTGTCTTTCTTTCTGTTTTTAGTTGTTTGGATTTCTCCCAAAGTATTTGTGGCTAAAATTCCTTTTGGACTCTGAGCTGCCTTTTTTACATAAGCCTTGGAATGGAGTCAATAGAATGTCAAGATGCCAGGCACATTCAGCTTAATAGCAGGTGGGTGTCTGCCGGTCAGCGTGCCTGATTTGCCTGACAGTAGCAAATTTAGGCCAGAATTAATGAGCCAGAGAAGGTGCTGTTGGTGTTGCAGGATTTCTGCAGAGTTTCCAGAAGTCATTTTGTTTTCTCCTCCTAATGCGATCACGCGTGCTGAAGAAATTCGGGTTCACGTACGCGCCCTTGTGCGCGTGTGGTGTGTGCGCATACGTTTACCGTGACATCGAGCCGACTCATTCTTAGAAAATAACCTTGACACACAGACCTCAAAATCTGGCTCATAAACCTCAGGAGAGTTGAGTTGAAGGTAACCGTTTGTCTCGGTCTTTTTAGTGGTCAAGGAGAAGAAAACACGCAAACGCTGAGTAAATCGCTGAGGTTTTGGTTTACACGTCCTAGGACACATTCCTGTTGTATGAAGAACAATGTCAGAAAACAACAGGTCAGCGGAAGGGAGATCCCCTGGGGGAAGGGAATGGAGTCACAAGCCAGGGACTACTGTGTTCCAATCTTCTGCTGTTTAGAGGATGTTTAACATTGAAAACACCACCTGCCTTTTCACTTTCTTTTCCTCTGGGTCTTGACTTAGGTATCAGGGAGTAGAAAAAGACTAAATATGGAAATGCAAGTGAAGTGGTTGGTGTGCCTCATAGCTACTTCCTCAGCGGTGGCTTTCTAGCTCATCTGTAGAGAGAGAAGAACACAGAGATGGTTCTAGTTTCTTCCCTGTTGATGTTTTAGTTGGTCCTTTTTTCTTACTCTGTGTCTGGCATCAGGCTTTTTCTTGTTTCAGCTTTGGATTTCAGATAGACACTCGACTCTGGAATGTATGCTTTCTAATCGTTGGCCACGATGCCCTTTAAATTCCTGTGACCTCCCACGGCGCGATGATATTAAATATCCTGATCTAGATTTGGGCAGAGGATGAATAAAATGGAAATGAGGTTTATGCAAATGAGCTTCCCATTTGTTTGGAGACGGTCCGGAGGCTGCTGTGGCAGTCATGGAGTATTCCAGGATTCTAGAACAGAGCAAGCAGTGCTCCGAATGACAAGCCCGAGGCTTCACTGGCTCATTACAGGATGCCACCTACCCCAGAGAAGACTGGCCTCTACATTTAGTGGTCAAAGAAAGGAAAACAATAGTTTGACTGTACCATTCAGCCCTAATTTAAACAGTTTAGAAAATTCTACCACGTCTCCACTTCTCGGAACAAATTGATGGTTGTTCCCTTCCTTTGGTTCAAAGCCCCAGTCCTCATGGACGTCTATAGTGATGAGTGCAGCACGTTAGCACTGGACGATTTCCATTTTCTTCTGGAATAAGAGGTTAAATTCTCCCTGTGCAACAGTCATAAAGTTTGCTATATGGTATCAATTATTTTTAAATTTATAGAAATAGATTTTAATAATAAAGTTATTTATTTTTATTCAGGAAAAAAGTGTGTGTATTTATCGGGGCTATGAAGATAGTGCCCAAAGTTGCTCTGCCATATTTCACCGGAATGAAAAAGAGATCTAACATTTGGGGTTATTTTGCAGTGTTATTTCTGAATATTATTCTATCCACAATTAGGACGTGTGACAACAATGATTCTGTCATCGCATTTCAGCTTGGGTCATAGCCTTTGAAGGGACGAAGCCCGGGCTGTGGATGGCAGCTGTACCTGCAAACGTGGATGCAATCTGGCATTAATTTATGCGTTTCCCTACAGCGAGGGGCACGGTTCTCTTTTTGCGGTATTCCTACTTTACCCTGGCTGTTCTTTTGTTGGAGGTTCGCAAATGGAGAGCATCATCAGTGCAGTTTGTCAGTGGAAAAATTAAAGGCTTCGGAGGAAGAGCTAATTTTAAATATTTACTTGACTATTAATTTTTTCTGAGTCTCTGTTTTCATGTCTCTAAAAGCTGTACATAAGAAGTCTTTCTGGAACGTTCTTAGGAAGTTTAAATGAGAGGATATTTATAGTGAGCAGTACCTCTAACAGTGGAAGATATTTACTTACTAACAGCTGTCACCCCATACCCTGTATGATATACCAGGCGCAAGATATGCTCCGGTCCTATTATACATGCAGGCTGGTGGTAAGGCAAAATGAATGGAGTTTTGATATGATTCTGTTCAGCAGCCAGATGAGCATTAGTTTGATGTAATCTATTCTTACAATTACATGATGTGTGTGGAGGGAGGGGGAGCGGGTTGGTAATCATGGTTTGTTTGAATTCAGGAGCCTCTATGAAAGTGATAGAAAGCTTGAGTTGGGGAAACTAAGAAAGAAGTAGAAATTATTTGTCCAGTTACTCTGGGAGATCATTTTCAGCCCCACTCATTGATTTTCATTTCTACTTAGGGTTTTTTGTTTTTTGTTTTTTGGTTTTTGGTTTTTTTTTTTGAGACAGTAGAGCCAAGTGGCTATGAAGTATAGAATCAGGCCAGTCTGGGTCGCGGTTCTGACATTTATTGGTGTTCCTCTTCGGTAAGTTACTTACTCGCTGTGGGCTCAGTTTCTTCTTTGGTATAATCGGAGTAACTAGAGAACTGACTTCATAAGGCTACTGTACGGATTAAATGAAGACATCTGGAATAAGATGTCTGGCACATAGTTAGGCACCCAATAGATACAACATAGCTACTTACCATGATGTGTATAAAGGGGATAATAGTTCGATCATATGCAGTCGTTGTGTGGATTACAGGAGATACTCGTGCATGGATTTGTCCTCTAAGAAAGTGCTCAGTATGTCTAGCTGTTTTTATTACCAACTCAGGATGAAAGCACCTAATGTTGAGAGATGTTAAGTAGTGACTGTGGAAAAGGACATCATTTCGTAGGGTTCCGTATATGTTAGACGTACGTTAATTTTTGTTGTGTATTTCTACTGTATTCCTATATTCTGTATAATTTTTTTCAGAATAAAAATTGCTCATTGTTTCACCGAACAACGTTGTGGGTTAAAGCTAAGCTTCCTGCCCACCCCCGCCACTGCACTTATCGAAAATTAGAAAGCCATCTGAGAGGAAAGAACCTAGAGAAAATTCCTGTGTGAGGAGTGAGATTGTCCTTGTGAAGGGTTAGGGCTCTAAGACTTGTATGCAGAAACTCATTGAGAAATAATCTCTGTTAAGATGCTGAAAATTATGGGAGGGAGGTAGGGGGATCCAATCCTGACAGTGAGATTGCCTCTCCTAACATTTCCAAAAATAAATACTTGCGGAAAATTTGTTTCTGTAAGATAAATTAATTTTAATTTATACGATTTTTGTACTGTGCTATAATACTTAAAGTAGTAGAGGTAATGAGAAAAATATATATATATAAAGTGCACCCGTTTTGTTAAATCAGAAATTAAGGAAACACTTTTGAGCCATTCAAAATCTCGCTGTTGGCTAAAGTGGAATGAGCAGATTTCCCAAATAGTAGCTTCAAGGAATTAATCCATTGAGTGACTGATGGGCACTCTTTACCATGAGCAGAAGTCAAATGTGGGTTAAAGCAATGAATTTGGGGAGCAGAAAACTTGCAGTTGAGTAGCTCGAGATATACCCAGAATAAGGCAGTGGATGCCATAGGGAGAAGCTGCTAGCACACTCCAGAGCGCCTACGGGATGAAGTCAAGATCAGACTGCCGGTCCACTTAAAGGGCATTGCTTCCAGGCTTTGTGCAAAGATGAAAATCTAACTTCCTTTACCAGGCGGGAAGCACTGCATGCTGATTGCAGTGCTCTGGAGAGAGTGAATGCAGGAACCTCCTGAAAATCAAGGAGAAAAAGGAGGAGGGGGCCTTTCTTAAGCTAATCAGAATCTGACAATGGCTAGAAGGATGTTTTAAGAATAGGCGGTGATTGGCCGAGGTGTTTTGTTATTGATTGGCTCCTGCGATGCGCTGGACTGTCTTTATCCCTGTGATAGGATTTATTTATTTATCCCTCAGAGAATATGGGCTCCCCCATTCTCCGGAACCTGGGAGCTTTCAGTCTAGGGAAGGCTCCACAACTCAACTGCTCTCGTCTTAATCTCTATTTAAGCAACAGTGAACTAGGGCTCCGTAGCTACTTGCCTCGCCAAACGAAAGAGCTGATTAGTATTTGCACAGGACTAGGAAATGTCTTTTATGAATGGGATGTGCACGTACCAGGCTGTACAGTATTGACTGGGAGCACTGCACTTATATCCTTGTTTAAATAGTTAGCAGAAGACGTTACATGAAAAAAAAAAAAAAAACGTGCTGAAGCGTTTAAAGAGAAAAATGTGGAGGCCAATTAAAGCCACAAAAGGCCTTGTGAATCGTGCGTTCCTTCTGTATTCGTGTGTGCAGGAGTAGACACGGAGGGCCGAGGTTGGGTGACTAGACTCAGTCAGGCTTGGAGGTTCTTCCTTAGCCACTTCTGCAGCTCTTTCTTCCCTTCCTGTCTTTCAGGACATGACAATATGCCCTCCAGAGCCACAGAGGACAGGCGTCCTCCTCTGGGCTCCTGTGGCCACTTCTCCACTCACATGGCAGGCCTGCCTGGCCTCCGCAGAGAATGACTTCCTGTGCGGTGGCTGACCGCAGGTGCCCGCCGACACAGGGTGCTGAGTGGCACTGAGAGCTGCTTTATGAGCCCTGCAGAGGCGGTGTGCATGTCTGCAGCTGCGTGTCCGTGACAGTACTGGCGTGTTCGGGCATCGCTGGCCCTACCTTCGTCAGGCCTTCTGTGTGGGAGCTATATGAGGCTTTTGTACCCCCACTTACTTTTCATTGCAAACGGGGCATCATCCAAAAAGCATGCAAGGGGGGGCTGGCAGGGGGTGCCTGGGAGAGGCAATGAATAAAAATACAAGAGGGCTGAGGAAAGGCAAGAGACAGGGGAGGGCTTCTGTGGCATGGTGAAAGAATATTTAACTTAGAACCAGGAAATGTGGTTGGCCTTCTACCACAGCTGCTGACTGGCCGTGTGACCTTGAACCCTGGTTTCTTTATTTGGAAGATGGTGGTCTAATCTTGCAGCTACCTGCAAGGTGGAGGTGAGATTAAGGGAGATATAATGCTTGTGGCGTCATCTGTCATCAGCACTCAATAAGTGTCTCCAGTCCCTAAGCCTTTCAAAGCCATCCCTCTGCAGGTTTGAGTTGAGTATCTCCCCTCTGGGTTGAAAGAGCAAGATTGCTTGCTCAAATGTTTTATTCCCCATAACTCGTCTTTTTCAGATTTGGTTCATCCCAGACTATCATTTTTCTGGACAGTATTTTACATTGTTGGTTAATACTGCCTTCCCCACTCAAAGGGGGCTCGGTAATGTTCAGTTATAAGAAAAGTACTAAACTTATCCTTATTTTAAAAACCACGAAACTTATTTCTGGTCACAAATATAAGGCAGAATTTATTTGCAAATAAATAAACTTGAAGTTAAAGAGTAAAGTAACCAAAAATAGTAATCTCAGTATAAAGAATCCGTGTGTGTGTGTGTGTGTGTGTGTGTGTGTATGTGTGTGTTACACAGGAGAGTATACGTATATGTGTTGGGTATTTTATTAGGTATTATTTTACTTAATGTGTTATTTAGAGTTCTGGATTCTTCAGAATAAAGTTTGTGGAGATTAAGGATGGGTGAATTTTATTTTCTTCATATTATATATATCTAAATCATAAGAGATTGGACAATGCCATCTGGCCTTGGACTCTGTGACAGGGTTTAGGTGAAGAGCTGGGAAACAAAGATGAGGTGTTGCATTTTCTTTTCTTTTTGTCTCCTAGCTTATTGAGGAATAATTGACAAATAGAATTGTATATACATTTTCCTTTCTTTTTTCTATTTTTATTTCTCTTAGGCAGAGAGAGAGAAAGAGAGAGAGAGAAAGTTAGAGAATCTCAAGTTGTAAGAATCTCAGCCCTCTTGTATCTTTATTCAAGCAGGCTCCATGGAGCTGGACCTGAGGCTCGATCTTACGACCTTGAGATCATGACCAGAACTGAAATCAAGAGTTGGATGCTTAACCAACTGAGCCATCCAGGCACTCCACATTTTCCTTTTTTAATGTTCTTCAAGAGTGCGATTGCTTCAGCTTTGCTGTTAGTCAGCAATAATGATAGCAAATACTTTTATATCATTTATCTCCTTGGCATTGGTTCTATTTGCCATATATATATGTAAGCACACATGCATATATAAAATACATATATACACACATATACATGCACAAACATACAAAATATATGACTTATGTAATTCTTTTTATAGAAGAGGTAAATGAGGCACAGAGAGGTTAAGTAACTTGCCCACAAGTCACACAGCCAGTGGAGCCAGGCTTCAATCACAGGGGGCTGTGTGACTTGAGCTTCTAGCAACTTCACTGACTTCATTGACAATGCTGGTGTAAGAAATCATGCTCGTTTAATGGGCATAAAATTTCCTTACTGCAAGGTGAATAAGTTCTAGAGATCTGCTGTGTAACATTGCGCCTATAGTTATAGTACAGTATTGTATACTTAACATTTTGTTCGGAGAGTAGATCTCATTCATTGTTCTTACCACAATAAAATGAAATTAAAAAAGAAAAGAAAAGAAACAATGCCTCAGACTGGTGTTTCATAGTCCTGATAAATTCCCCCTCTACTGAGGTGTCAATTCTTCCACAGTTTAGGAGTTGAAAATATGGTGTTTTGTTATTTTTTTTCAACATAAAAAGTGAAATATAAAAAGGGATCCTGGTTTAATTTTTTTAAGCAATTGAAGCTAAAACGCCAGCCAGACAAATTCTCCTGGGCATAGTAGACACGGAATCAATTGAGGAATGATCTTGTCATTTGTATAATGGGGCCATGATATTTCTCAAAGTCAGAAGGAAGAAGTTCACATCCAAAATGTCAACACAGGAAGGTAAGCTGGTTCTCATGGAATTTAGGTGAATCAAAGTAATTCCCACATAGCTTGTAAATGTTAAAAATAGTAGAGATTTTTTTTTTTGTAATTTTTGGAGTTGCCTTCCCTTTATAAATCAGTATTATCCAGTTTAGCTATCAGGGAATCTCACTATTTTATATTACTAATATCTGACTTGATATTTGGCCTTTGGTTATGTCTTAGGCAAGGTGTTATAATTTCCAGCTTTACCATCAAGTGAGAAAACTCACTTTTACACTGTTTTCAAAATGATATTTAAAAAAAAAACATTTATATTCTTCCAGCATTTTAGAATATGGGCAGAAGTAGATTTTAAAAACTGCTTGGTAATCCAGTTTGTAGATGGCTAAGGAATGGAAAAAAAAAAGCAGAGCTCATCTCGGTCACTCTAATTGATACTGACAACAGACACCATTTCCAAAGAATTCTTGTGGAAGAGCTACTCCTGCTGTCCAAGACTTCCCTGATTTGTTTTGTTTGCTCATTTGATGTGCAATCTTGTGGTTTCTGGCCCCCTTCACCATCTAAAGCAGAAAAACATATTCGATTCTCAGGCTGTTTTAACTGGAACTTGCTCTTCAACTTCTAACTGTTTCAACAAATGGAAGGACTTGACTGTGGAATTTTTTTTTTCCTTTTTAAGTGAACAGTTTGCCGTTGCTCAGATCCTACCACAGGTTCAACAGGCAAATGAAAACTATCTCTTCAGATGTGGTCACCCTTGACAGTTCGAAAGAACAAAATTACAATGCTTCAAGACTTGAAATAAAAACTCATCCTTGGAATGAGAGCTCATATTCCAAAGATGATATTAAAATGATAATAAGTTTTCATATTCTCCTTTTAGTCTAAAATTTCCCTGATTAAACACTACCCACAAGGCTGTCTTGTCTTCAACAGCCTTATAGTAAGAGTTCTGGAACCCTTGCTTGGTGAATGATGAGGAAGTGTTCTGGGATGCTGCTTTTATTTCAGCTTCCTTTTTTATTTTTGGTGATGCGGTTAGATTGAAATATTCTGGAATGAACCAAACTTGACTATGTGAGTACTGAATTTTATTTTTTATACTATTACAACTTAAAATGAGCGATTATTCTTGTGGCCTCTTATATTTTCCTTTCCCATCTTCTTGTGTTAAGTGAAAAACACAGGCACTGTTATCAATAAAAATTATTTAAAGAAATACTTATGAGGCAATCAGCATTCCAGTAGCTGGAGGAAGTGCTTTGCGTGGATTATGTCTTACAATATCCTTACCCACCTTTCAAGGAAGGTTCTGTTGTATTATTATCAGCATTATGCAGATAAGGAGACCTGGGCTTCCAAAAGGTCAATAACTTGTTCAGCATCATGTCACTGGTTCAGAGTTTCTTCACAGCAGTGCATCGACAGTTTGAATTGAATAGCTCTTTGTTGTGGGGTCCGTTGGGCATCCATGGACTCCACCCACTGAATGCCAGTAGCACTTCCAGTCATGACTATTAAAAATGTTTAGGGGCACCTGAGTGGCTCAGTCAGTTAAGCATCTGACTCTTGATCTCAGTTCAGCATGGTCTCATGGTTGGTGAGTTCAAGCCCCACATCAGGCTCCACACAGACAGTACGGAGCCTACTTGGCTTTTCTCTCTTTTCCTCTCTCATGCCCCTCCCCTGGTCATGTTCTCTCCCTCTCTCTCTTTCTCTCTCCCAAAATTAATAAATAAACTTAAAAAGAAATGTCTACAACATTGCCAAATATCCACCAGGGGAGGGGGGCAAAATGGCCCCTGTTGAGAACACTGGTTATGGGGCCTAGCTTGGGAATGTCTTAGATTAATCCCCTTCCCCTAAGATCCCACACTGCATTGCTTTTCTCTGTCCATATAGCAAATAGCTACAGCTCTTAGTTCTTCTTGCCTCTTTCTCTCCCCTGCCCTTTCTTTTTTCTGAACTTAGAGTTTTAGCCCATAGTCAATGGTCAATAATGTCTGCTCGTTCATCTCAATGATGGGCTAAAAGTGCAGTGATAAACACCCTCCTATTCTCTTTGTGGGTGTAGTCATTTAAAATGGCGTAGATGTCTGCACATTGGGAAAGGAATAGCGCACACAAAGCAGCATGCATGAAGAAACATACAGTAAGCATTTTTTTTTTTTAATTGCTCATCTGTCTTGCCTTGCTCAGTGTGTGCTTGGGTGATGCAGTAGTCTTGTGTTCATGAGGTTGACTTCTAATCACTGTGTCCTATGAATAGCTGAGTGGCCTTTTGCGTTTCCTAATTTTTTGTGGTTTTGATGAAATGAGAACCACCCTTGTATCGTGGTGCCTCTTACTGTGACTTTAGAGAGCGGTGTGATGTTAACTGCTGAACACTTTGAAAAGAATCCCGAGACATCCAATTTGTTGAAAAGTAAATCATCATTCAGGGGGATTGATTTTTAAGATGATATGATCTATTTCTTAGTCATCACTATATAAAGTAGAAGAAAGCAAGGAGGTAGCAACACAAGTCTCTCCCAAGCTATCCTCAGCCTGGTTTCAGTATTCTCAGGAGTAGTCACCTTTTCAGACTTTATAGTCACTGAGGATTTGGACAAACATCATTTTGAATTTTTAAAAATTTTTAATGTTTATTTCTCTTAGAGAGAGAGAGAGAGAGAGAGAGTGCAAGTAGGGGAGGGGCAGAGAGAAAGACACACACAGAATCAGAATCAGGCTCCAGGCTCTGAGCTGTCAACACAGAGCTCAACATGGGGCTCAAACTCATGAATCGCCAGATCATGACCTGAGCTGAAGTCAGATGCTCAACCAACTGAGCCACCCAGGCGCCCCAGACCGATATCATTTTGGGAGAATGGAATGAAAACACCCATTGGTGGTGTCTTCATGTTGGTGTCATCTGTCCATTTCCCAGAAGCTGAGGACATATCTGACCTTCTTCCAGTCTAAGTGTGTTTGAAGTGCATTGTCCTATGGGAATTCATTTTCTGTGGAAAGTCTGCAGTGGGAAGCATTTGAACTCTGAAAATCTGAAGATGCACACGCAGGGGAAGGACCACAGTCCTGTACGTTGCTTGGGGAAGTTATGGAGCAGGTTCCCATCAGCACTTGAAATGTAATTTAGGTGAATGCTTAGGTGATCAGAAACCGCATCCCCTTCGGCCTGCAAAATCACCATCAAATTGTTCTTGCCAATTAGCATAGACAAGAACTGAGGATTAAACAAATCTTTATATATCTAGGTTAGTAGACAACTAAATGGTTCCTCTTAATTGCTTTTGATTTACTGAGTGACAGGTGTACATGAATGCTTAACTTATAAATGAGATTCAGTTTTGTCTCCTAAATATATAGCAGTTTTATTGCTTAATAAATATTTCTTGAGCTAAACCCCGACTCTTATGGATGTGAGGAATAAAGAGACATTATGCTTACATAGAATGCTATATAAATTTAATATGCATTCATCTTATTGTTTTAAACACATAGAGCAGTCAAGAAATGAATGACTCACTCCACTAAATTGAAATAACAAAGTAAATTACAAATTGATTTTTTTAAGTGTCAAATTAAATATTTGTCTACATAAGTAGTTGATTTCACCCTGCCTGAGATGGGTCATTAAAATAGATGCAACAGGAAGAAAACAATAATCTTTTATGAGATTTTTTTAAAGAAAACACGTGATAGGAAAAAGATGGCTTTCTTATTTCTTAATGTTAATCAATATATTCTGTGATGATGGAAGAGAAAATAGAAAAGAAAGGAAATGACTCTAGAGAAGGAAGGAGGCAGCTCCTCCTTTGTTCTGCCTTTTACATCCCAATGGCCACATCCCCACTTTTCTCCCACTCTGGTAGCAGTCGGGTTACAAATTGTGGGACACACAGCAAATAGTGACCTTCACCCTCCCTTCCTCCTTTAACAGGAAAGAAAACTGGCACACACTTTCTCCTTTGGTGATAAAAGTGTAGCAACTCAGAATAAATGGGCAAAGAAGTGCAAAGAAGTATTGGCATTACTCTCGGTCACAAACTGACCACATGACTTCTGCACCTGTTCATGTAGGATGCCATGCCGAGGGCAGCGGGAGATCCAGACGTGGAGAATATGCTGCATTGCCGGTTCCATGAGCTCAGGGCTTTCTTTGTAGGCAATCCATAATATTTTAAAATCACATTAACATTTTGCATAATATTTTCAAATCAGTGGAAAGAAAATACACAAGATATATCTTCATCTCCTGTATGTACTACATCTCAATTCACATCTGATACAGGTACCATTTTTTCCCCAGTATGCTATATGGTCACCACTGGGTGACACTATGATTCATTAGGAAAATTTAGGTTAACATCTGGAGAAAGGAGAAAAAGATGATTTGATTAGATGTCTACATAAAATACCAAGATTAACTTCTCATTTCTTCGGGCATAGCTTTCAAATGGTTAACTAAAGATTTTTTTAGACTTTTCTTAAAACTTCTAAGTTTTTCTCTGATGCCTGTGGGCTCTACTCTGTGTTGCTTTTGAAATTCCATGAAGCTAACAGCTGCCTCTTCCTTATGATATTCAGACTCTGTTTCTGTACCTCATCACCTGGCTGCACGGAGAGTAAGTTAATATAAGGTTTACCAAATCTTTCATATGATTTTTTTAAGAAATAGAATTGGAACCCTGTTGATTTGATAAGATTGAGACATGTTGAGCCAAAATCAGTGGGTTCCAGGAGAATTTTAAATATGTCCTATACTTTCTGGGGATTGGAAATATTGAAGGGATATTGTTGAATATTTATAGTCTATCTGGAAACCAGTTAATAATGTTTTATAGATTTTGGACTCTTTATACCATTGCCAAACTTTAACTATTTCTTTTGGTCATTTAGCATTATGATTTTTTTTTTTTTGAGAGAGAGAGAGAGAGCTTGCGTATGTGCATGCACACAAGTCAGGGAGGACAGAGAGGGAGAGAGAGAATCCCAAGCAGGCCCCACACCTTCAGCACTGAGCCCAATGCTGGGCTTGAGCTTATGAATCACAAGATCATGACCTGAGCTGAAGTCAGACTCTTAATTGACTGAGCCACCTGGGCACCCCTATTTAGCATTATTTACATGTCTCTTGGTTACCTTTCTTCCCCCTCTTGAGTTGAGATTATTATAGACCTGGCTCTAGCATTACAGGTACTCAGTATCTGATTTCTAAAAATTATATTTTAAAAATTTCTATTCACCTTCTGTCCTTGGGATCCCATCATTTCTCTGCTATTTAGAATACTCAGATCACAAGTATCTCTTAATAATTTGTTTCAAATTTATCTAAAAACAATATTCATTAATACAAAGCTTATAATATTTAAATATTATTTACATTATATGAAGCAAACAAGTGATTAAAGTTTTAACTGATAGTAGTTGACCATACTTATTTTTTACCTAAAACGATTAGCTAAAATTTGTATTTTCAACAGTAATGAGGTTTTAAGCCCACTCAAATTGTGGTCTTCTGAATATTTTAATGAATTGGCTCTAGACCTAAGCAACTCAATCTACTTTGTCAAGAAAATTCATATCGCAGTTGATAGATCCAGATAATCTAGCAGCCATGTGAAACAGCCTAAACTCTGTCCTGACATAAAGAAGACGAGCCTCTTCCTGTGGCGGAAGACATGAAGCTTGGACTGGTGGGAAGAGACACACAGAGCTGTAAGCCCTCCCTGAAACATCAGCCCCACTGTTTGATACCCATTAGCATGGCTTCCTTCCACTGAATTTCCAGAAGATAAGAATACACTTTAAAATATCAATTTGTCTTGATTAAGGGCGCCAACTCTTGATTTGGGCTCAGGTCACGATCTCACTGTCGTGAGATGGAGTCCCACATCGGGCTGTGCACTTAGCATGGAGCCTGCTTGGGATTCTCTCTCTCCCTCTCTCTGCCCTCTCTCTTTCTCTCTCTCTCAAAATAAATAAATAAACATTAAACAATTGTCTTGATTAGAAAGGGTCTCTTAATACTCTAGAACCCTTAAAATGGGATGAAGTTGGTTTCTAATTTAGAATAAGAGTAAACCCAGGAAAGGAGAGGCCAGTTGTAACAACATCTGACCCATAGGGACAGAAAGAAATAATAGAAATTCCACAGACACACCCGCGTGTATGTCAAGAAGCAGAGACTTGACCCTAAGGAGAGTTACAAGTCTGTAAAAGAAAGTGACGCTCTAGGAGGAGATTAGAAATGTCGGTCAAGACTGAGTGACTACTGATGGGTGCAAGGGTCTTGCTCAGGTCCTACATATATCTGAAGTTTGCTTCAGGGAAGGGAGTAAGCCATGGTTACCACAGTTGCAGGAGTCTGGGCATTTGTGTTTGTGCATGGAACGTATGCACATGTGTGTCTTTTGAGTATGGTGATGTGTGCCTGAGCAGAGCTTCATTGAACTGTTTCCCCTGGTATCCTTGTGCCCAGTTCCCTCCTGCCTGAAGGTCTCAGCTCAGATGTCCTGTTTAAAATGCACCCACTCAGCCCTTTGCCACACACCCTAAACTCCTCTTACTGCTGTAAGTGCTCAATAAACAGGAATGTTCTCCCTGAGCACAGAAAGAAGTTTGGCTTCCAGAGTTGTGCCAATCTCCCGTCATTTCCAGTTGAGGAACGTACATGAGGCTTTTAAGTTTTGGTACTTGTAATTGTAAGTCTTTTTTCTATTTACATTTCATATAATCCTGAAAGAACTGAAGTTTTCTTAATAGTTCCCACATTAACTTTAGTTAATAGGAGATGCGTGTGATAGAATGACCCTGGGTTTTGGAACTCATATAATCCTAGGTTCAAGAGTTGATGGTTATAATCTCTGCAAATTTGAGCACATCATTTCATTTTTCTTAAATTTAGTTGTTCTTTTTTTTTTTTTAATCTCAAAATTGGGTTAATAGTAATGACCTACAAGAGATTTGTGAGGATTAGTGGTAAGATGTAAGAAAAAGATGCCTGACAAGGTGCTTGGCATTAAAAACATGCTCAGTAGTTGGTAGGCACACATTTTGAATATATGTATGTATGCTTATTTATTTTATATTTGTGTATATGCACGTGGCTATGTGAAATCATGGATTTCAAAGATACGGAAGAAAGAACCCTTTGAAGTCTATATGAAAAGAGCTTAGGAATTAATGTCCTTCTTTTATCCAAGGTATAAGTGCCTACCATGTTCAAAGAGCACCAATAGGATTAATATTCAGAATTTTCTTTGAAGTCCTAATACAGAAGGGCCTGGAAATGAAACCCATAGCTATTTCTATAGGGGGATAACTTCTTAATACCAAGCAATAGGCCCAGCGGGAAAACTAGGCCATTTCTGGTTCACTGCATTTTCCTGTCTTCACATATATATTCTCTCGGTGCCATGAAGAAGGTTTAGAGGGCTTCAGTTGACTGGCAAGAGGTGAGCACGTTCCTTACTTGGTGGGTCACTTAGAGTCAACTTCTACAAATCTCCTAAGGGCGGGTTGGGAGGCCTTTGAGAATTCTTCCCGTGGGGCTGGGCTCATGTTCATTGATCTTTGGACCGGCTTTAGGGCTGCATCTCTCAGGAAATTACAGTTCATTTTTCTGACTATTCAGGAAGGACCTTTTAAAATACCAGTGTCCAACAAACAAACTGTCTCTCCCTGCACGGGTCAGGGAGATGGCTTCTCACCCAGGGGCCAGGAAACAGGCTCCTCTGAACTCATGCAGTTGTTTGTTTTCATGTGTTATCTCTTCTTCCAGATCTGGAGAATGACACAGAACCTGGCCTCACGGATTTAGGTGGGATCCATTAAAGAATCACCCCCCACCCCCTCATCTTCACAAGAGAGTTAAAATGAATGAAGCATTTCTGTAAACATGAAAACAGTTGGACAGGCCCTTTTCATGTAGTTCTTCTTTTTCTCTTTTTGAGATGCTCTAGCATATTTGCTATTTGTTGTGCTTACGCCTTGTAGAATCGTGGACCAAACAAGATATTAGACACAAACGCAAGACAGGACTTTTTTAAAGTAACTTCTTCTTTTTCTTTTTTTTTCTTTTTCTTTTCTTTTCTTTTTTTTTCCTTTTTTTTTTTTTTTTTCCCAATATGGAAAGAAGACTTCAACGTGAGAATTTAGTTTTTGGAAATTTCCAATGTGCAAATTAGATAACAGAATTACAGATTTAGACCTTCTGAAGAAACTGAATCCATGATCTTTTGAAAGCCATTTTTTAAAAAAACATTTTCACTATTTAAACTCTTCCTGCCTATCACTATGGCACCTGGGAGAATTTGGATGTTTCATAGACCAGCAGTTACCATGCGACTGCACAGATCAGAACACGCTAACTGTGCCTTGCTGGTTGTGTGATGTGTTGACTTTCAATTGATTTTAAGCACACTTTAAATGGTAATGAGAATGCTGAGCTGGGAGATAGCATATGGCTTTAACGATTTGATTCTAAGAAAGCAAGCAAACATTTAAAAAATGATAGAGTTTCATGATAGCGAAAGTCAAGGTGAAATCTGAGTGTTTGAATGACAGAAATTATTTCTTCCCTCTCTATTATTTTCAGCCGCGCCTGTATTTTATTGTGTTAATATGAAAAATAAAGAGGAAAATCAGAATTTGCTATCGAAGTTTAGATCAAATTAAATATGACATAAGGCTTTGCTCAAAAGGTATGACTCCTTTGGTGCTTTTGAACTCCAATCACCCTTTCAAGCAAAATTTAATATGAAAAGTCAATTAAAATATAATAAGGAAAAATGTAGTTCAAGGAGCTGGAAAATGAGAGAATATGTGTCAGGGTGTGAAAGAAAAATGAAGAGAAATATTAGCTATTTAGGCATGAACTACTTTTGTATATATGTAAGTGCTCAGTACATATTCTCTTATTAGCTGATAGAAATATGTGAGTAAACGAGATGAGCCACTTGGAGATATTTTTTTTCTTCGTCAGGAAAAACATCACAGTGTCATTACGAAGTTAGTTTTCTTTATTTGTTCTACTAGATTTTACTGTCAGCCATTCCCAGCTAAATAACAAAAGTCTGTGAGGTTATTTTTTTTTCCCCTTAACCTGCTCTATGTTAATACTGGAAATAAAATGCAGTCGGTTTTTAAGATTTGGGGGGGCTTTAAGCAACTTCTGAGAAGTCCCGTCTGCTCACAGAGGCAGCATGTTTCTCTACAGTTCATTCATTTCTACTTCTGCAGAAAGCTAAAGATATTGGTGAATTCTATAGCAGATGTGTGGCTTAAAATTATATACGAATAAGATGTTACAGCTGAGCGGGATCTCAGAGATGATATACTCCGGTGGTGTTTTTTTGACACAAACAGAAGTGACTTATTTACAGCCACAAATATAATTTCTGCAGTTGGGACATAACCCTTTGATCTCCTCTGGTTTAGACTCACATTAGTAGCTTTGTATTGCTAGTATTTCACTGTAGTGGTTTCACTTGAAACTGTTACTCTCGTTACTTCATATAGAACAATTTATATCCAATGATGAAAATAATGATTCCCATTTATTGAGTCCTTGGTCCATTCAGGCCACTTGCTCCGTAAAGACTTTGCATGGATCCCCTCATTTAATCTTGACACCCACGTTGTAAGGAATTTTTGGATTAGAGGAGTTAAATGGTTTGCTTCTCAGCTCTGAGCTCTGCTCATTAATGGCAGAGAAGGTGTCTGGAGACCCAAATCTGTCTGGCTGTATTTATTCATCCTTGAACTAAACATGTTTCCTAATTTAGTTAAATCATTCTGTTGGAATCCTAAACTTCCTTAGATTTTCAAGTGATTTTAGATGGCGGTGTATAAACGATACTTATCAGAAGTCAGGTACCGGAAGCAGATTCAGGAACCCGTCTTCTCTGTCACTCTCATCATCATCACACTATATTCATTCTATTTATTGTAGGGCTCGGCTTCTGATGGTAACATTCAGATACTCTGAGAAATTCTTTAAATCTCAAAGCTAATTTTCAGTTGGACCCAACAGGTGGCACTCCATCCCTGGGACTCATGGGATGTTCAAGCTGAAAGAGACCTGAGGCATTGTAAAAACCTTCTTCCTGTTATGGTTTTAATACTCAAGAAGAGAAATGAAATAACTTTCCTCAAGGCCACATATGTAGTTAGTAACAACACTGAGACAAAGAGCCAGGTCGCTACAATCTATGGCTATACCTCTGTCTGCTATTCAGACAGGCTTTCTTGAAAACTAATGTTGAGGGGCGCCTAGGTGGCTCAGTAGGTTAAGTGTCTGACCTCAACAGAGGTCATGATCTCATGGTTCGTGAGTTCGAGCCCCGTGTTGGGGCTCCATGCTGACAGCTCACAGCCTGGAGCCTGTTTCAGATTCGGTGTCTTCCTCTCTTTCTGCCCATCCCCAGCTTGCACTCTGTCTCTATCACTCTCAAAAATAAATAAACATTAAAAAAATGGAAATAAAGAGTAGTGTCGAGTAACGAATTTAATCATCTACAACATATTTTATGCAGCTATGAATTAGGATGAAAGAAGGGAAATGATTTTGTGTTTGTTTTAAATTCAGATGGCAAATGCGACCAGATTTTGGCTGCATGAAACACTCTTGACTCAATAAGCTAAAAATATCTTCCAATGTCAGAGATGGCTATGTTCTGGCTGTTTCATCCCTAGAACATGCCCAAGAATCGTACTAATAAACAGCCTCAAGTTGCTGGCTACACTGGTACAACACGTTGCTATTCCTAATTTTTAAAGTAACTCTGTAAGGTAGGTATCACTATCCCTGTTTACTGGGAGAAAACCATGATTCACTGAAGTTAAATGATTTTCACCATGTCATATAGCTAGTCGTTAGAATATTCAGAACTTGAACACTGGTTTCTCTAGCTATGAAGTTTACACGTTTCCCTCTGTACCACATTGGCCTAACAAAATTGAAGCCAATTAACGTTGAAGAATTATCAAGCACATCTAACAATGCCACTCACAACAAAATCAATTCCTCCTTCCTAAATTGCGCCTTAGACACTCAGTTAACGCATTCATTCATCTATCCTTTCTTTATTTCATCGGCGAGTTAACACCTGCCTGTGTATTTTACAAGTGAGGAAACCAGGTCATGGCAAGATTAAGTCATTTCCCCAAGGCCACACAACCAGAAAGTAGCAAATCTGGGATTTCAATTCAAGACCCAGATAAAAAGATAGGCTGTAACTGGCTATGAAAAATTTTAAGTGACAATATCCTCACAAGCAGTAGATACAGATTTTTGAGTGGCGTCACACAATGATACCCCCAGGAAACTCATGTAAGTAATTGAGAGCGTCTAGAAAGGAGATGCTGGGGACAAGGAGATGTGGGACAAAGTGTAGTTTTATTTAGCTCATTATGGGGGAAGCAGCCATCATATGAAGAAGCACTTAGAAAGGAAGATCTGGCCTCACCAGTGCCTCATTTGGGTGGTAAGTTTGGAAGAAGGAGGACGAGTGGTGGCCACTACTGTGGAGTCACTGAGGGAATGTCACTGTCACCGGTTAAATTGGAGAAGTCAGAAGAAGAGCTTTGAGAGATCGGTTTGAAATTCTGGCTGGATGTATGGCTGTTAACGTCCATAGGTCTGGAAATCAGATCAGATGGATCAATGTTGGAACTGGGTTGACGATTTGGAATCCAGCTTTATACTATTAAAGCAGGAACACTTAATTGTGTGTTGAAGAGAAGGTGCATGAGGATTGAATTATAAGGATGGTCCACCTATTTAAATTTTTTTTAATGTTTGTTTTTGACAGAGAGAGACAGAGCATGAGCGGGGAGGGGCAGAGAGAGAGGGAGACACAGAATCTGAAGCAGGCTCCAGGCTCCGAGCCATCGGCACAGAGCCCGACACAGGGCTCGAACCCAGGAACTGCGAGATCATGACCTGAGCCAAAGACCTGGCTCAACCGAGGGCCTGAGCCACCCAGGCGCCCCAAGGATGGTCCACATTTAGAGGCTGGGAATCAAACGGATGTGGTCAGAAAAGTAAGAGGAAGACTAACTAGTAGGATATCAGAGAAACTGGTAGAAATGGAGAGTTTAGGGAAAGGAAACATGATCAGGAGTAGCAAGCCTCGTGGAGAAGTCAAGGTAAAGGACAACTGAAGGAGAGCAGTAGATTTTATATTTGGAAATCGTACTGTGGACTTTAAGAAAAATGTTTATTTATTTTGAGAGAGACAGAGAGAGCCGGGGAGGAGCAGAGAGAGAGGTGTGACAGAATCCCAAGCAGGCCCCACGCTGTCAGCACAGAGCCCGACGTCAGGCTCCATCCCATGATCCGGGAGATGGTGACCTGAGCTGAAACCAAGAGTCCAATGCTTAACTAACTGAGCCACCCAGGCACCCCCCTAGTGTGGACTTTTTAGAGAGAAGTTTCAAGTCATATAAGCTGGGTCATAAGGAACCAGAGGGTAGGATATAGAGATGACATGATTTATGTAAATGCAAAGAGAAAGGCAAAGCGAGAGCTTTGGGATTGAGTATTGGGAAAGAGGTTTTGAATAGTGGAGACCTGATCAGCTTTGCTAGCAGAGAAGATCTGGTTGGAGGTGAAACCTTCATCTTAACATCTAGCTGCATAGTATCATCCACTCCAGGTACTTAGTAGATGTTTGTGGAATATTGTCACTTGCCTTTTATAAAGCCAGAAAGATGGATAGTCCCCTCATTTTATTTATTAAAAACATGATGAAATCAAACAAACAAATGGAAGCCATGACCTCTAGTTGGCAGGAGGGAGCGGAGGAAGTTGGATGGAGAGCACAGGGTTAAGTTCAGAAAGAAGAAGGTTCACTCACGGCCAGGCAGGGGCTACAGCTCCTGAAGGCAGTGAAGATGCAGATACAGAGACTGGTGCGCTGAAGGGAGCATAGGATGAGATTTAAAGGACGCAAAATGTGAAAGAGACCACCTGCAGAATGTACCCAGGGCAGGCAGTAAACTGGCAGTCCAAACCCATCAGGGGAAGGTTGAACTCACCACGGACCCACAGACCATTGTCGAGCCATTTTGTCAGCATTGCTTACAAGCCCCTTTGAACTTTAAATGACACAGCGTGATCCTAATAAAGAGGTCCTGGAGCACAGCCAGGCTGCCAAGACGAAAATTATGCCCAACATCACCAATTCCCCCAGAGAGACTGCAGGCCCCTGGATAATAGAGGACAGCAGGCTGTCCTCGCAGCTGGTTAATGGCAAGCTGCAGTGGATGGGTGGCCTGGGGAGAAAAGCCCTAAAGATCTTTCCACCCCAAAGGAAACAGCATAGCTTTAGCATCAGAGCACTTGGGTTTCACCCCCAGCTCTGCTACCCACTACTTTGATAAGGGTGAACAGATCCCTGGAACTGCCTGAGCCTCAGTTTTGCCATTTGTAAAATGGCCCAGTGACAAGACTTGCCTCATTAGACGTGGGACGATCAGATGACATGTAAGGGAGAGTGCTTTGTAAATGGCAAATTCTATGCAAACATTATCTCTTTAATGGTTTTCATTATTGTTGGTAAAGCTGCAAAGATGTGGATGGCTAAGAAACAGTACTAGCAGAAAGATTACCCTGTATCTGAGTCCTATACCTGGAGTACAGTACTCGGAAATGCACTTGTCCAGGAGTCCACCATGAAAGGTTCTGAATACCCTGTACAGGTGGTTGCTCCTAGAAGTCAAGTAGAAGACTTTGACAAATAATACTGCTTCTTGGTCTGTATGGAGGAAAGGCTCTTTTCAAAATAGACTCATGAGTTTCTTAACCATATCTAAAATTTACCATTAAATACGTATTCGTAGTAAAGAGTAGAGAAGTGTATTTTGTGGGTATATATTTGCATATATATATATATATATACACACACATATTCTGTAAATGCATGTAAAATTTTACATGCATGTTTACACAAAATTACATATACAGCTACTTTATTTTCTTTGCTCTAGCCTATAAAGCTGTCTTTTCAAATGATGATACATTTATTCCAGTTTCTCAAAGTAACCGTCTTGCTATAACAACCTTGCAGTGGTCCCTGTGCTCAGATTTAGAGTTACCACTGCAGAATCATTCCTGCTATGCTCTTGGCTCTTCTCTGGGCCCAGCTCCTCTACTGGAAGGCAACGTGACGCTTCCGATTTCATTAAAGCACCCTGTAGCTCAGAGAACAAATTGGAGAAATCAGGATTGATTACATTCTGTGCTCTCTTTGTCTTCATCAGGATCTGTTCAAAGCCAAGTTAGAGTTTTCAAAGTGAGCGTAGCTTAAGGGGGCTCTACATTCAGTACAGAAAACTGATTTGGTAAAAAAAAAAAAAAAAAAAAAAAAAAAAAAAACTCCAGTTATTATGAAAAGTGAAATGGAAAGAGTGAGTGTAATTTTGCTTTAAGAACCCTACCTTAACATCAATGCCTTCATTCACCCTGTGGGGGAATGGATCTGGCAACTTATTTATCAGGAAACGAGTTGCTACAATGTCATAAATGGATGGCATATCCTTTGATGTGTGAGAATTCTGCGTGGGGACCCTTCATTCCTGCTGAAAATGAAACTAATAACCATTTGGAAGATATATTGTAGAGAAAAATATGCCATAACCCCAGATGAATGGTCATCTCTCTTCTTGGATTTATTTTGGGGAGTCAGGCAGGGGGGTCTTGAGGTGATTTTCTTCTTTACTACTGGATGAGGAGTTGGAAATGAAGTTAGTCTCAAATGCCACTTCCCTTCCAAGTCCTTCAGATATTCCCAAATATCCCCCCTCTTTCTTTTCAGCCTGGATATAATTTTGTTGATACCTCTATTTATGGCATTTATGACCTTCTGCCTTCAATTATTCATTTATCCATCTTCTTTGCCTTCTTTTCCCCTAAGTAACGTGCAGGCAAGGACTTGAGCTGATTTATTTCTGAATTCCCTGAAGGCACTCAGTACAGAGCTCTTCACTTAGCTCGCTCACTTGGTAGCTGCTGAAGCTATTCCAATGAGGTAAACCCCAGAGAACAGGAGATAGAGACCTCTTTGCTTGTGTCTGTGTCTGTAGGGAAGACGAAAGTTGAGGTTCTGGGCATCGATTATTAACAGAAAAAAAAAGGCTTCTGTCATTAATGCTTTCTAGAATAATCGCATTGACTGAATAACTGATAAGCTCAAAACCAGCATATGAAGAATGACCCTGTCTTATTGTTCATTGATGAGTGACTTCTGCTTGAGGACAAGATAAGGGCAGATAAATACCTTCTGATAGAAGATGAAGGGGTTCTCTCTTTATTTTTTCTTCTCTTTTCTTTTTGTCAGATCTTGGCAGGTAATTGAGACCTGGATTAAGAATGGAGAAAAGGTCAGAGATGAACATTGTACAGATTTCTGGGTAACGAAAAAAGTGACTCCACTGCTTTTGATGGGGACGTGTTGGCTGTGTTAAAATACACCGCTTTTGTTCACGCTCACATCATTGCTTTCTTTAATATTATTTCTGTGAACTCAGGAATTTCAACAGTTCTCTTACCTAAATTAATACTACCCAGTTTTACTGGATTTTAAAAACATTAATGGGGAGTTTTTGTTTTATCATTGTTAATTTGGGGGGATGACATGGGATGAAAAACTGTCACTTATCTTAACATTGGAAAGGAAGAAGTTCTGATAGAAGTGATTCCACCTCCTTCTGTAAAGATATGTGTGACACCAGGCCTAGAAAAGTTAATTGGCATGCCTGTATTTTTTTTTAATGTTTATTTATTTGAGAGAGAGAGAGAGAGAGAGAGCAGGGGAGGGGCAGAGACAGAGGAAAACACAGATTCCAAAGAAGGAGGCTCCAGGCTCTGAGCTGTCAGCACAGAGCCTGACGCCGGCCCGGACTCATGAACTCGGACATCATGACCTGAGCCTAAGTTGGATGCTTAATCGACGGAGCCACCTAGGCGCCCAACTGACATGCCTGTATTAGCAGAACATTCGGGAGTAAAATCAGGATCTCAAAAATCTTACCCAAGTCTTCCTTCAGTTATACTTTATTTCACGTTTTCCACCCTGTTCCTCTGTGGCCTGGTAATCTTCTCTAATGTGCATATTTATTTACCCAGCTAAATTTTAAACTTTTCAAGGACTTGGATCACATCTTTGACTTCTTTTCACCTTGCACAACCAAGCCTGCACTTTTGAACATTATTATTCACATGAGGTCACACTTCAAGGATTAATGATGGCTGTGGGCAGTATTTGTTTGTACAAATTGCTGTGGATGAAGAAATTGAGAGTTGGAAACCTCCACCAAAGGAAAAAAAAAATCAGAAGCAAGATAAATAAGCCTACGGATTGTCTTTAAAACTGAGGACCGTTTCTTTTTTGTTCTTATTGTTTTTTTTAAAGTGGACTAATGGCAGAGGAAATAAAAAGATGCAGATAAACTAAATCGTTCTAAACTGCTGCAGTTCAGCACACTGCTAGAGAAATACCTTCAAAGAGGGCTTAGAAAATGGGAAAGAAATTAGTCTTTCCTGCTGCCTGTGTGCGCAGAGGGGCGGCCCACGGGGATTAGGAAAGAAAATGGGAAGACCACAGTGGCCCTCCCAGCCTCATCTGGCTGTCAGGGCCCATTAGTGAAGACGGGACGCTTTGACACGGAGGGCTCAGAATCATCACAGGTCACAAAGACACCACTAAGAATTCATAACCCTTTTGGAGCCTAACTGCAGTGCACCTGATAAATAATTCAGGGAGTCAGAAGTGCCTGGGTGTGGAAGACTCTAAGTGTGCTTTTTCATCTTCTTTAATAACATCCAAGACTTTCCATCTATTTGATTAAATTTTCACTCCCTCTTTCTCTCATCTCCCTTCCTCCCTCCCTCCTCTTTTTTTCTTTCTTTCTTTCTTTCTTTCTTTCTTTCTTTCTTTCTTTCACCTCCCTCCCTCCCTCCTTCCTTCCCTTCCTTCCTTCCTTCCTTCCTTCCTCTCCCCCATATATGTTTCTCTCTCTCTCTCTCTCTCTCTCTCTTTATGTCAAGAAATGTCATTTAGGGAGCCCAGTGGTTTCTTTTCTCTTAGCTATACTTTGCCTTTGCTAACTCACAACAGTAGGTGGAAATAGGGAGCATTATTTCTTTCGGTAATGGTAGCTGTCTCCATTGGATGGTGCTCCTCAGTTTGGCTTAAGTTTTTGCCTCAGTAAAATAGGTTACGGGTTTCTAGGTTTTAGGGCCGATAGAACTGCGAGACGCATTTGAAAATGGACATAGTATACAAGTTGTCTATATCAGGTACACTAGGGGAAGTTTAATTAAGTTTAATTAAGAAAGCATTAAAATATTTAATAATAACTTATAGACACACACACACACACACACAAACATTTAAATGAACAATAATTTGCCAGTCTTTTCATGTAGGGCCCAGGGTTCCATCTGCTTATGGAACTTATTGGATTCCTGTTTTCTTCCCCAAATGCATCAACTCTGATTTCCAGTTTGCTTTCTTATAGTGCACTTAAAACATTCAGGCACAAGGAGAGTAATCTGAGTGCAAAATCTTCACAGAATTTTAAGATTCTGCTCTCTCCATATTTGTCTTCCCTAATGTGCCAGCAACTTTAACTGACTTGCTATTGAATAAAAAAAAAAAAACCTGTTTTTATATTCAACCATGTTTTCATATGAGTAACTCCCTTTTTGTACTTCTGTTTTATTGCTTTATAGAATCTTTATTCTCGTGTAACTACAGTACAAAAGCACCCCTAGCATAACATGGTTGGGAACTCTTGGTAGGCATAGAGCTCGAAAGTCAAGAGTGTGTGTATAGATGCTAGACGAACACTGAGCCGCCACTAACATCCCCTGTGCCACTGCCGCAGTCAGTGAGGGTACAAATCATCTTCGGGTATGTTGATAAAATCTCATATTGGTAAGGAACTTTCTGCTACACGTATCCCAGCTACTATATATCTAAGATGCGTAACACTCAGAAAATTAAACGTTTAACGTCTCAATACCTACATCGCTAGAATGGCAATATAATAATAATAGTTATCACATAGGGTTGCCGCGAGAATTAAATGAGTTGACGGATCTCAAGCCTGTGACAGTATGCACGTCACAGTTTTACAAGGCTCTCAGCACATGCTAGCTATTATTATTCTTATTTCCATGCTTGGTATTCTTACTTCCAATCTATGGAAGTATTTCTCAAACTTTTTTTTTTTTTTATTTCCCTCCCCTGAAAAGTTGCCTAGATTTTTTCTTTTCCTAAAGACCCCCTTCCCTCCTGACATTTTAATACTGCAGACATTCAGTATGTCTGTTCGTGTAGTGTGGCCACTGGAAAGCCCATAAACTATCATAATATCTGAGGATTTCTTCTCCTTTTTTCCGAGAACCAGTGTGTACCTGCCTTGGGGATGCTGTCCCCCTTGTCAAGAATGCATGACCTGTTGTGTTTCAGGTGATTGTACTCCCCCTCTACCCAAGGCAGTGGGGCGCTGTGTTAGAGTGGGCGTGGCTCAGGACATGGCTGAGCAAGTTGACCTGAGAGTCATGCTCACTTCCCCAATGGATGTTCCCCTCCCTGAGACAGACACTTAGATTTGGGAACTGTTGATACAGACAACCCTGTGAGGAATTGAAGCACATCAATGATTTTTAGAGTCTGAGAGAGCAATTATAGTTAGACAATATACTTTTCTTAATGACCTCTTAGTAGCTTTCATTTTTTTTTTTTATTAATGGATTATCATCGAAGGTATGAAGTTGTTATTCATTTGCCTGAAAAGTAGCGGGGGGGGTGGATGGATTCTTGAAACTGCTGGGGCTATGACCATGGCACTTGAGAAAAGGTTTTCAGCTCCAAGAGTGAGAAATGCTTAAGGCCTAGAAGCTGAGATTAGGTTCAGAAGGAGGTCCAGAGTGGAGGTCCAGAAGGAAGACTTTCCAGCGGTACGGAAACTCAAATCGCTTTGCAGTCCTGCTCTGAGAGTGAGACGTATGTGAGCTCTTTTCTTTTCTTTTCTTTTCTTTTCTTTTCTTTTCTTTTCTTTTCTTTCCTTTCCTTTCCTTTCCTTTCCTTTCCTTTTCTTTTCTTTTCTTTTTTTCTTTTCTTTTCGTTTTTAAACATTTATTTTTGAAAGACAGAGAGAGACAGAGTGTGGGGGGCGGGGGGCGGAGAGACAGAGAGGGAGACAAAGAATCCAAAGCAGGATCCAGGCTCCAAGCTTTCAGCACAGAGGCCGACTCAAGGCTCAAACTCACGGACCGCGAGATCATGACCTAAGCAGAAGCTGGACGCTTAACTGACTGAGCCACCCAGGCACCCCTAGCGAGCTGTTTCTTAATCACTCAGTTTACAATAGACTCTGGCATATCTTTCTTTTCTGCTATGTGGTGAACTACTGTTGTAAGGTATCTCTCTGTTAGTCTACTGGAGCTGCCATAACAAAGTTCCACACACTGGGTGGCTGAAACCATAGAAATTTCTTTTCTCACAATCCTGGAGGCTGGAGGTCTGAAATCAAGATGTCAGCAGGATTCTAAAGCCTCTCTCTTCAGCTTGTAGGTGGTCATTTTCTCTCTGTGTTCTCACATGGTTCTTCTGTGTGTATCTGTGTCCTGATCGCCTCTTCTTATAAGGACACCAGTCATAAGGGATTAGGGCCACGCTAATGACCTAATTTTAACGTAGGTATATCTTTGGAGTCTCTGTTTCCAGAGGTGGTCACATTCTGTGGTTCATGGGGCTATGACTTTAACACATGAGTTTTGTGGGACACAACTGAGTTCATGATAATCCACTACCTGTCGTGTGTGGACATTCAGCAGTGAATTAATGAATGAACGGATGGATGAATGAATGAATGGGTTAATGAATGAATTTTTATTTTATTTTTGGCCAAGTTTGAATTAGCAATTCTGTCCGTTCTTGTGAGTTATTAGTAAGTTTCTTAAAATGTTTATATTTTTATCTCTTTCACTCTGAAAGAGATAAAATTCCACGGCGGTGTTTCTATTTTTTCGGTAGCTGTGCACAGTTGTTCTCTCCATGGTGACATTTCCTCTTATCACCTGAAGGGCCACTGTCACCAGAAGCACTGCCCTAGACATTTGTAGGGCCCTGTGCACGAGTTGGAGAGGGAGGCCCACCTCAGATTTAATCCCTTGAAAGTTATAAATCTTATTAACAAATTGTTTAAAAAGTGTATACAGTTCTCCTAGGTGACTGATCTGTCTTTTAGAGTGGCCTGGAAGGCCAGCCAGGCTTGACTTTAGAAGTCTCACACTCCACCACATTCTGCATGGAAAATGGCGGTGCAGAGAAAACTGGTAGCAACCCTTTTCTCTTCCCTCAGGGGCTGTATCCTGAGCCCCAAGGGGCCTTGGGCACACACACCAGCTCTGCATTTCCCCCACCGAGACAAATCGGCCTGGAGGTGCCATAACCCTGGGAAGACAGATGCAGCTGAGAAGCCCATCAAGGTTCTGGGAGAAGGTTTCTGCAACCTGGGTACTCAGAGCATAGCCTAGAAAGGGCTATATAGGCTCTGGACGGTCATGGCCTGTAGCCCTGTGCACACCGTGGCCCTGGTGGGAAGGTGCAGGGTGCACGTCTTGAGGGTGATGCTGTGGTCAGTGGTCAGTCTCAGTTCTTTGAGGAACTCGCCTTGGTTTTGAAATTATTCCCATGCTCTGACTTCCCTGAAGAGGGAGCAAGAGAGGGGACAAAACAGTCTGAGGAAACATTAAGGTCAGGGCTTAGCCACATCCAAAGGAGGCTAATGGAGGGGGGTTGTTGCACCTGAGAATCAATCCCTCCATTAAGTCCTGATCATAAATCTCCAGCTTCTGGCCTCACAAGTCCCACGAAAGACGGACTCATTCTTTGTGAAGAGATTTGGGTCTAGAAAGTGTGAGCAGATTTCCAGTGGAAGCTGGCAATGCCCGGGTTCCTGCACCCTCACCCTGAGTGGGGTCCACCCTTGCCTGAGGGGAGCAAAGCAGCAACCCCAGCACCCTCTTCAGGTGAGACAGAACAGCCTCCATGGAATGATGCGGCCCCGCCTCACCCTGGAGAGCACTGGCAACTTTTTTGTCACTAGGGTCACTAAAAGCCACTTTTTCAAATTATCCAGGGTTATTTGCCTGGCTGTGCTCCTAGCTTCAGAAAACCAAATAAATAAATAAATAAATAAATAAATAAATAAAAAGCCAGTGCTTTTCCTCACCACACAGAATAATTTATAGTAGGGACCAATTTACTTGCTAGGGAACAGCAGGTAGTCTGTGCCTTTCCCAGTGAAGGGGACATTATGCCAAGCAGGGTGGCTGGCTTCAGTGCTGAGGATAGAAGGGGAGAGACCCTTCTAATTAATTATGTGGCTGTCTTTCCCCAGCATGGGTACCTCACTTTGTCTTTTAAGTTCTTGTTTAGTCAAAGCTGTATTTCTTTTATTTATTTATTATTTATACTTCATCTATTTCCAAAGAGAATTTGAGACAGCTGAAAAATGGTGGAGGGGGGTGGCGGATTTGTCCTGAAGCAGGGCATTTAAAGAGAAAATTCTGACAGAAGAAGTACGGAGCTTACTTTGCCTCACCGAGCCCCTCTTCTCCATCGCATTTTCTGTTCTACTTTATCCTTTCCCCCAAACTTCTTTCAGCTTTTTGCTGTAGAGATTCAGGTTGTCTCTTTTGATCCTTACCTTCTCTCACTGTACCCTCCCTGTTTTAGTCTATTTAATTGTAGGCTTCCCATTGCCCTGAGAATAAAATCCAAAAGGCTTGCTAAAGCCATGAGACTTTGTGTGACCAGGATCATCAGTGGCCCTCTGTTCACTCCACTCCTCACCAAATGCCAGCCACATTGGTCTTGTAGTTCTGGGAAGAGGTCAGGCTCTTCCTCCATTGATCTTTGCTCCTGCCCTTACTATGCCCAGAGTGTTGTTAGCCTCTCTCTTCTCATGGGCTGTCCTCCCTTTTCCCAGATGCCCCATTCATTACAACTCCTCATTCTTTGGGAATCCCATTCTGCAAAATGTCATCCATGACCTCCATATCTAAACCTACACCTATCACCCACACTGATATTCTCTGTCACCCTTCTTTCTTTCCTTCATGACATTGCTCACTATCTTAGCATTTCTAGTCTCATGTTTATAGTATTTTTTTCTTTTCTTCTTCTTGACTGTATTTTTCATCTTTGTATCACAAAGATCCCACACTGTGCCAGGCACATAGTACGTAACCGCTCAACAATCGTTTGATGAATGAATGAGTGACAAACACTAGCTCTAGGAAAAGGTCAGATATCCTTTACTTGATTTAGAATGTTTGCCAAGAATGTTTGGATTTCTAGAGAGAGTAGCATTCTAATCCAAAGGAATTGGTTTATATTTATAACATTTTAAGCATCAGGGATCTGGTGAGGAAAGGTTTTTGAGGAAACCACATCACGTTAAGTGGCTGCCCACTCAAAGTGTGTTTTTCTTTGACCTATTTCTTGAATGTTTTGTCTCAGAGAGCAGACCTGCCATTTAAGATGTAATACTTTAGAAGATAAGCCTTGTTAGAACAATCATAGTATTCCCAAGGGTCTGGGGGGGCACATTTTAGTCAAGTATGAGAGTGTAACTAAGGAAGCAATGAGTAATCTGATCTAATTCCATACATATGATGTGTTGAGACTCATCAGTCTCAATGTTTTAAATTTGCTTTATCATCCCAAACATCCTGTTACTCTCTAATACTTGAGTTTGTAATTTTACTTAGAAGTGAAGATTGGAACTCTTTCTTGTACAACTATCAAGTAACTGAGACAAAGATGAAAAAACAGCTCAAACTGTCTTCTCACGTGATGTGTGGGTTAGAGTTACTGGGACCATCGTTTAGCTGTGTTGCTTCCCTCTGGTGGCAGCTTTGTGTACATGGGCTTGGTGGGCAAGCACAGAGTCAGACTGTAGTTTGCTTTTCCTAAAGGAAGGAAGGAAGGAAGGAAGGAAGGAAGGAAGGAAGGAAAGAAAGAAAGGAAAGGAAGAAATCATCATGTTCTCCTGGTGTCTGTGTGTGTGTGTGTGTGTGTGTGTGTGTGTGTGTTTGCGGTGGGGAAGGTACTGTTTTTAAACAGAATTAAGTGATTGAAAACGATTGACAGCATGTGATTAAGAAAAGACAAACTTTTCTGCACTTTGGATAAAGTTTGAAGTCTGCAGTGTTCACAAATGAAAGCAGTGCTCTGACTGTGTATAATAAACCTGTAAAAGATCTGCTCATATGTTTTAATTCCCCTTTGTTTGGAAAACATATCTTAAGATTCATTCAAATGAGAAAAGCTGCCAGTGTCGATTTTTTGAAGACAGCTTTTAAAATCTGTGCATTTTTAATATTTTCCTTTGAATTATTCCTTTTCTGCAGTGTGAAACTCACACTGGACACAGTACCAATGGTTCTCATCTGGGGTTTAATTTTAAGTCTTGGAAATCACTTGATTTTATCCCATATCTGATCATGCTGCAGGGGTCGGGGAGGATGCCCTTGAGACAAGGAGACGGTCAAGGAAAGGAAATAATCATTCTTCTTTTGTTGCTTTTCCCCTCTCATCGCTCAAATCCAGAAATACCCCCCTGAACATAGCCTGACACTTCAGCGTGACAGGTGTTCTGAAGATGAGAAGGTGCAACGTAAAAACTATTTATTCAGTGAGGAAGTTTTGCACCATTTACATTCAGAGCCATCCTTATGATACCGAAATAGTCTTGTGCAATGAATTTTTCATTTTTTAAACTCAAAACCAGATAACTCACCTGCAAATACACACTATGTAATTTCATTTCATGTGCCTAATCAATATCGCTGACGGAAATCTGTATTCTCCTTGTGAAGGAGACAAGGTTTTCTGTTTCATTATGCATATTACATATGTGGTGCAATATTTCGGTGGGAAAATGGGTCATGTTTACATTTTTGGATTCAGTTTATTTTTTTCATGAGCTTTTTTTATAGCTCTCAAAGTTCCTGGCCTATTTTGTATGGATTGTAACTATGAGGAATGGTAAAGGGGTAAGCAATTAAAGCACAGTTGAACTGTTGCACTGAAATTTGTGTAAACATTTATAAGCTGTTGGCATTATTTGAGCACAAACATGTATTTTTTTATTTTATTTTATTTTTTTTTTTTTGCAGTAGACCATAAGGACTTCCCTGAATTCGGGTCAGAATCATAGAACCTGAAGTATTAGGTATCTAAGGTGATCATCATGCCTTTCATCAAACCAAGTTTGTAATAATGGGCCAGACTGACCCCATTTCAGTTGATAAGAGCACAGAATTTGATATTATGTTACAAAACAAGTATAGTGCTATGATAATTACAGTTACTTTCTAGTTGCATGATTTATGCCTTTTATTAAGGTCGTCTAGTTTCTTTGTATTTGAAGACTATTCATCCGTCTCTCTGTCTATCCCTCAATCTCTCTGGGTAGGTTGGTATTACTTAAAAACTCTGAAGCCGTTTCTGAAATACTATCTTGGCGATTTCTTATGAGACCTCAGACTGAAGATGTCAACGAGGTTTTACAGCCTGCCTCTTCAAACAAAGTGATCATCTGAAGGTCGTTCTTTGATTCATCATTTATTCTATAGACCCTTCTTGAATGTCTGCCATGTGCTGTTGTAGGTCCTGGGGAAACAAGAGTAAGCGAAAGATGTCTGAACTCTGCCTGTGTGAAGCTTACAGGGAGGCAAGACATGGGTTGCTTCTAGCAAGGCTTTGCAACTCATGACTGAGTTCAAACTCTGTCCTTGTCTTCTATCTGCTGATGGGTCTTGGAGAAGCTCCATCACTTGGAGCCCTGTTCCCTCTGTGGGAGTAGTAACAGTACCAAAGTATTGCTTTATTATGAGTCAGTGAATGTAAGTTTCTTAAAAAGTCTGAAATTGCAAATGCTAAGTTAGAAATGCTCTTAAAACACTTAGTAGGTAAATCAGGTGGGTGTTTGCTTGTACAGGTCAGGAGCTAAGAAGACAGAAGGTTTTACACTAGTCTTTTTGATTTAAAACCCCAGGGCTGATTGTTGACATCAGTGAGACACGCTTGTGTGAAAGTAGGAGCAGGAAACAGTGTGGAATGTGAAGATGGGTGGGAGGTGAGAAAACAGAGATATCAATTATGGACTATTCTTTCTAGAGGTTTGGATCAAAGTCAGGAGAGAAATAGGGCAACAGCTGGAGGGAGGATTTGGAGTCAAAGGGATGTTTTTGGTGGAAAATATCAGAAATATGATTGACAGCAGATCCAGTCTGAGACAGAGAGGTTGCATACACAGGGAAGGAGCACATAGAGTTACATTCTAGAGAAGCCTGCAGGCCAAGGGCTCCACAGGAGAGAGAGAGTCGTCAACCACTAAGGAAAAGAAAGTGGGTGCAGACACAGATCAGCTCAGATGTTTGGCAACAGAAAGACATGGGAGATCCTGTCTGATGTCTTCTGCTCATCTTCAGATGAAAGTCAGGTTGTCTACTGAAAGGGAGAGAAGTTAGGGGATCTAAAGGAGAGGTGAAGATTGAAGCCTTCTTTGAGGAGAATGAGAGACAAGTTTTCCAGAGAAGTTTAACAGTATTCCTCGATTTGGTGCAGTCTCACTGTAGGCTCGTGATTTTTTATTTAAGGTAGACCTCATCTGTGCTATTAGGTGACTTTCTCTGGCGAGAACCTGAAACTCGGGCAGGCACAGGGGAGATTGGGTTTGTGATTGAGTGGCTTTGTTTGCTTGATTGGTGCAATGAAAGAATAGAGGGAAAGAGAACTCTGGGTGTTGGCAGAAGGATTTTTGAAGTGCAGATTGTACACCCTAAGCCAATAAGGAGAAGAATATAGTGGGAAGAGCACCAATTTTTTTCTGTTCTTTTTTTCTTTCTTTCTTTTTTTCTTTCTTTCTTTCTTTCTTTCTTTCTTTCTTTCTTTCTTTTATCACAGAAACTGAGCTGGGATTCTATGGCTAGGATTTGCTACTATTTGAACTTGAGTAAGCCACAGATTTCTCCAACCTTGTTTCCTCATTTGTAAATTCAGGATAATTATGACTTATTTCTCATCGCTCTGTATTTCACACTAGTAGCAGTGGTTAACACTCAGTGGGTATTTGAATAGTTAGCTGAATTTAAACTCAAGTTGGAAATGCACCAAAGCCTAAGAGTACATAAAGTGATTATAGTTATTTGCTTATTTCTTCTGTTGAATTACCAAGGACTGTATAAAAACAAGCTCAAATCTCTTGTTCTATCCCAACATAGCTTGCCTCTCAAAAAAAGGGGGGGGGAGGGGAGGAGGGAAGAAATGAAGATGACTTCTCATTTCCTCCCCCTCCCCCCACTCCAGATGAATGCTGGCAGAGTGCCTTTGGGGATATGACTGGCTGGAAGACAGCTTGGAAAGGGACATAAGTATTCAGAGTGAGCCCTGCATGTCTGGATCATAGGGCAGAAGATACGAGAAATATTTCAAACTTTATTTTTTTTAATATATTTTAAGTGTTTATTTATATCTGAGAGAGAGAAATAGTGCATGAGCAGGGGAGGGGCAGAGAGAGACAGCGACGGAATCTGAAACAGGCTTCAGGCTCTGAGCTGTCAGCGCAGAGCCCAACACAGGGCTCGAACTCATGAGCCCAAGTTGGATGCTTAACCAACTGAGCCACTCAGGCGCCCCAGAAAACTTTCAGAATTTCTGGAGTCAGGTGTTCCAATGGGATTGCTTAGGAACAATCTGTTGCAGGAAAAACAAAAAACAAAAAACAAAAAACGCTGATCTAGCAAGATCTTTCGTAAAATTACTCTATGTTAGATTACTGATCTCACTTTCTACAGATTTTTTCCCTTAGAATTGAAGGAATTCTTGACACGTATCATCCCAAGTGATTAGTATACATAAGGTGGCCATGTGTTGGGTAGTTAGGGACTAGCTTTATTCCTTCAACAGCTTTTCCCACGGTGGCCCCACATGAAGACCTTTTGAGCTCAAGCTGTAGAATGTGGTGACAGCCAACTTGAGATTCTTTGAGATAAAGTAGGCACGGAAGCTTTGCTGTCTGTTTTGCTACCATCCTATCAGTAGTCATCAAGTCCTTTAGACACCTCCAGCCCTTGGCACCTCGATACTGCTCATCAGCTGAGCTGCAGCTTGGTTTCCTACTCCTGGAGTCCTGGAGTCACATGGGGAGAACAGACACTGCGTTCCCTGGCATACTCTGTATTTATGCACCAGTCCAGCTTAGAGGTTTTACTCACTTCAGATGCCAAGCTACTGATAGCTTTGTATCTTTAAGCAGTGGGAGAGGCTTTAGTTTTTGCACGTTGGCTTTAATACCATCGTAACTAACACCAGTCATCAAATCATACCAGTATCTAGTAGTTTCTTATGGAAATTTTATAATACCATCCTCTGTTCATACCATCAATATGGCTTCAACCAAATGACTTCATCTCTGTAGACTTCATTTGAGGTTCATATACATATCTCCTAAGGGTTGTTGTGGGATTACATGAAACAAAACATATTAAAATGCTTTTGGAATTGTAAAGAGCTTCAAAAAAGAGTTATTTGATCTGACATAAACTGATACTCAAACACGGGGCTCTGTCATAGATATATTTCTAGTAACTAGTTCTCTGCCTGGCAGGGAGTGAGGCGCTCCCCACGTGTTTGCTGGGCTGTACTTGATGCTGATCAGACCACATGAGTCTTGTCTTCCTTTATGGGCAGCACATACCAAGAAATGGAGGCATCAGCATTGCTAAGATTGTGAAGCAAATGAAAGAAATGAAACATTGACATAGGAAAGATCTGAGAGACCCAGTAAATGTCTCTGCATATTTGCAGTATTGATACATGGGAAGATGTATGTGTGTATCTCCAAAGGAAAGAACTATGATCAATGAATGAAAAAGGAAAGTGAAATGTCATGGATTCCAAAGAACCAACTCTTTACTCAATTAGGGACAGAAATTCCCAGTTCAGGAGGCTGTGTGTTATGGTTGCTGTTTTCATGTTATTTTATTTTCTTAAGTTTATTTATTTTTGAGAGAGAGGGTGCAGGAGAGGGGCAGAGAGTAGGGGGAGAAAGAATCCCAGGCAGGTTCTGCACCATCAGCATGGAGCCCAACGTGGGACTTAAACCCATGAACTGTGAGGTCATGACCCAAGCTGAAACCAAGAGTCTGACACTTAACTGAATGAGCCACCCCGGCACCCCTATTGCTGTTTTTTAAAGCTAAAAATGGGAATAGCCAAAGCATAATGAGTGTGTGTTTATATTAGATATTAGGTAACACTTGAAATGATTTACAGCTCTACAAAAAGTATGAGAGAGTAAAACTGCCATTTTCTCCATTTGACAAGTGAGTTAACTGGGGCCAAGGGAGGTGAAATGTTGTGCCTGAGTTAGCACAGCTGGCAAGGAAGAAAGCTATCCGGGTCACATATCCCCAGAGCCCAACACAGGTCGTTGAGTGCCTACTTGGGACTCTTAGTTGCTTTATATTCATTATCTCTAGTCTTCCCGACAACATTGTGAGCACGGCTTAATATCCTCTCTTGAGATGTATAGAGTGAGATTGAGAGAGTTCAAGTCAGGTCTCCATCATCATGCTTTTGAAGTGTGGCTGAGCTGAGGTCAAAGCCAAATTCTGACTTACCCCAAACCCTTTGTTCTTGTCATGCCACCACACCTACAGTTTCACCTCTTACAAGCCAATTTGATCCAAAAAAGAGAAAAATCAGTTGCCTCCATGCCTTGAAAACAATTCCCAGTAGCGGTATCTGGGTGGTTGAACTCAAAAGTAAATGATCATCAGATCCACCTGGGGAATATTGACAAAAGACAATGAACATCCTTCTTTGAAGACCTATTAAACCCCACATCTGCAGGGTGGTACCGAGAAACCCTCTTTTTTCATCATCTACCCATAGTGTTTTTGATGGGAAAATCTGGAGCAAATGATGGGAAAAATCCATGTCAGAGATAAAAACATGAAACCAGCTATTTTCTAGGCCTGAAACATGAGGTACTCAGTATATATTTGTTTGACCAAATGAATGGATGTATGAATGAATGAACTACCTCTTTTGGAAATGGATTGAAAAATATATAGATGTGGGTTTTAGAGGGCTCCATCCTTTATGGACCCTACTTCTATCTTTATTGGTACTGTCTCAATAAAATTCTTCTCTATTAGTGTCTGTTCACCACTGAGTTTAAAAACCATGAAGGCTAGGGGCACCTGGGTGGCTCAGTCAGTTGAGCGTCTGACTTCAGCTCAGGTCATGATCTCATGGCTCATGAGTTCGGACCCACGTCAGGCTTTGTGTTGACAGCTCAGAGCCTGGAGTTGCTTTGGATTCTGTGTCTCCCTCTCTCTGCCCCTCCCCCACTCACACTCTGTCTCTGTCTCTGTCTCTCTCTCTCAAAAATAACCATTAAAACAAAAACCAAACAAACAAGCAGACAAAAAAAACATGGAGGCCAGTCTTGCATCCAGACATGCAGATTTTAATGGACCCAAGGAATGGTCAGTGGAAGCTCCCCAGTGGATGAGGAACAGAGAATGGCAGTAATGAATTTGCCCTCAAAGTTTATGTATTTGGGTTTTTAACATTGGTTGTGTGTTCTCAACTTATTATTTGAACCAACTGCATTGGAAACCACATGGGGACAACTCTTCAAATGCGTTAGAGAATTTTATGCTTGCTGGGAGAATAGCTCTTTTTTTTTGGGGGGGGGGGCTCCAATTTTAATGTTTTCAATCCTAGACTGACTGGAGCCAGGAAATTGTCTACTGTTTACCTAAAGTGTTTCCTTTCTTTCCTTCCTTCTCTCTTCTCCTCTGTCTCTCCCTCTTCCTTTCTTTCTTTCTCTTTGTTTTAGCAAAGAAAAATATTTGTCTATGGAGAAACTTAAAGGAGCTTGGTTGAGGTTCAGTGAAGGAGATGGAAAAATTGTTTCAAGTTAGGGGGTGGCTATTGTTTTATTTTTCCCCAAATTCCTCTGCTAATCCCCACATCTTGCCCAGCTAACTATAGCATTCTCCTGACTGTTGTGAGAGCAGTATTTATAACCTATCTTCAGGAATGTGGAAATGTGCACAAGATCTATAAATGGCTTTAGTGTTTCCAGATTGTAACAGAGACATTTGTAGTATAGTTAGGCCTATCGATTCTGCACCTGTGTGTCTGATTTCAAGCACGAATTGCCTAATTCCAGAAGTGCTAAGTCCCCGGTACCCCGGGAAATTTTGCAGAGAATCTCTCTTCAGGTCAGCTTTCTCATTCACACCAGTTCCTTTACTTGACTGTCTTGTCACAATCCAGCCAATGCTGAGACCATTAAGATTTTATTAGGTTTGTCCTGGTGTCACTATATTATGCAATCGGCAGTGCCTATTGACAACTCTTATTTTCTGTACTATGATTTTTATAGTCTGAGTTTATTAAGCGCTCCTGGAATACAGGCTCCTGGAATTAATTAAAAAAAATCTTCCTAGGCAGCACTGGGAGAGAAACACTTTGCTGAAAGCTTTAACATGATTTATGTGCTTTGAGTCTCAGTTCCTATGAAAAGAGTTGAATTAAGGTAAAGTAGCCTAGAATAACTGCTGCTCTTACTGTCAGCTTTACCAGACTGGCAGGGCCAGGGTCTTGATGTCTCCAAAGAGCATTTGTTGCGTGTTGATTTACACTCAGTCTTTTGAAACTGTGTTTGCTACTTTCAGTGAAAATTCTTCTTTTTCCTTAACACCTTCCACTAAACCGTTCTTCATAATCGCTAGTTTCCTGGAAAGGAAGCATACTCAGTGCGGTATTCAAATAAATAGGAAAGGGGGAAAACATTGCCCCCAGTATTTGAAATGCCTCTTGTAAAAGCAAAACCTTTTATTCCTAATATTTAGAGACTTATAAATGGAAATGGCTAATGACCTGGAAACATGGGCTTGTTTCTTACCTTCCGGAAACTGGACTATCTCAGGGAGAAGTAGGGAGAGTTGGGGAAGGTGCGTTGCCATCCAAGTTTTGTTCCTTCTCTCAGCTGGGCTGAGTTTTACCTCTTGATCCACCTTACAACCTGCTTGGTTCCTTGTGCAGCACTTTTTGAATCTCTTCCCTTTCTTGTAACTTTTAATCCTTCAGATCATTACATAGACAGTCTTTGTCCTGCAACGTTTTTCCTGATACCCCAAGGACTAGGTGAGAGCTCCTTACACAGTACCCTAAGTTTAGAACTCCTTATACAGTACTGTAATTCCCTGCTTATTCATTTCTCTCCCCTGACTTAATCAAGCTCATGAAGCCAAAACCCACATCGCTTCCGCCTAAGAGTGTATCTTCATTCTAATGCCCAGGCCAGTAAATATTGGTTGAATAAATGAATGAAAACCATGCTGCATTTTCATGGTTTTTTTTTTTTTGGTGTCCATGGCAAGAAGAATTTTTAGGTTCTGTTTATTAGAAACCTATGTTTGATTTCTTCTATAAAATCAGAATAATAATGCTAACCTTCTAAGGTACTTATAAGATGGTGTAGGTCAGTGATTCTCAATTGGGGGTGATTTAGTCACCCCAGGAGACATATATTTGACAAGGCCTGGAGACATTTTTGGATGTTCATGGAAGCTCCACCACAGAATCATCTGGCCCAAAATATCAGTAGTGCTGAGGTTGAGAAGTTCTGGAGTATACAAAAATGCATAGAACTTGAAAGGTTCAAAGCGATTTTATTTTGCTCTACACGTTGGAGTTCACCTCTTTGGACAACCTAAATATTAATAATTACACAGAGAATAATAGTTTATATTTATTATGTTCTTGTAGGTATCAGGCAACATAAAAGCTTTTCACAAATACTATCCTATTTAATTCTCTCAAGAATACTATGAGATAAGAACTATTATTATTGTCATTTTTCAGGCGAGGAAAGGAAGGCATAGAGTTTAAGATCCTGCAGCTACTCTGTGTCAGAGGTGGGATGAAAAGTCAGGGGCTATGCTTTTGACCATTATACTGTACTGCCTTCTCTATGGATGGAGTCTCCAGCTTAAGGTCTAAAAGGATTTCTGCCCTCAGTATTCGGTAGGAATTCACACTGAAAATATGGAGGAAATTTTAGCCTATTTAATGAAAAAAAAAGTCATCATTGCCTACGTGTTTGTAATTTTACACTTGCACTAATTTGAACAAAGATACAGTATACTGGCTGACATAATATAGGCTGTCGTTGATCCAAGGATTACAACAAATCTATTTGATGTAATTTTGTGGGATTCCGAAGAAGCTCAAAGAAAACCCTGAGAGTTTGTTTTCATTTAGAATTGAACTTGTCATAGCTGATCAACACATGGTGATCTCGATGGGACTTTTCTCCTCTTAAGGTGGATAAGCAGTGACAGTTTGCCCCATGTAATCCTATTAGGAGATTTCTTCGGGACCACATCCTCTTCTTACATAATTATAAAAGAACCACTCGTAAGGAGAGTTCAGAGGCCAGAGAGCAAAGCCTGGGGCAAAGGATTGGCTGATGGGGCTTTTACTGTTCTTACAGAAGACACAGTTCAGGCAAGTGGAAAATCTACAATTTGAAAACATGGTAGTGTCCCGGTCTGTACTGAGTACTTTGCTAAGCTCCCAGTGATTATTAACTTTGAGGCTGTTAGCTGAGGAACTTTCCAAATAAATTCTGTCATCCTCAAGTATCGGCTAATTGTTTCCAGGGCCTTAAAACTTAGACTGTAAACTCAGTTAAGAAACATCTATTCTCTTTATTTAGGAACTTAGAACCCTGGGGTAGCTGGTTTTCTATCTTAGGAAATTATTGTGTGCTACTATCACATGTTGAAGATACTTGTGGAATGCTAAAAAATGTGTTAGGTTCTATCCTTTGGTCTCATTTTCCTGCCTCCTGTGAAGATCAGATGCTAATAACACCAAACAAATATTTCTTCTTAAATAAATCATGTTTTGTAAAAGTGGGCTCCCCTGATCACAAGTAACTTTGTAAGCTCCTACAGGGTATTAGTGCCTGTCATGCAGACATACATTTTCAAGGGTCTGTTGAGGCCAAGTAACACATATGGTGTAACCATTGCACTATTCCACCTCCAAGATGTCATTTATACATAAGATGTCATTTGAGACTGTCTCCGGGGGACAAAAGTGATGAGTATGCCTTATGCTTTCACTCTTCTTGAAGAGTCATTGGGCATCTTCTTCCATTTATTTTATATTTAATAAATTAAAATATTCGAATGGTTAAATGTTACTGTGTTTAGGGCAATGCCTCTCAAATTTTAACGTGCACACCCAGGTTCTTGCTAACGTGCAGATTCTGCCTTTCGAACAATTTCCCAGCTCAAGCTCATGCTACTGGACCAAGATCACACTTGAATAGCTAGCTATTAGGGAGCATTGAGATGGCTTAAAAATTTAAAATCTGAGCTTAAGGATGATGTCAGGCTGATGGCATTAAACTAATTTTCCCTATACTATCCTTGGCTGTATTATAAATTATTCTTTAAGTTATATAGGGAGATTTTTGCTGGGCAAAACATATATTTATTTGTACGTTTTAACAAAGTAAATAATGTTTGATTTTTAATAAAGTATCATATCTCAATCTGTTTTGGCATGGAGAAAACTCCCTATATCTCCCCTTCCCTTTTTTAAGGTTTTTGAACAACAAAACATGAATTTTACTCTTTCAGGTCATCAGTGGCATTTTTTTAGGTGGTTCACAATTTTTTTTAAGTTGTAGAACAAATTTACAATATCCTTGACAGTTAAACAGCATTTGTGGTGTTTTTTTTTTCTTTTTAATTATGTTTCTAAAGATAGCTAAGGGAACAATTTCAAATAGTTCCTCTGTGCTTCTAGATATGAGTTGTTTCAATTTCTGTCTTTTGGTGAGAATTAAGAAACTCATAGCTTGCCATGTCCTGTCATGTTGGCTTATTTTGTAAGGAAATAAAATCTGGCACCTTTCAATTATCTGCTTTACCTCTCTGATCTAAAAACAGATGGAACACATTGTAGAGCAGGGAGGCATGATTACTATCTGTGTATTGCCTTGACTTCCCCAACTGGGTCTTCTATCGTTTCAAAGTGTGCTAAAGGTCTTTCTTTAAAGCAGGAAAAAAGGGGTGCCTGGGTGGCTAAATTGATTAAGCATCTAACTCCTGGTGTCAGCTCAGGTCTTCATCTCAGAGTCATGAGTTCAAGGCCGGTACTGCTCTCCACTCTGGACGTGGAACCTACAAAAAAAAAAAAAAAAAGGTAGAAATAAACACAGATGGGAGGAAGGGGGTGGTGTTGAAAAATACCTTATTCCCAATCATGAGTGTGGCAACTCTCAAATCTGTACCTAGAGGTCCCGAAAGAGGGAATAAATACACATGTATTATGAACTGGAGTTTGGTCTTTCTCCTTAGTACCTTGAGGGTAAGCTGTTTTGATGGAAGACAAAGGTGAGGAGAGACGAAAAATGGGGAAGAAAAAAAATCTCTTTGACTTCACGCGTGCTTCTGTGCATTGTGTTTATTCCTCTTCCTTAGGGCATTAGATCAAAAGGACACATCTTTTTAAATGACCTCAGCAGTGCCTATTTTGCATTTAGAAAAGGCTTCACGTTTCTTCTCTCAAGTGGTGTTAGGTACTCAGTCATTTGTTTCATCTTGAAAGAAGATGTGACCAGTTGGATTTGTAGGTAACCATCATTATTGATTCAGTGGATTCAGCAGTGTGCCTTTTGTGCCCTTTCTATTTGGATATTCAAACAGATATTTAAGAGACGGTACTGATTGGGTTGTTGAAGATAAGGTAATTGAATCGTGTTCCTTTGTTGAATACCTTTTCAACTAAATTATTGTTGCTTAAAACATCATTTAACGCCAACTCTGTGGCCCTGGCCATTTGGTTCTGGCCATAGTGTTCTTAAAAGGCATCTAGTAACCAGAACTTCATCCATCACTATCCTAAACTGACTTTTTTCTCTCTACTTTTCTCTGACAGAGTGCAGATTGAGCTTAACCAAGAAGTTCATAGTCTGATCAACACTGACCTGATCTACAACATCAGAAGGGAGTTCTGCCTGCCCAGTTGGGCCTCTGTTGACTGCAGATAACTCGGCTTCACTCATTGCCTGTGTGGAAAATTCTCCCTATTGATTTTTTGTGTTTTTTTGTTTTTTTGTTTTTGCACATGGAGGACAGTAACAAAGACGGCAACACAGGCTGATAAGAGCAGAGATCACAGGAGAATTCTTTTCTTACAAGGCCCTTGGGACTTTTCCTCTAGTTGGAGTTCTGGACTTTAACAGAGCCCTTTCCAGTCATTTTGGTTTTGTTTCTTGTTACTTTCCCACCACCTTGTATTTTGTTTCCGTACTTCAGAAATGGGCCTACAGACCACACAGTGGCCCAGCCGTGGGGCTTTTTTCCTGAAGTCTTGGCTTCTCATTTCCCTGGGGCTCTACTCACAAATGTCAAAAACCTTGGCGTGCCCTAGCGTGTGCCGCTGCGACAGGAACTTTGTCTACTGTAACGAGCGAAGCTTGACCTCAGTGCCTCTTGGGATCCCGGAGGGCGTAACCGTACTCTACCTCCACAACAACCAAATTAATAATGCTGGATTTCCCGCAGAACTGCACAACGTACGGTCGGTGCACACGGTCTACCTTTATGGCAACCAACTGGATGAATTCCCCATGAACCTTCCCAAGAACGTCAGAGTCCTCCATTTGCAGGAAAACAACATTCAGACCATTTCTCGGGCTGCTCTCGCCCAGCTCTTGAAGCTCGAAGAGCTTCACCTGGATGACAACTCGATATCCACGGTGGGGGTGGAAGATGGGGCCTTCCGGGAGGCTGTGAGCCTCAAACTGTTGTTCCTATCCAAGAATCACCTGAGCAGCGTGCCTGTTGGGCTTCCTGTGGATTTGCAAGAGCTGAGAGTGGATGAAAATCGTATCGCTGTCATATCAGACATGGCCTTTCAGAACCTCACGAGCTTAGAGCGTCTGATCGTGGATGGGAACCTCCTGACTAACAAGGGCATTGCCGAGGGTACCTTCAGTCATCTCACCAAGCTCAAGGAATTTTCCATTGTTCGGAATTCACTCTCCCACCCCCCTCCTGATCTCCCAGGTACACATCTGATCAGGCTCTACCTGCAGGACAACCAGATCAACCACATCCCTTTGACAGCCTTCTCAAATCTTCGCAAGCTGGAACGCCTGGACATATCCAACAATCAACTGCGCGTGTTGACTCAAGGGGTCTTTGATAATCTCTCCAACCTGAAGCAGCTCACTGCTCGGAATAACCCCTGGTTTTGTGACTGCAGTATTAAATGGGTCACGGAATGGCTCAAATACATCCCTTCATCTCTCAACGTGCGAGGTTTCATGTGCCAAGGGCCCGAGCAAGTCCGGGGGATGGCTGTCAGGGAGCTGAATATGAATCTTTTGTCATGCCCCACCACGACCCCTGGGCTGCCCGTCTTTACCCCAGCTCCAAGTACAGCCTCGCCAACGACCCAGCCTTCCACGCTCTCTGTCCCAACCCCTAGCAGAAGCTACGTGCCTCTGACTCCCACCACAGCCAAACTTCCCACGATCCCTGACTGGGATGGCAGAGAAAGAGTGACCCCGCCTATTTCTGAACGGATCCAACTCTCTATCCATTTTGTGAATGACACGTCCATCCAAGTCAGCTGGCTCTCTCTCTTTACCGTGATGGCATACAAACTCACGTGGGTGAAAATGGGCCACAGTTTAGTAGGGGGCATTGTTCAGGAACGCATAGTCAGCGGTGAGAAACAGCACTTGAGCCTGGTTAATTTAGAGCCCAGATCCACCTATCGGATTTGTTTAGTGCCACTGGATGCTTTTAACTACCGAGCTGTGGAAGATACCATTTGTTCCGAGGCCACCACCCATGCCTCGTATTTGAACAATGGCAGCAACACGGCTTCCAGCCACGAGCAGACGACTTCCCGCAGCATGGGCTCCCCTTTTCTGCTGGCGGGCCTGATCGGGGGCGCGGTGATATTTGTGCTCGTGGTCTTGCTCAGCGTCTTTTGCTGGCACATGCACAAAAAGGGGCGCTACACCTCCCAGAAGTGGAAATACAACCGAGGGCGGCGGAAAGACGACTACTGCGAGGCGGGCACCAAGAAAGACAATTCCATCCTGGAGATGACAGAAACCAGCTTTCAGATCGTCTCCTTAAATAACGATCAGCTCCTTAAAGGAGATTTCAGACTGCAGCCCCTTTATACCCCAAACGGGGGCATTAATTACACGGACTGCCATATCCCCAACAACATGCGATACTGTAACAGCAGTGTGCCAGACCTGGAGCACTGCCACACGTGACAGCCAGAGGTCCAGCGTTATAAAGGCGGACAGTAAGACTCTGGAGAACACACACACGTGTGTGCACCGAAAGACACACGGATTACATTTGATAAATGTTGCCCAGATGCATTTGTGCATTTGCATACTCTGTAATTTATACGGTGTACTATATAATGGGATTTAAAGAAAAAAAGTGCTATCTTTTCTATTTCAAGTTAATGACAAACAGTTTTGTAACTCTTTGCTTTTTAAATCTTAAAAAAAAAATAGTTGCTGAAGTACTGTACAGGGTTGTACCATGAGAACCCAATGCCAAGGCTAAGGAGTGATTCTTCCTCATGATGCACATTCACCATTTTACTGTTGAAGCTGTCAGAATAAATTCCTTTCTTATGGTTGGTGGTCAGATGAAAAGGCACATGGAAACGGACTCATCAGGGTAGGCTACACAACATGGGGAAAACAAGGAATGGCCCAGATAGATATCTTTATGCTATTTCTATACTTCCTGGTGTGGAAGGAAAGTTAAAAATTTCAAAGTAGAAGAAAGGAGGTAGTTACCCTGATTTGACCCAAAGCAGGAAATCTAGAAGGCATCACGAGGAAGCCCGTTCCTGTAAGATAAGTTAACCGAACCCGGCAGAATCCAGAAAATGATGTGGGCTTTGAAAAGAACTTCAAACCCGGGGGTTGGCTTTCTGACTGGGAGCCTAAAAATCACCCCTCATGCCTCCCTGATCCTATGTGATAACAGAGTTAGAGACTTGAGTCTGATTCCGGCCATCTTCAGGGACAGATAGGATGTTCCAGCAAGAAAACTCCCTTTAAAAGTGTTACTATTCAAATTATATGTCAGGTTGAATCACATTCAACAGAGATATATTCTAGAATACTTTTTTAGAAGAGGCTAATAAAATAACGGGAAGAATTATATTGAATGGAATTATTTTTGATAATGAGAATTATTTGGGTAGATTCACCACAGCTATGTCAACATGATATTTAGACCAACAAGAGATCAGTGTTTGGAATATACTAAACTTGTTATTTAACAACTATTGGCACCATTTAGACAAAAGCAAGTGATCAGTGATTCTGCTACACTTCATCAAACGGCTTTGTTAGTATCATGTTGAAATAGCTTGAATTAATACCTTTATCCCCTTGCAAATTTGTCTTCCAATCACCTCACCTATATTTTCGTAACTAGCCATTTATGCTAGATTTTTCCCCCCCACTCTGCTTAAACTTTGAAAGAGAAAATGAGATCCCAGTCTCGGGTCCACAAAATATCCATATATACTTATACACTTTAAAATGTATACTAATTTTCTCTGCTGATAATTCTATAAGGACATATCAAAGCTGGCTGAAATAATGTATTTTTTTAAAGCAATACTGAGTTTCCACCTTGGACCGATGTTCATCCTGTTCCATTTTTGAAATTTCATTTATTCCCTTTCAGTCTTGGATGTCCCTCTTCTTTCGGAATTGTGGAGGGATGATCTATCTTACATTAGTAGGATCACATGGAACAAGTCAGAGAGCACAGGCTCCTTCCCCTAATCTTGGCAGAGTGGGCAAAGAGCAGAGGGCATAGAGAAGAGAGGGATGTCTGTGCTTAATTCTAGATATTTTCAAAGCAATGCCCATTTTCACAAAGTATGTATAACTCACTCCTTTTCATCCCGTAGATGTAGAAGGGCTATCGATCACCTACATTAACTAAAAAAACACACCATTGGAAAATTCCTTTTAAAATCAAATTCTGCCCTGTGTTGTGGATTTCCTTTACCACTGGCCATTTTTTAGGGACCCGTGAAATTGATGTCACACTCATTTTGGCTTTCTCTCTCGCTCTTTCTCTGTCTCTCACTTTTAACAAAATAGAACTGTGATGTGTCTTCTTTGTAAGAGTTTAGGTATAAAACGCTATGCAAGTTTTTCTTTATAGTAAGAGCTTTATTTTCTTTAATAACGTACCCCCCAACTTATATGTTTTAATCTCCCTTGTCCCTCAGAATAAGCAGAACATATAACTGAAGTTACAATGTTGTAGAGGCAAGAATCGAAACAGCAGTCAGTTGAACTGAAATTAGCTGTTAATTAATTTGAATTAATTCAAAAGTGACTGAGGTTTCCATATGAGTTTATTAGCTAGCAAAATCTGGCTGTTGCTTGTTGAAAGCTAATTCCACACAGCAAAGGGACAAGACAGTCTGTGAAGGTGATCAGTGTTAACAGTAAGCCATCTACCATTCAGGACAATGACATGGGGTTGTGTGTATTTAACTGGATAATTCCCTTCCACTGTTGTCTTCTCCTTGGCTGTGTAGATAAAACTATGTGTTCACATTATGGTACTTTGACTTTTGAGGGTTTTTTTTTTCTCTTTTATCCACAAAATAATCATGCTCGTTTATTTATATTGTGTATCTAACCCCCAGCATCATATTTGGCTGCTGAAACATTTTAGTTTCGAGCCAAGACCGATGTTGGAAAGGTTTCTATGATGTCTTGTGGGATTCACAGAATTATTTGGGGCTTGAGTGGTACAATGAAGTCCTAGTCATGTGAAGGGGCCTCTGCTAAAAGACGTTCCTGAAGAGATAGAACCTAGTTACATTCTTTGCTTTGATCTTGCGCACAGTATGATGGAGGCTGCTAAAAATAAGATCAGTGTCTCGTTTGTCATAGCATACCTGGGGCTCTCACGCCAGGATAGGAAGCCCATCACGGAATTTGTAATGTCTTACGTGTCTTAGGAAAACTGCTGAATAACCAACCGTCAGTGTTGGCTTAGGCTTTGATTGGCATCTTCAGTCTCGGGAAGTGTGTTTTGCTGAAACATCTACCCTCTAATGGAGCCTCTCTTGCTGCCATTGTTATGTACTTTGAGATTAGCCAAGAGTCACAGTTGAAGATGCAGGCCAGGACCATGAACCAACAAGACATACACCCTGGCTTATAGAATTGGATGCTGTTTGACCAAACAAGCTGATTTCAGATAACACAAGGCCACTTTCAGAGCTAGGCAACTGTCACTGTGCAGAGGAAATTCTAAGAGTGAGAGGTGTAGCCGTGATCACACAGATGTTATTGATCGTTATTCATTCCCAGGGTTGTCACTAATACCTGCTTGTTGTGGGGAGATGTGTTTGAACAGGGAGAGGCTCTGTGCTCCCCTCAAAACTGTCAAATACATTAGCAGTTCATCACAACGGATGGCCACAGGCAGAGACAAAAAGTGTGTTTCCCTGCCCGGTTTCCTTGTATGAGAAATGGAAAGCATTCTATCCCCTGAGAAATAATGCGATTTCTAATTACCTGGATGTCTGTTGGAAATATATAAGATATGTTCCCCAAGGTTTAAAAAAACAAACTGTGTTGCTGTATTGTGACCAGTCTGGCAAAAAATATTAATGAAGTCGCTAATTTTAAGGCTCCGTTTCCTACCAGTGCCGATCATGATGGTCTTAGTCACTTCCCAAGATCATAACTTACTTCCCCACGTGGAGAACCAGCTCTGCATGCGGTGAGCAGAACACCCAATGCAAGCAAAAGTTACAGGGAACGGCCGAGGCAGATCACCTTTTGACAGTGAACTGGTTAGTTTTCATCAATTTCTTTGTTTACAGCATTTTTCTCTACCCTACAACAAGGAGACATTGAGTTTTACGTTAGAACAAGAACGGTTTTGCCCATGATTTACCTTTCCAGCTTCATGGGAGTGCAAAGCAATTTCTTTGTGCCGCAAAGGGCAATACAAATACAAAACAAACAAACAAACAGCTCTCCTAATTCTTACTCTTGTCAAAACTGACCTGATGCTGTTTTTTAAAAAGTGAAAATACTAATGAAGAAAGCTATGGCTTACATCCTTCTCTGATTTCTACATCAGGGCCATAAGACAATTGACCACTGGGGGATGCTTGTCACAGAATGTGGGGAGAAAGTTTTGTCCATGTATGATACTGTTGTTACAACAAACCAATCAGATTCTTTTGCTATAGTTTTCATTTTTCTTTTTCTAGAGGCACATCATTCACCAGAAGAGCACAAAGCAAGGCCATCGTAACAGGCATTTTTAAACTAGTATGCAACACACACGTACGTGCACACACACACACACAAACACGCACACTGAGGCATTTATGAAGATGTCCATGGGATATAAGATTTATAACTTTTTGAGGCAAGGTGAAGGCGTCACCACTGTCTGTCCCTCTAAGACCAGTATATATTCACCAAAAGTTAATCCCAATGGTTTGTTATTGTTTGAACCACATATTGATTTCCTTCTGGTTTATGTTTAGTGTGCTCTCGTAACAAGGGACTGCAAGGGGCTGGAAGATTCTGCATCGCACGTCCTCTGAGACCTACCATGCCGCACACCTTGTTAACTACAAACTTCACTCTACACTATACAGTACCTTGTTGATATATTCAGTAAAGGCTTATTTTAAAAGAAAACCACATTTTGTTTATCTGAGTAAGTTCATTGGGTTATAGCCAACACTTGCATTGTTAATGTGAAAGAGAAATTGTTAATGTGGAAGGCTTCCTGATGATGCATGAGGGTGGCAGGAATAAAGGAGGTGATAGGATTTTTCCTTTTCTCCTACCTTGAAGACAACTGCTGTTTTTAAAGCCATTTAACCTTTTTGTGTGTGTGTGAGGGGTTTATATGAAATCTTCATGTTCTTTTCTACTTCCCGACTAACTTGTGTGTTTGTCTGCATATCTTTTCAGTATACACCATACATCACGAATATTGTTTTGTATTTGTGAAATCTGTATTGCTTAGGATAGAGATAAATACGAATGTAGTTATCCAATCAGAATAGCCCCCCCCCCATTTCATAACATACACTATTGGTTTTAAAATGTCAATTTTTCTTAAGAATTCCCATGGTACATTTCTACTTCAGATTTGTTTATAGCTCATGCACCCATACTTCTAATGAGCACTCATGAATATGTATCTATTCATGTCCCCCAGTTCAACTCAGATTATTCTCACGATTTTGCCAGACCCCTTTCCTCTAACTCTTTAATAATGTATTTGACAGATTAAATCAGGAAACAAAATCACGACACTTCAGTTAACTAGTATTAATTATTTGTAGAATCTATGTTGGAAAATTAAGTATGCAAGACAGTGGTCACTGGTGATTTCTATTACACTTGGGAGATTTTGTGTCAAGTAATGTCCATGCAACTCTCAGTTACTTTTACCAAGAATTGCAGACCTTATTCTGTGAAGACCAGACCCTTAGTCGAGGAATAAAATTCGTTAAAAAAAAAAAAGTTTATTACAAGTCAGCATTTGGCTGACTTCAGAAGTTTTGTAGAAGAATAAAATACAGTCTTAGGCAAGTCAAGCACACCTTCTACTTCCCTGTGTTCCTAAAGAAATCTGTCTGTTCACCCAAAGTATTTATTTTTCATGTACCTTCTACAGAATTCTATGTTAGGTTCTTTTGGGGATTCAGAGAAAAATATGACTCTACCACTAAGGAGCTCACAGATTGTGCAAGAAGCTTGTTTTCGAACACATCCCGGAGTCTCAGAGATCATGTAATAATTTTACATTCTCTCAACCTCAAGAGAGTATCTAAGGTGACAAAAGAAATAGACGTACTTCTTGATACATTTGATGATGCATTTGTTGTATATATTAGATGATTTTGGTGTTTAGTAGATGACGCAAAGTGATGGTGCGTTGATGAAATTAGAATTGAATTTGAATCAAATTTTCAAACAGATACTAAGTAATTGAACATTTAGGAATTGTGTTTGGTAATTAGACATGCAACTTTAAATTTCCGCTGGGCACCAGAATATAAATTAATCCAAAACAATAAATAATGGCACCTGACAATTCTTGAGCACCAATGTAATGGCACATTTAGAATGCTTTGATACATGTGGTCACATTTTGTCTCCAACTATGTAAGGTGTTTCATCTTAGCTTTTCAGCATGTAAAACTTCCCAAGAAGTATAGCGATTCGTCCCTGATCATAAAACCTGTGAATGGCAGAGTCGGGCGTTAACCCCAAACATGATTCTTAGACTCTTAAGTACTTTCTCGCCTCTTAAATTGACTAGCTTTGAGATGGACTAGCCTTCAGGACAACTTCTTTGTCAACGGTTAAAATTTGTGATGATCGAGATATCACAACATCACTCTGAGGACACATATATTAATTATTGTTTGTGGCAAATCAAGGAAACATTCTAAAAACCTAAAAATATTTGTCTTTCAAATCCCATTCCTGTTTTTCTTAGAGAAATTCTGTGTTTGTTATTATTGGGTGGCTGCACATTTATCTGACTTGAAAGCTTCAGATGGAATCAAGATATGCCTACACCCACGGGGTGAGCTGAAAGAACTATTAAAAGGACTTGAGTGAGGTTATTTTTAGTAATGAGTTTGTTTCTTACTTGAGAGGTTGCTCGAAGTATTTTGTAGATCCTGCTGAAGATGCTCATATGTCAGAATCTATTAGGGCCTTAGCAAACTGGCTCCTGGATTTACAATTTTTTTTGATAGCACAAATAGAAAATGTGCGCTTTAGAGGATATTGTAGGAGCTTTGTTTTTATTAGTTATATGGAAAGTTAAGGATAAAGCATTTGTAATGGTACACTCTAAAAACAGAGGTCTTTTTAGCACACACACACACACACACACACACACCCTAATTGATGAACCCGTTTGCCCATTTTCTTGGTGTGAAGTCTAAACTAAATGAAAAATTCATTACATCCTTAAGGAGATTCTTGTCATTTCTGTGACATAATCAACTTCCATATTGGGTCAATCTGTTCCTAACCAAATATCAAATTATGCTGGTTCAGATTCTGCTAAACTCCCTGGTTTGGGTAGGATGGGCCTTTGTTAGTTTAGTTTTGTTTTCATTTAGCAACTATTTGATGAAGCCTGGTAAGTTTTGGTGCTGAATAAGATTGCTTTCCGGGACAGCAAACTTGGCATCATCAGAAATCTTTCCTGAAAGTTATGGTACTCAACACATGGGCCAGGTTTTTCCTGTCTCTTTGCCTCCTTTGAGCACTCGCACTCTTACATTTAAGTAATCATACAGCAGTTCTACTTACAGCACTTACATGCTTTCTCAAATGTTTTTTCTCCTCTCCGTTTCCTAACTCTGACATGGTTAAGACCCTTCCTGTATTCTCTAGTCCACCTGCATCTTTCCTACACACCGTGGGACAAGGTATAATAGTCTATAAATAATGCCTGATTGTGACAAGGCATTACCACAATTTTAAGAGAGAATTCAAGCTCTTTGTATGACATAATGTGTCATATATACATTACTCTCTGGCATTCCTTACTAGTATGTCCTCCTCATTCATATGTTCTCTGGACTAGATAGATACTTGAAATCAACCAACAGTCTATCTCTAAGAAATGTCAACTCTTCCATACTGCTGTAGCTTTACTCGACGTTGTTAATCCTATGACATTCACTTTCTCCTTTGCTTGGTGAACTGTTCCTTCTTTAAGATATGACTCAAGTGGCCCCCACCTTTGGGAAGCTTCTCAAATCACATCTGTCAACTATCTGACTCCTTTGTGCAGTTAATATAACTTTAAAATACTTTTCTTTACGGCATCTATATTTTGTGGGTTTTCATGGGTATGTTTCATGCCTATATTTTAACCCCCCGGAGACAGAGGACAGACTCTGGCAATTTTTGTATCTCATCCAGTGATGAGTAAGTACAGTGTCCAGCCCTGGGCAGGTGTCTCGTACATGCTTTTGGGTAAAATGTGAACAGAGCACATGGGACAATGAAGTGATGTCAGGTGTCCCCAAACAGCAGCAGCTCAAATAACAGCTACCCTGTCAACCTCCTACGGCTGGATGACTTTCTTAAAAGCCTCCGAATGATCGGTGGAAATCTGGATATGCAGAATTAGACTTGCTCAGAAGCTACGATATGAATTTTACAAGAAACAAAACATACATTTCCTAAAAAAATCTTTTGTTTACCCATGACTATTTTTAGAGAAATTTTGTTTTCGTGATTATTTGTTGATCACACATTTATCTGATTTGAAAACTTTATTATGAAATCAGGATATGTTTATACCTACAAGGAAGGCTGAGAGAACTATTCAAATGATTTGAAGAACATCCTTTTTATATTTTACAGAAAACCCCAAAACTCTGAGCCAACTTGCAAAAAGGCATATAAAGACATATCTTAAAGAATTGTCTTACCAGATGTCGTCATCATGAGAAGTACACAAAGTATGGATAGACATAAAGTCAAAGTAAAACATTTTGACACTTTGCTAGGCATGATGAACTTTTCACGTGTAAAAAAGTAGATTAGTTTTTTGTTTCCATCAACAATATCAAAAGGGACAGTCGATATTCACTGTGTCATATCTTATACCTAAAATATGGCATGTATCATTTAGAGGTCCACATTGTATTATCTTGATTATTTGCTCTACAAATAAATAGTTCTCTTCTAGAAATGATATTCCCATAAAGAAGGATGCAGGGGAGGTGGTAGTTACTAAAACCTCAAACTTGAAACAGGCTGACTTATTTTGGAAACCTGTCTCTGCCAATTGGCTTTGTTAATAACTTATACTTTATGGTCATCAGTTTCCTTTACCTGAAATGGAGACAGTGAAGTCTAACACATATGGGGGTTGCCAGAAGTGCAGGTATGTAGAGCAGTTAACAGTTTGTCAGACTCGGCAAGCATTGAATAAATGGCATTGGACATGACATATTTTCAGACAGACCTCTTTCACAAGCACAGAGTGACATATTGCCCACTTTATATGAAGACACCCAAGTTCATGAGTATTAAGATCAGAATTATACAAGAGTCACGTATTCAAAGGTAATTAGCATCCCAAATTTCACATAATTGTGTACAACCACTATCAGTACAGTCCAACAGGGAGTTTTCCATTTTCTCTACTTTTTTTTTTTTTTTACTGGAAAAGTTAGGGAAAGTGAGGCGCCATAAGGTAGCACAGAACAATACCAGGTCCTCTGTCTCATGATGGGTGGGACCATTGAGCATCACTGTTGAACGGAAAAAGAATAGACTTCTTTGTAGTGTAGCTAACATATTTCCTCTCTGATCTTCAGAATACACATACATGTGATTATTGCTAAAAATTAGCACAGAAGTATCAAATGCGCTCTGAGAATGAGTGTTCAGAAGACATTGGGAAGTTAAAACTAAAAAAAAAGCAAGATAATAACTTTCTGCTCAAAAATCTATAATGTTAAATGACATGGTTTTATTTCGTTTTACTATAACCAACCATAGGATCTATACCGGCACTTGGCTGGCAGATAGCGGGGCTGGTAACAACCAAATGGAAGAGCATGTTAATGGTTCTGCAGTGTAGATGTGACAGTCTACCATCTGTCACCCAGTTACTTTTTGCAATCAATGTCATTCTTCATTTTGTAATCTCGTTGTAATTAAGAGGCATACGTCCTCTTTGAATAGGTCATGTTCTTTTTTCCTTTGGTGCATGGTAATTGATGGTAGTGAAAACAGGCTCAAAACAGGTCACTCTTTTGGGCTCTATATTAGCGTTATTTTCCTTTTATCCTGCCTTTCCTTGTTTAATAAAGGCAGAAGGTTACACATTCAGATGCTTTCTCTTCTAGTCCTTGACTGCAGAGTTTAATTGGTTTAGGGACAGCTATTCGGCAGGGAGAAGTCAATATTGGCATTCCCCTGGTCTATAGCCAATTTCTCTTCTCTTTGGGCTGGTGTCTGTTTTGATAGCTTGCCTCCCGGCTTTTTCTGTTGTTAACTTTTTACATATTGACTCTTACTAGTTGGAATACAGTGTGCTCCACTAGTGGATCTTGAATAAGAGGGAACCATTTGCTTTGTAATGGAGGCCAATCACCTCTGACAGAAAGCAGCAGTTTCTATACAGCCTATTGTATGGGGCTTACTGAACATGATGAACCTCTCTGATTCTGAGTTCAAATCTGTCCAGAGTTTTCCTTGCTCCATTCCATGGGCCTTGAGCATATTTATGCTTCTATTTCCTCATTGGTCCTTGAGGTAATTACAATAATTACCTCAGCAGCAACAATACAGCAAGGTGCCTGGCACACACTAAAGTGTTCAATCAATATCAGGTGCTTTCTGAAAATATGGGGAATTAATATCCACAAAGTAGGATTACACACCTTGGATCTCCTTTGGATCATGGGTCAGACCATTCATCTCTCTGGTCTATTTCTTCTTGTTGAGAGCATAAGACTTTGGTTGATTTCTTAAGTTCTTTTGGACTCTCAATTCTGTTTCATTCTTGTCAATTTTCCATGAAGCTTAGCTATAGTGAATTGGGCTGATTTATGCCATGTGTTTTCATGAATTTCAGGAAGATATGTATGGGAGAGAAAACAGGGAGCATGCAAAAATTCCATTTCATTGACTTTATTACAAAGACTAGCATGTCCCCCATTAGTTACAGCAACAGTAAACTCAATATGTTTGGAAAGCATCATGCACAAGTATGAAAAGAGCCTTGGAATCACAAAGAGCTCCCACTTGATACCTGTGTGTTATTAATGTTCCTAAACCTCATTTTCCTCATATGTGAAATAGGGTAACAGTACTTGTGAAGAGTCAATAAGATAATTTATGTCAAGTGTTCGGTGCAGTAACAGATTCATTCAAGCTCATCATGGCTGAAAAATGACAAATGAATAGAAAGAGAAGCAAGTGGAAACAAAGCTCATTCTTATTAACTCAATTATCTTTCCCTCAAAAGAGAGAAATTCAAACTATGTTACTAAGTAGACATATTTATAAAATACTTTATTTCGATAAAAAATTATTAAAGATAGATTTCCCTACAATAAAACTTGTATAAAACAAGATTGTTTCTTAAAATACTGAGTGCATCTTCTATCTTTGTAAGCCTTTTATGTAATAGCTATTAAACTTTAAATATTCAACAGAAAAGAAATTATGATAATACCCAGGAAAATGCTGAATGATAAATGTACTTTATTTTTGATGAAATAGAACAGATTTTAACACTGACTGTGCCACTTCTTATCTTTGAACCCTGAAAAAAATATACAACTGTGGTCTTAAAAATAAAGAAAGAGTTTTTAGAACAATTAGAAAATACTTCTTTCCAGGGCCTTCAATACATTTATAAAGCCATGGCTTACCAGGTAGCAAAGGATGTTAATTTGAAAATATTTACCTTAAAGTGGTTGCCTAAGAATCCCAGACAGTAAGCAATAGCTTTAATTGATCACATCATACATCTGAATTTAATAATGAAACATTGCTTTATTAAGGATGTTTATATAATGCAGACTTTCCAATAATTTATACCATCTAATGATGGACACTTTAAATAAATAGCTTGTAGCTATGTGCTTAGAAAGTGATCCTTGGGACTCAGATCGAGGTATCATTATCTGTTCACTTCTTCTACAAGCTCACTTATTCATTATGTCCTTGTTATGGAATTTTTAAAAGTTTGTTACTTCTATGAAAAGAATTTAGTAAAATGTAACCAAGTTAGTACAATAATTATTTTCGAAAGTTAGTTAAGCCTTATGCTACCTCTGTAAAGGACCAAAATCGCATTTTAAAGGAATTTATCAAAGCAAATATGACAAAATTACTTAATAGTATTTTTTTCCAAACATTAAAATTCTGCCTGGCAGTTTAAGAACTTACAAGTAAATCAAAGATGAAGTCATCTGAGGGAAAAGTACGTAATTGTTAATCAATTTTGCATAGTGAAGGAAATTCAAAACTTCAGAGATATGCTTTTGAAATAATTTATTTTAACAAAGCTTTCGTTAATGAAAGAATTACTACAAAGTGAGTCTATTGTAGTGTAACCTGAAAGCCAGTGCAAGCCAGGGCAACTGGAAAAGTAAACAACAAACAAACCAGCATAGGGAAGAAAGATAGAAAATGTTTACATAAAATTACCATGTTAATGGACAAAAAGCCCCCATCAAAAACAAAATGAAAAACACACACACACACACAAAAATGTTTTACAGAGCAGTGATTAAAGTATGGGCAAATAAATTGGGGTGTGAAATGCATTTTTAGGGAAAAACACACAATGTGTTTTGTAGGTACATGAATCAGCACACTTACATATACAAATCATTTGTGGCATGGATACAAGATAATCAGGTTTAGTTTAGAAAACATAATAAAAAAGAAACATCGAGACCAAGAAGTTATCAAAAGAATGAACAAGTAGTTTAAAATATTAACCATCCAGGGGCGCCTGGGTGGCTCAGTTGGTTGAGCGTCCAACTTCGGCTCAGGTCATGATCTCGCGGTTCGTGGGTTCGAGTCCCGGGTCGGGCTCTGTGCTGATGGCTTGGGGCCTGAAGCCTACTTCAGATTCTGTGTGTGTGTGTGTGTGTGTGTGTGTGTGTGCGTGTCTGCCCCTCTCCTGCTTGCACTCTGTCTCTCTCTCAAAAATAAATAAACATTTAGGGGAAAAATATTAACCATTCAAGTACTAGAAATTTGAACTGCTCTTATTAAAAGTTATTTGAGAATCCACAGCATATATGATGGTGGAAATTGCAATGGTTTTAGAGTTCAAATATTGGCTCATTGACTTACCAGCTGTGTCCCTAGCCAAATAATTAACCACTTTAATATTTGGTATCTTATATCTAAAGTGCTATAATAAAAAAAACCCCTATCATTGTGTTGGCGTGAGAATTCATTTAAAGTTACCAGCACAGTACCTTGTACCTAGTGAGCGCTCAGCTATGTTAATTCCATCCAACTTCTTTCTGTCACTTCCTGTCTCTTTCCTTTTCTATCACCCCTCATAGAACAAAATGCTGTCTTGTGCTCCTGTAATGAATACAGACACCTCACGGTCTGCTCTTTCATGAGATCCTGAGAGAGAGAGAGGTACTATCTCACGCGACCAGGAGTGACATAGCTTTGAGTGTGGATGCACCCATCCACATTTCAACCAGGCATGCTCATGTATTGCTTGATTTAAATTAAGTTTTAAAGCGTGGTCATTGCCTTTTGAGCTTCTGCGGGTGTCTGTGGGAGAGCTGATGGGCATGCACTTTTGCAAATTTTTCATGATGTAGTCTCCCCACATTAGCAACAACAGAGTTAACCATACGTACCTATGTAACTGTGCCAAAAAAGAAAACAAAACAAACAAACAAAAAACTTAGGGGAACCTGGGTGGCTCAGTCAGACTCTTCATTTTGGCTCAGGTCGTGACCTCAAGGTTTGTGGATCAAGCCCCATGTCGGGCTCTGTGCCAACTGCGTGGAGCCTGCTTGGGATTCTCTCTCTCCGTCTCTCTCTCTGCCCCTGCCCATCTCACGCACGTGCAAGTGTGCATACCCTCTCTCTCTCTCAAAATAAACCAATAAACTTGATTAAAATTTTTTTAAAGCTTAAATTCCCTGTGGCTCTTACTCTTTGCTCTGTCATCCTTCACTTTGTTTGAAATTCCCACCAGTTTCTTCATTCCTCTGATTCCAGGCATCCTCGCCAAATGGGTACAGGTTACCTAGGTTTTCAAGATGTAGAATGTATACTAGCCATTATGATCGGGGCTGGGCATATGTGTCTTACCCAAATATAGCAATTACCAGTAGAGGATGGGACAAAAGACAACGGAGTATGGTTGGAAAAAGGAGAAATGGCAGAGTTTGGAGCACAGGCCACTAGGATGGACAGCCACTGAAAGGGATCCCAAATTTGGGGGCAGCATTAAGGAGGGCAAAGGTCACCTGTATGTTTGGCATTCCATGAAGTGCACTGGTGCTGTTAGCAGAAAGCTTGAGGCTGAAGAGAGCGTATTCGCTAGCTTCTTCCCACTTTCCATGGCCGCCAACCTTCCCTGATGACTGGTAGGCACCTTGGTTCACAAATGGGCTGCAGGTTCACCTGAGATTTCATCACCAGTTCACCTCTCCCTCTACGCTGTCCTTCCTCCTCCCGCATCCCTTTCACTCGTGTCAGTTGAGCGAGCCTTCTCTAATAAGCCTCTTGTACGCTAGTCTGTGTGCAAGTCTGATTCCCTGAGAAACCAACCCACCACGGCCTGCTTCACACTTCTGCTCAAGGCTAAATGTCACCAGAGGTAGGACTATAATCACATGAATGGGTATGACTGAGCCCAAAGGTGTCCCCTATTTATTGAACAATATGAAATAAAATTAACTTCACGTTATAACCTCTGACCATTTAGTTCTGTGAATTTGAATGACGTACATCAATGTGTACTCACGAGGTCCAACTTTGATTGTGTGTTTATGGCAAACCTAGTGAGTTGATCAATATTGAACCTTTCTCCATCTCTGATGATTGTCAAATTTCTAAGAAAATAACTCTAATATACCTTAAACATACAAATTTAAGAAAAACACACAAGGTACCAAAAAAACCCCAAAAGAACAGTTAACATTCAATTCCTTGAAGCCACATGAAATGAAAGTTTATCAACTCTATATGAAGAGAAAAAGATATTTGGAAAAGGCAATCGAAATGCTTGGTGTGTTAGTCTAGCTAAATCCAACTGTCCGCTTGATGCACGGCAGAGGTAATCACTGAGAAATCCCGTGTATGGCAGGAAAGGGTCTATTGGAGAGGCGGCCGGAGAAGGAGACAGGAGGGCAAGCCTGAAACCCACCTCCCAGAAGGAAGAGAGGCAGAGAAATTTAAAGGCAAAGGAAAAAGATGGGGTAAAAATTTGCAGTTGCATTTATTAGTATGCAGCTGAGATCAGTCCCATTGACCCTTTTGTTACTGGTTTCATGAGAACAAGTGTTTTCTGTGGATAGACAAAAACTAAAGTAAACTGAAAAGAATTTCCAGAGTAGGCGGTCTCTACTCTGTAACAAATGTTTTTTCATGATCCAATTATTTCAACCATACCTGCAAAATCCCAGGAATTTTCTCCGTCATTGGCTGAATGCCGGGAACATGGGTGACTCTCACTCACTTTGGCCCAGTTTCCTTCTTTCAGACATAATGCCACTTGACAAATGCAGCTATCTGGATGGCAAGTTGTTTATGAGCACATCTTCTCCTTATGTGGACAAAATCTTGATGGGAATAAAAAAGTTGAATTATTTTTGGAGTAGTTTATGGTTTAGAATAAGCAGGGGTTTTTTTTTAATGTTTATCTGTTTTGAGAGAAGAGAGAGAAGGTGAGAGGTAGAGAGAGGGAATCCCAAGCTGGCTTCACACTGTCAGCTCAGAGCCCAATGCAGGACTTGATCCCACGAACTTTGAGATTATGATCTGAACCAAAATCAAGAGTCGGAAGTTTAACCAACTGAGCCACCCAGGTGCCCTGAGAATGAGCAGCTTTTCTGGAAAGCGGTTGCCCACATGGGCAAGCAGAGGATAAGCACTAAAGGCTATCAGGTATTCTAGGCTCCAAATTTACGTTCTATAGATGCAAGTAGAATTCTGGGACTCCAGCAGAAATCCTAAGACTTCTGATTTTCCTTTCTGCTACTGACTTTTTTAATATGCCCAAGGAGTGGTAGCAATGAATGATTTGTCTCAACCCTATTGGAGGGCTGCTGAATTTTCTCTTATGATTTTGGCTAGGATTAGAGTGCTTAGCAGAATTTATACTTAGAAACTTTTTTGCTATCCTTATATGCATCTCCCATTTCAGAGATGTCATAACTGAAGCCCCCTGAGAGAATTGGTGACCGTAAGTGATGGAGTCAGCTCTGACGCTTTGAAACACAGGACTTAGGATTTCAAATCAGGTGTTTCCCCTCACTGCATTTCACTACTTTACTAGCGAGTTTTCTTGCAGTTATTATTATTACCTAATTACCTAACTAGTGCTGATGCTGCGATGAGCCTGTGGTAGGCCATTCTGAAGATTAATCCAAAGAGATCTGGAAATGACCAGTCTGAGCACTTTATTCCCCAAACTGTATATTTTATCAGAACAGCAAGGTAGTCAGTGGATTAATGACCCAACCATCCTGCTGACTACATTTAGAATCATGCAATTACAGATTTTAATGCAGATCATGACCCAGCTTTCCTTGGCAAGTAAAATTGAGTCACCAAAGTATATATGCCACATATTAGACATCTTGAGAATTGTTTTGGTATTTTCTTTAATCTTTGGAAAAGCCATTGGGGCCTTCTTTAAGAAGCAAATTAGAAGAGACAGAATTCATTAATAATAATAATAAGGAGACTTAGTTCTCTCACTAAAACCTCTGCCATTACACAACAATTTGCTGCCATAAATTTCCTACTTTTTAATAAATGTGCCTTGTGAATATTACTGTGTCTGTATACATGTGCTAGATTCTTACTGGTCTCTCTCTGTCTTTTCTGTTGGAGTCTAGCATCTCTGCAAAGAACTTCAAGCCCCTTGATTAAAAGACAGCAAAGCTCTCAAGGAACCTGGTGAACATATCTTGAGAAACCACCTCCTGTTCTCTCTCACATATGGCTTGAGAGAATTAGTGGGGACATTCCTAAAATATAGATCCTACCTTAGGGTTCTCCATAGCATAGCTGAGTAACTGTGTGGAAATCCTGACCTGGCTTTTTACTCACCACGTGACCTCGGGCAAGTTGTTTAAACTGTAGCCATCATTTCCCCATAGATTTGGTATAAGTTCTAAATGAGTTTAAATGCATATAAGGCACATCCTATATCTAGTTCTCCATAATGTGGGTAGCAATATTATAATCCCACCTGTAGTACACTTGGTCTATGACTTATTTGTAGTGCCCTGCTATCCTGATAATAAAACATTTCTGCTAAAACTAAATAAAGCAAAAGTGAAACTAATGACAGGGCTTTGCAAAGCATAGTACCCCCCACAGATAAAAAAGCAGGGAATGTAGTATATAATTCTGAGGTGCATGGTGTAAGAGTTAACCTTTTTGGCAAAGCCCTTAGGTATGGCTGATTGGTATTTGTCATTCCTAATTCCTTTTATATACTTTTTTTTTTTTTTCCTGGAAGAAATCTAGCACATGTATAGGACACCCCTGCATGCAGCATTTTAGATGTCAGTTAGGCTTTGCAAATTACATGCACACGTGCAAAATTTCCAAGACAATCGTGGAGTGGAGGCTATCTGCCTATTAATATGTGGATTTAGGTACAGAGGCAGTCACACAAGGTAGCTATAATCAGTGTCCCAATGCCTGAGGTCAAGAGCCAATAGCAAGAGAGCCCTGATTTCTAGATAAAGGCTACAGTAAAATGTTATTGCATACAATAGTTTAAAGGGTGGCCCAGACTTCTCCTCCCTTTGCCATTTCTTGCTCTTCTTCTGGGGCTAGTGTCAGCCTCTATAAACAATAGATTTTTTTTAAGACACCTTTTAAATAGGAAATGGAAGGAAGAATTTTTGCATGGTGACATGGAAATAGTTTAAAAATAGTGTTTTTCCCGAATGTTGGTAGATCATGGTTTGTTACAATGAAAGCTTGAGCTGAAGATATCAAAGAAAATAACCGTTAAGCTGTCCAAAAATTATGCACATTTAATATATTGTGCACACCTAATACTTGTATTAAATCCTCTCCTGTTTAAAATACTGGAATCATTTCTATCTCTTGCATTTTATTCTTGTTGGATGAAGTATTTGGAACGCAAACTGGTTGCAAGTCTATTTACTCAAAGATATAAATTTGGTATTGGTTATCTAACCTGGTTGTGAAAGAAGAGACAATTCTATCACTGTGTAATGGAACATTAGCAATTCTTGGCTTGCAGTGGAAAAAAAAAATCAGCTACTGAAATTATTACCTGAGGTCACTTAGAATGAAATACCTATTAAAGCCAAAGTTTTGGTGAGCTATGTGATTTCTTCAATAGAATTTTATGATAGGAATATAAATATAATAATTGTGGGGCAGGCTAGCTCCTTCTGACTGGACTGAAATGTGTAGAGAAAGAAAACAACAGCTCAGGGTTTTAAATACTTTGCTCAAGGCAAGTCAGAGGCCCAGAAAGCATCTATGACTACTCCCCACAGTCTTTTATATCTTGTAGCTGCAGGGCTGCTGTTGGCAAAAAAAAAGAAAGAAAGAAAGAAAGAAAGAAAGAAAGAAAGAAAGAAAGAAAGAGAAAGAAAGAAAAGGTGCACAGTGTCAGATCTTGTTTATTGCTGAATTATAATGTGGGCTGAATCACAGCCTCACCAGGTCTCCTCTGTAAAAGTTACGGCATTGATTGGGAAAGACTGAGAACCTGGAAAATTCAGATGGAAATATTAGGTGGATATAGATTAATGTTACTATACTGATTGTCCAAATCCAATGAAACCTCCTTGCCAGTAGAAGCCCATTATCCCTGTTGTAAAAGGTCAGTTTTTCCTGACTTGGGGAACTAACTTGCCTGAGGTAACTCATGTATAAGGAATGCCATTTTTCCTCATTGCTTGTCCTTGCCACTTTACTGCTCTCAGACCTAGAGTTAGAATCAGTTCCCAGGGTGTTAGAAGAGGCCAAAGGGTGAACCAGGAGGAAAAGGCTAAAACATGGGGAAAATGTCGTGGTTTTTAAAAAAAAAATTTTATCAGTTGAAACCTGGGGAATATGTGCGGCAATAGATTTGAAGGGAGTTTCACCAGATGAGAAAGATCATAAACACATTCGTTGAAATTAACCAATATGTGTGCACCCACTAGAATCTGCATCTAATGTGCTTTCCCAAGCAGCTCAGAGTGATTCTGTCTACTGGATTGGTTGCCTAAAACCTGGACTCAATAATGGCTCACACAAAATGAAGGTGAGATGCAAGGAATCTTTGGTATGTGGTAAAATCTGCAACTTGGGGGCATATGAACAGAGGAGTGATTTATCATCTGATTCACTTTACTTCTAATTATGTCTCCTACGAGAGTCCAAAAGGTATTTATTTCAATGAGGCATTTAGCAATACATTGATGAAGCTGTCCTATCTTGGACAGGAATGATACTGCCCTTGAAATGGGTTCTATGTTTAAGTGGGAATGATGGAATCCCGGAGTGAGAGAGGTCAAATGACAGAACTTATTACCAGGTATAGGGTGGACATGATTATAATAGGCATCAACACTAAAGTAGGACAAATATGGCTTACCCATTTTCTAGGAGTGTATATTTATTGTAACTTTCTGAATAAAAATAGATGTCCAGCCAACTTAACTCATATTACATTGTACAACTGAAGAAATGACCCAGGTATGACAAATGAGAGCCTGGCTTTAATTATGACAATGGAGAGTCATAGCCACTTACCAAGAGTTACCCAGAGTTAAGTTGTAGGGATAGTGATTTCTATGTTATCCCCATTTCACTTGCTTCTTTCACCCAGAAGAGGTTGGCTCTAGTTTGGAGAATGGCAGATCTAGGTTTAATCAAGTGGTGACTTCAGTTGCCACGGTTGTAGACAATGTGGTCTTTATTGGAAAAAATCAGCTGAGCTGTGACATCTTGATTTCAGCTATTAACCTAGAAATGGTTATAAAATACCTTTTTGTTTTATCTCAATAAGCAAAGACACCAAACTGGTTTGCTTTCACCTTAATGAACATTTCTCCTGGTGATATCATGCATTCCTTCCAGGGGCCTTGACTGTTTCACCACGCTAGAAGATGTCACACAGGTCTACCATTTAATGACATCGAGTGACTGAAATTGGAGAGCTATGAATAGATGCTATCCTAGCCAACTTTGTAATTTACACACACGCTGAAAGGTAGGAGAAAACACCTCATGGAAATTCAGGATCTACCATCTTTTTCATATTTCTGAAAATTCGGTGAGACATGTCTGAATATCCCTTCCAAAGAAACAGGCCCACTTCTTGGTGGGCTTCTGGATGTTTGAAAGCAAAAATATACTAATTTTGGATGTGCTATTACAATATTTTTACCAAGTAATTGCTAAAGCTGTGAATTTCGTTTGTTCCAGAAGAAGAGTAGACTCTCTACTCTACATCCAGGCTACACTGCAAGCTGTTCCCTATGCCGCTTGGTCATAATGATGCAGCAAATTCAATGGTGTCTAAAGTGGTTGAAGCAAATGGCCTTGTAGTTTGGAAAATCTTGCAAATCTGATAGGAGATTAATAATGTAGACCTTTTGGGTATTGAAACAAAATCAGGTTTTTTTCCTGATATTGATTATTAATATCCTTTTGTGAAAAAGAGTCTACTTTGCTAATAGATGCTAAGAGAGGCCAAACACTTGACCATCGGACCCCCCAGTGGCCATGCAACCGTAGCTATCATTCTTAAAATGAACTAACCATAAACTTGAGCTTGGGCAACAAAAAACCTACATGAAATAGAAATGGTATATATAAGATTGGCTCAGTGCTCAAAATTGTTGTTTGAACAATTGTTTACCCTACCCATGGATTATGTGTTTGTGCATTGCCACTTCTTTAACCTATGCTTATTCCCCAGAAAAGCTATAGAGATGTGAAATCTTCCAGGTGGGCAGATCACTGAGTAGTGCATGTGCTTGTTCACTTTGCTTGGAAATGAAGGTTGCCAGAAATATGAATACAATTTGGAAGACTGGTAATAAGGACATCTAGGAAAGAGGTATGTGGAAGGACCTTTTAGAACTGGTAGAGTCCATGTGGATATCAACGTCCCATAATTCTCTTCAGAAGCCATTCCCAGCTGAAGAACCTCTCAATAATTGTGTGAATACAATGACTCATTATAAGAATGTCAATAAGTTACTTTCAATAGCCACTTCCCCTCGCTTGCTCAGTAGATTCATGAATTAAAAATTAACAACAGCAAGAATATAGGTTAAAACATAGATTCAACAACATGGCTTATTTGGTTCAGTTCAATATCAGTATCCATGTCAGTATCAATATCCAAGCTGCCAATCGCAGAGACAAATGCTGACACTCTCACACATCACCATTCACTAGGGGGACCAGCAATCTATCGGATGACAGGTAATGTCACTGGACCCCTTCCACTATGGAAAGGGCAAACATTTATCCAATTTGGAATAGACAATTCTGGATATGGATTTGCCTTTTTTGTGGCCATGCCTCTGTATCTGTTGACTTATTTAATGGGACATTATCAGAGTGACCCACACAATACTGTTTTGGGGAAATGCATTCATTTATGATACGAAGGTTGAAAAAATGGACTCAAGTCAATAGGATTCACTTGTGTTATCATATGCCACAAGCTGCCTGAAGCAACTGGCTTTTTAAAACAGTATAATGTACTATTGAAGACTCAGTTATAGCATCACTTGGGAGAAGACACCATGGGGGGATGAGGGCACAGTGTTCCAGAATAAGAAATGTGATCTGAATTAGTGACCAATACATGGTACATTTTTATTGTTAAATGTCATGTGGGAATTACCTTAAGCTATCCCAGAGGTCATTGAATACAAAGAGGCTCACAGACTAAACTAAGATGCCCAAATCTTACACGACTAACTCAATTTAAAACACATGACAGGGGTGCATGGGTGGCTCAGTCAGTTGAGCCTCTGACTCTTGATTTTGGCTCAGGTCATGTTCCCAGAGTCGTGGGATCAAGCCCCACATCTGGCTTCACACTCAGTGTGGAGCCTGCTCGGAATTCTCTTTCTTCTCTCTCTCTACCCATCTCCTACTCATGCTTTCTCTCACTCTCTCTCAAAATAAATAAATAAACTTAAAAAAGAACATGACAGAAAGTAAGGGGAAAGAGCTGAGGTCAGTTAACACTATTCTTAAAATAAGGTGCAAGTGAGCTTAAGGTCTAAGGAAGGGTCTCTAATAGATAGAAGTACTCTGGGGCTAACTTACCCTACCCAAGAAGCACAGGGCCATGCTTAACCGGCAAAAGCTGTAGACCACCAATTGTTGCACTAACAGCTATGTATTTTATTTGCATTTATGAGAGACAGGACACATTGGTTCAGGATGAGTTTCACAAATGTGTGGCTAATCCTCAACCCCATAAATTTGAGTACCTCATACGCTTTATATACTTTTAGTATGTCAGGAGTATTTTGTGCCTCAGGTACCTCATGTATATTTAGCATATTATGAATATTAGGTGGATTTTGGTCTTCCCATATCTTTATATCTATGTTCAGCACACAGAAGACATACTTGTTTATCTATATTTAACATGGCTAACATAGCTCATAGGTTACTAACTTTATAACACATCTTATGAGTTTTTTTGTGTGTGTCAGTAATAGCAGAATTGAATGATTTCTAACAATAGAACATATATAAATCATGCAAAGTATATGTCTGGAAACCAAGCTATGGAACTGAGAGAGGAGACATTTATGTTTCATCTAGAGACGACTCAGAATATTTACCTTTCTATTCACATGACCTTGAGCTGCAATAGTTTCAAGATCTTTGCACTCAAAGAAAGACTGCTTCTCTTCCAAGAAGACACACACCAGTGATTCCTGTGAATTCTAAGATTACCATTGGATAATTTGGTCTTCCCATGCCACTTAACCAATAGTTGGAGAAGTTAACTGCATTGGCTGGCACAACTGATCCTGATTATCAAGGAAAAATAGAGTTGTTTCTACACAGATAAGGAGATGTATATTGGAGCCTAGGAAATTCTATAGGATCACCTTTTTGGTCAAAATTTAAATGGAAGAGAAACTTAACAGAAACCCATGGGAGAGGGGAAGGAAAAAAAAAAAAAAGAGGTTAGAGTGGGAGAGAGCCAAAGCATAAGAGACTCTAAAAAACTGAGAACAAACTGAGGGTTGATGGAGGGTGGGAGGGAGGGAGGGTGGGTGATGGGTATTGAGAAGGGTACCTGTTGGGATGAGCACTGGGTGTTGTATGGAAACCAATTTGACAATAAATTTCATATATTGAAAAAATAAATAAATAAAAATAAATGGAAGACCATACCAACCCAGTAGAGGCAGAACCATCAACAATAAAGACCACTCAAGAACAAGGATTCCATTCCCTTATCCAGCAAAACAAACACACAAACAAACAAACAAACACACCTGACCAATTTCAGTACTGGGAGAGGTACTCAAAAGTAAAGGTAATGGGATTAGGATAAAAGCTGTCATCAACAACATCTGTGATCTTGTGACCAGTTGCAGAATAAGGAATTCATAATCCTTCCTCTTTTCCTCCTTGCCCTGTTATGTATGTACTGACTTTCCTTTTTACCTCTTTCTTTTCCCTCTACAAATTTGTAATTTGGTCCTCCAGTTACAGACTATCAGGTTAGGATTAAGACTGGAGCTGAAGGATGACGACAGCCAGCTATGGCCGCAGTGACAAATACATTTGGGGAGAAATACAAATATTTCTCTTTGTATAAAGAATGCTGGCTATATATTAGGCAGGTGCATATTGAACTCCCCCCCACCCCCCGCCCTTTTTTAAAGTAGAAGTTTCAGGTCTTGAGCTGCCAAAGAGCGTATAGGATACAGTCAATTGGCACTCAGCATCCGTTCTCACATCCTTCTGGGTGTTGTCCTGTATTAGAGAAGCTTCAGGCCTAAAAAGGCATTTCCAACCCCCCTGTTGCTAGTAGTGTAGATGGAAATTAGGTAACACCATCAGATGTACCTTTTTGAAAGGCAAACTGAGGCAGAGGCCATGCTTATGCTGCTGTTTCAGTTAGCAAGTTCACTGAGAGCTGAGTGCAAAGAGCAGCTGAGATGGGATAGTTGCAGACTGAGCAGCAGTTTTCCTAACTCCCAGAGAACAATCACTCAGACGTGTTCTAGAATTTACTGTGATCACTTGCATTGGAGGTCCCCTTTTGCTGCTTCTTCAATTCTCCCTACAATTTTCCATCTACCTATTTTTTTTTTTTTTGCCTAAATACCTAGGGTAAGTTTTATTTCTTGAGCTGTATCTCTGACTAGATATCAGTATTCAGTTGTGTCTACCTCCTTACCTACCCCTGGAACTGCATCAAGGACACTGGCTTCAGTGGTCATCTGTCTGTGTGATTGTGGGTTTCATGACTATCTCCTGTTTCATCACAAGATCCATGAAAGTAGAGACAACAGTTGTTTTGGTCAGAACTTAGCACAATGCTTTGCACTGTAAGCAGAATGAGAAAAGGCAGATAGACTATAGTGAAAGTGGCGAAAACAGATTTTATTTAGAAACTCTTGCAACCAGGGAAAAGAGAGCTCAATGTAGAAGTGGCTTCAACTGTGAACACAGCAAGGACGGGGTGGGGGAATTTATAGGGGGTGGATTTATAGCCAAGGAGTGAAGTGAGTTGTCAGTAATGGACAGTTAACTATGAGGAAATGTCAAGGGCAGGGGGAGTCTTGTTTAACAGAGTCAGGATTCTTCCTTTCCACAGGCCAAGGTCATCACATATCAAATGTGGAAAATTCTCACAACATGACCTAGCAGGACACTTGCTACAAGTGGGCTAGGCAGGCTCGAGGCTGAGGCCTCATTGAAACGAGGGCTCAGAAGAAACTGTCTGAAGTTTAGTCAAGGAGAGAGACTATCACACGTAGTGGGACTTAAAAAACAACAACTTTGAATGCATAGATTTGAAACCATGTGTAAGCTGGTACAAAGTTTGTAGATTTTTTTTCTTTTTTTTTCAAGTTTTAAAAAAGTTAATTCCAGAATAGATAGAAAGTTAGCATACAGTGTTATATTAGTTTCAGGTGTACAAAACAGTGACTCAACAATTCCATACGCTACTCCGTGCTCGTCATGATGAGTGTATTCTTTAATCGGCATTGCCTAATTCACCCATTCCCCACCCACCAGTAATTTACCCACACCCATGTAGAGTATTTTGCCACAGACAGTGCTCCAGAACTAATGTGGGCAGATATTCCATATCTCTGGGGAATTTTGATACTGTCCCCCGTCATTATGCCAGTACCTCAATGTGACTTAAGATTGTCTTGAAGTCTGGCTCCAGGATCAGAGCTCTAAATGTATTCATTTTAAACATGATGTTAAGAATCTGAAAATGTACTAATTATTAATTTTCTATTCTACAGTTTCCTCCAGAAAGCTCCGAAGTATTTATTTTGGGTAACAATTTATTTGAGCAGAAATCACTTGACCCAAATTTTGATGATTTAATAGCTCATTGAAAGAACTAGCCTGAAGCAGATAACAAAATCTGTTGCAGATGCGCTAACTCCTATTCGCATCCGTTGGTCTTTTGGTTTATGTGCTTTAATAATTTGAAAAACAAGAGGATAATCAGGAACCAAGATAGATATGTGTGTCTCGAGGCAGAACTTAATTCAAAATTGCACAAAATATTTTGTCAGATGAACTCCTTAACCACATTGGTTATCAGTGGCACAAAATACATTGGATTAAGTTTTTGAATAATGTGCACGGATGGTGTCACATTGATCCTAACAAACAAGCAGCACAGGATCGCAACCAGAGCTCTGTTTCTATCACACTAGTTTCAGGTAAAAGATTGTAAGATGAATTCTTTCAAAATGGAGTATCTGAATGTATCTGCACTTTTCATCATTATAAAATTTAATGAACTTAATATCGCTGACATGTTGGGGTCATCTTTGTAGTCTTCAATTATCTTTATTTGAATTTTGTCAATAATTTCTGAGAAGAAACCATTTTTTGGGCAAAGGCAATGAGTTCCTGCTTTTAATATACATCTATACACATAGAGAATGCTTTCTCATATTCTGAGGAAGAGTGTAGAGTTTCTGTCCTAGTTGATTGTACAACTTATTGCTTTGTTATCTTTTTTGTGTACTATTTTATATTTTTTATGGGGAAATCACTATTATTTACCCACACAGAAAAATAAAGAGAGCAATAAAAAGAACATTCATATACCCACCAGCTACCCTTGTCTGATCTTAATATTATTCTACATTTACTTCAGGTCTTGCGTGTATTTAAAAAATATATAGTACAAATATAGTTGAAGCCTTTGTGTCTCTTATCTATCACACTGGTCTCTTTTACTTTCTCAAATATTTACTATGTTCACATGAATCAATAAACAGTATGTAGTGTTGTTTTACATGCTTTAAATATATACCTAAATGGTTTCAACGTCTATGAATCATTCTCTATCTTGATTTTTTGTACTCAGTATCATGTTTGTGAAATGTACCTATATTGTTTTAACCCATTCATTCTCAATACGGTATAATATTTTTTCATATAAATATATCATTTTACAAATAATATAATATGAGAATTTAACTTTTATGTTAGCATGCTGATGAACATTTAAGTCATTTTACATTTTACATTTTAGGATCACAGAATCTTCACTGAACATACTTTTAATAGCTTATATATGAGAGTTCTTGATCATATATATCTAGGATTTGAATTGCTAGATTGAACATTCAATTTTCATTTGTAGCTCTACCTGACATTACCAAATTGTTCTCCAAAGTGTTTGTACAAATTTTAATTATCACCAGTTATACATGAGAGTTCTCATTTCCACACCGTTGCTATTTCCTATTGTAAAACATTGAAATGTTTGTCTATTTTAGGAAAGGAAACAGCATTGTTCTGATTTGAATTTGCATTTCCCTGATTCTTCTGGTGTTTAAGCTTCTTTTCATTTATTTATTTTTTTATCCGTTTGGAAATTTGGTTAATTTTTCCCTTATCGGTTCAAGTCCTCTATATATGCTAAATAGTAATTGTTAGCTTGTTATATTGTCTGCAATTATTTTAAAATTTATTTTTCTTAATACAAGACTACAAATTTTTCTCTAAGTATGAGTTTCACCATCTCTCTCAACTTTTCGTGTGTAAGTTTAACATTCAGCTCTAGAATCTAGTTCTGATTCAATTGATGTAACTTCTTTGATCCATAAATTATTTGGAATATCTCCAGGATTTGTTTATTTGTTTTATAGATATATATCCTTAATTACTTATTCCTAATTATTTTCATTTAAGTTGAGAATATGGCCTGAAAATATCCATTCTTTGTCATTATGATTTGTTTTATGGCTTAGTAGAATTTGTTCATTGCTTGAAACGAGTGTTTTTTCCCTAATTGTTATTTATGGAATTCTATGTAACATTAGATTGAACTAAGATTACCTCATTTTATCTTTTCAACTTTTTGTTTTTACCTGTTTGTTTGATGAATTATTGAGGTACATTTTTAAATGATTGTGCATGTGGCAATTTGTCAATTGTGTCATGTGTTGACTCTATGTTATTAAATGGGTAGATTTTAAACTAGTTCTATGTTTTTGTTAAGTTATTCCTTGTATAAATATGTCTGACCCATTTCATTTCTCAGAGGGACATTTCACTTTATTGCCTTAGACTCTATTTTGTTGTTATCATGGTTACACTAACTTTATTTAGGCTGATATTTTCTTCTTGTGTTTTTTTCCCCCTTATTTTTAGCCTCTGTCCTTATCCTTAAACTGTCTCTTAAGAGGAAGTTCCCTCCCGCAACTGATTTGGAAGATGCATATTCTATTTTTATTTTTTTAAAAAGTGGTTTCCTGACAATCACAGCAAGCCTGTTTGAGTTAAAGTCCAAATGAATCAATGGTTTCTTATTTCTCCTGAATAATGAGAGGACTTGCAAACATGTTACTGTCCTTCATCCGTGCCTATTTACATATGCTGGGAGCTCACATATGCATACATCTGAAAAAAGACTTTTCTATTAAATAGGGGCTTCAAAACAACACCAAGAAAATCATCTAGATTATACAAGTCTCATTAAATGAACTGTTTAAAAGTAAAGCAATGAACAAAGAACATCCAATATTTCTTAGGAAGGAAAATAAAGTATTATTAGAAGTATGTTTCATGTTGCTGAAGATTCTTTCATAAACATATTATTTAAAGTCATTAGAATTATGTTTTTAGCACAGAAGACGTTTTTAGCACAGAAGATATTTTAATGATTTGTGCTAATATATTGTTTGGAGAATCTCTAAATAACACTGCTAGTTTTTTTTGTTTTGTTTTGTTTGTTTGTTTGTTTGATATGCAGTAGCATTTACACTAAGGAGCAGTTTTTTTTTTGTTTTTTTTTTTATAATTGTTTAGGAAAGACTTCTGTTCCCTGACGTGCTTCCTCTTCACTGAAGAATACCCAAGATAGCAAGTTTTCTTTTTTTTTTTAAGTTTTTTAACGTTTTTTTATTTTATTTTTTGAGGAACAGAGACAGCACGAGCGGAAGAGGGGCAGAGAGAAAGGGAGACACAGAATCCAAAGCAGGCTCCAGGTTCGGAGCTCTCAGCACAGAATCCAATGCAGGCTCGAACCCATGGACTGTGAGATCAAGACCTGAGCCGAAGTCGGACACTCAGAGCCTGGAGCCACTCACACACCCGCAAACTTTCTTTGAGAAGCAATGTGCATTTTCCACCTTGGGGTGGGTTTTACTTTTGTTTGTTAGTTACAGAAAATATTTTCTGAGAATTTTATTCTTGAGTTGAGTTTTTCATTTGATAAGCAAACAAAAAAGACATCTTTATTTTTAGACGAATTATCCCTTATGAAAATATAAAACTTTCAGACAATCGAAAAAGAATGAGTGTGTCTTTTATTAGGCTACAACTTAAACATAATCTTCCTCTATTAGTGAGCCAATTGCACAATTTGAACCTCTGGCTTTTTGTTTATGTTAAGTTATATCAAATGAAGTTGCTCAAAATGAGTATATCACAACTAATAAGTATAAAAATACTGTTAGTGATTTACAAAAACGTAGAAGTTATCAACGAATTTGCTTTATTTGAACAGTTTTTGGGTTTCAAATTTCCCCCACTCCTTTTAATAAAGGAAAGAAAAGAAATCTAAGTTTCAGTCATTAATCCACATAATAATATCCTAAAATCATTTCACTCTGAGTTGTAGAACTTTGATCCCTTTGATTTGTTCTGCTTGAGGAATGTCATATTCCATGCTGTGAATGGAAGTTCCCTTTAACCACATGAGAACTAGGAGAAAGTCAAGGTTTGAACCCAAGTCAGCTAATACACAATGGCTGGGATGATGGCCATTACCTACAACAAGGAAGGCAGCAAGTAAGTTCCAGACATTTACAATGATGCATCAGAACTCAAAACAAATTTAAAAACAAAAACAAAAACAAACAAAAACCAAAAAAAAAAAAAATCAACTGGTGATCCATTTGAGGGTTTATGTAATTAGGCTAAAGCTATTTCCACTCACATGTTACACATGAAATGTTTTAAGCAAAGTCAAAAAAGAAAGAAAAAAACACTTTGAAAAGCAACCCTAGACACAGAATAGTTTTTTCTAAGGAACAGATGTAACTTGGAAAGATACCAACTTCGTCATCCTAGATGACAAATCTTTTGGTGGCATCAATGGAGTGCCATTTGGCTAGTCAGCCCTGGGTGAAGAATATCCGGAGGTTCTATGCTGAGCCACTAAGGATGCTCCATTAAGTCATTTAAGCCAAACTTCCAAGCGAGTGATCTCCAGAATCTCAATTTAACTGTATCTTTTAGCGGTTTAAGGGAAATCTCTGGCAAAGCTAAAACTGCTTCTGCTAGGGGACCTATTAGTATTCTCCACAGTGCTACCCAAACTCACTGCCTTTTCCTAGAAGCACATGAAAGAAACTCAGATCGAGTATACTGTATTCCCCTCACCAAAGCCACCTTGGAGAGAACGTGCCCCGAGATCCGGAGACGTGGACTCTATTAAGAGCTCAGCCACAGAGTTACTTTGATTGAGTAACTTAACCTTTGTCCTCATCTAAGTGCCACTCCTGGCCTGTGTTGCAGGGACATTTTGAGAAGTCCATGTGTATGAACTTTTCGCTGGGTGTCGGTATTAGAGAGACATCGTCAGGACAAAACTGAGTAGCCGCCTAAGAAATGAATGAAGAAAACAGAAAAAATGATGCCCATTTTTCTTTTAAAGTAAATTACGAAGAAGCTGTACCTTTGTTTTTCATGATACTAAGAATGTGCGATTTTACGGTTTTATCTCCTATCAGTGTCATTTTACATGAACTGACTTAGTGTTACTTATCTTGTTTTTCAAAGTTATCGGATGACAATCAGAATAATTTCTCTTAATCTGAGAGATGTTAAAAGAAAAACTGGTTGGCAAAAGGACTTTGACATTCATGCCGGTGCCAAATATTGTCTAGTTCAGTTTCTGGTGGAATGATTGAAATGAAGAGACCAGCCTTCTTGCCTGTGATCTTTCTGTGAATAATAGCACAGATTTGAGATGGCTATGAAAATGTCATGTATTAATTTGTAAATAACTTTCTTTAAGTAATTGCAATACATATTAATTGTGGAAAATCTAAGAAAACACATGAAATATAAAATAAAAATTACTCATATATTCTCATCACCCAGAGCCACCAAATGTCACCATTTTCATATCTGTATGTGTATTCTTCTTTAAAAAAATAAAATCCGGATAATCCAATCTAAACAGATCTGAATCCTACTTAAGCAATTTATATTTATAATTTACTTTTTGAATATACTATTCCATCTTATTGAGGCACTAACCTTTATTTAACCAGTGGTCCAATGAAGAAGGATACTCAGATTAATTTTTTTTCAGTAATATATTTAAAGTAACATGAACATCTTTGTGCTTGTACACTTTGAATAATTGGGAAAATTAGGCAAAGGTCTGAATACGTTTAAGCTTTTATTTCATAGAATCACCTTCTTTCAATAGTTTGTACCAAGTTACAGATTTACCTGCAGTGTATAAAGACCCCCGTTTTATGCTAGCCCCGCTAACACATTGCTCATGTAACAAGGTTGGAGCCATTGCTGATGTCTTCTTGGTAAAATCATAAAACAGACTCCAACCAGATGTTGAAATAACACCTGGCTATTAACAACAGTTAAACAAATTGAAGAAGCATCTTTAAATTCAATCCTGAAAGCTCTTCCTCAACATTTGAAAAGCTTGAGGCAACAGAAGAAGAAAGAATGCATTAATTTGAACCTAGGGGTCCATATGCTGTCTACAAATCAGACCCATTAGCTTTGCTTACCTTATGGTTTGGCTATCACGTGGAAACCATCTTTGCTGCCAAGGAGAGATAAAAGTGTACATTAAAAATACATTGCACCTTATCTCACGGAAGCGGGTGAAGAGGCTTTCATTCTTTAAGCAGACTGACTCTGCCTTTTTGTTGCACGTGTTTAACGAGAACTCAACATAAATGCTAGCAACATGCAATCTGAGCATGCTGTTCCAGGAGCAGTGTCTGCCATCTGCTTGGGCTAAATGGAACTGCCCAGCCTTTGCCTCCCTGCCCTTGAAACTCGACTATTGGAATTTAATTACATGATTGTATGATTAAATCAAAGAGATTGAAAGGTTAAAGCTAACGTCCCTAGAGGTGAAGCAGGCCCCAGGCTTCTGAAACAGCTGGCATGGGGGAGAAAGGTCCCTCCTGGCATGTCAGAGAAGGAAAGGTAATGAGCTTTTCTGGGGGTGACACTGATTTTGTTTTATTAGATGTGGTGCTGATTGGGAAGGAATTTTAAGTTATGAGGTCCAGAAAATGACTTTGAAAGCTTTCTTCTTTTCTTTTTCTTAAGTCAAAGTACTCAAGAATTTTTATCCCCCTTGATTTAGCCCTTCGATTCCTTTGGCTCTTTAGAGTAATTTTGAGAGTCTGGAACATATTGTCTGACAGTGAAGGAATTAGGAAGGCAAAAGAGAATCTGGGACTTATTTCCAATAGATGTGTTGCCTCAAACTTACCTCCAACAAATCAGTGTTATGCTGGTGTCAGCATCAAGATAGATATTTTCTGATGGACTTTGGCCTTGCGAGTCCTTTTGGAAGACCCATCAGATATCAGCCAATGAGGAGAGTTAATCAGTTGCAAACAATCACCTGAATTTTGCGCATACTGCGCACTGAGCATAGCAGGAGGTGATACAGCCCAGACTCAGGATAATAAGATTTGTAGTGGGGAGCAGAACCTGTCTCTATCACTTACTGGCATGGGAAAATTACTTAACCTGTACTTGATTCAATTTTCTCATCTGGGAAATGGACTAATAATGACACCTACCTTGTGGAATTGTTAATCGGGATTAAACTGGCTACTTACTGCCAGGTACTTGGAATGGGGCCATTGTAAAGATGAGTTCTTACAGCTGTTAGATCAAATGAGGGGGGCATCCGATTTCTCTTTGATTTGATTGTTCACATACTTGGAAAGTATTCCTTTCAGAGAGGTCTACACGTGCTACTTCTATGTTTCTTTGACAAATTCCTCTGGGCATGCAGAGTGTGCCATGAGAATTATCACATAGATTGATGACAGTATCCTATGGCCTGATGGCTGCAACTGTAGAGTCTGCGGCATGATTTGGTGACAAAAATTATTCTGGCGGGGAGAAGAGTAATAGAAATGGAGGCTGTGTTACTCAGAGGACTTTCAAATCCTCAGTAGCAAAGTCCATCTCTCATCCTACCTTGTACTTCCCTTAGTTTAGCTTCCTTGCATCCTGTCATCTTGAAGCATTCCACACTGGTTACTTTTGTTTATGAAAAGCTTATCCATCAAGGATAGGACAAAGTGTTGCTTGCACCTGGAAAGCAGTGATATTACCAAATCAACAGTTACTTGCACAGATTTATGAGAGAGACAATGTCTGGCCTGCAAATCAGCTCTTACTAGTGACTGCAGAGATCAGAGGAAAGATAGACTTTAAATGCAGAATGACACGGGCATGGTGGGAGTGGGTAAAAATTTTCCACTAGTGAGTATGGTGAATATTTGAAACAGTGTGTATTCCTTTGTCCTATAGGTTTTGTTCCTATAATTATAACAATACTTGTCTACATTTCCACACCTAGAAAGGAATGACACCTGGTTTGTACTTAGCTCTTGGCAATCTCAAAGCCCTTATTCTTGACCAGGATGCCATATTGTACTGTGTAGAGCAATACAAGTGCCATAATAATAATTACCCAACATTTATGGAACTTTTCTATGGACTGGGCTCTTCTAAAGAACTTTAAAGTGCATCCTCATATCAAAAACACAATGATAATTAGCTCTACTTTACAGATGAAGATAATAAAGTTTGGCATCTAATGAGGCCAGACTTACATTCAGGTCCTGTAAGTCAAATCCCATCCTTTTCTTAATTGTATCATCTTAAAATATAAGTTTAGTCTAGAGTTTGGGAGAAAAACAAATAGCTACATATGTGAAGCATTAGGAAGCAATAAAAAACGATGAAAAGAATTTGTGTATAAGGATGTGGAAACCCAAGTTCATGGCTCTGATCTGCCACAACTCTCTGTATCAACTTGGATAAACCAGTTAAACATTCCATACAATGAGAGAATTTGATGAATTACTGTTGCACATCCTTCCAGATGACCACTCTGAATATAAGCACCAGATTATTGATACAGATCATAAAAATAAAGGTGATTAAAAGGAGAGAGACCTCATTCTGAAAAGTATGGACTACATCTGATGTTCTCACTTTATTCATTTTCTTTCACTTGTCTTTCCTTTTTTTAAATGTTTATCTATTTTTGAGAGTGAGAGAGAGAGAGACAGAGCATGAGCAGGGGAGGGGCAGAAAGAGAAGTAGACACAGAAACCAAAGCAGGCTCCATGCTCTGAGCTTTCAGCACAGAGCCTGATGCGGGGCTTGAACCCACCACCAGAGAGATCATGCCTTGAACCAAAGTCGGACGTCCAACTGACTAAGGTATCCAGGTGCCTCTAGTTTTCTTTCACTTCTCAACGCATTTTTGCAATAGGTTTCTTTTATCCCAAACATAGAACTACTTTGACAATGGTCTCCAATAACTTTCCATTTCTTATTTTTAGTTGTTTTAACTATTATTATATCAGTTAAAGACTCTTTTTGTGCCATGAAATTTGATTCATTGAGACTCTGATGAAAGCTATAAGATCTTTCACTAGAAAAGTATGCTAATGCATAAAAACACATTTCTACATGTGGTCTCAAGTGACCCACAGTGCCAAATACTGCATTCTGTTCAAGAAGAGGAGGTCTAAGGAAAATCCTGTGAATTTGTCAAGGACTTTGTAACTCTCAGCTGTTAAAGGTTGGACAAAACTCAGAAATGATTGTAGAGGGAAGAATTTGAATCAATGAATCCACTGGAAGTTTGTGGAATTTCTTTTTGAAAAAAGGACTATATAAAGAAACAGCGTTAATCCTGGGAGCATTAGAAATGATCTTATTTAAAGTCTTTCTTTTATAAATCAGGCAAATTATCTATAAGAATGGAAAGCAAACTTTGACATTATAAAATTACTTGACTAGATCCTCTTTATTTCTCCCCTTCCCCCAGCCCCAACCTAGGGCCAAGGGCAAAGGAAGTTGTCAACATCAGAGATATGTTACAAATTATTTCTTTTTGAGTATGTATGTGGGATTTCCATTTCTTTCCATTTTCATTTCCCAATGAGAAGGGTCTTACAATCTGTTTTGGCTTGAATTTCATGCTACTGTCTATCCATGAGCTTGTAGGGGTAATGGAGAACAGAACTAAGTGGCATCTTGCTGTGCACAGAGGAGAAAGAAACGATAAGATAATTAGATAAGCAAAGTGATAAATAGCTTGGGTGACAAACACATGCTGACTACTGCTCTTTTCTCCTGATTTGAATCAGAGGTGACATCCCCTGCTACTTGCTTTTACCATTTTTCTACCAGTGCCAAGGATGGGCAGTATAAAGTGAACCCATATGAGTGTTGCTTTAGCCACTGAATGAATGACTATGAGCAAGTTGCGTAATGACTCCAGACCTCATTTCCTCATCATCTGCAAGTTTGTTGACAGGTTAATTTTGTGTGTGTGTGTGTGTGAAGATCCTAGTGAAATTTCTAGCACAAACAAACAAAAAATCAAAAAGAAAAACAAAAAAAAAGTAAAGGAAAATAGTTATACAAAATCATAATGAGCATTCAGTTTTCCATTTTGAAAAAAAAAAAGGGGGAAAAATATATTCTCTAGGTGTCCTCCACCAGTGCTATATGAGAAGTTCATGTTTACATGACTGTGTATATATGTACATATAGGCTCTCTCTATATATAGATACATCTGTCTGTATCTGTATTTCTCTATAGCTATCTCTACATCTATCTATCTATCTATCTATCTAGAGATTTATTGTAAGGTATTGGCTTCCACGGTTATGAAGCTCTAAAGGCCCAAGATCTACTGTCGACAAGCTGGAGATCCAAGAGATCCAATGGTGTAGATCCAGTTCAAGTCAAAAGACATGAGAACCAGGAGAGCTGATGGGGTAAGTTCCAGTTGACATGCCAGCAGATTTGAGGCCCAGCAAGAGTCAGTGTTTCAGCTCAAGTCTGAAGACAAAAAAACAACCAATGCCCCAGCCTGACATTAAGACAAAAGGAGCTGAGTCTTTTGGTTGTATTATCAATTGATTGGACGAGGTCTACACACATTCAGGCGAATAACCTACTCTACTCAGTTAACCTCCTTCAGAAACACCTCACAGATATATTCAGAATAACGTTTGGCCAAATGTCTAGGCACCCCATGGCTCAGTTAAGTTGACATGTTAAATTAATGATCACACCAGAGAATTGTAGATGCTCCGAATTTGAGGAAGATGGAATTTGGCTGACTCTGTATGAATTGGATGTTCCTTGTGACTTGTTTTTTTTGTAATCAGAAGCCTGCTATAAGGAGAGACAGAGCAAACTGGAAAAGACTACAGTCCCAACACTCTGAGCAAACCATAATAGGTATGACCTATTCTTGAGTGTGAAGTCAGACACAGCCTACTGAGCTTTGCTGTCCCTAAATCTGATCACTATTGTCAATATGGGTCAAATTCCCTTGTCTAGCCCATTGGAGTTATAACAGTAAACACTCATCTTGAAACTCTGCTTTGCCTTTCTTGAATAGGGACATAAGATCAAATCTCATAGACAAAATGGAATTTGATCATGAGAGGTACAATGTCCCAGGCAGGAAGTCTATCATAATGACGCTAAGGTTTCACCTGCATTCACCTGAAAATTCTCCAATATCATCCTTAAACGTAATTATGCATATCTCCTTATCTTGCTTATGACCCATCTTTGCTTCCAACAGATCTTAAAAGGGCTGTGCCAGCCATTTTGAAATCTGGCCACTCTCACGAAAAAAGCGGTACCTTGGTTTCCATGAACCAGTCAATTCTTAGTATAGTTTATGAGCATGACAGGAGACAGATGTCAACACCTAACACAAAAGCTGCTTTTGGTTTAATTTGGAAAACTGTCCACTGGACAATCGATCTCACAGAATCTACTTAGTGTGATTATCAAAGTGTAATAAATTTCATTGAAGAAGAGCTTTGAATGCAGTTAAATGAACACCTTTGACACAAAATGTTTTGTAGTCTATTTTCTGTCACCAGTAATATCCAGTGATCTCACTGCCTCTCTTTTCCTTATAGAGCCTTTACTTCAAAAAGTAGCAATTTTCTTTGTTTTCTTTCTTTTCTTGGCAAGCAGAGGAGTTGTGATATCCAGGGTACCAAGGCTTCAGCTCTGGTTTGTCATCTGGGGATGCTATCACATCTAATTTTTAAAGGGGAAGATTGCACTGGTGCCCACAGGCCATAGAAATGTCAAAACTACTAAAGAGTTTGATCCTCCCAATGGGTTGGGAAAGCTCTCTGAAAATCCCATGGATGTAACAAAAGAGCAGGAGAGAGAGAAGAGAGAAAGAGAAAGGGAAAAAGTAAAGCAGTATTTATTTCCCCTAAACCGATGCAGCAATCAACTTTGCAATTACCAAGATCCATTTCACTGGACTTTATAACTGGAAATGAAATGAGTGAGAAATGAGAATCTCTAATGAAGGCTCAGGTCCCCACCCATTGCGTTATCATCACATTCCACCAATTCCAACATTCACTCGCCAGCTTTGTAATTTGCAGCTTATTTTCTCACGGCTCGCCAAGCGATTCGCATTCATTGACATTATTGCCGTTTAACACGCAGACGAGTAGAAATATGGTTTCAGATCTGATGGGCTAGGCATTTTTTTTGTCTAGTTGAGTTTGTTTTGCTGCCTAAAACAAATGTCTCTGGAGCTCTGTTTAATTTAGCATGTCAAACTGCTTCCTTCAAAGGCGATTTGGAAATGCTTTATATATACGATAGACACAAAAAGCCAGAAAAAACGGAGCAGGGAGTGATGCTTAAATGAGCAACCATGAAAACACAAGCAGGGCTGTCTATCAGCGTGGATGCGATTTCCATTTCTGTTAGATGAACACTGTGCGCTCCGGAATTGAAACTGAAAAGAAGGGCACAAGGCATTTCACAATTATGAGCTATAAAGAAGACATTTCTTATGCAATTCCTTCGCCTCTTCTTTTAATTTTTTAATTGTTTTTAACTATAACCTAGCAGCGGCAACTCAGTATTTGTCTAGGGACCCAAGCAGACATTTTCCAGGGGTCTCTAGCTCTTAGGGAACTCACATGTTCTTGATACTAGATCCTTATCAGATGTATGATTTGCAATGATATTCTTTCATTCTTGGGGTGCCTTTTCACTCTCATGGTAATGGCTTTTGATGAAAAAACATTTTTAATTTTGATAAAGTCTACTCTATCTTTTTTTGCTTTCATACCACCTGATTACCAGGTCTCCCACAGTGCCCAGTGCCCAGTGCATTCGGATATTTAAAAAATGTTCTTTAAAAATGAATCAGCCTTGGGGCTCCTGGGTGGCTCAGTGAGTTAAACCTCTGACTTTTGCACAGGTCACGATCTCATGGTTGGTGGGTTTGAGCCCCACATCGGGTTCTCGGCTGTCCGCTCTGAGCTCATTTTGGATTCTCCATCTCCCTCTATCTCTGCACAGCCACCCTCCCCCGCCCCGCCACGATCGCATGCACATGTGTGCTCTCTCTCTCTCTCTCAAAAATAAATAAACATTAAAAAAATGTAATCTGCTTGGGTTTTCCAAGAACGAATGGCATCTGATATTGAAATTACGGAAATATAAGCTGATGATTTCTCCTGTTTCCAAAATCTGAAAAGTTATTAAGAGAAACAGTTTTTATAATTCAGGTGTGAGTTAAACCTGTCCTAAACTGTCATGAAGCTAGAGTTAGTCTTTTTGTTAATCCCACTTAGTGGGAAGATTTGTCCATTTTGCTTTTAGAAGTATTAATAGGCTTAGTAATGAGATGCTATCCCAGACTCCACTAACTCTCATAATTGGCGTATATACTGAATTACTCTTTTTTTGCCCTGGGATCCCAATAAGCTTCATTTTTTAAGGTGTATAATGTGATGGTTTTATACACAAATAGGTTGTGAAACGATTACCACAATCAAGTTAACATATCCATCACCAGACATAGTTTCCTGTGTGTGTGTGTGTGTGTGTGTGTGTGCGCGCGTATGATGAGAATACTTGAGATCTATCTTCTTAGTAAATTTCAGCTGAATTACTTTTTAAAAATCTAAGATATTCTGAATTTTGAAGAACTTCTGGAAGGGGTTATGAACCTGCAATGATACTAGCAGCTAACAAGGGTGTAATGACTTTTAGTTTCTAATGGGTTTTCTTGTATTAACAAACTTGAACCTTACCAAAGATGTTTATAGAGTGTGTCAGACCTATTTTACAAGTAAAAATACTGATGCTCAGAGAGATGAGGTCTGTTAATGAATATCAGAGCAGGATAGAAGGGGAGGCAGTGAGGATACATTTTATTTTTTTTTTAAAGTTACTGCAATAAGGAAAAACAGACTGTAAGGTTATATTCCAAATCCAGCATGGACCAATGGGAATTACAGCCAAAAATTAAGGTGGGGTGTAAATGAATATGAAATTACTAGGAAGGAATCTTCAGGGTAACAGGAGAGTCTGGATAAGCTGACTTGATAAGATTATTGCTGAAGGCAGGTCAGTGTGATCAGATACCAAGGGCCATAAATAGGGGATTTCGTTAGATATTGAGGGTGATAAGATATTGAGGGCTATTCAGAAGCCTTGCTAAAAGTGGATTCTACAAAGAAGAACATGGAGCCCCAGAATTGAAGCCTAGGCAGAAAGAGAGCTTAAAAGAGCCTGAAAAATTTTGGTGAAGGATAGAGTCTTTGTCAAGTGACTTTCCCAAAAGTGATTAAGTGTCAGAACTGAGAGGTTAGTTCTCATGGCTTCTGGCTCCAAATTCCAGTGGGCAGCATAGTGTCTGTTTCTCAAGCACATAGGACAAGATTTACTAAACGAATTCAGCCATATGCAAAGTTTGGCCAAAACTGAGTCTAAGTGATGCTAAAAAAAAAGCAGGTGATTTATTGAGAGAGTGGGCAAGAGAAAGACTGAAAGAGAGAGAGAGAGAGAGAGTCAGTCTATACCAGACTCTCTCTGGACTTGACAGACAGTTGTAATTTTCTATTACTGTAGGCCTGGAGACCTGAAGCCAGGGAGTGGGGTTGATAGAACCAAGAAGATAAACAAGACTGTGGATGTAAGGTGCTCTACACCTCTCTTCCACGGGATACTTCTTAACAAATGTATAGAAAGAGGCATATCAGCTGGATAAGATTTTAGGGTCAGAGAGAATTTTGGGATACTTTCCCCTGACTCTTTTCTATCTGTCAGCTCACATAGGCACTCTGACAGATTTAACTGGTTTTATTCCTGATTCATTAAAGGATGAAAATTCATACCAAGAGAAACACATGAAAATGTTTCCATCTCTATGCCTTAGTATTAATAATATTTTTTATATCCTTCTCTGAAAGCATAAGGACTCTGAATTTGAGATGGAGGAGGGAAGGGGCATCAAAGACCCCTGCAACTGTTCTTAAAATTTTGGGAGTTCCAGCTCACATACCTTCTTATAGGATGTTACTTGCTGACTGCGTGTCTTTGGAGAAGAGTTGTTAGCCTCTCTGAGCCTTCTTTTTTTCTTTTCCTCGGGGAAGCAATACATTTGGCCAGACTTTCAATATCTGTAAGGCTCTATCTTGCTGGCAAATAATTTGGAGGCTAAGAAGTCACTTTGTACACCTGCCAGCATTTGGGAGGAGGGTGCCATTGGGGGGGGGTAGCCATAGTGAGTGAATAGTTATTTGCTTACATAGTCCTGAGCTTATTTCTAATGAAGACTCCATTTGGAAGTTGTGAAGGTACTTTTTAAGTCAGGACACCCATGATTGTGTTTGACTTCATTCAACCAAACCAAGGTAGGCATTGACAGTGAGCGGTACTCTGAATCATCCCCTGCCTCCTCTTCTTTCTACTTCTACGTATTCCTGAAGCAAAAAATTGGAAAATTTACCACAATCCAGCATTTAGAAGATTTTTTTTCTTTTTTTTAATGTTTATTTATTTTTGAGACAGAGAGAGACAGAGCATGAGCAGGAGAGGGGCAGAGAGAGGGAGACACAGAATCCGAAGCAGGCTCCAGGCTCCAAGCTGTCAGCACAGAGACCGACGCGGGGCTCGAACTCACGGACTGTGAGATCATGACCGGAGCCGAAGTCAGATGCTTAACCGACGGAGCCACCCAGGCACCCCTAGAAGAATGTTTCCTTTAAAAAAATGTTTACGATTCTTCCAAGTTACTAATTAGCTTAGCCCTCAAACACACAGATAGGTTGCCAGGGCAAGGAAGGGGGTGGAATGAAGTCTGAGTGGAACCTTTCTTATTTTGTTTGATTCAAGCAAAATAAGCAGTTCTCATAAGCACACCACCAATCTTTCCTATAAATCCCTTTCCTCTGGAATTCAGTTGAGATACAGGAGCCTGAAGGTGCCTCTATATAAGGACTGTACAATGCACATACTGCAGTGGCTCAAGTCAGCTATCTCCCACACACACACTAGCTTTTTTTAACAAAAACATCTTTACTACCAAGGTTAGGAGTATAAATTATCAGCTACAATCCTTTTTTTTTTCTTTTTTTTTCCATAAAATAATTCTGCTGAAACTAATCCTGTCATATTAAGGTAGGTAGGTTAAGTAATGTTTGAGAAATTTCCCAGCTTCTATTACTTTTGGGGTGTCAAGATAGTAATTCTTACAAAAAAAAAAGCACATGTCTTTTTTTTTTCCCTGCTTCTGTGGCTCTTATGATTCTATTATTTGTAGTGGCCCCACCACCCTGATGTAGACTCATTTCTTCTCTCCCTTGGGCTGTTAAAGCCAGGACAGGAAGCATTTTGTGACGGGCAGGATAGATTTCCAGAACTCCCTGGTGCTTCTAAATCTCCTGTTTTGGCTGGGGGAAATTGCCCAGCACAATTTGTAATATCAGACAGCAGTATAAGAAGAGGCTAAATGTCAGGGCTGGGGAAGCAGAATGATGAGGGATAAATGTGATTGCCCAAAGCAGGGCTGAAATGATCTCATTAATCTTCCATTTTACGGGCACTGGTTCCTAAGACAGACAGCAGGGACATGAATAGAAGAGGTGTGCTCTGGGCAGCTTATGGGACAAAACCTTCCCAGACTGGCCTAGTTGGAATGTTACATGGCCCGGCTAATGCCAACATATGAAGGATTCTGATGTTCCTGGTGCTGCCTCAACGATCTCATTAGAAGAATATGGATGGACATTCCTTGAATCTCTGTGGAAAACATTCACAGTTTGCAGGCCATTGGAGAATTTGGGGGGTTTTGTTTTTTAAACAAATCAACCTTGTTTTAGATCTTGATAATTAAGAATAACTTATGGTAGGGGCGCTGGGGTGGCTCGGTCGGTTAAGCGTCCAACTTTTGATTTCGGCTCTGTTCATAATTTCGTGGTCCATGAGACTGAGCCCCGGATCAGGCTCTGTGCTGACATTGCGGAGCCTGCTTGGGGTACTCTCTTTCTCTCTGCCCCTTACCCCCTCTCTTTCTCAAATTAAGTCAATAAAAATAAAGATAAAAAGTTCTAAGAATAACTCATGGGAGCATGGTAATTTCTATCATTATTGTTGCTGATTACATCTGGACCCCAATGATTCAATGCCATAATTGCTATATCAAAGCCCATCTACATCTGAGTAAGCAATTTCCCATGAAATCAGGTTAGGTCACAATCAAATCATCATTTTACTTATCTCGTGTCACTGGTTCTGAAGAGCCCATCCTAATCCTGGATTTACAAGTCGAATTGTTTATTTACATATTTATCGAAATAGGGTCCCGGACTAGGTGCTCTGGTAAGGTGATCAGCGTCTAGTGTGGAAGGACACTGCATGGAAAATTACAGTGAGATGCGACAGTTCCTATCCCAGAAGCAACAATGGAATGAACCATGGAAGAATGTGTGCTCATGTCTGCTAGGGAAGTGAAGAAAGTCTTCTTGGAGGAGGTGCCGTTGGCACTGATACTTGAAAAAGTGGAAGTTTGCCATATGTATAATTCAGGGGGAACTTTTCTAAGGAGAGGAAATATCATACAAACGATACATATAAATTGAGTATTCCGATAGATAGACTATTTCATCTGGAGTGCCTGGCTGGCTCAGTAAGTAGAGCGTGCAACTCTTGATCCCGGGTATGTGAGTTCAAGTCTCACGTTGGGTGTAGAGATGACTTAAACATACAAAATCTTGGCTGTACTAACTTGTAAATAGCCCTGCTTCATAAAAGTAATTTAATAATTGTGTTCTGTCAGAACTGAAGACGTGTGAGTTCTTTCACATATTGTGCTTCTTCAAGTAAATAAATTACCCAACAATCAGATTCTCTGCGGTGCGAATTGTGTGATTAGTCATTATGAATATTATCTGAGAATATCTCATATCCCACACTGTAATATATAATTGATCTCTTTGCATGTGTATAATGCACTGAAAACTTCTCTTCATAACAATAATTCTGGTAAATTACAAAATTATGCAGTGATTGCTGACATACTGGGAAATATACGAATTATGCCATGTAGTTTTAGTGTCGTGGACTTTCAAATATATTTTCCCAGCTTTTTAAAAGAGAGGTTTTAGGTTTTGATAGTATTTGTGTACTACTAAACAGCAAAGACTACATCTTCCCACACTTGAGTTTTCCTGTGCATTCTGTACAGCGATTGCTCTGAGTATACACCTCTCAAATTATATTAGTGTTGTAATCCTGTTTAGTAGAATAGCTGAACGACACAAATTATTTTCTAACTCTGTTAGGGAATCTGGTTTCATGTGATCAGTTGTGATCACAAATTTTTTCATAAACTTTTTCAACTTTCATTTTGAAATAATGTCAAATTTTAAAAAGTGGCAACAACAGTACAAAGAATTCACAGATGCCATCTCTCCAGCCTTTAAAAATGATAGCATATTTACATAACTACAGTTTTATAATAACCCAAACTAGGAAATTAACAATGACATAGTACTATTAGGTAATGAGTAGAACTGCACAAATTTTACCAATTGTCCAACCAATGTATTCTTTACTGGCCCAATATTTAATCCATAATCCCACGTTGCAATCAGCCATCATGTGTCCTTAATCTCCTCCAAATTGGGAAGGATCTTTGTCTTTCATGACTCTATCCTTTTGAAGAGGATTGGGCATTTACCTTGGAGAATGTCTCTCCTTTTGGGTTTGTATGATGTTTCCTCATGGTCAAATTCAAGTTTGCATTTTTGACAAGAGGACCAAAAAGGCATTATGCCCTTTTGACTGCATCATATCAGGAAGTACATCTGCTGCTAAGTCTATTTACTGGTTTTGTTAATTTTTATAACTTTGGGGTGCCTGGGGGGCTCAGTCACTTAAGGATCCTGCTCTTGGTTTTGGCTCAGGTAATGATCTCACAGTTAATGAGTTCAAGCCCTGTGTGGGGCTCTGCACTGCTTGGAATTGTCTCTCTCTCCCTCACTCTCTGCCTCTCTCTCTCTCTCTCTCTCTCTCTCAAAATAAATAAATAAAAAGTTTTAAAAATTAATCACTTCGAAGTTTGACTACAAGAGACCAAACTTGAGTTTATTCTTTTTTTATTGAAACTAGACCAACTTCAGTTCCCAACCTCATGTTCAAACTTCAATTTTGGAAACAGTGTTGTTCAGATAAGGGTGTATGAGTTTTAGTTGGAAACAAGATTGTTATTATCTTTTTAATTCCATGATTTAGCTTAAGGAAACCAAAACACAGGTCTAAACTTTTTGTGTAACTTAAAGGAATCAGCATATGCAAGTTCAGTCTCTCTTATTAGACTCCTTTCCTATCTTGGCCAAAACCCACAAAGATAGCAGGACTCTACTATCCACTGTCTATACTTTACTAGAAATGGAGCAAAATGTATCACATATCCCCACCAAAAACCTTTTATCTATACTTGCAATTCTTCCATTTTCAATCCTTTAGTATAATAGTCAACAAAATACTTTTTTTCTTACCGAATGATCTCTCGCTGACCCTAATTTCCCTTTTATCATTAAAAGATATTATAAGGTCAGTGTATGTAAAGAAAAATAAGACCAACAGCCTAGTTCTTAGTGGCAGGAAGGCAGGAGAGATAAAAAATTTTTTAAAAGTCTAAGAGTCGCAGGAAAAATTACCAAGAGAGTTTAACTGCATTATGTCTTTGTTTGGGAAAGATTAGTGAAACGAGACTCATCCCTCTCCAGGTCAGAAATTCAGTTGGAATGGGAAGAATAGCCAACATCATGCAAATGGTATAGAGCCAAATATGGAAGAAAGGCCAACAGTATGCAACTGTTAAAGAGCCATATATGGAAGTCCGTGTGAAATTAAACTCTCCAGGTCCCTCATTATATAAAAGTTGTGCTACCAAGAGTGCCAACAGGTTAATATCCTACTTATGTGAACCTAAACAGAGTTGATGAGATTATTTTAGTAAGACTCTCTGACCACTCTAACCAACTAATCATGAAAAGCAAAGAATGCTGTTGCTATGTGATGATCCAAGTACTGTGTATTATCAAGTCAGAAAATATTAAAAATGTGTGGTCTTCATGTGTGGTTCAATGTGTTCATGGACTCAAACAGGATTTATCCCTGATGAAGCATAGTAAATATGCAGTTTGGAACATGAAAGCACAACTGTCTATAGTTTCTCTATTTTGGAAAAGCGCATGACATCAGAGGAGAGAGATCTCTTTTTTAGTAGGTCTAGGATTCAGATAATTTAGGTGGGAATCTCCACCTCACCACCACTGTATAGAATAGAGCTGGTCACCCATTCCCAACATCTGGTCCCCTACATTCCTCATCATACAGATCCTCGGGGGACAGAATGAAAGTGTTTGAGTCCAAGTGTTCTAGATTATCTAGAGATCTCAGCTGTTATCAGTGTTCTCTTTTAAGTTCAGTCAGTCTTAGCTTTTTACATCAACATCAACAGCAAATGTTCACTTGACAACAGACATTCATAACTACTCTATAGTCCATCTTTCCTGACAACACCATTCAATTATTAACCTGTCTTTTCTGAAAATGATGCCATAGAATTAAATTCATGAGCTGCTTTCCCTGCTGCATTTTTTCATTTTTAAAGAGCAAAACAATCTCTGTAGTTATTTAATACTTCCAAAAAGGAGAACATTTTTTAGCTACTTCATGATTAACTATTGAAATATGTAAGCCTAGGAATTTAGCAGGTCTGCAAAAGCCAAACACCTTCTAAATCTGACTTCCATTTGAAAAATTAGAGGACCATTTAACTCTTATTATAACTGCCTATTGCTTAAGAGATCAGACTGAATACCGAAGAGAAGTAAATAGATCCAATGAAAGGAATTTCTGTGGCTGGCTGCTTGGGTTTGTTCTGTGTAAAACACACCTTTTTATTTAAATTAGACAAATGGCAGTGTTTCCTGCCTAATGAGACTGCTTGGACTGTGGTTTGGAAATGTCACCTCCATTCTTTATCAGATAATCATAATTAGGCTGAATGAACCAACCAGGGAAGTGGGAAGCAAGTCAAAAAGTGTACTGAATGGAAACAGAAAAGACCTCCAACAGGCAGACCACCAGGAGGAAATCAGAAGGAAACATCTACAGAGCAAACACAGCCCTGGAAAAGTTGCTGGGCACCAAAGATGTGACTGCTGAATTATAGTTCACAGCAAGCTTGAATCTTGACTGTCCGGATGGTCTACCCAGTCCTTTTTGAATTGTGTTCACTCTCTCAAATCAGCCCCCAAAACACTTAACGTGTTTCTTTCTCTCTCTTTCACTGTGCATCAAAACAGTCTGTGATAGATTTAAAATGCATTAGTCCTTATACTTACTTGTGGTGTTTTTCTGCTCCAATTTTAGAAGTCTTTCAACAACATTGGTATTTATCTGGCCTGGAACCCATACACAGAAATCTTTTGAACCATAAATGTACCCCTTTGGATGCATTGTGGAATCCATATCAGACAGTAATAATTGCTATAAGGCCCATGTAAAATTCAGTTTTTACAGTTTCAGGACTGCTAAATGCCCTTTTCTTTCAGGAAGATTCCTGAAGGAAATTTCTAGATCTAACCAAGACCAGGACCTGAACTTTGATTAAATACAAAAGGCATGGTAGTTACCACAGGGATAGATGAGGTCAAGGCCAGGTTATTTTTCAAAATGGTGGAAAGACAGAAATAAGAGAACCATGTAAATAATTTGAAGGAAACATAGAAGTAAATTTTTGGAAGCCTGGTGACTCAAGAAAATGGAAAGTAGCAAATAAATTCCAGATTAGTGATTTTCAGACATTGGAATAACACAAGTATATTACCAGACCTCATTCTCCATGAATTCTCATTCAGTAAGTCAAAGGTGGGGCACAAAGATCTGCATGTTTTAGATGTACAGATAATTCTGATTCACCTTGTCATCACCAAGAACACTTTTGAGGAACACTGTGCTAATACATGATTGAACTCTTTTTTGTGGCAAGGGACATAAGCTCATCTCAATTTTATTTAAGCAAAAGTAGTAGGAACATATTGATTCAAGTGCTCAAAATGTTCAAGAGCAGATCCTTCAGGTTAAGATGAACATGGCCCCAGGTGCTGACAAGAAATCATCTGGAAACTTTTTCTGTCTTTTCTGGCTTTGCTTTTATACTTGCTGGCTTCATTGTCAGGGAGGCTTTGACTGGGAATGGTTTTAATGTGGTACTAACAAATTTGGCTTAAATATACTGGCTTAGCAAACCTATTAGAGAAATGACTTCTTTTTTAAATGAGTTCAACAAATTTACTTTGATTTAATTATATTGAATTAATTTATTGAATTAATTAAATTAATCTATGGAATTAATGTAGTCTACTGAAATAAGTCCAGTGGACAGGAGGACGGAACATGCTAATTAACTACCTTTGTCTTCTCCCGTGGGTTTTGGGATAGGGTTTTCACACACAAACCAAATGCATTGAAGATGAGTGAGGGTTAGAATGTGATACTGGATTTCCAAAGGAAACTGGACCTACTCTCAGAAGAGAAAATGAATGCTGAGAAAGAATAAACAATGTTATGTCCTCTACACATGCATTCGGATAAAGCAAACAGACTCCTGAACCTGAATTCAATGAGTCTAGGTAATGGCCAGCAACTCAGCGAAGAAAGTTAGCTTATGGAGTGGTGGTCCTTTATTCTAGAGTAAGGATGTATTTTCTTTCCACAGAATGTGTACTCTCTGCGTTGAAGAAGTAACTAGGAGTGTGTTCAACAGGTAATGGGAAAGCTGAATTCACAGAAATAACAGAGTTCTTTGAGGGATTTTGATGGATGGGTGTAGAAATCTGAATGCAAAGTCTTCAGTAAGAGACTATCAAAGAACTTCGTTATAGAAAATGATCCCTTAGGCTGATTTACCTCTAATCAGAAGCTTTGAGAAAGTTCAAAGGTTTATTATTGGGTGATGGTTAGATTTAACTTCAATATAGCGTTCAGGACAATTAGGAGAAGATATACCAATTACATTTGATAAATAAAAAAGACCATAACAATGTATGATCAAAAAGTTATATGTTGATGTGAAAGGTAATAGGTACATTATTGGTTTGTTTATTAGCTGTCAATTTAAGGTCATTGACATTCAGCAGATGTAGCATGGTATTAAACTATAATATACATATGTACATATACACATTGTATGTATGTATACATATATACATAATACATGCAAAACATATGTATGTATATAAAGTATATATACTTTTTAAGATTTTAATAAAATAAGTATAACTTAAAATGTACCATTTTAAACATTTTAAGTGTACAGTTTGGTGGAATCAAATACATTCACAAAGTTGTACAACTATTATCACTATCTGTAAAACTTTTTCATTATCACAAACTATAACTGTGTATCCACCAACAATTAACTCTATTCCTCCCTGGTAGTCATTGGAAACCACCGGTCAACTTTCTGTCTCTAAATATTTAATGACTTACATACTGCAGCTAACTTAAATAATATAATATTTGTCTTTTTTTTTAATTTTAAAATTTTGTTTTATTTTCTTTTGTTGAGAGAGAGACAGAGCCAGAGACAGAGAGACAGAGCATGAATGGGGCAGGGGTAGAGAGAGAGGGAGACACAGAATCTGAAGTAACCTCCAGGCTCCAAGTTGTCAGCACCGAGCCTAAGGTGGGGCTTGAACTCACTCATGAACCTTGAGATTATGCCCTGAGCCAAAGTCAGACACTTAACCGGCTGAGCCACCCAGGCACCCTATGTACTGTTTTTTAATTAAACAGGAAAGTCTGCAAATGTATGGTTTTTAGTTGGTGAATATCTAACTTTTGTATTTCAGATTATAGCTGTCATCAGCATAAAAAATCTTATAACTTATAAAATAATTTTATTTTAAAACAAGTGAGTGCTTGAGGCATCTGGGTGGCTCAGTCTTTTAAGTGTCCAGCTCTTGAATTTGGCTCAGGTCATGATCTCAGGGTTGATGAGCCTAGCAGCACAGAGCCTGCTTGGGATTTTCTCTCTCCCTCTCTCTCTTCCTCTCCTCTGCTTTCTCTCTCTCAAAACAAAACAAAACAAAACAAAACAAAACAAAACAACAAGTGAATGTTTGCAGCACTTATAACACAATTGAAAAGATATAGGAGCTCCTGGGTGGCTCAGTCAGTTGAGTGTCCGACTCTTGGTTTCGGCTCAGGTCACGATCTCACGGTTTCATGGGTTTGAGCTCCCCCACCCCCATTAGGCTCTGTGTTGGCAGTGTGGCGCCTGCTTGGGGTTCTCTCTCTCTGCCCCTCTCCTACTCACACTGTCTCTGTGTATCTCAAAAACAAATACATAAAACTTAAAAAAAAGAGGGGCACCTGGGTGGCTCAGTAGGTTGAGTATCTGACTTCAGCTCAGGTCATGATCTCACAGCTCGTGGGTTCTAGCCCCGTGTCGGGCTTTGTGCTGACAGCTCAGGGCCTGGAGTCTCCTTCGGATTCTGTGTCTCCCTCTCTCTCTCCCCCTCCTCCACTTGCACTCTGTCTGTCTCTCTCTCAAAAATAAATAAACATTGGGGCGCCTGGGTGGCGCAGTCGGTTAAGCGTCCGACTTCAGCCAGGTCACGATCTCGCGGTCCGGGAGTTCGAGCCCCGCGTCGGGCTCTGGGCTGATGGCTCAGAGCCTGGAGCCTGTTTCCGATTCTGTGTCTCCCTCTCTCTCTGCCCCTCCCCCGTTCATGCTCTGTCTCTCTCTGTCCCAAAAATAAATAAAACGTTGAAAAAAAAATTAAAAAATAATAATAAATAAACATTAAAAAGATTAAAAAAAAAAGATACATAGAAGATTAACTTGCCCCCCCAAACAAGGATGATATGCAAATTTGGGAAGCATTTATTTATTTATTTATGAGAGAGAGAGAGAGAGAGAGAGAGAGCAAGAGCCAGAACATGAGAGAATAAGTGGGGGGCTGGGAGAGAATCCCAAGCAGGTTCTCCACTGTCAGTGTAGAGCCTGACATGGGGCTCACACCCATGTACCATGATCATGACATGAGTCAATGTTAGATGCTCAACAAATTGTGGCCCTAGTGTGCCATTATTTAGAATCCAAACAAACAGAAAACGAGTGAAATAAGTGAAGGTGGAAAGCCCAACCCTCTGCTGCGTTTCACATTGTTCCTCCAGTGTTTTTCATCGTGTGCGATACCTATAGTATTGAAATAAGTGTAAGTGGCATCTCGACCAACTTATTATTTCCATGGTTATACACACGTGTTTGTGTATTGTGAAAACATGTGACCAGTGCATGAAACAGGAGACAACCTTAGAATGATGCCTTGCTAAAAAACCAAAAACAGTGAGTTTGAAAACAAACAGAAAAAGTAGTAAGTGGATATGGCAAAAATTGTGAAGGTAATGACTGAAATTTTGGTAATATATCATGTATTTAGGAAGAAGTGGTGGAAAATAAATCTATTACCAGGAAGAGAGATAGTCAATTAAGTTTGCATTTGTATGCATAGAAATGACAAAATAAAAGGTCATAACACATTACAAAGAGAGAACTAATGTAGTACTTATTAAATGCAATTGCATACAAGAGACGGATTAAAAGGAAGAATTTGACTGGAGTTTGAACCAAGACTTGAAAGAAGTGATAGAAATTTTTGCCTCATTGTTCCAGTGCTGATGTCAGATTCTCTTTCTGCCAACATTAGCTTATAAAGAATGAAGAGATTTTCACATTGAGTCCTTTTAGCAGATGCACCTAGTTTTCTGGTTTATTGTCAATCCCAAACCCCAAATGTTACACTGAACATGTTAGCACTGCATTGTTCAGACGAAAGAAAAGTCGTTAGTTCTTAGCAGAGAATTACCTTTTTCTATTTCAACCCTGTTTTTATATGACATCTAAACCCTAGAGATGAATCGTAAAACTCAGCTCAAAATACTCAAAATTTTCTCTATACAATATTAAGTAGATAGTTAATAGAAAGGTCCTCATAGATTATCTCTAAAAGTAACTCACGAATCAAATGGTTTATTTTTGGATATTTTGATACTTGGCCATTTCCTAAAACTTATAATGATGACACTTGCTTATTTCATATTGTTTTTTTTTTTTCTGTTACAAAGCAAGAATCAACCTTGCTGAAGGTTGAAAAGTAGAAGGATGAAAGGTAGAGTATTTTGACAGGAAATGAAGTCATTCATTTTTAGGAAAACAATTTAAATATGCTAGTTCTTTATATCAGAAGGCCATATATTCATGATGCTATTGTCTTAAAGATTTGAGTTGAGAGCATTGTATAGAAATATTTGAATGTACTTCAAATGTGCACTTTTTAATTATCTTCCTATGAAATATAGGAGCCAGCAAACTAGAACACTACGTGGATAAGGACTTCACCTAAAACTTTTGGAGGACCTGTGTTCCACCACAATTTAAATCCATAGAAAGTGCTTAAGATTTAAATTTTTTGTAGATTACTGTTAATATATGCTTATTTGAATGAAAGTCATCTAAAATTTCTAACTTGAGCTTAAAAATAAATAGCAAAAATCTGGTAAGGAAAGGCTAGCTGCCTTTTGAAGTTAAAACTTATGTTTTGTAAGCACAAAATTCAAGGCATAAAATTTTAAACACTTTACAGTTTATATCAAAAATATAAAAGTATTTGGAGTTTATGGAAAAATATATTAAATCTGAGAATACAGCACTCTTTCTCTGGATTGCTTGGTCTTTTTCTTTCTCTTTTTCTCTCTCTTTCCATGACTGTATCTATCAAAATATATCCTAAATCATTAAGTTTTATTGCACTTCCTAGATCGTGGAGTACTTCTGATTTTTGAACGTATTATCTTCATATTTAGGTATTACAAGGTCCAAGATTATTCTTATAGAAAAACAGGCTAATTTTAACCATTTATTTAATCTCCATTAAAGCCATCACAAATAATTTATTCAATATTTTTAAAAGACAAATTCCTTTCCATATGGATCTCCAAGAAAATGTTGGAATCATAGAGTATGCCCCCTGATGATTTTTATATTCAAAAACATTTAGTAAGTCTCTAAAGTTTCAATAGTTAGAATACTATTTTTAATGTAAAAATATGTATGTATATCATCAACATTCTCAGATTTTAGAGTGTATGAATTAATATTTTTCAAAAATTGGTATAAAGCACTTGGGAACACAACTTAAAATATTGATGATAGCATGGGGCACCTGTATGGCTCAGTCAGTTAAGCATCAGACTCTTGGTTCTGGCTCGGGTCATGATCTCATGGTTCGTGGGTTCGAGAGCTGTGTCAGGCTCCATGTTAATAACATGGAGCTTGCTTAGGATTCTCTCTCCCTTCCTCTCGCTCTGCCCCTCCCATGCATACACACATCCTCCATCTCTCTCTCTTTCTCTTTCTCTCTCTCTCTCTCTCTCTCTCACAGTAAATTAAAAAAAATCTGTGATAACATTTTAAGAGTGAAAAATATGGACTAATATTCCATATTAATAATATTTTAAAACTATGTTATTTAAAGTCACAATCATGCAGCACATTTTTCAAATGTGTTTCATGAAAACACTATTTTTTTCAAAATGGTATATGATAAGAGGAGCTAGTGGTCCACAAAACTTGGGATGTATGTTCTAGCCAACCATAATGCACATTAGTATATTAAAGTCTATAAAGCAATAGGATTATTCTAACATGGCTTTAACTTGAACTTATGTTTCATGATGTTTTTTAGCATACATGAAGAATGGCTCTCAGAACTGATGTTTGATAGAATGATGGAAGGAAGCTATAGAATATAGTGTTTAAGAGGATACTCTGGGACCAAAATGCTTGGATTCAAATCTTGCTACTTAAATCTTCATCTTGGAGCTATTCTGTAAAATGGGAACACTTATATAATAATACCTGTCTTTAAAGTAATTATATGAGTGTTATATTAATTAATATAGGTAAAGGTTTGGCGTAGTGAACAGAACAATGGACACTTAAAAATGCTAACCATTTAAAAAACAATGCTAACTACTATCATAATTTGGTAAACTTCTCTGGGGCTTTGAAGTAACCCATGACTGATTCATTTGTTCCCATTCTATCTCTCATTACATATATATGTATATGTATATGTGTTTATATGCATGTATGCATATGTTTACATGTACATCTATCCACTCAATCTAATCTATTTTAATAGGTTTTATTTCTCAACATATTACAAAATATTTTCGATGGAAGAGCATAACTTAAATAAAATCAGTCTGATCCCTTGGGTTAAGATATTTAGTTTGTTAGAAAGTATTTGTTATATTTTCTTAAAATATAAATAAAATCATGCCTTTCTTTCCAGGAAGACTGTCCACTTAGTTATAGGAGTTAGAAGTAGCATTTGCCAGGGACATACCCACCTTTGACTCAGCACATTCATTTACAGACTACTCCACAGAACTCCTTAAATCTTCTGCTGGGATTTTGAAAATGAACTTCTGCTCAGATATGCATGTTCTCTTTTGTAACCAGAATAGAGGTTTCTGAGAGTATTTTCTTAATACTCTGGTTGCTTGATACACATGGTCTGTTCAGATTTCATTCCTAGGTTGGACACAATGTAACATTTATATTAAAATCCATACATTTTATAGTGAGATTGAAAGAAAAAGTTCTACATTGCCCATATATTGCTCCTGTTTTTCCTATATTCTCTTAGAATGAGCAAAAATGTAAACTTATTTATCTTTTATTTTAATTAAAATGATCTTTATTTTTTGATGTATCATCACTCTGGTGCATATTGCTAAGAAATAAGAGAAGAATGTATTGGCTTACATGATTATACCATTCAAGCTGTGAAATTTGCTTTAGGTACTTTTGTAGGCAGAGCCTTAAATCAATGGATCTCAGTGGGGGCGGCACCACCCTCTAGGGTACATCTTGAAATTTTATGGAGGTTATTTTTAGTTGTCACAACATTTGGGGGGTAGCCACTACTAGGATTTCATGAATGCGGCCAGGAAGGTTAAGCATCCTGCAATGATCAGGATTGTTCTGCAAAAAAATATTATCCATATCCTGCAGAGTTCTTAAATATCTTCCATGCATCCAAAATGTATGCTTATACCTAAATCTATAGACTAAGACTCCATTTTACTTACAAATTCAAAACAGGTTTTTTTGGGGACAACTTGAAAGCAAACTGAATAACCAAGAAACACAAATATGAACTAAATCAAAGAAAAAGTTGTTCTATTTTAAATTTCATCAGATATTCCATATCATTTTGAATTTTCCATTAAATATGGCCACATTTCTCAATCTGGATCATTCTCTATTTTTTTTTTAATTTTTTTTTCAACGTTTATTTATTTTTGGGACAGAGAGAGACAGAGCATGAACGGGGGAGGGGCAGAGAGAGAGGGAGACACACAGAATCGGAAACAGGCTCCAGGCTCCGAGCCATCAGCCCAGAGCCTGACGCGGGGCTCGAACTCACGGACCGCGAGATCGTAACCTGGCTGAAGTCGGACGCTTAACCGACTGCGCCACCCAGGCGCCCCGGATCATTCTCAATTTATAGGTGTTGAATATAAATTTGTAACAGAGCATATATGAGAGTATCTTTTCACAGCCAGATGAAAACATTATTGAAATTAGTGGAGACAAAAAATATAGGCATCTCATTAAATTTTACTAATAAAGGTTGTCTAAAAATAATTCATGCTCTTGACATTCTATATTTGAGTATTTCTACAGCACAATGAAAAGCTTGTGAGGAAACATTGAAACCAATTTATTTTTCATTTTCTATACTTAGAGTTTACCCATAAACAACATGAGGATTAAGGGTAGTGACCTTCTCATGCAGTCAAAAATCTATTTGTAGCTTTGGATTCCCCTAAAAGCTTAACTATCAATAGCCTACTGTTGACCGGAAGGCTTAGCAATAACAGAAACAGTTGATTAGCACATATTTTGTATGTTTTTATGTTGTATTCTTACAATAAAGGAAGCTATAGGAAATAAAATGTTACTATGAAAATCGTACATTTACAGTGCTATCCTGTATTTATTAAAAAAGAAATCCATGTATAAGTGGACCCACACAGTTCAAATACGTTATTCAAGGGTAAACTGTATTTAAACCTTATTTTCAGTTAAAAAAAAAAAAAAGCGGGGAGGTTGCACTGGGTGGCTGAGTGGTTAAGCTTCAGACTTTGGCTCAGGTCATGATCTCACGGTTCATGAGTTCCAGCCTGGCATTGGGCTCTGTGCTGACAGCTAGGAGCCTGGAGCCTGCCTCAGATTCTGTGTCTCCCTCTCTCTCTGCCCCTCCCATGCTCATTCTCTGTTTCTCTCTGTCTCTCAAAAATAAACGTTTAAAAAAAAATACAACCTTATTTTCAGATGATTCTAGAGATTTGAAACACCATTTTTCTACAGATTTTCCTTCTTGTCCTTTTTCCATGTACAGTCAGTTTCTCCAATCGTATAGTGACCAATATGGTCTTTAAATTCTTTTAACATAATAGAAATAGGGGTGCCTGGGTGGCTCAGTCCTTAAGCGTCTGACTCTTCATTTTGGCTCAGGCCATGATCTTGCAGTTCGTGAGTTCAAGACCTGCATCGGGGTCTGCACTGACAACACGAAGCCTGCTTGGGATTTTATATCTCCCTCTTCTCCACTCCTACCTTGCTTGCTCTGTAGCTCTCTTTCAAAATAAAAAATAAACTTAAAAAAAAACATAATGGAGACAAATTATATCCATATATATATGAAATATATTTTGTGAAATATATTTTGTGATTCTTTGATTTTGTCCTATCATACAATGACCTCAAAATCAATTGTATAAGACACTGGAATCAGAATACTTGATTTCAAATCCTGGATCTGCTGCTTACTAGCTGTGGCTTCTTGGGTAAGAAACTTAATTCGTCTGTGTCTCAGCTTCCTCAGCAAAATAATGTTTTCAGTCCCACAGGGTAATTCATATGAAAAGTAAATGAGATAATGCATTTAAAAAATCAGAGAACTGAGCCAGATACACAAAAATACATGGATGGAGCTAAAGAGTATTATGCTAAGTGAAATAAATTAGTCAGAGAAAGAAAAATACCATATTATTTTACTGATATGTGGAAGTAAAGAAACAAAAATAATGAACAAAGGGAGAGAAAAAAGAGAGAGGGGGGCAAACCAAGAGACACACTCTAACTATAGAGAACAAGCTGATGATAACCTGAGTAGGCGTGGGGGGTGAGTTACATAGGTGATGGGGATTAAGGAGGGCACTGAATTTTTTTTATTTTAAAGTTTATTTTATTGTGTATTTTGAAGGGGACAGAGGGACAGAGAGATAGGGAGAGAATCCCACACAGACTCCACACTGTCAGTGCAGAGCCGGATGCAGGCTCTATGTCAGAAACCATGAGATTAGGACCTGAGCAGAGATCCAGGGATGATTAACCAACTGAGCCAGCGAGGTGCCCCAAGGAGGGCACTTGTGATGAGCACTAGGTATTGTATAGAATTGTAAAATCACTATTTGTATGCCTGAAACTAATATTATCCTGCATGTTAACTAACTGGAATTTAAACAAAGTTTTTACAAATTAAAGAAAACAAATATAAATAATTTTAAAAATTGAAAAGAAAGCACTCTACACATGTTTGATAAACAAACTATAAAGGATTATTTTCAAATTGCATGTATAAGTAAGGTCTAAATCATTTGCAAATATCTTGACTCCTCATTTTCTCAATTTCAACCACCTGGTAGTTCTTAGTGTTTTATATTTACATGGATTAAAGTCATTTTCCCTTTTGTCTTATTGCTAACAGAAAAAAGTCTATTCCATTATTTTCTTATCCTCATACTAGTTTTATTCTAATGTCCACCTAGGTGTCTGCTTTCATTTTCAGTAAAACTTGTACAGAATTGCTTCTAACGGTCTTCCTCCTTCTTATTCTAAACAAACATAATAATTAGTGAAATAATCTGATGACTTTGTTATGTTTCCTAGTATAGTCAGCCTGAGCCCTGACACACTTATATGGAATATTTCATTATAAAGTGCTTTTTGGTATTCTATGCAACACTTAATGTGTTAGATTGCTTTTTTAAGAAAAAGAATTTTGTGTAATACATGAATTTTACTTCAGGATAGTAAAAGAAACCTTACAAAATGTTGTTATAAAAAGGTTTCAATTAGGTTAAGAAGTATTGTATAAGAATGTGAAGAAATAGCAAAAACATCTCTGAGCACTTGTCTTTTAGAATCACATTTGTAGGTAATATTGAGAGATGACGTAACTCTTCTCAGAGTTAAGTGACTGCCTTAAAACCCCACATCTAATACTAAGGAATAAGCAAGAAACCAGGTTTCTTGAAAACTCTGTAAAACTATAGTTGAAGATGATTTTCAAATTAAGTTTCAATAAAGTACGTTTACTGAATGAAAATATGAGGTTAAAGGAAAGTAATCAATTGATCAATATTTGTCTTAAATTACTTCTTACCCTCTCAATGTTTTAAGGTAAAACATAGTGCTTTTGCAACTTTCCTGATAACTCCTTTTGACTCTATGAAAAATATCAGAGCACTTTGTCTTAGCTAATTCTACTGTCCACTTTGAGTCCTGCCTTAGAGAACTTAAGACTTTACACACCTTAAATAATAATTGGAATCATTAATCATTTTTATCTCTGAGTCAGGAGAAGATCCATTGATGCAACGTGTTGAGGGAAAAACAAAATCCCAACCCAAAACTCGAAATCACTTTGTCTTCAGGATTAAATGGCCTTAAGTATTATTTCCTTTGCTACTTCAACCGAAAGAATGTGGGGCCAAAAGCAGTTTTAGTAAGACCTGAATGAAATTATAAAGCATTTTAAAAACCAATCCTATTCTCCTGAGTTTTAATAATATAATGAGCCTTGTTCCTGGAAAATATCAGAATTGTGGTCTAGAAATGATGTGCAGTGACTAGCCTACATAATATTTGAGTCTGTGGAATATTAATTTACTGAATGATTGGTTGCTTATTGCAAATTTGGTCGGAAATTTGGCAGTGCTGACTCTGGTACAGTCATTCTCTCTGTTCATTATCTTGTAGGTGCATTGCCTTCTAAAAGGGTCATGAGAGCAATGTGCTCTAACGTGGGCTTTCTTGCAGCTGCAGTTCTACCTAATTTGTACTTTGGCACTCGAAAGATTATAATAAATGAAGTGCTGCTTTCAAAGTTTCAGACACACCAATTTTTCCCCGTTTGGCAAAGGTGGATTTAATTTGACTTTCACGAGTGCAAAATCTGTCTCCTTAGAAGTTGGTCAAACTATTAATTTTATGGCAGGGACAACTGAGTACAGTAAACCTTTTCACAAAGCCAGACAGCTTAACCTAATTAAAGGGTTGTTTTGACAGGTGGTTTAAAGTAGAATGAATACTATCAGGAACGTTTCAAGAAATGAGTTTGATGAATGTATAGAGTGTGCATGCAGGTGAAAAGGTGATTTGGAAGGCTATGATGACAGGTCTGTGTCCAAAAAGGTGGAAGATATACCTTGGTTTGTCTGTGTATTTAGTCGGCAATTTCTGTCTCTTATCTAGATATTTTAAGAGATGAATAACATCAAGTTCATATGAACATCAAAAGATATTGAGAACTGACAGTGGGCATTAAAATAACTTGCAAAATAACTTGCTTGTCTTATAGAATAATTAATCTCTCTTTAAAACATTAGAGGTGCGTTAGGACAGAAATTCTAATTCTGAATTGAGATTTTTCTGAATATTAGCAAAATTTCTCATGCCTCATTTCTATTAGAGTTTCTGAATCCTGACTTGAGATGATACAAAGATATTGCCATTCACCGGTGTTATGATGATTTGACCAGTTAACGCACAACTTTTTGGCAACTTCTTTTTATCCTTTCAGGCAGGTTTCAGTAATAATAATAATAAATAATAATAAAGGTCAATCTTCCAGACTATGTTTCAAGAACGTGATCTCAAGAGAAGAATTTCTAAAATTTGTTTGGATACGGAAGCCCGTGGTCTTCTGCTTCATGTTCAACAAGGACTGATTTTTAGAATGCAATTCTTTTGACTGATTCTGATTTCTCACCCTCTGTTTCTTTTTCCCAACTCTTCAGTAGAAAATGCAAGTAAGGCGATCCAAGATTCTGGGTCCCAGAAAGCAAAATGAAACCAAATCAATACAGGTACTCTATAGCCATTTAATAATCATATGCTACATTTATCTAAAAAGTGACGATTTCTTTAAAATGTAACACACTGATGATGTCAAGGTTTTCAGAAGGAATAGCCTTATCATATGCCTTGTCAAATTGCTTCTTTGCCTCTCGTATGATGGATAATAATCTCTTAAAAATAATTCATGAGAATTTCCATTTTCATTTTTTCTGTGCTTAAAAGTTTTTAAAAACTGAAATTGTTGATAGCTAAAGTGAAATTATTGCTAATGACAAGAATACTAACAAAACTTAAAGTATCTTGTTCAAAGTTATATACCATAAATTAATCTGAGGGGCACCTAGGTGGGCTCAGTCGGTTAAGCATCCCACTTCGGCTCAGGTCATGATCTCGCGGTCTGTGGGTTCGAGCCCTGCGTCGGGCTCTGTGCTGACAGCTCAGAGCCTGGAGCCTGTTTCAGATTCTGTGTCTCCCTCTTTCTCTGACCAGCCCCTGTTCATGCTCTCTCTCTGTCTCAAAAATAAATAAATGTTAAAAAAATTTTTTAAATAAATTAATCTGAAAATTAATTAAAAAAATTGAAATCCAATCCAGCTCTTTAAAATTTGAAGCACATTCTCTTAACCATTATGTTTCTCCAAAAATTTTGGATTCTCTGTAAAATTTTGTGTTATGCAAATTTAATTAAACAATTTCAGATAAAATCCATTCAAAATCTAACGTTTTCTCATTCCAAATGTGTTCAGACAAATACAGATCAAGTCTAAATTATAAAACATGGCCTCTACGTAGTTTATCATTATGAGGACAAAGAAATAAGATGATAATACAAGCTATATTGAACTAATATGTAGAAAAAGTATGAAAACTTTTGACTGATTTAAGGTAATTGGAATGAAGAAAAAAAAGGAAAACTGAATTAGGTTATCAACTGGCTTTGACCTGGCTTTTTGTGAGAAAGGCACCACCTCAGAAAATGGACAAAATTCACACTTCTGTCATCGTATCGAGATGAGCACTGACTCGTGATTGGACACCAATAACAACAAGACCCTGGTACATTTTGTCTCATTGCACCTTGGATACTGGTCTGTCCTGCTTACCTATACCAAATCTTCCCTGCACACTCAAGAAAATGGTACTAAAATGAAGGGAGCTTTATAAACAACATAAAAGAGTAGCCATGAAACTGAGAGATTTGCATGCATGCTGAAAGTTATAGATACAACAAATACAGAGAAATTGGTTATCAAAAGAAAGAATTCTTGAGGCAGATAACTTAGAAATTATATTTAAAAGTTAGGTTGATGGGCACCTGGGTGGCTCAGTTGGTTAAGCGTTGAAATTTGGCTCAGGTCATGATCTCTGTGCTGACAGCTCAGAGCCTGGAGCCTGCTTTAGATTCTGTGTCTACCTCTCTGTCCCTCCCCCACTTGCGCTCTTTCTCTCAAAAATTATAAATAAATAAATAAATAAATAAATAAATAAATAAATAAATAAAGTTGAATAGCTAGAAACATTCAAAAGCCAGGTAGTAGAAGTAGGTGAAATAGACAACTTCAGGAAAGTAGAATTTGCCTGGATCCAAATTTTAGAAGAGTGCTATGTCCATTATCTTTTCTCTAAATGTGTAAATACTCAGACCTATTATTCAGAAAATAGGAAAAAAGTCAGTGTCTTTTTCAGGCCCTTGATATTGTGTGGAAACAATATTTTATCACATACAATCAAGAGGAATAAAAGTCAAGTGCACACACACATACATACACACACTCAGTAGACCTGTATCAGATAAATGATTTTCAAATATATTTCCCATTTTATATCTCTTTATTCTCTTGATGGGATCCTTTCCTACTCAACATATTTCAATTTTAATGAAATCCAATTTATCTAGCTTCTTCTTTTGTTTCATATTCTCTCTCATTGTTTATACAACACACACATCTAGACATTTAATAAATGTTCTTTAAAAATGGAATCTGCATGAACTTCCCAACACAGAAATTAGATTTAATATTTAAATCACGGAAATAAAGGTCAACAATGTCTCATCACCAACTCCAAAATACAAAAAGCCATTGAAATAAAAAGTTTCTGTGACTCAATTGAGAATGAAACCTGTCCTAAAGATAGTCATAAAACTAGATACACTCTTTATTTATCCCACTTGGTGGGAATATTTGTCTATTTTGCTGCAGAAATATTAATGCATTTGATTATGGACTGCTACTTCAGACCTCACTCAATCTAATCATTGGCATATGTACTGAATCACATTTCTGAAATCCAAAATATTTTGAATTATGAAGATACCTGCTCCCAAGAGATTCTGTAAGGACTTGTGAGTTTGCAATGACAATAGTAACTAGCAAAACTGAACACCATTTCTGTTTTTAAAGGGCTTTCTTGCATATTACCTCACTTGAGCCTCACCAAAGATTTTTATAGTGGGTGCTATTCTTATTTTACAAGTAAGAACCCTGCGTCTGAAAGAGGTTATATGAGTTTCCCAAAGGTGATAAAGTATAAGACCTGAGAGGTTGGATCCCATATCTTCTGGCTCCAAATGCCATTGGTACCACAACATCTATTGTGCTATTGCACAGAAGGACAACGACTAAACAAGTTTATCCCCATGCACCGTCACTCCCTTCAAAAACCAAAACATCAGTAGGTGTTGATTATAACAAATAGTCTGAAAGTGAAGTGGGAAACAAGTATAAAACAAAGAAGACATGTATTTTCAGGACAATGTAAACAGAAAAAGATACTATTGCTAATCATTACAGAGTTGTAAGCCCTCACAGACAAATTATGGGGAAGGTACTATTATCCCTGCTTTACAGCTAAAGAAACTGAGGCACAGAGTTATGCACTAATATGTCCATGACTTCCAGAGTTAGTGCTGTTTTCACTATTCCATACAATTTCACACTACTGGTATCATGACATATGTTTTAAGTCAAAAACATTTAAACAGAATTAGTAGGCATTTTTAAAAATTAGTTAAGGACGCAATTCACAATGATAACATAACTAAGTAACTTCGATGAACACAGAATATTGAATATTAAAGGCAAAGTAGTTACAGAAGTAAAGTGAAATTGACAATATGTATTATAGTCAATTATGTAAGTTGACAGTAACATATTAATATAATTTGTCTTCAGATAATGTAGGTGATAATTACATAGATTAATTTAATATATTTATATATAAAACTCTGTCCTCTTCGTACAAAAGCTATGTAGTTCCTTTTCAAGTGCAAAATGCAATATTTCAAAATTTGTCTGTATGACTCAGGGAAAATATCAAAGCCCAAACCAGAGGTTTCAAAGGCTATATTACTTGAGTGCAACAGAATGGCACTTTAAATTAATAACAGCTAACCACCATCCAATAAAAAAGAAACAAAATTACCCTTATCCAAAGAAATCAGTTAAAATTCCCAAATTGTTATAAACTTAAAAGAAATCTACCTAAAAATTTAGCCAAAGTTTTAGGAAATAAAAATTGTAGTTATAATGACAACAATGCCTATAAAAAGTTATGTTATTTATCCCAAGATATATAAAAAGGAAAACTATTACTTATTTTTTACTCTCAAAGAAAAAATTAGAATAAATAAATTATGCGATCAAGAGAAGGCACGTACAGTCACAGAGACACACACATACTCATATGCACACACCTCTAAGGAGAATAGGTACTACTAGAAAAGTAACAGAATTTACAAATTGAGATAAGGCTAAATTTTTGGAAAGATAAACCACTGGCAAAGCTATTCATGGAGACAAAGAGTAATATAACTGCTTGCTATTATAAAATAGAGGATAAAATCACATTTAAAAAATAGCTTTTAACCTGAATAGGCCAATAACCATAATAGATACTCAAAATGTAGCAACAAGCAAACACACTTTTTATCTTCACCACGAATAGACAGCTTTTCAGAAAAGTCTAACAAACCATCCAAGAATAGATACTTCCATATAATTTGATCAGTATCAAAGCTTAGAAAAATGTGAAACGTGTGGAAAGATGTTCTACTGTAATAGTAAATAAAAGAGATGTGAACTATTAAAGTAGTAAAATATTACCTTTAACTATATTTACCAAGATTTAAAAATAGTGATATGATTTAGTCGTGCTGGGACACTTAAGGAAAAAAATCATGTCTGGCTTGTGAATGTGAAAATTGTGCTTTTCTGTAGGCATTTGCTACAGAAATACTGTAGGAAATCTGAGCCAACAATTCATATCTAAGAATTTGATATAAAGAATTAATAAAAACAAAGTGTGTCCTCAGACATATATGTATAAGGATCTTTATTACAGTGTTGCTTTTTTTAGTATCTAATAATATCTGTATGGTTAAGTCAATTTTGGTGCATCTATCTATGCAATGGACTATTAGGAACTCATCAAAAGAGATAATAGGTCTGTTTTGTGACATAGAAATATTCTCATCATTTATGGGAAAATACAATAAAATATTTAAACACCATTTTTCTATATGTTTTTGTTTATCCATAGTGCCTTATACATATTATAAAATATATATTCCATACAATTTATAAATCATATATTGTACATAAATAATAGGTAGTTAATAGTTAAGTAGTGCCCTACACATTTGTTAAACATCTACCAGAAATGAAAGGTTGAGGAAGACTGGTTCATAGAACAGTTATAACTATAACTGTATATAGAAATATTGGCATTACTTCAGCAAAAGGAAGGGAATATAAGCAAAATCCTGGAGGCAGACAGTTTGATGTTTGGTGGGGGACCCACTCTGGATGAGAAGCATGAAAGAAATCTGATTTATGGTCAGTTTATACAAGACTTGTTCCTGCATTCATCATGAGCAACCTACTTTAACGGAAACTTGATCTCCTAGAATGCAATTTTTTTGTTGTTGTTGCTCTTCACTGGGACCCACTTGACTCATTCAGAAACATGGCTTTTTTGGTGATTATCCAGTATGACTCTTATAGTTCCTACCAGAGCACCTAGCACCCATTTGACATTTGATAAATGCCTTTCAAAATGAGCAGGACATAGCAAGCACTTGGGCTGACTCGTGGTGGGTTGTCTGAAGCTTTGTAAATATCTGTCTTCAGACTGTTTTCAGGGAGACATATGCCATAATGGACTGTCATTTCCTGGCCTCTCTATGCTATTCAAAGTGCTGATGGAAGGTGGACCAATGAGTACAAACTGGGCCTGTAGTAATATTCTGTATGATCCCCACATTTGGCTATTCCACATACAATTTCTATGTATTCCAAACACAATTTCAATTTCTATGAACATCTTGTACGTATGTTTTTGTTTTCCTGTCTGACTATAGCTTCAAGTTAGATTTCCAGAACTGGTCAAAAGTGTGTTCATGCAGAGGATTTTTGTTCCTTATTAGTTGTTCACCTGTTGGTCGTTTGTATGTCTTTTGAGAGCTGTCTATTCGGGACCTTTGTACATTTTTCATAGTTTTTTTTCTACTAAATATATGAATTCCTTAAATATTTTGGATGTTAATATCTTATCAGATATATGGTGTGCAAATATTTTCCCCCAATCAGTAGGTTGCCCTTGCACCCTGTGGATTGTTTCCTTTGCTGGGCAGAAGCTATTTAACACAATGCCAGTTGTCTATTTTTGCATTTGTTGATTGTGCTTTTGGTGTCATGACCAAAGAAATTATTCCCAAGACTAATGTCAAGACGATCTTCCTCTATGTTTTATTCTTATAGTTTTATAGTTTCAGGTCTTAAATTAAGTCTTCAGTCATTTTGAGTTGATCTGTATAGATGGTGTGGGATAAGGAGACTCTTGCATTCTTCTGCATGTGGGTATTCCATTTTTGCAACACCACTTATTAAAGAGATTGTCGTTTCCCTACTGCGTGTTCTTGCCACACTTGTCAAAGATTAGTTAACCCCAAGTGTGTGAATTTATTTCTGGGCTCTCTTTCATGTTCCTATATGTGTATTGTAATGTCTGTACCATACTGTTTTGATTACCAAAGATTTATAATATATTTTGAAATCAAGGAGTATGAAATACAAATCAAAACAACACTGAGCTATCACCTACCACCCATCAGGATGGCTATTATCAAAAAGACAAAAGGTAACAAGTGTTGGTAAAGATATGGAGAAAAGATAATCCTGTACATTCTTGGTGGGAATGTAAATTGGTAAAACCATTACAGAAACTAATACGAGTTTTCTCAACCAAATGAAAAATAGGACTACTATATGATGCAGCAATTTTACATGTAAATATATATCCCAAAGAAATAAAGACTGGAACTGGAAGAGATTTCTGTACACACACGTTCATTGAAGCATTATCCGCAACAGCCCAAATATGGAAACAACCTAACTATCTGCCAGTGGATGAATGGGTGAAGAAATGTAGTGTACACACACAGACACACACACACACACACACCACAGACACACACACATACACACACACACACACACAGCAATACTATTCAGCCTTAACAAAGAAGGAAATCCTGCCATTTGCAACAACATAGATAAACCTGGAGCACATTATGCTAAATTAAATAAGCCAGGCACAGAAAGACAAATACTGCATGATCTCACTTATATGCGCAATTTAAAAATGGTCAAACTCATAGGAGCAGAGAGTAGAATGGTGGTTTCTGGCAGAGGAAAGATGGTATGAGATGTTGGTCAAAGGGGCACAAGGTTTCAGTTATGCAAGATGAATGAGTTCTGGAGATCTAATATACAGCATGGTGACAATGTTTAGCATATAGTTGAAATTTGCTAATAGAATAGATCTTACATTAAATTTTCTCACCGTACACACACAGGCACACGATGGCAATTATGTACATGTGAATGATTACTTATTTAGCTTGATTGTGATTATCATTTCACAATGTATACACAAATCAAACCATCAAGTTGTATACCATGAATATATACCATTTTTATGTGTCAGGGACTTCACAATAAAGATGAAAAAGATGAAAAAGAAACGAAAAAAAATTTCTCCTTTGTGTCTTTCTACCACATTTATTTGTTATCTCCTTCACTCTGTGATAGCTATACTATTGTGCTGTTAGGCGCTGCCGTGATAACTTTGAAAAAAAAAATGAGAAAGGCTTATTTGCCACAATATTTCTACATCTTGGCAGTATTAACTATGAGTACAATGAATTGTAATAAAATGTGGTTGAGTCTCCACGGACTTTGTTAACTTTTCAAATTAAACTTTATTGATGTTTTATGGTTTCACATTGAGATTTTACAATTCTGTCTTTAGTGAAATTATTGTATAGAACTAATGCTGTGAACTAAATTAATTATTTTAAAACTTAACCTCATACAAAAAATATTATATGGTTCTTAGATGAAAAAATGTGCAATGAAAGTTTAAGCAAGCTAAAGACTGTTGAATTAAATATATGGAGTTGAATTATTTATTAAAATATTATTATGACTTATTAATACTAATTGCTATTTATGCAGAAGTTTCAAAGATCAAAGAATAACCAGATGACTGGAAATATAGCATGTTTTACTAGGTTTTGCCTCTGTCATTTAGATCAAAACTAAGTTGAGATTATTTTTTTTCTCAGTTCGGTTACTTACTACCAGAGTTCCTGAATTCACCATTCTTAAAATGAGTGGATCTAGTTCTCCCTAGACACACAAAAAAAGATTGCAATGTGTTCTCCTTACCAAAGACTAAAAAGAGTTAGGACATTAAAAAGTGCTATGTCTAGAGCTTTATGTCTCCTTAATTGAGTGTTATAAGAAGCATTAATGGTTAGGGAGGTTGGAGTCTCATGGATGATGGACAAGAAAATAACTCATGACATGAATTTGTCTCCCAACATCCAGGTCAGCTTCAAAAGATGTATCAAGTGGGGCGCCTGGGTGGCGCAGTCGGTTGAGCATCCGACTTCAGCCAGGTCACGATCTCGCGGTCCCTGAGTTCGAGCCCCGCGTCGGGCTCTGGGCTGATGGCTCGGAGCCTGGAGCCTGTTTCCGGTTCTGTGTCTCCCTCTCTCTCTCTGCCCCTCCCCCATTCATGCTCTGTCTCTCCCTGTCCCAAAAATAAATAAAACGTTGAAAAAAAAAAAAAGATGTATCAAGTAAAATCTGACTTATTACTAAGATTCAGACTTAACTAAAGCAGTAAATATGTTTTGCGCACAGACACAAACACAATGTATTAACAAGTTATGCAATTTTCTGCAAAAAAAAGCTATTTATAAGTTCCTTCAACTTTACAGTTCTAATCTTGAGAATTTTGTTCTAAAAATGCTACTGACTACATTTCTTTTCTCAAAGTTTTATTGAGATATGATTCAGATATAATATAAATCACCAGTTTTAATATATAATTTGCAAAGATGTAAACATGACCACCATAAATTTTGGGACATTTTCAAGGTTTTTCCATGCTGTAACATGTAGCAGCATTTTATTCCTTTTTATTTCCAAATAATATTCAATTATACATATATACCATATGTAACTTATGTGTTAATTACTTGATGGACATCGTTATTTCCAGTTTTTGGCTATTAGTAGTGCCTCTGTGATTATTCATATACACATTTTTGCACGACTTGTTTTCATTTTTCTTTCATATATATCCAGGAATAGAACTGCTATGTTGTATGATAACTCTATATTTAACACTAGAGAACCCCCAGATTCTTTCAAAGTGGCTATGCAATTTTACATTCCCACCAGCAGTATATGAGAGTTCTAATTTCTCCACATCATCACCAACAGTTGTTAATATTGCCTCTTTTTTATTATAATCACCATGATTTGTGTCTCTCTGATGGCTGATGGTGTTGTGCATCTTTTCATGTACATTGGCATTTTGTATATCTTTGTAGAAATGTCTATTCTGATTATTTGCACATTTTCTAATGGTGTTGTTCTTCAAATGCTGAGTTGCAAGAGTTATTCATATATTCTAAACACAAGTCCCTTGTCAGATAAATGATTTAAAAATAATTTTGTCCATTCTATGGGTTGTCCTTATACTTTTTTGATGGTAGTCTTTGAAGCATAAATTTAAAAATATTTTTAAAGCTCAATTATACTTTTTTTTTACTTATTTTTTAGGTAAGAATTTTGGCATCATTCAAAGTCACTTCAATATGTTCTACGAGTTTTATAGTTTTGCATTTACATTTAGATCTTTGATCCATTTTTAGTTAATTCTGTGTGGTGTAAGAAAGGGGTCCATATCCATTCTTTTGCATGTGACCCTCCAGTTGTTCCTGCATCATTTGTTGGTGTTGAAGAGACTATTCTTTCCTGAATTTAATTGTCTTGACATTTGATGAATGCTGGTAAAGTTTTGAAGATAATTTTTTATTATATCGGTTACCCTAAAAAATAGTGACAGATATATCATCCCTGTAAACTATCCAAATCTGAACCCTTGGAAAGAGATGAATAGTGTTCTGTTTATTACTAACTGATAACTATACTTTCTATAGTTTAGTGATAATTTTAACACCTTTGAAATTATCAACATTGCCGTATCAGTAAAAATAGTCTTGGTAGTATCATTCGTACAACTTTAATCAAATTTAACAACATAAGGAATGTTCTATGTGTGCATGTATGCATGCATGTGTATTCATGAGAGTGTGTACTATGTCTGTATGTGAGACAGAGAGATATTATGTGTAATAGTATGTTTGAAGTAAGAATGTGCCAAGTCTGTTATTGATATGTAATAGTGGAGTTGTACCTAATGAGTTAAGTTCTAGAATCAGTTAATGAATGGATAAAAATTAAAATCCACCTGTGAAACCTCTTAAGTTGCCTAGAAGTATGTTATTAAAATTTCAATATTCAAGACTACTATTTTTAGTTTGTATGTTAGAAGAAATTGGATTGGAGATTGAAAGCCAGTAAGTTGCTGTCATATCCATATTGTTCCATGACTGAAGAGTGTAGCTAAGAATTACCTTCCCCCACCCATCTTTATGGAAAAAGCCCCATTCAAAACTATTTTTTATTGACCTAGAGTAATAGGAAAAAAATCAAATGTGCCTTATCTGGCCAAGAATAAAGACCACTAAAATTACAAACCAATTACTAATTTTGTGTAGTAATAAGATTTGGGATATTTAACCATAGAAGTCACATTTAGTTCCTTGTTATAAATTATTACCTTTTATAATTTGCAGTTCCTAATGATCTATCAGCAGTATGGTGTGACTGAAATTAAGTAAAAGGAAAAGAAATCTTTAATAAATCATATAAAATTATAGATCACCGAGTCCCTGAGATTATCATTGAATTATATTACATTTCCAACCACCAAAAGTGTAAGTTTTGTTCAATGTACTCCATTTGAGAACATAAGAATGAATGCACTTCATATTTGAAGTACTTCCACAAAAAATAATGAACCTAAAATCCTGTTCCACATAGCTGCCCACTTGCCAAGTTGCACTGATTACCTTTACAGAACCTCTCATCTCTATCTCCTACTTTCCATCCCGACAGTAGCTGTATGTTTTCTCTAGAAAATTATGTCTTCTTTCCGCTTCTGCTATTTCTATTCCTTCCCTGATCTAAACCCTCTAAAGCAAAATTCTACAATGTTACTGTTCTGTTAAAACATAATAAACACTTGGTGTTAAAAAACTCTCTACATTGCACTATTTCCCACAGAATAAAGGAAAAATAGGCCAAATATGGTAGAGGTGTGGCAATCCACTTCCCAGATACCAGCTTCTGACTGAAGTGGTTTACTGGGTTGATAGATTGAATAAATAATTCCAAAATATATTTAACCACTAGGGCTTACAGTTGACACAGAGCATATATGGTTTTAACTGCTGCTTTAGCCCAAGTTGTATGAGAAATATATGTCAAGATTGGATTAAACATGTAAGACATTTATTAGGGGAACAACTTGTAAATAAAATTTGAGGGGGGCCAGGACTGGAGACGAGGAATGGCAGACCATGATGCGGGTATGCTCTTGAATGAAGGAAAAAGGTGGGTGAAAGCATTTTAGTCTCCAGTAAAGTTCTGGAGGAAATTAGACAAGACCGTTAGGGAAGTTCTTAAGCCCAGGTCACTCCTGAGAAATAGAGTCTTCCAGAAATGGGTGTCATCCCTGCTGTGTTCAGTAACTAGTTGAGAGCAACTATGGGAACCATGAACTTGGTACAAATACAAAATTGAATGTTGGACTGCAGCAGCTGGAGCCTCCTGTAACTATGAAATCTAGGAACTTCATCATCGTGACTGCCACAGTGCATCCTCAGAAAAAAATGATTTCCATCTAGATCATGATTTGGTCATAATAGCTGAGAAATAGCTGAAGGAATTCCCACATGGGCAGTTTTTGCTTTACCTGTAGAAAATAAGTTTCTGGTGGAACATACCAAAATATGTATTTTTCATGGTCCACTACTTCTGAGTATCTAATTTGTCAGTGTCCACTGAAACAGAAGAGTAAGTTTTAACACAAGTATTTCAGAGTGATTATCCCATTTGATATTCTCACTAGAAGCATGGCTAAGTTTTAGTTCCTACCCATCTTTATCAACACTTGGTAATGCTAGACTTGAATTTTACCCAGTAAGGTAAGTGTATAGCTTTATCTTATGGATCATGCTTTTGATGTCATACCTAAGAATTTTCTTGCCTTTCTCAAAGTCAAAAAGATTTTCTATTATGTTGTCATTTAGTTACAGTTCTAGTTTTACATTTAGGTCTCTAATCCATTCTGAATTAATTGTTTTATATGATGTGAGGTATGGATCAGTTCTCTTTTTAAATATGTCCAAGCATCATTTGTTGAAATGATTCTATTTTTTTCTAGTGAATTGCCTTTGCACCTTTACCAAAAATCAGATGACCATATATGTCTGTTCTGTTCCACTATCTCTTTGTATTTATACTACTATCACACTGTCTAAATTCCTTTGGCTTTAGAATAAGTCTTGAAGTCAAATGTTTTAGGCCTCCAACTTTATTCTTTGAAAAATTTTTTGGTTATCTTAGATGCTCTTTTTATTTCAATATAATTTTTTAATACCTACTCTAATTTCTACAAAAAATCTAGTGGTATTTCAGTTAAGATTATGTTGATTCTGCTGAAAATAAATTGTGGGAGATTGGCATCTTAAGTATAACCTGGTATTCTGTTCCATGAACATAGTACATTTCACCGTTTATTCAGATCCTCTTTAATATGTCTTAACAGTGTGTTACAGGTTTAAGCATACAACTTTTACAAATTTGGCAGATTTATCTTTGAATATTTTACCCTTTTTCATGATATTAAAATCTGATTTTTAACTCTGATTTCTCTATATTTTTTTCTAGGACTACTGATTTTTGTATATTATTTCTGTGTTTCTAATTTTAACTCACTAAATGACTTATTATTCTAGTAGGGTTTTTTTTGTAGATTCCTATCTTTGTAAATTTTCTAATTAAAATATCATGCCATGTTTGAATAGAGGCATTTTTACTTCTTCCTTTACAATCAGGATGACTTTTATTTATTCTCCTGACTGATTTCACTAGCTAGACCCTTTAGTAGAATAGTGAAAAAAAAAAAAAAAAGAGTAAGAATAGACATCTTACCTTATTCCTGATTCTAGAGGGAAAGTTTCAGTCTTTCACCATTATATGATGTTATCTGTAGGTTTTTATAGAGGCCATTTATGAGGAAGTTCAATTCTATTGCCAAAACTTTATCAGGAAGGGCCTTTAATTTGCCAAGTGCTTTAACTACATCTATTGAGATAGACTTATGGTTTTCTTTTTCAGTATGTTAATACAGTGGCATTCCTTGGATAAACACACTTGTTTCATATATATTATCTATTTTATATATTATTGGACTCGATATTAATATTGAATATTAAATAATAATAATATTAATATTAAGTAAATTTAAATTAAGCAGGGGAAATCTTATTTATTTATCATGTCTTATTATGGTCTTCATTCATATTGACCTTTATTTTCACTTGGTATTTTACTTTCACCTAAAAGATTTGTTCAACGTGTCTTATAGTAAAGGTCTGGTCGTGCTATGTTATTTCTGCTTCCATATGTCTAAAACGTCTTCGTTTTTACCTTTTTTGAAAGATATTTTTTTAATGGAGATTAAATCCTAGGTTGACTTTTTTTTTCCTCTCTCTATATTTAAAAGTTGCTGGTTCACTGTTTTTATCACCTGCATTTTTTTCTGACAAGAAAATGTGATGTGTTTCTTTGACCCTCTGAAAGTAGGATGCTCCCCATTCCCCATTGGTTGCTTTTAAGATTTTCTGCTTAATACAAGTTTTGAGCATTTTGTAATGTGACTTGCTATGGGCTTCTTCATGTTTCTTGCCCTTTGGGATTGGTGAAATTCTTGGATCAATTGGGTGTATAGTTTTCATTAAGTTTGGAAAATTTTGGGCCATTATTTCTTCAAATATTTCTGACTCCTCTTTTGAGGATTCTAACTCCACATATACATGAGAATTCTTGAATTGTCCTACTCTCACTGACGCTCCTTTAATTTTTTCTTTGATTATTTCTCTGTGTTTAATTTTATTTATTTATTCATTATTTATTTAATTTTGCCTCACTGTAACCACTTTTTTCAGATTTTTATTTAAATTCTAGTTAGTTAACATACAGTGCAATATTGGTTTTAGCTATAGAATTCAGTGAGTCACCACTCACATACAACATCCAATGCTCATTGCAACAAGTGCTGTCCTTAATCACCATCACCATCCAACACATCCCCCACCTATCTCTTTCTGTCAACCCCAGTTTATCCTCTATCTTTAAGAGTCTCTCATGATTTAATTCCATTTGTCTTTTTTCCCCTTTCATATGTTCATGTCTTTTGTTCTTAAATTCCACATACGAGTGAAATCAGATGATATTTGTCCTTCTGTGACTGAGTTATTTCACTTAGCGTAACACCCTCTAGTTCCATCAACATCATTGCAAATGACAGCATATCATTCTCTTTGATGGCTAAGTAATATTCCATTATATATACATCACTTCTTTTTTTTTTCCTATACTTTATTTTTTATTATTTTTTTTATATGAAGTTTATTGACAAATTGGTTTCCATACAACACCCAGTGCTCATCCCAAAACGTGCCCTCCTCAATACCCATCACCCACCCTCCCCTCCCTCCCACCCCCCATCAACCCTCAGTTTGTTCTCAGTTTTTAACAGTCTCTTATGCTTTGGCTCTCTCCCACTCTAACCTCTTTTTTTTTTTTCCTTCCCCTCCCCCATGGGTTCCTGTTAAGTTTCTCAGGATCCACATAAGAGTGAAACCATATGGTATCTGTCTTTCTCTGTATGGCTTATTTCACTTAGCATTACACTCTCCAGTTCCATCCACGTTGCTACAAAAGGCCATATTTCATTTTTTCTCATTGCCACATAGTATTCCATTGTGTATATATACCACAATTTCTTTATCCATTCATCAGTTGATGGACATTTACAAAAATAAACTCAAAATGGATAAAGGACCTAAATGTGAGACAGGAAACCATCAAAACCTTAGAGGAGAAAGCAGGAAAAGACCTCTCTGACCTCAGCCGTAGCAATCTCTTACTCGACACATCCCCAAAGGCAAGGGAATTAAAAGCAAAAGTGAATTACTGGGACCTTATGAAGATAAAAAGCTTCTGCACAGCAAAGGAAACAACCAACAAAACTAAAAGGCAACCAACGGAATGGGAAAAGATATTTGCAAATGACATATCGGACAAAGGGCTAGTATCTAAAATCTATAAAGAGCTCACCAAACTCCACACCCGAAAAACAAATAACCCAGTGAAGAAATGGGCAGAAAACATGAATAGACACTTCTCTAAAGAAGACATCCAGATGGCCAACAGGCACATGAAAAGATGTTCAGCGTCGCTCCTCATCAGGGAAATACAAATCAAAACCACACTCAGGTATCACCTCACGCCAGTCAGAGTGGCCAAAATGAACAAATCAGGAGACTATAGATGCTGGAGAGGATGTGGAGAAACGGGAACCCTCTTGCACTGTTGGTGGGAATGTCTTCTGACATTTCTTAACTGGATAATTTTTGGGGTGTTGAGTTTGATAAGTTCTTTATAGGTTTTGGATATTAGCCCTTCATCTGATATGTCATTTGCAAATAGCTTCTCCCAGTCTGTAGGTTGTCTTTTAGCTCTGTTGATCATTTCCTTTGCTTTGCAGCTTTTTATCTTGATGACGTTCCAATAGTTCATCTTTGCTTTTGTTTTCCTTGTCTCCAGAGATATGTCTAGGAAGAAGTTGCTACAGCTGATGTCAGAGATTGCTGTCTGTGTTCTCCTCTATAATTTTGATGGTTTACTCTCTCACATTTAGGTCTTTCATCTCTTTTGAATTTATTTTTGTGTATGTTGTAAGAAAGTGGTCCAATTTCATTCTTCTGCATGTTGCTGTCCAGTTTCCCCAACACCATTTTTTGAAGAGACTTTCTTTTCTCCATTGGATATTCTTTCCTCCTTTGTCAAAGATTAGTTGACCATACAGTTGTGAGTCCATTTCTGTGTTTTCTATTCTAGTCCAATGATTTATGTGTCTGTATTTCTGCCAGTACCATACTGTCTTGATGATTACAACTTCATAATATAGATTGAAATCTGGAATTGTTATGCTTTCAGTTTTGTTTTTCTTTTTCAGGATTGCTTTGGCTATTAGGGGTCTTTTGTGGTTCCATACAAATTTTAGGTCTCTTTGTTTAATTTAATCATATATTTTTAATTTTTTTAATGTCTATTTATTTTGAAGGAGAGAGAGAGACAGAGCATGAGTGGGGGAGGGGCAGACAGAGGAAGACACAGAATCCAAAGCGGGCTCCAGGCTCTGTGCTGTTAGCACAGAGCCCAACGTGGGGCTTGAACTCAAAAGCTGTGAGATCATGACCTGAGCCAAAGTCGGACACTTAACTGACTGAGCCACCCAGGCGCCCTTCTGTGTTTAATTTTAAATGGTTTTTATTGCTATCTCTTAAAATTCACCAATATTTTCTTCTGCAAAATCTTGTCTGCTGTTAATCTCAAGTGTATTTTTTTCTCTTTGACATTAACAATTTAATCTGCAGAAGTTCATTTATAGTCTTTTTATGTTTTCCGAGTCATGACTTACCTCACGGAACATATGAAATACAGTCATAATAATAGTTGTAATGGCCTAGTCTTCTAATTTTAAAATATGTCAATTTGAGTCTGCCAATGAATTGGTATTTCTCCTCAATACGTATCGTGTGCTCTTGCTTCTGTGTATGCCCAGTAATTTTAGATTGGATGCTTAACATTGTGAGTTTTACCTTGCTTGTGTGCTGCATACTTTTGTATTCCAATGCAAAAGTCCTTGTAATTATTTTTTATTCCTTGACCTTATAACAGATTTCATAACTCTTAGACTAACTGGGGGCCTGGATAGGTAGAACTGGTAAGAACTAATAGATGAAAAATACCAAAGACTATCTGATACTATATACACCCATCTAGAAAGATTCCAAATGAATTATGTCTATGATATTTATTTCCCTCCTATCAAAATGTCAATACTCCTTATTATTGAGACATTTAACAAACTGTAAGTAACAAATAAATATAACTGGCTGAATATTTTCTTAGAAACATTGATCCTGATCTGATTATCTGACTGCATCACTTGAGAAGGTAGTAGTTCACACATTTAATATTTCCCTGTAGCATTCTCTTCTTGCCTGTGTAAAATGATGCAATTAAGGTTGACTGTCTAGATTATCAAGAAAAATATAGAATGATACAAGTATAAGACTATATATATATATATATATATATATATATATATATATATATATAATTTTTTAAATAGGCTTTGCACTCAGTGAAGAGCCCAACACAGAGCTGGAAATCATGACCTTGAGACGAAGACCTGTGCTAAGATCAAGAGTCAGATGTTTAATTGACTAACCCACCTAAGCACCCTTGTTTATATATATATATATTTTTATTATATATATTATTATGTATAATATGTATACATATAATAATATGTATTATGTATAATATTTATTATATTATTATAGATAATATTACATATATGTATATGTATATGTATACATATATGTATATGTATATGTATTTACATGTATTTTATGTACACTCCCATCAGTGCCAGACTCCTGCTTGGATATACTCCAAGGTATGTCAACATTTCCCTGAGCCTCTGTTTATAGTGATTTGAATTATAGAAACTAACCTACTTCACGGTTAAGTCTTTTTCTATATATTGGGCCTCCTCCTGATGCAAAAAGTAGATCTTCTTTCCAGTGGTTATTGAAGTGCATTTCATTTGAAACTCGGGGGAAAAAAAACAAGAAAATTTACGCTCAGCATTGTGAAGATTCAAAGTAATACCAGAGTTTATGTTCTGTTTTTCTTTTCACATTTGCACATACACATGGGGCAGTAAATATTTATTATCTCACAATGAAAAGATGAGTTCTTGTCCAGTTGAGTAGTGGTCTATGGTTAGATTTACATGAATTTAGCCTAATGAAGTAGATAACTTCAGGGGTCAGGAAGACATTCCATATAAGCCCATTGTAAATAGTGGGGAAAGGGGCTATGGATATATTGCTTGAGGTTGAAGTCCAATTGCTGTAGCAAACATAATAATAGAAAGGTGTCACTAGTCTATATCCTATGGACACTTAGTTTTATTTGCTTCTAGGAGTATCCATCTTTATTGCCTTTCTTTGTAAGAGAAAACTATGTTTGTTTAAAGTAAATCAAGGGGTGCCTGGGTGGCGCAGTCGGTTGAGCGTCCGACTTCAGCCACGTCACGATCTCGCGGTCCGTGAGTTCGAGCCCCGCGTCGGGCTCTGGGCTGATGGCTCAGAGCCTGGAGCCTGTTTCCGACTCTGTGTCTCCCTCTCTCTCTGCCCCTTCCCCGTTCATGCTCTGTCTCTCTCTGTCCCAAAAATAAACGTTGAAAAAAAAAATAAAGTAAATCAAATTAGGTTTTAAATATGAGACTTCAACAATTTTAATTATTGCTACATTTAAAAGCAATGAATGTTTGACATGACTTTAATCATGAGAGACTATTTTTCAAGTTCATCAGTTAATAACTGTAGACTCAATCTTTTGAACAGGTAGATCTACCAATACCACTTCGGTGATTCCTTCTTATTTGGAGTATTTTTGGAATACTGGAATAAGTCTTTTTGGAACAAGTCTTCATCACTCAAAGGTCAAAAATCCATGGTAAAGTATGAATATCTTTGCATCTTGAAGGTGAAAAGAGATATTCCATACTTTCCTAAAAGCAACATCTTTATATGTTAGAATATCGAGTGATAGCAATACTCTGAGACATTATTTATGATATTCTTCTTGGGCTCAGTAATATCCATTTTTGTCTTATTTACAATAGTCTTTATGTATAATGTGTAATTATACATTTTTCTGTTGTTTTTAGAAATGCCTTTTCTGATGCAACTCTTAATTCTTTCACTCTCAGACGGAGCATATTTAAAGACTAGTATAGCAATGTATTAACTTTCTGTAAAGAACAATTTGTCAAAACACTTTATTGACTCTGATATAAATTATAAAGAGTTAATAAAACAGCTTTGTGGTGCTTCATAAAATAATGCCACAATAAGGTGTTAATGGTGCAAAGAAAAAGTGTGGGTGTTGAACATCAGGATCAAGTAATGAGACAAGCTGATCATAGGAACCCAAACTTGGGAAATTCCCTAGTAATTGAGGATGCGGAATCCAAAGAAGGTTGGAAGAAACGTCTCAGAGTAAAGTATTGGAAGCCTCCATGAAAGTGGTAACTGCATCATGTTGCAGGGAAAAGTTTCTTGGAACCATCATCCACTTTGCGTGTCTTCCCAGTTGACCCTATGGCCCAGCTGCACTGAATTTTCTCTGATTTTAAAAAGACCTCAATGAGATTATTAAAGAGTAGTTGAGAATGTGATAATAAATATAAGCAAGAGGACACCAATGCTATAGGCATTTCTTGGAGGATCATGTGACTTCTGTATTTGTTGGATAGAATGGCAAGACTGTTTAGGGAAGCCTGTCTTTATGCAGTGTTCTCAAACTGTCGTTGCAAATCTCCCCATGTGGAAATTCTTTAACATCCTCCAACATGAAATCATATGAACCTAAGAGAAGGTACAAAAGAAAGCGGGAATCTGATAAAAACTGGCAAAGAATACTTGATATTATGGTCCATTGAATATAAACAAGAATAATTGTTTTGAAATTTTCAACCATTTATCTTTTTTTGATAATCTTATTTCATTTCCTGTAGCCTTTCATGTTATTGTCCCAGAGACAGGTGAGGGCAAATGGAAAGGAGGATGATACGGCATATGGGAAATTTGCTGTAAGAAATAGAGAGACCTAATGGTGGAGGTTAGGGTAAAACTCTAGTGCAAAAGAGGACAGAGCATCGCAGGCAGTAAAATGTGAATTTCTCTACTCCTTTGTGTTGACCATCCTTAGGGTATGAGAGGAGAGGGGCATGTAGAAACACCCAGGTAGGTTTGAGGCTCATGCTTAGTGTCCTATGCCTTCTTTGTTGTGTTATGGAACAACATGTGTTGTGTTTAGAAGACTGGAAGCCTTCTAAAGAAGTCTCACACACGGCGTGGCACAGTGGATATTATGGTGAGAATTGCAAAAGGAACAGTATTGTGGAAGGGGGTCCAGATAGATCTACTATGTAGCACTGCAGGTTGCCTAAGCTTGGATGCACTGCATGGGGGGTCCAGAAATTAGAGAGAGCAATAAAATAACAACATATCTGAGCATATTTTAAGAGGAGAAAAAAGATGTTAATATGATGTCTTTGTACAGCATTTATGAAAAAGTGTCTATTCTAAAGCAGATTAGATAGAGTTATTACCAAATAGCACTTCTCCCCATGTAGAAAACATGTATTTATATTTGCTTAAAATAAAAATATTTAAATAAGTGCCTAATGAACCTGTACAGTTGAGCCTTGAATAACATGGGTTTAAACTGCATGGGTCCACTTATAAGCATATTTTATCTTCCTTATGATTTTCTTAATAACAGTTTCTTTTCTCCAAATCCTTTATTGTAAGAATATAGTATAGTATGTACAATGTACAAAATATGTGTTAATCAACTGTTTATGTTATCAGTAAGGCTTCTGGTCAATGGTAGGCTATAGTAGTTAAGTTTTTGGGAAGTCAAAATTCTACCTGATTTTCAACTGCACAGGGGTTGCTGCTCCTAAACCCCACATTGTTCAGGGTCAACTGTGTGTATAAGGAGTACAAAAGTATAAATTCAAGATCAAATGTAAAAATAAACTTGTGTTTATTTAATAGCCTTTTGAGTAAATAGCAGAAAAAAACTTAAAATAAAAAAAATAACTTCTGGGGCACCTAGGTGGCTCAGTTGGCTAAATGTCCAACTGTTGATCTCAGCTCAGGCCTTCATCTCAGGGTCATGGGTTCAAGTTCCTCACTGGGTTCCACAGTGGGTATGAAGCCTACCTAGCAAAAATAATAATAATAACTTCTATGTCAGATTTACTTTTAAGATAAATTTGCCACAAATTAGAGTCTATGGGCCCGGTCATTTCCGTTTTCTGTTATTTTTTCTGTTCTTTTTCTTCTGATTTCTTCTTTTTTTTCTTGCCCTCCCATCCTTATCTTTTTTTTTTTTTTTTGGACAAAACTGGGATAATTTAATCTGTATTTTTTCCTTTTATTAATTCTGGGACAGCCCAAGGCTTATTTCTTAATGATTACCACTCCTTCATTCAAGCTTTTTTTTCTTTCTTGAAAGAAAATTAATCACATATTAGATTTTAATTTATTAATAATGTCTCTTAAATTTTCTTGCAGATTTTCCAACTATTTGACTACTTCTGTTGAATCATATGTGCGATTTATTTAACCTGACAAGTAGTTTATTACTTTTCTTTTTAGTTGGTTCTAATCTGCTCTAAACTTGCTCATAGAATTTTACTTTTAATAATTAGATTTTAATTTTGAAAATGTGTATTTGGACTTTTAAAACCTGATCTTTTATTATTTTAATCATATTTTACTTTTTTTGATGTGTGTTCAGTTTTTTTTTAAATTTTTTCAAACATATTGAATGTGTGTGCATGTGTGTTACGTAAATCTCCATATATACCATTATTGCACGTTTTATTCTGCTACTGCTTTTGCTGGCTTTTGATTATGGTACCTTGTTCCCTTGCGACTTTGTGATTTACTTTTATCTGTGACTTATAGTCCTTGGAAGTTTAATTGTAAGGATTGCTGAATTGAGTTCTTACAGAGAGGAGCTGAACATACATCTGACACTTTCTGAAGGGCACTATCAGTGTTGGATCAAAGTTGGACATTTGAAACAAAATTCTTTACCAGTGACTATTTTTCTCCCCAAATTTGTGTAAGTTCAGACTGTGTACTCATGTGAGAACTTCCTTCAGAGTTGACGCCATTTTCTCCATCTAGCACTAAGATTCAAGACAGGTACCTTGGTATAAAAGAAGAGGGTGATAAATATGGCATCCTTCTTCCTCAACCTTACACTAAATATGTCATCTTTACAATAAAGCTGAAGCTTATGGAAGTTCAACAAGTGGCTGTGGATAAACACATCTTCAGTTCCCTGAGAATCTTTCTGGACCTTCATATCCACATAGTCTATAGCACATGAGGATTTCTTTCTTTCTTTCTTTCTTTCTTTCTTTCTTTCTTTCTTTTCAGCATTCAGTTATAAGATGATTTTAATATTTACCTGACATTATTAGATGCTGTCAGTGGTAGGTAATTCAGGGTATGAAGTGAACCAGATTACTGACAAGGGAAATACAGGCTTTGATCTCACTAAGAAAATAATGTTTACAAATTAAATAAATGCCAATAAAAATGCATATCTCACTGTTATGGGTTGAATTGTGTCCCCCCACAGCCCAAATAATATATTTAAGTCCTAACCCCAAGTACTTAGGAATGTAAGTTTATTGATGATAGGCCCTTTACAGAGGAAATCAAGGTAAAATGAGGTCATTAGGGTAGTTCCTAATCCTATATGACTGGTATTCTTATAAAAATCTTGGTCACAGAATTGGTATTATAAAAATCTTGGACATAGAAGTTCAATGATGGATAAGATACACATGGTATCCCATAAGCCCTTGAGTAGTCTAGAAAAACTTAAAAAAATTAAAAGCCAAGAAATCAACATGGTAGTTTCAAGCAGCCACAGGTGTTCTGTAAACCTTAAGCCAGTGTTACAGTAGGCGTGTATGGGAGTTCAGGATCTTTAGTAAGATGGTTGGGGAGGTCTCCCTGAAAAGAGTTCACATGAGTTAAGATCTGAACGACAAGAAGGCAACCATGGGACATTCCTGGTAACAGGCATCCAGAACGAAGGAGCATCAAAGGCAGAGATCTAGGGACAGGAAGTAGTTGTGATATTCAAGGAAAAGAAGAATGGTCATTGTGGTCACGAATTGATGAATGATGGCGACTTGTACTTAATATCCAGCAGAATTGAAGAGTCAGCTCTTGTAACAATAAACTAACCAGTGTCAATTATATGGACATTAAATGCTCAGGGTATTTTTCAAGGGGATGTCCTACAGAGTGAGTTTATTATACGAAGCACTTGGCTGCCTAGAAAATAGCTTCACCTTCACAACCTAGGACCAAAAATCTAACCCACTGAAGAATGCATAAATAATAAGAAAGAAGTTGATACTACTGTGTTACATCCTGGTGCTCCAATTCCACAGGCATCGATTGTCTTCATTCTTCATGCCATAAAACTGAGGTTTAGAGAGGTTTAGCATCCTGTCTTCATTTTCCAGAGCTTATAAATCACTCCATTAAATTTTTTAAGTTTATTTTTTTGAGAGAGAATGAGGCAGAGACAGAGAGAGAGCAAGTGGGGTAGGGAAAGAGAAAGATGGGGAAAGAATCCCAAGCAGTCCCTGCAGGGTCAGTACAGAACACAATGTGGGGCTTGAACCCACAAACCGTGAGATCATGACCTGAGCCAAAACCGAGAGTTGGATGCTTAAATGACTGAGCCACCCAGGCACCCCATAAATAGCTCTTTAAATTTTTTTTTATCCTACCCTTTACAACTAAACTCAAGTACCTCTGAGTACAAAATGAGTCCATCCTTCAGGACATCTGTTTTTAGCAAGAAAAAGGGTTAGAGCTTGTTCAACTCGGCTTCTCCAACAGCTCAGAATGTGGCCTTGTGCACATCACTTCACTTAGGTCAACCAAAAAATACTGATTATATTCCTACTGAGTGCTGGGTACTCCCCTTGATGTAGGGCACTTAGCAGAGACCAGGACAAAGACAGGTCCTGATAGCTTATCCTCTGTTTGTTCTCCATATTTAAGAGTCTCTTATGTTTTGTCCCGCTCCCTGTTTTCATGTTATTTTTGTTTCCCTTCCCTTATGTTTATCTGTTTTGTTTCTTAAAGTCCTCATATGAGTGAAGTCATATATTTGTCTTTCTCTGACTAATTTCGCTTAGCACAATACCCTCTAGTTTTATCCACAGAGTTGCAAATGGAAAGATTTCATTCTTTCTGATTTCCGAGTAATACTCCATTGTATATATATACCACATCTTCTCTATCCATTCGTCCATCGATAGACATTTGGGCTCTTTCCATACTTTGGCTATTGTTGATAGTGCTGCTATAAATATTGGGGTGCATATGTCCCTTTGAAACAGCGCACCGTTATCCCTTGACACATGAAAAAATGCTCCACACGCACTCATCATCAGGGAAATACAAATCAAAACCACAATGAGATACCACCTCATACCTGTCAGAATGGCTAACATTAACAACCCAGGCAACAACAGATGTTGGCGAGGATGCGGAGAGAGAGGATCCCTTTTGCATTGTTGGTGGGAATGCAAGTTGGTGCAGCTACTCTTTGGCATTTTTAAGATACATATCCATTTGGATGCGCCTGAGTGGCTTAATCCGTTAAACATCTGACTCTTGATCTCAGCTCAGGTCATGATCAAACAGTTCATGAGTTTGAGCCCTGCATCTGGCTCCTCATGGACAGCATGGACAGTGTGAAGCCTGTTTGGGATTCTCTCAATCTCTCTCTCTCTTTTTCTGCCTCTCTCTGCCCCTTCTCTGCTCTCTCTCTCTCTCTCTCTCTCAAAATAAATAAATAAATAAATAAATAAACTTAAAAAAATAAGATACTTTCAGTTGTTCAAATTTTTTTCTGTGTGGGTAAAAGTGAGAATTGAAGAATTTTTGGAAATAAGGACCAAAAATAGTAGTTACCATTTTTGAATCCCTGTTGTGTGGACACTATCCTAGACCCTTTGCTTAGATTTTTTCTAAGTTTACAAGATCACATGGCAAGTAAGTTGGTAGATATACAACTCACTGCAGAATAGGTCCCAGAGAAGTTAAGACATTTGCTTAATGTCTGTTACAAAACTTGTCTAGCAGAGATAGACAAATCTCTTTTGTCCACCCCAAATGGCATATAGTTAAAACAGGTGATTTAAGGAGAGTTTAAAAGTGTACAGATGTTTATCAGTCAATAAATGCGATTCAAGAATTTGAAACGGAAAGTTTAGAAGAAAACCAAGACCGAGCATGGAGGACGTAGGGGGAGGTGAGAAGGGGCTCCATGGTTAGGAGGTAACATTCAGAATTCAGTCTGTAGATGTTCCATAGCAAAGGTCAGAGTAAAAGCTAGAGTGTAGAAAGAGGGGAGACAAGACTAAATGGGTCAGGATGGCACTCCACTTTTTCGATGTAGCCCACATGCTCTGCCCCCCGATGTGCAGCTGAAGTAGCAGTAAATATAATCATTACCTAGTGAAACGTATCATTAAGGTGACCCCTCTGTGTCTGCCACCTTCTGAGAACTGTTTGATGTTACACGAACAATTTAATCGCTCTGTTTCAGTTACCTGATTTGTATAAGGGAAAAGAACAATGATAGAAACCTGATAATGTTATTGAGACGATTAACTAATGTGTGAAAGCATCTAGCAAGGGCAAATAAATCTCCTATAAAGACTGCCGGGAGGAGTGATTAATGAAAGAAATTCAAGGACTTTGGTGGAGAGAAGAAGGGCTGCCTCTGACACAATATTTTCCAGCAGTGGCTGCACACTGGAGCCACCTGGATGCCCCCAGAAGTTTGATATAATTGGTCTGCAGTACAGAGTGGGCTGTAGAGAAGCGCTTTACTCCTCCATTGTCCTCTTGCACTGCTTCACCTCCTTGCGAAGTCACTTCCAGTTTGTGTTTGGGGTCTTCCGCCCTCAGTTTTACTCAGTCAGGTGATACCAGGTGACTCAGCTATGGCCGATCAGAATCTCCTAGTCCTCTGTCATGGGCAGATACGCCGCTGAGTCAGGCCAGGGAGACACTATGAGACTCAGCGGGGCCTTCGAAGGACAGATGCTCTAACTTGCTGGATTTGAAGGTGACAGGTGTCAAATATTATAGCCCCAGCACCCACCTTTCTGTCTTGAAAGAGAGACTACAAGATGGAGGGAAGCCTAGCTCTGAGCAGCCTAGTTAGTTGTGCCTGAAACGGCTCTAAACCCTGCACTTCTAAGTGGACTGTGTTGGCATGCTCCCTCCTTTGCTTAACCTAGTTTGAGCCAGGTTTTTCTTCCATTTTTGAAAAGAGAGAGAGAGAGAGAGAGAGAGAGAGAGAGAGAGAGAGACTTAATGGATACATTCCTTTCTTCCCCATACCCAAATTCCCAAGTTGTTTGCCTAGAGACGAGTATGGCCATGATTTCTGGTAACGGTGCTGCTGAAATAATTTAGCAAGAAGGCCACTCTGGGTTAAGCGTGACATTTAATTAACTAATTAAAATCTGTGAGACATTCTCTCTTGGCTGCTGGTCCCAGACAGATCCCTGGGTAAGGAGGCCATGGCAAATGAGTCTCAGACTCTCACCTTTCTGGGTTATACTGGAAGAACCAGGTTTCCGAATCTAAAGTGGGAACGGCAGTGAAACTTACATCTCGCATAAGAAAGGTGCCTTAAAGGCCACTGGGCTGGCTGAGTGGCTCTGAAACATTTAGTTTCTATTTGATCTTTCACCACAAGTAGTCAGAAAACAGCGTGGCTTGAGCTACTCAGCAAATTCTATCAAGGGCAAGGATTCACGCCATGTTTTTTTGTTTGTTTGTTTTTTGTTTTTGTTTTGGTTTTGGCTTTGGTTTTGTTTGTTTTTGTTTTTTCAGGTCTGATGACTAAATCTCCCACTTCATTTATTGTGGGGGCATCATGGAATGGAAAAGCAACATTTTGTAGAAAGAGGTTGGGTGATGAATGTGTGTCTCTTCCCCTAAAGCTGCATTCTGTCACGTTGGCCCAGGAGAAAAGCAGCACACTGCAGCGTGTCCCGGCATGCTATTGTAGAAGATAACGGAAAGATGTCATTGAGTGGCGAGAGAGCAGAAGAATGCGTGGAGATCCTTCTGTGAAAACTTAGGGGATGCAATGGCAGCCCTGCCCTCCTCCAACTTCACAGGTCAATTGTACCTTTTCATTTTGTGAAGGCAATTGTAGACTGTTGGAAAACTTAGCCACTAGAGGGTCCCTCTGTTCAAAGTCAGGGCATATAATGTTGAAGGAAGGATTTTTAAACAAGTAAAGAGAAGAGAAGAAGAAGAAGAAGAAGAAGAAGAAGAAGAAGAAGAAGGAGGAGGAGGAGGAGGAAGGGGAGGAGAAGGACGGGGAAACAGTTCCAGCTTTGAAAATATGAATAAAAGAGAAAAATGGGAATTGGAAGGTAGTAGGCTTGCTTTAGTTCATTAATATCTGCCTATATTCTGCTAAGTCTGTTGGCTGAGCACTTTAAATGAAATTTCTCCTCTTTGAAGGAGGAAGTGATTTTGCCAGAAAGTGCACAACGGCATATTGGTAATTACTGCTTCTTATGGGCTAGTCTATTTAACATCAGAGTGGAAGATTAAGGTGATTGGCTGTAGTCCTTCTCCCCTCCCTGTCCCCCACCATGGAAGTCTTGATAGCTAAATTAAACAAAGGGTGAGACCTTGTGATTTATAAGAAATACCTATTTGGTCACGCAGATGATGAAAATATATTTTTCCTGGATTACAGCTCCCTAAACCCTTGAAGTTTCATAACTGAGGAGAACCATTAAGGTGTCTTTGTTTGTTATGAAGTGACTTTTAGACCCCACCCACAGATGGGTCCTGGTTTCCAGGAGAGCCAACACTGTGATTAGAAGGTTGGGACTTTCAATCCCACCCATGACCTCCTGAGAAGGGAGGGGGGCTGAAGGTTGAATCAGTCACCAACAAATAATGATGTAATCAATCATGTCTATGTAATGAAGCTTCCATAAAAACCCAAAAGGATGGTTTAAAGAGCCTCTGAGTTGATGATATGGGGAGATCTGGGGACAGTGACGTGCTTAAAGACAGCAAAGCTCCTCGTCCTTTCCCCATGCCTTGCCCTATGAACCTCTTCCATCTGACTATTCCTGAGTTATACCCTTTTATAATAAACCAGCGATCTAGCAGGTAAAACATTTCTCTGAGTTCTCTGAGTCACTCCAGCAAATGTATTGAACCTGAGGAAGGGGTCACGGGAATGAACCTCTGATTTACAGCCTGTCAGTCAGATGAACAGGTAGCAACCGGGGAAAAATGCTTTTGATTTGAGATGCTAGACTTAGATGCAATTAATTCAGAAAATTTATGAGCTTCTGCCATAAGATGAGTTGTGCCCAAATAACATCCTTCTTAAGTGTTTGGGTGTTTATAAAAGTGGCTCAAAAAGGAGGTTCTGTCTTCTTTGGTTTGGAAGTGGCCATGGATGGCCATAAAATGAGGTCAGATCTTAAACATTTTCTACTCTCACTTAAAAACTTGAGGGGTCCAGATCATTGTTAGTAAAAATACATCCTACATGTGAAGTCTTTCTCAGCATTGTATGTCTAAAGCATTTCGGTCCATTTTTAGTTTTGCTGACAGTAAGAATATATTTCCAGGCTGGCTGAGAGAGTCAGTCAGATAGAAATACTTGTCCCTGCATGGACACACTGATGAAGCTGGTGAAGATTTTATGGTTGCTGTTTTTGTATTTTTGTTCATATTGGTTTTCTTCCCCCATTGGTAATGTCTTGAAGTCTTTTTCCTGTATTTACGTTTAATCAATCTTTTAAGACTGTTAGGATCTTAAAACATCTTCAAAGTCTTCAGTCTTCCCAGAGGAATGATTCTTCTGAACTAAAAGACTCTGACCCATGGCCCTTGATTATGTGACCATCACCTTAAAATTTATTATCTTCATTTGTTATTATTATTACATAAACTACTGGTAACTATTACTTACGGAGATTTTTACCATGTATATAAAAAGCAAAGAGCTGAGATTTAACACCACGTCTGCTTGCCTTTCATACATTAAATCATCTACCCATTCATTCAGATGTATGGCTAATCATGCAGACTAGACTTTTCGGAGGACTCCACATTGGCTATGGCTGGTCTTGCATGTGACTCCGTTAAACCAGTCTCACCTTGAGTTATATACGTTTGCTTCTCTGGCCCTCTTCTGCATACAAAAGGATGAATCCTTGAGGGAAATATTTGTCTTGTTCATCTTTCTATCTCATATCTAACATGGCACAGGTGACATCTTAGGTATGGTATTGTCTTTCCTCCATCCATTCATCAGGTCAGTCATTCATTTTATTTCAGAACCATATTGAGTCTCTACTCTATCTCAGGGACTCTAATTTCGAGGGATACAAAAATGAAGCATTATCTGTGTCTCCCAAAAAGTCAGTGGTGGGTCATTTATACTTAAACAAATGGTACCACATAACACTGTTATGGTAGAATACACCGATACACTGATGGAACACACTGATAAAAATGTCCAGGCTGGGTTCCTCACAGGTTGAGGTTCAATCCCCTATTACCTTTCCAAGTCTCAAAGTATAATATTTCTTTTAACGTCAAATAAAAAGTTACAACAGACACTAGTGTGTTTTAAATGCTTTCACATTAAACACATAAAATCCAATGAAATATAATTTTACTATTTGCAAATATTAAGAAGATGTCTAAACTATTCATAGGGTACAAGTCTGGGGATAGGTGTTGAGCCAACCTGAGATAAAATAATAGGTATGGTATGTAATAGGTATGGGTATCCCTGTGCATATAAATGGGGGGTGTATGAAAAAACCCAAAGGAGTAGCCAAGGGAATGTATACAAAGGAATCTGGGTAACTGCTGTGCGAGAACTGTTCCGGGTATGGGACCGTTTGGGGAAAATAATGGTATCTTCCCATTGCCAAACTCTTACGATTAATGAGAATGTGTGCTCTCCACCAGAAGGTGCTTACAGAGCTACAAGACGCAACAGGTATGTTGTGGGAGAGCTCAACTCAGAGGAGGAAAGGGGTGTGAGCTCAGAGAACACTTGATTTGACTCATTCCCTCTAACGTCTATTTATTCTCTCTGGGTCATTTTCTTATTCTTGATTTAAGACTCATTTGAATTGCAGTTGACCTAGATTATGGTGATGGGAGGAATAGGGAATGAGACCCCAGATGCTTTATTAAGTGTTAGTGAAGTATTTGGCTCCCTAACTTACAGCTCTTACTTGATATGACAAAGCGTTCTGTTCTTACCCCAAATTGATACATGTCTACTTATCTCTTATATTTTAAAACATAAAACTATCAAATGAAGTGAATAATAAAGAAAGAACTGTTAGCTCTTTGGTGTGTGGGACTGTGGACATGGAATGTCCTGCCTTTTTTGGTTAATGACAAATTGCCAAAGGACATTTGAAGATCATTCAGAGCCTCGGGTGGGAGATATGATATCAATCATAATTGTTCTGAAGAATGGCAAAGTAATGCTTTTAATATAATGATACTATGGAAACAATGTCCCTCACCCTTTGTTAAATGCCATTTTGCTGTCAGAATCTGATGACGTTCTTTATACAATCCAAAATATCTTGGGAGTGAGAGTCACTACATTAAAAAATGTTTCTATGTTCCAAATGTGTGGCAATATTATTGCAGCAAGAAATTCAATCAGAATGAAAGGAAAGAGCTGTGATTTGTGCTGTATGTGGATCACTGTAGATTTATAGAAAAGTTATAAACCAGATCCCTATCTCTGAAGGGTTTGCATAAAGCTCTTTTCCTGTGGAACAGAGACCAAGTATATTAACAAAGAAAATATATAAAGGGTTAAATCCATGCTACCTCAATCTTCCCACTAAATTGATTTTATTTATATCAATTCAGCCTGGCTAGCTTATTTCTTGATTTTTTTTTCTTTTAAAGAAACATGTGTCAAGAAGAAAATTACCTGACTCCACTCAGATCAAATTTTTTTATTTCATAGAAAATAATGCCATTAGCAAGCAGGTGCAACAATGTTTTATTCTGTTTTATAACATTACCAGTTTCTCTCCTACTTCTCAAAGAAACATTTTGAGTTTTGGGGTTAACGGTGGTGCACACAGAAAACATGAATTGAGAATAACAAGGCTGAAATTAGTTATTTTTAAAGGGCATCTTTCCAAATTGGACTTGATATGAGCTTTATTAACTGGTATGATGGCTGGCTGAGGGTGGCAAATCAAGAAAAATGACAAAAGGCTAGGTAGCTGGTCTTGTTTTACATCTTCATTAATGATCGAAAAGGAGCAAACAGCACATTAAATTTAGATGATATTAATTCAATAGCTTTTGAAAGCCCTAGTGAGGTCAGAGAAAGAATTTTATAAGAGGCCTGTAAAACTTAAAATTGATGGAAAAAAGATTGAAATGAGAGAAAAGAGACTTCCCAGACCTTGAGAACAGGTAATGCTCAGAACCAATACTTAATGAAAAGGGTGTATAGTTAATGAGAACTACTGAATAATACCTCAGATTTATAATGAGAAAAAAAATTAATGGAATTTGCAGTATGACCCAAGGGTGAGAAGATAAAGATAAATTAGCATCGTATGTCTAATACATAAATTTAAGAATGTGAGCATTTGTAAAAACTCAAGATATCACCCAAAAATATGCTTCCACATTTCAATCACAACAAACAAAAGCTAGAAGAATCATTGTATGTGTCAATCATCCCTAACACCTATGCTTAAATTTTCTGTTTACTTCCAACAGCAATTAGAATTATGTCCAGGTCCTCCTATCACTTTTCTTTTTTACTTTTTTTGGTAAGTTTTATTTATTTATTTTGAGAGAGACAGAGACAGTGCAATCAGGGGACGGCAGAGAGAAAGGATAGATAGAGAGAATCTCCCAAGCACAGAGAATCTCTGCTAGCACAGAGTCAGTCACAGGTCTCAAACACAAAACCGCAGGAATATGACCTGAGCTGATACCAACAGTCGGATGCTAACCCTCTGAGCCACCCAGGCACCGCCCCCCATCTTATGACTTATGAGCCGAGAACTCGAGTTGTTATTCTATCTACTGGGAATGTAGCCCTGAATAAAATAGACCAAATCCTTCCCTTACTGACCCTATATTCATCTGGAGGGAGACATAAGCAATTTGGGGGAAAAAAAAAACTAAAGAATTTTAAGAATTTAAGAATAAAATTAATCAATGAAAAAAATAAACATATATTTTGGAAAGTGTGGAAAATGCTGTTAATTGCATTTGTGTTACACCTTATGAATAGAAGAGGTAAAATAATAAATTTCGCATCCCTTTTAGTTGTCTGAATAACAAATCGCCTCAAATTTAGTGGTTTAAAACAAAATCAGCCATCTATTGTTATTATACTGCACATTCTGGGGGATTGATGAGGCTCTGTGAGGTCGTGCTTTCTTGGGTTCTCTTCACTGTTTTAGTGAAATGGTGGTTGGCTCTGGAACCGTCTCTAAAGCTTCTGCTCTCTGCTGTCTGGTATCAGGCCTGGGAAGACCCAAACAGCTGGGAGCTATAACAGCCATAGCTCTTCAGGCATCTGTCTCTGTCCTGTGTGGTCTATACATGTGATATGTTGGCACGGTGGCTTCAGAATACTTCGAAGCTCCAAAGACAAGTGGCCGGGAAGTAAGACAGAAAACCAGGTGGGAACTGTATTGCCCTTATAACCTAATCTAGGATCGCTCGGTGTCACTTTTGCCACAATTTGGTGACTGGGCAATTTATGAAGGTCCTCCGGGTTCAAGGAGAGAAAGCATGGACACTATCTTTGCTTGGGAGGAATACCGACATGTCATGAAGAGCACACATGGGCAAATTATACACTGCAGTGGTAGTCCTTGGAAAATACAATCTTCTATGTCAAAAAATAATTGCTGCTCTATTGTGTACAATGGAAGTTTCTGAGTTTTCTGGTAAATAAATTCTAAGAGACTGCAGCTCAGTAAGAAGAAATAATATCAAGTTACAGTGAAAGTTTGAACAAATGTTACATACCAATATAATACTACGAAAGAGCTGACACAAGATGTTGTATGATTTTGTGTGATGCTATTTCATAGAATAGATTCTATAAGTTTTGGGGGAAGAGCTCACCATGGGACATTCTAAGAAATTTCATATTGAAGAAGGACGTTCCTCCTCTAGACTGGCTTGTAGGCTGAGAAGGGCATAAGGTACTCCCAGGCAAGAAGGAGAGTGAATAAAAGCTAGAAGATGAGAACGTTCTTAGAAAGTCTGATCTGAGGACAGTGGAAAGACAGGGAAATTCCCTCAAGGGAGTGATTAAAACAATAACAACAACAAAAACCTAAACAAACTAGAAAGACCACAAGGACGTAAACAATTCTACTACATTCTGAATTGTATTAGAGAACCAAGGGTTAAGAAAATAGGAAAGTAAGATGTTGGCCCTCCTTGGGTTGTGAACTAAAATTTGTTAAGGGAATCAGCAACAACGTGGTAGTAGAATATTTGCACTTTAAAACTTGACTCTTTATGACTAGGTAAACGGAAGAAATGATGACAATTTGCTACACAAGTAGAATGAAGTATGGAACATAAGCATGTCCTGAGCAAAAGCTAAGTGGTAGCTCTGTTGACTTTAGTGACCTTGTTTCAGAAGTTACTCAAATTCATTCAGAAGTCACTCAGTAGTCACTTCTGTCACATCTTTTTGATTAAGGCAGCTACAAAGATCAGTCTAGGTTCCAGGAGATGAGCCTTCTCATAATGCTTCTTACGCTTATATGATAAAAGAGCCAGAATGAACTCAGTTGTTGCTGGATCTAGACGACCTTTCTACCAGCCAGGGAGATCCTTGAAGGTAGAGCTCATGTTCTAATAATCTTTGTAACCTCAGGGCTTGGCACAGTGCTGGGCATAAAGTACGTATATAATGAGTGAAAGAAAGCAGTAGCCCCCACTTGGATAATGATGATTTATTGATCCTTTTTTAAAAAGTATCTATCTATCTATCTATCTATCTATCTATCTATCTATCTATTTGTTTTGTTTTCTGTTTCAAGTTTTTATTTAATTCTAGTTAGTTAACATATACTGTAATATTGTTTTCAGGTATACAGTAGTGATCTAACACTTGCATACAATACCAGGTGATCATCAGAAGTACACTACTTAATCCTCATCACCTATTTAACCTATCCACCTATCCACCCACATACCTCCCCTACGGTAACCATCAGTTTGTTCCTTATGATTAAGAGCGTGTTTCTTGGTTTGCCTCTCCTTCTCTCTTTTTTCCCCTTTACTCATTTGCTTTGTTTCTTAAATTCTGCATATGAGTGAAATCGTATGCTATTTGTCTTTCCCTGACTGACTAATTTCACTTAGTATAATACCCTTTAGCTCCATCCATGCTGTAAATGACAAGATGGCATTCCTTTTTATGGCTAACTAATATTCTACTGTGTGTGTGTGTGTGTGTGTCTGTGTGTGTGTGTGTCTGTGTGTGTGTCTGTGTGTGTATTCTCTTCATCCATCCATCAGTCAATGGACATTTGGCTACTGTTGATAATGCTGCAATAAACATCAGGGTACATGTATCTCTTCAAATCTGTGTTTTTGTAGTGCAATTGTTGAATAGTAGGGCAGTTCTATTTTTTTACATATCTTTTTTAATGTTTATTTATTTTTGAAAGAGAGAGAGGGAGAGAGAGAGACAGAGCATGAGTGGGATAAGGACAGAGAGAGAAGGAGACACAGAATCCAAAGCAGGCTCCAGGCTCTGAGCTGGAGCACAGAGCCCAATGTGGGGCTTGAACTCATGAACCATGAGATCATGACCCGAGCCAAGTCAGATGTTTAATCAACTGAGCCATCCAGGCACCCCAGAATAGCCCCAGGGTAGGTATTTTTAAATTTGTGAGGAATCTCTATAGTGTTTTCCACAGTGGCTGCACCAGTGGGATCCCCACCAACAGTACAACAGATTTCTGGTTTCTCCACATCCTCGCCAATATCTGTTGTTTCTTGTGTTGTTGACTTTAGCCATTCTTACAGGTGTGAGGTGATAACTCATTGTAGTTTTGATTTGTATTTCACTGATAATGAGTGATGTTGAGCAACTTTTCATGTGTCTGTTAGCCACGTAGATGTTTTCTTTGGAAAAATGTCTACTCATGGCTTCCATCCATTTCTTAACTGGATTATTTGTTTTTTGGGTGTCAAGTTTGATAAGTTATTTATAAATTTTGGATACTAACCCTTTATCAGATATGTCATTTGCAAATATCTACTCCCATTCCAAAGGTTGTTTTTTAGTTTTGTTGATTGTTTCTTTCACTTTGCAGAAGCTTTTTATCTTGATGAAGTCCCAATAGTTCACCTTTGACCTTATTTCCTTTGCCTCCTGAGACATGTATAACAAGAAGTTGCTATGGCTGATGTCAAAGAGGTTGCTGCCTGTGTTCTCTAGGATTTTGATGATTTTCTCTCTCAGATTTAGGTCTTCCATCTATTTTGAATTTATTTTTGTGTGTGGTGTAAGAAAGTGGTCCAGTTTCATTATTTCACATATAAATGTCCAGTTTTCCCAACACCATTTGTTGAAGAGACTGTTTTTTCCCCCATTGGATATTCCTTCCCTCTGTGTCAAAGATAATTGACCATACAGTTGTGGGTCCATCTCTTGGTTTTCTATTGTGTTACATTGATCTATGTGTCTGTTTTTGTGCCAGTACAGTACTTTCCTGCTGACTACAGCTTTGAAATATAGCCTGAAATCTGGAATTGTGATGCCTCCAGCTTTGTTTTGCTTTTTCAGGATTGCTTTAGTTATTTGGGAACCTTTGTGGTTCCATACAAATTTTAAAATTGTTCGTTCTAGCTCTTTGAAAAATGCTGGTGGTATTTTGATGGGGATTGTATAAAATGTGTGGACTGATTTGGGAAGCACAGATATCTTAATGATATTTACTCCTCCAGTTCATGAGCATGGAAAGTCTTTCCATTTCCTTGTGCTATCTTTAATTTCCTTCATCAGTGTTTTATAGTTTTCAGAGTACAGGTCTTTCACTTCTTTGTTTAGGGTTATTACTAGGTAGCTTTTGTTTCTGGTACAACTATAAGTGGGATTGATTCCTTGATTTCTTTTTCTGTTGCTTCACTATTGGTATATAGAAATGCAACAGATTTCTGTATATTAATTTTGTATCCTATGGCTTTACTGAATTTATCAGTTCTGGAAGTTTTTTGATGGAGCTTTTGGATTTTTTAATGTTTATTTATTTATTTTGAGAGAGGAGATAGAGATAGAGTAGAGGAGAGAGAGAGAGAGAGAGAGAGAGAGAGAGAGAGAAAGCAGGGCAGGGGTAGAGAGAGAGAGAGAGGGAGAGAGAATCCAAAGCATGTTCCACACTCTGAGCAGAGCCTGATGTGAGGCTTGATCTTATGAATTGCAAGATCATGACCTGAGCCAAAATCAAGAGTTGGATGCTCAAAAGACTAAGCTACCCAGGCGCCTTACTTTCTTTTCTTTTCTTTTTTTTTTTTTTATGCAGCATATCATGTCATCTGAAATTAGTGGAAGTTTTACTTCTTTCTTGACAATTTGATTGCCTTTTGTTTCTTTTATGTTTTGTTTTCTCTTTTTTTTCTCATTGCTGTGGGTAGGACTTCCAATACTATGTTAAATAGCAGTGGTGAGAGTGGACATCTCTGTGTTGTTCGTGTTTATAGTGGAAAATTTCTCAGTTTCTTTCCCATTGAGGATGATATTAGCTGTGAGTTTTTCATACATGGCCTTTATTATGTTGAGATATGCCCCTCTAACCCTACTTTGTTGAGGTTTTTTATCATGGATGGTTGTTGTACTTTGTCAAATGTTTTTTTTTTTTTGCATCTATTGAAATGATCATATGGTTTTTAACAGACATATTCAGAATATTCCATCCTAAAACAGCAAAACTACATTATTTTCAAGTGCATATGGAACATTCTCCAGAATAGACCACATATTATGTCACAAAACATGCCTCAACAAATACAAAAAATTGAAGTCATACCATGCACCTTTCCTGACCACAGCACTATGAAACTAGACATCAACCGCAAGAAGAAATGTGGAAAGACCACAAACACATGGAGGTTAAACATCATGCTACTAAACAATGAAGGGGTCAACCAGGAAATAAAAGAAGAAATAAAAATAATACACAGAAACAAACAAAAATGAAAACACAAAGGTCCAAAGCCTTTAGGATGCAGCAAAAGTGGTCATAAGAGGTAAGTAAATTGTAATACATGCCTACTTCAAGAAGCAAAAAAAGTCTCAAATACACAATATAACCATACACCTAAAGAAGCTAGAAAAAGAATAACAAATGAAGACTAAAGTCACCAGAGGGAAGGAAATAGTAAAGCTTATAGCAGAAATAAATGATATAAAAGCTAAAGGAACAAATAGAAGAGATCAATGAAATCAGGAGATGGGTCTTTAAAAAAATTAACAAAATTGGTAAAATTCTAGTCAGACTTATCAAAAAGAAAAAAAAGAAAGGTCCCAAATAAATAAAATCACAAACGAGAGAGGAGAAATGACAACTAACACCACAGAAATACACACATTTATATGAGAATATTATAAAAAACTCTATGCCAACAAACTGGACAACTTGGAAGAAACATATAAACTACCAAAACTAAAACAGGAAGATATAGAAAACTTGAACAGATAGATAACAGCAAAGTAATTGAATCAGTAATCAAAAAACTCCAGGGGCGCCTGGTTGGCTCAGTGGGCTGGACGTCCGACTTTGGCTCAGGTCATGATCTCACTGTCCGTGAGTTCGAGACCTGCAATGGGCTCTGTGCTGACAGCTCGGGGCCTGGAGCCTGTTTTGGATTCTTTGTCTCCCTCTCTCTCTGCCTGTCCCCCGCTCATGCTCTGTCTGTCTCTCTCTCTGTCAAAGATAAATAAACATAAAAACAAAACAAAACAAAAAAACTTCCCAATAAACAAAAGTCCAGGATCAGATGGCTTCACAGGCAAGTTCTACCAAACATGTAAAGAAGAGTTAATACCTATTTTTCTCAAACTACTCCAAAAAACTGAAAAGGAAGGAAAACTTCTAAATCCATTCTAAGAAACCAGGATTACCCTGATACCAAAACCATATAAAGACTCCACTATAAAAGAGAACTAAAGGTCGATATTCCTGATGAACATGGATGCAAAAATTCTCAATAAAATACTAGCAAACCAAATCCAACAATACACTTAAAAAAAAAATCAGTCACTACAATCAAGTGGGATTTATTCCTGGGTTTCAAGAGTGATTTGATATTTACAAATCAATCAATGTGATATACAACATTAATCAAAGAAAGGATAAGAACCATATGATTTATGGTTTCTTAAATCAGGCCTAAGATCCCTATAATTGGTCTCATTTCAACTGGTAGGTTTAGTCACATGTATGTCCAAATATGGACAACTCCATTGATCAGATTCTCCACCCAAGCTACAAACTATGCGCATCATTCTGTAGTACATGTTGGTTAGTTAGTTTCATTACATACGCATTTTTTTTCACCAAGGAGTTAGAACTTTTTGTGACATTTTGCAAAAACAAACTTATTAGATTGGGATCAATGTGAAAAAGTGTCTCCTAACTTAAACTCGTGGCATCTGTGATTCTGTCTTCACAAAGCAGTGGAAGCTTCAATTCCTTATATTTTTTTGTCATAGGCTGTTCTTTAATTGGGTATTGTTTCATATGCATATCCCACTCTCAGATGTTTTGCTTAAAATGACCTGTGTCCAGTAGTTTCCAACAGTATCTCAGTAAAATTTTCAGACTTGGAGCATACAGAATGTAAACACAATACTGCAGATCAATTCTTATAGACCCACCTCATTCTTCCCACACCCACACTGCAGAACCACCACTGATGGAGCATTACTCCCTCATTCCAGTTTTGAATTTCGAATCAATAGCAGCGATTCAATTCATAACAAACACAATTCAGCTGGGGTGGTATTTCTGTTCTTCCCTACAATTTCTGCCAGGCAATACTGTATTATATTCAAACACAGACTCGAGTGTTTACTCTGCCAAGGATGAAGACTGGCTACAAAAAAACCCACAATTCTCTGAAAAACCATTATTGTTCTTCCTCCTCACTCTCCATACACAATGATTCCAGTGGAATAAATTTCTATCACATATGCTAGCTTTCTGAAGCCTAAAGCAATCAGTAAAGCTCCCTTAAGTGCCACTGCTTCCAGAAGTCTTTCCTAAAGGGATCCCACAAGCCCTCCAATGTTCATAGTGATTTATTTTTATTTTTTTGATTTTTAGGTATTCATTGAGCATTTATTAAGCACCTAACATATGGACACATAGTGCTAATTAATGGGTATATAAAAATTGGTAAAGAAAACAAACACAGACTCCGTTTGACAAATTAGATTGGTGAGGGGCAACTGGGTGGCTCAGTCAGTTGACCATGTGACTTTGAGCATCTGACTTCGGCCCAGGGCATGATCTCATGGTTCACGAGTTTGTGCCCTACATCGGGCTCAGCGCTGATGGTGAGGAGCCTGCTTGCGATTCTCTCTCCCTCTCGCTCTGCCTCTCCTCAACTCATGCTTTCTCTCTTTCACTTTCTCAGACTAAAGAAATAAACTTAAAAAAAATGGATTGGTGATTTAAGGGAAAGAAGTAAGAATCACATGACAATAAAAATGTGTGTTTCTCTTTATCTGTATGTGTGCATTGAGTGATGGGGGAGTTACAAAAAGTACTCCAAAAAAGGCTCATAAAGGTGACATTTAAGCTGAGACCTGAAGAAGTTAATGATATTAAGGATATGACCAAGGCCAGGGGTGGGAGAATGGAGCTGGATGAGGCTGAAGGAAGAGCATCCACTCAGGCTCTAGATAATAAAAAGCCTGGCATGTTCAAGAGACCGAAGTCCAGAATGTTTGGAGAAGCAGCAGGTGAGTCTTAGTTAGGACCCAGGTGAGACACAGAGTTTAATTTTAACTCAAAAGTGCTATGGAAAGCCATTGAAAAATCGTTAAGTAAGGAATTTCATGCAATTTCATAATGAATATCTTTTATCTTTTGAAGTTTGCATGCTTTTCACCAGAGTATTTACCTTAATTTCTTTTTCTAAGTGAGATAACCCACTTTTGTTCTCAGGCTTGGTGCTTACCTATCAGTGTCTTTTCTATGGTACCCAACAGAGAGTAGATGTTCATTAAATAGCTGTTGAATTGAATTGAGAAAACAAACAAACAAAACCCCTAATTTAACTACTTATTTTTCTCTGCCTTATCAACTGTTTGATTAAATATTAGTTAGCCAGAACTAGACATCAAATTCCCCCAGAACTTAGTGACTAAGAAAACAATAATCATTTATCTTTCACATCTCTCATTGTTGCTGTAGGTCAGGATTTGGGGAGCAGTCCTAAAAGACCTGGTATAAGGTCTTTCATGAGCATGTGGTTCACTAGGCTGCAGTCATCTGAAGGCTCGATTGGGCTGGGAGCATCTCACTCCCACGACGGCATGGTTAGAATACCAGTGCTGGTTGTCTACCAAAGTCTTCGCTCCTTTCCACTTGGGCCTCAGGGCTGCTTAAATGTTCTCATGTCATGGTGGCTGGCTTCCCTGAAGGAGTGGTTCTAGCGACCAAGGTGGAAGCTGCAACACTTGTTTTGATGCAGCCCTAATTCAGTGAGGGTGTACAATCACAAGAGCACAGATGCTAAGAAGCAAGGGTCACTGGGAGCCATCTTTGGGGTTGGTGGCCACAGGCTGTAATTACTTAATACTAAATGTGTTTGCCACAGATTGATTAGGAGCCTTCATACCTTGTTTTCTCTTTTCTAGGTCTGGTATTCTCCAGCAGGGCCACAGATGAAATTGACTTCTCTAATGCAAAGATAATCTGGAGATTCTAATCGAACGCTCTCGTCTGTGCAGAAGTCCACCTCTGGCTGCTGAAAACAATTCAGTGTGTCTTCCGCTCTCAGCTCCATTTCTTTTTTGCCACCATGGGAACCAGACGGTAAAACTCTCGGGATTGCTGGTGGCTTTTAAAGCATATTTACAAGATTACATGAGACAGCATGTCTTTAATTTGCTATTTAGCTGAAGAGTAATATGCTTCTCTATTTGGAAAATGGTTTTGTCAAGGTACCGGAACAAGAGATAGGAAATTAGGATTTCTAGGATCAATTTCCTAACTGACTTGTAAGTTGCTGTGTAGCCTTCAGCAAAGCACCTGATGTGCTTATGTGTAAAACAGGGATATGAAGAATAAATCCCTACTTCAAGGAAATGCATCATAGTCGAATTCATATTAATGTAATAGGCTTTGAAAAATCTCACAAGAAAAGTACTATGGAATGCAAATTATTATGGTGTAAAGCTTTTTGGGATAGAAGGTGCTATGTGCCTGAAAAATATCAATCTCTCTCTTTTATCTGCTTTCGGATATTGTCTTTTAATTTCAAAAAGCATCTCATTTTCTTGAATTGTGACAGGACAAAGGGCAAGCTCAAATTGCATTTTGTAAATAATACATTGTTTTGGTAGCTATCTTTCTGATAACCTTAAAATGGCTCTATCATTCTCATATGGAATTCACCCCTATAATCAAATAACACTGCTCAAAGATGACAATTGCCTTTTACTCTCATGCTAGCAATAAAAGGTGTATCATATTATACCCACAGTTCTTTACTGCTTAAAGCATGATTCTAATAATTATGGAAGTCTGAGGGAGGATAGGGGAAGAAGGGAAATTTAACTAGAAGCTTATGGCATGATTAGTACATATAATAGTGCATATAATATAGTCATGTACATGCATATAGATACATATAACATATATACATATAACATATAATTTAGTGTGCATCTAATATGTATTGCTTGTTTTTCATTTAGTAACTGGTATATTTATGTTCTTGAAAATTATTTTGGGGTTGTCTTGTCTTAGGAAAGGAAAGAGAGAGAAAGGTGTTACGGAAGTTTTACAAAGGATTCAGTTACAGGAATTGAAAGTATGTGATATGCACACATGATCAAAGTCCACTGCTGGCAAAATTTAGAGTAGTTGGATTTTTATTTTCAAATTCTCTCCCTTCCTCAATATGCTTTCCTTTTTCTAATCAGTTATGCTGCCACTTTTTATCTCTAGGAATCCATTAGTCTCATGCTGTTTCTCTATCAAAATCTCCTCTTGAGAATGAAGCTGAAATTTCTTCTCATGAAAAGCAAAAGTGACAGAAAGCAGTTTAAAATATGACCTCAGCCTAGGGAATTTGCAACTTGAACAAGAATGAAGGTCCTGTGGTAGAAGTTGACAAATGACCCTAACATGTCTCTTAGTGACAAAGAGACTTCTTCACCCACAACAAGTATGATTGGCTCTGCCCACAACAAATCCAAGACCAATTTGGAATCCTGGAGGAAGAGTGAGAAATGATAAAGAGGAGGTAAATCACAGTAGTAAAGGGCAGGAGTCAGTGCTATGGTATCTCAGGTAAATCTCTTTAGTACCATGTATTTTTGTCACTCCAAATACATAGACATTATTTCTTCTTATCCAGGAGGAAAAAAAAAAAAACTCTGTTAATCGCAAAAACAACAACAAAAAAGTGAATAACAAATCATTCCAAGAACTAGTACTTAAAATCATAAACATTTATTGTTTTTCATGGTTTTGTGGATTGACTAGGTGTTTCTTATGGCCTGGGTCAAGTTATTTGGGGTAGAATAATTTAGGATTGCTTCACAAACATATCTGGTGGCTGGAAGTAGTTTGTCTAGGGCACCTGTCTACCTGTCTGATGGCTGGCTTGATGTCACATGGAGCAAGGCCTTGTAGATCTTGTCATCCAGCAGATTATCCCAAATTCATTTCTATGGAACTGGAAGGGGTCCCAGCAATAACAACAAGCAAGCCCCCAATGCACAAGCCTTTGCTTATATCACATTTTCTCATACCCCACTAAACAAAGTAAGCCAAAGGCTAGGCCTGGAATCAAAAGACTAAGAAATTGGGGCACCTGGGTGGCTCAGTCGGTTGAGCACCTGACTTCAGCTCAGGTCACGATCTCACAGTTCATGAGTTCAAGCCCTGTGTCGGGGTCTGTGCTAACAGCTCAGAGCCTGGAGCCTGCTTCAGATTCTGTCTTTCTCTCTCTCTGTCCTTCCCTCACTTGTGCTCTCTCTCTCTCTCAAAATAATAAATATTAAAATAAATGTTAAAAGACTAAGAAATTAACATGAATTTTTAGTCTAAAGAGTTTCAGATAATTTGTGACCAGTGTTTTTTGTTTGTTTGCTTGTTTGTTTGTTTGTTTGTTTGCCACAGACCATAAATTCTACCATTACATTTGAGTCTTTCTTTTACTATTGGTCCCCGAACATTAAAAATATGTTTCTTTGTTCCCCATTGGATACCCAGTATCAAAGTACTCTCCTTTTCTCTTCCCTAATAAAATAGTTTTTGAGAAACGGTATAAAATTTTTGTTTACATTGAAATAGATAATCATCCTCTTCCCTAAGAGTCTATCAGTTTAAAATGGAAAGAGTGTATTGAGCCTAATGTCATCACAACATAGAGTCACACATTTCTATGACCAATTTGGAAAGAAACATTTTAGGGTAAAGCCAGAAATTCCTTTTGATTCTGAAATATTACCATATATTCCAGGTGGTAACAGGTAGTCTTTAAAGAGTCACTGTTTATCTAGAGAAACCAGGCTAAATCTGTCCTTTAAAAGCAGTGCTAACACAGAAAGCCATCATCTATTGGAAATCTAACTACCGTAGTATCTATTTGTCATTCTCTCATGTATTTTCTTTGTATGTACTTTTCGTGATATATAGCTACATGTCTGCAATTTCAAGTACGTCCACCCTTCCATAAAATCATGTGTCCATCCATTCAGCAAATATTTATGAAGCATGTACTATGTGACGGTTACTAAGAGTTGGGTATGCTACAAGAAAGATAATAGACAATGTCCCTGCCACCATGGACCTCACCTTCTAGTGGGGGTACTGGCTCTTTTCCCTTTGCTTTCCTAGATTCACTCTCCATCCTTCTCCATCCTGCTCTGTGCTCTAGACTGTATCAGTGTGCTTCCTTTCCCCTTTGGCTTTCAGAGGAGTTTGGACAGTGAGGCATCAGTAGCAGAACAGTGCAGGCAAAGAAGAATTCATAGTATTACTCCCAGGGCTCAAGTGTTGTTAGATTGCCATAGTTTGGCTGCACTTTTCTTTTTTTAATGTTTGTTTATTTATTTATTTATTTATTTATTTATTTATTTAGAGAGAAATGGGGGTAGGGGGAACATGCACGAGTGGAAGAGGGGCAAAGATAGAGGCAGAGATAGAATGCCAAGCAGACTCATGCTGTCAGTGCAGAATTCAATGTGGGGCTCGAACTCATGAACCTGAGATCATGAGCTGAGCTGAAATCAAGAGCCAGATGCCCAACGAAGCAACCCAAGCACCCCTTGGCTGTACATTTCTACTGAAGTTTCAGAGATAAAATTTATCATTAGAGACAAGGTGGGAACAATTATCATAATAAGCCACAGTTCCCCACAAGAGTGGTAATCAGAGTATTTGGACCCATAAGGAACTGTTGTGATAACTAATTAATCATAGAATACTGAAGAATTAAATAGATAAATAACATTCTAAGATGTTGCTTGACACTTATATAAACAGATATTTTCTAAGTATGATACAAAGAAACCAAACTTGAGAGGCACCTGGTTGGTTCAGTTGGTTAAATGTCAGACTTTGGCTCAGGTCATGATCTCACTGTTCGTGGGTTCAAGCCCTGTGCTGGGTTCTGTGCTGACAGTTCAGAGCCTGGAGCCTGCTTCAGATTCTGTGTCTCCCTCTCTCTCTGCCCCTCCCATGCTTGTGCTTTGTCTCTTTCTGTCTCTCAAAAATAATTTTTTTTTTTAATTAAAGAAACCAAACTTAAGCCACTGACATGGAGGTCATGGTCTTTACCAAAGGGTATAAACTAGTTAACTGATCCAGATTGATTGAGGGTAAGACTTTATCCCTTTGAGGAAGACATAGTCATGTGGCTACAGATATACACCATGCATGTTTTCCTAAGCCTTTCCCAAAGTAGTCAGGGGCCATTTCTAGAGTCACAGGGACCTCAAAAAGATAAATGCTCACACTTTCTTATTAATATTCCATAGTAGCTTTGAAATTGCAACAATCACCAGACCTAAAGTACCACCCCAGCCCACTGGCTGCAGAGGCTTTTGGAGACCAGATGATAATTGGAAATTTAGATAAATATATCTCATAATCTCTCCAGTGGGACTGAGGGTCCATCCCTTGTTTTGTTTTGTTTTGTTTTGTTTTCCAGGTCCAGGCACTATTATAGGAATAGATACACTAAAAAATCGAAAGAATCCCCACAATGGTTCCCTGAACTTTTATAGTAAGAAAGGGCATGTGGAAGTCCCTAGAAATGCCTCCCCAAGACAATAAACCAAAAGCTATATGGGCTCCCTCAAAATATGACAAATTAGTACTTTTATCAAAGCCCTAATAGATGCAAACGTCTTGATTACCATATCATCCTTATTTAATTTGCACATTTTGGTCAGTAAAAAAGCTAAATGGTTCATGCAAAATGACAGATTATTGTAGACATAATCAGGTCATGCTGTAATTCACAATTATAAATCCAAATGTGTTATCTTTGCTGAAACAAATAAACAGAAATTTTTGGCACCTGGCATACAATTATTGGCCTAGAAACATTTTTTTTCTACATCCCTACTATCAGAGACATTCAAAAATTGTTTTGTCTTCAACTGGCAAGGACTTCGTGTCCCCATAGTCTCTTGTCTCTGGATTGTGACGGTTCTCCTCCTCTCTCATTATATATTCTAGAAGAAATTGGTGATCTTTACTCTTCCCCCCTCCCCCCAGCTTTAGTGAGGAATGATGGATAAATAAAAATCATATCTATTTCAGATGTATAATATGGTGTATATATATATATATATGGAGAAATGATTACCACAATTAAGCTAATTAGCATATATATCACCTTTTCATTTACCATGTATGTGTATGGTAAGAATACTTAAGATCTACTTTGTTAGCATATTTCAAGTATATAATAAATCATTAACTCTAGTCACCATACTGTGTATTAGGTGTCCAGAACTTATTGATCTCACAACTAGAAGTACCCATTGACCAACATCACCCCATATTCTGCCCCCCCCCCGACTTAGTCCCATGGAACCACTCTTCTTCCTCTGTTTTTATGAGTTCAACTTTTTTTAGATTCTACATGTAAATACTGTCTCTCTGTGTTTGGCTTATTGCACATAACATGATGGCCTCCAGGTTAATCCATGTTGTCATTCATGACAGGATTTCCTTATTTTAAAAAAACTGAATAGTATTTCATTGTATATACACACCACATTTTCTTTATCCATTCATCCATCAACAGAAACTGAGGTTGTTTCCACATCTTGGTTATTGTGAATAGTGCTTCAATGAGCTTGAGAGCTCAGATATCTATTTGAGATAGCCGTTTTATTTCCTTTAAATATAAACCCAGAAGTCAGATTGCTGGCAGTCCTATTTTTCATTTTTTTGAGGAACCTCCAAACCGTCTTTCATAATGGCGGTACCAATTTATATTCCTACCAACAGTGTACAAGGAGAACTTGGTAATCTTGATAGCACAGAAACACGGTCATTATCTTAATGATAGGAAGTTAATTGAACTGGGTAGGCAGGAAGTAGTAAGCATTCTAGGTAATTTAGTAAGCTGTATGCACGTCAAAGAGTGACAATAATACTTGAGAGATTTCGGAGGCTTGTTCCATTGATGAAGTTTCTAGGGATCGATTAATGTGATGTATGCAAGTTGTATATCACCTTTTTTAAAAAGTTTGCTTGTTGTTTGTTTGTTTGTTTATTTAAAGAGAGCACAAGCAAGGTAGGGGCAGGGAGATAAGGAGAGAGAGAATCTCAAGCAGGCAACGTGCAGTCAGTACAGAGCCCGATGCGGGGCTCAGACTCACAAACCATGAAATCATGACCTGAGCCAAAACCAACAGTCGGATGCTTAACCCACTAAGCCACCCGACTGCCCTGCAAGTATATCATCTTTAAAGTGCGAAACGAGTGTTGCATGTTCACTGTTGACCACAAAGTAAGAAACACATTTGTGTTGGTCTGACCCACATACTGTATAATCTTCAGGGCTACCAATTCCAAGTGGAGTTCAGAACAAAACAAAAAATGACTTTGAAGAGGATGTAGACTGTGATCCAAGTTTTCCTGCCACTTGGTTCTCATATCTCAACAGAATCCATCGTACGGGAAGTGTCTGTGGCATGTATACTGTATAGAGCCACTGGGAAACCCTCAGAAGAGAATCAGAGTAGATGTTACACTTTCGGAGAAGGACAATGCTTTCCACCGCCAACAGCTATTCCCCGTTGTTAAAGCAAAGGTTGACTTGCTCTGAGGCCAAGTAGAAATGAATGTCTCAACGTAGGATAGTTGGAGGCCCAGTGGTCATAACTGGTTGTGGTACTCACTGCCAAAACTTGAAAAAAAAGTGGAAATATTATGGAAGACCAAACCTAGGAAGATTTTAAAGGCTGATGCAAACACCATGAGCAGATGGTTCAGGTTCTCATGGTATCTGCTCTCACTGGTTTACTGCTTTACTCTTATTCCTTTATGGCACACTTACGGCTTCATCAGGAGTTCCCAATTATAAGTTAATGGAGGAGGAAAATATCAGACGAGCCATAAAATGGATCTTCATAATATGCTGGCATGAGCTAGAAGTAAACGCAACTCTACTTGAGGATGACCCTGTAACACAGCAGTGGAGGAAAATTCTCCCAGCGGGCAGGACTTTGGACCGATACCTGGTGTTCCACTTCATGAAGACTTGGCCTAAGGTATGCATCTATGGCACTTCAGAGGAATTGAGTATGAGTTTTTCACAAGGTTCGCAAGTTAGAATGAGACTGAAAGATTAATGGCAAGGCAATCTGGGAAGGAGGAAGAGGACACGTCTCTCAGGATGCGCAGAGACTGTGCAGGTATTCAGGTCCTGGGTAAATGTCAGCCCGTTTTTAAGCACTGCAGAAGAGGCCCAAAATAATTAGGTGACGTAGATGTTATTAGTAAATAACGAAGACTGAGCCCTGGGGTGTTCTCATATTTGGAAGTCCAGGGAATAGGAGCCACAAAACATTAACTATCTCTCTGATCACCCTGATCATTATTGTGAAAGTAATGATTTTAAGACATATCTGATCAAATTACTTTCCTACTTAAATCTGTCTTTAGGTTCTCCCTTTCAATCAGATCAAGTCCAAACTCCCTATTATGTCATATGAAGCATATATTGCACTTATTTCATGTCTATAGCTGTACATCTGTGAATGAGATTCAATTCACAGTGTCTGAGATATGGGAGGACCTCAGTAAGTTCCTGACCACAGTTATCTAGAAGACTTGGATGGTGCTACTCAGCTGGTGAATGAATGTTGTGTTGGTTATGCAAACTTTTAAAGGGATACTTCTTGTGTCTATAATCAGACTGGAAAGTCTAAAGCACGATGTTTAATTTTGTGTGTCAACTTGATTGGGCCACCGAGTACCCAGATATTTTGTCAAACATTATTCTGGGTGAGGATGTGAGGGTTTTTGTGGATGAGATTAACATATGAATTAAGAAACTGAGTAAAACACTGCTGTCCCTCATGAGGGTGGGCCTGATCTAATCAGTCAAAGACATGACTAGGAAAAAAAAAAAAAAAGGCTGATGGACGGTCCCCTGAGTGAGAGAGAATTCTTTCGGCCTGATTACCTTCAGACTGGGACATTAAATTTTTTCCTGCCTTTGGACTCAAGCCAAAACTTTGGCTCTTCCTGAGTCCTACGCCTGCTGGCCTTTGGACAGGAAGTACATGATTGATTCTCCTGGATCTTCAACTTGTTGACTCACCCTGCAGACTTGGGATTTATGCACCTACATAATTTCATGAGCAATTTCTTATAAGAAATCTCTTTATATTTCTCCTAATGGTGCTATATTTATTCACTGAAGAAATAAACTATAACAACAACAACAAAAAGGAGTCACCAGTTCAGATTTTTCTTTTCTGTATACAAATGCCTAGTTTGAGTAATTTGTTCAAATCACTGCTTTCTCATTGCTCCAATCCTTATTTTTAAACTCTCATTATTTAATTAATATCACTGAGATCTTAGGATATTGGTAAATAATAATAAAAATAGCTTATAAAAATTGTAAAAGAGTGCCAGTATGTGCCACAGTTCATTCTAAAAGTTATATCCACTGATTTACTTAGTCCTGACAATTACATGTGGTAAATGTTAATGTTATCCTAGAAAAAAGCAAATGCAATTTGTGAGACACCTCCTTTATGCCAGACCCCATGTTATATGTTTTATATAAATTATTACATTAAAACTTTCCTATAAACCCAGCAGCTACAGAGGTAGCACTGCCATTCAGTAATTTTAATAATTTGTTGAATTGCAACAATGTAGGAAATATCAATCTGAACCCCGTGTGTCTATGTAAATCCAAGACTCTTTCCCAGTATTCTAACTGGGTTTAGGCTAAGATGTGACTCAAGGTGGAAAGATGCATCTTCTTTTCACCTCAAAAAGCACTGTGGAGTTTAGTCTTTAGGGACCAAGGCAATGTATTTTAGGTGTATCTCCAGGTCTGTCCAGACAGAACACTGTGAGCTTGTATAACGTTCTCTACACTAAAAGCACCGAGTGAGTGCTTATCAGAAGGGATCGATAAAACAATGACTGGGAACATGTGGATCTTAACAAGCAACAGACTTAAAAAATTTCAAAAGAAAATGGACTTCGAGCTACAACTGACATGAATCTAGAGCATGTGTGAAAAAGAAACACATGTTCAGACCTGAAAATCTGCCATTTCATGAGATCCTCCCTTAAATTTTCTCTCTCTTGAGTGTACTCTGAGTTTATTTATTGCTTCTGAACCATTACAGAGAGTCTCCTGGTTCTAAGCGGAGTCACCATCTTTAATAACGTAGTGACATGTCTATTGGATTATATTTCATCAACGGACAATTCCAGCCATTGTGTACTTTGTCCAATCCTCCAATGCATCCGATGATGTGTTTCTCTATCTAATTATGTTTCCAAATATTAGCAGAGATAATCTTTCCTACGTCCCTAGGAAAAGACGAGACTTTATACTATTCTGAGTCCTTTTTTAAAGGAGCAGTCCTCTCTGTGTTTTGCCCTGAGGCATTTTCATTATGTGTTTCCTGCTCAAAGGCCAGACGACCTTTGCAGATAGAAAATACACACCGTCCGTTAAGGGCCGCACATTCAGTTGTTGCCACCTGGATTCTAGTTTAAAGAACATATTCGTGTTCCTGCTCATTCTGTGTCAGAGGGTTTAGTAGATGTGTCAGCTGTATGAGCCATTGTGAGTTTCTTCTCCTATATATAGGCTTTCAAGCTAGATGTAAGGACCCAACCACTTACAATGTTTTATTAGAAAATAATTTCTAAATAGAGCTCTAATTCATTATTCTTTTAAAGTTCTTTGAAAGACTAGAGATTTGCCTTGAATTATTTCACAGCAATTTAAGTTGTTCAGTAAGTAAAATCAAGCTGACATACACTATAAAATACTGAAGCCACTGTTTCTTAGAGGTATTAAAATGTTGTGTATGAGGATAATAACAATGGTTGGTATGAACTGACGTGAAGATCTCAAAACATTTTTACATTTCTTTTACTAATACTATCCCAATTTTGCTGTGTTATTGTCCTTTGCTAGTTGTTTTTGATTCCACTTGAAGAACATTTAAGGGATTACATATCCATTATTAAAACGTAAAATACTCATCAAATTTGGCATAGTTTCTGGAAATCTGAAAGAGGTACACATATTCCTATAAAGAGGTAAACCTGAAAATGCTTCCTTCGCTTTTCTATAGACAAACGTAGAGAAATCTGGAGAGAGCTTCGAAGATGATAGCCATTTCCCTCCGATGATCACATTATTTGATGAAGATGAAGCATCATTCTGGGTTTTCCTTTATTTTCTTCACACCTACACAAACTTTGCATATTTATATGATGCATGATCATGGTTACAAATGTTTTCAAAACCATTCTTGGAGACAGAAATACCAATATAACTCTAGTATCATGATATATGATGTAAGCTTTAAGACTGTGAATTAATTATTTCCAAATAATATGCAACCTACTTGTATTTGGTCATTTTTTTAAAAAAAAAACAAAATCCATTACTTACAATGTCAGGGGTGGATTCTTGTTCTTTCCTTCAAAAAACTGTTAATATGAGTATTTAGAATCTGAATTGCAGAACAGAGTTTGTGGAGTAGAGAGCACCTTGGGGGGGAAAGCTTTAATCTTGGTGCAAACTACTTCTTTTTATCTATAGCTTTTTGTAGTGACCCTAACTAAAATAGCAAATGATGTGAGACTATTATTTATAAACACAGATAGCAATAAGAAAATCAAAAGGCAGGATTGAATTAGTCAAAACACAAGCATATATATGCTATATGTTCACTAATAGCTACACTAATATAGCTACACTAATATATAATATAAAATAGCTACACTAATACAAAAGTATCTGCCAAGACAGAGGGCCAGGAGTACAGAAAAAATAGGTGGAACCATCCTGCAAGCAGGGACATCAGGACCCCAACTGCACATGGGTCTGAGAGTTAAATTTGTTCCATTCATCGTATTATAAATTGATGACATGGCAACCTCTACCAAGATACCAAAATGGAGACACTTCCCAACAGTTTTTACTCTGGGTTAAAATCCTATGGGCGACACCACAATTTACCCACTCTCTTATCTACGATTATTGGAGATCTGTTGGCACTTGCTATATTAGCCATGACCTGTGGGTGGAGGCAATATATGGAAAGCAACATTTCATTTTCCTAAGACAAGGTCCAGGAACACAAAGTTTCCATGCCCTTTTCCTTCCTGTCCTTTTCATCTCTCTTTAAAATATTGATTTCCTGGTAAATGGATAGGAAACATATTAATTGGTGTCCTGGCAGGAAGCAGATGGCATATTTAAACCAGTGATTTGAAGAAATTAAAGTAAAGAGAACCTCTAAAAAGAGCTTTGGAAGAATTCAGGAAAGTCAGTATGGGAAAGTATGAGCTAGTGACAGCCCAGTAGGGGCAAAAGATTGAAGAAATTCAAGGAATTTGGAAAAAGGTCACTGTTAGGACAAAAGCCTGGTTGAGGAATGTGGCCAGACATCAGTCACCTGGCAGGGAGGAAGTTGGCCTCATGTCCTCACTCACTTACCTCCTGTTGGCTAAAACCCACAAAATGACAGAGGCTAAGGGGTCCTTTGATATAATCCAAAGGGCTCATCTGTCAGGGGCCCATGCAGAGTGGAAGAGGAAGCACCAAAGATCGTCGGGGACAAAAATATTCTATAACACATAAGAGTATAATAAACAAACTTTTAAGGAACCTCCACATCTGCTTTGGAGGAGCCCAATCTGACGCAAACAATACAGTAAACAATTTTTCTTCAGGTTTTTGAAATTCTATTACAGCCATTCATAACATTCAAGGCAAGGTCAATATAGAGAAAGGTTTTTGGGGACTGATCCAAAATATAAAAGGAGTTCAGAGAAGTTGGGGTAAAACAGGGGAAGATGTAGATTTAGAAGCAAACTGCACAGGTCTGCCGCATCTGAGTAGGTACTTGTCTGCTCAGAGTAGAATTCTCTGGAACCTGACCTAGGTTTGAAGGTGGACCTCTGTCTGACTTCACCAAGCTTCTCCTCTCTCATGACCCAGTGTAAGGATTTATTGAATGTCTTCTGAAATTATAGCACCTGGCCAATTCATTTGAATTTTTTTCTCCCCAGTTAGTTTTGTTGGTGGAGAACCTGGTAATGTCTGTGAATCTCTAGATGATGTTCATTCTGTCTTTCCTCCCCTCTCTGACTGTTACTTAGGGAAAACTTGGTCTGAGCTGCATGGAGGAATGGCTCATTGGAGGCAGAGTGAGCCTTGCTTCCAGCACTTGCTTTCTCTACTTAGAGAGAATTTTTGAGCCAGTCATATCATGTACATTGCTCTAAGAGTGGCAGGGCAGGGACAGTCAGAGGGGGCCCATACGCAAACATAGCACTATAAGAAAGATATGTACAGTGAACGCCCAGCATACATAGAAAGGGTAATTTGTGAAAAGGTGATTTTGGTGAGTCTTCATAAGCTATATGATAACCTTTAAGCAAATAAATTCAATTCAACAATATGTTTATACGTGGTAGTATGAATTTGCACTCAGCGAATTGTTAGGTGTTACAGAGGGGAAAATGTGTATAATACATGGTCTGTGCATCAAGGGCCTTTCCACCTGGTTAAGATGACATGAAAATCCATTAAGCGATGAATTACAGGCTGTGTTGCATTGCTGTTTAAGTGTCCAGTGAGTGGGACTGGTATTAAGTATTGAAAGAGAACTGTATGTAACAAGAAAGTCTAGACAAGATGAAGGTCAGACCATAAGCTTAGAAACAGGGACTGTAAAGATTGTAAGAGGAGATGGTTTTCCAAAGGAAGTATAAGCATCTACCCCTTTCAAACTAGAGCGATAAAGAATTAGGGCAGCAGCAGAGTTGGCAAGAATAATGATTCCTGACCTTCAAAATCTTCCCCATCTATAACTCTCATGGATTTCCATCTGTCTCAGCAAAGATAAGACTATGAATTCTTTTGCAGTGTGGTCTTATTGATTTGATACGTGTCATAATTTATGGTGTCTAAGAAATACAAAACTATGGCCATTTGGGGTTCATTTTGGAGTAAATCTAGAACGCTTGTACTAAATATATCTCTGTATTTGTGTATGTATAAAATATCATATTTCTAAATATGAGTATCCACATACACAATTATGAATATATTTACAGTATTATCAAGTGTTATGAATCTTTGCTATTACGAATAATGTGCTATTAGACATATAAATACCACCCAGGATTTAGAAAACTCGTAAATGTTATATAATCATTCTAAACATTTTAGTAGAAATGTTCAGTTTCCTTTGCTTTGCTAACTCTTCATCCATGTTCAGTTCTCATAAAAAATAGCGTGTTTTTCCTGGTTGGACTTAAAATTTCTCTCCTAGTGCTTGATTATTTCATTCAATATCAGATCTTGGCAAGATCTTTCAGCATCCAGGAAGTTAAAATCATGCACAGAAAATTACATTTTACTTTGTTATGAGAGCAGCTCTTATCTTTATGTGTTGTCTCTATTGTAACATATAGTGTAAGACAATCTTCCATTTAGAAACCACATGCAGGTACAGTTATTTTTATTTTGGAGGCATCCTTAGAAAATACGCAACTACCAGAGTTAGCAGTCAGATTCTGGATGTTCTTTGTTAATAAACATTACCTCCGTTCTGATGCGTGGCATTATCATTTCCTAAATTATTGGAAAGTCTTCCCATCCTCCTCACCTCTAAAGTGTTTGTAAAGTATAAAACCCCATTGTTTTATATTGACACTGAAGCAAATTTCCCCACCCAATCTGTCAAAAATGCTTACATGGCTCTTGAATGCCTGTTGTTTTAATTTCTTAACATGGTGTTAGAAACTTTTCATACTAATATCCAACATCTCTTTTACATTTTTGTTTCTTAGTCCACCGGTTTCTCCACTGACCACATAGACGTGCCAGTAAGACTCTGCACCTGTTACTGAATAAGTTTAGTAATTTGTTTCTCCATGTATTTAGTTCTATTGTACTTGTTCCCTGCAATTACCTCTCCCCTCTCTTACTCTTATAAAGTCTGTCCTTGTAGGCCAAAATTAAATCTTCTGGTCCTAACTTTTTTCCTTTTCTATGTATTTATGTACCATTTATTCTCCAATAAAACGTGTCATTCTTGGTTCTATTATAAAAATGTATGTACATATCTCTCTCTCCCTGGCTAACATTTTACTCAAGAAACATTTAGTATGTCTCTACCGTGGGCCATGTTATTTTATAAGGAGTTTGGAAACCAAGACGAATGCAAAAGAATCCTTGTGCTAATAGAGTTATTTTGAATTTAGTAGATCAATAGCTAAACAAATGGTTACAAAATAGTCTGACAAATATATATATATACATTTATATATTTATATCTAATTATTATTATAAAAGAACATATAAAATGTTATATAAAAAGAGAAGAAAAACTACCAAAGTCAGCCTATGAGAGTCAGGGTAGTCATCATTAATAACAGGTTAATCAAACTCAGTCTTTACAGAAGAAGAGAAAATTTACTAGTCAGACAAAAATGAGGCAAGACACCTAGTAGATGAACAGATAAATTGGGAAATTAGATTGCCAGATGCACATAAAGGATTCAGTGAAGTTAGATTCAGAGTGCTTATAGCAGAAATACAGTAGTAGTCAGGTCATAAAAAGCCTTTTGTGTCCTACTAAGGTTGTGGAGGATAGGAAAGACCTGAAAACATTCTAAGCTGAGCAGAGATTTGTGTATCTGAAACACTGCCCAGACTGTGGTGCAGACAGAGAATGACTTTGAGTACATTAAACTCGAGAAAGAGAGAGTAAAATTATATGATTGCTTGTGTGGTTCAAGTGAGCCACGATTAGATAATAGGCCATGGCAGTGGCCTTGATCATGGAGAAGGGAGATAGATTTGACAACAAAAAGAGGTAACCAGTAGTAATGCCAGGGTTTAGTGGTTAATTGACTACAAGAATGAGACAGACAGAGAGTTGAAACCATTCTCTGGTTCGGGACAGGGCAACTAGAGAAGCGGGCAATCCATTCCTCAACACAGGGAATAAGAGGAAAGGCTAGTAGAAGGAATAAGAGAATGAGGTAGCTTCTGGACAGGCTGAGTTTGAGTGAGGTGCATTTAGAATTTTCATGGTAAGTTCTCAATTTGGAGGCTGGAAGAAAAGTTGAAGAGTTCAAGAGAGAGAGATGGTAAGAGCTCCCAGGAGAGTGTGAAGGTGTTGATTTAGGACCGGGAAGCAACACAGGTAATTAAAACGGTGGCATGCAATGAAATGTCCACAATAAGATTATGGAGTGAAAAGGGTCAGAGAGCACTAAAAACTGTCACCATAAGAGGAGCCAAAGGTAGCTTATGATCGGTAACAATAAAACAAAATGAACAAAGAAACAAATGAAAAATAAAGAAGGAGGTTTCAGGGGAGTGTGGAGTGATGGAACTCGAAAAAAAAGAGAAAGTTTTCAATGGTGTCACATGCTAGTCAGCTAAAAGTGAAATATTAGTCATTGAATTTGGGAGTTAGGGATCCTTTATGTCTTCATCAAGCCATTTCCAGTGGGGACAGAGGCAATTTTCAACAACTCAGAAGAGGAGAAGAGGAGATGGAATGTATTGGGTTCTGTTTTGATAAAGTGAGAAATGAGGAAATAGTGCATGATAGGACAACAGCCAAAAAGAAACATTTTACTTTTATTTTTGTTTTGTAGGTGAGACGTCTCAAGTATTTCTTAGGAGAATGATCTAATGGAAAGCAGTAAAGTTACCCGCTTGAGAAAGAGGATATTTGATAGCAGTTGAGTCAAGATGAATTATATGTATTAGAAAGAAAAAAGTGATGGGATGGTCTTTGAACAGTGTATGGACAAAGGCAAGATTTTAGATGAAAAAGTGAGACACTCAGGGCTTTCCCCCACCCCCCTTGTAGGAGACTAGGTTATCTACTGTGATGTGGAGAGGAGAAGGGGCCTTTGAAGACATGGCTATGTATTTGAAGTAACTACTGTGTGGATACGGACAAGGACTTGACCAAGTGCACGTGACAGGATGTCTGCATAGTTTTCTGTCTGAAGGCAGACACCATAAGGTTTTAATGGTACCTTTATTAAGGATTGGGTGATTTTTCTTCCAGGTGCAGAAATACAAAAAAGGATCATGGGACCGTTCAAAGCAGATTTAAAGAATTTTAGGTGGAACACAATTGAAGCATATGAGCAAGGAATGTTGAGGTGAATCTATAAAAGATTACAAGTAATGAACCATGAGACATTAAAGCCTTAGATGTGGGTGGTAAGTTTGGGAAAAAATGAGAATTTCCTTTTGGCTGACGCAGAAGCCTGTTGTTCTCAAACCTATGTGTATATAAGAATCATCAGGGATATCATGTTAAAAGTGCAAGTTTTCAGGCTGCCTCCACAGACTTTAGGGTGAGTTTTGGGGAACTACATTTTAAACCATACCAGATGATGATGCGGGAGGTCCTCAATCAATTTATTTTTTGTTGTTATTATTAAAAAAGAAAGAAAGAAAATACTGGGAAAGGATGTCAGTTGAGAACATAGATTGGGAATGAGGCTGAAAAGGTAAATAAGGATTGTGTTGTCATGGGACTTAAGTGTTTGTGTGAGGAATGTAAAAATTTTCCTTCAGATAACACATTAGCCTAAGGAATTTACAAAACAAAACAAAAACTCTAAGAGCTAATAGGTGATTCAACAAGGTTGCAGGACATACAACCCACAAATATCAATCACATTTCTATATATGCTAACAATGAACATGTGGAAACCTACACTTAGAATACTATATATAATCATTCCAAAGAAATGACATATCTAAGTATAAACAACAAAACATGTATGAAATCTGTATGCTCAAAATTATAACATATTGATGAAGGAAATCAAAGAAGAGCTAAATAAGTGGAAAGACGTGTTATTTTCGTGGATGGAAAGACTCCATATAGTAAAGATGTCAATTTTTTTTCAAACTGATCTATAGGTTTCATGTGATTCCTATCAAAATCCCAGCAAGATTTTTGGAGACATATTCAAACATTCTCAAATGTATGGGGAAAGGCACAGGCCCTAGAGCAGCTAAAACAATCTTGCAAAAGAATAATGCAGAAGGAATTGCTGCGTACAATATTAAGCTCTGCTGTATTCCTATACTGACCAAGACAGTGTGGTCGTGGTGGAGAGACAGACACTTAGACCAACCAGACTAGAGAACTTATAAATAGAACCATGTACACATGACCAACTAATTATTGACAAAGGTGCAAAATCAATTCTTTTTTATTATTTTCAGTTTTTGTAATATTTATTTATTTCTGAGAGAGAGAGAGAGAGAGAGAGCGAGCAGGGGAGGTGCAGAGAGAAAGGGAGACACAGAATCCAAAGCCAGCTCCAGGCTCTGAGCTGTCGGCACAGAGCCCGACATGGGGCTCACACATATGAACTGCGAGATCATAACCTGAGCTGAAGTCAGCCTGCTTAACCGACTGAACCACCCAGGTGCCCCAGGAGGGAAATCGATGCAATGGAGTAGACAACCTTTCAATAAATTGTGACAGAGGAATTTGACATCCCCAGGGGGAACAAAAAGGAATCCTAATCGAACCTCACACTACACACAAATGATACATCAGGTGGAAGTTTTTGTAAGAAAAAGGGGAACCGGTTGCCCTTGTCTGGAACAGAGCTGGCACATCTGGAGTCTTTCCCTCCCTGCCCAGAGCCCCCTGACAGGACTCCTTCACCAGCCAATGTCACTTCTGAGTTACTTCTATGGTCCTCAAAGTGCACATGCATCAGTATCACCTGCAAAGTTTGTTAGAAGACAGATTGCTGGGCCTCACGGCCAGAGTTTCAGATTCTTGGTAGGTCTATGGTGAGAACCAGAAACTTACATTTTTAGGTTGTCTCTGGGCAATACGGATGCTACAAGTTGGGAGGCCATACTTTGAGAACTGCTGTTTTAGGTGTTCACAGGATAGGTGAAAAATTGGTGTTCACACAATAAGGAATCAAAAGACAAGTTTCAGGAAGTAACCAATATAATGAAAATGATAATACTTTGTCAATATTTGGAAGATGATTCTGGGTGGGAAGATATTGGAGGAACAATGAAAAAAATGCTACAGCATTTAAGGAGCCAGATATCTAATTGGAAGTGATTGGTAACAGACTGGAAGTCAGGAAAGAGAAGGTGGCATGCCGGTGATGTATAGAACATTTTAGCTTGAGGAGTTAAGTTTCCCTTCAATGATGTTACGGGGGGTGACTGGAACTTTAAATCACCAATCAATGGAAATAAGTTATTAGAGGAAAATGTCTATTTCAAGAAGCTTCATCTTTTTTTCAGGTAATTCTGACTATCTTGCTTATTCTCTATGCTTCTTGAAGGATGCCATTTTGCTATTTGAGAAAGAATGGGGAGTTTTGTGTCCTAGGGATCTCTGATTATCGTGGCATTGCCAGAGGATGAGTGGTTGAACCTACTGAGGTGTGACTGGTGTCATTCAGCTTTGCAGTCTTAGATGTCCCTCCCTCTGGTCACTGTCTGCCATCATCTGTGGTTCCTAATGTTAGTATTCAAGATGGTCTCCTTTTTCTGATGCAGGCTTTGTTGGTCCACCTGCCTGCTCATCATTTCTTGGTTCCATTAACAAGACAGGTGGTAACTTCTGTTCTCCTTCATGTCATGTGTTGACCATGGAGCACCGGTGGTGAAGCCCAGTCTTCCTTCTAGTCTTCTTCTCCCAAACAATCTCCTACTCTGCACTGCATCTAGATCCCAGCCAAATACTGAGCTCCCATCTGAGGCTATTTGGGAAATCATGCTATAATGTCTTCAAATTCTTCATAGTTTAATTTTATTAGCATGAGTGTGGGGGAAGCAGAGGCCTTACTGGGCTCTGCTCTTAGCATTCCTCTTCTTTTTCTCATACTCCAAGGAAACAAAGGCAGCTAAGTACTTCTGATCAGTATTGGGCAGGGAACTCCCTTGTATCATATCCTGTTCATTCCTGAGGTGGTGTTCATCCTGTCCTGTTTCCAGAAGCTACGATCATGGGTGAACACAAAAAGAAATGGTTTTATTAATAACGTAAGATACACTGGAAGGCATGACATATGCAAAATATCCCAGTCCCAGAAAGGTAAAGAATATGAAAAAGGATCTACTTTGTTAGGGAAGGCAGCTTACTCTGCTTAAGCAAGGTTGAATTTACGTCTTGCCATCAGTCATCCAGATGGACATAATCCAAGAGAATTTGGGGATATAGATGCAGAGTTCTGAAATAAGATTGTGCTGAAAATACAGATACGATAATTCTCCAAGTAATTCTTTGGGTTGCCTGGCCATTTAATTAAAAGCAAAACAATCAGTTAATTAAAAGCTGTCTCTTTGGCTGGAATATATTCAAGCTAATTGGAGTGGTTTTACGGTCATTTTTAAATTTTTTTCGGAATGTCAGACTAGTTAACTCTTTTGACTATAACCCTGGGATACACTACATTTTTAATACTTAATTTTGACATTTGGAATTTGGAGAATTAATTTCATGTGGTTAAATTACAGATAGTGACACAGTATTGTAGAAATGACCTTATTTATTTCAAAACTGATGTGGTTTCAACTTAGTTCTGGGTTGAATTAAAGAAAAGTACATATTTGTAATTACTCCTACTCACAGTTACCTCTCAAAATTTCTCTTTGATGGAAGATTTGTGAAAGCAGTCTGATTGCCATGTTAGCCTTTCTGGACTCTTCTGGTAAATTCCCGTGTTCTCTCTGTCCTTGCTCCTCACTTTCCACATTCCTACCCCAGGTAAGATTTCTGCTGTGCAATCCTGTTTTCCTTTTCCCTCACCAGCCACTTCTCAGAAATTGTTTTTCCCCTGGATTTTCCTTTTTTTTTCCTTCCAATATCTGAATGTTGGAGTCCCAAGTGTCCATGGTGGGTTCTTCTTTCATTCACCCCCAGAGATCTCATCCTGTTCTCCAGATTAAATACCGTATTAATCATCACAAATACCATCTATCAGCAGAGAATTTACCTGTAATATCTCTGACTCTGACCTCTGTGAGCTGCAGATATTTTAACACCTGCCATCATGGCTCAGAACAGAATATCTTGAATTTAAAATATCTATGACAGAATTCTTGATATATCTCCTGTATCAGTCTACTTGCACTGACATAACAAAATAGCACAGACTACATTGCTTAAACAGCAGAAATGTATTTTCTGATAGGTCTGGAGCTGAAAGTGCAAATACAAGGTTTTGGCAGGGTTGTGTCTTGAGAGGATACCTCACATGGGGTGTAGATGTACCTGGAATTTCCTCAGTGGAATTGTGTGGGGAGAGAGGGAGCTCTCCCTTTGTTTTCTCAAGACCATCCATGCTATCAGATTAGGATCCCACCCTCATGACCTCATGTAACCTTATTTACCTCCCCAAAGCCCTATCCCCAATTATTGTTACAATGGGGGTTAGGGCTTCAACATGCAAATATTGGAGGGACAAAATGTAGCCCATCCCCACCCTCCTCAGGATGCTGAAACTTTTGGTATAGAATCAGTTGAAAGCAGAAGTTATTATAAGGATAATTCCATTCTCTGGTGTCCCCTTTTTTTGGTAAGGACACTAGTCCCATGCCCTACCCTTATGACCTCATTTAACCTTAATTTCTTACTTTTAAGTTTATCTACAAATTCAGCCACATTAGGGGTTTGGGCTTCAACTTCCACATTTTGTAACATACAAACATTCAGTCCATGTTATCTCCCCACCTTGAATCTTCCTCTCCCACAGTCACCCATACCTCAGTCAATGAAGACATTGGCGGTGAACTCCGATTCACCAGTAATGCCATGGGCTCCATCCTCAAAATCCACACAGGTTTTGATCACGTTTCACCTTCTGCACACCTGCCTCTCTATCAAGGCCTATTGCAGTAGACTCCTAACAGATTCCCCTGCTTCCCCTTATGCTTGTCCACAACTTGTTTTCCACAAACATAAATCAGATCCTTTCACTTGCCTGCCCCCAGCGTTCCGTGCCTTTCATGTCACTTAGAAGGAAAGCCAACCTTCTGGGCTGTGGCTGTCAGACCTCAGGTGATGTGTGAGGCTACTGACTGAAGTCTATCTCCTACCCCTGTTTATTGTGTTACTACACTCCACGTACATCAACCTCCTTACGAGTGTTCATGCTTCTCCTTGCCCTACCTTTGCATCTGTTCTTTTCTCCCTCTGGGATGTTCTTTCCCTGCCTCTGTGCATGGTTTACCGCTTTCATTCCAGGACTGTGTAAACAACGTCCTGCTGCTGCTTCCGGGTTGCCATCCTCCAGTCACCTCCCAACCCCCCACAGCCAGTACCACGTCAGAGAATCTGCTCTCATTAGCCAACCTGCTAAATCTAACAGAAATGATGCAACTTGTGTACAACCAATGCTTGTTGCAGTATCTGCCACCATTGGACCCCTTCTCTTTCTCCCTTGAACTATTCCTCTTTGCTTTTCATTGCACATTCCTGATATGTCACTCCTGAAACTTGCATTCTTCTGAGGGCAAAAATAATAAACACACAATGGAATGTAGAGCATGAAGTCGCCTCTGTAGGAGAGGCCTTTTCTGTGTACCTTGTCTAAGCCACAGTCCTCCTTTTACTTTCCACCCCATTGGTTCTATACTTATCGCCACCTTGTATTCTACTACATGCTAGAATGTAAACTCTCTGAGGGCAGGGGGGCAAGAACGTTTTTATTAGTCCTTGCTATGATTCTGGTTTTCAAAACCACCTACCATGTGGCCGTAGTGGCTCAATAAATATTGTCTGAGTTACTGAATGAGTCACTGCATTATGAAGCCGAGAAGAATCCCATTATTTTATGCCTTACATCTTGGTGTAGTTTCGAGTAATTTTTTTTTCTTATTTTTGATGTGGACGATACAAGCACTTGAAAGTATTTAGAAAGTCTATACAGCGTCCGCATAGTCCTGAGGAGGTTGGGTGCATTTACACCATTACAATAAAGTTGGAAAGAGGAGAGAGATGTCTGAGCTCACGTCACTGCCTGTCCCCAGGGAGAGGTTTACAGGGCAAAAGGTTGAGACGAAAATTATAGACCGTTTTGTCTTGATTTGAACGAAGTTTCAGTGTGCCTGAAAAACTTTTGCGTACATCTGTGGTTCTGTGAGGAAGAAGTCACGGTGAGCTCACATTCAGTCTATAACCTCTTCTACAATTTCCAGAAATAACTGCAATATCCATGGTGGTGCTATCCTTTTTGCTGTTTTCCAAGTATGTTTTGATCAGTTGCAGGAGATGAAATTAATTCCTCAGGCTTCAAGATTAACTGGCAAACTCCCCGTGAAGCTGACCAGATTATAAAGTGCTAGAAAAATACCGTGGTGTAGATCGAATGTGATAAGAGAATCCAAGTGAGAAAATGAATACATTTTTTGTTGTTTTTATTGTCAGAAACATATCAAATTGAATTAATTGTAATGTGTCAATATTCCCCCTTTGAATCCATAATGAAATCCCGATTTCAGTCTAGGAGGGATTCACAGACCGTCATATGCAGACACACACACACACACACACACACACACACACACGCACACACACTCAAAATGAAGCATCTCGAGGATCAAAACATTGAAAAGTGTTATTTATGGAAGGATTTTTGTCAATTATAACTAGAACTGCTACATGACAGCGCACCTCCCCATTAGCTTTTCTCACTTGGAAGGAAGAAATAAAACCCATTTTCTTTGCATTAATGGAAGCAGCAAGCTCACTAATTGTACCTGGATCAAGTCTCCAGCAGGGTGATGTGGATGGTTGGTATCTCACTTAGCCCAACTCCCGTATCCGGCATTAAATACTCCCCAGTGAGTAGCAGTCCGTCTGTACTAAGTTTCAGAAGTTCTGCACCTCATACCTCATACTGTAACGTCACTGCCAACCAAACGACCCTCCTAAGTGCGAGGCCCTTCAGCTGCAAGAACTTCAAAGATAAGACCTATTTTTAAACAATTTTAAGTGTTGCTTCCTTGCTACTGTATGTAGGGGACTGGCTGGCTGTGGTTAGGAGAGTGGCAGTTCCTGACTTGAGAAGATATGATAGGCACTATTTTGAGATGACCTCCAAGACTGTTACTTCTCTGGTCTATATGAACTTGTATACAATTCCTTCCCCTTGAGGATGGGAGGAATCTGAAATTTGCCTCTAACCAGTAAGATATAGCAAACGTGAAGAGGATGTTTTCAGATATGATTAAGGTCCTTAATCACTTACTTTTGAATTAGTCAATGGGTGGTTTTTCTGGGTGGGCCTGACCTAATCAGTCAAGTCCACCTCTGAACTTAGAGACTCTCTTTGTTTCTGACTTTGAAGAAGCGGCTTCGAAAGCCATTAAGAAATGAATTCTGCCAACAGACTGAGGGAGCTTGGCAACAGATCTTTTCTCAATCAAGTCTCCAGATGACGACACAGCTCAGTCAACATCTTGATTTTAGCGTTGTGAAACCATGAGTAGAGAACCAAGTAAGGTGTGCTCAGACTCCTGACCTACAGGACCTGTGTGGTAATAAATGTGTGGGGTTTTCAGCTCATAAGCTTGTAGTAACTTATTACGAAGCATCAAAAACTGATCCACAAGGGTTCAGGAATTTAAAAGTGGTTGCTGAGTGGGGCGCCTGAATGGTTCAGTTGACTGAGCATCCAACTTCAGCTCAGGTCATGATCTCATGGTTTGTGAGTTCAAGCCTCACGTCGGGCCCTGTGCTGACAGCTCAGAGCCCTCAGCCTGCTTCAGATTCTGTGTCTCCCTCTCTCTCTGCCCCTCCCCTGCTCATGCTCTGTCTCTCTCTCTCTAAAAATAAATAAACATTAAAAAAAATTTTTAAGTGGTTGCTGAACAAAGGCAAGATTTTAGGGTATCAGATGTGTTCTCTGCTATCTGGGCCAAAGAAAATTTGATGAAGAATACTGAAAAAAATTCTGAATTTAGTGTTTCTGAGAATCTGAAGATCTAAATGGTGTTTTAGATGTGTCTACTTATTTGACTCACAATATCATTTATGTAAATTTTACATTATCATTCTCATCCTCTAAACCTGTCTTATTATTTATCTTTTGTATAGTCACTAAACTGTGTAATTCATTTGTTTCTCGATTGTAAAATGCACCACCATCTGGATGAAAACAGAAAAGAAAATCACCGATTTGGAGAGCTTCAAATATATAGATGTTTAGTGTTGAATAAACTAACGTTCTGGATGGTTGACTGGTTTGAATTTGCTTTTATTTGGATGTTTTGAGACCATGCAGATATACCACTCGAATCTGTAGTTAATGATAAGAAGCCAGATTTGTCTGTTAGTGATGACAATATGTAATATGATAACATGAATTACAAACTTTCTAAGCCTGTGTCTATGTGTCTTTGATAAAATGTTTCTACCTTTTCCTCTACATCAGAGTTTAATATATTCTTTTTCTTTATGATTTTTTTAAATGTTTATTTTTGAGAGAGAGAGAGAGAGAGAGAGAGAGAGAGAGAATGAAAGAATGAGTGGGGGAGGGGCAGAAAGAGAAGGAGACACAGAACTGAAGCAGGCTCCAGGCTCTGAGCTATCAGCCCAGAGACTGATGCGGGGCTCAAACTCACCAGCAGTGAGATCACGACTGAACTGAAGTCGGACACTTAACCGACGAAACCATCCAGGTGCCCCAAGGGTTTAATATATTCTTGAGGTGAATGATAACAAAACTTACAGACTTTCAGATACTTCAAATTACATTTCTACTTGGCTTCCCTTAAATAGAACTTCTTTCTTTCTATCTTTTCCACTGGACCTCAGTTTCACTCATTTGTAAATGCCCAGTTTTGTTGGCTGTGGTATATTATCATAGAATAAAAAATAAAGAAAGAACTTTAGGTTCAATTTGGCAGAATAAGGAAAGCCTCCTCAATGCCCATCACATTGAGGAGGGCACCTGTTGGGAGGAGCATTGGGTGTTGTATGGAAACCAATTTGACAATAAATTTCATATTAAAAAAAAAAAAAGAAAAGAAAGCCTTACTGTGTTTGTGGCAGGAGATAAGCTTAGGATCTTTCTACACCACCTTCTTGAAGCGCTGTCCCTGAATAGACAAAGTCTTGTTGGCTCTAGAGTGGAAAATTCTGATCTGGTAGGATAGATCCAGTCTTTGATAATCAGAAATATAACTAAGTGCTTAGATGTGTATTGATTTATTGAGGAAGTGACTCTGAGGATTTACTGGCCACTGAAAATAATTCACAGATAGTAACAGAAAATCTGTGCCTTCACATTTTTTCAGTGAAGTGGGTGAGACAGTGTTTTTTCATAAATAATTATAATTTAAGTGAAATTCAAAATTAAGTTTTGAATTGACTGTGGCAATTCAAAAAAAAAAAAGAAAGAAAGATGGGCAAGAGGGTTGCTACTTGGAAGGGTAGTTCTCAACCAATTTTAAAATTAGTTTATTTTGAATACTTGATGTCTGAATTTCTGTGGCGTATAGGAAAATATTTTAATTGTATTGAGCACTGGAAGTTGTATATATATTTTGACACCGAAAATTCTTAACCACTTAGATGAATTTTTAGGTTGCACCTTTATACTTTTATCTGATGAATGGAGTAAATGATCAGTTGCATTGCTGGAAAATTGCGTTTTGGGAGGACTGCCTTCCAGACAACCAACACTGGTATGTCCTAGGAATATAAGACAATTGCTTCTAGGAATTTGATGGTGGCAAAAGAAGGGGTGAAACTTCCTGGATTTGGTATTTCTATATTAGTCTCTAAATGTATTACCCTTTGAGGTATTTCTCATTACAAATAAATACCACTGTCTCACTATCACGAGTAACACTTTTTCATGCAATGGTAACACTTGAGTTTTCAAGTGCTTCCATATTTGTTATTCCAAGAAGACATGATCTCCTTTAGGAGGAGAGAAACATTTTTGTTTTTGTTTCTGCTGAAGGTCACCTTGGGTGATTGAAAAGGAAAGCATTCCTATGCATCCAGATTCATTTACTTTTTGGCTTGAATTTGTAGCAGAGAAAAAGCACCAATTCCCCACTGTTTCCTGTTCGTAGCAGGTCCAGGTGCCAGTGGGTGGTCTGTACACTTAGGAGAGTAGAGCCTCGTCATGGATAGAGGGAGAGGTTGCCCATGGTCTTCCAACTGCGGGCTCCTCCGCTGGAATTGCTAATATTTGGCGCAAACTTTAAGGAGAGACCCCAGTTTGAAACAACTCTTCACTTCAATTAATGATTATGTCTCAATCTTACTATAATTTTCCCTTTTTTAAAGCTACACTTACATTTACATATTGATTTTTAACAGTGGTTTTATTGTGACATTGCCTTGAGATAACACTTCTATAAAGAAACGGAAATTATATTTATTTGTTGTTTCAGGTAAAGCTGAATGACTTTTGTTTGAGTCAATGGATAGTTTGGTATCTTATAGTTTATAGAACATGGAAATGAAAGGACAGTCATTTACATATTGATTTTTAACAGTGGTTTTATTGTGACATTGCCTTGAGATAACACTTCTATAAAGAAACGGAAATTATATTTATTTGTTGTTTCAGGTAAAGCTGAATGACTTTTGTTTGAGTCAATGGATAGTTTGGTATCTTATAGTTTATAGAACATGGAAATGAAAGGACAGTCATTGCAACTTAAAAAATAGATGAAAAATTTCAAGTCCAATCTATATAACTTAGAGGCCATAATGTTGAATTTATGTTAAATTAGCAATGTGAAAAATGTAAATGTTATACCTTTCTGCTTAGGTTACATATTTCAAATACCAACTTTCTTTCAGGAGATAAATGGATATATTCTTGTCTTTGTGCTATTTTGTTTTTAACGAAACTTCTATCTCCAGTACTATTTTATTTACCAATTTTTTTCAGATATTTTGTGTTCCAGAAATTGTGCTATGTCTTGGGTATTCAGAGATAAATATCATGCACCTAGTAGTCACAAACCAATGGAGGAAAATAGTGCCATCTAATAGCAACGAAATGAAGGAAGTAGAATGATCTGCTTTAATTTATGTTTTATGCTGACGTCGAAATGCGAAAGGATGGCTCACTTACTGGCAGTTAATCATGTTCAGTCAACTTGTATTGGTTGGTAGCCCTTTGGTGTCTGGCCGACCATACATGAGTTATTATTATCGATGAGAGGTTGTGGACTCCACAGTCACATGGGCTGAGTGTGAATGCCAGCTTTGCCCTTCTTAACTCTGTGACCTCAGGCAAAAGAGGAAGCCCTTAGTGCTGCATGGCTCCATTGCAACAGGAGGAGAATAATCATACCCGCCTACTGGATTGTGAGGAGTAACGAAATGATATGTAGAAATCACCTAGGAAACTGTGTTAAGTATTACTACTGAACATGCATCATGGGTTTAGAACTGCAAATTCCACGTAATATCACAAGTGACAAACTTTTTAAACAAGTTCGTGGGTCATAGGCAAGTAGAATATTTTGATAAATACAAGATAACCCATCTGAAATAAAAAATCAGATGCAAGTACCCAGCGTTCGGTGAAATTGCAGTAACCAATAGGAAAACTACCACGTTATCAATGATGAGAAAAATGAATCGAGTGTGACATAAACTTATAGGAATGTTTTTTCTACACTTGAAATCATGGCCTTTGGTAGGTTCCTTCAGCAACCTTGTTTAATATGCACAGGGTCTTGTAAAATTTAAATGATCTCCCCATTTTGTAGGTAAGTATACTAAGGTCTGTGCCATTTAAGTGAATTGCTCACAGTTATAAATCTAACAATATGCAGTTTCTGGATTTGAAATCATGACTTTTGACTCTGAAGCCTGGCAATTAACCATTTCTTATCTCCTTCAGGGCGGTTGAGCCTAGGGCTCTCTGGCCTAAACTAGTTCACATAGCCTAAATGATAATGGGACTGGTCTACTTTCAGTATACTAGTGACCTTTGGGGATGCATTAGGTTGCAGTAACAGACTACTCCCTCAAAATCTTGATGGCTTTAAGGACAAGGGAAAGAAGAACACTGTTCCCTAGAGCAATGTACTATGACAAAATGGCAAAGGGACAAGGGAACGGTTTTCTTTCATCAGTTTCTAGAGTTTGAAATGTCTCATCAATCTTTATGTGAATCTACAAAGAAAAATGTTTCCTACATGGATCTTGAATAGAAGGGCAACATTAACATTTCTTTTGGGAAAATTTCTGCTACTGCTCGCTGCTTTCAGTACTGATGACCGCTGCCTACTGTCCCCTTCCTGTGCCTTCAGGCTTAGCCTGTATGTGGACTGAAAGTTTGTTTCCCCCCAAACTCATATGTTGAAACCCAATCTGACCACCACATTCTTTTTTTTTAAGGAGATATCTGTTTTATTATTATGTTTATATATATATATGATATATATTATAATATATATTATATTATATATGTAATATAATATAATATAATATAATATAATATAATATATATACACATATATTTTAGAGAGAGAGAGAGCAAGCTGGGGAGGGACAGAGAGAGGGAGAGAGAAATCTCAAGCAGGCTCTGCACCATCAGCTCAGAGCCCAACATGGGGCTCGAACTCACGAACTGTGAGATGATGACCTGAACCGAAACCAAGAGTCAGAATTCCCTGACCCAATTCCTGTGAATCTACCTCTAGTCCTGCAGTGTTCTTCCCTAATTGGCCTCCTAAAGGACCTGAGAAATGACCATTGTCAGAACCTGGGAGGGGCAGATGCATGAGCACAGACGAAGCTTAGAATCTAGCAGATGGACATCCATACACAGGCACAGGTGACCCTTTATGCTGAGTATCAGAACCTGGGCTGGGAAGGGAAAAGCCAAGGTCCAGGATCTCCGGTCGTCCTCTTGCCTTGGGCCTGACAATTTTTAAAGGTGGGCCTCATAGGAGAGGGAGAGAAAAAGGGGGTAGGTGAGAGGAGGGAGATGCACGAAGTACACTTGTAATTTCAGGTCCTTGAAATCGCCTTTCTCTTTTTTAGGGAAAAGAGAACTGAATCCTCTGTGAAGAACTTGATAGGGTCATATCAGGGAGTTTCTGTGGCTTAATTGTGCTCTGATAGGAAGAAAGCACACGCAGTCACAGTGAACAAAGAGAGAGAAGCCGAACGTTAAGATGATTATAATTGCTACTGGGAAACCAAAACTGCTGTTGTATCTTAAAAAACAGAGCAAAACAAAACTGTCCAGTTCCATGAGCCTTTAGATGTGACTACTGAGGCAGCTGTATATTTCCATCCTCCCCAGTGTATCCTTACAATTAACGCTAATTCCCTGGGGCTCCATTCTGTTCCTTGCAAACTACAAGGGCTGAACTAGGGGAATAATTATCCCCAGCACCACTGCCACCTTCCTCATGCCTACAGAGACCCACAGCTAAGATGTTATGAGAGATCCCTCTGTGGGGGTTTGAGGTTTGCAAAATCAAAGCACTTTAGCAAACTACAAATCTGCCCCCTGTTCTCTTCGGCTGATAGGAGGCAAATGCTTTGAAAGCCTTTGACAGCTCTGCAGATGGAGAAACTGACCCCGGGGGGGGGGGGGGAATTTCACTGGCTTCAAGCAATGGTGGAGTCCAAGGCACCTGTTTGCTCCTACTTCCTCCACACCTGGACGTTCACGCTTCCTGACGGTACACGTTCAGTGAACCACCAACCTCTCCTTGGTCTATGTCAGATGTTTGGTAGAAAACACAGTTTCTGGTTGAAATCTTTCTTTTTCTGCCTTCTTCCCTGTCTTCTTTTTCTTTTACTTTTTTTTTCCTTCTTTTTCCTTTATTTTATTTTATTTTTTCAGATGCTTTCTCAAAATGCTGAGAGAGTCAACTCATTGACCTTGCTGCACAGGCCCATCCTTCTCCTCCAGTCCTAATTTCTGACTCCTGTTGAGAGCTATTGTGTGAGGGCATTGCTCGGCTTCCATGCCTGCTGGATCTCCAGCCTTTCTTCTTAAACTGCCAACAGCCCCAATTAGTACCACATGTGGTGTGAGTTTGCACAGTGGCCGTCGTAGCCAAGTCCTTAAAGTGTGGCCAAAATGCTAATTGGCCTATAGACAAGTTCTTGGGTGTGAGTTTAGGGGAAAAAGTTTGAGGACGGCAGCATAAATACAAGTCCTTTTATTCTCTGTAGCTCCTGGCATGCTTGACGCCTTTAAAGTGAAGTGTGCAACAGGACCTGGAGAGCTCTCCAAGAGGAAATATGAAGAAATACCGAAATGGAATAAAATTAGAAGAGTAAATCTCTTAAAACTTAGCTGGTGAGCTTTAAAGAAAGACAAGATGCGGGGCACCTGGGCAGCTCAGTCGGTTGAGCGACCGACTTCGGCTCAGGTCACGATCTCGCGGTTTGTGGATTCGAGCCCCACATCGGGCTCTGGGCTGACAGCTCGGAGCCTGGAGCCTGCTTAGCATTCTGTGTCTCCCTCTCTCTCTGCCCCTCCCATGATCACGCTCTGTCTCTCTCTGTCTCTCAATGATAAATAAGCAGAAAGAAAGAAAGACATATGCCTGCAGTTTTGAGCCTGTAACTGCTTATCATCACAACAGAAATCACGTAACTCTGTCCATCCAACAGCAAAGCAAGGACCGCTTGCCCTCCCAACCCCTTGAATCTTTTGCCAGTTGCAATAAATTTATGTCAAGAACATTTGTGTGACCCTGTGCATCTAGTTCCGATTTCCCGGAGTGCCGCTTCTCTAGGAATGTGCTCTATCATCCCAAATTGTCACAAAGCGTCTTGAGTTTATGGCCACATATTCTTTTGCTGTAGTTCTATCTTCATGCAGAGCTCAGGTCTGGGTCTGAAGTCCCTGGAGAGTGAACAAGGACCCTTGACAGGTCTCCTTCTTCATCTCTGCCCTAATCTGAGAAAATTAAATAAATTTGGGGGAGAGTAATGACATAATAAGTGGCCACTATTACATGCTACAGACTCTCTCAGGCACTTCATTATATAATTGATTTAATGATCAAATGATCCCTACAATGGAATTATTGTTTCTCCCAATATAAAGATAAAGAAAGTTCAATGAGGGAAGGAAATTTGTTCTAATTCATACAGCTACGAAGAGGTAAATCTCGTATGCAAACCTGGTTCTGTCTCCTTCACTAAATGATACTGTCACATAAAACATGAGTGATCATAGAGATTACCATTTATAAAACACTAATAAGTACAAGGAATAATGTTAAGTGCTTTACACACATTTTCACTAAGCCTTACTGTAAAACCAAGGGTATTACCTGCAAGGTAGGCACAGGCAAGTTAAATGAACTGCCCAAGGCCACACAGCTGAAATTTGCAAAAAGGAAGTAAAACATCTTTGCTCCTTTCATTGCACTAAACCTTCTACACCATTAAGAAGTCCCAGGTGCCTGGGTGTCTCAGTCGGTTGAGTGTCCAACACTCAATTTCGGCTCAGGTCATGATCCCAGGGTTGTGGGATCGAGCCCCACATTGGGATCGAATTCGCCTGTGTGGAATTCTCTTTCTCTCCCTTTGCCCTTCTTCCCCAGTCTGTTTCTGCCCCTCTCCCCCGCCTCACCATATAAAAAAAAATTATATTTAAGAGGCCCCAGTTGTCTGTGTGATACAATGGTCATTGGGTCTTCTTCACCTCTCAAGAGGAACGAGCAATATGGTTTTCCCTGGCACTGGGGAGTCAAGTCCAAAGTCATCCTATCAATAGGCTATCTGAAAGTCACCAGTTCTGTGTGCTCACTCATAAACTCAGTTCTAACTTTCTCCTTGTGGGAGATCTGCCAATACCCCCTTCACGAACCCTGATAGGATGTCTCTTAAGCAGAATGCACTCAGCCCTTGAACATCGGTTTCCACAGTGCTCTGATATCCTGTTTCCCCAGGTTTCTCATTTGTATGAAATTGCTGTGCTAAATGGTGCCTCCAGGAGAGACTATCCCCATGCCCCTTTTCTACTTAGTGGAAGATTATGCCTATTAAATAACCATATATGGGCTCAACTTGTTACATCCCCTGCATCACTCAATGAGACATATTTGTAGTTGTGCTGGCCAACTGGCATTTTGGCCAAAACAGATTTATTTCTCTGTATTTCTTCTACTCACTACACAAACCAGTTGCCCAGATCATAGTTTGGGCTTGAACGAGGAAAGAAAAATCTTGCTGACCAGATCAACTAATTTTCCTAAGGTATCAAGTTTTCATCCCAAGATTAAAAATAATCATTCCTGATTCAGCCGGGTTTAGTCAGTGACCTGGGCTCTGTCTATATCCTATTACCAACGCCAAGCGGCACAAACCACAGCCTGTCTCAGTATTTGCATAGAAAACAACCCCAACCAAAGATTACGCAGTTCGGTTCGGGAAGAGCAATCCATTCCATTTACAAACATCTGTTGAAAAGGTCAGACACAGGCTGGCCAGTCCTTGGACTCTGATCTGGAGTTTACTTTGATTGTAAGTACTGTGTCCAAGGGAAATCAAAATTCAAAGCGAACCCAACTTCAGGCAGAAATCTCTGACAGTTAAGTCAAATTCTGTCCAAACTAAGATTTCACAGTCTTTTTCCAAAGGTGTTGGGCCAGAGAGACCAGTGAGATAATTTATTACTTTTATTCAATACATAGAAGAACAGTAGAAAGTGTTTGGGGGGGGGCACATGTGTTCATGTGTGTATTTCAGAGACAGACAGACAGAAACATTACTGTTAGTTCTTCTTAAATTCAGGATTTTGTTTCCTTTTCAGTAAGTCCATAAAGAAACTATTTTCAGGTAACCAATGCTCTGCTAGCAAAATATGGATCATTTGATTTAACTTTTTTTCATGGAAAGCTACGTTACTATCCAAGGTAATTTAAAATAAAGTCCCCCATAATAATGTTCAGTTTAAGCAATGAAGACAACAGAAACTATCAGTTTCCATTTCAGAGTATTGGACTGAAACATTCTTCCAACTTGGGGTCAGTGAACACATACTGTTATAATTCCTACAAGCCTGTGCCCCAAAGAGCTCATTTCCCTGATCTGATCTGACCAGCGATGTATCTGTCAGGGAAATTCATTACCAGTCCCCCAGCAATGCCAAATGAAGTGAACCTCTCTGCAGGGCACAGAGCACATGTACAAGAATCAGAACCTACTACTATTTATTGGCTTCTACGAGAAGTTTCCTTTTAGGATCTGCAAATATGGCTTTAATTTAGTGGGGTTTGAGGTGGTGGGGAGGGATGAGGGGAAAGGAGGAGGGGAAGGTTCAGAATATTCTTTCTTATGTAAACGGAACAGCATGTTTCCATCCCAATTCTACTAACAGCAGAAAAACACCACTGTAGCAATCTTTCTTACTCGTATCATATTCCGGTCTGTGCATTTGGGCTTCAATGTGATGAGGGCTGCATCCAGAATGGGCCTTGGGAAAGGCGCCTCAGGTTGGCTGGGAAAGAGCATCTACCATCTACCTCTTTATTTTTACCATCGTCATTGTTGTGCTAATTACAATCTGTGGCAACTGCCTGGTCAGTCAAAGTGAAGAGATAGGATCTGTTTCAGGCTATGCTTGGGTTTGCATGGGTGCTTGTCAGGATGGTGTGAAGTCTTCTGCCTTAATCAGAATTTTAGCACATGGAGCATTTGTTGGGTTTGTATCCAAACGGTGATTTGAAGTTCAATGTGCTACAAGAGTGTGGTAGATTAAAACTAGTTGCAAAGTCTTTGAGGGATGGCGTGTAATTCTACTCCCCTTGGATTGGCCTACATGACTTATTCCACTAATAGGGTGTAAAGGAAGTGGCAGTTGGATATTCCGTTTAGGGTGTATGAAGTGTGGGCCATTTGGTCTCTTGAAATGTTCCCAGGTCTCTTGAAATGCTCCCCCTGTTAGCCCTCAGCTGCCATACAAGAAGTTTACAAATCCCCACCCCAAACCAAGACACCATCAACTTGTTGGCTTACAGGTCAACATTCTAACTGAGACTAGCATCTGGGTCATTCAGAGATGGGTCTATTAAGGTGGGGGCTCTGAAGATGCCAGAGATGGTGTGTACCCCCTGGACCAGTCTATCTACCTCCTGAAAATCATGCAGGTGACACTTGGAGCAAGAACAGTTTTCCAAGTACCTGTCAACTGGAGAACTATAAGAACTAGTAATAAATTATTGTTTTCAGCTTTTAATTTGGGGTAATGCTTGTTAAGTAGAAAGGAACAACTGAACTAAGCTTGATTCAAAAAATAGAAGCACACTACTTTATATGCTAGAATGGTGGTCTAGTTTTTATCTTTTTTTGTGTGCATGTTTTTATCCTTTACATCTCAGATCAATTGTCATTCCCTCTTAAAGTCTGTCTCTAGCCTTGCTCAGGACAGGTTAGATTCTCCTTCTCCTTACTGAGTCCTCCTTTCTCAAATTCAGTTCTCTGAGGAGAGGTAATTTTTAAATTGATTGACCATTTATTCTTCACGTAGGAAACACTTGCTGCACACCTAGCAAGTATGAGTCATTTTGTTCCCTACTGGAAAAATTGGGGAGTCTCTCGTTGTTCTCTTTTGCACTCCTTGAACCTAGCACACCTGTGGGTGCAGCTTGGTACCCATCAGTTTTTCCTAAATTCAAACTGTCGACATCCTCTTTTCATTTATCCTCTTTTGTCTTTGATAGATCTGAATAGCTGCTTACTATTGTGTGGTAGAGATCATGAACATGGATAGCAGCAAATAAAACCAAGTTCAAATCCTGACTTGACCAAAGACAAGGCATGTAACTGAAGGGAAACTTGGCTTGTGCTTCTTTCATGATAAAAGTTACTTGATGAAGCCAGAGGCCTTGGGGTTAAACCACATTCTCACCACATGTCCGCCCATCTTCAGTTTCACCAGTAGTAAAGTGGGAGCCATATTATGTGACTTCTGCATAGTTATGAACACTAACTACATTAATATGTACAAAGTGGCTTAAAAGAGTGCCCTTTACATAGTAAGCACTGGAGAAATATTTGTTAAACAAAATTATTTAAAAATGTATTGCTTAGGATAGCATCTAGTATAGGATGATGATGATTAGAATCATTTTTTCTCATATCATAGTCTCTTATTTTTTTTTTCCATCTTGAGCCTGTTGTCTCAACCTAAGTAAGTTATTAATGTATGTATGATTTTGAAAATAATTTGGTTTCCATACTATAGGGAAAATGTATGTAAACCCATTCTTTGTTAATCAAAGCACATACCTATTAACCCAGGATTGGCTCATGTGAGAAGGCTCTCAAATAGGTAAGAGTCCAATGATTTCGATTCTCTCTCTCTCTTATTTTTTAAATCACTTCATTTATTGTTGGCTTGCAAATCTAATACTTTCGAATGGCAATGAAGTGATACTTGGTTAAATTTTAACCAGTGCATTCACTCTGTAATTTCTTCCTTGAGTATTATTTCAATTACTTGCATATATTTTTAAATTTTTTTTACAAATGTTTTATTTATTTATTTTTGGGAGACAGAGAGAGAGAGAGAGAATGTATTCATGGGCAAGTGGGAGAGGGACAGAGAGAGAGAGGGAGAGAAAGAATCCGAAGCAGGCTCCAGGCTCTGAGCCATTGGCACAAGCCCAACATAGGGCTCAAGCTCACAAACCATGAGATTAGGACCTGAGCCAAAGTTGGATGCTTAACCGACTGAGCCACCCAGGTGCCCCAATCACTTTTTATTTGAATCACTGTATAGAGGAGAGAGTCGGGGGAAGGGAAAAAACAAGGAACATAGGAAAACAGAAAAGGCAGACATGTTATAGGTTATACGATTCAACATCATTGGCTCCAAATAATTTCTATTTCACATGAATCTTTGTACTAAAGTCACAGAAGTTTAGTGATATTAACCTGATAATATATTCTTTAACCTGAATAAATATAGGAGTAGGAAGGTCTGATTTTTACAATTACTTATGGGTAGTAGATACCCTTAGAACTTTCCATTACACTGGCAAATTATAGTCATTGTGTATAGCTATATAAGTATGGATATATACATAAATGTATACATTTATTTATTTGCATATAACACTGACATTAAGTGTTTTATTTAAGTCAATCATGTCCCAGTAAAATCCAGCAGTCCATAGATGGGGAAACATAAGGGTTTTCAAAAAACTGTGTATCTAATTTCTAGTGGGACATCAACTAGTGATTGCCTTAAAAAAAAAACAGGAAACAGAGACTAAATAATTACAAAGGCATGAAATTAAATAAACTAGTGAACATTATGTAAAACAAATCTTAGAAGGGATGGGGATGCATATAATGAGTGAGGAGTTAGGAACTCTTCCTCTGCTTCTACTCTGTAAATTCCTTCCCAACTGTTGCTTCTCTCCTACAGAACCTCCCACCCTGTTCTCTAACTGTCCATAATCCTGACTTTTCTGATGAGACTCTGGCTTCCTGAAGATATGAATCTCTACGTGACTGTCATTGGTTTCAACTACATTGTGCTGACATGATTTGTTTGCCTGACTGCCTTCTCCACTTGTCTATGATCTTCTGGAGGGCTTCAAGTGCATCTGTCTTCTCCCGGCTTATTATCTCAGGTCTAGCATGTGTCACAGAATGTCAAGTGGAACTTGCCTTCATATCTCAATTTACCTAATAACCCAAGCTTCAGAAAACAGGTGACCAGAAATCCTGTGCTATAATGATAGCTGCTACCTACATCTCTGTAAGATTTAGTAACAGTTGGGGCGCCTGGGTGGCGCAGTCGGTTAAGCGTCCGACTTCAGCCAGGTCACGATCTCGCGGTCCGTGAGTTCGAGCCCCGCGTCGGGCTCTGGGCTGATGGCTCACAGCCTGGAGCCTGTTTCCGATTCTGTGTCTCCCTCTCTCTCTGCCCCTCCCCCGTTCATGCTCTGTCTCTCTCTGTCCCAGAAATAAATAAACGTTGAAAAAAAATTAAAAAAAAAAAAAAAAAAAGATTTAGTAACAGTTGGGCAAACTGGTCCTCTGACTACCGATACACTTACCCACCTCCATTATGTATAAGAAAAGGCTAGACATTTTAAAAAAGTATTTTTTTTCTTTTTTTAATGAAAACACATAGGAGAAGAAAGGGCTGTGGTACTTCTGTCATCTACAGTTGAAGGAAACAACCAGATATCCCCCCCCACTTCTCCTGCCCCCACCACGCAAAATAAGGAGAACACCAGAAGCACCACCCATGAGCACTTGAGATTTTTTTTTCAAAATGGTGCATAACCTCTCATACCCATGTAGACTCTGGCTGAAATATAGGCTGGTCCCATACTGTTACAGCAGCAGGCAAAACATGGGAGCGTTCTCAGAATCTGACATTTACCTATGAAAAGGCTTGTGCTTCCTTTTTGCCTGAAAAAGCTAGAAGGAAGGAGGGTATCTGAACCTGGAAAGCTGGATGTGAGGATAGATCTGCAACAGGGACAACAATTTGTACTGTTTATAAAAGCAAGAAGAGCTCTTCACTGGTGACCAAGGATACTTTGGGAAGGGATGTGGGCTTTGATTCCCCAGTGGGCTAAAAAGATTTTAGCAGGAAGATGCTCTGGGTGCATTGTCTGGGTCAGGATATGAGGGAGTTACACAACATCAACCATAGTCCATTACTTTGTCAGGAAAAAGTGGAATCCAGTCATTGGAAGGGAAGTGGAGTAGGCAGTGCCTGGGAAAAATGTGCCACATGAAATCCATGATCAAGGGTTAGTATTTTTACAGCTGTCATGGCAGAGGGTACCAATCACCCAAGGCTTTGTGCTCAAGACTTTACTCTTTTGCTTGTAATTCTACTCCTAGTCTAGAAGAGCCGTGGCACTGGAAGACGAAGTCACAAGGGTGGGGGAAAGGCAATGGAAAAATTTGGTAGTACTAGACATTTTATTCAAAAACATCTAGTTTTAAGTGCATATTTTGATGATTTTTAAAAAATGCATACATCTGTGTACCCATCAAAAAATCAAAATATAGACCATGGTAATCATCTTGAGAAGTTCCCTGGTGCCCTTGACAGGCTTTTGCTTGCTAGTCTCCACTCCTGGCCCTAGGCAACCACTGGTTTACTTTCTGTTGCTATAGATTAGTTTTTTTTTTTATTCAAATTTCAAATAAATAGGATGACAGAGTGTGTGCTTTTGTGTTTTGTTTCATTCATGTTCTTTTTTGAGATTTATGAACACTGTTGATGTATCAGTAGTTTCTTCCCTTTTTAATTCTAGAATTCAGTGGAATTCTAATGTTGGGATAGGCCACAATTTGTTCATCCACCCGTTGATGCACGTCTGGGTCATTTCCAGTTTGGGGCTATATTGAATGAAACTGTTATGTACAGTGGAAACTTTGTGTAAACTTTAAGTTTTTATTTTCCTGGGTAAATACCTAAGATTTTCTGAGTTGTATGGTTATGTATATGCATTTAAATTATAGGAAAATGTAAGACTATTTTCCAAGTTGTATCAGTTTACAATCTCACCAGCAAACGTATGAGAGTTCTATTTGTGCCACATCCTTATCAAATCTTGATATTGTATGTGTTTTTAACAATACCTAAAAAGGGTTAGTATCCAAAATATACAAAGAATTTATACAACTCAATACCCCCAAAACAAGTAATCCAATTAAAAATGAGCAGAAAGCATGAACAAACATTTCTCCAAAGAAGACATACAGATGGCCAACATATACATGAAAAGATGCTCAACATAATTCATTAGAGACATGAAAATCAGAAATACAGTGAGATAGCACGTCATACCTGTCAGAATGGCTAAAATCAAAAAGCACAAGAAAAGAAACAACAACCGTAGGCTAGGATGTGGACAAAAAGAACTCTCATGCACTGTTGGTAGAAATGCAAAATGATGCAGCCACTGTGGAAAATGGTATGAAGTTCCCTCAAAATGTTAAAAATAGAACTCACTACCCTATGATCCAATAATCACACTACTTGGTATTTACCAAAAAAAAAAAAAAAAAAAAAAAAATACAAAGACACTAAATCAAACGGATACATGCACTTCATGTTTATAACAGCATTTTTAAAATTTTTTTTTTCAACGTTTATTTATTTTTGGGACAGAGAGAGACAGAGCATGAATGGGGGAGGGGCAGAGAGAGAGGGAGACACAGAATGGGAAACAGGCTCCAGGCTCTGAGCCATCAGCCCAGAGCCTGACGCGGGGCTCGAACTCACGGACCGTGAGATCGTGACCTGGCTGAAGTCGGACGCTTAACCGACCGCGCCACCCAGGCGCCCCTATAACAGCATTTTTTACAACAGCCAAATTACAGAAGCAGCCAGAGTGCCCATTGATAGATGAATGGATAAAGAACAAGTGATGTGTGTGTGTGTGTGTGTGTGTGTGTGTGTGTGTATTTATTTATATGATGGGATATTATTCAACCATACAAAAGAATGAAATCTTGCCATTTGTAATGACATGGATGGAGCTAGGGAGTATAATGCTAAGTGAAATAAGTCAGTCAGAGAAAGACAAACATCATGTGATTTCAGTGATATGTGGAATTTAAGAAACAACACAAATGAGCAAAAGAAAAAAAGGAGAGAGAGGGAGGACCAGAAAGTTAGACAGACAAACCAAGAAACAGACTCTTAACTATAGAAAACAAGCTGATTGGTTACCAGAGGGAAGGTGGGAGGGGGACGGGTGAAATAGGTGATGGAGATTAAGGAGTGCTCTTGTCGGATGAATACTGCGTGATATATGGGAGTGTTGGATCACAATATTGTACACCTGAAACTTATATGATGCTGTATGTTAACCACATTGAAAGTAAAAAAAAAAAAAATACAACATTACCTAAGTTATGACTAGTGGTATTTCATTGTTGGTTTACTGTTGACTATGAATTTTGAATTTCTTTATGTGTTTATTGCCATGAATGCATTTTCTTTTGGCAAATGTTCAAAGCTTGTGCCTTGTATTGCCTTAATATTGAGTTATGTGAAGTTCGTATATATACTCAATACAAATCCTTTGTAAGACAAATGTTAACAAATATTTTTTTTTCCCAATCCTATTGAAAGACTATCTTTTCCTCATCTGGGCACCTCTGACAAATATGAATTAACTATATACAAATGGGTGTATTTCTGAACTATCTATGTATACATTTATCCTTATACAGATACCATAAGGTCCTGGATCCTGTAAGATTATATGAGTTTTATAATCAGGTACTCTCAGTTCTACAGTTTTGCTCTACTTTATCAAAATTATTTGACTATGCCTTGTCTTCTGCACTCTCGTATACATTTTAAACCACGTTCCTAATTTCTACAAAAAAAAAATCTGCTGGCATTCTATTCAGATTATGTTGAGTGTGTTAAAACAATTCGTGGAGAATCGACACCTACTGACTCTTCCAACCCATTGGCAGAGAATGGTTCTTTGTGTAACTGTATTCTTTTAAAAATCTCAGTTGTAGGGCACCTGGGTGGCTGAGTCAGTTGAACGTCCGAACTCTTAATTTCAGCTCAGGTCATGATCCCAGTGTCATGGGATCGAGCCCTGCAGCAGGCTCTATGTGAAATGTGGAGACTGCTTGAGATGCTCTCTCTCCCTCTGCCCCTCTGCTCTGCTCATGCCCTTGGTCTCTCTAAAATAAAATAGAAGATTAAAAAAGAAGTTTCTCTCTCTGATGTTTTATAGTTTTATTCTCTATCACTTACACATATCTTATTAAATTTTACCCTAATGATTTCATATTTTTGAAGCTATTGTAAATGGTAATGATTTGTAAGGATGGATTTCTAATATTTATTTGCTGGTAAATAGGAATACAATTGAAATTTGTATATTGACCACATGTCCTGACTAGTTCTAGTTATTTTCGTAGATTCTTTAGAATTTTCTGCATAGACCATCAAGTCTTCAGTCTATAGAAACAGTATTACTCCATATTTTGTAATCTCTAGTTTCCTTTTTTTTTTCTTAACTCATTTCACTAGCGGGACCTCTACCTGAATAAAAGTGGTAAGAATACTTGTTTCCCATTTACAATATTACTTGTAAGTCTTATATAGATTTCCTTTAAAGGTTGAGGAACTCTCTCTTTATTCCTAATTGTTGAGAGTTATTATCATAAATTGGCATTGAGTTTTGTCAAGTGTTTCTTTTCTCTCCATTGATTAATCACAGTGGATTTTATTTTGCATCAGCTAATGTGTATTAAATTGATTTTTTAATATAAAATAATCCTTGCATTCCTGGGATAAATCCCATTTGTGCATGGTATAAGATTCTTTTTATATAAAATTGGATTTAATCAGCTAATATTTTGTTAAGAATTTTGTTTATGAAGGATATTAATTTCTAGTTTTCTTTTCTTGAAATATCTTTATGGTTCCATATCAGTGTAATACTGCCATTATAAAATGAGTTAGGAAATGATAACTCTTTATATCATGAAAGAGGTGGTGTAGGAATGACAATTTTTTCTGCCTTATATGTTTGAGATAAATGACAAGAGATGTTATCCAGGACTACAGCTTACTGATATAGCTGCCAAGTTCCAGAAAAATCTCAGGGAAGTGTCCAGGCATGGTTAGTGTGGCTACGGGATGGGGTGGTGGAGAGGTTGGCATTTCTCTGACCAGGTGGGAGGCAGGGAAACAGCAACTTCACCATAAGCCTTGCCCTCAGGCAGTGCCTGCATGGAGTCCAGGGGTTCAAAGTGCTCACTCCCTTATAGACTGGATGATTCAAGCCTGAAAGAAAACTTGTCTTGATCTCCCTGGGCACATGAGACCCTGGAAATCTATAGAAGAAGTACAAAAAATTCTAGGGAGTTAAGAATAAGACAGACTCTATGCCCCTTGAAGACCCTCATCAAGCCATATTCATTGCAGGGGTGAAAGACAAGATAGTCCAGTCCACCTTAGTACCTGATATGGGACACTACATTCATGCTGAGCCTAGTCAGGGGACACAACATTTATGATGTGTTGGGCAATCCATTGGAGATATGGAAGAAACTGACAAATCCTGGAATGGGTACAGGCTGTGCGACAGACCTGAGACAGAGAGGGAACTCAGAAGCCAAAAGGCTATCCCAATTGGCCATCCAGGGCCCAGGAAAAGCAGCCCACAGGTGAATGTGGTTTGACCTTGTGCTACTGAGGCCCCACCTGAGAAGACAGACTTATAATTTGACATTGGGTTGTGCAGCCTGTGGAAAGCCTTAATACGTCAACAACAGCTCAGACCTGCCCCTCCCGCCCCCACCATCCCTGATGCCCCACCTGCTCCAGCAGAGGTCTCAAGATACCATCCTATTCAGGATGAGTGCCTCTCATGCCCCAGGTATAGGATGCAGGCCAAGATACCTCCAGGTGGAGGCTGTTGAAGGTGATTGGAGGCCCATGTTGTGCTCACTATTCACTGGTCCCCCAGAAATAAATGAAGGTGATGGCTCTGGTGGATACTGAAGCTGCATGTACTCTAATACACGATAGCTGTCAGAAGTTTTGGGGGCCCCTCAACATATTTGATAAGTACGAAAGGCAAATGTTATGGTCGGGAAGATCCTTTTGATATTGCAAATTAGGCATTCTCCTCTGCCTATGAGAATACTAAGTTACCTCTCCAATACCAGAGAATATATTGGGCACGGAAATCCTACAAGGTCAAACTCTGCAAACTTCTATCAATGAATTCCACCTCTGGGTTAGAGTAATCGAACCAGTCCTGAAAGGGGACACCAAGTGGGCACAGGTAAGTTTCCCACCCCTGAAAACAGTGGTGCCTGGGAGACGTAAGAAAGTAGGAGACACCATCCAAGAACTGCACCAAATGGGTATTGTATACCCTTCCCAGAGTGCTTTCAATAGACTGATATGGCCAGTAAAAAATAACAACATTTGTGTTTTAAACAACGCAATGAGGCAACTTCCAAATGAGTCTGGGACCATCCACTGCAATTCTTAACAAATGAAGGATTAGCAAACTGATTATATCGGCCTTCTCCCTCTGAGTGAGGGTTCTAAACATGCCTCGGATTGTGTGGACACTATATCTGGTCTAACTCAAGCTTTCCCCTGTCATCATGCAATCAGGCTGCCCCCAGCAGGGAATTAGAGAATCCCAGTACCATGTACAGATACCCTCACTGAATAGACACTTATCAGAGGGCACATATCAAAGGTCATGAGAGGCAAAACTGTGCAACAGAACATGGTATTGAATAGAGGTTCCATCAGCCCTATCATCCTAAAGCAGCAGATTAAATTATGAACAGGTAAACCCACTTTGGCCAGGTAGACTAAGGTACTATCCCAGGTTTTAATACCTTTGAAGGATCAACAGTAGACTCTGTTTCTCCTTATATCAGACTGGACGCCTCCGTCCAAACACCCAACCCCTTAAAGATATGGAGTCACAGGAGACAGTCATCATTCTGCCTTTCAGCATAGGTCGCATGCGGTGGTGCTGAGCACACAAGTCCCATCATACCCGGGAAAGGAGCCCTCTATTGGAATTTGTAATGGGATGCTCCACAAAAGTAGGTAAGTAACTTTGCACCTCTGAGTAAAGGAAAACTACTCAATCTCCATGAGGATCCCTCTGTCCTGCTGTAAGCAGGACCTGTTCAAAGGCATTAAATGTGGAATGGAGCATGTACCATTGGAAGAGGGGAGACGATGAGGGACCTGGTCTGGCACATCCAGCCCCCAGGCCGTCTCCTCACATCCGACAGTGCTGCCATCCCCAGCGAACATGTGTGGTACGCATGACGAGGTCAAACTCCTAAAGTTACGGCCACATTAACATCTAAAGATCAGACCACGAGTTCAATTCTTATAAAAGGAGGAGACCTTACCGTACGAGTTCCTACTAAATACCTGTCTTTTCAATCTTGAAGTTCTGCTGCTCCTGTGGTGTCCAATCATGCGATGGGTTCCTGATAGAAATACGTTTCTGCAGTGGGTCCCCTTTTATGCCTGACAGACCAATCCAGATGTTGCCAGATGCCCCTCTCTCGCTTGTCAGGGTTGCCATGGTGGGCGTCAAGCATTTGCTTTAGGGCGTCAAGGCCCTAAAGCAGTCTAGTAAGGAAGAAGAAGCTAGGATTAGAACTCGTAATTTATCTGATATTACCTATAGTGATCCAGAAACCTGGCCCCTGGCACACACTGGCCATGGGTATCTTTTACTGTCAATCAAACTACACAGGCTGTCCATCAAACTGCTGATAAGAAGTGCCCTAAAAATACCACCAGTAGAGCCATGGTGGCTATGCTCAGATTTGGAATGTGGTTCACCGTGGGTTATGGACATTGGCGCATCTGGGCACCCCTATGTTTGGAACAGAAAAATCACTTTCAACAGAATCAACCCACTTGTACCAAGGATACAGAATGGATATCACCGAAGCATGAAGTCATTCTGTCACAGTAAAGGATAGCAGCTGGTTTGGCACTGACTGGGTGGCCCCCAAATGTGACCCAATGTATGGCATAAATCTTTGCCCACGGGTGGTTGGGCCCTGGGTTTTCGCTGATGTAGAGAATTTGCCCTATAGTAACAACAATTTCTAGCCTCTCTCTCCCCAAGGCCAGATGGGCACGTTCTGTTTCCACTGGTAGGATCATTTGGCTGTCCTCTCTGTCCCCTCTGTTGGCCTGGAGGACATTAGAGCATGAAGAGAAGCCCTTACTAAACTCACCCAACTGGCCTTAAATGATAGCCAGCAGAACCTGTCTGTACTGAGCAGCTTTTCTCCTTAGAGAACAGAATGGCCTTGAACATTATTACTGCATTGGAAGGAGGCACCCGTGTCTTTGGTTAAATTTTTATTTTGATGTGTATTTATTTTTGAGGTGGGTGGCTGGGGAGCAGAGAAGGGCAGAGAGAGAGAGAGGGAGACACAGAATCTGAAGCAGGGTCCAGGCTCCAAGCTGTCAGCCCAGAGCCTGATGTGGGAATGGAACCCTCGAACCACGAGATAATGGCCTGAGCTGAAGCGGGACACTTAACTGACCGAGCCACCCGGGCACCCCAGCACCCATGTCTTTTTATCCCCAGTGCTGTACGTTCATACCTGATGAGTCTGCTAATATATCCACTTTATTAAATCACATGAATAGCATGGGAATACCCTGAGTTACCCCACCTCCGCATAGGGGACTTAAATCAGCGGTTTGGATCATGGAGCTCTTGGTAGAAAAAAAAAAAAAAAGTTACTTCTTTTAAAAATCGTTACCTTGATCTGTGGTTTCTCTTGCACGTGCCTCTATGGCTGCTGTGGTACCGGCCTCCAGGGCAGCCACATAGTGGCCCCCGGAGCTGGCGAGGCTCCCTGCGGACTGCTCAGGGCACAGCGCAGAAGAGGGGCCGTGTGAGGTCCTGAGAGCCGGTCACGAGGGCGGAAATGTTACAGGAGGTCAGCCGGAGGACGTGACCGCCAGTTGGCCCCGAGTGCGGGGGGGGGGGGGGTGTTCCACCCAGAGAATCAGAAGCTCCTTCCCTCCCTCCCACCCCTCTCCCCACACCCGCCCGGAAGGAACGCTCTGCCCATAGTTCCCATGGTGGGAGCCTGGGAGCCGTTTCCAAGGATGCAGCCTGGAGAAAGCAGCGTTTGCTGAGACCGTGGGGACCATCTACGTGGTGGCAAAACCCAGGTTAGGCTTTTGTAGGAACTTCTAAGATTCCGATGGGCGGGTGTGGAAATCTGCTCGGCCTGTAGGCACGAAGACAAGCCTCCTAAGTTCCCTTGCTGAAGGAACCTGCCAGCCAGCAATCTGGAGCGGCCCGCCTCCTTCTTCCTTGTCTCCTTGCCCTTCCAGAATTGGGGCTAACTTCAGATTTCATGGGGGAAGCTCTGAGTTGGCAAACCAACAGCGAAGCCTTTTGCATATGATTTTCATTTATTTGGTAGACATAAAGGAAGTTCTGTATTCCATTCTTTCACTCGTTTTGGCAATTGGGATCTTTTAAGGGGTTTGTCTGTGTAAACTACCAAGTTGAAGTTAACGGCCTACTACTGTTGGTAATATTCTTTCTCATCCTTTCAGTGTTTGATGTCTGGTAAATTTGCCCCTTTCCTTCTGGATGGCTGTGGGTTGTTTCTTGATCTGTCTAGCTGAAGCTTTCTCATTTTTGATTTTCGGTTTTTGATTTCATGACTTTTGTCTATTGCTTTTTTCAGGTTTCTGTTTCATCAGTTTATGCTCTTATCCTCATCACTTCTTTTTTTTTTAATACTTTGGATTTAATAATTGTATTTTTTTAAAGGCGGAAGCTTTGGTCATTGTTTTTATGTGTTGCTTCTTTTCTGGTGTAAATGTTTAAAGGTAATGAATGCGTCATTCTTTCATCACGGATTTAGTTACAGTCCATAGTTTTGATGTGCTGTGCTTTTCATTTTACAGGTTTTAAAATATTCTCTGATTTTGCATATGATTTCTTTAAATGTTTATTTATTTTTGAGAGAGACGGCAATTGGGGGAGGGACGGAGAGAGGGGGACAGGATCCCAAACAGGCTCTGTGCTCACAGCTGCGAATCTGACGTGGCGACTGAATTCAGGAAAAGTGAGATGGTGACCTGAGCTGAAGTCGGTGGCTCAACCGACTGAGCCACCCAGGTGCCCCTAGCTTGTGATATTGTTAAACTCATGTTTATGCATTGGACATATACCGCTTGAATTTCCAAATATTTGGGGAATTTCCAAATGCCTTTCTGTTATGGACTTCTCCTATAATTTTTTTTTTTTTTTTTTTGCGGTTATGGGACATTCTACAGTTCAACTATGTTTCTATCTTGCTGGAAATTCCAAGTGCATCTATGAATGTGTAGTCTGCTGATGGTATGGAAATGTCAGCTGGGTCATGTTGATTGATACTATTTAATATTTCATCTCCTTGCTCATTTTCTATCTACTGTGCTTTCAGCACAGTCTGCTTGGGATTCTCTCTCTTTCTCTCTCTGTTCCCCTCCCCTGCTCTCTCTCTCTCTGTCTCAAAATAAACAAACTTAAAAAAATTCTGTAAAACAACTTTCTTATAGGCAGCATTTTGCATTTTTGTTTTTACTGGCAATCTTTCTATTTTAATTGAATGTGTAAACATTTGCATTTGATATAACTATCAAGAAGATTGTACTTAAATCTGTCACATTGCTTGTTGTTTTCCATTGATACCATCCATTTTTTTATTCCTTCTTCCATTTACCTGATTTTTTTTTTTGATTCGTTAAGTGCATTTTACCATTCAGTGTTATTTCCACCATTTACTTCTTAGCTATACCCTTGTGTTTTCCCATGGTTGTCCTCAGGTTTATAATACTGCATTTAACTTAGCGCACTGATTTTGATATTAAATGTTGCCATTTCATGTAACTTAATAGATCTTACCCAAATGCTTCCATTTCCCCTCTTCCTTTCTCCTGTCTTTTACACAATTATACTGCTATGCATGTGTGGTAATCTCTCAAATGCATAGCTATTATTTTTGATTTATTTATTTATTTATTAACGTTTATTTATTTTTGAGACAGAGAGAGACAGAGCATGAACGGGGGAATGTCAGAGAGAGGGAGACACAGAATCTGAAACAGGCTCCAGGCCCTGAGCTGTCAGCACAGAGCCCGACATGGGGCTTGAACTCACGGACTGTGAGATCATGACCTGAGCGGAAGTCGGCTGCTCAACCGACTGAGTCAGCCAGGCGCCCCTATTATTTTTGTTTTACACAATAAAAGATCTTTGAGAAAAATTTAACATGAGCGGACACTTTTAAATTTAGCCACATATTGGGGTGGCTGGGTAGTTCAGTCAGCTAAGCATCTGACTTTGGCTCAGGTCAAGATCATGCAGTTCATGAGATCGAGCTCCGCGTGGGGCTCTGTGCTGACAGCTCGGAGCCTGGAGCCTACTTCAGATTCTGTCTCTCTCTCTCTCTGCCCCTTCCCTGCTCATGCTGTCTCTCTCTTTCTCTCTCAAAAATAAGTAAACATTAAAATTGTATATATATTTTGTAATTTGGCAACATATTTAGCAAGTTAGAATTCTTCATCCCATTGTGTGTATAAATTCCCATTTTAACCTTCCCCTGAAGAACTTCTCTAACATTTTTTGTACCGTCAAACAGTTGATGATAAATTATCTCAACGTTTGTTGTTTTGAAAAATTCTTTTATTTGTCCAAGCTAGTGATTGATATTTTCGCTTGGTAAAAAATTCTAGTTTCATAGTCTTCATCTTTAATCATTTTAGAGGTGTCATAATATTTATTTTGGTTTGCATAGTATCTGATGAGAAGTTTGTGATTATGCTTATCTTTCTTTTTCCATATGTTCCTTATTTTTCCTGGTTGCCTTTATAATTTTTTTTCTTTGTCACTGCTTTTTAGTAATTTGCTTTTGATGTACTTTTGAATGTGTGGATCTGTGTCTGTATTTATTCTGCTCTGGGTTCTTTGAGCTTTGACTTAAGTGTGTGGGTATTTTAAATCAAATTTTAAAAATGTTTATTATTTCTTCACATATGTTGGGATAGTTTGCTGTTGTTTCCTATTGCCATTATTGGAGTTGTTTTTGTCATTCGTTGATCTCTCTCTCTCTCTCTCTCTCTCTCGGAACCCTAAGTACACATATCTTAAGCTACTTGATATATTTCTAATAATCTTTTAAATTCTGTTTATTTTCTCTCAGTTTTTCTTTTCTTACTATGCTTATTACTAACCATTTCTATTGCTATGTTTTTAATATCAGTGGAATCTCCTTTTGCAGATTTAATCTGCAGTGAATCTCATTCAGTGACATTTTCACTTCAGATATTTTACTTTTCATACCTAGAAATTCCAGCTGATATATTTTTTATATTTTCCACTTACATCTTCATTATGTTCATATTTTCCTTTAAATACTTGAATAGAGTTCTAATAGTTGTTTTAATGTTCTTGTTGGCTAATTCCATCATTTCTCATTTCTGTTACTGTAGTCAGTTACCAACAGCAACAATCATAGTGTTTAGAAGTGAAATAGGCAAGTAAAATGAATCCTCCTGCCATGGATGTTTTAGGGGAAGAAATTCTAAAACTTTGGAACTAAAAGCAAACTACAGTGTTGAATATGAGTACTGGCTTTATTCTACCCTTTTATTTTTAACATTAATCAGTCAACTTCCACATTAATGAAAGTTGGCCATAGTTATCCCCCCAAAAAATATGAAACTAACTCTTAAAAAAATAACCCAAACTGATTCATATTTCTTTTGGTCATGGATAAGATTTTCCTTTTTCTTTGCATGTCTATTAATTTTTGGATACTTGTTAGACATTTTGACATTATGTTGAGTGTTTGGATGTTGTTTTTTTTTTTTTCTTTAAGGATCACTGGGGTTTGATTTCATAGCCAGTCATGTTACTGGCAGATCAATTTAATCCCTTTAATCCTATTTTGAAACTTTGTTAGTGCGTGGCAAGAGTAGCCTTTTATCCAGAGATAGACTCTGGTTTCTCTACTCTGGCTTGTGGAAACTCAAATATTTCCCTTTCTGATGTGAATATAGAGCGTCGCTCAGCTTATGACTTTCTGCTCCTTCTTTGCTTATCTCTTGAAGTTTTACTTTTCACATCTGTGATTGCTTTGTGATGTGCCAAGTTTTCTAGACTAAACAAGACTAAACTACAATTCCCTCTGTAGTGTGTTTCCAGTTAGAATGGGCAACAAATGGAGGAAGCAGTCATCTTGCAGCATGAAAACATCTTCTCCCAGTAAAACAGTAAACTGGGTGTTGCTGTAAAGATATTTTCCAGATGGGATTAAAATCATAATCAACTAACTTCCAGTCAATCAAAAGATGGTCATCTTAGACCTGATTTAATCAGATAGAGGTCTTTATTATTTATTTATGTATTTTTTTAAAGATTTTAATTTTAGTTTTTATTTGAGAGAGAAAGAGAGAGAGAGAGAGAGAGAGAGAGAGAGAGAGAGAGAGAATCCCAAGCAGGTTACACAGTGCAGAACCTGATGCAGGGCTTGATCCCACGATCCTGGGATCATGACTGAGCCAAAATCAAGAACTCCACCGACTGAGCCACGCAGGCACCCCTCAGACAGAAGCCTTTAGAAGAAGGTGTAGGCTTTTCCTGAGGAGAGGGACTCCAAACAGCAGCTGGACCTGTTAGTGCTTTCCCATTCCCCTGGATTTTCTCTTCCTAACTGTCCACCTGTGGATTCAAGCTTCATCAAGCTCACAGAGTTCTAGCCTGCTCATGATCCCAATTCCTTGTAATAATTATATACAATTATTTAATCATGCATACTTATTATTATATTAATTAAACATAGGTATATATTGCATATATATATACATATATATATATCCATATATATGTCTTGCAACAGCCTCATTTTACCAGCCCCAAAATTGCATAAGTCTATTTATTTGTTTATTTATTTATTTCTTATGTTTATTTTTGAGAGAGAGAGAGAGAGAGAGAGAGAGAGAGAACGAGTCAGGGAGGAACAGAAAGAGAGGGAGACAGAGGATCTGAAGTTGGTTCTGCACTGACAGTGGAAAGTCCAATGTGGGGCTTGAACTTATGAACCATGAGATCATGACCTGAGCTGAGGTCAGACACTTAACAGACTGAGCCACCCAAGTGTCCCAGCCAATTTATTTTAATAATTATATATACATATATATATGTATATATATATATACACACACACACATATACACTTAAATACATATATACCTATACATTAATATAATGTAATATAATATAATAAACATAATAAACATAATAAACATAATACATATAATAAATATAATATAATATAATATAATATAATATAATATAATATAATATAATAGTTTGTATATCTCCATCCTATTCATTCTGCTTCTCTAGTTTAACCCGGGCTGATTGGAAATACTTATCAAATCCTGAAAGGGATGTCTTTGTAAATTTTTTGAGCCCATTTCCTGTGTGGCTCCCTTTTTTTTATGAATTCTGATGCACAGATTTCACCTGCTTTAGCATCCTCAAATTCTGACCTTGCTCTCCTGAACTCAGCAGGACTTTAGGTTTCTGTTTGGATTTTTCCTTCCTGCTAATAATTGCTTCCAGGCACACTAGGACTGTTGTAGGTTTGCCTCATTTTTTTTTTCCCTTTCATGAAGTATTATGTCCCGCATGGGTTTTATTCAATATGTGTAAACCACCTTTTAAAAATATTTTCTTAGTTTTCTATTTGTTTTAGGTTGGAAGGTGAAGTTCTAGATAATGACTATAACATTCCTGAAAACAAATCTTTGGCCTAGATTTTTTTGTTTGTTTCTACATGTTTTAAGGACTTAATTTTTTAGAACAATTTTAGGTTTGCAGCAAAATCGACAGAAATGTACAGAAATTTCCCATATACTCCCTGCCCCTACACATGCCTAGTCTCCTCCATTATCAACATTTTCCACCAGAGTGTTATATTTGTTACACTTGATGAATGTATATTGGCACACCATAATCCTTCCTAAATTCATAGTTTACCTTAGAATTTATTCTTGAAGTTTTACATGCTGGGAGTTTGGATGGTCTAGATTTTTTAATATGTGAAAGTTGACTGTCCTTAGAGCTGAAATTTACCATAATCTGCCCACTCTAACCCAGTGACAGAAAATGGAAATATTTCAGACTGTATTTGAAGGTATTGGTGAGGAAGGAAAAAAAAAATCCTGATTGTGCCTTTCTAAGTTCATCGGATTCAATTATTCATTTGTATATATTACCTGGTATGTAATATACTCTCAGAACTTTTGTTGACCCATACTGAGTTGGGCTTCCAGCACCTACTAACACAGCACCTGTTACATAATTCATTTAAAACAGTAGACTCTAGTGGTTAAGAACTTAAAAACTAGATAAAATCATATTTGGATTTGAGTTGCTAATTGACTAATTATGTGCCTTAAACGCAAATTTATTAATTTCTAGTAGCCTAATCTTCTTCATCTGAAATAGATAACAGTTACAATTTCAACCTCATTGGTTTGGCTGGTTTGCAAATTTCTTAGCACTAATGTTATTGTCACATTCCGAGCGCTCGACTTATTTTTAAAATACTGAGTGTATTTTTTTTTATTTAAAAATAATAAATATTTAAATAAAATTAGCCTGTTAGCAAAAACTTTTCTTCATGTTTGAAGAAAAAGGGAACCCAATTTGTTTGGAGCTTTGGATGTGATTGTGTAAGTAATCCAGATGATCCCCTCTTCAGATGCTTGAAACTTAATTCAGCAGGGAATTAAATTCAAACTGACTTATGCAATACAGACCACATATCAATTCACATAACTGAGATGTCCAGAGGTAGAGCAGGTCTCAAGTGTTTGACGAGCTGTGCTAATCAAGAATCTTCTAAAATCCACCCTATTCCTTATGCTGGTTTCACCCTCATGCTGACTTCGCTCAGGGTAACCAAATGGCTGTAGTAAATCCTGGGTTTACAACTATATATTTCACCTTCTAAAGTGTGAGAATTTCTACACATGTATAAAACAAATGCCCCTTCTTTTCTTGGATAGCACCACTTGAGGTCACACGCCCATCCCTTCTGGTCAAAGTAATGGCTTATCCTGAGAGATAATCTGGGATTAAATGTCCATATGGTTGAATCAACGAATGGTACAATAGGTAGCATATGGTACTTACTTGTGTGCCTCTGACCTATCTCTGTGTTGGGGCTGGAGTTAATCTTACTCAGTCAGCACTATTGCTGTTCAATGGGAAAAATTACAATGACTTCTACGAAGACCATGTGTAACACCCATATTTTTTTGTGTGTGTAGAAACAGAGTGTGTTCGAGTATTTTCTGTCGTGGGAAACTTACTGCATGCCCAAGTCACATGCTTTGATTGTTGGCAAGATTTTGATCTGTATGTATGTCTCAGGTTTTGTGTTTGAGAATGAGCTTGGACAAAAAAGATGTCTGCTCGTCTGTACTGACCAAGGCAGTCTGAGACATATTTATTTAATGGTCCTTTGGTATAAGGAAGAATTTTAAGCGCTTTACATATATCTGATTATTTAATACTTTTTTCAAGTTTATGAAGCTAGATCCAGAACCATTTGCATTTTACAAATGAGGTAACCTGCAGAACGTAAGGGTCACAAAGAAATTAGCAGAGCTAGGGATTGAAATTCAGCTAGTCTGGCTCCCAAATCCATGTTCTTAACCAAATACAATAATACAATATTTATTAGTTGAAAACTTTAGTCTAGAGAGAGATGAAAGACTATAAAACCTGTTTAGTTAGTAGTGAAAACTTGCTCTAGCTCACTCTACCAATTTTCTATCTATCTATCTATCTATCTATCTATCTATCTATCTATCTATCCTCATCTATCTAATCTATTGATCTATCCTCTATCATCTATCTATTTTCCTATCTATCATCTACCTATCTTCCCATGTATCAAAATAACCTATTTTGCTAGCAATAGTAGGGGTACATTATTGAATAACTTGTAATAACTACTTCCAAATGTTCCACTCTTTATTTTTAATATGATGCATACATACTTTATTCATTCAGTTATTCACTAAAAATGCACTACACATGTATTCAACCCTAGACACTGAACTAGTTCCTTGGAATAGAAGGATTTAAGATAAGTCTGCTGTTCTTAAGGATGCCACAGTCTTGTCCCCTGGACGAATGTTTTTGAAATTGTAGACCATAAGTCATCATTTCAATTAAAAAAAAAATAGAATGGAAAATGTCAGAATTCTTTATATGGAACAAGTGTAAGTGTTACCTTACACTTACACAAGTTTTGTTGGTGAGTGTTCTATGTACTAGTTTATGGTATAAACTGTGTTTCTTAATGTAGGGAATGGCCCAAAATATGTTAGAATGACTACATTAGAACCTAGTCAACCAAATCTTTAGAACTTTCTTAGCCATTTTACTTTATATCATTATATTACAGGGACATGAGGAAAAGGGCTGTATCTTATATTCCACTTCATCCCTCCTGGCACACATTCTAATAATTTGTTCAGGATAACTGCTTAATGCAACCGGTTGTCTTCCTGATTAATGAAGAAGAAATGTTTTATTTGGAATTATTGTTGTCCAGTTTTGATTGATAACTACTTTCTTTGGATTTATTTTAGGAGTCATTTAGACAATATGTTTGAGTTTGTGGTGAGGAAAACAAGTGGTTGGTTGACCAAAATTTTGAGTTTTTCAACCAATTTATGTTCTTTTTAGAGAAGAACCCAAGCCTAGTTTATGAGCAGCTATCACAAGGCAATAATTCTTGTTCTCTAACCTTATTAAAGTAGATTTGTTTTGTCAATGTTGAGGTAAAATGGCTTTAAATAGTATTATTAAACCCTAAGCTAAGCAATAGCTTTACCATCAGACTTTATGCTTTGTGGTTGCAGCACCTTATGGATTTATTCTCCTTGCTGTCAGCATAAAAAAAGACCAGCTGGAAAAGCCTACATTAACTGAAGACCACAGGATTCTGGACATGCAGATGACCCAACATTAGGGAATCTGGGATGGAAATTTCATGTGTGTGGAACAATTTCATTAGCCCAGAAATGCTGCTGACTATCTCTTTCTCTTCACCTCTCAAACTTGCGCAAACACATAAAAATATGGAATAGTTTCTACCATTTTCTCTGAACTAACAGTATCCTTTGGCATCTCACCTCTATGGAAAGTATGGAAAGAAATAACCAAAGCAAACAATTTGTTCTCTTTGAGTCTAAGAAAATGCATTAGAACAACCTTTGTAGGAGGTTCATGGCTTTTCCACAAAGAATGTCTGTGTAGTTAATGTTCACATGTTCATTTTTAATGTAGTTTCTTTTCTTTCTAAACTTATTGATAGTCATCTGGAAAAGTAATTCTTTACAAGATTTATTCATGTTACAGAACACTTCCTTAACTAATTTTCACTGTAGTTTGATATGAGTCTTTAAAATCTATCATCTATCTATCCAGCTATCTCTCCATCTATCAATCATTCACCTATGCCCTTCCTTCCTTCCTTCCTTCCTTCCTTCCTTCCTTCCTTCCTTCCTTCTTCATTCATTCACTGGTTTAAACACAGTCAAAGGAAAAAACCTCAAGAAGCTTAAAAGATAATAATAGTACTCCTCAATCTTACTCAAATCTTTCACAGAATTCTCTAGGTAGCTACTTTTACAAGGCATTTATTCTGGTAATATTGCATAAGTATAAATTGATGCAAAAGTCACAAATATCTTTCAAAAAGTGACTGTGAGAAAGTGCCTGGGAACCTTAAAAGGTAGCTCATAGCAGTGTGATGTTTCATTGTTATATTTTGAAATTGCTTATTAATAAAGTAAATTAAGTTCATATGGGAAGAAGAGATGGAAATTAATTTACTATACCTTAAGAACTCTTTCTAGGAGCTTGGGAAATCAATTTTTGGTCACTCTTGTCTGTTTGTGCACTTACAGTGCAGCATCTAAAGCTATCCATAAACATGGCTTTAGGCTAGAAGGAATATTCCCACTGGTCTTAATAGAATTAGTCGTTTGGAGGAATGAGTCCCATTTAATGTTGGCAGTTAATTTAAGGTGAGGAGGGCCTTTTGGGTTCTCCCTTAGACAAACAATGGACAATTAAGTACATTTTACCTTTGAAAACCTGAAATGTGTTTTCATCTACGTCTACATGTAACCCAGACTCTGAGTCAACGAAACATACTTATGAATATTTCTGTCACATACAGGTTGGAGTGGTGTAGTGGTATTAATTTGGGGGTGTTTGACTAAGCAAATATATTAGTATTTTAACGTTCAGAGATCCAGTTCTCTTTAAAATGACCCTTTAGGGGCGCCTGGGTGGCTCAGTCGGTTAAGCGTCCGACTTCGGCTCAGATCGTGATCTCACGGTCCGTGAGTTCGAGCCCCGCATTGGGCTCTGTGCTGATGGCCCAGAGCCTGGAGCCTGCTTCAGATTCTATGTCTCCCTCTCTCTCTCTGCCCCTCCGCCGCTCACACTCTGACTCTCTCTCTCAAAAATAAATAAACGTTAAAAAAATAAAAAAATAAATATAAAATGACCCTTTAGACAGTAGTCTAAGCCCCATCTTGCTTGACTAGTAGGTTTTCAGTCTTTTGTAAGCTTCCACACCCCAAGGATTTCTGGGTGATTCTGAACAACGTTTATGTGTTTACAAATTCTTCCTGTTTGTCACTTGTCCCAGATCTTATGTCTATAGGTGATGACATTCCCAAAATAACTCCAACTAACCATCTGTTATGTCCTGGACTTCCAGCCCACACGTTGCAGGGGCCATCTTCCATCAGCGGGGGTGCCTTTGATCTTGCCTTTACTACCCCGAATCTATTTGTGCCTTCACAATTCTCTTTGAAATGGAGCAAGAGGAAGGAAAAAGAACAAAACTGTTTACCTCATGCTCTCAATTATCAATCCATTTCCTAGTCAACATAATTATAATTTGCAGAGATAGAGCATAACTCTTCATGAAGATATTTTACATTTTTATGCTTACAAAATTAATTCACTATAATTAGGGCTGTCAGACTTAGTAACAAAAGTGCTATATATACTTTATACTTGCATAGAAGTTATTTGTTCTGTGCCTGAAATTTCAATTTAACCAGGCATCCGTATTTTCTCTGGCGGCCTTAACTAACTCAGAATCTTCCTCCTAGTACTGGTTACTTTTAAAAAAGACATTTTGAATCGGCAAAAATAATCCAATTAAGAATAAATCTAGCCTAAGGCATCTAAACCTTCCCCTAAAGACATAGAGAAATTTTTTGATCCTTAAAAATAGCAATTTCCATCATCATTTATCTATCAATGGTTCAAGGATATTCGAGTTAAGTTTCAGACCATCCTTCAAATGGCTATTTCCCTTCCTAAATGGCTATTTCGGTGCTTAGTGTGAAATTTCTCTTCAAGGTAGTGCCCTGACCTTGGGGATACTTCTTTTGTTTCAAGGTTGGTTGATAGGATGATTTCCTCAGATTCTCCTTTCTAGAAGTCTGAAGGATAATCCCTTTCCTATGTTCCAGTTTTTGCCACTCTAGTCCAATCATAAGGAATATAGAAAGCATTTGTAAATTATGTCAGCGGTATTTTCAGGACTGTCCAAATGAGAGAAGAATGAGATGGGAAAAGTCATGTTGCCCCCATATAGAAATGTCTTCACCTGTAATTTAAATGAAGGGGCTTCTCGAATACTGAAGCTCTTAGTTGTGTTAGAATTCTTACAATTCTTTGCATTTAGTGATATGACAGGGGCACTGGCTGAAGTTTAGCTGTAAAACGTTTGGCCAGATTAGTATTTGGTGCGTTTGGGTTAATTCTGCATTGAGAAAACAGACACTCTGCTCTGATGTGGATCACAAAAATCTGCAAACTCAGTTTTTATCACCTATTTACTGTCAGATTTGTATCAGTGCTGAAATGCTCTAGCAATCAAATTAATTCAAATCTGTTTTAGCATCTCCTTACCCTAAGATTAAAAGTATTCACAGTATTGTGTTACGGAATATGTTTGCATGGTTTCCTTGCACTCAGCTTACCTAGTTTAGACCTTGCTAATGCAGCCTTTCGATCCGTTAACTACTGACGCATTAGCTCTATTATCTGTTGCCTCAAAAATTTGTAACAGAGTCTGACCCTTTGACCCCATCCTGGCAAAGTAGTAATTAATGTCAGATACATTTTGATAACACTATTAAAATTGTTTTAAATGCTGGAGCAGCTAATTAGAGAGAGTAGTTTCCTGTATTACTTTACCAACCACCGTCCCAGGGTGAATATTATCTTTGTGATTAAACACAACAAAATACCTAACACTTCAAGAAAATAATCAAATAAAGCATATTTCTGTAGAGGGTGTGTTTATCTAGGGAGCTTATTTAACAAAGCAGCAATTCCTTCTCCTGTACGATTCAGAGAGTGAAATGGCACTCTGACCCAAGACATTCTTTACATTATGATGGCACTGTTTGTGTTTTGAGAAGTTATGAAACTTGGCGAAGGTCATCGTTGGGTCCTGCAATCTGGTACAAGATTAATTTTTCCAATATATTTTGTGGGTGTGGAAAGGATCAGGGGAGGCATGTAGGCCATGCTAGTGTCTGATGAAATTTTCCTTTGACACCTGCTGCCTGTCCACATTTTTTTATGAGGAAATGTTGCTTATGCTTGATGAGCCAGGAATATTTTGACCGTGACGCTATTCACTTATGAATAAATCCCAGAAACCTCTTTATTTTCAGATTTTGTAAATACTAGACTAAAGCTGGGAAATCAAGACATAATTTGATCCCAAATATTTTTTTTCAACATTTCACATTAATTAAAGCCTAAGATGCATTTGGCTAAGCTGTTAAAGTAATTTTAAATCCAAACCAACACTTGGTCAAAGTAATCTCATCTTTAAAAAATCTCATGATTACTTCACACAGTATCATTGGATTTCTTTTTTTCTCTTTAATAAAGTGGATGGATGTGGTATGCAGGACGCAGGATTTTTTTTTTCCTCTTCCTTTTTTCTTCTAACTGAAAACAATCAATAAATGGATAAGAAAACAGGTTTACTTTTTGAAACTTTCAAACTACTATTTTGAATACTTTGAAAAGTATCATCAAAACATGAAATGAATAAGTGGACTGAGTTGTAAATTTTCAATATCACTAAGGAAAAATTTTGTGATTTTATGTTAGAAAAAGAATTGGTGATATCTGATATTAACCGCCATATTGGTTTATCCACACCTCCCTGGTATACTCAGCTCCATCAGTATGGGTAGATGCTGGAACACACTCTGGTCATTTCCATTTTGTCTTTGAGTATATGACTTACTTCACCTCACAATCCCTCACATTTCTCATCTAACCCTCCAAACTCTATACCACTTTCAAGGAAAGGTGTCCACCATGAGGACATTTCTGACCATTCAAGCACACATCAGACTGTCTTATGTCACCATTCTCCTCCGGGTCAGTAATACCAGGACCTTACTACGCATAATTAATGCAAATTGATCTCTTACCCTATGCCTGGAATGTATTGATTTATGTAGTCTTATGAACAATCAAGGAAGGTAAGTATTGCCATTTCTCTATTCCGCAGAAGATGAATGTTTGCTTTAGAGATGTTGAAAAATTTACCTAAGGATACCTAGCCGATCTACACTGATTCTAAGTTCCTTATACTATGTCTTGTGGCTTCACAACAGGGATCTAGTCAATACTGCAAGGCAGCTATGGGTGGGGCTTGGAGGGAGAGGAGAAATGGTTCCAGAAGGCTTCTGATTTACCTAAGGGAAATGGGCTTCAGAAGATAGTGTGCCCCAGTCTTTTGAAACCCACTCACATAAGCTTGTCCAGGTGAAAACTCATGGGACAAACACAAACACACGGGCACACACACACACACACACACACACACACAGGCACCCACACACATGCACAAGCAAACACTGAGGGCCTGTATATAGGGTGGAGCAGGCAAAGAAGCACATTTAATCAATCCCTCATCTGTATTTTGGGTCTCAAGTCAAGAAAGAATCAGTATTTCTGATGGCTTCCTGTTTTAGGCTGCTTTACCTCCTGTCTCTCCCTTTAGAAGCTGAGCATGCTATTAACCATTTTGTTTCTCCCACATTTGCTGTTGGATTTACTTATCATTAGCTTATTTATCCTAAAATATGCTAAATGTGGCAATTTGGGCTGCTAAAAGAAGTTTTTGTTTTTGTTTTTGTTTTTGTTTTTGTTTTTGTTTTTTTATTTGTTTTGTTTTGTTTTTTAATACAAGATCTTATCTTGGGGGGAAACACAAGAGTTATATTTGTGGCTTTTACTATCTTAGTCCTTATAGTTTAAAATGAGTCAGACTTGCTGTTTTCCCACATATTCTAAGGAGAGACTGCCACAACGACATCTTCAAAACACTCATATTTATAGGCTTGTGAAGACTGCCCAGTGATAAGGTGTGCTTATTACTTGAATCTTGTATTCTGTTCTGGAACTTTATAGGGCCAAAGAGACGATGATGATAGGAAGCCCAAGAAACCGGGGTGGCCACAAAACTGTGAGGACCCAAGAAATATTTTGGAAACAGCTCTTAGGTTTTGCTAAATTCTGAGTTCCTCACTAAGACCTCAGTGGCAGCAAGGATCACTGAATACTAAATTAGCTCAGGTATGGATCTCTGAATTTTGAAAACTGATGTATGTGGATAGCTACCTTTCTAAAATAGCTATGATTTCTTTCCCACATCATATCAGTGAAGGAATTTACAAGGGTCCAACAGTACTCTGGCCTTCTAGTGTCATGCATTTGTGACTCAGCATTCTGTGGATTGCATATGGCTGCCTTCTGTGGGCATTGCTTCCAGGAGGCTAGCTGTTGTCTGTGGTGCCCACAGCCCTGAGGTGGCCTTTTAAGAAGTCGTGTGTTTAATATTACCGATCAACTCAATCCTCACATTCTGTGTTTATCAGGACTCTCCAGAGAAACATAAACAACAGGATATATGTATGCTGAGAGAGATTCCTTTTACGGAATTGGCTTTCACAGTCGTGGGGGGCTGGCAAACCTGAAATCTAGAGAGAAACCTGGCAGGATGGAAATTCATGTAAGAGCTGAAGCTGAGTCTTGAGTTCGAAGTGAACTGACTGAGAGCTCAGGCAGGGTTTCTACGTTGCTGTCTTAAGGCCACATTGGGCATTGTTTCTCACTTAGGAAACATCAGTCTTTGCTCATAAGACCTTCAGTTGATTGGATGAGGCCCCAACATTGTGAAGGGGAGTCTTCTTTACCCAAAGTTGACTGATTTAATTAATCATATATAAAAAACATCTTCATGACAACATTCAGACTGGCGGCATAGCCTAGCCAAGGAAACAACTGGGCACCATAGCCTAGCCAAGCTGACATAAAATTAACCATCAGACATGCTCTGCCTCCAGATTAGAATGATACGGAAAGATAAATATAAAGAGAGGAAATGTAAATTGTTTAGAAAGTGAGGTCTGGATTTTTTTTCTTGAACTTTAATGTTTTCTTTAATCAAGAACATGTGAGCAATAACACCGTCCCCACCTCACATGCAGTTACAGTTACGCTAAAATCAATCAATTGGTGTCTAGTGTACTATTGCATGTGAGTCACTTGAGCTGGAAATAAAATATAAACTAGAGAAGCTGGTTCTCAGCATTCCTTTGTTATGGAATCATTTTAATCAAATCAACATATTTAAAATTTTTTTTTCAACGTTTATTTATTTTTGGGACAGAGAGAGACAGAGCATGAACGGGGGAGGGGCAGAGAGAGAGGGAGACACAGAATTGGAAACAGGCTCCAGGCTCCGAGCCATCAGCCCAGAGCCTGACGCGGGGCTCGAACTCCCGGACCGCGAGATCGTGACCTGGCTGAAGTCGGACGCTTAACCGACTGCGCCACCCAGGCGCCCCTCAAATCAACATATTTTAGTCTTGCAAACTTATTTATTCAAAAATATTCATTGAACGTCCTGCACGATTTTCAACTCTGGATACATGGCAAAGAGCAAAACAAAAAAAATCTGTTTTCATGGACTTCATATTTCAGTGGGTGTTGGCTGATGATGAGAAGTAAAGGCGACACTGATGGGAGAGGGAAAATTTTAAGGTGGCTTATTATGTGAGGTGTCTCTAAGGAGGTCATGTTTGAATGGAGATCTGAACAAAGAACATGAGTTCTATAGATATCTGGGGAAGGAAGAAATGGCAATGTCCAGAATATTCAAGAACCAGCTGGAGATAAGTGTGGCTATAGTGAGGAAGAATAAGATAGGAGATGATGTTAGAGGAGAGGGGCAAGGACATCCAAGCCTTAGTTGGTGAGGGATTTGGAACTTAAGTCTTCATGAGAATTTTGAGTGCAAGAGAGATTCCTATAGATTTTGAAAGGATTCTTCCGAAGCTCTGTAGAGAAGAATTTCTACTTGAGGCCAGGTTGTGGTATTTAAAGAGTCGCTTGAACCAAGGACATAGCAGTGGAGAGAGTGAGAAGTGTCAGATTCCATATACATCAAACACATCTATCCAGCTTGAATGGTACAATGCTACTATTTGTATTAAGGTGCCTCCCAAAGGGCAGATGCAAACACAGAAGCTCTCACCGGCATAGCGGGTCCCCTTCAGTTAAAAGTGTGAGACATCTGTTGGAGTTAGGAGGAGACACAGGAAAGACATGAGGCCTAGAGATGAGGTGGAGTTGCGGTGTTGTGTCTCTTCCCAAGCAGATGCAATGAGTGAGTCATCTTCTGCTTTGCTCTTCCTCTGAAGAGAGACAGAGAGAAAGAGAGGCAAAGAGAGGACAGTGAGCAGACCTGGAATCAGCTTGTCTGTTCACTGAGTAATAAGCTTTCCCCTTTTCCAGATGCTTTGGTTTTCTTATGTAGAGTTCACATCCTTCCTCCGACTCCTTTGCCTGCTCCTTCAAAGTATCTCCCTTCCAAAAATTTTTTTAAATTAATTAATTTATTTATTGGGGGTGGGGCAGAGAGAGAGAGAGGGAGAGAGAGAAACCCAAGCAGGCTCTGTGCTGTCAGAGCTCAATCCCATGAACTGTGAGACCATGACCTGAGCCCAAAGAGTGTCAAGAGTCAGACAGTTAACTGATTGAGCCATCCAGGTGCTCTGCCTTCCATCATTTTCCAGGGAAGCACAGGAACCACAAAAGCTACACATACAGACTGACTTGCAAAAGATATCAAAGCTCAAAGAGTAACTGATTCCACTAAGGGGGCGTGCTGGGGTGGAGAAGATAGGACTTGTGAGGCTAAGACAGGACTGGGGCATCACATCCCACAGATCATTGCAAGGTGAGTTGAGAGTGGATTGGTAATCCAACACTTGGGGATAGAATTCTTTGTATGAGTGAGTGTATTGGGGAGAACATGTTGGATCAACCCCAGAGCCGGTTTGTTACCCAAAGAAGAGGGTAAGGGGGTCACCTGGCTGGTTCAGGTGGTACAGCATGTGACTCTCGATCTCAGGGTCATGAGTCCCAACTCTATGTAGAGTGTAGAAATTACTTTGAAACAAAACAAAACAGAACAAAAACATTCAAGGCAAACTAAAAGGTAAGGAATTTAATAAGATTCGAAATATCAACCCTGCTACACATCTTGATGTAAATGTGTGAGGAAGAGGAGAATGTTGTTTAAATATCTTGTCTGGACCATAACTTCTTTAAATGATACATAATTGATTCCTGTTATTCACAGTACTTAGGTTCTATAAAGTTGCTGTGGATATGAAACTAACAAATATGGACCCATTGCAAATAGATATCTGTAAGCCTTTGGTCAGGATATTTTCATAAATTAGTTAATGCATAATCTTGTCTTACATGTGTTTATCTTTATAGACACCTTCTTTAATATATATTGTTAATGCATTAACACTGAAATCATGGCCAACAGCACTATAGCTCCTGTCTGAAGGAAGCTTCTCTAAAACATATATTTTCTCTGTAAGGCACATCACAGCTGTCTTGCTCTGAGGAACAGTAGACAGCAATCAGCACCATACTTGGAGGCCATTTTAAATAGCAAAATCTCCAACAAAAGCCCAAAACTTTTAAAAAATAGGGAAACGTAGCTCTAAATAGACCATGAAAAGGACACGTGTTTACAGTATGAAAGCTGAAACAAGAAATCAGGGCATCGCCTTACTTGACCTCGTATGGGCACATGCACATCAGGCAAATGTGAGTCAGTTTTTCACCGCTCTGCATATGTCCATGAATAATCATGAAAGCACTGTAAATATAGATTTGAGGTTACAAATACATTTTTGTGAGTGGGATTTGCAAATATGAATTTGCAAATACTTTAGATCACCTTTACTTCTCTGGAAATGGACTACAGTGAGTCAAAAATATTTATTAAAAAAGTTATGAACAACACAAGGACTACTTATTTCTTCCTATCTGTGATTTGCACTTGTACAAAAGAATCCAGGGTCTATGTAATTCTCCTGGAGTTTTTTTAGAACTCAACTGGAAATATGAAGAAGTGAATTTAGGCAGTTTGGAGTGTGCACCTTTGTTGGTTAGTCTCTGTGTTGCTATGACCACCCATTGTCTATTTCTGGAATGGGTACAGTAACACATATTTCAAAAAGTTGCTATGAAAATTGACTGAAGTATCTAGCAGTTTTGAGCAGCTAGTACATTTTTATCGATGCCATGCATGTTTCCAAACTCAGCTTTTATTGTAGCTTCATAGTCTCTCTTGATTCCTCTTACCCTCTACTTCTAGGAAACACCAAACAAAATAAAGGAGTATTTTTCAGTAATCACTACCCTAAGATTGTGATACGATAATCTTGTTCCCATTTTACGCATGATTATTCGTCTATCTAGCAAGTTCTTTTGTAACATAGTAGAGAATAAATAATAAATGTTAAAAATAAGCAAATAAATGTACGAACAATGAAGTCATATTTACTTTTTTAGGCTTTGGTAGAACTGGCTTCACTGTGAGATGTATAAAGTCTAGCATTTCTCTTCTAAATATTTATAAGTAAGAAATATAAACATGAGTTTGTGGCTAAGCACCGCGCTTAGGATGGTATATGTTTTGATGCAAACAACATAATAATAAAAGAAATGGAACTCTAAAACAGAAGATTTGCCTATTTTTATGAAAGTTCTATGAAGATGCATTTAGAGTTTATGAAGAACAGGTCTAACATGGCCAAACCCAAGTATTTTTCTACATTTCAAGCCTCAATGAAATGAAAGGACTAGCACTGAATGACAATTTTAATAGTCCATTAATAGTAACAATAATTGAATCATTTATTTTAAGCACTCATTATTTATTAAACATTCTAGTGAAACTGTGCATTATGTTACATATATTTCATATCAATCTGCAGTGGAAGCAATTTCTATCTCTATTTTAGAGAACAAAGTAAAGTTAAAGAAGTTATGGGGGCGCCTGGGTGGCTCAGTCAGTTAAGAATCTGCCTTCAGCTCGGGTCATGATCTCGGGGTTTGTGGGTTTGAGCCCCACATAGGCCTCTGTCCTCACTCCTCGGAGCCTCGAACCTGCTTCAGATTCTGTGTCTTCCTCTCTCTCTTCCCCTCCCCCACTCACACTCTGTCTCTCTGTCAAAAATAAATAAACATTAAAAAAAAGAAAAGTTATGGAAATAGTCTAAGGTCACGTAGCTCTTAAATAGCACGGCTGTGATTGGAACTCAGGTTCTGTCTCTAAACTTTCATTTGTCTTTTCTAAACTTTCATTTATCTTCAATGACTGGATTAGAAATGAATTCTATGAAATATTTTAATCAAACTGCTAGGTTTGTATACAGCCTGCAAAAAAGCGGGATCCTAAAACTTCTAAAGAGGATCTTCAAAGCCTTATATTTTTAAAAATGTTTTATTATTTATTTTTGAGAAAGAGCAGGGGAAGGGGAAAAGAGAGAGGGAGAAAGGATCCCAAGCAGGCTTGGTGCTGTTGGCAGAGAGTCTGATGTGGGGCTCGAACTGGAAGATCATGACCTGGGCTGAAATCAAGAGTCAGATGCCTAACCTACTGAGCCACCCAGATTCTTATTTAAAAATCTTTGCTAGAGGGGCGCCTGGGTGGCGCAGTCGGTTAAGCGTCCGACTTCAGCCAGGTCACGATCTCGCGGTCCGTGGGTTCGAGCCCCGCATCAGGCTCTGGGCTGATGGCTCGGAGCCTGGAGCCTGTTTCCAATTCTGTGTCTGCCTCTCTCTCTGCCCCTCCCCCGTTCATGCTCTGTCTCTCTCTGTCCCAAAAATAAATAAACGTTGAAAAAAAAATAAAAATAAAAATAAAAATCTTTGCTAGACAAACAAGTCTACTTCAAATATGGGGCTGTCTCATCTGGGAACGGCAAATTAAAAGGGACGGCCCCAACCATGTAGAGGCTAATTGTCATTGCTAGAATGATTATCGACATAGAGGTTTTGTTAGGAATAACAACATAAAATTGAGAAGATGCAACTACATTCAGATAGGAAAAATGAAAGTTATTAAAACCAGAAAACATGCTCTATATAAATAAAGCACTTTTTCTTTCTTCCAGATTTTCCATCCTGACCTACAAAGTATGGTTTATGTTGGAAAATGTTTTTATCTTAGTCATTTTGGTTTTGGGGATAGCTATAACACATTAAAACTCATCTCTATCCTGTATCGTTTCCTTTTCAATCAACCTCAGCTTTCCGTGAGTAAAAAATAACAGAGTGCCTGTGTGAGAACACAAAAGATAAAGCTCTAAGATTTTTTTTCCCCCTCTCTAAAGAGGCTTATGCAATGATTGGAGCAGACACCAGGAAATTAGACCAAATGGTAGTGTTAAATCCATTAGCCAACCTACATTCTCCAGTGAAAAATGACATAACTTTTAACAGTTTGGGTGAAAAAATTAAATATGTGGCTAGGATCTTTAATTCCTTTGTGGGTTACTCTCCCAGTAAGTATTTGCTAAAGTTTCACCATATGTACTTACTTGGCTCACGGTTGAGATCACGTGCAAAATTTATTTAACAGGCATATTCTCAAAACCGTTTAAGCCATGAGAGGGTCTTTTCCATTTCCTTGGTAGGTTTTTATTCCTTGTATTTTATTTAGGATTTGGGGAATATGTGAGTGTGTGTGTGTGTGTGTGCGCGCGCACGTGCACGCATGTGCACATGTAAATGAGTTTTGTAGGAGATTTTAGGATTAGTTAGACAATGTAAATATTCAGTTATCTAGTCTTTCATTCCTTGGACTGAAATACTTTCTTAGAGTTAAAAGAAACACCATTTATCAAAATGAAAGGGAAACCTGCAGAAGAGAAATATTCCCTGTTGTTAACCAAATGAAGTGAGACTTTAAAGTCTACCTGTAGTTAAGGAACGCAAATCAATACCATCTATAAAAACCCAAGCAAGGCCAAAAATCAGATGTCTTTTTTTTTCTTTTTCAAAAAGTAAAACACATCAACGGATTTTTGAGCCTGATGGTTAGAGCAAAACATTAGCCTTAGGTGCTAAGAAGTTGCTTACAATACAAAATGGGAAAAACCCATTTTTCCTGAGGTCAGAATAGCAGGCTCACCACAGGATGCAATTTAAAGGATACTCAGTGGTCTCCACCTGTCCAGATTCTTGCTTTCCCTGCTTGCCATGGTACCTGACTATCATTATGAAAGAGAGATTCTTCAACATCTAGAGTGATTTGGATTGACAGTCAACTGAGAACAAGTCCCTTCAAGAATATGCCTTATTGGGGGGGGGGCAAAGAGAAGTCACCCAAAGGGCACCCTGAGGTAAAGATTGAGGCTGCATGAAAGATATTTTGTACTTCTTGGTAATGTGACTCAGGGAAAGCATTGAGTCAGATGTTTAGTTATACTGTTGTGGCTTCTCAGTGGAATCCATAACTAACACAGAGGAAAAGGTTGCTCTTTTACGTCCTAGGCAGAAAGCGCACACTTAACCAGAGAAAAAAATATGGCAGGACCAATTCTTTGGAGCCATTCTGTTGAAAGTCTTTCTAATTTCATCATCATGCCAATATTGCATGTGCATCAACATCCAAAAGAGGGCTAGTTGACCAGAAGACAGCAATAAGCCATGTCTAGCTCATGAGCATATGATCACCTTGGTTTATTTGAGGAGAAAATGAGAATTGTATGTGATGGAAAGTCAGTTCACATAAATTTAAACAATAGAAGTGAATTTATTGGCTCATAAAGTTGAGAAGTCCACGGAGGTACAGGTGATTTTAGGCTTGTCTCAATCTAAATGTTCAAATAAGGTCATCGAGTTTGATCTACTGGTCTCTTTCTTTTCTCCCTGCACCCCCCACCCCTTGTTTTTCTTCTTCTTCTTTAATCTGATTTCTTTTATGTTTGGTTACAGAAATGACCATGTGAAGCTCAAGTTTGTAGCATCCTTATATCTCTGATTCCAGAGAACCAGGGCAAGTTTTCTCTTTCTGGGTCTTTATCATTCTGCCCCAAAAGGATTTACACGGGCACTTCTTGTTTAGCCCTAAATCAGCTTTAAGCTTTTGTTCCTGCAGTTATACTGTACAAGTATGGAAAATGTTTTGGTTTATTTTGATATTCAGAAAAACATGTGCTGAGGAGACATTGCAGAAAATTATTTTTGGCAAATGCTCAGGTCTTTCCTTCAATCATAATGACAAAAATGGCTACATGCTGATAACTGCCATATTATCAGTGTTTCACCTGATCCGACAAGTTCATACTGATAGACATGTGCACCGGGGAATTTCATATCTGCGTACTATGCATAACTTCCTTCTTTGTCAATCTCCATGGGTTTCTGCTACTAAAACAATAATTTTTATTCAAAATTAAAAAGGCTGTAAAGCAAAACAATGGTAAGGAACACAAATGTTCCTCTTCTCCTTTCTGTTAGTTATAATAAGGGATCTAAACCTTATAAATATTTGAGGAGTTCCAGCAAGTTTATTGTTCTCTTTGACTCTCCAAACTCTTTAGACAAACAAGAAGGCATGATTGAGAGAAGGAAAGAGGCAATGAAAACAGTGTTCAGGAACAAAACAAAAACAAAAACAAACAACAAAAAAAAACTTGACCAAAGTGTTTGTCAGTACATGGGAACTTGAGGAAAATGTAGATCAAGTGACAAAGCATATAAATCAGTAAAATAACTATTGTGAAATATTTACTACCAGACTTTTAAAATATATAGGCTTTGGAATGCATTCAGTCATTTGATCATGGAATAAGCTTTAAAAAATGTTGAAGGCCAGGCAGAAAAATTTACAATTTGGAAGTAATGTTTCTTGAGGAAAAAAAAAAGAATTAAAAATCTGAAATGTAAATCTACTTTCATTCAATGCGGGAAAGAGTTTAATTTTCAAGAACATGTACCAAACACACATACACACACAACTCTTTAGGAGCAAACCTATCATATAATGGAAGTATCCAGTCTGTGAGGGACTTGCTCTGAAATACAGAGGTATAGCAGTAGTTACCCAGACATCCAATAAAATGCAACCCTTGGGAATGGTAATAGTTTATCATTCATTCCTCAGCTCCAGAGAACATCAGTGAATGTGCATCAACGATGCTTCAGAAAAGCTTGTGTCACCAGAATTACGTTTTATTTACAATAATTGACTCTATTTGGCTTGTGTTCCAGTTTTTAAGAGACCACAGTAGAAGGATCTTGATACATGTGATCACTGTAGTCCATAATACATCTAATTATGCTGTAGTTTGCAACGGGGAGTCACTTTTAATCTGAAACTGTGACTTTTTTTGATGTGTAATGACAGTTAATAGCATAGCAAGGCTTTGAAACAACAATGCAAATGCCAGGTGACTTATTCACAGTCACACAAGGGTGGAATACATAGTGACTTCTTAAAATTTACTCATCTTTACAGAAATGCTAGAGGGAAATTATATTTGGAAGCATCAATCAACCAATCGATCAATATTTATAAAGGACTTCTACTGGGCCCACAGTACTATGATACCTACTTTCCACAAAACAAGAGAAACATAAGATATGATACTTTCAGGTATGCTAAATTGTATCATACTGCCTGTAAATGCAATTTCTTATCACCAAAGTCGCTGTTCATGATGGGCTGGAAAACAGAGAATTGAAGCTGAACCTTGAAGGATTTGTTGAATTTAGAGAAGCGAAACACATAGATTTCATGGAGAGGAAGGGAAAATATGCAAAGGTGAAGTGTTAGATGTGGGCATATCCGTACGAGGAAGAGGCATGAGATGGTAAGGAAGAAGTGGGAATGTTTTTTTTTTTGGATATAGCAAGCTTGCCTAGGTAAGAAAGGATGAGTGTAAGACAGGCTTTCAAATCCCCTCAAGGAATTTGGAATTTAGATTTGATATAAGAGAAATAAAACATTTATCTTTCTGGGTAGGAGAATGATATTTGGACAATCATAATTGGCAATGATATTTGTTCCACTGATACAGCAAAGTATAAAATCTGTTTTACAAGGAAAACAGAAGGTCTATATGTAGAAAGGAGTTTAAAGATTACTGTATGCCCTGTTGGGGGGCTGGGTCAGATGACAGTCAAATTTAAACTGAACATTAAATTGAACGCCCCACTCTTAAGAATTTAACTTAGTAGTATCACCTATCACAAAGATATTTTTAAGTAAGCCTGATATGAAGAAAATTCCTATAAAAATTCTATTTTTGATTACCTTCAATGCAAATATCAGAGGTGTCATTTAAAAGAAAAGCAATCTGGGGCGCCTGGGTGGCGCAGTCGGTTAAGCGTCCGACTTCAGCCAGGTCACGATCTCGCCGTCTGCGAGTTCGAGCCCCGCGTCGGGCTCTGGGCTGATGGCTCAGAGCCTGGAGCCTGTTTCCGATTCTGTGTCTCCCTCTCTCTCTGCCCCTCCCCTGTTCATGCTCTGTCTCTCTCTGTCCCGAAAATAAATAAACGTTGAAAAAAAAAAAAAATTAAAAAAAAAAAATAAATAAATAAATAAATAAATAAAAGAAAAGCAATTTCCCATGAATGTATCTGAAATATCAGAGAAAAATATCTATCTCTTCATGTTCATCAATCAGAAGTTCTTTGTATTGATCCTACTCACACCAAGGGTTTAGTCACATGCTAAATCAAGACACAAACTGAAATCTAGATCATGCATTTGCATTGTAGTTCATTGCCCGATTTACAAACCAGAAATTTGTTTTTAGGTGCAAATCACTAGTTTGTGGGATCTGTTTTATTCTACCCTTGGGCCATTAACTATTGCACTTTCTGGGGGCTTTCAATTTCCCTCTCTAGACAACTACAGCTTTTAATGAAACCTTTTCAACCTTATTTACTTCCAACTAGCTTGTTGTATCCTAGAATCTGCCAGCTTTAACACTGGAGACAACTTGATATTTCAATACCTTGAGTTTCTTGGTGGTTAAATTTAAGTGGTATGCCACGTGGGAACAGGCAACCAGGAATTGTAAAGGACTTTATTTTAAAAAAAATTTTTTACATTTATTTATTTTTTGAGAGGCATAGACAGAGCACAAGTTGGAGAGGGGCAGAGAAAGAGAAGGAGACACAGAATCCGAAGCAGGCTCCAGGCTCCGAGCTGTCAGCACAGACCCTGACGCGGGGCCCGAACTCACAAACGGTGAGATCATGACCTGAGCCGAAATTGGACGCTTAACTGACTGAGCCACCCAGGCGCCCCTGTAAGGACTTTAAACATGTAACACTTGTGGAAATAAAGATGATAATTTAGTGGTGAATCCAAGGCCAAACTCCATTTCTGTCTTTTCATTTCCCTATTCCAAGCACACTGATTAAAGCAACAACAACAACAAAGCATGAATGAAATTTGCAAGATTTTAAGACTTTAGTAGGTTTGGCCCCCTTGGCATACTGCATGCAGATAATTTAGTGTTATGTGCTTGCATATGCACAGCCTAAGAGAAACAGAAAATAAACTCTTTTGGGTTGTTTTGGTGAGACATTTGCAGTAAGTATCCCAACGAGTCATTGCGTTGATTTTTTCTCGATAGGTTGTGGGAGTATCATCAGATAATTATGCAATAATGAGTGTTTAAAAAAGAAATAGTCTCAGGCACTGGATATTGATTTGTAAAGAATGCTAAAACAAAGTTTTAATATTGATGTTCCTTTAGGGTTTTTAAGTCTTGAGTAATGCTGGGAGTCACTAAAGGTGTCCAAGTTAAATTAATCAGTAGAATATTTTGGTGGAGATTTCTAGTTCTAGCGATCATTGGCAAGGAGGTTTATGATACTCCTACACAATACTATTATAAACAACCAACTTGGCAAAACACAAAAAGCCAAAGCAAAACAAGATCCAAGCAAATGTAATTTTCTCTACAACATGGATCCAATCTTACTATTTCCCTCTGTATATATTGTATTCTATCACTCTTCCACACGATTCAACTCTATCAACTAGTCCCAGTGATATACCAGATGACCTTTGAATTGGGCCCAAGATTTTATGCCTCAGACCTTTGCCGTTAGCGTTTCTCCTACTGAGAAAATTTTGTTCCCATCAGCCTCAAAATCTATCCATTTTTCAGTTCTCAGTTAAAAGATCATCTCTCTTGGGAATATTTTTAATGCTCCCATTAGAATATGATGTTCATCTGGCTTGCCCTGAAATTATTTTGGTGCCTGTCTTACATTTACTACTAAATTAATAGTGACGCTAGGAAGCAGCTATTGTCCTACCTTCAAAAAAAATCTCTTGTGTTTCTGATAAACAAAAAGAGTTCTTTGGAAATACAGGTGTTAAATAAGTATTTGACAACTGGAAGTCAACTGAACTATAAATTGTTAATAACACCAAGAGCAGTTTTGAACTGTTACTTAACCCATCATATATCCGTCTTCTTTTCTGTTTGCACTGTAGTTTTGAGCTAGAAATGGATCATCTGTCAAACACAGTGTTTGTTTTTACTTTGAAAAGACTAGCTCTAGGGTTCCCGTGGTTTCTCAGTCATAGCATGCTAGTAAGGGGATGAACTTGTGGGTCAAACTGACCTGTACCAGTGTGACGACTTCACTGGCTGTTAACTCAAATTCATTAACCAGCCTAAGACCATTGTTTTCATACGTAAAATGGAGGTTGAAAGAGTTCCTGTTTCCCAGACTGTTCTGAAGATTAAATGCTCACGTGCTGGCAAGTGGCTTCACACACTGCCTGTCTATACCCAGTGCCCCAGAAGAATTCAGTTGCCTCGAAGGCTTTTGAGTGTTAGCCAAATATTCAGATTCTTCCATGCCTAACGTATGTTTTTCAACCCTGCACATTTCTAAATTTTAGATGCGTTTTGCCTGAGGATTGTCAGCAAAGATTTTCGAGCTATCAACTCTTTTCTACCATGCGCAACTAAGAAGAGGGATATCTTGTTAAATGTCATTAATTTCTCCTTTGTCTCCATAGACTTCTCCAGCCCAGATCTGAAGTCTTTAGGGAGGCGATGGCCGTGTGTGAGGGAATGGTAGGTTAGGAAAACAAGATGGGGGTGGGTGATACATTGGAAACTTACCTCGATTCAAGATTAGTTAACCTTAGTTTAAATCTAATATTTTTTCTTCCCAAATGATTACATATTTTCCTACTTAATAATGACCAGTGCAGAAAGGCTGAGAGAGCTTTGAAGTTCAATTGATAAATTATCTCCAGACCTTGTAAAACTACCATCATCCAGCTGGCTTACTGTATATTCAAATTCAATTTGGGACAATAAGAAAATTGTAGCCATGTGTCGACTTTCGGGCTGTGTGTGTGTGTGTGTGTGTGTGTGTACATGGGGTACATATGCATGTATGATTGTTAGTAGTGTGCGTGTGTATCTGATTAGAAATTTGGCCAGTTGATAAAAAAACAAAACAAAACAAAACAATGGAGCTTAAATGATGAATGCTCAACAGGAGGTTTCTATGATCCAGGAACCTATCTGACTTGAAGCTGTTAATTTTCTCTGGTATGTTCCAACACACTGCCAGGGACATATAAGGTTTCTCCCCAGTCACTGCTATTATGCCTTTTCTTATTCTGCTGCAAGGAGTGGGGGCAAAGGCCACAGGATCTTTGAGAAAAATTATTTCATAGTCATTTCAGAAAAGACACTGCATTTTTCTGTATACAGATGAGGTTTTCTTTCATCCCAGTGGCCTTCTGTCAAGGCTCTGAGAATTTTAGCAAGTGGTGTATCCATTCCTCCAGCTAGCGCACACAGGCATGATGCTGGCTTTTTCAAATTTACTTGTTATGATCATTTATGATCTTTCTAGTCCTCTCTCTCTCTCTCTCTCTGTATTTGTGTATGTGTGTACACAATGAACTTACTGTCTGCTTTTCATAGTAGAATCTACAGTTTGTGTTTCACTTTTCAGTTAAAAAGTTTCTTTTTCTCCTCCTTCCCAACTTCACTCTTCTAGAAATTGAAAATTTACTTCTCTGCTAAACGGCAAGGTGTGCCAAACCCCAAATAGCTCAGGGATCATAATTCAGAAGCCGCTGGTTTAGTCTCTTGTATGCGAAGTCTGTAGAAGTAACTATGGGCCCTGGGATAAGTTTCTCAGGACAGCCAGGAAACCCAGCAGGAAGATACTGAAGTTGCCTGAAAGAACTTTCCAGAAGAATTGTCAGGATAAGTGCTTCATATTTTAAACCATATGGTAACACAGACTGTGTCTTTTTCAGGTAGGCAAAGGCTCCTTTTGCAAGAAGGTAAGTGATTCCTTGGGAAATAGCACTTCTTTCCCACCTTTTCTTAGGATTTAAGAGGCTGGACTGGGATTTAAGAGACTCAAATTCTAGTCCCTGCTGAAAAGTTAACTAGCTGTGACCTTGGGAAAATGGCACACTCCTTTGTCTGTTTCCTCATCTGTAATTTGAGGTCTTTGCAAGGTATGATCTCTACGGCCTCATTTAGCTCTAAGCTTTTGCGATTCCCTATGACTCCTTTCCTGCACCAGGTCCCTCCAAACGAAAAAGGTCAGAAGACACTTTTGTGTTTTTTGTTTTGTTTTGTTTTGTTTTGTTTTGTTTTGTTTTGTTTTGTTTTGTTTGTGGGTAGGTGTGTGCTTCATTTCACTGTTTCCCCACTTACAAAAATAAAAGGGGATTCCCCTGTGGTCTATAAGAAGATCTCCTGTTGAGTGCTATGCATTACAGCCAGTTTTCTCCTTTAATCCTCTAAAAATACCTGCTAATACAAAACAAGTGCAGATTGTTACAGAGCCTCTCTTTGACTTCCAGCATGCTGAGCGGTCTTCCCTCCATCCAGACAATTTTCCAGTGCTGAAAGAGTTGTAGTTTCAATATAGCCTGACACCCAGGGTCCAACGTTATAATGTCATTTGGTGACCGCTAGATTTCTCATCCCATATGGTGCCCAACACTGGAGTTAGAAGAAGCTGTGATGAATAACTGTATCTTCCATTTTGTGTTGATAACTCTTCCTCTCAAGAGTGTCTCCTTGTGGGATAAAATTTACTCGTGAATTTGGAATATAGAAATGTGGACACTCCTACAAGTAAATCTGTAATGGATTAAAGATGACCGACAAGACATGAAACAATGCCAAGGCAAGTGTGTTGGTGGGAAGAGAAGAAAGGAAAGGAAAACAAAAGGGAAAAAGTAGTGATCAAGGGCTAAAAGGAAAGAAGAAATGTCAGGACTTGGCAAATGATGGGGCATAAGACAGGAAGGACATAGAAGTCTGGTTGTTCACGTTTCTGTGTTTTTTTTCTGGTTTATTTATTTATTTATTTATTTATTTTGAGAGAGAGACAGACACAACACAAGTGGGGGAGGGGCAGAGAGAGAGGGAGGGAGAGAGAACTAGCCAGGCTTTGCGCTGCCAGCACAGGGCTCGAACTCATGAAACCACAAAATCATGATCTGAGCAGAGATCATGACCTGAGCCAAAATCAAGAGTTGGATGCTTAACCAACTAAGACACCTAGATGTCCCAGGGTTTTTGAACCTGGATAATTGGGAAGATGGTATGTCACTGGCAGAGATGCTCTGTGTTGGAGAATGAGTGCAAATCAGGACATGAGGAGTCTGAGAGCCAGGGAAGATGTCCAAAGGGAGATGTTTAGCAAGCAATGAACTTTGAGGGATTTGAGACCTGTCAGGTGATACACTTTCATCCATCGGGGGAAAATAATTAGAAAAGGAAGTTTAAAAAAGGGAATTTAACTTGGGATTAAGATAAAATAAAACAAAAATTATAAGTAATTCTTATCTTAAAGGCATATAGGTCTTAGACTGTTTTCGGTTGCACTAGCCAACTCTTAGAACTCAAACTGAAGGCCTTTTAAACTCAAGAGCATATATTAGGAACTGGTCTCCCTTATTTTATGTATTATTTTAGCATTTCAGTTGACTAACAACCTAAGAAGAGATTCTCCTGCTCAATAATTCATTTCCATTTTCCAAAATTCAGCTTTGTTTCCCCAGCTATTTATTATACATATTTTACATAACTAACACTGTGCTGACGGTACAGTGGGGTAAGAGGGAAATATATCATGTTGCCTTTGGTATTGAATGAGTTAAATGTCGTTGAAGAAATCAGACACACTGGCTGGGGAAAAAATAGCCGCGCAAAGAAAAACAGGGTCAATCAATCTTTATATACTAAAAACTTAAATGTATGTATTCTCAGTAATCATCACCTAGTGATGTTCAACACATTGCATGAGTGTATCTGGAGGTTGGACACATATTTCAAATGCAGAACAAAACCAAACTTATCCATATGCTCTCATCAGTCTTTTTTTTTTCCCCTTTTTTTCTTTTTGTAGTTTTTCTCTCAGCAAATAGCCTCACAATTCTCCATATCACCAAGTCAGAAGTCCAGAAGTCTAGAATGTCTAAAAATCTAGACTGACTTCTTCATATCCACCTATCCTTCTCCTGGTGGCCCCCACCCCCAGCAAATTTGATTGTGGCCCTTTGCTTCATATGGGCTACCATTGTTTTTAAAACAAAAGGCTATTATTGTTTTTATAATAAAATCCAAATGAAAAGCTCTTTATGGTTTGGCCTTCTCTCTGACCACTTCCTTGATCTGTATGTTGGGTTCCTTCCCATAGGAGGTCTTTGGAACTTTCAATAATACCCTTCTGCAAGTCTACTTGGTTTAACACTTGCTGGGACCAGCCTTCCAATCCCACTTCAACAAACAAAATCCTAGTTTTTCTTCATGACTCCAGTCAAGAGCTACCAGCAAAACCTCCTCTGAATCTCTCTGGCCCTGCTCTCCATTTCTTGAGCTCCACTGGTCAAGCTCCACATGCTTGCCCCTTGGGAAGGTGCTTGCTGCTTACCGATGTAGTGGCTGCTTTTCCTACCTGCCTCTGCACTGGACTGGGATCTCCTGCAGGGAAGTAGCATCTCATCTCCTGATTGTGATAATTACAATGTTTATTCAAATCCAGAGTTGCATTTAGTATCTACTCCACCATAGACATTTGAAGATAGAATTGAATTGAAAAGACTCAGAATGGAGGGCTTGCTTCCTTATGAACATGTTCCTCCTTGCTGCCTTTCCTGAATCACTATCTTTCACCTAGGGTGCAGTATAGGTTTCTCTCTCTGCATTTTATCCTCTTTTTAAATCTACACTTTCCCTTTCTCTTTTCACCCTCATCCTCCCATCTTTTGTGATGTATCTTTGTTGAACCAAACTAAGAACTTTCCTTCTTTTCTCTCTTTTCTGTCCCTCTGAAAGTTTCTGAGCTTCTATTATGCACCAGTCACAGAATTGGAGGTTTTCATTAATTATAGCTGAAACTTCATAATAACTTTGCACAGTAAGTTCTATCCTTTGTTACATTTTACAGATAAGGAAAGTAAGGCCTAGAGAAGTTATCTGTGCAAGGTCACACAGCAAGTCAGCGATAAAAGCCGAGGCAAAGTGGCTTCAGGACCAGTCTTAACAACTGTGCTTTGTTATGTGGAAGAGAATTAGGCTACTTAATTTTGTTTAAAATGATTTATTCTCTCTACGAAATCATAAGGGAATAATGTTGTGGGTAGGTCCCAGAAGGAAATGGAAAAATAATACAGAAAGGAAAAGTGGATGAAATTTGAGGAGACTCTGAGAAAGCAATTTGAATCTATCTTAGCTCTGATCTAGCAAAACCAAGGAAATCTAAACCAAGTGCTTCTGACTTAGGCATTGTTTCACCATGGTAACCTGCGTGCAACTGTGCTCCGTGGCTCAAAATTCTGCAATAAACATTCCTCATCCCAGGGCTTCTCCCACGCCTGGTGTGCACCTCTCCTGTGGTTAGGCTTACACACAAACACCACAAGCAGCAGACAATCATAAAATACCACACACACAAAGACCATGTGCTTACACAAAACATACACCCCTCTCGTATTACCAGAGCCAGTTGAGCAACCAACTCAACATTGCAGGGTGCTGGATTTCTCCAGCATCTGACTGAGCTGCCCCCGAGCACAATACAGCATCTTGTTCAAGACCGTATTAAGCACTCCACCACCGGATCTTTACTGTGTCGGCCACAAGGGACTCAAATTAAATATATTCAGAGATCTCCTATTGGATTTGGGCTAGCAAGCTGATATCCCAGATATGTGAGTGCTGCACTAAAAATGAAATTCACCTACTGTTGTATGGACTTTGCAGGATGTACTTCTGACTAGAAGGAACCTCATGTTGACATCACAAACCAAAGTCAAGCTGAAGCCACCAGTGTATGTTCTCTGAGTGAGTTTCTTGGAGTTAGGAAGAAAACAAGTGGAGTTCCTGTGCTTTTGAGACTTCTCACAACATGACTGATGAAGGTATTAAGCATTAGGATACTCCTCTTCACATCCAAATCCTTGTGTTATGTCACTGCAAATAGAAAGTGAAACAGCTGAGGTATTAAGCTACAGAAATGTTTCTTTTGTGTGTTTCAAATACCAAGCAAATGGTTCTCAATGTCAATGGGGAAAAATTGAAATGTAGTTAACCCTCCCCCCAAATCATACACTGGATAGAAAAAATGTTAATTCTGGTTTAATTTGGCTGCAGTTTGAGAAATAGGGTGGCTTTGATGAGTGTCTATGTCTCCAATAATCTAAATGTCACAACATAGAAGATTTGGGCCTGAACTCACTTTTCAGTATTCTGGTTTCAACTTAGAAATACTTAATTAGTATGATCAGATTTAACAGATGAATGAAACTTTATTGATTTAAAAAAATACAACAAAGTTGCTATTGTGGTCTTAAATATTGGACTGGGATTGCTACCATATATTGCCATAAATATTTTAGTATAGCAAATTTCAAACCTACAAAAGGAGAGAGGGGAGTATGAAGAATGCTAATATTCTCACTAACACCAGCTTTAATGATTGATTATTAACTTGGGGACATACTCATTTTGTCTATATTTTGTCTATATGCCTATCCACCTCCCTCAGCCCCATAGCTTTCTGTTGAAATGTGTTTCCCAGATTCATTTAATTTCATCTGTAAATATTGCAGTATGTGTCTCTAAAAGATACAATATTATAAAATTAGAAACAATAACTATTCTACAATTTTAAATATGCAATTTCCCAGTGCCCCTAAGTAGCACATAAGATTTTTCCAATGAGTTTTCTCAAATCAGGAAGAAAGACACTTAGTTTATATGCCTTTTAAGACAGTTTTTAATGTATATATTGTTTCTCTGTACTTTGTTGAAGAAACCAGGTCACTTGTAAGGTAGAATTCCCACAATCTGGATTTTGCCAAGAATGACTTGAGCACTGCTTTTGACTTCCTTAGTCATATTATTAAAACAAAACAAAACAAAACAAAACAAAACAAAACAAAACAAAACACTACTGGGTAAAATTGCTTTCTTTTATATGACTCTTTGTTTTAAGTAGCAAAAATAAGGAGATTATTTACCTCAAACTAGGTATATGTCTTATTTTTCTCTATTAAACAAACTTTTCCTTTATGTCGATATCTTAGAACAAAAGAACATTATGTAAAAGGAGTAATGCTCTAGCAGTTGTATGAGGCCAAGGGAATCTTGCTCACACTGATTATTGCAGATGTGAAGGAACTTAGGGAGCTGTCCATCCAATTGCTTTTGACTGTTGTAAAAACCGAGGCTCATGGAACTCAGACGAGAATGCTTATTGTCAGACTTTGCCTTTCTGGAGGCCTAGAGATCCTCATAGATGGTCAAAGTCCTCAGATGCTCTGCTTGGTAGGATCAGAGGTGGAGATGTGAGTGTGCGTGGCATACAGAACACACGCGGAATCTGCCTTTTGGGTCTTCACTGGCCAGGCTCACCTCCATTTGGGGATGTCCGGGTGCTGTTGCTAACTTCTTAAGTAGTGTTCTTGCATATAGTAGCATGAACTTCAGAACTCGTACCATGACTTTGAGCTGAATTCCACATTCTGCCCAGGTACTACCTACCGTCTCTGAATTCCAGTTTCCTCATCTGAATAATCTTGGTTGTGCAGTCGATTGTGTCATACCTTAAACGTAACCCCTAAGGGACAATTGCAATTTCCAGTGTCACTGACACTAGGCTTGGCCTTGGAACTTTGCTGTGCTCCTTCTTGTAGAAAGTTAAAACAGCTCTCTCACAGCTCAGGTTGCACAATAAACTATGGGCAGGACTGAGCTGTGCCACATAGGGGATGTGGTGGTTCAACGTATCTCCGCTCTCTCTTCCTGGAAACTGCAGTATCCCAAATACAGACAACATAGCCACAGCTGCTTTGCAACGTCACGTAGAGTGAGGAAGAAATCAGTGTTGGTGTGCACACTCACTAGGATTCGAGGGTTGTTTGTTACTACAGCATAACTGTCTATTCTGCTTGACAAAGATGCTGGGCACACTCTGTTACCCTTAGAGGGTGTACTGATCTTAAGTCAATGTGAAACATCAACTTTTTCTGTACCTCATTTCTTGCACATGCAACTTACATTCTCAACCACAGCGTAAGAACCTCAAGACAACTTCAAATTACACTGCATTTTGATAGTTCAGGATTTATGGCCTGAACAGCATTTTGTTTGCCTGGAGTTTAAAGTTAGAAGTGTGTTTAGGGTGTCACTCTGACAAGTATAAGCTCTGTGACATTAGGTAAATCACTTAATTTCTCTGAGTCTCGGTAAAATTTCTGCCTTGCCCTGCCTTTGGCAGCAAGGGCTGTAACTATGTAAAAGTATTTGTTAACTCCTTAGAACCATATCACTCTTGTGTTTGTTTTAAAGTAGAGGCTCAATTGCATGTTTTAATGCAATTAATAGGGATAGGTTCTCCATCCTATCATTTTTTTCTTTTCTTTTCTTTTCCTTTCCTTTCCTTTCCTTTCCTTTCCTTTCCTTTCCTTTCCTTTCCTTTCTTCTTTTCTTTTCTATCCCTTTTCCCTTTCCCTTTTCCCTTTTCCCTTTTCTCTTTTCTCCTTTCCCCTTTCCCCTTTCCTTTCCTTTCCTTCCTTTCTTTTCCTCTCCTCTCCTCCCTCTCCCATCCTCTCCTCTCCTTTTCCTTTATTTTTACATTTAAGGACTCTAATTTTATTGTACTCTTATTTTTTCATGTTTCAAGCTTTTATTTAAATTCTACTTAGTTAACATATAGTGTAATATTAGTTTCAGGAGTAGAATCTGGTGACTTTCAGTTTATATCAGTGTTATTTTTGATGTTAAAACATTCTTAAGAGCGAGGTGGTCAGAAAGGCTAAACATTTAAAAATTGAAGATGGAGAGCAGGTAAATTTTAAACAGAGAAAGAAAAAGAGTGAAGATCCATGTTTATAAAGAAATAAATAGAGAAATGTCAATTTTGGGTGAGATAAAAATTAAAATACATGGAATATTAAGTATACTACTTTCCTAATGTTAAAATATAAACTTTATAGACATAGAAACCCCCATTCTTACCAATGAAATCATGTTTAGTTTGCATCCTCTACAGGTACTGTGATATTTGGACAAATAACTTCCAAGTAAAATATTGTTAAAAGGTGTCAACACACCAGAAGTCAGACCTGTTTCATACTTAAGGGGAAAAAAAGAAAGAAAAAAAAGAAGAATATGTTGTTTGGCAATTTTATTTCATGTGTCAGGATCAATATCATGTGAGTTTTGAGCGGAATGTGTCAAACTGAGTTTATCTCCGGAGTCAGTTTTCAGTGCTGGCCATTATTATAGACACTGGGGAAGCCACATCAAACCATTACTGCCATGGAGCTTACTCTATTGGGGGGCTGAGGATGGGAGTGTGGGAGCTGAAAATAAACACAAATATATACAAACTTCTGGTCACAAAATAAATAAGTCACAGGGATGTAATCTATAGAATGATAACTACTGTCAATAATATTGTATTGCATATTCAAAAACTCCTAAGACAGTGAATCTTAAAAGGGCTCATCACCCACAAAAATATTATAAATTGTATGGTGACAGAGAGTAACTAGACTTATTGTGGTGATTATTTCACAATGTATGCAAATAATGAATCAGTATGTTATACACCTGAAAGTAATACAATATTATTTCTCTCTCTCTCTCTCTCTCTCCCCCTATACTTATACCTATACCTATACCTACATCTGTATCCATCTATCTATATATGATGTACATATATGATGTATGGGAAGTTTAGGATACAGAAAGTAGAGAGCTAGGGGACTCATGGGAGGTAAGGCTGGTGGGGAGAGTCTTCTCTAGGAAGGTAACATTTGATCAGAGACATGGAGCAGTGAAGGATGTAGGGAATGAGCCCTGTAATACATGAGGTAGAACATTCCATGCAGAGGTAACAGCAAGTAAAATGTGGGACAATACTTGTGCCTGAAGAGTGTCAAGGAGACCAGATGGCTGGAGCTGAGTAAGCAAGGGTGGAGAGTGGTGGGACCAGAGTTCAAAAAGGTAGAAAGAGATGAGCTACATGAATGTTCCAGTTGATTGTATGGATTTGAGATTTTAATCTGAGTGAACTGGGAAGTTATTACAGGATTTTGAGCAGAAAATTGATATGACCTAACAACTTTTTTTCTGAGGTAAAATTGACATATACCATTACATTAGTTTCAGGTGTACAACATAATGATTTGATAGTTGTATATATTGCAAAATGATTAGTAAGTCTAGACAATGAGTCTAATAACTAGATAGCAAGTCTAGTTTCCCCCTTAGCATATAAAGATACATAATATGTAATGCAATATTATTGACAAAAGTCACCATACTGAATACATTACACCCCCATGACTTATTTAATGACTGGAAATTTATACCTTTTGCCCCACTTCTCCGATTTTGTCCAACTTCCAACACCCCTGCCCTCTGGCAACCACTAATTTATTCTCTATGCCTGTGAGTCTTGCTTTGTTTTGTTTATTTTTGAGATTCCACAGATAATTGAAATCATATATATTTGTCTTTCTCTGTCTGACTTATTTTACTTAACATAATATCCTCAAGGTATATTCACATCATCACAAATGGAAAGATTTCATTCTTCTTTATGGCTGAGTAGTATTTATACACACACACACACATATATATATATATATATATATATATATATATATATATATATAATGCTGTTCATCCATCAATGGGCACTTTGGTTGTTTCCATATCTTGGCTATTGTAAACACTGCAATGACCATGAAGGTGCATATATCTTTTTGAATTAGTGTTTTAATTTTCTGCAGATAAATACCCGTAAGTGAAATTTCTGGATTATGGTAGGTCTATTTTTAGTTTTTGAGGAACGTCCATACTGTTTTTCACAGTGGCTGCTCCAATTTATATTCCCACCAGCAGTACACCCTGGCTCTCTTTTTTCCACATCCTTGCCAACATTGGCTATTCCTTGTCTTTCTGATTCTACCCATTCTGACAGGTGTGAAATGATATCCCATTGTGGTTTTCATTTGCATTTCCCTGATGATCAGTGATGTTGAACATCTTTTTATGTGCCTGTTGGCCATCTGTATGTTCTTTGGGAAATTATCTGTTTTGATCCTCTGCCCATTTTTTAAAAATGCTGTTTTTTTTTTTTTTAATTTGGTGTTGAGTTGATGAGTTCTTTATATATTTTGGATACTAACCCTGTATTAGATATACTATTTGCAAATATCTTCTCATATCTTTAGTAGTTGCCTTTATATTTTGTTGGTTTCCCTTGCTGTGCAGAAGCTTTTTAAACTTTATTTTTTAATTTATTTTTAAGAGAGAGAGAGAACACAAGAGAGGGAGGGGCAGAGAGGGAGAGAGAGAGAAAGAGAATCCCAAGCAGGCTCTGCACTGTAAGTAGAGTCTGATGCGGGGCTCGAATTCTTGAACGTGAGATCATGACCTGAGCTGAAGTCGAGTCTGACACTTAACTCACTGAGCTACCCAGGAGCCCCAGAAACTGTTTAATTTGATGGAGCCCTATGTAGTTGTTTATTTTGGTTTTGTTGTCATTGCATTGCATTAACTTAACTTTTGAAGGTACCTCTCTGGCTGCTGTGTGGAGAATAGAGAAGGCATGTGTGGAAGCAGAGAAGTGAGTGATTTGGCTTGTGTAATAATTCAGGTGAGAAATCTTGACACTTGAACAGGAATGGCTATGGTGGAGGTTTGGGGAAATAGTCTCATTCTGGATATATTTTGAAAGCCTAGCAAATAGAGTAAACTGAGGAGCTAGATGTGAGGCTTAAGAAGAACACGATGATGATTCCAAAATTTCAGGCTTTAGCAGCTAGATGAGTGGAGTTGCCACTTTTTGAGCTGGGGAAGGCTGCAGGAGAGGGGTTGGGGAAATGTCTATTGTGTATGTCCAAGGGTTGAAATATAAGGGGATGTCCCCCAGGCACTGCACAAAGCATGGGGTGAAGATTTGATGGCACTCTCTCCCAGTGTAAAGTCTTTTACTTCTAATAACTCTGAGCTGTCATTTCTGAGGGACTTTTTTTTTTATATACGACCTTTGGAACAAGATTTAACTGGTATATCCTTTCATCCAACAAACGGTTGTTGTTCACAATGCTATGTCAAATTGTAAATTTCTACTTAATACAGCGCACACATTTTGTGTCCTAAGCCAGATTGTAAATATCTCAAAATGTGAACGGAAGACTCAAAACTCTGTCTCTAATTATATGTGGCATATTTCTGACCACCTAGTCTTGGCAAATGCATGCTAATGCGGGTTGATTTAAGCTTATTTACAGCTGAAAAGGGTCACGTATCTTTAAGGTATAGAAGCACAATATGACAGAGCATCCTTCTGATATAAACTGAAGGCAAATTGAGGGGATGTGGTTCAGGATAATGTTGGTTGATGAGTATTTTAATCTATGAAGCTTCCTTCCCTTTATGCTTCCCTTTTGTCTACTTTCCTACAGGATCCAATTTGGGGTTAGTGTTGGTCTATAGTTAATAAGAACAATGAAAATGATCATGATCTGATCATTACTATAATACATCGTAGTGGGACTAAAGAGAGTGTTATAGCACTGTAATGTATCTGTATCCCAGAGGTGCCTGCAAATTCTGAATTTTTCAGAGAAGGTCCTTTTATTTAGGGAAAAACTTATCTGAAGAACATTCTGAGTATGAGAAGATAAGCACCCCAATCCTGCTCTAGGTCCAGGCCTTTAACAATTGTTTTTCTATTTGCTTAGAGCACCAATCCCCCAGATATAGGTATTTCTTGCTGGTCACTGTTCAAGTGACACCTCCTTGGAGAGGCCTTTCTTGATTGTCTTATACAAAATGGTGTCCAACCTTGCCCCCTCCATCCCATGTCCCTTACATTATCATTCTCAATATTTGTTACTTGATTTTATACATTTGTTACTTGATTTTACCTGTCTCCCCTCCCGCAATATCAACTCCCTGAGGGCAGGGATTTTGTCTGGTTTATGTATTGTGATGTGCTCAGTCATCAGAAAAGTGTTAATTTAACTAAATATTTGTTGAATGAAGAGCTAAATGAAAGGCAGAGTTCAGGATGGCAAAAGTTGAACAAAGAATCTGTAAACTGCTTTGGGAAAAAAAATCAGGTCCACTGTTTGTTTTATTAGGGGTGAACAAGGTCTCTGGAAGGGATTTGAATGTAACTGATCAATCACCTTCCTGGGAGCAGCCTGGAGACTTGGGTTCAACTGTCTTTGGGGATGGAGGCTGCAAGAAAGGTTTCTTTTCTAGTAGTGCTGACTTCTAAGACAGGTAATGAACTAGGCATCCTGGAAATATTTGGTTCATCATTTGCATTGACTGCCTCTAAGGTCAACTGATTGCAGTGGCTCTCTGGTAGCCAAGACTCTCTTAAACCTAAAAATCTCCTTACTGGTGCAAATGTATTTCCTTTGTAACATCATTGTTTCCTATGTTAAACCTTGTCAAAATTCCCTACAGGCTTTCCCCTAAGGTGGAGCTGGATGGTCACGTGTATCTGTAGTTTACGCCCTAGTATTAGCTGTAGTACAAGGCAATGGAGCGCCACACATACTCAGTTCCGTTTGGATGTGGCCTGAGCTGTGCTCTTAGGTCATCTCAGCTATCTTGGCAAGGTTGTAATTTGCTTTTATTCTTTCTTACATTCTGTGAATTCTGGATGATCATCCATATTCTCCTGTATCATGGTTTTACACGTTCTATTTCCATGAATCCTTATACATTTCTCTTGTCCAATTAGGTTGGTTTTGGCTAATACCCCTTAGCAAGAGTGGGTATAAGTAAGAGGGAGCTACGCTAGGGAATTGGGAACCCAATGCATGGATACATTATAAATAGCTGTTGTTTTCCATGTGATTCTCTATAGTAAGCTGTTGTTCACTGTAATCTTTGTTGACTTCTGTTGGTCTGTTTACCAGTAAATGAAAGGAGAGATTGTGGCCTCGGGTTTTGGACCACAGTAGATGAGCGAGAGCAGTAGCTGTATGAAGAGTATTGGCAGGTCAGAGAGGAGTGAGAGGCATAGAAAATTAAATGGCAAAGAAGGGTGTCAAGTGAGAATGTGGCAAGTTATGCGCTAAGTGTCCTCAGGTATGTTTAGGGGAGGGCACTGAACTGGTGGTCCACGGGAGACTGAGTTAGGGAAGATAGGAAAACTAAGATACACTCAATCTGTAATAATCAAAATCTAGTTATTACTTTATTACTCTATACCAGGTACTGTGCTTAGCACATTTCATGAATTCTTGTATTTACCCTTCATAGTAACACCATGGAATCAAATCCTACTCAGTGCTCCTATCTCCACATTGAGTAGAACCAGCTTAGTAGAAACCTGGCATTTTTATCTACTCAGGTGTTGCATTGGCATTTTCTTGAGCTCTCCAAAGATGTACATGGTCTTAAGTGAGGAGACATGTTTATCAGATTGTCCAGTAGCCACGCAAAAGTTACATCCCGATGAGAAAACATATGTCGGCCTAGGCCAACTACACATTCCTGTAGCACAAGCTACTGCATCCCTGTTTGGTCATGAGAAATCTCATCCATGGATCCTATTATTTCATATATGCAAATAATCCCATTGAGGTAAAAGTTGGAAGTAGAGTGATATGAAGTTTTGGGTGCATATTTAAACAATTAAGGACATATAAAGAATCTGACAAAAAATTATTTTACTACTTAGATACACTCAGATTTTCACAATGGATGTTGTACACAATCCAAAAAAGCATTTAAAACAATGAATATTCAAGTACATTAGCTTGATTGGACAGAAAGCCAATACAAATTGAAGAAAACTGAGGCATTTGGGCCTGGAATTTGATCTCTGCTCCCATTTATTTACATGATTTGGCCCATTTCCTTTGCCTTCTCCTCAGCAATTCCTCAACTTATATTTTTCCATTTTTAGGATGTTTTTGTACACTTAGTATCAGTTATTCTCCATTGATCCTACACTCTTTATTTATTTTTCCCTCAATTAAACATAGTACGCTGAATCACTCAAGGCCATGTGGGTGATTGAGTTGCCTAGAAATAAAATTATTTTTCATTCATTAGTCTGAGCCCTATTCAATCAGGAGAAAATTAGTCCTTCTTTTCCCTCTCTTTATTCCATATTTCTTTCTCTAGTTCAGAGCCAAGTATAAATTTTGAGGGCCTATGAAATCAGCCGTATAAGTGGAGAAAAGATAAATGAATTTACCGGAGTTGGTATGTCAGCTTTGGAAGGTACATTTCTTAGTTACATTCTCTCCTTCCTCAAACCCACATGTATCCCCTGAGGCATTAATATCTTGGATTATTCTTGGGTGGGGATTTATTAAATGATTTCTAATGTTTCTTTTAATATTAAATTTATAGAATTTATGGTTGTATGATGTTCAGTGATTATTAGAGGTAATGCTCCATGCTGTACAGATAAATGATATTAATCTTTCACTTATACAAAAATTCAGTGTGATTTTCAGCAATCAGCCTTTCCTGTGGTGATGGAAGTTACCAGGTTCCTTCAGTGTTTTGACTCACTTACCCTTAGGGCATTCTACTACTCTGAATTTAGGTAGAAGGTAGGGGAGCAGAATAGAGATAGTATACGCTACTTCCGCTTAAAATCTATTTTCAGTAACTAGTCACAAGGCATATGGAGATGCCACTACTACTGGGAAACACAGTCCCTGGCAAGGTAACTGCTTCCTGTCAATGACTCTACACCGTAAAAAGGGAATACAAATCTTTGGACGGTTTCTTTCTGTGCCACATATGAATTAAGATTCGGGGGGCGCCTGGGTGGCGCAGTCGGTTAAGCGTCCGACTTCAGCCAGGTCACGATCTCGCGGTCCGTGAGTTCGAGCCCCGCGTCAGGCTCTGGGCTGATGGCTCGGAGCCTGGAGCCTGTTTCCGATTCTGTGTCTGCCTCTCTCTCTGCCCCTCCCCCGTTCATGCTCTGTCTCTCTCTGTCCCAAAAATAAATAAACGTTGAAAAAAAAAAAAAAAAAAAAAAAAAAGATTCGGGAGTATAAAATACCAAAATTGATTTTTCATTGGCCTAGAAACATAATTAAGGATCAAGGAAAAATTATATTTAACTCGGGGCTCCTGGGTGGCTCAGTCGGTTGAGCGTCCGACTTCGGCTCAGGTCATGATCTCACGATCCGTGAGTTCCAGCCCTGCGTCGGGCTCTGTGCTGATGGCTCAGAGCCTGGAGCCTGTTTCCGATTCTGTGTCTCCCTCTCTCTCTGCCCCTCCCCCGTTCATGCTCTGTCTCTCTCTGTCTCAAAAATAAATAAACGTTAAAATTTTTTTTAAAAAATAAAAAAAAATATATTTAACTCTATTTTTAATGACATGAATTCATATTAAAATATTTCCTTGGGAAAAAAAGGGGAAAAGATGAAAGATTAATATACACAATTTTCTATTGCAGAATAGAGACATAAATCAGGGGATTATCCTCAAACTTTGTCACAGATTTTTAAGGTAACTTAGGTTTGACTGTTTATGTACTTTGACACCTCTTTTCAAAATTAAACGTGTAAATCCTATGATTTTTAATTCAAATGTTGGAAGAGTTAAGACATAATTTAGAGAAATATTTCACTAAAGAATAAACATATTTAAGATTTTATGTATCAGCACCTACTAGAATAACCAGTGTGGACATATCTCTTAGGCTGATACAAACAGACATTAATGGAGCCCGTAAGATGGGCCCCAGCAAAACAAAGAGGATGAAAAGATCCACCAGTGTTTGTACTATCAATGGATAAGACTTTCAGCAACTAATAAATAGAATCTGCTGTTCTTAGTGCTGGTCATCAGTTATAACATTGGAAAACCACTTCTGTTTGTTTTCTTAACTGTGGTTGTTTTCAGGGATACTATGGAGGCATATCTAAAAGTATAAAAAGAGGACAATAAGATTGCTCTTTGAAAGTTAAACTCTTAAAACATGAACAATGTTGATATATCGGATAAAGGGTTAGTATCCAAAATCTATAAAGAACTTACCAAAGTCAACACCTGAGAAACAAATAATCCAGTGAAGAAATGGGCAGAAGACATGAATGCACACTTTTCCAAGAAGACATCCAGATGGCCAACAGATCTATGAAAAGATGCTCAACATCACTCATCATCAGGGAAATACAAATAAAAACCACATTGAGACACCAGCTCACACTGGTCAGAGTGGCTAAAATTAACAACTCAGGAAACAACAAATATTGGTGAGGATGTGGAGAAATGAGAACCCTCTTGCACTGTTGGTGGGAATGCAAACTGGTACAGTTGCTCTGAAAAACATAGGTGTGGAAGTTCATCAAAAAATTAAAAATAGAACTACCCTATGACCAAGCAATAACACTACCAGGAATGCATCCAAAGGATACAGGATAGCTCATTCATAGAGGCACATGTACCCCAATGTTTATAGCAGCACTTTCAACAATAGTCAAATTAGGGAAAGAACCCAAATATCCATCAACTGATGGATGAATGGATAAAGAAAATGTGGTTTATATATACAGTGGAATACTACTTGGCAATGAGAAAGGATGAAATCTTGCCATTTGCAACAGTGTGGATGGAACTAGAGGGTATTATGCAAAGCGAAATAAATCAGCCAGAGAAATACATATATGTTTTCACTCATATGTGGAATTTGAGAAACTTAACAGAAGACCATGGGAGAAAGGAAGGGGAAAAATAGTTTCAAACAGAGAGGGAGGCAAACCATAAGACTCTTAAATACAAAGATAAAACTAAGGGTTGATTGCAGGGGGTAGAAAATGGGTGATGGACATTGAGGAGGGTGCTTGTTGGGATGAGCACTGGGTGTTATATGTAATCGATGAATCATGGGAATCTACTCCCAAAGCCAAGAGCACACTGTATATAAATATATACATATACATATATATACATACATATATGTATGTATATATACATTATATTTTTTAAAGGACAGTGGCACTCTTTTTGACAATTTTTTTTTGAGAGAGAGAGACAGAGAGAGAGAGAGAGAGAGAGAGAATGTAAGTGGGGGAGGGGCAGAGAGAGAGGGAGACACAGAATCCGAAGCAGGGTACAGACCCTGAACTGTCAGCACAGAGCCCGATGCAGGGCTCGAACACATGAGCCACAAGATCATGACCTGAGCTGAAGTCAGATGCTTAACTGACTAGCCACCCAGGTGCTCCAGCAATAAATTATATATATATATATATATATATATATATATATATATATATATATATATAAAATTGCTATTTTTTATATCAGCATTTTATATATATTGATATAAAAATAGCAATTTAAAGAGATGTATCATTTCTGGACCTTTAAGGCTAACCTGTAGCTCAAACAAATATATTAAGATTTCTAAAGAGAAATACGCTCATCATAAATGGAATTGAACAGCCACAAAGCCTAGAAAAGGAAATTATAATGATCTCGCAGTCTGTGAGTTTGAGTCCTGCATTGGGCTCTGTGCTGACAGCTCAGAGCCTGCAGCCTGCTTTGGATTCTGTGTCCCCCTCTCTCTCTGTTCCTCCCCTGCTCGTGCTCGGTCTCTCTCTGTCTCAAAAATAAATAAACATTAAAAAATTTAAAAGAAAACGAAAAGGAAATTATACAGGCAATGTATACAGGTTCCAACAAAACTCTACAAGAGGGAAGATGCTGTTTTCAGTGGTTCTAAAGGACAGCATCCTGCCTCCAGCTGACACACTTTAAAAAATTTTTTTAATGTTTATTTTTGAGACAGAGAGAGACAGAGTGTGAACGGGGGAGGGTCAGAGAGAAAGGGAGACACAGAATCTGAAACAGGCTCCAGGCTCTGAGCTGTCAGCACAGAACCGACGTGGGGCTTGAACTCAGGGACCGTGAGATCATGACCTGAGCCGAAGTTGGACGCTTAACCGACTGAGCCACCCAGGAGCCCCCAGCTGACATACTTTAATCAAGCCCTTCTAGCCAGGCCACCTGGCAACTCTAGATCTGACTTCATGCTCAACAAGAAGTATCTAAGTAAGATTTTGCTTTCTGAGTAATTTATGAGGATGAGATACACTGATCCGCTGATGTGCATATTCCAGATTTAGAGATAGTCGTATTTCTCATTATAAAATAATAGATTTTTTTTTCAGAGTTATAGATCAGTCTTGGTTGACGAATGCATTCTTGATGTGCTGAGCAAATAAAATTCATAGCCTACAAGTTTCAAGGCCAGATACTGGTCTGAGATAAATTGACCAAGTTAATGAATGGCAGAACCCCATGTAAGCTTTCTAGGAGATGGTTTCCTTACTTTTTTTCAAGTTCATGAAACTCTCCTCTGTATCACTGCAATGGCTTAAAATTTGTATTTTTAAATTTTAGAAAAATCTTAATTATCACATGATACCAGGGGCCCTTTACTCAAATGAAACAGTTGAAAAAGAAAATTTAATAATTTCAGTTGGATAGATCAACAAGGCCAGTACCATGTGTGCAAACTTTACTCTCTATTCCACTTTAGTCCTTAGAGAAATGTTAATTATCTCTAGTTATTATTTCATGAATATATTTCATAGATTATGTAAAAGTAGATAGCAGTAATAGCTGTAACATTTTGTCCCCATTAGTTCATAAAGAAATGTTTCTTTTCTTGCCAATTACCTTGCTTAGTTTAAATAGACCAAATGTATTAGGCAGAGCTGCTAATTTTTAGCAAAAGCATTATGGTATCAGTGAAAGTAAACATTCTTGTAGTGGTCCTTGCTGTGTTGAAATAGAAGTGTCCCTTCTGAGTTATAATAGGATTTGATTACAGACACCTCTAGCTGTCAGTGACCTCATGTGGTTTAGGGACTATATGCTGGATTCTGAAGCCTGAGTTCATGTCACAGAGGAGGGAGAAGGTCTGAGCAAACACTGTGTATGTTATACAATGCCTGCACTGAGCTGAGAGCTCTCATGGCAGTGGTGAGTTTGTGCCCCAGACAGAGCATGGACCTGTACCCCCAATCCAATTATCCTTATCATTAATGGGAATCCAATTCCCGCTAACTTTTCATCACTCCTAGTCACCGGGGAGACCCACACAGGTTCATTTGCCAAGAATGTCAGAGTTTTTATTTTCACGCTGATGGAAATCAAACACAGTCGCTATCCATTCCATCAAAAACACTAGTGAGGCCAACATCAGAACTCAGGGGGTCAAGATACCTCATGGCTCTAATTTCCATGACCTACATTTTAAAGTTCCACTTAATGTATGGAATTCACACGTGGTCTTACCATACGCCAAACATAGTGATACAGCCTTCAGTTGGGTATAAAGAGTCCTGAGTTTTAGTCCTGACTGTGCCTGTCTTATATTACCTATAAATTTAGCTGTGAGTTGATTTTGGTTCTTAGAATTTTCACTATCAAGAATCCCTGCTATTCTCTGGCTTCACATTTGAATGAGCTTATTTATCAGGATTAACTAATAGGAAGCTGCATGGGAAGTGAGGATTGGGGAGATCATATTTGTTATCTGCAATACCAGAGACAGTACATGCCTACTAGCTGTTTTTATTCTCAGAGCAACCTAATGATGTAAGCAAGCTGATCTCCATACACGGAAAAGAAAACTAACTTTTGAACCTAAAACGTTAGCAAGTTGTCCCAGGGCTTTGTAACTCTGCACTCATACTCTTTCCACACTACAAATTTGAAAATAAACTTTTAAAGAGTTATCATCATAATTTTATATTTCATGATCAAATGCAGGGATTAGTATGATTTAGATGCTCTGAACAGCATGCGATAATAAATGCCATGATGAGAAGAAGACCCGAATGATTGTGCATGCTACAAAACAGCCTTGGTAGGTCTAGAGTTATCAGAGAAGGTAGAGATAACTGACCTAAGGGAAGGAATATGTTGTCATGGATGAGGCTGGTCAAGGGTATGCCTTATTTCAAACGGAGGCATTCTACGTTTTGAGTGTAAAGGAAATCAATAGCATGATCTGATTTGTGGTTTAGAAGAGGTTCTGGAAACCAGAAGGCCAAAAATTAGCCTCCCAAAAGTCAGGCAAGAGGTAATGAGAGTCTCAATAATTTCTCATCCTATACAAACTCAGCCGGAGGAAAACATACCATTTAGTTGGGTATCTGCAACACTCATGTAGCTCACAGCTGTGGCAATTGGCTAGTACTCCCCTTTAAAAGAACTTCTATTTTGAGACACAGATTCATAGGATGTTGTAAAAAAAAGTGTACAGAAAGTACTGTAAACCTTCACCCAACCTCTCTATAGGTTTTAAGACTATTGGGAATACCCTTTTGAAAGGACATAATGTATTTATGAAGGCTTAGCACCATATACCAAATGGATCATAATTCTAAAGTGATAATAATTTTAAAATAGGCAACAATATCATAAAACTACCAGGAGAAAAAAATATATATACATATAGCTGTAGTTTCTTGTATGACATTGTGAATGTTACACACACACACACACACACACACACACAATGAAGGAAAAAATAGGCTATAATACATATATTTTGAAAAGTTCTGTGTTAAAACACAAACAACTAAGTAGCCCAGAACTACAGGTAATATTTCCATCCTAAACATCAGCAATTCCAAAGGCTTTACTTGGCAAGAATCATGGGGGCGAGTGGCACTTCCCTCATCAGGCTTGTTGCACAGGGAGGGCATCCAGTCTCTGAAAGGAATTGCAGCCAAAGACTTAGCCACTCCCCCCCCCCCCGCCCTTGACCCTAGCTGGTCCTGTTTCCCCAAGACATTACAAGTCACTCATTGTCCAAAACACAATCTGCACATCTGTACTATGGAGGGGAGTTTCTTCAAGTTTTGAATGGGCGTTTACTAGATAAGGAGGTGAGGGAACACTTCTCTGAAGGAATTCTAAAGACCTGCCAGGGGAAAGACCATGCCAGGCAATAGGGAGAACATGTGCAGAGGCCTGAAGATGAGAGGGACCACGGAGGGGACCAGTGGAGGACCAGTGAATATTCTGGAGCAAGGAAAGGGATGGGGAGTGACCTTCAGCAAGTTCAAGTTGGCCCTCAGGATGCAGGCAGTGACCAGATCATGCAACTGAAGGGAAACCTATGTAAGATAGTACAGAAGGGATAGGTAATAAAAGCCCCAACATTTTCCAGCACGTAAAAAATTAGGATCTGTTTTGAGTGACCGTTAACCTATATTCCAAAGGCTACTAAAGAGTAAAGCAGGCAGATCCACATGCATCATCCATAATGTGTTTAAATTTTTTAAATGTTTATTTAATTTGAGGGAGAAAGAGAGAGAGAGCAAGTGAGCAGGGGAGGGACAGAGGGGAGGATGCTAAGAATCCAAAGCAGGCTCCAGGTTCTGAGCCGTCAGCACACAGCCCGACACAGGGCTTGAACTCACGAGCCATGAGATCATGACCTGAGCCAAAGTCAGATGCTTGACTGACTGAGCCACCCAGGTGCCCCCATAATATGTTTTAGGCTCCTTTTGCTCTGGATCCCGAATATGAATGACTAGATTTGGTTAATTTACCTTGTAATCAAGTTTGAGATATAGCTTGTTATACAAAGGCAGATCAGTCTGTGTCACTTCCCCTAAGATGATCAATTATTAATTCTCCAGCAAATCCCATCTCTCTCTCTCTCTCTCTCTCTCTCTCTGTCTTTGGTTAATAATGTGATTCCTGCATATTGCTCTTCTGTTTTTTAATTTTTTTTAATGTTTGTTTATTTTTGAGATAGAGACAGTGTGAGTGGGGGAGGGACAGAGAGAGAGGGAGACACAGAATCCGAAGCAGGGTCCAGGCTCCGAGCTGTGAGCACAGAGCCCGACGCGGGGCTCGAACCCACAAACAGCGAGATCACCACCTGAGCTGAAGTCGGACACTTAACCAACTGAGCCATCCTGGCGCCCCACCTGCATACTGGTCTTAAATCATCAGCTACCCACTCTCCTCCACTCATACCAAGACCTGGATGTTTTCTCAGTGTGTTTCCTTTCTTTTTAGGTAGGGCACTGAGCTTTTGTGCATATGTCTTTTCATCTCCCTCTGCCTTGTCCTCCTAAGAAATACTCAGCCACCCTTCAGCTTAAGTAAACCTTTCGATAATCCCTTTTCACCTTGACAGCAAAGGTATACTCCTATTTTTATTCTTTATGCATTGCGTGTTAATCATTCAAAAAAACTCTCTCTCTCCAAATCTGTGATGGCATGAGAAGTATATGTTTTTATATTTATTTCAGTATCCTTGCTTAGAGTGATGGCTGCCACATATATTGAATGAATGAATCATCTATGCATATATTTAAAAAATTGTCCTCTACTGAGAACAAACTGAGGGTTGATGGGGGGTGGGAGGGAGGGGAGGGTGGGCGATGGGTATTGAGGAGGGCACCTGTTGTGATAAGCACTGGGTGTTGTATTGAAACCAATTTGACTATAAATTTCATATTTAAAAAACTTGTTCTTTATTATTAACAATTCAACAGATTGCTATTTTAGTACTGTAGGAAGTAGAGAAGTTCTGATTGATGTACTATGGATCATTTTTGAATGACTACCTGTAAGCCTATTTTAATCATTTTATTTTTAAACTATTCGTATGGACACCGTGCTTGATGCACATGGTCAGATTTAAGCTTCTGGAAGAAAAGACCATGTTCGCCTCATCTCCATACTCCTAGGTAGCACCAACCAAAGATTATCACATATAGTTTTTGCTCTTCAATTACTTTCTTGTTTTGAGAAAAGCCAAGGACAGAGATTTAAGTGTGGGCTTTTTACATTTGGTATTTAATCAGATTCTCATATCTCAACGCTCATGGGGTTGAGTCTCCACACCAGAGCATTTCCTTCTATTCCCACAGCCAAGCTGAAATAGAAATTTAACTCAGATTTTGCTCTGGACATACCTACTTAGACTGTTCTTAATAAATGCAGTTGTTATTGCTAAGCCAGTTGTTGTAATTATATTTTTGTTGGCTTTCTTCATTATATTTCTTCTCCAGATGGTCCAAAATTTAGGTTTTTGGCTCCCATCCTAATATCAAACTATAGGAATATTACGCCATCTTCTTTTAAAAACAAATCTCAATTGGTTTCTTATTTGCCAATGGCTAGAACTTTGAAAGTCCTCCTCTGGGGACCTTTCATATCTCAATGATTTCATTATGGAAGAGAGCCCCGTGGGAGATCCTGTTTTTCATTTCAGTCTGAACAACGTTCTGGCAAAACTCTGATACCATGGATTAGATTTTGACATCCTCACTTTTATATAAAACATTATAAAAGCATTCTACTCTGAAAATTCTGCTGAACTCAAAACTCATGAACTACCTGACTCATGACAACATTAACTGGAAAACAAGGCCACTTTTTTATAAAACAAAAAAGTATGGTGATATGTGAGTTTGCAGCTCACATACGAGGGCATTTTGAATATGCAGGTAAATTATAAAGGGCTGTTTGTCCACACTCATTTGTTTAATTCAAGAAAGGACATCACAGGTATAATTCTCTGATCTTCAGTTTCCTTTAAAAAAATAGAAATCATAATAGTACACATCATTTCATTTTTCCCTTGAGGATGAAATAAGTGAATTTATGTAAAGTACTTAGAAAAATGTCTGACTAAAAATAATAATAAGCTCTATAAATGTTAACTATCGTTATTAGTCGAAGCAGTTTGTATTGATATACTCTACTCTCACTAAGTGTTACCATAGACACAAAACTACTAAGAGTTCACATATAATTACATTTGCATGTAGTTTTCCTGCCCCTCTTTTGAAGTAAAGGAATAGTAAGAACTTAAATCACATGCAGTTTTTTACAGGGTCAGCTAATTTAACTTAGTGCATGGACAGAAATGCTTCAGGTTTAAGTGTTACTTTGGGTAAGCATTTCAAACCCTAACAATTTAACAGTGAGGGCATATTGGGTCATAAATAAAAATTCCTGGCAAGAGAAAGAAAGAAGGAATCAAGAAAGTGAAATAAAGAAAGCTTGTATGGCTTTTTAGGGGGAAGGCACATGGAAAAAAATATGGGAGAGAGACTCCTTGTCGTTGTTAACAGCATCCTGGCACCCCACGATTTCAGTTTAGAAGTAGCTGTCTTCATGGCGAAAGGTGACTTCCAGTCACTCAAAGAGATGATTCTGAGTTGTCACACAGGGAGATGACAGTGTCATTTTGTGTAACAGAATCTACTGTAGGTGACTATGATGGTGAATATGGCAGGCCCACACCAGTCCTATTTACCAGCATATGTCCAGCCACTTGCATGGTGCCTAACCCCTGTGTGGAGCTGCTATTCAATACCTATAGAATGAAAAGGTAAAAGAATGAATACAAAAAAAAAACAAAAAAAAAAAAACAAAAAAAAACCCAAAAGGAGTAAATATCATATAGTTCTAAACATGTATACATTTCACAAATTAAAATGGTAAATATGTAGATAATAGTTCTGAACCTTAACTAAATCACCTGGGAACTTAAAACAAAAACAAAAACAAAAAAAAACCTGATGCTCAAAGTATGCCCTGGACCAATTAAATAAGACTCTCTGTCAGTGGGATCTGGGCATTAATGCTAATTTTAATAATCTTTCCAGCTACTTCTACCAGGCCTTTTATATTAACAAGCACTGGCTTAGACCCAAACCAATGGAACAAATGTGATCCCAAAGAATGACTGATAAAAAGGAACAAAAAATTGCCTCATGGGTCAATACTTTTTTTTTTTAACCTTTAGCCATTCATTTATTCAACAAATGAATATTGCTAGCTATAGTAGTAAATGAGCATGATACAGAGATTTATAAGATAGATATGCTGTACTCAAGTAGCTTACAATCTTAAAAAATAGTTACCCATGCTCTGTGATAGAAAGTCTTATGAAGGCTCAGAGATAAAGTGTGTCGGAAGTTATTCGGACAAGGACATTACCTTCAATGAGAGATCCCAGGAGGTGTTTCCCAAAGAACGGGCCAACTGAAATAAACCTTAATATATGAGTATATATAGGGCATACAGAAAATATTTTGTTTATTAATAATGGATGTAATGTAGTGCGCTATGGATATCATTTTAGATACATCATTCATCCAATGAGATTTTCACGTAAAGAAATGAAGATAATAGTGTGAGAAGTAAGTCCATTTAGAAATAGTTGAAAATGAATTTGGGTTCAAGTTATTTTACCAAATATGTTTATATCTGAATGTGCAAATTCTCAACCTCCATTTTTCAAGAAGGATAATGATTACTTAAAAACCCATATGTTCAAACTTCACTTGCCCCACTGGTTCAACTTACAGTATTAAAGTTAGCTTGCCATTTGTACGGATACATTAGGCCCTGCTTTGTGCTACCTGTGTATTCAGAAGCAGCCTACCTTATGGACCCAGTGCCTAATGGAATAATGGGTCATGCTTTGCCTTCTCTGGAATTTCCTATTCTAACAAATTTTTTGATAGGATTAAGGCAATAAGTGTATAACTTCTGAGCTGAAGTCAGTCTATTTTCACCCACTTCCCCTTTCCATGCAAGTACATTCACATACCTCTCATCCTTAATGCTCCTGTTTTGTCCATACCTTCTAATTTCTACTCTAAGAAAATAAATGCAGGATACTTCTTGGTTGGAATAAGGCTTCAGGACTTAGGTCATATCACTGCTTCTTTCATTCATTCAAGAAACATTTACTGAGCCACATTATGCTACACAGCCTCTCAGGTATTGGAAATAGAAGAGTATATAAAACAGAAAAAAAAAATCTCTGTCCAGTGGATTTTATATTTTAGAGGGAAAGACAACAAACAAGGTAAGTTATTACCATATGTAATATTTAAGTTGTTAGAAGTGCTAAAGAGAAAAATAAAGCAGGACAAGGAGATTAAAAAAAAAAAAAGTAGTGGGGTATGTTACCAAGATGGTGGCATAAGAGAACCCAGCCTCTGTTTCTTCACAAAGAGCAATAATTAGGCAGCTATCCATTAATAAAAAAAACAAACAAACAAACAAACAACTCTTGGAGAGCTCTGGAGTCTACTTAAGAAACTTCAACACAGTGAAACAAACAAACAAAAAACAAAACAAACAAACAAAAAAAAACCCTGAGAGGGGCGCCTGGGTGGCGCAGTCGGTTAAGCGTCCGACTTCAGCCAGGTCACGATCTCGCGGTCCGTGAGTTCGAGCCCCGTGTCGGGCTCTGGGCTGATGGCTCGGAGCCTGGAGCCTGTTTCCGATTCTGTGTCTCCCTCTCTCTCTCTGCCCCTCCCCCGTTCATGCTCTGTCTCTCTCTGTCCCAAAAATAAATAAACATTGAAAAAAAAAATTAAAAAAAAAAAAAACCCTGAGAATAACTGTACACAAAAAGAAGTGAGAGAGCTTCATTTGCCTGCATTACCTCATGCTCCAAGCTGCCATTCTCAGTGCCAAAAGGGATCTCCAAAGCTAGAAAGAGTGCCCCTTGCTGGGAAAGAAAGTATAGGGTGAACAGCCAGCTTACCCAGCTTTTGGAGGGGATTGCACAAAGGTCCCACTTTGATTTCATTCCACTCAGACCATCAAATGTGAGACAGAGAGAGACAGACAGGAAAAAGGAAGAAAAACAAGGGCTACCAATAGCAGTCACACAGCACGAGTGATCACAATTCACAGAGGCCTGATTGGCAGATAAACCCAACTGCTTTTTTTCCAACTGAAGAAGGAACCAATGGCCAGTACAGCTGCTACCGACCTCTTGCAGATTTCACTCGCTTTCTGTCTGATGGCAGGTGCCTGAGCTCCTGAGCCTCAATACTCCCATCCGAGCCCAGGGACCCTGTACCAATCGCCAGCCCTGGCTCCTGTGGCTGCATGAGAGCAAAATGTCAGTCGAGACTCCTGGGGCTGAACTCCACTGCTGTGCACCTGGTTGTGGCTAGCTCTTCCAGGTGTGCATTTGCATGCTGCTGGCCTGATACTTGTCACCAGCCTCCACCGTACAAGCACACCTGGGGGCAGACTGCACAGCCAGAGGGGAACATACCTGACAGCCAGCGCCCCACAGCTATTTGTGGGCATGAATCAGGCCCTGTCTGCTATCACTTGCCTGCATCACTGTGCTCACCTACAGTTAGTCCCTCCGGTTGAACACCTGCATGCCTATAGCTCAAACGCTCTCACTGGCTTCCACTGCCATGTGCCAATGATGAGACTTAACTGCCATGGTCGTATATGCTGATAGCCAGGACCCCTGCAGCTACCGGTGTGCCTGTAGTTGGCCGTGGCCTTTGTGTCCTGCCCTGACCCTTAGAGTATACAACTGACCCCTGCCATTACACAAGCACCTGCAGCTGGTCCCTAGTTGAGTGTATGGATACGAGACTCCGGTCACCACTGCTGCATGCTCTGGTTTCTAGATACTGGACCTGAGGTGCTGTTGAAGACACCAACAGCCTTTGCAGACCCCCTGGGAAGTCCCCTACAAACACCCACCACGGACTACACCATTGTTGATACAGTGTACACTAATGGCGAAAACCAAAGAGGCATCACGCACCTCAAGGGCCACCATATACCTTCACACTTGGTGTCCTGCACTGTTAGATCTGAGGTCACAGTACACTTCAATGTGCCCCCTTCTGTAGGTGAAAGCCTTCCCTTACCAAAATCAGTTCATAAACTATGGAAGAAGTGAATATTTCTTCAAATGTGTGGATATGTATGAAAGCCAATGGGGATCACAAAGACAAAGGAAAATGTGACTCCACCAAAAGAATCAGTAAACCTTAGGCAACGGGCCCCAACGAAATGTAGAACTAGGAATTACCTAACAAATAATTCAAAATTATTTTTATTTTTTTAATTAATTAATTTATTTTCAGAGAGAGAGAGAGCAGGGAAGGGGCAGAAAGAGAGGGAGAGAGAGTATCCCAAGCAGGCTCCACACTTTCAGTGCAGAGCCTGATGCGGGCTTGAACTCATGAACTGTGAGATCATGACCTGAGTTGAAATCAAGAGTCAGACACCTAACCAACTGAGCCACCTAGACTCCCTGAAAATAATTTTTCTAGAGATGCTCAGAGAGCATACTAAGAGAAAAGAGATAAATTACTTAATGATTTCAGGAAAATAGTGCAAAAAACAAAGGAGAACTTCAATAAACATAGAACCATAAAACATAGAAAAGAACTGAAAAATTTTTGGAGCTAAGGAAAACAGTGGCTGAACTGAAGAATTCAATAGAGATTTAACAGTAGAGTTAACCAAGTGGAAGAATGAATAAGTGAATTAAAAGCCAGATCAATTGGACTAAGCCACCTGGGTGGCTTAGTTGGTTGAGCCTCTGACTCTTGACCTCAGCTCTGATCATCATTTCATGCTTCGTGGGTTCAAGCCCCAGGTTGGGCTCTGCACTGACAGCACATGGCCTGCAGGTTCATAGAAACATACAACCTACAAAACTGAGTCATGAAGAAATAGAAAATCTGCACAAACGAATTACGAGTAAGGAGATTACATCAGTAATCAAAAGACTCCCCACAAAGAAAAGACAAGGACCAGATAGTTTCACTGGTGAATTCTACCAATTATTTAAAGTGTTAACACTAATCTTTCTCAAAGGTTTCCAAAAACTGAACGAGGAAGGAACACTCACAAGTTAATTTTATGATGTCAGCATTATCCTAATACGAAAGTGAGATAAGGACACTAATAGAAAAATGAAGCTGAGAAAAAAATGATATTTTAGTAAAGATAGGAATAAAATTAGGGAACAAGGAATATAGATATTTGAGGAATTAGCATTCCTGACAGAGGTAATAGCAAGTACAAAGGCCCTGTGGCAGGGGTGTGCCAGGGTTTTTAAATATAGTCAAAGACAAAAAAAAAAAAAATCAGTGCTGCTAGAGGACTCTGTAAGGAAAAGACTAGTAGGGGAGTAGGAGATGTGTCAGAGAAATAGAAGTGAGAGAGCAGCTCATGTAAACTTTATGTAAAAATATGTGGTTTCCACTCTGAGGAAAGTCAGTATCCTCTGGAGGTTTGGGTATGGGTTCATTTACCTCCTTGGAAAATCATTATTGTAATATTGACACCATAGGTAAGTTTTATTTATGTTTACACTCCATATAATTGGAATTATGTAGAATGTACTCTTTTGTTCCTGGCTTTTTTTGCTCATTATTACATTTGCTACACTCATCTATAGTGTTGTGTGCAATAGTTCATGCATTCACATTACCTTATAGTATTACAGTGAATGGGTACAATTTTTGTATCCATTGTATGGGTATCTGAGTAGGACGAAGTTTGGGGATATTGTGATTATGAGCTCTTATAAACTTTTCTTTTGGAGAACATGTTTCTGTGCACTACATATATAGTAGGAGCTGACTTGTTGCTTCAAGTGTTCCGTGCTGGGAGTCCAAAAGTTGAGAGATGAGCTGGGGCAGGTTGGCAGAGCCTGGTAGGAACAAGATGCTTTAATTTTCTATGTAATGGGTGGCTGAAGAAGGGTTTTATGAAGTGAGTGACATAAGCAGGATTACATTTAAATGCATACTTCTGGCAGTTATGTGAAGGAAATTTGGAAGGAAGAAACAGGGCACGGCTTTAGTTGTCTAGAGAAGAAATGTAGGAGAGACAGGAAAGAGAGAACAGTTTTGAGAAAATACTCGTGGGCCTTGGCAACAGATGGGTAGCGTGCAGAGGTGAGTAATGGAGAGAGAGGGGTGCCAAAGTCTCCCCGCACAGCAGCTGGGGCGATTGTGTAGGTTCAGGTCTCTAAAACATGAGACTAGAGAAGAAGTATAAGTTCAGTGAGCCTTAGACATGTTGAGCCCAAGATGTTAGATGAACTCCACAGAAATCTGGGAGGTATTTTGATATAAAGTTTGAAGTTGACTTCCTGGTCCCGCTCCAGATAGACGTTTTGGAATCCTTAGTATAGGTTTGTCTCAGAAACCATGGGGGTTTGGAGGTGATTTGAAAGTGCCTACAGAACCAGAAGAGCACCACACTGAGGGTAGAAACCTAAGGAACCACAGCATTTACTGGGGTGGGTGGGGGGTGGACGGCAGGCATCCATAAAGAGAGAGAGAGAAACAGCGGTAGGGTGCAGTCAGAAGAGGGGAAGCTGAGTGTTTTAAGGAATGAACCTGTTGACAGATGAAGCAGAGAATGAATCTATGAAAGACAGGGACTTGGAAATAGCCATCGGGTTTGACAGCTAGGCGGATGTTGCCGACTTAAGTGACCTCGATATTGCTTGAGTTGTGGGGGTTTCCGGAAGCCAGCTTAAAGGTTGAAAGTGAGAAAGTGGTTAAGTAGAATAGTGGAACTGGATAAAATCTGTTCTTTCAAGGAGTTTGCGTAAGATACATGGCCTGGTTGGGGGATGCAACTAGAAGAGATAGGATCAAGAAACGGCTGTTTGTTATTCTTTACCTTTTTATATTAGTCTTAAGATGGGGGACGTGAGGGTGCTTTAAAATATGAAGGGAGAGGTGCCTGGGTGGTTCGGTTGGTTGAGCCTCTGAATTCAGCTCAGGTTATGATCTCACGGATCATGAGTTTGAGCCCGAATCAGGCTGGCTGCTGTCAGTGCAGATCCCTTTCAGATTCTCTGCCCTCTTCTCTCTCTGCCCCTCCCCCACCCACACACTCTCAAAAATAAATAAAACAAAAAAATAAAATAAAATAAAGTGTGAATGGAAGGAATGAACCGTCAGTCTATAAGACTCTAAAAATATAGGAAAAATCATTTGGAAGGGCTAGAGAAACAGTCATCGAAAACAATCTGTGACAGGGGGTGCCTGGGTGACTGAGAAGGTTAAGCAGCATCCAACTCTTGGTTTTGGCTCAGGTCATGATCTCATGGTCTATAGGTTCAAGCCCCATATCGAGCTCTGCACTGACAGTGCAGAACCTGCTTGGGATTCTCTCTCTGCCCCTTCTCTACCCAACCCCCCCCCAACATAAATAAGTAAACTTTAAAAATAAAGAATCTGTGACAGCGTTGTTACCATGGTGTAGCTTTTCCCTTTTCTGATGGTCTCCACCAATCTCATTTTCATATGAGGCCAGCTTCACTTATGTACATTACCTGTCCTGTCCCACATTATGCTATGTAATCAACACAATATTGACCATAAATAAAATTGAGTATGCTCTATGGTCTAGGCACCGTTACATGTTTTATACAGTATCCGGAGTGAGAAACAACCATTCGAGTCAAAAGTATTTACCCAACTTGTAGATGGGAACCTCGGTCTCACAGTGCTATAACTAAATGGCCTAAGGCAATACTGAATGAATAGATACCAGGATTTAAACCCACCTCTGTGTAGATCCAAAGTTTATGCACTTTCTGCTATATCAAGCTGGCTTGACTTCCATAATATTTGTTTATAAATATATGTCATCTTGATAAGGATATGGCAGTGGCCAGCCCCTTTCTGAGCTGTTGAAGGAGGTGACTTGTTGTATCCGATGCATCTGCTTTTACATCCTGAGAGTCAAGAGTGAGCTATCTGTAATGCTAATTACCTTTGATGCACTAAAGCAGATACAACTTCAATAAATCAAAGACCAGTCCCTCTGTCCCTTCCAACCATCCATAGTAAAGTATTTGATGCATGACTTTTCTGAGCCTTCCTTATTACTAGTTATTAAAGAGAAAGGCAGGAAGATTGGCTATTTGGGGTGGCTTTCTAACACAGGACGCTACCAGCCTTAAGATATAATAAAGCATTGTATTACTTTTATGGCCTTAGTTTATTTGAGTTTGGCTTGGCTGAATTTTAGCTAATATACTTTGCAAACAATCTGTATTTTAAGTAAGTACCTTTTAAATTTCACTGCTGCTTCTTTATAGAGGCATTTGGAAGAGCAAAGGGAGGACTGTGTATATATGAATCATGTCATTAGAGAGATTGTTCCCTGACACAGGCAAATCATATATACTGCAATGAATGGCCCTCCCTTGAGTGCTACAGCCATGTTTTACCACAGATGCTCCTGGGAAAATGCATGGGCCAAATGCACTCTCTCTGGGAAAGGAAATAATGTTAAGGAGATCCAAGCTGAATATAAATATTGACTGTTCTCCTTGAGTAGCAGATATAGCAGCCCTCATAACGTGAGGCATGACAGGGTGTATGTGGGAGGACATGCATGGCCCTTAGGACTCTAATAACAGCTTGATGGCATCCATTTCAACTGCAACCTTTCTAATTCACTTTTGAAACATACTTATTGATTTTAAGAGAATGAAGCTTGCCAAGTGAGAGATGGTTCAGCTGTGGTTATGATGTTTCTTAAAAAACAAAAGCATAGCCCTACATCACATCTTGATATTTTGGGTGGGAGAATGCACTAAGAATCCTTGCTTGCCCATATCCTTAACTGACGCTTGAATTGCCAGATTGAATTGTCAGGTTGAGTTGTGTTAATATTTTGTGTAATTTTCAGTTGAATTGTACTAATACAATTGGAATGCATTGTATTATTATTATTATTTTAGTTTCCCTTTAACTGACTCATTTAACAGATACTTGGTGCCTGTTCTGTGCTAGACCTTAATATGCGGTGCTGAATTGAATAGATCGAGATCCTTTCCTTGTGAATTTGGCATTCTTGTTGGGAATAAACTTTAAGCAGAGAGTTATAAAAACATTTATGACATTAAAATTGTAAACAGTGTAGGGAAGCACAGAGGAACAGGGGAAAGTGTAATGGGGGAGATGTAATTTTTATTAGTAAAGATGTCCTTGAGGAAGCTGGCATTTAGAAGGAAATTGGTAGGAGTTAAGCAGACCAAGAGTAACCATGAGAATTTTCTGTGCCATGCCATACAACATAAAAGTCAGGAAAGTTGCATTTTATTGAAACGAGGCTCTGTGTTTTGAGGTATTTTAGTCTATGCTTCTAGGATTTTGATACAAGAAGGGCATCAACATTCATTGAAAATATTATTGTATGCCAGAGACTTTTCACATACTCTCTCATTTCTCCTCACTGTAAGCCGCTTATATTGATGTTATTATTCCTGTTTTAAATGCAAAACAAACAAACAACAACAGAGGTTCAGATTAAATAAATAGATTCTCTAAGGTAATGTCTTTAGGAAGTGACTGTTTGGGAATGCCAACAATTTCTTTTCATCCCCAGGATGGTCCACAATGTATTCTGGTAAGACTCAATTCCATGAGAGTTATTATTATGCATAGACACACACATGCACACACATGCGCGCACACACACACACACACACACACACACACACACAGAAAACAAGGTCACACACACACATGTATACACACAAACAACTGAGATTTCTTTTATTAAATACATTTGGCAATTTGAAGGTAGGCAATGCTAACCCAGCTTGTAGTATAAATCAATGTGCACTGTGAACCTCCAAGAAGGATACTCAGATGTTAGAGAGCCAATAAATAGCACCCACTCCCACTCCCAGTACAAAATGAATTAGATAACCATGAGGGTCAGACAGATGGCAAAGAAAATACCAGCTTTGTAACCTAAAGAGCTAAATTGGAGGACCTGGCTTTACATATATCACCCTGTTGCACTTGCTAATTCTTCACGTCAGAATTAAATTTATCCAGCCAGTCCCTGGCAAGTCTGGCCAACAAGTAGACCATACCTACAGCACCTGGCCTATATAGAGACTAAGACCAGAATGGATCCTACTCCCAAAGATGCACATGTGAAAATAGGAGAGAAGTGGTTGATTTGAGCATCATCAGCTCCTTTTCCTAAATACATCAATCAGAAAAGTAATTCTTTCCCAGGAGAGTAAGCTGGCAGAGAGAGGGTGGTAGTATTTTTCCAATGGAAATTTCTCCATGTGGAAAGGGGAAGTTCAAGGGAAAGGAATTTATCTCCTTACAAGACATGGAAAGTGTGCCCTGAATTTTTAAAATAGATTTTATTTTTTAAAGCATTTTTAGTTTCACAGTAAAATTAAGCAGAAACTATAGAGAGTTCCCATACACACGTAGGGGACAGATACTTTCCTTCATATTTCATAGTAAAGCATTTAAGTATTTCACTCTGTGCCATGAACTTTCATGCATTAATTTCAGTGTTCACAAAAGCATTATTACGGAGATACCATTATTGTTCCTACTTTACAAATGAGGAAACTGAGGCATAGTAAAGGTAACATTTGGGGTCAGACAGCTGGTAAATGGCAGAATCACGATTTTATTCCCAATGAATCCAATCTCCAGAGCCCATACTCTTAGCCAATGCCCTATTTGTCTTTTATCTGTAAATTTAAAACTTTAAAATCTTTAGTTTTGATGAATTTTTAACATGAATGTTTTATAGTTTAAAGAGTCCGTTGACTGTAGGTCCTGACACCCAGGTAACAATAGTCTGAACCCAGATAGACACTCCTAAGGAAGAGTTTCAATGGATGTTACCCCAGATTTTTTATAATGTTACCTTCTTTTGCATACTACTTTTATCATCCCTGCTAAAGTATTTTAGGACACATTCCAGAGGTCTAAGCACACACACAAATTGCCTTTACTTCTCCATTGCATGTCTCCTGTGCTACTTTTCCAGTGGTTTCCCATATTTTTACTCTTATCCTTTTGAAATTGGTGATGACACCTTGACCAAAATAAGAAAAAAAAAAAAAAGATCATTTTGTAGCACAGGTTGCTAAGTTATTGCCCATCCATTTTCTCTAGGAAACTTAATTAATTATTGAGTAAACATGGCTTCCTATTGATTCTGTGTTGATTACTTTCTGATATGAAAAATGGAACCACGCCATAATGTCATTTGAGCACAGCAGATTGAAGGCTGTATTGTGGAACAAATAAAATAAAGGATATTGGAATTTCTGTAGAAGGAGGGGAGGGTGTCAGATATCCATATGAAGGAGGCTCTATCTTTCTACAACCTCAGAAATAAACAGAGTGTGATAGGAAGGACAAGTCATATTAGCAACAAGGTTTGGATTACATAGAAGTCTTCATTAGTCACTGATCTTCCCAGTGAGAGCTTAGTGCCCCTTAAACATTATTAAAATCTATTTACAATATATGACTACTTGGAATCAGCTCTAAATGCCCCATGTAACCTCTGGTTTTCAAACCAAAGGAAGGGAAGAGTAATGACAAATGTTTACCATCATGCGGATAAAACAGACTGCTTCAGAAATCCATTCAGTACAGCATCTCCCCATCTACAATCGGAGCTTCTGTGTGGGTGCATGTCAAGAAGCTTTATACCACAATCACTATGATGAGTGCAAGGCAGAACACTTGCTTTACCAAATTTAATAATAATCTAAAATTTGTGAATTCATTTCAGTAAGCTTCTTGGGCATTTCTTGAGTTTTCCAGAGAACACTGCATTTACCTCTAAAAAGACAGTGTCCCCCGAACTTATTCTTGAGGCCAAACCTGCAAATGGAAGAAAAAGAGCTCCAAGTGTCTCTTTGGAAATATATGTTGAGTATTTAGTTATAAATCCTGCAAAAATGCATGGATTCATTTTCCCATGAGTGAATGGATTGGCAGCTTTATTTTATCCTTTACTGAAATTAAAACGTCAGGAAAAGTCTGAAGTGTTCATGCTGAAACTTTTTTTTTTCTTCTAAGAACTGGGCAACAGCCTTGTTTCCAAAGGATTATTGCTGAAACTTCATGGTTCATATAAAGTGAAGGGGATTTAAGAATTAAAGAAATTCTTCTCCAACTAAAATGTGCTTTATACCAAAGTCCAGACACATATATATGTATTTTTCCATACATTTTCCAGAATCATAAGATTTTCAGGCTGAATACTGAAGAATTGTTATTAAATTCAAAGCTTGAGTTAGAATAAATGACCAGTGAACTCTAAATTGTACAACCTTAAAAGTGGCGTTATTATTTGGAATGGAAACTAAGCCAAGTTTTCTTCTCTAAAAATATTGTTTTGTAGCAGCAGTAAAACATTGGTATGTATGTAAAATAATATAATTGAAACTACACAGATACAAGATCCAATAAACTGTATATCAAGCATAAAAATGACATTGAAATAGAGATTAGTAATCATAAAAAATTAACATGTGTGAACTCAGATTTATATGATGATCCTCTTTTTTAATGTTTATTCATTTTTGAAAGAGAAAGCATGTGAGTGGGAGAGGGGCAGAGAGAAGGGGAAACAGAGGATCCCATGTGGGCTCTGAGCGCTGACAGCAGCGAGCCCCATGTGGGGCTCGAACTCAGGAACCGAACCATGAGACAATGACCTGAGCCCAAGGGACCATGAGCTGAAGTCAGAGGCTCAACCTACTGAGCCACCCAAGCACCCCCCATGGTCCTCCTTTAATGGGCTTTTCCAACCTTCTTTTTTCCAACCCTTTTCCAACTTTCTATTTATTGTTAATTTTGCTCTTTTTAAATTTTGAGCATTGAATGGAACATGGTTCTCTTGCCTTAGTATTTTTTTTTTGATTTTTTTTAATTTTATATATGAAATTTATTGTCAAATTGGTTTCCATACAACACCCAGTGCTCATCCCAAAAGGTGCCCTCTTCAATACCCATCACCCACCCTCCCCTCCCTCCCACCCCCCATCAACCCTCAGTTTGTTCTCAGTTTTTAACAGTCTCTTATGCTTTTGATTGCCTTAGTATTTTTAATATGACCAGAGTTCCCAGCTTTACTTTTTCTTCAAAACTCATCATTCTGTACCATGTAATTTTGTAATGCATCTGGTTAGTGTGAACTTTTGACAACTCAAAAGCCAAAGTGCCCTTTCCTTTTTATTTAGACCCTGCCTCTCTTTTCCTTTTCTTTGAGAAAATAAAGTGGATCTGAATTCTCCACTTATCTCTAAAGTCATAATCCCCTTTCCCTTTTTGAGCCTTATTCTGTTAGATCTGCGAGAAGTGGCTTTTGCTGCAAACCTCTTAAAAGATGATCAGTGGTAAGTTGCTGGTGGACAGTTATTCACATGGCCTAACCCCTTTGACTTTATCAGGGACCCGAGCATGGTTCCAATGAGCATGGTAACAGATACATTTGCTCATTGACCTATTAGATCACTATTATTTAACACAAAACATACACTCTGGAAATATTTGAAGTCAGTGAAGATGATTTTTTAAAATGTAGATTTGCTACGTATCTGGCAAAAGATCATTGAAACAATTTTTCAGATGAATAGAATAATTAGAGTCCATAAATAAAAATGATTGCTATTTTAAGAGTAAAATATATCATTTAAGAATTGGGGAGGGGTGCCTGGGTGGCGCAGTCGGTTAAGCGTCCGACTTCAGCCAGGTCACGATCTCGCGGCCCGTGGGTTCGAGCCCCGCGTCAGGCTCTGGGCTGATGGCTCAGAGCCTGGAGCCTGTTTCCGATTCTGTGTCTCCTTCTCTCTCTGCCCCTCCCCCGTTCATGCTTTGTCTCTCTCTGTCCCAAAATAAATAAACGTTGAAAAAAAAAATGAATTGGGGAAATTTAACCTTGACCAAGTTCACTCACAGAATGAATGAATGAATGAATGAATGAATGAATTGCCCCAGATGTACCCACGTGTCATGAAATGTGAATAGGTACCATTTGAACATTGACGATACTAGCAATATATGGTGAAGTCTACAGGTCTGTTCTTTCATGGTGACCAGTAAATGATGGATCAAGGTAAATTAAGCCTGCCTGCCTCACCTAACAGCCCTCAAGTGTTTCAAGATTAAAGAAGAACTAAAGCAGTGACTCCTTGTTCTTAAAGCTATTCAAGACACTAAAATTCTGGTTTAACAAAAGCCAGTGTCTTTATTACTAGTTAATAAAGTGGCAGATGCAATCACAAAGAATGACTATTCTTTACTCATTTAATACACTTGTTTTTTTTTTTTTTTTTGTATAATCCCAGACAACTGACTTTGTGGTAGCAACAGCTCCTCTTGGCCAGGGGGACACAAGCACCAGCCTCAATGTCCCAGCCCCTGGTAGTCCTAGTGCAGCTTGCTTCCCTGGCTCATGGAAGTGGGCTTCTGGATTGTTATACAGTATGTTAAAGATGCTATTCAATTTCATAGTAACAAGGAATTAAGCCAGATTACAAGAGAAACACTATTTAAATCTTTGGGTTTATGATTCTTCATTTGTGATTTTGAAATAATAAATATTAGCTTCACCTACTTAATGGGATTTTTAATGAATATAAAATAAAATATCAGAATTGTACATGTTCTGTGAGATTTAAAAGTGCTGTAAAAGGCTTGCTATTAATTACGTTTGTAGTATTAGCACATTCCAAATAAACTTGCAAGATATCTCTGGTAGATGATGCCTTTAAATTCCAGGAAGAAAGGACACTGCTCTTGTTCTTTTGACATGTCTATGATAATCACTTCTTATCCTTGACTTTGTTTTTATTGATTCAATGGAACACATGGTAGAAAAACACATACCCTCTTATTCATGAGCACATTACACGTAAACATTGGAAATCTCTAAAACAATGACTTTTGAACAAACACGGTGGCATTGGTAGAGTGATATAAGTAAAGAATGTTTGTCTTCTTGTTTTTGCAAAGGAGGGGTAACTTCCAGGCTTCATTGTCTCCATAAATCATTATGTCCTTGAAAATGCAAAAAAAAAAAAAAAAAAAAAAGCAACCCAGACTATTGAGAACTGAAAGCTGGTTAGTGAAGGTGACCATTTCAAAGGTATATTTTGTTCTTCTCATCCTTTACTTCTGGGTGGGTCAGGGAGGCATTTCAGCTGCAGTGCTGGCATTCAGCTGTAGTTACAATGAATTGCAGCCATGATTGCAATTGTTTTGTGATGCCTGTGGTGTCATTACCAAGATGCGATTACCAATTGCTATATGAAATTAGTTATGCATGAAATGAATAGGAAGCATAAATACTAGGAGGGAGAGTCTGAGCACAGACTTCATTCTCATTGTCTTCCAGATCCACTGATGCTTATGCATAATGTGGTCATAAAACTTTAATTTATTTCAGAGTCATAGGACTAGAAGGGATCTTTAAAGGTCAACTAGGACATCCCCCTGGTTCCAGGGCCTTCAGCAAACCTAAAAAGATAATGAATGAACCCCTTCCCCTCCCACCCCAGGAACAGATTAAAAACCTTCTAATAATTGTCAGTTGAAATAAGGCAAGTTTGTGGTGGGAAGAGGAGTTTCTCATTGGCCAATGAGCGTAATGTATTCTATATATATTATGGACCAAATTAATATAAAGATATATACATTGACTTTTAAATATTTTAATGTCAGAATATAACTTCAGCATGAAGCTTTAGGAAATTAATTGTCATTTTGTGTCATGTTTCTTTTTAAGGAATGGCGTGTTCATGAGTTTTTGTATTAATTAAAATTTCTCAATGGAATACTTAAAGGTTTAGCGGAAATTGAATTGAGACCTTTGTCAAAGGTCTTTGAAATCATACGATGATGTTTCTTTTCTCTGGTAGGAAGACCGCCTTTGTGTGATGGAGCAGACGTTGGGCTACCATGACTCAGTGGCCTGCTCTGTGTCTCAGCGATGCTAGAAGACTCACGGTAGGCCAGTTATTCTCTTCTGGACTCAATTTCTTCCCTGTAAAATGGAGGTCATAATTCTCTCTTTTATTTTTGTGAGGATTAAATAAAATAACACACTTCATTTTCTTAGCAAATTGCTGAACACACAACAGATGGACTGTTACACAACTAACAGATGAAATGTTAGTTCACTGTCCCTTTTCTCCTCGAAAATGAAGGCCCGGAGAGGCACCTGGGTGGCTCAGTCAGTTAAGCGTCTGACTCTTGGTTTGGGCTCAGGTCATGATTTTGCTGTTTCGTGAGTTTGAGTCCCGTGTTGGGCTCTACACTGGCAGTGTGGAGTCTACTCAGGATTCTCTCTCTCCTTCTCTCTCTCTGCCCTGCCCCTGCTCGTGCTCTGTCTCATAATAAATAAACTTAAAAAATTTTTTTAATAAATAAAAAAAATGAAGGGCTGCAGAAGATTCTGACATACAGAAACTTTATGATTATCTGACCTCTCTACATTAGGCTAAACATATGATCAAATAAAAAGGTGTAGAGACATACATGTGACCCAATGCCTCAGCTTAGGAAACTATGGTACAGACATAAATGTTTGAAAAAAATATTATACAAGAAAGAATTTGTTCATGCTTCTATGCAGATTATGTTCAGTATTAGTAACCCAGAATATTAATATAATTGTGTATTGAACACTGATTCATAAAGTGTGGCCAATATTTACTCACTCTCTGTGATACATTGTTCTTTTCCTCCACCTCCTTTTCTATAGAGAGGCGAAACTAGCACCCAAGATGTGTAGCTTCCAAGTTGTGGAACTTTTAACCTTAATATTCAAACTTATCTTATTTTCCTTGCTAGTAATTCTGAGATTCTCAGCTCCTCCAGCCACAGAATTATGTAGCATTTTTCCATTATTAACATGGGAAATTATATTATTAAGTGATATTATATTATATATATTATATTATTATATAATATTATTTTGCATATATTATGTTATGATATTAATAGGGGAAGTTACATTATAGCATTTTTACCTTTACTTTGAGGAATTTAACCATGTGAATTGTCAAATGATTTACATCGCTTCTTAGTGCACGCTCCTCCCTGCTTTGCAATCCTGGGAATATATAGATCCTGATGATAAAACAAATAATCTGCAAGATCTGTGGAAGCAATCTTCATGTAAACCAAAGGAAGCCTTGGATGCAGAGTAAATGAAACAATAGGAGAAGAATGAGCAGCTCCTAGAGTAAGGGATAGACGTTAATGGAATAGAAATTAAACGTGATGCATCCACATATTGGGACCAGGATGCAGCTGTAACAAGCATATTCCTTACATCAAACTTTCCTCTAGGATGATAAGCCAGGATAAGTATAATGGGGAACAACTGGATGGTTGAAAGCAGGGCAGTGGCATTGATTTGATCTGTTTTTTAAAAGTGTCAATCCACTGCAGGATTGAGAGTAGACCAAAAAGGGCAGAGGTAGACGCAGGGAGACCAATTAGGAGGCTGTCGCAGCACACGTGAGAGACCATCACAGCTGGGACCAGGGTGATGCAGAACAGGTGGTAATAAGTGCTAGACTATAGCGTATTTTCCCGCTTGTCTGAGGTTCCACTTCCCATGGTTTCAGCTGCCAGTGGTCAACTGTGATCCAAAAATATTAAGGGGAAAACTCCAGAAACCAACAGTGTTTTAAACTGAGTAGTAGTAAATTTATTTTGAGTAGCATGATGAAATCTTGAGCTGCCCCACTCTGTCCCACCTGGGACGTGAATCACCCCTTCGTCCAGCATATCTAGCTGGCCAGTCTGCTAGTAACTTAGCAGTCTGTTTTGATTATCAGACCAACTGTCACAGTATCGCAGTGCTTGTGTTCAAGCAACCCTTATTTTACTTAATAATGGCCCCAAGGTGCAGGAGTAATGATGCTGGCAATTCAGATATGCCACAGAGAAGCCATAAGGTGCTTCCTTAAAGTGAAAAAGGGAAAGTTCTCAAGTTATTAAGAACAGGAAAAAAAAATTATAGGCTGAGGTTGCTAAGATCAATTATGGCTTTTATTACAGTATATCATTATAACTATTCCATTTTATTATTAGCTATTGTTAATCTCTGTGTGTAATTTACAAAACAAACTTTATCATCAGTATGTACATAGAGGAGAAAACATAGTGTATGTTGGGTTCCTTACTATCTGCAGTTTCAGGCATCTGCTAGAGGTCTTGGAATGTATCCCCTACAGGTATAGACAGCTGTAATATATATTATGAAGTTTTGACTAACAAAATTTGCTATGTATTAAATGTGGGTGTGAAAGAAAGAAAGAAAGAAGTGAGTCATGAAGGGATCCCACGTTTTGGGGCCTGAGTGGATGAGTAAATGGAAGTGCCGTTGGTTTAGAGAGGCAACACAGCCAGGAGTGCACAGCTGGAAAGGGAATCAAGAGTTGTGTGCAGGACTTGTTGAGTTTGATATTCCAGTGAATATTGGATATTCCAATGAAGACATCATGGAGGCAACAGAATGTGAGCCAATAGTCAAAGGAGAGACTGAGAAGTAAGATAGGTATTCAGAAGTCATCAAGATACTAATGGCATTTAAAGCCATGAGACTACATGAGATCACCCTGGAAGTCAGTATGAAAGAGCCATGTTCTGAGTCATGTAAACATCTACACGTCAAGAAATTATGGGATCTGGCAAAGGAGATCGAAGACAAGAGTTCAGAGGAAAACTAGGATTGGAATGGTGTTCCAGAAGTTGAGGAAAGTATTTTAAGGAGTCAATGACAGACTGTGTTATACTGCTGATGGATAGATAGGCTGGGGTGAGAGCTGGAAACTGACTACAGAAATGAACACTTTCTTTTTTTTTTTTTAAATTTTTTTTTTTTCAACGTTTATTTATTTTTGGGACAGAGAGAGACAGAGCATGAACGGGGGAGGGGCAGAGAGAGAGGGAGACACAGAATCGGAAACAGGCTCCAGGCTCCGAGCCATCAGCCCAGAGCCCGACGCGGGGCTCGAACTCACAGACCGCGAGATCGTGACCTGGCTGAAGTCGGACGCTTAACCGACTGCGCCACCCAGGCGCCCCTAGAAATGAACACTTTCAATGGCAATAGTGACCGGCTCAAGTGAATTTAGGCGAAAGAAAAAAATTGGAGATGGAAACCTAATTGAATATTATTGGAAGTACAGGAGGTGATGAATTGAAGATAATGACAAAATACAATAAAACCTAGGATTGTGAGTAACTTATTCTGTGAGTGTTCCACAAGATGAGCAAACATTTCTAATGAATTTTAACTTGATAAATGAGCGGTGTCTTGCAATATGAGTAGTATGTGATGCCAATGTCACATGATCACAAATGAGCCAATGGCTCTTCTCTCTCTCTCTCTCTGTCACTGAGGAATTGTGGGTGATCATCAATGCAGTATCACATTTCTGCAAAATCCTCAAAAGGAGGCAAAAGCAAGTGTCATTGGATAGGTTCCTTGTTAAAGTTGCGTGAAGAGAAGAAAATTCCATTGAGCCAATAGATAGCAGTGATTCCATTAGTGATAGTGAAAGTCGTCCTACACAATAACCCTCCTTTCTCTGGTCTCCCTCACAGCAGCCATGAAGGTTTTCAAAAGTAAGTGCAGGATAATTTCCTTATTTTTCTTTATATTTTGTATTTTATTATTTTGTATTATATTACAGTATTGTAATAACTTGTATGAATATTTTTGGGCTGTGGAATGAATCATCTGAGTTGCCATTATTTCTTATGGAGAAATTCGCTGTGATATACAAGTGCTTTTACAAGCATGCTTCTAGAACGAACTATTTTTGCAAACCAAGGTTGTACTGTATTTTGAAAAGTGTTGCCCTGAAGAGGAGAGGGAGGGGAACCAGAAGGGATCTATTGTAACAAGTAAAACAAAAGTCATCTCCTCCTGGAGATGGAGACTTGGTGGGAAACATGGTTCTAACCTACTCTACGTGTCTGTTCAGATTTGACTGTTAACCCCATTAAGTCTTTTTCACTGAACGCAATTTGTATTTATTTTCAGTCATAAGAAGTTGTACACATTTTTGTATTTCAATTTGAGACACAATAATTGAGGGTTTGGAGTTGCTTGAGATGTATGTAATCTTTAAAAATGCAAAAATAAGGCAAGATGATTTTTAATCTGTTTCTCACAGTCCTCCCAGAATCCCAGAATCTCAGTCCTTCCAGAATCTCAGAATGCACTAGAACTAAGACCTATCAACGCTTTTTCTAGTCAAGCAATCAGGTGTTGTTTTTAGTGTCACAATTTTCAATTCAGGGCTAGAGGAATCAATGTTTAAGTGCTTTCCTTCATCAAAGTGAAAACTAATCTGAAGCTACCTGAGTAGGAGTTTTGTCTGTTTTTTTTTTTTTAATTTTTGATTTAAATCTTAATTAAGTTGTTTTTATTTGGGGGCACTTAGGTGGCTCAGTCAATTAAGCATCTGACTCTTGGTTTTGGCTCAGGTCATGATTTCATGGTTCATCAGGCTCTGTGCTGACAGTGCTGAGCCCACTTGGGATTCTCTCTGTCTCCCTTCCTCTCTGTCCTCTGTCTGTCTCTGTCTCTGTCTCTGTCTCTGTCTCTCTCAAATAAATAAATTAGTTAATTTAAAAACATTAAAGCAAGTTGTTTTATTTGTATGTCTATTGAGTCAGTTTATTGTCTATGTATCTATGTATCTCTCTATCTATCTATCTATCTATCTATCTATTATCTGTCTATTTACCAACCTGTTATCTATGAAACTCCCTGTACCATTTAAAGCAAGTTTTTTAAAGGATTTCTGTTTTTTTTTCCTCCTGCCATTCTTGGAATAGCTCTTATTTAAGAAAGTTTTTGAATAAATATTTCTAAATGCCACCTTCAAAACTATCTTAAAATGCATGATTGCTTTCACTGAATTGTTTTTAAGGCATGGAATTAACTCTGATCTGAAAGCATTTATCCCTTGAAATGTCTCCACTTTAGGTTATGCTTTCTCTGGATAGTAAATTACTCTTTGTCCTTAACACTTGCCTAATTTATTAAAAGGTTGCCTAAAGTTTTTGAGCTAATAAAAGATACTCGCAGGAGATTTGTGAAGGTATTGCAGTGTTCCTCAGAAAGGTGAATGCTAAGTTTCATGTGGTTTGCTGTTTTTCGATTACAAATAACTTTAGTGTTGTTTTGTCTAATGTATAAACTGTAAGTCATTTTCATTTAACCCATTATTGATGAAATATATTTCTTCCAAGACAGTAAAGCTTGTAACCAAAACAGTACCACTTGAATTGGCACAACTCAAAACACCTTATAAGGAAAACCTGAGAAACACTAGTTGCAATCTCAAATTTTTGAACACACTGACCTGTCATTTAGAGAGCACATTTAATGGGGTTCACTTACCAAACTGATATAATGTGATTAGGCTATAACTATAAGAGAACACAATGTTCAGGCAGTTAGCTTTTTTTAAGGAAAGAATTCAGCAATTTTATTGAAGTGGTCTTTTGAACTGCTAAGTGCTTTCCCTGAGGTCAGGCTCTATATGTATTTAGTAAGATTATTACATAGAATTTATCATGTGCCAGGAGCTCTTCTAAGCACTTTACAAAGTTTAATTTATTTACTTCTCAAAACAACTCTATGAAATTTTTATATTATAATTGCCATTTCAGAGATGAGGAACCTGAGGCAGAGAGCAAATGAATAATTTATTTGTCCCATGTCACACCGTCAGTGGTGCAATTGACATGAAAACCCATGGAGATATGCTCAGACATGCCTGTGAATATCCACCTTGCTAGGTTACCTCTCTAAGACTATGGTGGGTAGTATGTTTTATAAAATTTTATAGTGTGGGCTTTCTTTTTTTTTTTTTTTAAGTCAATTTTGAGAGAGACAGAGACAGCACAAGTGGGGGAGGGGCAGAGAGAGAGGGAAGGAGAATCCTAAGCAGGCTCTGTGCTGCCAGTACAGAACCCAACGCAGGGCTTGAACTCTCAAAAATATGAAATCATGACTTGAACCGAACACAAGAGTCGGATGCTTAACCAACTGAGCCACCCAGGTGCCCCTTATGGTGTGGGACTTTGAGCCAAATGGCCTGGGCTCAAATCTTCTCTGTGCTGTTATTAGCTTTGTGATCATGTGAAATTTACCTCATCTCTGTTTGCTTCAGTTCCTTCATCTGTAAAATAAAGATATTACTATATGTAAGCCAGGATGTTGATTAGCACATACTATATTTAAGCAAGGATATTGATTTATAAATCCAGAATTATGGAGTGATTTTTTTCATATTTAATATTGTCTCTGGGTTGAGAAAATTCTATGTGACTGATTAAATGGTTGAATTGTCAGGCATGTATTGTGAATTCATATATATGTGGCTAAGAGAAAATTGTGTCAGGGGCTTAAAGTCGATCTGTGGAGAATGATACACATTTCTTTGTTTTTAAAAGTGGCGTGCACAGATAAGCAGCCTTTCTCAATATTGTAAGTGCCCACTTTTAAGGTGTCTTCATTTTTCTTCGGGGCAGGTGATGAATTTAGAATATCTAGAGAGCCCCCTCACAGATGATGTCAGTGTCCGTATAAGGCCAGACCTGGAGTGTTCATAGAGTCTAACCATACTCTAACTGGAGTTCAATTTTCTTGTATTATGGGGTTGATGGTTCCATCCCGAAGGTCAGTGGGTCTCACCCTTCAAGGTTGTTGGCTAGCATTCTTATGATTCATGATTTTCATCAGCCTCCTATACCCATTTGAATATATATGGAAATATATACACAACAATTTGCATATATATGTATATACACATGTATATATTCATGTATATATACATGTGTATATACATATACACTGGTATATAAAAATATGTGTATATAGAGATAGCTATAGATGTAAACACATCAATATTTATATCTATTTATATATAAATTTTCTAAGTGAAAATAGCATTGGCTACGATGCGGGCAACACAAGTTTTCTGGTCGTTCAAGTACATCCAGTATAGACATTCATGAGCTGTCCACTGTTTTTTGGGGTCATATCCATCTCGTTCTCCAGAAACTAACTGCCAGAACCCTACTCAGAATTAATTTTAAAGCTTATACAAGTTAGCTTATAGCTAACTTACATATATATATATATATATATATATATATATATATATATACATATGATATAAGGAAGTATCTTTCTTTTGTAATTAACACCATACAATATGTCTCTCTGTGGGTTTGTTATTTCCTCACCAAACACACCTTTAAAACATTGCTCAACTTTGTAATTTACCTACCTTTACCTTTACATTTCAAAATAACTTCATAGGCAATTGTTCTTTAAATCACTTTGTCTTATGGAATATTTTTCTTTTATTCATACCCTACTTCAATTTTGCTTTCAGTAACTATCCATGTCTCTGCACCAAGGAAATAATATATATAATCATACCATATAATATATATTACATATATATAATATATACCTGCAATACATATATGTATATATGTATTCCTTGTTGGAATACATGGATACTCACTGAAGACAAAATTGAAGTTATATAAAACTATGTAAAATAATAAGTCACACATTGTCTAAAGAAATAACTGGGCCATCCCAGTACTGTAGTTATTTTACTTTAGCTAGATAAAGTTACAGATTTATTTAAAAACAACACTTTTTTTTGCTGAAGTTAATTTTCCTCTCTCAACAGATACAGGAGATATGACTTTTGAATCTTTTCGTTTTCTAAAATCTACTTTAACAAGCCTATATAAAACACAACTCTGTAAAACACCCTGAATGACATATGAAGACACCAATTGGAATAAAACAAAAACTCAGTCTTCCAGGAACTTAAACTCTCCTCAGGAAGTTTGCTGGAGTGCAGTGCAATGAGGGAAGATGTTCTCTGAACAAAATACAAACACCGGGTTGCATAATGATGAAACAGACTTCTGACTTGGGGAATGACATATGAAAAAGCCCTTCTGGTTTCTATGAGCATACAAGATACGAAATTTCAGACCAATTCTGCTTGACACGCAGGCCTTTTCCATTATAGACCTGCAATCAATGCATTTGAAAGAAAGAGGCAGGCAGGGAAGAAAGGAAGAAGGCATTACCGGGGGAAAAAGGTAGAGGGGAGTCAGGAAACAAAAGAGGAGCTGATCTTGCAGTGGTTCCTGTTTTTATTGTTATTTATTTTTGGGGTCTACCATTTGAGACAGGACTATTTTGTTTTTTGTTTTGTTTTTTGTTTTTCAAGTTTTTATTTATTTTGAGAGAGACAGCAAGAGCTGGGGAGGGGAAGAAAGAGAGAGAGAGAGAGAGAGAGAGAGAGAGAGAGAGAGAGAGAATATCAGACTCCACACTGCCAGCTGCAGAGCCCAATATGGGGCTTGAACTTGAGATCTTGACCTGAGCCAAAACAAAGTTAGATGCTTAACCAACCGAGCCACCCAGGTGCCCTCTGACTTTTAGAAGTTCCTCCTGGAATCAGCAGGTCCCTGGACACGAATCCCCTGGAGCTAGAATTCCATACCCAGCTCTTATCTGAGAGAGACTCCAGTCACCATTCCCTAGGTAGGAAGCACATTCTCCCCACCTTATCGGGGTTTTACCTTTATGTGGTCAATGGATTGTTCTCGGACGCACCCCACATGTATGGGCAATTTCTTTTCTTCTTTTCAATATTGTTTTGGTAAGAAACCCTTAGAACTCCCATTGGCCTCCTACAGCTTTCTTGAAACATGGATATGATTGGTCCAGCTTTGATTCCAAGTTTCACCAATTTCAGGGCTGAGTCCTGACTTCCAATAATTCAGATGGTATAAAATACAGTTTTTGAGTTTTGAGGCATAATGACCAAAAAAAAAAAAAAAACCAGCTTTTCCAAGAGGATAAATGTATATAGCGACTCTAGCCCTGAGCTGGGGTCCAGCAATCCCAAGGCCCACAGATGAGAAAGCCCAGGAACGGACTCCGTTCTCCACAGGCAACTTGCTTACCTTCAGTGCAGATGTAGGAAGTATCTTTACTCCTTAGAAGCCATTTGGCCTACTTCTAATTAATACTTCACCTAATCTTCTAGTAATACCACTAATTGTTCACAAACCAGCAATTTAATCACACTCTGCTAACAGGCAAAGTTTTTTTTCCTCTTCACTTTTCTTGTGCTCTGACACAGTGCGAACTTAGGCAAGTATGTCCCAATTGCTTTGTTTCCATGTAATTTAACAGCAAGACATTATTTTCTCATAAGAGGTGCTTTGAATTTTTACTGCTAATGAATAAATTAACTAAAAAAGGTTAATCTGCCTACATGTTTATGAAACATTATGCAAATCGTTCTCCAAAAGGTTTAATGGTAATTGAAAGCAATTGAAAACCATGGTACATTTCCCCCAATTTTCATCTATTTTTTTAAAGCATATAGATTACACAGATTTTTATATTTTACAGATGTGCACGTAGAGGGGAATCTGTGGGGCTCTGACATCATCTGTATGGTTTAAGTACATTAATAAACACATGCAGGGCCTCCATTTTTTATCAGGAATGGCACTAAATTTGGTAATTAATTTCAAAGCAAAGCTATAAAAATGAAAGAATCTGTGTGATTAATATTATTACAGTGAACAGCAAAAGAAGTAATTATGTGTAGACACTCATTGTAAAACTTTGACAAAATGGTTCTTGCATCGAGTTCAAATTGCATAGAGTTTATGACCTGCTATTCAGTTTGGAGGTATTTTACATGAATGACACAGGTGTTAAAGGCTGAAAAGACATGAATCACTAAGTATTTATATGAGTGTCACTTTGTAAGGATACTTTTGCCTAATAAAGGGCCTATTTTCCTTATCTCAACCTCCTCTCTCCTGCAGTGAAGGTGTGCTGTCTTACCTGCTGATAAGCTCATTTTTAGAAGGGAAAATGTCCATGCATGCATGCGTGTGTGTGTGTGTGTGTGTGTGTGTGTGTGCATGTGTGTATTATGAAGTAGCAGAGGACATATGTTTGGAATTACATACTGAAATCAAAAGAAGGTAACAATTTTCCTACATTTCCCTGAAATGCTACATGGCTGAGAATCTGAAGAAATAAATGACTGATAAATCTGATTTGATTAAAAAACTGTGGTATATAGGGGAGCTTGGGTGGCACAGTTGGTTAAGCCTCTGAATTCAGCTCAGGTCATGATCTCACGGTTCGTGGGTTCGAGCCCCACGTCAGGCTCTGTGCTGACTGCTCAGAGTCTGAAGCCTGCTTCGGATTCTATGTCCCCCTCTCTGTCCCTCCCCTACTCATGCTCTATCTCTATCTCAAAAATAAATATTAAAAATTAGTTTTACAATGTGATATGTAAAACTATGACCTCATAGTTTTTGTTCTCAAGGACACTTTTACATCCCCCCCCAAATTTTATTTAAACTCTAGTTAGTTAATATATAGTATAATATTTTCAGGAGTGGAATTTAGTGATTTATCGCTCACATACAATACCCAGCGCTCATCACAACAAGTGCCCTCCTTAGTATCCATCATCCATTTAGCCCAGCCCCCCACCCACCACCCCTCCATCAACCCTCACTTTGTTCTCTATCATAAGGAGTCTTTATGGTTTGTTTCCCTTTCCCTCCTTTCTCCCCCTTTCCATATGTTCATCCGTTTTATATCTTAAATCCCACATATGAGTGAAATTTTATGGTATTTGTCTTTTTCTGCCCAACTTAATGCACTTAGCATAATACATTCTAGCTCCATCCAGATTGTTGCAAATGGCAAGATTTCCTTTTTGATGGCTAAGTAATATTCCATTGTTTATATTCCACATCTTCTTTATCCATTCATCAGTTGATGGACATTGGCTATTGTTGATAATTCTGCTGTAGACATCAGGGTACATGTACACCTTCAAATCTGCATTTTTGTACCCTTTGGGTAAATAACTAATAGTGCAATTGCTGGGTTGTAGGGTAGTTCTATTTTTGTTTTTTTTTTTTTGAGGAACCTCCATACTGTTCTTCAGAGTGGCTGCACCAGTTTGCATTCCCATCAACAGTACAAGAGGGTTCCCCTTTCTCTGCATCCTCGCCAACACCTGTTGTTTCCTGTGTTGTTAATTTTAGCCATTCTGACAGGCATGAGGTGGTATTTCATCATGGTTTTGGTTTGCATTTGCCTAATGAGTGACGTTGAACAGCTTTTCATGTGTCTGTTAGCTATCTGAATGGGTCCCTTCAACTTTCCCTCTTCCTGTACATCATCATTTCAGTGTAACTCTCTGGATAATATAGGGAAGTAACACAAATATGAAAATTTATGATGGAGTTCTTTGGTTTAACGTTAACCTTTCCTAACGTTTCCTAAAATGCCGTTGCCTTTTGCCTGCATTAATAAATTCAGGTTCAAAGAGAAAGCATATCTTCTCAGATGCCAGCCGTTGGCTGATAATCCTCTTACACCTCAGTCTTTGATGTAATATGCTTACTTCGCGCTTGCTTTGAATCTTGCTGAACTCCCACGCATTGTGGGCCCCCTAGAATTCTGTGCTTATGTGCCATTGGGAGTGCTCTATACTAATGGGCTGGCAAGGAAAGGTGGCCATGATTGTTACGTGTCTCTTCTGCTCAAGCACGTGCTGCCTTGTCCCATTGCACGTCAAATATAAAAGTAAGAATTTTAGGTGGTGACAGCAGAGCATTAAACTAAGCATGGAACCCTTCTTTTTTTTTTCAATTTGTTTATTTTGGAAGAGAGAGAGAGCGCATGTGCAAAAGTAAGAGTGGGAGAGGTGCAGCGAGAGAGGGGGAGAGAGAATCCCAAGCAGGCCCAGCTGATAGGGTGGAACCCAATGAGGAGCCTGATGTTGGGCTCGAAGTCACGAACTGTGAGACCATGACCAGAGCCAAAACCTAAGAGTACGATGGTTAACCGACTGAGCCATCCATGCGCCCCCTGCATGGAACCCTTCTGAGTGCAGGACTCTGTGCCGCTACTCAGGCCACACACCCGTGAAGCCAGCCCTGAAAGTGGCAATAACAAACCCATTCATGTAAATATTGTCAAGAAAGATAACTATATTTTCAAAAATGTGAGAAAAGGGACTTGCTTTTCCTTTTGCAAATGATGTTAAAGATTAAAATCTTTAATATCTAGTTTAACAGAAGACAGCTGGATTCTCACATCTGCTTTTGTATTGATTGTGTTGCAATATATTGTTTGGTTGAGGTACTTGGCCTCACGCAAATCTATCTGGCCTCTCACAAATATGTAGTTGGAGAAAACAGTAGTACCTTCACGACCCTTCAATGAATTGTGGATGTTCTTGTTTGAAATTATACTAAAATTCAATAGCGGGTTGTTTCTTGTAAGTTAATTACAATATGTAATCTGATGTCATATTAATATTTTTACTCTTTTAGATTTTAATCCATTGGCTATATTGCACTTTGAATAGATTTTTACTTATGCATGATTTTCTTTTAACCATGATGCATTCTTAGTTGAAAAACAATGGACCCTGGATTTTATTCAGATATTACAAATTTTGATGCATTTCATTGTACAATAACACTCAGATAATATTTATTATCGCCATTGGTCTTATTATAAGCTGTCAAGCTCACAGTGACTGATACAATTTGTAATACAACTTGTAATAATTTCACTTAAAACTCAACTTTTACCATTGACAACAAATATACTCCCAATTGTTTTCCTTGCAGTGACAGAATGACGCTTCATTTGTTTTTGAGAAAATATCTTCCTAAGACCTTAGTCTGAATGAGCATACTCTGTCAATCATTTTTAAATGAAAATTACATACCATGGAAAAAGGGGCTAGTTCAGCTGGAAATTCAAATTACACAAATATGCTGTCTTCAAACAGCCATCATGCCTGCGTATGCCATAGAAATGTCTAATTACACTTCCCATTTTGTCACACAGAATCTAAAAAAGGCATGGGTGGAAGGTTCAAAAGATAATGATAGTAACACGTTTTACTGTATTTTAGAGAGAAAGTTGCTTTAATTTTTACGCTGTGTAGTGGAGAAGAATGCAATGGTTACTACTATAGGCCGTGTCACAGCCTTAATTTGTGGGAAGGTGCCAGCACTGGAATCCATTGTTTCCATGGTGCCAGCACAAATGTCAACACAGTGAAAAGACAGATAACATCTTCATACTTTTACAAAATTGTTTTTGGCGTTGTGAATCCCATCAGTGGGTTTTGGGAACCCAGAGACACAGATTGGGAACAGCTTTTAAGGAAATTAATGCAGTAGATTTTTACTCTGCTACCTGGTTAGAAACATCTCTCTGGGTTGTCACCTCCTCCCTTGTGTACATCAGTTTTCTTCTCTGTGAAGTGGGGGTAACAGCCTTTGTTCTGATGGCAGCAGGTTTACTCTAAGGATCAGACAAAATCATCCCTCTAAAGGAATTTTGAAAGAATAATGGCTTCCATGTTTGCCTTTGTTTTATTAAAATCATTATTGGTTTCTTTTCATTACTACTAATAAAATCTATATTTGAGTATCTCTTATGGTCTATGCACAGTAGAAATCACTTTTTTATGTTTTATTTTTGAGAGAGAGAGAGAGAGAGAGAGAGAGCGCAGGAGAGGGGCACAGAGAGAGAAACAGAATCTGAAGTAGGCTCCAGACTCTGAGCTGTCAGCACACAGCCAGACATGGGGCTCGAACTCACAAACCGTGAGATCATGACTTGAGCCTATGTCGGATGCTTAACCAACTGAGCCACTCAGGCACCCCATTAGTAATCACTTTTATACCTATTGTGCCTTTACTGTTTACCAAAATCTCTAGCTTGTGGTCGTCACTACTGGGATTTGTACTGTGGGGTCAGTACAAATGCTGAGGCCAATGCAGAAAAGAATTTGGGTAAGAAGTGGCTTGACTAGAGAACTTAATTTACAGAATTTCCATTCCCAAAGTGACAGAAAAAAATCCTTGAAAATGCATAAATAATAGTTACTAAATCACTCTTATGGTTAGACCACTGGGTAGTGTATATACTATATGTATATTCTGCCTGATAAGCATATGCAAATGCAGTTCTTCAAGAAGTTATTGCAAATAAAATATGTAGACATCTCATCTAGCACTTTATATGGAAGAGAACAAGGCAAAGTGGTACTACACCAGGAAGCGTTGGTAAAAGAATTGTTTTGACTCAGCATTTCTCTAAGTTTTTGTTCATGTAATTTCTACGAGGAGACAAATCTGGAATTCATTTATTATCTAGTAGTTCGTCATATGCAACACAGTTCCCCCACCACCACTTAGGTAAAGATGCTCTCATTGCCTTGTGAGCAAATACTGGGTTTTAATACTTGCAACCCCACTGAGAAGTGTCAGATATGAGGAGATGAGTCATAGCAATCAGAGTATCAAACACAACACAAATATCATCTCTGGAAGGTTGTAGCTCACCTGATTTAGGTTCAGGTTCCATCAGTGGCGTTTGAGGGAGGCTTCTCCAAATGTAATAGAGACTCTTGCTGTGGTCCGTTCCAGCAGAAATGACTTCTCTCCCTGACACACAGCCTCACCTTCCACTCTCTACCTCACTTGGTATTTTATCATCACCAACTGAATCACTTATCACCAACTGAAATCGTTTGAAATATTTCATTGGATCTATAACTTCTTCAGCTGTGAGACATTTCACTATTTTGCATACACAAAACATTACCCATTATGTTGCTGTCTTTAGGTGTTGAAGTAGTTACTTTCAAAACTCCAATTTGGTATTTTATCATGTAAGTAAAATAAACATGTCTATCCTTTTCTAAACAACAGCATTCTCTTTGTGCTATTATATCACATCATTTATCTCTCAAAAGAACGAAAATTTCCCCCCTTGTCTCTGGGATTTTTTTTCTGGAGGCCTTAACACTGTTTTGATAATGGTGCTTTTTATTTTATTTTATTTTAAATATTTTTTGGGGAGAGAGAGAGAGAGAGGGAGAGAGAGAGAGAGAGCATGAGCAGGCTAGGGGCAGAGGAAGAGAGAGAGAATCTTAAGTAGGCTCTGCACTTAGTGCAGATCCTGATTTAAGGCTCAATCTCACGACTGTGAGATCATGACCTGAGCCAAAATCAAGAGTCAGATGCTTAACTGAGTGAGCCACCCAGGCGCCCTGATAATGGTGCTTTTAAATCTTCTCAAAAGATGTCAATGAAAGGTTTTAAGACACCAACTAGGATTCATATTCCTTCTTTAAGTGGTCTTTGGTGATCCATGGATTGAAATGTCAAGGGGATGAGGTCCTTCAGTGCCATCAGGAGTACCAGCCAGCTTCACCCAGGCATAGGCAATGACAGTACATTACTATTGCCACTTGGCCTGCTGTAATTGAAAGAAGCCATCCTAATTTCATTTGAAAGCATGGGGAGAGAATGAGATATAGTCTTATTTATTTTTTAATGTGTGTAGCTTCTTTCTTCTCCCATTGAAATGTAAGTTCATTGAGGACAGGGCTCTATCTGTATTGTCTCTCCAAGCATCTAGGTAGAGCATTGCTCAATCCATGCATCAAATACACGTGAGGTAAGTGAATGATTAATAAAATCTCAACAAAAATATGAAAACCTTACAGGAATAGAGAAGTAGGGTATACTTGAGTAAACAAAGCTTTGTAATCAGAAGGTAAATTGTAGTTCCAGGGTCTGTAGGTAATTTCTTTCTTCGTTCCTTTGTGAGGACATGTCCTTCCTCGTCCCTTTGCATCTGGTACTAATTGCAACACTTAGCTCAGAATTCTTTTTGTGATGGCCTTTTTCCTGACTCTCAGAGTTTACACAATTGTGGCAAACCATCTGAAAAAAATAGATCTCTTTACATTTCCACATCTGGAGATTGCCTTCCTCCTCTTGTCCAGACCAATAGGCAAAACCGGGAAAAAAACACGTGCTGACAGACAAGGCACAGCGAGAGGGGGAATAAAGATCATTTATCCATCCTCTGCAACCCCAAACAAAAAATGTGTTGTTCTTATTTCTATTGAAAGATTGTGATGTTTCAGAATTCAAAATTCTCCAAATTCTCAGCTAGCAGGTGTTAGTGCCATGCTGCCATTTGTTGTCGGCAGAAATGAGTCAGATGGAGCTGAAGTTTGGAAAGAAGACTTGATATTTACATTTGAGCTATCATCCGTGTGTCCTGTAGCACGTACAGTTCAAAGAGAGGCTGTATTTTCTCCTTCTAAACAGCCAGTAATGAAGAAGTGGGCTGGTTTCAAAGTAAACTGGGTTGTAGGTAGGAAATTGAGGCAAAGAATGTTCAGCAATGGAACCGGGATGTGAAACAATTTGTGGATTTTATTATCTTGCACTTGATATTTAGCCAGCGTCCCCAAATTATTATTTATATGCACATGTTTAGCCTGTCAATATATTCCTACATGATTTGAGGAATTTGGCCATCATGATTAAAAGTAATACTACCTTTATTTAATAGTTTATAGCACTTTAATTTTTCCAGTAATGTGTTAGAAACAAAAAGAGAGGAGATGAAGTCAAACTACTATAAGAGGGAAACATGCAGAGAAATCTGAATAACCAAGCCAAAGACGTTAGATGAATTCAAAATTATACAATGATTCTAACCTAATATGCAAAAGAGATTATCAACCAGTAGAGTGTTCTGAAACCTTGAAAGTAAAGTAAAAGAAAATGTTTCTTTTAAACGTTGAAACCCTAAAGCATGGTAAACAATGTCAGTAACCTCCAGAGAATAGATGTCACTGTTGTTCCTTTCAATGAATTGGATAGATGGCAATTTTGTCAACTACTTCTGCTGCGTTCACTCCTGACAGCTAGGATTGTGATTTTAGTTCCAAACTGAGAGAGAGTCTTCAAATCATTCACTAGTTCATGTTCAATTCTGTATTTGGTTCAAAATAATCTATAAATCACATACCATCAGGTGTGTGTTTGTGAAACATGTCTTTTATTTTATTGCTTTTTCCAAACTTAATTCTGCCACACAAATATTTTGAAAAGCTTTTGTTGATTTTCCAACGTGCCTTTGCAGTTCTTAAGTCACGGTGGTCTCAAAACCCAAACCATTCAAGTCTCTGGTTTTATTTTGACCCAACACATCGAACTTTACACAGTCTCACGATGTCAGACAATAGATTGGATTCATGTCTTGGGTCAAAATAAACTCCTTGAAATAATAGGAGTTTGATTTTAACAAGAAAAATTACAATTTTCCATATCTTTTTTCTTTTAATTTATTTCACTAACTCATAAAGCCATGAACCAATTTGAATGTTTAGCTTCCCTTCTTGTTTGATTTCTTTCATGCCGAGTGATGCCCAAGGGAGCATTTCACCTGGTGCTATAATGGGAAACTTGGCAGATCTTAGTATATCACTGCAATGTTTTTCTCAATTATATACTTTTTTCATTGTAGGTTTTGGACATATTTCAGATGGTCTTGACCATTAACTTTCTGTAAATGAATATTTTTCACAAAGTTACTTTAAAAATATCCTTGTAGAACAATTTAATAGCCTCATGACACACCCCATTATAAAGTAGACAAGATTTTCAGTTACTTAGTGTATAAAGATGTTATGGAGAGATGAAGCTGGTTGAAATACTTGATGTGGATATTCGAGTTAAAACAAATAAACTCTCCATTCTCTGTCTACTTCTGAGTCCCCTGTTGAATAAGTTTGAACAATAGAGTGATATATTTTTGAAAGACAGAAGGATGAGACAATCTATATAAGGGAATGGTCAATGATTACTTGAATTCTCATGCCAAGTAGTGAATAATGATTAATATGCATTTTATTCCTGGTTATTTTACATATTGCAAGCCTTATCGTATCATTCTGATGTCCTAGTTCTGTATCTTTATTAGTTTACTCATTCATGCAACCACTATTTTGAGTATCAATTATGTACCAGGCAACATCTAATTTTAAAAAGAGACGACAGACAATAAGTAAACAGGGTAATTAAAATAAGTTGTGACATGGGGCGCCTGGGTGGCGCAGTCGGTTAAGCGTCCGACTTCAGCCAGGTCACGATCTCGCGGTCCGTGAGTTCGAGCCCCGCGTCAGGCTCTGGGCTGATGGCTCAGAGCCTGGAGCCTGTTTCCGATTCTGTGTCTCCCTCTCTCTCTGCCCCTCCCCAATTCATGCTCTGTCTCTCTCTGTCCCAAAAATAAATAAAAACGTTGAAAAAAAATTAAAAAAAAATAAAATAAAATAAGTTGTGACAACAGTGAAAAGAGAAATATGCACAGAATATAGAAGTCTCCAGGGAGAACAGTCTATCCAGACTTGGGAATAAAGAATGGTCCCCTGCAAGAAGAGACAGCTACACTAAATTTTAATGTCTGAGGGATTTTAGAACTAGTTGGCGTGAGCATGGGGGATTTATAATCACAAGTAGGACCCTTTGTGGCAAAATGAGCAGTGGATAAGTAGGATGGAAGACTATGATTCAACATATTTCCTTATGCTCTGAATGCTATCAGCTGTCTTCATCGACAGCAACTAATCCTACAAATTCTAAATGTTCTCCAGTTGTCATTGAATATGTGTGTAACAGAATACAATTTGTTTTCACTTAAAACTCCCTGTGATATTTTCTGCCTTTTGAAAATAAAGTTTATTTATTTATTCTGACAGCAAGAGAGAGAAAGAGTGCATGCATGCATGAGCAGGTTAGGGGCAGACAGAGAGGGAGGGAGAGGAAAGGAATCCCAGGCAGGCTCTGCATTATCAGTGTCAGGGTCCGGAACTCATGAACTAGGAGATCATGACCTGAGCCAAAATCTAGAGTAGGATGCTTCACCAACTGAGCCGCCCGGGAGCCTCTGACATTTTCTGCCTTTTGACACGGGAGGATGTGGGAAATTTCTTTCACTGGGAAATAATTTTATATTATTTTGTACAAAGAGACTGGTGAATAGTCGAAAGAAAAGGCTCATTCTTCAGCACTGTTATTAGAATTTAAAAAATGAGTTTTATTCAAATAATAGTGGAAAGGTAAAGGTGGAGTAGCCTAAGCAATAGTAAGCTAAGTAGCTGAGCAAAATGAGGGAAGGAAGAGTGGGGGGTACAGGAGTTTTAAAGAGAAGAAGCCACACACAATTTAGAGACGTGGCCAAAGCCATTTCAGATTCAAGATAGCTATTATTTAATTTTAATTTGGGTGTTGTGATCACATACCTTGATATTACTGCAAACCTTGAGCAGGGCTGCTCAACACACAAATATTTTACTTTTGAGGAACATCAAAGAGTAGGGCTGAGTTGCCCAAATGGCTTGGTGTAGAGTAGAGCAGAGAGAAAGTCAAGAAAACAGCGGATCACATGGTATTTTGTGAAGGACACGGGGTGTGACAAAGGATGTGGGTTAAAATACCCGAGTCAGTTGACAAAAGTCAGGGGTAGGATGAGCTCAGCTGACGTCTGGCTGAAAATGTCTTTTGAAGAAATATAATGCAACGTTTCTACGCATCTAAAACAACATAATAGAGTCAGATTTTAATTGCGCTAATGAAGGGGAGAAACAACAGTGGTGTCAATCTGTTAATATCATCTATTACAGAATTAAAAAAAATATTTAGCTTTAAATGTATTTCTCAACTGATTGAACTTTTTGGTAGCATTTTGCTAGGGCTTATATTAAAATGTTTTCATTTCCTGAGCACAGTATGTCTGGGCAACAGGAAAAGAAGGTGAAAGTCTTTTATGGACAGTATATTATCTTAATGCGCATATCTGAAAATTCACTGCAGTTTGAATACTCTTATTTTATTCTTATAGATTCAAACGGTTAACTTTGCTCACATGAAAAAAAAAATCTTTGATCAGTGATCTCATGCATGTGCTGAAAGCAGCTGAATATATATTTTGATTCCCCAGCTATTGGATAAGAGTTAATGTTCCCTATATAGTTCTTGTGATTGTATTCTACAGTTATAAAAATAAACAACTATAACTATAAACTTTAACTTACTAATGTCTTCAAGAATACTCAATTTCTAAACACAGTTTGTTATTTTGTTGCACATTCCTTCCCATTTGCAATTCTTATAGAGTTCTAGAAATAGGAACCAATAGTGGTGGTCGATGACCTTAGAAGATGGATGGTCAGCTAAGGACCTTGTAGGAACTTTGTCTTGTCTTCTCACTGATGCCACCAGCTGTTTGGGCTCCTCAAAACTGAACAGAATCAAATAATCCATTTACTTTGTATCCTTCATTTTGCCAACTCTGTGCATTTCATTTTGTTTGGTCAGTAAGAACACTCAGGTTTTTTTCAGTGTAGTTAGTCTTTTACTCTATTATTTTTTAACTTTAATTTTTCTCATGTTTAGCATGAACATAAAACCAGTGGGTTTCTGGGATGGTGTTGAAAGGTTTAAACAAAACCAAAATTGGTTTTCACTTAATGCCAAAAATAAACTTGTGAAGCGATTTTATTATGAGGTTTCATAGCTCTTCAATATTCACTCTTATGAAACTGAAATTATGGATCAAAGCTAAATGGCCAGTGTCTTTTTAATTTTAAAAGCATGCTATAAAAGCAACTGACCTCTCTAGTCCATACAGTTTGCGTGTGATCATGTCATTGCGAAGATACTACTTGTTGTACCAATTGCCCATAGATGGATTTTCGTAGGAGGAATGTCTCCAGACTCATAACCCCAATGTCATCCACATGCAAATGGAAATCTTGAAGAACTACTCTTGCATGGCAGTTCATTCAGCTTGCTTCTCTTAGAACTCTTTCCTTGGTTTCGATTTGGTTGCTCTAGAGGAAAACTGTTTATTATGGCAGATAAAAAGTTGAAAGGAGAAAGTAGAAGATGGCTCTAAATATACTAGTATGCTGTCAAATTATTCTGGGTTCATGTCTTTCCTAAGGGTTTCTGAAAAACTTCGAAGTCCTGAATAACTGCCGCTAGTTCAGCTTTCAATTATATTTAATTGAAAAATGGAGTGGAGGAATAAAAAGCAAAACTGATGAGATTTCTATGGTCAAAGAATGTTAACTCATTTGATTTTCCTGAAATTCTAGGCACAAAGCAAGCCTGCACACATTGCTAGATGTTGCCTGTGGCTTATATTAGAAATGTCACTTGGCTGAAGCCCTTTGAGGGCATTACATATGTGTACAATATAACATTCCTCTAGGGGAGAGGATTTCATTGTATGATCTACAGCTCAAGGACTCCTGCACTGAACTTGAAAAATATTGGTTTGTCAAAGTGGCTGTTGTGCCCTGCAAATGTATGTGATCCAAATTTTATTTTCTCTGAATTCTTCTCTTTAGATGGATATTATTCTCGTGCTTTCATCGTGGTGCTTATTGAGAGAGTAACATGTCTCTAATTTAAATGAAAAATAAGAGATTTAATTGGAAAGGAAAAGCAGAGTCTGAAAATCATTCACTGACCCCTCCTGATTCAAGCTATGAGGCACAAGAAAAATTTGAAAACACGGTTGTGAATGTCAGATTCCAAAGGCTTCTTTCTTCCCTTGCTTTAAACTGCTTATTCAACTTCTCACTGATCCAACATCTATTGATCGAAATACATTCTACCTACCACAACTTCTAAGTTCAATGAGAAGTCAAAGGAGTGTAAAACATTGTCCTGTTCACCAAGAAATTTCAAAGCTAGTGTATGTAAAGAACTAACCAGAGTACAAAACCATAAATGATGAGAATTACGTAAGTGGTGTTAGTGCTACATGTGTGTGAACATGTTTGCAGATGTATATGCACAATGTACTTATTAGTGCATGATCTTTTCGTCCTTCCACAAAATGAGGTAGGTATACAGCTATACAATTAAATGAACATTCCGTATTATGCACACAATTATCAGTAATAATGGGGTCATAGATTCAGCTATTGGGTCTCCCTACCAAAGCAGAGTAAGTGTGAATTTCTTCTGTTTTTAAAGCAATCTCATGTATTTTCCTACACCTTATATTTGGTTCTACTGCTCAAGGTAGAACCAATAATATCTATATCCTTCCTGCCTTTTGAACTCTTTACTTCATCTGTTTTTTGCCACATGCATCAAGGAATTCTGTTATTCTGGAACCACGTAGTGTAAATATTCCCCATGATGGACCAGTGTGAGACCTCTGGATTCCTGCAGTCCCTATCTCCAGTCCGCGGGGCTACAAAGCAGCAACGTGCAAACCTTCAGAAGAGAATCGGTTCTGGAGAAAGACAATCCATTCCGATTGTTGGGGAAGTTATCATTGTTTATCTGGGACATCCTTACATTGTGGAGTGAAAGCAGGAAGAAAATTGAAATGAGACAATCAAGGTATAGTTTGTCTAGGTGAGCCCTGGATTCTAAGAGGAATCCACCCTCCACTGTGTGAGAAGGAGCCACCAGCTGGTTCTCGTTCCCTCTGTGAGTCCGTTTATTTGCTGACAGTGCTAATTAGAAGTTATCAATTTGGCAAACATATTGCCAGTCCATACGAGTTGATCTCATAAAAATGCACACATCAGATTGCAGTGACAGACTGTAGACTCCTTGAGATTAGTTAACGAAAAAGGTATACATTTTCGTTGCTATTACCATACTTTTCATACTTTTGTATCAATACCACCTCTAGCATATCTCCCTTTAAGGCACTGGGCCACTTAAGCACTACTTGTTTCAATAGTAAAAAGATGAGTGATGCTAAATGAGGACATGATTTAAAAAAAAGATTCATGGTGGAGGGATGATTAGCAAGTATATGAAATACGGTCATCAGCTACCACAAGGTCAGGTTGTAGTTTCGCAGGAAAGCAGAATGGCATAAGCAGAATCACCAGAGTGAAAATTGTGAATTATATTCAGAAAAGGTCAACTTGTTCAGAGCATAGAATTTGTGTGGAGAAGTAGTGGCACAAAATGACAAATCTAGTCCCAGAATCTCACCTCCTAGAGCCTACCCATACCTCTTTCTAGATACTAGAGAGATCAGCCTATATCCCTTGAAAAATCAGCACATGTATGCACTTTACTGAATCTTTATTGGTGAACAAACCAAGCTTGATGCCTACTCTCATGAATCTCCATTCTAATGTGTTGGGTTTGGGGTGGAGAAGAGGCCCAGGAAATGATAGACAGATAGATAGACAGACAGATAGATAGATAGATAGATAGATAGATAGATAGATAGATAGAGATGGAGAGATAGATAAAAGATATGAAGGATAATATCTCTCAAGCCCATTTATGCCGGATATGAGAATATTATAGTTCCTGTTTTCACTTTATTGGCAACCCTGGATCTGAGCATGATAAATGGGAGTGGTTTGGAGAGTGTTTTGTGATTAGAGAAGTTAACTTAATGAGTTGGAGTCAACAGGAAGTGTGATCTGCTGATCTGAATCTCAAATGAAGAAAGAACAGTGTGGAAATAAGAGAAGCCCAGAGGGAGAGACTGCTCTTTTGATAATGTATTGAACGTCTAGTATGTGCCACATATTTGGGGGGGGGTAGCAGTGATATGAGCAGAAAATAAAATCCAGCCTCTTGCAGTTAATTCTCTGGGCATGGGGTATGTGGGATGATAAATTAAAAAAAAAATGACCCATTAATGAAGCACAGAAGTAAAATACGGAATATGTTATTAGTAGGTAAGTACTCTGAAGAAGAATTAAGCAGAGAAGGGGGTGCTAAGAGGTGACATTTAAGCAAGGTCTGAAGATGTAGCCACGTGGGTATTCTGGGCGAGAAATTTAGAGCAGGGGGAAAAAAAGACGGAAATGTGCACAGCTCCTCATGCCTGGCATGTTCAAGAAACAAAAAGATCTGTGAGGCTGGAGGGGTGTGAGAAATTGAGAGCTAGGGGACCGTGAGATCAGAGCGAACCAGAAAGCCAGATTGTAGTGAATGTTGGAGTAAAATGTACCTAACAAGTAGTTGTCCCATCAGCCTATTTATACTGGAGGTAAATTATTTTATACTAAGCAATGATTTCTTGGTGGTGCCTGAGGTAGCCTCATTGCCTTGCTAGTGACCGGATTAGAAAACTTAGAGGTAAACTAAGGGGCGGTGAAATCAGTTAAGAGGTGAGCTGAGGGGCCCAGGGACGGACACGGGGCAGTGTCTAGGGCTTGTTCTATAGAATTTTCCTGGCTGTATTAAAGGTATCACATAAATGTTAAAAGGAGAGTTATAGGAAATCCAGTCTTGTCTTCCAAGCAACTACAGAGTGTTGTGATCTTAATATTGACGTGGGGCTTTTACTGTGAAAACGACCCACTCTTATCATGTGCTTCACCAAGCATGGGGCCCTATGTGACTCATTTTGGTGAAGATTCAGGGATGAATGTGGAGATGGCTAAAACAAGAGACTTTGGTTATAAGTACAAACGGTAGTTTTTGAACCCTGGTTTTCAACCCAGAGATTATTTTGAACCCTACCCTTTGATCCATTGACCATCTGCTCAGTTTGCCATAGATACCAAGTTCCCCTAATTTACCAAGAGAGAACCTCCTGGCTCCTACGATGTCTGGAGGGCCATGTAGAGCACATAATAGACACTATCCGGACATTGATTAATACGTGTGCTTTGTGGTCCTGAAATACTTACTGATTAATTTATTTAAATTTACACTAAATGAATGCTTTAAATCATTATAATCACTAAAATTCTGTTTACTTTAGAAATAAGTACAAGTAGGGGCACCTGGGTGGCTCAGTCCGTTAAGCATCTAACTCTTGATCATGGCTCAGGTGATCATCTCACAGTTTGTGAGTTCAAGCCCTGCATTGGGCTCTATGCTGATAGTGCAGAATCTGGGATTTCTCTCTCTCTCTCTCTCTCTCTCTCTCTCTCTCTCTCTCTCTCTCTGTCTTTCTCTCTATCTCTTTCTCCCTCTGAAAATAAATAAACATTATTTAAAAAAAAAAGAAATAAGGATATTTAAAAAAAAATAAGGATAAGTAATTTATTTTAAAAAATATATTAGAGGGGCACCTGGGTGGCTCAGTCGTTTGGGCGTCCGACTCTGGCTTAGGTCATGATCTCGCGTTTTGTGAGTTCCAGCCCCACATCGGGCTCTGTGCTGACAGCTCTGAGCCTGGAGCCCGCTTTGGATTCTGTGTCTCCCTCTCTCTCTGCCCCTCTCCCACTTGTGCTCTGTCTCTGTCTCCAAAAAATGAATAAATGTAAAAAAAATTTTTTTTTAAATTAAAAATAAAAAAATATATGGGAAAGCTGAAATATGGGCATTCATAATGATGGAATCTGAAGAATATTTAAGATTTAATTTTTAGTCTAATGACCAAATGACTTGTTAAGCTAATTGGATTCATACTAACTGTATTAAGCTAATAAAATGCAAAGGACTCTATACCAATAGCTTTTTCAATAAGAATTTTTGTTTTATTATATGTGAAACTAAGTGGAAGATTCTACGTATCCCTGTATGGTGTGGTGGAAAAAACATTCCTAAATGACAGGAACTCTGAGCTCTGGGTTTGGTGATTTTGGTCACTAACTTGTGTGGCTTTGGGAAAACACTCACATATCTGAGCCTGTTTCCTCATCTATAAAACAGATTTTCTTACCGAGGATTTACATTGGATCTGTGTTATTCTGGACATGTTATACATGTTATCTCATTTAACCTTCCCAATACCCATTATGTAAAACTGCCTCCTGATGAGAAGGGTGAATTAAATTATTATGCTTTCCAGGTCTGTCCTAGCTCTTAAAGTCCAATTTATTCAAATCAGTTCATTTTTTTCCCAAGGAATGGGAAAGGAAGCACCATGCTCTAGACCGTGGTGGTAGGTGAGCAGGCGAGGACTCTGATGTCATTTTACCACCTGCCTTAGCGTCTTCATAGCTGCACAAATAGTGAGCTGAAGGTTTAATGCGTAGTCTAGATTTCTTAACCTCTGGCTACAGAGTGGAGTATTAGCATGTGAAATCTGACTTCTTCCTGGAATGATAGAATCACTGGGGGAATGTGAGTTAATTAGAATATCTCTACAAAACCCTGGACAATAGCCCATTAAATGCCACAACTTCAACAAACATACACTGTATGGAAAATGCTATTTTGGGGAGCTGTGTTCACATTATCTTGTTATAGGACAACTTATAACTCCTGTCACCACCACAACCCTACCAGATAATTGTCACTGCTGGTCGTGAGGGGCCAGAAATATTTACTACAGCAGTACTAGGCCATTGCTCACGTGTTCTTTTTTCCTTGTGCATGAAGCCATGGACTAGATGATTCTCAGAAAATGCTACTCATGACACAAGAAGTCCCATACCCAAAATTATTTTTGTGAACGTATCTTTTCCTTACCAACAATTATGGCCTTTGTTTTCAATATGAAATGTTTTTTCAGGTAGGTTCACTATAAGGAAAACAACTGTTATTGTTGTCTATCAGGAAATGTTCATGTGTCTCTAAAAGGGGGTCTGGAACAAAAGAAATATTAAGTAGATATAAATAGGATAATTTGTTTAAGTATAAAGGTAGAAGGGAAAACAAATTCTAATTTAATAAAAGTTTGAATCCAAGCATGCTTTCTTTCTGTTACCAGTAATTATTGCCTAACTTGATAAGCCAGCAAGTAGTTATTGGAAAACGTTTGTGAAAATATAGTATCACTTTACCACTATTGGCCTATAACTGCCTGCATGGATAGTCATTGCTCTTTATCATTGATATTGCTATGTCTCTGCTCTGATGAGGAAAGACACAATTGTGGGTACCAAATTCTGAGAATAGAGCAGCTCAATTATCATTTGGACTAATTCGAATCCCACAGGATCACACCACATTTAAATGATTGATATTGATTCAAGGAATAGACCTCAAATGAGCTGGTATGGCAGACACAACATTAATCTCTGTTGAAATGTGAATGAAATCATGATGAGGGAAGCTGGCTGAAGATTTGCCTAATAAGAACAAGGTCACCAAGATCTATGGTGATTTTTAATATTTTCTCTAATAATTAACAACAGGAGTTTATATGTCAGGAGAGCTGAGTAACAGAAGCATTTAGGGAAACATGTTGCCCAGAATAGATCTAGGAAAAGCCAAAGGCGGGTGTTCAGTATTAGGAGAGTGTCTGGAAGAAGTCTGAAGTACCTGGATGACCTGAAGGAAATACATAAAAACCTTCAGAGAATACATGTCATTAAAGAAGTTTCTCACTTGTTTCAAGGTATTGTATTTTGCATAACTACTTTCTGTACTATGTATGCATTTTTATCTGACAAAATAGTGCTTGGGAAACTATAGCTATGGCAAGAATAAAACTATTGAAGTTTCAACTAGTTTTTAAAGACAAGAGGGGTAAATTAAAATCAGGAAAGAAAAGGAATAAAAATTGCAGGAAACAATAACAGGAAGATTAGAACAATTATTCAGGAGATTCCCTACACATTCTTGTAATAGAGCCCCTTAAATCAGAGGGTGGTAGAAAGCAAGTATTGTCATCTTATGCTGGACACATTTTGCTTTGTATTAGGGCAAAGACTACTGAAATTTTGGGCATCCAAGCTTTTTATATCTAACGTTATGCGTTTTGAGTAGTAGAAAGTGAGTAGTATCTGGCAAATGAGAACAATTCAGCCTTGTGTTGCCACCAGGGGGCGAACTTCATATTGCACCAATGGAGATCACGGAAGTGCTTTCCTAGTTGGCTGAGTTATTACACTTTAATATAGGTACCACAACGTGAATCTTTGTTGATAATAAGGATAGGGTACAGCTTTTTAGTTATTAAAAAGTTTGACTTTCCTGCAGGAAATCATGAGTAGGTCCACGAGAGACAGTAAATGTATATTTATAACAATAACAGTTAACAGATCTGGTATTCATCTTTGGTCAGTTTTCCTCAAGTCAATGATAATACCAGTATTTAAATATCAGAATTATTCTAAAAGTAGTGAATGCTTTCCATCAGACCATACCTAAACTTTGGCTCTCAAGTTGGTGTTATTAATGGTGGCTCAACTTTAGGAGTTTATAAAAAAAAATAACTTATTCTCCAAAGGTGAACACTATCAAAAGTTATTAGCATGGCTCAGTCAGTAGAGCATGCAAGTCTTGATCTCAAGGTTGTAAGTTTGAGCTCCAAATTGGGTGTAGAGATTACGTAAAAATAAAATCTTAAAAAAAAATTTTAATAGCATGAATAGTATTTCCTGTGACTCAGATTCATCACTGATTGATTCTTAATCAGAAATGGAAGCTGCTGGACCCAGCAATGGTACCCATGTCCTAGAATTTAAGCTGGGCATGATTCAAAACTGAGCTTCTCATGGCATGTGCTAGAAACAATTAAAAATGCCAAAATACTATGAAGGGTTTCCAGGTCAGTGTTGCTGAGGCTTATAAATTAAGCCTATTTATAAAATCCAAATAGAGCAAAATGAGTTGCTTCAAATTAATTACTATGAATATTCGGGACAGGGTATAAAGACAAGACCTGCATGAACTCCTTGGAATAGACAGATGATTATATCGGCTTATAAATATTTATTTATTTTTTTTTTGGTCAAAGAAAAGAGGTGTATTCTGAGCCCTTAAGAGCTCATCCTGAGAGTAGAAAAGACCCCTGATTACTAATAAAATTCAAGAGACACTATATTTTCTTGATTATCACAGCTTAAATTTAATTATTACTCATTATTTTGATAAGGCAATTTTATGATAATTGGCTTGCCTTCAAATCTGCTACTCTACTAAGCCCGGGAGTTTGCCAAAGAAAATTAAATCAGTGCGGTCTCTATTTACCACCTTGTCAATCCGTATAAGCAATAGCATTTCTATTAAAAAATCTTAAATCATTTAACTTTTAAATTAATTAATATTCTTTTTTTTTATTTTAGAGAGATAAAGATAATGCAAGCAATGGAGTAGGGGCAGAGGGAGGAGATAGAATGTCTTAAACAGGCTGCATACTCAGTGTAGATACCAACATGTGGCTCAATCTCACAACCCTGGGACCATGACCTGAGCTGAAATCAAGAGTCAGCCACTCACCTGACTGAGCCACCCAGGGACCCCAAGGAATTAATATTTTAAACTCCTTGTCCAATCCAAGATCTCCTGAGTGAAAGAAGAGTCTAACAAATTGTGCTTCTCATTTAAACATAAAAAGTCTTTGGATAAAACAAACAACCCAATTAAAAACAAGAGCAAAGTATCTGTACAGACACCTCACCAAAGATACAAAAGGCAAATAAGAATATGAAAAGATACTGTCATATGCCATTGGGAATTTCGAATTAAAACAACGAGACACCAGTAAACACCATTGGAATGGTGAAAATTCAAAGCACTGACAATGTCAGTTACTGGTGACGATATGGAGCCAGAGGAAGTCTTATTCACTACCAGTGGGGATGCAAAATGGTATAGCCTCTTTGTAAGATAGTTTGGCTTTTTTTTTTTTTTTTTTTTTTTTTTTTACAAAATGAAACATAATCTTACATGCAATGCAGTAATCATGCTCATTGGTATTTACTCAAATGAGTGAAGATGTGTGTCCCCACCAAAACCTGCACACAGATGTTCATAGCAGCTTTATTCGTAAGTGTCAAAACTTTTAAGTAACCAAGAGGCCCACTGCTAGGTGAATGGATAAATAGCGATACAGCTAGATGATGAATTATTATTCAGCACTAAAAAAGAATGAAACTATCAAGCCATGAAAATACATAGAAGAACCTTAAATGCATACTGCTAGGTGAAAACAACCAGTCTGAAAAGGCTAGGTATGGTGTCACTACAACTATGAGATTCTGGAAATGGCAAAACTATGGAGACAGTAAAAAGATCAGTGGTTTCCATGGACTGGGTGGGAGAGAGGGAGAGAGAGAACAGATAATTTTTTAGAGTGCTAAAGCTGTTTTGTATAATGGTAGTTTCATGTCCTTACATATTTGCCACTACTCAGAGACTATGCAACACAAAGAGTGACTCAAATGTAAACAGTGGACATTGGTTGATAACGATGATGTTGGTTCATGGATATTAACAAACGCACAGCTCTGGTGCAGGCTGTCGGGTGGGTAATATACAGAAGGGCGATTTCTTGTCTACTGCCCCTCTGATATATGGAAGTTGGAGGAAGTGATATTTCAAGTGATCAAAATCCAAACTCAGAGAATCTGGGTTCAAGCCCCAGCTGTGTAATCTGCTACCTAGAGACTATTGTGTAAGAAATATAGCTTCTTCAGTCTACAAATCTGTAGGACCCTGAAACTGCTGTGAAGGTTAATGGAGTAATATATTTGAAATACTTCTTGGTACATGTCTCCCAAAATGTCTAGTCTTATTATAATTGAATAGATGAATAAATAGATAAATAAACTGGGCATAATATATTCTTCTATATATTTTGTATCCCCCTCCCCCACACACACGTACACACACCCATACACCCCTTCCATTTCAAATTTTGATTGATGGCAGATGAACTCACCTTTTCCATGTTTAGGCCAAATCTCTCATATTTCTTATAGGCAGATGGTTCATATGTGTAAGCAAGTTAATTAAAAACATTTATCTGCATGCAGGGTTCGGATATAGTCCACGCAGTGTCAAACCATATTGCTAAATAAAGACTCCTGTTATATAGTAGGGGCACCTGAGTGGCTCAGTAGATTGAGTGTCTGAGTCTTGATTTTTGGCTCAGGCCTTATGGTTTGTGAGTGCCAGCCCCGTCGGGCTTTGCACTGTCAGTGCGGAGCCTCTTGGGATTCTCTCTCTCCCTCCCTCCCTGTCCTTCCCTGCTCACTCTCTCTCTCTGTCTCCTTCAAAAAATAAATAAACTTAAAAAAAATAAAACAAAAGACCCCTGCTCTAGGACATTAGCATTTTCTTTTACTTTTTATTAAAAATCATTTCATTTTTATAAATAAATTCATGTGCCACGCATCCACTCATTTAAAGTGTAAAATTTGAGGGGCGTGTGGGTGGCTCACCTAGCTAAGCATCCAAATTTGACTCAGGTCATGATCTCACAGCTCGTGGGTTTGAGCCCTGCATCGGGCTCTGTGCTGACAGCTCAGAGCCTGGAGTCTGCTCCAGATTCTGTGTCTTCCTCTGTCTCCCTGCCCCTCCCCCACTTACGCGCGCGCGCGCGCTCTCTCTCTCTCTCTCAAAGATAGGTAAACATTAAAAATAATTTAAAGTGTAAAATTTGATCGATTTTGGTATATTCAGAGACTTGTACAAATATCACCATAATTCATTTTAGAACAATCTCATTCACTCCTTTTCCCTCCAACTCCCCCACAGCTTAAAGCAAACTCTAGTGACTGTCTCTATAGATTTTCCTCCCATGGACATTTCATGTAGATGAAATCAGAAAACATGTAGTCTTTTGTGATTGGGTCCTTCAGCATAATATCTTCAAGGTTCATCATGTTTCAGCATGTACCAGTACTTCGATCCTTTTCTATCACTTGAATAATATCTCATTTAAAAATATTTATTTATTTTGAGAGCATGAGTGGGGGAAGAGCTGAAAGAATGAGAGAGAGAGAGAGAGAAAGAGGGAGAGAGAGAGAGAGAGAGAGAGAGAGAGAATCCCAAGCAGGTTCCACGCTTAGCACAGAACCAGACATGACTTGATCTCACAAACCTGTGAGATCATGACCTGAGCCAAAATCAAGAGTCAGGTGCTTACCCAACTGAGTCACCCAGGCACCCCCTACAGATACTTCACATTTCGTTACTGTTTGTTAGTGGGTTGATGAATCCATTGGGCATTTGAATTGTTTCCAGTTTTGGGTTTTATGAATAATACTCCTATGGACATTCATGTACAAGTATTTGTGCAGACAGATATTTGTATTTCTTTTGGGTAGATTAATACCTACTTCTCAATCAGATGGTAATGCTATGTTAACCATTTGAGGAGCCACCATACTGTTTTTAAAAGTGGTTGCACCATTTTACATTCCCACCAACAATGTATGAGCATTTCAATGTCTCCTTTTTCTCGCCAACACTTGCTATTATCTCTTATCATAGCCATCCTAGTGAATGTAAAGCGGTATCTCTTTATGGTTTTGATCTACATTCTCCTGGTGAGTAATGTTGTTTAGCATGTTTTCATGTGCTTATTGGATTAACTCATTGATCTACTTAGTATATATTTCTGAAAGTGGTATTTGAAATTATATCTACATTTAAATAACTGTTTGAAGTAGATACAGTCGGTTACATAATGCATAAATTGATATATGTATTATATGTAAAATAAAGTGTATTCTATACATAAAATGTGCAATAACATAGTAATATACTATATGTAAATATATGAAATCTCTTGGTTCATCCTTTCATGTTACACTTATCTAATCTGATGCCGCAATAGCTTTGCTCCTACAATCAAGCCTGCAAAATACAGAGAGAGACATAATTATTATTCCCATTTTATTGATGATAATAATCATGCAGCTATTCTGTTAGACCTAAACTGCTTAAGTAGAATTATTGGTAAGTGGTTTCCATGTAGCCTGGGTGTAATGCAGTGAAAAGAGAGATGTGGGTCTCCCTGGAAGGACTAAGAAGGCAAGTTCTCCAAATCATGAAGGAGAGGATTTATATCTGAGCAGGACCCTTGTGATATCAGATTACATAAGTGGAAACATGAAAGAAAGAGCCAAGAGATTTTATTATTTTTTATTATTCTGATTATCATGTACTTAACATGCGTAATATATAGATATAGGTTACATGTTCTATATGATATATCCACATACAGTGTGCTATTTATCATTTTATATGCATTATGTATATAATGTGCTTATATTTTTATGGAACATACATATATTATTTTATATAATGGACTGTGTCCAATTGCTAGAAATCCTGTCTCAAAATTAGTCAAAACAGAGATGTTAAGTGACCTGTCTACCTACCAAAAATCATCCCCGTAAACTAATGATCCATATTCATACTGAGCACATGACCGTGGAAGAAATAGCCAGTTTCCTCCTATCATCTAGTCTCTTTTTCCATAGTAATAGAGGCTTAAATATTATTTTTCTTCCTTCTTTGCAGTTTGTTATGGCCTCCATTTTTTTAGTCAATGGAAGTGAGTGGAAATGCTTGAAACTTTAGGTCTTATTCTCAAAAAAGAAGTATACTTTTCACTCCCTGTTTCCTTGCCTTCTGCTGACTGCATTGCAATTACAAAGGTGGAACCTGGAGCAGTAATTTTAGCCCAAGAGTCAGTGACATTTTGTGACACACGGAGAAGCAAGATAAAAAGACCCTGCATCCCCCAAACCTTGAAGGTGCCCTATCAGTCCTGAAATGCTTAGTTCATATTCTGTTATTTTGGGTCTCTCTGTTGGAGCAGCTGAAAGTGTATTCAGCGAGACTTTGTTTGGCAACCCTTCAATATGCAAAAGCTGCTGGATCGTTTGTCCCAAGTGTGTTCTCTTCTAGACATTTTCCTCCAGTTCCTTCAACTGGATTTCATACACTTGTCATAGACATCTCACCTTCCAGGAGCCCTGCTTTATCAATGTTTCTCTGAAATGTTGTTTCTTAGAATGGAAAAGACCCCTCTACCTGCGAACTGAGAAGCATGGAGCAGACTGATTCCTCTCAAGATAAGAAGGCAGTTCAGCTATGAATTAGCTTCTCTAACAACCTCATTTATTTATTCAGTCAGTAATTAGGCTGAGATTATATTGACAGATAGGCTACGGGCAGATGGCTGGAGTAACCGAAGGTGAATATGCTCTGAATTCTTCTTGAATTTGCAGTGAAGAAACGGGATATCTTCATAACCTGTTGCTCAGGCAGAACTGCCCCGGACTCTAGCAGTGAAATTAAAACATAACAGACTTCGCATGCATGGCATGCCTGTAAAATTTCATTGTGTTGTTTGTTTACATAGATCTAACCTGTGGAGTTAAGCCCAGGGTTTGGATTAGAGGCTCAGACATGTCCTGGGAAGAGATATGTACTTTTATTGCTCTCAGATATTTCTGGAACTCGGAACGACTGTACCGAAATGCATTGCCAGGCCTTGTGCAGAGGGGTGAGAAGGGGAAGACTCGGTCACTCTTGCTTTTACTTCTCCATTCCTGCAATCATTCGAGCATTTTCTTCCCAGATTTATGGCTTTGGACCTCAGGCGCCATGCTCATTCGTATTTAATATTCTTGGTCCATACATGGCTTCTCTTTCTGCCATCGTTCCAGAGGACTGGGTGCAGGCAAGGACCCTAGGAGTGTAGGGTTATTTCCCTCCATCCACTTACCATTCTACTCAGCTTAATTTTAGATTCTTTTCAACTTCCCCCCTTGTTTGCCTGTACTTTCTCCTTGAAAGGCCCTCTGCCAATAGTGTCAAATGATGTTATTTCCAATACATCATTCCCTTTCATTCCTTTATGGGGGAACTAGGGCGAGAGGTGGTTAACAACTGTTAGGTTTCAGCCATTGAAACCGAAGAAAGCAATTGCGAGGCTGCTGTGAAGGGGCTTTCACCCGGAGTATGTGTGCAGTTCTGAGCAGCAGCAAGCTTCTTTAGCTTTTAATTACCCCCACACAAAGAGCAGTGTTTGCTCCTCATGCACATGGGATTTACCCGCCTACTTTTCATTAGTGTTAATGGGGGTCTCTGTGTATAAATCCTCTTCCCTTCCCCCACTGTCAGTGTGGAAGAGATGCCAAGAGAGCGTTCTGCATTTTCACTCACTGATTGGTTTCAGATGGAACACAAAAGCGAGTCTCTGAGCATGAGCACACGCATCATCCGCACACCACACTCCAGGCTTTGTTAACACTCGTGGGGCTTCTTGTCTCATTTGCCGTCTCAGGAGTGGCCACAAACAATCTTTCTGCTGGGCCCCCCTTCACCCCCTCCCACACCATTGAAAGTCACTTTCAGTTTTCCTCCCATCAACCGGACTTACTCTAGTTTCCTCGATGTAAGTCGATCAAGGTAAAGACCACAAGCCAAAACTGCACAAAAATACAAATTTCTTCTTCCTTAGTTCCCACGAACACTCTTTAAATTTCCTTCTTGTCCTTCAGGTGCCCAACTCCATTTGGATGTCCCATCTCCCAGAAAGCTATTCACTGAAGAGTGATGTCATCTTGCTGGGGCATTTGTCTCTCCAGATCTATCCTTGTGTTTTTCAGGATCCTCCATATTTATATCTTAATTAATTTCAGGATTCCTGGAATCTCCAAACTTTCACCCAAATATTTGGCTCTCAGCTTGTCAGAATATTATTCATTAGCAAGTAGGAGCTGGCCAAGCTTCCATTAGCTACATACAAAACTCTTTTGTTATTCATATTGCCCTTAAATCATATACTCTACGTACAATGCCTTTTCTTTCTTTAGTTTTATTGGTGGGCTTAAACCTCGGTATACTTATTGACCAATTTTTTCCAGCTACCCTGGGCATTGTGCAGTGAGAAGAGGCATATGGGTTTCCCTGGTAGCACCAAGGACAAATCAGAACAGAGAGGGTCATCCCAAATTAGGGCACAGACCCCAGATTTTTTTCAGCTGTTGACTGTAAGTGATTGCAGAGTTTTCCATCCCATCTTTAGGGATGAGAGAGAGAGAGAAGATGCAATGTTGTGGGGTATTTATGAGTGTCGTCTCTTTTAACAAATAAAAGCAACATCATTTTTAGTAAAATAGTTGAAATATAAAATTAATGTTTATTGATCTTTCCCCTCTCCTCTCTCTCTCTCTCTCTCTCTCTACATATATATGTAGCATATTTTCATATATATATATACATATATGTGTGTGTGTATGTGTGTGTGTGTGTGTGTGTGCATGTATCCTCCTAAGCTTAAATTAATTTTTTTATGGGGTTAGTTTTGTTTATTTTTTTAATTTTTAATGTGTATTCTTGAGAGAGAACATGAGCTGCGGAAGAGAAGAAGAAGAGAGAGAGAGGGAGAGAGAGAGAGAGAGAGGCACAGAGTCTGAAGCAGGCTCCAGGCTCCAAGCTATCAGCACAGAGCCTGATGTGGGGCTTGAATTTACAAACCTGGAGATCAAGACCTGAGCCAAAGTGAGATGCTTACCAGATGGAGTTAGTTTTGTTTAAAAGACCTGATAAAAACATTAAAATTTTCAGAGACCAAATTGCTTATTTAAGCACTAAGTTAAAAAAAAATGCTATCCACAATAATGAATATGCTACTTTACAGTTTTACCAAACAGTGTCATGTGTACTTTGGTGGTTGATGCTCCAGAAAATGCTGTTATTCAGGGATCACAGTCCCCTTTCTGAGGGTAAGGGATCAGCCTGCTTCATTTAGCACACTGACAGTCATCTTGTGTCATAAACCTACAATGCTTTTCCTTGATCTAAAGTTCCTTTGATGAAAAGAAACCTTAGTCATCAACCTAATCAGAAACATCCTCCACATTAGTCTGGTCCCCTTTGGGGTGCCTCATGATTTCACTTATTTTCCAAGTATTTTTTCCTTCTCTGTCTCTAACTCTATTCCCTAGCTTCAAAAGTGTGCAGATTTAATATGTGACATGCATGGTGGGAACATTCTTCCTTGCAGTTTGGAGATTTGGATGGTGGAGGACAGTCCTTGGAGGCTGTTGGTATATACCTCACTGGCCTTATGTTTGCAAGGGATAGGTTATTAACATCAGGTATGACTTCAAAGTTCTTTGGAGGTCTGTCGATTTCTCATGTTCTAACACTTCAGAATATTTGTATTTGTTAATGTTTTTTTTTAATCTTGACCCATTTGAGGAAGTAATACATCTGATTTACTGATTTGACAAAAGCCATTTGATTACCTTCAAGGAATTCAGAGTGTGTTTGTAGAACAAACGGTGTCCACCTTTGCAAGAGCACCACAATGGCTTGGTAACTAAGAACGAACAGCCTCACTGACAAGGTCTGCAGTCCTTGATAAATTTTCTGTGAGTAAGAACTACATTGAACGATGAAGTGAGGCACTTGGGGAGGAGCCTCTGAGGCTGACTCAACATAGAACGGTATGAAATGTCAATTATTGCTACTGATGCAGGCTTGGTGAGGCCGGGGGGTCTTGAGGGCTGATAGCCATGGGACAATCTGGTTGATTATGTAAAAGTGATAAATGCCTTAACAAAAGCATGTGTCTGAATTAGAAATGAAATGATTTGAAAGTCAATGCAGCATAGATTAAATTGCTTTTGGCCTACATGTTTACTACACCGGTACACTTGCATAATAATTAAGCCTGGGAGTTAAGTTCTTAGAGAGCAGAGCCTTCACTCTCCCTGGACAGGCAGGAAACCTGTAATCCTTATATCCACACAGGTCTTTTAAAAAAGGATAAATTGAAAGACACCCTTGTGTCTTAGAAAGTTCAACGCTCGTGTGTATGTGTGGGGGAAGTGGGATTGAGTGTGTGTGCCTGCTTATAAACATAACTACCTTTCCACACAAGCTCCTCATTCATGTATGGAAATGATTAATGCCCAGGAGCCAAGGCTTTTCACTCAACAGCTCCGGAGGATGTGGTTTGATTGGTTGTGGGTTCAGCGGTCATTGTTTTCTCCAAGATGAGAAAGGACCTTGCATATTAAAGCTCCGCCCACCTTCTTCACGTCTGCCTCCTTGGACAACATCCCTGGATTGCCAAGAGAAGTGAAGGAAGAACAAAGGTGAAACTCAGCACAACACAATATTATGCCTCTAGTTGAGGAGCTCCGTTAGTGGTTATTGCTGCTATCTTCATCAACATCACAAATAACCATGATAGGGGCGCCTGGGTGGCGCAGTCGGTTAAGCGTCCGACTTCAGCCAGGTCACGATCTCGCGGTCCGTGAGTTCGAGCCCCGCGTCGGGCTCTGGGCTGATGGCTCAGAGCCTGGAGCCTGTTTCCGATTCTGTGTCTCCCTCTCTCTCTGCCCCTCCCCCGTTCATGCTCTGTCTCTCTCTGTCCCAAAAATAAATAAACATTGAAAAAAAATTAAATAAAAAACAAACAAACAAACAAACAAATAACCATGATAAATAGATATCTTGATCCACGAATGGACTGGCTCCTGAGGACAATTGACTCAGTGAAGGGCTTGATCTGTTTTATTCCCTTTAAAGAACATTGATGAATGCTTATTATGTAGCTTACTGTAAGTAATACAAAGAAGAGTAAGACACAAATCCATCCTCAGTTTAATGCATAATTCTATGGGGATGAAGAGAGGAAGCTCCACGTAGATAAATAATAAAAAGGATAAACCAGGGACAGAATGGGGAGGAGCAGACAGTGGGGTACTGAGCCCAGGAAAAGGGTCTCTCCAATTTCATTTTGGAACATAAGATTATGGCTCCTATTAAAACATATCCAGCGATTTTGTTGGGAAAGTACTAAGTGGGCTAGAAGTGGGAAAAAATTAGCTGGCATTAATTCAGATTGCAGCTCACAGGTGAGAGGGGATCTTACCTTGGTTTAGGGCAGTGTTGCTCAAATTGTGGCCCAGAGCCCCCACCCCCCCCACCCCAGGCTCAGAGTTACTTTGAGTATCTATTAGATGCAGATCTGTGGTATCTGCCTATGGCTCTAATTAGAATCTTTTAGGGGTAAACTCAGAGCCAACATTGGAAACAAGCTCCTCAGGTGATTCTTATGACCACTCGAGTTTAAAATGACACATCCAGGAGAAAATGACATTGCAAAAGTTTGTCCTTATCAAGAGTCTTGGTCAAATATAGATATTACCTGTGTCTTTTTTCTATTCCTATACTTCCAAGCTTAATTAAATGTAAAGTAGATGTAAGAAAGGGAGAAAGAGTAGAATACATGATGGAAAGGGTTGAAAAAGAAACTATCCAAGGATAACTTTGGTTTATTTATTTATTTTGAAAGAGAGAGAGAGAGAGGGAAAGAGAGAGCATGCGACAGGGGAGGGACAGAGAGAGACGGACAGAGAGAATCCCAAGGAGGCTCCATGCTGTCAGTGCAGAGCCTGACACAAGGCTCAGTCCCATGAACCACGAGATCATGACCTGAGCCAAGATCAGGAGTTGGACACTCAACCTACTCAGCCACCCAGGTGCCCTTCCGAGGATAACTTTTAAGATCTCCCTTCTTCCCTCGACTCTTGAGGAGACATTCTAATTATGTGTCAAGGATTTATGGCAGGGATGGAAAATAGCTAGCACTTGTGTCTTTTTTCATATCTCTAGTACCCAGAGTGTCATTATTCATAGGTAACAACACTTTCCTGCAGAGGCCTAATGCTGTCTCACAACTTGTTCCAACATATCCCTCCATGTAACCAAATTCAGCCAATGGAGTTCCTGTGGCTGATGAAATCTTCCTGCCATCCTGGGGCACACACCATTCATCTCTGTCTCCTTTGATGAAATAAACATGTAATAACACCAGTTCTTGTTTACGAATTACGTTTGAGGCATATCTGAGGGTACCTGGTATGCAAGTAGGCATGAGCCTATGTCCCGTTTGGAATCCGTTGTCTTAAACATACATTCTTACGTTCATTCTTAGAAGGTTGTCAAGCTCAGAGCAGGTCCTGAGGTAGGGAAGTATTTTGTGGGTGGTTTAGGCAAGTTTTCTGCTAAATCTCGGTGAGAAAGTTCATTTATTTTGAGAAAGAGAGACAGAGAGAGAGGAGACAGAGAACGAGCAGGGGCGGGGCAGTTAGAGAGGGAAGAGAGAGAGAATCCCAAAAAACCCAAAAACAAAACCCAAAAGCAAAAACAACCCCCTCCAATAAAATAAAAAATCTGGTATTCTTTTTTTTTTTCCCCTAGGCGTTAAGCTCGAGTGGCAAAAAGAATCCCACCGAACTCACGTATGATCATATCCCATTTACCAGGGCAGCAAAGCTCATTTGTGAGGAGAGTCCAAATCCAAACCCTGGAGAATACGCATTGCCTGTTGAGACCTCTAGATTATCCCAGAGAGTTTAGATTGAATGGCTGTGACCAAGGGGGTGGGGTGGGTGAGTGACGGTTTCAAATAAAAATGATTAACTCTACTACATAGAAAAAAAAATGTCCGGAAAGGGATTCATGCATCTTTTAAGCAACACACGAAAAGACAGATAAGGCTGTTGTAATTCTGACTGCCTCCGATCTCCTCGGCATCTTAAGAGGCTAACATTCTCCTAGACTCTTCTTTATGGGATTGCCTACAATCCGATTTCCAAGCCTAGTACTGGCTGCAGTACCTGCTCTGTAAGTGAGCATTGGCCAGCTTCCTTCCTCTACATGGTGGCAAGTAATGAACTGTTGGTTATAAACAGTTGAAAACAAATATTAGAAGGTCATTGTGCTGCTAAAGTTTGATATATTGAGAAATGTGAACTTTAGCAGGGCTTCTGAAGTATTGTCATGCAGGAAGCCGTAGAGTAAGTGGATTCATCTATCACTGGTGAAAGCATGGGCACAGCATCACTGCTTGAAGGTTGAGCATGGAAATGCTCAACCCTGATTAAACGGCCATAATTCCTCAAGGCTATGACATGGCTGGCAGGCATGGGAAGCTGGGGCCTTAAAATATAAATTGTTGGAATTTATAATACACTGTCATTCTGTCAGGAAAAAAAGAAGTGTTGGAGTCCTTCTAAATTCAAACTATGGGATAATTATTTCAGCATTCTCAAATGTTAATTTGCATGATTATTTTGGTGGTCAGGGGAAAAACCCGTATTTTTTTCACTTAAGCAGAAAGATCATGAGCAGTTTGCAGATGAAGATAAGACTTAATGTTTCTTTAAAATACATGCCTTCGGGGCACCTGGGTGGCTCAGTTGGTGAAGCGTCTGACCTGAGCTCGGGTTATGATCTCGCGGTTTGTGAGTTCGAGCCCTGCATCGGGCTCTGTGCTGATAGCTCAGATTCTGTGTCTCCCCCTCTCTCTGTCCCTCCCATGTTCATGCTCTGTCTCTCTCTGTCTCTCAATAATAAATAAAAGTTAAAAAAATTAAAAAAAAAATACATGCCTTCTTTGCTAGCTTGGGTGATTGGTTAATAGCCTTATCTTAAAGTATGGATTGTGAGGTTGGGATAATTAGGGATGCTGAACAGTAGACTTATCCTTAAAATTCAGACCCTTACATTTCAGAAATGAAAAATCATCTAGTGGATACATTTTTTTCTTCCAAGAAGGAAACTCCCAAATATATACTGTACCTATTTCTGTTCTTTCAAAGAATTAGAGAAGGTACAAGTAATTAATTGGGGCAAGAAACAAGGCTTATGTCTGGCACTCAGAACCAAGACTGTGCTTGGAATGATCTTGAGTCACATCCTTAAAGGTCAGGGTTAAGTCAATGTTTCATTTATTTTATAGTACTCAGCATATGTATATAGTGAATAAATACTAGGTAAGAAGAGATTTTATTAAGAATCTTAAGATCATGGGCACACGGATGGCCTACTCATTTAAGTGTCCGACTCTTGATTTTGGTTTAGGTCATGATCTCATGGTTCAGGAGAGGGATCCTCTCTCTCTCTCTCTCTCTCTCCCTCTCTTTCTTCTCCTCTCCCACTCAAAATAAATAAACATGCAAGAAATAGTAAGATCATCAGTCAAGAAAAGTCATTGCTGATGTGGATTTGAAAGGGATTTTATAGCTCTAAGACATGTGGTCTAGTCACAGCAACAATTATTTTTTTTAGCTATCATTATGTGCCTTGGTATGTACCACGGAAGGTAGGACAGAAGAACAAGGGAAAGACTTCCTTCAAGTAGCTTACCATCTGGGGAGACAAAGCATAACCACTTGTAGCTGTAGGCATATGATTGTTTTAGAAGGCAAATGGGATTAAATGCATTCCAAGAAGAGAGAGAGAGCAATACTGGCTCAGTGGTTGGGGGAAGTTAGATGCAGTAGGTAGAGCTTCACAAGGACCTTGAATGATGAAGACAATTTTTAACGCCTGACGGAACACTCTTCTGATGGGAAATTTCAAAGGTAAAGGCGCCCTAAGGATATGTATGACATTAAGCTTCTCTATGTATTTGCTCCACATTTTATGATATTCTGTAACTTCCCTTACCTTTCCTGAAACTCCTCTTTGAACCTCTCTTCCAGTCTCAGGAGTTAATTCAATAATCCCTACTCTGCGTTTTCCTTTAGTTATTCTTTTCTTCACAAAGGTTCTGATATTAGACTGTTTTGGAAAGATTCCATCAAATTCCTGTTCCTGTGACAGCCACTCCTAAGGTGATAGACTTAACCCCTACCATGCTCTGTTTATTTACACTCTTACATATGTGTTTCCTTTTCCTCTCTCACTCTCTTATGCACCCATAGACTCCTAGCCATGTTTGCATCCCCTACAGCACCTAACACAGTGCTTTGCTTCCAACAGGTATAGAATAGATGTCTTTTGGATTAAATTTCCCTGTCAATCTTTCTATAATGGAATGGAACTGAAATGAAAAAAAAAATTAACATAATGCTTACTGGATGAAAATGGAAAGAAAAAACAAATGCCATCTTCCTCACTACTGAGCAGATGGTTGCTACTAGACCGGAGCCCCTTGAAGATTGGGCCTGTATTATTCACTGATCCCTTCCTAGTGTTTTTTGCAACACCTGTTACGGAGTAGGTGCTGAAAACTGTTTGATGAATGAATGAACGAATATACATAGGTGGCCCCAGTGCTATCTGTGTACTTTATGGAGCTCACGCGTGTGTCATCACTGCACCTGTCTGCACTCTCTGGCTTTGCCAGGTGGTTCTAGTGAGATCAGTCGGTGCCTACCCGATAGTGTGTGCACCACCCAGGCCCAAGGCTCTACTCCCTCTACCCTTGGAGACAGTTTTTCATAGAGGAAGCTATACAATGGTAGCTACCGTGAAAGCAGGCGGACATAAACTGTAAGCCAGATCATCATTCTCGTAGTCAAAAGAGTATGTCCTGCTTGTAATGAGAATATAGAACAAAATCCAGAATCTTTATCTTGTGACTTAAGTCAAAATGACTGAGATTTGTGTGATTCATTTGCTGTAAGGAAGTATCACATCTTCTAGAAGCTGGGCAAAATCCTGGCTATGATTTCAGTAATCAGATTAAGGCCTAAACATATTATAGCTACAAGTAATATATTTTCTATATAACTTCTGGGTCTTTCCTGTTATCAAGTCTGGAGAGGTATACAAACCACTTTTTCTGGGAATACACACTTGTTCTTTGAAACTTTAAATAACAACAGATTTTCTGATTATGCAGAAACATGACAGTAAGGTACTTCTTATAATAACCAAATAAACATAAATACTGTTTTTAAGCTCCAAAATGATACCATGCCATGGAGATGACAATCTCATCTGGACCAAAGTTATCTCCATTTAGATGGAGAGCTCTAGAGAAATCTAATGCTAAATGATTCATAACCATAATGATGAGAATTGTAATTATTTTAAAGAGAGTATTTACTTTCAAAACCCAAGTTCAGTTGTATCCATTGAGAACCATGAATAGCTGTAAAAACATGTAAGTTCTTGTTTCTATGTATTTTGTGGATGTACCTTGGCACTTTTATACACAGGCCTTGTGTCATATCTCATTATGTGGACAAAGCAAGAAGGCTTCTCTTCCAGACTTGTAGATACCTTGACATGTCACAGATAAATAGATGACATAGCACAGTGAGCAGGTGAGGGCATTTGGCGTGGTCTTGTTACGCTGAACCCACATAAGGGATTCCATTCAACGGTGAGGATATATCTGACTAGTTCAAAGTGATTCATTAGCACAAAGAAATTGCAGAGTGGAAACAGTTCTCAGAGCCTTTGGCAAGCATGTTAAAGCAGGCCCATGACAGATGAACTCAATGAGCTAACAGCTTAAATAGCAGTTGGGAACTGAGAGTACTGAGAAATGAATGTGCTGACCTTACAATAGTGAACAAAACTTCATGACTAGAAAACACAAACTTTTGGGCCCTTGTGGGAGAATGTATCCCATCATGTAGTGTTTAAGGGGAGGAAAAGGGAACTGTATGGTTATAGATGCCATTAATTAAACTTAGCGCTGAGGACATGGGTGTCTGCCTTACTGCCTGATTAACATATTGGGTCAAGAGCATTGGAAATTTACAGACTGTTTTTGCATTAGAAACCATAAGGGAAACGGCCCCTCAGAAGTCCATCTATAATTCATGGACCAAATCAGAAGCTGTGCATGTAGACTTACATTGCTATGTACGCTTTCCCTTCGTTCAAGTGGGAGCCAGCCATGCATAAGAAAGGTCCTGTCATGCTATGCAATTCCATTTCTGTTTGTGTTGGTTTCCAGATGCTTTGGATATCCCGAGGCATGGGCAAGGACAAGGGGAGAGAATGGTATGCGTAGGTTAAATGAAAGGAATTAGTAGATCTTTCAAAGATTTGCAGGTATCTAGTCAGACAAAAACAAAATATTATAAGTCTGCAATGTGTAAAGATACCTCACAGGCACCACCATCAGATTAAATTGTGCAATATATTTTTACCTTTTTGATATTTCGTGATTATTTAGTATAGCTATGGCATTAGTCATTTTGATATGTTCTCCCATGTATTTGTATTTGCCTCCAATTTTCGAGCCCCCTGCACAAAAAGTAGGCTCCTAGTGTAAGTGTTTTTAAAAATATTTTGGAATACATGTATCTTATGGATTTTTCAAATTAATACATTTGTTCTGAAAATTTTAAATAAAATCTTTTAGGATTTTTCTCTTAGGATTTTTAGGATTTTAGGATTTTTCTTACTGAAACAACAAGTTACATGCTTTGAAATTTTTCTTGCAAAAGAGTAACAGTTTCAGTGCACCATTAATAGAAATTAAGAGAACAAATTGAAAATAGCTTTTCAACTTATTATGGAATTTCTACCTTCAACTGCAAAGTATTAAAGTGTGGATTATAAGTCACCCTTGAGGGCGGTGTAACTAATCACTTTCATGATTAGACGGCCCTGCAGAATCATCCTTTCCTAAGTACCAGGGAGTGGCCTGCCAGTCTCCCTAAGTACTTGCAGGGCTAAACCAAATCTCTCACCAGTGTTGGGGTTGATGGGGCTGGGAGACTGTTGACCAGAGATGGGCATCGAGCACATACAGATGGTGGCGCATGGCATACAGCACTGTCTAGCAACGTGCTGACTTGTGCTCCAAGTCGCTTCTGAATCCGTTCGAGTCAAATTAGTTTGCAAAGATGAAAAGCTATCACTTTCGGGTAACTTAAATCCAAACCCTAACGTAGATACGAACTGAAAGTGGCCGGTTTCTAACATTAGATTTCAGCTTTCTGTCCGGTGAGCCTGCCCCTGTCTAGGTCAGGCAATAGGATTCCAGAAAAGATCAGCACAGTGTGTACTTTTTGCCTTGTGTGCTCTAAGACAGTATGGACTAAGTTATGTGCACGCGTTAAAAAAAGACTCTGTTCGTTCTCCAGCGATTGTGAGGTGTATAACTTTGCCTCCCATGTTATGTAATTCTTAGTTCATAGCAATTTCCAGCCACATGAGCCAGATCTTGTCTCATTTTCTTTCAATGAGATTACGCCTTCATAAGTATGTTTGTAAAATGGCAGTCTAAGCTCACGTTCCAGGAGCATCATACCACCCGTTATCCATCTGACTTGATTCCGTGTACTGACTCAGTACCAAACCCTCACTTTACCCCCACCACATCTAAAATCCTCCTCAGTCTTTTTCCATCAGCCTGTAAGCAAAGAAAAGAAACAGGTTCCAGAGACTTCCAAATAGACCAAAGGCTGTTGATTGACCACATGGAATTGGGTACACACTCAAAGATGTCTCTGCCTCTGCCCCAGCTGGTTAGATGTGGGTAATTGTGCACATCTGCAAGCCAGCTGTTGCCTTCAACTCGATCTCATCTGATGTAGAAATCCCAGGAGGTCAAAGAGAAGAGCTTTTCACTTCTCTGCTGTGCCGACATATGGTGGTGCAGGTGGATCCCTGCCCAGTCCAAGTGTCAGAATCAGAGAAGGAAGGGTGGCCATACTGACCCTTCTTCCTATTGTTTTCATCTGCATTATGCATTAATGTAGTTGTGTGTATTAGTTAAGACAAGTACCCTAGAAACCGGAAGCCTTTGTTCTTTTTCTAACCAGCTGAAAATCACCAAGTGAAGCTAGACAATATTTTTAGGTTCTTTGTGTATTCCTTCTTTTGTATTTGCAAACGTGGCATGCTTCATGATACAAGAGGATGGTGGGAGTTGTTTTAAGTTTGTAAAGGACTTGTCCAGTTGCACTTGTTTAAATACAATGAGAGAAATCCCAAGTTAGATTATTCCTTGTGAGGATGGTGGTCACCTCTGACTTCTATTCTGATATGACCATTGGATAAAACATTAATCAAAATGGGAGCTGATAGTGATGTGGAAAAACAGAATAATTAAAGTCAAGGAGAAATTCACATGAAATATGTGGGAATTACCAAACATATTAAGGGCATAATAATAATTTAAAAGTTTCTTTATGGTGGTAAGGGATAATATGAAAGAAGCAAAGACAAATTTATTTCCCTAGACAAGTAACCAGAAAGAATGAGTAAATTAGGCATTAATGAGCAGACTGAGAGTCCCCTTGGGATATCTGAAGTTAAGAGTTTTCTCCCAAATCTCCACTCCAGTTGCTTATATGAAATCCCTTGACAGGCATGGGCAAGAAATGGGTTGTATTGTTGCCTGCTCTGTTTTTTCATCTTTAATCATGTTTTCGTAAGAGTCCTGTCAGGCATCTCTACCTATAAAGAAGGTAGTATTAGTGCCTCTTTCCCAAAGACTCTGTTTCCTCCTTCTGGGTCTTTCCTCTATTTTAATTTCTCCCTTTGTCTCTATGCCCACTGCTATCCACAGTCTTTTCTGCAAAAAAAGAACAAGATTAATGAGTGAAATTGCTCTATGGAATTTATTATTAATTTTTCTTCCAGGGATAATTGTACTATCACTGTATTCCTGGAAACATCTTTATATTTTATTTTTTTGATGTTTATGTATTTTTGAGAGAGAGACAGGGCACAAGCAAGGGATGGGAAAGAGAGAGGGGGAGACACAGAATCTGAAGCAGGCTCCAGGCTCTGAGCTGTCAGCACAGAGCCTGACGTGGGGCTCAAACTCACGAACTGTGAGATCATGACCTGAGCCGAAGTCGGACGCTTAACCGACTGAGCCATCTAGATGCAACCCCCCGACTTTTTTTTTAAGAAAGGGAAAAGAAAACAATCCTCAAAACCATTCATTGTGTAGCCCACCAAAATGGAGGGTCTCAGATGTGTATATAAGGGATTGTGACATATTTCAAATCATTACACATATTACTCCGCCCATTTGTTTAAGGTAAGGCCAGCCACACATCTGTATTGGTCCTTGGGCATCTCATTTAAAGGGAAAGTCTCCTCATTTATCCATAAGGTGTACACCATGACTGTGGTACAGACACAAACAGGAATGAAAAGAAAGGAACCTTTTGACTAAATCCATTTCTTTCTTAAAGAAGTCTTGTTATACCAAAGTCATATTTGCTAGAATCTTTGGGGACTGGGAAACAACGTGCATGGTCAATATGTTTCCCTGATTTGCTTTACAAAACCAAGTGGTTCTTCTCTCATTAGTGAAAATTATAAAACTATGCAAGCTTGTGTCCCTGAAGGTATATATGATCTGCTTTTCTCTTACCCCTTATTTCCTCCTTGAGTCTATGAGACTAGTTTTGGGTAATGGTTGCTCCATAGAAGTTTTAATAGAAGAGCTTCCTCATTTTAATTTGCCTCCAGATAATAGTTTGCTTTCTTAATTAATGCTGTGAAAACACACATTATGATCTTTACCTGAAACACGTTTTGATTAACACCAGTGCCTATGGTTTCGGTTGACTAAAGTACTCTTTCCCCTGCTGAGAGCTGTGCTCTGTTAAGCAGCTGCTTCATTTCACCCCAGAGGTTGCTGCATTTTGCCAACTGTAAGAATAATGTTTATTTATGGTAGAGTTTATAAAGATCTTCGTATCCAATGAGATAAAAATCCCCCCATTCTCTGAGATGGATCAGCATCTCTCTCGTTGTTGCTCTTACCTTTGCTCTATCGCAGCCTGTCCCCCGTCCCTCTTACACACGCTCTCAGTGTCTGTATAACTTCATGAGATAGAATGCCTATGAGCTTCATTGAACAAATACTCATAATAATAATGATGATAAAAATCACGGCAGCTTGTTGAGCAATGCCTATGCAATTGGCTTTATTGTAGAGTTTTTGCATTATGTTATCTCACTTGTTTCCATGACAATCTTATAAAGCAGGAAATATTATTATTCCTCTTACGCAGAGGAAACCAGCTGAGTTTCAGAGTGGTTACAGTATGAAAGAGAGAACAGCTGTACTGTGCCTGCTCTGAATCTATCCATTCTTTAAGTTGAAATTAAACAGTTTAGCTCTTTACATGGCTATTGTTCGCTTGAAATGAGAGGCCAAGAGACACTAACCAATCTCTATATAGAAAGTGTTTTTTTTTCTAAAGGGTAAATTGATTCACGATACTCTCCCAACTTAAAATTATTCAATTGTTCCAAATTTCCCTCAAAATAAAGTTCCAGTTCTTTATCATGGTGTCTCCAACCTTCTTGGCCTGACTTTGGCTAACGTCTTGGATTCCATCTCTCCTCATGTCTACCCTCCTCTTTGAATTGATTGGCCTGATTGCCAAGGATTTGTATATTTTCATTTTTTTGATTCACAATTCACTTCCTTCTCTTCCCTGGCTGGATTCTACACCCCTTCAAGTCTCACTTTGGACAGTTTTATTGATGGGCGACCCTCTTAACAACTCCTGCCTCCCCTATTTGATTCTCTTGGGTTCCCATAGCACCCCAAGCTTACCTATCTCTTACTTCATCTACTATTTCTCTTTTTTCACTGGATTTTTCTTTCACTTACTAGATGAAAAGATCCCTGAAGGCAGAGGCAGCTTCTCCGTGCCTGCATTTCCACCTACTCAATCCCTGACACCAAGTAACATTCAAACAAGATACGCTCGGTGAATGAATAAGCAGAGAATCAAGGCTGAACTTAAACACACATTCATAAAACTTTACAGAGCTAATATATGTTAATGTTATTACTTCAAACTCAATTATGGGAAAATAATTGCTGTCTCCTTTCAGGTCAGCACATGGTGGTTGGTTTAGAGATGGCATGAGGTCAAAGCCTGGCAAGTGAGTTGGGTTAATTTGACTAGGACAATTGGGAAGCAGAAGTTTTCCATTACTGAGGACGTTTAGCTGGAGAAATACAGATCTAGATCTGTGGATGGCCTTCCAAATGAATAAGCCTGATTAAAGTCAATTCAAGTTGGGTTTCTATAACTCTCTGTCAAAATAATATTAATACCCTTTCTTGGTTTATATTTTCATTTTACTCTTTTCTGTTCTTCACTCCTGTCTGTCCTTAAATGTTGGCCTGAGCTATTTTGAAATGTAAATGTGATCATGTTGTTTCCTTTCCTAAAAGGCTTCAATATCTTCCCATAACCCTTCAACGACTGTTTTCATACTGAATAAGACCCCGCTCTGCATATGGAGCCTGTTTACTGTTACTGCCTCTCAGGTCACAGCGCTGTTATAGTTGATACTCTCTCTCCACACGATGAGATTTCCAGGGTTTGGCACATGTATTACTTTCGCTCTGAATATCATTCTCACCCAACTTTGTGAACGAGTGTTCCTACACTAAATGCTTATCAAATATCATCACTTCCCAGTTCCTATACCATTAGTTGCTCCATTCTCTCTCCTCTAAAATTTAAACCTGCCTTTTGTAGTATCCATTGCACTATGTTGTAATTGTTTAATTTCATGGCAATCTCTCCATGGAACATATGATCTTTAGGGTCAGTTTTGGTGTCATGTTCATATTTGTAAAAGTACTATATGCCATATTCTTGAAACATAGTAAATGTTCAATAAGTGTTTATAGAATGAATAAATAAGCACATTGAATTATGTGATGCTCCATTTATCACTTTATCAGTATAAAGCAAGAGTTGGAAAACTTTTTCTGTAAAGGATCAGATAGTAAATATTTCTTTCTGCCTTGCAGGCCCTACCATGTCTGTCACAACTGTTAACTCTAGAGCAAAAGCAACCAGAAATAATACATACACAAATGGACATGGCTCTGTTCCACAAGTATTTCATTTATAAAATTAGGTGGCAGTGTCCCTGGGCTTAAGTTTGTCAATCGCTGACATAAAGGAAGGAGAGATCATAGTTCTTAAACTGACCATAGGTAGACGTTGAAAAAGAGGCACAAGCACAAAATAGGCAGGAAGTGGGGGAAGAGTATGGTATGTAAATTGTAGGATAATCCTGTAAAGTTCCTAGCCTTTATATATGAAAGCTCTGATTTGCAGCCTCTTTGATACAGCGTTTTCTTGCCATATGTTCCAACAAATCTATTATATTTTTATTAAAGTCTATCTAGTCATACAAGTGCTGATTGAAAACATAACCATTCATTCTCTATTTGAAGAAATTTCAAACAATACATTCAGATTTAATGTTGAGTATGCTCAAAGTAGAAAATATATTTTATTATAAAGAGCCAGTACGTAGCTAAGCTTTTTTGAGAAATAGAAAGTTTATTCTACTTTCCCTTAGTTTTTGATGAAATACTTTTTTTTTTTTCAATTTTATCTCAAACTGTTTCCAAACACCCAAAAAGCAAATGAGATTTCTCTAACCTGAAATCAATCTAATGGTATCATACTTAGGAAGGGCTCCATTTTGAAGATCAAATGAAAAGATTTGACTGTTGTAGGTGTGTGTATATATATATATATATATATATATATAATCCAATTATAGAATATTGAATAGTTTCTAATTATGTGTCTTTTCTAAGCACCGAGCCAGCACAATCAGAAGCCGTGGGCTTGGAAAGACCTGGCAAAACCTGAATTAGAAGAGTATACATGAGCAAACATATGGAAAACATTTAATTATTTGGAGGTCATCTTTTGGACAGTGTCTGCTGGCCGCAGCTGGAGCTTAATGCAAAAGCCCCAAAGCTCTAGCAGTATCCTCTCTCCCCTCCAGTGCATTTCACCAAAAAGCCATACAAATCTACATTCTAATTAGGTTAAGCTTTTGAATTGATTTGCCTAAACCAACAAAGGCACTTTTAGACAGATATGGTATTGTCATGCTGCATCCTGTTTTTCTGTGTGTGTGTGTGTGTGTGTGTTTAATGCCACATTACACATATTATGTTTTTTGTTGTGTATCATTTCTGTTTGTTCAACTTGCTCTAAACACAGTGGAATTTTGGATGCTTTGGTTTAATAAAGATATCACCACATTCAAATGGTCTTTTGTATGAATAGCATGATCTGCTTTAATTTTCTAAGTTTTTTTAAATTTTATTATTTTTTTAACGTTTATTTATTTTTGAGACAGAGAGAGACAGAGCATGAATGGGGGAGGTCAGAGAGAGGGAGACACAGAATCTGAAACAGGCTCCAGGCTCTGAGCTGTCAGCACAGAGCCCGACGTGGGGCTCGAACTCACGGACCACGAAATCATGACCTGAGCCGAAGTCGGCCGCTTAACCAACTGAGCCACCCAGGCGCCCCTATTTTCTAAGTTTTAAACAGACTTGGAATCAGTGCATAAAAGCACTTGAAAGGCTACATACACAGATAGAGTCTTCTGAAACAGTAAAATTTACGAAATAAATTTTAGGCTAAACCCCCAAAGCTAAACCTCTTTTATGTGGGCCCAAATTAAATGTTATTCCTTATAGGTGACATATATATCCCCTGTATCAGTCAGGGTTCTCCAGAGAATATAATCAATAGGATATCTGTGTCTATATCTATCTGCATATACACATATATACAAATGTTATGTATATGTACATTTATATAGTATTATACTATGCTATTATACAATATGCATATTTACATTATATATGAACATATATGTGTATACATGTATAATATGTAGGAATACACATTTATGTGTTTTTATAATATATATTATATATATTTTACACTATAATATGCATATATATTATGCATATACAATTATTGTGTGTGCGTGTATGTATAAAGAAATTTATTTTAAGGAATTGACTCATATGATTGTAAGGACTGGCCAGCAAACTAGAAATTCAGAATTTGATAATGTAGTTTTGAGGGAATTTCTTCTCTGGGAAACTTCAGATTTTTCTTTTCAAAACTTTCAGCTGAATGGATAAGGTAATCTTTCTCTAATGCTAACTGATTGTGGATAGTAACAACATCTATAAAATATTTTCATAGGAATACCTAGATCAATGTTTAATTAAATAACTGTGTATTATAGCTTCAACAAGTTAATACATAAAACTAGCCATCATACCCACCCAAAATCAATTAGATAAGATGAACAAATTTCTTAATATTAATGTAATAGGAATAAAAACTTTAAAATGAAGTAGATAAGGAAAATACACTGGTTAGAAGTATTGACTTTGGAACTCATCAAATCAGTTAAAATTCTATTTCTGCTACTTTTTAGCTTTATAAATGTGGGAGCCAGCTATAAAATTCTCCCCTCCCCCATGAGCCACTCCTTTGAACCTCCGTATGCCTACATAGTCCCTCCTTTTGTTTTTTGGCTGGACTAGTGATACACTGACTTTTTTTTTTTTTAACCAGTTGAGCATGGCAGTGATAACACAGTATTATTTCTAAGTCTAGCTCATAAGAACCGTTCAGCTTCCACATGTTTTTTTCTGGATCACTTACGTGGCTTCAGATTTCTGACTACCATGAGCAAACCAGGCTATGAGAAAGGCCAAAATAGCCAGGAGAGATGCCACGTGTCCACTGAGATGCCCCACCAGTGGGCAGGTGTTCCTTCCATTCTAGCTGATGCACCAGACAGATAAATGGCGAAGCCATCTTGACATTTGGATGATTTCAAGTCCAGCCCCATCTGACTAGGATCCTCTTCTCAGTTTCTCTAAAATTAGGTTTTGGAGCTTTTTATTTGAATTGTATTGAATGTGTAAATCAATTTGGGAAGAAAACTGTCTAAACAGTAGTAAATCTTCTAATCCAAGAACACAACATATTTCTCCATATATTTTGGCTTTCTTTAATGACTCTATGCAATTTTATATAGTTTCAAAATAGAGGTTATACATATATTGATGAATATATTTATAGGTATTTTATGTTCCTGATAATGTGAATGTTTTATTTCTTTTTCTAATTATTTCCAGGTAGCATGTAGAAATAAATTCGAGTTTTCAATAGTGATAATGTACAACACTATCTTGTTACATTTATCTATTATTTGCAGTTTCTTTTTTTTTTTAAATTCCCTATAGTTATATCTTTCAGTAGTTTTGTTGTCTTCAGGTAAAAATTGTTTGATTCTGTCATTTCTAATCTCACTGCATTTTATTTCTTTTTCTTGTCTTATTGCAGTGGCTGGGAGCTCCTAGTAATGTTTAGTAAATATAGTGAGATAAACAGCTTTCCTTTGTTCCTAAACATAGAAGAAATGCTAGCATTTCATTATTAACATGATGTGGAATTTTTGGAGATATACTTTATCCATTTAAAGAAGTTTTCCTTCTCTTCCTATTTCACCAAGAATTTTTATGGAGAATGGCCATTTAATGTTTTCAAATGTGTTTTGGAAATCTGAGTACTTCAGACCTCTCTGACCTCAGCCGTAGCAATCTCTTACTCGACACATCTCCAAAGGCAAGGGAATTAAAAGTAAAAGTGAATTACTGGGACCTTATGAAGATAAAAAGCTTCTGCACAGCAAAGGAAACAACCAACAAAACTAAAAGGCAACCAACGGAATGGGAAAAGATATTTGCAAATGACATATCGGACAAAGGGCTAGTATCTAAAATCTATAAAGAGCTCACCAAACTCCACACCCGAAAAACAAATAACCCAGTGAAGAAATGGGCAGAAAACATGAATAGACACTTCTCTAAAGAAGACATCCAGATGGCCAACAGGCACATGAAAAGATGTTCAGCGTCGCTCCTTATCAGGGAAATACAAATCAAAACCACACTCAGGTATCACCTTACGCCAGTCAGAGTGGCCAAAATGAACAAATCAGGAGACTATAGATGCTGGCGAGGATGTGGAGAAACGGGAACCCTCTTGCACTGTTGGTGGGAATGCAAATTGGTGCAGCCGCTCTGGAAAGCAGTGTGGAGGTTCCTCAGAAAATTAAAAATAGACCTACCCTATGACCCAGCAATAGCACTGCTAGGAATTTTTCCAAGGGATACAGGAGTACTGATGCATAGGGGCACTTGTACCCCAATGTTCATAGCAGCACTCTCAACAATAGCCAAATTATGGAAAGAGCCTAAATGTCCATCAACTGATGAATGGATAAAGAAATTGTGGTTTATATACACAATGGAATACTACGTGGCAATGAGAAAAAATGAAATATGGCCTTTTGTAGCAACGTGGATGGAACTGGAGAGTGTGATGCTAAGTGAAATAAGCCATACAGAGAAAGACAGATACCATATGGTTTCACTCTTATGTGGATCCTGAGAAACTTAACAGGAACCCATGGGGGAGGGGAAGGAAAAAAAAAAAAAAAAAGGACGTTAGAGTGGGAGAGAGCCAAAGCATAAGAGACTGTTGAAAACTGAGAACAAACTGAGGGTTGATGGGGGGTGGGAGGGAGGGGCGGGTGGGTGATGGGTATTGAGGAGGGCACCTTTTGGGATGAGCACTGGGTGTTGTATGGAAACCAATTTGTCAATAAACTTCATATAAAAAAAAATAAAAAAAAAAAAAAGGAAATCTGAGTACTTTTTTTGCCCTATTAATTTGGTGAATTGCATGGATTGATTTTTAAATGTTAAATCAAGAGGGATAAACCTTGCCGGGTTATAATGTATTATCTTTTCTGTTATTTTTGATCTGCTAATTTTTAAAAATACATTTAAATATTTCTGTGTCTGTTTTTATGATGGGATATTTGTTTATAATTTTATTTTTGTGAAATATCTTTTTAAGATTTTGATGTGAATTGTCTGGCCTCATAAAAGAAGTTAGAGAATCATTCCATTCCTCTACTTTGAGTCTGTTTAACTTTTAAATGACATTTCTTTTTTAAATGCCTGATAGAATTGGTGCACCTGGGTGGCTCAGTTAGTCGAGTGTCTGACTCTTGATTTCAGCTTAGGTCATGATCCCAGGGTGATGGAATGAGCCCCACATTGAGCCCCACATCAGGTTCTGCACTGAATGTGGAATCTGCTTAAGACTCTCTCTCCCTCTTCCCCTCTCCTCTGCAGGCACACTCTCTCTAAGAAAATAAGAAAAATTAAAATGTGTGATACAATTAGCCAATGAAACCACATGTGCCTGGACTTTTTTGTTAAGATAGTTCATGATAATAAATTCAAATTCTTCATAATTATTACACTTTTAGATATCTTTATCATCTTTTGTCCATTTTGGATTTTCAAGAAATTTTTCTGCTTCATCTAAATTGCAGAATTTATTGTCATAAAATTAATTATAATGATTCCTTATTGTCCACTCCATCCTTTAACTCATTCCTGATATTGATAATTTGTGTTTTTCTATTTCCTAGCTACAAGTTTATTGTTATATTGTTATTAGTATATTATATATTATGTAATAACATGTTTATATATTATTTTCTATATTATGTATAAATAAACTTTGTACTTCTATTTATTTAAATTACAGATAGTTATTATATTTAACTTATTTATTAATTTTATTACTGTTTTCAGAAGCATTGGGACTTTGTTGATTTTATTTTGATTTTTTTGTACTTAATCTACTTTTATCTTTATTTCTTTCCTTCTACTTATTTTGGATTTAATTTTGTCTTTAGTTTTTCTAACTTAAGAAGATAATTTGATTGATGACTTTTGGAGTCTTTTTTCTTAAGTCCCTAAGACTATTTCCCTTTAGCCATTGCATTATATCAAAGTCCAGTTAACATTTTCAATAAAGATTCAGATAGAAAATATTTTGAGCTTTGTAAGCCATACAGTCTGTCACCACTAATCAGCTCTGCTGCTGTAGTATAAAAAGAGCCATAGACAATACATAAATGAATGATGAGGCTGTGTTCCAATAAAACTTTATTTACAAAAATAAGCAGGTGCTTGGATATGGCTTTCAGGTTACACTTTATGCTTTTATATCAATCTCACAAATTGTGATGTTATATTTAAATTACAATTCATTACCATGTATGATTTCTTGTGATTTTTTTTGTTCATCAACTATTTATAAGTGGCTTGTTTAATTTCCAAATGTATTTTACTTTTCTGTATATCTTACATATTGATTTCTATTTTAATTCCTCTTTGATAGGAAAGCATAATTCATAAAATTTTAATCTCTTGAAGGGTATTGAGATTTTAAAAAAATTTTTATATGTTTATTTATTTTTTTTTGAGAGACACAGAGACAGAGTGAGAGCTGGGGAGAGGCAGAGAGAGAGGGAGACATAGAATCTGAAGCAGGTTCCAGGCTCCGAGCTGTCAGCACAGAGCCCTATGCAGGGCTTGAACCCACAAACTGTGAAATCATGACCTGAGCCAAAGTCCAACACTTAACTGACTGAGCCACCCAGACACCCTTGAGATTTAAAAAAAAAAATTGTTTTTAATTCATTTATTTTTGAAAGACAGAGACAAAGCCCAAGCAGGAGAGGGGCAGAGAGAGAATGAGACACGGAATCCAAAGCAGGCTCTAGGCTCTGAGCTGTCAGCACAGAGCCTGACGTGGGGCTTGAACTCACCAACCATGAGATCATGGCCTGAGCCAAAGTTGCCACTTAACCAACTGAGCTACCCAGGAGTCCCGAGATTATTTTTTTTAATACAAAAATCTGGGTGTTATTGCAATTATTGAGAAAGTATTGAAATCTCAAACTAGGATTATAGATTTATCCTTATTCCCCGTTTGTACTCTCAGTTTTGTTATATGAATTTTGAGGTATATACATTTACAACAGTTACATTTTCCTAAATTTATTTTCTGATGATTGAAGGAAAAAAATAATTTCACATGTTTTGACTCTCCTATGAAAATGTTGCCAATTAACATGCAAAGTGACAATTCTCTTGTTGTCCAGGAGCTATAAAATATAGGCACGCTAATTGGAAAGGCCACGGACTAACAAGGACTGATATCTGTGTATCATTTCATATTCACATCATTCTTTGAATTCACCGTTTTGCTGCATTTCTACACATGAATGCTAGCATTTAGCAACTAAAATATTAGTGCCTATGAAGCAATGGCAAAAAGAGGTTGCTGTTTAGAATACTGATAGTTGGCTGAGGCCCCAAGCCAGAAACCTGCCTTGGCTAACGTGTAGGATAGTCCTGGTAAATATGTCATTGATGTTTAGACTAACATATGTACTCTTTTTTCTAATGTGTATTTATTTTTGAGAGAGAGAGAGAGCGAGCGTGCAAGCAGAGGAGGGGCAGAGAGAGAGGGCGACAGAAGATCCAAAGCAGGCTCTGTGCTGACAGCAGCAAGCCTGATGGGGGGCTTGAATTCACATACCGTGCGATCATGACCTGAGCTGAAGTCAGATGCTGAACCAACTGAGCCACCCAGGTGCCCCTAACATATGTAGTCTTAAGTGACAACATACTAGAACACTTAACTTTTGCTTTCAGAAATCCATAAAAGGGGAAAGTGAACCACATGATTTGATGGAGAGAGAATAAATCCAATTTTGATAAAAGTTGAATTGGGATTAAAGATAAGCAAGTGAAAGACAGAAAAGTAACTTGCGATTTCTGGAGACAATATGATAGCCAAAATCTAATTGGGCAGCTAAACTTTGAATACTATGTGACTGGGCACAAGCACAGAACTCACGTTCTAGTTTGCTAGGGGAATGGCTCTATGTATGAAGAACCAAAGAGATTGACTCAGTTAAGTCTCCTTGGGAGCAGGGTCAAGGCCCATTCAAGCTACCTCATGAAAAGAGTGATTTATTACAAGATGTCAGTATGAAGCCATTGAGACTATGAGGCTAAATACTAGGTCATAACTAGGTCTCATGACAAATGAGACCAAGGAAAGTTTTGCCATCAAGACCAAGATGGGTGGTTGAATTCTTGAGGGCCATTCTAATTAGTCTACTGACTAATTCAGCTACTCCTGATCTATGGACTGCAGGTACATCAGAAGTGAGCAAAGGGTTAAGTATAAAGGAGCTTTGAATCTATATGCATACAATGTACTGTGGTCTGAAAAGTATTACTGTATTTAACATGTATAGTTCTACTGGAAGGAGAAATTAATGTTCCTGGGGATCCTAGGGTTTAACACCTCTTCAAGCCTTTATCTTATCAATTGTTCAGTATCTAACAGATAGTATGAGTGGGTCTTGGACCCTTGAAATTAGTTACAAAATTTCTGCTTGAGGGCATTATCTGCTTCAAGTAGAGAAGTAGGACCGACTTGCATTTCAACAACATTTTGACAGGTCAACCTTAACCTGAGTTAACTGGCAAACTATTTTCATTTATTTCAATAGTATTTTAGTACTCTTTATAGATTTGCACTCTGGTCAGCGTCTGGAATGTCTCTTTAATTTGTACCACTCTTTCGTTTGTTTGCTTGCTTATTATATTACTTGATAATGTGTGTGTGTGTGTGTGTGTGTGTGTATGTGTGTGCACAAGCTTAATGATTTAAAGTGTCAATACATTTACAACAGCTTTTAGTCATTTTCTCAAACACTGACAGGATATTAATACACTGTGGATCTCTAAAAAGTTTTTTGGCATCTAAAAGAGGTCCTCATACATGAAAATGTGCAAACTACTGTACTGAACCCTAAAGCTGTCAGCTGCAAAAACAAGATCTGTTTCTATTTTACCGTGAGATGTATTTTTTTTATTATTTTTAAGCTCAGTCTCATTTATAAGAGCATCCAGAGAGTCTTTTTCCATTCAGAGATTGCTATTTCATTTTATTCATTTACCCAAATACCCACTTTTTCTATTACAGAAATCACCTCTCATTTGACATTCCTTTTTCTCCTACCCCACCCACCTCCCGCTGAATAAACTAAGACAATATCATTTGCAGAAAAGTCAGAATTTACATCATCATCTGTCTATATTTCTCTTTCAAAATAATTTAGAATCTGTGGCATTGTAAGAGTCTTTTAGCTTAAACAATTCTGAAAAATTTCATGGAGTTTTCCAGATGTTTTTTCTGAATGGAAACTTTGTAAAACCATAATCTGCCGGGACCTCAAAAAATATTTGGTTGGTTGTTTTTCCTTTTCCTCTCTCTGCTCCAAATTGAAACTGAGTTCTATGTCATCTCTGGTCAGAAAGATTTTTCTCCCTTCTTTTCCTTTCTCAATGGACCACGCTATACTTTGAGAGTAATAAAACATCATTTAAATGAAATGTACAAAACAATAACCACTAAGCTGAATGACATTAAATATTTATCAATACAATAGTACAAGTTTGACTGTGAAATAAACATTAGGTCCTGCAAATTTAATAGTTTCCTGTTCAAGGGGGAAAAAAAATCTCTCTAAGCTTTTGCAGCCCAGAGTACTGGACTTAACAAATAAATAGTTCATGGTGTGCCAAAATGGAATTGCCAAATGATTGACCACATCCTATGCTGCACAAGGAAAAGGCCACTATTGTTTGTACATGTGTGTTTCATTCAATATTTGACTTCGATAGATAAATAGCATGAAGTTGGTATTTTTAAATTAACCTTTGTTTTCAACTAACTACAGGTGAAGGAGTATAGGTACAGAAAAAGGACACGGAAGGGTTTAGGGAAAGAGGAACATCAGGAAGTCTCAAGCTGATATATCCTGAACAGATTCAAGAATTGCTGATTTAAATTTGGAGGGACTAGACCCCACATAGTGAAGTTTTTATTCTGACATTGATATAGATATAGATATAGATGATATAGATGTAGATAGATATAGATAGATATAGATAGACATGTATAGATATAGATATATGAAAACCAACTACTGCTTCTGAATTTTTGTTGTTGTTGTACCCCCGGAAAGAATAACAAAAGTAAAAATTTAAAAAAGTGATTTTAAGGTACTAAAAGGCAGATTATTAATTATGATCACACACTGACGCCAATGATGTTTCTTTAGTAAAAGCTATATATGTGTCATTAGCAAAAGTTATCTTACACTGGGTAATTGTTTCCATTTTTTATTTGAATTGGGCTCAATATATTCTATGAGGGCTATATTGATCAATTTAATCATAAAACACTAAATTCAGAGTATTTTTTTACATTTTGAAATATTCTAGGACAGACACACATGCACACACACACACACACCCCTACTACATTTGGCTTATTGATTTTAATGAAATATATTACCTATAGGTCACAGATATTTTATATTAATATAATTATGATAAACAATTAAATACCATGAAATTTTTATCTTAGAAATAGTTATGTATTTAGCAGAGAAAAATATTTTGTTATAACAATGATGACTATGAAAATAAGAATAATACTCATAACAAAAATTGTAACTTCTTTTAATGATTCTCAATGAGTGCTGAAATATTAGAAGCACTCTTCTAGACAACTAACCTCCAACAAGTCTAGATGATATTTTTAATCTTATAGACTCCACATAGCCCTCTATACCGTATACCCTTCCAGAAAACCATGGCCAAGGCGCACCTCTCTCCATGGAGAATCTAGAGTTTTGCAGCTTTTTGGCACGAGTTATTTTCAATCCTCATGTCTCTTTTCTTCCTCATAGGTTTCAACCTCTCTGGTTCTTTTCTTTGTTCCCCTTGTTTGCTGTTGCCTTCTCTTCTCTCCTTTCCTCCTCTGTTCTTCAATTAATTTCCCACTTCTGGTCTATAACTAGAGCCCTGTTCCTTTCATCTCATCATCTCTCAAGAAGGAGAGATATCATACATACATTTTGATGATGTAAGTTTCAAAGAGATTAGCGAAGAAGGCTGACTCATAAAGAAAAAAGCCCAGTGTCTGGGGTAATATGATTCAGTGAAATGTGTAATGAGGGACCTATTTTCTAAGAGTTCAGATGCTGGAGGGAAGCTCATTGAAAACCTAGTACTCCCCATATCCTTTGGTCTGGACTTAGAAGGCAAGAGTAGTGTCAAAATTCTAGCCTAAGAAATTGGTAAATAGGAATGGCACATTTTGGTCTTTCCAGAACCTAGGATATCATGGGAGTTGAATGTCTTTCTTTAACTGCACTGATAACTTCTTCTAGTTCAAAAAAGTAGACTTCATAAAAATGTAATGGTGGGAGATGAATAACACAGATCCTGTCGATGTTGTTCTCACATGGACAGTCACTGGTTATATCTTGTGCTAACCTTCCAGAGGTTTTGCAGAATTCGGTGCCTCAGGCAGCCATAAAAAACAAATCCACTTCAGCAAGCCTTTAGTGAGAAATGTGTAATTTGCTCAAGATTTCATGGAAAAGAAAAAGAGATTTTATATTAAATGTTACACAGCAAAAATTAATACAAATCCCTATTTTTCATTTCTGTTCTTTTCTAAACATTTGCTTTGTCCTTCAGCCACTAAGTTATCTCTATAGGCATTTTCCAAGCAGCCTCATTATTTTCCCTTTATTGTGTTCTGGGTTCCAGAACCACGAATCTTTCTTATGGATTTTTCTATATTTTTCATCCCATGTTTATTTTATGAGTAATTTAAATCTATGGCAGTTCTTATCCATTTTCACCCCCAAATCCATTTCCCTTGGTTCAAAAGCCAGCCAACTCCTTTATTATGATGATCTATCCTCCTTACATGTCAATGACAGGTTGCTAGTTTGTCCCTTTTCTTGTTTTTCATAAATAGAGACTTATGATGGATATTATATGTAATATTATAATTATATTATATTATATATTAAATATATTTGTATATATATTATTACTTTCTAACTATTTGATGCTATGCAAGGTTCTTAACCTCTCTAAGCCTCAAGAGAGATAACTGTACTTACCTCAAAAGGGAATAAAGGGTGTGTGTGTATGTGTGTGTACTGTGGGTTCAGAACAGTATCTGACCCATAGTAAGGACTATAGAAGTGCACGTGTTATATTGTTATTTATCATATATATTCTATCATTGGAATTTACTAAAGGAGTTTTAAAAATACAAGTCTCTAAAAAGACTAAAAAAATATGACTTAGCTAAAACTCTATCTCAGAGGAGAACTTAATAAAAAAAATATTTAAAGAGAGTTAGATTTGCTCATTTTAGCCACTCTGACTGGTGTGAGATGATATCTTAGTGTAGTTTTGATTTGTATTTCCCTGATGAGGAGTGACGCTGAGCATCTTTTCATGTGCCTGTTGGCCATCTGGACAAATCAGGAGACTATAGATGCTGGAGAGGATGTGGAGAAACGGGAACCCTCTTGCACTGTTGGTGGGAATGCAAACTGGTGCAGCCGCTCTGGAAAAAAGTGCGGAGGTTCTTCCAAAAGTTAAAAATAGACCTACCCTACGACCCAGCAATAGCACTGCTAGGAATTTACCCAAGGGATACAGGAGTGCTGATGCATAAGGGCACTTGTACCCCAATGTTTATAGCATCACTTTCAACAATAGCCAAATTATGGAAAGAGCCTAAATGTCCATCAACTGATGAATGGATAAAGACATTGTGGTTTATATACACAATGGAATACTACTTGGCAATGAGAAAGAATGAAATGTGGCCTTTTGTAGCAACGTGGATGGAACTGGAGAATGTTATGCTAAGTGAAATAAATCATACAGAAAAAGACAGACACCATATGTTTTCACTCATATGTGGATCCTGAGAAACTTAACAGAAGACCATGGGGGAGGGGAAGGGGAAAAACAAGTTAGAGAGGGAAGAAGGCAAACCATAAGAGACTTAAAAACTGAGAATAAATTAAGGGTTGATAGGGATGGGAAGGAAGGGAAAGTGGCTGATGGGCATTGAGGAGGGCACCTGTTGGGATGAGCATACATGGAAACCAATTTGACAATAAATTTCATATTAAAAAAATAAAGAGAACTAGAGTATTTTTCCCCTTTAGTAGATCTGGCAAGACTCAAGTATAGCAGTCCGACCTTGTGTTACACCCCAAGAAAAACTCTTATCTTCACCAGAGTCTCTGCCTTCTTTCTGGTTGCACCTAGAGGGATGATCAGATGACCTAACTTTCACTTAGTAAGTGTCAAAATTTACATAGGAACGTGAATAGCGAGCTGTCATTGCCTTGCTCTAGGCATCTTGCCAGGTTGTGAAGTTGAATATTCAGTTGAGTTTGTATCTCATCATTACAGCTATGGCCTTCCAGGGGGGACCAAAAGGGCCAGACAGCGATGAATTAATGAAGCTCTGTGGGAAGTCTAAATAGAGACAAAAGTTTTCATCTATATTTGTTTAAGAATGTTGAAGTAGAGCCTGCTTTCCAAGTGCCATGTCTAATTTAAGAGCAGGCCTGCAGTGGTAATAGCCCAATATCACCATGTCTCCACTGCCTGCTAAAGCTGATACCAGGAGACGTCATGCTGTGGAAACAATTATATCAACATAATTGGGAAATATTTTTTCGGTGCAGTTCTGCCTTAATTAAAGTTCATTTTACATCTTGGAGAAGGAAGTGTTTTCTCAAAACTTTGGGGTATATTTAAATATCTTTCAAAAATAAAGCCTAGATAAAACACACAAAGGAAGGCTAATGTAGACCAGGGATACAAAGAGTCAAATGGAGATTTTTACATCAGGTGATCGAGGTTTGAATCCTAGTCCTGCCACTTAGTGGCTAATGACCTTGGGCATGTAAATTCAAATCTGTAGGTTTAGGTTTTTCTACTGAAGACATTCATGACAGATGTGTGCTTCTGAGTATTGTTGTGGGAAGTAACTTGCCTGTGGAGATATTTTGTATAAGGGGTAGGAGGTGAGATCCTGAGTAAATATGGTGGTAGCTAAGCTACTCTGCATGACCAAATGAGACGAAATTGTTTTATGCTTCTGAGACCAGCATAAAGAATAGAAAGGATTTCAAAAGAGAGGGGAAGGGGAGGGGAGTTAACAAAATGGCTCAAGACTGGACCCATGTGGCTTCATAGATCTCAGGCCAATGGGTGGCTGTAATTTTAAGACTTTTAAGACATTAAATAATAAGAAGACCTAATATACAATTTTTATAGCTATTCTCTGATGTTGGTGTAATCCCTTCCATTAATCCAGAATTCTTAATGATATTTACCAATCACTTCAGTGATTATGTGTTTTATTGTTGGTGACACTACTGGTGGAAACTGAGAAGAAGAAAGACTTTGCCAACGTTTTTGTCTGGTTCAACATGGTTTGGAAAATCGCACTGTTGGAAACAGGAGCTTGGTCACAGAAGTGACAGTGAGAAAATAAGCTGACCAGAAAAATCAAACATAGCTTGGAGAGATCAGGCTAATAACTGGGTACAGAAGAGGGATTTGAGATGAAGGTCATTGGATTTGGCAGACTCATCTGATATCTGGGTTATTGACATGCATAGACAGGCATACATAGGTACTTAATAAATTTTATTACTGTTGTTAAACCAATGAGGATAGCTCAAACAATAATAGTGTATTTTGGCTAATATTTTACCCTTTATAATGTCATTTCACTTTTTAATCTCCTTATCTCTTAGTTCAGGCTGTTCTCTCCCTCCCTCAGTAGTTTTCCCCAGAATATTAGTCATCACAATCCATTCTAGTTTGCTTACATATTTGTTTGAGGATAGATTCTCCAGGAATGAGGTTATATTCATCTTTTCTGTTCATAAAGAATAGTAAAGTGCCTGATGCATAGTGCAGTCAACAAACCTCTCATGAATACATCAGTCAGTTTGTGTTTGATTCTCACAATAATAGATAGGAAGAATATTGTTTCCTTTCATATATGGAAAAAATGAAGATCAGAGTGATATGCCCAAAGTTACATAGATAGTAAGTGACAGAGTTATGGCTTAGACCCAAGTCTTGGAGAATTATTCTCATTTTGTTTTATTTCATTACCAGCTTTTCCAAACAGATAAGGGAAAAAGTAGCAGAATTTTAAATATCTGAGATAGTTACATTAATTATATGGAAAATTAGACAATTCCTCCTTCCTACTGTTTATTACACTAAAAAAGAGATTGAATGTTTAATGACAGATTTTATAATTTTGCATCCCTTGGTGCTGGATTTAGCCTTCATTCCTCAAAATGAAATTGCATAACTTTTAATTTGTCATGCTATTTCCAGCCAAGAAGAGATGAACACACTTTGTGTTTGATGTAATGAATTCATGACCTTGAAATGTATTCTGGGCATCTTAAAATCCTGAACCTAGCTTCTCACTTTAGATTGTTAAATCCTGGCTACCCCAATACATTGTCTTCAAGTCACAAAAAAATAAAATAAAAAATAAAAAGCAACAAACAAACAAACAAACAAACAAAAATCATTTTGGCAATAGAAAACAGATAGAAAGGGGCAGTACTAGGGACTTTCCAAAGCAGAGCACTGAGAAACCTATCATTTACTTTTCTCTTTACTCTTACCTGGTTTTATCTTCAAACTCTGCTCTAATTTCAGATGACTGCTTGGAAGTCAGTTCTCAACTTCACCCTTTCACAGATTTGTTATCTCCTTTCTATTCACTTAGTGCACGATTTTGGCCATGTACCATTACCCGCATGCTATACCTTGGTGACTATATCAGTTTCAGAGTTTTCAGGCTAAAGATGACAGAAAACAGAAATGTAGTGCTTTAAAAACACACGGGTTTATTTAACATAATAATGAGAAGTCCAGAGGGAGCCACTCAAGGGCTGGGAGGGCTGCTTAGAGATGTTCTCATTGACCTGTGTCTTTCTATAGTTCTGCCTCAACCTGGAAACTTTTACCCACAGTTTCAGTATGTCAGATGTGTCTTCAGACACCTTGTGTGGATTTCTTAGGGAAGTCTAGCCTTTTCATTTATAGAGACCTTAGTTTATATTCACTGAGACCTTAGTCTGTCTTTTTGATCAGGCATCCATCAAATGGCCAACTCTAGCTGGAACGTAGCTAGTGAAAAAAGGCTAATGGGTGAGAGTTGGGGAAATTAACAGTGTCTACCTAAATGATCTTCTAGTTTTTCTCAAAATTCTGACTTTACTCTTCTTTCCTCAGATCACAGGTCTCTAATATGTAGGAGAGGGAATTACTCTACTATACTTAATTTCTACAGTAAAACTTTGTGCCCCACAATCTGAGAATCTCAGACTTGGCAAAGGCTTCAAAGGTCATCTGGACCACTCCTGTATTCATGGCTGATTTTTATGAAAATGAATTTTCTCAGCCTGTATTAGAAAATCTTCAGCAATTTCCATGAACCAGCAGCTGGCTAAGGCTACTGTCAGCAGAATGTGGCTTTTGATTTGCTTTATCACTTCCTAATGGAACCACCTACCAAATTAAGCGCATCTCTGGTCGGTGTTCCCCTGGGCTCTGATGGCAGGGGAAGGTGCACAGCAGAATACGCAATAGCTTACTTATCTGGAGTTCTTTCCCCCATGTAGCTGCTGCTGGTCTGGAAAATTAACAGACAACTGGAATATTCTGAGGGTAAAATTAATGGTTAGAACAAGGAATGCTGTCAGGGAGATTGCCAACATGCCTCTTTCCTAGGACATTAGAAATTCTCCGAAGGCGACATGTGTGGGTAAGTTAAAGTTTTAGTTCTTTTTGCGAGATTGAAAAGGGAAGAATATTAGAAATAAGGACTAAGGCATTATGAAGGTGGCTCCCTGATATGACTGAATAAAGGAAGCATTGTATATATTGACAGGCTTAAATTAGCTCAGCTAGGTGGGGACATTTTAATATTTCATTGACAGTTTAACTTATATAATATATATATAATACATACACACACACACACACACACACACACACACACACACACTGATCTGTTGTTTAATAGCCAGGGAAATAAGAAAAAAAAAAGGGGGCTTTTTACTTTTGAGTGAGCAATTCATATTTTTTGAGGTCATACATAAAATGAACATTCTTGCAAATTACATGTTTTTGAAAAACAAAACAAAATGATGCTAAGAAATCTCTAACTCATATACCATATTTTCATGGAGAGATAGCATCAAAATACACACAATGCCCTTTTCAAACTGCTGTGGAAATTGATATGACTGAAAACAACTGTTTCTATGCCCTTTTTAGCCCTAGTTGTGACAGATTTTAAATAATACGGAAAGCACAACATTGAAGGAAAACACTTTTATACCTGGAAAGAAGAATTCTGTTATATAAAGTTTCTAATATCATGGATTTATTTGATGTGATTATTGTTATGTTGGGTTTTATTTTAAAATCTTTATGGGACGCCTGGGTGGCTCAGTCGGTTGAGCGTACAACCTCAGCTCAGGTCATAGTCTCACAGTCTGTGGGTTTGAGTCCCGCATCGGGCTCTGTGCTGACAGTTTGGACCTGGAGCCTACTTAGGATTCTGCTTCATGCTCCCTCTCTCTGCTCTTCCCCCGCTCATGCTCTGTTTCTCTCTCTTTCAAAAATAAATAATAAAACATTAAAAATTTTTTAATAAAATAAAGTCTTTAAAATGTGCTTTCCTACTTCCTCTGAGAGATAGCAAAAGAATTAACAGAACTTGCTCAGCAATTCACAAAGGTTTGATTGACAACACAGAGACATTTAATAAACCACTTAGCTCATATCATTTTTGCTTTATTCCAAATAAGGAGTAATTTCATCTTTGGGAGTAAGGCAGTTCTTGTTATCATTATATATTTATATGCTTAATATTTTATTGACAACTGAACTTCCTGTATGTACATAAAAAGCTACTGATCAAGTCTTTAATAGTAAATAATGGCTAATTCAAGTCGTTCCATAAATACATAACCTGCTATATTCAGCAATAGCATACAGGAGCCACCTTCAGAATTTCCCAGTTCTCATTTCCAACTTTATTCCATTTTTAATCCACCAGAATACATTGACACTTTAGACTACCTCTGGATAGGTAGATTCGGTGGGCAGACCCAAAGACACACAGACAGAAGACAGATAGATGGATATACGAATAGAAGAATGAATGAAAGTAGAGGCAGTGGCTCAGAACAACAGTTCAAGCTTCATTTCTATATCCTTAAACATTGGCTTTGGAAAAGGCTTCTCTCATTCCAAAGAGAACTCCAGTAAAGTTCTTTCTGGGACTTCCCTCTCTAGAACACTCCACTGGCTCTCTGGATTAAAATGGCTGTTTGAGGGGCGCCTGGGTGGCGCAGTCGGTTAAGCGTCCGACTTCAGCCAGGTCACGATCTCGCGGTCCGTGAGTTCGAGCCCCGCGTCAGGCTCTGGGCTGATGGCTCGGAGCCTGGAGCCTGTTTCCGATTCTGTGTCTCCCTCTCTCTCTGCCCCTCCCCCGTTCATGCTCTGTCTCTCTCTGTCCCAAAAAAATAAATAAACGTTGAAAAAAAAAATAAATAAAATAAAATAAAATGGCTGTTTGAGCAAGAGATACCTTTTTCTTCTTTTTGAGTTTAAGATTTATGAGAATACTTTCTAAATATAACATATAATAATAGTATATAATTATATTATATGTAATAATAAGATATATTAATAAAGTATAATATATAAATATATAATAATAATAATAATAATAATAATAATAATAATATATTTTGGTAATATCTTCTGTAACCAGGACTGTGGTACATTACATTGATCTTTGGATTTGATTTCCTTTTGACTTAAGGAAGAGACACATTTACTTGAAGTAGGATTATGAAAATATTTATCAAACATAGACCAAAGGCTCATAAATGATGCCTCATAGTATTTGAATGACTGGACCAGTTCTGTAGATTCAACAGCCTCAAATATGCCAGTAATGTCTTTTGTTTCTGCTGTTATTAGTCTAGTCTGATGCATTATTCCTACAATACTCCACAATTACTGTGCTTTTACAGCAGCTCATTGAGATTAGCCAATGACCCATACACTTATGTTCATCTTTGGAAGAGAGAGTTGAATCCCAAAGTGTTATGCATGTTCCAAGTATAAGAGAATAATTGAGAAATGAGACTAATACTCAGAAATTCAGTTGATGGCCTTATGGGCATTTTGTTGAGTCTCAGGCCCGTTACCAAGGAAGAAATAAAGGCTCCCTTACCTCATTATTTCTGTATCCTTTGTTATTGCCTAAGGTGTGCAGTGATTTGTTTTCAAAATCACTGTTGTTTGTTTTTCCTTTCATATTTCCTCTTGATGCTTCCATTTTCTCTGGTATATGCAAGATAGAACTCCATTCAGCTTTTGGTTTATATTTTATTTTAGGTAACTTTTCAGTAGAATGACAGATAAGCCATAAAACCTAAACATGGCGGTAATTTGTGTGGTTTTTACCTTGATATCACGGCATTTACCTGTATAAGGCTAACTACAAAGATAGGACCAAACTGGGTTGTGTCCATGAGCCATGAGCCACCAAACTCAGTGGTTGTTGACATAGGTGCCTTGTGGGTGAATGTGGCCCAAGGGAGAGAGAAGGGATTCATTTATTCATTAATTCATCCATTCATTCATTCCAACAAGATAAGTACTGAGAACCTGTGTGTGGCATACTAAATTCTCAAGTGGGACTACAGAGATGAATAAATACTATGTTTGTCCAAAACAAACAAGCAAACAAAAACACCTCAATGTATGTGTGGAAGAGTTAGATGGCAAAGTGAGAGGGCCACTGAAGGTAAACTTTGCCTACTTTATAGTGTTAACCTGTATTTTAGCCAATAAGTTAAGAATTGATATCTTGGTGCTATCAGGAAGGGACTTGACTGGCAAGGGTAGTCTATTCGAATTGAATACTGTGAGGAGAGTTTCATATGAATTCTATTCACAGAGACACAGGCAAAGTGGAGGGGAATCACAGAGGATCATATAGTGCTTAGGCTCGAGGGGCTGGGCATGAAGCGGCGTGGAAAGGATCTCGAGACAGGAGTTAAAACCTTTGGTTGATAGATCAGAAATGCAGCCAACCTAAAATAACCCTGTAGGGAGACATGGGGGGATAGCTGCCTGAACCTCTCTCTTTGCTACCTCCAATCCCTTGCTTGCTAGAGTCCGTACTATTCAAATACATCTTGAAGCTGGGGAAGGGAATCAGACAAGTCAGCTTTCAGGGACATGGGAGAGGGTGAAAAGTAGATCAGAAAACACTCTGCACAATAGTCAAAAGCACAGTCTCTAAAGCCCGAGTGCCTAGGTCCAAATACCAGCTTTGGCACTTACTGAACTATGACCACAGGTAAGTTATTTAAAGTGTTTTGTTTTGTTTTGTTTTCATCTACTTATCTTCATAATGGAGAGTGATACCAATACTTCAAAATTGAGAGTCTTGGGGCACCTCGGTGGCTCTGTCTGTTAAATATCATATTTCAGCTCCGGTCATGATCTTAGGGTTTGTGCGTTTGAGCCCCGCGTTGGGCTGTGTGCTGACAGCTCGGAGCCTAGAGTAGGCTTCAGATTCTGTGTCTCTCTCTCTCTGCCCCTCCCCAATGCTCACTCTATCTCTCTTTCTCAAAAATAAACATTAAAAAAAGTAATATATAGTAATATTTTAAAAATTGAGTGTCTCTTAAGAAAATTTTAATTTTAGAACAGTTTCAGATTTACAGGAAAAATGAGAAGATAGTATAGGGAATCCCATATGCCCCTCATCTAGTTTTCCATATTACCAGCGTCTTACATGACTGTGGTATAATTGTCACAATTAATGAATCAATTTGATACGTTATTATTAAATGAATTCTATGCCATGATCATATTTCTTTAGTTTTTATTAGGTCTTTTCCTGTTCTTGGATGTCACCCAGGACATATATTCCATTTGGCTTTCATCTTTCTTTAGTCTCCTCTTGGAGACACACAGGTCATGAGTGACAGTTTCTTAGTCTTTCCTTATTTTTGATGACCTTGACAGTTTTGAGGAATACTGGTTGGATACAGATGAGGAATAGAGGCCAGAATGGCCCTTCAGTGGGATGTTTTAAATTTGAGAGGTAATTAACATACCATAAAATTCACACTTCTAAATAATATAATTTAGTGAATTTTAGTCTATACACCTGGTTCTGTAACCATTACCCCTATCTAATTCCAGGATAATTTTGTCACCCCCAAATGAAATCCCATACTCTTTTCTGAGTCCCAAATCCCCAGGAAAACACTAACCTACTTTGTATCTCTATGGATTTGTGTATTCTGGACAATTCATATACATAGACTTACATAATATGTGATCTTTTCTGTCTGGCTTCTTTCATTTAGTATAATGATTTTAAGATCCATCTATGGTGTTGCATGTATTAGTACTTTATTTTTTGTGGATAAATAATATCCACTTGTATGAATACACTGTATTTTATTTTTCCATGCATCAGTTGGTGGGCATTTGGGTTGTTTCTGCTTTTTGGTTATTACAAATAATGCTGCTATGAATGTTTGAGTACAAGTTTTTGTGTGAGCATAAGTTTTCAGTCTCTTGGATATGTGCCTAGGAGTAGAATTGCTGGATCATATGGTAACTCTACTCAACTTTTTGGGACTGCCAAATTCTTTTCTATAGTGGCTGCTCCATTTTACATTCCCACCCAGCAAGCAGTGTATGAAAATTCTAATTCCTCCACATCCTTGTCAACACTAAATATCATCTGTCTTTTTAAACTTGGTCATCCTAGGGGTGTGACATGATAGCTTATTGTGGTTTTGATTTACCTTTTCCAGATGCTAATTATGCTGAGCATCATTTTATTTCCTAATTTGCCATTTGTATATCTCCTTTTCCATAATTTCTATTCGATGTTTTTAAATTGAATTATTTTTCTTTTCATCTTTGAGTTGTAAGTGTTCTTCTTTCTTTCTTTCTTTCTTTCTTTCTTTCTTTCTTTCTTTCTTTCTTTTTTACATTTATTTATTTTTGAGAGACAGAGAGAGACAGAGCATGAGCAGGGAAAGGGCAGAGACAGAGGAGACACAGAATACGAAGCAGGTTCCTGGCTCCCAGCTGTCAGCACAGAGCCCATCACAGGGCTTGAACTCATGAACTGTGAGATCATGACCTGAGCTGAAATCAGATGTTCAACTGACTGAGCCACCCAGGTGCCCCAAGTAGGAGGAGTTCTTAATATATTCTGGATGCTAGACGATGAGGAGCCATATAGTTTATAAATCTTTTCTTATATTCTATGCATGATCTTTTAACTTTGTTGATAGCATCCTTGAAGCACAAAGTTTTTAATTCTGATGAAGTCAAATAATCTGTTTTTTTTTTCTTTGCTTGCTTGTGCTTTAGCTATCATCATAACAACAAAACATACCTAAGCCAAGGCCACAAAGACTTACACCTATGTTGTATTCTAGACTTTCATAGTTTTGGCACTTACATTTAGGCCATTGTTCCATTTAAAATTAATTTTTGAATAAGGCATGAGGTTGGGGGTCCAATTTCATTCTTTTGCATGTGGATATTCAGTTTTCCTAGTACCGTTTGTTGAAAAGAATAAATTGGTATTTGTCTGTGTTTCCCATCATGAATAGAATGGGCTTATGGGTTAGGCCACAGAGGTGAAGTTACATTCTTACCATATCATACAGTCACTGATCTTACCACAGTGAAGTAACCTTGATTATCTGGATTAGGTAGTATTTTTCAGGTTTCTCCACAAAGTTAGTCTCCCTACTCTTTCCTTCATGTGACTATTTATACTATATTCTTTTATTTTTAATTTTTAAAGAAGTTGGTTTATTTGGAGAGAAAGATTGAACGGGGGAGGAGCAGAGAGAGAGAGAGAATCTCAAGCAGGTTCTGTGAAGTCAGTGCAGAGCGAGACATGAACCATGAGATCGTGACCTGAGCCAAAAATCAAGAGTCGGATGCTTCACTGACTGAGCTACCCAGGCGCCCCCCATACTGTATTCTTTAGATGGAAGTCATTATGCTTTTCCCACACTTAAGGACAGAAGAGTTATGTTCCATCTCCTTGAGGGCAGAGTATCTACATAAATTCTTCTGCACAGGAAATTATTCTAGCTCATTTTTAAAAATCCATTCATATCAGTATGCATTCGTGAATATTTATTTAATACTTATGATTATAGCCCAATAATGCTTTGTTCATTTTATTGTTCAAATTGTTGAGTTTTTCACCTCTATGCTCTCTCGGTTGTCTCCTTTGACATAATCATATTATTGCATTATCATTGAACACTTTCTTCCCTTTGGAATTTCAGGATTTTCCGGGCTCATTTTGTATGTGTCATGCCCTCGAACCTAGAATCAGCCATTTTTTTCAGGGAGCACAAATTCCTTTTATTGGCAAATAGTATTAGAAACTGTTATCTAGGCCCTAGTTTGTTTATTGCTATTAGGCTTTAGGGAGTCATTTTTTCATTTGTCCTCTCAGCTGACATATAATTATATGTAACTTTCTGTGTAAATAAAAGCTAAATATAAGTTTATTACAGTATCTCAAACTTTAATACATTATCACATGGATGATTTCGGCCTTTTTCCTTGTTTGTCTATAACCTACTAGTCCAAATCTAGCTCTCATGAGTGTCTTTTAACACTTCATACTGGACAAGTTTGCTGGCAATAAAGTCCTTCAATTTTGTTTGTTTTTGTTTTTTTATTTTTGTTTTTGTCTTTAAATCTTTTTAATTTTTCAATGGTAATTTTACTCAGTATGGTATTTAAGTTCTATTTTTTTCTTGCAAAGTTTTAAATATTTCAATCCACTCTCTTTTTGCTTATATGATTTCTATGATAAATCTGCATTAATTCTTATCCTTGCTATTCAATAGGTACATTTTTTGTTTCTGTTTTTTTTTTAGATCTAAATACTTTCTTTCCTTTAATTTTTCTTTTTCTTTAACATTTATTTTTGAGAGACAGAGAAAGACAGAGCATGAGTGGGGGAGGAACAGAGAGAGAGAGAAACACAGAATCCGAAGCAGGCTCCAGGCTCCCAGCTGTCAGCACAGAGCCCAACGCGGGGCTCTTATTTGCGAAGCACAAGATCACGACCTGAGCCGAAGTGGGACACTTAACTGACTGAGCCACCCAGGCGCCCCTAATCTAGATACTTTTGAGTGGTCATTTTGTATTTGTTTTTCTGTAGTTTGATGCTACAGAAAATCACATGGTAATTGTGATTTTTTTCTTATATTTATCCCACTTGTTTTCTAAATTTTCTAGATCTTTATTTTGATATATCTATTACGTTCAGACAGTCCTTGGTTATTATTATTTAGAATATTTCTTTGCTCCATTCTCTGTTTTTTTTCCAACAATATGCATATTCCAACTTTTGAATTGTGTAATTCTTGAGTATTACACTCTGTTTTTTTTAGTTTTTTTTTCTTTTTGTATATATTTTGGGAATTTTTTCCTGGCCTAACTTCACCCTCAATTGTTTTTTCCTCAATTACACGGAGTCTAGTAAAAAACTATCAAAGACATTCATTTTTTTCTGTTACAGTGGTTTTCATTTCTAGTATTTCACTTTGCTACTTTGTACCTTAAATATGTTCTGCTTTATTCACAGAAACTTCATTTGTGTTTCCATAAGGATGGAAATCTGAATGAAATGTACAAGGAAGTCATTTAAGTGGATATATTTCAAATACCCAGATTTTTGGAAATGATAAGATTTAACATTCAACAGTTTAGTTGACCCTTTTTTTTTTTTTTTTTTTTTTTTGAGAGTGACAGCAAGCAGAAAAGGGTCAGAGAGAGAGATAGGGAGGGAGAGAATCCCAAGCCGGCTCCATACTGTCAGTGCAGAGCCTGCTACAGGGCTCGATCTCATGAACCATGAGATCATGACTTGAGCTGAAATCAAGAGTTGGATATTTAGCCAACTGAATCACCCAGGAACCATGAGTTATTTTTTTAACTTAATTTAATTTATTTTATTTTATTTTATTTTATTTTATTTTATTTTATTTTATTTTATTTTATATTTTATTATTTTTTTTAAATTTGAATCCAAGTTAGTTAACATATAGTATAATAATGATTTCAGCAATAGAACAGGAATAGAATTTAGTGATCCATCACTTACATGTAGCACCCAGTGCTCATCCCAACAAGGGTCCTCCTTAATGCCTCTCACCTATTTAGCTCATGTCCCAACCCACATCCGTTTCAGGTACCCTCAGTTTTTTCTCTGTATTTAAGAGTCTCTTATGGTTTGTCTCTCTCTCTGTGTTTTTATCTTATTTTTGCTTCACTTTCCCTGTGTTCATCTGTCTTGGTTCTTAACTGCCACATATGAGTGAAATCATGATATTTGTCTTTTTTTGATTGACTTATTTCACTTAGCTAGTTCCATCCACATTGTTGCAAATGGCAAGATTTCATTTTTTTGACTTCCAAGTAATGTGTATACACACACACACACACACACACACACACACACACACACACCACTTCTTCTTTATCAATTTATCAGTTGATGAACATTTGGGCTCTTTCTATACTTTGTTGTCGATAGCGCTGCTATAAACATTGGGCTGCATGTGCCCCTTCGAATCAGCATTTTTGGATCCTTTGGTTAAGTATCTGGTGGTGCGATTTCTGGGTTATCTATTTTTAATTTTTTGAGGAAACTCCACACCCTTTTCCAGAGTGGCTGCACCAGTTTGCATTCCCACCAGCAGTGCAAAAGTGTTCCTCTTTCTCTACATCCTCGCCAACATCTGTCATTTCCTGAGTTGTTAATTTTAGCCATTCTGACAGATGTGAGGCGGTATCTCATTGTGGTTTTGATTAGTATTTCCCTGATGATGAGTGATGTTGAGCATTTTTTCATATGTCGGTTGGCCATCTGGATGTCTTCTTTGGAAAAGTGTCTGTTCATGTCTATTCATGTCTTTTGCCCATTTCTTCACAGGATTATTTGTTTTTGGGACGTTGAGTTTGATCAGTTCTTTATAGATTTTGGATACTAACTCTTTATCTGATATGTCATTTTCAAATATATTCCTCATTATTTCCATTGCCTTTTAGTTTTGCTGATTGTTTATTTTGCTGTGCAGAAGATTCTTATCTTGATGTGGTCCCAATAGTTCATTTTTGTTTTTGTTTCCCTTGCCTCCAGAGACATGTCAAGTAAGTAGGTTCTGGGGCCAAGGTCAAAGAGGTTATTACCTGTTTTCTCTTCTAAGATTGTGATGTTTTCCTGTCTCACATTTAGGTCTTTCATCCATTTTGAGTTTATTTTTGTGTATGGTGTAAGAGAGTGGTCCAGGTTCATTCTTCTGCATGTCACTGTCCAGATTTCCCAGCACCACTTGCTGAAGAGACTGTCTTTTTTCCATTGGATATTCTTTCCTGCTTTGTCAAAGATTAGTTGGCCATATGTTTGTGGGTCCATTTCTGGGTTCTCTATTCTGTTCCATTGATAGATGTGTCTGTTTTTGTGTCATTTTTGGAGGAAGAAAAAAATTAACAAAATAAAAAATTAAAATTAAAAACTACAAACAAAACAAAATCAAGTAAAGGAAGCTAGATCCTAGATGTGTTTCAATCTGCTTGTTGAAAGAAGCTTACTAGAAAAAAAAGGGAAAAGAAAGGGGGAAAAAGGTATGAAAAAAAGCTTGAAAGTTAAACAAAATTATATAATCAAATAGAAAAATAAAGAAAATGAAATAGAATAAAAATTTTAAAAATTTTAAAAATAGGAAAAATTAAAAAAAAAATGTTTCTTTCTGTATCTGAGAAAAAGAAAGAAAAGAAAGAAGAGTGTAAGCAAAAACAGAATCAAAGAAAACGAACATATAAATGAACCAGCCTACAGAATGATACCCGAATAATTAGATCCAGGTTCACCGAGAACTGAAACTATGAAGCATACTGTCATCCTTACACCAAGGAGTGACTTGTGCTTGTCTTCTGGGGATGTGCTTAGTGGGCACAGTTGGGCGGGGCTTGGTGTAACAGCTCCCTTCTCCACTAGGTGGCGCTGCCTAGCTTACTGGAGTGGATCAGTGTGTGTGTGTGTGTGTGTGTGTGTGTGTGTGTACGTGTGCATGTGCTGGAGATGTGGAAATGGCTTCACCCAGCTCCCTAGTCCCTGGTGCAGGAACTTCATGCTTTCACTGACTCGAATCAAGCGCCCCTCCTTTGTCTGAGGCCTCTGTCCACTTTCCCCTCTACTCTGTCTGTGTTCAAGCTGTCTGAACAGAGTTTGATCCCTCCGGAGTTTGATCTCAGACAGTGTTGTGTTTTAAAACCCCTTAATTCAGAGAGCTGGCTTTCTGGGGGAGGGTCTCACTGAGCAATGGCGGGTGCAGACTTGCCCCAGAAAACATTCATGCGATCATGCAGCAGCAGCGGTTCGGAGAGTTTGGCAAATAACAGCACACAGCCAGCACCAGCTTTTGCCACACTCTGGCATCCTGGTCCCAGTACCAGCAAACGTGGCTGCTCTCTGGGGTCCTCTGGGACTTTTGCCTGTGGAGAGGCCATATGACCTCTACCAAATGTACTCCAAGCAGAGGAACCGCTTCTCCCCATGTTGCACACGGACCCCTCAGACTGCACTGCCTGCTCCTGGGGATTTGCCCTATTTCTTCACCAGACCACTGCCAGGAACTGAGCTTTGATACTTCAGACTCTGGGCTCCATTGTTTATAGAATCCCGGTGGTATTGAAACCCTCTCCTTTCTCCCCATCAGTGGTTTGGGGGAACAGATTTCTTGTTCAGTCCCCGGCTAGTGTTTTCACTCTTTCTCACCAGCTACTTTTGGGGGGAGTGCTTTTCTTGCACCATCCCGGTGTGCCGCGCTCTCCCCCTTTCTCCCTCTCTGTCTGCCTTCTCTCCCTGAAAACTGCTCCCTATCCTCTGCTGCTTTCTCTACCCCCCTTCACCTCTTTGAACCAGGTAACTGTCGAGTTCTGTAACTCAAATCATGCAGATTGTTGTGTTCAACCTCAGATCCATTTCCTAGGTGTTCAAAATGGTTTGTTGCTGATCTAGCTGCATTTCAGGAATGAGACAAGCTCAGGGTCTCCCTGCCGCCCCTCCATTTTCAGTTGTTTTTTTTGTTAAATCCATATTCTTTGCTCCATCTAAATATATTTTTATACCTGACTTAGTAGGAAACAGTATCTAATTTTGGTTGAACATTCAATTGAGGTTGCTATAATATTTAGTGCTAAGACAGGTTCAAAACCACAACATACACTAAAATCTAAATTCTGGAGTCAGCAGATGATCAGTGGCTAAATCAAGGTCAAATGTACAATAAGAATTACCCACATTAGGGTGAAGGAAATTTGAGGACCAGAATCGCTGACTAATTTCCAGGACCATACCAAATGGATCTAACATGAACATCAGGTGATAGAACAAGACTGCCGGAAAATGTGAGTGAAAGAAATTCCTACGAGCGGACTCTTCTGTCCTTCTGTTGTGAAGGCTGACAAATACACCCTTGTTTGTTCAGATGTGTACAGATTAAATGCACAATGTGGTAAGACTAGTATCTGGTGAACAATGAAGAGTGGACAAAACTTACTTAAATCTCGTCTTGAGAAAGGCCAGTCATAAAGAAAGAAATATAGAAATCTATGTGAACAGTCGTACAGGCAGCTATCCCATGTTACTATAATTTAATTATTATTTTTTAATGTTTATTTTTAGAGGAAAGACTGCAAATGGGGGGAGAGGCAGGGAGACAGGGAGACACAGAATCCAAAGCAGGCTCCAAGCTCAGAGCTGTCAGCACAGAACCTGACGCAGGGCTCGAACCCACGAACCATAAGATTATGACCTGAGTCGAAGTTGGACACTTAATCAACTGAGCCACACAAGCACCCTGCATGTTACAATAATTTTAAGCAAATGCTGTACTTCAACATGATTCATTATGCTCAACAAATGCTGTTGAATGAGATCTATAAACCATTTTTCCCACCCTTCCTTCAAATTCCAACTTTCAGCTCAGAGTGCACTGTTTGTATAATCAAAGTTACTCAAAGCCTTTCCTTTCGAAAAGGTTAGCACCTGACACATTGGGGAAACCACAAAACTAGCTTTAAACTGCAGCATTTTATTTTTAACACAAAACACAAACTATCACTCTTTTCTAATACTTTGAATTGAAGAAAGTAGAAAGGTGTTCAAATACCATACCTTTAGAATATTCTTGTTTTCCTTGAAATAGGTAGAAGAAAGCACTTCTTAGAACCAGTTGAAAAAATTACATGGCAGTGATAATCATTATAGAGTAAACTTCTTTCTAAAAATGTCTCTAGACACTCAGCATAGGTGCCTTCATGCACTCAGTTCAATGATGTCATTTTTATTTTTTAGCAATGATGAAACCCTGATTCTGACAGACTCCATTCCTTTCTCAAAAAATCAACTCCATAATAAGGTAGATCTGATTCTACATCCATTTAACTCCTGTCAAAGTTATCACAAGTAATTTGCTTTCTAATGAAAATAACAAAAGGGCCATGTCTCATTTTGCAGGCAATTTTTAGTAGAAAACACAAGGGACTGAAATACGAGCAACTTATTTTCTGGTGGTAGGATTTGTTTGTTGTAAAAAAAAAAATAAGTAGAAAGCTGAGATTGGAAGGTGAGCAGAACTAACTGAGCTCTTGAGAGAAAAGACAAGTCATTTTTATCCTTGTATTCCCAAACCTAGTGTGTGGTATAATGCTCAATTATTGCTTGTGTAATGAAGGAATGAATGGATGACCAGACTATGGAAATTCCCACAGGGGTTTTGGCTACTATACAAAGTCAATCCCCAAGTTTCTTTTCCTTCCTTCCCTTTTCTTCCCTTTCCTTCCCTTTCCTTCCCTTTCCTTCCCTTTCCTTCCCTTCCCTTCCCTTCCCTTCCCTTCCCTTCCCTTCCCTTCCCTTCCCTTCCCTTCCTTTTCTCTTCTCTTTTCTTTTCTTTTCTTTTCTTTTCTTTTCTTTTACAATCATGAAGGAGATCAATGAGGTCAGAGCTTAAAGATACACTTTGCATGTTTAACATGTCACTTGAGAAGGCCCCAATGAAAAATTCATTCTTTCATTGAATAAATATGTATTGAGAACACACTGTGTTTCATAACATTTGCTGGGCTTGTGAGACACATTCAAGGATATTACATATATTTCCCTTCTTTCATAGGGCTTCAGTATAATGGAAGGTAGGCATTAATTAAATAGCTCTTTAAATAGATAATTTGTGACAGTGCTGTGGAAGAAAATATGAAGGACCGTGGCAGTGCATAAGGGAACTCTGATCTGGTTGAAGAAGTGGTGAAGACACTATTCCCGAGAACGTGGGGCTTGAGCTAAGATCTAATGTTTGAGGATGAGTTGACAATGACAGGGAATGGAACTATGATGGGAAGTAGTTAGATGGGAAGAAAAATGAAGGTATCAAAACTCTGAGGAAGGTTGAAGAGTCATTGTGACTTGGAAAAAAGTTATTTCTAAAGCTATGGACAGAGTGAACATGCCAAATGGAACAAGGTATACCTACATGAGAGTAGGGAAGTCCTGATGTGCCCAGACTCCACAACATTGTCTGAGGTAACAAGCATCCCCTACCAGACCAGAGCCCTAATCCTAGTGGTGTCTCACCCAAAGCAACCGCTGCTTACACCTAAGCCAGATACAACTGTGCCTTCCTAAACAGAATTTCCGATGTCTCACTTCTAACACTGGCCCGTATTCACAACTTAGGTGTGTAACACATAAGCCACTCAGATCAAATCTCTCCCTCTTTTAGCATGAAAACTTTCTTTTCTTCCAAATTTTCTCCATTGCTTCTATTACATACCTTCATAGTAACTTTGCTACATATCCTTTCACCTGGTCTGATGAGACTTTCATCAAACAGGCAAGTCCAACCATACCTTTTCTCCATGTAAGCTTCAATCATCTTCCATAAACCACAGGAACCCCGGATTCCTACTTGGACATTTGAACCCCTTATAATTTGAACCCAGCCTAACCCTTCATCCTCATATGTGACTTTTGCTCTATGCAATTTATAACTGTGTGACGGAAAATTGCTTTGGGTTCTATAAAAATATAGCATACCTCTCTCTTCTTGTAAGTAAATGGCATTTTTCCTGATTAAATTAGCTTCCTGACTCTGCTTCCTTGCCTGCTTCTCTTAACATTTGCTTCCAAAGCCAACTATGGTTGTATCTTCTCTATAAAAAAAATTCCCTGATGGTTAAGTAGGGGGGTTTAAATAGGGGTTAAACAAATGGGCTTTGGATTTTGATAGATATAATAATGAATCCCAAATCTTCCTCTTATGAGCTATGGAAATAAGATACTTCCTCTTTGATCATAATAGTTACTGATTCAAATGAGGACAATTATACCAATATTCATCAGGGAGGACTCAAGGAGCACTACATACATGAAGCACATAGCAAACAAGCTGTGACATAATGAATATATCATAGTTGGCACTAATACTTATTGTTATTTGTTACTGTTATTTAGATGACTTTTTATGTGTTTTGACAGTTCATCTGTCATGACACTAAACACATGAGACTGAAAATGCATTTTTGCATACCCATGTATCCCCTTAAACTTCAAGATCCTTAGGGCAAACACTTGAAACCCAGAATTAGAATATAGACACTACCATGTCTGTTCAACATTCACTATTTTCTAAACAATAAATATGCTTTTATTTTTCTTTCTGACTAAATATCTGTATTCAGGTAAAGCTCATAACTTCCCAACTCATTAGCTGTGTAGGTGTTAGAAATTCTCCATTAGTGTCAAAAAAATAAAGCCAAATTACAAAGCAATTAGCCAATTGTATTTGGGTTTTTTTCCCCCCTTTTGGCTCATTTGAAATAAAGACAGACTAAATAACTTTTCCACTTTGCCTTTGATTTTTTTTTTAATGCACGTATTGTATTTTGGGTATAAATAGAAAAATTACATCTTTTCAAGTTTGTAAAATATGCTGAATTCAATAAAATTATGTGTACTTATCTATGAATTCTGGAACAGATAATAAATGCTTTTAGGACAAAGTCTTTGACTAGTCTAAAATGTTAAAATGTAGTTTTTGTTACTAAAAATCTCAATCTTTTTTCAAACTCTCTACAAGACTTTGTTAAACATTGATTCTCTGGCATTAGAGGAAACTCAAGAGTCTTAAAAGTCATATACTGATAAAGTTTTCAGCTTTTGAAGTCAAGAATGTAGACTCAGAAACTAAGAGGCAAGCCAGTGATATCTTCTCAGCTCAACTCCCTGTATATAAGTTAGCATGTTAGTAGTAGATGAATATGAATGCCAAATTCTCATTGACATACAAATATAAGCTCTTTCCATTTCCTTGTCTTTGCTCTGTTAGAAGTACCTCATTCAGCCCCCTTTTGGGTAGGATTTGAGGATGGATGGTTAGGATGGGAAGCTATCTTCTGGGGAGCAGACTGAATTCTTTCTTTTTTACTAGTAAATATCAACTACACAGTTGCCCATTATGAGAGGAAAATATTTTAATTTTGTTTTGTTCTTCACTACTTGGTTTTAATTGATTATTATACAGGTTACCGATTGGCTTTCAAGTGTTTGTATTCCAGGAGAGATATTGATACAATTTCGTGGCAGGGAACAAAGGGCTGTGAACTGGAAAAACATGGAGTCTGAAAAATGTAGGAGAAACAGGGACACATGGGTATTAGGATTCCTCTAACAGTAACATGGTCCAGAGAAAAGACACTTTGTGAAAGAACTTGGTAATAGAAAAAAAAATTGAATGTAATTGCATCATTTTATTTCTGAGGAACTTCACGGAATAGAAGTTCTTCGAAATCATTCATAGCTCAGGTTCCCATTAGTCAAAGTATTGCCCCAACTTCACCAACAGCCTTGATCAGCTTGTCTCCTAACGGGCCAATGGGCCAGTGCCATGAGAATTTGCTCTTGAGCCAGCTACACTAAGTAATGCTCCTCTGCAGTTCATCTTTGAGAAACTGTAAGATCAAATAAGCCCCTGAGCACCTAGTGGGATAGGACAGGAGATCCTGCCTCTTATACTTGGGGGTTAAATTATGATTATGTCCAACCTCCAACAGCTGAGACAATTGGGAATAGTGATTCCTGATATACATAGATTATCATTATGTAAATTCATGTCTTTTGTACTTCTAATTATTCATAAAGGATTGTAACAATGACTCATGTAAAGAATGCAAGAAATCTGCATTGTAAGAGAGATATACTAATCTTTTACATGATAGGAGCCTCAATTGGATTATATATTAAAGGAATAATTAATTTCTCAATAATTTTAAGAGACTTAGTGGTTCCATGGGAGATTTCAGGAAAATGTCTAAATAGCTGAGGTTGAACAGATTCGTGTATTTCACATGCCAGCTGATTGCCTCAAGTATAAATGGATCCAGTTATAATAGAGAACTACCCCAATTTGTTGACCATAAACCACCCTTTGATAACAATTCTTGGATGGCATGCTAGATGACCTAGCTTCTTTGGTCTGGCTGTGTGGTACTGAAAGTCATCTTGGTACTGACAAGTGACCAGAAAATTCATTTTTACAAAAATAATATATATTTTTCCCCTATTAGACTACAGGTTGAATTGAGCTAATAATTGGTTGGTTTTAGTAAAGAATAGGAAACAATCTTTAATATCTTTTCCAATTATAAAATAATATGCATATCTCAATGGCCAATTTTAATATTTAATGCTCGTTTTTATAGCCCTGTTTCTCAAAAGGGAAGTTAAATATGGATCACAGAAGATACTGCTAAAAATGATCTACAAGCTTATTCAAGATGGAAGACTGAGCATTCAGTTTTACTGCCTTTTGTTCCCAAACTTCCTTTGGGATTATAGAAAGTTATAAAAGAAATTAGGAAGCTAACTGCAGGAAAACAAGAAGTCAGTGGACCAGAATATTTGAGGAAATCTGGAAAATTTCAAGCAGATGGGTTGATATTAATAGAGAAATTCACAATCCAAAACACCAGAGGTAAGAACAATCTTCACTGAGGGAACCCTGGAGGCACTGGAATCTGAGCTAATTGTACTAAAGGACAGGCATGGGACACAGGGCAATTATGAGTATAATTAATTAAAGAACTCTATCAGGAATAAGTGGACCAGTTAGGATTTCGCCATTTCATTACCCTTTCTCCTCCTTTGTAGTACAAAATGGCAGTTTTTTAGTCCCAAGATAAAAATGTATGAACAGCTCTCTGTAGGAAGGATATGGAGGAGCCATAAAGATAGACTCAACAAATTTTGTAAGAATGACATTATTCAGATTATATTCTCTAACCACAAAGGGATTAAGCTAGAATTTGTTTGATTAACGTTTTATTAAAAACGAAGACGATAACTACAAAATCCCAAACTCCAAAGTATTAGTGAAGATATTTTACTATTTCAGGGTCAAAGAACTCAGAATGCAAATTGGAAAATATTTTAAATGGAAAGGTAATGAAGCTATACTTTTTTTTTTAATGTGGACTACAGCTAAGATAGTGTTTTGAGAGAAATTTATAGGCCGATTTTATGTATTAGAAAATATGTAAAGATTGAAACTGGTTTAAGCATTCTCATAAAAGTTGAGAAGAAAGTCAAATCAAATCCAAAGAGTGTACAAAAAAATAAATGCCAATGATAAGAGAAGGAATAAACAAAATATAATGCAAATATAAGTGGATAATGTAAACAAAACTAAAAGTTTGTTTAAAAAAAATTACTGTTTACTTATTTTAGAGAGACCGAGACAGAGTGCAAGTGGGGAAGGGGCAGAGAGCGAGGAAGACACAGAATCCGAGGCAGGCTCCAGGCTCTGAGCTGTCAGCACAGAGCCTACCTAATACGGGGGCTCGAACTCACCAGCTGTGAGATCATGACCTGAGCCAAAGTCAGACACTTAACCAACTGAGCCACGGAGGTGCCCCAAAGCTGTTTTTTGTTTTTTTGTTTTTTTTAATACCAATAAGATTAGTAAACCACTAGAGAAAACATAAAAAATAAAATAAAAATGATATAGATTAGCAATTTTGGACATGAAAATGAAACATAAATAATTCCAATATCAAATGATGATAGTATATTATTACCAACTTTCTGATACTAAAATTTATAATTTGAATGGAGTAGAAAAATTCACTGGAATAAATATAAATACAAAGCTTAAATAAAAATAAATACAATGTTTGATTACCTCAGTGCTTGTGAAAATATTGAGCCCATTGAGTTCTTTCACAGTAAAAAACTTAGGACCATATGGCTTTTCTAGAAAATTTTTCCAATACCATAATTCCCAGAATAGAAAAAGGGGAATAATTATCTGTTTATAAAACTAATTTAATTTTGATTCCTAATATTATTTTTCAAGAAAAAAAGTATTGACCCATCTTTCTCAGAAACTTAAATACAAAGATGTAGCTATATATGAAAAATATATTAATTAATAAAATTAACACAATAATTAGTAAAATTCACCACATTCATAGAAAAGAGAAAAAAGAGTAAACAATTTTAATACATGTACAAAAGGCATTTGACAATGTGTAACCCCCATTTATGATTTAAAAAAAACTAGAAATAGAAGAAATTTTCCTCAATCTGAAAAAGAATAGCTTCAAAATCTTACAGCCCACATTATGCACATTATGTGCACATTAGGCACAATGGTGAAATACTGAATTTTTCCCCAGAAATTGTTAAATAATATCCATTCTATACCATATTTCTTTAAGTCAAGGAAAAGAAATAAATAATATCATGATGTGAAAGCAATGACAGCATCACTACTTACAGATGAAATGGTTATGCAGATAGATAATGCAGACATCTACAAACTATTAAAATTTAATGAATTTTTAGCAAGTTTACTGGATACAGATCAATTTAAAAAATCAAATACAGTTCTATATACTAATACCAAATAGTTAGACAATAAAATGAATAATTCACCGTAGAAAATCATTCAATATCAAACAATAAATTTAAACAAGTTCTGAAAAATCCTTAAACAAAAAGCTGTAAAAATACCGTCGAGAAGAATTAAAGAATTTCAGTAAATGAAAGCGTGCACCATTTTCATAGTTTTCAGCTGCAATATTGTAAGGATATTTCCTTCTAAATTAAACTATATTTTAAGGCACCTGGGTGGCTCAGACAGTTGAGCAATCTTGATATGGACTCGGGTCATAATCCCAGGGTTATGGGATCAAGCCCCTTGGTGAGTCTGTGTGCTGAGCATGGAGCCTGCTTGGGATTTTCTCTCTCTCCCCATCTGCCCCTCTCCCCAACTCAAGCTCTCTCTGTCTCTGTCTCTGCCTCTGTCTCTCTCTAATTAAAGAAAGGAGTTTAACAAAAATAAAAAAAAATAAAGTATATATTGAATGGAATCTTGATCAATTATTCCAGCAGGATAGTTTATTGAAATTGACAAGCTGAACTTTTAAGTTTCAGAAATACAAAGAACCGGGACACCTAGGTGGTCCACCCAACTCTTGGTTTTGGCTCTTGTTGTGATCCCAGGGTTGTGGGATTGAGGCTTGTGCCAGGCTATGCGCTGGCAGCATGGAGCCTGCTTGAGACTCTCTCTCTCTCTCTCTCTCTTAAAAAAAAAAAAAAAAAAAAGGAAGGAAGGAAGAAAAATACAAAGAACCAAAATTAAAGAAGAGCAAAGTTGAATTATCCATACTAACAGAACTCAAAGCTCTTTATGAAATAATAAATTATATATAATAAGTCTTTTCTATCTTTATTTCTATCTCTATATCCCTGGTTTCTGGTAATAATCGGTCTTTTGACTCTGGTGCCTAACAGAGTTCCTAAAACGCTTGTCATCTCCTAGGGTGCTAGGATCATCTTTTGTTCTAATATTTGGTCTTTGCTCTTGGTGTCTTACACAGAGGTTCTAACTCATAAACATAGGAGCATCTTTGTTCTAATACAGCAAATCTTGGTAGGTTCTTGAATGTTAGTTGGTCACCAACAAGATCAAGTATAGTTAGAAATTTGGTACTTTTAGCCCCACCCGCATTTTCTGGAGAGAGGAAAGAGGCTGGAAAGTGAGTGAATAATTGATCATGTCTACATGATGAGACCTTCACAAAAATCCACATAGTACAGGATTCTGGGATCTTCTGGGTTGATGAACACATCTACATGCCAGGAAGGTAACACACTCCAACTCTATAGGGACAGAAGTTCCTGTGCTCTGGACCCTTCTAGACCTCACTCTGTGTACTTCCTCATCATGCTGTTCATTTGTATCCTTTAAAACATCTTTCATAATAATTCCTTAATAAAAAGTAAACTGTTTTCCTGGGTTCTGAGAGCTGCTCTAGCAAATTATTGTACCTAAGGTGAGATTTGTGGGAACAACAATTTGTAGCCAAGTAGAACAGAAGTTGTGGGCAACTGGTGACCCACTACTTGCAGTAGCTATCTGAAGTGGAAGACAGTGTTTTGTGACTGAGCCCTTAACCTGTGGGGTCTCCACTAAGTTTTATTAGTGTCAGAATTGTATTGAATTGTAGGACACCAAGCTGGAATTGAAAAATTAGTCAAAGCGAGAAGAAATTCATATCTCTGGTCATGAACGTGTTCTGTGTGGGTGTGTAAAGAAAAACAGTGAGTTTTTCCTATACACCATTACAAAACTATGGTTATGTTTTTCATTGGGTTATTTGATTGGGTTGTTTTTTTAAAAATCTTTATTTATTTATTTAGAGTGCTCTCTTGAGCATAAGGGAGGAGCAGAGAATCCCAAGTAGGCTCTGTGCTGTCGGTGAGAAGCCTGATGTGGAGGTTCAAACTCTTGAGCCATGAGATTATAACCTGAGCCCAAATCAAGGGGGTTGGACACTCAACCAACAGAGCCACCCAGGCACCCCACAAAACTATCGTTATTAAAACACAGTGCTATTTGCAGAAGGATAGATATATTGACTAATAAGATCAACTGAAGCATACAGAAACAGATCCACACAGATTTCATTTCCTGAATACAACAAAATCTCCACTTCTGTATAATGTAATGTACTCAATTATTATGAATTATGCCACACATGGTGCTGAGTAAATTAATATCCATTTGAGAAAAAAATGATTCTCAACACCTATTTCATACCGTCCACAAAATCAATTCCAGATCGATGACTGGTCTAAACATAAAGAATAAAATATAAAACATTTAGAGGAGAATTTAGAAAACACCTTCGTGACCTTGGATTAGGCAAAGTTACTTGTCTCAATATTTCCTGACTGGAACAGAAAACATTAATCACAAAAGGTGAAATTGATCATTTTAACTTAAAAATTAATTAGGAACTTTAAAAATTAAAAACTATTGTTCATCAAAAGGGACCATTAAAAGAGTTGGAATCAATATAGATATATAGGTATAGAGGTAGATATGTAGGTAGAGGCATCTAACAATGAACTCATATAAGAGATGGATACAGTTAAAAAAGATGATACAAGGCTCCTGTATCCAAAAAAAAAAAAAAAAGACAGACAACCTAATGGGAAAAGTAATAATAATAAACACATGTCTTGAACATGCACTTAACAAAGCCAAATGGCCAATAAACATATGAAAGATGCCACACTCTCCATCAGTTTGGGGGGAAATGTGATTCCACATCTAACCATTGGAAACCTAAATGAGAAAAACAGTAAAAATCCAATTGGCAAGGCTATGAAGCGAATTCCAACTCTCATAATTGCCAATGGGAGTAAAATTGCGTTGGAAAGCTGTCTAATAATATCTGAATAATAACTGAAACTGAACAATTTCATACTCTATGATCCTGCAGTTCCAGTTTTTGGTATATATGCAAAAGAAATGTGACATATAGTCATAAAAAAGGGTGAGCTAGAATGTCCATAAGACAATTCTTCTTAATAGCTTCAAACTAGAATCAAACCACATGCCCACCGAGAGTAGAACTGATTTTTTTTAATTCATACAACAGAATACTATTCAGCAATAAGGATGAAAGCTTAGCCATGACACAGAATGATAACACGGGTAATATGAGTATCCACCGAATGTATAGAATTAATCTCACAAACTTAACGTTGAACGAAAGAAGCCAGAAACGAAAGAGAACACACTGCATGCTAACTAGAAGTAAGGTTAGTTGGTTCTTGGAGGAAGGGGTGGGATATGATATTAATAATTGGGGTTATTTAGCTTTTTTCTTTGGCCCCATAAGTGAGACAGGAAGGCTGTAGACAGAAGGATTAGGGAAATGTTTCTCTGTTCCTCCTCTAGATTGGATCATGGATAATGCTCTAGCAAAATAACCACCCCACTAATCTCTAGTGAGGGCCTACTTAGCAATAAATTGTTAATGTGAACTACCACCCTTTTGATAAATGTGGCTATAAAACTTTGTTATTTTTATCTGGCTGTTGCCTTGGGTTGGATGTTGTATAGGAATTTCCTTAGAATAAATTTCTAAGAGGAAAATTCCTAGGTTAAAATACATAATATTTAATATTCTTGAAGACTGTTGTTTTAAAGACTATGATACATACCTATAATCACATCTATCCCCATCACCTACCTGCCATGACACAAGTGATCAGGCCGAGTTTCCTATTAAGGGAGGGGGCTTGTTTAATTCACCCCTTCCAACTTGTCATAGGTACAATCCCATGATAACTATTTGCTTCAGGTCTAAACTATTAAAAATAGTTTTTGTTTTCTCCCAGGCTCTCATAATACTGTCTTCAAACTACACAGATATGTTTTCTGTAATACAACTTTCAATAAGTAGCATTACTCCTTAGAAAACTAGATAAACACCTATTGTAGTTCAGTTTCTCTGTAACATGTATGTTTTTAAAAAAAAAAAATTGTTAAGATTGATCAATCTTACTGTGGTAACCCTTTCATAGTGTATGTATATCAAGTCATTCTGCTATACCCCTTAAAGTTATACAGTGCTATATGTCAATTATATCTCAATAAAACAAAAAATGTATTTGGAAAAGTATTTCCCAAAAGAGTCCTTTCCCTTTAAAATTAAAAACAACAACACCTTATCCCATATTTCTGTTGTTATTTTTTCCAGTCTACACAAGCATATGGAAACACAGAGGAGAGGCAAAAAAACAGATTCACTTCCTAGTTCCTACGGACAGCACTTTCTGAAAGCCAGCAACAGGAATAGCACATGGGTCTGTGATGCATGCTTTTACTTTATGTATTTGTGTGTTTGTTTATTTTTTTTAAATATAATTTATTGTCAATTTGGCTAACACACAGTGTATACTGTGTGCTCTTGAGGGTAGATTCCCATGGTTCATCGCTTCCATACAACACCCAATGCTCATCCCAACAAGTGCCCTCCTCAATGTCCATCAACCGTTTTCCCCTTTCCCCCGCCCCTCCTCCCATCAACCTTAAATACAGTCTGTTCTCTGTATTGTAGAGTCTCTTATGGTTTTCCTCCCTCTCTCTGTTTGTAACTATGTTTTCCCCTTCTCTTCCCCCATGGCCTTCTGTTAAGTTTCTCAAGTTCCACATACGAGTGAAAACATAATATCTGTCTCTGACTGACTTACTTCACTTAGCATGTTTTTACTTTATAATCAATTAACCACCTCATATTGGTTTCCATATTTACCATGAAAAGTCCTGACAAATACTAAGTGCTGGTTAAGAAATTAAAGAGAGGGGGCTGCAAGTGGAAGGCTAAAATAGTTTTTGAGACAAGGATGCAGGCAGGAGCAAGGGCAGGTGATGGATGGCAGGATGGGGAGAGTAAGGTGGAAATTGGACCCAGGTGAGTAATCGGGGTAGTACAGGAGCTCCTGGCTTGTCTCTGAGGATACACAAATTTGAGAGAGCTTAAAGTTTCCATATTCTTCCATTAGAAGAATCTAACTTGGTATCCGAAGCTCACCCTTGATACTGACCCTATTCAAGGAGAACAAGGAGAAAGGTGAATAAGGCATTTGAGTTTTAGCTTTTCAGTTTTCTTGTACCTAAAAATGACTCTTTCAAAAGACATCTAATACCTATTTATGGCTCTAATATCAACGGAGTATTTGTTTTGTAATGCCACAATGAACACATGGGCAACTTTTGGGCATTGTCTTTTGTCTTCATCTTGGTGCCTAGTACAGTGTCTGCATCCTTTAGATAATCATGACTGATGTGTTTGATCCTCTTCTGCATTCACATGGAAAGAAAAAATGAATTGAGGAAGATCTTCGACCAATATTTTGTTTTCGTTTCCTCCACTTTATGAAGTCTTTCTCAGTCCTGCCATAGAGCATGGCAGCAGTCCATGCAGGGACAAGAAGTCTTTCATGTAGAAGGGACTGAAGGAATTCCCAATAGAGGTTCAGAACTCAGGTCCAAGCTGAAAAACTCAAAAGCAATGGAGACGCTTACTTTTGGCAACAATCGGGCCTTCTTCCCAAAATGCCGCCCACAGTTTTCTTTGCAACCACAAACTAGAACTGTGGTTCAAAAGCAAACCATATTTAAAAAAAAAATAAACAGAAATCATTCAGTGGATTTTATTATACTGTAGAACCTCAAGACCCATTGGTGCAAAGACACATTTTAATGTCCCATGATTGGAAATAATTTATAGAGAAAGAGTCCAGAATAATTCTTACATTCTCTCATTAAAGCTTTTGTTGACTGTTTTCAATGGCACTATTGATTTTATCTTAATTTGTAACTCATTGCTTTGCTGATATCACAGAGAAGTTAATCAGAAATTGGGAAAAATAGTTAATTGTTGATTGTATTAGTAAGCATGAATTTCCATAACAAGATACCACAGAAAGGGAGGGCTTACACCAGAAATGTATTTTCTCATATTTCTGGAGGACGGAAGTCCAAGATCAAGGCACCAAGAGGGTTGGTTTCTGGTGAGACTTTTCTTTCTGCCTTCTTACTACATTTTCACATGACTTTTTCTCTCTGTGTTCCAGAAGAGAGAGAGTGAACTGGTGTATCATCCTTTCCTTTTATAAGGACATCAGTCCCATCAGAATAGGGTCCCACACTTCTGACCTCAGTTTAACCTTAATTTCTTCTTTCAAGGTCCTATCTCCAAATATAGTCACATCAAGCTTACGACTTCAACATATGCATTTGGGGAAACACGAATTAGTCCATAGTATTGCTATTTGATTAATTATTTTTAAAAGGAGCAATGGAATAAAAAATGGATTTCGCACAAATGGATTTTTAAATATATTTTGATTTAACGTAAGCAATTTTAATACAAAGTTACTAAATTTTGATAACAAAATTCTAACTTTCTAAGCTATGTTCAATAAACTGACTTTATCTAGAGCGACACATAATTGTTTAAAATAAACTGCCTATAACAATTCTCACATAATATCTTAGTTAAGTGGTTTAGAAATAATTCTGATGACATCTTGAGATATTACATACTGAGCAGAAAGAGGTGCTATAGTTTCTGATTCCTTGAGACTATAGAGAATTTAAAGTGGATAACTTGATACTGGGAAGTAACATTTTAAACATATTTATTTAAAGTGTGTGTGTGTGTGTGTGTGTGTGTGTGTGTGTGTGACCATTTAGTGTAGACACAAAAGAACTGAAAAACCTTTAAAAACTATTTTTCCTAATTATTGCCTTGAAAATAAAAATCAAGTACAAATTAAATTATGGTTTAGGACCCTCATTTAAGCAGTTGTAAGTGTGTGAAATGTATTTTAGAAAACCCTTCCAACAGAAATTAAAAGGCATATGGATATATTCACGTTATCTGAAAAACATCTGTTGTACCAAACGACCAGTACACTCTCCCATCATTCTAGAGAAACAAGCATCTTACATCAAACTTAACTGGTAAAACCATCACTGCTCTGGAACCACTGTTTCAGGCTATGGATCAATAATATTGACTACGAAAGAAATTCCTCAAAGCCCGGTTTTGTCATTACCGTTAGCAGAACACCACTTAAGTAATGTTTTGATATTTGATATTTTGATTATTTGGGGGGCAAGTATTCTGTTAAATATTTATTGAGTAACTTCAAGTTACAACTGCTGAAATTTTTCTCTCGGTAAATTAACTATGCAATTGATAGCACTTTAGAGTTAAGGTAAATTAAAATCATTTTATTTCACCCATGAATGCACAATGGAAGGCACCAGTAATGTCTTCCAGCCATATTCTACTCCCCCTTTTGCTATGACAACTTTCAAAGATTTAAGTTCCTGAATCCCATGTGGGGAAATGTTTCAAATGATTGTATGCTAAGGGAAGTGGGTGTAGGCCATCGTAGTCCATGCAGAAAAGGGTTTTACAGCTGCAATCCTTTCATACTTGGTAACTATATTCTCTTTAGTGAAATGGCATCTGTATGTGCTTAACTGTCCAATTAATTTGAATGGTTTGCACTCAAATTCAAGATAAAATGAAGTTGTCATCACTATAAAATTCCAGCCTGGGAATTGGAAGAAATATCTGTTGAATTTACGGAACTGGAATTCAGGTGGTAATTGGGACCATTCAGACAACTGTGTTGGTTAGCAAAGCAGGTCTCAGTTTAGAAAACATACAGTTTGGGGTAAATACGTCTCTTTCAGAAGGATCCTCAAATGGCTGTTCTAGCACCAAACTCTGGAGATTTTCATGACTGCCTGTCATGCTGTGTTAAATCTAAATCCATGTACAGTAAAACCTTGGTTTGTGAGTAACTTGTTCTGTGTGTGCTCCACAAGATGAGCAAATATTTCTAATAAATTTTAACTTGACAAATGAGTGATGCCTTGCAAAACAAGTAGTATGTGACACCGAAGGTCACATGATCACAACTGAGCCAATGGTTCTCTCTCTCTCTCTCTCTCTCTCTGTTGCTGCGGGATTGTAGGTGATTGTCTCCCATGCTCAGATGTTCGGTCTCAGGCCTCGGTGTTTGGCAAAAATCTGTGATTTTTCAGAACATTGGAAGGTTCCCACAACTGGCACTAGTGTATTTTTTGTCGCTTCAAAGCACCTTTGCTTTTCCATACAAGAGTGAGCTTAGGAATGCTCTGCTTCATTCTAGGTCAGGCTGCCTGCGGATAGAGACCCTTTCCTCTGCTGCCTTATTGCCAGTTACATTCAATTCAGTATATGAACAAAAGTTTATTAATACCGTGCTGTAGTCAACATCTGTGTGAGTGTACACAATGACCCTGATGCAGAAAAAGGTTGAAAAGAAAGGCGGTAAGAAGAAGGAGATGATTATAGTGGAAGTTAAGAAAGAAATCATCAAGAAGTACAAGTGAGGTATGCAAGTGGCCAAAATGGCAAGATTTTATAAGAAGTCTATGTCTGCAGAGGAAGAAGAGAAAAAGGCAGGTGCAGGTTAATTTATTTTTCTTTAAATCCTGTATTTCCGTTATTATTTTGTATTATATTACAGTATTGTAATTATTTTTTATGAATATTTTTTGGTTGTGGAATGAATCATCTGTGTTTCCATTATTTCTCATGGGGAAATTCGCTTTGATTTGCAAGTACTGTGGATTACAAGCATGTTTCCAGAACGAATTATGCTTGCAAACCAAGGTTTTACTATACATCATTTTTCTTCAGTTTTTAACATGATTTGTGATCTAGGAGGTACTATTGCAGATAGATTTCAGTTTAATGAGGCAATGACCTCAGTTAAGACTTTGTGGCTCTCATGCTTTTGGCATAGATACCTACACAACTGGGTAAAAAGTTAAAATTTTGGTTGTTTCACAAAAACATTATATTGAAAGTATATTGGCACCAGTGCCTGTTTATTGTCCCTACTTTATTTCATTCATTCACTAGGAAATGTAGTTCTTATTTTGCTATAATCCCCATTCTACCCTACTGCCTAGAATCACGAAGAAGCCATTGCATCATATTATTAAGATCTCCAAAATAAAGCAGAATTTCAGGTGGATGCAGCACTATTTCCAACACATTGGCTTCCTAGATGTCTCCTGAATTCCATAATTTTCCTGGTCTCTACATTGTGTCTCTTACAGTTTTCGTCAATTTTTTGAACCTAGTCTAAACAGGCTTTCAACCCGTCACATTAGTTGGGCTATAGATATCAATTCAGTACTGGTGACTCCCTAAATTCTATTTTTATTTGTTTATTTAGTAACTGTCCACTCTAATAGCATCTAATCTACATGGGGCTAGGGACTTTGTCCATTTTGTGCATTGCTATAGGGCTAAAATATAGAAGAGCACCTGATAAATAATAAACAGTAAATCTATCCTGAATGAATTATTTCATTATTATTTTTCTTTTTGATGAGTATTTTAAGAGACATTCTCATACAATTTAGAAAATCCTCCAAATTCCAAAGGGGGGAAAAAATCTAAGATGACTACTTTTCACAGGAGATAATTTTCTTCAAAAATAAACCCAAATTTCCTGACAGACTTCTCTGTTTTCTCTGTGAAAGTAACCTCTTATTCATGCATTCCATGAAGATCCACACCCACTTGAACCCAGAAAAGTTTTTGTTGAAACTAAACAGTTCAGAATTTAAGTCTTCACTCGGCATATAATAGCTGTGTGGATTTTGTAAGTCACATAACATCTGTGCACATGTCTTGCAATCAGACAAAAATAATTCTTCACTTGCAAATGTGGTATAAGAATTAGAGATAGCTTACATAAAACTAAGATCCCAAAGCCTGGACATGTGTCAGGGTCTCCAAAAGCAAGATAATTGTTTTCATTAACCTTATTATTATTGGAAAATAATTATTCTCGACAAGAAAAAAAAAATTAATTTTCACTATTTACCTATAGAATTCAAGGTGTTCTGTTAGGCTCTGTAATAGTATTGACTTTTGCTTCTAGAAAGCAGCTATGGTAGGAATGGATCACTTGAATCCAATCTGATTTGTTGGAGGCTATCAGTGTTCATGGGGTCTGGGTTCTCTCTCTCTCTCTTTAGGTATAAGGCTTCAGGCATCTCTACTGAGCTGGTGGTGTTTACCAGGATTTTTCCTTCCTTGATTTCTAAGCTTTGTTCCCTCTAGCACCAGCTCAGCTCTCAGCCTCTAGACTTTCACTTGTGACTTAGCAAATGCCTCTAAGGAGAAAGTTTTGCTGATGGTTGGAGTTTTATGAGCACAACTCATTTCTCCAAAGCTCATATCTTAAGGCCTGGCTGCCTTGATTTTTCTCCAATGCCTTCCAACAAATTTTGAAATAAATAAATAAATAAATAAATAAATAAATAAAAGAAAAAAAAATCTCCTAGCTTTCCGCTAGCTCTTCTTGTTTTTAACAGGGGGAAATAATCTGAAATGGTTTATCTACAAACTCAGAAGGACAATCTATAATATTGATATTTAAAATGGAAATATCATTCACCAGTTTTTCTCAAAATCGTCACACGATTTTTGAAAATAATCCCACATTTAACTTTTGCAAATTGGTGACTTTCACAAAACACAATCAAAGACCGACAGACGTAGACCATGCAGCTTAATTTCTGTCTGAGCCATAATTGTCACCAATTGTAATCATAGTATTAAAAGCTCCTCTATCATCTTAGTTTACATTTCCATTTGTTTTTAAGTCTTTCTTATCACACGTGAGTTGTTAAAGATGGGGTGGCATATCACGAGCGAAACAAAGAAGACTTAGGATAATCATTGACCAGGTCACCTCTGATGGCTGCCGAGGAAAAAGAACGACGTCTCCTTCAAGACTGAGAAGGAAAAGCATCCCGCGCACAGACAACTTTCAGCGCCGATCTTGCCTGAACTACTTTGTTTACTTAACAAGACCGGATGGCTACCAGGGCCTCGGTGTCAGACTACATTAGCGTGCACGTACATGTAAAATTAATCAACAGACCTAGCATCTCGCCGTGTAGTCCCCGCAGAGCCGGGGGTTAAACATCTGTCTGCAGTGATGTTTCCTAAAAAGCTTTATGTAACGGCCAGAGGAACTCAGAGTAGGCACTCAAGGTGCAAGGAAGGGCAAGACAGACAGCGGAGGGAAAGTGCTGGTTTTCGGTGGACTGACAGCCTCACCATCATACCCAAAGGTTACAACCTTAGACTCCAAAAGCTTTTAAAGCTCCTTGCATCTGTGTTGCCTGACTGACTTTAGCATTAAGCACTTAGGACTAAGATACTCAGAACATGTGTTTTTTTCCAGAGTTTCTTTAACGTGGATGAAAACGTTTGGGCCTTTCTGAAATATCTGCCTCATAAATCGCAACTTTAACTTCCTTGTGTCAGACTGAAATTGGTTTTTCCACGTTTTACCACCGTGGAGTGAAAGCAGTTAGGCGCGGGTACATTTTGCAGTGGCTTGAAACATCAGCAAGTTTTCTTCCTAATATTTGCCAAAGTTTGTTATGTGTTAGAAGGCAGCATGATGTAATTGAAATGACACGAGCTTTGGGTTCAGTTCTGGGCTCTGCTACTTATTAGCTGCGTGACTGACCCTGCCTCTTTGTCCGATGAACCAGGCCATGCCGCCTCCTTAGGGATATGATCTGTAAGTGTGCAGTTAGGCTATATGGATCGTGTTCTATTTGGAAGGTGCTCTATATGCATAGCTACTCTGGAACCAGTTCAATAAATCAATCTTATTTGGTTTCTACCATAAGTAATAGTCCTGAAGAAATTGAGTTCTGTACTGACACCCTACAAATAGAAAAATAATTAATAGTGGGGGAGGGAACCTTTAACAGTGATAAAATAAGTCCTTTCACTGAGCTGTTTGAATGCTACTCGGAACATGCAGCAAAATGATAATAAACTCATCTTCAGGCAATTTATTTAGAATAGAGAAGATTTAGAGACATGCACGGAAGAGATTTTCCGGGGTGAACAGATGCATCACCACGTATCAGTCATTTGGAAGTGAGTAATAGTCCTCTGTCATTGAGTCGAATAGCAGGGTTTCTTGTTCAATGCAATCTTTGCACTGAATGTTTGAAGGTGCTCCACTAGTGAAATAAGAGAAATAGTGGCTGGGTTTCTATAGAAGTTTCCTTAAATTAGTCTCTTGTTAAATAATGGGCTATTTTTTTTTTCAAAATTAAAATGAACTCAATTTATATGTGAGATCTGACAGAATCTTGCTCTGGGAAACGAATAGACCTGCAGCCAGGAGCTTTGAATTTTAACAATAGTCTTCTCTTGTCACCTGTGACCTTGGGTATGTTAATTAACCTCCCAGAATATCAGTCGCCTCATCTTTGAAATGAGAATTATGAAAGAGATTAACTTCTCAAAACAGCTTCTTGCTCAAGAAGTGGAAGAGAGACGGTGCAATATTTAAACTATTTGCTGATCTGGTGGTGAAACCGCCAATTGGAATTTGGGGAGACAGCCAGACTCAGACACTATTGCAGCCATCAGGGGTAAAGATGAACACTGCAGATGTGTGTCTGTGCCAGGCAGAATAATGGCCCCCAAAGCTGTCCAAGCTCTAATCCCCAGAGTCTGTGAATATGTTACCTTACATGGGACTCTGCAGATGAGATTAAATTAGGACCTTAAAATAGAGAGATTATCTTGGATTTTCTAGGTAAGCCTGATGTGATCACATGGTCCCTAAAAGTGGAAAAGGGAAGCAGAAGTCAGAGTGATGTGCCGTGAGGAGAACTTGAGCTGCTTTGGAGATGGAGGAAGGACATCACAAGCCAGGCGATGAGGGCAGTCTCTGGAAACTAGAAGATGCAATAAGATGTATTTGATCCTATAAAGCCTCCAAAAAGGAAGACCATTTTAAACATTGATTTTAGTCCAGTAAGACCATGCCATACTTCTGACCTACAAACTTTTAAATTAATAAATTTGGGTTGTTTTAAGCCACTAAGTTTGTGGCAATTTGTTACAGCGGTAGTAGAAAACGAATATGATACCTAACATGGTAAGCAGCCCACAAAGAAGGTTTGAGTTTCCTGGATGAATAAATGAAAGAACAATGCATGGATGTACTACTATGATAAAAATCCATGTGAAGGCTCCTGAGGAACCTATTAAATGGACCAAGTTCTTTCACTTCCATGGTCTTTATGTATTCTCTAAACCCACACTCTGGTTTCTCCATTTGGGGAAGACTGCCTCACCTCAGAGCTCACTTCTCAAACCATCAACACATATGCATGTCGTTCAAAGCAAATGTCCCATAATGCAAATACTAGCTCACAAACCTATCCTCTTAGAATGGGAGTTGCTGGAGAGCAGGATTGTTTCCTCCTCATTGCTATCTCCCCAGTGTGCAGCACAGAGCCTGGGCCAAGTAGGAATGCAATGGAGAGGGGATGCTGGAATGAATGGGATGAAACACAGAAACCAGGAAGTGACTGGAGTTCACCCAGTTCCCCAGTTCTGAATTTAATGCCTTGCACAATGTAAATGTATTTTAGTCTTTTCCTTACACTAATTCCATCCCAAGGGAGAAAACCTAAGATCTAATCTAATCACTGTATCTACTCACCGAACTCTCCTGAACTCACTGTATCTACTCACCGAATCTCCTGAACTTGAACAATTCTCTCCATTTGTTCTGATGAGGATTCCCTGTGGTCTGGCTGTCCATACACTGAAAATACCAACTTCCCCCTTCCACATACAGAACTATATATAGAGTATATACAGAGAAAATGAATAGGACACTTGCATTATTCTTCTGTAACAATTCTAAAATCCCACTGCAGATATACTATGAAGGTATCTCTCTGGAAGAGGAGAAATAATCTTTGTGGCCCTGACACTATCCTCTAGAAGCCTTATCTTATCCATCATGCTGTACAGCAATGTCTGAAGTTGGATTAATGCTCTCTTAAGAAATTGTACTGTTTTTAAAGCCAGGTTTAAATACATGGAATTTTAGAAGACCAAAGTTTACTGTAAGTCATAACAAGTTACATAATTATCAGTCTGCCCCATGGTTTATTTGGTAGAATTACTCCTTTAGAACATTTGTAGCCTTCCAATCTATTTAATTTGTTATGTACATTAATAATCATACTTAAATTATTGCATATAGTCTCAGATCTGCTTTATTTGTTTCTTCACGTCCATGCCCTAACTTTTAAATTAATTGTGGCTACATCGAAGCTACCAGGATCCTTTAGACTACACACTTAATCATTTCTGCTGCAAAGCTGCATTTCCAATCATCTCTCAAGCTATAATTTACATACATTTGAATTTACCAATTTTATGTACAATTTGATGATATTTGCAAAGTAACCCATGCCACAATTGTAACATAAAATATTTCTGACACATCAAAAAGTTCCCTCCTTGCAAATTTGCAGTCAAACTCTGCTTCATGCCCAGCTGAAGCAACTGCTGATCTGCTTTCTATTATTAGAGATTATTTTGTCTAGAATTTCTTATAAAAAGGAATCTTACAGTATGCACTATTTTGTATCTGTCTTCTTTTACTCAGCCTAATGATTTTGAGATGCATCCTTGACATTGTGTGTATAAGTAGCTCATTGTATGTCTGCTGAGTGGTATCCCATTGTATAGATATACCAAAATTTGTTTCTCCATTATTCTCTTGGTGGACATTTGCATTGTCTCCAGTTTTTGGCTGTCATGCTCTATGACCATGCAGATTTTAATAGGAACACATTTTCATTTTTTCTGATAAATATGGTAGAGATACATATGCTAATTGGAACTTTCTTGACTTTACAAGAAACTGCTAACATGACTGTATGGTTTTACATTCCCACCAGCAATGTGATATCGTCAGTCTTTTTAATTTTAGGTATTCTGGAATGTGTGTAGTGATTTTATTGTGATGTTTATTTCTGTTAGTGATGATTATGCTGTACATCTTTTTATGTGCTTATATATCTTCTTTTATCTTCCTCTATAAAATGTCTCTTCAAATATTTTGTACTCCTGCTTTGTCCTATTGAGTTATAGAGTTCTGCGTGTACAGTTTGAAAAAAAAAGTCCTTTGTCAAATTTTATATTGCAAATATCTTCTCCCAGTCAGTAACTTGTTTTTAAATTTCCATAAAATAATCCTTTATTGAGCAGAAGTTTTTGATTTAGATAACTCCAGTATTTTATGGTTTATGCTGTTTGTGTTCTATCAAATATATCATTGCCCTCCCCAAGATTGCAAAGATTTTCTCATATGATTGTTCCTAGCAATTTAATTGTTTTAGCTTTTACATTTAAGTCAATGGTCTACTTTGAATCAACTTATTGTGTATTTGAGGGGGAAGGGTAGAACCATTATTCTGCATATGGATATCAACTGTTAACTTCACTGCTTTAACAAGATGGATATTCTTTCTCCCTTGAATAACCTTGGAAACATTTTGAGATACCAATAGAGAATAGACTATTTGTTCATCTCTCTATCTTTATTCTGTTCAATATCTATCTATATGTAAATGCCACACTGTCTTGTTTCCTATGACTGTAGTGAGTCTTCAAATAACGTATAGTAAGTACTCCAATTTTGTTTTTATTTAAAAAAATGTTTCTGCTATTTGGAACATTTGTATTTCCCTATAAATTTTAAAATACACACATCAAAAGTTTTACCAAAAATAAAAACAAAAACAACACACAAAAAAATCCAGATGGGATTTTGATCAGGATTTCCCTGAGTAATAGATCAGTTTTCTGAGAACGAACATCGTAATAGTACGTTGTTTTTCAATCCATGAATATAGTATATATTTCCACTTCTTGTGGTCTCCCTTAAGCATTGTTTCATAGCTTTCAGTTCACAGGTTTTGCTTTTGTGTAATTAAGTTTGTCTCCCAATATTTCATATTTTGATGCTATTATAAGTGGTATTGTTTTTATTTATATTCTAAGTTTTAATTGCTAGTACATAGATATATAATTGATTTTTATTGTGATTGTATTCTGTGACCTTCATAAACCCATTAATTAGTTCCTGTATCTTTGATATTAGATATGTAGAAAACCACATCATATGCAAATAAAGGCTTTTTTTATTCTACTTTTTCCTTTCCAATCTCTAAGGTTTTCATTTTGTTTTTCTTTTCTTTTCTTCTCTTTTCTTTTCTCCTTTGCTTTTCTTTTTTTTTTTCTCCTTTTCTTTTCGTAAATGTTGAATGGAAATGATGAAGGCATATACATCCTTGCTTCGATACTGATTATTGGAAGAAAAAAAGCATTTGGTCTTTTATTCTGAAGTATACTGTTAGTTTTGTGGGTTTTTAAAAAATTTTTTTAATGTTTATTTATTGTTGAGAGAGAGAGAGAGGCAGAGTGCAAGCAGGCGAGGGGCATAGAGAGAAGGAAACACAGAATGTGAAGCAGGCTGCAGGTTCTGAGTTGTCAGTACAGAGCCCGATGCGGGGCTCGAACCCACAAACCGTGAGGTCATGACCTGAGCTGAATTTGGATGCTTAACTGACTGAGCCACTCAGGTGCCCCACTTTTGTGTTTTTCTAATGTCCTGCATTATTTTGGGGAGCATGCCTTTATTTCTAGATTGGTTAGTTGTTTTTTTTTTTTTCCATGAATATATGTTGAGTTTTGTAAGAAAAAAATTTCTGTGTCTATGAGAGGGTTATATAATCTTTTCTCTTCATTCCTTTCTCTCTTTCTTCCTTCCTCTTTTTGTCTCTCTTTTTTCCTTCCTTCCTTCCTTCCTTCCTTCCTTCCTTCCTTCCATCCTTCCTTATACTATCTTCAGTTTTCTAGTTGTTAAAGGAAAAACAATAAATTGGGGCTCTGTTACTTCATCATTGATAGAAAAGATGTTTCCTATGCATAGTTGCATTTTAGTGGCATTTTTTTGCTCAATGTTTTTTCATCATCGTACCCCTGTTTGAAGGTCAGACGCAGGTTTTACAACCTTTAAGGCTCTGAATTTCCCAACACTCTCTCTTTCCTATCCATGCTTGCAAACTGGCCAATTCCCTCCTGAATATGTTTCTTTCTTATAATATTTTGACCAAAAGATACAATAGTAGCCAATAGATACCAATACTTTGATTCTTCTCAATCTCTTCCCCACAGCTGTCAGTTCAGTAGACATGTGATCTTTCCCCCAGGAAATTGAAAGCAAGAGTTTTACCAAATGTTTGCCATTACGTAATATAGATCATCATCTCCTCAGCCTCTGATAACAGTTTTATTATTTCTTGTTTCCTGTATGCTAAGACTTTGCCACATGTTTTAGGTTTTCGTTACAAAGCATGTCTCTTGAGTTTATCCTAGGCATTGACATCCAGCTGGCAGTGAGACATGGAAATGAGGGAGTAGATAAAGCATACAAGATTCAACACATTGATTCTACTCACATATTACTGAGGAAAATTAGTACCATGTCACATGTGTATGCAAGAGGGATAGGAAAATTTATTTAGCACTGTAGTCAGAAAGCAGATAATAGATTTAATGAACTGTTAGTTCATCTTTGGTGAAATGGTATAACTTGTTTTCAAGAGGCAGTTACCCTATAAAAGTATACTGATGTAAATCCCATTTAGGATCCATGAACAAGCCCTCCAGTTGTAGTAGAGGGTAACTGGTTAGATATCAATAGACTGGCCTCATACTAGAGAAGAAACTGACTCAAAAAGATAATTTCAGAACTTTACTAAGTTTTGTAAGAAAAATATGCTATTAGATTTGGGAATAGGTTGAGGATGTTTGATTGACAAAGAACAGAATTTTATATCTGAATTATGTCTGAATCCACTGAAATGGGTGAAATTTTCAGAGCTTTTGAATTCAGTGTGTTAGCTCAAGCAGCTGGGGATGGTAACAATTGTTTACTCATAATTGTTCACTCAGTGGTATCTCATACCAAATCTAGTTGAGATGTGAGCATTTTTAAAATGATACTGGTGAAGTACTTCACATCAGAAAAGAATGAATCACTGAGTGAATGTGTCATTAGTGACCAGCCCATTGACCCACTATGTCCTTTGTGAAAGCCCAGCAGACCCAAGGCACTGAGAAATATATCAGTGAAGAGAGCAGAAGCTCATTTGAATAATAATTAGCCCTTGTATTTGTCGACTAGGATGCTGTTGCCAAATGCTATGTTTGAAATGAGCTCATTGTTTTCAGGATGATTGGACAAATCCTGGAGTGCCTACCCCAAAATGGAGGCACATAAAAAGAAGTTACTATGAGAAGCAAAGGAGCTGCTATGGAAATCAGAATGGACCAACATGCTGGAATATTTAGCAGTGTAATTGATCTTTGATCCCCTAGAACTCAGACATATAGGCCGTCCAACATATAATTTTCATTCATTTATTAGTTTGGTCATTGATTTAACAAATAAGTACTGAATCCCTAATATCTGTCTGGTTGTACTCTGTGCCTAGGATACAGTGGCGAAGAAATAGAGAGATAATTTGTTTTGATTGTATGGAATTTATAGATTATTAGGAAGAGAAAAGAAAAAAATACCAAATTTAGACAACAAATAAATTATATTGTATTTCATAAATTTATGAGTGATTTAAAATAATAGCAAAAGGTGGACATAGGCAATGCTGTGAATCAAGAAGAGGGGTACAATTTTAACGAGGGTGATCAGGGTAAAAACATCAATAAAAATATTTGAAGGATGTATAGAAGCTATTCATATGGCAATCTGCAGCTAGAGAATTACAGGCTAAGAGATGAGCCAATGCAAAAACCCTAAAGTGTGGCCTTCCTTGAGGTATACTAAAAACAGTAAGGGAGCCAATCCAGCTGCAGCAATACAGTTAAGGGAGGAGTAGTAAGAGATAAGGTCAGATAAGGCTTAAATTTCTAAGTGAGACAGGAGAATTTTGGAAGAGGTTAATCGGAAGAGAAATATAATCTGACCTATCTGGTCTTTGAATGCCTCTGGGTGCTGTGTCATGCACAGACATTGCTCAGGCATAGTGAGGGAAGATAAGAGTAGAGTTAGGGAAATCATTTAGGTCATTGCAGTTATCCAGGAAAGAAATAATTGTGGTTTGGACTATGATGGTAGCAATGGATGAGGTAAAATAAGGTTCTGGATATTTTGAAGATTAAAATCAACAGGATTTCCTGATAGGACAGAAAGAGAGTAATCAAAAATGATACCAATGTTTCTGCCCCAAGAAAATTGTTAGGAAGGAGCTGCTATTGTCTAATACGGCAGGGGCACCTGGGTGGCTCAGTCCGTTGAGCATCCGACTTTGGCTCAGGTCATGATCTAGTGGTTCATGAGTTCAAACCCCATGTAGAGCTCTATGCTGACCGCTCAGAGCCTGGAGCCTGCTTCAGATTCTCTGTCTCTGTCTCTCTCTCTCTCTCTGCCCTCCCTCACTCACATTCTGTCCTTCTCTGTGTCTCTGTCTCTCTCTCTCAAAAATAAATAAACATTAAAAAAATAAAATGGGAGATGCACTTGAAGCAAGTTGGATCAGCTAAACTTGAGAGGTTACTAAATTATCCCAATGGTGGTGTTCAATAGTTGTATCTATAAATCCGAAATTCAGAAGAGAACTCCAGAAGAAGGGATTTCAAATAGGTTGTATCTAAAGCCATGAATTTATACAAAATTATCTAATTTTTATATATTTTTATCTTATTTCAATTGAAGTACAGTTGGCACATATTATATTGGTTTCAGAGGTATAACATTGTGACTTGGCAATTATATACATTATAAAATACTCATGACAATAAGTGTAGTTACCATTGGTCATTATACAAAGTTATTACAATCTTACTGACTATATTCCCTATGCTGTACTCTTTTTTCTTAACTTATTTATTTTGAGAGAGAGAGAGAATGTGTGTTGGGGGAGGTAGAAAGGGGCAGAGAGAGAGAGAGAGAGAGAGAAAGAGAGAGAGAGAGAGAGAGAGAGAATCCCAAGCATGCTCCACATTCAGTGCAGAGCCCCACATGGGACTGCATCTCACCACCATGGGATCACGACCTGAGCCGATATCAAGAGTCCAAAACTTAACTAGTTGAGCTATCCAGTCCTCTCACTGTAGTGTATAGTTTTAATCCTTGTGGCTTATATTTTATAACTGGAAGATTGTACCTCTGAATCCCCTTCACTTATTTTGTCTATACCATCCCAAACGCTATCCTCTAGCGACCACCAGTTTGTTCTCTATTTTTGAGTTTGTTTCTGGTTTTTGTTTGTTTGTTATTTATTCATTTGTTTTGTTTTTATTTTCCACGTACAAATGAAATTACATGGTATTTGTCTTTCTCTGTCTGATTTATCGCACTTAGCATAATACCCTCTAAGTCTATTCATGTTGTCATGAATGGCAAAATTTTATTCTTTTTTATGGCTAAATAATATTCCAGTGTGTGTGTGTGTGTGTGTGTGTGTGTGTGTGTGTGTGTGTGTATACACATACACACATATACATATATATCATCACATCATCTTTAACCATTCATCTATCCGTGGTCACCTGACTGCTTCCATATCTTTGGTAAATAATGTTTCAATACACATTATGGTGTCTATAATCTTTCTGAATTAGTGTTTTTATTTTCTTTAGGTAAAATCTAGAAGTGGAATTTCTGGGTTATATTGTATTTCTACTTCTAATTTTTTGATAAAACCCTATACTATTTTTCATAGTGGCTCTACCAATTTACATTTCCACCAATGGTGCGTAAGAATTCCCTTTGTTCCACATTCTCATCAACACATGTTATTTCTTGTCTTTTTGATAACAGACATTCTGCTAGGTGTGAGATGATATCTCATTGTGTTGTTTTTTTTTTCATTTTAAATTTCTTTTAATTTACATCCAAATTAGTTAGGATATCGTGCAACAATGATTTCAGAAGTAGATTCCTTAATGCCCCTTACCCATTTAGCCCGCACCGCTCCCACAACCCCTCCAGTAACCCTCTGTTTGTTCTCCCTACTTAAGAGTCTCTTATGTTTTGCCCTCTCCCTGTTTCTATATTATGTTTGTTTCCCTTCCCTTATGTTCATCTGTTTTGTCTCTTAAAGTCCTCATATGAGTGAAGTCATATGATTTTTGTCTTTCTTTGACTGACTAATTTCACTTTGCATAATACCCTCCAGTTCCATCCACGTAGTTGCAAATGGCAAGATTTCATTGTTTTCGATTGCTGAGTAATACCACTTCTTCTTTATCCATTCATCCATCAATGGACCTTTGGGCTCTTTCCATACTTTGGCTATTGTTGATAGTGCTGCTATAAACATGGGGGTGCATGTGTCCCTTTGAAACAGCACACCTGCATCCCGTGGATAAATGACTGGTAGTGCAATTGCTGGGTCATAGGGTAGTTCTATTTTTAGTTTTTTTGAGGAACCTCCATACTGTTTTCCAGAGTGGCTGCACCAGCTTGCATTCCCACCAACAATGCAAAAGAGATCCTCTTTCTCCGCATCCTCGCCAACATCTGTTCTTGCCTGAGTTGTTAATGTTAGCCATTCTGACAGGGGTGAGGTGGTATCTCATTGTGGTTTTGATTTGTATTTCCCTGATGATGAGTGATGTGGAGCATTTTTTTCATGTGTCAGTTGGTCATCTGGATGTCTTCTTTGGAAAAGTGTCTATTCATGTCTTTTGCCCATTTCTTCACTGGATTCTTTGTTTTTTGGGTGTTGAGTTTGGTAAGTTCTTTATAGATTTTGGATACTAACCCTTTATATGTCATTTGCAAATATCTTCTCCCATTCTGTCAGTTGCCATTTAGTTTTGCTGATTGTTTCCTTTGCTGTGCAGAAGCTTTTTATTTTCATGAGGTACCAGTAGTTCATTTTTGCTTTTGTTTCCCTTGCCTCTGGAGATTGGTTGAGTAAGAAGTTGCTGTGGCCAAGATCAAAGAGGATTTTGCCTGCTTTCTCCTCAAGGATTTTGATGGCTTCCTGTCTTACATTGAGGTCTTTCATCCACTTTGAGTTTATTTTTGTGTATGGTATAAGAAAGTGGCCAGGTTCATTCTTCTGCATGTCGCTGTCCAGTTTTCCCAGCACCACTTGCTGAAGAGACTGTCTTGATTCCATTGTATATTTGTTCCTGCTTTGTCAAAGATTAGTTGGCCATACGTTTGTGGGTCCATTTCTGGGTTCTCTATTCTGCTCCATTGATCTGAGTGTCTGCTCTTGTGCCAGTACCATACTGACTTGACAATTACAGCTTTGTAATATAGCTTCAAGTCTAGAATTGTGATGTCTACAGCTTTGATTTTCTTTTTTAACAATACTTTGGCTCTTTGGTGTCTTTTTTGGTACCATACACATTTTAGAATTGTTTATTCTAGGTCTGTGAAAAATGCTGGTGCAATTTTGATAGGGATTACATTGTATATATAGATTGTTTTCGGTAGTATTGACATTTTAACAATATTTGTTCTTCCTATCCAGGAGCATGGAATCTTCTTCCATTTTTTTGTGTCTTCTTCAAATTCTTTCTATAAACTTTCTATAAACTATAAACTTTCTATAGTTTTCAGTGTATAGATTTTTCACCTTTTAGTTAGATTTATTCCTAGGTGTTTTACGGTTTTTGGTTCAATTGTAAATGGGATTGATTCCTTGATTTCTCTTTCTGTTGCTTCATTGTTGGTGTATAGCAATACAACCTATTTCTGTGCATTGATTTTATATCCTGCAACTTTGTTGAATTCATGCTTCAGTTCTAACAGTTTTTTGGTGGAATCTTTTCGGTTTTCCATATAGAGTATCATGTCATCTACGAAGAGTGAAATTTGACGTCCTCCTGGCCAATTTGGATGCCTTTTATTTCTTTCTGTTGTCTTATTGCAGAGGCTAAGACTTCCAATACTATGATGAATAAAGGTGACGAGAGTGGACATCCTATCTTGTTCCTGAAATTAGGGGGAAAAGCTCTCAGTTTTTCCCCATTGAGGATGATATTAGTGTTGGGTCTGTCATATATGGCTTTTATGATCTTGAGGTATGATCCTTCTATCCCTACTTTCTTGAGGATTTTTATCAAGAAAGGATGCTGTATTTTGTCAAATGCTTTCTTTGCATCTATTGAGAGGATCATATGGTTTTTGTACTTTCTTTTTTTGATGTGATGAATCACATTGATAGTTTTGCAGATATTGAACCAGCCCTGTATCCCAGGTATAAATCCCACTTGGTTATGGTAAATATTTTTTTTAATGTGTTGTTGGATCTGGCTGGCTAATATCTTGTTGAGGGCATCCACGTTCATCAGGGAAATTGGTCTATAGTTCTCCTTTTTAGTGGGGTCTCCATCTGGTTTTGGAATCAAGGTAATGCTGGCTTCATAGAAGGAGTTTGGAAGTTTTCCTTCCATTTCTATTTTTTGGAACAGCTTCAAAATAGGTGTTAGCTCTTCCTTAAATGTTGGTAGATTTCCCCTGGAAAGCCATCTGTCCCTGGACTCTTTTTTTGGGAGAGTTTTGATTACTAATTTGATTTCTTTTCTGGTTATGGATCTGTTCAAATTTTCTATTTCTTCCTGTTTCAGTTTTGGTATTTTATATGTTTCTAGGAATTTTTCCATTTCTTCCAGATTCCCATTTTATTGGCATTTAATTGCTCATAATATTCTCTATTATTGTTTTTATTTCTGCTGTGTTGGTTGTGATCTCTCCTCTTTTATTCTTGGTTTTATTTATTTGGGCCCTTCCTTTTTCTTTTGGATCAAAATGGCTAGTGGTTTATCAATTTTGTTAATTCTTTCAAAGAACCAGCTTCTGGTTTCATTGATCTGTTCTACAATGGGTTTTTTTGTTTGTTTTGTTTGTTTGTTTGGTTTTGATAGCATTAATTTCTGCTCTAATCTTTATTATTTCCTGTCTTCTGCTGGTTTAGGGTTTCATTTGCTGTTCTTTTTTCAGCTCCTTAAGGCATAAGGTTAGGTTGTGTATCTGAGATCTTTCTTCCTTCTTTAGGAAGGCCTGGATTGCTATGTACTTTCCTCTTATGACTGCCTTTACTGCATCCCAGAGGTTTTCAGTTGTGGTGTTATCATTTTCATTGACTTCCATAAACTTTTTAATTTCCTCTTTAACTACTTGGTTAGCCCATTCATTCTTTAGTAGGATGTTCTTCAGTCTCCAAGTGTTTGTTACCTTTCCAAATTTTTCTTGTGGTTGATTTTGAGGTTCATAGTGTTGTGGTCTGAAAATATGCACAGTATGATCTCTATCTTTTTGTACTTACTTAGGGCTGATTTGTGTCCCAGTATATGGTCTATTCTGGAGAACATTCCATGTGCATTGAAGAAGAATGTATATTCTGCTGCTTTAGGATGACATGTTCTGAATATATCTGTTAAGACCATCTGGTTTAGTGTGTTATTCAAAGCTATTGTTTCCTTGTTGATTTTTGATTAGATGATGTGTCCATTGCTGTGAGTGGGGTGCTGAAGTCCCCTACTATTATGGTATTCTACCGATGAGTTTCCTTATGTTTGTGATTAATTGATTTATATATTTGGGTGCTTGCACATTTGGAGCATACATGTTTACAATTGTTAGGTCTTCTTGATGGATAGACCCCTTAATTATGATATAATTCCCTTCTTCATCACTTGATACAGTCTTTATTTTAAAGTCTAGATTGTCTGATATAAGTATGGCTACTCCGGCTTTCTTTTGTTGACCATTATCATGTTAGATGGGTTTCCATTCCCTCACTTTCAATCTGAAGGTGTCCTGTGGTCTAAAGTGGGTCTTTTGTAAACAGCATGTAGATAGATCTTGTTTTCTTGTCCATTTTGTTACCCTATGTCTTTTGATTTGGAGCATTTAGTCCATTGACTTTTAGGGTGAGTACTGAAAGATATGAATTTATTGCCATTATGTCACCTGTAGAGTTGGAGTTTCTGGTGGTGCTCTCTTGTCTTTCTTTTCTTTGGTGCTTTTGGTTCTTATTTATTTCTTTTTTTCCCCATCTTTTCTCCCCTCAGAGAGTCCCCATTAAAATTTCTTGCAGGGCTTATTTAGTGGTCACAAACTCCTTTAATTTCTGTTTGGGAAACTTTTTACATCTCTTTCTATATTGAATGATAGCCTTGTTGGATAGAGAATTCTTCACTGCATATTTTCCAGATTCAGCACATTGAATGTATCCTGCCACTCCTTTCTGGCCTGCCAAGTTTCTGTGGATAGGTGTGCTGCAAACCTGATCTGTTTTTTTCTTGTAGGTTAAGGATTTTTTTTTCCCTTGCTTGTTTCATGATTCTCTCCTTACCTTAATATTTTGTAAATTTGACTATGATATGCCTTGTTGATGGTTTTTGTTGATCTAATGGGAGTCCTCTATGCTTCCTGAATTTTGTTGTCTGTCTCTTTCCCCCAGTTAGGAAAGTTTTCTGCTATGATTTGCTCACATAACCCTTCTACCTGTTTCTCTCTTTTCCTTTTCTGGGACCCCTATGATTCTGATGTTGTTCCTTTTTAATGAGTCACTGATTTCTCTAATTCTTAAAGCGTGCTCTTTTGCCTTAATCTCCCTTTTTTTCTGCTTCATTATTCTCCATAATTTTGTCTTCTATATCACCGATTCTCTGTGTTGCCTCATCCATCCTTGTCACCATGGCACCATTCGAGATTGCAACCCAGTTATAGCATTTTTTTTAATCCTGACTAGCTTTTACTTCTTTTATCTTCGCAGAAAGAGATTCTAATCTATTTTCGACTCCAGCTGGTATTCTTATTATCATGATTCTAAGTTCTGGTTCAGACATCTTGCTTGTATCTGTGTTGTTTAACTCCCTGGCTGTCGTTAATTCCTGCTCTTTCTTTTGAGGTGAATTCCTTTGTTTCATCATTTTGAAGGGATAACAGAAATTAATGGGGTAAAAAATCTAAAATTTAAAAAATAAATTTAAAAAATATTAAAATTAAAAAAAATTAAAAACCAACACTGACAAAAAATTGAATAAATGATCCTAGATCCTATGTGTGTTTTGTTCTGGGTGTTGAAAGGGGCTTGATAGATTAGAGAAAAAAGGGGGAAAAAAAGAAAAAGGAAATCATTTGAAAATTTAAAAAAATGAATACACTGAAGTAGACTAAAATTAAGTGATGGAAGTAAAATAGAATTTGAAAAAAATACACAAATTAAAAATATAGTAGAAAAAAATTAAAATAAATATTTTTAGTAAAAATTAAAAATAAAAATGAATTTTTTTCTTTCTGTATTCAAGAAAAGAAAAGAAACAAAAAAGTGAAAAAAGAAAAAGGAAGAAAAGAAAATTGACAGGATGGACCAGCAGACTGAAATATGACTGAAATTACTTCATTTTCTCCTATAAGCCAAAATATGAAACACTTTATAGTCCATAAACTAAGCAGGTGTAGAGACTTATGTTCCTGAAGATCAAGGTTGGCCCAGTTGGGCAGGGCTTAGTGTACCGGCTTTGTTCTCCACTAGATGGTGCTGTTTAGCTTACTGGGGTGGATTGTTGTGGTGCTTGTAGGTGTTTATGCACACGCGCGGGAGTGGTGAAAATAGCGGCCCAGTCTCTAGTATCAAAACTGTGTTTTCCCTGACCAGCAATCCCGCACCCATCCTTTGTCTTCAGCTTCCATCCATTCCGCACTTTTACACAGTCGGTGACCAAGCCCCAGGCAACACCTCCCTCCTGAATTTTGTCTCAGATGTGGCTGTTTTTCCCGACCCCTTACTTCTGAGGGACTGCGGTTTTGATCCATTCCGCCCCTCTGCAGGAGGGTCTCACCGTGCAATGGCCAGGTGCCGGCCACACCAAGGAACGTTTGCAGGACTGTGCTGCTGCCAATGCCCAGAGACTGTGGCTGGGTGCCAGCCTGCCCCAGAAAACAGTTCACAAGATAGTGTAGCTGCAGCGTTTCTGGGATTATGGAAAATCACAACACACATCTGGCACCAGTTTTCGCCCCCAACGAGCTTGTTCTAGCACTAGAGAATGTGGTTGTTCTCCCCCATCCACTGGGCCTTGCCTCTGGATGACCCACACACCCTCTACCAGGTTTCCTTCCAATAGGGGAACCACCTTTCCCCCTGTGGCCTGAAGAACCCTGGACTTCACTTTGCTTCTGGGGATTCGCCCTTCCCACCAGAGCACTGCCAGGTATTGAGCTGCGGAGTTTCAGACTCTGCGCTCCCCCTGTTTATAGTCTTAAACCCTCTCCTTTCTCCTTTCTCCTTTCTCCTTTCTCCTTTCTCCTTTCTCCTTTCTCCTTTCTCCTCTCTCCTCTCTCCTCTCTCTCGTTTTAGTGCAGTCCCTGTGGCTGTTTCCATTTTTCCACTTCCTCTCCAGCTGCTTTTGGGAGAGGGGTGCTTTTCCCATTTCTCGCCTCCCTCCCCCTTTCCCCCCCATCTCAGTCCTCTTTCCACACGCAAAAGCAGCTCCCTGCCCTTTGAGGTTTCTCTCTCCCCCAGTTCACCTCTCCACGCCGTGTAACTGCTGAATTCTGTGGTTCAGGTTGTGCAGGTTGTTGTGTCAATCCTCAGATCAGTTTTCTAGGTATGCAGGATAGTTTAGTGTTAGTCTGGCTGTATTTCATGGATGCGAGACACACAAAAAACTTCCATGGTGTTCCACCATCTTGGCTCCTCCTCCTCTCATTGTGGTTTTGATTTCCATTTCCCTGATAAGTAGTGATGTTGAGCACCTTTTCACGTGTCTGTCCATCTTCTTTGGAGAAATGTCTATTCAAATCTTCTAGGGGCGCCTGGGTGGCGCAGTCGGTTAAGCGTCCGACTTCAGCCAGGTCACGATCTCGCGGTCCGGGAGTTCGAGCCCCGCGTCAGGCTCTGGGCTGATGGCTCGGAGCCTGGAGCCTGTTTCCGATTCTGTGTCTCCCTCTCTCTCTGCCCCTCCTCCGTTCATGCTCTGTCTCTCTCTGTCCCAAAAATAAATAAACGTTGAAAAAAAAATTAAAAAAAAATCTTCTGCCCATTTTTAATTAGATTGTTTGGATGTTGATGCATAAGTTATTTATATATTTTGTCTAGTATCTTCTTACTGGATACATCATTTGCAAACATCTTCTTCCATTTCATAGGTCATCTTTTCATTTCGTTGACGGTTTCCGTCACTGTGCAGAATCTCTTTAGTTTCATGTTGTCTGAAATGTTTATATTTGCTTTTGTTTCCCCTGCCTGAGGAGACATCCAGAAAAATATTGCAAAGGGTAATGTCCAAGAGTTTAATGCCTGTGTTTTCTCTTAGAAGTTTTATGGTTTCAGGTCTCACATTTAGGTCTATAATCTCTTTGGAGTTTGTTTTTGTGTATGGTGTTAGAAGTAGTGCAGTTTCATTCTCTTGCATGTGGTTGTCAGTTTTCCCAGTACCATTTGTTGAAGGGACTGTCTTTTCCCCATTATATCAGTTCCTCCTTTGTCATAGATAAATTGACCACCTAAGCATGGGTTTATTTCTCGGCTCACTATTCTGTTCGATTGATCTATGTGTCCATTTCTGTGCTGGTACATATTGTTTTTATTACTATAGCTTTGTGGTATAGATTGACATCTGGGATTGCTGGATGAAGTTATAAAGGGACTTAAGTGTGGTCAGCAAAGAGAAGAAGCTCTAAAACCATGAGTACCTAGGTTACATCAAAAAAACCTTTTATTTCCACTTCAGGTTCAAGTATATAAGTGAGAGAGATACAAGCAACTGTCAAAATCCCTATACTGGATTTGTCCCTTGGAATAAGAAGTAGTATGAGAGTAAGGGCTAAATGAAAGAGTCTCCAAAATAATGCCTGTTCCAAAGCCAATTAATGAAAAGAAAAATCAAATTTTAGCAATAGGCAATGTCACACGTTTTATGTCCATGGTCAAAACTTGAAAGATGCAGAAGTTGTGATTTCCAGCAAAATGCTATTTAATATTCCAATTTAGCCAATGCAAAAGACTTTGCAAAATGGCAGTAGGTTATCATAAGCTTAACCAGGTAGTAATTCCAATTACAGTAATGGTTGTGTATGTTGGTACAAATGAGTATAAAACCTCTGGAACCTAGTACTCATATTTTAATAGAAAAATTACTTTATTTTTCTATATCTAGTTCAATAAACAGAAAGCATGACAGTTTCTTATCATCTGTACGGCACATCCTCCTTGTTATATCTCAGATAAATTCTCCCAATCTGTACCACACTATAGCCCACAGACATCTTGCCCACATCAAACATCAAATGTCATGCTGGTCCACCACACTGGTGACCTCATGCTTACAGAATGTGTAGAGAAAGAAAAAAGCAAGCAGGTTGGATGCTTTTGTAAGACACATGAATTATTTAAGACTGGGAAAGTAAATCCCATGTATCCGAGAATACTGCTTTACACAGATAAATTTTGTTAAGAGCTAGCTAGGTCAGGGGTGCCTGGGTGGCTCAGTCAATTGAGTGTACGACTTTGGCTCAGGTCATGATCTCATGCTCCGTGAGTTTGAGCCCTGCATTGGGCTCTGTGCTGACAGCTCAGAGCCTGGAACCTGCTTTGGATTCTGTGTCTCCCTCTCTCTCTGCCCCTTCCCTGCTCATAGTGTCTCTCTCTCTCTCTCTCTCTCTCAAAATAAATAAACATTAAAAACATTTAAAAAAAAAGAGCTATCTAGGTCAGCCAGTAAAGAGATAAATATGGCTTAGTTATCAATAAATATGGATATTAATTCAGATAAATACATATTCAGGTACTATGTTTGTGGCCATAGATAAAAATACAAATAAATAGGACATAATTCTTAATTTCAAAGACTCAGAACTCAAAACCGAGAGAAACAGTATATCCAGCCATATTCAAAATAACTATATGTATATGTTATATATATGTGTATATATATATCATTATATTACATTATACATTATACATTATATATATTATATACATGTTATACATGTTATATATATATATCATATGAACAAATTCAGCCTGGAATTCAACCATTGATGGGCATAATCAACAAAAGACAATATCATAGACATTGATATAAAATTTATGAAAATGTAAAGACAAAGGCTTAATCTTATGAGCTGACAGAAAGAAATAATAAATTATGAAGATAAATAATTTTGAATTTCATTACCAAGCCCATATGGAAGAAGAATGTGGGAGAAGCTGAATAAAGATAATGAAACTTAAATCAATTAACTTGACCAAAATAATTTTTTACTTTAAAAGAAGAAAGTGAATATATTTCAAATCTAAAGACAAATATAGTTTGTCAGCAGATAATCTCTACTGCAAAACTCAAAGCAAGAATAATTAAGAACTTAAAGAACAGTATAAGTTATGGGAAGATAATTGGCTTTACATATTAGCAGAGAATTTGTTACGCAAAATATATATTAATAAAAGTAAGGCTATATACTGGAACAACATATAAAACTTTTTTCTTTAAAATATTTTTAACCAATGTGTAACAGGAAAAGACATATAAGGATTAGGAAATAGTGTTATTTCCTCAGTCTTCGTTAATCTGAATTAAAAGATTTATCTGGAGTAAAAGAAGTTAATAAATACAGAAATATAATTACCAAAAGTTGTTTTAAAATAGAGATTGTATAGATGATGTTCTATATTATATTTAAGACTGTACAGCAAAAGAAAATTTTGAAAAATAAATCTTGCTTACTGCAAATTTAAACCAATTATTTTCAAGTTTTTCTTGTTCAGTAAGCTTCTGACCCTAGGTGATTATTTTAGGGCAAGGAAATAAAAAGTTCAGCCTCATTAAATGTCAAATTAATGTACAATGAGAACAATTAAAGGTAAATTTCCAGAATTGTTTAGATTTTGTACATACATACACAATACATATAAACACACATATATACATTTATATGTGTGTGTACATATTTGTGTATATACTTATGTACATATGTATGTATATATAATGTGTATATATGTGTGTGTGTGTGTGTGTGTGTGTGTGTGTGTATACACACAAAAAAAGAAACAAAAGAATAGGACTTTGTGAGAATGACAGAAATGCTGCTTTTAACTGTGGAATCAGATAATATATATATAATAGAAAGTAACCAAAAAGAATGAAACATTAAGGAATGTAGAATATATAGATAAAAATCACAATAAATGTATACATCTCAAACAGTATAGCATTGAGATATCTTAAGGATAATGGCAAGCAAAGCAAAATTAGATATAATTGCCATTTCAAATTTCAATTTCTAATTAACTTATTTACCCAGATTATTAGACCAATACATCAGGAAAATGCAATAGAGTGGGCCTGGACTATAACAATGTATTGACCATTTAACTCATAATAACATTATGTTTAGGAAGGAGAAATATGGCTAGATATAATAAAATAAGTTGGGTTTATACTTGATCGAACAACTGAGACCAAAAAGCTTTGATTAATGGATTGATATCAAAATCAAGGGAAGTTTTAAGGGACATTCCCAGAATACTCTCTGTGGCCCTGTTCTATGCAACAGTTCAAGTAATAAGTTTTAAGATGGCATGCTTATCAACTTTGCGGAACAGAATCAGCTGGATGACAGAATCAGACTTTAAAAGCCATTTGTTCATTTATTCAACAATACTCCACAATTACTGTTAGATAGAATCACTTGTACAAGATGAGGGAAAATCTATTAAGATGAATTTCAGTAAAATTCCTAGTATGTTACTACACTTAGCACTAAAAGGTCTGATGCATAACTCTTTCACTTGTAAAAATCACTTAGAAGCCTATCTGAAAGAAATGTTAGGTGTTACAGTTGACAATAAACTCAGTCAACCAACGGTATCTGTAGGTACCAAGAAACCTAATGTGGGTATAAACTATTTAATAGCTAGCTTAGATTGAAGTGGAGAAAGAGAGAATCAACTTTATGGGCCACGAAATGAAAAAAAAAATTCCAAAGAAACCTAAGAGAGTACTGTAAAAGTTACTAAAATACCTTTAAAAATTTTTTTTAGTGTTTATTTATTTTTGAGTGCAGAGAGAGACAGAACACGAGCAGGGGAACGGCAGAGAGAGAGGGAGCCACAGAATCCAGATCGGACTCCTGGCTCTGAGCTGTCAGCACAGAGTCCAATGCGTGGTTCGAACCCATGGACCGTGAGATCAAGACCTGAGCTGAAGTTGGGCGTTTAAATGATCTGCCCAGGCGCCCCCTAAAATAACTTTTTAAAAGACAGATGTCAATAGATTCCCTGCAGAATGGTCACAAATATAAAAAAATAATCTTTGTATTCCATAAACTGTTCTAAACATATGTGTACAAAACTAGTAGAAAAACAGCCAGAAAAATGAGGTAAATACCATTTGTGAATTTAGAGAAAGTTTAAGCAACTCAATACATTAAAGTATTATTCAATGATTTAGTACTCTCAGTGAACAAAGACATGTTTAGTATGAAATTGTACCACAATCAAAAAAAGAAATGTTTTATTATTCCTTTCTATAACTCTGCTCTGATCTCCATCAACCCAGATAGGAGAAATTCAACTCAGCAATGTTTTTGGAGGTTTCTCCCCTTAGAGCATTGGTGAAGGAAAGTTAGGGATATACGTTGTGAAGAGCATTTAAAGAAGTATCTTCTGATCATATCTCACAGGTGTATTGTCGATATTCCCTTTAAGGTATGTGGTTTCACTGCTTCCTTGCCAAATTTGTGCAAGGAGTTTCAGTAGTGCCCAAGATTCAATTTTAATTATCTGGACTTGATGTTCTTCCCTATCAAATTGCCATCACTCTTAGATGCTGTGTGTTGGAACAGAGAATGTGTCTGTCACATTTAACAACTTTTCTGTAAACCCAGTTCTTTTCCACTTACCTAGGAAAAACTTAGGCAATATTTCAATTTGCCTTATATTGACCCAATTAGATCACTTTCTACTTTTAAAATTCTGTTTTGGGGGGATTTTTGCACCACCATATTTTGAGCCAATTTTTCAAAAAGAAAAGTAAAAATGTGCTGTGACATTTATTTGCCTTCTCAGTGCATAGGAATTTTTTTTCCTTTGGAATATGCAGTTCTATAGCTTTTATGAATAGGCACTACTACTTTCGAGATCTTAGAAAAGAGACCCAAAGACTTGGGCAGCCATCTTAGGCAAGTGGTGGGTAAACTATCAATAGCAAAATGATATTTAAAAAATAGGAGCTTAATATACAAATTCAACCATGTAATGATAAGCATTGGGAAATTATTAACTTAATGTATCATGTAAGACATATGTACATCACAGATACTATACTATAAATTGGCTTATCATTTGATATCATTCTATATCTGTTAAACTGTGAAATAAAGGCCCATGTTATTTCTAAAGATGTATAATATTTAATACATACATATACATTAAGGATTCACTGTTTTTAATATTAGGTCAAAAGATTTTGGTGATTACAAATTTTGATGTATTTTAAAAGCTGGTCAACGATTAACATATTTTTGAAAGTAATGATGACAAATTTACCACACCAGCTTTTAAAATACATCAAAATTTGTAATCACCAAAATCTTTTGACCTAAAATTAAAAATAGTGAAAAATGATCAGTACAAAGAAAACTAAAAAAATGATGACATAAGTTCCAACTCTAACCAAAAAGGAATACAAAAAATTGAGTAAATATGTTCTTTGGGGCTTCATCTCTGAGTTTAAGGATTAATTACTTATTTCATTCTTCATTCTAGGTGTTGAAATAAACTGCAAGGGATATAGGTAAATAGAATCAACTTGTGAAATTAAAAAAAATTATTGAAGAAAAAACAATATAACATTTTTCTTTTTTTAATGTTCCCCGTGAATCTTTATTCTTTTTTTTATATGAAATTTATTGTCAAATTGGTTTCCATACAACACCCAGTGTTCATTCCAACAGGTGTCCTCCTCAATGCCCAATACCCACTTTCCCCTCTCTCCCACTCCCCATCAACCCTCTTTAATTTTCTTTTCAAGTTTATTTATTTATTTTGAGAGAAAGAGAGTGAGCGAGTGAACAGCGGAGGGTCAGCGAGAGAGGGAGAGAGAGAAACTTAGGCAGGCTCCGCACTGTCAGCACAGATCTCAGTGTAGGGCTCAAAGTGACAAACTGTGAGATCATGACTTGAGCTGAAGTTGGATACTTAACGGACTGAGCCACCCAGCCACCCCGACATTTTTCAGTTCTAAAGAAAGTTGACAATAATGAAAGGAATGATAACATTAAAACTCTGATGGATGGGTTTAAGTATATCATTCATAAAATTCCACAGCGAAATTGGGCCACGGAAGCTTTCGGATGCAAGTAGAAAACTTCACATAGTGACTTAAGAATAACAGCACTTAATGATCTTAAATAAAAAGAGGCCCAGAGGTTGGCAATCCAGAGCTGGTACCACTCAATAATTTTACCAAGAATGTTCTGCTCCATTGTCTGCAGCTGGCTGCTTTTTTGGCTATAGGCATGTTATGCCCAGAATTCGTGATCCCCAAAGACCACCAGGGAGCTGAGTCCAATGCAAAAGCAAAAGAGCCTTTATTCGCGCTAGCTGGAGCTCAATCCCTACCTGCACCGATGCAGCGGTGAGATACCGGAGAGAGAGAGCGCGAGTTTCAAAAGCACAAAAGGTTTCATAAGGATCATGGCCTTAGCCGATTGGCTGGGGAAGGGTCGTGGACTCAGCCGATTGGCTGCCAAAGTGTGGTCCCAGATCAGCAATTATCAGCGTCACCTGGAACTTGTTAAAAATGCAAATGTTGGGCCTGGTGGTCACAGACCTACTGAATCAGAAACTCTGGGGGTGGGGCTCAGCAATCTGTGTTTGAACAAGTCTTCCAAGAGATTCTGATGCACCTGAAGTTTAAGAACCACTGTGTCTGAGGATCTCTAACATGTTTGGCCTCAGTGTATACAGAACGTTTCTCACTGGTCACCTATTAACCATTGGCTGCCTTGCTGTGCTATATAAATACCTAGCACCAAACATCATCCCCAGAGACTCTGATTAATTGGTCTGGGGAGGGGTAAAATGCTCCCAGGTCATTCTAAGCCTGGACAGGGTTGAGGGCTCCTGCCTCTGGCCCCTACCTGAGAGAAGCCCTCCCTCTTCTACTCACACTTTCCAAGCCTCTCACACTCCCCTTCCTCCCACCTCAGACTTCGGAAGAATGCATCAATTGGTAAGTTACTTAAGGGGAGGAGGTGTGTTCTGAGGTTTGAGCAGGAACTTCTTTCTGCGGCCATGTCGGGGACATAGTCACTAGTCAGCCGGCCTAGGTCTGCTCTTTCAGGCATCTTGAAATATGGTTTCCAGATGGCCACAACACTTCTAGCCATCATGAATGCATTCAGAACGAATAATCATGGAAGAGGCTGATAAAGATGTTTTTTTTTCCCTCAAGTGTTTTTCTTTGTTTTTTTTTCAACAAAAAGAAAAATAATTCCAAGTGTTTTTTTTTTTTTTTCCTGAAGCTTCTTCTTAGTCTCAACAACAAAAAAATGGGTAATACAGTTACCTCTTGCAGCAAAAGTGGATATCTGGCAAGGAAGAATGAAATCTATTGGATTAGATAATCATTAGTCATCCCTGGGGTTGGGCACATAACTCTTAAAAAAAAAAAAAAACCTGGCATATTTTCACCAGGAAGAATAGGTAGAACGACTATAGGTTAAGAACTAGAAAGTGTGGGGCGCCTGGGTGGCTCAGTCGGTTGAGCGTCCGACTTTGGCTCAGGTCACGATCTCGCGGTATGTGAGTTCGAGCCCCGCGTCGGGCTCTGTGCTGACGGCTCGGAGCCTGGAGCCTGTTTCAGATTCTGTGTCTCCCTCTCTCTCTGACCCTCCCCCGTTCATGCTCTGTCTCTCTCTGTCTCAAAAATAAATAAACGTTGAAAAAAAATTAAAAAAAAAAAAAAAGAACTAGAAAGTGTGTGGCATAAACCTATCACATAAACTCAGCACAAGGTGGATAGTATATGATGATAAATTAATAAATAAATATGTGAATATAAACTCTGTGATGCTAAAATATGCCTATGAAACAGAGGTGAGTTAAAATGCTGATATCCATCATTCATTTATTTAGCAATTACTGAGTGTTTATAAATGAGGCACTATACTAAGTCTAAGGTATATACTAGTAAATGAAGCGATCTCTGCCCCAGTGAAGCTTTTATTTAACAGCTAACCCAGGAAAACCTGATTAAACTCTAGGAAATCTAGTGTACTTGTATGTCAGTGTTGGTATTTAAAATCGTTTCAGTTTCCTTGGAGATAAATTTTGAAAGTCTTAATAATATCAGTACAACTATATGGTCGATTCTCTGGATGTATTTCTATTTTTCAAAAGTAATTTTTAAAATGTATATGGGAACTTAATGAAACACTCAAAACCACCAAATACCCAACAGCAAGTGAACAATTTATTAAACTCTGCTTTATTCGTGCACTAAAATACAATATGGCTACTAGAAACGTAAGGTTTGGAGCCATAAGGCTGTATAGCAAAGTGTATATGAAATGACAGTGTGTGAAAAAGCAGATCAAAAATTGAAACTAATTACAATATTCCTTGTCTCTAGAGATCTGAGTGTTCCTCCTCCTTTTACATTACTTCGGGTGTGTCTATTCTTCCTTAATGGACCGTTATTAATACATTATCATCTGGGAAGTCTTCCTTGCTATTTTCCTCTTAACACTAAGAACCTTTATATTAATTTCTATTTCAGCGGTTATTGTGATGCATGAAAATTAGTTATGTATGCTTCTGTCTCTCTAAAGGAAGAGACAATATGTTTTTTGTTTCCAAATTCCTGGGATCTGAGATATACCATCTCATTTTTTTTTAATGGGCTGCACGCCCAGCATGGAGCACAACACAGGGCTTGAACTCACAACACCGAGATCAAGACCCGGCTTAACTGACTGAGCCCCCCCCAGACACCCCTGACATTTCATTCTTGTGTCCTCAGTGTCTACAAATATGTCTGTCACAGGGAAGGTACTCAAAAAACGTTTCCTGTGTGAAGCCAGTAAGTTCTCAATGAACACACGCTCAAGGAGTGAATGGATTCCTGTAGAATCTTAACCATATTCATAATTAGAATCAAATTCAAAAATTTTATGAAATTCAATAATTGTTACATAGTTTCATTCTGGAGAAAATGTAGCATTTTGGCTATTTTACCTACACAATGTTCTTAAATGTGGCATTTAATGAAGTATGTACAGAACTTTGAATATATGTTTTTTTCTTCTTCTTCTTCTATGAAACCTCCCATTGTTTGACTTACCTGGACCTTCTTGTCTGACCTACTGAACCTGACACCACACCCGACTCAGCCCTGCTTCATTAAGCCTGCCATATGTAGTTGGTACATGGGATGCTGTCAATGTAGCTTATTCCTGAAATAACTACTTGCATTCGTCTCTAGTTTAAGATCCAGGTGACTATACACTTGTTTTTTTTCTTTGTTTCCTGGTGTGTTCATTTGTTTTGCGTCTACCTGAAAACAGAATGCGGAGGGCAGCATGGTTCCACATGCAATGAAATAAGAGAAAAGGTCTCCTCTTATTTTTTCCTTCTCAACAAATTTTCCAAAAGGCAGCATTCACTGATTTTGTATCCTTGCATATGTTATAAAAGAATGGATTTTATTTAAATATATGAGAGGCAAAGTCTTCTGAGCCTTCACTTGAATTAACACCAGGCTTAAGTGGCTCAAATAAGAATACGTCCATATGAGTTTGGCTAACGTCTTTGAAACCGACCCAAAGTATCCTGAATCTCTATTCCAAAGTGTTAATTAACACTGGCAGGGAATCTCTATTTTCTGTTCTTCCTTTTGTGAAAGTTTTGATGCTTTATCCAATAAACACAAGTATCTAGACTGCCTTACATAACTGATTCATTTTTCTAATGTTTATTTTTTGAGAGAGGGAGAGAGAGAGAGAGAGAGAGAGAGAGGGAAAATGAATGGGGGAAGGGCAGAGAGAGAGGGAGACACAGAATCTGGAGCCTGACATGGGGCTTGAACTTACAGACCTCGAGATCATGACCTGAGCCAAAGTTGGACGCTTAACCAGTGCCACCCAGGCACTCCTACATGAGTGATTCTTAAAAGCTACTGACAAAGATAGACAAATCTAGAAAGTCTGTGAAATGAGTACACAATACTATTTTCATTACATGTATATCTATAAATGCCTGTAAAAATTAAGTATTGGATCCTTTTGAGGACCAGACAGGGTGTGTGTGTGTGTGTGTGTGTGTGTGTGTGTGTGTGTGAGCATGTGTGCGTGTGTGTATATATGTGTGCGATGTGGCCGGGGGGCTGGGGGGGTTGGCAAGAAACATGAAAGGGTGCAATGCAAAAGACAAGAACCCTATCCTCTTTCTCTCAGCCAAATGGTTTAGATTTCACTGCCCTTGTTTGTGTTGGACCTGAAAAGAAAAGTAAAGTATTCTAATCTTTTTTTAAAGCATACAGTCTTATGGAAATTTAAGTCAACAGCTGTTCAACTGTCAAGTCACAAGCTAAATTCAAATCTGAGAAGAGAAGAAAATCTGTTTAAGTGAAAGCTTGTTTGAACGAAGGCCGTGGGTTTCAGTATCTGTGTGAGGGGGAAAAAAATTAAAGGCTGTTACTAAAGTAAAGGACATTTTTTTAAGATGAATTTTCTTTGTTAAAAATGTTGGAAAGTCAATACTGAACATGACATCAGAAACTGAAGTGGGTCATCTGTAGGATCACCAGAAGGTAGAGGGACCTGAACACCACCAGCTCATGAACTCAAGGTCAGGGGTTTGACCCAACACAATACTTAGTTACTAGAAAGTAGTCTGGAAAACTGCATGTTAGCAGACCGAACAAAAAGAACAGTGAAAGAAATCAAGTGACACCTTTTTTTTCCTTTTTTCCTCCCATTTTCCAAAGGCCTCCTATAATTGAGTTCTACTTTAGGAAGATTAATGATAGTTGGCAGGATATACAGTTGTGTGAAAGATAGGCAATTGTTTGGGTACATTTTAACAATTCAGAAAATTAAGATATAAGCTCTTGGTGGAGAGTGGGAATAACCTGTCTCATTATGATACTGAATAATGGGTTAATTATTTTTCTTCATATATGGTATAAATCTGTGTTCATATATGTGTTGCAGTTGAAAAGGTATAACAAAATAATATGATTGTTTCACCCTAAAGTAGGCTGTCTGGCTACAAGGCTCTGCATCCCATAAATATAATGACCTTGATGAAAACATACTGATTTAAAGACCGGACATTAGATCTGCAGACGCAGAAAATCAATTGTGTTAATATATTAAAAACTTATTATACTCTTATAATGATTCACACTAAAAAGACTTAGGGAGGACTAATACATAAATAAAATGACAATGTATAAGTTTATTATGGTGGTGGTTTCTCTAACCACCTTCACCCCGGTCGTATGTCATGTAGACAGAGTTGGAAACTATTGGGACAATAGTAATTCCTTCTGAGTCAAACTATCAGATTATATGCCCAGATAGCACGCTGCTAAGGGGGTTCTCCATCCATCATTGTTCTGTTTTCTGTTTAAATTGGTCAATACCTCATGTGTACGGCTTCACAACTTTTTATCCTGTATTGTACTATTATCCCTAGTGTCATCGCTTCCTTTTCCTGGGCCCTCTACCACACCCTCACCTCTGGAACTTACCCACCAGACTCTCAAGAACTATCCATATGTAATCACCAAAAAAGCCCAATCTTCAACTTCTTCAATTCTCTGCTATAATTGAAACTTGACTCTCAGCTGAAGGTATCACTTTTGCTTCCTTGCTGGATGCTAGCTGCTTACTTTCCCACACTCGTACTCCTGGATACTGAGGCATTGTTTCTATACTCCAGCAATAATTCCTCCACTCTCTTATAAAACTTACACACACAGATACACACACATTCCAACTTGTTTCAGATCCGTTATTTTTCACTATGCATTCCTCACTGCCTTCTTACTGCAATCATGAACAGAAAAATCCAATGTACTGCTTATTATTTGTCAAACATTTTGGTGACTCGATCACTAACTTTATCTATCTTCAAATCCCCTTATTTTCATCCTTGGTGACATCAGTGTAAACAGGGACTCTCCATCATGAATGTCCTCCCATCTCTGAAGACCTTGTCCTCAGCCTCCCCTCACATCCCTACCTTCATATTCTGAATTTTGTTACAAATGTAGAATATTTCTACTATGCATTCACTAATTCAGGCATCACACTCTCCGAGTAAAACCTGCTTTCTTGGCTATGGTTGTTTCTGGACATCAGTAAAAGTTCCAGTTCATTGCTTTACTAAATTCATACTCCTTTAGGCATCTTACTTTGTTATCAAAATCCCTTTCCAGTCATAAACACTTGTAGTCAATATTACTCCAAGTTTCTTTTCAATGATTTCTTTACAGCATTTAAGGTGTTAGTTCTTAGCCACATTTTTCATAACTGGAACCCAGCAAAGCCTTCCAGCCCCCAACAGGAAAACCATCTTATTTCTTACTTCCCAGAGAAAAATATGATGCTGTCTCCCTCTGTTTCCTACTTCTGTGCATACAGAACTACCTACACCTGCTTCTTTTTTGCCTGCCTTACTCTGCTTAAGCACGTGTACATAGAGGTAATTGCCTCACACATCTTCAGAAGCCTTCTCTTATAGAGTTCCTCATTATCATTTATGTATTTAACAATACCTTCACAATCAGACCCTTACAGTGTGTTTTAGTTGTGTATATATATAAATGTGTGTGAGCACGTGAGTCTGCACGCATATGTATATATACACATACGCGCACACGCATATACAGTTGTTCCATTTGAAAGTCTTTTGCTTTCTAACTTCATGGGCTTTTTAGCTTTGCTGTTAATACGAATAGAAATTTTAGGGGCGCCTGGGTGGCTCAGTCTGTTGACTGACCAACTTTGGCTCAGGTCATGATCTCACGGTTCCTGAGTTCGAGCCCGGCGTCCAGGTCTGTGCTGACCGCTTGGAGCCTGGAGCCTGCTTCACATTCTGTGTCTCCCTCTTTCTGCTCCTCGCCTGCTCATGCTCTCTCTCTCTCTCTCTCTCAAAAAGAAACATTAAAAAATTTAAAAAATATGAATAGAAATTTTGAAATAAACTTTATTTAGCTTTCCGAATATGAATACATTAAAATGCCTAAAAACATTTTTTTCAAATCTGAGAACTAACCATTTTTCAATTCAAAATTCAAAATTCAAAAGTATTAGTTTACAGATGGAAGGGTATTCACAAATATTTTAAAGACAGATTCTTCCTTTTATATGATATGTTGATATAAATTAATATCTCTATTGAATATGAGTAAAAAACTACTGTTAGAACAATATTTTTCTCTAGTGAATATATGGAAAATTGTCTCTTATGTTTATGATTGTATCTCATCTGGCATAGTGGGAAATAATACCCAAATTTTACAGTTCTTTCCTACTGCCTCTGCTTCTGTTGTATGTATTTTTTATGGCACTGAAAAATTTACCTAATTAAATAATTAACTATTAACCACACATATACATACATATGTGTGTACATTCATATATAAACATGCATGTATGTCTTTGTATATTGTCAGTTTGTATCTACACACACACAGACATGAAATATTTACAATACGTATGGTATTATGTGGCCCCTCTCTCACCTATTATTGGAGCACAGGTTTTTTTTTTTAAGTTTTACATCTTTTTTTTTTAAGTTTATTTATTTTAAGAGAGGGAGAGAGAGAGCGCGCACAGAAGGGCAGAGAGAAAGGGAGACAAAGAGAATCCCAAGCAGGCTCTGTACAGTTAGCCTGCTTCAGATTCTTTGATTCTCTCTCTTTCTGCCCCTCCCCCACTCTCTCTTTCTGTCTCTCAGTAGTAATTTTCAATTTAAAAAATTGTATTAAAAAAGTATTAAAAGCAAACCAGTTAGATGGTGGCATATGGCAAAGGACGATTTATAGAGAGTATATGTAAAGGATTTGTGTAATCAAATCTATGAAAGAAGCTTCTGATAGTCAACCTCAGCTAATTGTTCAATGTTGGAATAACGACTTGGAAACAGATTTTTTTTTTTAAGTTTACTAGAAACTGCAAAAAAGTATGGAGGTTTTTTTTAAATGTTTATTTTATTTTTGAAAGAGAGAAAGAGAGAGTGTGAGCTGGACAGGGGCAGAGAAAGAGGAAGACAGAATCCAAAGTGCGACCCAGGCTCTGAGCTGTCAGCACAGAGCCTGATGCTGGGCTTGAACCCACAAACTATGAGATCATGACCTGAGCCAAAGTTGGCGGCTTAACCCACTGAGCCACCCAGGCTCCCCAACGTATGGAGTTTTAATATAAACTATTCCAGTTTTAAATTTTTGGCAACTAATTATGCTTTTATTTAATATGTAATATTTTTTTAAAATTGTCTTTAAATAATTTATCTATCTATCTATCTATCTATCTCTGAAGGTTGAAGGTTGACATTGTTTAGGTATTTTCTCTTTGGGTTATCACTTTATGACTTGGCAGTTTAAAATATGTGTTGGGGAGATGTACTATAAGATATTTATACTGAGTTAAATTTGTTTCCCCGAGATCTGAAGCAGTAGGCCGATTGTCAATTGTCCCCCATTCTCTGCGAAACTCTGAATATTTTATCCCCATTCTTGGCATCATCTTTTCCCATCTCTTTATTATTCTTTCCTGAGATTCATTCTTAATTTTGTCTCTTTCTAGTCTCCAATCTTGGATTTATCTCCTTCCTAAAGTTTTTATTCGATCTACTTTCACTTGCTCTTTTGAAGACTCTTTCTTAGTCTCATTGGCCAACATTTGTCCTTTCCTTCTGGTTCTTCTGAGTTCAAACTATATCCAGGTGGTTTGTATTGTGTAATCATCACTCAGGACTTGAATTCTATATGGCTGGTCAAGACCCTGGTGAGAAAATATTGTCCCCACATTGGAGAGATATTATAGAGGTAAATTTGGCTCAGGAAGGGTTTCTGAAATGTATTGTTTACTATACTAAGGAACTAGGAATATATGGATCTGAAAGCAGGGCACTATCAAGCACTTGTAGGCAAGAAAATTACATGGCTGAATTTGAGATTTCATAATGATAGTTCAAAAATGAATCATGCATTGGAATAGAAAGAAGAGAGAGAGAGCATTTAATCTGAAATATGCAAAATTATAAACATCAGAATAAATTCTATTTCCTCCAGAAAATCTTTTTCAACAACTTCAAAACTCATTATTCACACTTTTCTGGGACATCCTAACCATTTATTGTCTGCATCATATTAGTAGCAGTATTATTAGTCTCTCTCTCTCTTTCTTTCTCTCTCTCTCTCTCATTTAATCCATTATGATAGACTATATTTGGACACTTTCAATTATTTTAAATTTCTGAACCTAATAATGTATGCTTTGTTACACAGAATATGGTCTGTGTGACCACCATATGGATATTTTGGTGAATATCCATTTAGGTAATATCCGGTGTTCACTTGAAGAGAATCTGTATTCTTCAGTATATAAATGGAGTATTCTATAATTATAATTATAATATAATATAATATAATATAATATAATATAATTATATAAGAGAGCAGAAAGGGGGAAGATAATAAATATCAGAGCCATAATAAACAAAATAGAGAATTTTTAAAAATAGAAAAAATAAATCTAAGAGTTGGTTTTTTGAAAAATATTAGCAAAACTGGTAAATTTTTAGCTAAGCCAGAAAAAAAGGAGAGTTCTCAAATACATAAAATCAGAAATAAAAGAGGCATTACAACTTATGCCTCATAAATACAAGGAGTCATACAGATTACTTTGAACAATTATACACCAACAAACTGGAGAACTTAGAAGAAATCAATTTCTAGAAACATGCAACTTACCGTCACTGAATCATAAAGAAAATAGAAAATCTTAACATATTTATAAGTGAGAATATTTAATTAGTAATCAAAACTTTCAAATAAAACTCCAGGACCAGATGACTTCAGCAGTAAATTCCACTTAACATTTCAAGAAGAATTTATGCCAATACTTTTCAACTTCCAAAATATACAGAGGAGGAAACACTTCAAAATTCACTTTTTGAGGCCATAATTACCCTGATAGCAAGACAAGATAGAGCCACTACAAGAAAATACAATTACATGTCAACATCCTTGATGAGTTTTGATGTGAAATTTTCAACAAAATACTAGCAAACTGAATTAAATAGCATGTAAAGGAAGCATACATCATGACCAAGTGGGATTTATGCCTGGGATGCAAGGATGGTTCAACATGTATAACTCAATTTATGTAATATATTAACAGAATGAAAGATAAATATCACATGATTATCTCAATTGATTTTTACAAATAACAAACTTCAAAATTGCTTCATGAAAAAACATTAAACAAACTAGTAGTAGAATGAATTTAGGTCAGCATAGTAATAGCCATTAATGAAACACCCACATCTAGCATCATACTGATTGAAGAATTGTTCATATTGAAGAATTGAAGAATTGTTCCTCTGAAATCAGGAAGAAGACAACAATGCCACCCTCACAACTTATATTCAACACAATATTAACATATAATATGATCTTATATGTAGGAAACCCTTAATATTACACACACACACACACACGCACACGCACACACACACATACACACAAGCACACACGCGAACTTAGTAAAGTTGTAGGACAAAACCAACATATACAAATCAGTTGCATTTCTGTCACTAACAATGAACAATTTTATAAAGAAATTAGGAACCAACCTCATTTATAATATTATTAAAAAATGCCTAGGGATAAAGTTATCCAAGGTGGCAAAAAAGTTACACTGAAAGCTATAAAACATTGATGAAAGAAACTAGAGAAAGAGCCAATAAATGAAGACATACTTTATTCATGAATCAGAAGTCTTAATATTATTTAAATAACCATCATACCCAAAGTGACCTACAATCCAGTGAAATCCCTATGAAAATCTCAGTGACATTTTTACAGAAATAGAAAAAAAATTAGAAAATTCAAATGTGATCATAAAGGACCCCAAAGAGCCAAAATGATTTTGAGAAAGAACAAAGCTAGAGGCCTCATGCTTTGTGATTTCAAAACATAATGCAAAGGTACACTTATTAAAACAGTATTATAATGACATAGACATATAGAGCAACAGAACTGAATAAAGATATAAGCCCAAATGATTATGGCTAACTGATGTTCAACAAGGGTGCCAAAATACACAACGAGGGAAGGATTGTCCCTGTATCAAAAGGTGTTGGGAAAACTGGACATCCACATGCCAAAGAATGAAAATGGAGGGGCACCTGGGTGGCTCAGTCAGGTCTCTGACTTTGGCTCAGGTCATGGTCTTGTAGTTCATAAGTTCGAGACCCACATCAGGCTCTGTGCTGACAGCTCAGAGGCTGAAGCCTGCTTCACATCCTGTGTCACCGACTCTGCCTCTCACCTGCTCACACTCTTATCTCTGTCTCTTTCTGTCAAAAGTAAATAAACATTAAAAAATTTTTTAAAGAATGAAATTGGATTATTTTACACCATATATAAAAATCAACTTAAAATGAATTAAATACTTAAATATAAGGCCTGAATTTATAAAATTCTTAGTAAGAAACAAAAAGGAAAATCTTTATAACAAGGGTCTTAGCAAAGATTTCCTGGATTTGACACCAAAAGCACAGGCAACAAAAACAACAATAAATAAGTGGGACTACATCCATTTAAAAAGTGGTTACACAGCAAAGAAAACATTCAGCAGACAGAAGTGGAGAAAACATTGGCAAACCATATATCTGATAAGACACTGGTATCTAAAAGTTACAAGTAATTTCTGCAACTCAGTAACAACAACAAAACGATGGGTTTTTGAGTATATGCTCAGCATCACTAATCATAAGGGAAATGCATATCAAAATCTCAATGAGACACAAAGAAATAGAAAACATTCCTTGGTCATGGACTGGAAGAACAAAGATTGCTCAAACATCTATACTACCCAAAGCAGTCTGCACATTTAATGCAATCCTTACCAGAATACCAAGAGCATTTTTTTCACAGAACTAAAGCAAAACATCCTAAAATTTATATACTACAAAAGATCCCAAATAGCCAAAGCAGTTTTGAAAAAGGGAAGCAAACCTGTGGTATCACAATTCCAGACTTCAAGTTGTATTACAAAGCTGTGGTAATCAAAACAGTATGGTATTGGCACAAAAAGTAGTCACATAGATCAATATAACAGAATAGAAAATCCAAAAATAACCCCATAAGTACAGGGTCAATCAATGTTCAATAAAACAGGAGAGAATACCCAATGGGAAAAGACACTATCTTCAACAAACAGTGTTGGGAAAACTTGTCAGCTACATGCAAAAGAATGAAACTGGACTGCTTTATTGCACTATACACAAAAACAAACTCAAAATGGATTAAAGACCTAAATGTAAGACTTAAAATCATAAAAATCCAATAATAGAGCACAAGCAATAATGTTTCTGAGATTGATTGTAGTGACATTTTTCTAGATGTATCTCCTGAGGCAAGAGAAATGAAAGCAAAAATAAACTATTGGGACTACATCAAAACAAAGGGATTCTGCACAGCAAACAGTCAACAAAACTAAAAGGCAACCTACTGAATGGGGAGAAGATATTTGCAATTGATATATCTGATAAATGGTTAGTATCCAAAATATGTAAGGAATTTATACAACTGAGCATCCATAAAATAATCCAGTTTAAAAATGGGCAAAAGACATGAACAGACATTCTCCAGAGAAGGTAGGCAGATGACCAACAGACACATGAAAAGATACTCAACATCACTTACCATCATGAAAATGCACATCAACTACAATGAGATATCACCTCACACCTGTCAGAATGGCTAAAATCGAAAGCATAATAAATAAGTGTTGGTGAGGATGTGGAGAAAAAGGAAACCTCTTGCACCGTTGGTGGGAATGCAAACTGGTGTAGCTACTGTGGAAAAGTTTGGGCGTTCTTGAAAAAGTTAAAAATAGAACTACCTATGATCCAGGAATCGCACTACTGGGTATTTACCTTCCCCTCCCAAGAAAAAAGACACTAATTCAAAAGAAGACATGCACTCCTATGTTTATGTCAGCATTATTTACAATAATCACATCATGGAAGCAGTCTATTATCCAACAATAGATGGAATGGATGAAGAAGAAGAATGAAATCTTGCCATTTGCAAGGACGTGGATGGAGTTAGAGAGTATACTGCTAACTGGAAAAAACCAGTCTGAGAAAGACAAATATGGTATGATTTTACTCATAATGGGAATTTAAGAAACAAAGGAAACAACGGATGCCTGGATAGCTCAATAGGTTAAGTATCCAACTTCAGCAGGTCATGATCTCAGGGTTCATGAGTTCGAGCCCCAAATCGGGCTCTCTGCTGTCAGCGCAGAGTCCACTTCAGGTCCTCTGTTTCCCTCTCTCCCTTGTGCCTCCCCACCTCTTGCTCTCTCTCTCTCTCTCTCTCTCTCTCTTTCTCAGAACTAAGGAAACATTAAAAAAATAAACAAAACAAATGAGCAAAGGAATGAGAGAGAGAGAGAAAGAGAGAAACCAAGAAACAAGACTCTTAAGTAAGAAAACAAATTAATGATTACCAGAGGGTAGGTGGGTGGGGGGATGGGGATGGGTGAGATAGGTGATGGGGATTTAGGAGGACATTTGTCATGATCAGAACTAGATGATGTATGGAATTGTTGAATCACTATATTGTATACCTGAAACTAATATAGCACTGTATATTGGCTATACTGGAATTAAAATTAAATTCTTAAAAAGGACAAAAAAACTCTGTATCAAGATATCATGTTACACTTGTTAGTAAGGTAATTTTCAAAAAACACAAGGATGTGGTGAAGATGTGGAAAAATTGGAGCCCTTGTGCACTGTGGATGGGAATGGAAAATGTTGCAACTACTATGGAAGACAGTTTGGAGGTTCCTCAAAAAACAGCAACAACAAAATCGAACTATTGTGTAATCCAGCAATCCTATTTCTGGGTATTTATCCAAACAAATTGAAATCAGGATCTCAATGATATATTTTTACTCCCCTATTCATTGTCTTTTATTCACAATGGCCAAGATGTAGAAACAATCTAAGTGTCCATCAGTGGATGAATGATAGCTAAAGAATATATAAATAATATATATATATAATGTGTATATATATATATATATATGTACGTATATATATGTGTATGTATACACACAAACACACACACACACAACATAGTATAATTTAGTCTGATAAAAGAATGAAATCCTGTCATACGTAACAACATAGATAAATCTTGAGGACATTATGTAAGCTATGTGAAATAAGCTGTTATAGAGTTACAAGCACTGTCTAATTCCTCTTATATGAAGTATCTAAAGTAGTCAAACTCATAGAAATGGAAAAATAGTGGTTTCCAGGGAGCCGAGGGGAGGTAGAAATGAGTAGTTTCTACTCAATGGATATTAAATTTCAGTTATGCATGATGCAAAAGTTCTAGAAATTTGATATGCACCATTGCACTTCTAGTTAAAAACACTGGTCTGCAGACTTAAAAATTTGTGAAGAAGGTAGACCTTATGATATGTGCTTTTAAATTCAATAAAATAAATGTTAAAAATGATTGATAGATTCATTGCTAAAGACCATTTCACCATCTGTGTATAAGATTCTCCCTACCCTCAAACTGAAATTCATAATATCTAGAGGTTGTATTCTGCATTTTAAAATAAAATAGGCATTGGTTTTCTATTTACAATTGGCTTGGCCATCTAATTGGTTGTATTTTCTTTAGAGAAATGTGCAGTTTAATAACCATTACCTTGATAGCTCATCTCTTGTAGTGCAGTTTCATTGCACCTCTGTGGTTTTCTAGACTTTTCTCAGGTTTATGATGCAAACATCCTTTCTTCCATAGCTTTTTAGTCAAGGATGAAATTTTCATTATTTCCAGTGAGAGATAGGCTTGGCAGCAACTGAGGCTTACATTGTTTATTATGTTTTTAATGTTATTACTATTATTAGTAGTAAACATTGATTAAAAGCCCATTGTGCAGTAAACTCAGTGGGATATTGAAAACTGGCATCCTTTGACAGGAAGCTTCCATCCTTTAAAAACATAATAAAACCCTCCCCCTAAAAAAAAAAAAAAAAATATATATATATATATATATATATATATATATATATATATATAGTGCTACTTACATTTGCCTCCTGGAACTATAAAACTCAAGACTTGGAGGAAAGTTAGTTGTCAGCTAATCCAAAGTCCCTGGGTGGGTTTAAGTTCCTGTACAACATCCCTTTGCTGCAACAGTTTCTGAGCTTTTCCAGGAAGCAAGATCCATTATTAGATATTTCTAAGTGTTATAGAGTCCTTTCTTTTCTTGAGATAAAACCTAGGATAATTAATCTAAGACAGGGTTATGGTTGAGATAACCTCTGAATATTAGGGCCATTATTTTGAACACAGGACAGGAAATATTTTTATCTGGTTCTCCCTGTGCAGAGGGGGAAAGTTCCGTAATGAGATTAGCAATAGATTGCTGGGGGGCCATTCAGCATGAGGCCTATGGAAGGCCCAGGAGACATCTTTGTGATGGCCATTCTGTAGTCTACAGCTGGTGTTTATTTCCTGGTCAGGATGGGAGAGAGGAGAAAACCGAGCGTGTAAGAGTGACTGTATTTCCTGTGCGTAAACCCCCAACTAATCACTAAGTTTTTACATAGTGTCAGTTTTATCGAGAGGATATTTAAGTGTGCATCTATGATTTTTAAAAGATTAATGTACATTTGTTAGAAAGTGAATTCCTAGGAAATAATTATTTGGATTTTGTATTAGTTTTCTAGGCCTGACATAACAAAATACGACAAATTGGGTAGCTTAAACAATAGAAGTTTATTGTCTCATAGTTCTGGAAGCTAGAAGTCCAAGGTCAGAACAGTGGCAAGGCTGGTTCCTTCTGAGGGCTGTGATAGAGAATCTGTTCCATGCCTGTCTTCTAGCTTCTGGTGATTTGCTGGAATTTTTAGCATTCTTTGGCTAATAGATGAGACACCAAGATCTCTGTGTTCATATTCACATAGTGTTTTCCCTGTGCGTTTATTTGTGTCCAAATTTCCCCTTTTTGTCATGTTGGGTTAAGAATCTATCCTACTCCATCATGACTTCATATTATCTAATTACATCGGCATCAAAACTATTTCCAAATAGTTTTACATTCTGAGGTAGTGAAGGGGTTAAGACCACCATACGAATTTTTGGAGGACACAATGCAACCTATAACAGGTATGTAAGTAATATCTTGAATCCTTAAAAAAAAAAACAACAAACTAATCCATGAGCCATGGGGATCCTTGAAAACCCAAACAGATGGTAAAGAATTCCAAATAAAATCATGAATACAAGCAAAATCCCATATAAATACAGTTGCATAACCATACAAATAATTGAACAAGTGCCAGAATTAAACTTTCCTATATAATGATCTTGAATTCTCTGATACAAGAAAGCCCACCTTGTGGCTTTAACTTTAATCTGTGCAGGATCTATGCAAAAGAAAGTTTTTTTTTGTTTTTTGCTTTTTGTTTTTTTAAATAAAGATCACCGAGTTCAGTTTTAATGATATAAAGGAATAAGTAGTGCAGATAATCAAAACAACAAATAATCAGAATATCAAAATACCATTTTTGATAGAATGGCAACACATTTATCTTCCAATATATGGGTTGCTTAGCTTGTTTTTGTGTTACAGGAATTTTCCAGGGGCAGTATATGGAGGTGGAAAATGTATGGTTATACCTTTTCCTCACTATATACCGTGGATCTTACTATTCTACCTTTGAATTTATAATCTACAGATGTAGCATTCTCATGTAAAGTGGAAAGAATAAGTTAACTCATAATATCATGTGATAATCCACAGATTTTGTTCATGAAATATTAGTATTATTTTTAATTTTCCCCCTCCAGACGTTACTCCCACTCTCTTCACTAAGAATGTGATTGACCATGGCCCCAACACACACTGGCTTGGGAGAAAGGCTGAAAATTATTTGTAAAGTTATATTTGCTGAAGAAAATGTACAAATGAACTCAACATGGGTATACATAAGATTTGGTAAATAAAATTAATACTTTCTTATATTTATTTTCTATAATATCCGGTATATAAATTTGTTGTAAATGAGGATAACATACAAAGAAAGTATTTCTTTTTTTGAGAGAGAGAGAGAGAGGGAGCAAGTCAGCGAGGGGCAGAGTGAGAGAGAGAATCCAAGGAAGGGCAGAGGGTGAGGGAGAGAGAAAGAGACAGAGAGAAGCGAGGCTCTTGGTTTTACCTGAAGTGAGGCTCGAGCTCACCCAATGTGGGACTCTAACTCATGAGCCATGAGATCCTGACCTGAGCCAAAGTCAGATGCTTAAGGGCTGAGTCACCCTGGCATCTCAAAGAAATAAATCTTGAAAGTCAAACCTAGACTCTTCACAGCACACTTACCTACAGAAAGATCTGCTTTCTTTGGCTAGACCTCACAGCTCCATAAAACCTTAAGACTTCTAGAACTTAGGCCTTTTTTGGGATTTACATATTTGTACTAACAGAATCATTTCAAAAGTTTCTGATAATCAAACTTGGTGGGAGTAAAAAAAAATAGAAATGTTCCTTCTTCATAATGGCTTAATAAGACTAGCAAGACAGTGTATTTAACGCTTTCAAGACAATGTAAGACAAAATAAAACTTGTTAAGTCCTGTCCCCAAAAGCATCAATCTACAAAATTTGCTGTATATCTGGTTACTAGCCCTGTTGAGATCAGCTTTGGTTTCCAAGAATCTAATGATTATACTTAGCTCAAATGTATAATCTGGGGAAGAATGAGAAATATACATTTATAGAAAAAAAGGATATTTCCTTGTAATATGGGAGTGTGCATCTTTTGTTTACAATAAGATTCTTTTTTACATCTTACATTTATTAACTGAGTTTTAATATAATCAGAATTTCATTAAAGAGTTAATGTCTTTGCACAATAAAAAAGGACACATTCTCTGAATACTTGTGCCTGCCATTTTGTTTTTGTGGCTAAGCCCTGTGGAAAGGTCATTAGCAAATACCTTGCTTGCAATTACAATATTAGCTTCAACTTATTTTTGTGGATGAGCTCTTATCTTAACTCCACGCTCCTTTTAGAATTGTCCCATAAGGTCAGGCAGCCGTCTCCATGTCTTAAAAATGAAAATTAAAAAAATATATATATTTGTTGATCACATGTAACGAAGCAAACAAAAGTAGTCAAGAAAACTAAAAATTAAGCATGAACTTTTCAAATAACATATATGACTTATTCATGGGACTTCAACTTTAAAAATGTATCTTAGTTTTGCTTCTTATATGGCACACTGAAATATTGTAAGATCGTACTTTACATATTGATCATATTTTATCATATCGATTTCTTCACTTTGTCATCGTTTGTTTTTCTTTGTTAAAATATGATTATTTTTGGTCTAACTGAAAAATGGAAGCTACTTCATTAAGTTGTGTATGCAAATGCAATTACAAGTACTACGTCCAGAGACATGAGAACATTCATTTTCTCTTGGTATTCAGATTTGTTTATATACTAAACATAGCAGGTGTGGGTATACAACCTCAAACCTGTGGTTCTTAACTCCCAAAGCCGGGAAAACAAGTGTTGTTGGGTGTTTTTTTTTTATAAACTCTTTCATGGCAAAACCTGACCTCATGTGAATCAATCTGGTTGTAAAACCTGCGGTTATTCCCACTTAGTATATGAGCAGTCAAATGTTTCACATTCTGATTATTGGCCTCTTGGAGAGGTTTCAGGTAGATGTACTGTATTACCTTTCCAAACTTGAACATTCTGAATTCCTAAACCAATCTGGCCCCAGGGATTTCTAGTTAGGAATTGTGGGCCTGTGTTTTCTCTCTTTTGTAGAGAAACTTATATAACTTCATAAATGTCACAAAGGTACTCAACATCTTGTGATTTTCTTTGTGTGCTTTTGTTTTTCTTCTGTAGGTATGGAGCTGACATCGTCATTGACCCATTTTGTGGGTAGAGAGACGGATACACTTTGAAAGACAGAAACTATTTTTTTCCTAGAAGAGGATTTATAGGATGACAATAAACTCAGAAGAGATTCCCCCTCACACATACTCATATGGTAAGTCAGAGGGTCTACCAATAACCTTGGTAATAATTTCAGTGGGATTGTTCTTCATTGTTGCTGGTGATGGCTATGGGTATTGTGATCACGTGGGTTGTTGGAATAATTCATTTGTGACAGACAAAATAACTCATTAAGCACTAGTGTCTTTACGGCTTGGAAACATAATTCATTCTGCCATGGTGATGCATAGGTATGGGAGGCTGGGATGCTACAGGGTCAGATGAGATTTTGGCCTTTAAGATTGAAAAGTTCTATGTTAGACGAAGCAGGTCTCCCGGGAGACAGTTTCATTATATCTCCAATGTTAGTGACATTTCTCTGATAGACAAAATTTTCATTTTCCTTGTTTCATTCCATCGGTCCCAGCTATGTCCCTGTGCACTACTCTAAATAATTCAATATTTTAGCTCTTAGTAAAGGGCTCCTTTCAATTCCATTTCCTGCTCCCACATTATCCAATAAAACCTTCGGCTTAAATTTGCTATTCTTTAATATCCTTTAATTTTATACTCTGGACCTCAGTCTATGATTCATCGGCCCTTTACTATCGTGAGTTTCCCTAACATTTATGGTCAGAACTACTTAATGAGAATAATAATACATTTTTACACAATAGTTTAATCAAATGCAGCAATTTGTATCTCTTTTTGCTGAAAGTTCTATGGGGTTACAGTTTTTTTTTTTTCCCTGCCAAATGCCAGCTGCTTTCCAGTTGCCACAAAGACAAATAAAAACCAATAAAAATGATGACTTTATAATAATTAAAAGCCAAAAAGTAGCTGGATTTTCCCCCATTTAATAGTTGTAAACACCAAACCGATTTTCTGGTCTATAATTAGCTGACAGTTGACATTTTGTTATTTTCTTTGTTTTCCTTGCCTGATTTTTAAATCACTATTTTTATCACAAATCCTCAAGCATCTTATTTAGAAAACTTCAAACTCAATCTCCTAATACTGTTGCTATGTTATTCTCTTACTCCGTTTTCATTTACTTTAATGGTGTTAAGGGATTTTTTTTTTGAAAATTACCTCCACCCACCTGCCCCCATTATTTTTTGTACGTTCTGCCTAGCAAAATCACTTGCAAGATGGGAGAGCGAACGTTACATGAATTCTCCTTCAAAGAAAACTTGCCCTATTGGGAGGAAAACAGATATAAAGCCTTATAAAGGATAACGTGCCCTAAGGCAGGGGTGAATATACGGGGGTGGAGAGAAGCCACGAGATACGAACAGATGAGAGTGTGAACCAGTGCAGACTTCCAAATACAAATCAACAAGGTCTCACTTTAAATTCTCTTACTTGCAAACTGATTAAGATTGGAGTCAGTTCTGGGATATGTCGTGGATTAAATGTGACCACAAAATAGTTTCCACTTCTCCCCTCAAAACATGGATACCGCGGCACCTGGGTGGCTCAGTCAGTTGAGCCTCTGACTCGACTCGATTTCGGCTCAGACCATGAGAGACAACCACAAAAAACCCATGGAGACTATTTTTTATGCCCTTGAATCTGGGCTGGGCTTGAACCTTGCTTTGATTAACAGAATGTGGCGAAGTGATATTGTGGTGGCTCTGAGTCTAACCCTTAAAAAGCCTTGACAGCTTTCGTTCTAATCCTCTTGAAAAACAAGCTACCATGTGCCGAACCCCAGGCCAGCCATCTCGAGGATAAGAGACCAGGCTACGAAAGGGGTCCTGCAGAAAGACAGTGACACCCCTCGGGACTATGACGGCCAACTTGGTCCTCAGAGTCCCAGATGAGCTGCCGGATGCCAGCGGTCATGTGAGTGACCCCAGGCAAGAGGAGCAGAAGAATAGCCCAGCTGGGACCAGACTCACGGGCAAACAAATTTATTTGGGTTTTAAACCACTAAGTTTTGTGGTTATTTTGTTAGTGAAACCAAAGTTAACCGAGACAGAAGGCAATGGACATGTAGATGAGGCAAGGGGCCCTGGGTGTATTGGAGGAAATGATTTTAAACTGTTTTCTGTGGTAATACAGTGTTGACAGTTGCTCTGGAGGTAAACACTAGGCCGGCTGTAAAGTTAAAATGCCACAATCACAATCAAGTCATGTGCCACCATTAAGCTCCTCTTTGTGCTGTAAGTGGTAGCTTGTGTCTACAATGTTTGACCCTTCCATTTAAAAGGTTATTAAAACTTGCGCAGAAAACGAAGACAACAAAATGACTGCACTTGCTGCTTGAGAAAAACGAGATACTGACAATACACATTTTGCCATTTGTTTAATTGAAATTTTATTTGCATCAAAACAATATATGTACAAAAACTTTTTTCACTCCTCCTCAGTACTGGTTTCCATTTTTTTTTTTTTAATTTTGTTTGTTTATTTTGAGAGAGAGAGAATTACAAGCAGGCACTGCGTGTCAGGAACCTTGAGATCATGACCTGAACCGTGGTTTCCACTTCTCAAAGCCAATCGCTTTCAAGTCTTTTAGCTCTTTCCTGGATATTTACTTTCATGTTTTCAAACAACATGCTTATAAATAATACATTTTGATATTCAATTTTGGATATTTTCCTCTTGATTTCCTACTGTGGGTGTGAAGGACTTAGCATTTACACATACATTATGACTTTAACCATACTTCCCCTCTACTCTTTTTCTTCATATATTACTTTGTGTTTAATTAATATCCAGCATTAAATTATGATTATGCCATAAATATTCTTCAAAGTACAACTACACAATGTGCACTTTTTCACTTGTGATCTTTTTTATTTTCTCCCAAGTTAATAATTGCTTTCATTATTCATTTTCTTCGTCTTCAATGTCCCCATTGCTAATGTAATACCAAATTCTCCTCTGTACTTGTAAAACTTGTCACAAAATGATAAAATACATTTGGAAATCAACAAATTGAATATTTTTCCTTGTAGAAAAAAAAGCAACTTTGACTGCTGTCTCCCTGCTGAAATTGAACTTGTCTTCTTCTCAAGGACAACAGGTATTCCAGACTTTGAAGTCCCCTTAATCACAATCCCAGAAATTCTTTTTGCTCTCTGCCAGGTGGGACTCATTTTTCCTAGATCCTCATTCTTTTTTCTCTTTCTTGGATGAATGCCTTATTTTGTTGAGCCTGTTCTCCAGTAACTTCATCACAAAGGATGAATGTAAACAGAATCACCTTGATAGAGAAATCCAGAAGTTCCATACACCCCGAAGTCTGTGTGGATGGTGACACCCAGAGATGAGCAGTGCCTGGTTGGCAAAGCTCTATCAGCAGGATAGACGTTCAGGAAAACTTTTTGGAGACACTGCCTGAGATTATTTTAAATCTCGGCTCACATTTGGTTGTTGCTTTTTACTGGGTATGCTATTATGAAACACAGATCATTTTCCCTCAGAATTTTGAAAGCAGTGCTTCAAAGTGATCCAACTTCTGGTGTTGATGTTTTCTGAGCTGAAAATACGGTTTTTTTCTGCAAACGTTTAGAAGCTGTTACCCTCACTTTTCTAAGATCTCTAGCAGTGGAACCTGACATAGGTCACTTTTTATTTATTTTACTGAGCTTACTGTAGGTCCTTTCTGTTTGCATCTTTATGACCTTGCAAATATGGAAAATTCTATTTATGTGTTTGAGGTGGAATTTTTCCTCTCAATTTTCCAAACTTTTCTAGTGCCCTTCTTAATCACTATTCTGGGCTTATTCTCTAATTTGCATGTCTTTGTCTCCAAATTCATATCTCCTTTTGTATCTCCTATATCATTTTTCACAAAGCTTTTTAAACTTATTTTCCCAATGTCTATTGTCTTTTTTAAAAATTTTTGCTGTCCTATTTTTAATTTCTAACAGCTTATTCTTATTATACTAATGCTTTTTCAAAAAACATTGTGTTCTTCAGTTGATGAGATATTTTTATTTTTTCTGAATATTAATTATAGTATTTTCATATATTTTTTCTGCTCCAGGCATTGTCTCTCGCTCTCTCTCTTTTTTTTTTTTAAAGTTCCCTTATTTTGTAGCTTGCTTTGTTTTCTTTCATTTTAGAAGCTTTCCATAAGCACCTCATAATCCTTGGACAGATTTCATTTCTAAGAGAGTGGTCTCAAAAAAACTAAAAGATAGATATGGATGAATCTGGCATGTCAATTGGTAGGAAGATAAGAGTGAAAAATGTGGCATTTCTTATTGAAGGACACCCATATGTCCTTGTCTATAGATCTTCTACAAATTTTGATCCATTTCAGAGTTTTGGGTGTAGATTTTAAGTTTACCTCTATCTTGTAGAGGCTTGAATTTCAGCTTTGAATTATTTTCTAACCATTTCTTTATCTGTTCTCCAGTTTGCAACATTTTATTGATGTCTCCCAATGACCAAATTATCCTCTCTCATTCATTCTGTGTATGTATTTGGGCTTACGCTTCTGAAAACAAATCATTCATTTTTAATGGAGGTTCTGGGAGAGACTGAAGATTTATATATTTAATCAATCTATATATGTTACTAAACATGTTTTGATAGTTTTATTTTTGCTCAGATTAATATTTTTAAAAATACTGTTGGCAGGCAATACATTCAAATGGTATAGAATTAAAAAGTTGCAAGTTAGAAAATGTCTCATTTTCACTCCTGAATTAGCTATCGGGTTTCACTTCCCTGAGGCACCTGTTGTTTTCAGTTTCTTATATAATCTTCTAAATATATAATACACATTCTACTGCCCTTGATTTTTAGCACTGATCAGTAAGAATTGAGGAGCCTATCCAATCAATACATGTGGAAGTGTACCGTTATGTTATTCCAACATTGAATGTTGCATTGAATGGATGTACCATCACGGATATACACATATATCTATCCATACATTGATGGGTATTTTAGATATTTCTTTTCTTTTTGATATAGAAAATAATGCTTGAATTATATGGCATTCCACCAGCATTGAGTGAGACTAGTCATTCCAAAACCATTGTCAATACTGGGCTTACAGTCTTTTTAAGTTTTGATAATTTGATAGCTGAAAATTACATTTCATTATAGCTTATGTTTGCATCTGTCTTTTTATGAAGAAGGATGAGTAGCTTTTCATATTTTTAAAATCCATTGCTTAACCTTTTCTCTGATGTGTCAGTTCACATTTGTTGCCCATTTTTCTCTTTAATTTTAGACCATTTTATTCTTGATATCAGTGGACTCTCCATGTATCAAAGCATTGTGATATGAGCTGCAAATTTCAGTTTTTAATATTGTTTATGTAATATTTATGCTTTGCAGAATTGTTTTCTATGTTGATAGAGTTGAATGTATAAGTCTTTTCATTTATGGAATCTGGATTACTATCTTTTGTATATGTCAACAACTTCCTCACTCAAAAGTGTTAAATTTTTCTACATATTATTCTCATCCATTATGCTGGCTTTTTTTTCTTTCTGGAAATAATTTTGGTGTGAGATATGATACAGAAATTCAATCGTTACTGCTGATGGTTACTACTTTTCCCAAAACCATTTTGAATCATCCATCTGCTCTGTCACTGATTTGAAATCTCATCACTATCACATACTGAATTCCCATGTGTGCTTTGATACATTTCTTGGACGTCTTGTTTTGTGCCATTGTTCTGTTTGCTAATTTTTCAAATGATGACATTTCATTTGAATCATTTCTGCTTTCAAGGAAATTTCCATGACTGTGAATTAAGTTTTTCTCTCAATATTCTTCAAGTTCAGAATTTGCCCATCTCTTCTTTCTTATTTACTCATGTATTTGTATAATGGGTAGAGGAAACTTGTTATTTTATACAAAGAAATTTTGTTGGTATATTTCTTTGGATTCATTTATGTAAGATTTAATAGGGAAACTGTATTGTGTGAACCATCCTCTACACACCGTGGTTTATCTTAGCATTTGTTCAGGTTTTTGTGTCTTTTAATAGCATTATACATATTTCTTAATATACAGACTATATATTTCTTCTTAAGCTTATTACCAGTTACTTTATTATTTCTGATTCTATTATAGGAGCACTTTAATCTTTCTCAGTGATTGTTGCCTATTCATCACATCTAACTTTTTCCACGTATCAACTTTCCTTCAATCCACCAAATACATTATATTAGCATATGTAGTGTTTTCCCCAAAATTATATTTATTCTATTGTTATTCTCTGGTTGCTAACTTTCCCAACAATGTTTTGACGTAACTCTTTGATCGAACTAAATTGATGTTAAGAACGTTGTGATAGTTGGAGGGCCTGACTTTAACGACATTAACTTTTTTGATGGAGAGAGAGTTATCAAACAGGTAACATAAACAGACACATACTTGACATAGATCCATTTCCTTTTATTATTTCACAAAAACTTTATTCTTTTGAATGTGCTCATGTGTTTTTTTTTCCATTATTGATTCCAAAACACTTCCTCCAAGTTTCTTGAGGGAAGGATTTATATTTTCTGATTCTTTATCTTCTCTCTTACTCCTCATAATTTAATTCTGTGCAAAATTTAATCATCCATGTGATAGAGAGTACACCTTTTCAGTTAGGTGTTGGATTAAGTGAAAATTGTGATCGTGATTTGTTATTCTGTATAGTTTTTTTTTCCTTTCTTGGTTCTTGTATCTCTCAGCACTCAGTTCTATCTGTTAACTTCATCCTTGAGGAAGCATCAGAAAGATGATCATTAGAGATATACTGAAAGTGAACACATGTCATGCCAGAGAGGAAATAATGAGAAATGAGTTAGAAATCTTCATATTCTGAACATATTTGCTCTTAGTTGATAAAGATAAAGAAGCTCCCTATGAAAATCGCAGTTATTCTTTGTAAGGTACCTAAGGGAGGGAAGGCTTATTTTTTGCTTTTGGTGCATCATCACCACCTAGGATAAGTGTCTGGGACCCAACAGGAACTCAACAAGTCCTACTTGTGATTGAGTTCATTTCCAATTATTGGGTTGTGATTATGCTGCTCAATAGAGGTTGGGGATTCTTTTACAATTAAGCGTGTGCCCTAAGGAAATCAGGGCCCTGAGTCCAGGAGAAAGGAAAATTCAGAAGGAAACTGGGTAAGCTAAGTAAGTTCATTATCAGTCTTCAGGTTTTTCTATTATTCAAGAAACAGCATCTTCGGCAGTCATCAAGTATCTGCTCAGCACAGTCAGGAAATAGATGGTAAGGAGAAAAACTTTATCAGAATCGGGAGATAGTAATTTCCAAGTCAAATGTTATTTTAAGTACTGTCCCAGGCGTCATTCTGGGCCAGTATATGTGTCGAACATCCACAGAATTCCTTAAAGTTCTTGAAAATATTGGTAATTAGTAATGTTATTATAAAAGTAATTACTGTTATAATCACCACTGTCGAGCATTTAACATATGACAGGGTCCTAATCACTTTACATAACCTTTACAAAACCCCTCATGAATTATTATTTCCATTTTAATAGAAGAGAAATCTGAGACAGTATATAACTTGCTTGAGGTCACAGGGATAATAAATGGCAGAGCCGTGACCTGAAGCCCAGGCTGTCTGATCATAACACTCAGGCTCTTCAGCACTAAGGAATTCTGCACCATAAAAATAAGTCTCTGATGAGCAAAATTATGGTTACCAGAAAGGAGGGGGATGGAGGGATGGATGAAATAAGTGATGGAGATTAAAGAGTGCACTTGTCGTGATGAACACCAGGTGATGATGTATGGAATTGTTGAATCACTATATCATACGTCTGAAACTAATAAAGCACTGGATATTACCCGAAATTGAAATTAAAAAGGTAAAAAAATAAATTTCTGATAGTTTATATTTTTTCCTCAGTTTTTCTCAGCTCAGACATCACCTTGCATTACAGAATTTTCCCACAGGTGGAAAACTAAACTCCCCCGTCTTTCAAGCTCTATGCTTCTCACAAAAGAACCCCTTGGAGTTTTGTATCAAACTAATGCTGGGAAGGTGATTTCAAAAAGTATTAGAACTATTGGAATTGATCAGTAATCCCCAGAAGTTTTAGCTCTTGGATGCAGAGGCATCTGAAATCCTACAACTTAGCTCTCTATAAATAAGGAATGATGAGTGTCTCACAGTATGGGGAAAAGTACCAGAACTGCATAGTGGTTTCTGAGAAGAGGAGTATTCAATCTGAGAAAAAGAGCAGAAGCTTTTAAATGCTCTGCTCTGTGCTCTAGTCAGGATCCCCACATTGCCTTCATTATTTATGAATTACTAGATTCTTAATATTTGTATACTTTTATAAACCATCACCCTTCTAATTCTCCTTGAATTATTTTATTATCTCTCTCTGTGTATATATTCTTACTGCTCAAATTTCCTTCTGTTTTCTTTTAAAGAAACAATAATTATGCTCTTTATTCCCCCAAACATCTGCTTAATACTAAGAATCCTGGGTTTTCATGAAGAAAAAGTAGCTGTTAAGTTTTATGCACACAGGTGACTTCTTTGATAGGCCCTGGGCTATCGTACTGCTTTGTCTTTAAGGGAAAGAAATTACTACAGCTTGAAGCTTTCTGATATCACTGATGCCTAGAAAGTGTTAATCTGCAATTAGTCAAGTAAGCACTATTTCTGGAACATTGAACATTCCTGTTTGGTAGTTGACAATCTGTCTGTTGAAAAGGGAAGACAGTCTTTTAAGAACACTATTTGTAGTCACTGGTAACATTGATTATCTACATTTGCCTGTGCCTGGAAAAAGGAAAATCGTTGTGAATGACTCAGATTGCATATAAATATGTTAATAAATATGCTTGACAATGTTTCAATATATTATTTCCCTTGTACTTGGAAGAAAATTATCTGCCAACCCAAGAAAGAGGATAAATGACATGTACAACACAGATTAGTTCTTTCTTTTTATCTTTGTCTTTATCTTTATCCATCCTTTATTCCCATTGAAAGTTCACATGTCTACTCTGCCAGCAACTTTCCTGTGCATGTTCATAGCAGTTTTAGTCTCCCTGACACTCCCAAATGGCTCTGAAAATTGCTGTGAAAAGGAGATTTGCCCATTTCCTGAGAACCAGAGTGACTCAGAATCTGAGCACATGTGGGAACAGTTGAGCCTCTGGATTCTCTGAACATTTTCCCTTTTCTGATAAGGTATTCTCTTTATACATGCATGAGATTCTCTCCAGATAACAATCCATGAAGGAAGTAAAAGAAGAAAGGGGCAATTTGGATCCATAGTGATACTCTTCTAGCAGTATTTGACGCACCCGGACCTGGGAAGAAGGCTGAAACTGCATTAGTTTGTGGCAAATGCGAATTATCGTCTTTCCGTATCAGGTTGTTCACATTTTTTGATATCATAGTGGACAATAGGTACTCAGAGTATTTATCACTGCACTTATCCCGCTCTGAAAGAAAACTCTAATGCGCTTGGGGAGAGCTTCCATTACCAAGATATCCAATATTCATCTTGCCCTAAATGCAACCTCTAAAGATAGAGCCCTATTTAAATAATCAATTTTTTTAATCACCCCACCCAGCAATGACTGGAAATGACTCCAAAGAAAGGAGGAATAAGGTAATCATCTTGGAAAGAAAGTCCTTTTTATCTTCAGCTTGAAAATTCTTTTTTCTCTCTCATCATTTATGTTTGCCAGTACACACTGTAAGCGAACATGCATCAGTACATAACACCCACTGAATTGAATTGTGGATCAAATCAAATCCCTCTATGTGGGATTCATATTTGTTTAGCAAAAAAACCACAACAACAACAAAAAAAACCCAGAAACACAAAAAACAAGTCAATTAAAGAGCATTGAATTATAAAAGGCAATTTGTAATGTAGGTTAATATCCATAATTTTTTATAATAGCCAAGTCCATTTTGCCTTGAGAGGAGAATGGTTTTGAGTGGGTTCTCATTGTTGGATGTAGGTCAAAGAGTGAAAATTGCCTCGTGGTGCTAAAAAGTTGAAAATGAAAAAGAGTTTGGGAAATGAACTAGTTATCCTGACATTACAAAAAGTCCAAATTCACAGTGAAATTAACAATGTTGGGGGCTTGAAAGATCTCCTTTTTTTTTTTTTTTTTTTTTTTACAGAATGTGAATTACCTTAGTTTGTTATTCTTTATTGATCAAGAAACTTGGCAATAATGGCATTCTACTTCATTATGGTGCTGTGTAGAGAAAACGACAGCCAGAGCACCAACAATCAGAGGGATAATTCATGATTATAATTCCAAAATTTTCATGACACCTTGCCCTCTATTCTTTGCATTGGTACTTACACAAACCATGTGGTTTTGGCAAGAGAAAATAAAGACATATTGATGACCTTTTAGCTCTTCATAAAAAGTCTGTTTTTCCTTAGTTACAGGCATATATGTGATGTTTGTGTTGAACTAGTGTCACTCTAGAGCATATTAGAATCATATGCAGCAAATAGTGGTAAATCTGAATCTGTGTCCCCTCTGATTCTATTTCAACATGCCATACTGGCATGGCTTGTACTTTTTGGAAATGCTAAGTCAATGTATAATCTGGGTTTACGGATTAGTATGATGGAGCCCTAAGGCAAAACTCCTCTGCCTTGAAAATACTTGTCACTTTTCCAATAAAGCTAATGCTTCTTTGTCCCTCCTCACTGGGCTTCTAGTCGCTCATGAGGCTACTCTCAGCTCAAACTCATCAACTTCTTTTTCTAATTTTATCGTGGGAGGATAGATAAAGGACATACTCCCTGAGGCATGTGGGAAATCCAATTGTATTTCTGTAGCTTAGTTCCTCATATAAGAGGCAATTTTTTTTCCAGAAAATAATGAAGTAAAACACAAGAAAAATTGAAGTAACTAGTTATGATCATTAAAAATACTTTACCAAGTGATTTGCAGTATAATTGTGTATGTTTTCTTATTTACCATTGACGTGTATGATTATTTCTTTATTTACCTAGATTTTGTTTGGTAACGTTAATACAATAAGACCAACACGCAAGTGTTATCCTCTAACCCTGGTCAGCCAAAAGACTTAGTGTTTGGCATTGCTGATTCCACAAAGGTAGAGTGCCATTTCCTTGTTTTCTGTTGTAACTTTTCCTTTCTCATTATTCAATGAGTACCTAGGAAGTTATTTATGCTCTTTAAAGAGGGAGGGACACATATTCCGAAGATGTTATGCCATAGATTTATCCAAGTAAACTATTTCAGACTCTCAACTTTTAAGGTGCATTGAATTTCTGCTTAGGGTGATCAATGTCCCTCAGGAGGATGTTACCTACAGCTGGTGGACACGGGAGAGGGAAACAGGCACCTGCGGAGTGCTAGTGCTTATCTGGTTTGAATATGACAGGAAGGACAGAGTGTCATCAAGAGCCATGTAAAGAAATTTGTGTTACTTGTGTCAGTTGAATGGCTCTCTCTAGGGTCAGTCTATGAGATGAACATCACGACTGAGTCATTTCATCTCATCTTGGACTCTTTAGTCTGACAATGGAGACAAGAGACTCTGGGGCTATGTGGCCTGTGCATCTCATTCTTGGATTGATGAAACAGTTATGGGGGCGTATTTATTTGGGTTCTCCAAAGAAATAGAACCAATTGGATATATACAATTGGTTCCTGTGGTTATGAAGGCTGAGAAATCTCAAGATGTGCAGTCAGCAAGCTGGAGGCCCAGGACGGGGGATGGTATAGTTCTAGCCTGTGCCTGAAGGCAGGAAACCAGTGTCCCAACTGGAAGACAGTCCGACAGAGAGCTCATTCTCCCTTACTCTGCCTTTTGTTCTATTCAGTGTTTCAAGGATGTCTTAGTCTATTTAGGCGTCTCTAATAAAATACCATAGACTTGGTAGCTTATAAGCAACAGAAATTTATTTCTCAGAGTTCTGGACGTTGTCAAATACAAGGTCAGTATTCCAGTAGATTTGGTGTGTGATGACAACCTTTTCCCTAGTTCATAAATGGCTGCTTTTAATTGTTTTCTTAAGTGGCAGAAGGCAAGGGAGCTCTCAGAGATCTCTATAGGGCACAAATCTCAAAGGCCTACCTCAAAATATCAGTAAATAGGTTTCCACATATTAATTGGGGTCGGGGAGCACAAACATTCAGTCTACAGCAAATGGATGGACAATGCCCACCCTCACTGGAGAGTGAAATCTGCTTATACTCAGTTTACTGATTCAAATATCAACTTCTTTCATAAATGCACAGACAAAACAAGTGTGAAGTTTACCCAAATAGCCTGACAATCTATGTCGCTGTCACGTTGACACATAAAATTGGCCATCACAGGAGGAGTAACTATGGTCAGGGTTAAGATCTTTTAAAATAGTTTGTTTAACTTAACTTCTTCAAGGTAGCTTCTGTATTGAAGGTCCATGTACATTGCTATGGAAAGCAATTTGTCTCAGATTAATTCAATTCACCACACACTTGCTCTGCCCCTGCACTTACAGAATACAGTACTGAACTGTATGAGAACAGGAAGGGGCACAAGTCTTCAAAGTTTATAATCTGGCACTGAAATACAGATATCACCTAATTGCAGTGAGAGGCAGAATATAATGTGGCATAAAATAGGTGCAAAGTCCTTCTGAAGGAAGACAAAAGAAAGCAGAAATTGTGTCTACTGAATCAAGGAACATATTAGGGGAAGATCTGAATTGCCTGAATTTGGAGGATAAAAACTGAAGCTTAAATGTGGCTGATTTTATATTATAATAACTAATCCACTTTGAAATAAATTCGTGCTGAAGCCCAGAAAATTCCCTGGATGAGTAAAAGTGAATTGTGGCCAAAGGAAAAAATAAGGATCACTAATCCTCTCATGGGGTTTCAGGAAGACATTTTGGAGAGCTATTTTGATGGAACCCTCTAGGAATTCCCTGGTCATCAATAGTTAGGGTATCTCTCATCCCCGTACTTATCTCCAACCACAAGATGTGGTCATTCAGAGAGTTGGGTGCTCACTGCATGCCATTGACTAAGGAAAGAATGTAAGTCTAAGAGGAGTATTGAAATGTAAGTATAGCCATTTCTCTTTAGAAAGTGTTTTCTCTATTGTACAGAATTAATATTATTTTCTGAAGCATGGTAGCAATACTGGAGCAATGGTAAAATGAGTCTCTTGGTTACAACGTATATCTGTGATAAGTAGTAAAACATTTATTCAGAAAGCATAATTTTTGTAATTAGCTTTCATATTAAGTGGAAAATTATTGTACATTCTTCCTGTTTTGTAGATTGTGATAGCATAAGACTGCACCAATCAATGCTTCTGCAGTAATTAATATTTAATTTTTATTGATTCTGCCACATAATTTTCATCCTTTATGATTAATGGTGATAGTAAACATGAACAGGATGGCAGAAGAGGATGTAAAAGATAGGTTTTTAGCAGGGTAATAAAGAAGGATAAGGAATAAACAAGATATAGATGTTCTTTACCATAAATAAAGTCTAAAGGGGGAAGCAAATTTTTCTACTAACATACTTAATGTATATCATTTACTTAGTAGATATTATGCACTAGGTTTTGTGCTAGGCACCTCAGCATTAGAAATACAATATTATTTACCACCTTTTATAGAGAAGAATCTGGGGTTGGGAGAAAAATTGTTGCCTTTGCCCATTTACACAGAGAGCAAATGATGGAGCTGAGATCACATGTGAGTTCAATCTCACCTCATTTGTTCCAAAACTCATATTCTTTTCAATATATATTGGTCCCATACAGTGAAGCCAACCCCAGTCTTACATATTTTATCAATGAGATATCTCTTGCCTTCATCCATCCCTTTATATACTCTCTTTATCTTTGCCTTGGCCTGAACTGATCCTTTCCTGCTACTGTAACAGTTACTCTTATTTTCAATTTGTGCCAGTTGTCAAGTTATTATTGTCTTTCCACCTCATATTCACCCTATTTTCCCAGCTTTGTGATAAGATATTGGACTCTACAAAGATTCCTCCCTTGTCAACTGGCACAATGGTAGGCTTTTTCAATAGAAGGTACCAGAGGGATCTACTGAAAAGCCATAGCAGAAGCAAGAGCTCGTTCACTCAGGTGCTTTTGTTTTCTCTCTTTCTCCCTCCCTACCCTCTCCTCTCTTTCTTTCCTTCCTTCTTTCATTATCTTTTAATAAATCCCAGCAACTAGAAAAATGCAAACCTTCAAAATTAGCAGATGTACCTCATAGAGGGATTAGAGGTGGTTCATGGGCCTGAAGAGAAGAAATAGATGTCTGGGAATCATGGGGAATAGAGTTTGCTTTAATATAAGTAATGATGTTATTACAATAAGGATATTTCAATGAGAAACAGGATATTGGTGCATGTCGGTAATTCCTTATAAAGAAGCGTTGCTCAACAATAGGTATCAGAGTAAGTCAGAGCGCATGCCAAAATGAATGTTGCAGAGGTATTCAAACTCGAGAGGAGTTGTTGGTGGTAACTGTTCCCATCCTTTGATGACTTAGATTTAAAACCCCCCTTTTGTTTCTACATAGGAAAATATTTGCTGTCTGTCTTTTCAAATACCTGATTTTCACCTGTACCCTGTCATTACTATTGTGCTATTTTTTCTATCAATGTTCTTGAGGTTATATCAGTTATTTTCAGATCTGTACTGAATCAGGATTCGAGTTCTTACTTCTAATTTTCAGTCTTAGTCATCCAAGTCATGGCTGCTTGATGGGAGGATACTGGATTTTTATATGAACATTTTAATGTCAGCATTTCACTTTTCCCTCATTGCCTCGTTTCGCTAACAAATATTACCCATTTTCCAGTGTTTGGTGATAACAAATTAGTGTCGTGACTCCCTGGGTAGTCATACTGGAAGGAATATATTCTTTCTGAAGTTTTGGAAGTTGGGGTAAATATTTAATTTTCCATAGTTGACCCCTAAAAAAATCAGCCTTAAAATAAATGTGATATGAACCAAACTAACAATAGTACAAACCAACTGTCCAGAGGGAAAAAATAATATAGTGGGTTAAAATCACTGATAAATGAAGTGAGAACACCCCTTCAGTATTTAGGCCTTTTAGATTTTCTCTCCTCTCCTCCAGTACATGCATTCCTTGTCAGCAGCATAAATGTATCTCCTTTGGTCCCAGAGATGATTTAGTTTCCAGAGCCTGGGGAAAATCTTGTTGGATTTTAGAATTTCAAGAGACCTGTAAATTCCAAACTGGAATTTACACACCAGAACTAGCCAATGGTCTATCCAGTCGGGCATCCCGCTTCCTACTGAGTCTAATGGTGGATATTTTAGGAGAAAGCCATAAACTCGCCATGATGCACCTAATTGAGAAATATAGCATTGCCAAGGAAATTTCTTCTTAACTCTGGTAGCTGGTTAGTTTATTCCATAGTGCCTGAGGCCTGATAACTGTTTATCTCTATACTACTGTTACAGAGAAACTCTTATTTTTCCTGAGAACACACTATTAAATTTCTCATAAGCATCTAATCCTTAATTGAATCTTATTAACCTCTTCTGATTAACAACTCACTGTAGAATGTACACATAATCACATTCTGCATTTTAACTTCACTTAAAAATTTCCAACCAGATGTACATAAAATAGCTGTATCTCTCTACATTATCGGTTTCTTAATAATACTTGTAAATACACACACACACACACACACACACACACACACACACACACACCCCTGGAAGTCAACATAAAAAAATACTGTGTAATTAGGTACAGAATGTATTATCGGGTTATTAAGATACAAGGAGAGAAAGTTCAACGCATGACTTGTGAATGTTTCAGGTGCACTCTGTATTATTTGCTTAAACCTTTCAGGAACCCCATATTTCTTTACTAGAAGAAAATTGCCACTGAGCTAGACTACATTAATATGAAATATGTTTAACAATGTCCTTGCTTGGAAACTACTAACAACGTGTGAACAGTTTTCTAGGACACGGTGGACAGTGTATTTTAATTCCTTGACAACAGGGCTGCAAACCACTTTATGCAACTCTGTACAATGTTGTTAAGCCATTGGTGGAAGGACCGTAAGTAAACAATCTATGTCATCAAAGGACTCAGCGCATTGTCATCACCTATTAGAATTTCAGCAGTGTGAGCAAGGTCAAAATCTTGCATTAGTACTTTGTACTTCTGTGGGTTAACTGCTACTCAGGCTTGGAGAACCAGCATTTATATTTGTTGGCAGACTAATGAAGGGGAATGGTACGCCATAAGAATTCTCTCCTCATCATCTTTTATACTTGCATTTGTTCACAGCTATGCTTGGGTTGGTAGAGAGAAGGCCTAGAAGAAATACATATCCCTTAATGATTCTCTGATTCTTTTTGCAAAGACAGCTGAACCTGTTTTGCGTGAGAAGCCATAAACTATTTCTAAGACATAATAAATGTTCAGTCAAATGCCGGTTGATTCTCTGGAATCAATAATTCAGTATTTTGTTTATTAACATGACCTAAATGACCAAACGAGGACTTATTTAGACAGTATAGAATGGACATCAAAAGCACAGGACTTCCAAAAGGATGCCCTGGATTTGAGTACGTGGCCTAGGCAGTAATTGCTCTATGGCATTAGGCAAGTTACCTATCTTCTATTAGTCTACTACTCATGGATGCTATTGGAGGATTAGAAAAACTAACACTTTGGATGCCTGGGTAACTCCATCGGTTAAGTGTCCGACTTCAGCTCAGGTCATGATCTCAGGGTTCGTGGTTTTGAGCCCCGTGATGGGTTCTGTGCTGACAGCTCAGAGCCTGGAGCCTGCTTCAGATTCTATGTCTCCCTCTCTCTCTACCCCTTCCCCACTCGAACTCTGTCTCTCTCTCTTTCTTTCAAAAATGAACATCAAAAAAAGAAATTCTAAAAAAAAAGAAAAGAAATTCAAACAGCACTTTCCAAATCATTATTCTTACTACTATTATATATTTTATAATTTATAAATTACATCATTAACATGAATCAGAGAATTACATAAACATAATTTATTCTATAATTAAACTAGTTATTTTTGAGAACCAGTATGAAATGTGAATTGTGTAATAATTTTAAAAATGATAGAGAATCTTGATAATAACACTATTTTGCACCCATCAAGTTCCTTTAGGGAAATGATCTGAACATTCCAATAATTCCTGTTCCAATAATTCCAATAATTACTGTTACGAGGTATTGCCAGGTTGACAAAAAGCTTCCCACCATGTCACATCCCCTGTGAGTTGACAGAACACTTCTGTTTGAATGGCTTGGGAGCTATATGTTTCTGTAAATGTCGCCATCAAATTATTTTTCAGTGGATATCATCATCTTTATGCCCAGAATGTGTATGTGTATAGACCTCCTCATAGGTTAAATAAATTGACTAAAAATTGTTTCTTTATTCAAATTTTTAGTTGTGGGGCAGTTCTGCCATACAGCCGCTGCCGTCACTGTACCTGAGGAGTAATACAGAAATCCACAAATGTGAACACTGGCAAAGACTTAACAAAATTTTAAAGTGAACCCAGCATGCACAGACATAATTAGCATGAGGACCCTTGGAGGTACCCACTGCCATCCGCATAAATAGAATCTCTAGGTTTAAGTATAGAATCTGGCACAGGGTCACCTGGGTGGCTCAGTGTTAAGCGACCAGCTCTTGGTTTTCGGCTCAGGTCATGATCTTACAGTTTTTGTGTTCAAGCCCCATCCCGGCCTCTGTGCTGCCAAGGCGGAGCAGCTTGGGATTCTCTTTCTCTCCCTCTCTCTCTTTACCCCCCGCCCCCCCCCAAAAAAAAATAAATAATTAAACTTTAAAAACAAAAGAATATGGCACAAAACTAATGTTTTATGATTATTTCCCTGAACACACACACACAAACACACACACATTTGAAAATTTGAAAATCTGGAAATAAGAAAATTTAAAAACAACACCCCAATTCAGTCAATCCAAAGACTAATGCTATTTACACGTTAGAGTGTTTTTCCTCACGTTTTTTTATTTTTATGTGAGACGATCTTTCTTGTATTTTCTGTAATAATTCACACATAATTTCCCTGCTCACTTTTAACGTCATGACAGCATATACACATTCATAATGAAATTTCAAGAACAATATTATAATATTCTATTTGGCACCTTGAAACGTGCGGTCTCTGAGGTTTTGCTTTGAAAAAATAAGGTTGAAATGAACATCTTCAGGAAGAAAAGGTTTTCTCCATTGCATTTACTTTCAGAAGCAGGGTCCCAGAAATGAAATTCCTTGTCACAAGGTAAGAACAGTATAAGTCTTTGGTACATGAACTTTTAAAAGCTATTCTTTTGCTTGTACCATCATTTCCTAAACTTTGCAACTCTGGCAGGTATGAGTGTTGAGTTTGGGTAACTCAGTTCACAATTATTGGATTGTTATAATATTTGATCAATTTTCATGCATTGTATTTCTATTATTTTTCTTCCTTTATAAAGTGTATAATTTCATTTTCTCATTATTCTCAGTGCTTTTCTTATTGCTATTTCTTACTTTTTCTTTATTAAAAGTATTAACCCTCAACGACCTGTGCTGCAAATACATTCTTCTGATTGTCCTCTTTTTATATTTATTCTTGGCATGTAGATAATCTTGATCACTGTGGAGTCAAATCTGATCCTTTGAAATCAAATCTAGGATTTTTTTTTTAAATTATATTTTATGTGATGGGGCACCTGGCTGGCTCAGCCAGAGGAGCATGTGAACCTTGATCTCGGGGTTCTGAGTTCAAGCCCCACATTTGATGTACAGATTAGTTAAAATCAATAAATAAAATTTAAAAATATATATTTTTTGTGCTTATTAATAATTTTATCTAGATTCTACAGTATAGAGATTTGAAAAATTGCATAGTTTCTTCCAGTTTCATATGATTTCATTAAATCATATTCACTTCTTTAATCCATATGAAACTATACTAGATGATGATGCAAAGTGTTTTATTTTTTCTTGTTGCTCCCTTTACTGTGGTTCTTTTCCAGTGGTCATTTTTTTTAAGCTTTGATATCAACCTTTCTTTATTGTTTTTGAATATATTTTCTTATATCCTTCCCTTTAACTTGAGAGTTCTTTTTTGAAAACTGGACGTTGTTGGGGCGCCTGGGTGGCTCAGTTGGTTAAGCATCCGACTTTGGCTCAGGTCATAATTTCAGAGTTGGTGGGTTTGAGCCCTGTGTTGGGGTCTGTGCTGACAGGTCAGAGACTGGAGCCTTCTTTGAATTCTGTGTCTCGCTCTCTCTCTGCCCTCCCCCATTCATGCTCTGTCTCTCTCTCTCTCTCTCTCTCAAAAATGAATAAATGTTAAAAAAATTAAAAAAAGAAAACTGGACATTGTTTATACATTGTCCTCTATGATTTCTTTCAAATCTTTTAAGTTTAAAATTTCTTCAATATATCATGTTTAGGAAATATCTTGCTATATTTAATTTTTAAAAATATAAGGATTGATATTTTATCAAATGCATCTTCAGTGTCTACTGAGCTTATTTTTATTATATATATATATATAGTATATATATTATATATATATAATAAAATATAAGGATTGATATTTTATCCAATACATCTTCAGTGTCTACTGAGCTTATTTTTATTATATATATATTCTATATTCTATATTATATATATTATAATATATATATACTAAAAACAAACAAAAAACTGTTTACCCATTTCTGTCACCCACCATCCCCACCTCTGGAAACTGTCAATCTATTCTTTGTATCTATAAGCTTAGTTTATATATTTAGACTCCACATATATAGGAAATTATACAGTATTTGTCTGACTTGTTTCGCTTAGCCTAATGCCCTGAAGATCCATCCATATTGTTACAAATTGCAAGAGTTCATTCCTTCTCATGACTAAATAGTACTCCAATTTATATATACAGAACATATTTTCTCTACCTATTTAACCAGGGATAGACACTTGGGTTGTTTCCAAATCTTGGTTATAAATAATGTTGCAATGAACATGAAAATATACTTAATTTACATCCAAATTAGTTAGCATATACTGCAACAATGATGTCACGAGTAGATTCCTTAGTGCCCCTTATTCATTTAGCCCATCCCCCTTCCCACAACCCCTCTAGTAACCCTCAATTTGTTCTCCATATTTATGAGTCTCTTCTGTTTTGTCCCCTTCCCTGTTTTTTATATTATTTTTGTTTCCCTTCCCTTATGTTCATCTGTTTTGTATCTTAAAGTCCTCATATGATGAAGTCATATGATTTTTGTCTTTCTCTGACTAATTTCACTTCACATAATACCCTCCAGTTCCATGCGCGTACTTGCAAATGACAAGATTTCACTCTTTTTGATTTCCGAGTAATACTCCATTGTATATATACCACATCTTCTTTAACCATTCATCCATCGATGGACATTTGGGCTCTTTCCATACTTTGGCTATTGTTGATAGTGCTGCTATAAACATGGGGGTGCATATGTCCCTTCGAAACAGCACACCTGCATCCCGTGGATAAATGCCTGGTAGTGCAATTGCTGGGTCATAGGGTAGTTCTATTTTTAGTTTTTTGAGGAATGTCCATACTGTTTTCCAGAGTGGCTGCACCAGCTTGCATTCCCACCAACAATGCAAAAGAGATCCTCTTTCTCCGCATCCTCGCCAACATCTGTTCTTGCCTGAGTTGTTAATGTTAGCCATTCTGACAGGTGTGAGGTGGTATCTCATTGTGGTTTTGATTTGTATTTCCCTGATGATGAGTGATGTGGCGCGTTTTTTCATGTGTCGGTTGGCCATCTGGATGTCTTCTTTGGAGAAGTGTCTATTCATGTCTTTTGCCCAATCTTCACTGGATTATTTGTTTTTTGGGTGTTGAGTTTGATAAGTTCTTTATAGATTTTGGATACTAACCCTTTATCTGATATGTCATTTGCAAATATCTTCTCCCATTCTGTTGGTTGGCATCTAGTTTTGCTATTGTTTCCTTCACTGTGCAGAAGCTTTTTATTTTCATGAGGTACCAGTAGTTCATTTTTGCTTTTGCTTCCCTTGCCTCTGGAGACGTGTTGAGTAAAAAGTTGCTGCAGCCAAGATGAAAGAGGTTTTTGCCTGCTTTCTCCTTGAGGATTTTGATGGCTTCCTGTCTTACATTGAGGTCTTTCATCCACTTTGAGTTTATTTTTGTGTATGGTGTAAGAAAGTGGTCCAGGTTCATTCTTCTGCATGTCCACTGTCCAATTTTCCCAGCACCACTTGCTGAAGAGACTGTCTTGATTCCATTGGATATTCGTTCCTGCTTTGTCAAAGATTAGTTGGCCATATGTTTGTGGGTCCATTTCTGGGTTCTCTAGTCTGTTCCATCGATCTGAGTGTCTGCTCTTGTGCCAGTACCATACTGACTTGACAATTACAGCTTTGTAGTTTGGCTTGAAGTCTGGGATTGTGATGCCTCCTGCTTTTTTTTTCCTCTCTTTTCTCAAGATCACTTTGGCTATTTGGGGTCTTTTTTGGTTCCATACAAATTTTAGGATTATTTGTTCAAGCTCTGTGAAAAATGCTGGTGTTACTTTGATAGGGATTGCATTGAAAATGTAGACTGCTTTGGGTAGTATCTACATTTTAACAATATTTGTTGTTTCTACCCAGGAGTATGGAATCTTTTTCCATTTTTTTGTGTCTTCTTCAATTTCTTTCATAAGGTTTCTATAGTTTTAGGTGTATAGATTTTTCACCTCTTTGGTTAGATTTATTCCTAAGTATTTTATGGTTTTTGGGGCAACTGTAAATGGGATCGATTCCTTGATTTCTCTTTCTGTTGCTTCATTGTTGGTGTATAGGAATTCAATGTATTTCTATGCATTGATTTTATATCCTGCAACTTTGCTTCTGTGTTTTGATTTTATATCCTGCAAAGTTTGCAACTTTTTTCGTGCAATCTTTTGAGTTTTCCATATAGACTATCATGTCATCTGTGAAGAGTGAAAGTTTGACCTCCTCCTGGCTGATTTGGATGCCTTTTATTTCTTTGTGTTGTCTGATTGCAGAGGCTAAGACTTCCAATACTATGTTGAATAACAGTGGTGAGAGTGGACATCCCTGTCTTATTCCTGACCTTAGGGGACAGCTATCAGTTTTTCCCCAGTGAGGATGATATTAGCATTGGGTAGTTCATTATGGCTTTTATGATCTCGAGGTATGATCCTTCTATCCCTATTTTCTTGAGGGTTTTTATCAAGAAAGAATGCTGTATATTGTGAAATGCTTTCTCTGCATCTATTGAGAGGATCATATGGTTCTTGTCCTTATTTTATTGATGTGATGAATCACGTTCATTGTTTTGCGGATATTGAACCAGCCCTACATCCCAGGTATAAATCCCACTTGGTCGTGGTGAATACTTTTTTTAATGTATTATTGGATCCGGTTGGCTAGTATCTTGTTGAGGATTTTTGCATCCATGTTCATGAGGGAAATTGGTCTATAGTTCTCCTTTTTAGTGGGGTCTCTGTCTGGTTTTGGAATCAAGGTAATGCTGGCTTCATAGAAAGAGTTTGGAAGTTTTCCTTCCATTTCTATTTTTTGGAACAGTTTCAAGGGAATAGGTGTTAACTCTTCCTTAACTGTTTGGTAGAATTCCCCTGTAAAGTCATCTGGCCCTACACTCTGGTTTTTTGGCAGATTTTTTATTACTAATTCGATTTCCTTACTGGTTATGTGTCTGTTCAAATTTTCTATTTCTTCCTGTTTCAGTTTTGGTAGTTTGTATGTTTCTAGGAATTTGTCCATTTCTTCCAGATTGTCCATTTTATTGGCATATAATTGCTCATAATATTCTCTTATTATTGTTTTTATTTCTGCTGTGTTGTTTGTGATCTCTCCTCTTTCATTCTTGATTTTATTTATTTGGGTCTTTTCCTTTTTATTTTTGATCAAACTGGCTAGTGGTTTATCAATTTTGTTAATTCTTTCAAAGACCCAGCTTCTGGTTTCATTGATCTGTTCTACTGGTTTTGTTTTGTTTTGTTTTTTTGTATTTTGTTTTTTATTTTGGTTTCGATAGCATTAATTTCCGCTCTAATCTTTATTATTTCCTGTCTTCTGCTGGTTTGGGGTTTTATTTGCTGTTCTTTTTTCAGCTCCTTAAGGCGTAAGGTTAGGTTGTGTATCTGAGATCTTTCTTCCTTCTTTAGGAAGGCCTGGATTGCTATATACTTTCCTCTTATGACTGCCTTTACTGCATCCCAAAGGTTTTGGGTTGTGGTGTTGTCATTTTCATTGACTTCCATATACTTTTTAATTTCGTCTTTAACTGCTTGGGTAGCCCATTCATTCTTTAGTAGGATCTTCTTCAGTCTGCAAGTATTTGTTACTTTTCCAAATTTTTTCTTGTGGTTAATTTTGAGGTTCATAGTGCTGTGGTCTGCAAATATGCACGGTATGATCTCTATCTTTTTGTACTTACTTAGGGCTGATTTGTGTCCCAGTATATGGTTTATTCTGGAGAATGTTCCATGTGTACTGGAGAAGAATGTATATTCTGCTGCTTTAGGATGAAATGTTCTGAATATATCTGTTAAGCCCATCTGGTCCAGTGTGTCATTCAAAGCCATTGTTTCCTTGTTGGGTTTTTTGATTAGATGATGTGTCCATTGCTGTGAGTGGGGTGTTGAAGTCTACTATTACGGTATTACTATCGATGTGTTTATTTATGTTTGTTATTAATTTATTTATATATTTTGGTGCTTGCACATTTGGCACGTAAATGTTTACAATTGTTAGGTCTTCTTGGTGGATAGATCCCTTGATTATGATATAATGCCCTTCTTCATCACTTGATACAGTCTTTATTTCAAAGTCTAGATTCTCTGATATAAGTATGGCTACTCCGGCTATCTTTTGTTGACCATTAGCATGATAGATGGTTCTCCATCCCCTTATTTTCAATCTAAAGGTGTCTTTATGTCTAAAGTGGGTCTCTTGTAAACAGCATATAGACTGATCTTGTTTTCTTATCCATTCGGTTACCCTATGTCTTTTGATTGGAGCATTGAGTCCACTGACACCTAGAGTGAGTACTGAAAGATATGAATTTATTGCCATTATGATGCTTGTGAGTTGGAGTTTCTGGTGGTGTTCTCTGGTCTTTTCTAATATTTGTTGCTTTTGGCATATATATACATATATGTATATACATGTATATGTATGTATATATATACATATATATGTATATATATGTATATATATACATATATATGTATGTATATTCATCTTTTCTCGCCTCAGAGATTCCCCCTTAAAATTTCTTTCAGGGCTGATTTAGTGGTCACAAGATCCTTTAATTTTTGTTTGTCTAGGAAACTTTTAATCTCACCTTCTGTTTTGAATGACAGCCTTGCTGGATAAAGAATTCTTGGCTGCATATTTTTATGATTCAGCACATCGAATATATCCCACCACCTCTTTCTGGCCTGCCAAGTTTGTGTGGATAGGTCTGCTGCAAACCTGATCTGTCTTCCCTTGTAGGTTAGGGACTTTTTTTCCCTTGCTGCTTTCATGATTCTCTCCTTGCCTGAGTATTTTGTGAACTTGACTATTGTATGTCTTGGTGATAGTCAGTTTTTGTTGAATCTAATGGAAGTCCTCTGTGCTTCCTGGATTTTGATGTCTGTGTCTTTCCCCACATTAGGAAAGTTTTGTGCTATGATTTGCTCACATAACCCTCTACCCCTATTTCTCTCTCTTCCTCTTTTGGGACCCCTATGATTCTGATGTTGTTCCTTTTTAATGAGTCACTGATTTCTCTAATTCTTAAATCGTGCTCTGTATTATTTTTTTCTGCTTCATTATTCTCTATAAGTTTGTCCTCTGTATCGCTGATTCTCTGTTCTGCCTCATCCATCATTGCCACCGCTGCATCTATCCATGATTGCAGCTCAGTTATAGCATTTTTAATTTCATCCTGACTAGCTTTTACTTCTTTTGTCTCTGCAGAAAGGGATTCTACGCTATTTTTGACTCCAGCTAGTATTCTTTTTTTTTTTTTAATTTTTTTTCAATGTTTTTATTTATTTTTGGGACAGAGAGAGACAGAGCATGAACGGGGGAGGTGCAGAGAGAGAGGGAGACACAGAATCGGAAACAGGCTCCAGGCTCCGAGCCATCAGCCCCGAGCCTGACGCGGGGCTCGAACTCACGGACCGCGAGATCGTGACCTGGCTGAAGTCGGACGCTTAACCGACTGCGCCACCCAGGCGCCCCTCCAGCTAGTATTCTTATTATCATGATTTTAAATTCTGGTCCAGACATCTTGCTTGTATATGTGTTGGTTAAATCCCTGGCTGTCGTTTCTTCATGCTCTTTCTTTCGGGGTGAATTCCTTCGTTTTGTCATTTTGAAGGGAGAAAAGGAATTAATACGGTAGAAAAATTGAAGTTAAAAAATTAAAATTAAAAATAAAAACACATACATACCAAAATCGAATAGATGATGCTAGATCCTAGGTGTGTTTTGGTCTGGGTGTTGAAAGTGGTTTGACAGATTAGAGAAAAAAAAAGGGGGAGGGGAAGGAAAAAAAGGAAATAATTTGAGAATTTGAGAAAATAAATACACCGAAGTAGACTAAAATGAGATGATGGGGGTAAAATAGGATTTGAAAAAATATACCCAGAAGTAAAGAATATAGTAGAAAAAATTAAAGAAAATATTTTTTAATAAAAATTAAAAATAAATATGATTTTTTTTATTTTTCTGTATTCAAGAAAAAAGAAAAGAAATGAAAAAGGGAAAAAAGATTTAAAAAAGAGAAAGAAAAAAAAGGAAATTGTTTGAAATTTGAAAAAGTGAATACACTGTAGTAGACTAAAATAAAATGATGGAAGTAAAATAGAATTTGAAAACATATACATAAAAGCAAAAAATATAGGAATAAAAATTAAAAAATATATTTTTAATAAAAATTGAAAATAAAAATGAATTTTTTTCTCTTTCTGCCAAATTCTGTTGTTCAGGTTGTGCAGATGGTTGTGTTAATCCTCCAATCAGTTTTCTATGTGTGTAGGATGGTTTAGTGTTGGTCTGGCTGTATTTCATGGACACAAGACACACAAAAAACTTCCATGCTGTTCCGCCATCTTGGCTCCTCCCTAGCATATATATTTTTTTAATCAGTGTTTTGGTTTTCTTCAGAATAATACTCAAAAGTGTGGAATTGCTAGATCATGTGATACTTCTACTATTTTTTAAGTTTATTTATTTATTTTGAAGGAGAGAGAGAGAGTGGTGGAGGGGCAGAGAGTCAGGGAGAGAGAGAGAATCCCTAGCTGGCTCTGCACAGTCCTCCCCATGCTGGGCTGGATCACACAAACCATGGTTAAGCTGAAATCAAGAGTCAGATGCTTAACCAACTGAGCCAGACAGAGGCCCCTCTACTTTCAATTTTTGAGAAATCTCCATACACTTTCCTACCAATTTACATTCTCACCATTAGGTCATACTTGTTCCCTTTTATTCCACATCCTCACCAACACTTGTTATTTCTAGTCTTTTTTGATAATAGCACTTCTAACTGGTGTGGGGCCATATGTCATCGTGGTTTCGGTTTATATTTCCCTGATGATTAATGATGGAGAACATCTTTTTATATACCTGATGGCCATCTGTATGTCTTCTTTAGAAAAACGTTTACTCCTATATTCTGTTAATTTTTTAATTGGATTATCTTTTTTTGCTATTGAGTTGTATGAGTTCTTTCTATATTTTGAGTAGTGGCCCCTTAACACGTACATAATTTGCAAATATTCTCTCCCATTCAGTAGGTTGCTTTTTCATTTTCTTGAAAGTTTCCTTTGCTGTGCAGAAGCTTTTTACTTTGATGTAGTCCCACTTGCTTATTTTTGTCTTTGGCATCAGATTCAAAGAACTATTGCCAAGACCCAAGTCAAGGGGCTTACTACCTATGTTTTCTTTTAGGAGGTTTATGGTTTTATTCTTTATATTCACGTCTAACCCATTTTAAATTAATTTTTGTATATGGTGCAAGAAAGTAGTCCAGTTTCATTCTTTTGCATGTGGCTGTCCAGTTTTTCCAAAACCATTTATTGAAGAAACTTTTCTTTCCCCATTGTATATTCATGGTCCCTTCTTGTAAATTAATGGACTGTTATGTGTGAGTTTATTTCTGGGCACTGTATTCTGTTCCATTGTTCCATATGTCTGTTTTTATGCCAATACCATACCATTTTACTTTATTTTTGTTATAGTCTGAAATATAGGAGTGTAATGCTTCTAGCTTTGTTCTTTTTCCTCAAGATTTTTTTGAATATTTGGGGTCTTTGATGGTTACATACAAATTTTAAGATTTTTTTTGTTCTATTTCTCTGAAAGATGCCATTGGAATTTTGATAAGGATTGTGTTGAAACTGTTCATTTGAGCATGGATATTTTAATGATATAAGTTCTTCCAACCCATAAGTAAAGTATATATTTCTATTTATTTGTGTCTTCTCCAATTTTTAAAATTAATACCATGTAGTCTCTTACCTTTTTGGTTAAATTTATTCCTAATATCTTATTCTTTTTCATGCAATTGTAAAAGGAATTGCCTCTTAATTTTTCTTTCTGATTGTTCGATAGCAGTGATTAGAAAGAAAACAGATTTTTACATATTGATTTTATGTCCTGCAACTTCACTGAATTTGTGTATTAGTCCTAACGGTTTTTTGATGGAGTCTTTTGGATTTGCTATATATAAATATCATGTCATCTGCAAATAGTAACAATTTTACTTTTTTTCCAATTTGGATACATTTTATTTCTTTTTCTTGACAAACCGCTCTGTCTAGAATTTCCAATACTATGTTGAATAAAAGTGGCAAGAGTGGGATGGGTATGCTTGTCTCATTCTGATCTTAGAGTAAAAAGCTTTCAGCTTTTCACTGTTACATATTATGTTAGCTACAGGCTCTCGCCATATCTTAGGCTGAGGATGTTTCCTCTGTACTCTCTTTGTTAAGGGTTTTTATCATAAATGGCTGTTGAATATTTTCAAATGCTTTCTCAGCATCTCTTGAGATGATCATATGATTTTTATCCTTCATTTTGTTAATGTGGGATACGATCCTGACTGATTTGCAGATGTTGAACCATCCGTGTATCCCTGGACTAAGTCCCAACTGATCATGGTGTGTGATCACTTTAACCTACTTGTGAATTTGGTTTGCTGAGATTTTGTTGAGGACTTTTGTCATCTATGCTCATCAGGAATATTGCCTTGTAATTTTTGTTTTTCCTTGTAGAATCCTTATGTGGTTTTGGTATCAGGCAGTAGTAGACTTGAAAAATTTATTTGGAAGAGTTCTCTCCTTTTCTAATTTGGAAGAGATTGAGAAGAAATCTTTAACTGTTTGGAAGGACGTGCTAGTGAAGTCGCCCAGTCCTGGACTTTTGTTGTTGGGATGCTGTTGATTACTGACTCAATCTCCTAACAAGTAATGGGTCTGTTCAGATTATTTATTTCATCATGATTTGAACTTGGTAGACTGTGTGTTTCCAGAAATATATCCACTTATTCTACATTGCTTAATTTAGCATATAATTGTTCACAATAGTCTTTTATAACTGTTTTCATTTCTGTTGTATCTGTTGTGATATCTTCTCTCATTTCTGACTGTTATCTAATTTGGATTGTCTTTCTCTTTCTTGGTGAGTCTAGCTAAAGGTTTGTCAATTTTGCTTATTTTTTAAAGAACCAACTCTTACTCCCACTTATCTTTTCTATTGCCTTTTTTATTTTCTATTTCATTAGGTATATTCTAATCTTTATTTCTTTCATTGTACAAACTTTCAGCCCAATAAGCATATTAAGACTAGTTTTAAACATAGTAGCTCCTTATACTCGTGTTTTTACATTCCCTAGTCTGGCTTCAGGGAAAAAAATACTGTTGCAAAAGAAAATAATTTTTAAATAATCTTTTCTGAAATCCTGTATTAACCAGAAGGAAAATATGTATGCCAACTGAAATTCAACTAATTGAAGTAATTTTGTCTTGTTTTTGTTTCTGTTTTCACAATTGTATTTTCTTCTATATGTCTTTTGTTCTTTCCCTTTGTATTCTGCACACACACACACAAAAATACTTTGTGTTTTCAATACCCAGTTGTCCAACGTTTTTTATAGAACTGAAATCTTCTCAGAAAGAACATCAGGATTTATCTTGAAATACTAGTGACAATAATGCTGAATGGGATTGAAGCTAATATTATTTCAGACCGACCAGTTTGTGATTGCATTTTGTATATATTACCCCTGGAGTGTCAGTTCAAAGTGGGAGGGATTTTGAAGGTCTTCTTTTATTCTCCCATCCTAGTATCTAGGATTGTGCCTGGAGGCATCCAGTATATATTTACTGAACATTATTGAATAAGTCTTCCAAACAATTCAACATGAAGATATTATTAATTGTCCCCTATTTTACTGCTTGGAACGGAATGGAACTTTTGAACGGAAGTTTCGATAGATTTTAGATTTTTCCAAAGCGAGACTTTTCCAAAGCGAGACTTTTCCAAAGAGAGACTTGAGGCAAGCCTGATATTTGGATCTGTTGAACGATGCTCCTGGAAACTTACCTTCCTTCCATCCAGTCTTATAAATGCACAGGAATTTGTATGAGTATTTTGCACCAATTACTTAAACCTAGTGTGCGAGTGAGCATATAGCAGATTCTTCAGGTTAATTAGGAGGAGGGGGATAGGAGGCCGTATAACAGGAGCCAGAAATCAAACCTAAGTCTAATTGTAGCCATATGTTTCCCTTTAATCTACACCGCCTCGCATGGAAACATGAGCTGGTGTTGAGAATGTAAATTCTGTATGTTATCCAACGTTCAGAGTATGACTGTGTGTGGGTCTGTACATGTGTGCATTTGTGTATATATAAGAGAGTGGAATTTTGGAGTGAATTAGAATATATTTTAAATAACTTTCTCACAGATCATTCCATCTGTCAGAATTTGAATCACGCATCCAGCTCAAATTGACATCTCTCATAATATAATATATTCATTACCGTCTATCTTATAAACTTGATTTCTCAGATATCTTTGTGCATATGTCACAATGCATATATCGTTATTTGTTTTTATCACAATATAAGGCATTATGTTAGGGGCTAACAGTTTTTGCCCTAAGGCCCTGATAGTGAGCATTCCAAGAAATGAAGAAGTGTATCTTGTACTATATACACTAGTAATATTGTCTTAAGAAATTTTTGCTGAAGTAAAGTGTGGAAAATGTACTAACTGTGTTGATTATATAACAATAGTTAACTTTTACCAGAAATGTCCGGTATGCCAAGCAATGTCTAGGAGTTTTAGAAATACAATTCCATCTAATCCCCACAATAATCCACCAAATAAGTACTACTATTATCACTCTCATGATCCCAGTAATGACATTAGGGGTAAGATAATATGCCCAAGATGATACAGCTAGTCAAAAGGGAAACTGGGGATTAAAATAAGACCATGGGCACCTGGGTGTCTCAGTCGGTTGAACATCCAGCTCTTGATTTCGGCTCAGGTCACGATGCCAGGGTTGTGGGATCGCCTCCACATCAGGCTCTGTGCAGAATGCAGATTAAGATTAAGATTATGTTTTAAGATTCTGTTTCTCTCTCCCTCTACCACTGTCCCCCAGCGCGTGCTCTCTCTCTCTCTCTCTCTCTCTCTCTCTCTCTCTCTCTCAAATAAAAAGTATTAAGAATAAAAAGAAGACTGATCCTTATCAATTGTTTTGGTGAGAAATGAGTCCCACCTCTTACCCCCATGCAGAGTTCTGCCTCCTAATGAATGAGAGCAGTGATCCACAACATGCTGCTCACTAGCGTGATATCCAGAAAAGGGTCCAGGTCTCATGACGGCCAATCTGGTGGTATTTATGTTACTTCACTAAACTCTGAACTACCCTACATGAACTCACATCTCTCTTGCTGAAAGTTGTATCCTAGGACTTGGTATATGGCACGTTATATACTTCATGCCAAAATAAATGTTTGTTTTTTTGAATTAGTGGGTAAAAACAGAATCAAATTCCTTACCTGTCTATAATAATCTGATTCTCATGTGGAAAGGTAGCTATTTCAGACACACAATTGCCGTGTTTAAGGCCTGTGTTTCCAAAGAAGCACATTCTCTATTGCTCTGTAAGCCCATATTCATCAAGATACTGCATTTATTATTTTGGATATGAAGTCCTGAGCTAGTTTGATAATGACATTAATTGTCGTGTATATCTAGAACAACCCCTGAGGACTTTGTAAAATCTGAATATACGTACCACATGATTCATTCCTTAGGTAGGCATCTCTGGGGTGTGTCAGGATGGCTAGTGTTCAGTCACAGGTGAGTGAGAGATATTTGGAAATGTCAGTGTTAGCAAAGAGAATGAAATCTGCATTTGAAAAATTGCCCAGAGGTTTCAGCAAGGTTAACTCTTCTGAGATGTGCAAAAGGCAGTGTGCCAAGTCCCCAAACTGCCTAAGCAATCAGATAAACACACACGTTTGCATGTGACAGTGACCATTGACAGATGACCTAGGAGAGCCTGCCAGAAAACATGTCTCGATTAGTACTTGACTGGATGCTCTCCTGTGCCTTGTGCAGCGAGCTGATCTCTGTTTGGTAAGGCAAATGCACTTCTTTGTAACACTGGTGTGCAGCCACAGTTTGGGCCTATTTATTCCACATTCTCATCAGTCTTTCAAGTGTGCGATAGTTTTTTAAGGCCTCATTTAAAGCCCTGAGATAAACAATGGATATAATAAATCTGTGAATCGCATGAGTAAAGATGAAATAAACCTCAATGCTATATGAGAGATAATTATCAGGATTCTAATGCTAGGAGCGTGTGTGTGTGTGTGTGTGTGTGTGTGTGTGTGTGTTTCGTTTTTATTCTTGTCATTGAAATGGTAAAATATGTGTTCATTACTAAGGCTATATTTATTTCTTGATCGTGGTGGCTATCAGGAAGGACAGGGTAACCATGAGAATAGAATAGGACAAAGAGTCCCTAGGCATGGCTTCAAGCCAGAGCTGTGAAACTACCCACCTAGGTGCTCTCTGCCTGGTGTATGGGTTTAATCTTAAGTAATATGAGAATTAAATGATCTCTAGAGGTCTATTTTCTTCTCTACAATCCAATAATATTTTGTCTTTTGAAACGTTATTTGGCATTTCTGAAAAGTTCACTCAGCACACTCAATATAATAGCTTTATAGAAAGGAAATCTGTAATTCCTGTATTCCAGGAGTTGTGGTGTATGTGTGTGTGTGTGTGTGTGTGTTATGTGGATTCATTCTTGGGCTTATGCATTTTTATGTGTTTGAAACACCTGCTATATAATAGAAGTTCTTCAAATAAACATCTTTCAAGTTTTAGATATCTACTTCCTTCCCGCTTCTCCTTTCTTCTTGTAAGAACAACACAATGATGTAAAAGAGTGAAAAGCATTTAAAATTTGTTAACATGAATTGCACAGTTAGGAGCAATCCTTCTGAAACCTCTGCATCTGATTATGATAATTAGAATCATAACCATGAATTATCTAGTCATTAAGCCATATATCTTGCTATTACAGAATCATAGGTATGGATTATCCAATCATTAAGCCATTTATATTATTATCATTATCCAATCATATGTAACACTTTTTAAAAATGTAGCTCTCTGAAGGCATCAGCACAATGTTCAAGGAGTCATCTCTCCAGGGGACAAGATACCAGATGGGGAGAGATACACTGTGGGAAGCCTGATATTCCCCAGCGCTTTCTTCTTAAATCCAAGTAAATAGCAAGGAATGGGTTAAAAAGTCTAAGCAAAACTTTTGATAGAATCAGTTTCAGGGTGAAAAACAATGGAAATGTAGGGCCCATTGAGGAGAAGATACCCTGGCAAACATCTCTGGATTTTATTTGTGATTCCTGAAAGGTTTCTTCTTAGAGCAAATGCACTAGAAGTGGACCATGCCACACTTAGACTGGAATCATCTTACTACAGATTGAATTAAAGCGATCTTCCAGAAGAAAATAATATCTTCTCTGGAAAAACAAAACAAAACAAAAATACAGTATCTAGAGACTCTACAATGTTTCATATATTCGGTCTAGAATTTAAAAAAAAAATTACAGGCATGCCTAAAGATAGGAAGAAATGATTCAAAACAACACAAAAATTGAGACAATAGAGGCAGATAGGCCAACATATGTTGGAGTTAGTGATGAACTTTAAAATAAATGTAAAAAAAAAAAATCTGATCAAGAAAATGCAACACAAAATGAAGGGTTTTGCCAGAGTACTGCAATCTATGTAAGATGCAAGACATTAAACTGGAATCATTAAACTATGTAAGACATTAAACTATGTAAGACATTAAACGAGAATCAAAACTATAATACCTACAATATATTTAATGAGATAAGTAACAAATGAAAAACAATAAAAGAACAATTAGTGAGCTGAAATCTAGCTAAGTAAAAACATATCTGAATGGAAAGAAGGAAAGAAAAAATTAAATAAATAAATAAACAAATAAATACATTCAGTAAAGATCGTCTACAGTCATATGAAACAATGGAAAGTTTTATTGTCCGTGAGGTTAAAGTAGAAGAAAAGAAGAAACAGAATGAGACGACAACAGTATTTGAAAATTATTCGGAAAGATTTTTGTTGTTGTTGTGTTTTTAGAGACAGAGAGAGAGAACGAGCATCTGTGCATGCTCATGTGCACAGGGGAGGGGAAGAGGGGGAGAGAGAGAATTAAGCCTGTTAGACACTCAATGCAGAGCCCAATGCAGGCTTTGATCTCATGACCCTGGGATCACAACCTGAGCCAAAATCAAGATTCAGGCACTTAAACGACTGAGCCATCCAGGCACCCCTAGAATTTTTTTTTTCAAAATTGTTGAAAGACATCCAACCACAGATTCTTAAAGATTTATTAATGCAAAACAGAATATTTACAATAAAGCCACACTGAGGTACATCATACCAAAATTGCTGAATGCCAAAGATGAAGAGAAAATTTTGCAAGCAACACACAGTGTCTTTAAAGGAGCAATAATAAAACCGATGGCTAACCTTCAATAGAAATAAAGGAAGTCAAATTAAGTCTTTAATTACCAGCCCAGATTAAAACAAAACCAAAAATACTTCCTACCACAAGAGAGGTTGGAATTTAAAACAAGAAAAAGACAAAGATGGTGATGCAAGTACCATCAGAAAGAAACTTTGGGTCCATCTGGGTGGTTTAGTTGGTTAAGCTTCTGATTCTTGATTATGGCTCAGGTCACGATCTCATGGTTTGTGAGTTTGAGCCCTGCATTGGGCTCTGTGCTGACAGTATGGAGCCTGCTTGGGAATCTCTCTCTTCTCTCTCTCTGCCCCTTGCTCACACACTCTCTCTCTCAAAATAAATAAATTAGTTAAAAAAAAAAGAGGGGCGCCTGGGTGGCTCAGTTGGTTAGGCAACAGACTTCGACTCAGGTCACGTTCTCACAGTTCATGAGTTCAAGCCCCATGTCAGGCTCTGGGCTGACAGCTTAGAAGCTGGAGCCTGATTCAGATTCAGTGTCTCCCTCTCTCTGCCCCTCCCCGCTTGCTCTCTGTCTCTGTCTCTGTCTCTCTCTGTCTCTGTCTCTCTCAAAGATACGTAAACATTTATAAATAAATAAATAAATAAATATTAAAAATAATCTTTGAATAGCTATATTAGTACCAGTTCAAGCAGTTCTGAGACATATTTTTCAAAACTATATTTCATAAAGATAAAATTGACAGTCTACTGAAATAATTCAACACTTATAAATTTGTAGGCATTTAATAACATAGCCTCAAAAAATGAAAGAAAACAAAGCAAACCAACAGAAATAAGGGGAAAATAGATATACCTGCAATCATATGGAAGATTTTAAAACACATTCCATAAATACTGATAGATCAACCAGACAAATATTCTGCAAGGATATATATAATAAACCAGGTTGACTTAATTGACATGCAAAGAACCCTGAATTCTCAAATTGCACAGCCCTCATTTTTTTCAAGTGCACGTGGAGCACTGACAACATTAAGAATACAATACACCATTGGGTTGTAAAGCAAGGAATCTTTCAAGGAATCTTTCAAGGGATCTTTAAAAAATTCCTCATTCAACTTGACAAGATTCACTGGTCTTGGGTTTGAATGTAAGTCAAACTCTGTAGACACAATAGGCTTTGTCCGCCACCGAGTTTATTAGCTTTAAGAAAAGATACATCACACACGCTACAGCAAAAATGGCGAAACACAGGAGTCTCAGACACAGTACCCCCATGACTTCAGTATGCTCTTGGGATGTGAATGGCATGAGAGACTGAGCTGAGTATGTGTGAAACCACTTCAGTCCCAAGAAGCTAGCTTCTTTAGCTTTAATAACTGGTTATATGTGTGCTCTAGGATACATGGCTCTCTCCCATTTTTCAGAGTAGCTCAAACTCCACCGATTGCAGGTTACTCAATAAACAGTCTCAACAATTAGGCACGTGTGCTTAGTCAAAGCATAGCATTTATTACAGATCCAGTTTGCTCCTATAAATTTCTTGACTTATTATTGCAAAAGGATTCTAGCAAGTTTACCCCTCGGGTGAGACTAGAGAAAACAACACAGATCAACTGTTAACTAACCCCCCAAACAAGAAATCATGAACATGAAGATAATTATAACTCATACAAATATTTGGAAATTAAATCATGCATTTCTAAATGAACAAAGGAAAAACCAAAAGAGAATACAACAACAACAACAAAAAATCAACACCTGTAAGAGTTAAGGGAAGTTGTGTTTAGAAAGAAGATAGGCCAAGAGTAACAAATCAAATCTAATGAATATAGAAAGAAGGAAAACTACAAGATATATAGCAAATGTACAATAGAAATCTTAAAGCATACCAAAGTTTTTTTTTTCTTTGCAAATTATAATAAAATTTCTACAATGAGTGATCAATAAAATGAGAATACACAAGTTAACAATATTCAAAACTATAAAAAATATACATTATATTCAAACATATGATACACAAATTAACAACACCAAAATTTTTAAAACATACATTAAGAACATTGAGATGATACTATAAATATTTGTATGCTATAAGTTTATGATAAAATCCAATGACCATGGATGATTTAAGAGAGAAATGGCTACCTTTACAATATTTGTGCACCCAAAAACATGCAAGTAGCTTTATATTAAATAGTAAATATTGAAAACTGTCACTTTGAGGTTAGAGACAGACTAGTCACCTTCTAGGCAACATAGTACTGGAGATCTCAGTAACAAAGTGAGACAAGTTTAAATATGTAAAGAGTGGAGAGTAAGTAATAAAACTCTCATTATTTATATATGTATTTTTCTACATGCACATGGCTATGTATGTAAGAAAGTTAAAACGATTGCAAAAAAGATTATTGGAAGTAATTTGTGAATTGAGCAAGGCTCTTGAGTTCAAGATTGTGATAAAAAATAAATTCTAGTTTTACCGACTAGAAAAGAGAGATTAGAAAATGGAGTTGAAAGCAATGTCATTTACAGTTGAATCAATCCAATGCCCAAGAAGAAATCTACTGAAAACATTGTGTGAAGTGTTTATAGAGAAATGCAACACACGTTGAGACTAACTAAAAAGACTCAAATAAATGAAGAGATTTATTTGTCTTTTTTTTTTTTTACATTTATTTGTTTTGAGAGAGAGAAAGAGAGTTTGCATGCAAGAGGGGGAAGGGCAGAAAGAGGAAGAGACTCCTAAGGAAACTCCATGCTGTCAGCGCACAGCCCAACGTGGGGCTTGATCTGTCAAACTGTGAGATCACAACCTCACGTGACATCAAGAGTATGTGATGCTTAACTGGCTAAGCCACCCAGGTGTCCCAAGATTTACTAGTCTTGGTAGGAAGTTTCAATTTTGTAAATATGTCAATTCTCAAATAAGTTACGAGATTCCAATCAACATTGCAATAATTTCCCTTGACAAGCTGATTCCGGTAATTATAGAGAAATTCAAAGAGCCAATATAGCAAAGATAAAGTTAGAGGACTTACAGTATCAAGTATCAAGACTTCTATAGTAACAGAAATCACGATGCCACAGTATTGGCACAGGGATAGATACAGACTTATGAAACCAAATACAGAGCTTAGAGAGATGAGCACACAGACAGAGTTACTTGATACGTGACAGAGAAGTCACTTCATCGCAATAAAGACAGAATGGCCTGGTTAATAAATGGTGCTGGGACAACTGAATCATAATTATAATAAACATGGTTCCTATCTTAAACCTTTCACAAAGTGCACTGCAGATAGCTCTTTGACTTACATGAAGGATAAAACAATAGTGACAAAAGCAACCAAAACCAATGCCCAGCTTCCAGAAGACAACATAAGAACATGTGTTCATAACTTTCAGTGCACAAATATTTCTTAAACTGAACATGAAAAGAACTGGCTGTACAGGAAGAGATCGGACATTCTGACTAAACACGTAAAACTTCTTGTTTAGTTAAGAACAACGTAGAAAAGATCAGAGCATGTGACACAGAGGAGGAGAAAATATGTGTAATATATGTATCTGTCAAAGGGTGAGCATTTTAAAGATCTCATTACAGCCACTAAGGAAAAAAAAAAATCTGAGTAAAGGACTGAGAAGTCCCTGCACAAGAAAGTATATTCAGATATCCAATGAATATTTGAATGTGTTCTACTTCACTTGTTATTTGGCAAATGCAAATCAAGAGCACAATAGAATATTCTCACCTATCCCCACTTAAGTAATAGAATAGCAAAACTAGCAAAATAAAATACTTCAAAACACCATGTATTGGTGAGGATGAGTTACAACAGGCCTCTCATAAAATGTCATTGGGAATTCCAATTGGTAGAACCATTTTGATAAGTGTGGTTTTTTTTTGCTCTAAATTTTAACGTATGCATACTCTATGACCCTATAAGCCCCCCATCTCTGTATGTGTTCAACATAGGTGCATAAGTATATCACTGACGCATAGGCACAAGAAAAGCATTACTCATAAATAGCCCAATGGAGAAATAATAAAATTCCCATCAAGTATAGCATGGCAGTTATAGTCTGTGGTGTACTCATTCTACATATTAATAACGTTATCAAATTAAACTTAAATTTTCCAATAATATGTATGAACCTCACAGACACAAATTTGAATAAAACAAAAGGACATAAGACAATACATGCTCTGTGATGTCTGTCATGTAAAAACGAAATGGGAAAAACTAATCAATCATTATAGAAGTCAGAATGATGTTTATCTTTCAGGAGATGACACCTAGGGTAGGCCCGAGGCAGGCTTCTGGAAAGCTGCTAACATTTTCTTTCCCAATCTGGTAGTAGTTACACAGATGTGTTTACTCTTCAATACTTACCAAGCCATACTATTCTGATCAGTGCACCCTTCTCTGTATGTGCTCTATTTCAAAAATAAAATACAGTGATAAATACTCAAAAGAGATCATGTTAACAAAAGTAACCAGTGTTGTTCTCTATAAACTGGAAGAACAGTGTGGTGGGGTACACTGTTCTAATCCCTAGTAACCAATTCGAAAACGGAAAATTATCTAGTTGTGTTTTGTAGGGAATTTGCGGATAAACAGAAAATTGGAATTTAACCAATATTCTGAAACACTACAACAGTTTGGCTATAAAGATTCAGCCGAAAGGGAGGTTAATGGCTCAGCCAAAATTTTAACTAAGATATTTGGCCATTTTGGGACTATGTCAATAATCAGTTCAAGGGATGGAGGCTATTTAGATGGAGAAAGAGGTGGAAGGAGCAGTGGGTAAAGGAAATCACATTGGCAGTAGGATTAGGCCCTGCAACCAAACTGAAGCTGTACCCGTCTTATCTCCTGGGTGTAAGGCTAGAACAGGAGGTAATAACTAATAACTTCATGAATTGTAACCAGAAACACTCCTTCATAATTGATAGCCTTGCCTATTCTTGAAGTTAAACCTAGTCAGAAAAATAGGGAACATACACAACCTCACTCTTACATGATATTTTCTGATCATATTATATAATAGCCATATTTCAGGGCCTGGGCGTGGCTTGGTTGGTTGACCATCCCACTCCTGATTTTGGTTCAGGTCATTATCTCATGGTTCATGAGACTGAGCCCCACATGGAGCCCTGTGCTGACAGTGCAGAGCCTGCTTGGGATTCTTTCTCTCTCTCTCTGACCCTCCCCTGCTCTCTCTCTCTCTCAAAAATAATAAATAAACCTATTTTTTTAAATAACCATATTTCATTTATTCATTCAGCCATTATATGGCACCTGCATAAATTGAAATAGAGTTGAGAATCAGTAAATGGATAACAAAAAGTCTTAAGCTGAAAAGATGTCAGCGCTAAATTAAATTGCTCACAGGAAATACCTCTGGATTTAACTCATGTCCTTCGATTCTTTATCATTTTCACTTATCTGCTTTCCATAAAATTATGACACCAGGATTAAATATTCTCATATTCTAGAATGCCAGTATTTTTTTGAACACATTAACTCTACTTTAGACATTGATGAGTGGCCTCAGTCATTCTGTTTGATATAAAAGTGTTGGTTCTTTCGCCCCTTCTGTGTTTCTTCAATGTCCCTGAGAACATAACCTTCTTTACACTATCATTCAGCAACAGATTCCACCCCCAACCTCTTATCTCCTCTTGTTCACTGCCACGGAAGGAAAGAGTTTTGCTTGGATCTTGTAGGAGGACCTCTGAAGTACATGATCTTTCCATAGGAGAAAGATGAAATTAGGGTCATCTCTCCCAACTTAGTGAAGAGAGAAATTAAAAGTGTTGGAAAGAAGCATTTCTCAGAAGTGGTGGTTCTGAGTGATCTGATCATGGAAGATGAACACCGCAAGAGACCATTGGACAAGGACCACTGAAGCAAGTTAATGCTGGGAGCACGCAGAGCTGGTGGGAACAGAAGTAGAACAAATTAGGGAAAGTCAGCAGTGGCTGATACTTTCCATTAAAATGATGATGCTTGTTTATCATTTATTATATTGCAAACTTGTGTTTTTATTGTAGTTTTGAATTGTTTGTACATTTTAATAGTAGAAATGCATTGCTTTTTGTCTCCTTAAATTTGTTTCATGAATAATTTGTTTTATGAATTATAAATACAAACACTTTATATCTCATAAATATAAGTATATAAGGATATAAAAACACTTTATATAAATATAAAAATACAACATCAATGTTTTGATATGATACTCTATATATATATATATATATATATATATATATATACACATACACACACACAATATATATGTATACATAAAACTTGATAGGTTACATGGATAGATGAATGCAGGTCACTACAAAATACAGAATATTGAAAGCAAAAAATTCAAGGGGCGCCTGGGTGGCTCTGTCGTCTAAGCATCCAAATTTGGCTCAGGTGACGATCTTCATGTTCTGTGAGTTCAAGCCCAGCATCAGACTCCGTGCTGACAGCTCAGATCCTGGAGCTATGTTGGATTCTATGTCTCCCTCTCTCTCTGCTCCTCTTCCTGCTCGCGCTCTGTCTCTTTCTCTCACACAAAATAAATAAACGTTAATTTAAAAAAAAAAAGGCAAAAAGTTGGAAATAGAAGGCTGAGGCAGGTTTACCAGAGGCAGTAAAAAACGGCAATGAATCTGACAGTGATGGAAGAGAGGAAAAATATATCAAAAGGAAATATAAGAAATAAAATGAAGCCCTCTAGTTATGGTCAAATATGATATGACCTCCTGAAGATGTTTCCACCATAGCTTAGAAAAATTTTAACATTCATAGTGATGAGCCGGAGGAATATGGGAAATATTTATTGCATTCTTTAAAAATAGGCATCAAGTGCTATAGTTCTGGGTTTATAAAAATAGATAAGTTTTAGATATGTCAAGGAAACTTGCCATTAAAATGTGATTTATAAAGCAATTTTCTAAATGTTAAAAAAAATACACTCATCTATGTCTCACTTTTAAAACTATCCCCTGGTGGAAGTTCATTGAGTTTTTCTATTTGAATAGAAGAGGCTTCCTTTTGTTAATGCACTTTTGTTAATTGCACGCTTAATGAATCTCTACAGGAGGCCACCATGAAAGAGGCAGCATGCTATTCCTCAAGGAAATGTTTCCCGTTTCTACTGACACATGTCCCCAGATGAACCTTTCTGTTTCTATCAAATCTCTCAAATAGTGTGGAGACTTGGAGAAATCCAACAGATGCTATACCTCTCCATTTGAGGTATTAAAATAGTGGAAATGAGTAAAGCGGCTGCTTCATATGATTACAGTTAAAGGAGTTTTTATGAAGTATCAAAATATTGGTGATTTTGTCTTAATTTAAATACTGTAAATAATTTTATATTACTTACTATTATATTCGTATTAGGGATGGACGCATGAGGACTTCTATGGGCTGGAGAAGTGTCAGCAAAGCACAGATTTATGGGGCCAATTAAACAATAGGCTTCATATACCTTGGTTAAATAAGTCTGTAATCAGGCAGTTTCTCATTATTATCTGTAAAGATGAGTAGAAATTGATGAGCACATGTGTTTTTGGCATAATTATTTCAGAGATCAGTTAACATGTAACTGCAATGCTGTTAACAAAGTCGTATGAATTAATGTCTAATACATTTTTATTAACTGGGGGAGTGGACTAGTGTGATTTAGTGACATATATTGATTCTGTAATGCATATATTAAAAGCTTTTTTTGTTATAACATGAGTAGTAACGCAAGTCGGTATTATAAGACAACGAAATGGAGAGTTACTTTAATGAGTAACTTGTAATTATCACATCTTTAATTATGACTCCTAGTGTGTTTAGCATTGACCTTTTCCTTAAGCATATTAAGCATATCAACTGAAAATGTCTTTAAACTACTAATTTTCTTGCTAATATTTTTCTCATATAAAAAGAAAAATAGTAAATTCTAGCCAAGCCAATTTCACAGGCATTAGATTTCAATTAGTGGATGTGTGCATTTTCCCTCAAGAGAATGCAGTTAAAATAGTAAAAATTCAACTATATAAACATCAAACTTACCTAACAATTCTAAAGAACATTAATGATGGAGAATGAGTGCAGACTGTTAAAGTGTTTAACCAGCCTGTGAAACAGTACTGGGGTGTAGAATTGCTATAATAGCCCCTCTCAAAATGTCAGTAAAGGGACTGGGTACATTTCTGTAAGAATCATCTGGTGAAGACCTTTTAATTACTGTTACTGTGTGTTCACTGATCCCCAACTAGTTTGATAAGTGCAACTGTTCAAAACAAAACTAACATCAGGGGTGCCTGGGTGGCTCAGTCGGTTAAGTAATCATCCTTGGCTCAGGTCATGATCTCATGGTTTGTGAGTTCGAGCCCCTCATCGGGCTCTGTGCTGACAGCTCAGAGCGTGGAACCTGTGTCTGATTCTGTGTCTCCCTCTCTCTGTGCCCCTCTCCCACTCATGCTCTGTCTCTCTCTGTCTCAGAAATAAACATAAAAAATTAAAAAAAAAAAAAAACAAAACAAAACTAACATCTAACAAATGTGTAAGTCTGTATCTACTGACAGAAAGACTTCATGTTGGTTTTCTCTTTAGACATAATATGAATTAGCTCGGCTAAGTGGGGGTCCTTGTGTGAACTTTGCTGGTAGAATGGGCTGAGATGCAGAGGATATCCGGAAGCTATCTAGGAAACTGATCCAGGTTGCCCTATGGCTCTGGCTTCCAGCTTCATAGTTTTGTGGTAACATAAATTACGTTAACACTACTTTAGTAAAGTACTGCTGTAGGCTCTCCCATATCGACAGGATATTTTATAATTCAAAGTTTATTGCCATCACTAGTTAGGCACTTCTAAACTAGAAACCTGTGATCCCTATTTTTCTCATTTGGGTCTTCTAATTTTATTTGCATGTACAACATCTGCTTAGCTCAGAGCAACGAACAAACTATTAAGACTTTGCTGATAATGGGAGCTTCAGGATTTTTATTTACATATGTTTCAGTCTAAAATATGGACTCTTGGGACACACATACACATAAATACAAATGCGCACAAGGAAGAATTTTACTTCCAATCCATGTAGATGCTTCCTAATTATTCTTAACATCTATCGCTACCAGCAATTTGCTTTTTTTTATTATTGTGTTCCTCAAATGGGATGTCAATGTCATGAAGAGGGTCATAGAATGGGCTTCTTAGAAAGAGATCCTGAGTTGAAAGGTGACTTATAGATTTATTTGGCAGTATTTTTGAGAGATTTACCACGAGAAGAGTTTGGAAGGCATGATCGAACCCGGGGAAACTGATTGGCAATGCAGTTGCAACTGTGATTTAGCTGGTCTCATACGAATGTTTGGAGCTGAGTTGACCATTCAGAGTGGCTACTCCTCCTGGGGGCAGATTGGAGGGCAGGAAGAAGGAATAGTAAACTTGGGTCAAGAAGTCCCTATGGCCAAGAGCAATTCCCAAGGATGGTTGCTGTTGTGAGCCAGTAGCATCTAATGTTCCCAGCAAGTGGGACACAGCTGCATTTTACCTGACATGGCACCAGTTTTCACTGCGGGGGGCTTTGGCTTGATTTGCATTGTTCCTTCCCATATTCCCAAAGCTTAGCACAGTGCCTAGCATATAGCATGTGTTCAGTGAATAACTGCTAAAAGAAAATAAATTATTTATCAAAATCTCATAACTTATAGGTTATCAGATCTATAAAACCCTGACAAAATAAGCTATGAATTGCATTCCAGACTAAGAAGGAAGAAAAACTGTCTTAGAGCTCTCCCTATTAATGTAAAACCTAGATATAAGGTTATATTTAATATAAAACAGAGTAATTGTTGGGAAGGACTCAGTGATGATTTTTCCAGTATGTAATGGAGAAATACTTTGGTAAATATTAATGTTACAGCCAAGGAACTCTCATTATTAAATGGGAAAAGAAGACAGTATATATAGGTGAGACAATTTGAAATTTTGTAAATCTCAATCAATGTCTGTGAATCTGGTAACTTTGGAAATAAATATGCCAGTTTATTCTAGCATGCTTTAAATATAAGTGTTTTAGGGAACTTCAGTTTACATAACAATTACATGCTCTATTTTAACTGGTATCTTAATTTATTATTTAGGAAATTATGATGGTCTTGATTTGATTAAATCTACTCAAAAACTGCTTGCTCATTTCTGTAGATACATGCTAAAATTGGGATGATATAGGAAAGTATATTATGGACCCAGGGCAAGCACAGAATACACATATGTGGAGCTTTAAATGTGTATCATTATACAGGAGCAAAAATATCTGGCTGGTCAGTTTCTCCTGGTAACCTTTAATGTCATAAGAGAATGGAACATCAATCAGATATTAAGGGAAAAATGTATCAGCCATGGAGTAGATAGTGAGTCAAGCTTTTCTACAACTTTGAAACCTGCAGAGAGTCCTGTACCTGTTAGAAATCAAGGTTGTGGTGCCTGGGTGGCTCAGTTGGTTAAGCCTCTCACTCTTGATTTTGGCTCAGGTCATGATCTCATGGTTCCTGAGTTTGATCCCCACGTGGGGCTCTGCATTGACAGCGCAGAGACTGCTTGGGATTCTGTTTGCCTCTCTCTCTGCCCCTCCCCTTCTCAGTCTCTATGTCTCTAAAGAATAAATAAATAAGCATTTAAGAAAAGAAATCAAGGAGAATTTTCCCTATGATTTCTTCATGAAAGCGCTATTTAAGATAAATTATAGGTAATAAAGGGATGTCTGGAGAAATTACAGATAGGACTGATATTAGACATTTGAAAAAAATATTTAAAAAAGTGTAGGATTAGGTCCCAAAATAGAATGTAAATGCAGATGCTGTGACAATGTAAAAATGACAGAACACAATTTGGGAGGAGAAGTAGTAAAGAAGTTAAGAGAGTAAGTTCAATGTCTCTTCTCTGATCACTGACAAGTCAAGTGATAGATTAATACCATTTCAAAGTACTTAGAAAGATAAATATTGAGGAAATGGGGTGACTGAATTTCTATCTAACAAATTGTTATATAATATTATTGTATAAAATATGGTTTTAGAGGACAGAATAAATACAGACATTCCTCTATACTACAGCACCTGCACACATGTGCACATGGCAATGAAAACCTTAGTGGGGTTTGTATGTTAAAACTATAAAAACCAACACTATAACCTAAAATCATATGACAGAGCTAACATGAAATATATCTGCCATATGGTAACTATGAACAGAGTAAGAACACACATTAAAAGAAAGGTTTTGTGAAGTAGGACACAAAGTAAACCCCCAAACCAGGTTGTAAATCCAGAATACAGTAGAGAGACACAGATAAGACAGTGGTTGAGAAAGTTTGAAAATAAAAAGAGAAATGAAGGTATGTTAGGCAGACTCAAGCAAAAAGGGAGTGTGCAATTTACATGTGATCCCAGACATTTGCATAACTATGTACTAGGTAACATCAACATGCATAAAGCAAGCAAAAAAGGTAAACTTTGGATACAGAGAAACTCATCGTAATAGGAAACACTAATTTTCTCGGTTCACAAGAGATGACTAAAGTAAGAAAATAAAATATAAACATAAAATAATCAGCACATGGATGATGGCATATAACTGTGAAAATCATAAAAATAAAAAAAAATCTCAGATATTCATGGAATATTCACAGACATTAACCACATATTAGTTTGCAACAAACTAATCATACTGCCAAATGAAATTCTGTGAATTAATGACAAAGCTAGAAAAAATGATCTTTCCACAAAGAAATTAATATCCAGATACACTCCATATTAAATGACTACTGAATGACAGAAAAAAATACAAATATAAATATCAGTATTTCAAGAAAATCAAAATGCAATGAAATTGCATTACTCAGAACCAATGAGAATAAGCAAAATTAGTGCTTGAAGAAAATTCAGTCATGAAAAATTACACTAATTTAAAAAAAAATAAACATTCCATACCAAAAACAAAAAACAAACAAAATGTTAGACTAAAAATAACAAAAAAATAAAACAAAACAAACAAACAAACAAAGAAAACAAAGACAGGGGTCCCTGGGTGGCTCAGTCGGTTGAGCATCCGACTTTGGCTCAGGTCATGATCTCGCGGCTTGTGAGTTCGAGCCCGGCGTCAGGCTATGTGCTGGCAGCTCAGAGCCTGGAGCCTGCTTCGATTTCTGTGTCCTTTTCTCGCTGTGCCCTCCCCCTCTCATGCTCTGTCTCTCTCTCTCTCTCTCTCAAGAATAAATAAAAAATTTAAAAAAAGACAATATGAAGGAAAGAGTTAAAAAATATAACAGAAACTACTTTAAAAGAAAGAAAAATCAATAGAACTATATATAGATACAAATGTCTGCTCTTTGAATAAAAATAAAATAGAAACACCAAACCTAACCTATGTGAAAATAGTGTAAAATCAAAAAGTGCAAAATAAAAAAAAAGAGGAAAAATAAAACTCCTGATTTAATTAATTTGTTCTCTGTATCGATGGTCTGATTCTGTTTTGTTTTTTTTGTTTGCTTATTTAGTTGTTTTGCTTTTTAGATTTCATGTGTAAGTGAAATCATATTTGTCTTCTCTGTTAGATTTGTTTCACTTAGCATAATACCCTCTAAGTTCATCCACATTTTTGCAAATGGCAAGAGCTCATATTTTTTTTAATACTGTGTAATATTCCATATATATACACCACACTTTCTTTATCTGTTCATGTATCAGTGGACACTTTGGCTGCTTCCATGTCTTGGCCATTGTATATAATACTGCAATAAACATAAGAATGCATATCTTTTCAAACTAATATTTTCATTTTCTTTAGGTAAATAGCCAGTTCTGGAATCATATGGTAGTTCTAGATTTAATTTTTTGAGGAACTTCCATACTTTTTTCCACAATGGTTGTACCAGTTTGCATTTCCAGCAACAGTGCACAAAGATTCCCTTTTCTCCGCATTCTCATGGACACTTTTCCTTTCCTGTCTTTTTGATTCTAGCCATTCTGACAGGTGTGAGGTGGTATCTCATTATGGTTTTGATATACATTTCCCTGGTTAGTGATGTTGAGTACCCTTTTTTTCAAGTTCTTATTTAAATTACAGTTAAGATATAGTGTAATGTTGGCTTCAGGTGGACAATTTAGTGTTCATTATCACCAGTGCTCATCATCACTCATCATTAAAAAAATACAAATCAAAACTGAAATGCGATATCACTTCACACTTGTCAGAATGGCTAAAATTAACAACACAGGAAACAACAGATGCTGGTGAGAATGTGGAGGAAGAGGAACCTCTTACACTGTTGGTGGGAATACAAACTGGTTCAGCCACTCTGGAAAACAGCATAGAAGTGCTTCAAAAAGTTAAAAATGTAACTACCCTACAACTCAGCAATTGCGCTATTAGCTATCTATGCAAAGGATGCAAAAATACTGATTTGAAGGGCATATGCATCCCAATGTTTATAGCAGCGCTATCGACAATAGCCAAATCATGGAAATACCCCAAATGTCCATCGACTGGAAATGAATGGATAAAGAAGATGTGATATGTATGTATCACATTATATGTGATGGACTATTAGTCATCAAAAAGAATGGAATGTTGCCATTTGTGGTGACGTGGATGGAGCTAGACTATATTATGCTAAATGCAGTAAGTCAGGCAGAGAAAGACAAATACGACATGATTTCACTCATAGGTGGAATTTAGGAAACAAAACAGATGAACATAGGAAAAGGGTGGGGGAAAAGAGATAGTGGCAAACCATAAGAGACTCTAAACTACAGAGAATAAACAGGGTTGCTGGGGAGGAGGTGGGCATTGGATGGACTACATGGGTGATACGTGTTATGGAGAGCCCATGTTGAGTATCTTTTCATGTGCCTCTTTGCCATGCAGATGTCTTCTTTGGAAAAATGTTTATTCAGGTCTTCTGATCATTTTTTTTTAATTTTTTTTCAACATTTATTTATTTTTGGGACAGAGAGAGACAGAGCATAAACGGGGGAGGGGCAGAGAGAGAGGGAGACACAGAATCGGAAACAGGCTCCAGGCTTTGAGCCATCAGCCCAGAGCCCGACGCGGGCTCGAACTCCCAGACCGCGAGATCGTGACCTGGCTGAAGTCGGACGCTTAACCGACTGTGCCACCCAGGCGCCCCTCTTCTGATCATTTTTTAATTGGATCCTTTGTTGGGTTTTTTTGTTGTTTGTTTTTGTTGTTTTGTTTTTTAGTGTTGAGTTGTATAGGTCCTTTATATATTTTGGATATTAACTCCTTATCAGATATATAATTCGTAAATATTTTATCTCATTCAGTATATTGTCTTTTGGTTTTGTTGATGATTTCGTTTGCTGTGCAAAATCTTTTTATTTTGCTTTAGTCCCAATAGTTTATTTACCCCAGGGTTTTTGTTTATCTTGCCTTAACAGACATGTCTAGAAAAATGTTGCTACATCAGATGTCAAAGAAATTACAGTTTATGTTTTTTTTCTAGGAGTTATATGCTTTCAAGTCTCACATGTAGGTCTTGAGTCTATTTTGAGTTTATTTTGTGTATGGTGTAAGAAAGTTGTCTAGTTTCATTCTTTTGCATGCAAGGGTCCAGATTTCCCAGCACCATTTATTGAAGTAACTGTCTTTTACCTATTGTATATTTTTGTCTCCCAAGTCATGGATAATTGATCATATAAGTGTAGGTTTATTTCTGACTCACTGTTCTCTTCCATGGATTATTGTCTCTGTTTTGGTGATAGTACCATACTAATTTGATTATTATAGCTTTGTAGTATATATTTCAATCTGGAATTCTGATACCTCTGGCTTTGTTCTTTTTCAAAGAAGCTATTTGTGGTTTTTTGTGGTTTTATACAAATTTTAGTATTATTTGTTCTAATTCTGTGAAAAATGTTTTTGGAATTGCATTGAATCTACAGATTTCTTTGGGTATTATGGATATTATATCAATGTTAATTCTTATAATCATGAAGGTGGAGTATCTTTCTCATTTGTTTGTGTGATCTATTTCTTTCATCAATGTTCTAGAGTTTTCAGAGTAAAGTCCTTCGCATTCTTGGTTAAGTTTATCGTGTGTGTGTGTGTGTGTGTGTGTGTGTGTGTGTGTGTGTTTGCATGTGTGTAATTGCAAATGGAATTGTTTCTTTAATTGCCCTTTCTGCTACTTTGTTATTAGTGTACAGAAATAGGACTGGTTTCTGAGTATTAATTTAAATCCTGAAAATTTACTTAATTTATTTAATACTTCTAATAGTTTTTTAGTGAAGTCTTTAGGGTTTTCTACATACACTACCATGTCATCTGTATGACAGTTTAAATTTCTTCTTACCAATATTCTACCTTTTATTTCTTTTTCTTGTCTGATTGCTGTGGCTAGGACTTCCAGTACAGTGTTGAATAAAGGTCGTGCAAATGAATATTCTTGTCTTGTTCTTGATATTAGAGGAGAATCTCTCAGTTTTTCACCATTGAGTACGTTAGCTGTGTTTTTTTCTCTTATATTTCCTTTATTATGTTTTATGTTTTCTCTAGACACCTGTCTTTGAGAGTTTTTATCATGAATAAATGTTGAACTTTGTCAAATTCTTTTTCTGCATCTACTGAGATGATCATATGATTTTTATCCTTTATTTTGTTGATGTGGTGTATGACACTGATTGATTTGTGAATATTAAAAGTGATAATTGCCAGGGGCACCTGGGTGGCTCAGTCGGTTAAGTGTCCCACTGTGGCTCAGGTCATGATTTCCCAGCTTGTGGGTTCGAGCCCCGCATCAGGCTCTGTGCTGACAGCTTGGCGCCTGCAGCCTCCTTCACATTCTGTGTCTCCCTCTCTCTCTGCCCCTCCCCCATCTTTCAAAAATAAGTAAATGTTAAAAAAAATTTAGAAAGTGATAATTGCCAGAGGAAATGGGGATGGGAGGAATGGTCAAATAGGTAAAGGGGGGTGGGTGATACAGGCTTTTAGTTATGGAATAAAGAAGTCTTAGGAGGAAAGGTACAACATAAGGAATATAGGGAATATAGCCATTGATACTGTAATATCATTGGATGGTGACATATGATAGCTACACGGGGGGTGAGCACAGCATAATGTACAGAGATGCTGAATTACTACTGCTGAACACTTGAAACTAATGTAACATTATGTGTCAACTATACCCAAATAAAAAATTTAAACAAAGACAAAAGTTAAAGGAATGAGAAGGCTACATTGCATGACATACATAAACTTGAAAAACTGGATAAAAATGGATAAAGTAAGGAGATTAAGAGTACTGAGTAATGTTAAAAGAAAAAAAAATAGATGTTTTTAGGAAACTATATTTATCAAAATTGACTTCATGAGACATGTAAGCTCTAAAAAATATCAACGTCCATAGTGGCCATGGAGAGTGTGTTAAAAATCATTAAATAGAGCAGTTTCTCTAATACAAACAAACTATTTAAAACTTCATGAAATGAACAGTCTCCTTTCAGAGAACTGTAAAGTGGAATGGATGTCAGGAAACTTTTATAGGATACACAATAAAGAACAACAAAGAAAAACATAGAAAATATCTGGTTGGCTGGGACCACACAGTCAACCTTGTCTGGGGTGATGAGACCCAGATTCAGCTTGTCTTTGGGGATCTTCCGACTGAGAATACTGTGTTTCTGGTAAAGCAGAATGTTCACAGGGATACAAAAGTTGTATAAATCTTGTTTGTCTGATGTGACACCACATGCAGGGGTGACTCCATCTTGGGCCTAGAAATTAATTCCAACAGGTGTTATTAAAGATCTACTTTTAAGCAAAAATACCACAGCCAAGTTTTTCACAAGAAAATTTAATCACACATTTAAACAGAAGATGATTCCCATGCTATTTAAGTTATTTCAGAAAATAGAAAAAGGAAAGAAAACCTCCAAACTCTATGTATGAGGCAAGTATAACATTAATTCCAAATTTAGCATACAAAAATTAGAAGAATTTTCGCTTATCACTATTAATAAAAATCATAAACAAAGTACTAGGAAAATCCCATAGAATATGAAAATAAAAACACATGACTAAGTGGAGTTTATTCCGGAAATACTAGTGTATATCAACACTAGGAAAGCTTTTAATAAAACAATAAAATGGCAAGGAACAAAAGGCAATAATCATTGTTTATGAAAAAGATCAGTCTTTAAATAGAAATAGTTGGATATCTGTTAACGTGACAAAAATACCTCTTTCTCAAACACAAAATCTAGAACACGCTTAATGGAGAAAAAACTTGATCATATCCCACTAAGGTCAGGAACAAGAAGTGGCCACACAGACCACTAGTATTAAACATTGATGGCATATGTATTAGACAGGGGAAAAAGTGCATAAAAATTGAGAAGAAAGAGGTAAAAATATCTGTTTGCAAACAATATAATTGAATGATAAGATAATTTGAGAAGCAGGATATAAGATTACTATATAGAAACAAATAGAACCTATTTATTAAAAGCTAGTAGGAAGATATGATAAAGAAATCCATTTATAATAGCAATAAATAATTTTACAACAAAATATCTGGCAATAAACTTAATATGTAAGAATTGTCTTTTACAAATACTGTACTGAAGAGGAAATAACAAGAAAAAACATAAAAGAGGGGCGCCTGGGTGGCTCAGTCAGCTAAGCGTCTGACTTTGGCTCAGGTCATGAGTTCAAGCCCCACGACAGGCTCTGTACTGACAGTTCAGAGACTGGAACCTGCTTCAGATTCTGTGTCTCCCTCTCTCCCTCTGCTCTCACTTTGTCCCTCTCTTTCAAAAATAAATAAATATTAAAAAAAAAAAGAACTTGAGGGGCACCTTGGTGGTTCAGGCCACTGAGCATCCAACTCTTGATTTTGGCTCTGATCCTAATCCCTGGGTCATGGGATTGAGGCCCACGTTGGAATCTGGGCTGAGTGCAGAGCTGCTTAAGATTCTCTCTCCCTCTGGTGCTCATGCTTACTCGTGCTCCCTCTCTCTCTCGCTCTCTCTCAGAAAAAAAGAAAAAGAAAAAAAGAACTTGAATAAATGGAAAGACATTCTTGTTTTAAAAGACTCAGAATCATAAAAATGTCAATGTACTTTGTAACTATAATGGGATCTAAGTAAAAACACGATCTTTGTTATTTGGAGAAACCAGTTCTGAAAGTCAAATAGAAAAATTACAAGACTGGAATTCTGGTTTCTGCTTCAGTATGTAAGCAACTTGGAACTTGTTATTGCTGTTCTTATAAAAAGGAAAAAAAAAAACCTGTCCAAAATGAAAATCGAAGGCTTGCTACTCAGAAATCTGAACAGCCTGGTGAATCCAGAGTGTCACGGCTGAGATCTGCATACCTGGAGCAGAAGCCTCCAGGGCGATAAATTGGTAGGAAAACTCAAAAAGTCATTTTGATAAATTTCTAGAAGTTGAAAATGGACCAGTGTGAGAGTGAGAAACTTCTCATGGCTACTGTCTTAGGAGGACCCCTACACTTTCAAAACCTTTTCTTTCTGAAATCCAACCAGGTTCTCATGGGGACAATCTGAAAAACATCCTCTCAGATGTTTCCCTGTTGCTAGTAGGGATGTGGGAAGAGGAAAACTTCCAGCATATCCAGAATCTTCTCCATAACAAAAGCATGCAACCCAGGAGAACATAATTCATCAGGGCTCTCTCCAAGAGCCATGGACAAAGGGCATTCCTGTCCTTCATCCCGCTTAATCTCCCGTCTCCCAAAGGAGAAGAGGAGATGTTTTATAAGCAAAACACTTGTGGACGTGGTAGGTCAGAGACCCAGGTCTGTCAAGGTTGGGATTAAATCATAAGATGCTAGATAGAATGCTTCCCCTCCATCATATCTTACCACTATGCCATCTAGTCTCCAGTATAGTAGTAGACTACACCTGACTGAGTGGCTTAAATAAAAGGAAAATGTTTTCTCACAGTTCTGGAGGCTGGGTTTTCCAAGATGCAGTTGCTGGTCAATTTGGTTTTTGGTAACTCTTCCCGGCTTTAGATGGCTGCCTTCTTGCTGTGTACTCACATGACAGAAAGAGTGTGAGCTCTCTCATGTCTTTTCTTTTAAAGACAGTAGTCTTATTAGATTAGGGCTCCATCCTTATGACCTCACTTAGCCTTAATTACTTCCTTACTCTAAACATGGTCGCATTAGGTCAGTGAGCATATGAATCTAGGGGGACGCAATCCAGTCTACAGCAGTACAGAAGTTCAAAGGCAAGAGGGGAGACGACAGCAAAGGCGGTGGAGGAATCTAAATCCTCTGATATCTATAACTATAGCAAATGTCAAACAAAGCCCAACTTCTGGCCAGATTTACATAAATCCTTACACTAGAAGATTATGTACCTCAACTTCTATGACCTGATACAATATATTCAGCTAAAAACATTACAAGATAAGAAAAGTACAGAACAATATTCCTTATGAATATTGATTCAGAGTTCCTCAACAACATATTGGCAAATTAGATTCAACAACGTAGAACAAGAATTATAGACCATTGCCAGCTATTCCACATATTCAAGACTGGTTCAACATTTAAAAATCAATTAATGTAATGCATCAAGAAAATTCATATGATTATATCAGAATTGCCAAAAAGCATTTGAAAAATCCGAATATTTTCATGATTAAAAACTCTCAGCAAATTAGGAATGAGGGGACTTTCCAGACCCTAATAATAAACATTTATTAAAATTAGTAGCCCACTTTGTATTTATTTAATGGCTAGAGACTGAGCACTTTTCCCTTAAGATTAAGAATAAGGATGTCCTTTCTCACCATTTCTATTTTACACTGTACTAGAAGTCTAGATAATGCAAAAAGACAGGGAAACAATGCATGTTGAAAAGAAAAAACAAGCTCTATTTTTTTCAAGATGAAATCATTATCTATGTAAGAAAGTTCAAAGAATCAAAAAAAATTCCTGGAACTAAATGACTGTAGAGAGATAGTACGCCAACAGTGAACAACTGGCATCTAAAGAATAAATAGGACCTAAAGAATTAAACATTTAGATATAAATCTAATACACACACACACACACACACACACACATATATATGCTCTATAAATGGAAAACTACAAAACATTGATGAAAAATTTTTAAATGATTTAAATAAATAGAGACATAATCAGTGTTTATGGATTGTAATGTTCAATAATTGTTAAGATGTGGATTCTTCTCAACCCAATGTGATATATAGATTCCACAAAATCCCAATTAAAATCCAGCAAGCTATTTTGTGGGACAAACACGTTCTAAAGTGTATTTGGACATCAAAAATCAAGAATATCCTATCAACTACTGAAGAAAAAAACAAAGTTTAAGGACTTACACTAGCAGATTGCAAATATTTTTTTTTAAGTTTATTTATTTTTGAGACATACAGAGACAACATGAGCAGGGGAGGGGCAGAGAGTGAGGGAGAGAGAATTCCAAGCAGGCTCAGCACTGTCAGCACAGAGCCCCATGCAGGCTAGAACTCAAGAAACCATAAGATCATGACCTGAGCAGAAACCAAGAATTTGAGGCTTAACCGACTGAGCCACCCAGACGCCCTGCATATTTCAAATCTTATTATAAAACCACTGTAACAAGATATAATAGTGCTGGTGAAAGAAAAGCTATATAGATCAACATGACAGAATGGACAGCCCAGAAATAGATGCAAAAATAGTCAACTGATATTTAACAAAGGAGTAATGGCAATTCAATAGGAAAATGATATCAAATATTCTTAGAACAATTGAACATCCAAATGCAAAAATAAATAAATCTATAAAATTAATCATATACTATATATATTAATCTGATATAAAGAATTGATATATAATTAATTATATTATATTAATGCATTATTATATAATTAATATATATTGATTATCATATAATTGATATATAATTAATTAATTATATTAATATATTATTAATTATATAATTAATATAATTAATTATACTAATTCTTTATATCTTTCATAATAATTAACTCACAATGGACCATTGACATAACTAAAATCAAACTGTAGAACTTCTAGAAAAAAAATAATGAGGAGAAATTGTACATGACCTTTTCTTTGGTAATGGTATTTGGTATTAAATGCATCAATAGGACTATCCATGAAGGAAAAACAATGGTAAGTTGAACTTAATTAAAAGTTAAATATCTGCATTATAAGTCATTGGTAAGAGAATGAAAAGACATGCTGCAGGTTCTGAGGAAATATATAGCTCATAAGGAAATTGTACCTAAAATATATAAATAATCCTAAAATCTCAGCAATATGAAAATGAACCACCGAATTAAAAACTGGGCCTAAAATCTGAATGGATACTCTATCAAAGTAAATATGCTAATGGCAAATAAACTTATAAAAATGCTCAATATCAATTGTTGTTTAGGATTTGCAAATTGAAACAAGATACAATGGCATACCTATTAAGATAACTAAAATACTAAATAAATGAATAAATAAATAAATAAATAAAGGAAATATCAATTGTTGGAAATGAGATGAAATAACAAGAACTCTCATTCTATTTTGGTATGAAATCAAAATTGTACACCCATGTTGGAAGACAATCTAGCAATTTCTTATAAAACTAGATACAGTCTCACTGTATGATTCAGCAGTTATGCTCATTTGATGTACCCAACTGATATGAAAACATATCTCCACACAAAAATCTATATATTAATGTTTATAACAGCTTTATTTATTATGACCAAAAAATTGGAAGGAACCACAATGTCTTTCAATAGGTGAATGGATAAACTAACTGTGAAACATCCATATAATAGAATATTATTCAGCAATAAAAAGAAATGGGCTATCAAGCCATAAAAGGATATAGATGGATTTTAAATTCATATTACTGAGTGAAAGAAGTCAGTCTGAGAAAGGTATATACTGTATGATCCCAATTATATGATCTCCTGGAAAAAGCCATAATGTATAGGGTTTGATGGGTTGGAAGGGAAGTTTGAATAAGTGAAGTAGGGGAATATTTGAGGAGTGAAACTATTCTGTGTGATACTATATGGTGAATACAAAATATTAAGAATTTGTCAAAATCCAGGAAACTTTACGGAACAGTGTACATGTTAAGGTGTACAAATTAAAACAAATGTATTTAAAAATTAGAGGGATTTTATTGATTAAACACAGAATGCAACAAAAGATTCTAAGTGTACTGCAAATGAGTTAAAGGACTTCACTGAAAAGGATGAGGGAATAACATGCTAAATTGGAAAGTGGAATCTGTAAGTCTCATGGCAAAAGGGACTGGGCATAGCAGCAAAGTCTAGTCGATACGACACATTTGTTTTATACAAGAGGGCATGACTCCCCACTCCTTAAATTTGGGCTTCCCATGGTGTTTTCTTCCAAAAATTATAGTATAAAGTGAATAACTTTACAGGAGAGAAACCTAAAAAATACTACCTGAAGCCAGGTGATCAAGGTTAACATCAACAGTGGTTAATTATGCTAATAGTATGTACTCGATATAATATGATGAAGAGAATTCTACTTTATCTCTTTGTTCTCCCTCCACAAAACGTATTACCCCAGTCTAATAATCAGACAAACATTAGACTAATCCTGACTGAGGGACATAGATACTAAAATAGCCTCAAAACAGTCAAGGCCATCAAAAACAAGAAAAGTATAAAAACCACTCACCACCAAGAGGAAATTAGGGAGACATGACTAATAATTATAATATGATATCCTAAATGGGGTCCTGGAAAAGAAAAATAGGGGAAACTGAGGAAATCTAAATAAAGTATAGACTTTAGTAATAGTAATAATGGATCACTATAGGTTCATTAATTGTGAGAAATGTTTCACAGTAATGTGAGGATGTGAATAACAGTAGAAATTGGTTATAGGTCATATGGGAACTTTCTTTACCTACTTTCCAATGATTTCATAAATCTCAAGCTCCATTAAGATTAAAAAAAAAAGATTATCAAATTAAAAAATAAATAACTGAATTTCCAGGCAATTTGATGATGCCCTGTGCCCAATATGATATTAAAATATATGAAAAAATTTTCATTATTAAAATATTTTTTTCTTTTCCGTGTTAGTAGAACAATTAAACAAAGCAAGAAAGCCTAAAATTGATAATATCGAACAATATAGAATATTAAAAAGGAGAACTCAGAAATCATTGATGAAAGGCAGAACTCAGTAACATTTAAAGTTGCCTCGCAGCCATGTGGAAAAAAAAAAAAGGAAGTTAGATTTGTGTTGTACAATGTGCAGTGTAAGTTCCCAAGTGGATCAAATATTTAAACGTATAAATGTAATCATACAAATATCAGGAAAAACATGCAAATTAATTTATAATTTATATATATAAATATATATAAATACATAAATATATATAAATATATATATATATATATATATATATATATATATATATAAAGTCTTTCTAGTTCTCAAAACTTGGTCATAAAAGGGACACTTGGGTGGCTCAGTCGGTTAAGCGTCTGACTTCAGCTCATGTCGTGATCTCCTGGTCCATGGGTTTGAGCCCCGTGTCCGGCTCCGTGCTGACAGCTCAGAGCCTGAAGCCTACTTTGGATTCTGTGACTCCCTCTCTCTCTGCCCACCCCCACTCCTCTCTTAAAAGTAAATAAACATTTAGAAAAACTAAAAAGAAAACTTGATCATGAAAGATACGGTTAATAATTTTTTTCTACATAAAGTAAAAAATCTAATACTTGGCAAATAAAGCTAATGTATACATAATCAAAAAAATGAGAAGGGGTAGTAATATTTGCAATTTGTTAAAAACTCCCTAATACATAAGAAGTATTTAGAAATTCTTAAGAAAAATACTACGTACTAAATAGAAAAAATGGGAAAAAGTATAGCGTTCACAGAATAGTGAACTCAAAAGACTTTTAACCATATTTAAATATCATCAGGTTCTTTCATTATAAAAAGAGCACTAAGAACATTTTCGACATCAGACTGGCAAAGTCCAAGAATTAAAAATCAATTTTGTTAGTGAAATTATGAGGAAATAAGCATCCTTATGTATTACTGTGGGGAAGATTAATGTATACAGTCCCCATGCAGTGCAACTTATCAGTATCATATTTACAAATGCATATACTCTATTGACCAAGCAAACCACTTATGGGAATTTGTGATACAGATTTATTCACCCAGATAGGAATGTAAATGTTTTTACAGGGGAATTATCATAACCTTGTTTGTAACAGCAAAAAATTTTTGAAAAAAATATCGCTTAATAGCAATTCAGTTAAATAAATCTATGTAATGGAATATTAGGCTATTATAAAGAATGAGAAGTTATATCTATAATAATATGAAATAAGTACAATTATCTTGATTGATAAGTGAGAAAGTACAAAATAAGAATTTCGCCATGTTGAGGAGTTTATAGTCAAATATCCTTATATAGGCTTAAATAAACTGTAAGATGTAAATAAGAAATGAGTATTCACCTAAGGGAAGAATTGATGGGAATAAATAGGAACTGAAATATATATGTGCATGCCTGTGTGTGTGTATGTGTGTGTGTGTGTGTGTGTGTGCACATTTGGATATATAGATAAATTTTTTTAAATGTAAATGTGTATCTGTTTTTAAAGTTATTTGACATATTTTGGTATTTTTACCAATTATTTCAAAAAGACTGAAATAGTTGTGTATTTAAGCACAATCTACGTCTTGTAAATATCAAAAGAAAACATGAGTTAATATTTAAATCACAAATATTAACAGTGTAATAAAGCAAAACAATTTATAAAATTTCCCAGGGGATTTCACCTTAGAACTACAGTTAAGGTCAAGTTGTTTTTCTTGGTGTGGAAAACATATCACAAGATAGCCTTTCTGATCTCCTCCTAAATAAATAAATGTCTTACATTTTCATTTGCAATGTTATTTTTTTATTAATTTAGGATGAATCTTTACTCTTTCTGCTCCAATGAAAATATTTGCTAGTACTAAATGAATGATGCTTTATGATTGAAGAAAATTTCCACAGGATACAAACTGAGTTTAGTGACCTTTCATAAAATATATATATATATATATATATGTGTGTGTGTGTGTGGTGTGTGTGTGTGTGTGTGTGTGTGTGTGTGTATTGGATTTAAATTCAAATTTCTAAATTTAAGTTTTTACTTAAAACTTGTCAAATGTCTTAATTATATGACTGCAGCAAGTCACTTTGATTTCAACTTCTCTCAATAGGTTGTGGCAAAGATCAGATGACATTATGTGTGGACAAGCACTTTGTAAATTTTAAGGCACCAGATAACTGTAAATTATTATTCTGACAGTCATTTGCTAGATTGTATGCTAGGATTCTCAAAACAATGAATGGTCTTTCTTTTAAAAAGTCACCTTTTGTTTATTAGGACAGGAATTAATAACAACTTTAGCCTTGATGTTAGTTGTTATCACTAGATGTCACTGACACATCTGAGGAATAGTCACATAAAAAAATGACAAAATGTGTGGGAGGAATAATAAGCATTGAGGGCAGGACCATGGAAAAAGGCAATAAAAACTAAAAATGAAGAGAGAAGGGAAAAAGGCGTATGGTGACAAGAATCTATACTTTCAGTGCTTCAGAGTTGCCCCAATAGATTTCCAAGTGAGGATGTTATTTTTTAAAGTCATTTAAATATTTGTTTATTGTAGTTATATAGATCTCCATAGTAACTTTCCAAAGTTTGGAAGAAAAATGTGAAAATTAATGAACTTTAAAGCTTCTTCCGAGATACATGCAATGCTATTAGTAATAACAGCAATAGTTGCTGGTTGTATCCTAATGAGTTGATTTAGCTGCTTTTTCTGGTAACACTATCTTCCAAGATTACAAAATGATAGTTGAAGCTTGCATGATATTTGTACCTTACTATTTAATGGTTTCTTTTGTGCGTAATATATTGATCTGACTCTATGGTTGCTGGTGTATCATTTCTACTTCCTTACTTCTTTATGTGCTAGATAGATGTTTTTTCTAAATTTAAGATTCAGTTTCTTTGAATTTGTCCCAGTCTCTGAATTGTGGGCTGTCTTCTTAGGGATTAGTTATTTCAGAACATGAATAAAGGCATTGTAACTGTAGGAGTTTTTCTCAGGGTAGATAAGACCTTTACAGGTTTGGGAATTACAATGATAAATTCTTAGTATACATGATGTTATCACATTCCAGAAGAAAGAGAACAAGAGTTGATAAATCATTACTTCCCTCAGCTGATTCACAACATTTTCACTAGTTTGGATTTATTCCAAATTGATCTTTGCATACTTTTCATCAACTCAAGTAGATAAGTTCATGGTAAACAGAGAGAAGCAAGAGATCCTGAAGATGAAAGGGTTTCTGCATGTCTGGCCTAACCTTGGGCAATGTCACTCTTAACAACAACAGATGGTGTTACTCCCTCTGAAGTCCTCTTTGTTGATGTTATAAATGACTAAAAATTGGGATTTTTAGCGAAAGTGCTGACAAAGACTATACTAGATCATCTCACAAGATGGCATTAACTTGCATTACTGGCAACTGTAAAGACAGGGTATTCTCGCTGCCTCCTAATTACATTATAGGAGACCTATAATCCCATATCCCAGAACATTTCAAACACACGTGGGAAAAAAAAACATAGAAGTTAGCATATAGTAAATAGTAAGAGCTTACCATATCAGCAAGATGTAGAGCCACTGTTTTCTTTTTTTCCTGTATACAATAAAACATGCAATCTTCTTTATATTTCAAAAACACAAAAATCAAGAAGGAAGAATTTTAAACTGAGGAGTCAGAAAGAAAAAAGTCAACTGGCCCAGAAAAACTCTCTAGAAGCTTGGGCAGGCAGTTTTCGGCTGGGAGTTAATTAGCATCGAAAGAGGACAGCTGGGAACTGAGTGAGCAGAGCCTGGATAGGCCTCTTTCTCAGGCAGTGGTCACTTTTAGGAAGGTCCTTCAGTGATTGGGGCCCATTGACAGTTGTCAGATGTCAGTCATAGTGGATGCCTTACTGATACTTATCAGTACTCAGAGAGAGTTTATGGGCTATAATGATATAAATATGGTATATATATATATATATATATATATACACACACACACACACACACACACACACACACACACATATATGTATATATGTGTATATATAACTCTAATTTCCATATCCCTAGGTAAATACTTTTTTTCAACTCTATATCCCTATTTATACTACAGGGGTCGTTCTAGTACTGACAGTAGTGATTGTCAGTCTTTCCCATGATAAAACTAGCACTTCAGTTTGGCAAACTCTTCAATATGAGTTATCTGATCCACTGAGGATTTAATGATTACTTCCTTTAAAATCGCAATGAATTTGATTCAGAAACATATATATATATATATATATATATATATATATATATTCCTATATAACATATATATATATATATATATATATATATATATATGCCGCATTATGTGAGAGACATCATGCTTAAAGCTTTGTAAAATTTTATTCATTTACATAATAGTTCTGAATTTAAGTGTTTGCATTAGTATTTTATGCATACAAGAAACAAGGTTCAGAGAAGAAAAATAACTTATCCAAGTCACATAACATGTAAGTAATAAAGTGAATTTGAATCCACCTTATTGTTAACTTTCCATCTGAGCAAGCAAATAATTTGTCCAAGGTTAAGCAGTAAGCATTAAAATGAAGTTTCAAATACAGGATTTCAGATTCTGTATCACTTGCATTTTCCATAGCACTGCACTTTAGACTTTTTCCAGAAGTTCCTCAGCATTTTTTATGAGGAGAAACTATTTTTCAATTTCTAAAGCCTTGAAGTTCTGAGTGAGGTATACTTCTTGCCAATATGGATATTTGTGATGAGTCTCAGAAATGGGAATTTGGCAACATTAATCAGCTTGAAGGTCTATCCAATATAACATTTGGATCTCCTTTTAAGATTTCTATTGTTTGGTTAAGAATTTTTGTCATATGTATTCTCATGTACATTAAAATGACTTACATATATATATATATATATATATATAGTGTATCTATCTATCATCTATCTGTCTGTCATCTCTCTATCTTTTTACCTCTAATCAATTTAAATCTATTGGGTTGACATAGGATAAAAATGTAATTACAATCACATTTCTTCTATTCTTATTAAAGTAAATGTTACAAAGAAGTATTTATATATTATCTGCTATAGCACATGGTTCTTTTCCCCAAAACTAAAGCTCAAATTGGTCATATAAAACATTTTGTAGCTCGTCTGGAAAAGTGAGATGCAGATTGAAATTTCTAAGCTTGAAAGTCAAGCTGTGTTTTGCTGGGGGAAAAAAAAGTTTTAAGAAAGATCGGAGGATATCAGAAGATCTCAACCATAGGAGATAAGCAGCAGTTATGATTTGTAAAGGAAAGTAAAAATAATCAAAATCATAGTGACAGTAGAATGGACAAAGTGTTATCAAGAGATGGAATTTAAGTGTTATCATGAAAATTCCATGAAGATACTGCTCCAGTGTGCAGCTACGACAAAGGATCAAGTAAAGGAAGCTTAAGATATGGGGGAAGAAATACCTACCTACAACAGCATATAGATTTGGAATTCAGAAAGAATACAGTTGAAAAAAAGACGTGCATGGTGATTCAAAAATCACTTACATAAGCACAAAATGGTTGTAAGAGACATAAAAATAAGCTCACATAAGAATTTTGAGAAAAGCACCAATGAATAATGACCTCAATCAGAGCTTACACATCTAACATCACCAAAAGTCAAACGAACATTGGACGTTTAGGTTGCATGAGTCAATAAATCATTTCTGTGGCTGGCAACTTAAGGAGTCATGCCTAAGATGGAAGTTCAGAAAATAAAAGAAAACAATCCTTATACTTAAAACCTGTTTGAACCACTAATCTAAATAGAAGACATAAAAACTTACATTCGTGTATTTGCAGTAATGATGGAAAAGAAAAGATGGTAACTTGGAGTTCACAAGAGGGGAATCCAAGATCTTTTCTAACTTAAGTGATTTTATAGTGTGATTACATCTGGAATATAAAGCGCAAGATTATTTGGCATGAGGAAGGATTAGTAGCCCAAGAAGAAGACACTGTATCCTTATGTAAAGCCCGGAAGAGTCCCAATATAGAATTCAGTGCATAGTTTATATCAATGCCTGAAGAAAATGCAAGATAATTATTAATGCCGATAATCAAATAAAATGTAAAGAGAAAAACTGTAAGAAAACATATGAACTAGGTAGTGATGAAGCCATTTCCAGTGATCTTTCCCATGACAATATCTCCCTCCTCTGAATTCCTATACCAGTTATCATCTCTATCAGTGTTTACTGTTACTGATCACGGCACAGTGCTGTCTCTCATAGTATGCCATACTTTCATTCTTTCTTATTAGATTGCAATCTTTATAAGAGTAGTATAAAAAAGGAAACTTTGGGAGGTGACAAAAACTCATTATTTTGATATCAGTGATGGTTTCATGGCTGTATGCGTATGCCAAATTAATCGAATGGTATAGTTTCAGTACGTGCAGTTTGTTGAACTTCAGTTATTCATGAAAATATTTTTTAAATGTACACTTGACCTTAATACCAGGATAAGAACCAGGGGAGAGGGAAATAATGGAGACTGGAACTGAGCTAGAGAAAAATTACAGCTTTAGAGGTCACTTTTTTGAAAAAGGATGATCAATAAATAGTCCCCAACACAAAGTACAATATATTGTGGGTTCCAGAATGAACATGAGGTTCATGGTGACAGAAGTCTATAGGCAGTAGTGATTTTTGTGGTCCGGTAAATCGAAGCTTCCTGTTTCAGAATCTCTCCCGGAGTTGATTCACGGACTGGTGTATGGTAAAGATAAGGGGTCTTGTCTCAATCCTTCAAGCTTTCTGATATTTACAGGGAAGGCAGAAGAAAATGGTAAAACAAAGAAGATTGAAAAGAAGTAGCTCATGAAGTAAGAGAGAAACCAGAGTGTAGAGTTTGGGGAATCAGGTGGAAAATTAGCGTGTATTTTATGAAGCAGAAAGTGGATACTGACACTGGTGACAGATAGACTAAAACCAAGGCAGGGTTGGAACTCATCCCTGCCATACTGAATATAACAGTAAGATTGATTCTAAATCCTACCTGCTGGTGAGGATAAGATTTGATAATCCACTGCCAGTCTTTATTGTGGTTGGCTCAATAATTGGATGGAGCTTGCACCAAAAACCTTTGGAGCAAGGAAGGAGTGGGGCAGGGAAAGGCTAGGAAGCAGAACCATTTCTTCTATGCCCTGAAACTCCTGATGTAATGTTACTGGCACGGCAGTCACCTGATACATATTTGTTGATTGATTACTGCATCAATAGAATCAAGGAATTTGCATATGATAATAGGGCTGAATATTTCATATGACTCATCTGGAAAAATGAAGGGTAAACTGTGTGATTAAAGTCTATGAAATTTTGAAGGATCCGAATTGAGTGAATGCAAATGTCCTCATTAAATGCTTGATTATTAGTATGTTGAGGAACTCTTTAAACTTGAAAGACCATTGTGAATAAATGAAGGTAATAAGACTAATGATAAAAAGGTTAATACACTTTTGGATGGAAGGTGCCAAGGTAGGCTGGACACATAGGTAGGCTTGAGGAGAGTTGAGATACATTGATGAATGATAAATCCAGAGTGGAATTGAAGACGATCTAATTCCATACACATTTGGACACAGTCCTATAGCCATTTGAATCCGACATTATGAAACAAAAAAAACATTCCTCCTCACTTCCTCTCTTAAGAACCTAATGATGTTCTGAATTGACACAGGTGCTGTCAGTTCTCACCTATTTTCAGTCAAGTACAACCATTTAGATGGAGAGCACAACTATTCAAGGACCTTGTAGCAAAGAACGCTTCTCCTCTGTTTGGGAAGATTGAGGTTAGAATCAAGGGCCCGGCTTTGGAGTGTACTTAGCCCCAGATCAACTGAACCGAACTGCAGATGAATAAGGAGACATTACAGCCAAATAGCTTTTACCCACAGATGGAAGAATATAGATTTTCCTCCTGGTTGAATGATTTGAATTCCATTGGTAAAAGCATCTCTGATGAAGAGAGGAGGGAGATTATTTCTACTTCTGATCTAAATCTGTGTCCAACTTCTACCACCAAAATGCATCTCCTCCCAATAAGATTCAGTTCATTTTGAAATAGTTTTGCATTAAAAATACCTAACCACTTGTTGAACATAGTATTTTACTGAGCTGACCATTTTCTTTGAACAGAATGATTCAACTATATGTTAAATAGTTACCAAGATATAGCATAAAATAGTATTTCATATGTTTTTTAGTGTTTTATTAAAAAGAAGTTCTGTATCTTTACTTTGTAAATTGCTAAAGAACAGGAGAATTCAGTTTCCAAATATCTTCAGTAGGGGTTTATATATACATTTTATTTAGATAATTTAACACACAACTGTTTTGTGATATTTAATAGCTGCATAGATATAAGCCATGTCTATGTTAACAACCACTCTTGCTAAAAAGCATTTTGTGCCAAAATTGTTTCATTCAAACCCACTTTTAGAGCCCAGGTACATTTATAAAAAATACGATTAAAATACAAAAAACTTCAGTTGGCTTTACAATTCTTAAAAAAAAAAAAGTTAGGACTATAATTCTGAGCCAATAAGTGTGAATAACTTCTATTCTCTAGAGTTATCCACAGTAATAGATTCAGTCAAAGACGGTTAATTGCTAGTATTTTATTTGACCTGACAGTATAGCCAATGTTTTTTGCTATCCAGTGTCAATGTGCCAGCACCCCCTGGTGGGCATTGTTAAAAATAAAATTTAGTTCCACTGATAAGAAAGGTTAAAGGTGTTCCCTGGTATTAGGTTTGTTGTATTGCGATGCATTTGCACAACCTGGATAGCTTTGCATGTCTGAGTGAATATTGTCAAAAGACTATTATGTGACTACAAAAATCTGAGTTAGGATGCCACCAGCTATCATTGCCCTGAAATATCTTTGTATTTAAAAAGTTTACAAGTGCATTTTTGTATTTAAGTATGTGTGTGTGTGTGTGTGTGTGTGTGTGTTTGTGTATATAAAGGAATGTCAGCTATTCATTATTTGTGTTTGTTCGACTAACACTTCTTACTTAGAAATGTGCTGTGTATACCTGCATTTACAACCAGGACTTTGACTCTTTCCTGGGGTTGTTGTGGTAGAGAAAAAAAAAACGTGATTTCTGCATGAGATTGATTTTATTTGACCTCTAATTCTCTCAATTATTAGCATTGTGATTTAGAGAAAATTACTTACCATTTTTATTTATTTTTCTTTTATTTGAAAGAAAGAGAGCGCAAGCAGACTGGAGGGACAGAGGGAGAAGGAAAGAATCCTAAGCAGGCTCCACGCTCAGTACAGAACCCGATGTGAGGCTTGATCCCACGACCCTGGGATCATAACCTGAGCCAAATCAAGAGTCGGAAGCTCAACCGACTGAGCCACCCAGGCACCCCACTAACTCTTTTGAACCTAATTTTCTTCATCTATAAAACAAGGGTAAAAATACACATCGACTGCTGCAAAGTAGAAATGGTCAAGCCTCTCCTGAATATTTTAGGCAGCTTTTTCCTGGAGTTTTGCGGCATCTGTATTTAACAATACACATCTTTTAAATGCATAAACACGTACATGTTTTTATTACTAAACATCAACAATGATGTAAAAAAACTAAGGAATTCTAAGCATCAAAATGCATTATAAATGATGCTTTATGCTAAAATAAATACAAAGTAAACAGCTGGATATTTATATTGATAGAAATATATTATGTATTTTTTCGGGGTTATCCAAAGGTAACTGATATAAGTTAATTATTGAGGGTTTTACAATAAATGTGTATCGATTGATAGAATGTTCAGGAGCTCTAAAAATAGCCAAATCAAGAGCTAGAGCTTATTTGTGAAATGACATTAAGCTTGGCAGGGCTTATATAAATGCTTTTCTGTGAAATTATTTATAGATGTGAAAGAAAATCCCTTTAAAATTCATTTCCGAAATATTAGACTATCTCTATATGTGTAACTAGTTCTGCAAATCCTGTCTGAATTAACAGATGATTTAAAACGTTACAGTAAAATGTAAAGTAAAATTATACAGAAGCATTTAAGAATACTGGGCAAGTTTCCTGATAGCAAGGTTTTGAGAAGGATTGTTGAATGCCCCAGAAAGTTAGAACAGAAAGAGTGTGAGGCACAAAATATGCAAAGAATGCCAAACACAAAAAGTACACATGGAAAGCAAGCTCCATTTTTTTGCAGTTATGCTCTGTGCTAGCTGGAAGCTATCTGGAACCGTGTTTTGGTGAATGCACTTTAGAATTTCTTGGTTTCATGCTTTTGAAACAATCTGGTTTCTGGTTCGTTGAACAAAGTAGATCTTCTCTGACCACAATGGTCTGTGGTAAAGGTTTTCTCCAGTGGATTCCAATGCTCATTCCCATTGGCTATGTTCTTAATTTACTCTATGTGACATGGTGTATTTACATAGAAACTTCCTCTGGGCATAGACATTTTTTTTCCTTTTAATGTCATATGTTATAGATAAGCAGGTCAGGTTTTCCAATAAATTTGCAATTGTTCTAAGGTAGAGTTTCCCAAATATGTATGGCCATAAAACCACTTGGAATGGTGTGAATAAATAGAGATTTTTTTTAATTTACCCCAGAAAACTGAGTCATAATTTTCCTTTGAAAGTGCTTGGAAATCTATATTTACAGGAAACAACCAAACTTATTCTTATGTTACTTGAACATTAAGTCTCTTCTGGGGCAGCTGGGTGGCTCAGTTGGTTGAGTGTCTGACTTTGGCTTAGGTCATGATCTCGTGGTCTGTGGGTTGGAGCCCCGCATTAGGCTCTGTGCTGACAGGTCAGAGCCTGGGGCTTGCTTCAGATTCTTTCTCCCTCTCTCTCTGCCCCTCCCCCACTGGTGCTCTGTCTCTCTTTCTCTCAAAAATGAATACACGTTAAAAAATTAAAACAAAAAAAAAACAACATTAGGTCTCTTCAATTCATTTGATTCACAACAAATTTACATAAAGGGAATGTAAGCAAAGGGAACATATAAAGCAATGTAAACATATAAAAAGATACTAGAAGTTATTTAACAAATAGTGAAATTATACTGGTCATCTCTTTCCTATAACTTTAAATATCATTGTTCATTCTTTAGGGTAATGAAACAGACTTTTATTTGCCCCCAATTTGATGTAGGTTTTATGTAGGAAATGACAAACATAATAATTCACCTTTCTTTCTTTTATCTTATTTTATTTTTGGCTGAGAGAAAATTTCCTACTAGAGTGAGAAATCACTAAGATGTTTGCAGTTTTGAATTTGTTAAATTTAGGTAAATGGGTATCCTGAGTCCATAAAAATAGATAGATAGATAGATAGATAGATAGATAGATAGATAAAGATAGAGAAAAGGTCTGTTAGCAAATGTATGAGTTTACAATTGGTATGTCACAAATTGCCATAAATTTAGTGCCTTAAAATGAAAAAAAAAACATTATCTTACAGATTTGTTGGGTCAGAATTCCGTCAGATTTTAACTGGGTCCTCTACTGAGCGTCTTATAGACTTGAAGTCAAGGTGTCAGCCAACTGAGCACCCATGTGGAGTCCTGACTAAGGTAAGGTGTATTTCTAAGCTCCCTCTGGTTTCTGACAGGATTTGCTTCCCTATGGTAATAGATGATGGTCCCTACTATCTTGCTGGCTAACAACCAGGGACCACTCCATTGGCTCCTCCACGCCACTCCCAGGTCCCAGCCATATGGCCTTCTCCATCTGATATCTGCAACAGAGAATTTCTTTTATGTCGTTACTTCTTACTTTTCAAATCTCTCAGGTTCCTTTTTACTACCAGCCGGAGAAATCTCTGCTCTTATAGGGCTTGTGTGATTACATCCATCTCTCTCAAATAATCTCCATATTTAAAGTCAGTTTATTCGAGACTTGAATTATATCTGCAAAATTCCATCACAGAAATTAGGCAGAAGAGGATTTGAGAATGGACATCTTGGGATGCCATTTGACAGTTCTGTGTACCAGCAGCTAACACCCGAAGCGCTTTTTTTTTCGCATGCAAATAATCTGAACATATGTCACAATGTCTAGCCCTAGAGTTTTACTGGACTTTCACAGTTTGTATTAGAGTCAAAATAAAAAAAAAACAATAGTTCTCAAGAACACTCAAGGATCTCAGTGCCATGTTGGATGAAGGGCCACTTCTACCCAGAGTTTTGGAAACTTTTCTGGTCAAGGATCCCTTTGAGGATCTAATAGAAGATTGGAATTGATTCCCTACCTTTCCAAATGTGTACGTACATTTCAGGGCTTTTAGGATCCCAAATTAATAATTTCTGTTCTATGTAAAAGGGAAGAAAAAGTGAAATTAATCAATATATGTAAGCATCTGAGAAAGTACTATCAAAGAGGAAGTGGGAAAATAACTTAATTGGAGAAGTTTAGAAAAATAGAGGAGGAATTAGATGAAAATAATAAAAATGGAGAAAAAATATAAATGGTAGAGTAGGTCTTTATGTGGTTGGAGGCACCAATTCATCATCCGGCACCAGAAATTACATGTTCCTACTTCAGTACATGATGGATTTAAAGTTGAGTTATTGGAAAATGTGCAGCAGTTTGAAAGCTTTTATTGATAATTTAAGCCAGCAACTTTCTGTGTTTCATTTTCCATACACAAAACATGAGATCTACTTTCTGAAACTTCTGTGATAATTGGATGATTAAATGCCTAGCATGTTGTTTGGCTCATTGGAAGTTCTTTACAAATATATATTTCCTTTTATTTTCCCAAAAGGCTAAGTGCTGGCTAGTACTCGTCCTGGAATGTTATGATTTCTCTATCTTTCCTTTGAGTTGAATGCATATCTCCAGACGTTGCCACCCTCATACCTCCAAGATGGGTTCCACTGATTATCAGTAAAATTCACATCTTATTTTGAAGTAGTTTCTTTTACTTTTTAAGGGCTGTGAAAAAGTAGAAAATGTCATCTGGAGGACTAGGTAAGGGAGAAGATAGAAACCATAACAAAGAGGTTAGTCTGCAGTCACGTGTGGGGATTCTGGCAGTTGGATATCTGGATGGGTCAGAATGAAGGCCTCTGAGGGCATATGTTACCTACTTTATAACTGAGCTCAGGGCCTTCCCTATCTGCTTTCGAAAGAAATGCAACTATGTGCATGATTTAGTTACTCTTTTTCTCAACTTTAGTTTGTACACTTCTTTTAGTAATTCCAAATGCATTTATTTTGCCTATTTCTTTCATTAAACAAATAAGCAGACAAAAAGACATGAAGTTATATCTTTGGGAATTGGGGTTTACAAAATGCTGATCAGCTAATGTTAACATAAGACTAGACTCACTAGAGACACTAGTTCTAGTGAAACATATATTTTAATCTAGTTCTCTTAGAAGCTTTTTTTTTTCTAGCAACAACAACAACAAATCCCTAAAATTAAACAAAACAAAATACTGACTTACAAAGATTATTCGAATCCGTTGCCAGTTCCTAATGACTATGTCACCTTTGGGACAGACATTGTAGTTAGCTGAATCTGTACTCACAATTTTTTTTTTTAAAGGAGAAAACAAAAGACTGCATTTAGCCTAACAAGAGACGATCTATTGAGAGAGAAAAATGAGTTAAATCTTCCTTTATTTGCAAATGAGTTTATGTGCCCATTTGGAGACTGTCCTTTTTTTTTTTTTTCTCCTGTTCCTACCTTACCACTTAATGTGTAGCTGTAATTTATCTCACCCTCGTGACCCAAAGGAATTATGACACTTTGGGAAGTACCTGAACCAAACACAGAAGACAGCTTGTTCATCTGAAAGAATCACAAGATCTGGTTCTCTGTTTGTAAAACACTTGGGCTCTAAGTGCTGAATTTTCTCATTATGACCAACTGAAATAAAATAGAATATCATGTGGAATGAAAACAGGGGAATGTGCTGCAGAAGTAGATCAGATATCCCCAGTGGATGGCTAGTGGCTGCCACCTCCAAGGTCTACACAGGAAGATTTTCTTTCTTTCTCCCAAGACATAAAATGGCAGGCCCAGGATGTGTGTTAATACGTAACAGTGATTATCTTACTTCATTGCTCTGCGGCAAATGCATGCCTGGTTTGTGGAAAGTTGAAAATTAAATACAGACATCAGAAGGATGGGGGTGGAAGGGATTTGTTAGGTGTTTGCACTGAGATACTAAAGAACTCCCATTAAGTTACATGTTGTAATAATTAAAACACTGCTTTGAATTGGTTACAAAACTTAAGCAGATCCAGAGAAACTACAGGGGGAATTAAGACCTAATTACATTAAAGTACTGAAGATCAATTTCTCATGGGTTGGTAGCTTCATGTTATTGTTTCTTTAAAACAGGAAGGCAAATATTATAAGGAAATATCAAAGGACGCTTTTTCCAGGGCTCTGCATTATTCATTAGTATTAAGCATTTTTGTAATAGAGTTTAATTTAGTTAGCTTATCTTTATTTTAGTAATACATACTGTACCCACTGTGAAGTTTGCTGCTCTTAACAACACAATGCCAAAAGACGTTTATTTATTTAAAACATCAGTGTAGAAGTGTGCACGACTGGATTTCAAAACTGTATTTTCCAACTCTGAATGGAGAGGATATGCATGTATGAGGAGTAAAATTCAATCAGTAAGCATTTATTTTTATCCTTTTATTTTCTCCCCGAGGAATAACACTGATATTTGATTAGATCAACCATGTTAGCGACCACCATGCTTCAAAATGAAGAGAACTTTCAGTTAACATCCTTGTGGGTCTGGGTTAATTTCTCCTCCACGGGAGAGGAAGACAGTGTGAGGCTGACCCCCATGCCGAGCCCCACATTAGCATTTACGTATTGTGACATTATTTCGTGTGCTCTGTCATGCTCTGGAATTTCTTCCATCCTGTGCATCTTTACTCTTCCTCTAAAATGTTGATCCTACTTTGTCACATAAGAGAGCCAAGGCTTGAGAGTATTTTCCAGAACGATCTGCATTTGTGGCAACTATGACATTTGCATCCGGGCTTTCAACCAGAGGTAATATTATGGAGAAAGGCTCCAACTGCTTACTGCATTGAACAGAAACTCATTGGCCTGTTGAACAGAACCTACATTGTCATGGGCTCCAAGCTAGTGACTGAGCAAGCCAAGAATATTATGGCAAGCTTGTTCCTGAAACACCTAATATACCTCAGATGGCCCCGTAGGTCAAGAACTCCTTGATGGCCTTGCCACACCTTCCTTAGTTCGCCATCCACTAGAATTTCACATCTCTCTTTCCCTCTCTTCTTCACTCAGTGTCAGACCTACCCTAGGGTGTGACCGTCGTCCCAATGTTCCACAGCTCTTCTTTATTTCCTTTTCCAGAGGTTTCTCCATACAAAATAACTGTATGTCGGATGTGAACTTAAAGTCTTTCTCAGAGAAATTGTACTATCATGATCTTTTATTTCATGTTAATACGATACTAGTATTTATAGGGCAGAGAGAAAGAAAACAGGAATATTTTCAGGATTTTTTTTATAGAATCACTGAATATTTACAGAATTGTGTATCTGCACAAACATAAATGTGCCTAATTATGGAAATTAGATTGAGAACGTCCAGTTTTACCTTAGAGTGCCAAATCCTTATTGTGATAGCTTATTTAAAATTAGGAGTGTTTGTGGGTGTCTGGGTGGCTCAGTCAGCTGAGCCACCAACTCTTGATTTGGCCCAGGTCATGATCCCAGGGTCGTGGGATGGAACCCAGTGTTGGGCTCTGCTCTGAACCACGGAGCCTGCTTGAGATTCTCTCTTTCTCTCCCTGTCTCTTTCTTTCCCTCTCTCTCTCTCTCCCCTTGCCCCTCTGCCTCATACATGCTCTCTCTCTCTGTCTCTGTCTAAAATAAATAAAAAATAAAATTATCAGTGCTTTGTCTCCTACATATCAGACTTAATTAAGCCTGATCTTTTAAGCTATCTAAACATGCTTTCTGGTATGTTTAAAGGAGCATTGAATTTAAAGTTTATATCTGAGTTTACAAACAAGGCATGGGTGAGTTGAGTTCCATTATACATCCAGCCTATTCTAATTGTGTTATTTGTTGTGACTTTTCTTTTGTTTACCTGCAACTCAGCAGCCAACCTTCACCAAAGCAAAGGTAACAAAACCCACTAACATAAGAGTTAGAACCATCCTCATTTAATAGGCTTTATTGATATCACTCTGCTCTTCATATAGAAAAACAAAGGTCTTCAGAGTAATGTGGAAAATATGTTTTCCTGCTGAATACTATACAAAATGGTAAGCAAGAGGGAAAAATAGCTTTCAAACTTATTTTACAGGTAAAACTACATTTATAAATATAATTTTATAATGATCAATCCCAAGAGTTACTTAAATAAATTGACTTAAAATATCAGGTAACTCAGAAGCGCCTGGGTGGCTCAGTGGGTTAACTGTACAACTTCGGCTTAGGTCATGATCTCACAGTTCATGAGTTCTTTATCTCACTGAATTAAGTTGATTTCATGGAACTGTGGAAACAGCTTAGACTCTCTTTTAGTGCTTTGCAAAGTTGTGTTATCTTTTTCGGGTTAGGTCACTTCACATAGAAAAGAGTGTACCCTTGACCTCCCCAAGTGCATATTTCTTTAATTAGGACAATTTTTTGATACTTAATAATTAAATATTGAGTTTTATACCCAGCATACACACACATATACACACTGTTACCGACAGTGGCCTTGATCAATGTGTGCATGTGGTTGGGAAAATGTATGCATCATTAACAATGCTTCCCACACCGAACATATTACATTTGTGGTTGCAGGAACCATTTGAAGAACCTGTTGTAATTTGCTCTTGTCTTTCTCTGTTTGGTGTAAAATTTTACCCAGAATGAACTAATCTATATGGAGGTCAAGGCTACCTTGAATAGGGAATTCTGCTCTGTTACAATGTAGGGCATGCCAGCTACTGGAGGTAGAGAGAGAGTGCTGGCAGGTTTGTTCCATTATTGTTGATCATAATCTATCATTTAAACTGCAGTAGGATTTATTGGGAGAATTGATAAAATAATACAAAACAATTTTGCTAAAGTATAGCATGGGCAGATAGAAATGGACATTGAGGGGAAGGGCAAAAATAACATGATGCTCTCACATTTTGAGAAACTAAAATACAGTTAAAACTCATGAGTCTTTAGTTGTTAAACCATGTATTCAGTGAATGCGCAACGGAAGTTAGATGTAGTGTTGATGTTGTGTTATGATTATATTTTTGAGTCTTCTGAACTTCTTAGTTAATAGACAGACATTGAAACACTGCTATTTATTGGTGCTTTCTGGCAATGACTCCATGCTGTTTCCACCTTCTAAGCCCTCACAAATTCACTGTAAAGATTTACATTCATAACAAGTATGGAACCCTGGAGGGAAAGTTGTAGCTATGAAATTTACCTCTCAAACCCATAACATATCTTTGGCAAGGAAATAAGTTACATTAAATTTCCCCCCAAACCCTCCTCACCTTTGAGAAAAATAATGTCCTTAATTCTACCAAAGCACTAGAAAATCTAGGACAAGTCCAAGAATCTGCCAGGAGGGGAAAACTACCAGGTGTTTAAATGGCAAACATCCATGGGATACAGTTGAATGCATAAAGATGAATGGGGATGAAACATTTAGTTTGAAATGAATTCAAGTGAAAATTAAGCCAGACTATGACTGAAGTATAATTTAATCTGTTCATTTTGCTCTAGTTAACCCCCACATATAAAAATATGCACTGAGAAAACAGGAACATGGTATAATATATATTGTAAAAACATATGGTAAGTATCCAAAGAGAAGTGTCAACCTCAAAACCAAGCAAACATAGTGCTCCCACTGGACACAAATTAAACCTGGGAAGCCTGTTAAGTGCATAGCCAGGAAAAATACAACATATATTATAGGAAATAGGAAAGATAAACCAAAATAGGGAAAGATAAAACAAAGTTGCCAAACCTCACAAGACACTTTACCAATGTGGGTCCCTTTTTTACAGATAGGTAATCATCTGTAATGGAAAACTACAAACTAAGCATTGCATGGAATAAAATACTCTTCAGTTTTATTTCTTTGTTTTCTTTCAATTTTGTAAGGAAACAAATTATGAATAGAAGATGATTGGAGCTGAGATAGGAGAAAAGAACAAATCCCTTCACAGATGACGCCTATAGAAACATTTTTTTCTGTCTTTAGTGGCAAATTATTGGGGTGCTATTTATCTTAGATTTTTGAAAGTTATAATTTCAAGTATTTTCCTCTATGTCAGAATTTCAGATTTGGTACATAGCAAATTCAGTATTTGCTACTTTCTGTATTACATATGTATTTTGTTCTATATAATTATAAATAAATAACATACATAAATATAAAGAGAGAGGGTGAGAGAGAGAGTTGGCTCCAGAAAGAGTTGAGTTCATCTGAATTTGAAACGTTGAGTGTAAGGCAGTCTGGCAAGTAGAATTTGTTCCTCTTCCATAGGACTTCAGTCTTATTTTTTCTTCAGACTTTCTACTGATTGGATAAGGCCCACCTATATTATGGAGAGCAATATGCTTTACTCAAGGTCTACTGATTGAAATGTTACGCTCATCTAAAAACAACCACATCACAGCAACATCTAGACGGGCGTCTCACCAAATAACTGGGCACCATATCTTAGCCAAATTGATACACAAAGATGACCATCATGGTTAAATAAGGATCAGATTTAACAACGTAAGAGGAATAATCTAGAAAACTAAACACCATTGAAAGCTTGTCACCTTAAGTCCATAAGGTATAGATAGAAAAACTAGCCGTCTGTAGCAGGGATAATTAACATTAGCAAATATTTACAGTCCCTGACTTATGAGGACTCAACTTGTGGGTTTTCAACTTCACAATGGTGTGAAAGCCGCACATGTTCGGTATAAGCTGTGCTTTGAATTTTGGAGTTTTATGCTGGTCCGGGGCTAGTGATATGCAGCACAATACTCTTACATTGCCAGGAAATACCAGCAAGCCACAGCTTGCAGTCAGCCACGGGATCATGACATACGATACACTTACATCCACTGTGCACCCATAGGACCCTTCTGCTTTTCACTTCCAGTACTGTATTCAATAAATACGATCTGAGACATCCAACACTTTATTCTAAAATGGGCTTTGTTGGATGATTTTTCTTAACTGTAGGCTAATACGTGTTTTGATCACGTTTAAGGTAGGCTAGCCTAAGCCATGCTGTCCAATAGGTTCGGCGTATTTATTGCGTTTTCAACTTAAAACGGGTTTGTCAGGACATAAGTCCTTATTAGTTGAGGAAGATCTGTGTTTGCTTCTTGGGCTTCCAAATTTCCCAGGCAGTGTCCACGAGTACAGGCCAATAGATTCCGTTTGTCAGTTTGAGATTAAAATCATTAAGAGCGGGCGTGTGTTCTCCATTTCTTTGCTATTACAAGATAGAGGGAGGGTGTCTTAGCTAGGTAAAATTATATAAAAAGAAGCAAACACATGTTTGTTTGTTTTTTTTCAAGCTAGCCAGATACTAGGGATTTCTGTTATATTGGTTAGGATCGTAGCATACATTTCATATAAAAAGAATTCATTCTCATAAAAGACATGCTCTTCATTGACATTTTTTTTAAAAAAGAAATATAAAGAAAATGAAGCTTAGATGAGCATTACCTAAATCTTAGTGCGTTTGCTTTAATATTTGAATCTCTATACTTAATTTAAAATACAGTTGTTATTAACTATGACACACTCACAAAGACTACACATATGACACTAGAAAACACACACACACGTAAGTTGTGTCCTTACATTGAAAGACAGAACATTGTTTCTTGCCCTGAATTTCATATCATTAAAACTCTTCAGAAGTAAAATTAGATGATCACGGTAGATGTCCATAGGAAAGCCTAAACCCCAATGATTTTATATTTATGTTGTTTCCAATGTTATTGTAATTGTAAAATTATCTGAAAGAAACATGCATATCATTGGCAAGATCCTATTACCAATCTAGCCCTTTAATACCCAGAATGTCACCGTTGCCCCTCTTAGCTTTCCAACCTTATAGTTAAGGATGCTACAGACACTTCTATGGATTTCAAACTATTTTTTTAAAATGTGAGCAATTATGTATAGTTGTATTCTGCAATTGCAAAAATGGATACATTAATTTTATGTTTTATAACACTTAATGGGTTTTTTTAATTTTTTTTTTACATTTATTTATTTTTGAGAAACAGTGAGACAAAGCATGAGTAGGGGAGGGACAGAGAGAGAAGGATACATTAATTTTATGTTTTATAACACTTAATGGGTTTTTTTAATTTTTTTTTTACATTTATTTATTTTTGAGAAACAGTGAGACAAAGCATGAGTAGGGGAGGGACAGAGAGAGAAGGAGACACAGAATCTGAAGCAGGCTCCGGGGTCTGAGCAAGTGGTCAGCACAGAGCCTGACGCGGGGCTCAAACCCACAAACTGTGAGATCATGACCTGAGCCGAAGTCGTACGCTCAACCGACCGAGCCACCCAGGCGCCCCTGACATTTATGGTTTTTAAAACATTATATGACTAAATAAAAATCCGTATTGTACAAGTTCAGTATTATTAATATATTTTTAAAAACTTCAACATGAATAGTTTATTTTAGCCAGATCTTACATATTCAAGAAAGTTTTTCAATTATAATGGGAAATAGAAAACTAAACCTTTACCTGCGATTTAGTTTCTGCTTTTTAGCCAGAAAAACAAAATAATAGAAAAAGCATATCTTTCAAAGCAGATTGGCAATAAATATCAAATTGATGACACATTCATTTTCCTATGGTATCAAATAGATTTCACCACATCAACATTTTCCATAATTTCCTGTTTTCTTGAAAATTTATTTTTCTTTGTTTGCAATATTGTACTTGATGACAGTATTTCTTTTCTCCATGAACTGATATATTGGAATTTTACAAATTTCATTTTAAGATCTTCCTATTTAGATTTAAACATTTTACATCATATTTTATTTCAAAATCCAAATATTTTATTATTTTGAGAAAAAAATTAATTTCCAGAATGTTGACATTCTCACGAAAATTTCTCCTTTAGTAATCATATTACTAAAAATCTGAGAGAGATTTATGGTAGGTTTTTTATATGCACATAGTTTTTTAGGAAAAGTGCTCATTTTTAAAGCTATTCATGTTTACTGGTATGTGTGTCAATGTTTCTTAAATTGTTTCAAATACAAACGTAACTAAAAATCATAATTGTGTATCTGTGAAATTATTTTTTTCAAATATGGTTCAATGAAGCCGAAAGTTGTTGAAATACATCCTTTAAAAAAAAATGATTCCATGAACTGTTGTGTCACAATTTAAAATTTCAGTATGTAAATGTCACTGGCTCTTTTCCAAGCACATGATAATTCACTTTCATAACAAAGCTTTTGCTTGGATGGTTGAAATCTTCTACTTGATACAATAACAGAAACATAAGATGAAAATTAAATAATCAGAGAGGCCAGTATTAAATTTAAAAATTAAATGAAAATTTCCAGTTAAATCTCAAAATGTAATTATTAAAACCAAATTCCCTTGAAGATGCAGAAGTTTGGGGCACCTGATTGGCTCAGTCAGTTAAGCTACACACTCTTGATTTCGGTTCAGGTGGTGATCTCAGGGTTCATGAGACAGAGCCCTACATAGGGCTCTGCACTGACAGTGCCCGGAGCTTGCTTCTGATTCTCTCTCTTCCTCTGTCTCTCTGCCCCTCCCCCGCTCATGTTTGCTTTCTCAAATAAATAAGCTTAAAAAAATTCTTTAAAAAAAATTGTCAGACCAAAAATTACAGTTGGATTCACAGATGACTGAAGTGTCATATTTGCTTCAAGTTTACTTATTTGGATTCCATATACGCAGCATATTTAGCATATATAAACACTATATTTCAAAGTGTGTGATATGGCATTGTTAGTTGCAAATATAAGTACAGATTGGTCATCATTTGATGTGTTCTATCTTATATCTTACTTGCCGGGAGTAAATTTAAGATATCTTTATATTTATTATATGATTAAAATAAAAAATAACTAAATGTTATATATTCAACCATTTAATAATTTGATTATAAATGGAGTATCAAAGTGATTTAGGTAAATAAACTCTTAAGGAAAAAATAGTAATTCCGGCTGGTACTCATTTGTCCTTTACCTTTAAATTATCAAGTATGAGCTCTGTGACCATCATGGAGGCTGCTGTTCTTTTTTCTTTTTTAAAAGAAAACTCAATAAGTTTTTTTAATGTTTCTTATTTATTTTTGATGGGGGGAGGGGCAGAGAGGAAGAGGAGGACAGAGGATCCCGACCAGGCTCTGTGCTGACAAAGGATCCCAAGCAGCCTCCTGGGGCTCGAAGTCACCAACCAGGAGATCATGACCTGAGCCAAAGGCAGTCGCTTAACCAACTGAGCCACCCAGGTGCCCTGAGGCTGCTTAGCCTTGAATATGGCTTCTTAGCCTCATCTTCACTAGCCACAAAAATCAGCCCTCTCTGATGTTTAATTTGAAGGTGAGGGGTGCCTTGGTTGCTCAGTGGTTAAGCATCCGACTCTGGCTCAGGTCATGATCTCTGGGTCCATGGGTTCAAGCCCCACGTCGGACTC